>NC_141190.1:10000000-20000000 GCF_055505025.1 Bos grunniens
AGAGGCCTGAGGATCCAAAGTCAAATAGGGTACAGTCCCTGACCTCAAAGAGACCAACTGAAAACCAAGTCTACCTGCTTTGGTGGAGGTGGGGATTAGTCTCCTCGGGCTGCCATAACAAAGTACCAGAAATTGGGCAACTTATTGTCTCACAGTCTTGGAGGCTGGTAGTCCAAAATCAAGGCATTGGCAGGGTTGGCTCCTTTAGGAGCTGCAAGGAAGAATCTGTTCCATGCCTCTCTCCCTGCTTCTGGTGGTGTGCTGGCAATCTTCGGCAGTCCTTGGCTTCTCGATGCATCACTTTAGCCCTTTGCCTTCACATGACATCCTCCTCCCACCTCTTTCTTCACATAATCTTCCTTCTTTGCAAGTCTGTCTCTCTGTTTAAATTTCCCTTTTTTATAAGGAAACCAGTCATATTGGATTAGAGCCCACCCTAAGGATCTCCCTTCAGCTTGATTACCTCTATAAAGACCCCTATTTCAAGCAAGGTCATACCTCCCAAGGCACTGAAAGTTAGGACTTTGGGGGAACACAGTTCAACCCACAACATGGTAAATGTATTTGTGGTGTGCCTGAGGTGAGAGAGAGTTAACCTGCTGAACAGTGGGAGAGAAGGAAAAGGAAGACACACAAACCCCCCCACAACATTTGACCTGGAAGGATAACTAGTATCTTGCTAGACTGAACGAAAAGGGAAGAGAAATCCAGGTTGAGCAAATGCACAGGGGGAGGATTGTAAAGCATGTAGATTGAATAATTATCTTGGTACAGCTACAAAATGGTGAGCTTGGGGGAAGGAGCTCACAACTGGTGCTAGAAAGATAAGCTGGGGCAAGGCCAACTGTACGCAGCCTTCAAAAGATGTTTGCGTAGTGTTTGTTGAGCGAATGAATCAAGGAAGTTGACAGGAATGGCAGTGACTCATTGGCAGCCATGAATTCCTTGGTGGTCAATGTCAAAGGTCCCCTCACTCTTCCAAGCACTCATTCGCATCTGAGTTGTTATCCTGAAGCTTTTCCTTTCACCAACACTTGCTTGGGTTCACAGTTCCCTCATAATTTTTGTGCCTCTGTGTCCACTAGAAGAGTTCAAGGACAATATAACTGGAGGTCTAACACATAAGCAAATGTTCTCGGATGTAAATATGTCACACGTTTTCCTTTCACTAATAAAAGTGCCAACCGTTGTTGAACGTCTACTCAGCATCAAGCACTTTTCCAAGTTATCTTAGAAAGAATACACAGAAGGACTGTACAAAAAAGATCTTCACGACCCAGATAATCACGATGGTGTGATCACTGACCTAGAGCCAGACATCCTGGAATGTGAAGTCAAGTGGGCCTTAGGAAGCATCACTACGAACAAAGCTAGTGGAGGTGATGGAATACCAGTTGAGCTATTTCAAATCCTGAAAGATGACACTGTCAAAGTGCTGCATTCAATATGCCAGCAAATTTGGAAAACTCAGCAGTGGCCACAGGACTGGAAAAGGTCAGTTTTCATTCCAATCCCAAAGAAAGGCAATGCCAAAGAATGCTCAAACTACTGCACAATTGCATTCATCTCACATGCTAGTAAAGTAATGCTTAAAATTCTCCAAGCCAGGCTTCAGCAATACGTGAACCACGAACTTCCAGATGTTCAAGCTGGTTTTAGAAAAGGCAGAGGAACCAGAGATCAAATTGCCAACATCCGCTGGATCATCAAAAAAGCAAGAGAGTTCCAGAAAAACATCTATTTCTGCTTTATTGACTATGCCAAAGCCTTTGACTGTGTGGATCACAATAAACTGTGGAAAATTCTGAAAGATATGGGAATCCAGACCACCCGACCTGCCTCTTGAGAAACCTGTATGCAGGTCAGGAAGCAACAGTTAGAACTGGACATGGAACAACAGACTGGTTCCAAATAGGAAAAGGAGTACATCAAGGCTGTATATTGTCACCCTGCTTATTTAACTTATATGCAGAGTACATCATGAGAAACACTGGACTGGAAGAAGCACAAGCTGGAATCAAGATTGCCAGGAGAAATATCAGTAACCTCAGATATGCAGATGGCACCACCCTTATGCCAGAAAGCAAAGAAGAACTAAAGAGCCTCTTGATGAAAGTGAAAGAGGAGAGTGAAAAAGTTGGCTTAAAGCTCAACATTCAGAAAACGAAGATCATGGCATCCGGTCCCACCACTTCATGGCAAATAGATGGGGAAACAGTGTCAGACTTTATTTTTGAGGCTCCAAAATCACTGCAGATGGTGATTGCAGCCATGAAATCAAAAGATGCTTACTCCTTGGAAGGAAAGTTATGAGCAACCCAGACAGCATATTAAAAAGTAGAGACATTACTTTGCCAACAAACGTCCATCTAGTCAAGGCTATGGTTTTTCCAGTGGTCATGTATGGATGCGAGAGTTAGACTGTAAAGAAAGCTGAGCACAGAAGAATTGATGCTTTTGAACTATGGTGTTGGAGAAGACTCTTGAGAGTCCCTTGGACTTCAAGGAGTCCATCCTAAAGGAGATCAGTCCTGGGTGTTCATTGGAAGGGCTGATGTTGAAGCTGAAACTAATATTTTGGCCAACTGATGCGAAGAGCTGACTCATTGGAAAAGACCCTGATGCTGGGAAAGACTGAGGGTAGGAGGATAAGGGGACGATGGAGGATGAGATGGTTGGATGGCATCACTGACTCGATGGACGTGGGTTTGGGTGAACTCTGGGGGTTGGTGATGGACAGGGAGGCCTGGCATGCTGCAGTTAATGGGGTCACAAAGAGTTGGACACAACCGAGTGACTGAACTGAAGTTATCTTAATCTGCATTTTATCTCCATGAGATGCTATCATTTAAGATATGAAGTAATTGAGGCTCAGAGGGATGAACTGGCATAATGTGGTCCAGCTGGTAAATCACTGACCTTTAACCATGAGGCAACACTACCTCCCTTTCCTGCTCATTTTCCCATGCTCTCTCTTGCTGTGCTTGTCTCTCCATGGTCCATCTTGGATACATTACTGTTACTGTTTGTCCCCACCCACTAACAGTTAATATTTGACATTCTGATTCTTCTTTGATTCCCCATTCCTCTTCTCCCATTGGTTGTGGTTGTGTTGTGTTAGTCGCTCAGTCACGTCTGACTCTTTGCAACCCCATGGGCTGTAGCCCACCAGGCTTCTCTGTCCATGGGATTTCCTAGCCAAGAATACTGGAGCGGGTTGCCATTCCCTTCTCCACGGGGTCTTACTGACCCAGGAATCGAACCCAGGTTTCTTGTATTGTAGACTGATTCTCTACCATCTGTCAGGGAAGCCCCTTCTCCTCTCGTATTTCATGCTTTTCCCCTCGCCTTGGTCTCTCTTTCACTCTTGCTACATTGATTTACTGGCTTTCCTACTTTGGGTATCAGCCATAGATTATTATTTTAAAGGACTCTTTTTTTTTTCCCCTCAATGGTAACCAAATGCTTACCAGCTGTATATAAAAATGTAGCCCCTGCAGATCTGATAGCTAACCTACTCCCTGTTTAGGAGGGGCTGTAGGAGTGGCTGGAGGGATACAGCAGGTTTACATGTTCAAGTATAAAAATACGAAATGTTGTTGGAGCCATGTAAATTCCATTAAAGAGGATTATAGTGATGCTGAGGATAACAAACTTTGAGAACAGCACCGTATTTTGTGCTGGTAGCATAATTTTCTGGATTACTGTTATTCTGACATTATCCACATCTGACTCTACCAGCACATATTGTTCAGTAGTGAAGCTTGAGCATATTTTCCTAAATTTACCCTTTCTGATTCTATCCCAGGAATAACTTTAGAGCGAGCTTGCAGCTGATCCTCCAACAGTGGCTGGCTAGAATAAAGGCCGTGAACTTTGTTCTGAGGCAAGCTTTGGAATTTTAGGCAAGTCAGTCTTGAGAGGAGTTCTGGGATGATGGTGGGCGGGAGGAGGAGTGGACAATGGGGCCATTTTCAACATCATTACACTGGATGAAGTAAGACTTTTCCTATAAAGCGTCCTTGAGGTGCCCTCGCACTCTTTTCTGGTAACTTTCTTGGATAGAAAATAAACAGAGGACTTCTGGCTCCTGACCGCCACAGCACCTACAGAAAGCAGCTTTTTAGAACTTGCGAGCTGGCAGCTTATGTGTGTCTGAGTGTGCGTGTTTGGCAGGAACTTTCTGGAGAGGCATGAAGCCCTACTTTAATTCCCATGGATGCTGCTTGTTCCTCAGAATGGAAAATGTTCTATTTTTGGCCACAAGAATATTTCTGAGGGAAAAAAAATTAAACAAAGCATGGTAACAAGTTCATTTGTGTAGTCTTTCGAGTTTGAAGACGTTTAATGCATTTTGACGGGGGTGGGGGGTGGGGGAAGAGCAGCTTCTTGGAGGTGCTGGTCTCTGAGTGATATGAGGAACTATTCAATTTGGATTCCTGGGTCCGGGCGGGAGGGTTCTGGGTAGCAGACTGGCTGCACAAGTGGGTCCTGGTTGAAGCTGTGAAGGCTACGGCTTGGCCTTTGCTCGTAGGCAGGCTGGCTGGTGTGGAGAAAAATGCCTTTTGTACCTGAAAAAGGAAAATACTGAAGAAAAAAAAAAAAGGCGTTCTCCTCCCATCATAAATCTATCTTGGATCATAAGGTAACACTCCCCCCAAAATGAGGCAGTCCTGTTGGCATGCCTGCCTTAGTGATACAGTTGGCCCTGAGCCTTTTGGCTAAAGGACATCCAGGGGCAGGTTTCCAGCAGAGTCTGATCTCAAGGCAAATCTGAGGGGGCAAGCTCCATGGCAAACCAAATCTTTTTTGGCCCTTCCACCAGCAGATACCTGGTGGAAAAGGAAATAGCTTTTTGCTGCCATGACCTCTTTGGCTGCAGTTTAATATCCTTGATACGAAAAGTGAGACAGCGAACCAGCACGTCATCCATTAGCACATTGTAAGGAGGCTTGAAGGCTGTGTCTTCCCAGTAGCCCAGCCAGCACAGCCTAGGGGCCAATAGAGGATCTTGAAAGAGAAGGTGCCATTTTGCAGAAGTGGTTGGAGTGCCTGGCAAGAGTGATCACGGAATTTGTAAAATCCTGGTTTACCCTGGGAATGGATCTGTGCCTTTTGGCTCCCATTAAGAAAGACAGGCTTGTTTAGAGGGAGCTGTGTAATCTGATACCCTGAAGCAAACATGGGATGGGGGAGTTTTGGGAGGCAGGCTGGGATTTTCTCTCCCCATCCTGCTGTTGAAATATTCTTGAATTCCAGTTGGTTCTTTCATCTGCTTTAAGCCTAGCCTTTACAGATGCAGCCATGTTTCTGGGTAACATTTAATTCTTGGTAGGAAGTGCTGTTCCCTTCCCAAGAAGAGATTTGAAACCTACTGGAGCTAAGAAATGAAGTGCTGGTGAGAAGACATATTATTACAAGTTCCCGAAGCAAAGCATTTCTGGGGAGTGCCGTTCTTGAAAGCAGCTCTGAGTCGATGTGACGATGCGACCCATTGTGAGCTTGGGAGTTTTTCTTTGTGGATACAGTCTTGAAATACGTGCTCAATATTGAGGAACTTGCATTGCGCTGGTTCAGAAATGTATACAGGCGGTGCGGGGCAGGCACTCTTTCTTGGAGCCAGCTGGATTTCTCATGCCTTTAGGCTCGTTTATTCTATATATAAGTACTGAGCACCTAGTACCTGCCAGGCACGAGGGCAAACACAAAAGACTCAGTCTCTCTGATTAGTATGTATGCTCTGGTGGGGAAGACAGAGAGTATACATAGGCATAGTCATATCCCGGGATGTGCTGTGGAAAGAAAGAACAGGACATTGGGAAAGAACGATGGGAGATATACTTTAGAAAGGGTGGGCAGCGTGACGTTTCAGATGACGTTTCTGGAAGGGTGACATAAAGTTAACATCAAAAGAAGAAGCCAGTAATGGGGAGAAAGGAAGATGGGGATGAGATTTTCCAGCGGGAGAAATGGCAAGTGTGAAGGTCCTGGGGTGAGAAAGCTAAGTATGTCTGAAGAGGCAAATAACATCTGAGATGAGTGAGCACAAAGCGAGTGAGGATGAGAAAGGCCTAAGATGAATCTGCAGGGTTAGCCATTGGGCTGGATCACGTAATACCTTTAGGTCAAGAAAAGGAGTGTAAAATTTATTCTGAGTGTTGGAAAGCCACTGGGAAGCATGAAGCAGGGGTATGACTGGATCTTTCTCAGTTTTTTTTTTTTTAATATATTTATTTATTTATTTGGATACACCTGATCTTAGTTGCAGCATGTGTGATCTAGTTTCATGACCAGGGATTGAACCTGGGCCCCCTGATCTGGAAGCGTGGAGTCTTAGCCACTGGACTGCCAGGAAGGTCACCTCTCTTATAGTTTCGAAAGAGCACCAGCTGCTGTGTGGAGACTGGATGAGGATCCAGGCAAGAGTCAAAAATGGGAGTTCCCAGGAGCTTCAGGGCGTTCCCAGCAGAGCCAGTTCTCGCACTCCCAGCTCCACTTGCCCGGGCACCCTTGCAGCTTATCCTGTTGACCTTTTTGTTTTACACTGTCAGTCTGCTTTACACCCTGGGTTCAAAAATCATTTTCAAAAAGGTAAAATTTTGACTCTTGGGAAACATAAAAGGAACATAAGTCAGAGATTTTATTTAACTCATTGATTAATGAGGGGACCAGTAAGATACTATGGCCTGCTCAAAAACTGTCCAAGAAGCAAGGATACTTACAGGTGATTTGATAAAGAAATGTTAGGAGTAGTTTATTAAGGTAGATATAAACGGGTTGATGCTCCACAAGTCATTAATCTCCTGGGATTATCCACTGGACAGAAATTATTTGCATCTCCACCAGACAAAAATCTGTAAGATAACAAGTAACTTCACAAAGTCAGGGACCTTTAGTCAACAGCAAATCTTGAGATGAACTGAGCTCATTCTCCTAGAAAAGGGGCTTGGAAAAGATGTGCCACCCTCCTTTTTGGGGATCTTATTTCTATTTTTATGACACTATTTCTTGGAGCAGTGATCACTAGGCCTTTATTAAGATGTTTACAGAAAACCTGGGGAGAGAGAGCAAAATGAGTAAGGTATGAGTCAATTAAATGCGACCTACCTCTCCCAGAATGAGCTGGAATTTAGCCATTTATCAAATGTATATGGAGCTCTGACCATGGGTACGTAGAACCCTGTGTGGAGCTGTGGGAACACAGAGCTTCACACAAAACAGTTCCTGCCCTGTGGACCTCACAGTCTAGACAGGGCGACAGACACATAAATGGATACATTCCAATCCATTGCAATTAGGGCCAAGTAGGGACCTGGGGATTGTGTGGGCGCCAGGGAAGGGAGCAGCACCCTCACCCTGGGAGAGTCACGGGGACTTCCCAGAGAAGGTGCATTTGAGCTGTGTCTCACTGGATGGGAAATAGTTGCCAGGTTGAGAAGTGGTGGGAACAGAGAAAGCCATTCAGGCAGGATGTCAACTATCCACTTGAGAAATGCACATAAAGAGATGCGCCACTTGGCAGACTTAAACATTTCTCCTCCATTCTCACTGCTTGTGGCAGAATTTTAAGATTCTGTGGGGTGGGGTAGAAAAGGGAAGAAGAAGTGGAGTCTCTTGGGCAAGCTTGCAAAATTTTCTTTAAATATTAGGTCAATTTCTCTATAAAAACCCTATTTAAAACTTTTGGAAAGACTTTGAAGTCCCAGAGAAGCAGGAAGTTAATTAGAGTGGCTTTGATATCTTAGGGTATGTTTTAACAGCTGCTTAAGACAGTTTAAACAATAAGAACTTATGTGGTTTGGGATGCATCTCTGATAGTCAGCTCTGGCCAGAGTGAAATATCAGAGCATCTGAGAGCAAGAGCAGTTGGCTTTAATTTTAGAAAGAGTTCAAGCCAAAAAGTTCTCTAAAACCCAAGAGAGGAACTTCTAAAGAGGAAGACTGCTCTTAGAGAACGGGTTGGGGGTAAAGGATGAATTGACTAGGGGACAAATGATCTTAACTTGGTTCTTGGAGAAGCACAGGGGTTGTCCATTCCTGAATACTTCTCTTAAGGTGGATTTAACCAAGGCTATTTGTTGGCACCTGCCATTTGTAAAGGGGTCTCAATGGGGTGGATTAGCATCTCTAAGGAACACTTGAAAAACACAAAGGGAGTCCAAGTCATTTAAATTTTCTGGGGATTGTCACTGTGCTTCAATTAACACTTCATTTGTTCCCCTGTGGACACCTTCAGACTTCTTAATTATTTCCTTTCACCCTGACCCAGATTGGATCTTCTCCATGTTGAGGAGTCCTAGGACAGGCAATTGAGGAGCTGCCTGTGGATCAGATTTCCAGAGATTCTGGGAAGGCCTGCTCAGGAGGCCCTATGGGGGCAGCATGCCAACTTGCTGCTGTAGCTGCTGGTGATGATGGGGCTGGTGGTGGTGCTGCTGCTGCTGGTGGTAATGTGATATTAGCTAACATTTGGAGAATAGCACTTATATGATAGGCACCCCACTGAGCATTTTACACCCATCCTCAGGTGGTAGGCATTTCACTCCCATTTTACAGATGAAGAAACTGGGGCTCAGAGGCTTCAGTAATTTGCCCATTCATCCGTCCACTCATGCTCGAAGTCTTTGGCTTTCATCAAGGTCCCCACCTCTTAGCAATTTGTACAACAGTGTATTGCATCTCTTTCCCCAAATGCAAAAATTGACCAAAAGACATAGAAGTGGTTATAGAGAGCTACTTTTGGTAATGGGCCAACAGCCGCCTGGCCGATGACTGTATCATCCCAGTCAAAAGACAAATTTATCTTCCAAAAATATTGCCTTGGACATGCTATCCCAATCTTCCAAGGGCTTCCCACTCTCCACAGAATAAATACCAAATTTTTCTGCCTGGGTGATACATGCCAGGCCACTCTGCATCTCACTCTTGGGCAGGAGGGTTTGAGTCCTTGCTTGCTACTGCAGTTGGGGATTGTCTGTGAAGAATGTTGTTTCTTTAAAAAAGTGCCACCGCTACATCTTTTCTAAAGGAATGCTTGGATTCATTAATAAAATGAAATGAAAAGAAGATTGCAGGAGACGGCATGTTGACAGCACATACACGCAGACTGAAGGGTGTGAGAAAATATTGGCATGGATCCTCACATAGAGATAACCTGATGGGTTTTATATGTTCATTTTTGGTGTAGCATCCACGTGAAGTACTTCGAAACAGTTAGCTCTGTGAGTGAGGTGCGTTTGTAAAGGAGGAAATTTGACAAAATGTCTGTGCACAGACAATAGCTTTCTGCAATAGTGAACTTTTCTTGATAAACTGTTTTCCTCAAACTGCTTAAATTTTTTTGCAATATGTACATATTTTCACGTCTATATGTATATATGTATACATATATATACATGCATTTTTTTTACCTCTATATACAAATACACAAGTGAGTGGGTGGGCTGCCCAAATCCCCTTGAGGAAAAGGTACAAATGGTGCCTAAAGAAAGTTCAGATAGCAAACATGAAGGGAGTAGTCTCTTTTTTAAATGACAGGTATTCTCCATGCTCAGGAGAGGGCACAAGGGGTTGTCGTGAACACATATGCCACCAATAAGAGGGAGGTACAAAAACAAGGAAGAAGAGAATATCAGCTTCTCTTTTGTCCTGTACTCATTTGATTGTTCTCCAGGAGCCTTTTGTGCTCACTATCTGTGGGATGGCCTTTGGGGTCTCCACCTTGGAATTTACAGCTCCTTCTTTCCTTCTTTGTGCCATCTATTGGGATAGATTTTTCTCCAGATCGGCTGCTCAAATTTGGGTGGAAATTTTTGTCTGAGTTTCACATGTTGTCTTGGGAAAATAAAGCTTGTTCATTGCTTTGGATTTAGGTTTCTTTATCTTTTTTTTTTTTTAAATCAGTTGTTGAAGTGCCACCAATAATCTGGATGAATGTTAAAGACAGTATGACCTCACTCCATCAAAAGCAGACTGAACTCTGTGCAGAGCAGTGAGCACTATGGAGTTCACAGCTGATCCCAAGTCTCTTGCTTGAGAGCTCAAGCCAACCTGACTTGTTAGCTATCAGCTAGTGGGATGATGGGAGGAGGCAATGGCACCCCACTCCAGTACTCTTGCTGAAAAAACCCCTAGATGGAGGAGCCTGGTAGTCTGCAGTCCATGGGGTCGCTAAGAGTCGGACACGACTGAGCGACTTCACTTTGACTTTTCACTTTCATGCATTGGAGAAGGAAATGGCAACCCACTCCAGTATTCTTGCCTAGAGAATCCCAGGGATGGGGGAGCCTGGTGGGCTGCTGTCTATGGGTTGCACAGCGTCAGACACGACTGAAGCGACTTAGCACAGCAGCAGCAGCAGTGGGATGATGTGGGTAGGGGGCTGCCTCTGCTGCTTCCAGGAGCTGAAAAGAATAGACTCCTGAGCACATTAAAGGTTATTCCATCTTTCCCACTTCAACCATCTTGTTTAAGAATTCTAATGTTTCCAAATTTTCAATAGATATTAATCTTCAAGATTCAGGGATGAGAAACTAGAGCTCCCAGGAATTCTTAGGAATTCCCCAAATCCTAAGTTAGTTTTAAAATACTTGAACATTTTTCATATTCTTTGTTGTTTTTGTTTAGTCACTAAGTTATGTCTGACTCTTTTGCGACCCATGGACTGCAGCATGCCAGGATCCTCTGTCCATGGAATTTCCCAGGCAAGAATACTGGAGTGGGTCGCCATTCCCTTCTGCAGAGGATATTCCTGACCCAGGGGCTGAACCCACATCTCCTGCATAGCACACACATTCTTTACCTCTGAGCCACCTGGAAGCCCTTCATATTCTTTACTTCCTATCATAGATATCTAGGAAAATGTATTTAATAAATAAGAAGCATAATGTTTAGCCATATTTTCAAGGAACTATAGCCTATAGCAAATATTCAAATGCTTGAAAGTGCTGGCAGATATTATTGGGCTCAGTTCAGTTCAATTGCTCCGTCATGTCCAACTCTTTGTGACCCCATGAATTAAAGCACACCAGGCTTCCCTGTCCAGCATTAACTCCCAGAGTTTGCTCAAACTCATGTCCATCGAGTCAGTGATACCATCCAACCATCTCATCCTGTGTCATCCCCTTCTCCATCTGCCTTTACTCTTTCTCAGCATTAGGGTCTTTTCCAATGAGTTGGTTCTTCGCATCAGGTGGCCAAAGTATTGGAATTTCAGCTTCAGCATCAGTCCTTCCAATGAATATTCAGAATTGATTTCCTTTAGGATGGACTGGTTTGATCTCTGTGCTGTCCAAAGGACTCTCAAGGATCTTCTCCAACACCATGGTTCAAAAGCATCAATTCTTTGGCACTCAGGTCCCTTTATTGTCCAGCTCTCACATCCATACATGACTACTGGAAAAACCATAGCTTTGACTAGATGGACCTTTGTTAGCAAAGTGATGTTTCTGCTTTTTAATACTCTGTCTAGGTTGGTCACAGCTTTTCTTCCAAGGAGCAAGCATCTTTTAATTTCATGGCTGCAGTCAGAATCTGCAGTGGTTTGGAGACCAAGAAAATAAAGCAAGATGACAGAGAAGCAGGACATTCATTCACCTTCTCCTGCGAGAACTCCAGAATTGCAACTCGTTGCTGAACACCCATCAACAGAAGAATGTTGGATTCCACCAAAAAAAGATATACAGAGTCCAAAAGCAAAGGAGAAGCCCCAACAAGATGGTAGGAGGGGCAAAATCATGTTTAGAATCAAACCCCATACCCACCAGAGATGCTTGGAGGGCTCAAACAAAACCTTGTGTGCACCAGGACCCAGAAGCCCCACAGAGGCTGAGCCAGACCTGCCTTTGAGTGTCTGAGTGTCTCCTGTGGAGGCACGCATCAGCAGTGGCCTGCCATGGGGACAGGGGCTCTGGCTGAAGCAGACCTGAGACACATAGTGTGTGGCAAAAGCCCTCTTGGAGGAGGTCATCATTAGCCCCAGCATAAAGCTGCCGAGCACATGACCCACACACTGCAGAACAA
This sequence comes from Bos grunniens, assembly GCF_055505025.1. Lineage (NCBI taxonomy): Eukaryota > Metazoa > Chordata > Mammalia > Artiodactyla > Bovidae > Bos > Bos grunniens. The sequence continues at coordinate 10,012,022 of NC_141190.1, forward strand.
TTACTGGATAGTATTTGAATAATGTATGGGCTTCCCAGGTGGCCCAGTGGTAAAGAATCTGCCTGTGATGCAGGAGACACAAGAGAGTTTGATCCCTGGGTCAGGAAGATTCCCATGGAGGAGGGCATGGCAACCCACTCCAGTGTTCTTGCCTAGAGAATCCCCTGGACAGAGGAGCCTGGCAGGCTACAGTCCATGGGGTCACCAAGAATTGGACATGACTGAAGCGACTAAGCATGCACACACGTTTGAATAATGTCACTGGGATCTCCCAGCAAGTTTAATAATACAACAGAATTTCATGTTGAAACTGCCTATTTAAGGACTTATTTTACTTGAGAAACTTTTTATTCTTTGGCATACTAATAGAATTTTAATACCATATATATGCATATAAGTTTATTAATATTATTGCCCCCTCCCCGCCCCCCCACCAAAGTAACTCACCATTGACAGCTAACAGGACCTTGAACACACACTTATAACAGGGCAATAGCTACAAAGAAAGACCAACTGCTGGATTGGGACAGTCTCCCTCCAATATGAAACTGCTCCCTCCAGTTTCCTGAAATGTTAGCCCTAACCTTTGGCTGCTCATGTCAGCTGTTCTGCTCAGGCTTTCCATTTGATGTCAGTGGATTCCCTCAAACCATTAATGTCTCTTAGAAAATGAACTTATGATTACCAGGGGCGAGGGTAGAGGGAAAGATATTGAGTTTGAGATGGACATGTACACACTTGTCTGTCTATCATGTACATGTTATCAATCATTGTTAGATAACTAACAATGACCTACTGATATACCTACCTATATATTACAGAGAACTCTGCTCAATATTATGAGATGGGACGGGAGTTTGGTGGAGAACAGATACATTTGTATGTATGGCTGAGTCCCTTTGTTGTTCTGAAACTATTACAACATTGTTAATCGGTTATACTCCAATAAAAAAAAAAAAAAAAAAAAAAGCCAGTAAGGCCTCTTAGTTCATTGCGAGGTTTTAGTTTTCTCAATCTAATTATAACATTTTCCCCATTTTCTCAATTTCTTGATCAACTTTTTTTGGGGTTTGGAATTCAGAAAAAACAGCAATTTCTAAATATATGCTGGGAAGGAATTCCTTCATGGAAACACTGAAGATTTCCAATGTTAGTTTCTCTCTTCTGTCTGCTTCCGTTTTATATGTCCAGTCTTGGAAAGGATCACTGTTTCTGGAAGTAATCTAGGACATCACCATCCTTCAAAATGGGGACCAAAGAACTGTCAGTTCTAAAAATCTCCAGGAGTTGATCTTGGATACCCACCACTGCCATTACTCAGTGGTGTTCATGGGGTCTTCCTGCAGCAAAAATGTAAAAGCTGAACCACAACAGGCAGGGGAAATTCATAACTGGAATAGGTTGGTGTATAACATCCATGTGGGTCTTTGATGCAAATGGCTGTATTCAGGCCATGTTGAAAACCTTGATGTTGGTTAACTCATTTTCTCATGGGGTATGGAATAAAGATATGGTGAACAGTAAGAGCGTCAGATCACCTGAGATGAAATCCTGGCGCCAACTCGTTGTGAGAGACTGAGCAAGTTGCCTAACTTCTCTAGACTTTAGTTTCCTGTCTGTATCAATCTCACAGATCTTTGGGTGTATAAAGATTTAATGAGATAATCCTTACAGTGGATGTAAGGATGAAATGAGACAATGCATGTTACAATGCCCTGGCACATGCTAACTATGAACTCAGAAGAACCTGTTGTTACACTTTTTTTTTTTTTTCCAGAAAAGAGTACATGGGGTTACTGAGAGTGCATCTTACCAGCACTTTCATTTATTATTCAGAGGTCTAGGTGCCTGCAGCAAGGTAACAGGCAGGGCTGGTTATAGTTCAGAGCCCCACGATCTGTCTTGGCTCTGTACATTTCTCCAATGGTGTTGCTATGCTCAGGTTGAAGTCCTCAAACCTAGTCCAAAAAAGGGTGTCAGGAAAGGATCTTATGTTTGATAACTTTTCATCTTTACACATTAGCAGGTGTCCCCAACTTCTGGGCCATGGACTGGTGCCTCCTGTCAGATCAGAGGAGGTATTAGATTAGAAATAAAGTACACAATAAGTGTAATGTGCTTGAATTATCCTGAAACCATCCCCTTCTACCCCAGCCCATGGAAAAATTGTCTTTCACAAAACCGGTCCCTGGTGCTAAAATGGTTTGGGACTGCTGCAGTACAGGGCTTCAAGGTGCACGGTTGGACTCAAGCATCGTCATGAAGACAACAGCAGGGGATGGGCTGATGAAGTAAAATCCTGGGCAACCTTGAAGCCAACTACAGAGCAGTGCAGACCCGCACACTCAGGGCACATCACTGGGGTCTTCTGCTTATGCTGTTCCTGTACATTTTAGGCTGTTGGTATGGGTTTTATAAGAGAAAGGGCCACTTGGAAAGAGTTTGTCTTCCTGAATTTATCTTAAAAGATACAGGCCTCTCAGATATGGTCACATAATCTGACATCAGAGCCCCGCGAGTAGCTTTGTTACAGGGCAGTCAGTAAACAGTTTGCACGGGAGTATAGTAGAAGGTTCTAAGTTAACAGTGTTAATATAGAGACTTTAGCATTTTTCAGTTTAAAAAGCACTTCATTTATTGCCTGAGTTACTTATTATCTCTCAGGTTCTGTTTCCTTCGTAATAAAACGGGGATAATAATTGTACCCACCTCATGAGGTTATTTTGAGGATTATATAAAATACCTTAAAAGCTCTCAACACAGATCCTGGAACACAGTAAACACTCAAGGAATATTAGCTCTTTAAAATTATTACAGTTGAGTGAAGGAGGTATATGAATGCTCCTTGATGTACTCAAATGTTGCATTCTTGAATGGAATTTTATTAAAAAAATATGGTAAAGCAGGAAGTGAGATATCCCTTGGGGACAAAGTTTTCTATTGTCCTGGCCTATGTTCATTCATACATCGTGGTGTCCTGGATGTGGGCAGCAGGAGGGGAGACTGAACGAGAAGTTGGGAGGATCAGAAGGACCCTCTGTGCAGGATGTAGGTGAGTGGGCCCTAGGTGGTGGGACTCCCTGCCAGCAGCCCCAGAAGCTGCCATTTGGGTGATCTTCCTTTCCCAACAGTTCTTTAACTTATTCCAACCTGTTTAACTTATTCCAGTCCTGGTTTAGTTAAGGTTTTCAGAAAAGACACTTGAGTAGTTGTTTACAAGTAAGGTTTTTAAGCAGACCCCAATTCATCACCTGCAGTGCCTTGTTAGCAGTTTTGCAAAGACACAGTTTATCAGCAGTTGATCAAATAAATCCCAGTGAGGAGGTTTCAGGGGATGCAAACATTGACTTTCTCAAGGGCAAGATGGAGCATTCTTCTTCAAGGATGTTCTGACCAGATTCTGGAAGAGATGGAGAGTCCCTAAAGACCTCATTTTCTGATCCATTAGCTTTTAAAATGAAATCAAAAAGGATGTGACACTGGACGCTTCCAGAGCCTTTTTCTCAGATTACATCATGGATACTGCTGAGCTGTTTCCACCACTCTTGAAGAACATGCAATCAACACTCTGGCTGTAAACAACTCTGAGGATGTCTTCACAGATCACACTGGACCCACACCCCCAGAGAAAGGGATGGATTCCCAGCATCCATGTATATGGATAGGGCTTTCTTGGTGGCTCAGACAGTAAAGAATCTGCCTGCAATCCAGGAGACCTGGATTTATCCCTCAGTCAGGAAGATCCCCTGGAGAAGGGAATGGCAATCCACTCCAGTATTCTTGCCTGGAGAATCCAGTGGACAGAAGAGTCTGGTGGGCTATAGTCCGTGGAATTGCAAAGAGTTGGACACGACAAGCAACAAACACACACACACAAACCCACACATACACACATGTATATTGTGTGACCTCCCCCTTCCTGGAATGATTTCCTTTCTTTCTATTTGGCTGTGCAGGATGTGAAATCTTAGTTCCCCCACAAGGGATTGAACCGATGTTCCTGCAGTGGCAGTGGGAAGTCTTAACCACTGGACCGCCAGGAAAGTCCCTCTGGAATGATTTCTGATTTGGCGCTTGCATAATAATAGTAAAGATCACAATAATAACAGCAGCTATTTTGAGTGCCTTCTCTGTGTCAGGCACATCACTAGATACTTAACATTATTTCCTTTAAACCTCAAAACCAGTTAGGTCTCAATATCTCTAGTTCACAGATGAGGATAGCAGCTTGGAGAAGATTATTCACTTGCTGCTAAAAATTGATGGAACTGAGATTGCAACCTTGGGCTCTTTGACTCCAGGGCCTTTCCTTTTAACTGCTAAACAGCGGCTTAAATGGATGTGGCCACAGCATCAACTTGTTTTTGAGAATGGGAACTACATATAGGTGTGTAGGCCAGGTGACCCTCTTCTTGACACCAGCCATGCCCTGATAGCTTATGCTGATTATAAATCTCTCTTGGTTCTCTTTCTAAGACAGATATTACGCCCTTGTTTTCGCCTCCTGTATGCAGCACTGGCAGCTCTTGCCTTGAGTTTATGATAGATGCTTTTGGTTGGCTTTATAACCTTGTCATTACTGGTTGAGAATTGACCCTAGAATCAGGTTGAAACCACTTGCCTACTACATTCTAGGTCCATGACCCTAGGAAATGGCTTAATTTCTCTCAGCTCTTGCTTCTATAACGTGGGGACAGTAATGACATCTAATTCATAAGACTATCCTGAAAATGAAATGAGACACAGTGCTTTGAAGTCCAAATGGTTCATAGACTTATGGTTGCCAAAGGAAAGACGGGTGGGGGATAGATTGAGAGTTTGGGATTAGCAGATGCAAACTGTTATATATAGAATGCATAAACAACAAGGTCCTATTGCATAGCACAGGAAACTATATTCAATATCCCGTGACAAACAATAATGGAAAAGAATATGAAAAAGAATGTATTTATATGCATAGTTGAATCACTTTGCTATACAGCAGAAATTAATACAACATTGTAAATCAACTAGACTTTAATAAAATAAATTTAAAAACCTTTATCAAGTAAAAAATGAAGAAAGCAAATGGCTCACATTAGCTACTTGGTAGAATTATTCAAACTTAGGAGCATTTACTGAGTATTAATTATAACAAAATGCTAACAAAATGCTACAAGGTTACACATGGCCCATTACAATGTCTCATTCCCTGACTTTGGTTTGATTTTTAAATAAATATTTATGTCATGTTTACCATATGCACAGTCTGTGCTGAGGGTCATGGACACAGAGAGGAATAAAAGATTGCTGTGGCTGCCTTCAGGAAACGGATGGTATGGTGGGGCATGCAGACTGTAAACAGATAACCTGCAACTTCATGTGCTGAGAACACAGGATTCACTAGGAGCCTAGCAGAGAGGAGTGTGTATTAACCTGGCTCTACAGGAAAAGCAAGGATTAGTTACATGCAGAGAGAAGATGTAAAAAGACAGAAAGGTAGGAAATGACAATATGAGTGATTTTTGCTATTAGAATAAATATTTTAGGCTAGGAAATGAGGCTAGAGACCAATGTGAAGGGATGGACTTTATATTCTGTAGGTCTCGGAGAAGCCATTTAATGGGGAAATTGCAGTATGGAGGGTGGGTTTAAGAGGAATAGGAAAGAGGTCAGGGTTGGAGCAAGGGAATTAGGAGGCTATTAAGAGACAAATGGCTCAGATTAAAGCAGTAGGATGGAAGGGAAGGGAGGAATTAAAGACATATTCAGGAGGTAAGATTGCAGGACCCACAATCGGATGGTGATGGAGGTTGGGAGGGAAAAGGGTCTTGGATAATTGCCCTTCGCTGTGGTAAATCCCAACTGAATGCACCCCCTCTGCTGGGAGTTCTCATTTTAAAGGATAATTCTTATCCCATGCTTTCAGAAGGATCAATTAGACAATTGTATATGCTTCTTATGTCTAGAAGAGAAACTACCTGAGGAATTGAAAAGCCGGTTCCAAACAATCAACTTAAAAAAGTCAGTAGAGAGATAGTAGCACTTACGGTCTCTGCCTGTCAGTCCCTCAGTCTGTAAAAGCAGGGTTTGCTTTATTGGATTGATCTGAGGATTAAATGAGTCAAAGTTTTAATATCAGTGGCTACCATTAAGCCAGCACTCAAACTATGAGTTGTGGTTAATATTGTTGCTATGCAGTGATTCATTTAATAACACAGCCTCGTGAATCTCACTACCTATGTTCAAACCCAAGTTCTGTGCAAAATTGATAAAAGAATTACTTAACTTCATTAAGTCTCAGTTTCTATTGTGGGGGCAATAATAGATAATAAAAAAGTGCCTATCTCATAGGCCTGTGTGCAAATTGAACAATGATCTGTGTCCTTGATATATAACATGGGTCCTGGCATATAAAAAGAAGTCAGGAAATATATGTAAGCTATTGTTATATTTCTTGGTATGTGTTAGGCGTTTTTGTGTAAGTGCTATAATTTCATTTTCCATGTATCCAGTACAATCGGTAGGTGACATGATCCCTATCTTATAGATGAGGTGATTGACACATGGGGAGGTTAAGTACTTTGTCCAAATTCATTTACTGCTGTAGCTGAGCTGGTATACGCTATTCCTTGAGGAAGGAAGTTCCTTGAGGCCCATAGCAAAAGGAGTTTTCAGTTGCACCCAGTTCACACCTGTATTGATTGCTACCAGAAGGGAATTAGAATCACCATGAAAAGTTAGAGCTGGAAGTAACTTATCTAGAAAAGTGAACTGCAACCTTGTATTAGTCCCCTGTCTCTCATGTTAAAAGTAAAACAAAATAAACAATGTGTGCTTAGTCACTCAGTCGTGCCTGACTCTTTTCAACCCCACAGACTATAGCCTGCCAGGCTCCTCTGTCCATGGGGATTATCCAGGAACAATACTGGAGTGGGTTGCCATGCTCTCCTCCAGGGGATCTTCCCAACCCAGGGATCAAACCCAGGTCTCCTGCATTGCAAGCAGACTCTTTACCGTCTGAGCTACCAGGAAAGCCTGCTACAACAACAACAAAAATCCGATATATAAAACGTACTCCAAAATCCAATATGAGAACTAGATGATTGTGGATTTCTGCTGCTGGAAGGAGAGGTAGAGGAGCTCAGATCTTTGTCCCCACCTTTTCTAAAGAGCTCCACAAAGCTCCAAGAAACACACTTTGAAAACCACTGAGTAGCTAACGTGAGAGTCAGAAAACTTTGATTGATGAAGAAACCAAAGATATGGGATAAAGTGACTTTTCAATGTCAGGCACCAGGACTCACTGAATCCAAAGTTAGCAGTTCCTTCTGTGATTGCTTCAGCTGCAACACCCCCAGACCCAATCCAAAGTCACAGCAACAAATCTCTCAGAGAAATCAAAGACAAGAAAAGCCCACAATCTTGGTATTACCCCATGGCTGGCATACAAATTGCCTCTTACCCTTTTAATCAACTTAATATTAATATTAACCAACCAAATATTAAACTTAATATTTTAGAATTATTGTTTTCTGATTATGAAAGCAATACATGTTTATTATAGAAAATTTGGAAAGCACAGAAAATTATAAAAGTGAAATGAAGCATTTATATAGGCTTTCACCAACAAAGAAGTTATGGGGAGACTCTATTATGGTTCTGCAGAGTATACTGGGGGAGGGGACAGTGGCTGGGGGTGGGGCATGCAAGTTAAATATTATTTATACATTACTAAATTTTTAATAAATTACTAAACTTCTAACTGATGCAGTTTGGATGTAGGGGAAGCATGAAAGGAGAATAAAGACAATTTTAATTATTTTGTTTTCCTGAACAGCTATTTAAATGGAAAACTAGGTGAAGAATAGAATTTAATTGAGGCTGATATTCATCAGTATGGGTGTGAGAGAGAGAGAGAGTTGGAATTCAAGATTTCAGTTTTGATATGTTAAACTCGAGATATTGGTAAAACATCAATGTGGTTCTATTAAGCAAATAGTTGATTGTACAACCCAGTTGTTCAAAGAAGAGTCTGGGATAGAGATAGAAATCTGGCAGTTGGCAGTATAGAGATAGTACTTAAAGTCATGTAAGCAGCTGAGATTTCCCAGAGCAGGAAAGTATACAGATGGAACAGAAAATGCCCGTAGCTAAACCCAGAGCATTTCAACATTGAGAGGCAAGGAAGGCAAGACTTGCTGTAAAACGACTGAGAAGGCATGGTCAGTGGGAAGAACGAGAAGGGCAAAGCAGTGTCCACAAAGTGGGCTTGCTGGGCCCATCTCCGTTCTGCAAGGCACACTGGTGTCCTGTACCGCCCATCTGGCTCTTTATACATGTTGCATTGGGATGCTGCTTCCCTTTGTGTGTGTAGGCTGCCTTCCTCTGTGATGAGATGAGATCTATGGTCTCCAGGGACTGAAGTCATGTCTGCCTCTGGAATTCCCCATACCAGGCCTGGCTCTTAACCTTGAGGGGATGCTCCAAAATGCTGTGCCCACTGGAGTCAGGAAGAAAAATGAGGGGGTTGAGAGAAAGGAATCTAGTTTGAAAAAATGAAAATTTAGAAAGTTTGCTCAATCTTTCATTGAAAGTCTCCTTGAAGCAGCAGAATGAGATTCATTATCTGACCACAGGGAAGTTTTTTAAAGAGTACCATCAGAGCATAGGTTGGTTGTCAGTCCAGGACCTTGGAAAAGCCAGACAGGTTAAAACAAAGACAGTGCAGAATCCAAGAATTCCACTGAAGCAGGGTTCAGATGGGGAGGGTAGCTTTGACTAGAAACAACAAAGTCTTTTATTGGAAGCTGAGTGAGAAAGGACAGCATGTTCTTAGAGCTGGGATGAGCTCATGGTGGATGCTGGGGTAGAACAAAGAGGAAGGAACCATGAAACCCTGGCTACACGCTGACCCACGGTAGTGGCACTGGTTGATTCTCAAGATTTCCTACAGTGGCGTTTGGCATGAAGTGCTGATGTCCTGCTTTAATAGAAGCCTAGGGTGTGGGAGGGGCTTCCCAGGTGGTACTAGCAGTAAGGAACCTGCCTGCCAATGCAGGAGACATAAGAGACACAAGTTTTATCCCTGGGTCAGGAAGATCCCCTGGAGGAGGGCATGGCAACCTACTCCAGTATTCTTCTTGGAGAATCCCATGGACAGAGGAGTCTGGCGGACTATGGTCCATAGGGTTGCAAAGAGTTGTACATGACTGAAGCAACTTAGCAGCAGCAGCAGCAGCAGGGTGTCGGAGAAGTGTAGCCCTGAGCTAGAAGGCCATACTCCTGGTCATTCATTCATTCATTCATTCATATTTGATATGCTATTACTATATGCCAAGTCCTAGAGATACAGTAGTACAAAGACAAAAACATACCTAATTTCATGAAACTCATATTCCAGTGGGGATGGTTTGTGTGTTTGTGAAAACAATAGAAACAATTAACAAGATAGTTTCATATTGTGATAAGCACTATGAAGGAAGTCAGGAAATCATGACATGAAGGAAATCAGACACGTTGATATGCTAGAGCTACCAATATGATCCCTGGATTGCCAGCATGTCACTGGTAACCTCATTAAAATGCAGAAGCCCAGGAAGCACCCCAGACCTACTGTATCTGAATCTGCATTTTAACAAGACCTCTCTCCTCAATCTTTCTAGGATTTCTATACATGTTAATGTTTGAGAAGCACTGTGCTAGTATGTTTGCAAATGATTCTTTAGGTTGAGTGGTTTTGGAAGACTTCTCTGTGGGGGTGACATTGGACCTGAGACCTAGGTAAAGAGAAGCCTAGGTAAAGAGAATGCTCTGTGGACAGAGCATTCCAGGCAGTGGGAAAGGAAAGTTCAAGGACCTCAATGGTAATCAGCTTCTTATGTTCACAAAGCAAAAAATCATGGACTTTGTCCTAGTCCTGGACTCTTCTCTCCTTACCTTACCCAGTCTAAACATGACTTCCTCTTGGAGGATTCCTTAACCTCCAAATACCTTTCCCATAGAATCCTATCCTGCCCTATTCCAATCCTGTGTGAGAGTGGCCTGGTTATTTATCTCCCCAACATACCTGCCATCTTGGTGCTGAACAGGTGCTGTGTAATTTTGTTTACAGATTGTTTGAATGGAAACAAGAAACCCAGAAGATAGAAGAGGCAGGTTGTAAAAACTGTCAGACCACAGTTTTGCTTAGGGGCAAGGTCAGTAACTCTTGAAAGCCTCTGGCCTTTGCTTGGGGAGGTGGACCCCACCTTAGAGTTTGTGCCACCAGTCCTTGTACATTTCCTTCCTCTTGACCCTCACTGCTCTGAGATCTGTGCTCGGACTCTCCCTAAATGTTTCCTTTGAGTCAGGGGTCTAGGGCCCAACAGACGGTATGAGCTATTAGAAAGGACATGCAAATGAATAGACCACAATGCAACGTGCTTGATGGCAATTAGATAGTTGGGAAAAAGTGACAATTAGAGTTCAGAGAGGGACTTGGCCCTAAATTCAGGAGGGATTTAGGAAGTTCCATTTGAGCTGGCTCTTAAGAGAGGAAGAAGACTTTTGTTTCAAGTTTAAAGAGGTAGTGGTCACTGGATGATAGGGGTGGGGGAGGGGCAGTGAGGTGGTGGAGGGAGGTTGGTTTTGAATGGAAATGGTGGTGAGTGATGGTGGTGGTGGTGAAAATGACGATGGTAGTAGTGGTTGAGGTGACTGTGGTAATGGTAGTGGTCATGGTTAGTACAGTATATTCTAGATGGAGACCACAGCATGCCTGGGTCATGAAAGACCTCATTAAGTTTCCAAACCTGGAGATGCTCACTTTGGTAGGGAGGCTGAAGGTAACATGGATCAGCAGATGGGAGCCAGAGATAAGGGAGAGATCAAGACGGGTCCATGATGGATCCTTGTGTTAAAAGTTGAAGTAGATGATGGATTTGGTCTGTGGCAAGAGACCTGGCAGCATTGTAGTGAGGGTGAGATCTCCTGTCATAACTGCCTCTCATTTTTATGATCCTCTAAGCCAAGAGAAAAACTTCAAAGGAGGCAGAGAACATGTACAAATCCATTTCTCCTCAACCCCAGCATCCTAGAGAAGGAAGGAATGTCCCCTTTCAAGAAGAATATTGGAATCTCTTGAGAAAGTTGCTTAGGGATCTCATTCATGTATCAGTCACTAATTCTTTACTTATTCAAAAAGCTTTTATCAAGTGCCGGCAGAGTTCAATGCCTAGGATTTGATGATCCAAAAGAACAGTAAGCTACCTCCCCAGCCCACCAGGACATTACAATCTGGTGGACACACAGGAGGTGGGGTTGTGGGGAACACACAAGTCTGAAAGTCAGAAGTCCTGTGTGCTGTCTCTGACTTTGCAGACCAGCACTTGTTCATTCACCACTTTCTTCCTGTCCAAGGTTCATAGATCGCTGATGGAGAACACACAGGTATGTGGAATAGCTCTTGCTCTAAGGAGCAAGAAGTTTACAACCCAGGGAAGAAGCTTCCCCAGACCGCTACCCTCTTCATCTGTATTATTTATGTGTCTGTGCATGGGTGAATGTGGAAGCGTTGACCCGATGAATTTGAAGGTCTTTACAAATTTAATATTTTATGACACAAGGACCCAAGATTTATAGAGAGCACTTGGATTATAAATAAACCCGAGGTTTATGCTAACTTTGCTAGCTGCTCTAAAAATTAATTTCAGATGCTTCCGCTCACCCCTCACATACAGAGTCAGTAATCTAGGGTCCTTGTAAAAGGCTTATGATGGATTTGTGAGGGGCTGTTGATGGGTGTTCAAACCCAAGTGCAGGTCGTGGGACCATCCAAGGGAATTTCGGGACCCTGGGGACGTAGTCATCTAATGAAAGACCCAGTTGGTCTCTCTTCATGCTGGGGACTGTGGTCAGAGTGACTGTGGGAACTTAAACTTTCTGTCTTTCTGTGTAACCGAAATTTAGCCCCCAAGTGTGTCCAAAGTGACATTCCTGACAGCACATGTAGCCTGGCTCTCTCCTAATGTCTGTTTTTCTTACTCTCAGAAGAAGAAACGGCCTGAACGATCCTCACGGGCCAACAGTCGAAAAAAATATTTGTTTTGGTTTGCTGAGCACTTTCCCTATTAAAACGTGGACATTTTGAGGGGAAGGGAGACCCCATTGTGTGGGTTTGATTCATTTACACCTAACAGATCAATTGTTTCGAGGGGAGACTTTATGTCCCAGAGGCTATAGAAAGCTTTACTGCCCCTTTTCCTTTCAAACAGGAAGTTGCATTTTGCTAAAAGTAAACAAATGTGAACCCGGGAAGGTTTGTTTAGTTTCTGACGCTGACTTCAGAACCTGAGAATGGAGTCTGTGCTTGGCAAAAATGTCTTCTCTGAGATCTCTCTGGGCCAAAATGTTCTCTGCTCGGGACCTGGCCTTTGCGCTCTGATAAACATCCTCCTCTCACCAGCCCCCAGAAATTCACTGCCAAAGTCCCTTGGGAGCTTTGCTAACTTATCAGGGACATGCTAAAGCTGATGGCAACTTGGAAACCAGTTTTCAGCGGGATGTAGCTTTCTGAAGAGGGGCCACTTTCCGGAAATGGCCTCAGGTTTGGAAATCTCAAAGGATGTGAATGCAGTCAATATTCTAGGTATTTATACCACGGGCTAGCCTTTCTGGATGAAGAAGCTTCTGGAAGAGTGACTGTTTCCACTCAGCTAACACGGCAGTGCTAGGCCCTGGATGAAAAAGTCAAAGCGTCAGTTGTTCAGTCCTGTCTGACTCTTTGCGACGCCATAGACTGTAACCTGCCAGGCTCCTCTGTCCATGCAATTCTCCAGGCAAGAATACTGGAATGTGTAGCCATTCCCTTCTCCAGGGGATCTTCTCCACTGAGGGATCAAACCCAGGTCTCCTGTACTGCAAGCAGGCTCTTTACCGTCTGAGCCCCCAGAGAAGCCCTGTACAGGAGTGAGTTAATACACTCTTCACATAAGCCCCAGGAGAAAGGCAGTTCACAGAAGAGAGAAGTAAGGCTTAGAAAAGGTAAGAGGAAACACAGGTAGTCAAATCAGAGAGCCCTTGGGTCTTTCTGCCTTCTGGTTTGGAGATGTTAAATAGTTTATGATCAATATCTGAACTCCAGAAAGTTACAAAAGATTTTGGGGAGATCAATGTGATTCAGGTAAAGAGTCATGTGAGACAGTTTGCTATTGCAGGCCAAAGAGCTGAGTAAGTAGCATTTACAGTTTTTAATGAGTATGTTTGACATTGAACCTATCTTGTTCTGGGAGGGGTTTAAATCAGCTGATAAAAGCAAAGGCAATGTCAAAAATAGGGCAATAGGTTAGATAGTGAGTCTGTGATGATTCTCAGAGGAGGCGTATGGTTCACCCTTGAAGAATGAGTGGGAATTAGATAAGGAAGGAAGCTTTCAAATTTGGGGACTCAGAAGTGACTCTTTTTTAGGGGACTTAGAGTAGAAGCTACTTAATGAAAACATTTTTAGTGTACATGACGGCCTTCCTTGGGTCTTGATATTATACTCTCTGAACGCTTATATGTTTGAGAGATATTTTATCCACCTAAACATACAAAGAAACATTTGGTCTGTGAAGTGATCTATCACTGAGAGGCAGCAGCAAAGCTCGATGACCAGAGATTCCCCCTCTCCCACCTCCCCATTCCATCAGGAACCGCTTCTCTTACATCCTAATGGCATCAGCTTTGTCAGGCTCTGAAAACAGGTTATTGCTTAACTGTGTTTCTTTATGGTACTTTACAGACATCAGCATTAATGCTCACTACTGTTCTCAGATGCTAAGTCAGATTTGGCCCATTTCACAGCTGAGAAAACTGAGACTGAAACAGAAAGAACTTTGCCCAAGGTCATACAAGTTCTTGATGGTGGAATCAGCTAACTGATGGAAAAAACAGGGCTGATGCCAAAAAAGTCCATGTTCTTTGCATTATACCACATAGCCATCTTAGAACAGAACGAAGACTCCCCTGGTGGTTTTTAGCTAGTATTCTGGATTTGCTTAAAATCCTTATGAGATGTTAACAGTGTTAAGTCCTGTGGTGTATGGGACACCTGAGCACTTCTGCATTTTCTTTTATTCAAGCTAATAGGGACACAGACCTCTGGCTTCCCTTGTAGAAACCCCCTTTTGAAGTATCTCTGCTTTCTTCATTCAGAAGAACAGATCAGCATCTCTCATGCAAGGCCTGGCTCCATGCCCATCTCACTTTTGCAATGAGTTTAGCAACATCTGCTTTGCCCATTAAAGTGATTTTTCTCTTCCTGGCCCTGAGCCTGTGTGCTTGCTGCAATTGATTACCAGCAATTTCCTTCCCAAACCAGAGGGTTCAGTGAACTCTAAATTGAATTGTTGCTCATGGGTCTCCTTTGGACCAATGCATACGGCTTACGTGCAAAATGATCAAGCCACTTAGTTCCCGAATCTATAGGCTGACGATTCTGGTTTGACACAGGGGAGGACCTGATAAGTGACATTTCCCATTTTTGCACACAGCGGCCTGAGGCTGTGGTCATCTCTGGGTTTCTCAATTTCAAACCTAAGGTGGTGGAGGGGGGAGGGGGGAGGTCACCTTGCTCACAGCACAGCTATTGCTGTGTTCACACCCTCCTTTCTTCTTGTCTAGTTGTAGCACCAATGGCCCCGGAAGTAGCTGCCTGGGATGCTCACCCAAGAGACATCTGAGAAAAATTCTCTCTAGCTATAGAAGCAAAAATAATGACCTTAGGACAAGATGCATCATTGTATCCTTCTGAAGGCAACTGTGGGTCCTTTATTTGATTCAAGCAGCTTAGAGCCTATGTATCTGCTCCACCGCTCCATTGTGTCTTGAGTCAGTAGATTCCTGATCATCCTTTAAGATGCATTCTGACTCCCCCAACCTCATCACTTTTCATATGCTTTGGTTACCACCCACGATGTTTCATTGCATTTATCTTTGTACCTAGAGGCCTTTTACAGGGCTGGAGCCCCATTCTTCAGTCACCCTGTATTCCCAATAGCTAACACAGGGAGTTGCATATAGTAGGGCCTCAGTCAAAGGCTGAAGGGGGTGATGAATGCTGCTTGCTTTGTGAGAAGTTTTTCAATTGGTACTTTGCTCTTAGGTATTCCTGAAATGTCTCTCCTCCCCCACAGCTGTGGTGGCTTTACAGAAGGATGCTGAGGAATAGGTGGTTATTTAGAGAAGTGGAACTCAGGAGTCTTCTCCACCACATAGTCTTGCAAAAATCAGAAGAACCTATTCAGTTCAGTTCAGTCACTCAATCATGTTGGACTCTTCTCGACCCCATGGACTGCAACACGCCAGGCCTCCCTGTCCATCACCAACTCTCGGAGTCCATCCAAACCCATGTCCATTGAGTCGGTGATGCCATCCAACCATCTCATCCTCTGTCATCCCATTCTCTTCCCACCTTCTATCTTTCCCAGCATCAGGGTCTTTTCCAATAAGTAAGTTCTTTGCATCAGGTGGCCAAAGTATTGGAGTTTCAGCTTCAACATTAGTCCTTCCAGTGAATATTCAGGACTGATTTCCTTTAGGATGGACTGGTTGGATCTCCTTGCAGTCCAAGGGACTCTCAAGAGTCTTCTCCAACACCACAGTTCAAAAGCATCAGTTCTTCAGTGCTCAGCTAGTTAACCCTTGCTAATCAAATTGCTGCTGTTAAAGCTAGATGTCTAAAGTAAGGAAAAGGTAACATAAATGGCTAAAGCCACTAATACTAACTGTTTTTTGAAATCATTGTCATTGCGTTTTCTGTTTCTTTGAGAAGACATTCCCAATTTCTACCACAGGAAACCCACCTGTATCATCAAGTACTTCTGAAATGATTGTTCCCTATCTTACTCCTGTGGATCTCTTTCACAAATATCTTTGGCATCAAGATATTTTTGATGCCAAACTATCTAGAGGCTCTTTGTTTTTATTTCTGGAAGAGATCTCATTTATATTATCACCATAATGAGAAGTATTAGAAAGAGCACAGTTTTTCAGAAAGTAAGGCTCGGCTTGAAGCTCTGAGACCCATTCTTGGTAACCAAGGAGATTCTGAGCTGAACCTCCAAAGCTTTGAAGGAATCCTAGGGTTCTCAGCTTCTAGAAGGACCTTTGGTCTTTATTAAACCCCTGCACATTGGCAGATGGCCCTGTAGACCTACTGAGGAAATGGACTACTGAACTTCAAGGGACACTTAGCTGGGCTGCATGTGAAGACAGGTTGTTAGGGAAAGGACATTTAGCATTTTATTTCCTTTTTGTTTTTTGGCTTTGAGAATCTAACCGAGGAATGGCTGGGAAAATGTTCCAGCTGCCTCCTCTTGCTCTTTGCAATCCACTGATCAGGAGCGGTTCTACCTAGTGCCCCTCCCCGCTCCAGTCCCACAGCGGAGAGGGCGGGGCCTCAGCCCCCGGTGTGGGCTGTGCTGAGTCATGCTCTTTCAGTTCTGCTGCCAGTCGCCCCACCAGCTGGGATTAACACACGTTCTTCCCCTTTCCAGAGTTTCTGGCTCAATTTGAACAAGACTTTTCTAAGAGAAACGGATCACCTTAATCCAGCTAATCAAGCCCTTGCTTAGTCCAGGGTTTGAGACTGAACAAATCCTTAGGGATAGGAATGTGCTACGATTTACCCAGGGCTAACTAAACCTCCTCAACAATCGGATCTCCACCTTTGCCACCCAAATGGCAGTTCATTATATGAATGCTTATCATGGGTCTAGCACTGTGTAAGCCCTTAACATGCTCGATGTGTTATCCTCATGTAGTTCCATGAAGTGGGGTGTATGCTCCCAGTTTACAAATGAGGAAATGAAGGCTCTGAGAGTTCAGTTTTTTAAAGCAGCAAGTATTTGTTAAGCGTTTTGGGCGCTATGCTAAGTGCTGGGGATAGAGTGGTAAATGAAACAAACACAGCCCTTCCTTTAGGAAGTTTACATTTGGCTAGTAAGCGCAACACAGCCAAGGCTGGAGTCTTCATAGGCCTGATTCGAAAGCTTGCCTTAAAACCTATGTACAACTCTTCACAGTCTAAGGCACCCCTTGGGGACACTTCTGAAAACTCAGCGTGGCTACTGGGAAGGTAGATCCTGAACTGAGTTTATCCTCCTAACGTTGCACCACCATGAAGTGTGAGCTCACTTACACAAGGATCATATCTGTCTTCCTGTGGGCACACAGTTGTCCTGGAATAAGTTTGTGTTGGATGAATGAGGACTAGCACTCACACTTGGGATTTTGGTTTTCTGCCTGAGGACGGTCCCTGTAGGCTCAGTGAAAGCACATTAAAGCTCATGTGCTGTAACAGGTGACAGAGGAAGTCTTTGAGTCCTTTACGTGTAGTGGGTTTAATTCTTCTTTTCTGTACATTTTCACACGCCCCCACACTTCCTGCTCTTTCCTAGGCCTGGAAGCGGAAGTATTAAAATACTGAGACCAACTGTTCTTATGGTTTTTAGAGACTGGTTGAAACCAGGAAGGATGGGAAGTCAGAAGGCCGGCTCTCTCTGGGTTTTCTCTGTCCAGGAGACAAGCTGGGTCTTGGGCCCTTGACCACATTTCTATTCCTCCTGTGAGCTAGTTGGACTCAGCAAGATTAGTCAACAACTTGATCTTAGCTGCAGCTTCATTGTTCAATGACAGGTCTATTACCATTCTTTTGATTTCATTTTTTCATCCATAAGTGAAAGGAGAGGTCTTTAGCTGGAGACAATGCTGATGTTGATTTCTTGATTATAGATTTATGAACACAGTGACTTATTTATCCAACAAATGTTTACCATGTACCTCTTATACATCTCCCATGAGGAGCCCTCACAGAGCTTACCTTCCAATGGAGTGTATTTTGTTGTAAACAAAACAAACAAAATATGTGTTATGTGCAAAGACAAAGTGCAGAAACTAAAAGAGAGGAGGGGGTTGAGGAGTGTATGGTTGGGGGTCCTGCAGTGTTAAGTCAGGTTATTAGGGGAAAAAAGTAATATTTGAATGAAGATCTGAAGCAGTTGAGGGAGAAAGTCACATGGCTATGGGAAAAGCGGATTCTAGAAAGAGAAAACAAGTGCAAATGTCCTGAGGCTGGAAGCTGCCTGGTGTGGCCCCCAAACAGCAAGGTGGCCAGTATGACTGGAGCAAAGTTGGCAAGAAGAAGAGTAGAAAGAGAGACAGTCAGAGTGGAAATGGGGTCAGATTGTGATGAAGACTTGAAGAACAGGGAAAGTCTTTAGGATGGCTTATGAGTAGGAAGAAGAGCCTCCAAAAGGTTTTGAACAGAGAAGGAACATGATCTGATAAAATGATGTTGAATTAGCTATTTTTGCAGAAGCCTACTGACTGGCCTGTGCATGAGTAGCAAGGGACAAAAGATTTGAGATTTGACTGAGCCTCCTGACCCTCTGTGACAGGGTATCACCCCGATTTTAGCTGAGGCCAAGGAGACTCAGAGAGTTTGAGTGACTTCCTCACCTGTTAGCCTCCCAGTAGTGGAGGAAGCAGGCCAGGCAGGAGCAGCATTTCTGCCTGCCCTACGGCTGCATCCTTCTGGAGGCTCTAGGGTTGAACTTGTGTCCTTGCCTTTTCCAATATCTATAGGCTGCCCAAGTTCCTCCATCTCCAAAGCCAGCCACATCACATCTCCATGACCCTGTCTCTGTCCTCAGTCTCTCTCTCTCTGACCCCAATTGGGAAAAAGAAGTGGTTTTCCTTCATGGCTCAGAGGATAAAGAATCAACCTGCAGTGCAGGAGATGTGGGTTCTATACCTGGATCAGGAAGATCTCTTGGGGGAGGAAATAGCAACCCACTCCAGTATTCTTGCCTGGGAAATCCCATGGACAGAGGAGCCTGGATGGCTACAGTACATAGATTTGAAGAGTCAGACACAGCTGAGCACTGAGTGGCAGTCCACTTTTTAGGACTCAAGTGTAAGGTTGGGCCCACGTGGCTGATCCAAGATATTCTTCCCTACTCAGGGTCTATAACTTTAATCATATCTGCAAAATTTGTTTCAAATATATATGTGTGTTATAATACATATATAAATATTATATATATTGAAGTTGTAGGCCAAAGCAAACACCTGTAAGTGATGTAATAGACAGATAAATGCCTTTGGGGACCACATTAGCATCGAGAGAAGGGTGTTCAGGAGAAAAGACAAGGGGTGGTGGTGAAAAGAATAGAAGACCAAGAAGATGATCCTTATTTTGGAAAAGAAAAATAGGTGGTTTGCTGTGTGCACATTCACACACGCAAATCCAAACACAGCAAAAAATCAAGACTAAACAGATGAAATGGCAATGGTTCATTATATGTAATATATGTATTATTTGTAGAACATGTTTTATATATTACAGATATATATATTAATATATTTATACATACATAATGTGTAAGATAGTATTATATAATATTAATATATTTATTATAATATAATTAATGAATTATTAGTATATATCAGAAGAATAGGAGGGGTCCAGTTATCTAGTTAGATCTTCCCTATTCAGCTCTCTACCTATAATCAATTTCCAGGCCCTAGACAGTTCTTCTGAAAAGTCATTATTTTGGCCCTCCAAACTTACATTTTATTACATGTCTACTAGTCAATCACAGTAACTAGGGCTGGGGTGACAATAGCCTCTTCTTCCAGTCCCTTTACAGGTCTAGTTTCCTCTAGTGCAGATTTGGTCATGTTTTAAACTCTCCCATTATCCCCGATACTATTTCCACTAAACAAAGTACAGTGTCTGCTCTTCAAGATCTGTTTTACCCTAACCCCATCTCATCCTAAAAATGTCCTTTTCATTATAGGGGACTGGAATGCAAAAGTAGGAAGTCAAGAAATACCTGGAGTAACAGGCATATTTGGTCTTGGAGTATAAAATGAAGCAGGGCAAAGGCTAACAGAGTTTTGCCAAGAGAACACACGGGTCATAGCAAACACCCTCTTCCAATAACAAAAGAGAAGACTCTACACATGGACATTACCAGACGGTCAATATCAAAATCAGACTGATTATATTCTTTGCAGCCAAAGATGGAGAAGCTCTATACTGTCAGCAGGAACAAGACCGGGAGCTGATGGTGGCTCAGGTCATGAACTCCTTATTGCTAAATTCAGACTTAAATTGAAAAAAGTAGGGAAAACTACTAGACCATTCAGATATGACCTAAATCAAATCCCTTACAGTAGAAGTGAGAAGTAGATTCAAGGGATTAGATCTGATAGAGTGCCTGAAGAACTATGGACGGAGGTTCGAGACATTGTACAGGAGGCAGTGATCAAGACCATCCTCAAGAAAAAGAAATGCAAAAAGGTAAAATGGTTGTCTGAGGAGGCCTTACAAATAGCTATGAAAAGAAGAGAAGCAAAAGGCAAAGGAGAAAAGGAAAGATATACCTATTTGAATGCAGAGTTTCAAAGGACAGCAAGGAGAGATAAGAAAGCCTTCCTCAGTGATCAGTGCAAAGAAATAGGGGAAAACAATAGAATGGGAAAGACTAGAGATCTCATCAAGAAAATCAGAGATACCGAGGGAACTTTTCATGCAAAGATGGGCACAATAAAGGACAGAAATAGTATGGACCTAACAGAAGCAGAAGATATTAAGAAGAGGTGTCAAGAATACACAGAAAAACTGTACAAAAAAGATCTTCACGACCCATATAATCAAGATGGTGTGATCACTCACCTAGAGCCAGACATCCTGGAATGTGAAGTCAAATGGGCCTTAGGAAGCATCACTATGAACAAAGCTAGTGGAGGTGATGGAATTCAGTGGAGCTATTTCAAATCCTGGAAGATGATGCTGTGAAAGTGCTGCATTCAATATGCCAGCAAATTTGGAAAACTCAGCAGTGGCCACAGGACTGGAAAAGGTCAGTTTTCATTCCAATCTCAAAGAAAGACAATGCCAAAGAATGTTCAAACTACTGCACAATTGCACTCATCTCACATGCTAGCAAAGTAATGGTCAAAATTCTTCATGCCAGGCTTCAACAGTATGTGAACCATGAACTTCCATATGTTCAAGCTGGATTTGGAAAAGGCAGAGGAAACAGAGATTAAATTGCCAACATCCATTGGATGTTTCAATGATCCATCCATCATTGAAAAGCAAAAGAGTTCCAGAAAAACATCTACTTCTGCTTTATTGACTATGCCAGAGCCTTTGTGTGGATCACAATAAACTGTGGAAAATTCTGAAAGAGACCAGAATGACATGCCTCCTGAGAAATCTGTATGCAGGTCAAGAAGCACAAGTTCAAACTGGACGTGGAACAACAGACTGGTTCCAAATCGGGAAAGAAGTACATCAAGGCCGTATATTGTCACCCTGATTACTTAACTTATATGCATAGTATATCATGAGAAATCCTGGGCTGGATGAAGCACAAGCTGGAATCAAGATTGCTGGGAGGAATATAAATAACCTCAGATATGCAGATGATACCACCCTTATGGCAGAAAGTGAAGAGGAACTCAAAAGCCTCTTGATGAAAGTGAAAGAGGAGAGTGAAGAAGTTGGCTTAAAGCTCAACATTCAGAAAACTAAGATCATGGCATCTGTTCCCATCACTTCATGGGAAATAGATGGGGAAACAGTGGAAACAGTGTCAGACTGTATTTTTGGGGGCTCCCAAATCACTGCAAATGGTGACTGCAGCCATGAAATTAAAAGATGCTTACTACTTGGAAGAAAAGTCATGACCAACCTAGACAGCATAATAAAAAGCAGAGACATAACAAAGGTCCATCTAGTCAAAGCTTTCATTTTTCCAGTAGTCATGTATGGATGTGAGAATTGGACTATAAAGAAAGCTGAGCGCCAAAGACTTGATGCTTTTGAACTATGGTGTTGGAGAAGATTCTTGAGAGTCCCTTGGACTGCAAGGAGATCCAACCAGTCCATTCTAAAGGAAATCAGTCCTGAATATTCATCTGAAGGACTGATGCTGATGCTGAAACTCCAATAGTTATCCCACCTGATGCAAAGAACTTACTCATTGGAAAAGACCCTGAAGATGGGGAAGATTAATGGTGGGAGGAAAAGGGGATGACAGAGGATGAGATGGCTGGATGGCATCACCAACTCAATGGACATGAGTTTGAGTAAACTCTGTGAGTTGGTAATGGACAGGGAAGTCTGGTGTGTTGTAGTCCCTGGGGTCTCAAAGAGTTGGACATGAATGAGCAACTGAACTGAACATCTCATCCTCTGCCTAGTTTGTATTCAACATCTCAGCTAAATAGAAGGGACTTATCATTCTGATACACTTCCCAGTCTTCATACCATTGCTCAAGTGTTTCTCGTTCTCTGGAATGTCTCCCCTACCCACCACCCTCTCTTTTTTGGGTCATTGAAATCCTACCCATCTTTCCAGGCTTATCTCAAATCTCCATGAAGTCTTTCTTGACCTTGTCCAATAGGCGTGACTTATCCATCCTTTGAGTACCTCCTATGGGGACTTTGTACCTCCTCTTTGGAGCTTATCCCATTTTACAGTTATTTGTGTGCCTGTCTTTTCTTTCCTACTAAATTATACTCTTTTTAGGCCAGAGACTAGGTCTAACTCTTTGTCAGCTTCCCATGGCATCAGCACGTATGTAGTGCCTTCTGAATGATGGCTAAGCTGTCTGCATGGGTGTATGCAGCCAGAGCAGTACTCTTTACTAGATCGTTGCTTCCTTCATTGTTGTCTGAGTGCATGAGGGAGCCAGTGCTCACTGAGGGATAATTCTGACCTCTTCTATTTCTATGGGCCCCATGCATTTTAATTTTCACACACATTATCTCAGGGATTTGAAAAACTCAGTTCTTCAAATTGTTTTTTCACAATCTCTGCTTTTTCTTTGTACCACCTCCACTATGATTTGCTTAATTAAAAAAGTGATTCACTATTTTTACTTAGCCTTGCTTAAGCCATAAAATCCATGAAAACACTGTCTCTAGTAGGGTGTGTGTGTGTGTGTGTGTGTACTCAGTTGCTAAGTCGTGTCTGACGCTTTGTGACCCCATGGACTGTAGCCTGACAGGCTCCTCTGCCCATGGAATTTTCCAGGCAAGAATACGGAGCAGGTTGCCATTTCCGACTCCCAGGGATCTTCCCAACCCAGGGTTGAACCAGTGTCTGCTGCATCCTGTGTATTGGCAGGCTGACTTTACCACTGTGCAGCCTGGGAAGCTGGAATACAGTGGGATACTCACACATTAAATAGTTACAAAACAATTAAAGCAAAATATCTTCATTGCATGATATTATAAGGACTGTACTTTGGAAAATCCTACCCGAGATCCTAATAGGTGTGAAAGAGCTTGAACATGCTTGCTAAGCTGTTCTGTCTCTTTCCACTAGGCCACATTGCCTCAAAACCTCGAGTCAAGGAAGTGAGCTTACAGAGTCCCTGATACTTTATGCTTCATCAGGATGGGGACCAAGCCTGTGGTGGTAGGCAAGCTAGAATGATGAGTAGAAACAGTAGAAGAGGAACATGGGAGCACCTGCACACACACGAACTTGCACACTCACAGCTGAACTTCAGCTTCGTGGCTGGCAGTTTATTTTATGGGGTGATGCTAGTTCCCCATCACCCCCAACCTTGGCCTCACCTGTGAACCTCTGCAAGCGGCCACTACAGTCATCCCTGGCTAGTTGCTCCCTTGGCCACCTCCTCTGGGGTTGGTCCCCAGCAGCTCTGCCCACTCATATCTGCCACGCAGCTGTGAAGCACTTCCCAGTCCATGGGGCATGAGAAATGCTTCGTCATTCTCCCCAGACTTTCCGCTACGCACTAGGTCCAGTCACAAGAGCATCTGTCTCCCAGAACCTTTGAAGTGTCTTCACAGAAGAAAACAATTGCTCTGAAGTGATAGCCCAGGCAGGAAATGGGGCCGTAGCAGAGTCACTCTAAGGCGACAGAGCTGCTCCAAGGCCCCTTTCTCCTTCTCTCTCTCTCAGCTTTTGTCTTTCCCTCAAAAGGAAAGAGAACATTGAAATTATTTAATAACTTGATTCGCCGTTCAGTGTCATTTCACGTTAGATCTGGACTGTGTCCAAAGCAAACACTTGTAAACTGGAGGTTGTAATGGAATTTCTTCAGTGGGGTGCTCTGTCTCTACCCTTCTTTGAAGAAGTGTGTGCTTCAGGAATTGACAGATTGTGGGAGAGGTTGCCTGGCATAAGCTTGTCTGGTGAGAGCTATCTTGACAGTGTTTGATTTCCCACCGCAAGTACCAACTAGAGGCAGGAAATGGGGAGTGGGCCAAGTGGGAGGCCACGGACACTCCTAGGAGCGACATGCAGGGCCTTCCTTCGAGGTCAGAACGTGTGCTCTGCTTAGTCGCTCAGGCATGTTGGGCTCTTTGTGACCCCGTGGACTGTAGCCCGCCAGGCTTCTCTGTCCACGGGAATTCTCCAGGCAAGAATAGTGGAGTGGGTTGTCATGCCCTCCTCCACGGGATCTTCCCAACCCAGGGATCAAACACAGGTCTCCTGCACTGCAGGCAGATTCTTCACCATCTGAGGCACAGAGTAGAGTTCAAATCCCAGTCTTGCTGATGGATGTTAGCTTATAGACTCTTAAAAAAATATTTGTATATTTGGTTGTGCTGGGTCTTACTTGTAGCAATGGGATCTTCTTTGCTATATGCAGGATTTTTAGCTGTGGCATATGGGATCTAGTTCCCTGAACAGGGATTGAACCTGGGCACCCTGCATTGGGAGAACAGAGTCATAACCACTGCACCACCAGGAGGTCCCTAGCTTGTGGAATCTTGGCCAATTTACTTATAAGAGGGGAACTAATCCCTGTTTCTCAATCTTGTACTCAACATGAACCTACTGGAGACAAAAATGTCTTACCACAATGTACTGCACACTAACTCTATGAGCTTCTGAGACAAAAAAGACACATATGAAGTGACTTCAAAACCTTTATAAAGCTGTGAGTCCACATGGGCTGCTTAATAGAGCTTAAAGTCTGTTGTGTTTAAAAGGGGATTCCAAGCACTGGAAGGGATGTTGAGCTTAAAGGTCTTTGGCATGCCTTTCTGTTTAGGGATTCTGTAGTTTTGTGGTCTTTGATCTCACATCAAAGATAGTGTATTCATGTAATAACTGCCCAAAGTAGGGAACTTTTGTGAGTGAAAGAGGCTGCTATTAAAAATTACAACAGGACAACAGGTGTAAATTAAAAATGTTTCAGGCAAGTGGGGTTTATTTTTACTTTAATTAGAGTGCACACTTTTAGCCCTAAACTTTTTGTATTATAAGCCTTCATACTGACCTAGCTGCCATGCATTTTGAATCACATCCATTCTTCCCATCTTCAGCCAAGGACTCCTGTTATGTAGGTAAGGACCTCCTGGAAGGCTAAATGTGCATGACACAGTATACATGTAAATAACACATCAGATATACATAAAGGTGTTGCTAGTGGTAAAGAACTCCCTGCTAATGCACGAGACATAAGAGATGCCAGTTCAATCCCTGAGTCAGGAAGGTCTCCTGGAGAAGGAAGTGGCAACCCACTACAGTATTCTTGCCTGGAGAATCCCCAATGATAGAGGAGCCTGGCAGGCTATAATCCTTGGGGTTGCAAAAGAGTTGGACATGACTGAAACAACTTAGCATGCATATACATAAAGAGACAAATGAAAGCCAGAGGGTGAGCCAATCCAGGATCCAGATAATCCTTCAGTTCTCTCACCACCCGCCCCCGCCCAACACCCGCACGGGTGGGTGGTCCTACAGCCCCCATGATGACCAGCTGTGGAGGGAAGGAACAGGCTGGGGTGAGGCCAACCAGATGTGACTTCCAGAAAACCCAGGCCAAAGCTGACATCTGTTCATGGTCTCAGAGGCTGGCTCTGATGGCCCAGACACATGGGGATGAGACTTAAAGGGAGAACTTTTATTACTGCAGACTTTAGGTACCAAGTGAGTTTCTTCCATGTCTCTGGGAGTTAGGTTGCTGCAGCAACTAGCTTCAGCTTACAAAGAGGGCTGCTCTAGTGAAGGCCAGGGGCTTAGGAGGCAGGTACGGAACCACAGACTGTGAACTTGAAAGGACCCTTAGGGATGCTGAAGGGTGAAAAGGAAGGCCCCCTGAGCTTCTAGTCAGTGGATCTGGGTTTTCTTTTCCAGTACAGAGAAACCTCAGTATCCTCATCTGGAAAACTGATGGTAATCTACCTCTTGTGTCTACTGTCTAGGGTCATTAAGGGACAGAATGAGATAATGGATGTGGAAGTAGCTTACAAACTGCAACTCCCTCTACAAGTGCCAGGTGGCATTCTAATTGGAGAGCCTCAGTTCAAACTCCTGAATTTACAGATGAAAATCTGGGGTCTAGGGAGGTCAGCTGTCTGGCTCAGTGTGGGGACTCCCTTTACAGAGCAGGATGTGGCTGGCTTGTGTGTATGTGGGTGGGTGGCAGGGAGGAGTGGGCTGAGAAGGTAACACTAAGAAAGATAGAAAACCAGGGACCAATTGAGGAAGCAAAAATATTTCCAAGGAACTTAAGTTTGTGCTGGATGAGATGAGAAAAATGATTCTGGGGTGATCATTTTTCTCAGGCAGCAGGATCCGTCACATCTTTTATTTCTTACTGTCATAGACATTGATGGGAGTTGATTTCATCTGCAGCTTTTCATCCACGGCTTTGAGGCTAGAGCTGATTACGCTAGTAATCCGGCTAGGCTATTCTCTTATTAAAAATGCTTGTTGGCCTAACTGCCCTGCTCTGACACAGGCGATGGGGGCCTGGCCAGGTTGGAAAAGAATTTGAGCACCAGAGAGGATTGATTTAAGTAGAAGGTTTAGACAGCTTAGCAGAGAAATTAAGAGCATAGACTCTGGAGCCAGACTGCCGGGGGAGAATCCCAGTTTTGCCACTAGTTAGCTGCGCCAGCTTAGGCGAGTTACCTAACTTTTCTGTGCTTCAGCTTTCTCATCTGTGGCATGAGAATATGAACCGCACATATTCTCAGAGAATATGAACCCACATCACAGAGTTGATGTGAGGCTTAAGTAAGTTAATACATTTAAAATGCTTTAAGTATTTGGCACACATTCAACTTGATTTACCTGTTTATTAAATAAAAATAAAATAGATAAGGGTGTAAAAGAAGGATGTAGGGGAGAGGCCGTTAGGAGTGGTGGAGAGTGGGCTTTGACATCATTTGCATTTTAATCCTAATTCCGGAACCTTTTTCTATCAACGTTTATATTTTTCTAATTATAAAAGACATGTGTTTATAGTAGAAAATTTAAAAAATAGAGAAAGCCAGCAGGAACTAAATAAAAACCAACCTTAATTCCACCACATGGAGATGGTCATCACGCAAGCATCGTTGGCAGTGATATTTGCGTTGGTTTGGTTCTGGTACCAGTGGCTTGCTGGTTTTTAATCATTTCTTCTGAGTTTGCGTATTCTTCAGCCAAGCATCCAAGGGAACTGCTTGAGGGCAAGGGACCATATATGCCTAGAAAATAAAATATTTTTTGACAATGACGAGACCCTTGATATGTAACTCAGAGCCTTTAATCTATACACTTTTTACAGTTCTCTGTTCCTGATTTTTAGAAGCTCAGTTTTTCTAGTGATACAGCATGCCAAGCATTTAGATTGAAACTCATAAATTTCTTCTTCCAACTTCCCTGCTATAATTACTTGGCCGCCCACATTATTGTTGCCAATTGCCAAGTGTAGCTGGTGAGTGACAGGTAGATTATTTGTGCCTGGTGTGGGTCACACTTTTGCTTGGTCTGAGCATTTTTGTTTAATGCTCCAAGAGAAGGCCGTCAATGGGGAGCAGAGCAGGAGTAATAGGAGAAGTCTACTGGGCAGTGATTTGGCAGCTCAGAGAAAGTTGTAAATTAGGCTGTCAGAAGGGAACTTTCTGGCAAAGTCAGTGAACAAACACAAGGTGTGAGGTGGCCAGCACTTGTAATAAGCCAGCTTTCTCTCTCACTGGTGGTTTCCGCTTGTTGGTCTTTCGGTGAAGTGGTCAGACGTGTTAACTATCGCCCAAACAGAACCCGAACGACTTCGGGGTTGGGCATACGGTGGTGGCCAGCAGTGGTAATAGAGGAGGGGTACGAACGCACACATCTGTCATCAGAGCAGTGACTGTGGGCTTTGGAGACTGGTTAATGGAGTAACCAGATCTACTCCTGGGAACTGTCCGTGAGCAAAGGCATACCAACTAACTTTTCTTGTCATTTTAGTGACTTCAGTTTGACAGTCCCCCAAAATCTGCTCTGTCTGCTTTCATGGCCAGGGGAGGGGTGGGTCTGTAATATAAAATTATGACATTAATATTAAAGAAACTTTAAGGAGGTTTCCTCTTTCTACTCCAATTTAGTGAAGGGGGAAAAAAAAGCCTTGGTATGCATGCTCAATCCAATTGTATAAATTAATTTCTTTATTGGAACCATCTTCTTTAGTCAATGTGACAGCAATTCACCCTGATGAAAGACTTAGAAATGGGTCTCTCTTTCTCACCAAAACCTGTCAACACGGCCAGTATCTGCTTTAATTAGGGTGACCAAACAGTCGGGTTTCCCTGACTGTCGTGGGGCATAATGCCTCTTGTCTCAACCAGCAAATTTTCATAGACCCCCCCTTCATTCTCAAAAGTGTCCCAGTTAGGACAATACATTATATGGGCTTTCCCAACATGAATGAAATCGAGGAGGAGCCGTCCAACAGACAGGTCTGCTTCCCTTTTCATAGTGTTGCTTTGCTTAGAAAAATTCCCAATGCCTCAGCCTAAAAGCCTCTTGGCCCTGGGGTCACAGTTTGACTTCTTTCATTCTCCAGTAATATTCCTTCCCAAGCTTTTTTTTTTCAGCAGCAGAAT
Organism: Bos grunniens; assembly: GCF_055505025.1. Lineage (NCBI taxonomy): Eukaryota > Metazoa > Chordata > Mammalia > Artiodactyla > Bovidae > Bos > Bos grunniens. The sequence continues at coordinate 10,040,880 of NC_141190.1, forward strand.
CTACTTTTTCAGATGAGAAGTTAGACAGAGGCTCCAGTGTTTAATACAGAAAGTAGGGCCTTTGCTGATTGCAGTGAGGGTAGCAAGCTCAGATACCCCCATATTTGGCCCCTCTCTCTTTCCTTCTGGTGTGGGTCTCTGATGAATCTCAAGGCTTTGTGAAGCACAGATTAAATCTCCTGCCAGAGCAAAATGTTACCATCAATTTAAAGTGCTGTCGCTGCATGGATTGAATACTGTGCTCTGGTTCCCGAGTCAAGTTACATTAGCAATACTGTATGTGTTTAAAGCTTGGCACAAGTTGATGATCATCAGGCTCTTTAAAAATATTATCTTAGGGTTCAGCCTCAATTCTAGGTTAGGCTACTCCTGTGGCCTTAATTCTTCTAACCAATCAAATTTTGACTGTCAACTTTGTTGTTCTGTCATGGATCATGGCTGAGGAACGACCACACCAACCATTGATCCTGGTAATTCTCTGTCTCACCTGTCCCCTTTTGGGGCCCTTTAAGTTAACTCTGGCTTTATGGCTCTTCCCCTGTAACCTCATCCTTTGTTTGTGATTTGAAATGCTATTCTAGTAGACTAATTTTCTCTTCATCCTTGCAAATCTTGAGCAGACCATCCCGGGTCTTTTCTCTGATTGAGTTCCCAGTTTATTATAAAGCTCCTTGTAGCTTGAAAAATACACAAAACCTATCAAACACATCCATGGATTAAAAACCTTCAGTCACTAACCTCATGAGTCTCTCTCAGCTTTACCAGCTTCATTATTTTAGACATCCTAGCCAAATACAGACTTTCATCAGATATATGTACTATTCCACACCTATATTTCAACCACAGTTGACTCACCATCCTGACGACCCCCATCAATTCTCAATGATTCTGAGGAGCGGGTTATTTTTCTTGGCATGGACCCAAACGTTGAGGCTAGAATTCAATATTAAGCTGGTCTCCCTAGGATGTCATTAAGAGGGTTTAGTTACTGAAACACTAAAAGATATTGTCATAATATAGCAATTTCACTCAAAATGGCCTTGCGTCCCAGCCGTTGTGACTGCCACATTTTAATTTCTTTTTTTTTTTAATTTTATTTTATTTTTAAACTTTACAAATTGTATTAGTTTTGCCAAATATCAAAATGAATCCGCCACAGGTACTTTTTGTATACAATGTGCACCATATATAAATGCAAACTTTCTTCAAAGTATAAATGACTCTTTTCCATAAATGTCCTGAGCAAATAATAACTGATTGAACAAAACTTTCTTTTGTATATTTCTGATCATCCAGAAATAATTAGTAGTACCTCAATTTAGCAGTCAAGAAAATGCCACTGTATTCCAAATATTTTTGAATAAACAAATAAGCAAAGTATCTATTCCTGATTGGGATAGTATCTATTCCCCATCCTGAACACGTGACTGCCACATTTTAAAACTCTAGTGCCCTTGGAGGGTTGGGGTGAAGGGCCCAATCAGGAATAGATACAGTTCCTCAGTTCCTCAGACTCAAACTTATATACTCTTATAAAGGGAAATATTAAATAATGTTAGCTTAAACCATAAAACGGAGTAGCTCAACCTTGGCACTGTTGACATATTGGTTCAGATGATTCTTTGTTGTGGGGTTGCCCTGTAATGCCTTGGGGCTTAACAGAAGCTCTGCCTTTGACCCACTAGATGCGAGTATCACCATCTCCTGCACCCAACTGGGTGACAAGCCAAAATGTTTTTAGATGTTGTCAAGATGTCCTTTGTGGAGCAAAATCACCCCTTCCTGAAAACCACTGCTGTAGGAAGATATTAAAACCAAGAGGAAGAGTTGGAAATGGAATGAATGGTCCATGGTTCTACAGTGGGCTTCAGATCCTGTCCTCTTCCATGAGCAACAATGAAGATGAAGTGTTGGCTGGCTCGCTGGATAAGGCTACATGGAACTATGAAGGACTTTAGCCAACCTGGGACATCTCCCAAGTTTCTCCTTTTACAAATTGACCCCTTATGGAAAGTAGGCAGCATTAAAGACATTAGGTAACTGGTATTATTTTTCCTTTAATAATTTAGATATGTGCTCATAACAGTTGGCTTTTGTTGTTTGATTGCTCAGTCATGTCCAATTCTTTGTGACCCCATGGACTGCAGCATGCAAGGCTTCCCTGTCCTTCACTGTCTCCTGGAACTTGCTCAAACTCATGTCCATTGAGTGGATGATGCCATCCGATTATCTCATCTTCTGTTGCCCCCTTTTCCTCCTGCCCTCAATCTTTCCCAGCATCAGGGTCTTTTCCAATGAGTTGGCTCTTTGCATCAGGTGGCTAAAGGATTGGAGCTTCAGCTTCAGTCCTTCCAATGAGTATTTAGGGTTGATTTCCTTTAGGAGTGATTGGTTTGATCTTGCAGTCTAAGGGACTCTCAAGAGTCTTCTCCAGCACCACAGTTAAAAAGCATCAATTCTTCAGTGCTCAGCCTTCTTTATGGTCTAACTCTTAGTTCTGTACACTACTACTGGAAAAACCATAGCTTTGACTATATGGACCCTTGTTGACAAAGTGATGTCTCTGCCTTTTAATATGCTGTCTAGGTTTGTCATAGCTTTTCTTCCAAGGAGAAAGCGTCTTTTAATTTCATGGCTGCTGTCAGCATCTGCAGTGATTTTGGAGCCCAAGAAAATAAAGTCTCTCACTGTTTCCATTTTTTCCCATCTATTTGCCGTGAAGTGATGGGACCAGATGCTACTTAATAAACCAGTCTAGAGCTCAGACTGAAAAGACATTTATTATGGCTCACAGATCAGATTGGTGGGTGTTCAGCTTATATAGGCTGGACTTGACAGGACAGTTCTGCTTCTCCATGTAGGTCTGTGGGTCACCCGGGGCTGCAGCAGCTGACCGAGCTCTGCTCCATGCCTCTCTCATTGTCATCCTGGTGCCAGTAGGCTGCTTGGGACATGCTTATCTCGTAGTGATGGCAGAGGTACAAGGAGATGAGCAGAAACACATGAGGCCTCTGAAAGCCTCTTCTCAGCACACCATCACTTCTGATCCATTCTATGAGCCAAAGACCATCACATGGCTGAAGCCAAAGACTGTCACATGACTGAACCCAAGTCCATGGGAGGCAAGCGAGGCTTTGCCCCTTTGTGGGAAGACATGACAAAAGGCATATGGATACAGTGAGGGATGAGGAATTGGGGTTAATGACACAAGCTAGCAAATCCTTATTTTTAGAATAATAGTTTTGCTTTTATATAATTTCTGAACTGAGTTCCTTTATTTTGTTGGACACTTCTGTAATGAGAGAATAGAATCACAGGACCATTTCAAAAATGGAATCATTTGGTAAGGAAGAGTGGGCCAAACAAACTATCTGAAAATTTACTTTCACTCCAGTTAACTCGATCTTGCATGAATTAAGCAACATTATATTTCTGTGGTTTTAAAAAAAATGGAAAAAATTGAATTTGTCTGACATGGAGGCCAAGAGGAAAGGTATTTTCAAAGATATTTGTGAGATTAAGATGCAAAAACACTGATTTTTTTTTTTTTCTCCAGGATTGGCAGATTGCTGATATGTTGGCCAGAGGAATGTGGAGTGAAAATCTCTGGCATGTTCTAGCAACCTTTAAAATTTATTGCCAGGAAATGGGTGCTGCTTGTCTTCTCTGCATCTTTTCAAAAGATCTCTTGTGAATCCAGTCAACTCCTGTCCAGGTAGGGAGGTTTGGAAACTGTGATAAGTGAAAAGTGTTTTCTACAGCTGTGCCTCAGCCCCGCCTGACCAAACACCATTAATATGTAACCTGAATCTGACCACTTCTTTTCTGTTTACATTTGGTTGCAGTATTATTTTTAAGTGGTGAAAGAGCAGTTCAAAGTCGTCTTTTCTTTTTGGCACATCTGCATAATCTCTCGAGGTTCGGTAGCAGAATGACCATAAGTTGTGTCAGTAGGATTTGAGTCTGGAGGAATTAAAAATCCCTTACCTTATTACACATGTGAATGTACTAAAGATGGATGGGTTGGTCTGTGCCAGGATAAGATATGATATCAGAAATAATTTTTAATTGTTTATGCTGAGACCATAGATTTAGAGGACAATCTTCTGCATGCTTGGCACAATCCATGAAAGATGGGTATGTGCTACACATCTATGAGAAGGGCTGAGACAAAGCAAAATAAGACCAAAACAAAACACTGACAGTGACAAGTGCTGGAGAGCATACAGAACCATGAGAACTCTCAAACATTGCTGTTGAGAACATCAAATGGTTCAGCCACTTTGGAAAACAGTTTTTTAATTTCTTATTTAGTTAACCATATCCTTACCACTGGGCTTCCCAGGTGGGGCTAGTGGTAAAGAAGTCACCTGCCAATGCTGGTAGACGTAAGAAAGGCAGATTTGATCCCTGGGTCGGGAAGATCCCCTAGAGGAGGACACAGCAACTCACTTTAGTCTTTTTGCCTGGAGAATCCCATGGACAGAAGAGCCTGGCAGGCTGCTGTCCATAGGGTCTCACAGAGTTGAACATGACTGAAGCAACTTAGCACGCATGCTTACCATAAGACCTAGAAATCCCACTCCAAGGTAGTTACCCAAAAGAAATTAAAACTGTATTCACACTGACACCTCCATGTGAATGTTTATACTGGTTTTATTTGCAATCACCAAATATATTAATTGGTGAGTGAGTAAACAAATTGTGGGTCATCTGTACAATGGAGAGTTACTCTGCAATAAAGAGAGATGAGCCGCTGATAAATGTAACATCATGGTTAAATCTCTAACACATTACATGAGTGAAAGAAGCCAGACTCAAAAGGCTATAAGCTGTATGATTCTGTTTATACGACATTCTGGAAAAAGGCAGACCTAAAGGGACATAGAACAGATTAGTGGTTGCCAGGGGCTACAGGTAGGGGCTCTCCACAAAGGGGCACATGGGAAATTTAGGGGTGATGGAACATTTCTATATCTTGATTGTGGTCATGATTATAAGGCTGTGTATATATGTCAAAATGCATAGAACCATGCTTAAAAAAGGGTGAATTTATACCCCACTATTCCTGCGCCATGTGTTCAGTTGTGTCCAACTCCCGGCAACCTTATGGACTGTACCCTGCTAGGCTCTTCTGTCCATGGAAATCTCTAGGCAAGAATACTGGAGTGGGCTGCCATTTACTTCTCCAGGGGATCTTGCTGACCCAGGGATCAAACCTCGTTTCCTGCTTGGCAGGCGGATTCTTTACTGCAGAGCCATGAGGCAACCAGCCCTAGTATGCCTGATTTTAATAAAATGTCTGGATGACTGTCACTCTGAATCTCTTATTTATATATTTATCAACCTAACATAGGAGAAGGCAGTGGCACCCCACTCCAGTACTCTTGCCTGGAAAATCCCATGGACGGAGGAGCCTGGTAGGCTGCAGTCCATGGGGTCGCTAAGAGTCGGACATGACTGAACGTCTTCACTTTCACTTTTCACTTTCATGCATTGGAGAAGGAAATGGCAGCCGACTCCAGTGTTCTTGCCTGGAGAATCCCAGGGATGGGGGAGACTGGTGGGCTGCCGTCCATGGGGTCACACAGAGTCGGACACGACTGAAGTGACTTAGCAGCAGCAGCAGCAACCTAACGTATATGTTGGGGTAACCACCCAACTCACATCTGCTTCTTGGGAACTGGTCTCCAGGCCCCAGTCTCTGTTGAAGGGTGGGCTTAGCCTATGCTTCTTCTAGTTGATTCCACACTCTGACGCTGCTGGATAGGACCATGAGTGGACTTCTACCCCCAAATAAAACAGTAACATGCTCTTTTTTGAGACTTTGCTCTAAGAGACATGGAAACCACAGTCCAGGGAGTGTAGATTTTGGCTTGCAGATGTTTTGTTTGGCCTGCATAGTGTTTAAAGAAATTGAATTAATTGCCAACATTAAAAAATGGGAGATTTCACATAAAAATCCAGATTTCCAGCTTCTCTTTCAGAAATTGGAGGATCCGGTAAAATGGCCTCAAATTCCTGCCTGGAGACAATGGCTGGAGCAGTGGTGGCTTCAGCCCACTGTCTGGAAGGGCTTCACCCCTTCCCACCAGCTGCCTCTCCGTCCGCACAGGGCCTTCCACTCCTGGGGAAAGGGGGCAGAAGCAATGAAGCTGTGTTGGTCAGGATAGTTTGCTGGTATAGTGGTGCTCAGGGAAATATGAACTATTTCTTTTACCTTCTCTTTCTATCAAAAATGGAGAGCAAAAGGTAAGACCATGTTTTACAAAAAATGATCATGAACATATTACTTTGTGATGGTAATGATGACCCTAAGTGGTTTATAGTAAAGAAACCAAATATGTCTGAACTAGAAGAATACAAGTTAGGATTCCTTTCTGAAGACAAGCTTATTGTTACTAAAGGGGATAGCGGCAGGGCCAGGAGAAATAAATGAGGAGCTTGGGATTAACAGATACACACTTCTTTGTATAAAATAAACAAAAAGGACCTCCTGTATAGTTCAGGGAACTATATTCAGTATCTTGTAATAACATATAATAGGAAATAATCTGAAAAAGAACATATATACATGTATAACTGAATCCCTTTGCTGTACACCTGAAACTAACATAACAATGTAGATCAACTGTACTTTAAAAAATGGTTAAAAAATTAAAAATTAGATTATTTTACATTGCACATACACACGCATACACACACAGGATTCCTTTCTGAAATGAACATTGCTCTTGACACTCATCCACGTTACTCGGCTGGCCTCTGTAGGCATTCAAGTTTGCACAACCCTCCCAGTCCAGTTGAGGACTGGAGTGCTAAGGTTGCCCCAAGTTGAAGGCACCTTGAGTTGTACATCGATGTGCAAACAGGTGTCACTGGAGAGGAGAAACTGAGAGCCTTACAAAGGGGAAATTCTGCAGAAATGTGCTTGTGGTTGTGTATGAGGGAGAGAGAGAAATAATGAGACTGAGAAAGGGACAGATGTTTAGAGAAGTGTGCAGGTGAAGTGCCTTCAATCTATTGCACCCATGCATCTTGGCAGAGCTTGTGAAAATGCCCATTCTAGTAGTTCTGGAGTGAGGCCTGAGATTCTGCATTTCCAACAAGAGGGCAACTCAACTGATCAGTGGACCACGTTTTGAGCTGAAAGGTCCCAAATCACCCCCTCTACAAAGAAGCAGTAAAAAAATTACCTGCCTAAACTTTGTTTTCTAACATTTCTTCTCCATCGAATAAGGGCGTGATAAAATCAGTTTCTTTGTCACATATTTAAGACTATTCCTCCTTTTTAAATGAGGAAGGGGCTGTTTCAAAGGTAGTGGAGGCTGGCACTCCAGGAAGCAAGAACAATTTTTGTGATTAACTGGCTGGCATCTCCAGAGCAGTGAGCTGGGTGAGCAGCCCAGCTCAGTGACTGTGCGTCTGGCCTCCTTAGTCTTGATGACTTTGTTCTGTGGCTGAAGGCAAATCACCACAGTCTGCTTTCTCACCAGTCAAAAAAAAAAAAAAAAACAACAAGGTGAGATTTTGACCTTGTAGACTATCGTGAAAGATTTAATTAGCATTTGTGAAAGCCTGTGAGATCTATGGAGGAAATGTTCTTCAGATGAACAAAGTAATTTATAGTCACTATCATCATTTCATTACCAGCTGAGCTGATATGCCAGGCAGCTCAGTCTCAAAGAAGCTGTCTCCACAATCTACAACTCCCTCATGGTCAGAACTATTGCAGTGAGGAACATTACAGCTCTCTGTGGAAGAGGATAAATTCTGCTTCTTTTTCACAGTGTCTGATGTAACACAGGTGTCTACCATTTCACAATTTAATATGATAATTTTTTTCGCTTAAAGAAGGGAGAATCTCCTCTCACTCGTGTCCTCCTTCCAAATATGGGCCATGGTGATTTCTGTTTAGTACTTATGGTCTCTAGTTTGAAAGGAATATGTTTTCTCTAAATCAGCAGTCTAGAGAAACAGTGTCCAAACGAAATAGAATACAGGCTGCATATGTAATTTAAACATTTCTAAACAGCCACGCTGAGAAGAGAAAAAGAATCTGATAAAATTAATTTTGAAGATGCATTCCTTTAATCTTTCTAAAATGTTTTTTTCAGAATACAATTAATATACAACTTATTAATGAGAAATTTCACCTTTTGGGGGTATTGTCTTTGAAATTTGGTATACATTACACTTCACATGGGATGTTAAATTTTCATTAAGACATACGTAATCTGTTTAGACAGCCTAAAATTTACAGTTAAAAGAGTAGTTTTACCTACCCAAGTTGTTCCAAATATACTGAAATTTTTTCTAATAACGGTTTTATATTTAAATGTCAGTTATCATGTCCGACTCTTTGAGATCTCGTGGACTGTAGCCCACCAAGCTCCTCTGTCCATGGGATTCTCCAGGCAAGAATACTGGAGTGGGTTGCCATTTCCTTCTCCAATAGAATAAAATAGCACTTAAAAATCAGTTCCTTGGTCCCCTGGGCCACATTTCAAGGGCCTGCTAGTCACATGTGGCCAGCAGCAGGGCTCCTCTGGTGAGGGAAGCTCTTGCCCTGGGATTTTTTTGTTGTTGTTTAGTTGCTAAGTCATGTCCAACTCTTTTGTGACTCCATGAGCTGTAGCCCGCCAGACTCCTTTGTCCACAGGATTTCCAAGGCAAGAATACTGGAGTGAGTTGCCATTTCCTTCTCCAGAGGATCTTCCCAACCCAGAGATCAAACTCACGTCTCCTGCATTGGCAGGTGGATTCTTTACTGCTGAGCCACCTAGGAAGTGTAACAGAGGTCCTATTTCCACACTCACCACTGGCAGTGCATGTCTGTCCTCTGTTGATGGAGTTGCTTCATGGCTGACAAGCCCTGTGAATGTAGCGAGAAGGCCTTCCTTCCGTCAGTACACATTATGTGGCTTCCACTTTTCAGAGGATTGCTGTTTACAGCCCATCTGTCTCTCAGAATGACCCACATTCCCCAGAGGGACTTTACAGAGATCCCAACTGGGCGCCACTGGACTAAAACAGCATCTATCCACCCATGCATGACTCCACTCATCCATTCAACAAATATTTATGAAGCATGTTTCTATGACCAGCCTTGATAAGCTCTGGGGACTGCTTCAGCCATGAGAAAGGACGACAGGGTTACTGCCCTCAAGAATCTTAGTGTCTAGGCGTGGTAGACATTCAGTGGAATCCCACAAATAATGAGTTCATAGCAATATGACATCTATGAAGGAAACCAGAGGTCTCCATGAGCCCCTGAGGGAGTCTAATCTAGTCTGGAGGTTCAGGAAATCTTCCTTTTAAAAAATGACATTTCCGTTGGACCCGAAGGGGTCAGGCCATGAAGAGATGGGAGCAAGGCCTGTTCTTGGCAGAGGAGACAAGAGAGAGGCAGAAGGTCAGGGTGGCTGGAGAGAGGTTAGCCAGGAAGGGTGGAGAGATGAAGAAGGGCCAGATCGGAAAGGCCTGGAGGTCCTGGAGAAGGACCCTAGTCTTTGTCCAAAGAGCAACTGGAAGATCGCCTGAGCATTTTAAGAAGAACGACTTGATCAGATTCAGGTCCTGCCCCCTTTTTTTTTCATGAGGCTAAATGAGTTATTTATTTATTCTACTAGAATGACTAACATTTATTACAGGTTACATAATTTTTAAAAATCTGTTTTAACACTTATTCTTATTTAAAATTAAAAAAATTTTTATACAATTTTAAAAGATGACTTTCCATTTACAGTTAATGTAGAATATCAGCTGTATTCCCCATGTTGTAACAATGCCTCCTTGTAACCTGTCTTACACCGGTGGTTTGTGCCTTCCACTCCCCAACCACTACCTTGCTCCTTCCTGTTCCCCCACATAACCACTAGTTTGTTCTCTATATCTGTGAGTCTCTTTGTTTTATATCATATTTACCAGTTTGTTGTATTTTTTAGATTCCATATATAAGCATTAGGATTCCCTGTCTGATAGGCTTAGTAAAGAATTTGCTTGCCATACAGGAGACCTGGGTTCAAACCCTGCTTGGGAAGATCCCCTGGAGAAGGAAATGACAACCCATTCTAGTATTCTTGCTTGGATAATTCTGTGGACAGAGGAGCCTGGTGGGCTACAGTCCATGGAGTCCGAAAGAGTTGAACACGATTGAAGGACTAACACTTTATAAGTGATATCAAACAGTATTTTTATCCATCTCACTTATTTTTCTTCAGGTCCTCCTTTGAGTTTTACAAGGTGGCACATGGCTGCAGATCCTCCCTGGAATTTCACCTTTAATTCAGCCTCAGTCAAAAATGACCATGGAAGCCAAAGAGAAAATGTTCGTTGCTCAGTTGTGTCTGACTCTTTGCCACCCCATGGACTGTAGCCCTCCGGGTTCTTCTGTCCATGGGATTCTCCAGGCAAGAATACTGGAATGGGTTGCCATTTCTTTCTCTGGGGGATCTTCCCAATCCAGGGATTGAACCCGGGTCTCCAGCATTGCAGGCAGATTCTTTACCATCTGAGCCACCAGGGAAGTGACTTCCTAATTTCATTGTCCTGCTCACTGGCCATGGACACTTGGATTCTTTGAGGAAGAACTAGACCTTAAATGTAGTGAGGACAAAGGCAGTCTGCTAGCTCCTGAGGAATAAAATAACAAAACAAAAGGAAGCAAAACATAGCAAACAAAACCCTGGATACTCCAGGTTAAATTTAAATTGTATGTGCAAGGGCTAAGATTTATTATTAACATATCACAAATGGTACTACTAACAATTAGGATAGACAACTGCTACCAGTTACTGAAGGGTCACTGTTTGCCAGGTGTACATAAATAAACAAGTAAATATATACATAAATAATTATGAATATGTAAATGTTATGTGTGTGTATACAGATATGTGCATAAATAAAAATATATATAAGTTCTAATCCACAAAAAATCCTGCCTGCAAGATAGATACATTATTCCCATTTCCTTCTGATATTCAAGGGAAGGGAGTTTCACAAAGTTTAAACAACTTGTCCAAAGTGAAGTCACTAGCAAGTGTAGAGGCAGGGACTCCCCTGGTAGTCCAGTGGGTTAAGAATCTGCCTGCCACCGCAGGGCACATGGGTTTGATCCCTGGTCTGGGAAGACTCCACATGCAGTGGACAACAAAGTCTGTGAGCAACTACTGGAGCCTGTGTGCCCGGAGCCTGTACACAAGAGAAGCCACGGCAATGAAAAGGCCTTGCACAGCGGCTAGAGCGTAGCCCCCTCTTGCCACAACTAGAGAAAACCGGAATTCACTCACGGAGACCCAGAGCAACCAAAATAAAATGAATAAACAAAGATTGCTTTAAAAAAGGGATAGAGACTGGGTTGGAGCAAGTGCATGTCTGAACTCAGGGCCCTGATGTGTCCATGTCATCACGCTGCCTCAGGTAAGTAGACCCCACGTGAGTCCTGAGTGGGAGCGTCTGAGAAACAACATGCCTGGGCTTAGATAGACACGCCGCTGCTCACTGTGGTGACAAGCAGAGGACAAGCAGTGGTTTTAGGATATTTGATACTTTCTGATACTTTGGACACACCCTCAAGATGTTCTTTCTAGCAGGTGTCTTTTCTAAATGTTGTGTACACAGTGGCTTTTATTATCCTTCTCTCTTTCTAATATTTTTTAAACCATTTCTGTTTTCTTCTTGCTGCTCCACAAGCAGACTGGAGCTGGGCTTTCTTTCTGTAGTGTGTGAAACAGTTTGGCCAGCTCTGTAGCTGGGCATGGCCTCTTTCCTCTGCTAGGGTGGTGGGTGTGGGCGGCAGCTCCTGACACCGTGGATTTGTGTTCCAGGCTCTGAGGCCCAACAGACAGAGCCGACAGAGGGAAGGGCGTCCAGCACAGGAGATGTTGTGGTCATCTGTATGACACCTTCCTGACAAGCGTGCAGAAAGCTCAGGCTTTTTGAGGCATTAATCTTTTAACATTATTCACAGAGAGAGGAAAAATGTCCACCATATCTACATGAGAAGAAACTGGCTTGAATCTCCAATAAAGGATGCAAATCAAGAGGCTTGTTCAAACTTGATTCATTCCTCAAAACATCAATGAACACCTAGTAAGGGTCACAAATGGATCTGGATGCTGGGGTACATACAGCAATGAGCTAAACTGATGAAAAAGAAGCAAGTAAATAAAAAGAGTAGATTTTAAATGTGCTTACCACAAAGAAGAAATGGTAATTATGTGACAGAGTAGAGGTGTTCACTAATGCTATGCTGGTAATCGCTTGCTGTATATGAGTATCAAATCAACACCTTAAATGTATGCAATGCTTACATTTAAATATACACCTTAAATGTATAAATGTAAATGAATGTCAATTACATCTCAATAAAGCTGGGAAAAAAAGCCAATCAAGCAAATAAAGCACCACCACTATCAAAAAAACTCCATCTAAAAGGAGATTTTCTCCTTCTAAAAGGAGAGACAGACAATAAACAAGTAAGACATAAAATACGCAGTTTGTTTGATGATAGCAAAAAATAAAACAGGAAAACGAGCTGGGAGTATTCAGGACAGTCTGGGAGCGCCTTGAGGATGGAATTTGAGCAGAGCCTTGAAGGAAGTGAAGGGATAGATGATGGGGAAATCTGAGGAGAGAGCATTTTAGGTGAAGGAAATAGTAAGTGCAAAGGCCCAAAGGCAGGAGAGTACCTGGAGTGTTCAGTAAAAAGCAAAGAGGCTAGTGTGGTAGGAGATGGGGTTGGAGAGCGAGCCAGAGGCTCAAAGGGCTTTGCCCTCACAGTTAGACCTTAGGCTTTTCCCCTGAGTAACATGAAAAGCCTTTAGTCTCTTAGAGGACGAAGAGTATGGAAAACAGACTGTACAAGCCCAGGAACAGAAGAACAGTCAAGAGGCCATTGGCATCATGCATGTGACTGATGATGAAGCTTAGACAAGGGGAGCAGGGGAGGTGATGGGCAGCACTTGAATCCAACATGTATTTTGTGGAAAAGTCAAATGGACTTGCTAGTGGATTGGATAAATAAGGTAAATTATTTGAAGTCATTTTTTTTTCTCCCCACCTAAATGTTATTTTAGTCATTTTCAGGCCTAGATAGAAAGTTACCTAGATCATTTATTATCCTTGATTAGATACCTATATTCTTTTAAATAATATCTTAATTTTTCAAATTATGCATATCCATTATTCTATCCTTCTTATAAAAAGTCATGTCGTGCAAAATGAACACTCCCACTTACCATGCCACCATTGTCCTTTTCCAAGAAAGAGATAATCTCTATTATGTTTGACTTTTTCTCTGTGTTTGTATATCAGAAATATAGTTTTATTCTTTTAACAAAAATGGGATCATAATGTTCACATTGATTTCTGCTTAATATGCCTTGAAGATCTTTCCAAATTAGTAACCTAGAGGTTCACTTCATTCTTTTAAATTTCTTAGGACTCCTCTAGAAATGTATCTGACTCATTTCTTTCCTCTCCTCTAATCACTGTCTAAATTAGGGTATCCAAACAGGCAGGCATCCACACACATGCCCTAGGCAGAGTGTCTCCTTCCAGAAAGCATCCACAGATGACATTTTAAGGTTGAAAGGATGAGCCCAGCATGCAGAGCCAATCTGTTTGACATGTCTTGGAGGGGATCACAGTTGCCTTGAGTCACTTGAGTTTGAAAGTACTTTTGCTGGGGAAATGCTTGGGATATTTTGTGCTCCTGATTTCCCAACACCTCATTACCTAGCATTCATGGTTAGAGAAAGTTCAAGGGCCCAGGGCAATGGGTTGGCCTGGCCTTACAGGGTCGGCAGACTTCCCAAACCAAAATGGAGCATCTGACTCAACAAGGATAACTGATGTTAATGGCTGGAGATATTTCTCTATATATGTATGCTTCTTTTCCAATTAAAAAGTTGCATTTTATTATTTATTGTAATTGCATAGGTGATGCATGAACATTGTAGGAAAATTTTTAAAAAATACAGAAAAAGACTAGATAGTGATGACCAGAAAGCTTTTACCTAAAGTTACGCTTTTGCTATTTACAAGAGGATTAGAAATTGGGTTGGCTGTGACATACCTGTTTTACATGGTTGCCACAGTACAAACCACTAACTTCGCTTGGTTCTTTTGCCCCTGTGGAAAGGTTTGTCAAGGGGCTTCCCTGGTGGCTCAGATGGTAAAGACTCTGCCTGCAATGCAGGAGACCTGGGTTTAATCCCTGGGTTGGGAAGATCCTCTGAAGAAGGAAATGGCAACTCACTCCAGTGTTTTTGCCTGGAGGATCCCATGGACAGAGGAGCCTGGTTACAGGCTGGCTGGTTACAGAGGAGGACTGGCTACAGTCCATGGGGTTGCAAAGGTGCAAAGGGTTAGACACGACTGAGCAACTAACGTGTACGTGTGTGTGCGCGCGCGCACATACACAACCACACACACACGCATACAGGGGTATGTCATGAGGAGGTGGGAGGGAGCACAGACATATCCTGTTGCTAAACCAACTCCTGCTTTCCATCACCAGATCCTACTCATAAGGAAGCGATTTATAGTGCTAGAGGCAGTTGGACCTGTTGACCATGGTTTCCATTTGTTGGGACAATGCTTAAAATTCAGCAGCTATTGTTCATTCTTTCTGATCCTCTGTAGAGGCACCTGGAACACAATCATGCCTTCCTCTGGGCTGTGTTCACCTGTTTTAAATTAATGACTGGGACCTAGTCCTTCAGCTCTGCACTGGTGAAGAACAGCAGAGAATGGAAATGAGAAGAAGGGTTTGCCCAGCTGGGTTGGTCCTTCCAGGACAGCAGACTAAGCCAGGTGAGAAGGAGCTGGGCCATAAGAGATGTTAGGACTCATCGCTTCCCAGCACAGCCAGGATGGGTGTTTGTCTCGATGCCAGGTGCCTTTCTGCTGAGTTGGGACATAATGGCTGGACACACCAGCCTGGAATAAAGGGAGAAGTACTCACATGTATTGTGCCAACAGGGCGGTGGGTGCATGAGCTTCTCTAGTTGCTGAATGGAATTCAGTCCTTTAGCCTTTCACCTTTCATGCAAATAACTAGGCTTATTCTTGCTCGAGGCAGCAAAAGTCTTTTGTTTCTATTATTATGGACAGTAATATTTATAAAACATAGGAATAGTACTATAAGATGGGGTTTTAAGAGATAATAAGGCAGAGTCTTTGCCATCCCCAAACTCTCATGATCCAGTGGTAGGAACAAAATATTAGCAAGAAATAGTATCACTGGGTAGCAAGTAGTGAGTGCTACCTGAACAGAATGGAAGATAAATGTTAATGGTGATCAGAGGAGGGAGACATGGCCATGTACCAGAGTGGACATGACATAAAAGCTTCAGGAAAGGGGTGGCATTGGGTTTGGGGCCTGAAGGACATTTAGGGTGAGAGACATGGAGACGAGAGGTGGGTGGGATGTCAGGCAGAGGAGATGCTCAGGTAAAGGACTGGGGCTGGAGGACGGATACGCAAGAAGTAAAGATGGTGAATATCACAAAGAAAGAGTCAAAGAGCATGAGTGTGTGGGAACAAGGCACAGAAAAGTGAGAGATATGGTAAAGTCGTGAAGAGAGATTATTGGAGGAATGATGATGTTGACCGAAGCATGGATGGACCGAAGCATGAATCATCTGGAAGGATAATTGGGAGGAAAATGGTGACTTTGAGACTGGCTCAGATGAAGGATGAAAATACAGATGAAGGTGACTATCTAGCTCAAGAGTGCAATCACTCAAGCAGGATAATGTATGTGGAAGTTAGTTTCAAGGGTCATTAAAGTGACTGGACTGTGAGGTCTCCCATATGGAGCAGCAGGAGGCCATCCTCTCAGCCTTGCTTATGCTCACGTGTTGGGTGGAAGGAGGAAGTGGATGCAGTGAAAGACGTGGGGTACTGGCCCCCATGATAAGAGTGTCACTAGAAGGTTCTTGCCTGGAAAATCCCACGGACGGAGGAGCCTGGTGGGCTGCAGTCCATGAGGTCGCTAAGAGTTGGACATGGCTGAGCGACTTCACTTTCACTTTTCACTTTCATGCATTGGAGAAGGCAATGGCAACCCACTCCAGTGTTCTTGCCTGGAGAATCCCAGGGACAGGGGAGTCTGGTGGGCTGCTGTCTATGGGGTCGCACAGAGTCGGAAATGACTGAAGCAACTTAGCAGCAAGCAGAAGGTTCACAACAGAAAAAGGAGAAGAAAATTTCAGGAAAGTGGAGCCTTGTTCCCACCTTGACTGCCACAGAAGAGCCAGGATCGAGCCCTGAAAACAGTGAGTTCCTATCACTGGGTAACTGCACAGGGCGGTTAGAAGTTAGCAGTGACTCGAGAGATCAGTTGTGATCAAGTCGGCTTGGTGGGTGTTTGGAGTGGGTGGTGATGAAATAAATACAGTGAGGATAAACCAGTGGTTTAAAAATTTGGCTGAACATCCTCATCACTTGGAGGGAACCTGAAAAATAAAATTCCTAGGCCCCACATCAGACCCTGTGAGTCATATTTGTAGGGGTTGTACCTGGGAAACTGGTACAGATAGCTCAACTGCAGCCAGTCCACAGAGCATCATTTATGAACCACTGGTAGGTGATAAGAGTTGAGAAATTGGATGCACTTGAGAGGAGAGGAGGGCTGAGGAAGTTTTCTTGGTAGTTTTGTTTCCCTTTAATTTTATTTTTTGAATAGAGGAGATCTGAGCTCTTTTACCAGGTCATAGGGGAGATAATCTGATTGAAGATACAAGAGAGATGGAAGATAAGAGACAGCTAAGGGTCCCCAGCTGTAGAAAATAAGCTGGGGTCCTCTGAGGCAGGTGGGTTACGGGCAGCCTGGAGTGGGGAAGGTGGAGGAGATGGAGAGTCAAGGGAAAATTTGAGGATGTGAAAGGAAAACCCTGAATTCTGAAACTTATCCCAAATCAAGCTCTGTGTATTCTTCAAAGATGGATTCAATTCACCTAAGAATCTTGTTGAGTCCTTCCTAGCACTGTGTTGAGCAAATCACATGGGGCTTTCGTCATGCCAGTTACACCCAGGAAAGGCAGGTTATGAAAGTTTAGAATTATGAAATGAGACAAATTGTGCAGTTCAACATGAGCTTATCTTTTGAAAGTTTCTATTTCACAGCTTCTGAGGGAAGGCGCTTTACATGACGTGTAATATCGAGTATTTAAGAGACCAGTGCTAAGAGGAAGAATTGACCAAGGACCTCTTACGGCCTCACGCAGCATCTGAGAGTCTAGTTTTGGGTTCAGAAGGGGACTTTGTGGATGCTATGCCCACAGAGTCTGTTGAAAATGGGTTCTCAGTGTTGTGGCAGGAAGCATTGTGTTGTGAATCATACCTCACACCTTTCTCTTGTTGGCTGCCTAGGCTCAGTGTGAAATCTGGGTCTGTAATCTACTCTTTCTATCGTTTTTCTGCACTCTAGCAAGAGTCAGCACAGTCCAGCCATCATTTGCACATTTTCTTTTCATCCTGTGAGGCACATCTCTAGTATTCTTATAATAGCAATGAACTTAGTGGGTCAGGTATTGAATAAGAACCACTACACTCTTTTGAACTCATCATGTACATTTTATCTAATACCTCCCTTTTAAATGTGTCTTGGGAAAATTTCTATTTTAACATCCTATCACAATGAAATAATTATTTCTTATTGTGAAAGACAACACAAATATTATGGCCTGTACACTTGATACTGTTTTAAATATCTTAGGTATCTCTATGCACTTCAACCTCACAATAGCACTGTGATATAGTTATTCAGATTTCCATTTTACAGATGAAAGAATTGAGGCTCAGAGGGGCAAGACATTGCTCCAAAATCACATAGCTAATGAGTGGTGAGAAAGGGAATCCAACCTGTCTGTCTGACACCAACGCCAGAGCTCTTCAATCGTAAGTGATGAAATAGATGGAAACATAGTTAATTAGAAGGGGAAGGCACCCTTGGGAGTTCCTGATTTTTTCAGCACAGTCTTGGCTGGGCATTATTCAAAGAATCTCAGCTGAAGTGCCTGCTTCAGGGACATAGGTCATTTGTCTTCATCTTCAATGTGCTGCTCAGGTTTAGAAAAGCCAGTTGGATGAACCACTGGAAGCCTGTGGTACCTTCTGTGAGTTCATAGAACATGAGAGTGAGGCAGAGACTGACTCTAACTTATCTCAGAGTGGATGGACAGGGAGCTTGTTCATTCATTCAAGAAATGTCCTCATAGAGTGAAACTCTGGGTGCCACGCCTGTGTTTGTGTAGTGGAAACAAAAGTGTGAAGCATCGAGTCCTGGGAGGGGACACGGATAAGAAACAAGGACTGGGAGGGGAGTGATCACCTGTGACAGATGGAGGTACAGAGCAGGGCTCTAACCCAGACAGCGAGGTGAGTGGGAGGTGTTAGTTCCTGTGAGCTGGAGTTAACCCCTTGATTGATGTACGGCGAAACCCACAGAAGGCAGCCTTTCAGGATTCAAGGTAGGAGGGAAGTGCATTCCAGTGATGCTCAGATATAGAATGCTAGTGACTTCAACTTCTCTCTTGCCTTAGACAAAAGTGTGATGGGGGCAGTTTCCCCATCTGCAGCCTTGTAAAGGCCCGGTTATCTAGCAGCTTAGAAAGAGGTGGGGACTGCCCTTGGTGGGAGCTCCTCTGCGTGATTGGATGGCTGAGCGATTTAGGCAAGTGTCCATCCCTCTGCACCCTTATAAAGCTGGAGATGATATCTAACTTCACTGGGTTTTGGGGAGAATTACGGAGTCAGTGGACATTTCATCAAATATCAACATCACTTTGAGCAAATGCTCAGGAGACAGTACAGTTCTATGTCGGTGGTGGTTCTTAACCCAGGGTGATTTTTCCTTCTAGAGAACTTTTGGCAATATCTGGGGACATTTTTGATTGTCACTAGTGAGAAGGGGATCCATTGGCATCTACTGGGTGGAGATCCAGGAGGCTGCGAGATGTCCTGCATGCTCAGGTCAGCCCCACAGCAAAGAATTATCCCACCCACTGTCACAGTGAGAAAAGTGGAAAAACAGTTCTATGTTATGTTAATGCCCGTAATCCTCATAGGAACCCAATGAGGTGGTACAATTATTATTCCTCTATTTTAGATCGGGGACTATTGGAGACATTCAATACCTTGGAAATGAAATGACTTGCCCAAGCAAAGGCAGTTAGTAAGAGCTGGATTTGAACCGAGACAGTCCAAATCCAGGGTTATCACACGTAACCACTTACCCTAGGTTGCCTTCTGCTGGACTGGGTCAAAACCAGTGAAGTAGGCTATCTAGAAGCTTCCCTTTCCCCTGTGTTAGTGGTTCTGAGACTTCAGCAAGTATCAGAATGACCTGAGGGGCAAATTAAAATGCAGATCCTGGGACCCCATGCCCAGGCCATCTGATGCAGCTGTTTTTGAAGCACAAGGTTTTACACCAGCCCATGTGAATGCTTTTACACAGAGGAGCAGCGTGATATCAGCTGTTAAGTCTTGTTTTCAGAATCTCAGTTTTTCATGAAATACTGTATGAAGAACTTAGCATAATTTTAGGATGTTAGTCCAAGGAAAAAGAATTCAACACATTGTCTCCTTAAGGAGGACCTGGGCTCTGTTAGCTCTTTTCTAGACTTGCATCTCCAGATGAGGACAAGACGAGGGCACTTGGTCATCCTTGCATCACCTTAAATACTCAAAACTGGACTTCTTGCACCTTGCCCTGCTCACCCTTACCCTTGTTTCTTATGATATTGGATATCTGGCCATTTTAGCCAATGACTACGGCTCCAAACCTCAAGCACTCCAAACCTCAATTCATCTTCCTTCCACTACGCAGCCAGTCTCCAGGTCCTTGAAACTCTTCTTGCATCACGTTTCTCCTGTTGATCCCTAACTCTTCTTTGTGGCCACTGTCCTCTAGTTCAGTACTCTATCGCCTCAGGTTCTGATCAGCAGTAACTTCCTCCTTAATCTGCAAGACTCAACTTTTTCCTCTAATGTATTCAGCCAAGTACATCTTCTCAAAATGCCATTTTATTTCATATACGCATCCACTGACTCACTTAGGTATTTACTGGGAACTACTCTCTGCCAAGCACTCTTCTGTGACACAGAGATGAATATGACCCTATCAGGTCCCTTTCTTATTCCATGATCCTCAGTTCTTTATATCAGCGCAAGCTGGTCTCCTGCTCCATCCCTACATTTCTCTACACAGCCCCTCAGCTCTGGTCATTGCCCTCTGTTCCCACCTGCTCATTGCTACCTCTGTAGCTTTGTCATGCTCTACTCTACTCAAGGTCACCTCTCTTTCTACTCCACATATCTAACTCCTACTCACCCTTCAAAACCCAGATCAAATCTCATTTTCTTAATGAAGTCTTTCCTAACCATCGTACTTCAGGACCATTTCCTCTCTCCTATAATCCCACAGTATTTAAAGCCACCATTATTTTTGGAACTGCTACTTCACATACACATATGGATTCATTTTTATGCATGTCTAGTGGGGGGAAGAAAGGTTGCAATCTGGAACAGTTTATTGTAAAGGATTTAGTCACTCTGGGCGGCATGGTAGATGGAGACGCAAAATAGGCATCCGTTTGCCAAATGTAGTTTAAAATTCCTGTGGGTGGATCTTAGAGCCCAGATCTGCAGGCTGTGTGCCTGGCTTACCCACTTGGACCAAGTGCTGCTGCTCAGAATGGCCAAAACCCACAGAGGCCCAGTTCGTCTCTGCATCTGGCAATAATTCCAAGAATTTCTGGATTTGTCCTTCAGTGATTCTTCCCAGAGTTTTCTGTCAGCTAAAGAGGAATACTTTAGCAATATCTAATGTTTATTGAGGGCTTACTATGCGCTGGGCATTGTGTTAAGTGCTTTATCCACATCTTGTTCTTCAGCCCTCACAGTAACCATTGAGGTAGGGCTATCACTTTCATTTCACATGTGAAGAAATGGAGGCTGAGAGAGATTTAATAACTTGCCCAATTTTACACAGCTGGTAGCAGTGGTAGTCAGAGAAATTCTGGCTTTTCTGTTTTTATTCTTGAATTTTAACCCTTCTATGCAATCCAGGGATGGGTATAAAAACTAGTAAGGATATGTAAAGCTTTCCAATTTTCAGGTGAATGCTGGGACTCATAATCTTTGTGGTCTAAGAAGCTTTGCATTGAAATGAGGATTATTTTAGAAACAACGTGGTTTTCCCACTGAAAAGATGTTTTGTCATATTCAGATTTAAAATAACTGCTGCCTTGTCATACTCCCATTCTATCCTGAAAGCCCAGCGCTGGACCGCTGGGAAGATAGGGTGTGAAAGGGCAACTCATGAGAATGTTTTCTAGGAAAACTGACGGGTGAAAGACTTCCTGAGAAATTTCACACTGGAAGGAATACTCTGCTCTGCTGTATTTCATGGCAGATCGTGAAATCTTGTCTTCTGGGCACGTGCTCCTTGCCCTGTGTTTATAGTTGTCACTGGTTCAGGTGGCCTGAAATGCCTGATGTTGGAAGTACTTGCCATTTCAGATTCCCCATCGACCACGAAGGGTGAAAACAGTCTCCTGATCTGTTTAAAACTTTATTTATTTATTCATTTATTTTTGGCTGTGCTGGGTTTTCTTTGCTTCATGGGCTTTTCTCTGGTTATGGTGAGTGGGGGATACTCTCTAGTTGCGATTCGTAGGCTTCTCGCTGAGGAGCACAGACTCTGGGAGCTCAGAGTTCCGTAGTTGCCGCTCCCTGGCTGCAGAGCATAAACTCAAGGGTTGTTGCCCATGGCTTTAGTTGCCCTGCAGCATGCGGGATCTTCCAGGACCAGGGATCAAACCCATGTCTCCTTCACTGGCAGGCAGATTCTTTACCACTGAGCCATGAGAGAAGCCCTCGCGTAGTCTTATAAAAAGCAGAATCATATAACTTAGAAAGATGGAGTTTGTATCCATTAACAGAGGGACAGATTTTTATGTTATTTTTTTTAGTGTCGATTTGAATATGCAAACGTGATGGAGATATTGGCTGCATCTTTTTTTTAAATTGTTTTTATTTTATAAAAATCCAGATTTTGAGAAACATATGTATCTGAGATGAAGTGAGCCAACGTTTTGGTCCAGGAAGAAAAGCAGAAAAGAAGAGGCTCTTGGTGATCCTGAATATTAAGTCTTTTCTTTGGAGTCAATTGTAATTTTTATGTCAGTTCTTGTTACAGTAATAGTGGGCACATACATAATAAAGCCTTATTAAAGGTGGACGAGTCCCTGAGAAAATCACCAGTGGTAAGAAGAATAAAAAATGCTTCACCAAAACAGCTTTTAAAATCCCCAACATTTAAATTCTTCTACTCTCTCAAAATTCAGCTTCCCTTAGAAGAATGCCTCCTATTTAAATTTTTTCTTAATAATGTGAAATATCAAATCACTTTTACTTTTTTTTTCATTTTAAAATGAACTAAACCTCATCCTTCACATGTTTTCACAGTTAAGAGACTTACGATTATGTTGGGAAAATGTAATTTTGGTTATGCTTCCTTCAGACTTTGCTAATGTGGAAAAAGTATCTTTTAAAAAGATGTGATTTAGTGAGAGGTCAATTTTTTTTTTTTTTCAGTTCCTCAGAAGATCAAAGCAAAATCGAATAGAATACCATTCTTCCCCAACTTGGGTTAGGTGTTAAATAGTGCTCTTTGCTACCTTCTTTCTTACTTTTCAGTACAAGGGTACTATTAATAGTTTAGAATATGTGACATAAGGGCTGTACCAATTAAGAGTTACATTTGTTTGCTAGTAACAAAAATTTAGCTACAGTGCTTAAGAACATAAGGGTTTAATTTTCTCTTTTTTAAAAAAAAATTTATTTATTTTTGGCTATGCTGGGTCTTCATTGCTGTGAGGGCTTTTATCTGGTTGTGGCAAGTGGGGGATACTCATTGTTGCCGTATGCAGGCTTCTCATTCTGGTGGCTTTTCATAGTGGAACATGGGTTTTAGGCACAGACTTTGGCAGTTGTGGCACATGGGCTCAGTGGTTATGTCTCCTGGGTTCTAGAGCATAGGCTCAGTGGGCTTCGTTGCTCCACTGTATGTGGGACCTTCCCCGACCAGAGATGGAACTCATGTCTCCTGCGTCGGCAGGTAGATTCTTCACCATTGAGCCACTAGGGAAGCCCAAGGGTTCAATTCTCTTAAATAAGAACACAGAGGTAAGGCAGTCATTGCTGAATACTGTAACTCCACAGTGCCATCAGGAGTCCAGGCTCATTCTGTCTTTCTGCCCCACCACCCTCAGTTTGTGACTTTTACTGTCAAGGACTCCTCATGATTTAAGAAGGCTGCTGAAGCTCCGGTCATTACATATGAATTCTTATCAGGAAATAAAAGGGAAGACTTCTTGAAAAACATATTAATAGCTTTTACTTATATCCTGTTTGGAGAAGGAAATGGCAACCCATTCCAGTATTCTTGACTGGACAATTCCACACAGAGAAGCCTGATGGGCTATAGTCCATAGGACTGCGAAGAGTTGGCCACGCCTAAGTGACTGAGCACATACCCTGTTGGCCGCTAATAGCTAGTATGGAACATAATGCACTGTAAAGTAATAGAATGTAATTTTTCAGTTTAGGCATATTACCCAAGATTCTGTTAGTAAGGAATAAAGAAATAATGAATTACCATCAAAAATCCCTGTCACAAGATCTGTGTTTTAGTCTGGCTATTATTTAGTATCAGCTGGACTATACAACAACAAGAAAGTAACCCTGGGATCTTGGTGACTTGTAACAAAGACATCTTTCTTACTCACAAAGCTGGGTCTAAATAAGCCCCAGTGACTCTGAAGTGTAGCTCCCCTCCATGTGATGATTGCTTCCTTTTATGGCCCCTTCTTCTTAGCATGTGGCTTCTGGGATGCTGAGATAAGGGGACATATAACTGAAGGATCTCACAAGGGTTATTCACTGTGCCAGCATGGGAGTGACACACGTCACTTCTGCTTACTGTCTTCTGGCCAAAACTAGTCACATCAGTTCAGTTCAGTCACTCAGTCGTGTCCAACTCTTTGCAACCCCATGAATCGCAGCATGCCAGGCCTCCCTGTCCATCACCAACTCCCGGAGTTCACCCAGACTCACGTCCATCGAGTCGGTGATGCCATCCAGCCATCTCATCCTCTGGCGTCCCCTTCTCCTCCTGCCCCCAATCCCTCCCAGCATCAGAGTCATTTCCAATGAGTCAACTCTTTGCATCAGGTGGCCAAAGTACTGGAGTTTCAGCTTTAGCATCATTCCTTCCAAAGAAATCCCAGGGCTGATCTCCTTCAGAATGGACTGGTTGGATCTCCTTGCAGTCCAAGGGACTCTCAAGAGTCTTCTCCAACACCACAGTTCAAAAGCATCAATTCTTTGGCGCTCAGCCTTCTTCACAGTCCAACTCTCACATCCATACATGACCACAGGAAAAACCATAGCCTTGACTAGTCATATAGTCCCTTCCCATTGCAGTGGGGCTAGGAAGTACCATCGTTCTACTAGTCAGGAAGGATCCTATGGTGATGAGTTTGTCTATGCAATTTAGTCCTATTTCCAAACTAAGCCAGTTGGATTCAACAGGCCCTACGCAATAGGATAGCCTGTTTTTCATTAGTAACCATTTATCAAGTGGTTACTATGTAGCAAAGCATGGTGTCCCATGCTGAAGGCACAGATGTGAAAAAGATGCAGCTCCTCTTTTCAGGAATTTATTGACTAATAAAGAAGACACACACATCTGTGGAATAATAATGACAATAAAAGTAAAAAAAAATCAGGTGCTCTGGGAATTGGAAGTTGGGAGAATACCTTCTAGTTGATGCCCAGGGAAAAGTTTTTGGAGGAAATGATATTTAAACAAGTCCTTAAAAGATTAGCAGAATTAGCCTAGGTGATGTGGTCCGATCAATAGTGTCTCTCTCAAGGAGTTTTCTGAATCACTAGGAATGTTAGGCTGTAATTTCAATGGTGCCAGTGTCTAGCTATTTGATCTTCAGCAAGTTTTTCCCTTTTGTAAGACGAAAGAATCGGATAAAACGGTCTCTATTGTTTGTTTCACGTCTAATACTCTGTGATTCTCCAATTCTTAAACCAACATTCTAAAAGCCTAATGATGTGATTGTAGAACATGTGGACAGTGAAACCTTCGAAACAGAAGTACAGTCAATGTTCTTTGACATACATTTGGAATATAGAGAAATGTAGAAGAAAAGTCTAAATATCAGATGATATCTATCTCATTCTCCTGTTTTATTGCAGCTTCTTCCAGGATTTCTGATGCACAGGTTTAAAGATTTCATTTTGCTTTTTTCTTTTAGATATAGTTGCCAAATAGAACATGGGCTATATTATAGCAGTCTTTAGTCAGTCTCTTAGTATGCTACTGCAAGCATTTTTTCCCATGTTGTTTAAAACTCTTTACAAATAAGAGAAAATATGATAAAAATGATGTTTAGGTCCGTTTCTATGCTTCCTTGTGATAAGCTATTTAAAAGTCAGGTTTCCCTCATGTACTAGTGAAGCTTGTGTGCTGTGCTAAGTCATCAGTCGTATCCGACTCTTTGTGACCCTGTGGACTGTAGCCCTCCAGGCTCCTCTGTCCATGGGATTTTCCAGGCAAAAATACTGGAGTGGGTTACCATGTCTTCCTCCAGGTCATCTTCCTGACCCAGAGATCAAACTCATGTCTCTTGTGGCTCCAGAATTGGCAGGCCGGTTTTTTACCACTAGTGCCACCTGGGAAGTTCAGTGAAAATGAAATAATATTGTAGTAGCTTTAATCTTGTAATAGCGGACATTGGGTTGCTTTTATTCTAGTTTGTTTGTTAAAAATTGTAACTCACATTTGTTGTACATGAATTACATGTCAGTAACTCTAACAAGTGCTTTGGAGACACTACTGACTCACTGATCCCAGAATCAGATAGTGTAGATAAGAAACCTGCAATTTAGAGAGATTACATAACTTGCTTAAGGTCTCATAACTAGAAAGTGGCTGAACTGAGATCCACACTTTCATTTCTGCATTTCGAGAGCCTGCATTGTACTACTGCATGGTACTGTCTGTCTCAGCTGCCAATGGCAAACCAAACTTGCTAGGGATAAGCAAAAAGTGATGTGACTAAAGCTCAGAGGTAGCTCTCACTTCAGGAAGGCAGGAAACAGGTTTCCCTCTTGCCCGTCTTGTTCTTGATCACTCTTGGCTCTGCTCAGCTCTGTGTTTCCTTCACTTACGATAACGTATTCGATGTGGTCGTCTCTGGTGCTTCTCACAGTTGGCGATTTAAGTGGCATGTTGTTCAGTCCCTCAACGTGTCCAATGACCCCACGGACTGCCAGTGTGCCAGGCTTCCCTGTCCTTCACCATCTCCTAGAGTTTGCTCAAACTCATGTCCACTGTGTCAGTGATGCCATCCAACCATCTCATCCTCTGTCATCCCATTCTCCTCCTGCCTTCAATCTTTCCCAGCATCAGGGTCTTTTCCAATGAATCAGTTCTTCGCATCAGGTGGCCAAAGTATTGGAGCTTCAGCATCAGTCCTTCTAGTGAATATTCAGGGTTGATTTCCTGAATAAGGGGCAAGAGAGCCTTATTTTCTAAAGTGTTGTTAAAAATTCAGCAGTCAAGACTCATTGGGCCTCCCAGGAGGTGCCAATGGTAAAGAACTTGCAGGAGACCTAAGAGATGCTATTTCACCCCTGGGTCAGTAAGATCCCCTGGAGAAGGAAATGGCAATGCACGCCAGTATTCCTGCCTGGAGAATCCCCATGGACAGAGGAGCCTGGCGAACTACAGTCTACGGGGGTCACAAAAGAGTCGGTCGGACATGACTGAAGCTACTTAGTCTGCCACAGAGTCCCATTGACTTGGCTTTTCCATGTGGCCATCCCTGACTGAATCACAATTATAGAGTATAGAATATTCTGACGTCCTGAGTATCAATCGCAGGACCATCCTTTGAGTTGATGAGGACTGTCAGGGGCAAATTTTAGCTCTGTCCAAGAGGGACAAGAGGGGCGGATCGTCTTCAAAGCTCAACTAGGGCATTTTGTCAAAAGAAGGCCAAATGGGTGCTGGGCAGGCAAAACCAACCACTGCCCTCCATGTTGGCTTCCACAGTTTCTCCTCATGAAATTGTGTGTGTGTGTTTTAAGTTCCCCTGCCTCCAAAAGAGCTTATACTTTGCCATGTGGTGTTACCTCCCAAGAACACTTCACTTATGTCTTAGAAAAATAAATACACAGCCAATTTGCAGATTATACCTTCCTTAGTTCTGCTATAAATTATATGACTTGTTCTTGGCAAAGCCTGAAGTCAAAGCTGGCTTTTTCCCACCCCCTCACCAACTTGAAGAATGAGTGGCATTCACTGAAGTTGTGTGCCCGGGATGAATTTGCCCACCTGAAGGGGATACCTAAATTTATGGGAAGAATGGCAACTTTTTAAATAGTTCCAAGCATCCATTCCACTGTGAGAAGCTTACAGGCAAGTAGGAAATATTTTTTTCTTTTAAACCTGGGCCAAACCTTCACTTACAATATTTATAAAATTTGTGAATCTGGAGGAAACCCATTATGGTCACCTTCACCGCATTAAAATTCCAAAATTTTCTCAGTGTGTTCCATGTGGTTTGAGAACAACATGATGTATAGAATTCCAGCAGTAGGAAAAGACAAAATCAGAAGTAGAAAAGTCTGGGTTCTAGGTTTAACTCAGATCCTAACCAGCAGGGTGGTCTCAGATTGGTCCCATTATGTCCCTGGTTCTTGGTTTCTTCCTTTTTAAATCAAGAATTCAGTTTGTATGTGTTATGAAGTCCCAGCTCAGCTATCCATTAGAAATACAATTCACTGGGCCATTGGAACTATTCATGGGGGTTCAGCCAGTCTCAGCTGATTGAGTCTTTCAATATCGTTTTGCCAAATCCTTTTGGTTTCTATTCCTTGCTAGAATTAACCTGCTCTGTACTATTCTCTTCTTTACCTAAATATGTTATATACAGAATAACTATGTAAGGAAGTCTAGTAAATTTTATTTGGGGAGCTTTATTTTAAGATTTTTCTTGTTGTAACTGAAATGCATCTAAAAATTTGGGAATTCCTGATCAAGCTTCATTCATTGAGTAAAAGTTTCTTGGTCTTCTTTAGTCTCAAGACGGAGAACGCAATGGCAACCCACTCCAGTACTCTTGTCTGGACAATCCCATGGATGGAGGAGCCTGGTAGGCTGCGGTCCATGGAGTCACAAAGAATCAGACACGACTGAGCGACTTCACTTTCCACTTTCATGCATTGGAGAAGGAAATGGCAACCCACTCCAGTGTTCTTGCCTGGAGAATCCCAGAGACGGGGGAGCCTGGTGGGCTGCCGTCTATGGGGTTGCACAGAGTCAGACACGACTGAAGTGACTTAGCAATAGCAGCTGTCTCAAGAACGCTCTGGTCAAGGATTCTGTTGCTTGTTTGGTGCTGAGCGGGGCCACTATACTGATTCCTTCTGATCTGGGGAACAAAGTCTGCCAGGATTTCCTGCTATGTCCCACCATTTACATATTTTAAAAAATCTTGTCTATTAGGAAATGTGAGGAATGTGGGGTTCTCATAGATGTTCATCTATCCACCATTTATTGAGTGCCTATTATCTACCAGCTGCTGTGAGAGGAACACATTTACTGACACAAATTCAAATAAATAGCCCTGGCAGATGAGGGCTTTCTTTAAAGCACAGGAAACATAACTGAAACCTAATTTCTTTAAGTCTGATTTGAGAAAATATAATTCCACTCATTGCTCCTAATTTTCCCGTTTCTTGTAGCCTTTTATACTTGTATTTTTTTTTTACATTGAGATATAATTCATATAACATAAAAGTCAACTGTTTTAAATTCTGCACTTTGGTGGTTTTTAGTATAGTCATTATGTTGTATAATTATCAAAACTATCTAATTCTAGAATATTTTCATCACCCTAAAAGGAAACCCCATACATACTAGCAGATTTGAACCCCACCCCTTCATCCCTTGTCAACCACCGATCTATTTTTTGTCTTTATGGATTAGTCCATTCTGGACGTTTCATATTATGAAGTCATACTGTGTGTGGTCTGTTGTGTCCGGCTTTTTTCACTCAGCATAATGTTTTCAAGGTTCATCCATATTGTAGCTAATAGCAGCACTTCATTTTTCATTGCCAAATGACATTTCATTATATGTTATATGGATATGCCATATTATCTTCATCCATTAACCATCTGATGGACTTTGGGGTCATTTATACTTTTGGTGGGACTTCCCTGGTGGCTCAGAGGTTAAAGCATCTGCCTGGAATGTGGGAGACCTGGGTTCGATCCCTGGGTTGGGAAGATCCCCTGGAGAAGGAAATGGCGACCCACTCCAGTACTCTTGCCTGGAGAATCCCATGGAAGGAGGAGCCTGGTAGGCTACAGTCCATGGGGTCTCAAAGAGTCGGACACGACTGAGCAACTTCACTCACTCACTCATACTTTTTGGTTATTATGAATAATGTTGATATGAACATTGGTTTATAACTTGTATGAATGAATATTTTCACTTCTCTTGGGTATATATCTAGGAGTGGATCTATTGGGTTATATGGTAATTCTACTTTTTAATTTTGCAAGAACCTACCAAGGTGTTTTTCCAAAGTGGCTATACCATTTTACATTCCCATCAGTAATATATATATATATTTTTTTTTTTTTGGTTGTCTTTAATAGAAAATATTTGTAACCACCCCAGGAGTTAGGTTAGTAGTTTTCTTCCCAGTTTATTGGTGAGGGCAGTAGAGCAATAAACTGAAAAATGCCTTCCTGGGGCCAGATCCTTGTTTCTTCATTTATTCAGCATCCACCGATTCACTGTTCTGTTCCCGGCATTGTTCCCAGTTCTGTGGATGCAGAGATGAGTAAAATATGCTGTCTGTGAAGTGTTGAATCGAGTCTGTGAAACTTCTGTTGAAATATTTAAA
Organism: Bos grunniens; assembly: GCF_055505025.1. Lineage (NCBI taxonomy): Eukaryota > Metazoa > Chordata > Mammalia > Artiodactyla > Bovidae > Bos > Bos grunniens. The sequence continues at coordinate 10,070,894 of NC_141190.1, forward strand.
ATGGTAAAAGCTCCCATTCATGTGACTTGGTTTAGATGGAATCTGCTCAGAGTCTTAAGGATGGACCTAAACAAATATCCCTTGATTGGATGATTTTTGGACAATGTTCCTAGTATCCATGGTAAGCTATCAGTTCATGTTTTCTTTTCTTAGTGGAGAAAATGTGTTAGCGTCTGGCATTTGCTGTGTCTCTGAAATGAACAATTTTATAGTGGAATCATCTAATCCCAGGAATTTGGGAATAAGTATATAACTCATGTTGAAAAGAGTAACAATCCTGAACACGTGTGTAGTTTTTCACCATTTCCAGGGCTGTTTTTATATGTGTTACCGTGTCTTCTTTGACCACAGTCCTGTGAAGTAGGCCAGGCAAACACACGTTATTTCTATTTCATGGGTCACTGAACCTCAGGGAAGCAGAGTAGTTTGCCCTGGCTCACACGAATGAGCCAGAAGACCCTTCGCTAGAGCAGTCATTCCCAAATACTGTTTCTTGGACTGGTGCCAGGAAGGGATAGAGTTCACTGATTCATGAGCAAGTGAGAAAAGTAAGGCAAAGTCGTGAGGTTTTCACATCACTAAATGTATTTGATTTTAAGAAATGTCTTTTAGTCTAAAATTAAGTATTGGCTTACAGAAAAACCCAAATGAACCCTTTGGCCAACCCAATACCTCTTATTTCTATATTAGTTAGTAAAATGTCTGTTTTCTTTATTGAATGTGGTGATGGTAGATAGCAACATTTCTGTAATTTTTATTTGAAAAAAAATGTTGGTAATTTTCATTAACAAAACTTTTTTATTTGTTTTTAAACTGTTTCATGAAATCTCCAGAGCAGAGTCAGGCCTGGTCCAGTGATTCCTGATTAATCACTCTTTTACCTTCTCCTGGGCACCTTCTTCTAGTTAAAGTAGAAAATATGTCCTTTTAGAGACGTAGTCATTTTTCCTATGTACCTATGTCACATGCAACTTTAGTATGTAGTCTCCTGGTTTTCAGCTAAACCCTCGTAGGCAATTATATATCAGAGATTCAAAGGCTGTGGGACACCCTTGCAGGCAGAATGACCTACTCAGTCTTCTGTTCTTGACTGTAGGTAAGTATGTCTTATTGTTCAGTTTGTTAATTATTCTTGCCTTTTTTTTTTTTTTTGGCAGTGGGGAGAGGAGGTTGGACAAGACATTTTTAGTAAAATGCAATTGACTGTATTTGAAAAGATGTAGCAATTATTCATTTGATGAATGGTTCTCCATCTGGTAGAAAGCAAGACTCAACCCGAACAGTATGTGTGACTTGCCTACATCACATACCAATGAGAGGAACTAGAAGTGGAAAGCCTTCTATTTCTAAATATTACTCATCTACTTCAAAATGTAATCGTGGGAACGACATGCAAATTACCAATGGAAAAAAAATCCTCTTGACTCTTTAAAACACTGAGCAAAAAGATGTAGCAGGATTAAATCATCCTCAAGTTCCCCTGCTTGTTACACTGGGTTTGTGGGAGGGAAGGGATTTCTGTGCCAGATACCCGCTCTCCTAAAGGAGCCTTCCCCAAAGCCAGAAGACTTGCTCCAGCATTAGGGTTACTACACTCAAATACACCTGGAGAAAGAGTACTATGAAAAGTAAATCCTGGTTCTGTAAGGTGGGACTTTGGATTTATAAATATCCATGAGTGGCAGAGCATACACACTCCTCAAACTTCTGGACTAGAACCTACCTGTTCCTCTTGTTGCCCTTCAACGGTAGTGTTTATGTGTGTTATAACTTCCTTCTCATTCAATTCTCATAACGACTTCATAGGTAGGGATATTCTCATTCCCATTTTATAGATAAAGAGCCCAAGGCACAGAGAAGTTAAGAAACTTGCCCAAGGTCACACAGTGGCAAGGTCTGTATTTGAACCTGACAACTGAGCATCAGAGGTCGTCTGTGAATCCCTGTGTGGTGCTGCTTTCTATGGCTAAGTGGCATTTTTTCACCTTCCCCTAAATACAGCATGTTTTCTTACATGAATAGTCAGTAATCTAAACTAGAAAATAGATTGAAAGTTTTCAGGGCACTTGGCTGGCTGGTGAGTCCATTGCAAATGTAATAGAAAGACCAGTGACTTTGAGGTTAAACAGTTGAACTCATTTTTATTTCCCCAAACTTTAAACTTTTATTTTGTATTTGGGTATAGCTGATAAAAAATGTTGTGGTTATTTCAGGTGAATAGCAAAAGGACTCAGCCATGAATGTATATGTATCCTTTCTCCCCCAAAACCCTCTCCCATTCAGGCTGGCACATAACATTGTGAACTCACCTATTTTTTGCAGCCATTTTCTAACTGTGTTAACTTGTCTAGTTGGTTAACTTTAAAAGCCTCAACTTTCTCCTTTGTACACTAGCGATAATAATTCAATGACATGTCCCATGAAGAAGTCATGGTAGGATGAAGGATGTAGGTAAAGTTTCAGGAAGAGGATGGCGTGCAGCACACTCTACATGGAACACAAGTGTACACCCGTTTCCCCCTCACCCTCACTCCTTCCCACTTCACCCTTTCTGCCACTCAAATGCTTAGATAAGCTTGGTTAGTCCTCCATTGAAATGAATGGCCCCACATCACCTGCAGCTTAATATGAAGGAGGGCAAGGGTAAATCCCACGAGAAGCTACATGATATAGAAGAAAGAACTCAGAAAGGAAACAAGTGTCAAGTGTAACATTCTCTGAGGAGACCAGAAATACCATCAAGATGAGAAAGTGGGTCTACAGAACCCTGAACTGTGCCCATTGAGGGTTCATACCAAAAGGAAGTGAAAAATTGAGATTAAAGGACAGACATTAGAAACTAGTCCCATCTCCCACATGCTCTTGAATGAAGAAGTAGAAGTGTGGGCTGGCAAGGTCACTCCTGTGTGATGTGATCTCACCAAAGGCCTCAAGAATCTACCCATCCACCCTGGGGCCTTCTTCAGATAACCTTCGAAATGTACCAAGTTGAAGGAGATGTCCTTCATTCTCTAGTTTTGTTTTAAAAATGTGAATATGGATTATAATTCTTCCCATTCCTAAAATATGTATCATCATAGGGAAGGATGGCCTCATATACTCAGAAGCTATATTTTCTTACCTCTCCTGGGCAAAAATAAATTTGTTTAGTAGTAACTAAATAGCAGAGGTGATATTTTGGAGAATCTAGTAATTAAAAAAAATCTTTTCATGCTCTATTTAAAAGGATAAGGCAACAATATTAAGGATAATTTTGAAAATAGGATTTAAAAAACCAACCAGGATTCTGCCAACTTAAATTTCTATTTTAATTTCCATATACTAGAAAGTTTATATCATATATTTATTTCAGGTATTAGATTTTAGTCTTTTCATATATAGACATTTTGCATGATTTCAATCATAGGTTATATGCCATTAGGTATATCATAGGTTTAGAAATCTGCATCTCTATTCCATACAATTGTCATTTTAATGACGTAAGTGGGAAAGGATAGTATATGTTCCTCTTAGGAATGTGAAGAGAGTGACTCCCAGGCACAATCATAATGATGTGACATCATTTGGTGATTGATACTAGTTTTGCCCAATTATGGACAATGCTGAGGCACCAAAGAATGGTTACAGCTGCTAGAAAAAGAGACCCAACTATAGTATTTTAAACACATGACAAAGAAAAAAAAAAAGCCAATGGAAGGCTGTTCAGTTCTGATGTTTGCAAGATGTCAGTGGCCAAGGCTATTTCTGTTTTTCTGCTTTGCCATTCTTTTTGCATGGCTTTCAAGTTCAAAGTTACAATATGGCTGCTTGAATTATAGCTTTCATGTCTGAATTCCAGGCAAGAAGCAGGATGAAGAGAAAGGCAAAGGTGTCCCTTCCCCACCTTCACCATCTACTTCTTTTTAAAGAGCTTCCCCAAAGTTCCCTGTCAAAGAACCTCATGAATTGTGTGATTTTGGGTAAATTACATAAACTCTTGGAGGTTTCACTTCTTCACTGATAAACCAACAGGAGTAATTTCTACCTCTCAAACATACGTGTGTGTTTGCTCAGTTGTGTCAGACTCTTTGTGAGTCTTTGGACCGTAGCCCTCCAGGATCCTCTGTCCATAGGATTTTCCCGGCAAGAATACTGGAGTGGGTTGCCATTTTCTCCTCCAGGGGATCTTCCTGCCCCAGGGATCAAATCCATGTCTCCTATGGCTTCTGCATTGCAGGCAGAGTCTTTACCCACTGAGTGATTGGGGCTTCCCCCTACTTTGCAAGGTGTATGTGAAAGAATACTGCAAATCCAAAAATGCTGTCTAAATGCAAGGACTAAATTAAAACAGTACTTGTGGTCCAATGCAGATTGCAATAGCTGCAATAGTTCATATTTCTGTGTTCTTGTTGCAGAAGAGCACATTGCAATTATTTATAATCACTCCCTTTCCCCACCCTGAAGTGTTTTTGAGACAGAGAGAAAGCAGAACTAGACTGTGTTTGGTTCATGTGAGTGGGAAGTCTGAGGACTATGAGACTCCAGCCAGTGGTAGAAGTGAACAGACTCCAAAGCTGCTTCCTTATGCCTCCATGTCTTTGTTTTCTGGGAGATGGAATAGAAGGTTGGAAAAATCCTAAACTCAGAGGCTGAAAAAGTCCTAATGTAGTTCCTTGAGAACTAGCAGATCTCCAGGCCAAGTCTGCTGTGTGTGGCCCTGATCTTTGTGATTAAAATGGTAAGCTCCTGAGGGCAGGAATTCTATCTCTGTGTTCCTTTGTATTCCAATTCTTTGAACCTAGAAGGACCTGGGTAAAAATCTATTTATTAATTCTAGCCCCACCTGGAAGACAGAGTCATTCTTACATGTGACTTATTTAAGCTCTTGTGCCACTTAACCTGTTATGATTAACTGGAGCCACAAAGGACTAGGTGGGTTGAAGCATATTTTTGAATAAAAATAATTATAAGATAAATAAGCACTAGGGAGAGACCATACATGATGAACATAATTAACAGTGCTGTATGTCATATATGAAAGTTGCTAAGAGAGTAAATCCTGAGTTCTTGTCACAAGAAAACAAATTTCTATTTCTTTAATTTAGTGTCTACATGAGATAATAATGTTCACTAAACTTTACTGTGATACTTATGTATGTGAATCAAACCACTATGCTATATACCTTGAACTTAGCACAGTGCTGTATGTCAATTATATCTCAGTAAAACTGGAGGAAAAGAGAAAGAAACAAGCAAGGCCAGAGACATATTGCAACAACCAGGCAGAATACTGATAGGTGCTCAGAATGAAAGCTGTACAAACCTGGATACTGACTGGATGGTGGAGGAGGGCTGGTGAAGGGAACAAGAAGTGAAGATGACTTTGAGATTTGAGCCTGGGTGATGGGAAGAATGGTTCTGTGACCAGAAAAAGGGAAGCCGGGGCTATGAGCTGGGCTGGGGGAGGGAAGATGAAGATGATGAGTTGAAAGTGCTGAATTTGAGATGCTTAGGGATGTGGTGCGCATATCAAGGAGTTAGGTGGAAATGTGTAGTTCAAAGGAGAGAGTAGGATACACATCAACAAATAAACAAAAGCACAGTGAGTCAGCTGCTTTGTGGAGGGTTGGCTGGAGTTCTCAGCAGTAGATGAACTTTGTGGGAAGGAGAGTGGAGCAGAAATTCCTTGCTTAGGGTCTGTGGGGAGGCTTGTGGGCTGTGAACTCCTTCACATTTTAAGCAGAATGTTGTGTATTTGCAAAAGCCCGCAGTTTTATTGGCTTATTTATCCTAACAAGGTTAAAAACCATTACTACATATAGAAAGAGGTGGACTGAGATGGTGCTTATGGAATTTATACATAGTTATTTCTGCCTAAAATAACCCAATCAACCTCTGCATTCCTGACTATCATCCCTCAGACTACAGTGGTTGTTGTCTTTACCACAGCAGACTCTTAGATTAGGATTATTTTAAAATGTTTCTTCTTACCAAGACAATTCAGTATGGAAAGAACAGTCTTTTAAAAAAAATGGTTCTGAGATAACTAGATATCCACATGTGAAAGAATTAATCTGGACCCTCTTACACCGTATATAAAAGTTAACTCAAAATTGATCAAAAACCTAAATATAAGAGCTAGAGTATCAGACTCTTAAAAGAAAAACACCTTGTAAGGTATAAATCTTAAAACCTTGGTGTAAATCTTAGATAGGTACCTTAAGCACAAGAAACCAAAGAATAAGTTGGGCTTTTGTAAAATTCAACCTTTGTGCTTCAAAGACACTGTCAAGGAAGTGAAAAGACAACCCACAGAATGGTAGATATTTGCAAGTCATATTGCAAAGATCTGATAAGGATCTTACACATCCAGAACATATAAAGAATTCTTACAACTCAACAATAAAAAGAAAAATAACCCGCTTAACAATAGCAAAGGACTTGAATAAATACATCTCCAAATAAAACAACCAATAAGCACATGAAAAAAATACTCAATATCATTAGTTATCAGAGAAATGCAAATCAAAAACACATGAGATACTACTCCATATTCACTGGTTTGGGTGATAATAATAATCAACAACAACAGATAACATGTTGGCAAGTATGTAGAGAAGTTGGAATCTTCATACATTGCAGATGAGTGTAAAAAAGGTACAGCCACTTTGGAAAAACAGTTTGGCAGTTCCTTACAAAGTTAAACAGAGTTACCATCAGTCAGTCAGTTCAGTTGCTCAGTCGTGTCCGACTCTTTGAGACCCCATGAATTGCAGCACGCCAGGCCTCCCTGTCCATCACCAACTCCCAGAGTTCACTCAAACTCATGTCCATCGAGTCAGTGATGCCATCCAGCCATCTCATCCTCTCTCGTCCCCTTCTCCTCCTGCCCCCAGTCCCTCCCAGCATCAGGGTCTTTTCCAATGAGTCAACTCTCCAACAATTCCACTCCTAGATATAAACCCAAGATAATTAAAAACATATGTTCACAAGCTTGCACACAAATATTCACAGCAGCATTATTCATAATAGCTCCAAAGTGTAAATAACCCAAATGTTCATCAGTTGATGAATGAATAGATAAAACATAATGTAGCCATACAATGGAATATATACTATTCAGCCATAAGGAGGAATGAAGTACTGATCTATGCTATGATATGCATGAACCTTGAAAATAATATAAGTGAAAGAAACTGTATGTATTGTATGATTTCATTTAAATGAAATATCTAGGATAGACAAATCTGTTGAGACAAAAGGTGGATTAGTGATTGACAGAAGCTGGGGGAGGAGAAGAATAGGGAGTGATGACCATTGGGTACCAGGCTTCTTTTTGGGGTGATGGCAATGTTCTGGAATTGGTGATGGTGGCTGGGAATACAATAAGAATCATAAGTTGATTTTGTGGTATGTGAAACTGTATCTCAGTAAAAAGTATTCTTAAGTCTTTTTTGATTCTGATTGTCTGATTGCTTTTTAAATGGGATGGAAAATAATATTCATTATCCAAAAAGAAGGAATTGCATGACCAAAGTCATAGGGATAGGAAAGTAAAGAGAGATTTTAAGGAATAGTGTATTCAGATGGAACATTGGTGTGTATCTGGAGGAGTCAGGAGATGAAACCCAAATGGTAAATTGGGGCCGGAGTAATCAAGTCAGCCAGTCTCTGAATGAGTCATAAATACTCATGAGGACTTACTTGGTGCCTGCCACTACTTTGAGTGCTTGAACAAAGAGATCTGCTCCCTACACACAGAGGGCTCAGCTGTCTTGCTCTGGTGATATTAAACAAATATTTAATTCAAATTCAATTAAGCAATTATAAGGGTGAGAAGGGCTGGAAGTTCAGACTACTATGGAAACGTGATGGTGGGAATCCAGGGAAGTTATCGCAAGAAAGGGGAAGTTTAAGCTGAAGAGGATCTGACCTTCAGGCTAGCAGATTTTGACCAAACAAGTTGGAAACTGGTAGCCATTTAAAGGGGTCAATGCCCCCAGGGGAGATAGGCGATTAGAGCAATGACCGAGGAAGATGCAGCCAGCGGTGACATATTTACCATGCAAGGCTCTTTGGGGTGCCAGTCTGGCCCAAAACACCCTGTACTTCCAGTAAAGCAGGGGCAGGAAGAACATTTTTTTGACAGTGACAGTCTGCTGAAAGCAATTCATCAAGAGCCCTTCCTGGCTTTTTCTTTTTTGGGGTCAGGCAGATAGAAAAGTCATCATACAGCTTCATGTTCCAGGGTCACTTCTTTATCTTGAATTTGCTCCAATGGGAGTTGTGAAAATGAGCTGCTAGACCATGATGCATATATCCTTTAAGTGCGTGTGTGTGTGTGTGTGTACCATGTCAGGGAAAGGTGGAGAGCAGGGTTTTGAGAACAATACTGTGAAACAAATTCTCCCTCTCTCTTTGTATCTACAAATTATCACTACCTATACATATTTGTCTCTCAGTCTTACGTGGGAGGTGCCAGGGGACACAGATGTGGATGGATGACATGTGGGCTGGACTCAGGGACTCCCTATCTATTGAGAGACATTGGTCAAACACAACTATAATGTGTACCTAGGACTATTGGAAATAGAGGGTGAGAGAGGCTAGTTCCAACAGATAGGGAGGAAAAAAAAAATTTCATTGAGTGAGAATTCCCACGCCAACTTTAGACTGTAAGCTTCTTAAAGACAGAGGCTGACTTTTTTTTTTTTTTTTCCCATTCACACTCCTGGGAGGCCCCTGAGCCCTGGATGGATTCAGCTGACTCACTGATAAGTCCTGCAGACTTTTGCTTCCTGGTTCCAGACCTGCGTGCTGGTCACTGACACTCTTTCTTTCATATTGAATAACTCTGTTTCTAGGGCTGGTGCTTGTTAGGAGGTCTGGAGCAATTCTTGTGTTTATTGAAAAAAAAGATACTATTGAAAGGAAATTTGGTAATAATATAGCAAACATCCTGCCTGACCTTTACATTCTGCTCCTCTTCCCCCTCCAGCCCCATGTTCTCTTACAAACCATCACTGGAGGTCCTAAAGTCCTAGAACCATCACTTCTTGGGCAAATCTGTTTCCTGGACAGTGGGAGCTTGGCCTGTGGCCTGGCTACCGGCATTTCTCTTTTTCTAGGATTGTGTATCTGGAAAGGACAGCGACCTAGCCAGTTGGGGTGGGCACACTGCTTTGAAAAGCGGGAGCTTGGGAATGAATCATCGAGGGGTCCCCCTGGCAAGTAGGAGCCTCCTCTTTCAGCCAGTAGGATGCAAAGATGTTAAGTCACCAGGACCACTCTGTTGTACTGGTTGCTATTGGTTTCTTTTGTTTAAAAAAAAAAAAAGCAAAGTGGCAGTTTGCTAAAGAAGCTTTTGTTTGGTGGGAAAAGTGCTTTTACCTTAGACAGGAAAGGCGTCAGCAATGGCAGGAGGCGGTGCTGGGCAGTCTTCTCATGGAGCCATCTGGTGGTTCTTCGCTGTAAGTGCCGCTCCTGGAGCTGCCTCCCTGTGGGCTGAGCTCCCTCGGTCAGTGTTTCTCTCCTTGGAGAAATAGCCTCCCCAGCTCAGGGAAGAGACCCCTCTCCATGACACTATACCCAACGGATGCCCACTTTGATTTTTCTTCACTGTGGCTCTCAAGGGCCTACAGGACTTGTCCTGGGGCTTCCACCCTTCTCCTCCTATATCCAGACTCCTCAAGCTCCAGGTCCCCTCGGCCCTTCTGCTCTCCCTGGGGCCCTTTGCATTCCCTTCTCTCTGCTCAGGTTGCCTTTCTCTAGCAGCTTTTCAAGTCTGGCTTCTTCTCTGTGCTCATACATTAGCTCCGAGCTTTCCTTGGAAAGGTCTAGTTTACTTCTCTCTCTAAAGCAGTCCTTGCACCAAGTCATTTTCCATCAAAGATTCTTTGCCTTTTTCACTCATAGGCTATTTAGTATTATCTAAAACGATCTCCTTCATTCATGTGCTTTCCCTTTTGTTTATTGTCTGACTTAAGTCTGTTCGAGCAGACCCTTGTCTGTTTCATCTGTTTTGAGAAAAATTCCTGACTTGTGTCGAGTGTTCAGTAAATACATGTGGGAAAAAAAAAAAAAAAGAATGAGAATGAAGTCACAAAACATGGAAAGGTAGAAGCTAGAGAGCCTAGAGGGGTTGTCTGAGGTTATTTACGCTGGACCCCTCCTCATTCGCTGCTTCTTTCCAAGTCACAGTCTACTGGAGGGTCTATTTGCATGGCTAGCCTCCATTTTTCTATGGGATTATACTTTGGCTGCCAGGAATTTGGTTCTTTCTCACCATCCAACCCTGCTCTCTCCTTATCTTGGTGCAGTTTCTCCTAATATATATCCGCAAACTCTAATAGCTGTAACAGGGGTTGTATTTATAAGGGAAAGTTGTCTTCCATCTTTGAGGCGCCATGGTTTTTAGATGTTTCCAAGTATTCAATGTAAAAGCATTGAACCATCAAGAGAAACTCATACCTCATCTGATCAAACCCTGCTGGTCAGTTTCTCTCACTGTCGAGAACACTTGGCATGCATATCCATGCTCCCTCAGCGGCCAGCAGCTGCCTGTTCTCCTGACGATGACTTTTCATTTCCCAGCCAGCAGCCAAGACTCGACTTGCTCAGCTTCTTCAAGGAAGAGCCCTCAGATTCTGGTGGGGAGGGTGTCAGGTCATTGTTAGCCAGGCTTCCTGTGTCTGAGCCCAGACCTGAACAAATGTCCCTGCTCACTCTTTTCATTTTTCTCCATTTTTCATGTTCCTGCTCAGTCTTTTCATTTTTCTCCAACCTTGGGTACCCTAGCATCCACAGGACAGCTGAGAGCCACAGGGGCTTGTTTGCCCTTTGACTGGGGGAGTAACTAGCAGTTTTCATGAGCTTTTCTCAGACTGGAACTTAATAAAATGTCTTTCTACCTTTTATCCTGGCAATGGAAGAGCTGAGAGGGTAGCAGAGGACTTGTTGGGGCTGGAGTTGTTTTCTGAACAGGTTGTGCTGGGGAGGCAGCCCAGGAGGGAGAAGGAAATTAGAGTCAGAAAACGCGTGTGCGCAGGGGTCCCTGGAGAACCTGCAGAGAAGCGGTCCCTCACTTTGTAGCCGCAGACTCCTGAGCCCATAGCAGTGAGATGACTTACTGGCTCAAGGTCACACATCAAGGCTGTGCGATTTATGGTACTCAGTTCACTTTGGTTAGGGAAGTAGGAATCCCCTTGGACTTCCCTGGCTTCGGGAACTGGCGCACATGAAGGGTGTCAGGGCTGCTCTAGAGAACCCACATAGTTCTTTGAATCAAGGAGAAATGAGTCAATTGCTAGTTCTTCTTAACTCTTGAACTTTAAAAGTCTAAGTTGTGGTTCAGTATTTGAGGTGGAATGTGCGTTTGCTGAGGAGGTGGAAGGTGACGGAGGATTCAGAAGATTCAGGTGATTAGGTTCTTTGAACTGTCTGTGGGAGGTGGGCGAGCATGACAGGGAGGTAGGCTTCTCCCCAGTGGTGGTAGAATAAAGCAGTGTTAGTGGGTCAACTGGATGTCAGCTCTTTCCCTCCTGGACTGCGGTGCAAAGAGTATCCAGTCGAGGTTTTCTTTGGCAGAATGACTCCTGTGTAAACTGGAATCAGAGAAAAAAGAATTGCTGCATAGGATTGTCTGTGACAGAAAATCTGTTGTGACCAATTTAATTCAGCTCAACGAGTCATTCTCAAGTATATACCCAGTAGAAAGCCAGATGTATTGTGGGGAATAGGAAGAAAGGCTTGTCAGTACTATGACATCTGAGACTGGTCCATCTTATTAAGAAATCAAGACCCACCTACATGGAGCAGACAGAAAATGAGACTGAAAAGCCTGAATGACAAAAATCGTGGTATAAACATTGTATATTCTGGAAAATGATGAGGAAAAGGAGTCAGGAGAATGGGTTGTGAGGAGGTGAACGTGTGGGAGAAGGCAAGCCACTTATTTGGCGGGGGGGCTGGGTCTTCTCGGGGGTGTGTCCCCCAGTGTGAGGCTTTGCTTATGGTAGATGCTCAATAAAGGCCTTCTCAGTGATGGAGGGAGGGCAGGGTGGACAAGAGCAGAGTGTGTGGAAGTTAGCAGAGGTCTGTGAGGACCAGACCAACCTATCCGAGCAGAGAGAGCAGAAGGGCTGGAATGTTCCAGATACACAGTTTGGACTTGCTCTGAGGCCCAGGGGAAGCATGGGAGAGGCAGGGTGAGGTGCCTTGGAAGGCACACTCGCCAAAGGTTAGGAAGATGTGGTGCTGGAGCGGGCTTGCTTTCATTCTGTTTGTCTTAGCTGTTCAACACGCCGACTCAGCGTTGTCCCATGAGTCTCTTTCGGGTCTACGTTCTAGAGAATGCATCTCAGGGTTCTGTGCAGGGAGGATATTTGGAGGCAGAGAGGCCTTTGGGCTCCAGGAATTCAGGGGCAGGAGACACGATGAAGGTGGTGGTGATGGGAGCAGCAAGGGAGGGGAGAACTGGGGAGATTTGGCAGTGACTCGGGATGCTTTTAGGTAACTTCAGTAGAGGGGGATCAGCACAGTTGGTTTTAGGGGAAGAGAGATTTTTGGTGAGGTGACATTTGGGGTACAAGGTGACTGTGAGATGTCTTACAAGCAGTCAGAAATGAAAGATTGGCTAGATGAAGCAGGGTAGGTAAAAGTGGAGCCTTGACATCAGACCAGGGGTACTTTGAATCCCACTGTAATGTATAGTAGCTGTGTGACCTCAAGCACACGACTTGGGTCAGGTGTCCAGGTCATCCAATTTGCATGAGACTTTCCCATTTTGGCATGTCCTGGGAAACTCCGCAGCCCCAAGCAAACTGGGACAGTTTGCCCTGGACCATCCTACTAGGAAAACTGCAAGCCCCTGGTCGTGGAACCACCGTGGAGGTGGGCAAACCAGGATGGTCAGTGAACCTACTTGAACAGCTTCCGCCTCAGTTTCCTCATCTGAAAAGCAGAGAGAAAAGCTGTTCCTTCTTTGGAGTGTGGTATGGATTCATTGAGCTGGTATGTGTAAAGCACACAGCATAAAAGTTGGCAAAACAAAAAATATAAAATGTTTGTTGAAAGGGTGAGTTAGATCAATCAAGCGGATAAACCAGGTGGGTGCAGAGGAGATGGAAAAGTAACCTGGTGTTGTCATGGGATGAGTGCAGAGTCCTAGGCTTTATGTACAGAACTTGCAGATTGGGATTCTATGTGTATTTATAAAAAAGGGTCTGCCAAGAAAATTAGTAAACAAGAGAAATGTTAGACCGTGGAAGAGGGCAAGCCTTAGCAGCAGCATTTAGATTTTAATAATGTTTATGCTAATTATTAGTGAATATGTTTCTTCATTAGAGGTCTTCCAAGAGTCTCTAAAGACAGGCATGTCAGTTCTCTGGTTCACTTGACACTAGCTGTACATGCTCAAATGAAATGAAACCACATTTTGTTTCAGTATTTGTTCTTTCAACTCATTCGTTAACTTATTCCACCAATATTTACTTAGTATTCTTCATGTGTTAGGCACAATTCTAGGTTCCAGGGAGGCTACAAAGAAATAGGAGAAGAAATCTGTGTTTTTAAAAAGTTTATTAATAAATAAAATTGTTTTATCATGACACTCATTTTCCTTATTTAAACTTGAACCACCACGGTCCTCTCCCTTATTCTTTCTCCACCAGTATCAAAGCCTTTTGACAGCTCCGTATGTAAGATTACACTATGATTAAAGTCCCTAGAAGCCAGAAACAGAGAAGTCAGAAAGTCCCCATCAGGACATTTCAAAGAGATGGGCTGGAGACAGGAAAGACAGACTAGAAGAGCTGGAGAGAGAATGGGGGTACTGAGAGAGAAGGGGGGCAGAGGGCGAGGGATTTCCAGGGAAAGGGTCTGAGACAGGAAAAAGAGAGTGCAGCAGGAGGCCAGAGGCCAGAAAGCGGAATGGCAGCGTACAGGGCACAGGTGGGGAGGAGAGGGCCAGGAGGAGAGAACCCTGAGGCACGAGCCAAGAGGGAAGGAGGAGACTCAGGGGCCGGACATGCTTAGCTATAATCCCCTGATCCCCCCACACTGAATAAAAATATTGATATTACACATGTGAGGTGAGGGGTTTTTTTTTGTTTTGTGTGGTTTTGTTTCTTTAGCCACAGCTAAGAGGAAACCGAGGTGGGGACCAGAGCGAGGTGAGGAGGCTGGGCCTACAGCGCCACCCCGGCGCGGCCTGTCTCCCTCCGCCTGCGCTTGCGTCTCCTGCTCCAGGTGTCACCGCCCGCAGCCCCTTGGTGACACTAAAGGAGCAGACTCCGCCGTTTCCGTGGCCTGTTGAGGCCGAGCATCCCCAGGCGGATGGGGCTGCCTCCTGCAGGAGTTGGCAGCTGCCTTGAGCTTTGCCAGCGACCGCTTCCCCAAACTGCTTCCTCCTCAGAACCGCTCTGGTGCAACCTTGATGCCACCCTTCCTCTTCCTTCACCTGAAGAGGCAAAGCAGGGTCAGGCCAGAGAGGCGGCCCCCTCCTTTCTTTCATTTTCTTCAAAGCTCTTTCCCGCTTTCCATGGTCCCGTGTTGTACCTCCTCAGTGCTTGCCTTAAGTAAGAGATTCGGGATAAAAAATGCATAACACACCCCAGGCCTCAGAGGCCAAGAAGAACGAGTTGTGTGTAAATAATCAGTTCACTTTGCCTTGGAGAATGACCAGGCTGGAAGGGCCTGCAGAGAGCGTAATTGTTAGCCAAGAGCTGCGGACCAGAAGGTTGAAAAATTCCACAGCCTGAGCCAAGTGGTCAGATCGCTGGCTGCCTCTATCAGTAAAACTCTGAGGCCAGGTCTGGCCAGCCCGAGCACGGCGGCCATTGTGGTGCGTCACAGTAACCCCACACTGGTTTATCTCTTGGGCTCTGGTTTCAAGAGACAACATCATTACAGACTGTAGACCTGACGGGAAGCCATATGATTGCATATCAATTTGGGGGCTTTTTAAAAACATTATACTTTCAAATATATCTATTTGAAAGATGCTAAGCTATTACTCCAGTACTCTTGCCTGGAAAATCCCATGGACGGAGGACCCTGGTAGGCTGCAGTCCATGGGGTCGCCAAGAGTCGGACACGACTGAGCGACTTCACTTTCACTTTTTACTTTCATGAATTGGAGAAGGAAATGGCAACCCACTCCAGTGTTCTTGCCTGGAGAATCCCAAGGACGGGGGAGCCTGGTGGGCTGCTGTCTATGGGGTCACACAGAGTCAGACACGACTGAAGACTTAGCAACAGCAGCAGCAGCAAGCTATTAAGTGGGAAGATTCCCTGGAGGAGGTCACGGCAACCCACTCCAGTAGTCTTGCCTGGAGAATCCCATGGACAGAGGAGCCTGGTGGGCTAGAGTCCATGGGGTCTCAAAGGGTCGGACACGACTGAAGGGACAGCACGCAGGCAGGCACAAGCTATTAGGTACAAAAAGCCAGACAATGCCTTTCTGAATCTGGCTCTGCTGTGTATCTCCCGACCTTTCTGAGCTCAGGCTTCCACGTTTCTGTGACTCATTTTTGCTTCGCATTGCTAGACTCAGGATGCTTTTAGGTATTACTCAACTGCCTGGACAGTGCATATTCTGAACAAACTCGTGTAGATGGCATCTGCCCAGTGTTTCCAGAGGCTCAGGGCTAACTTGGAGATGATTACATTAAATTCTGCTTGCATATCACGTAATAGTTTGTAAGCAGTTTCCCCGTGCAGTATTTCACTGAAGCCTGAAGCAACTCTGCCAGATGGGTGCGATGACTTCCCATTTGCTGATGAGGAAATGGAGGTCCAGGGAGGTGAACTGACTACCCCCAAAGTCTTAGAGCTTGTGGCAGGTCCAGATTTCCTGACTTAAACTGTAAACCTTTCCACCTCATCTGCTGCCTGTCAATAACAGAAAACTAAACATGATAACTAATACAGGTTAAGTATTTACTGCTTGCCAGACACCATGCTCAGTACTTTAACATGCATTATCTCATTTAGTTTACTAAACAGATACAGGAGGGAGCTGATGCTATTAACCCCATTTTTAGATAAGAGAACTGAGGCTTAAAAGGATTAAATAAATTCCTCATTGTCACCTGAAGTAGTAAAGGGACTGAAATCCAGTGTGTTGGCTCCCAGAGCTGGTGTCCCTAACCTCTGACCACTCATGCAGGCAAGATACTAATGGGGTTTCCCTGGTGGCTTAGTGGTAAAGAATCGGCCTACTAATGCAGGAAATGCAAGAGACGTGAGTTTGATCCCTGGATTGGGAAGATCCCCTGGAGAAGTAAATGGCAACCCACCCCGGTATTCTTGCCTACAAAATCCCATGTACAGAGGAGCCTGGTGGGTAATAGTCCATGGGATCACAAAAGGGTTGGACGTGGCTTGGTGACTAAACAACAACTCCACACACAGCCACAGAGGAAGATACCAAAGCCCTGTTCACCAAGTCCTCTGCAGACAGCAGAGTTAAACTGGTTGCCTGGTGACCTGGTTTGGGGTGACGGAAGAGAATAGGAGGTTTGGGGACACAGAGGAGAGGATGAGGCTGGCATGGAGAAGGAGGAGGGGGGTTTCCCATTCTGATGTGGCCACAGTGACAAGGACTGAAGGGCAGGATGATGTTGATGTCACCACTTCTTTTCAGCCATATGTGCTGTTGCAGTCTTTTTTTATGGTGCCACATATGGCACTTTCTTAATTGAATTTTTCATAATAATTGATCTGACCTGTATCATTCTGTTAGCTTTAGCAAAACAAATTCTGACACATTTTGATATTAGAACTAAAAATATGCTTCCAACCAGCTGAGGAGCCATAAAGCAGGCTGAAATCATACTAATGATAATGTACAATCTGCTTGCTACCATAAAGTTCTTATTATTTACATGGAGCAAACCATCCAGAGATAATGTGAGCCTTGAGTCTCTTCCATTTTCACTGATCTTCTCTAATTTACCAAATGAGTGTAGGAGAGGGCTGAGAAGTCTCCCCGGGTCACCTTGTTGTGCCCTTCCCGAAGCCTTAGTGTGTCTCGTGGATCTTCCTGGTGCCTCTGCTCAGCAGTCTATGGGATGGTCATCCTCGGTGGGTCTGGAGGGCTGTTTCAGTTGAAAAGCCCACATTTCAGGGAGGGAACATGTATGCTCATGTTCTTGGTGTTTTCTTCTTCTTTTTTTAAGATGCTTCAAACATGCTTTGTTTTATTTTTTTAAACAATGTGTTGGCCACACCACATGGCTTAGTTCCGCAATCAGGGATGGAACCTGCACTCCTGAACTGGAAGTGTGGAACCTCAGCCACTGGACCACCAGAGAAATTGCATCAGGGGTTTCTTTCTGGGCATCTTCTCTGAAAAAGTCCTGGTGACACTCAGAAGGGACTGCACTCACCTGGGCTCTGCCTGTGCTGGCCTCCTTCCACTGTGCCCCCTGCACACAGGGCAAGGATTCTGCAGGGCTGAGGGACTATGTTCCATTCAGAGCCTGTGCCCCTATGTACTTCAGGTGCCAGGACCCCGAATTCCTGCCCGCACAGCCCCGCACCCACTTCTGCACCCAAGCTTATTCTTTAGGCCTGACTTCCCAAGAGTCTGCCATGATGTTGGTACACACTCTGAGTTCTGAGGGGCGTGAAGAGGCAGTTATGGCAGGGGCTGTGTGTACAGCTTGGACATACGGTCCGAGGGGTCTGTATATGTATGAACAAGGCCCCTCACAATGTGGGAGAGAGTCAGGGGTTGGAGAAGATGGAGTATGGCCTTGGGTTAGGCACCCCCTTCTCTTGTTCACTGAGGAACTCTGAGGGATTTGAGATTTGAACTTGGTCTTCCAGGTCATTATGAAGGTCTGTTAGCTGAAACAAGGGAATAAAACATATTTCCTCAGCTTGTTAGCTTGTTAGCTTGTTTTTTACACCTGTTATGTGCTTAGGTGTGTGATTCGTGGATCTGGTTGAGCCCCTTTACATGCCAGGCACTGTGGTAGGATAGAGCTGGGAGTAAAGGAGACAAGACCTCAGTTCTAGAAGTGAGCTCTCTGTCCTCTTGGCGCGACTGAAGAGTGCACAGCAATTGCAGTGCAGTGTGAAAATGCTGAGAAGGGGAGTCTTCTAGTAAGGAAGGTCATGAAACCCTCTTGAGGAAGTAATGATTCAGCTCATTGCTGAAGAGTGACATGTTTGGGCAATTTCAATTGTTTCTAAATAGAACTAGAGCTTTTAGAGAATGGGGTAACCAAACAAAATAGGACCTAATAGCCATTTTTAAGGAGGCTATGGCTCGGCTGTAAAGCACCTGCTTGCCAATGCGGGAGATGAGGGTTCAATCCCTGAGTTGGGAAGATCCCCTGGAGAAGGGAATGGCTCTCTACTCTAGTATTCTTGCCTGGGAAATCCCGTGGACAGAGGAGCTTGGCTGGCTACAGTCCCTGGAGTTGCAAAAGAGCTGGACACGACATGTGCTAAAACTTGGTGGCAGTAGGGAACCAGTGATGAAGGCTTCCAGGCAGGGCAATGGCATTTTTTCAAATTATTGCAATTGAAATATACATACTTGCTATGGTCTGAATGTCAGTGCCTCCTTAAAATTCATATGTTGAAATCCTAAACAACAACAACAACAACAACAAAACAAAACAAAAAAAAGAAATCCTAATGCCTGATGTGATGGTATTAGGAGGTGGGCCTTTGGGAGGTACTTAAGCCATAAAGGTGGAGCCCCCATGAATGACCTTATAAAAGAGGCTCCAGAGAGGGGACTTTCCTGGTGGTCTAGTGGTTAAGAATTCATCTTTCAATGCAGGAGTCTCGAGTTCAATCCCTGGTCGAGAAACTATATCCCACTTGAGGCAACAAAAAATCCCAGTGCCATAATGAAGAGTGAAGATCCCCCTGTGGCAACAAACTTGGTATAGCCGAATAAATAATTAAATTTAAAAAAAGGCTCCAGAGAGATTCCTAAGCCCTTCACCATGTTACACCAATGAATGGAAAAGAGGGCTCTCACCAGAACATGACTATGCTGGCACCTGGATCTTGGGCTTCTCAGACTACTGTGCGAAATAAATTTCTGTTGCTAAAAGCTACCCAGTCTATAGTACTTTGTTCTAGCAGCCCAAATGGACAAAGATGATAACTATTTTGTATTCTCTAGTATTTCATTCAAAATATTTTTCTAGGTTTCTACACAGGTTTCATAATTGTTGTTTATAATTATTAATCAAATAGGCACTGTTTCACTGCATTGTATCTCTATTGCTGGGCATGGAGTTTTTCCCCCCCCAGTGTTTGCCTCCTGGTTCAGTCAACTTGGTAATGGACATCTTCATTTTCTCATGTGTATAACCACCCCTCTGCCACCTTATTCCCCATTCTGGCTACCATTGGAATGAACATCTTACTAATACTATTTTTCTAGGTGTTATTTCTGGATTTGACTGTTAAAGGGATGGAAAGTCTTTTGGCTCTGACTTGGTTTCACCACTGTACTTTCTAAACAAGATGTGCTGAATCATACTCTCTTTACCAGCATAACATAAGCAGGAACATTTCTTTAGTTTCTCTTTTTGGTGAAAGAACTGTCTTTCTGGGCATACTGTTTGTCTAAATTCACCTGCTGAACTGTGTAAAGCCTGGACTATTCATCACATACTAGCCCTGACATTCCAGAGAGTAAGAAAACCACACAGAATTTGAGGTTATTAGTCAAGGATGGAGATTTTTTTGAGATGGAAAGTGTCAGAACCATGAGTTAGAGTTAAAACCAAGTTTAAACCGCTAGTGTTATTGATACAATTTTGCCAAGTTCCTTACCTTACAGTTTTTTGTCAGAATTTGAGTTTTTCCCTTGAGATTGCACGTAATCTCAAGCACACTATTTTTTAAAACCCATTTTGGTTGCACTATTTTTTAAAAACCATTTTGGAGCCTTTTGTCCATCAAGAGAAAACAACAGGGAAAGGCACTGGTCTTTGATATCATAAAAACCTACTTAGGTAGAATGTGGCATTAATGCCTCCCCCTGAAATATGGTCAAAATAAAGATGACATTTAAACATCCTTGTTACTACAGCACATAAAAAAAAGAATTGCCTCTTATTCTGTGGAGTCCTACAAGTAATAATATATTTTTATAACAGCAATAGCAGTTACTTTAGCTAGATTCATGTTTGCCTTTAGCAGGAAAAGTTGGTTCCAGGAAGGTTCCAGGAGATTGTCTTGGCTAATGTTAGACATGTAGGAGGGGGTAATATATAGCATCTTGGCTTTAGAATGATAGGTTTGAATCTCAAATGTGGAAGTGCATCATTTCCTCTTTAAGATCACTCTGAAGGAACATTGGGATATGGGAGACTTCAAAGGAGTAGAAATTATCCTCTACAGAGTCAGGAGAAGTGGGATCCAGTCTCTACTCTGTCCCTAATTACTTTATTTAGTATCTGTATGGTTCTAGATAAAAACTTTTTGAGTATCCTGATAAAGCCCACATGTATGTATTGGTAGGAAAGAAACATGAGAAGGGCTGCCTTGGTGGCTCAGTGGTAAAGAACTTGCCTGCCAATGCAAGAGACGTGGGTTTGATCCCTGGGTTGGGAAGATCCCCTGGAGAAGGGAATGGCAACCCACTCTAGTATTCTTGCCTGGGAAATCAGAGGCAAGAGGAGCCTGGACAGAGGAGCCCGGTGGGCTCCAGTCCATGGGGTTGTAAAAGACTTGGACACACAAAGGGACAAGGGATGATTTAGTACTTGCAAGGAAAAGGACATTGAACTCTTCCTGGAGATTGTCTCTTTTCTGTTGATTAAAACACATTGGCAGTGCTTGGGACCACCAATGCCAGGCCAGCTTATCTGGGAAACTGAGGGATTCAGTAACGGGAAGACTTGATGACAGGTCCTGTGGAGCATAGGGTGGGTGTCAGGAAACTTGAGTCCTGACATGGCTCATCTTCTCTATTGTTGGGACTTGAGCATCTCAAATGTCTTCCCTGACTTTTAAGAAAGTATCTTCAACCATCGAGTGAGCTAACTAATTTTGTGGTATCTGGAAATTTCTTCCAGCTTAGGCATTTGGTAGTTCTGCAATTTTTTTTCTGAGTAAATTTCAGTCCTTGCACTTATTTCCATATGGAACTTTCATGGTCTTGAATTGACTAGCTCCTGGAAACGGATCATAAATAATACCTGTTGAATTAAGGGGACTCTTCTGTGCTACTTAGAATATACTGCAGAAGTATAGTTGGGATAGTGTATGTTATCATGTATGGTCAAGTAGAAACAGAGGAAGGAAAAACAACATTTATATTTCATTCGAGTTTCTGTAAGAGGTCAGAGAGGGTCTAATGATTGAAAGACTTGGAGAACTGGGGGCATTAGGTAGTGGTAGAATACTACTTTTTTGAAATAAACAAGATGTCAATAGGATATTCAAAGGTTAGGAAGTTGGAAAGAAAGTTGAAGATGGTCCAGGTAGAAGACTTGTGTCTCCTACGTCATTGAAAATAAATTTTGGTTGATTCTTAGCTCAGCAAGAGAAACGTCAATTATCTTACTGACAGGATTCAGGAGATTTCTTGTCATGTCAATGTCTATCATTTTTTAGAGATCGTATTCAGCATTTGACTTTGTCTTGGTACACCTTATAAATATTATCTTCAGGGACAAAGAAGCCCCTCTTAGTGTATGAGATGGTTACATAAGTAGACACTTTGTGCTTGCATGATTGAATCAATATTATGAAAACTGTCCTCTAATGTTCTTCATTGCCATTATGACTTTTTCTTCATACAATTAGATTTTATTCAAGTCTCAGGGCTGTTTTGGAAAGGAAATGCCTGGAGCATTCAATAAGTTTTATTTTGGGAAGGTGAGGGTGGAAGATTGCAATAGGGAGGTGAGGGGAAGGGGTCACTTTGTCCCAGCTAGAGCCTTCTCTCTAGAGAGGATAATTGGGCCTTTGGAGCAGACCCAGTACATCTTCTTCTGTCCTTGTTTTCTACCTTCTGTTTCCATGAAACCAGCTCACTAGTCCTAACCACAAACTCTGGTGTGGAATTTGTAAGAATCCCGTCTTGAAGATGTTCTTCTAGGCTGCAAGGGCTCAGTTCAGTGAAGAGCACACCTTCAAAATAGCTTTCCTGGGTTCTTAGGACAGTGCCCACTTGCTTGTATAGTGTGGGAGGAGTGTGTTCGTACACTGAGCCTTCTCAGGCTTGGGTGGCAGGTCACATTCTTCCTTGGCCAAGGAAGTAGTTTCTTCCTATTATTAGTATAGCTGAATTGTAACTCTAAGAGGCTTAGATATTTGTGGTTCATGTACCTATGGTTTGTCTTCCTGGCGAGCAGTCAGGGAATCCTTGGGATTTATTCAAGATTCTTTCTATGGAGAAATTAGTTGCTGATTTAAGGGAATGAAGATTACATACTGTGATGGTTAATTTTATGTGTCAACTGAGCTAAGAGATGCTCAGATGGTTGATAAAATACTATTTCTGAGTGTGTCTGTGAGGATGATTGGGAAGGAGATACATGTTTGAATCAGTAGACTGAGTAAAGAAGATCTCTCCCATCAACGTCAGTGGGCCACATGCAATCATTTGAAGGCCTTAGGAGAACCAAATGGTGGAGGAAAGAATTTTCTCTCTGAACTAGTATATCCATCTTCTCCTGCCTTCAGATATCAGCGTTCTTGGTTCTCAAGCCTTCCAACTCAGAGGGGGATTTACTCTGGTTCTCAGGCCTTTGGGTTTGGACTTGAATTATGCCACCAGCTTTTCTGGGTCTCCAGCTTGCAGACGGCAGATGGTGGGACTTCTCAGCCTCTATAATCATGTGAGCCAATCCCTCAGAATAAATCTCTTTCTATACATCTATATATATCCTATTGGTTCTGCTGCTCTGGAGAATCCTGGTTAATTCACATACTAAAGCCTCTTTAGACTATTAATACGGAGAACAATCAAATCCTTTGATTAATGCACACACATTTATTTTCTCAGCACGTGAAATGTATCAGACATTGGGTATACCTCCAAATCCAAGACATGGCCCTGAATTTCAAGGTACTCTCTCTGATGGGTCGGATTAAGAAGCAACCCCCATAGGACAATAGCGTAATGGGAGGAGAGAAGGGCTATCTTCACTCAAAAAGATCAGGGAGACCCTCCTCCTCCCTACCCTGAGGAAGTCAGAGTTGAACAGCCCCAAGAAGAACCTGGGTGTCTATAGGGAGAAAACCCAAAAGAGATCCCCAGTTGAGAGCAACACAGATGTAAAAAGAACACACCCTTCTAGGAATCACAGATAGTATGGGACACCTAAGGAACACTGCATGTGTATATTTTGGGGTAAAGTAGAATGGGTAAGTGGTGAGGAGTGAAGGCGGAGAGGGAAGCAGAGACCAAGTCATGAAGACCCTGCCTTGTACACCATTTCAAAGAGTTTGATCTTTGTCTTTTACGGATAACATGGCAGTCAAAGGTTGTAAGCACAAGAATGATATTCATTCAGTAATTCAGTGGGTATTACTGGGTACCCACCATGTGCCAAGTGGTTTTAGGTCCTGATGGTACAGCAGTAGAGACAGCTGGGCTTATGGCAGACATGAACTGATATGCATTTTAGAAGAAGCTGTGTGGCAGCATTGTGGCGGGTAGATTGGGCTCAGGGCCAAGTGAGAAGTGACAATCCTACACTCATTGTTTTACCTGCACTGAGACTGTCTGGGGTGTGTTGATCGTTATTTTCAGCAGTCTCCAGAGCAGGACAGTAGCTTATTTGCAGTATTAAATTTTTTTTTTTTTTAAATACTGTGACCTGAGTAAATACTCATGAGAAGTCCAATGAATTAACAAGGCAGAGCATTTAGAGAAATAAAAGTCACAGTGTTTGTATATTAATTACCGGAATATAGAAACACATGCAAGATGGGAGAAGTTGTGCAAAGAGTTTGGGAAGTGACCCTAAGAGGTACTGTGGGAGAGCAAGAAAGTGAAGGCAGAGAAGAGATGTGTTATGGAGCCAGCTGCCACCCTGGCCTTGGAGTCTGAGCCCACTGGGGAATTTAGAACACAATTCTCTCAGCTAAAGGACTAGGAGGCTAGAGTGTTTATCTCACCAGCTCCTTGCCTGTCCGTGATGAAGAGCTGCCCTGTTTACTGGCTAATCATATTCCCAAGGCCAGGGAGTCCAGGTGATCATGAGAAGCAGCGATCAGTGTGTGGAGGTGGATGCTGAGGAGATGTGGGAGGGGCAGTGATGGCATCTGTTATGGGAATTAGTAATTCTGGGGTGCTTTTCATTCATCCATTCATAGGTGTCATACTCTGTGGGCTTCCCTGCGGGCTCAGTGGGGTAAAGAATCCACCTGCCAGTGCAGGGGACTCAGGTTTGATCCCTGGTTCGGGAAGATCCCCTGGAGATGGAAATGGCAATCCACCCCAGGATTCTTGCCTGGAAAACTCATGGAGAGAGGAGCCTGGCGGGCTACAGTCCATGGTTTGCAAAAGAGTCAGACACAACTTAGAGACTAAACAACAACAAGCATACTCTATATTTTCAATAATATGTATACAAACAGCAATCGTAAGGATGAGATGAGGTGAGTGGTTCTTAACCGGGCAATTTAGCCCTACATTAGCCAAAGTCTAGAATCATTTTTGGTTGTCACAGTCAGAAGGGAGATAGTGGCTAGTAACTAGTGGTCAGGGATGCTGTTAAACATTCTATAATGCACAGGACAGACCCCCATCCCCCACCCCTTGCCCCAACCCACAAAAATGTATCCAGTCTAAAATGTCAACAGTGCTGAGTTTGAGAAACTCTGGGTTAGATTAATGATATTTCAGAAATAAGAATGCCAAGATTCAGAGAAATCAAATAATTTTGGGGGGGTTGTAAACCTAGTGCATGTCCCAGCCAGGATTTGAATCAAGGTTTATCTGCTTCCAAAGCCTGTGTTTTTTGATTTACATTGGTCTGCCTTCCAGACACAGAGACAGACAGAGAGAGAAAGAGAACTCGAATACCAGAGGCTCATGGAAAAAACCTCAGCATCAGTACTGGCCATGTCTTCTGGCCCAGGACTTCAAAGGAGCCTGGAGCTGGCTGGAACTGGAGGGGGTTGGGGAGAGAACACCTTTCGTATCGTTCCCTGGCCTCTCTCTCTCCTGGGCAAGTTGGGGCAGGCTTGGTGGGCACAGGTCCCAGAACTGCATACTAGGGCTGGCGAGGTGCCCTTAGCTGGAAGCCCTGACTCCTTCCCAATGCACAAGGACGCCTTTCTCTGCCAAAGCTGGCTGGTGGTTCTATATGGAATGGCAACTCTCCCCATCCCCCTAGACTTGGGATGATCTTCTGGCAAGCATATGTAGTGAAGAGTTACAGGTGGTGCAGACATGGTTTGGAAGAAATCCCAGCTGGGCCTCCTCCCAGGAGCCTTCTGATCACTCACCAGATAACTCGAGCTTGCTTGCAGAATCCCAGGAATCTTCGCTGCTCCAGGAAACCAGCTTCAAGGGCAGCAAGAGCTTCTGAGAAGATAGAATAATCCTGGAAGCTGAAACCACTTTGTCCTTTCGCTTCCTTAGTTTAGAGCTATTTTCGCAATACCGTTGAATTCTCCATGTTTTCTTGTGGTGGGAATGAATACAAAATTTAAGAGGAAAAATAAATTAAGGAATGGGGAATATCAAGGAAGGAAGGAAGACTCAGAATCTAGTGACTTGATCTAGATACTTCTGTGTCTCTGAACTTGACCTGTTTCTTCTTTGGAAGATGTCGTATACATTGTTTTTCTTTAGGCATGGGACATAGGCTCTTACAAGAACTTTCAGCTCTGTAGAGTCAAGTCTTCTGGTTTCCAGACCTACATCTCGCCCTGGAGGGAATTCACGTCTATCACACATGTTGCTCCTGATCTGTTTAATCAAACTTTCATTTGATGTTGGTTGGAATTTCACATGTGGATCAAGTACAGAAAAATTAAATGATTCCAGCAGCTTAAGTCTAAAGAGGATCATTAACCTTTGGCATCAAATAAAATTTTAAAACCTAGTACATCTCAGTAATATGCTTCAGGAGGCATTGGGTAGTAGCTAGTTTACTTGCTTATTTCATCTCTTTCATTTATTTGATAAGCAGTCATTGAGTACTTGGCATGTTGAAGGCTCCTTCGTAGAGGCTGCAGGGATGTTAAAGTACTAATGCTCAAGTTCTCTCTTCTCCTTGAGATCTTCAAATCTAATGGGAAAGGAGAGATAGAAAGCTATCTCACACTGCAGGATATAAATAGCATAAGAAACGTATGAAAAAGTGCAGTGATTCTTTACTGTTCTTTTTTATGAAACAGCTCTGGCTTGGTGATGAGGCAGCAAATATGGGCTACTTTTTTTAAGAAAATAGGTCCTGGAAAAGAAGAGAAAAAAATCTTTTGTCTGAGGAGTAAAGTTTGGGGAAAATACACTGAGTGGGTTTGGTTCCCAAGTAATTTAACTTGCCTTAAAAACCCATTTTATTCTTGCATCATTGTCTCCATTAAAGCAACTAACTTACTGTATACTGGTTAATGCTACTCAAAATGTGGCCTGTGGACCACTGCTGTGCACAAACTGTTACCATTCCATGAGGAGCTAAGTACAAAAATTGATGGTAATTGTTTAGAAACAGTTACAGCATTTTGATAGTATCAATACTGAGAGTACTGATTAAGGGTGCTGACTCAAATACAAAAAATTGGGGCTTGTATTTTATATATCTTTAAAAAACTTTTTCTAGTAGTTTATTTTTATTGTACTTTTCTAAAGTAGCAATCAATAACACATTTGAAATAAAATAATAAAAAAGCTATTCTTTACCATCAGTGATTTGAGAAGGGCTGTGTGATTGCTTACATCTCTTCCTACTAGACTATAGGCTTTCTTTGGGCAGAAGCTGTATTCTTCATCTCTGTCTTATTTCTTTCATCTCTGATATTTATTATATCCTGCCTTCTGCTAACTTTAGGTTTTGTTTTTGTTCTTTTCCTAGTTCTGTCAGGAACTAGGTTAGGTTATTTGAGATTTCCCTTATTTTTTTTAGGAAGGCCTGTATCACTATGAACTCCCCTCTAAAAACTGATTTTGCTGTGTCCCATAGATTTTGTACAGTTGTGTTCTAGAAGCTGAATTTGTCATGTTTGTCCTTCATCTCATGCCTCTGAGTAGGTGTTTATTAATTATCAGTCAAATGAAATGGAAATATAAAAGGGGTTAGGGTCAATCATCAGTGAATTCTTTTCAGCCTTTAGAGAACCTATTTGCATTTTCAGCTTGAATCAGCTTGTGGATTCATACACTCATTCTCTGTGAAAATGGTGCTCAATTTTATTGTACTAGTGAGATTTTTAAGTTTGCCTCTTGGAGTTTTAGCATTCTGTTACTCTGTGCTTGCTCACCATATCCATGTCCTCCAGGGCATACAGACCGAGTCCTTACCAATCCTATTCTCCCTCCCTCAGCCTCCAAACCTAGTATATTGATTGGTTGGACCTTTTCTAGTTTTATATTTTTCTTAAAATACAGAAACAAGGACCTTATACATAGCGCCCTTTTTATAATGACCATTGTTTGACTTTCATTCATTCCATCAATCCATTCTTTTAACCACTTATCCTCCAAACATTTATTAAACACCTATTATGTGCTTGACACTGTGCTAAACATTTAGGGTGCAAAGAATAGTAAACACTCTTCCCATTCTTAAGGATTTATAGTCTAGGAAGGGATCAGTTCAGTTCAGTCACTCAGTCGTGTCCGACTCTTTGCGACCCCATGAATCACAGCATGCCAGGCCTCCCTGTCCATCACCAACTCCCGAAGTTGACTCAGACTCACGTCCATCGAGTCAGTGATGCCATCCAGCCATCTCATCCTCTGGCGTCCCCTTCTCCTCTTGCCCCCAATCCCTCCCAGCATCAGAGTCTTTTCCAATGAGTCAACTCTTCACATGAGGTGGCCAAAGTACTGGAGTTTCAGCTTTAGTATCATTCCTTCCAAAGAAATCCCAGGGCTGATCTCCTTCAGAATGGACTGGTTGGATCTCCTTGCAGTCCAAGGGACTCTAGAAAGGGATAGGGGCATGTAAATATCAATACAACAGCACACTAGGGAATGACAGATACTAGGATGGACAACTATACAAGCCACAGAAGAGTCACAATATCAGGAGTGGTCTGTTCTGAGTTGGGATCCAGAAGAAGGGTCACATAAGAGGTGTTTCCTGAGTTGAGGTGTGAATGTGAGGTGCTAGTCAAATGCTGCTGGTAGACAGCACTCAAGGAAGATGGATGGTGTGAGAGCACAGATCCTGTAGCCTGGTTCAGATCTCGACTATGCAACAAGCTGTGTGACCTGGGCAAGTTAGCTACCTGACCTAGTTCCCCTGGTTCCTACTTTGTTTTTTTGGCTTGTGAGGATCTTTGTTCCCTGACCAGGGATTGAATCCAGGACCCTGGCAGTGAAGGCAGAGTGCAGAATTCTGACCAGGGACCCAGTTTCTTCTTCTGTTTTTTTTTTTTTTTCCTTTTCTTTTGTCCTGGTTCCTTATAAGTAAAGAGGGACTAGTAAGAATTTATAAAAATAATAAGCTTCAAAGAGTTCTTATGAGGAAATTCCCTGGCGGTTCAGTGGTTAGGACTGTGTGCTCTCACAACTCAATCCCTGGTCTGGGAACTAAGATCCTGCAAGCTGCCAGGCCAAAAAAAAAAAGGTAAAAGGAAAAAAAAAGTTTTTTGAGTTTTAAAGGAGGACTTATATATATGTGCTTTTAACATGTGTTTAGGGAATTCTACACATTTTGAAAAGAAGGTTTTTGAGGGGAAAACAAACAAACAAATCAGAAGAGTTTCACCAGAGTTTGTATCATATGGAACTTCCTATACATGCTAAAGAGTTTCCACTTTATCCTGCATATTATATGGGATCACTAAAGACTCTTAGCAGGAAGTGTTTTAGATTTGTGTTTTAGAGGGTTACTCTGGCTTAGAATATGGAATGGACTGTATAATACCAGAGTTAGCAAAGTCACCTGGGAGACTACAGCCAACTCCTGGACAAGACATGATGGAGGCATGGAAAGGGAGAGAAGATGGATTTGGTCCATATCACTGAGATCAAACCAAAAGGACTGAGTGGTGAATTGCATGATGGGAGAGGATAAAGCATAGTCTAAAACATCTCTCCTATCACCTGGCATGGTGGAGAGTCGAGAAGTGGTAAGTGGTAGCTTTTATAGCGATATGGCTACCAAAATGCCAGCTTTGATGGAAAGGTGGTGTATTACAGTTTGTATCAGTTATGCCTTATTCACAAATTTATATAAAATATTAAAGTTTTCTAGTGATAGAAATGAGAATTATGTCCTTCAGTTCATTTCAGTCTCTCAGTCCAGACTCTTTGTGACCCCATGGACTGCAGCACGCCAGGCCTCCCTGTCCAACACCAACTCCCAGAGTCCACCCAAACCTATGTCCATTGAGTCAGTGATGACATCCGACCATCTCATCCTCTGTCATCCCTTTCTCCTCCTGACCTCAATCTTTCCCAGCATCAGGGTCTTTTCCAATGAGTCAGCTCTTCACATCAGGTGGCCAAAGGATTGGAGCTTCAGCTTCAACATCAGTCCTTCCAATGAACACCCAGGACTGATCTCCTTTAGGATGGACTGGTTGGATCTCCTTGCAGTCCAAGGGACTCTCAAGAGTCTTCTCCAACACCACAGTTCAAAAGCACCAATTCTGCACTCAGCTTTCTTTACAGTCCAACTCTCACATCCATATATGACTACTGGAAAAACCATAGCCTTGACTAGATGGACCTTTGTTGACAAAGTAATATCCCTGCTTTTTAATATGCTGTCTAGGTTGGTCATAACTTTCCTTCCAAGGAGTAAGCGTCTTTTAATTTCATGGCTGCAATCACCATCTGCAGTGATTTTGGAGCCCAGAAAAATAAAGTCAGCCACTGTTTCCACCGTTTCCCCATCTATTTGCCATGAAATGATGGGACCAGATGCCATGATCTTAGTTTTCTGTATGTCTTTCAGTGCTTCATAATTATCAAGAATTATGCCAGGCATTTACTGTATCTTATTTAATTTTCTCAACCCATATCCCCATTTTTTCAGATGAAATTACTGAGGCTTAGATTGGTAAAGTAACTTTCTATAGATCCTACAGCTAATGAGTAGAGGAGCAGGGATTTGGTCACTTCTCTGAGTGCCTACAGAGACTGCATTTTATGTCGTTACTTAGAAATTGGAGTAAAAATTAGGAGAGAAGGGATTTAGGAAAAATGTCTATTTCCCAAATGGCTCTCTCTTCCTGAAGTACTTACTGTACTTGGTCCTAGCTTTCAAAAGCCTGAAGAGACAAGGCAGAGAAAACACCCAGAAACATTCCCTGTGCCCGAGAGTCTCTGAGCTGCTTGGAGTGGTGCTGGCTCTCATCCCTGTGGTTTTATAATGCATTTTCCTCTCCCAGGCCACATTCAGACACTGCTCCAAACAAATGGCAGTTCTGTTATCCTTCTGCTAATGGGTAAAATTGTCAACTTACTCTATCTTGACAGTTGCTGTTTTGCAAGAAACTTATAAAAATTTAATCATTGGGAATGCTTAGTCACCGAATGGACTTTCAAAGGGAGTTTAAAAACAGACAAAAAAGCCTGCCTTACCTGCTCAGTAAGGTGTAGTGGGGGGTCCAAAGAGATCACATGTTAATTTTTGAAAATAACATGATTTTATCCAAATAAAGAGAGGATATGTTCTTAGATCTTGACTCTTACGCCTTATAAACAAGGGCATCTTGATGCAGTCATTCAGAAGGAAGGAAGGTAAAAAAATAAAGCCTGGGCAGAGATGCTGCATAGGAGGGATGTGTAGTGGATGTATTGTTGATCAGACATAGCAATATTCTAGTTCTGTGACCTTGGCTAATTTTGTAATATCTCGAAGCCCCAGTTTCTTTATTTGAAAGATGGGGATACTCACTGAAGCTCTTTCTAAGGTTACTGGGACTATTAAATTAGCTAATACAGTGCTCAGTAAAGGAATTGCCACTGAGTTACAGTAGCAAAAATAATAGCAATTCTATTATTTTTCTTAATCACCATCTTGTTCTACCTGGTGGTCTTAGCAGACCAGTTGGGTAAGCCCTTAGTTGCTGACAGCTGTTTGGCACAACTGTTCTGATAGAAGACTAGGAGGAGTCTGGTTGTTGACCAGGGATTTTATTTTGCCCATTAAAATGCTATCATAGTCTTTATGCAAACCAGCCACACACTGGCAGGAAGGAGGCCCTCTCCCATGAGGTTGTCATGAGTCTGTCTTCCTGCAGGAGTGGCTCAAGAGATAAAGTGGTTTCACCTGAAGATTGTGACGTGTTAGTCGCTCAGTCATGTCTGACTCTTTGTGACCCTGTGGACTGTAGCCCACCAGGCTCCTCTGTCTATGGAATTCTCCAGGCAAGAATACTGGAGTCATTCCTTTGTCCAAGGGATCTTCCCAACCCAGGGATCGAACCAAGGTCTCCCGTATTGTGGGCAGATTCTTTACCATCTGAGCCACCAGGGAAGCCTGGTTACACCTTACTTAGGGAGAAAAGATTCTGCTGATTTTTCTAAGTTGGGAATTCCTCACATTGGTCAGAGTGCTGTCCCTTCCATCACCATGTTCCCAGGTCCTTTTGAGAAAAAAGAAAAATAAGCACTAAAAGAGGGAATTTCTCTCTTGTCCCAGATCACTTCTTTAATTGGTTGATTTGAATGTGGCTCCAGAGAACCCAGAGCCTGTGTTAGGTCTTAATGACTAGATCAGCTGTTTGCATGAGCACTTGTCCTAGTTATTTGATACTTTTTGCTGTAGGTCAAAGTGACTAGACATTCTGGTTTTGCAGGAACTGCCCCTAGTGACATGACTCCCAGTGTTTCCTTTTAGCCACTGTATGATGTCATGTGGTCCCTTCGTATTCCCCAACCCTACCCAGACTGAAGACGTGAAGTGATTGCTCTCGCAAAATGTTAATTGGAAGGATTAAATATCATCCTTTTTTTTTCTTCTTTCTTTTTCTTTAAATGGAAGCTGGAATTGAAATGGAGAAGGTCCAGGGTAGCTGGTAATTGCAATCTGAAAAAGCTGGAGATTCTGAAAAACTGAACTGCAATGTAATATCTATAGAAGGAGGAGGCACAGATTTGGTTCAACTAGTTTGGAGAGGCAGGCTCAGAGAAGCTCATTAGAGCAAATTGAAAATTAAGAATCAAACCCCCTCAGGAAAGTGAATCCAAGTCAGTGTTGGAAGAAAATTAATCAGAGGAAAGCCCTCCAATCAAGGTAAAGTAAGTGGCTTGTGGAATAGAGAGTTCCAGTGTTGACACTCACTATGAAGTTTTTTTTTAATGTGGACCATTCTTTTTTTAATGTGGACCATTTTAAAAGTCTTTATTGAATTTGTTACAATATTGCTTCTGTTTTATGTCTTGGTTTCTTGACTGCAAGGCATGTGGGGTCTTACCTCCCCAACCAGGGATTGAATTCATATCCGCTGCATTGGAGGGTGAAGTCTTAACCACTGGATTGCTGGAGTAGGCCCTACAAAGTTTTGAGTAAACACTCTAATTGGATCTTTGTTGATTATTTTCAGATTCACTTACTGTGAATCTGTTTAAAATGTGTTTAAAATGTGTTATTGGCAATGGAATTCTGACATTCTAGGATTAGGAGGGATGTTGGCATTCACCTAGTCTGACATGCCAATGAGTATATTTTGAAGGCAGGTGTATAAGCCACGTTGTGGCTGTATCTCCATCCATGGTCATTATAAATGAGACCTCAAGCATTATACTGGAAACTTTGTCCATTTGCAAAATTTAAATTGTTCTTTATTAGGTTGCTTCCCAAAGCATTTTTATATTAGAATATGACAAACTGTGGTAGGGAAAGTTGCTTGCAACTTTATCCTTGGTTTGCCTGTCTGCCTTTGAAATGTTGCAGTTTCAATGGTTCCATTGTGGACAAAGTGAAAACCTACCTTTTTAGAAAATGGGTGTTACGGGTCAGGGGCCTCTGACTTAGCCTGGATATTCACAGTCATCAGAAGCTCACAAAATGTTGAATTAACTGGTAATCACTGAGTAATTTCTGATACACTTTTTTGAGGCTTCATTTTTGATTCTGATATCATAGGAGAAAAGAATCCCAGCCTAATAATAACAATAATGCAAATTATTATTAAGACAGCTAATTTTACTGAGTGCTTATGAGGTACCAAATACTGTTCTAAGCATGTGTGTATATATATGAAATATATATATATACACACCCCCTTTGTATATATGTATGTAATTATTCATTTAATACTCATTATGGGCATTGCTTTTCACATATTGTTCAAGAAATTGTTCTCTACCCCAAGGTCACAAGATCTCTTTTATTTTCTTCTGAAAGCTTATAGTTTTGTCTTTCACATTTAGCTCTATAATCCTCTGGGAGTTGATTTTTTACATATGGCGTGAGTTAGGGGTCCATTGGCAGTTTTCTCCGCAAATACCCAATTGTTGTTCCATTACAACTTGTTAAAAGACCACCCTTTTCCCACTAGTCTGCAATACCACCTTTCACACATCAGATCTATATATGCATGTGTCTGTTCCTTAATTCTACTGTTTTGTAGTTTCATTTATGTATCCTCGGACCAATACTACACTCTCTTAGTTACTAGTTTTTATAGTTACTACACAGTCTGTAAAATAAGGCTTGGGAACTGGTAGAGTTAATTCTCTCACCTTGTTTTTCTTCCCTAAGAAAAACTAGTTTGGAGAGTTTTTCCTCTAAAAAGTTCCAACTAGTTCTAAAAGTTCTAAAGTTGTAAACTTCCTCTAAAAGTTCTGACTAGTTTTTCCTCTTCTTTTTCCTTTGCATTTCCATATAAACTTCAGAACAAGCTAGTCAAAAAGGACAAGAATAGCTTGTTGAACTTTTGATTGGAATCACAATGACTTTGAAAACAATGTGGGAACTGATGTTTTTGCAATAAGTTTTCCCGTTTAAGAACATGGACCATAGCTCTTTTCTTTAATGACTCTCAGTAAAGATTTCTAGTTTTTCCCATAGTAGTCACAGACTTTTTCTAGATTTATTCTTAGGAAATTGATGCTTAATTGTGCTTAGTTTTTGATGTTGTCATACAGGGTGTCTTTAAATCACTTTATTTTCTAGTTTTTATTGGTGGAGTATAAACTACAATTTTTTGTGTGTGTGGATTTCATATCCTACTATTCTTATGATTTAAATGCAGTTTCTTTTAAGTTTTCTATTTTCATAATAATATCATAAATTGTTTCCAAATTGTGGCTGTTGAGAATAATGCTGCAGTGAACATGGGATTGCAAGTATCTCATTGAGATAGTGATTTCGCTTATTTTGGATGTATTTATAGAAGAGAAATTACTGGGTCAAATCACAGTTCTGTTTTTATTTTTTGAGAACCACTCCCCATACTATTTCCATAATGGCTACATGGACATACACCCTCACAGACTATACAAGGAGAGCTCTGCACTTTGACTTTTAGTGATCTTACCCGCAAATCCACAACTCCAGCATGGATCTATAGCTTTTACTTTAAATTTGGCAAATGCCCTTAGGATTAAGCAGCTTTGAATGTTGAGCTTATCTTTTTGGGTTCTGCCTTATCCTAGATGTTTTCCCAAGAATTCTGTACTGTTTTTGTTTGTTCTTTAATACTTTTAATGGAATGTTTTATTGTAGTATTCTATCCAGTTTTAAAAATTATTCTCAAGAAGAAGATTGTTCTTTTGTAATGATGTTCATCTAGTATTTTTGACCTTTATTTCTTTTCAGCAGTGGAAACATTTATTCAAATTAAGTCTTCAGTCAGTTCAGTTGCTCCGTCACATCCAACTCTTTGCAAGCTGATGGACTGTCACACGCCAGGTTTCCCTGTCCATTAGCGACTCCTGGAGCTTACTCAAACTCATGTCCATCCACTCACTGTTACTCAAACTCATGTCCATCAAGTTGGTGATGCCATTCTACCATCTCATCCTCTGTCATCCCCTTCTCCTGCCTTCAATCCTTCCCAGCATTAGGGTCTTTTCCAATGAGTCAGTTCTTCACATCAGGTGGCCAAAGTACTGGAGTTTCAGCCTCAGCATCAGTCCTTCCAATGAATATTCAGGACTGATTTCCTTTAGGATGGACTGGTTGGATCTCCTTCCTGTCAAGGGACTCTCAAGAGTCTTCTCCAACACCACAGTTCAAAAGCATCAATTCTTTGGCGCTCAGCTTTCTTTATAGTCCAACTCTCACATCCATACATGAATACTGGAAAAACCATATCTTTGAATAGACAGACTTTTGTTGACAAAGTAATGTCTCTGCTTTTTAGTATGCTGTCTAGGTGGTCATAATTTTTCTTCCAAGGATCAAGTGTCTTTTACTTTCATGGCTGTGGTCACCATCTGCAGTGATTTTGAAGCTCCCCAAAATAAAGTCTGTCACTGTTTCCATTGTTTTCCCATCTATTTCCCATGAAGTGATGGGACCAGATGCCATGATCTCAGTTCTCTGAATGCTGAGTTTTAAGCCAAATTTTTCACTCACCTCTTTCATTTTCATCAAGAGGCTCTTTAGTCCTTCTTCAATTTCTCCCATAAGGGAGGTGTCATCTGCATATCTGAGGTTATTGATATTTCTCCTGGTAATCTTGATTCCAGCCTGGCTTTTCACGTGATGTACTCTGCATATAAGTTAAATAAGCAGGGTGACAGTATACAGCCTTGACGTACTCCTTTTCCTATTTGGAACCAGTCTGTTGTTCCATGTCCAGTTCTAACTGCTGCTTCTTGACCTGCATACAGATTTCTCAGGAGGCAGGTCAGGTGGTCGGATATTCCCATCTCTTTCAGAATTTTCCAGAGTTTGTTGTGATCCACACAGTCAAAGGTTTTGGCATAGTAAATGAAGCAGAAGTAGATGTTTTTCTGGAACTCTCTTGCTTTTTTGAGGATCCCACAGATGTTGGCAATTTGATCTCTGTTTCCTCTGCCTTTTCTAAATCCAGCTTGAATATCTGAATGTTCGCGGTTCACATATTGTTGAGGCCTGGCTTGGAGAATTTTGAGCATTACTTTGTTAGTGTATGAGATGAGGGCAATTGTGTGGTAGTTTGAGCATTCTTTGGCATTGCCTTTCTTTGGGATTGGGATGAAAATTGACCTTTTCTAGTCTTGTGGCCATTGCTGAGTTTTCCAAATTTGCTAGCATACTGAGTGCAGTACTTTCACAGCATCATCTTTCAGGATTTGAAATAGCTCCACTGGAATTCCATCACCTCCACTAGTTTGTTTGTGGTGATGCTTTCTAAGGCCCACTTGACTTCACATTCCAGGAAGTCTGGCTCTAGGTGAGTGATCACACTATCTTGATTATCTGGGTCATGAAGATCTTTTTTGTATACTTCTTTTGTGTATTCTTGCCACCTCTTCTTAATATCTTCTACTTCTGTTAGGTCCATATAATTTCTGTCCTTAATTGTGCCCATCTTTGCATGAAATATTCCCTCGGTATCTCTAATTTTCTTGAAGAGATCTCTAGTCTTTCCCATTCTATTGTTTTCCTCTATTTCTTTGCATTGATCACTGAGGAAGGCTTTCTTATGTCTACTTGCTACTCTCTGGAACTCTGTGCTCAAATGGGTATATCTTTCCTTTTCTCTTTTCTTTTCTCCTTTGCCTTTAGCTTCTCTTCTTTTCTCAGCTATCTGTAAGGCCTCCTCAGACAACCATTTTGCCTTTTTGCATTTCTTTTTCTTGGGGATGGTCTTGATCCCTC
The DNA here is from genome assembly GCF_055505025.1 of Bos grunniens. Lineage (NCBI taxonomy): Eukaryota > Metazoa > Chordata > Mammalia > Artiodactyla > Bovidae > Bos > Bos grunniens. The sequence goes on from NC_141190.1 coordinate 10,107,754, forward strand.
CCTCCTGTACAATGTCATGAATCTCTGTCCATAGTTCTTCAGGCACTCTGTCCATTAAACCTAATCTCTTGAATCTATTTGTCACTCCCACTGTATAATCGTAAGGGATTTGATTTAGGTCATACCTGAATGGTCTAGTAATTTTTCCTATTTTTTTTTCAATTTAAGTCTGAATTCGGCAATAAGGAGCTCATGATCTGAGCCATTGTCAGCTTCCAGTCTTGTTTTTGCTGCCTGTATAGAGCTTTTCAATCTTTGGGTGCAAAGAATGTAATCAATCTGATTTTGGTATTGATCGTCTGGTGATGTCCATGTGTAGAGTCTTCTCTTGCACTGTTAGAAGAGGATGTTTGCTATGGCCAGTGCATTCTCTTGGCAAAACTCTGTTAGACTTTGACCTGCTTCGTCTTGTACTCCAAGGCCAAATTTGCCTGTTACTCCAGGTATCTCTTGGCTTCCTACTTTTGCATTACAGTCCCTTAGTGAAAAGGACATCTTTTTTGGGTGTTAGTTCTAGAAGGTCTTGTAGATCTTCACAGAACCATTCAACTTCAGCTTCTGCCGCGTTACTGGTCAGGGCATAGACTTGGATTACCGTGATATTGAATGGTTTACCTTGGAAATGAACAGAGATCATTCTGTCTTTTTTGAGATTGCATCCAAGTACTGCATTTTGGACTCTTTTGTTGACTATGAGGGCTACTCCATTTCTTCTAAGGGATTCTTACCCACAGTAGTAGATGTAATGGTCATCTGAGCTAAATTCACCCATTCCAGTCCATTATTGTTCACTGATTCCTAAAATGTCAATGTTCGCTCTTGTCATCTCCTGTTTGACCACTTCCAATTTGCCTTAATTCAGGGGCTTGACATTCCAGGTTCCTATGCAATACTGTTCTTTACAGTATCGGACTTTACTTCCATCACCAGTCATATCCACAACTGCATGTTGTTTTTGCTTTGGCTCCATCTCTTCATTCTTTCTGGAGTTACTTCTCCACTGATCTCCAGTAGCATATTGGGCACCTACTGACCTGGGGAGTTCATCTTTTAGTGTCCCGTCTTTTTGCTTTTTCATACTGTTCATGGGGTTGTCAAGGCAAGAATACTGAAGTGGATTGCCATTCCCTTCTCCAGTGGACCATGTTTTGTCAGACCTCTCCACCATGACCTGTCAGTCTTGGGTAGAGAGTTAATCTAAGAGAGTTAAATCAAGTCTTAGGTGATCATAAAACACATAAAACAACCATGGTTGGGACGTCCCTGGTGGTTCAGTGGTTGGGAATCCACCCGCCAATTTTGGGGATGCGGGTTTGATCCCTCATCTGGGAGGATCCCATATGCTGTGGGGTGGCTGGGACATGCACCACAATTACTGAGCTCGAATTCTAGAGCCCATGCTCTGCAACAAGAGCCTGCAATGAGAAGCCTGCATATGGCAACTAGAGAGGAGCCCCCACTTGCTGCAACTAGAGAAAGCCTGGGCACAGCAATGAAGACCCAACACAATCAAAAATAAAAATAAGTAAATAAAATTTTAAAAAGTGCCATGCTTAAAATTACACAGGCATCAGTGGGCCATCCATCTCTTCCAAGAGTCATTTTCCTTCTGGGATTTGGAATTGCTTCCTGCTTCCTATTTCGATCTCGAGTGGTCTATACCTCTTTGTTACAATTATACTCCCACCCTTTCCACATTAATGGCCCTAAACAGCGCCCCTTGTTAATATTAAAATATTAATAAGAAACTGCTAAAGGGAATCAAAAATACTATGACTTATTGAAATTGCCTATTGAATAAATCAATACTGGTGACAATGTCAAATGTTTTCTGCTCCTCAATACAAGGCCCGAGTCTAATGCTCTTCAGTTACTTTGCTATATCTTAGCTTTTGGTCACTTCATATCCTTTTGCTGCTGCGGATCCAATTCATTGCACTTTGCAATCAGAAAGCTGGATTTACACCCTTTGCCAACTATGTGGTCCTTGTCCTCTCTCCCTCTCTTCCTCCCTTTGCCTCTTCTTCTTTTCCTTCTTTCCTTCCCCTCCTTCCTTCCTTTTAGTATGGTAAGACGCTTACTCCTTGGAAGGAAAGTTATGACCAACCTAGATAGCATATTCAAAAGCAGAGACATTATGTTGCCAACAAAGGTTCGTCTGGTCAAGGCTATGGTTTTTCCTGTGGTCATGTATGGATGTAGAGTTGGACTGTGAAGGAGGGTGAGCACCGAAGAATTGATGCTTTTGAACTGTGGTGTTGGAGAAGACTCTTGAGAGTCCCTTGGACTGCAAGGAGATCCAACTAGTCCATTCTGAAGGAGATCAGCCCTGGGATTTCTTTGGAAGGAACGATGCTAAAGCTGAAACTCCAGTACTTTGGCCACCTCATGTGAAGAGTTGACTCATTGGAAAAGACTCTGATGCTGGGAGGGATTGGGGGCAGGAGGAGAAGGGGACGACAGAGGATGAGATGGCTGGATGGCATCACTGACTTGATGGATGTGAGTCTGAGTGAACTCCGGGGGTTGGTGATGGACAGGGAGGCCTGGCATGCTGTGATTCATGGGGTCGCAAAGAGTCGGACACGACTGAGCGACTGATCTAATCTGATCTGATCTAACAAACTAGTTGTAGACTATGAAAACATCTTAAAAGTCCCCTGAGGTTCTACTCTTAACAAAGCTGGTGAATAAGAATCTTTAGAAAATGGTGAGTTGGCCAAGTGAAACTCTTCCAAGTGATGGAGGCAGAAAGAGGCAGGGAGAAAAACAATGCACACTGGCCCAGTGTCATTGGTGGCCAGGACCTATTTTCAATTACATGAAATCAGAAGTTGATTTACCAGATGTTGTTTCTTTATGAAGTGGGTATACCCTATGCTTTTGCTTTGAAAGTTGGGTGGAATTCAGGTGGATGTGTAGGAATCTTCAATAATCCATTAGAACATAGTTTATCCGTATTTTCTTCCTCTTAGGCCATTTAGGGAGAAGAGAGCTTTGGTTATTTCTCCTTTAAGTGCCGAAGATAAAATGAAACCGACAAAGGCAAACAAGCATCTACAACTGAGTCACTAAAATGACAACTTAGAATTTAACAAATGGAACAAGCCTTTGCAATGGATTTGAGAATTTGGCTATGGAATTAAGACTGAAGTGTAACTTCACTGTTCACGTGAAACTATCACAACATTGTTAATTGGCTATATACCCCAATATAAAATGTTTTTTAGTGTTAAAAAATAAAACTAAAAATTAAAAAAAAATTTTTTAATTTACACACATTTAAGAAAGAACTAACAAGCATTATGCCTGATATTAATGAATTCATTTATTTATAGGGTACCAGGCACACATTATGTTAAGTGAAAACACAATAAATGAAAAGCATTCCTTGCAAAAAAAAAAAAAAAGACTGAAGGGTAAGCTGAAGAGTTCCTCTATATAAGGAGCAACATTTCTCAGGCTAACTTTTTCATGCCCATACCCCATTAGCAAAGAAGTTATTGGCAAGCTTTATTTTCAAAGTTTGTATTATGAAAGCAATATATTTCATTTTCTAAATAGAACATTGAATTAAATATTGAATGTGCTTTTTCAAAATACCATTCCTTGCCCCCACTCCCATATTGTCCCCTCTACCCATTACTCTGTGCCTGAGGGTCACTGAACAGCACAATTCAACTGCCCTGCTCATGATGCTATGAATCTACTGTCAATTCTGGCAAAATGTCTCAGGGTATTCTTCTTAGGAAGTTTAACAGCAAACTGTGCAATGTTAAATAAAGTAGGGGAAGGTTTGGTAATTCTTTAAAAATAATGCAAATGCAGTGGTTTAAGTTTCTGGACGAGATACTTCTTAAAAATTGTTACTTTGACACAAATTATGTTGTTTGAGATCCATGAGATTCAAATGGGCCATTGATATTATTATGATTTTGACTAAACAAAATCTTTCATTTACCTCTCCCAAGCCATAGAAAGAAGCTTCTAATTTTCTGTATTATGTCTAGTGGCTAGAAAAACAGAGCATAGGAAAATAAGGGAACAGGATACAGAGGAAAATTTTTCCTTAGTCAAGAAATATGCCAAAACAGGAATTCTTCTCAATTCCTGAGTGCCTCATATAGAGCTGGGTGTGTAGGTGATAATTAGTAAATATGTTTAGACCAGCAATTGAAATTTCCTGTATAGCCATACATATTTAAAACTAGACTTGCTATTTTGTGGAGAAGATGTCAGATAAAGTAGCAGAGACACAGAGAAAACTGGAGTAAGTGGATCTTGCCATTAAATGTCATCTTCTGCCTCTTATTATGTGACTTTGGAAAAACTGCCTACCTCCCGAGCCTCAGTTCTATCGTCTGTAAAACAGAAATTATAATCCCTTGCAACATTATTGTTTATAAGGATTAGAAAGCGTGTATGTATAGACAACAAGGATTTGCTGTGTGGCACAGGCAACTGTGTTCAACATCTTGTAATAACTCATGATAGAAAAGAATATAAAAGGATATCTATATCTATGTGAATCTCTTTGCTGTATATCTGAAACTACCATAATAGTATAGATCAGCTATACTTCAATAAAAAATAATAAAAGTTAAAAAGAAATAGTATATATAAAGTGCTCACACATACTTGTTCCTCATTCAGTGGCAGGCACTATTATTACTGGTTAAAAAAAAAAGAACAACAATATTAACTTCAAAATTCTTTTATCAGGGAAAATCTTCCTTAAGCTAACTCCCTTCTAAATCCCTGTAGCTGAGCCTGGCCTCATCCCAAGTTTCAGAAACATGTAGCCTTGGCGTGAACTCTGCACCCAGTCCCTTTTCTGTAATCCCCAAAGACCCCAAGTTCATCTGACCCCAAAGTGCCTTAGTCAAAGGGGAATTAATGGGACATTTTGCCAAAAACTCTGAATGGAGATCTTCCAAGGACAGAACATTCTGGAACCCACAGTGCTTTATATCCTCTTCTCACATTCTCACAGTGGCTGGGTTCAAAGCAAAGCTGGAGGGAAAGCTGTCTGAGATCTGGACCCAAAAAAAGCCAAGAGTGGTTTTTTTTTTTGAATCTGTGTGTTGTAAACAGTATGTACCGGCATCATATTTAGATTCCTTTTGGCAAATTAGCTGGTCTCATTAGCAATAAAGTTAATTTTTAAAAAAATGAAACAACTTTTAGCAGCTGAAAAGTAATTCTTTGAAAAAAATTCACTGTAATTATTTTAATATTCCTTTTTAATGTTATTATATTAATTTTATATGCTGTGGCTCAAGTGAGAGTAGTTGTACCATTGAAAATTTGATCATCTTATTTGCAAATACAATTTTTAAAAACATTGAGAGTCATATAATTGCTAAAAGTATTTTCTTGTAAATTCCCTGGCTGTGCGGGGGGGAATGTTTTCTTAAATTGTGTTAGAAGCCAAGTGCTTTCTTTTATTCATCTTTGCATCAGCAGAACCTATTTAGCATAGTGACTGATACATAAAAGGTCATAAATAAAAGTTTGTTGGTTAAGTGGAGAAATAGATGAATAAAGTTTGTTTCTAGCATGAAGTGGTGGAGAGAGCACGTCACAGAAACCCAGAAAACCTCCATTTGGCCGTGGCTTTATCACTGATTCACTGTGTAACTTAGACAAGTGACTTAATTTCTCTGAGGCAAACTCTTCTGATGATGAGGACAAAGCAATATAATACTACTGATCTCGTAGGGATGTTCGGCTGGCCTCATAAGACTGGCAAGCCTTATATGCAGATGAAATAATGAATATGCTTTATAAACAGGAATGCATGATACAAATGATGATTAAATATATATATATATATATATATATAAAACTCTGCCACTTCTTAAGTTCTTAATCAAATTACCACTAGTTTCTGAGAAGCCAATCAAGTTGGGAATAGCTGATGTTCTCACTTAGGCTGTGCTGTATAATGACATAAATAATAGTAATAATGACAATGATTGTCATTAATTGAGCAGTTATTATAAGCCAAGTCTTGTGCTAGACATGGCACATTATTTGTAATCTTCACAACAGCTCTATAAGACAGAAGTTACTATTACTTTTATTTTACAGACAAGAAAATGGGAACTCAAGTCATATCCTTTACTTGATCTGTTTGACACCAATGTTCATACCCTTTCCACTAGACCGTGATGCCCTTTACAAAAGGTTTTACAAGGTTTTCAGCTCCACTGTGATAACAGGTTCCTTAACGTAGCAGATTTCATTGAATCCTCACCACAACCAATGAGGTGTGGTATTATTATGTTGTATCCATTCTAGAGATGACAAAACTGAGTCCTAGAAAGGCTAGGGAACCAGATCTGTCTGATTCCAAAGCATGGCTCTAGACTTTGTAATATTGTGTGTGTGTGATTATGTAGAAACAGTGGGATACACCTAATTTTCTATTGTCTGAAAGGCAAGAATGCAGTCGTAATATCTAATAGTCCTTCCGTACCAAGTGACCTTTGCCTTTGTAGAAACAAGTTGAAGATCGCCTGGGCTCAGGGCTAACCTTTATGTACAAGGCAGAAAAGGAGCTGAAAGTAATCTCAGTGGAGTTCGTGGAAATTTTTGCCTGCCAAATTTTGTGCAGTCATTCCGATTGGGGGAAATGCTCCTGCTATGAGTCTTATTACCCCAGGAGCCTCAGAGTTCACACCCAGACTCCACGGCTGCTAGGAGGCAGGGTGGGACCCAAATCCTGTAGATCCCAAGCTCCCAGTAGAGTCATTCATTCGGAGAACAGGGATCACGGGAACAAATGGGCTTGTGTGAGTGTGGCTCTTTCCTTTTGGCACTGGTGTCTGGCATTCCGTGGATGCAGCAGCAGAAGTGACAGCTCCCTAGGGCGCTTCAATTCCTGATGTGTGAGAGGCTTTGGTGCTGGTGGAAGGGCCCTGCGATGGGGACTGAGTGGGGACTTTCTGCCTTTGAGATCTTGGGTTTTCTCATGCTGGTCTTGGGCGTTGCTATTGGATGCCTAAACTGCTTTTCATAAAATAAAATTCAAAATATCCTCCTCCTAATTAAATGAGCCCGGGTGGATTCTGTTTCTGGCAAATAAAACTCGTGCCAGATTCAGTAGTCAGGAAATTTAATGAGTAGGAGGGCTTGGCCGTCTCAGAAGACTTTGCTTGCTGCTGTGCTCTGAGCGGAAGGTCAGGTCTGTCCTTTCCACTGTCCAGTGGCGCCGAGTAAGCGGGGCTCCAGCCCTGGATTTCTCAATGCTTCTAATGCTGTGATGTGCTGGAGCCTGCTTGTACTGGCTTCTGAAAGTTGAGTGTTACATTTTCAGGAATTTTATGAGTCTGTTGACAACTCTGATAGCTTGAAATCAACTATGTTGGGAGTATTTATATCGCAGAAACTTGCAAATGCTACAAATCAGGCCTCCCCCACTTCCCAGTCTGTTAAACATTTGCCAGCCTATCACTGCCCTGATATGGGATAATTCTGTACTCTTTGCTGCAAGATCGTTTATGAAATGTTCTGCTAAGCCTCATTCAATGTCGACAACTTTCTGTTCTGCTAAGCCTCATTCAATGTCGACAGCTTTCTAAGACTTTTACTAGGGATCCATCTCAAATCACAACACAAGACTTGTAAGAACTTTGCCAGCGCTGTTTCCTAAACCCAGAGAACTCTCCCATCGCTCTTCTGCCCAGCAAACTTCAAGATCTAGAACCAATTAATCACCTTCCTTAGGTCTTAACTGACTCCCCCAACAAAATCGATTATTCCTTCTTCTGAGTGCCTCTCCCACCTTTAGCATTTGGCTCATGAATGCACTCTCTTCATTATTGTTCTTCTTAAAACATTACACAGTGCTCACACATGTCACACTCTTTTCTAAGGCATTCTAGTGCCTAAGATATATTTGCTTACTATGTTCGTATTTACTGCCCAACAAGGGAGGTACAAGTATTGCACCTATTTTATAGGTGAAAAAACAGAGGCACAGAGAGTTAGGTACCTTGTCCAGGGCCACACGTGTTAGCATTTACACAGCCTGACTTAGGATCTGTGTTCTTGTTTTTATGTAGCTGCCTCCCTAGAGATTGTAAAAATTCACTGTTTGCCTTTTTGTTTTTGTGTGTTTCGAGGGCAAGATCTTGGGGAACCACACCTCCCAGCATAGCAAGTGTCAGCATGTAATGTGCACTCAACTTATATGCCTTCGTAGTTTCTCAGCCCCTTCCTCATTTTGGAGATTCTTACACAGAAGCACAATTCAAAAGAGGGATAGGGATAGAGCTGCTCATGGTAAAGTCCTCACGGCCTTTACCGTGCTTCTTGAGGCAGCCCCTCTGGCATTGCCGTGGACCTTTAGGCTCTGGCCACGTCGTTTTGTGTATTACTGAATTGGACCACTCATCCTAAGTTTCCATTTAGAAAGTAAGATCTCAGTTTCTCTGATGATAGTGCTGAAGTTTTAGTGCTGTTACTGCTAGTATTAGGGCTGTGATCTAGGGAGGGGTGGGACCAGCAAAGAACAGAGAGGGAAATCCATTTAATAACAAAGAGATGCTCACTTCAAGGATAACCAGTCACTTTCGATAGTGGAAGATACCTTCAGGAACATTAGGGTGGGAGAAGGGGAGACTGAGCTAAGATTTGGAAGGATGGAACTCTGCTCGCTAGGAACATTGTATTTGCTGGGCTGCAGGCGAGCGCCTCCCTCCCCTCCTACCCCAGCAATGGGCTATCTCCAGTTAGGCCTTTTCAGTTGCAGTTTTCTCCACCTGAACTACTCCTCTGGCCGGGACACTCTGCTCATCATTCCTGATCCCATGCAAATGTCATTGCCTTGGGGAAGTCTTCTCTTTCTCCCTATGCCGCATCTACTGTGTAGATTATCGGGAGCTTTGTGGAATTCATCAAAGCATCTGGGACTAAGGCTGATACAGTCAGCACTCAGTAATTGCTTGCTGAATACAAGACTTAAGAAAAAGATTGAGGAGGCTCTTCCTGTAATGGCCTCAAAGAAACCATTCCGTTCTTTGCTTGAGTAATTGCCTCAATTCTTCACCTGGTTATGGCCTTCAGTATAAGGGCACATGTGTTGCTTTCAGAACTTGCTTTTACCTCCCATCACTTTTTTTTTTCCCCTTCTGGCAGAAGATTATTAGGATTGTGAAAGCTGAAGTCCAGCTTGACTCCAGTGGTGGCTGTGTGAAGTGTGGTCCTGTGTTGGGGGTGGTGGTATTAACCGTCTTCCCTCGGTGTCCTACCTTTCCAGGCACAGCTCTGTATATCCCATGGTGGTTTCTTTGTTTCTAGTATAGGGTGGCGTTTGTCATCCAGGAAGCTGTGGAGAAGAGCCTATACCCTAGAATGCACCAAACCCAAGTGAAGCATGCCAAGGGACAACCAGTGATAGCCCCAGGAGCTAAGTTCGGGTCAATTTGGTCTGTAATTAGGCCAAGTTATTTCCTAATTCCACCTCTAGGGTGTTTCTAGGGAACAGGATTTGCCTCCCATGGCTGGGACGCGCAGTCTCTGTTCTTCCTGGACAGCCCTGGAGTGAAGACTCTGAAGGAGAAGAGGATGGACGCAGCCTCTACAAGCGCTCGGCTCACTGTTTAGACTCAGTAATAGCAACCACATGGTGCTGCCAAGGCCCTGCCGTGCCTGGAGGGCTTGGTTCCTGTTCTTATCCGGCTAGATCTCTGACTATAGCCAGGCTGAAAGTGACATGGCTTGCTCAGTAACACTCAATATCCTCTTACGGGATTCTCTGACTCAGAACTCACAGACAGGATGTGAGCTCAGCTTCTCGCATACCTTCACACACATGGGCACGGTCCTGTGTTTCCTCCAGTGTTAATTGGGGTGGGAAGAAATGCTAAACATGTGTGTGGGGGAGAAGGAAAGGAATTTCTTGGGGAGACTCTTTGAAGAGACACTTGGCGGGCTACAGAGGAGGATGGCTTTTCCTTCCTGAATTTTTGCCCTATTGTCCAGCTCTCAGCATTAAATCCAGGAGTGACTACCCAGTAGGTACAAAGCTGATCTCCTTTTCTTCAGTCTCTCAACTTCTTGTCCAGACAGAGAGGCCAGAGTCACTGTACTTAAGCAATGCCCCATCATATCCAGCTGTTTCTATCAAACCAAGTCTCTCCTGTCCATTCTGGTCAACAAAGTGGTCCATCGACTTAACCCAGTATTCTCGTCTTCCCTACCTCTTATCATTCTTTCCTTTAGCTTCTATGCTGCCAGCTGGTCAGTTTCCTTCTAGTTTATCCCATATTTCCTGTTGGTTCTTCCAACTTAGTGTTGATGTTTATCCTTACTGGAAAGCCCAACTGCTTCAAAACAACCTCAAAATACCACCATCATGACCATCAGCATGACCCTTATCATCTATTAGCCCATCGTTTACACCAGGCTCTGTGCTAGGGCTTTCCATGAATTAATCCATTTAATTCTCATGATAATCCTATGAGGTGGGTACTATTTTACCCCCACTTTACAAAGGAGAAAACTGAGGATCAAAGAGATTGAGCGACTTGTGAAGGGCCTCAAGGGTATTAAGCTTATACCAGATCAAGGATTTGATCCTAGATCTATCTGATATCAAAGCCAGAACTTTAAAAAAAATTTGTAATTATTTTGTCTGTGCTGGGGTCTGTGTCTGTCTTGGCTGCTGTGCTGGGGTTACTCCCCAGTTGTGGAGCATGGGCTTCTCATTGTGATGGCTTCTCTTTTGTGGAGCACAGGCTCTAGGGCATGGGCTCAGTAGCTGTGGCACCTGGGCTTAGCTCCACCAAGGCATATAGAATCTTCCCGGGCCAGGGATCAAACCTGTGTCCCCTGAATTAGCAGGTGGATTCTTAAGCACTGGACCACCAGGGATGTTCAAAGTCAGAGCTCTTAATCATGATAACATATAGCCTCCTGTTGACCCCAGGCTTTCTTACCTTGAATTCAATCAGAGTTCACATATGCAGTTTAGGGTCCGTCCTTGGGCATTTGGGTATTGAATACAAGTGGGAATTCTTATTAGATCAGATGATTCAACACCTTTTTAGTAATTGAGAAAACTGAGTACAAGAGGGGCAGGAAAACTTGCCGAAGACTCTGAAGTAGGTTAATGGAGGAGCCAGAACCCGGTCCCAGGTCTTCTGACTGAGGCACACCCAGTGCCATTTCCAGCACAGGACACGGCATCTATTTGTGTTCTTGAAAGTTTGTTCTCCATAAGCTTCAAAATTATTAATCTTCTCCACTCAGTTCAAGTACTAGTTAATTAAGGATCGAAGTCATATTTCACACTTTAAAAATATATTCCCAGTCTTACGTAAGATATGGAACCAAAGTGGTTTACATCATGGTCCCTGAATGGAAAATTCAGAAGATGCTGGCAGTGCCTGGCACTTAGTCTACTCAGTAAGTGCTTTTCAAGTGAATGAGTGGATGAATGAAATGGTGTCAGGAAGACTAGAGTTGAATTTGAGCTGGGGGGTGTTTCCAGGAATATTCATGAAGTTTTGCAACAAAGGAAAAACACCCAGCTTTGAATGCTGCTGACAAGCTGGTCTTTAAAGAAAATTACAACACATATGTATGGAGAGATGAGTCACTGGAAAAGAGTTATTGAACCTGACGGGCATGGTGAAGAGAACAGAAGTGGTCTCTGACTGCTCAAGAAATATGCTGAACATCTGCTCGGCATCAACCGGACCATCTCTGCCTTCTGGCTGATGGGATGTGCCCCTGCGTCGAGCGGTGGCCTCTCGCGTTTGGCATTGTCATTTGAGCTCCGAAAAATGTGGTTACTTCAGAGGGTAAAGTGCCAGGTGTTTCAGGCATGCTCCTGTACAGTATTCCCTGGCTCAGTGCTCTTCAAACTTTAATGAGCATATGAGTCACTTGAGCATCTTTTCAAAGGGCTGATTCTAATTTAATAGGTCTTGGGTGGAGTTTAAGATTCTGTATTTCTTACACGCTACCAGGCAACGCTGATGCTGCTGATCTGAACGATACTTTGAGTAACAGAGTTCTAGGTGCTGCTCCATGGAAAAATACTAGAGAAGGCAACAGTTCAAAGTAGTTCTCCAGAGTTGTAAACACAGTGGGGGAAGGAGAGGGTGGGACAAATTGAGAAAGTAGCATGGAAACATACACATAACCATATGTCACTAGGTAGTGAGAATTTACTGTATGATGCAGAAGCAAACCCAGGGCCCTGTGACTACCTGGAGGGGTGGCATGGGTGGGAGGTGGGAAGGAGGGTCAAGAGCAGGGGATGTATATATACCTTTGGCTGATTCATGTGGATGTATGGCAGAAATCAACATGATATTCTAAAGCAATTATCCTTCAATTAAAAATAAATACATAAATAATGTAAACTGTAAAACAAGCAAACAGAAATACTGTTCTGTATATGTGGAATGTGTTAAGGGAGTGTTAAAAGTTCTCATCTCCAAAAGAAAGAAAGAAAGTAGTTCTTGTTCACTTCCTTAGCATTCTCTTCTGATCTAGGGCAGCCACTCAGGACCAGATTTCCAGCAGTGGGCTGGCCTCCCACGGGGTAGTTATGATGCTTTCCTGGCAGCTGAATGGATTTGAGAGTCACGGAGATGTTATGAGATTGCAAATCAAAGAGATCAAAACTCATACTTCCTACAGATTTACACCTAAAGTCCACACGAAGAAAATCTGAGTCACTTAGAGATTTATCTTCATTTCTAGGGCCTAGCACATAGTAGCAGAGAAGGCAATGGCACCCCACTCCAGTACTCTTGCCTGGAAAATCCCATGGATGGAGGAGCCTGGAAGGCTGCAGTCCATGCGGTCGCTGAGGGTCGGACACGACTGAGCGACTTCACTTTCACTTTTCACTTTCATGCATTGGAGAAGGAAATGGCAACCCACTCCAGTGTTCTGGCCTGGAGAATGCCAGGACGGGGGAGCCTGGTGGGCTGCCGTCTATGGGGTCACACAGAGTCGGACACGACTGAAGCGACTTAGCAGCAGCAGCACCACCACATAGTAGGCCATTCTATTAAAAATGCCAGATGAATGAACAAGGGAAAAGAGGAGAGACTGTAATAATAAAAAAAAATCTAGATACTACATCTCTCTAAAATAAGCTTTACTTACAGAATTAAGAACTATGCCCCAAAGTCAAGTAAACAAAAATAGATGTGTGAAGGACCATACCTTAACACTCAGACATATTACTTATGGAAAACTTCTAAGCCCTCACTTGGAGCCTATTTGTACTTTTTTTAACGTTTAAATAAAAGAGTGAAATGGTTTATTATCAGTATAAACAGAATGATGTGATATCTCACCTTTTGTAAGATTTTACAATCTGCAATTCACTTTAAAAATAGCTTTATTGAGATATAATTCACATATCATAAAATTTACCCTTTAAAGGTGTTATTTGTGCTTACTTTACAACCTATTTTATAGAGCTTGGCTGTCTTAGTAGATGAGAAAAGGCAAGTTAAAGCGGTTTGGAGAGGACAAGAGACAGATAAAGGCAAAAGAAAAGATGGTGCTAAGAGGCAAGGCAAAAATAATATTAAAGAAGCACAGAGAAGTACCAAGAAAGTACAGTAATCTGGAATTATTTAGCTTGGTGGGAACCCATTTCTACTACACTTCAAAATATCCCAAGAAGATGGCTATATACAACCTGGGATAATAATGGATGTTCAGGTAAAGAGTCTGCCTGAAATGCGGGAGGCCCAGGTTTGATCCTAGGGTCAGGAAGAACCCCTGGAGAAGGAAATGGGAACCCACTCCAGTATTCTTGCCTGGAAAATCCCATGGATGGAGGATCTGGTGGGCTACAGTCCACGGGGTTGCTAAGAGTTGGACACGACTTCGTTTTCATGGTGATGTCTTTGAATTGTCAAAGAGAGGTTGAGTTGTATTCAATGTACTCTGCTTAGGAAGCCAAGATAATTGTGATCTATTAGCACATTTTCTTTACAAGGGTAATAAGAAATATATTCTTAAAGAAGTTTTGGGTGCTTTAAGGAGTACTCAGCTCTCTCCACAATGAGTCAGTCCACAGGGATTCCAGAAAGCCCTGATGTTTTACAGTATGAACTGAGAGATAGGACCAAACTCAGCCACATTCACTTGGCCCTGCTGGCTTGTGGCAAGAAGTCCCCCTCAGCACCACATGTGTGCTCAAGGGTGTCCAGGCTTTGATCGTGGCACATCTTTCTCCTGTGGGTACCATCCTCCCCTTTCCTTTTGGCACCTGACTATCTCCTGAGATCCTTCTGATTCTATAACTTAAAACTTCCTCAGTGGGAATCAGAGTAGTCCTGAATCTGAGAGGCAAAGAAAATCCTGGAAGACTTTCTGTCAAATTTTCCTTTGGTTTAAAAATCTGAAACTCATTTTCTCCTCTGACCCGTCCCCAGCTGCCTGGGGAAGGAAAACACCTGGATACACAATGCCAGGAGCCACTGTCTGAGCACTCTTACTTTTATACAATTAAAAAAATTTTTATTTTATTTATTTTTGCCTATGCCGAATCTTCGTTGCTATGTGGACTTTCCTCTAGTTGAGGAGAATATGGGCTACTCTGTAGTTGTGATGCGCGGGCTTCTCATTGTGGTGGCTTCTCTCATTGCGGAGCATGGGCTCCAGGGCATTCAGGCTTCAGGGGCTGTGACCCTGGGCTCTAGAGCACAGGCTCAGTAGTTGTGGCGCATGGGCTTAGCTGCTCCAAGGCATGTGGAATCTTCCAGGATCAGGGATTGAACCTGTGTCTCCTGCATTGGCAGGTGGATTCTTTACTACTGCGCCACCAGGAAAGCCCTGAGCACTCCGATTCTTGATTGTGCAACATGCTTCCTAGTCTCTTGCTTTGAGGGGCTACATGATTATAGGGTTAGGCAAGTAATTTTCTGCACCTATGTTTCCTCATTGTAACATGAGGATGGTAATACCTGCCCTGCCTCCTCACAGTGTTAGTGTGAGTTTAATAATAACTTTAAAAAGTAGGTCAAATATATTGAGAACTTACTATTTTTTTTCAGGTATCATCTGCATATTATCTCGCTTAATCCTTATATTAATGTTGGAAGTCAATAGCCTTATCATCCCTGTTTTGCAGATAAGAACACTAATTAATAGAGGTGATGGACCAAGATCACTGTGGCTAAGAACTGGTGGGGCCTGATCTTGAAGACAGGACCTCTGAGTTCAGAAATTATATGGGATAATGCCTACAAAAGCATTTTTTTGCAAGCTGAAGAGGTCTCAGAAATACATGAGGTTAATACTCTGTCTAGGATTAATTTATAGGACCACATTGGAGTCTACCTCCTACCTTTGTCTCCCTAATGTGGCTTTCCTGGCTGGGCCCTTCCTAAGTGGACTTAGGAAACTTCACAGCTTTTCCTGTGAAGCTTTTCCAACAAAAACTTTTTATGTTGCTTTTCCTGATGGTTCTGGATCACTGGCATCTTTGTCTGTAGGATCTAGGAGATCACTGGTGAAATCTGAGTCTTCGACATCACGATAGTTCACATATCACTTGTAACGGCCTGACTCCTTACTGGGGAGAAATGCTTCCCCTGATCTTTGGAAAGGAAGCAGCCAAACTATTTTCTTCATTATTATTAGGAAAATCAGCCACTGTACTTCTAGAATCGAAATGACCAAGATGACACCTTGCACAGATCCCCAGTGACTGCTATTTTTCTTTCCCCTTCCCTGGGCACCATCTCAGATGGAAAACTGCTGCCTGGTCTGCTCAGGTAAGAAGTACTGCTGATAAGGGCTTCTCAGGGTTGTTGGAATAGTTTCAGGATTTGTGAATATTTCATTTTATCTCTGGACTTCCCCTTTATTGCAAAATATCTGTTTCCTTGGGTGTGCTTGCCCTACACAAGGAAAAATTCCTCAGTCTCAGATTTCTTCCAGGCTACTTCCTGTTTCTTTCCTATGGTCATTTCTAGTCATCTTTGCCGTGGTGTGTGACTCAGTCTGGGAGCATTTCAGATTTATCCAACTTTATCCCACTCATAAACATATATTACTTTTTTTTTTTCCCTACAATATCTTACACAGACTATCCCAAACTCTTGGCATGATTTTCTATTTAGAAGAGCCACAGTCAAGTTTACAGTCAAGGGCTGTTCTTTTGATTACTCTTCTAGCCCTTTCTGACTTCCATGCTTCAAAACCTCTGATGCTATCAATACTTTGCCAGCCATCACCTATGGAAGCCGCTGATTCTAGCGGATCTTTCTGAAAAACACAGCCAATTCCTCTTATATCACCGCCTTGACAGGATGCCATCAGCTCTATACCTTCACCATTTCCCTTCCACACCCACCATTCCACACTCTGCTCCCTCCTTCCTTTAACTTAATATGTTTGCTTTTCAGAAAAAGATTAGGAAGAACTGATGGTAAGCACACAACTGGAACCAAGGAAGACTGCCAGGCACCCACATGATAGCATTCCTTTTTCTCTAATCAATAATTCATTTGGAACTAGGATGTTTGAGGAAAAGGAGACTCAGCCTGACATAGCCCTTCACAAACAAAAGAGAATGAGCAGAAGTTGAAAACAAAATACAGTTTGGGACATGGACCAAACAAAATGAAAACATCTTGCAGTGTGATAAAGACTGTGTAAACTTCTTTATGTTTCAATGGGATTGCTTTTGCAAAATGCAAGGGCATTGCTTATATTTTCTTTTGAAATGTATCTGTGTTGAGTAAATACAGCAATTGTGGCTTTTGACATGTCCTTCTACCCCAAAGTCTTACATAATTTGAATGCTGCAGTTTGATGGAGGCACAGACTTATATCATTTCACATATGATATCATCAGATCACAGTAAATAAAATGCTCAGCAAAGGAGATTATTACCCTTACAGATGAGGACAGGTCCTGTCTTCCTCTGGAGAAGTCCACAGGATCAGAAATTTCAGGAATGATTTGTTGTCGTTCAGTCACTCAGTTGTGTCTGACTCTTTGTGACCCCATGGACTGCAGCCAGGCTTCAATGTCCTTCACCACCTCCTGGAGCTTGCTCAAACTCACTTTCGTTGAGTCGCTAATGTCATCCAACTATCTCGTCCTCTGTCATCCTCTTCTCTCCTCCTTCCTTCAATCTTTCCCAGCATCAGTGTCTTTTCTAATGAGTCAGAAATGACTAACTGACTTCAAATGTCCAGGATGCCCATACATGAGAACACTTGGGTCCCTTCTCTGTAAATGCTCTCTTTGTTCCCATCAGGTTTATTCCCTGCTTTTTCTGCTCTCTTTCCCATGCCCTAATTTTAGTCTTATTATGCTTGTGGGGCTTTGTGTTTAGTTGCTAAACCTGGGCCCTTTTCACATTCCTCTCAAGACAGGTGAACATATCAAGTGTCTGCATGAGACACCCCCAGGTGAGGCCACCAGCTTCCCCATAGAACAGTCCATGGCTGGGTCCCATTTTCCCATCTTTGATCCTGGACCCTGAGCCATCATGGCCAAAGCTTGGTCTGCTCTCTGCAGTCTCAGCGCCCCAGTTCGAGATCTCAGCGACTTGTGGGAAGTTCCTCCTCCTCAACCCATCCAGCTGGATCTCCAACACTCCTCTGCCCATCTTTGCTGTGGAGGTTCATTTCCTTCCTGTTTTTTTTTTTTTTAGGTGGAGGGGGAAGTAAAACCTCATTTATTCACAGGGACATAGTATGTTGCCCTTGAGGAAATTGTTTTTAAAACATTTTACAAAATTTAACTGTATTTGATTAATGCTATTCTGTTAGTTTCTGGTGTACAGCTTCAGATTCTTTCCCTTTATAGATTATTATAAGATATTGGATATTGTTCTCTGTGCTATACAGTAAATCCTCGATGTTCATCTATTTTATATACAGTGGCATGTGTCTATTACTCCTGTACTCCTAATCTGTCCCTCTCTTCCCTTTCCCCCTGTGGTAACCTTAGGTTTGTTTTCTATATCTGTGAGTCTGTTTCCGTTTTGTAAATCAATTGATTTATATTATTATTTTTTTAGATTCGCACATAAGTGATACCATCAGTACATAGGATTTGTCTTCCTCTGACTTACTTCACTTAGTGTGATGATCTCTAGATCCATCAGTGTTGCTGTAAATGACATTATTTCATTCTTTTATGCAGCTGAGTAATATTCCACGGTGGGTGTATACACACATCTTGTTTATTCATTCCTCTGTTGATGGACACATCCGTTCAGTTCAATTCAGTTACTCAGTCGTGTCTGACTCTTTGCGACCCCCTGAACTGCAGCACACCAGGCCACCCTGTCCATCACCAACTCCCGGAGTTCACCCAAACTCATGTGCATTGAGTCGGTGATGCCATCCGGCCATCTCATCCTCTGTCGTCCCCTTCTCCTCCTGCCCCCAATCCCTCCCAGCATCAGAGTCTTTTCCAATGAGTCAACTCTTCACATGGGGAGGCCAAAATATTGGAGTTTCAGCCTCAGCATCAGTCCTTCCAATGACAGGTAGGTAGCTACTATTTCTTAGCTATTGTGAATAGTGCTCATATAAGCATTGTGGTGCATGTATCTTTTGGAATTAGAATTTTCATCTTTTTCCAGATCTATTCTCCAGAGTGGGATTGCAGGATCATGTAGTAAGTCTATTTTTTACTTTCTTAAGGAATCTCCATACTGTTCTCCATAATGACTGGATCAGCTTACATTCCCACCAATAGGGTAACAGGGCTCCCTTTTCTCCAAACCCTCTCCAGCACTTATGGTTTGTAGGGTTTTTGAGGGGTACCTCATTGTTGTTTTGATTTGCATTTCTGTAATAATTCCCCATGTGGAAAACAGTCATTGGGTTTTAGACAGTCAAAACCAAGCATGCTCACACACAATGTTCTTTCATGTGCCTGTTGGCCATACGTGTGTCTTCATTACCCTTGATTTTTTTTTTTTTAATTTAGAAGGTTTTGTGTATGGGCAGGTTTTCTCACACTGCTTCCTCTCTCTTTGTCCTGTTTACCTTTGTGTGTCTGACTCTCAGTTCTACATGTGTATCTTATCTTGTATGAAATACCTGCTATGAAGTAGTATTGTCACTTCCTAGTAAAATAAAAAAAAATCTTTTTTTTCTATGAATGCAGGAAGGGACCAGAGCTTGAAATTCAGGAAACACCTAGAACCCAAGTATGTAGCAGGGAATGAATGGGGAAGAATGAATGGGGAAGCGGGTGTAGAAGAATGGGGAACTTAGCTGGACTTGGCCCTCCCCCTCCTCCCAGAGACCCGGTCCCACCTTGCTTTGTTTCCTCTTCCCAGCTCTCCTCCCTTATAGCTCCTTTTGCAGCCTATAATTTCTATAGAGCCACCACTTCCACTCCTCTGTGCAGTGCTGATTCTGCCCCCGCCCCAGGCAAAATCAAAGCTCTTTCTAAAATGCAAATGCAGATTAATTTTCACACCAGGGGAGACAAAAATTAAGAAATTAATTAATTATGTTCTATTGATGTTTGTATTTTCAAGGATAAATATTTCTTTGATGATGTTGTCTTGAGAAAGCACTTGCTAAGACAGGCTCCTGTTTATGAAACAGAGGGCTTGTAGACCACGAGGGCCAATTTTCTCTTCCTGATGACCATGAGAACAGCACAATGTGTTACTTAAAGAACACAAGACAAAAATTTTTGAAAACGAGTGTGAAGCTAGAGGCATATGTTAAAATAGTTTGCTACTTGTTCTCCCGACTGCAGATGTGCCAGAGTTTAATCTAAACTGTACACAATCAATAATTACACCTCTTTGTGGCTACTGAAGTCACTGGCCTTGGTTTCTGTCTGTAGGACCACTAGTTGACCGTCTAGTCTAGGGGTGGGCATTGTGGTATTTTCTTGCAGAAGAAAAGGATCTCCTATCAAAGGCTGCATATTCTAAGTTTTCAATTGCCTTCACTAGAAGTGACATGCATCTGATGGTTTGGACGGCTTAAGAACTTCAGCAAGACTGCTCTACGTACATTTTTAGTCACATTCATCGTGAATATTCCCGTACCTAGAGGTAGGTTTGAAACAAAGAAAAATATTCTGTCATTCATGGGTTCAGTGACATTCATTCTTTACTCTCTTGACCAAGTTTGTGTATATGTATTATTTCTTTGGCTTCCTCGGTGGTTCAGTGGTAAAGAATCTGCCTATGAAGCAGGAGATGCAGCAGGAGCCTCGGGTTCGATCCCTGGGTTGGGAAGAACCCCTGGAGCAGGAAATGGTAACCCACTCCAGTATTCTTGCCTGGGAAATCCCATAGACAGAGGAGCCTGGAGGGCTATAGTCTATGGGGTCACAAAGAGTTGGACATGACTAAGTAACTAAACAACGGCAACAATTATTTCTTTGGCTTTGACTTTTATTGGTATCTAGATTTAGCTACTGGCTCTGCAGATCCTGATAATAATTTAGATAAAATTTTAGTTTATTTCTTTATTATACATTTGGGAACTGCTAAGAAAATAGCCTATGTATAGCAAGATCCACATACAAGATTGTATATTTATGTACAATCTTTAGTTTGCCTCCTGAGTGCATGCATGGTAAGTTGCTTTAGCTGTGTCCCACTTTTTGCAAGTCCATGGCCTCTAACCTTGCCAGGCTCCTCTGTCCATGAAATTCTTCAGGCAAGAATACTGGAGTGGGTTGCCATGCCCTGCTCCAGGGGATCTTCCTGACCTAAGGATCAAACCTGTGTCTTCAGAGGCTCATGCATTGCAGGTGGATTCTTTACCGCTGTGCCCTGGGGAAGCCCTGCCACCTACTTCTCTTCCAAGTGATATCTAAAGGCACCTGCTTTATCCCAGACACAGATGCCTTTTGAAACTCCAATTTGACACAGGAACTTTTTTTTTTTAATATAAAAGCAGCCCCAAAATCAATAGCTTGTACTTTCTTGCAGGGCTGTCATTTAGAAGTGATTGACCAGATACTGTTCAGATTGAGGTGGTTTGATTTGTTTCCTGTCGAGGTTCCTCCATCAGGCATTACTGATTTTCTTCCTGGCTTTCTTTGGCACCATGCCATAGTCCATCAAAAGAGAAGCTTGTGATCAAAATAAGGCTGGAGTTTTAAGGAAGATATTTCATTATCTTTTACAGTGCAGAAAAAGAATTTTTGAATCACAGATGATGAAGCAAGAAAATTAGCAACATGAAAATAAACAGACATGTGGTTCTCAAATAGCAGATTACTGTTCAGGAACATTCCCAAGTAGAATTTCTAACTATCTTAAGAAAGACTCGGTACAGGACTGAGGGCAACAGCCATGGACAACTTAGGCTGCACCTCTGCTGCAAATAAATTAAAGGTTTTGCCTAAGGCCATGGCTTTCTATCCTAACATTATCCAAATTATATCTATCCATCATTAGTCCTACAAGGTATGGAAAGTTTCATTGGTTGAAGCTATTTGAGATACAAATTCACAAACACATTAGCAATCAGAAATCATTTAAAATGTTGTTCTACCCCATCTTTCTCAGCCACTCTTCCCTCCTCTTCTCCCACATCAGACCTGTTTCTATCCCTTGGATGTAGAGCCCACTGACCACATTTTGGGAACAGGCTATAACTCATTATTCTTCATCTCTCTTGTGTGGGCCCTGCAAACTGCATTGACCACCTGGTTGCTTTTATGAAGAGGAGTATTCTTAAGACCAGACACTTTCTTACAATTTGATTCTTAACATGTCAATTCTTCTACTCTTGGCCCCCTGACATTTTTCATTTCTCACTGAAAAAAGCGGGAAGGAAAGTGGAAGATGCCTTGATGCTACTAAAGAATTTTGGAAGACTCCTCATATCACTTTGCATTCCATTTGCTCTTTCTTCAACAGTGAATTTAGATGGCTGAACACCAGGTTCTCTCCCTTCCCCAAGGATTGTCCCAGCTCAGAGCTTCTGTGATTCCACTGTTACAGGTTCCTTCTGCCCCTCCGCACCAACAACCTCACATCCTCATACCCAAGAAGCATCTCTCTAGGGGTTTACAGTCTTTTTTTCTTGGAATCTTCAGTAACTGGTTAGAGGAGGTTGTGGGCCCTCTTCATGTCTTTGGAGAGCACCACTGAACATAGTTTTGCTGGATGTCTAGTCTTTAGCCTGCAATTTTCTGAACAATCTTTCTTCCCTGCACCTGAGGCTTAAAGTTCATTTCCATGATATGAGTGGGCCACCAATGTAGATACAATGCCATCAGTTGTCAAGGTCCATGTTTCTTTTAGACAGTAGCTGAGTTAATTATTCAAGGTTATATTTCAAATAAAATCAAGAAAAGAGAAAGAAAATCTCATGGTCATCTCAGTTACTGTCTGGAAGTGAGATTTTCTTTCTTTTTCTTTCCTTCATTTTATTTGAACTATAACCTTGAATGATTCCTTTTCTTTCCCAATTTTATTTATTTTTCTTTTCCAATTCTTCAGACAAATTGCATATGTATAGAAAATGTATATGCACACACATTTTCACACACACACACACACACACAGAATGCATTCATGGAGGAAACTAAAAATCACTCATAATTTCATGACCTGGGAATCAAAACAGTTGACCTAGAGTTTTTACGTTTCCTATAGCTCTATATTTCTGTTGTCGGGGGAAATTTATTTCCTATTATTGGCATTGCTTTGCATGGTGAGGAACAGCTCCCCACCCTGCCCCCACCTCTGGCTATAACACTCCTGGACTCTCATTCCTACCCCCAGCTTGACTCCTGGGGAGAGGGGATGTCTCTGGACTGGCAAGTTTGGGAGAGGAATTAGGTATGAAGCGCCCAGCTCCTCCTTCTGTTGGAGTGTGCCCTGCCAGGAACATGTGGCCCCACTTGCTCTCAGTCATGCTGCAAGCTCAGGGGTAAGTCTATGGGAGCTCGCTGGGGAGGCTGGATGGTTTAATCATACTGGTTATGAGTCCAGGATTAGGAAATTTGTTTACCAGCTGATGTAAACCACAATATACGAGAATTAGCTTTTGCTCAGCCTTGCATCAAGAAAAGTGAGAGTCGAGTCTTCATTCGCCTTTGTCTTTTAGGTTGAGCAGGAAAAGAGGACTGTTGTTTATGAGCCCTTGGAACTCTGCTGTCCCTAACTCTCCATTCCACCTTGAGTTTTTTTGGACTGGCTGAGCTGAGGCCCAGATGCAGTAAGTGCTAAAAATGTGGCCCCATCTCTCCCTTTCCTTGGAGTCTATTTGCCATTATAATGCAAGGGGAGTTTTGTTTTATCATGGTAGAGATGGGGGGAGTTTGGACCAATGAGGAAAGCAGAAAGGCTGGGATGAGCAATATAGTATTTTATCCCTGCCTAAGTCTTTTATTGGATTTGAACATTTATGGTTAGAAGAATGAGGGCCCCAAATCAGAAAATCACAGAAGTCAAGAGAGACAGTCAGTCTCTGGCCCAAACAGAGCTCCTCTGGGCCCTAGTGACAAAGGAAGGTCCAGAATTGGAGAGGAGGACATTTTTTCAACCTCTGACTTCAACCTGGCAGTAGTTTGGCTGTTTAACTATTGGAAGTCAATCCAGGGCATAGGTGATGAGGTTTTGACTGAAAGCAACGATGACGGCTGAAGTTTCGTGGTCAGAGGACATTGACAAGGGGACCAGCATGCTGAATGCTGGGAGATGCTGATGGTGGGATACATAAGACAATCTTTGGAAAACTTTCTAAAATTATGGAGGAATATTTTGAAAGGGCCTAATTTCTAGGAATTATCCTGATAAGAATCTGTGTTGTGACAGCCATCAATTACCTGATAAATATTTACCAAGTGCGTACTATAAGCCAGATATTCTTCTAAGTGCTAAGGTATCAAGGTGAACAAGACAGATAAAGATTTCTTTCCCCAAGGAAATTAGACTCTAAAAGGGGAGTTAGAGAGATACATTTGAAGATGATGATGGTGATGATGATTACTTTTATTTGTCTGGTAAGGTCTGGGACATCTGTATGCATTTCTCTGTGTGCTGTATTAATATACATGTACTCAACCAGTGCCCAATACAAGCTTCGCTTGCCTTCTTTCTTTCTTTTATTAATTTTTATTGGTATATGGTTGCTTTACAATGTTGTGTTAGTTTCTGCTGTGAAGCAAAGTGAATCAGTTATACATATAGATATACACATATGTATTCATGCTCAGTTGCTAGGTCGTGTCTGACTCTTGTGACTTCATGGACTGTAGCCTTCCAGGCTCCTCTGTTTATGGGATTTTCTGGGCAAGAATACTGGAGTGGGTTGCTCTTTTCTCCTCCAGGGGATTTTCCCAACCCAGGGATTGAACCTATATCTCCTGCATTGGCAGGCAAGTTCTTTACCACTGAGCCACCAGGGAAGCCCACAATACATATACATATACACGCTGCTGCTGTTGCCAAGTTGCTTCAGTCGTGTCCGACTCTGTGTGACCCCATAGACGGCAGCCCACCAGGCTCCCCCGTCCCTGGGATTCTCCAGGCAAGAACACTGGAGTGGGTTGCCATGTCCTTCTCCAATGCATAAAAGTGAAAAGTGAAAGTGAAGTCGCTCAGTCGTGTCCGACTCTTAGCGACCTCATGGACTTCAGCCCACCTATACATATACATAAGCGTATACAAATGCATATACATGTACATGTACACAATCCTTGTGTTTTTGAATTTCCTTCCCATTTAGGTCACCACAGAGCACTGAATAGACTTTCCTTCTCTATACAATATGTTCTCATTAGTTATCTATTTTGTACATAGTATCAATAGTGTAAATGTGTCAATCCCAATCTCCCAATTACTGGCTATGTCTCATCCCCAACAGGAAACACAGCTCCGGTTCTCTTGCAGCCAGCCCTATGGGTGCTCCAAACATACTCAGACCTTCCTGAACCCTCAGCAGCAAATGTAGCATGGCAAGAGGATTTTCCTGCTCTGATGATCTTAATAATATGCATATTAATTTACATGTCCCTGATTGTTTTCTTAAGCTAAAATTCTTTGAAGCATTTTTAAGGGATTTTGATACCCACTGTCACACTTGGCTTGACATCAGGCTAGCTTTAGCATCAAGAGCCTAGAGCATAGAGGGCTTGTTCTGTTTTGAGTCCAGATGTTACACAAAAATGTTAGCATCAGTCCTCTCTTTGGTAGAGTAACTCAGCTACCAGATGCTCAGGGTCATTGCGGGGTGCGGGGGGGGGGGAATTCACAAATGTATGTCTTATTATTTTTTATTTTTTCACTTCCTACTCAATCTGCCCAGTGGTCGTACATCGTCCCAGGGCTTCAGTCCAGCCAGGTGGGAGGGAAGTTCTCTGACAGCACAGAAAAAACGGGTTCAGCGTTATTTGTGATGGACACACTCTGAGGAGCCGAGTCACTGCTCTGCGAATA
Source organism: Bos grunniens (assembly GCF_055505025.1). Classification (NCBI taxonomy): domain Eukaryota; kingdom Metazoa; phylum Chordata; class Mammalia; order Artiodactyla; family Bovidae; genus Bos; species Bos grunniens. The sequence goes on from NC_141190.1 coordinate 10,133,142, forward strand.
GTCTAGCATTGATGCTTCAGAGGACAGGGCTGCTGAAGGGTTCCTGCATGTTTCCTCAAAAGCCCGGGCCGTTTGGATTTCTCCATCATCTGGAAGCATGTGCTAGAGGCATCCCGGGAAGAAGCATACTTGGTCTGAGAATGGCATCTGCTGATCGGGGGCGGGGGAAGTGTGGCTATTACGAGCCCCACCTGGGCTGGAGGGCCTGCCTGTGGTGACCACCAACTGTCCTGGTTTGTTCAGGACAGTCCTGCTTTTAGCACTGGGACTCCAGGCGAACTGGGACAGCTGGGTGCCCTGTTCCCAGTAAACGGCCCTCTTTGGGACACTCCCGAGGTAGACAATTGGAAGGTAGAGACAGTGACTCTGGGAGGGGTGTCTGTTTAAAATGTGGTGAACATAGTTGGGAGCAGGAAAACAGAAGCCCTGGGCTGAGTTCATCTCTTTCTCTTGTGAGTTCTGATACCCTGGGGGGTTAACACGCTTCCCTGTGTTTTCTGTTTCTCACCTGGAACACCTGAGTAGTAAGTTTGCCCTGCCTGCCTCAGACAATGCCCATGAGGATCAAGCACGAGGTTGCCTAGAAAGCACTCTGTAAACTGCGGAGAAGGAAATGGCAACCCACTCCAGTGTTCTTGCCTGGAGAATCCCGGGACGGGGGAGCCTGGTGGGCTGCCATCTATGGGGTCGCACAGAGTCGGACACGACTGAAGTGACTTAGCATGGCAAACTTGGTCAGTGTAATGTGGTTTTATTGTTCTAAGGAATTTATGGTTAATGATAGTCCCAGTGGTGATTGATTCCATTTATTCTGAATTTCATCTCTCAGCTCACATTTAGTTCAGGGTAAATGAATACACATGTCAAAAGTCATAGACTGACTGCGGTGGCATCTGAGATGGTGGTAAGGGGCTGGGTTTCTAGCAGAGCTGGACGAGCCTGTGGAGCTGCTTCGAGGCCATCTTGAGGAAAGGCAGGGTGTTTACTCCGGGTGCCTCCAGGCACCTCCACCATCTGTGGGTTTTCTTCCCCCTGCTGTCTCAAAGCAGGAAGGATGAGATTGGGGCGAAGGTGGATTGAAGATTGATTCAATTCTGTCAGTTATGGAACCAGCTTATCCAAAGGTCCATCAGTAAATGACTCAAGAATGTAAAAAATGAGAACAAATGCCTTTTTCCCTTCTTTATTTTTTCCATTTTGTAAGAGCCCAGTTTTGTGAAATGGGCCTTTGGTGAGTTGTGTTTTAAAGGAGACACTCTGTGGAACACAAAACACGATGGGCCGTGTGAATTGCTTTTTGTGTTCTGGGTTTTGGGTGCCCACAGTTGCCTGACTGCAGCTCACTGCTCGAGAGAGAGAGGCATAGAATGGAAAAATGCTGTAGGCACGACAGAGGACCCATTATCTCAAAATAATTCTTCCCTTTTAGAAAGTCACCGCAGCCAGGCTGGGGGCAGAGAACAGATGTGGCTCCTAGTCAAAAATACTTAGAACCCAAAGGAGAAATCCAACCACAGAAAAAGCTGACACCCAGGATGAAAGGCCATGGGGGGCACGGTCCTTACTGAGCTGTGATGTCTAGCCCCTCAAAATGCAAATGCTGTTGTCTGCAGCACAAAAGCACTGATTTTCCCTTCAACAGAGCTGGTACTATTAAAATAGCATGTCTTGTGTGTAGTTGCCGCACATTCTTTCCATTTTTTTTTTTTTTTTTCTGTGCGAGTCAGAATGCAGATTCTCGACAAGGCCGAAAAGAAAGCCAGCCATCTCATTTACATGGGCATGGAGTATCCACATCTGGATAGAATTAGAGCAAGCAGGAATTATTTGCAGCGTTTAAATATAGGCATGCAGAACTGCTTTCTCTTGACCATATGAGGTATTCACATATAATTCCATGAAAGCAAATGTGAAAAGTCTACTTCTTATTAAAAGAGGATGTTACCAGTGTGATTCAGCCATTACAGGAACTGACCCAAACCTGGAGACTGACAATGAATGGCGTGAGGCCGCCAGATTCTCACCACCTCTCGGATGCCCAGTGTTACGCATCACTGTTGGAAGCTGCTAGAGCCCACTATGTCTGTGCTCATAGGCTGGCAGGATCTGAGTTCTGTCCCACTTGGAATTCCCAAGCCTGGTAGTGAGCTACAGATGCTGGGAAAGCCGGATGGAAAGCATTGATGGTATCAGGCCCCACGCTGGATGAATCTTGAGCATATTAATCCCAGCACCGACAGACATGTTTTCAGTTCAAATAAAATGGGGGGAAAGAGAATATGAATAACAGATACCCAAGATACTCAGGCACCAGGAAAGAGACTATAAATAGCTGGCATGTGTGTAAGTTCGTTGCTCACTTGTGTCTGACTCTGCAATCGTATGGACTGTAGCTCTCTGGGTTCCTTTGTCTATGAAATTCTTCAGGCAAGAATACTAGAGTGGGTTGCCTTTCCTTTCTCCAGGGGAACTGGAGAAAGGAACTTCCTGACCCAGGGATCGAACCCGAATCTCCCACATTGCAGGCAGATTCTTTACCTTCTGAGCCACCAGGGAAGTCAGGCACTAGAAAGACCAGGGGAAGGATAAATGGCAGCCTTCTGGAGCTGGGGCACATCAGTACCTCATTACTGGCATCTAAGGAAGAACTGTATGGCTTTTACAGCTGAGCAGATACCCTCGTCAATGTGTGGAAGCTGGCAAACAAATAAAGAACATGATATTGTTAGAGGGCTAACAAGGCAGAAAATACATATCATTTTGTGGACTTGTTCTCAAAACAACACACAACGTTTTAGGAGAATGCTCAGCTCTGTGGATTTCCTGAATCCCACTTTTTCCATGTTAGATTTGTGTCAGGTGACATCTGGTAGAATTTCAAGCATCTGGCCTTGACTTTGATATCCTTCCCTGGGTTCCCAACAGGCTTTTCGAAGCACTATGGTAGTGTTATTGTCTTTACAGGTGACTCCATCGGAATTCTTTTGGGGAAAGGTGTCTATTTAGGAAAAATCCTTGATGCTGTTAGTGATAAAAGGGAGGCTCAGAAGGCACAGATTCAGAGGGCTGAGGGGAAGGGAAGGGAGAGCAGACTTGCCTTACGCTGGACATGGATTGACATATGAGAGAGTGGTGTCAGAAGAGAGAGCACAGAGGGTGAGGAGAGAGGAGACGGTCAGCCTGGAAAAGGCACCAGCCTACAGTCGGTTGGGTTGCAGGAAGACAAGAAGAGGGATGTCCACTATCTAGCTTGAAGTTGCTGTCATTGTTGTGATGGCAATCTTGCCTCCCCAAAGCCATGGCTTCATAAAGTCAACCTCTCAAATACAAAGTACCTGAGGGAGGGAATTTGGGGGATCAAGGTACTGATTGGGGTTGATAAACAATGAGTTGGGAGATAAACTGCGGAAACAGGAATTTGGAAGCAGAGGTGTGGGAAAGGCAGTTAGTTCATTCCTGATATCCATTCTTTCTCTTTCCTTTCATTAAAAAACCAACTGAGTTTTAGCTGGGCGCATTCTTGTCCAGATAGAGACTACTTTCTAAGACTTTTTTGTTTGAAGTTATGACTGAACATATGATTAATGGATGGCTAATGGCTGGGGTAGAAATAATATGTAGTATTCCTAAGTTGTGTCTTTAAAAGAAATGAACATGAACTTCCCTAAGTCCTTCCTCATTTTTGTTGGCCAGTAAGTGATGGAGGAATTGGAGTAGCCACCTTGAATCTAAATAGGGGAGTCTCACATTAAGGATGATAGAACCGCTCTATTCATCTTGGATTGTCAATGTTTGGACTGTTCTGTGAGAGAGAGAGATCCAATCTGAGATGCCATCAGTTGCAAGAACCCTATTATTTCATATAGCCTCAAGAGGAAAAGCACACATAGTCAATCAAGCAATGACATAACCTGAAGATACAATTAATGATAAGGCACATTCCCATTTCAGAATTGCTTAAAAGTGAAAACAATATTTTAAAATTGTTAAAATATGACAAATGTGTCCTGTTTAGGTCACTGTACTTTGGGTTTTATTGTGATAGCAGCTTGTGTTATAGCCTACCGGACACAGAATTTGCAATCAGAAGTGGGGTGCTACCATAACAAAGCCAAAAATAAGTGGTTTGGTGATCTGGTAGTGGGAAACAAGGAAAAACATTGCAAACTAGAAATCTGGGGATTCTGGCTATGTGATGGCAAACTATTCGGGAAAATTGTCTACAGTGAAGTCTTGGGAAGATAAACTGGATGGTATGAAATCCAGAAATTTTAGTGAAACTGGTTGGGAAAACGCAGAATGTTGATGTGATCAACAAACATTTTGCTACTTCTAGACTGATGACCTCAGGCGAATGAATTACAAAAGGTGACTCGTGTTTTAAGGGGCAGCCTTAGCAGGTGATAATATTATAGCCCTCAGACTTCCCAACTGTGTCCCAGTAAGACTTCTTGTCCAGATATGGGAGCTGATTCAGAAGCCAAAATCTGATGAAGGGTTTTGCTGTTCCACTGAAACCTCTTGTTGCAGATCATTTCAAGGGAGCCAAAATTAGGAAGAGAGAGTGGGGAGGGGAGCACAAATGAGTAAATATAAGATCAGTTAAAAAACACACAAGTCTGAATGAGCTCTTTGGCCATAGTTACATATACATGGAATCAGCTAGAACCAAGTAGCCAGAAGCCTATAATTCTTTCCTTCCCCAGAACAACCCTAATCCCCTAGATATGTCCCAAGCAGGAAGTGAGTTACTAAAGCTGTACAGCTCCCAAGGAAGGTCTGCTCTGTGCCACTCATTTCAGTATAAGAAAGAAGGAAGAACTTCACAGTGGGCAGGAGCAGGATCACACCAGGGATATTTGTTCAGTCCGGGGAGGGGGACTTGGGTTATTGCTGTGGACAAGTGGCTGCTGTGTTTTCCCATCTTCCCTTTTCCTCATGGGAGTTTTAAACTGCCATCTGTTAGTTTCTACTCTGCCACTGTCCATAGGGTGTGTGTGTGTGTGTGTGTGTGTGAAAGAGGCAGACAGGACTTTAGTAGTGAGCCCCAAGGAGCTGTATCTAGACCACAGGAAAGATCTCTCCTCGTTGGACAGAGCCCAAACTTGAAGCTAGAAACAGCAACCAGATGGGACATTAGACTGAATCCCTCAGGGGGGGGGCAATATGTCCCGTGATATTTGTGGGATGAAGGGTGTGAGTGAATGTTGGAGTGGTTGGAGATGGGGATTGTGGCAGAGACTACTGGCCATCAACCATTCTCTCCTCACTTGACTAATAGAATGTCCTTTCTGGAGTGAGACCTATGACAGCCTAGGTAACAAATGCAATTCTGAGCCTCTTTTGCATTTGAAGCCAGTTGTGCAATGCCGTAATTTCTAGGTAATGAGATATGAACAGATATGAAGTGCACCACTTCTGCATCATGCCTTTGTAGGGCATGAGTGTGAACTCTGCACGTCGTTTCCCTCTTCCTGCTGCCTGGGATGCAGATGTGGTAGCAAGATCTGGACCAGTCCCCTTGAGCTCAAGCGCATGCTTTGAAAATGGCAGAGTGTCTTTACCTCCCTTACTCTGGCAACCCCTGGATCACTGCTTGAGAGAGAATAAACTTCTACTTTGTTTAAGCCCCTGCTGTTCTGAATCTTTTTATTATAGCAGCTGAGACTGAACCCTAAGAAATAAAAGTAACTGTAGGCATGCCCAACCCAACAATTCACAGAAATCTGAAGAGCTTCTGCACTAGAGATTCAAGCCAAATCTTATCTCTATCTCAAGGGGCAGATGAGGAGAGAAGATAAAATCTAGATCTCCTGTGGGCCTTCCATTTCCCAGAACAGACCAGAAAACCCAGACAGGAAGTGGAAACACTAATATTGCCTCAGCAGTTGAAAGCTGGAGGCAACATGACCTTCTCTCTCTGCCCAGAGAATTTTTTTATGCTAAGTGTCATCAGATCCCTTTCTGCCACTATTGCCTATAGACTAATACTTTGCTTCTGTCAGGGAAAGGAAGAGAGGCCATTTTTCTTTTCTCATAGAAAATTTTATCCAATTGTTTTTAAACGAAGAGAAATGCAAAGGATATTTTATTTCTAAATTTGTCAGTCACTGAATCAAACTGAAAAAGTTCTGTTATGGTTTTCCTGAGAGAGCTTACACAAAACAATAATTAACATCTCTTGGGATTCTTGGAGCATTCTCTCTACATACATCACCCGGATGCTGTAGCCACAAGTGAAATGGAAAATGTAACTGGCGTTGCTGACTCCAGTCAGGCTTTGATAAGGGCGACTGAAGTAGTCTGAGCATATGGCCATTAAATAAATGCTGATCCAATCACCTCTACTCACAGAAACAGGCCGTTTTACATCCAAATGAGCCTTGACCAATCACTTGGTTCTCGTTTTAGATTCAAGGGAAACGAGTGACTTGCTGGTGTGGGGCAACAGTGGGACTGGAGTGTGGTCCCCTGACACCCAGCTCGTGGTTCTACTTAACTTGGTTCCTTTAGAGCCTCCATCAGGGCCTTTATGACAGGAGAGACCCCCAAGGTTTAGGACTCCCCCTGTGATTTTCCACAGATTGCTTGGGAACTCTGAGTTGAAGTTTACCATACCCACTCCTCCTTTTTATCGTTTTCTTCTTTGTTTTCAAATATGAAAGTATGATAACACACTTACAGGAGAATTGGAAAACACAGAACAAAGTTGCATATAATTACACTATATATTACAACTACTTTTAAAGTAGATCCATTAAGATTTTTAGTTGTAGTTTCAGTATCAAACTCTCAAAAATTAATGGAATGAATATACAGAGAAGTAGAAGGATCTAGTAGAGCTGAAGAGCACCATGAACCAATTCAACATAATTAAGATTTATACAATTTTCATACAACAGTAGGATTACAAGTTCTATTCAAGTTCCCATAGACTATAAACTAGGAGACACTGGGACATATCCAGAGACATCAAACAAGGTACAAACATTTCATGGTCTAAAGCTTTTGAAATCATACAGAGTCTGTTCTCTTATTACCCTCCTTTTTAGAAGAAGTTTTCCTCTCTTTAAGGTAGGTGGTCTTCTCGGCACTAAACAAATATTTATAGAGCATCAACTGAGTCAGGTACTATGTAGATGCTGAAGACACAGCAGCAAGAAACAGAGAAAAATCTCTGCCCTCTTGGAACTTAACAGAAGAGTAAACACAATAAAATATTGATATGTAGAATGTTAAACATGCAGTAGAGAAAAGAAAACAGAGGGATGCAGAGTGTTGGACTCGGGGTGGGGGCCTAATTTTAAAATGGGTGAGCAGGGTGGGCTTTGCTGAGAAGTTGTTATTCCCACAAAGTCCTGGAGGAAGTAAGGGAATGGACCGTGCAGCTATTTCAAAGAGGAGGCAGCTGGTCAAGGGGGAAAAGCCAACTCAAAGGGCCAGAGGCAGAAGGGTGCTTGGCTCGTTAACAGAACTTTAACTTCTTGAACACTTTATAAATGGTCATGATTCTATTAAGCAAGCTTTCTTTCCTTTCCTTTTTTCTGTTTTGTTTCCCTTCCTTTTCTCTCTTCTCTCCTCTCTTTCTCCTTCCTTCCCTCCTTCCCTCCCTTATTCCCTCTGCCTTCCTTCTTTCCTTTCTTCTTTTCCCTCTCTCCTTCCCTTCCTCCCTCTCTCTTTCTTTCACTGATAATATCCTAAACACTGCTTAGAAATGCTGTCTCCTTTACATGGTTCTCTTACAAGTGCTATTACTAACACATACCAAATGTATGTGTTCTAAACGCTTTGTATGTTTCATTCACTAAAACCTCACAACAGTCCTAAGAAGCAGGTAATACTATTATCCTCATTTTACAAATTGGGACACATTGAGGTTAAATATGGCCCATGGTTAAACCTGGTAAAGCAGATAGTAAAGATGAGACAACATTGGAACCCAGGGATTGTGGTACCCTAGACTTTGGTAGGAAAGCATGTATGTTTTCACCATGATGTTATAAGACACCCCAGCAGTCTGCTGCTGATGGGACATAGTCTGAGTTGGGGTCAAAGGCTTTGCTAAGGTCTTCTAAGAATAAAGCCCACATTTGCTGACTGATTCTGAGTATGATCCCCAGGGTGGAAGTGGATCTTCCATAAACAGGAATAGTTGCCGAAGGGAAAGAAACCCTCTGTTTTCTTTAGAACAAAAACATCCAAGTTACATGGGAATGCACCACATGATTTTTGTGAATTGAAGTCAATTTGGCACCAAGAGAAATAACCTTAGGAACAAAGTTTGTATACAGTGTGTTCTTACGGAAACCACAGTTAGAACGTAGAGTAAACTGTTAAAGATAGACCCTTCTTTCTGGAGTTGCATTAGCTGTCTTTGGGTGGGGATAGCAAATTGTTTCGTTTATAAGCTTTGTACATCAAAAGCTAGATCTGCTTACACTTTAAAACCAAAAGGAGGAGAAAGACTTATTTTTAGCTATCTGAAATTTAAACCAAACCCAACATTGACATATGGAAGTCTCAGGCTGCACCATGTCAAAAAATTTCTCAGAGATGACATTGAGTAACAATTTATTATTGCTTATTGTAGAAAGTCAGTGAAGTTCCTCTCTTGTAACTTGGTTTAATGGCTACTGGGCCTCTGTGCTAAAGATATTGGATTTCTCAGAATTAGGGCAGGCTGCGTGGGATTGATGTTGTCATGCGGGAACTGAGTTGAGTCCCAAGAGAATGAGAATATCTTTTGATCTAGAAGAAACAGTTTCTTGTGTTTTGGGTAGGTCAACCAGCTGGCCAAAAAGCTATCTGATTCAGCTTGTAAGAGAAAGGTTTAATTTTTAAGTTATGTATGTGTTTGGTATAGTATATACTTAGTCATTTCAGATACATTAAAATCTATGTATTAATCTAAAAAAATTCACCAGTAATCTTCAACCTCAAATAATTGCTCAAAATTTTGGGTAGACTTTTCCACCTAGGCAAATATGTAAATATTGAATAGCTATAGAGATAGGTACAGATATACAGACATATCAAACTATAGATTAATTTCATTCTATAAAAATGAATGAAACCATCTGTATGGGGTAGCTTTTTTTTTTTTTTTTGCTTAAGTGTTTTTCTTTATTTCACTTACCATCTTTCCATGACATTAGATATTTTTCAACACCATTGCTTTTATTTATATTCCATTTAAGTTTATGCATGTCCCATGCTTTTCTCAGGGTTTCCCTGGTGGCTCAACAATAAAGAATCTGCCTGCAATGCAATAGAGGTGGGTTCAATCCCTGGGTTGGGAAGATCCCCTGCAGAAGAGCATGGCAACCCACTCCTGAATTCTTGCCTGGAGAATTTCATGGACAGAGGAACCTGGTGGGTTACAGTACATAGGACTGCGAAGAGTCAGATACAACTGAAGCAACTTAGCACCCACACATGCATGGAGCAAAGGTGGGCTTCCCTCTTGGCGCAGTCTTCTGCCTGCCAATATAGAAGACCTGGATTTGACCCCAGGGTAGGGAAGATGCCCTGGAGAAGGAAATGGCAACCCGCTCCAGTATTCTTACCTGGAGAATCCCATGGACAGAGGAGCCTGGCAGGCTACAGTCTACGGGGTCACAAAGAATCAGACATGACTGAGCAACTAACATGCGCATGGGCATGCATGCACACACACACACACACACACACACACACACACAGAGCAAGGGAAAAAGGAAGCCACTGCTCTTTTAAGCTGTTGGTTCCAGCTATTGGTTTCCAGCTCATACAGTATAACTCTTTCCTCCTCTTAGCTGACCTCAGCAACCTTTGTGCTTTCTGTGCAGATTGAAATACTTCCTGCCTTGGTGGAATAATGGCCAACTCAAGAGCTTCTGGGGAAGATCTCTATGGTAAAGCTGCTCCCCAAAATTTGGAACATTAGTCAAAAGGTATAAGACCAAACGTTGGAATCAAAATGGAATGTGCTTTGCTCTTCAAATACCACTTATGCTGGCATTAGAGAAGGCTGGGGGTAAGTCAAATATTCATTACTGGGCAAACAGCTTGAAGTATGTTTATTTTCTGGGGTTCTCCCCATATGTATTAGTCAGAGTTGGTCAGAGGCTAACTGCCTCTTTTATGAGCCTCAAGGGTAGCTGCCCTCAAATACATTCAACCACATCAGAACTCAGAAATGTCATTTGGGAGGTTGTTCATCTGGATGAAGAATTTAGAAAACAAAAATCCTACCCCCTGCCAGGTTACTGGGTGCACCTCAGTCATGTTCCCAGGTCTAAGCCAGTGTTCATCGTTCATGTTTGGGTTGGCTTAAAGTTTAAAACAACATTTAGTTTCAGATACCATATTTAAAAATTTGGCTGTGTATTCTTTTCTGGAGCCACAACTGATCACACTTGTTTTTTTGGATACAGAATGCATAGGGATAAAGCTTTAGGACTACTCAGCTATATCGTATCTGAAATAATGAACAATAAATAATAAAATGGCTACATTAAAACTTTTCATTTTATAAAAGGACCCATTTCAGTATTCTTTTAAACAGTACTGAAAGTCTCTGGGGAATCTAGCATTACACTTAACTTACAAAAATCAGAACTATATATAAGCTGCTGCTGCTGCTGCTGCTGCTGCTGATAAATCGATTCAGTCGTGTCCGACTCTGTGTGACCCCATAGATGGCAGCCCACTAGGCTCCCCCGTCCCTGGGATTCTCCAGGCAAGAACACTGGAGTGGGTTGCCATTTCCTTCTCCAATGGATGAAAGTGAAAAGTGAAAGTGAAGTCGCTCAGTCGAGTCCGACTCTGAGCGACCCCATGGACTGCAGCCTACCAGGCTCCTCCGTCCATGGGATTTTCCAGGCAAGAGTACTGGAGTGGGGTGCCGTTGCCTTCTCCATATATAAGCAATGTATCGCAAAGAGTCAGACATGACTGAGCGACTAACTTTCTTTCACTTTCATAGAGGGGGCACATCTCTCTCTTTTTCTCTGTCACTCACTGTCCATTTGTGTGTGTGTGTGACTTTAAGTTCTCATGATGTAGAACAGCTATTAGTTTTGGCACACCATAAACTCATTTCTGACAAGTGACTTTATCAATAGCAGATCTTTTTTTAAAATTGGAACTCTAGTCAGTTAGTGCCCTTGAAAATGATACCATTAGCAAGTTCAGCTGTGGAAAGGCAGCCCAGAACACAGACTTGGATTTGGACTGGCTAGCTTTGAATATTGCATCCCTGAAGATTTCTCCAATACTAGTTGAGGGTAAACTGTAAAGTTCTTATTATTTATAAATGTCATGTCAAGCTAACCTAGTGATATATGGATTCAAACAGCAATCAATAATGTATCTAAGTTTACCTGTAAAGCTCAGCGTTCTGGAAGGCTCTTTTGCAACCGTACATCTGCCTGAGAAGTCTCCCTTTATGGTCCTGAGGTTCTGCAGGTCTCCACCAGTATACCAATGCTCAGAGGCTGTGGAGAAAAGGCAGAGTGTTTTCAGTGACTCTATGTTCTTTGTACACTGGTGCCCTGTCCTTGTTCAGCCTTGAGGCAATGAAGATAAGGGAAGAACTAGGTTTTTCAAAATCTCCTATGGCTCTGTCTTTCCTTCAGCATCAGCTGATCAGCAGTATAGTCACGGAGGCCAAAGTTATATGATAAATGAAAAAGGCAGAGATTGTCAAACATCCCATAAATTCAGACTGAATGTGCCATCAAAAAGTATTGGAGAGAGAGGGGACCTCAAAGTACTGGTTTTTCCATTAATACCACTCACATGCATTAATTGATCATTTGTCTCTATCATTTTCACCATTTAAATCCCTATCATCTCCACTTGGATGGTCACTAAGATATGACCATTTTACCTTTGAAATATCTCTTAGTCTCTCCCTTTCTCTTTGTTCTCTGGGTCACTGGACTAGCTTTGATCTCATTTAAAATATGGCTCCTTAATGGTCTTCTTTCCTCCTTTATATTATACTTTCAATCCATTCTTAATACTGGCAAGGTTATTTTGCAGATGAGACAATATAGTCTGTCTTCCTCAAGGCTTCTAAAGGATCTCCTTCTACATAACACATTCCAAACTCGTCACCCTGGTCCGCAGTATTTCCCATAATGTGGTTCCAACTCACTTCTCACATCTCATTTGCTCAATTTTGTTACATAAGGATGCAGTGTAAATTGAGTGTTGTTTTCTTTACTCACTGGTCACATTCTTTGACTAATCCCTATGACTCAATCAAATATTTTGATGTTGGTGCTATCCTAGATATTTTGAGACCTGTTATATGATGGAAATGTCAGGCTTAAGCTAACAAAGAGAGGTCATTTAAAAAATACAGTACCAAGTCTGCATCTTTGGGCTACAAAAACCAGTAAAATTTAATCAATATGCTTGGAAATAAAACATTACCCAGTGCACTGAAAAACAGAGCCAAAAATATCTCCTGGTCTTGATTTTATTAATCAGTTTTAGTGGAAAAGTCTTTCTTTACCAAGGATCTGTTAATATTTCCAGGAAACAAGTCCCTAAGCTCTTCTTTCCTGGGATGTATTGCTCAACTGTGAATTTCTAATGTAATGAGTCCAGAGATTATAAGTGAAGACCAGAGAAGATAAGGAAAATAGCAGCTTGAGGAATCCCTAAGTAAGTAAATAATATTAGATCAGCTGTTGAAATACGAGCATTCTGAAGCTTGGTTGGCAAACACAAAGGCAGAAGGTTTAAGCGAACTTGAAAAAAAAACCCATTACTTTTTAATAAATGAGCATATGCTAGGAAGTTAAATGCAGAGTTCTGGGGGCTGCAGGCAATGGGAGCCGTTATGTTAGAAGATCGTGTATTTTAGCAAAAGAGTTGGAGTAAAATCTGCTAATCTCATTCTTTAAAACCATCAGGATGGAGTTAACATCTCCCGTAAATGATATACAGCATATAAATGCAAAGCCAAGTATTCACGCCTCACTATTAAATTCGCATAACACCCTCCCTTTCCTCAAAGAACGTGTATTTTAGACATGTCATCTCTGTTCATCTCTCGCCTCATTATGAAAGCCCAGAGGAAAAATGCTGAGTGACTCAGTCAAGGTCACAGCGTGATGAAAGTGCTTGAGAGCCGGAAGAGAACCCAAGACACTCCATTCAGTGCCATGAGCATGAATTTACACTGCTGGGCACGGCAAGCACATGCGTGTTTAAGTCATGTCAGTGCTAAACGGTAACAAATGTAATGCTTCCCACTTAGGATGTGTTCTTGGCTAACTCTGTTGGAAAATATATGGAGATTTTGCCATAGTAAAAAAAAATTTTTTTTGAGCAGTTCGTTTAAACAAAAACGAACAAGATCTGAAGCCAAGAATATTCCCATGCCTGTTTTTCTAAAGGTGGCAGTAACTCCAGCAACCTTGCTTTATGGTTCCTGTGAAGTGTGAAAGCAGAATGGCACAGCTCAGGTATTCTTTCTAGATAGCACCATCGAATTCCCGTAAGCAAAACCATGTCCTGCAACAGAGAGTAATGCCGCATCACAAACCGTTCGGTAAAGATCAAAACTTGTTTACACCGTGGCGCACTCAAATCTCATAGCTGCCTAAGCAGGGTGTCCCTGGGGTTGGGAAATGTGTAGGCACCATCAGAGTTGACAGCTGACCAGCACATTGGAGCCTGGTTCCTTTACAGGTGGAGAAACACTGAACTCTGCTAGGAAAGCTCCTCAGAAAGAAAGAAGACTTGAGCATTCCATGAAGTTAGAGACTCCCGAGGAGTCTGGTTAAATCCCTGAGATTTAGGCAAGTGTTTGTTATCACAGCACATTCAGTCTAATAGACAGGCCTGAGATAACTTTCTTGTCATAAGGGAGCTTGAATATTTATGACGAATACATTCACTTTTTTTTTTTTTCTGATTCATTTCTCACCTTCTTACTCTTAGAACACAGGGATAAGATTGTAAAATCCTAGTCAGTTCTTTCAAATGGACTATAGACCACACGTTTGGTATTCCAGTTGCGTAAAAGTAAACATGCACCCTTTTCATAGTGGCCCTGTAATATTTGTGTGCCTCTGTTGGTCATGAAATACATTTCATGCAAAGATGGGCTCGATAAAGGACAGAAATGGTATGGACCTAACAGAAGCAGAAGATATTAAGAAGAGGTGGCAAGAATACACAGAAGAACTGTACAAAAAAAATCTTCACGACCAAGATAATCATAATGGTGTGATCACTCACCTAGAGCCAGACATCCTGGAATGTGAAGTCAAGTGGGCCTTAGAAAGCATCACTATGAACAAAGCTAGTGGAGGTGATGGAATTCCAGTGGAGCTATTTCAAATCCTGAAAGATGATGCTGTGAAAGTGTTGCACTCAATATGCCAGCAAATTTGGAAAACTCAGCAGTGGCCACAGGACTGGAAAAGGTCAGTTTTCATTCCAATCCCAAAGAAAGGCAATGCCAAAGAATGCTCAAACTACCGCACAATGGCACTCATCTCACACACTAGTAAACTAATGCTCAAAATTCTCCAAGCCAGGCTTCAGCAATACATGAACTGTGAACTTCCAGATGTTCAAGCTGGTTTTAAAAAGGCAGAAGAACCAGAGATCAAATTGCCAACATCTGCTGGATCATCGAAAAAGCAGAAGAGTTCCAGAAAAACATCTATTTCTGCTTTATTGACTATGCCAAAGCCTTTGACTGTGTGGATCACAGTAAACTGTGGAAAATTTTGAAAGAGATGGGAATAACAGACCACCTGACCTGCCTCTTGAGAAACCTGTATGCAGGTCAGGAAGCAACAGTTAGAACTGGACATAGAACAACAGACTGGTTCCAAATAGGAAAAGGAGTACATCAAGGCTGTATATTGTCACCCTGCTTATTTGACTTCTATGCAGAGTACATCATGAGAAACACTGGGCTGGAAGAAGCACATGCTGGAATCAAGATTGCCTGGAGAAATATCAATAACCTCAGATATGCAGATGATACCACCCTTATGGCAGAAAGTGAAGAACTAAAAAGCCTCTTGATGAAAGTGAAAGAGGAGAGTGAAAAAGTTGGCTTAAAGCTCAATATTCAGAAAATGAAGATCATGGTATCTGGTCCCACCACTTCATGGCAAATAGATGGGGAAACAGTTTCAGACTTTATTTTTTGGGGCTCCCAAATCACTGCAGATGGTGATTGCAGCCATGAAATTAAAAGACACTCCTTGGAAGGAAAGTTATGACCAACCTAGATAGCATCTTCAAATGCAAAGACATTACTTTGCTAACAAAGGTCCGTCTAGACAAGACTATGGTTTTTCCAGCGGTCATATATGGATGTGAGAGTTGGACTGTGAAGAAAGCTGAGCACCGAAAAATTGATTCTTTTGAACTGTGGTGTTGGAGAAGACTCTTGAGAGTCCCTTGGACTGCAAGGAGATCAACCAATCCATCCTAAAGGAGACTGGTCCTGGGTGTTCATTGGAAGGACTGATGTTGAAGCTGAAACTCCAATATTTTGGCCATCTCATGTGAAGAGTAGACTCATTGGAAAAGACTCTGATGCTGGGAGGGATTGGGGCAGGAGGAGAAGGGGATGACAGAAGATGAGATGGCTGGATGGCATCACCGACTCGATGGACATGAGTTTGAGTGAACTCTGGGAGTTGATGATGGACAGGGGGGCCTGGTGTGCTGCAATTCATGGCGTCGCAAACAGTTGGACACGACTGAGTGACTGAACTGAACTGATTGGTCATGCGCCTTGTTCTTTACTTGAAAATAACCCCCCAGCTGTTTCTCTACCTTAAAGTCTTTCATAATGTGCTTCATGGTCTTCGCTGGTGGCTCCGTGGTAAAGAATTCCCCTGCAAACGCAGGAGACATGGGTTTGATCCCTGGTCCAGATAGATCCCCCCGTGCTGAGGAGCAGCTAAGCCTGTGTGCCACAACTACTGAAGCCCACTTGCCCAGAGCCCACGCTCCACACAAGAGAAGCCCCTGCAACGAGAAGCCCACGCTCTGTAACAAGGAGGAGCCCCTACTTTCCACAACTAGAGAAAAGCCTGAACAACACAGCCAAAAAATAGATAAATACATGAAATTTTAAAAATGCACTGAGATTTATTTGACATTCCATGGATTTCTTGCTTTCTTTTTGATAAATTAATCATCCATGACATCTGTGGAAACATCCCTTCTCACCATCAGAAATTTTTTTTTTAACTGAACTGTTAATATGACATTTCTGATGTCAGATGTATTCTATTACAATATGTATTTTATTTTAAAATCAGGCTTTCAAGCAGAGTACTATACCAAAGGTGACTGTCTAGCAGAGACTGTGGTTACATGACTTTCCCTTCTGGATGAAACCCTTAAAGGCACAAGAGCTACAGGATAAACTGTGTAAAAGGTCCAGACGATACAAGCGGCTGAAGTCTCACATCATTAAAGAGTCCCAACACTAATTTGTACTGCTTTGGGGATTTATTTAAAAATGAATTATTTAGCTTTTTAGAAAGCCAACTGCAGTTTCTAAGAAGTGCACGAAAGAGGCAATTATGACTACAGTCACCAGTGGAACAATATAAGTAAGTATAAGTAATATAAAAATAACTTAGAATTCATTGTTCATTTGACCTTTATTTTGCTAGTTAAAATGATCACACTTTGGGAGTCTCTTCTTAATTGCTTTGTGAGAGCCAAACTGCCTTTTCCATGTGCGAGTCTTACTTTTAGATTTGCGTAACCCCCTAAAATAATGTTGATGGAAGCATTTCATTGCCAGTAGTCAACAGACACAAGTTCTAGTTCTCAAACACAGTGTTCGATGATAACTGAAATTCAGTTTAATCATCGCCCACATTTTCTTAGTTCTAACATTCTCAGCTTTCATGGTAGTGATGTACATTCCAAGGACACAAAAAGAACCATGTGTATGCATGTTCCTATCTATCTATCTAAATGAATGTGTGTGGAGAGACAGAGAGAGAGAGAAGAAAGAATATACATTTTTTAAAACATTTCAGATATGACTTTAAAAGCTCTTAAGGGAGGTTAACATTTGAATACCATTTCCTTCAGTTTATAATTATTTACATTTTTTTCACTTGTGATTTTTGAAGTGCCAATAACGTATCCTTTCATTCTATGTACTTTAGGTTGAGCACCAAAGAAAAGTAACAGTCTGGATCTCTAAGGGGATGTAGTAATAATTTTGCTATAGAGAAAATCTGTGATGAGATTTAACCTATGACTATGAACATTACTGTTCCAAGACAATGAAAATATACCGAAGGAAGGAAGGGAAAAAGGAAAAGTTTCCATTAGGCTGTATGGGAAGCTTCCTAATGCCAGGGACTGATTCCTGGTCTTATTCCCCCACATTCACTCTGGGGGATTCACTGCACTGTGCTTGGTGCATTGAGGATGTCAATAAATATTTGTTGACCAAATGACAATTTCATAGTGACTGACTGGAACAAAAGTGTTGTCACTGAAACAATGACTGATTTTTTTTAAAGGTTTATTATTATTTTATTATTCTGTTTTTGGCCACACCATGTGGCATGTGAGATCTTAGTTCTCAGGCCAGGGAGAAAACCCACACCTTCTGCAGCGGAAGCACCGTGTCTTAACCACTGGACCACGAAGGAAGTCTTGAATGACTGATTGCTCATCTCTTTGACCGGGCATACAGTGCAGTAAAGAACCGGGGGATAGAAGTTTATGACATCTTTGTTGTTCTTAGGGTATAAGCAATGATTTTCTGTGCATTCTTTGCACCTTTACAGGTGTCCCAGTTGAGGGTGGTGGGCATATTTAAAATACTGACTGTCTGTGCTTTTAATACCACACTACCCACTGCTTGCCAGCTTTCAAAATACTATAACCGTTCCCGTGTCTGTCTCCCTCGGTGGGTCAGGGATGAACAAATGATAGCAGGGAGCAAGATCTCACACAAGGACAGAAGAATAAGGGCCTCACCCTGGGACCAGCCCTAAGTTTAAGGTTCTCATTCTTTGGACTCTTTCTTCAACTTCTCTGACCTTTTGAGGTCTGGACCTTTCCTGCCTTCATCTTAGATACCTCCCTGAGATGGATTTGTCTCCCTAGATTTTCCACCCAATCTCTGCTCTGACTTAGAGGAAGCACCTCATTCTCTCTCTCTCTCTCTCTCGACCTGGGCTTTTCACTCACCATCTGTTCAGATCTTGGCCACCTGACTGAGACTTGAGCCCCATCTCCTGCTGCCTACACCCCAGCTGACCCAAACCGATAAGACAAACATCAGCAGAGCCATTAGAGACCCAGGCACAGAAAAGGGAGGTCTGTGTGGATTATAGAGATTAGGGAAGATTTTTCAAGGGAAGTAGAATTTCAAGGGTGAATTAACTCTGCTTTTCCTCTTGTTGTTGGTACAAATGTTGCATGAGCCCACGTGTAGTAAAATGAGACTTCTGTAAGCTAGAATATTGAGGCTCTTCATTAATTCACATCAGCCTTTCTAGTTTCCATATATTATAAGGTTTTCTGGTTTCCCTTGTAAGCTATAAACATTCTGTGACTTGAATTGGTTGGGCATAGGATTCTAGGTATACTCCACCTCCCTCCTCCTTCCCTGCTCATGCACACCTGTGCTTACTTATTTTCTGCCTTCTTGGATCAGAGTTGGGAAGCTCAGCTCCATGTTGGGGTTCCTCTTGGGGAGCCATTGAGTGGACTGTGTCTGCCATATTGTTTGTGGCCATCCACACCACTTACAGAACCGAACTCTCTGAGCACCCGGGACAGGGGGAACCTGGACCAGGGTGGGAAAAAAGTTCCCAGGGCCAAGTGGCAGGCCTGCTTCAGCTCTGCCTGGCCTGATTCATGGCTTGGAAGTGGAGCCACAGAACTGGGCCAGGAACTTTCTCCACGGGCCCCTGCCGTTAGGCCTGGTAGGCATGGCTCAGTGACAGTGGTGTGTGTGGGGCAGGATGTGTGCTCTGTTAGCAGAGACTTTTGGCAGCTCCTGCAGTTGTGGGGTGGCTCCCTAGTCTTCCCACCCACACCATCCTTCAAAGGGGGCTCATCTCTGACCTCCCATAAACTCTCCACTCCCTTTTCTGGTGCACCTTGTAGAGTGCAGTCTACCTGCCATGGTAAGTAGGAATATCATGAAGTTTTGAGACTGTGGTCTACTGTGGTCTGCGATCTCAATCCTAGGGGATTTTGTAGGGTGAACTGTACTCTGTGTTTAAGAAAAGTATACCAGACCTTTGGACTTTTCATTTTCTCACTTGGAAACCAAATGCAGAGGTTGGGGGCCAAGGAAATAAGTCAGCGGGGCCATGATCTTGGGCAGAGGCATCCCATGATGACTCCATGTTCACTGATTTTTGGTCGCTTCTGTCAGCAGAGTGACTCAGCCTAAGCTACTCTCCATCTTTTACATTAGCAGTGGTGAAGTTACCTGTAGAAGAAAGTCCTAGAGCAGGAAGCAGGTACCCAGTGGGAACTGTGAGTCCTCGGGCAAGGCACATACTCTGTCAGATTCAGTTTTCTCACTAACATATGAGGCATGGCTGATGCTTCTGAAAGTCCCCTCCACAGGACCAGTCCTGGATTTGCAATATTGACTCTGGCTTCAACATTCCTTCAACATGTTGTCCCTTGATTTTTCCATGCCGCGGGCAGTGTCCACTGTGGCACTTTCAGTCTGGATTGGATAATGTGTCTTCTTCCCTACCTCTGCCTGTGGCTCATTACTTATTTATTTATTTTTGGCTGCGCTGGGTCTTCATTGCTTTGTGTGGGCTTTCTCTAGTTGCGTGAGTAGGGGTTGCTCTGTCATGGTGCACGGGCTTCTCATTACGGAGGGCTCTCTTGTTGCTGAGCACTGGCTCTAGGCACGTGGGCTTCAGTAGTTGCAGCACAAGAGCTCAGTAGCTGTAGCACACAGGCTCTAGAGCTCAGGCTCAGTAGTGGTGGCACACGGGCTTAGTTGCTCCTTGGCATGTGGGATCTTCCTATACCAGGGCTGGAATCCATGTCCCTTGCATTGGCAGGTGGATTCTTAACCCCTGGGCCACCAGGGAAGTCCCCACCTATGGCCCATTATGATGGAGAACATTTGTTAAACCAGAACATAGATACCAAAGGCGTATCAAGAAGTGGTACAAACAGATGAGGGAGCTTCTCGATGGGAAACCAAATGCTTCCACGTTCTATCCCAGGACAGCCCCTCCTGGGGCTGGAACACTATGTTCCACATGCTGGTTTGAAAACTTGTGCTGAGGAATCTTGTTGCCTGGATGGCACAGGCAAATTGCCCTCCCTGCTCCCCCGCTGTGCATCTCATCTGGGAAAATAAATCCATCCTATCTTCCTGTTAGGGATGTTTCACGGGTGGCATGGACTAGTATTTTGTAAAGGGTTTAGAACAGTCCCTGGTACATAGTAAGTGCTTGTTCAATACCTCAGTACCTTGAAATGTTAGTAGGTGTGCTATTACAAAAGACATAAAGAGATCTCCAAGTAAAATAAGTTTGTTTGGAAAATCTGTGTTGATCAAATTAGAACACATTTTTTTTCCCTTTAGTATAATACTTAAAACATGTAGCGTGCTACTCTGTGGGAGAATTTTGAAACTTCCTTGGAGATTGTGGAGGGTATAGGGTATTATTTGGAATTTCCCAAGCTTACTTGACTATAGATTTGTTTTCACGAAACACTGTGGTCTCAAGGGACTCAAGGGTGTCTTTTAGTTGTTTAGTTGCTCAGTCATGTCAGACTCTTTGTGACCCCTTGGGATGTAGCCTGCCAGGCTCCTTTGTCCATGGGATTTCCCAGGCAAGAGTACTCCAGTGGGTTGCCATTTCCTCCGCAAGAGGATCTTCCTCACCCAGGGATTGAACCCTCATCTCCTGCACTGGCAGAAGGATTCTTTACCACTGAGCCCAAGTGCATCTCATGGAACACAATTAGAAATGTGGTTTCAGGCTCATGCAGGCAGTTCCCCAACTGTTCAACATTCATCAGAGGTTTTCTTCTACTGATTTGGTCCTCATACTCTCCTTCTCCAGGGGTATATCTGCCACTTGCTATGCTGTCCTCTATTTCTTTTCATATTTATATAAAATCTGCCTTTTGTATTATTTAAGAGACCTCTGGTGGCTCAACGGTAAAGAAACTTCCTGCCAATGATGGAGACTTTATATTTATATTTTTGCTTGAGCAATTACTTGTTTATTTTAAAGACTGAAATAGCTTAGTTGGAGGCACCCTGTTGAAGGAAGCAACCAACCCTCAACCCTCAGTCTCTACTGAGTTAGCTGAGTTAGCGCAGACTGCCTCAGCCTATGGCAGGACCCAGCAAATTTATCTCTAACTATCCCCAACCCGATAGCAAAACGCTGGCTTTGTTAAGAAGAGGTGGCCTGTGAGCTCCTGGGATTAATGAGAGCCAGAAATCTGGCTCCATGATGCTTAGGATGGTAGTGTTTCTGTGTAAGCTAGAAATTCTTCTCCCCAAACTCCTGCTAAGACCTTCTAACGACCAAATGTTCTTACCTGTTACCTAGCTCCGATATTCAACAGGCCTTCCAGAAAGCCAAGTCGGCAGCTATAAAACAGATGAAGGTGTGGGGCTAGACCTTGCCAAAGTCACATGCTTATTGACTTTGCACAAGATCTGTTTAGAGCGAAAAGAATTAGATTAGGGATTAGAACCTCCTGGGACCTAGGACTTACTGCTCTCAGAGAAAAGCCCCATACATTAGCCAAGCAGTCAAAACTTTCCCTTGGAACTTCCCTGGTCATGTAGTGGCTAAGAGTCCATCTGCCAGTGCAGGGGACATGGGTTCAATCCCTGGTCGGGGGAGATCCCACATGTCGTGGAACAACTAAGCCTGTGCACCACAACTGCTGAATCTTTGAGCCGCAACTACTGAAGCCCAAGCGCCTAGAGCCCCTGCAGGCAACGAGAGACGCCACTGCAATGAGCATGTAATGAGAAGTAATGAGAAGTCTGTATCACAACTAGAGAGGAGCCCCCACTCTCTGCAACTAGAAAAGCCCACACGCAGCAATGAAGGCACACTGCAACCAAAACTAAACATATAGATAAAAACAACCAACATGAAAACATAAAAGAGCCATAAGCTTTGTTAAAAAAAAAAAAAAAAAAACTTTCCCAAAGCGGGCCAACCTCTCTTCTCTCCCTCACATGTCAATATCAACCTTCATCTCCACTCTTCTGGAATCACCATCCTCAGGTGACCCAGGGCTTTGTTGCCTCTGAATCGTTGCTTAAATAACCTTTCCATGTGTTTGGTTAATCTCATACTTATTTTTAAGACCAAACCAAAAATGATCACGCTTGCTTTCCCAACTATGCCCACCTGCTCCTTGCCTGTCAGAAGATACGGGATTCCCTTTTTCTATTTCATTTCTCTCTGCATAATAGCTCTTGGTGTAGACATGATCTCCACCCATAGAAAATAATTTATTTGAGGGCAGGGACTGCATCGTTTTACTCATGTCTCTGGCCACATCTGAACAAGTTTGCGCTAAGAAATATCTGCCAAAATCAATCAGTTAGAGTCACTGCTCTGCTATGATGTGGTTTCTTTAGTGTCAAAATTCAACATATGTACATCTGCGGGGAGCTATTTATTTTGCTTTGACTTATCATGACTTCGTCCCCTATGGGCTAATTGTTCTACAGACTCAGGTGATTTTCTTATTTTTCTAAGCTCGCTGAATATGGAAGAGTGTCTACATGCTTAAGAATGGCATTCAGGGCCCTCCACCATCAGGGCTTGCCATACCTTTGAGCGCATGGAGAAAGGCTGTAATCTCTCCACGTTCCCTTTGGTGAGCAGCCGAATCTACAGCAGAATTTATTCATTTCAGCGTAGTAGCTACCGTTGTGCGCAGGGTCACTTGGTTGTTGATGACCGTCTTGTGCACAGCAGGGTGTTTAGCAGCATCTCTGCTTCTACCCACCAAGTGCAGCAGCATCTTCCCTAACTGGCCCTTCCTCCTGAGACTGGGATAACCAGGCATACTATATCTCCAGACAGTGCCACTACTGGTTAAGGACCACTGATCTAGAGGTCTCCAATATTCTGCTCTGAATCTTGGGATAAAATGGCTCATGCCAGTCTCTCTAACACTCAGGTGATATCTTGCTGGTCTGGAACCAACTGGGAATGACTGTCACCAGGGTTAGGCAAATGCTGTCTGAAAAGAGGGGATAGACTGTACTGTCACTCACTCGTATAGTCAGAAATAGGCCACGATCCAAGTGACATAAACCAAAGAAAAGCAGAGAGGTAGTTAGATCAGTGGTTTTCAGAGTCCTGTTCATCATGAACCACATCTTTTGAAGAAAGGATTAAAATAGAGACTCCTGGGCTATTTGCTGGATGTACTTATTGAAATTTGGATGTTTTCACGACGCCCAAGGAGATCATTATGCATCCAACACTGTGTTGGACAACAGTGCTTACTTATTTGTTTTAAAAATATTTATTTTTAAATAACTAGGTACAGTGTGGGCTCCCTTGGTGGCTAAGATGGTAAAGAATTTGCCTGCAATGTGGGAGACCTGGGTTCGATCCCTGGGTTGGGAAGATCCCCTGGAGGAGACATAGCAGCCCACTCCAGTATTCTTGACTGGAGAATCCCATGGACAGAGGAGCCCGGTGAGCTATAGTCCATGGGGTTGCAAAGAGTTGGACACAACCAGGCGACTAACACATACACACAGGGACAGTGTATTAATGGCACACACAGAATGTGGCTTCAATGTAAGAAAAAGTACTCCACCTTAATTTTGTTTTCTTTCTTGTTTGTTTGTCTTCTCTCTCTATTTTAATGTAACTGCCTCCTAATATAATCCATATATCCTAGAAAAAAAACAAATCCCCACCAGCATGTGAGGTTCACTGGGCACACTTGGGTGAGTCTATCTACCCTGGTACCTGGTGGGTGTTGGATCCAAGTTTCTTTCTGCATGATGTGGGCATCCAGTGCCGTTGCCATTCCCTTTGCCAGTCTTCATGGTCTGCACTTCTTTTTTCTGACCCAGGAAGAGATATTTTTGAGACTTAGAAGGAAAAGTAAAAAGAAAGGAAAGCTCAGATAAAGTACTCTTTGGCCAATAAGACGATAAAAATGCACTCTAATTGCTTGTTAAATGAGTTATCTTATCGGATTTGGGTCTGTGTTTCTATACGCGAAGCCCCAAATTCTTAACCCCCAGTTCCCCAGAGGGAGTGCAACACAGCAGCTCAGGACTTAATAGATGGACAGATTGTAATTTCTTTCTGTTCTGAGAATGTGTATTTCTGCATCATTTGCTATCTTCTCTTATCTGGCATCACTGCCAGGCCCACTGTTGTTCAGTCGCTAAGTCATGTCCAGCTCTTTGAGACCCCATGGACTGTAGCACGCCAGGCTTCTCAGTCCTTCACTGTCTCCCAGAGTTTTCTCAAATCCATGTCCACTGAGTTGGTGATGCCATCTAACCATCTCCTCCTCTGTGGGAGATCTGTAACTCCTTGATGATTGGAATTCAGTACTGTACAACCCATAGGCCCACTAGTTTGGGGCAAAAAGATATCTGGATGTTGACCTGTGCACTAAACTCTGTGGAGAATTTTCCTACAGTTCATAAGAGATGGGGGATGGGGGGCGGGGTGCCCAGACACTGTGTGAACCTCTAAAAAGCGCTCTCCTAGCACCCCTGCTTCCTGGGAACTGAAATAACTGGCACTGTGGAGCTTGGGTGAAAAAGACAGAACACAGAAAATGATGCCAGAGGAGATCTCTATTGAACAAGACAAGCAATCCAGATTCTGTTGGAACTGTAGCTCCCCAGTTTAAAAACAACCCCATCATTAGAACCACAGAGCCAACACTAGGAAACATAAATAAAGCTATACCCAGTAATGGGATACCTCCAGAGGCCTATCCTGACCTCTGCAGTAAAATCTGGCCCCAGTCCTTTCAGATTTGTGTTTCTAGGGTCTTTCGTTTTTGTTTTATTAGCACACTTGTTCCTATTTGTCAAGCAGTAAGACTGGTGTCTGGGTGTTTACAGATTTTAGGGGTGTAGGTAAGACACCAAATGGGGATCTGAGACCCAAGTGCAGGAGAATACATTTTTCACAGCTGTTTGGTTGAAACTTGGGACTGGAGGGAATCTCTCTTTTTAGCCAGCCTTGCCTAATACTCTGGCATCCTACAATTTTGTATACTTTTTAAGGAAAAGGAAAAGGAAAGTGGGAGCGTGGGAGGGTTTGTCTTTCATTATCTCTGCTGGAGAAGTGAGGAAATGTGGTGTTTTATTCATAGGCAAATTTTTCTGGCAAATCTTTTGAAAGTTAGTGGGATTTTATAGATCCTCTCTGCCCACACCACCCCCTCTATGTTAGCTGCTCTCCATCAGAAACTCTTTGGTAGATAGACTTATTGGCCTCGATTCTTTGTCCACACCCTTTATGGCATGTCTCTGTAGCCCCTCCAATGAAAGGCAGAGTGCATTTTTCTACGGCTGGTGACTTGCTTTGGTCAATAGGGTGTGGGTGGCAGGGACCATGTGCCAGCTCTGCACTTGGGCTTTAAGAGGCATCACTGCTCCCATTTCTATGCAAAAAGTTTTCCCTAGGGAGCTGCCACCCCCTTTCCCAGGCCTGGATAAATGCCCTGGGAACCTGCAGCCTGGAGCCAAGTGCAGCTGGATCTAGAGCCACTTAGCTGAGCACAACCAAGATGGGCCAATACTGAGTTGACCTGCAGACCTCTGAGCAAGAATAGATGATTATTGCTTTAATCCACTGAATTTTGGAGTGAATTACTTGTTAGGCAATGCTCTTAATCCACTTATCTCCCCAATTCACATTTTAATTCTCAGCTCAGTATGTTTAAGAGTGAATGGATAATTTTTTCTGGACCCTTCAAAATGCTACAAAGGCTGGTTCTATATGTTGGCTTCACTGACAACATGTTAGCCACCAGCTCCTGTTTTAATGAAGAATGGCTCAGGGGAAAAGTCTACAGCTTCTGATCTCTACATCCATCACACTGAGCTTTTGTATGAGACAGTCCAGCCCTAGAGTGAAGTCAAGCTTATGCCACTTAATCACTGTGTAACTTTGGGGAGCTCATGAGCCTCTCTGAATCTCCATTTCACCATCTGTTGAGTTTGCTGGGAGAAAGTAGAGATAATGTACAAAAAGTGCTCTGCCCATCATAATAGTTATATAAATGGCAACTGTTATATTTGTGAAATAAATCAATGAATGCTAGTTTTTGTTAGTAGCAAACGTCTGGTACTTTTTATAAGGTATTAATACCTACCTCTTTCTTTCTTCAAATATGGCAGCTTCTTTGAGCTCCAGCTGGTGTCTGTCTGAGTCTGATATTGAATGTCATCACTCTGTCTTCCTTCCCTAGTCCCTATCCAGTAAACTCCTTCAGAGTGGTTATCAAGCAGTAGACCTAGATGTCTTGGTCAGCGGGTGCTGGTCAGCAGCAGTCACAATGATAATAATAGACGTTGAGTGCTTACTAGACTTTGCCAGACAAGGCACTCCCTACTACAGAGACAAGCAGGAACCAAAGTAAGATCGTGGGTCCCAGACCCTCACATTTCCCTTTAGATTGAATCCATTTTTGGTGAGAAGAAGTGCGAAAGGAAGACATTCTTGAAGACCTAAACAAGATTTATCATCCAAAAAGAATTCAAACTGGAAGAGACTGAGACAGCATTCATTGACATGCTTAAAATTTTCTCTTCCCAACTACCCAGTGCAGTGATCAGGGATGAAAAAATTAAGAAACTACATCTCCTTTGCACATCTGAAGAGCAATGTGAGTGTGTGCGAATCTGTGATGTGGTAATAATAACAGTACTACTGCTGCTGCTGCTGCTAAGTCACTTCAGTCATGTCCGACTCTGTGCGACCCCATAGACGGCAGCCTACCAGGCTGGAATCTCTGGGATTCTCCAGGCAAGAACACTGGAGTGGGTTGCCATTTCCTTCTCCAATGCATGAAAGTGAAAAGTGAAAGTGAAGTCGTTCAGTTGTGTCTGACCCTCAGCAACCCCATGGACTGCAGCCTTCCAGGCTCCTCCATCCATGGGATTTTCCAGGCAAGAGTACTGGAGTGGGGTGCCATTGCCTTCTACAAACACATATAAATTACATGCTGAATACCCTGCAGGCATCATCTTATTTATCCTCAGCAAGCTGGGCTTCCGTCTATGGGGTCGCACAGAGTCGGACACAACTGAAGCGACTTAGCAGCAGCAGCAAACAGCCCTGTGAGGTAGACCTTTCTACTGTGGTCTTTTCCTTACTTGTGTAGACACTGACTTGCAGCTAAGCTCAATTATTGGTCCAAGGTGTTTTGACTGGGAAGTGATGAGGTTCCCAGACAAGGTGATTCCAGAGCCCAGATGCCCCCAGACTCCAACACGCTGCCTTGTTATTGCCCTGGCATTTTGTGTCTATGTCCCAAATTCATCCATTCATTCCCTGTACCATATTCATAGGTCAAATGGTGCCACTCCATTTCTCTCCCTAGCAATGCTTAAAGAGAGCATTTCTAGCATCTAATTCCTATTGAGCACTGATTTTTTTTTCCTCTTGGGAGCTCCAATACTCTCAAGACTGAGAAGGAACTAAAGGGAGCATTTGTTATCATAGATTATTCATAGTAAAGAATTTGCTGCACCCAGAGCAACAAAGATCTGTTTGTGTGTAGACTGCAAGGGCAGCAACAGTGTCACACTGAACACCATAAGCAGAGCACTGAGAAATGAGCTTCTCCTTGGGCCCATGGAGTGGTCCTCAGTAACAATGTCTCATAGATAGAGTTTCTGGATCCTTCTTAGCCCTTCCTCTGCTGCTCTTTCTGAAACAGCCAAAGATTCAGCATTATCAAAGATAAAAGTCAGTTATGCTAAAATGAATCCTTAAAACACTTTTTAAAAGACAGATATCAGTATCTATTTTAGTACAACTTTTTGGTCTGGAAATAGTGTCTTCATGAACCTGAACTTCCACACACTTGGCTTCTTGACTGGGTATGAAGAGGCCAAAGAACAATCAATGGATATCCAAAACAGCCCTCTTCTTTTAAGAAATCTGAATCTTAGCAGTTTTGTGAAAGAACAAACTTTTCTTTTGGGGGGGAGTCATTGCCATGCGGTAGATTTAATCATGTTGGGAATCGACTTCTATTTAATGCTGACTGTGGAAGATTGAAGATAGTTTGGTATTTTCTGATTCTTCTCCCATAGAGCAGAGGGTTCTAGCTCTCCATTTAAATCTGAGTTGGCTTGTGATGTTTTGACCAACAGAGTGTGTGGAGGTGATGCTGGGCTGGCTCTGGGCCTCGTGTTTAAGAGGATCAGCAGCTTCTGATTTGGTCTTTTGGAAGATCAAGGCCTCATGTGGGAAGTCTGCCCTCACTGCGGTTGCCAGGCTGTGGGAAGCAGGAGGCGTGTGAGGGTCCTGGCAGGTGAGTTGCCACAAAAGGAGTGAGAGGGAGATGAGAGAGATGGAGGGAAGGAAGGAAAGAGACAGAAAGAGAGAGTGAGAAAGCACTGTGGCATCTATTAGCTGAGTGAGAAGCACTTCTAGAATCTCAGAAATAGATCCTCCAGCCCCAGCTGGGATCAGAGATAAACCACCAGAGTGAACTCTTCCTAAATTCCCAACGAAATTGGGAACAAAATAAAACAGTTGCTTTAAGCCACAACATTTTGGAGTTGTTTGTGACATGGTAATAGATAACATTTTCAATTACTAAAGATCATTGTGGCCTAAGACAGTTCTCCGGCTCTCAACTTGGATAAAGCGATAATTCTTCAGATGTTAGGACTGGAGGGTCAAAGACATCATCGGTTCTGATACATTTATTTCACAGAAGAAATTGAAATCCATAGATGTGAAAACAGCAGGTAGAGCGAGGGGGTTAACTGCTGTTCTAACAACCTTGGGACCACTTTCCCAGGTAAGAGCATTTCTTGGTCTTCAAGTTTCTTGTGAGGGTATTTACTTCTGCCACTAAATTCAGAATCTCTCGTTTTCCTCACTCTGTTCCACAGCAGGCAGGGCTCCCTCCAAGGGACCATGTCTAGTCCAGGTTCCGGGAAACCTTCCTTCCTTTTTCTTCCACCTCATCCAGGAGCAGAGTTCATCCAACTTCAAATGCAGGCACAAAAGACATTGTGATTCATGCTATCAAGTCTCCTTCCTTTACAATAGGCACCTAGACTGTCCCCTGGGAACCCAAGAAAAGGCGAACCCCAGGACAGGATGGGGTCAGGCTCCTGCATTATCTGCCTGGGTCCTGGGTCCCTGGGTTCATCCCACGGCTGCTCACATGTAGCAGGTCAAAGCCCTGGGTTCCACCTCCCCCTCCCCTGGATGCCCCCACCCCTGCCTCACCGGCTCACGTAGGTGTGTTTCTGTGGCCGATGTGCTCTGTGCATAAGTTAACCACCTCACTTGTAAGTTCACAAGGGAGTAGCTTGCAGAAGACTCAGTTTAGCTGACTTCCCTTAGATTAAACTGCTCTTGGTGGAAAACTGAAGAAATAACCTTTCTGGTATTCTCTGTCTTTGTCTAACTGAGATCCAGAGTAAAGTCTTCTCTATTACACTTGCCCCAGCCTTATTCCAGAGAAGGCAATGGCACCCTACTCCAGTGCTCTTGCCTGGAAAATACCATGGATAGAGCAGTCTGGTAGGCTGCAGTCCATGAGGTCGATAAGAGTCGGACACGACTTACCGACTTCACTTTCACTTTTCACTTTCATGCATTGGAGAAGGAAATGGCAACCCACTCTAGTGTTCTTGCCTGGAGAATCCCAGGGATGGGGGAGTCTGGTGGGCTGCCGTCTATGGGGTCACACAGAGTTGGACACGATGAAGTGACTTAGCAGCAGCAGCCTTATTCAACACAAAGGGACTTGAGGTTTCAGAGACTAAATAGTTTCCAAAAATGAGGGGGGAAATCCCCAGTCGTGGCAATGATGGGACTCAGGCTTAGTGGGAAAATTAGGGAAAATAGTTAAAAGTTACTCCCCCGTCCACGAATATGATTAAAAAAAATATAAAAAGAGAAAAATATAAACCCTAGACCAGCATTTTGCAGAGTGGTTCAAGGACCATTTGCACTGGAATGACATAGGACGCTTGTTAAAAATAAAGATTCCAGAGCTCTAGTCTGGACCTCCTAAACCAGGTTCTCTGGGGGGTGGAAATGTAAATTTTTGTTGTTTCTTCCCGTGGTTCTTCTGCTCATTGAAGTTTGAGAATGGCTGCCTTAGATTTATTTTACACACACACAGATCATGAAATATTTTCTGGGAAGTCCGTGCAAATTTGAGTTCTGATTTATGGCTCCTTTCCTAATTCTTGCACGTGCACATTGTATAAGCACACCCACATGCACATGCGCACACTCAAACACACATACACACACATACACACTTGTTTTATAAACCTCTAACAGGAATGGGGAAAGGGGGTGGAGGCAGACTAGTTTAAATCTTTCTGTGTGGTTTTTGGACCTCAGGACTCACCCACTCCTCCATTTTGCCTTATCTGCTCCCTTGAACATTTCTTTTTTGCATGAAACATTCCCCGTTTAGGGTTTCCTGCCACAAGGGAAATTCCCAGGTGCAAGAACTTTCAGTTAGCCTCAGGAAAGACTCTGATGTGGATCTTTGAAGATGGAGGAGCTTAAATATTAAAGGATCCACCAGGTGCCAATAGAGTTGAATGGGAATCCCAAAGGGGAATTTGTTTTCAACATAAATACTAATAATATAGTAATTGTGAAGCGAATGTTTATAATGTGTAGAGTGCTCTGAGCAGCGCTGCCCTGGCTGTCTTGTGGGATGTCAGGGTGGGTGAGGCAAGGTAGGAAAAAATGGGAAAGCAGTGACCTGGGGAACTTGTGTTGAACAGGCATTGTTTTCTGTTCTTCACCCCTGACAGTTTTTGGTTCCAGGCCACATACTCATTGCTGCTGCTGCTGCTGCTAAGTCCTTCAGACATGTCCGACTCTGTGCGACCCCATAGACGGCAGCCCACCAGGAGGCTCCTCCGTCCCTGGGATTCTCCAGGCAAGAAACTTCTGCAAGTGGTCCTTCACATCACAGTAGAGAAAACCTAGAACTGATTAGAAACGGAAAGGCATCAGGTAAGAACACCTTTCAATACTTAGACGTAATGAAACAGCCAAGTATTGCTTAAATATATCCATTTTTCAAGACTGAGCTGAATGACAGATTCTCCATGAAGCACTTACCACATTACAAATACTATTATTATATTGTTAGGTTTTTTTATAGTTTATGTAGTTATACCATTATACATACAATATGTATGTGTATATATATATAGAGAGAGAGCTTAGTTGCTCAGTCGTGTCCAACTCTGTGATGCTATCTATGAACTGTAGCCCACCAGGCTTCTCTGTTAATGGGGTTTTCCAGGCAAGAATACTGGAGTGCGTAGCCATTCCTTTCTCCAGGGGATCTTCCTGACCCAAGGAAGGAACCTAAGTCTCCTGCATTGGCAGGCAGATTCTTTACCATCTAAGCCCCCATATACAGCTTGAAGTAATATTATGCTGATTAACATTATAATAGTATTAGCTACTGTTTTATAAAGATGAGGCTTCCCAGTTGGCACTAGTGGTAAAGAATCTGCCTGCCAATGTAGGTTAGACGTAAGAGACAAGGGTTTGATCCCTTAATTGGGAACATCCCCTGGAGAAGGGCATGACAACCCACTTCAGTATCCTTGCCTGGAGAATCCCTTGGACAGAGGAGCCTGATGAGCTACAGTCCATGGGGTCACAAAGAGTCAGACACGACTGAAGAGACTTAGCACACATGCACTCCTGCTAGTTTTAATATGCTAACTGCTAAGTCACTTCAGTCGTGTCCGACTCTGTGCGACCCCATAGACGGCAGCCCACCAGGCACCCCCATTCCTGGGATTCTTCAGGCAAGAACACTGGAGTGGGTTGCCATTTCCTTCTCCAATGCATGAAAGTGAAAAGTGAAAGTGAAGTCGCTCAGTCGTGTCCGACTCTTAGCGACCCCATGGACTGCAGCCTACCAGGCTCTTCTGCCCATGGGATTTTCCAGTCAAGAGTACCGGAGTGGGGTGCCATTTAATATGCTAGTAGTGTTATTATTGGAGAAGGCAATGGCACCCCACTCCACTACTCTTGCCTGGAAAATCCCACGGACAGACGAGCCTGGTAGGCTGCAGTCCATGGGGTCGCTAAGAGTCAGACACGACTGAGTGACTTCACTTTCACTTTTCACTTTCATGCATTGGAGAAGGAAATGGCAACCCACTCCAGTGTTCTTGACTGGAGAATCCCAGGGACGGGGGAGCCTGGTGGGCTACCGTCTATGGGGTCGCACAGAGTCGGACACAACTGAAGCGACTTAGCAGCAGCAGTGTTATTATCTTGTGTATTAATACCTATAACAATATTATTATTATCCAGTTAAAATAATACTAGCTAGGTAATAAAACCAGCCACAACAATAATAATGGCTACCATTTATTGAGCACTGACCAGATGTTATGTCCAGCTGCAAGCATGATCTCATCTAATGTTCCCACCATTCCATAAAGTGGTTGGTTACTCCAAGCGCTCTCACTTTGCATATGAGTAGATAAAGTTTTTCCCAGCCAGAAAACAGTGAGACAGCAATTTGAACCCAGAACCCATTTTCCCCCAATTAGCAGGTCACCTCTCCTCACCCTTTGGGTCCATACTGTGGTCTGCCGTGGACTGGAACGCTTGATCACCGTCTGCTTTTTCTTAGAGTGATTTATGAGTTACCAGCTCCTGGAGGGCAGAGTGCAATTTATATCTGAAAGCTTCAGAACCCTCAGCCCTGTGCCTTGAACTTACAGATAAGCACTGTTCAAATGTTTAGAACACTGCATAAGCGCTGTTCAGATAAGCACTGTCTGAACTGGTTAAAATTCCACACTGCCAACAGGGTCAGGCTTGTTGGTGACAGTGGCAGCCCATCTTCTCTGGTGTGCAGTTCCAGGACAGCACTGATTATTTACAACTTGTTTCTAGTGATAATAGGATTCCCATGCCTGTTTTCAGCAAGGACCAACGCAACTGTTACCCAATCATTTGCAAAGCGTCTATCAGATTTAAGAGGAGTTCCAGTAAACTGTATAATAATAATGAGAATAACAGGCAGCGAGTGCTTCCCACATGTTGAAAACTATGCTAAACTCTCTGCAGAATTAATCTCGTAACCCTTATCACAGCTCTTTGAGGTAGATATTGTTATCTTTTTTCTATACATGAAAGTTGAATAACCTGCCCCAAAATCAGCCAGCTGGTGAGTTGCAGTGTTCAGATTTGAAATCCAATTTTATTCCAGAGTAAATGCTTTTAATCATTTAATCACTCTTCTAAGTAACTCATTCTTCCCTTTCTTCTTTCTTTCCTTCCTTCCAAAAATATTTAATGAATGCTTCTTCTTCACTGGGCCTCTGTAAGATGAACGATGCAAAGATGAGCTGATAAGACACTTTTCCTTTCCCTAAAAAGTATTGGGGGAAATCAGAGGTGAAATAAGCAGTTATTACATATAAAAACAGCTCCAATAGAATTGACAGTGTTTTGAGAGCAGATGCATAATAGCCATAATGCCTGGGTACCTGCTTGGCTCTTGAAGATCCCTGAGTCCTCATACCAACCATCTGGGCTGGATGCCAGTAGTCCTCTTTGTATGTGATGATGCTGAGTTTCAGAGAAGTCAGAACAATTGCTCAAGGCCACACAGACATCCAGTGGCAAACTTGCCATAAATCCCAAAGTCTGTGCTTTCCTTACCAGGCCAAGTCACCCGGGACTAATATAAAGAAAACTAACATAAAACGGCCACCTTTCTCCATCGAGGGCAATATGTTTTCTACTAAATAAAGTAGTTAAATTTCCTCCTAGCCAAACTATAATCTCTCCACACACTTCAGAAAAACAACATCCAAAACTCTTTCTGTGAGGATATGGAGGAAGCCCTTAAGATAACAGATCTTTTAATTTCTTCAAGTTCTGTTGTAATGGAGTTTGCTAGGAAAGTTGTTCCTCAGTTCATATTTATTTAAACCTTCCATACCTTGGATTAAAGCTTCATTCTGGGCTGTAACGGACTGATTGAGGACAAGTACTAAATACTGAAAAAAAAAAAAAAAACAAAGAAATATGGAGGTACTTGAAATACAGGGTACTCGGTGGCTGGGGCAAAATTGAGGATGTGAGGTTCCACAGGGTGTTTGAGTCTGAATTGTTAGCACACTGGAAGTTCCAAGACATTTAACCTCTTGCTGGTCCTCTGAATTTTCTTTCTTTCTTTTTTTAAATAAGCACAGTAGCATGGAATGGCTTCAGAGGGAGCATAAACTGGCCTACCACTTTGAGAATACTGCAAATGCCCTGGAAGAGGAGATGAAAAGGGTTCAGAGGCAATATTCTCCTGTAAGGGCAATGGAAAACTTTCACTTGTCTGAAAGTGCTTTTTACAGGAGTTCAGGACTGCTTTTGAACCATTATCGAAATGATCAACAGAGTAGCAGAGTCACCAATGTAAGTTTTGTGAATTTTACAGTCTTTGGTCCAAATCAGCCTCTGAGCTGTAATAGAAGAGAAATTTTATGCACTTACAGAGCACTGGTGGAGAAGGAAATGGCAACCCACTCCAGTGTTCTTGCCTGGAGAATCCCAGGGACGGGGGAGCCTGGTGGGCTGCCGTCTATGGGGTCGCACAGAGTCAGACACGACTGAAGCGACTCAGCAGCAGCACAGAGCGCTGGGGCTCAGTAGTTGTCTTTGCTCTTTTTGATTTCCTGACGTTTAATGCTGTCATCGTTTCAGAGGGTCCAGCAACGCTTTTTCCCAGTAGAAGGCTCCACTAGCTTCCTGCTCTCCCTTGCCTGTGGTCTGCCCATCCACGCAGTGACATTCTTAAGCTCCAACCTCACAAGACACATCACACATTCTAAACTGCACCCTGCATCTTTGTGGTGGCTGAACACATTTAAAAATACTATTCTCGTGAACAGTATTTGGACATGAGACAACTAATTTCCTGCATCACGTGTGGATTTCAGAACAACGCCAGAGGGGCTAAGAACACACTTTCTCTGTTGACTACACAAAAACGTTTTCAGCATCTGCCCAGGGCCAGAAGTTTATCTTCTCCAGTATATTAAAAACACTAAGCTGGAGAGCCCATGTTAAAGAAAGAACATTTATTTAGCCAAGTGCTTTTGAAATCATTTTTTTGGGGGGGTTCTGAGATAGCCCTGAAGAATAAAGTGCCTCAACTAGCGCTGACCCTGATCACCCGAAAGCAAAATTTAAACAGAAAAGTCTGGTTTCCCTTTGCCCTTTCCCTTTTAACCCTTCTCACCAGTTTTCTTATTAGTTAAAGGTCAGTAATAGTTGGCTGATGTGGTAGATTGTTAATACATTGTGTTATTGAAGGTCATTTTCATCCAACCAGAAGTCCAAGCAAATTTAAATTCAGAAGAAGTAATTCATAATTTACTCTTTTTCTCATTACTCAATAAAAGAATTCAGACTTCCAGCACTTTTTTTTTTAACAACTTCTCTCCATGTGGTTTTTTATTTATTTATTTTTGACCACACCACAGAGCATGATGTGGGATCTTAGTTTTCCGACCAGGGATGGAACCTGCAACCCCTGCATTGCCAAGTGTGGAGTCTTAACCACTGGACTGCCAGGGAAGTCCCACATTCAATACTTTTTAAAAAGAAAGCATTGATCTTCTGTGTAAGGAAAATATGAGCCCGAGTGAGACTTATCACAGTTACTTTTGAGAGATGATGTGTCGTGAAAATTTTCAGCAAGGGACTCATTAGCGTCACATGATATAAAATGTGGGATTTTAGGATTTAAAAATATATTTATTTGAGATAAAAATTGGGATCTGAGGGATCATGTTATAAATAACAGATTATGAACAGGTGATCCACACATTACATGAAGTCCATAGATGTGTTTGTTTGGCCTAAAGAAAATTTTCATAGAATTTAAAATTATTCCCAGCATTCTAAAATGGGAGAAAGAAAATATAGGAGAACATCTCTATGATCTTGGGTTAGGCAAAAATTTCCTAGCTAAAACACCAAAATCATGATCACATGAAAAAAAAAATAAGCTGGGCTCTAGAAAAATTAAAAACTTGTGTTTTTGGAAGATACTGTTAGGAGAATGAAAGACAAGTCATGGATTGGGAGAAAATAGTTGAAACTCACATATCTGATAAAGAACATGTATAGAGTTTATAGAAAGAACTCTGAAAACTCAATAATATGAAAATAAACCCAATTGGGCAGATTTAAATGGACACTTAAGCAAATGAGAAGTATAGATAGCAAATAAACACATAAAATGATATTCAACTGAAATAAGGAATATATTTAAGGGAATGTAAATTAATGCAAATTAAAACCACAATCACTGCTGCTGCTGCTAAGTCGCTTCAATCGTGTCCGACTCTGTGCGACCCCATGGACTGTAGCCTACCAGGCTCCTCTGTCTATTGGATTTTCCAGGCAAGAGTACCAGAGTGGGCTGCCATTACCTTCTCCAGGGGATCTTCCCAACCCAGGGATCAAACCCAGGTCTTCTGCATTGCAGACAGAAGCTTTACCATCTGAGCCACCAGGAAGATATCACTACACAACTATTAAAATGGCTAAAATTAAAAAGACTGGCCATATTGAGTGTTAGCAAGCATGCAGAGAAATGGAACTCTTGTACACTGCCGGTAGGAATGTAAAGTGGTAACTGCCATTCTGGAACCGGTTTGGTAGTTTCTTAAAAGGTTAAATATTTAGCATATATATATGTGTTTATAAATTGCACATTTTATTTTTATTTAATTTATATTTTTAGGAAGTATAGTTGATTTATAATATTATGTCAGATATTCAACATGAATATTGGATGAATTCAATATTGGGAAAGGAGTATGTCAAGGTTATATATTGTCACCCTGCTTATTTAACTTATATGCAGAGTACACCATGTGAAATGCCAGGCTGGATGAATCATAAGCTGGAATCAAAATTCCTGGGAGAAATATCAACAACCTCAGATATGCAGATGGTACCACCCTAATGGTAGAAAGCCTGCCACCCTAATGGTAGGGTGATACCACCCTAATGGTAGACAGCCTCTTGATGAGGATGAAAGAGGAGAGTGACAAAGCTGGCTTAAATCTCAACATTCAAAAAACTAAGATCATGGCATCCAGGCCCATCACTTCACGGCAAATAGATGGGGAAAAATGGAAATAGTGGCAGATTTTATTTTCTTGGGCTCCAAAATCACTGCAGACAGTGATTGCCACAATGAAATTAAAAGATGCTTATTCTTTGGAAGAAAAGCTATGACAAACCTAGACAGCATATTAAAAAGCAGAGATATCACTTTGCCAACAAAGGTCCATCTGGTTAAAGCTATGGTTTTTCTAGTAATCATGTAAGGATGTGAGAGTTGGACCATAAAGAAGGCTGAGTGCCAAATAACTGATGATTTCAAAATGTGGTGCTGAAGACCTTTGAGAGTCCCTTGGACTGCAAGGAAATCAAAACAGTAAATTTTAAAGGAAATCAACCCTAAATATTCATTGGAAGGACTGATGCTGAAGCTCCAATACTTTGGCCACCTGATGTGAGGAGCCAACTCGTTGGAAAAGACCCTGATGCTGGGAGAGACTGGGAGCAGGAGGAGGAAGGGCAACAGAGAATGAGATGGTTGGATGGCATCACCAACTCAATGGACGTGAGTCTGAACAAACTCCGGGAGATGGTAAAAGATAGGGAGACCAGGCGTGCTGCAGTCCATGGAGTTGCAAACAGTCGGACACCACTTAGCGACTTAATAATATCCATTTAAAGTTATTGCAAAATAATGGCTCTATTTCCCTGTGCTGTACAATAATATACCTTGTTGTGTTTGTATCTCTTAATCCCTAGCTTCTCGCCTCCCCCACCATAACAACTAGTCTGTTCTCTAGAGTTATGTGAGTCTGTTTCTGTTTTATTATAGGCATTGGTTTGTTTTATTTTTTAGATTCCACATATAAGAGAAAATCCAGTGTATTTGTCTTTCTCTGTCTGACTTGGTTCACTTAAAGCATAATACTCTCCAGGCCCATCCACATTGTTGCAAATGGCAGTATTTCATTCTCTTTTCCTATGCTTGGAGTAATGTTCCATTGCATGTACATGCCTTGTTTTTTTATCCATTCATCTGACATTTCTTAAGTTGTGCTTTTTAAATATGTGCAATTTATTGTTTGGCAATTATATTGCAATATCCTCACTAAAAACTGGTGTGTTACATCTAAATCTTTTGTATATTGGGTTTCTCTTACAAATGAAGCAGGACACCAACAGGCTGGAGCAGGGAAACCACTGATTACCTTCAACAGGATGTCTCCCATGTGTTCACTGTGAACTGAATTAGTTTTGCTTCATTGTGGAGCCTGTCTGCTTGGCCTTTGCAGGTTGTTGACTTTAGAGCCCTAGGCTGCCATGCTTCTTGTAGGCATCTGAGTTTTCAAATGTATGCCTTGCTTCCCAGGTTAAGTTCCCTTTAGATCAGTTTTTCAGGTATAAGCCTGGTGTCAAAGTTCACTAATACAGAATGGAAGATGCCAAGTGATGATGAACACAGAGATTGGAGAGCTATGTCTACAAACCAAGAGCCATTAGAATTATTAGTGACCATCAGAGTGAGAAAGAGGCAAGGAAGGATTCTCTCCAAGAGCCCTGCAGTAAACTTGGTTTTCTTTAGGCATCTGTCTTCATCAAAAATCTGCCTTCTTTTATTAAGGGATTTCATCTGAGACTGGAGTATATCCTTAATTCTCTGTTTGTGTCAAAAGATGTATAAAGGCTGCCTATCTAGAGAAGTATATGATATTTCTACAAATGCAGAAGGTGTAACACAGAGCTTGGAGGTGGGAAGGGGAAAGAGAATAACTCAGCCTGGATATGTTTCTGGCCAGGTCAAATTTAGAAGACACCTCTTTTATTATTATTTTATTCTTTTTGAGTGAATAACTCTCAGTTCAGTTCTGTTCAGCCACTCAGTCCTCTCCGACTCTTTGCGACCCCATGAATCACAGCACGCCAGGCCTCCCTGTCCATTACCAAATCCCAGAGTTCACCCAGACTCACATTCATTGAGTCAGTGATGCCATCCAACCATCTCATCCTCTGTCATCCCCTTCTCCTCCTGCCCCCAATCCCTCCCAGCATCAGAGTCTTTTCCAATGAGTCAAGTCTTCGCATCAGGTGGCCAAAGTACTGGAGTTTCAGCTTTAGCATCATTCCTTCCAAAGAAATCCCAGGGCTGATCTCCTTCAGAATGGACTGGTTGGATCTCCTTGCAGTCCAAGGAACTTTCAAGAGTCTTCTCCAGCACCACAGTTCAAAAGCATCAATTCTTCGGCGCTCAGCTTTCTTCACAGTCCAACTCTCACATCCATACATGACCACAGGAAAAACCATAGCCTTGACTAGACGGACCTTTGTTGGCAAAGTAATGTCTCTGCTTTTGAAAATGCTATCTAGGTTGGTCATAACTTTTCTTCCAAGGAATAAGCGTCTTTTAATTTCATGGCTGCAGTCACCATCTGCAGTGATTTTGGAACCCCCCAAAATAAAGTCTGACACTGTTTCCACTGTTTCCCCATCTATTTGCCATGAAGTGATGGGACCAGATGCCATGATCTTCGTTTTCAGAATGTTGAGTTTTAAGCCCTTTTGAAATGAACGTCAGTTGGTAAGCATAGACAAGCATGAGTACACTCTCCATTCCACATTCATGAAGGGACAAGAGAGTGGTCTAACTAAAGTTTATATCATGAGATATATACTCAGAGTCAAACATGATGGCCTTAAATTAATCACAATGGTGGCCATGCCATGTTTTTCAATAAAGTTGCCAGCTTCCACTGTCTGAAACATCTCTGGAACTCTTCTTCTTTGCTAACTTTTGTAAAACCTTACACTGGATTATTTTGAAAGTCCTCAAGAATGTTAAACTCTGACTTTTTTTTTTTAAAGTTTGATTTTGGGCATGGAATGGGCTTCCCTGGTGGCTCAGATGGTAAAGAATCAGCCTGCAATGTAGGGGATTCAGGTTTGATCCCAGGGTTGGGATGATTCCCTGGAGAAGGGAATGGCTACTTACTACAGAATTCTTGCCTGAAGAATTCCATGGATAGAGGAGCCTGGCAGACTACAGTCCATGGGGTTGCCAAGAGTCGGACATGACTGAGTGACTAACACTTTCACTTTCACTGTGGGTTGAATAGTTCAGTTCCATTCAGTCGCTCAGTTGTGTCTGACACTTTGTGACCCCATGAACTACAGTAGGCCAGACCTCCCTCTCCATCACCAACTTCCACAGTTTACCCAAACCCATGTCCATTGAGTTGGTGATGCCATCCAGCCATCTCATCCTCTGTCATCCCCTTCTCCTCTGGCTGTCAATTCTTGCCCAGCATCAGGGTCTTTTCAAATGAGTCAGCTCTTCACATCAGGTGGCCAAAGTATTGGAGTTTCAGCTTCAACATCAGTCCTACCAATGAACACCCAGGACTGATCTCTTTTAGGATGGACTGGTTGGATCTCCTTGCTGTCCAAGGGACTCTCAAGAGTCTTCTCCAACACCACAGTTCAAAAGCATCAATTCTTTGGCGCTCAGCTTTCTTTATAGTCCAACTCTCACATCCATACATGACCACTGGAAAAACCATAGCCTTGACTAGACGGACCTTTGTAAACTCTTTAAAATTGACATATACATGGAATCTCAGAATGTGATCTTTTGTGGAAATAGGGTATTTGCAATTATAATTAAAGAGGTCATAGTGAATTAGAGTGGGCCCTAAGTTCTGTCTGCCCTGGTGGCTCAAAGGGTAAAGAATCTTCCTGGAAAGTACTCATGCCTGAAGAATTCCATAGACAGAAGAGCCTGGTTAGCTATAGTCCATGGAACTATGAAGAGTTGGACACAACTGACTGACTAACTTTAAGTCCTAACTGAAGTTTGTATAAGGAAAGGAGAAGAGGCACACAGACAAATATACACAGGGAAGATGCCAAGTCATGATGAACACAGAGATTGGAGAGCTACATCTACAAGCCAAAGGGCATCAGGATGTAATGGGGACCATCAGAGAGAGGAGGAGGCAAGGAAGGATTCTGTCCAAGAGCCTTTAGAGAGAGAGAGCATGGCTCTGCTGAAACCTTGAGTTTGGACTTAGCCTCCAGAACTGTGAGAGGATTTCTGTTGTTTGAGCCACCCAGTGTATGGTACTTGGTGACATCAGCCCTAGGAAACTAATATGGAAACTAGGTTGAATGTCTGTAAAAATAATCAAGCTGAGTAATTGTGCTGCTAGTCAAAAAATTCCATGATTACCTAACAAGATTGATTTTATCTCAAACTGAACTTAGATGACATGGGAATGGCTGCCTTTGATGGCCAGCAGGCTAAGACTGGTGCTTTTAGCATCATTTCATTGATCCTCTTAAAACTGTAGTATAGTAGCTCATCTCCATTTCACAGGAGAAAAAAAAATCTAAGGAGTTGATAGTTTAGGAAACTTGACTATACTCGTGCAGCTGGTAATGGTCAGAATTCAACATTTACACTTCTTTGATTAGACCACACGGAGTCGCAATGTCTGAAGATGCCTTCCAAAAATGTTTGAGCAATAGACGTACCTCTGAACTAATTGTACTATACCCCAACGTAAGGGACTTGCAGAATGGCTCTCTTGAACAGTAAGTTCTGATATTTTTGTTGAAAAGATTCCCTGTCATAACTTTACAGCCACACCTTGTCTATATTATGTTAGATTCTTTGCCTGCTTAACTTATCACTCCCAGAGGAGGCACTGGGACTTCTTTTCCATCTTGTACTGAACTGAAAAAGCTGTCAACGGTTAGTAAATAGTCAGTATTTAAGCGCTCCCTACAAATTATGACCCTCAGGCTAGAAGACTAAAAAAAAAAATTCTGTTATGCAATTTTCCACTCTTTAAGTAATCTTAACAGTGTGGGTCATGTTAGTCCTAGTTTAATATTATAATCCAAACAACATTTGACTCCAAACAGAATGAGGTTCAGGAGTCACCCTGGCTGTGTATTCTAAGACCACTCATGAGCTGGTTGGGCTGTTTGACCTTTCTAGTATTTGCAAACTGGCTGGTCTTTTTGTCCCTCCTCTGCCTACATGGCACTTACCACACACAGAATAATAGAACAATGGTAACATTTTAATTTTCTTCTTTTTTTCCTTCTTTTTTAATCTTTGAAGAAGGACCAGCTCAGCCCTATTGGTTGGGTAAGTTGAGGACCAGCTTGCGTATTTGCTGGCGCTCCAACCTGAGAGAAGTCAGGCTTGAGTGTGTCTATATCCTCTGCTCAGCTGTGAATCTTTGTCATTCTCTGTCCCCAGTCAGAGAAACTGGCTCATCCCCGTGGAAGGGATTATTTACAAACTGTCTTCAAGACTTCACCTTTCCTTTGTTCTATGTGTGTGTGTGCCTGGGTAAGGCATGTGCTGGTGTTTATAATGTGGCATGGAGGGAGAATGATCTTTGGTTCCGAGGACCAACTTTGGGTTGAGCTCAATCTTAAAAGTCCCCAAATATTAGTACCTCCTCTAAGAAGCATTTCAACTACACCCTTGATTTCATGCTGCCTTCTCTTAAACCCTTTCTTCTTGTAAAATGAAATCATTGACTTCTTTTCCTTTATTCTCAAAGCTCCCCTTCCTGTATAATCAATTGTACCTATATTTTCTTGTGAATATCAATTTCATCAGCTCTTGCTTTGTCACACTTTGTACTCAAAATTATTTGATAATTAGTTGCTTTCAAGGTAAAATTCAGAAGCTTATTGTTAAAGGTCCACCACATCCTCAATCCCCTTCTAACTTGTTTGTAAAAAAATTCATTCACCCATCCATCTCTCCATCTATCCATTCAGCAAAACTTTATGGAAATCCTGTGCTGTGCTGTGCTTAGTTGCTCAGTCATGTCTGACTCTTTGCGCCCCCGTGGACTGTAGCCTGCCAGGCTCCTCTGTCCATGGGGATTCTCCAGGCAATAGTACTGGAGTGGGTGGCCATGCCTTCCTCCAGGGGATCTTCCCAACCCAGGGATCAAACCCAGGTCTCCCCCATTAGAGGCGGATTCTTTACCGTCTGAGCCACCAGGGAAGCCCTAGAATACTGGAGTGGGCAGCCTATCCCCTCTCCAGGGGATCTTTCTGACCCAGGAATAGAACTAGGGTCTCCTACATTGCAGGCGGATTCTTTACCACCTTAGCTACCAGGGAAGCCCATTGAATACCTAACAAGTGTCAAACACTATCACTTGCATTGATAACAAAGTGCAACATGGACAGGCCTTGTCCGTCTTCTCATAGAGCATAGAATTTGGTGGCAAAATGGAAAAATGAATGTGATCATGCAGTGTGACAAGCTCTATGAGAGAAAGCTCAGGGGGCTGTGAGAAAAGAGAAGAGACAGTCTGGGGCCAAGGGACTCCTTCCCGAGGAAGTGTTATCTAGGCTGAAATCCTGTGAATAGGAGTCAGCCAGGTGAAAGCCCGGGAAAAGGTTTCTTGGTGAGTGAAAGATCGTGTCTAAAGCCCAGAGGTGAGACACCGTAGCACACCTGGGAAGTGAAAGAGGTTCAGTGTAGCTGGAGGGCAGAGTGGGGACTTTGTTTTAAGGTCAGTGAGGAACTACTGTAGGGTTTAAATAGATGAGAAAACAGATAAGATTTATCTTTTAAAAGGATGATTCTTGCTTCCTGAGGACAGTGGATGGGAAGAGTACAAAGTAATGGGACTGGAAACAGAACCAGAGGCCGAAATCTAGATAAGAGAATTGTAGGAACCAGGAGCAGAGAGACCAAGAGATATAGACAGAGATATTTAGACGTCATGCAGGTTCCAAGTAGGTCACACGATTGTATTCACATTGTACATTCACTGCCAGGCCAGCCTTGCTCCTTCTCTGCACAGATTCAAATTCTACCCACACTGATGCTCTATGTGACGTCTTCTCTGACTTTCAACCCCGGTACCTGTATGAATGTTTGTAAGATATTTTCTGTCTGCACCCCTTATTTCACAAAAAGAATTAATTTGCAATGTCAGTTGTTTCCTTAGCATATTTATTTTCTCAAGTGGATGACAAGCAGTAGGAGCAGAAATCATGTAAATACACCTTTTAATCTCATTCCCCTTCGGTGTTTCCCTCCTCATCTTGTGCTATGTGGATGAGCCATAAATATGTGTCTTATTGACCAACTGTGATGCTGCTGCAGTTCCAAAAATTCTCCAGGTGGGTCTCTTCCACGTTTCATTTTAAACGGCACAACCAACCAGTCTAGTAGTTCAGTTATTCATTTATTCATTAGCTTGTGCCTTATTCATTCACTTAGTTTGTGCTTTATTCATTCACTCATATTTTTTAAGTCCTTGCCATGCCTTAGGCACTATTCTAGAGTTGATCTATTG
This sequence comes from Bos grunniens, assembly GCF_055505025.1. Taxonomy (NCBI): domain Eukaryota; kingdom Metazoa; phylum Chordata; class Mammalia; order Artiodactyla; family Bovidae; genus Bos; species Bos grunniens. Next base: position 10,177,795 of record NC_141190.1, read on the forward strand.
CCTTTTTCTCAACTATCTGTTTAATTCTGGGTACTGAGCTTTTTATCACAGAGCCAGACCACTTCTCCTATTTGCCATATAAAACAAGGATTGAATGTACTGGAAATGTTTTTCTGCTATAAGCATAGCTTAGCACATGGTACCCAGATGAGCTGTCTTACGGTATGAGAAGGGGCTAAGGTGTGGACTGATTCCTTTGGCTTCCTAGATGGAGCGCTAGATTTCTGTCGTTGGCAAATGTCTTGCCCAAGGGACTTAGACCTTGGTATTTGAATGTGTACTGGACTGAGTTAATTCTGTCTTGCTTTTTAAATAGTTTCTAATGTTTACTCAGTAGAAGCAGAGTTAAATGATCCCAAATACTCCAAAACTCATGAATCAGAAGAATGTTAGAGCCCTAACGTAAAATTCCTAATGTAAAGAAAACTTTGATCTTTTGCCCCTGCTGCCTGATCAGCCCTGAGTTGGCCATTCCTGCCAGAAACAGGCACTGGACTAACTGTGGTTTGGGAGGGAAGTTTCTGAGTTCCAAAATTCTTCTGAGCTGTACTTGCCACGATTTTTATCCTAGCATTTCATCAAAGCTCTTCTTTGGTAAAAAAGTTGCCATATATGATTAAAAATAATTTGGGGGGCAGGATTTCTACCAGGAATTGAACAAACAATGTACTGTCTTATCCTGGTTCCAAATTCCTAATGCATCTGCTTTGTACAGTCCCCATTTCATAAAACTACAATTCCTCATTTGTCTGAGTTCTTTCTGCTTGTGTGCTAGCAGAGTCACACCCCTTTATTTTTGGCCCTAAAGGCACCTTCCCAAGTTTGGGAAAGCCTCTTATTTGAAGTCACAGAAGCCCTAAATAATGCAGTTGTTGCAAGCATCCTTGCTCAACATTTAGCAAGCTACCCCATTGCTTTCCCCCAGCAGAGCAGATATTGTAAAATGGCTGACTCCTCAGCTAGTTTCCTGAAGAGAACTCCCGATCTCTGCTCCACTTTCCTGCCAGAGCCACCATCTTGGATTCTGGTACTTTTCCAGTTTCTCTCTCTCAAAACTCCCCAGTCAAACATATGTGGCCACACAGAAGAAATCAGATGTTTTATTTGTTTGCTTAATTATTTTTACCTGAAGGTGCACCATGAGTCTGTGAGTCAACTTGTAGACATTTCTAGGTTCCACCAGCTTTTGTGCTGGGCCTCAGTCTCTCAGCTGTGATCCTAGAACTTTTCCTCATATGCCCAATGCCTCCTTTAGACTTAGATATTTTTTAATTTTGTTTGTTTGTTTTTGATACCAGATCTCTATATCACTGGGTGTGTGTGCTCCGTCGCTCAGTTGTATGTGACTCTTTGCAACCCCATGGACTCTAGCCCACTAGAGTCCTCTGTCCATGGAATTTTCCAGGCAAGAATACTGGAGTGGGTTGCCATTCCCTTCTCCAGGCTCTATATCATTAAGTCACCTTAATTGGCATGTAACAAAATCCTAGCCTAAACTGGTTTAAACAAAAAAGCAATTCATTGGCTTACCTAACCTTGAAAGTTCAGGAAGCAAGGTAAGGCACAGCTGAATTCAGAGCTCACAGTGGGGGGATTCTTAGGAGTCAGTTTCTCTCTACTCCTTGGTTCTGCCTTCTGCTGTGGTCGGCTTTTGTCCCGTGTTTCATGCACAGGAGTGGTAGCACTTGGAAAAAAGTGGAAAAAAGTGATCCAAGATGTTCAATAAAATTCTTAACCTATCATTAACCAGAGTTTTTTTCATGTACTCATCCCTGAAGCAGTCACTGTGGCTAGGCTTATGAGGAGTAGCAAAGAGCATCCCTGATGTGGGAGTCCTGGTAAAGAGCCTGAAACACAACAAATCAGAAGAGCTATTCCCCCTCCACTCCCAACTTGGGTGGGGAATCCCCTTTTCTCTTTCCTTCACTCACAAAGGATCCAAGTTGCTGTTGTTTCAATAAGGAAAAGTATTTATTTGTACCTTACACAATTTTTGAAAGCTGTTATTGCCATTCAATTTTTGGTATTTACTACAGTGCTGGGAGCAAAGTTAACAAAAGAAAAGCTTATTGAATAAATGAATTACAGGTTGAATGAAGTGATAGTAATTTCTTGACAGCTCCAGTTCCATTACAGGGACCCTTTCAGGCAGCCCCACAGGTTTCAGACTACAGAAGAGTTCAGTGCCTGCCACAGACATGTTTGATCTGCTGCAAAGTACATCCATTTTCAAGAATGTAATGCTTATGTGAGGTAAAACTTGAAGGTTACCACCCCCGAATTAGCATTGCCAGCCTGTGTGTGTATGCTCAGGAGCTCAGTCATGTCTGACTCTTTGTGACCCCATGGACTGTTGACCACCAGGTTCCCCAGTCCTTGGAGTTTTCCAGGCAAAAATACTGGAGTGGGTTGCCATTTTGTACTCCAAGGCCAGGCTGGCTTTAAAGGATACACGACTCTGTAAAACCATTTAAAACCCAGTTGTCAGAGTCTGAATGAACCATCATTATAAACATGTGTATATTCTTTTTACATTCATTAACATTACTTTTTCTGTTACATAATTGTGGTTGTATTTGTTTTTGAGTTTTTATTTTCAGTTTTATCTTTTGTTTTACTCCTATTATGTTACATTTTCAAAGTGGAGTAATCTAGACTACATTTTCAAAATTCTCTTTTTAAAAAGTTCATATATCATTTTAGGAGCTTCCCTGGTGGTTCAGCAGTGAAAAAAAAAAAATCCACCTGCAATGTAGGAGCTTCAGGAAATGCAGTTTCAATCCCTGGGTTGGGAAGAGCCCCTGGAGAAGGGAATGGCAACCCACTCCAGTATTCTTGCCTGGAGAATCCCATGGACAAAAGAGCCTGGGGTCTACAGTCCATAGGGTAGCAAAGAGTCAGACACGACTGAAGTGACTTAGCACTCAAACATATCATTTTAAATGCCATTTGTAGAGGCTCAACAAATGAGTGGAATGTATTAGCTTTTATCTTTCAATAAAGGTTATAAAATTCAACTGTTAAAGATATCTGCTAGCATTATTTTAAATGTGATGTTTTGTCCGAATTGAGAATAGACAAATGTCAGCTCACCAAAATTCTATAAAAGTGTTTGAGAAATTTGGCTTAGTCAAGGTATTTTATATTGGCCTCAACAAAATTGACCAAAACCTTTCTGTTCCTCTTATCCCTATATGACAGGTTAAGAGGACATCAAAGCCTATTCCTGGTAATTATTCTTAATGTTGTTTTACAGACCTAAAATCTCAATTATAGCACACACATGAAATTTAAATAGAAATTTAAGAGTGAGAAAACTCCTACCTCCTTTATTTTTACTATTACTAATAATTATACTGAGGATGGCTACCAGTTATTAACAGTTGACTGTGTGCCAGTGACCAGAGAAGGTACTTGGATTCACAATTTAGTTGAATTTCCTCAACGACTACGGGTAGTATTTATTCCCATTTCTGAGTGAGGAAACCAAATTAAGAAAACTTCTCTGAGATTTCATACAACCAGTAAATCACAAACCTTGAGAGTTAAAGACAAGTCTGCCTAATTTCAAAGCTCACAGTTTCCATTTAGGTCCTGTTAACTGAAAGATTTAGTCTTTACGTCTACAAAACAGAAATAGCATTGCCTCATGAAGTCCTTCTACCTGGCCCTGACTGGCCCATCCTGGAGAGGCGCTTCGCTTGGGTGGTAGATAATGTGTCCACAGTCTTTGGGGCCTGGGCTCCGGTTTTGTGTATCAGACGGGTCCCATGTGCCTGCTCCTCACATTTGGACCTTTTATTATTAGTCCTCACACTGGCAAATCATCTATAAAATTTGTTACTTGATCATTACTTTGTCATGTTTGGGAAAGAAGAGTTTAAAGATCTTGATTAAGATGAGTTGGAAGTGGTTACAGTGTTCATAAAAGCTACATATTTCTATCTTGTGTCTTAATTAGTGGATAAACAAGAATGTATCAATCCATTCCCAGACTTTAGCACCTTGTTATGACCAGGAAGACTTCCATTAACAGTAGGCTCAAAGTACCAAGGCATCAGGTGGGAAAGGCTCTTCAAGGAGAGTAGCTTTGCTCAAACTGCTTTAAGCAAGAAAAGGAGTTCTTGTAGCTAACGTCGTTGACAAGTTCAGGCAGTGTCAGCTTCAGGCACAGCTTGGTCCAGGGTCTCAAACAAATGCCATTAGACATCTGAGTCTATGTATCTTTCATCTCTCCTTTCCTCTCTGAACTTAGTACTCCCGATAACAGGAGGGCCCCCACAAGCCTCATGCTTAAAACCTATCAGTTTTCACATCCAGAACAAAGGCAGTTATTTCTCTCCTAAGAGTACTAGCCCAAATCCTAAGAATGACACTTTGGCTTAGCTTGGCTTGGCTCATACACCCACTTCTTAAATCAATTACTGAAACGAAGGAAGAAAACTAGCCAGGCCTAGGTTGTATACTGTCTTCTGGAACTTAAAAGTGGGATTAGCCCCTTCAGAAACATAAATTCTGGAAATGTATGGAAAAATGTTTTTCCAAAAGAAAGTCAGGAAGAAGGAGGACCAAAGGAACCAACCGATCAATTAACCACCATCACCAACAAATACATAGGTGTCCACCGTATATTTTCTAGAACTCAGTTTCTCTATCTAGAATCAAATCTGACCCCAGAATACTGGGCTCCTGTGTACCCACTTGTGTGGGGGAAGCAGGCAGAGAAAGATGTGGTATATAGGCTAGCATTAGTCAGGGTAACAAAATTGAGCTCTGGGCATTCTAGTGACCCAGCGAGCCTGCAGGATACAGTAACTATTGCTACAATAAGAATGTGTCCCAGCTGGGAATGTTTCCCAGTTGGGGAATGAGTGAGGGAGAGCAAGATCCATCTTAAGGAAAAACAGATTTATTTTCAAACATCCATTTGGGATGATTGTTAAACAAGCCTTTTAGAACACTTCCAAGCCCCTGCTGGGCTGCTCTCTTAAGATGTGACATTTGGGAGAAACACCCACTGCTACTAGTGACTAGAAAATAAGGATGAAGTAGGAAGCTACGTCAAATGATATAGGACCATCAGGAACAGAAGTGATGTGGGTGGTACTGAGTTAAATAGAGGTCTTTTTGGAAGGGTCTGGATTCATATAGTTTGTGGAAATCACTTTCTTATCAGTTGGGTAAAATTTTTTACAAGGATTTGGGTTTATGGTTCAACATTTTCAGTAAGAAAGAAAGATAACAGCACCCGCCCCCCCGGAAAAAAAATCTTGTCTTACCATTGGTAGAAAGTGATGCTCACTTTGTGAGTCGTATTTAATACAGAAAGCCAAGGAACCTTTGGTTCAGAGCAGAGGATCCTGGGAACACATTACTAGATAATAGAATAAATTACAGGCCATCCAGGAAAATAAAATCAAGGGCCTCAGCTATAAAGAGAAACCCAAGTTCAGAAGATGCTCTTGGAGTAGAGCACTTATAGATCAAATAAAAATTCTTATGAATTTTCTAAACTCACAAATTTAATTCAATGGGTGTTAGAGAAAAACTCTTGATGCTTCCAAATTTTAAAAAAGGGGACGAAAAAAAGATACCCTGTTTTCTGTTTTTTCCTGTCCTGTGAAAAGTGCCAGAGAGCTGGGCTCCAGGGCTAATAGATGTCACCTGGAATGGGTGTCCTGGCCACTTGAGGAACCAAAGTCAGTACCTCCTCCATCCTTAAGTGGATATTGGCTAAAGAAACTCACCCTGTGCCTGTCAAAATATAAGCTTAGGATGGCATATGGGATTAGAGAGGGAGCATAGGCCCTCAGGGGCTTTCCTAGTAGCTCAGGTGGTAAAGAATCCGCCTGCAAAGCGGGAGACCTGGGTTTGATCCCTGGGTTGGGAAGATTCCCTGGAGAAGGGAACAGCTAATTCCAATTGAGCTATTTCAAAAGGATGCTGTTAAAGTGCTGCACTCAATATGCCAGCAAATTTGGAAAACTCAGCAATGGGCACAGGACTGGAAAAGGTCAGTTTTCATTCCAATCCCAAAGAAAGGCAATGCCAAAGAATGTTCAAACTACTGCACAATTGCACTCATCTCACACACTAGCAAAGTAATGCTCAAAATTCTCCAAGTCAGGCTTCAACAGAACGTGAACTGTGAACTTTTATATGTTCAAGCTGGATTTAGAAAAGGCAGAGGAACCAGAGATCAAATTGTTAACATCCTTTGAATCATCAAAAAAGCAAGAGAGTTCCAGAAAAACATCTACTTCTGCATTATTGACTATGCCAAAACCTTTGACTGTGTGAATCACAAGAGAACAGTTTTTCTAGAGATGGGAATACCAGACCACCTGACATGCCTCCTGAGAAATCTGTATGCAGGTCAGGAAGCAGCAGTTAGAACTGGACATGGAACAACAGACTGGTTCCAACTTGGGAAAAGAGTATGTCAAGGCTGTATATTGTCACCCTGCTTATTTAACTTATATGCAGAGTACGTCATGAGAAATGCTGGACTGGATGAAGCGCAAGCTACAATTGAGATTGCCAGGAGAAATATCAATAACATCAGATATGCAGATGACACCACCCATGGCAGAAAGTGAAGAAGAACTAAAGAGCCTCTTGATGAAAGTGAAAGAGGAGAGTGAAAAAGTTGGCTTAAAACTCAGCATTCAGAAACTAAGATCATGGCATCTGGTCCCATCACTTCATGGCAAATAAATGGGGAAACAGTGGAAAAAGTGACGGAATTTATTTTTTGGACTCCAGAATCACTGCAGATGGTGATTGCAGCCATGAAATTAAAAGACATTTGCTCCTTGGAAGAAAAGTTATGACCAGCCTAGACAGCCTATTAAAAAGCAGAGACATTACTTTGCTAACAAAGGTCCGTCTAGTCAAAGCTATGGTTTTTCCAATAGTCATGTATGGATGTGAGAGTTGGACTATAAAGAAAGATGAGCACTGAAGAATAGATGCTTTTGAACTACGGTGTTGGAGAAGACCCTTAACAGTTGCTTGGACTGCAAGGAGATCCAATCAGTCCATCCTAAAGGAAATCAGTCCTGAGTGTTCATTGGAAGGACTGATGCTGAAGCTGAAACTCTAATACTTTGGCCACCTGATGTGAAGAACTGACTCATTGGAAAAGACCCTGATGCTGGGAAAGGTTGAAGGCGGGAGGAGAAGGAGACGACAGAGGATGGGATGGTTGGATGGCATCACTGACTCAATGGGCATGAGTGTGAGTAAACTCTGGGAGTTGGTGATGGACAGGGAGGCCTAGTGTGCTATAGTCTATGGGGTCAAAAAGAGTTGAACATTACGGAGCAACTGAACTGAACTGAATGCACTACAGTGTTCTTGTCTGGAGAATCCCCAAGGACAGAGGGGACTGGTGGGCTACAGTGCATGGGGTTGCAAAGAGTTGGACACAACTGAGCAACTAAGCACAGTGCATGGAACCTCAGACATTCCCAAGAAAAATGAACTGTATAAGGTCTGGCCTTACATGGTCTGCAGCTCATTATTTCCCCTTTCCACAGTGGTGGGCTGGTTGCTGGAGATGTGGGCTGCAGATGGGATGCACACTTTCCTGGGGTTTTGTTCTATTATCCAGGCCCCTGTTAGGCACCAAAAGTATTCATTTCCTGGCATGCCTGTGGGTTCAAAGCATGGATGTCCAATTTGCTCTTTGGATAGCTTGGACAGCTGGCTGGGCCCTGGAATATATGAAAGGGCCAATGGGAACCCACTATTACGCTAGGTTGTGTCTGACCCAGGCGTCTTGTCTTTCTGCCTTTGCAACACCAGCATGACCCTCAGTTGACCTCTTTTTCCTCGATTCTCCTACTTCTGACCATTCCAAACATTGCTGCCAGGTATGCCTTCTCACATCACCGTTTAAAGTGGCGAATCCTTGTCTCAAAGGTCAGCAGGGACTCTTCTTTGTTTCCAGAAGGATTTTGAACACCTCCGTCTCAGATAGGCCAGTGTCGCATCCCTGTAGGCCTTCAAACACCTTGCTCATGCCTCTTTCCCAATCTTTGCCCATCTCTTCCCTTGGGCTAGAATTTCTGTTGCACCCCTTACCGCCCAGTATTTACCGACCCTCTCCAGACCACTCCAGCTCTCAGGGTTTTCTTCAACAAATTGCTTATATTGTACAGCATCTAAACTGCTCCTTGGACAAATAATTGTGCCATTTTTCTCTTTAGCACATTTTTACGTACTTATGTCGATGAGGCTATAAATTTCTTCCTCTCTTGTATCTCCCAGAGAGATGATCACATAGGAGACATTTAATAATTATTGAGTAGATGAATACATAACTCAGGGGCATTGATAGCACTGAAAGCATTCTTGTGATCCGAGTAAAACAGGTTAGAAAAATGACAACCTACTCCCAGCCTTGTGATTTCAAAATCTGAATTTGATCTACACGTAGGTTAGGGTGCCCTTTGTACCACTTGTTTTAATTTTCAGCAAAAAAAGATACTAGAAACATGTTTCATCAGAGGAATATTTCTACTGTCCATCCTCTGCTTAGAAACCTCTAGTGGTTTTCTTTCGGTACAACATCAAAAACAAGCCAGCCTCTGGAATTCTCTCCTTTCTTGCCTCCTTGCTTTGATCGGTTCCCACAGACTCCTCTTCCTGGTTCCTACCTCAGTCCACTTCCTGGTTCCAACCTCATTTTCAGGGAGCTCGAGCAGCCTGCCTTTGCCCCCTTCCTCTCCCAGTCAGATGGGCTGCTTTCCTTGCCTCCTGGGCAAAAAGCTAGAGCTTTCTGAAGTTTTATCTTTAAAGCTGTGTAAAAGCGCCTCTAAAGCTGGAGGGCCAAAGCGGGGGAGGTGCAGAGATCTGATTTACCATTCGGTGTCTGTGACTTGTTGAGATTAAAAAAATAAACAAAAGCAGGCATATTTGAAACATTAAAGACACATCAATTACTTCCAGCTTGTGCTGTTTCCTTTTGAACTCCTCATCTTGTGAATGTTATTGTCTCCCTGCTCCTGAAAGCCTTTGTCCCCTTCTGGGGTCTGAGGCCCACCCTTCAAGGGAGTCTCGGCCAGGGAAAAGGAAGCCAGGGGAAGTGCGGTTGTCCCCGAGCCAAGCTGGCGCCCTGATGGCTTAGCAAGCCTTGCCTGCCTTCACTTCCCGCTTACCAAGCTGGCTCTCCACCTGAGTGCAGGCAATGAAGGACATGGGTGGATGGAGTGTCCTAACTTTTATGGCGGCCGAGCAGCCTAAGCCTTCCATTTGCAAGTGCCTGATTCACAGGCAAAGGGGCTAAAAGCCCAGAAGGAGAACAGTGCTGGTGACAGCAAATACTATGAACAAACAGAGGCTGGAATGCCTCCCCAGGTCTCATTTTCACACTCGGTTATCCCTTGTTTGGAAATCTGCTTTCATTTGCTTGGAGTCAACTCCAGGAAGAGGAGCCTTACAGAATCCCCGGGTGGTCAGGGTCAAATCTTCAGGGGTGACTTAGCCCAGGGCCTACTGAGGTCAAGTGCTGTATTTTGTGATCTTCCCTGGGACTTCCATCTCATGGCCAGGACTGTACGCAACTCCTGGTGGACTTGAGCATCTGTGAGAAATACAAAGGTTGAAAGAACACTATTGTTAAAAGGGATCTGAGCAGTCAGTCTTCTTTCCATAGATGAGAAAACTGGGCCCAACAAGTATGTAAAATTCTCCTTGGATTTTCGTCTTCATTCTTTTATTATGCAGATTTTTGTTTAGTGCTTAGGGCTTCCCAGGTGGCTCAGTGGTAAAGCATCCGTCTGCCAGTGCAGGAGACCCTGGTTCCATCCCTGGGTCAGGAAGATCCCCTATAGAAGGAAATGGCAACCCATTCCAGTATTCTTGCCTGTGAAATCACAAGTACCGGGGAGCCTGGCAGGCTACAGTCCATGGGGGTCACAAGGAGTTGCACACAATTTAGCGACTAAACAACAACCAGAAATGTGCAAGGCAGTGTTCAGGGTCCCAGTGCTGGTTTGTACTGGGACCAGATCCCAGGGCTCCTCATTCTTGGTCCAGTATTGCTGTATGTATCGTTTTCCCTACAAAATACAATAAGTCAGCATGTTGATTAGTCACTTGACCGTTCATCAAGCCCCTGCTACATTCCAGGCACTGGTGTGTGACACAATGATTTCAATCAATTTTATACCATCTTGAAAGATGTATGCTGAGGGAATCGAGGCTCTGAGAGGTCGCACACTGCGTTTGCCAGTAAGGGGTAGAATTGGGATTGAGTTGGGAGTCCATTTGACAGCAAAGTCCAAGCTCCATTTTCATCATGGTGCAGTAGCAGCTCAATTTCTCCCAAAACTTCACAGTCTAATGAGGTTGATCTCATTCCCCACCAAGGGACCCTTCTCCTTTTTACCAGAAAACCTTTGGAAATGGAGTTCCCTTGCTTGCCTACCCTTCTTTCCTTCTCTCTACCTTATTCCTACATCTCCCTTGGGGATCACACCTTAATTGGCTCATACTTCAGGAATGTTTAGAAATGATGAAATCCAGCCACCGGGTTTTAACTTCGCTGAGCTTACTATTTAGAGAGCCATCATTCCTTCAAATCTGTTTTATTTTGTCAGATTTTACTGACAAGCCCGGATCAGATGAGCAAACAGTATCGCTACATAAACCTTTGTTGCTGGCCCTTTAGAGAACCGAGGAAGACCTTGACCTGACTTTTTTCTTTTTGTCGGGAACAAATTGCTCCTTGGCCGGGGGAGGGTTATTTGCTATTGTTCAGCCAAGTCAGGGAATGCTCTGGATTATCAGATATTCTGATGGACAGAGTTACAATACAGGGATCATCACCTTTTAAGGAATTAGAATGAAATACACTTAACACACAAATACTGTACTAAGCACAACGTAATTTGCTTGCTGTGTTCTGGTGCTGATCCTATGAGCACCAATTGTCACTTGACAGAACATCTTATGAAAAGAGCGCAAGAAACCAGGTAACTAACCTGCTGAGTGGTTCTGAGTCATCCCACTTTTCCTTCCTGAGTCCTATTTCCTCCTCTGTAACACAAACATGTTGGATTTGATTCATTTTGGTATACATGTTGCACGCATGCCTTAGTACTCTGCTCCTGGGCCCATATCAGACATCACGAATCAATTGAGGCAGTTTTTCCTTTAATCCCTGACAGCCTCAGGATTTCTTTACATCTGATGTTCCAGCACCAACCCTCAGTGGACTAGAGTTGGCACATGAAATGAAATCTATTTGCTATCGTTGAACTAGATGATCTCTATGGTCTTGGCTTTTGTGAGCTGCCTGGAGTAAGTGCATGGCGGATGCAAAGCTATGCAAAGCTGAATAGTTGGTGGTATGATCAAGCATTGAGTATGTGACCACTCAACTGTGATTGTTTTTCTCCTTCAGTCTACTAAGACCTAGGCTAACGTGGCTACTGAAAACCATGGTGGAATTTCATCTAAAATCTGGGGTGGATGGTGACAAGAGGGATTGATCAGCTTAGCTCAAGACCTAAGATTCAAGTCCCCCTCACAGAAACAGGCGTAAGTCAGTAAGCCCACATCTGAGTTCCCTCTGCCCACAACACTAGACTGGGATATGTCATTCATGTTATGGTTAGTGGGACGTGAAATACAAACCTCCTAGTGAACTAGAAGGCCCTCGGAGTCAGGGAGAAGGTTCTAGTTATCTTTTGGATGTACAGCCTGATTCCATACCAAAGTGTTTAACCTTTGAAAAATCACTTAACCTCTCTCTGCCTCAGTTCTTAATTTACTAAACAGGGAAATAATAATAGTATATACTTCTGGGGTCCGTGGTGCCTGTCACAAGAGGTTATTGATGAAAGTGCTTAGAAGACCACCTGGTATATTTTTGCTTTTGTTTTGTTATAAAATCACAGCCTACCTAAACGCATGATGAACACTTGGGCTGATGTATGTTGACTGAATTTTTAAATGACCATCAGAAGTGAATATGCACCTTTGGAGAGACTCATCCAAGAACCAGCAGGAAGCCACATAAGACAGGATGTTGCCACAAGCTAGTGGGGAACTGAACAGGGAAGAGTTAGTGCTAAGGATCTGGATCCATCTGCTTTTAAGACCCTGAGAACTGCTGAAGGGAGACACAGGATGAGGGGGAAAGCTCTGCTCAGTTTTCTGGGCTCAGGCAATTTTTGTTCTTTAAATTAGAAGCTTCCATTTTTTGAAGCATATTCAAATCATCAAAGTACTTTCATGAGAATATATCATTTTTATCTCATTGTGTCCTCAAACTTATAAACTCAAGCTCAAGGCAGTATCAATCACCTTTATATGACTGATGAAGGGAAGCTGAGGCCTAGAAAGGTTAATTTGCCTAAGGACACACAGCTCGTGTGGGAGAGGCAGAGCCTGCACTCAGACTCCTGTCTCCACAATCTCCTCTATTCTCTCTACTTCCTGTTCTCCACAAGCATAGTTCAGTTTTAGGTTTCCCAGCAGTTTTTTCCAAATAGCATCAAGAAAAAGCAATTTTATTAATTTATTAATATAAATAATGAGTTGATGAGTGACTTTTATCTTCCTCAAATCCTACAACCAAAATATTCCTACAAAAGGAGTCTGTAAAACACGCTTGGGTACGCCTGGAAAGAGACGACAGGATCAGCATATAATGCCTAATGAAACATATAAGGGACAGAACTGGGCTTTTATTCGAAACATGATCTTCATTTTGCTGCCAAATAAAATAAAACAAGTATGAAACAGGAACAAACCACTGTTGGACATGTTTGCCTAAAGACTTGGACACATTGTGAAACCAGGACTTTATATGTTGCCCTTAAAAAAAACAAAGGAACGTGTACCTTTTGAGTAGGCATGACTTTTAGTTTTCTTTTCCATGATGGGAATACTTTTGCAAGAGATCAAAATCAATTCATCCCCCTTCTTCCTTGAGACCATAGCATGCAGTAAATCCATTTTCCAAAATGCTACTCCACCAGGACCTGAAATGAGTGGGGCTGGGTCCCCACGTTTGCACACTTGAGAGTCCCCATTTTCATAGTCCTATGGCTTCAGCTGATTACCATGATCTGACCCCAAGGGGAGCCATAGTCTGGGTAGGCCAGTGAGATCCTTTTCTTTAGATGTTTTCAACCACAGAGAGGAGGATTCTAGTTGGTGTAAATACTTGAGTGGGGAGAACATGGAGATCAGGCCTAAGAGAGCCGCACTGGGCCATGTCCAAAACGAGCACACAGAGAAAGAACACAGGGAGAGAAACAGGGAAAAGTGGTGAAGACACAAAAAAAGGAGTGAAGGCACGAGAAGATACGAGAAAGACTGTGTAGGTCTTGAAAAAATAGAAGGACTATTTCTCAAAGCCCAGATTCCAACTCCAGTCCAGGAGGCCTGGCTGGACTTCTTGACCTGATTACACAAAATTCCATAAGATACCCTCATGTCTTGACAGAGTGTGGCACTCTATTGTTGAGTAAATTGTCCATTAAATAACCCTCCTTCCTTGTGCTACTTTGAGTAGATTTTTATCCCTTGCAGCCAAAAAGTCTTTGATTGGTATGTTACAGCTTTCTCCAGCTGACATAAAGTTGGTGGGGCTATTCCAATGATCAGGTGATTTCTTTCTTTCTTTAATGTAATAATTTATTATGCATTTTACACATTCCAGAATCTGTGCGAAATATTTCACTGTGTGATCTCATTTAAGCCACACAACAATTTAGGTTTGTACATATGATTTAGTACACACAATCAGTTCAGTTCAGTCACTCAGTCGTGTCTGACTCTGCGACCCCATGAACCGCAGCACGCCAGGCCTCCCTGTCCATCACCAACTCCCAGAGTTCACTCAGACTCACGTCCATCCAGTCAGTGATGCCATCCAGCCATCTCATCCTCTGTCGTCCCCTTCTCCTCCTGCCCCCAATCCCTCCCAGCATCAGAGTCTTTTCCAATGAGTCAACTCTTCACATGAGGTGGCCAAAGTACTGGAGTTTCAGCTTTAGCATCAGTCCTTCCAAAGAAATCCCAGGGCTGATCTCCTTCAGAATGGACTGGTTGGCTCTCCTTGCAGTCCAAGGAACTCTCAAGAGTCTTCTCCAGCACCACAGTTCAAAAGCATCAATTCTTCAGTGCTCAGCTTTCTTGACAGTCCAACTCTCACATCCATACATGACCACAGGAAAAACCATAGCCTTGACTAGACGGACCTTTGTTGGCAAAGTAATGTCTCTGCTTTTCAATATGCTATCTAGGTTGGTCATAACTTTCCTTCCAAGGAGTAAGCGTCTTTTAATTTCATGGCTGCAGTCACCATCTGCAGTGATTTTGGAGCCCAAAAAAATAAAGTCTGACACTGTTTCCACTGTTTCCCCATCTATTTCCCATGAAGTGATGGGACCAGATGCCATGATCTTCGTTTTCTGAATGTTGAGCTTTAAGCCAACTTTTTCACTCTCCACTTTCACTTTCATCAAGAGGCTTTTCAGTTTCTCTTCACTTTCTGCCATAAGGGTGGTGTCATCTGCATATCTGAGGTTATTGATATTTCTCCCAGCAATCTTGATTCCAGCTTGTGCTTCTTCCAACCCAGCATTTCTCATGATGTACTCTGCATAGAAGTTAAATAAGCAGAGTGACAATATACAGCCTTGACATATTCCTTTTCCTATCTGGAACCAGTCTGTTGTTCCATGTCCAGTTCTAACTGTTGCTTCCTGACCTGCATATAGGTTTCTCAAAAGGCAGATCAGGTGATCTGGTGTTCCCCTCTCTTTCAGAATTTTCCACAGTTTATTGTGATCCACACAGTCAAAGGCTTTGGCATAGTCAATAAAGCAGAAATAGATGTTTTTCTGGAACTCTCTTACTTTTTCCATGATCCAGCAGATGTTGGCAATTTGATCTCTGGTTCCTCTGCCTTTTCTAAAACCAGCTTGAACATCAGGAAGTTCACGGTTCACATATTGCTGAAGCCTGGCTTGGAGAATTTTGAGCGTTACTTTACTAGCGTGTGAGATGAGGGCAATTGTACAGCAGTTTGAGCATTCTTTGGCATTGTCTTTCTTTGGGGTTGTAATGAAAACTGACCTTTTCCAGTCCTGTGGCCACTGCTGAGTTTTCCAAATTTGCTGGCATATTGAGTGCAGCACTTTGACAGCATCATCTTTCAGGATTTGAAATAGTTCCACTGGAATTTCATCACCTCCACTAGCTTTGTTCATAGTGATGCTTTCTAAGGCCCACTTGACTTCACATTCCAGGATGTCTGGCTCTAGGTCAGTGACCACACCATCATGATTATCTGGGTCGTGAAGGTCTTTTTTTGTACAGTTCTTCTGTGTATTCTTGCCACCTCTTCTTAATATCTTCTGCTTCTGTTAGGTCCATAGCATTTCTGTCCTTTATCGAGCCCATCTTTGCATGAAATGTTCCCTTGGTATCTCTAATTTTCTTGAAGAGATCTCTAGTCTTTCCCATTCTGTTGTTTTCCTCTATTTCTTTGCATTGATCGCTGAAGAAGGCTTTCTTATCTCTTCTTGCTATTCTTTGGAACTCTGCATTCAGATGTTTATATCTTTCCTTTGCTCCTTTGCTTTTCGCTTCTCTTCTTTTCACAGCTATTTGTAAGGCCTCCCCAGACAGCCATTTTGCTTTTTTGCATTTCTTTTCCACGGGGATGGTCTTGATCCTTGTCTCCTGGACAATGTCACGAACCTCATTCCATAGTTCATCAGGCACTCTGTCTATCAGATCTAGGCCCTAAAATCTATTTCTCACTTCCACTGTATAATCATAAGGGATTTGATTTAGGTCATACCTGTATGGTTTAGTGATTTTCCCTACTTTCTTCAATTTAAGTCTGAATTTGGCAATAAGGAGTTCACGATCTGAGCCACAGTCAGCTCATGGTCTTGTTTTTGCTGACTGTATAGAGCTTCTCCGTCTTTGGCTGCAAAGAATATAATCAATCTGATTTCGGTGTTGACCATCTGGTGATGTCCATGTGTAGAGTCTTCTCTTGTGTTGTTGGAAGAGGGTGTTTGTTATGACCAGTGCATTTTCTTGGCAAAACTCTATTAGTCTTTGCCCTGCTTCATTCCATATTCCAAGGTCAAATTTGCCTGTTACTCCAGGTGTTTCTTGACTTCCTACTTTTTGCATTCCAGTCCCCTATAATGAAAAGGACATCTATTTTGGGTGTTAGTTCTAAAAGGTCTTGTAGGTCTTCATAGAACCGTTCAACTTTAGCTTCTTCAGCATTACTGGTTGGGGCATAGACTTGGATTACTGTGATATTGAATGGTTTGCTTTGGAAACGAACAGAGATCATTCTGTCGTTTTTGAGATTGCATCCAAGTACTGCATTTCGGACTCTTTTGTTGACCATGAGGGCTACTCCATTTCTTCTGAGGGATTCCCGTCCGCAGTAGTAGATATAATGGTCATCTGAGTTAAATTCACCCATTCCAGTCCATTTCAGTTCGCTGATTCCTAGAATGTCGACATTCACTCTTGCCATCTCTTGTTTCACCACTTAGTCAGCAATGAATATTACTGTATAGTACATAAAGTCTTACTAGCTTTATTAGTAAAGTGAATGGGATCTTTACTACCAAGCTTATAGAGTAGGAAAACAAGAATAAGAGTAAGAACAACTGACCTGACCTAAGTTCGTACAGGTCTACATGGCAGGGCTACTATTAAAATCTACAACTGGGCAGATCATTTAACATTTCTTTGTTTCAGTTCCCTTATTGTAAGATGGACACAATAGTATCTAAAAGGAAGGAGTATTTTGAGCTTCAAAGACAAGACATGAAGACATAAAAGTGTCTAACACGGTGCCTCACAATCAGTGCTCAATGAATATTTGTTTAAAATAACAGTAAGTCAAAGATTCTTAACTGAGGTCCATTGATGGGCTCCAGCTCTGTTTACTCCTGTAAGTTACATGCAACATTTTATATTTATGTCAATGTCCACTCTTCTTCTTCTTTTTTTTTCTGCTGGGAGAATATGTGCTTTCAACAGTTTTCACCCAAGTGCTCTCCCAACCCTATCTCCAAAATGAAAAATATGTACTTTAAAGGGAAACTTAAGGTCCTCTTTGCCTCCACTCATTGCTCACTCAACTCCAAGAAGGAAGAGTTTTGCAGTCATGGTGAGCTAGGTGGGGTTCTTGTGGGACAAGGAAAAGAGACAACTCCTTGACCTCCAATGGGAGTCCTGGCCCGTTAGTCATATTCTGCATTTCTCTCACTTGTGAAGTGTGGCTACAACTATTAACAGGGGTTTTCTCATATTTGGGAGATATTTGAGGAGAGCTGGGCCTATTAGACCTCCCCAACCAGGCAAAATCGGAGAAGGCGATGGCACCCCACTCCGGTACTCTTGCCTGGAAAATTCCATGGACGGGGGAGCCTGCTAGGCTGCAGTCCATGGGGTTGCTCAGAGTTGGACACGACTGAGGGACTTAACTTTCACTTCTCACTTTCGTGCACTGGAGAAGGAAATGGCAACCCACTCCAGTGTTCTTGCCTGGAGAATCCCAGGGACGGGGGAGCCTGGTGGGCTGCCGTCTATGGGGTCGCACAGAGTCGGACACAACTGAAGTGACTTAGTAGCAGCAGCAGCAGTAGCAACCAGGCAAAATAAATCCTCACAAGTACATAGGTCTGAGCCCATAGGTCATGGGGTTGGGGCTAAAACCTCAGGGGGTAATTAATTCTTCCTTTGTTAGCTCTCCTTATCATTTGTGGTGGCTTTCAAGAGGAGAGAATTTGAGCTCAAGATCCCATGTGATATGTCTCTGCCTCCCAATAAAAGTTTGGTGATTTTTAAAAATAATACTTCATGATTACATACATATATACACACAGTAGCAAAGTCTTAAAAGGACAATCTCCAAACATTTTATTGGCTTTAGTTGATAAAGATTGAGGGAACTTTACTTGTATTTTAGCTTCAAAATTTGTGAAAGTGATTCCATGAATGAAATGAGCCATTTTGTCTCTTTTTAACATATAATCCAAATAATAGCACAAACACTTATTTGAGTGCTTATTTTATGCCAGTAACTAGTGTGTTGGGTGATACCCTACCAGCTCAGATGGTAAAGAATCTGCCTGCAATGCTGGAGACCTGGGTTCTATCCTTAGATCAGGAAGATCCCCTGGAGAAAGGAATGGTTACCCACTCCAGTATTCTTGCCTGGAGAATTCCATGAACAGAGGAGCCTGGCAGGCTGTAGTCCATGGTCACAAAGAGTCGGACACAACTGAGCGACTAACACCTCAAAATAGTGTGTTAGTTGCATTATCTCTAATTCCCAACCACCTTATGGGATTATATATATCATTGTTTCCACTTGTAGGTTAAGAAGCCAAGCCTCGGCAAAGAAAAAGAACATATCCAAAGTCACCTGGTGTGTATCTGACTAGAAACTTCAGTTACCAAAATACCATTGATTTGCTTCATGGTACAGAAGAAAGTGTGTAGTGTGTGAGTGGAATCCCATCTGTGAGGACGTTTGGGTTTAATTTTCATGTCTCTCACAGCTGGAAAAATCAGTTCTCAGTTTCTTCACCCAACAAATCGGGTACCCTTATTCCTGCCTCCTCTTCCATCAACGAAGAGACTTCTGTCTGATTGTGCACACATGCTCCCCAAAGACAGAAAGTTATTCGGCTTAGTTTTAACAATCTAGATTCTCAGAGTTCAGCCGGCAATGACATAGTCTC
The DNA here is from genome assembly GCF_055505025.1 of Bos grunniens. NCBI lineage: Eukaryota > Metazoa > Chordata > Mammalia > Artiodactyla > Bovidae > Bos > Bos grunniens. The sequence continues at coordinate 10,196,550 of NC_141190.1, forward strand.
TGAACTTTGTAGGGAAGAATATCCGAATTTGTTATTCTTTGTGAAGCCAGCAAGTGTTAGAAATTAAAATTTTACTAACAAACACTCTTCTATATTCTTAGTTTTCTACTCATTAAATTGTAGTATTGTTATACCCATTGACTGGAGCACCATAACAAAATATTGTAGATTAGGTGGCTTAGACAATAGACATCTCTCACAATTTCAGAGGCTGGAAAGTTCAAGATCAAGGTACCAGCCAAATCGGTGCCTGGAGAGGGCCTTCTTTCAGGTTTGTAGACGGCCAGCTTCTTGCTATATCTTCACATGGCATGAAGAGAGAAATCTCTCTCTCTTCCTCTTTTTCTAAACCTATCATTGATCCCATCATGAATGTCCTACACTCGTGACCTCATTTAACCCTAAGTGTCTCCCAAAGAATTCCCAAATAATATCTCAAAATTGGAAGTTAGGCATGAAATTTTTGCACCTGGTTTTGTGTCCCTGGATATAGTTTATCATCCATAGGAACTTGAAGATAATTTGTATCTACTGTTGTGTGAAAATTATATAAATCTCAATTAAGTTGAATTGATTCATAGTGCTTTTCAGGACTTCCCTGGTGGCTCAGACGGTAAAGCATCTGCCTATAATGTGGAAAACCCGGGTTCGATCTCTGGGTTGGGAAGATCCTCTGGAGAAGGACATGGCAACCCACGCCAGTACTCTTGCCTGGAAAATCCAATGGATGGAGGAGCATGGTAGGCTACCGTCCATGGCCTCGCAAAGAGTCTGACTGAGCGACTTCACTTTCACTTTCTATATCCTTCTACTTTTCTGTACATTCATTCTACTAATTTTTGAGAGTTTGATATTGAAACTCCAACTAAAAATCTTAACTTATCTACTGAAAAAATAATTATAATATATAGTGGAACTATATGTAACTTTGTTCTGTATTTTCCAAGTTTCCTGTAAATGTATTATCATATTTTCATAATTAAAAAAAAATTTAAAGTAAGCAAAAATAAAATAAAAAATAAATAAATTGGGGGTTAGGGTCTCAACATATGAATTTTGGAGGGCCACAACTCTGAACATAGCAATTGTAATTAAAACAACTGGGGACCAACAGAGAGTTGATAACAGTATTTCGTGAAGTAACTGATTATTTAAAATTAGTTAAATTATACTATTTGACATATAAATAGACTAAAGGAAGGTCCTTTAGTATATAAAATACTTACACCATTGTCCTAAATTTTTCTATGTGGTGACAAAACTTTGTCATAAAATGAATTTTGTAAACCATTGCTATTGAAATGTTTGGTATGAATTTACAGTGGAAGAGATAGAAACTTTGCTTTATTAAAAAACGTTTTGAAGCTCAACTAATTTGTGCACAGTTTTCCTAATTTTTGAATTTTTGCAATTCTGCTCTGAGACACTGCTTGGAGGCAAAGAAGTTGAGAACACTCAGTCACTGATAGACAGTTTAATTTAAGACATGTTTATCCAGCCCAATGTCAAGGACATCAAAGTGGATAATTTTAGCTCTTTATCTATGCATTGTTCATACAACCCTTGGTTATCCAGTGTAAAATGTTAATTTTAATCTTCAACAAATAATATTAGGTAAGTAGGATATCAATCTTTGATAAGTAAAACTAGACTCAAAGTTATTAACCACTGAAATTAACATCTACTCCAATCAACCATATGTCTCTGGATGGAGTTGGAGAAGAATTTCAGCTATCTAAGACTCATAAGTTCCCAGCTCTAAGTGGGACTTCAAATCATGTTTCCAGAACACAAAGAACACTTGATAAAGTTAGAGAGAAATATTTTTCAAAAATATGTCACCAGGCGGCTTGGGAGTGATTTAGCAGAACCATCCTACAGGGAATGAATTTAACCTTTGATCCCTGCAAAGAAGGTCAGCAAATTTGTTTTTACTCTACATCTCATAATCAACTCAATGTCTGGATAAATCAGTTTCTAAAGAGGAGTCTGTGTTTGCAGATAAATGATACTTTCACCCTCCAGTTTTTAAGCATTTAACCCTCTCTTCTCTGAATTAAATTCTACTGCTGTTCTCAACTTTTCTGGGGAGGGGAATCTAAAAACTTAAGATGCCATACAGTATGTTTTTGACATGAACGAATTTCAAGTACTTATTGAATTTTGTAAAATATTGTTTCTGTTTTATGTTTTGGTTTTTTGGCCTCAAGGCGTGTGGGATCTTAGCTCCCCAACCAGGAACTGAACCCACACTCCCTGCTTTGGAAGATGAAGTCGTAACCACTGGACTACCACAGAAGTTCCAGGATGCCATATATTAGAAAGACATGCCACTCTGCTGCCTACAAAAGAAATTAAATGTCCAACAGAATGTTTTGGTGATTTTTTTTGTTCCTTCTCAGAGATGAACACATGAAAAGATATTGGTTTTTATCTATCAGTTCACCTGAAGTCTTCTTGCTAATCCAGGGTTGGCAAAGTACAGCCCATGGGATAAATCCAACCCACTGCTTGTTTTTGTAAAGTTTTATTGGAACACAAACATGCTCATTCATTTAGGTATTACCTCTGGCTGCTTTTGTGTTACAATGACAGAACTGATTCCCTGCAACAGAGATCATATGTCTCATAAAGCCTAAAATATTTACTCTCTGGGTCTTTACACAACATGTTTGCCAACTACTGCTTTAAATCAAAGAAAGAGGCTTGGGGTGGTGACATCATGAAAATACATCTTTAGCCCAGATACACCAGTGGCTTGGGGGTAACTGAGAATGGACATTGGTTTTCATCCAAATAGTCACTTTGCAGAAACAGAGTCTGAGAATGACATTAAACTGATGAAAAGAACAATAGTTGGGGATGCATCGTAATGAGGTATAGACACAGTAACTAAATTTATTCCTCTGATTCTCCAGCAGCCTATCTAATAAAAATATGCTATGGTGGAGATGAACCCAGAATCTTCAGCTAATGTCAGCCATTTGGGAATAAGAGTTCCTTCTCTGCAGCAGATGTGTGGCTCAAAGTTCATCTCGAGTGCACTCACAGAGGGAGCACAGCATGTGTTGTTCTGCGAGGGGACCAGCACTGGTCTGTCAATGGAATAACTAATTTTGTTAAAGGACTTGGGGAAACAGTGGGGGTTGGGAGCTAGGCTAGAACTTGGGAAAAACAATTTTAACCCTTCCTGGGCAGGACTAATTTACTTTTTAAATAATGATGATTTTATTCAAGAAATGCCTGTGGCATTTAGACCAAAAGAATGCAATAGGTTCTGCTGGCCGTTCTCGCCAGTCACCCCATGTGGACAGCTGCCAGGAAGCTGATACACAAAGGCGATCGTTGCGTGCACAGTTATTTAAGGCGTAGACACTCCTCATCCTTTGAAACTGCTCCACTCTCAGGATTCTAAGTTCCAACTTGCTCTTGCCCCCGCTCAAAATCAAGTGCATGGGCTAATGAGGATGAGCTCCCTCAGTTTTCTTCTCCAGTGCCAACTGCCAGGTAATCTTCCTGAGTCTGATTTTCACTCCTCTCTTAGAAGAAGAAGGGCAGAGACCCACCTCTGGGCTTGAGCATTGCCATGTTTTCTGCTCTCTTTAGGACACTGTTTCATCATCTGTCAGTTCGTTATTTCTATTGACTCTTTCTGTTTCCCTAACTAATGTGCTTGGGGCTCATTTGCCCCCAAAATATGAAAAATCAAAACCCAAAACATTTTTTCTTGAACTTCAGTTCAGTTCAGTTCAGTCGCTCGGTCGTGTCCAACTGAGCGACTTCATGGGGTCTTTGTGACCCCATGAATCACAGCACGCCAGGCCTCCCTGTCCAGTTTTTCAAGAAAACATTTTTTCTTGAACTTCAGTTCAGTTCAGTCGCTCAGTCTTGTCTGACTGAGCGACTTCACGGGGTTTTTGTGACCTCATGCAACCTCATGGGGTCTTTGTGACCCCATGAATCGCAGCACGCCAGGCATCCCTGTCCATCACCAACTCCTGGAGTTCACCCAAACTCACGTCCATCGAGTCAGTGATGTCATCCAGCCATCTCATCCTCTGTTGTCCCCTTTTCCTCCTGCCCCCAATCCCTCCCAGCATCAGAGTCTTTTCCAATGAGTCAACTCTTTGCATCAGGTGGCCAAAGTACTGGAGTTTCAGCTTTAGCATCATTCCTTCCAAAGAAATCCCAGGGCTGATCTCCTTCAGAATGGACTGGTTGGATCTCCTTGCAGTCCAAGGGACTCTCAAGAGTCTTCTCCAACACCACAGTTCGAAAGCATCAATTCTTCGGTGCTCAGCCTTCTTCACAGTCCAACTCTCACATCCATACATGACCACAGGAAAAACCATAGCCTTGACTAGATGGACCTTTGTTGGCAAAGTAATGTCTCTGCTTTTCAGTTCTATCTAGGTTGGTCATAACTTTCCTTCCAAGAAGTAAGAGTCTTTTAATTTTATGGCTGCAGTCACCATCTGCAGTGATTTTGGAACCCAAAAAGATAAAGCCTGACACTGTTTCCCATCTATTTCCCATGAAGTGATAGGACCAAATGCCATGATCTTCGTTTTCTGAATGTTGAGCTTTAAGCCAACTTTTTCACTCTCCACTTTCACTTTCATCAAGAGGCTTTTCAGTTCCTCTTCACTTTCTTCCATAAGGGTGGTGTCATCTGCATATCTGAGGTTATTAATATTTCTCCTGGCAATCTTGATTCCAGCTTGTGCTTCTTTCAGCCCAGCGTTTCTCCTGATGTACTCTGCATAGAAGTTAAATAAGCAGGGTGACAATTTATAGCCTTGACGTACTCCTTTTCCTATTTGGAACCAGTCTGTTGTTCCATGTCCAGTTCTAACTGTTGCTTCCTGACCTGCATATAGGTTTCTCAAGAGGCAGTCAGGCGGTCTGGTATTCCCATCTCTTTCAGAATTTTCCACAGTTTATTGTGATCCACACAGTCAAAGGCTTTGGCATAGTCAATAAAGCAGAAATAGATGTTTTTCTGGAACTCTCTTGCTTTTTCGATGATCCAGTGGATGTTGGCAATTTGATCTCTGGTTCCTCTGCCTTTTCTAAAACCAGCTTGAACATCTGGAAGTTCACAGTTCACATATTGCTGAAGCCTGGTTTGGAGAATTTTGAGCATTACTTTACTAGCGTGTGAGATGAGTCCAATTGTACGGTAGTTTGAGCATTCTTTGGCATTGTCTTTCTTTGGGGTTGTAATGAAAACTGACCTTTTCCAGTCCTGTGGCCACTGCTGAGTTTTCCAAATTTGCTGGCATATTGAGTTCAGCACTTTCACAGCATCATCTTTCAGGATTTGAAATAGCTCTACTGGAATTCCATCACCTCCACTAGCTTTGTTTGTAGTGATGCTTCCTAAGGCCCACTTGACTTCACATTCCAGGATGTCTGGCTCTAGGTGAGTGATCATACCATCATGATTATCTGGGACATGAAGATCTTTTTTGTACAGTTCTTCTGTGTATTCTTGCCACCTCTTCTTAATATCTTCTGCTTCTGTTAGGTCCATACCATTTCTGTCCTTTATTGAGCCCATCTTGCCATGAAATGTTCCCTTGGAACTTAGTTGTTCTCCTTTGCTATTTTTCTGGCTTTTTTAATCCTTTCAGTATCTGCAACAAGTATAGGACTAGGTTATGATGTAACAACAGGGTTTCCCAGGTGGCACTAGTGGTAAGAACCCCCTTGCCAATGCAGGAGATGTAAGAGATGTGGGTTCGATCCCTGGGTCGCTGAAGGAGGGCATGGCAAACCCACTCCAGTCTTCTTACCCGGAGGATCTTATGGATAGAGGAGCCTGACAGGCTACAGTCCTTGGAGCTGCAAAGAGTTGGACCTGACTGAAGTGACTTAGCATGCACACAAGCATGTGATGTACTAACACACAGCCCCTACATGACCTGACTGAAGTGACTTAGCATGCACACAAGCATGTGATGTACTAACACACAGCCCCTACATGACCTGACTGAAGTGACTTAGCATGCACACAAACACGTGATGTACTAACACACAGCCCCTGCACATCAGTGGCTTGCCACAATGGCTCTGCTTCTGTAAGGATGGCCTACACTGCTGCCACCTACTTCCTCAGTGTTCACTCACTGTTCCCCTCACTCGTATCTTCTAAAACTTAGCTTCTGTCACCATTATGCTGCTAAAATCACATTTTGTTGTTTTGACATTTTTTTTCTTAAAATGGCCTCATTGTTATAAAACTATATTTTCTCTGTTATTTCCTCTGTGTTTTCTTTGTAAAATTTGACCCAAACTTTAATTTCCTTCCTCTTGAATCCTGTTCTTGGTTTGTGTGATTAGCATTTGCAGGATTTTCCAGCTTTCTAATTTTCTTTCCGCACACTTTTTCTGTCTCCTTCACTTATCTCTCTTGTTCTTCCTCCTGTTCAGTGGAGATTGTCCAGGCAGGTCAGACACTTCTCGTACTCTCTCTGTGCTTTCCCTGGGACTTCAGCCTTCAGCTCCAAACATGGAACTTCCAGTCCATCTATCCATCCATTCATCTATCCATCTGTTTCTGCAGATCTTCAATTACCACTCAAACTTTCACTTGGATTATACTTGCAAATTAATGTAAACTCATAGATTCTCTGAAAAACCAACACTTCTCCTTCTTGTTCATAGAACTGTATCAATTAAAATGCTGTGGCTACAAGTGGTATGATACCCCAACTCAGGTGGCCTAAAAAATAAGAAAACTTATTATCTTAAGTAATAATAAGTCTAGGTGCTTCTCTTGGCTCTGGCCTCTTCTGTGGGTCAGTTCTGGCTTCTGCTGGTTCCTGTCATGGTAGGTAGACTATTATAACATCCCCAGCGATTATATTCAGTCTCTTTATATCAGTTTCTAGAAAAAGGAGGCTGAGGTTGTTTTTGTATGTGTATGTGGTATTTTTTTTAAAGCAATAAAATCTGTTCCACAAGTCTCCCTAGAAGTCTTTCTTTTGGTTCTTTAAAAAAAAAATTAATAACAGCTTTATTGAGATACACTTTGCATACCACATAATTCACACAATTCAGTTTTTGAATAGATTCACAGGAGCCACAGAACTGCACATCCATCACCCCAATCAATGTTAGAACATTTTCATTGCTCCCAAAGAAAGCCTGTATCCATTTACAAGCATTTTTCTTTTCCCTCTCTCTCAAGCCCCTGGCAAGCACTAACCTACTTTCTGCCTTTATGGATTTGTGATTCTAAACATTTTGTTCAAAAAGAATCACACAATCCATGGCTTTTTGTGTCTAACTCCTTTCATTTAGCATAATGTTTTGAGGCACATCCATGTTGTACCATGAAGCAGTATCTCATTCTTGTTTATTGTGGAATAGTATTCCACTGCATAGACATGCCACATTTATTTATCCATTTCTTAACTGACGAACGTTTGGGTTGTTTCCACTCTTTTGATAAATTTGCCAAGAATTTTGCTATATGCTCATGCCGAGTCCAATCACTGGGAAGAACGTGGAGCCACCTGGATGTCTTGGACAAGTCAATATCCACCTGCTGGTGCCGAGGACACGTGTGTCATCTGTTAAGCAGTGGCCATTTAAAGGAGGGTAAACATTTGAACAAATTTGGAGGAGGGGAGGAGAGATGGGGAATGAGGGCTGGGCAAAAAACACAATCTGCTAAAGGCAGCAATCAATACTTTCTAAGTCTGAAAACTTTGGTTTTCTTCGTTCTGATCAGTGACAGTCAATTGGTAACCAAACTTGTATATTCAATCGCCGCAGTTCCCTCTCTTTCTCTCTCTGATCTTCTCCCCCCTCCCTTCCCTTCTCTCCCTCCCCTCCTCTCTCCCTCTACCCTGCTGGGTGCGCCCTCCCCTCCCCCTTCACGCTCACACCACTTCTCAACTGGTTTTTTTTCTAACAGCCTCCTGCTTACACCAGTCTTTCCATTGTATCCTTTTCCCCCTCCAGTCCATCTACATACTTTGGTGAGAGCACATTTTTCTCAGCATCTCTCTACTAGGAATAATGTCTCAGCCCCTGCTCAGAAGTCTTCCCCAGCTCCATTGCCTGTAAAACCAAGTCCAAATTCATCAAGCACACAGTTATTAAGGTCAATTTCTTAATAACTTTAATTATTTATTCTTCTAAGTTACAAATTCCTCTTTCTATTTATAAAAGCCCTACCCACTCTTTAAGACATCTCAAATGAGAGCTAACATTTGTTAAACTGTGATTACAGGTCAGCACCGTTCTAATACGATTCCACTGAGTGCTCATAAGAAGACTGCTCTCTCCCTGCCTTCTTATTCCTCCCTTTTCTCCTTCCACTTCTCTTCACCTCTTTCTTATTTCCACTGCTTCAGGTAGACATCTGACTCCCAATACATTTTTGTGGTGATCTAATTCACATCCTAATTCCTAATGGTGTGGTTGCTCACCTAGAGCCAGACATCCTGGAGTGTGAAGTCAAGTGGACCTTATGAAGCATTTCTACAAACAAAGTTAGTGGAGGTGATGTCATTCCAGCTGAGCTATTTCAAATCCTGAAAGATGATGCTGTGAAAGTGCTGCACTCAATATGCCAGCAAATTTGGAAAACCAGCAGTGGCCACAGAACAGGGAAATGTCAATTTTCATTCCAGTCTCAAAAAGGGCAATGCCAAAGAATGTTCAAACAACTGTACAACTGGGCTCATTTCATATGCTAGCAAGTTAATGCTCAAAGTCCTTCAAGCTAGGCTTTAGCAGTACATGAACTGAGAACTTCCAGATGTACAAGCTGGGTTTATAAAAGGCAGAAGAAACAAGGGTCAAATTGTCAACATTCACTGGATCATAGAGAAAACAAGGGGATTCCAGAAAAACATCTATTTCTACTTCATTGACTACACTAAAGCCTTGGATTGTGTGGATTACAACAAACTGTGGAAAATTCCTATTGAGATGAGAAACATGTATACAGGTCAAGAAGAAACAGAACTGGATGTGGAACAATTGGGAAAGGAATACATCAAGGCTGTATATTGTCACCCTGCTTATTCAGCTTATATGCAGTGTACATCATGTGAAATGCTGGGCTGGGAAATCAAAAGCTGTAATCTAGATTCTTGGGAGAAATATCAATGACTCCTGATATTCAGATGATACCACTGTAATGTCAGAAGGTGAAAAGGAACAAAAGAGCCTCTTGATGAGGGTGAAAGAGGAGAGTGAAAAAGTTGGCTTAAAACTCAACATTCAAAAAACTAAGATCATGGCGTCCCATTGCTTCATGGCAAATAGAAGGGGAAAAAGTGGAAGCAGTGACAGACTTTATTTTTGGGGGGATCCAAAATCACTGCAGATGGTGACTGAAAATAAAAGATGCTCGCTCCTTGAAAGGAAAACTGTCATGAACCTAGACAGCATTTTCAAAAGCAAGGACATCACTTTGCCTGTATAGTCAAAGCTATGGTTTTTCCAGTAGTCGTGTATAGATGTGAAAGTTGGACCATAAAGAAGGCTGGGCTCTGAAAAAATTGATGCTTTCAAATTGTGGTGCTGGAGAAGACTTTTGAGAGTCCCTTGGACTGCAAGACGATCCTAAAGGAAATCAACTCTGAATATTCATTGGAAGGACTGATGCTAAAGCTGAAGCTCTAATACTTGGATCACCTGATGCAAAGAGGTGAGTCACAGGAAAAGACCTTGATGCTGGGAAAATTGAGGGCAGGAGGAGAAGGGGACAACAGAGGATGAGATGGTTGAATGGCATCGCTGACATAATGGATGTGAGTTTGGGCAAATGCTGGGAGATAGTGAAGAATAGGGAAGCCTAGCGTGCTGTAGTCCATGGGATCACAAAGAATCTGACACAACTTGGTGACTGAACAAGAATAACAACAACAATTCATGTCCATTGGTGTTCTAATCATTGACTTCAGAGGGGTTCAGTCTACCAGACTGAATGGGGCAGGGACTGGAGAGCAATGGAGCCAGGCTTCAAGTGAGTTACCCTTTCTGGGTATATAGGGCTTAATGGCCTTCTAGAATCTGTGTTCCGACATTTCCAAATCTCAGGCTTGAGTAGACTTGGTTTCTGTCCTGTGTGACATACCAAAGAGACACAATAATAACAATAGCTCCTTAAGGTTAAAGGAGCACATGCTATGTGTCAGGCACGGTGACAAGCACTGGACATGCTTCAGTCTCATGTCACCGTCCCCTCCACCCTGTGAATTCCTTCATTTTATGGATGTGGCGACCAGGGCTCAGAGAGGTTAAGCAACTCACCCAGCGTGTCACAGGCAGGAAGTGGCAGAGCCGGAATCCCAAACCCAGTCCCCCTGACGCCAGACTCCTCCTCCGTACCTCTTAGCCCCTCCATACTGCCTCCACAGTTGGCAAGCCTGGTTGGATCGCAGTCTGCAAGCAATTAGCCAAAGCGGCTCTCCAGCACATCTCAGAAACAATCCAATCTGTGAAAGGGGAGGGGAAAGCTGTCTTAAAAGAGAGAGCTTTTTCCTCCCCAGCTGCTTGAGGGGGAGCAGTCTGCTACAGGCTGCTGAGGGCAAGGAAGGGGCGGAATGTTCGCTGAATGTTCATTCTCCTAATTGTTTTTCTATGACATGGAGCTCACACTCCAGGGAAAATGCAGGGGCCTGAATTGAAATGTCGTCCAAAACCATTCAGCCAGGGCTTTAAAAGAAGCTTTTGTTGGGGAAAATCTCTTGATGGTCTTGACTCTCCCTGGGTTAGGGTTGCCTGATAAAATACAGGATAATCAGTTCAACCTGAATTATAGATAAACAACAAATATTGTTTTAGTACAAGTATGTCCCATGCAATATTGGGGACATACTTATATTAAAACATTATTCATCATTTATCTGAAATTCAAATTGAACTGGGTGTCCTGTATTTATCTTTGCAAATCTGCCAACCTTGCCTGAGCTTCAGGGAGAAGCCTGTTCCCTTCTGCCCTGATGGCCGACTAGAATCTGACAGATTATGTCAGAATCTAAGGGTGCATTCTGAGGCTGCATGCTTATTCTATGCTGTTCCTTTAAGGAAACTTTGAAACAATGGTGTAGGCCTGTAAATAATAATAATAAATAATCCTTTCAGGATCTGGGAAATGCCTTGAGGGTTTGGGGGGAATCAACTTTCCACTCAAGTTCCTGGAAGCTGCTCAGTGCAATTTGTATTTAATAAAGAGCAGGAGCATCGCTGCCACAGCATCTTGGGAGAGCATCCCAGAGAGGAAGTGGGAGATGGCCCTGACCTCACTGGAGTGGAGGCTTCTTCCTCATAATTAGGGTTGAACTCTAAGCTCCTCAAGACCAAGTGACAGTGGAGGATGGGGTACCGGAGAGGGAAATAGGAGGATGGAGAAAGAAAGGGGGGAGCAGAAGACAGAAGAGGCTTCGGTGGAAATTCAACATTGTTTTCTGCATTGCCGAGCTCCCAGCTTCCCTCTTAGTGATCAATCTGAGAGTGCATTCTTGGCACCGAGGCTCTCCTACTTGGATCCTTCTCTTTTCTTAGTTTCTGGCACCGTGAATTTGGCCGTTTGTTGCATTGATGGACCATTGCAGGGAGTGCCCCTTCTAACCAGCAGCAGGCCAGCTGTCAGAGCAGCCTCTTCAAAAGGGAAGACACCCTGGGAGGAAGAGTATTTGCCAAGCAACTAAGTAGCCCCATGTTTCCAGGTGTTTAGTGTATGCCGGTGGGTGCGCGCAGCAGCGAACACAAGAAGCCATTGTGTTCTGCACTCTGAAGCTGGCCCAACGCCTGGTAGCCAGGGTGGGTTGTGATTCACTGCAATTCAACACATTTTTATTGAACTTCTAAGTCCAATGCCCTGTGCTTAGCTTGTGTGTACGCGAAGTCACTTCAGTTTTGTCTGACTCTTTGCGACCCTGTGGATCATAGCCCACTAGGCTCCTCTGACCATGGAATGCTCCAAGCAAGAATACTGGAATGGGTTGCATGCCCTTCTCCAGGGGATCTTCCTGACCTAGGGATCAAGCCTTGCATCTCTTATGTCTCCTGCATTGGCAGGCAGGTTCTGCCCACTAGCGCCACCTGGGAAGCCCTGCTTAGCCTGTAGGAAATGTAAAGATTAGACGGATCCTGGCTTTCAAGGGACTTGAAATCTAATTGGGATCAGGCAAAGAGACAGTAACATGACGGGCAGAGCAGGCTAAGTATCCTTGAAGAAGTAACAGCCAAAGTTTTTAAGATGTTCAAGACAGAATGAAAACATTTGGAGAGATCAGCAAAGATGTAATGGAGGGGGTGGCATTCAAAACGAGCTTTGATGGATGGGTGAGATTTAATTAAATCAGGCATGGAGAAGATATGTTTGGCAACTGGTGTTTTATTGTGTTTCATATAGAACTAAATTCATTCTTAACAGATATAAAATGAATGCCACTAATGGAGAGCATGGTCATAATAGGAGTAGTATTCAAAGCTGACAAGCATGACCAATTTCATTATAATGTTTCCTCCTCTTGGAGTGGCCTTGGTGGTATCAATAAGTGACATGGTTGGCTAGAACAAAACACCAAGCCCATGTGCCAGATGTGGTGCTGTGTGGTTTACATACCATATCTCACTCAATACAAATGAATAGCAGCTTCCTGAATAATGGTCATCTCAGTTGCAAGATGAAGAACACGGTCGAGATGGACCTAGAGATTATCATGCTCAGTGAAGTAAAACAGAAAGAAAAAGATAAGTATTATATGATATCACTTATACGTGGAATCTGAAAAAAGATATAAATGAATTTATTTACAAAACAGACTCACAGACTTAGAAAACAAACTTATGATTTCCAAACAGGAAAGGGGGTGGGGGTGGGATGAATTAGGAGTTTGAGGTTAGCAGATAAACACTGCTAAGTCTGCTGCTAAGTTGCTTCAGTCTGACTCTGTGCAACCCCATAGACGGCAGCCCACCAGGTTCCCCAGTCCTTGGGATTCTTCAGGCAAGAACACTGGAGTGGGTTGCCATTTCCTTCTCCAATACATGAAAGTGAAAAGTGAAAGTGAAGTCGCTCAGTAGTGTCCGACTCCTAGCGACCCCATGGACTGCAGCCTACCAGGCTCCTCCATCCATGGGATTTTCCAGGCAAGAGTACTGGAGTGGGGTGCCATTGCCTTCTCTGAGATACACACTACTGTGTATAAAATAGATAAACTTCAAGCTCCTACTGTATAGCACAGGGAACTATATTCAATATTCTGTAATAAAAATGGAAAATAATACATATATGAATCACTTTGCTCTATGCCAGAAACTAATATGACATTTTAAATCAACTATATATCAATTAAAAAAATATATGATTGAGTCAATTTATACAAAATGCCTATCTACCCATCTACTCGGATCCAGGTAATCTTCCAGTGATATTACAATGCAATTTATCTATTCTTTTTTCCTCCAAGTTTTTTCATTGATATACAGTCTTTGGCAATGTTTAATTCAGTACAAATGGCCAATATGGATTACGTGAGTGTTCAGTCATATCGGACTCTGTGACCCCCAAGGACTGTAACCTGCCAGGCTCCTAGTCCATGGGATTTTCCAGCCAAGAATACTAGAGTGGGTTGCCATTTCCTCCACCAGGGAATCTTCCCTACCCAGGGATTGAACCTGTGTCTCCTACATTGCAGATGGATTTTTTACCACTGAGCTATCAGAGAAGCAACATGGACTGATAGGTTTTATTACTCCGTTTTTTTTCTTTATTTATATAGTAAAAGTATATCACATGTGGAATAGTATTGAAATGTGTTTTGCTAAAACACAGGTTTTGGTTTGGGGAGGCATGTGCCATTTTGAGCTCTTGTTATCTCTGTGCACTCTTGTATGTGCAAATATAACACATGTACTTAATTAAGAAATTATATAGTAAGTTTTTGGTAGTTCCTGATCAATATTTGTCTACCTCTTTAGAAATTTTTGTTCTTTCAGTAGAGTATTTATGTGAAGATAGCTACTGAAAACTTGTATTATACTTAAATACTTTAATAAGATATGGAAAGTTTTCTAAAATATTTTAAGGAAACTGAGGTATAACAGTGTTTGAAAGTGACTGGGTTTTGCTTGTGTCATAAAGTTCTGAAAAGAAAAGTCCTGGCTCTTTTAAGAAAGAGGCAGAAAACTTTGGCAGCCTGTAAACACTGTTGGCACACTCCGTGGAGTACGAGCCACTTTCCATGTGAAGGAAGTCTTGATAAAGGAAGAAGAGTTGAGCTCTGAGCTGTCTAAGTAACCATTTTCTGATTTAGGAAAAAATTCACCAGAAAAAGACTATTATATAGCCTTGTTGGTTTAGCCTTTTTTTTTTTTTTAATATCTAATCATCTTCAAGGGATCAAAATGTTTGTTTGTTTGTTTGTTTTAACTTATCAGCAAAAGGAAAGGATACCCTAGAAAGTAGCACTTCAGATATAATGATGGCATACCAAGGTAAATGGTTGCTTTCTCACAGGAGGCTCAGCAGAGATGCTACTCAGAGAGCCAGGGTGGAAAAAAATCAGGGCTCACTGGAGATCTCAAGCAAGTGACTTATTCTCTTCACATTTGTATTCCCCCAGCCGGTAAACAAGCCTCCTACTGTTATTTCATGGGGCTGATATGAAAATGTACTTTCTCAACAAATAGGTATTGAGCATCTCTCGTGTATCAGCCCTCCTCAAATAAAAAAGGCAGCCTCTACCTCCACGTAGTCCTTAAATGAGAGGATGCCCACAGAATCCACTGAAAGGAGTCAACATCTGCTGTGGGGGAGGCTACTGTTGGGATAACAAGAAGTGCAAGTGTCAGTAAAGGCCCATTTTCTGGGCCTCTTTTGGAAGAACACCCCCAGCTGAAGCACTGATACACAGAGTGCTTCTCAGCAGCTCAGTGTTAGGTAAACTCCCACGATGGGCTTTCCTTAGGCCTGGAAGTGAGACGGCTCTGGGCAAAGTGGTCACTGATAACAACGTTTTGTGGGAGAAAGATCCTCAAATATATTTCTGGGGTTAGAATTTCTTATTTCATTCAACTTCCAATATTGACATATTTGTTATGTACGCAAGTCATTAGTTAATAAGTGTTTAGATCATGTATGTGGATATTTTAACAGTTTCTTTCTCCCTCCCTCCCTTTCTTCCTTTCTTTTTCTTTTTCCTCACTTGCTCTGTCTCTCCCCCTCCTTTTCTTCCTTGCTTATTTCTTAGTACAAGAAGCATCAAGACTAGGTCTTGTATTCTAAAAGCCTAATTAGTTGATCTACAAAGTAACTCTCATACTAAAGGCTTCTCAGAAATGGCTGTTAAGAGCCTATTAGAAATTAATCAGCATCTCTGTCAATCAACAAAAATGTCACTGCAATGTTGCAATATCTGTACACTTGTTATCTTACTTTACTGCATAAAACACATTCAGTTCAGTTCAGTTCAGTTGCTCAGTCGTGTCTGACTCTTTGCGACCCCATGAATCACAGCACGCCAGGCCTCCCTGTCCATCACCATCTCCCGGAGTTCACTCAGACTCATGTCCATCGAGTCAGTGATGCCATCCAGCCATCTCATCTTCTGTCATCCCCTTCTCCTCCTGCCCCCAATCCCTCCCAGAATCAGAGTCTTTTCCAATGAGTCAACTCTTCACATGAGGTGGCCAAAGTACTGGAGTTTCAGCTTTAGCATCATTCCTTCCAAAGAAATCCCAGGGCTGATCTCCTTCAGAATGGACTGGTTGGCTCTCCTTGTAGTCCAAGGGACTCTCAAGAGTCTTCTCCAACACCACAGTTCAAAAGCATCAATTCTTCGGCGCTCAGCCTTCTTCACAGTCCAACTCTCACATCCATACATGACCACAGGAAAAACCATAGCCTTGACTAGATGGACCTTTGTTGGTAAAGTAATGTCTCTACATTATTCCCTCTTAAATACTTATATCTATACCTAACTTGAGATCACAGAAAAGCTCTTCTAAGACAACATTTCTTCTAAATACAGGCTGTAAAAAAATAGCAGAGAATGACACTTTCTGTGTACTGCAACTTCAGCTGTCACAAGGCACAGACCAGACTATATTTTTAACATGTATCAAAGAATGAATCGATCTGGAAACAAATAGTTATTGAGTGATTTATGCAAAAGTTCATATTGGATCCTGAAGGGGTAACCCCTAAAATTTAAGTAAATAAAAAATAAGACAGAACTTTTCCTTTGCAGGATCATGAAGTTGGGAAGATAACAAAAAGTTAATTAACAACTCAAAGCCAAGTGACAATTGTCCCCCTTCAAAAGTGACAAAGCACAGAGTTATCAGGAAAGCTTTGTGAGGAAAGTTGTCCTTCAAACACAGCTAGGGTTTAGATAATTCATTTTCTAAAACTTGTATAATGATAAACTGGGGACAAATGTCTTCCTAGCAACCTCAGCTACCATGAAATACACAACAGACTGTATTTCTCATATTTATCAGCTAAGAAATTCATCAGTCAACAAGCATTCCTTGAGTATCTGCTTTGTACAAGAACCAATGCTGGATCTTTTAAATTTGTTTTTTGATTTTGGAACTTAATGAATTTCAGAACATATGTGTTGACTATTTGGAGGACAGATTTTTCAACCTCTGTCATGTGCTGGGAGAAGTTGATCTCAGCTTTCAAGAGCCAACCGACTCCCCAGTGCCTCTGAGGCGATGCATTTGGCCCCTCCCAGAGAACAGATCACTTGAAAGCCCGAGTGTAAGAATGATGACATTCTACTGATACCTTCTCCACTCACAGAAACTTTGCATCTGAGTGGAAGGGAAGTTGAGGCTAAGAGACCGAAGAATCTGGAGGGGCCACTTCCTTAAACTTTATAGCAGGCATAGTTCCCCGCATCAGACGGTGGAATTACTTTAGAAGAAACTTGTGCACAATATAACCTGGTAACTCTCAATGTGAAAACACAGACTTGCTTCTTGTTCATTCCCAAGTCCATGGACCTAAGCCATGAATGAAGAGTTTTGGCTCATTAAGAAGGACAGATTATTGGGTATGCTGTGGAGCCACCCGGGGTTTTGGGAGGCTGGGAGTGGGTTACACAAAGCAACACAGAGCGAGAAAGGAAGATGTTTGGAAATATTTTTCTGCTTCAAGTGCTGTGATTGCAAGCATTTTCTTAGCCCGGTGGAATTCCTTTAACAGCCTGGGGATTTCTAGGTTTCTAAGAAGCTTGAGGTGGTTGTTAACCTAATACACAGTCGGACGGAGCCAAGACGGCCTCCCCATGCCAGCTGTGTGGTAGGATGTCTTCTTAAAAGGCTCTTTAAAATCAAGCGTGTAAGGGAATCCTTCATTCCTGAACTAGGGCCTCTGAAACTGGGTCAATGGCTCTTATCCTCATCTTCCTGCTTGCTTTGCTGAAGCACAGTGTAAGCAAATAAATATCAACGAATTGCTTAATGATTTTCATAAGGCTCCATCTTTTCAAGGCGGGCTCTCCTGAAATGTTTGATCTACTCCATATGAATCTGTTTTCCAAATGGCCAGCACATGTCGAGTCTGCTGTCCTCTGGGTTACAGGAAGACGTCTTTGATGGGTTAACCGCAGAGTAACTGAACTCTTTTTTTCAAGTCCCTTTCAAAAGTTCCTTTGTCCTGCGGTGGATCCTGCCACTTGGATGGTTATGGCAGGAGACTGCTCCTGGCAAAGGGTTCTAGTATGTTCTCCCTCTGATCTGGGTTTTGTCCCTGGGTAATGCCATCTGTAATCTGGTATCCCAAAGGTTTAAGCGCCAGGCAGTTGTGAAATAATTACCAAACTCTAGATGGGCCACTTCTACTTTTCCAGCACTCTCCACCCAATTCATGCCTAAATAAATTTCCTTAAAGCCCAATGAAGTCATCATCATTCTCAACTGTCTTAGAGAAGACTGGTCTTCCTATTAACGAAACTGGTTGGCAGCTGCCTGATGCTGCCTTCTCTAGGATGACTGCTTCCAAGTCACTTTCCATGCTCTATAGTCTTGACCACTGGGAAAAGAATGGGTGGTGGGATGTTTAGCCAGGAAATGACTTTCTGGACACTTTGCACATACATAGTAAAGTGATGATTTCACTTGGTTTATTGCTACAAATTTTGATATGTATTCAAGTCATAACATAATAAGTGGGATATATGTTGATATTACCAAGTTGGGAGAGCAAATTAAAGAAACGAAGGGAGAAGAAAAAGGCTATTCTGGTAGCTGCCAGCCTATGGACACAGTGCCTTGGGCACGTGGGAATCACTGAGGACCAAAGTATTACATTTTGTGATTTCCTATACAGATTAAACCCATTGTGAACAAAGCTTAATTTTTAATGCAAAGATGTAATAACAACATATGTGATAGAGCAAGATTTAAGAAAATAGAAATATCTTTCCCTCTTTGCTCTGTTTTCAGTGGTAAAAATATTTGTATCAGCAGTATTACCACTATTAGGCACTTCTTGCTGCTGCTGCTGCTAAGTCGCTTCAGTCATGTCTGACTTTGTGCGACCCCATGGACTGCAGCCCACCAGGCTCCTCCATCCATGGGATTTCCCAGGCAAGAACACTGGAGTGGGTTGCCATTTCCTTCTCCAATGCGTGAAAGTGAAAAGTGAAAGTGAAGGCGCTCAGTCGTGTCCGACTCTTAGCGACCCCATGGACTGCAGCCCACCAGGCTCCTCCATCCATGGGATTTCCCAGGCAAGAGTACTGGAGTGGGGTGCTGTTAAGGTACTTCTTAACCCTAGATTAACTATATACTTCCACGGTAGACTTTCCTTTTTCTCGCCTACTGTGATGCTGGGTACACAAAAGCCTCAGCTCCTTACTCATTCATGCACTCTGCACACTGCTGTTATCTTTGGCCTAGTTCAGTAAACATTTATTAAGTGGTAACTTTGTCAGACCCAGGTCTACTGTGGGCTTCAAAATCTGGTAATTCTCCTCTCTCTCTCCTGTTATTGAAATCCAGTAATGGCAAAGCTCTTTTCCAGGCTGATGGCACTCATTTCTCTTAGTAATTTCCCCCTCATGCAAGACTTCCCCTTTGCTAACATCAGAAAAACCTTCAAATTGCACGAGAAGGTCATGCACAGCAACGAAGAGTAGCCCCTGCTCATCACAACTAGAGAAAGCCCATGTGCATCAGGGCTCAGCACAGCCAAAAATTGAAAATAAATAAATATATATACCATTAAAAAAAAACCTTCAAACTGCATTTTTGATTTTGACTAATTGAATTACCATCCACAGAGCCACCTAATTCAGAAAGCTGGGAGTCATAAGGGACTCCTATTTCTTCATTATGATCCTTCTCCCACATCCAGTCAATTAACAGCTTCTATCAGTCTTTCTCTTAACTATTGCTGAAATCTGCCCTCCGTCTATCTCTACCAGTAGTCACATATGGATGTAAGAGTTGGACCATAAAGAAGGCTGAGCGCCAAAGAATTGATGCTTTTGAACTGTGGTGTTGGAGAAGATGCTTGAGAGTCCCTTGGATGCAAAGAGATCCAACCAGTCCATCCTAAAGGAGATCAGTCTTGAATATTCACTGGAAGGAAGCTCCAATACTTTGGCCACCTGATGCAAACAGCTAATTCATTAGAAAAGACCCTGATGCTGGGAAAGATTGAAGGTGGGAGGAGAAGGGGACGACAGAGGACGAGATGGTTGGATGGCATCACTGACTTGATGGATATGAGTTTGAGTAGGCTTCGGGAAATGATGGAGGACCAGGAGACCTGGTGCGCTGTAGTCCATGAGGTTGGAAAAGGCAGACACGACTGAGAGACTGAGCGACAACTGTCTCTACCATCAGGACTTTCCTCCAGCCTCCAAAGGGTGTGTTTCACATCTGGATTTGCCATGATGACCTCCTAATCATTCTGTCTGCCTCCATTCTCTTTCTTCTTCTTATCTACTAGCTTCCTTTTTGGTACAAAGCTTAGAATGTCTTCACCTGCACTAAAATATAATAACTAGTAAGCCACGGAGCTAGGATTCAAATCAGTTGGCAAAGTTTTTTTTTAAATTATGAATAGGAACAGAATTTTCCTGAATGTTTCCCATTATCACTTGTAATATGTCAATGTGATAAATTATATGATTGATTTTCTTATGTTAAACAATTCTTGTATGCCACATGAAACATATTTTATATGATATTTATATAATATATACCCACTCATTTTGGATTTCTTGCTTATATTTATTTAATGTTTTTGCACCTTTGTCCTTAAGTGAGATTGAGTCTTATTTTGTCCTTGTCTGGTTTTGACATCAGGATTGTAATGACTTTATAAAACACATTGACAAGTTTTCTCTCATTTTCTATTCCCTAGAATGGCTATTTGTTAGAGGTTATTATTTCTTCCTTGAAATTTTTTGGGAAAAAAATGTTTACAAAACCTTCTGGAGCTAGCAGTCTTTGTGGTATATTTTTGATTGTTGAGTTAATTTTTCCCCTTACTGGTCATAGATTTATTCAGTGTCAGTTTCTTCTCAAGTTTATTTCCATAATTTATGCTTTCTAAAAATTGTATGGTGTACCAATATTTCAAATATATTGGTCTGCAAATGTTCATGTCATTCCCTTATGATTTTTAAATATTTACTTTTTCTGCTTCAGTGTCCCTTTTCATATCTAGCACTGTTTATTTCTGCCTCTTAAAAAAAAAAAATCAGTCATGCAGGAGTTTGTCTATTTAATTACTTTTTTGAAACAACCGGCTTTTCATTTTGTTGATCAGGTGACCAGCCATTCATCTTGACAGCACCACAAGAGTAATTTTTTGGAAACTCAAATCCACTTTCGAAAACCCATCAGTGGCTCACCAAACCACATCCAAGGCCCGGCCTCCCAACTACTTCAGCAGTTCATCTCTCCACGCTTAGCCCGTCTGCTCTCCCCTCCAGCAATATCAGATTCCTTCTGGGCCCCAAAATGTCAGCTCATTTCACGCTCTGTGCCCTTGTACAGACTTTGCTTTTTTCTTCCATTATCCACTTAGTCAAAATCTTTAAATTCCAGCTCAAGCTTTCCTCCTCGTGAAGCTTTTCCTGACCCATTCGTCCTCTCTCTAGGTAATTACGTACCTCTCTTTTTTGTGCCTGATACATGTTCGTATTTTTCACCTACCATCCTGTTTTGTTTATGCATCTGCCTCTCCTTCTGGACCGCAAGATACCCTGCAGGCAGGTGCAGTCCCTTTGTCATCTTGATTATTACTCGCACTGTTATTTTAATACCCCCATGTCTTTTCCTTCATCAAAATGAAAGATAACAAAATTGAGAAAATAGGATGCTATGTCTTTTCCCTCTATTTTAAGAAAGGTCAGCAGCCACACCCTTCAAAGAAGAAGCGAACTGAATTAGCTTTACTATTCCTGCTTTGTCAACACGCACTCAGCACTGAACACCCTGTGTGCTAATATCTTTAACTTTCCAACTTTTCAAACCACTATTTTCCTCTTATAAGAGCCAAACTATTTTATGTCTGGACATCTCCATGCACTTCAAATATCAAGGGTACATATTGTCTTCCTCACAGAGTTTATTTATAAACCTGCACACTATTAATGAAAAAGAATGCTAGCATTTCATGACCAGCCGCACTACCTTCAGATTTGGGCAAACTATTGCAAGTAGGTAATTCAAAGAAAGCTCTGGTTTATCTCCCGTGGTAGCTCAGATGGTAAAGAATTTGCCTGCACTGCAGGGAACCCAGGTTTGATCCCTGGGTCAGGAAGATTCTCTGGAGAAGAACACGGCAACCCACTCCAGTCTTCTTGCCTGAAGAATCTCATGGACAGAGAAGCCTGGTGGGATACAGTCCATGGGGAGTCACAAAGAGTCAGACACTTCTGAGCAACAACACTTAACTCTGTTTTAGCTCATAGTTTTTCTCATCTAGAAATTTACACTTTACAACAATCAACCTAGATATGAATACACAAAAGACACGTGGCTGTGAAACATGGAAGTCGGAAACCTAAAATTGAATCCTAGACACTTACACATCAAGTCAAAAGCTTTAATCAGCATTAGCCCCATCAGTAATATAGTGGCCATCATACTTACCAGGTACTTGTGAGGGTTAAATCACACAGCATAGGGAAAATGCCTTCCTCAGTGCCAGCACCACAGCACATCAACACTCACCATTTTTTAACTGGCATGATAAAACAGAATCACCAGTATACTTACTGTTCACAAGACAATTTCATATTTACAGCATTATTACCAAGGCATTCAACCTAATTAAAGAAAATCCTACTTTGCTTGAGGCTCTGTTTGCTTTCTGAACTTTTTGGCCTGGAGCAATTGTTTTTTGTTAATCCATTTTACTTTCATTGTTTTAGTCAAAGGACAATTAATCAGACACTGGGATTTGGGAGTCTTGAGTCCCATTTTGAGCATGCACAGTCTGGTGACCTTGAACAATCAGTGGAATGATGCTCTTTTGTGAACAATTTTTCTGCCTTGCCCCGAAGGCAACACATTCGTCCTATCCCTCCTTTCTGCCTGCTCAGCACTAGCTTGGCAATGCTCGTTACCCCAAATCAGGACATCGATGTTTTAATTCACAAGAAAATTCAATTCATGGAATATCTCTATCCCTCTTTGAACTGTGGGGGAAAGGCAAGTGACCAAGCCTGAACGTTCAGTGGAAAGCCTTGGCCAGTATCCCTTTAAAGTTACAGCCTTTCCACGAGGCCAGCCGCCCTTACACTGACACTTCATTTTACTGCTGGAAAGAAAACCTTTTCTGCACTCTATATGTCCACCTGAACTGCTCGGTAATTACCAGTTATTTTGTTTCTCCAATCACCCTCGACAGCTACATGCACATCATCCGTCCGTTCGCTGTCTAAATCAGAGGGCTGAGGAAAAGTCCCTGTGGGAAGCGTGCAGAGCCAGCAGCTGCATTGGGTCCAGCCAGCTGAACTTCAGCCTGCTCCTTGGCTCAGCCCCAGGACTGATAAAGCCTTTGCTAAGCTTTAGATTTCCCAGGCTTTTGCGAGCGAAAGGAACGACCGCTTTCGCCTGTCTTGATGGCCTCTCTGCGTTCTTTGGGCCTCTTAACTCCCGTCTTGGGCAGGAAGAGAGCGAGGGGGAACCTGTCCGGGGTCCACATGCTTCCAGCCTCCTCCTAGTTGTCCAGCAAAGGCCGACCTACATTCCAGTGACACTCGGCAGATCAGAGTAGGACAGAACTGCCCGGGGAGCCGCCCACCTCTCCTCCTCCTCCTTCCTCAGCCCTGAAGGCGGCCAGATCTGTACACGAAATCCTCTCTTGTCAACCTGATGGCACGACAGGGCCCCGGGGTTGGGGGTGGGGTTTATTTAGGAGGATAGCCGCCCCCAAAGCCTGAGCCTCAGGGTCATCCCACACTGTCTCTCCTCCCAGGAGCGTAGCACTAACCAGGAGGGTGCAGAAAAGTCCACCTCTTGAGTTTGTTCAAAATGATTGTCTTCCAGCCATTGTTTTTTGGACTGAACTGCTGCGTTTCTTTAGAGTGGGCAGATGGCAGGATTCTGAAGGTGTAAAACAGCTACAAAAAACAAGATGATTCAAACAGAAGGAATATGTATAAACCCTGCTGGATCATCCTGGTATTAATCAGGAGAATTGGCTTTTTTCTTTTCTTTTTTTTTGGTTTTCTTTCCAGGATGTTTAAAGTTTTTAGGCTTTCCACGCTGCACCCCCGCCCTTTTTAAAAAAGAACACTATGTATAAATCGGCCACTTTTAGGGCTTTGGCTGGGAACGCTGGTGTCCTTTTTTGTCTTCAGCTTATTTTGAGGACGAGCCCAGTTGAAAGATCTTAGAATAAGACCACTCACTTTGAGCGGACGGAGGAAAGTGAAAATGGAACCCCTAGAGAGGCAAGCTGAGCAAAGCTGGGCAGCCAGGGCTGATGCCATCCAAAATACAGGAACCGTGCCTGAAAGAGATAATTTCAAGTTGAGCTGTGGTTTACCACAGTGTCCTCGTGATCAGTCGAGTGGTCAGATGTCAGGGGTGACTGAAAATAAGTTCATTTTCCCACAGTGAAAGAAAAAAAAAGAACAGCTTTACGCCAACGAAACCCACACATGCACATTTCAGAGTTTGGTTGGCGCAGAAAATGTACCATCATCCTTGTGACTTTGGGGAGGAAAGCTGAAGAAGAAACAACAGCTACTTGTTTTTGATTAGCCTAACAGTTTATCCACCCTACTCCCCCTTTATTTTCCCCTAATGATCACAAGTCACCTTTCATGGTGTCATTGCTTGATTCCAGCGTTGGTTTGATTCAAAAGATCTTCTGGGAGCGAGGGTTATGCGTTTATGTCATGACATTGCTGGAGGGGAAAAGAGGAGTCACAGACCGATCTCAGTTGGAAGGGTTTGAGATCGCGGGTGGCCAGAACTTCCTCCTTCTACCTCTGGTGCAGTCTGGTTTTAGGGTGGCAGCTGCATGCCTAAAAGGCATCTTTTCCCACTGGGTGTGAGCAGGAGGACTCTGGGAATCAAAGCGTTAAAGTGTCATCTGCAATGGGAAAATGGCTTAACCGCAAATGCATCCTGTGCTGGCCTAGTTATGTGTTACTGTGTGTGTGTACTTTTTTTTTTTTTTCCATTTCAAAACTCTTGTCTTTCATGAACTCATATCCTAAAATGTCTCCTTTCTAATTTAGTGCAAGGGATTCCATCTACGACTCACCACTCAGAACAGGGTGCTTTGCCTCATCACGTCTGCCAGAGAAGCACTGAATACCTCAAAGGTGAAAACCCAGAGCATCAAATCACTGATTGGAAGACCAAAGGCTTGATTCGGAAATCAGAGACCAGGCAACCGGAAATCCCACTGTCCCAGTGCCTTTCTTTCTTTTTGTCTTTTTGTTCCTAATGTCTCCTGACCTGATCTCCCCAACCTCATTGAACCCCGCAGCACCTTGAGCAATTCAGTGGCTGTAAAATCCCCTGCCGACTTTGTTTTGGCTGCAACTGCAACCCACATAGGGGAGAATCAAGCTCAGACATCACAGGGCTAATAGCGCGCCTCTGTGCAGTGGTAGCAGATCAGTAGAAAAAGGTGACATCATGGTTATTCCAGAACTTCAGGTCTGCAGTGCAAAGCGGCTTCCCTGCTGTACATCAGAGTCAGAACCTGGATTGGAGACAAAAACAACTCTCTCTTTTCATAAATATCTGCTCTGGAGCTCGACAAATATTCTGAGTGCAATGGCTCAGAAATGGTCTCTTTCCTTGGAGACCCATCTGATTTTCCAAATCCAATCACAAACTTTTTAATAGCATGTCATGAACCTCTCAGCTCATTATTTCTCTTCAAAGCCCTCTGGTTTGCCAGCTTAGAGGCTGTGAAGTGTTGTTTGATGATGTGCTGTACCATAAATAAACGCATAGTACATGCTAAAATCCATCCTTCACTACTCTGGCTTTCCCACCAGGAATACTGCCATATAATCAAGGATGTGTGATTTGTAGCAATTGCTCTAGATTGGGTGTTTTTTTTGTTTTTTTTTTTTAAACGCATTCAGTCTGTAATGTAAGTAATAGAACAGATTTATCACATTTATCTAAATCCTATTTTTCTCTCTTTCTGTTCCTGCCCCTCTCTTCCTCTTATGTTTAGGACATTGGAAGAGGGAGGAATATAGACAGCCCCCTTCCCCTCAAACTAGCAGTCACAGTTTTAACCATTCCCTTACTTCAGGAAATCATCACATTGGATAATTTACCATGTCTCTAATGCCCAGTGTTCCCTCTGATGTTTTGAAGTTGTGAGCAGACAACCATTTCACATGTGTAACCAGCCTTGAAGGTTGTAGCATCCAGAGTGGAGGTTACTCTTATAATCAAATAAAGCTCACACAAGCTAATCTGACATGCGTTTTGACTAATTTTTTTATTGTATGGTAATTAGGCAAAAATGGTAAGCAGTGGACCCAAATAACTGTCCGTTGTATTGTTTTGTCGCAAATAATGGTGAGATTAAGATGGTTTGAGGTGGGGCGGGGGCAGGGACACAGAAACACATGAATCCTATTCTTAATCAGACTCCTTCCCCTGCAGTCATGGAGGAAAATATACAAGCAGAGAACAAGGGTGTGCAAAAGATCTTTTTATTCATACCCAGAGCTTGGACACAAACTGATTGCATGACCCAATGAAGCATCGCTAGAAAAAACGCCTTGGCTTGGGCTCCATGCTGTCCCAGGACTAGGACCCATTGCATGACCCAATGAAGCATCGCTAGAAAAAATGCCTTGGCTTGGGCTCCATGCCGTCCCAGGACTGGGACGAAAAAACGCCTTGGCTTGGGCTCCATGCCGTCCCAGGACTAGGACCCATTGCATGACCCAATGAAGCATCGCTAGAAAAAACGCCTTGGCTTGGGCTCCATGCTGTCCCAGGACTGGGACCCATTGCATGACCCAATGAAGCATCGCTAGAAAAAACGCCTTGGCTTGGGCTCCATGCCGTCCCAGGACTAGGACCCAAACAGTCCAGATCTTGCTACCAAATTTAGGCCTGCTGACTGGCAGCAATGGCATCACCTGGGATCTTGTTAGAAATGTAGACTCGTGTAACTATCCCCTCACACCCCTACCCCTCAACCCTCCATAGCCAAAACATGGATTATAACCAGATCTTCACTGATTTTTACACAAATTCAAGTTGAAGAAGCACAGGCCCAATTTATTCTGTCCTTCTCTAGATTAGTGGTTCTCAAAGTGTGGTTCCTGGGTCAGCAACACCATTGACACCTGGAAACTTGTCAGGCATACACATTTCCTAGGCCCTAACACAGACCTACTGAACCAGAAACAGAGGGCCCTGCCTAGCATTCCATGGTTTAAAAGGCCCTTTGGGTAACTCTGAGGTCATTGAAACTTGAGAACCACTACTCTAGGTCAAGAGTTCTCAAGCTTTCATATGCACTCAATCACTTAGGGACTTTGAAACCTCCTGATGCTCAGGCTGAATCAGAATTCAGAATCTCTAGCACTGAATGCCTGGCATTAGTAGTTTTTAAAACTCCTCTGGTCATTCTAAGGGGTTTCCCAGGTGGCTCAGTGGGTAAAGAATCCATCTGCAATGCAAGAGACACAGGACATGCAGATTCTATCTCTGGGTCAGGAAGATCTCTTGGAGGAGGGCATGGCAACCCACTCCAGTATTCTTGCCTGGAGAATCCCATGGACAGAGGCCTCTGGAGGGCTACAGTCCATAGGGTCGTAAAGAGTCAGACATGACTGAAGCAACTGAGCACTCACGAGTCATTCCAACTTACAGCCAAGATTGAGTCCCAGTGCTTCTGAAACTTTGGTGACCTGGTAAAAATACAGAGCTGCAGGTTCTCTCCTATTTCAGTGGCACGGGGCTTCAGGTGATGATGTATACAACCAAAGTTTGAGAACTCTTATCATTGCCTCTCAAAACGTGGTCCAGAGGACTTGTCTAGTGGTCCAGTGTTTAAGACTTTACCTTCCAGTGCAGAGGTTGCAGGTTTGATTCCTGGTCTAGGAGGTAAGATCCCACATGCCTCAATAGAAGCTATATTGTAACACTTTCAATAAAGACTTAAAAAAATGGTTCATATTAAAAAAAAAATTCATGTTGAGGTTTGACAGAAAACAACAAAATTCTGTAAAGCAATTATCCTTCAATAAAAAATAAATAAATTTAAAAAAATTTAAAAATGTGGTCCCCAAACCAGCCAAATCAACACCCACCCTCCTGGTGGGAAATGCAATTTTCCAGACACCACTCCAAAGTACTGATTGGGAATCTCCAGGATGATACCCAGTTGAAGCCCAAGTGATTCTGATGCACTCCAAAGATTGAAAGTCACCAGGCTAGAGCACCCTCCCTAACGTATTCATTTGTTTTTCAGTGCTTCTCAGTGCTGGTCTCATGGAAGAAAGACTGTTGAGAAACAAGAGGAGCTACCCAAGTACAGGTATGTTTATCCTCTTCCTACATGGCTCTTTCTTTAAGAAATGTGGTTCATCCAGAGCCTTTGATTTTGACCAGCGGTACTCATAAAGAGTGTGGTGAGTGAGAGGAGTTGTGAACTTCTGACCATTAGAGGCAAAAACCACTTTCCAGTTTTCCAGGATCTCTAAACTGAAGCCATTTGAGTGTTTTCCATGTCCTCACATACACACCCAGGATAGGATCACACACTTGCTTGACTAATGCTACTAAACATGCTATGAAGCAGTGGAATTTGGTGTCATGGCAGAGGTGGTAATAAGCACGTGTGTGCATGCTAAGTCCAACTCTGTGACCCTATGGACCATAGCCCACCAGGCTCCTCTGTCAGTGGATTCTCCAGGCAAGAATACTGGTGTGGGTTGCCATGCCCTCCTCCAGGGGATCTTCCTGACCCAGGGATCGAACCCACATCTCTTATGTCTCCTGCATTGGAAGCTAGATTCTTTACCACTAGTACTGCCTGGGAAGCTCATCAAGAACAGAAGCAGCCAAATAATCATGTAATTACAATCATGGTGAACACCACAGAGGAGAAATACGGGAGGCCATTAGAGGATATAATATGGGGCTGGAGCCTAACTTAACTTTTGAGTGACCTGTGTAAGCTGGGGCCTGAAGGATGAGGAATTACCCAAGCCAAGAAGTGGGAAAGTCATTCTAGAGGAAAGATGTGTGCCAAGGCCCTGAAGTTAGGAAGAACTTGATGAGTTAAGCAGTTGAAAGAAGGTGAATAAGGCCAGAATAAGAAGATCAAGAGAGATGATGGAAGGAGAGATAAGGCTGGAGACATACTGATTGATTCAGGGCCCTGAGAAAGACAAGGGATTTTATTCTAAGAAAAGACTGAAGTGCACACAACTGATCAAGCATAAATATGGTACACCCGATAAAACTATTAATACTTGGCCTCATCTGTGGTAATAGAAAAGGCTTCCCTGAGCAACATGTGAGTTGAATTTGATGGATGAGTAGAAGGAAGCCTGGTGAAGATGGGAAAGGTGAGTGCCAAGCATAGGGAACAACGTGGATGAAAACTTTAAGTTAGGAAGAACACAGTGAGTCTGTAGAACTAAGTCGCAGAGCTGGACAGGCCTGGCATAGAGTCCCTGGCCTGCCATTTACTGTGTGACCTTGGGCTAACTATCCTTGCTGAGTCTCAATCTTCTCATCTGTAAAATGGGGCTAAGAGCCCTAACATCATCGAGATGTAGCGAGGATTAAGTGAAGTATGTTAAAACATGGTACTTCATATTAATAAGTATACTAGTCAGGGTTCTCAACAGAAATAGAATTAATAAGATAGCTGGTAGATGATAAATAGATAGATAATAGGTAGATTGATAGATGGGTAAATTTATTATAGGAATTGGCTCAGGTGGTTATGGTGGCCAAGAAGTGTCATGATCTGCCATCTGCAAGTTGGAGAAGCAGGAAAGCTGGTGAAATAATTCAGTCCTAGCTTCTAAAGTTACATATCATCACTCTCCTATTCTGTTCATTGAAACAGTCATAAGTTTGTCAGATTCAAGTGGGATTGGCGGGGCGGGGAGGCAAGGACACATCGTTCAATGGGAGAAACAACAAATAATTTGGGGGTCATATTTTAAGACCATCATTCTTGAATTAGCAATTTACAATAGGAAACTGCTCCATTTACCTTACTTAGAATGTTTTCTGTTTTCCTAGTTGGACCCTGAACATTCAGTTCAGTTATTTTCTCTATTACAATTTCTTAAATTCCTCCAATTAGAATTGGTCACTTCCACCTTTGTGCTACTGTGTCTCACCATAATATTTGGATAAACTGTTCTAATCACTTACGTGTTTCTCTCTCTCACTAGACCATGGATTCCTGGAGGGACTGAGTCTTACGTATGTCTGAATCCTTCACTCCTAGCACATGCCTGGAACACAGTAGACAATAATATATGTTGAGAGAATTAAAGCAAATTTTACTCTAACCCCACAGATCACCAAAATAATTTTGCACTCAACGCCTGGAGAAACTTGGGTGGAGGCCTCCACCGAGCTTCTTAAAGATTTTGACTCCTGATATTGAGCAGAGGTCATGAACTCGAGGGCTGGAAAGGCCTGGTGTGTGTATGAAAGTCAGGCAGTTATAGGGGAGAGGAGGGGTTGGGGGGGCTTGGACAGCATTTTTCTGTCTAAAGAGGCTACCCCGTAGACAGTCCTAGTCAATTCATGCTGTCAGCGGGTGAGACTGTGGCTTGGTGTTTCAAGAACTTCTGATTTAGGAGAAGTTAGAATCTTAACTTGTATATAATAATCTCCTGATTTTTAAATGTTGTGAAGTAATTCAAAAATTTTAAAACTGCTGTGTGGGCCAACACTCTGCCAGCCAAACCAAATAACCTTAGGCTGGGACGATTCAACTATGTCCTCTGATTTAGAGTTCTCTGGGAATGATCCACAGATAACTTTATTAACCCAGACTTTAATGGCTTGAGATCATCATCCTAAAAGTACAATCTGTGAAAGAGGCATATAAGTTTGTTAACTAGTCAGACTCTGTGACATAAAAAAGCAGACAATAATCTAACAGGATAAAAGAGCAAACTGCACATCAATTTGCTCCACTCTGTCAACCTTGCTTGTTTTAAAAGCTGTAAACCTAAAATTCACAGTAGTTTTGTCTTTTGAGGTTGAAATATTTCCTCCAGATTTTGTCTTTGATCCAAACACTTGCGTAGTCAGAGAGAAGGTATAGATTGCTATCTAGCGATTAGATCACTCGTCCACGATTACCCATCAAAAAGATGGCAGGCTGATGTCTCTAACTTTTATACAGAGTACCAAAAATGTAGATTGCAGGATATAAAGGGAGAGCACTGGACTGGAAGTCCAGATGACTGCCTTCTGGTACTGGGACTGGCCAGAGCCTCATGGACAACAGCTAGCATGAAGAAGACACTCAGTAATATTTTCATGAATTTATACATGAAAAAATGAACAGCTGTGGAACTTTGAACGATTCCTCTCCACTGCTTGTGTCCATTAGTTTTTATATATGTAAATGAAAAATATGAAAGTTATTTTATTCATCATTGATAAACATACCAAGCACATACCAAACCTCCTAATAAATAGGGTCTCATTTCTATTAACATAAGCTCTGAAAATCTATAAACGAGGGTTTCCCAAGGAGTCCCAAAGAATGGACTGGGAAGTTCTGTAACTACCTAATAGACAGCTCTCCCTTTTACTCTTTTGTAAAAGCTTTTTCTTTTTTTGACTACACTGTGCGGCATGCAGGATCTTAGCTCCCTGACCAGGGACCAAACTTGTGGCCTCTGCAGTGGAAGTGTGTAAACTTAACCACTGGGCCACCAGGGAAGGTTTTGCTCTTGAATCAGGTGAGAGTGAACAGAGATCTTAAGTTCACCAAAAGTCAGACTTCAAACACCCCCTAGCACATGCTCACACAAACATTTACACAAGCACACATACAAACATACACACGAGCATGCACACGCACAAATGCACTTAAGGCTGAAATGACACCTTTTGGTGTTTGGCATCTTCTTGTGACCCAACTCTGTGTGTTAGTGCAGATACTCATGCAATTTAAATCTCTGAACCCCCTTTGAAGTTTCTTCCCCTCCATATTTCAGGTAAGCTTTGTCAAATGTTAAGCACAGGCTGGGGAGAAATCTAAGTGGGTCATCTAAGATTTTTTCTCACCTATAAAGCAAAGGTCCATCTAGTCGAAGCTATGGTTCTTCCAGGGGTCATATATGGATGTGAGAGTTGGACTATTAAGAAAGATGAGCTCCGAAGGATTGATGCTTTTGAACTGTGATGGTGGAGAAGACTCCTGAGAGTCCCTTGTACAGCAAAGAGATCCAACCTGTCCATCCTAAAGGAAATCAATCCTGAATATGCATTGGAAGGACTGATGCTGAAACTCCAATACTTTAGCCACCTGATGCAAAGAACTGACTCATTTGAAAAGACCCTGATGCTGGGAAAGATTGAAGGCAGGAGGAGAAGGGGTCGACAGAAGGTGAGATGGTTGGATGGCATCACTGACTCAATGGACATGAGTTTGAGTAAACTCTGGGAGTTGGTGATGGACAGGGAGGCCTGACGTGCTGCAGTCCATGGGGTCACAAAGAGTCAGACACGACTGAGTGACTGAACTGAACTGAACTGATAAAGCCTCTTCCAATGGGGTGCCATCACAGAGCATTTATCCCCCTTTCAAAGCACATCAGAGACAATTGGCAAGAAGAGCTTTATTATGTGGAATTGAATCCCTCCTTCCAAGTGCATCCCTCCCTGATCATCTGGGCAGAGATGGGCTTGCTAGTCACCAGTCATCAGATAAAAATCATCCAGGGAGCTTCTATTCATAAGCAGCTTCTGGGTGACCTAGTCTGCCCAGTACTTTCCCCCTTCCTTCTCTCCTTCACCCCTCACACTTTTCCATCTCTCTTCTCTTCTCTCTGGTCTTTCAGGAGTTATTTATCCCACACCCCCTGTTCCCTGGCTCAGAGTAGGTACTCTACATATTTGATGAACTATTCAGATTGTCCTGACCAATTTGTGATGGCAGAAAGTTCAGACAGTTCTCTAAGCTGCCAATCAGAAAGTCTGATTTTGTAATAACTTTTGGAAGAAAGAAAGCCTTTGTTTTCCTTTCTGAGTGCCCAGCTCCTCACAACACCCAGCTCTCCTTACAGATGTAGAGACTTGTCCTGCTGGCAAGCTTGGCTCACCACCAGGCTTCATGACACGTGATGGGTCAGAGGACGTGGCTGGAGGGTTTAGGGCTGCAGTTTTGTTTCTCATCTTCCTTTGCCCACATCCTTAATTTCCTTTAGGACTCCTCAGATCCAGTCTTTGCTCTTGGGACCCTTCTTTTATCCTCCAAGATCCTGTGAAGTTTCTGTCGATGCACTAAGTCCTCTGTCCTTAATTCCATGAGCATTTATCATCCTGTACTGTCATTGCTTATATGGATATCTTTTTCCCCTACTGGACTGTGGACACCTTAGGGCAGGGCTGAGGCTTATTCATCACTTTATATTCCTAGTTCACTCCTGGGCACAGAATAGGTGCTTAATTAACTGAATAACTTACTGAATGAATGACTGTTTTACAAGTATGTTACATAGATAACTTTGTAGGTCTATTCTCCTTAGGACACAGAGGCCTTAAGCTACAGAGTAACACTGTTGATATTGCACAAGCTGGTGATACTAAGACTTTCAGTTAAGACTATAGTTGTGGGCTTATGGTTATTAGGGGATAAGAGGGGAAAGGATAAATTGGGAGACTGAGAATTGACATATATACACTACTACATACAGAATGGGCTTGCCAGGCGGCACTAGTGGTAAAGAACCCACCTGTCAATGCAGGAGGCATAAGAGACACAGGTTCGATCCCTAGGTCAAGAAGACCCTGGAGAAGGGTATGGCAACCCATTCCAGAATTCTTGCCTAGAGAATCCCATGGACACAGGAGCCTGGTGGGCTACAGTCCATAGGGTCCTAAAGACTGAATTGACTTAGCACTCATGCATGCATACATAGAATAGATAACTAATAAAGACCAACTGGGAACTGGTAGCTCTACTCAATACTCTGTAATGGCCTATATGGGAAAGGTACCTTTTGCACCTAAAAAAAAGAGTGGGTATATGTACATGCATAACTGTTTCACTTTGCCTTACACCTGAAACTAACACATTGTAAATCAACTATGAAAGTGAAAGTCACTCAGTTGTATCCAACTCTTTATCGACCTCATGGACTATACAGTCCATGGAATTCTCCAGGCCAGAATACTGGAGTGGGGAACCTTTCCCTTCTCCAGGGGATCTTCCCAACCCAAGGATCAAGCCCAGCTATCCTGCATTGCAGGCAGATTCTATACTCCAAAGGAAAAAAAAAAAGACAGTAGTTTTGGAGATGGAAAGGAAGCATCTTTGCTGGAGCATTGAATGCTTGGGCCTTGATCACTTCCTCCTTAGGGGGAGGTGAATTTTTCTGGAGCTTTGGCCTTATATAATTTTGCTGAAGATAAAAGCAGAGTTTAAGAAAACATTTGGGCAATGTCTCAGGGCAGCCAACTTGAGCAGTTTTAAAAACAGTTTCTCCTCTGCAGCTTAGGCTATGGATGTGACTTGCCTGCTGCATTTTGGAGCCTGGGTCACTGTCCAGGTTGGAGTCTCAGGGATCTGTCTCTGGGGTAGGAGTGAAGCTCTCATAATGCTCTCAGAGATGCTTCCTGAGTCTTTGGCTTTAACATGACAGTGACCATCTGTCCTGCCCAATCCCTAGGTAGACCCTAGGAGCAGAAACACATTGATATTCAGGCTCAGGAAGCCAGGTGCTTGTGCTGACATGGAGAGACTTCTCCTGGGTTATCTTCACTGGGTCCAGGGGTGGGACCCAGCGACGGAATGCTGGATAGACAGGGACATTGCTGGGGTGAGCTGAGTGTGGGAGTACTTGCTTCCCTAGACATGTTTCTACGGGACGTCTGTAGGGTCTTTAGAAGTTGGTACCAGCCTTGCCCTGAAAACCAGATGGTGCCTTTCACAATGTTTCCATTGCCTTTTTATTTACCAAAGGAGTTTTATGGTAACTGCCCTGTCTTTGGCCTGAAATTCATTGACATTCTGTGAAAATATGATGGTGGACTTCAGAATTCTTAAGCCAGGCATCTGCCTTTCCAGGCAGAGGGTCTCAGTGTCCATACGTGATGAGGAACAAGAAGCTAGGCTCCCATGCCCTTGGTGTGTCCCTGCTCCCTCCTGCCTCTTCCCCAGGCCTGGATCTGTCCCCCGGGGCCTGGCTCTCAGCCAGTTGTCAACTAATCCCCGCTAAGGTGTTAGGTGGCAAAGGCTCAAGGGTTATTAATCCTTGTAGGAGCTTTCCACATTAAAAAAATTTTGTTACTAAATCAAGGGGCATTAAAATTTCATCACCATAACAGAAAAACAATTTCTTTGTGTTCCCTATAAATCTTTACATTTATAAGTGAATATAGTTTTGATTACAACTCATATTCAATATTTGTTTTGTTTTTCTTCACACAGAAGGATATTTCATACATTTCTTCACATTTCTAAAAAAGCTCTGTTTTCATCATCATAGTAATTTGAAGGTGCTTTTTGCAGCATCTGTACATTTCATGATGACTACCGCCCCCCCAACCCCCACACACAACCAACTGCCCTCCCATTCTGCCAGCCTCCCCACCAGTAAAGTGGGCCGCAGGTGGAAGGAAGACCCCCCTGGAAGAGGAAATGGCAACCCACTCCAGTATTCTTGCCTGGGAAATTCCATGGACAAAGGAGCCTGGTGGGCTACAGTCCATGGGGTCCCAAAGAGTTGGACATGACTGAGCGCACACGCAGGAGGAAGGGGCCACTGTGTAGCTGTGACCTATCCCTGACCTATGCCTGACCTCGGCAGCAACTGAGTGAGCAGGATTAGCACCAGATTCAAGGTGACTCCTTCAGATTCTTTCCCCCCAAAATATGAAATGAAGGCCAGGAAAAAGACTGGTGTTAGTCTCTTTTGGAGGATCTGAATCTGCAATATGTCAGCTTAGGGGCTGAGGGGTGAGTTTTCTCCACCAACAACCTGGAGCTGAGAAGAGAAGAAGCCAAGAGACAAGAATGGAACAAATGTGCCAACCAGGACAGAGGTATCCTAAGGTCCAGGTACATTCCTGTCCTTGGTTTCTGTATTTTTTTCCTATTAAGTGAGCTTCATTCTTAATCATTTGCAAAGCGGAGTCCAAAGTACCTATGTTAATGATGATATTACTGACTAAATTGAACAATTGCTATGTGGTAGCTACTTTACTCACACTGGCTCATTTAATCCCTTCAATTACTTAATGAGTTAGTTCAGAGATGTTTAGACATTTTCCCAGGTTAATACACCTTGGTGAATTGTACCAGGATTTGAACCCTGATCTGTCTGGTGCTATAGTCTTTGGTTTTAACTATTATCTTATGTGACCACCCGAGGTACGTGGGTCACCCCAGAGGTAGGATGAATAGAAGGAAGAACATGCCTTTCAGGAATATATGTCAAATGCTCTAATTACAGAAAAAGACATATTGAGGCAGAAGCCCCTCCCTGCTCATCCCCTTGAACAACTCCATTCAGATGACACTGCTCCTCCTATGTACTAGCTCCTGGCTGTCCTCTCTTGGACTTTGGTACCTCTAAGAGGACAACCCTGTCTCCCACAGCAAGGGAACCTGTGTTGAGTCAGTACTCTACACACAAGGTGCTATCCATGTGTGGATTATCCAGGGGACTTTTGCAAAGGTCTTCCTTTTGCCATCAACCTTACACCTTGACCACCTTTCCTTGCCTCTAGCTGGTATATTTTTAAGCTGTTCAAACTAGTTGTTGCTCAGTCTCTCAGTCACGTCCAACTCTCTGTGACCCTGTGGACTACAACACGCCAGGCTTCCCTGTCCTCCACTATCTCCCAGAGTTTGCTCAAACTCATGTCCATTGAGTCAGTGATGCCATCCAACCATCTCATCCTCTGTCACCCTCTTCTCCCACTCTCAGTCTTTCCCAGCTTCAGGGTCTTTTCTAGTGAGTCATCTCTTCGCATCAGGTGGCCAAAGTATTGGCGCTTCAGTTTCAGCATCAGTCCCTCCAATGAATATTCAGGGTTGATTTCCTTTAGGATTGACTGGTTTGATCTTCTTGCTGACCAAGGGACTCCCAAGAGTCTTCTCCAGCACCACAATTTGAAAGCACCAAACTAGAGCCGGTCTGTTATGCATTTATTCACTATCTACAAATTGTCAGTTGGCTAGGGTCTATGGGCTTGTCCTAATCTTAGAAATACAGACAGGACAAATTGAACACTATCTCTGCCTCCTTAGATATCACAGTGGCATCTGAAGACACTCCCTAGCAACATCACACATTAATACCAGATGAGCGGCACACACAGGCTATCTTGAGAACTCAGTAAAGAGGAAACTAACTGCATCTGAGGAACTAAGGAAGGCTTAATGGAGAAATGGACTTTGGAGGCTGAGTTTTTGCACTAACCTAACTGGACTTGGAGAAGGCAATGACATCCCACTCCAGTACTCTTGCCTGGAAAATCCCATGGACAGAGGAGCCTGGTGGGCTGCAGTCCATGGGGTCGCCAAGAGTCGGACACGACTGAACGACTTCACTTTCACTTTTCACTTTCATGCATTGGAGAAGGAAATGGCAACCCACTCCAGTGTTCTTGCCTGGAGAATCCCAGGGACAGGGGAGCCTGGTGGGCTGCCGTCTATGGGGTCACACAGAGTCGGACACGACTGAAGCGACTTGGCAGCAGAAACTGGATATGGAACAACAGACTGGTTCCAAATAGGAAAAGGAGTATGTCAAGGCTGTATATTGTCACTCTGCTTATTTAACTTATATGCAGAGTTCATCATGAGAAATGCTTGGCTGGAAGAAGCACAAGCTGGA
The DNA here is from genome assembly GCF_055505025.1 of Bos grunniens. Lineage (NCBI taxonomy): Eukaryota > Metazoa > Chordata > Mammalia > Artiodactyla > Bovidae > Bos > Bos grunniens. The sequence continues at coordinate 10,234,064 of NC_141190.1, forward strand.
ATCAATATTGCCGGGAGAAATATCAATAACCTCAGATATGCAGATGACACCACCCTTATGGAAGAAAGTGAAGAAGAAGTAAAGAGCCTCTTGATGAAAGTGAAAGAGGAGAGTGAAAAAGTTGGCTTAAAGCTCAACATTCAGAAAATGAAGATCATGGCATTTGGTCCCATTACTTCACGGGAAATAGATGGGGAAACAGTGGAAACTGCCACACTTTATTTTGGGGGGCTCCAAAATCACTGCAGATGGTGACTGCAGCCATGAAATTAAAAGATGCTTACTCCTTGGAAGGAAAGTTATGACCAACCTAGATAGCCTATTCAAAAGCAGAGACATTACTTTGCCAACAAAGGTCCGTCTAGTCAAGGCTATGGTTTTTCCTGTGGTCATGTATGGATGTGAGAGTTGGACTGTCAAGAAAGCTGAGCGCCAAAGAATTGATGCTTTTGAGCTGTGGTGTTGGAGAAGACTCTTGAGAGTCCCTTGGACTGAAAGGAGATCCAACCAGTCCATTCTAAAGGAGATCAGTGCTGGGTGTTCATTGGAAGGACTGATGCTAAAGCTGAAACTCCAGTACTTTGGCCACCTCATGTGAAGAGTTGACTCATTGGAAAAGACTCTGATGCTGGGAGGGATTGGGGGCAGGAGAAGAAGGGGACGACAGAGGATGAGATGGCTGGATGGTATCACCAACTCGATGGACATGAGTTTGAGTGAACTCCGGGAGATGGTGATGGATAGGGAAGCCTGGCATGCTGCGATTCATGGGGTCACAGAGTCAGACACGACTGAGCGACTGAACTGAACTGAACTGAAGCAAGGCAAATTCACAAGTTCTAGTCTACTATGATAAATCATCTGTTGGGAACCCATCCTGAGTTGCAAGGGTATGTGTCCTCCAGGAACATCATGATCTCAGGAACCGACATTATTTTTAGCCAATCATCCAGGAGTATTGATTCAGCAAAGAGACAGTCTTTAGGTGAAGTCCTGGCTTCACAGTTCTCATGAACGGTAGCATACCTATTTAGAAACCACCCAATGGAGGGAGGACGATCTCATGCTTGACTTCTTCAAACACGGCAATGAGGGATCATGACTACGTGCAGAACTTTTCTTCCTCCAGGATAGGTACCATGGAGCAAAGTTATAGCTGCACCAGAAAGGGCAGAAAATAGAGTTTCAGGAAATCCAGACAAAACCGGCCTGTTGGGATCTTTTTTTATTTAATTTTTTTAATTCCAGGCGAATGATTGGATTGGAATATAGTCAGTGTTCCAGTGTGAAGACACTCCCCTCTGGCTATTGATCTTGCAGCATTTCTGAAAGCTGTGTGCAGGGGAACGGTCACTCTTTCCCTTTACATAATGTTCATAAATGTGCAGGCAAATTAAATGTGTTATAGATGAAATGACCAACCAGAAGTACCACCCGGCTGTCTCATGTGAGCTTGGTTTATGGATCCAACCTTCTCCGGCGAGCATCACAAATCCACATAATGTTCCCAAGTGCTAAATCTGGAGCTCTGATTTAGCTGACAGATGTTTAAAATCACATTTAGTTGGACAACTCCCCGAGGAGGACACAGCTGCAGATGTGAAAGAGCGCAAGCTCTTCCAGTTAAGGTCGGCGGGAACTCAGCAGAAAGCCTTCTGTGTCCATCCGCCTTTTTTCAGACAGGATGGGATGGGTGAAGGAACGTTTTCAGCCTGATTCCATCCACGTTTGGCCAGACCTCGTCCCCTTGTTGAACTGTTGCCAAGAGAGACGGTGGAAGTTGCATTTTGGCCATGTCTGGGTGCTCCAGGCAGCCTTAACTGAGTATGCGGGGGGCAACCAGCTCTGTAAAAACAGTCACAACACCACGCCTTGGAGGCTGCTTTTGCCCCTCTGGTGGCATCTTCGGGCCGCAAATGAGTATGATTTGGGAATTATGCACTTTAGGATCAGTTATTCTGATGTCGACCTCTCTGGATAAGTTGAAGTCCATGTGCTAGAGGAGGGTGGAGAGGAAGAGGGTGCCATTCTTCTCTGCTCTGTCCCCCCCACCTCCACCTGCCCCACCACCCCAAACAGTTCCTCCTTCACTTTTTAAAAAACAGCAAATTTAAAATTATCCTCCACTCTTCTTTGCAAAATCACATATTTTAGACTTGTCTCAAGACTCAGACTGAAATGGATTTGTTTAAAAAAATTGTCTGTGTATTTGATGTGGGAGACTAGTGACCTTTGGTATTTAGTGTTAAAAAAAATATATTTGATGTCTAAAATTTCCCTACTGAGCTTGTATTGTTTCTGGTCTCTCTCCGTGATTTTTCCATCCTCCATCATTCCCCACGTTCAAAATCAGTTCTTTATTTACTCAGCAGAGGTTTTGACATAGTAATGAGCTCATCCTGATGGCAGCCTCAAATCAATATAAATCACATTATGATGTCAAAATTGATGTGATGTGAGTGTAAGTTAAACGACTGTAAAACAATTTTAGGACAGAGCCCAAGAGACACCCTTATGCTGTCAGGAGAGTGGCAGGAAGGAATTAGTGGAAGATCTGCTGCATTTAGTTCAGGGAGCCCTGTGCGTACCAAGACTTCATTCCCAATTATCATATATGAAACGAATCGCCAGTCCAGGTTAGATGCATGATACAGGATGCTCGGGGCTGGTGCACTGGGATGACCCAGAGGGATGGTGTGGGGATGGAGGTGGGAGGGGGGTTCAGGATGGGGAACAAGTGTACACCCGTGGCAGATTCATGTTGATGTATGGCAAAACCAATACAATATTGTAAAGTAATTAGCCTCCAATTAAAATAAATAAATTTATATTAAAAAAAAAAATAAACTTCTTATAAAGTCATACTTGGGGTTTCCCAGGTGGTGCGAGTGGTAAAGAATCCACAGGCCAATGCAAGAGACATGGGCTCGATCCCTGGAGAAGATTCCCCTGGAGTAGGAAATGGGCACTCCACTCCAGTATTCTTGCCTGGGAAATTCCATGGACAGAGGAGCCTTACTTGATACAGTCTATAGGGCTGCAAAGAGTCGGATGCAACTGAGCTGCTGCTGCTGCTAAGTCACTTCAGTCATGTCCGACTCTGTGCAACCCCATAGACGGCAGCCCACCAGGCTCCCTCGTCCCTGGGATTCTCCAGGCAAGAACACTGGAGTGGGTTGCCATTTCCTTCTCCAATGCATGAAAGTGAAAAGTGAAAGTGAAGTCGCTCAGTTGTGTCCGACTCCTAGTGACCCCATGGACTGCAGCCTACCAAGCTCCTCCGTCCATGGGATTTGCCAGGCAAGAGTACTGGAGTGGATTGCCACTGCCTTCTCCAAAAGTCATCCTTAGACACCACAAAATACTCTCAGCAGAAACTGAGGGGCAGCTGCCTAGGGTGACAAAGTGGGTTTAGTTCCTAATTTTTATGCACAAGGATGAACACAAACTATGTCAAGTAGGTGAGAAACTGGGAACAGACTAAACTCAACCAGCGCCAATTAATTCTGGGAGCCTAGTTTGTAACTGGTCAGGCTGGGAGGCCTAGAGTTTTAGGAGGAGGGATGCAGGCATGAGTAGGGGAGCCAGCAGTTGACTCTAGGGTCAGTGAGAGCATACCAGATGGATTCCTGTGCTAAAACTTATCAGAATTATACTTTCTGACTTCCTGGAGGAAGTGCATTTTACTACATGACCCAGGCTATGATATTATCTTAGAAGCCATAGATTTTCATCATCCAGAGTGTAAGTGAAAGATTATAGACCAATCTGTTGCCATGGATACCTTTGGTTGGCGGGGGGTGGGGGGGTGCGGGGCATGGGATTGGAAGAAGAAGGAGAAAGGTGATTATCTGAAAACCATATCTGTACTGTTTGGTTTGTTACAACAAACATTGATTCTTTTACCTTAAAAAAAAATCCAATAAAATAATTAAATCATATAGGCATGAACAGATATTTCTCCTCCCGGAAGAAATTTCACTGAATGAAGAGTGAGAAGACTTAATAACTCCCTAGGCAAATTCTTCAACCTCATGTCTTAGGAACCATAGTATTTCTGGGAGAATAAAATGCATCAATAAATAGGGAGAGTTCTTTGAGAAGTTGAAAGGCAGTCTTGTATGTAAAATGTTATTGTCATTATTCTTGGTAGGACATAAAGAGTAGTTTATGAATATCATTGACTGACTGTGACATTAATGGTAATTCCTGTAAGAGAGTCTTTTAGGCATACATTTTCAAAGGACTTTGGACACCAAAGATAAATGTTTAAAACTATGCATTCTGTATCCTATTAAATAAATCCTAATTTGACTTGTGTAAAGAACCGTCTTTAAAGTCAGGTCTGCACCCTGACTTCATAACTCATTTATTTTGATACCTTTGGGCGAGTTAGTTAATTTCTCTGAGCCTCAGTTTCCATGGCGGTAAACAGAGGATATAATAATGCCTTTCTCCTAGGGCTGTCGTGAGAAATACATGAGATAATTAATATTAACTGTGTAACTCTGATATGTATGCTAATCATGACTGCTCATTTCCATGCAAAGCACAGTTATTATTTGATGATGGCAAATATTCATTCTTTTCTTTTACAAGTGAACAAACGGAAATAATGGGAAAAGTGATAAATTCAAAGCTACAAGGTGAGTTAAGGTGATGATGGTTAGCAATAAATCTCTGGCCTAAGATTTGGCCATTGGGTCACAATAAAAACCATTTGATCAGATTCTATAGAGGTGCTCTTACCTTGAATGTTAGGAACCTGTGATGTCTGGATATTGGAAAAGATAGGCTCATCCCTTTGCCAAAGATCTTTGGCACAGGGATCATGAGAAAGTGGGGGAAATAAAGTGCAGTCTCTGACGCTCTGTTACTGATAAGCTCAAATCTCTCAAGCTAAAGTGCATTGTGGATGTCCCCACTTTCCCACACATGGGAAGGTGGTACAGCAGAACTTGCTTAGATATTTTCTGAAGGAACAGCAGCTCTACCAATCCCTGACAATGAATGGCAGCTGGAAAGGAAGCAGCAGTCGGGATGCTCAAGCATGGAAAAAGACTGATTTCTTTCCTCCTTTTCTATTCCACAGTGGTCTGGAAAACAAGGTCTAACATGACATCTTAACAGAGTTTGAATGCTCACTCTGACACTTACCACCTGAGTGACCTTAACTCATTTATAAAAAGGGGATAACATGAGACCCTATTGGTATTAGTTTGGAAGGGCTAAGTCATGCTGCAGTAACAAATACAAAGTAGCAATGATTTTTAAACCACAGAAATCTATTTCTCATCCATACTATTTGTCCAGTGACTGAGGCTTCCCCACCTTACGATGTTGTCTAACAAACACGAGAATTTAGGGTCCACCATTGCACGGGAAAAGAGTGCCTGCTCTTAGATAATTACATGTGCAGGTGACATATGTCATTTCTACTTAAATTTCATCAGCCAAAGCAGGTGCTTAACTTCAAGAAGAGAACCAGAAGCCTTGGTGAGCCCTGATAATATCTACCCCTACCTGACCCTCCCTTAAGGATTATTATGGGCGTTGAAGGTCACTGATTATTGTAACAATTTCTTAGTACTCACTAGAGCCTAGGCATTAAGTGACTAAAAGGAGGACCAACATTGAATCTCTGACTTTAAGCCATTCAGAGTTTAATGGAGGGAATAAAATTAAACCAAGAGCCAAAAACAGTGTGGCAAGTGCTAAAAGCCCTGAGAACTGTGCACTGAGAAACAGAAGGATCAGACCAATCCTTTCTGGATGGATGGGTGGAGTATGAGCAGTCTTCATGGGAAGTTTCATGATGAAGGTGACACTTGTGAGTTCTGAAAAATGAAGGAGTTCACTTGATGGAGAATCAGGAGAAAGGCAGCCCAGATGAAGAAAGCAGTCTACACAAGGCTCAGAGCAGTGAGAGTTGTTATGGGTCAAATGTTTGTGTCCCCCTCCCAAAATTCATATGTTGAAATCTAGTTCCCAAGGGGAGGATATTTGAATGGAGGACTATTGACCACCATGATCATGAAGGTGGAGCCCTCATGAATGGAATTAGTGCCCCCACTTCCCACCCTGTGAGGATACAGCAAGAAGTTGGCTGTCTGCAGCCTGGAAGAGGGCTCTCATCAGAACCCAACCGTGATGACACCTTGATCTCAGACTTTCAGCCTCTGGAAATGTGAAAAATACATTTCCTTTATTTATAAGCCACCATTTTAGGGTATTTTGGTACAGCAGCCAGAGCTAAGACAAAAGTGCATAGTGAGTACTTTCTGGAAAATATATATAGAGAGGTCTTGCTCTGGTAGTCCAGTGGTTGCGATTTTGCGCTTCCAATGCAGGGGGTGTGGGTCCGATATCTGGTTGTGGAACTAAGATCCCACACGCCACACAGCCACAAAGACAAAACAAACAAATGTTCATCCTGAGGGATTTTAGGAGATGATGGTGATAGGTAGGCAGAGCTCAGACCAATGAAAACCTTGTACACGTATGTCATAGATAGAATTATCTTTTTAACTGAAGTATTATAGATCTAGTGCCCAATGGCATGTCTTAACCATGGGGTAACACGGGGCAGTGGAAAGTCCTCTGTCCTAGCTCCATAATCTGTTCAACTAGTTTTTTGAATGAACTACGCTCATGATCTCAGTGACCTCTGGCATCTAGGGTCTCATCACCTTTATCTGTAAATGAGATAAATTTTGAGTTTTCTTCAAACACCGAGCTTCATGGAACATGACTCAGATACGCGCTCTTCTTGGCGCTTCAGTCCCAGGAAGTTGGCCAAGCCAGTTTGACCAGATAATCTGACACAACCCTCCTAGTTTCTCTGGCACCATTCCTGGTTAGCGACCAGTTTTCTGGGAAAGCACAACTTTCTGGTATGAGCAATTTGATAATAACTACAAAAGTATAAAACTTATGATAAATAATAAATTCAGGCACTGCCAAGCTTATTCTTCAACAGTTGCAACCCAGGGAGAAAAATGTATTTCTTATCAATAAATCACAGATTTCAAGGTCGTGTATGTCTCAGAATAGCTGACTTGACTTGAAATATATTTTTCTTCTTGCACTATTCACAAGTGCCTAAAGGAGACTTCAGATCAGGGCATTAGGTCTGTGATTTACAGAACATCTAGCCTTATGTCTGTTACTATATCAAGACACTGTGATTACTGTACTTTATTCTGGCCTCTGTGGAGTCTTCTTGTGTTGATGTTTGATTGACCTGGGCTACTTGAAGCATTCTGGTGTAGTGGTTAAGAGTGCAGATTTCTCTCAGCACTTCAGTTTCCTCATCTGAAACGTTTCTAACAAGCAATGAAAAAATTGCTTAAAGCAGTGCCTTGCACCTCTAGTAATGTTAATGATAATTATAATTATTATTAAGAAGTTGAAAATGAGGCAGATCAATAGAGATACAAGGATAATATGGAGAAACTTTGAGCAGGTGGGGTGTAACTCAGATGCAGAGAAATTATACAGTGGTTGGGAAGGGAGCAGGCAGGATCTCTGAGCACCCAGAACAACTTTGTTTTCCAAAGTAAATACTAAAATCCTAAACCAACCAGATTTTCATATATTTGCATTCGAAGAATAATTATCACTCTTCATATTAACACTGTTGCCAATAATGGCCTCATTCCAATCAAAAGCAGACTTACTGGGAAGTTAATAGAGCTTAAGCTTCAGCCTCTCTCACTTACAAGAACCCCTTCTAAAGCCCTATGCTGAATTTTGTTTTCATATATTTTTTTTCTCTTTCTTAAAAAGAGCTGCCTCCCTCCAAATGTGCTTTGTCAGTAGTGGTAAAGAATCTCCTGCCAATGCAGGAGATGTGGGTTCGATCCCATCCCTGGGTTGGAAAGATTCCCTGGAGGAGGAAATGGCAACCCACTCCAATATTCTTGCCTGGAAAATTCCATGAACAGAAGAGCCTGGTGGGCTACAGTCCATGGGATTGCAAAAAGTTAGACATGACTTGGTGACTAAATAACAACAATAACCCATCAAATGTGTAAGCTCAGGCTCTCCCAAAGTCGCAATGATTTGGAAAATAGGGAAGTGTAGTTAAGGGTCCAGGTTTTGGATTCAGGATGGCCTGGGTTCAAGTCTCAGCTCAGCCATTTGCTCCCTGGGTTAGTTTAGGCAAATTATTTATGCATACTGAGACTGGGTGTTCTCATTTCTTCAAAGAGGATTATACAAATACTACTTTCTTGATAGGATTTGTCTAAATATAAAATGAGACCATGCAGAAGTACATAATTGGTATTGGTTACTATAACTGATATATCATTCTCTTTTGAAGAAGAGGAAGGTCTGAGCTTACCTGAGTAGAGTACTGGTCCGTCATTCCATTAAGGCTTATATCATGCAGTCCTTTTCTCTGAATCCCTCTTCCTTCATCTCTTGCGCATTTAGTGGCTCAGGTTAGAGACATTCACATCGAAAAGATTATAAAAATTGTAGAAATGGTTGTCATTTGTTGGGCTTTTTGATATGGGGCACTTTTCTGATAGAAGATAGGCTGGTAAAATTTGGTGTGTATAGCACTCTGAAGGCTTCCCTGGTGGCTCAGCAGTGAAAGAATCTGCCTGCAATGCAGGAGATGTGGGTTCGATCCCTGGGTTGGGAAGATCCCCTGGAGGAAATGTCAGTCCACTCCAGAATTCTTGCCTGGAAAGTCCCATGGACAGAGGAGCCTGGTGGGCTATGGTTCATGGGGTCTCAAGCAATCGGACATGACTGAAGCAACTGAGCACAGCATGTAGCATTCCAAATACTTTTTAAATGAAGCTAGTTAAGACACAGGTGACTATGAGCCACGAGGTCTTTTGAATGGGCAGACAAGTCACTTCCCAGGAAAGCTCACCCTCTCTAATGACAATGATCTGCTTCTCTGCAGGCTCCTTGGAGACGGTGCATGCTGGATTTGTAGCAGATTTGTGCAGAAAGCACTGTGGAGAAAGAAACATGGGCCAATGGAAAAGATTCTTAAGGCTTATGTTCTTTGAAACTTTGGAACTCAAATGGAAACGTCTGGGTCACTGATGAGGCTGCTCCCAAAATAACTCCCCTGATTCTTGGCCAAAAGAGAGGGCTTTTCCCCTTTGTGATTAACACAGCATGTTGGATGCCCAGTAGTCCCAGAATACTTCACACTCTTGGCATTTCTATTTCTGTTCCTTTTTAAAGTGGTGAAATTATCCTCTTTCAACCAGGCCAACAACCTAGAGTTTGGGGGTGAGATACGGCCCTCCAGACAGAAGGATTCTATTCTGGTTTTCATGGTTTTATCATATCACAGTTAGGACCCCTATTCTTAATGGCAATCCTTCTATAGTGGTATGGCTACTGGAGCTCTGGTGAGAGATCTTCACAAATCCCAGTCCACTGGGAAACTCTTGCAAGGTTCTGAGCTTCAACCTGATAGAATGAGTTTATTTCATGTTTATTTTGACCCGGAACCAGTTGCTGTGACCAACATTGTGTGAGGTGCTGATTAACAAACATGTAGGAGGGGTGCCCCATCCCAGATCACATGGACTGAGGATGGGAAAAGGGAAGGTATCCAAAGAAGTCTTTGGAAAGAAAGACAGTAGATACTAGGGAGACAATTAACACATGTTCCCTGAAGTCAGCAAATTGTTGGAGTCTATAATAAAAGATCAGTGAAATGTTGGGAGGGGTATCTTCTTTGGGGGAAGAAGCAATATAATGCAAAATCCAGGGGAATCACATCTATCAGACTTCTTTGGCAACTTTAAAAAGTATTTTATAACCATGAGATTGAATAGAATGTTTTCGTGAACAAGACTCTGGTTTAGCATTCACAAGGAGTGGGTGTGAATTGGCAGTTCTCTGAACAAAAGAGTATTGACGACAGAATCCCTGAGAGCTGGTTCTTTATGTGCGGATAAGATTAGGATACTAAACTAAGGTCCCGAGCACAAGTGAAGTTTATTGGTTGTCTTTTTTTCCCCTCCCCTATCTTCCTATTTTTTCATTGCTTATTTGATGCAGTGGCGGAAAACCAAAGTGACAGAGACATTAACTAGCTCTGAGTGGTTATTCTCACCCATCATCAAACCAAAGCCTGGCTAGCTCACTCCTAGAGATTAGACATGGTGAGATGGGACACTTGGGTTTCCCAAGGTTTAAACAAGCCATTTGGATGACTGCCGCATGATAAGTCAAGGACAGAAGTCATGAATTCTGAGGGGACATAGGCTCATGAAGTTCCAGAATCGGGCAGCAAGGATCTGAGTTCTTCTTAGTCTTGGTTTAAACTGTACTTTGAAGACCCTTCGGAGGAACTCAGGCGCTTCTCAGGGTAGAGCCAGTGGTAAAGAATCCACCTGTCAGTGCCAGAGATTCAAGAGAATGTGGACTTGATCCCTGGTCGGGAAGACTTCTTGGAGCAGGAAATGGCAAACCCGGCCAGTATTCTTGCCTGGAGAATTCCACAGAGGAGTCTGGAGGGCTACGGTCCATGGGGTCACAAAGAGTCAGACATGACTGAGGGATGGAGCACACAGAGGAACCCAGTGGGAGTCCTGCTTCCACCTGAAGGGCTGCTTTCCTTGTATGTGGTTCATTTATTTACAAGACAACAAGCAATTTGGTCTGAATAAAAACTTCCATGACTGACGCATACTTGGAAATCCACTTATCTCACCCAAATCCTTTATACTCTGAGAAGAGGACCCATACGCCTTCTAAACTTCAGGGCTATTTTAGGTTTTGGGGGAGAGATGACCTCTTTGACAAGAAGAAAAAGGAGTGAAAAACAAAAAACCCAATGACATCTGTGTCTACTTATATAATCTCTATCGGTCGACCTCTGTGCTGCTGGGTGATTCTTAGAGCCAACAGATGCCAATTTGTTTGATCATTTGAATCCCTCCTCCCATCAAGGTCTCCTTCCTATTGCACCGAGGGTCAGGTTTATCTTCCAGCTTCTCTCCATACTTTTTATTCTGAAGATTTAGCTGGCTTTGCCTCAGTCATCAAGCCAGACAGTCCAAGAGCAGGCCACACCCTGACTGTTACATACTGGCTTCCTTCAGTCTCAGTGGCTGTCTTGTACCTCCGGGGTTTCTAAACCGGAAGTGGTAGCCAGGAGTTTCTTTCCTGTGCTGTGACGCTGTCTCAAGAGGGGACACCATAGTGCTTCCTCAGAGGAGCAACTTGAGTCTGGTTCAGCTCACGATCCCTGGAGAACTTTGCACAATCCTCGCCAGCTAGCAAACACTCCGTAATGTTTGATGATCTACATCCGTCACTGAAATCAGCAGAGGGAAGAAGACCCTTGTGAGATCCCGAGGTTCATTCTATTTGCTAGTTAGTGAGAGAACACATTTTTCAAATACTAATATCTCACACTGGACAGGAGGTAGACTCCATCCCAACTCCCAGGCAAATACCTTTTCAGGGCAACCCTGGCAGAGGCCCAGGAAGGAGCTCATTTCTCAGAAGAGGGCTCTTCACCTAAACAGCAAAGCCTTGCTTCGGGGAATAGAACAAGAAATTCCTTTGGGATTTCTCTTCTCAAGCTTCTAGAGAGTCAGTCTTCTGCAGGCGGAGATGGCGTCCAGGCTGTTCATACACAAACTGCTGCTGGCAGGCTTGGTGGCCTGTTTCATATTCTGAGGTCTAGCAAAGATTTAGCTCCAGGGGGTCATTGAGAGGTCATGGTCTCAATGATTTCCTCTGTTATTTATCTTTGGCTTGCGGTACTAGAGTCTGCCTTTGATAGAGGACATTTCTACCACAACTGCACAGAATCAAGCATTGCAGTGCTTTGGTTTGAGGTGGGGAAGGGTTGGCTTCTAATGCTGTGAACATGTCACTAAATACATCTGAGAGTATCTCACTTTGCCCTTTTCTGATGAGCCACATTCATTTTGCGGGGGTTTACCAATGGCAATTCCCATTCTCGGGTCAGGAAAGGAATCGTCCTGGTGAGGTTAGCAGTTTTTAGTTTGAGTAATTCCATTTTCAGTTCCTTAAGAGAGACTCCTCTTGCCATGAGACAGAGATGAAAGCGGCCTTTCTCAGGCCTCTGAACTGCTGATGACTCACCTACGGCTGCCCTTCCTGGAGCCAGGGGACCATTTCTGCTGAACTGGCCTGTGGATTTCTCTTCCTAGTGACAACAAAACTTGCGTGGCCAGCTCAAAAGTCAACCACAGGAACGTCCCTGGTCTGGTCAGCTCAGCAGGCTCTTGGGCTCCCCGAGAGGAGTCTTCAGCGCATTTCATGTGGGTTTGTTAACCCCATCCTGTTTCATTTTGATTTAAGACAACCGTTCTGTCTCATCTGGGTCAGAAAGTATGGGCTGCATAGGATTTCAACCAGACATGAGGAACCTGAATTAAACACCCAGCACTGTGGCCTGGAAAAGGGGCTGTGCTGTGTCCTGTGTTCTTGTTTCCTCAAAAAAGCATCCAGGGAGGTGGAAGTTTTCAGTCTCAGAAGTTCCTTTCTTGTGGTGGCTCTATCTCTGCCAACAAGAGCCAGGATAGACAGCGTGCTATGCTCTGTCGGGTCCTTCAAAAGAGGTGAGGTGATGTGCTGGAGACATTGCCATATGTGGGACGGTGCGGCTCTGAGCCCTACGCAGAAGGAAAAGGAAATGCTGTCACGCCAGGGATACAGCCAGTGAGTCAAATTCCTGGAACGGCCTGTTGCTTCTCAGGGCTGTGACTGTGCCCCAGGCTCTCAGTAGCCCTCAATCTGGACTAAGGGAGAACTGTTGGGTACAGGGGCTAGAGAGGAAAAAAGAAGTGATATATTTTACATACCATATTTTCTAGCAGTGGTTTTCTACATGAAACCTAGTTTACTTAGTGACTCAAGGCATGGAAACCAAAGTTTTACAAAGTAATAGTGGCTCTTACCATGTGTCAGCAGTCTTATTTTCTTTTTCTGTTTTCTCTTTTTCTGTTATTTTAATGTAAAAAAATTCTTTGCTCACTAAATTGCTATTATAAACCACTATGGATCAAAGTCCATATTTTGAAAAACAGCTCTGCATTAATGTATATAAGCAACATTGCAGGAAATCTTATGCATTATGGATCCCTGGTCCCTGCTTCAGAGATTCTAATGCACTCAGTCTTGAGCTCCCCCGAATCTGCATTTTATGTTAACCAAACTCTACTGTGATGAGTGTGGGGGCTGAAAAGTGCTGGATCTCTGATACATCCCAAGTGTTTTGAATGGAGAGCCTGGTACAGAATAAGCCTTTGATCCATGTCGGTTGAATAAATGAATGAATGAAAAAGCATGCTTGGTGATTTAGATTCAAGTGGACTAGGGATTACCATTATGTTTGCTTTGTCTTTAAATTGTCTTTTTTGATGGGGTAGCATTTTATTTTAATAAAATTTCAAGCTTACAGAAAAGATTAAAAAATAGGACAAAGATTTATCTTTTACTTAAATTTCTAGCTTAGCTACATTAGCATTTTCTCATCTCCTCATCTAATTTTTTTTTCTTCTGAACTATTTGAGAGTTAGTTGTAGACAAAAAACGCCCCTTTACTACTAGATTACTACTGAGCTTCCCTTGTGGCTCAGCTGCTGAAGAATCTGCTTTCAATGTGGGAGACCTGGGTTCTATCCCTGGGTTGGGAATATCCCCTGGACAAGGGAACAGCTACCCACTCCAGTATTCTGGCCTTGAGAATTGCATGAACTGCATAGTTCATGGGGTCGCAAAGAGTTGGACTCAACGGAGCGACTTTCATGCTACCAAATACTTCAGCATGCATTTTCCTAAGAGCAAGAAAATTCTCTCACTCGGTTACAAGGTGAGGGGCTCCTAGACCAGAGGTTAAATGCCTAAATTATTAAACACTGGGCAGTGCTGAACATCAGGTGACTCCATTCTCCCTTCCAGCCCCATCCAGCATATTTCCCTTTTTATCTATACTACTCTCCTTGGTTTTATTTTTAATTGGAGGATAATTCCTTTACAATGTTGTGTTGGTTTCTGCCGTACAACAACGTGAATCACCTGTAAATATAAACATCTTCTCCCTCTTGAGCCTCCCTCCCTCCCCCTCCCCCTCCCCTTCAGGTCATCACAGAACACTGAGCTCCCTGTGCTATACAGCCCCTTCCCACTAGTTATCTATTTTACACACGGTGGTGTATATATGTCAGTGCTACTCTTTCAGTTCGTCCCGCTTTCTTCTCCCACTGTGTCCCCAAGTCCTTTCTCTACATCTGCCTTTCCTTGGTTTTTTACAGTCAGTAGTCAGAAAATCTCCAGACTTTTGAGTGTCAGGCTCGCTTTGAGTCTCCACATGGGAAGCAACCTTAAATCTTCTAATCTGTGGCTTCTCCAATGCAGAAATTATCTGACTGCCTCTGAATACTCTGGAGAAATTTAAAGAAAATGCAAATTTCCAGACGTCAGTCCTGGACGTTCAGCTCAGATAGATGAGTATGCGTGACCCAGGAATCTGCATTCTATCACCTCGATCCCCACCTCCCTTGTCCTCCCCTAGGTGCTATGGCTCAGCTGGGTTGGGCAGCACAGTTCCTGCGACCTCTCTAGTTTGTGGAATACTCTAGTTGGTGACCACATGTCCAGGAAAGCAAGCAGAGAGAAGCCCCCAGAGTTCTGCTGCAGATTGGAAAGTTCTGCTTCTTAGAAATTTCTTTCTCATATTAATTTCAGTGCCTTTCCTAATGCTACTGGTCTTGGTTCTGCCCCCTGGAGTACCTTAAAACAAGGTCAACTGGCAGCCTGTCAGTTCCTTGGAAAATACTGAAAAAGTATAAACATCACTCACAATCCCACCACCTTCAGAACTTTAAGATTTTAGTGTATTTTTCTTTATATACACACACAAATGCATATGACATGCACCTTTTATTTTAATAGAACAAAGACCATAATACATTCTGAATTTATTGTTACATATTTGGGGTTATCTCTCTTAATGTTGTATCATAGAACTATTCCAGATGGGCAAGTATCCTTGAAGAGCATATTTTCAAATGACTGCATTAAATTCCACTGTTTTGATCTATTGGAATTTATTCAGCCATTTCTTATTAGTGTTTATTTAGGCTGTTTACAGTTTTCCACCATCATAATAACTAATACTTAAATAAACATACAACAATATAAATTATTATCTGAATCCTGGATTGTTTCTTTAAGATAGATTCCTGCTGCAGCTGCTATTGCTGCTAAGTCGCTTCAGTCGTATCCGACTCTGTGCGACCCCACAGACGGCAGCCCACCAGGCTCCCCTGTGCCCAGGATTCTCCATTCAAGAACACTGGAGTGGGTTGCCATTTCCTTCTCCAATGCATGAAAATGAAAAGTGAAAGTGAAGTCACTCAGTCGTGTCCGACTCTTAGCAACCATGGACTGCAGCCTACCAGGCTCCTCTGTCTGTGGGATTTTCCAGGCAAGAGTACTGGAGTGGGGTGCCATTGCCTTCTCCAAGATAGATTTCTAGAAGTGTCAATTATCAAGTCAAAAAACATGTTTAAAAATGTGATACATATTGCCAACTTACTTTTCAGAGAGGTTGTGAAAATTTTAACTTCTAGCAGTTTTGATATCTTTCTAGAAGTTGTGCTAAGTTGCTTCAGTCGTGTCCGACTCTCAGCGACCCTATGGATGGTAGCCTGCCAGGCTTCTCTGTTCATGGGATTCTCCAGGCAAGAATACTGGAGTGGGTTGCCATTTCCTTCTCCTTTTAGAAGTTAGTAATTTTAAAATCATCAATTTGATAGATGACAAATTGCATTTTGTTATGGTTTCAAATCTATATTCCTTTGTTTATTCATAAGGCAAACATGAACAGACACATATACATGTATGCGTGTGTGCATGCGTGCTCAGTTGCTTCAGTCGTGTCCAACTCTCTGCGACCCTATGGACAGTAGCCCTCCAGGCTTCTTTGTCCATGGGATTCTCCTGGCAAGCAAACTGGAGTGGGTTGCCATTTCCTCCTTCAGGGGATCTTCCTGACTTAGGGATAGAATATGTGTCTCTTATGTCTCCTGCATTGGCTGGCAGGTTTTTTATCATTAACGCTACCTGGGAAACCCTACACACACATATACATGTGTATACATATATATGTATATGTGCATGCTAAGTTGCTTCAGTCATGTCTGACTCTTTGTGACCCCATGGACTGTAGCCCACCAGGCTCCTCTGTCCATGGGATTCTTCAGGCAAGAATACCGGAGCAGGTTGCCATGTCTTTCTCCAGGGGATCTTCCTGACCCAGAGATCAAACCCAGGTCTCCAGCATTGCAGGCAGTTTCTTTATCGTCTGAACCACCAGAGAAGCCCATATATATGTATATACATATACATAGGTTTGTATTTTGATTACTTACCAAGTGAAAAATGTTCATACGTGTGTGTATTTTCTCCCATTTTTTGGCCTTTTCTGTTAAATAGGATGTTAAGGGGGGAAGAATAGACACGATCTATTTTTCTGCTGGAGATAAGGGGCCTCATGCTTCTCTTATAGGTTTGTAAATGCTCTCCTACTCATTTTTTTAAATGTAAGAAATATCAACTTCTTTTTCTTCTTTAAAAATTGTGGTAAAATATACACAACATAAAATTTACCATTTTCAAGTGTACAGTTCTGTGGCATTAAGTATGTTCACATTATCCTGCAACCATCGTCACCATCCATCTTCAGAACTTTTTCATCTGTACCATTAAACACTAACACCCCATTCCCCATTTCCTCCAGCCCCTGGCAACTACTATACTACTTTCCGTCTCTGTGAATGTGACTACTCTAGGAACATTATGTAAGTGGAATCATACACTATTTGTCCTTTTGTGACTGGCTTATTTCAGTTAGCATGACATCTTCAAGGTTCATCCATGTTGTAGCATGTGTCTTCCTTTTTCAATAGCTTTGTAATGTTTCCTTTACTACGTTAAGTGCGTTTATAGCCATTATTTCCATTTATTTATGTCAATTCTAGGATCATTAGTGAATTGTCTTATTTACCTAATTCTATAATATATCTTCAGAGAAGGCAATGGCACCCCACTCCAGTACTCTTGCCTGGAAAATCCCATTGAGGGAGGAGCCTGGTAGGCTGCAGTCCATGGGGTCACGAAGAGTCGGACAGGACTGAGTGACTTCACTTTCACTTTTCACTTTCATGCTTTGGAGAAGGGACGGGGGAGCCTGGTGGGCTGCTGTCTATGGGGTTGCACAGAGTCGGACACGACTGCAGCGACTTAGCAGCAGCAGCAGCAGCATGAAAAGCTCAGTCGTGTCTGACTCTTTTCGACTCCTGTAGACTGTAGCCTACCAGGCTCTTCAGTCCATGGGATTCTCCAGGCAAGAATACTGGAGTGGGTTGCCATTTCCTTCTCCACTATCTTAATAGCTGATAAGTTCAATATTTATGGCCTGCTTGCTCATAAACTTATTACTTACTTTCATCTATTAATTTTTTCCAGATGAATTCTAGATTTATTGTTTCATATTAACAAAATCCCATTGTGATTATGTTTAATCTATAGAATAATTAGAGGAAAATGGAAAAATTCATTATATTCAGTATTCTCCTACAGGGACATGGTATATATTTCTACTTATTCAATTTTTAAAAAAATATATTAAGATTTAAAAAATATTTCCCTATATAAATTCTAGATATATTTTCCTGGAGATATGTTTTTGTATTCTATGTTGTTTGTTAATAAAGAATATGATATATTTGCATTATTAACATATAGAAAAATTATTGGTCTTTGAGTGTTTAGAATACTCAATACTCAATACACTTCTAGTGACTAGAAGTGTCTTACTAATTTGAAAAGTTAGTTCATCTGAGTTTTCTAAGATGTATAATCATATTGACAGAAATTAGTAATCATTTCACCTTTCTTTTCTAGTGTTCACGTCTCTTAAATATGTTCCATGCCTTAATGCATTCCCTAGAAATTTCAAAACATTGATGCAAGGACCTTTTATGTCTTCCCAATTTAATGTAGATAATTCTAGCAATTGGTTCTTAATTGTGATATCTGTTATAGTTTCAAAATAATCTTTATCCTTCTAAGATAGCTTCCCCCTCTTATGAGTTTACCATTGGTTATATATGTTATTGATTATATCAGTTATATATGCTAATTTTATGACAATATTTAGCATTTATTGAAATGATTATAAGGTTATTATTATTATTATGGTTTATTAAATGAACAGATTTCCTGTTTATAGACACATTCTTTCAGCTCTTTCCTCTAATACAGAGCTTATTTGTCACAGTACTGTTCACTCTGGATAATATACTTCTCTCAATGAAGTGACACTTGCCAGTTTTTGTTTTCTCCACAATGACCTCTGTATTACACTTTTTTTGGGACAATCTTTTGGTTTGCAGCAAATAGGTTGTTTTCCAAAAAGTAAATAAACATGGTTTATTTTAATGGCTAAAACATACTATGTGAGTTTGAAGTTGGTGACTTGTAGAAGTGGATCCTACACTAGATCTAAATCTTGTCACCTTTAAATCAATTCTAATAAAGAGAATACCAAGAAATATAAATGTGCTCCAATAAACCCTGAGTACACATTGTTGGTAGATGATAAACCACAGTGCAGAACACACTGCCACAGAAGCTACGCTGATAGTTTGCATAGGAAAAGCATCCCTCCCCTCCTCACTTTAGCACATGTGTATACACAAGCACACCAGCTACCCAGAGACGGCTCATTTTAAATAATATATTTCTAGGATTTTTTCTCTTGGGTTTTTTAGAATCTAATGCTCATTTTCACATAAGCTTTCCTTTTTTCAATCACTTAACCATTCAATAAAAAATTATTCAGGGTCTACTATGTGAGCCACTCTGTGCTAGGTTTGGGGGATATATTTTAGATAAGTCAGACATGATTCTTATCTTTGGAACTTACATAAGTAAGACTCAAAAGCTTTTTCATTTTCACTTGTTGGTATCTTTTTGGACTTGAAAGATCTTTTCTTTTGCTACATCTTCTAATTATATAATGTAGCTTCCTAAAATCTGATGGTCTAAATTTCTTGAATTAGTCACTCAATTTGTGACAAACACTGCTGGGGACTGGGGAATTCCAAAGTAAATAAAATGCACACACACACAAACCTCTCCCAGTAGAGTTTAAAATAAAAAATGAAGTCACTCGGTCGTGTCCGACTCTTTGCGACCCAATGGACTGTAGCCTGCCAGGCTCCTCTGTTCATGGGATTTTCCAGGCAATAGTACTGCAGTGGATTGCCATTTCCTTCTCCAGCAGATCTTCCCGACTCAAGGATCGAACCCCGGTCTCCCGCATTGCAGACAGATGCTTTACCGTCTGAGCCGCCAGGGAAGTCCTTTATAGAGTACTAGAGTACTAATAGAGTTTACTACGTTCTAAAGAAACCCTGATTCAAAGGCTTTGCAAGATTCATCCGACTTTAATATGCCATGTGCACCAGAGGCACTGAAAAGAAAAAAGAAGTGAACCAAGTATTTTGGAAAGGTAAAAATGCAGAAATTGATCCAAAAATGAATTTCTAGTTAATAATTATTTAAATTGAAATTCCGTTAATTCCCCTCTTTGGCTAATTCAATTGTCTAATTTTAATAATTTTCAATATGTATGACTTCAGTTTCTCATAAGAAACATAAAACAGGCTCATCAGGCTTCTTTAGTCTGGTGCGTTTCTTTGCTCAAATGTTGGCTTCAGAGGCAGAAACCTTTATATATTAGGCAAAATGAAAAGTGAAATACAAGTGTTTATTAGGCAGTTTCAAACATAGAGCAGCTCTCCCATATTCCCCCGCCTCCAAATAAGGACTTCCCAAAGTGAGAGGGAGCATAAAGCAGGGATTTTCTGAAGTAGGGAGAACGTAGGTACTTTTGTAATTATCTTCTCTACCGAAGATGAGGCTTCCCAGGTGATACTAGTGGTAAAGAATCTGCCTGCTAATACAGGAGATACAGAGACGTGGGTTTGATCGGGAAGATCCCCTGAGGAGGAAATGGTACCCCACTCCAGTATTCTTGCTGGGGGAAGCCCATGGCCAGAGGAGCCTGGTGGGCTACAGTGCATGGGGTCGCATAGAGTCATACACGACTGAGCGTTTGAGCACCAGCACACTGAAGATAAGGTTGGTACATTTTTCTTCTATGGGATGATTCTGTATCAGCAGTGATTTTCTTTGATACTTCTTCAACATCTGTTTACTGAGTACCTCCTATGTGCCAGGCCCTGATGGTGCTGATCTTGCCAGTTTTGGTGGCAAGTAGATACTGAACCAGTTAGTACACGTGTGATTGGTATCACAAGCGTGGGGAGACTAGACTGGCTGGGGATAAACAGTGTGCTGTGCAAGCACATTAGGAGCACAGCAACAAGCCATAAGGCAGTTATTCACTCATTCACTCAAGAGTCAATAAGAATTTCTGACAAAAATTTAGTTTAAATGAAGCCAAACTTATGGTGGCATTTGAATACAGGCCCCAGTGAGTTTTACAGGTAATAAAGTGGCTGCCTAGCTAGGTTTAAAGCTACCTGTAGATGGTGGGATGCTTATGAGACAGATTATTTTCCTAAATCCCACTTCACTAATAGTAAGATTCACAGTAACAGCTAACATTTATCATTTTCTATGTGCAGAGCACAGTGCTAAACACTTTACATATTATGTTCTAAGACACTCAAATAACCCCTAACCTTAAGGCAGGAAAAATTAGTGTCCCCATTTTATAGATGAATCTCCTGAGGCTCAAAGATATAAGAAACTGGTCCAAGATTACACATCTAGAAAGTGGTAAGTTTAGGATATCACAGAATTTACCAGGAGTTGAGCTTTTTAAAGTGAAGGCCAGGGACAGGAAATGAATCTGCATATTTAGCCAAACATGTCAAGAATGTGAAATTACTCACTCCCAGTTTTCACAGCATTTCAGAGATTAAGTAAATAATCTTCAGCAGAATCCAATCCAAGCATGCAATTCTTTGCATTCAGCACACATACTTGCTAAGAAGACACCATTCACTGCACAGAACACTTCTATTTTACATTATCCCTACTCCTGGTCATGACCTATCCTGGTTTTTTTCCAAGGACCATGTTAGAGCAAACCCTTTCCCCCAAGCATATACTTATTAGCTATGACAGGAAAAGAGAAAGTGGCCCCCACCTGGTCTCAGGCAGACCCTACTGTTCTGTTTCATGAAGGTTTTGAGATTCTAGAGCTGTTAAGCTTCTGAGTTTTATCAGCATTTAGTCAGTGAACAAACTCTTACCATCAACTCTCCTAAGTGTCCTACATAAATGCAGAGGAAACTGCCCTTTGCAGGGGTCTCTGAGGCACACGATCTGCTTACATTTTCTTCCTTACTCTTATTCCCTTTATCATCATCATCATCATTGCTATTATTTATTGAGCACTTACTATGCGTCCAGCACTTTGTTAAGGTTTTATGTATCTTTAAGCCTTATAACAATCTTACGAGGCAGCTACCATTAACTCAGTTTTCAACGATGAAGGGGCTGTGTAGCTGTTTAACTGCAAGGTCACAGAATGAGGAGCAAAAGTCTGGATTAAAACAGATCTATTTAACTCCAGGGGATATGTGCAAAATAGTACTGCTTGCTTTAAAGGATTTACGATGGGGCATGGGATCAAGGAGTAGTGGACCAAATGTTTACATCTAAGATAAGCCTATATTTACATAAATTGATAGGATGCAGATTTAGAGGTTATTAATCTGAGGTCCATGGAGCTCCCCCTTCAGTGTTTAAAAATAGATTTTTGAGGGTTTGTAACCTCCTAAAACAGGAGTCAGCACATATCTTTCTTAAAATTCCAGATAGTAACCATTTTAGACTTTGTAGGCTATATGGTTTCTATGGCAAACATCCCTCTCTACTGTTGTAATGCAAAAACAGCCACAGATGATACATAAACAAGCGGGCAAGGCTGTATTCCAATAAAACTTTATTTACAAAAACAAGCAGAGAGCCAGTAGGCTCTAAAATAGTATGCAAATTCTATTTGCACATATGCATCCTTGTTTTTGTTGTTATTGGGAGAAAATCTCATAGCTTTCCCAGGCTTCTCAAGTAGGTTCAAAATCCAAGATGGCTAAGAACTGGTCTAAACGGTCTCCAAGGCCCTCTAAACTTAGACATTCCAGGATGATTCTAACGTGCCTTTCAGTTAACACATTCTTTGGAAATTCTTTCTCCTTAGCAGGCACATTTGATAGATTCTGCTGTGAACTCTTAAGCGGACTATAATTTCTGTCTGTTGAGAAGAAAACACAGGACATAGTACCATTTCAACCATTCCTGGCTTACCTGGCCAGATGATATTGGCTGAAACACAAGGACATTCCAGAGTGGATACAGCAACTCAGTCCTGCACCAGCTAGTCTGAGATTGGCTGAGGCTCCTTCCTTTTCCCAGAGACCACGTTCTGTGTTTTACTGAGCCTTCTCCACAGAAAGTACTCACTTTCCCGACCACTCTGATACACAGTTTGGATTCCTAAAGGCAGCCAGGGCTGCCCAGTTATGGTGTGGTACAGAGGGATTTTGCCAGAATTATTTTCCTGATGGATCCCTGCTTCTGTTTGGAGACCCTCTCTCTGGAGAGGAAACATGGTTCTTTCTCTTAGGATTCCCAGTATCTTATCTACTGTCTGTGATTACTGCCTTCCACTCTATGGACTCGTCTTTCCCTAACTAGCATCTTAGGTGGAGATGGCTAATTATATTCCATTATGTCCACCACAGAGCCTGGTACCATATTTTAGGTTATTAGCACTGAGATCCTTGAAAGCTACAGATAGTTTTAAATTCTGGCATTACTTTGGAAAAATCAAGATAATGACTATCCTGTCAACTTGATTAAAAAGCAGGATTGACTGCTTTGAATTGTAGAAAAAAGAGATTAAAGCAAAAAAATTACAAATGCTATGAAGCATAATGTGGTTGTATTTATATTCCAGATTTCTAAGAATGGAGAATTGGACACAGAGTAAGAAGCGGGAGGGAAAAAAAATGGGAGGGGAGAAAGTGATGGTAGAAACTGATAGAGGACAGAATGAAACAAAGGGAATGGAGAGACAAAGAGGAGTACAGAAGGAAAGGCTGGATGCAGAGGGAGCCTGTTTGCTAACCAGCTACTGCTGGGCTGAAATTCAGTGTCATTAGGATGCAACCATTTCTCACAGCAAGTGCCCCCCAAAGAAGGAAATAAACCAGCAAATGAAAATAACAGAATATAAATCATTTCGTCAGTACCTACAGAGACTATATTCCATATTAGACTCCTGTGTACACCACATCAGGATTAGTGTTAGCTCTCTGAAATGAAACGTCAGTAAGGGGACCACATGGTGCTGACTGCACCTCCAACCAATATTTTGGTTCAGCTTTAATTACCGTGTGCATCTGGCAGCAGCACGGTGCCACGTAATGGAAATGGGTCACGGGAGGCCCGGGTTCTTGACCTGCATTTCATGATGCGATCTTGTTTGGCCAAGCTCTGTGCCTCCGTCTCCTCGTTTGTCAAATGTGAATAATAATTCCCTGCTCTGTTTATTTTACAAGATATTAGGAGGATGGAAAAAATACATATATATACAGATACACTTGAAATATACATATATATGTTTTAGATATATATAATCTTTTTTTCTAAAATATAAAGCAGTCAGTGATGCTTTTTTATTCAAGTTGATGGGAGAATCAATATCTGAGTTTTCAAAAGTAATGCCAGAATTTATATATATTGTGCTTCCCAGGTGGCTCAGTGGTAAAGAATCCATCTGCCAATGCAGGAGATGCAAAAAAATGTGGGCTCTATCCCTGGGTCGGGAAGATTCCCTTGGAGTAGGAAATGGCAACCCACTCTGGTATTCTTGCTTGGGAAATCCCATGGACAGAGAAGCCTGGTGGACTACAGTCCATGGGGTCACAAAAGAGTTGGACCCAACTGAGCGACTGAGCGTAGCACATACACATACATACGCACATATACTTGGATGAGAATAAAATACCAGATAAATGTAAAATTGACCTTGTTCTTTTTACTTAACAAGGTACCAAGTAGGCGGAGGGGTGGGGTTGATGGCATTTTGCACAGAAGACTTGGTGACTCAATAATATGTCTTTTTTTTTCCCTCAGTAATATCTGGTCTGGGATTATTACTGCTTACTTGATGTTTTTAGACATACTTCTCCCCTTCAGAAATGCCAAAGGTGAAATATACTACTCGACTGCTATAATTTGTCACCCTCGCTGCCTGAGCAAGACGTGCATAGACAGTTTAGTAATTAAGCTTTTCAGCCCTGCATCGTATGGTTTTATTCCAGCTAAGGCTATATTTATCAGCGAACAAGTATTAAATCACCCTACTGCTCCAGCCGTTCCTCACTTGAATATGCTCCTTTCAAAACAGAGCAGATTTCCTTGACTGTGTTTGATTAATAAAAGTTCTTGTTTGGAAGTACTGTGGTGCTGTGTGGCCCTGTGGGAGCCGACACACATACATACACCCTTTTCCAAAAGGTACTGACCCGTATTTCTCAGGGGACTTGGCTACCTTTGCCCTGGGTCTTTAGGGCATCCTGGCCATCTGAATCTCCGGCCTCTGAATTTATGGCCTCTGGGACGGCTTCTAGCGCAGACAGTCCCATATCTATTTCAATTTCTAAAGAGGAAGGGGTAAATGAAGATAGAGAACATAAGCTTTTGATACATTTTCTTTCCTTATTTGAGCATCAGGGAATTGGTCTGTTTCTATCAGAGATGGATCAAAATGTAAAATGAGTTTTCAAATGTTTAAAATGAGTTTCAGCAAAGTAACAATGACCTACATACTAAGCAGGGTTGTATATCTTTTCTCATATTGCTACAGTATTTTCTAAGCAGATACACAATTACTAGGGAAACACATTTAGAATGAACAGATATTAAAACTCATCAGTGGGATTCTCTGGTGGTCCAGTGGTTAAGACTTCGCCTTCCAATGCAGGGGGTGTGGGTTCGATCCCTGATCAGAGGGCTAAGATCCCACATGCCACATGGCCAAAACACAAAGCAGAAAGAATATCACGACAAATTCAATAAAGACTTTCAAAAATGGTTCACATTAAAAAATATTTTAAATAAGAAATAACTCATCCGTAATGGCTTAGCATACTTTCTCTAAGCAACACATCCCACCTTTATAAATAATTTTTTCTTCTTTGGAATATAAACACTCATGAAACAAATATAACATTGCTTTAAAGCTTTAGGATGCTTTCAGTCAGATGGCTCCAGAAGTATATTAGTTAAAAACAAAATAGTTAATATATTCAATATATTTGCTACTGTATTTTAAGGGTATAACCAAAATAAAGACAAATGTTCATCAAATATAGGCCAAAATGATGAAAGAAATCTCAATATTTTTCCCTGTATCATAAAAGAGATCACATTAATTTCCCTTTTCCTTTCTATATTATCAAAAATTAGTGACATTAACCACATGTAGGCATTTCAGTTTTCCATCAATTGATTGCAAGTAGGAGATGTATAAGAACATTCCATAGAAAAAATCCACTTTGTAGTTTCATAAACAAGTTCTGCCCATGCCTGTGTATGTGAATGCCTGATAGTGGGCATGTCAGTGTGAGATTTTAAATACTACCAAGCTAAGGGGTCTTTTGTGGAACTTTTCTTAGTTTGAGAGACTGCAATGATCTGAGAGGCTGTGACGATTTCTTTCCTTTCAAAATGACAAAATGGAACTCGCCAGTTTGCTTTCTAAATTAGCAACAAGTAGCTTGTTCAGAAGGCTGGGGATCAATTTCTCTCGAGCCAGCAAGTCATGGGTTGTCACCGATGCGTGTGGGTGATATGCTGAACCGCTAAGTTGGCAAATATTGAACTATTTTAAGTGCATCTATTTTCTGGTTCAGTAAAATTTTTTTGTATTAAATTCATTAAACTTGACACAGTCTAAATGCCGCAGCACACACTGGAGAGGGCATAAAAGAAAGAGCACTAGCCACAGGAGATAGCACAAGGTAAAGATCAATATGATTTCTCTCAGCTTCTATTTAATTTTTATCTTTCCCATTAAGGCTGGATTTTTTAAGGTTAAAACGTACTGTGTGACTTGGAAAGTCAAGTTGAATCTGGTTATTTTCTGAAAATTTGAAGAGACATTTCTTTGTCAGTCAAGTTGCCCTCCAAACTGCGTTCTTAGAGATGATGACATATGTGACCTACAATTCAGGAGCATTTAATAACTTGGAAGAGAAACGAGAAACAAAAATTACCCTTTGTTTCCACAGTTTGGAGAAATCTTGTAGTTCAGCAATTTGCAAAAAATATCAAACCAAGGATATACTTGAAGATTTATCACGATGTCTTTATAAAGATTATTCTTTATTTGGGACTGAAATTTTCAAAAGGACAACAAAGGTCTGTGGACATGAACTGTTACTTGGATTTGACAGAATTTGGGGGGAGAGCTATTTGTTTTTTCTTAAGCACGACTTTGCCTCCAACAAGGAGTGGGCAGACATGGCAACTCAGAAAAGTGGAAAAAAGTATAAAGTACAAGGGATTTTTCCTTCTTGTAGGAGTTGTAAGTACTGAAATTATCAAATTGATTTTATACTCCATGTGAAAAATAATAATCAGTAAAGAACAATTTTTCAGTAATTTCTCTCAACAAAAGAGAAAACAAAATAATCAATGACAGAAAACTGTGAAAACAAGAACCCCAAAGCACATGTGAAAAATAAGAATACAGGCAGTACTAAATATGATTCTTTAAAGCTTCCAGAACACATAAAGCAGAAGTGATGCAGCCGTCAAAGTTGGACTGAGTAAATCCATCCCCCCCACACACAAGAAGAGGCTGGAGGTGAAGAGTCATTTGACCAAGAGAGTTGGCAGCAGCATTTGTAACCTGAAAATATTAAAAAAGAAGAAAAATTCAATTGACATTCAGTGCTCTGTTGTGCTGTCATGTCAATGCCCAGCTGGAGAAGCTTCTCTACCTGAAGAAATCAAGATGTTTTATAAAGAGCAAGGAAAACTAGGTTAAGACCCCTGAACTTTTCCCCTTGCCCAAGTGTTTACACCGAAATTCTTAAACGTTCACATTTTCAGTCATTTGATAAGATAATCAGAAGTGTATTGAACTTCAAACTTAATAGGTCACGATCTGCTAAATCGGTTGGAAGTACAGTGAAGTTTTTCATTAGGGGGAAATGAAATTCATGAAATCATTCACCAAGTATTGAGAACCTGCTACATGCCAGACAAGGTGAATACAAAAGAGATTTAAAGGGTCACATCCTTAAGGAGTTTCCAGTTCAGCACAACTGCTGGCATGTAAGTGTCTAAGGACTAAGACAGAGAGAAGGGCAAGGCGCTATTAAAATGCATGGGAGGAGGCCAGCATACTGGACAGAGAACGTTTCAATAGGGTGTGACTGGTCATTTCACTTGAGGTCTAATGGAAACATCAAAATTTGCCAGGGAAGGAAGCAGGTATAAGGCTTTCCAAAGGGAAGGAGTAAGATGTGTAAATGTACCACAGCCAATGTGTGTGTGTGTGTGTGTGTGTGTGAGTGCGCGCACATGTGTGCTGGGGGAGGAGACTGACTAGAAGAAGGAACATAGCTGAGAGGTAAGATAAGAGGAATACTTTGTTTCAAATAAAGTCTGCTTGGGCTTCTCAGGTGGCTCAGTGGTAAAGAATCTGCCTGTAACACAGGAGACCCAGGTTCAACCTTGGGGTCAGGAAGACCCCCTCAAGAAGGAAACAGCAGCCCACTCCCGTTTTTTTTTCTTGGGAAATCCCATGGACAGAGTAACCTGGTGGGCTACAGTCCTGGGGGTCACAAAAAATCTAGTCCATGGGGTTGCAAAGAGGAGGACACGATTTAGCAAGTAAACAACGACAGCAAAGAAGGTAGTGTTGCTTATGCGCCAAAAGGGGGAATCAGTTGAGGTCTAGGACTTATTTTGTAGAACCAAGTTTAGAATATTTGAAATGATGAAAAAGGCATAGAATTATTGGAAAAATTATTCTCTAAATTAGAACGTATGTTGCTAACAAACATTCACAGTGAGGGGAATGAGTGGGCGATTAATGTATTTATCTTGGATACTGATGGTTTGGCTACTGAAGCACCAAAAACTCCCTAAAAAACCAAATTACTCAAAGCTATTATAAAGACAGTCTCTCTTGGGACCACTTTCCTGCACAACTTCAGGGGGTGCATTTCGCATAGACTACATGGCGGTTCTGGTCTCTCTCATACAGTGTTTTCATGAAGAGAAGCAGAATAAGACCCATGAGAATTTACTTGTTTAAAAATCACACCAAAAAATCAAGCAATGTGATAAATGCTATTTGGATTATGGAGCCGATTTTGCTTCTTGATAGGTTGAGTTAGCATAATGTTTTTATAGTTTTTTAAAACCATAAAAACTTTACATAGATATTTTTATTTATATGCCATATTTTGTCTTTAAAAGGAGGTGGTACAATTATTTCCTTCTTGAATCACTGAAGATATGGACCTTTAAAGACCAGTATCACTCAGATACAAATGTAAAATGATATAAGTATCCTCTCACTTTTCTTGACGTCACTTGATAGCAATATCATCTATCACAGACATAGCAGATAATCTTTTAAAAATTAAGTCACAGTTTTAATTTATTATATTATAGTTTCTTTCATGCCCTCCCAGGTTTTATTAAAGTATAATTGGCATATAAAAATTACATATATATTTAAGATGTACAAGTTGAGGTTATGACACATGTATACATTGCAAAATAATCACCATAATCAAGCTAATTAATAAGATTGTTCTCTTAGCAAATTTCAAGTATACAATAGAGTATCAAAATTGTAACCCACTCCAGTATTCTTGCCTGAAGAATTCCGTGGACAGAGGAGCCTAACAGGCTACAGTCCATGGGTCATGAAAGAGTCAGACATGACTGAGCGACTAAACAACAAAACATTAAGGACAGTCATGCAGCTGTATGTTAGATCCCTAGAACTGACCCATCATACATAACTGAAACTTGGTACCCTTCAACCAACATCTCTTTATTTCCCCCTCCCACCAGCCTCTGGCAATCACCATTCTACTCTCTGCTTCTATGCATTTGATTATTTTAGATTCCACCTGTGAGATCACGCATTATTTGTCCTCCATAGCCGATAAATCTTGAAATTGACGGAAAGGGTCTTTGAGTGGCTAAAATAGATAGTACATAGTGCAGACACTGAAGCACAGACTGGGGTGTTCCATCAGAGCTTTTAATATCCTGCTTTAGATGGAATTTTAGCAAGTTGGATGATTTGATTTGTCAGTGAATCACAAAGGGAGGAAGAAAGCTGCTGGGGGTCCTATATATACTACTGATTTTAAATGTGACAATCCACAGTCTGAAAACAAGGGATGCTATAGAAACACTAAAAAACCAGACAGGGTTGGGGAAAAATCCTGGCAGTCTGTGGTCACTTAATGCAGGGCAAATAACTTTCCGGCTCTTAATAGTCCCTGAGGGTGCCAGTTATTAGTTTTCCTGCAATTATTATTGCTGCTGATGAAGGCCTCAGTATTTAAGGACCAATGCTAATGGGCATAAAGTGTTAATTGTTGGCATTTCTTGGATGTTCTCTGCATACCAAATGCCTTACACACACATCCTACTTAATTCACATATCAACCTAGGAGGTAGATACTACTATTCTCATTCTATAGCTGAGACAGCTAAGACTCAGAGAGAGACTATTTCCTGCCCCAAAACAGAAAGCCTGGAGGTGAAGAAGCATTCAAACAGGGCAGAATTTCCCCTCCACCCCACCCCAGAAACATTTCCATAAAGGCCTAAGTAAAACAAAAATGTGTGATCGTCATGTGGAAAATTCACATAAATAGGACAATTCATTCACACATATTCACATATATATTAATACATAAGCAGGTGTCTATGTATAATTTATATGCACACACATACATATATATATATATATATAAATTCTCCATTCTTAGTAAAGTTTCCATACATTCCAGCTGGCATCCTGGTACAGATAAACCATGGTACTATTAAACATTACACTAGTGTTAAGCAGGAGGTAGCTTAAGGGAAAAAGTTCTGCCCAGGAGAGAGTGGGTAATTTATCGGTGCTGTGTAATTTCATTTGATGAGTGGTGAGTGCCAGATGCCAGATCACATGGCTGGAAAACTAGGCCACTGATTAGCCAGTCTGCAGTTGGGATGAAATCAATCTTGCTGCATTTAGGTGGATTCGCCCATTTTGCAATTACCCAATGAGGAAAATATGAAAACACGAAGGGTGTGCTTGCAAGCTCCTTCACCCAAGTGAAGCAGAGAGGCCTGCAGTGGAGGAACACATAACTGTCAAAGCCACAATCTCACGGTAATGCAGTCTTTGGCTATGCTTCCAGCCACAGTGAGGAACCACAGCTCAATGACTATGTTTAAGAGAGATGTCAGGGCTGAAACAATCCCTTGGGAATCCAGGATGCTTGGGCTCCATGTGTCCCGGGGGCAGGGGGGTGGTCAGAAAGAACTCACACCGCAGAAGCTGGTGCTCTGGGGTCACTAATGTAGGTTTCTTTACAATTAGGTGATGACTGGACTGGACATATGAATTTGAAGCAGAAAAAGCAGTTTTACATCCAAGTGATTTAAACCCATATGTGTCTTGTGACTCCTCTCTACCTGCCGAATAGAATGCAAACTTCTCAGCCCCCGTCCCCCATGAAAGGCCCTGCATAACCTAATCTTCCCTCCATCCAAGCCCCACCTCTTGCGCTTCTCTCACTTTTGCCTCGCGTCCCATCTACATTCAAACTAAGGTTCTTCAAGCACATCCTTCTTTGTTGTGCTTCTGTGACTTTGAACAAGTCATTCTGCTTGGTGATGTTGTATTGTTCCCTCTCTTTTCTGCCAACCAAATTGCTCATCCTTCAAGAACTAGCACAAATGTCACCTGCTCAGAGGTCTTCTTGCTCTGCCAGGCACGGTAAGTGCCTTTTCAGCATGTTATTTGTATCTATTATGTGACTTGCTATTTTGCACTATAATTACGTCCTTGCCTGTCTCCCGTCTTAGACTGCATGCTCTGCAAAGTGGGGACTGTGATGCACTCATCTTTGTATCCAAGGCTGAAAGTGGTGCCTAGCCCATAGTAAGTGTGCAATAAATGTTCATTGAGTTGGTAAAGAAAGACAGAATATTGTACACGTAGTTGATCAAATGAAGGTCTTCATATGGAACCGGCTCCATAAAACCCCACAGAGCTGGCAGAAGTTCAAATGGAAGACCTATTGTGTAGAAGGCTCTCAGGAATGAGCAACATCTCTGTCAACCGCTGTCCGTGAGTGTCTCCTATGTCATATGGCAAACTACATAAACTTGCTGATTCCGTAGCTCAGAAATGGTTAAAATACTGTGAATTTTTATATGATTTAACATAACACTTTCTTTTTATATTGATTGCTAATTGTGAACAGTCACACACAAAAAGTCCCTTGGGTATGAGAATGAAATTAAAGATGAAAAGAAAGAGGGAGGCAGACAAGTAGGCTAATGGGTATTTCCAAAAAATTATAGTTGACAAATAACAAAAAAAAATTCAGTGACACATGTGATAATGTACCTTCTCTCTTCCAAATCTATGCTGACAGCTAAGCTTGTCCTTGGACTGTCAGACATCTACCAATAAAATGATCTCATTGGTTTGGCCTACAGAGAGGCTGTATTTTAGGGTGACTGTTTCAGTTGGCAGTTCAGCCCATTTGGTAACTTAAAACCAACCTTTATGAGATACTACAATAGATGATGTTCAAGTGAACAAGACAAGAATTAAGATCTCAGAAACTCTAATCTTAGAGGTGCAACTAACTTGAGAGAACTTAGACAACCTATGAAAAATCAGGTTCTCTGCTGGGGCTTATTATGGATGTAAATATACTGCTTTTCATTGAATCTTAGTTCAGCTCAGTTCAGTTCAGTTCAGTCGCTCAGTCATGTCCGACTCTTTGCGACCCCAAGAATGGCAGCACACCAGGCCTCCCTGTCCATCACCAACTCCCAGAGTTTACCCAAACTCACGTCCTTTGAGTCGGTGATCCCATCCAGCCATCTCATCCTCTGTTGTCCCCTTCTCCTCCTGCCCCCAATCCCTCCGACATCAGAGTTTTTTCCAATGAGTGAACTCGTTGCATGAGGGGGCCAAAGTATTGGAATTTCAGCTTTAGCATCAGTCCTTCCAAAGAACACCCAGGACTGATCTCCTTTAGGATGGACTGGTTGGATTTGCTTTCAGTCCAAGGGACTCTCAAGAATCTTCTCCAACACCACAGTTCAAAAACATCAATTCTTCAGCACTCAGCTTTCTTCACAGTCCAACTCTCACATCCATACATGACCACTGGAAAAACCATAGCCTTGACTAGACGGACCTTTGTTGGCAAAGTAATGTCTCTGCTTTTGAATAGGCTATCTAGGTTGGTCATAACTTTCCTTCCAAGGAGTAAGCATCTTTTAATTTCATGGCTACAATCATCATCTGTAGTGATTTTGGAGCCCCCAAAATAAAGTCTGGCACCATTTCCACTGTTCCCCCATCTATTTCCCATGAAGTGATAGGACCAGATGCCATGATCTTCGTTTTCTGAATGTTGAGCTTTAAGCCAACTTTTTCACTCTCCACTTGCACTTTCATCAAGAGGCTTTTTAGTTCCCTTCACTTTCTGCCATAAGGGTGGTGTCATCTGCATATCTGAGGTTATTGATATTTCTCCTGGCAATCTTGATTCCAGCTTGTGCTTCTTCCAGCCCAGCGTTTCTCATGATGTACTCTGCATAGAAGTTAAATAAGCAGGGTGACAATATACAGCCTTGACATACTCCTTTTCCTATTTGGAACAAGTCTGTTGTTCCATGTCCAGTTCTAACTGTTGCTTCCTGACCTGCATACAGATTTCTCAAGAGGCAGATCAGGTGGTCTGGTATTCCCATCTCTTTCAGAATTTTCCACAGTTTATTGTGATCCACACAGTCAAAGGCTTTGGCACAGTCAATAAAGCAGAAATAGATGCTTTTCTGGAACTCTCTTGCTTTTTCGATGATCCAGTGGATGTTGGCAATTTGATCTCTTGTTCCTCTGCCTTTTCTAAAACCAGCTTGAACATCAGGAAGTTCATGGTTCACGTACTGCTGAAGCCTGGCTTGGAGAATTTTGAGCATTACTTGACTAGCATGTGAGATGAGTGCAATTGTGCAGTAGTTTGAGCATTCTTTGGCATTGCCTTTCTTTGGGATTGGAATGAAAACTGACCTTTTCCAGTCCTGTGGCTGCTGCTGCGTTTTCCAAATTTGCTGGCATATTGAGTGCAGCACTTTCACAGCATCATCTTTCAGGATTTGAAATAGCTCCACTGGAATTCCATCACCTCCACTAGCTTTGTTCATAGTGATGCTTTCTAAGGCCCACTTGACTTCACATTCCAGGATGTCTGGCTCTAGGTCAGTGATCACACCATCGTGATTATCTGGGTCGTGAAGGTCTTTTTTGTACAGTTCTTCTGTGTATTCTTGCCACCTCTTCTGCTTCTGTTAGGTCCATACCATTTCTGTCCTTTATCGAGCCCATCTTTGCATGAAATGTTCCCTTGGTATCTCTAATTTTCTTGAAGAGATCCCTAGTGTTTCCCATTCTGTTGTTTTCCTCTATTTCTTTGCACTGATCACTGAGGAAGGCTTTTTTATTGCTCCTTGCTATTCTTTGGAACTCTGCATTCAGATACTTATATCTTTCCTTTTCTCCTTTGCTTTTCCCTTCTCTTCTTTTCACAGCTATTTGTAAGGCCTCTCCAGACAGCCATTTTGTTTTTTGCATTTCTTTTCCATGGGGATAGTTTTGATCCCTGTCTCCTGTACAATGTCATGAACTTCCGTCCATAGTTCATCAGGCACTCTATCTATCAGATCTAGGCCCTTAAATCTATTTCTCACTTCCACTGTATAATCATAAGGGATTTGATTTAGGTCATACCTGAATGGTCTACTGGTTTTCCCTACTTTCTTCAATTTAAGTCTGAATTTGGCAATAAGGAGTTCATGATCTGAGCCACAGTCAGCTCCTCGTCTTGTTTTTGCTGACTGGATAGAGGTTCTCTATCTTTGGCTGCAAAGAATATAATCAATCTGATTTTGTTGTTGACCATCTGGTGATGTTCATGTGTAAAGTCTTCTCTTGTGTTGTTGGACGAGGGTGTTTGCTATGACCAGTGCGTTCTCTTGGCAAAACGCTATTAGTCTTTGCCCTGCTTCACTCTGTACTCCAAGGCCAAATTTGCCTGTTACTCCAGGTATTTCTTGACTTCCTACTTTTGCATTCCAGTCCCCTATAATGAAAAGGACATCTTTTTTGGGTGTTAGTTCTAAAAGGTCTTGTAGGTCTTCATAGAACCGTTCAACTTCAGCTTCTTCAGCATTACTGGTTGGGGCATAGGCTTGGATCACCGTGATATTGAATGGTTTGCCTTGGAAACAAACAGAGATCATTCTGTTGTTTTTGAGATTGCATCCAAGTACTGCTTTTCGGACTCTTTTGTTGACCATGATGGCTACTCCATTTCTTCTAAGGGATTCCTGCCCACAGTATCTCAGATACCGTCAATTGGAAGAGGCACCAATATTTTAGATATATGAATGAGAAAATTAAAAGTGGTGTTAGCGTGAAATAAAATTTTATTTTATACTTACTAGAGAAGTTCTTTTAGAATTATCTACATGTAGATCTTTTGCAAATATAAAAAGGGAATAAGATAAGGAATAGATTGGTTAGCTTTCCCCAAAACTTCTTCATAATCAGAGTGGACTTTTGTGAAAAAATTCTTTCACTCAGGGTGTCAATGTCCATGCTCTTCCCCTCCCCCCAGTCAGTCCTCTGGGCTGCCTCGAGTGCTGGTCATGCAGCATTTCTCACAAGAGTAAACAGTCCACTAAATTGTCCTGGCTGGGGTTTTCCTCCAAGATGCTTGACACCTATTCTTCAAGTTCTGACTGTACTTTCTCAGTGGGAAAGAAAAGTTTTTAAGTAATCAGCAAGACACATATTCTTTTCCCAAATGGTCCTTCTCTAGTGGTTCAGATGGTGAAGAATCCACCTGCAATGTGGGCAGACCAGGGTTCGATCCCTGGGTCTGGAAGATCCCCTCAAGGAGAAATAGCAACACACTCCAGTATCCTTACCTGGAGAATCCCCATGGATAATGGAGCCTGGCGGGTCACAGTCCATGGGGTCACAAAGAATTGGGTAAGACTGAGCAACTAACACATTTCATGCTGATGTCAGTGGAAACGTGTGTTTACATGTTTATAGTGGTCATCCCCCTGCTGCACCACTAAAAATAACCAAGTTCACGTGTGTGAAAACTTCATCCTACCTGTCCCCTTGACGGCATCTTACAACTGAGGAAATACAGCAAATAGTAAATAGGGTAAGGGGAGCAGTATGGTGAAAACCCACTAGTTAGTAAAAGCATAACAAGTACAAAGATACTGAGTGCAGGATCCTTTAAGTAGAGCCTTTTCAGGTAAGCAGCATCTCAGTGCCAGAGCATCCAAGGTCTTCAGCACTGGTAGTTTAAACTCTCCAATTTCCCAATTCACCCAAATGAGCAGCCTCAGATGAAACTGACAGACACTGGTTATCACAGAATCAATTTGTTCATTTACAAAGGTAAATGTACCGATTCTAAAACTGAGCCTGGTTGTCTTCCCAGACCGTTCATCTTAGTAGGCTAATTTCCTCAACTGTGTCATAGATTATGGGGGTGACACATGTGCGGCACCGCCTGACAGACATCACTAATCAACTGTGGCATTTCTTCTCCACTGAGCCCAGAAGTGGCTTCAGCATCCTTCTCACTTCATTGCTTCAGGCAGCCACTACCAGTCAATTGAATTTGGCACTCGAGAGGAATCCTATATACCAATTCTGGATTAGAAGATTACAGAGTAAACATGTAATTACAAATAAGAGAATTAAATATTCTTTACTGTTTTTTTTTCCTCTTTTCCCGTTAAGCCAGGAGAGTCCGATGCGCTCTTTGTCCAAAGCAGAGATACTTCAGTGCCAAGAATGAGAGTCACATCAGGAGCCATTTCCTCTAATGATGTTGGAAGTTCAATTCCAATTCCTTCTAATAACCTTCCAGTAACCTCCTAGACCATTGCCCTTTCGTGGGTCACATCAGGGCTTTGACTGCCATGTGAAAATAAAATACAGATATTTTGACTGCAAGATAGTTGTAGAAAACTACACAACCATACTTCTATAAAACTGTGCATTACTAGTATCAGGGCTTGTAGGAAAATAGGTTGGCATAGCCAGCTCAGAACCTAACCACTGAAAGCACTAACAAAAACAATCAAGTGAAGTGGCTAGCAATATGAACATTCTCCCAGACTCTGAGTCTTGGCACATTTATGCATCCTGAACTCTGGGGCTTATGTTTCCTCCTTTGAGATGTAGGTCCTGAAGGGAAGTTGCTTCTAAAAGAGACCAGTTTGACCAAAATTATTTGGCAAAACTAATACAATTATGTAAAGTTTAAAAATAAAATAAAATTTAAATAAATAAATAAAGAGAATCCCGCAAAAAAAAAAAAATCTCCAGGATACAGCCTTCTTCATTAGTCCATCATTTTAGCAAAGGGGAAATGTCTTTGTGGTTTTTCCATCAGTACTCCCACTTTTGCTGAAAAGCATAACTGCAAAATCCAGTGGTTCTTAAGGTCACTGTAGCTGCCACTATGGAACTAAAGGAAGATACTTCTGGAGATTTTCAGTTTTTTTCTTAAGGTTTTCCATATTTTCTGAGACTTTCTGTTTGCTTGTGAGAAAACATACCCCAATCACTTGAAAACATCAACATGTGCAAAACCAATATGATTTCCCTGTGATGCTACTGATCTCCTATTTCTCAATTGCATTCGAAAGAATTTACATTAAAAAACCCTCTGGAGTTATAAAGGACTGTAGGTAATTTTATTGCTTTCTTATGTTACTCTGTGTTCCTAAGGGTCACTTTATTTAACTTGGGTAAGCCTGAATTTTGACAGCAGATGGAGACTAAACC
The DNA here is from genome assembly GCF_055505025.1 of Bos grunniens. Taxonomy (NCBI): domain Eukaryota; kingdom Metazoa; phylum Chordata; class Mammalia; order Artiodactyla; family Bovidae; genus Bos; species Bos grunniens. The sequence goes on from NC_141190.1 coordinate 10,271,298, forward strand.
ATCACCTGTGTTTTTGATACACACACTGTATCTTTTAATTGATTTTTAATCAATTTCGATGTGTGAGGGTGACTCCTTAAACTGTCCTTGGATGTCAAGAGAATCTTACTGTGTTCTAGTTGTAGGCTAACTTGATTGGGGCAGACTCCGAGTAATGATATCCTTGTGTTGGCATTTCCCCTGCCCATTGTGTGTGTGAGGTGCTGACCACACTGGTAACAGGAATAGCTAGGAGGCCTGAGATGGTATGGAGTTGATTCATACATTTCCTCATTTCCTCTGCTCTGTTGCCAGTGTCAACCTGAACCCCTGCCATGGTACATAAACAGCAGAAATTGAATATTTGGTTAACTTATTCTTTTATAGCCCCTATGCAATGCTCAAAGGTAGTGGTTCCCAAAAGTCAATCTATGGCAATAAGAGAAAAATAAGGAGAATTGTGAACTTTTTCATAGAGCAAAATGTATTCTATTTATAAATTGTTATGAGGTTCTATCTTTACTACATATTTTGGGGGGAGGGTTATTATTTTCATTAAATTCCTATAGCTATGTTTTGCTTTTTAAATTCTTAACTGCAGGATAAAAAGATAGCAATATTATACTGGTTCCCAAAGTATTCAGAAGAATTTTACTGGTCCATGGAATAAACACACTTGGAGCCAGTGCTCTGGGGAGAGGTGGTTGATGTGGCTCGGAGCAGAGTCTCTGTCAGCCTGAGGAATGTTTCCCATAAAAGGGGTGCTGGGGGGCAGCAAAGGTCAGTTTCAAAAAACCATCAATACTCTCAAGTTAACACTGGACAACCTTAGTTTGGACTTGCTGAGTGGATGAGTAATTTTAACAGATGGAATAAAACCTTGTGTAAAACTTATTTCCCAGAAACTTGCACAACCTCCCTATGATACAAATATTAATCAGGACAGACCTAGAATCTGGGTAAAACATTGTTTGTTTGTTTATCTGAAGTGAAATATTCAGGGAGTAACCATAAAAGGTGTGGAGAAAAGCAGGAACTGGGGGAGGAAGATTTAAACAAATGCGGAATAAATTCAAATTGTAAGCACCTAGAAGGTAAATGTGGTTTGTATTGATTCTCTGTTAACATCTCTCAATTCTCACCATATTCCCAAGGCATTGATTATAAACGTTTATCATATGCCTGTTTACAAAAACAGAGAGAAATGTAAATAAATGAAGGCGAGACCATAACTTACACTGATGTCAATGGAAATGCTTGTTTACATATTTATAGATGGGAAGCTAGTCCAGGTACTCTGAAAAAGATGAGACTTCAGTGTTATGTCAATAGTGAAAAATACTATTGACCCCCTAAGTAAATTTCTGTGATACAGGAAAGGGACATCTGAGAAATGAAAATCGAAATACAGACTTCCTTTTAACAGTACAGAATGTTTTCTATTGGCCAAATTAAAAATGTAATACGTTTATCCTTTTTTCTCTCTCTTTTTTAAAGTTCCTCTGGGGTTTGATAAAAAGGCAGTAAAATGTTAATTCCTCTTGATTCCTCTACACTTAACTCACCAAATTACAATTTGGTAAGAGATATCTGATGTTTAAAAAGTCTTCTGAGTCCTCAGAAACAGAGAGCTATGGGGACTGTGTTTTATTCATTTTTGTATTCCAGCATCTCCATTTACATCTTCTTTGTACATGGTGTTGAATTCAAAATTGCTCAAAGGCTCTACGCGCACGGGCCAACAAAAACCTAATTCAAATTTTGAAAGATTTAAATTCTCAGTGCTCAGGTGGTCTTTTAAATATGGTGGAGATTTTTCCTTTATGAAAATAATTTCCCTTGGTTTCTCAGTCTCTGAGTTTCTCTTTTACGTTCTATGTCATCGCACCTCCCCATTCTAACTCTGTCCTTGAGCAACTTCATTGTCCAGGAAACAAGTATTCTGATGTCTGTAATCTTTGTGCTAACACTTAGGTTGAAACTTCCAGAAAGCTGAATTCTCTACCGCTAGCTCACTTTTTGCAGAGTCCAGGCAAAGGCATGAGGAACACGTGAATCAGTCTGAATTTCAAAGAGGTAGCAAAGGTGGTTTCTTACCCAGATCTCACCCTCATCTTATAAAATGCCATTGCATAAAAAATACTTTGAAAGGGATGTAGAATGGAACTAGCTGAGTGTGCATGTGTGAATGTCTTTATGTGTGTATAATGGGATATATAGATGTTTGCCTTTATTTAAAAAGATGGAGACCACAGTGACCAATCCACGCTATTATCATAGTTTATAGCTAAACTGCAGTGAGCCTGCACAGACATAAAGTCTAAATAACCCTTTAAATATTTTTTTTCCCTCATGAGATGGTAAATACATTCTTAAAAGCTATAGATGTCATAGAGGAAAAAAAAAAAGCTACATTTTTTTTCTGGATGACCTAGCCAATTTTTATCTAATTTTTTTTTAAATCTTTTAAAAATTCTTTCTTAGGAGAATCAGCTCTCCATGTGCAGATTTTTTGTGGCGCAGCCAGATATTGCAGACATATGGGATATATCTGTTATATTCTTAAGAAAAGTGTTGATAAGAATTATTTCTAACCATATACTGCATAGTACGGAAGATAAGTGATACTCAGAACTGGGAAAATGATGATAAATTCAGGGTGCTGATACACCATTTAATCTATTTTTATATGCATTTCCTTAAAAAATATTGTACCTCTTTTGGCCACTGGTGTTTCAGGCTCTCAGATCTATCTTATACTATGCTCTAGTACTTAATATTCATAAAGAGCTTTATCAACACGGTGAATTCCTGCAGAGATGGTACATTTTTAATTGGTTCTTATGTGTTATGTGCATCATCTCATCTTGCCTGTGTTCTACTCATCTCTCCAGTGTTCTATTATATTTAATGGTGATTTCATAAACCCGTTTCTTTGTTGTGCTTTAGGGAAAGTCTTGCTTGTATTTTGGGATTCTGGCTACAGAGCTCTGTATCTGGTACACAGAGAGCTGCTGTAAAATTACTATTGGTTGGAATACTCTAGGTGTGAAGAAAGTGATGTGGTTTGGTCAATTCTCAGTGGAGCTTTTCTCTTTATTGGTATTTGTCTATTCTGTTTTAATAAACCATTGGGTAGATGCAGGCAGAATGTGCCACAAATCAATTATATGATCCATGCTGCAGCTTTAGTGCGCTCAAACTGCAAAGGACATACTTTGCTGAAATTGTATATTCAATTGCTGAAGTCTACATTGAATCCTTTCAGATCTATTCTGACTTTTAAAGTCCTGAAAACACTGGAGCAGTCTATTTTGACGAGGACTTGTTCAGAACAAGCACACAATAAAGAATGAGATACTGTTTTCTCTAGTACTGTAGCAGTAATAATAGACAAAACAACAGTCGTGGTACATTTCCCTTTAGAGTTTTTAATGTAATAGAAAATTATTTTGTCCTTCAGCAAGTTTTAGTACATTCATTCATTAGCTCTTCAAATATCTGCTGTGTTTGTAGTAGTTGCTGAGTGCTGTGTAAGGTGTGAGGATAGACAAACCAGTTCCAAGTTACAAGGCGATTTAATGGACTTGCATCCTTTTGTTTCATCTAAATAGAAATGCTGCATTGCTCTCTCTCAAATGATCCCATTGCTTAGGTTCCTAGGATGCAGAGGGCCCAGAATGCTTTCAGTTTTGAGTTGAGAAACTTAAAATCATCTTTCCTACTCAACTGAACCTAATCACCACTTCTCCTCCATTTAAATTAATAACTGCTTAATTTCCAACTAATTCAATCCTCCATCCCTTCTCCCATCCTTTTCTCCTTCTTCTTTTTCTTGACAACCCAGAAGTATGACCATAATTTCTCTCTGGTTCTCATTCATGCTGAATAAATCCCACAGCCTATTTTTTTGGGTTGAGCAATTATGGGGAAAATACTGCAGCCATTTTGACTTTTGCATCTAGAAAACAACCTTCTTTCTACTTTTAATACGGTGAAAATAAAAGGTTCAACGCTCGTGCTCCTAAGACAATAGCTGAGGATAAAGAAACAAGTGGATTTTAAAGTCAACTGAATTGAGGTACAATTCACAATACAGTAAAATTCACCCTTTTTATGTGTACTGTTGTATAAGTTGTGACAATATACCGAGTTGTGTAACTACCTCTATAAAACACTACAGAGAATGTTCTCATCAGTTTCCACCTAATTCCCCTGTGCCTCTTTGTGGCTAACACCATCCGGCCAATCAGAGCCCCGGCAACAGTGTTCTGTTCCTACAGCTTTGTCCATTCCAGAAAGTCCCACAAATATTTAGAATAATATAGTATGTGGCCTTTGATTCTGACTTTTTTCACTCAGATAATACTTCTGAGACTCACGCATGCCGCTGCAGATATTAGTAGTCCGTTGCATGTTATTACAGAGTAGTTTTGCATTTATGGATGTGCGACAGTTTGCTCATTTACCAGGTGATGGCTATTTGGGGTGTTTCCAGTCTGGGACTCTTATTATTAAAGTTGCTATAAATTCTTGTCTATATATGTTTTGATGTAGATTTATGACTTCATTTCTCTTGGGTTAATTCCTCAAAGTGGAGTTTCTGGGTCATATGGTAAGTGTATATTTAACTTTGTAAGGAACAGTGAAACTGTCTTCCTAAAGGGCTATGCCATGCTGCACTCCCATGGTGATCTGTGAGAATCACCACATCCGTGCCAGTATTTGGTATCTTCAGAGTTTTTGATATGAGGCATTCTACTACGTGTGGAGAAGGCAATGGCACCCCACTCCGGTACTCTTGCCTGGAAAATCCCATGGATGGAGGAGCCTGGTAGGCTGCAGTCCATGGGGTCGCTAAGAGTCGGACATGACTGAGCACTTCCCTTTCACTTTTCACTTTCATGCATTGGAGAAGGCAATGGCACCCCACTCCAGTACTCTTGCCTGGAAAATCCCATGGATGGAGGAGCCTGGTAGGCTGTAGTCCATGGGGTCGCACAGAGTCGGACAAGACTGAAGCGACTTAGCAGCAGCAGCAGCAGTAGGTGTGTCAGGGTATCTCATTGTCATTTACTTTGCATATCCCCAAGGACCAGTGATGTTTACCAGTAATGATATTTTTGTGTGCTTGCTTGTCATCCATATCTCTTCCTTGGTTTGTGGGTTTAAAATACATAACAAGAAATTTAGCATTAGTAATAGCCACTGGCAAACGTTAACCTGTTTTCTGTCTCTATGAATTTGCCTCTTCTGGATATTTCACATATATGGAATCATTCAAGAAGAGACCTTCATGTCTGGTTTCTTTCACTCAGTCTAATATTTTCACGGTTCATCCATGCTGAAGCACGTACCAACTTCACTGCTTTTCACAGCTGAATGATATTCCATCTTAGGGGTAAACCACACTTTGTTTTTCCATTCATCAGTTGATGGACATTTGGGTTGTTTCTACCTTTGGCTATTCTGAATAATGCTGCTGTGAATATTGTGCACACGGTTTTATTTGAACACATGTTCTCAGTTCTTTGGGGTATATATCTAGGATTGGAATAGCTTGATCAAATTATAATTTTACATTTATTTTATTGAGAAACTGCTAAACTGTTTTACACAGTAGCTAAACCATTTTATATTCCCATCAGCAAGGTATAAGTACTCCATTTTCTCTGCATCTTCACCAAAACTTAGTTTTCTGTTTAAAAAAAAATATAGCCATCATAGTGGATGTGAAATGGTATCTCATTTGGTTTTAATTTGCATTTCTCTAACTCAGCAGTAAAGAATCTGCCTGCCAATGCAGGAGACACAGGTTTGATCCCTGGGTCAGGAAGAACCCCTGGAGAAGGAAATGGCAACCCACTTCAGGACTCTTGCCTGGAAAATCCCATGGATAGAGTAGCCTGGTAGACTCCAGTCCATGGGGCTGCAAGAGTCGAACATGATTTAGTGACTAAACAACAAGAACAACAACAATTACTAAGGATATGGGATGTCTTTTGATGTGCTCATTGGCTATTTATATTTTTTGGGGGGAGAAATGTCTATTCAAGTCCTTTGCCCATTTTCAATAGGACTGTTTGACTTTTTGTTGTTAAGTTATTGAGTTTTTTGTATATTCTGAATAGTAGACACTTCTCAGATAAGTGATTCACAAATATTTTCTCCTGTCCTATGAACTGTCTTTTCACTTCCTTGCTAATCCTTCTATGCACACACAGTTTCAATTTTGATGAAGTCCAAATTTTCTACTTGTTTTTCTTATTATGATTTTGGTGTTATATCTAAGAAATCACTGTCAGATACAGTCGTAAAGATTTATCCCTATGTTTTCTTATAAGACTTTTATGATTTTAGTTTGTATAGTTATGTTTTCAATCCATATTAGGTGGATTTTGCATGTGGTGTGAGGTAAGGATCTAACTTCATTCTTTCATATTTGGATATCCTGTTGTTCCAGCACAATATGTTGAAGAGACTATTTGTTTCCCATTGAATGTTTTTAGGAACATTGTCAGAAATCAGCTCATCACAGGTATAGCATTTTTGGGCTCTCAATTCTATTCCATTGATTTATATGGCTATTCTTATATTATTACAATACTTTAATTATGGTAGCTTTGTATAATAGCAAGTTTGGAAATCAGAAAGTGTGAATCCTCCAGCTTTATTCTTTTTCAAGACTGTCTTGGCTATTTGGGGTCCCTTGCAACTCTGTATGAATTTTTGGATTAGCGTTTCCATTTCTGCAAAGGCCATTGGGATTTCGGTAGCAGCTTAGTTGCTAAGTTGTATCCAATTCTTGCAACCTCATGGACTGTAGCCTGTTAGGCTCCTCTGTCCATGAAGTTTTCCAGGCAAGAATACTGGGGTGTCATTTACGTCTCCAGGGATTTTGATAGAGACTGTAATAAATTTGTAGATCACTTATGGTAATACTGCCATTTAAAAATACTGAGTTTTATGATCTATGAACTTGGGATGGTTTTTATTTATTTAAGCCTTCTTTAATTTCTTTCAACAATGCTTTGTAGTTTTCACGCAGAACTCTTATGCCTCCATGGTTAAATTCACACCTCTTCTTCAATGAAGTAGCCTTTCAAATATTTTGCCCAGCTTTAAATAACAGGGCCATTTGTTTTCTAATTTCTAACTTGTGAGAATTCTTTATATATTCTGGATACCAATCTCTTATTAGATATATGTTTTTGCAAACATTTTCTCCAAGTCTGCAGCTTGTTTTGTCATTTCCTTAACAGTATCTTTCAAAGCATTTTAAGTTTTGATAAAGCATAATTTATCAATTTATTCTTTATGCTTTGTGCTTTGTGTATCCTAAGAAATGTTTGCCAAACCAAAGATCATTAAGATTTTCTCCTATGTTTTTATCTAGAAGTTTCATAGTTCGATGTTTTATAATGTTTTATATGGTCTATGATCTATTTTTAGTTAATTTTTGTATACAGTGTGAACCTTGAACGTTTTTACCTAAAGTGACATGTTCAATTTCTATTTTTCTGTTCACTCATTGCATTGTGTTAGGCAAAACTATCAATTTGAACTTCAGTTTCCTCATTTAAACAAAGATAGAAATATTTACTTTCTGATCTGTCAGAACTGTTGTGAAGATCAAATGAAAACAAGCATAAAATTACTTTCTAAACTCAGAGTATAAATGTTAACTATTATTATTTCTAACCTCAGCCAACAGAATGATGGCATAAAAAATGTGTCATAATTGGAAGAAAGCCAGATCTAAATTATCAGTAGTAGAGCGAGTGTTTAAAAACACTAACTTTTAGGCTGTCTTCATTTTTTTTTCATTGTTTTTCTATATTCTGTTCTGCAGTAGTGATCTCCACCATTCTGTCTTCCAGGTCACTCACCCACTCTTCTGCCTCAGTTATTCTGCTATTGATTCCTTCTAGTGCACTGCTCATCTCTGTTTGTTTGTTCTTTAATTTTTCCTAGGTCTTTGGTAAACATTTCTTGCATCTTTTCCATTCTTCTTCCGAGATCCTGGATCATCTTCACTATAACTATTCTGAATTCTTTTTCTGGAAGATTGCCTATCTTCACTTCACTTAGTTGTTTTTCTGGGGTTTTTACTTGTCCCTTCATCTGGGACATGACTCTCTGCTTTTTCATTCTGATTACCTGTCCGTGATGTGGTTTTCATTCTAGCTGCTGTGAGACTGTGGTTCTTCTTGCTTCTTCTGGCTGCCCTAAAAAACACTAACTTTTAAGTAGACCTGTGTTGGAATTTCATTTTTGCCACTTCCTAGTGGAAGAGCCTCATAAAGGGCTCTGTGCTCTCAACTTCTTAACTTTCTGACCTTTGCAATTGGGAAGGAGTAAAGACTCTGATGCTGGGAGGGACTGGGGGCAGGAGGAAAGGGGTACGACAGAGGATGAGATGGCTGGATGGCATAACCGACTCGATGGATGTGAGTTTGAGTGAACTCCAGAAGTTGGTGATGGACAGGGAGGCCTGGCGAGCTGCGATTCATGGGGTTGCAAAGAGTCGGACACAACTGAGCGACTGAACTGAACTGAAAAACCTCCATGGGGTGGAGATGAAGTGAGTTACACACAGAGTAGGGGATTGATAAATGGTATTTGAGAAAGAGAGGGAGAGAATGATTATGCATGTACACTAATAAAATGATAATGCAGACTGTCATAGTTTATATGAATGTTATAACAGTTGATGGCAGTTCAGTTTAGTCGCTGTCGTGTACGACTCTTCTTGATACCATGAACTGCAGCATGCCAGGCCTCTCTGTCCATCACCAACTTCTGGAGTTTACTCAAACTCATGTCCATTGAGTAAGTGATGCCATCCAACCATCTCATCCTCTGTCGTCCCCTTCTCCTCCTGCCCTCAAGCTTTCTCAGCATCAGGGTCTTTTCAAATGAGTCAGCTCTTCGCATGGGTGGCCAAAGTATTGGAGTTTCAGCTTCAGCATCAGTCCTTCCAATGAATACCCAGGACTGATCTCCTTTAGGATGGACTGGTTGGATCTCCTTGCAGACCAAGGGACTCTCAAGAGTCTTCTTCAACACCACAATTCAAAAGCATCAATTCTTTGGTGCTCAGCTTTCTTTATAGTCAAACTCTCACATCCATACGTGACTACTGGAAAAACCATAGCTTTGATTAGATGGACCTTTGTTGGCAAAGTGCTTAATATGTTGTCTGGGTTGGTCATAACTTTTCTTCAAAGGAGCAAGTGTCTTAATCTCATGCCTACTGTCACCATCTGCAATGATTTTGGAGCCCCCAAAATAAAGTCTGGCACTGTTTCCACTCTTTCCCCATCTATTTCCCATGAAGTGATGGGACCAGATGCCATGATCTTCGTTTTCTGAATGTTGAGTTTTAAGCCAACTTTTTCACTCTCCTCTTTCACTTTCATCAAGAGGCTCTTTAGTCCTTCACTTTCGGCATAAGGGTGGTGTCATCTGCATATCTGAGGTTATTGATATTTCTCCCAGCAATCTTGATTCCAGCTTGTGCTTCATCTAGTCCAGCGTTTCTCATGATGTACTCTGCATATAAGTTAAATAAGCAGGGTGACAATACACAGCCTTAACGTACTCCTTTTCCTATTTGGAACCAGTGTGTTGTTCCATGTCCAGTTCTAACTGTTGCTTCCTGACCTGCATACAGATTTCTCAAGAGGCAGGTCAGGTGGTCTGGTATTCCCATCTCTTTAAGGCAAGATCAAGGTAAAAAGCAAGAATGTGTCCTGTACTGTCTTGGAACTGGGAAAGTGTACACATTGTTAGAACATCATTCTAATATCATTTCCTTTGCCTCTCTGGCTTCATCTTGTAGGATTTAGCTCAGGTGACATTTTCTTCTAAGAAGGTATTTACTACCATTTTCTCCTCAAATCTGCTCTGTGTTCACACAATACATTGTTTTTCCTTTTCTTAGAAGAAAATGCACCATACAATGATTATCTGCTTATTGGTCAGTCTTGCTGATTATATGGGAAAGTCTTTGAATGAACGGAGCTGTCTTTGAGTCTATAGAATCCAGTATAATGTCTGGCATACAGTAGAAACCAATTGCTGACATTGTTGAAAGTCATTCAATCATGTCCAACTCTTTGTGACCCCATGAACTATATAGTCCATGGAATTCGCCAGGTCAGAATACTGGAGTGGGTAGCCTTTCCTTTCTCCAGGGGATCTTCCCAACCCAGGGATAGAACCTAGGTTTCTCACATTGCAGGCAGATTCTTTACCAGCTGAGCCACAAGGGAAGCCCAAGAAACTCAATAAATGTCAGCTAAATGAAAAGCTGAATATATATTACTAATTTCTAATGTGGGTATAAATAGCTTTTGTCAACTGAACTTTTTAGTTCAGTTTGTTAGTTCAGAGAATAATACTGAGGTCTACTATGCACAGGCCAAGTGGACTTCCCTTTATGGAACAGAGCCATATATAATAACATCCATCATTCAGTTTCCAGTAGTAATACTGGGTGCAGATGAATATATATTGCATTTGTCCAAGAAAAATGATACAGATTCATTTTTAAAGTTTCCTACAAAGTACTGCTGTTCAAAATAATTAGTTTTTCTGAAAAAGTGTGATGCTGACTACATGGCAGGGTAAGTTCCTGCCATGAGCATTTGAAAAAAGTGATTTAATTAAACTTACATGTGTTAAAACATTTAATAGCTCATATAATGTGAGATTTTATGAAAAGGGGAAATATCTGCCCATATAAATGCCAATTAAACTGTGACTGAACATCCCTAATTCAATGATCAGAATTTGTCAGCTGATGATCTCATACATTCGTAGCTACCTCATAATAAAGTGAAGCAATGGGTTAGTTCTGTACCAGTGAGAAAGAGGTCAGAGATTACTCAGTGGAATAATTAGGACTGACACCTGTTAGATTTCCTGCTCTTGGCAGACTGGGTCATGCCATAGCCTACCAATCCCAAAGGTCCTGTTTCAGCTCTCCATGGCTTACCATAAACTTATGCACAGAAGCAAGAGTACTCTTGAGGCCATAATTTCATGCCAGGAAATTTTAACTCATGGTATAAATTGTGTCAAATTACCAGACACTGGACAATGTGTAAGTTAGTTTAGGAATGAATGGCACAAAACTGAAAAACCTATAAGCTGAAAAAAACTGACAAGAGTTCCTTGTGTCCACAGGGATCCATCACTTTTATATCACCTTGTTCTGATGTTAATAGTCCCTACGGTATGTCTTAGCATCATAGCCCCTGGAGTTGAGTCAGCCCTGAAATATCCTTGTCCAGAAATATGTGTGTGTGTGAAAAAGAGAAGAGAAAAGACAGAGACTCTGAAAAGACAAGAGAGTAAGAAAAACAAGAAGTGCAGCAGCATGCATGAAGAAAGGTACCAGAAAAGAGCAAGGGACACACAGAGCTCATCTACTAAGAAATACCATAGAATCCCCTTCACCCACCTCCTCTCTTCCTCTTCCTTTTGCTATTCTTATTTAGCAATGATGGAGAACTTGCCTTATCCTAGTGTTACAGTAAATGTTTTCTACTGTGTTCTCTCCTTTCATTCTGACCACTATGAGGGGTCATTCTCTTCCTACGAGGGAGGTTCAGTTGTACCATTTACAGATGGGCTTGGAGTTATAGTTTAGCTTACTCAAAGCCACAGGGACAGCTGAAGTTTGAACTGAAGTCTGCCTCCAAAGCCCAAAGTCATAATCACCCCACATTAAATAAATTATCCAACAACACACCTAATGTACTTTAACTGATAAATACAACTGACTTTTGTCTTTCAAAGCACTTATCCTAGAAGGCCATATGATTAAATCTGTAGTGATACACTGGCCAACATCTTTTAGGGTAGGAGCTTTTAGAATCAGCTTACTGGACACATTAACACAAATAAATACAAGCAGTTATATCTCTTTAGTTATATAAAAACATTAAAGAAAATTGTCAAGATTGCCCATCTACTTTACTAAAAAGATATATGTCCAAATGACTTGAGTTGTTTCTGAAACATTAAATTCAAGCTCACCTTTCAAAGACCTGATTGAACTGAGTACATGCTGAAGAATAAGTGTCAGGATTTTAAGGAGATGCCCAATCTGGCTGCAATAAGGGTATGGCTTATTAGGGTGACTGACTATGTTGAAAGGGACACTCGTTTGAATTTATAGTCTTGGTATATTCATACAATCAATCAGTCACTGCTTTTCAGTTTCACCCTACCAAAGAGAAGGCAGGGAGGCAGATATGACAGAAACTGTGTAAGAGAGAAAAAAAAAAATGGAACTATCAATTACTACCTGACCTTCCAACACTGAAATAAGACACAGCTACTGGTCAGAAATTAATCTCATAAGGGAATAATGTAAATATGTAGGTGATTTCAGGCTCTGCTGTGTATACACACCCCACCACCCTGTCCCACCAAACACAAACCTCTTAAGAAAAATTCTGGCCTTAAATTGTTACCTATGCCCTCTTTTATTCCTTCCAACTCCTGGGCAGTACTATGCCAACCAAGGTAAGCAACTGGGGAAGGCCTGAGGAAGCCAAAATGGGGAATTTGCACTGACAAGTTCTTAGATTTTCCTGTCTAGGAGGGGGGAAAACATGGAGTCAAAAATGAGGGATGTGAGTGGAAGGCTGAAGAAAGGAAAGAAAAAAGAAAAGCCCACATGGCTGATAATTGGAAAACTCTGTGGAAAACTAGAGTTAAGGTGCAAAAAGTTTTGAAGGAGCTTGTAGAAGTGGCATACATAAGGAATGAGAAAAGAAACTGCAAAAAGTGCTGCTAAGGATAATGAATTTTGGGTATCTTTAAAGATCTATAAAAGACACTAGTAAAGATGATAATTATTTTACATTCCTTTAGGTTGCTGAATTTTGTTTCTTTGACTAGAACACAAGACTGGGCTATGAGGGATTCTTGATTTATTTGGGTTATAGGAGAATAACATTTAGAGCAGGTGTTCTTAATGCTGGATTTGTGGGAGGCATTTTAGGTTGCTTGTAAATCTTCATAATTAGACGCAACTTTGTGTTTATGTGTGCATGTGTATTTTGAAAGGCTGTGCATCTCCATATTCATGGCTTTGATGAGGTTCTTAAAGAGTTCATGATCCTTCTTAAAGAATATAAAAGGGCTCACACTGAGCAGAGAGAAAGTACAGACTCAGGGCAAAAGACCAAGTGAAGAAATGGAACTACAGAAGAGAACAATTCTAATTTTACAGCAAGAGTTTAATAGGCTAGTCCAAATCCATTTATTTTTGCCAAAGCATTCATTTACCACCTGACTCTCCTTTTTCCCTACCCCTAAATTCCTCTCTTGATGTCCATGGTGTTTGAAATGCATTCAGTGATTATTTTATTTTATTTTTTTACAAAAGAGTAATCCATGAACGTGAGACATGACAAAAAAGGCACTGAAATATTCAGAAACTACAGAAATAGGGGGGAAAGTTAGAGTTAAACTCACAAGCAAATCATACTTTTATAGTAAATGTATAAAACTAGAGTAGTTTGGAAAAGGCATCATGATAGACTCTGAAACAAAGGCAAGCACAGCGAATAACAGTGGTGAGAGGATTAGGGTTATCAAACTGATTAAGTGTCCCCTGTCAATGTACATGGAAGTTGTTTTCAGTTATTACTCTTCTGCTGAGAGGATTAATATATCATCCTTGTTACAGAAATCTTAATTCAATGTATCACAGCTTAGGCATCAATGTATATTAACTGGGTACACATTTAAATGATGGAAGGCAAATAGCTGCAAAGGGGAGGAACTGAGAATCGCGAAAAATCTGCCACTGCTTTGCTGTGTTTGTCTGAACCACCTACTCATGTGTTTTATTCAAACCCCAAATGGGAGGCACAGAGCAGCCCTGCAAGTCTTTCCAACACACCTTCTTTCTTCATCTGCCTCCTTCCTTAATAGCAGCACCCGCCCGAAAGCAGTGCTATCCTACTCAAGGCAAAAAATTTGATTTAGTGTCTTAGGAGAAGGCTTTCAGCAAAGATTAGTCTCTAGGATTCCATGGACAGAGTATTAGATGTGACCTAGGCAATGGCACCCACTCCAGTACTCTTGCCTGGAAAATCCCATGGACAGAGGAGCCTGGTAGGCTGCAGTCCATGGGGTCGCTAAGAGTCAGGCATGACTAAGAGACTTCACTTTTACTTTTCACTTTCATGCATTGGAGAAGGAAATGGCAACCCACTCCAGTATTCTTGCCTGGAGAATCCCAGGGACAGAGGAGCCTAGTGGGCTGCTGTCTATGGGGTCACACAGAGTCGGACACAACTGAAGCGACTTAGCAGCAGCAGCAGTAGGCATTTGTTATATGCTCATGGAATAAATGAGTAAACAAATTAATAAATGAACAACCATCTTTCACTGCCCTGCCCCACGCCACCCCACCCCCCTCCCCTGCCCCCTGCCACTGTGGATATAAGACATTAGAGGCAGCAGAAGGCCTGGAAAGCCACATCAAGGAAACATAAAATGGACTCTACACAAAATACTCCCTTATCTCTTTCAGAAAGCAGTCACTTCTAGAAAGTGGCTTGAGCCTTAAAGGGCTGGTGCTCTCCCCAGAGGTTTTATTAGAGGGGCAAGCAATACTGCCTCATAAAGGAATCTACCAAAGAATTCTGGGGGAAGGAAGGTTATGACAGGCGGAAGTCAGGCTCCCCTCTTGTGGCTCAGCTGGTAAAGAATCCACCTGCAGTGCAGGAGACCTGGGTTTGATCCCTCGGTTGAGAAGATCCCCTGTAGAAGGGAAAGGCTACCCACTCCAGTATCCTGACCTGGAGAATTCCATGGACTGTATAGTCCATGGTGTTGCAAAGAGTCGGACAGTACTGAGCAACTTCACTTCACTTCACTTGCTATGTAAAATATCTAGCTTCAAATTATATCAACAAGATTATTTCCGTGTTTTCTTTTTCAGACCAACCTAAGATTAAGTTAAATATCATTTAAAGACATTGGCTATTGAGATTTGAAAAAGTTGTTTTAAAAGGAAGAAGTCTTCTAAAGTGACCATGATGTGTTTAAGTAAATATTTTCCTGAAAGTTTCACTGTATAATTTAACTTGAGACGATATGGGTAAACACATAGAACTGCTGCAATATTTTAGGAAGTAATTTACCATTTCCTTTGATTTTGGAAAGTCCTTTAAAATATACAAAATCTGTTGCGATTTCTCCCAACCAGTTTTTCTAAAGGGTTCACAGCTCTAGTAACAAATAGTGCTGATAAATCAGGTAATCAATGTGCTAAGAAATCTTAGGAAAAAATAGACAAGTCACTGCTTCCTTTTCCTTCTGCTCCACTGTCCTCAAACGACTTCACAACTGAGTTTACAGATCAATACTTTTTCTATGAATACTCAGAAACTTGTGTTGGAATATACAGAGGATTTTCAGAAAAGTCAGCAGTTACTTAGTGTAAAGAGTTTTTAAAGTTTGAACTAGTAGACCAATCAGCAGGTTTATCTAATCCTGAAAAAACAGCTCAACTAGCTGATCTATTCATTTTTCATTCATCATTCATACCTGATCTGTTCAGGTATTCATTTCTCTCTCCCAAACAGCTCTACTGGCAGCAGTCAAAACCAAAGTGGGAACTTAATAAAAATGAAAATTGTGGTAGCAAAATATACTTACAAGGTTAATTTGACATATTGCAAAAAATTTGGGAGGTTATAGTGGTTTCTATATAACCACAGTACTGATTTAGAAAAACCTCAGAGAAACAGCTGCATTTTGATATATAACCTGCCTTGCCTGCATAAGAAACCCCAGATTTTCAGGTTATATAAGTCTAGATGCTAGAATTTGAACATAACATTGGGGAAAATTATATGTATCTCTTATTGAGAAATAACAGGATAATAAAAACTTGCATGTAAACTTCTCTATTAGGAAAATGCATATTTGCTCCCAAGATCACATGTTAATTTCTTTCACTGCTGCTGCTGCTGCTTCAGTCGTGTCCGACTCTGTGCGACCCCATAGATGGCAGCCCACCAGGCTTCCCCGTCCCTGGGATTCTCCAGGCAAGAACGCTGGAGTGCACTGCCATTTCCTTCTCCAATGCATGAAAGTGAAAAGTGAAAGTGAAGTTGCTCAATCGTGTCCCACTCTTCATGACCCCATGGACTGCAGCCTACCAGGCTCCTCCATCCATGGGATTTTCCAGGCAAGAGTACTAGAGAGTGGCAAAATATGAGAAAAAGTAAAGTCAGATCTGATTAAGAAAACTGTGCTCATACCGCTGGGTTCTCTGATTACCTGTGAATGTCTCCATTTCTGGCATTTGGTAGCTACTGGCTGAGGCAAACCAGGCACAATGTTTTCCAGCTGCTTGAAGATTAACTCCTGCACATCCTCAGTGCTGTGTTCCAAATGTGTAACTCCAAATGGGACAGTGGTGTGAATCACAAGGGAAGGTCCGATTTCTGATGACTCTAGTAGAAGAGGAACATAAAGATGTATCTTGAAGTGAGTAATATGGAAGTGTCTCTCAGCCTTTCAGTCCAGATTTAGAATTGATCACAATAATCAGACAATAAATGAAAGGAAAACAGAATCTAAACTTTGAAGCATAAAATTAGGCTAGTTCTGAAACTCCAAATCAGGTTTTACTGAAGAGAAGGACAGATTCAAGGCGTATTTTTTTTTTTTTTTAATTGGAGGATAATTGCTTCACAATGCTGTGTTGGTTTCAAGACGTATTTTAGAGAATAAATTTTCAGGTCTTGTTAAAGAACCTGAAGGAAAGCAAAAGGACCTAATACATACTTCCTTGGGTGTAATTAAATTTACTTGTATCTTTCTCATCCACTAACACAAGCTCATCAGGGCAAGAACCATTTTTTTCTTTTTTTAAAAATTTTACTTATTTATTTATTGGCTGTGCTGGGTCTTTGCTGCCGCACAGGTTTTCCTCTAGTGCCTTGGGCTGGGACTACCCTCTAGTTACGGCGTGCGGGCTTCCTATTGCAGCAGCTTCTCCTGTTGCAGAGCACTGAGCTCTAGGGTACGTGGACTTCAGTAGCTGCAGCTCCTGTGCTACAGAGCACAGGCACGGACTTAGTTGCTCCGCTGAGTGTGGGATCGACCCAGATCAGGAATGGAACCCGCGTCTTCTGCAGTAGCAGGTGGGTTATTTACCACTGAGCCACCAGCGAAGCCCAGAACCATTTCTTATATAGAGTCTGAAAAAGTGGTAGTTGCTCAGTTGTGTCTGACTCTTTGCAATCCCTTGGACAGTAGCCCACCAGGCTTCTCTGTCCAGGGGATTTCCCAGGCAAGAATACTGGAGTGGGTTGTTGCCATTCCCTTCTCCAGGGGATCTTCCTGATTGACCTGAGGCACCAGGGAAGCCCATACATAACCTTTATTCACTTTAAATTCTGAGAGCAAAGTAGATGTTCATCTTCTTAATTTTATGTTAAATGGATTGCAAAATGCCTTGTTGAAATTATATAAATACCAGAATAAAATGTCTTTAAAAAATCTAAGCTTCTTTCTACATACAAGCTTGACTTCATAATGGTCTTCATCTTTTAGGCAGCATTAAAAATAATGTCTGCTTTATTCATAACATAGAGCTACTTCTCATTTTTGTCTACCACTGAAATTTTTTTTTTTGCTATATTTTCACAATGACAAACAGTAAGTGCTTCACATCTTTCACTCTTTGGTAGAACACAGGAAATCGAAGAGTTTGACACTGAAAACAAAGTGGCTGAGGCATCAGAGAATACAACCTTGGAAGGAATGTTAACCAGGATTTCCTGCTTTTATTATTTGTTTAAATCATGCAGAAGAGAAAAGCTGAGAGAAAACAAAATAGATATGAAACACATGAAATAATAATATGAAAGTTGGTGCCACCCCCTGCTGAAAGAAGAAAATACTAAAATGTATAAGTTATTGATGGGGGTTAGGAAGACTGATTCTGAAAAGTCTTTCAATTGGGAGTATAAAGCTCTTTTTAGAGTTGTTATAAAAGATAACAATCTGTTTGATAGGTTTATAAAATATTTCTCAAAAAAAGTAATTTTACACAGAGACACATTTCTTGCTTTACACAAGACAATTTCTTGCTTTGTATGCACTCAGCCTCTTTACTTTGTGTGTCTCTGTGTAGAATGAGAATAAGTTAGTATCTACTGTGCTGCTCTGTGGTCTGGATTAAAAGACATAATGTGTGTGAAGTGTTTAGCACTGTTTCTGGTACAGAAGAGGTTCTTAATATATGTAAGTTATGGAAATAAAAGTAATTAGTTAGATACTTCCAAGGGGGAAGTTTGCCTGATGTTGCTCAAATGAAGATGTGAGCTATTCTTCTGCGGTTGTTGTTACAGTACTTCATTTCCCCATTACACTCTGGCTTACGACTTTTACAGAAAAAGGGAAGAGAGACCCAAAATGCTGTGAGCGCTGTAAAGTGGCACGCTTCCACACATTTCAAGATATACCAGACTGGGAGAGCTGACTTCAGAATCTGTGCTGTAAATGCAATGAATGGTAAGAAGATTGTCCAGTTTCACCTCACAGCGGCTGGAACAACTTGAAAGAGGATAGAGGGGGACCCTCTCTTTGAACATGCAATGCTTAACCTCTTGGGGTCAGCTTTACTGATACCACACAGGAGTGTAAAATCTCAAAATCCTTTCACTGGATACAACCAACAGTGAGAAACCTATTGCATATTGTCTCAGGGGGTGTTACCTATGTTTCAGTTTAATATATTCAGGAAGGCTTATACGCAGAAGGGACTGGCAATGACACCCGCCTTCCGTGAGGTACCAAATCTTCCTAGAGACAGAGAAGGCTACTGGGTCAGCATTCGGAAGCAAGAGAGTTGAGGTTCTGAGTTGACTTATCTATGGCAGGCTTCAAAGGGAGAAGAACTTGAGCTGTGTGCGTGAGGTTGCACTGACCCAGACATTTGTTCTAGCGGGGAGCTCATAAAATCGTTAAGAGTAGTGATGGTGCATTGCCAGGTTTCTCCCATTTACATTAGCCATCCACTCCAAGGAGAGCAATAAAAAAGGAAATTTAAAACTAAAAATGAAACCGTTTTTGCATAACAATGAGAGAACAACTTGACTACTTGTTTTTATTGGAATCAGACAAAAATTTTTCAGAATTTCAATTAAAATTTGAATACCTGCAACCTCAGACAATGACTTTTAAGGAAGAGGCCCTCGTTCCCTAAATTCAAGGGTATTTTCAGAAGCTAAAGTGCAAAAATACAAACAGCCAACCAGAGTTTAAACGTGACCAAGGCCTGGAACTCCAGTATCATAAAAAAACCACAAATATGTTAATAGGATTCAGAGCGTAAATTCAGTGTAATCATTATTCCTTGGTCACTGAGAAGGTAATGATGTTATCTTTCTTTTTCTTTTCTTTATTTAGTTTAACAAGCATACCACTTTGCTTTTGGCATTTTAAATGTAAAGTTCATAGTAAGTTGACAACTATTTCTGTATGTTGGGAGATCAGTGACTTCAGTCAGAAGATAACTATTTGAACCTTTGCATCTTTAATAGCCTGGTGGTCTTGGACAACTTAATCTCTTAGGCTCCACTTTCTTCCATCAATTAGAAGGGAGTAATACTACTTACCTTATAAGGCTGTCATGAGGATTAAATGGGTTTGGATACATAAAAGTCTTCTTCAAATACAAAGTGCTATACAAACATAAGGCACCCCTAGAAAATATTTTTGTTTTGACCTCTGAGTTGTGGTAAGAACAGCTTTAGAAAGGATAACAGAGTTGACTTCTCTCAAAGTATTGACTAATTCTTATATTAAAACCCTAGGAACAGTGGTGGATTATTCCTGCGTATAGGCACAGCAGTTTTTTGGCTTTGTTTTATTGTGGTAAAATGCATATAATAAAAATTTTACCTTTTAAGCCTGTCTTAAGTGTATATAGTTCTCTGGCATTAAGTATATTTACACTGTTCTGTAAACATGACCACCACTGATCACTAGAACTTTTTTATCTTCCCAAATTGAAATTCAATAGGCATGGAAACACTAATTCCTGACTCCCCACTTCCCACTTGCCCCAGCCCCTGCCAAGTGAAAGTCGCTTAGTCGTGTCCGACTCTTTGTTACCCCATGGACTATACAGTTCATGGAATTCTCCAAGTTTGAATACAGGAGTGGGTAGCCTTTTCCTTCTCAGGGGATCTTCCCAACCCAGGGATTGAACCCAGGTCTCCCACATTGCAGGCAGATTCTTTACCAGCTGAGCCACAAGGCAGGCCCAAGAATACTGGAGTGAGTAGCCTATCCTTCTCCAGTGGATCTTCCCAACCCAGGAATCAAACCAGGGTCTCCTGCATCACAGGCAGATTCTTTACCAACTGGGCTATTGGGGAAGTCCAACCACCATTCTATTTCTCTTCCTATGAATTTGACCACTCTAGGTACTTCACATAAGTGGAATTATACGATGTGTCCTTTTGTAAAAGGCTTATTTCACTTAACATGATGTCTTCAAGCTTCATCCATGTTGCAACAGGTGTCAGAATTTTCTTCTTTTTTAAACCCACATAATATTCTATTGTGTGTATATACCAGATTTGTTGATTCTTTCACCTTTTGGATATTGTAATGCTGCTAGGAACGTGGGTGTACAATTTACCTGTTTAAGTCTCTGCTCTCACTTCTTCTTGGGGATACGCCCAGAAGTGAAAATGCTGATTCATGTGATAATTGTATGTTTAAGTTATTGCTCTATCACCAGATCATTTTCCATAGTGGCTGCACCATTTTTTCATTCCTACCAGCAATGCACAAAGGTTCTAATTTCTCCACATCCTTGCCAAACACTTGGCATTTTATTTTTTTTTTAATAGTCATCCTAATGAGTGTGAAGTGGACACTACATTTCTTTTAGTTTACATTTTTGGGTGGGGAGTCGAGACACTAAAAGCTGATATTAGTAAGAACAGCAGCATCATCACATACTATTAATATAACATTGAGATTGACAAGCCTCTCAGGTAGTATACATTCCACCTGCAATGCAGGTTCAGTTCCTGGGTCAGGAAGCTCCCCTGGAGAAGGGATAGGCTACCCACTCTAGTATTCTTAGGCTTTCCTGGTGGCTCAGATGGTAAAGAATCCACCTGCAATGTTGGAGACCTGGGTTTGATCCCTGGATTGGAAAGAACCCCTGGAGGAGGACATAGTAACCCACTGTAGTATTCTTGCCTGGACAACCCCCATGGAGAGAGAAGCCTGGCAGTTTACAGTCCATGGAGCTGCAAAGAGTCAGACATGACTGAGCAACTAAGCGCAGCAAATGAAATACCTGCAATTAAAAGCTACAGAAGTCACCATTCCCCCAACAGACACCGAAATTTGTGCTGAAATAAATATTTTTGCCACCTCAGATCCATGGCCATATCAGTCATAATAACAGATAATAGCAGGCTAAATACTGTTTAGTTAAAGACAAAGGTTGTCGTATCGCATCCAGAAAATAATATCTAACTATATGTAGCTTAGGGCTTATAGTGGTAAAGAACCTGCCTGCCAGTGCAGGAGACCTAAGAGATGTGGGTTCAATCCCTGGGTTGGGAAGATCCCCTGGAGGAGGGCATAGCAGCTCACTCCAGTATTCTTGCCTGGAGAATTCCATGGACAGAGGAGCCTGGCAGGCTTCCACAGGGATGCAAAGAGTCGGACACAACTGAAGCGACTCAGCAGCAGCATTTGTAGCTTAAAATCAAATACATTAGGGTTGGGGTTAGAAATTCTTTAAGGCCTAAGTTTAAAGATTATTCCTTTAGAGATTTACTTTCATTTCTGCCAGGTACCTTGGAGGCAATACTGCATATGGCTACTTTAACTGGGTTTTTAGAACATACTAGCAGAATGAATTCTGGCACCAGATCTGCCTGAGGGTGGATATGTGGCTTGGCATCTCAGAGGAGATATTCTATTTCTTTTTTTGTTTTTTCCACTCCACTCAAAAATAGGCAAGCATTCCCAGTGTCTTCCTCTACCAGATAGGAAACAGCAAATAAGTTCTTTAAAGCCATAAAAGTATACCCATCCATGTTAAAAAAACTTTCAAATCTAAAAGAAACAGGCTAATTTTTCTTGGGAAAAAAGTTACTGAAATTAACTCGTTATAAAATAAATCAGTATAAACTAAAATGTATAGAAGAAATTGAAAACACAATCAATAAATATTCAAAACAACAACAACAAAAATACTTCAGGACCTAACTGTTTTACTTGTGAGTAGTTTAAAATTGTCAAGCTAGTATAATGTTGACTACAGATACATACATCACATCGACATATATAAACATACACCAAACTATAGATCATTCTTCTACGAGTGTTAACAGGTATGTTCTTTCATATAAACAGGGACAATGAAAAGAAACATGATAATCTCAATATGTATTTAAAAGGCATCCAGTAACATTTTAATATCAAACCATGGAAAAGATATACAACATGAAAAAATTGACTCTTTCAAAATGAGATAGAATAGCTTTCTTAAGCTGTTGGTCTATATCATACTTTACTATGAAATAATACAGATTTTCATGGTAAAATTAGCACACACCAAGGATACTTAGTAATACCAATGCTATTTAACATTACTAGTGTAATGCACTAAGATAAAAAATAAAAATAAGATTTATAAACATTAGTGAAGAAGGAAAAAATCAAGTTTTAAAATAGTAAGTCAACATAAAATTCATCAAATTAATTAAAAAATTTTTGATATTAAATTGATTTCCCTACATACCAACAGTAACTAGTAAAGAAACAAAATTGTAAATTAATTCTACAAGTTTTTTTTGAATTTAAAATAATCCTAAAGAATAAATAAGGGAATGAGAATATTAAAACATGTTTTTGAAAAAAAAAAATCATTGAATGGAGACTTACTTTACCATACATTTAAATGTATCATAAAGACACAGCAATCAAATCAGCCTGCTACTGGTTGACTATAATAGCCAGTGAATCAGAACAGATCTCTCTGGAAAAAAAATCCTAAAATATAGTAAATATTTAGTACAGGACAACAAATATAACAGAGCAGTGGAGGAAGAATGCGTTTTTATATTGTCCTAGAAAATTGGATATACGGATAGTTTTAACTTAGAATATTCCCCTCCCAATTCTGACCCAAATTTGTCACCATTTCTGACTACTTTCTTCTAAAATTACATGAATATACTACTCTCTCACTCACACAGCAAGCTCAGACTTACTGAGACATCCTTGCTGCTGCTGCTGCTGCTGCTAAGTCGCTTCAGTCGTGTCCGACTCTGTGCGACCCCATAGACGGCAGCCCGTCAGGCTCCTCTGTCCCTGGGATTCTCCAGGCAAGAACACTGGAGTGGGTTGCCATTTCCTTCTCCAATGCATGAAAGTGAAAAGTGAAAGTGAAGTTGCTCAGTTGTGTCTGACTCTTAGCGACCCCATGGACCGCAGCCCACAGACCGCAGCCCACCAGGCTCCTCCGTCCACGGGATTTTCCAGGCAAGAGTACTGGAGTGGGTTGCCATTTCTTTCTCTGGAGACATCCTTATTTACAGGCAAATATTTCAGAGACCATTTTCATCTGTTAAACTTTGCTGTTAGCCATATCTGTCAAAGAAGGGGCAGGAGTTGGGTTACCCTAAGGCCAGTTTCAGATTCTATCTCTGACAGGGAAGTTTAGACTAAAGAAACTTAAGGAGTGGCAGACACTATAGCTGCAGACCAAGAGGATCAAAAAAAAAAAAAAATCAATGAATATGTTTCTTTAATTACTGATTCAGTCAAATGAGCATGTGGGTGCTTAGTTCAGTTTGGTACCATTGTGGCCTCTTAGAAGCTTACATCTTAGTGGGGAGATGGCACCTAGGCCAAACCAGTTAGAGAGCCATATCTCTAACTGGTATGGTCTTGACTGTGTGAAAATTAACTTTAGGAAACAGATTCCTTGGAAGAGAGAAAAGGGACCAGGTGTTGAGAGCCACACAGTTTGAGGGGTGGGTGGTCAGTTCTCCGTCCTCCTTCCCCCTGTCAGTGGCATTGGTGGTAAGTTTCCCTCTCCCTCCCAATGTGGAATTGGCTTAACTATCCTTGTCCTCTAGCCATGAGAGCTCTTACTACAATTTGGCTCTTTTGTATGGCTCTGGAGCCCAGCAGCAAATGTAACAAGGAGTAAGCCAATCACGTTAGTAAGTCCAACAACAAAAAAGTAACTCACTCTTGATGATGAAAACATAGGGTAAAAGGAAGGAAGAAGAGTGGGGAGAGGAAAGGGAGACAGAGAGGGAGATACAGGTGCACCTGTTGTCTCTCTCTCCTTCCTCATTTTCCTAGCAAAGCCAACACAAACTGCATCTGACCCTCTGCAACTTGGCATTCCACTTCTTCAGCAGTGTGTTTGCTTGCTGCTGGCTCAGAATCAGGAACTAGACCTCACTATTCAGAGGGACCACCTGCAGGGTTTATTTGCTTTTTAATAAGCATCTCAAACAATTCTTACATATAAGTTGTGCTGTGTTCAGTCACTCAGTCGTGTCCAACTCTTTGTGACTCCATGGACTGTAGTTTGCCAGGCTCCTCTGTCCATGGGGATTCTCCAGGCAGGAATACTGGAGCAGGTTGCCATTTCTTCCTGCAGGGGATCTTCCTGACCTAGGTCTCGAACCTGTGTCTCTTGCATCTCCTGCATTGGCAGGCGGCTTCTTTACCACCAGTATCTATATGGGCCTCCAGGTGGTCCAGTGGTAAAGAACCCACCTGCCAGTGCAGGAGATGCAAGAGATGCAGGTTTGATTCCTGGGTTGGGAAGATCCTCTGGAGGAGGAAATGGCAACCCTCTCCAGTATTCTTGCCTGGAGAATCCCCATGGGCAGAGGAACCTAGTGGACTTCAGACATGACTGAAGCGACTTAGCGTGCATACGTACAAACAGTTACAGTTCAGTTGTGTCCGACTCTTTGCAACCCCATCGACTGCAGCATACCAGGTTTCCCTGCCCTTCACCACCTCCCGGAGCTTGCTCAAACTCAGGTCCATTGAGTCGGCGATGCCATCCAACCACCTCATCCTCTGTTAACCCCTTCTCCTGCCTTCAATCTTTCCCAACATCAGGGTCTTTTCCAAAGAGTTGGTTCTTCTCATCAGGTGGCCAAAGTATTGGAGCTTCAACTTCAGCATCAGTCCTTTCAGTGAATATTCAGGGTTGATTTCCTTTAGGACTGACTGGTTTGATCTCCTGGCTATCCAAGGGACTCCCAAGAGTCTTCTCCAACACCACAGTTCAAAAGCATCAATTTTGCGCAGTTAAGCCTTGTGACCTCCACACATGACTACTGGAAAAACCACAGCATGACTATTCGGACCTCTGTCGGAAAAGTAATATCTCTGCTTCTCAATAGGCTGTCTAGGTTTGTCATAGCTTTCCTTCCAAGCAGCAAGTACATTTTAATTTCATGGCTGCAGTCCCTGTCTGCAGTGATTTTTGAGCCCAAGAAAATAAAGTCTGTCACTGTTTTCCGTATTTGCCATGAAATGATGGGACTGGATGTATATGTATATGTGTGTGTGTGTGTGTGTGTGTATGTTACAGAAGCCAAAATTCACTTACAAGAGCCCTACTCATGTCCTGGGCAATCTCATTGCCTCCAACTATATCTGTAGGAGGGACTTCTCCATTATTAAATTGGAAGTACTAGCTTTAAAAAAAAAAAAAACTAAAAGACTTATTTGTTTCTTCTCTTCTTTCAGTCTTTGACTTGCCTATTATAAGGCCTGTGACTACTAATATATCTAGGAATGTATGCATTTGCCACTTTAAATAGAAACTAGGAAGGAAAGTTTTAAAATGACTACACATGTATCTTTGCAATCCTTGTTATCCCAGGCTACATATGTTTGGATTTCTTATGTTTAAAAAGACGCAGGGACATCCTCTAAACAATTTTGTATATGATACCATTCTGATAGGCATTTAGTTAAATATAAGCAAGTGTGTAAAATCCCACACGATGAATTGAAAATAACATGAGCATTACCCAAAAGTTCATACTTCCAATTTCAGAAGATTCTTCCCCATAGCTCCAGTATAAATAAATGTATACAAATGCAGGAAATAATCTACCAGTAAACAACGGAAAACTGTTCACAGAAAGTGTGTTTGCCATCTGCAGCCAGTTGAGCAGTAAATGATAACATTCACCAGTAATCCAAACTACTTGAATAATAAACATGTTGTCTATTTCCTCAATACCTATGAGGACTGAATGCCAGAGGCTGTGGGATGGGGTCAGGAGGGTGGGGACAGGGACAGGGTTGAACTACTGGGGATAGTTTTCTGCTGATTAGAGGCGCATCTTCGAGTCCTGAGAATGGAGTAGTATAAGCATCAAGGTGTTGCACCAAATCCTCAAAGTGGATAAGGTTTCAGAATAAACAAGGTGAGAGGTGGAAAGGATGAGGGATGACAGGCTGGGCTGAGCCTGGGGGGATGGACAGTTAACTATAGGCAGAAAAAAAATACATTGCCTACAGATATTCATTTTAGTATTTCTTTTCCTACTGAATTGGTTTTGAAGACTCAAACCAGTTCACAAGTGGTGAAGATCTTCTGCCTAGTGATCTACTTAATAGATTCAAACAACCCAGTACCCCTTAGAGAAAAGGCATACTATAGTATACTGACCTCCAAGCTAGTTACAAAGGTCATATGAGTGAGTATCTGCGTAGCAGACCTTACCCGTTCAGCGTTCACTGGCAACAGTAGCTAAATTTTGTTTTAGGGGATCAACCCTCCCCACTACTTTCACCCCTGATTAAGGTGACCCGAGTAACTGATCAATTAATCGTTTCCTAACTAAGTGATTTGTTTAGCAATGCATTAACTCAAGGCAGGCCGATCAGGTCAATGAGATTCAATTCCTAGACTAGCGTTAAGCTTATGGGGAAATAGGTTCTTTCTTTGTAAAACTTGGCACTGAAATGATTGGTACTACGAATAAATCCAATGCAGCAAAAGGCAGAGTCAAGAAATGGACAGAAACTAAGTCTTCATGATGTTCATGGATCAATCTGGACATGCCTGAAGCGTTACTTTTTGAATTTTCAAGAACGATACCAATAAATTCTTCCTCCTCTTTTTTCTGGCAGGGAGGGGTGTTGAGACATCCAAATCAGGTTTTATGTTATTTGTAACCTGTTGCGTTTAGTCACTAAGTTGTGTCCAACACTTTTGCAACCCCATGGACTGCAGCCCGCCAGGCTCCTCTGTCCATGGGATTATCCCAGCAAGAGTACTGGAGTGGGTTGCCATTTCCTTCTCCAGGGGATCTTTCTGACCCAGGGATCAAACCGTGTCTCCTGCTTGGCAGGCAGATTCTTTACCACTGAGCCACCTGGGAAGCCCTATTTGTAACCTAAACTAACCTAAACATATGAAATATCTAGTACAAAGCCTGGCATAGGTATGCTTGTTCTGACAAATGCATTTCATTTCTTTCTTCTCTTCTCCTCTTGTCTGCCCTTAATCTTACTTGATATCTCCAATATTTAAAAAAAGGTTAGATTTTACCAGTTTCTTTAGAAAACTTAATAATTATGAAAAACAAAAACGAAATCCTCCTTCTGTGCCTCAGTTTCTTTATATGTGAAGTAAAGGGGTTAGAAAAGTTTGGTATCTTCAGATTCCTTTCAACTTTAATGTTCCATGACTATAAAATGGAGGCCCAGATATTGGTGACAATTTGAAAAGTAAAGCTCATTCTTTCCCTAATCACTCCATGCTGTCACTAAGGCAGAAATCCCTGGCTCTCAAAGAAGAGACTAAAACTAAGAATGCATAGGACCAACATGATGAAAATACTTTCCTTTATCTGAGCTTTGAGTTTGCCCTAGATTTTAGGGTTTTAATTTCCATCCCACTTTTGAGTGTAAATGCAGCAAACTATTTTATAGTACAGTAAGAAAACATACTACATTGTTTAAGAATTCTGGATTCAGCTCTGCTACCAACTAGAACAGTTCTTGACATACCACAGATACTCAATTCACACATGGAAACAGATAAATCACAAATGTCACAGCTCTGTGGAAAATCATGTGCAACTAACAAGAGTTAAATTGTTAGCTCTAACCAGGATTGAGAATCCTTTGCTTTCTAAAGATACATTAAGTTGGATTCAAGTTCATTCTGAAAATAACATTACTGTTGAGTATGTGTATTTCGATATATGTGATCCGAGTGTGAGAATGCTAAGCCTCTTGAGATTCACAATAACTTGAGCTATCTTCATGATGTATGTTGTGAGTGTGAATATCATTTGTCATGTGAGTGATGGTAAGAGAACTAGATTTCCAAGGTTCTTTCATCCCTAGGGTTCTCAGTGGTGGGCTGGTGGCTGCAGTGGTGGAGGCGTGAGATAGATCTCACTAGAGCAGTACCATGAGGCAAACGACACAGACCCAGATCAGCGTTATTGTGGGTTTGGTTCCAGGCTACCACAATAAACAAATATCAAAATAAAGCAAGTCACATGAATTCTTCATTCTCCCAGTGCATATAAAAATTATATTTCTCATACTGTGGTCTATTAAGTATGCAATAGCATTATGTCTAAAAAAATGTACATATCTTAATTTTTTAAAAATACCACATTACTAAAAATTGCTAACCATCACCTAAGTCTTCAAACAGTGTAAACTTTTTGCTGGTGGAGGGTCTTGCCTTGATGTTGATGGCTGCTGACTGATCAGGGTGGTGGTTGTTGAGGGTTGAGGTGGCTGTGGCAATTTCTTAAAATTAGACAACAATAAAGTTTGCCACATCAACTGACTCTTCCTTTCATGAATAATTTCTCTGTAGCATGCAAGGCTGTTTGATAGCATTTTACCTACAGTAGGACTTTCAGAATTAGAGTCATTCCTCCCAAACCCTGCTGTTGCTTTATCAACTAAGCTTATACTACTACATACTAAGTCGCTTCAGTCATGTCTGACTCTTTGTGACCCCATGGACTGTGGACTGCCTGGCTCCTCTGCCCATGGGATTCTCCAGGCAAGAATACTGGTTGCCAGGCCCTTTCCCAGGTGATCTTCCCGACCCAGGGACTGAACTTGCATCTCGCGTGGATACTGCATCACAAGCAGATTCTTACCGCTGAGCCACTGGGGAAGCCCCATGTAATATTCTAAATCCCTTGTTGTAACTTCAACAATCTTCACAGCACCTTCACCAAGAGTAGATTCTATCTCAGGGAACTACTTTCTTTCCTCATCGCTAAGAAGCAATTCTTCATCTGTTAAACTTTTATCATGAGATTGCAGCAATTCAGTTTTAATTCTACCACCTCCACTTTTAATTTTAGTTCTTTTGCTACATCTGCAGTTATTTCCTCCACTGAAATATTGAAACCCACAAAGTCATCCACTAAGTTTGGAATCAACTTCTTTCAAATTCCTATTGATGTTGATATTTTGACCTCTTTCCATGAATTATGTTCTTAATGGCATCTAGAATCACAGATCCTTTCCAGAAGGTTTTCATTTTGCTTTGTATGGATCCATTGGAGGAATACTATCTACGGCAGCTGTAGCCTTACAAAATTATTTCTTTAATAATAAAACTTGAAAGTCAAAATTACTTCTTGATCTATGGGCTGCGGAATGAATGTTGTGTTCAGTTCAGTTCAGTTCGGTCTCTCAGTCGTGTCCGACTCTTTGCGACCCCGTGAATTGCAGCACACCAGGCCTCCCTGTCCATCACCAACTCCTGGAGTTCTTCAGACTCACGTCCATCGAGTTGGTGATGCCATCCAGCCATCTCATCCTCTGTCGTCCCCTTCTCCTCCTGCCTCCAATCCCTCCCAGCATCAGAGTCTTTTCCAATGAGTCAACTCTTCGCATGAGGTGGCCAAAGTACTGGAGTTTCAGCTTTAGCATCATTCCTTCCAAAGAAATCCCAGGGCTGATCTCCTTCAGGATGGACTGGTTGGATCTCCTTGCAGTCCAAGGGACTCTCAAGAGTCTTCTCCAACACCACAGTTCAAAATGTGTTAGCAGGCATGAAAACACTGATCTAATTGTACCTCTCCATTAGTGCTCTTGGTTGACTAGATACAATGTTAATGAGCAAAGGCATCTTTTTTTCTGAGCATTAGGTATCAGTGTAAAAGAAAGTGAAAGTTTCTCAGTCCTGTCTGACTCTTTGCGACTCCATGGACTATACAGTCCATGGAACTTTTCAGGCCAGAACACTGGAGTGGGTACCCTTCCCCTCTCCAGGGGATCTTCCCAACCCAGGGATCGAACCCAGGTCTCCCGCATTGCAGGTGGATTCTTTACCAGCTGAGCCACACAGGTGCGTTTAGGATATTCAGTCAACCATATTGTCAACAGATGTGCTATCATCCAACCTTTGTTGTTCCATTTATAGAGCACAGGCAGAAGAGATTTAGCATAATTCCTAAGGACCCTAGGATTTTCAGAATAGTAAATGAGCACTGGCTTCATCTTCAGGTCACCGGCTGGATTAGCCCCTAACAAGACAGTCAGCCTATCCTTTGAAGCTTTAAAGTCAGGCATTGACTTCTCCTCTGTAGCTATTAAAGTCCTAGACGGCCTCTTCCTCCAAAAGTAGGCTGTTTCGTCTACACTGGAGATCTGTTGTTTAGTGTAGACACTCATTCATTGTCACAGCTAGATCTTCTGGATGACCTGCCCTAGCTTCTGTATCAGCACTTGCCTCTTTGCCTTGTGTGTTTGAGTTATGGAGATGGCTTCTTTCCTAAAACCTCATAAATCACCAACCTCTGCTAGCTTCAAACTTTTTTTCAGCAGCTTCCTCACCGCTCAGCCTCCACAAAACTGAAGAGTAAGGGCCATGATCTGAGTTACACTTTGGCCTATGGGAACATTGTGGCTGGCTTGTACTTCTATCCAGACCACTAAAACTTTCTCCATTATCAGTAACAAAGTTGTTTCATTTTCTTATCATTTTTATTTGCTGAAGTAGCCCTTTAAATCTCCTTCAAGAACTTTTCCTTTGCATTCACAACTTGGCTGACTTTGGCAGAAGAGGCCTAGGTGTTGGCTGCTCCTGGCTTTTGGCATTCCATCCTCCTTAAGCTTAATCAGTTCTAGCTTTTGGTTTAAAGTGAGAGATATGTGACTCTTCTTTCACTTATATACTTAGAGGCCACTGTAGGGTTATTAACTGGTCTGATTTCAATATTGTTGTATCTCAGAGAATAGGGAGGCCTGGAGAGAGGGAGAGACATGGAGGAATGGCCATTCGATGTCATATGGGCACAGTTTCTGATGCCCCTAAACAATTTCAGTAGTAACATCAGAGATCACTGATCACAGAGCATCATAACAAATATAATAATAATTCAAAACCTTGAAATGTTATGAGAATTACCAAAATGTGACACAGAGAAACAAAGTGAGCAAATGATATTGAAAAACAGCACCGAGAGACTGGCTTGACATGGGGTTGTCACAAACCTTCATTTTGTGAAGAATAAAATATCTGCTAAGCACAGTAAAGTGAAATGCAAGGAAGCGAGGTGTGCCTGTGTAAGTAAGGAGGAGAGACCCCAGGAGACTGATTTCAAAATAGAGAACCGTTTCTATCTTCTTCAGTGGAGCAGATATGGCTTCAGAGCTTATTACTATCCCTTTAAAACAAGGTACATTTTTATATTCCTGTAAGTGTAACAAGAATTACTAAAGACCTGACTAGGAATACTGACTAGATGAAAAGACAGTGTCCTACAGAGATACTGATACTTCCATTTCACAAGTATTTGCCGAAATAAAATAACAAGGATACAAGAGAATATCAGATTAAATACTGTTGAAATTTTGCTGATAAGGAATTCTAACTTTTTATCATTATTCTGTAATATGTTTAAATATTCTCTGTCAAATGTAAGCAGTAGAAGAGCAGTCTTATTCACCTGAACACTTAGAATGATGTCTGGCCCATCAGTGAAATGCAATAAATATTCATTGAATGCATGACTGATGAATAACTTATGGAGACTCATAATTTGGAGAGCAAAGAATATAAGATATTTCTTTTCTTATGAAGTTCATTTCCTTACAGTCAACTTTTATTATAATATTTCACTTTTAAGAAGAAATGAACATAGAATTCTTTTAAAATGAATTCTGCCCAAATTTACAGATTATATAGAAAAATCATGGTCATAAAATGAAATTATTACAAAATGAGCATTTTTCTCTCCTAAACATTAAAGAAAAGGGTCTGAAGAAGACATCCAAGTTAGATTCTAATGGTTACTATCAAGTGAAATATTAACATAAAAGAGATTACAATTTAAGAAAAGCTTTTCAAATTGATAAAATATATCACCTATGATATAGCAATATGAGTGGTTCATAGTACCTTTGTATAGCAAATTTTGTTTAATATTAGGAAATATATTTGCACTATTTTTTTATATTGTCTGGCAGAGATAGTTAATTTTCACCAAATGGTTCACATGCTACCTGAAATTCGGAGAAGGCAATGGCAACCCACTCCAGTACTCTTGCCTGGAAAATCCCATGGGCAGAGGAGCCTGGTGAGTCCACGGGGTCGCTAAGAGTCAGGCACGACTGAGTGACTTCACTTTCACTTTTCACTCTCATGCATTGGAGAAGGAAATGGCAACCCACTCCAGTGTTCTTGCCTGGAGAATCCCAGGGACGGGGGAGCCTGGTGGGCTGCCGTCTATGGGGTCGCACAGAGTCGGACACGACTGAAGTGACTTAGCAGCAGCAGCAGCAGCAGCATGGCAGTTAAGCTGGACCATGTAACTAGCTTTGATCAGAGGACATGATGGGAAGTGAAGTGCATCCCAACTAGTCCAAGGCTATTAAAAGTTATGGCATGTCTTCCGTTTCTTTCTCACCTCTATGTTGACCTTAAGGGCTCATGCTCGAGATAGCACATCTACATTATGGAGTAGAGAAGCCCAACCTGCATGCAGCTTTGTGTAAAAGTCACAATGTGTCAACCACAAACACCTTTGTAACACTGACATTCTGAGGTATACCTATGAATTACACACCCCTCATTTCAAGTGTGCTGCTAATTAATTTCACAAAGGTCATTTCTGAATCCCTAATTTGATTAGGTTTTTCTGATTATGTGCTGTGCTGTGCGACTGAGCGACTAAGCTCAGTCCTGTCCGATGCTTTGTGACCTCTCTGGAGGGGGTTGCCATTTCCTTCCCCAGGGGATCTTCCCAACCCAGGGATCAAACCTGCATCTCCTGCTTGGCAGGGGGATTTTTTTTTTTTTTTACCATTGATCCACCTGGGAAGCCTTAAAATTTTATAGGAGAGTGTATTTAAGTCTTTTATAACTTCCTGGATCTTTAAATATTTGTAGAATGACATACAAAATACAGAGTAGTTGTCACCAACTACTCACCAATTACTAGGGTAACCGTTTATGATGTAATTGGGAAATTGGAATTTTTTGGAAAATTTTGGTAATTGAAAGAGTGGAATCTGAATATTCTAGTATAGCAGGTTTTATCTGGTTCTGCTTAAATACTCATTGAAGTTAACACTTGAGTTGATAAAATTACCAGATTTTTCTGGTAGGTTTCTTGTTAAAATGGAGAATTGGAATAAAACAAGAGAGAGTTAATGACTCATTTTCCATGCCTTTCTTACACTGCCATTTTCTGAATTCCACTGAGAAGTTAAATCCTCTCAAAGATAGTTAACCAAAACCAAAAGGTGATTCACAGATATTTTATAGGGGTGGAGACTGAGAATTTTAGGTTGAGGTCAGGGAAATGTATGTTAGTACACTCTCAGCTAGTCACAAGGATTAAGATATAGTGTAGAAGGTTCCAGTTGACAACTTCATGTAGCTGCTGGAACTAACTTTTGTATCATTGCTTTTCAACTTGGGCTCAGTGCTGTGTGGTGTGCACACAGCAGAGTACACACCTGTGATGTGTACACACAGTATACACACCACTCTGTGTGTGTACACATCAGAGTCACAAACCTATAGGAGTTTGGGTCTTACCCCCAAAATTCCTTAATCAGTATTTTCAGGTGTAGACCTTGGACATGATGGACATTTTGAGGACACTCCACAGGGAATTTCAGTGCTTACCTCTCTCTGAATGAGAGCTGATTATGTAGACTCATTGGATCGGTCCTGTGGTATTTCCTGATAAATTCATTGTGGTATCAGAGATCCTTTAAAGCATCTCTAGAGTTGTTTGTCCAGCTCTCAAGGTGAAGTTACTAGAATGTGTAACTTTACCTGTATGTGGAGTGAATCATTTCACCCCCTTTAGTGCTTCTTAGGGAGAAGGCAATGGCACCCCACTCCAGTACTCTTGCCTGGAAAATCCCATGGATGGAGGAGCCTTGTGGGCTGCAGTCCATGGGGTCGCTAAGAGTTGGAGACGACTGAGCGACTTCACTTTCACTTTTCACTTGCATGCATTGGAGAAGGAAATGGCAACCCACGCCAGTGTTCTTGCCTGGAGAATCCCAGGGACGGGGGAGCCTGGTGGGCTGCCGTCTATGGGGTCACGCAGAGTCGGACACGACTGAAGTGACTTAGCAGTAGCAGCATGACTTGTGTGAATGTTAGTCGCTCAGTCATGTCTAACTCTTTGTGATCCCATGGACTGTACCCTGCCAGGCTTCTCTGTCCATGGGATTTCCCAGGCAAGAACACTGGAGTGGGTTGCTTTTTCCTTCTCCAGGGGATTTTCCTGACCCAGGGATCGAATCTGGGTCTCCTGCACTGCAGACAGATTCTTTACCATCTGAGCTACCATGGAAGCCCTGTGTGACACAGTAGAGCTAAAGAGTTACAACAAGTGAGCAGCTCTGTATAGCTCACAGAGTCTAAAGTATGAACTATCTGCCCTTTTTAGAAGGTTTGTGACCCCTGAATGAGCTCATTCAGGACCTTGTAGGTCATGTTAAGGATCTGAGGTTTAATCCTATGTGCAGAGAGAAAGCAGTAAAGCATTCTGCGTAGGAAGGGCAAAACCAGATGCGTTTGAAGAAGATCATTCTGGCTATGTGATGAATGAATCGGAGTGGAGCAATATGGAGAGACCAGTTAAAACAAGAGGGAAAAAAACAACAAAAGAAAACAAGGTGGTGCGTGGTTTGTGACTGCAGTGGTGAACAGAAGTGAGTTCAATGAAAGAGAATTAAAAAGCAAGGATAATTCCTGATTTGAGGCTAAAGAGGCTAAGACATTGATTGGTGGCTCCATTTGCGGAAACAGAGAAGATTAAAGGATGAACAAGTTCTGAATTTCGAAGGCAGACAATTAAGAGCCAGTGCTTCACATGCTAGGTTTGATTATAACATACATAGATTTTTTTTTTTTTAAGGAGTAAAGTAACTCTTGTCAATCATATTCTGAATTCTACTTGCTTTCCAGGGCTGGAATAATCTTTCCTCTGTGATCCTTGCATCAGATCCTTTAAAAATTCCATAGATTCTGCCCATTTAGCAAATGGGGCCTCACTGAGTGGACTGCATATATTTCAGAATCTGTTTGCGCGAAGTTTTTTCTCTGGTTAAGACCTCCCAAGTTTTATGAAAACATCTATTTATCCTTAGTCACAAGGAGATTTTCAGCCTGTTGCAACTTTTATTGGCACTGCCAAAAGGAAAAAATATGGAAGCATTTCAATAGTCCTTTAACTGGACCCACCAAGGTCCCCAGAGCAGGCGATTTGTCCTAACTCGCACTTGGTGTTCCAGACCTTGCCGGAGTTCTTCTGCAGCATGTACGAAAGCCCTGATTTTCTATGATGACAGTCAATGAAAATGTCCCACTTTCCCAATACTCCCCAGCAATAAGCAGTCATCCTTTATTATACATTGTTATTCTGGCCTACTCAGCATCATGCCCTATATGAAATTTTGTGTGTTAAGTGGTATTATGATTGGACTCTTTTCCTGGAGTTGGGCAAGGTTTTTCCTTTGCGCCAGCATGCTGGTCTGCTCTAAGGATACCACTTTATCACCATAGTTAGCTGCATAATTCAGTTCAGCTTTAGATTTGTAACTGTTCAAAAGGATACCATGAACAGATGAAATAAGTATCTGGGCTGGAGGGTTTGACCTAATATTTGCTCTAGTTCATTTGGCACATTAAAGAGAAGGTTTTGCCCTGACATTATAAAATGTCGAATTTGAACAACTGAGACTAATCAGATGAAGTTCTTATTTATGATTGTGTCAAAATATTTCTGGTCCTTTCCATAGAAGAAATTTACTGGTTTACTGTGGACATTCTTATCTCCTTTACTAATAAGACCAGTGAAATTATTCTTCTTGTTATATCTTGACAAAAAAAATATTGAATCTTAATATTTTACCCAAGATTCTTAAATCAAATAGACTACAGTCTTTATGATATTGCTAGCTACTCCTGAGAAGCCAATGTTAGGAATATAGATGGTGGAAAAGGGAACAAACAGGCATGCTATTTGTAATAAAAAAGAGTGGGTTAGGTTCAAGTGAGCTCAAGGTTCTAAAATGCCTTTCCTGAATCTAAATAATGTAAGGATATAGAATATCAACAAAAAGAATTCACTAGGTATGTATATAATAGAAATCTATTTCAGTGAGGAAAACTCTATTTTTAAATTCAAGGATGCTTCATTCTTACAAACATGAATTTGGAATATTTTATACTGAAGAATTCCCTTAGTCCCACAGATCAGTTATAAATATTAATGGAATTTCAATAGATTCTTTTCAGATTCTGATGTTTAATATTCATTCATATTATGCAGGGAATTCCAAGTCCTATACAGTACATGTAGATTCTTCTCATTATCTAAATATGCATATATATGAAGTCTGTAGGGGCAATGATTATTAAAAATAGCAGGGCCCACATATGATCTTAAAGGGCATATCAAAGCCTTCTCAGCTCACTTAATAACAGGAAAGTCACTGTTAATAAACCAAAGGATTCTTTAGGCTAAATCGACTCAGTAATGTCACATCTGGGCAAAATGATGGATTGGTGATTCTGGACAGAGTTAAAAATGCTAACTGTTATGAAACACAATGAAGCGATATCCTGTGGTGAGATTCTGCAGACTTGGAAAACTGCTCTTGAATTAGTCTTAGGCCTTTGATTTGCTGACGACTTACTTTACAGTATCTAACTCTTCTCTGATATGCTGGAGTATAAATTTGGGGGGAATTATTCAAAAAGTGATTGGAGATTCCATAAAAAGAAAGAATCATATTTAACTTAATGTTCTCTGAGTTTAACACCTTATTTGAGAAATGAGATATGGTTTAACTACTCTAATGTGTATCTGTTATGATTTTTAACAGAAATAATATAACTAAACTTGCACTACTGGCATTTTCCTTCCCTTTTCTCTTTCTTAAACAAAAAAAAAAGAAGTTTTATAGCCGATAGACTAAAATCATAAAATAATTATGTGAGAACAACTATAAAGACAGCATTTACTGTGTGTCTCCAGTAAGCAAGGCCTGAGACTAGGAGTTTCGGATATACTTGTTGTTGCTGTTCAGCTGCTAAGTCATGTCTGACTCTTTGTGACCCCATGGACTACAGCACACCAGGCTTCCCTGTTCTTCACTCTCTCCAGGAGATTGCCCAAATTCATGTCCATTGAATCAGCAATGTTATCTAACCATCTCATCCTCTGCCACCCATTTCTCCTGCCCTCAATCTTTGCCAGCATCAGTCTTTTCCAGTGAGTCGGCTCTGCATAAGGTGGCCTAAATATTGGAGCTTCAGCTTCAGCATCAGTCCTTCCAATGAATATTCAGGGTTTATTTCCTTTAGGATTCACTGGATTCAACCCTTATTACATTTCTAGGAGATACTATTAACTTTAAAGTACAAATAAGTGAAGCTCAGAAAGACTGAGAAACTTACTCATGGTCACAGAGCTATTAGGCTGAATCACATGGAAATGCTTGCTGTTATATGACCATTTTAAATTACAAAGGCAGCAATATAATATAGTTCAACCTAATCCTAAGTATCGACTTATAATTTGAAACTAGGTCTGTGTGATTGCAAAGTCTATGTAACCATGTAACCAAACCATGCTGGATAATAATACTGGCTATTTTTGACCATCCATGATAATAAAAACCAAATCATGAATTATACAATAAAGAATTTACAATTCACCAAATTTGGGTTAATATAAACTCATTTGTGGCAAAATTCCTATGCATGATATCATTTTAATGCCACTCTGATATAAAAATGAGATAACTGCTAAGCCATGGATGAGAAATGGCACATTTGCAGAGCTTATCACATATTTTCTAAGTTAAATATCTCAGCTGGAGCACAGTTGTTCTTTAACCACTTTTTTTTTTTTTTAATCTTTCACAAAAAGAACAGTGGATCTTTTGAAGTGTAACCTTGGAAATCAAGGTCTGTTTTACAGGGCATCACTCAAAGCAGATGCACATTCCCCAGCGACTAGGGTAAACCTGTTACCAAGAATACTTGAACCTCTTTGGGAAGAGAACTTGACAAAATTTCCATGTCTTACTGGCAATACCTGTAATACTATATAGTCAAATATTCCTGATGTTATAGGCATGGGACAGAGTCTCCATAAGAGGTTTCTGATCATTCTAATTACCAAGAGTTGATATAGGTTTTTCTAAGGCTTCCAGATTTGGCAACTAAAGAGCTCATTCATTTTATATGATTTAAAGGGCAGTGGTCACAGATACCTAGGCTGTCTTAGGGATGAACAATTTGCTGACTAGTCACTGCTTTGCCTTGCCTGCTAAGTGGGTGACCAGCGCTGAAGCGTTCATTCTCAGTGTTTATTCTGGGACAAGGGAAGGGCATCTTGGAGCTGCGTTAAGGACGACTGGCTCAGTCGTCCTTATTTCCTGAGCACCAAATACACATTCCTGCTAGGCTACGATGTTAGCGTCTATCTCTTATTTTCAATCTTGATGAAGATAAGAGGGATCAGTTGATGGATAGTATGTGGGATAGACAGTAGCATGAATTCCCACTAAAGGATAGAGCTTCTAATCTAGAGAAAGCAACAGGCTCTGCAAACAGGGCGTATCAATTCTTTAGCCCATGAGACATTTAGATTGATCTGAGAAAGAATTCTTGATGGTGAGAAAAATGGTGAAATCTTTTCTAAGAGAGCTCTAGGCAAAGGAAAGTTTCCATCTCTTTGGGACAGTGCTGCAGTCCCAGCTAAAAATGGACCAGAAGGAAGACTTGTCAAGCTCTCATTCAGCTCAACAAGTCTTTATTGTCTCCCAGGACCTGAGGCTCACAAGCTGTCTGAGAGTTACACAGTTTTACAAGACTATTCTCAACTTGCAAAGGTTTTGAGATGCCTCAAGAATGATGAAAACCAGGCTCTTGTCTGGGAAGCAGAGCAGAGCACATCATTTTGAGCTCTGGCTTACAACCCAGGGTGTTGACAGGCTTCACTTCAGGCTGCAGTCAAGACTTAACTTCAAGAGACTTCGAAACTGTTCAGTCCCACAGAGAAAGCCTTTTCCCAATTTCCAGCTCTCTCAACAGACTGACTTGTTTGCAGCTATCATGGAAACAGTAAGTTGAGCTTGCTTTATTTGAGGTCCAGGGGATGAGGAATTCTGTCTGGATTCAAAATAAGGTTCTCAAATAGATATGAGGTTTTCCATACATACAGCAGACTCCAATTTTCTGCACAGGTACTAACCTGAAGAAACCACCAAGTTCGTAACTCTTTTCATGCTAACTCTTCCAAAAAGTGCCTGGACTATGTTGATTTATAAAACAACTCTCCAGTAAAAAGCACACATCA
The DNA here is from genome assembly GCF_055505025.1 of Bos grunniens. NCBI lineage: Eukaryota > Metazoa > Chordata > Mammalia > Artiodactyla > Bovidae > Bos > Bos grunniens. Next base: position 10,311,191 of record NC_141190.1, read on the forward strand.
GTTAAAACAATCGTTCAATCCAGAACTATGTTGGGGAGACAGAAATTCATGGGGGTGTCCACAAAATAAGTTAGATAGCAAACGAGTTACAGACCTACATTGCAACCTCTCAGGTCAAACCAGAGCCTCACCCTGTCTAGTTTTCTCTTTTTTCTCTTCTTTGCTCTTTGCCCTTCTCCTAGTCAAAGAATATCAGAAAATTTCCCCTCAATTAGGCAAAACAATTTAGCTCTCCTTATTTTCACTCCCAAACTGGAATTTTAATCTCTCCCTAGGTACTTGGCAGACAGAAGAGCCATCACTTAAAAAGATAATTATAAATAGCAAAAATTAAATGGCATTACATTGAATGTAGCAGTGCCTCCCTTAGATGATAGCTACCTACCAAGTCACCTGACCGTTGTTAGTGAAGGGGTCAGATGGACTGTGGCGATTCCCACCTGTGCACCTCCGGTGATTTTTCCTTTGTTGATGTACACTGGCCTTCCTCACCTCCTTACAAAGCCAAAAGAGGGTTTTCCTTTGCTGTTTCTTCTCTTAATTGGCCACAATGATAGCAGACTCTCAGTTTTTCTGTTGCTCTCATCTATAACCTGTAAATCTCAGATCCATATATTTATTCATCACATACAGTCATCTGATTCTCATTCCCATTTTCTCTCCTTAATAGCAGATCCAAACTACACTCAGTCACCAAAATACCTGAGTCTTGTGTTCTGGACCAACTGTTGGCCAACCTGAAGGTCTTTTGTCAATCTCAGACCTTGTCTCAGACCAATCTCAGACCAAATCTCAACTTTGTCAACCTGAGAGCCACAAGCTTAGGCCAACTGCCACATGTGAAAACACCGCTCTCAGAGGGCAGGCAGAACACAAAGCTGGAATGCTGGCACAGAAAGGGACCCACACACAGAAAGTTGAAGATTCTCTTCTTAGTGTGGATGCTATACAAATCTGCAATTTGCTCATGGAAATGCCAGGCAACTGTGGACTCCAGACTCTCTTTACACTTTTGTTCACTGCTTCTTGGACATTTCATGACTTACTATTTGCATTAATTGAATTTTTTAGCAGCTCCAGGAGGAGAAGGCAATGGCACCCCATTCCAGTACTCTTGCCTGGAAAATCCCATGGACGGAGGAGCCTGGAAGGCTGCAGTCCATGGGGTTGCTAAGAGTCGGGCACGACAGAGCGACTTCACTTTCACTTTTCACTTTCATGCATTGGAGAAAGAAATGGCAACCCACTCCAGTGTTCTTGCCTGGAGAATCCCAGGGACAGCGGAGCCTGGTGGGCTGCCATCTATGGGGTCCCACAGAGTCGGACACGACTGAAGCGACTTAGCAGCAGCAGCAGCAGCAGCAGCTCCAGGAGAAAGTTAAATAATAGGCCATGCTAAAGCTTCTAATTTTTTCATGAATTGAAATGTTCCATAGTCTCCAACTTTCATTTCCTCATCTAAAGAAAGAAGATTGTTAGGCTTGTGTTGACAAAAGATCTTAGGTCTTAAGCATCCTTAAAAATGATCATAATATTGTCATGAGGCAACATGACTCTCCCCAGTTTTGATCATACATGTGAGTTGATGCTCTCTGTACCGTATATATCAGTGCAACCATTTATATTTATGAGGATTCTTAGCTGACCTCAAGTCACTAGTCCAAAAAAGCCTCATGTATCGATTTCTTTAAAAATTTCTCATTTGAGTAAACTTCGTAAAATGTTGTTTCGTGAGGGCAGAGTCTATAGCATCCTCATTTCCTAGCACACTGCCCAGCAAACAGAGGCATCCGATACACATTTGTAAATACTTCTTTAACTGAATAGACTGAGAATGGAGAACATATAAATGAAATATTTGTGAATTCAATTTTTCTGAAAGAAATGCCTATAAATTTTTTTTCCCCAGTAATATACTCCTTAGGATATTTTTAAGGTTTAATTTTGTTGTTATATATTTGTATATAACATTTTCCACTTTCCACATTTTCCACTTTCTCTCTGTCTCTGGCACTGATTTTCATACTGAGTTCACTTGCTTGGCAAGGGGGAGGACAAGTGTTATCATGAATGTAAATCTTTCCCAGTGAGGATAGCCTGATAGGGAAATCAGAGATTGAAAGGGATCTTTTTGTTTTTACTTTGTGTGCAGATGTTCTTACAAAATGAATTATTTCATTTTCTAAAGAAAACCCATTTTTGATTTTCAAAGTGGCAAATGTTATGTGAAATAAGATTCATCTACTTTATAATTTGTACCAGTTACCTTAAATGACAGCATATGAGTACTCATTTTTATGTATATATATGTACATTATTTTATATAAGTACATTCATACATCACACACATACATGTATACATACATATATATGTATACACATACATACATATTTTTTTCTTCCTGAGAGAACATCTCAAGATTTGACATTACAATCATGTGATACTCTGTGGCATTGTAATAGTGAGATGGATATTTGTAATTAGTACTTGACTGCTATTTATTAAACTGCCTTAACGGATTTATATGGACAGCATCAGTTACATAATTGAATTACAAATGACTATGTCCATGATACAAAAGACACAATATTATGAATTTTGTAACTGGTTACTGCTTGCTATTTTAAGATGATGATTACTATTTTATCTGCAAGCTGGGTTTCCGGAATTGATATTTTAAAGCAAAAGTCTGAACTGGAAACCTGATAGTTTTTCATCATCACAGTGCTTTTCTTTTCCTTCCCGCCATGTTTTCTTTCCCTTTTCCTTTTTGTTCTACTTAGAAAGTGTTACCTATCTGGACTGCATTTTCTGAAAGTTTAAGGACAAATAACTCCATAGTGTTTCAAATGCAAAAGCAGACATTTCATGTGTCAACTGTATGGCTATTGCTTAGTTAGGATAATCATGACCTCTCCTCTTAAGTTAACACAGGAAAGTACCGAAAGTGTTACTCACTCAGCTGTGTCCGACTCTTCCAGGCTCCTCTGTCCATGGAATTCTCCAGGCAAGAATGCTGGAGCGGGTAGCCATTCCCTTCTCCAGGAGATCTTCCTGGCCCAGGGATCAAACCCAGGTCTCCTGCATTGCAGGCAGATTCTTTACTGTCTGAGCCACCAAGGAAGCCCAAGTGAACATAAGGTGACTGGGTTTATGACCCCAAGCCTACCTCAATTATTTACAGAACGTTGTATTATGCTCTTATCTTTTATAGAGTTGATATAACAAACAGCTATATGGAATAATCTTTCTATATCTTTTGTAAAAGAGCCTTTAAATGCATTATATTACTGTTTGTTACTCAAAGATCCTAACAATACAACTCTTGCATGTACAAATTCCATGCAATGAAAAAGTTGTTCACTTATTTTTTGGCTGAGTCGGATTGTTTCCTTTAATGAGATATGGAATGCCATGTAGTTATGGTCATTGGACATCACATTTCTAGAGTTGCAAACTATTAATTTCTTCGTGGTCATTAACATGCTTTTAGATGGTGAAAAGAGAAGGATGCTAAAATTCTGACCAATTATTTGAGGGTGAGTCAAATATTTTATTTATTTAAGCTACCCCAACTCCTATCTGTCTTGGTAACATAGGGTTTCATTCACTTAAGTTAGGCTTTTATGTTTATGCCTTTTGCTTTGGAGAATATGATATCTAAATTAGAGATTAGAATTATTAATTATAATATTAGGTACATAGGAATGGACATTATTTGCTAAACGCTATATGAAGCTCTTAATATGTTTGAGCCATCTTCAACATTTTAGGGTTGGTATTATTTTCCTCATTCTATTGATAAGTGAGCAGACAGTTTAAGTAATTTGTCCAAGGTCATACAGCTAGTAAGTGGTAGAACTGAGTTTAATATAGGAAGTTTGACTCCTGGCCAATTTGACTCCAAATATAAGATGCTGGGAAGGACTCAGAGATCTTCTTAGGGATATAAAACTATATATATAGTTTTGAGTTATATATAGCTTAGGAGCTCTGTTCCAAAGCTCCTAAATCCTTTGGAATTTCCTGGCTGACAGAAGTGTCTTTGTTCTAATGAAGCAACTCTTGGTGGGCTCCTGGTTGGCTTCAGGATGGGGGTTGGTCAGCAGAAAGACCAAGCCATGATTATAAGCCTAGAACTTTCAGCCCCACTCCTTATCCTCCAGGAAGGGAGAGGAGCTATATTTGAGTTCATGATCGATCGTGCCTGTGTGTTGAAGCCTCCATAAAACTCTCAATAGTATGTGGTTCAGAGGGCTTCTGGTGAACACATCATTCCTGGAGGAGTACATCCCAACTCCTCAGGGAGATACAGTCCTGTACATAGGACCTTCCTGATCCTCCCTTGTGTACCTCTTTATCTGGTGTGTGCTATACTATATTTTTTTTGTGTGTGTGTGTGTGTATGTGCTCAGTCACTTCAGTCACATCCAAATCTTTGTGACTGGACTGTAGCCTGCCAGGCTACAGTTCATGGGGTTCTCCAGGAAAGAATACTGGAGTGGGTTGCCATACCTTCCTCTAGGGGAATCTTCCTGACCCAGGGATTAAACCCATGTCTCTTATGTCTCCTGCATTGGCAGTTGGGTTCTTTACCACTAGTGCCACCAGGGAAGCCCATCTTATCCTTTATTATACCATAAACCGGTACGTATAAGTAAGTATTTCCCCAAGTTCTGTGACCCATACTAGCAACTTATCAAATGCAAGGAGGGGTCATGGGAACACAGGTCAACAGCTTGAAATGTGTGATCTGAAGTGATATCTGAAGTGGAGGTGGCCTTGTGGGATTGAATCCTTTGCCTGTGGGCTCTGCTGCTAACTCCTTAAGGACAGTGTCAGAACTGAATTGACTTGTAGGGCATCAAGTAGGAGTCGCAGAATTGCTTGAGGTGTGGAAAACCCACACATCTGGTGTCAGAAGTGTTGTGAGTGTGATAGTAGAGTGAAAGTAAAGGAGAAACACACAGGGAGTGTGTTTTCTACACAGGATGTAAATGTATGTCACTTATCCCACGGCTCCATATGCCCTCTGCATGACACACATTGCCAGTTGTTGGTAAAGTCATTTTCTACTGAGTCCAGAGCCAACCATGGAATTGCTCTTAGTTTCTGCCCCAGGTAATGACTGTCTGTTGAATGAATGGAACTTGTGTTGAAATCTATTTGTCATCTATGTAGGTCTAATGAAGCTCTTTCACAGAAAGATTTATCTTAAGTGCTGTAGCAGAAACTTGCTAGATGTTCATCAACCTGCTTTTTTACTCTTCCTACATACGTGGGTAGACTACAATTCCAGCTTCCCTTCCAAACAGGTGTGGCCATGTAACTGTTCTAACCAACAGAATGTAAGCCCTCCTGATGTGTGCTAAAAGCACCCTGCATGCTCTCCTCTGTTCTTTTTCTTAACCACTGATTTGATTTCTATGAGCACAGTAACTCTGTAAGCCACCTGATGAAGTTGGCAGAGTCAAAAGATGGAAGGAGTCTGGGTCTCTGAATAACCTCTCTGATGAAAGCTACCCATTAATCATAAACATCTGTTTGGGTCTTATGGGAATAAGAATCAAACTTCTGTTATGCTTAGACTACTCAACTTTTTGTGTGTTTGTTACAAAAATTAATGCTACAAAACAAAGGTCATACAAGATAACATCATTATCATGTTTCAGAGCCAGAATTTGAATCTGAGTCTTCAAATTCTTCCCACAATGATAATCTTACTGATAATTTAAAAAATTATCCATGTTAATGATAATTGTTTGTTGTTAAGTTGTTAAGTCATGTCCAACTCTTTTGTGACCTCATGGACTGTAGCCTGCCAGGCTCCTCTGACCATGGGTTTCTTCAGGAAAGAATACTGCAGTCGGTTGCCATTTCTGTCTGCAGAGGATCTTCCCAATGGATTGAACCTGAGTTGCCTGCATTGGTAGGCAGGTTTTTTTTACCACTGAGCCACCAGGGAAGCCATTAATGATAATTAATATTACCTTATTTCAGACTGTATTTCAACTTAAATTGTCTCCAGTTACAAACCCACCAAGTTTTGAGTTTATCTGCAACAAGTCTTCTTCTACCTCTAAAAGACTCAGTGTCTTCCCACTGACGACTTCAGTGACTTACACATCCTCTCATCTGGCCTACGGTTCCTGCCCAGGCATGAAGTAAAAACGGTGACATCAAGTCAGATGACTTCAAGATACCTAACCATGGAATATTTTATTTAGGCACCAAACCTGCAAATATCCCACAGAAATTGTTCCCCAGCACACACTTGGGAAAGTCTGACTTGATGCCACCATTTATGCTTTGTAAGGTGAGAAGGTATCTTTTCTACAGGAATGTCTTTTAATAGGATAAGAGGTACTGAGATTCTCTAAAATAGGGGTCAAGTCAGTAGCATTTTGAACACTTGATGACAGAGTCCCCTCCTAAAGAGCGTATCAAGGACCTGATGTTCCATTGAACATATTTTGGAAAGCACAATCCTAAGTATATTGAGTCATACTCGTAATCATCGGGATGGGTCTAATACTTGGAATTTAGCTCCTCTTTTCCCAAGGAGACTTTTGTTTCTGGTTCGTGTACTGTCTATTCTTGACACTTGACAAACGATTATTCCTTGACCTTTGTCAGGTTTGGGCTGCCAACCCTTTACCCTCTGGCTCTCTTCAAGCTTGACAGCAGATTGGATTTTGTGAACTCAACTCTGCCACCCTTCGTCTATTTTGTTGCTTCCCTACCTGACAGAATACAAATGTTCCCCTTCTTTTGTTAAGTATGTGTATTTATAGTATGAATTTTTGGTTCAATCAAACACCCCCAAATAAAGGATGGAGTTGGGTAGTGTTAGTAACTAAAGAGACAATTCTTACTGGTCTACTTAAATACCAGCATAAATAAAACTGAGTGGAGTTACTTTATATGGACATTCATATTATGTGAATTCAAATAGATAAACTTAGCACCCTGGCCCCAGAGAGTGAGAAAAAATTGTTTACATTTATTTATTTATTTTTGGCTATGCCGGGTCATCACCGCTACAGGGGTTTTCCTCTAGTTGTGATGAGCGGGGCCTGCTGTCTAGTTGTAGTGTGTGGGCTTCTCATTTTGGTGGCCTCTCCTGTTGCAAAGCACAGGCTCTAGGCATGTGAGCTTCAGGAGCTGTGTCTTACAGGCTCTAAAGCACAGGCTCAGTAGTTGTGGCCATGGACTTACTTGCGTGTGGGATCCTCCTTGACCAAGGATCAAACCCTTGTCTCCTGCTAACAGGGGGCCTCCTATACTTTAACATTTACATAATCCAAAATTAATTTTTCATAAAACTGACAAAGGAAGGAAGGTATTTCTTTGCTGTCTGAAGTGGTATCACCATGGTGCACCATGTAGCAATAACATGGTTCCCAAATACCTGACCCTCAAGCTTTAAAACTGTGTGATTGTTTACATATTTAAAAAAGTGTTTTTTTTTTTTTTTTTTTGGTATTTCTATGGTTTCAAAGGGCTTCCCAGATGGCACTAGTGGTAAAGAATCTGCCTGCCAATGCAGGAGATGCCAGAACTTGGGTTTGATTCCTGGGTCAGGAAGATCCCCTGGAGGAGGAAATGGCAACCCTCTCCAGTATTCTTGCCTGGAAAATTCCATGGACAGAGGAGCCTGGAGGGCTACAGTCCATGGCATTGCAAAGAGTTGAACATAACTGAGAATGTGTGTGTGTATATATACACGATTTCAAAAGCTGCCCATCTTGTGAGAATTTATTAATATTCTTATGTTGTACTCTTTCAAGTTTGCATAACTCTGATTTTATAAACTGGCTACTGCATTGTAGTGGTGGGTACTTTCACTTACCATCTTACTCCATTTGCATAGCAATTTACTCTGTTAGGCCGTATGACTTTTATTTCTTTCTTTCCTGTGCACCTTTCATAGTAGAAAATATCACTCTGGTCTACAAATGTAAACTCACAATTTCATCTGGCCTCACTCAAATAAACTGAAATCTATTGAATGTTACCAAAATGGCTATACTGAATTTACTGAACATTAAGTCACTCTTCAAAATATCATGTAGTTTTGAGGTATTTTCAAGATAATTTTGAATATACATGATTCTTATCTTTATGTGTCAACTTCACAACCTTATCTCCCACATGAGACATGAATCTACTTGAAGAGAATGGAAATTATTTGTTGCCAACCCAGCATCACTATTTTCTTCTTTCTTCCCCACAAACTCATATCTTATTCAGGTATCTACTCTTATGTGGGGTGTTTCCCAGGCGGCTTAACAGTAAAGAATCTGCCTGTCAATTCAGGAGACTCAGGAGACGTGGATTCAATCCCTGGGTGGAGAAGATCCCCTGGAGGATGAAAAGTAAAGGGCAAGCCATTACAGTATTCCTGCCTGGAAAATCCCATGGACAGAGGAGCCCGGTGGGCTAGAGTCCATGGGGTTGCGAAGAGTTGGACATGACTGAGCGACTAAGCACACATGCATGCACTCACATGACTAAAGGGAAGATGATCCTAATACTAGTTCCAGGAGTAGATCTTGATTTGTCTGTAGGATTGTAATGGTAATCCCACCCCCGCTCGGCAGTGATTGGTTTCAGACTTGTGAGTAACCCACGATGGCCTGTAACACAATTATGACCTATAGTACAAGATAGTCAGTTGAGGGGTTTCTGGAAAGATTTCCTTGATCTCAGAAAAGGACAGAGACAGTAACAGTTCTTATTCCTCCTAAGCATGTTGCTGGGTCTGGATGTGACTCCAACAATTATTGCCATCTTGCTACCACTCCTCTGAGGATCTCAACATTAAGAATGGAAGAGAGTGTTTCTCTGATAATGAGTGATGTTGAGCATCTTTTCATGTGTTTGTTAGCCATCTGTTTTTCTTCTTTGGAGAAATGTCTGTTTGGTTCTTTGGCCCATTTTTTGATTGGGTCATTTATTTTTCTGGAATTGAGCTGCAGGAGTTGCTTGTATATTTTTGAGATTAATTCTTTGTCCATTGCTTCGTTTGCTATTATTTTCTCCCATTCTGAAGGCTGTCTTTTCACTTTGCGTATAGTTTCCTTCATTGTGCAAAAGCTTTTAAGTTTAATTAGGTCACATTTGTTTATTTTTGCTTTTATTTCCATTACTTTGGGAGGTGAGTCATAGAGGATCCTGCTGTGATTTATGTTGGAGAGTGTTTTGCCTAAGTTTTCCTCTAGGAGTTTATAGTTTCTGGTCTTACGTTTAGATCTTTAATCCATTTTGAGTTTATTTTTGTGTATGGTGTTAGAAAGTGTTCTAGTTTCATTCTTTTACAAGTATTTGACCAGTTTTCCCAGCACCACTTGTTAAAGAGATTGTCTTTTCTCCATTGTATATTCTCGCCTCCTTTGTCAAAGATAAGGTGTCCATAGGTGCATAGATTTATCTCTGGGCTTTCTATTTTGTTCCATTGATCTATATTTCTGTCTTTGTGCCAGTACCATACTGTCTTGATGACTGTAGCTTTGCAGTATAGCCTGAAGTCAGGCAGGTTGATTCCTCCAGTTCCATTCTTCTTTCTCAAGATTGCTTTGGCTATTTGAGGTTTGAGGTTCCATCTCATGCCGATAAGAATGGCTGCTATCCAAAAATCTACAAACAATAAATGCTGGAGAGGGTGTGGAGAAAAGGGAATCCTCTTACACTATTGGTAGGAATGCAAACTAGTACAGCCACTATGGAGAACAGTGTGGAGATTTCTTAAAAAACTGGAAACAGCCACTATGGAGAACAGTGTGGAGATTCCTTAAAAAACTGGAAATAGAACTGCCTTATTATCCAGCAATCCCACTGCTGGGCATACACACTGAGGAAACCAGAAGGGAAAGAGACACGCGTACCCCAATGTTCATCGCAGCACTGTTTATAATAGCCAGGACATGGAAGCAACCTAGATGTCCATCAGCAGATGAATGGATAAGAAAGCTGTGGTACATATACACAATGGAGTATTACTCAGCCATTAAAAAGAAAACATTTGAATCAGTTCTAATGAGGTGGATGAAACTGGAGCCTATTATTATACACAGTGAAGTAAGCCAGAAAGAAAAACATCAATACAGTATCAGATCAGATCAGATCAGATTAGTCGCTCGGTCATGTCTGACTCTTTGCGACCCCATGAATCACAGCACACCAGGCCTCCCTGTCCATCACCAACTCCTGGAGTTCACTCAACTCTTGTCCATCGAGTCAGTGATGCCATCCAGCCATCTCATCCTCTGTCATCCCCTTCTTCTCTTGCCCCCAATCCCTCCCAGCATCAGAGTCTTTCCCATTGAGTCAACTCTTCGCAGGAGGTGGTCAAAGTACTGGAGTTTCAGCTTTAGCATCATTCCTTCCAAAGAAATCCCAGGGCTGATCTCCTTCAGAATGGTCTGGTTGGATCTCTTGCAGTCCAGGGAACTCTCAAGAGTCTTCTCCAACACCACAGTTCAAAAGCATCAATTCTTCAGCGCTCAGCCTTCTTCACAGTCCAACTCTCACATCCATACATGACCACAGGAAAAACTATAGCCTTGACTAGACAGACCTTTGTTGGTAAAGTAATGTCTCTCTTTTGAATATGCTATCTAGGTTGGTCATAACTTTCCTTCTAAGGAGTAAGCGTCTTTTAATTTCATGGCTGCAGTCACCATCTGCAGTGATTTTGGAGCCCAGAAAAATAAAGTCTGACACTGTTTCCACTGTTTCCCCATCTATTTCCCATGAAGTGATGGGACCAGATGCCATGATCTTCATTTTCTGAATGTTGAGCTTTAAGCCAACTTTTTCACTCTCCACTTTCACCTTCATCAAGAGGCTTTTGAGTTCCTCTTCACTTTCTGCTGTAAGGGTAGTGTCATCTGCATATCTGAGGTTATGGTAACGATAACCCTATATGCAAGACAGCAAAACAGACACAGATGTATAGAACAGTCTTTTGGACTCTGTGGGAGAGGGTGAGGGTGGGATGATCTGAAAGAATAGCATTGAAACGTGTATATTATCATATGTGAAACAGATTGCCAGTCCAGGTTTGATGCATGAGACAGGGTGCTCAGGGCTGGTGCACTGGGATGACCCAGAGGGATGGGACGGGGAGGGTGGTGGGAGGGGGGTTCAGGATGGGGAACACATGTACACTCATGGCTGAATCATGTCAATGTATGGCAAAACCACTACTATATTGTACAGTAACTAGCCTCCAGTTAAAATAAATAAATAAATAAAAAGAAAAAACTCTTAGAAAAAAAAGAATGGAAGAGAGCAGAGATGGATAAATCCTAGGTCCTTGAAGATACTGCTCTTTTATTGACTCAATCAGTCACGAAGTCTCCCTAGCTTCTTCCTTCTAATGTATCAGTTAGATTGGGCTGCCATAGACTGGATGGCTTAAACAACAGACATTTACTTCTTTCAGTTCTCGCAAAGGGAAGTTCAAGCTCAAGGTGCTGGTTGATTTGGTTTCTGGTTGAGGACTCTCTTTCTGGCTCACAGACAGAAGGTTTGACATACAACATGAGAAGATAAGGGCTATTTTCCTGTTCTCAGAACAAAGCAGTTGTCGAGTTAAAAATGGTTAATCCATGGCTGTTACAGGGCATTTCATGAACTGCTGATTGTACATATATGCGATATCATGTTAACATAAACAGGCCAGCCCTTAGGGAGTTTTAAGTTATAAAAGAAACATTTTTCTAAGATCATGTGCTCTGATATAAAAACCATACTCCAGCCCAGTTCTGTCATAAAGTTCTGGCAAGCCAAGAGATGTTAGTTTTGGTGATTTTATCAGCAAAACTTTTAACTAATGCTTGATGAAACCATCACTGCACCATAAAACACCATAACAAATTCCAGTGATGATTCTTTTTAAGAATTTAGTCATTATAGACCATTACGATTTCTTCCACAAAAAGTAGTATCGTAGTGATCACTACAATTCTACAAATAAGAATATGCTTTTACCTTTATGACCAAAAGGAATGTTAAGTTTATTCTTGCAATTCAAATCTAATTTTACTATCTTCAACAAAAACGGTTGAGTGTAGATTTTATCCTATCCTACTAAAGCTCATATGAAACCTTTTACCTATTATTTTAGTTACATTGTATACAAAGTAATTTTATGTAGTCTTCTAGATGAACATTAAATAAATAAAATTATATCGAAGTGAAGGATTTTCATAATATAGTAAAATTCACTTTTTATAACTAGCCTGGGAAGCGGAAAGAGCAGCACTCATCAAATTTTAAAAACAAAACCAAATAAACAAAAAACAAACTCCATCAAGGAACAAATGATGAGAGATCCATTTGCATATAGATGGATCCATATTAAAGCAATAGAAACTTGGGCCATTTTGAAACCTTAAACCTTCTGACACTATTTTCATAAACTCAAGTAATACAAACCATGTGGTGAATGATTTTCTGAAAAACTTTGCTGGTTTCACTGTGTATTTTATTATTGGCCAAATGTGACATTAAATTTTATCCCCCGTGGCTTGGAGTTAAATGCTTGCTCTGTTCAGAATGGCAACACTCAATTAAACAGCATTTTTCATGATCTACACCCACCATTGTTACTGTATTTAAGGGAAATAATGGGGGTACTGACCTATATTGCGTTTCTTATTATCAATGGAGATGAAGCGAATGCAGGGATTACTGGTGATGTACCGCCCAGCCCAAGGGACATCAATCTTCGTGCCAGCTTCATAAAAGAGGCCCAGAGCGTAGCGGGAGGAGTAGCTCACAGACTCCAGTTGCTGCCTTTGGCATTCACTAATTACTGTGGAAGAAAAAGTACAGGGCATCAGACTTGAAAATATCATCTTTCCTTTCAGTACATCAAATACCACACTCCTTTAAACCAGTTCCAACTGTTTTTACTGACTCCATCTCACTTACGACGAATTTTGAAAGGTAATGTAAAATAGCATCAGCTCTTATTTCTTCGCAGAATGATTACTGTCCTTGGCACACTCGTTCTCATCACACTGAAGGTCCAAACTCTTTAGACTGGCATTTAAAATGTCTCTGAGTCTGACACTAAGTTGTTTTTCTAGCTTTGTATCCTAGTAATTATCCTGGGACTGGCTGGCAACATTGCAACATGATAGATCCCATACACGGAGCACTCACTGTGGGTCAGGGTCTTTGCCAAACATGTAACACGAGGATTTCACTCTATCCAGCAACCACCATACAAGGTAGGTATTATTCCCATGTTATAGGAGGAGACTAATGATTCATCTCATGATCTCTTAAGTTCTTCCATGTCATGCAGTCATTTGCTTATCATCTTTCTGCCGGTCGATTAGCATAGTTTCTGGAGCACAGGGACTATACCTTAGTCTTTTTTGTTACAGTCCTCTACCCTACTCATTTCAAAAATAGAAAGGATGAACGTATAGAGGGATAGAAAGGCAAACAAGACATGCAAAATTAGTTAAAATGTACTTTGCCAACAAAGGTCCATCTAGTCAAGGCTATGGTTTTTCCTGTGGTCATGTATGGATGTGAGAGTTGGACTGTGAAAAAGGCTGGGCACCAAAGAATTGATGCTTTTGAGCTGTGGTGTTGGAGAAGACTCTTGAGAGTCCCTTGGACTGCAAGGAGATCCAACCAGTCCATTCTGAAGGAGATCAGCCCTGGGATTTCTTGGGAAGGAATGATGCTAAAGCTGAAACTCCAGTACTTTGGCTACCTCATGTGAAGAGTTGATTCATTGGAAAAGACCCTGATGCTGGGAAGGATTGGGGGCAGGAGGAGAAGGGGACGACAGAGGATGAGATGGCTGGATGGCATCACTGACTCGATGGATGTGAGTCTGGGTCAACTCCGGGAGTTGGTGATGGACAGGGAGGCCTGGCGTACTGCGATTCATGGGGTTGCAAAGAGTCGGACATGACTGAGCGACTGATCTGATCTGATCTGAGGAGGTAAATAATCAGAAAATGGAAAAATACTGGGAAATGAATTAGGTAGGTTTGGGTTCAAAACCCAACTCTACCACTTAGTAGGTAGGTGACTCTGGTCAAGCTATTAATACTTATTCTAACTATAGTTCTCATCTATAAGTGGCAAAAATAGGGTGCATTAGTCTGTTGCGAGGATTACATGAATAATGCATATCACAATGCATGGCATATGTGTTCATTATTTTTTTCTATTACAGAGAGAAAAATATTTAGTAAAATGGGACAATGTTCTATCTTGGGATGAAAAAGGAAATATCACCCCCCCTTATGTTTTAATCTCCATCTTCAGTCTTCCTATCTTTAAGAGTCTCAGGGAGCTTCTTGTTTATATATTTGCATTATTAATTTGAGTTTCAGAGAAGGCCATAGCTCTATTCTGAAGGCATAAGGCAAGCCAGTTCAGAAATGGAACATATGAAAAATTCTCATTTAATTGGTGAAAAATATCCTAATGTAGTAGGCAAACCTCAAGGATTGTGATGCTCTTGCTGCTAAGTCATTTCAGTCATGTCTGACTCTTTGCAACCATAGCCCGCCAGGCTTCTCTGTCCATGGGATTCTCCAGGCAAAAATACTGGAGTGGATTGCCATGCCCTCTTCAAAGGAATCTTCCTAACCCAGGGATCGAACCTGTGTCTCTGGTGTTTTCCTGCACTCACAGGCCAGTTCTTTACCACTAGAGCTACCTGGGAAGACACCTGGGAAGGATGGGGATAACTTTAGCTAAACCTTAGAGAAGTGGCTTTTGGAGGAAGACAGAAGGTAAGAAGGGTATTCAATAAATTATTTAAGCACAGTAATAATCCTAAACATTATCACAGCATATTCTTGGCCACAAAACACATTTAGAACCAAGACTTCATTTAATCTTCACAAAATCCCTGCAAGATAGATGATTTTGCCATCCTAATTTTATATCTCTATGAAGCTGAGATTCAGAGAGGTTAAGTAACTTGCCCTAGGTTACACAGCTTCCAAGTTTGTGTGGCCAAGATGAAGCAAGAATTCCCGCACTGGAGTCATGCATATGTTCATCACGTCCACACTTCCCTTCTAGATCTGTTAAGTCTGAGCTTCAAGATGAACTTTAGCATTGCTTTCTCCTCTGACATTACCGGTTACTTTGCACTCAGAAGTAAAAGCCATCGTTCCCTTTAACCATCATTTTCTGTCTTAATGAAAGATTTAATTAATTGATAAATGAATGATCTTCTGACACTGGCCTTGTTACACTCGTATCCTGGGCTTCATTTTATTATTTAACCTACGTTTGGAGCTATGGGGCCTGATATTATGCTTACTGCTTTTCTTAATGAAAACACAGATCTTCAGAAATCATAAAATATTCTCACTAGGAAGAGAGAGGAGGAGATGAAGGAGACTCATACCAGCAGGTGAGCATATGCTATGCACGTGAGGGTTTATCATGGTTTCCCTTTTTTTTTTTTCAATTAAAAAAATAAACCAACAAAACTGTGAAATCAGCTATTTTAGCAACTGAAAGGGCTTAAAACTCTCCCTTTTTAAAAAAGAAACATATTTTTTTCTTTGTACAAAAACTGAAGGGTCAACTAGGTTGACAACCAAACTGGACCTTTTCCTCCCCTGCCACACACATTAGTACATTTAGCTAGTTTTTAGACAAGCTGCCAAGTAGCAAATCCCACTGGGTAGCCTTTTGAAAAGGTAATTGATATCTATATAGAAACAGAGATTAACCTTAGACACCCTTGTCTGCTCCAGGGGCTCTACAATTCATTCTGAGAACAGGGAGGCAAGACTTTTGACTGAAACAATCTCAATTTCTATACAGATTCACTTACAAATAATTGTATCTTCTGGGCCTGGAAAGTTTTTGATTGTTGCAGGATCTAACAGAGTGGTTTTATTTTGTTTGAAAATTTTTGTAATGCAAAATGCTGGAGGGAGCTGCCCTAGGTCCTAAATATATACATTTTGGCAAGGAAAAGAAATGAGTTTTTTACTATCATGTATTTAAAAGGGCCACAAAATCAAGGATCATGTGAAAGTGCTTGATTCCAATATAATAAAACTTTACCTGGATGTCACTCTCAATTCTAAACCACTAGAATTATATTACCTTTGTAATTATACACACACAAACACATGTGCATATACAGTGTGTGTATATATATATATAATTAATATAATTTATGGCTATCTAATGTAAATAAAGTGACTGTAAGTTGTATTGAAAGGGATAGTTTATAGTTTACGTTCATATTTCTGTCAGTTAGGAGAACTGTTCTTATTCCATTCTCCTCGTGCCAATGCCAGTGTGTACATGAGTACATGTGGGCTTGGAGGAGGGGAAGAACAGAAGAGGGAAGGAGAGAGAAACAGAGGACCTGAATGCTACTCCTGAATAAATTAAGTACATATTTCATTTCATTTTTTTTTTTTGTTTCTTAAATGCTATGCTTTTTCCAGTAGTCATGTACGGATGCCAGAGTTGAACCACAGAGAAGACCGAGCGCTGAAGAACTGATGCTGTCAAACTGTGGTGTTGGAGAAGACTTTTGAGAGTCCCTTGGACAGCAAGGAGATCAAACCAGTCAATCCTAAAGGAACTCAACCCTGAATATACATTGGAAGGATTGATGCTGAAGTTAAAGCTCCAATATTTTGGCCACCTGATGTGAAGAACTGACTCACTGGAAAAGATCCTGATGCAGGGCAAGACTGAAGGCAAAAGGAGAAGGGGGCGGCAGAGGATGAGATAGTTAGATGGCATACCAGCTCAATGGACATGAATCTGAGCAAACTCTGGGAGACAGTGGAGGACAGAGGAGCCTGCATTCTGCAGTCCATGGGGTCGCAAACAGTCAGACACAATTTAGCGATTGAGCAATGACAACACACTTTATCTATTCTACTACTGATGGACATTTGGATTGTTTGCAGTTTTGACAATTACAAATGTAACATAAAGAACATATGTATATGCTTCTCTTGTGTATCACTAGGGATTCCTTGATCATGGAGCAAAGTGGGATATATTCTACTCTTTTGGAATGATAGAGATCAATCTCTTCAAAACAAATCCTTGGGCCCAGGAGTCTTCCTAATGAAAGTATTTTATGATTTCTGAAGGCCTGTTTTTAAAAAAAAAAAAAAATAATGTATTCACCTGAATTTCTCCTTACTGAAGGCTGATGTCTTTTGTCACAACAATGAATATTTCAATAGTAATAGTAAAACAAATACCTTTTAGCATTTGTTTGATATTCATTATCGATACTGTAGTTAATGGTAAATGCTTTATTGATGGGAAATCTGTGCTCACAGCAGTAACTTCCTTCTAGAAGTTTTTTTGTTTATAGCCAATTATAGAGGATGGCTAATTTCCCAATTTGTTACCATATATGAAGAATTTCAGCTCAGGGACAGTTGAAGTTAGGAAGTCAGTTTTGTAGTATAATTATTTAAGCTCTCCATCAGTGGATACTGGCTATTCTTGATTTACTTATTATTGTTTTATCTTTTATGTTGAATTCCAAGAATGCCAAGAAGTTTTATGCACAAATTCATTCTTAATCTTTGACCATCTAATTCTGTAGGTACATGAAACCAATAGTATTTTAGCTGAATAGCTGGTTGTTCTTTACTCAAAGTGGTTGTAGAAATAGCGCTGAAAGATCCATTTTCCATATATAATTCTCCTAGCAGGCCAGTAGAGTCTAAACTTCTACCAATCATGGGTCATTCCTTTTGTGTAAAAGCATCACAGAAGCAGTCTCATTTCATTTCACCTGGAATAAACTGGACGTTCACGTGGATTCTATGGGTATTGAAGTCATCACGCCTGGAAGCACATTTTCAAAAATAGCTTTGGCAAGCAATAAATCTAAAGTTTACTGGGGACAGACTTCAGCAGTTGTATCTGTGTGAGATTTCCCCAGGGAAATATTTCTTCCATCCTGAGAGGTATCTCCGGAGTTAGAAAAATTTGGGTTTAAAATCTGGCTCTGACCCAGAATCTGTGTGACCTTGGTCAAATTGCTCAATCCCCCTAAGCATCTGCTTTCCTATAAAATGAGAATGAGAACAGTGCTGCCCTTAAAGGATTGTTAAGAAAATTAAATGAGATAATATCAAGTGCTTAGCATAATACCTAACATATAAGTGTACCGCAAAAACCCAGCACTGCAGTTCTTAAATTTATATACCTTTCGAGGTGTCTGTATATAAAGTATAACATACTTTAGAAAAAGTTTTTTGAAGCCTTTAGAGGCAATATCCTAAGTGTCAAGCACATCAAGATAATACTAAATCAAAGATATCTCTTTGGTAGGTAAAGTATACATACTGGGTACACTTCACTTTTCAGAGCAGATGGTAAGAAAACAAAACATTGCTTTGAAAAGTAAGATGTATTAAAGATTCTAAAACCATTTCAGATAATAGTTTTTGAAAAATTAAAATAAACCATGGACTTCTTTAGCTATCTAATCTAGAATGCTGTTTGAAGATTTATCTTTTGAAAGTAATGAAAACCCATATTTTGTATCATCATTATCCTAGTACACTGGCATTACATTTTCCTAATCCTATTCCTAGCCCAGGACTATATAAAAAAGGAAGGTGCCGAATAAATAGGCTTCCCTGTATTATCAAAAAGAAAAGTATCTTTATTAAAAATTTAAGATTAAGCTGGTTTCACACTCATGTTTAGGGAGAATGCTAATCATTATCTGAATACAAACTTTAACAGGTACATTCCACCTAGTTGCTACACATAGCTGTTTTCTGGGGGGGATGGAGGGAGTAATTCAGTTCAGTTCAACCACTCAGTCAAGTCCGACTCTTTGCAACCCCAATGACTGCAGCACGCCAGGCCTCCCTGTCCATCACCAACTCCTGGAGTTTACTCAAATACATGTTCATTGAGTCAGTGATGCCATCCAACCATCTGATTCTCTGTCGTCCCCTTCTCCTCCCACCTTCAATCACTCTCAGCATCAGGGTCTTTTCAAGTGAATCAGCTCTTCATATCAGGTGGCCAAAGTATTGGAGTTTCAGCTTCAGCATCAGTCCTTCCAAAGAATATTCAGGACTGATTTCCTTTAGGATGGACTGGTTGGATCTCCTTGCTGTCCAAGGGACTCTCAAGAGTCTTCTCCAACACCACAGTTCAAAAGTATCAATTTGTCGGTGCTTAGCTTTCTTTATAGTCCAATTCTCACATCCATAGATGACTACTAGAAAAACCATAGCTTTGACTAGATGGACCTTTGTTGGCAAAATAATGTCTCTGCTTTTTAATATGCTGTCGAGGTAGGTCATAACTTTTTTTCCAAGGAGCAAGCATCTTTTAGTTTCATGGCTGCAGTCATCATCTGCAGTGATTTTGGAGCCCCCCTAAATAAAGCCTGTCACTGTTTCCAAAGTTTCCCCATCTATTTGCCATGGAGTGATGGGACTGGATGCTATGATATTAGTTTTCTGAATGTTGAGTTTTAAGCCAACTTTTCACTCTCCTCTTTCACTTTCAACAAGAGGCTCCTTAGTTCTTCTTCGCTTTAGAACACATTAAAAATCAGAGGCATCTTAGGATAATTAAGTTCATATCTAGTAAGGGAAGTTTACCATGTTTCCCAAATTTTGTGGGACCCCCAAATCAATGCATTCCGTTCAGGCACTCAGTTGCGTCTGACTCTTTGTGACCCCATGGACTGCAGCACGCCAGGCTTCCCTGATCATCGCCAATTCCAGAAGCCTACTCAAACTCATGTCCATTGAGTCAGTGATGCCATCCAACCAACTCATCCTCTGTTGTCCCCTCTCCTGCCTTCAATCTTTCCCAGCATCAAGGTCTTTTCTAAGGAGTCAGTTCTTCACATCAGGTGGCCAAAGTATTGGAGCTTCAGTTTCAGCATCAGTCCTTCCAATGAGTATTCAGACTTGATTTCCTTTAGGATTGACTGGTTTGATCTCCTTGCTGTCCAAGGAGCTCCCAAGAGTTTCTCCAACACCACAGTTCAAAAACATCAGTTCTTCGGTGCTCAATTTTCTTCATCGTTCAACTCTCACATCCATAGAACTACTGGAAAAGCCATAGGTTTGACTAGACGGACCTTTGCCAGCAAAGTAATGCCTCTGCTTTTTAATATGCTGTCTAGGTTTGTCATAGCATTTCTTCCAAGAAGCAAGTGTCTTTTAATTTCAAAATCAATGCATTAAGTGGCATTAAAAAGGGAAGAAAAGATACTTCCTACTCCCAGCTCTCTAGATGAATCAGAAAGTGAAGGAAGTGTAGGAATTTAGGTGCTGACATTTGTTTCTCACCACGGGCATTCCAGAGCTGTGAGGTATTTGAGGGAATAGATACTCAATGATCCTCTGGGTCAATATTGCCTTAATGAAAACACTGGCACTTCTCACAGTTGTAAAGTTTCCTTCCTCTCATTTTGGTGGCCAGTTATATCACTGTAAATGTGTTTGTTTTTTTTAAAGTTCACAGAGTATTAGCATGTTAGAATATTATGCAAATTTAAAGAAGTCATAAACAACATTTATTGCTTTGGTTAAAAAAGATTCCTAGGACCCTGAGACATAAAGACATTGTAGTTTCTAAGATATAATAATACTTACTTGATCATGACTTCATCTTATTTTGTTCATGGTAAAAATAATAAACAGGGAATTATTTTAGGAGGAAGTTCTTAGGCCTCCTGGCACTCCAGCTATACCGGGGTCAGAATTCACGCTGAAATGTCTTTGCAGGTCTGTGAAGGCCCAAACTGCTAGTGCTGTTTCTAGCACTGGTGATGAATCAGGCTTCCTCCCCTGCCCTCAGTGATCCAAGAGGGATTTCTAATCCCTGCTGTCTCTCCATTTCTCTAACCATAAGGAACAATCTGTCAAGGGCAAAAAGCAATGTTTTCTCTCTGGTCTCTGTTTCTGCTTTCTTGCCACTGTATCCAAGTGCCCTGTGAAAAGGAGTACTCAGCTATACAGCTGTGGCTGTAGTTGGCTCTTCATAAAGTCTTGGACCTTCTCCCAATCACAGAAAGTCTCTGCTGTTTTATATATTCGCTATCCACTCTTCTCTTTATCTGGATGGAACATCTGTGAAACTAAAATGATAGTTGCTTATTTCTATGGCAATTCGTTCTATCCACAGGATTAGAAAAATAAGCATTTTTAAACATAGATGCTGTTTTCTGAAAGAATGTGGGATGATTTAACTCAAGTATTGTCTGCGGTAAGTCCACTGTGTGTCCAGCACGATGCCAGCCACCATAAAACACCCCTAAACAAAACACTGAACAGACTCTAAGATAGATTTTGGACTGAGACATTAAATAATTTGACCCTGGGTATTATCAATATTATCCTTGGGAAACTTCTTTTTGGATATCAGAATAGCAAACATATACAATAAGTCTGGAAACCACAATAATGAGGTTGGGAAATTCTTGCCTCATTTCCATGCATTCTAAATTTTTAGACTATTATGCCATCATTCTTATTGTAGGAAAAGTGCTGAGCTTCAAATGAGAAAGAATATAATAATAAAGCATTGTGTGTACTCATATAAAATGTCACAGAATATCATACATATTTTACAGCCACTCTTCCCAGCCTATCCATTTAATTACTTTATGGCCATGCCATTCGTGAGCAATATAGTCATTCTAAAATTCATAATAGTAAAAACTTTATTACATGTCACCTCATATTTTTATACAGATATATATATTTTTATATTTAGGACGAGAGTTAATTTAGGCTGAGGCAATGACTCAAAGAATTAATATTTTAACTCAAACTTCCATAGTTTTAGAAATCAGAAAGCAATGTTTACGAGGACCTGGAATCTGCAGTATTAAGGCAAAATGTCAGAGTCTGGTGGTGTAAGCTTTAGGACACTCAGAAATATGTTCATCTTGTACTTTGCAAACCCGCTAGCTTCTTTTCTGTTTGCATAATAACAACTCCCCACAATGCTTAGCTAAAGCCAAAGCAAATAAACTGGACTTGGGGAAAAAACTGTAAGTGGCACCAGACTTAATTTAATGGAAGCCTGCAGCATTTTACTTATTTTAAGTCATCATACTCCCACAACTAACAAAAACCTTAATTTGATGAAAAGCACAATTATTTAAAAGTTTCTTTTTAAAATTAATTTACTGGTAAAACATTGTTCCTTTTTGTTATCTTTGGTTTGTTCCCATTTTAAACTTAAGTTTTTGCTGCCAAGTTTCAGTCATTTCCCCCTATTTCTCATCTTACCTTTACATCACTGTGAATGTTTGACCTGAAACATCGGATAAAGGTTATCCTTAACTGAACACCTGCATTTCTGAGCCTCAGCAAAGAATTTTCTGTGTATAAATAAGTGCATATCAATATAATGTGATACACATATTTCTCCTTACTGAGCATCAGTTTCCTCATCTGTTAAGTAGTGGAATGACCTTAGCTTTAAAGGGGTGATATTAAGATTAGAAATTTTATATTCTAAATATAATAAAGTTTTAGAAGTTTTACATTTTGAATATTATAAAATTATGAACGAGCTTCCCTAGTGACTCAGTGGTAAAGAATCTGCCTATAGTGTAGGAGATGTGCAGGAGATGTGGGTTCTATCCCTGGGTTGGGAAGATTCCCCGGAGAAGGAAATCTACCCCAGTATTCTTGCCTGGAAAAATGTCATGAACAGAGGAGTCTGGCAGGCTACAGTCCATGGGGTCTCTAAAGTTCCAGACACAACTTATCAGTTCAGTTCAGTTGCTCAGTCTTCTCCGACTCTTTGCGACCCCATGAATCGCAGCACACCAGGCCTCCCTGTCCATCACCAACTCCCGGAGTTCACTGAGACTCACGTCCATCGAGTCAGTGATGCCATCCAGCCATCTCATCCTCTGTTGTCCCCTTCTCTTCCTGCCCCCAATCCCTCCCAGCATCAGAGTCTTTTCCAATGAGTCAACACTTCGCATGAGGTGGCCAAAGTATTGGAGTTTCAGCTTTAGCATCATTCCTTCCAAAGAAATCCCAGGGCTGATCTCCTTCAGAATGGACTGGTTGGATCTCCTTGCAGTCCAAGGGACTCTCAAGAGTCTTCTCCAACACCACAGTTCAAAAGCATCAATTCTTCGGCGTTCAGCTTTCTTGACAGTCCAACTCTCACATCCATACATGACCACTGGAAAAACCATAGCCTTGACTAGACGGACCTTTGTTGGCAAGATATAGGAGGTACAATTATTAAAAGGAGATTTAGAAGAGGAAACAAGGAAGGAAACAAAGAATTTTTCCGAGCTCATCTTTGGAAAAAAAACTTTGTTCTAAGAGACTTGGTAAAAGTACTACTCTATGTACTAATGCACTTAAATAAAAAAAACAACATAATACTTTAAATTTCACCAGAAATAGTAACCGATTTTACAAATCATTTCTTAAACTTAAGAAACTCTTTTATATAGGAAAATTCTCTTGAAGCAAAGTATTTGTGTAGCTTATTAAAATCACAAAATTAGCTACACGAGCTTCTTGCTCTCTTGAATATGATTTAAAAAATTCTTTAAAAAGTTCAAATACAAGGTAAGTAAGGTGTATTCTGCATGTTTCTCTCTCTCCCTCCCTCCCTTTCTCCTCCCACAGCTCTCTTCTCTTTCTCTCTCTCACACACACAGAAAGCATTTTTGCTATTCACTTGTAAACTCAAATCATTTAACTCCTGGTAGTTACAACAAAAGACAGCAAAAAAAGCAATTTTATGCTCAGTAGTGGGTGCTCTAATGTTCAAGAGTGAGTCAAATTAAGGACAGAGAATTTCTTTGGTTTTGTTTACATAAATGTGAAAATGTATAGTTATTAAGTGGAGTGTGCAAAATTAATTTTTCATATTCTAATAAAATGACCCATCTTTTTAAAATTTAATTTTTAATTAGGGGATAATTGCTTTACAATATTGTGCTGGCTTCTGCCATACAACAACATGAATCAGTCATTAGTATACATATGTCCTCTCCCTCCTGAACCTCCCCATCAATCCTCACCCCAGCCCACCTCTCCAGGTTGTCACAATTCCACATGTCGAGCTCCCTGTGTTATACAGCACTTTCCCATGGCTATCTCCTTTACATATAGCAATGTGTATGTTTCAATGCTACTCTCTCAATTTGTCTCACCCTCTCCTTCCCTCAGGCCACCCTTGTGGCTCAGCTGGTAAAGATTCCGCCTGCAATGCGGGAGACCTGGGTTTGATCCCTGGGTTGGGAAGATCCTCTGGAGAAGGGAAAGGTTACCCACTCTAGTATTCTGGCCTGGAGAATTCCACTGACTGTATGGTCCACGGGGTTACAAAGCGTGGGACATGACTACCACTGTGTCCCAAACCTGTTCTCTGCGTCTGCGTCTGTAGTCAGGCCCTGCAGACAGGTTCCTCAGTGCCGTCCTTCTATCTTCCATATATACACCTTAGTGCGCAGTACTTGTTTTTCTCTTTCTCACCTACTTCACTCTGTATAACGGGCTCTAGATTCATCCACCTCACTACAACCGACTCAAAACAGTCATTTTTTAATAACATTTTGAGTAAAGAAGAAATTTGTCCAAGACCAAGTTGTTTTTTAATCAGGCCAAAACATAATGGTAAATGTAGCCTAATTTTTTTTCTTATCTTCCCTTTTTATCCCCCCTTGCACTCTTTCTCCCAAAGAATGAATGAAACTGTGAAGAATTATCAGTCTGATGTGTGGTAAATGGTCTCCAGTTATCTGATTTGCATTTTCCTGATAACCAGTGTGGCAGATAGATTTTCCCTGAATGGGTGCAATGATATCCCTCATCAAACATTCTTTTGTTACATCCTTTCTATCAAGAGGTAGGGTCTATGTGACCTGTCTTTGAATTTGAGACAGCTTATGACTAATGCAGAACTGACACCATAAAATACAGTTTACGCCTGGTTCTCTTGGGAGGCTCAATCTTGGAACCCAGCCTCCATGTTATGCAGAATCCATTTGAGAGGTCCACAGGTGTCTGGCGGACGCTCCAGCCTACACCAGTGTCAACTTAGACATCGGAATGAAGGTGCCTCCAGGAGGTATCATCCCCCAGCTGTGGAGTCACCCACCAGCTTCTGAGTCCTTCTAGAAGAGATCTCAGACACTACAGAGCTAAGGCAAGCTGTTCCCACTGTAATCTGTCCAGATTTTTGACCTTCAGAGTTGCTAAGGTAGTACAATGGTTGTTTTTTAACTAAATTTTGGTGTGATTCGGTCACACTGCAATAAACAATCAGGGAGGTACATCATCTTTTCATGTTTATTGACAATTTGCATTACTTCTGTGAACTTTGCCTTTTGACTCCTGTGTTGTTTTTGTCTTCTTCATATATTCCACAGAAAAACATCTATTTCTGCTTTATTGATATGCCAAAGCCTTTGACTGTGTGTATCACAATAAACTGTGGAAAATTCTGAAAGAGATGGGAATACCAGACAACCTGATCTGCGTCTTGAGAAACCTATATGCAGGTCAGGAAGCAACAGTTAGAACTGGACATGGAAAAACAGACTGATTCCAAATAGGAAAAGGAGTACGTCAAGGCTATATATTGTCACCCTGCTTATTTAACTTCTATGCACAGTACAACATGAGAAACGCTGGGCTGGAAGAAGCACAAGCTGGAATCAACATTGCCAGGAGAAATATCAATAACCTCAGATATGCAGATAAAACCACCCTTATGGCAGAAAGTGAAGAGGAACTAAAAAGCCTCTTGATGAGAGTGAAAGAGGAGAGTGAAAAAATTGGCTTAAAGCTCAACATTCAGAAAACAAAGATCATGGCATCTGGTCCCATCACTTCACGGGAAATAGATGGGGAAACAATGGAAACAGTGTCAGACTTTATTTTTTGGGGCTCCAAAATCACTGCAGATGGTGACTGCAGCCATGAAATTAAAAAAACACTTACTTCTTGGAAGAAAAGTTATGACCAACCTAGATAGCATATTCAAAAGCAGAGACATTACTTAGCCAACAAAGGTCCATCTAGTCAAGGCTATGGTTTTTCTAGTAGTCATGTATGGATGTGAGAGTTGGACTGTGAAGAAAGCTGAGCACCGAAGAATTGATGCTTTTGAACTGTGGTGTTGGAGAAGACTCTTGAGAGTCCCTTGGACTGCAAGGAGATCCAACCAGTCCATTCTGAAGGAGATCAGCCCTGGGTGTTCTTTGGAAGGAATGATGCTAAAGCTGAAACTCCAGTACTTTGGCCCCCTCATGCGAAAAGCTGACTCATTGGAAAAGACTGTAATGCTGGGAGGGATTGGGGGCAGGAGGAAAAGGGGATGACAGAGGATGAGATGGTTGGATGGCATCACTGACTTGATGGACATGAGTTTGAGTGAACTCTGGGAGATCATGACGGACAGGGAGGCCTGGTGTGCTGTGATTCATGGGGTCGCAAAGAGTCGGACACAACTGAGTGAGTGACTGAACTGAACTGAACTGAACTGAATCCTACACTTGTTATAGATATTGTAAATGTATTCAATCAGTTGTTTCTAGGTGACAGAAAACTTTGTGTTTTATGTAGTCAAATTTTCCAAGTTTTTTCTTTTTTAGTCTTGAGATTTTGTATCTTCAAGGAAAGACTTTTCCAAATGAATATTATAAAAATAATCCTATAGTCTCCCAGTAATTTTACACCTTTATGTATGATTAACTCTTTTTTAAAACTGAAGTACAGTTGATTCACAATATTGTATTAGTTTCAGGTATACAACAAAGTGATTCAGTTATGTATGGATATATATATATTATTTTCCATTTAGGTTATTACAGGATATTGAATTATGACCAACTCTTTAATCCATCTTTAAATTATTATTTTATATCATATAAAGTAGGGGAAATTGAATTCCTTTGAAGCAGATAGTCAGTTGTCTTTATATTATTTATTTAAATAATTTTTCTCCACTAATTTAATATGCCTCTTTTATCATCTAAATTCTTAAATATATGTCAATTTCTGGACTCCATTCTGACCCACTGATCAATTTGAACATTTCTATAAAAATGTCATTTTATTTTAATTTCTATAGCTTTCTGATATGTTTTAATATCTGATAGAGCAAGCAACCTGGCCTCATTTATTCCCCATACTCCAAATTTCTTGGTTAACTTTAAACATTTCATCTTTCAGATGAATTTTAGAAACAACTTGTCAATTGTCTTATTAAGAAAATTGTTCTGATTAATGTGGGACTAAGTGACATATTTATTGTACTGAGTCCTTTTGAACATGAGTATGTTTCCTTATTCATCCAGGTCATTTTTTAGGGCCTTCAGTAAAGTTTTAGTGTTTTCTTCATCCACTCATATACAATTCTTATTTGATTTATTTCTAGTTAGTTTACTGTTTTTGTTATTCTTGAAGATAGAGGTTTTTTTAAAATAGTGTATTTTCTAATCAGTCATTTCTATAATAAAAATACTAAATTGTGTATGTGTGTATTTATACCTATATGTATCAAAATATATTTTATATTTCTTACATTTAGCTTTCTTTTCTGTTATTTACTACTTTATTAATTGTAATAGATTTTCAATTGATTCTCCTTGGATTATAAATGACCATCATGTCATCTACAAATAATGACAGGATTACTTCTTCCTTTCCAAAATGTATATCTTTAATTACTTTCTTTGCATGATTGCATTGGCTAGCATCTCCTTTACCAGTGCTTCTTAAACTTTAATGTGCATGAAAATCACTCAAGGATCCCACTAAAGTGCTGATTCTGATTTTAATAAGCTGCCAAGTCATGTAGACCACATTTTGAGTGATCAAGTTTTCCTCTATTCTGTTTAGTAGTAGTGATGATACAGGTCTCTGTGTCTTATTTATGACTTCACTAAGAATTCTAATTACGTATTTAGAAATTTATGTAGCCCCATTTATGTAGATAAGCAAATTTAAATATATTAAGGACCTTGCCCATGTGGCAAATGTCAAAGCAAGGCTCAGTCCAATATGAGCAAGTTCAAAGCCTTTGTCCTTAATATTTATTCTACACTAACTTTCTGTGATAAAAATTAGTATATGTCTAACAGAGCCTGTTTTAAAATGCAGATCATGTATCATCTACTGTTGAACATTTTGCATCAGAGTTTTTAACCTACTTTAACATTTAGTTACTTAGAACAGGGGTTGGTAAAAGATATCCCATGGCCCATATCTGACCCCTATCTGTTTTTGTATGGTCCTCCGTCTAAGAATGGTTTTCAGATTTTTAAATGATTGAAAAAATCAAAAGAAAAATGCTTTGTGACACATGAAAATATATGTATTAAATGTCAGTATCCATAAATAAAGGTTTACTGGAACAAGGCATGCTTGTTTGTTTACATATTGCTCATTGCTGCTTTCCTGCTAAAGCAGCAGAGTTAAGTGGAGTGGTTGTGACAGCTCATATGGGTTGCTCTCATCACTGTGGTGCTGCTGAGGTGCACTACAAACCACAATGATGCAGTTATGATCTGACTGTATTTCAAGTACCATGCTGTACTGTGACATCGCTTATTATTATTTTAAAATTACCACTGTATACTCATCATGTCCAAACAAGAAGAAAAAAGTAGACTTCAAATGGCAAGTACAGTAGTGTATGGATGATCTTGTTATCAAATTAACAGCAAATCATTGTGCTTATTGTGGAAAGATACTACAGCTTAAAAAAAAAAAATACAGTACACTTGGCCAATACTAAACTTAAATACTTATCACAGGTTATAGGAAAGCAATAGTCACAAAATCAAAAAAATTAACATGGAATATCTCATCACAGCAGAATTTTTACAAAAATGAAAAGTGAAAATGAGGCTTTAACTAAAGCAAGTTTCTGAGTGTCTCCTTTGTTTCCCAAGCAAGGAAAGCTTTTTGCTGATGGTGAGTAAACTAAACTTTGTTTGACTGCAGCAGTTGAAGAAATTGTCTAGACAAAATAAACTTAAGAGTATTGGCTTTTGGGGAGAAGAGTTGCTTGAACGTTCAGAATATTGGGAGCAACATCAATAGTCAATTAAAAAACAAGGCAAATGATTTTGGGTGGTTTTCTCTGGCTCTTGATGAATTGACAGACATTACTGATACTGCTCACTTGTTATTTATTTAAGGAGTGAATCCTGCCTTTAAAGAGACTGAAGAATTATCTTCTACAAACAGTCTGTATTGTAAAAACTATAGACAAGCATATTTTTGAAGAAATTGAGAGAACACTAAGTCAGTACAACCTGAAGGGGAATCTTCTAAGATGCGTTTCAAATGATGATGGTAAAATTAAGCAGAAAAAAGGCTTAGTTACAGAAATTTACAAAGCTTATGAACTTGCAAGGCATTTTAAGCCTATATTCACAAGCAGGTGATCTGTGGAAAATCTTAAATGAATCATGTATAATTGAAACAGTGTTAATGGGGAGCTTCATTTATTTTTGTAGACTTAACCATTATAAGTTCTGTAAGTAATTGTCAGAATATTATATACAAAAGAATTACTAAGTAATAGTAATAATTTTTGTGATTTTTTTTTCTTGAGGGTCAAGGTTGAAATTTTTATAAATGGTATGTGCTACCATCAACTACTATCATTGGATGTTGAATGGATTTGGAAAAAAGTTTTTGTTACAGAATTGATAATGCATCTTAACAAATACAACCTAAAATTATAAGGCAAAACAATACTTAAAAGTAAAACTTATACTGTAGTCATTTCAATGACAATTAATGTTGCTTGAATCACATGTCAAGCAACATTGCAATGTCAAGCAAAATGCAATGTGAAGCTGTTTTATACATTTCCTGTGCTGTCAAAAGTTAAAACAAGCAAGGCCTCCATTTCCACACAATTATGCACCAGATACATTTTCTGAGTTCAAACTACAGTTCCAGCAGCATTTTTTTCGGACCTTGATGCCAAGTGCAAATGAAATTTCCATATTTCAAAATCTATTTAACTGTGCAATTGAGGAGCTTCCACCTACCCTTCAATTGGAAGTAATTAATTTAATGACATGCTAAAAGGCAAATATCAGGAGACAAATCGGGCAGAATTCTTTAAATGCCTTCCAAGCAATGAATGTGCTCAATTAAAATCATATGCTCATGGACAGATATTAGTATTTGGCAGTACCTATCTGTATGAAAGGACATTTTTCAAAAATGAAATATGTAAAATCTCATTATGAATCAGCATTAACAGATGGACATGTGCAACTGATTTTGATGACAGGAAACACTAACTTTGAACCCCAATTAAGAGAAATGTTATCCCTCCTCCACAATAAAAGAATTCCCTTCTTCTCATTAGGAGACCTATATTATGGTAAATTGTACTCAGTTATTATTATTATTATTAAATTTGTAATTCTTTCCAAAAAGATTTGTGGAACTTTGTTCTCTCTCCTGTTATGTAACTGCCTAAATAATATCCTTGATTCTGCCTCTTGGCCTACAAAGACCAATATATTTACTCTCTAACCCTTACAGAAAAATGTTGCCAATCTCTGACCTAGAATATTCTCTTATGTCTCTTGTCACAGGTGCCAAGTAAAGATAATTCTCAGAATCATTTTATAAGCTCATGTGTGT
Source organism: Bos grunniens (assembly GCF_055505025.1). Taxonomy (NCBI): domain Eukaryota; kingdom Metazoa; phylum Chordata; class Mammalia; order Artiodactyla; family Bovidae; genus Bos; species Bos grunniens. The sequence goes on from NC_141190.1 coordinate 10,341,836, forward strand.
TGAGTGCTTACTATGTACATAGCTTTTTCCTTGTGAGAGAGGCATTAACATTCCCAATTTATGCTATGGAGCCTTTCCTAAGGTTATACACTAATAAATAAATTAGCCATGATTTAAATTTTGTGTTTCTGGCTACAAAGCCTAGCCTGTGTGACCAGGGAAATTACCTAATGTATCCAAACCTCAGTTTCTAAATCTATAAAATGAAGATTATACTATAGTATCACCTATATCATAGGGCTTCCCCAGTGGCTCAGCAGTAAAGAATCTGTCTGCAGTACAGGAGACGAGACGTGGGAGACTTGAGTTTGATCCCTGGGTGGGGAAAATCCGTTGAAGGAGAAAATGGCAACCCACTCCAGTATTCTTGCCTGGAAAATCCCATGGACAGAGGAGCCCGGTAGGTTCACAAGAGCTGGACAGGACTTAGCAACTGAATAATAGAAACAATGTGGACATACTAAAGTAGTTGAGAAAGTCAGTTGGGGTCATACTCAGCTGGCTTACTATAAGCTTTGCTACTTGTTAGCTGTGTGACCTTGGTCAAGTCACTCAACCTCTTTGATCATCAGTATCCTCTTTTATAAAATGTTAATTATAAGTAGTTTATCATTCGGCTTCCCTGGTGGCTCAGAGGTTAAAGCGTCTGCCTGCAATGTGGGAGACCCAGGTTCAATCCCTGGGTTGGGAAGATCCCCTGGAGAAGGAAATGGTAACCCACTCCAGTACTCTTGCCTGGAGAATCCCATGGAGGGAGGAGCCTGGTGGGCTACAGTCCACGGGGTCGCAAAGAGTCGGACATGATTTGAGGATTAAAAACCAACCAAAGTGAACAACTCTAAACAAACAAATCCTGTCTTATTGATTGGGTATTAGAGGTTAGGGAGACTACTAGGAAGGAAAAAAATTAAAGACTTTATTAGAGCTGCCAGATAAAATACAGGACAACCAGATAAATGTGAATTTCAGCTAAACACTATTTTTTTTTAAGCACAGGTTTATCCCAAGTATTGCATGAGTCATACTTATGCTAAATAAATTATTCATCATTTATCTAAAATTCAAATGTAACTGGGTGCCAGGTATTTTTATTTACTAAATCTGGCAGGCTGGACATGACTGAATTAGGTAAGAAACCTCTTATCCTGCACAGCCAACCACCTTCAGAATTCAAAAGAGCCTACTGTGTTTCCTGAATATTCATCGGAAGGACTAAAGCTGGTCAGCTGATGTGAAGAGCTGACTCATAGGAAAAGCCCTGATGCTGGGAAAGATTGAAGGCAAAAGAAGAGGGCGGCAGAGGATAAGATGGTTACACGGAATCATCAACTCACTGGACATGAATCTGAGCAAACTCCAGGAGATAGCAAAGGACAGGGAAGCCTGGTGTGCTGCAGTCCATGGGGTCACAAAGAGTTGGACACAACTGAGCAACTGAACAACAACTATGTTTCCAACTCTAACTGCAAAAGTTTCAAGGAAAAGGTTGATCCCACCCTCTCTGTCTTTGCCAAGCAAAGGGCCCAGATGGGAATCCCCCGGTGTGAGTGATTCTGCCTCCTTTGTACTCTCAGTGGGAGCCTGGTGCAGAGGCTGCTGGGAAAACCAGGGCAGTCAGCCTCTGGTCCCCTTGGGTCCCTCTGCCCCAGGCTTCCCTCCGGGTGGGGCCCTGTGGTTACAGTGTGGTGACTCTTTGTCTCTGCACCCCTGCCACGCCCTGCTTAGTCCACCTGGAGGTGGGGGTGGGGTGAGGGAGAGAGAAAACAGGTTGGAGGAGGAAAAGAAAAGGCTTATCAGTTTAACATTTTTTTCCTGAGCTGGGTTGTGCTTAGCTGTCCTGGTCTGCAAAACTGTAATTATTACTTTGATGCAGGGTGGCTGCAGATTGTCATTGCCAGGCCTGATTTAATAGCCTGCTTGCACAAAGTCCGACAGAGATTGCTTTTGTTGCACTTTCGAACAGCTCCTGACGGTGGCTCTTTTACGTTGAGGAGGAAACTCTGTGGTTAAACTGTAGCCTAGGTATTTTTAGAGCCGTTACCATGTTAACCGAATTTCGTACATTTCACCTGCAGGATATGTGGTAGTGCTTACAGCCTTCCCTAAACTCTAACCAAAAATACGTTTTACCAGTTGTTAATGCTGTGCTCAGGACCAACTACTTGCTATCAGAAGAGCTACTCACCAAACATGTGGGCTGCCTAAGAATTCCTTTTTGGATGGGTGGTTCTATGCTATTAGGGAATGTTTTTGCCTTGATACAGAATGATTTGAAGAAACCGAACCAAAAGGCTAAAACTGGATAGTGCTAAAGGTCAGAGCCTGAAGGCAGTGACCCATTTGTTAATCATTAAGCTTTTCTAAGCCGTCTCTGACAGAATTCTGGCTTTCTGCCACTTCTCTGGTCATTTTAAGCTGCAAATTCTTGTACTGTTTCAGTTTTTAAGTAGGTAGCAAAGGTTATGAGAAAGACATCACTTGTTAGTTATTTTTCCTTATCAAACGTCTTTATGGTTTTAGAAAGCAGAGCTGTTCTGTGTTAAGGGAATCTCCTTAACATCCCAGCTATACGGCATTTAAAGATGGACCAGCGGGTCCTCTAAAAATGCAGGGTTTCTAGCTATTATTCCCATGTTAATTAGCTTCCAAAGATAAACAGGAAGTAAGTGAGAGAACACCCACTTAGCCTTTAGGTATTAGTTCCCAAATTACTGCTGTCCACAGAGGTTTTCTTCAACAACCCCAGCACTGACAGTTGAAGAAACAGGAGCATGATAAGCTCAATGTGTTTATCATCTTCTGTCATCAGTTAAAAACTGGAAGAGCTTTAAAATATTCTGAATGCATGTTGTGAAGCCCAATGAGGTTCAAGAGGTATGATGTTTCATTTCCAAATTTAATGCCAGTTTATGCTCTAATCTATCTGAATTAAAATTGATTTGTACACCAAAAACCCCATAAACAAAACTAAACTGTATGCAGCCCAGGGACATTAAGCTGCTAAAATACTTGCTATAATATTGAACATGGAATGGTTGTTCACTATTTCTCAAGGGAAAAAATACAGTCAAATCTTGCTTATCCATAACCCAAACTTCCGGGAGGCTTAAGTATTTGGAATTGCTCCAAACCCTGAACAGGGAGTGGGGAGAGGGATGCAGAGGAAAGACAAGAGGGGGGAGGAGGAGGAAGGGTGAAGGAGAGGGAGAGGAAGAAAGAGAGAGAGAGAATGAGAATCAGTAGAAAGCAAGCAAGTCAGCTTTTAGAAGTAGACCTGAAGCCCTAGCAACACTGAAAAGAGACCTGGAGGTTACATCTGATTGGCTTACCAGCTAGAAGGAATGGTGAGCTATGATTGGCTGGTGATGATGTCTCCAAATAACCAGTCTTTTTCAGGAAAGCAAATTTATGTGGCAGAAGGGACAAGAGACAGAAGAAGCAAGGAGAAAGGGAAGAGAACAGGGCAAAATGAATGGCAGATTATTTGTAGCAGAGGTGATGACTAAGACCAAAATGAGAAAAAGAATAACAACACTTATTTATGATAGTGCTTACAAGTTTACAAAGTGCTTTTACATGTAATCATTGATATTGTCTTTTCAAAGACCTGCAGGGCTCCCAGAAGTTAAATAGCATCCCCCAGGTCATTCAGCTAATCAGAAAAATAGTGAAGGTTTTCTGGTCACAAATCCAACACTTTTGATGCCACACAGGTGTTGTGGAGATGATTCGAAGTTGTCCTGCAGGGCAGAGAGTAGTAAATGCTCTAAATGTAAAAAGGAATCAGAAGCCACATCAGCATGCACATTAGTAGAAAGGTGAAAGGGAGTAGGGGGAGTTGCTGCCCTTCAAGACCTTAGGCCTTGAAGGGGGTCATCTCTTGGGTATTTGGAAGAGAAGATTATAGTGGTACAAGTGAGGGTTGTGTCTTGAGAGCTGAGGGCAGCTCTGAATCTATTTCAGTGGGGTGTATCATTGTCCTCTTGCACTTATCATGTAGAAGCTGGGTGCGTAACTATTACCTCCCACCTCTCACTTATCTGTCTACCAATCTAAGAGATATAAGAGATGCAGGTTCGATCCCTGGGTTGGGAAGATTCCCCTGGAGTAGGAAATGGAAACCCACTCCAATATTCTTGCCTGGAAAATTCCATGGACAGAGTGCAGAGTTGGATGTGACTGAGCAATTGAGCACACACACAACCCTTGCTTTGAAAGCTATTCCTTCAAGCCTAGTAAGTACTAATAGCATTCGCATTCACCAGTTGCTCAAGCTAAAAACCTGAAAGTCATCTTTGTCTTTGCTTTCTACTTATGCTTAATTTATCTGCAATGTGGATTCAATTTCCAAAATGTATCTTGAATCAGGTTACATCTGTCCATCTCTACAGTCAGCACCATTTTATCCTCCTGGACCACTGCAATAGCTTCTTACTGGATTTCTCTAATTTCTCATATCTCCTCTTCTCCAATTTGTGTCCCCTTCCCTTCAAATCCATTCTCTAGGTCATGCCTGCTTCTTGCTTAAAATTTGCCCTGAGAATATAACTCAAAATCCTTAGTGTGATTTGGCCCCAGTTTACTTTGCAACACTCTGCAAACTCACCCCTCTAACTACTGCTGCTGCTGCTGCTAAGTCACTTCAGTCGTGTCCGACTCTGTGAGACCCCATGGACTGCAGCCCACCAGGCTCCTCCGTCCATGGGATTTTCCAGGCAAGAGTACCGGAGTGAGGTGCCACTGCCTTCTCCGCTCTAGCTACTAGGCTCTAGCTGTTGAAGAGCCTTCAGTACTGCCGCTCCCTATTGTGGTATCAGCAATGGCTGGTTCTTTCTCTGATTTCATGTAACCTACACAGATAGAGCTTCTCTCACAAGCCTGTCTAAGTAAGAGTTTTCCTTCATTCTCAGTCATAGGACCAAAAGGTATTAACTTCTGGTCATTTTTAATCTGAAATTACATATATTTTTATTTGATTCCTTGCTTCTCATCTTCTTTTTATATGCTGGTGACCCTACGAGTCACCAAGTTCCATTAAGGCAAAGATGAAGTTGATTTTCCTCACCACTGTATTCCTAGAGCCCACAACAGTGATATGCGGGAGACAGTGTTTGATGAATGAATGAATGAATGAATATTAGGGCATTGTGTGCCATATCACTTATGTACTCTGGAAGCCATGGGCACAGTACGTCTTTCCTGTTTGTGCCCCTTGTTTGTTAACTCCCATTGGAGGTGTGAGCACTAATATAGATGCCATTTTTGGGGAAGTTTTGTGGAATCTCAACACTGTGATCTCTGAAAAAGTGAGTTGAATCCTGTTTGATTTGGGACTTAAAGGATATTATAAATTTACTCTAGTAGTAAACAATTGAAATCCATCCTGAAGTTGGAGCTTTACCAGACAGCTATTTTGTAGCATGTAGGAAAATGTGAAATTGCTCCTAAGATGCATGTGCTGAAAGGCATTCATTCTTTTTTAGAGCTAGAAAAGTAGAGGTTCCCACTCCTCAACAGTTAAGAAAACTGCCATTTTCTTGACAATTTGTGGAACTCATACATTGGTCATGATAAAGCCTGTGTCTATTTTTTCCAAAGTGGTGCCTATGAAATCTTAGCAAAATGAATCATTCTATAGAGGGTTTAAAATCACAGTGGAATCAATGTTTTGGTCAAGGTACTACTGCTTTAATTACATTTGTTTCAACATTTTGGTTTTGGAGATTTTCTTATCTGACCTATTATGGGTCCCTGTGAAAATGAAGTTTACCATGGTGCCCTCTGGTGGAATCCCATCTGGACATTTTTAAAACTAAAGCCTTATGTAGTGAGAATGCATCCCTCTGCATTAAAGAAAAGGAGTAACTCTAAATAATACTGTCGGCATACTGTAATAAGGTTCTATTGCCATTGAGGGACTGTAAGAAATACAAGCCTCAGAATATTTGCCTGCAAATTCAGGGATACAGCCTGAAGGAGCTGCAAAGGAAAGGCCATGATATAAATGTATGAAATTTCAATCCTGTTAGAATGAAGGCTAGGAGCCACAGCATTTCACATCACCTGACAACTTGGAAGCTGACTAATTAGGTATTATATTCAGAAGGGCAAAAGAAGGTTATGGATGTTTCAGCACTTGAAACAATATTTATAAATAGTCATGAACACAAAAGGAAAGTAGAATTTGGTTGTGGTTTATTGAGAACCAGTGCAGATTCATTTCCTCATCAGAGTTGATAAAACCATAATGTGTCCATCAAAACGGCAAGCGTCACAGCATTGGTTCCTTGAAACTTCTTGTGACCGTGAAATTTAGTGACTCTTCAAAAAGTGTCTCTCGCTTATCTCTGTAAGGGGATAAAGTGATGATCTCTTGGAGATATTCTGGGTTACATATCACAGGGATCCTACTCAAGGAATTTGAGTACCAGCCAATCATAAAAAGATATCAATGGAATTACAAAGTACTTAGCTGAGGACTTAGGGTCTTCAGATGGAGAAAAACAGTATTATTCCATAAAAATCAGTTGTATGTTTGTTCATTTGAATGTACTAAATAAAACAGTTATTTAAAATAAAAGCCAAAAAAGAAAAAGAACAAAGTGAGCATCTAATCCTTCAGAGTGTCTGCAAACGATTTAGTGTTTATTTCAGTATTCAGCATTCCTGAAAGGTGGAATGTAGGGCAGAGTAAACAGTGAGCTGTGAACACAACACACTTGCATTTGATCCTTGATGCTTTTCTTACTCGGGACCTTTCTTTGAAACCTGATGTATATTAGATTAAAACAAAAGCAAAAATAACTACTAAACCCTCTAACGCACTGGTTTTCAAAGTAGTGGTACTGCCCCCTAGGGGGTGTTTGGGGATAATCTTGTCAGGAAGGTGTCTCACAGTATCTAAATGATTATGTGGCTATTACTGACATTCAGATGGTAGTGGTAGGGACCAAAGAAGGGAGGAGCAGTTCCACATCATGCTAGATGTTCTCACCAACCATTCATGCAGACTTAAAAAAGAAACTTGGATGTAATTATCTAAGCCTAGAACCAAGTTCAGTTTTACATAAAAACACTGATATGCACGGTTTTAATATACACTGAATTTTTCAGAATGTTAGTCCAATGTAAATTGAGGAAAGATGATAGGTTTTTTTAAAATTTTACAAAGAACTATTCAGCATCTTTGAAAATTATAACATCAGTGGTTATACATGGTATCCGAGCATTTCTAGAGCACTACCATAATCATTTCTGTTTCAGTTCAGTTCAGTTCAGTCACTCAATCGTGTCTGACTCTTTGCGACCCCATGGACTGCAGCACACCAGGCCTCCCTGTCCATCATCAACTCCCAGAGTTCACTCAAATTCATGCCCATTGAATCAGTGATGCCATCCAACCTCCCAATGTTTCTGTTACAAAGAGGTGTGTTTGATTCTTTCACTGTATTTTCTAGTGTAGTTGTAGCCAAGCATTTTCGATTGTTATTAATATGTTCTAACTAGGTTGTTATTAATAAATTGAAATGTTAACTGTAAGCCCAGAGAAACTGCTAGGAAAATAACTTTTAAAAAAACATAGTAAATGAAACAACAAAGGAATTAAAAAGCTACAGTAGAAAATATCTGCTTAATACAAAAGAAGGTAGTAATGGAGGAATCGAGAAGCAAAAATGACAATTAGAAAGCAAGTAGCAAAATGGCAGATGTGATTCCTACCCCCTCAGTAATACACAACATTCCACCTAACAAAAGTAGAATAACACATGCTTCCCAAGTATGCATGGGACGTTCTCCAGGACAGACCTATGTTAGACCACAAAACAAATGTCAATAAATTTGAAAGGACTTAAATCCTATAGAGTATACTCTCTGATCACAGTAGAGTGAAATTAGAAATCAGTAACAGGCAGACATTCAGAAATATGTTGAAATTAAACAACACACACCTGAATAACCAAAGACTCAAAGAAGAGGAACGGGAAGCTAGAGAATACTTTTCCAATTTATAGGATGTAGATAAGCAATGCTCAGAGGTAAATCTGTGACTGTAAAAGACCCTTGCTCCTTGGAAGAAAAGCTATGACAAACCTAGACAGTGTACTAAAAAGCAGAGATATCACTTTACTGACAAAGCTCCATCTAGTCAAAGTTGTGGTTTTTCCAGTAGTCATGTGTGGATGTGAGAGTTGGACCATAAAGAAGGCTGAACACCAAAGAATTGATGCTTTTGAACTGAGTGTTGGAGAAGACTCTTGAGAGTCCCTTCGACAGCAAGGAGATCAAACCAGTCAATCCTAAAGGAAATCAGTCCTGAATATTCATTGGAAGGACTGACGCTGAAGCTGAAGCTCCAATATTTTGGCTACCTGATGCCAAGAGCTGACTCATGGGAAAAGACCCTGATGCTAGAAAAGATTGAGAGCAGGGGGAGAAAGGGGCAATAGAGGACAAGACGGTTGGATGGCATCACTGATTCAATGGACATGAGTTTGAGCAAGTTCTTGGAGATGGTGAAGGACAGGGAAGCCCGGCCAGCTGTAGTCCAAGAGGTCACAAACAGCTGGACATGACTGAGTGACTGAACAAGAGGTGCAAACAACCAGTGACTATTAATGGGCATTGAGTTTCTTTTCAGAGTGATAAAAATGTTCTAGAATTAGACTGAGGTGATGGTTGCGAATCAAAACACAACCTTATAAATATACTAAAACCACTGAATTGTAAACTTTAAAAGGTGAGTTTTATGATATGTGAATTATATCTTAATTAAAAAAAGACAATGGATTCGTATTAGTTTCCTGTAGCTGCTATAACCAATTATTCCAAGCTTGGTGGCTTAAAATAAGAGAACTTTATTTTCTTACAGTTTTGGAGGCTGAGTTTGAAATTAGTTTTACTGGGTCAAAATCAGGTTGTTGGTAAGGCTGTGCTCTCTTCAGAGCAAAGAAGAGAAGCTGCTCCTTGTCTCTTTCAGCTTCTGCCAGCATAAGGTTCCTTGACTCATAGTTGCATCACTATAATTTCTGCCTCTGTTGTCACAGTGCCTCTTCTTCTCTGTTTTATGTCAAATATCCCCCGCTGCCTCTCTCTTACAAAGGCACTTGTGATTTGATTTAGGGTCTATCAGATAATCCTGGCTTCCCAGGAGGTACTGAAAATCAAAGTGTTAGTTGCTCAGTCATGTCTGACTCTTTGTGACCCCATGGACTGCAGCCTGCCAGGCACCTCTGCTCATGGGGTTTCCCAAGCAAGAATACTGGGGTGGGTTTCTATTCCCTTCTCCATGGGATCCTCCTGACCCAGGGATTGAACCCAGGTTTTCTGTTTGGCAGGCAGATTCTTAACTGCCTGAGCTGCCAGGGAAGAAAAATCTGCCTTGTATGCCATGTATGGATGTGAGAGTTGGACCATAAAGAAAGCTCAGCACTGAAGAATTGATGCTTTTGAACTGTGGTGTTGGAGAATACTCTTTAAGAGTTCCTTGGACTGCAAGGAGATCAAACCAGTCAATCCAAAAGGAAATCAGTCCTGAATATTCATTGGAAGGACTGATGCTGAAGCTGAAGCTCCAATACATTGGCCACCTGATGTGAAGAACTGACTCATTGGAAAAGACCCTGATGCTGGGAAAGATTGAAGGCAGGAGGAGAAGGGGATGACAGAGGATGAGATGGTTGGATGGTATCACTGACTCAATGAACATGACTTTAAGCAAGCTCTGGAAGATAGTGAAGGACAGGGAAGCCTAGGGTGCTGCAGTCCATGGGGTCACAAAGAGTTGGATATGACTGAGCGACTGAACAACAATAATATTGATATGTAGGTGTTCATTATTCGGCATATTAAAGGGTTTGATTGAATTGGGAACCACCAATCTATAAGATCAGAGTTCCTTAGTATGATATACAGGAATCCCAGTTTTTCTCCAACTTCCCTTTACAGCTTCATCTCCTCTGACTTTCTGTTCTAGCCACCTTTATGCCATGCTTCATGCCATGCTGTGTCATACTTTGATGCTCTGTGTCTGCTGCTCCCACATGAACATACTCTCCTCTCTTTGTCACACACCCGATCTTTCAGGTCCTTATTAACCACCTCTCTGTGAATCCTTTCACAGTTTCTCTAAGAAAAAGTGACATCTCTAGTCTCTTTACTGCCACACCATTTTGACACATCAGTTCAGTCGCTCAGTCACGTCTGACTCCATAGACTGCAGCACACCAGGCTTCCCTCTCCATCACCAAACTATGTCCATTGAGTTGGTGATGCCATCCAACCATCTCATCCTCTGTCATCCCCTTCTCCTCCTGCCTTCAATCTTTCCCAGCATCAGGGTCATTTCCAATGAGTCAGTTCTTTGCATCAGGTGGCCAAAGTACAGGAGCTTCAGTTTCAGCATCAGTCCTTCTAAGGAATATTCAGGACTGATTTCCTTTTGGATTGACTGGTTTGATCTCCTTGCAGTCCAAGGGACTCTTAAGAGTCTTCTCCAACACCACAGTTCAAAAGCACCAATTCTTCAGTGCTGAGCTTTTTATAATCCAACTCTCACATCCATACATGACTACTGGAAAAACCATAGCTTTGAGTATACGGACCTTTGTTGGTAAAGTGATGTCTCTGCTTTTTAATACGCTATCTAGTTTGGTCCTAGCTTTTCTTCCAAGGAGCAAGCATCTTTTAATTTGCACTTGGTATTTTATTAATTTGTTTATATATCTGGTTATCCTACTAGACCATATTTCTTAAAGGAGGGACAATATGATGTGAATCTACATATATGTTAAGTACGACTGACATATAAAAGGCATAAAGCTACATGTATTTTGAGTGAACAAATTAACAGTTGATTATCAGCGATCACTGTAAGTACCCAAGCAATCACTGCTCATTAAGAGCAGGCTTGAATTAAATTTTATTCATTCAGGACTTATGCTGCTTGTGGAAAGATCCTGCTCTCTGAATTTTTGAGAGTTCTCCCAATAGTTCTATGTTACCTAGATATATTTGGAAGGACATCTTAATTTTTTTTTTTACAAATATGAATATATAGCTCAAATTTCTCAGTGTGCTATTTAACATATTAATAATTTCTTGAATTTTACTTCTTGAATATTAGCATATTTAAAATAGCATTCAGTTCTGTGTTTTAATAAAACATTTTAATTTTCTTTCAGGAAACAAGAATTCAAATTATTCTTGATGTTAAATTCCAGGACTTCCTCCAACTTTTCATCTTTTCCCTATCTCCCAATGACTACCACTGACTTATAAGGTAAATTTTATCTATAAAATTTATCTATAAATAAATTTTATCTATAAAATTATCTATAAAATAAGGTAAATTTTATCTATCTATAGGAGAAACATTGATTAGCAGAAGTGCACTTCTGATTATTCTGAGAAAATAAATTGAAAAATCAATGTGACAAAAAAATAAAAATCAATATGCTTTCCATAAACCAGAAGGATATAAATTTCTCCTAAATATAGTAAAACCAAATAACATATGCATTATCAGTAAATTAACCATAATAAATATTGAGACAAGTTTTATAATCATGTATTTGAAATTTAGTCCATAAAATATTGGAATAGATGGACAGAATTCAAATACCCTTAGCATTCACAGCCTCACAGCCTCAGACAAACTGTGTTTACAATTTTAAGGAAATTCACATTGAAATATGGATAAAACAAGATGCTTGAGATCTCCATAAAATAATTGTGGGGGACATGGGGACTTAGATGAAACAAGTTTGGCCATGGAATGATAATTGCTGAATCTGGATTCACTACTCTATGCTCTCTACATTTATATACATTTGGAGATTTATATCATAAAAATTTAAAAATAAATGTTCAGTGGGGAGAATGTATTTTGATTAACTGAAGAGTGCTTATAGATTTTTTTGGTTTGTTTTATGGTTAACTGAAACACATCAAGTCTTCCAGTATAACATAGGATGGAAATCTAGTTTATAATGCCTATATTATTCATTGGTATCATTGTGTAATTTACAATTAAAGCAATTTTCTGTTAAATTCCTTCACATTTACAATTTCCATACTTTCCCATTTGGCAATCTTACTTGGCAAGTTTGTTAGTGTAACATAAGGCATGGTTTACAGGCTTCAGTGAACTGTAGAAAGGGCATGCAACTGAGAATCACGTGACCTTGGTTTCTATCCTGCCTTTGCTCTTGGGGATCTCTGTGACCTGGGACAAACTGTTTAATGATTCTGTGTCTAAGTTTCATCATTTGTATAATGAAGGAGTTATAATTAATCTTTTCTACAATTCAGACCTCTACCTTTTTTTTTTTTTTTTTGGACATTTTATTCTGAAAAAGTAGAAGAGGATTTTCCTAAAAACAGACAGGAAGGAGATTGAAACTATTTTCTAAACCCTTAAGTCAGGGGCCAAATAATATTCAAAACGGAAGAACGATTTACCCAGAGAAAGAACCTCATTTTGAATTAGAGAAAGGGAAAAATACAACTCAAGTTTAAAAAGAAATATCTGACGATTTTATCAGGAAGAAGCAAAATGGTGCTAAAATGGGAAACTCAAGCTGGATAACACAAGTTGTGTAAGTAACTGTAGCAAAGAGAAACCATGAGGTAACCTGGGTATTTAACTTGGCATTGCCCAAATTCCATCTAGTTTATCCTTGGTAATTTTAGTAAAATCCAGTATGCTTGGGAATATCCAAATGGTAAACATACAAGTGTTGAAAGGGTTACAAAACAGGCAAAGCTAAGGGAACTAGGACCAGCTGACCCAGGGAAAAGAATGCTGGGCCAAGGGAAGCTGGAATAACAGCCTTCAAATAGGCAAAGAAATATTATCCAAATGAAGATAAGGAGCTGTTTTAGTCAGCTGGGTAGAGTCGGAGCTTATATTACAGAAGAAAGAATTATAGTTAGGCTTAGGAAAAACTTCCTGGCACCTGGGAAATTGGAAATGCTTCTTCTCTGGAGATCTTTAAGCAAAGGGAAGACATCTACCTTGAGATGATTTTAGCATAGCCTTCTTGCAGTTGTGAGGATGACTAAATGATGCGTATCTAGTGATTTATGTCCAAATCTTATAGATGTGGGTGAAAATAATTGCTTTGGTGTGGACTGCAGATACAAATCTGGCAGACACAGATCAGGCCTCATTTCCTTCTGTGATTCTTTCAATTTCCTGCTCCCTTGAACTATCATAATCATCAACATCAAAAAAGTTCTTATGAAGCTCTAGGTGCAGGTGGAATATGCCAGCTTACTGCCAATAAAAGAACATAATCTCCATCCTCTTGAGCGTCTAGTCCCTTCCCCCCAAGAAAAAATGCAACAGAGTCACAGGGATGTCACTTACAGCACAGGGCATATAGACACTAATATTATAATAACTTCGTATGGTGTATAATACATGAAAAGATCTAATCGCCATGTTGTACCTGTGGGGGAAGAAAACTATTGTGATAAAAGTGCAACATGCAAAGTCTGGCTTACAGTTTTCATTGCTGGTTTAGTTTGGTTTGCGATTCCTTTTCTATAGGAACCCTGAGGTTCCTTTATGGCTGAGAGGGTTAAAAAAAGAGAGAGATGATTGTGCTACATTATGACTGATGTGTTAGCAGAGAATTAACGCTGCTAGAACAGAGGAGGCCAGGGGCATGAGAATTAAGGTAACAGGTGACACCATCATAAGAGGAAAATGGAAGGGAAGTAGCAGGAGTTAGTGTAAACAAATGAAGAAAAGCCAACTCTTAACTTCTTCAGTAGGTCAGCAAATATTTTTTTTTTTTTTTTAGCAAATATTTATTAAGTGCTAAGAGCAAAATGCAAATGCACAGTTTTTGTCTTCATGTTGCCTACCACTGCTCTGCCATGGCTGCAGGCCTAAACAAGGGCATCATAATTATTGGGGTTAAAGAGGACAGCCATACCTATGTATACATATAGCTGATTTATGCTATGGTACAGCAGAAACTAATACAATATTGTAAAGCAATTATACTCAAATTAAAAATAAAATACAGGAAAAAAAAAAGACAGCCATGTCCCTTCTTTGAAAGTCATTATTAGAGCACTCTGATTTCAGTTTTAGTACTGACTCTGTAATACAGGGAAATCTGTTTTTTTGTGGGCAAAACATAAATGACATTGGTGACCTGACTTGCAGACTTGGTTAACATACAGCATGAAATGCTTCCATCTAAGGAAATCACTATTAGTATGAACTTTGACTCTTCTGTTCTCTCTACTGTTTTGCTGAATTTTTTATGTTCTTGCCTTTACCTCCACCCCCTACTTCCAGGGCTAGCAGTGTACTGATAAAAGATGAAAGAAAAAGCAGGCTGTTAAAGAGATAGGACACATATCACATAAATGCAATTGTTAAATGTGTTTAATCTATACCTTCAACACCTCATTTAAGGATGTCTGGAAAGTGGTCAAAATACATCTTAAAAAGGTAATCGTGGTGACTCTATGGGGAAAAGAATTGTTCAATTAGATGTGAAAGTTTTTCTTTTCCATTTCTTTCTCTTTAATCTGGAAGCATTATGCAGTGAGATAAAACTTCTCCCTTTAATAATACTGAATTTTCAATTTGGTGTCTTAAATAATGTAAATTTTTTATTTAGAAAATTATTTTTAGCTTATTGTTCAATAATTGTTTTTATAACTGTCTTTGTTCCAAAAAGGATATGAGTTGGCTCATTAGTCAATTACATTTCTTTATGAGAGGTGAGATTTGTTTAATTGTGTGTGTATGTGTGCACATGTATATTTGTGTGTTTTAATAATGTGTTGAGGAGAAAAAACCTTAGTGGAGACCCATTCTGAATATACAATTTAAATAAGTAAAATACAATTCAATTTACAAAAATGTTCCTTTATACTAAAATGTTCAACTGTTCAAGAAACTGTCTACAAGTAAAATTTTTACACATATGATATGGATAAGAACAAACAAGAGTGTATACATAATGTCATTTAGTTACTGTTTAATGTACACTGAGGTCACCCTTTCTAATCAGTGGGATCAGGAAAGACTTCCCAGTTTCAGGTGTTGTTTGTGAACATTTTCATAGTAATATGATTAAGGAAGTAATTGAATTAGCCTTATTTTCCATTTGGGATCCAAAATCAGGAAAAAGAATGTGCTCGATTACACATTTCAAAGCATTAGAAATGCATTTTTCCACCCTGTGCCATAGGAACAAAGTTCATGTACTAGTGTTAGATGAATCACAATTCTGTTCTTACTTCTGTAAGCCCCATCACATATATGAATCATTAATTTCAGTTTCAAATGATTTAAATAGAGCCCAGAAAGATTCTGTGAGTCATTAGGGCCTCAGACTTTGATAGTGATTTTGTATCTCATTCCCCACTTTCTTATAAGAAATCAGATCTAGATTGCAGGCCATCTCCCCTACACCTGAACATGAATGTCACTTATGATTTTCAAAGGACCAGTTAAAGCAACAGAGACAAAGCACTGACTACGCATATAAAACAAAGGCTTCCCAAGTGGCGCTACTGATAAAGAACCCACATGCCAATGCAGGTAGACAGAAGAGACCCAGGTTTGACCTCTGGGTTGGGAAGATCCCCTGGAGAAGAAAATGGCAACCCACTCCAGTATTCTTGCCTGGAGAATCCCACGGACAGAGGAGTCTGGCAGGCTGCAGTCCATAGGGTCCTAAAGAGCCAGAGACCACTGAAGCAACTTAGCATGCGTGCATATGAAATGCCCTTCCACATTAAGCTTCCAGACTGACGGAACTCTGTCAGTTAGTTCTTCGAAAAATCACCAGTGGAGCTGAAATTCATTTGAGATAACTGACAGCTTTTTGTTTTAAAATTTTTTCTATATTTCTTTTAAGAGAAATTACTCTTAAGTCTGTCAGCTCAGCAGTTCTGGGTTCTACACTCTAAAGAGCAGACTTCACTTATTTGTCTTAATATCTACTGCCACATCAAAGATCTGCAAGCTTTTTCTGTAAAGGGACAGATAGTAAATATTTTAGGCCTCGTGTGCCATACAAACTCTGCTGCAAGGACTCAACTTTGAAATTATACCAGGAAGGCAGTTGCTGACATTACATAAATGAATGAGTGTGCCAGTGTTCCAATAAGACTTTATTTATAAAGGAAGAGTCAGCCTGGATGTGGCCCATGGGCTGTAGTTTGCCAACTTTGGGTCTGTAAAACGGCTATATTCATAAAACAGTGGATACAGGAAAGGTTCTATGCCAAATTTAAGGGCATAGGTGTAAAAATTCAAAGACCTTTTTCTTTTAAAATTTATTTTCCCAGTTTTATTGAGATACAATTGGTATAAAACATTGTATTAATTTAGGTGTAGGATATAGTGATTTGGTATCTATGAAAATTATGAGATGATAACCACAATAAATTTAGTTAACATTGATTACCTCAAATAGTTACACATTTTTTCTTATGATGAGAACTTCTAAAATGTACTCTTTTAGCTTCTTTCCAACATATAATTCAGTACTGTTAACTACAGTCGCCATGCCGTGCGTCCTATCCCAAGGACTTATTTATAACTAGAAATCCGTACAGTCGCCGTGCCGTGCGTTCGATCCCCAGGACTTATTCATAACTAGAAATCCGTACAGTCGCCGTGCCGTGCGTTCTATCCCCAGGACTTATTCATAACTAGAAATCCGTACCTTCTGACCACCTTCACCCATCTTACCCAGCACCCACTTCCCACCCTGGCAACCACCAGTCTGTTCTCTGTATCTATGAGTTCAGGTTTTTGTTAGATTTTACATATGAACGTTTAATCATTGCTCCATGTCCTAGAACTTACATATACTGCTATACATTCCTTTGCTTTTGGAAAAGTGGAATTTGTTTCCTCACTGGACCATGGGGAAGATGCGTGGTGTATACATGTTTGTTGTTAGATGGATTCTAATTTTGTTTCACACCACATTCATCACTGATTTTGCAAATCTGCCCACTTATTGCTGGTTGATCCATGTTTACATACATACTCCATACTGGCTGAAAGTCCATGTTCTGTTTTTTTTTTTTTTTTTAACCACTTCTGTCCCTGCCCAAACACTAAAAGTCACTGTTTATATAATTAGGTCAATAAACACATATTGATTATACTAGGTACCAGGCCTTATGAAAACAATGGGACTCAGATACAGTCCCTCATGGAGTGTATGTGCTGTGCTTGGTCACTCAGTCATGCAGTCGTGACTGACTCTTTGCAACCCTTTGGACTGTAGCCCGCCAGGCTCCTTTGTCCATGGGATTCTCCAGGCAAGAATACTGGAATTGGGTAACCACACTCTCTTCCAGGGTATCTTCCCTACCCAGGGACTGAACCCTGGATTCAGTCTCCCATGTCTCTTGCGTTACAGGCATTACAGATTGCATTACAGATTCTTTACATGCTGAGCCATTGGGGAAGCCCCATGGAGTATATACCCAGTCAGGAAAACAAATAAGCAAAATTAATAGGTAAAACACAACGTATGCATTAGATAGTATTGAAGCATGTCAGAGGGAGATCTATCTGCTTTAGGAAATTTTTTGAAAGATGTAATGATGAGCTGAATTTGAAGAATACACAAAAGTTATCCAGGCAGAAAAGGAGGGGAAAGTCTTTCCAAGTAGAGCAAAAGTCACGTGCAAAGGCCTAGAGATGTGTGAGCCCACGAGTGCTCTGGGAACTGTAGGCAGTGCAAGTGAAGCCTGTTATGGTTAATGATGCTGGAGAGATGAGCTGGGTCACATCCTGCTGAGGAGTTTGGACTTGGTTCCACTGACGAATTTGAAGAAGGAATGTGGTATGATCAGATTTACACTTCAAAGTCTGCAAGTGAGAAATAGAATGGAGTCAGCGAAAGGTATAAGATGCAGCACTGGTGAGAAGGCCTTTGAAATAATTCGGGAAGAGATGAGGAGGTTCTGAAGTAAGATAGTAGTTGTATTTATTAGGGCTTTCCTGGTGGCTCAGAGGGTAAAGAATCTGCCTACAATGCAGGAGACCTGGGTTCAATCCCTGGGTTGGGAAGATCCCCTGGAGAAGGGAATGGCTACCCACTCCAGTAGTTCTGCCTGGAGAATTTCATGGATAGAGAAGCCTTGTGGGCTACAGTCCATAGGGTGCAAGGAGTCGGACATGACTGTGTGACTGATCCACAGTGCAGATGGAGGCAGGGAAACCTAAATAGAACTCTCATGTTGATCTGAGCATTAGTATGTGCCACGTATGATGAAATCCTTATAACAGTAACATAAGGAGAGGGTTGAATGAAACTGCAAGCACCTCATTTTACACATGAAGAAACTAATTTGGGTTAAATAATTTGCTCAGGTTTGCAAGATGACAAAGATGAGATCTGCACTCATATCTCTGTGACTCCAAGCTTACTTGGTAAATTTTTCGGACATATTCATCATTGATAAGAAGACCAGGGAAGGTGGGAGTTTTATCAAGAAGAATGATCAATAATCTCAAATGCCTCAACAGAAATTAAAAGATGAAAGACCCAAACTACATTGAAAGGATTCAACAGTCATGGATGACCTTCGAGGAGGGTAGTTCCCTTGGAGCAAGGAGGCCTGGGATTAGGTGGCTCAGGGAAGACAGGTGAATGAAGTGGTATGGGAACCACCCTCTCAAGACATTTCACACTAATTAAAACAATTTTAAATATTCTGTAGCTTCCCCACTGCTCTCTGTGGATTATTCCTCAAACAACTGAACTACTTGACATAAAAATATCTCTACTCATGCTTAGAATGGTGTCTGCTAAACAGTGGGTGCTCTATAAATCTGTCGACTGAATAAACTTTCCTCTTTAGCACTGATTCTCAAGAAAAACTAGAAATACTTAACGTCTATGTTTTGGACACAGATATGTTGATAATGTCCAGTCCCAAAGGAGAAGTATTCATTCTCTGTGGTGTTTGAGGAATCTTTTGGTTCCTTTCAAGGGAGGAGAAAATGTCAACTCCAGTTAATAAGAAGCAAGTATAAAGCTGGATCCTCTGCCTGAGGTCACACAATGTACCATGGTGAAGGCTGAAGACAAGATCGCCTGTGGTTCCCACTGAAATGCTTCCAGACACTGTGCCCTCAAATCCTTCTGCTCTGGCAGTAAATGTCTTTTTCTTTCCTTGATTTTCTTCTGCTCCACTCCCCTTCATTAATCTAGACCTTATGTTACAGTTCTGGTAATAGTTCTTGCTGACCTGTATTTTCTTCTGTTTTTCTCACATATAAACTAGGTCTCTATTTCCAACATTGCCTGATAGTCATTCATTAATTCAACAAATATTAAGCATCTGTGCACCAACACCACTTTTTGGCACTGTGAAAACAGAAGTGAATGGCAGCGTGTTCCCTTCCCCTGCTGTAAAGTGAGTTCACTTTGAAGGATTTCCACCTGCTTGGTGTTACACTGACTTGATTTTACATCGACTTGATCTTACACCATCTCTGCTTTGTATTTATGGTCTTCTTCCAAGTAGCTGACCAAATGTTCACTGTTCTATTTGTAGCATGGCCCAAACTCCTAAGCCTCACTGAGGTGAAGCCGTGGGGACCATATTTTCCATTTAACATTAAGGGCCTCTTCCTTCCTCTTTCAGATAGCTCCTTTTGGTGCTTCAGTGGTTTTTTTTGGTTTTTTTTTTTTTTTTTTTGGTTGGCAGATCAGACTCAACTCTTTTGCTTTGTCTCCAATTCTCATGTACTGATATATTTCAGACAATTTATCTGGGCAGATCTGACCCATTGTATTTTCTATTCCTTTTGCAGACAGTGATAAGGTTTTCCCATGTCAATATCGTCTACTCATAATTTGAGTTTACTAGGTAACCACTGAGAATCCTGACCTTATTTTGATCCTCTCATTTCATATTTCATACCAAAGGAAAACAAGCTTCACAGTCACATCTACACCAAAACTAAAGATATAGAAAATACTTTCTATCTGCAGAAATTAATACAAATAATGTCATTTTCTTATTGAGGCTGGTTCTATTATTCATGCCTTCCACTTTAAAGAAATTATAAGGAATCTATTTGTTTTGTTGATTTTTTGATGTCCGGTTACCATGAAGCAAATATTCTGAATCCATTTGGAGAAATATACAGAAGGCTTACAGTTGGGTCTTCTGTTAAGTTTGTCTTGGGAAACTGTATCATTACTGCTGTAGGAGTGTAATAAAAAGTGTTTCTGGAGCATAAGTAAAGAAGGTGGTCAAAAACTCTTAGAGCTGAAAGGACGTCAGAGATAAGAAAACTCAACTGCATACTTTTAGAGATGAGGAAACCAAAGCTGGAAAAGATGATGATGTTACTTAAAGGCTAGCTGAAGGCATAGTTTCCACTTCTTTTCTTTGCTCTCCAACTGCTTACATCATAGGATCTTAATGCTATGTCCATGTATGTGAGTGTGTACATACCGCTAACCAGATTCTTGGAGAAGATTAAAGTTACTGTTTGAGATGATTTTAGAGGTTCAACTTTGACTATGATGTCTTATGTGAAATTCTAAAGTATATGTGTGCATTTTGTTTACTGTATGAACAGGAAAATCACAAAAGCAGAAGGGCTCTCTTGAAATTTACAGTCAAATGCAGTCACTGGCAACATTTTGGATCTTGTTAACTCTTATTTTAATGACAGATAGGGTAGGGGTTAGAAGTTGTGTATTGAAAAGGCTCCCTTGCTCAGAAATGACCCCTCCAATCAACCTGCCCATTAGAGATTCATTTAGTTAACCAAACTCATCTATTAAATGGATTGTAATTAGCTCACCAGACTGCTTCTGTGCCTCTCAGATCTGCTGCAATGAATAAACTGAAGTTTGATCTTGGACAAGGAGGAACGCTTTTGAGAAGGACAGGCAGAAAATCAGGTTGTGGGTAGCTAGAACTTTGGGAGAGGTAGATAGAAAGAAGACTGCAAATGTACCAAAAATTTCTAATTTTCAATGCTGCCTTTAGCCAAAGTACTCAGATGGAAAGCACATACATACTATAAAGTACATGTGAGCAATTAGGCAGATTATGCTCTGGACATGGTAAAAAGGTCCAGCTTTGAACCAAAATATTCCATGGTGCTAGAAAGGCAACTGAAGATCAGGTGAAAGTTTAAGAGCATATGGGCAAGTGAATCCATATGAGATGGTTTTATGAGATGGTAAAATATTTATTTCTCTTTGCCTGTTAATGATATCAGTTATTACCTCTCTCCAAATAAACCATCCATGCTGGAAATAACTAGAGCTCATTATGAAGCTTAAAAAGGGTATATGGCATTTGCAAGCACTGGAATTCGAGAGTGCATAGGTTATATACACATTCAAAGGATAGAGTTTGGCTGGATTGTCTGGCCTGATGATTTCACATCCAAAATACCTGCCATGCCATTTATTAGACTGAATTGATCTGTACTTTTCTGAATAGTCTTTTCCCCCACCTCTATCAGTAAGGTGAATACAATGATATTGGTTTCTGTGCCTACAGACATACTCAAAGAATAAAAGTTGACTTCATACACATTTATTCAGTTCAGTTCAGTTCAGTTCAGTCGCTCAGTCGTGTCCAACTCTTTGCGACCCCATGAATCGCAGCACGCCAGGCCTCCCTGTCCACATTTATTAGTTATATGATTGACTAGTTACTTGATCTTTCTAAGCCTCAGTTTAACTA
Organism: Bos grunniens; assembly: GCF_055505025.1. Classification (NCBI taxonomy): domain Eukaryota; kingdom Metazoa; phylum Chordata; class Mammalia; order Artiodactyla; family Bovidae; genus Bos; species Bos grunniens. The sequence continues at coordinate 10,363,556 of NC_141190.1, forward strand.
TCTGTAAAATGGGGATAATGGTAGCCTTTGTCTCACTGAGTTGCTGTAATTTCATTAGGGTTAAATGAGATGTACTCATACAAAACCTTAGAAGAGAATCTGACACATAGAAATGAGATGTACTCATACAAAACCTTAGAAGAGAATCTGGCATATAGTAAGCACTCAGTGTTAGCCAGTGTTCTCCATATAGGTCATCTGTTCTTGCTCCCAGACAAGAATGCACATGAATTGGTTAGTCTGAATGTCAAGAAGAGGTGGAAGAAGAAGATATATTAATAAGGTTTCAGTGGCAGCAGTTCTGGCCCTCCAAGCTTTCCCCTCCTCTCTCCAACCTGACTTCTGTACTCTTCTGTGAATCTAACCAGTGGGCCTCCTCCTGCCTCCTCTCCTTAGACCTTCAGTGTTCTGACCGTGGTTAGCATGGCAAAGCCTATTTCTGACCATCCACAACCCCGATCTTGCATTTTGTTTCTGTGTTTGCATCACAACAGCTCTATCTTATGAACGAGGCACATTAAAAACTCCCACTCTCTTTCTCTTAGAGAAAACATGAATTCTAAGTAGGTGAAGGTTTCAAAATTATTCAGTCGCCACCTGATAACCTGACCTTATTTTTTCTCTTTGCTCTTAGAAGAGAAACATGAAAATTATGTTAAATTGGCAAGGTCTATTAAAATTTTTTGAGAACTTTATTTTTTAACTTTATAGCTACCTGTATGTTTCAAATGTTTAACAAGTCTAAGCCATTTTTGTAATGTAAAGAAACCTACATATGCAAAATATAATAATATTCCTCTTCTGCCTAAATTGTGATTTGTCCTATGTGTCCTGGCTTCTATCTTATTGAAAACTGGATTAAAAAAAACAATGGGCTCATTTAACAAATATCATTATGTCTCCATTTGGCAATATAGTTGCTGAATGACCGACTGAATACTTAGGAACCCAGGAAACAGTGTATTGGAGCCCCAAGAATATTTTATCCCAGTTAACATCTGGGGCTTAATTGAGGGCAAAGATCACAACTTAAAGAATTTTATGTTTATTGTTTATAAACCATATTCTCACCCTATATAGCTCTATGAGAATTTCCGCAAGGGAGGTTTCTGAATTCTTTCACAGATTTCCCTGTGGGAATTCTCACAGAATTATATAGGATGAGAATCTGGCCTTCTTAGGCTTTATGATATGTTTAGAGAGGGGAGTAGGAGCTCGGCTAGGTTATTTTTATTTTCTACTGAATTCTTCTGGGGGAAGTTGTACTTTTTGAATCAAGATTGTATGTGTTTTAAAATTTCCAAAGACTTTAAAACAGCAGGGTCTGAAGAATGCAGTAATGTTTAATAGTCTAAACCTTGGATTTGAACATGTGATTTGAGAAGATATTTCCCACACCTTTTAAATCAGTGTTTCTTCTTCTATGGTTTCTATAAGCAGAAAATCTTGGTGTAAAATACCATATTTAAGTTGGAATTTAGATTTAAAAGCCTTTGATTAATGAGGTAGTTCTTTTTGAAATGACTAGAGTCCACATTTATGGTGAATTATTATTAGTAAAACTTTACATTAGAACAGCTGTAAATAGTCTATTATGTTAATATGACAGGCAAATTAACAAATAGTGTAACAGTGTGAAACATAATACAGCATGTTTCCCCAAAAGGTCAACGTGCCAACAGTACTGAATAAAATGATTCTCTTGTTTCTTGAGGTGACTTAAAGGGCAGCTCCTAAAATATGAGTTGTAGTCCTTTAAATGTCTACATTATTAGGACAATGCGGAGGACTTCAGCCATAACTTCAATATCTACCCTGGAGAATAGGAAAAAAGAAAGGGCATTAGAAATGTTCTTCATTTTCACTTTATGAAATTTCAAGCTTAGGACCTCAGTAGGTTATTTTCCCTGGAATCTCTCTGATTTTGTTTTTTCTGTTACCCACATAATTTTATGTATTGTAAATGAATTCTTTATAAGATGAAGATAATGAATACAGTTTTATGTGACAGTATTGACATCTCTGACTCACTTTATATGCACGTGTTGTATAATTACTCACACTTTCCTCTTTGGAGTTAGTAATCTGACATGGACATCCATGGATTTAAAAAAAAACACAAAAATATCCATATAAAATGAAGCCAAAGGTCAGCAATCAACCAGTAAATTCAGAATGGAAACAATGAACTTTTAAAAAATTCCTTGCTAGAGATACAGAGGTAGGTAGCCATCTTTTTGTCTTGATGAAGCTAATGTTTCATCAGAATTTCTTTTATGCATCAGAATTTCTCATATATGCTAGATGCTTTCACAAGTTACCTCATTTTCTTCTGGCAACAGCCCTAGTAGGTATGCATAATTAATCCTGTTTTACAGTTGAGGAAATAAAGATTCAGCAGTAAAATAACTTTTGCCTGGTCACTCAGTTGGTGTGTGGCACATCTGAGAACTGAATCCAGCTCTAACACTGATCTCTGCTCACTATAATACAACACAAAAATTAGGGTACATTAAGACTTCCCCAGTGGTCTAATGGTTAAGACTCTATGCTTCAACTACAGGGGACATGGGTTTGATCCCTGGTTGGGAAAATTCTGCATGCTACATAGGGCAGACTCCCTCCCCCCTCAGAAGTTAGATAATAGTTTAGGGGGATTTAGAAAGCATGCCCAGTTAGTCTATCATACTGTGCCATATCTGCGCACACTTATTTCATTAAGCCATTACTGAAACTAGCAGTGTATCCTCAACTTAGGCCATCCAAAATGATGGTGTTTGTTTCATCAAAGGTTTATAAAATCTAACTTGAATCTCCTGAATGAAGGACTCAAAAGACTCTCATTCAAGGTAAGAATCAAACATGCATGCATGCTATGTTACTTCAGTCATGTCCGACCTTTGCGACCCTATGGACTCTAGCCCACCAGGCTTCTCCATCCATGTGTTCTCTAGGCAAGAATACTGGAGTGGGTTTCCATGCCCTCTTCAAGGGGATCTTCCTGATCCAGGGATCGAACCTGGGTCTCCTGCATCTCCTGCAATGAAGGTAGACTCTTTACCACTGAGCCACCAGGGAAACCTGAGAATCAAACATTACACTCTCCGTATTCTGTTTCCATTAGCAGGATTTTCACGGACTTGATCAAGCAGTTCGATTAACCAAGATATAAAGTTGGTTAAATATCTCCATCTAATAGTTCTTACTGACCATTCTCAGGTATATGTGTATATACCAAAACATAAACTACATACTGTATTTATGTTTCTGGGCTAAGGAGTCTTTACAAATGTACTAGAGAACTTTAGGAGTGAAACACTGAGGCAGATAATCTATGAGATCCAGAGAAGGAGCTTTATGGAAAGGTCTGTATTCTTAAGCACACTATGGACATTCTCTTAAAAGCAATTTTCTTTTTGTGTGTGTGTGTGTGTTTTGCTCATCTATTTTTTTTTTTTTTTTTTACTTTAAGAGGCTGGTGGGCTTACTCTCTCCTGCTTTCTTGCTTATCATGGATGGCTGAGTCCCAGATTAAGCAGAGTTGCTCAGATACCCCATTGGCTGACCTCAAGGAACAGTGTCAGGGCCAGGGAGGTCCAGATTCCTCAGGACCCCGTGCAAGCCTGACAGTTCCTTAGATTGTTTGCCAAAGTCTGTTGCAGGGCGAATGTGGCTCTGAGTAGGACTTGTGCCGCCTGCTCTCAGCCACAGACCAGCCATCTAAGTAAACAATGCCTTTGGCGTGTAAATGGCATTTCAAGGAGGTCTCCTTGCTCTTCCTCCAGAGCAAGCTGCTGCTTCTAAAAGCTCTAAGCCCAGAACTGACAATGGCCAATAGGGAACATAATACAAGAATTCTGCTTAAGAGATAAGTCATATGGCTACTGCCTGAGGATACACGCAACTGCTCCGTGGTGGGGTCACTCACTCTCAAGACCTGAGGACTCCACTGTATGTCCAGAACTCTCTCTGACCTCTTCATGGAGGGCAAGAGGTAAGACAAACAGAGGAAAATAAGACTGGGGTCAAGTCACTAGCTTTATTTTCCAGCTTTAATTCCTGTTCTTTCTTATTCTTTTGCCTTTTTAAACATGTAGCAGCAGTCAGAAGGGGGAGAAAAGCCTATTAAAATGTTCAGATGCCTTTTGAAAAAAAATTAAATTTCCCCATTTTCTAAATTTAAAAAGTAGTTTTACCCTTCCTTTAGATTCTGTTCAGTTGCACAGTTCAGTTCAGTTCAGTCGCTCAGTCTTGTCCGACTCTTTGCGACCCCATGAATCGCAGCACGCCAGGCCTCCCTGTCCAGCACCAACTCCCGGAGTTCACTCAAACTCACGTCCATCGAGTCAGTGATGCCATCCAGCCATCTCATCCTCTGTCGTCCCCTTCTCCTCCTGCCCCCAATCCCTCCCAGCATAAGAGTCTTTTCCAAAGAGTCAACTCTTCGCAGGAGATGGCCAAAGTACTGGAGTTTCAGCTTTAGCATCATTCCTTCCATAGAAATCCCAGGGCTGATCTCCTTCAGAATGGACTGGTTGGATCTCCTTGCAGTCTAAGGGACTCTCAAGAGTCTGCTCCAACACCACAGTTCAAAAGCATCAATTCTTTGGCACTCAGCCTTCTTCACAGTCCAACTCTCACATCCATCTGTGACCACAGGAAAAACCATAGCCTTGACTAGACGGACCTTTGTTGGCAAAGTAATGTCTCTGCTTTTGAATATGCTATCTAGGTTGGTCATAACTTTCCTTCCAAGGAGTAAGCGTCTTTTAATTTCATGGCTGCAGTCACCATCTTCAGGGATTTTGGAGCCCAAAAAAGTAAAGTCTGACACTGTTTCCACTGTTTCCCCATCTATTTCCCATGAAGTGATGGGACCGGATGCCATTATCTTCGTTTTCTGAATGTTGAGCTTTAAGCCAACTTTTTCACTCGCCACTTTCACTTTCATCAAGAGGCTTTTTAGTTGCACACATGCCATGTAATAGAAGGAGCATCAGATTTAGTCTGGGAAAGTCCTGGCTTGGTCCTAGTTAGAGATGGGATTTTATCTTCATTTGGTCACTATATTATTAGTTGTAAAACGGTGATTTAAACCTATCTCACTGGATTTTGGGGAGAATTAAATGAGATAATGTCTACTAAGACCCTGGTGGAGGCCGTATACAGTAGGCACTTACAGATACAGAGACAATATTATTAGCCTGGAGAGATAACTGAACATTTTTCCTCTAAGGATACTCCCTTTTCTGGGTTTCAAATGGACAGGAAGCATTATTAATATTGCTGATGATATTTTATCCAAATCTTGTGATTTTGTACATTCTGTCCTTTCTGTGAAAAGGCCTACTCACTTAGAACTAAAAGAAGCTACTCTTATTTACTCCTGGAAGAAAAAGAAAGCCTTTAATCAAGCTAGCAAACAGCAATTAAGGATCCAAACGACTTCTGGTTACATAAGTGTTAACAATAAGTCACTTTAATACAGTCTTGCTTTTCGTTCACTCTCCAGCCAGTCCCTACATCTTCAAAAAGTTGTCCATAGTTACTGCCATCTCCTGAGACTGCTGTCCACACACATTGGGAGTTGTGAAGTAGTCTCCTAAGTAGAACCTCTGTTTCCAATCGCTCACCATTCTAATCCATATCATATCTGATGCTGTATGTATACTCCTTTGCTCCCATTACACATGAGACTAACCAATATCTCTGAAAAACAAATAGTGTATATGAACACATGTATATGAAATCTAGGAAAATGGTACTGATGAAGCTATTGGCAGGGCAGGAATAGAGACTGACATAGAGGGTGTCGGACATGTGGACACAGGGGCCGAAGGTGAGGGTGGCATGAATTGGGAGAGTGGCACTGACATTTATACATGACTATGTGTGAAAGAGATAGCTAGTGACAAGCTGCTGTACGGTACAGGGAGCTCAGCTTGGTGCTCTGTAATGACCTAGAGGGGTAGAATGGGGTAGCAGGATTGAGGCTGAAGAGGAGGAGATATGTGTATAGATATAGCTGACATAAGAGATGTATGTTTGATCCCTGGGTTGAGAAGATCCCCTGGAGGAGAGCAAGGCAACCCACTCCAGTATTCTTGCCTGGAGGATCCCATGGACAGAGGAGCCTGGTGGGCTGGCTACAGTTCATAGTATTGCAAAGAGTCGAACACGACTGAAGCGACACAGCATGCACGTACATATTCCCTGTATCTAATCTTGCTTCCTGCTAACACTGCCTTATTCAATGCACTCATGATTTTAAAACTGTCTTATGTTGAAGGATGGGGCATATGAATTAGAAGCCTAGGAGAAAAAAGTAGTTTCCAAGAGGTACATAATTTTACTTGAGACAGTTACCATTTTAAAACCAATCTATGGCACATAGCAAATCACTAAAAATATATATGGCCTTTTCAGTATTTCTTTTAAGGACTTAGAAATGCAGTTTTCTGATGGCCTGGATTTCCTTTAATGGAACATCTGCTGTGGAAGTGTGCTGTTTCCCTATACTTTCTTCCAGATATCCGGAAATTCTGAGGATTAACTAATTTAAGCTTCATCAGGGTGTTCTGTTTACTAATTGTGACTAAATGTCAGGACATATAGCTGTTTGATTTGAAAGTGTTCATATTTCATAATTTATCTTTCCTGAAGTGAAACACTTGATAGAAATCCAACAAAAAATAAGATAAAAAAGGCAAATAAAGCAATCAGTTCTGTTTTCTTCTGTCATGGCTGGTTTCCCAATTGGATAGATTTTTATAAAGGGAATACTTTTCAAAATGCCAGGAACCTTCTGGTGATAAATCCAGAATGACTGAATATCAATTCTAAAGTAAGACATTTTATTCTTTTCATACTTCTAGACCATTTTATATAAATCTAATTTCTTTTTTTTTTTCTGATGACCCTGAGTTGTAAGAAGGTGGCATGATTAGACTTGCCTTGAGCTCACATTAACACTACACATAAGCTGACAAGCAACCTGTCAGCGTTTTCCAGATCTCTTATGTCATGAGGACATGCTCTAATTATTTGGACCCAGAAATATTATTAATAGACATGTGGTGCAAGCAGTGCTCTTAACACTTCTTTAGAAACTAATTTCTTGGAAATGGACAAAGACTGACTTTGTTAAGGTTAATTACTTAGTATTTACCACATCTGAAGGAACATTGATTGAGAGAGTTGCTTTATTGAACAAGGCGTGTGATGCTGAGACTATGGATTTAAGAGTCTCCTGAAATTAGCATGGCTTTTAATTATAATAGATTTAAGTCGGATATAACAATTTCAAACAGACTTCTATGTAAATGGTGACAAAGCCTACTGATTGAGTGAAAGGAATGAATTGACTGTACTGGCAATCTTGGTATTTATCTGTTAAACCTTATTTGTTGCTTAGTCTGTTTTCAGTCAATTGGGCAGTGCATTGGTATTGCACATTCTCCTCAAGTCCTTGGGTTCCTGTATTGTGAACTCCTGCTGGGATTACAGTGCTGCACACAGCAGGTATGGAGCCTTCCCCTGGAAATACTCTCAGTTATCCATTATAGGACAATGCAGGATCAAGAGCATAGCTTGGTACCACGGCAAAGAGCATGGGCTCTTGAGTCAGATGGCCTGGTTTTGAATCTGGCTTGACCATTCAAGATCAAACCAGTCCATTCTGAAGGAGATCAGCCCTGGGATTTCTTTGGAAGGAACGATGCTAAAGCTGAAACTCCAGTACTTTGGCCACCTCATGCGAAGAACAGACTCACTGGAAAAGACTCTGATGCTGGGAGGGATTGGGGGCAGGAGGAGAAGGGGACGACAGAGGATGAGATGGCTGGATGGCATCACTGACTCGATGGACATGAGTTTGAGTGAACTCCGGGAGTTGGTGATGGACAGGGAGGCCTGGCGTGCTGCGATTCATGGGGTAGCAAAGAGTTGGACACAGCTGAGCAACTGAACTGAACTGAACTGACCATTCACTAAATGTGTGACCTCAGGCCAATTACCTATCCCACCTATGTCTGTTTTCTCATCTGTCATGCAAGGTCTTGCCTTAATACCCCACCTCCTGCTTTGCCCACCCATCTTCTCCTTTACCCTCTTTTATTTCATGCCGTAACTTGCCACCTGACACATATGTGTTGGTCTATTTGTTTGTTCACTTTCTGATCCCCTCCACTGGAATTGAAGGTCTGTGAGCGCAAGAACTTAGTCTCATTCACCCAATACATGTAATTGTGCTTGACACACAACAAAGCAATCTATAGTAAGTTGATGGAGAGCTGAATGAATGGATGGACAATGGAGATAGAAGTCTCCAGGTTGGGCAAAATGTCAATTTTCTCTGATGCTCCTGGAAGACTGACAATAGTGAGAAGAAGAAAAAAAAAAAAAAAACCTGGAAGTTTATCACAGGAATAAAGGAAATAATCCAGGAATGGGAAGAAAGAGAGATTGATACTAGTGAAAAGAAGAAAGGTCTAGGTACTGTTAAATTAGTTTCATGGAAACGCATGAACAGTGAGTCTATCAAATGCAGGCCATAAGAAAGGCAGTGTGCCAAATTGAACTGAGGTAGAGGCTCATTGGAGGAGATGGCTTTATGCCTAGCTGATGATTTGGGGCAGCCCACACCAGTCATAAAGTGTTCTGTCAGATCCTAAAACAAACGGGACGTTATTCTTTCCTCGGAGGATATATAATCAAAGGCAAATGTTAATAAGGTGATGAATGAAGGGAGCTGCTGATCCAGTTCCATACAATGCTGACACATTACCCAGGTGGTAACATTCAGACAATGAATAGATATAAACAAATTTAATGCATAAATGCAGAGTAAGGAAAATGCACGGCACCAGATGCTCTTGGCCACTGGGGCAGAAGAAGTGCTTAGTGTCAAAGACAACCTTGGTCCTTGTCATGAGATCAGCTGTCATTGTGGCTGCTCTGAGATTTGCAGCAATGGTTGGTAATGTTTTTCCCTTCATCTTCATTTGAGACTCACTTATCAGGATTTAAAATATAAACAATTGGACTTCCCTGGTGGCCCAGGGGTTAAGACTCTGCACTTCCAATGCAGGGGACCCAGGTTTGATCCCTGGTCAAGGAACTAGATCCCACATGCTTCAATGAAAACCCAGCACAGCCAAATAAATAAATACTTAAAAATAATAAAATATGAACAAGAACTTATATGACCGTCCAGCATCCTGCTCATTTACAATACTTTACACTGCTTTGGATTTGGTAGCTTCATATATTGTGATAATCAGGATGCTCAAATACATTGCCACACACGGCAAATCTGGGTAATATCTGTGCCACAGTCATTAGCACCATGTTCCTGAAAGGTATGAAGAGGAGGCGGGAACCGTGCACGTAACACTTCACCCCCATCTACACCTTCCCCACACTTCTTCAGAACAGATGGCAGAGAGGCATTAGTTGTCTCATGTTTTGTTTTGAAATGTTTCATTGTAAAATAAACAATTCTGCAGTAGAGTTTTTATTTGTTAGCACATGCAACTAGACTTAAAGTTAAATGCTGTTATCCCACCACCCTTGCCCCAAAGCTGAATCAAACAAAAATAAAAATAAAGCATAGAATCAAAAGGAATGAATGAAGCTGAAACCCTACCTGCAACTTAGATCTCTGTCCTGATGTGTCTCAGCACATAGAACCTCCCTGTTCACCCATAAACTATGTTTTCATTGTGTTGTGTTTAGTTTTATTTTTCACTGCTATTTGTTTAAGTGGTATAGACCAAGTCACTCTAGTAACAATTATTATTGTTATTGCACCATGTAGGAGGTGCAAGGCTAGGCATAAAAGTGTAAGGTCACTGCTTTCAAGGGATTTAAAATCTGGTTAAGTATTTTTCTTGAAAAATTATAACTAAAAACACTCAACAGTACATACTAAGTGACAGCTATTGGTTTAGACAACAGCTGCAATTGTAGGTCAGGAGAAGGTGAAATGACACACACATAGAATACAGAAGGAAATGTTTCCATGAGATGTGAGTTGAGATTCAGATAAGTAGACAAGGAGACAAAGGCATTCCAAAAAGAAAGGGCAGTGAGAGTAGAGGCACTGAGACAGGAAAAGATGAATTATGTGGGGGCACAGACAATAAACGATGGCAGGAATGATGATGCTAGAGAGGGAGAAAGTCCCCACACAGAATGCACGAGAGTTGCCCCCCAAATTTAAAATTTTCAGGATTATCTCAAAACTTACTTGGAAGTTTACTCTGTTGCTGAACAGAGGGCTAGCGTATTATACTTCAAGTGTGACTCCATTCACTCATTCAGTGATGCAGCAGTTCACGGAGCATTCCTGGGTATGCGTTAGGTGCTATAGACACAATAAAGTTAGGATACGGTCCTTTGACCTCAAGAAGATGACAGTTTAATGTGGAATACAGAGAAATGTGAATTATAATCCAGGTTGAAAGTCATAGCCATGTCAAAACTGGAGTACCTTTGGTCTTTCACAAAAGCCCTGCTTTAATGAACCCTCATGAGAATAATGAAGAAGTCCAGGGAGGGACTCATGTATAATAATGAGTCCTTTCAATACTGCAACACAGGACAACTGTATTGACAATACATGGACTGGTATGCTGTAAATAGATAATACTTTGCCCTTCTTCTTTTAGTATTGGGAAAAAAGAAAAAAAGGAGATTGGGGGAAAAAAATCATCACAATAGAAGGTCAGGACCCCAAAATAAACAGGTGCTTTCAGAAGAGAAAAAAATGAATACATTCTGTTATTTCTAGTCATAGCTACAGATTATAGAATACACATTCCAGTACTCTTCTAGGTGTTTCACATATGTTAACTCAATTATCACAATATCTCAGACAGGTATTTGTGCCCCAAACACAAAGTCAGTAAGAGAATGAGCTAGGGTTCAAACTCATCTGTGTTCTTAAGCAGTAGCCATACAACTTTCTTACATGTGGGAGGATCCCTCTGGGTAATGGTGGTGCAGGGGAAGGGGGGTCTTCAGAAAGATGTCAAATAGAGAGCACTTAAATTTAAGGAAACTTAGAATGGGTGGAACGAACTGATATGAGAATCCACATTTTTGTTCTGCTTTCGTATTTTTCCATTTTATAAGACTGTGAAAGTGTCAGTCGCTCAGCTGTGTCCAGCTCTTTGGGACCCCATGGACTATAGCCCCCTAGGCTTCTCCATCCATGGGACTTTCCAGGTAAGAAAACTGGAGTGGATTGCTATTTCCTTCTCCAGAGGATCTTCCCGACTCAGGGATTGAACCCAGGTCTCCTGCATTACAGGCAAAATCTTTACCTTCTGAGCCACCAGGGAAGCTGGCAGAAGACTAGTAGAATTCAGTGTGAAGAGGGAATGGTCTCTTTTAGATAAATAATAATGGTATTGAATACTGACTGAACATCTATCTGTATGTACCCGGTACTCCTCACAGGTACCGTTATTATTCCCATTTTACAATACCACCAACAACAAAAATTGAAGAGACTCCTGTTACAAAGAAAGAAGTTTGTTTGGTCTTTATCACAACCTACACAGTTGGCAAGGGCTGGAATTTAGATGTGTCTGATGTCGCAAAGAGTCGGACACGACTGAGCGACTGATCTGATCTGATCTGACAAATCTTTACCATCACATCACACATTAAATGTCCAGGTTATTGGTCTTGTTGATTTGCTGGGTTTGCCTTTCTTCCATTAATGTATTAGGATCCAAAAGTTCTGCTAGGCTGGAGTGGAGTTAGGGAATGGCACTGTGGGGATAAGGCTGTATTTCTTTGACAAGGCAGCTGGCTCTTCATGGCATTTTGGAACCAGAAAAACTATCTGGGAACCATTAGGTACAATCCATTCCTATCTCTACTGAAAGTGTGGAAAATTGTGGATCTCTTTCCAATAACCATTATTTAAATATTTATCTATGAACTATTCTTTCTCTTAAAATAAGAAATTTTATCTATATGACACATCTTAAGTTAAAAGGTACAGAAACTGAACTAAGAATCACATCTTACTTCAAGTTCCAAAGTAGAGAACCATAATCATCAGAAGTACAGGATTTGGAGGTTACACTATTTCTATTAAATTTCTGATGGCCAGATAAGAATTTATTTACTGTTTGATCCAAATAAAGATATGTACATCAACAAAGGTATAGAACAGAGAGAAATTATTCATATTCTTTATTAAGGGGAAAGTTAAAAATGATGCTTATTAGACATCTTCTATATGTCTGTTATTTTTACATATTTTACAGTAACTCATTTGGTTCTAACAATGACCTGTATATTGTGATCTCATTTTATATATGAAACACTTGAACTTCAGTGTGGTTAAGCAAATCAAACAATTAACAAGTGGCAGAGGCAAGGTAGACACACCTAGCTTTCTCTCTTTCTCTCTTTAACTATGTTGGCCTGTACTAGAAGAGAAAAGAAACCAACTCTTTGCTTCTGCAAGACTTGTTATAAAGATTAAAAACACCCTCAACAATAGGAAAAGAGAGGTTTGCCGCTGCTACTGCTGAAAAGTCGCTTCAGTCGTGTCCGACTTTGTGCGACCCCATAAACAGCAGCCCACTAGACTCCCCCATCCCTGGGATTCTCCAGGCACGAGCCCTGGAGTGGGTTGCCATTTCCTTCTCCAATGCACAAAAGAGAAAAGTGAAAGTGAAGTACCTCAGTCGTGTCTGACTCTTAGCGACCCCATGGACTGCAGCCTACCAGGCTCCTCCATCCATGGGATTTTCCAGGCAAGAGTACTGGAGTGGGGTGCCATTGCCTTCTCCAGAAGAGACGTTTATAGGCAGAAATAATGCAAATGAAAAAGAATAAAAACCATTGCGTGAGCTGGACAAAACATGTATATGGGACACTTGAAGTCAAGTATTTTACTTCCAATCATAATTTTCCAACCTCTTGCTCCACTTGTTTCCCCAGATGCCATACAAATATGATACTAAATTTGATTTTCAAGGGAAAGGACTAGGACTATTACTAATAAGAAAATATGGTTTTGCATTTCTTTGGATAGCTTTATAAAATGTGTTCCCACTTCCAAAAGGTTGCAAAGAGTCAGACATGACTGGGTGTGCACACGTGTGCCCTCATACACATACACACACACACACACATAATATGAAAGGTTCACTTTCTATTTAGGTACATTTCTCAAATATTGTCTTTTGCAATAAGTATACTGATTTAAATTTGACTCTGTTAATAACACTCTACTTTGGCTTTCAAATGGCTTAACCATGTCTAGAAGCACATGAATGAGACTGATAAGACCGCTCATGTGGTTTTGACCCTTAGAGAGGATAGTGGGTGGATATTATCCTTTATACTTTGTACCATTCTCAGAGGACAGTCACAGATGTGTAAACAAATGTGAAAAAGAAATAAAGGGGACAGCCAGATTGCCAGAGATCCATTACTTTACCCCTGGGGTATAGCCATAGTATAGTGGCTATTACAGAACTGGGGCAAATGCCAAGAGCACTGAATTCAAAGGGAGGCTCCCTGAAGTGAGTCATCTATTTAGACAACATCAGAGGAATATTGGGTCAGATCCTACTGGGTGAAGAGGTTACACCATGGGCATTTGGTAGTCACTTTGGGAATTACACTAATTTACGGCAACATGAATATAGAGTGGCAAAGTGTCATTAAAGGCTAAGGTAAATTTATTTCTATACAAGATAGAAAGGGCAGTTGGTCATGCATCTTTTCTTATTAGCCACACTTACAAACATGGATGGCAGCCATGATAGGCTTGAAATAAAGATAAAGGATAGATATCTAGTTCACTAAGTAATATCCTGGTGTCTTGAGAGAGCTGATGTTGTCATTAATCTTCTCTTTTAGCAAGAACTGGCTCTTTTTTAAAAATCATAGACCAACTTCCCATTCTGTATAGAGAGGCGAAATGAGACAGTTTTTAAACAACAACCAGATTCCAAGATCAAGGAACTTGTTAGAGGCTGGCCCTGCCACTGTCTAGCAATGGAACCTTGGGTAAGTAATTGAATCTTTGAGTCTCAGTTTAGTCACATGTAAGAGGTGCATAATAAGAGTATCCTCTTTATAAAACTTGCTATATAATTCGATAATATATAGAAAATCCATCTGTAACTTTAACAATGCTATACAAAAGTTAGGCATACCTGCTATATTTCAAAGAAAAAGGATTCAGCCAATATAAGTCAAATTTTAGTTTCCTAAACAAGAATATAGAATGAATCTTGAGTTCAAGTTGATCTGTCTTATAAGGACTAGGAAGGACAAGGGTGGTTAGGGTCATTTGCTGAGCTCAAGTCCTATTCACTAATTCGTTCTTTTATGGATTATGCTTATATTTAAGTAATTGCGTTAGTCACTCAGTCATGTCTGACTCTCTGTGAACCCATGGACTGTAGTCCGCCAGAATCCTCTGTCCATGGGATTCTCCAGGCGAGAATAATGGAGTGATTATTCCCTTCTTCAAGGAACTTTCTGACCCAAGGATTGAACCTGGGTCTCCTACATTGCAGGCAGATTCTTTACTGTCTGAACCACCAGCGAAGCCCATATCTAAGAAATCTTGGCGCGATTTCAGGCAAAGAACATTTCATGCAAAGATGGGCACAATACAGGACAGAAATGGTATAGACCTAACAGAAGCAGAAGATATTAAGAAGAGGTGGCAAGAATACACAGAAGAACTATACAAAAAAGACCTTAATGACCCAGATAACCACGATGGTGTGATCACTCACCTAGAGGCAGACATCTTGGAATGCAAAGTCAAGAGGGCCTTAGGAAGCATCACTACGAACAAAGCTAGTGGAAGTGATGGAATTCCGGCTGAGCTATTTCAAATCCTAAAAAATGATGCTGTGAAAGTGCTGCACTCAATATGCCAGCAAATTTGGAAAACTCAGCAGTGGCCATAGGACAGGAAAAGGTCAGTTTTCATTCCAATCTCAAAGAAGGGCAATGCCAAAGAATGTTCAAACTACCACATAATTGCACTCATTTCACATGCTAGCAAAGTAATGCTCAAAATTCTCCAAGCCAGGCTTCCACAGTATGTGAATCAAAAATTCCAGATGTTCAAGCTGGATTTAGAAAGGCAGAGGAACCAGAGATCCAATGGCCAACATCCACTGGATCACAGAAAAAGCAATAGAATTCCAGAAAAACATCTACTTCTGCTTCAATGACTATGCCAAAGCCTTTGACTGTGTGGATCACAACAAACTGTGGAAAATTCTTATACCAGACTATCTTACCTGCCTCCTGAGAAACCTGCAGGCAGGTCAAGAAGCAACAGGTAGACATGGAACAATGGACTGGTTCCAAGCTGGGAAAGGAGTACATCAAGGCTGTATATTGTTACCCTGCTTATTTAACTTATATGCAGAGTACATCACATGAAATGGTGGGCTGGATGAAGCACAAGCTGAAATCAACATTGCTGGGAGAAATATCAATAACCTCAGATATGTAGATGACACCTTCCTTATGGCAGAAAGTGAAGAGGAACTAAAGAGCCTCTTGATGAAAGTAAAGCCTTTGACTGTGTGGATCACAATAAACTGTGGAAAATTCTGAAAGAGATGGGAATACCAGACCACCTGATCTGCCTCTTGAGAAATTTGTATGCAGGTCAGGAAGCAACAGTTAGAACTGAACACGGAACAACAGACTGGGTCCAAATAGGAAAAGGAGTACGTCAAGGCTGTATATTGTCACCCTGCTTATTTAACTTCTATGCAGAGTACATCATGAGAAACACTGGACTGGAAGAAACACAAGCTGGAATCAAGATTGCCAGGAAAAATATCAATAACCTCAGATATGCAGATGTCACCACCCTTATGGCAGAAAGTGAAGAACTAAAGAGCCTCTTGATGAAAGTGAAAGTGGAGAGTGAAAAAGTTGGCTTAAAGCTCAACATTCAGAAAACGAAGATCATGGCATCTGGTCCCATCACTTCATGGGAAATAGATGCGGAAACAGTGGAAACAGTCTCAGACTTTATTTTTTTGGGCTCCAAAATCACTGCAGATGGTGACTGCAGCCAAGAAATCAAAAGATGCTTGCTCCTTGGAAGGAAAGTTATGACCAATCTAGATAGCATATTCAAAAGCTGAGACATTACTTTGCCAACAAAGGTTCGTCTAGTCAAGGCTATGGTTTTTCCTGTGGTCATGTATGGATGTGAGAGTTGGACTGTGAAGAAGGCTGAGCGCCGAAGAATTGATGTTTTTGAACTTTGGTGTTGGAGAAGACTCTTGAGAGTCCCTTGGACTGCAAGGAGATCCAACCAGTCCATTCTGAAGGAGATCAGCCCTGGGATTTCTTTGGAAGGAATGATGCTAAAGCTGAAACTCCAGTACTTTGGCCACCTGATGTGAAGAGTTGACTCATTGGAAAAGACTCTGATGCTGGGAGGGATTGGGGGCAGGAGGAGAAGGGGACGACAGAGGATGAGATGGCTGGATGGCGTCACTGACTCGATGGACGTGAGTCTGGGTGAACTCCAGGAGTTGGTGATGGACAGGGAGGCCTGGCGTGCTGCGATTCATGGGGTCGCAAAGAGTTGGACACGACTGAGCAACTGAACTGAACTGAACTGAAAAAGCTGGCTTAAAACTCAACATTCAAATAACGAAGATCATGTTATCCGCTCCCATCACTTCATAGCAAATACATGGGAAAACAACAGAAACAGTGACAGACTTTATTTTCTTGAGCTCCAAAATCACTGCAGATGGTGACTGTAGCCATGATTTTAAAAGATACTTTCTTCTAGGAAGAAAAACTATGACAAACCTAGACAGTGTATTAAAAAGCAGAGACATTACTTTGCCAACAAAGGTCAATCTTGTCAAAGCTATGGTTTTTCCAGTAGTCATGTATGGATGTGAGAGTTGCACCATAAGGACGGCTGAATGCTAAAGAATTGATGCTTTTGAACTGTGGTGTTGGAGAAGACTCTTGAGAGTCCCTGGACCGTAAGGAGATCAAACCTGTCCATCCTAAAGGAAATCAGTCCTGAATATTCTTTGGAAGGACTGATGCTGAAGCTAAAGTGCCAATACTTTTGCCACCTGATGTAAAGAGCTGACTCATTAGAAAAGAGCCTGATATTTGGAAAGATTGAAGGCAGAAGGGGATGACAGAGGATAAGATGGTTGGATAGCATCACTGACTCAATGGACATGAGTTTGAGCAAGCTCTGGGAGATGATGAAGGACAGGGAAGCCTGGAGTGCTGCCGTCCATGGGGTCTCAAAGAGTTGGGCACAACTGAGCAACTGCAACAATTTCAGGCCACAAATATTTTCCTTATATTTTCTTTTAATTTTTTAAAATAATTTTAGGTTTTATATGTAGTTCTATAATCCACTTTGAGTTACTCTTTTATATATTTTGAGATGCTGATCAGAGTTTTTTTCTTCTTAGTGTATAGACATCCAACAGATCCAGCACAACTTGTTGAAAAGATGATCGTTTCTGCACTCGAAGTGCTTTTTTTTTTTTTCCAGTTGATTTTATTATATTTTTAAAATTTTATTTTTTATTATTTTTTTTTATTTTTTTTGGGTAAATTCTTAAACTATTTTATCCATTAATTGTGTATTTTATTAATCACAAATCAAAAGGTCTCATGCTGCAAAATTTTTGCGAAAATGACTAGTTTTTAAAAGCTTTATAAATAAAATCTCTCCCTACCAAAAAACTGAGTTAAATTCAATCATCTTTTTTTTTTTTTTCCAGTATGTTTTTAAATTTTTATTCCTTTATTTCTCATGTGTTCCCCATCCTGAACCCTCCTCCCTCCTCCCTCCCCATACCATCCCTCTGGGTCGTCCCAGTGCACCAACCCCAAGCATCCAGCATCGTGCATTGAACCTGGACTGGCATCTCGTTTCATACATGACATTTCACATGTTTCAATGCCATTCTCCCAAATCTTCCCACCCTCTCCCTCTCCCACAGAGTCCATAAGCCTGTTCTATACATCAGTGTCTCTTTTGCTATCTCGTATACAGGGTTATCGTTACCATCTTTCTAAATTCCATATATATGCGTTAGTATACTGTATTGGTGTTTTTCCTTCTGGCTTACTTCACTCTGTATAATAGGCTCCAGTTTCATCCACCTCATTAGAACTGATTCAAATGTATTCTTTTTAATGGCTGAGTAATACTCCATTGTGTATACGTACCACAGCTTTCTTATCCATTCATCTGCTGATGGGCATCTAGGTTGCTTCCATGTCCTGGCTATTATAAACAGTGCTGCGATGAACATTGGGGTACACGTGTCTCTTTCCCTTCTGGTTTCCTCAGTGTGTATGCCCAGCAGTGGAATTGCTGGATCATGAATCCTTGTCAAAAGTCAATTGTCTCTGTGTATGCGTGGACCTTTTCTCCTTAGTTTTGTTGACAAGCTTTCTGTTTGCATGCCTGTGTCATGCTGTTTTGGTTTCTGTGGTTTTATGATAGTCTTGAAATCATGTGATATTAGCTTTTCAACTTCATTCTTTTTCCAAGCTGTTTGCATAATTCTACCTTGCATTTACACATGAATTTCAAAATCAGTTTGTAAATTTCCACCACAAATCCTAGGATATTTGATTTGGACATTAAATCTATACATCAATATGGGAAAAGCATCAACTTTTCCAATTAATGAAAAAGATACCTCTTTATTTACTTCAATCTTTATGTCTGTCAGAAATGACTTATAGTTTTCAGTTTATGGGTCTTGCATATCATTTGTCAGATATATCTCAAAGTATTTTCTTTTTTAAAATGCTACTGTATGTGTATTATTTTTTTTTTTTTTAAATTTGATCGCTTGCTGCTGGCATAAATACAATTAATTTTTGCACATGGATCTGTAGTCTGCAGTCTTGCTAATACACTCTCTTATTCGCTTTCTGTTTTTGTAAATTTTATATTTTCTATCTAGATGTTTATGTTATCTGTGAATAAAGGCAGTTTTTACCTTCCTTTCCAACCTTTATACTTCATATTTCTATTTCTTGTCTAATTGCACTGCCTAACCCTGGCTATAATGCTGAATAAAAGTGATGACAACAGTCATTTGGTCTTTTATTATGAAGTAAAAAATTGGCTGTAGGTTTTTCGTAGACACCATTATCAGATTGAGGAAGTTTTCTTCCTATTGCTGATAAGCCAAGAGTTTCTATTAAGAATGAATATTGAATTTTCCAAGCACATTGTTAAAAAATTTTTTTTGCACCTATTGAACTGATCATAGATTTTTTCAGAAGTTTATTAACATGGTGAATTGCATTGATTTTTTGCAAGTTAAACCAACCCTGCATTCATGAGATAATGCCCATTTGGTCATGATCCATTTATTAGAGTTGATTCCCTTTGCTATCATTTTGTTCAGAATTTTTGTTTCTTTGTTCATAGTAATAATGGTCTGTCGTTTTCTTGTAATGTCTTTGAGTGGTTTTGGCACTGGGGTAATAATGCTGGTCTCAGAATAAGTTAGAAACTCCTCTACTTCAGTTTTTTGGAAGAACTACATTGGATTTCTACTTATTTCTTATTGTTTAGTAGAATATCTTCAGTGAAACTGTTTGGGCCTGGGGTTTTCTTTGTGAGAAGGTTTTCAACTATTAATTCAAAAATTTTTAGTAGATCTAGGGTTTTTTTTTTGTTGTTTTTGTTTTTTTTTAATTTATTAATTTTAATTAGAGGCTAATTACTTTATAATATTGTATTGGTTAGATCTAGGTTTATACAGGTTTTCTATTTCTTTTTGAGTGAGCTTTGGTAGTTTGTTTCTTTCAAGAAATTTGTCCATTTCATCTAAGTTGTCACATTTATAGGTATAGCTGTTCATAATATCTCTTTATTATCCTTTTAATATCTGTGGAATCTGTACTGATGTTATCACTCTAATCACTGATATTGGTAATTTGTGTCTTTCCTGTTTTCATGACCAATCTGGCTAAAGATTTACTAATTTTTCTTCATCTTTGCAACGAACCAACTTTGGTTTAATTGATTTCTCACTGTCTTTGTTTCCCATTTCATCTATTTCTACTTTGATTTTTATTATTTCCTTTCTTCTGCTTCTTCAGTCACTAAGTTGTTTCTGACTCTCTTCTGCTAGCACTGGCTTTATTTGCTGTTTGTTTTCTAGCTTCTTAAAGTAGAAGCTGAGGTCACTAATTTTAGTCCTCTGAAGACCTTTATTCTTTACCAACTTACTGCTATAAATTTCCTCCTAAACAGTGTTTTAGTAGTACTTCACACATTCTGATATATTTTCACACTCATTCAGTTGTGTATTGTATTTTCACATTCATACTTTATAATTTCCCTTTTGATTTTTCCCTTGATCCATGAACTATTCAGATTTGTGCTATGTAGTTTTCCAAATATTTGGAGATTTTTCACAAATATTTCTGTTATTGGTTTTAATTTAATTCCACCATAGTAGTCAGAGAACATACTTTGAATTACTTGAATACTTTTAAATTTACTAAAAATATTTTAATGGCTCAGGATGGGGTCTCTTTCAATAAATTTTCCATGTGCTTGTGAAAAGAAAGCATTTTGCTGCTCTTCAGTGGAGTGTTCTGTAAGTTAAGCAGATAAAGTCGATTAATAAGCATTATTCAAGGGTACTATATCACTGATTTCTTAATTTCTTTTTCCATACATTATTGACAAAGGGGCACTGACATCTCTAACAATTACTGTGGGTATCACCATTCCTCCTTGCAGCTCTATCAAGTTTGTTTTCTCCCTATGTATTTAGAAACTCATTAGATACATGTGCATTTAGGACTCTTTTGTCTTTGAGAACTGACTCCTTTATTGTTATGAAATGACCTTCTTTTTCCTGTTAATATTTTTTGCTCTGAAATCTAATGTTAATATAGCCATTCAGCTTGTTTTTTTTTTTTTTTTTGATTAATGTTAGCATAGCATTTAGTTTTGTTCCTTTTTACTTTATATATATATAATATTTGAAGTGTATTACTTTTTGGCAACATATAGTTGTGCCTTGATTTTTTAAATTCAATGTAACAATCTCTGCTTTTAGTTAAGGCATTTAAACCATTTACATTTAATGTCATAATTGACATGGTTTGATTTAGGTCTATCACTTGCTATTTGTTTTTTGTTTTTCCCATTTGTTCTTTGTCCTATTTTCTCTCTTTTCTTTTGGATTAAATGAATTTTTTTTTTATGATTCTTGTTACATTTCTATTGTTGGATTATGGGCTATAACTCTTGGTTTGGTTATTTTAGGAGCTGTAATGCACTTTTTAAAGTCAAAAGTTTTCCATTCAAATACCAAGGAGTATATAAATCTGAACCCCTTTAAAAGGTCTGTGGTTATGTGTTTTGTCTTTTTTTTTTTTTTTTAAGAGGTACTGAAATGAATGGGCTGAAAAGATCAAGCTAAAATGAATGCTTGCAATTCATAATCTTTAAAATGGAGTCAAAATGCCAGAATACACTTTACTGCTTTTAAACCAAGTTCACCATAGCCAGTACAGAGCCAAAGTGAGATTTTGGAACAAGCTGAAAATTCTTCTTTTTAAATAATATGTTGCTCTTAGTGATGCCAGGCTCAATTTCTTGATAAGTTCTGGATATCGGAAATTGTGTTTACCCAGACAAAATATTAATACCTGACACTGAAAATGAACTTAAAAGTTATGTTAATATAATCATCACAGAAATGAAATTGTTATTTCAGTAATATAGGAAAAACACTAGATTCAATTTTATATACCTTTGTAATTTTCTGTTGAACATAGTTGGAGGCAGAACTGAGAAATTCCAGGAGCCCTATGCTGGTCAGTGAATCCTAAGACCCATGTATTTACAAGGTGAATGTCTCCATCTGAGGCATGGAAACCAGTATAGAAAACCCCTGTGGTCTAGACTTGTTCTAAGTATTGCTAAAGAAGCAATTGGTGTGGCAGAAACATGGACATTCAGAGACAGACAACTGCAGTATGAGTTTTCCTTTCATCACCACTTAATCTCTGCTTGTGCTACACAGGATAGATTACTTAATTTCTCAGAATATTTCCTTATTTTAATATCTATGTATCATATTTTAGCTATAATCTAAATAATACTTATTTTACAATGTTTTGGTGAGAATTGAAAGAGGAAACTTTATAACAACTATGATTAATTAAACAATAGCAAATGTAATAGCAAATGTAAAATTTCCACTTTGGCCCTGCCATGTCATTCTTTCTGGAGTAATTAGTAGTTGTCCTCCACTCTTCCCCTGATGCTGGGATAGACTGAAGGCAGAAGGAGAAGAGGGTGACAGAGGATGAGATGGTTGAATGGCATCGCCGAATCAATGGACATGAACTAGTGCAAACTCTGGGAGACAGTGAGGGACAGGGAAGCCTGGAGTGCTGCAGTCTATGGGGTCGTGAAGAGTCGGACACGACTTGGCGACTAAACAACGACAACAAATGTAAAGCATTGTTTCTATTATTTATTTCCTTTTTGTGTATTAGAGCAAAAACAGAAGTATAGCAGTAGGGATGTAATGAAGATAAAATTCCTTCTTAGAATCCAGATATTCATATGGTGTTGCTATTATCAGTTATCATTAAGAACAATAATTAATGAAGGGGTAAGTGAGGACTTAGATCAAACCTCTTTATTCAGCAGGGCAATGGAATTTCTCTTGAGCGATGCCACTCATTGTTGATACGTAATGCTTTCCACTTTCTTACTCTCCCACCCTGAGTACAATGCTCTAGGTGACAGTACCCAAATCAAAACAATGTAATGCAGTGTTTTTCGATGGGGTCATGAAGAGTCAGACATGACTGAGCGACTGAACTGACTGACTGACTGAATGCAGTGTTTATAACTGTTTCATTACAGGCTCATCATTTTTGCTCCAGTTGAAAATGATGGTCTCTTAGAAGTCTCCAGAGCAGTGTGGCTGCTTGAGAAGCTTGTGTTACTTGAAGTGTCTACTAGCACTAATCAGCATGGCCTGCTAGACTCCCCAGTTGATTAGATTCTTCAGTAAACTTCTGATTTGTCAATGTTTTCTCTTTGACAAAGCTAGCTTTCTCTTTCATTTCTAAGCACATTGCAGAACTGCCTTAAAACAAAGATGCAAAACTTCTGGAGCATTGAGACCGTATTGGAAATCTTTTGAAAACCTTAAGGGCTAATTCTTTGATGTATACTTGCATAAAACAGCAATGCATTATTGAACGTAGTCATATCAAAAAAGGTCAGGCATTGCCATTTGCCATTTGTAATCTCCAATAAAGTAAGGGTGTATGTGTGTGTGGGTGTGTATGTGTGTTAACAAGATGACTTTGAACAGGACCAAGGAAATGGAAGTAGTAAGGCTTAGTATAAAGATGCCTAAAAGGTTGAGAATTATGAAAGTTGGGTTTTGCGCCAGGTTCTATTCTGTGAGGTCATGGAGTGCAGGGGCATAAAGTTTTTCTTTGCATCCTGAGCTCCTATTATGTACCAAGTATTATCTGCTGCACGTGTAGAAATATTTTCTACATGCCACTATTAGCTGTGAGTTCCTGGGGTAGTCAACATTTCCGAATCTGACTACTTATCAGTCAACTGGAGACAATAGTCACAAAACCTTACAGGCTATACTGTGAGGGCTAAACCATTGAATGCAATCACATATAAACTGAAAAGCCTATAATGAAAATCAGAGTTCATATTGATTGGGAACACAGGCTCTGGCATCAGAGGACTTGATCAGAATAGATAGGATCTCAGATTTTTGTGCACATTCTTTAAGCTAATTATAGTTTATCTGAAAAATGGAAGTCAATATTGGTTTGAGACGGTAGATAGAATCCAGATTAAAAAAAAAAAAAAGAAGAATCCAGGAATCCCACTGTCTTCTATAAAAAAAAGTCCTATGAAGTGACAGGAGAGGTATTTTTAAAAAGAATGATAAAACCACATAGCATTGGGAAATACGGACTTGTGCTATCAAAAAGCTAGAGATTTTGAAGCATTCCTGAAAGTTAGAAATAGGACATTAAGATAGGAGGAAACTATGCCCCAAGATACGAGTAGGAAAGTACGCTCTGAAGATAAGAACAGGTAAAAAGGTGCACTCTGTGCTTAGAGACATACAAGTAGAAGAGGCATGTCTGTGTGAGTAACTGTGAAACTAAAATCTCATCAGCAGTCTTGTTACTCCCCTACTTCAATTCCTCCATTTGCTGAAATGGTGAGAAAGGGCCCTGGTACCTGGAAGACAGCCACGACCAAGAAGAACCAGAGACTTTGAGGAGGAGCAAGGCACCCCCAAGCCCAGAAAGAGAGGTCCCAGCACACTACAATGAACTTACATTTCTCCTTTTCCCTTTTTTAAGAGTACCTATAATGAGAACCTGTATCTTCTTCCCTCAACCCTCTCGCCCAAAGATTTTCAAACACAAAGTGAAAATACAAATAAGAATCAAATTAGGAAATATTTGGGCTGAAGCAAAAACAACATGAAAAATATGAACAAAGGTCAACAAATAACACCCCTCAAAAGTACATAAGGAAACAATCAATAAAACTAGTAGAATATTTTAATATTTAAATAAAAATAACACTCCAAAAGAGAATCTAGAGGAGAATAGCATCATAAAAATAAGAAGACAGTTATAAAAAATGAAATAGTTAAAGAATGTGGAATTAAAAACTTCCAGAAAACACAAAAAGTGTCTCCATAGGCAGGTGGAAAGCAGAAAGGACACAGCTTCAGGGCAAAAGGAGATGAATAAAAAGGTACAGAGTGGGAAGAGTAAGAGTTACTGCTCTTAGAAGATTAAACAAGAGAAGCCACGTAAGACTGCCTAGTTCAGTGGCTACCGCATAGGAAGGCTACACTCTACAGGAACTTTATTACTCTTATTATAGTCGTTATAATCGAACTACCCAATTCTTAGTTACTAATTTTATCATTGTTATTATATTATCACTAAAATACAGTCTCTGCAAGGTCCTACGTCTAATATTCTAAGAGCTGATGACAATAAGAGGAAGTAGAGGTGGAAAGGAGCCAGGAAATAGGACTCTAGGACCTAGGGGCAGGGTGATGACACTCAGTAGCTAGTTTAGGTGAGGAAAAGTAGGAAGCTAGATGTGAGGACAAGAAGGAAAGGGGAATGGGAACAAAAGAGAACTTCCTGACCTGATGTTTAGGGAGAAGCAACTATGGGGCTGATGTTGCAGATTAATTCTGGGTTCAAAATGTGATGTTACCAGGGGCCCACGATGGTACTGGCGTGGGTTGCCATGCCCTCCTCCAGATGGAGGCCCCACGTTGGTCAGAGGCCACACAGAAGGCCAGCATTAGGCTCATGTCATGGCATCCTATGCCCTGCCCACCAAAGCATCCTATGGATCCTTTGGATCAGAGATAACCTTAGACCAGATGGGTCTCCCAGGATGGTTCTGACTTAGAACAAACATTTTGGGACTATGTACTATAGCAACTCCACAGATTAAGAAGGTTTTACATTTTATTTTCATCAAGATTGACAAAGCTACTCCCAATTTCTTAATCAATTAAAGCTTCTATCACCTAATAAGAGGCTCCCCAGGTGGCTCTAGTGCTAAAGACCCCACCTGCCAATGCAGGAGATGGAAGAGACTTGGGTTCAACCCCTGGGTTGAGAAGATTTCCTGGAGGAGGTCATGGCAACCCACTCCAGTATTCTTGCCTGAAGAGTCCCATGGATAGAGGAGCCTGGAAGGCTACAGTCCATGGGGTCACAAAGAGCTGGACAAGATCACCTAATGTGAATGCTGGCATCAAAGTGATTTTGTTTGCTTGTGAGACATGTTGTCAGGCTATAGACTAATATATGAATTTACGAATCCCTAATGCAGGCAAGCCCCTGAGTGCCTTTTGAGAGTTACTTCTTTAAAACTTTCCTTTAGGCTTCAAGTTGGTCTTTGTACCTCAGAATTCTATCATTTACCCCAATACCTAAATAAATATCTTTATTTTCAAGAGAGATACGCAGGACACCCATTTCTAGACGTCTTAGAAAGAACTCATTTAACTAAACATTATATCTCATTACCACTAAATGTCTAATAGTAAAATCAGTTTGCAGATACCATCTCCATTTCCATACATTATTTATACAAGCGTGAGGTTTGTAATTTCAAGACCAAAAATGTTGATAGAAATTTACCTATTATTGAAATGGCGTAATTTATTGATACAGCACACAAATGATGGAGGTGACGCTCGCAGTTTGGAAGCTGATGTATAATTGACAACACTAAACAACCTCATGAACAAGAGCGAAAACTGCATGATAGGCCCTGCCTGAGAAAATGCTAGCTATAAAACTAATGTATTTGACTTTTATGTTTTCGTAACCAGGCAAACTTTTTTGTGGGCAACTGATAAGACTGTTGGCTTTCAATCTGTGAGCACATAAAAAAGCATCAATTGGCCTGAAGAGACAGGTACAGTCATCTTCTTGCCTACCTGCTTCCCAGTTCTCCAGCAATACCAACCATTCATTAACATTGGCATGCAAAAGGGAAATCTATAAAAGATTGTGTTTAAAGCCTCATAAATGATTGGGCTAATTTTTTTTATCAGCAATATTTCTTAAAACCAGAAAAAATTATGATTTAAAATACTTCATTTTAGAATCAAGATACTATATTATAATAAGAACTGTTGCAATTATTTCATTCATTCAAGGTTTATGTCTTGGGGGGAGTAAATTCAAAATTTACTCAACATACCAGCTTTCAGATCCCAGGATAATAGACAGTGCTGGACACTGTTGGAAGTCTTCCCAATTCTCACTCCCACACTCTACTTTCCAATAAAACTTTGATTCCATTCGACCATCCAGTTTAAGATGTCAGTCCTGTTGGCATCCTAACCAACACCTCCATGGATACACAGTGCTTTAGCCTAAAGCAGTCATTAAAAGCCAAGTTTGCAGGTCTGGTGTTAGATTGGGAGAAGAGATAATCTGTGATTGGTCCTCCTCCAATTAAAGCACCCAGACAGACTTGGATTTCAATTATTTGCAGGGTCTGCCCAGACATGAATATAAAATGTTAATCATAAGTTATTGTTTAAGATGCAAAGAAAGTAAAGCTCCATTCACTTAAATAATAAGGAAATCAATCATCTCATATAATGGGAAGCCCAAAAGGAGAAAAGATTTCATGTTTGGCTAATTCAAAAGCCATACCATGTCCTCCTGGGCTAAATTCCTCTTATCCCTCTCCCCTATAATCTTTGGTATTGTCTTGTTCCTGAGGCTGGTTCCTCTCCTCCTCATTGGATATCTGCTGCTAGCAATGAGAACTCTGTACTTCATTATTCATGTCCAGCATGAGAAAGAAAACCCCTGCCCCAACTATGCAATGAAAATCCTTCCCCGTGTTCCAAATCTAGATCACATAACCAACTAACTAGATTTACTATAGTCATTACAATAGAGTCTGATCCTGCCTAGCTTAGAAATTTAAGACTGTCTCCAGACCCTGGGAACTATTTAGCTTCCCTTCAGTCTCCTGGGCTGCTTGAGGGAGGGGTGGATACCTGAATAGATTCAGATTCTGTTTGGAAGAAGGACGGAGGTATGGATGCTTGGGAGGGAATCATCAGCATACACGATCCAAGGAAGACAGTTCTTCAAATTGTAAATTGGCAGAAATAACCTCTTTTATGGGATTTTGAGTTAAGAGAAAGAATATCACTATTTCTTTTTGTAAATAATGATGTGGTATTGGCAACATCCACTGGATCATCGAAAAAGCAAGAGAGTTCCAGAAAAACATCTATTTCTGCTTTATTGATATGCCAAAGCCTTTGACTGTGTGGATCACAATAAACTGTGGAGAATTCTGAAAGAGATGGGAATACCAGACCACCTGATCTGCCTCTTGAGAAACCTATATGCAGGTCAGGAAGCAACAGTTAGAACTGGACATGGAACAACAGACTGGTTCCAAATCGGGAAAGGAGTACGTCAAGGCTGTATATTGTCACCCTACTTATTTAACTTACATGCAGAGTACATCATGAGAAATTCTGAGCTGGATAAAGCACAGGCTGGAATCAAGATTGCCGGGAGAAATATCAATAACCTCAGATATGCAGATGACACCACCCTTATGGCAGAAAGTGAAGAGGAACTAAAGAGCCTCTTGATGAAGGTGAAAGTGGAGAGTAAAAAAGTTGGCTTCAAGCTCAACATTCAGAAAACGAAGATCATGGCATCTGGTCCCATCACTTCATGGGAAATAGATGGGGAAACAGTGTCAGACTTTATTTTGGGGGCTCCAAAATCACTGCAGATGGTTACTGCAGCCATGAAATTAAAAGACGCTTACTCCTTGGAAGGACAGTTATGACCGACCTAGGTAGCATATTCAAAAGCAGAGACATTACTTTGTCAACAAAGGTCCATCTAGTCAAGGCTATGGTTTTTCCAGTGGTCATGTATGGATGTGAGAATTGGACTGTGAAGAAAGCTGAGCACTGAAGAATTGATGCTTTTGAACTGTGGTGTTGGAGAAGACTCTTGAGAGTCCCTTGGACCGCAAGGAGATCCAATCAGTCCATTTTAAAGGAGACCAACCCTGGGTGTTCTTTGGAAGGAATGATGCTAAAGCTGAAACTCCAGTACTTTGGCCACCTCATGCGAAGAGTTGACTCATTGGAAAAGACTCTGATGCTGGGAGGGATTGGGGGCAAGAGGAAAAGGGGACGACAGAAGATGAGATGTCTGGATGGCATCACTGACTCGGAAGTGAGTTTGAGTGAACTCCGGGAGATAGTGATGGACAGGGAGGCCTGGTGTGCTGCGATTCATGGGGTCACAGAGAGTCAGACACGACTGAGAGACTGAACTGAACTGAACTGATAGATAAATATAAATATTTCAGTATTATCTTTTCACTGGATCATATGAGTTATATCATGATGATTTCTGAATTGACAAAGCAAAGAAAAATTTCTTCTTTTTCATGTTTAGTAATGTACTTTTGGGAAGCTATGGCAATTTATAAATCCTCAGATTGAGCGATTTCTTTCTCAGAAGATTTACTGGAATTTTCCCTTTCAAGTCTTCCAAATTCCTATCTATGAAGCACTTACATAGCACAAGCTCTTCCTTCCCACCTACTTATATAAAAGTTGATGGCGATTCACTGAAATGCTGCTATGCTGATCACAGTGATTAAGGAAGGAGTGGAGTGCTGGGAAGTGGGCATTTTTTCAAGATTAAAAAAAAAAATTGATACAGAAAGGCAAATTGCTTACAGGTCTCAAAAATCTCCCAGCCTAACTACAGCATTTCGTGCCATGCTCTCTGTACACAGAAGGCAAAGAAATGCTAACTCTGGGATGCCTGGCACTCCATGATTTGGGATATTTGAAATTAATTCTATTCCCACTGGCAAGCATAGGTGTGCTCTGTCCAGCCACAGTCTGCTTGGTGAGGGCTGTATTTTCTCACTGTATGTGAAGTATTTGGGGGTGGGGGTGTATATGTTTCATGAAGAAGAAATCATTTTCTAAGTATCATAAATATAATCAAACAACATCTAAGATGGGCTAGGGATACAACAGCTGTAGTCAAATGTTACTGTGTTTCAGTTCAGTTCAGTTCAGTCCAGTCTTCAGTCGTGTCCGACTCTTTGCGACCCCATAGACTGCAGCAAGCCAGGCCTCCCTTGTCCATCACCAACTCCTGGAGTTTACTCAAACTCATGTCCATTGAGTCAGTGATGTCATCCAACGATCTCATCCTCTGTTGTCCCCTTTTCCTCCCGCCCTCAATCTTACCCAGCATTAGGGTCTTTTCAAATGAGTCAGCTCTTCGCATGAGGTGGCCAAAGTATTGCAGTTTCAGCTTCAACATCAGTCCTTCCAATGAACATCCAGGACTGATCTCCTTTAGGATGGACTGGTTGGATCTCCTTGTAGTTCAAGGGACTCTCAAGAGTCTTCTCCAACACCACAGTTCAAAAGCATCAATTCTTCAGCACTCAGCCTTCTTCACAGTCCAACTCTCACATCCATACATGACCACTGGAAAAACCATAGCCTTGACTAGATGGACCTTTGTTGACAAGTACTGTCTCTACTTTTTCATATGCTGTCTAGGTTGGTCATAACTTTCCTTCCAAGGAGCAAGCGTCTTTTAATTTCATTGCTGCAATCACCATCTGCAGTGATTTTGGAGGCCAAAAAAATAAAGTCAGCCACTGTTTCCACTGTTTCCCCATCTATTTCCCATGAAGTGATGGGACCAGATGCCATGATCTTCGTTTTCTGAATGTTGAGCTTTAAGCCAACTTTTTCACTGTCCTCTTTCACTTTCATCAAGAGGCTCTTTAGTTCCTCTTCACTTTCTGCCATAAGGGTGGTGTCATCAGCATATCTGAGGTTATTGATATTTCTCCCGGCAATCTTGATTCCAGCTTGTGCTTCTGCCAGCCCAGCGTTTGTCATGATGTACTCTGCATATAAGTTAAATAAGTAGGATGACAAAATACAGCCTTGACGTACTCCTTTTCCTATTTGGAACCAGTCTGTTGTTCCATGTCCAGTTCTAACTGTTGCTTCCTGACCTGCATATAGGTTTCTCAAGAGGCAGGTCAGGTGGTCTGGTATTCCCATCTCTTTCAGAATTTTCCACAGTTTATTGTGATCCACACAGTCAAAGGCTTTGGCATATCAATAAAGCAGAAATAGATGTTTTCCTGGAACTCTTTTGCTTTTTCAATAATCCAACAGATGTTGGCAATTTGATCTCTGGTTCCTCTGCCTTTGCTAAAACCAGCTTGAACATCTGGAAGTTCACGGTTCACGTACTGCTGAAGCCTGGCTTGGAGAATTTTGAGCATTACTTTACTAGCGTGTGAGATGAGCGTAATTGTGCGGTAGTTTGAGCATTCTTTGGCACTGCCTTTCTTTGGGATTGGAATGAAGGCTGACCTTTTCCAGTCTTGTGGCCACTGCTGCATTTTCCACATTTGCTGGCATGTTGAGTGCAGCACTTTCCTCTTGCTGTGTTTTCTCCATGACTAATAAACAGGGAAGGGAAATAGGAAACCTTGACAGGTCTTAATGGGGCTCCTAAGGAGGACAGCTCCTGGCTATGATGCTCTCACTGTGCAGCCAGCTCGAGCTTCTTGTCTTCAGGGAGGAAAACAGCCCCTTTGAGGCAGAGGCGGCAGGGTTACTCTCTCCCACGGTGATACCCTCACAAAAGCTTCTCTGCCACAGGAATGACAAGCTCACACAATATGATGAGAAACTGGAACATTTCCTTAGAAGTTGGAAACTGTTCAGAAGCCCTTCTGCAGAGACGGGGATCCTCCTGGGTCCTCGGTTGTATGGTTTACGAAACTGAGGAGGGGATATCATTCTTTTAACATGGAACTTAATACAGTTTTATTTGGGATTTTGTTGTTTAGTTGTTTTTTCAAAAGACATCCAGAGAAAACACACAGTTTAATGCTTCAGGACATTTCTCTCTTAAGTACTTTTTGCATATATTATCTAAAAACACTTCATTTAGGAAGGGGGGCTATATATATGCCTTACTAAAATGAGCTTCCCTGATAAATCATAGTTGGATATTTACTTGATCAAAACTTGGTCTTAATGCCTCAAAATCTGGTTTTAAATGAAAAAAAGTCCCATCCCCCTCTTTGATATATCACCTTGACTTCTCTTTCTTGTTAATCTTCTAGAAAAATCAGAACCTACTACCTGTTCTTTCCTAAGCCACAGAATTCTGTGTTCATATTTTCCACTCACTTCTTCATTACTTTTCTATCCTTAATTTACATGAGCTACATCCTAAGCAGCTGCTGACTAAGCCCTCCTTCTTATCTGTCTCAGCTCCTGGATTCTGAGCCCCGTCTCCCCTGGCTGTCCTCTCCTCCTCTAGTTCCTTGTTACTGGTCTCTGAAGGTTCCTTTTCTTTGGCTTACATCATGTTCCACAGGATGTCTTCTTGGCTTTCACATTCCTCCTGATCCATCGTCTTTGCCCACACTTATGCCTTTAACAATCACATCAACACCTCCAGCTGCAGCACTTGTTTGAGTCACAGATTCTAATGCGAAGCTCACTACCAGATACCTTTACTTCATGCCCCCTGGGTATGTCAAATTTAAGACAGCCAAATCTGAACTTGGTATTCCCCCTCAAATTTGTTTTTCCCTGCTTCGGAGACTAAAATGACTGTCTTCATAATCACTCAATGACTAGAAACTTCAGCATCACCTTCCCTTTTCTCAATTCCCACATCCATGGACTAAAGATTAGATCCGCCGCATATCTTCCTTATATTCCCCTCTGTATTTCGTCACCTGTACTCAGTTCTTATCACTCATCTAAATTTTGCAGTAATCTTCTAACTTTTGTCCTTTCTAATTGAGATCCACCTAAAAATGTAATTCATTTTCTACTTTTTTGACATGGTGGCCTGCAAACTTTCTAAAATCCTTTTAAAAGATTTTCTAAAATTCCTTAAATTCTTTTATTTCTTTATAGAAATAATTTTCTTCATAGTTTTCAAAATTAAGTTCTTTATAATTCTTTACAGTTTCCGAAGTTAAGTTCAAATTCCTATTAAACATGAAAAGATCTTTCTCGAACTATTTATTAAGTACTAATCTCTTCTTTCCATAGCCTTCTCTGATCACCAAAGACTCTTCACTTTTTCTGGACACAATTAAATAGTTATAATTCCCAGCTCTGCTCCCATTTATTCATACATGCAGATCTCTGTGGATGGAATAAAACTTTCCTTGACATGTTGAACTCATCAAACTTTGAAAACTCAGCTCCAGTGTCACCTTCCCTAGGAAACTGTTTTGGACTCCTCATTCTGATTTATATTCTTCTCCTCTGAGTTATCTTGGTTTACTTTCCACTTTCCTTTTTATTACCTAACAGTGATTTTTACTAACTCATGAACTCATGAAGGATAAGGACTGCCATTCACTTTCTTTGTCAATAGCTCTTGGTATTCAATATATGTTTGCTTAATGAATGAATGAATAAACAATCCCAGGTGCACGGAGGAATACAAAAGACTTATCTGACTTATTCTCTGCCCCAAATAATTAAAATACTTAATACCAGAGTCAAGAAATTAGGAGACAACTTAAAAATGGAAGGGCATATAATTAAATACGGGAAATTGGTACGGGCTACTTATGTAGCAAAGTAATATTATGAAATCCAGCATGTTTTTCCTTTTCTTACTTAATTTAAAAAAACAAACTTTTGGTTTTTCTAACATTAAAATAAAGAAAGCTGAAGCTTTTTGCTTTAGGGAAGGGAGGACACAAAAGCAACATCAAGAACAAAAAGTCCAATTCTTGGCTTTGAGTTCCAAAATAGGTCCTTGAAATTCATGGCAGAGTCAACAGTTTTGAAAGCCAAACAGTGTTGATTCACAAGAGCCATTCCTTTTGAGAAGAAAAAAAATATATTTGTAAGTTGCAGTAGAGTCTGGGAAACTTGAAATGTATATGCTATATGAAGAATATTAGAATAAGGGAAAGCTACATACTTGATGCAAAGAACGGAGAGAAGAAATCAACACCTTTCTTGGGATAAAGGGTAGAGCTCAGAGAAGGAAAAGCAGAAGAGAGAAAAGAAGCCAGACAAGAGCATGGAATGCCTGTTCTCTGTCTCCCATCTAAGGTGAACTCTTTCAGAATTAGATGACAGAAAATAAGTTGTTTAGCCTGGGAAGACTGTGCGTACCAGAATACTCCCACCCCATCATGCCATCTGAGAGTAAGTGTCCATGAAGATGGATCTGGGGGCAGGTTTAAGGATTTGGATTTCCCCAGCAAGAGGTAGGAGTGCAGCTGAAAGATTTCAGAGTCCTTTGTGGAAGGTGCACTAGTACTGACAGGGCTATCAGACTAGAAGTCATACAAAGACCATGAATATCAGAGGAAGCCAACCTACATTAGCACACACCAAAGGAAACTGCCCAAGTTCAGCGAGGAAAGAGGAGGCCTGCAGACCAGTACCCTCCTTGGAATTCAGATCATCCATCACCCAAGAGAAAGAGAAGAAATGAACAGAAGGGAATCTTGAATTAGTAACAGTATTCACTGTTAATCAGCATTTAAGAGTCATTAGAGCAAATATTCTTTCCTAGTTCTTTCTCTAAATCTCCTTGTTTGACTTAGGTTTCCTTGTTTAGTGTTTCCCATATATTCTCTTGAATATCACCACTCTGTTTACATGGCTGTCTCTGCTACCAGTTTGTTTCTTAAAGGCAGAGACTCTTATCTTTGTATCCCCACTACTTATTATCACACAATGATTTGTCAATAAATATTTGTGAAATTAAAAAAAAAAGAAAGAATATATTGATCTGGCATATGCATAGTGGTCTAAATTAGTGATACAGATTTCATGGTGACATATAGACAGAAGTAGAAACTATGGGAATGAAACTTCTGATGGATTAGTCATAGAGTAAGAAGAAAAGATCGGAGAAGGCAATGGCAACCCACTCCAGTACTCT
This sequence comes from Bos grunniens, assembly GCF_055505025.1. Lineage (NCBI taxonomy): Eukaryota > Metazoa > Chordata > Mammalia > Artiodactyla > Bovidae > Bos > Bos grunniens. Next base: position 10,398,161 of record NC_141190.1, read on the forward strand.
TGCCTGGAAAATCCCATGGGCAGAGGAGCCTGGTAGGCTGCAGTCCATGGGGTCGCAAAGAGTCAGACACGACTAAGCAACTTCACTTTCATTTTTCACTTTCATGCACTGGAGAAGGAAATGGCAACCCACTCCAGTGTTCTTGCCTGGATAATCCCAGGGATCGGGGAGCCTGGTGGGCTGCTGTCTATGGGGCTGCACAGAGTCAGACATGACTGAAGCAACTTAGCAGCAGCAGCAGCAGCAGCAAGAAGAAAAGATGGTTTATTTCAGAACCACGAGGAAACACCAACTCTTAAGGGATAATGGTTGGTAGAGAAAAGGATATCAAGGAAGGGTATTATCCTGGAAGCCCAAGTAGAGAAAAATCCAAGAAGGGAGTATTCAACAGAGCAAAATAACAATTGGAAATCAATTAAAATAAAGGCAAAGAAATAGCTATTGGATTTGATAATTAGGAGGCCATCAGTGACTTTGTCCAGTGATATTTTGGTGGCATCATGGGAGGAAATATATTCAGAGTCAATTTTGGGCATGCATGCTAAGTTGCTTTAGTTGTGTCCAACTCTTTGCTACCCTATTGACTGCAGCCCATCTGGCTTCTCTGTCCATGGTATTCTCCAGGCAAGAATACTGGAGTGGGTTGCTGTGCCCTTCTCCAGGAGATTTTCCTGACCCAGGGATCGAACCCGAGTCTCTCATGTCTCCTGCATTGGCAGGTGGGTTCTTTACTACTAGCTCCATCTTTTCCTATAAGTGGTTGCTCCACTTACATCTGGGAAATACGCAGCATCAACTTCAGCTTCCTGTTGAAGACATTCTCTAATTCCCCCTTCAGCAGGGGACTTTGTTCTTTAGGAGTCTATTGAGGTTTCACTAATAATGCTTTTATATCTACATGGCTCTCTGACTCTGTTTTCAATGGTTAGAATTTAGAGAGGTCAGATATATGATTATAACCTTCAAACCTCCCACAAGGTCAGCTCCTTACTGAAAGTTATAAAGCCTAACTCAGAACTACTCAGAGCTCAAATAAACAGAGGTGGTTAAGTCACTCAAGGGAAACATAATAAAGTCAATTACAACTCAATATGAGTAGGTTTATCAGATTTCTTTCCCCTGTGACCAAATAAGCAAGAAGTAGAACTTGTTCCAAAGTGTGGGGATAAAGGTGGGGGTGTACCCGGAGATTGATGGAGAACATGGAAACCAGAAATGTGGATGACCTGTGCCTGTTCCCCTGAGAGTTAGTTAATTAAGTCTGGACATAGTTCTTGCATTTGAACTATTTTATCTATACAAATACAATTCAGCAAATATTTATTTAGTACTGTTATCTGTCAGGCACTATTTTAGGAACTGAGAAAAAAAAAAGATTGAGAAAATTAAAAAAAAAATCATACAAGTAAAGGCATAGCTTCTGTCCTCAAGTTCACAGACTAGTAGCTGGGAACACATACAAAATTACCATATGATTTCAAAGGATAAGAGTGGTATGTGCAAAGTGAGATAGAGACACAGAGAGAGCACTGCCCTTAGCCTGGGCAAGTACCACTAGAAAAGTACCACCAGGAATGCAGCAGGTTGATTAGAACAGAGTGCAAGCAAAGCAGAGGGAGAGAAAATCTTTTATTTTCTAGAAAAATCTTAGAATTAAAAGTTCTAAACTTTGTAGGGCAGTAAGTTCAGGGTTATTAAAACCTATGCAGAGAGGGAGTTATTGCTGTAATTACTTCTAACATCATGGCCTCATAATTCATGTTAAGCTCTTTCCTTTCTTTTTCTCCACAGAGGAAAAAACTGAAACAGAGAGTTAACACGGTGTTTATATTTCTGATAGAAGTATCTCTCAACAGCTCTGTTACTTTCCAGAAAATAAAACAACTGCTCCCCACCCGCCCCCCGCTCCCCTCCCCCCATCACTTTATCCCAATGCACACCCATTCATCATTTAGTCTTTTTGTTTTAAAGTGAATTCTAATCTATCTCCAGTGAAAGGCTCCCAGGGGGCTTAGCTCCAGTGAACATGAAACAGCTTTAACTGATGGGCTTAAGGGATGGAAGAAGATACACAAGAAGTCAGGAAGAACATTCTTTGATAAAACTAGTCCTAATCAGAATTCTTAAGATTTGGAAAGGGAATCATGTTTGTCTTACTGACAGGGGACTCTCTTATTTTCTGTTTCAACTAAGTGAATTATGAATGGTTATTTTCATGGTTATTTCTCCCCATTCTAGGCATTAAATCTCAACTGACTCCAAACCATGTTTCCAAGAGGTTGAATAAGCACTCCAAGCTTTAGAAGAATTAAAATTCTTATGGCTTTCCTGAAGTTCATTTTCCAGCTTGCTTTTGTTTCTATGACATCTTCCCTTGATGAGATATAATTATATACCTATATGGTGGTGGTGGTGGTGGTTTAGTCACTAAGTTGTGTCTGACTCTTGCGACCCCGTGAACTATAGCCTGCCAGGTTCCTCTGTCCATGGGATTCTCCAGGCAAGAATACTGGAGTGGGTTGCCATTACCTTCTCCAGAGATACCCAGACATAAATTATATATTTCTTATACTATATTGGTAAATTACTGTGAAATCTGTATCCAAAAATTTTCAAATAATATGGAGACATGGATCACAATAAACTGTGGAAAATTCTTCAAGAGATGGGAATACCAGACCACCTGATCTGCCTCTTGAGAAATTTGTATGCAGGTCAGGAAGCAACAGTTAGAACTGGACATGGAACAACAGACCGGTTCCAAATAGGAAAAGGAGTTCGTCAAGGCTGTATGTTGTCACCCTGTTTATTTGACTTATATGCACAGTACATCATGAGAAACGCTGGGCTGGAAGAAACACAAGCTGGAATCAAGATTGCAGGGAGATTTATCAATAACCTCAGATATGCAGATGACACCACGCATACGGCAGAAAGTGAAGAGGAACTCAAAAGCCTCTTGATGAAAGTGAAAGTGGAGAGTGAAAAAATTGGCTTAAAGCTCAACATTCAGAAAACGAAGATCATGGCATCCGGTCCCACCACTTCATGGGAAATAGATGGGGAAACAGTGTCAGACTTTATTTTTCTGGGCTCCAAAATCACTACAGATGGTGACTGCAGCCATAAAATTAAAAAACACTTACTCCTTGGAAGGAAAGTTATGACCGACCTAGATAGCATATTCAAAAGCAGAGACATTACTTTGCCAATAAAGGTTTGTCTAGTCAAGGCTATAGTTTTTCCTGTGGTCATGTATGGATGTGAGAGTTGGACTGTGAAGAAGGCTGAGCGCCGAAGAATTGATGTTTTTGAACTGTGGTGTTGGAGAAGACTCGAGAGTCCCTTGGACTGCAAGGAGATCCAACCAGTCCATTCTGAAGGCGATCAGCCCTGGGATTTCTTTGGAAGGAATGATGCTAAAGCTGAAACTCCAGTACTTTGGCCACCTGATGTGAAGAGTTGACTCATTGGAAAAAACTCTGATGCTGGGAGGGATTGGGGGCAAGAGGAGAAGGGGACGACAGAGGATAAGATGGCTGGATGGCATCACTGACTCAATGGATGTGAGGTGAGGGAGTTGGTGAGGGACAGGGAGGCCTGGCGTGCTGCGATTCATGGGGTCGCAAACAGTTGGACGTGACTGAGCGACTGATCTGATCTGATCTGATCTGATGACATCATTTTAGAAATAGAAATGACTATGAGGAATATTTATAACTATGGCAAAAAAAAAAAAAGGTTCTATGGCTTTCCCAAGGTTAAGTAACTATTTAACAGCAGAGTTGAGAATAGAATCCAGGTGAAGGAACCAGGTCCTCTGCTGGCTGTTACCACAGGCAGGACTACACACTACACAAAGCCAAGGGCAGCATTCACACAGAATGGCAACAACACACCCTGAATGTCCAGCAGGGACCAGGCCTGGAACCAGCCTCAGGGGGAGCCTGTTGGTGCTTTAGTTGCTCAGTCAAGTCGGACTCTCTGCGACCCCACGGACTGAAGTCTGCCAGGCTCCTCTGTCCATGCGACTCTCCAGGCAAGAATCCCAGAGCGCGTTGCCATTTCCTTCTCCAGGGTTATCTTCTCCACCCAGGGATTGAATCTGGGTCTCCTGCATCGCAGTCAGATTCTTTACCAACTGAGCCACCAGTGGGAGCCTGGATGTCTCCAATAACACAGCAGCCTCAGAAACACCAGACACCCATCCATTATTTCATTATGAAGTTTATGATGCCTCACTCAATAAAAAAATTCTGCCAGTTCTGGTTCCTCAAGAGAACCAGGGTAGGTTTTATCAAGAGAAGTGGAAAGGCTCGAGGTTCACCAGTGCACCTCACCATCATAACACTTACTAGCTAAAAGCACTTTTTCTCACTGCTGCTCTGCGCAGTACCGGTGGTTTCTGGAAAGATCCTATTGAGTCATCCTTGTGGGATTTATATAGCACAAGCTTCTAAATGGTTTGATAAAGCAGAGTAGAAAACAAAGGCAGCTTCCCTCATCTACCCACGTAAAACACACACACACACACACACACACACAAGTTTTAGGAAAAATCCCAGCTCTAGCCAAAATCCTTGAACCCCTGCTGAAATCTCAGAGTTTTCTTCCTCCACAATTACCCGAGTTTATGCAGCCATGGCTTGAAGAACTGAAATTTGAGCAGTCATCCTCATGTATGCTGTTGTTTTCAGTGTCACAGTTGATACTATACACCCCAGTGGCTGCCCCCACCAAACATAACACAGTGGTTGTTTTTATAAGGAGGCAGGAGATTTATGTGGCTATAGGAGGTAATAAAGTGTAACAAAATCATAATACTAAATGTTAGCTCGTTATCTGAAGCCTTGGTCCACCTCAAGGAGGAAAACATCAGCAGGGGAGCAGGAACAATGATGAAGATGATGCAAATCATTAAAGAAAACCATTTGCCGCCTCAACTGCCTAATAAAGCCGATCCAGCCTGCGGTAGCCCCACATTCACAACAAACCTAATAAATTTTCTGCTGAGTGAATGCAACGGGCATTCAAACCGAATTGCCTTTGGTGTGAGGTCCATTACCAGCAAAAGGATGTGGGATCTATGGGGCTTCTGCTGTTGATATTTTGTGATTTTGAGCAGAGGGTTTACGTTTTAACTCAGCCCCAGCAGGTGCCGTTTTCTGGGGTGAATTCCTCCATATCCTGTCATTCCTCAACATCTAAATGTCTTTGTGAACACGGCATCCTGAGCTCTCCAGCGGCTATGGAAATCTTGAAGCTAGATTTGACCTCAGAGGCAGCAGGCAGCAGGGAGGAGGCGTGCCATCTGCTGGTGCTGAGTGCCCTGCCACAGACACGCAGGCAGTCTGTGGGCTCATATTCCCTCCTGGAGACGCTGGGGCCAGCCAGACTATTTGAAACTAATACACCCTCTTATCTACACCGTTCAGCCTGGATGGTAACCTTCTGGGTATCACTCCTGCTTCCCTACCCAAATCCTTTTCCTCCTTAAGGAACCTTGTCCTCGCAGACTATTCATTCCAGGGTAAGCATGAGAGGTACACCATGCCCCACTGGACTGGCCCCACCTTTCAGCATGGCGTATTAGCCAAGTGGATTCCAAATTGTTTTCACTGGTTTTGCCCCACAGCTCTCCATCTAGGTGCTCAGCTATACCCATTCTGCAGATACTGGGCACACAGGCAATAGAGGCCTAGCACCGCTGACTCTTGTCCGTTCTGTTAGGCAAACACCAAATGGAGCCCTGAGGCGTTGTGTGTGTGTGTGTGTGTGTGTGTGTGTGTGTGTGTGTGTTTATAAAGCAAGGCCCTCGTGCACAGTCCCCTCCTCCTCTGGGAAGACATTCCTCCTCTCTGTTCCTCTCCATTCTTGCATCTCCAAACACTTCTTATATCCATGCTTACCCCATCCCTCAGGAATTCTCCCAGTCTTACTCAGCAGGAAGAACCTGGGAATATTTCTCAGTTCTCTGCTGAATTTCTGTTGTGCAGTTAGGACATACTGGTTGACTAATTTTCTTTTTATATATAGATGTCTTGAGTTCAGTGTGCTATAAACTCTCTGAGAAATGGCACCTTGTCTCATTTGTCATTCTCTCTCCCTATAAACTACTGAACACAAACCTTCAAAGAGAGAACAGAACAGTACTTGTCTATTGATTAAGATGGCTTCCCATCTAAGATAGAGAAAAAAATAAATAAATACAACCAAAGAAACATGGTAACAGTCCCCAGCATGACTTTGGGAAGAGCAGATGTGATCCTCAATTCTAGTTTTGCCCAGGTTTATATTTTACAGGTGACTTTCTGGCTAGAAGCCAAAGGGCTCATTTCTCCAGGGAACACTAGAAGATGGCTTATAAAAATGAGCAGCAGAAGGCTTTTTGAATGAGGGAGAAAAGAACAAAGGAAAGAAGGAAAGAAGAAAGGGTGGGCTGCATCACAGCATGTGGACTCTCAGAGCTAGAAATTTAATGCTTCCAATATTTTTTCATAAACCAGAAATTCACTGTTCAATAGAAACATATGGTGTGAACTGTTCTTTCCTTTTTTTATTTTTTTATTTTTTTTGCCGTTTGCATGGTGAGGGTGCAGAAGAGGGAGGATCTGGTGGTGTGGGTTGTGGGGGTGGAGAGGTGGGAGAAGAAGAAAGGGAATGACTGTTCCCCAGAAGATTTGAGGTGGGTAAGGGCTCTTCCCCTCCCTTTTCCTTCCTTTTTTATTTTGCTATTAAGAGATGCATTTTACAGCATCCCTACTTTCTAGCAGTTACGTCCTTTGATGGAAACATGTTCTGATGTTTATAGTGATTAAGTCTGTCAGGGGTAAATTCAGTGTTCAATTTAGAGACAAAGCCATAAGACCAAACCCACCACTTTTTTATTGAAAATGTCAGGACTAAGGAAGAGAGACAATTCATTCATTTTAAGCCTATACAGAGCAGTGTGCTCTGTCTGTCTGTTCGGTACTGTCCAGGGTAGAAGTGCTCTGTGTAGCTCTGCTACTAGAGTGGTCCCAGAACCCCGGGAGCTTGCTAATCAATTTTATTTAGAGTCAACAGAGCCCCAAGACATAGTTAAGAAACTCAAGGTTTTCAATGATGATAGCTGAAAAGGAAAACAAATGCCTGCTCTTCTCTGTGTTTCCACTCTGCAAGGCGGAAGACAAATGATGTTTCCTGGTGACGGCATGCAATGCACCTGTGACTTCTCTCCAGTCTGACCGCAGCTCTCAGGTGAGCCCTCTGTCCACTGAAAGGCACCTGTGTTCCTCCACAACAGTGCTCACAATGAAAGGGCACTGGATCACTCCAGATCTTTCAAGGTATAAATACACTGTTAGGCAGAACTGAGATAGAGGTGACCGCTATAATTCTCAGCTTGGAAATATATTGGCTTCAGAATCATTACCTCACATCGCAGACACATGATGGTACCTTTTCGCCCGGCACTGGACAGAAGGCAGAAAGGGAACAAGCAAATACGGAGGGAGCATCTGTTGAGTTCAGCATGGTGCCAGGTCATTTACCAGTTTATTTAATCCTCAGCAGATCCCTCTGAAAGGTGGGTTTTGAGGCTTCCTTTACAGAAGTGCAAACTGAGAGTCAGAGGGGTAAAAGAACTTTGTAACCCTGCAAGAAAGGGGTGTGGCCAGGAAAGATGCCAGAAAAGCTTCTATCAAGGGAAATCAGTTCATTAATAGACAAGAGAGAAATCTGATCAGTATATTTTTCTTCTTTTCTTACTTCTATTTCAGAGAAGGCAATGGCACCCCACTCCAGTACTCTTGCCTGGAAAATCCCATGGACGGAGGAGCCTGGTAGGCTCTAGTCCATGGGGTCACTAAGAGTCGGACACGACTGAGTTACTTCACTTTCACTTTTCACTTTCATGCATTGGAGAAGGAAATGGCAACCCACTCCAGTGTTCTTGCCTGGAGAATCCCAGGGATAGAGGAGCCTGGTGGGCTGCCGTCTATGGGGTCGCACAGAGTCGGACACAACTGAAGCGACTTAGCAGCAGCAGCAGCAGCAACTTCTATTTTCTTTCTGGCTGTATGAAGAACAAGGACTTCAAGCACTTGCTATGAGGAATAAATGAAACAGCTCATGCCATCTTTATATTTGTAGTTCCCTTTTCATGACGTTTTTGCCTTAGCGAACTCCTCTTCTTTCTGGCCTCAGCTTAAATGTCATTGTTTCCGTGAAGCCTGCCCAGGTTACCCACCTAAAGTATCCTCAACCTCTTGACTTGCTATCACATTACCTTGATCATTCTCATAGCTCCTATCACAATTTGTAACTATCTTATTATTATCCATCTTCCCACAGAAAGAAACCTCTATGAAAAAAGAGGCTGTTTCTTTGTTGCTTATGCTCTATGCTTAGTGCTTAGCACAGTGCCTGGCATGTAGCTGCTGCTCAAAAAATACTGGTTGAGTGACACCGTGAATAAATAATAAATCACTCAGAAATTTAGAGCTACTGCATACACATACATTTAAGTTCCCTTCTAGTTCCCTCTTTTCCTCTGACCATTTTTGGGTTCACTTCCTTTTGACCTCATTTTTCATTATGGCAACCAGTGATGCTACACTGAGATGCATTTGAAGCAGAAGAGGAAACCTTAGCTTACCTCTTGCTCTGTGGCAAAATGATTTAGGCTGTTTTCCCCCTTTTCAATATGAGCCTGGTTGGAGAAAATGCAAGGAGGTAGAAATTGAAGATCTGGTGACTCCTGTGTCTATACAGGGATTGAGAGACTTAATAACAGGAGGGAAGAAATGGCTCCTATTGTGAACAGAAACTTGCCCTGACCATGCCCCATCTTCCTCAGAAAGCTTCTGAAGTGCTTCTCCATGGCACTGATCTGCCCTTAGCCTGCAGGTCGCAGCAAGTCCAAAGCCCTCCTTGGCTCCTGCACTTCTAAACGTAGGTTCTTCCCTCAAGACTTGGGATTTCTCCAGAGCTCAGTCGGTGAAGGATGGGTTGCCTGTTCTTAGGAGGCTGCCCAGATGTTTTTAGCTGGGCTCTGCAACCTTTGAACTGCTGACCTTTCAGCTGTGGGGGTGAAAATGGATCATCTATCTGATCACCTTGTTAAAGAGTCTGCCAAATTTTAAGCAAGGCTTTCTCCATGAAAGTCATCTTTTCTTTTATGTGGGTAATCTTTCAATAATTACACCACAAAACATTGTTCAGTGTTCCTGGCCCCAATGAAGCTTTCCCCGTCTTCTCCCAGGCACAGAGAAGAGCTCTCTGATTTCCCATACTAACACCTCTGTGCTTCCTACAGAAGTGACTTACCCTGTGTAACAATCACATTCTCACGTGTCTTGGATTGGTTTACGGTTTCATGGAGGTAATGTGTTTCACACACTTTTGCATTCTTCAATCAGGAACCTAGTATGTTGTCAGATGCTAGGACTATAGCAAGTGTGCAATATATAACCGCAGGATATATATCTGAATAATAGAATTTTGGAGCTAAAAGGGATGCCAACTAGTGGTCTGTTATATTACAAAGCCCAAAGAAAGATAAAGTTATTGCCCCAGGTAGCTACAAAGTAGCAGATATGATATACACAAATAAATATTATATATTACTTGGAATTAAGTGAGCATGATAAAGACTTCCCAAAAGTTTTGAAATCTAAAGCAATTTGAAATTCTTTCTAATTTTAATGTTTAGACATTAAAAAATTTTAATAGGTTTCAAAAGATCATATGTTTTATACTTCTGAGAAACTGTCAAATGATGATTGTCCTAAAAGTAAGTGTTAGTTTTTCTATTATCCTTGAAAATACCCACTTGATAAATGTTCATTTGGGTTAATTATTTACCACTTTATATTTATGTAGGTTGACAAACTATTGACCAGCTACTAGATGCACAGACTATATTAGATAAAATTTGATGTGGGATCTTTTCTAGTTCTAAAATGATATGCATATATGAACTTTTCTAGATTGATTCCATTTTTTTTATGTTACTTATTTTCAGTTGGAGGATAATCACTTTATAATTTGTGTTGGCTTCTTTTTCATACGTCCACATGAATCAGCCATAGGTATACATATGTGATTCCATCTTTAATGAGCTTTTATTGGCTGCTTAAAGCATCCCAAGCATCATGTGCCAGACACTGTACCAGGGAGAAATAAATAATACATCCTTATAAATAAGATAGATAATCCTGGTCCTCAAATTACTCATAGCCAAACAGATGAGTCAGGCATAAAAACAAACAAACAAAATTTAATAAAGGCACTTGTACAATGGAGGCAGGTACCTAATACTGTGAGAACACAGAGAAGGGAACGATAACCTGCCTGGGAAGAGTTAGACAATGTTGTCTTCTAAATAACCTTTTAAATAAATTGGAGTTGGAAGTTGAGGATCAAAAACTTATCAAAAATTCACTCAGAGCAAATGAAAATATTTGTTCTGCTGAGAAAAAAAATAGATGAGAGGAGAGCCTGCAAAAATCAAGGTAGTATCTCAAGGTGATGAGGCAATTCATTATATACTTAATCTCCAGGTAGTGTGTGATCTTGAATTATAGAGACTTATTTAAAAGTACATGATGGATTTAATAGTATTAAATGATTAACTCAAGTAAATACTTGCCACTTGCATTTTCTTTTCTTGATAGGCAACCATATTGCTTATATTTAGGCTTTTCCTGTTTAATTTAACTAATTAAAGAATTACCCTTTTCTTAAATAGACAGTGTTATGGGTTGAATTCATATGCTGAAATTCTAAGCATCAGCTCCTCACAGTTCAGTTCAGTCGCTCAGTTGTGTCCGACTCTTTGTGACCCCATGAACCACAGCATGCCAGGCCTCCCTGTCCATCACCAATTCCCGGAATTTACCCAAACTCATGTCCATTGAGTCGGTGACGCCATCTAACCACCTCATCCTCTGTCGTCCCCTTCTCCTCCTGCCTTCAATCTTTCCCAACATGAGGGTCTTTTCAACATGAGCTCCTTACAGTGTAAACTTATTTGGAAATAGGGTTGTTGCAGATATAATTTGTTGAGGTCATACTGGAACAGGGTGGACTCCTAGTCCAATATGACTGGGGTCCTTCAATAAAATGGGGGGAACTTGGACATGGACAGGCACACAGGGAGAATGTCATATGAAGATGAAGGCAGAGATTGGGGTGATGCTTCTGTAAGCAAAGGAATGCCAAAGACTGTCAGCAAACCACCATACACTAGGTGCCATGGACTGAATGTTTTTTTCTCCCTTCCCACTTCTAAAATTCATTTGTGGAAATGCTAACACCCAAAGTATCAGGAAGTGAGGCCTCTGGGATCTCAAAGAGATCCCTTGACCTTTTTACTATGAAAGAAGACAGTCATCATCTATGAATCGATAAGTTGACTCTCACCAGACACTGAAGCTTCCCGTGTTCTCATCTTGGACTTTCCAACCTCCAGAAGTACATGAGACAAACTTCTGTTGTTCTTAAGCTACCCAGTCTATGGCATTTCATAGCAGTCCATAAAACTAAAACACTAAGGAAGAGACATGGAATAGACTCTTCCTCACAACCCTCAGAAGGAACCAATGTTGCTGACACCTTGACTTGGTGTCTTGGACTTCTAGCCTCCAGAACTGTGAGTCATAAATTGCTCTTGTTTAAGCCACTCAGTTTGTGGCAATTTGTTATGGTAACAAACTAATACAGACTATAAATTCTTTTTAGGGACTTGATGAAGGGCCACAGAAATTTAAAACTGAATTCCTTACTATATTGGAATATTAACTCAATTGAGACAAAAAATTAAAGCAGTTAAGGAAATACTATTCTTTTCCAGTTTTACTATTTAATAACTCCCTAAGAGCATTCAAATATATAACATACACTTTTTAAAGAATTTTAATTTTAGGTCAGTCTAGCATTTGGCTAGAAAATTAAATACAGTTTTTCTATCTCTTCCTGCTAGGTTCCTGGAAAGCTACACTTGTGATTGTGTATTGTGTATTATTCTTTGGAAACTTAAATCTGTGAGGGCTTTGAGCTCTCAAAATAATCAGCTTTTACGAAGTAAATCTTCCTTTAACTTTTCTCCTGAAGGTGCAATATTGACCTTTATTTCAAACAAACTCTGAGGATTTGGAACAACAGAGAGCACTGAACTGTCTGTCTGGAAACCAAGAATCTAGCCTTTGTTTTGACCCTAACAAACGGTGTGGCCTTGGACTGGTGCTTAATTTTCAAATAGCTATCAGATAAAAAAAAGACTTGATCAGAGCAGCTCTTGATACTGGTCATGATCTACAGTTTTCAAAAATTTCTATTGGAAATGGATATGCTTCAAAACAAGAAAAAACTAACAGAAAGCTCATAAGAAAATCACTGCCAATTGATATCATCAGCAAGGAAAAGAAGTGAGAGAGAGGAAAAAATATCCCTCTATTTTCTCCATTTACAAAGAAGAAACCCTGCTTATCATGCCTCCCTCCTCAGTTAAAAAGGTAACCTTAAAATAGGAGTTAACAAAAGCAAATGATTCAAAGCTAGTGTTTTGTTTTGCTAGTGTCTTTAAAGTTATAGCCGTATCAAATGATTTTATAGCCCACGGGGGCCAGAAAAACCACTTGGAAGCAGAGTGTACCTAAGTGAGCAAGTTGTACTACATAAAGTGGCAAATGATCTTAGACAATTACAGAAACCTTTATATCTCATCAGTACCCTGGAGACAGTCGATAATGTTGGCATACACTGCTAAAACTGTCAGCGATAAGATGTGAGGAAAACCCAAACCAGAACTTTTAACAAATTATGAGGTTCTGAAAAAGAGCAGAAACCTGTGTGGTAATGGCTTACATTCACAATACGGCTGCCTCCTCAAGATCCCCAAGTCATAAAACACTAACCATGAGGAAATGAAAGAAAAACATGTGCACACTGCAAGGAAACCAAGATCAGGAGAAAAGAACTTCACATGGGAGTATGGTGGCTGCCAAACCAAATGCTGGAGACTGGAACCTGATGTGAAGACAGACTTAACCATAACACACTCATAGGTAAGGGCTACAAGGAGGCCTCATCATCTCATCCACATAGCATGGTACCTAAGTGGTTCAAATTGGAATGACTGGGTTTGAATCACTAGCTGTGGCGACACGAGCAAGTAGCTCAGTTTCTTTATATGTCAAATACAGAAAATAATAGCAGTGTCCATCATATAGGCTGTTGAGAAGCTTAGATGCATTGTTAATAATAGGTAAAGGTCCTCAGACAGTGTTATAACTGAATACATTACCAATCAGTTCAGTTCAGTTCAGTTCAGTCGCTCAGTCGTGTCTAACTGTTTGCGACCCCATGAATCACAGCACGCCAGGCCTCCCTGTCCATCACCAACTCCCGGAGTTCACTCAGACTCACGTCCATCGAGTCAGTGATGCCATCCAGCCATCTCATCCTCTGTCTGTAATTTATTACTACTTCTGCTTCTATTGCTACTATTAGACAGTGAGTACTTATCAAATAAAACAAGACCGTTTTTCCAAGTATTTAGATAAAATCAGAAAGTATTATAGAATAATGGCAAATAAATTCATTAATTGTTCAGTCAGTTCAGTTCATTTGCTCAGTAGCGTCCGACTCTTTGCGACCCCATGAACTGCAGCACACCAGGCCTCCCTGTCCATCACCATCTCCCGGAGTTCACTCAAATTCACGTCCATCGAGTCAGTGATACCATCCAGCCATCTCATCCTCTGTTGTCCCCTTTTCCTCCTGCCCCCAATCACTCTCAGCATCAGAGTCTTTTCCAATGAGTCAACTCTTCGCAGGAGGTGGCCAAAGTACTGGAGTTTCAGCTTTAGCGTCATACCTTCCAAAGAAATCCCAGGGCTGATCTCCTTCAGAATGGACTGGTTGGATCTCCTTGCAGTCCAAGGGACTCTCAAGAGTCTTCTCCAACACCACAGTTCAAAAGCATCAATTCTTTGGTGCTCAGCTTTCTTTACAGTCTAACTCTCGCATCCATGCATGACCACTGGAAAAACCATAGACTTGACTAGATGGACCTTTGTTGGCAAAGTAATGTCTCTGCTTTTCAATATGCTATGTAGGTTGGTCATAACTTTTCTTCCAAGGAGTAATCATCTTTTCATTTCATTTCATGGCAGTCACCATGTGCAGTGATTTTGGAGCCCCCAAAAATAAAGTCTGACACTGTTTCCACTGTTTCCCCATCTATTCCCCATGAAGTGATGGGACCAGATGCCATGATCTTCGTTTTCTGAATGTTGAGCTTTAAGCCAAATTTTTCACTCTCTTCTTTCACTCTCATCAAGAGGCTTTTTAGTTCCTCTTCACTTTCTGCCATAAGGGTGCTGTCATCTGCGTATCTGAGGTTATTGATATTTCTCCCGGCAATCTTGATTCCAGCTTGTGCTTCTTCCAGCCCAGCATTTCTCATGATGTACTCTGCATATAAGTTAAATAAGTAGTTGCTGCTACTGCTAAGTCACTTCACTCGTGTCCGACTCTGTGTGACCCCATAGATGGCAGCCCACCGGGCTCCCCCGTCCCTGGGATTCTCCAGGCAAGAACACTGGAATGGGTTGCCATTTCCTTCTCCAATGCATGAAAGTGAAAAGTGAAAGTGAAGTCACTCAGTCACGTCCGACTCTTCTCGACCCCATGGACCGCAGCCCACCAGGCTCTTCCGTCCATGGGATTTTCCAGGCAAGAGTACTGGAGTGGGGTGCCATCGCCTTCTCCAAATAAGCAGTTATTTAGGCTCAAATCTCTATGCTTAACCTTTGCTTATTTATTAATTTTGTTTTAAAGAACAAATATTTATTGAGCATGGTGCTAGGGCAGTGAGTCACATACTTGGGTTCCAACAATGAATAAGATACATAGTCTCTGAATCCAAAGGGCTCACAGCCTAGGTGGAAAGTAGATGGAATTCTGAGGAGTTAGTTTGAGCCAAGTGGAGGATACAGTAAGAATACAAAGAGTGAGGAGGGAGGAACTCTTGTTCCAAATTGGGTGGGTGGGGTGACGGTCAGGCGTCATTCCCTAGAGGTGATATCAGAACTAAAATGTGAGAGAATGTTGTTTTGTTAGAATAAAGAATGCCAGTCAAATCCGGTAATACCTGTAACACCTCGGTGTCCCTAGTGTCACTGACAAACAGCCTAATGTGTGTTTTTAAAGTTAATGCCTGCTTTTGCTTTTTTTTTGGTTGGTGGTTGCTTATGGAATCGTTATGTGTCATGATTTTATATTTGCTCTTTCAAAGGAAATATTACTTTTAATGATTATATCATGTGTTTATAAATAGTAGTTTGCATCAATCACAGTTATATAAGGTCTGTTTGGATGCATGAAGTCCTATAGGGCCTCGAGTTGACTCAACTGACCACTAAATAAAAAAATTTTCTAAACTTAAGACTCCAGAAAAACATCTACTTCTGCTTCATTGACTACGCCAAAGTCTTTGATGGTGTGGATCACAACAAACTGTGGAAAATTCTTAAAGAGATGGGAATACCAGACCACCTTACCTGCCTTCCTGTGAAACCTGTATGCAGGTCAAGAAAGCAACAGTTAGAACCAGACATGGAAAAATGAACTGGTTCCAAATTGGAAAAGGAGTACGTCAAGGTTGTTACCCTGCTTATTTAACTTATATGCAGAGTACATCATGCGAAATGCCAGGCTGGATGAAGCAGAAGATAGAATCAAGATTGCTGGGGGAAAAAAAAAAAAGATTGCTGGGAAAAATATCAATAACCTCAGATATGCAGATGACACCATTCTCATGGAAAAAAGCAAAGAGGAGCTGAAGAGCCTCTTGATGAAGGTGAAAGGCGAGAGTGAAAAAGCTGGCTTAAAACTCAACATTCAGAAAACTAAGATCATGGTATTCGGTCCCATCACTTCATTGCAAATAGACGGGGAAACAATGGAAACAGTGACAGACTTTATTTTCTTGGGCTCCAAAATCACCGTGGATGGTGACTGCAGCCATGAAATTAAAAGATGCCTGGTCCTTAGAAGACTAGCTATGACAAACCTAGAGAGCATATTAAAAAGCAGAGACATTACTTTGCCAACAAAGGTCCATTTAGTCAAAGGTATGGTTTTTCCAGTAGTCATGTATGGCACAGTTGGACCATAAAGAAGGCTGAGCACCAAAGAACTGAAGCTTTTGAATTGTGGTGTTGAAGAAGACTGTTGAGAGTCCCTTGGACTGCAAGGAGATCAAACCAGTCCATCCTAAAGAAAATCAATCCTGAATATTTACTGGAAGGACTGATGCTGAATCTGAAGCTCCAATACTTTGGCCACCTGATGTAAAGAACTGACTCATTAGAAAAGACCCTTATGGTGGGAAAGATTGAAGGCAAGAGAAGAAGGGGACGACAGAGGATAAGATGATTGGAATAGCATCACTGACTGAACAGACATAAATTTGAACAAGCTCTGGGAGACGGTGAAGGACAGAGATGCCTGGCATGCTACAGTCCATGGGGTGGCAAAGAGTTGGACATGACTAAGCTACTGAACAACAAACAGTCCTTGGGCAGAGCTACTCTGGGCACCAGTGTGTAGTTGGGTTTTTATTCTGCCACAGTCAGAAAGGAGATAAATGTGATGACTCTTGCATCCATTGTGAAAGGGAGAGACAAAAGAGCAGGAAAAGCAAACAGGTGATGTACTGTGAGAAGTCTAAGATTGTCCTGCTCAATATGCCCCTGGAGGAACCATCTAAACCAGAGAGAAGCAACAGTTCCCTTCTGAATATGAGGAGAGGGTTATCTCAGAAGAAGCCCTCAACACCAATTAGCAGAAATCAAAATTTTGTTGTGAAACTGACCAAGGTTTATTTTTAACGTATATGTACAATAGATATTTTAGAAACTCCTTAAGAAATTTTCAGTGAAAGCAAACAAATAATGAACAGGTTTCCTATTGTTCAATTCAGCTTTCGTGTTTTGCAACCCACTTTTATTTTTATTTTTTTTTTTCCAATTTTATTTTATTTTTAAACTTTACATAATTGTATTAGTTTTGCCAAATATCAAAATGAATCCGCCACAGGTATACATGTGTTCCCCATCCCAAACCCTCCTCCCTCCTCCCTCCCCATACCATCCCTCTGGGCCGTCCCAGTGCACCAGCCCCAAGCATCCAGCATCGTGCATCGAACCTGGACTGGCAACTCGTTTCCTACATGATATTTTACATGTTTCATTGCCATTCTCCCAAATCTTCCCACCCTCTCCCTCTCCCACAGAGTCCATAAGACTGTTCTATACATCAGTGTCTCTTTTGCTGTCTCGTACACCGGGTTATTGTTACCATCTTTCTAAATTCCATATATGTGCGTTAGTATACTGTATTTATGTTTTTCCTTCTGGCTTACTTCACTCTGTATAATAGGCTTCAGTTTCATCCACCTCATTAGAACTGATTCAAATGTATTCTTTTTAATGGCTGAGTAATACTCCATTGTGTATATGTACCACAGCTTTCTTATCCATTCATCTGCTGATGGACATCTAGGTTGCTTCCATGTCTTGGCTATTATAAACAGTGCTGCGATGAACATTGGGGTACACGTGTCTCTTTCCCTTCTGGTTTCCTCAGTGTGTATGCCCAGCAGTGGGGTTGCTGGATCATAAGGCAGTTCTATTTCCAGTTTTTTAAGGAATCTCCACACTGTTCTCCATAGTGGCTGTACTAGTTTGCATTCCCACCAACAGTGTAAGAGGGTTCCCTTTTCTCCACACCCTCTCCAGCATTTATTATTTGTAGACTTTTGGATCGCAGCCATTCTGACTGGTGTGAAATGGTACCTCATAGTGGTTTTGATTTGCATTTCTCTGATAATGAGTGATGTTGAGCATCTTTTCATGTGTTTGTTAGCCATCTGTATGTCTTTTTTTGGAAATACAAAAAACCTCGAATAGCCAAAGCGATCTTGAGAAAGAAGAATGGAACTGGAGGAATCAACCTACCTGACTTCAGGCTCTACTACAAAGCCACAGTTATCAAGACAGTATGGTACTGGCACAAAGACAGAAATATTGATCAATGGAATAAAATAGAAAGCCCAGAGATAAATCCACGCACATATGGACACCTTATCTTCGACAAAGGAGGCAAGAATATACAATGGATTAAAGACAATCTCTTTAACAAGTGGTGCTGGGAAATCTGGTCAACCACTTGTAAAAGAATGAAACTGGACCACTTTCTAACACCATACACAAAAATAAACTCAAAATGGATTAAAGATCTAAACGTAAGACCAGAAACTATAAAACTCCTAGAGGAGAACATAGGCAAAACACTCTCCGACATACATCACAGCAGGATCCTCTATGACCCACCTCCCAGAATATTGGAAATAAAAGCAAAAATAAACAAATGGGACCTAATTAACCTTAAAAGCTTCTGCACATCAAAGGAAACTATTAGCAAGGTGAAAAGACAGCCTTCAGAATGGGAGAAAATAATAGCAAATCAAGCAACCGACAAACAACTAATCTCAAAAATATACAAGCAACTCCTACAGCTCAACTCCAGAAAAATAAACGACCCAATCAAAAAATGGGCCAAAGAACTAAATAGACATTTCTGCAACCCACTTTTAAAAATGTACAATGCTGGTGATCCAGTGGTTAAGATGCTTCCAGTGCAGGGGGCACAGATTCCATCCCTGGTTGGGGGAACTGAGATCCCTCATGCCCGTACAGCTCAGCAAAAAAAAAAAAAAAGGTGCAACAGATTGAAGATCTTCAAAGAATAGAATTCTGCCCCACCCTAATTCTAACAAAAAACAGCAAAAGAACACTTTTCTTCCTTCTTATTGAGTTGTGATATCCTCAAAACACATTTCCGTAATTCAAAGAGTCCCCAAAACATTTGATAATTTAACCACGTGGTTTAAAAATATGCAAACAAACTAGGTTTCATTTCTTAGAAATCAAGACCACTTGGGAAAAAATAGAGAGAGATGCAAAGAATGTCTGAGCATAGTAGATATTTCATCCCCCTTAAAACCACACTTCACTTGCTCAGTGAAAAAAAAAAAATGTCCTTTTATTTTTAAAACGTCTTTCAAGCTGAAATTGGCTATGTCCAAGCCATAGCCTAGAGCAGAATTTTACAGCTGAGTAACAAACCTCCTAAAACTTGGGTTTATAATGGAAATGCTGTCCGAGGGTTAGTTACAATGGGCTCCGGTGGGGTATAATTTTTTTTCATCAGTTTAGAGTTTGGAGAGAACACCATCTTGATGTAACCATATTTATACTGAAACTCAGGCTCCATTATTTCATTTTGTTGGGTTGCATGTCCAAAGCCAGTGAGCAGGGGACGTCCCTCCTTTCTTTACTTTATAACATCAGTTTGCCCAAAAGTTTCAGAAAAAGAAACGTTCCTTCAAGAGCAGTTGGCATCAAATAACAGGTTTAAATTAGGACAGCCTGAGGGCAAGAAAGAAGTCCTGCTTGGTCTTAAGGAAGAAATCACTCATATGCTCTTAAGAAAATTTTTTAAAAGGTTAAATCTTAACTGTCTTTAGATTTCTTTTAGGACTTTGACAGGGTAGAGTTTACTCTTCCTAGGAGGTCTGTTTTCTGAAAGAACACCCAGCACTTCATCAATGACTGCAGAATTTAGCCTGAGACCTAAGAGCCTGGGTGAGGTATTTACCAACATTTTGTCCTAACCCAGTGCTCCTCAAATACTAGAATCACCTGGGGGAGTTAAAAAAAAAAAACTACATCTGCCTGAGTCCCACCATTGGAGTTTTAGATTCAAGAAGCATAGGGTGCAGCCTAAGAGTCAGGAGACTTAAAAGTTCCTTAGTAGATTTCAATGAGCAACCAAGACTGCTCTGTGTCGTTCTCCGAAAAGTAAAGACCACAAACCATCTGTGTCAGCATCATGTGGAAGTGTATTACAAAGGCAGAATCTCAAACCCCACCGAGACCTGCTGATTCAGCATCAATTTTAACAAGATCTTCAGGGGTTCGCTTGCACATTAAAGTTTAGCTACTGCCCCTCCAAGTAACCTCCTGACAGCCTGAGAGTCAGTCTTACAAGAATTCCAAAGTACTCACTGAAAGCACGACCTGCTTTACCTTCTATGAAATAAAAATAAATAAGGGGTTTTCTTCCATCTGATTGGGAGGTGGAAGAGAATGACAGGATGGGACTGAGGCAGGAATCTCAGAAGATTTCTGAGCTCTGGATACAGAGCAGACACAGAGTCAGAAAGTGGGATGGTGGGAGGAGGGGAGAGAGTAGAGGGTAGCCAGTGGCTGAAACGAGTTATGACTCATCAATGTTTACACTGTACTGGTCGTTTCATATTTCGACAGCCATCTCTGTTTTTCTCTTTTGGCCCACCTCCAGAGCATTTCTTGTCATCACCTGAAATGTGCCAGGCTCTTTTCATCACAGGGTCTTTGCAGTAGGTTTTAACTGTGCCTGGCATGGCCAACTACTCTTTAGCATACAGATCTGTTTGTCACTTCCATAGCAAAACCTTCCTTGACTACCTAAGTGCCCACCCAACATTTTATAACAGCATCCTCATCTTCATTCTCTTCTTTGCACTTCTCGTATCTAATGACTTTCTTATTTCTTGGCGTATTCTCTCTCTTCTCTCTTTAAATTTTATACTTTGTGAGAACAGGGACCTTGTCTTATCGAGTGCGGTACCTGTGTTCATGCACTCATTCGGCCATTATTCATTGTTTATTGGCCATCTCTAATGTGCAGGCACATCTCTAGATGCTGGGGATGGAGTACTTTTAACAGTGCCTGTCCTATAGTAACTGTTCAATAAATGTTTATTGTCAAATTAACTGATACCCTTCTGTTAATACAAACATTTTTAAAAGGCCATTATAGACTATTCAAAGTGCTCTGAGTTGGAGAATTGCACATGCAGTATCTAGCTACAGAGAGTTCATATTCTACTGATAGTATAAAAAACAGACACACATATACCACACAATAATACAACCCCAAAAGACCAATGTAACCTTCAGAAAGAAAACCACAGGCATGAGTGGGTGGGTCAAGAATTCAATTTATGAAAGTGTTGAGAGGAAACAGTCTTTGAGGACAATTTCAAAAGGAGGGGACATTTCTAGTGTATTTTGAAAGGTAAACCAGGTGGCAGCCTGTAGAGAAATAACAGAACATTCTAGTCAGGACCAGGCTATGCAAGAAATGCTAAAGAAAATGAAATGGGTAAAGAGGCTATGGGACTGGAGAAAAAGTTACATTCAGTTAGAAAGTGCCAGAAATAATGCTGGAAAGTCATAGGGAGCTTAACAAGTATATCATCAAAGGTATTTTGATTTCGTGTACATTTCTGAAAAATAATTTATTGGCATGTATCAGAAGTTTTTAAGTTATTTACTTTGCATGACTCATTATTCCTACTTTATAGGATTTATTTAAGGAAACAATCACATTATCTGGACAATACTTTATGTCTAAAAATGTCTGTAGATAAATAGTTAAAAGCTTCCCTCATTTGTGCATGAGAATTTGATCTTTAGTTACTTGGGTAAAAAATTAAAAAGCAGAAATCTAAATTAAATACAGTTGGGAGACCAAAGAGTGGAGGGGCTTCATGCCCTGAAATGATAGCAGAGCTCAACAGGAAGAAAGACTCCTCTTCCTGGCTGGCAAGGACTCAGCCAAGGAAAGCCAAGAACTCTTTGTTTACTCTAGCCCCTTCCCGCCAGCCACCTTCCTTTTTCTCTTCTAAAAAAGTTCTTCGTTTGCTATGCATGTGGTTCACCATGGTTGCAGACCCTGAATCGCAGTTCTCTGTATGGGGTTGCAAAGAGTCAGACAGGACTGAGCGACTCAGCACAGCACAGCTTATTCCAAATAAACTCATTTTTTCTTGGAGAAATTACTGGAAGTCTGTTTAAGGTCAACACCAGGTAACCTGATGAGGGGCCATGTCAAGTAAGTTGAAAACTAGTCAACAAAAATTATAGTAAAACTGACCCTGGATTGGTAAGTGGCATCTATACTAGGAGAGAGGGAGTGAGTGTTAGTCGCTCAGTCATATCTGAACCTTTTCAACCCCACAGACTGTAGCCTACCAGGCTTCTCTTTCCATGGAATTCTCCAGGCAAGAATACTGGAGTGAGTTGCCATTCTCTTCTCCAGGGGATCTTCCCGACCCTGGGATTGAGTCCCTGCATTGCAGACATATTCTTTACCATCTGAACCACTGGGGAAGCCCTATACTAGGAGAACTATAAATAATTGATGCTACCCATAACTTGAACTTCCTTGAGTGTGACACTCTTATAACTGAACATATTCTTCAGGAGGACCCTGAAGGTTATCCTTATGGATTTGCTTCTTTTTGGGGAATAAGGCTTTTAAACCAGGACACAAGTCCCACACTTACCTAATGTGCATCTCATCTTTTTGCACATGAGCTGCTATGGACCACTGCAAGGACTTCTATAGTAAAGGTATGAACATCACGGCCCTTTCCACAAGCCCTGTTCTTATCCTATACCCTTTGGAATAGAACGATGTCAAATGTGGCCTTGTGAGTCTGAAGACTGAGATGAACCAAGAAGAAATCCTGGTGCTGAATGTGCAACCTAGAACTTTGTATAAACCAAAACCGGGGACAAAGTGAATGCCTAACTCTAGAAGAATACAGTTCCTTCATAACATGGACTATATGCAGCTCATGTTTCTGACGAATAATGTCAATGGAAAATAAATTTTAATGGTATATTAACTGAAAAAGTATACTCTGAGAATAAATATATGGCATGCATATATAATGAGGATTCCCTGATAGCTCAGTTGGTAAAGAATCCACCTGCAATGCAGGAGACCCCAGTTTGACTACTGGGTTGGGAAGATCTGCTGGAGAAGAGATAGACTACCCACCCCAGTATGGACTGTATAGTCCATGTGGTTGCAGAGTCAGACACAACTGAGCGGCTTTCACTTTCACTTTTCTTTTTCATGCATATATAAATTTGTTTTTATAAAACCCACAAGGAGGTTCAACCGAAAAGCAGAGAAAAAGAGCATACGGCAACATGTTAGACATCCCTTTCCCTTCTCTCTTGGGAAGGGAACTAATTTAGGGAGCAACTAATTTTCCCCACTCTACTATTTGTAATTTTTGCCATTTTGACCACCATAGAGCTCAGTGTCCTAGCCACAGAACTCAGCCTATGTCCCAGGCTGATCAATGGGGGTATCTTATGTCTTTCTCCACAATGACTGTTTGGGGCATGCTGTTCAGGTAGAATCAATCAGAATCACTGTTGGGCATCTTGAATGTACAAATGTTGAGACAACTAAATTGAGACTCTTGATTCCTCTTTGGACAAAGATGAGAACATCGTTGCTGCCAGTGACCAGGTTCCTAAGGTAGGGGAGGAAGCCACAGTTACTCTTCATTCTGTGGGCTTCCCAGGTACAGACATTCATACAGCAGAAGGGTTATATGGTCACATAATCTAAGAAATACTGATTAAGGAAGAGCTTTTTTTTTTTTTAAAGTCTCCTTTAATAAACATATTTGCACTAGAACAGGGAGAGGATGCAACATGTAGTGTTTATCAAATTTATTTAAAACAATAAAACTATTTTTTCTCTTTTTCCTTTTTTTGAGAAAACCTGCTAGCACATCTGCGATAAGATTTGTTTTTAGAATACAGAAAAAAAATGCTACTCTAAGAAAATAATGGATCAGTCCATTACTTTCTTCTTTGTGCTTTGCCTCATTTTCTAAATTTTCTACCACTAAAAATTATGTTTAGCATACATAGTAAACAAAATATATATTTATATATATAAATATAATGATATTGAATGTATTGCAGGCTTATATCTGTGAAAGGATGCAAGCATGTTTTCCTTTCATAAATATTTATATTAGTAGTATTACTTTTACCAGTGGAGGCACACAATTTTTATTTTTTTAATTTCAGATCTCTGTCTCTCTGTTTCATATCTTTGCATGAGGGTAGTCAAGTTTATCATATAATCATCACTCTAGTGTATTAGGAGAAAAGAAGTTACTTTATTACCTGTTCAGTAAATTAATGAATCCTACTGCATTTTATGGTTCCTATGCAAGTGTGCATGTGCATAGATACAGCTTATAAAAATGGTAACATATTATACAAATTTTCATAATTTAATTTTAAACCTAATAATGTGCGATAGCATCCTTCCATGACAGCATACAGAGCTCATTAACCACTCTTGATTAGCTTAGTTTGAATTGTAAGGATGGACTCATACAGACCTTTGCCATGTGTCCTCATTTAACCTCTAGGTGCATCAGTGTTTTTCTCAGTGGGGATAATCTACCTATGTGGAAGGCTTGCTATGAACTTAAGTTAGGTACTATAAGTAAAGCACTTAGCACAGAATGTGCTCAATAAATGAGAGCTTTATCATTATTACTATTAAGGGATTATTATTCTATTAACATTGTCATCAATGGATGACTGGGTTATTTTCAATTTTTGCTTCTGTAAATAAGACAACAATACACTCAGTACACACTTGAATAAAGATTTCTATAGAATAAACTCCAAAGAGTGAAACTGCTGGGTCAATGGCATGCTCATTTTAAGTTGTTCTAATACTGCCACACTTCTTTTCAGATGAGTGTTCTCAGTGGGCACTATCGCCAGAAGAGGGTGCTACTTGCCGCCTGCCTTTCTGGAAAGGCAATGTGGAAGGGAAGGCTTTTACCATAAATATAGTAGGTCTCTGGTCACATCACTTCATGGCAAATAGATGGGGAAAAAGTGGAAGCAGTGACAGATTGTGTTTTCTTGGACTCCAAAATCACAGTGGACAGTGACTGTAGCCATGAAATTAAAAGATGTTTGCTCCTTGGAAGGAAAACTATGATAAACCTAGAGAGGGTATTCAAAAGTAGAGACATCATTTTGCCAACAAAGCTCCATATAGTCAAAACTATGGTTTTTCCAGTAGTAATGTACGGAAGTGAGAGATGGACCATAAAGAAGACTGAGTGCTGAAAAACTGATGCTTTCAAGCTGTGGCAATGGTGAAGATTCTTGAGAGTCCTTTGGACAGCAAGGAGATCAAACCAGTTGATCCTAAGGGAATCAACCCTGAATATTCATCGGAAGGACTGATGCTGAAGCTGAAGCTCCAATACCTGATGCAATGAGCCAACTCATTGGAAAAGACTCAAATGCTGGAAAAGACTGAAGGCAAAAGAAGGGGGCCAGTGGAGGAAGAGATGGTAAGACAGCATCACTGACTCAATGGACATGAATCTGAGCAAACTCCAGGAGATAGTGGAGGATAGAGGAGCCTGGCCTGCTACAGTCCACGGGATCACAAAGAGTCAGACAAGACGTAGTGACTGAATAACAACACAGTACAGTCGAAGGCATCAGGCATACAAAAACACTTCTGAGGAAGACAATTTCAGCAGCTCAGAGGTTATCTCCCAGGAGCTGGCCATGGACTAGATGAAGGCAAGTCATTTTTTTGGAAGGTGTAGGGTTAGAACAAGCCACGCCTGCTGAGTTAACCTTTTTCTGCCCATGGCGGGGCGGGGATGTCATGAACAAAGATAGGGAGATGGGAATGCATAAACAACAATTAAGGATAAGAGCGAAACTAGTATGATTAATGGAGAAGGCAATGGCACCCCACTCCAGTACTCTTGCCTGGAAAATCCCACGGATGGAGGAGCCTGGTGGCTACAGTCCATGGGGTCGCTAAGAGTCGGACACGACTGAAGGGACTTAGCAGCAGCAGCAGCAGTATGATTGAAGAGGAGAGCAGAGGGAGATTAAGTAGAAATGTAGCTTAAGTCAAGAGTCTTCAATGCAGACAAGCATGGGTTAGGGACTATTAATTGATAGTGGTTTAAAAGCTGAGTTAGAGTAAAAAGAATCTGGATTCCAGGGTATCTGTTCACAAGCCACCAGATAGGAGAGCCTGAAGCAGAGTGATAGCCAAGGAGATGTAAAGGACCTATGCAAGAAAACTGAGAAGCAACCACAGTAAGACTTCATGAGTCATTGAAAACAGGACAACAAAGGTGAAGGGGAAGAAGGGGTAATGAATCTTCTAGGACTGTAAGTTCCTGTGGTTACAGGTAAAAGCCTCTGTTGGCAGAAATAAAGATGTCAGGACAACTTTCACATGCATTCATACATATATATGAATTCATATATTCATATACCTGACAACAGTTTATCAAGGGCCCAGTCCCAGTGAAGTTGCTCAGTCGTGTCCAACTCTTTGCGACCCCATGGACTGTAGCCTACCAGGTTCCACCATCCATGGGATTTTCCAGGTAAGAATACTGGAGTGGGTTGCCATTTCCTTCTCCACTTTATCAAGGGCCCACTAAGTGCTAAAATAATAGCCATCAAAATACAACCCATGAACCACCTACACTCCATCACTTGGCGGGGCTTGCTGACAAAGCATATTATGTCCTTCAAGAACTACTAAATTCAGGTCTCTGGCCCAGGGTTGGAAATCTGCATTTTCAATAAGCTCTCCAGATATTCTTATCAAAACTAAAGTTTGAGATCCTCAGTTCTCAATGGTGCCCAGAAAATCATCTGTGTATCTGAATTTAAATATATCTCAAGTTGTGAAAACAGGAAGGAGAAAAATACTATATAAAGAAACAGACACTTTTTTCTTTCCGGCAATTCAGGATGGGAGTTTCAAAGGTAAGTACAAGAATGAGGCTGAAAGCACTACTGTATTTTTGGGGGGTGGCAAAAAGTGGTGATGGGCCTTGATGTTGGGAAGGAAGGGCTGACTTGGGCAGACTTGGGCACATTTAAATGTATGTTCAGGTATGCAATCTATGATTATGAAAAGCACAACTTTCCTTGACCAGGAGTAACAGGGTCTTCTACCTAGCACAGCCTAAAACCGCTACAAAAAATATATGACATACATTTTGGAAATAAGTACATTTAAGTGATGCCTTTATATGTGAATCTTATTTAAATGTGGGCAGCCCTTTAGACCTGAGGATATTTATGCAAAAGATTTTTTAAAAAGAAACAGCAAAGATTGCAAGTGATAGCTCAGAACTCTGTATATGATTCATTAAATATAAAAATCCCAGTATATATGTTTTCTTCTCTTCTAACCTCTTTAGCTATCTTCCCCCATCCTTTCCCTTTTTCCTTTCCTAAATGAGTCCTTTCCACTTCTGGCTGACAGTAAAGAAGATAGCATGATCCAAATTATGCAGTTTTCTTCATTTAATATAATGTTGATGGTTTCTTTCATTAAGTTTTAGCATCCTTCTGAAAATCTGGCAAACACTATGATACACGCTATCTCCATTAAATGTATTAAAAGAACATTCAATCAGGAAATTAGTTAACTATTCTCTAAATAAATTATATTTGAGCTGTTACATATAAAATATGATAATTCTGAGAGGAAATCAAATTATGCGTAATATTTTAATGTTCTGTTGAATAGAGTGAAAAAGGCATAAGCTTTAGAGCCAGACAGATATCAGTTTGATTTATGGCTCCAGATTCGGGGAAGTTATTTAGGCTTTCTGAATCCATTATTAGATTCTCATCCATTATCATTATTTCTGAGTGGGGCATCACTGGCATTTGAGGCAGGATAACTCTGTTGCATAAGGTGGTTCTCAGCATTACAGGGCAGTTCTCACCACTACACCCCTTTTTTTATCTATTAAATACTAGGAGCCTCCCCAACTCCAACTTCAGGACAACCAAATGTAACTACAAATTTGCAAATGCCCTCAAGGAGGATGCAGATGCTCCTTGCTAACAGCAAGTACATTAAATGGATTATAATAATACCTCTTCAGTTGGGAGCATTTTCCTGGCACTTCTGAGAAAACAAAGAGGTAGTTAAGAGAATGCACTGAGGTCAGTCAGACCTGGGCTAAATCTCAGCCCTGTCAATAGTGACTGGGTTGCTTCATTTAAGCCTGAGCATCTCATCTGTACAATTAAAATAGGAGTAATACTTGACTCAGAGGACTATTGTGAGAATTCACTGAAATAACGTGCTAAGCAGTAAGCACTGAGCCTGGTGCAGAATAAGCACTCAGTCAAGCCAGCCATACTTCCTGCAGTCATTACTGTTATTAAAGCCAGATGCCTGAGTCTAAGGGGACAGGAGGCAGCAAGGAAATAAGACACCTTTCTTAAGAAGTTCTGCAAAAATGGAAAAGTGGGAAATAAAAAGTACCTAGGGAGTAGAATTGCCAGCTTCTCTCTTACCCCTCCCCCACCATCTAAGATATGGAAACTTGTCTATTTGAAGACAGAGTGAAGGTAGAAAATGGTGACAATGAGGTTGAGATTCAAGAGAATAGAGAAAGGGCGGCTATGTGAGGCAATGTGATGAGGAAGCCAGCAGGCTCGGGCACACAGAAAGAAAAGAGATCATTGGCGTTCCACTGGAGCTTTTCCAAACGTGAAGCTGTGTGTTTACGTGGTCACAGTCCGCCACTTTCACGGGGATTTTCACCTACTCCATCCTCTATTAGCACCTTACTCTCAAGCGATGGCCAGCAATCAACAGAGCTACTTTAATGTTATTGAACCGGGGAAAAAAAGAGCCTGGTCTTGAGAGTGTGCTGGTTTAATAAGAGAGACCAATTCACTAGGAAGTGAAGCAATCTCTTTCCTATAACTTGTTCCTGGCACTAGATCTTGACCTCAGAGCTCTGATACCTGATAGCCTTTCAAAGACCACTTGGACATTTTCTTTAAGTACTTTTTCAATGCCTTTTTTTAAACACTCAGTTGCCCTTTCTTTTTTCCTTTACCTTCATGAGTAACACTAAAAAACCTTTTCATATCTGGTTTATTCCAATGTCCTTTCAGATCATAATCTTAGTTCCCTATGCCAAGAGGGATTCTCCAATACAATTATTTTCAAGTCATCCCACACATCTACTGCAGAGGTTCATTCTAGATTTTTTGTGATGATCCAGAAATCAAAAGCAAAATGGAGTCTCTGACTGCTAGGAGGTAGGGTTTGTCTTGACCACCTGGTCATATATTTTTTTTTAACTAAATGAAAAGAAATCTATAAAATTAGAAAAAAAAATAAAAAACATTGACTCTAGTGGTAACAGTATAGACTATGTTTCAAAAATTAAAAAAAAATAAGGAAAATATCAAGTTTGGAGACTCATAATGCTATACTAAAGCTGTGTAAGTAATAGTTTAAAAGTTAAAAATAGCTATGGAATTTTTTTTTCATAAAGTCACCTCTATCAGATCAGATCAGATTAGATCAGTCGCTCAGTCATGTCTGACTCTTTGCGACCCCGTGAATCACAGCACGCCAGGCCTCCCTGTCCATCACCAACTCCCGGAGTTCACTGAGACTCACGTCCATCGAGTCAGCGATGCCATCCAGCCATCTCATCCTCTGTCGTCCCCTTCTCCTCCTGCCCCCAATCCCTCCCAGCATCAGAGTCTTTTCCAATGAGTCAACTCTTCGCATGAGGTGGCCAAAGTACTGGAGTTTCAGCTTTAGCATCATTCACACTATAGATACTGTACAAATCTAGGGTTTTATGAGATCAGAGACTGTGCTTACCTTTCTCCTCCCCTGGTGGTTTACAAGGCAGTTCCTGAGGAGTCCTGAAGAACTCCAACTTATTTTATAAATTCTTCCCAAACTTATTTAAGGTTGTGTGTATGTGTGTGTCTGTGTGTTAGTTGCTTAATCACGTGCAACTCTTTGTAACCCCATGGACTGCAGCCTACCAGGCTCCTCTGTGTGTGGAATTCTACAGGCAAGAATAGTGGAGTGGGTAGCCATTCCCTTCTCCGAGGGATCTTCCCAACCCAGGGATCAAACCCAGGTCTCCTGCACTGCTGGCAGATCCTTTACCATCTGAGCCATCAGGGAAGCCCTTTAGTGTGTACTTTTTATGGAACACCTATAAATATCCCACAGAACTGGTGTTCTGTTGAACAATGTGGTCAAGGATCAGAATTTAGATTTTGACTTTGTTCTGGTTGTTGTTACAGTTTTTCATTTTTTAAAGCTTCCAATCAATTGTTGACTAATACAAGAGGCATATATTTGGATGTCATGGCAATGTCAAATTATCATAGACATTTCTAAGCACTTACTCTCTACCTCTGATGTATCCTAGACTTCTAGCAAAATGTGTGCAGGTAGCCACCAGTCCATGGACACGATAGAGAAGCAATTTTTCAACTATTTCTCACACAGCACTAGTATAGCATTATGAGTCTCCAAACTTGATTTTTTCCTTATTTTATAATTTTTGATACATGGTCTATACTGTTACCACTGTGGTCAATGTTATCAATTTTTAATATCATTCACTGTGTACTATCCTTAAGCTTGGAGGAATGCATGTCACTAAGAAGAGAACAAGAGAGTACATAAAATAAGTTCCCTCTACTCCAAAATGAGTAGATTGAAAAGCAACATGCTTTTCTCTTAAGGAATGTTCATCAAAGCTACTTTCTACATCAACAGCCTTGTAATATTTCAAAGCCAAAGTCTGAACACAATATAAACCACCTCCTTCAATTACTGTTTAAGAAGAATGCATCTTAAATGTGAAACACTTCCCCTATACATGTAGGCATCAGCAATAAAGAAAAAGTAGTCAACTTCTTTCCAATATCTCTTTTTTAAAAAACCTGCATATATGGGTGACCATCCGCTAGGTAATACTCTCTAAGAGTTCATAATGCACGTTGAATGCATGCATGAAATTTTATGAGGCCATGTGGTCCCATTAGATTAATGTTCATCGTGGTTAGATCTTTTTTTTTTTTTTTAAACCTGCAAACATTAAAACTTGAGAATCAGCTGCCTCAGGTTTTTTTGTGGACTAAGGATCACTATCAGTAAAGACTTTAAAATCTATTCCAAAAGGCTCTCCTATTATCTTTCAAAGACTTAAAAAAAAAAATTTACTTTCTCCCCGCTAAACACATTCCTTGTGCCAGTTTCTGAGTGTCTGCTTCCAAGGCCACAGTCCTCCTGGTCTCCAAGTTTCCTGGGCTTGAAAACGTGAGGTCATCTGATTTTCCCCTCGTTCTTATTCCTTATATCCAATCAGTCTTCTGTTGATTCCCTGCGGTATATGTTTTCACTTCACCTAGTGTATTTTTTAGTCTGATTGGCTCTTTAAAAAATTTTCCATCTCTTTGTTGAAGTTTTCACTGAGTTAACGCATTCTTCTCTTGAGTTCAGTTAGCTTCTTTAGGACTATTATTTTGAACTCTTTATCTGGCGAATTTCTTATCTCTTCATTTAGTTCTTTGAGGTATTGTCCTATTCTTCTCTTTGGAAGGTACTTCTTTCTCTCTTCATTTTGCCTCTCTGCTTCTACATATTAGGTATATCAGCTACATCACCTAGTTCTGAAAGAGTGGCTTTATGT
Organism: Bos grunniens; assembly: GCF_055505025.1. NCBI lineage: Eukaryota > Metazoa > Chordata > Mammalia > Artiodactyla > Bovidae > Bos > Bos grunniens. Next base: position 10,429,638 of record NC_141190.1, read on the forward strand.
AGAAGGTAACCCGAGGGACAGGTTCCATGGCACAACCCCCTGTGATCACCAAAGCCAGGCACTCCAGGAGTGCCCCCTATGTGGGCCCCCTGTGTCCTTGTGTTGTGTTTGGGCTGTGAATGCTGTAGGTTCAGTGCTGGGTAGGGCTGGCCCCTAGCCCAGCTGGCTGAGACGTCCAGCCATGACTGCTATTGGTGCACTGACTTCTGGGACTGGCCCCAGAGCAATGGGCTATAAGGCCTTTTGAGACTGCATTAGGCACAGGGGTATACAGGACTGGCCCCTTGAAGAGACAGCTGCTTTAGAAGGGCAGTGGTGCCAGCTGAGGCAACCTGTCAGATAGGTTGGATTGAGCCCTCAAAGTGGGAGCTGCTTTGGAGGGCCACCGGCACTGGTTGGGACTACTTTGGAGGGGTGCCAGATGGGATGCGTTGGGAGCTACTTTGAAGGGGCCAGCCGGGGCAGGACACGTGGTGCTTGGTACGTTGATTGGGAGTGACAGAAATGGTGCCTGCCAATGACAGTCAGCTAGGTGGAAGTGAAGTGAAGTGAAAGTCGCTCAGTCTTGTCTGACTCTTTGTGACCGCGTGGACTTTACAGTCCATGGAACTCTCCAGGCCAGAATACTGGAGTGAGTAGCTGTTCCCTTCTCCAGGGGATCTTCCCAACCCAGGGACTGAACCCAGGTCTCCCGAATTGCAGGCAGATGCTTTACCAGCCAAGCCACCAGGGAAACAACAAAAAAAGGCACCCACCAGGGTTTGTCTCCAGAGGAAGTTCCACCAGATCCTGCCCCTTGGGCACCCACTCTAATATTAGTCAAGGAATTCCTTCTTGTATGACCCACGTGTTTTTCAAGCTGGTGCTTCTGTGCCGGAACTTGGAGAAATGAGTTTGTACATGAGAATCTTGGTTCCCCACAACTCCCTGGCTCTCCTAGATGTAAGCCTGCTGGTTTTCAAAGCCATACACTGTGGGGGAGGCAGGGGGTCATCTTCCTAGTGGGCTTCCCAGGTGGCACCAGTGGTAAAGAATCCACCTGCCAATGCAGGAGACACAAGGGATATGGGTTCAATCTCTGGTGTGGAAAGATCCCCTGGAGGAGGGCATGGCAAGCCACTTCAGTATTCTTGCCTGGAGAATCCATGGACAGAGAGGAGCCTGGCAGGGTACAGTTCATACGGTTGCAAAGAGTTGGACATGACTGAAGGGACTTAGCACACACGTGCATCTTTCTGGTACAAGTCCGGCAAGCTGGGGAGCACCATGTGGGGCTCAAACCCCTCACTCTTCAGGGAGGGCCTCTGTGGTTGTGATATCCCTCTCACTTGTGGGCTGCCACACTGGAGATGTGGATTCTGAATAGACTGCTCCTCCTAACTGCCTCAGGTGGACTTTCATTTATATTCTTTGTTGTAGAAAATCTGTTTTGTTGGCCTTCAGAGAGAACTGTTCTAGATGGAGCTGTACTTTTGGTGTGTCTGTTGGAGAAGGGAAGCTTAGGATCTTCCTACTCTGCTATCTTGATCTGGAACTCTCTGTTTTTCTTCAGTTCTTTTTCTCTGTCTTCTTCATATTGGATAATTGCTATTGATCACTCAAGTCCATAGACTCTTTCTCCTGTCATCTCAAAACTGCTTTTGAGTCAGAATTTTTCATTACATCTTTGTCTTTTTATAATTTCTCTCTACTTATTGAGATTACTTGATTCATATTGTCATAATTTCCTTTAAAAATGATTTCATTTAGCTGCTCTGAAGTCTTTGTCTACCGAATCCAACATCTGGGGAAACTCAGAGACACTTGCTACTGACTGCTTCTTTCCTTAGTCACACTTTCTAGTCTTAACTTTTTGTTGTAAACTGCACATTTTAGGTAATATATTCCAGCAAATTTGGATTCTGAATTATCTACCTCATGGCACTGGCTGTTGTGGCTGTTGTTGTTGTACTGTTGTCTGTTTTTTGTTTAAACTATGTGCCTGGGAGAAATCTGTCTCCTAGTGAAGCACGGTCACTGGTTTTATTATTCTTGCTTTATTTTTTTTTTTAATTGGAGTACAATTTCTTTACAGTGTTGTGTTGGTTTCTGCTGTACAATGAAGTAAATCAGCTATATTCATACACATACCCCCTTCCTGCTGAGCCTTCATCTCGCTCCTCTAGGTTATTACAGAGCACTGAGCTGACCTCCCTGTGCCATACAGTAGGTTCCCACTAGCTATCTATTTCACACATGGTAGTGTATATATGTCAAGGCACCCTCCCCTCCCCAGTGTATGTAGAATCGAGAAAAATGGTACAGGTGAACTTATTTGGAGGGCAGGAATAGAGATGCAGATGTAGAGAATGGACTTTTTTAGTTTTTAAACCTAGATTCCTAGAAGTCACCCTTGTGACCACAAAATGTAAAGGTCAGCCAAACTGGACTGAGGTTATGCTCAAACACCTTGAGTTAGTAAAGCTTCTATTTTCTGATGAATAGATCTAACATTCAATAGCTTTTCAAGCATGAAACTTCTCAGATTATTATGATTTGGGTTGTTCTACAGGACTTCAATGGTTTCCTGTTAATTTTTTTCCTAATAAGTTTTGTCCAGTTTCACGATTGCTTTCTTGGGAAGAGGATTTGCCAAACTCTTCCCTTGGCCACAGCTGGGAGTCCTGAAATCAGGATTTTTACTTCATTCCTGTATTCCAGTGCTTAAAACAGTAGGTTTGCAGTAAATGTTGGCAGAATTTCACTTTAAAATTTCCTTTACTTTAAGATGGAAAAGTTTCCTAAAGGCTATAGAAAAATGTCCTGTTAATCATGATTTTTCAGAATGATAGCTACTGAGTCCCAGTTCAGATCAGTCACTCAGTCGTGGTCTGACTCTTGGACTGCCACATACCAGGCTTCCCTGTCCATCACCAACTCCCAGGGCTTGCTCAAACTCATGTCCATCGAGTCGGTGATGTCATCCAACCATCTCATCCTCTGTCGTCCCCTTCTCCACCTGCCTTCAATCTTTCCCAGCATCAGGGTCTTTTCCAATGAGTCAGTTCTTCACATCAGGTGGCCAAAGTATTGGAGTTTCAGCTTCAGCATCAGTCCTTCCAATGCATATTCAGGACTGATTTCCCTTAGGATTGACTGGTTGGATCTCTTTGCAGCCCAAGGAACTCTCAAGGGAGAGTACTGAGATGACCTATAATGCAAAATGTCACATGATACACATCACAATAGCTGCTTACTTGAATAAACTTAGTCTTTCTTGCTGGGCTTCCTAAGTGGTGCTAGTGGTAAACAACCCATCTGCCAATGCAGGGTCTCCTGCACTGGAGACATGGTTTTGATTCCTGATCCAGAAGATCCCCTGGAGGAGGGAATGGCTACCCACTCCAGTACTCTTGCCTGGAGAATCCCATGGACAGAGGAGCCTAGTGGGCTACAGTCCACAGCGTTGCAAAGAGTCGGACACAACAGACACAACTTAGCCCACGTGCATGCAGTCTTTCTTGGGACTCTCTTTTCCACCTATTTATTGATATATACTACTGTATAAGCTTTAGGTGTACAACATGATGGTTTGATAAATATACATAATGCGAAATGATTATCTTGATATTCTTTAACTATTTCTTCCTTTATTCCAGTTTTTTTTTTTTTTTTACATTTGTTTCTCAAAGACCAAATACAATTTTTCCTGACAAGTTCTAGGTTCCATTCTTTGCTTACTTTGTTCACTATTCTTCCTCTCAGACAATCAATAACCTCATCCCACATAATAAGAGAAAATAAACCCTCATATTTTAAACTAAGCAATCAATTTTACTCTAAATGATTTTACACAAGAACCTGACAAACTGGTAGTGATAATGGAGAATCTCTGCAGGTCACCTCATTTTGCAAATTAACACTTAAGTGACTATAATAAAGACAATTAGGATACTGTTATCACAGTACGTCTTCTTTTTTTTATCAAGAGTAACAGAGTTTTGTTTGCGTATACTACCCCAAACTCTCAGTCCATCCCTCTTCTTCCTCTCCATTCCTCTGGGCAGCCACATGTCTGTTCTCTGTGTCTGTGGGTCTGTTTCTGTTTTGTAGGTATGTTCATTTGTGCCATATTTTAGATTCCACATATAACTATAATGGAAAAGAATATTTAAAAAAGAATGTATGTATGTGTAAAACTGAGTCACTTTGCTCTATATCAGAAATTAGCACAACATTGGAAATCAACTATACTTCAATTTAAAAAATAAAAGTAACATAGCTTTAATTATATCTTCTTGAAGATTCTCTTATGAATAATATTCAATTTATTATACCACGCAATTCTGAAAAGTACATCTTGGGAAAATACCCATCAACTCTCTTATACAATGTGAACTAAAAGCAAATTTTCTTAAGAACTATTTGTCCTAAGTATGAATAACATAAAAGTTTATGAGGGTTCTCAGTAATAGCTTGTTTTAATCTCAACAGCTATCAAGTGAAGTCTATTAGATCATTTAACAAATTTCAAAATTTTAAATCTTTATTATAATGAAAAATCTTCTTCAAAAAGATAGGTTTCCCTCTTGAGAAATGTACTTCACATATGTTGTGAGTATTCACTGATAAAACACATTAACAAATTTAGAAAGCAGCATTTGATATTTAAATGTGCATATTTGTACTTTCCTATTATTGCCAATCATCGCTCATCTGTGGAAATGTGGGGCACAGAACAGGGACAGGAAAGATAGTGAAATCCCTAAACACAGCATTCAATCCCCTTTTTCAAAAAGGCTTTTAATAACAGGCAAAAAAGAAATTATCAGTTTAGTCTCATTTCTTCTTTCTACCCCATCTACCCCAGAAGACACTAATGAGAAGTGTAAGTCCCAGAAGTAGACAAAAAAAATTGACGAAGAGAAAGAACAAAGTGCCTAGACAATACATAGAACAGCTAATGATTCCATGAATAATTTATTTATAAACACTCCTTTTCTAAACTTTCCATCAATCATTTTTTCATTAGTAACTGAAGGGAGAGACAAACAGCATAGCACACCTTTGAATTACATCTAATTTCTTTGAAGCTGGACTACAAGCAGAGAGGAAGAAAAAAAAAATCACTGGGTAAATAAAGCATGATGAATTTTTTAAATGACCAGTTGAAATGTATATATTCAGGTCTTTAATTTCTCTCAGCAATATTTTGTGGTTTCAGTACATGTAACTCACACAGTTTTTTTTTTGAATAAATTGAAAAGCTGATTCTAAAATTTATATGGAAATGCAAAAAACACAGAATTGAAAAAACAACTTCAAAAAGGAAGAACAAATCTGGAGAGGGAACATTACCTGGTTTCAAGATTTATTATAAGGCTGTAGAAATGAAGACAGTGTGACACTGGTGTACAGACAGACAATTAGGTTAATGGAATAGAACAGAGGGTCCAGAAGTTGACCCACACATACATAGACAATTGATTTTTGACAAAGGTGCAAAGGCTCAGTGGAGAAAAAATAGTGTTTTTAATAAGCTCTTCCGGAACAATTAGATATCTATATGTAAAATATGAACTTTGTTCCATACATTATACTAGATATAAGAATTAACTCAGAGTGTACCATAGGCCTAAAAATCTATAACATTTCTTGAAGTTTGAGAAAAATCTTTGTGACATCAAAGATATGATTACAAAATAACAGAATCACAAGTTCCCCCCCTTCAAAATTAAAAATCTTCTACTCTTCAAAAGATACTGTTAAGGAAAGGAAAGAGCCAGAGGTTGAGAATAAATATCGCCAAAGTACATATTTAATGAAAGACTTGAATCTAAAATATATAGAGAGCTTCCAAGACTCAAAAATAAGAGAAGCAGCAATCAAATAAAAAAGTGCACAAAAGATTTGAGTAGACATTTTGTCAAAGAAGATACACAGATGGCAAAAAAGCACATGAAAACATGCCCTACATTATTAGTCATTAGGCAAATGTAAATTAAAATCACAATGAGATACACATCTATTAGAATGGCTAAAATGAAAAAAGACTATACTATGAGTTGACAGGATGGTAGAGGGAAGTTGGAAGAACTGAAAAGTCCCATACATTGCTGGTGGAAATGAAAATGATATAATAATTTAGAAAATGATTAGACAGTTTCTTAAAAAATTAAGCATGTACTTCATATATGATCAACTCATTTAACTCCCAGGCATTTATACAAGAGAAAGGGAAACTCATATTCATACAAAGACTCACACACACAGCTTGGAAACAACCAAACTGGAAACAACCCAAACATCTATCAACAGATGAATGAACAAACACACTGTTATATACCCATACGTAGAATTCTAATCATCATTAAAGAGGAATGAACTACTGATACCTGCAATAAACAGGATGACTTTCAAAATAATCATTCCGAGTAAAAAAGTAAGACAAAAAGAGGACAGACTGTGTGATTCCATTTATATAAAGTTCTGGAAAAGGCAAATGTATCTACAGAGACACGAAGCAGATCAGCAGTTGCCTAGGAAAGTAAGGGCTGAAGAATGAGTGGAGGAATGGATTATACAGAATCATGTGGAAATTTGGGGGAATTACAGATATACTCACTATGGTAAGTGGTTTTGTATAAAAAATTTGTACCTATAAAATTTATCAGACTGCCCACTTGAAATATGTACAGCTTACTGTATGTCAAATACATACAATAAATTTTAAGGAAAAAATAACCACACGTGACTTGTTCAAAACTTCAGAGATAGCTGTAAAGACCAATGAATAAATTAGAGAAAATACAATTTCAAAATATGAGAAAGTGGAATGAAAAAGGAAATAAATGTGAAGAAGGAGAGGTTGATGCCTGAGAGAACAAAAGTACCAGAAGCCAAATTTTCTGTGACTATAGTCACAGCCATGAGTGTGCTAAGCAGAAAGTGAAGTAGTTTGGTTTCAACTAAAACACTTAAGGGAGGAATTCGGGTCATACTTGTACATGGTAGGGTTGCCAACATTTAAAATAAAGTGTATGCATTTGAATATTTACAAGACTTTTCAAAAAAAATTCTTTGTAGTCAGTTCAGACATGGACTCTTCTAAAATGTGATGTGCTCTTCAGGATAGACAGATGGTTAAAGTGAGGATTATTATCCACAATAAGACATAACGTACACAGAAGTCTTGCCTTGAAGTCCAAGAATTCCAAGTCCTAGTCACAATTCCAATATGGACTATAATCATCTTGATAGCAAATGATTTGCCTTTTCAATATCTTCCAATTTAAAAACGGGAAAACAGAGGCCTATGTTCTTTATGGAGAGGTCAATTAGGGTTTCAGATACTTTCAGTTCCCTTGAGCTAGCCACTGCCCAGGTGAAGTTATTAATTAAATTGCATCTTTGCTTTTATCATTGCTCTTCTCATAACTTAAATGCTAAGTGTCCTCTTACTCCCATTGCCACTAAGGAGACTGCTTTTGTCTGTTCAGAAAAAGTAAGAAAGAAATCAATCCTCCAGTACACTGACTGATTACCTATGTATTTCAATGGTACTTTATCACCATGGTACCCAGGTTCTTGGATCCTGCAATACATTGGGAACAAGGACGTCAAAACCATAGCTCCGTGTGGTGCAGCCAGTATAATTCTAGGACACGAGTCCTTTGAATCCATTCCCTTTGTGTAAACAAGTAGAAAACCAAAATGCATGTGGAGCTTATGGTTACCAAAGTGATTTAAATTGGAACTTAATAACAAGGACCTCATCAATTTGAGTCCCTCATTTTCTCACAAGAATAGACACCTCTTGCAGACAGGACCACATCAGTGCATCCAAGCAGTCATGTCTGTTAGATCTGTAAGGCTCAGTTCATCATCTGAGATTTTAAGACCACCAATTTGTATTTTAGTTTCTTTTACATTAAAGTATTCATGCTGTAATTTCTTGTGAGACAAGAAAGGAAATTCAAAAGTCTGGCCTTGATTGAACTATAAACTCTTATGAATTACTGATTTTCTATATTGAGATGTGACTCGTGATAGAAGCAAGGTCCGATGCTATGTATGTAAAAACACTGCATAGGAACCTGAAATGTTAGGTCCATGAATCAAGGCAAATTGGAAGTGGTCAAACAGGAGATGGCAAGAGTGAATGTTGACATTCCAGGAATCAATGAACTAAGATGGACTGGAAAGGGTGAATTTAACTCAGATGACCATTATATCTACTACTGTGGGCAGGAATCCCTTAGAAGAAATGAAGTAGCCATCATGGTCAACAAAAGTCTGAAATGCAGTACTTGGATGCAATCTCAAAATCGACAGAATGATCTCTGTTTGTTTCCAAGGCAAACCATTCAATATCACAATAATCCAAGTCTATGCCCCAGCCAGTAACGCTGGAGAAACTGGAGTTGAATGGTTCTATGAAGACCTACAAGACCTTCTAGAACTAACACCCAAAAAAGATGTCCTTTTCATTACAGGGGACTGGAATGCAAAAGTAGGAAGTCAAGAAACACCTGGGGTAACAGGCAAATTTGGCCTTGGTGTACGGAATGAAGCAGGGCAAAGGCTAATAGAGTTTTGCCAAGAGAACACACTGGTCATAGCAAACACCCTCTTCCAATAACAAAAGAGAAGACACTACACATGGACATCACCAGATGGTCAATACCAAAATCAGATTGATTATATTCTTTGTAGCCAAAGATGGAGAAGCTCTATGAAGCGCTATACAGTCAGCAAAAACAAGACCAGGAGCTGACTTGTTACTCAGATTATGAACTCCTTATTGCCAAATTCAGACTTAAATTGAAGAAAGTAGGGAAAACCACTAGACCCTTCAGGTATGACCTAAATCAAATCCCTTATGATTATACAGTGGAAGTGAGAAATAGATTTAAGGGACTAGATCTGATAGACAGAGTGCCTGATGAACTATGGACAGAGGTTTGTGACACTGTACAGGAGACAGGGATCAAGACCATCCCCATGGAAAAGAAATGCAAAAAAGCAAAATGGCTGTCTGAGGCGGCCTTACAAATAGCTGTGAAAAGAAGAGAAGCGAAAAGCAAAGGACAAAAGGAAAGATATTCCCATTTGAATGCACAGTTCCAAAGAATAGCGAGGAGAAATAAGAAAGCCTTCCTCAGCCATCAATGCAAAGAAATAGAAGAAAACAACAGAATAGGAAAGATTAGAGATCTCTTCAAGAAAATCAGACATACCAAGGGAACATTTCATGCAAAGATGGGCTTGATAAAGGACAGAAATGGTATGGACCTAACAGAAGCAGAAGACATTAAGAGAGGTGGCAAGAATACACAGAAGAAATATACAAAAAAGATCTTCATGACCCAGATAACCATGATGATGTGATCACTCACCTAGAGCCAGACATCCTGGAATGTGAAGTCAAGTGGGCCTTAGAAAGCATCACTACAAACAAAGCTAGTGCAGGTGATGGAATCCCAGTTGAGCTATTCCAAATCCTGAAAGATGATGTTGTGAAAGTGCTGTACTCAATATGCCAGCAAATTCGGAAAACTCAGCAGTGGCCACAGGACTGGAAAAGGTCAGTTTTCATTCCAATCCCAAAGAAAGGCAATGCCAAAGACTGCTCAAGCTACTGCACAATTGCACTCATCTCACACGCTAGTAAAGTAATGCTCAAAATTCTCCAAGCCAGGCTTCAGTAATATGTGAACTGTGAAATTGCAGATGTCAAGCTGGTTTTAGAAAAGGCAGAGGAACCAGAGATCAAATTGCCAACATCCGCTGGATCATCAAAAAAGCAAGAGAGTTCCAGAAAGACATCTATTTCTGCTTTATCGACTACGCCAAAGCCTTTGACTGTGTGGATCCCAATGAACTGTGGAAAATTCTGAAAGAGATGGGAATACCAGACCACCTGACCTGCCTCTTGAGAAACCTGTATGCAGGTTAGGAAGCAACAGTTACAACTGGACATGGAACAGACTGGTTCCAAATAAGAAAAGGAGTACATCAAGGCTGTATATTGTCACCCCGCTTATTTAACTGATATGCAGAGTACATTATGAGAAACGCAGGGCTGGAAGAAGCACAAGCTGGAATCAAGATTGCCGGGAGAAATATCAATGACCTCAGATATGCAGATGACACCACCCTTATGGCAGAAAGTGAAGAGGAGCTAAAAAGCCTCTTGATGAAAGTGAAAGAGGAGAGTGAAAAAGTTAGCTTAAAGCTCAACATTCAGAAAACTAAGATCATGGCATCTGGTCCTATCACTTCATAGGAAATAGATGGTGAAACAATGGAAACAGTGTCAGACTTATTTTGGGGGGCTCCAAAATCACAGCAGATGTGATTGCAGCCATGAAATGAAAAGACACTTACTCCTTGGAAGGAAAGTTATGACCAACTTAGACAGCATATTAAAAAGCAGAGACATTACTTTGCCAACAAAGGTCCGTCTAGTCAAGGCTATGGTTTTTCCAGTGGTCATGTATGGATGTGAGAGTTGGACTATAAAGAAAGCTGAGTGCTGAAGAACTGATGCTTTTGAACTGTGGTGTTGGAGAAGACTCTTGAGAGTCCCTTGGACTGCAAGGAGATGAAATCAGTCCATTCTAAAGGAGACCAGCCCTGGGTGTTCTTTGGAAGGAATGATGCTACAGCTGAAACTCCAGTACTTTGGCCACCTCATGTGAAGAGTTGACTCATTGGAAAAGACTCTGATATGATGCTGGGAGGGATTGGGGGCAGGAGGAGAAGGGGATGACAGAGGATGAGATGGCTGGGTGGCATCACCAACTCGATAGACATGAATTTGTGTAAACTCTGGGAGTTAGTGATGGACAAGGAGGCCTGGCCTGCTGCGATTCATGGGGTTGCAATGAGTCGGACACAACTGAGCAACTGAACTGAACTGAGGGGTGAGATATTGACAGCAGGCTGCCCACTGTATGGGCTACAGGGACCAGTTCTATTGGAATATTTCTTAGAATAACATGAAAAGTTTCTTAAGACTTATAAAACTAAACTTTCTGTATGGATTTTTGGCTAAATTTTATAGGGAAAAACTATGTTGTAAAATGCTGATTTCAATTTGTGCTCTTAATAGTCATCCAAAAGACTCAATTCAAGCTGATTTTGGAGCATGCTGAAGCAAAACGTTTACCTTTAGAAACTGAATTAGTGAAATTATTTCAGTGCCTCAAGATAATTCTCTAAAATGGGATCTTTAAGATTATTAAATATCAAATAGTCCAAGGTTAATTTTAAAACTTGAATGTAATATGCAGTTACTTTCAGTTCAGTCTGTCGCTCAGTCGTGTCTGACTCTTTGTGACCCCATGAATTGCAGCCCGCCAGGCCTCCCTGTCCATCACCATCTCCCAGAGTTCACTCAAACTCACGTCCAAGGAATCAGTGATGCCATCCAGCCATCTCATCCTCTGTCATCCCCTTCTCCTCCTGCCCCCAATCCCTCCCAGCATCACATCAGAGTCTTTTCCAATGAGTCAACTCTTCGCATGAGGTGGCCAAAGTACTGGAGTTTCAGCTTCAACATCAGTCCTTCCAATGAACACCCAGGACTGGTCTCCTTTAGAATGGACTGGTTGGATCTCCTTGCAGTCCAAGGGACTCTCAAGAGTCTTCTCCAACACCACAGTTCAAAAGCATCAATTCTTCAGCAGTTACTTTAATTGTAGCTAACTCTCTATTGCATAATTTTCAACCAAAATATTTTCTCATCTATAAACTCCTTAAGTATATGAGTTGGAGCTTCAATAAGCTTTATATAAAAGAACTGTGTGCACACAAAGTAAACAGTAGCCACACCTATGACAATAAATTACTAAGTAAGACCAGATAATACAGAAAGCTGTTTATTTTTTTTAAAAAATCAAGAATCCTGTTTATTGTTAGCAAATGTAAAAGTGCATTTTCCAGGAATATGTGTTCTAGCTCTCCTAAAAGTAACTTTATATATTGAAAGGTATAGTAACAATCTACTTAAAAATATGACAAATATTTATATTTTAAACTTTATTTTGATGCACAGCCTTTTCAGATTCTCAGTATTCTAAGGTTGTACAACTGAGCATCAAAACAACAATCTCTTCTTACCTAAAACAGATTTTTTTCTCCCCAGGGAGTTAATGTATTTTACTTAAACCAATAATACCTTTTTTGCAATCATGTGATTATCCTGGATTTCTTTTGCCTAATTTCAGATTGTTTAGGGTTGGTTTTCTATTCTTTGGGTGTCCCTGGCGTTTCAGATGGTAAAGAATCTGCCTGCAATGAGGGAAACATGGGTTCGATTCCTGGATTGGGAAGATACCCTGGAAAAGGGAACAGCTACCCGCTCCAGTACTCTGGCCTGGAGAATTCCATGGACTGTATAGTCCATGGGGTGGCAAAGAGTCAGACACAACTGAATGACTTTCACATTCTTTGGGCACTGAGAATTAGAACCACCGATTATTGCGTTAAAGGGAAGACTAATCCAGTTTTAACACATTCCCAATTTGGAGAATATCAAAAGCAAAGATTTCCAAGGGAATATTCAAAGATGGAGACAAAACGTATTCAGGGCATTGCCATTGTGTTAGGAGACCATGGAACTAAATGATGACACTTTTAGGTTAACAACCAGAAATGGTGTGAAGAAGCGCAGAGCTAGACGGAGCTGCAATAAGCCAGTGAGTGTTTGGGTCAGTGCCTGTATTGCCTCAGTTTTTCAGTCGAGTGGAAGAGTTTGGTGAACCCATGCCTGTGGTCTGTTAAATTGAAAAAACTGAGATTTTCAAAATTTAAATTTTTGTCTTTCGTATAAAATTTCATGAAGTGACTAAGGTTACATGATTAGGCCACAGCATACAAGCCACCTAAGATTTGTAACAGAGTAAAACCTAAAATATGAGGGGAAAAAACAACCAAAACCCAGAGGCATTTCAAAACCTTTTTAGAAATATTTTTTTTTATTGTGAACCTCAAAAATGGACTGAAATGGATTCTGTCAGTTTCCATTGAATACACATGAGCTAACTATTCCCAGAAAGCCTATTTAAAACTCCGGCCTATATTTCAAAACTGTATTAAAGGTATCCACACAATTTTTTATTAACCAACTATTCATTTATTAATATTTCCTCATCACATTCAAACAGTGCCGGGAGTACTATTGATAGCCCTGTGTATCTGTGGAATATGTGGTAGGAAAAGGAACATTAATTACTCATTTACGTTTATCACTGACAGCACTGCAGATCTTGAAGACGTAGTGATGATATGACAAGAAAGTAATGAAGGACTATGATGATGAAGGCTAATCCAGTGTTTCCTGAAGTGAGGATGCTAGTTCTTAGAGATGTCAAAGCATATTAGAGTAAAAGAAACTTTTCAAAGTAAGGTAAAATAAAATAGAAAGTTAAAACGGTAAAAAAAAAAAAAAAAAGTAGGTTTGAGAGGAGTTGGGATAAATAATGTTAAATAATTCGCCACACAGAATTTTTCATATATAAACATGCATCATGTGTGTCCAGAGAAAAAGAGACTATGTGAGAACCTCCCAATCTTATTTTATCAGGACCCTGATGCCTAGTTCATCACCCTCCAGCCTGCAGACCATTTCCTAAGATATACTCTGGGAAAAGAGGCTCTGCTTCATTTTAGAAAGTAATGTTTGAGGTAGCATCTACTCCTTTTAAGAGATATTAAAAAAAAAAAAAACAACAGTCCAGGATGTGGCTGTTAGGGGTAGTGCTGGGAAATGGCATGTGAGCTGCTAATGTATTTATAGGAGTAAAATGTAAACTACTAACTTGCTTTGTTTTCCCCCGTTTTGTGTGTGTGCAGTTACCTTATCTTTTTGAATCTCATCATCCCCAAATGTTTACTAAAAGACTATTTGAAGATGGTTCCTGAAAGGAGGAGAACGACCAAACTTAAAAGCATATTTTCTCATATTTCCTGGTGTTTAGAGCAGTCCTCTTTTCTCCCTGGATAAAGTTCTGAGTTTAAAATTTTTAAATTTCGAAAGTGAATAAAACTATGAAACTAAATATATTTCGTAACTCAAAATGTTCATGGACAAGTGTTACTTACAACTGACATTTTACATTAGTCAACTTTTTCTGCTATGTAAGAAATTAAATCAATGTAATGGACCCTTTTTTTCACTATCCCACCAACACATGTCATTTCTGGTCTTGACATGTGGTTTATTTGCCAGCCAGCTTTAAATTGACCACTATAATAATTTGATGTTTAGTTGGGAGAGATAATAAATGGTATTTAATGGGAGGTACATTTATTATAATTTTTCACCAATGATATATATTATGATATTCTGGCAAATTAGATAAGAAATGTAGTAAATGGATATTTAATAGAGGCTTAAGTGGATTATGATCTTGTTTTCCCCCATATTATGTAGAATATCTTTTGATGTCAACAGAAACTATATATAGGAACAGAGGGAAGTGCATAAGTTGAGCATGAGTTATTAGTCAACAAATAGCTACAACATGGTATCAGTTATTCTGTGTGTTTTTTTTTTAATACTCAGCAAATTATTTTCCCCTAGATCTCTTTCTAATTTCTAAGGTTTTAAGTGTCTTTTCCCCTGAACATTTCTTTAGTTTCTAAACAATGTGTTCTATCTGTTCTTATCACTTACAAACCAGCTCAAGACCACCATATTATATTATTTCAGGGTTATCACTATGAATTGAGGTCTTTTAAAAAAATTATAGGATAATGATTTCCCTTATTTCTTTCTCTCTTTACCCTGACCTGTTTTCTGCTCTCTCTTTTTGTTATAACTGGGACAACTTGAAAGGCACAAATTTCAACTATCCTGATTGCCTCCTTAGGTGTAATGGAGGAGGTGAAGGCATTCCAAATTGTATTTTTCGTGAACAATTACCACTGCTTCTTACCACTGTTGGCAACTGGGTTATAAAAATATTACTAAACAATTCTTAACATTAACAGAGCACAAGCAAGATGGAAAATTTTTAGACATTCAGATGACAATGCCTTGACCTCTGATTCTGAAATTAAACTAAAATGACACCGATCATACTTTGTCATTACAGTATAAAATGAATGTCAAGAGCCTCCCCTGATATGCATAGTAGACACACACACAAAAGTCAGGCAGAAGAAAAAAGGAACATATGGATTCTGTTAAAATACATGCATTGACAGTAACAGCTTTTTGAAAGGAACAAGGAAAGCAGGAGTTGGGAATGTTCAGATTTTGAACAGCAATCAGCGTTAGTGTGGAGAAATTTCCATAGTAGGAAGTTATAAGGCAAATGTTAAAAGACTGTTTATTAAAAAAAGTAAAAATATGGAAAAAAAGCTTAGTAGCTTTTACTTTCTTAATAATCAGCATACAAATGGAATATTTGTTCATTTATCCATCCAACAGTCTTCCCAGGTGCCTCAGTGGTAAAGTCTGCCTGCCAATGCAGGAGATGCAGGAGAAGCAGGTTCGATCCTTGGATCAAGAAGATCCCCTGGAGAAGGAAATGGACATCCACTCCAGTATTCTTGCCTGGATAATCCCATGGACAGAGGAGCCTGGTGGGCTACAGACCATGGGGTTGCAAAGAGTTGGACACAACTGAGCTACAGAGCACGCACGCATGCATCCACCCAACAAAACATTTTCCTCAGTTATGTGGTACACAGTCTTTGTTTCGGGCCAGTGAAGGATGCAAGGATAAATAAAGAATTTAAACAGGAGTGACTAAAATTAAATAAGACTCTATAAGTTAATGGAATCTCATTTATTATTTCCTTTGCATTTCATTAAAATATTTATTTGAAGTTCTACTTAACTTTTAAAAAATATTCACTGCATTGTTTTTAAGATGACCCAAGATCATTCAGAAATTTTATGTATGAAGTATTTCTGAATATGAGTGGTGCCACAAAGAACTAAACAGACATTTCTCCAAAGAAGACATACAGATGGCTAACAAACACATGAAAAGATGCTCAACATCACTCGTTATCAGATCATATCAGTAACTCAGTCGTGTCCGACTCTTTGCGACCCCATGACTCGCAGCATGCCAGGCCTCCCTGTCCATCACCAACTCCCGGAGTTCACCCAGACTCACGTCCATCGAGTCATTGATGCCATCCAGCCATCTGATCCTGTCGTCCCCTTCTCCTCCTGCCCCCAATCCCTCCCAGCATCAGAGTCTTTTCCAATGAGTCAACTCTTCGCATGAGGTGGCCAAAGTACTGGAGTTTCAGCTTTAGCATCATTCCTTCCAAAGAAATCCCAGGGCTGATCTCCTTCAGAATGGACTGGTTGGATCTCCTTGCAGTCCAAGGGACTCTCAAGAGTCTTCTCCAACACCACTGTTCAAAAGCATCAGTTCTTCAGCACTCAGCCTTCTTCACAGTCCAACTCTCACATCCGTACGTGACCACAGGAAAAACCATAGCCTTGACTAGACGAACCTTTGTTGGCAAAGTAATGTCTCTGCTTTTGAATATGCTATCTAGGTTGGTCATAACTTTCCTTCCAAGGAGTAAGCGTCTTTTAATTTCATGGCTGCAATCACCACGAAATTAATCACCATCTGCAGTGATTTTGGAGCCCAGAAAAATAAAGTCTGACACTGTTTCCACTGTTTCCCCATCTATTTCCCATGAAGTGATGGGACTGGATGCCATGATCTTCGTTTTCTGAATGTTGAGCTTTAAGCCAACTTTTTCATTCTCCACTTTCACTTTCATCAAGAGGCTTTTGAGTTCCTCTTCACTTTCTGCCATAAGCGTGGTGTCATCTGCATATCTGAGGTTATTGATATTTCTCCTGGCAATCTTTTTTCCAGCTTGTGCTTCTTCCAGCCCAGCGTTTCTCATGATGTACTCTGCATAGAAGTTAAATAAACAGGGTGACAATATACAGCCTTGACGTACTCCTTTTCCTATTTGGAACCAGTCTGTTGTTCCATGTCCAGTTCTTACTGTTGCTTCCTGACCTGCATACAAATTTCTCAAGAGGCAGGTCAGGTGGTCTGGTATTCCCATCTCTTGAAGAATTTTTCACAGTTTATTGTGATCCACAAAGTCAAAGGCTTTGGCATAGTCAATAAAGCAGAAATAGATGCTTTTCTGGAACTCTCTTGCTTTTACCATGACGCAGCGGATGTTGGCAATTTGATCTCTGGTTCCTCTGCCTTTTCTAAAACCAGCTTGAACATCAGGAAGTTCACAGTTCACATATTGCTGAAGCCTGGCTTGGAGAATTTTGAGCATTACTTTACTAGCGAGTGAGATGAGTGCAATTGTGTGGTAGTTTGAGCATTCTTTGGCATTCCCTTTCTTTGGGATTGGAATGAAAACTGACCTTTTCCAGTCCTGTGGCCACTGCTGAGTTTTCCAAATTTGCTGGCATATTGAGTGCAGCACTTTCACAGCATCATCTTTCAGGATTTGAAACAGCTCAACTGGAATCCCATCAATTCCATTCGCTTTGTTCGTAGTGATGCTTTCTAAGGCCCACTTGACTTCACATTCCAGGATGTCTGGCCTAGGTCAGTGATCACACCATTGTGATTATCTGGGTCGTGAAGATCTTTTTTGTACAGTTCTTCTGTGTATTCTTGCCATCTCTTCTTAATATCTTCTGCTTCTGTTAGGTCCATACCATTTCTGTCCTTTATAGAGCTCATTTTTGCATGAAATGTTCCTTTGGTATGTCTGATTTTCTTGAAGAGATCTCTAGTCTTTCCCATTCTGTTGTTTTCCTCTATTTCTTTGCATTGATCGCTGAAGAAGGCTTTCTTATCTCTTCTTGCTATTCTTTGGAACTCTGCATTCAGATGTTTATATCTTTCCTTTTCTCCTTTGCTTTTCACTTCTCTTCTTTTCACAGCTATTTGTAAGGCCTCCCCAGATAGCCATTTTGCTTTTTTGCATTTCTTTTCTATGGGAATGGTCTTGATCCCTGTCTCCTGGACAATGTCACGAACCTCATTCCATAGTTCATCAGGCACTCTATCTATCAGATCTAGGCCCTTAAATCTATTTCTCACTTTCATGGTATAATCATAAGGGATTTGATTTAGGTCATACCTGAATGGTCTAGTGGTTTTCCCTACTTTCTTCAGTTTAAGTCTGAATTTGGCAATAAGGAGTTCATGGTCTAAGCCACAGTCAGCTCCTGGTCTTGTTTTTGCTGACTGTATAGAGCTTCTCCATCTTTGGCTGCAAAGAATATAATCAATCTGATTTTGGTGTTGACCATCTGGTGATGTCCATGTATACAGTCTTCTCTTGTGTTGTTGGAAGAGGGTGTTTGTTATGACCAGTGCATTTTCTTGGCAAAACTCTATTAGTCTTTGCTCTGCTTCATTCCATATTCCAAGGCCAAATCTGCCTGTTACTCCAGGTGTTTTTTGACTTCCTACTTTTGCATTCCAGTCCTCTATAATGAAAAGGACATCTTTTTTGGGTGTTAGTGCTAAAAGGTCTTGTAGGTCTTCATAGAACCGTTCAACTTCAGCTTCTTCAGCGTTACTGGTTGGGGCATAGACTTGGATTACTGTGATATTGAATGGTTTGCCTTGGAAACGAACAGAGATCATTCTGCCGTTTTTGAGATCATTCACTCGTTATCAGAGAAATGCAAATCAAAACCACAATGAGGTATCATTTCATGCCAGTCAGAATGGCTGTGATCCAAAAGTCTACAAGCAATAAATGCTGGAGAGGGTGTGGAGAAAAGGGAACCTTCTTACACTGTTGGTGGGAATGTAAACGAGTACAGCCACTATGGAGAACAGTGTGGAGATTCCTTAAAAAACTGGAAAGAGAACTGCCATGCGACCCAGCAATCCCACTGCTGGGCATACACACTGAGGAAACCAGAATTGAAGGAGACACGTGTACCCCAATGTTCATGGCAGCACTGTTTATAATAGCCAGGACATGGAAGCAACCTAGATGTCCACCAGCAGACGAATGGATAAGAAAGCTGTGGTGCATATACACAATGGAGTATTACTCAGCCATTAAAAAGAATACATTTGAATCAGTTCTAATGAGGTGGATGAAACTGGAGCCTATTATACAGAGTGAAGTACGCCAGAAAGAAAAACACCAGTACATTATACTAACACAGGTATACGGAATTTAGAAAGATGGTAACGATAACCCTGTATCCAAGACAGCAAAAGAGACACAGATGTATAGAACAGTCTTTTGGACTCTGTGGGAGAGGGAGAGGGTGGGATGATTTGGGAGAATGGCATTGAAATATGTATATCATTTGTGAAACGAATCACCAGTCTAGGTTCGATGCACGATACAGGATGCTCAGAGCTGGTGCAGTGGGATGACCCAGAGGGATGGTATTGGGGGGAGGGGGGAGGTGGGAGGGGGGTTCAGGATGGGGAACACGTGTGCACCCGTGGCGGATTCATGTTGATGTATGGCAAAACCAATACAACGTTGTAAAGTAAAAAATAAATAAATAAAATCATTGCTTAAAAAAACAAAAAACAAGCTAGCCTGACAGAGGGACTGCTTTCAAAGGCTAATATTACCAATAATGGTGGGAACAATCAGAAGAGCATCAGACCTGGGACTGGAGAAATTGGCCCACGTCCTTGTACTGCTGTTTTACTAGCTGTGTAATTTAGGACAACTCTGATAGGTCCCTATCAAAATCAGTAAAGAACTTTTTCCTAGGACAGACATAATTTTTGATTCTTTTAAATTAAACCATAAAGCAGAAGTTCAAGACACTAGCTAAACAGGTACTCTACTGTCCTCATCTTCTATACTCAAAGGAAAAATAAACAACATTCAGATGTTACTAGTTTCTTTCTATGCCTGAACAAATTTGGACACTTTGTTGTTCAGTCCCTAAGTCCTGTCTGACTTTTTGCAACCCCATGGACTGCAGCACGTCAGGCCTCCCTATCCCTCACTATCTCCTGGAGTTTGTCCAAGTTCATGTCTACTGAGTCAGTGAGCCTATCCAACCATCTCATCCTCTGCCTCCCTCTTCTTTTGCCTTCAATCTTTCCCAGCAGTAGGGTCTTTTCTAAATTTAGACACATTTTCCCCTTAATATTTGCAGGTTAGACATTGAGATTTACCTCCAATTCAGCATCTGCTTTGACTAAGGAAAGTGTTCTATACTTTTTAAAATAACCTTTTCTACAACAGATATTAATACAATCCTATTCCCGCTACCTAATTTTAAATATACTAAAACATCCTGCTCTGTTTTTAAGAAGTAATATTAGACAATAATCTGGCACAAATTCCAGACAAAGATTTTGTAGAGATTTTTCAGTCATTGCATGTTTTACTTATTGCAAAAATATAAAATTTATCTTTTCTGGGAAAGATGCACACAGAGGTTGGTATAACTTGAGAAAATAGTTAATAGCTTCAAGTTGTTATCTTCATCTTTAGTTCCAAGAAGGAGGGGGGATCATTAGATAAACTGAGTGTGACAAGGGAGCTTTTGGTCTATAAATCTTATGACAACTGGTTACGTTAGACATGAAAGTTAAACTTTCCAAATTTCAGTTATTATGGAAGATGTAGGACATAATGCATTTGCTCTTACCTTCTCACAGAGATTGTGTCAAAATACACAGTCTTCATTTAAGTGAGTGGAGCATACAAAAAGAAAAGGAATCAAAGGGGCTATCAATGGGAGATGAGAAAGGAGAAAAATTTGGGGAGGAAGCAGAGAATGTAGAAATGGAAATGAGACAGGGTGATGTATGGGTAGAAGGGAGTATGTAGGAAGGAGTAGGGAAGAGAAAAGGGGAGACATGGGAAGAAAAAGGGAGGCAATATGAAAACTTGGCTTGGATTTAGTCAGGGCAAAGCCTAACTAAGAAAAGAATTTAAGATCAAGGGCAACAGGAGTGGAAATGAGGGGGTGTGCCCTAGCATTTTTTCTTTTGGTTCGGGATTTTGATGACTATCTTCTTCAAGTGGGAATTTTGAAAGGAGGCAAGGAAGAGTATATTTGAAAAATTGGAGCAGGACAGAGGATAACAGTTTTAAAAAGTTGTGATGGGGGATGCAGAAGACAAAAAGGGAAAGAAGGCAACCATTTTTAACTTGTCTATTTTTCCTTCCATATGGGGTGCAGAAGGCAAAGGGGACAGAAGAAGAGGGCAGTGAACATTTACGCAGCTTCTGGAAGGGGAGAGGTGCCCTGGAAGTACACTTTGAAGGGAAAACTATTTGAAATTATCTATGAAAGAACAGAAGAGCAGTTGCCCAATGGACAGAGTGATTATGGACTATATTGTATGGACTAATTGCCATAATTAAAACCCCTGGAATTAAGGAATTGATAGGATTTTCATATTATAAAGCTGGGCTCCCTTGGAGGGATTACATTAGGAGAAAAAGATCTAAAACTTCCAAGAAAACTATTTAGAATTTCATTAACTTGGCAAAGGCTAAACCCAGTGCACACTTCGAGAATGGCACAGGAGAAAGAAGACTGTATGGCTTGATGATTTAATAGCCTGTTTGGCGTTTTGACTAGAGACTATGAACTTGAACCAGAACCTGAGAAAGGGAGATAGAATGCTTTTAAGAATTTGATGAAACCAAAAACTCTCTTCCAAGAAAAGTACACTAAAATCTGCTACAATTTCAAAGATTTCAGAGGCTCTCTATGATCAAATGCCACATTCCTTTGCCACATACAACACAAACAAACTGGATTCCTTTTAAAGAACACTTGATTTCACGGAAGAGAAAAGTTAAAGCTGGGATAGGCAAATACATGCGAAACAGATCAAGAAGTGGATCTTAAAAAACTAATTCAAGAGAGCATTTCCCGGACTTCCCTCTGGGCCAGGGGTTAACACCCTGCACACCCACTGCAGGGGGTATGGGTTCAATCCCTGGTCTGGGAAGTTTTGCATGCCATGCAGTGTGGGGGGAAACAAAACAAAACATTTCCTTGCAGCATGTAGTTAGGGAAGTTTTCAAGTTTAAGAACTACAACTTACCTGGCATTTTTTGTTTCGTTTTGTTTTGTTTTGTTTTTTGGTTGTTCTGCAAGTCTTTGTTTCTTTTTTTTTTTTTTAATTTTATTTTATTTTTAAACTTTACAAGATTGTATTGGTTCTGCCATATATCGAAATGAATCTGCCACAGGCATACATGTGTTCCCCATCCTGAACCCTCCTCCCTCCTCCCTACCCATACCATCCCTCTGGGTCATCCCAGTGCACCAGCCCCAAGCATCCAGTATCGTGCATCGAATCTGGACTGGCGACTCATTTCATATATGATATTATACATATTTCAATGCTATTCCCCCAAATCATCCCACCCTCTCCCTCTGGCATTTTTTAAAGAGAGCAATTATATGGAACTTTCATGGGAATACAGACATAGCTATGGAGATGGCCAAAGTGTAAAAGAGAGGAAAGAATAGGTACACTAAACATCAAGAAACTAAAATTGAATGCATTGCTTCCTTGGGGAAACATATCAAAATGAAAATGAAAGGAAAGAGGAAAATGCATGGGCTATCTAATGAGTCCAAGTGAGAATGAACTGGATTGCTAGCAGCTACCCAAGCTGGAGGAGCATACAGAATATGAAGTAAATGGGAAATAAGTAAATTAATTTTAGAAAGTGAAATCAAAGTTGTTTTGAAAGACAAACTGAAATTGTTGAAAATATTGGAGAAACAAGCTGAAGGAAAACAAACAAACAATAATACAGATAAAGGACACAAATCAGTTTCCTGGAAGCAGACAAGAAGAGTACAGAATGAGCTTATTTTCATGTTTTAGTGTTTCAAGACAAAAGAAGATACAACCACAGAGAAGTAGGCTTCAAATTCCAGGAGCCCACACTGAAAGGGACTTTAAATGGCTTGATGAAGATTATTTTCCAAAGTTAAATGGGAGAGATGCAAAAAGGACATAATAAATAAAATGGCAGATGTGGAGAATAAAAGCTCTGGATTTAAATCAACAATTAATAATGGGAAAGTCTTTTACAAAGAAAGATGTCAAAGGCCTAAACTTGAGAAGAGGAAGTAGACAGATTTGAGGATGTGGACATTTAAAAAAAGTTTTTTAATCCAAATCCAGGAACAGGCAGGAGAAAAACTAGGACAAAGCAGAAATGTCATGTGAAATATCTTATATAACAAACTGATGGCTTATGCCAGTAAAAGCTCTGGGAGAGAAGCAACACCTGTCCAAAGGAAGGTGTGAGGAGGAGGAGACACAACACCACCTGGTTCCTTAATATACCATAGGAAGATTTTTGGAGCCAACTAACTAGGATTTGGGAAGAAATTTTGAGTAAAGTTATAAAATAATGTTCATGAGGTTTCTCAGGAGAGAAAAAAGTAAAGTCTTGGTCAAGGGGATAAACTTATTTGGATATGATTCAGGCAAGAATTATCGATGGATGCTAAGACTCATGGGTGGAAAACTGGATAAGAAACAGGATATTTACATGGTCTCAAAGTATCTCCCTACAAACTGCTTATTAATTACAGAACAGAAAATAGTAACTTAACAGTGGAGCTAGCTAATAGACATTACATGAACCAAGTTATCACCACCAGTTCACATTATAGGTGCTGGACGAGGATAGATGCTCATCCATCTATCCATAGAGATGAGGACAAATGCTATCCTCATCACCAGGTAGCATCATCAGTGACAGGATAAATCAATATCATGTGTCATCTAAACGTAATGTTCTGGGAAGCACACAACGTCACATCCAACCCGCAAATGTAAAACCTGAATCTGATCACGAGAAAACATCAGACAAACCAAAATCAAGATACGCTTTGTATTACAATTGGTCAGAATGCTTCAACTTTTCAAGCCTATCAAGGTCATAAAAGACAAAAACTGAAAAACGTGATCTAGCACGTATGTCCTCATATGCCCAAAGCCCTCAGGGAGCCCCTTTCCAGCTGAGATCTTAAGAAGTACATATAAGAAGTAGACAAGAAAGAAGGATGTACTGCAGTCTAAAGACAAGTGTCAAATAGATAGAAGAAGGGAGTATTAACTTTCTACGTATATTTATAAGATACACAAGTTTTCAGAAATTCTCCTATTGGCAGGAAGAAGCATGGGAAAAGAATTATGAATATGTATAATCATAAATATGCTTTACGATGAACTTGTAAAGGTTTGATGAGAGAAAAGCTCTGCTTATGGTTATAAATTTAATAGTGTTTTTCTGAGAAGCCATTTCTGTTGATGCACCAAATTGAACTTTTGACCAATGGGACGTGAAATTTTGACCAATGGGACATCATATATATATATAGGTTAGCTCCTGTTGTAGTCTGAACAGGAGGCCATTGATTAATTATTTCACCAGAGGAATCATCTCCTACGCTAACTCCACTGGAGACAGTAAGTGGGGCCATATGCCTCACTTGCAACACTGTGATTAAGAAGATTATACAACTTATTCCAGCAGTTATGTCACACAATGTTCCAGAGCTGAATGAACTCATCTGCTCTTGGGAGGTCTGTATTTCCTTAGAAGTACATTTTCTTTGAAATAACTTTGGGCATAACTGTTTAGAAATTCACTAGTAGGTTAATATTTCTGCAGTCACCTGGATTTTTTAGAGTTTTACTTCAACTTTCATATCATTATTTAATTTCATTCAGGATAAACGTAGTTCTTCAAAACTTCAGATAAAAACTAAGGCAAGCAAATCATTCTACTTAGTGTTGTCGTTTCTCTGAAATTGAGAGAAATATAACAATCAACCATTTGTGCTTAATTCAAAGACACATTTTTAATTAGCCCCTTCTTCAAAAAGTTTAGCTTGCCTGTTAATATTATTCCTGTGAGTTTATTCATCCCTTGAAGAGATTACTCACAAGCAGTGTAGTGGTAGGAGATAGATAATAAAAGCATAACCATGTCCATGAATTAGATTTGCTTTCCCTTACCCTAAATAAACAGCTATCTATATAATGATATAATTGCCTAAACTCAGGAGTATATATAAATCCATCTTATATCGTCTCCTTAGGTGGTTCAGTGGTACAGAATCTGTCAAGCAGAAGACCTAGGTTTGATCCCTGGGTCAGGAAAATCCTGGAGAAGGAAATGGCAGCCCACTCCAGTATTCTTGCCTGGGAAATCCCATGGACAGAGGAGCCTGGCAGTCTACAGTCCATAGAGTATCAAAGAGCCAGACATGATTTAGTGACTAAACCACAAACAAAACATATATACTAAACACTATACCTAATTTTTCAGCAATATGTGAACCGTGAACTTCCTGATGTTCAAGCTGGTTTTAGAAAAGGCAGAGGAACCAAAGATCAAATTGCCAACATCCGCTGGATCATGGAAAAAGCAAGAGACTTCCAGAAAAGCATCTATTTCTGCTTTATTGACTATGCCAAAGCCTTTGACTGTGTGGATCACAATAAACTGTGGAAAATTCTGAAAGAGATGGGAATACCAGACCACCTGATCTGCGTCTTGAGAAATTTGTATGCAGGTCAGGAAGCAACAGTAAGAACTGGACATGGAACAACAGACTGGTTCCAAATAGGAAAAGGAGTACGTCAAGGCTGTATATTGTCACCCTGTTTATTTAACTTATATGCAGAGTACACCATGAGAAATGCTGGACTGGAAGAAACACAAGCTGGAAAAAAGATTGCCAGGAGAAATATCAATAACCTCAGATATGCAGATGACACCACCCTTATGGTAGAAAGTGAAGAGGAATTCAAAAGCCTCTTGATGAAAGTGAAAGTGGAGAGTGAAAAAGTTGGCTTAAAGCTCAACATTCAGAAAACAAAGATCATGGCATCCGGTCCCATCACTTCATGGGAAATAGATGGGAAAACAGTGGAAACAGTGTCAGACTTTATTTTTCTGGGCTCCAAAATCACTGCAGATGGTGACTGCAGCCATGAAATTAAAAGATGCTTACTCCTTGGAAGGAAAGTTATGATCAACCTAAATAGCATATTCAAAAGCAGAGACATTACTTGCCAACAAAGGTCCATCTAGTCAAGGCTATGGTTTTTTCCTCTGGTCATGTATGGATGTGAGAGTTGGACTGTGAAGAAGGCTGAGCGCCAAAGAATTGATGCTTTTGAACTGTGGTGTTGGAGAAGACTCTTGAGAGTCCCTTGGACTGCAAGGAGATCCAACCAGTCCATTCTGAAGGAGATCAGCCCTGGGATTTCTTTGGAAGGAATGATGCTAAAGCTGAAACTCCAGTACTTTGGCCACCTCATGCAAAGAGTTGACTCATTGGAAAAGACTTTGATGCTGGGAGGGATTGGGGGCAGGAGGAGAAGGGGACGACAGAGGATGAGATGGCTGGATGGCATCACTGACTCGATGGACGTGAGTCTCAGTGAACTCCAGGAGTTGGTGATGGACAGGGAGGCCTGGCGTGCTGCGATTCGTGGGGTCGCAAAGAGTCAGACATGACTGAGCGACTGATCTGATCTGATCTGATCTGATCCCTAATTTATAAGTACTCAAAAAAGTTAGCTATTATGATCTTGGTGTTACTGAACTAGGAGTATCTTTCTTCTACTTGGCTATTATTAGCACAACAAGCTCTGTAGATGTTTCTTACATACAGTAAAGTTTGAGAACTCTCTCACAGAAGGGCTACACGATACTAATTTTCTTAGTAGTTTTATTATTACTGGTTGGAGTCTTATTACTGTAATTCTGAATCTACTTTGTATGGACTGGAGCAAATGAGCAAATACTTATGTATGTGAAAGTGAAAGTCACTCAGTCATGTCCAACTCTTTGGAACCTCATGGACTATGCAGTCCAGGGAATTCTCCAGGCCAGAATACTGGAGTGGGTGAAGGTGAAGGTGAAGTCGCTCAGTCGTGTCCGACTCTTTGCGACCCCATGGACTATATAATCCATGGAATTCTCCAGGCCAGAATACTGGAGTGGGTAGTCTTTCCCTTCTTCAAGGGATCTTCCCAACCCAGGGATCGAACCCAGGTTTCCCACATTGCAGGTGGATTCTTTACCAGCTAAGCCACAAGGGAAGCCTGTTTATGGATGTACTTAAATTTTAAAAAATGTTTTGACAGTTTTTTTGAGAATCAGAGTTGTCACTGTGGATGACTATGGATACCAATGGGGACTGGAGGAAAATGAGGAAGAACTCCGGTGTTGCATTTGAACTCAACACTTCTTTAAAAATGAAATCTTAGGTCTGTCCTCTGAAAGGTTGTAGGAGCAATGACATCCCAGGAGTAATTAAATACCCCCAGGACCAAGACATTGGCTTGTAAACAATATTTCAATCAATCAAAAGAAATCAACTGTCCTTAGAGACATGGCTGATTACAGGTCTAGAGAAGAAAAAGTACAGCGTGAGGTTTGAAAATCTTTTGCCAAACAACAAGGAAATGTTCTTTAAAGAATAATAGAATAATGATAACCAATTCAGACAAGGATTATCACCGGATGCTAAAACCACGCAATTAAGGAACAGAAATTAACATTTTCTTCCTACAGATTACCTAAAGTTTTGTTGTTTAGTCTCTCAGTCATGTCCGACTCTTTGAGACCCCATGAATTGTAGCCCGCCAGGCTCTTCTGTCCATGGGATCCTCCAGGCAAGAATATTGAAGTGGGTTGAAGTTGCATCTCCAGGGTATCTTCCCAACCCAGGGATCAAATCCAAGTCTCCTGCTTGGCAGGCTGATTCTTTACCATTGATCCAATAGAGAAGCCCTACTTTTTACTTACAGAGTGTCATTCCATAAATAACTAAGTACAAAGGCGAAAAACGATCCTTTATAATGGAGAGATCTAACAGTCACCACCTTCACCAACCAAATGATCAGATTATGATCATCAGAGGAATAAGCTGCCTTCTTGCTCTTTTGATGTGATACAGTAAGAAGTACACATGTCATCTACGTCAAAAATGTTTAACCTGGTGGTTCTCAAAGTGTGGTCCCCAGACCAGCAGCATCAACACTAGCATCAGCATTAGACATGCAAATAGGTCCTACTGAATCAGGAACTTTGGAAGTAGGCCAAACAGTCTATGTTTAATAAGCCCTCCAGATGATTCTGAAACATGTTAAAACTAGAGAACCAGTGGTTTAACCTGAATCTAATGGAAAAACAGTGAGGTAAATTCAGATAATCAAATTTTCTACTGGCCTGAAATCTTCAAAGAAGTCGAGGTCACAAATAACAAAAGAGTAGTCTAGGAGGAATTGTGGGAGGAAACTTTTAGATTAAAGCTAAGGAGATGTAACAATCTAATACAGTGAATTTTAATTGGGTCTTGAATTTAAAATAATAAAAAACATCCAGTTATGATGTCTGCAACTTGTCAACTTAATTTCAAATGATCCGGGAAAAATAAAAACAGGCAAAAATAAACAAATAAAAAATAAACAGGTATTATCTATATAGAAAGGGAAAATAAACCTGAAACAATGCTAACAGTTGATGTATATTGAGCTATTGAGATGTCATTGAGCTACTTTTTAGCTTTTTTTTGCAATTTTGAACATTTTCACAATAAGATGGACAAAAATAAATGCAAAAATACATCTAGAAACCGTAAGAAAAATGAGTATTCTAAAAACCAAAAACAGAAGTCGACCCACAAAACAATCGAACAAATTCATTTTTGCAAAGTGAAATAAATTATTCTGAAGCAATTAAATGCTTGGCAATTGACGTGGCAGAGGTGAGATAACAGGGTTAGTCACTTACTGAGCTCTGACATAGGTTTCACCCCCATATTTTATAGCCACCCACACACGTGGACTATATTAAAAAGTGCTGCACTTCCAGTTTTTCCCTTTACTACAGAGGAAATGCAGAGAGTTAATAACATCATCAACCATAAGCTTTTAAGGTTCAGCATCCTAATAAAACTGATGAATCTTGACTTGCAGCCTCAGCAGTTAAATTACTGCTATGAAAATCACTGCCAATGGCCAAGTTGCATGAAAGAATAATTATACATGTTTACTGTTAACCATCAGTCAAGTCAAAGAGCTATGAGATGAAATATGAAATGCAATTAAATGTGAATGTTAGTCTGAGGGCCTACCTGCCCCAGTCTCTCTCTCCTCCCTACCCCCACACTGCCTCTCTCTCTCTCACACATGCATACACACATACGCACAAGAAATTAGCATAGTATTTTCTTTAAATATTTTCCTGGAACTTTAAAAAAAGCTACTGAAAAAATAAAAAACAGTAAGTCCTAAAAGACATCCCTGAAAGAAGGGGTCCAATCAACTGCAAACAAATCAATAAAGTGGGTGCTATGTTAGTAGAAGTATTAAACCTTTCATTTTGCAATCTGTTCTTTAGAAACTGTACTATCCATAGCAAGATGCTATCTCCATATTTAAAGTATATTATTTATGGCTAACTGTCTTCTATAGCTTTTAAGAGAAAGCATTTTTTAGTTGTCCCATGTGAGCTGCTAACATCTGCACTGATGAAAGAATTGAAAAGAGCAAAATTCACAAAGGATTACCACTATCAGATTTTTAAAAAGAGAAGCAATACATTATAATTTGATGTACTGATAGTTTTTGAAGTACTTTCCAATGTAAACTTTAAAAGATCATAATGAATATTTAATTTCAATGCAGCACACATTGAGAGTTCAAAATTATCGGCCACTAAGAAACTAAATCCACCGATAAAAGAATGTAACCACTTATTACATCCACGGGCATGATTTTGAGCTGTGATTATACATAAATCTCATGTCTGTACAACTGATAACTGGAGGATTATTAGATATTTCTGCAACCTTAAAATTGAATAAATAGTCAATAGCGAGAGGAGTTAGTTAATGGATAGCAGTTGCAGCTGCAAAGTGAATTACCATTCTTTGAAAATCTGAATTTAATCTTGAATGGTCTCCATACTATAAGGAAAAACTATTTTGAAGCCTTTTATTATTAAGTCTCTTATCCTGTCTTCAGTTGCCAGCTGCATATCCATCAGACTTGGGGAAAAGAGCAAATTCCAATCAGTGAATAGCTTGAAATTGAGGGTTCTTAAGGGAAGGTTGTCAAGTGAAACAGGGCTCCAGAGAGAATTTTTAGTCTTGTGGCTATGACTGTGTCCTATGCAGACAGACAGATGTGTTTGAATAACTCCACCGCCTACAAACTGTGCACCCTAATGAAAACCACATCAGTTTTTCATGTCTTTAGTTCCCCATCTGTAAATGAGGATATTTATCTCATGATTGGGTTTCCCCAGTGGCTCAGTGGTAAAGGATATGCCTGCAATGCAGGAGGTGCGGTTGTGACACTTGAGTCAGGACGATCCTCTAGAGAAGGAAATGGCAACCCACTCCAGTATTTTTGTCTGGAGAATTCCACGGACATAAGAGCCTGGCAGGCTGCGGTCCATGGGGTTGCAAAGAGTTGGACACAACTTAATGACTAAGCAACTTATTCATTAATTCATTCCTTGTTTCTCATTTTATTTCATTTTTTTATCCCTTGATTGTAACAGACTCCTTGTACATACTGTGACAGGTTGTCTTTTGTGTTTATTGTCATAAGATTATACATAATATTTTTTTATGTGTGTGCTTAGTCGCTCAGTTGTGTCTGACTCTTTACGACCCCAAAACCGTAGCCTGCCAGGCTCCTCTGTCCATGGGACTTCCCAGACAAAAGAGTCAGACACGACTGAACAACTGAACAACAATCAACCAACCACAGCTGACATATATTAAGTATTCGGTAGATTGTTGTTCTTGATACTTATTATTTGATACAACCCTAATGTTATCTACTGGAAATAACGCCCAGTTGTGGATGTGTCTGGTAGTGAAAGTAAAGACTGATGCTGTAAAGGACAATATTGCACAGGAACCTGGAATGTTAGGTCCATGAATCAGGGTAAATTGGAAATGGTCAAACAGGAGATGGAAAGAGTGAACATTGACATTTTAGGAATCAGTGAACTAAAATGTACTGGAATGGGTGAATTTAATTCAGATGATCATTACATCTACTACTATTCTTCTAAGAATCCCTTAGAAGAAATGGAGTAGCCATCATAGTCAACAAAAGAGTCTGAAATGCAGTACTTGGGTGCAGTCTCAAAAAAATGACAGAATGATCTCTGTTTGTTTCCAGGGCAAATCATTCAGTATTACAGTAATCCAAGTCTATGTCCCATCCACTAATGCCAAAGAAGCTGAAGTTGAACAGTTCTATGAAGATCCATAAGACCTTCTAGAACTAACACCCAAAGAAGATGTCCTTTTCATTATAGGGGACTGGAATGCAAAAGTAGGAAGTCAAGAGATACCTCTAATAACAGGCAAGTTTGGCCTTGGAGTATAAAATGAAGCAGGGCATAGGCTAACAGTTCTCTCTCTGCCAAGAGAATGCACTGGTCATAGCAAATACCCTCTTTCAACAACGTCAAAAGATGACTCTACACATCAACATCACCAGATGGTCAATATAGAAATCAGATTGATTATATTCTTTGCAGCCAAAGATGGAGAAGCTCTATACAGTCAGCAAAAAAACAAGACTAAGAGCTGATGGTGGCTCAAATCATGAACTCCTTATTGCAAAATTCAGACTTAAATTGAAGAAAGCAGAGAAAACCACTAGGCCATTCAGGTATGACCTAATCAAATCCCTTACAATTATATAGTGGAAGTGAAAAATAGATTCAAGGGATTTAATATGACAGATAGAATGCCTGAAGATCTATGAATGGAGGTTCATAACACTGTATAGGAGGCGGTGATCAAAACCATCCCCAAGAAAAAGAAATGCAAAAAGGCAAAATGGTTGTCTGAGGAAGCCTTGCAAATAGCTGAGAAAAGAAGAGAAGCTAAAGGTAAAGGAGAAAAGGAAAGATAAACCCATCTGAATGCAGAGTTCCTAAGAAAAGCGACGAGAGATAAGAAAGCCTTCTTAAGTGAACAATGCAAAGAAATAGAGGAAATCAATGGAATGAGAAAGACTAGAAATCTCTTCAAGAAAATCAGAGATGCTAAGGGAATATTTCATGCAAAGATGGGTATAATAAAGGACAGAAACTGTATGGACCTAACAGAAGCAGAAGATATTAAGAAGAGGTGGCAAGAATACACAGAAGAACTATACAAAAAAGACCTTAATGACCCAGACAACCACAATGTTGTGATCATTCACCTAGAGCCAGACATCTTGGGGTGCGAAGTCAAATGGGCCTTAGGAAGCATCACTACGAACAAAGCAAGTGGAGGTGATGGAATTCCAGCTGAGCTATTTCAAATCCTAAAAGATGCTGTGATGCTGATGCTGTGAAAGTGCTGCACTCAATATGCCAGCAAATTTGGAAAAGTCAGCAGTGGCCACAGGACTGGAAGAGGTCAGTTTTCATTCTAGTCTCAAAGAAAGGCAATGCCAAAGAACGTTCAAACTACCACACAATTGCACACATGCTAGCAAAGTAATGCTCAAAATTCTCCAAGCCAGGCTTCAACAGTATGTGGACCAAGAACTTCCAGATATTCAAGCTGGATTTAGAAAAGGCAGAGGAACCAGAGATCAAATTGCCAACATCCACAGGATCATAGAAAAAGCAAGAGAATTTCAGAAAAATATCTACTTCTGCTCATTGACTACACCAAATCCTTTGACTGTGTGCATCATAAAAAATGGTGGAAAATTCTTAGAGAGATGGGAATACCATACCACCTTACCTGCCTCCTGTGAAACCTGTATGCAGGTCAAGAAAGTAACAGAACCAGACACGGAACAGTGGACTGGTTCTAAGTAGGGAAAGGAAAGTGTGTCAAGATTGTATTTTGTCACCCTTTTTATTTAACTCATATGCAGAGTACATCATGTGAGATGCTGGGCTGGATGAAGCACAAGCTGGAATCAAGATTGCCAGGAGAATATCAATAACCTCAGATATGCAGATGACACACTCAGATGTCAGAAAGTGAAGAACTAAAGAGCCTCTTGATGAAAGTGAAAGAGGAGAGTGGAAAAGCTGGCTTAAAACTCAACATTCAGAAAATTAAGATCATGGTATCCAGTCCTATCACTTCATGATGAATAGATGGGGAAACAATGGAAACAGTGACAGACTTTATTTTCTTGGACTCCAAAATCGTTGCAGATGGTGACTGCAGCCATGAAATTAAAAGATGAATGCTCCTTAGAAGAAAAGCTATGACAAACCTAGAGAGCATAATAAAAAGCAGAGACATTACTTTGACAACAAAGATCCATCTAGTCAAAGCTATGGTTTTGCCAGTAGTCATGTATGGATGTGAGATTTGGACCATAAAGAAAGCTGAATGTCAAAGAATTGATGCTTTGAGTTGTGGTGTTGGAGAAGACTCTTGAGAGTCCCTTGGACAGCTAGGAGATCAAATCAGTCAATCCTAAAGGAAATCAATCCTGAATATTCATTGGAAGGACTGATGCTGAAGCTGAAGCTTCAATACTTTGGCCACCTGATGTGTAGAGCCGACTCATTAGAAAAGACCCTTATGGTGGGAAAAATTAAAGGCAAGAGAAGAAGGGGATGACAGAGGATGAAATGGCATCACCGACTCAATGGACATGACTTTGAGCAAGCTCTGGGAGATGGTGACGGACAGGGATGCCTGTCTTGCTGTAGTCCATGGGGTCACAAAGATTAGAATATGACTGAGCAACTGAACAACAAAAACAGTGTTCTCTACTAGTGTTTCCCCTTCAGTAGCTTGTATAGTAACACCTATAATAGTAGTGGTTGTGATGATAGTGGCTGTAGCAACCGTAGTGGTACGGCGTTAAAAGACCACAGCTTGGAACTGTGTCTGTTGGTCAAAGCCTGTTTCCTATATTCCCTTCTACTGCTTTCCCAGTATTCTACCCCATCTAGGAATGTCTCTTTGAGACAATGTTTATATAGAAGAAAACTATGCAGAAATTTAAAGAAACACTGGCATGGATAACGTCAAATATTTCTACTCTCAGCTTAATCCCTAAATATAACTGTTGATTTACTGATTTACTATCACCCTCCTCCATCCTTTCTCAAAAGCACTGAACATTTCCCTCTGGGTTTCAGAATGCAATAGTTTTAGGATGACTGTTTTTCCTTTGGCAAGACACTTTTTTGTGTCTGCAGGGGAGGGGGGTGGCTCTTAAACCCCTTATAAGACTGCCCCAGTGGTGTTCTCCTCCCGTATGTCAGAACTAAATTCCTCTCTGGTTCTTTTTTGGCCTCCAGAAGAACAACTCCAGTACCTCAAAATTCAATGTCACAACACTAATGAGTGACCAGGTGGGACTCACCACTTTCTTCTCTATTTATATCATTATTTTTATGACCATAGTCTTTGACAAACTAACACAGGCAATTTTTGCCCATTGTCTTAAATGATGGACAGAACCGCTTTATCTGTGAGATCTATGGGAACATAGACCACATATGGTTTGATCCTCACTCCATTCTCAACACCTGGCATACTGGTTGGTGTGGTAGACACTGGGAAAGTATTTGCTGAATGACAGAATGAATGGCAGAAAGAAAGTAAGAGGCAAAATAAGAGAGAAAAAGGAAGCAGAAAAAAGAAAAATAGTAGTTCTAATCTCAGTTTTGAACTCAGATGAAATATATAAAAGATTGATTGCTTTTTTCAAAAATGCCATGAACTGGTTAAGTTGAATGTTTAAAAAATAGGTTGAAAAAAATGAAAAACTAGGGAACAACTCAAAAGGCAATGCAAAAATGTTATTACATAGGTGAGCTACACAACTATAAAAAATGTAAGGAGGCTTAAATATTAATAGTAACACCTATAAGGAAGGATATCCTTATAGCTATAATTATGCAATACCAAAACAGATGACAATTTGTCACCCAATCTCTCTTTCTCAAATATTTTTGAAAACACAAGAGTGATATTCATCTGCCTGGAACAATCTAGAAATGTTTCTGCCAAGATGACTTATCAAGCCCCATTTCCATGCTGATAAGTTTTTCATAGACTCCTTTCTAGCTATGTCCAAATGGCCAATGTAAGTAATCCTCTAGGATATTAGCATTATGGAGTACATGTGCCTACTGAGGCTTTTAATATAAATGAATATTTAGAGAATAATTTAGGATTAGAAGTCTCAATCATTTTATATTTCATGAAAGTATATCAAATTTATGTCAGACTTTTAGATGAAGAACTGTATTTTCCCCAGTAGAATACCATGGTATGTATATAAATTGAATGCACACTGGGGATAATAAGTGACTACATGGTGTAATAGAAAAATCCACATTTAAAAATTATAACAAAAACATTTGGGCAGATAATTCTAACCATCCTGATATTAACAGGCAAGAAAATAGCACAGAAAAAGAAAACCTTTTTAAAATTTTTCAGCTATTCAAGCTAGCAAGAAAGTACTTAACAGCATCAGTTAAAATTTCCACTGACTTACATTACAAGCAGCTTTAGAATAAAGCTTTTGCCAAACTTCTCCTATCTCTAAAATGCTTCAGTCCATAGTGATCAAATTGTAACAATATCTCTGTCAATATACAGGATATATTGGGTCATCAGAGAAGAAAATAAGTAAAAGGTAAGCAAGTTAGTAGCTATTAAGAGCTTGTGCCAAGTACTATATATATTAGTACCTTGCAGACACTTAAAACTTTAATCTACATACACACTTATCTACATAAAAAGACTATGAGGTATATACAATTATTATGCCCATTTTACAGATGAAAAACTGAGGTTTTGAATGGAAACAATAGGAAACATAAGAATACAGATTAGGGTGAGAGAGAAATTTATCCATTCTAAAAATGTGGATTCTGTAGGGCATTATCGCCCTTGCTATCAGGCCAGTCAGTGCTGGATTCCTAGCCTTCAGCTGTACTGAGACCCTTAGGCCCTCACTTCTCAGGAGAATCATTTCTTAGTGATACATAGGCCTGGAGTGATTGTGGCAGCTCCCTCACTTCCTGAGTGATCAAGATGTGGGATGTGAAAGAAAAGACTCAAGAATAACACCATAGTTTTTGGCTTTAGCAACTGGAGTTGGATGGCAGTATTATTTTCTGAAATGTGGAAAACTGTGGGAGAAATCAGAAGTTTACTTGGATGAGTTAAGTTTGAGGTGCTTATCAGACAAGCAGGTAGAATTCCCAGGTAGGCTTGGGTCTGGGGGAGAGACCCACGCTGAAGATGTTCATTTGGGACTTAAAGTCATGAAACTGAACAAGGAGAACGGATGTCGAGGAGAAGGGACAGACATTAGTTTGAATCCTGGATGCTCCAACATTTAGAGTTATAGAGATCGGAGAAAATGAGCAGAGGGCATGAAGAGAAGAAAGAAAGACACAAGGAGTGTTGTCTAGAAAGCCAAGTGAAGACAGTATTTCAAGAAAGAGGGAGTGATAGTAATCAACACTCAAGTACCCCAGGTAGGTCAAGTATGATGAAGGCCAAGGACAGATATTAATAGCTGGATTTTGCAACCTGGAGATCATGGACGTCCTTGACAAACTGATAGTCATGCTGTAGAAAAACTTTTGCTTCCTATTTTTTCATTTGCCAGGAAACACTCTTTGAAATCATATTTTTAATGAATGTATAATACCTCATAATATAAACACAGAATGACTTATTTAATCAAATTGTTACAATGGATACTTAGATGATTTTCAACTTTTTACTTTTATAAATAAAAAGGCAAAGTCATTCTTGACTATAAATCAGTCATACTATTTAAGTTAATTCAAGTGAGTACTATAGCATGCACTAAGAAAAGTTATGACCAACCTAGATAGCATATTCAAAAGCAGAGACATTACTTTGCCAACAAAGGTCCATCTAGTCAAGGCTATGGTTTTTCCAGTGGTCATGTATGGATGTGAGAGTTGGACTGTGAAGAAAGCTGAGCACTGAAGAATTGATGCTTTTGAACTATGGTGTTGGAGAAGACTCTTGAGAGTCCCTTGGTCTACAAGGAGATCCAACCAGTCCATTCTGAAGGAGATCAGCCCTGGGATTTCTTTGGAAGGAATGATGCTAAAGCTGAAACTCCGGTTTTTTGGCCACCTCATGTGAAGAGTTGACTCATTGGAAATGACTCTGATGCTGGGAGAGATTGGGGGCAGGAGGAGAAGGGGACGACCGAGGATGAGATGGCTGGATGGCATCACTGACTCGATCGACGTGAGTCTGAGTGACCTCTGGGAGTTGGTGATGGACAGGGAGGCCTGGCGTGCTGTGATTCATGGGGTTGCAAAGAGTCGGACACGACTGAGCAACTGAACTGAACTGAACTGAACTGAAAATAGTACAAAATACAAGGGAAATTTTGTCTCTAAATAGCATTTACAATAATTATTATTTATAACATTTACATTATTTAATTATATAATAATATTAAGTAGCATGTTTATAATACTTATTCTTACATTTCTAATATAATATTATAACAAAGAAGCTGGGAAAATCCTGTACATAGTAATCCCTCAATAGCTCTGATGATTTTTATTAGCTCTTATTATTTTCTTTTTAAAGGAAGGTGAGATTTAGAGAAAAAAATGTTTGCATACTTTTATGTCAGCAACAAGTCCCCTTCTGCTATAATTCTAGCTGCAGTAAACTGTCAGTGAAAATTCTATTTGGGAGGTTTTTATTACACATAAGCAGAGTTTTCTTCATATGTGCATATGGAATGTAAACATGACCATTTATAATGAAAGTGCTCCACAGTTCACAAAACATTTC
Organism: Bos grunniens; assembly: GCF_055505025.1. Classification (NCBI taxonomy): domain Eukaryota; kingdom Metazoa; phylum Chordata; class Mammalia; order Artiodactyla; family Bovidae; genus Bos; species Bos grunniens. The sequence continues at coordinate 10,467,412 of NC_141190.1, forward strand.
CCATTCCATTTCTTGACCAATGCTCGGAAAGCAGTGTGGGTAACTAAAGCTCGTCATTTAGCCAGTTGTCTGCAATTCTCATTTTTTTCTCTTCTTTATTCTTCCCCATACATGGTCAATAAGCAACTCATCTCCAACATCATCCATGGCTCCCAAATGTCTGTTAGATAGAGTTCACACTTCTGCCTGTCGTTTTTGTTCTCTCCCGCTCCTCTGCATAATGCATTCTGCACTCCCGCTACTGCGGACTGCTCACAGTTCTCCAGTGAGCACTTCGCTTCCCACTTTCACGCCCTTTGCCCAGGCCGTCTCTTCTGCTTGAAATGCACTTCTTCCTTGTGCTACTTGGCCGTGCAAAAGGCAAAGGCTTTGGCATGAGACAGACCCAGGTCCCAGCTGTGCCTTTTTCATTTACTAGTTGTGTGGCCTTGACAGATTATTAACCTTCTCAGAAATGAATTTTCTCACTTGCAAACAGTGATAATAATACCTACCTTGCCGGATGACAGTAAGAATTAAATAAAGTAAGATATCAAAAATATCTATTATGTTTTTAAATTCTACTTTTGAGTAGAGAGTAAATGCACATGACTCAAAATTCAAAATATATAAAAGAATAGATCTCCCTTTATTCCACCCACCAGATGAAGTTCCTTTGACAGAGGTTGTATTTTTTTTCATTTTTTTTCAATCCTTTTAGATACTATGCACAAGTGGCAGTATATATACGCAGTCTTTGACATCTTTCTTATTTCACTTCATAATTATATCTTGGAGAGACAGTCTTTCCTGCCTGTACATAAACATTTGTCTTTTTCTTTTTTTAAACAGCTCTAGTGTTCCAAGTTATGGATGCACTACCATGAGATAAGCCATTCCCCTCTGGATAGACTTTAAGATTACTAGCAATCATTTTTCCCAAGTATTTTACTGTGAAGGGTTTCAAACATGAACACAAGTTTAATTTTATAGTAAAACATTCACACGTCCACCAGCTAGATTCTATAAATAATATTTTATTATACACTTGCCTTATCACATATCTATCCATGCCTCCTATGAAGTGAAAGGGAAAGTGTTAGTTGCTCAGTTGTGTCCAACTCTGTGACCCCATGTACCATAGCCTGTCAGGCTCCTCTCACCATGGGATTCTCCAGGCAAGAATACTAGAGTGGGTTGCCATTCCCTTCTCCAGGGTATTTTCTCAATTTAGGGATCAAACCATTGCAGGGTGACTCTTACCATCTGAACCACCAGGGAAACCAGATCCCTCCTATTTCTATTAATTTCAGAATATGTTGAGGATATTATCGCTGAGATTTCTCAGTTTCAACTCTCACAACCGCTTCACTCAAATTCTACTGAATTATTTGCAGTGTCTAGGTGTCTGTGTCTTTCTCACCTATGGGCTCCTATACATATTGCTTCTTTGTGGAGCATTCTTTCAGTTTTTTTCTGACAGATTGCTACTAGTCATTCGAAACTCACCTAAAGACTGCTTCTGCAGTGAAGGTTTTCCTTAATTCCCCAGGACAGGTTTGAATGGTCTATCCTTTCAGAGTGCCTTGTGTGCTCCCTGATCAGAACACTATCTTTCTGTAATTAAATATTTTCTTACTTTCCCCTCCAGATCTCTGGAGGAAAAGACTGTTATTTATTCATTCATCATTGTATCTTCACCCTTTAGCCAAGTACCTGGCATACAAGTAGATGCTGATAAATGTTAAAGGGAAAAGGTAAGAAAATAAAAAGGGGAAGGAGCAGGGAGAATGACAGCAACACATACGCAGTAGTATGGGCAGAACTGTGCCCCTTCAAATTCAAACAATGAAGCCCTAGCTCCCAGGACCACAAAAGTGACTTTATATGGAGAAAAGGCCTTTAAAGTGGTGATTAAGGTAAAATGAGGTCATTAGGTTGGGGCCCTAACCCCATGTGCCTGGTGTCCTTATAAAAGGAGGAAATTTGGACACATAGAGAGATACCAGAGATGCATGCAGACAGACGAAAGACCATGTGAGGACAAGGAAAGAAGGTGACTGCCTACAGTCAAGGAAAAAAGTTTCAGGAGAACCTACTGATGCCTCGATCTTGGACCTGTAGTCTCCAGAACTAGGAGAAAGTAAATTTCCATTGTTTAAGTCACCCAGTTTCTGGCATTTTGCTATAGCAGCCCTCACAAGCTAATACACAGTCCTGGAAAAAATAATACAGAGGGTTAGAGCATATAGGAGGGAAGACGGCTGGGTTAGAGCCTAAGTGTAATGCATTAGAGGCATGTGGAAGACTCAGATGTCCTGGCAAGTATGTCACGACTGAGGGAAAAACTGATTCTTCATTTCTCATTCAGAACAAAGAGAAGAGGGTGATTTTAAATGAAAACCTCTGTTCTCTAGATTATAATGTGAACATATAATTAAATTTGATTTTGATTGGGTAAGGCTCTCTCAGTTATAATTCTCATGGATTTAAGTCATAAACTATAATGGATTTACATGGTGTGAGAATTTAGTCTGATTATAATAAGCCACTCAAGCTTAAGGAGGCACATGCATTCACAGCAATATTGCATTGTTGGGACTGCTGAGAAACCTCTATAATTTTTAGCCTGCTTATAAAGTTGGACAGAATTCTATGATTTAGTATTTCCCTCTTCACTACTGGGTTAGTTTGTTTCAAAGAGATGTTTTCCTTAAACAGGAAATTTGACACACTGACATACTCAATGGCATTATGAAAAAGGAAAAATTGATCACAGGACATGTAGTTCTGTTGTGGTTCTGTTTCATCTCATGTTGCGGCCATATTTTTGTGTTAAAAACTACATGCCAGCTTTGACAAACTGTTCATTTCCCTTCATATTTTGGGTAAGTCAATATATCTACAACAGTACATAAATCATTAAGTGAAATCAAATAATGTCTGATTTTCATCTCAAAATATGATTAAAATGCATGAAATTATATTCTGTCTATATCATGATAGCTATGATCAGGAGACTACATGGTTAATTTCCTTGACAGACTATAAAATCACCCAGCCAGGAATGGTGAAAGCTGTTAATCAGGAAGATAACCTTTGAAAGCCTTGCTCCTTTCATAATGGTTGCTAGTTAAATATGAACATCTGGGAAATCATTATGAATTCATGGTGCATAAATCTATTGCCCTATGTACAGTACCCCTTTTTATCACAGCCTTTCCATAATAAGAAAAGAATTCGTGTGTCAAAAATTTTTTTAACCATACACATATTTGATGTACCATTTATCAACAAAATTGACACTGCTCTTGGATGTCCATAATGCTGGCTATAAAATGGGGATAATAATATTTAGCTGAGAAATATCTAAAAGGCTTAATGTTGTAGCAATGCTTTAAATTTGCTACTTTTTATGATGTTGTCTCAGAGGTTCACTTTGATACTAACCTCATGACATATGAAGTGGAAAAGGTAATGACAACCCACGCCAGTATTCTTGCCTGGAGAATCCCATGGACAGAGGAGCCTGATGGGCTACAAGCCCATAGGTCTCAAAGAGTCAGACACAACTGAACCGACTGAGCACACATATGAAGAACAAGGGGAAAAGCGGAAGCAGTAACAGATTTTCTTGGGCTCCAAAATCACTGAGGATGGTGACAGCAGCCATGAAATTAGAAGATGCTTACTCCTTGGAAGAAAAGCTATGACAAACCCAGATAGCATATTAAAAAGCAAAGAAATCACTTTGCCAACAAAATTCCACATAGTCAAAGCTATGTTTTTTCCAGCAGTCATGTACGGATGTGAGAACTGGACCATAAGGAAGGCGGAGCACCAAAGAACTGATGCCTTTGAACTGTGGTGTTGGAGAAGACTCTTGAGAGTCCCTTGGACAGCAAGGAGACCAAACCAGTCCATCCTAAAGGAAATCAACCCTGAATATTCATCAGAAGGACTGATGCTGAAGCTGAAACTCCAACACTTTGGCCACCTGATGAGAAAAGCTGACTCACTGGAAAATGCTGGGAAAGATCGAAGGTAAAGGAGAAGAGGGAGGCTGAGGATGAGATGATTAGATAGCATCACTGACTCGATGCACATGAATCTGAACAAACTGGGAGACAGTAAAAGACAGGGAAGCCCAACATGCTGCAGTCCATGGAGTCACAGAGAGTTGAACATAGCTTAGTGACAGAACAACAACATAATGAAGTAAATTCAGTGAAATGGCCTTTTGTTTTACACATACATAACACAGAAATTTATATGGTTTCCTCAAGCCAGTCTTTATTCTTCTAATGTTTTGTTTACTTTCAATATCTACACCAACGGGCACATACACTATTCAGTGAAGAGATTTTTCCTAGACTTCTAGGCCAAAGGCCGATGTTACTTATGAAAAGTGAAAAGCCAAGGAGGGTCATGTAATTTTAAACTGAATAAAGATTCTCCCACCTAACAAAACTTGATTATCGATGCCAGAAGACTTTGAGAGACAATTCTCATGCCATTTGAAAAGGAACACTGAATTTTACACAATAGGAAACAATGAACAGATTACAGCTCTGCCTAATGGTGTTAAGGCACTAAAATTCTTCTGTTATAAATTTTAATTTGCTGAAGTATATAACTAGGACAGACCCTAATTCCAAGTTCAACTTAATTGAAAGTTGTTTTTAAAAACATGGCAGGAGAGATTTCTCTTTTTAGTGTTGCCAAACAGAACAGACTCTGGACATTTCTTCATTGTTCTTTCAGTCAAGTTAGACCATAATGAGAACCAGCCCTGTTGTTTTCTAACCCAACAGCTTAAATAAAATTTAAAATCTGGATTCTTTATTAAAATACATGAAAAAGGGCTTTTTCAAAGCTTGGCATTAAGGTATACATATTTATCCACACTAGTAAGTAACATACATATGTATAATATAACCCACGGACAAAATAATAGTATGCATCTGTCATTTATACTTGTGGATAAGGCAATTTTATTCCTTACAATAAGCTTTCTTGTATATAAAAAAAATTTTTTTTCATTTGCTCAGTCATGTCTGACTCCCTGCAACCCCATGGACTGCAGCACAGCAGGCTTCCCTGTCCTTCACTAACTTCTGGAATTTGTTCAAATTCATGTCCATTGAGTAAGTGATGCGATCCAACCGTCTCATCCTGTTACCCTCCCCTCCACCACCCGTCCTCCTGATAAAAAATTATTTCAATACATCAATATGAAAAAAATCATAGTTGAAACATAAGGCTAAAATACTATGTTAAATTAGGTCAGAAAATTTTACTAGAGACCCTTGTAACATGTCATTTAAAACTGAAATTGAATAAATATTTGTGTAATTGGTTTGTTACTCATCTCCTTCATTAGACTATAAACAAGGGTGCTGAAGTACTTGTTTTGAGGAATCACTGTTTACCTAGGGAGAGGGAAGAAAGGCAAGTAAGAACTAATATTTATTGTCTACCTACTACAGGTCAGCTCCTGTGCTATAGAAGCGTTCTTTCTTTTAATAATCACAACAGCTCTGGAGAGAAAGTATCAGAGCCTCCATTAAACAGCTGAAAAACTGAGATAAAAGAGGTTAAGAGACTTCTTCACAAGCAGAACTAGGTCTAGGACTGGATCCCAACCCCGTACTTTTCCACTGGGCCACAGTGTAACCTTAGGGAAAGCAAAGATAAGCCTTTTACAAAGGACTGACTTTTGTTTTTATAAAACAGAAAACCAGTACCTTCTCCAGCCACCAACCAGTGGTTCATAAGCCTGACTGCTCATCTGAATTATCTGAGGAGCATTTAAAACATATCTGGGCCCCACAGCCAGAGACCCTGATTCAGAAGGTTTGGGGCAGGCATTTCTATTTTTAAAAATCTCTGTAGGTGAATTTGATGCTTTTTCAGGCTTGAAGTTCTGTTCTTTTCCAAGCCTACCAAACGTCCTATCCCTACCCTTTCCTAATAAACATCTTTCTGGTTGAAAGGGGAAGATTAAGAGTATATCTAACATCCACTGTACTCAAGTTCCAGGCATTGTGTAAAAGGGTTTCATATCTATTGCTTGCTGTTGTAGAGTTGCTAAGTTTGCAACCCCATGGACTATAGCACACCAGGCTTCTCTGTCTGTGGGATTTTCCAGGCAAGAATATTGGAGTGGGTTGCCATTTCCTTCTCCAGGGGATCTTCCCGATTCAGCGATCAAACCCACATCTCCTGCACTGACCAGCAGATTCTTTACCGCTGAGCCCCCAGGGAAGCCCTCTCCTAACAATTACTAAAGCTTTATTACTAGGTTAATTTTGTCTAACTTCACCTTCCCTGCAAAGGAGTTTGCTCTCCAGAAGTTCTTCCTGTAAATTGTCTTCTGGCTGATCAGTTGCACCAGTCCAACAGGCATACCAGACTGTTGGCTATGGGCCTGGCTTAGGCCCAGACTAGGGACCACTGTGATACCCACATCAACATGAAACTGGTTCGAAAAGTATGAGGTAAGAAAAGAAGATGATTGACGTGGTAAAGGAGCACAATACCTCTGCTCTGCCTTCTTGTCCATCTTATACCCAGAACATGAACTAGTCACATCCCTGAATAAACATCTTACTGAACACACACACAGAAAATCTTTCATCTGGAGGAAAAATTCTAAATCCACAACAGAACTATGCCCCAGAACACTGGTCTATTGAAAACAAACCTGGGAGAGTTGTAGGAAGGGGCAGGATATCAGAAACTAAGAATCTATGTGAATACCAGTTTTTACTAACTTATCAGACAGTCCTGGAGTTTTGGCTTTTTTTCTGACCTTATTAGGAAATGTACTTAAATTTTTTTCGGGCCAAGTCATCCTATTCCTGAGGCAGCCTTTTCTAGTTCAGATGCTAACCCTGGCTACTCTATTTCCTTGTCCCAACTTTCAGTGATATTGGCTTTTACAGAATAGAGTGGGTGGAACTGAAGGTTAGGAGCAGTGACAGAGGAAGGATTATAAAGTAATTGTGTTTACTGCTGTGATCTTGCCTTGTTCGCTGGTTTGTGTGTCTTAAAATTTGTGGACTTGACCTTTTAGATGATGTGGAACCACTGGTGGTTTTTGAGAAGTGTGATAAAATGGAATCATCTGCTTGTAGTGGGTAATCCGGATTAATGAAGGGAGATGTGTGGAAACAGGTTATGTTAGGATACAATGGAAGAAAAAGGTGACAGAATTTTTAAAGTCACGTTTTAAATGGAAGATGTATATATGTCAGCAATAGAAATGCAGCTATCAGAACTGGTGAATAATTTTGGAGAGAATAAAATGAACTAAATTTGGGATAAAACCCATTTCAGATAATGGTGTTTGAGATAGCTACTGATACAGAACTGGAGCTTAATAGAGATGATATAAAGATAAATGCAGAGAAAAAGAGTTAAATTGTTGCATGGGGTCACATTACCAAAGAAAAGAACATAGAGAACTGAACACCAAGAACCAAATAAACCCTGGGAACACCCACAGTTACCAGAATGGAAAGTGAAAAAAGGAGATTCGGATTTTAGTCAAAAAGCAGACATTAAAGTGTGACTCCTGTTAAACAAAACAAGAAGCGATAACTGTTGCTTTGTTTTGACCCTGGAGTAAAGGCTCAAACAAGCTCCGGCATGCTCTGTTCACTGGCTGGTACCATACGAGAACATCACCCTAATGTTGCCTTTGAAAATTCATCTTCAAATGGGGATTTTTATACTTCATTAGCTAAATTTCCCCAAAATGAGTCCTACGCACTCTCACCTTGGGCTGAAACAAAATTGTAGTTATCAATATGTTAAAAATGTGCACAGTAGGACAGGCAGTGCCTGAAATATAAGGGCTTAATAAACATATGTTAAAGGAATAATTGAGAGAATGTACACAGCTACAATGCAGCACAAACTGGGTATAGAAGCTAGAGCACTGAACAAAATTCTCCATGGCCATAATACTGCAGGAGCTGCCAAACAGACGAAACGATAAAGACTGAACAGATTTTCTAAGTAAAACCACTCTGATCCAATAAAGACTTAGCAGGGCTGTTGAATATGCATGACAAAAAAAACTGTGCCCTGTGGAAAATGCAGGTTAAACCTGGGCCAATGTTGCTATGCATGCGTGCTTAGTCACTCAGTCGTGTCGGACTCTTTGCGACCGCCCTTCTCCTCTGTCCATGGAAATTTCCAAACAAGAATACTGGAGTGGGTAGCCATTTCCTTCTCCAGGGGATCTTCCCAACGTAGGGATCAAACCTGCGTCTCCTGCATTAGTGGGCAGATTCTTTACTACCGAGCCACCTGGGAAGTCCATAATGTTGCTATGCTATAATTTAAAGCCCAAGCTTTGCATGAGTATTTTCAGCATGTTATTGCTAGGAAATACAGGATACTTAGCCCTTTAGGCTCAGTACTGGGCAAGCCTTTTTAAAAGTACTGACTGGGCCCTGAATACATCTAGAGAGGATTTGGAAGGGATCCTAAGGACACTGATCAAAGAGATCAGAGGAATAAAAAATGGTAAGAAAATTGGCCCCAAACAGAAAGACAAAGAAATGTGGTTTATTTAACCTAAGAAAGAGAAGGCTGATAAGCAAGTAACAGCCTTCAAGTATTTTGCCAATGTGGCGAGCAGCTGTTCCATTTTCCTGTAGGCAGGACAGGAGAGAATGAACTTCCACAGTGGAGGAAGGCAGGCTGCAACCCTGGTCTTCCCCTAAGAGCTTCCTTCCGGAACTGCGGTGTACTATTTGAGAGGATCCTAACAGGCAGTGGCATTTCTTTCTCTTGTCCTTCTTTATCATGAACGTGCAGTTATATATCTGAACAACTGTCCAGGGGAAGGGGAGAAAAATCTATGAAGAGGCAAATCTTTTTCTAGCTTTATAGTTCTCAAAATCATCCCATATACACAGCCATCAAGAGATGCAAGAAGAAATCTTCTTGAGATTCTTATGATGGTGAATTCTGAACCTTAAACCATAAAAATATTTTTTAAAGAAAATTTTCCTTCTGTTTAACTACACGTCTGCTCAGTGTATGTCCCATTGTGCCACTCAGAAAATTACTTTATCCAGTTATCTATATTCCTAGCCAAGGGTAAAAGGACACGCCACTTGACATTAGTCCACAAAATTGGAAATTTGTAGACTTTTTGAAAATAAGTTACAACTCTTCTGTAAAGAATTATTCAAATGTCAGTGTAAGCCTATAAAGCAAAGTGACTACATGGTGGCCTTTTTATTATTGTCCTGTTCCAATTCTTTACTCTTTTAAAAGTAAAGGATCACTTTACATCAGGTTCCAAGCTCAGGAACATTTGGTTTCAGTCCATCCTTCGCTTTGAGTTTAGAAAATTACAAGGAACAAAATGAAAGAAGACTCCCATCTCTTTCTTGGATTCCAGAATTTCAGATTCATGAGTCATTAGACTTTTTGGATCACAGACTTAGTTTAAAAAGAAGTCAAGGGAAGTCCTTTGTAGCTATTGTGTGATTCTGAAGGCAAGCGTGGTTTCAGAATAGAAGAATTACTGTTCAAATTATAAATTCACCTGAAGAATAGAAGAATTACTGTTTAAATTATAAATTCACCCCTTCCTCCCTCACTATTGAGCCAGGACAATATATAAGGGGAATGGGTGAGTGGCAGGCTCATATCTCATTCAACCTGCATTTGCTTGTTAGATGGATGTCACTTGGAGGCTATGGTCACTCAGCTGTACTTTGGAAAAATGCTCTATCCTGGTTGAATAGCAGCTTCCTGAGATGTGCTAATCTTGCAATAATTTCTATTTGGCTTTGGCCCTGGTTTCTGTTTCAGCTTTTAAAATTCTATCTTCTGGTAATTTTTTACCGTATATTATTTCTTCAAACTGATTAATTATAACATTAACAAGGTCTCTTGGCTTCTGTCCTCTTTCTTTGGTTTCAGGAAGTGTCTCTGAGGGTTTTCTGGCCCTGTTCAATCTGTTCTGTAACAGAATAGAACCTCAACTGGTCCATTTCATATATATGTTGTAATCTTTAAAAATTTTTATGTATTTGAGGCCCAATTTAGCAACAGAAAAACTTGTTTACTTTAATTCCTAGATCATATAGTTTAAGTATTGTACAGTATATAGTATAATATACAACTATCGAATTGATGCCTTCAAGCTGTGGTGCTAGAGAAGACTCCTGAGAGTCCCTTGGACAGGAAGAAGATCAAACCAGTCAATCTTCAGGGAAATTAACCCTGAGTGCTCGTTGGAAGGACTGATGCTGAAGCTGCAACTCCAGTATTTTGGTCATCTGATGAGCACAGCTGACTCACTGGAAAAGCCCCTGATGCTGGAAAAGGTTGAGGGCAGAAGGAGAAGAGGGCATCAGAGGATGAGATGGCTGAAGGGCATCACCAATGAATGGACATGAACTTGGGTAAACTCCGGGAGATGGTGAGACAGAGAGGCCTGGCGTGCTGCAGTCCGTGGGGTCACAAGGAGTCGGACACGATTGGGCAACAGACCAACAACAGTATAGAGTAACTAATAATATTTGTGGAATAGATGTGTGAACAAACGACCTATGTCCTAGTCAAGCTGCTGGCGATTTTCTGTTTTATAGAGTAGACCTGCTGGGCAAAATAATTTTACTCTGTTACCTATATTCTTAGGCAATTGTTAAAGAACACCCTATTATCTAGCAGCTATTGAAATTAAACTAAATTTAAAATTCAGTTCCTTAGTCACACTATGTCAAGTGCTCAAGAGCTAAACATGGCTGGTTTCAACCACATTGGACGGTGGAGATATAGAACATTTCTATCACCACAGAAAGTACTGTTGAACAGTACCGGATTAGACCACTTTCACATTTATCAGTACAATCCTGGCTGTCCACATAATCTTGTGCCAAACACTGGATGTATCTAACTTTTCAGTCCACTTCAAGTACTAAAATCCCTTGCTCTAGTCTAAAGCAGATCATACCACAGTTTATTTTCCCAATCTGGCAACACAATAACAAGGAACATCTAAATGACACATAAAAGTTGCAGCAAGGAGAAACTTCACTTGTCTAGTCATTTCAGGAGTGAAAGATGCTGCTCTGTGTGTGCATGTATGCGTGTATGTGTTTATATGTGTATGTATATAACAGATGCTAGAACCAAAGAGTTAATTAATAATTAAGTAGTTAATCTTCTCATCCTATATCCCAACCCAAATTCCCTACTGATCATTGCTGATATGAAATATATTATACAGAACAGAAGTAAACCTGTGAACCTCTTCTTACAACACAAAACTTTCTTCATATTTATAAAGAACATAAGACAGCCCTAAATAACTACAAGGAGAGCACCTAAATAATAAAACAGTTCAGATGGCCGAATCCATGGCAATGCAGAAAGGCATTCAAAGCTAAGCAGAGAGTATTTTCCCTCAACAGGTTTCTAGCAGGCTTCATTTTTATTTTTAATTTTTTTAATTTATTTATTTTAATACAGAACTATGTTCACAAATAATGCTCCATGAATTTGCAATATCTATCTATATCTATATATACTCATCCACTTAATAGTATTCAAATTGATCTTGTGGTGAAGAAAATGATCCTCAGGCTTTGAGGTCACTAAATCTTACTAAATTAGATATTCAGGTTTGCTATTAGGATTTTACAATATTCAGCAACAAAGAAGAATAAATCAGTTCAAGTTTGTGCTAAAGAATATTACTTTTTATTTATTTGACTAGAGTTCTGCTGTTGGGTACAGCTAGGCTAGTAAAAACATTATATGGCCTGGTATATTTCATGGCAAATAGAAGGGGAAAAAGTGGAAGCAGCAACAGATTTTATTTTCTTGGGCTCTAAAATCATGGTAGATGGTGACTGCAGCCATGAAACTAAAAGATATTTGCTCATTGGAAGGAAAGCTATAACAAACCTAGACAGCATATTAAAAAGCAGAGACATCACTTTGCCAACAAAGATCTGTATAGTCAAAGCTATGATTTTTCCAGTCATAATAAGAGACATAAGAGTTGGACCATAAAGAAGGCTGATCCCTGAAGAACTGATGACTTTGAATTGTGCTGGAGAAGACTCTTGAGAGTTCCTTGGACTGCAAGGAGACCAAACCACTCAGTCCTAAAGGAAATCAACTCTGAATATTCATTGGAAGGACTAGTGCTGAAGCTGAAGCTCAAATACTCTAGTGCATATGTCTTCTCTCAGTAAGTAGGTTGCTTTTCTGTTTTGTTGACGGTTTCCTTCACTGTGCAGAATTTATGTAGCTCGATAGAGTCCCATTTGTTTATTCTTGCTTTCGTTTCCCTTGTCTTTGGAATCAGATCCACAAAAACATAGCTAAGACTGATGTCAGTAAGGTTACTGCTTATTTTATTTTCTAGAAATTTTATGGCTTCAGGCCTTACATCCAAATATTGAAGCCATTTTGAGTTAATTTTTGTGTATGGTTAAAGACAGTGGTTCTGTTTCATTCTTTTGCATGTGGCTGTCTAGTTTTTCCAATGAAATTTATTGAAGAGACTATTCATTCTCCATTGTATGTTCAGTGCTCCTTTGATATAAATTAATTGTCCATATATGTGTGGGTTTATTTTGGGGCTGTCAATTCTGTTCCACTGAAGGGTATGTCTTTGTTTGGGCCAGTACCATATTGTTTTGATTACTATAGCTTTACAGTATGGTTTGAAATTAGGGAACATGATACCTCCAGCTTTGTTTTTCTTTCTCAAGATTATTTTGGCTGTTTGAGATCTTTTGACATTCCATACAAATTTTAGAATTATTTGTTCTAGTTCTGTGAAATACACCATTTTGAATTCAAATGAATTTTGAAGAATTTTGAAGAGATGCATTGAATCTGTAGATCTGGGTAGTAGAAACATTTTAACAACATTGACTTTCCCAATACATGAACATGAAATATCCATTTATATGTGTCTTCAATTCATCAGTGTCTTTATAGTTTTCAGAGTACAAGTCTTTTACCTCCTTGGTTAAATTTATTCCTAGGTATTTTAAATGGCTTTATTTCTATTTCTAATAATAATTAGTGTCTAGAAATGCCATGGATTTCAGCATATTGATTTGGTATTCTGCAGCATTACTGAGCTCATTTATCAGTTATAGTAATGGAGTCCGTAGGGTTCCTTTAGGGTTTCAGTGGAGTCTTCCAGGTTTCTGTACACCATATCATGTTATCTGCGAATAGTTAGTTTTACTTCTTCCTTTACAATTTGGATGACTTTTATTTCTTTTTCTTGCCTAAATGCTATGGCTAGGACATCCAAAACTATGTTGAAAGAAAGTGGTGAAAGTAGGCATTCTTATCTTGTTCCTGATAGTAGAAGAAAAGCTTTCAGCTTTTCACTGTTGAATATGATGTTAGCTATGGGTTTGTCATATGTGGCCTTTATTATGTTGAAGTAAAATCTACCTGTTCCCACTTTGCTGAGAGTCTTTATCATAAGTGGATGTTGAATTTTCTCAGATGCTCTTTCTACACCTATTGAGATGATCGTACAGTTTTTATCCTTCATTTTGTTAATATATTGTGTTGATTGATTTGAAGATGCTGAACCATCCTGTACACCTGGAATAAATCTCACTTGACTGTAAGCTATGAACCTTTCAATGCATCAACGGATTCAGTTTGTTGATATTTTGTAAAGACTTCCAATTTTCTTTATATTTATTATTTTTGTTGTATCCTTGTCTGATATTGATATTAGAGTAATTCTGGCTATATAAAATGTGTTTGGAAAGTTTTCCTCCTCTTTGATTTTTTGGAAAAGTTTGAGGATAGCTATTAAATCTTCTTTGAATGTTTTGTAGAATTTGTCAGTGAAACTGTATGGTCCTGGGCTTGTGTTTGCAGAGGGATTTTTTAATTTTGTTTCAACCTCCTTGTAAGTAATTGGTCTATTCTGATTTTCTAGTTCCTCAATATTCAGTCTTGGAAGATTGTATGATACTAGGAATTTGTCCATTTCTTCTGGGTTGTTCAATATGGTGATGTATAGTTATCCTCAGTAGTTTCTTAAGATCTTTTGTATTTCTGTGGTCAGTTTTAATTTGTCATCCATTCCTGATTTTATTTGAGTCCCCTCTCTTTTTTCTGGGTTAATCTAGTAACAGATTTGTTGGTTAATTCTTGTTCAGTCTTTTCAAAGAAACAGTTAATTTTATTGATCTTCTGTTGTTTTAGTCTCTATTTCATTTATTGTCTCTCAATCTTTATTATTTCCTTCCTTCCACTAATTTTTGGTTTTGCTTGCTCTACATTTTCGAATTTTTTCAATGAAAACTTAGATGATTCATTTGGGATTTTTCTTATTTCTTGAGGTAGGACTTATTGCTATGAACTTCTCTCCCGGAATCATTTTTACTGCATCTTATGGCTTTTGGTATGTCATATTTCTATTTTCATTTGTTTCTAGGTGTTTTTGCTTTCTTCAATGACTGATTGGTTTTTTAGTGGCCTGTTGTTTAATCTCCACATTTTAGTGGGTTTTTTCCCCTTTTTTTTCTTGTGATTGATTTCTAGTTTCCTATCATCATGGTTGATATGATTTCAATCTTCTTAAAAAATACTGATCAATTGCAGGAATAATATCCATGTAAATATTATGTGAGGGTAAAATAATGTAAAAATATCATAATAGTGTTTTCCTACAGTTACTGCTCAATAAACAGCTGCTGCTGTTATTTATCTTATCTTATTACTATGCCATTCCAGGAGATAGAAGTGAAGAGAGATGAGTAAGCATAAATTTATAAAGTGCATTAGTTGGTGTGCAGGGTGAGAGGAGGGAAGTGAAAAGGGCAGAAATGAAGCTAGCTTGATTGAAACCAACAGGATTAGGTAAATAAAATGTTAAGTTTCTATGATTTAGAAGAAAAAATCTACCAACTCAGCATAGTACTTTTGGTTGATTCACACTGATCAGAAATTTTCAGTTACATATATTTTTCATCAATAAAACTGAGAAATTAAAATATGTTGATGATCTTCTATGTATATACAAATTTCTTACCAAATACATCTATAAGACTCTTCATAGGGACATTATTTGTAATAACGCTAACTGGAAAACTACTTCAATATTCATCAACAGTGAAATAGATAAAGTATTACACAATGTAATGCTACACATTAGTTAGAAAAAAATGATTTTAACCATATGTATCAGTAACTCTCACAGATAATGGTAAGTGAATGAAGCTAAATACACGTAAGAGCACATGCTGTTTCATTTTATTTAAAAGAAGCACATAACAGGGAAATAAAAAATCTAGAATTCAGGATAACAGCTACTGGGAAGATGGAAGAGTTAGTGACTGTAAGGGAATGCAACTGAGGCTTCTCAGAGCACTAATGTGCTCTATTTCTTAAAGGAGTGCTGTGTTCCTTCAAGGAAGGGTGTATGTTCCCTTTAGAAATTCTTCAAGATTTATACTTAACACGTGTATTTTTCTAGACGTATATCTCAATAAAAGTGTTTTCTTTTTTCCTTAAGGCAAGAAAAAAGATGGTGTTGATGATGACAATTTTATACCTGAACTCTTTCCAAATCTAGTCCCAGGAAACTCTGGAGGAGAAAGGAAGAAGGCTATACTAGTTGAATTACTTGAGAGTTTCAGCAGTAGAAAAATGTAACTAATATTCAAGAAATGGCTAATGAAGCAGAACTGTATGAAAACAAAGAATTTATATATTAAATGAATTCAAAACAAGCATCAGATGCCTTTACTTACTCTTATGTGACTCTAACTGGAAAAAAATGTATCACTGGAGATTAACCTGTGACTCTCACAATTAATAGAAGTGTCTGGCATCCACATAGGGCAAGACTGCCTCTGAGCCCAGAAGTTTGCTGATTTTGAAATAGATTTTAAGAAAGAACTTTATTTAAAAGAGTTGACTAGAAACAGCTGCACTTTGTTGTCAGAATAAAAATCCACAAGTATTCTAAGACTTCAAAAAAAATTCAACAAGCAATGTGGTGACCTCATTAACCCTTAGAAAAGACATTTCTGCCATGGCTATATTTGATCACCATTGCTCTCTCCTCAAAACCTCTTGTAATACCTGTCTTCAAAGATGCTTCCAGAAAAGTCTAAAGGAAGCAGAACTTGAAAGAAAGAACAAAATACTCTTTCAGTCCTAGTGAAAATCATGGCTAGTAAAATCTGATTTTTTTTCTCTTTTTTTAAAATAAGTTTTGAGCATATTCAGTTGCAGTTTTATCCTTAATAGGGCCTAAATATGGGTTGAGGCATTAAAAAAAAAAATCCAAAATAGAAAAATTGAGAAAGATTTAGGAGATAGTTTTAGACATTATCCTGTCATTTCCTTTGTTTTTGACATGAAGGAATGTACTTAACATATGTGGCTGTTGACTTAGGTTACTTAGGGAAATTATAACATTGTCTTGTTAAAAAATGTTTAAGAAAAAAAGGTAACTGGCCCTTTTTAATTATTTGGAATTACTTCTCCCCAAAAGGCGGTGGTCAAATAGGGTATCTTCCAGATTTATAACTTCATTTTGTTCTCTACTTGCATAAACAATATTGAGAGTATCTGTTTAATGGGGTGACACATTCTGTGCCCGCCAGAAAATGTAAGCTCTAAACCACAATGAAAGTAAACATAGTTTCAAGAGATTTAGAAATTGTTTCTACAAAGAGTAAGTGAGGTAGAGACTTGATAAATTAAAAATCAAAGGCAGGCAAAAAATACCTCTAATTTTTAAGAGACAGAAAAAGAAGACCTTCAGGTTAGCTGTTTTCTTATTATCTGCAAAACTGTGTGACTGTGTGAGTCTTGACTATACTTTGTGTCAGTAGAAGTTCAAATGCCTTCTTGTTGAATAACAACACTACCTTACAGTTTAAAAATTTTACAAAATTCTCTCACATGCAGCACTCACATTTTATACTACATATTAAAAATACTAGGAAAAAGAAAAATACTAGGAATTGGGAGCATAGGACAATATCAATTAAGGTGACCAAGAAGAATTCAGAAAACCACAGTGTGAACTCTAATCTGAAAACTCTTTAGAGACCATGAGTTCAAATTCATCACACTTCAAACTAAAGTACAGAACCCAGAGGTTTGGAATGAGAGCTTTTCCATGCAATAGAGTGGCCACAAAAACTTCTCTTCTCTCCAGAGAGAAGCTTGGTCTCTCTCTGCAGAACCCTCCAGTCACTATAGTATAAAGCTCACTATCTGGGTGAGCTATCTGCTTTTCCATCACATTGTCCCCAGCATCTAGGGCAACATCTAGAACTATAATGGTTACTCAAGTCAAATGTGTTGAATGAATTAATTTCTATAAATAACTTGCTTTTTAACATGAACACATCTAACACTTTTTTGAATCTAATTTCATGTTCATAACTTTAGTGCTAATGTAACATACTCAAAAATTGAAGTCATTCAAAATTAAGATTTTGAAGTAAATTTGTATTTACAATTAAATGCCCATTAAACTATTATAATGTATCAAATGTTCATAATCTAATTTCTCAATCTTCACATTCCTTTATTCCATCAATAGATTTTTTTTAACCACGACTTATGGACAACATAATGCTATTATTTTAACAATATAAGCCACAAACTAACAAAGATGAGTTAAATTAGATACTTTCTACCAGAATAAAGCCAATATAATTTTAAATGTAAAGTTTATGGTTGTGCAAAAAGCATTCCAAGTAATTATCTGGTTTACAAAATATATTTTTCCCCTAATTTGTGAAGTCTTTCTTTATTAACAACACATTTTTGCTAATAAAAAATGTAATTAAAAAATGCTTACAGAACTACTATGCTTGGCTCTGCTATCATGACTACTGAGAAACTACAAGATCACACATTCCTCCAGAAGTCAACAACAAGCATTTCATAAGCTATTACGGAGGCTATTTGGAAGAGCAATTGTCTTCAGGTTCACGTGAAAATTTTCCAAAACAAGGCATCCACTATCTCACTACTGGATGTGTTGACAATGAAGTATTACATTTTGTCAACAAACATGTAAGAACTAACAGATACAGAAAGTTATGTTGTTTCAAAAGTGATGTTTCTATATCAAGGTTATTACTATTGTAAATATTTTGAAAAGTACCCTTCCAGAATTGCTTTTAGAGAACACAGATCATTCTTTTGAATATCTGCAAGGATAGCAAATCTTTTCCCTTTGAAAGTGGAAAAAATAATTTTAGAGGAGTCAAAATGTATTCAGGCCATGGCTAGAGAATAGGTGTGTGTCTACAAGAACATGTGGCTGCAACAGCAATTTGAAGAATTTTTCCAGGGTGGCTCCAAATTCTCAAATCCATTCTTATGTAGTTTCAAAAAATACTTTGTTTTAGCATTATTTGAAAGAATTGACTAGAACTTTATTTAAAAGAATTTTCCAAAAGCTTCAAAAAATATTTGGAGAATTGTGGAATAAGTACAAATTTCCAGAGGAATTCTCTCAAGGACAACATACATTTTTAAAATAAGTTATACATAAATAACTGAAAAACCAAGTCCCATTACTTTATAAGCATGCCATATAGAGTTTCTTCACATGTCAAATCTAGATTAAGCAATGTGTATGGTAAGTGAAAGTGGAGAGTGAAAAAGTTGGCTTAAAGCTCAACATTCAGAAAACGAAGATCATGGCATCTGGTCCCATCACTTCTTGGGAAATAGATGGGGAAACAGTGTCAGACTTTATTTTTTGGGGTTCCAAAATCACTGCAGATGGTGACTGCAGCCATGAAATTAAAAGACGCTTACTCCTTGGAAGGAAAGTTATGACCAACCTAGATAGGCATATTCAAAAGCAGAGACATTACTTGCCAACAAAGGTCCGTCTAGTCAAGGCTATGGTTTTTCCTGTGGTCATGTACAGATGTGAGAGTTGGACTGTGAAGAAGGCTGAGTGCCGAAGAATTGATGCTTCTGAACTGTGGTGTTGGAAAAGACTCTTGAGAGTCCCTTGGACTGCAAGGAGATCAATCAGTCCATTCTGAAGGAGATCAGTCCTGGGTGTTCTTTGGAAGGAATGATGCTGAAGCTGAAACTCCAGTACTTTGGCCACCTCATGCGAAGGGTTGACTCATTGGAAAAGACTCTGATGCTGGGAGGGATTGGGGACAGGAGGAGAAGGGGACGACAGAGGATGAGATAGCTGGATGGCATCACCGACTCGATGGACATGAGTCTGAGTGAACTCTGGGAGTTGGTGATGGACAGGGAGGCCTGGCGTGCTGCGATTCATGGGGTCGCAAGGAGACAGACACAACTGAGCGACTGAACTGAACTGATGGTAATTTGCTGGAAAGCAGGATAATTTTCCACTTTCAGTCTGAAACTAAGTTTTAGAAACTACAGATTGCTCTCAGATGATCAGGAATCACATTCTCATATATTGTGGTCACTATAGGTCTCTTCTTACTGCATTTCTTAACAAGTTTGACATCAAAATTCTAGAATATGGTTTCAATTTAAAAATGCCACAATATAAGCCACAAACTAACAAAGATGAGTTAAATACCAGAATAAAGCCAATATAATTTTAAATGTAAAGTTTATGGTTGTGCAAAAAGCATTCCAAGTAATTATCTGGTTTACAAAATATAATTTTTTCCCTAATTTGTGAAGTTGTCACTTCTACCAGGTGTCACTTTTGCCAGGTGATAAAGCTGCTGACTGTGAAAACTATAGTCTGAGTATTTCGATTACACAGAGAGGGAATATCTACACTTGGTGAGCAGTTTCAGAATGTACTATAAATCAATACACAAACTGAATTCTCGGACTGAAAGTTTTCTAAATTGCAATGAAAAATTTAATACTTAAAAAAGAACCCACAAAGCTTCTTTGATAACAACTGAAAGGAACGACAAGTCTATGTACATAACAATCATTTGCTTCATGTTGGTTTTGGCAAATTACAGCTTTTCTCAATGAAAACAGATACTTGGCCATGTTCTGAAATTAAATGCTGAAACAGGATGAAACGTATCCTTGAATTCTCACATATCCTTTTTTATTAATAGGTAGCATGTCATACAAATGACCCACTGTGGGTGCCTGACACATTCAACCCCTTTGGACTTCGACAAGTAGCAACAGAATAAGAAGCATGTGAAACCTTCTAGACTGTTCCAAGAACTAGTGTTGAGAACACACTGTACTATAATGCAACATAAATCAGGAAATCAGGTTGGGAAGATTATGTTTGCAAAAAGAAAACAATCATAACCTTTTTTCAGCTTGAGAAGACAACTGACCCTAACAATGGCTCCCTCTTTAGCCTTACAATTTGTATATCGATATTCTGATCAAATCCGGGTGTAGGTCAAGTGACCCCTGAGAAAAGAGGAAATATCCTTGTTGATCAAACCAGTCAATCCTAAAGGAAATCAGTCCTAAATATTCACTGGAAGGACTGATGCTGAAGCTGAAACTCTAATACTTTGGCCACTTGATGCAAAGAACTGACTCATTGGAAAAGACCCTGATGCTGGGAAAGATTAAAGGCAGGAGGAGAAGGGGATGACAGAAGATGAGATGGTTGGACAGCATCACCAACTCAATGGACATGAGTTTGAGCAAGCTCTGGAAGTTGGTGATGGACAGGGAGGCCTGGCGTGCTGCAGTCCATGGGGTCACAAAGAGTTGTACACACTGAGAGACTGAACTGAACTGATCCTTGTTGTGCCACTCCAGTCAACATATGGTATTAAGAACTTTCTGTGTTTGATGTTTACTTGAGGATACCTTATGGAGAAAGAAACCTCAGTGGCAGAAGTGTCTATTTGGTGAGAGTGGAGATTTGAGGGGCAGAGGTTTAAGAGGGATAGGATAATTAAATGGAACCCTCCATGGCTCACTCCAAGGACATGATGAGGCATTTCTGAGGGTGGTGGTAGGGGGGCTAACCTGGGGAGAGACCCTTTTGCATTTTGCTTGGGGAACAAATCATGTGACTATTAAAGCCCTTTCCCACTGAGTTTCTGTGGAAACAGTGAAAGTTGTTTGTTACAGTGAAAGTTGCTCAGTCGTGTTCGACTCTTTGAAACCCCATGGACTATACAGTCCATAGAATTCTCCAGACCAGAACACTGGAGTGGGTAGCCTTTCCCTTCTCCATGGGATCTTCCCAATCCAGGAATAGAACCCAGGTCTCCTGCAGTGCAGGAGGATTCTTTACCAGCTGAGCCACAAGGAAAGCCCAAGAATACTAGAGTGCATGGCCTATCCCTTCTCCAGTGGATCTTCCCAACCCTGGAATTGAACAGGAGTCTCCTGCATTGCAGGTGGATTCTTCGCCAACTGAGCTGTCAGGGAAGCCCTGTTACAAGTTTCATTAAAGATGGATTCCTGTGACATAAAAATTCAAAGGTACAACGAAAGGAGAGCCAGCACATCAGATTAATGCAGGTTCCTTTTATAGTTGCCCCCTCTCTAAGTCCTTAAACATAGCATCTTGGAATCGGTTCTGGAACTTAAGCCTAAAGCTATGTTTGAACATGATTATTCTGTGTAGCAGGCACTGGAATTCTGGTGAGAACAGAAAAAAGTCCAAGGAGCCAAACACATGACTGGGAGTAAGAAGCGTGGATTCCCTGTTCCATTGTGCACTCATTAGGTGCACTTGAAAAAAATACACCCCAGTTTGCTTTCGTTTCTTCATCTGCAGAAACAACACGTACATCTTGTGGAGAGGGTGACATTCACAAATCCAGCACAAACTTTCTTCTGTCCATGTGCAATCTTACTTGGTGTGACACCAGTGACCTCACAGTGAGGCCTGGGTACGGGGCAGAAAAGGTTAAATGATTAATTTGCCAAATTCGATTGCTAGGAAGAGATGGGACGATTCCAGGCAGTATAAATCAGCTATGCATTTAGAAACTATTATCAGGAGCACCAGACAGCACAGCATGATGGTCTGCAAACCACAAGTGATGTCAAAGCTGCGAAGCTGCCGGGCTGCCAGAGGCTCAAGCATGAGGATAGATGCTAAAATTACTGCTGAAAAAGCATATTTGATTACAGAGGGACCCAAGAGCAGTAAAGCCCTTGGAAGGCTTCCCTCTGAGTTTTACAAGAAATAAAATAAGCAGCATCTCCAACTGTAATCGCAAAATATAATAAAAATGCTCTGAGCTCTCATAGGACTTGCAAGGACATCTCCCTTGAGTGATATAAAACCATTCCATTTCTAATACACAGTGATGAAGACAAAGTTACCCCCACATTGAGGCAAAGTCTAGTTCATGATACAAGCAACTCCATGATCAGTCTTTTAAAACTGTGATTTTAAAAGAGAATCAGTTCTAATGAGGTGGATGAAACTGGAACCTATTATACAGAGTGAAGTAAGCCAGAAAGAAAAACACCAATACAGTATACTAACGCATATATATGGAATTTAGAAAGATGGTAACAATAACCCAGTGTACGAGACAGAAATAGAGACACTGATGTATAGATCAGTCTTATGGACTCTGTGGGAGAGGGAGAGGGTGGGGAGATTTGGGAGAATGGCATTGAAACATGTATAATATCATGTATGAAACAAGTCGCCAGTCCAGGTTCGATGCATGATACTGGATGCTTGGGGCTGGTGCACTGGGACAACCCAGAGGGAGGCTACGGGGAGGGAGGAGGAGGAGGGTTCAGGATGGGGAGCATGGGTATACCTGTGGCGGATTCATTACGATGTTTGGCAAAACTAATACATATTGTAAAGTTTAAAAATAAAATAAAATTTAAAAAATAAATAAATAAATAAAAGAGATGGACTTATCCAAATTGACCCCAACCTGTGTGTTCCCACCTCTCTGCTCTTTCTCTTTATCCTCAAGTCTCAGTTATACAATCCTTTTGCTCAATACTTCCAGGCTAATTCCTCACAACATTTGATGAACTAATGTGGCTGCCAGCTTTCCTCCAATATCCAGCATCCCTTCCTCTTCTACCCTGTCCTCCATTCTCATTCCCAGCTTCCGGTATTCCCACCCTAGGTCTTGCCCAAGGTCTCTCTCTTACAACTTGTGAAGTGGAAAATTCAGACACTAATAACTGTCCGAAAGAAAGAAAAACCCTATAAGTGAAGAAATGCATTACAGAAATTAAAAAAAAAAAACCTTTTAAAATTGGTTTTTAACCAGTTTCCATCTTGTTCTGAAACATCTTAAAGGTCACTTCATATTTTCTCTTTATATATTTTAAAATTCAGATGGTCCAGTAGGTCATCTAGTGGCTGCCTAGTACAATCCAAATTATATTTTTAAGAAATTGTATCTCATTAAAAAAAAAACACATAGGAGATGAAGAAATTTAAATGTCTCTGGAAAAGCAAATCTAAAATTCCCAAAGACATCTATTTAAGAGAAATAATCAGTTAAAAGTACTAATTACACACAAAAATGCTTTGTACATCTTATAAAATATTTGTAAATTAATCATAATAAAATGCAAGGCATGTCAACTGCAAAGATTGTGGATGGATTAAAATGACAACAGAAGGCATCTTAACCACTACAAGCTAATCTATGTAAGAATCAGTTCCTAATACAGGTCTTGGTGGCCAATTGATTATATGAAATCTGAATGACCAAAAAGGATATAAAATCCCTCAAATAAAATATATATTATTGAATATTTGTTTTGAGACACCATAAGAGTTTTGATTTTAATTAAAGTTATGGAATATTTACAGTGTGATTATGGAAATAACATTTTATTCAAAATACCTATTTTCTGTTAAGTCTGAAAAATTTCAGGCAAAACAGTCAGCGAAAAATCTGACAAGATTTGTCTAATTATTTTGCTATCAAACAAAAAGTTTCAACTTACAAGAATCTTTTCAAGGTTCTTCAGTATTCTGACAATCCAGAAATGAGTTCAACTGAAAATGTCAAGTGCGGCATATAAATAAACAACTCTGAGAAGAATGGATGTTCTGTTTTGCTTAATTTTGAAATAACAAACAGTCATGGGTGCCTAAGTGACATACACCACTCCATGAGACAGGGCTTCCATTCCTTAAGTATACTTACACGGATGGTGACTTTTCAGTCTTCATTCATGATTTAAGTGGGAAATATCACCATGGAAAAGATACTCATACAAAAGGCAGAATTTTGTTTTGAGTTTAATTTTTTTTAAATAAAAATTTGAACAAGAGCATGCTGTTTGTGATGTAAAGTGCAGAATGCAGAAATAACATTCCAGTCTTAGATCCTACCCAATTCTGGAATAATTCCCACTTGGTAGGAACACTCTAGGGTGTGCTATCCTGGACATCTCTGCTTTGGAGGTTCTCTAGCATTAGCATTTCATCTGATAACGTCCTTTGAGCATCACCATCTAACTGTAAAAGCTCCCTTCTTAGCTACGGCTATGCTTCCCAATTCACTGCTTCTCAGGCATTTAACGACATAATCTCTATTTTAAATGTATTAAACCACTAAGAAATAGAGGAAAACAATAGAATAGGAAAGACTAGAGATCTCTTCAAGAAAATTAGAGATAACGAGGGAACATTTCATGCAAAGATGGGCACAATAAAGGATAGAAATGTTGCGGACCTAACAGAAGCAGAAGATATTAAGAAGAGGTGGCAAGAATACACAGAAGAACTATACAAAAAAGATCTTAATGACCCAGATAACCATGATGGTGTGATTACTCACCTAGAGCCAGATATCCTTGAATGTGAAGTCAAGTGGGCCTTAGGAAGCATCACTACAAAGTTAGTAGAGGTGCCACAAGGAGATCAAATCAGTCAATCCTAAAGGAAGTCAGTCCTGAATATTCATTGGAAGGACTGGTGCTAAAGCTGAAGCTCCAAAGAGCCTCTTGATGAAAGTGAAAGAGAAGAGTGAAAAAGTTGGCTTAAAACTCAACATTCAGAAAACTAAGATCAGGGCATCTGGTCCCATCACTTCATGGAAAATAGATGGGGAAACAGTGGAAACAGTGACAGACTATTTTCTTGGGGTCCAAAATTACTGCAGATGGTGACTGCAGCCATGAAATGCTTGTTCCTTGGAAGAAACATTATGACCAAACTAGACAGCATATTAAAAAGCAGAGACATTATTTTGCCAGCAAAGGTCCATCTAGTCAAAGCTATGGTTTTTCCAGTAGTCATGTATGGATGGAGAAGGAAATGGCAACCTACTCCAGTATTCTTGCCTGGAGAATCCCAGGGATGGAGGAGCCTGGTTGGCTGCCGTCAATGGGGGTCCAAAGAGTAGGACACGACTGAAGCGACTGAGCAGCAGCAGCAGCAGCATGTATGGATGTGAGAGTTGGACTACAAAGAAAGCTGAGTGCGGAAGAATTGATGCTTTTGAACTGTAGTGTTGGAGAAGGCTCTTGAGAGTCCCTTGGACTGCAAGTTCCAACCAGTCAGTCCTAAAGGAAATCAGTCCTGAATATTCATTGGAATGACTGATGTTGAAGCTGAAACTCCAATATTTTGGTCACCTGATGCGAAGAACTGACTCATTTGAAAAGACCCTGATGCTAGGAAAGATTGAAGGTGGGAGGAGAAGGGGACGACAGAGGATGAGATGGTTGGATGGCATCACCAACACAATGGACATGAGTCTGAGTAAAATCCAGGAGTTGGTGATGGACAGGGAGGCCTGGCATGCTGCAGTCCATGGGGTGACAGAGAATCAGATGCTACTGAGCGACTGAACTGAACTGAACTGATGCAAAGAACTGACTCATTGGAAAAGACCCTGCCAGGCTCCTCTGTCCAAGGGGATTCTCTAGGCAAGAATGCTGGAGTGGGTTACCATTTCCTTCTCCAGGGTATCTTCCCGACCCAGGAATCGAACCCTGGTGATTTGATATGTTGCAGGCAGATTTTTTACCAACTGAGCTATGAAAGAAGCCCACTTTAGTTCCTAGAAACTTCATTTTGTCAATAACATCAGTTTTTGTAAGTTTCTGCCATAATATATCTATCTAAAACCATAGCTAATTAAAGGCAATATAAGATTTGCTGTTTCAGGTGGAAAACTATCCAAAAGGATACGCTTTGATTAATTAGAATTTTTAAATAAAAAATTTCTTTATCGGGAGTATTAATGAACGATAATAGTTAGCTAAGATGATCATTCTGGGGTATTTAAAAAATCTGAATCACTTATTCAATAAATAATTATTAAATAAAATTTTATGTGTATGGTCATGTGAAATGAAACACTGTAAATTTGGGAGTCATATTAAGAAAAAATCTATATGATAAGTACAATGCCATTGAATAATAAAGAATGGATAATATATTTAATACTTATATATTTTAATGGTAGAAAAGTTCTGCAATTACTTCCACATTAAGAATGATAACTAAAATAAGTATATGTCTGTAGCATATTCATATTAACAGATGAAATTTCATATTCACTTTTTATATACCTATTGTGAAGTCATTTGCAAACACAAAAGACTGTTTTGACAATGTTGTCTGGTCAGAACATTTTAAATTATTATAAAAGGAAAAAACATGCTTTGCTGATCTTTTCACCTACTTGAACCAGATATGAAAAGAATAAAATTCTAAAATAAATAGTGGTGAATTTTAAAAACTCTAAACAGTTAAAGACAGAGTTCACTGATTTATGTTGAGAGCAATTAAGCAAAATAATTAATCATTGCCTTTGTTTTTATTGCAAATAGACAGTTTTTATTACTTCTATGTAAGAAATAAAGAATAAATCAATGAACACCACCACTAAAGAAACTTCTGATAATTTTAGTGGTTAAAAATAGTTGATTATTAGCTTCATATTAGGGATAAATAGAAATGTTATAATCTAATCCATGATTCAGAAAATTTATGCCATATGTCAATGATTAAACAAGAAATTATCTTGGCAAGGAAGTTAAAATCTTTCTTAACTAGTCATAAATTTACTATTAAGCAGGCTAAATAAAATTTCAGGATAATAAGTATTAGAAAATCCAACAATATTACTTCAAAGGCAGCAAGAATTTTCAAACAATAAACTGATTTCTTACCAAGAACCAAGACAATGGTTAGACAATAGAAGTACCATGTAAATGACAAGGAAAGAATTATGGACGGATTATGGTGGACCAACAACAGATGTCTAATAAATACTTAGGGAACTACATTTTTTGTATGTGTCTATGTGCATTAGTGTGTTAAGAATGAAAGTTTGAAGAGAAGTGAGTGTGAACTTTTTCATTTTATAATTCTGAACCAATGGTCTTGCAGGGGATTTAAGGACCTTGTGATAATCAAGATATCAAGTCCTTAGTTTAAAACTTCCTTTTCCTATTTACTTTGAAATTGTTTCCCTCTTTTTCACATTGGTTTATGAGAACACTAACAACTCAAGTACATGATCACTGAACTCAAAGAGGAAGCAGACCATGAAAGGGCTTCCATCTGCCTGTCCTGGCATGTGCATACTGGTGTGCTATCTTGAACTTTATGAATTTAACATTCCTAGCCATTTCCAAGTGAATTGCTCAAAAGTTCATTTTAACAAGTTAGGCTATCAGTACTTGACCTAGCAAAACTGGAAGGATATAAGGATTATTTATTCCAAAATTTTAGAGAAAGCAGTCAACTGGAATTATTTATGAGAGAGAAGAGGCAAATTCCTTAAATTCCTACATTGAAGTGAATATAATGCTCAATATATCATTCTCAAATGAGAATGAGCTAGTTTCATTAAAAAACATTATTGTTAATGAAAATAATTACTGGGTATTTCTCTTGCTGCTGTAACCAATTGCCACAAATGTCTCCAAAAGCTAAAGTATATTTATCAATACACTCCCTAATCCCAGCATCCGCAAAACATTTCTGGAATTTCTTGGCATAATCTCCATTTCAGATTTTGTGACACTGAAGAAAATGTTTCTTATTACTTTCCAACCATATTTTATTTATGACCCAAAACTAGCTGCCCCTGGCTTGGAAAACTGCACTTTACTTAGTCATCAGTCAAGACTGAGTGCTTATCTTGCAGTAGCAAAGAGCGATGCCCTACTACCTCATAAGGTAACATGCATGTATGCATGCATGCTAAGTTGCTTCAGTCGTGTCAGACTCTTTGCAACCCAGTGGACTATAGCCCACCAGGCTCCTCTGTCCATGGGATTCTCCAGGCAAGAATACTAGAGTGGGTTGCCATGCCCTCCTCCAAGGGATCTTCCCAACCCAGGAATCAAAACTCCATATCTCTTACACCTCCTGCATTGGCAGGTGGATTGGCGCTTTACCACTAGCGCCAGCTTGGAAGACCCATAAGGTAACATAAGAGTAGGCAAAACTACAATTGTGAAAGAAGAATTCCTGGTGAAAATGTTTGAGGAGGTAGCATCACTACAAGTCCTCCATTAACTAATTTAAAAGATAAGCTAAGTAAATTTTTAAAAATTGTGTAGTTACACATCATAACTAGTTGGATTACATTTTTACATCATTATAAATATATCCCTACAGACTTATGAGAACTTTATGTATTTTTAAAAGTCTACACATACAAAGATCAACAGATAATAAAAGCATTCATTTAACACACATGTAGTATCTAGCATTCTGCTAGGCTTCCGAATGCAAGAATGAAGGCACACTCCTTGGCTATCAAAAAGTGCCGTATTAATAGCATCAATCATGCATTAAGATATGCTTTTTCAGAGTCATTAATAAGGAGGGTGAACTGATACACCTAAATGTATGGCATAAGATACTGGCAGCACTGAATGATTAGATTCAGTATATTCAATTAATAGTTTGTATTCAGTGTGAAAAATCCCACAGCATGCTCCCATACATACTGAATCACAAGAACAAGTCAGAGCTTTTGTCACATAGTTGAAGCTTGATACTATTTCATCTCCTAAAACTTGGTCCCATGTATATCAAAACTAAAAAAGCCCATCATGTAAAGATATATTTGAAAAATAACTAAGGCACCTACTTAATTTTTTTCATAATACAAATAGGAGAACTAAAAAAAAAAATCTTGTTTAGATGAGAAAAATGGAAGGGAGTGAAAAAGCAGTGTAGGAGAGATGAATTTAAAGAGGTAGAGAAATGTCACTCTAGAGTAAATGTTACATTCAACTGAGCAACAGATTTACAAAATCAGTGAATGTTTGGTCCTCAAAGAACCTTCATTGTTGTTCAGTCGCTAACTCGTATCTGACCTTTTGTGACCCCACGGATTGTAGCACATCATAATTCCCTGTCCTTCACTATCTCCCAGAGTTTGCTCAAACACATGTCCATTGAGTCAGTGATGCTGTCTCATCTTCTGTCCCCTCCTTCTCCTTTTGCCTTCAGTCTTTCCCAGCATTAGGGTCTTTCCAACGAGTCAGCTCTTTACATCAGGTGGCCAAAGCACTGAAGCTTTGGCTTCAGCATCAGTCCTTCCAATGAATATCAGGGTTGATTTCCTTTAGGATTGATTGGTTTGCTCTCCTTGCAGTCCAAGGGCCTCTCAAGAGTCTTCTCCAGCACCACAGTTTGAAAGCATCAATTCTTTGGCACTCAGCCTTCTTTATGTTCCAACTCTCACATCTGTACATGATTATTGGAAGAACCATAGCTTTGACTATATGGACCTTTGTCAGCAAAGTGATGTTTCTGCTTCTTAATATGCTGTCTAGGTTTGTCATAGCTTTCCTGCAAGGAGAAAGCATCTTTTATTTTCATGGCTACAGTCACCTTCTGCAGTGATTTTGGAGCCCAAGAAAATAAAATCTGTCAGTGCTTCCCCCTTCCCCCTATTTGCCATGAAATGATGGGACTGGATGCCATAATTTTAGTTTTTTTAACGTTGAGTTACAAGCCAGCTTTTTCACCTTCCTCAAGAGGCTCTTCAGGTCCTTTTCACTTTTTGCCATTCGAGTGGTATCATCTATATATCTGAGATGAGATATGCAGATATGAGGTGAGAACGTTAAACATCATTTATCCCAATCCTATCATATCATGCTTAAGGAGACTGCGGCCCAGAAAAAGAAATGGTGGTTTGTTTTGTTTGTACAATCACGAATCGAAATCCAGTTTTTAAACTTCTCCATGGATTAAAACATTATCAGATTCAAAAACAACTAATATTGAAACTCTTGAGGAAAGTAAAAGCGGAGAGAGAAAAAAGTTGGCTTAAAACTCAACATTCCGAAAACTAAGATCAGGGCATCCAGTCCCATTACTTCATGGCAAATAGATGGGGAACAATGGAAACAGTGACAGACTTGATTTTCTTGGGCTCCAAAATCACCTTGGATGGTGACTGCAGCCATGAAATTAAAAGACGCTTGCTCTTTGGAAGAAAAGCTATGACCAACCTAGACAGCATATTAAAAAGCAGAGACATTACTTTACCGACAAAGGGCCATATAGTCTAAGTTGTGATTTTTCTAGTAGTCATGTATGGATGTGAGAGTTGGACCATAAGGAAAGTTGAGTGCTGAAGAACTGATTCATTTGAACTGTGGTGTTGGAGAAGACTCTTGAGAGTCCCTTGGACAGCAAGGAGATCAAATCAGTCAATCCTAGAGGAAATCAATCCTGAATATTCATTGGAAGGACTGATGCTGAAGCTGAAGCTCCAATACTTCGGCCACTTGATGAGAAGAACTGACTCACTGGAAAAGACGCTGATGCTGGGAAAGATTGAAGGCAGGAGGAGAAGGGGACGGCAGAGGTTGAGATGGTTGGATGGCATCACTGACTTGATGGGCATGAGTTTGAGCAGGCTCCAGGAGTTGGTGATGGACAAGGAGGCCTGGCGTGCTGCGGTCCATGGGGTCGTAAAGAGTCAGACATGACTGAGTGCCTGAACTGAACTAAATACTGAAACTTACTATTGTTAGAGTTGGTACTAAACTCATGAGTTGCTTCAGAATATTAATGTATCCAAATAACAATGTCTTTAAATTCCATTCCTCCCTCGTTATAATATCTACAGTCACACCCAAACCTACCCATCCAACCTCACGTCCACACACACAATTCCCAAACCTTTTTTTGGTTTTTGCTATTTTGCTATTGGTTGTTGCTTTAGATACACATTTTTGCAAATGGAAGAAAAGCCTTACCTACATTTCCGCTATATTTCATTTAGTGATTGTATTGTATAAGTAGAATTGCTTATAGAAATAAAAATTATTTGTTTGTAAAAGTTCAAAGAATCATTCAGCTAGTCATCAAAAATATAGCAGTGTGCTTTTCTTTAATGACAGTGCAGTGAAGGAAGAGGATAAGCAGAGAATTCTTTTTTCCTTTGGTACCTGATTTTTTCCCTTCAACACAATGTAGGTGCACAATAGGTGATGAGACAGTTGAAGCTAAAGAGAGTGCTAAACTGAAGAAGTTGTAACTTTCTCATAGTTGTCCACAGGGTGTCATCAGGCACACTGGAGATTTTATCATTCAATTCATTCATTCATTCAAGAAACACTAGTTGGGGCAATGTAAGGTGGTAGAAATAGTGTAAGACTCAAGAAACTCAAGTTTAATGGATAAAAAAGACAAACTAAACATAATCTTAAAAAACTGAATCCTGGTTTAAATACAAGCCTTTTTCTTTCCTCCTCCAAAATCTAATGTATTCAGGAAAGGTGCAAGCTTGTTAACTAAGGTGTTTGTAAACAACAATGAGCTATTTCTCTCTCACTCACCCACATTAACATTTTCTAAACATGATTCTGTTCATACTCTATGAACTCATGTTCAAATAATTCACATTTCAAACAGCGATCACCCACCGCCCCCCACCCCCACCCCAACCCCCCAACACACACACTTGTTCTCTTACAGAATCATTTTGGATTAGATTTTAGACTGAGAAGTGATCTTGGAGTTCTAGAGTTCAATGGTCTCATTTTACAAAGGGGAAAAATGAAACCCAGATAGATGGGCATTTTCCCAAAGTAACCATTTAGAAGCTAATATTCAGAATTCGACATAGAATTCTCATTATTCTAATTCAATTTAAGAGTTTGTTCAATTTCTCCATGGAAAATACACACCCATAAGTTCCTCCTTCTCAAATCAGGAACTCTTGCTACACTGAACCCAGAAGGCAATGGCTCAACAACTGAGCCCCAGGGGTCAGCTGTACCTCTCCCTAATTGCATCATCTCTTCATGCCTGATGTCCTCAGGTTACAAGAGACCACAAACTACTAAAGATAGAGAACTACTCTACCTAAGTCATCACAGACTGTTGGTCAATGTTTACCACTTATGATTAAATAAAAGTCAAAATATCAAAACAAATCTTTTAATAAAAATCAAAGTGATAAATTTTTATCAAAATTTTAAAAATCTTTCTGAAAGCCTAAAGAAGGAAAGTATTCCCCTCAGTATATTCTCCCCATTCCTCTCTTTTAAAGAAATCTTTCAGAAGATACAGAAAAATCAACTGATGCAGATGGTAGGATCTGAGAACTACCAGGGGAACTCTGGTCTGTCCACAGACTATCAGTCATACTTACTTATAAAAATTCAGATTTTATATCTTATTTTGTTAATGACAGCATTGGGCATCCAGATTTTGAGAGTTTGAGACTGGGTTCAAATGAAAACTTCTACTGCTTATGATCATAAGGCACATCCATTTTTTAAAAAAATAAAGTATTTAGACTTAGAAGGGATCTTGGGGGAAAAATGTGGTAGTAAGATAATGATTGGTTTTGGAGTAAGTATTTCGTCCTTCTAGGTAGCTAATTTCATAGCTTTAGAAAGTAATTTTTAGGAGACGGTGGTACAAATAGAGAGAGTAGCATTGAAACATATACATTGCCATAGGTAAAACAGATAGCCAGTGGGAATTTGCTGTATTCTACTGTATGCAGGGAGCTTAAATCTTGTGCTCTGTGACAACCTAGAGGGGTGAGATGGGGTAGGAGGTGGGAGGGAGGTTCAAGAGGGAGGGGGACATATGCATGCCTATGGCTTATTCATGTTGATGTATGGCAGAAACCAACATAATATTATAAAGCAATTATCCTCCAATTGAAAATAAATACTTAAAAAAAAAAAGACAAATTCAGCTTGCAAAGAAAGAAAAGATTTTTTTGTAAATCTCCCTGGTCTTCTCTTATATGGAAGGGATAATAATACTACATTGTTTAAGGATTATTAGCTAAACATATAAAATATCTAGCACATAAAAAATAATAACAAATTGGAGCTATTTCTATTTACTTTAGTTTTAAATTCCCAACTGGCTATGTGCTTGAAGAATGGATAACAGCAAGGGAATGAAAGGGAAATAAACCTTAGCAATAAGTGCCAGACATGTGACAAATGCAAGTTAAGCAACAGTAGTAGCTGTTTCCTTTCACTAACCACTGATCATATGCCAGCAATTTATTAGGAGATTTAATACATTATTTTATTTAATCTCCCCAAATGCCCTGATGAGACAGGAATTATCACCTCCATTGTATAGAAAAGGAATCGGGGAGTCAGAGAAGTTAAGTAATGTGCCCAAGAACACATAGATAATAAGCAACAGAGCCAAAGTAGGAAGAAGGGCAGAAGAAATGGCCTGAAGTTGCTCTTAAGCTTAATCATACATAAAAAAAAATATTTCAGAAGAAAATAGAAGATATACGCAACAAACACATACACATCTTCCCACTATGAGCACCTTAAGAACTGGGGCCAGGGTTCATTAACCCAGGTGAACTCAGAATCTGGGGCAATTCCTGGAATACAGTGAGTGCTCGTTAGATATATGTGTATGATAATTAATTGGAAAACAATTGGCAATGGGGGCAATAAGATATCACATTCTGTCAACGCAAAGTCTTTGTGATGACAGTAAATATAAAAGATTGTGTAGTGAGAACATTCATGCAGAAAGACAATAGTCACAAACTAAAAATATCTTTACATATCTACTGTCTGATAATACTAATGTCTGTTCATAGAGCTTTCACTTCATTATGTTATTATATAAAGAGTTCAATCACTATGAGTAGTATTATCTTAAAATGTGAAGGACAATGAGGAGGATACACACATTCACAGATACACACATCTGTATTTTGGGGATGACCTAAAATTTACTCCATTGTATATGAGGGAAAAATATAAATGAAAGAAAACTCTCTTTGAAAGCTTAAAAAAATGAAACAAAAGCTTAATTCTTTCATTCAAATAATATCTATAATTTAAAGTCACGACAAGATGAATTCACAGTTACGTTAGAATCGTGCAATTACATGTGCACAAGTGCAAGCTCAGTGATGGGATAGCTCGCTCTTTGGGAGGGAGGGAGTAGAATGGGAGTATTATGAAAACAAAGAGTACCTTGGCCCATCAGAATTTTCAAAGAAAATAACCCTTTGGCCAGACCATAATTCCCCATAGAAACAACCTACATAGAGTCACATACAGTGACTAAATTATGTTTATGCTTTTATTAAGCAACAGAGCTCATTCTGACAATTTATCTACTAAGACTCATGCCAGAAAACTGCTTATTCATTTTCTATATTCTGTTTGGAAAACAAAACATGACACATAACAATATAAAAGAAAACTATAATCCCGAGACGCATGTGCAGTCACTGTAGAAAAGTGTTCTAAATTGTCTTAGGCCTGTGGCATTGGCTTTCCAAACAGCATTTAAACACTGCCACATGCTGTTCATCTGTGTGTCTTGCAGCCTGTGGCACCGGCCTGACCTCGACAGAATGAATCGTGCACCAAATTAATGAAGCTATTAACTCTTCAAAGGAAACTTCCCTGGTGGCTCAGATGGTAAAGAATCTGCCTGCAATGCAGGTAACCCAGGTTGGATCCCTGGGTTGGGAAGATGCCCTGGAGAAGGGAATGGCTACCCACTCCAGTATTCTTGCCTGAAGAATTCCATGGACAGAGGAGCCAGGTGGGCTACAGTCCATGGGGCTGCAAACTGTCGGACACAAGTGAGCGACTTAACACTTTCACTTCACACTTAACTCCTCAATCACACTTAACTCCTCAAAAGGACCAACCAGTCTTGAAAAAGGGAAGTATAAAAATCTTGAGAATTAAATAATTCCTTAAGAATTAGTAATTTCTAATAATGCCATTTTCAGCAACATGGATGGACCTGGAGGAGTGTCATACTGAGTGCAGTCAAGTCAGAGCAGGAGAAAAATGGTATGCCGTCCCATATATGTGGAGTCTAAAAGGAAATGATGCAAATAAACGTACTGACAAAACAGAAAGACTCACAGGCTAGAAAATGAACTTATGGTTGCCAGGATGAAGGGACAGTTAGGGGGTTTTGGACAGTTATGTACACAGTGCTATATTTAAAATGGATAAGCAACAAGGACCTACTGTATAGCACATGGAACTCTGCTCAGTGTTATGTGGCAGCCTGGGTGGGAGAAGCTTTGGGGGAGAATGGATATGTATGGCTGAGTGCCTTTGCTGTTCACCTGAAACTATCATAATACTGTTGATTCACTATACCCTGCTGCTGCTGCTGCTGCTGCTGCTAAGTCGCTTCAGTCGTGTCCGACTCTGTGCGACCCCATGGACAGCAGCCCACCAGGGTCCCCCGTCCCTGGGATTCTCCAGGCAAGAACACTGGAGTGGGTTGCCATTTCCTTCTCCAATGCAGGAAAGTGAAAAGTGAAAGTGAAGTCACTCAGTCGTGTCCGACTCTCAGCGACCCCATGGACTGCAGCCTACCAGGCTCCTCCATCCATGGGATTTTCCAGGCAAGAGTACTGGAGTGGGGTGCCATTGCCTTCTCCACACTATACCCTAATACAAAATAAAAAGTCTTTAAAAAAAGGAATTAGTAATTTCTAATTAAGATGAAGCACACAGTTATAGTCATGACACAGCAGTCTCTGTGAGCACACTCTTCAGTTAAACATATTTTACATATAACATACTGAATTTACTAATGTGCTTGAATTTTTTATTTTACAAATTTCATCACAATCTCTCTTTATCAGTGTTGTATGTGATACTACATAGGAACCACATTCTCTAAAAACATTAGTTTGAGTGTATCTTTTGTAGTCTACAGCAAATTACATACACTTGTTCTAAAAGTAGTGTAACATCCAGATGCTTGTAATGTACCTCAAGGCAGGAATCATGCTGTATTCAGTTTTGTACTTTCCACGGCTGATGTAAGAGGAGATACTGAGAAAATACTTATTAAATTAATAAACAGATGAATGAATAAGCATAGTTTAAAAGTTTGGGAATTTATAGAGAATGACTACCACATCCTCAAAGAAACTACCACTGACTTCTTGTTTCCTTTTTATGAAAGTAATATAGATGGAAAGAGATTCAAGCTAGTTGTTATTTTCACATCTTCTTCCCATATTCAGCAACAGTATCAACTAAAACAAAGACACTAAAGATCTTCATTGATTTTTGTTATTTTGATCAGAAAAGTTGAACCAAGTTGTGCCATTCTTAAATTCTTATCTAAAGGCCTTAAATTTTTGTTTTTTTAAACTTAATTTTGTATTGGGGTATAGTCCATTAACAAACAATGTGATGGTTTTAGGTGAACAGCAAAGGGACTCAGCCATATATAAACATGTATCCATCCTGCTTCAAACTCTCCACCCATCCAGGCTGCCACATAACATTGAGCAGCGTTCCCTGAGCTATACTGTAGGTCCTTGTTGGTTATCCATTTTAAATATAGCGGTGTGTCCATGTCCATTCCAATCTATCCCTTCCCCTCATCCTTCCACCTGGTAAAGGCCTTAATTTTACTAAAAATCAAGTATAAGACATTCCAATTAAAAACATGTCAGTGGTAAAAGGAAAAAATGTTAAGTGGCATGCAGCATAAACTCAGTATTCACTCACTTTAGTCATTTATTCAGTGATTCAAATACTTAAAATATCTAATGTCTTTAGAGGAGATAAAGTGCTGAAGGGAAAAAGTAATGGTTGGGCTCATTTCTAAACTCATAATCACTGGGTCTGAGTGGATCTTAGTGCTGCCCAACAACCCTACTTCACTCTGCTCAATCCATTTCCCTAGGTGACTATGATCATACCTCTCTTCTCCCTTTAAACCTTCGAAACCTCCTGCCTCTCCTCAATAATAGCTGATGGTTCTGCTTCCTGTTTCATTGAGAAACAAATCAATAAGAAAATGACTTCCACAGGCTCTCATTTCCAAAGACATCTTCCTGTCCCCACATATGCGTGTATGCTCTGCTTCCCTCCTGTTATTCTGGGAGAACTGGGGCTCCCATCTAAGGCCCCATCCTATATCTCCTACTCAAGACCATGACTCCTGTCACTGTCCAGTCTGGGTCTACAACATCAATTTTCCCCTTTCCATTATATTCTTTCCATCAGTAATGACCATGTCATAATACATCCCATCTTAAAACATACAAAACAATGAAAACATGATACAACCTCCTCCTCCAGCTACCAGTCCAATTCTTTGCCCCCTTTTACAGAAAAAAACTCCTCTATAGGACTGTCAAACTATGGCATTCTTGGTAGAAATAGTATAACCTTCAAAGAGCAAAAATTGGCTCTTACATGGCAAACAATTCTTATTCTTTTTTATATATAATGTGTGTGTGTGTGTATGCTGCTAAGTTGCTTCAGTCGTATCCGACTCTGTGCGATCCCATAGACGGCAGCCCACCAGGCTCTCCCGTCCCTGGGATTCTCCAGGCAAGAACACTGGAGTGGGTTGCCATTTCCTTCTCCAATGCATGAAAGTGAAAAGTGAAAGTGAAGTCGCTCAGTCGTGCCCGACTCTTAGCGACCCCATGGACTGCAGCCCACCAGGCTCCTCTGTCCATGGGATTTTAGAGGCAAGAGTACTGGAGTGGGGTGCCATTGCCTTCTCTGGGGTGTGTGTATGTGTGTATATATATATATATATACACCCAATGTGTAACAAATATGAAGTATATCCATGATATTATAACTCCATTAGGGTAGATGGAGTAGGTGGAGGACAACTAGGAAAGTTGTCCTAAAAAAGCTCCTTAGGGAGGTGGTAATGAAAACAAGATTGAGAAATACTCTACACCACTATCTCTATGTCCTCTCTCTTCCCGTTTCTTCTAGAGCATTCTCCAATCTGTTTTTCATTCCCAGTGACCTATGGAAGCTACTACTGTCAATGTTACCTATGTCCTTCATATTGCTAAATCCAAAGGCTAACTCTTACACGAAACTATAGGTAGCATTTGGTATAGCTTATCACTTCTTCTTTCTACGGGCTTCCCTGATAGCTCAGTTGGTAAAGAATCTGCCTGCAATACAGGAGATTCCGGTTCAATTCCTGGGTTGGGAAGATCTGCTGGAGAAGGGGTAGTCTACCCACGCCAGTGCTCTCAGGCTTCTGTTGTGGCTCAGCTGGTGAAGAATCCACCTGCAATGTGGGAGACCTGGGTTTGATCCCTGGGTTGGGAAGATCCCCTGGAGAAGGGCAAGGCTACCACTCCAGTATTCTGGCCTGGAGAATTCCATGGACTGTATAGTCCATGGGGTTGCAAAGAGTCAGAGACAACTGAGCGACTTTCACTCTTCTTTCTACAAACATTTTCTTGGTACCACTAATGCTTGGCTTGCTTCTTATATGAGATCCTATATGAGGAACAGAATTGATGCAAGAATGATTGATTATTGAACATCTGGATTGCAACCAGTCTTCAACACACCACTTGCTATAATCCAAATTACCCTCATTTCTTCCCTGTATCTTCATAGCATCAGTCTATCTGGTCAACCCAGCTCTCTTATAGTCTAAATTTCACACAACAGCAGGAAAATACTTCTTCAAATCTAAGTTAGATTATGTCATTCCTTCAGTGGCTTTCTATCTCATATGGAGTAAAATCCAATGTCTTTACCACAACTTACAAAGCCCTACATAACTGGGCCTCCCACTTTCTGTCTCCTCTCGTCTCCTATCACTGCCCCTCCCTGTACACTGTATGGCAGCCACAACAACCCCCTTGTGAAATTCCTCATTCTTTGGGGCTTTTCTGCTTGCAACTACTTCTGTTAGACTATCCCTCCAGATAATCTCACGGCTCCTACCTTGAGGTCTCTGCTGCTCAAAAATCACTTTGTCACAGATCTGCACATAAGTACTCCTTGTCACTTTTTATTTACATATTGCTTCATTTTCTTTCCCAGCACTTACTATCATCTCACATAGATATTTATTTTTCCTCCTCCTACTGGAATAGAATATTATGCCTCCTTTCACTGGAAAAGAAATTCCTTGGAGCTTTTACTTGTTGGTTCACTGCTGTATTCAGGGTGTCTAGAACAAAATCTAGCATATAGCAGATGTTCAATAAATATTTACATATTAAAGATTCAATATCTGAATAAAAGAGATTACAATTTCTACTTTAAAAAAAATAAAGCTGGATTTTAAGTCCTCTTCTTGGAATTTAATTTTATAATCTCATATGCCTGTGGTAAATAAAATCATTAAGATATGAAAAATATTTAACAGCCCATAGAACAGAAGGCAAACTCTACTTTGGATATGGTGATATTCTTTGTCTGTTTCATGGAAGAAATTTTGGGAGAGACCAATATTTAAACAGTTCCTTCAAACTAAC
Source organism: Bos grunniens (assembly GCF_055505025.1). Lineage (NCBI taxonomy): Eukaryota > Metazoa > Chordata > Mammalia > Artiodactyla > Bovidae > Bos > Bos grunniens. The sequence continues at coordinate 10,507,041 of NC_141190.1, forward strand.
AGAGAATGCGACACTGGTAAACATAAAATGCTCTGTGCTAGCTACACAAGTACTTTTATAGATTCTAATTCTTTTCTGGGAGCACACATTCAAGTGAGAATGAGAAAAAGTCAGACTCTGGAAACAGGGTTCAGCAGAATAATAAGTAAGAATGTCTGATCTTCATCAGTCATGTCTCATATATCTGATACAACAGAGTAAGAAACTTCTTAAGTGAGATACATTGGTGGAAAAGAAAAACAAATTTTAGCAAAAGCTTATCCAGTGTGGAATGTTGGTCTTTTTTTTAATCTCTCTCTTGCTCTTTTTTAATCTTAATGTTTTAAATTCCCTGCTTTAAAATTAGTAGTTGATTGTGGAGATACTTTCTTATTTGTGTTTAGCACACTTTATTTGAATCTTCAGATTTTTTCTTTTTTGTTGTTGTTCTTTTTTAAAAAATTTTTTAAAATTTTATTTTATTTTTTTAACTTTACAATATTGTATTGGTTTTGCCATATATCAACATGCATTCACCACAGGTATACACGTGTTCCCCATCCTGAACCCTCCTCCCTCCTCCCTCCCCGTACCATTCCTCTGGGTCATCCCAGTGCACCAGCCCCAAGCATCCAGTATCATGCATCGAACCTGGACTGGTGACTCATTTCCTATATGATATTATACATGTTTCAATGCCATTCTCCCAAATCATCCCACCCTCTCCCTCTCCCACAGAGTCCAACAGACTGTTCTATACATCAGTGTCTTTTTTGCTGTCTTACCATCTTTCTAAATTCCATATATATGCGTTAGTATACTGTATTGGTGTTTTTCTTTCTGGCTTACTTCACTCTGTATAATAGGCTCCAGTTTCATCCACCTCATTAGAACTGATTCAAATGTCAGAAAGCTAACAATCCTAGTTCTCAAATTTCTTCTGTCTTTAAAATGTCTTTGCCAGCTCAGATGGGGAAAAGTTTAATTCTACTCAGTTGGTGACTCAGTTGGTGATAATGACACAACTCAATAAAATATAGCTCTCCGCTCTTTCATCTCACCCCATCTCTAGTTTTGACATTCCTTTTTAAAGCATTTCTGTTATTGAAGAACTCTGATTGAAAAATAGAGTTCTAAGTTTAGAAGGAAGTACAGAGTAAGACAGCATTAAGAAGGGATCTTTTCTTCCTTTAGAGTAGCAAACTTGTGGTCTAGGTTCATACCCCATACATTTATTCATACCCCATATGTTTATTGACAGCATGTGTACAAGAAAAAAAGAGTCCAAATATTTACACTATAGGTGCATTTACATCAAGCATGGGGAGATCACATACATAAGTGCAGGGTAAAGAGGTCAAAGGGTATATTATCCCAGTTGTTATTAGAACCTAGAGAAAATCTGGATTTCAGATTTGCTACCCAACAGCTATGTGACCTTAGACAAATTAATTTAATTTCTCTGAGTCTCACTTTTCCCTTCTATAAAATAGGAATGAAAATACTTCTTATAGGTAATTATAAAGAGTAAAACATATAATACAGCCAAAAATGCTTAATAATAAATAAAATCACAAAATGCTGTTTGATGTTGGTTCTCATCATCATCTAATTAATCCTCTGACCCTTTCTTTTTTTTCATCACAAATAATTTGTTCCCTAGAGGGATATTTGTGCTAAACACAAATAAGAACATATTACCACAAGCAGCTACTAATTTTAAAGCAGGGAATCTAAAACATTACGATTAAAAAAGAACAAGAGCAATATTCTACATTGGGTATTAACTTCCTCTGTCCTGCCAGGACATGGAGTGGTAATAAGCACAAGTAATACCAGAGTCTGGAGAAGGAAATGGCAATCCACTCCAGTATTCCTGCCTGGAAAATCCCACGGTCAGAGGAGCCTGGGAGACTACAGTCCACGGGGTCGCAAGAGTCAGACACAACTTAGTGACTGAACAGCAACAACAATTAGAGTCAGACCACTTGAAACTCCAAGATGGATAAAAGTCTCTGCCATTTCCACTGACTCCTGAGTTTTGGAAAGGTGACAGAGAGGGAGAAATTAACTTGGGTTGCCTATCAGGCATTTAGAGAGAAAATGGAAGATTAAGTGAAACCAACTCTCATTATTTACTATTTTGTAAATAATAATAAAGACAACTAGATGAGACAGATATAAAAGGTGAAGATCAAGATATAATAAATAAAAGGAATTCAATAGTAATAATTGTTTTTTTCCCCCCCTAAAACTGAGATATCAGTTCACAAGCTTGCAGGAAATGCCTAACAGAACAGCTAATATCTAAAGAACTTCAGAAACTGAGTTATTTCCCCTCCTATGGAGATGATCTGCTGGAGAAAGCAATGAAGCATATTATTCGATGAATAAATGACTTTTATTTCCTGTGCTTCTAATCAAAATCTTTTCAGTATAATGTCAAGGAAAAATGAAGAATTTAAATTTCTTTTAGTAAAAAGAATTGGTTCTCATTTTTCCAACAAGGATGATGGGAAATTCTAGAAGTTCCAGGAAGGAGGTTGAAGGTGTTCATTATGAATTGTATTGTATTATTACATTTCATGATACATAATAAGTTCTGAGATTATGCATTTTTGTAGTACTAAGCATCTATTTAAGAACTATTACCAAAAAAAAAAAAAAAGAACTATTACCAAAGTTCTAAGCATCTGTTTAAGGAGAGAGTGCATATGTTAAGATTAGAAGCCTTTTGAACAATGTTCCAAGTCTTCAAGTGTTTTATTCCTCTTAATCCAATTAGATAAAGCTGTTTCCCATCTCGATGTATCTAGGCAGGTTTTAAAAGGTGTGTGTGCTGTGTGCTCAGTCATGCCTGACTCTTTGCCACCCCATGGGGTGTAGTCCACCAGGCTTCTCAGCCCATGGAATTTTCCAGGCAAGAAGGCTGGAGTGGGTTGCCATTTCCTATTCCATGGAATCATCCTGACCCAGGGATCAAACACGCATCTCTTGCATCTCCTGCATTGGCAGGCAGATTCTTTACCACTAGCGCCACCTGGGAAGCCTCTTGTTTTTTTTTTTTTAACTGCTTTGAGTCTCTATATTTTATTATTTTTTTAATATAAATTTATTTATTTTAACTGGAGGCTAATTACTTTACAATATTGTATTGGTTTTGCCATACATCAACATGAATCTGCCATGGGTGTACACGTGTTCCCCATCCTGAACCCACCCTCCCACCTCCCCCCTCCCCATACCATCCCTCTGGGTCATCCCAGTGCACCAGGCCTGAGCATCCTGTATCATGCATCAAACCTGGTCTGGCGATTAGTTTCACATATATTATACATGTTTCAATGCCATTCTCCCAAATCATCCCACCCTTGCCCTCTCCCAGAGAGTCCAAAAGACTGTTCTATACATCTGTGTCTCTTTTGCTGTCTCGCATACAGGGTTATCGTTACCATCTTTCTAAATTCCATATATATGCGTTAGTATACTGTATTGGTGTTTTTCTTTCTGGCTTACTTCACTCTGTATAATAATAGGCTCCAGTTTCATCCACCTCATTAGAACTGATTCAAATGTATTCTTTTTAATGGCAGAGTAATACTCCATTGTGTATATGTACCACAGCTTTCTTATCCATTCATCTGCTGATGGACATCTAGGTTGTGGGAAGCCTCTTTAAAAGGTAGATTCTATGTTTTTTGATGAACTAGGACCTCTGTTGCTTGTTCAACAGATGTTCATATCCAAGATTCACTGCATTCTACCCCAAATCCACATCTCCAGCTTTATCTCCCCAAAATTCCCCACTGCAAAGCCCTTGCTCACACTAAGCCAATCTATTTTTTAGGTCCTAACATATAAAACAAGTGCTTATACTTTCAACTTTTTGCTAAGACCAGTTTTCTCTTCAAAGCATTCTCCTCCTTTCCTTCTGCCTGTGTTTTGCGATATACTTCAGACTGTGTCATTTTCCTGCTCAGTACATAGAGACTGAGGGCCTACATGCGTGAGGCACTCACAGGGAGCAGGTGAGTCAGAGCCAGTTTCCATCTTTGTGACTTTATATTCCCACACTCTACCAGGAAAGACACACATTGCACAACAGACCAAGCCATTAATTAACTACAATTGTGATAGTGTTCAAACATGAGGCACATGAGGATAACACGTAATGGGAGAAATAGCCTGGTCTTCGGGGTTGCGGCTGCTGCTGCTAAGTCACTTCAGTTGTGTCTGACTCTCTGCGACCCCATAGACGTCAGCCCACCAGGGCAGTTGAATATTTGGTTCAATATTTGAATATTTGGTGAATCCCCCACCCCTGGGATTCTCCAGGCAAGAACACTGGGGTGGGTTGCTATTTCCTTCTCTAATTCTTCAGGGTTAGGAAGACATTATTGTAGAAACAGTTTTGAACTGAATTTGAAGGATGAGAAGGGGGCTAAAGTGGGACAAAAGGAAGTCAATAAGTAAGCTTTTTTGATGGATTCGTGGTTATTACTGGGGTTTCCCAGGTGGTGCTATGTTAAAGAACCCACCTGCCAATGCAGGAGACATAAGAGATGCGGATATGATCCCTAGGTTGAGAAGATCCCCTGCAGGAGGACACAGCAACCCATTCCAGTATTCTTGCCTGGAGAATCCCATGGACAGAGGAGCCCAGTGGGCTACAGTTCATAGGGTCACAGAGTCAGACACGACTAAGGTGACTTAGCATGCACGTACACGTGAAAGTGAAAGTGTCAGTCCTCAGTTGTGTCCGACTCTGCAACCCCACAGACAGTAGCCTGCTAGGCTCCTCTGTCCATGGAATTCTCTAGTCAAGAATACTGGAGTGGGTTGCTATTCCCTTCTCCAGGGCATCTTCCTGACCCAGGGATCAAACCCAGGTCTCCCACATAGCAGGTAGATTCTTTACCATCTGAGCTATTGGGGAAGCCCATATGCATAGTTATCATTAAATTGGGGTGTATTAAAAAAAAAAAAAAAACATAAGGGCTTCCCAGGTGGCTCAGTGGTAAAGAATTCACCTGCCAATGCAGGAGACATGGGTTCAATCCCTGGATTGGGAACATCCCTTGGAGAAGGAAATGGCTACCCACTCTGGTATTCCTCCCTGAAAAATCCCACGGACAGAAGAGCCTAGCAGGCTACAGCCCATGGGGTCACAAAGAGTCGGACACAACTTAGTGACTAAACAACAACAATAAAAACACAGTAAGGAATTTCTTGCCTTTCAGACATTAAAACTGCAATAGTATTTTTGCCCCTTTACCCTGGCTCTCTATAAAATTGGGGATAAAAAGCAATTAAAAAATCCACTGGAGATGGACCTGGCCAACTGCTCTGAGGGGTATGAGAAATTATCAATAAGACCAGGCCTTACTGCTCTGAGCCCCACTGCCCAGACAGTACAGGAAGAAGACTCAAGGGGATATGTAAGCTCAGCTTTATGAAGAATGTCACATTCCTGGAGAGAAGCTTTTTCCCCAGATCCTGCAGGGAGAGGGTAATTCCCCTTCCAAGAGGCCCCAAGAGAATAATTCAGAAACAAACTCTGGGTAGGGAACTCCCCAAAGGGGTAGCCAGGACCTTTTCTAACTAGGTACTTCCTGAACTGAAGAACTTGCTAGGGCAAAACTTTGCTGATGCGGCTCCTGGGAGAGACACTGCTGCTTCTGAGTTAGAGAAGTTCTATCTATGAACATAGACGCAAAAATCCTTAACAAAATTCTAGCAATCAGAATCCAACAACACATTAAAAAGATCATACACCATGACCAAGTGGGCTTTATCCCAAGGATGCAAGGATTCTTCAATATCCGCAAATCAATCAATGTAATACACCACATTAACAAAATGAAAAATAAAAACCATATGATTATCTCAATAGATGCAGAGAAAGCCTTTGACAAAATTCAACATCCATTTATTAAAAAACTCTCCAGAAAGCGGGAATAGAGGGAACATACCTCAACATAATAAAGGCTATATATGACAAACCCACAGCAAACATTATCCTCAATGGTGAAAAATTGAAAGCATTTCCTCTAAAGTCAGGAACAAGACAAGGGTGCCCACTTTCACCATTACTATTCAACATAGTTTTGGAAGTTTTGGCCACAGCAATCAGAGCAGAAAAAGAAATCAAAGGAATCCAAATTGGAAAAGAAGAAGTAAAACTCTCACTATTTGCAGATGACATGATCCTCTACATAGAAAACCCTAAAGACTCCACCAGAAAATTACTAGAAATAGTCAATGACTATAGTAAAGTTGCAGGATATAAAAAAAAAAAATAGCAATAAAATGCAAATTTCAAGACAATACATTTAGAAGGTACCATATGCCTGGAGCAAGGTGTAGAAGGGCACTCACTAAGCTGTTAACGTTAATTATTATACCTCCAGGGAGTAGAAAAGGAAGACAGAACAGGAAATGAATTATTAGTTCAACTTTGGATTGTTTCATTTTTATAAGATTATTAATCAGCTTTGTCATTTAAAGTGATGAAAAATTATTTGGGGGAGAGGAGAACCAGGACTACTTAATTTTTTTTAACTTACCCAACAAAATGTAATATAACAAACATTCAAAAAAATTTGTGGAATGAAGTACAGGGGAATAGGAGGGAGATGCAATATGTTTAAATTTAAATGTGTTTGCAAGAGGTAAGAAGATAACCAATAATGGAATGACAAAGCACTGTAGATCGTATAAATGAACAATGTGAGGAAAGGAATAAGAATATTTGATAGAGTTGGCCAATAAGAAAAAGGGAAAAAGTGGGGGAAAAAGTAAAATAAAAAATAGACATCAATGTTAAGGATAAATACAATATAATTGTTATTTCATTAAATGTAAAAGGGTTGAATTCTCTTATCAAAAGAAATAGACTTTTCATGTTAGATTTAGAAACTCTCAGCTAGATGGGTTAATATCTATGTGGCTGGAATTATGAGTGGTTTTATTTTCTTTTTACTTTCAAAACTTTCATCAATAAAGTATATCAATTATAAAATAAAATTCAAATTTAAAAAGTATATAGTATCAAAAAAAGAAAGATTCTGAACAATTTTATGTAACTTAAATATAAGCGCTAAGGGGAAAATTGGTGGTAGAATATCTGAAATCAGAGACTGGAAAGGAACACAGTGCGGGGACAGCCTGAGGAGCTCTGTTCTGCTGCTAGAGTACAAGTGGGAGAAAAGAGGAGGGGTGGTACTCGGGTAAGTACTGAGAAGGTGGTTATTTACTAGTACATCTTTAGAAAGTAAAAACCATAACATCGGGATTTTTAATAGTTCATTAAAAACCTATCATCTGTGAATTTACTGAAACTTTTAAATGATTACACTTCAGATGAACAAGTGTTTTGACTTCTAAAATGTAAGCCAAGTAAGCATTTTTTGTACTGTATGGTACATGCATGTGTGCCAAGTCACTTCAATCATGTTTAACTCTTTGCAATCCCATGGACTGTAGCCTTCCAGGCTCCTCTGTCCATGGGATTCTCCAGGCAAGAATACTGGAATGGGCTGCCACTTCCTTCTCCAGGGAATCTTCCCAATCCAAGGATCAACTCCGGTCTCTTACATCTGCATTGGCAGGTGGGTTCTTTACCACTAGCGCCACCTGGGAAGCATTTTTTAGATGTAGTCAAATAAATAATATTTTATTGTATTGAAAACTTCTGTACATTGAAGTAGAGTGGCATCTCCTTAGTGTAAAACTATGCACCTTAAGGCTTAAAGGTTTCTGCTCTTCCTTCAGTGGCTATATTCTAGAATTTTAATAACAGTATCAGGTTCTCCTAATTTATAAGTGAATATATATGTACATGTATACATGCATCTCCATCATTACTGTAAATCTCCATTGTACAAGTGTGGAGTATTATATTTCTAGATAAATAATTTTTAATTTCTCTTGGATTATATTCATATATGCATGTGATCCTCTGGTTATTATAGTTTGCCTTCTTGAGACCTGAAGCTTTACCACATTTTTGCTATAATTCAGCAACTAGAAATTAAAGAACTCACCAAAATATGTTATTTAGGAAAAATAAACTCACTTTTCTCCACCTTCCAATCTAGGAAAAAGACTCTCAATGTTGTGTTTCTAAAGGTTGGGATGGACACACACACACACACACACACACACACACACACACAGCCAAAAGCAAAGTGTCTTTCTTTTGCAGAGTCTTAAACTGGATTAAGTTGGCAGATTCCTGAAAATGGGAGGGGGAGGTGGTGGAGATAAAATGCTTAAGGGACAGGGGTTGGGGGGGATTCCTGTCCAGGTGGAGACCTAGCTCTCACTTGTGTGCCCGGCCAGCTGGGATCTTACTGCACAATGCCTATGAAGTATGTCTCTCAGCATGTAGAACAATGGAAAGCTCTCGGTGTCAGTGCAGTGTTATCCCTTGAAAGGCATCCTTGAGTTCACACAAGGCATCGCATCTAACCCATGTCAGAGGACCAGGGCTGGCCCAGTCCCACACAGCAGAGATGACGGGGCAGTAACTATGACAACCTTATGGACTTAGGTCCCATGCCTCCTCTGTTTTCTGGCATTATAGAAGCCTGGGATTCCTGTGGGATCCCAAAGGGAAGGGAAGCAGCTCTAATGACAACTGAGGTTGGGTTTGCTATCAGGTGGACAGAAAGATGGTCTAAGCAGATAATTTGTATATTTAGAGAAATGAAGGAATGAATGATCCTTTGCTCCCTAGTGTTGCAAATTCTAACTCAAGATGATCACAGGATATTCTGGATACAAATACACCATTGTTTTACAGAAGGGCAAATTAATGTTTCTCATTGTGTTTCCAATATGCTTTTTATTGATATCCAAAATCCTTACTAAGAGATTTCTGGCTGTCTTTTTGTAGGCACACATTTGAGTGATAATAATGAATCTGACTTGTCTACAGAGATGATTTGTACCACCATCATTTGCTTATTCATAACCAAGAACTCAGACCACACCACCTTATAAAAATGCTTTCCTATTGGTTTCCCTTAAAACAGAACTTCACACTTATCAGATGTAAAGCTCATCTGTTATTTTTGTGCTCACATACAGCCTAATGAGAACACCTGGCCAGTGGGCTTTGCATCTTCTAAATTTACGTGAGTTAGCATTTAGAAAAAATGTCAGGAATATGCGGACACTTAAGAAATATTCCCATCATGGTGCCTCCTCAGAGGTAGGGGTGATCCTATGAACAGTGTATATGGAGGTCACATGGGTGGGTGCAGATTTTATGACAAGGTGTTTATTCATTGACTCTAGTACAGGTTTGGAATGTGAGGTAAAGAGATGTAGCAGAGGAGTGAGATTGTACCTCCCTCTGAAAGAGGTGGCTTTCATAAAAATGTCCCTGCTGACTTGTGAAAAAGCTCTTATTCCTCTTACAAAAGTGATCAACTCATTAATCAAAAGTTAATTAATGTAGAGTTTTCAAGGCAATTGTCATGTTCTTTCACAACAGTGAATATGTCTGTGATGTGTTCTATTTGTAAAACCCTGAAAGTAAAATAGTCACCATTGTTTAAACCCCAACACTAAGCATACAACCCTTTAAACAGACATCTCAGAACTTTTCATTAAGGGTAAAGAAGTCGTAAACACTAAAAAGTTACTGGCAGTATTAATATCAATACTAACAAGTTCTTACTGTGTGCTCAGCATACTTCTAAGTCCTCTACTCAGGCTATCTCATGTAATCTTCACTAAATCTTATGTGGCTAGATAATGTTACTTATCCTCATTTTATAAAGATGGAAACCAAAGCTCAGAGAAGTTAAGCAACTTGCCCCATATCTCCCAGACATTAAGAGGCAGCGCTGGGTTACAAATTCCGGCTCTGTCTCTTAAGTCCCTCCACAGAGTAGCCAATGCTAAATAAGTAAACACCAAGTGACCAGAACACTTTCTGCGAAGCACAGAATACTTTCTGTGAGGCACACTTTCTGTGAAACAGATTTCATTTCATTCCAGCTTCCCCCTGGAAGCTCTGAAGGACAGAGGCTGAGCTGGATGGATTCTGAAGGAGAGAGAACACAGAGGATGTGTCAAATCGGGAGCTCTGTGAACAAAGCACAGGTGAAGAATGCGTGCTTCATCCCAAGACCCAGAGGAGACCAGGATCCCCGAAGGAGGCTAGCTCGATGACTCCCCTTGCCTCTCTCCTCTCTCCTCCTGGCGACTCTTCTGATCTGTTGCCACGTGCTCAACTCAACATAGCCCCTCACTTCTGCTCTCACCCAGTCCGTCTCCTCTCTCCCTAGATCTCTCTGTGTCTCTATCTCTCTTTCTTTTTTCCATCCTTCCATTCTCTTTTCCTTTCTCCCTTCTTTCCCTAAGAAAAATTTATCAGTGTTTTTTAAGGACCAAACTATAAAGGACGCATATTCATTGAGACCCTTAGAAATACTCTCATTCCTCTCATCTAAGCATGTGGGAGAAGACCTAAGGAGCCCCATAGAGGGGGAGGTCTGGTGCAGAGAAAAGAAACTTTTCATGTTCTTCATTCCTCAAAACGGAGAAGGCAATGGCACCCCACTCCAGTACTCTTGCCTGGAAAATTCCATGGATGGAGGAGCCTGGTAGGCTGCAGTCCATGGGGTCGCTAAGAGTTGGGCACGACTGAGCGACTTCACTTTCACTTTTCACTTTCATGCATTGAAGAAGGAAATGGCAACCCACTCCAGTGTTCTTGCCTGGAGAATCCCAGGGACGTGGGAGCCTGGTGGGCTGCAGTCTATGGGGTCACACAGAGTCAGACACGACTGAAGTGACTTAGCAGCAGCAGCAGCAGCAGTAGCATTCCTTAAAATCACTTAGCACATCCCATCTGCTTCATTTTTACAAGGTTTATCTCACTCTTTTCCACTGCCTCTGCCACTTTTCTAGCAAGAGAATGAAACAACTGTGGCAGGAAAATCAGGATGTGTATTCAGATGTTCCATTACAACTGATGAAGAGCTCTATTGAAATGTGTGTGCTCAGTCGCTTCAGATGTGTCTGACTCTGCAAGCCCGTGGACTGTAGCCCTCCAGGCTTCTCTGTCCATGAGATTCTCTAGGTAACAATATTGGAGTGGGTTACTGTACCTTCTTCTAGGGGATCTTCCTGACCCAGGGATTGAACCTGCATCTCCTACACTGTAGGTGGATTCTTTACACCTGAGCCACTAGGGAGGCCCCCTTTAAATGTGTAGGAAACATGAAATCAAGACAATGATATTTGAAAGGTGTCTCCTTTTTTCTTGACCATACTTTCTCCTGTCCAGCCCCTAATACATTATATGAACTTATACAGGACTGATGATGTCTTAAATTGCTCATAAGGGTGAAAGAAGCAATTAGCCTCAAAGTTCCTCCTAATCCTAAAATTTCATGATGTATTGACACTCATGCTTTTATCCCAGTATCATTAACCAGGGCCCAAGCCAGGACCAGTAGACTCAATGATTCACTGACTTCTAGGAGCTTATAATCAAGTTGGAAATAAAAAAGACATTCATTTGGCAGATACTGACTGAACAATAACTATGATGTGTGGGTCTACATGGAGATGTAGGAGACACGGGTTTGATCCCTGGGTCAGGAAGATCCCCTGGAGGAGAAAAAGGCAATCCACTCTAGTATTCTTACCTGTAAAGTCCCACGGATAGAGGAGCCTGGTGGGCTACAGTCCGTGGGGTCTCAAAGAGTCAAACATGACTGAACACAGCACACGGTGGGTCTGTATGCAAAATGGTATTTGATGCTGGGTGGGGATGGAGTGGCCTATAGGAGCCGTTTTCTCTGAATTTTATGGCTTAGTGGGGAAGACACTTACTGAAAAAATAAGGATCACAATAAAATCTGATGAGTTCTATGATAGGGCAGACTGTGCCAAATAGGCCTAACTACAGGAAAAAACTCCCATTAGGGTACCTGTTAAAGATACAGATTCCTGGGCTCGATCCAAAGAGTAAGAATCAAAATCTTCCCAAAGGTGCCTCTTGTTGTTGTGGTTCAGTCGCTAAGTTGTGTCCAACTCTATGAGACGCCATGGACTGTAGTACATCGGGCTCCTCTGTCCTTCACTAGCTCCTGGAATCTGCTCTGACTCATGTCCATTGAGTCAATGATGCCATCTAACCATCTCATATTCTGCCACCCAATTCTCTTTTTGCCTTCGATCTCTCCCAGCATCAGGATCTTTTTTCAGTGAGTTGGCTCTTTGCATTAGGTGACCAAAGTATCGGGCCTTTAGCTTTGGCATCATTCCTTCTAATGAATATTCAGGGTTGATTTCATCCAGGATTAACTGCTTTGATCTCCTTGCTGTCCAAGGGACTCTCAAGAGTTTTCTCTGGCACCACAATTCAAAAGCATCAATTCTTTGGCACTCAGCCTTCTTTATGGTCCAACTCTCACGGCCGTAAACAACCACACTTTGACTATACAGACCTTTGTCAGCCCCTTAAGTGTTTTTGTTTTTTTTTTTTAACTCACAGTGTTCATTAAAGAAAGTTTGGAAAACATGGTGAACAAGAATGAGCAGGACACTGTGGGAATTCACAAGTACAGGAAACAATCAGTAATAGCAAGGTCTAAGACACTGTGTCTAAATGTGGTTATGTGTATGGGCCCTGAAAGCATACTACTAAGGCTCACATCTCACCATCACCACCAGAAATGGAAATAATAGTCTTTAGAATCGTTGTGAGGATCACGTGAGTTAATCTCATAATATTAATATAGAGAGAGTAGCACAGTTATAAAGTGAAAGTGAAAGTGTTAGTCGCTCAGCTGTGTCCGACTCTATGGGACTCTATGGACTGTAGCCCACCAGGCCCCTCTGTCCATGGAATCCTCCAGGCAAGAATACTCGCGTGGGTTGCCATTCCACAACCAGAGGGCAAATCATGAATCACAAGACATTCACCGTATCGTGCATAACGCTTCATTATTCTCCCAACTGGGAGAATGTAATAATCAACTGCCAAAAACACTAGCTCTGTTTTTCCTGTAAAAAGGAAAATAGGGGAAGGGAAAAGTAGATAAGGGAAAACCCAGACCATGCTGCAATCCAAAGGGAAGTCTTTCAGGTTAGAGATGGTTCTATATTGATTCTACGAGTAGACATGATTGAGAAAGAGGGACAGAGAGAATGAGAAGACAAGAACAAAGGAATCCAGAGACACAGGGCTGCTGGTAGTCTGCACGAATGTGCGACCTGTAGCACAGCTCTAGTTCTGTCACTAACTGCTATAAACTTTTGGGTAAATTAGTTAATTGTCATGGGCGTAAATGGAGTTTTGTGAATTATATTACAGATAATTTTATATACAGCCTGTATTTCAGTCTTATTCATAGTTCTCGACCCAGGGATGGAACTTGTGTCTCCTGCTTTGCTGGCGGATTCTTTACCCTCTGAGCCATCAGGGAAGCCCCCAGTTCTCTGGAGTTAAAAAATTTGGGGGGAAACTGCAATATATACGGTATCCACTAGATGGCAATAGATAGCTTTGTAAACGGAGGTCTTTCATAGAAATTGAAGATGACTAATCATTGGAAAAGACCCTGATGCTGGGAAAGATTGAAGGCGGGAGGAGAAAGGGATGACAGAGGATGAGATGGTTGGTTAGCATCACCGACTCAACGGACCTGAGCTTGAGTAAACTCCGGGGGTTGGTGATGGACACGGAGGCCGGCCATGCTGCAGTCCATGGAGTCACAAGGAGTCAAACACGACTGACTGACTGACTGAATTGACTGAACAAGCAAGCAACACTGTTTAAGGTTCTCCAAAAACAGAGAGATGACACTAATTTCTCATACTGAGGTCCTTATTGAGATTTATAACATAAAGAGAAATCACATATTTTTAATCCCTTTGTTTTAGACCCACAGGTATTCATGGGTCATGTTAGGACATTCTGTTTTTAACCTTTACTGCTAGAGTGGGTTATTTCATAACAATGAAGTAAACACAGAATTATTTGCATGAAGGCCAAATCTGAACTGAGCTGGAACAACACCCCAAAGATCCTTGCCCTCAGTCAAAAGTACTAAGTCAATCATTTGTAAACTTTTTCATCACAAAGAGCCCTATATGTTCTCTCTTATCACATCCAAATCTTTGGGGCCCCAGAGATTGTGGGACCCCATAGACTGTAGCCCACCAGGTTCCTCTGTCCATGGGATTTTTAAGGCAAGAATACTGGAGTGAGTGGCCATTTCCTCCTCCAGGGATTCTTGCCAACCCAGTGACTGAACTCGATTCTCTGGCATCTCCTACACTGGCAGGCAGATCTTTACCACTGAGCCACCTGGAAAACCCCTAAAGAGCCTATGTATCCTACCACTAAAACAGAAAAGGAAAAAAAAGATCTATTTTCCTTTTCAGCAAGATACACTTTTAAAATGGTGTAAACATTACATTTTTTATAGTAAGAGTAAACTACCTTTATTTTCAAAGTTATGACCGTTCAAAAAATTATAATAAAGAAAATCATCTCAAAGTAGTAACAATGCTATTAAACTATTTTCGGTAGATACAGAAGAAAAAGCAATGCATCTTTTTATCCTTTTTAACTTAAAAATATTTAAAAATCTTCCCATGTTAGTAAATAAAATGATCACTAGTATCTAATAGTTCACAGATAGATATTTACAAAATTTATGGAACATACTTTAACTGAAATGTCTGGTCTTCTGTGACAACACTTTGTTTCACAAACTGACAGACATGGCTCTATTTAAAGATGAATAATTATTAGGCAGGAACCTATGCAGAGGAAAGGAAGACAATCTCTGATAGAACATAATAGACACTAACAAATAAGCTGAGGAAAAGACATATTAGAAAATATTTTCCTAGGAAGCAGATTAGTTCAACAAATACTCAGGCAATGAATGACCTAAAAACAGTGAAGAGATCTATGACCTCTTTGAAACAATATCTCAAGGAAGGGAGCAGAAGGAATACATTTGGAAGCAACATGGATGACATAGAGGAAGGCTAGAAATAGAAAGTAAAAAATAACAGAAAGACCAAAGTTGAAACTGAGTTGAGACAAACAGCAGATATTTGTGTACTGAATTTTTTAAGATACTCTGGGATCGGAATAAATAGAACAAAGATAAATTGTCATTTAAGTATTAAAAGGAAACTGAACTGAAAATAAGGGAAAAGCTGAATCTTCAAATAAAAAACAGAATAACACAATCTGTGAAAAACTGACACAAAGCTATTAACAATAAGATATATCTTTATGAAATTACTGGACTCAAAAATAAACAAATAAAAAAGTACTTCTAAAATATCTCCAAAAGGCTAAAGTAAAAAGGATGTACCAGACAAATGAAAATAAAAGAACGAACATCTTACTTATCAGTAAAGGTTGATGTGAAAGCAAAATAAAATAAAAAATGACACTAAAGAAAGAATTTAAGTTAAAGGGTATAATTTTAATGGAGACATATTATGAATCAAATAATATAGTATCAAAAATTCATAAAGCAAAATTCACCTCCCCAAACCCCAGGAAACCAGCAATACAGTAATAGTAGAATTAAGTTATCTCTCTAAGCCCAACACAGTTCAGCCACTCAAAAAGTAAGACTATAGATGATCTAAATAAAATTATTGATTAGCAGGCCCTTGAACACCTTAGGACTCAGTCTATGTCATGGTGTGATATTTTGTATGTCATTTAATACAAATATTGAGAAATATTTTTAAAATGCAACACTGAAGGGTCTCTCATCACATACAAAGCTATGTTGCTTTAAAACCTGGAATATGCAATTTATAATACAACCGAATACATTGACCAATAACCATGTTTTAGTTAAAAGTTACAGTATGTTATTTAACACTGTCTCAAAATCAATTCAATTTTTACAGAATCCATGATAATAAATTATCCTACTTTAAAGTGACTTTGGCAGCACACTAGATACAGATGCATGAAAGAGATCTTTGACGTTCATTTTCTAGCTTGCCTATGGCCATATAATAAATATTCCAATCCTTTTTCTATTCCTGTCTCACACTGTACTGGAAAAGAAGCTATATATTGTTACTGCATGGTAGAATTGATACTCAAGCTGCTTTCAAGATGAAATATCCAGCTCCATTCTTACTCAGAGAACAAGCTCTATTACAGTTCTAAATCGAAGATCTAGAAACCATACTTATTGCCAGGTTTCTTTCTAATGGTGACAAAAGGCCATTTCTCAACCAAACCCAATGTCACCTTCAGTCACGCAACAAAGTCAAAAGTGACAGGCATGTCACATCCTTGCGGTCTTGCCACCATCACCAGATTCTGTTTTGTTCCAACTCATGGAATTCAAGGCAATATGAAGTATCAACCAGAAAGCAATGACTTTGACGTGTCAGGTTCACTCAAAACACGACGGTCAGGGGAATAATCAGTTAAACCTGGCACAAGTAGACGCAAAGGAGAGCTACAGAAAAGCTTTTCTTGAGAATCCAGGTAACAGGGAACTCTGTAGAGACAGAAACTAGCTTATTGGCTGCTTAGAGCTGGGGGCAGGGATGGAAGATGGAGGGATGGAAGTGAGAGCTATTGACTGTGGGAATGGTTTCATGTCACTGGATATCTGAAATAAATACCATTGAAATACACACTTCAGGTAGATGGGTTGTATAGTATGTGAATTAGTCTCAAAGCTGTTTTTTATGAAAAGAGGTGGGAGCAGTCAGGTAAAGGGTGAGTCCAACAAATTTCAGTCAGGGAAGAACCTGAGACTCACACTCAGCAACAAGTCAAGATAAAGTTTACCATGTTTGTCACATAATGAATGTTTACATCATAAAAATCTTTTTTTCCAGAATGGCCACAAAGAGACTGTTCTTCTTTTGGGTCAAACTACTACATCTCCCTCAAAAATATTTACTTCTTAAAGGCAAGAACAAAAAGAGGAATACTCAATTCTTAATTTTTTAAAAAAAAAATCTGGATTGCAGTTTGACCTAGACTAGTATCATGAACCAGGCCGTAGTATCTGTTTTTAGAACATGCAAATCAGTAGAACCCATATCTACCCTTTGCTAAGACACTTAAGCTGAATTCACTCAGATCAGAGAAAGCCCAGCCCCTGAGGTAAACAGCGCGGGCTGAGACTCACAGTTGGTGATGTCACCTCGAAGCTGCAGAATCTGAGGAGCAGGCATTGTGAGGACAACGATATCAAACTGCTCAGAGGAGCCCGTTTCCCTGGAGACTTCCCACTTGTTGTCTCTCAAATTGATCTGAGTCACACGCTGTCTGAAGCAGATATCAGCACCTGTTCCAAAAGCAAAATCATGCTCACATAATCAGGATTTTCCACACGAATGAGGGGGAAGAGAAGTCACAAACTGGATCCATTCAGATAAGTAGAGTGTGAAGTTCATCTTCTACAGCTTCCTGGGCTTCACTTTCTGTCTCACGTAATGGGACTCCCTCCCTTCTGGTACTGCTAGACTTCCCTATCAATGCCCGCTGAGGGGAAAAATACTGCTACAATTAATAACAATAGTAACCATGGCTATATTTCATTAATCATCTACTGTATGCCAAGGCTATGCCAAACACTAGATATACATTATACCAATTCATTTCACAGAAAAGGAAACAGATTTAGAATTGTCATGCCATGATTTAAATCCACATCCTTCGGACTATAAAGATCACTATCTTGGGGGAGCAAGTATCAGATCAGATTAGATCAGATCAGTCGCTCAGTTGTGTCCGGCTCTTTGTGACCCCATGAATCGCAGCACGCCAGGCCTCCCTGTCCATCACCAACTCCCGGAGTTCACTCAGACTCACGTCCATCGAGTCAGTGATACCATCCAGCCACCATCCAGCCATCTCATCCTCTGTCGTCCCCTTCTCCTCTTGCCCCCAATCCCTCCCAGCATCAGAGTCTTTTCCAATGAGTCAACTCTTTGCATGAGGTGGCCAAAGTACTGGAGTTTCAGCTTTAGCATCATTCCTTCCAAAGAAATCCCAGGGCTGACCTCCTTCAGAATCTTAGTAAAGGTGTTAAGGATTCTTCTCTCCGGTAATATTCCTTATTAAAAATACCGATATTGCCTATTAAACCTGAAAAAGTAACTCTGTAAGCAAAATCCAAGTCTCATCAATAGATCAATTATCTTAATTAAGAAGAATCAAAATTAAGAAAAAGACAATCTGGAATATCCTCTCTTTTCCCTTCTTTGCACTTACCACAAATACATTTTAATAATTACTTGAGTACTTATATGATTGGTATTTTATTCCCTTTTAATTTGTCAGCTCCATGAGTTTACACCTATTTTTTCTATGTATAGTATATAGTACACAAAGTATTGTACTGGGAACAGAGGTATTTAATCAATATATGTTTAAGAGAATGAATTATGAACTGAAAGCTAGGAAAATATAATTGGATCATTAAGTCCCCTTGGTATACTAGTTCTTACTTCACATTCTGGTTTTCAGAAAACTTTCATTTTAAAATAAATCTACTTTTATTTGGCCTCATGAATAGAAAGGAAATAAATGAAAATGGAATAAAGGGGGAAAAAAGGACACTAAAAGATCCTGCCCATCATTGCATGTGACATCTCATATTCCTAGCTACTAAGAATCCAGCTGAAGTCCAACCTTGGCATCAAGCTCCCTTTCCATAGCTATCCTAGCTCAGTGTGAACCTTCTCATCTCCATAATCACTGCCTTTACCTCTCACTCGGACACTGATTCAAAGTATCTCTATGTTTTAGATATGTCTTGCTAAGTCGCGTCGTCAGTTGTGTCTGACTCTTAGCAATGCTATGGACTTTAGCCCACCAGGCTCCTCTGCCCATAAGATTCTCCAGGCAAGAATTCTGGAGTGGACTGCCATGCCCTCCTACAGGGGATCTTCCCATCCCAGGGATGGAACCCGCATCTTACATCTCTTGCATTGGTAGACAGGCTTTTTACCACTAGTGCCACCTGGGAAGCTCTAGATATGTCTTATCAATCCCCAAATACTCTTGGGCTCCTCCATGTCAGCTCTTCTCTAGATCTCATACACCTTTATATCTTTCATATTCCCTTAAATAACTCTGCTGCTGCTGCTGCTGTTAAGTCACTTCAATCGTGTCCAACTCTGTGCGACCCCATAGATCGCAGCCCACAGGCTCCCTGTCCCTGGGATTCTCCAGGCAAGAACACTGGAGTGGGTTGCCATTTCCTTCTCCAGTGCATGAAAGTGAAAAGTGAAAGTGAAGTTGCTCAGTCGTGCCTGACTCTTAGTGACCCCATGGACTGCAGCCCACCAGGCTCCTCCGTCCATGGGATTTTCCAGGCAACAGTACTGGAGTGGGGTGCCATTGCCTTCTCCTAAATAACTCTACAATATAGTAATTACAAATTTTAAAAATCAAATGCAAATAGAAGGACTGATGCCTTCAATCTCTTTGAGGCAATTAGAGTCATTCAGTTCAAAGAATTAGAGCAAGGGTTTGTAAATAGCATTCCAGCTTGCCTGAGGGTTTCTCTAAGGCTCCTCTTTAGAGAACGTGCAAATAATTGGCACTTTGAACTCACACCCACCATTCCCTTTACTCCAACCAGAGCGGCTCCACTTCCCTCTCTTCATTTTCTTCAGGTTGCCTCACATGCCTCTCTCTCTAGTCCTGGCCCTGATCCAGACTTCAAGTAAGTCAACTGACTTTATAAACTTTATGCAGTTGTGTTTTTACATAATATTCCCTTTGAAAACAGCATTACATTGGTTTTCTTTTTGGTGGTCACTAGGAGGGTGTGGTTAAGAGAACTGAAGTACACCAACTATTAATAGAAATTCTTCATATCCAGTCAAATGCCTTAGACATATATCCCAGTGGTCCCGAAGTGTTCTGCAAGATGACTATCCGTGGTTCTCTAGGTGTGGACCTCAGACCAGAAGCACCTTGGAACTTGCTAGAAACACAAATTCTCATGTCCCAACTCAGAGCTGAATAAGAATCTGGAGATCAGGCCTAGTAGTCTGCATTTAAGAGGCCTCCAGGTTTGTTACCATGCACATGTAACAGTGTGAGAACCATGGGGGTAGATAAATAGACCCAAATCTAACACTGAAACTGGCAAAGCCACTCAAAAACAGCATTTTCCAAGAATTAGGGGCAGTGGTATACCTGCTCTAACCAGGAAGTTTTCCCTTCCAATTGTGATGATTCAAGTTTCTGGGAAAGTGGCATTTCCTTGTGAAAGTAACTAATAACTTTTGAAAGGACCACATGACCAAATGTAAGGCTCTGGAAGATCATTTTTAAACAGCCAGAAAACTACATAAATATTTTCAGTCTGAGCTTAGTAAATGTCACCATGTCCCTGTGTTGCATATAATTTTTCAGAGGTTTCTCACTGTATTTAGAATTAAGTATAAAATCTTAAGAGTGTTTACAAAGCCCCTTGTGATCTGGCCCCGCCTTACTCTTGAACTTCACCTACTGTTTTCTCCCTCATTTACTACCCTCCAGTCACAATGACCTTTTCATTCCATAAATGTACCATCTTCCTCCTATTTGAGAATAGTTTCAACTTGATATGCCCATCGCATGCAGTTCTCACCACTCAGCTCTCGGCCTAGTTCACTCTTGCTCACCTTTCAAGTATCTGTGAAAACATTAGTGTCTTAGAGATGCTTTTCCTGACACATCTCCCCTGTCTCACTCTTCTCAGACGCACGTTAGTTTAGGTCCTATTACTAGAGCTCACTCATAACGCTCTCACTTTTTCTTCTTAGCATTTATTATGTACATTTTTGTGTGCATGAAATCAGTTTTTGTCTTTCCCTCCAACTATGCTCTACATTAACAAAGGTGAGGATCAATGTATTTTACTTAACACTGTTTCCCCAGCACGTATTTCATAAAAATTTCTTAAAAAATCTACAGATAGCTACAAAGATATCAAACTACAAAGAAAATTTAACCATTTTACAAAGGCAAATACGTTTCTGTTACATATTTATTCAATGCCTATCCCCTGCCTTCCTCCATGTTAGAAGATGTTAGTCACAAGTGTTGGTCACGTTCGACCCTTTGTGACCCCAGGGACTGTAGCCTGCCAGGCTCCTCTGTCCATGGAATTCTCTAGGCAACAATGAAGTGGGTTGCCATTTCCTTCTCCAGGGGATCTTCCTGACCGAAGGATACAACTGGTCTCCTGCATCGCAGGCAGATTCTTTACCATCTGAGCCACCAGGGAAGCCCCTCCATGTTAGAGAATCTAAACTAACCTTTCTCCAATAATTTCCTACAAACAGGTTTCAGTTCAGAACTACTGAAATGGACCAGTAAGCAGTGTCTAACTATAAGCACTGCTTAAAGTTCACTGTGGAGTGCTTAACCAAGGCTCCCAGGTTACCCTCTACCTTCTCTCTGAAAGACACTGTTATGGATGAGTGCCATGATCACCTGCCTAGGAGCCATTCTGAGACAGAACTGCCCAGGCTTAATTCCTTTATATTAATTTTAGAAAGAAAATAAACACAAAAGTAAAAAGGGAGAATATGATAAAATTAAGTATTGCCAGAAAGAAGCCACACTAGCTGATAGTATCTGCAAATTAAACTATCTTTTTCTAATAAATCATTCCAGTTGGCCAAAAAGCTTGTTCAGACTTTTCCATGACAGCTTATGGAAAATCCCAACGAACTTTTTGGCCAAACCAATAAGTTGTCCACGTTGACTTTCAATTGTTAGTCCATGTCCCTTTTTGAAGTAGATGGTAAAATAAAAATAAATAAATACAGCAATAGTTTTTCCTATGGTGAAATGAAAGTGAAAGTGAAAGTCACTCAGTTGTGTCTGACTCTTTGCAACCCATTACAGTCCACAAAATTCTCCAGGCCAGAATACTGGAGTGGATAGCCATTCCTTTCTCCAGGGGATCTTCCCAACTCCAGGATAGAACCCAGGTTTCCCACATTGCAGGCAGATTCTTTACCAGCTGAGCAACAAGGCCAAACCAAATAAAAGCTTCTCGCCCTGTCCTAGAGACTAAATTCATCCTCTTATGAATGATTTAATAACATGGGCCTTATTCAAAAGCAAAAGGATTTGGCTCATCACTGTTCAAATGTCACAGAAGGAACCATCATGTGACTGATCTTCCTGGGTGCATAAAGAAATAAAATGGCAAGACTCCTTGGTAGCCCCTTCCTTCCCCCTGGGGCAGGGACTAATCAGTGAAAGAGGGGACCCAGGGAAAGGGCTCTATGAATCTATTCTCTTGAACCAGGGTGGGATGGGAGCATCCTCTCAAACTTAAGGGAAAAACCAGGAAGGAAAAGATGTTAAATTGGAGGTTTGAGGCCTTCTCATTGTCCTCCATGGGATCCCCAAGAGGAAATGACAACAGGGTCATCTTAAAGAGAGTGCTGGCGTCTTACTTACTAGTTAAGCCATTATAAGCAATGTACTTAACTTGTCTGAGTCTCATTTTTCTCATTAGTAAATGAGCATAATGATAACTACTATGAATGGCTATAAAATAGTTAGAAATGATGTACGCTAAATGCCTAACACAACATCAGATAAATAGCTTTTAACAAATGATAAGAGTAGTTTTTGTTCTCCTGAATTTCTCCTACAATAATGACAACAAATAAATAAATAAAACAGAAAAACAGAAAAATCACATTTTATTTACTCAGAAGACAGCATTAATTGGGAAAACAGGAAGTGGGTAAAATGAACGCCAATAAACAGTTTTCTCTGTAATAAGCTTAATGTGAACACATGAAACCATAAATGAGAACAGAACACAAGTGGCATGTGCCTATTTCCTCCTACCCCCTCCCACTCATTCTGGAAAACTGGTCTATTTAAATATTGGCTTTAGAGATTTGAACCTATTCTAAAGCATACCCGACTGGACATACCCCTTACAGATAATTTCCTTGCAAGTCTAGTTGCAAACTAAATAAAACTGGTTGTATCATGAGATTGTAAGGGTGTGAACTCAACTGATACCAAAATGTAAAGCATATTTTGGAATGACCTGGCAGTTTGGGTTGTTATACACTGAGCACCTGCAAAGATCAGCTTCATTTAAGAAGATTATTTTTTTAAGCTGACATTTATCAATAGATTTTTAAGTATATGGGCTATTATTTGCTTGAATTGGCAATGGGTGGATTATATCCTTTATTCTTCACAAAACTTTGCATTAGGTATTGTTACTGCTCTCATTTTTCCAATGAAAGAACTAAAGTACAGATTTTAACACTTTCCTAATATTACACAGCTAGGGAAGTGTGGTAGAATGTTGCTGGGGACCAGCCCCAGCTGATCCAGGGTATTCGAAGGAGAGACGGCCTAGGCGACTATTTATATGCTAATTAGAGATATAGGGAACAATAGAATGAGGATAGCTCAGTAGGAAAATTCAGTGGAGAAAAGAAGCTGAGTAGCTTGGTTTACGCGGGAGACCAATAAAACTTCAAGACAAGAAGTTTGCACCACTTACGTAGGCCGCAGGCGCCCTCTCGAATAGCGGAAGGTGTCTCACCCTAGACTCCTTCTCGAGTGGGTCTTAGAAGCCCAGGCATGATTAGTAAGCGTGGTGGGTTCCGCGCTCCAGATGGAGACTCAGCTGGAGGTTAGAGGGAAGAATGACATGGGGAGACCAAGCGCTGGTGAACAAGGCCCGTAGCTTTATTTTTAACAGGGGCTTTTATACCCTAAGTTACACATAGAGGATAATAGGGGATGCAAAGTCAGCAGTCTTTGGTTCTTATCAAAAACCAAGGTTTCTTTCCTGCAAATGTATCGTATACAAATGGTTTAGGTGATTTACATCATCTTCTGGCCAGAAGGCCTACTAACATTTTATGACTCTTGACAAGGACTTATCAACAAAGACTTACTTTCTCTAAGAGTAATTATTTCAAGGTTTGGCACCATCTTCCAAAGATAAAATTGCATTCCTATAGGGCGGATGTGTAATGGGTTTACAACAAAGAAAGAATTTATTACCTTAAGGGTCTAAAGTTACTAACACCAAGGCCACTACTTATTTTTTCTACATACCCACTATTAATTGATACATATTCAAGGATACAATTCAGGGGATGTGAAAACTTGGCAACAAGCATTGACTCATCAATGAAATCCTTTACTAGTTTATTCTGACAGTTTTTAACTCTCTGAGAGGCTCTAAGCTATTTGAATATCTTAAGCTTCCCGTGCCTCTGGAGGCTAGGAGACTGTAAACAATCGTATGCATAGCTGCAGGAGTCCGGGTAAACTTGTCAGGTGAGTTAGAGAGCCATCAGAGGGGTTTGGATTTAAACACTCCTAATTGCCCAGGAACTTTATTAATTGGAGCTGTAAGTTAACTCTTTGACAGAGAGAGCGAGATGGTGGTAGGGGACAGCCCCCAGTAAAGTCAGAGGTGAGAGCACAAAGCAATAAAGTAGGCAGACTCTGGTTTTTTGGGGGAAAATGCTCGAGAATATCCGGGGGGACTCCTGAGGCTCGATCCCGCCTTTGCGTATGCCGAGCCTCCTTCCTCATGACCTTTGTCACGAGTGGAATGCCTCACCGGCTCCCCGCAGAATGTGAATTTGAATCCAGGTCATTCTGACTCCAGGGACGCTCTCAAATTTCATTGTGGAAATACTAAAATAGGATAGGAGCCATTTATAGGCAGAAAGATTTAAAGAAGTCTAAAGAATGTTTAAAGGGATATAGGGGGTTTCCCTGGTGGCTCAGACAATAAAGAATCCGTGTGCAATGCAGGAGACCCAGGTTCAGTTCCTAGGTCAGGAAGATCCCCTGCAGAAGGGAATGACTACCCACTTCAATATTCTTGCCTGGAGAATTCCACAGACAAAGGAGCCGGTGGGGCTATAGTCCATGGGGACACAACTGAGTGACTAACACTTTTTCGAAGGGATATAATTATAAAATTTTAAATAGTATAGATGATTTATAAAACCTCTAATAATAGATCTGGGTAGAGGGTGGAAAGACCTCTTGAAACATTACAACGATAATATTAAAATAAACTAAGAAAAAGTTTATATACCCTCAAATTATGTAGGCCTTGAACTCAATTATATAAAAATTATTTTTTTAAAAAAGCTGAAAGTATGTCACAGAATGAACTTACGGCTCACTTACATATTACTGACACTTTTCCCTGCTATTTTTCTGTATTTTCCAAATTTTCAACTATTAGTAATACTTTTTAAAAAGTTACTTGAATATTTCACATAGTGATAAGAAAATCTAAAGTACTCATGCTTTCAAGAGTGTACAAATTCAAAGTATAAAGAGGTTTTTAGGAAGAACTGGTTACACTACAATGAATAAATATAGGTATATTCATATATAGGGCTTCCCAGGTGGCACTATTGGGAAAGAACTCACTTGTCAATGCAAGAGATGTAAAAGACATGGGGTTCAATACCTGGGTTGGGAAGATCCCCTGGAGAAGGGCATGGCAATCCACTCCAGTATTCTTGCCATGGACAGGAACCTGGTGGGCTACACAGTCCATAGGGTTGCAAAGAGTCAGATGCGACTGAAGTGACTAAGTGCATGCACGCGCACACACACACACACACACACACACACATATAAGAAATCTAAATCTCTATCATTTATACCTACCTACTATATACCAGGTACCATTAGATTCTATGTGAGCTACAAATAATTAAATATGACCTCTTCTCCCAAGAGTTTCCAAAGCAAAAGAAAACCAAAAACCATATATTATCCCAAACACCTAACACAAAAAGGATGTAGGTGCGATGTATTCAAGGACTGTCCCTTAGCTATATGATGGCAGGAACTTTGGTTCCTATATCCCTAGTGTCCAAAACAGTGTATAGTAAGCACTCAGCAAATGTTTATTGAATGAATAGGTGTATGCATATATGGATGGCTAGATATAGAATACAATTAGTAAGTACTTGGAGATTCTAATATGTATGTACATCTAATTTGGGTTAAGTAAAAGTCATGACGGAAATGAGAATTTTTTTTAAAGTTATATGGCGGCAATATATGAAGCTGATGACATTCTACAAAATATACAAATAGCGTCATCATCTGTGATGGTTAATTTTACATGTCAACTTGACTGAGTCATAAGGTTTTCATACATTTGGCAAACACTATTCTGGGTATGTATGTGAGGGTGTTTGGGAAGAAAGTAATACTTAAATTGGTAGACTGAATAAAGCAGGTCGCCCTCCCTAATGTAGGGTATCATCCAATCAGTCACAGGCCTGAATAAAACAGAAAGGCTGACCCTCCCACCAGTAAAAAAGTATTCCTGTCTGATAGCCTTTGAACTGGGACACTGTTTCATTCTCCTACCTTCAGACTTGGACTGAAACATCTGCTCTTCTTGGGTGTTGAGCTTGCCAGCCACCAAAACTGGAACTGAACCTTCAGCTCTCCAGGGTCTCAGGCTTTTGGACTGAAACTAAGCCATCAGCTCTCCTCGATCTCTAGCATGTCAATTTACCCGGCAGATCTTCAGACTTGCCAGCCTCCAAAATCACATAAGCTAATTCTGTACAATAAGTTTACCTATCTATATAAAATATATCTTTTCAATTCTGTTTTTTTCTGGAAAATCCTGATGACTACACCATAATATTCTAAATCCTAGATGAAGAAATGACCTTGCCTGGAATGGTATTTACTGTATCCTCATATTGTATATTCAATCTCACTGCCTTCTCTCATGCCCAGTATCGGGATTCGCAGGCTTCACAATAAGTAGTATTTGTGCTGTGCTGTGCTTAGTCACTCAGTCATGTCAGACTCTTTGAGACCCCATGGACTGTAGTCCGCCAAGCTCCTCTGTCCTCGGAATTCTGCAGGCAAGAATACTGGAGTGGGGAGCCATTCCCCTCTCCATTTTCCCAACCCAGGGATCGAACTCAGGTCTCCTGCAATGCAGGCAGATTCTTTACCATCTGAGCCACCAGAGAAGCCCAAGTAATATTTGATGTAGTTCAAAACAGTAATTATTCTAGAAATAGCTTATGAAATAAAACAAAGTCTCAACTTATACTTTTCCTCAACGATCTTCAATTAGGCATTTAATTATGATTTAATAAGTCTATTTCTGTTTTAAAGGATAAATCATTAATCGTCTGGGATTATTTGTCATGCTTTTCAAAAAAGTCCATTTTAAAACACTCATCATATACATAAAAACATGAAAATCCTCATAGAAACTGGGCAAAGGTTATAAGACATTTACAGAAAAAAAAATGCACAGACTTGGTTAGCAAAACAAAGGGGCATAAACTCACTCATAACTAAGTAAATGCAAATCAGAACACAAGGAAATATCATTTCAACCCATCATATGGGCAAAAAATTGTATTTTCCATAATATCAAGATGTACAGAAAGACATGTTCTCATTCACTATTGATATATTCCTTAATAGGAATAGATGGCACAACTTAGTTAAATAAAAAATGCACAAACCATTGACACATCTCCTATACTGTTAGGAACTGATCCTACAGATACACTTTCAAAAGTGTGTCAGAGTTAGAAATTGCAGCAATATTGGTACTAGCATAAAGCAAAACAATCCCTAACTCCCCAAACAATCTACATACTTAACAGAAAGTTAACAGTTAAATAAATAATGATATATATATATACCATGTAATACTGAACAGGCATTGAAAAGAATGAAGAACACTGAGTTTGCTGATATGAAAATAGACCAAAGATATGATTCAGTCAATGATTATGTATTAGTCAGGGTTCTCCAGAGAGATAGTATCAATAGGATAGACATAGACATAGGTAGAGAGACAGAGATAGAGATTAGTTTATTATAAACATAGATGAAATAAAGCATAGAATGGCTTATATAAAATAATCTCATCTATGTTTTAAAAAAGAACATATACAAACATCTATGAATAGGGAAATAGAGATAGTCACGTAGAGCAAGAGATAGATGCATAAACATTTTTCTGGAAGCATATATAGGAAACAGTGATTACTTTAGGGGAAGAAAACTAGCTATTGAGTGGTGCGTAGGAGAACATCTATTTTATAACTTTCCGTACAGTATTAATATTTAATTATGTGTATAACTTTTAGTTTAAAATGCTTACTCTAAAAGAAGGCAGAGAAAATTTTATTCTCACCTGATTGTTTTAAGTAATGGTTAATAATTGAAGAAACTCCATGAGGTGCTACAAAGTTACAGTCTCCTTCTTTCGTCACCATTCCATCAATAGGAGAGATCAGAGGCTTCAAAATGCCACCAGCTAACAATTCATCATAAAAACTGAAACAAATCAAAATGTATAACATAACTATACATATACTTTTAGCTCTAAACATTATACTCTCTTCAAAGAATTCTTTGAGATTATAATCCTAAGTAAAAATCTTCTTATAAACAACTCAACATATGTTTTGTGTTAATAAGACATAATTTTGGTGAAGAATGGAAATATTTTGAGAATCCACAGTCTTTTGCTGATTGTACTCAAAAGTCTACTTTCTCATATATTTCAAAATTAAAGTCAGTGAAAATAAACAGAAAAGTATTCATTACACCGATTTTGAATCTGGTTAAGATTTTACTTCCATCACAGTTATCTGTCCTCTTTCTCAACACCAACATAGTTAACTTTTATTTATTGAGCCCTCACCATATTCCATAGAACATCTCACCTGATCTTCACAACTGGAGAGGCATGTTTTACAGTTTTTCCACTTTACTCATGTAAATCTTTTATTGCTATTAATACTATGATCAATGATGATGATATAATTTCACTATATTACAAGAATCAAAGCTTAACTCTGCTAAAAATGGATGATTTGTATCTTTTTACATCCTCAACCAGGAAGACTTGATTCCACTCCTTTCAACTAACTCACCTTTGGTGTGTTTTGGCATAATGAGGAGTGCAGGTGATATACTGGGCACCCAAGTCCACTGTGCTCTGTGGATTATGAGGACTGCTGGCTGTAGTCATTCTTCCTCCTTGAATTAGTCCCCAGGAAAATATCTTAATATATCAGAATGAATATTTCACAATTAACACTGATCACCCCAGGTTACACCAATGGATAACTTACAACTGCTTCAGAAAACATATTTTTAATTTTTGTTTTACTTTTAGATTTCATAATAATCAATATATTTTAAAATTTTGTTTTCTCCAGCTTCCAGAGATCTAAAAAAAAAAAAAATGGTTTGCTTTTTAAATTGAAGATTTTGTCATCTAACACTGTTAGGAAGTAATTAACAGAGACAATTCAGTCAGGGGGTGTGAGATATTTTTTTAAAGAACACATGAATAATACAGCAGCCTTCAGCACTGTGCCTGCTGCATCTACGTACTGATCTGAATAAAGGGAATGAATGAACGGACCAAAGAAGGCAAAATAATGAATGAAATGTCAGAATGAATGAATCAACGAATGCTTTCCCTCTTGCTGTCAGGTTTCAGGAGAGTGACAGGATTCTCTCAAGTAGATAGATGTTCGGAAAGTGGTGGTCAGTGGGCACTGGAGGATTCTCATAATCTAAAGAAAGCTGCCAGGGTACACAGCAGCCAAGGAAAACAATTCACTTCTTGGCGACAGCGGCAGGCCCAAGCTTTGCAAACTACAGTCAGGATGTCTCCCAGGCCGCTCGGGCCTCCCAGAGAAGTGCTCCGGTATCCCGCCCTGCCCCCACCCGCCCCACCGCCCGGCCTGGGTCGCCGCCCCAGCTCGCGCCCACTCTTACGGCCGTCCCGGGCGCCGGAAGTCTCCGATCACGTGATCAGGCGCCCGCCGACCTGCTGGGTGTTCCCCCGAGCCTTACTCGGAGAAGGCCCACGCCACCTTAGAAGCCGGCGTGCACGCCGGCCTCCTTTCCCTGGCTTCTGTCCGGAAACGACCCACCTGAATCCCCGGCCTTGTCCCATACAGTGAGGCGCAGAGGACTGGACGCCTCCCTCCTCAGCAGCGCCGCGCACAAGCTTCCCGTCAGCCCGGCGCCCACGATCAGCACCCGCGCCATGGCCCGCTGTCTCCGCGCCCGGGTGGCCGGCCTGCAGTCGGTGGAACCGCCGCCACAGCCCAGCGGGCCAGAGCTGTAGGCCCCGTGCTCCCGGCCCAACTCGGCCCCTGTGCAGTTCCCTGGTCAGCCTGCAGGGGGCGGAGAGGAGGCGACTCGGGCTGAGAGGGATCAGCACGGAAGACAAGCAAATCTTGGCCTTCCTCTTGGTTTGAGAACCAAGAGCTGTCTTCAAGCATCGTCTGGCTCCATCCGATAAGCTGTGATTTCCAACCTGCTTCTCGCCCCCAAAACCTGTAAATCATATCGGTTAGAGCGTGAGACCCCGCCTCGCCACAGGGCTGGTGTTGACTACTGCGGAGACCCAGCCCAAGGTTAACGACCAGGGTAACTGTGCCTTCTTGGAACCTTGGCTTCTTAATAGCCTTAAGTCTGAAAGGAACACAGCAGTGAGGCCAGAGCCAGCTTTCTTCAAGTACCTTAATAGTCACTATTCACATAACAGAAAAAGAGTTTGGGAGAGATTTTGTTTAACCCTCGGGCTTTGTGTAAATGATAAACTTTTTGAACCTCAATTTCTCCACCTGTAAAAGGGGGCCAGAAAATTCTGTATTCCAGATTATTGACAGTTAAAGATATTTGGTTCACCAGAGAATTTTAGGTCAATCTTCTCTTCAGTAAATATTAAATTTTATGCCAAAACACATTCCATTTGCTGTAAGAGGTGTGCGGATGAGCAAGACAAGGATTCATGCCCTTACCACTAGTTTTTTTTTTGTTTGCTTTCTAACGTTGTCCTGGAAATTCTCAAGGAAACAGTAATATGCAAGGATAAGACTGAACCATTCATTACAGGTACCCTGAATTGCAGATAAGTTATTACCTGGACACTAGAGAAACTTGTTATAAGGAAATTGACAATGATAGTCAATTATAATGAAAACATTAAAAATTAGAAGTTTTACTGTATGTACACATGAGGGAGAAATTACCAGGCTTCAAGTTGGTGATAGATCAATATAACATATATCTAATAAAAGATAACCGAACTATACTTTGGATAATAACCCCTTATTGGTCATTATCATTTGCAAATATTCTGTCCCATTCAATACATTGTCTTTTAATTTTAATAATCATTTCATTTGCTGTGCAAAAGCTTATAAGTTCAATTTAGTTTCATGGTTTATTTTTGCATGTGTTTCATTTGCATTAGGAGACAAGTCCAAAAAAAATATTGCTTACATTTATATCAAAGAGTGGTCTACCTGTATTCTCTTCTATAAGTTTTATGGTTTTAGGTCTTTAAATTGTTTTGAGTTTGTTCTTGGATAAAGTGTGAGGAAATGTTCTAATCTCATTTCTTTACATGTAGCTATCCAGTTTTCCCAGCACTGAGGCTACCTTTTTTCCCCGCTGTATAGTCTTACATTTTTGTTATAGGTTTATTGACCTTAAGTGTTTGGATTTATTTCCTGGCTCTCTATTCTGTTCAACTGATCTGTGTGTCTGTTTTTGTGACAATACCAGCATTTTGATTTCAAGACTTTTTCATATAGTCTGAAGTCTGAGAAGGTGATACCTCTAGCTTTGTTCTTTTTTCTCAAGATTGCTTTGGCAATTCGGGATCTTTTGCAGTTCTGTATAAATTTTCCTATTATTCTAGTTAGTGAAAAATGTCCTGGTTATTATGATAGAGATTTCATTAAATCTATAGATTGCTTTGGATAGTATGGGTATTTTAACAGTATTAATTTGTCCAATTTATGACCACAGAATATCTTTCCATTTCTTTGTATCATCTACAAATTTCCTTTATCCATGTTTTATAGTTTTCAAAGTATAGGTCTTTAACCGCCTTGATTAAGTTTATTCCTAAGTATTTTATTAACACAGTTTTAAACAAGACTGTTTGCTTGCTCTCTCTTTCTGGTAGTTCATTATCAGTGTATAGTAAACTAACAGGTTTCGGTATGTTAATCTTGTATCCTGCAACCTTACTGAATTCATTCTTTAGTTCTAATAGCTTTTGGGTGGAGACTTTAGGGTTCTCTATGTAGAGTATCGTGTCATCTGCAAGTAGTGTGATCTTTGCCCTTGTTGATTTTGTCGCTCAGTCGCTAAGTTGTGTCTCTTTGTGACCCCATGGACTGTAACTTGCCAGGATCCTCTGTCCATGGAATTTTCCAGGCAAGAATACTGGGTTGCCATTTCCTACTCCAGAGGAACTTCCTTCCCTAGGGATCGAACCTCCATCTCCTGAATTTCCTGCACTGCAGGCGGATTCTCTACTGTTGAGCCACAGCAGAAGCCCCATTTTTGCTCTGCCCTTCCTTTAATTTGAATAGCTTTAATTTCTTTTTCTGATCTGACTGCCATGGCTAG
This sequence comes from Bos grunniens, assembly GCF_055505025.1. Classification (NCBI taxonomy): domain Eukaryota; kingdom Metazoa; phylum Chordata; class Mammalia; order Artiodactyla; family Bovidae; genus Bos; species Bos grunniens. The sequence continues at coordinate 10,539,487 of NC_141190.1, forward strand.
AACTTCGAGTACCATTTATTTAGAAGTGGTACGAGTGGGCATCTTATCTTGTTCCCAGTTTTAGAGGAAGTGGTTTCAGCTTTTCAGCACTGAGGTGATATTAGCTGTGATTATATCATACATGGCCTTTACTATGCTAAGATATACAATTTGATGAGAGGTTTTCTTTTTAATCATGATTGGATGTTGAATTTTGTCAAATGCTTTTTATGATCGTGTGATTTTTATCCTTTTTATTATTGTGGTGTATCACATTGATTGATTTGCAGATATAGAACCATCCTTGCATCATTTTGCATATGTAAATATAGACATTAAATTCAAGTGAATTTTTCCTAGGTTAAGCAGTATCTTGAGGAATCAATGCAGGTCCTCATGATCTGTTGAATACGTTCTTCTCTTTCCTGTCATCTCTTGTTACCTCATTTATGTTAATAGTCTGGTCACCTTCCATAGTCAGACTTGAAACCTCATAGTCATTTTCAATATATCTGTTTTCTTTTCTCATCCTTGATATCTATTAGTCTTCTGGTCTTTTTATCTCTTCTCCTCTGTCTCTTAAATGCAATTCCTCAGCATTGTACCTCAGAAAAGTACAAATTCCATTTCTACCAGCAATATTCTACAGTGCCTATTTTACCACATTCTTGTCAACTGTGGACATTGAGCACTTTGAAAAGTGATTATTGACAGATTAATCCGTTCATTTCAGTCACTCAGTCATGTCCAACTCTTTGTGACCCCATGACTTGCAGCACGCCAGGCCTCCCTGTCCATCACCAACTCCCGGACTTCACTCAAACTCATGTCCATCGAGTCGGTGATGCCATCCAGCCATCTCATCCTCTGTCATCCCCTTCTCCTACCCCCAGTCCCTCCCAGCATCAGAGTCTTTTCCAATGAGTCAACTCTTTGCATGAAGTGGCCAAAGTACTGGAGTTTCAGCTTTAGCATCATTCCTTCCAAAGAACACCCAGGACTGATCTCCTTTAGAATGGACTGGTTGGATCTCCTTGCAGTCCAAGGGACTCTCAAGAGTCTGCTCCAACACCATAGTTCAAAAGCATCAATTCTTCGGCACTCAGCCTTCTTCACAGTCCAACTCTCACATCCAAACATGACCACTGGAAAAACCATAGCCTTGACTAGACGAACCTCTGTTGGCAAAGTAATGTCACTGCTTTTCAATATGCTGTCTAAGTTGATCATAACTTTCCTTCCAAGGAGTAAGCATCTTTTAATTTCATGGCTGCAATCACCATCTACAGTGATTTTAGAGCCCCACAAAATAAAGTCTGCCACTGTTTCCACTGTTTCCCCATCTATTTCCCATGAAGTGATGGGACCATTTCCCATCATCTTAGTTTTCTGATTGTTGAGTTTTAAGCCAACTTTTTCACTCTCCTCTTTCACTTTCGTAAAGAGGCTTTGAGTTCCTCTTCACTTTCTGCCATAAGGGTGGTGTCATCTGCATATCTGAGGTTATTGATATTTCTCCAAGCATTCTTGATTCCAGCTTGTGCTTCTTCCAGCCCAGCGTTTCTCATGATGTACTCTGCATAGAAGTTAAATAAACAGGCTGACAATATACAGCCTTGACCTACTCCTTTTCCTATTTGGACCCAATCTGTTGTTCCATGTCCGGTTCTAACTATTGCTTCCTGACCTGCATATACGTTTCTCAAGAGGCAGGTCAAGTGTTCTGGTATTTCCATCTCTTTCAGAATTTTCCACAGTTTCTTGTGATCCATATAGTCAAAGGCTTTGGCATAGTCAATAAAGCAGAAATAGATGTTTTTCTGGAACTCTCTTGCTTTTTCAGTGATCCTGCAGATGTTGGCAATTTGATCTCTGGTTCTTCTGCCTTTTCTAAAACCAGCTTGAACATGTGGAAGTTCACGGTTCATGTACTGCTGAAGCCTGGCTTGGAGAATTTTGAGCATTACTTACTAGTGTGTGAGATGAGTGCCATTGTGCGGTAGTTGGAGCATTCTTTGTCATTGCCTTTCTTTGGGATTGTAATGAAAACTGACCTTTTCCAGTCCTGTGGCCACTGCAGTGTTTTCCAAATTTGCTGGCATATTGAGTGCAGCACTTTCACAGCATCATCTTTCAGGATTTGAAATAGCTCCACTGGAATTCCATCACCTCCACTAGCTTTGTTCGTAGTGGTGCTTTCTAAGACCCACTTGACTTCACATTCCAGGATGTCTGGCTCTAGGTGAGTGATCACACCATCATGATTATCTTGGTCATGAAGATCTTTTTTGTACAGTTCTTCTGTGTATTCTTGCCACCTCTTCTTAATATCTTCTGCTTCTTTTAGGTCCATACCATTTCTGTCCTTTATCGAGCCCATCTTTGCATGAAATGTTCCCTTGGTATCTCTAATTTTCTTGAAGAGATCTCTAGTCTTTCCCATTCTATTGTTTTCCTCTATTTCTTTGTACTGATCGCTGAGGAAGGCTTTCTTATCTCTCCTTGCTATTCTTTGGAACTCTGAAGAGAAGCGAAAAGCAAAGGAGAAAAGGAAAGATATAAGCATCTAAATGCAGATTATTCCATTACTTATGTTCAAACAGTCATTAGTTCTTAATTTAATTATTATAGTAGCTTTCTAACTGACCTCTCTGCTCCTAATCTCTGTTCTGCATCAAGTTTCTAGATTGGTCATTGCCATTCTCAAATAACTTTTAGTAATTCTCAGTCTCATACAGATGAAAGTTCAACTACTTGGTATAAAAATATTCAGTCACTACTATATATAAAATAGATAACTAAGAAGAACCTGCTGTATAACTCGGAACTCTACTCAGTACTGTGCAATGCCCTATGTGGGAAAAGAATCTTAAAAAAAAAAGAAACGAGCAGATATAGGTATATGTATAATTGATTCACTGTGCTGTACACCTAAAACGAACACAACATTGTAAATCAACGACACACCAATAATTGGTTTTTAAAAAATATTCAGTGATATTTCTCAAATCTATGTTTATATCTTATCTCGGTAGTCTTTATATGTCTTGTGCTACTAAGTTGGGGCTACTCTGATGGCTCAGACAGTAAAGAATCTGCCTGCAATGTGGAAGACCCAGGTTTGATCCCTGGGTTGGGAAGACCTCCTGAAGAAGGGAATGGCTACCCACTCCAGTATTCTTGCCTAGAGTATTCCATGGACAGAGGAACCTGGCAAGCTGCAGTTCATGGGATCACAAAGAGCTAGATACTGAGCTATTAACACTTTCACTTTCACAACTAAGTTGAGTTATTTTAGTTCCTGTGAACATATTCTCAGATTTTCCACTTACATGTGGAAGTGGGAAGCATTTGCTTATGTTGTCTTGAGTATTAGGTATACTTTTTGAATTGTGCTGCCAGTAGTTGTGAATGTGCATTAATTCTTCACTCTCTGTTTCTTTCCCCCTATGATCAGCAATATCATTTTTAAAAAGTTATCCACAATTTGGGAATGTTATGACCATTCAGTAGAAGTAACCACGGTGGCTTGTGATTTCTTATCACGTTTAGTCTTCAGGGAGTGATAGAGCCACCCTCCCCACCTACACTCCTAACCACCAAAATGGATTATATTAATGCAGAGCGATAACTTTAAGGTTGTGTGGGTGCATGGTTGGCTACTAGCAGTGGTGTATCTTTCCGAGAGAAGTGTGAATGACTCAATGACCTAGAGAAGGTAGTATTGTAAAACAGCTGGGACAGATGTACTTATATTTACTCTTCCTATTCATCTTGGCATTTTGCCTTACTTCTTCCCAATTTTCTGCAATGCTGGCTCCTCCTGATATTCAAGTCAAGCTTAAAAGTTACCTAAAGAGGTCTTCCCCAACCACTTGACCTAAAATAGCCACCCAGTGACCCTCTTTTCCATTAACCTATTTTCTTAATATCACTTAATTACCTTTAGAAGTGAACTTGCTTTTTACTTGTTTAACTATTTAGTTTAGTTCTCCCACTAGAATTTAAGCACCAAGAGGACAGAAACACTGTCATGTTCAATACAGTATCTTTGGCAACTGGAATCCAAATTAGAATTCTCAGAGACTGAGAGTTCACTAACTCTTTGCCTAGAAGATATCCAGACTTTTGAGGATAATACTTAAAGGAAGACAAGCTGAATGGTAACTTAGTGGTGTGACATCAATATTAAACATATTTTCTCAGAGAGTTCTTTTCTATGATATAATATTACTGTAATGATATAAAATACAATGTCAGTGAACAAAGAATATCTGATAATGTGGTTCACAGCACTTTCTGTCCTTATTTATTTCATTGATAATTTACATAATCATTAATGGCATATCTAACAGTATTTAGATGGCATAAAATCAAGATGAATAGCCCCATCGAGCTATTTTAAATTATTCCTTAATGTAATTTGAGTTTTTTATTGAAGTATGGCTAATGCACATACTGTGTTAATTTCAAGTGTATAGTAAAGTATGTGTATATATGTGAACTTCCCTCTTATACCTGTTTTTGTGGCATCCCATAGATTTTGGAAAACTTTGTTTCCATTTGGATTTGTCTTGAGGTATTTTCTTATTTCCTCTTTGAATTCATTTTTTAAATAGCCTGCTGTTTAGTCTCCCTGTGTTTGTTCTTCTCCTGGTTTTCTTTCTGTAGTTGATTTCTAATTTCACACACTTGTGGTAAAAAAAATACTGTTTCTATAAATGTTATTATTTTATTGTTATTTGTATTGTTTTCATTGACTTTATTTGGCATGATATTTTGAAATTCGTGTTGTCAAATGTGTCAGTTCATTTCTTTTTATGAATAAACATATTTCTTTATATTGATATATTGTAGTATGTTTATCTGTTCACCTCCTGATGAACATTTGGGTTGTTTCTAGTTTTTTACTATGAAAAATAAAGCTGCTATGACATATAAAAGTCTTTATATGAATATTGGCTTTCATTTATCTTGTGTGAATATCTGGGAGTAGAATAGTCTAATTATATGGTAGATGTGTGTTCAACTTTGAAAGGAACTATCAAGTGAAACTGTTTCCCAAAATGGCTTTTCCATTTTACATTCTAACAGAACCGTTTGAAGATTCCAGTTATTCCCCATCCTTAATATCATTGAATATGACCAAACCTTTCAACTTTAGCCATTCTAATAAGTGTGTGATGGCATTTCAGTAAGGGTTTAATTTTAATTTCTCCAGTGATGTTTGATATTGACCATCTTTTCATGTGGTCGTTTGCCATTCATATATCTACTTCTGTGAAGTGTCTGTTCAAAGTTTCTACCTATTAAATAAATTGGGTAGTTTATTTTCTTATCACTGAATTTACAGAGTTTATTATATATTTTGGATACAAATAAAATGTGTGACTGGCAAATGCTTTCTTCTTGTCTATGACTTCTATTCATTATATTATCAGCATCTTTCCAAGTGCAGATGTCCTTAATTTATCCATTTTTAACTTACATGGTTTCTACTTTTTGTCTTCTATCAAAGAAATACTGGATATATACCTCAAGGTAATGAAGACTTTTCTCTTACGTTTTCTTCCAGAAGTTTTATAGTGTTATTGAGTTCAGTTCAGTCGCTCAGTCATGTCCGACTCTTTGCGACCCCATGGACTTCAGCATGCCAGGCTTTCCTGTCCTTCACCAACTCCTGGAGCCTACTCAAACCCATGTCCATCGCATCGGTGATGCCATTCAACCATCTTATCCTCTGTCATCCCCTTCTCCTCCCACCTTCAATATTTGCCAGCATCAGGGTCTTTTCCAAAGAGTCAGTTCTTCGCATCAGGTGGCCAAAGTACTGGAGTTTCAGCTTCAGCATTAGTCCTTCGAATGAATATTCAGGATTGATTTCCTTTAAAATAGACTGGTTGGATCTCTTTGCATTTCCAAGGGACTCTCAAGAGTCTTCAACACCACAGTACAAAAGCATCAATTCTTCAGCGCTCAGCTTTCTTCACAGTCCAACTCTCACATACATACATGACTCCTGGAAAAACCATAGCCTTGACTAGGACCTTTGTTGGCAAAGTAATGTCTCTGCTTTTTAATATGGTGTCTAGGTTTGTCATAGCTTTTCTTCCAAGGAGCAAGTGTCTTTTGATTTCATGGCTGCAGTCACCATCTGCTGTGATTTTGGAGCCCCCCAAAATTAAGTCTCTCACTTTTTTCCATTGTTTCCTCATCTATTTGCCATGAAGTGATGGGATCAGGTGCCGTGATCTTAGTTTTCTGAATGTTGAGCTTTAGGCCAACTTTTTCACTCTCCTCTTTCACCTTCATGAAGAGGCTCTTTAGTTCTTTGTTTTCTGTCATAAGGGGTGTCGTCTGTGTACCTGAGGTTATTGATATTTCTCCCAGCAATCTTGATTCCAGCTTGTGCTTCCTCCAGCCCAGCATTTCTCATGATGTACTCTGCATATAAGTTAAATAAACAGGGTGACAACATACATCCTTGATGTACTCCTTTTCCTATTTGGAACCAGTCTGTTGTTCCATGTCCAGTTCTAACTGTTGCTTCCGGACCTGCATATAGATTTCTCAGGAGGCAGGTCAGGTGGTCTGGTGTTCCATCTCTTTCAGAATTTTCCACAGTTTGTTGTGGTCCACATGGTCAAAGGCTTTGGCTTAGTCAATAAAACAAAAGTAGATGTTTTTCTGGAATTCTCTTGCTTTTTTGATGATCCAGCAGATGTTGACAATTTGATCTCTGGTTCCTCTGCCTTTTCTAAATCCAGCTTGAACATCTGGAAGTACATGGTTCACATACTGTTGAAGCCTGGCTTGGAGAATCTTGAGCAGTACTTTGCTAGCATGTGAGATGAGTGCAATTGTGCAGTAGCTTGAACCTTCTTTGACATTGCCTTTCTTTGGGATTGGAATGAAAACTGACCTTTTCCAATCCTGTGACCACTGCTGAGTTTTCCAGACTTGTAGGTCTATGGTCCTTTTTAAGTTAAGTTTTGTATTTGATGTTAGATATGGATCAAAGTTCATACCTTTGCATATGAATATTTGTTTCAGCACTGTGTGTTTTAGACTGAATTGCCTTTGCATCTTTGTTGAGAATTAATTGACCATGTAAATGTAGATCTATCCTAAACTCTGTTCTCATCCATTTATCTCTCTTGTTCTGCCAGTGCCACACTCTCTTGATAACTTTAGCCTTACAATAAATAAGTCTTAAATTTGGTTACTGTGACTATTCCAATTGTCTTCTTTTTAAAAATTATTTGGACTCTTTGAGGTTCTCACCATTTCCATATACTGTCTAAAAAGAGCTTAATTTCTATGAAAATGCCTTAGATTTTAATAAGAATTGTGTTCTTCAGCCCTTCTAAATCCTTACTGATTTTCTATATATGTGCCCTATCAGTTATAAATTAATATTTCTAACTGTAAATAAGAATATAAATACATAAGTCTTTCTCCTTACAGCTTTATCAGGTCTGGGTTTTTGACTCCTGACTCTCTTTTTAGAGAGAGACAAATATAAATATGTAGATTGATAAACTGTTACTGAATTGATCTGTTTATCATTTTGAAATTGTACTATTTATCACTGGTTATAATTTCCTTTAAAATCTGTACTGCCTGATATTAATATAGCTTTCTTTTGATTAGTATTAGTTTGTCATATTATTTTCCCTCTTTACAGTTTTACTATAATTATGCTTGTATCTTTAAAGCAAATTTCTTGAGAGCAGCTTTCCTGTTGATCCAATCTGACAATCTCTTTTAATTGGGCTTTTAGATTTATACAAGTAGCCATTTATGATGGAAAGGAAAGTGCTATTATAATTGGGATTTTTAAAATTTTAAATTCCAAGTGTTTATTGCTGACTCTTCTATATTATCTTTTATCTTTAATCCTCTAAAAATCACTTATTTTTTTAAGTAAATTTTTAAAGTATACATAGATTCTTTAGGATTTTCTACATAGATAATCAGGTATGCCTTTATTTTTTATTTTTTTTCCTTGCTTAATCGCACTGGCTAGGACTTTCAGTACAATGTTGAATAGAAGTGGAGAGAAAGGACCTCTTTTCTTGCTCCTAATTCTTATCAAGAAAGCATTCAGTCTTTTACCAAGTATGATTGGAACTGTAGCCTTTATTAGTTTAAGGAAGTGTCTTTCGATATATAATTTGTTGAGAAGTTTTATGACTAAAGGATTAACTAAATGATTAACTTTTCTGCATCTTCTGAAGTTTTTTTTTTTTTTTTTTTTCAGTTTAGCCTGTTAATATGGTAAATAACACTAATTGATGTTTGAATGTTGAATCAGTCTTTTGTTTGTGGGATGAACCCCGCTAGACTGAGATGTATTTTTTCAATATATCGCTGGATTTATTTTGATAACATTTTAGTGAGAGTCTTGGAATCTATATTTATGGGGGAAATTGGTCTATAGTTTTCTTCTTTCATAATGTGACCTTATACAATTAATTGGAAAGGAAATCAACTATATGCCAATACAATTTTTTTTTAATTAATTGGAAAGGATACCCTTCTCTTCTATTTTCTGGAAGAAGTTGTAAAGAATTTTTTTTTTTTTTAATATTTGGTGAAGTTTGGCAGTGAACTATCTGACCTGGATTTTTCTTTTTCAGAAGGTTTTTATGCTATACATTTAATTTATAAAATAGATACTGGAATATTCAGGTTATCACTTTTTTGGGGGGGTGTGAGTTTTGACATTAATAGTTTCTCTTTTTAAGGAATTATTGTATTTCATTTATGTTTTCAAGTTTATGAACATAGAGTTAAGTAGTCCCTTATTATAATTAATTTTAATATCTGTGGGATCAGTAGCACAGTTTGTTTTTTTTTCTTCATTCCTGATATGGGTATTTTACATTTTCTTCTTTTTTCTTGGTCATCCTGACTAAAAGTTTTTTTTGACCATTTCAAAGGATCAGCTTTTGGTTCATTGATTTCCTCTATTTGTCTTTCATTCCTTTTCTTTGATTTCTTGCCAATCTTTATTACTTCTTTCCTTCTATTTTTATTTTAATTGTAGTTTGCTTTTTTTCCTCTAGCTTTTATGGGTAAAAACTTCAATTACTTGTTTTTCTTACCTTTCTTATTTTCTCATGTAAGTAGTTATTGCTATAAATTTCCTTCTAAGTATTGCTTAGCTGCACCACACAAATTTTGATATTGTTGTATTTTCAATTTCAGTTAGTTAAAATGTTTTTTATAGCTTTATTTATTTCTTTTTGGCTAGGCTGGGTCTTTGTTGCTGTGCAGGCTTTTCTCTAGTTGCGGCGAGTGCGTGTGGAGGGGTACTCTAAGTTGCAGTGCATAAGCTTCTGATTGCAGTGATTTCTCTTGTTGCAGACAGAGTGGGCTTCAGTAGTTGCAATTCCTGCGCTCTAGAGTACAGGCTCAATAACTGTGGAACAAGGGCTTAGTTGCTATGTGGCATGTGGGATCTTCCCCGACCAGGGAGCAAACCTGTGTCTCCTGCATTGGCAGGCAGATTCTTTATCATTGAGCCACTAGGGAAGCCTCTCAAATATTTTTAAAAGTCCCTCTTCTTTAACCTATGGATTACTTAGAAATGTATTATTTAATTTCCAAGTATTTGGGTACTTTCTGGATAACTTTTATTATTGATTGCTATTTTAATTTTGTTATGGCCCAAGAAATTTGTATGAATTTTATTCCTTTAAATTTAAATCTTTCCTACTGGCCACAATCTTGATGAATGTTTTTTTGTATGTTTGAGAAGAATGTGTATTATGCTATGGTTGTATAGAATGTTTTATAAATGTCAGTTAAATCAAGTGATTGCTAGGTATTGTCCAGGTCATCTATATTTTTACTGATTTTCTGTCTACTTATTCTATCAAACACTGAAAAGGAGGAGTTGAATTTTCCAAATATAATCGTAAATTTGTCTATTTCTCCTTTTAGTCTATTAATGCTTGCTTACATATATTTAATGCTTACTTACATATATTTTTGGTGCAGAGGCTTCCCACATGGCTAAGTGGTAAAGAATCTCCCTGCAATGCAGGAGGCATGAAAGACACAGGTTTGATCCCTGGGTCAGAAAGATCCCCTGGAGTAGGAAATGGCAACCTGCTCAAGTATTTGTGCCTGGAAAATCCCATGGACAGAGGAGCCTGGCACGCTACAGTCCACAGGACCACAGAGTCAGAGGGGACTAAGCGGACACTGAGCTGTTTGGTGCATACACATTTAGGATTGTTATGTCGTCTTGGAGAACTGATTGCATATCGTTATGTAATCTTGCTTTTTAGCTATATTTCTTATTCTGAGTCTACTATAATTGAAATTAACATAGTTAGTCCAGCTTTCTTTTGGCATATCTTGCTTTACACTTTTACTCTTCAACCTGTCTATTGATAATAATAATCTGTATTTAATGCAGGTTTCTTATAGGCCCCCCTTGTGGCTCAGCTGGTAAAGAATCCACCTCCAGTGCGGGAGACCTGGGTTTGATCCCTGGGTTGGGAAGATCCCCTGGAGAAGGGAAAGGCTACCCTCTCCAGTATTCTGGCCTGGAGAATTCCATGGACTGTATAGTCCATGGGGTCACAAAGAGTCTGACAGGTCTGAGTGACTTTCACTTTCACTTTTCTTATAAACATTGCAGAGTAAAGTCTTGCTTTCTAATCCAATTTGACAATTTCTGTGTTTAACCAGTATATAGAGAGCATTTATGAATGATTTTTCGATTCCTGGGTTGGGAAGATCCCCTGGAGAATGGATAGGCTACCCACTCCAGTGTTCTTGGGTTTCCCTTTTGGCTCAGTTGGTAAAGAAACCACATGCAATGTGGGAGACCTGGGTTCAGATCCCTGGGTTGGGAAGATCCTCTGGAGAAGGGAAAGGCTACCACTCCAGTGTTCTGGCCTGGAGAATTCCGTGGATGAGTCCATGAGGTCGCAAAGAGTCGGACACGACTGAGTGGCTGCCACTTTCACAAATGATTATTATATTGTTGATTAAAATCTACCGTGTTATTACTGTGTTTATTTGTTCTTCATTTATTTTTTAAAAAGTCTTTTACTTCTTAAGGTCTAACAGCATTTATTATTAACCCGTTTTACCTTCTTTATTGACTTACTGTTGGTACCTCTTAAAAGTTTTTTGATTTTCTTGAGTTTACAACATATATTTTTAAATAACCTAAGCTAAACTTCAATATTATTCTTCCTATTATATGTTTTAGGGAAAGAAATGAGCACTTGCTTATGTTTTCCATAGGGAGAAATCTTCAAAACCCAGCAATAATGATATGACAGTCGCTTCTATATTTGAACTGCTTTATACCATCATAGACTGCGTGTTTACTACTCATTACTGCTATTACAGTGACTGCCAGTCAGAAGAACAGAAATCTATTTTAACACTTTTAGGGAGTTAGAATTATGTCTTAATAATTCTGATTTTTAAAAAAACTGCACTAGTGGGAAACTACCACTAACCACCTCTGTGGGTATTTTTGTGAATGTATTTAGTGTAGCGTATGGGACAGTGACTTGAAAAGCTACTTAGCATTTATTAGTATCAACAGTGTTCTTTCAAAATTTGTTGTAGTTTCTGTTGCCAATTTATGTAATGCCAGGTTTGATTTTTGCACTGAAATTAAATGTTCTCATTTTTATTTTTTCAGCTTATCTGTGATTATATTTAGCAACCTTTGCCAAAAGGAGCACAATATGTGATTGACTACTTTGAAGACACATCTATTAGGTACCTAAAATCAAGAAGAACAAAGAGGTATGGCATAATGTATTTTATTGTTGTGGGTTATATCTAAAGTCAAACTAATGATTTTAATGGCAGAAACTGAAGAAAACTGATCCTCAAATCAACTTTTAGAAAATTCTATTTCGTTACAGATGGGTGCTATTAGTAATGCAGCTTTTTGGTTTAATTTTGTTTAAGTGCTTTTCCCAACTGTGTGATAATCTTTAAAAATCATTATGTAAGATATTGGCTACCTTGAATGGATTACTCTTGCACAAAGCTCAGTTTTCTGTCACGCTTCCATCTTTAAAATCATCTTTTAAAAGTTTGCCCCTACGCTAAGCAAAGCACCAGTTCATGACATAGTATTTCACCAACCAGCCAACATAGATGAAAAATTATGGTCAATGACTAAAGTTGAGGTAATAGTAATTACTAGATTAGATACTAGGTTTTACAGGTAAAGTGATATTTTAGTAACAACATCTAACTCTATGGTATCTGTATAAATTTAATAAATAGTGGTCCACTGTATTCAAATGATCATTTTAAAACATAAGCACTTAAAAAATCATTGATATATTTAAAAACTCCTTCATACTAAGCCTTTAAATATTGGTGTGCCTTTTACTCCTAAAAAATTTCAATTTGAGAGCTAAATTTATATCAGACATTTAATGTGTTTAGATTCCATAAAATTTATACGTGAAAGAGTAGTTTTAAGTACCCAAATTGTTCTGAATATATTTTGAAGTCTCAGTAACTGAATTGACTATCAATAAGTAATATTTCTTATATATTTTCAGCTACTTTGACAAAATTATTTCCAATATTTTTAGATGGATTGATTTAACTTCTAAGCAGAATACCAGTATAAAAATTGCATAGGTCCAAAGTATATTTGAAAACTCATGTTAACTTAGTAACATCAATATCAACTCAGAATTTATCAGTATCAACAAAGTAGTCTGAACTTTTTGTTGTTTTTGCCGTTTTACATAACACTGTTTAATTAACACTTTGTATAACACTGTTGTGACTACAAATGTTATAGCCTTTTTTTTAATGCACTTAAGTTAGCAGATTTCTCTCTCTTTGGTAAAAAGTTTGATAATATTGTTTTAAAATTTGCTTTTTTGCCTTCAGTGAAAAGCACAGATATTATACCAAATATAATGTAAACCTCTGACCAAAGGTGATATGTTCAGTCTCCATAAATCAAAGCTTTAAATTAAAAGAAACTTTAAGTAATAAATAGTTTCAATTTCGTATCCACCTAATTTGTACCAAGTTATTAAATATTGCACTGGAGACTAGCTTAACAAACATATAAGATATAGCAATTATTTGCATGCAAATGATTTTTCTGAATTTCTAGTGTTTTGTTTGTTCTCTTAAGATGGTCTAATATGTATTAAATGTTAGTTATATGGCTAGTATTATATTACAGTTCAGTTGCTCAGTCTTGTCCAACTGTGTGTGGCCCCATGGACTGCAGCAGGCCAGGCTTCCCTGTCCATCACCAACTCCCAGAACTTACTCAAACTCATATCCATCCCGTCAGTGATGCCATCCAACCATCTCATCCTCTGTCTTCCCCTTCTCCTCCTGCCTTCAATATTTCCTAGCATCAGGGTCTTTTCCAGTGAATCAGTTCTTTGCATCAGGTGGCCAAAGTATTGGAGTTTCAGCTTCAGTATCAGTCCTTCCAATGAATATTCAGGACTGATTTCCTTTAGGATTGACTGGTTTGATCTCCTTGCAATCCAAGGGACTCTCAAGAGTCTACTCCAACAGTACAGTTCAAAAGCTTTCTTTATGATCCAGCTCTCACATCCACACTTGACTACTGGAAAAATCATAGCTTTGACTAAATGAAACTTTGTCGACAAAGTAATATCTCTGCTTTTTAATATGCTGTCTAGGTTGGTCATAGCTTTTCTTCCAGGGAGAAACTGTCTTTTAATTTCATGGCTGCAGACACCATCTACAATAATTTTGGAGCCCAAGAAAATAAAGTATTATATTAAAAAAGCATCATGTCACATTTATCAAATTTAAGTTTTATAACAAACCTGTGAAAGTGAAGTCGTTCAGTCGTGTCCGACTCTTAGCGACCCCATGGACTGAAACCCACCAGGCTCCTCCGTCCATGGGATTTTCCAGGCAAGAGTACTGGAGTGGGGTGCCATTGCAAACCTGAGAAGTAGGCATTATTCATACTTTTTAAGTAGGAAAACATGCTCAGAGAGGATAAGTAACTTGCTTTAAGTCACACAGTTTATAAGTTGTGAAGTTGGGAGTTTTAAAAATGCCTCATAATATCCTTTCAGATACAGTGTCTGGCTCATTTTCAAGGCTCATGAAATTGGTAAACCAAGGTCTGTGGAGAAAATCTAGATGGTGACCTCTGCGATTCCCTGCTTTCTAAGTTTTCTAGAAATGATTTACGTGTCCTGGCTTTCCAGAACTTGGTTACTCAAACTCAAAGTCATATCTCTGTAAACAAAATAAACTCCAAACCCTGAGAGGCTGAATGTAAGCTAGGCAAGCTTTCTAATCTTCACATTAGTCCCCTTTCCTTCTCCCAAACCCAAAAACCTATAAACATACTTTAAATAAACAATAGTCTGGTAAGAGTATTATTATATCAGTTATATCAATTATATTAGTTAACCTGCAGTATATAGTAAAACTCTTAAAACTGAGCTAAGCAATACTATTAAGAAGACTTTAAAGAGGGAATTTGTGCTACAGAATAGAGTAGTTGGAAAAACATGGATTTTGGAGTTAAGCAGGCCTAAATCTGAACCGTGATTGCCAGTTATACATTGTATATCCTTAGACAGGTTTATTTAATTTTTCAGAGCCTCTGTTTTGTCATCTGAAAATGGTAATATTCCCTACCTTACAGAATTATTTAGTCAAATAGTAATAATTGCTGCAATTTTAATATTATTAAAATCTCTTTTTATGTGTAGATTCCCAATGTGGTACCTTTTCAAGGTGATGTCTTTCATCCTAATTCTTGGAACTACTCATGGTGTGTTTAGAAAACAAAGATCTGTGAACCCTGAAGCAAGCATGAATATTGTAAGTTGCTAGGACATAAATGTTCAGTTAATAAAGTAACGGGGAATGCTACTCTTCAGTTTTGAGGGGTTTTATTTGAATAGATCTACAGTCAGTTTATACCTCTGCATTCATGTATTTTGAATATGGGTCAACTAATATTCCTCATCTGCTATCCTATAGCTTTAAGTTTCCGTTTCTGCTTTATTCTGTGTCTGAAATGAAAATATGCATAACCGTATCATTTCTCTATTCTATATATGCATTTACATAACAAATTCCACATATGTATATATTCTTAGCTATATATATAAACAAACAAACACTTGTGGGTAAACATTTTAAAATTTTATATTGGTATATAGGTAAAACTATGATTAGTAGTCAGAAAAAAAATAATTGGTTAGTTCTTGAGATATGTCCTTGAATGCAGGGGTTTTAATTTTTTGTTGTTGTTTTATTTATCTATGAACCCCTGGTGTAGAAGACTAATGCTTAGTAGATGTTTTGTAAATATTTATTACTGAATTAATCATTGAATTAGTGAAAATAAAAAATACAAAATACATAGGCTTAAGATTGAGAATACAAAGATTCATTATTACATTAATGTGTGTTTGTGTGTGTTAGTTAGTCATGTCCTACTCTTTGTGACCCCATGGATTATAGCCTGCCAGGCTCCTCTGTCCACGGGATTAGGTTAGATTAATTAGTTTACATTAATTCACTAACAGTCTTATTCTAAAAGGTTTGCTTTTTCCTTATCTAGAGTCAAATTATTTCCTACTGGGGCTACCCAGATGAAGAGTATGATATTACAACTGAAGATGGTTATATCCTTGGCCTTTATCGAATTCCCTATGGGAAAACAAACAGTGAAAACAATTCAGGTAACACTCAGTTCAAGATAAACTGATGATTATCTGAAGCTCTTAACTTCTCCATTTCTTCTCAGTGAGTTTAGAATAAGAAAAGGGTTTAAAAAAATTAAGTGAACAGTTAACTTCTCATGCGTATCTCCATATGCCCCAGAAAGAGAATCTGACTCTCTTTAGCTTCCTGTTCAGAGTGGTTTTAAAGTATGGTGGAACACACGGTCCTTCCAAGTTTTCTTTGTGGATCACCATACTCATACATGTTGATTACCTAGAGTTTTCTTTGTTCAATGAGGGGTTAGAAATGCTCTGAAACACAGTAGCTTTATTCTGTAGGTTTGAAGTATGGTTGGTAAAAATTTCTTTCTTTGTGCCTATGAATCTCTCCTCTAATAATAGCAAAGAAAAAGGTTTGGTAGCAGTCTCATGGCTCTTTACTCCAGTACTACATACACTACTGTCAGCAGAATAAGACGCTGAAAAACGCACTAGAATTTGTCACTAGGGTCATATTAATAATTCTAGATGTACCACTTACTAGCACAATACTGACTACTTTTCTTATTTGTCTGTTGCAAAAAAAAAACCCGGAGAATTTTCCTTTTCTCCTTGTTTTTCCTTGAAAAAATTGTTTCTCATATTTTAGGACACTCTGTCAAGTTCTCATTTTGAACATTATGGTACATTTCAGAGAAAATTCATTAATTTTGAGTAGCCTCTACCAATATAATTTTTGATCCTTATAGAGGTCACATCTACTAGGCAGAAAATTTTGACATAATTATTGTAATCATTCCTCGGGGTTTGACTCAATTTTTCAAACACTAATAAAAGACTTAAAGATAATTTTAAAATATAGTAAGTACCTTAGAGTTCTCTAGAAGCAGTCCTGAAACAAGGATATAGGTGGATGTAATTTATTGATTGGAATACTTTCATGAGAAGATAATGTGGACAAGACGGGAAGGCAGGGGAAGGAGCTAAGAAAGGATGAGACTCAGCTAATACAATGATGTCTCAGAGGAATCCTGAATTGCCCTGCAGACACGGTCCCACCTTGAAGTTAGGAAGCTAGCTGTTTTGCATTCTTGTATCAGTTAGTCACTGCCAGAAGGACATCCATAGAAAGAAATAAAGTCTGCCTGAGGAAATTCCCCTTAGCCTGGGGGCAGTTCCACAGAGAAAGGGGCAACAGTGAACCCTTCAGAAGCACCAGTCACAATTGCTGGAGAATGATTCAGCTGCTTAACAAAGGGAATCTAGGTGTGACACTAAAATAATCTAGTAAACGTACCACTTGCACTGCTCAGAGCTACATGTTTTTCACATTAAGTTTATTTCATCTGCTATTACATTTAATCCTAATGCCATATCTGGTATTCATACATTCCTCTCTCCACTACCCACTGTAAATTTCTCTTCCTCTTGGCTGTCTTTCTTTATTTGATAAACCAGGCCTTTATCCCTAAGGGCCGCTATGTCCCTAATATGTCATAGTTGCCATACTTGCACATTAACAGTTAAAACAAGGCATGGGAGTAACAAAAGATGCCTATGTGTATCATTTCAATACCAAATATGTTTTCCCAATTTATCCCAGCAGCCCTACCTCTCTATGATGATCAAGGCCAGTTATTCCGGATCTAGGGTTGGTCTGCACTGTTAGAGTGTCTGTACAAACCATTCATCACTTTCCTGTATCATCACAGGAAATGTAATATTTTAGCATTGAAGTGCTATAATATGCAAGGTTCTTTCAATACTCTAGCTACAATGCCTGTATTCAGTAATGATGATAATGATGTGGATTATGTGTGAAGGGCAATTTGGGGAGTAAAACAAAGTTATCAGTGAGCACACATTATGTTATTCAAGCTGCTGCTTCTCAAAAACCTTGGAAGTATAAATTAGAACTCAGGAAACACTGGTGATTAAAGCAATGGTTCTAGTGATAAAATCTATATTAAATATATCTGTGAAAATGTGAGTATAAAATTATTTTATGAAGTGAGAAAGGTGGAGTAATAATATAAAATATATCTTATGTAACATGCTATTTAAAGAACAGGTGGCAAGAATACACAGAAGAACTGTACAAAAAAGATCTTCATGACCCAGATAATCATGATGGTGTGATCACTTACCTACAGCCAGACATCCTGGAATGCAAAGTCAAGTGGGCCTTAGGAAGCATCTCTATGAACAAAGCTGGTGCAGGTGATGGAATTCCAGTTGAGCTATTCCAAATCCTAAAAGATGATGCTGTGAAAGTGCTGCATTCAATATGCCAGCAAATTTGGAAAACTCAGCAGTGGCCACAGGACTGGAAAAGGTCAGTTTTCATTCCAATCCCAAAGAAATGCAATGCCAAAGAATGCTCAAACTACTGCACAATTGCACTCTTCTCACACACTAGCAAAGTAATGCTCAAAATTCTCCAAGCCAGGCTTTAGCAATACATGAACCATGAACTTCCAGATGTTCAAGTTGGATTTAGAAAACACAGAGGAACCAGAGATCAAATTGTCAACATCTTCTGGATCACCAAAAAAGCAAGAGAGTTCCAGAAAAACATCTACTTCTGCTTTATTGACTATGCCAAAGCCTTTGACTGTGTGGATCACAATAAACTGTGGAAAATTCTGAAAGAGATGGGAATACCAGACCACCTGACCTGCCTCTTGAGAAACCTGTTTGCAGGTCAGGAAGCAACAGTTAGAACTGGACATGGAACAACAGACTGGTTCCAAATAGGAAAAGGAGTAGGTCAAGGCAGTATATTGCCACCCTGCTTATTTAACTTACACGCAGAGTACATCATGAGAAACGCTGGGCTGGAAGAAGCACAAGCTGGAATCAAGATTGCTGGGAGAAGAATCAATAACCTCAGATATATAGATGACACTACCCTTATGGCAGAAAGTGAAGAAGAACTAAAGAGCCTCTTGATGAAAGTTAAAGAAGAGAGTGAAAAACTTGGCTTAAAACTCAACATTCAGAAAATGAAGATCAAGGCATCTGGTCCCATCATTTCATAGGAATAGATGGGGAAACAGTGGAAACAGTGTCAGACTTTATTTTTTGGGCTCCAAAATCACTGCAGATTGTGACTGCAGCCATGAAATTAAAAGACACTTACTCCTTGGAAGCAAAGTTATGACCAACCTAGACAGCATATTAAAAAGTAGAGACATTACTTTGCTAACAAAGGTCCATCTAGTCAAAGGTATGGTTTTTCCAGTAGTCATGTATGGATGCGAGAGTTGGACTATAAAGAAAGCTGAGCACCAAAGAATTGCTGCTTTTGAACTATGGTGTTGGAGAAGACTCTTGAGAGTCCTTTGGACTGCAAGGAGATCCAACCAGTCCTTCCTAAAGGAAATCAGTCCTGGGTGTTCATTGGAAGGACTGATATTGAAGCTGAAACTCCAATACTTTGGCCACCTCATGCAAAGAGCTGACTCATTGGAAAAGACCCTGATGCTGGGAAAGATTGAAGGCAGGAGGAGAAGGGGGCAACAGAGGATGAGACGGTTGGATGGCATCACTGACTCAATGGACATGAGTTTGAGTAGTCTCCGGGAATTGGTGATGGACATGGAGGCCTGGCGTGTGGCAGTCCATGGGGTCATAAAGAGTCGGACATGACTGAGCAACTGAGCTGAACTGAACTGAACAATGCTATTTAAATGAGTCCCCAAGTTACCAAGTGATATTTGAATATTCTATGTCCTTAAAATTTTGTATGTTTAAGTATGTGTGGGCTAAGTAGCTTTAGTCATGACTGACTCTTTGCAACTCTATGGACTATTGCCTGGCTCTTCTGTCCATGGGGATTCTCCAGGCAAGGATACTGGAGCGGGTTGCCATGCCCTCTTCCAGGAGACCTCCTGGACCCAGGGATCAAACCCACATCTTTTACTTTTCCTGCATTCTCAGGCCATCTCTTTACCACTAGTGGCACCTGGAGAGCCCATGTTTATGTATGTGCCATGACCTAATTGCCCACTTGGTCATATGAGAGAAATTCATTAGTGAACAACTCTGACATAAAATGGAATTAAAACATGTAAAACTTACCCTATTTATACAATTAAAAAAATTTTATCCTATAAGATTAAATTTGAGGTCAGATACTCATGTAGACACTACAATATTTTAAAAGAAATTTTCTACATTTTTTCCAGTTCAGAGACTTGTTGTATACTTGCAACATGGTTTGCTCACATCTGCCAGCAGCTGGATTTCCAATCTTCCTAATAACAGCCTAGGCTTCCTTCTGGCAGATGCTGGTTATGATGTGTGGATGGGGAACAGCAGAGGGACTACCTGGTCCCGAAAACACTTGTACCTAAAAACAAATTCCAAAGAATTCTGGGCTTTCAGGTACAGAAAAAACCAAGTAATATTTTGTTGTATAAGTGTATTGGACCGTTTTCTTCTTTTTGAATGAAATGAAATGAAACATAAGTCTTTTTTTCTCAACTCAGGGCTCTCAATAGACTATTAAAATTTATATAAATTTTACCTGGAAAGTTAAAGAGTACTTATTTGATTTTGAGCTTATTTCTCATTTTTAAGCAGTAAGCTTTACTGACTACCCTATTCTATTTTTTCACTCTGTAACCTATCTATTTAGTCTACTTCACTGCACTTAGAATATACAATCACCTTCTTTATAAAACTGTCTTGTGGCTATTTTATTTCCTTAACTTTGTGTTCTCACAGAAGTCTCTAGTCAATAGATAAATTAGATTATCTAACTTATTGATAGTACCCAAGGAGAGTTGAAAAATGCTTTAAATATATTTAGCTAATCAATATCTTCAAATGTTAACATAACATTAGTAGAATATACATTTTTATTTTCTTTTTTCTTTTGTAGCTTTGATGAGATGGCTAAATATGACCTTCCAGCCTCCATTGATTTCATTGTGAAGCAAACCCAACAACAGCAAATATTTTATGTAGGCCATTCACAAGGCACTACCATTGGTATGGCAAGAAAGATCGTTGCTGCTATTACTTTATTACACTTTTGAAGTTTGTAGATACATTCTTAAGGATATAGGTCAGTTTCTAGACCTGTAAGTGAACCAAAGCAGGACTGTGAGACATATATCACAGAGCAGTGCCCTGGAAGATTATATCCTGTTTTAATTCTATATTGTATTCTCTAGTCACAGAGAATTGACTGTAAAAACAAAGTTCTGTTTGTTTGCAATGTATAAAAGCTGGATATCCATCTAAATAGCACAATGAAGTCATAGCTGTCATTTATTCCACAAATAGAAATTGTATAATTATTTTTCTTTTAAAAATCAAGCATAGGCATTTATGAGTAAGAAGTTTTAAAAGGGTGCTTGGATTTTTACATTTAGGACACATTAAACTTAAGAAATGAACAAAGATGAAGAAATCCTCCCTATATTTAAAGATGACTAGAAAAGAACTTTCATCCCTTTATAATACTTAACACTTCTACCTAATGTGTATCAATTTTGCTTTCAGAAACATATTCCCTAAAACTTAATGTAATTCTCTTCCATGGTACCATGAAACTTAATCTTTCTACTTGGGAAGCAGAAAAGTCTACTTTATAATAGAACCTGATATTAAAAAGAGTTTTTTCTAAACTGTAGAGTGTCATCTAGATGGTATTGGTCATCATCATTATCGTCTAGACTGAAGAGTATTAAGTATTTCCTATAGCAATCATCCACTTTCTACCAGAAAAATTATGTCAAATAACAATCTCATTCCATTTCTCATAGACCTTTTCTCTGATATTTATTAACCGTGTGTGAATTTTAATCCAAATTTTCATCAGCTATTCAGTTGTATGGAACCAAGACTCTTAGGAAATAATCAAATAAGAAAAAAATGAGTCATGTGCAAGAGCGTATATCGACTCACACTTTGATATGATATATAATTCTTTGCTTCTTTGACTTCTCAGAACCCAAGGAAAAAAGAACCAGTAAAAATAGAGGGGATGTGCAGTTACATAGCTTGATAAATTATCAAAAAAGGAAAAACTTCTATTTGTCATATTAATTACTCTGAATTATCAATAAAATAAAGTGTTTAGTACCCTCTGTTCAAGAAAAGTTTTAATTAAAAGTAAATATTAAAACAATTAGATATTTATTGAATTTCTCACCTAAAGTAGATTCATCTATCTGAAAAATTCACTTACATCATTTTTGCCATTGCCAGTTATACTAATGTATAATAGCAGATATTTCTGATTTAAAACTATGGTGTTATAAAACGGATTTATTGCTGAATTATCCTCATTTACGATCTACACATTTGCTTTAGATCCTAATAATCAGCATTATGTTGTGATCAATATGCATGTCTCATTATGGGAGGTCAATAACTTTTGATAGATAAATTAAGAAATGAATCAGTAAATTAATTATTGAAATTACCACTGTCATTTCTTACATGATAGTAATTAAGAATCGTTCATTTATATCTTATTTTCTTTCAGCTTTCATAACATTTTCCACAATACCAAAGATAGCTGAAAGAATCAGAGTATTTTTTGCCTTAGCCCCAGCTTTTTCCATTAAATGCTCAAAAAGCCCTTTAATTAAAATGGCATACAACTGGAAGTCACTGATCAAGGTGTGTTATTTCTTCCCTTCTTGTAGCTGACAACCCAACATGATAATGATTCTCTTCTTTCAAAATAAAAAGGCTTGGCTATGTTTGCACAGCCACATGTATGATTTTAATTTTTTGGCTTCATTTACACTGGATTCTTGCCTTTGTTTCTACACAGGAATAGAATTTTACTTATGATACTTTTGGATGACTCATTGTGTAAGAAATTCATTAAGCAAATCATCTCTACATATTGTGCTCAAATTTCATCCCTTAATTTAAATGTTTTAAACTGTAAGATAATGTATTTGGTTATAAATATAGTGAATTCACCACATCAATTTTTGATTAAATTGTTTTAGTCTTCCAAACATGAATAAATTTATTTTACAGTTTTTTTCTGGCAGCAAAGAGTTCTTACCTAATACCTCCTTTAAAAGATTTGTTGGATCAAAGCTGTGTCCACTGAAGATTTTTGGTAAGATTTGCCGTGATGTCTTGTTTATGATAAGTGGATATGACCTAAAGAACTTAAATACGGTGAGAACAAGTTGTATTTAAAATATATTTTGCCAATTTTTAGAAAGCAGCTTTTAATAGTGCTTATTCTATGCTTTGTGTATCTTTTTATGTTTTACCCATTTATTCTTATAGTTAGATTCTTAGCCTTTCTAATTTTCTGACTGAACCAACATTAAGAAACTAATTTGTATTAGCATGCTGGGATTTTTTTACTTCCATATTTGTCTTGATCTCTATAAAGAATAGAGACTAGCTATAGCTATAGTTATCTTTATTAGTCTTTGCAGTTAGATGTTAGTTGTCTGAGGTTTCATGTATTCAGGTTGTCTTCCATTCACTATCTTACATAACTCTTCCTCTTATGTCCTGATTCCTAACACTTTTCCACTAACTTGATTTTTCCATAATTAGGGTGCCTGGCAATTAACTTATATGCTTTTGGCATTCATCAAAATTTCTGGGGTGGGAAACTCTTCTGGTACTCAAGCTACTATTAGAAGGCCATTTGTATTGATTGTATATAAATTCTCTTAAAGATGCAAGGATTTATCAGCACTTTAAATTAAAAAACCCAAATTTGAAAAAAGCAGTTGTTTGTGGCATTTGGACTAGTTTATTGATTCTTGCTCCTGGGCCTTTTAAGAAAGTTCTTAATGAGAACCAACGTATCTGTTCATAGGAAAATAGGTGTTCTCTTAATATCCAAGCACATTTTCATACCACAAGGATATATATTGATTTTTTTTTAACTTCAAGAAGGTCTTATTGCAAGTCTCAGACAATTACAGATATTTGAAAGAAACACTAATATTTTTCATAGTAGAAGAAAAGAACTCCATTCTCTCCCTTTTCCCCGAAGATATGAAAAGCATAATTTTCTGTCATAGAAGATTACCTTTTTTAAAAGGCCTCTTATACTCTTCTATCTAGTGTTATATATCTACCATAGAATGTCTAGAAACATCTTAAATATAATCTTTATTTCTGCTTGCCTTTCTGAGTTATTCTATGTCTTGGATAGTGTATTTGGCTATTGATGTCTTTTTTGTAATTATAGTGTCTTTGAGAATTCTTTTGTAGGTGGACTATTAGGAAAGCTTATATTCTAACTTCTTAGCCTTTAAATTTGTGAGTCTCCTTTCTGGGACAAAAGTTGACAGTGTCATCAATTGCAATTAGTTGTGTACTAAGTTATCTAGTAGTGTGGCTCAGAACATGAACTCCTTATTGCCAATTTCAGTCTGAAATTGAAGAAAGTAGGGAAAACCACTAGGCCATTCAAGTATGACCTAAATCAAATCCTTTATACAGTGGAAGTGAGAAATAGATTTAAGGGACTAGATCTGATAGATAGAGTGACTGATGAACTATGGTCGGAGGTTTGTGACATTGTACAGGAAACAGGGATCAAGACCATCCCCATGGAAAAGAAATGTAAAAAGGCAAAATGGCTGTCTGGGGAGGCCTTACAAATAGCTGTGAAAAGAAGAGAAGAGGAAAGCAAAGGAGAAAAGGAAAGATATAAGCGTCTGAATGCAGAGTTCCAAAGAATAGCAAGAAGAGATAAGAAAGCCTTCTTCAGCGATCAATGCAAAGAAATAGAGGAAAACAACAGAATGGGAAAGACTAGAGATCTCTTCAAGAAAATTAGAGATACCGAGGGAACATTTCATGCAAAGATGGGCTCTATAAAGGACAGAAATGGTATGGACCTAACAGAAGCAGAAGATATTAAGAAGAGGTGGCAAGAATACACAGAACTGTACAAAAAAGATCTTCACGACCCAGATAATCACGATGGTGTGATTACTGACCTAGAGCCAGACATCCTGGAATGTGAAGTCAAGTGGGCTTTAGAAAGCATCACTACGAACAAAGCTAGTGGAGGTGATGGAATTCCAGCTGAATTATTTCAAATCCTGAAAGATGATGCTGTGAAAGTGCTGCACTCAATATGCCAGCAAGTTTGGAAAACTCAGCAGTGGCCACAGGACTGGAAAAGGTCAGTTTTCATTCCAATCCCAAAGAAAGGCAATGCCAAAGAATGCTCAAACTACCGCACAATTGCACTCATCTCACACGCTAGTAAAGCAATGCTGAAAATTCTCCAAGCCAGGCTTCAGCAGTACGTGAACCGTGAACTTCCTGATGTTCAAGCTGGTTTTAGAAAAAGCAGAGGAACCAGAGATCAAATTGCCAACATCCGCTGGATCATCAAAAAAGCAAGAGAGTTCCAGAAAAAAACATCTATTTCTACTTTACTGACTATGCCAAAGCCTTTGACTGTGTGGATCACAATGAACTGTGGAAAATTCTGAAAGAGATGGGAATACCAGACCACCTGACCTGCCTCTTGAGAAACCTATATGCAGGTCAGGAAGCAACAGTTAGAACTGGACATGGAACAACAGACGGGGTCCAAATAGGAAAAGGAGTACATCAAGGCTGTATATTGTCACCCTGCTTATTTAACTTCTATTCAGAGTACATCATGAGAAATGCTGAGCTGGAAGAAGCACAAGCTGGAATCAAGATTGCCGGGAGAAATATCAATAACCTGATATGCAGATGATACCGCCCTTATGGCAGAAAGTGAAGAGGAACTAAAAAGCCTCTTGATAAAATTGAAAGAGGAGAGTGAAAAAGTTGGCTTAAAGCTCAACATTCAAAAAACAAAGATCATGGCATCTGGTCCCATCACTTCATGGGAAATAGATGGGGAAACAGTGGAAACAGTGTCAGACTTTATTTTTTTGGGTTCCAAAATCACTGCAGATGGTGATTGCAGCCATGAAATTAAAAGATGCTTACTCCTTTGAAGGAAAGTTATGACCAATCTAGACAGCATATTCAAAAGCAGAGACATTACTTTGCCAACAAAGGTCCATGTAGTCAAGGCTATGGTTTTTCCAGTGGTCATGTATGGGTGTGAGAGTTGGACTGTGAAGAAGGCTGAGCGCCAAAGAATTGATGCTTTTGAACTGTGGTGTTGGAGAAGACTCTTGAGAATCCCTTGGACTGCAAGGAGATCCAACCAGTCCATTCTAAAGGAGATCAGCCCTGGGATTTCTTTGGAAGGAATGATGCTAAAGCTGAAACTCCAGTACTTTGGCCACCTCATGCGAAGAGTTGGCTCATTGGAAAAGACTCTGATGCTGGGAGGGATTGGGGACAGGAGGAGAAGGGGACAATAGAGGATGGGATGGCTGGATGGCATCACCAACTCAATCGACGTGAGTTTGGCTGAACTCCGGGAGATGGTGATGGACAGAGAGGCCTGGCGTGCTGCGATTCATGGGGTTGCAAAGAGTTGGACATGACTGAGCGACTGAACTGAACTGAACTGAAGTTATCTAGGATTGGGAAATTTTGAAGTGAAAAAATTCCCACACAGTGTATATGGGAACTATAAGAGTGATAGTTGAGTTTGAATCAGTTCTTTTTTTCCTTTAATTCAGTCCTCTTGATTCTATCAATATCGATTGGGAAATTAAGATCTGACTTGAAATTTCCTTCCTGTAGACAGTATGAAAAACCAGAGGAGAATCTTGCAGTTTGCAGAAAGGCAGTGTCTAGAATCTGGCCAATGTCACTCAGCAAACTGAAAAGAAGTTATCATATGAGGAAGATTAGGTAGCAAAAACTCTCATTAATGTAATTTGGAAAATATGTCATCAAACAACTCAGAATTTTGACTTTGTCCAGTTCTTGTAATTCAGCTTATTTCTTTCATGGATTGTGCCTTTGGTACTGTATCTGCAAAGTCATTGCCACAGTCAAGGTTGTCTAGTTTTTTTCCTGTGTTATCTTTTAGAAGTTTTATAGTTTAGCATTTCCCATTTAGACCTATGGTCTGTTTTGAGTCATTTTTTGTGAAGGATGTAAGGTCTGTGTCTAGGTTCCTTTTTTTTTTTTTTCCCCCATGTGATATCCAGTTGTTTCAACACCATTTAATGAAAAGATTATCATTTTCCTATTACATTGCCTTTGTTTTTTTGTCAAAGATCAATTAACTGTGTTTCTAGGGGTCTATTTCTGGGCTCTGTATTCTGCTCTATTTATCTATCTGTCCACCCTTTCACCAATACTACCTTGTCTTGATTACTGTAGCTTTATATTAATAATGTCTTGAGGTTATGTCTTGTCAGTCCTCCCTTTAATAATTGTGTTGGCTGTTCTGGGATCTTTTGTCTCTCTACATAAAACTTTGGAAGTGGTTTGTCAGTATTGTAAACATAATTTGTTGAGATTTTAGTAAGGATCACATTGACCTTATATATCTTATTCACTGACGGAGGTTCCCAGGGAGTATGTAGGCAATGCAAATCTAGGTTACAGATTGGCATGAGCACAGCTGTATCTGATTAAGCTTTACTTTGGGTTGTGTAGAACTTTGCGACTCCAGTTTATTATGGAAAGAATTTCTTTTTAAACTTTCCCACTGTCCTCAAAAAGTCCTGGGCTGATTTTTGCTCTCCTTAACTAGTTATCTTTTTGCCTTTCATACTGTTCATGGGGTTTTCATTGCAAGAATACTGAAGTGGTTTTCAATTCCCTTCTCTAGGACAGGAAGTCCAGGGGGACATGACTGAGTGGCTAAACTGAACTGATTTCTTAAAATGAAACTTTAAATTTTCTAGGACTGGCAGATAAACTTAAGTGACTTTAGTACATTGCTTTTCTTTTTATTTTTTATTTATTTATTTTTTTAAAACCGCGTCCCTCGCTCCGCGGCTCTCCTCCCGGGGGCGGGCGCGGGGCGGCGGCGGAGGCGGAGCGGAGCCGCCCTGCCTCGGAGCTCCTGCCGGGGCGGCCGCGAGCTGCGTCCTGCTTTTCTTTTTAAATTCTCTGTCTTTTCTCTCCCATTTGTCCTGGTACTTTCTTTCTATCTTTTCAGTTCTTCAGTGCTTTCAAAAGGTGTGTGTTACATCACTTTTGATTGTTTTCAGTATAAGTGATGGACCTCAGAACTTAGAAATCCAATAATAACTTCTATATTAATGCAAAATTTACATTTAATAAGAACATTTATGTATTTAATTAAAATGTAATTTTGTTTTATTAATACTATTTATTATAAATTAAATTTCCTTGAAATTTTTTAGTTTAATAAATATCAAAGATTGTTTTTTCTGGTTGGAAGAATAAAAATAATGTTTTAAACCCTCAGAGTCGTGTGGATGTGTACATGTCACAAAACCCAGCAGGAACATCTGTTCAAAATATGGTCCACTGGAGTCAGGTACACTAAAATACATTTTTCAGTGCATTTTGGTAAAATTTTATTTAAACTACTTGCAGCTTATGTCACCATTCTAGGGATATGGCCATTGCCATAGAATGATAAATTTAGAAGGATACATTGAAATTATTAAAAATATGTATGATTCTTAAAAGTTTATAATATATGTTAATAATAGAATCTGTTAGATCCTCAGTTTAAGCAATAAGAGCAGTACAGTTATTTTCTATTTTACAAATGAGAAAATGTTCATTCAGAACAGTAGGCAAGGGATCAACTAGGCTATGCTCATGATTTAATTTGCCCATATATTTAAAACTTTTTCTTAAAAAACAAAACAAACAAAAAAACTAAGACAAGAACAGACGTCTCTCAATACCTACTCTCTCACTAGATTATGCTTTCTCCTCCGGTAAATTGTGAACTCTATGAAGACCATGGCCAAGTTTTGTTCAGTTATCTATTGCAAAACTAAGTTTGTGGCATATAATAGATACTCAAGAATATTTGTTGAGTGAATATTGATAAAGAAAAATTCCATATGAATGCCATCTTAATGTTGACAGCTGAGATAAAATAGGAATATATATGCTTGAGATCAAAATACAAGATATTGAATTCTTTCTCTAAATCTTACTGGCAGTAGGACATTAAATAAGGTCATTAAATCTCTATGAATTCTGTTTCTTTAATTCTAAAAATAGAATTAATAATCATGCTCTCACCTAACAAAAATAACTATGAGAATTAAATAGGATAATGATTATGAGAGTGTCTTTAAATTTAATGAACACTAGAAACATTTAAAGTGTACTAGTATTGATAAGACACTAATGAAAGAAATCAAAGATGACATAAACAGATGGAGAGGTATTCCATGTTCCTGGGTAGGAAGAATCGATATTGTGAAAATGACTATACTACCAAATGCAATCTACAGATTCAATGTGATCCCTATCAAATCACCAATGGCATTTTTCACAGAACTAGAACAAAAAATTTCACAATTCATAGAAACACAAAAGACTCATGAATAGCCAAAGCATTTGAGAAAGAAGAATGAATCTGGAGGAATCAACCTTCCTGACTTCAGATTATACTACAAAGCTACACTCATCAAGACAGTATGGTACTGGCACAGAAGCAGAAATATATACCAATGGAACAAGACAGAAAAAGCCCAGAAATAAACCCATGCACCTATGGTTTCCTTATTTTTGACAAAGGAGGCAAGAATATACAATGGGGCAAAGACAGCCTCTTCAATAAATGGTGCTGGGAAAACTGGACAGCCACATGTAAAAGAATGAAATTAGAACACTTTCTAACACCACACACAAAGATAAACTCAAAATGGATTAAAGACCTAAATGTAAGACCAGAAACTATAAAACTCTTAGAGGAAAACATAGGCAGAACACTCAATGACATAAATCAAAGCAAGATCCTCTACGACCACCTCCTAGAGTAATGAACATAAAAACAAAGTAAACAAGTGGGACCTGATTAAACCTGAAAGCTTTTGCACAGCAAAGAAAACTGTAAGCAAAGTGAAAATACAACCCTCAGAATGGGAGAAAATAATAGCAAATGAAACAACTGACAAATGATTAATTTCCAATATAAACAAGTAGCTTATACAACTCAATACCAGAAAGACAAACAGCCCAATCAAAAATTGGATAAAAGACCTAAACAGACATTTCTCCAAAGAAGACATATAGATGGCTAACAAACACATTAAAAGATGCTCAACATCGCTCATTATTAGAGAAGTGCAAATCAAAACTACAATGAGATATCACCTCACAGCGGTCAGAATGGCCCTCATCAAAAAGTCTACAAACAATAAATGCTGGAGAGGGTGTGGAGAAAAGTGAAAGCTCTTGCACTGTTGGTGAGAATGTAAACTGATATAGCCACTGTGGAAGATGGTATGGAGATTCCTTAAAAAAACTAGGAATAAAACCACCATATGACCCAGAAATCCCACTCCTAAGCATACACCCTGAGACAACCAAAATTGAAAAAGACATATGTATCCCATTCTCCACTGCAGCACTATTTACAACAGCTAGAACATGGAAGCAACATGGATGTCCATGGACAGATGAATGGATAAAGAAGTTGTGGTATATATGCGCAATGGAATATTACTCAGCATAAAAAGAAATGCATTTGAGTCAGTTCTAATGAAGTGGATGAACCTAGAACCTATTATACAGAGTAAAGTGAGTCAGAAAGAGAAAGATAAATACTGTATTTTAATGCGTAAAGGAGTACATCAAGGCTGTATATTGTCACCTTGCTTATTTAGCTTCTATGCAGAGTACATCATGAGAAACACTGGGCTGAATGAAGCATAAGCTGGAATCAAGATTGCTGGGAGAAATATCAATAACCTCAGATATGCAGATGACACCACCCCTTATGGCAGAAAGAAGAAGAACTAAAAAGCCTCTTGATGAAAGTGAAAGTGGAGAATGAAAAAGTTGGCTTAAAGCTCAACATTCAGAAAACTAAGATCATGGCAAATGGTCCCATCACTTCATGGCAAATAGATGGGGAAACACTGGGAACAGTGGCTAACTTTATTAGGGCTGGATGAAGCACAGGCTGAAAATGGACCAGGAAAGTTAGGTCCATGAATCAAGGAAAAGGGGACAACAGAGGATGAGACAGTTTATTGGCATCACTGACTCGATGGATGAGTTTGAACAAGGTCTGGGAGTTCATGATGGACAGGGAAACCTGGCATGCTGCAGTTCATGAGGTCACAGAGTTGGAGACGACTGAATGACTTGAACTGAACACTTTTAAGGAATGTTTTTAGCTTCTATGTTGAATAGATTATAGTGAAGCAAGAGTATAAGCAATGAGAAAGTCAGATTATTGCAGCAATGCAAAAGAGAATTGATGATAGCTTGCTCTGATATGTTTCCAGTAGAGGTGATAAAAATTGTTAGATTCTGAATATGCATGTGTATATCATGAAATTGGAGCCTACAAAATTTAATCATGGAAATATGAGAAGTAAAAGAAATGAATGTTGGATGATCCAAAGTTTTTGGACTAAGTAATGAAAAGATGAAATTAGTTTTGAAGGAGAGGGAGAAGTTTGATGATGGATGGAAAGATAAGATGTTCTATTTCAGAGATGTTGTTTTAGACATTTAAGTCTTGATTTTGCATAAGTTGTGTATAGAAGTCTAGAGGGCTTTCTGGTGGTTCAGTGGTAAAGAATTCGCCTGCACTGCAGGAGCCACAGGAGACGCCATCAATCCCTGTGTTGCAAAGATGCCCTGGAGGACAGCAGGGCTACCTTCTCCAGCATTCTTACCTGGAGAATCCCATTGACAGAGAAGCCTGATGGGCTACACCCTTAGGGTCACAAAAAGTCAGACGTGCCTGAATCGACTGAGCATGAGCCTGATAGGAGTCTAGAATTTGGAAAAGACTTATAAAAGAAGATAAACACTTTGAATGTGTATAACGTTTAAATCCAAGAGACTGGATGAGAAAACAAATAGACTGAGTATAAATAGAGAAGAAAAGAGGAGTAAAGATTAAGTGATGAGACATGGAAAGATTTAGAGGTCAGCAGGAGAGGCTAAATTTGCCGAGGAAGCTTAAAAGAAGCATTGAGTAAAACAATGAAAAAAAAATAATGAAGACCAAGATATCATGTTATTCTAGAAGTTAAGTGAAGAAAAGATCTCAAGGATAAGGGAATAAATAGCTAATCAAATGCTTCTCATGGATAAGATTTAAAAATGTCTCAGAATTGACCAAAATTTTACAAATGTTAATGTCATAAGTAAACTTGGCCAATTTTGGAACTGCAGGGAAAGAAGTATTCTCAGGGAGAATCAGATTAACAATCAGAGACAAGTTTTAACGTATAGGTTGATGATGGTATAATAGATGATAGAGTTTTAAGAGTTGGGGAGTGTTGGGAGGAGATAAAATACGGGATATATAGAGAC
Organism: Bos grunniens; assembly: GCF_055505025.1. Classification (NCBI taxonomy): domain Eukaryota; kingdom Metazoa; phylum Chordata; class Mammalia; order Artiodactyla; family Bovidae; genus Bos; species Bos grunniens. The sequence goes on from NC_141190.1 coordinate 10,571,535, forward strand.
GTAGACATTTTATCATACTGGAGAAGATGAGTAACATGAGAAACTTAGTCTTCTTGAAATGAAAACATAATCGGGGGGAAACGGTCAAAATCAGATTAGACCTAATAGGTTCAAAGCTGGTGGTGAAGCTGCAAGTGTTAAGGGGTGAAGAAGGGGGTGGCTTCTGGAACATGCTCTTGATCTTTGTTATTTGAAGCAATAATTTTTAGGGCAGTGTCCTCTTAGTCCCAGCACGCTTAGTCCTAGACCTCTTTAGATACAGCAGAGAATTTCTGGGGAGGCCTAATGTTATCCAAACACACATGCCCCTTTAATAAGGTAAAAGGCCTTCAGGAGATGTGCATTTATATGAAGATGGTAGAATTATTGTCTGCAGATTTCCCTGCCCCCCACCTCCTAGCTCTTCCATTTCTTAACCTGTGCATAGAAAGAGAGGAACAAAGAAGCCCACCTACACAAATACTAACAGACTTAGTACAAAGGGGCTTTCTGTGCAATGCATACCTAACTCATATCAGCTGCCACTGTAATGGAAAAATGAGTATAGTCTTACTTTAAAATTTTTCTTTCAGCTTTTTAATTCTAGTCACTTGAAAGCTTTTGACTGGGGCAGTCCTGATCTGAACTTGGTTCATTTTAATCAGGTACATAATTATGTATAAATTAAAAATTATCTCCCTGATCAATTGAAATGATTTTTACTATTAAAGATTCATCTGTGAAACCCAAGAGTATGGTAGTACAGTGAAGAGGATCAGTAAATGAAGATTATCTTAATTTGGACCCATATGTTCATTTCCAACCAAAGTGACTTTTCCATATCTTCTACGTATTTTAACAACAAATATCTTAGATAAGTCTAGAGAAATTGACAAGCAGTAGAATAATTCATCATCCCTCAAGAGGAAAAATACTGTATTTATAATATGCATAGCTCTGAGCTTGGTTAAATAAGAAATAAAAAGCAAGCATACCATTGTTCTTGACCCTAAGACTGTTGTGTTTGGGAAGATAAGACAAACATATATACTAACTAGAAAAAGTAGAAGTTACTGAGAAGCTGATAAAAACTGTCTGAGTATAATGACAGTTGTCTTGAAATACTAGAACCCAAGTCTATCTACTTCAAAATTTATGCTTCTCCACCATACTTTTCTGCCTTTGCTAAGCTCCAATGCCTGATGTAGTTTGCTTGTGTAAACATTTGAGGTAAAATATAAAGATCTAATTCATTAAAATCATATTGAACTTGGCTGCCAATGTTTATCATTTACTAATAAACATACTGACTCATTTGAAAAGACCCTGATGCTGGGAAAGATTGAAGGCAGGAGGAGAAGGGGACAAACAGAGGATGAGATGTTTGGATGGCACCACCAACTCAATGGACATGAGTTTGAGTAAACTCTGGGAGTTGGTGATGGACAGGGAAGCCTGGCATGCTGCAGTCCATGGGGTTGCAAAAAGTCGGACATGACTGAGCAACTGAACTGAACTGATATTGACAGTTATATAAGCCAAAGAAAATTTTGATACTCTGAATCAGAACAAACTCTAGTTTTAATTTGTATCTGATTTATTTCTATTAATAAGTAAAAATTATAATATTCTTTCATACTCATTGCTTCCTTAATAACAACTATTTTAGATTAAGCTTATTTTTAAATTTTAACACTTCATATGTATTATTCTCTTTGAAAACTCTTACTTTTACTTATTTGCGTTTAGACAACTTCTCCATTGTACAATGTGACAAGCATGAATGTGCCAACTGCAACCTGGAGTGGTGACAGTGACTTGTTGGCTGACCCTGAAGATGTTAAAATTTTACTTCCTGAAATCACAAATCATATTTACCATAAAACTATTTCTTACTATAATCATGTAGACTTTTTGTTTGGATTAGATGTATATCATCAAGTTTACAGTGAGATCATTGATATTATCCAAGGCAACCCATAAAGAACCATGGTATTCTGTGTTGAAGGATCTATATAATTTCTATTAAAATCCAATTATTTTGTTCTTACTCTGTATACTTCTCCAGTTATTTATATAAAGTCTGGAATTTTTTCCTCCTTTTTTGCATTGCCCCTAGGCTCTCCATTCATAAAGTCAATGGCATTTATTACACTAGGAGTAATGGCAGATTATAACTCAGCCCAAAGCAGCCTGTTGAGTTTCTAAGTAGGATATAAATAACTAAAAACAGAAACAATAATCTTAAATATTTTCAATTACAGGAGAAGGCTTTTTGAGAAAGGTAGAGTTTTTTCCTTCAAGAAATATGAGAATGTATGAATTTTTAGAAACATAAGAGTTTGGAAGAATACTTGCTGATATGAAAGCTAATTTTTCTGTAACCAAGTAGGGCCTTTGGGGGCTTTCTCAGGACAGACCTCGCCCACCACCTCCCTGTCTTCTGGCTGCCTCATGTTTATAGAAAAGCTTTAGTGATCCTGGCCTGTCCTGAGTCACAAAAGGCTGGCTCAAGAATTAATGTTTAAAATAATGTGAATATATAGCAACAACAACAACAACAAAAGCAGCTGGGCCAGGAGAACCCATAACAGTTTAAACAATACATCAACTATATAGTAGATTCTTTAGTTACTTTCTGAAGAACATAGTGTCTGATGCACACAACCTCTGATATGCAGAGAATACCACCCTAATGCAGAAAGTGAAGACAAACTAAAGAACCTTGATGAAAGTGAAAGAGGAAAGTGGAAAAGTTGGCTTAAAATTCAACATTCAAAAAACTAAGATCATGGTATCTGGTCCCATCACTTCATGGCAAATAGATGAGGGAAAAATGGAAACAGTGACAGTCTATTTTCTTGGGCTCCAAAATCACTGTGGACAGTGTCTGCAGCCATGAAATTAAGAGATGCTTGCTCCTTAAAAGAAAAGCTATGACAAACTTAGCATATTGAAAAGTAGAGATGCATCCAGGTTCGATGCATGATACAGAATGCTCAGTGCTGGTGCACTGGGATGACCCAGAGGGATGGTATGGGGAGGGAGGTGGGAGGGGGGTTCAGGATGGGGAACACGTGTACACCCGTGGCAGATTCATGTCGATGTATGGCAAAACCAATACAATATTGTAAAGTAATTAGCCTCCAATTAAAATAAATACATTTATATTAAAAAAAAGAAAAGTAGAAATATAATTTTGCTTACAAATATCTGTAGAGTCAAAGCCATGGTTTTTTCAGTAGTCATGTACAGGTGTGAGAGTTGGTCCATAAAGAAAGCTGAGTACCAAAGAAATGACATTTTCAAACTGGTGCTGGAGAAGACTCTTAAGAGTCTCTTGGACAGCAAGGATATCAAAACAGTTGATCCTAAAGGAAATCAACCCTGAATATTCTTTGAAAGGACTGATGTTGAAGCTAAAGTTCCAGTACTTTGGCCACCTCCAATGGGAAGAGCCAATTCATTGGAAAAGACCCTGATGCTGGGAAAGACTGAGGGCAGGAGGAAAAGGGTGGGTACAGAGGATGAGATGGTTGGATGGCATCACTGACTCAATGGACACGAATTTGAGCAAACTCTAGGAGACAGTGAAGGACAAGGAAGCCTGGCTAACAGCAGTCCATGAGACCACAGAGACAGACATAACTTAGCAACTGAACAAGTTATTTTACAGACATTGAAGTGAAGTGAAGTCATGTCCGACTCTTTGTGACCCCATGGACTGTAGCCTACAAGGCTCCTCTGTCCATGGAATTTTCCAGTCACGAGTACTGGAGTGGGTTGCCATTTCCTTCTCCAAGGGATCTTCCTTACCCAGGGATGAAACCCAGGTCTCCCGCATTGCAGGCAGACACTTTGCCATCTGAGCCACCAGGGAAGCCCAAGACACTGAAAGTGGAAAGTGGAAAGTGGAGTCACTCAGTTGTGTCCGATTCTTTGTGACCCCGTGGACTGTAGCCTACCAGGCTCCTCTGTCCATGGGATTTTCCAGGCAATAGTACCAGAGTGGGCTGCCATTTCCTTCTCCAGGGGATCTTCAAACACTGAAGTCCCTACCAAATGGAAGAAGCTGACTGTACGATGACCATGAGCATGTAGCCCCCAGTCCAGCTGGATTGACAATCTTAACCCGTAGGACACACACCTATTACCACATCATCAACCAATCAGAGAATTATGCACAAGACGATAATTTACTCTGTACTCTCTCCCTTACTTTGCCTTTAAAATTTGCTTTCCCTGAAACTCACTAGGGAGCTCGGGTCTTTTAGGCATTGCATGTACTACAGTTTGCTCATTTTTGTTACTGAGTAGAATCCCATTGTGTGGATATATACTGTATTTTATTTACCACACTTGATTGATTAAAATAATTTTACAGGAACTTGATAAAGTCTTGAAATCAAAGACAAGTCCTCCAACTTATTATTCTTTCTTAAAATTCTTGAATAATCTAATTTCCTTGTCAATCATATAGATTTTAGTATTAGCTTGTCAGTTCAGTTCAGTTCAGTCGTTCATTCATGTCCAACTCTTTGCAGCCCCATGGACTGCAACAAGTCTCCCTGTCCATCACCAACTCCCGGAGTTTACCCAAACTCATGTCCCTTGACTCAGTGATGCCATCCAAATATCTCATCTTCTGTCATCTGCTTCTCCTCCTGGTTTCAATCTTTCCCAGCATCAGGGTCTTTTCAGATGAGTCCGTTCTTCCAATCCAGGAGGCCAAAGTATTGGAGTTTCAGCTTCAACATCTGTACTTCCAATAAACACTCAGGACTGACCTCCTTTAGGATGGACTGGTTTGATCTCCTTGCAGTCCAAGGGACTCTCAAGAGTCTTCTCCAACACCACAGTTCAAAAGCATCAATCCATCGGTGCTCAGATTTATTTATAGTCCAACTTTCACATCCATATATGACTAGTGGAAAAACCATAGTTTTGACTAGATGGACCTTTGTTGGTAAAGTAATGCTTTTTAATATGCTGTCTAGGTTGGTCATGAGTTTTCTTCCAAGGAGCAATCATCTTTTAATTTCATGGGTGCAGTCACCATCTGCAGTGATTTTGGAGCCCCCCAAAATAAAGTCTTGAAGGGGTTCGGCAAACCCTCCAGCGGGAACCTTCTGGAACTCTCTCCTGAGGGAATCATGTCGAAGATGTGGAATAGTGGATGTGAAAGCTATAGCACCTCCTCTTTTGGGGGAGCCGGCGGCTACACACAGTCCCCTGGGGGCTTTGGATCTCCAACAGCTTCCCAGGCCAAAAAGAAATCCAGAGCTCAAGCTCAGCACATTGTACCCTGTACCATATCTCAGCTGCTTTCTGCTACTCTGGTTGATGAAATATTCAGAATTGGAAATGTTGAGATTTCACGGGTCACTATTGTGGGGATTATCAGAAATGCAGAGAAGGCTGCAACCAACATTGTTTACAAGATAGATGACATGACAACTGTACCCATGGATGTTCGCCAGTGGGTTGACACAGATGATGCCAGCAGTAAAAACACTGTGGTCCCTCCGGAAACATATGTGAAAGTGGCTGGTCATCTGAGATCTTTCCAGAACAAGAAAAGCCTGGTAGCCTTTAAGATCATGCCCCTGGAGGATATGAATGAGTTCACCACACATATTCTGGAAGTAGTCAATGCACACATGATGCTGAGCAAGTCGAACAGCCAGCCTTCAGCAGGGAGAGCGCCTATCAGCAAACCAGGAATGGGTGAAGCTGGGAACTTCAGTGGGAATAACTTCATACCAGCAAATGGCCTCACTGTGGCCCAGAACCAGGTGCTGAATTTGATCAAAGCTTGCCCAAGACCTGAAGGACTGAACTTTCAGGATCTCAAGAACCAGTTCCAACACATGTCTGTAGCCTCAATCAAGCTAGCTGTGGATTTTCTAAGCAACGAGGGACACATCTATTCCACCGTGGATGATGATCATTTTAAATCCACAGACGCAGAATAACTGGATCTAATTGGGTACCCGAGATATTTTCCAGTTGGACCTTTTTTTGCAGCCTCTTGTCTCCAGCTGTGCATATAATTGGCGAGTTGACTTCTAGGAAGTAGATTTCATCTATAAAAGATCTCAACTGACATCCTTTTGAAACTTACTAATACTCTTCTGTGTTTTTGATGGACTTCCCTGGTAGCTCAGACGGTAAAGCGTCTGCCTACAATGCGGGAGACCCGGGTTCGATCCTTGGCTCAGGAAGATCCCCTGGAGAAGGAAAAGGCAACCCACTCCAGTATTCATGCCTGGAAAATCCCATGGACCGAGGAGCCTGGTGGGCTACAATCCATGGAGTCGCAAAGAGTCGGACACAACTGAGCGACTTCTGTGTTCTGTGAAAATAAAGTCTGTCACTATTTCCACTGTTTCCCCTTCTATTTGCCATGAATTGATGGGACCAGATGCCATGATCTTAGTTTTCTGAATGTTGAGCTTTAGGGCAACTTTTTCACTCTCCTCTTTCACTTTCATTAAGAAGCTCTTTAGTTCTTCTTCACTTTCTGCCATAAGGGTGCTGTCATCTGCATATCTGAGGTTATTGATATTTCTCCTGGCAATCTTGATTCCAGTTTGTGCTTCATCCAGCCCAGCATTTCTCATGATGTACTCTGCATATTAGTACATAAGCAGGTAACAATATACAGCCTTGATGTACCCCTTTCCCTATTTGGAACTAGTCTGTTGTTCCATGTTCAGTTCTAACTGTTGCTTCCGGACCTGCATACAGATTTCTCAGGAAGCAGGTCAGGTGGTCTGGTATTCCCATCTCTTTAAGAATTTTCCACAGTTTGTGGTGATCCACACAGTCAAAGACTTTGATATAGTCAATAAAGCAGAAGTAGATGTTTTTCTGGAACTCTCTTACTTTTTTGATGATCCAACAGATGTTGGCCATTTGATCTCTGGTTCCTCTGCCTTTTCTAAATCCAGCTTGAACATCAGGAAGTTCACGGTTCACGTACTGTTGAAGCCTGGCTTGGAAAATTTTGAGCAAAATGTCTGCTAAAATTTTTCTGCAGTTATATTCAACATATAGAAAAACTTGAGGAAAATTGACTTTATAAAATACTGAAATGATGTCAGCATCAAGGTGGCGAAAGATATGCTTTTTTGTACTCCGTTTTGACAACTAAACATTGGCTGCTGCTGCTGCTGCTAAATCGCTTCAGTCGTGTCCGACTCTGTGCGACCCCATAGACGGTAGCCCACCAGGCTCCCCCGTCCCTGGGATTCTCTAGGCAAGAACACTGGAGTGGGTTGCCATTTCCTTCTCCAATGCATGAAAGTGAAAAGTGAAAGTGAAGTCGCTCAGTCATGTCCGACTCTTAGCGACCCCATGGACTGCAGCCCACGAGGCTCCTCCATCCATGGGATTTTCCAGGCAAGAGTACTGGAGTAGGGCAACCAGGCACAAACAAAATATTTCTTTGAGGGTTGTGGAATCTAGCCCAAGGGACCCAGGGGAAACCTCATTCCCTGTGTATCTGGTATGGCGGTATGGCAGGCATACCTCCATAGGGGCTCCAGAATTAGCAGAAGCCAGCAAATCTGCCAGGGTCTCTCTAAGCTGAGGTTGGGGAAAACCTGGGAATGTCATCTTGGGCAGATACCTCCAGACTTTGTAGAAAACCAGCCATCTGGAAGGGAGATTTCAGCATACCACTGGAGGAAAACAAAAAACCAAAGTCCCCATGAGTTTGGGCACATTGGAGTGGTTAAGAACTTTGTTAGGGCTGCCACTATACTTCATCATACATTTAAAATTTTAAGAGGGTAGAACTCATGTTATGTGTTCTTAGCACAATAAAATAAAATTTCAATAGACATATAAAACTCCATTTTGTCAGTATATGCTAGATTTGATATGTCATTTTATAAATAACTCTAGATACAACAACTCTCAAAAACTCTGGTAAAAACTGTTTTGCCCAGAATTTTCAAAACTATACCAGTAGGCCTTACTGGCTGTTTTAAGATAAATGGACATCTTTATGAGCTAAATGCTCCTACCCAAGTCCTGGTGAAAGACTTGATAGCTAGAGTCTGGATTTTTTTTTTTTTTTTCCAGTTGCTCAGTCCTGTCTGACGTTTTGTGACCCCATGGACTTCAGCTCTCCTGGCTCCTCTGACCATGGGATTCTCCCGACAAGAAAACTAGAGTGGGAAGTCATTCCCTTTACCAGGGGATCTTCCCTACCCAGGGATCCAATCCACGTCTCCTTCATTGCAGGTGATTTCGTACCATCTGAGCTACCAGGGAAGCCCAGAGTCTGGAATACTCAGAGAATAAAGGTACAAAAAAGCGGAGTTTGACTAGCTAATAGATCAAGGAGGATGGTTTTGGAGCCAGATCCTTTTGTGAATTGACTGTTAATACAGTATTTGACTTGCAATTTGGCAAATATAAGAACTTACCCGAAATGTAACCACTGAACATTCTTAGGAAAGGTCATCCAAAATATGCAGATATATAAATACAGAGAAGGGAAAAAAGAATTAAATTTTTCACTTATCCAGGAAGCAGAAAGCATCCACATTTGGTGACAGTAAGTATGACTCTCTGGCACGGTAAAGTTTATTTATTGTACTTTAAAAATTAATATATTTAATTGTGAAGTTTAGTTCTATTTTAGGTAAAATATAATTCTCTATTAAAATTTTCAGCCTTGATTATATACATAAAAACCTTTTATGAAAAAGTTTCTTTCCTCTTTTCTACTTCTCTAGGGACTTGATTTCAGAGGATTTGAAAAAGGAAAGACTAAGCAGTGCTCTGAATGTGTAACAGGAGCAGGCTGCCTTGCCACTTGCTCTAGCTTCTAGTTTCTAACTTAAAATGAAATCTGGCTTATTCTCAAATCCGTAAGGGGAGAGTGGCCCTCTAGCAAAATATCTATGAGAAGACAGAAGGTGTTTGAAAACATATTCAGTATGTATTAGCAAATGGATGTGGAGTCTTCTGAAAAATTCATTGATTTCGCTAGTTCCAATAAGATGCAAGGAATGTTTCTGGTGTTTATAGTTATCAAAAGAGGCCAGGTTGGAACTTGACCAGATTAGGTCCCTCACAGGCACCAATCCTGGTAGCCTATGGAGGTCATCCTCTTTTACTCTCTCCCTCTCACCCCTAAATGTTAATTTCCCTTCAGCCTTCTCTCTCAGGCTACCTCTACTCAAAATCTGGGGGCTTTGAGTTGAGATCTTTACAGTCTTTGGCCTAAACAGCAAACACTAATTTTTAGTACTTTAAGACAAGGCCTAAGGAGCCTTTGAGGAGGTTTGTACAGAGAGTGAGAAAGAATTTTATTATACTGTTGAGGAAAACATAAGGGACCATCGGTAGCTTTTAGGAACAGTGGTATCATTTATTTTTTCATTTAATTTTAACTGTTCTTTCAAAAGTATAGTGCTATTACAACAAGACATTGGATTTGAAGAGTACTCCTAATAATATGATTAATTTTTATTTATTGAACAGCAAATACTTATTAGAACCAAGGACTGAGCAGGATGCTCTATATCTACCTTGTTACCTAGTCATTCTTCTTTTTGAATAAGTCTGAAGTTTCAGTTCACCTATGGGATTTTAAGAGCAAACATGTAGGCCCTGAGTCGACCAGAAGTAGAAGGGACTGAGAAATGCATGGACGTTACAGGTAAGAGAGCGAGTAGAGAGACCTGGAACTGCTGAACTACCACTAGATTATATGCACCTCAAAGGCAGAAAACATGCCATTCCTTCATGCATCCCTCAGGCTAAACTTTTTTCCTGGTGAGAAATAGGCCAGGTTTAGAGTAGAAGACTGTGGAGCAGGAAACTAAATTTCTAAAACTTTGGAAAATTACTGGGCTGTGAATGGACACTGGAGCATTTCAGGGTGTGGGGGAGAGTGTGGTTATGCTTGTTGGTGCAGGTGTCCTTTAGGGAAACCATTAGAGACAGGTGAAGAACTGCTGTAGGTCTTTACAGTAGCATGCATCATGTGTATTACAGTGAGTGAAACATTTAATAGGTCATTCTGAATCCAGATATTTTAAAGCAAAAATACAAAAATTTATTTGTTTTGGCAGTGTTTGAGTAACATTTGGTCTGCCTTTTTGAGGGGATTAATGTGAGTTCTCACATACAAAACAGACACTGAATCAGGGATCGCCTTGTTTTATTCATAAGTTCAACAAAGATCAGTCCAGGTATTAAAACTCTTTCCCTTCTCTGACAGATGGTTTTTCATTTTCCTAGGACTGTTATAACAAAATAGCACAAAGTAGGTAGCTTAAAATAATAGAAAATTATTATCTCACAGTTCTGGAAGTTAGAAGTCTGAAATCAAGGTCTTTGCAGAACTATACTCCCTCTGAAACTTGTAGCGAAAGAATCCTTTATTGCCTCTTCCGAGATTCTGGTGGTTTGCTAGCAGTCTTTACCATTAATTGACCTACAGCTATATATCTCCCACCTATGTCTTCTCTATCACATGGCATTCTCCCTGCATGGCCTTGTCTTCATGTGGTAATCTTATAAAGACTGGTCTTTTAGGATCTGAGGCTCACCCTTCTCCAGTATTACCTTAACTTGAATAATTACATCTGCAATAACCTTATATACATATGCAAAAACATTCTAGGGTATTGAGTGTTAGGAGTTAAACCCTTTTTCAGGGGGTGTGGTGCAGAAACACAGTTCAGCCTATAACAAATAGTAAACGGTAGCTCTGAAATCATATCTACAGGTTGATAGATAAAAGGTCCTCTGAGGAAATATCATGCACACAACTGAAAGAAAATAACCAGGAAAACAGAAGTGTTATAAAAGCATCTAATAGACAAGGCAGTGAAACAAGAACCAGAGGATATGCTAACAAGCAAAAACTCTGTGAAGTAAATAGCAAGGCAGCACAAGAACCCTGACTTTATATGGAAACATTTACTGCGTCATGCTAATATTTTTTTCCTTAGTAGGTTGAAAATGTGGTGGTTACTTAAAACAGTGTCTGTCCTCCATGTGTTTGGAAATGCATTTTGTTTTCCTTGGGAAAAAACCTAATAATCCTGAGGCCAGTATGGATGTTGTAAGTTTTTACTTTCACTAATTAAGAAAACACCTCCAAAGACTGTCACTATTACTTTCATTCATTCTTTTAAAATTTCTTTTATGATAAAATCTGAAAGTTCTCCTTACATAGTATACGTTAACCTACCAATAAGAAATTCTACTTTAAGAATCATAAAATTGGCCAAGTAAACTCATAAAACTAAACGGTCTGTCTTTTCTCCATTCAGAGTCAGATAATTTCCTACTGGAGTTACCCAAGTGAAGAGTGTGAAGTTATCATTGCAGATGCTTACATCCTTCAGCTCAACTGGATTCCTAATGGGAAGAATGGTGCTAATTATTTAGGTAGGATTTATGTGATGGAAAAAGATGAGTGTCTCAAATTTTGAATCAAATACAATCCAGTCAGATATATTCTAATCACAGAACGTGAGATTAATTTACTCATAAAAAACATTGAACCTTCTTGACTATTATGCTGAGGGTCTGAATGACACTTGATTTACATTGGCTTCTATAACAAAGTGGAGCACACCCTGACCCATGAATTTGATTTGGTGAACCAGGTGGAGATTCAGAGCCTCTGAATAGAAGCCCCACCCAGAATTTTCAACCAGTTTTTCTCTGATATTCTTCGGTTTACCCAAGTGTGGATTATCATTGCTCTTCCTGGTGTAATAGCTTAGTTCTGGTTCACTCCTCTTTTCTGCCTTAAGTGCTTACAGCAAGCATTATTCAAGCTTAGAAGGGTATCTTTTTTTTTTCTTTGATTATCTGCACATGAGATTTTAAAGACCCAAAGCATTCCTGTTTCTGGAGATTTCTCTCTAATTTTTTCATTAAGTGTAAACTCTCTCTCTCTCTCTCTCTCTCTCTCTATATATATATATATATATATATATATAATATAAATTGTAAGCCCTAGAAATTAAAATCAGTAACTAAGGAAAAGTGTGCTCCAGGAAGTAGGATAAGAAGAGGACACGGGACCCCATAGATGATGTAGCAGTTCTTTTGCTCTGAAGATTAAGGGAAAATATCAGCATTTGGGGTGTGTGTGTGTGTGTGTGTGTGTGTGTGTGTGTGTGCTCAGTTGTGTCTGAGTCTTTGTGAGCCCATGAATTATAGCCCACCAGGCCCCTCTGTCCATGGGATTTCCCAGGCAAGAATACTGGAGTGGGTTGCCATTTCCTTCTCTATTCGATGCTGGCATAAAATAAATATGAATTGTTAGCGCATTTCTTTTGGATACAATCCAATCAGTCCTAACTATATTAAAGTGACTTGAAGACCTTTGTTATACTTTCAGATATATTTTTCTGCTATCAAATATTTTCAATGCTTTCTTTTCAGTCCAAAAGCCAGTTGTGTTCCTACACCGTGGCGTGCTTGTGACTGCCAATCTTCCAAGCAATAGCCTAGGCTTCCCTGGCAGATGCTGGTTATGATGTGTGGATGGGGAACGACAGAGGACTACCTGGTCCAGGAAACACTTATACCTAGATCCAGATTCTAAAGAATTCTGGGCTTGCAGGTAGGGGGAAAAAGTCTGTTTGTTTTATTTTGACATAAAAATGTGTTAAATGTGTTTTTAAATTAGTAATATTGATATAATTTTATAGAACTTGGAGGGTATTTCAATGGAATGAAGGTATTTCATTAACATATGTAGCTTGAATAATATTTTTAAATATTTTAAAGGTTTATATGTAAAAGTTATTCTAGATTTTAATTTGTATGGTTATAACTGAGCCTAAGAATTTCCTGAGGGCTCTGTGGTAAAGAATCCACCTGCCAATGCAGGAGACCTGGGTTCAATCCCTGGATGAGGAAGATCCCCTGGAAAAGGAAATAGCAACCCACTCCAGTGTTCTTGCCTGGGAAATCCAATAGAGAGAGGACTCTGGAAGGCCCATGGGGTTGCAAAAGAGCCTGACACAACTTAGAGACTAAGCAACAAGAATTAAAATGAAAATATGTCCAAAAGACGTCATTTCCTATTATTCCCCAGATTGTAAAGAATTCCCCAGCTTCACTCCAAAAAGTCTGTCCTTTTCATCATAGGGGACTGGAATGCAAAAGCAGGAAGTCAAGAAATACCTGGAATAACAGGCAAGTTTGGCCTTGGAGTACAAAATTAAGCAGGGCAAACACTAACAGAGTTTTGCCAAGAGAATGCATTGGTTATAGCAAACACCCTCTTTCAACAACACAAGAGGCAATTCTACACGTGAACATCACCAGATGGTCAATACTGAAATCAGATTGACTCTATTCTTTGCAGCTGAAGATGGAGAAGCTCTATACAGTCAGCAAAAACAAGACTAGGAGCTGACTGTGGCTCAGATCATAAACTCCTTATTGCCAAATTCAAACTTAAATTGAAGAAAGTAGAGAAAACCACTAGACCATTCAGGTATGACCTAAATCAAATCTCTTATGATTATACAGTATAAATGACAAATAGAATCAAGGGATTAGATCTGATAGACAGAGTGCCTGAAGAACTATGAACAGAGGTTCCTAACATTTTATAGGAAGTGGTGATCAAAACCATCCCCAAGAAAAAGAAATGTAAAAAGTTGTCTGAGGAGGACTTATAAATAATTGAGGAAAGAAGAGAAGTGAAAGGCAAAGGAGAAAAGGAAAGATATACCCATCTGAATACAGAGTTCCAGAGAATAGCAAGGCGAAATAAGAAAGACTTCTTAAGTGATCAATGCAAAGAAATAGAGGGAAAAAAAGAATGGGAAAGACTTAGAGATCTCTTCAAGAAAATTAGAGATACCAAGGGAACACTTCATGCAAATATGGGCACAATTAAGAACAGAAACAGTATGGACCTAACAGAAGCAGAAGATATTAAAAAGTGGTGGCAAGAATACAAGAAAATCTTAATGACCCAGATAACCACTATGGTGTGATCACTCCCCTAGAGCTAGACATCCTGGACTGCGAAGTCAAGTATACCTAAGGAAGCATCACTATGAACAAAGCTAGTGGAGGTGATGGAATTCCAGCTGAATTATTTCAAATCCTGAAAGATGATGCTGTAAAAGTGTTGCACTCAATATGCCAGCAAATTTGGAAAACTCAGCAGTGGCCACAGGAGTGGAAAAGGTCAGTTTTCATTCCAACCCCAAAGAAAGGCAATGCCAAAGAATGTTCAAAATACTGCACAAATGCACTCATCTCACAGACTAGCAAAGTAATGCTCAAAATTCTCCAAGCCAGGCTTCAACAGTATGTGAACTGAGAACTTCCAGATTTTTAAGCTGGATTTAGAAACGGCAGAGGAACCAGAGATCAAATTGCCAACATCTGTTGGATCATAGAAAAAGCAAGAGAATTCCAGAAAAAACATCTGCTTCATTGACTACGTTAAAGCCTTTAACTGTATGAATAATAACAAACTGTAGAAAATTCTTGAAGAGCTGGGAATACCAGACCACCTTACCTGCCTCCTGAGAAATCTGTATGCAGGTCAAGAAGCAACAGTTAGAACTGGACATGGAACAACAGATTGGTTCAAAATTGTGAAAGGAGTAGGTCAAGGCTGTATATCGTCCCCCTTAGATGTTTAGTTTAACTTAGTTTAACTTAGATGTAGAGTACATCATGCAAAATGCTGGGCTGGGTGAAGCACAAGCTTGAATCAAGATTGCTGGGAGAAATATCAATAACCTCAGATATGCAGGTGACACCACCTTCATGGCAGAAACTGAAGAGGAATTACAGAGCCTCTTGATGAAAGTGAAAGAGAGCTGGCTTAAAACTCAACATTCAAAACGCAAAGTTTTGGCATCTGGTCCCATCGCTTCATGGGGAAGCAATGGAAACAGTGAAAGTCTTTATTTTCTGGGGCTCCAAAATCACTATAGATGGTGACTGAAGCCATGATATTAAAAGACACTTTCTCTGTGGAAAAAAAGCTATGACAAATCTAGACAGTGTATTAAAAAGCAGAGATATCACTTTGCCGATATAGGTCCATATTGTCCGTATAGTCAAAGGCTATGGTTTTTCCATTAGTCATGTATGGATGTGAGAGTTGGACCATAAAGAAGGGTGAGAGGCAAAGAACTGATGCTTTTGAACTGTGGTGTTGTAGAAGACTTCTGAGAGCCCCTTGTTCTGCAAGAAGATCAAACCAGTCAGTCCTAAAGAAAATCAATCCTAATATTCATTGGAAGGACTGATGCTGAAGCTGAAAACTCCAATACTCTGGCCACCTGATCAAAGAACTGACTCATTGGAAAAGACCCTGATGCTGGGAAAGATTGAAGGCAGGAAGAGAAGGGGACGAAAGAGGACAAGATGGTTGGATGGCATTACTGACTCAATGGACATGAGTTTGAGCAAGCTCTGGGAGATGGTGAAGGGCAGGGAGGCCTGGCTTGCTGCAGTCTACGAGGTTGCAAAGAGTCGGACATAACTGACCCACTGAACAACAACAACTCCAGTTTCCCAAATGTTCATCACTTTGCGAACCCACCACTACTTTTTTGCTTTATTCTTTTCAGGGAAATGTAGAGAAGAGAGGAAAAGGCAAGGATAAATGTGTACATGGTTACTTTTTGCCACCGTGTGCATGCATGCTCAGGCCCTAAGTTGTGTCTGACTCTTTGTAACCCCATGGACTCTTCCCCACCAGACTTCTCTGTCCATGAATTATTCAGGCAAGAATACTTGAGTGTGCTGCCATTTCCTCCTCCAGGGTTTTATCACAGAAAAGTCAAATAATATAATAGCATCAACTCTCATCAGTTGCCAAAAATAATTTGACTTTCTACTTTTACTTCTGTATATCTGGAAATGATTATACCATATTGCATATTTTAGCTTTCCTGTCACTCACTTGACAATGATTTTGTCTACTACGTATTTTTAAATAGTATATTTCTCATAATTCTCTTATGGGAAAGCCATAAAATGCTATATCTTAGAACTTGGGCTCTAGAACAAGAGCACTCTGAAATTTAGTCTGTCACCTATTGGTTATGCTCACAGACACATTTCCTGTTTCCTCTGTTCTAGAATGTCCATCGTTATACACTTAGGTCAAAGGTATTTTGTGAGCATGGAATGAAGTGGTGCTTAGAAGAAGGTAACAAGTTAGTAACGAACAAATAGAAAGTGTGGAATCAATGTTAGTTCTTATGATCCAGGTATCCCTTCAGAGGGCTTTTTAAGTCCATAATTTAAGATATGAAGATAACTTTCTTATTATAATAAAGACTTAAAACAAGTTTTATTCATTTTGTTTCATGCAATTTGATGAAATGTTAAAATGTGATCTTACAGCCACCATTGATTATATTGTGAAGAAAACAGGACAAAAGCAAATTTATTATGTGGGCCATTCCCAAGGAGCACTTACTGGTATGCAAAGGAATAATGAAATGTGATTTTGCTATAGTTTTTATTTTTAAAATAACAGAAAACTTTTCTTTTTAAAAAGAATTTATTTTAGAAAGTATACTTACTCATTACAATTATTTAGAACATACAGACAAACCAAAAAGGAACAATATTAAAAGCCAGTGAGTATTGTTTTATTATGGCATATAGGTATATGATCCTTTAAAAATGATTAATGGATATGATCATCTATTAATGTGATCTTTCCAACCATACCACACATTCTAAACAAGATATATGTGTTAGAATTACCTAAGATTCTCTACAACTGGAATTGCCAAGACTGAAGACTTGGCATGTGTGTTTTAAATTGTTTCTTTCCCTTAGTGCTCTCTTTTTAAAAAAAATTTTTTTGTTTATGTATTTATGGATGTGCTGGGTCTCTGTTGCCGCACGGGATTTTCTTTAGTTGTGAAGTGAGAGCTACTCTCCAGTTGGGGTGTGTGAGCTTCTCACTGTGGTGGCTTCTGATGCTGCAGAGCACAGGCTCTAGGGCATGTGGGCTTCAGAAGCTGCAGCATGTGCTCCGTAGCTGTGGCTCCTGGGCTCTAAGGCACAGACTCAGTAGTTGTGGCACACAGGCTTAGTTGCCCTGGCATGTGGGATCTTCCTGATCAGGGATCAAACCTGTGTCTCCTGCATTGACAGGTGGATTCCTCACTGCTGAGCCACCAGGGAAGCCCTTACAGTGTTTTCTTAACAGAAAGTTGATGTGTTGATACTCTTAAGAAAAAGTCTAAAGTTTGGTTGGTTTGGTTTCTTTGATCAGTGACATTCTGCTGCCCAGTGAATTTTGTTTGCGCTTTGCCTGGGATCCCATCTAGGGTACTATGAGGCATATTAATTCACATCCTGAAAGACCAGATGCTTCAAAACTTTTCAGTTGGACAGTAAAACGTTTCTAATTACTTCAAGTATTCATTCTTTAAATGTGCAGTGTATCTACTATTTGAAATATACTTTGTTGGCTGTTATTTGCAATGTATTTGTTATTTTCAATGTATACATTAAAAAATCTCATTTCCTCAAAGTTCACAATCTAATAAGGCAAGGTTTGTCTCCCTCATCACTACTGGTATTTTGCTGGGGGTCAGGGTTGGGGCTTCCCTGTGCATAGTAGGATACTTGCATTGCCCTCTTCTGTCCTTGCAGTTATGATAACCAAAATGTCTCCAGATGACCCTTGGGGACAAATCACCACTATGGAGAACTGCTGCAAAAGGGATGATGCTTTCAGCAGGCTTATAGTCAGTCAAGTGAACCAGAATGAGGAGAGCATAAAGGAGAGAGTTAAATAACCCAGCATAGGAGGCCAGGCTCCTAGGGTTCATGATACTTTAGGGGCACCTCAAAATATTTAATTACTTTCAAAATCAAAAGAGTAAAGGAATATAACTCATTTGGATTATGTTCATGTTTATGTCAACACAGTCACAAAATATGGTTTTTACATAGATTTGGGGTGGAAGTGGGGAGAAAGGGACCTGTGAAGGCAAAAGCATCTGTGCCTTGAAAGTAATCGTGTGGCCATGGAAGGAAACATTTCCTTTGATCACAGTTATTAGGGAAGATTTTGTGATAAAAAGAAAGAATATTGAACTGCACCTTGAATATGGATGGTCTTTTGAAAGAAAGATGGCCCAGCCTCTCTTTTAGAGAAGAGGCCAAAAGATTAGAGGATATATGTAGGCCCTCAGTAAGTGTAAACCACATTTAAAGTAATCAGTGGAGTCAAAAGCAGGTGAAACAGCCCAGAGAGGAAACTATCCTGTGACCCTGCACTTCTACTCCTGGGCATTTATAAAGAAAAAAAAACACTATAATTAAAAAAGATACATGGACTCCAATGTTCCTTGCAGCACTATTTACAATACCCAAGATATGGAAGTAACCTATATGTCCATCTCAGATGAATGGATATAGAAGTTGTGATACATATTTACAATGGAATATTACTTAGCCATTGAAAAGAATGAAATAGAGAGACCTAGAGATTATCATACTGAGTGAGATGTCAGATAAAGACAAATATGATATGATATCACTTATACATGGA
Organism: Bos grunniens; assembly: GCF_055505025.1. Classification (NCBI taxonomy): domain Eukaryota; kingdom Metazoa; phylum Chordata; class Mammalia; order Artiodactyla; family Bovidae; genus Bos; species Bos grunniens. Next base: position 10,590,067 of record NC_141190.1, read on the forward strand.
ATCTAAAAAAAATGCAAATGAACTTATTTACCAAGTAGAAACGGACTCACAGACTCTGAAATCAAACTTATGATTACCAAAGCAGAAAGGTGAAGGGGAAATGATAAATAGGAAGGCTGGGATTAACATATACATATTATTATGTACAAAATAGAAAGTCAAAAAGAACCTACTATAAAGTGCAGGGAACTCAGATCAATACTTTATAATAACCTATATGGGAAAAGAATCTGAGAAAGAATATATATAAAACACTTAATCACTTTGCTATACACCTGAAACTAACACAATATAAATCAACTATACTACAATATAAAATAAAACCAAGTGAAATTTAAAAAAATAATCCTGAAAGCCTAAGGGAAATTCTTCAATGGGAGGAGAAATGGTTCATTTTACCCAGATTTTTACTAATGAAATAAAACAACAGGTGTCACTGAATATTAAATAATGGAATTAGCAACCACAGGCAGATGGGGGAAAAGACAAACAAAATGGAATTCCAAGAAATTAATCTTGTGTTAGTGTGCAGAGTAAATTGTAGAGAAAACCTTTAGAGACCACTTTGGAATATATGGTAAAGATAGCAACCCTATTATGTAATCATAGGTAAACTAGCCAAGTAACAATGACAAGTTGAGGCAAGACAGAACTCAAGTAAACTAGTCTATTTTCTTGTTTACTTTCAGCTTTTGGAGCATTTTCAATAAATCCACAACTGGCTGAAAAGATTAAAATTTATTTTGCACTGGCTCCAGCTACTTCTATTAAAAACACAATTTTAAAGCATCCTCTTACTTTCACCAAACCAACACACAATTAAGGTTTGTGATTCATTATAGTATATGCTTATAGTTTTCAAAATCAGGAAATGTGAATAATACTGAAGAAGAGAGATGCTTACATAGGCTCCTGCTGGATTAAAAAGTTCCATTTTCCTCACTGGCTTGGATATGTAATGCAGCATTCTCCGGAATTTGATGATGCATTCTGCATTGTTCTTAGCCTCGCATCACCCAGTTTATTTTACCTTTTTCCTTATATTTATCATCAATCTTTTGAAATCATTATTAGTCCTTTTTTTCATATGCATATCCATAATCTGTATTTCTCTTTTAAGTTTTGTGTGTGTCTGTGTTAGTTGCTCAGTCATGTCTGACTCTTTGCTACCCATGGACTGTATAGTGTACCAGGCTCCACTGTCCATGGAATTACCCAAGCAAGATTACTGGAGTAGGTAGCCATTCCTTTCTCCAGGGGATCCTCCCCACCCAGGGATTGAACTCCAGTCTCCTGCACTGTAGGCAGTTTCTTTACTGTCTGAGCCACCAGGAAAGCCCCTTCAAGTTTTACTATCATGTAATTTCCTTTTAATTTTACACACTGAAATTTCATAAGGTTGAATGGGTTTTTTTCCCCTTTCAACTTCCTTTCTGTTTGCTGTCACCGTGCCTCTATCTAGGTTGGTCATAACTTTCCTTCCAAGGAGGAAGCGTCTTTTGATTTTATGGATGTAATCACCATCTGCAGTGATTTTGGAGCCCAAAAATAAGTCTGACACTGTTTCCACTGTTTCCCCACCTATTTCCCATGAAGCGATGGGACAAAATGCCATGATCTTAGTTTTCTGAATGTTGAGCTTTAAGCCAACGTTTTCACTCTCCTCTTGCACTTTCATCAAGAGGCTTTTGAGTTCCTCTTCACTTTCTGCCATAAGGGTGATGTCATCTGCATATCTGAGGTTATTGATATTTCTCCCGGCAATCGTGATTCCAGCTTGTGTTTCTTCCAGTCCAGCGTTTCTCATGATATACTCTGCATAGAAGTTAAATAAGCAGGGTGACAATATACAGCCTTGACATACTCCTTTTCCTATTTGGAACCAGTCTGCGGTTCCATGTCCAGTTCTAACTGTTGCTTCTTGACCTGCATATAGATTTCTCAAAAGGCAGGTCAGGTGGCCTGGTATTCCCATCTTTCAGAATTTTCCACAGTTTATTGTGATCCACACAGTCAAAGGCTTTAGCATAGTCAATAAAGCAGAAATAGATGCTTTTCTGGAACTCTCTTGCTTTTTCCATGATTCAGCGGATGTTGGCAATTTGATCTCTGCGTTTTCTAAAACCAGCTTGAGCATCTGGAAGTTCACGGTTCATGTATTGCTGAAGCCTGGCTTGGAGAATTTTGAGCATTACTTTACTAGTGTGTGAGATGAGTGCAATTGTGCGGTAGTTTGAGCATTCTTTGGCATTGCCTTTCTTTGGGATTGGAATGAAAACTGACCTTTTCCAGTCCTGTGGACACTGCTGAGTTTTCCAAATTTGCTGGCATATTGAGAGCAGCACTTTCACAGCATCATCTTTCAGGATTTGGAATAGCTCCACTGGAATTCCATCACCTCCGCTAGCTTTGTTCGTAGTGATGCTTTCTAGGGCCCACTTGACTTCACATTCCAGGATGTTTGGTTCTAGGTGAGTAATCACACCATTGTGATTATCTGGGTCGCTTACTCCTTGGAAGGAAAGTTATGACCAACCTGGATAGCATATTAAAAAGCAGAGATATTACTTTGCCAACAAAGGTCCATCTAGTCAAGGCTATGGTTTTTCCAGCAGTCATGCATGGATGTGAGAGTTGGACTGTGAAGAAAGCTGAGCACCAAAGAATTGATGCTTTTGAACTGTGGTATAGGAGAAGACTCTTGAGAGTCCCTTGGACTGCAAGGAGATCCAACCAGTCCTTCCTAAAGGAGACCAGTCCTGGATGTTCATTGGAAGGACTGATGCTGAGGCTGAAACTCCAATACTTTGGCCACCTCATGTGAAAAATTGACTCATTGGAAAAGACCTGGATGCTGGGAGGGATTGGGGGCAGGAGAAGAAGGGGACGACAGAGGATGAGATGGCTGGATGGCATCACTGACTTGATGCACATGAGTTTGGGTGTACTCCGGGAGTTGGTGATAGACAGGGAGGCCCGGCATGCTGCAATTCATGGGGTCGCAAAGAGTTGGACATGACTGAGCGACTGAACTGAACTGAACTTCTTCTATCTACTCTAAGTTCTATCTCCATTATATTTACTTGTAGGCATTATTTTACTTGTATATTTAGTGCAAGAATATTGTAGAAATTATCATAATGAAAGATAAATAAAATTACTGGAAATCCTACTGTCATGGTAATAACAACAGCCATTTGGTCAGTGTATATTTGACTTCATGGAAACAACTTAAGTTTTCAAAATTTTTGTCTTTGTAATGGGTGCAGAGTTGTTTCTTATCATGGTTTTAATTTGTGTTAATCTATTGAATAATGATTGAGCATTTTCCAACTGTGTACTTGCTTCCATAAATTCCCTTTCCTCAGAGCTTACAACTTTTTCTATTATATTTTCAGCTATACACACACATATCATTAAAATATAAGTAACTTTGTACGTATTTGCTATGTTTTCTTTTATATAATGTGTTAACTATCAGTGTGGGGTTAGGCATGTCGTTAAAACAGAAGCAATTACTTTCTTAATCTTATTTCTAACTTATTTATCCCACTAGTGTTGTTGAATCAGAGAAGGCAAGGGCAACCCACTCCAGTACTCTTGCCTGGAAAATCCCATGGACAGAGGAGCCTGGTAGGCTGCAGTTCATGGGGCTGCTACGAGTCGGACACGACTTAGCGACTTAACTTTCAGTTTTCACTTTCATGCATTGGGAAGGGAATGGCAACCCACTCCAGTGTTCTTGCCTGGAGAATCCTAGGGACGGGGGAGCCTGGTGGGCTGCCGTCTATGGGGTCGCACAGAATTGGACACGACTGAAGCGACTTAGCAGCAGCAGCAGCAGTGTTGTTGAATAGGCATGTCATCCTCATGAAAATCTTTTATAGTAATTCTGGAATACAGGAATTTTTTACACTTCACATTTGTTCTTCTTTTACAAAATTATTTTCCAATTACAGGTCCTTACACTAAACTTTAAAATTAGTTGCCAATTTCTGTTAAGCAAACATAAGAAAATGAAACAAAACTTGTTAGGACTTCGAATCCACCAATTCATGAAAATAATATCTCTTTGAATTTGTTTATGGTTACTTTATTTTCTCCCAGATTAAAAAAAAAAGTTGATTTCTGACATTTGCTACTATATAGAACAAAGTTGATTTTTCTATACCAATATTAGATCCAAAAAACCTGTTCTAATTGCTTTCTGTAGATTCATGGAGCTTTTTCTAAAATTATGTTTTCTGAGAATTAAGACAGCTTTTGTATTTAGTTCAATAACATTTTAATTTAATTTTTGTGTGTGCCTTATTGCACAATAAAATTGCAAGAACAATGTTGAATATAAATGACAAGAGCAGACATCCTTTTCTGTGCTCATAGGGAAAGCAATTCAGCTGTTCACTGTAGGGAGCTGCGTTAGGCATTACTGAGAAAATGGAGGCATGGCCCCAGACCCCTCTCCTCATTCCGCAGGCACGGTCCTGGGATGAAGGAGTTAGGCCTTGTAATTCTGACTTGTCTTTTCCTCTCCTCAGCTGAGTTGACTGAGAAGGAATATTAAGGTGCTTATTGTTCTTGAGAGGAGCATGAGAAGGCACAAAGCCTTCTGCAGATGTGCTCAGAAAATAATTCATAAAGTTAATCATTGACGTTTGTTCAAGGACTTTTACAAAAGAGTGTTCCAGGATGAGCACATAGGCCGTAGCTTGAGACCATGGGAGGGATTGCTATCTGAAGCCTATTTGTGAGGAGAATGTTTATGGCAAAGGCGTTTACCGAATTTAGGGCTTATAAATAATTAAAATAGAAGTTAAAGATTTAAGGAATGTTGTAAAGTTAGCATATTTTACTATAGCTTATAGAAGTTAGGAATTTTTAGAGACACTATAGCTAGAAGCTTTTTTAAGAGATAGTGAGCTCAGGATGTTAGGGGCAAACAGGATTTAGGAAGATAAGTAGTAAACTGAGGAATGTAGCATGAGTTACAATGTAATCACAAGTTAACTATAGGACACATTAGAGGAGGTAGATAATAGATGGTAAAGCTGATTCAGAGAAAATCCCTGAAGCAGGAACTCTGTTTGAAGAGCAACAGTGATTTATGAAGATAATAAATCTGGGAGAGGGGGAACTGAAAATGTCAAACCTCTGACCTAATGTTTTTGTAAAAGTATAAAAGAGAATCTTAAACTTGAAATAAATAGGCAGTCCAAGAAAACTGAGAGGCTGTCTCATTACTCGCCGACACCATTCATCTCTTCAGGTTGAATCCCTGGCTGCTGGAGTTGTACTCCGGCATTTCACTACTGCATGTTATTCAGTGTTGGGTTTTCTTTTTTTTTTTTTTTTTATAGATTCACTTTATCAGTTTAAAGAAGCTAACTTCTAGCCCCAGCTTGCTGAGAATATCTATCAGGAATGAATGTTGATTATTGTTTGATTCTTTGTTGGCATCTCGAGATGAGATGATTACTTTTATTTTGAATTGATAGATTTTCTACAAATCAACCTAATTTTTCATTCCAGGGATAAATCTTTTTTTAAATTTTTTTATTGAAGGATAATTGCTTTACACAAGTTTGTTGTTTTCTGTCAAACCTCAACATGAATCAGCCATGTGTATACATGTATCCCCTCCCTTTTGAACCTCCCTCCCATCTCCCACCCTATCCCACCCCTCTAGATTGATACAGAGCCCTTGTTTGAGTTTCCTGAGCCATGCAGCAAATTACCATTGGCTATCTGTTTCACATATGGTAATGTAAGTTTCCATGTTACTCTTTCCATACATCTCATCCTCTCCTCCCCTCTCCCCATGTCCATAAGTCTGTTCTCTGTGTCTATTTCTCCATTGCTGCCCTGTAAATAAACTTTTCAGTACCATTTTTCTAGATTTCGTATATATGCGTTAGAATACGATATTTATTTTTCTCTTTCTGACTCACTTCACTCTGTAAAATAGGTTCTAGGTTCATCCACCTCATTAGAACTCAAATGTGTTCCTTTTAATGGCTGAGTAATAATCCATTGTGTATATATGTAACACAGCTTCTTTATCCATTCATCTGTCCATGGACATCTATATTGCTTCCATGTTCTAGCTGTTGTAAATAGTGCTGCAGTGGACAATGGGATACCTGTTTCTCTTTCAGTTTTGATTTCCTTAGGGTATATGCCTAGGAGTGAGACTGCTGGGTCATATGGTGGTTTTATTCCTAGTTTTTTAAGGAATCTCCACACCATCTTCCATAGTGGCTGTATCCATTTACATTCCCACCAACGGTGCAAGTGTGTTTGCTTTTCTCCACACCCTCTCCAGCATTTATTGTTTGTAGACTTTTTGATGAGGGCCATTCTGACCCCTGTGAGGTGATATCTCATTGTAGTTTTGATTTGCATTTCTCTAATAATGAGCAATATTGAGCATCTTTTAAGTGTTTGTTAGCCACCTATATGTCTTCTTTGGAGAAATGTCTGTTTAGGTCTTTTTTTCCCACTTTTTGATTGCATTGTTTGTCTTTCTGACATTGAGTTGTATAAGTTGCTTGTATAATTTGGAAATTAATCATTTGTCGGTTATTTAATTTTCTATTATTTTCTCCCATTCTGAGGGTTGTCTTTTCACCTTGCTTATAGTTTCCTTTGCTGTGCAAAAGCTTTCAGGTTTAATCAGGTCCCACTTGTTTACTTTGCTTTTATTTCCATTACTCTAGGAGGTGGTCATAGAGGATCTTGCTTTGATTTATGTCATTGAGTGTTCTGCCTATGTTTTCCTCTAAGAGTTTTATAGTTTCTGGTCTTACATTTAGGTCTTTAATCCATTTTGAGTTTATCTTTGTGTGTGGTGTTAGGAAGTGTTCTAATTTCATTCTTTTACATGTAGCTGTCCAGTTTTCCCAGCACCGTTTATTGAAGAGGCTGTCTTTGCCCCATTGTATATTCTTGCCTCCTTTGTCAAAAATAAGGAACCCATAGGTGCGATCTACAGATTCAATGTGATCCCTATCAAATCACCAATGGCATTTTTCACAAAACTAGAACAAAATATTTCACAATTAGTATGGAAACACAAAAGACCCATGACTAGCCAAAGCAGTCTTGAGAAAGAAGAATGGAGCTGGAGGAATCAACCTTCTTGACTTCAGATTATACTACAAAGCTACACTCATCAAGACCATATGGTACTGGCACAGAAGCAGAAATATAGACCAATGGAACAAGACAGAAAGCCCAGAAATAAACCCATGCACCTATGGGTTCCTGACGATATCAATGAGATCCATCTCATCTAATGTATCATTTAAGACTTGTGTTTCCTTATTAATTTTCTGTTTTGATGATCTGTCCATCGGTGTGAGTAGGGGATTAAAGTCTCCTACTATTATTGTGTTACATCAATTTCTCCTTTTATGTCTGTTAGTGTTTGTCTTATGTATTGAGGTGCTTCTATATTAGGTGCATAGATATTTGCAATTGTCATGTCTTCCTCTTGGATTGATAGCTTGATCATTATGTCGTGTCCTTCCTTATCTGTTGTAATCTTCTTTATTTTAAGGTCTATTTTGTCTGATATGAGGATTGCTACTCCAGCTTTCTTTTCCCATTTGCATGGAATATATATTTCCATTCTCTCACTTTCAATCTCTATATGTCTTTAGGTCTGAAATGGGTTTCTTGTAGACAGCATATACGGGTCTTTTTTTTTGGTGAACAATCATCCAGGCTGTGTCTTTTGGTTGAAGCATTTAATCCATTTACATTTAAAGTAGTTATTCATATATATATGGTCCTATTGCCATTTTCTTAATTGTTTGGGGTTGATTTTGTAGATTTTTTTTCTCTTGTATTTCTTGACTATATAAGTCCCTTTAACATTTGTTGTAAAGCTGGTTTGGTGGTACTGACTTCTTTTAACTTTTGCTTGTCTGAAAAGCCTTTTATTTCTCCATCAATTTTGAATGAGGTCCTTGCTGGGGACAGTAATCATGGTTGTAGATTTTTCCCTTTCAGTACTTTAAATATATCCTGCCATTCCCTTTTGGCCTGTAGAGTTTCTGCTGAAAGATCAGTTGTTAAGCATATGGGGTTTCCTGTGTATGTTACTTGTTGCTTCTTTTCTTGCTGCTTTTAATATTCTTTCTTTGTGTTTAGTCTTTGTCAGTTTGATTAGCTTGTGTCTTCCATGTTTCTCCTTGGGTTTTTCCTGTTTGGGACTCTGTGCCTCTTGGACTTGATTGACTATTTCTTTTTCCATGTTGGGTAAATTTTCAACTATAATCTCTTCAAAAATTTTCTCATACCCTTTCTTTTTCTCTTCTTCTTCTGAGACGCCTATAACTCTAATATTGGTGCATTTGATATTGTCCAAGAGGTCTCTGAGACTATTTTCCTCAGTTCTTTTCATTCTTTTTATTTTATTCTGCTCTTCAGAAGTTATTTCTACCATTTTATTTTCCAGCTCACTGATTTGTTCTTCTGCTTCAGATATCCTGCTATTGATTCCTTCCAGAGTATTGTTAATTTCAGTAATTGTGCTGTTCATCTCTATATGCTTTATTAATTCTTCTAGGTCTTTGTTAATTGATTCTTGCATTTTCTCCATTTTGTTTTCAAGGTTTTTGATCATCTTTACTATCATTATTCTGAATTCATTTTCAGGTAGTTTGCCTATTTCCTTATGATTATACAGTGGAATTGAGAAATAGATTTAAGGGCCTAGATCTGATAGATGGAGTGCCTGATGAACTGTGGAATGAGGTTCGTAACACTGTACAGGAGACAGGGATCAAGACCATCCCCATGGAAAAGAAATGCAAAAAAGCAAAATGGCTGTCTGGGGAGGCCTTACAAATAGCTGGTGAAAAGAAGAGAAGCAAAAAGCAAAGGAGAAAAGGAAAGATATAAACATCTGAATGCAGAGTTCCAAAGAATAGCAAGAAGAGATAAGAAAGCCTTCTTCAGCGATCAATGTAAAGAAATAGAGGAAAACAACAGAATGTTAAAGACTAGGGATCTCTTCAAGAAAATCAGAGATACCAAAGGAACATTTCATGCAAAGATGGGCTCGATAAAGGACAGAAATGGTATGGACCTAACAGAAGCAGAAGATATTAAGAAGAGGTGGCAAGAATATACGGAAGAACTGTACAAAAAAGATCTTCACAACCCAGATAATCACGATGGTGTGATCACTGACCTAGGCCAGACATCCTGGAATGTGAAGTCAAGTGGGCCTTAGAAAGCATCACTACGAACAAAGCTAGTGGAGGTGATGGAATTCCAGTTGAGCTATTTCAAATCCTGAAAGATGATGCTATGAAAGTGCTGCACTCAATATGCCAGCAAATTTGGAAAACTCAGCAGTGGCCACAGGACTGGAAAAGGGCAGTTTTCATTCCAATCCCAAAGAAAGGCAATGCCAGAGAATGCTCAAACTACCGCACAATTGCACTCATCTCACACGCTAGTAAAGTAATGCTCAAAATTCTCCAAGCCAGGCTTCAGCAATATGTGAACTGTGAACTTCCAGATGTTCAAGCTGGTTTTAGAAAAGGCAGAGGAACCAGAGATCAAATTGCCAACATCTGCTGGATCATGGAAAAAGCAAGAGAGTTCCAGAAAAACATCTATTTCTGCTTTATTGACTATGCCAAAGCCTTTGACTATGTGGATCACAATAAACTGTGGAAAATTCTGAAAGAGATGGAAATACCGGATCACCTGATCTGCCTCTTGAGAAATTTGTATGCAGGTCAGGAAGCAACAGTTAGAACTGGACATGGAACAACAGACTGGTTCCAAATAGGAAAAGGAGTTCGTCAAGGCTGTATATTGTCACCCTGTTTATTTAACTTATATGCAGAGTACATCATGAGTACTGGACTCATGCAGGACTGGAAGAAACACAAGCTGGAATCAAGATTGCCAGGAGAAATATCAATAACCTCAGATATGCAGATGACACCACCATTATGGCAGAAAGTGAAGAGGAACTCAAAAGCCTCTTGATGAAAGTGAAAGTGGAGAGTGAAAAAGTTGGCTTAAAGCTCAACATTCAGAAAACGAAGATCATGGCATCTGGTCCCATCACTTCATGGGAAATAGGTGGGGAAACAGTGGAAACAGTGTCAGACTTTATTTTTCTGGGCTCCAAAATCACTACAGATGGTGACTGCAGCCATGAAATTAAAAGACACTTACTCCTTGGAAGGAAAGTTATGACCAACCTAGATAGCATATTCAAAAGCAGAGACATTACTTTGGAACAAAGGTTCGTCTAGTCAAGGCTATGGTTTTTCCTGTGGTCATGTTTGGATGTGAGAGTTGGACTGTGAAGAAGGCTGAGCGCTGAAGAATTGATGCTTTTGAACACTAGTGTTGGAGAAGACTCTTGAGAGTCCCTTGGACTGCAAGGAGATCCAACCAGTCCATTCTGGAGGAGATCAGCCCTGGGATTTCTTTGGAAGGAATGATGCTAAAGCTGAAACTCCAGTACTTTGGCCACCTCATGCGAAGAGTTGACTCATTGGAAAAGACTCTGATGCTGGGAGGGATTAGGGGCAAGAGGAGAAGGGGACGACAGAGGATGAGATGGCTGGATGGCATCACTGACTCGATGGACGTGAGTCTGAGTGAACTCCGGGAGTTGGTGATGGACAGGGAGGGCTGGTGTGCTGCGATTCATGGGGTCGCAAAGAGTCCGACACGACTGAGCATCTGATCTCTCTCTCTCTTGCCTATTTCCTCTTCATTTATTTGGACTTCTGTGTTTCTAGTTTGTTCCTTTATTTGTGTAGTATTTCTCTGCCTTTTCATTATTATTTTTTTTTAGCTTATTGTGTTTGAGGTCTCCTTTTCCCAGGCTTCAAGGTTTATCTTTCTTCCTTTTGGTTTCTCCCTGCCTGGTCCAGTGGTTTGTGTGAGGTTCCTATAGGGTGAGATTTGTGCTGTTTTATTTGTTTGTTTGTTTTTCCTCTGATGGGCAAGGGTGATAAGGGGGTAATCTTGTCTGCTGATGACTGGGTTTGTATTTTTGTTTTATTTATTGTTTAGATGAGGTGTCCTGCACAGGGTGCTTCTGGTGGTTGGATGATGCCAGGTTTTGTATTCAAGCGGTTTCCTTCATGTGAGATTTTACTATTTGTACTCCTAGGGTTAGTTCTCTGGTAGTCTAGGGTCTTGAAGTCAGTGCTCCCATTCCAAAGGCTCAGGACTTGATCTCTGATTAGGAACGAAGATTCCACAGTGGTTTGTCATGACATTAAGTGAGATTAAAACAAATATCCCAAAACAAGAAACCAAAGATGAACCCCAGACAAATGGCAGTTACAAAATCAGGCAAATAATAATTAAAATAATGGAATATACACATATACACCCCTGAGCAAAGTCAAAACAGTCCAACAAAAATTAAGTACAGTAGATTGACCTGGCAAACAAAGAATATCAAAAATAATATATACCAGTTAAGAACAAATATAACTAAAACACAAACTGGAAAAAAAAAAAACTAAAGCAAGGTGCCAAGTGGGGAATAAAGCAGTGAAAATAAAACTAACAATTATGTTAAGAGGAAATGAAAGAAAGAAAAGAAAGAATAGATATGCAGTTAAATAGAGGTAGATGAAGAATATTTATATACATTAAAGATTAACACCCAGGGGAAAATAACAGTAGGAAAGGCAAAGGAATAAAAGTAGAAAAAAATAATAATAGGTTTAAAAAAATTAAAATTAAAGAAAGAGAAAAAAGAGGAAAACTCCACAGAACTGCAAAAGCCCAACGTAGAGGCAGAGGTTTATAACAATAAAATATTAGACTGAGAAAAAAAAAAAAAACCTCAAAAGTTTCATTAGATTTCATAGTGCCAATAAAATTGATAATTACAACAGAGGGCGGGGAAAAAAAGAGGGAAAAAAAGTCCAAAAGAATCTACAGAACAAGTCAAAACCCACGAATAGTAAATGTTTTTCTTGAATCACTGGATCAGAGTCCTTTCCCTTGCTTGAGTCACAGTCCATCTCACCTCCCTAGGGTGCCCTCCAACACTGTGCTGATCTCTGACCTGCTGTGGGGCAGCTCTGATTCTAATCTGGTCCTACTCCTGTGTGTTCCTGCCTCCAATGTCCACAGCTATCAGAATTAGTGCGTTTTCTTTTGTGGGAGCTCTCAATGATCTTTTATATATTCCATAGACAGAGTCTACCTAGTTAATCATAAGGATTTAATCTGCAGCTTGAACAGCAGGTGGGAAGGTTTTGGGTCTTCTTCCTTAGCCACATTGCCCCTGGGTTTCAACTGTGGTTTTATTTCCATCTCCACATGTGTGTCATCCACTGGGGTTTGCTCCTGAGGTTGCCCTGGAGCACTTGGGTTTGCCCCTGTGAAGGCCAAGTATGGAGGTGGTGCAGCTGCTGGTTTTCAGGGGTTATGGCAGCACCAGGTACTCAGTGGAGTTGGTGACTTGGGCAGGAAGAAATATGCTTCTTTAGAACGGTATGGCAACAAGTATTGGCCAGTATGCTCCAATATGTTTGCCTGGAGAACCCCCCTCCCTGACAGAGAAGCCTGGCAGGCCACAGTCCACAGGGTCGCAAAGAGTCCAGACACGACTGAAGCAACCCTGCACGCATAGATGCAAGATATTTTTTTGCCTGTGGCAGCTCTGCCCCAGTGAGGGTTGAGTGCAAAGGCGGTGGAGCTGCTTGGCTTCTGGGGACCCTGACAGCAGTGTGCAGGGACTTAGACTGCCTCCGCTGCAGGAATTATGACTCTGTCAGAGTCTTCTTTTGAACTTCTTGTGGCTGGCAATCAGAAGACCTCTTTCACCAGTCTTTTTCCATAGCTCCTCACATTCAGGCACTTAGAGGGCTCCCTTGCCTGGAGTCCTTCTCTGCTGTTAGGTGCATCAGGAACATAGAGGGGCCCCCTGGCTGGGGTCTTACTCTGTAGGTCAGTGCATCAGGCATTTGATGGGCCAGCCTGTCTACTGTTCAGCTGCCAGGCTGGCATGTGGGGAGAGACAGGTGTGAAGATGGCTCCACCCACTATGCGTGACTCAGCAAAATCACCTTGCTTCCATGGCTGCCCAGCTTTTCCTCCACAGGCATTTCCCACCACAATCTCCACCCTCACATCCCCTTGATCCATCTCTCCACAGTCAACAGCAGCCCTCGCCCTGGGATTGTTCCATAATCCCTCAACTCCAGCTCCCAGCCACTGTGCCTTCCAGGGGACCTGCAACCCTGTCCAGGGTATATATGGTTACAGCAAGGACTGTCTGCTTCTCATTCCATTTAGGCTGCCACAGATCAGCTGTTTCACTCTCAGACTTAAATGTTTCTCCTCTGACTCAGACAATTGCCCCAATGTGGGGATTGGACCCCTGCTTCAGTTCCCCCACCCACAAGGGGCAGGTCCAGTCCTACTACCACTCCATTTCCCCCTCTAGTTCTTCATCCTATCTAGTTTTGCATGGTTCTATATACTCTTTTGGAGAAGGCAATGGCACCCAACTCCAGTACTCTTGCCTGGAAAATCCCATGGATGGAGGAGCCTGGTAGGTGGGGTCACTAAGAGTCAGATATGACTGAGCGACTTCACTTTCACTTTTCACTTTCATGCATTTGAGAAGGAAATGGCAACCCACTCCAGTGTTCTTGCTTGGAGAATCCCAGGGACGGCGGAGCCTGATGGGCTGCCGTCTATGGGGTCGCACAGAGTCGGACATGACTGAAGTGACTTAGCAGCAGCATATATTCTTTTCCACTGGTCAGGTACTTCTGTCCACTCTCAGCTGGTGTTTTTCATCCACTTTAGACACAGAAGTATTGTATTCCTGATGTATCTGTGGAGAGAGATGTACTCCACATCCATCTACACCTCTGCCATATTGTTCTTCTCTTTTTTTTTTTTTTTTGATGTGTTATGCTTTTTCTATTACTCTACTAACATTTTGAAAATTTTTTGAATATTTTTGCAGGTATATTCATAAAGTCTATTAGCTATAATTCTCTTCTTGTAATCTATTTTTCTAATTTTGGTATCAAGGTAATACTTGACCTCATAAAATGAGTTGGATAGTAGTCCTTTTCCTACACTTTTGTGGATGATACTGTGTAAAATTAATATCCTATCTTTTAAAAATATTTGATCTATTTTACCAGTAAAGCCATCCGAGACCGAAAGTTTCTGCTGGGAGTACTTAGCTACAAGTTCAATATCTTCAATAGACATATGGCTATTCAAGTTATTTATTTATGAATGGATGGTGGTTTAGTCACTAAGTTGTGTCTGACTCTTGTGACCCCCATGGACTGTAGCCTTGCCAGGCTCCTCTGTCCATGGGATTTCCCAGGTAAGCATGAATATACTGTGGTAATCTTTCCTCAATGTGCGCATTTCATCTGAGTTTTTAAATTTATTGTCATAAGATTATACATAATATTTTCTTGCATGTGTGCTTGGTTGGTCAGTTGTGTTCAACTCTTTGTGACCTCATGGACTGTAGCCCACCATGCTCCTCTGTTCATAGAATTTTCCTGGCAAGAATACTTAGTCAGTTGCCATTTCCTACTCCAGGACACCTTCCTGACCCAGGGATTGAACCCATGTCTCCTGTGTCTCCCGCATTGACAGGCAGATTCTTTCCCACTGAACCACCTGGGAAGCCTAATAATTTTTTCCTATTCTTTTAACATCTGTTAAAAGATGTCCTTTTTCTCATTCTAGATATTGACAATATTTTACATCTCTTTTTTGTCCTAGAAAGTCTGCCTAGAGACTTACAAATATTATGAATCTTCTCAAAGAACTGCTCTTTAATTTTACTGATTTTTTTTCTATATTTTTTTAAGATAACTCATGGATTTCCATTTGCTCTTTAGCATTTCCTTTATTCTAACTTTAGATTTTGTAATTTCTTCTTTCCTGATTTCTTAGATTATCACTTTTTCATCTTTGTTTTATGATTTAAGCATTTATTGCCATATGATTCTGTCTAGGCACTGCCTTAGAGCTGTCAAATAAATTTGAATAGGTTATGATTTCATTTTCATTCAAGTTGAGCTACCTCAGTTTCTTTTTTGATATTTTATTTGATCTTTGCTACTTGAAAGTGTGTTATATAGTTTCCAGTGATCTTTCTGGATATTTTCCAGGGATTTTTCTGTTGATTTAAAATCATTTCTAGCTTGTCCACAGAACATGATCTGAATACCTTTAAATTCACTGAGACTTGTTTTAAAGTCCTGAATATGAATCCATCTTGGTAAATGTATCATATGCATTGAAAAGAATGTGCAGTGAATGTATATTCTGTTGCCATTGGGTACAGCTCAGTTCAGTTCAGTCACTCAGTCATGTCCGACTCTGCGACCCCATGAATCGCAGCACGCCAAGCCTCCCTGTCCATCACCAACTCCCGGAGTTCACTCAGACTCATGTCCATTGAGTCAGTGATGCCATCCAGCCATCTCATCCTCTGGCGTCCCCTTCTCCTCCTGCCCCCAATCCCTCCCAGCATCAGAGTCTTTTCCAATGAGTCAACTCTTCGCATGAGGTGGCCAAAGTGCTGGAGTTTCAGCTTTAGCATCATTCCTTCCAAAGAAATCCCAGGGCTGATCTCCTTTAGAATGGACTGGTTGGATCTCCTTGCAGTCCAAGGGACTCTCAAGAGTCTTCTCCAACACCACAGTTCAAAAGCATCAATTCTTTGGTGCTCAGCCTTCTTCACAGTCCAACTCTCACATCCATACATGACCACAGGAAAAACCATAGCCTTGACTAGACGGACCTTTGTTGGCAAAGTAATGTCTCTGCTTTTGAATATGCTATCTAGGTTGGGTACAGTACCATTGGGTGCAGCGTTCTTTTAATTTCAGGTAAGTCACGTTGGTCAAAAGTATTGTCAAGATCTCTTTGTTCTTACTGACTTTGTATTTTTTCCTGTCAATTATTATGAAAATATTGAAACCTCCAACTGTAATGTATTTGCCCATTTCTCCTTTGAGCTCCATCAGTTTTTTGTTTCATTCATTTTGAAATTCTTCAAAGTATATAAACTTTTAAGGTTTTTTAATGTCCTCTTGATGAATTAATCCTGTTTCCATTAAATGATCCATATTATCTCTGCAGCAGCAGCAGTTTGTTATTAATCATTATCATGGTATATATTTTTTCTACCGATTTTCTCTATTTGTCTTTATTTATAAAGAGTTGAATCTCTCCTTTCCATGCTATTTAACCATCCCTGTCTTTTAATCACAGTGTTTTAACCATTTAAATTTAATAATATAATTGGGATGTTTATGTTTAAAACTATTTGTTGTATTTGTCCAATATATCCTTTGTTCTCTTTTTTTTCTGCCTTATTTCAGATTAATTGTGTATATTTTATTATTTCATCTCCTTCATTGTCTTAGGTATATCATTTTATTTTGTTTTCTAGTGGTTGACTTAAGGTTTATAGTACTGTATACTTTTTAACTCATTATAGTCTATGTGTAAGTAATATTTACTACTTAACATGTAGTGTAATATCTTTAAAGCATTAAACTTTCATTCCCTCTCTCCCAGCATTTGTGCTATTTTTGTCATAATTTTTATGTCAACATATATTCAGTTCAGTTAAGTTCAGTCGCTCAGTCATGTCCGACTCTGCGACCCCATGAATCGCAGCACGCCAGGCCTCCCTGTCCATCACCAACTCCCGGAGTTCACTCAGACTCACGTCCATCGAGTCAGTGATGCCATCCAGCCATCTCATCCTCTGTCATCCCCTTCTTCTCCTGCCCCCAATCCCTCCCAGCATCAGAGTCTTTTCCAGTGAGTCAACTCTCGGCATGAGGTGGCCAAAGTACTGGAGTTTCAGCTTTAGCATCATTCCTTCCAAAGAAATCCCAGGGCTGATCTCCTTCAGAATGGACTGGTTGGATCTCCTTGCAGTCCAAGGGACTCTCAAAGAGTCTTCTCCAACACCACAGTTGAAAAGCATCAATTCTTCTGTGCTCAGCTTTCTTCACAGTTCAACATATGTTACCAATAGTAAAATATATTATTATTCTTTAGAAAGAAATTTATCTTCTAAATTAGTTCATCATTAAAAACAGACCAACCATCTTTTATATTTTCCTGTGTTTTCCTTGTGCTTTGCATTTCATTATGTAGATCCTGATGTATCACTTTTCTTGGCATTATAAAACTTTCTTTAATATTTTCTCATGTTGTTGATAATAAATTATATCAGTTTTCTTATTTATGAATACTATTCATTTGGCCTTTGTTTCTGAAAAATGTTTTCACTGGGCATAGAATTCAAGGCTTATAGTGTTTAGTTATTCATTAGTACTTTAAAAATGTTGCTCCATGTTTCTGACATGGCAGATATTTCCAGCAAGAGGCCTTTTATTGTTATAATTTTTGCTCTATATGTAATGATTTTTTTCTAGCCACTTTTAGATTTTTTTTATCATTAGTTTTAAGCAGTTTTAAAATTTTATGACTTGATATAGTTGTTCATAGTTCTTACATTTGGTATTCATTACACTTTTCGGATCTATGAGTATATACTGAGTTGGCCAAAAAGTTCGTTCCGGTTTTTCTGTAGTATCTTACATCTTTTTGGCAATTCAATACTTTGGGAAAATCAAACTTTAAAAACTTCAGCAATTATTTCTTCAAATATGTTTTCTCGGGGCACCTATGCAGCCTCTCCTTCAGGAGCTACAATTATACATATCCTGGACTTTTAAATTTGTTCCATGCATCACTGATATGCAACAATGAGAGAAAGATATTGAAAGAAATGAAAGTGAAATGAATTTTCATTCCTTTTCAGTTTGGTTAATTTCCATTGTTTTGTCTTCAGGTAATCTTCTTTTACACTATTTCATTTTCTACTGATCCTACACAGTGTGTTTTATGTCTCAGACACTTTCGTTTTCATTTCCAAAAATTCTATATGGGTTTTCTGTCATCCATGTTAATACTTGGCATGCTCATTTTCTGTCTTAGACATTGTGTGTGAGTTAGTTGCTCAGTCGTGTTGGCTCTTTGCAACCCCATTGACTGTAGCCCATGGAATTCTCCAGGCAAGAATGCTGGAGTGGGTTGCCATTCCTTCCTCAGGGGATCTTCCCCATCCAGGGGTGAAATTTGGGTTCCTGCATTGCCGGTAGATTGTTTACTGCTGAACTGCCAAAGAAGCCTCTAAGACATACAGAATGCAATCAAAATAACTTTTATCTATTAATTATATTATCTGTCTTTTGAGCCTTTTGTTGATTCATTAATCTCTCTATCAGCCCTCAGTTCAGTTCAATTCAGTTCAGTCGCTCAGTTGTGTCCGACTCTGCGACCCCATGAATCGCAGCATGCCAGGCCTCCCTGTCCATCACCAACTCCCAGAGTTCACTCAAACTCACGTCCATCGAGTCGGTGATGCCATCCAGCCATCTCATCCTCTGTCGTCCCCTTCTCCTCCTGCCCCCAATCCCTCCCAGCATCAGAGTCTTTTCCAATGAGTCAACTCTTCGCATGAGGTGGCCAAAGTACTGGAGTTTCAGCTTTAGCATAAGGCCTAATTCCTGGGTTTTGGTGTGACTGGAAATTGTTAACAGATTGTCAGCCTTTGTAACTGTTTTTGTTGTTGTTGTTGGGTAGAATATTCTTGTATTTCTGGGAATAGTTTTGAACTTTTCTTGTGAGATACAGTTAGCTTATTTGGAAACATTTTGATCATTTGAGGCTTGCTTTTTTGCTTCATTAGTAGAAACCAGAACCCTTTTAGTGTCAGTCTAATTTTTTTCTTCCTAACAGTCAATTATTTTCTGATTACTCCAATCCTGGTTAATCATGAAGCTTTCAAATGCATTTGGTGGAGACAGATACTATTTAAGGCCTTCTGCTCTAAGGATTGTTATCTTGAATGCTTTTAAATGGCTTAATCCAAGGCTTTGAGTCAGTTTCCTCACATATATTTGTGTGTGTGCTAAGTTGCTTCAGTCATGTCTGACTCTGTGCAGCCTTATGGGCTGGTTATAGCCTGCAGGGCTCCTCTGTCCATGGGATTATCCAGGCAAGAATACTGGAGTGGGTTGCCATTTCCTCCTTCAGGGGATCTTCCCGACCCAGGAATCAAACCAGTGTCTCTTACATCTCCTGCATTGGCAGGCAGGTTCTTTACCATAGTGCCACCTGGGAAGCCCAATCCATGCAGTTTTGTAGTTAGCTGAGGAATCCATATGGGACCTGTATAGATCTCTGAATTTCTCTGGATGTGTCCGTCTTTCAGTGTCTCTCAATTTCTCATTCTCTCTTTTCCCCATAGTGACTCTAGCTACGTTGGCAGACTCCAAAATCTCAACCCTGTCTCATTAATTTACATGGTTTTCCTGGTTTGCTTGAGTTTCTATACTGCAGCCAACCTGGGATCATTAGATAATAGCTGAGCATTTGTGGGGTTCAATTTATTTGTTTCACCTTTTACTTTTTTTCAGAAATCACTGTCTTGTGCTGCCTAATAGCTAATTTTTGAAAACTCTTGTTTCATAGATTTTTATGTTTTAACTATGACT
The DNA here is from genome assembly GCF_055505025.1 of Bos grunniens. NCBI lineage: Eukaryota > Metazoa > Chordata > Mammalia > Artiodactyla > Bovidae > Bos > Bos grunniens. The sequence continues at coordinate 10,609,644 of NC_141190.1, forward strand.
GCTATCTAGTTCCATTTGTAATCTCAAAAAGAAAAACCCAGTTGTCCCTTTCCCTTAGAATCTGGGCAACCAGTAATCTTTTAATACTTTTTGCCTGTATGGATTTGTCTATTTTAGACATTTAATATGAATGGAATCATATAATCATGTGCTATTTTGTGTGTTTGACTTCTATTACTTAGCATAAAATTCTCAAGATTCACCCATGCTGTAGCATATTAATACATTTATTTGTACTTACTTCATTTCTTATGACAGAATAACCTTCCATTGTATATATATGCCACATTTTGTTTATTCATCCACTGGTGGTCATTGGCATTGTTTCCAGTTATTTGCTAATATAAGTAGTATTTATATGTACATTCCTTTAAAGTTTTAGTGTGGATATATGTTTTTATTCCTATTGGGTATATACCTGAAAATGGAATGCTGGGTCATGTGATAACTATGTTTAATATTTTTAAGAAATTTATTTTTTTCCAATTTTCCAATTTATGTTTTCCAATTTGCTGACAAATAATCTCAGATACTCAGATGACACCACCCTTATGGCAGAAAGTGAAGAAGAACTAAAGAGCATTTTGATGAAAGTGAAAAAGGAAAGTAAAAAAGTAGGCTTAAAACACAACATTCAGAAAACTAACATCATGGCATCCAGTCCCATCACTTCATGGCAAATAGATGGGGAAACAATGGAAACAGTGACAGACTTTATATTTTGGGACTCCAAAATCACTCCAGATGGTGACTGCCGCCATGAAATTAAAAGACACTTGCTCCTTGGAAGAAAAACTATGACCAACCTAGACAGCATATTGAAAAGCAGAGACTTTACTTTGCCAACAAAGGTCTGTCTAGTCAAAGCTATGGTTTTTCCAGTAGTCATGTATGAATGTGAGAGTTGGACTATAAAGAAAGCTGAGTGCCGAAGAATTGATGCTTTTGAACTGTAGTGTTGGAAAAGACTCTTGAGAGTCCCTTGGACTGCAAGGAGATCCAACCAGTCCATCCTAAAGGAGATCAGTCCTGGTTGTTCATTGGAAGGACTGATGTTGAAGCTGAAACTCCAATACTTTGGCCACTTGATGCGAAGAGCTGACTCATTGGAAAAGACCCTGATGCTGGGAAAGATTGAGGGCAGGAGGAGAAGGGGATGACGGAGGATATCATTGGATCTCATCACCAACTCGATGGACATGAGTTTGAACAAGCTCTGGGAGTTGGTGATGGACAGGGAAGCCTGGCATGCTGCAGTCCATAGGGCCGCAAAGAGTTGGATACAACTGAGCAACTAAACTGAACTGATGTTTTCCAATGTAGCTATACCATTTGTTATTCTCACCGACAGTGTATGACCATTCCACATCTTGGCACTTATTATTTATCTTTTGATCATAGCCTTGAAAGTGGTTATCAAATATTATATTACTGCAGTTTTCTTTTATTTTGCATTTATTTAATGACTAATGATGTCTTGTGCTTCCCTGATGGCTCAGACAGTAAAAAATCTGCCTGCAATGCAGGATACCCAGATTTGATCCCTGGGTCAAGAAGATCACCTGTAGAAGGGAATGACAACACACTCCAGTTTTCTTGACTGGAGAATCTCATGGACAGAGGAGCTTGGAGGGCTACAGTCAATGGGGTTGCAAAGAGTTGCTCATGATTGAGCAACTAAACACACAAGGATGTCTTAAATTGTGTCATATGTTTATTGGCCATTTGCTTCTTTAAATGTCAGTTTAAATCCTTTGCTCATTTGTTAATTATTTGTCTATTTATTGTTGAATTGTAAGACTTCTTTATACATTCTGAATATGAATACATTATTAAATATATGATTTGCAAATATTTACTCCCAGTTTATGTGCTGTCTTTTTACTGTTGTAATGGTGTTCTTTGAAGCATAAAACCTTGGATTTTGATGAAGTCTAATTTATCATTTTTCATTTGTCTCTTATGGTTTTGGTGTCTTATCTAGGAAATCATTACCCAATTTAAGATCGAGAGACCCTTGGTGGCTCCGTGGTAAAGAATCCACCTACCAATGCAGGAGACATGGATTCAGTCCCTAGTTCAGGAAGACACTCTGGAGAAAGAACTAATAAACCCACTCTAGGTTCTTGCCTGGAAAATTCCATGGACAGTGGAGCCTGGTGGGCTAGAGTCCATTGGGTTGCAAAAGAGTTGGATATGACTTAGTGACTAAACAACAAACAAAACAACCCAAGATCAGAAACATTTCCTATTTTCCTTCTAAAAGTTTTATAGTTTTACTTCTTTTGTTTAAAGCTATGATCCATTTTAAGTTAATTTTTGTATATGGAATGAGGAAAGAGATTAATTTTATTTTTGATGTAAACATCCAATTGTTACACTCCATTGGTTTTTGTAAAGAATATTCTTTGCTTATTTAATTGTCTTGCACCTTTGTTGATAATCAATTGGCCATAGATATATGAGTTTACTTTTTGACTCTTATTTCTGTTCCATTAATCTGTATGCCTATCCTTAATATCACATAATCTTGATTATTTTATCTTTGTAGTAAGTTTTGAAATCAGGAACAGTGGATCCTCCAGATTTTTTCTTCTTTATCAAAATTGTTTTGACTGCTTTTGTTTGTTTACTCACTAAGTCATGCTGACTCTTTTGCAACCCCAAGGACTGTAGCCCACCAGTCTCTATTGTCCATGGGATTTTCCAAGCAAAACTACTGGAATGGGTTGCCATTTCCTTCTCCAGGGGATCTTCTTGACCCAGGGATCAAACCCACATCTCCTGCATGGGCAGGAGGATTCTTTACAATTTCTCTTGTATTTCCACATGAATTTTAGGAACAGTTTACCAATTTATGCAAATAAGGCAAATGGAATTTCTTTTCTTTTTTTTTTTTTTTTTAGCAACTATACAGAATATGAAGGTTTATTTCAAAAAAGAGTACATTTCTTAAAACCAGGATACACAGATGCACTTAATGTAACAGTACCTTCTGCAAAAATAGGTTACATAATACTCAGAAATGCAAGGAACAATCTTATTTTCTAAAAATTAAACAGCAGACTTCTTAAGCTTAAACAGCCTTCAAAATGGAGGCTGAAAATTCTTGTTGATAAGAAGTAACTCTAGAGCCTGACACCACAGAGCTAATGCTGCAAATTAAACCACTACCACACACCTGCAAACTACTCTTTATATTCACACAGCGTTAAACAAAATGGTTTTGATTCCTATCCTTTCCAATGTGTCTTGGTGCTGCAAGAAAAAAAGTTGAATGATACACAAAACTATTAAAAGTTACAACGGAACTATTTAAACATCTTCTCCAAAATTGAGAAAAGCAATCATGTTAAATTTTAAAAAAAGAGAAAAAGGAAAAGTCTGACAACTCTCAAGCAAGTCAGAGGTCCTCTTCATAAGTAGTCAAGTAAAGTTTATAGGAGATTTCAATAAATTATCTTGAAACCATGGCAGCAAATGGAATTTCTATGGGGATTGAACTGAATCTGTAATTGGATTATGTTTCCTACTTAAATCTATTCTGCTGACTTCTTCCTTTTGATTGGAGTATTTAATCCATTTACTGCTAATGTAGTTTCTGAGAGAGCAATGTTTATTTCCCCCATTTTATTATTGAGTTTCTAAATGTCTCATGCCTTTTTGTTCCTTTATTCATTCCTTACTGACATCTTTGGTGCTATGTAGACTTTTTAACGTACCATTTAATTCTGTTGTTGTTTCTTTTCTTTCTTTTTTAAACAATGACTTTGCTGCTTCAGTACATAGACAAATTTATTAGAACTAAGGCAAAAGCTGTAGATGACTTCTATTTTCAGTTGAAGGGGAAGACTCATTTGGTCTTATGATATCAAGCCAGTCAATGATTATGGTTCTCAATCAGAATAAGAAGCAATTTAGCATTCTTATCCTTTCTATTCCACTTAAGATGCTTTAAAAGAACAGCAACTTCTGTAAAATATGGATACCCTCAGGAAGATCAGGAGCAAATTTTTTGACTTAAGAATTCAGTATTTAATTGAGTGTCACAAAACAAACTTGTGGAGCACCGTATGAGTCTCTCTCAGAATCCTGCTGATTTTTCAGGAAATCAGGAACCTCTTGGCCATTTTGTAGCTCTGCTCTTCCGTGTCATCAGATGTCAGCTTCAGCCAGGTGGCGACAGTGCAGTTGTAAGGCAGAGCTGAATTGGATGGGCGTTTCCCAAGAGCGTGCATGTGACCCATGATAGCAGTAGTTAGGCAGAGAAAAAGAGCCCATTGTTTCTTATATGCTCTTTTTTGGTAATTTTTTTGATTGACTTGGAGGTTTACAAATGACACCTTAAAGCAATCAAGTTTAAATTAATACCAACTAAACCCCAGTAGTATATAAACACTTGGAACTAATGTAGCTCAATCTCTGTGCTTTCTGTGTTAGTCTTGTCATATAAATTACATGTTGATATATTATAAGTCTATCAGTATGTTATTATAATGATTGTCTTTTAAATCATAAAGGGGAGAAAAGAATTACAAATAAAAGTATGTTTGAAAAAATACATTCTATATAAAGGAGGCAAAAATATACAATGGAAAAAAGATAGTCTCTTCAATAAGTGATGCTGAAAAAACTGGACAACCGTATGAAACATAAGAAATTAGAACATTATCTCACACCGTATACAAAAATAAATTTAAAATAGATTGAAGACCTAAATATAAGACCTGAAAAAATAAAACTCCTAGAAGAGAACAGAACAGTATTTGACATAAATCAGAGCAGTATTGTTCTGGATCTGTCTCCTAAGGCAAAACTCCAGGGCTTTCCCGATGGCTCAGTGGTAAAGAATCCACCTGCAGTGCCAGAGACCAATCCCTGAGTTGGGAAGATCCCTGGAGGAGAAAATGACAACCCACTCCAGTATTCCTGCCTGAAAAGTCCCAGGGACAGAGGAGCCTGGTGGGCTACAGTCCAAAATGTTCTAGAGTCAGATATGACTGAGCACACAAGCAGCTAAGACAAAAGAAAGGAAAACAAAAATAAGCAAAAGGGACACAATTAAGCTTAAAAGCTTTTGCACAGTAAAGGAAACCATTGAAAAAAAAAAAACAAACCTACTGAATGGGAGAAAATATTTGCAAATTAGTTGACCTTTAGGGAGTTAATACCCAGAATATATGAACAATTCATACAACTTTATATATATATATATATATATATATATATATATATATATGAAAGTATTAGTCACTCAATCATGTCTGACTCTTTGCAACCCTGTGAACTGTACCCTGCCAGGTTCCACTGTCTATGGAATTCTCCAGGGAAGAATACTGGAGTAGGTAGCCACTCCCTTCTCCAGGGATATTCTTGACCCAGGGATCGAACCTGGATCTCTTGCACTGCAGATGGATTCTTTATCATCTGAGCCATCAGGGAAGCCATATATATATCAGATCAGATCAGTTGCTCAGTCGTGTCCGACTCTTTGCGACCCCATGAATCACAGCACGCCAGGCCTCCCTGTCCATCACCAACTCCCGGAGTTCACTTAGACCCACGTCCATCGAGTCAGTGATGCCATCCAGCCATCTCATCCTCTGGCGTCCCCTTCTCCTCCTGCCCCCAATCCCTCCCAGCATCAGAGTCTTTTCCAATGAGTCAACTCTTCACATGAGGTGGCCAAAGTACTGGAGTTTCAGCTTCAGCATCATTCCTTCCAAAGAAATCCCAGGGCTGATCTCCTTCAGAATGGACTGGTTGGATCTCCTTGCAGGCCAAGGGACTCTCAAGAGTCTTCTCCAACACCACAGTTCAAAAGCATCCATTCTTCAGCACTCAGCCTTCTTCACAGTCCAACTCTCACATCCATACATGACCACAGGAAAAACCATAGCCTTGACTAGACGGACCTTTGTTGGCAAAGTAATGTCTCTGCTTTTGAATATGCTATCTAGGTTGGTCATAACTTTCCTTCCAAGAAGTAAGCCTCTTTTAATTTCATGGCTGCAGTCACCATCTGTAGTGATTTTGGAGCCCAGAAAAATAAAGTCTGACACTGTTTCCCCATCTATTTCCCATGAAGTGGTAGGACCGGATGCCATGATCTTCATTTTCTGAATGTTGAGCTTTAAGCCAACTTTTTCACTCTCCACTTTCACTTTCATCAAGAGGCTTTTGAGTTCCTCTTCACTTTCTGCCATAAGGGTGGTGTCATCTGTATATCTGAGGTTATTGATATTTCTCCCGGCAATCTTGATTCCAGCTTGTGTTTCTTCCAGTCCAGCGTTTCTCATGATGTACTCTGCATATAAGTTAAATAAACAGGGTGACAATATACAGCCTTGACGAACTCCTTTTCCTATTTGGAACCAGTCTGTTGTTCCACGTCCAATTCTAACTGTTGCTTCCTGACCTGCATACAAATTTCTCAAGAGGCAGATTAGGTGGTCTGGTATTCCCATCTCTTTCAGAATTTTCCACAGTTTATTGTAATCCACACAGTCGAAGGCTTTGGCATACTCAATAAAGCAGAAATAGATGTTTTTCTGAAACTCTCTTGCTTTTTTGATGATCCAGCAGATGTTGGCAATTTGATCTCTGGTTCCTCTGCCTTCTCTAAAACCAGCTTGAACATCATGAAGTTCACGGTTCACATATTGCTGAAGCCTGGCTTGGAGAATTTTGAGCATTACTTTACTAGCGAGTGAGATGAGTGCAATTGTGCGGTAGTTTCAGCATTCTTTGGCATTGCCTTTCTTTGGGACTGGAATGAAAACTGCCCTTTTTCAGTCCTGTGGCCACTGCTGAGTTTTCCAAACTTGCTGGCATATTGAGTGCAGCACTTTCACAGCATCATCTTTCAGGATTTGGAACAGCTCATAAAACAACCTTGTTAAAAATGGGCACCCTCAAAGTTACTGACAGAATTATTTACAATAACCAAGATAGGGAAGTACCCTAAGTTTCCATCAACAGATGAATGGATGAGGTTCTGGTAGACACATACAATGTAGAGTTACTGAACCATAAGTAAAAAAATGAAGTCCTGCCATTTGCAACAATGTGGATGGGCCTAGATTATGCTTAGTGACATAAGTTAGAAAGAGAAAAACAAATAGTTTATGCTATCACTTGTATGCAATATAATTTAATATAAGTGGAATCTAAAAAACAAATGAATGTATATACTATAAAAAAGAAACAAATCCACAGATTTAGAGAACTAGTGATTACCAGTGAGGAGAGAGAAGAAGGGAGGAGCAAATTAAGGGTAGGGGATTAAGTGATATAGATTATTATGTATAAAAGAAGTAAGCTACAAAGATATACTGTACAGCACAGGGAAATACAACCATTATTTTGTAATAACTTTAAATGGAGTATAATCTAAAATATTGAATCACTATGTTGTACAACTGAAACTAACATAATATTATAAAATATGTAAATGAACTTAAATTTAAAATAACATAAATGAGTACTAAGGGATGTAGTGTACAGCATGATAAATATAATTAACCTTGCTGTATATGGTGGGCTGCTGTCTGTGAGGTCGCACAGGGTCGGACACAACTGAAGCGACTTAGCAGCAGCAGCAGCATATCATACATGAACATTGCAAAGGATGTAAATCCTGATCACAAGGAAAGTTTTTCTATTTTATTAATTTTCTATCTATAAGAGATGATGTTTACTAAACTTATTGTGTTAATTGTTTTATGATATATGTAAGTTGAATCATTATGCTGTAACCTTAAACTTGCATAGTTTTGTATGTCAACTATATCTCAAGAAAACTGAAAAGAAAAACGCAAAATATATTTTTACTGCCTTTTATGAATACTTATATATTTCTTTTCACTGTTCCTTTTTATTTGGTATTGTGAATTCAAGTTACTGTTTAGTGTCTTTTTATTCAGCCTGAAGCCTCTCTTTAGTATTTCTTATAGGTCAGTTCTGTTATTGGCCAATTCTCTACTTTTTTGTGAGTTTTGGATGTCGTTATTTCTCCTTTGTTTCTAAAATATAGTTTTGCTGATTATAGACTTCTTAGTTGATTGTTTTTTCTTTTAAAATTGAATAATGTCATTTCACTGTCTTCTAATCTCTGTTGTTACTGATCAGAGGTTACTTGTTAATTGTGTTAAGAATCCCTTTCATGTGATGAACTGCTTTTCCCTGGCTGCTTTCAGAATTCTTTGTTTTGACAGTTTGACTATGTCTCTTGGTCTGGATCTTTTTGAGTTCATCCTACTTAGAGTTCATTTAGCCTCTTATATGAAGATATATTTGGAAAATTTTCCACTCTTTTTACAAATATTTTTCTTAACTCTCCTCAATTCCCAAACTCCAATTATGCATGCATTAACATGTTTAATGGTGTCTCATAGATCTCTAAGGATGAATTAGGTATTCACACTTGGTTAACTTTGAGTTAGGGCAAATAAAAGCAAATTCTACGAAAAAGGCTTTTCCAAAATCTGTCAGGCTAATCGAATTATAATAGTTCTCTGGAAATTGGGCATTTGAGAAGCTTCAATCCTATTCACTTTCTTTCAGTGTCTGCTAAGCTGCTAATTTACAAAGCTACATTGGTCGCAAGGCCTGTTTTTCAAAGCTACTACAAATTTGGAAAAAAAAACATAGGCATATCATAAGCTAAACACCTCATAATGTATTATTCTTACCAAGATTCAGGAGTTTTCTTAAAAATACATTCTATGGATTTTTGCAAGTTTTTGGTTAATTTTCAGAATCATCAAAAAGTTTATTTTAGAAGTTTTCATTGCCATTACTGAGGAGTGAGTCTTTTGTAGGTTTTTATACCACCAACTTGGAAGTCACGCCCTTGGTCAAATTTTGTAAATTTTTCTTGTACACTTGCTAAGAATGTGGCTTTTCTCGTGTTCCCAGGCCATGTTACAAATATTTTAAATACATTATGTGGTTAAACTGCTTAAATTTGTAGTCATTTTTGGTTTGCATTGTTTACTACCCAGGTAAACTGGAGATGGAGCCCCTTACCATGGAATTAATTTCACTCATGATTTAGCTTTGCTCCTTTCACAGGACATACATACAGATTATCTTCTCTCAACATCCAAAAGTTGTGTCTTTGTGCTGTAGGTTTTTCTTTCTACTATCTATCTTGTATAATGTTCCTTTAAAGGTTATGGTTGCCATATTTATAATTTTATGATGCTATTTTTAAATTAATTTAATATAGGTAAGATTTATTTATAACAAACTGCACTGATTTAAAATATATTATCCAGTAAGTTTTGGCTAATGTGTAAACCTATGTAATTACCACCAAAATAAAGCTATAGAATATCTCCATCATCCTAGAAAGTTTCCATTTGTCCTTCAGATCAGATCAGATCAGTCGCTCAGTTGTGTCCAACTCTTTGTGACCCCATGAATCGCAGCACGCCAGGCCTCCCTGTCCATCACCAACTCCTGGAGTTCATCCATACTCACGTCCATTGAGTCAGTGATGCCATCCAGCCATCTCATCCTCTGTCATCCCCTTCTCCTTTTGCCCCCAATCCCTCCCAGCATCAGAGTCTTTTCCAATGAGTCAACTCTTCACATGAGGTGGCCAAAGTACTGGAGTTTCAGCTTCAGCATCATTCCTTCCAAAGAAATCCCAGGGCTGATCTCCTTCAGAATGGACTGGTTGGATCTCCTTGCAGTCCAAGGGACTCTCAAGAGTCTTCTCCAACACCACAGTTCAAAAGCATCCATTCTTCAGCACTCAGCCTTCTTCACAGTCCAACTCTCACATCCATACATGACCACAGGAAAAACCATAGCCTTGACCAGACGGACCTTTGTTGGCTAAGTAATGTCTCTGCTTTTGAATATGCTATCTAGGTTGGTCATAACTTTCCATCCAAGGAGTAAGCGTCTTTTAATTTCATGGCTGCAGTCACCATCTGCAGTGATTTTGGAGCCCAGAAAAATAAAGTCTGACACTGTTTCCACTGTTTCCCCATCTATTTCCCATGAAGTGATGGGACCAGATGCCATGATCTTCATTTTCTGAATGTTGAGCTTTAAGCCAACTTTTTCACTCTCCACTTTCACTTTCATCAAGAGGCTTTTTAGTTCCTCTTCACTTTCTGCCATCCTTAGAGCTCAGGTATTCTCCCACTCCCAGCCTGTAGTCGCTTTAACTATCGATTATGCTTTTTGTTGCTAACAATTAGTTTTTAAATTTCTAGAAATGCAAGTAAGTGGAGTCATATATCATGTATAAATCTGTGCTTTACTTTTTGATTTACATTTATTCTTTGACTTTTATCTGTATATTTTCTATTTTCCTTTTTTCCATCTCTGAGATAGAATTCAATTATTTATCTAAAGATAAAATTTTATGTAATTTATTTTGTTTTTAACTCATAAATTTCTCTAAATATACTTCTTCCACTGTCCTCTCCTTGAAGGATTTCAGAGAAAACATATTTTCCTATAATGCATTCCATAATTTACTCTTTGGTATTGTTTCTTGCTATTTTTATTACATCGCTTAATCTGGCTTAGTTTTTTTTTTTTTTTTGCCTCTCATCCACTATCTCTGGAGATTTATTTCTCTCTTTTAAAAAATTCACTTTATAAATCTCATTCTATTACCTTTTCTTACAAAGGACATATATTAAGATGAGCAGGTTTATTTGCTTAACTGTGAATGTTTAAGTGTGGAGAAGGCAATGGCACCCCACTCCAGAACTCTTGCCTGGAAAATCCCATGGACAGAGGAGCCTGGTAGGCTGCAGTCCATGGGGTTGCTAAGAGTCAGAGACGACTGAGCGACTTCACTTTCACTTTTCATTTTCATGCATTGGAGAAGGAAATGGCAACCCACTCCAGTGTTCTTGCCTGGAGAATCCCAGGGATGGGGGAGCCTGGCGGGCTGCTGTCTATGGGGTCGCACAGGGTCGGACACGACTGAAGCGACTTAGCAGCAGCAGCAGCAGCAGAATGTTTAAGTGTGGGTGTGTTTTCTTTCCATTTTTATGTATGTAGCACAGCATCAAAAAATATGTTTTGTACTCATTAGCTTTATTGTATTCTACTTGCTCTACTTGAGGTGAGATTAAGTTCATTACTCTCAAAGGTGCTTGTTTGGTTGAATTTTTTTTTTAAATGTCTAACATATTCTTTTTACTAGACAATTTTTTTCATACTGCTGGTACAGTAGCACAGTGAACTGACTCTACTACTGAGTAACACACTGCAAATTTTGTATGTTTCATTAATTCTACCATTCTTGATTTCTACTGCATGAAATACATTTTTCCACCAAAAGTTATCTTTCAAATATATCATTTTCAGATCCTGTTTGGTGAAAAAGAATTTTTACCCAGCACATACATTAGCAAGTTCATTGGTCAGAATGTGTGCAACCATGTGGTAACTGATGTGTGTAGCAAATAAACTATATTGTTCTTTGGAAATGATCCCCCAAATTTAAAAAAGGTAGGTGTCACTTAATGATTTAAAGTGAAATTTTTTGATGATGTGTTAATGATGTTGTATAGACCCAGGGACAACTTATCCAATATATGTATATCTTAAAATGTTTGATATATTATATATATATATATGATATAATATATCATATATATATATAAAATAAGGTAAACTATATTATAATCCAAGATGTATTTTGCACATAAATTTAAAGTCAAAATTTCTGGGATGAAGTAATTCAATATGACTATGTAGATAATTCAAATTATGTTTTTATGTCTTATATGAAAGTATGTTTGAATATTGTATTTAAAAGAATTTTAATCTTTTTTCCTCTGTTTGCCTCCTAATAAATCTAGTATCATTATCTAGGCACTGATTCAATTTAAGACCTTTATCTCAGAAAAATTTTTTGATCAAACATTACCATATTAAAAAAAGTGACTTAGATTTCTCCGGCAATGGACAGTGTTTCATTCTAAACTGATTGAGGCGACACAGTTTTACTGTTATGAAAAATTCTAATTCTTGAAAAGGAACTAATGACTGACAAATGTATATGTTGTTTTTCTTTCTTCTAGAGTCATATTGACGTATACTTATCACAGAATCCAACAGGAACGGCAGTTCAAAATGTGCTAGACTATCGTCAAGAATGACTTTTACCACTCAGTATTTATGGGACTTCCAGTTCAGTTCAGTTCAGTCGCTCAGTCGTGTCCGACTCTTTGCGACCCCATGAATCGCAGCATGCCAGGCCCCCCTGTCCATCACCAACTCCCGGAGTTCACTCAGCCTCACGTCCATCGAGTCAGTGATGCCATCCAGCCATCTCATCCTCTGTCGTCCCCTTCTCCTCCTGCCCCCAATCCCTCCCAGCATCAGAGTCTTTTCCAATGAGTCAACTCTTCGCATGAGGTGGCCAAAGTACTGGAGTTTCAGCTTCAGCATCATTCCTTCCAAAGAAATCCCAGGGCTGATCTCCTTCAGAATGGACTGCTTGGATCTCCTTGCAGTCCAAGGGACTCTCAAGAGTCTTCTCCAACACCACAGTTCAAAAGCATCAATTCTTCGGCACTCAGCCTTCTTCACAGTCCAACTCTCACATCCATACATGACCACAGGAAAAACCATAGCCTTGACTAGACGGACCTTTGTTGGCAAAGTAATGTCTCTGCTTTTGAATATGCTATCCAGGTTGGACGTGGAACTTCCAATACTTATTAAAAAAGCATGGGGAAAAAAAAGCACTGCTGTGTGATGTGTTATATTTTTAAAGTTGATTTTGGAGTCTAGAGTAAGATAAGTTATTTCAGAGCTTAAATTTCAATCAGATAACTTTTGTTTATGGTTGTCAGATTTAAAAAATATACAGGACACTCAGTTACATTTTATTTTCAGGTAAACAAATAAATTTTTAGTATATCTACGATAGCATTCCAAATTTAGCTTAGTTTAGAATCCTGTATTTTATCTGGCAACCCAAAATTTATCCCATAATAAAGGAACTGTTTGAGTTTTTAGTAGAAAAGGGAAATGTTTCATAAACATATCAGTAACATTTCTGTCATTTCTTTTCATAGTCTCATTAAAATAATACCAATTTATATGTCATCTCCAACCAGGTGATAAGTGGCAAATTTCTTAAACATTTCCCTCTTCTTTCCATTCAACCCTTCTTTCTTTTCCCTCTCTCCTTGTCTCCCTTTCTTCTCTATCTCTCTCTTTTTTGTTTGAAAGCTCTCCTCCTTTATAAGTCTTAGTGATTCTCTGTTTGTTATTGTAGCCAGTATATTGTATCTTTTTTGAGGAGATAAAAGGGATCTCCTTTGATATTAAAAACAGATAATCGCCAGGGACTGGAGATTAGGGGGATGTGATAAAGACAGAATTGTTACTTTTATGTTCAAAGGTGATAGCTTTCTATTCATTTCAAATTGAAAAACTGGTACAAATGTATTTTATGTCAACTTACCATCAGTTTTCCCTGGTGGCTCAATTGTAAAGAATCTGCCTACAGTGCAAGAGACATAAGAGATGTGGGTTTGATTCCCGGGTCAGGAAGATCCTCTGGAGGAGGGCATGACAACCCGTTCCAGTATTCTTACTCTTTCAGAAGAATTTCCCATGTGATAGCCAAAATACTAGGGCCAAAGTGACCTCACATTACTAAAATCATTTGCTAAGCTATAAGCTGATATCTACATACAGGATGTGAGTGCATATTATTCCAAGGTACATACCCTTGAAATCTGTAGATGAATGATACTCTTGGATGTCATGTGTCTTCTTTGCCCTGAAAGTTTTTACTCCACTTACCTACAGTCAACAAATCAACATTTGTCCTTAAAAGAGATGTCTCACCTCATAATCTTGTTTGCAGGCATCTGCTTAGGACTTTTCCACTGCCTAGCATCTCCACTTTGTAGAAAAGGTAGTTCCTGAATACTCTTGTCTCACAATTATGATAGAATGCTACTAAAGCCCCATTTTTACGCCTTCCAATTCTGAGGCAATTCTTTTGTACCAGAAATCTTTGTCTTACTGTATTTGAAAAATTAACTTTTCTTGGAGTATCATGAGGAAATTTTTACTAAACAAAATTTATATAAAGGATAAAAACTTTTTCTGAATATCAATTCTGAATGAAAATATTAACTGAATTATTCTGTTTGAAAATGTATTTGATAATTGAATTGTAAAGTAACAAAGCAGATTTTATACTTGTAGTAAAATTAGTATTCCATATTTTATGTGCTATAAGAATTAATTTGGATATTAGTGACTTGAAGTAGTTGGATCTTAAGCAATATTTATAGACTGAAATTTAATTTATACCACCAAAATAAAATATAATACAAAACTTAATGTTATAGTAAGTTTATATTTTAAAATAATTGGACAAGCATTCATTTGTCTGTGTGAAATCATAATTATAGTTTTCCATCTGTTTATTAGGTCCTTCCTTAATAGATAGTATAACTTACTATGTTCAAACATTGTCAAAATGTGTGTTTAATGTCCTTATCGCTTTTCTTGAAAGTATGGTATTTTTGCCAAATTATCTGCTTCTAGTTCTCTGGGAATATATTTTAGCAGTCATTCATCCAGGAGCACACAGTACTGTGACAGAAAGACTGGACTTATATATGAGAGACATTAAATCTGAGTCAATACATCATATTGTAAAATGAAGCAATTAAACCTAGTAGTCTCCAGCTCTACTTATTTTGTAAGATTTTATAAGTAATAGTTTATTTTGTCTCTATTTAAGGCTGTTATTAAAGGTACATTTCAAGCCTATAACTGGGGAAATGCAATTCTAAATATTCTACATTATAATCAGGCAAGGTCATGTTTTCAAAATTTGATTATTTGGCTCTTAAAGGACAAAAATGAAGACATATTAAAGATCTAACAAACCCCTTGTTTTTAAAAGAAAATGCAATGTTTTATGATTCCTAGAAAGAGGATGTAGATAGACCTAAGGATGGGTTCAAAATAATAAAGCATAATTGTTTTAAAACAGTATCACACATGGTAAAATTCAATGTATTATGCCATTTGAACCTCATGGAAACTTTGTGATATTCAGCAGATGTTTATTATTATTACCATTTCACACATGAAGAACCCAGGTACACAGAACTTCTAATTTGTGAAAATCATTTTACTATGATGTAAGGCTTACAATAGTCCATTTCTGTCTGACAATGCTTGAGATTCCACTGATAATTTCTGTGGACCAAATAAACAGGTAATTACTCTTATAGTTTCAAGGAGAAAGAAAATAATCAAGTTACAGTTCCTCATGTGATATGTTATTAACATACACATTACTACTTCTCATTTCCCTTTACCCCACTCCTCCATTGTACCATGTGGAGGATATGAAGGTTCCAACTGCAATGTGGAGTGGTGGACAGGACATTTAGGAAGTTCCAGGAGATGTTAATGTTCCAGAGTTCCAAAGAATAGCAAGGACAGATAAGAAAGCTTTCCTCAGTGATCAGTACAAAGACATAGAGGAAAACAATAGAATGGGGAAGACTAGAGATGGCTTCAAGAAAATTAGAGATACCAAAGGAATATTTCATGCAAAGATGGACAAATAAAAGACAGAAATGGTATGGACCTAACAGAAGCAGAAGATATTAAGAAGAGGTGGCAAGAATACACAGAAGAACTATGCAAAAAAGATCTTCCTGACCCAGATAATCACGATGGTGTGATCACTCACCTAGAGCCAGACATCCTGGAATGCAAAGTCAAGTGGGCCTTTACCAGGGTCCAGCCCCGGTTGGATCCAGGGATTCCCTCAGGAGGACGACATTGGCGATTAAAGGATAGATAAAAGGAAAAAGACAGAGGTGAACTAACTGGTTTACGCGGAAAGCCAATAAAACCTGTAATATCAGGTTTGCTCTGACCACAGAGGCTGCAGGCTCCCTCTTGAATAGCTGAAGGTGCCCCACCTTAGGCACCTTCTCGAGTGGGTCTTAGAAGCCCAGGCAAGTAAGTGGTCTCAGAGAGCCTCCACGCTCCGATCAGTCACCCTGAAGTAAGAACAGAGAAGAAAAGGAAGCAAGAAAGAACGAAATGGGGAGACCAAGCTTTGAGCAAGGCCCGTAGCTTTATTTTCAAAGGGAGCTTATATACCTTAAGTTGTGCATAGAGGATAATAGGGGGTGTGAAATCGTGCAAAGTCAGCAGTCTTTGATCCTTATGGAGACCAGGCATTTCTTTTCTGCAAACTTATCGTATACAAATGGTTTAGTGATTTACATCATCTTCTGGCCAGAAGGCCTGTTAACATTTTATGACTCTGATAAAGGTTTGTCAAACATAAGACTTATTTTCTCTAAGAGTAATTATTTTAAAGTTTGGCGCCATCCTCCAAAGGTGTTAGATAAAGTTGCATTCCTATAGGGCAAAGATGCAGTGGGCTTACAACAAAGGAAAGAATTTATTACCTTAAGGGTTTAAAGTTGTTAACACCAAGGCCACTACTTATTTTTTCTATATACCGACTATATTAATTAATATACTTCCAAGGTGGCACCCCACTCCAGAACTCTTGCTTGGAAAATCCCATGGATGGAGGAGCCTGGTAGTCTGCAGTCCATGGGGTTGTGAAGAGTCAGACACGACTGAGCGACTTCACTTTCACTTTTCACTTTCATGCATTGGAAAAGGAAATGGCAATCCACTCCAGTGTTCTTGCCTGGAGAATCCCAGGGACGGGGGATCCTGGTGGGCTGCCGTCCATGGGGTCGCACAGAGTCGGACACGACTGAAGCGACTTAGCAGCAGCAGCAGCAAGGATACAATACAGGGGATGTGGAAACTTGGCAGCAAGCATTGGCTCATCAATGAAATCTTCTATTAGTTCTATTCTAACAATTTCTAACTCTCTGAAGAGGCTCTATACTACTTGAATATCTTAAGCTTCCCGTGTCTCTCGTGGTTGGGAGACTGTAAACAATTGTATGCGTAGCTGTAGGAGTCTGAGTAAACCTGTCAGGTCAGTTAGAGAGCCATCTGAGGGGTTTGGATTGAAACACTCCTATTATGCCCAGGAGGCTAATTAACTAGAGCTCTAAGTAGATTTCCTTCAGAGAAAAGTGGTCGGGGATAGCCCCCCATTAATGTCATAGGAGTTGGTGAAAGTCGTAAAATAGTAAAACAGACAGATTCTGGTTTTGGGGTAGACGCTCAGGCAGATCTGTCGGGGAGGGGGGCGGTCCTTGAGCCCTGACTTGCCTTGCCCGTCACGGCTCTCCCGCATGACTTTGTCATGGGTGGGAACTCCCGTGCTGGCTCCCAGCAGGCCTTAGGAAGCATCACTACAAAAAAAAAAAACTAGTAGGGGTGATGGAATTCCAATTGAGCTATTTCAAATCCTAAAAGATGATGCTGTGCACTCATATGCTGCACTCAATATGCCAACAAATTTGGAAAACTCAGCAGTGGCCTCAGGACTAGAAAAGGTCAGTTTTCACTCCAATCCTAAAGAAAGGCAATGCCAAAGAATGCTAAAACTACTCTGCTAAAAAGCAGAGACATTACTTTATCAGCAAAGTCTGTCTAGTCAAAGTTATGGTTTTTCCAGTAGTCATGTGTGGGTGTGAGAGCTGGACTATAAAGAAAGCTGAGCACCAAAGAATTGATGCTTTTAAACTGTGGTGTTGGAGAAGACTTTTGAGAGTCCCTTGGACTGCAAGGAGATCCAACCTGTCCATCCTAAAGGAGATCAGTCCTAAATATTCATTGGAAGGACTAATACTGAAGCTGAAACTCCAATCCTTTGGCCACGTGATGCGAAGAGCTGACTCGTTTGAAAAGACCCTGATGCTGGGAAAGATTGAAGGCTGGAGGAGAAGGGGACGACAGAGGATGAGATGGATGGCATCACCAACTCAATGGACATGAGTTTGAGTAAACTCCAGGAATTGGTGATGGACTGGGAGGCCTGGCGTGCTGCAGTCTGTGGGGTTGGCAAAGAGTCAGATACGAGTGAATGACTGAACTGAACAGAACAGAGTATATTAAGAAGTTAGAAGCCAAAGTTTCCAATTTCATTTACTCTGAGAAAATTCCCCACTACAATTGTCTTTATTTTGTACTTGAATTAGATGTTTACAATCAGATTTATACTGAGATCATTGCAATAATAAACAAAGCTCAATAAGGTTAAAAATTTTACTCGTATTTTCCACCTCTTTGAGTTTTTATCACTTCTCTATCCACAAAGCTTTCTTGCTTGTCTCTTTGCTTGTTTGTTTGTTTAAATAATCTTGGATTAAGTCAGAATCATTTTGCTTAATCATATGCATTTGTCCAAAGAAGTATAATAAGGACTAATAAAATACTTCATTCATTTTGTCATGCTTTCCATGCCATGATGGTTTCAGTATTTTTGACAAGAGAACTCTTTGAAGAGTAAGCACATTTCTTACCAGCAATAAAAAAAATCTTGAAATATTTATGGAAAAAGAATCCAAGTTTTATGGTATGCATTTGGGCACTATGGTGCCTTGAGAATTGACTGTAAAAATGTCTGCTATTCTTTTGGCAAAGAAGCCAAATGAGACCTTATTAATTAGTCCTCTTGGCTAGAGTTCAATGAAACCAGGTCTTCTGCCCCACCATCTTTATGGACTAGGAACTGTTTTGAAGAAGCTGATTATATTAGTGTTTTTTAAAATGGAAAGAAGTGGAATATTTATGAATCATTCATTCATTATGGAAAATGCTCATCCTAGGACTAGTAGTTCCACAGAGAAGTTTGTCCATCAGTAATTATATTAAAATATCAAAAACCCAAACAAACATAAAGTGTCAGAAATTGATATGACTATTTATTGACTCTCAGGATTTAATTCATTTTCAGTTATGCATTGGTCTAAATAAATCTGAGTCATTAGCATGTTATGCTGTAGAACTTAGTCATTCTATATGTATTGAAAACCCAAAATTAATGTGACATTACCAAAATACTTTGGTTCCTTTCATTTATCAGTCTCAAAATACTGTCCAATATCCGAAATATTGTCCAAAATGTAGGTGGACAATAGCTACATTTGTTGTTGTTCAGTTTCTAAGTCATTGACTATTTAAATTTTAATCAGAATTAAGTTAAAATTTCAGTTTCTCAATCTCCCTAGCTGCATTTCAAGTCCTCAACAGCCATATGTGGCAGCTGCTGCTGCTGCTGGTAAGTCGCTTCGGTCGTGTCCGACTCTGTGCGACCCCATAGATGGCAGCCCACCAGGCTCCCCAGTCCCTGGGATTCTCCAGGCAAGAACACTGGAGTGGGTTGCCATTTCCTTCTCCAATGCATGAAAGTGAAAAGTGAAAGTGAATTCGCTCAGTCGTGTCCAACTCTTCACGACCCCATGGACTGCAGCCTACGAGGCTCCTCTGTCCATGGGATTTTCCAGGCAAGAGTACTGGAGTGGGGTGCCATTGCCTTCTCCGCCATATGTGGCTACTGGGTACCAAATTGGAAAGCATAGATATACATTTCTTTATTGCACAAAGTTCTCTTGAAGAGTTTATAACAAGAGCTGCAAACGACCTGAAACTACTGCTATGAAAATTCAAGTTGTCATTGACAGTAACTTAGGTATTGAAAGCCTTTCCAAAATGATAGAGTCTTAATTTTTGTAAATCCTCACAGGAAATATGCAAATACCCTCATAGAAGTCACAATGTGTGATGCAACTTAATGCTGATTGTGAAAGTATTTACCCTACATTATATATTCAATACATATTAATTGATAGAATTGCAATGATGTTCTAAAGACAATAACCATGCCATAGGGCTTCTGAGAATTAAGGAGACCTGTTGTTAGTATTCATCTCAAATTAGAATTCTTTTCAGATCTGGAAATTCCCTTAGAAAGCAGCTTCATATAGAATTCAACAGGAACTGAAGGAAGAATGTTTGAATATGGAGAAAATTTTTATAAACATTTTTATTGATTTGTAAAATAGCAAACAGGAATGCAATATTTATTATAGGGACAATACAAATGAGAAGTGTTCAAATAAAAGTTAAACTTTGAGAAGCAATAGGGAGAGACAAACAATATTCCAAAATTTGCATATATGTGCTAATTGGGACAAAAGTAAATCAGATTTTGCTCATCATGGGTTGAATATCAGAGTGGGAAATTGAAAGAGAGAAGTGATGAAAAATTAGAATGACATAGGAATAAAAAGAGAATCTGGAGAAGTTCAATCATTTAACAAATAATAGGTCACTTGAAGTGAAGTAGTGAAAGTATTCAGTGTGTATGACCCTTTGAGACCCCATGGACTGTAGTCCACCAAGCTCCTCTGTGGAATTCTCCAGGCAAGAATATTGGAGTGGGTAGCCATTCCCTTCTCCAGAGTATCTTTCTGACCCAGGTATCAAACCCTGGTCTCCTGCATTGCAGGCAGATTCTTTACTGTTTAAGCCACCATTAATATTTGGCATTATACCAAACAGTTAGGGTACAGCTGAGATCAAACAGATAAAGATCCCTACTTTCAGGGGACTTAAAAAATTTTTTTATTTTGAATTGGGATATAACACGTTAACTATGTTTTGATAGTTTCAGGTGAACAAGTAGGGACTCCGTGATATATATACATGTATCCATTCTCCCCCAAATTTCCCTTCCATCCAGACTGCCACATAACATCGAGCAGGGTTCCATGTGCTATGTAGTAGATCATTGTTGGTTATTCTTAAATACAGCAATGTGTACATGTCCATCCCAAACTCCCTAATTATTCAGAGAAATGTTATGCAGAGAAAAACAATAACATTTATTGAGGATGAAAATGTGTTAGGTGCATTTGAAGATTTTTTTTTATAGTAAATAACACATAATTTAAAAAAACCTGTAAAATAGGAACCATCACTTTCTCTATATTATAGATTGAGAATTTGAGGTAAGGGAAGGAAAAGTTACATCATGGTGTTCTTGGACTTCTGGAGAAAAAATGCCATAGTCTGAGTGGTTTAAACAACAGACATTTACTTCTCATAGTCCTGGAGGCTGACTGGTCTAAGATCCAAGTGCTGACTAATTCAGTTTCTGGTGAAGACCCTCTTCCTGACTTGTAGATAGCCACCTTTTTGATGGTGTCCTCACATGGAAGAAACAGAATTAGACAGCAGCCTCTCTGGTCTCTTCTTGTAAGAGAACTAATTTCATCATGAGGGCCTAAACTTATGATCTCATCTAAATCTAATTACCTCCCAAAGTCTTTGAATACTATCATAGGGCAGTGGAGGGTCAACATAGAAATTTGGGGGGAGACACAGGTCAGTCTTTAGCAATTAATTTTGCTGAAAATCTCACAAATTGTCAGTGGCAAGGCCAGCATTCAGACACACAGAGTCTGACTCCAGAGAATTATCATTTTTTCACAGTTAAAAAACATTTCCATTCATTAGGGCTCAGGGCTTCACCATTACATTATAGAGAACCAGTTCATGATCAGTATTAGAATCACACTTCTAGATCTACCATTTCAAATTAATATTTATCTGTATTTGAGCTATAGAAAATATAGATCAAAATGTAAATAATAAAATATAAAATGTATTCATATTGCAAGTTTAATCTTTGTCAAGCACATCACTTATGCTCTATGAAGTTCCAAGTTAAAGAAATTTTTTTTTCATTTCATACATGAAGCAAATCTACCTTATTAAAAATATCAGTTAAGATCCTAGTATACTCAAGATGGCCCAAACAGTTGGTCAGGTTACTTTTAAGAATAGTCCTAAATAAGACCTTTTCCAGTTATTGTTTCACTGCTGCTATGAAGTCAGCCTCTCTTGAAATCTTCTGAGGGCAAGGTGGAACTACTCTATAAAAATGTTAGCATCTCCTTCACTGGTGAAACAATTAGGCTGCTACTCTTCATTTAATTACTGAAAAGTACACTAGCCAGGCTGACTGGTTGCTTAAAAATATCTTAGGTATTAACCATGGCCTGGATGGGACAAACTCTTATTCTAATATCAGACAAGTAAAGACAGGTTTGAGTGAAGTATAATGGTGATAAAGATAGGCCAGGTAGAAAATTTTTAAAGCATTGAGAACTAATCCATTTCAAATTCTATACAGGGCCTTGAAAAAGAAGAATAAAATTTCCTCATATAAAAGTTATTTGGATTTCCCCTACTATAACTATAGAAGCTACAATGGGTCATCAGGTAAGTTAGGAAAATAAATCATTTTATTCATTGCTTTATTTATTCATTGCTTTATTCAACAAACATTTGTTTGACACCTATATTTAGATACAAAATAGTTCACTTGATTATGACAAAACCCTTATAAGATCGATAAGAGAAATAAAAGGAATTAGAAGTTAAGGATTAGAAATCTTCAGTTGAATTGTTAAATTATTTGATCAGGATCATTCTGACACTAAATGTTAGATCTGGAATCAACTTAGGTCAGTCTTTTTGTTTTCCACTCAAGGCTTTTTAAGCTCTTACATGAGGCAACAGTCTGTAACTATAGATATTCTCCAGGTACACTCTTCAGCAAGAGTCTGGGTCTGCAAATAGAACTGAATACTGCCAAATACTTATTTTAACTCTTACTAATATTAATTATACTAGAAATAACATAAGGAGCCATTATCCATAATTTTTCTCCTAACTAGATGCTGCTATACTGAATAACAGTTCCCACCTCTGATTCTCCCTTTATACACACATGCTTACTTCTTAATTTAGCATCTCAGTAATTCAATACTTTTTACTTAGTGGCATTAGGAGTATATTATTGATGCAAAGAGCTGACTCATTGGAAAAGACCCTGATGCTGGCAAAAACTGAGGGCAGTTTTTTAAGGAATCTCCACACTGTTATCCATAGTGGCTGTACTAGTTTGCATTCCCACCAACAGTGTAAGAGGGTTCCCTTTTCTCCACATCCTCTCCAGCATTTATTACCTGTAGACTTTTGGATCGAAGCCTTTCTGACTGGCGTGAAATGGTACCTCATAGTGGTTTTGATTTGCATTTCTCTGATTATGAGTGATGTTGAGCATCTTTTCATGTGTTTGTTAGCCATCTGTATGTCTTCTTTGGAGAAATGTCTTATTTAGTTCTTTGGCCCATTTTTTGATTGGGTTATTTATTTTTCTGGAATTGAGCTGTAGGAGTTGCTTGTATATTTTTGAGATTAGTTGTTTGTCAGTTGCTTCATTTGCTATTATTTTCTCCCATTTTGAAGGCTGTCTTTTCACCTTGCTTATAGTTTCCTTTGTTGTGCAGAAGCTTTTAAGTATAATTAGGTCCCATTTGTTTATTTTTGCTTTTATTTCCAATATTCTGGGAGGTGGGTCATAGACGATCCTGCTGTGATGTATGTCGGAGAGTGTTTTGCCTATGTTCTCCTCTAGGAGTTTTATAGTTTCTGGTCTTACGTTTAGCAATCCCACTGCTGGGCATACACACTGAGGAAACCAGAATTGAAAGAGACACGTGTACCCCGATGTTCATCGCAGCACTGTTTATAATAGCCAGGACATGGAAGCAACCTAGATGTCCATCAGCAGATGAATGGATAAGAAAGCTATGGTACATATACACAATGGAGTATTACTCAGCCATTAAAAAGAATACATTTGAATCAGTTCTAATGAGGTGGATGAAACTGGAGCCTTGTTATACAGAGTGAAGTGAGCCAGAAAGAAAAACACCAATATAGCATACTAACGCATATGTATGGAATTTAGAGAGATGGTAACGATAACCGTGTATACGAGACAGCAAAAGAGACACAGTCTTTTGGACTCTGTGGGAGAGGAAGAGGGTGGGATGATTTGGGAGAATGGCATTGAAATATGTATAATATCATATATGAAACGAGTTGCCAGTCCAGATTCAATGCACGGTACTGGATGCTTTGGGCTGGTGCACTGGGACGACCCAGAGGGATGGTATGGGGAGGGAGGAGGGAGGAGGGTTCAGGATGGGGAACACATGTATGCCTGTGGCAGATTCATTTTGATATATGGCAGAACCAATACAATATTGTAAAGTTTAAAAATAAAATTAAAAAAAAAAGGAGGCACTCAGGAAGAAAAAAAAAACAAAAAACTGAGGGCAGGAGGAGAAGGGGGCGACAGAGGATGAGATGGTTGGATGGCATCATCTACTCAATGGATATGAGTTTGAGCAAACTCTGAGCGATAGTGAAGGACTGGGAAGCCTGGCATGCTGCAGTCCATGAGTCAAACACAACTGAGTGACTGAACACTGTGTTAATAAGGGGTGGATTTATAGAACCACCTTTGAGAGTTTTTCATATAGTTTGTATTTCTGATTACTTATTCTAAAGACTTAAAACACAAGGGGAAAAAGTCTGGAATTTTTCTCCCTCCTAACTCAGGCTCTTAACAACATACCTTTAATGTTGTTCAATGCATTTAATTCTGAAATTTTGTCCATCAGTTTGTGGAGAAGAAGAAACAGACAGAGGAAAGAGGGAAAGGAGAAGAGAAATTAGGTAATAGCTAGTGTTGAAGAACAGAGAAGGTGGAGACAGATCGAAAAAAGAAAACTCGCAGTATTTTAGATATGAGAAATTAGGATTAAATATACTGTTAGAAAAATCTAAGCAGAGCTCTCCCATTCCCTTAGATTCACTTGCAAACTAAATCTATCTGTTATCCACAAAATAAGCAAAGTTAACAACACCAACTCAGAAGCTGCTGATTGTACTTACTCCTCAGGCGAAATGAACAATTTACTAGGAGGCTCCTTATCTCAACCAACTAAAGAAAGTTACTTAATTTGAATAAAACCCAGTTAGGGTTCATGAAAACACATGTCATCATCAATAATGAAGTGGTGGGATACTTTATTATATTGCCTTATATACTGGGGAAAACGAAAAGTGTGGATAATACCCATAATAACAAACATCTTTTCCTTCACTTATATTCCATTGTTCAAAGAGTTTCCCAGATGCTAGCTTCTGATTCTTAAATTAACGTCACCGCCTGAGTTAGTTGAAGACAACCCAAAGTTGTCATTGGCTTGGTTGGAGGGAGGGTGGACTTGGAGTGGACATTTCACACTCCAGTTGGCTCTCCAAGATGGAGCCTCTTGATTACTGATGTTAGAGCCCAGTAGAAAGATAGAATCTGTGTTTGGAAAGTTTGAGAAGGTGGTTGGGGCAAAAAGTGTAAATCTGTTATGTTAAATATTTTAAAGAAGCTTCTTGGTCTATTATAGCTCTACTTCTTGTAGAAAATATTTATATTCATTTGATAAGCTTATATAGAATACATGATACTGATATTCATTTAATGAATGTTTATCAAGCTAGACACTGTTCTGGGTGTAAAGAACAAAAGACAAACCCCTTGCCCTCCTAGAAGTTATATTTTAGTGGTGAAGATTGATAATAAAATATAAACAGGAATATACATATATATATAGTAATTAGGTAATATTACCGCTGATGATAAAAATATAGTAGATAGAGGAGTAGGAAGGACACAAGGCACTATGTTAAGTAGAATGATCAGGAAAGGCCCTTTTAAGAAGTGACACCTGAGCAGGGAACTGACCACAGTGAGAGAATTCCACTGCATTTGCGTGTCCTGGTCCAGTAGGTCTGATCTGTCACAGATTGACTAGTCTTGTGAACTAGTATGGTGCTGTCACTTCAGTCGTGTCCGACTCTGTGCGACCCCATAGACTGCAGCCCACCAGGCTCCCCTGTCCCTGGGATTCCCCAGGCAAGAACACTGGAGTGGGTTGCCATTTCCTTCTCCAATGCATGAAAGGGAAAAGTGAAAGGGAAGTCACTCAGTCGTGTCTGACTCCTAGCGACCCCATGGACTGCAGCCCACCAGGCTCCTCTGTCCATGGGGTTTTCCAGGCAAGAGTACTGGAGTGGGGTGCCATTGTCTTCTCCAAAGCTAGTATGGTAGCCTGGCACAATTTCATGGATGCTGGCAGAAGACAGGAAGCCCCTATTTCAAAGATAAAGGCCTCTATTACTCATAGTACAGCAGACCTCATGACCCTTATATTCCCTTGATCTTCAGGCTCATAGGGATAATGTGAAGGCAGACCTAGATGAACACTGCATATACAATGTGTCTATGTCACAGTGAGGATTCCAGGGCTTAGCAAACCCCCAGTCTTATAAAGTGGGTGTGTGTTAGCAAACCTATCCGGTATCTGCCCCAGAGAGAGATTTTTTTTTTTTTTATCATGCCCATCTAGAACAACCCTGTGCTCTACCTGAAGAGAGATAATACTTTTATCTCCTGAGGCTGTTTGCTATACAGACATCCTTTAAAAGAACAAAAATTGATCTGAGAAGTACAGAAACAGCCTTGAAGAATAGGCTTTCAATGTTAACTTCTGATATACATCAGAAAGACTTTTACAGACATAAATTGTCAGGTGTTCTTGATTGAACAGGTCTGGAGTGAGTCTAAAAATTTGCATTTATAACAATTTCTAAAGTGACATTGATGCTTCTGGTCAGAAATACTTCGGGTATCACTGTTCTAAGTCTGTTAAGCAGACAAATTTTGTTGCTCTGTTGTTGATTTGCTTTCCTTTGTCTACGGTTTATAGTCAGAAACTTGCTAAGTACTTACACCCATTGTTCTAAATACTTGTACCCATTGTTATCTTTATATATTGACTCTGGTAAGTAACATACCTCTTTTTAGAGACAATTCTTATATCACATAACGGGGTTCAGTTAGTGGCTTTCATATTTCCACTCCAGACACACTTTAGCTATTATCAACTTCAGGTTATCCAGATATGAAACAAACGATTGAGATAGTGGAGAAAAAATTTTTCTCTTGGTATTATCTTTATAATATTAATGGTGATTTCATGTCTAATGGTGATATGAATGACTTCTCAGTCTATAGCTATAAGATGCACAGATTGAAGTACAGATCTGCAGGGGAGAAAGAAAAGTTTCCTCTACCAAACTAATACAACAGATTAAAAGGAGAAAGCTAAATTTAACGTGTACATATCAGAGATCCACAATGACAATGAGACACAAGGACAAGGCAGATAATTGAGGCTTATATGCCATCTTGAGCTAAAGAACAGGATAGGGGCCTGGGGCTTCAACTGGGGGCAGGTGACTCCCTGAACAAGAAGAAGGCAAGATGTTTGGTAATTTTGTGTTTGTCCTGCCATACAGATAGTCATTCAGATAAAAAGTTATGTCTTAGCAATAACTCTCTTCCTAGGCCAGGGCCACATTTCAATCGTTTTAACTAGTTAAAAGAAGGATAGCATTTCTTCTTGATTCTTCTGAGTCCCAGCCGCCTTCAGCTCAAAGTAGTCTACATGCCCAAATGGCACATTTAGGGAGGTTTGTTCTGAAACTCTTCAGATCATTTTAGAAGTGATGATTATTTTCTATATGCTATTACATACTCGTGGTTTCTTCAGATATAAAGACATTTTGAGGTCAAATCTGAGTTTTAAATAACCTATTAGTATTCAAATAACTCAGATTATGCACAGGTCCAGAAATCAATGAATGCCATTAATATACAGAAATGTGCTTAATGGTAATATCAGAATTGCTACAGATCTAGCAGTGTTTTAGTGTTAGCAGCTCTAAAACCATTTTATGAAATAAATTCTATAAGTGGTCAGACAGGGACAAGAAGGCAGTAACCTTATGAGAAAAATACTTACTGTTACTTAGGATTTTCCCAACCCAGGGATTGAACCCAAGTCTCCTGCACTGGCAGGCAGATTCTTTACCATTGAACCACTAGGGGTCTTGTTAAAGTAGTATCATATTTTCATATTCACAATCTATTTTCAAAGGAAATTTATAGGAATTATTTATTGTTGTTCAGTCGCTAAGTTGTGTCTGATTTTTTGCGACTTCATGGACTGCAGCGGGCCAGACTCCTTTGTCCTCCTCTGTCTCCTGGAGCTTACTCATGTTCTAGTCTATGGAGTCAGTGATGCTGTCAAACCATCTCATATGCAGTTACCCAGACTTGCCACTAGAAGGAACATTTTGAGATTTGCTTCTGTTTTGCATCTTAATCTAGGGTATTTACTGTGTTTAGATGGTTCTTGTACTCATTTTACTCAGCATGTTAAACTTCTGTGTTAAAAATTATGCAAAATTTATCTTAAAAATCAGGAATTAAATCTTAGAGAATCTCACAAGCAGAAGGTAGGGAAAACAAGTACTTTCCTAAGTACTTTATAATGACATCACAATTCCCACAAAAATGCTACAAAATTGGTACTGAAATGAAAGTGAAAGTCACTCAGTCGGGTCCGACTCTTTGTGACCCCATGGACTGAATTCTCTGGGCCAGAATACTGGAGTGGGTAGCCTTTCCCTTTTCCAGGGGATCTTCCCAACCCAGGGATGGAACCCAGGTCTTCTGCATTGCAGGGGGATTCTTTACCAGCTGAGCCACCAGGGAAGCCCAACAATATTGGAATGGGTAGCCTATCCCTTCTCCAGCAGATCTTCCTGCCCCAGGAATCAACCCAGGGTCTCCTGCATTGCAGATGGATTCTTTACCAGTTGAGCTATCAGGGATTTTAAAAAAGTGAGGACGCTGAGGATAAATTGTGTGTGCAAAATCACAAGGCAAATAGAGGAGATTTGAATTTAGGCCTTTTCTTAAAGAAAATCACTCAGTCATGACTCTTTGTGATCCCATGGACTATACAGTCCATGAAATTCTACAGGCCAGAATACTGGAGTTCGTAGCCTTTCCCTTCTTCAGGGGATCTTCCCAACCCAGGGATGGAATCCAGGTCTCCCGCATTGCAGGTAGATTCTTTACCAATTGAGCCACAAGGGAAGCCCAAGAATACTGGCATGAGTAAATCCCTTCTTCAGCAGATCTTCCCGACCCAGGAGTAAAATGAAGTAAAATGAAATGTTCTCAACTGGTAAAGATTCTTTACTCAGTTGGTAAAGAATCTGCCTGCAATTCAGGAGACCCCAGTTGCCTCGAAATTTTTCTTTCAATTCTCTGTATTTCCTATGTCACCTATTTTTTCTCTAGTTCTTTCTATCTATCAACAGCTCCGGAATTCACTTCATGCCTTATGCATCTCCATAGATGACAGCGCTACCAGGAACTCTCATTAGCTATTCAGTAGCTGTTTGAATAATTGTAAAAGCCTTCCAGATATTTCCATGCATTCATGAGCATCCTAACCTTTAGTTCCCAAGGACACGGTTGTCCAAACTACACAGTACAAAGACTCTTCATATTACTGGTAATCCATTTGTTTATTTTTATGGTACTAGCTGCTTTAGAAAAGTAGTGTGATCTCAATGATCATGCAATCTATTCCCATATGTTTCCAATCTTGTTTCCTAGTTGGCATTGACAAGAAATCTAAAACCTGTGAATTTATTGAACCATTGAAGTGAAATGTTCAGTGTATTTGTTTTCTGCTTAGATACTCATTTGAAGTTTCCTGATAGCTTTTAATATCTTAACTCGTTTCTTTTGTCCTGCAAGTAAGCATAAAGTTTCCATACCAGCAAGACTATAATAGCAATAACCACACCAGTTTCTCATGCCTGAATTGGTTCCCTTGTGAAGCTTTAAGATGATTAGGCCCATGGCAAAAGGACTTCTCTTCTGTCATACTTATGAATCTTTCCATTTAAATAAGAGTAGGACAGTTGTTTACCTGCCACCTCACATCCTGGGAGAGAGAAAGAAAACATTACTCCTTGGAATGTAAATGACTGGCTTCATGACTCAGGGTTTCATCCCTCTTTGAATGTGAACAACTTTTCTGGAAGAGAAACGGGACAATCCCTATCACAGAATGAAAGCAATTGATTCTAGGGAAACAAGATTTATCACTCATTGAATGGGAATCAAGCTAGGTCTAACACCCTTAACTTCCAAGGCCTATCCTTTAATTCACGTTGAAGTTTTATTTGCTCAGAAAGTGCTGAGAAGAAGTCATACTGACTAAGAAGAAACATGTACTTCTGCACAGTACCTTGGGTGCACTGAATAAACTTGAGTATAGAATCAGACAGCCATAAATATATTAAGTTAGAGATAAGTTAACGACCATCTCCAGATACAACTTTTAAATATGATAAGCAGTTTAATCTTCATCTGCTGAGCACTATCAGTCCAAATGTTGTTCAGTTGCTAAGTCATGTCCAAATCTTTGTGACCCTATGGAGTGCAGCATGCCAGGCTCCTTGTCCTCCAGTATCTCCCAGTTTACTCAAATTCATATCCACTGAGTCGGTGATGCTATCTAACAATCTCATCCTGTGCTGTCCCCTTCTCCTTTAGCCTTCAGTGCAGATTGCATAGGACTGTATTATTTTGTAAGGACACACTTGTCATGCCTCAACTTTTTGCTAAGCATCTCTTCTATAAATCAGAATATCAATAAATTAAAAATAGATGTTATTAACCTTTTATATGTTAACTTTTCCCCAAATATAATAGTTCATATTTTTTATTCTTTCACATGACTTCATTAATCACCATTCTAATATATCTGTAAATTATACAATTCAAATTACAGAGTTTATAGAGTTTATAGGGATGGTGCTATTTGTAGCTCAGTAAAATATTTTCTCTGTAAGCTTGACTTTTTAAAAGTGAATGAATAAGTTCAATGGATTCATGAAGACTGTAGTCTCTTTATATTAAGAGATTATGTGAAAATATATGCCTAGTGGAAACTAGGTCTACAAAAAACACTGTAATAAATGTTTAGGAGTTATGCTAAGAAGAGCTTCAGAGAGGGAGAGAACTAAATAAGCGGTGCCTCTCCTAGGGCCAATTAATTCAAACAGTGTTCATAGGTGCTGATTCAAGAAAAAAAAAAGTTCAAGACCAGGAGTTCCAAAGAAAAATAAAACCAAGGCCCAGTCTCCATAACACCCTTGAGTTACACCTTTGGAATTAATGTGAAGATCATTCTGTTAAAAAGTCTCTCTCTTATTCTCCTTTTTTCTTTTACAAATACCTTGAAATATAATTAATGTACATTAATCTATAATTTAAAGGGTACAGTTTTGTGAGTTTTATTATATGTATACATTCAGAAAACTAACATTCTAGTCAAGATACCCCACACTGTCATAACCCCAAAAAAGGTTCCTCATCAGATCAGATCAGACCAGATCAGTGGCTCAGTCGTGTCCGACTCTTTGCAGTTTCCTCATGCATGTTGTTGATTTATTCCTTAATTGTAGTCATTATAGATCAGCTTTCACTTTCTGTAATTTTGTACAAATCAAATAATAAAGTATGTATTCTTTTTGCTTTTAAAAAAATGTCTTGTGTTTATTCATATTATATTCAGAAGTACAAACAAAACACAACTTCTTTATTTTAAATCAACAGATGGAATGCTTACCTGAGTCCCCCCACCTCCTGAATATGAGTAAAGAAGGATGGCGGAGGCAAGTACAAAATAATAAATGTATTCCCATATGACATTTGTGCATTATAATTGCATGTATTTTAAATTTACATATTTTCTTTTAGATTGTTCAGTTCTCTCAGATCTATCTTTTCCCCTGCTCCTCTCCAAATCTGAGTGGTATTCTCCAAGCCAGACCTGGAGTGACTGAAAGTCATGAAGTTTAAAATTCAAGATCCTCATTTGCACAAGTTCCTTCCAGGGCTCTCTAATCCACTCACAAGGTAATACCTGTTAATGAAATTTGCAAAATCCATATACATTAACCACAATTGGTGAAGACTACTGGATGTTTCCACTCTCGTTTCCTCTCTGTCACTTTTCCCTTTTGCTAGCTAGTGCTAAGTATGGCCATGGGAAGTTTTGGAATTTGCTTATCGACACTTAGCTGATACATATAGTCTAAATAGAGGGTAATGTATTTTTATAGTTTGCCGTCATTTCTGTGTAAGTAAATTATTGTTAACAGTCTTTAAACACTTCTAGGAATAATGTAGTCAGTGTCAACAGTACTTAAATATTTAGAGACTTGAACTGTTCTGAAGTTTTAAAGCACGCATATGACAGGACCTTGACAGAGGGCTTTCCAGATTTAACAACAGTGGTAAAAACCTCACAGCATTACTAATTATTAGTTGTGAAGTTGTAAATAACTTTTCTGAAGCTAAAAAATTAATAAATTAATTTTAGAGTGATAATCTTTATTCATATATAATTGGTATAATATTACAGTTCAGTTCAGTTCAGTCACTCAGTCCTGTCCGACTCTTTGCGACCCCATAAATTGCAGCACGCCAGGCCTCCCTGTCCATTACCAACTCCTGGATTCACTCAAACTCACATCCATCGAGTCGGTGATGCCATCCAGTCATCTCATCCTCTGTTGTCCCCTTCTCCTCCTGCCCTCTATCTTTCCCAGCATCAGGGTCTTTTCAAATGAGTCAGCTCTTCGCATCAGGTGGCCAAAGTATTGGAGTTTCAGCTTCAACATCAGTCCTTTCAATGAACACCCAGAACTGATCTCCTTTAGGATGGACTGGTTGGATCTCCTTGCAGTCCAAGGGACTCTCAAGAGTCTTCTCCAACACCACAGTTCAAAAGCATCAATTCTTTGGCACTCAGCTTTCTTCACAGTCCAACCCTCACATCCATACATGACCACTGGAAAAACCATAGCCTTGACTAGACGGACCTTTGTTGGCAAAGTAATGTCTCTGCTTTTGAATATGCTATCTAGGTTGGTCATAACTTTCCTTCCAAGGAGTAAGCATCTTTTAATTTCATGGCTGCAGTCACCATCTGCAGTGATTTTGGAGCCCAGAAAAATAAAATCAGCCACTGTTTCCACTGTTTCCCCATCTATTTCCCATGAAGTGATGGGACTGGATGCCATGATCTTCGTTTTCTGAATGTTGAGCTTTAAGCCAACTTTTTCACTCTCTTCTTTCACTTTCATCAAGAGGCTCTTTAGTTCTTCTTCACTTTCTGCCATAAGGGTGGTGTCATCTGCATATCTGAGGTTATTACTATTTCTCCCAGCAATCTTGATTCCAGCTTGTGTTTCTTCCAGCCCAGCGTTTCTCATGATGTACTCTGCATAGAAGTTAAATAAGCAGGGTGATAATATACAGCCTTGATGTACTCCTTTTCCTATTTGGAACCAGTCTGTTGTTCCATGTCCAGTTCTAACTGCTGCTTCCTGACCTGCATACAAGTTTCGCAAGAGGCAGGTCAGGAGGTCTGGTATTCCCATCTCTTTCAGAATTTTCCATAGTTTATTGTGATCCACACAGTCAAAGGCTTTGACATAGTCAATAAAGCAGAAATAGATGTTTTTCTGGAACTCTCTTGCTTTTTCGATGATCCAGCAGATGTTGGCAATTTGATCTCTGGTTCCTCTGCCTTTTCTAAAACCAGCTTGAACATCTGAAAGTTCACGTTTCATGTATTGCTGAAGCCTGGCTTGGAGAATTTTAAGCATTACTTTACTAGCATGTTACCAAAATGGAAAGGTGGAGGAGAAAGGATAAATTAGAAGCTTGGGGTTAACATATACACATTATTATGTATGAAATAGATAATCAATAAGGATCTACTATACAGCATAAGGAACTCAAATCAGTACTCTGTAATAAACTACATGGGAAAAGAATGTGAGAAAATATAAAAACTGAAATACTTTGCTGTATATCTGAAACTAACACATTACAAATCAGCTAACTATACTCCAATATAAAATAAAAGTTATATGAAATTTTTAAAAAAGAATGATGAAAGCCTAAGAAAAATTGTTCAATGGGAGAAGAAATGGCATTTTATCCAGATTTTTCACTAATGAAATAAGCAACAGTTATCACTGAATATTAAATTAATATTAAATCAGTAACCACTCAGAGTGATTGGGGAAAACACAAAATGGAATTCCAAGAAATTGACCTTGTGTTAATGTGCAGAGTAAATTGTAGAGAAAATCTGTAGAGACCAGTTTGGAGTATATGGCAAAGATAACAGCCCTATTATGTAATTATAGGTGAACTAGCCAAGCAACAGTGAAACTCTGAGGCAAGACAGAACTCGAGTAAACTAGTCTATTTTCTTATTTGATTTCAGCTTTTGGAGCATTTACAGTAAATCCACAACTATCTGAAAAGATTAAAATTTATTTTGCACTGGTTCCAGTTGTTAAATACGTAACTATATGGCACCTACATCAACCCAATGCTATTTAAGGTTTGTGATATATAAGCATACGCTTATAGTTTTGAAAATGAGGAAATGTGAATAATAATAAAGAAAAGAGATGCTGACACAGCCTCTTGCTGGATTAAAATGCAATGTTTCTCTCACTGACTTAGATATAATGCAGAATTCCCTGAAATTTGATGATGCATTCGGCATGGTTCTCAGCCTTGCATCATGCAGTTTAAATAATTTTTCCTTTTTCCTTATATCTATCATCAAAAGAACATTTGAACGCTGAGTAAATTCCACAAAACAACTTCTGCATGCCAGCAGAGGACATCAGGCACCCAGAAAAGCAGCCCATTGTCTTCAAAAGGAGGTAGGAAAAAATATAAAAGATAAAAAGAAAGACAAAAGAGGTAGGGATGGAGCTCCATCCCAGGAAGGGAAAGGGAGGGAAAGGGAAGTCGCTCAGTCATGTCCGACTCTTCGGACCCCATGGACTGCAGCCTACCAGGCTCCTCTGTCCATGGAATTTTCCAGGCAAGAGTACTGGAGTGGGGTGCCATCACCTTCTCCGAAGGGAGTCTTAAAAAAGAGAGAAGTTTCCAAACACCAGGAAACATTCTCACTGCCGAGTCTGTGGCAAGCCTTGGAACCACAGAGGGCAACATAACTGGGAGGAAAAATAAATAAATAATTAAAACCCACAGATTACGTGCCCAATGGTAACTCCCCCAGTGGAGAAGCAGCGCAGATGCCTGCATCCGCCACTAGCAAGCGGGGACTGGGCAGGGAGTCACAGGCTGCATTGCTTAGAGTAAGGACCGGGCCTGAATGCCCCAAGGGCAATCTGAGGGAACTAACTTGGGATAGCAAACCAGACTGTGGGATAGCTACCATGCAAAAAGCCCTAACCTAAAACACCGTCAGGCCCACTCACAGAACAAAGGACTGAACAGAGATAGCCCGGCCCATCCCCCTGCCTGGTGACAGGCAGGCGAGGGCAACCAGAGCCAGAAGGGGGCAATCACGCCCCCAGAGAGGCATTATCTACCAAACTGCAAGCAGGCTTCATTGCTAACCAAGACTTCTTGGGATTTTGGATGGTCAACATTCCCCTGAGAAGATGTGCCGGTTGTACACCCAGAAAACCAAGCGGCAGGGATGGAGGAGGCAATAAGTCGCAGCGACCACGCTCGCCAAACACCTGGTCACCTGAGCTGCTCGGACCTGGGAAGGGCACAAAATGCAGGCCCAACCGAGTTTGTGCCTCTGAGCACTATCTGAGTATCTGAATCTGAGCGGCTTAGACCTGGGAGGTGCATGCAGCCCAGGGCCGGTCTCAAACAGTTCCTGGCAGAGCAACCTAGAGCCTAAGCAGTATAGACAGGGAAAGCACACACGCTGTGAGCGGGGGCAAACCCAGTGTGGCCGAGACACTGTGAGCACACACCAGTGTTATTCGTTTGCAGCGTCCCTCCCTCCCCACAGCACGACTGAACAAGTGAGCCTAAAAAAGTGTCCACCACCGCCCCCTTGTGTCAGGGCAGAAATTAGACACTGAAGAGACCAGCAAACAGAAGAAGCTAAACAGAGGGAACCTCCTTGGAAGTGACAGGTGCAATAGATTAAAACCCTGTAGTTAGTACTGACTACATAGGAAGGGGCCTATAGATCTTGAGAAATATAAGCCAGATCAAGGCACTATCCAAAAATGAACTGACCCCACACTGCCCACAACAACACCAGAGAAAGTCCTAGATATATTATTACTATTTTAACTATAATTCATTTTTTTTAATTTTTAAGTCCTCTATTACTCCTTTAATTTTCATTTTTATACCCTATTACTTTGCAAAAAAAAAAAAAAGAGAGAGAGAGAGAGAGAGACCCTATTTTTTTAAAGCAAACTTCATATATATATATATATATATATATATATTATAATTCTTGTGACTTTGTTTTCTTTTTTTTTTTTTTTTTTGCTTTAATATTGTATTTTTGAAAATCCAACCTCTACTCTAGATTTTTAATCTTTGGTTTTTGATATTTGTTATCAATTTTGTACCTTTAAGAACCCAATCTTTATTATCCATTTTTACCTGGGAGTGAGATCACTGGCCTGATTACTCTCTCCCCGTTTGGACTCTCCTTTTTCTCCACCAGGTCGCCTCTATCTCCTCCCTCCCCCTTCTCTTCTCTACCCAACTCTGTGAATCTTTTTGTGTGTTCCAAACGATGGAGAACACTTAGGGAACTGATTACTGGCTGGATCTGTCTCTCTCCTTTTGATTTCCCCCTTTATCCTCCTGGCCACCTCTGTCTCCTTCCTCCCTCTTCTCTGTATAACTCCATGAACATGTGTGAGCGGTCCAGACTGCGGAGCACACAGGGAACTGATTACTGGTTAGCTTGCTCTCTCCTCATTTGATTCCACCTCATCTCATCCTGGTCACCTCTATCTCCCTCCTCCCTCTTCTCTTCTCCATGTAACTCTGTGTACCTCTCTGAATGTCCCTCACTGTGGAGAAACTTTTCATCATTAACCTAGATATTTTATCATCAGTGCTGTATAGATGGAGAAGTCTTGAGGCTACTGTAAAAATAAGACTGAAAACCAGAAGCAGGAGGCTTAAGTCCAAATCCTGAGAACACCAGAGAACTCCTGACTCCAGGGAACATTAATTGACAAGAGCTCATCAAACACCTCGATACCTACACTGAAACCAAGTACCACCCAAAGGCCAACAAGTTCCAGAGCAAGACATACCACGCAAATTCCCCAGCAACACAGGAACATAGCTCTGAGCTTCAATATACAGGCTGCCCAAAGTCACTCCAAACCCATAGACATCTCATAACTCATTACTGGACACTTGATTGCACTCCAGAGAGAAGAAATCCAGCTCCACCCACCAGAACACCGACACAAGGACAAGCCACCCAGAGAACCCCACCCACAGTGAGGAAACTCCACAATAAAGAGAACTCCAAAAACTGTCAGAATACAGAAAGGCCACCCCAAACACAGCAATATAAACAAGATGAAGAGACAGAGGAATACCCGGCAGGTAAAGGAACAGGATAAATGCTCACCAAACCAAATAAAAGAGGAAGAGATAAGGAATCTACCTGATAAAGAATTCCAAACAATAATAGTGAAAATGATCCAAAGTCTTGAAAACAAAATGGAATCACAGATAAACAGCCTGGAGACAAATATTGAGAAGATGCAAAAAAGTTTTAACAAGGACCTAGAAGAAATAAAAAAGAGTCAATATATAATGAATAATGCAATAAATGATATCAAAAACACTCTGGAGGGAACCAAGAGTAGAATAACAGAGGCATAAGATAGGATTAGTGAGGTAGAAGATAGAATGGTAGAAATAAATGAATCGAAGAAGAAAAAAGAGAAACAAAAAGAAATGAGGACAATCTCAGAGACCTCTGGGACAATGTTAAACGCTACAACATTTGAATCATAGGAGTCCCAGAAGAAGAAGATAAAAGAAAGACCATGAGAAAATACTTGAGGAGATAATAGTTGAAAACTTCCCTAAAATGGGGAAAGAAATAATCACCCAAGTCCAAGAAACCCAGAGAGTCCCAAACAGGATAAACTCAAGGCAAAACAACTCAAGACATATATTAATCAAATTAACAAAGATCAAACACAAAGAACAAATATTAAAAGCAGCAAGGGAAAAACAACAAATAACACACAAGGGGATTCCCATAAGGATAACAGCTGATCTTTCAATAGAAACTCTTCAGGCCAGGAGGGAATGGCAAGACATACTTAAAGTGATGAAAGAAAATAACCTACAGCCCAGATTACTGTACCCAGCAAGGATCTCATTCAAATATGAAGGAGAAATCAAAAGCTTTACAGACAAGCAAAAGCTGAGAGAATTCAGCACCACCAAACCAGCTCTCCAACAAATGCTAAAGGATCTTCTCTAGACAGGAAACACAAAAATGGTGTATAAATTCAAATCCAAAACAATAAAGTAAATGGCAATGGGATTATACTTATCAATAATTATCTTAAACATAAATGGATTGAATGCCCCAACCAAAAGACAAAGACTGGCTGAATGGATACAAAAACAAGACCCCTATATATGTTGTCTACAAGAGACCCACCTCAAAGCAAGGGACACATACAGACTGAAAATGAAGGGCTGGAAAAAGATATTCCATGCAAATAGAGACCAAAAGAAAGCAGGAGTAGCAATACTCATGTCAGATAAAATAGACTTTAAAACAAAGGCTGTGAAAAGGGACAAAGAAGGATACTACATAATGATCAAAGAATCAATCCAAGGAGAAGATATAACAATTATAAATATATATGCACCCAACATAGGAGCACCACAGTATGTAAGACAAATGCTAACGAGTATGAAAGGGGAAATTAACAATAACACAATAATAGCAGGAGACTTTAATACCCCACTCACACCTATGGATAGATCAACTAAACAGAAAATTAACAAGGAAACACAAACTTTAAACAATACAATAGACCAGTTAGACCTAATTGATATCTATAGGACATTTCACCCCAAAACAATGAATTTCACCTTTTTCTCAAGCGCACACAGAACCTTCTACAGGAAAGATCACATCCTGGGCCATAAATCTAGCCTTGGTAAATTCAAAAAAATTGAAATCATTCCAAGCATCTTTTCTGACCACAATGCAGTAAGATTAGATCTCAATTACAGGAGAAAAACTATTAAAAATTCCGACATATGGAGGCTGAACAACACGCTGCTGAATAACCAACAAATCACAGAAGAAATCAAAAAAGAAATCAAAATATGCATAGAAACGAATGAAAATGAAAACACAACAACCCAAAACCTGTGGGACACTGAAAAAGCAGCCCTAAGGGGAAGGTTCATAGCAATACAGGAGCACCTCAAGAAACAAGAAAAAAGTCAAATAAATAACCTAACTCTACACCTAAAGCAACTAGAAAAGAAAGAAATGAAGAACCCCAGGGTTAGTAGAAGGAAAGAAATCTTAAAAATTAGGGCAGAAATAAATGCAAAAGAAACAAAAGAGACCATAGCAAAAATCAACAAAACCAAAAGCTGGTTCTTTGAGAGGAAAAATAAAATTGACAAACCATTAGCCAGATTCATCAAGAAACAAAGGGAGAAAAATCAAGTCAATAAAATTAGAAATGAAAATGGAGAGATCACAACAGACAACACAGAAATACAAAGGATCATAAGAGACTACTATCAACAATTATATGCCAATAAAATGGACAATTTGGAAGAAATGGAAAAATTCTTAGAAAAGTACAACTTTCCAAAACTGAACCAGAAAGGTAGACATAGGAGGAGGAGCCAAGATGGCGGAGGAGTAGGACGGGGAGAACACTTTCTCCCCTACAAATTCATCAAAAGAGCATTTAAACATCGAGTAAATTCCACAAAACAACTTCTGAATGCCGGCAGACGACATCAGGCACCCAGAAAAGCAACCCAATTCTTCGGAAGGAGAGAGAAGAAATACAGCTCCACCCACCAGAACACCGACACAAGCTTCCCTAACCAGGAAACCTTGACAAGCCACCTGTACAAACCCACACACAGTGAGGAAAAGCCACAATAAAGAGAACTCCACAAACTGCCAGAATATAGAAAGGACACCCTCAAATCAGCAATTTAAACAAGATGAAGAGACAGAGGAATACCCAGCAGATAAAGGAACAGGATAAATGCCCACCAAACCAAACCAAAGAGGAAGAGATAGGGAATCTACCTGATAAAGAATTCCGAATAATGATAGTGAAATTGATCCAAAATCTTGAAATTAAAATGGAATCACAGATAAACAGCCTGGAGACAAGGATTGAGAAGATGCAAGAAAGGTTTAACAAAACTGAACCAGAAAGAAATAGAAAATCTTAACAGACCCATCACAAGCACGGAAATTGAAACTGTAATCAGAAATCTTCCAGCAAACAAAAACCCAGGTCCAGATGGCTTCACAGCTGAATTCTACCAAAAATTTAGAGAAGAGCTAACACCTATCCTCTTCAAACTCTTCCAGAAAATTGAAGAGGAAGGTAAACTTCCAAATTCATTCCATGAGGCCACCATCACCCTAATACCAAAACCTCACAAAGATGCCACAAAAAAAGAAAACTACAGGCCAATATCACTGAGGAACATAGACGCAAAAATCCTTAACAAAATTCTAGCAATCAGAATCCAACAACACATTAAAAAGATCATACATCATGACCAAGTGGGCTTTATCCCAGGGATGCAAGAATTCTTCAATAACTGCAAATCAATGTAATAACCACAATAACAAATTGAAAAATAAAAGCCATATAATTATCTCAAGATGCAGAGAAAGGCTTTGACAAAATTCAACATCCATTTATGATAAAAAAAAAAAAACTCTCCAGAAAGGAGGAATAGAAGGAACATACCTCAACATAATAAAAGCTATATATGACAAACACACAGCAAACATTATCCTCAGTGGTGAAAAATTGAAAGCATTTCCCCAAGTCAGGAACAAGACAAGGGTGCCCACTTTCACCACTACTATTCAACATAGTTTTTGGGTGTTAGTTCTAAAAGGTCTTGTAGGTCTTCATAGAACTGTTCAACTTCAGCTTCTTCAGCTTACTGGTTGGGGCATAGACTTGGATTACTTTGATATTGAATGGTGTGCCTTGGAAATGAACAGAGATCATTCTGTTGTTTTTGAGATTGCATCCAAGTACTGCATTTCAGACTCTTTTGTTGACCATGATGGCCACTCCATTTCTTCTGAGGGATTCCTGCCCGCAGTAGTAGATATAATGGTCATCGGAGTTAAATTCACCCATTCCAGTCCATTTTCGTTCGCTGATTCCTAGAATGTCTACATTCACTCTTGCCATCTCTTGTTTGACCACTTCCAATTTGCCTTGATTCATGGACCTGACATTCCAGGTTCCTATGCAATATTGCTCTTTACAGCATTGGACCTTGCTTCTATCACCAGTCACATCCACAGCTGGGTATTGTTTTTGCTTTGGCTCCATCCCTTCATTCTTTCTGGAGTTATTTCTCCAGTGATCTCCAGTAGCATATTGGGCACCTACTGACCTGGGGAGTTCCTCTTTCAGTATCCTATCATTTTGCCTTTTCATACTGTTCATGGGGTTCTCAAGGCAAGAATACTGAAGTGGTTTGCCATTCCCTTCTCCAGTGGACCACATTCTGTCAGATCTCTCCACCATGACCCACCCATCTTGGGTGGCCCCACGGGCATGGCTTAGTTTCATTGAGTTAGACAAGGCTGTGGTCCTAGTGTGATTAGATTGACTAGTTTTCTGTGAGTATGGTTTCAGTGTGTTTGCCCTCTGATGCCCTCTTGCAACACCTACCATCTTACTTGGGTTTCTCTTACCTTGGGCATGGGGTATCTCTTCACAGCTGCTCCAGCAAAGCGCAGCCGCTGCTCCTTACCTTGGACAAGGGGTATCTCCTCACCGCCGCCCTTCCTGACCTTCAACATGGGAAAACTCCTCTAAGCCCTCCTGCGCCCGCGCAGCCACTGCTCCTTGGACGTGGGGTTGGTCCTCCAAGCCGCCACCCCTGGCCTCCAGCGTAGGGTAGCTCCTCCCAGCCACCGCCCCTGGCCTCGGGCGTGGAGGCGTCAGGTAGCTCCTCCCGGCTGCCGCCCCTGACCTCGGACTTGTGTAGCTCTTCTCGGCCGTTCCTGCACCGTGGAAGCCTGGCACTCTCAGCCACTGACCTCGGATGTTGGGTAACTCCTCTTGGCTGCCGCCCTTCAGGCATGGGGTCCTCCTGGCTTCTGCCCCTGAACTGAAGATTAATTGAACCTAAATCAACCAAGATGACGCTGGTCAAATCACCAATAATCAATTTAAAGATGACTATCAGAGTTGACTGTACTATTTCTGCATGTAGCCCCCTCCCTCAGTCAATAAAGTTCTTCCCTACTGATTGTCAGTGGGGGGGGACGTCGGCATTTGGACAGACACCTATCCCCTACCCCGGTTGCTGGCATCTGAAATAAAGCAAACTTTGCTTTCCACAAACCTGGCCTCTTTGTTGCCTTTTGAGTGACAAGCAGCCAGACACAGCTTCTGGTAACAGAAGTATTCTGTGAAATTGCACCTAC
Source organism: Bos grunniens (assembly GCF_055505025.1). Classification (NCBI taxonomy): domain Eukaryota; kingdom Metazoa; phylum Chordata; class Mammalia; order Artiodactyla; family Bovidae; genus Bos; species Bos grunniens. The sequence continues at coordinate 10,651,970 of NC_141190.1, forward strand.
CCCTCCAAGGTGATAAGGCATTGAGAAGAAGGAAAAGAGAAATATGTGCATTGCCCCTTCCTCAAGGCCATAAACCAGTACTAAGATAAGGGACAGAAAAACGACTTTGACCTGCTATCTTGTAATCTGTTGTTGTTGTTTAGTCGCTAAGTTGTGTCTGACTCTCTTTGCAAGCCAATGGACTGCAGCCCTTGAGGCTCCTCTGTCCATGGTATTCTCCAGGCAAGAATACTGGAGTGGGTTGCCATTTCCTTCTCCAGGGGATCTTCCTGATTCAGGGATCCAATCTGCATCTACTGCATTGCAGGTGGATTCTTTACTGCTGAGCCATCAGGGAAATTAAGTTTAAAGGAGACCTCAAATGCACAAAAATTAATGTGAAATTGGATGTGTAAACAGACATGGATTTCTATTCAATGATTTAAATCACAGATGAAATGAATAGAGAAATGGTAGACTGACGGAGATATTTACAACATCACAATTAGCAAACTAAATAGACAAAAAGAAAAAAGGGGGGTACTCAGCACTGTTGATCAGGGTATACAACCTATTTTAGAACCATCTGACAGCATATAGTAAAACCGAGCAACCGTACGACCTGTGACCCAAAGATCTCATTCCTGGAAATACATCTCAAAGACATTCTTACACTATTCTATAAAGGTGAGTTAGGAATGCTGCTACTCTTAAGAGTGTCAAATTTGAGGAAATGAAATTTTCTGTCCCTGAGGGACCAGACACATACTGTAGAATTCTGTGGGACAGTAAGAAACAAAGCACATGCACACAGGGGAACATGCTGCATCCTCAAAGCTCACGTAAGAGTGTGTGCCATATGCAAACACAGAGCCCTGCACCTAGAAGAGCCGCACACTTTGTTTCATCCTCTGCTGTTGCCATCTTGAAGTTCTTAACAATTTTTTACAAGGGACCATGCACTTTTATTCTACACCATAGCCAGTTCTGATCACTAGTGTAGAGTAAGAAAGTAGGAAACAGAATGAGATTTATTATATTATAAAATACTGTAGGAGAAGTTTATATACAATGGTATGTTACAATGACATTTTGGGATAGAAAAGAGGTTTAATATGTGGGAGTAAAGATCAGAGACAAAGGTTAAGGCCAAATTATATGAGATAAGAACAAAACAGTAGAGAGCTTTTATATGGATGAATAACTCAGGCACTATAAAAATTTCTCAACTTTTTTTGGATTTCCTTTGCATGAAGGATGCATGGCAGAAAATACCTTTGGTAAGATATTCAACATCGATTATGCGATTCTTGAAAATTTCTTCCCATTTTTTTTGCTCAAGGATATCTGATTTTCTAGCATGGACTATGCATGCGTGCTAAGTTGCTTCAGTCGTGTCAAAATCTTTAAGACCCTACGGACTGTAGCCTGCCAAGCTCCTCTGAAGATGGGACTCTCCAGACAAGTATACTGGAGTGGGTCACCCTGCCCTCCTCCAGGGGATCTTTCTGACCTAGATTTCGAACCCACATCTCTTATGTCTCCTGCCTAGGCACCTGGGTTCTTTACCATTAGCACCACTTGAGAAGCCCTTGGATCCCAGGTATTTATATATTGCCGACATACCAACTATCTTTACAGTTAGTTTTGTTTTTCTTTCAGAGACTCAAAAATGCATGTTAGCAGAATGTATTGCTTGAAAGTGTATTTACCTGTTAAAAACATAGCGATACAAATATATCTCCAAACAATGTTAATCAAACTGCTGAAACAGAGTAACACAAGCAAAACCAACTCTACAGATCTGAATAAAAATCAACTGCAATTTAATTACCAGTTGACACAATCCGAAGAATCTTGAAGATATTTAAATTAGTCTCATGCCGCTAATTTTTGGCTGCCTGACCAAAATGCAAGTTCTGAAACAGAGTGTTTGCAGCATCTCCTATGCACTGAGTGGACACAGATATTGCTGAATCAGTGATGAAAATTCAGAAATTATTTCAAGAATATTCTTTGTCTTCTTCAGATTACTTTTAAGTGAGTAAAATGTTAGTTTGGGATCATTTTAGAAGTTTGGGTAGTTTCATTTAGCCAAATCAGATCCATACCCCAGTAATGATGGAGATGTAGTTCTAAATTGCTGTACAGGATGCCTAACACCAAACCTCTGCCCAGCGCAGACCCAAGAATTGCTTATATGGTAGGAAAGAGAATGATTAAAGAGTAAGAAAAAGCCCGTTTTTGTCTTTCTCTAGCTAGAGATCTTCACTGAGACACTGCGTTTTCTAGGCTTCAGTTGAAAGAACTGGATAAAACATCTTCTTTTGTTTCCTGTCAGTTCTATAAACAATCTACACAACAAGGTGGAGGATATTTATGAAAGCCAAAACAGCAATTATAAATGAAAACCCTACAGGCATTGCAGTTAGATGCAGGAAGATTATGTATTTTATAGAGATACTTATGTGCTTACAGAGATGCTTATATGGGTCACCACCTGATCATTTAAAAAGATAATTTCCACTAAAATATTCTTTTTCTCATTGGCTAAAAATTCACCTGAAGAAGTTGGTTGGGGAGCATCTGTCATGTTGGAAGCCACGATTTATTTGTTTCCATGATTGGAAGATCTTCTGAGATGCTTCACACAGACTGTGTTCCAGTGACAGCTGCTTGTGGGAAGAGCTGAATTCTATCCATAGCTCCCAGGACTTGAGGATTCACCTCCCAGAGACTTCAGAGATCAGGTAATAATCATTGATCTATTTGCAATTCTCCTTATTTTAGTGAAAAATGGAAAATATTTTTAAGTACAGAACTTTAAATATTATTATATTTATATTTTTATTCTATCGTGTTAAGCAAGACACAGCAGGAGTAAAACGTGACCACTCCAGATGGAGAAAAGAGGCCATAGAGTTTTCCAGGCATGTTATGATGAGTTTTTCCTTTCAGAAAGCTGTAGCATTTACAAAGCAGGCATTCCTATTTCTGAATATTGAGCGATCTATCAGAAGTCTGTACTTGGGAAAAGCTAATGACAGATACTTTTAAAGATGTGAGAGAACTTATTGTGGAGTTGTGCATGTAGAGATTTGAAAAAGAGTATTTGGATGATGTTTTGAAAACTGTTTAGCATTTTCAGAAAGCCCTTTATTGCCTCATTTCAATAGCCTTGAGCCTGAATGTTCTTTCTTATGAACAGGACTATCTACAGGGACATGTTGGGTCAAATGATAGGCGGGAGTCACTGTACTAAATGACATGCCTGTTTAGGGAACTTAGAGCATGCTTCTAAGAGTTTGTGAAGGCCCAATGTTTTTGTTTTTGTTTTTTTTTTTATGATGCTTCAATCAGAAAACCTTGCTGAGTGAGAAGTGAAAAAGTGGGTTACATTAATTTTGGGATTATTTAAGAGTACATGCTCCTCCCATCCTCATAATTGCAGACCTGCATTTAAGGCTAGAAAGGTGAGCATGAGCCAACCTGGTGGACTAATACCTCCCTTGATTATCAGCAGTTTGGATATCCTCCACAGGTCCTAGTACAAATCCCCTAAAAAAAACCAGTGGACAAAGGTATGATTTGAAAATACTCTCTTCCATTCAGTAAGCAGACTTTTCCGTTTGTTAATTTGTGTGTGTGTGTGTGTGTGTGTGTGTGCGCGTGTGCAGACCTTTTTGGTTTTACGTAGTGCTAATTTTTTTCTTTCTTTCTTGATTCTACTTTCAGTGTAAAATTTAGAGAATTATCACCAAGACCAATATCAAAGATCTTATCACCTATGTTTTCTTCTAGAAGTTTTATGGTTTCAGGGCTGACTTTCAAGTCTTTAGGTATATTTAGAGTTAACTTTTGTGTACAGAGTAAGATAGTGCTCCTGCTTCATTCTTTCATATGTGGTTGTTCAATTTTTCCTACAGTGTTTATTGAGGAGACCCTTATTTCCCCATTGTATATATTTTTGGCTCTTTTTTCATAAATAAGTTGAACATATATATATGAGTGGGTTGATTTCTGGCTTCTCTATTCTGTTCCATTAATCTACTTGTCTGTTTTCTTTGCCAATACCATACTGTTTTGGTTACTATGGCTTTGTAAAAAAGTTTAAACTCAGAAAGTGTGATCCCTCTTTCTTTTTTACTCTTTATCATAATTGCTTTGGCTATTATGATCTTTTATGATATCAGGCAAATTTTGATTGTTTGTCCCAGTTCTGTGAAAAACACCATTAGAACGTTAATAGGCAGTCTTCTTTGACTCGGAGAAGATGATGGCACCCCACTCCAGTACTCTTGCCTGGAAAATCCCACGGATGGAGGAGGCTGGTAGGCTGCAGTCCATGGGGTCACGAAGAGTCAGATATGACTGAGCGACTTCCCTTTCACGTTTCACTTTCATGCATTGGAGAAGGAAATGGCACCCCACTCCAGTACTCTTGCCTGGAAAAACCCACAGATGGAGGAGCCTGGTAGGCTGCAGTCCATGGGGTTGCAAAAAGTAGGACACGAGTGAGCGACTTCCCTTTCCCTTCCCTTCTTTGACTAGCATGGAGATTTAACAGTATTAGTTCTTCTAATCCACAAGCACAGAATACATTTCTATTTACTGATGTCTCCTTCAATTTCTTTCATCAATGTCTTATGGTTTTCAGTGAAAGGAACTTTCACCTCTTTGGTTAAATTTATTTCTAGATATTTATTCTTTTTGATGCAATTGTAAGTAGGACTGCTTTCTTAATTTCTCTAATAGTCATTAATAGTGTATAAAATGCAAAAGATTTTTGTATATAGGTTTTTTTGTCCTGTAAATTTACTAACTTTGTTTACAAGTTCTAACAGTTTTTTGAGTAGTCTTAAGGGTTTTCTTATTTCTGCTTTATTGACTATGCCAAAGCCTTTGACTGTGTGGATCACAAGAAACTGTGGAAAATTCTGAAAGAGATGGGAATGGGCCAGACGACCTGACCTGCCTCTTGAGAAACCTGTACACAGGTCAGGAAGCAACAATTAGAACTGGACATGGAACAACAGACTGGTCCAAATAGGAAAAGGAGTACATCAAGGCTGTATATTGTCACCCTGCTTATTTAACTTCTATGCAGAGTACATCATGAGAAACGCTGGGCTGGAAGAAGCACAAGCTGGAATCAAGATTGCCGGGAGAAATATCAATAACCTCAGATATGCAGATGACACCACCCTTATGGCAGAAAGTGAAGAGGAACTCAAAAGCCTATTGATGAAAGTGCAAGAGGAGAGTGAAAAAGTTGGCTTAAAGCTCAACATTCAGAAAACTAAGATCATGGCATCAGGTCCCATCACTTCATGGAAATAGATGGGGAAACAGTGAAAACAGTGACAGACTTTATTTTTGGGGGCTCCAAAATCACTGCAGATGGTGATTGCAGCCAAGAAATTAAAAGACGTTTACTCCTTGGAAGGAAAGTTATGACCAACCTAGACAGCATATTAAAAGGCAGAGACATTACTTTGCCAACAGAGGTCCGTCTAGTCAAGGCTATGGTTTTTCCAGTGGTCATATATGGATGTGAGAGTTGGACTGTGAAGAAAGCTGAGGGCCAAAGAATTGATGCTTTTTAACTATGGTGTTGGAGAAGACTCTTGAGAATTCCTTGGACTTCAAGGAGATCCAACCAGTCCATCCTAAGGGAGAACAGTCCTGGGTGTTCATTGGAAGCTCTGATGCTAAAGCTGAAATGCGAATACTTTGGCCACCTCATGCGAAGAGTTGACTCATTGGAAAAAACCCTGATGCTGGGAGTGATTGAAGGCAGGAGGAGAAGGGGACCACAGAGGATGAGATGGCTGGATGGCATCACCGGCTCGATGGACATGAGTTTGGGTAAAGTCTGGGAGTTGGTAATAGACAGGGAGGCCTGGCGTGCTGTGATTCATGGGGTTGCAAAGAGTCGGACATGACTGAGTGACTGAACTGAACTGAACTGAAGGATATTGAACCATATTATCTTCAAATACAGACTATTTTACTTTTTCCTCTTGATTTGGATGCCTTTGTCTTTGTTCACTCCATAGAATGACTTTGAGATTCATCTATGTTGCTTCATGTAATAGTAGTTTGCTCATCTTTTTTTACTAAGATTTCAATGTATGGATACATACTGAAGTTTGTTTACCACACTCACTTGATTATAGTAATGCTATAGTAACTTGATTGTCTGTGTTGAAATCAAGTAATGGCTTTCCAACTCATTCTTCTTTCTTAAATTTTTTAATATTCCAGTTGTTTTGGTTTTCATATAAGTTTTAACATTAGCATGTCAAATTTTACACTGTAATTATACTGAACATACAGAAAAAATTGAGGAAATGGACATCTTAACAATACTGAGGTGTTACCAACATCAAGATGGTGTAAGTTGTCCTTCCTTTTTGTTCTTTTTATCAACTAAAAATCAATATCCATTATAAACAATAAAACCTTTCTTGGAGTTGTAGAAACCAGGACCACATGCAAGGGACCCAGGAAAATTCTAATTCATCTGTGCAGATGGTAATAGGCAGACACACCTCCATCTGGGCTGTGGAACCAGCAGGAGACAGCAAAGCTGCCATAGTCCCTCTCAACTGAGATTGGGGAAACCTGGGTGATAATGACTTGGGCAGATACTCACTGATGGGAAAGATTTTGTACAGATTCAGCCATTCTGAAGGGAGATTTCAACACAACATTTGAGGGGAAAAAAAATGAAGGTTTGGATACTGTGGGGTAAGAGGAATGTTGCTAGTGTTGCCTCTGTACTAAATTGTACACTCAAAGTTTTCTTAAGAAGTTAGAGCTCATGTTAAGTGTTCTTAGCACAATAAAGTAATATTTCAATTAACAAATAAAACTTCATTTTATTCATGTAAGCAAGACTTGGTATAATTCATTTTATAACTATGTTGTAACAACCATCAAAATCTTTTTTTAAAAAATTGTTTCTCCCCAGATGTTAAAAAGTTATTTATTTTTAGTTGGAGGATAATTTCTTTACAATGTTGTGTTGGTTTCTGCCATACATCAACATGAATCAGCCATAGGTATACATATGTTCCCTCCCTCCTGAACCTCCTTCCTACCTCCTACCCCATCCCACGCCTCTAGGTTGTCACAGAGCCCTGGTTTGAGTTCCCTGATTCATACATAAAATTCCCACAGGCTATTATACATACAGTAGTGTATATGTTTCCACACTACTCTCTCCATTCATCCCACCTTCTCCTCCCCTTCTTTACATCCATAAGTTTGTTCTCTATATCTGTCTCCATTGCTGCCCTGCAAATATGTTCATCAGTACCATTTTTCTAGATTCCATATATATGGGTTAATGTGCAATAATTGTTTTTCTTTTTCTGACTTACTTCACTCTGTATAATAGGCTCTAACTTCATCCACATCCTTAGTGCTGACTCAGATGAATTCCTTTTATGGCTGAGTAATATTCCATCGTATATACATACCACCGCTTCTTTATTCATTCATCTGTTGATGGACATCTAGGTGGCTACTATGTCCTAGCTATTGTAAATAGTGCTGCAAGGAACATTGGGTGCATGTGCCTTTTTTCAATTATGGTTTTCTCAGGGTATATGCCCAGTAGTAAGATCACTGGGTCATATAGTAGTTTTATTCCTAATTTTTACAGAGTCTCCATACTGTCTTCCATAGTGGTCATAGCAATTTTCATTCCCACTAATAGTGTGGGTCAGGGAATTTGGAAAAGGAAAGATTAAGCAGTGCTCTGAATGTATAACAGGAGCAGCCTGCTTTGCCACTGGTTCTAGCTCCTAATTTCTAAGTTGGAATGAAATCTGACATTCTCAAATCAATAAGGGGAGAATGGCACACTAATAGAATACCTATGAGAAGACAGAAGGTGTTTGAAAATATATTCAGTATTTATTAGCAATGTATGTGAGGTATTCTGAAAAATTAATGTTACTTTAGCAATTCCAATAACATTCAAGGAATGATTTTGGTGTTGGAGACTTGACCAGGTTGGAGACTTGACCAGATTAGGTCGCTCACAGTCACCAGTCCTGGTATCCTATGGATGTCATCCTCTTTTGCTCTCCCCATCTCAACTGCAACTGTTAACTTCCCTTTGGCCTTCTCTCAGGCTACCTCTACTCAAAATCTGGGGTCTTTGAATCGAGATTCTTACAGTCTTTAGTTTAAACAGCATAAACTAATTTTTAGTCCCTTCAGACAAGTCCTCAGAAGCCTTTGATGATGAGGTTGATTACAATCACATTTGGATAGGAGTGTTTCATGAGAGAGTAGGGAAATCTATAAGCCTGAAACTGAAAAAACTGGCAAGTTGTGAACAGTACACAATGCAGCATTTCCCAAGTGGAGGTGGGAGCAGGATTATGTGAGTGCAAGAGTCCCTTATGAAAAGTGTCCATTAGGAAGAAGGCAAGAGTTGGTGCAGATATTTGCAGTAGGAATGGAGAACAATCAGGGCACTTAAAAGTTTGAAAATGAGCAGTGGTCACTGATACAGTCATTTTCATCATGTGGAGTACAATGACTGAACAAAAGAGCTATTCAATAGGCCATATTTGAATCCAGATATATAAAACAATAATACAAACATTTATCTGTATTCTCAACGTTTGAGTCACGTTTGACCTGCCACTCTGAGAGGATTAAAGGAAGTTCTCAGATCCTGAATCACTGACTGCTTTGTTTTATTCACAATTAAAAAAAAAAAAAAAAGATCATTCCAGGTAGCAATTTTCCTTCCCTCTTTTGAAAGATGGTGTATCAGTTTCCTAGGTCTGCCTTAACAAACTACCACAAAATGCATGGCTTAAAATAACAGAAAATTATTGGCTTATCTTTCTGGAATTTGGAAATCTGAAATCAAGGTGTTTGAAGGGCCATGCTCCCTCTGAAATCTGTTGGAAAATCCTTCATCACCTCTTCCTTGGTTATGATGGTTTGCCAGAAGTCTCTTTTGCTCCTTGCCTGGCAGCTGAATAGCTTCAGTCTCTGCCTGTATTGTCATATGGCATTCTCTCTGTGTGGCTCTATCTTCAAAAGGCCATTGTCTTACAAGGCCCTGAGTACTGTTTCAGCTTAATGTAAATTATTTCTTCCGTAATAACCCTATTTCCAAATGCAGTGACATTCTAAGGTATTAGTGGTCAGAGCTTGAGCAAGTCTTTTTTGAGAGGCATTGGGGGTGGGGAAACACAATTCAACCCATAACAGATGGTAAAACGTAGCTATGTAAAAACGTCCTCCGTAGTAGGTTAATATATGAAACAATCTTTGGGGAAACAGAATGAGGTACACAATGAGAAGCAATAATGAGAGTAATACAAGTGTAAAAGCTGTATGATAGATGTGGCGATAAGGCACAGGAGAACCGGAAGATACGGTGACAAATGGAATATCCGTGAAGCAAATAGCAAGGCAGTAAATAATATGACTTTACAACGAAACATGTACTGTGTCATGCTAATAAATTTTTCCTTGGTAGGTTCAAAATGTGATGGCTGTGTTTTATCCACATGTTTGGAAATGCATTTTCTTTACTAGGAAAAAAAGCCATTAACCCTGAAGCTAATATGAATATTGTAAGTTATTTTTATCATTAATTAAAAAAATATTTGGCACTATTATTTTCAATCATTCTTTTAAAATTTCTTTTATTATAAAATCTGAAAGCTCTCCTTATATTGTATATGTTATATAAACCCATAATTTTCACTTTAATGGTCATAAAAATTGCCAAGTGAACTCTTGAAGCTAAATATTTTGTTTTTTTCTCCAGAGTGAGATAATTTCCTACTGGGGTTACCCAAGTGAAGAGTATGAAGTTATCACTGCAGATGGCTACATCCTTCAGCTCAACCAGATTCCTCATGGGAAGAATGATGCTAAACATTTAGACAGGATTGGAGTGAGGGGAAAAGTAAAAGTCATTAAGTCCAAGTCAAATACATTCCAGTCATTCTAATCATAGAATGTGAGATTAAGTTACTCGTAAAAAATGAACCTTGAATTTCTGAGATTAAGTTGACGGTCTGTTAACACTTAATTTACATTGATCTCTAAAATGTGAAAATGAAGCACGTATGTGTGTGCTAAGTCACTTCTGTCATGTCCAGATCTTTGTGATCCTATGGACTGCAGCCCTCCAGGCTCCTCTGTCCATGGGATTCTCCAGGGAAGAGTACTGGGTGGGTTGCCATGCCCTCCTCCAGGGGATCTTCCTGACCCAGAGGTGAACCTGAGCCTCTTACGTCCTTGCATCGGCAGGTGGGTTCTTTACCACTAGTGCCACCTGGAGAAGCACACACTGGCCAATGAATTTCTTTTGGTGTATTGGGTGGAAATTCAGAGTCCCTGAATAGAAGCCCCAGGACTTTCAACCACGTTTTCTCTGGGATTCTGCACTTGCCCAAGTGTATATTAGCATTGCTCTTCCTGGTATAACAGCAGAGATCTGGTTCAGTCTTACTTTCTGCCTAAGTTCTCAGAATGTGGCTGCTCAGTCACTTCAGTCATGTCTGACTCTTTGCAACCCCATGGACTGTAGGTCACCCAGAATTCTGTCTACAGAATTCTCCAGGCAAGAATACTGGAATGGGTTGCCATGCCCTCTCCAGGGTTATCTTCCTGACCCAGGGATTGACCCCACATGTCCTGTGTCTCCTGCATGGCAGGCAGATTATTTACTGTTGAGCCACCAGGGAATCTCAAGTGCTCAGAATAAGCAGATGCTATTCTAAGTTCAGAAGGGTAACTTTTTTCTTTAATAATCTGCACATGGATTTTTAAGACCCAAAACATTCCTGTTTCTGGATATTTCTTTCAACTTTTCATGAAATGTAAATTCTTCACATAGAAAGAATGTTAACTTGTAAATCCTAGAAATTAAAAACTTTCACTAATGAAATTTAATTTAAGGAGGTCTGGCAAAAAGAGGACATAGGACCCCATAGATGTGGCTATTCTTTTGCACTGAGAATTAGAGAATAGCATTTCTATTATTAGTATAAAATAACCTTAATAAATTGTTAACTCATTTCTTTGCCATACAAACCAAACAATCCTAACAATAGCTGGTGCTTTGAAAACCTGTGTTGTACTTTCCAATAGCCTTTCTTGTTTAAAACATTTTCTTTGCTTCTTTTCAGTCCAAAAACCAGTTGTGTACTTACAGCATGGTCTGTTTGTAACTGGCAGTATCTGAATTTCCAATCTTTCCAACAGTAGCCCGGGCTTCCTTCTGGCAGATGCTGGGTATGATGTGCAGATAGGGAACAGCAGGGGAAGTAGGTGGTCCCAGAAACACTTATACCTGAAAACAGATTCCAGAGAATTCTGGGCTTTCAGGTAAGGAAGGAAAAAATCTGTATTGTTGTATTTTGACTTTAAAATGTGCTTTTTAAATTATCATATTTAAATAAATTTCTAAAACTGAAATGAAGGTATTTCATTTAAAATAGGTAACTCAAAAATATTTTTAAGGATTTATATAGAACACTGCCCTAGACTTTTTATATTGTTATTAATGAGCTAAGAATTAAGATGAAAATATGTCAAAGAGACATTATTTCCTCTTCTTCCCTCAAATTGAAAGTGAAAGAAAATGAAAATGTTAGTCACTCAGTCATGTCTGACTCTTTGCAACTCCATGGTTACAGCCCACCAAGCTCCTCTGTCCTTGGAATTCTGTAGGCAAGAATACTGAAGTGGCTAGCCATTCCCTTCTCCAGAGGATCTTCCCAACCCAAGGATCAAACCCGGGTCTCCTGCACTGCAAGCAGATTCTTTGCCATCTGATCCACCAGGGAAGCCCACCAAATATTAGTCATGTTACCAACCTTCCACTACATTTTATTTTGTGTGTCAATACTGCTGTTTTTAGGGGGGAAAAGTGGAGGAGGGAGGAGAAGACAAGCGTAAAAAATGTACATGGTTACTTACTTTTTGCAACGGAAAAGTAGAATAATGTAAAGCATCTGCTGTCACCAATTGCCAAAAAAAAAATTGCTTTTCTACTTTCGCTTCTATACCCCTAGCAGCAGTTTTTGTCTGTGATTTTTAAATAGTATATTGTTCATATTTCTCTTATGGGAAAACCATAAAATGCAATATCTTAGATCTTAAGATCTAGAGCCAGAGCACTTTGAAATTTAGTCCGTCACTTATTGGCTATGCTCACAGGCACATTTTCTGCTTCTTCAGCTCTAGAATGTGTGTAGTCATATATTTACCTCAAAGAAATTTTGTGAACTAGGAATGAAGTGGTGATTAGAAGCAGGTAGCATATTGCTTGCTTGTTTGTTTAGTCACTAAGTCACATCGGATTCTTTGCAACCCCATGGACTATAGTCCACCAGGCTCCTCTGTCTGTAGGATTTCCTAGGCAAGAATACTGCAGTGAGCTACAATTTCTTTCTCCAGGGGATCTTCTGGACCTAAGGATTGAACTACTGTCTCCTGCATTGGCAGGCAGATTTTTTTCCACTGAGCCACCTGGGAAGCTCTAGGTAATATATTGTTGTTGCTCCGTCACTAAGTCATGTCTGACTCTCTTTGACACCATGAACTGCAGCAGACCAGAATTCCCTGTCCTCCACTAAAACATGGTCCATTGGAGGAGGGAATGGCAAACGACTCCAGTATTCTTGCCTGGAAAATCCCATTTACAGAGGAGCCTGGCAGGCTACCATCCATGGGTCGCAAAGGGTTGGACATGACTGAGTGACTAACACACACATTCTTGCCACGAGAACCCCATGAACGGTATTAAAAAGTCACATATTAGCAGGTAACAAATGTGAAAGTGAAAGTGTTAATCACTTAATCACTCTTTGTGACCCCATGAACTCCTCCGTCCATGCACTGCAGGCAGATTCTTTACCATCTGAGCCACCATGGAAGCCCTGGTAACAAATAAGATGTGTGGAATTAGTGCTAGGTCTTATGACCCTTCTTAAGTCCATTAAACAGAGGATAAGTTTCTTATTTACTAATAGCACAGAGAATTCTGCTCAATATACTATAATAGCTAAATAGGAAAAGAATTTGAAAAAGAATAGATACATGTATATGTATAACTGAATCATCTTGCTATATACCTGAAACTAACATAGTATTGTTAATAAACTACATTACAATATAAAATTAAAATTTTATTAGAAAACATAATTTTTTTAAGTTTTACAGAATTAAAACGGGTTTCATACATTTTTGTTTCATGAAGTTATGATGAAATGATAAAACATGATCTTCTAGCCACCATTGATTTTGTTGTGAAGAAAACAGGACAAAAATAAATTTACTATGTAGGCTATTCCCCGGGAACAACTATAGATATGGTAAGAAATACAAAAACTGATTATGGTATAATTTTTGTTTTAAAGATTTAACAAAGAAAACATTTTTTAAAAAAAGAATTTTGGAAATCATACATATTAGCTATAATTATTTAGAACATACAGACAATCTGAAAAGGAACACATTTAAATGCCAATGATTTATTAAAAATTTAAAAAAACACACACATGCCAAGTCCTCAGTCTTAGAAATTCTAGCTACAGAGAGTCTCAGGTGACTCTCTGCATATACATCTTCTTTAATGAGGACTTGGCATGTGTGTGTTTTTTTAAATTTTTCCTTATAGTGTTTTTTTAATAGAAAGTTGATGTGTTGATACTCTTTAGGAGAAATCTGGAGTTTGGTTGGTATGGCTTCTCTGAGCAGTGACATTCTGCTGCCCAGTGAGCTTTGTTTGAACTTTGCCTGGATCCCTCTAGGGTAGTATGAGGCATATCAATTTTCATACTGAAAATCCTATAAAGACTAAATGCTTCCCAACTTTTCAGCTGATATATAAAAACTAATTAATTCATCGTTTCAATGTACAGTGTACCTACTATTTGAAATATACTTTGTTGCCTGGCATTTGCAATGTATATTGTACGCTAAAGAAATCTCAAGCTTGTGATCTAAGAAGGCAGTTTTCTTCCTCATCACTACTGGTATTATGCTGCAGGGGATGTGGAGGGTGAGCAGTCTTGCGCATAATACGATGTTTGGTAGTATCTCTGGTCTCTAGCCACCAGATTCTAGTAGTATCCCCTTTGCATACTCGGAGTTGCAACAAAAAAAATGTGTTCAGAGTTTGCCAAATGTCCCTTGAGGGTTGCAAATCACCGCTATTGGAGAACTGCTACAAAAGGGATGATATTTCCAGCAGGCTTAAGGTCAGTCAGATGAACAGGAAGGAGGCTAGCAGAGAGGAGAGTTAAACAGCCAATTAAGCATGAAAGGCCCCTCTCCTAGAGTTCATGATACTTTAGAGACACCTCAAAATGTTTCATTTCTTTTAAAATTAGAAGAATAAAGAAATATAATTCATTTCAGATTATATTCATCTTTATATCAGTCACAAAATATAGTTTTACATAGATTTATGTGTGTGTGCAGGTATGTGTGTGTCTGTGTGTGTAGGAAGGGACCTGTGAGGGCAAAGGTATCTGGGGCGTTGAAAGGCATCATGTGACCATAGAAGAAAACATTTCGTTTGAACACAGTTATTAGGGAAGATTTTATGAGGACAAAAAAAAGAATGGTAAACTGTACTTTGAATGTTGATGGTCTTTTGAAAGACAGATGGCTCAGCCTCATTTTTGGAAAAGAGGCCAAAACAGTAGAGGATGTATCTAGGCCCTCAGTACGTTTAATCAGATTCAAGGATATCAGTAGAGACAGAAGCAGATGGAACAGCCTTTTGATAGGAGGGATGGGCTATATTTTCTAAATGTTTTAATAATGAAATAAAACACCAAGGGTCACTGAAGGTTAGTAATGGAATCAGCAAGCACTCATAGTGATTGCAAAAAAGTCAAATAGAATTGAATTTCAAGAAATTAATCTGGTGTTGATGTGCAGGGTAAATTGTAGAGAAAATCTCAAGAGACCAGTTTGATGAAAAGATAACAGCTCTATTATGTAATCTTAGGTGAACTAGTCAAATAACAATGGAAATTTGAAGCAAGACGGAATTCAAGTAAACTAGTCTATTGTTTACTTTAGCTTTTGGAGCATTTGCAACAAATCCACAACTGGCTGAAAAGATTAAAATCCATTTTGCCCTGGCTCCAGTCAATACTAATAGGTGTATAACAAGTATAGTTCGTGGTCTTGCTTACATCAAACCAACATTATTCAAGGTTTGTGGTTGGTTATATCACACGCTTATAGTTTTCAAAAGGTGGGAATGTGAACAAAACATTAAAAAATGAAACTGACATAGCCTCCTGCTGGATCAAAATGCTCTGTTTCCCTTGCTGACTTGACTGCAATTCAGCTCTCCCCTAAACTCGATGCTGCATTGTGCACGGTGCTCAGCCTTGCGTTACCCAGTTTATTAAGTATATTTTTCTTTTTTTACTTATATGCATTGCCTATCTTTTGAAATCATTATTAATAGTTTCTTCTTATACAAATTCCACAATCTGTATTTCTCCCTCAAGTTTACTATCTTGGTCTCCTTTTAAATTTGTACACAGAGATTTTAATTTTTTTTCTCCTTTCAACTTCCTTTCTGTTTTCCATCATTTTGTCCCTGCCTACACTAAGGTCTCTATATTGTACTTGCAGTCATTATTTTAATGATATATTTAGAGTAGAAATATTGTGCTGTTGTTGTTCAATCACTCAGTCATGTGCAACTCTTTGCAACCCCATGGACCGCAGCACACCAGACTTCCCTGTCTGTCCCACCTCCTGGAGCTTACTTAAACTCATGTCTATTGGGAGTCGGTGATGCCATCCAACCACCTAGTCCTCTGTCGTCACCTTCTCCTGCCTTCAGTCTTTTCCAGCATCAGGGTAGCAAGTTTTTTAAAGGTATGCTAAGTCACTTCAGTCGTGTCCAACTCTGTGCGACCCCATAGACGGCAGCCCATCAGGCTTCTCTGTCCCTGGGATTCTCCAGGCAAGAACACTGGAGTGGGTTGCCATTTCCTTCTCCAATCCATGAAAATGAAAAGTGAAAGTGAAGTTTCTCAGTCTTGCCTGACTCCTAGCGACCCCATGAACTGCAGCCTACCAGGCTCCTCCATCCATGGGATTTCCCAGGCAAGAGTACTGGAGTGGGTTGCCATTGCCTTCTCCTTTTAAAGGTATAATGAGAGATAAATGGAATGATTGGAAATCCTACTGTTCACGGTAATAGCAATAGTCCTGTGGTCAATTACATTTGTTGTTGTTTAGTCACTAAGTTGTGTCTGCCTCTTTTGTGGCCCCATGGATGTAGCCTGCTAGGTTCCTCTATGCAAGGGATTTCCCAGGCAAAAATACTGGAGTGGGTTGCCATTTCCTTCTCCAGGGAATCTTCCCTACCCAGGGATCAAACCCACGTCTCTTGCGTCTCTGCATTGGCAGGTGGATTTTTTTACCTGCGCCACCAGGGAAGCCCTGGTTGATGTTTACCTTGATGAAAAATACCAGTGTTTCAGAGTATCTACTCCATCTTGAACCACTAATAAAATGTCATGGTTCTAGTTCCTCTGCATCCTTGCCATCAGTTGATATTTTCAGATTAAAATTTTAGCCATTGTAATTGTTGCACTTCCTTGTGGCTTTAATTTGCCTTGATCTATTGACTAATGACTGGGCATCTTTTCATGTATATATTTACAGCCTTCCATCTCCACTCCTCATAGCTTATAATTTTAACTCTCTTATCATTTTTATTTCCAGCTAGTTTTATGCATTTATGTACTGTTAAAAATATAGGTAATGTTGGCATGAATTTGTTTTGCTCCCTTTTGTATAAAAAGTGTTAATTATCAAACTGGGTTTAGGTAAAACATTAAATAGAATCAACTACATTCTTAATCTTATTCCTAACATCCAATTAATATTATTGTGTAGAGTAGGTAGACATTTAATTTTATGAAGATTTTTATGGTAATTCTGAAAGACAGTAATTCTTAGTTCTCCATATTTATTCTTCTTTTTTCAAAATTATTCTCCAATGATATCTTCTTGCACTAAACTTTAAAGTTAGCTGCCAATTTCTCTTAAGCAAACAAAACAAAACTTTGTTGAGGTCTTGAATGTTCCAATTTATAAAAACAGTATCTCTCTTCATTTATTAAACATTTCTTTGAGTTCAAAAATTAAATTATGAGTGTTACACATATATAGAACAAAAGTTGATTTTTATATATTGGTATATACCTTACACCTTTGTAAACATATATTAGATCTAATTGCTTTTCTGTAGAATTATGATTTTCTATTTAGAAGATTACATTTTCTAAAAATAAAGGCACTTTTACTTTATTTTTTTAGTTTCAATACT
This sequence comes from Bos grunniens, assembly GCF_055505025.1. NCBI lineage: Eukaryota > Metazoa > Chordata > Mammalia > Artiodactyla > Bovidae > Bos > Bos grunniens. The sequence goes on from NC_141190.1 coordinate 10,669,317, forward strand.
TTTTTTAACTTAAGTTTGTATGTGTGCTTTATTGCACTGACTAAAACCTTCATGGCAATGCTGAATATGATAGCAAGGGCAGATGTCATTTTCTGTGCTCACAGGGAAAGCATTCAGCCTTTCCCTATTCCGTGATATTAGGTGTGGGTTTTTCATAGACCCACTTTATTAGCTTAAGGATGTTAACTTCTGGTCCTAGATTGTTGAGAATGTCTATCAGGAATGTTTTGGGGGCATTGTTTGATGCTTTTGCTGCACCTATTGAGAGGATTTCATGATTTTTTTTTTTTTCTAATGAAAGATGTTCTGAGTGTTAAACGAATTTTTATTCCAGGGATAAATCTCACTTTTTCTTGATATTAGACTTTTTATATTGCTGGCCTCAATTTGCAAAAATTTTGTTGAACATTGCTACAGTTATATTCATAAGACCTATTAGCTATAGTTTCTTTTCTTGTAAATCTCTTTTTCTAATTTTGGTATAATGCTTGGCCTCATAAAATGAATTGGGAAATAGTCTTTTTACTTCACTTTTCTGGAGGGGACTATGTAAACTTGATATTCAGTCTTTAAATATATTTGGTCTAGTTCATTTTAAAAAGCCATCTGGGCCTGGAATTTCAATTTCTTTAATGGACATATGTCTCTTCAGGTTGTCTATTTTTGCGTGAATGAACAGTGATAATCTCTCTTCAAACAATATGCTGATTTTATAAGTTATTGAATTTGTTGCCATAAAATTATACATAATATTTTCTGACTGCTTCTTTAATATCTATAGAATCTGTAGTGATGTCCCATTTTTTGTTCCAGATATTGATAATTTCTTGCCTCTCTATTTTTGTCCTGATCAGTCTGACTAGAGACTTACTAATTTTATTAATCTTCTCGAAACACTAGCATTTAGTTCTATTGGTATTTTTTGTTCTGTGTTTTTTTTTTTTTTTTAATAGTTCATTGATTTTCAGTGGTCATGTATGGGTGTGAGAGTTGGACTATAAAGAAAGCTGAGCACCAAAGAATTGATGCTTTTGAACTGTGGTGTTGAAGAAGACTCTTGAGAGTCCCTTGGACTGCAAGGAGATCCAGCCAGTCCATCCTAAAGCAGACCAGTCCTGGATGTTCATTGGAAGGACTGATGCTGAGGCCGAAACTCCAGTACTTTGGCCATCTCATGCGAAGAGTTGACTCATTGGAAAAGACTCTGATGCTGGGGGGGATTGGGGTCAGGAGGAGAAGGGGACGACAGAGGATGAGATGGTTGGATGGCATCACCGACTTGATGGACGTGAGTTTGAGTAAACTCCGGGAGTTGGTGATGGACAGGGAGGCCTGGCGTGCTGCAACTCATGGGGTCACAAAGAGTTGGACACAACTGAGTGACTGCACTGAACTGAACTGATTTTCAGTTGAACTTCATCATTTCCTTTTTCTAAATTTGGAATTAGTAGTTTCTTTCATTTCATGGGTTTCTTAGATAATTGCTTCTTGAAATTTCCTCTTTTCAAATTTAAGCATTTATGTTTATATATTTTTGTCTAAGTAGTGCCTTAAGGATATCAAACACTTTTGAATATGTTTCTGATTTATATTTTCCTCAAGTTAAAATATTTGGGGTTGTTTTTTGACATCTTAATGTACTCTTTGCTACCTAAAAGTATATTATACAACTTCCAAATATATGGACATTTTCCAGGTGGATTTCTGTTATTGATTTATAATCTATTTTGTCCAGAGAATATAGCTTGCGTGATCTGAATACTTTTAAATTCATTGACTTGTTTTACAGTGCTAAGAATGATCTATCTTGATAAATGTTTCATATGCATTGAGAAGAATGTGCATTGAATGTGCTTCTACTTCCATTGAGTAGAGTGTCCTTTAAATGTCAGTTAGATCATGTTGGTCAAGTGTTTTTCTCTGTAAATTATTGAAAGAAGAGTTCTGAAGTCTCCTACTATAATTATAGATTTGCCTGTTTCTCCTATCAGTTTTTGCTTCATGCAATTTGAAACTTTCTTAATTACATAAATACATAGGATTTTTATGTTCTTTTGATGAAGGGATCTTGTCATTAAATAATTCATTTTATCTTGTTGACATTCTTTGTTCTAAAATCGACTGTCTAATGTTAATATAGCCATTCTAAGTTCCTATTTGATCAATATTATTATGGTTACTTTATTATTAATCTATTTGATTAATATTATTCATAATATATTAATATTATTATATTTTCCATCCTTTTTCTCTACCTATTTGTCTTTACATGTAAAGTGGATTTTTATTAGGAAGCACAGAGTTGGACCTTGCATTTTAATCCTAAATAACAGTCCCTTTTAATTATGGAGTTTAGACCACTTACATTTAATATGATAATTAGTATAGTTAGGTTTAAATCTTGTATTTGTGTTTGTCCAATCTTTTTTGTTCTCTTTCTTTAGCCTTATTTTGGATTAATTTTGTATATTTTATGGATTCATTTTGTCTCCATCATTGGCTTTTTAAATTTATCATTTTATTTTGTTTTGTTCTCTCATGTTTTTTTCAGGGTTTATAGTATATTTCTTTAAGTTAGCACAGTCTATGCTAATAAAGTAATATTTATTACTTATCACATAGTATAATAACTACACATTCAGCTTTCATTTGCCCCCCTCCCAGCATTTCTGCTATTTTTGTCACACTTTTTATGTTGGTATATACTATCTAAACAAAAATACATTGTTATTAGTCTTTGAATAGTAATTTATGCTTAACTTATTTTTTCATTAAAAATACAAGTTGTGTTTTATATTTTCCTGTATATGTGCTATGTCTTGTACTCTTCATGTCGCTGTACAGATCCAGATTTTCATCTGGCATCATTTTTTTCTTTGGATTATTGGACTTTTTTTACATTTCTTATATTGTTGATGATTAATTATATCAGCTACTTCATTTATGAATATCTTTATTTTACTGTGTTTCCAAAATACATTTTCACTGGGGATAGAATTTTAGGTTTATAGTGTTTTATTTTTCATTGGTACTTTAAAAATATTGTTCCATGTTTTGGCTTTCATTGTTTCCAGCAAGAAGTCCTTTATTTTTACAACTTTTGCTTTGCATGTAATGTCTGTTTTTCTGCCCACTTTAGGGATTTTTTTTTTCTTTCAAAGACTTAGGAAGTTTTTAAAATTATGTGCTTTGGTGTATTTTTTTATGATTCTTATGTATGGAATTAATTATGATTTTTGGATTTGTGGGTATATAGTTTTAAAAGTTGGAGAAGGAAGTGGAAACCCAGTCCAGTGCTCTTGCCTGGAGAATCCCAGGGATGGGGCAGCCTGGTGGGCTGTCGTCTCTGGGGTCACACAGAGTCAGACACGACTGAAGTGATTTAGCAGTTTTAAAAGTGAAATTTAAAAGTATATTTCTATTTAACATGCTCACTTTTTCCTCCATTGTCTTAGACATATGGAATATAGTTAAAATAACTTAATATTTTTGTTTCCCAATTATATCATCTGCATTCTTTATGTTGATTCATTCCTCTCCTTATATGGGCCTATTCCTTCTTTGTTATTTATAATTTTTAATTAATTGTCAGTCTTTGTGACATTTTTCTTGTTGGATGATCCTGTATTCCTGGAAACAGTATGAACTATTCTTTTAGAATGAAGTTAATTTAACCTGGTTACAGATAATTTTGAGTCTTGTTCTTTGCTTTGTTGGTAGAAGCCAGAAAAGCCTTTAGTTTAGGTCTAATTTTTCCTTCCTCTGAGTCAGTTACCTTCAGGTTATTATTAGATTTTCAAATCTGATTAGTGGGTACAGGCACAATATCAGACCTTCTAACCTCATGGATTGTAATTGCTAACTCTTCAAGTGGATCATTCCCTGGCCTTGAGTAAGTTTGCTCAAATACAGGTCGTTTTATTCTAACTAAATGAATCCATATGAAACTTTTGTAAGTCTCTCTGATCACTCTTTTTATCTCTTTCTCTCCCATTTTTAACATGTGTTCTTTAGAGACATTGAGCTTCTCCAAAATCTCAACGTTATCCCAACATTTGGGTAGTTTATACAGGTTTGCCTAGGTTTCTATACCGCAGCCTGAGAACTCTCTTCAGGCAGCAGATGAGCAACTGTGGGGCTCAATTTGATTTACCTCTTACTTTTTTCAGGGGTCACTGTACTGCCCGATATTCAGTGTTATAAATCTCTTGTTTAATAGATTTTTGTTTCCACTGTGACTATTATCTGGTTCCAGGACATAATCATACTCTCAAAAATGAACACCCTATTGCCTCCCTGCTCTGGCACCTGGTGACAAATAATTTACATTCTTTCTCCATGGATTTGCCTTCTCTAGGTAGATATTTCACACAAACAGAATCATACAATACCTGGTCTTTTGTATCTGGCTTCTTTAGTTTGGCATAAATTCCTCATGTTCACTCAAAGTTCATCTTTGTTGTAGAATGTTTCAGTATTTTGCTCCTTTATATGGCAGAGTAATATTCCATTGTATGGATATACCACACTTTGTATATTCATTTATCCATCCATTAGTACACATTGGTAATTTTTCTAGTTTATATATATGTATTATGAGTAATGTTGATATGCACATTTGTTTATAAGTTTTAATGTGGACATAATGTTTTCATTTCTGTTAAGTATATACTTGGGAATAGAATGTGGGTCATATGATAACTATGTTTAATATTTTTAAGACATTTCTAAGGTTTTTCCAAAGTAGCTACACCATTTTTTTCCCATTCACAGAGTGTTTGGAAAAGACTCTGATGCTGAGAAAGACTGAGGGCAGGAGAAGGTGGTGACAGAGGATGAGATGATTGGATGAGATGATTGATTCAATGAGCATGAGTTTAAGTAAACTCCAGGAGACAGTGAAGATCAGGGAAGCTTGGTGTGCTGCAGTTCATCACAGAGAGTCAGACTCGACTTAGCAACTCAACAACAATAACAGAGTATGGGCATCCTACCTCCTGGTCAGCATTTGTTATTGTTTGTCTTTTACTCTTAGCCATCCAAGTAAATCATTGCATTTTTGTTTTGCATTTCCTTAGTGAATAATGATATTAAGCATTCTTTCTTTGTTGGAGTAATATCTATTCAGTTCTTTGCCTATTTGTTTGCTGCTGCTGCTGCTGCTAAGTCACTTCAGTCGTGTCCAACCCTGTGCAACCCCATAGACAGTGGCCCAACAGGCTCCCCTGTCCATGGGATTCTCCAGGCAAGAACACTGGAGTGGGTTGCCATTTCCTTCTCCAATGCATAGAAGTGAAAAGTGAAAGTGAAATCGCTCAGTCGTGTCCGACTCTTCGCAGCCCCATGGACTGCAGCCTACCAGGCTCCTCCGTCCATGGGATTTTCCAGACCTATTTATTTACTGGGTTCTTTATTTTCTGTTGTGTTCTAAGTTCATTATACATTCGGAATACAAATCTCTAATTAGGTATATAGCTTGCAAATATTTTCTCTTATTCTATGCCAGGTCTTTTCACTATCTTAATGATGTTCTTGGAAGCATGAAAGTTTCAATTTTGGTGAAGTCCATTTTATCTTTTTCCTGTACTTTGTGACCTTGGTGTTATAACTAATAAATCACTGCCTAAACCAAGATAAGGTTTCCTCCAGCTCTTTCTTCTAAAAGTTTTAAAGTTTACGTCTTATATTAGTCCTATGATACATTTCTGCTTTATTGACTATGTCAAAGTCTTTGACTGTGTGGATCACAATAAACTGTGGAAAATTCTGAAAGAGATGGGAATACCAGACCACCTGACCTGCCTCTTGAGAAATCTGAATGCAGGTCAGGAAGCAACAGTTAGAACTGGACATGGAACAACAGACTGGTTCCAAATAGGAAAAGGAGTACATCAAGTCTGTATATTGTCACCCTGCTTATTTAACTTATATATAAAGTAAATCATGTGAAATGCTGGGCTGGATGAAGCACAAACTGGAATCAAGATTTCGGGGAGAAATATCAATAACCTCAGATATGCAGATGACACTACCCTTATGGCAGAAAGTAAAGAAGAACTAAAGAGCCTCTTGGTGAAAGTGAAAGAGGAGAGTGAAAAAGTTTGCTTAAAACTCAACATTCAGAAAACTAAGATCATGGCATCTGGTCCCATGACTTCATGGCAAATGGATGGGGAAACAGTGGAAACAGTGGCTGACTTTATTTTAGGGGGCTCCAAAATCAGTGCAGATGGTGACTGCAGCCGTGAAATTAAAAGACACTTACTCCTTTGCCAACAAAGGTCCGTCTAGTCAGGGCTATGGTTTTTCCAGTGGTCATGTATGGATGTGAGAGTTGGACTGTGAAGAAAGCTGAGCACCAAAGAATTGATGCTTTTGAACTGTGGTGTTGGATAAGACTCTTGAGAGTCCCTTGGACTGCAAGGAGATCCAACCAGTCCATACTAAAGGAGATCATTAGAAGGGCTGATGCTGAAGCTGAAACTCCAGTACTTTGGCCACCTGATGCGAAGAGTTGACTCATTTGAGAAGACCCTATTTCTGGGAAAGATTGAAGGCAGGAGGAGAAGGGCATGACAGAGGATAAGATGGTTGGATGGCATCACTGACTCAATGGACATGAGTTTGAGCAGGTTCTGGGAGTTGGTGATGGACAGCGAGGCCTGGTCTGCTGTGGTCCTTGGGGTCATGAAGAGTTGGACATGACTGAGTGACTGAACTGAACTGAATGATGACACATTTTAAATTAATTTTTTTATATGACATGAGGAAAGAGGCCAATTATACTTTTTGATATAGACATCCATTGTCACAGCTCCATTGGTTTTTCCAAAGACTATTCTTTCCATATTTAATTACTTTGAATTTTATTCATAATCAATTGACCATAGATGTATAAATTTACATCTGAACACTTGATGCTGTATCATTTACCTATATATTTCTATCTTTATGCTGAAACCACTCTGTCTTGATTTCTTTATCTTTGTAATAAGTTTGAAATCAAAACTATTGAGTCCTCCAAATTTTTACTTCTTTTTCAAGAATGATTTTATTACATTAGGTACCTTATTTTCCATATGTATTTTAGGACCAGCTTACAAATTTCTTCAAAAATATCAGATGGGTTTTCTATAAGGTTTGAATTGAATCTGTAGTGGGATTATGAGTTTTATTTCAATCACTTTTTCTAATCTCTGTATTTTCATTAGAAAGTTTAATCCAGTTTTATGGTGTTGTTCAGTCACTAAATTGTGTCCAGCACTTTGTGACCCCATGGACTGCAGCATGCCAGGTTTCCCCGTTGTTCAATATCTTCCAGAATTTGCTCAAATTCATGTCCACTGAGTCAGTGATGCTATCTAAACAGCTTATCCTCTGTTGCCTTGTTCTCATTTGCCTTCGATCTTTTCCAGCATCAGGGTTTTCCCAATGAGTCAACTCTTCACATCAAGTGGCAAAAGTAATGGAGTTCAGCTTCAGCAACAGTCCTTCCAGTGAATATTCAGGACTGAATTCCTTTAGAATTGACTGGTTTGATCTCCTTGCAGTCCAAGGGACTCTCAGGAGTCTTCTCCAGCATCACAATTTGAAAGCATCAATTCTTCAGCACTCAGCCTTCTTTATGGTTCAACTCTCACATCTGTACATGACTACTGGAAAACCAATAGCTTTGACTATATGGACCTTTGTCAGCAAAGTGATGTCTCTGATTTTTAATATACTGTCTAGGTTTGTCAGAGCTTTCTTTCAAAGGAGCAAGTGTCTTTTAATTTCATGGCTACAGTTACCATCACAGAGATTTTGGAGCCCAAGGGAAAAAAAAAATTGTCACTGATTCTACTTTTCCCCCATCTATTTGCCATGAAGTGATGGGACTGAATGCCATAATTTTAGTTTTTTGAGTGTTGAGTTTTAAGGTAGCTTTTTGACTCTTCTCCCTCACCTTCATCAAGAGGCTGTTTGGTTCCTCTTCCTTTTCTGCCCTTTGAGTGGTATCATCTGTATTTCTGGGTTTCTTGATATTTCTCCAGGGAATCTTGATTCCAACTATGATTCATCCAGCCCAGCATGTCACATGTGCACTCTGCATAGAAGTTAAATAAGCAGGGTGACAATTCACAACTCTGATGTGCTCTTTTCCCAATTTTGAACCTGTCCTTTGTTCCATGTCTAGTTCTAACTGTTGCTTCTTGACCTACATTTCTCAGGAAGCAGGTAAGGTGGTCTGGTACCCACATCTCTTTAAGAATTTTCCACAGTTCATTGTGATCCACACAGTTAAAGGCTTTAATGTAGCCAATGGAGCAAAAGAAGATTTTTTCCTGGAACTCCCTTGCTTTCTCATGATCCAATGAATGTTCCCAGCCCATGTTACAAATATTTCAAAAAAATCTAGTTATTTGTGTTGTTTAAAATCCCCATATTTGTAGTAATTTTCATTTGCTTTACATATAACCCAGGTGTACTCTAGATGAAACCCTTGTCTGTGGATTGATTTCACTCATTCTTTAGCTTTACCTCTTTCATAGAAAATGCATACAAAACATCTTCTCTTAACAACCACAGGTTGTATCTCTGTTCTGTAGGTTTTTCCTTCTAACATCTATTTTGTACGATGCTCCTTTAAAGTTTATGTTTGCCATATTTGTAATTTCAAAAAAAATTCAAATTAATTAGTGTGGGTATGATTTACCTACAACTTAATACACACATTCTAAATATATTTTCCAAGAAGCCTGATAAGTGTGTAATTCTATATAACCACAAAAATACAGCTGTATCATATTTTCATCATCCTGGATAATTTCCATTTGTCCCTTTGAGGTTTGCCATCCTCTCACTCCTTAAAGTAACCTGAAATATAGTAATTATGCTTTCTGACACTAAGGATTTATCTAACATTTTTAGAAATTCAGGTAAATGAAATCATACATTAAGTATGATTTTGTGCTTTACTTTTTGATGAACTTTTTTTCATTTTTATCCACAAATTTTCTATCTTCCTCTCTTTCAATCTCTATGTCTGAGACAGAATTAAATTATCATCTAAAAATAAATTTCTATCTAATATCCTTTGTTTTTAATGCATTAATTTAGCTAACTATACTTCGACTATCCTCTTTTTGAAAGATTTTGGAGAAAATATGTTTTTCTATCATTAAATTTTTAAATTTTTTCAGTGTCTACTTGATATTTTATTATCACATCTTTAGAATATCATTACTTTTTGTAGCTTATTTTTTCTCCTGTGCTACTGTGTCTCTTGAAATTTATTTTCTTTTTTTAAAAATTCAGTTTGTAAATCCCATCTTGCTATTTTTTCTTACAATGGACATATCTTAATGTGAACAAAATGTATCTGCTTACCTTTGTATGCCTTTTAAGTGCAGATATTTCCTTTTTATGTCGCACATACCAAAAAAATCTTAAATTTTTATTTTAATTGTTTCTATGAAGGTAAATTCTATTGTCTTTTTCTGAAGGGAAGTCAGGTCCATTACTTGCCAAAGTGTTTATTCTAGTTGAATTAATTGAAAATTTTCTAACATATTCTATTTTATTAGGCAACTCTTTTTATGTAATTTGTAGACTATCACAGTGAACTAACTCATTCTACCATTCAGACATACATTGCAATTCTGTATCCTTTATTTCTCCTATCTTTCTTGATTTATATTAGACACAAAATTTTTTTCTAACAAAAGTAATCTTTCAAATATGTCATTTTCAGATCTGTTTGGTGAAAAAGAAATTTTGCCCAATACATATATTAATAAAATCATCGGTCAAAAAGTGTGTCACTGTGAGGTGCCTGGTACAATCTGTAATAATTTACTTACACTGGCATATGGATATGAGCCCCAAAATTTAAATGAGGTAGGTGTCATTCATGATTTAAAGTAAAAAAACTTTTGATGATGTCTTTGTGGTGATGTATCATTACCTTACTGGGCAAAATTTAAGACCCAGGGACAATTGCCTTACCCAATATATGTATATCCTAACCTGTTTACTACAGGTAAATTATTATAAACCAGGATGTATTTTGCAAATAATTTCTAAAGTTCAGTATTTCTGAGATGAAGTAATCAGTATGACTAGGTAGAAAAGTCAAATATAAGCCTTGACATTATATGTGAATATATATCTGAATATCATATGTGAAGGAATTTTAATTTATTTTCCTCTGTTTCATTTTAAAAACTCTATTGTAATGTATCTGGGCACTGGTTATTCAGTCTCATACTCTTTCTATGGAAAAATTTAATCAAACATTATCATATAAGACAAAGAGACAGATTCCTCTGGTGTTAGATAAAATTATATGCTTTCTTCTAAACTTATTGAAGAGGAATCTGAGTCATAGAAGTAACACAATTTTACTATTTTGAAAGATTCTTGGCAAGAAACTAATTATTGACAAATGCATATGTTGTTTTTCTTTCTTTCAGAGTCGCCTTGATGTCTACTTGACACAGAATCCAGCAGGAATTTCATTTCAAAATCCATTTCACATTATTCAAGAACAACTTTTCAAATTTTATCACTCAGTATTTGTGATACTGAGTGATATTAGAATACTGATACTGAATAGATATTAGAAATATCTATTTAATATCTATTAAATCTATTATCTAATATCTAAATCTAATATCTATTAAAAATATAAGGATTGAAAAGCATGATTCTGTAATGTGGTGGAGTAAGAAAAAATATTTTGGTGATTGGAATTAGTTACTGTAGTGATAGTGAAAGTCCCTCAATTGTGTCCAACTCTTTGCGACCCTATGGACTGTAGTCTGCCAGTCTCCTCTGTCCATAGGATCCTCTAAGCAAGAATACTGGAGTGGGTAGCTATCTCCTTTTCCAGAATTACTGTAGAACTTAAATTTCAATTAAGTGACATTTATTTAGGGTTTAGGAAATAAGATTCCATAAATAGGAAAGAGGACATCAGTTAAATTTTAAGATAAATGAATTTTATATAACTACGTCCACCATAGTATTCTAAATTTAATTTTGCATCCTGTATTTTACTGGGAAACCAAATTCTTACCCCATAAAGAAAGGAAGTAGTTTGAGTTTTTAGCAAAATAGTATCATTAAAAATAATAATTATGTATATAACCTATTTTCAACCAGATGACAATAATACATAACAAGTTTCTTGAACATTTCTCCCTTCTTCCTTCCCTTGTTCTGTCTCCCTCCCTATATGCCTCCTTTTCTCTTTTCTCTAGCAAAGGTATTACACTGCTTTGAGATGATAAAAGGAAATTCCTTTGATGCCAAGAATAGTTATTGACCTGTGGGGAATGGGTGGAGTGAGTGAGTGGGTGACGTTGCTCAGTCATGTCCGACTCTTTGCAACCTCATGGACTGTAGCCTGCCAGACTCCTCTGTCCATGGGATTTTCCAGGCAAGAATACTAGAGTGGGTTGCCATTTCCTTCTCCAGGGGATCTTCCTGATCCAGGGATCAAACCCAGGTCTCCCACACTGCAGGCAGACTCTTTACCATCTGAGCTACCAGGGAAGCCCGGGAATGGGTGGAGGAATGTGGTAAAGGTAGAATTTTTTCTTTTATCCTCAAAGGTGACAGCTTTCTTCTCTATTCAAAACAGAAAACTGGTAAAAATGTATTTTTGTTGTTGTTCAGTCACTTAGTCATGTCCAACTCTTGCAACCTCATGGACTGTAGCACACCAGGCTTCCCCATCCTTCACTATCTTCTGGAGCTTGCTCAAACTCATATCCATTGAGTCGATGATGTCATCCAACTATCTCATCATCTGTAACCCCCTTCTCCTTCTGCCCTCAATATTTCCTGCATAAGGGTCTTTTCCAATGAGTCAACTCTTCACAGCAGGTAGTCAAAGTGTTGGAGCTTCAGCATCAGTCCTTCTAATGAATATTCAGGATTGATTTCCTTTAGGACTGGCTGCTTTGATCTTCTTTCTGTCCAAGGGATTCTCAAGAGTCTTCTCCAGCACCACAGTTCAAAAGCATCAATTCTTCAGTGCTCAGCCTTCTTCATCACCCATGTCCGTCTGTACATGACTACTGGAAAAACCATAGCTTTGACTAGATGGACCTTAGTAGGCAAAGTGATGTCTCTGCTCTTTAATATGCTAAGTTAGTCATAGCTTTTCTTCTAAGGAGCAAGAGTCTTTTAATTTCATGGCTGCAGTCACCAAGTGCTGTGATTCTGGAGCCCAAGAAAATAAAATCTGCCACTGTTTCCAATTTTTCCCCATCTATTTGCCATGAATTGTTGGGACTGGATGCCACAATCTTAGTTTGTTGAATGTTGGTTTGTAAGCCAGGTTTTTCACTCACCTCTTTGACTTTGATCAAGAGTTTCTTTAGTTCCTCTTCACTTTCCACCATTAAGGTGGTATCATATGCATTTCTGAGGTTGTCGATATTTTTCCTGGAAGTTTTGATTCCAGCCTGTGATTCATCCAGCCCAGCATTTTGCATGAGGTACTCTGCATAGACATTAAATAAAACAATATACAGTTTTGATGTACTCCTTTCCCAATTTTGACAAATTCTTTGTCCATGTCCAGTTCTGTTGCTTTTTGCCCCACATACAAGTTTTTTCTCAGGAGGCAGATGATGTGATCTGCTATATCCATCTCTTTAAGAATTTTCCACCGTTTGTTGTGATCCACACAGTCAAAGGTCTTCATGTAGTCAGGGAAGGAGAAGTACATTTTTCTGGAATTTTCTTGCTTTTTCTATGATCCATTGGATGTTGGCAAATTAATCTCTGGTTCCTCTGCCTTTTCTAAATCCAACTTGTACATCTGAAAGTTCTTAGTTCACATACTGTTGAAGCCTAGCTTGAAAGATTTTAAGTATTACTTTGCTAGCATGTGAAATGAGAGCAATTGTACCATAGTTTGGACATTCTTTGGCATTGCTCTTCTTTGGGATTGGAATGAAAACTGACTTTTTTTTGGTCCTGTGTCCATTGCTGAGTTTTATTATCAGTTTTTGCAATCACTGGAGTTTGATGATAGATTGAAATTTTAGGAACCTTTGAGATATGAGTGTAAATTCTAACTTTTCTTCTTAGCACTCTAGAAGCCTATCATGTGATGGCTGAAATACTGGAGACAAAGTAATCTCACATTATTAATACCATTTGCTAATGTGTAAGCTATTGCCTGAACACAGGGTACAAGAGCATCTTATTCCAAGGCACATACCCTTGAAATCCATAGATGAATGGTACTATTGGATTCCATGTACCTTCATTGCTGTGAAAGTTTTTACTCCATTGACTCATAATGAACAAAGCAACATATATCACATCCCAAGAAGAGATGGCTCATCTCAATTTTTTTTGCAGACATTTATTTAGCATATTTCCACTGCCTAGCCACTCCTTTTTTTCAGAAGAGATAATCTTTGAAGTACTTAGGCTTGAAAATTATATTTCCACAAAAGCCCATTTCTTAGTCCTTACAATTATGAGTCCATCAGAATCTTTTGCAACAGAAATCTTTCTTACTATTTTGCAAAAATTCTTTGTCTCGGAGTATCAAGGAGGTATTTTCATAAAAAGAAAATTCCACATAAAGGTAAGATCTTTTTCTGCATACCAATTATGAATGAAAATATAAACTAGATTAATCTGAAAATGAATTTTGAGTCAGTCATACGTTTTGGCCAAGAAACCAAATGGGAACTTTTTCAGTTAGTCCTCTTGGCTGTAACTCCACAAAACCAAGTCTTATCCTGTCGCACCAGCTATATGGACCAGGAACTATTTCAAAGAAACTCAATATATTAGTATTATCTAGTATGGAAAAGAGGAAATTTGTTAAGCATTATTTTTTATTATGGATAATGCTTGTCCCAGAGAAAAGTTTGCTAATTGGTAATTAATATAAAGTGTCAAAAGCTCAAAAGATGTTTTATTTACCCCTGTTTCCATTCTTATTCAGTCATAAATTGATGTAAAAGACTCTAAGTATTAACATATGATGCAGTAGGATTTAGTCATTCCAGATGTATCGATAGCCCAAGATTAACATGACTTACCAAAATACTTTGCCTTCTTTCTTGTATTTGTCAGAGAGCTGTCCAGTAAATTAGATGTCTAACAGCCTCATGTAGTTATTTAAATTTAAATCAAAATTTATTCTGTTTAGTTCAGTTCAGTTCAGTTGCTCAGTCGTGTCCGACTTTTTGTGACCCCATGAATCCCAGCACGCCAGGCCTCCCTGTCCATCACCAACTCCCAGCGTTCACTCAGACTCACATCCATCGAGTCCGTGATGCCATCCAGCCATCTCATCCTCTGTCATCCTCTTTTCCTCCTGTATTAAATTATATTAAAATTTCAGTTTCTCAATCTCACTAGCTGCATTTCAAGTCCTCAGTAGTTATATGTGGCTACTGGGTACCATATTGGAAAGCATGGATAGAGAACACTTCCTTACTACATAAAGTTCTGTTGAAAAGCCCTAGAAAAGGAAGACAGCAAAACACGGGGATTGCAAACAGTAGAGTTATCAAGGTTTAGAACATTCCACAAAATATCCCACAAAAGAAGCAGAAAAAAAAAAAAAACAGATGGTTTATAATATTAGTTACAAAGGACTGGAAAACACTGCCACAAAAATTCAAATTGTTGGGCATTGCCACTGACTCAAGTATCAAAAGCCTTTCCAAAATCATAGATAGAGTCTTAATTTTTATTGATCCTCACAGGAAATATGCAGATACCCTCAAAGGACCACATTATGTGATGCAACTCAATACTGATTATAAAAGTATCTATCCTACATTATATACTCAATACATAGTGATTGGTAGAATTGTGAACATATCCTGAAGGTACTACCATAATTTAGGCCTTCTTCTCAACAGATACACTTAGGTTTTCACAGGACTGGTGACATAATTCAAGGAGACCATGAATTTTGAGCCCAAGGAGCAAAATGATAACACAAGGCCCCTTTTTCTAAAATTACTATTTTGATACGATTATAGTAAAGTATTAGATCAAAGATGGGCTTTTTCAACATGGAGCCCTGTGTCATTGTAGAGGTCACACTTCCATGATGTGAACAGTGGGTCTTAAATTACTTAAATGAAAGACTATCCCATTTTGTTACCTTCTGTAACTCCTCTTCTGCTTTAGTTTTTGTCATTTCCTTTAATGCTGAATTTAACTCAATAGTTTATGCTCAATTTCTATATTTACCAACCACCTACATTTAAAAAAAAATTCTTTTTTTAATGTGGATGAAAAATAGCAAGAAGAGATAAGAAAGCCTTCTTCAGCGATCAATGCAAAGAATTAGAGGAAAACAATAGAATGGGAAAGACTAGAGATCTCTTCAAGAAAATCAGAGACACCAAAGGAACATTTCATGCAAAGATGGGCTCAATAAAGGACAGAAATGGTATGGACCTAACAGAAGCAGAAGATATTAAGAAGAGGTGGCAAGAATACACAGAAGAACTGTACAAAAAAGATATTCACGACCCAGATAATCACGATGGTGTGATCACTGACCTAGAGCCAGACATCCTGGAATGTGAAGTCAAGTGGGCCTTAGAAAGCATCACTACAAACAAAGCTAGTGGAGGTGATGGAATGCCAGTTGAGCTATTCCAAATCCTGAAAGATGATGCTGTGAAAGTGCTGCACTCAATATACCAGCAAATTTGGAAAACTCAGCAGTGGCCACAGGACTGGAAAAGGTCAGTTTTCATTCCAATCCCAAAGAAAGGCAATGCCAAAGAGTGCTCAAACTACCGCACAATTGCACTCATCTCACATGCTAGTAAAGTAATGCTCAAAATTCTCCAAGCCAGGCTTCAGCAGTATGTGAACCGTGAACTTCCTGATGTTCAAGCTGGTTTTAGAAAAGACAGAGGAACCAGAGATCAAATTGCCAACATCTGCTGGATCATGGAAAAAACAAGAGAGTTCCAGAAAAACATCTCTTTCTGCTTTATTGACTATGCCAAAGCCTTTGACTGTGTGGATCAAAATAAACTGTGGAAAATTCTGAAAGAGATGGGAATACCAGACCACCTGATCTGCTCCTTGAGAAATCTGTATGCAGGAAGCAACAGTTAGAACTGGATGTGGAACAACAGAATGGTTCCAAATGGGAAAAGGAGTTCATCAAGGCTGTATATTGTCACCCTGTTTATTTAACTTCTATGCAGAGTACATCATGAGAAACGCTGGACTGGAAGAAACACATGCTGGAATCAAGATTGCCGGGAGAAATATCAATAACCTCAGATATGCAGATGACACCACCCTTATGGCAGAAAGTGAAGAGGAACTCAAAGCCTCTTGATGGAAATGAAAGTGGAGAGTGAAAAAGTTGGCTTAAAGCTCAACATTCAGAAAACGAAGATCATGGCATCCAGTCCCATCACTTCATGGGAAATAGATGGGGAAACAGTGGAAACAGTGTCAGACTTTATTTTTCTGGGCTCCAAAATCACTGCAGATGGTGACTACAGCCACGAAATTAAAAGATGCTTACTCCTTGGAAGGAAAGTTATGACCAACCTAGATAGCATATTCAAAAGCAGAGACATTACTTTGCCAACAGAGGTTCGTCTAGTCAAGGCTATGGTTTTTCCTGCGGTCATATATGGATGTGAGAGTTGGTCTGTGAAGAAGGCTGAGCGCCAAAGAATTGATGCTTTTGAACTGTAGTGTTGGAGAAGACTCTTGAGAGTCCCTTGGACTGCAAGGAGATCCAACCAGTCCATTCTGAAGGAGATCAGCCCTGGGATTTCTTTGGAAGGAATGATGCTGAAGCTGAAACTCCAGTACTTTGGCCACCTCATGTGAAGAGTTGACTCATTAGAAAAGACTCTGACGCTGGGAGGGATTGGGAGCAGAAGAAGAAGGGGGCTACAGAGGATGAGATGGCTGGATGGCATCACCGACTCAATGGACGTGAGTCTGAGTGAACTCCGGGAGTTGGTGATGGACACGGAGGCCTGGCATGCTGGGATTCATGGGGTCACAAAGAGTTGGACACGACTGAGCGACTGACTGATCTGATCTGATCTAATCTGATCTTTAATGCTTATTAAATTTGTTACAATATTGCTTCTAGGTTTCTTTTTTTTTATGTTTTGGTTTCTTGACTGCAAGTCGTGTGGGATCATGGCTACCCCACCAAGGATCAAACTTGCACCCCCTGATTTGGAAGGTGAAGTCTTAAGCAATTAACTAGGGAAGTCCTCAACCAACTGTCTTTTAATTGAAGTGGTTCCTGTATCATATTACTAAACCTGCTCAGCAAGTTCATCAATGGACTTTCAGTTCTCATCTCTTACATTTATGGCTATTTGTTATCATTTCCTTTCTACCCCTGCGGCCCTATAACCCAGGTTACACTCTCCTATTCTGGTTCTTTTGTCCTCTATCTACTCTCATGTATTCTAATTGCTCATCTCTCTATACTGAGTCCTTGACACTTCCCCACTGTGCTTTGTGTCTAGGTGATTTCATCCTTTGTTCTTATCTTGATGAACTTTCTGTATAGATAATTTTTGATCTCTTGTAATTCTGAACCCTGAGGCTGTCTTACTGTGCAACCTAGTCCCCTGACATCTACTCAATAAATATTTGTATATTATTTATCCTTCACTCAATCCATACCTGAAGTATCCACAATATTTTGTAGATTAAATATGGGTTTGCACTCAGTAAATGGCCACAGAAGTATTCCAGAATTGACATTTACTCATGAAAAATCCATTTAGGAATTATATTCTACACCATAAATTGGTCTTTCACACATTCTTCAAACACTGCTGAGGTCCCAGATCTGAAAGAAATGTAAGATGAGAAAGCTGTTTCAAATTTTAAAACTTTTAGAAGCCAAGGGTTTTCAATTAAATGTCACAATCATTCCTCTTTAGAAACACTGCTCTAAAAAATTCCTTCAGACATACTTTGTTATACATTTAAGAATTGAATAAGTAGAGGAGTATTCTAATAGTTCAGATAATTTTCTCTGATCTATTAAGCATAATATGCCATCCTAAGGATCTATCACTATCTTTGATTTGTTTACATATAATCAATCTATGTAAGTAATTTTTTTAAGATCCCTACTGACACTTTCCTGATTTAAATCATGAAATTTCTTAATTTAAAACTTAAATCCTGATTTAAATCTTATATTTAAGATTTACATATGTAAATTCCACACGCAATTATTTTACTTATTTTACATATACATATTCACGTGTAGTTACATATGCAATTATGTGATATACGTACATAAACTTTTAGTGTTTGCTTATTAAATATTAATTATATTAATTATATAAAATATAAATTAGAGATTTATATTTAAATCTTAAATAAAGCCATCAATCATAGCTAAAAGGTTATTACAAGTCTCAGGCATGTGGGTGAATAGGATCTGAACAATGATTACAATGGTAACTGTTGTTGTTGTTCAGTCACTAAGTCATGTCTGATTTTTGTGACCCTCATGGACTGTAGCATGCCAGGCTCCTCTGTCCTGCACTATCTCCCAGAATTTGCTCAAATTCATGCCCATTGAGTCAATGATGATATCTAATTATCTTGTCCTCTGCTGCCCCCTTCACCTTTTGCCTTCAGTTTTTGCCAGCATCAGGGTCTTTTCCAGTGAATCATCTCTTCAGATCAGGTGGCCAAAGTATTGGAGCTTCAGCTTTAGCATCAGCCCTTCCAATGAATATTCAGGGTTGATTTCCTTTAGGATTGACTGGTTTGATCTCCTTGCAGTCCAAGGGACCCTCAAGAGTCGTCTTCAGCATCACAATTTGAAAGCATCAATTCTTTGGAATTCTGTCTTATTTATGGACCAACACTCACATCTGTGTATGACTACTGGAAAAAACATAGCTTTGACCTTTACTGGCAGTGATGTCTCTGCTTTTTAATAAGCTGTCTAGATTTGTCACAGCTTTCCTTCCAAGGAGCAAGCATCTTTTAGTTTCAGAGCTGCAGTCACTGTCCACAGTGATTTTGGAAACCAAGAAAATAAAATCTGTCCCTGCTTCTACTTTTCCCTGTTCTATTTGCCATGAAGTGATGGGACAAGATGGCATGATCTTAGTTTTTCTCATGTTGAGTTCAGGTCCGCTTTTTCACTCTCCCTTTTTACCCTCATCAAGAGACTCTTTAGTTACTCTTACCTTTCTGCCATTAGAGTGATATCATTTGCATATCTGAAGTTGTTGATATTTTTCCTGGCAACCTTGATTCCAGCTTCTGACTCATCCAGCTCAGCTGGATGATGTACTCTGCATATAAGTTAAATAAACAGGGTGACAACTGCTAGATTTAAAGTGGATAACCAACAAGGACCTGCTACATAGCACATGGAACTCTGTTCAGTGTTATGTGGCAACCTGGATGCGAGGGGTGTTTGGGAGAATGGATACATGTATATGTATGGCTGAGCCCCTTTGATGTTCATCTGAAACTATCACAACATTGTTAATTGGCTATATCCCAATACAAAATAAAAAGTTAAAAAATAAATAAGCAGGATGACAATATACAGCCTTGTTATACTTCTTTTCCAATTTTGAACCAGTTGTTTGTTCCATGTCCAGTCCTAACCATTGTTTCTTGGCCTACATACAGGTTTCTCAGGGGACAGGTGAGGTGCTCTGATATTCCCATCTCTTTAAGAATTTTCCACACTTTGTTGTGATTTACACAGTCAAAGGCTTTAATGTAGTCAATGGAGCAGAAGTTTTTTCTAGAACTCTCATGTTTTCTCCATGATCCAACAAATGCTGGCAATTTGATCTCTGGTTCCTCTTCCTGTCCTTCCAAGGATGAAACTGAAGCTCCTACCACTAATGCATGACTCGACTCCTGATGCTGTACTTGGGCTCTTTCCCTGTAGATCACCATACTCCCTTGACAGCAGGCCCTTTACTATAGCATACTGCCATAATTACAGGGCTGCATTTAACGTGTCTCTTAGATTTTATAGATATTTTAGTTTTTTTGAAACTGTTAATATACAAAGAAAACATAGTTTGAGTTACTATAACTAATAGGAGGATCTCCTTATGAACCTGTGAGTCTCAACCTGCTTGACAGAAGTACACTTTAAAACAATCTGGAGCTCTTGATCTCATAATTAGTACAGTATTTTAGGTAACTTAGTCTATGGGACAAAAATGCATCCTTTCAGATATCCTCCCATTTCCATGTTCTCTAAAGCTGGCCTTTGACTGAAGTAGGGGTATTTGATATTTTCTTGTGGTAACTAAGTGGGTCATGACTTTCATTCATTGACCTTCATCTGTACTCTGAACTGAAGATCTCTGAAATGCGATTTGTCCCATCCCAATTCATTCAACTGTTCCATGTGGAGCAGGCACAAAGCAAACAAAGTCATGTGTTTATTCATTATAATTTCTATATTGTAGGATTTCTATAAGACTATATCAATAGAATGTAGTTAGCAATACCATAATTAGAGATCAATATTGATTTTACACTATCAAATATAACAGGAGTCCATATTCTTCTACACACGTAGTATCAATTTATATCCAGATAAAACATGAGATGCCATATGGAATTTATGTGTTCTTTTTTTTTTTCTTGGAACCATGAGATTCCATTAAATTCCATTAAAGGAATGAGATTCCTTATGTTAAGAACTAAAAAAAACTTTGGAGAACTCTCTAGCAGTCCAGTGGTTAAGATTCCGTGCTTCCACTGCCAGGAGCAAAGGTTCAATCTATGGTCAGGGAATGCACATGTCCTCTGGTACAGTTAAAAATAAAATCCCAAGGGATTATGTTGTTTCACCCCTGCCAACAAAGAATTTATGTCAAAATATATCAGCTATGCCAAAATGTTACATAAACTGACATTATCCTCTATTACATTGTCATCAACTACTTTTAGCTAAAGCTGTTGAAAATATTTCATTTTACTTGTTTAGACCCTGCCCCACAGGTGCTTGGAAAACTTTCTTTCAACCTTTTGTCTTTTCTGAATCACCTTCTATTTTACTTTTCCCTACCTCTTCTTCCCTCTTTCAACAGCTCCGGAACTCACTTCATGCATTATGCATCTCCATGAATGGCAGCACTGGCAGGAACTCTCATTAGCTATTTTCTAGTTGTTTGAACAGTTGTAAAAGCCTTCCAGACATTTCCATGCATTCGTGAGTATCCTAACCTTTAGCTCCTAAAGACACTGTTGTCTAAACTACACAGTACAAAGACTCTTCATATTACTGGTAATCTATTTGTTTATTTTGTATGGTAATAGCTTCTTTAGAAAAATTGCATGTGATCCCATTGAGATACAGTGAGGTTTTTCCCACATACTAGTTTTTTTTTTTTCTTCCTAGTTGGCATTTTCAAGTAATCTGAAAATCCTGTCTATTGAACTGAAGTATTGAAGTGCTTTTAGTGTACTTGTTTTCTGATATTAGTCAGACTAGATATTAATTGAAACTATGCTGATAGTTTTTAATATCTTTATTCATTTATTTCATCCTATAAGAAAACACGAAGTTTCTGTATCAGCAAGACTATTGTAGCGATAAACACATCAGTTCCTCATGCCTTAATCTGTTCCCCTTCTGAAACTGCAGGGTGACTAAGCCTGAGGCACAAAGGATTTCTCTTGTGCCATAGGAGAAGAACCCTAGACTTATGAATCCTGCAGTTTAAATAGGAATAGGAGAGCTCTTTGTCACCTCACTTTCTGGGAGAGAAAAAGAAAACTGCTCCACTAGAATGTAAATGGCTAGCTCCATGACTCAGAGTTTCATCCCTCTTTGAATGTGAACAACCTCTCTGGAAGAGAAAGTAGGCAGTCTCTATCACAGAATGAAAGAAATTGATTCCAGGGAAATAAGATTTATTACTCTTTGAATGGGAGAAAATCACTCTAGGTCTAAGAGTTTTTAACTTTCAAGGATTGTACTTTAATTCAGGTTGAACATTTATTCGCTCAGAAAGCCCTGGCTAAGTAGAAACATGAAAATATTCACTTCTGCACAGAACCCTGGGTACGCTGAGTGCATCTGAGTACAGGATCAGACAGCTATAGATACCTTAGGTCAGAGATGAGTTAATGACAATCTTTAGATACTACTTTTAAACCTGAGAAGCAGCTTGATCTTCATCTACTGAGCACTATCAAGCCACAAAACTGGTAGTGCAAATTGCCCAAGTCTACCATTTTGTAGAAACACACATGTCATGCCTCACCTTTCTGCTAAGTATCCTTTCTAAAAACCAGAATATGGATCAATGAAAGAATGATATGTTAACCTCTCTCCCAAAATAACAGCTTTCTTTCATTGTTTAGTCCTTGACAAGACCTTAAATTATTAATCACCATTATGTTTGTAAATCACACAATTCAAAGTATAATGTCTTTAGAGTTCATAGATATATTGCTATCCATAGCCCAGTAAAATATTTTCTCTGTAGGCTTATCCTTTTAAAAATGAATGAATAAGTTCAATGAACTTCATGGTCATGAAGAATGTGGTCTCTTTATATTGGGAGTTTATATGAAAATATGACATATGTAAATTAGGTCTAGAAAGATCACCATAATAGATGTTTGGGAGTTGTGCTAAAATAAACTTCAGAGAGGGGTTTAAACCATAATCTTCAAGACCAAGTAAATGATGCCTCTCTTAGGGCCGAATAAGTCAGATGGTATGAGTAGGTGTTAATTTAGGAAAAACAAGATCAAGACCAGGAATTCCAAAAAAGGTAAAACTAAGGTTCAGGTTTCATAACACTCACCCTATCTGCTTGAATTACACCCTTGGAATGAGTGTGAAGATCATTCTGTAAGAAGGACTTCTCTCTTATTCTGTCTACCTTGAAATATAATTGGCATACATTAATTTATACATATTTGAAAGTTACAACTTTATGAGTTTTACTACATGTGTACATGCAGAAAACTAACATCCTAATAAAGATATCAAACACTGTCATCACCCCAAAAAGTTCCCTCATGTTTCTTGTTAATTTATCCCTTCATAGTTTTCCATAGCCAAACACTGATCTCATTTTAGTCATCATAAATCAGTTTTCACTTTCTATAATTTTATATGTCAAATAATACAGTAGATATTCTTTTTTTGTCTTTTTAAAAATAATATCATTCATTTATTCAGATTATATTCAGAAGCACAAAGAAAACAGAGTTTCTTTATTTTCCTTAAAAAATGCAGTCTTCATCTGAGCCCCCACCCCAGGTGTCTGGGCAAAGGAAGGTGGTGGAGGCCAGTGCAGAATAATAAATTTATTCTAATATGGTAACATTTATCCATTATAGTAGAGTCCATGTATTTTAAATTTACACATTTTCTGTTAGAATGTTCAGTTCTCTCAGATATACCTTTTCCCCTGCTCTTCTGTAAATTTGAGTACTTCTATCCAAGCCAACCTGCAGTGATAGTGGAGAGTCATGAAGCTTAAACTTCAAGACCCTCATTTGCATAAGTCCATTCCAGGGCTCTCTAATTTACTCACAAGGTGATATATTTTTATGAAATCTGAAGAATCCATGTGTATTAACCACAACTGATGAAGACAATTGGATGTTTCCACTTTTATTTCCTCTCTGTCATTGTTCTCCTTCTGTTAGGGACTGTTGGCATGGCCATGGGAAGTTTTGGAATTTGACTATGGACACGTAACTGAAAATTTACAGAGTCTAAATATACAATAATGTATTTTTGTAGTTTGTAGTAATTTATGTGTAAGTAAATTATTTATAAAAGTCTTAAAAAACTTCTAGGAATAATGTGGTCAGTGTAGAGAGTACTAGTATTTAGGGATATTTGAAATGTCCTGAAATTTTAAAACACACATATGACAGAACCTTGACAGAGGGCTTTCCAGATTTGACAGCAATGATAAAAAAGCCTTATGGTATTGCTAATTATAAAGTTGTGAAGTCAAAATGAACTTTCCTTAAGCTGATGCTACTCTTTAAGAAATTAATTTTAAATAGATAATTTTTGAGGTATAATTGATATATAACATTGCAGTATCTTCAGATGTACAACATAATAATTTGATTTTTGTATATACTGCAAAATGATTACCACAATAAATCTAGTTACTATATATCATCACACATAGTTACATATTTCTTTTCTTTTGATGAGAACATTTTAGATCTACTCTCTTAGCAACTTTGAAATATATAGTATTGGTCTTTTTTTAAATACAATTCATGAGGTTCTCAAGGCAAGTTTGCCATTCCCTCCTGCAGTGGATTGGTTTAGGATTGAGAAAGCAGGATGACAGAGCTGTCTGTTCAGTTGTTTATTTAACTTATACACTGAGCACATCATGAGAAATACAGGGCTGGATGAATTACAAGCTGGAATCAAGATAGGTGGGAGAAACATCAACAGCCTCAATATGTGGGTGATACTACCCTATTGGCAGAAAGCTAAGAGGAAATAAAGACCCTCTTGATGAGAGTGAAGGAGGAGAGTGAAAAAGTAGACTTAAAACTAAATATTAAAAAAACTAAGATGAAGCCATCCTGCCCCATTTCTTCATGGCAAATAGAAGGGGGAAAGGTGGAAGTAGTGACAGATTTCCTCTTCTTGGGCTCTAAAATCACTGTGGATAGTGACTGCAACCATGAAATCAGAAGATGACTGCTTCTTGGCAGGAAAGCTATGATGAACCTAGACCATGTGTTGAAAAGCAGAGACCACACTGCTGACAGAGGTTCGTATACTCAAGGCTATGGTCTTCCCAGTGGTTGTGAATGGTTGTGAAAGCTGGACCATAAAGGAGGTAGAGCACCAAAGAAGTTATGCCTTCAAACTGTAATGCTGGAGAAGACTCCTGAGAGTCCCTTGGAAAGCAAGGAGATCAAACCAGTCAATCTTAAAGGAAATCAACCCTGAATAGTCATTAGAAGGACTGATGCTGAACCTGAAACTCCAGTATTTGGTCATCTGATGCCAACACCTGAATCACTGGAAAATTCTCTAATGCTGGGAAAGATGGAGGGTAGAAGGAAAAGAGGGCATCAGAGGATGAGATGGCTGGATGACATCACCAATGCAATGGACATAAACTTGGGCAAACTTTGGGAGATGGTGAGGAAGAGGGAGGCCTGGGGTACTTCAACCTATGGGGTCACAAAGAGTCAGACATGACTGGGTGACTGAACAACAGTGGATATGGTGGTCCAGTCTCATTCTTTTGCATGTGACTGCCCAGTTTTTCTAGCACCATTTATTGAAGAGAGTCTCTTTTTTTTCCACTTACATTGTTGGCTCTCTTGTTATGAATTAACTGACCATACATGTGACATTTGTTTCTGGGTTCTCAATTCTCTTCCATTGATTTATGTGTTTGTTCTTATGTAAATATCATACTGTTTTGGCTACTATAGCTTTGAAACATAGTTTGAAATCAGAAACTGAGATGCTTTGTTCTTCTTTCTCAAGATTGCTTTGGCTCATTGTGGTCTTTTATGTTTTCATACAAATTTTAGGATTGTGTGCTCTATTTCTGTTTTATTTTTTTTAACTTTATATATATATATTTTTTTTTTTTTTTTTTTTTTTTTTTTACTTTACAATGCTGTATTGGTTTTGCCATACATCAACATGCATCCACCACGGGTGTACACGTGTTCCCCATCCTGAACACCCCCTCCCAAATCCCTCCCTATACCATCCCTCTGGGTCATCCCAGTGCACCAGCCCCAAGCTTCCTGTATCCTGCATCGAACCTGGATGGGCGATTCATTTCTTACATGATATTATACATGTTTTAATGCCATTCTCCCAAGTCATCCCCCCCCGCCCCGCCAACAGAGTCCAAAAGACTGTTCTATACATCTGTGTCTCTTTTGCTGTCTCACATACAGGGTTGTCATTACCATCTTTCTAAATTCCATATATATGCATTAGTAATCTGTATTGGTGTTTTTCTTTCTGGCTTACTTCACTCTGTATAATAGGCTCCAGTTTCATCCACCTCATTAGAATTGATTCAAATGTGTTCTTTTTAATGGCTGAGTAATACTCCGTTGTGTATATGTACCACAGCTTTCTTATCCATTCGTCTGCTGATGGACATATAGGTTGCTTCCATGTACTGGCTATTGTAAACAGTGCTGTGATGAACACTGGGGTACATGTGTCTCTTTCAGTTCTGGTTTCCTTGGTGTATATGCCCAGCAGTGGGATTGCTGGGTCGTATGGCAGTTCTATTCCCAGTTTTTTAAGGAATCTCCACACTGTTCTCCATTGTGGCTGCACTAGTTTGCATTCCCATCAACAGTGTAAGAGGGTTCCCTTTTCTCCACACCCTCTCCAGCATTTATTGCTTGTAGACTTTTGGATAGCAGCCATTCTGACTGGCGTGAAATGGTACCTCATAGTGGCTTTGATTTGCATTTCTCTGATAATGAGTGATGTTGAGCATCTTTTCATGTGTTTGTTAGCCATCTGTATGTCTTCTTTGGAGAAATGTCTATTTAGTTCTTTGACCCATTTTTTGATTGGGTCGTTTATTTTTCTGGAATTGAGCTGCAGGAGTTGCTTGTATATTTTTGAGATTAGTTGTGTCAGTTGCTTCATTTGCTATTATTTTCTCCCATTCTGAAGGCTGTCTTTTCACCTTGCTTATAGTTTCCTTTGTTGTGCAGAAGCTTTTAAGTTTAATTAGATCCCATTTGTTTGTTTTTGCTTTTATTTCCAATATTCTGGGAGGTGGGTCATAGAGGATCCTGGTGTGATGTATGTCAGAGAGTGTTTTGCCTATGTTCTCCTCTAGGAGTTTTATAGTTTCTGGTCTTATGTTTAGATCTTTAATCCATTTTGAGTTTATTTTTGTGTATGGTGTTAGAAAGTGTTGTAGTTTCATTCTTTTACAAGTGTTTGACCAGTTTTCCCAGCACCACTTGTTAAAGAGATTGTCTTTTCTCCATTGTATATTCTTGCCTCCTTTGTCAAAGATAAGGTGTCCATAGGTGCATGGGTTTATCTCTGGGCTTTCTATTTTGTTCCATTGATCTATATTTCTGTCTTTGTGCATGAGGCCACAATCACCCTAATACCAAAACCTGAAAAAGATGCCACAAAAAAGAGAAAACTACAGGCCAATATCACTGATGAACATAGATGCAAAAATCCTTAATAAAATTCTATCAATCAGAATCCAACAACACATTAAAGAGATCATACACCATGACCAAGTGGGCTTTATCCCAGGGATGCAAGGATTCTTCAATGTCCACAAATCAATGTAATACACCACATTAACAAATTGAAAAATAAAAGCCATACGATTATCTCAATAGATGCAGAGAAAGCCTTTGACAAAATTCAACATTCATTTATGATGAAAACTCTCTAGAAAGCAGGAATAGAAGGAACATACCTCAACATACAAAAGCTATATATGACAAACCCATAGCAAACATTGTCTTAAATGGTGAAATATTGAAAGCATTTCCCCTAAAGTCAGGAACAAGACAAGGGTGCCCACTTTCACCACTACTATTCAACATAGTTTTGGAAGTTTTGGCCACAGCAATAAGAGCAGAAAAAGAAATAAAAGGAATCCAAATTGGAAAAGAAGAAGTAAAACTCTCACTGTTTGCAGATGACAGGATACTTTACATAGAAAACCCTAAAGACACCACCAGAAAATTACTAGATCTAATCAATAAATACAGCCAAGTGGCACGATAAAATTAATACACAGAAATCCCTTGTATTCCTATACACTAACAATGAGAAAACAGAAAGAGAAATAAAGGAAACAATTCCATTCACTATTGCAAAGAAAAGAATAAAATACTTAGGAATATATCTACCTAAAGAAACTAAAGTTTTATAGAAAACTATAAATTATATATATATATATATATGATGAAAGAAATCAAAGAGGACACTAATAGATCGAGAAATATACCATGTTCATGGATCAGAAAAATCAATATAGTGAAAATGAGTATACTACCCAAAGCAATCTATAGATTCAATGCAATCCCTATCAGGCTACCAATGGTATTTTTCACAGAGCTAGAACAAATAATTTCACAATTTGTATGGAAATACAAAAAAACTCAAATAGCCAAAGCAATCTTGAGAAAGAAGAATGGAACTGGAGGCATCAACCTGCCTGACTTCAGGCTCTATTTCTGTTTTTTAAAAAAAGATAGCTATTGGAATTTTGATAGGACTTGCATTGGACCTATGGATTACTTTAGGTAAGATGAAAAGTTTATATTAATTCATTCTGTTATGAGTGCAGAATATCTCTACATTTATTTATGTCTTCTCCAATATCTTTCATTAATGTCTTACAGTTTTCAGTGTGTAAGTATTTCACCTCATTATCATTGTTCAGTTGCTAAGTTGTGTCCAACTCTTTGTGACCCCATGAACTACTGCTTGCCAGGCTCCTCTGTCCATGTGGTTCTCCAGGCAAGAAGACAGAGGTGGGTTGCCATTTCCTCCTCCTTGTTTACATTTATTATAGGTATTTTCTCCTTTTTGATGCAATTGTAAGAGGGATTGGTTTTTTCATCTATATTTCTCATAGTTTATTTTTAGTGAATAGAAATGCTATAGACTTCTGTGTATTGATTTTGTATCCTGAAACTCTACAGAATTTGTTTACTTTAATTTTCCTTGATGGAGTCCTTAGGATTTTCCATATTTAATATGTCATCTGCCAATAGTTAAAATTTTACTTTTTTCTTTATGATTTGGATGTCTTTTTCTCTTTTTCATTCCACAGAATGACTTGAGACTCATCCATGTTTGCTCACTTTTATTACTGAGTAGAATTCTATTAAATGGATAGAGAAATAGTTTGTTTATGACACTCTCTTAGTGAGAGTACCTTTATGATAACTTAAGTCAAATCAGGAAGAAATACTCCAACATTGTTTTTTTTTTTCTTATATTTTCTTTTAATATCCTAGATTCTTTGCTTTATACATTAATTTTAGTGTCAGCTTGTTAACTTTTACCAAAGAGTTTGATAAAATTTTTTACTGGAATCTATTGAATATATAGAAAAAATTGAGATAGTTGACATCTTAATAATACTAAAATAATCTCAACATCAAGGAAATATAAAATGTTCCTCTTTTTTGTTCCCCTGTTTAACAACTAAAAATCAATACCAATCATAAACAAGAAAATCTCTTTGGGAGTTGTAGAATCCAGCACCTCATTACAAGAGACCCAAGAAAAGTCTAAGCCACCTCTATATGGGCTGTGGAACCAGCAGAAGCCTTTGAAACTGTTGCTGTTGTTCAGTCACTAACACAACTATTCACAGCTGCAACTGAGAAAACCTGCAGGATGCTGATGTGGATCGGCACCTATCGATGAGAAGAATTTTGCAGAAGTCCAGCCATCTGGAAGGGATTCTAGCACATCACTGGAGGAAAAAATTACAAGTTTTAAAGCACTGATGAAGATCCTGGTGTACCAGTGCTCTGCCAGTACTGTACTGTTCACATACAATTTTCTTAAGATTGTAGTGAAGTGAAAGTTGCTCAGTTGTGTCCGACTCTTTGCCACTCCATGGACTATACAGTCCATGGAATTCTCCAGGCCAAAATACTGGAGTGGGTAGCCTTTCCCTTCTCCAGGGGATATTCCAAACCCAGGGATTGAACCCAGGTCTCCTGCATTGCAGGTGGATTCTTTACCAACTGAGCACAAGGGAAGCCCTTAAGATGGTAGTTCAGTTCAGTTCAGTCATTCAGTCGTGTCCGACTCTTTGCAACCCCATGAATCGCAGCACACCAGGCCTCCCTGTCCATCACCAACTCCTGGAGTTCACACAAACTCATGTCCATCAAGTCGGTAATGCCATCCAGCCATCTCATCCTCTGTCGTCCTCTTCTCCTCCTCCCCCAATCTCTCCCAGCATCAGAGTCTTTTCCAATGAGTCAGCTCTTCGCATGAGGTGGCCAAAGTACTGGAGTTTCAGCTTTAGCATCAGTCCTTCCAAAGAACACCCAGCACTGATCTCCTTTAGAATGGACTGGTTGGATCTCCTTGCAGTCGAAGGGACTCTCAAGAGTCTTCTCCAACACCACAGTTCAAAAGCATCAATTCTTCGGCGCTCAGCTTTCTTCACAGTCCAACTCTCATATCCATACATGACCACTGGAAAAACCATAGCCTTGACTAGACAGACCTTTCTTGGCAAAGTAATGTCTCTGCTTTTGAATATGCTATCTAGGTTGGTCATAACTTTCCTTCCAAGGAGTAAGTGTCTTTTAATTTCATGGCTGCAATCACCATCTGCAGTGATTTTGGAGCCCTCCAAAATTAATTCTGACACTGTTTCCACTGTTTCCCCATCTATTTCCCATGGAGTGATGGGACCGGATGCCATGATCTTTGTTTTCTGAATGTTGAGCTTTAAGCCAACTTTTTTCACTCTCCTCTTTCACTTTCATCAAGATGCTTTATAGTTCCTCTTCACTTTCTGCCATAAGGGTAGTGTCATCTGCATATCTGAGGTTATTGATATTTCTCCCGACAAACTTGATTCCAGCTTGTGCTTCTTCCAGCCCAGCGTTTCTCATGATGTACTCTGCATATAAGTTAAATAAGCAGGGTGACAATATACAGCCTTGACGTACTCCTTTTCCTATTTGGAACCAGTCTGTTGTTCCATGTCCAGTTCTAACTGTTGCTTCCTGACCTGCATATAGGTTTCTCAAGAGGCAGGTCAGGTGGTCTGGTATTCCCATCTCTTGAAGAATTTCCCACAGTTTAGTGATCCACACAGTCAAAGGCTTTGGCATAGTCAATAAAGCAGAAAGAGATGTTTTTCTGGAACTCTCTTGCTTTTTCCATGATCCAGCAGATGTTGGCAATTTGATCTCTGGTTCCTCTGCCTTTTCTAAAACCAGCTTGAACATCAGGAGGTTCATGGTTCACGTACTGCTGAAGCCTGGCTTGGAGAATTTTGAACATTACCTTACTAGCATGTGAGATGAGTGCAATTGTGCGGTAGTTTGAGCATTCTTTGGCATGGCCTTTCTTCGGGATTTGAATGAAAACTGAACTTTCCAGTCCTGTGGCCACTGCTGAGTTTTCCAAATTTGTTGGCATATTGAGTCAACACTTTCACAGCATGATCTTTTAGGATATGAAATAACTCAACTGGAATTCCATCACCTCCACTAGCTTTGTTTGTAGTGATGCTTTCTAAGGCCCACTTGACTTCACATTCCAGGATGTCTGGCTCTAAGTGAGTGATCACACCACCGTGATTATCTTGGTTGTGAAGATCTTTTTTGTACAGTTCTTCTCATATTAAATGTTCAAAACATAATAAAATACCATCTCAATACGTAAATAGATAAAATTTCATTCTGTTTACATGTGCAATATTTGGCATTAGTTATTTCTTAACTTAGGCAAAGCAACCATGTAAAGCTTGTGATAAAAATTATTTTGCTCTCAAATTTTGAAAATTATTCCAGTGGGACATATTGACTTGTTTTAATATATATATGTGATTCTTTATGAGTTAAAGTGTTCCTACCCAAGTGTGGGAGAAGACTTGATAATTGCTAGGATTAAGAAAACCCAAAGAACAAGGAAGCAGGAGGCAGAATTTCAGCAGGTGATAAATCAAGAAGAATGAATCTCTAAGGATGTTTTCGAACTATATCCTTTTGCGGGTTTACCGCTTATGTAATATTTGACTTGCTATTTGGCAAATATTGGAGTTCACTGGAAATGCAGTGACTGTACGTTTTTGGGAAAGGTCACCCAAAACATACACATGTACACCTATCTATAACTATATCTATATATATAGAGAGAGACATATAGCAAGAGAAAGAAGGACGAAGAGAGCTAGGTTTTTCATTTACCTTCAAGAAACTAGAAGGCATTCACTTTGGTGACAGTGAGTATGACTCTCTGGTATTATAAAGTTTATTTAATATACTTCAAAAGTAATGTATCTATGTGTGAAATTTATTTCTACCTTAAAAAATATAATTTTCCATTGAACTTTTAAACCTTGATTATATGTATATAGTTTTTTTCTAGGAGATTTCTTCTTTTTCTCCTTCTTTGGGGCTTGATTTCAATGATTTGGGAAAAGGAAAGAACAAGCAATGCTCTGAATGTGTAACAGGTACAAGCCATATGTCCACTGGGCTCTATCTCCTCACTGTGCAGTTTCTAACTTGAAATAAAACCTGACTGATTTTCAAATCAACATGGGTAGAATGGTACTCTGTTCACAATCTCTATGAGAAGTAGTAGGAGTTTGGAAAAATATTCAGTTTTTATTAACAATGTTTGTGGGGTCTTCTGGAAAAGCTCACTTATTTTAGCAATTCAAATGATATTCAAGGAATGTCTAGTGCTTATAGCTATCAAAAAAGACCAGCTTAGGTTCCTCACAGTCACCAGTCTTGATATCCTATGGACATCTTTCTCTTTGGTTCTCTCCCTCTCAGCTCTAATTGTTTCCTTCCCTCTGCCTTCTCTCCTAGGCTACCTCTACCATTAAAACCTGGAAGCTTTGAATTGAGCTCTCTACAGCCTTGATCAAGAGAACATACACAAATTAATTTCTTTAGGAAAAAATAACCCTAATAAACCTTGAAGAGATTCATGTAGTGAATGAGATAGAATATTTATTTTAATTTCTGATAAAAGATAAAGGGACATAGGTAGCTCTTAAGAATAGTAAGGTCAGTCATTTTTAATTTTATTTTATCTGTTAGTACATATATGACTTCTAATAAGTGAAAGCCACTCAGTTGTGTCTGATTCTTTGCGACCCCATGGGCTATACAGTCCATGGAATTCTTCAGGCCAGAATACTGGAATGGGTAGCCTTTCCCTTCTCCAGGGTATCTTCCCAACCCAGGGACTGAACCCAGGTCCCCCCCCATTGCAGGCAGATTCTTTACTAGCAGAGCCACAAGGGAATCCCACTTATTAGAAATCACTTACGGAGCTAACAAAAAGTTAGGTTTGAAAAGTGCTGCTAATAGTATGATTAATTTTCATTTATTGAGCAACAAATGCTTATTGAGCCAAGGTCTGAGCAGGATGCTCTATAGCTACCTTGTTACCCAGCCATCCTTTTGTTTGACAAAGTCTAAAGCCTTAGTTTACCTATAGGATTTTAAGAGCAAGCAAGCAAGCCCTGAGTTGACCTGAAGTGAAAGGGACTGAGAAATGCATGGGCAGTACAGGCAAGAGAGCAAGTAGAAAGAGTTGGTACCACTGAACTATCACTAGGTTGTAAGTTCCTTGAAGGCAGAGAACATGCCCTTCCTTCATGTTTTCCTTGGGCCACTTTTTTTATTTTTTTTTTTGGTCAAATGATCATGTCAAGTTTAGAGCAGAAGACTGCAGCTGTGGAAACCTACAGCCATATTTGGCTATGATGTATTTGAACACAGCCTAGGGGAAAATGTTAAGTCTGAAACTGAAAAAATTACATGGTTGCAAATGGAACACAATGGAGCATTTGCAAGGTAGGGGTGGGAGCAGGGGTATGTTAGTGCAGGCATCCCTTGGGAAAAGTATTCATTAGGAAAGGGGAAGAGTTGATGGTGATCTTTGTAATAGGAATGGAGAGGAATCAGAACACCTAAAGTTAAAAATAGAGCAGTGGTTATTGATTGTCATATTTATCATGTGAGATACAGTGGGTGAACAAAAGAGCTATTAAGTAGGTCATCTTTGAATCCAGATATTTTAAAACAATAATATAAAAATTTATCTGTATTGTCAATGTTTGAGTAACATTTGGTCTGCCATTTTGAGGGGATTAAAGCAAGTTTTCACATACAAAAGAGACAGACTTCCTTGTTTTATTTACAGTTTCAAGAAAGACAACCATTCTGAGTGTTAGCTTTCTCTCCCTTTTCTGACAGATGGCGTATCATTTTCTTAGGGCTGCTGGAGCAAAGTACTACAAGCGGGTTGCTTAAAATAGCAGAAAATTATTATCTTACATTTGTGGAATCTGTGAATCTAAAACCAAGGTGTTTGAAGGGCTATGCTCCTTCTGGAACATATAAAGAAATCTTTCAATGTCTCTTCTTAGGTTTTGGTAGTTTGCCAGTAATCTCTTTTGCCCCTTGGCTTCCATTCTCTCTGCCTTCACATGGCCGTCTTCTTAGAAGAAGACCATTCATATGGGATCAAGGGTTCACCCTACTCCTGGATGGCCTCATCTTAACTTAAATTTCATCTGTAATAACTCTACTTCCAAATGCAGTGACATTCAGAGATATTGAGGACTTCAATATATCTATTTTGGGGGTGTCAGTGGGAGACCAACTCAAACCATAACTGATGGTAAATAGCAAATATCTACAAGGGTAGGTTGATATAAGGTCCTTTGGAGAACTAGAATCATGTACATAATTGAATAAATTACCAGAATAGCAGAAGTGTTATAAAAGTCTTCTAATTGACAAAGTGATGAGAAACAGGAGAACGATATGACAGAGAAGGTAATAAGTGAAAAATATGTGAATAAAAGAGCAAGGCAGCTCAATATCATGACTTCATGTTATATAGTAGTATTTACCACATAATGTAATAACTTTTTTCCCCTAGTAGGTTGAAAATGTGGTGGCTACTTGTAACAGTGTGTTTCATCCACATGTCTGGAAATGCATTTTGTTTCCTTGGAAAAATTGCTAAGAACCCTGAAGCCAGTATGAATGTTGTAAGTTATTCATATCACTAATATTTTAAAAACACTTCCAAAGATATTAATGCTATTTGCTCTCATTAATTCTTTTAAAATATATTTTATTATAAAGTTTGAAATATTTCTTTACATAATATATGTTAACAATCAATAAGAAGTTTTATGATAAGAATCATAAAAATGGCCCAGTAAACTCATGAAGCTAATTTTTGTTTTTTTCCTCCATTCAGAGTCAGATGATTTCCTACTGGGGCTACCCAAGTGAGATGCATAAAGTTATAACTGCGGATGGTTATATCCTTCAGGTCTATCGGATTCCTCATGGAAAGAATAATGCTAATCATTTAGGTAGGACTGGCTGTTGTTCACTCACTAAGTTGTGCTCCACTCTTTTGCAACCCCATGGACTGTAGCCTGCCTGGGTCCTCTGTCCACGGAGTATCCTGGCAACAATACTGATGTGTGTTGCCACTTCCTTCTCCGG
Organism: Bos grunniens; assembly: GCF_055505025.1. NCBI lineage: Eukaryota > Metazoa > Chordata > Mammalia > Artiodactyla > Bovidae > Bos > Bos grunniens. The sequence goes on from NC_141190.1 coordinate 10,704,540, forward strand.
GGGCTCTTCCCAACCCAGGGACTTAACCCACACCTCCTGTGTTGGCAGGCAGATTCTTTACCACTGAGTCACCAGGGAAGCTTGGGGGGACTGGAATGAGGGGAAAGATGAGTGTCTCGAATCTTGAATCAAATATGTTCCAGTCAAATTTATTCTAATTCTAAAACATGAGATTAAGTTATTCACAGGGAAAAAAAATCCTTGAACCACCTTGAACTTCTGAGATTAAGCTGAGGGTCTGAGTGACACCAGATTTACATTGGCTTCTATGATGTGAAGCACACTGGCCCACAATTTTAGTTTGTTGTGCTGGGTGGGAACTCAGAGTCCCTGAATAACAAATCCACTTAATTAACAGTATGCTGAATTTCTTTATAATATAATTTTTCAATAGCTTTTTGAGTTTAACTGGCATGCAACCAACTGCGCCCAATTTAAAGTATACAGGTGCACATATTTTGTCATCTGAGAAAATATCACGGCAATTAAGATAACAATTTAAAAAATATTCACCTCACCAAGCAAACTTATTTAATTATAGTCTTCCTATATTCATGTTTATCTAAGAATAAGGAGTGAGTTTATAAAGGTTTGAATAATTTTCTTCTTTAGGTCAGAGACCTGTTGTGTTTCTGCAGCATGGTCTTCTTGGATCAGCCACAAACTGGATTTCCAACCTGCCCAAGAACAGCCTGGGCTTCCTCCTGGCAGATGCTGGTTATGACGTGTGGCTGGGGAACAGCAGAGGAAACACCTGGGCCCAGGAACATTTATACTATTCACCAGACTCCCCGGAATTCTGGGCTTTCAGGTAAAGAAAGGGAGAATTAAAAATAAACATTGAGTTAAAAATCATCAGTATTCGCTGCTTTCAATCCAGTCGTATCTTAACAAATCACACTTTAAGTAGGAGGAGAAGGAAGTCCTTTGATGCTAATCTATCTTAGATTTTTCATACACCTCATTCCAAGGGTCGTTTTCCTTCTAACTGTGATCCCAGTGCCCACTATTACAAGATTCCCTGAATCTGCTTTTCCACAAGGATTGAGCAAAATGAGTAAGCAAGGAAATTTGTTACCCTCAGCTATTTCTAAAGGAACATCCACATGGATTTAAACCCAGCTGGGGTTCATGGACAACATCTCTCATCAGCAATAATGAAATGGAGGGGGAGACAATGAAATTCAGACACCATGGAGAGATTATCAAAGATTTTCTCTTACTGGCCTTCTGGTGCCTTACTTCTGGGAATTACTAGTGGAAGTGGAGAACAGAAGAGAAGTTGGTTGATGGAACTGAGAAACAAAAGCGCTCTAAAAATTCTAGGAACTGAAAGGAAGCTCATCTGTCCCAAGCGTAGTGAGGATGAGGAAGACCAAGAGAAGAGGAGACTAGAGATGCTGACAAGCCCGGATCAGGGTGGGCAGTGTAGGTCACCATGAGGGCCTTGGAGCTCGTTCTAAGTGTAAGAAGCCTCTGGAAAGTTTTAACAGGGAGGGGCATAGCCTGTTCTCATTTTCAAAAAATTATTCTGGATGACTTGTAAAGAATAAAATAGAGAAATTATTCATATTTCACGGTAGTGGAACACTAAATACAATTATTTAGTGTATTATTAAATCATTATTAAATCTGACAGTCAGACTCAGGGATGGAAGTAGTCCCCAACTACAAATACTATGGTGTTTCACATTGGATCAAATTGCAGCTACCATGCTGTGCTTTAGAAATAATGTCAGCTCTTTAAAGAAGTCACCCCCAAAGAGCCCTGACACTCAAATAGTCTATAAGCAGCAATATTTAGAGCATCCAGTTTTCTATTTTTCAAAGGAAGCTTTAGCTTAAATAGGTTTGACTTACAGAAATTATAACAAAGATGTGTATTTAGTTTATTTTGTCTTTTTTACAGCTTTGATGAAATGGCTGAATATGACCTTCCATCTACAATTGATTTCATCTTAAGGAGAACAGGACAGAAGAAGCTACACTATGTTGGCCATTCCCAAGGCACCACCATTGGTAGGTAAAAGCAATTAGCAAATAGTGTAGTTCGTATAGATCCTTTACCAGTGGTCGTGCAGTTATGTTGGTCTTCATGCTTGCTAATTGCTTTCCATTCATTATATAATGCAATGCCTACAACAGCCCACTGATATAAGACCATTATTATTCCCATTGTATGTATCAGTTCAGTTCAGTTCAGTCACTCAGTCTTGTCCGACTCTCTGTGACCCCATGAATCGCAGCACGCCAGGCCTCCCTGTCCATCACCAACTCCCGGAGTTCACTCAAACCCATGTCCATCGAGTCAGTGATGCCATCCAGCCATCTCATTCTCTGTCATCCCCTTCTCCTCCTGCCTCCGATCCCTCCCAGCATCAGGATCTTTTCCAACGAGTTAACTCTTCGCATGAGGTGGCCAAAGTATTGGAGTTTCAGCCTCACCATCAGTCCTTCCAATGAACACCCAGGACTGATCTCCTTTAGGATGCACTGGTTGGATCTCCTTGCAGTCCAAGGGACTCTCAAGAGTCTTCTCCAATACCACATCAATTCTTCGGCGCTCAGCTTTCTTCACAGTCCAATTCTCACATCCATACATGACCACTGGAATAACCATAGCCTTGACTAGATGGACCTTTGTTGGCAAAGTAATATCTCTGTTTTGAATATGCTATCTAGGTTGGTCATAACTTTCCTTCCAAGGAGTAAGCGTCTTTTAATTTCATGGCTGCAATCAACATCTGCAGTGATTTTGGAGCCCAAAAATAGGCAAGCAAATAGTGGGTGAAGAAATAGTTTGTGTAAGATAACATAGTTATTATAAGTAGGGTAGCTCAGATGCCAGGTCCAGAAATCTGACATCCAAACCAATGCTCTGAAACTTTGTACCACATGGTCTCTGGTCTCAGTTTATTTCATTCAGTCAATCCTATTTATGGGTCTCATATAAGATATCCTAAGGTTACAGCAAAAAAGTAAATAGTTTAAAATCTCTGTCTTTTTACTACGAATACTCTAGCAGGTGGAGGCAGAGAAAATGATAAGTAAATACATACGATGCTAGATAATGGTAGCATTTTCTATGAAGAGAAAAATAAATCATGGAGTCAGATTGGGGAGCGTCAGAGGGGTGCTTATGACTGACTCCTATGCTTTATTACAGAACATGTTGAACAAACTTAACCTTTTCTCAATGATACAGGGTTATACAATTATTGCACTTAGCTGAAATGCAGAAATGTCCTTAAGATTTATTGAGGTAAATAGAACCGCTTGTCCTGAAAGAAAATCACTCCAAGCTACTGGTCGTTTGACTATTTAAATTTTGAACATTTCCATTCTTCTTACTCACCAGTCGACAGTTTGTCATTGTGTCACCATACTCATAAATTTCAGGAAGTTGTTTCCGCCTTCTATTTTATATCTACCAGTCAATCTGCTGTGTACATGAAGTTTAGTGAAGTATCCTTGATGGAACTGCATCTACAATGGGATTAAGCTTGTTTTGAGAAATTACCTGTCCGACCCTATATGGACCTACTGACTCCCACTCAGTGTCAGTAATGCTGCTACTAATACTCTAGCAGGAGGAGACTGACTCTCCTTGTGAATGATTCCTGCGTGCTCTGGGTGACCTGCTGGCTCTTATCTTCAGAGTTAGGAAGCCAGATAAAGAACTCCTTAATCAACACAGTGCTATTGGAAAGAATGTTCTTCTTCCAGTGGGGTCAGGCTGGTATTTCTGAGTTGCATAAACCTGAAAAGTTTTTTTTTTTTTTTTTTGCTTTATTTAAGTTTTGCACAAATCTGAAAAGTTTTGTTTCAAGCTGCTCTTAAGTCTAGTCAACATGCCATTATTAACAGTAAGGAGAGATTGTCCTATGAAATTCAACTGTAAAGAATTTAAGTTAATAATTGTTTGATTAGAACCCAGTCTATTTATATGGTACTGTTCATGAAAACAATTAAAAGTAGATAGGGGCTGAAAATATTGTATACAAATATTGGAATTATCTCAGCCACTCATTTATTAGGCATTACTATGTGACTAGTTCCTGGTAAATATTTTACACGATTCAACTTAATTATTTCCTAAACAACCTAAGGAAGTATTCATTATTATACCTATTTTTAGATGAGGAAACTAAAACTTTTAGAATTTAGGTCTCTTTTCCAAGGTCACAAAGCTAATAAACCACAGAACTAAGTTTCAAACTCTGTTTCAACAACAGTTCAAATTTGTGCTTTAACCTTTCCACTTATATACCTTATTCATGTTAAATGTTAATTATCTCATTTTTATGAGATGAGATAAATTTAAACTGAACCAAACCTGTTGTAATATAAGTTATAATACTTTTATTACCACGTGATTATTCTAAAGTTGGCTTGTTTTCAAAAGTCAGATAAAGGAGTTAAATGTAACTTTTGAAAGTTCTAACCTCATGTCCAGGGCTTCCCAGGTAGCTCAGTGGTAAAAAATCTGCCTGCCAAATGGGAGAGGTGAGTTAGATCCCTGGGTTGGGAAAATCCCATGGAGAAGGAAATGGCAGCCCACTCCAGTATTCTTGCTAGGGAAATCCCATGGACAGAGGAGCCTGCTGGGCCCCAGTATATGGGGTCGCAAGAGTCAGACACGAGTTAGCAACTAAACAACAATAGCAAACCTCATGTCCCCAGAGACTCTACGAAAATAAAATATACTAAAATCTGACCATTTTGTTGATTTCAGGTTGTCCCTTAGTAAGTCCAAAGTAATGATGTCCTACTTGTAAAGCTCACACACACACACACATCCCTACCTTTACACATATTCCTTGTTCTGTTTCAGGTTTTATCGCCTTTTCTACCAATCCCACATTGGCTGAAAAAATCAAAGTCTTCTATGCATTAGCCCCAGTTGCCACAGTGAAGTACACCAAGAGCCTGTTTAACAAACTTGCACTTATTCCTCACTTCCTCTTCAAGGTATGTGTTTCCCTTTACCCGGATCTAAGATATTGAATTGTTTGTGGATTTCAAAGTGATAGAAAGAGAAAAAAATCTGGTGGACAATCATGTTTATATCCAAGAATGGAAACGAATGTGTTTATATTATATTTTGAATAGCACTCACCATGTTCGAATCCCCATTATAGTTTAAGAGATCCCCACTTTTTTTAATTCTCCATTTCTTTGTGTGCTAGCAACACCTGGGAGTGTTTTTGCTCCTTCATGGATGTTTCTTTACCAAGTATCCACACAAGTCTTCAAGGCTATGTTTCCACCCTCAGCATGGGGAAGAGGAGCTAAAAGCAACACAAAAGAATCAAATAAAATACTTCCTAGTATTTTATTAATAAAATACTACCTAGTCCATGAAAAGTGGGAAGAGGAAGAACAGGAAAGAAAGGGAAGGGAAAGGAAAAGGAGAGAAAGGGTAAGATAGTGGTGAAGTAAAGCAAGAACTTGGAGAGCCCTCATCAAATACCCTTGGCTTTCCAAGTCTTATTCCTAAGAGGTCTTTACTCTTTAAATAGGGCTTTCATAGGGCAGTAGAATAGATTTCAATAAACTGTAGATATTATGTAGGCATATATGTTAGGGATTTAATAATCTTTCCTTTATCCAAAGTTTAATCACCAACTTCTCCCACCCACTGAAACCAACACACACACACACACACACACACACACACACGTACATTCCATTAGGAGAACAGTTTGTCTCAGGCTACAAAATTTAATGCTGCCATTGTCTTCTATGGTTGTGTGCTGTTCATTTTTTATTTTCACTCAGGTGTGTGCTGTTCATTTTTTTCTCACTAAACTAACACAGGTGTCTAAAACCTAAAAGATTTTTACCTGCAACTATATTTGTAAAACTTTTACTCAAAATGTAAAATTGTGTGATGACCCTGAATATATTTACAGGCTGCACAGATTCAGAACATGTTTATTTTTTACTTGTATTCAGAATTTCTGACAGGCAGTGTAGAGAGGGGTTTAAAAAAAGATAGTATTAGACATTAAGTCTGAACCTTGAGGCTTGGATCAGGATTCTGCAATCCAGTTCTCACTAGACCAGATCCTGACTATTTATTAGCTTTCTGTTCTCCTGTATAAAATGGGGATGACAGAGTACAAACTACCAGTAATAAATAAATAAGTCACATGGATAAAATGTCCAGCAAAGAGAAAACGGTCAATACTTTATAATAGCTTTGCATGTGTATAATTTTGAAACTTTGTGTGTAATTTTGAAAATATGGAGTCACTAAGTTGTATAAGTGAAACTAATATTATATTGTAAGTCAACTATACTTCAATAAAAAATGAATAAAATAAAATGGGGGTAACCAAGTGTCAACCTTCCTCAAGAATAATGAGGGTGAGTCCTTTCAATTATTAAGCTACCAAACCTCTTTGTCTTTTTAATGTTTTCATGAAAATATGGCTTGAAGTCATCCTTTTCCCTGCTGATTTTTTGTCATTTATTGCTGAAACCACACATCTTGGAACTTACTTTTGATATTCTACAGTGTTGTTTTATGATTTAATCCCATAGCTCCTATTACCCTAACTAGACTGTACCTCTTTACACATTACAATTTTCATCAGCCAGTACAGTTCTCAATGCAACAAAAAATACCTAGTATTCATATCTGCCCTGCCCATTCCACATCTTTATCATTGGGATTCAGTGAGAGAAAGTATTTAAACTTCCTAAGACAATATATAGAAATACTGAAACAGACATTATAATGTATATTCTGTCAGTAAACTATACAAATTAAGAAGTCTTTTCTGCAGCTTGTTATTTGCAAATCTGTAATGATGCTTTTATTTTTCAGATTATATTTGGTGACAAAATGTTCTACCCACACACTTTTTTGGAACAATTTCTTGGTGTTGAAATGTGCTCCCGTGAGACACTGGATGTCCTTTGTAAGAATGCCTTGTTTGCCATTACTGGAGTTGACAATAAAAACTTCAACATGGTTTGTATGCCCTGAAATTTCTATTCTGATTATTTTGAGCAACACTCTTAATTCCTTGTCTTATCATCACTTAGGAATGGTACTTTATTAGAACCAGGAGTCACTTCAAAATTCTGTCCAATATGCAGATAAGCCCAAGAGAAGTCACAAGTCATGGCTCCTAGTTTTGTTGCCTCCAGGGCCCTTCCATAACCTCATTGTGCTCTGAAGTAAACAGCTTGTAGAAAAAATAAAAACAGAAAACTAGCCACTCACTTCTGATCACCTGAAAATCGTTGTGACATTTAAATTCTGTGAGGTGAGGTATGGAACCACGTTGTCAAGTTCCTCTGTAGGAAAAATACGTCTAGATGTTAGATGAATATTATTTAAAATATTTTAATGCCGATAGTCAACCCTATAAACTTTCCAAAACTTCTTTCAGAGCAACTCTTTATGTAAGATCTTGTCCATACTCTTTACCTTCTATTTCATTTGCTTTGCACCAAGTGGATGCTTAAAAACATAATGCAGTATTGCAAAGAAGTTAAAAATATGGATTCAGGTTAAAAGCATAATTCAGATCCTACCTTTGCAACACACTTGAACTCCTTCATTTTGATTCCTTATCCATGAAATGAGTCATTGTGAAGATTAAGTGAGCTAACATATGTAAAGTATGTACTGTGCTCAGACATGTCTGATTCTTTGCAGTCCCATGGACTGTAGCCAACCAGGTTCCTCTGTCCATAGAATCTCCCAGGCAAGAATACTGGAGTGGGTTGCCACTTTGTACCCCAGGGGATCTTCCTCACCCAGGGATTGAATCTGTGTCTTGTGTCTCCTGCACTGACAGGCAGATTCTTTACCATTAGCGCCACCCGGGAAGCCCCAACATATGTAGATCATAGAACAAAACAATCTAGCTCAAAGTATATCGTATTTTTCATGTTTTATATTATACATTGACAACTCTTCTCACTCAAAATTGTTTAGTTTAGCTATACATCCTTGAAATTAGCCCATATAATCAGAGTTTGCAAGTCATAAAGTGATGTACAACTCTTTTGCTCATATCCTGCCAGTAATGCTGCTGGTAAAACTTGATATGGATCAGAAAAATTTAAGTCTTAGGTGTTTTCAAGAAACTGAACGTATATCTAAGTGTGTGTGTGTGCTTATGTGCTTGCTTTCTAGAGTCGCTTAGATGTGTATATAGCACATAATCCAGCAGGAACTTCTGTTCAAAACACCCTCCACTGGAGACAGGTATCATTTCAAGCTGTTAAAACTATTGTGGGCCTCAACCATCACCAATTTACCTAAAGCAAAGTCTTAAAATAGTCTCTCAAAGGTTCCTAGCAGGGAATTTTTCTGGCCTGGGACTACCAGGTGAAATTATCAATCCATGTGAATGAAAATCCTATAAAAGCACCTATGGGAGTTTTGGGTAGCAAGAAATAAATGGTTTTCACGACTTGAGTGGCAAGAAAAATTATTTAAAGGAGAGCTGCATTTAAACTTGAATAAATTGTTCTCTAGGATTAATAGTCTTCATTCTTGGAATGAGAAAAAAATAAATAATATTTAAATTAAAAGTAAACTACTTGGAAATGTTGGTATGTTATTATCCACACAGCCAAGTAACTTTTTAAAATTTCTTAGTGTTTTTAATTTCTCTCCATTAGGCTGTTAAGTCTGGGAAATTCCAAGCTTTTGACTGGGGAGCCCCATATCAGAACCTAATGCATTATCATCAGGTAAGCATCTTTAGTAGTTATTCACATTTTGAAAGACAAAGATATAAAAGGTTAAAGATGAAATTGCAATAACTTTACATGTATTTTCCAAAGTCAAGTTGTTGTCCAGACCTCAGAAGTCTGTCTAAAGCCACCAGGGGTGATAAGTTCTGGAAGTTTCTTACTGCAGTTGTGTGGTACTTTGAGGGCAGCTGAATGAGCACAGACACTAGAGCGTGAAGGCTCTGGGGAAGAATCGGAAACCAGCAGCACCTCAGATGCTGTCTTTGTCCTGGGCTCTTAACACTAGTAACCAGAGACTCCATCCTGGGCGGGGAAGCAGGTGAAACACCCACTCCCAACACCATGCTCCCTGCAACCAAGCCAAACACAACTCAGGATGGTGTCAGCTAACTGGGGAAATGATGATGATTTAAGATCCAGAAGCTGGTCCTGGAAAACACTTCTAACATTGGCATATGAGTGAAGAAAAGTGGATTTATTCTCATGGGCATTCTCCACACTTTTCCCTTCTGTCCAACATATAAAGGAGCATAATAAAGTATTAAAATATTATGAAAAATACATATAATAAAACATTTCTTTGTGAATTGGCTATGACATAAGGGTAAAGAAATTTTAATGTATTAAATCAGAATTCTTGAGAATATCATCTTTAAAAACTAACAAAATTCTCTGTGAACAGTGGGAAAATTAGTAGTGATTTTCTTGTCCCATTGGTCTGCCTTTAAAATCTGTGCGAATGGTGATTTTTGTCAAAACAGGAAATGGGGCTACTGATAGATTTTCTAAGAATTTGAACCTATATTTAGTAAAAATCAGGCAAGTATTTAAAATACAACTCATTTAACAAACTGACTACCTTTCCAATGACTATACTAGGAAGTCAGACAAAGTAAACATAAATGACTCAGCCCATTTTGAGAAGCTTATACCTTTAGAGCCTTTAAATTCTTAAGATTTAATTATGAAACTGAGTCATGCCACTTGTAACAACGATGGACCTTGACAATATTATGCTAAATGAAATAAGTTATTCATACACAGATAAATATTATATTATCTCACTTAAACGTGGAATCTAAAACATGAAAAATCTGGAATTAATAGATACAAAAAACAGATTGGTGGTTGCTAGAGACATGGGCAAAATGGATGAAGGTGGTCAAAAGGTATGAACTTCCAGTCATAAAATGAGTAAGACCTGGAGATGCAATTACAGTGTGGAGACTACAGTTACTAATATTGCACTGTACGTTTGAAACTTGCCAAGACAGTAAATCTTAAAAGTTCTCTCTCTTTCTCTCTCTCCCACTCTCTCTCTCTCTCTCTCTATATATGTATATAGTATATATAATTATATATATATATATATATATATCTTTATAAAACCACACACGGTGTTAGATGTTAACTAGATTTTTTGTTGTCATCATTTCACAGTGTAGACGTGTGGAATCATTGCTGTGCACCTGCAACAAATATAATGTTATTTATAAATTATCTCAATTTTTAAGTGATATCTGATTTACCCACTGAATAAGATATTGAGTTTAAAGTGAATTTACTTATGAAAATTCTGATTCTTTTCCTCTTGTGTTTTAGCCCACACCTCCCATCTACAATTTAACAGCCATGAATGTCCCAATTGCAGTATGGAGTGCTGACAATGACCTGTTGGCTGACCCTCAGGATGTTGACCTTCTGCTTTCAAAACTCTCTAATCTCATTTACCACAAGGAAATTCCAAATTACAATCACTTGGACTTTATCTGGGCAATGGATGCACCTCAAGAAGTTTACAATGAAATTGTTTCTTTGATGGCCGAAGACAAAAAGTAGTTCTGGATTTAGAGAATTTTTCATTTACTTTTTCCAAAATAGTTTCTTCTCGCTTACATGATTTCTGTACTGTTTGAAATGCAATGCTTCTTTCTGTAATGTTGACTTTCAAAATATATTAGCATCAACAAACTTTTCATTGGTCATTTTTAATTGAAAAAAATGCTTTAAAATTATTTTTTCCCTTGGAAATGTATCTAGAAACTCTTGAGAGACCGTGAACTCAGAGAGGAGAAACTTCTCTTCCAATCCTCCCATTCAGGTTTCTTCTAAACTCCAGGTAGACAATGAGCCTTGAATCATGAGTGTTGCCAAGAGACAGTCCTGGGGTTGACTACTGATGCCTCTTCGGCACGCTTGGAGATTGAGTAGATTGTTTTCTATCATCTTCTGTTGCTAAAGCTTAGTCTCTTCATTTGTGCAGTGGGGCTATCACTTGCTCTTTTGACTGTTACACTCCATGAAAGGGCAAAATAGACTGTGAGTTGACTTGAGGTCAGTTCACTTTCCCTTTCTAGGGAGAAAAAAACACAAGTAGGTTAGGAAGCAACTGGCAACCCGAGTTCAGGAAGTTGGGAGGTAAAGGATTTCTTACCCTCAATATTGTTGACATTTTGGGACAGATTTCTTTTTATTGTCCTGGGCATTCTGGGATATTTAGCACCATCCCTAGGCTCTACTGCCCAGATGCCTTGAGTAGAGACCCTCCCTGAGTTGTGCCTCATACATACATCTTACTTTGCACCATCATATTGTTGCTCACATCCCCTTCCAAAATTTGGTCTAATTTATTTTGGGGTTACAAGTATGTATTCATATTCTGTGTATAACTCACAGGAAGACCAATATATCTGAACTGTGTTGTGATCTAAAACTTATTAGATATGATGCAATTCATATTTTTAAAAATCAAGATAATCTTAAATTAAAAGATACAATTATGTAAAGTTTAAAAATAAAATAAAATTTAAAAAAAAAGAAAAAAAAAAGATACTAAGCATTACCTAGTTTAATCCCTATCATTTTCCAAATGAGGATATTGAAGTTCATAAAGGTTGAGCACTTTAATAAAGGATATGTGATTGGCATTGTCAGAGCTGAAAACCACATATTCTAGTTCAAATACTCTTCTGCACAAAGTTAATTACACAGCTCTGTTGCATTTTCAAATTAAATATTTCTAGAGTTATCTAAGAGGGGAAATGGAACAAGGTGATGCTTAGGATTTTATAAAGTATTACTCAGATTATTACTGGATATCTGAGTTACTAGGCTCTACATAGACATCTAGTAAGGGAAAAATGCCATTTCAATGGGAGTTTTCTCTTCTAGTGTGAAAGAAGGTAGAAGTAGCTAAGTAGATGTTAGAAGGGAGGAGAAGGAATAGAGGCAAGAAAAAAGTAAAGAATGGAAAATAATGGAAGACACAGGAAAGGATTTGTGCTTTCACATGCAAAACTTTTTACTTTGCTGTGTCTCAGCTGGTCATTTTTGCAGCCCCACTCAAAGAAGTCAGATCACAAAAGCCATGTATAATCTAAACAAAACAGGAAAAATTATTTAAAGCATACAAGGAGGATGCCACTCTAGAATTTCCTATATTGAAAATTTCCTATTTTGAAAATAGCACTTCAGATCAGATTCAGATCAGTTGCTCAGTCTTGTCCCACTCTTTGCGACCCCATGAATCGTAGCACGCCAGGCCTCCCTGTCCATCACCAACTCCCGGAGTTCACTCAGACTCATGTCCATCGAGTCAGTGATGCCATCCAGCCATCTCATCCTCTGTTGTCCCCTTCTCCTCTTCCCCCAATCCCTCCCAGCATCAGAGTCTTTTCCAATGAATCAACTCTTCACATGAGGTGGCCAAAGTACTGGAGTTTCAGCTTTAGCATCATTCCTTCCAAAGAAATCCCAGGGCTGACCTCCTTCAGCATGGACTGGTTGGATCTCCTTGCAGTCCATGGGACTCTCAGCAGTCTTCTCCAACACCACACTTCAAAAGCATCAATTCTTTGGCACTCAACCTTCTTCACAGTCCAACTCTCACATCCATACATGACCACTGGAATAACCATAGCCTTGACTAGATGAACCTTTGTTGGCAAAGTAATGTCTCTGCTTTTAAATATGCTATCTAGGTTGGTCATAACTTTCCTTCCAAGGAGTAAGCGTCTGTTAATTTCATGGCTGCAGTCACTTAGGGAAACAAATTAAAATATAGATGAGGACTGTCTGCTTAGGTAATCCACCTTAAGTAGCTTTTAGATGGGTTGCTCATAATAACAGTGTATGCAAAACCTCATCAAAGATATTAAATTATAGCTGAAATAAACTATAAACAAGTCAACTATGTATAACAGGTTGGTAAAATAGCAAGGTATACAGTAAATATGGATCTATATTTCAACCTCAGAGCATTGTGAGGATTTCTGTATTCATTTTAAACAACTATCTGTTGAACGTCTTCTCTCTGCCAGAGAGTTTAATATAATTAATGCATGATCCATGATCAGACCAGATCAGATCAGTCGCTCAGTCGTGTCTGACTCTTTGCGACCCCATGAATCCCAGCACGCCAGGCCTTCTTGTCCATCACCAACTCCCAGAGTTCACTCAGACTCATGTCCATCGAGTCAGTGATGCCATCCAGCCATCTCATCCTCTGTCGTCCCCTTCTCCTCCTGCCCCCAATCCCTCCCAGCATCAGAGTCTTTTCCAATGAGCCAACTCTTCACGTGAGGTGGCCAAAGTACTGGAGTTTCAGCTTTAGCATCATTCCTTCCAAAGAAATCCTAGGGCTGATCTCCTTCAGAATGGACTGGTTGGATCTCCTTGTAGTCCATGGGAGTCTAAGGAGTCTTCTCCAACACCACACTTCAAAAGCAGCAATTCTTCAGCGCTCAGCCTTCTTCACAGTCCAACTCTCACATCCATACATGACCACAGGAAAAACCATAGCCTTGACTAGACGGACCTTTGTTGGCAAAGTGATGTCTCTGCTTTTGAATATGCTATCTAGGTTGGTCGTAACTTTCCTTCCAAGAAGTAAGCCTCTTTTAATTTCATGGCTGCAGTCACCATCTGTAGTGATTTTGGAGCCCAGAAAAATAAAGTCTGACACTGTTTCCACTGTTTCCCCATCTATTTCCCATGATGTGATGGGACCAGATGCCATGATCTTCATTTTCTGAATGTTGAGCTTTAAGCCAACTTTTTCACTCTCCACTTTCATTTCCATCAAGAGGCTTTTGAGTTCCTCTTCACTTTCTGCCATAAGGGTGGTGTCATCTGCATATCTGAGGTTATTGATATTTCTCCCGGCAATCTTGATTCCAGCTTGTGTTTCTTCTAGTCCAGCATTTCTCATGATGTACTCTACATAGAAGTTAAATAAACAGGGTGACAATATACAGCCTTGACGAACTCCTTTTCCTATTTGGAACCAGTCTGCGGTTCCATGTCCAGTTCTAACTGTTGCTTCCTGACCTGCATACAGATTTCTCAAGAGGCAGGTGAGGTGGTCTGGTAGTCCCATCTCTTTCAGAATTTTCCACAATTTATTGTGATCCACACAGTCAAAGGCTTTGGCATAGTCAATAAAGCAGAAAGAGATGTTTTTCTGGAACTGTCTTGCTTTTTCAATGATCCAGCAGATGTTGGCAATTTGATCTCTGGTTCCTCTGCCTTTTCTAAAACCAGCTTGAACATCGGGAAGTTCACAGTTCACATATTGCTGAAGCCTGGCTTGGAGAATTTTGAGCATTACTTTACTAGAGTGTGAGATGACTGCAATTGTGCGGTAGTTTGAGCATTCTTTGGCATTGCCTTTCTTTGGGATTGGAATGAAAACTGACCTTTTCCAGTCCTGTGGCGACTGTTGAGTTTTCCAAATTTGCTGGCATATTGAGTGCAGCACTTTCACAGCATCATCTTTCAGGATTTGGAATAGCTCCACTGGAATTCCATCACCTCCACAAGCTTTGTTTGTAGTGATGCTCTCCAAGGCCCACTTGACTTCACATTCCAGGATGTTTGGCTCTAGGTCAGTGATCACACCATCGTGATTATCTGGGTTGTGAAGATCTTTTTTGTACAGTTCTTCTGTGTATTCTTGCCATCCCTTCTTAATATCTTCTGCTTCTGTTAGGTCCATACCATTTCTGTCCTTCATCGAGCTCATCTTTGCATGAAATGTTCCTTTGGTATCTCTGGTTTTCTTGAAGAGATCCCTAGTCTTTCCCATTCTGTTGTTTTCCTCTATTTCTTTGTATTGATTGCTGGAGAAGGCTTTCTTATCTCTTCTTGCTATTCTTTGGAACTCTGCATTCAGCTGTTTATATCTTTCCTTTTCTCCTTTATGACCCATTAACCATAGGTAATCCAAGCCTCTGCCCCAACCAGCAATGCTGAAGAAGCTGGACAGTTCTATGAAAACCTACAAGACCTTTTAGAACTAACACCCAAAAAAGATGTCCTTTTCATTATAGGGACTGGAATGCAAAAGTAGGAAGTCAAGAAACACCTGGGGTAATAGGCAAATCTGGCCTTGGAGTACAGAATGAAGCAGGGCAAAGGCTAATAGAGTTTTGCCAAGAGAACGCACTGGTCATAGCAAACTCCCTCTTCCAACAACACAAAAGAAGACTTTATACATGGACATCACCAGATGGTCAACACCGAAATCAGACTGATTATATTCTTTGCAGTCAAAGATGGAGAAGCTCTATACAGTCAGCAAAAACAAGACCAGGAGCTGACTGTTACTCAGATCATGAACTCCTTACTGCCAAATTCAGACTTAAATTGAAGAAAGTAGGGAAAAACACTAGACCATTCAGGAATGACCTAAATCAAATACCTTATGATTATACAGTGAAAGTGAAAAATAGATTTAAGGGACTAGATCTGATAGACAGAGTGCCTGATGAACTATGGATAGAGGTTCGTGACATTGTACAGGAGACAGGCAGCCTGACCATCCCCATGGAAAAGAAATGCAAAAAAGCAAAATGGCTGTCTGAGGAGGCCTTACAAATAGCTGTGAAAAGAAGAGAAATGAAAAGCAAAGGAGAAAAGGAAAGATATAAGCATCTGAATGCAGAGTTCCAAAGAATAGCAAGGAGAAATAAGAAAGCCTTCCTCAGTGATCAATGCAAAGAAATAGAGGAAAACAACAGAATGGGAAAGACTAGAGATCTCTTCAAGAAAATTAGAGATACCAAGGGAACATTTCATGCAAAGATGGGCTCGATAAAGCACAGAAATGGTATGGACCTAACAGAAGCAGAAGATATTAAGAAGAGGTGGCAAGAATATACAGAAGAACTGTACAAAAAAGATCTTCATGACCCAGATAATCATGACGGTGTGATCATTCACCTAGAGCCAGACATCCTGGAATGTGAAGTCAAGTAGGCCTTAGGAAGCATCACTACTGGAGCCGATTTTACAGAGTGAAGTAAGCCAGAAAGAAAAACACCAATACAGTATACTAACGCATATATATGCAATTTAGAAAGATGGTAACAATAACCCTGTATGTGAGACAGCAAAAGAGACACAGATGTATAGAACAGTCTTTTGGACTCTGTGGGAGAGGGAGGGGGGGATGATTTCGGAGAATGGCATTGAAACATGTATAATATCATATAAGAAACAAATCGCCAGTCCAGGTTTGATGCAGGATACAGGAAGCTTGGAACTGGTGTACTGGGATGACCCAGAGGGATGGTATGGGGAGGGAGGTGGGAGGGGGGTTCAGGATTGGGAACACGTGTACACCCGTGGCAAAGTCATGTTGATGTATGGCATAACCAATACAATATTGTAAAGTAAAATAAATAAATAAATAAACCACTTGTTCAAAAAAAATCTTTTAAAAAAATAAAAAGAAAGGGAAGCATCATTACGAACAAAGCTAGTGGAGGTGATGGAATTCCAGTGGAGCTATTCCAAATCCTAAAAGATGATGCTGTGAAAGTGCTGCACGCAATATGCCAGCAAATTTAGAAAACTCAGCAGTGGCCACAGGACTGGAAAAGTTCAGTTTTCATTCCAATCCCAAAGAAAGGCAATGCCAAAGAATGCTCAAACTACCACACAATTGCAGTCATCTCACACACTAGTAAAGTAATGCTCAAAATTCTCCAAGCCAGGCTTCAGCAATATGTGAACCGTGAACTTCCTGATGTTCAAGCTGGTTTTAGAAAAGGTAGAGGAACCAGAGATCAAATTGCCAACATCTGCTGGATCATTGAAAAAGCAAGACAGTTCCAGAAAAACACATATTTCTGCTTTATTGACTATGCCAAAGCCTTTGCCTTTGTGGATCACAAGAAACTGTGGAAAATTCGTAAAGAGATGGGAATACCCGACCACCTGACCTGCCTCTTGAGTAACCTGTATGCAGGTCAGGAAGCAACAGTTAGAACTGGCACAGAACAACAGACTGGTTCCAAGTAGGAAAAGTAGTACGTCAAGGCTGTATATTGTCACCCTGCTTATTTAACTTATATGCAGTGTGTATCATGAGAAATGCTGGGCTGGAAGAAGCACAAGCTGGAATCAAGATTGCCGGGAGAAATATCAATAACCTCAGATATGCAGATGACACCACCCTTATGGCAGATAGTGAAGAGGAACTAAAAAGCCTCTTGATTAAAGTGAAAGAGAAGAATTTAAAAAGTTGGCTTAAAGTTAAACATTCAGAAAAATAAGATCATGGCATCTGGTCCCATCACTTCATGGGAAATAGATGGGGAAACAGTGGAAACAGGGTCAGACTTTATTTTGGGGGCTCCAAAATCACTGCAGATGGCGATTGCAGCCATGAAATTAAAAGATGCTTACTCCTTGGAAGGAAAGTTATGACCAACCTAGACAGCATATTAAAAAGCAGAGACATTACTTTGCCAAAAGAGGTCTGTCTAGTCAAGGCTATGGTTTTTCCTGTGGTCATGTATGGATGTGAGAGTTGGACTGTGAAGAAGGCTAAGCACCGAAGAATTGCTGCTTCTAAACTGTGGTGCTGTAGAAAACTCTTGAGGGTCCCCTGGACTGCAAGGAGATCCAAACAGTCCATCCTAAAAGAGATCAGTCTTGGGTGTTCATTGGAAGGGCTGATGCTGAAGCTGAAACTCCAATATTTTGGCCACATCATGCAAAGAGTTGACTCACTGGAAAAGACCCTGATGCTAGGAGGGACTGGGGACAGGAGGAGAAGAAGACAATGGAGCATGAGATGGCAGATGGCATCACCGACTCGATGGATGGGAGTTTGAGTGAGCTCCAGGAGTTGGTGATGGACAGGGAGGCCTGGTGTGCTGCGATTCACGGGGTCACAAAGACTTAGACACAGTTCAGCAACTGAACTGAACTGACTGAATATGACCTGTTATTACTTTTATAACTCCAAACAAAATCTTGGCTTTAAGCTGGACTAACCTACTTAGTGAGAAGTTCATAGAACCATCAACATTATATGTACTGTCTACTGAACAGCAGGCCTCATGACCTTCATACTTCTCTTGATCCTCAAGACCTACAGGAATAATGTGAAGGCAGACCTAGATAAACGCTGGATGTACAGTGTCTCTATGTCACAGTGAGGATTCCTATGCTTAGGAAACCCCCAAACTTATGGGGGGAGGCAGCGAGTATACCTATCTCCCTGCCCCCAAGAGAGATATTTTCTTTATCATGTTGGTCAAGAACCAACCTGCCTTCTACCTTGGAGAGAGCTATTACAGCTATCTTTCAAAGCTCCTGGCTATACAAACATCCTTGAAAAAAAAAAAAAAAAGTCTAGGAAAAAACTACTCTGAAAAGTGCAGAAATATCCTGGAAAATATTCTTTCAGTGCCAACCTTTAACGTACATCAGAATCAATTGAAAGTCTTTAAAACACAAATTGCCAGGACTAACCCCCAGTGTTTCTGACTGGGGTCTGGGATGAGTCTAAAAATTTCTTTTTCTAACAATTTCCCAGGTGACACTGATGTGGCTAGTCAGAAATACTTGAGAATCTCTGTTCTATGTCTATTAAAAAGATGACATTTTGTCGTGTTGCTTGTTGTTGTTGATTCACTTTCCTTTGGCTATGCTTGAAAATCGGAAACTCACATTTCTAAACTACCTACATCTATTGTAATCTATTCATTGAATCTGATATGTAATGTTATCTCTCAGTTCAGTTCAGTTGCTCAATCTTTGTGACCCCATAGACTGCACCACACCAGGCCTCCCTGTCCATCACCAACTCCTAAAGTTTACTCAACCTCAATCCATTGACTTGGTGATGCCATCCAACCATCTCATCTTCTGTTGTCCCCTTCTCCTCCTGCCTTCAATCTTTCCCAGCATCAGGGTCTTTTCAAATGAGTCAGCTCTTCGCATCAAGTAGCCAAAGGATTGGTGTTTCAGCTTCAGCATCAGTCCTTCCAATGAACACTCAGGACTGATCTCCTTTAGGATGGACTGGTTGGATCTCCTTGCAGTCCAAGGGACTCTCAAGAGTCTTCTCCAACACCACAGTTCAAAAGCATCAGTTCTTCGGTGCGCAGCTTTCTTTATACTCCAACTCTCACATCCATACATGACTACTGGAAAATCATAGCTTTGAATAAATGGACCCCTTTGTTGGCCAAGTAATGTCTCTGCTTTTTAATATGCTGTCTAAGTTGGTGATGATTTTTTCTTCCAAGGAGCAAGTGTCTTTTAATAACATGGCTGCAGTCACCAACTACAGTGATTTTGGAGCCCCCCAGAATAAAATCTGTTTCTGTTTCCACTCTTTCCCCATGTGTTTCCATGAAGTGATGAGACCAGATGCCATGATCTTAGTTTTCTGAATGTTGAGCTTGAAGCCAACTTTTTCAGTTTCCTCTTTCACTTTCATCAAGAGGTTCTTTAGTTTTTTTTTTTTTTAACTTTCTGCCATAAGGGTGGTGTCATCTGCATATCTGAGGTTATTGATACTTCTCCCAGCAAATTTGATTCCAGCTTGTGCTTCATCCAGCCCAGCATTTCACATGTTGTACTCTGCATATAATTTAAATAAACAGGGTGACAATATACAGCCTTGATGTACTCCTTTTCCTATTTGGAACCACTCTGTTGTTCCATGTCTAGTTCTAACTCTTGCTTCCTGACCTGCATACACTCAGGAGGCAGATCAGGTGGTATGGTATTCCCATCTCTTTATGAATTTTCCACAGTTTCTTATGATCCACACAGTCAAAGGCTTTGGCATAGTCAATAAACAGAAGTAGATGTTTTTCTGGAACTCTGTTGCTTTTCCTACTATTGAAAGATGTTGGCAGTTTGATCTCTGGTTCCTCTGCCTTTTCTAAATCCACCTTGAAGATCTGGAAGTTCACAGTTCATGTACTATTGAAGCCTGACTTGGAGAATTTTGAGCATTACTTTGCTAGCTTGTGAGATGACTGCAATTGTGTGGTAGCTTGAGCATTCTTGGACTTCCCTGGTGGCTCAGGTGGTAAAGTGTCTGTCTACAATGTGAGAGACCTGGGTTCAATCCCTGGGTTGGGAAGATTCCCTGGAGAAGGAAATGGCAGCCCACTCCAGTACTCTTGCCTTGAAAATCCCATGGATAGAGGAGCTTGGTGCAGGCTACTATCCGTGGGGTTGCAAAGAGTCAGGCACGACTTCACTTTCACTTTCACTTTGAGCATTCTTTGGCATTGCCTTTCTTTGGTATTGGAATGAAAACTGAATTTTTCCAGTCCTGTGCTGAGTTCTCCTAATTTTCTGGCATATTGAATGCAGCACTTTCACAGCATCATCTTTTAGGGTTTGAAATAGCTCCACTGGAATTCCATCACCTCCACTAGCTTTTTTCAAAGAGATGCTTGCTAAGGCCCACTTGCCTTCAAATTCCAGGATGTCTGGCTCTAAGTGAGTGATCACACCATCTTGATTTTCTGGATCATGAAGATATTTTTTGTATAGTTCTTCTGTGTATTCTTGCCACCTCTTCTTAATATCTTCTGCTTCTGTTAGGTCCATACCATTTCTGTCTTTCATTGTGCCCATCTTTGCATGAAATGTTCCCTTGTTATCTCTAATTTTCTTAAAGAGATCTCTAGTATTTCCCATTCTATTGTTTTCCTCTATTTCTTTGCCTTGAACACTGAGAAAGGCTTTGTTATCTCTCCCTGCTATTCTTTGGAACTCTGTTTTCAAATGGGTATATGTTTCCTTTTCTCCTTTGCTTTTCATTTCTCTTCTTTTCTCAGCTATTTGTAAGGCCTCCTCAGACAACCATTTTGCCTTTTTGCATTTCTTTTTCTTGGAGATGGTCTTGATCCCTGCCTCCTGTACAATGTCATGAACCTCCGTCCATAGCTCTTCAGGCACTCTGTCTCTCAGATCTAATCCCTTGAGTCTGTTTCTCACTTCCACTGTATAATTGTAAGGGATTTGTTTAGGTTATACCTAATGGTTTTCCTTACTTTCTTCAATTTCAGTCTGAATTTGGCAGTAAGGCATTCATGATCTGAGCCACCATCAGCTCTCGGTCTTGTTTTTGCTGACTGTATAGAGCTTCTCCATCTTTGACTGCAAAGAATAGAATCAATCTTTTTTTGGTATTGATCATCTGTTGATGTCATGTGTAGAGTCTTCTCTTGTGTTGTTGGAAGAGGGTGTTTGCATGACCAGTGTATTCTCTTGGCAAAACTCTATTAGCCTTTGCCCTGCTTCATTCTGTACTCCAAGGCCAAATTTGCCTGTT
Organism: Bos grunniens; assembly: GCF_055505025.1. Taxonomy (NCBI): domain Eukaryota; kingdom Metazoa; phylum Chordata; class Mammalia; order Artiodactyla; family Bovidae; genus Bos; species Bos grunniens. The sequence continues at coordinate 10,725,859 of NC_141190.1, forward strand.
TCTCCATGTGTTTCTTGACTTCCTACTTTTGCATTCCAGTCCCCTATAATGAAAAGGACATCTTTTGGGGATGTTAGTTCTAAAAGGTCTTGTAGGTCTTCACAGAACCATTCAACTTTAGCTTCTTCAGCATTACTGGTGGGGGCATAGATTTGGATTACTGTGATATTGAATGGTTTGCCTTGGAAACGAACAGAAATCATGCTGTCATATTTGAAACTGCATCCAAGTACTGCATTTCAGACTCTATTGTTGACTCTGATGGCTACTCCATTTCTTCTAAGGGATTCTTCTCCGCAGTAGTAGATGCAATGGTCATCTGAGTTAAATTTCCTCATTCCAGTCCATTTTGGTTCACTGATTCCTAAAATGTCAATGTTCACTCTTGCCATCTCCTATTTGACCACTTCCAATTTGCTTTGATTCATGGACCTAACATTCCATGTTTCTACGCAATTTTGCTCTTTTTGGCATTGGACTTTACTTCCATCAACAGTCACATCCACAACTCAGTGTTGTTTTTGCATTGACTCTGTCTCTTCAATCTTTCTGGAGTTATTTCTCCACTAATCTCCAGCAGCATATTGGGCACCTACTGACCTGGGGAGTTAATCTTTCAGTGTCCTGTTTTTTTGTCTTTTCATACTGTTCATGGGATTCTCAAGGCAAGAATACTGAAGTGGTTTGCCATTCCCTTCTCCAGTGGACCATGTTTTGTCAGAACTCTCCATCATGACCTGTCTATCTTGGGTGGCCCTACCCGGCATGGCTCATAGTTTCATCGAGTTAGACAAGGCTGCGGTCCATGTGATCAGATTGGTTAGCTTTTCCTCTTAAATCAGGTCATACACATTTTGTCAATTGATCCTGCTTATTCTCATTGCGGCTTCCCAGGAGGCGCTAGTGGTAGAATCCACCTGCTAGTACATGAAATGTAAGAGACGCAGGTTTGATCCCTGAGTCCGTAAGATCCCCTGGAAGAGAGCAAGGCAATCCACTCCAGTGTTCCTGCCTGGAGAATTCCGTGGACAGATGAGCCTGGCAGGCTCATAAGGTCTCAAAGAATCGGACATGACTGAAGCGACTTAGCACATACACACACATGAGCATTCTCATTTTATGTAGTAATTTGAAGAGGAAAAGTTAAATTTGTACATAACCTCCTGCTCATTCTGCCTCTGTAACTCAGCTTGCTTCTTGCAAAGTCTGGGTCATGTATGTCACGTAGTCTCAGAAAGTGGGGACTTACAATACTAGGAACTGGAACTTATCTCACTCACCCTTGTCCTACTCTTTGCAATTGCCCAGCCCCTGCAAACCTGCTTAATCATGCCTGTCTGTGTAGAGGTCAGGCATCTCCCTCCCCATCTTGACTGCGGGTCCCACACGCTCAAAACCGCTTAGTTTAAACCAGCCTATTAACAGCTAGTGTTGCCCACTATAGTATGTCTATAAACTCTGAAACCCCTTTGTTTGGGGCTCAAAGCTTGGAGTGTTAACTACTCTGGGCCTGCCAGCGTAATAAACCTGAGTTCTCCAGTTCTCCAAGGGTGGAGCTTGGTTTCTCGATTACTGGTTTCTGCAACATATTAAGACCCTGTGTAAAAACTGTGGAAAACTTATCTCAAAAAATAGGAATTGAGTCCGAGAGAAGTTCACAAAACATAAGATAGGGAAAACAAGCACTTTGCTTAGTTATTTATAATGGCATCACAATTCCCACAAAAATATTACAAACCTGACATTATAGCAATTTTAAGAAGTAGGATGATGCGGATAAATTCCTTATGCAAAATCTCACAGAAAATAGTGGAAAGAAAACTTTAACTCAATTCTGTCTGACTTGAAAACCCAAGTTTGTTTAATATTCCACAGCACCAATTCCATGCCTCAGATCAAGTCCTAATACAAAAAAATCTTTCATATGATAGCATGCAAAACTACATTTTTACCTCTTTTATGGCTCTTACCACTTTCCTTTGTGCAGGATGTATGTTTGATGTATTTTAATCATGTCTGTGTATATCAAGTCTGTAAATTCAGGGAACCCAGTTTGTTTCTTTTTATATCTTCTTTTATGTGTGGCACAGGCAGACACATAGGAGCTTTCATTTAATAATTGAAGCTTATTACCATGTGTGTCTGTAATTAATGCCTTTACTAATTTTGTATAACAAAGAATTGAACAAGATTTTCTCCATGTGCCTACCGTCCATTTCTTTAATATGCCAGATTGCCTTAAAATCACATGTAGATAGCAAACACTTGGAACTGGCTTAATCATTAAAATACTGTTTCCAAAAATTAATGCAAAACTCACAATTCTCTAAATTTTATCTGCTTCATTTCTTATTAGTTATTTTTTAAAAGCTTTTATTTTTGAATTTTTCACATGCTTAAATTGAGAATCTAATATGGTCCCCAAATATCTACCATCCAGCATAAATAATTATTACCCATAGCCAAGTTTGCTGTATTTATATCCCACCACACCAGCAATAGATTGTTTCAAAGCAAACTTCCAGACATCATATCATTTCGTCTGGAAATAAAGACAATTTAAAAATACAACCACAATATAAACATCACACCTAGACACCAAGCAGATCAAAAAGTCCTCAATATTATCAAATATCCAGGCAATGTTCACATTTCCATGATTGTCTCATAAAAGTGTTTTTTACAATTAGTTTGTCCTAATCAGGACATAAACAAACACTTCCATATGTTGTATTTTGTTTATAGATTATCTCAAGACTCTATATATTCCAGTTCTTCCTGTTTTCTCATTTCTTTCTTGCCATATATTTATTCTTCAGTCCCATATATTATACCACATAGTTTTCAATCCCAGTAATACAGTCTATCCTTGAGAACACTTTATATTAATTCTCTTTTTTTAAACCAAGTGCAATTCTTTTCCTCTAAAACAATAAAGGTATAACTGATTTATAATCCTGTTTTGCTTTTTAATGTTTCTATTTTTACCCCTAAATGGCCGCATAAACTCAATCTAGGAAAGGAAATAAAGGAAAAGTAACTCAGTTGTGTCAGACTCTTTGCAACCTCATGGACTGTAACCTGCCAGGCTCCTCTGTCCATGAGATTTTCCAGGCAAGAATACTGGAGTGGGCTGCCATTTCCTTCTCCAAAGCTCAATCTAAAGAAGTGATATATTCCTGTTAGAATTACACTCCCTAATCCATTTTAATCATCTTTTCCTACCATATAACTACAGTAGTATCAGGACCCCATCTTTAACCTCACCTTATTTAATGCTTAGTTTTTTTTATTTCATCTGACATAATGAGGCTCTCACAATTTCTACCTCTGAATTTAACCAATAGAAGCTTAATGTCTCAATCAGAATCAAGTTTATTTCTGAATTTCTTTTTAAAAATATGTTTATCATGACACGACAGACCTGTGATATTAATAATATCCTTACACAATCACACCTCAGAGATACTGCGGTTTGGTTCCAGACAACTGCAATGAAGCACTATTGTGATTCAGCCACTAAGTCATGTCCAAATCTTTGTGACCCCATGAACTGCAGCATGCCATCACTGTCTCCCAGAGTTTGCTCAAATTCATGTCCATCAAGTCAGTGTTATCTAACCTTCTCATCCTTTGCCACCCCCTTCTCCTTCTGCTCTCAATCTTTCCCAGCATCAGGGTCTTTTCTAATGAGTTGGTTCTTATTATCAGGTGTTCAAAGTATTGGAGCTTCACCTTCAACATCAGTCCTTCCAATGAATATTCAGGGTTGATTTCCTTTAGATTGACTGGTTTGATTTCCTTGTTGTCCAAGAGACTCTCAAGAGTCTTCTCCAGCACCACAATTCAACAGTGTCAGTTCTTCAGAGCTCAGACTTCTTTATGGCCCAACTCTCACATACATACAGGACTACCAGAAAAAAGCATAGCTTTGACTAGAGGGACTTTTGTCGGCAAAGTGATGTCTCTGCTTTTTAATATGCTGTCTAGGTTTGTTATAGCTTTTCTTCCAAGGAGCAACCATCTTTTCATTTCATGGCTACAATCACTGTCCACAATGATTTTGAGACCCAAAAAAATAAAATCTGTCACTGTTTCTGTTTTTTTCCCCCTTCTATTTGCCCATGAAGTGATAGGACCGAATGCCATGATCTCGGATTTTTGAATGTTGAGCTTCAAGCCAGCTTTTTCACTCTCTTGTTTCATGAACCTCATCAAGAGGCTGTTTAGTTCCTCTTCACTTTCTGCAATAAAGTGAACATCACAATAAAGTGAATCAGGTATTTTTTTGTTTACCACAACATATAAAAGTTATATTTATACTATACTGTAATCTACTACAGTGCAATAAAATAATAAAATAATATCTAAAAGATACTAAAATAAAATAATATCTTAAAAAGTACATGCTTTAATTTTAAAAATACATTACTGCTTAAAAAAAATGCTAACCATCATCTGACAATGCAAAATTGCCAAAAACCTTCAATTTGTAAAACAAAACAAACAACAAAAAAAATTCCACCATATCTGAAAAGCACAGTCAAGCCAAGTACAGTAAAACAAGATATGCCTGCATATGATTTAAAAATAAACAATGGACTCAAAATGGAATTAACTGTGCTAAGCTCCTTGTCTGCAAGGACAATTTAATTGCAATGGTAACTTCATGAAGGAATGATACCTTTAACCAGACAGTCTGGAATTTCCTGGCCAGCATTAAAGAAGCAATCCACCTGATAGATCTCTGCCTTCACCCAAAGGAAGTGATCTTGCCTGAAATAATCCTTTCTTCTGTTTATGACTTTCTTATCCCAATCTCTTTCTGCCTTTAAAAACCATTTCTTTTCTGCTACTCTTTGGAACTTCTATTTCCTAGATGAGATGCTGCTCAATTCATGAATTGTTGAATAAAGCCAATTAAATCTTCAAATTTACTTATTTGAATTTGTTTTTTTTTTTTTTTTAACAAATTTGGTTAAACACAGACGTGACACCTACAAACCCTTTTGAGCTCTTTGTCTTTCTCACCATTTCTAAGGGCCCTAGATAAGTTCCTCTCATTTCTGAGGTCCAGGATCTTTGTATGGAGTTTCTGATATAATCTACTTTTCAATACAGGGCAAGTCAGCTTGAGCTGGTAAATAGTTCTGATTGGAGCAAAGCCTCTATCTTTTACTTCAGATCACAATTGTCATTAATCAATGAAAACTCTTAATCTTTGATTTTGTCTCAAGATCCATTTGGGAACTGCTAGTGGCATTTCCCAGTTCCCCTTTAACGTAGAGCCACCAGTTCTCAGTCCCCAGTCCATCTTCTCTGCATTCCGAGGTTCCATGATGGGAGGTGTTGGTGGTGCACCCAGGGCCTTCTCTTGGCCAGGATGCAGCAGCATCTCTTGTTAACTGCCTGGATATATTAAAATGCACATGTTTGCTTTCTTTTGTATATATAATGGCTACTACCAATGGGAATCTTGAAAGTCAAAAAGTGGTGGGCATGGATTGAGTATTGCACTTACCACCTAATCTAAAGACTTCCATGTTAGGATATATTGGTCATAGATTGGGTTCAATTGACACTAGGTAGCTCACCAACCTCAAGAAAAGTTTTGTGCAACGGGGTACACTGTAAAACACAACACAATTCCCAACCCAGTAGCACATACCTTTTAAGTATTAGTTTGGCTCCAACAGCCCCCAAAACTTTGCTAAAATAGACAAATAAATAGGTTTCAGTTCAGTTCAGTCCCTCAGTCATGTCTGACTCTTTGTGACCCCATGGACTGCAGCACGCCAGGCCTCCCTGTCCATAACCAACTCCCACAGTTTACCTAAACTCATGTCCATTGAGTAAGTGATGCCATCCAACCATCTCATCCTCTGTCATCCCCTTCTCCTGCCTTCAATCTTTCCCAGAATCAGGGTCTTTTCAAATGAGTCAGTTCTTCACATCAGGTGGCAAAAGGATTGGCGTTTCAGCTTCAGCATCAGTCCTTCCAATGAATATTCAGGACTGATTCCCTTTAGGATGGACTGGTTGGATCTCCTTGCAGTCCAAGGAACTCGCAAGAGTCTTCTTCAACACCACAATTCAAATGCATCAATTCTTTGGCGCTCAGCTTTCTTCACAGTCCAACTCTCACTTCCATACATGACTACTGGAAAAACCATAGCCTTGACTAGACAGACCTTTATTGACAAAGTAATGTCTCTGCTTTTTAATGTGCTGTCTAGGTTGGTCATAATTTTCCTTCCAAGGAGAAAGAGTCTTTTAATTTCATGGCTGCAGTCACCATCTGCAGTGATTTTGGAGCCCCAAAAATAAAGTCTACCACTGTTTCCACTATTATCCCATTTATTTGCCATGAAATGATGGAACCAGATGCCATGATCTTAGTTTAAATAAATATGGAACCTTTGAATTCTCAAGAGTTAAGCAAGCCACCAGCACACCTATCTATTTTATTTCCAAGAGCTGTGGTCTTAGAAGATACAAATGTCTATGAATGTGACAAAATCCTACTCAAAACAAATAGATTTAGACAAGATTACTGTTTTGTTTCCTCAGAACTTAGCTTGGTAACCACCAGGTTGGGAGCCCCCAGATATGGCCAGACAGAAATATGAGTTCACCTTGATTGCAGCTAAGATCCTACTGAATTACAGGCAGTCCTCAGGGAAATTACCATGGCCATAATGAGAAACATTCTAATTAAATAAGATCATTTAAAAAGCATGCTTGAAAATAGGATCCTGAAAGTAAACAAAATGAGATTCTTCAGTATTGAAATTGCTTCCTTAAAAAATTTATTGGAAATGCTAAAGAAAATTAAAGACACACACAAAAAACTCAAAAGACAGTAGGTGTTGTGATTGCTACTGCTCTCTTCTACCACCTTTTATTTGAGTACTCATTCTAGTCATTCTCTGTCTTGTCTTTCCATTCTAGAGAGACTGCTGCTGCTGCTGCTAAGTCGCTTCATTCGTGTCTGACTCTGTGCGACCCCATAGACGGCAGCCCACCAGGCTCCCCCGTCCCTGGGATTCTCCAGGCAAGAACACTGGAGTGGGTTGCCATTTCCTTCTCCAATGCATGAAAGTGAAAAGTGAAAGTGAAGTCGCTCGGTCGTGTCCGACTCTTAGCGACCCCATGGACTGCAGCCTACCACGCTCCTCCATCCATGGGATTTTCCAGGCAAAAGTACTGGAGTGGGTTGCCATTGCCTTCTCCATCTAAAGAGACTACAAGACTGTAAACTAAACGTTGCTAAGTTAGTTACCTTATGGTTACCCTTATGTGGCTGTAATTCAGTCACTAAACCGTGTCCAACTCTTTTTGACCCCATGGACTGGGACGCCAGGCTCCCCTGTCCTTCACTATCTCCTGGAGTTTGCTCAAATTCATGTCCATTGATTGGGTTACCCTTATATCTACCCTTAAAGAACAGCTCCTGTATGGAGCCCTCCCAGGGTCAATGGGACTCTGAGAGATTTTCTAGTAAACTGCTATGTTATTTCCTTAAACAGCCAAGAGAAAACTAAAATTAATTTTTAAAAGAAAGGTTTTAAAAATTAATTTTAGTTTTCTCTTGGCTGTTTAAGGAAATAACATAGAAAACATGTGTAATATATAAAAAATTAAAAAAATAAAATATTCCTAAAAAAATAAAACTAATTTTCATCCAAATTAAAAAAAAGAAAACCTTTCCAAACTCTGATAGATATCTAAGCTACAGATAGGATCCTGGGAATACTAGAACTGGCAAAGGGTGAGAATTCTTACCAAAGTGAGTTGGCCCAGATCCTTCTATAGTACTAAGGTAGAAGACGGAAAATAATATAGCTTTTGCACCCTTATTGGGAATATCACTTGAGTTCAAGAAGTTGCTCAGTACTGCAGAAATATTTATTGTTTTTTCCAGCTGAGAACTGAAAGATATTTAAAAGAATTTTTTTTAAGTTTTTAAGCCTTTTCCCATAAGCTAAAATGAACCTATGTTACTATTGCAAAAATATTGCAATTTGCTTAAGGCTCAAGTGATGGTTAGTACTTTTTAGCAACGAAAGACTTCACAATTTAGGTATGTACAGTATTGTTTTAGACATAATGCTATTGCACAATTAATAGACTATAGTATTGTGTAAACATAACTTTTATATGCACTGGGAAAGCAAATAAAGTCATGTGACTCAGTTTATTGTGATATTCACTTTATTGCAGTGATCTGGAACTGAACCTGAAATATCTCTGAGGTAGGCCTGCAAATAAGTCTATAATCAGAAAGACTTCCTTGACTCTTGAAAGTATTGGGGATATATAAAACAATAGCTGCCCAACAAAAATCCTTAGACTCACTGGAAAAGTTGTTCTTATAATACAATAGGAATAGTAATATGTGGAGAACTTGTTGTTTAGGGGCTAAGTTGTGTCCAACTCTTTTGTGACCCCATAGATTGTAGCCCACCAGGTTCCTTTGTCCACAGGGTTTCCCAAGCAAGAGTACTGGAGTGGGTTGCCATTTCCTTCTCCAGGGGATCTTCCAGACCCAGAGATCGAACCTGTGTCTCCAACATTGGCAGGTGGATTCTTCATCACTGAGCCATTTGGGAAGCCCTGTAATATGATAACCCTGAATTATCCTTTAGCTGAGCAAAGGGTTATCTATGCTGTGATCAACACCATGTACTGCACTTGGATTGGTGCCTCTGGGGACATTGAAATTCGGTTACATAAGATCACTGAGCAGCCACCTGGCTTAACATGATTATTCCCTCAGTGGGATCTTTCTTTGACTTATTTGATTTTGATAGGTTTGGGTCTCACCAACTATGGCTTCGAAGCACACTCCAGACATTGAGAATTATCCTGCTTATAACAATCATGGTAATTCTGCTGGTGCCTTGTATTCTCTCAAGGACTTTAAATGCATGTTCCAGATACTGCATGCATAAGCCCAAGCATATGATCTCCTTAAGACAGGAACATCAAAAATAGAATAAAGGGAATGATCAAATGGAAAAAAAAAAAAAAAGAGCGAACCTGAAATTGTGACCTATGACTACAGGAGAGGCTCAACAGAAACTTCAGTACCTGTCAGTATCACACTGAGAATCAGCAAAAACTGGGCGAACTCCAGAGCAGTAGCTGCCAGCGGCTCTATTGCCTTAAATTTTGATCACATCTCTGAACTAATCTGAGGATCTGATCAAAAGTGGGGAAGTGTTTTAGTTTGTTTTGTTTTAATGCTCAAAATGAAGTCACTTGCGCCAAATTCTATGTCAGGAAACCAAGACTTAATTGCAGTTTCAACCTTTTCCAGGAATATGAAATTTAACCAGTCAATCTAGAATTACACAGCCCAGCAGTAAGGAGGCAACCGACCTGATAGACCCCTGTCTTCCCCTACAGGGAAGTGAGCTTTCCTGAAATAATCCTTTCCCTTGTTTATGACTTTCTTGTCCCACTCCCTTTCTGCCCTTAAAAATCTTTCCCAGCCTGTAGCTCTTTGGAATTCCTTTCTGTTTAGGGAAAATGATGCTGATTCATAAATCATTGAATAAACCCAATTAGATCTTTGAATTTATTCAGTTAAATTTTGTTTTTTTGACAATATTTAAGACTATATCGCCATTACTTGAATTTTCACCCTCCTATCAAAATATCAAGATGTGCTTTCATGAATAATTAGGATTAATGAGGAGGCTTTTCTTCCTGGACATATTTGGTTACCTGTTTACCCAGGTCAGAACTTTATTTCATTTACATCACATGCATGCATGCATGTATGCTAAGTCGCTTCAATTGTGTCTAACTCTTTGTGACCCCATGGACTGTAACCTGCCAGGCTCCTCTGTCCATGGAATTCTCCAGGCAAGAATACTGAAGTGGGTTGCCAGGCCCTTCTCCAGGGGATCTTCCCCATTCAGGGATTGAAACCTAGTCTCTTATATCTCCTGCTTTGCAGGTTGGTTCTTTACCACTGGTGCCACTTGGGAAGTCCCTTATATCACCTGTGAGCAAACTATTCTTAATAACAATTAAAAGCTCTTTCTGGAGTCTGTTTTATATCCATTGAATAAACAGCATGGTGGAATAAGAAAGGCAAATCTTTCCAGAGAAGCCGTGATCATCAAGGACACAGGCAGGTGGTTAATAACACCTGTCACTTGTTCTGCAAGTGCTGCAAGATTCCAGTACCAAGTCATTCATGTGTTTTCAAATTATTAAGGCAAGTGTCCTCAATCAAAAGTATATCCTGGACCCTAGTCATACATGATCCAAGGTATAGCTCTTCCTGTATTTTATTTTATTTTATTTTATTTTTCTTCCTGTATTTTTAAGTTGAAGTCAATGCATAACACAATTAGGGAAATACCTTTAGGCTGATTTAACTGCACTTTAGTCTGAAGTTATTGAGCCAAACAGCACAGCCAAATATTTGAGCTCTTAACAGAAGAATTTTAAACATTAAACTATTTTCAAACACTAATCTTAAAGTCTTGGTTAGTTTGTACAGAGGAAATAAACATAGGCTCAAGATAAGATCTTTTCCCCCCACAGTTTATGCCGTATTTTTTTTTTCTTTATTGCAAGACAGAATATTAGAACATATGCTTTAGAGTTGGGTCTAAATACAGATTTCAATTTATGACTAATAGTGTTGAAAGGGAGCAAATTGTGTCACCCTAAGACATGCCTCTTTGGCATAATGATTATTTTAGTCTGATTATTTTTTTAATTTAAATTTATTTATTTTAGTTGGAGGCCAATTACTTCACAATATTGTATTCGTTTTGCCATACATCAACATGAATCCGATTATTTTTTAAGAAACAGCACACAGAGGAAAGGCTCTAACTGAGTACAAATTAGAAGTGACTTAGCAGCAACAGCAGCAGCATCATTTTGTGAGAGACACAAGTTTATAAGTGAAATCCCCACTTGTAAGGCAGTCTCCATGTCTTTTTAGAAAGAGAAGAATGACTTTAAATCTCTAGACAACCTTGTGTATGGAGAAGACAGTGCCTTAAATGTGCATAACTCTTTACTGTGTTTTCTTGTTCATCTCTCATAACTGCTCCCTGCACCCCAAGATCTTTTTTGTCTTTAGCTGGAGATGGTATTTAAGGTGGTGGCTTGGGCCATTTCTGGTAATGACTCAGTTTTCCTGGATCTCTTCTATGTTTTATACAGGAGGCATACATGGTGTGAAACTTGCTTGTTTTTTTCTCTTACTAAATTGTCTTTTATTACAGTGGTGTCTCAGCCAAGAACCTAGAAAGTTAGAGGGAAAATTATTTTTCTTCCCCATCAGTGTTAGTTTTGGAGGTTTTCTATTAATATCATCTCAAAATTTAAGAATGTTTTTAATGATTCCTTCTTTCTAAATATGATGCTTTTCCTCTAAGATCCCAAGACCTATCCAACTAATTTTCCCATTCTAACCTTTAACATACATGTACCTCTTTACTCCACTGAATGTATATTATTTTTATTGTATATTATGCAATGTATTTGGGGCTTCCCCAATGGCTCAGCAAGTCAAGAATCCACCTGTAAGGCAGGATACACAGAAGATATGCGTTCAATTCCTGCATCAGGAAGATATCCTTTAGGAGGAAATGAAAATCCACTTCAGTACTCTTGACCAAAAAACCTCTTGGACAGAGTACCCTAGTGGTCTACAGTCCCTGGGGTCACAAAGAGTCAAATGTGACTGATCAACTGAGCACACACACATGTGATATATTATATATTACATTTTTTCTATTTTGTGATTGCTTTTGGTTTATGTATTCTGTTTTGTAAATCTGTGGTCAATTCTTGTACTATGATACACTTTAAAAATTTTCAATAGCTTTAAAATATATTTTAAAATAAAGCTGGATAAATTCTATCTTGTTACTCTAAATATTTTAAATAAATAATATTTTAAAATATTTTAAATAGTCTTGCCCTTTTATTCTTAGTAGAACTTACATTTTCAGCAAGTTTTCAAAAATTATGGGAATTTTGATTAAACTTGCATTAAGCTTTTGCAATAAATTGCAAAGAATTCATAATGCTTCCACAGTCACTTTTTAGATGAAAACCTTAGTCATGAAGATGTTTAAATTCTATTTAGTAAATGAACCCCTGCATGAAAGGGTGGTTTTTCATTATCAAATGAACTCAGTGGTTTTAATGAGTTCCTTTCCATTGAGGGATCATAGTATTTGTCTGAAAAACAAACAAACAAAAAAATAACTACAAATGCCTTCTGCATTTTTAGCTATTTGTGTACACTTCAAACTTCTACCACTAAACTATAAGTTTCTGAATGAGTAAATCCTTTCTAAAAACATTGCTGTCACATAATAGTCGATATATTACAGAGAATACATACAGCCTATGTGTATTGATGAAGCATAACAAATCTAATGCTCTAAATTCAAATGACGCATGAGAAGAAAAGATTACCAATTCTGTTGTGTCCACCTGTGTGCTTGTGATTGACAAGGGGAAAAAATGGTCCCTCAGGGATATATTTGCCTCATAATCTCTGGAATCTGTGAATGTTCTGCAAATAATCTGTGTGTACATAGTTATATATACATTAAACTTCCTTGTGACTTTTAGTAAATGAAAACAGTAATTTAGTAAAATTAACACTGTACAGAAAATCAGTTCTAACCTTAGTTCTGTTACAACATTTAAGTAATTCTAACTTTTTTAAATGCAACTTTTCTTTAAATGAAAAAGTATGAATACATAATATCTGAGTATTCCATGAGCCCTAAAATTTCATGATTTTATGAAGAAATTTAATGAAGTACCTGAAGAGAGAGAATAAGTAAAAGTTTAATATAACTATCAACTGAATTTGGAAACAATTCTCATTTACTTTTTGAAGTAAAATCCACATGCCAACAGAAATAAACACAGTTTTATTACTGGTACTTCAAAAAATTGAAATGAGTGCTAATGCATTAGAACTATATTTAACCTCTTTCTTTAATAAACTTAAATTGGTCAAACTTTAACATTTTATATATTTTTGCTTGCACTTTATTGTTGTTGCTGGTGGTTAGTCATTAAGGTGTGTCTGTTTTGTGACCCCATGGACTATAGTTCTCCAGTCTCTTCTGTCCATAGGATTTTCCAGGCAAGAATACTGGAGTAGGTTGTCATTTCCTTCTCCAGGAGATCTTCCTGACCCAGGGAGTGAACTCACGTCTCCTGCATTGGCAGGCAGATTCTTTACCACTGAGCCACCAAAGTGAAAGTCGTTCAGTCATGTTTTACTCTTTGCAACCCCATGGACTATACAGTCCATGGAATTCTCCAGGCCAGAATACTGGAGTGGGCAGCTGTTCCCTTCTCCATGGCATCTTCCCAATCCAGGGATCAAATCCAGGTCTCCGATATTACAGGCAGATTCTTTACAGGCTGGGCCACCAGGGAAGCCCTCTGAGCCACCAGGGAATCCCTTATATACTTTATTACACTAAATTAAAAATACCCCTACTCTTAAAGTGAGAGTGTTAATCACTCAGTCATGTCCAACTCTTTGCAACCTCATGGACTATAGCCCACCAGTTTCCTCTGTCCATGGAATTCTCCAGGCAAGAACTCTCGAATGGGTAGCCATTCCCTTCTCCAGGGGGTCTTTCCATTCCAGGGATTGAATCTGTGTCTTCTGGCATTGTGGGCAGATTCTTTACCATCTGGCAGATGTGTCTGCCATTGAATCTGTGCCTCCTGGCATTGTGGACAGATTCTTTACCATTCTTTACCACCAGGGAACCCAACCTTAGAGAACTCAGAATCTAATGGGAAGAACATACAACAAATGGATAGATAATGTGTTAATTTTCTATTGCTGGACACCAGGAACAACACAGCACAGAATTATTACCTTATAGTTCTGAAGGTCAAAAGTCCAAAGTGGGTTTCATTGGACTAAAATTAACTAATCAATTTTTAGGTTTGTAGTAGCTCTTGAGGGAGATAACATGGAAAGTTCTATTTAGACTCAATGCAATAAAAACAGTATGCCAAAGTGAAGGGCTATACTCCTACGCAAGATTAACAACAAAGGTAAGAGGAAATGTTTCTTTGATTCTCATACACTGTTGGGTCATAAACTGGGCCCATACATTAAGAGTAAGGAGAGATTGAAGAAAGAGGCAGGTCTCTCCAGATTGGCAGATGACAGAATTTGATAAGGAAAGGAACTTATTTAGGAGGCTTGTCTTGGACGGCCACAAGACAGGTTATCTCTGCACCTGTCCACTAGAATCTTAAACATTTATATAGCAATTTTAACTGGGTCCAGTCACATACATAGCCCAGATGGTCTCAACAGCAGCTTACTATGTATATATGTGAATGAATCACTTTATGGCACACCTGAAACTAACACAACATTGTTAATCAACAATACTCCAATATAAATGAAAAGTGAAACAAGCAAACGAACAAACTTATTATCTCAAAGCTATGTCTTTGGGGTAGCTTCTAATGCAGAAAGAGCAAGCAGAAGACACGTTCCAAGGACAGGGGAGCCGGTGAGGAACCTCTGGTTACCCAGATCCAGCTCATGGGTCAAGCAACAGTCACTTCCTCTCAATGACTTCCTCCAACAAAGATAGTAAGGATCTGAAAAGGTCAGAAACTATGGGTTTCAGGAGAGGGTATTTGGAGAAACCTAATACTATGCTGTGTATTCTACCTCTTCTTTTCCCTACACATTCTCCCTCCTCCAAGGAGCAGAGATGTGAGTACCTGCCTCTCAATTCAGGACCAAGGAAGGGATTTCAACAGAGCAACTTGGAGAGGGTAAGGTATTCTCTGGTGACTCAGACAGTAAAGAATCTGCCTGCAATGCAGGACACCCAGGTTTGATCCCTGGGTCTGGAAGATCCCCTGGAGAAGGAAATGGCAGTATTTCTTCGCTCAGTATTCTTGCCTGGAGAAGCCCATAGACAGAGAAGTCTGGCTGGCTACAGTCTATGGGGTCACAAAGAGTCAGACACAACTGAGTGACTAACACTTTTCTTTCACTTTCAAGGTATATATGCTACTGTTTGGGAAAAAACAGCCTGATATCCAAATTCACCTGGAAAGCTAAAGATCTAGAGATTCCCTGACTGGCTGCACTTTAAGCTAGGAAAGAAGAAGTGGGATAGAAGCAGGCAAAGAAGAGACAGTTACCATAGGTTTAAATGGGAGAACATATTTGCAAATGATATATCAGTAAGACATTAATATCCAAAATACACGAACAGCTCATACAACTCAACATCAGAAAAGAAAATTTTTAATATGTTTATTATCCAGCAGTCTAGTGATTAGGATGCTACACTTCCACTGCAGGGAACACAGGTTCAATCCCTGGTCAGGGAACTAAGATCCTGTATGCTGTGTGGTGAAGAATAAAAAAGCAGAAGACCTAAGTGGACATTTTTTCAAAGAAGACATTGATGGCCAACAGGCACATGAAAAGATGCTCAACATAGCTAACCATCAGAGAAAAGCTAATCAAAACTATTATCCAATGAACTGTCACCTCACACCTGCCAGAATGGCTATCATCAAAACAAAAGTTGTTTATAAAAAGCCCCTATAAAATTTAACTGGAGGAGGACATGGCAACCCACTCCAGTATTCTTGCCTGGAGAATCCCCATGGACAGAGGAGCCTGGCAGGCTACAGTCCACGGGGTCGCAAAGAGTTGGACACAACTAAGAGACTAAGCACAAAGCACATAAAATTTAAAGACCAGATATTTGGGGCTTGCAAAATCCTAGGTGGTTTCACTTCATCAGATCAGATCAGATCAGTCGCTCAGTCGTGTCCGACTCTTTGCGACCCCATGAATCACAGCATGCCAGGCCTTCCTGTCCATCACCAACTCCCGGAGTTCCCTCAGACTCACGTCCATCGAGTCAGTGATGCCATCCAGCCATCTCATCCTCTATCGCCCCCTTCTCCTCTTGCCCCCAGTCCCTCCCAGCATCAGAGTCTTTTCCAATGAGCCAACGCGTCGCATGAGGTGGCCAAAGTACTGGAGTTTCAGCTTCAGCATCATTCCTTCCAAAGAAATCCCAGGGCTGATCTCCTTCAGCATGGACTGGTTGGATCTCCTTGCAGTCCAAGGGACTCTCAAGAGTCTTCTCCAACACCACAGTTCAAAAGCATCAATTCTTCAGCACTTAGCCTTCTTCACAGTCCAACTCTCACATCCATACATGACCACAGGAAAAACCATAGCCTTGACTAGATGGACCTTTGTTGGTGAAGTAATGTCTCTGCTTTTGAATATGCTATCTAGGTTGGTCATAACTTTCCTTCCAAGGAGTAAGCGCCTTTTAATTTCATGGCTACAGTCACCATCTGTAGTGATTTTGGAGCCCAGAAAAATAAAGTCTGACACTGTTTCCACTGTTTCCCCATCTATTTCCCATGAAGTGATGGGACCGGATGCTGTGATCTCCGTTTTCTGAATGTTGAGCTTTAAGCCAACTTTTTCACTCTCCACTTTCACTTTCATCAAGAGGCTTTTTAGTTCCTCTTCACTTTCTGCCATAAGGGTGGTGTCTTCTGCATATCTGAGGTTATTCACTTCATAGTACAAAGCAAGTGTTTTAACTCTACATAACAGCCAGTCCCCTTCACCAAACACAGTGTAGAGTAAGAAAAGTAGGAAACAGATGAGATTTACTATAAAATACCATGTGAAAACCTTATATACAATATTATGTTGCAACATTTTTGGATAAAATGGAGGGTGAATATGTGGGAGTGAATATCAGAGACAGAGATCACAGCCAAATTATATGAGATAATAGCAAAACAGTAGAGACCCCTTATATGGATGAATAAGTCGACTCACTCTAAAAATTTTCCAACCAGAATGGTATGGATTTCCTTTGCCGAGGGATGCACTGCAGAAAATTTTTGATAATATATCCAACATCAACTATCCAATACTTGAAAACTTCACCTTCCCATTTCTTTTGCTCAAGAATAATCTGATTTTCTAGCCTAGACTGGATTCCAGTTATTTGTGTATTGCCAACATGTATACTATCATTCCAGTTGGTTTTGTTTTTCATTCTGAGACTCAAAATGACATGTTAGTAGAATGCATTGCTTGAAACTGTAATTTTCTGTTAAAAATATAGAGATACGAAAGTCTTTCTAATAAATCAAATAAATGTCTAAATAATTTTAATTACACTGCTGAAAGAGAGTCACAGAAGCAAAACCAATTCCAACTGCAATTTTGAATCAAATCAACTCCAATCCAATTACAAATTGACACAATCCTAAAAAATCTGAAGATATTTAAATTAGTTTCATGCCACTGGGTTCTGGCTTCCTGACCAAAATTCTGAGACAGGGTGTTGACAGCATCTCCTATATGCTGAGTGGAAACAGATATTCCTGACTCAGTGATGAAAATTCACAAACTAACAAAAATACTCTTTCTCCACTTCAGATGACTCTTATTGTTTGTAAAATGTTAATTTTGGGTCATTTTAGAAGTTTGGTTAGTTTTTTAGACAAATTAGAACTGTATTCTTGCAAGTATGAAAGTGGAAAATAGAAACGTGCAATTCTAAAATTTTTATAGGTTATCTAACACTAAGTCCCTATAAAATTTAAAAAGCCCTTATAAACCCCCTATCTAAGCCCCTATCTAACACATCATAAAGGAAATCAGTCCTGAATATTCATTGAAAGGACTGATGTTGAAACTGAAGTTCCAATACTTTGGCCACCTGATGCAAAGGACTGACTCATTGGAAAAGACTCTGATGCTGGGAAAGATTGAAGGCAGGAGGAGAAGGGAATGACAGAAGATGAGATGGTTGGATGGCATCACTGACTGGATGGACATGAGTTTGAGCAAGCTCCGGGTGTTGGTGATGGACAGAGAAGCCTGGCAAGCTGTAGTCCATGGGGTCTCAAAGGATCGGACATAACTGAAAAACTGGACTGAATTGAACACCAAGCCTCCTCTGCCCAGTGTAGACACAGGAGCTTCTTACTTAGTGGGAATGACTGGTTAGAGAGTAGGAGAAAAAGCTTTTTCTTTTTTTTTTTTCTGTTTTTTGTTTTATTTGTTGCCTTTATCCAGCTGGAAATCTTAAATCAGATACTGTTTTTCTAGGGCTCAGTTGAAAGGATTAGAAACAACATTTTCTGTGTCACCTGCCAATTCTAACATGAAATTTATAGAACAAGGCAGAGAAAATTTGGGGGCTCCCCTGGGGGTGCAGTGGTATAAAATCCCCATGCCAATGTGGGAGATACATGTTCAATCTCTGGTCTGGGAAGATCCCCTGGAGAAGGGAATGGCAATACACTCTAGTATCCTTGCTTGGAAAACCCCATGGACAGATGAGCCTGGTGGGCTATGGTCCACGGAGTTGCAAAGAGTCAGACACAATTTAGTGACTGAACAAGAAGAAAAAATCTAGGAAAGCTAAGGCAATAATTGGAAATAAATACAATTACAGATATTGTAGTTGGATGATGCAGGAGATTAGGTAGTTTACAGAGATGCTTATATGACTGGGACATTGCAACCATCCTTGGGTGAAAATTATTTTCTGAATGGACAGTCTATATTCTGCTGAGAAGCTCTCAATCCATTTATCCCTGGAAGCACACAACTCAGGCACTACTCGGCAGAAGCAGGAACTTTGGTCCATTACAACTCTTTTTTTCATCACAGGCTAAGAACTCACCTAACAAGGTTGTCTGGGAAGCATGTGTTGTGTTTCAAGGCATGATTAATCTGCCTCCAGTTGAGAAATTTCTGGTTGCAACATCTTCTGAGCTGTTTCAAACAGATCATGCTCCATTGACAGCTGTCTCTGAAAGAAGCTGAAATCTATCTGAAGCTCCCAGGATTTGAAGACAGATCCCCGGACATTTCAGAGATTGGGTAATGACTGTTTATTTATTTGCAGAGCCTGGATCATGGTATTTCAATGAGACATAGGAAATATTTGGAGGTACAGAACTTTAGTTGTTGGTAAGGAATATCGTATATTGATAGCAAAAGACAGCAAGAATAAAACATGGCCACTCCAAATGGAGAAGATAGATTGCCGTTTTCTAGACACGTCAGGGTGAGTTTTCACTTTCAGAAAGCTGTAGCACTTACAAAGCAGACATTGCTATTTTTGAAACTCAAAGAGAGGTGATATCACAAATCTGTACCTGGAAATGCTAGTGACTGATACTTTTTTAAGAATTTAAGAGATCTTTCCTCAGGGGTGTGTATCTAGAGGTTTGGGAAGTAATATTTAAGTAACATTTTAAAAACTGTTCAGCATTTAAAGCCCTTTATTGTCTCCTTCCAAAGGCCTGAAGCCTGAATACTCTTTCTTATGAGTAGGGTCATCTGCAGGGAAATGTGGGACCAAGTGATTGACAGAAGTCACTGTACTAAGTCATACACCTGCTTCTGGACATTATGAACACCCTTCCAAGAGTTTTTGAAGGTCCTGCCACTTTTTGCTGCTGCTTCATAATGAATAGCCTTGTTGAATGAGTGAAAAAGTGATTTATATTAATGTTGATGTTAAGAGTATATTCTCCTTCAGTCCTCATGATTACAGACCTGCATTCAAAGCTAGGGAGATGAAGATGAGCCAATTTGATGGACTAGTATCTCCATCCTCCCCCAGACATTGAGAGATTGAATGATTATCCTTTAATTCTATATATCAAAGTCAGCAGGTTGTTTTGTTTGTTTTTACAATATACTTATTCTTTATTTTCTGTTTCTAGAATTAAGAAAGAAGTTCTTACCAGGTTTTCCTCTTGTTTAAAAAATATGTATAATCATTTATCTATCAAATAAATAATCATGACAATACATTTCATACTTCAAGCAGGAAATATGACAATACGGAAGGAGTCATTTTACTCTAATGCGGCTTGCTTTAATAGTTCTTCAGGAAAAAAATATTTCCTCCACACCTCCTCCTTGCTTGGTAGCTCAGCTGGTAAAGAACCCACCTGCAATGCAGGAGGCCCCAGTTTGATTCCTGGGTGAGGAAAATTGCTGGAGAAGGGATAGGCTACCCACTCCAGTATTCTTGGGCTTCCCTGGTAGCTTAGCTGGTAAAGAATCCGCCTGAAATGTGGGAGACCTGGGTTCGATCCCTGGGTTAGGAAGATCCCCTGGGGAAGGGAACAGCTACCCCCTTCAATATTCTGGCCTAGAGAATTCCATGGACATGGGGTCACAAAGAGTCAGACATGACTGAGCAACTTTCACATTTTACTTAACATCTCCTCCTTGGTTATTTATCTTATTATTTTAGATTTTGAGGCATCAAACTTTCAGAGGTTACCTTGCCATGTAGAACAAGTGCTTCATTCTTCATATTGTAGAAGAGCCATGAAAATATATGCTATTTATTTTTCTTTTCTCTTTTGCGTTTGCTCTTCCCATTCACTCTAAAACTCCTTTCTCTACTGTTGCCTTTGGTGTTGGAGCACAGAGCTATTAGCCTCTCCACCCTATTTAAAGATCTTGTCACAGTTGCCTAGTCCTTCTTCCTTTGACAGAAAGGTTCTTAATCCTCAAGTCTGAAATTTGCAGGCCTAGACATCTGATTGCGCAATGATTTCCTTTCTTTCACTTGTTAATAACCTCATTAGTCTTTCTGAGTCACTAAGTCTTTCCCTCTGTGGGAGGGGGAATTCAAAAATAGAGAACAAATTTAGATCTAGACTCTGTTTAACTTTGCTCCTGATGTTTGTGTGATCTTATGAGTCACTATACTTTGGTAAGAGATGAGAATATCAGACTTTTGTGAAGGTTGCTGAGATAAAGGCAAAACGGAATCTAACTTTTTGTAAACACAACGATAGCAAATCCACCTACAATGGCAGGAGACCCAGATTTTATCCCTGGGTGGGGAAGATCCCCTGGAAAAGAGAATGGCTACCCACTCCAGTATTCTTTCCTGAAGAATTCCATGGACAGAGGAGCCTGGTGGCCTACAGTCCACAGAGTTGTAAAGAGTCGAACATGACTGAGTGACTAACACTTTAATCAGTATCAGATTGAAAATGTCAAATAAAAAGGGAAATTGTGTCAGAGGCCAAAATATTTTAATTGACAGACAATGGGCTTCTGGCAAACCCAGCTGTTTATGTCATTGACAAAAATCTCATAATAAAGAAAAACTGGGGAACTGTGAAAAGGTTATTACAAGGTGGAAATACTAAAACTTGTGGACTTTGCCCCACACGAAGACTTAGAGCCTTTATTCAGAGCTCACTGCATTTAAATTTATAGCTAATTATTTCTAAATATCTTTATTCGGTATAAATACATTATTATATTTTATACCATAAATATTCATTATAATAAACTTTTTAGTACATTTTAATTGAAAGAATAACTCAAACTAATAAAGTCATTGAGGAAAATACATAACCAAGAAGCAAATTAGTAGAAGAGGGAATACTTTTAATCCTAGTACTTGAATATAACCATAACCATTTTGCAGTAATCCTTTCAGAATTTGCAAATATCATACTTTTTTGGTTTGTTTATTTGTTTGAGATATTAAAGAAATAAGATTGTAGTTGCTTAAAATTTGGTATTGTTTCTATAGGCCCAAACAAATTTTGAAAAACTCTATAAATGTTAACATATTTTTAGGCTGATATATGAAAAATATTTATTATAATTTTAAATAGTTACAAAGAATGTATTTAAAGGTAGTTCATAAATATTGCCAGTTTAAATTGAAATTATTATAAAATTATTAAAATATATCCAATAGAATAGTTTTTTGATATCTAAAATTATCCATTAAAATATTTTATTTAATGGATTAAATTTTATCTGCCTTTTATTTTCTTATTGAATTCATGTTTCCATCCTAGTTTTTTTAACAGATGTTTTACATATTTCCATAAATATATATCCTAGTGGCATTTACTTATATGCTTAAAAATTATTTTATTGATCAATGATCCTTCTTCTCTAGGACTGAAAAGTGGATATACATTAAAATTTAAGCTGTTTTCACTAAAGTATAAGGCTGTATTTTTCTTTTAATTTTTAAATGATTTATTATTATAACTTTAGTAGAATTCATTTGGTCAAAGGATTATAAATATATTAAAAGTTCAATGAATCATTATTAAGTCTTAAAATCAAATCTTAATAGCAACGACTCTCTTACTGATATGAATGGAACTTTTCCTCTTAATTCATACACCCAGTGAGAATTATTATTTATTCACAGGTGACAAAATTCTTTAATCAATTCTTTTCCATTTATTTGATAAATGTAAGTACTGGAAAACCATGTTTACCTAATACCATTCAACTCTTTTAACTTTTTGAAGCTCCACATCACAAGTCATACTTGTGCATCTACAAAAAATGATTTTTAATGATTTACCTCTTAACAAGTCAAGTAGATCCTTTTTCAATTTTTTGAAAGCAAAGAATTTGCAACTACATGATTTGTGGAGGTTACCTGCTTTTGAAAAAGGATTGATACTTTATTAAACTCTCCCTTTCCTAATACCAGTGTCAATGCTGTAAAGTTAGGGGCCCCACTATCCTTCATTAGAGGCCCCATTTTTTTTTTACAACCTCAGATAATTCATCATAGTTAAGAATTCAAGAGAGGAGAGTTATGCATTTCCTTTGTAACATTAAAAAATGAGAATCTCATTGAAGTTAGAAATCTCAGGCCATATCAATTTGAGGAGAGAATATATATGTGAGTGAAAGATCTAGAATTTGATTCTTTTAAAACTATTTAATTGTCTATGTATCTGCTGGAAAGTCCTTGCATACCTTAGCATAAAGACTATAATCTTTCCTCCCAACAGTAATTTTTTCCCATTTAACATAACATTCCATGTGTGTTTTCTCATTATTATGGAGTCCTTATACACACTTTATAGCAGTTTTCCTGGGGGCTCAGACAGTAAGCAATCCATCTGCAATGGGGGAGACCCAGTTTTGATCCCTGGGTGGAGAAGATGCCCTGGAGAAAGAAATGGCTACCCACTCCAGGTTTCTTGCCTGGAGAATTCCATGGACAGAGGAGTGAGGTGGGCTACAGTCCATGGGGTCGCAAAGAGTAAGACACTGAGCGACTAACACTTTTACTTTCATATACATTTTAATGGCTAGATCTATAAAATTTCACTAGTATTAAAGTTTAAGCTTCGCTTTATAATTTAAATGTTTTTCATTTTTTAAGATAAATAACAAGCATAAAAGCAATTTTGTAAAAAGAAATCTCCCCTGCATTCAAATTTGAGAATTGTCCTCTTAGTATAAATTTATAGAGCAGAAGCTCTGGATATAAGATAAGAATTTTCTTTAAAATTCCATAAATATAACAATACAGATTTTAATTTTTTCTCCAAATTTTAATAATTTATTTCTCAAATATTAAATAGGATATTTACCAGTGTAATCATTGGGTCTGAAATTTGTTTTTTCAAAACAGATTTAATTTCTTTAATAGATATAGGGCTAGTCAAATGTTTTATTTCTGCCTGAAACAGCTTTCCTTTGATTAGTCTTGCTATTGCTTATCAATTTTATTGATCTTTCCAAATTATTGATCCATCTCTTGTGGCCTAGGCCTACAGCCATTTGAATTTTGGTTCCTGGCCAGAGATTAAAGTCAGGTGGCAGCAGTGAGAGGCCTGAATAATAGCCACTAGACCATCAGGGACCAGTGACCAGTGACAAGGCCCTGGCCCGTATGGCTTTGCAGAAATGAATTCCCACAAAGATTGAAAGTAGTGAAACAAGTGGAGTGTTTATTAGGGGAAAAAGATTTCGTGTGGATAGGCACAGAGGCAGGCTCAGAGAGAGAATCACATCCTCATGGTGCTTAAATCACTTATATGGGCATTTCTTTCCAATGTCCTTTGGTCAATCATTTTGCTTTGCCTGGTTCTGAGTCTGTATTTGGTATATCTCAGGATCCTCCTGTGTGCTCGCACACCTTTCAGCCAGGACGGATCTAGCAAAGAGATTTATGAGTAGCTTGGCATCACTCCCCTTTTGACTTCCAAGGAGCAGACAGGTTGGGAAGGTCTCCTTGGCTTTGAGAATGACAAATATGTGGTCTCTTATCTTTTATCTGGGCAGGGTTTAGCCTCCTCTCTCTCTCCTGCTATCTTCATTTTGGAGTATCGGTCCACAGGGAAGGAACTCCAGCTGCTCATCCTGGAGGACTATCTGTCTCATGCTTTATGACCAGCTCTGACTTTGTTAATTTTCTCTAATACTCTCTTCTTTATTTTATTGATAATTGCTTTTTCCCTGTCTACTCACTTTTTGTGTGTCTGTGTGTGCCTGTGTGCTCAGTTGTGTTAGACTCCTTGCAACTTTCAACAACCAGCCTCCTCTGTCGATGGAATTTTCCAGGCAAGAATACTTGAGTGGGTTGCTATTTCCTACTCCAAGAGTTTTCCCTGACTCGGATGGAAACTACACCTCCTAAGTTTCCTATATTGGCAGGCGGATTCTTTACCGATGCGTCACTTTGGGCTTAATATAACTTTCTTTTTCTACTTAATAAAGTAAAAGTTTGGATTACTGATTATAAACCTTTCTTTTTCCTAATAAAGTTAAATATCTGTAAATAACTTTCTAAGTACCACTTTGGCAGCATCCCTGGTTTTGATTAGTAGTGTTTTAATTACCCATCAATTATACATTTTTCCTAATTTTCCTTTTTAATTTTTCAGCTGTGTGGTCTTTAGACCTGTTTTGCAAGTGTCAGTTAGATCAATTTAGCTATAGTATCATTCAGATTTTCTGTATCATTACTGATGTTCTGTCTACTTTTTCTATCAAATACTGAAAGACAAATGTTGAAATCTACAACTACAAAGCTGAATTCCCTTTGGTTCCATCAGGTTTTTTTCTTTTGCATTCCTAAGTTCTGTTATTAGGTTTTTGTTGTTTAGTCACACTTTGGTATCCAACTCTTGCAACCCCGTGAAGTCTAGTCCATCAGACTCCTCTGTCCGTGGGATTTCCCAGGCAAGAATACCGCAGTGGGTTGCCATTTCCTTCTCCAGGGCATCTTCCATACCCAGGGATTGAAACCACTTCTCCCCCCAATGCAAATCTCCTGCATTGCAGGCAGATTTTTTATGGCTGAGTCATCAAGGAAGATCTCTATTATTAAGTACCTCCGCATCTAGGGTTGTTTTGTTGTTCTGATGAACTGGCTTTTGTCTTCCAGGTTAATAAACACTATAAGCATTCTTCTTTATCTCAAACAATACTCTTTGTTTGAGTATTGAAAGTCTGCTTTGTCTTATATCATTATACCCATGTACCCATGCCAGCTTTCATATGCTTACCCCTACATGGCATACTCCTTTATTTATTTTAATTTTAACCTATTTTTCTGTATATTTAAAGTGTGTCTCTTGTGCAAAGCTTGTAGCTGGGCTTTGCTTTTCTATTCAGCCTGACAAGTTCTGTCTTTTAATTAGAATATTCTGTGCATTAACATTTAATATAATTTTTGGTACATTTGGGTTTGTCTGCCATCTTTTCCATTTGTTTTCCATTATCATTTCTTTTTCTCTCTCTCTGTTTCTCTCTGTGTGTGTCTCTCTCTCTTTCCTCCTACTTTCTTTCAGTTCCTGTTTATCTATTTATCCCTTTTCTGCCTTCTTCTAAGATGATCAAAGATTTTTTAGCATTCTGTTTTGATTCTTCTATTGGCTTTGTAAAATATACCTGCTTCTGAGTAGTATTAATAATACTCTACCCTGCTGCCTCATATCTGAAAATAATTGACTTCTATCTATCTATGAGACAACTAGTCTTGTATGGGTTACTGCAGCATGATAGGATAAGTTCAAGTCTTTCATTATGATTTCTTGAATGGAAATTTGGCGTGAAAAAATGAATTTTATACAAATCAATCTGTCAGCAAAATACATAATGATCTGAGTCATAAAGACTAATGAAAGCCCAACCAGGACCCCAGTAAAATGATACAGGTATTTGAAATGAAGCTGTGGGCTAGAGAGGTAGCAGAAGTAACTGAAAATAGTTTTGAGAGAATAACAGCAAAAATGAAAATCTTAGCAAAGTTTTGAAGGAGAGTTTTTAAAAGTTTGAAGGAAGAACATTATTATTTAGTTAAAGATTTGGAGATAGGGTTTGAAGAAGCCATAGAATATAAGAAAATGTCTAAGATCCCAGCTTTCAGAATGAAGGGGGAAAAGAGTCTAAAACTGAGGGGACAAAAGAGGAATTGAGAAAGAAAAAAAAGAGGGTGATTTTATTTGGAAACATGCTGGATTAAAGGTTTAAAAAAGAAAAAGTGGATACATCCTGAACACTCAAGGAAATATGGAATTAGAGCTCAGATGAGTGGTCAGGGTAGGTTGTATGGATTTGATTTCTTTCTCACTTAGAATACATGAAAGCACATGGTTAGGGAGGGAATGCATATGGGACAAGGAAGAGTGAGCAGCGGACAGAATACATGATGCCATTGAATCAGGGGGAACAGGGACAAACAGTGGATGTGGCTAAAGAATGATGGAGCTGGAAATTAGGACACCAGTAGTGAAATTAAAAGACGCTTACTCCTTGGAAGGAAAGTTATGACCAACCTAGATAGTATCTTCAAAAGCAGAGACATTACTTTGCCAAGAAAGGTCTGTCTAGTCAAGGCTATGGTTTTTCCAGTGGTCATGTATGGATGTGAGAGTTGGACTGTGAAGAAAGCTGAGCACCAAAGAATTGATGCTTTTGAGCTGTGGTGTTGGAGAAGACTCTTGAGAGTCCCATGGACTGCAAGGAGATCCAACCAGTCCATCCTGAAGGAGATCAGCCCTGGGATTTCTTTGGAAGGAATGATGCTAAAGCTGAAACTCCAGTACTTTGGCCACCTCATGTGAAGGGTTGACTCATTGGAAAAGATTCTGATGCTGGGAGGAATTGGGGGCAGGAGGAGAAGGGGATGACAGAGGATGAGATGGCTGGATGGCATCACTGACTCGATGGACGTGAGTCTGAGTGAACTCCGGGAGTTGGTGATGGACAGGGAAGCCTGGCATGTTGCGATTCATGGGGTCGTAAAGAGTCGGACACGACTGAGAGACTGAACTGAACTGAACTGAGTGAAGAAAAGGCTGGATTATGAGGAAGACAGCAGGAGAAATCTCACAGGTGGTTTTGATTGTGAGATTTGTCAGTTCATTTTAATAGTAAACACAGGGGAAAGCTCTCAAAGCTTCTGCTAAATTCACGGGGTCACAAAGAGTCAGACACGACTGAGCGACTGAACTGAACTGAACTGAAGTATATGGTTATCAACACTGGATTTCCTGGAAAGTCTCTCTATCACCTTCCAGGAAAACCTTCTGCCCTTGGATCTTTCCAAAGAGAAGGTGCACGCTGCCTTATATTCTTGCATTTTATAATTCTGCATAATTTAAACATGATGTATTTAACATTAGCACCTTGGACCCTCACAATAGCCTGCAGATATAGGCTGCACAGAGCATATATTTTCAGCCTTGAGTGTTGTTCCAGATAGGAAAAGAAAAGCCCAAGAGGTTTTTTGTCTTCCCACTCTTCCAACGTTCTTTCACTAACCCCTAATACATCTTATAATTCTACATTATGATAGAGAAAAGTATTATAAACTTTCCCCACACTGTGCATAGCTGGTGAAATAAGGATGTATTATCTGATGACAGAATAAATATAAACAAATGTTTCATTGCCATATACTAATATTTCACTGGAACATACATAGAGAACATAGATTAAGGGTCATTTGAATTTACTGGGAGTTTTGTATCAGTTCAGTTCGATGCAGTTTAGTCACTCAGTCGTGTCCGACTCTTTGCAATCCCATGAATCGCAGCACGCCAGGCCTCCCTGTCCATCACCAACTCCCAGAGTTCACCCAAACTCATGTGCATCCAGTCAGTGATGCCATCCAGCCATCTCATCCTCTGTCGTCCTCTTCTCCTCTTGCCCCCAATCCCTCCCAGCATCAGGGTCTTTTCCAATGAGTCAACTCTTCGCATGAAGTGGCCAAAGTATTGGAGTTTCAGCTTCAGCATCAGTCCTTCCAATGAACACCCAGGACTGATCTCCTTTGGAATGGACTGGTTGCATCTCCTTGCAGTCCAAGGGACTCTCAAGAGTCTTCTCCAACACCACAGCTCAAAAGCATCAATTCTTCCGTGCTCAGCTTTCTTCACAGTCCAACTCTCACATCCATACATGACCACTGGAAAAACCATAGCCTTGACTAGACTGACCTTTGTTGGCAAAGTAATGTCTCTGCTTTTGAATATGCTATCTAGGTTGGTCATAACTTTCCTTCCAAGGAGTAAGCGTCTTTTAATTTCATGGCTGCAATCACCATCTGCAGTGATTTTGGAGTTTTGTATACTAACCACTAAACATTGGAAAATTACTTAAACATAGACAATTTTAAGATAGGAAGTTAAAAAAACAAAACAAAACCAGCACCCAGATTGCTTAGAAGCGTTAATATATAATTCTTTCTTTCTTGAACTTTTCTCCTATTGTCTCTCTTTTGGGACAGGAAGAATGCTCTTTCTGTGTATTGTTTATCTGGGTTACAATTATATGTAACACTGACTCATTATAAATTTGCATCTTTTACCATTTAGTCCAAATAATTATCCGTGATATGATTACTTTCTTTCTCCCACTCTCTCTTCCTACACCTCTTTTCTCATCCTTCTCAGTTCATTAATTAATAAAAGATGAAAGGGAAAAGTATGCTATCATTGACAATAGGAATGATATGCCATCACTTATGACAGAATTTTCTTACTAATATTATACTTGGTATATATATATACATGCATGCTAAGTTGCTTTAATCATGTCTGACCCTTCGTGACTCTATGGACTGTAGCCTGCCAGGCTCCTCCATCCATGGGATTCTCCAGGCAACAATACTGGAGTGGGTTGCCATGCCCTCCTCCAGGGGATCTTTAAAACCCAGGGATCGAGCCTGCGTCTCTTACATTTCCTGCATTGGCAGGTGGGTCCTTTACTAGTGCCACCTGATATATACATAT
The DNA here is from genome assembly GCF_055505025.1 of Bos grunniens. NCBI lineage: Eukaryota > Metazoa > Chordata > Mammalia > Artiodactyla > Bovidae > Bos > Bos grunniens. Next base: position 10,754,974 of record NC_141190.1, read on the forward strand.
AAACGTACATATACATATTCAGTTCAGTTCAGTTCAGTCGCTCAGTCGTGTCCGCCAGGCCTCCCTGTCCATCACCAACTCCCAGAGTTCACCCATACTCATGCACATCCAGTCGGTGATGCCATCCAACCATCTCATCCTCTGTCGTTCCTTTCTCCTCCTGCCCCCAATCCCTCCCAGGATCAGGGTCTTTTCTATATACATATACATAATTTTCATCACAGTTGTCACCTCTCCCTTGGGCTGTAAGAATACCACACATTTAAGTTACATTTTATTGTGCTTGCAAACACAGGCTTTCTCTTGTTATTTTTTATTTGGTTGCCAAGCAACATGCATGCACAGAGTTTCATATTTCTTGTCCCTATCTCATTTTCAATTCTGTTGATGATAAGAATTTTACACTCAAATCTGTTATCAGAATTATTCCTCTCTTCAAATCTTCTACTAAGTTACACTGTGCCCAGATTTTCCGTTGTTATTCAGTTGCTAAGTCATGTCTGACTCCTTGAGACCCCATGGAGTACAGCATGCCAGGCTTCCCTGTCCTTCACTGTCTCCTGGATTTTGCTCAAATTCATATCCATTGAGTCAGTGATGCCAACCAATTATCTCATCCTCTGCTGCCCCCTTTTCCTCCTGCCCTCAATCTTTCCCAGCATCAAGGTCTTGTCCAATGAGTTGGCTCATTGCATCAAGTAGCCAAAGGATTGGAGCGTCAACATCAGCATCAGTCCTTCCAATGAATATTCAGAGTTGATTTCCTTTAGGCTTGACTGGTTTGATCTCTGTGTTGTCCAAGAGACTCTTGAGAGTCTTCTCCAGCATCACAACTTGAAATCACCGATTCTTTAGTGCTCAGCCTTCTTTGGTAGCTCAGATGGTAAAGAATCTGCCTACAATGTGGGAGAACCGGATTTGATCCCTGGGTCAGGAATATCCCCTGAAGAAGAGAGTGGCAACCCACTCCAGTATTCTTGCCTGGAGAATTCCATAGACAGAGGAGCATGGGTGAGATACAGTCCATGGGATTGCAAAGAGTTGGACACGACTGAGCCACTAACACTTTCACTTTCAGCCTTCTTTATGGTCCAACTCTCACATCCATACATGGCTACTGGAAAACTATAGTTTTGACATGCAGATCTTTGTTGGCAAAGTGATGTCTCCACTTTTTGCTTCGTTGTCTAGCTTTGCCATGGCTTTTCTTCCAAGGAGCAAGCATCTTTTAATTTTGTGGCAGCAGTCACTCTCTGCAGTGATTTTGGAGCCCAAGTAAATAAAGTCTGTCACAGTTTCCATTGTTTCCCCTTCTATTTGCCATGAAGTGACGGGACTGGATGCCATGATCTTCATTTTGGGAATGTTGAGTTTTAAGCCAGCATTTTCTACTCTCCTTTTTCACCCTCATCAAGAGGTTCTGTAGTTCCTCTTTATTTTCTTCCATTAAAGTGTTATCATCTGCATATATGAGGTTGTTGATATTTCTCCCAGAAATCTTGATTCCAGCTTGTACTTCATCCAGCCCAGCATTTCACATGATGCACTCAGCATATGTTAAGACACCTCTTAATACTTTGAGATATTTTCACTATAGAATATTTTATAAGAGAAGGCAAAATTCAGTGAAAAGAACATGGAGTAAATAAACCTTGTTCAAATCCTAAATTGGCATTTTCTACTTGTGGAAAAATAATAATTTATGATGATTAAGCATATACATGCTCAATCAATGGCTTAAGAAATATATATTAAACATTTAATAACTAAGGTATTTCATATGGTAAAAAATAAGAATTCTTGGTGAAAGTTATAAACAAACAGAAATTTTAAAAATTAATTTATTTATTTTAATTGGAGGCTAATTACTTTACAATATTGTGGTGGTTTTTACCATACACTGACATGAATCAGCCATGGGTGTACTGCCGGGGTCCAGCCCCGGCTGATCCAGGGTATTCGAAGGAGAGACAGCATAGGCGACCTATTTATTTAAATATTTATCAAAGATAGAAAGAGTAATAGAATGAGGATAGCTCAGTAGGAAAATTCAGTGGAGAAAAGAGGCTGAGTAGCTTGGTTTACGCGGGAGACCAATAAAACTTCAAGACAAGAAGTTTGCACCACTTACATAGGCCGCAGGCGTCCTTCCATTCTCCCGAAGGAGAGGAGACACTGAGGCCTCCCCCGTCGGATCTTAGAAGCCCAGGCATAATTAGCAAGCATGACGGGTTCCGTGCTCCAGATGGAGACTCAGCCAGAGTGAGAGAGAGAGAGCAACATGGGGAGACCAGTATTTCGAGAAACTGATCCCAATTCTTTATTTTCCATGGTCTACTTTTATACACTGAGATGTCATGCAAAAGTCACGTGGGGTCAGCAGTCCTGACTTTTATCGAAGTCAGGTGCTTCATACAAATGTATACAGAGGTCTTAGGGGTGTTACATCGTCTTCTGGCCAGGGGACCTGCTGACAATTTATGACCCTCTCCTTGTGACAGCAGTCAGTCAACCAGGACACTTATTTCTCCAGGGGTGATTATTCTTAAAACAGACGCCACCCAAATAAAGTTACATTCCTATAGGGTGAGGGTGTAGTAGGTTTTAGTTAAGGAAAGAATTTACTTAGCCTAAGGTCTAATGTGATTAATATCAAAGGTTAATACTTATTTCTTCTATATATTCATTAATGTGTGTAAGGGCAGGGGATATGGAGACTTAGCAACAAACATTGGCTCAACAAATGAAAAACCCTTCACCAATACAATTTCTAATCAGTCCATTATACTTATACTAATAGTTTTCTAACTTTTCTGAGGAACCTGTTTTTAGAAGGTTTAAAGCATCGCGTGCCTCTCACGGTTGGGAGGCTATGAGCAATCACATGTGGCTGGACAAGCCTGTCAGGCAGGCTAGAGAACCTTCAGAGGAGTTTGTAGGTTAAAACAGTCTTGTCACGCCCAGAAGTTTTTATTAACTGGAGCTCTAAGTTAACTCCTTCTCCGAAAGAGGTGGTGAGGGACAGGCCCCCATAAAGTCAGAGGTGTAGGTGGGAGCACAAAGTAGTAAAGCAGGCAGGCTCTGGTTATGGGGGTAGATGCTCGAGGATTTCCAGGGGGACTCCTGAGGCTCGATCCCGCCTTTGCGTATGTCGAGCCTCCTTCCTCATGACCTTTGCCACGGGCGGAGTGCCTCACTCTCGCCCCCAACAGTGTACATGTGTCCCCCATCCTGAAACCCCTCCCACCTCCCTCCCTATTTCATCTCTCAGTGTTATCCCAGTGCACCAGCTTTGAGTGCCCAGTGTCATGCATCAAACTTGGACTGGTGATCTATTTCATGTATGGTAATATATACGTTTCAATACTATTCTCCCAAATCATCCCATCCTCATCTTCTCCCACATAGTCCAAAAGTCTGTAATTTACATCTGTGTCTCTTTTGCTGTCTTGCATATATGATCATCATTACCATCTTTCTAAATTCCATATATATGCATTAATATGCCATATTGGTGTTCTTTTTTCTGACTTACTTCACTCTGTATATAGGCTCCAGTTTTATCCACCTCATTAGAACTGATTCAAATGCATTCTTTTTTTTAATAACTAAGTAATAGTCCATCGTGTGTATGTACCACAGCTTTCTTACCCATTCGATGGATATCTAGGTTGCTTCCATGTCCTAGCTATTGTAAGCAATGCTGCAATGAACACTGGGGTACACATGTCTCTTTCTATCGGTGTGGATGCGCAGCAGTGGGATTGCTGGGTCATATGGCAATTCTCTTTCCAGCTTTTAAAGGAATCTCCACATGGTTCTCCATAGTGGCTGTACTACTTTTCATTCCCACCAACAGTGTAAGAGATTTCCCTTTCTCCACACCCTCTCCAGCACTTACTGTTTGTAGACTTTTTGATAGCAGCCATTCTGACCACCATGAGATGGTACTTCATTGTGGTTTTGTTTTGTATTTCTCTGATAATGAGTGATGTTGAGCATCTTTTCATGTGTTTGTTAGCCATCTGTATGTCTTCTTTGGAGAAATGTCTATTTAGTTCTTTGGCCCATTTTTTGATTGGGTTGTTTATTTTTCTGGTATTGAGCTGGGAGCTGCTTTTATATTTTTGAGATTATGTCAGTTGCTTCATTTGCTATTATTTTCTCCCATTCTGAGGGCTGTCTTTTCACCTTGCTTATAGTTTCCTTTGTTGTGCAAAAGCTTTTAAGTTTAATTAGGTCCCATTTATTTATTTTAGCTTTTATTTCCATTACTCTGGGAAGTGGGTCATAGAGAATCCTGCTGTGATTTATGTCAGAGAGTGTTTTTCCTATGTTTTCCTCTAGGAGTTTTATAGTTTCTGGTCTTATGTTCAGATCTTTAATCCATTTTGAATTTATTTTTGTGTATGGTGTTAGAAAGTGTTCTAGTTTCATAATTTCACAGGTGGTTGACCAGTTTTCCCAGCATCACTTGTTAAAGAGATTGTCTTTTCTCCATTGTATATTCTTGCCTCCTTTGTCAAAGATAAGATGTCCATAGGTGCATGGACTTATTCTGGGCTTTCTCTTTTGTTCCACTGATCTATATTTCTGTCTTTGTGCTAATACCATACTGTCTTGATGACTGTAGCTTTGTAGTATAGTCTGAAGTCAGGCAGGTTGATCCCTCCACTTCCATTCTTCCTTCTCAAGATTGCTCTGGCTATTCGAGGTTCTTTGTATTTCCATACAAATTGTGAAACTATTTGTTCTAGTTCTGTTAAAAATACCATTGGTAGCTTGAAAGGGATTGCATTGAATCTATAGATTGCTTTGGATAGTATACTCATGTTCACTATATTGATTCTTCTGATCCACAAACATGGTATATTTCTCAATCTATTTGTGTCATCTTTGATTTCTTTCATCAGTGTTTTATAGTTTTCTATATATAGGTCTTTTCTTTCTTTAGGTAGATTTATTCCTAAGTATTTTATTCTTTTTGTCACAATGATGAATGGAATTTTTTCCTTAATTTCTCTTTCTGTTTTCTCATTGTTAGTGTATAGGAATACAAGGGATTTCTGTGTATTAATTTTATCCTGCAACTTTGCTATGTTTATTGATTAGATCTAGTAATTTTCTGGTGATGTCTTTAGGGTTTTCTATGTAGAGGATCATGTCATCTGCAAACAGTGAGAGTTTTACTTCTTTTTTTCCAATCTGGATTTCTTTTATTTCTTTTTTTTCTCTGATTGCTGTGGCTAAAACTTCCAAAACTATGTTTAACAAAACCCTTGTCTCATTTCTGACTTTAGAGGAAATGCTTTCAATTTTTCACCATTGAGGATAATGTTTGCTGTGGGTTTATCATATATGGCTTTTATTATGTTGAGATATGTTCCTTCTATGCCTGCTTTCTGGAGGGTTTTTATCATAAATGGATGCTGAATTTTGTCAAAGGCTTTCTCTGCACCTATTGAGATAATCATATGATTTTTATCTTTCAGTTTTTTAATGTGGTATATCACATTGATTGATTTGCAAATATTGAAGAATCCTTGCATCTCTGGGATAAAGCCCACTTGGTCATGATGTAAGATCTGTTGGATTCTGTTTGCCAGAATTTTGTTGAGGATTTTTGCATCTATGTTCATCAGTGATATTGACCTGTAGTTTTCTTTTTTTGTGGCATCTTTGTCTGGTTTTGGTATTCAGGTAATGGTGGCCTCATAGAATGAGTTTAGCAGTTTATCTTCCTCTACAATTTTCTGGAAAAGTTTGAGTAGGATAGGTGTTAGCTCTTCTCTATATTTTTGGTAGAATTCACCTGTGAAGCTGTCTGGTCCTGGGCTTTTGTTTGTTGGAAGATTTTTGATTACAGTTTTGATTTTCATTCTTGTGATGAGTCTGAAAACAGAAAATTTTTAACAGCTTTGCTGTGTTCTTATTTGAAAAGAGATGTTAGTACATTATAACCTGTCATTTACTCACAACTCAATTCAAAGAGTTATATCATATGTAGCATGAGCAAGGGTAGAGAAATGAAAAATATAAAAGCTTAAATACAGGCACAGTATAAAATGTGGTTTTTACCTTTAAGAACTTATGGACTAGTTTCACAGCCAAGACTTACCCATCTGAAGCAATCACTGAATAGTAGAAGACATGTTGTAATAATAGCTGCTGCTGCTAAGTCGCTTCAGTCGTGTCTGACTCTGTGCGACCCCACAGACGGCCTCCCACCAGGCTCCCCCATCCCTGGGACTCTCCAGGCAAGAACACTGGAGTGGGTTGACATTTCCTTCTCCAATGCATGAAAGTGAAAGTGAAGTCGCTCAGTCGTGTCCAACTCTTAGCGACCCCATGGACTGCAGCCTACCAGGCTCCTCCATCCATGGGATTTTCCAGGCAAGAGTACTAGAGTGGGGTGCCATTGCCTTCTCGAGTAATAATGGCTACTGTTTATTAAATGCCAAACTCTGTTAGATATTTTATAGACATGATTTATCATCTTAGTTATCATTTATCATCTTAAACTAATCTTCCCAGGAAACTAAGTTTCAGGGAGGTTACATTAACTAGCACAGCTAATAGTGATAGCCAATACTTAGAGAGTGCCTAAAATGTTTGGCTTCAGTGGGGACACAATGATGGATGCTAGAGCACAGGAGCTGTGGCTCATAACTAGTTCTACTCCCTGTAGTCATAGATCTGAGATCAAGTTCTCATGGCCTCCACACCCTCCAAAGCACAGATCTAGAATTTTAACTTAAAAATTTTCACAAAGCACTCAGGACTCATTATTGGCTTTATTTTACCATTGAGCTGACTGAGATTCATCAAAGAACCATCCAGAGAAACTGACCTTTGTGTGCTTTCAGAACCAAAGCTTGCTTAGAGCTACTTGTGGAGTCTTTATACCTGTATAATCTGGCTAACTTTCACTTCCATTTCTGCAACATCATTAAGGGTTCGAGTGGGGATTCATTGAAAATGCTGCCCAAGCATCAGCATAATCCCTGGTTACTTGTTTGCTTGGTAAGCTGACATGACTATAACTGAACAATGAGAAAAACAGAATAAAATTCTTCACTATTTCCTTTGTTGAGTAATTGTTATTCTTGGTTTCATCATCAATGTATCTGTCAGTGCAAAATGCATGGCTTATGAGAACTACCTGTATAACCCACATGCATTTGACTTAAAATAGTTAAGGCCAATATGAAGCGGAAAATACACCAACAATTTTTTGGAAGTCTCATAGTACTTCCTGGGGCTATAACAAGAAAGAGAGAAAAAAAGTGATCATTAGAGAAAGGAGATTTTGAACATTAGAGGAAAGTCTTACCATTCTTGGTGTTATCATTTTTAAAACCACTTTCATTAAGTCTCTCATCACAGTCATGGGGGGCATCTGCCTACAGGAAAGTTTTCAAAGATGAGGTTCCAGTTTTTGGTTACTTGCATTGTTTTAGCCTCCCCTTCATCACAGTGTATGTGTTAGTGCTAATTGCTCAGTCTTGTCCAACTCTTTGTGACCCCATGGACCCTGCCAGGCTCCTCTGTCGATGGAATTCTCCAGGCAAGAATACTGGAGAGGGTAGCCATTCCCTTGTCATCAGAGTGTACAATGAAGAGAAAGAGAAAAAATATCAAACAAGCATTTCCTAAAGTTTTCCCTGGAAAATTTGGGTCAAGTTATGTTTAACTGATGTCATTCAAATGATAAAATTCTAAGAGCAAATAAGACTATGGAAAAATAAAAAGTTAAATAGAATCTTGGTTGTAGAACCATACTGAGTCTTAATTATGATATTTTAAGTTAAGACTCTCCAACAATCATGTACATAGCTTATATATATGTATATACAAATATAGAGAGTCTAAAAACATACATTTATGTCTATATATTATAACATTTTCCATGAGCTGATTTTAAAAATACCATTTTGCTATTAAAATGGAAGTCACTTTTACAGCAAAGCAACATAAATGCTTTAGAGTAATAAATCAATATAATCTATACAGATTATATTATCTACATATAAAATATAAATTGTATTCATATAATATGAAAATAATAAATATAATCTATATTGATTTAGTCTGGGTTCTTGAGGCTAAAGGTTTTATGTTTAAAGATTAAAAGTTCCCTGGAATTTACAATGTCTTCTGTCTTCTTAGTCAAACATTATGTCTTCTCTCTTCTTAGTTCTACATGGAATCAGCAGGAGGTCAATGTACAACACATTCATGAGGAAGCTATCCTAGAAACGGGTCAAAGAAATTAGAGGATTGTTGCAGTATCACTAAGGAGGAGTAAATAAGGTAGATTTACCCAACAATTACACTAAATATTGTGAGACTCAGATTACACAGAGCAGGTAAACACATGCCCAGAAAGCACATGTAAGCACAGCCCTGGTGAGAAGTACCTGCAGAAAGGTTGTTTGGTTAGGACCTGCTACTTCTTATAAACATATAACACAAAGACACCTGTTGCCTGGGTGTATCACCCTCCCATACCCAGATCCAACACAGAGGAGAACAAAACAAAGGCAGCCAAATGGGCCTTCCTCCAGTCATGGCTGCAAAATACAGTCTGTCATGACTAATTCATTCTTGTACACAGCTAGGGCTCTTCTAAGCTGCACACAGCCCTCTTCCTGCATCACTACAAGCCCCACAAACTCTCCAGTCTGCCCATTTCAGAAGAGTGTCCAATCTCCTCTAATTCAGGAACCCCAGTCACTTGCCAGTGATTGCGACTCAGAGGCCTCAAGTACCAACCACTCAGCAGAGACTGGAGCATCTAAATTGTCAATGTCTTGAGAGAAAAGACTAATTTTTTAAATTGCCCTACTACCTTCCTGTAGGGGCTTTGCGATCACTTGGTGGTAAAGAATCTACCTGCAAGGCAGGAGACACGAGAGACAGGAGTTTGATTCCTGGGTCTGGAAGATCCCCTGGAGGAGCAAATGGAAACCCATTCTAGTATTTCTGCCTGGAAAAAATCCTGTGGACAAGGGAGATTGGCAGGCTACAATCCATGGGGTCACAAAGAGTCAGACAAAACTGAGTGACTAAGCACACAAATTCCCATAAGATACAGTCATGAATTAAGGACACAATGAACTCTCAAAACTTAGTGTCAGAAAGAGAGGACCAATTCAGTGGGGTAAGATGAAAGCAGACAAGTGATACAAAATAGTGAGTCAATTTGGGATAGTCTTTAAGATTAAATGACAAGTACTCATTCTTTCTTTCACCCATCGATATATTTGGCAAACATTTATAGGCACTGTTGACTAAAAGATATATTCACACACTAAAAGTTGAGAGTTATTATATGCTTTATTCAGTGGACATACTGAAGACTTCAAGCCCTGGAGGTAGCATCTCAAGTAATCCTGAGAAAACTTCTCCAAGTAGGCAAGGGGGTAGTTGGAACACATAGGAGTTTCTCAACAAAAGGTAGGTGGTAGGAACACAAGATTATTGTTAATAAAAGAAAACTAGATATCTCAGGTTAAGGAATGTAGTGCTTCTCTGTGTATGGAAAGATGTCAGAATATGGGCTTACTGAAATCATTCCTTTGATATATACCTCAGCTGTCTGGGACCAGTATCCTGGGTTTTCACAACCTGAGTTTCCTCAGGGCTCACTGTAGGGCGTGGCCACAGTCTGATGCCTGCTAGAAGGCAGGTGTTTTTAATTTCCTTCCTTAGTTCCCACGGGGCTCACTGCTGAAGGGCTGCAATCACTGATGACTCTGACATCCTTTGTTTACTAATATGGCAGGCAATATTTGACTTCTCAGAACCTTCATGCTAGGTTTCAAAGAGGCAGATATGAGAACAAAACTTTTTCTTTTCTCAAGGAATCCAGTCTGTTTTTCACATGTGGAAATACACATGAATCACTTGAAATGAGGGTTTTAAATGCAGGAGCCTAGCTATATACCCATAGGTTCTCATCTGGTTTGGCTGGGGTGGGTTCCAAAAGTCTTCATTGTTTTAACAGTAATTTTGATGTCTGTGATCCATGGTCACATGTAATACTAAGCAGGCACATAGCAGAGGGTCCTAGTAAGTCTATTCTGAATTGTCTTGGTCTCAGAAGGCCTCAGCTTGCAGCTGCTTGAAGCTGGATTTTGGTTTCCAACCAGAGACTGAAGTCAGGCCATGGCAGTGAGAGCTTTAAATCCTAGCCACTAGACCAGAATCAGCAACAAGGTCTGGTCCTTCTCTTTGCAAAAATGAATTCCCACGAAGATATGGAAAGTAGTGAAACATGTTAAGTGCTTATTAGAAGGAAAACGGTACATGTGTATAGAAAACACATGGGCTCCAAGAGAGTCACGCCCTCGTGGTAGTTGAATCACTTATATGGGGCATTTTTTCCCTGGGTTTTCTTTAGCCAATTATCTTGCTTTGCCTGGTTCTGCGTCCGTATTTATATATCTCAGGCTCTTCCCATGTGTGTGCACCCCTCTCTTAGCCAAAGTGGAGTCTAGTGGAGAGGGCTATGGGTAGGTGACATCACTCCCCGTTTGATCTCCAAGGGGCCTTTCTGCACATGCATAGTCGGGAAAGTCTCCTTGATCTTGAGAATGAGAAATATGTGGTGCCTTATCTGGACAGGGCTCAATTCCTTCTCCTGTTCATCTTGGAGCATCTGTCCACAGGGGACAAACTCCAGCTGCTCAGCCTGGGGCCCATATATCTCCTAACTCAGACAGAAAGGTTAAGAGCCTAATGATTCACATTTCCTTTAGAATTAAGCCACCAGAGTTTAGACCTTGGCTCCATCCCTATATGTCTGACCTCAGGCAAACAACTTGACCTCAACACCAGGTTTCATTTGAAATACAGTTGTAATAACATTTCTTAACCCTTGGGTTTATTTTAAAAAGAAAATGAGATCATCACAATCACGTCTGACACCTTACTTGGCACATAATAGGTGTTCAAAACAAGTTATATTAGCTACAATAATTATCACTGTTGGTGGTGGCATTATTACTCTACCATATTGTAGTGTTTTACCAGAATTTGGCTCTATTAATCAATATTTTTTGTATATAAATATATTAACACAAACCTACATATGTATTATGTGAGCTTCCCAGGTGACACTAGTGGTAAAGATCCGCCTGTCAATGCAGGAGATTCAGTAGACTTTGCTTCGATCCCTGGGTCGGGACGGTCCCCTGGAGGAGAAGGTGGCAACCCACTCCAGTATCTTGCCTGGAGAACGTCATGGAGAGAGGAGGCTGGTGGGAGACAGTCCCTGGGGTTGCAAAGAGTCAGACACAACTGAGCAACTAAGCACACACGTACCACATACATAATCCATATATTATTAATCATATTAATTATAGTATAGATTCAAAACGCCAAAACTTTGGCCACCTGATGCAAAGAACTGACTCACTGGAAAAGACCCTGATGCTGGGAAAGATTGAAGGCGGGAAGAGAAGGAGATGACATAGGATGAAATAGTTGGATGGCATCACCGACTCAGTGGACACGAGTTTGAGTAAACTTCAGGAGTTGGTGATGTATAGGGAGGCCTGGCATGCTGAAGTCCATGGGGTCACAAAGACTTGGACACGACTGAGTGACTGAACTGAACTGAACTGATATACTCAATAAAGATTATGACTTTAACAAATCCAAGAAAGGAGTTCATGAAATTTTCTGTAACAGAATAGTGAAGGCATAGTCTGAAAAATCCTTCCATTTCTTACAGAGTGAGACTTGTCATCATCATTGAGATTTTCATTTTATATAGTGGTTAATGGGAGATCACCTGCAAAATGCCCCCCTCTGTTACTTTTGCAGTCATTATTTGTTTTTTCAACTTGAGTAGTTTAAAAGCCAAATGAGGAATATATTTCATCTCATAATTTTCACAATTTTCTATTTGAAAAACAGCTTCTTTCTTATGATAGAGTAATATTGGACATAGAAAATTTAGAAATGGAGAGTCCTTTAAAAATAAGAAAAAATTTACTGTCTATATATAACCATAATTAAAATTTGATGCTTAGTCCTTTCTTTCTCTTTATAGTTTGTTATATCACTGAGATCAAAATGTATGCACAAATTGCATTATTTTTCCCTTAGTATTATATAATGGGAATTCACATATCATGCAAAAAGATAATATTTGGGTGTTGAATAATTCCATTCTTCCTCCCCCATAATTTATTTTATCACTCTCTTATTTTAGGAAATTAAGATAAACAATAAGGTAAATTTTACAGATGATGCTTTCATACTTTTTTTCTTTTGGATAAACTCTTGGAATTGGAATTATAGAGTAAGGTGTATAAATATTTTTAAATTTCCAATATGTGCTAACACATTTCTTTCCATTAAGGTTGTGTCAATACTTGCTTCCACCATCAGAAGAGTACTAATTTATCTGATAACTAGAGATATTAAATGTGCTTTGATTCATATGTTTGTCCTTTGGTTTTTCTGTGAATTATATATACATTTCCTTCTTTTGTTCAATTATCTATTGTAGATTTAATTGATATTGGTTTTATTTTTTTCTTCTTTCCTTCCTTTCTTCTTTCTTTCTTTTCTTACTAAAAAGTCACCAGTTCAGATTTTTCATGGGATGAATCTTGAATAATTAAGTATATTATTTGTTAGGACACCACCTAGAAGGATCTTTCCACTCCCTCCAACAGTATTCTTATAGAAAGTTTACACAGAATTTCACTTTTAGAATTCTCTTTGATGACAAATATATTAATATTTCCTTTTACAGGTAGATTCCAAATGTGGCAGCTTTTAGCAGCAACATGCTGGATGCTTCTTCTTGGACCTGTATTCGGTTATCACAAGAAAGGATGCACCACAAATCCTGAAGCTACTATGAATATTGTAAGTCGTTCATTAAGGAAAAATATTTAAGATAAGACAATTATTAAGCTATTGTCATTTTAGGGGCTTTCCTGCTGTCATTTTTAGATATGACTGGTATGCCTGTCTAGTTTTTAAAAATTCTAAGTTGACTAAATCTGTGTTTCCAACCTTTGTTCCTTGGCGTCGTTGACTAAACATAGAACTGCAAAACCTGACTCAATTTGGGGCAGTGAGGCTCCCTCTGCTGGTGGCTTGAGCTACCATTTCATTGTGGTTTCTTGAAGAGAAAGTTCACAAATTCCTGTTGATGATCTTTTTAGAGAATCCTTGGGCTCTTCTGAGGTTTTTTATAGAGCAGTTTCTCTGATTTATGAACTACATTTATGTACATTTTAAGTTTAGTAAGCCAGATTTGGTTTGGGCTGCTTATAAACAAAAATATCTCAACAGGCAGAAATTCATATCAGAAGGGGACTAGAACAAAGTGGAATGAAATAGATCTATGCAAACAACAAAAACAAACAAACAAAAAGACCAGTCACAAATGCTTACGATATGCTTCATTCCAATGGAAAACATATTTCTTGTATACACTGTGTACCATCATGTCCCCACCCATACCCATTTGTATTAGAACTTTAAGAATGGAACTATCAATGACATAATTTTTCAAAAAAAACATTTACAGAGTGAACCTGAGTGCCTTAATAATACCATGCCAAGAAAACTACCATGTATGATTACCACCTTACCTTACCAACACCTTGGCATACATCTTCCTTTTAAAACCCTCCTCAAATCATCCTGATTTTCCTGCTGTATTCTGTTCCAAAACATAGATAACAGTAGATTGTGACTTAAAGTATTATATTGCAATGTGGGTAAAAATCTAGGCATTATATCATGAAGGTATACATGTTCCTTTCCCCTTTTTAGAGCCAGATTATTTCCTACTGGGGCTATCCTTATGAAATATATGACGTTGTCACAGAAGATGGTTATATCCTCGGAACTTACAGGATTCCTCATGGAAGAGGATGTCCAAAAACAGGTAGGATTTATTTCATTATGAAAGGAATTATGCCTAAGGGGAGATTCCTGGATGTGCTGATAGCAGCAGGACAGCTGTGATTCTAAAATAGAGCCTATTCTCTTCTGTTCCTCCTTCTAGTGGAGGAAAATCATCACCATCACCTCCACTCTTCCATTTCATTTATATAATGCTGGAGTTTTTAAATCATTGCGGCATGCACTATTCAGTCTTTCCTTTTCTCCATCATTTTGCCCTCTTTCACAACAAACACGGAAACAAAAGAAAATGTGGTCTTATTCTAGGAATACTCACTTTCCAGCTTAAAAACCAGAACTCTAGGGTCATGTTGATGCTTTCTCCCCTCACTTTCTATATCCAGCCAATCACCAAGACCTACCAATTTTGCCTTCTAAATGTCTCTCTAATCTGAAAACTCTCAGTTTCAATCAAGTCCAGGCTTAGACACCATTATCGTTGACAATATCAGTTATCTTTTAAGCTACTGCAATAGCTTTCTAACTGCTTTTATTCCATTTGTAATTAGTTCTGTACACAAGTCATTTGGATTTTATTTTTTACAGTAAACCTGACCCTATTAGTTCTATACTTGATTGTAATTAAAGAGCTATTCCTAGCTCCCTACAATACAGGTTAGTATCTGAGAGAAGACAGGATCCACTTGGCAAGAATTGTTTGCTTCTTTTCTCATTTCTTAGCGCCTTTTATTCTTTGGAGCTTTGTTTAAACAAACTTTTCAATATTAGAAGGGTTATTTGTCAGAAGATTAAAAAAAAAAAATGTACGCAATCTAGATGGAACAGTGTTGCTCACTTTATAGAACTGACCATTCCCTAAAATAACTCCATTACCTTTGGAAATACTCGTGAGAACTTTTCTTGCCCAAACTTTTACCTTGTCAGTTCTGCCAGGTAGATGCCAAAAAGCATGGAAGGAAAGCTGTCTCTACAATGAGAAGCTGCCTGAAGGCTCAGATTAGAGATGAGCTATGGGTTGTGACTGCACTTTGGTGGTATTTTAGCAGAATTAGTAACACCTCTTCCTTCTGTCTTTTTCTCAAAAGGCGGATTAATGGATATAGATTTTGGTCCTTGCTTCCAGATAGTTGAGGCTCTCTGAGACTCCAGTCTCGCCTACTCAATCTCAGGAAGCTGGTTGAGCCCCAAAGGGGACCTGTGGGAAAGCCTTGTGGTACCAACACAGCATCATAAACCATTTATAAAAGACAGAAATATCCAAGTCACTTCTCTTGCTCTTCTCGATGTTTTCAGCACCACTTCCCCATTTCCTTCTTCTTTTCTCTTTCTTTAGTCAGATTGTTCCAATTCTACATTTTGAGCAGAATTTTTATATCAAATGAAGAATTTTACCTTGTGCACATTTCACTTAAGACCTTGCACTTCACCTCTGACAATGCAAATTAACTAGCACAGTACCTGGCATTCAGTGAAATAGTCAACAAATGGCATTTTTATTGTCTTTGTTCTTATTTGGAAAAATACTAGCTTTGTAATCAGATGCTTTTTGAGAAATAAAATGTCATTAATGTGAATAATTATAGAGCAGGTAATTATTGTGGCTGAACAAAATTATGTGTATTTTAATTCTAATTTAATTCTTATAACTACACCATAAGATAGCATTTTTTATTATCCCCCATTACAAAATAAGTTAACTAAGGCACAAAGAGGTTGATACATAGCAGAAGAAATTTTTGAAGCAGGGCACTCTGACTCCAATAGCTATTTAACAATTCAATGCATTGGACATAATCCCAGTTTTACAGAGAGAAAAACAAGACATGGAGAAGATAAATAACTTAACCAGCTTCAGAAGTAGTTCAAAATCCTAAAACCTAGACTTGCCTGGAGGTGTCAAATTTCCTTTCTTAACCTTTCTTTTGTATTACAGGGAGTCAGAAGAGAGAATTTTCTTGTAGGCACCAAGGAAGTTCAGATAAAAAATTCTCATTGTCTGTGTTTTGCAGCTCCAAAGCCTGTTGTGTATTTGCAACATGGCTTAGTTGCATCTGCCAGTAATTGGATTTGCAATCTGCCCAACAACAGCTTGGCTTTCCTTCTGGCAGATGTTGGTTATGATGTGTGGCTGGGGAATAGCCGGGGAAATACTTGGTCCAGAAAACACCTGAAATTTTCACCCAAATCACCAGAATACTGGGCCTTCAGGTAAGAAGAACACTACTAATGACTAAAGTGTGTACCTTGCTCTTTTATATAGATAACTACCTACCGGGGTCCAGCCCCGGTTGGATCTAGGGATTTCCTCTGGAGAACGGCATTGGTGATTAGAATAGCAAAGCAGAGAGATTAGAGGCTCATTATAACTGGTTTATGCGGAAAATCAATATAACCTGTGACATCAGGTTTGCTCTGACCATGGAGGCCGCAGGCGCCCTCTCGAATCGCTGAAGGTGCCCCCACCTTAGGCACCTTCTCGAGTGGGTCTTAGAAGCCCAGGCAAGTAAGTGGTCCCAGAGGACCCCCACGCTCCAATTAAATGTCATGAAGGAAGAACAGAAAAGAAAAGGAGAGAAAAAGAAACAAGAAAGAACGACACGGGGAGACCAAGCTTTGAGCAAGGCTCATAGCTTTATTTTCAAAGGGAGCTTATATACCTTAAGTTGTGCATAGAGGATAATAGGGGGTGTGAAATCGTGCAAAGTCAGCAGTCTTTGATCCTTATTGAGACCAGGCTTTCTTTTCCGCAAACTTATCATATACAAATGGTTTAGGTGATTTACATCATCTTCTGGCCAGAAGGCCTGTTAACATTTTATGACTCTGATAAAGGTTTGTCAACCATAAGACTTATTTTCTCTAAGAGTAATTATTTTAAAGTTTGGCGCCATCCTCCGAAGGTGTTAGATAAAGTTGCATTTCTATAGGACAGAGGTGCAGTGGGTTTACAACAAGGAAAGAATTTATTACCTTAAGGGTCTAAAGTTGTTAGCACCAAGGCCACTACTTATTTTTTCTATGTACCAACTATATTAATTAATACACTTCCAAGTATACAATACAGGGGATGTGGAAACTTGGTAGCAAGTATTGGCTCAACAATGAAATCTTCTACTAGTTCTAACAATTTCTAACTCTCCGAGAGGCTCTATACTATTTGAATATCTTAAGCTTCCAATGCCTCTCATGGTTGGGAGACTGTAAACAATCGTATGTGTAGCTGTAGGAGTCCAGGTAAACCTGTCAGGCAAATTAGAGAGCCATCTGAGGGGTTTGGATTGAAACACTCCTATTATGCCCAGGAGGCTAATTAGCTAGAGCTGTAAGTTGATTTCCTTCAAAGAAAAGGTGGTCGGGGATAGCCCCCCGTGACTGTCAGAAGAGTTGGTGAAAGTTATGAAGCAGTAAAACAGGCAGACTCTGGTTTTGGGGTAGATGCTCAGGCAGGCCCAGAGGGGCACCCCTTGAGTTCTGGCTTGCCTTGCCCACCAGAACTCGCCCACACGACCTTGTCATGGGTGGGGACTCCCGTGCTGACTCCCGGCAACTACCCTTTTGAATTTTCCCTTTTTGTCCAACTGCACGTTGTGGAATCCACAAGATGGAAATAAACATACCTTCTTCTACCCAGGTTTTCTTCACAAGCTCGAAAGAAATGCCATTATTATTGCACTGATAGTTGTTTTAAACACTCCACTTGGCCTGTGTGTATGTAAAGTATATAAGAAAGAAAAAAAATCAAAATGCAAATTCCAGGACTATCACATTGTCAATGCGCAGTCCAGAAATTTACATGGTATGCATAATGAAGAGGAATAATGACACTGATCAAGACATGGGAACAGAGACAATGTTCTGGTTGAAAATCCTGAGAACCAGACATTCGTGTTAAGTCAAAATGAGCCAAGCACTTGAGCAGAGATGACACTCCAGTGTTTATTCACCGAGGAGTGAAGGAACTCTGTCCTCCATAGACTGAGGGTGCTGAAATCTCTCCATGCAGCCAACCTGCCAGCAGCAGTCCCTGGGGGTGCTGTCTGCCTTAGAAGTCAGGCCAGCTGAGTCACAGAAGCAAACCTGGCATTTGTAGAGAAGCTGAGAACCATGCCTTGAAGGTCACTGATGTTGCTTGTTCCTTGACCTCACTCCCGCCTTATTCCTGGAAGCCGTTTGTCAATCCCTAAGTCCACATCCCAATCCAGTTGTGTCACGGCACCATTGCAAACAGCATCACAATTCCCAGGATGAATGTTCTCCTGACCACACGCAGAAGAGAAAGCCCCTGAGGCCTCTTCCCTGAAATGTTGATTCAGTCTGTCTGGGCTGAGGTCTGCAAGTCTCTTCACTTTTTCTGTTTGTAAAATAAGTATCCCAGGTAATTTTTCTTTCCAAAGGAGTTTGGTAAATCTGCTATAGAATTCAGTGAAAAGCCTCTGTAGATTGGGTAAAAAAGCCCCCGATGCTGGGAAAGATCAAAGGCAAAAGGAGAAGGGGGCAGCAGAGGATGAGATGGTTAGATAGCATCACTAACTCAATGGACAGAAATCTGAGCAAACTCTGGGAGACAGTAGAGAACAGAGGGGCCTGACATGCTGTAGACCAAGGGGTCACAAAGACATGACTTAGCGACCAAACAACTGCAACAACTCTGTAGGATTTGTAAGTCAGATTTTTCAGTTTCTTAACACAAAGTTACTCTTGGATCAAGACGAGATCCTCAGAAGATGCCTGACATCATATATTGATTCTAGTCTTATATTTAACAAAAGCTAAGCATCTAGATTTGCAACACGTATTTTTAAGTATTACAAGCCTAACAATGAGATGGATTTTTTTCTAATGCCGTTTTGTTTTGCTTTGTTTTTTCCTTTGGCAGTTTGGATGAGATGGCTAAATATGACCTTCCAGCCACAATCAATTTTATCATAGAGAAAACCAGACAAGAGCAACTCTACTACGTGGGCCACTCCCAAGGCACCACCATTGGTGTGTTTGGGGCAGATGTGATCTGAGGGTGTCAGGAGATTTTCTTCATTCTCATGAAAGGGGTCAGAATTTCTTCCCTCTGTGCAGTCTCTAGCTTGGGAAATTTGAGTTGGAAAAACATCACGTCTGGCTGTCTTTCTGAAGAGTAAATAAAGTGAGGATGACTAAGGGATTTTCCTGCCCCCTCAGGACTAAATTTGGAGATTAATGGATAAGACTGTAAGAAAGTCAATTATTTATTTCTTCATTTGTGTACTCAACAAACACGTGCCAGACACTGGGTTAGATAACAGGAAATCAAAGATAAATATGGTATACATCTTTCCCTTGAAGAGCTCACAGTCTAGTAAGGGAAACTAAAAAGAAAGCAGAAAATTACAAATTTCAGTGATCACATGCCACAATCAATGTGACTTTGAGTTAGGTCCCAGTGGGTGCTAGGGTAGGCTAGATGTGGATGGGCCACATTGGCAGTTCCACAAGGCTCTCCATTCTCTTCTCTGTTGTCTTTTCAGCTGGAGACCTTGACAATGCTAACAGCATTTACACCAGACATTTGAGAGCATTATCATCCATATTTATAAATGGCTGAACTTACAAATCCTTTCTAATGGTGATAATGCCATTAGAAACTCTACTATATATAAAATCTAACCTTTGAAAGAATTTGAATCCTTTCTGTAATATTCTCTGTAAGTAGATTTGCATCCTTCAGAAACAGGAAACTCACTTTATTCTTAATTAGCCAGTTTCATCTTTGGAAATTTAAAAATCCTTGCCCCCAGATTATGCTTACTCTGAGTGTCTTTATGTTCTTTTTTAATATATCTGCTTTTACTATCACTTAAAGTGAGTTAAGTAAGAATTGTTCTAAATCCATGAATTAGTATTTTCTTTCCTTTCAGCTTTCATAGCATTCTCCACTAATCCAGAGCTGGCTAAAAGGATTAAGATATTTTTTGCATTGGCTCCAGTCACCACCTTGAAATACACCCAAAGTCCTATGAAAAAATTAACAAATCTTTCCAGAAAAGCAGTCAAGGTATGTGACAACTTTTCCCCAGGTTTCAGTCTGTAGTAACTAAAACTAGCTCTATGTCTACTGATTTCAAGAAAAGACAACTTGAGACATAAAGTTTTACCAAGTGGACCAGTGGTAAAGAGCCCGCCTACAATGCTGAAGACTCAGGTTCGATCCCTAGGTCAGGAAGATCCTCTGAAGAAGGAAATGGCTAACCCCACCAGTATTCTTGCCTGGAGAATTCCATGGACAGAGGAGCCCAGCAGGCTACAGTCCTTGGGGTCACACAGAGTCTGACACAACTGAGCATCTAGAAAGAATAAAATAGATGCTTGAGGTACACATGTAGGTTTACTGATGATGTACAATTTTGCCAATTGAGTTCAAGATGCTCACTCTGTTACCATTCTACTCTACCGTCTTCATTTTTTATTTAGAGGCTGCTCTCTCACGTGATTCCTCAATCACAGATATAGCAAAAGCTGATTTGATTGATGGGCTGATTAATTGGTTTAATTTGTTGTTGTTCAGTTGCTCGATCATGTTCAACTCTTTGCGAACCCGTGGACTGCAGTATGCCAGGCTTCCCTGTTCTTCACCATCTTCTGGAGTTTTCTCAAACCATGTCCATTGAGTCAGTGATGCCATCCAATCATCTCATCCTCTGTCATCCCTTTTTCCTCCTGCCCTCAATCTTCCCCAGCATCAGGGTCTTTTCTAATGAATCAGCTCTTCACATCAGGTGGCCAAAGTATTGGAGCTTCAGCTTCAGCATCAGTCCTTCCAATGAATATTCAGGGTTTATTTCCTTTAGATTTGATCTCCTTGCAGTCCAGGGGACTCTCAAGAGTCTTCTTCAGCACCATAGTTCAAAAGCATCAGTGGTTTAATTTAGTAGGTTAAATTTCTCTCCCGTGCCCCCTAGTGTATCAAGGACAGCATAATGTAGTATTTCAGACTGTATGGAGTCTGATGGCATGAATTTGAATCCTAGGTAGCTGGGTGAATTTGGTCAAGACCTTAATTCTAGGAAATATTTTATTCATATATCGAGTGAGGATAATAGTAGTCTCTACTTGTAGGGCTTCTCTGAAGATTAAGTGAGCACATATATATAAATCTTTTACACATTGTTAGCCTTTAATAAGTT
This sequence comes from Bos grunniens, assembly GCF_055505025.1. Taxonomy (NCBI): domain Eukaryota; kingdom Metazoa; phylum Chordata; class Mammalia; order Artiodactyla; family Bovidae; genus Bos; species Bos grunniens. Next base: position 10,776,030 of record NC_141190.1, read on the forward strand.
CCAGCTATTGTTATTGTGGTCATGATTTCCATAGAACACTATAAGTCCAAAGTTGCCCATACTTCGTCAACTCTGTTTGTCAACTCCTCAAAACATAGGCAGTATCCTAGACCTCAGATGATTTCTGCTAGCTGCCAGCTAACTAAATGATTATTTGCTCAATGGAGAGAATTGTTCTATGTGAGTTCATGTGTTTTCCTGTTACATAGTAATATGGGCTTCTCCTGTGACAGACAGAAGGTGATTAGACTGTTTAGTGATTTCAGTGAAAGCATATGAAAGTGAAAGAATTTTTATAGAAGCCAGGAGTTCTGATTGGTGAGAGATAAGCAAATTATCCCAAGGTGATTTAATTCCATACCTATACAACCAAGAAAGACCGTAGCAGCAAAATTACGATAACAATGTGAAAAATGCTCACAGATCCCTCATAGTACATGGGCATCTTTCACCACAGATATTTCAGTCCAACCCGGTCCTACATTATCAGGCAAACAGCACCAGACTTCTTGTTAAATTATTTCAGCATTCCCACAAAGTTAAGAGATATTTTGAGACGGTAGGATCTTCACATTCTCAATTTGCACAACTCTGCTTCAGCTTTCAATATGTTTTGATCTACCTATAGTGTAGTGCAGTTCAATTCAATTTTGTAAGAAAAGATGATCTAGGAGCTGCTGTTTCAAAAGCATGGCACCAGGAAACAGCTATGCCTATAAAGCTACTTTTCAGCCAATCGGCATGACTGAAAATTGGGGTACATGTGTGAATGGTGGAAGACTTGACCAAGAAGAGAATAATGGACAGTTCATAGAAAGCAGCTATGTCATGTTAAAGAGTTTTGTTCTGTTGGTGATGGGAAGTCACTGAAGAATGTTGAACAGAGAAATGGATTGATCAGTTTTGTAGTTTTAGAAATATTACCCATAAGATGCTTTAACTCCAATAGAGAAACTACCACATGTGACTAACTCACTAATTCCTAATAGAAATTCCCGCAAAATCATGATAGATCAAAGACACTGACAGACAAACTCAGAGAAAATGTTTCTACTCATCGGAATCACAGAAGACTTCCTGGATGGCATTTCTGAGTTTGGGCTAAACGACAAGATTTCAATTTACAATGTCTTGTAAAAAGTCTTTCCAAACTAAGAGGGAAGTCTGAGTACCATTGAAGGGGTGAAGCACAAGCCATGGGAAATCACATGTAATTGACTTCATTTAGCTTTAAATTTGTGAAAGCCATGAGAAATAATATTGGAAATGTATGAATAGATTCTGTAGGAAATGTAGGAATATTGGAAATGTGGGTTTAAATGCCAAGTTAAGAAGCTTGGGTTATATTAGATATATGGTGGGTGATCATGGAAGGTATTTACACAAAGGAATGGCATGCATAACGCTGTTTTTTGAAAAATTCTCTTGGGGACCAAATGGAAGTGAATGAGAGTAAAAGATATAAGAAGGGCAAAAGATGAAGGAATGATTATAGAAATTATTGTTACACTTCAGTTGAGAAACCGAGCCAGGGTTGTGCAAAAAGAAGACAAAATTTATAGGATTTGACAATGAAATGATAGGCATGGTATCAACTTTTAGAGAGTTAAGATTTTTGTTTTTGTTTTTGTTTTCTCTTTTCCTCTCCTATTAGCCAAACGTTGGTCTTCCGGTTTTTCTCATCAATAGTTGCTTTGTAAATAGTTCTAATTTTAGAGTGCCTGTGGGGAAGATGAGCTTAGGGTCTTCCTACTCTACCACCTTGCCTACTTTGCACTAGATGTATTTTAAATGTGATTTATTATCTACACAGAAATTATTAGTGCACATTTATTTTCTATTTTCTAGTTGAGGAAATCCAGAATAATAGAAAACTAAATATGAGACAGAGTTTAGAATCAAACCAAGATATCACTGACCCCAAAGCCTTACCAATTTCCTATGGAGACTAGTATTTTAGGGGAATGCTCCAAAAAACACTTCAACTAAAGGATCTTGGAAGAAAAAGCTTCAAGAGGTGAGTTGGGAGGACTATAAAGACAAAATTTAATGGGCTTTTTGGTTTCACTGAGGACTAGTACCGAGCGGATGTCACCCATGTCCAGTGCTTGACTGATTTACCACTCATTTTCCACTTGACATTTACATCCATGAAAGTTGATGATGTCTTAAATCGATCTTGCAGGTATTATTCGGTGACAAGATGTTCTCTCCTCACACATTTTTTGAACAATTCATTGCCACCAAGGTATGCAACCGGAAGATATTTCGTCGTATTTGCAGCAACTTTATATTTACTTTGAGCGGATTTGATCCAAAAAACTTAAACATGGTACGTGTAAGTAGTCAGATCCAGGAAAGCAATTGTTTTGTTGGACAGAGATAAGGAGAGTTCATTCTTAATTGCATGGAAACCACATTTCAAAGGTTTTTTGTCTCCTGGAATGCAACTAGCATGTTCTTGGCTTCCAACCCAAGCTGAGAGTTCATCTGCTTGAGTAGGAGGATTTGAGGCTTCATTAACTATCTCTTGACTATATTCTTGGACCTGGAAAGAAAAAGCGCATTGCCTTTTGTCTTTGACCACAGGATGTCCTCTTTGGGCTTTACACAGATACTGCCCTAGGCAGGAGAATAGAGGTGAGGGAAGAGAAAATTCTTAAAGATGGGCTTCTTTGCTTAGTTTGTCTTCAGAGGATGTGGTACATATTTGTTCTGAGAGAGAGAGATTGGGTCAGGTGAGAGAGGGAAAGAAAATACTCAAATTCACTTGTGGTGTGATTTCATGATTAGCCTTCAGGTAAGAAATAATCTTTTTACTTTGCAGAGTCGCTTAGATGTTTATTTTGCACAGAGCTCCGCCGGAACATCTGTTCAGACCATGCTTCACTGGGCCCAGGTATGTACTCCCACTTCCTGATGTAACACACACGTATCTCTGCAAGATCCTCGAGCAGCACGTCTGGAGAGCTCACCCTGTGGGTTATACCAGTGCCAGGTAGATGTTTCCGGAATCAGATCAACTCATGTTGATTTGTTTTCCTCTCATCTATTCTCCAGGTCCTCTGCGTATTCCTAGATATTCTGACCGAATTCTGATCTTCAGATTACTCCTAATTGTCTTATCTAGGAAAAGTTTGTGTTTCTTCTTTCGGGAAATCATTCACTCTAACAGAGCTATACATAACATGATAAATGCTATTCTAGAAAGATCTTTTTACCCTCCAACTGGGATATGGGCGATTTCAGAGTGTGGAAATACTGCTTAATTTAGAGGAAATTAAATGTTAGAGAGGGTTTAAAGTGGATTAAGGGTTTCTGTTTTTACTCTCCATTTAAGTTTTTTTTGTGTGTTACTATATTTCTCAGTATTTGGCAAGCTCAGCGATGTCAAATTCAGTTGGTATAGCTTTCTAAGCCACGTAGGTCTGAGTGTGTGTATGTGTGTGTGCACATGTACAAGTGGGGGAGGTTTAATATTTAATATTTAATTAAATATCTTAACTTTAAAATACTTTAGAAAGTTGAATAAGAATCTGAAATCCCTAGGAATCTGAATTTTAACCTACACCCTGATAAATTTCTCCCATGCTTTAAAGTAGACAATCACTGCTATAGATAGTCTTAAATACTAGTTGAAGATTTCTGAAATTCTTTGAAGAGTTCCACCCTCAAGAGATAAGCGTTCAAGTTCCAAAAGGAAGACAGATATTCCAGATTTAGGGCTTCTTACTGGTGAGGAGACAGGTAGACTCTGAAAGGCGTAGTTTTCCAGATAATACAACTTCGATTCCATATTCATTGAGCACTTACAATGTGTTCTTATTGTCCAGATATATATATCTCATTGTCTGTTATGAATTCTCCTAACAATCTTTCAATGAAGCCATTGATATTCCCCACTCTAAAAATGTCATAGCCAATCCTTACCCCTCACAGTTGACTCTTCTTAAAGCTATCTCTTCTCCTTTGATAGAAAGTTCTCTTGAGAATAGAAATAAGTGAGTGGGGTGGGGAGATAAAATATTTGGTTATAAGTTACATAGACAGCTAAAGCAAGGATGAAGATAATGACATGATGGTAACAATATCAATAAAAAGAGTGATTTCTTGACCGTTCCTAGGTGCCACATGCTTTGCGTACATTGAAGAATGCTATTGTCATTTCCATTGCACAGATGAGAAAACAGGTTTAGAGAAGATGCATATACAGCCTGGATCACAGATTTAATAATCCATTAAGCCTGGATTGAAACTAGGTCTGTTTGATGCTAGAACCCAAGTTCCTAACTATTTGGTACATTCTATTGCCTCTCATTGCTGAAAACCTACAGAATTTCAACCACAGCAGACTACCGCCTCTGTGAATATAAATCACAATGGGAAACATTTCAAACAAAAAAATTAAGTCAGTTCATGTGAAAAAAATCAAGTTAAAGGGAAAAAAACCTTTGGAGTAGTCTGAAAATAATTTAATGAAGTGCTTGAGGTAAATGTAAAAATTATGCCTCTTCAATCCAAATGGGTGACAAATAACCAGAAAAAGGAACCCCTAGAAGTGTTAATATTTCTATATTAATATCTGAAGTCTAAAATTTAAAATAAGAAAAGGGCACACACAGGGTCTCAGACACTCAGCCTATAGCCATGTTACTGATGACATGGCAGGCTGTTTGGCCATATAGACAGGAGACAGACAGACACTATCCCTCAGAAAGCCTTGAAGATGTACTTTGAGTGAGCATTCCTTTCAAAGGTAGCAAAAATGTTTAAGATTAAGGAATATACTCATAATATCCTAGACCGTCTGATAAGATAACAAAGTATAAAGTGTAATAATAGTAGCAGTCATTTTTTAATGTATAGCTAGTGCCTTTTAAAAAATATTAAAACTCTTGAAGCCAAGATGTTTAAGAATCAATGTATCATCTTTAAAAACATGTCTATGTACACAGCATAAAATTTATTTAAAGGCATCACTGCTAAAAGATTTTCATTGGAAAAGTATGCTGCTAAGTCACATTAGTCGTGTCCGACTCTGTGTGACCCCATAGACGGCAGCCCACCAGGCTCCCCCGTCCCTGGGATTCTCTAGGCAAGAACACTGGAGTGGGTTGCCATTTCCTTCTCCAATGCATGAAAGTGAAAAGTGAAAGGGAAGTCCCTCAGTCGTGTCCGACTCTTAGCGACCCCATGGACTACCTACCAGGCTCCTCCGTCCATGGGATTTCCCAGGCAAGAGTGCTGGAGTGGGATGCCATTGCCTTCTCCCTGGAAAAGTATAAAAGGGAAGAAAAGATAGTTCCATGAATTTGTATCAATTTTTATCATTTCTATTATTTCACTTATTAAACTTTGACTTTTAGCTCATGTGCTAAAGCGTGGGATATTATGTCAATCCTTTTTGTGTATTTTTTGCTTACTGTCTTTACATGTATGTTGTTTTTGTATATCATTTTAACATGTTTATTATTTGTATTTTTTTATAGGCTGTTAATTCTGGTCGGTTCCAAGCTTTTGATTGGGGAAACCCTGATCAGAACATGAAGCACTTCCACCAGGTACAATAACAATAATCACCAATTGCATACTGCAAATGAAATTTGTAAAAATAGTATCTACTCATCAAACACCTACTCACTATGCTCCATTCACTATGCCAGATACTTTGTATAGATCAGATGCTATTTGGGGGGATCTTACCACTTGCCATATCATTGTTTTTGATTCTTAGCATGACCTCCCCAGATAAGTATTAGGTTAGGTAAATTGTCTCTATTTTTCCAGAAGCTCAGAGAGGTTAGGTGAATTGTCAGAAATTACTTAGCTAATAAAGAACCAGAATACCACCCAGGGTTCCTGGGTCAAAAGTCCTTTCTTCTGTTACACTTACTCCTTCTCAAAAAAATAGAAACTCTCAGCACTTAAGACCATATTTTTAAAGAAAGAATTAAAGATGCGCAATTTTATTTCTAAAGCGTATTCTCTGGCTTCTTATCCATCCTTCATAAATGAACCTGATAAAATGAACTAACATTATCCTAATAAGTTTTTGGATGTCATTTACTGCTCATTCAAAAACAATTATGAATTATTAAAGGTATTCCAGACAGGATTATCACCTTTAGAAAAAAACAATGCTATTTGCCAGATAATGATATGTCCATGTATATCTTGACATTATATATGAAAACTTTCCTTTGTGAAAAAATTTCATATTAAAGTGAATAGGCATTGTTGTTAATTTTTCCAGTATTTAAGGAAATCCAATGATGGCTTTAGCTTCTGGCTAATAGACTGAGCTCAAATTAAACAAGTAGGCAACAAAGATACATGGATTTTTTTCAAATCCGGCATGTGGAAATCTGGAGTTTTTTTAAAGCAATTTCACTGTTACCATAATAACTATGATAGTGAAAATGCATAACTTCAAGTAGTGTGAAAAATCTGATTTTCTCCTAAACTGCTATAGTTGTATGTGTGTGGAGAGGTGTGTGCCCACACACACAAACTCACACACTGTGTCAGAGTGCTATTTACTCTTGTGATTAACAACTCCTTGTACTAGCAAGAGTATGTAGCTGCTTTAGGAAAAGCTTTTTAGATGATGACCTTACCCTATAAGACTCAAATACCTACTTGGATAAAAGCTGAATTACAGGTATTAACTCCATCATTGTGCTCGCAGATTCTATCAAAATACATGGCGGTTCAGGTTCAATTATGGATCTTTTGCTTGGAACTTTAGGGAGGAAAAGAAAACTTAAACTGTAAACAATATATAAGTTTTTTTTTTAATTTTATTTTATTTTTAAACTTTACAAATTGTATTAGTTTTGCCAAATATCAAAATGAATCCGCCACAGGTATACATGTGTTCCCCATCCTGAACCCTCCTCCCTCCTCCCTCCCCATACCATCCCTCTGGGTCGTCCCAGTGTACTAGCCCCAAGCATCCAGTATCGTGCATCGAACCTGGACTGGCAACTCGTTTCTTACATGATATTTTACATGTTTCAATGCCATTCTCCCAAATCTTCCCACCCTCTCCCTCTCCCACAGAGTCCATAAGACTGTTCTATACATCAGTGTCTCTAAACACCAATACAGTATACTAACGCATATATATGGAATTTAGAAAGATGGTAACAATAACCGGGTGTACGAGACAGCAAAAGAGACACTGATGTATAAGTTTTAACAATTAATAACCTTTGTCACAACTATAAGTAATATCATCATAAGTTAGACAGGTGTAATTACCAATATAATCACCAAACCTGTATTACTTAAAAAAAAAGTGAAAAAAGAAAAATTCTGAGCCAAAAGCCACCACATTTCATTTGTATCCTGATCTGGATGTTCATTTTTGTTTTGACATCTTCTGGGCTTCCCAGCTCTTTCTGAGTAGGGTATTAAATTACTGCAGTAAATGTATTCTGATTTCAGGAGCTCCTCAGACCCACTTGTGCCTTAAAGCTTGCTAATATTCTTGCTTCCGCTGTGCTGTGTTGCTTTTCTATTCTTTATCTCGCTCTATCCTTGCATTTGAATATTTATACCTTGTATTATTTTACTGAGAACACTACCAAGTCAGGAAAAGCAAGCGTCTTCTTTCATCAATTGCACTTGGCATTGAGTGCACCAGGCTGTCCTTAGCCCACCATTCCCTTGCATGCAGTACTCATTAGTGCTAATCTTCACTGATTTCCTTCTTTGCCCTTAACATTGTCTTTTCATGGCTACACATTCCTATTTACCGCTTGCTTCTAAGCCCAGATCCAAGGTCTCCCAGTATTACAAGGGACTTACACTTAAGATATTTGCTAATGCAAAGACCCATCTGATGGTGACATGTGGAATGGCTACACCAACGCTCTGCCTGAGGATCACTCATGGTGCAGTTACCGAGTCAGGGGTCTCCCCAAGCACATTTCTAGTCTTAGAAACCTCTTCCTGGCCAAAGTTAGTGTTTTCTAAGGATTTATAAGTTGGTCTATGTAACCTTTTCTTCTTAGTCTTTCTGCTGAAATTACCTATGGTGCATTAATCGCCTTTGGCTACTATAAAAAAATCCCATAGACTGAGTGGCTTAAACAACAGAAATATGTTTTTAACAGTCCTGGAAGCTGGAAGTCTGAGAGCAGGGGTGCCAGCATGGTCAGGTTCTAGTGAGGGCTTTCTTACTGGATTACAGACAGCCACCTTCTCCATGCATGTCCACATAGCCTTTCCTCTTTGTGTCTGGTTGCAGAAAGAGGTCTCTCTCTCTCTCTCTTTATCACTTCCCCTTCTATAAGGCCACCAATCCTGTTGGATTAGGATCCAAATCTTATGACCTCATTTAACCTTAATTACTTCCTAAAAGTCTTTTCTCTAAATACAATCACCTTGGGTTAAGGTTTCAACATATGAATTTGCGGGGAACATAATTTAGTTCATAGAATATGTAGGTCTTTACAATGCAAGTAGTAAAAATCACTCTATTTTACATTTTATAAAAATATGGTTTGGTTTTACTGAAATAAGAAGTATAATGATAAACTCACAATAGCCAGGAATATACACAATCATCAGGCTCTCTCTTTCTCCCTGTCACTCTCTCTCAATTCTGCTTGCATATGCTGCTTGCGTTTTCAGACTATTTCTAAGATAGTAGTACAATGGTGAATGTATGTACATAATATACAGTAACATTTAGAACATACAGAACTTGCTTAACAACTGATGATTGATGTTCCTTCTATAATATGATTTTCTGTGAAAACTATTTTTCTCTCTCTTCAATTTTATTTAGCTTACACCTCCTCTATACAACGTTTCTAATATGGAAGTTCCAACAGCAGTGTGGAGTGGTGGACAGGACTACGTGGCTGATCTCAAAGATGTTGAGAATTTACTCCCTACAATTCCCAAGCTCATTTATTACAAGTCAATTCCACACTACAATCATGTGGATTTTTACCTTGGACAGGATGCACCCCTTGAAATTTACCAAGACCTAATTAGAATGATGGAGGAATGGTTGTAAAATTAAATACACTTTCCTTTCTCTAAGGAAGTGGATTTTAGTCATGAGAATGCGGTACACCGACTCTAAGGTAACCCCTCCAATAATCTGTGGTCCACCCAGGAACCACAAATTTATGTAATCCTTTCTCGTCGAGTGCGGGAGGGACCTGAGACTTGCTTCTAGACAGGAGAATTGGCAAAGGTGATGGGATGTCATCCCCTAATTGCAGTCTACTATATAAGAATCCATTTTAGCAAACTGGAGCAAGAGATTCTCCTTGTTGGCTTAATAAGGCAAACAAATGTGGGAAGGAACCGTGTGTGGCTTCTAGGATCTGCAGGTGGCCTCCAGCTGATAACTTGCAAAGAATTGGGACTCTCAGTCATATATGAGAAAATGAATTCTGCCAAAACCTGAATGAGCTTGGGAGGCCACTGTTTGCTAGTTCGGCCTCTTGTTGAGAAAACGGTCTGTCTAACACCTGGATTGCAGCTTGAGAACCAGTGAGACCTGGAGCAGAGGACTTAACTATCCCATACCTGAACTACTGACCCACAGAAAGTGAGATAATAAATACTGTTTTAAATCACTAAATTTGTGGTCATTTGCTATCAGCAGTGGCAAACTACTACTGTTATTATTAATAATGAATTATTATTATTACCATTATCATTATTTTTTTCTTCAGTTAAACGCTCGAGAAATCCTGTTTCTTATTTCATTATTTTTCTCTGTCTTATTTTTCTTCTCATGATGAACTGAGTTGAATATTTCTTGTTATGCAGATCTGCTAGCAATTCATTCTCGCAGTGTGATACCACATTCTCTTGTGGTAAGGACACTTAACGTAAGATTTACCCTCTTACTATGTTTTTAAGTGTATTTTTAAGTGGGTCACCTACCCAGGGGTGTGGGTTTTGATTATACCACGTCTTCACTCCTCTTTCCTGTCTTGTTGTTCCTTTTTTTATATCTTTCAGTTCAGTTCAGTTCAGTCGCTCAACTGTGTCCAACTCTTTGTGACCCCATGTATTTTCTGGTAGTGTTCAGATCATTCTCATCGATAGCTGCTTTGTAAATAGTTGTAATTTTGATGTGCGCATAGGAGGAGAGGAGCTCAGTTCTCCCTACTCTGCTATCTTGATCACTTTCCCTACACCATTTTTTTAAATCTGTTTATTTTGCATTGGAGTATAACCAATTAACAGTGTTGTGACAATTTCAGGTGAACAGCAAAGGGACTCAGCCATACATATACATGTATCGCTTCTCCCCCAGACTCCCCTCATATCCCAGCTACCACATAACATTGACCAGAGCTCCCTGTGCTATACAATATGTCCTTGTTGGTTATCCATTTTAATTATAGCAGTGGGTACACAACATTACATCTCTTAATCAGGTAGGATTTTCTTGTTTTTATTCCTACATCTTAAAAAAATATTCTATCTTAATTTATAATTTATTTTCAGGAGCCTCAAGGTACATCACCAGCATTCTCATCAGTCATATCAATTTAATATTTTTGGTTTGAATTACATGTTCAGGAATCTGAACTAACAACTTCCAGAGGGGAGAACATTTTAATATGGAACCATTATTCAGTTCCACTATAAAGCTTCTGTGCATAGGGCTTGGGGAGTCAGAGTCTCCTTGGTGACATCAAGTCTTTGTAATCCTTACCAGTTATTAATATAAAAATTTTACCGTGCACCTCTTGTGGTTTCTTGGTGGCTCAGTTGATGAAGAATCTTCCTGCAATGCAGGAGCCCTGGATTTGATCCCTGGGTTAGGAAGATCCCCTGAAGAAGAGAACAGCTACCCACTCCAGTATTTTGGCCTGGAAAATTGCATGGACTGTACAGTCCATGGGGCCACAAAGAGTTGGACATGACTGAGAGGTTTTCACACACACACACACACACACACACACAATATTTATTTAGCACTTGCTAGCTTATTTGGCATTTATAAAAGGCATAGCCAAAGATGTCTATTCCTGTCCCTGTTTCTGTGATCCAGTACTATGCTTATCTTATTTTAAGGAAGACCATTGATGCTCAGAAGACTTAAATACTAACTCAGACAAATATTTAAGAATAACAGTCAAATCTGGATCTTGAGTGCAGAGTTATTGAAATCCAAATTCTAGCTCTTGATACTTCCTGGTATTGTTCCCTAAAGATGTAGATGAGGAAATCCAATATAGATTGTCCTGGTCAGGGAAGGTCCTGCTTATTAGAGAATTTCTGAGGCTTTGTACAGTGGGTAAGGGCAGAATTTAATACACATTTTTACTTAAGAGAGAAGTCTATAAAGTAAACAGGGGGTTTCCCTGGTGCTCAGTGGTAAAAAACCTGTCTGCCAATGCAGGAGACATGGGTTCAATCCCGGATCAGGGAAGATCCTAGATGCTATGGAGCAGCTAAACCCACGCACCACAACTATTGAGCCTGTGCTCTGGAGCCCAGGAGCCACAACTACTGAAGCCTGCACACACTAGAGTTCATGCTCTGCAACAGGAGAAGCCACACCATGAGCACCAGAGAGTAGCCCCCACTCCCTGCAACTAAAGAAAAGAGCAATGAGGACACAGCATGCATTTATTTATTTAAATAAAATTTAAGATTAAACAGGGAGACTAAAGCAAAATCACCAGAGAACAGAAAGGGAGTGGCTGAACCAGAAACAAGGACAGGGTATAAGATGGGTAATAGAGCAGGAGTGTGGGTGACTAAATCAAACAGGCTACCCAGGTTCTGAGTCAAAATTAGGTTGGCAGAGAGCAAAGCCAGATCTGGCAGCCTGGTTGGTATTTATCTGCCAATGTGTTGATAGGTGTGTTCTGATAGTTTTTCCATAGTCACACTTTCAGATAGCAATCGCTTGACCCTACCCAATGTAATCTCCATGGAGACCTGTCTTGCAACACTGGAGAATTACCCAACCCTTAACATAACAATCTTCCTTTCCACATTTAGTTGAGTCAGAAATTTGGGGAAGTCACTATTTTTTGTAAGAAAAGGCCTTTCCTTCATCTTCATACCTGAGATTGCCTAAATGAGGCTGAACATTTCACACTTTCTTTCACATCTTCCAGATCCAGTCCTTTCAGTGTTGATTCCAAATATTGTGTCCTACACACCAGTGTGATGTTACATGGATACATTTGGCTCAGTGGAATGAACTAGTTCTGTTAGTCCTTCCTTTAAAGGACCTCAAGGATAATACCAGTAGTTATAAAGATCATCATAATGAAAATCATTCTCATTTCTGTACCATGTTGTGTTCTACTCAAGGTGCTTTTAGAGCTGTAATTATCTTTTTTTTTATTGATTGAGAGGTAACAAGAAATGGTTATGGATAATGCTAATGTTGGGCTTCCCCAGTGGCTAAGTGGTAAAGAATCCACCTGCAATTCTAGAGATGAAGCTTCAATTCCTGGGTCAGGAAGGAGAAGGGAATGGCAATTCACTCCAGCATTCTTGTCTTGGAAATCCCATGGACAGAGGAGCCTGGCAGGCTACAGGCCACGGTGTCACAAAAGAGTTTGACATGACTTAGCAACTAAACAACAACAACAAATACTCATGTTAGCATTAGATATTGGAAGTTCCAGAGCCAACTCCTCAATTGATTAGCCACATGACACCAAAAATATCATGTATCATTGACTCCAGCAATTTCCTTTTATACAAAATAGTGACATTCTTTCCTGCCTACACCATCTGCTGTCATGGATACCAAAGATGTATTAATACATGAAGCATATTTGTAAAGCACAGTACTTAAACATAGGCCCTGAAGTCAATTGTTTAGATTCGGTTCCTAGCCCTATTATTATCTTTATATCCATAGACAAGTTAATGAATCACTTTAATCACATTTTCCTATCTGTGAGATGGAAATATTTGTTGTCGTTTAGTCACTACATTGTGTCTGAATATTTTGGGGGGTTCCAGCCCTCTAGGATCCTCTCTATATGGGATTTCCCAGGTAAGAATACTGGAGTGGGTTGTCAATTTCTTCTCCAGGGGATCTTCCCAACCCAGAGATAGAACTCACGTCTCCTGCATTAGCAGGCAGATTCTTCACCACTGAGCCACCAGAGAAGCCTGGAGACAACACTAGTACCTTGATTATTGAGTTGTTATGAGATAATGCATTAAAAGAATTTAACACAATGCCCGTTACATAGAAAGGGATTAATAAATATTATTTATAAAATGCTGGGTGGGGCACTTCCCTGGTGGCTCACACGGTAAAGAATCTGCCTGCAGTGCAAGAGACCTGGCTTCGATCCCTGGGTCGGGAAGATCCCCTGGAGAAGGGAATGGCAAACTACTCCAGAATTCTTGCCTAGAAAATTCCATAGACAGAGAAGCCTGGTGGGGGTATAGTCCATAGTGTTGCAAAGAGTCACACACAACTGAGCGACTTTCACTCATACAAAGATAATTGATTAATATATTTAATTATGATCAAATTCCCATATGGAAAATATAAATCTTAATTTACATAGGAATTAAGTATACCAAGACATTAAATGACATTTGCAAAATCCTATTTTCCTGCCATCTTGAGACTTTGATATATTTATCTTACTAAACATTAAAAATAGAAATCATCTCTACCTATTATTTTGAAACACTTCACATTTGCCAGGTATTATACTAAGTGCTTTCTATACATTATCTTGTTGGATTCTCATAATAGTCCTGAAAATGGACTCCATGTTCTGTCCATTTTACACATCTTTATAGACATAACAGTATGTTTGTAAAATTAATAACTTGCTGAAGTAATAGACCCACTATTTGGGGGAAAAGTTATCTCAATATGGGGGCCAGTATTGTTGATTAACCATGATGCTATATTGCTTCTCACAATGCAGTATTGCCAGAATAATAGCATTTGTCAAGTAATTAATCTCCATTTATTCACACAAGCAATTAAATAGGCTCTAAGATTTTATCCAGTGCCAGACTGCCTGATACAATGGAGGGAGAAAGAGAAGAAGCATGTGCACAGAAATAAGAATTAATATTTATTTCCTACTATGCACCAAGACCAAACTAGACATATGTTATCTCATTTAGTCCTTACAATGGCTTATGAGTTAGATATTAGTATATCTGTTTTATATATGAAGAGGATAAGTAGTTGAAATAACTAGGGTACCCAAAATCAAACAGCAAATAACTAGCTGGTTACTCTAATTCTCAACAGCACTTTCCTGTGCTCTCAATGTTATGATCTAGGTGTGCCTATGTGCTGTACTTAGTTGTTTAATTCTGTCCAATTCTTTGCAACCCCATAGACTGTAACCCACCAGATTCCTCTGTCCATGGGGATTCTCCAGTCAAGAATACTGGTGTGGGTTGTCATGACCTCCTCCAGGGCATTTTCCGAGCCCAGTGATCAAACCCAGGTCTCCCACATTGCAAGCTGATTCATTATCATCTGAGCCACCAATGAAGCCCAGGTATGAATATAGTCATACATGAAAAAGGGATGATTACACAAGGCTAAAGTGTCTGAGCAGACATCCCAGAGGAGGAAATAAATGATCTAAGTTGTAAGGGAAGACTTGGGTGTCTACAGACAAAAGAAAAAGCAGAGAATGTGAAGTCTATCCATTTCTAAATGGACATGAGTGGGAAAACAGATGTCTTGTGACAGTGGTTCTGTCTGTCTCATTCATGATTGCACCCACAACTACCCAGGCACATTCAGCGATCAATAAATAGCTGTTGAATGGCTGGCCATCTCTGTCCTCTAAGCACTTGACTAAGTATTATGGAAATTGGAATACTTTCCATACATGCAATGAATACATATTTGGCTAAGACTCATTTCTCAAAAATGTCTTAGCATACTTAAATAAAAGAGCTATAGGTGTGAGGGGGAGTATTAAAGAAGATCTGAGTGTTGGCAGGGGAAGGCTGGCTGGCAGGGCACCAAAAATTTTCACAGGGAGGCACCTCTTTGGTGACTATGGCATATCAGACTGGCCAGTCTTAGCACTTGACTTGTCAGTGTCCCAGAAATGATTGCACTTACCCATGCTGAACACTTAACGCATGTTTCAGTCACGTAACTGAAACTTACAAGAAGGTGAAAAGCATAAATCAGAACATGTCTTTATAATTTACACTAAAAACTATAGTTGTCAAAAGAACTATTTCAATTTTTTGGCCACAGCAGTGCATTCTTTCCCTGTAATAAAACACATAGGAATCCCCAGTATAAAAATGTTACTTGTTTATGCAAGGGAAGAAAACACAGAGGAAGTATATGGTTTAGCAAAAATTACCACCTAAAAAATAATTCAAGTACATTGAGCCATTTTCCATAAGGAAATAACTGTAAGTACTTTACATGAATTATCTTATTTAATCTTAATAATCACCGTTTAAAATGGTATCATTATTATCCCCATTTTATAGACTAAGGAATTGAAGTTTGGAGCTATTGAGCCACTTCTCCCAACATATTACCTCTCTAACTCTGAAATCTTGACTTTGGATACCAAGCTCTTTATCTTTGTGCAATAATGTTGTATTTATTATGAACTATTGATAACTAGGCATTCAAAACATGAAGGGCAATAAGGTAGACACCATGCCTTCCCAAGTGGAACTTAAAGGCTAATGAAAAAAAATCAGATATTTTATAGCTACTTACTCACATAATTAAATCTAAATGTAACTGTAATGAATCACCAATAAGGAGTCCACTCTCATCAAAGTGGACAGGCAATTCTTTGAGGAAATGAAATTTTGGCTGAGATCTGTACATTCTGCCAGTTGTTACAGATAGGGAACTAGCTCTCAGTGGCAAGGAGATAGGCTTACTAAAGAAAGTTGAAGAAGCACAGGAGGAAAATGGGGCAAGATGAGTTTAAAGAGATGGACACTGGTTTTACGCTTTCCTTGCCACTCACTGAAGTTTGGATGCTAAGTCATTAAGGACTTTTAATTTCAAGAATGCTTAAAACAGAATCATATCTGTGATTTAAAATGATGACAAGAGTTTGCATAATGAGAACAAATGAGACAGATGCAGAAAATTTAGTTAGAAGATTGCAGTGGTCCAGCTAGTAATGAAGATAGCTTGGGCTACTCTGTGGCTATTGAATTAGCCAGAAACAAAGATATTCTCAGCTCAATATTAAGGAATCAGGGCTCTTTTAGGGACAATTTGTGTTGATACTCACAATCTCAAAGCAAAATCTCTCAAGTAAGCTGCTGTGCTATTTACACACATATATACCTATGACCATCCTAGACAGCATATTAAAAAGCAGAGACATTACTTTGCTGACAAAGGTTCATCTAGTCAAACCTATGGTTTTTCCAGTGGTCATGTATGGATGTGAGAACTGGACTATAAAGAAAGCTGAGCACTGAAGAATTAATGCTTTTGAACTGTGGTGTTGGAACAGACTCTTGAAAGTCCCTTGGACTGCAAGGAGATCAAACCAATCAATCCTAAAGGAAATCTGTCCTGAGTATTCATTGGAAGGACTGATGCTGAAGCTGAAACTCCAGTACTTTGACCACCTGATGCAAAGAACTGACTCATTGGGAAAGACCCTGATGCTGGGAAATATTGAAGGCAGAAGGAGAAGGGCACGGCAGAGGATGAGATGGTTGGATGGCATGACTGACTGGATGGACATGAGTTTAAGCGAACTCCAGGAGTTGGTGATGGACAGGGAAGCCTGGCATGCCGCAGTCCATGGGGTCGCAAAGAGTTGGACACGACTGAGCAACTGAAATGAACTGATACCTGTTGCTATTTATTCAATCAATACTCTCAGAAGAGTTAAGTCCAGGAAGCTGTCAAATCTGTAAATAAGTTTAAATAATATTATTTTGGTGACATTTTGTCTTAGGAAATGTTAAATCTTAAAAAAAAAACTTTTAAATAGTAGTTTGCATTTATTATTGGAGTAGATAGAGACAGTGTAACAAACCATTCTTCCAGATGTAGTGACCACAAGAGAACACTGTTGGATATCACACTTTTGATAAAGGACTGTAGCTAAGTATTTATGCTCACATCTTTTTTGCTGGACAGTAAGGCTCAAAGCTCATTTGGAGAGCAGAGGCCAAGCACTTGAGAAGATACGGCTGATGATTCAAATAGTAGGAAGTTTGATAGGCAGATACTCAATTCATGTCAAATATAAGGAGGGCATAGCAACCCACTCTAGTATTCTTGCCTGGAGAACTCCATGGACAGAGGAGCCTGGCAGGCTACATACAGTCCATGGGATCACAAAGAGTCGGACACAACTGAAATGACTTAGCACAGCACATGTAAGATACAAAGTTATGTATTTGGGGTGAGTACGATATGAAAAATAAAGAATCTGGTTGAAAATTTCAACAAAATAAAAGGAAAAACAAGAAAAAAGAAACATAAGCCTGAGAGTACAGAGCTGCAATCTCCAATAAATACCACTAGTCAGATGTGACTGTAAGGAAGGAAGGAAGGAAGTGAAGTCACTCCGTCGTGTCCGACTCTTTGCGACCCCATGGACTGTAGCCCACCAGGCTTCTCTGTCCATGGGATTCTCCAGGCAAGAATACTGGAGTCGGTTACCATTTCCTTCTCCAGGGGATCTTCCTGACCCAGGGATCAAACCTGGGTCTCCAGCATTGGAGGCAGACACTTTAACCTCTGAGCCACCAGGGAAGCCCCAGATGCGACTGTTCAGCCCTTTAAATGAGGTAATACTAATGGAGATGTGCTACACTATAACATAATATTCAAACTTAAAGACTTAGTGCAAAAAAAAAAGAATGGAAAATTTCTCAATAATGATATTGATTACATGTTGAAATGATAATATTTTGGATCTAATGGCTTAAAAGAAATAGAAATAAAATTAAATTTTATAAAATGATTATAAAATGAATTATAAATAAAAATTTGATGTCATCTGTTCTTTTTTTATTTTTTTATTTGTCATTTGTTCTTTATACTTTAAAACTTGTGGCTGTAAGAAAATGTAAATTGTATATGTAGTTCACATTACATTTCTACTGGACAGCACTGGTATAGAGAAAAGAATAAAGGTAAGTGTCCCCTATGAAATATGATAGAAAAATGTGAATAATTATGCATTTCTAAATTTTTTTAAATATATGGAGAAATGAGAGAATGTAGATTGTGTCAAAGACATCAGATTGTGCCATAGTGGTCACCAAACTTAAGGATAGTTTGGAGTCTGAATGGAAGAAAAACTATTGAGTAATAATTTTTTATTTTATTAGTGTGCAATGCACTTTACAGATACAGTGGACTTATTCCAGGTTAGTATAAAGCAAGATTGTTTATTCCTATGAATTTACTGGAAAAAGACAACTTTGTGCCTTTACAAGAAAATCGGTTGGAAGTCTCCAGATTCTTTAAATAAACCTCAAAGCTGAGTAAGATTATGAGAAGGCAATGATGTTGAAATCCTTCTGGGATTTAAGCTAATCTACAATCCATAAAGACCTGAGAAGTTTAACTATATTTATGCTATTTCCACAAGAAGTCATAGCAACATTTGTGCTTCCTAGAATTCGCCAATGAGTTCATTGAAATTTTGTTAAAAGGATTGTTTTTAAAATCTCAACCCATGAGAGGATCCAGACAAATCTACACACCTCTGCCACTGCCACACACACCTTTGCCCGCTGTCACTGAAGGCAAAGTATGGTTGTCTTTTTCATCAAAGAGACTGAATGAGTGTGGACTGGGACTTAAGCTTTCCACCTACTCCAACAAGCTGAGTGTTTCCTTTCACTCTACATTTGTTTAATTGGCTCAAATGGAACAGATCTTAGGATCTGGACAAATATGAACATTCGTGTTTTTGAAAGGATTTGGGAATGAGTCCAGACTAATAGAACTGGAACTACTTTATCCTGGGCAGCAACTTAACCATTCTTCCCACTGGGAAAAGAAAGAGATTCAATTACTGCTAGGGCTTTGCCAGCATTCAAAGTGAAGTAGGAAATGAAGGCACTTCTGCCTCCATCATCCAGTATTTTAGGTGGGGTTTAGAGCTAAATTGTCTTCATTCTCCTCAGGTCTCTATGCCAAAGTTAACAGCTGGTCAAATCCCTTTGGCATAAGGGTTCATTTCCTCTGCTACATTGATATGTCCAAACACTCTCTGGCCTCAAAGGTGAACCTGCTGCTGCTGCTAAGTCGCTTCAGTCGTGTTCGACTCTGGGCGACCCCATAGACAGAAGCCCACCAGGCCCCACTGTCCCTGGGATTCTCCAGGCAAGAACACTGGAGTGGGTTGCCATTTCCTCCTCCAATGCATGAAAGTGAAAAGTGAAAGTGAAGTCGCCCAGTCATGTTCAACTCTTAGAGACCCCATGGACTGCAGCCTACCAGGCTCCTCCGTCCATGGGATTTTCCAGGCAAGAGTACTGGAGTGGGGTGCCATTGCCTTTTCCAAAGGTGAACCTAGAGCCTGTCATACAGAGGGAAGTAAGTCAGAAAGAGAAACACAAATCTGTATATTAACATATACGTATGGAATCTAGAAGAATGATACTGATGAACATATCTGCAGGAAAGGAATGCAGATGCAAATATGAGAATGGACTTGTGACACAGGGGAGGAAGGAGAGGGTGGGACAAATTGAGAGAGTAGCATTGGCATATGTACACTACTATATGTGAAGTAGACGACTAGTGGGAAGGTATTACCCAGGGAGGTCAGCTCAGTGCTCTGTGATGACCTAGAGTGGTAGGATGGGGGTACGGTGGCAGGGGGACAGAGGCTCAAGAGGGAAGGGGATATAGCTGATTCACATTGTTGTACAGCAGAAACCAACACAACATTGCAAAGCAATATACTCCAATTAAAAAACAAATTTTAAAAAATACAAAAAGAAGCGAATCAGAAAGGCCTCAACTTGTCACCTGTTGCAATCAGTCATTTTCCTGCACGTTGCATGGTACCGGGTGGCTGTCAGCACTTTCACGAACACTGCTTCAGTTGACCCTCCTAGTGAACTCTGGTACTGAGAAGGTAGATGACTGCTAACTCTGATTTTGCCTTAGGATCCTGAGTACACACTTCCACGTTGGCTGCCTTGTTTTGAAAATGTTGCTGAACCCTTCCAAGGGTGACAGACATTCAATGGAAATGAGGATTCAGTCAAACAGGTTAACCTTGGTTGTGTGTCACTGTCCAGGATTTCTTCATTTCCTCGGGCTTCCTGTCTCTCATTTTGCTAGCTTCTAGCTGCAATCATCATATCTCACTGTCACAAGCAAAAGTTCAGAAGTCCCTCATCGATAAGGAGTCCTGAGGAACAGGGGAAGCTCTCTTAACTAGGTAAGATCAAGACTCAGAACACCCGGGAGGCAGGTGGGGAGTGGGGGCCAGGGATGGGGCTCTGCACCGAGGCTTCCTGTGTTCCTGTCCTCTTGGCGCTGTAACCTTGGACAGATCTTTAATCTCTCTAAGTTTTCGCTAGTTTCATTGATAAAATGAGGATAATAACAGTAGCTATTTCCATGGCATTTCTTCAATATCTAAATAACATACATGAAACATTTAGAACAGGGCCTGGCACAAGCTGAGCCCTCAATACACATTAGCTATTATTAATTTCAAAAATGGCTTTAATTACATAACATTTGTAGCTATAAAATCAACTGCAGCCAGATAACAAGTTTATGGAAAGCTACTGAACTTCAAAAGTAAACTCTGAATTTCTCTAGAAGTCTGTCATTAAATTATTACCATAAAGTTTCTCTGATGTTACTCTTGCTCGTTCTTAGATAAAAAAAAAAAAAATAGTGAAAGAGCTTACACTACAACTAATGCTTGTCACTGATCCTCCCTACAATCCCATAAGGTAGGTTGTTTTATTATCCTAATATCACCAGAAGGAAAAACAAGAGACAAAGCTACTGAATAACTTTCCCAAGGTCAGAAATCTTGTTCATGGTGAGGCTGGACTTCAAATTCAGACCACTGAACTGCAGCTCCCCTTTGATAAGTACTCTGCATTGTGATGTTGGTCAAACTGCTTTGAGGAGGCATGCTTTTAAACTGTGCTAAAGAAGAGACACTGAACATTCAAATGTGCAAAATTTGCCTTTGGTTGTTTACAAGAGAGATAGTTACATCATTTTAAACTCACCATAAACCTGTTTTCACATCACTTGAAACTCACCATAAACCTGTTTGTTTGAAGCTTCATTGTTCATTACTCTTGTTTATTTTGTGGGATGTTAGAGGAGCTTAAAGGATAACTCCACTTTTAGCTTCTCTATGGTGTGGAAACTTGTCCTCTGAGTCTTTATATATCCTGGCAACTCACAGTTAAGCAAAGATTTAAATTAAGTGAAAATCCTGTATTAAAATAAGAGAAAACATTAGCCTTCACTAGTTCGTTGTTTTGTTTTTTTTTTAAACTTTACAAATTGTATTAGTTTTGCCAAATATCAAAATGAATCCACCACAGGTATACATGTGTCCCCCATCCTGAACCCGCCTCCCTCCTCCCTCTCCATACCATCCCTCTGCGTAGTTCCAGTGCCCTGGCCCCAAGCATCCAGTATTGTGCATTGAACCTGGACTGGCAACTCGTTTCATACATGATATTATACATGTTTCAATGCCATTCTCCCAAATCTTCCCACCCTCTCCCTCTGCAACAGAGTCCATAAGACTATTCTATACATCAGTGTCTCTTTTGCTGTCTCGTACACAGGGTTATTGTTACCATCTTTCTAAATTGCATATATATGCATTAGTATACTGTATTGGTGTGTTTCTTTCTGGCTTACTTCACTCTGTATAATAGGCTCCAGTTTCATCCACCTCATTAGAACTGATTCAAATGTATTCTTTTTAATGGCTGAGTAATACTCCATTGTGTATATGTACCACTGCTTTCTTATCCATTCATCTGCTGATGGACATCTAGGTTGCTTCCATGTCCTGGCTATTATAAACAGTGCTGCGATGAACACTGGGGTACACGTGTCTCTTTCCCTTCTGGTTTCCTCAGTGTGTATGCCCAGCAGTGGGATTGCTGGATCATAAGGCAGTTCTATTTCCAGTTTTTTAAGGAATCTCCACACTGTTCTCCATTGTGGCTGTACTAGTTTGCATTCCCACCAACAGTGTAAGAGGGTTCCCTTTTCTCCACACCCTCTCCAGCATTTATTGCTTGTAGACTTTTGGATCGCAGCCATTCTGACTGGTGTGAAATGGTACCTCATAGTGGTTTTGATTTGCATTTCTCTGATAATAAGTGATGTTGAGCATCTTTTTGTTAGCTCATGTTAGCATGTTAGCATCGTGTTTGTTAGCCATCTGTATGTCTTCTTTGGAGAAATGTCTATTTAGTTCTTTGGCCAATTTTTTGATTGGGTCATTTATTTTTCTGGAGTTGAGCTGTAGGAGTTGCTTGTATATTTTTGAGATTAGTTGTTTGTCAGTTGCTTCATTTGCTATTATTTTCTCCCATTCTGAAGGCTGCCTTTTCACCTTGCTAATAGTTTCCTTTGTTGTGCAGAAGCTTTTAAGTTTAATTAGGTCCCATTTGTTTATTTTTGCTTTTATTTCCAATATTCTGGGAGGTGGGTCATAGAAGATCCTGCTGTTGTGTATGTCAGAGAGTGTTTTGCCTATGTTCTCCTCTAGGAGTTTTATAGTTTCTGGTCTTACGTTTAGATCTTTAATCCATTTTGAGTTTATTTTTGTGTATGGTGTTAGAAAGTGTTCTAGTTTCATTCTTTTACAAGTGGTTGACCAGTTTTCCCAGCACCACTTGTTAAAGAGATTGTCTTTAATCCATTGTATATTCTTGCCTCCTTTGTCAAAGATAAGGTGTCCATATGTGTGTGGCTTTATCTCTGGGCTTCCTATTTTGTTCCATTGATCTATATTTCTGTCTTTGTGCCAGTACCATACTGTCTTGATAACTGTGGCTTTGTAGTAGAGCCTGAAGTCAGGTAGGTTGATTCCTCCAGTTCCATTCTTCTTTCTCAAGATCGCTTTGGCTATTCGAGGTTTTTTGTATTTCTATACAAATTGTGAAATTATTTGTTCTAGCTCTGTGAAGAATACCGTTGGTAGCTTGATAGGGATTGCATTGAATCTATAAATTGCTTTGGGTAGTATACTCATTTTCACTATATTGATTCTTCCAATCCATGAACATGGTATATTTCTCCATCTATTAGTGTCCTCTTTGATTTCTTTCACCAGTGTTTTATAGTTTTCTATGTATAGGTCTTTAGTTTCTCTAGGTAGATATATTCCTAAGTATTTTATTCTTTCCATTGCAATGGTGAATGGAATTGTTTCCTTAATTTCTCTTTCTGTTTTCTCATTATTAGTGTATAGGAATGCAAGGGATTTCTGTGTGTTGATTTTATATCCTGCAACTTTACTATAATCATTGATTAGTTCTAGTAATTTTCTAGTGGAGTCTTTAGGGTTTTCTATGTAGAGGCTCATGTCATCTGCAAATAGTGAGAGTTTTACTTCTTCTTTTCCAATTTGGATTCCTTTGATTTCTTTTTCTGCTCTGATTGCTGTGGCCAAAACTTCCAAAACTATGTTGAATAGTAATGGTGAAAGTGGGCACCCTTGTCTTTTCCCTGACTTTAGAGGGAATGCTTTCAATTTTTCACCATCTGGAACTGGACTATGTCAAGGCAGTTTCTATGTGAAAAAATAGATTAATCGTGTTCAGAGTTGGCTCACTGTATTTACTCCCTTCTACACTGTCTCAGCTTTCTCAGGATGTTATTCAAGTTTTCACGGGGGGACTATTTCATTTCATTAATCACTTTTGACATATAACAACTTGTGGTTATTAAATGTTTTCTATCAGGCATTCCCACCATGTGGCTGTTTCTAACAACAGCCTATTTGATTTGTGGAACTCTAAATGCTGCTGGATTCTTCAATTTGGAAAAAGAAGCAAATCCTGAAGTGTGGATGAGTACTGTAAGTGATGGAGAATTCCAAAGAACATCAAGTAAAGCAAATTAATAGGTTGTAAGATTATTGAAGTTCCTGTTATAGCAGAAAATCTCTGATATAGACTAAACATAAGTGATTTTTAGAGATTTTCTGGTGGCTCAGACAGTAAAGAATGCCTGCAGTGTAGGAGACCTGAGTTTGATCCCTGGGTAGGGAAGATCCCTGGAGAAGGGAATGACTGCCCACTCCAGTATTCTTGCCTGGAGAATTCCATGGGCAGAGGAGCCAGGAGAGCTACAGTCCATGGGGTCTCAAAGAGTTAGACATGACTGGCAACTGAGCAAACACAGATTTTAAGCCCTCTGGACGATATATGTGACTGCCCTCTACTGGACCGTGGTTTTATTCCTTTGAACCAAGTGCAGTCTCACAGTTGACATTTGTATATAGAAACATCAATTGTTTTATATATGTGTGTGTGTGTGTGTGAGTCACTTTGCTGTACCCCTAAAACTAAAACGACATTGTTAATCAACTATACCCCAGTATAAAATAAAAACTTCAGAAAGATGTAATACCTACATTCTGTGTATACACAATGGAACTTTACTCAGCTGTAAAAAGAATAATGCCATTTGCAGTTATATTGATGGGCCTAGAGATTATCATACCATGTAAGTCAGAAAGAGAAAGACAAATAGCATATGAAGTCACTGACATATGAAATCTGAAATATGATACAAATGAACTTATCAAGAGTCGGACACAACTGAGTGACTGAACTAACTAACGAAACGGGAGCAGACTCACAGAGAACAGATTTGTGGTTACAAAGGAAGGGGGACGGGGAGGGTTTGGGATTAGCAAGTGCAAACTATTATGTATAGAATGGATAAACAACAAGGTCCTATCGTCTCCTGCCTAGCACAGGGAACTATATTCAATATCCTATAATAAACCGTAATGGAAAAGAATATGAAAAAGAATATATATAATACATATATATTGTGTATATATGTATAAAACTGAATTGGTTTGCTATACACCAGAAACTAACACAAATTTGTAAATTAACTACTTTTCAATTAAAATATGTCTATATGTACTTTAAAAGAGACAACTGACTTGAGAATATAGTTTTGTCAGAAGAACGGGTCAAAGGTAGATATTATCTCCAAATCCCCCAAAGCATTCACCACTAGCAGACACTTTCTAATAGTCTACCTATTTTTTTAATTATGACTTTATGTAGTAAATTAATCTCACTGTTACCTGGGGCTGCAGATTTCAAATAATTTACCCTAATAAGCACACACTAGCTGCTCTGTTCTGGCTCCTTTTGATAACCTTTAGAGAAAATGTGTAGCTAATGCTTCTATTTTTACTGAGCAGAGTGAAATCATCACCTATAATGGCTACCCCAGTGAGGAGTATGAAGTAACCACTCAAGACGGGTACATACTCAGCGTCAATCGGATTCCCCATGGGCGAAAAGACACCAAGATCACAGGTACAAGACATGTCTATCTTGAGAAGGAGAATTGCACATGACTAAAATTTAGTACAGGAGAAGTTACTGGCTGTTCATTAAGACAGTGACTGATTTATCAAAATTGGTTTGAATTTTGGATTCGTTTTTATACAGTTAACAGGAAGTCTCATTGTATTCCAATTCTCTGAAGGCAGGGAAGAACTGAAAATTACAAATGGCAAGACTGATCTAGTTGACTGCTGCCAGACTTGCTTCTTAGGGAGTCAATGTGGAGGTGGAGCCTACCTTATGTCAACTCATTGCTTATATTTCACGTGAGAAATTGCTGTATTCCCATAAAGTGGATTTCCTGATTTTTGGAAAGAGATTGTGTATATGCGTCAATCCCAATCTCCCAATTTCTCCCACACAACCCCCTTTCTCCCTAGATATCCATGTATTTGTTCTCTACATCTGTGTCTCTATTTCTGCTTTGTAAATAAGATCATCTATACCACTTTTCTAGATTCCATATATATGTGCTAATATAAGATATTTGTTTTACTTTTTCTGACTTACTTCACTCTGTATGCCACTCTGTAGGTCCATCCACATCTCTACAAATGACCCAATTTCATTCCTTTTCATGGCTGAGATGTATTCCGTTACATACATGTACCACATCTTCTTTATCCATTCCTCTATTGACGAACATTTAGGTTCCTTCCATGTCCTGGCTATTGCAAACAGTACTGCTATGTATCCTTTTGAACTATGAGGGAAATGTAACCACATATCTTCCGAGAAGGGAGAGAGAAGAGTAAGCAAAGTATCTGCAAAGGCTCAGTGGTCTTTATTTACCAAATCATTTACTGTGATTGCTCTGCATTATCTCATCTCCCATCCACATTCAGAGGCAGCTAAAATCATGTTGCTTAAGAATTCAAGAGTTTCAAAATGAAAAAATGGGAGTGTGACATGGGTAGGATTACTATATAAAATATGAGATGCCCAGTTAAAGTTGAATTTCAGATAAAGAGCAAATGAGTTTTTCATATGCCTCATTTTATGATATACTTATATTAAAAAGCTGCTGCTGCTGCTGCTGCTAAGTCACTTCAGTCGTGTCCGACTCTATGGGACCCCATAGATGGTAGCCTACCAGGCTCCCCCGTCCCTGGGATTCTCCAGGCAAGAACACTGGAGTGGGTTGCCATTTCCTCCTCCAATGCATGAAAGTGAAAAGTGAAAGTGAAGTCGCTCAGTCGTGTCCAACTCCTAGTGACCACATGGACTGCAGCCTGCCAGGCTCCTCCGTCCATGGGATTTTCCAGGCAAGAGTACTGGAGTGGGTTGCCATTGCCTTCTCCTATATTAAAAAGCTGCTGCTGCTAAGTCCCTTCAGTCATGTCGGACTCTGTGCGACCCCATAGGTGGCAGCCCACCAGGCTCCCCCGTCCCTGGGATTCTCTAGGCAAGAACACTGGAGTGGGTTGCCATTTCCTTCTCCAACGCATGAAAGTGAAAAGTGAAAGGGAAGTCGCTCAGTCGTGTCCAACTCTTAGCGACCCCATGGACTGCAGCCTACCAGGCTCCTCCATCTATGGGATTTTCCAGGCAAGAGTACTGGAGTGGGGTGCCATTGCCTTCTCTGATATTAAAAAGCTTGTTCATTATTAATATGAAATGTAAATTTAACAGGGCATCTTGGGTCTTTTTGTTTATCTTTATTTTTGTTTTTGCTAAATCTTGCAACACCAAGCATGATGAAGAGTTGGGGGGAGCCACTATGAAGTATAAAAGGACAAACATTTATAGGAAAGACTTTGCTTAAGAAGGGAGGATAGAGGAGAAGGCAATGGCACCCCACTCCAGTACTCTTGCCTGGAAAATCCCATGGATGGAGAGCCTGGTAGGCTGCAGTCCATGGGGTCGCTAAGAGTTGAACACGACTGAGCGACTTCACTTTCACTTTTCACTTTCATGCTTTGGAAAAGGAAATGGCAACCCACTCCAGTGTTCTTGCCTGGAGAATCCCAGGGACGGGGAAGCCTGGTGGGCTGCCGTCTATGGTGTCGCACAGAGTCAGACACGACTGACGTGACTTAGCAGCAGCAGCAGCAAAGTGTCTAACCCGGTGGGTGCTCCTGCTCAGTATTACCGGAGACATTTGGAAATAGACATTTCCCATTTAGCTGTGTTTCCTCCCAGATGGGTTGGAAGGAGATTAGCACATATGCACCTCCTGGGCCTTGAAGCCTGATGTTCACTTTCTCTCTCCCTCTCTTTTAAAAAAAAAAAAAAAAAAAAAAAGAAGGGAGGATAGAATTTGGACAAGATTGGGAATTAAAATATATTTATTATGTGTCTCTTTTTGGTTTTGGTTTTTTCCAGTGGGGTGTGTGTGTGTGTGTGTGTGTGTGTGTGCGCACGTGTGATTCTTATGTTTCTGAGATGCTTTAGTTGTTATAAATTTCTCTCTCTGCCTTCTTGCCTCCCTCTAGGTGCCCGACCAGTTGTATATCTACAGCATGCCCTGTTTTCAGACAATACCTCCTGGCTTGAGAATTTTGCCAACGGCAGCCTTGGATTCCTTCTAGCTGATGCTGGTTATGATGTATGGATGGGGAACAGTCGGGGGAACACTTGGTCAAGAAGACACAAAACACTGTCAGTGAACGAAGAGAAATTCTGGGCCTTTAGGTAAACTATATCTAAGAAAGACCATGAACACAATTTGAGACAAGTCCTTTAAATATAATAGTGTGGACGGTATTAATAATAATGTATGATACTTGGAGTCACACAGCTCCTTGCAGTCTCTACTAACAGCTCAAAGGAAAGAAACAGCAGGAAGCTCTGATTTACACTGATTCTTAGACAAGTGAATTATCATTTCAACAAGGTCATTTTAACATACGTTCCTATCCAATACAAAGTATGTCTCGAACGACAGCTTAGAAAATTTCTGGAACAAAGTATGCACTCATGCAGCCAATATTTACTGAGTGCATATTCTATGTACTGTTCTAGTCCCTGAGCATTCAAGAGTAAACCAGCCTCCACCTTCACGAAGCTTATGTTTTTATCCTAGTGATGCTATTACAATTTTTTTTCTCTTGGACTGTCAATTAGTTTTGTAAAGATGATGTATATCAGTACTATATTATACCTACAGGAACTGTGGTTGAGAATGTATAGAATACCATTTTCAGGAAAACTCTAATATGAGATCTTTACAACCTTGTTATTAGGCAATAGGAAAGAATCTTCTGACACGCTGACTGCTTGCTTTAATGAAAGTGTTTTCTGCTGTCATCAGAGAAGAGGCTGATGCCTGCAGTATCCTTTCTCAGGCTTAAACTCCCTGGTTGTTTGAAGCCTGCTGCTAGAACAGAACCATATTAATGAAATATTCCATACCTTATTTCTGTACCTACTGACAAGTTGGAAGGAAAGGAAGAATAGGCCAGATTGTTAGGGTGAAAGCTTTTGCCCAGGGGCAAGCATCACGAAATACTTCATGTAGCTGGTCCTTGGTTGGGAACTTGCAGCTTGTTTACTGTAAGGCATCACAATGATTCTCTTATACTGGAAAGTATCAATCTATATTTCCTCTCATGTTCTTTTAATAAGCAGGTCCTTAGTTTGTGAAGTACCTAACTCAACCATATATTATGTAGGCATTTTTTGTTCTCTCAACATTTGTATTAATGTTGGCTGAACCAGTACTACAGGATTTTGCTATATATTGAATATAACCATATATGGACAGAAATAATAATAGCAATGTCCGATTGAATGTCTAATTGCTGCTAGAGTCATTCCTTTAATACTATCCAGCCCCCAAAGCTCCCCTGCCATATAGCACTGCCATGCTTATTTTACAGATGATGACACTTAAGCTCAGAGCATTTAAGTAACTTACGGAAAACTACTCAGCTAGTACATGATACAATCATGATTTACAATTACTTCCATTTTGAAATCTGGGTGTTAAATGGCCCTAAGCATCTTGAAGTTCCCTGGGAGAGACTGAGAGAGAGGTGTGCAAACCAGATTAGGTAAAGGGCAGCAAAAGAAATGCAAGGGAAGGGAGTGAAGAGGAAGAATGTCAAGACTGAATTTCAGAAAATGTAGTATACACAAGCCTTGAAATCATTCCTGCTATTAGAAAGTAACACATATAAGTGTAGCAAACAAAAACCACAATAGCCTACATGTAACTGGATAAATAATGAAACACAAACCAAGTAAGTGGACAGCACAAAATTCTGTGTATAAAAAATAAATGAGCAAGTGCTCTGTTTTGAACTTAGCTGCAAATATTTATAAGGTTCTGTTTTATTCTTTAGCTTTCATGAAATGGCCAAATATGATCTCCCTGGAATAATAGACTTCATTGTAAATAAAACTGGTCAGCAGAAGTTGTATTTCGTTGGATATTCGCTTGGTACTACAATAGGTATGTTTACAAGGGTCAACATTTTTACAAGGGTCAGAGCCATGCAAGGGTTCACCTTGGAATCAGGAACAGTCACTGTTCTACATTTACAGTGTCCTTAATTATATGTCCTGTGGTGGGAATGTAATTCTAGTGGCTGTAAACCTGAATTCCAGAGACTGTGAGTTTGTAGGAAGAATCTTTCATCCATTTCCAGTCACTGCAGCACAGTTGTAATGGTGATGTAATTTGCCAGGAATTCCAAAGAAATATTTCTGAAGACTGAGTCTCCAGATCTCCTCCAGGCTGAAAAAGTAAAGCCAAATTGCATGAAATATCCTTGAAGAATGTTAAATATACATCAATCATACCTTCCTCACAACCCACATGGACTATTAAAAAATAAAAAAGAGGGATTATATTCATATTTGAACAAATGTTAAAAGATATAGTAATGTTTTCTTTGTGAATCAGAATGCAAAAACTTACTATAATAAGTAAATTGGGCATATACATTCAGTGTATGATTCATGGGTGGCACAAGGGGTAAAGAACCCGCCTGCCAATGCAGGAGACATAAAAGACACGGGTTTGATCCCTAGCTCAGGAAGAGCCCCTGGAGGAGAAAATGGCAACCCACTCCAGTATTCTTGCCTGGAAAATCCCATGAACAGAAGAGCCTGGAGGGCTACAGTCCATAGGGTCACAAAGAGTTGGACACGACTGAAGTGACTTAGCATACAGTTAACTGTAAGCACTGTATAGAAAGTTTTTTAAAAGTCCAAGAAATGTACTTTGAATGTATACTTCTTAATGGTTTCCCAAATTTTTTCAAAAAAGAAATCAATAATCTAGCTCCAAATAAAAATTTAAAAACCCTATACTACTAAAAATATGAATTTGTTATCAATCTTCCACTAAAATTTCTAATTTTAAGAGACTGGGTTAAAGGAAAATGTACTCTTAGTTTGGGTGAAACTGTGTGAGAGATAATAAATAATCCTACATTACCACTATTATCATCAAGAACAAACATGTATTTACCAGTGTTTTATACTGATAGAGTAAAAATGAAAGTTGCTCAGTCATGTGTGACTCTTTGTGACTCCGTGGACTATACAATGGAGTATACATGTCTATACATGGGCTATACAGTTCTCCAGGCCAGAATACTGGAGTGGGTAGCCTTTTTCCCTTCTTCTGGGGATCTTCCCGACCCAGGGATCACACCCAGGTCTTCCGCATTGCAGGATTCTTCACCAGCTGAGCCACCAGGGAAGCCTATTTATACTGATAGGCAGCTTACAAATTTAGGAGAGCTGTGAGGCTGTGAGCATTGTTTCCCAGGGGGCGCTAGAGGTAAAGAACCCACCTGCCAGTGCAGGAGACATGAGAGACCTGGGTTTGATCCCTGGATCGGGAAGATCCCCTGGAGAAGGGCATTACAACCCACTCCAATAGTCCTGCCCGGAGACCCATGGACGGAGGATCCTGGCCAGCTACTGTCCATAGGGTTGCAAAGAATCAGACACAACTGAAGCAACTTAGCTTGCAGCATATGAGCATTAGAGAGAATATACTAAAGGAGTATCAAAGAACTAGTAAGAGGACCCTATCCCCCAACAACAAAAAAAAAACCTGCCACTAACAGGAAAATAATCATACCATAATTGCTAACAGAAGCATTTTCTATGTTTAGGGCTTTTCATTCAGGACCTTTACTACAATATCCCTCTCTAAGCTTTAGAACAAGCCTACCACTATTATTCCCATCTCATAGAAAAAACAGAAGTTCAAAGAAATTAATTGGCTCCTTCAAGGTCTCTTAACACATTAGAGATGGCACCCAAAATTCACACCAGGTAATCTTGACTTCACTGATGGGGTTCTCGGGTGCTGTGGAGAGATTGTATGGAGAAAGATGATTTGAGTGTGACTAGAAAAGTAGGTAAGACTCAGATATGCTCTCATTACCTGATTGGCAGGGAAAATAGTCACTTTGATTATCAGGGCTCTGCATTGCATTTCAAGCATGACATTTTTCAGTGAGCATGATTTGCATCCTGAGCAGAGAAATTTCTGTTATGTGGGAAGGAACGATTCTTCACAGGACTTTTAACAAGTCAGGCCCAGCCCATTAAATACAGCGTAGAGTAGGACTCTTCAGCCAGTATGACCATCAAAAAATTACCTCTGCACGTTTCTAGACATCTTCTGGGGAGAGCTATTATGCCTGTTTCAGTTTTTGCATCAGTGCCCAGCCAGCTCCTTTTCTGGTTAAGACAGTTTCAATATTTCAACAAGAAATTCAGAAAAAAAAACACAAACTTCTGCTATGGTTTTGCGTGCGCATAAACACACACACACACAATGGAGGGGGGCCCAGGAAAGCACAACAGGGAATCAAAACAAAGAGAACCTCCACATAGACTTTCCTGTGTGGGCCTGAGCCCCACCACCTTCACCCTCATATTGCTAGATACAAATGCAGTGCTATTGCTTTATAAATGCAGACACTTGGTCCTTCCTGGGACCATGGTGGACCTTTTGGAAGCAGAGAAGATTCTGGAGGTTTGGTAAGTATGCAATGAAGCACTGGGAGCAATGCAATCTCGTTCCACTCTGAGAAAGAAAAACCGTGGAATAGCTGTGTGTGTGTGCTCAGTCACGTCCAACTCTTTGTAACCCCACAAACTACAGCCTGCCAGGCTCCTCTGTCCATGAGATCTTCCCAGCAAGAATACTGGAGTGGGTTGCCATTTCCTCCTCCAGAATAGCTATATGGTGATGCATAAAGAGCTGATTGATTTACCTCCTACAAACTGATCATTTATTTCTAGAGGTTCCGTGACTCTGTCATCCCCAAGTTGGAGTAGAGTGAGAATACTGCCAGTGCTTAGCCCCTGCTTGGTGGGGGTTGAGGGCATGCTCAGTGTACTTGGCAGGAGTTGCTTCAGCAATTTATCCCTAACTTTCCCCAACCAAGTTAAATGTCTAGAATAAGAAAGAAATGGAGATTTGAGAGTAGACAGGGTTGAAAATAGATTAACTTTGCAGAATAACTCAGAAGAGTTGCCCAATTCATCCCCCCCAATTGCTGCAGTAGAAGAATAAAATGAAAAAGGAGAGCTTCACTTTTGTTAGTAGAAACATTACATCACTACTCCTAAATTTAATGCGGTTGTCTTATCTCATGTTTTCTTAGGGTTTGTAGCCTTTGCCACCATGCCTGAACTGGCACAAAGAATCAAAATGAATTTTGCCTTGGGTCCTGTGGTCTCTTTCAAATATCCCACGGGCATTTTTACCAGATTTTTCCAACTTCCAAGTTCTGCAATCAAGGTAAGTTCTTCCTTTTGCCACAGTGTATATGAGGATCTCCTTTTGGATGATAGACCCTTATTATTTGAAAATCTATGAAACGAAAGTAGGACATTTTGAAATCTGTAGATCCCAGACTCTGGGGGCAGGTGCTGTGTGTGTGTGTGTGTGTGTGTGTGTGTGTGTGTCTACGTCACAGCATCTACAGCTCTCATATATAACTCACTATACTCAGTTATTAACAGACCTGAGTATAACTCAGAATTTCTAGCTGAGCTGACTGCTATGGCAGTTTCCTTGTTCTGTTCTTGTTCCACTGGGCATGTCAATGAATTCACAGTGCTCAAATGGAAGACATTTTTCGATTTGATCACTGATGTCCTTGACTTTGATGTTAGATAAGTTGGAATAATATACCTCTTTCCATATGGGAGCTTGCTTCAATTTACTAAAGCGAAAATGCCAAAGCCTAAAGGTTTTACAGCTGAATTATTCATTCAACTATTTATTGGTTATTTTCCATTGGTTGGAAAACTGGTTTGATGGTCAATTGTGAATTTAAGATTTTATCCATTAAAAGTTTTTCTCTGTTTGCTTTTTGTTTCTCTAAAAAGCTCACTGACTAGTATTTTATCAAGATTGCCCCTTAAATGTGAATTGAAGGATAAAATAAGTTGTGGCCAAAATGAGATCAAAGAGACAAGTCAGGATATCAATAATTCATTTTTAAGATGAGATCCTGGTTTGTGGTGGAGAGGTAGGAATGGGGAAAAAAAAAGGATTTATGAGTTAACACAAGGAAGAACTTTCATGAGACCTCATGATTGATTTGATAGTAGGTTTTTGGTATTGTTTAATAAACTTAGTTCTAGGAGGTCTGCTAGGTCTTCAGCTTCAGCTGATCAACTTCCGCTTCTCTACCGTCTTCAGGTGATAGAGGCATAGATTTGAATTACTGTGATGTTGAATGGTTTGCCTTGGAAACGAACCGAGATCATTCTGTCACTTTTGTGGCTGCACCCAAGTACTGCATTTTGGACTCTTGTTGATTATGAGGACTACTCCATTTCTTCTGTGGGATTCTTGCCCATAATAGTAGATGTCATGGTCATTTGAATTAAATTCACCCATTCCCGTTCATTTTAGTTCACTGATTCTTAAGATGTTTATGTTTATTCTTACCATCTCCTGCTTGACCACGTCCAATTTTCCTTAATTCATTGCTCTAACACTCCAGGTTCCTATGCAATACTGTTTTCAGTATCGTATCTTTTTGTTCTTTTATACAGTTCATGAGGTTCTCACTGCAAGTATACTGGAGTGATTTGACATTCCCTCCTCCAGTGGATCATATTTTGTGGGGAAAGACTAGAGATCTCTTCAGGAAATTGGAGATATCAAGGGAACATTTCACCCAAAGATGGGTACAGTAAAGGAGAGAAGCAGTAGAGACCTAGCAGACATTGAAGAAATTAAGAAGAGATAGAAATAAAACATGGAAGAACTGTACAACAAAGATCTTAATGAACTGGGTTAGTACAATGATGTGGTCATTCACCCAGAGCCAGACATTCTGGAGTGCGAAGTTAAGTGGGCTTTAGGAATCACTGATGTTAATAAAGCTAATGGATGCAATGGAATTCCAATAGAACTAATCAAAACCTTAAAGGATAATGCCATCAAGGTGTTGCATTCAATATGTCAGCAAATCTGGATGACCCAGCAGTGGCCACAGGACTGGAAAAGGTCAGTCCTCATTTCGATCCCCAAGAAGAGTAGTACTAAAGAATGTGCTAACCATTGGAAAATTGTACTTATTTCCCATGCTAGTAAAGTCATGCTTAAAATATTGCATGCTAGGCTTCAGCATTATGTGAGCCAAGAACTTTCAAATGTCCAAGCTGGGTTTAGAAAAGAAAAGAAACCAGAAATCAAATTGCCAGCATTTGCTGGATCATAGAGAAAGCAAGGGAATTCCAGAAAAAAGGTCTATGTCTGTTTCATCAACTATGCTAAAGCCTTTGACTCTGTGGTCATAACAAACTGTGGAAAGCTCTTAACGAGATGGGAATACCAAACCATCTTACCTGTCTTCTGAGAAAGCTGTCTGTGGGTTGAGAAGCAAAAGTTGGAACCCTGTATAGAACAGCTGATTGATTCAAGATTGAGAAAGCAGTATGACAAGGCTGTCTGTTGTCACTCTGTTTAACCTATACACTGAGCAGATCATAAGAAATGCCGGGCTAGAATCAAGATATACAGGAAAAACATCAACAACCTCAGATATTCAAATACTGCCACTCTAATAGCAGAAAGTGAAGAGGAACTAAAGAGCCTCTTGATGAGAGTGAAGAGGGAGAGTGAAAAAGATGGCTTGAAACTAATATTAAAAAACCTAAGATCATGGCATCCAGTCCCATCACTTCATGGCAAACAGAAGGGGGGAAGGTGGAAGTAGTGACAGATTTCCCCTTCTTGGGCTCTAAAATCACTACAGATGGTGACTGCAGCCCTGAAATCAGAAAGTGATTGCTTCTTGGCAGGAAAGTTGTGACAAACCTACACATGTGTTGAAAAACAGAGACATCACTCTTCCAACAAAGATCCGTATAGTCAAGCTATGGTCTTCCCAATGGTCATGTGCAGTTGTGACAGCTGAACTGTCAGAGAGCCAAAGAATTGATACCTTTGAACTGTGGTGCTGGAGAAGACTCCTGAAAGTCCCTTGGACACCAAGGAGATCAAACCAGTCAATCTTAAGGGAAGTCAACCCTGAATATTTGTTGGAAGTACTGATGCTAAAGCTGAAGTTCCAGTATTCTGGTCATCTGATGTGAACAGTCAACTCACTGGAGAAGTCCCTGATACTGGGAAAGATTGAGAGAAGAAGGAGAAGAGGGTGTCAGAGAATGAAATGGCTGAATGGACATGAACCGATGCAATGGACATGAATTTGAGCAAACTTCGGGAGATGGTGAGGGACAGGGAGGCCTAGTGTACTGCAGTCCATGGGGTCTCAAAGAGTCAGACACGACTGGGCAAATGAACAACAGCAACAATAAACTTAGGGATTCCCAGGTGGCTCAGTGATAAAGAATCCACCTGCCAATGCAGGAGATGCAGAGATATGGGTTCAATCCCTGGGTCAGGAAGATCCCCTGAAGGAGGAAATGGCAGTTCACTCCAGTATTCTTGCTGGGAAAATTCCATGGACAGGGGAGCCTAGAGAGCTACAATCTATGGATTTGCAAAGAATGGGACACAACTGAATGACTGAGTACAATGCTTCCCTCATAGTTCAGTTGGTAAAGAATCTGCCTGCAATGCAGGAGACCTAGGTTAGATTCCTGGGTTGGGAAAATCCCCTGGAGAAGGAAATGGCAATCCACTCCAGTATTCTTGCCTGGAAAATGCCATGGACAGAGGAGTCTGGTGGGCTACAGTCCATGGGGTCGCAAGAGTCAGACACGACTTAGTGACTAAACCACAATGTAACTTCCCTTTTGTGTGATTGATAGTTCTATTTCAAAATGTGTTGGCATCCATTAATTTGGGATGTTTTCTACATTGGGGCAGAGTTAAGCAGGCAAACTGCTGCTGCTAAATCACGTCAGTTGTGTCCGACGCTGTGCGACCCCATAGACAGCAGCCCACCAGGCTCCCCCGTCCCTGGGATTCTCCAGGCAAGAACACTGGAGTGGGTTGCCATTTCCCTCTCCAATGCATGAAAGTGAAAAATGAAAGTGAAGTTGCTCAGTCATGCCCCACTCTTAGCGACCCCATGGACTGCAGCCTGCCAGGCTCCTCCATCCATGGGATTTTCCAGGCAAGAGTACTGGAGTGGGTTGCCATTGCCTTCTCCAAGCAGGCAAACTAGTTAAAGTAAATCCAGAGATAGACACATGTATCACTAAATATACCTGTTTTGCATATGTATTGCTTTGCCTACATAGGTCAGGTCTGAGGTAGGTATTTCCCCTAATTTATCTCAGTTTCTAATTCCCTATTAAACTTTCTGCCAATTTAAGTCCCATTCTCTACTCCTACCCCTCCATAATATCTGTTGCCCCTAGAAGCTCCAGTCATTCCATCGGAGATCCCCACCCAAGCTTGCTTTTATAAACTCTAGAAGTTTTAATCAAGCTGTCGCCCATGACATCATTTTCTTCTATCCAATGGCACCCTCCCTTCAGTATACTTTCCTCTACTTTTTAGCATGAAAGTCATGCACTCTGGTACACTATCAGAAAGGTGATGTGTACATGGGTAAAACCCTGCTTTTCTTTCCTAATCAAGGCAATGTTTGACCTTAAAGGAGAAACTGTTCTACTTCTTTTGCCAGTTAATGAGAAATATAGGTAATCCCTGATTGGACTGATGTCAGGGGAGCTTTCATAATGGATAAATTAGCTAATCTGGGGCTGAAGATCATTGCTACCATCTCCTTGTAAATTACGTTTGATGATATTCCCTAGGTAAAGATTGATTTATAAATAGTTACTTTTCCAAAATAACTTGGTCTCCTTGAGCAAAACAGGAAAAAAATAAATGAATATAAATAGATTCCTAAGAATTCTCATTCCGGGGTGAAGGGAATGTCAAGAAGTCTGAAAATGATTCTTGAAAGAATAATTATTTTTATTTTTTACAGAAGTTGTTTGGTACCAAAGGTTTCTTTTTAGAAGAAAGTATAGGGAAGTCACCTTCTATCAAAATCTGCAACAATAAAATATTATGGGTGATATGTAGAGAATTTATGTCTTTATGGGCAGGATCCAACAAGAAAAACATGAATATGGTATGTATAATGATTCGAGGGCCGTTTGATGCTTTTAGAAATTCCAGCTTTCCTTTGGTTCTTCTTTTTGTTTTTTATTCATTTATTTTTGGCTGTGCTGGGTCTTTGTTGCTGTGCAGGCTTTCTCTGGTTGCAGGGAGTGGGGGTTACTCTCTAGTTGAGGTGCGTGGGCTTCGCATTGCAGTGGCTTCTCTTGTTCTGGAGAACGGGTTCCAGGCATGCTGGCTTTAGCAGTGTGGTTCCTGGGCTCTAGAGCACAGGCTCAATAGTTGTGGCCCATGGGCTTAGTTGCTCCACAATATGTGGAATCTTCCCAGATCTGGGATCAAACCTGTGTCTTCTGCATTGGCAGGTGGGTTCTTTACCACTTAGCCACCAAGGAAGTTCCCTTTGTTTCATTTTGATGCATCTATCATATTACATAAATTAATGCAGTGTTCTTAATTCATTTTAAAGGCAGAGATTTTCTCTGCCTAGAAGATTAGATATTCAGTGTGAAGACTGGAGAAGAGAATAGGCAGCTTCATCCTTTCATCTCTGGTCAAATTTAAGCTAATAGTTGTCCAACAATAGGTAGCAGTTTCACATGTTTGGAATTAGCCACCACTTACTATAGTCAGCTTGATTTTATAATACAATGCATTAAAAAATAAAATAAAATCCTAGGAAAGAGGCTTTAAACTTATTCTTTGTGCCCTGTCTTGTTGGATCACGTTAGCCTCAAATAAAATGCACCACTTGAAACATATAAATGGAATGGAATGGAATGGATTCTGCCCTGCCATTCTACTGCAATATTTGTTTATTCATTCTTAGCATAATTATTCTCTGCTTCTTAAAGGCACAGTTTTTTCATTGGGTGGTCATTGCTTTAATATGTTTTGTTTTGTTTTGTCTTCAGAGCCGAATGGATGTGTATATGTCCCATGCTCCCACTGGATCATCAATACAGAACATCCTGCATTTAAAACAGGTAGTGTCTTTGTCACGGAAAACCATTCCCCTTATTTTCTTTATATTTGAAAGGACAGAGTTAGCATGTGTGTTCTAAGAAGCTTGGCAGCTAGCTTCCATTTAACCTTTTTCTGCATCTTTATAGTTGCATTTCCCCGGATTTTAAGAGAAAGAACAAGGTATGTGCAGATCAAGTCGGTCACATAAATGAATCCCATTTTCAATACAAGCTTGTAAAGTAGGCTCTGAGCTGAAACTAACATAAACTTGGAGAACCTCAGAAGAACTGAGCCTTCCCCAGAGAGAAATACCTGCCGTTTGATTTCCCTCAGTGAGTCTTGGGTTCTCACTAGCTTTTCCTTCAAACCAAGGAATTCATGGCCTCCCTTTCTCTTGATCTTGTTTTGCACACTGACAAATTTATTTATATCCTCCGGTGATGCAGAAGCCTTATTTTCTTCCCAGCATACAGTATACTTTTCTAAGATTTGCTATTAACAATCGTAATTCTTATTCTGAACACTACTTTTCTATAAAACATTTCATTCCAGCTTTACCATTCTGATGAATTCAGAGCTTATGACTGGGGAAGTGAAGCTGAAAACAGGCGTCACTACAATCAGGTGAGTTACTCAGAGCAACCCTAGAAGGCTGGCTTTGAAAAATTATCATGATAAATTATTTGACAGTAAAAAGAATCCTAGCTGGCACTTGGTCACATTCACATTGGTATACAGAGATTTTTCAAAGTGCATTTTAAACATTTATTTATTTCAAAAAATCTAAAACTAAAAAAAGTATATACTAAGGAAATTAAGTTGTTTATAATCCCTCCACCCAGAGATAACTGGATGGATCAATATTTTGTTACATTTCTTCCAATCACAACATCACTACTTTTCCACAACTTTCAATCTTGTTTTTTTACTTATAGTCATAGCAAAACATAACTAATGTTGCAAGAGACATTTTTAATATAATTGTAATGGCTGCATAATAATTAAAATTGTATGATAAAATTTATATAGTAACTGAATACATACTTCTTGATACCAACAGAAAAAAATAAAATTGCACATAGAAGTTAAGAGAATTATCCACTTGTGAGGAGTGGAGTCTTAAGGCATCTTTTTCCCTCTAACTTTCCATACCAAAATTTATGTATTCATTTAGCCATCCAATACTTTTAATCAACGCTGTTGCCAAGCTTCCATTTTTTTTTCTAAGTCAGAAGCTGGGTTTCTCAGTATGAACTAAAAATGTTAAATTAAATTTTTCCTTTATTTTCCCAAACTGGCATACTTAAAGCTATGGGTACAAACATAGGTCAATTAAATTGTTTCTGGACCTCAAATGAGTCGATCAGACCAGTCAATTTCTCAGTTGTTGTTTAGTCAACAGGTCATGTCCAACTGTTTTGTAATGCCATGGACATTAGCCTGCCAGGCTCCTCTGCCCATGGAATTTCCCAGGCAAGAATATTGGAGTAGGTTGCCACTTCCTTCTCTCGGGATCTTTTCCACCCAGGGATCGAACCCATGTCTCCTGTATTGTCAAGCGGATCCTTTACTGCTGAGCCACCAGGGAAGCCCTCAATTTCTCAGTAACAGATTGAATTGTTAGGGAAATGAATCTGCTAGCTTCTAAGACAATGAGTGTGGTATATAATTATATTATTTTTTATTAGCATGATTAAGATGTGATTTACATACAGTATAAGTCACTGATTTTATATGCTCAACTCAGTGTTTCAACGAATATATCCAGTCATGTAACCATATCACAAGCAAAATATTGAACATTTTCATTACCCACAAAAGTTTTCTCCTGTTTCTCAGACAGTATAAATTCACAGATGCATATATTTGCAAATGCTTAGAAAAAGGCCAAAAAATAAACAGCACATGTTAAAGTGTTAACTCTCAAGAAAAGGAAGAAAGAAAAGGTGAAGTGGATGCACATAAAGGAGTAAAAGGAGGCTCTTATTTTGGATTTCACACACTTTTGTTCTCTTTCATTGTTTTTCATGAACATATTATATTTATATATTGTTTATATTTACAAGAAAATAAGACCAAAAAATCACATACACATAAAACCATTATTATCAAGTTCTCTTTTTTCAGCTTTATTGAGGCAA
The DNA here is from genome assembly GCF_055505025.1 of Bos grunniens. Lineage (NCBI taxonomy): Eukaryota > Metazoa > Chordata > Mammalia > Artiodactyla > Bovidae > Bos > Bos grunniens. The sequence continues at coordinate 10,817,145 of NC_141190.1, forward strand.
AACTGACCCAAAAGATTTAATATTGAAGTATATGATGTGAAAATTGAGAGTGTAAATGTTCTCAGAATTTACAGTTAAGCTAGCTGGGCCTACCCTACTCCAGGCCAATTCTATTTTATTTGCTTGCAATTTTGTATCATTGGAAGTCAGTTTTTATTTTATTTTATTTTTAAACTTTACAATATTGTATTAGTTTTGCCAAATATCGAAATGAATCCACCACAGGTATACATGTGTTCCCCATCCTGAACCCTCCTCCCTCCTCCCTCCCCATACCATCCCTCTGGGTCGTCCCAGTGCACCAGCCCCAAGCATCCAGTATCGTGCATCGAACCTGGACTGGAAGTCAATTTTTATTCCGTTCTCAACAGTGTGTCCTCTTCATAAGTTCCCAACACAACCTCTGTGTCCATTTTATGTTTTCTTGAGAATAAAAAGATTAACTTATATAAGCCTTATGAGGGTAGGAATTTTCTTCTGTTTTGTTCAGTATTGTGCCAGCTGGTAGAGTAGCTGGCACTCAATAGTCCCTTGATAATCATTTGTTCTATGAATGAAATTTCTTAACTTCCCTCTAATCCACCTTAAAATCTCTCTGTCTTTTTGATTCTGTCTTTCCTTTCACTCTCAGAATATGATGGTCCTCTTATCCAAGTTATCCTGTCTTGTGTCCTCAATCCCCTCTCTTCTCATCTATTCTTACTGGCTTCTCTTACTATCTTAAATGAACTCCTGTTTCATACAAAAAAACAAACAGAAACCCTTCCCTCAAGCCTTCAATTCTATCAATCCATGCTTCCATCATTTTGTTTTTATCAACATTTTTTAATATCTAAATATGTTAAGTATCTCTACTTCTCCACTCACTCCTGAACACTGGAAAAGGTAGTTTGAGTCTTCATCCTTTTATTATAGCTGTTCTATTTAAGGTACCTTCCCTGGTGGCTCAGACTATAAAGAGTCTCCCTGCAATGTGAAACATCTGGGTTCAATCCCTGGATGGGGAAGATCCCCTGGAGAAGGAAATGGCAACTCATTCCAGTATTCTTGCCTGGAAAACCCCGTGGATGGAGGAGCCTGGCAGGCCTCAGTTCATGGGATCATTTGTGGCTTTTAATTGCCAAACATAATTGCCTGTTCTCACTTGTAGTGTTAGTTACCATAGACTCCTTGCAACTTACCACCCAGACTTGGATTTCCATAATGTAACACTCTGTTTTTTTCCCTCCCTTTTTGATTGCTCTCTTTATCCTCTCACTAGCTACTCTCTAACCCTCACTGCTCTCAATTATCAGAATTCTCCACAATTCTTCCCATATCTCTCCCCTTTGTGTTTGAATAGTTTAGCCATCTCTACAGCTTCAACTGAGGGCTTCGCTGGTGGTTCAGTGGCAAAGAATAGGACTGCCAGTGCCCGAGATGTGGATTCGATCCCTGGGTCAGGAAGATCCCCGGAGAAGGAAATGGCAACCCACTCCAGTAATCTCGCCTGGGAAATCTCATGGACAGAGGAGCCTGATGGGATATAGTCCATGTCATCACAGAATCAGACATGATTTAGCGACTGAACAACAGCTTCAGTTATCCTGCTCTGAGGATAATCCAAACTGCCTGCCTGTATTTTTTCGGGACCCCTTCCCAACAAATTTCTTCAAGTCATCCCACAAACTAGGCAGAGCTATGAGAAATGACCCTGCCTTGTCTCTAAAACTTCTGAAGGATGCCCAACTGCCTTAACCTGGCATTTAGACCTTGACTGTCTCCAGTCTTATATCTTACTGTATTCCCTTACATACTTTCTTTTTGGGGTACACTGGGCAGCTTGCCATTCCTGACCATAGCACACATGCTCTATCTGCCTGCCCACCTTCATCCTTATCTTTAAAATACAACCTTTCCTCAATGAAAATGACAGTGTTAGTTGCTCGGATGTGTCCAACTCTTTGCAACCCCTTGGATGGTAGCCCACTAGTCTCCCCTGTCCATGGGATTCTCCAGGCAAGAATACTGGAGTGCATAGCCAGGCTCTTCTCCAGGGGATCTTCCTGACCCGTGGATCAAATCCCGATCTCCTGCATTTCAGGCAGACGTTTTACCATCTGAAGCACCAGGGAAGCCCTTCAAATGACTGCTCTTTACATGAAACCTCAGTGGAAAATAATTTCTTCTTTGTCTTCATTTCCATCATATTTGGGGAATGTTTTGTAGCATTTAACATACCCTCCTTTGTATCAGATCAGATCAGATCAGTTGCTCAGTCGTGTCTGACTCTTTGCAACCCCATGAATCGCAGCACGCCAGGCCTCCCTGTCCATCACCAACTCCCAGAGTTCACTCAGACTCACGTCCATCGAGTCAGTGATGCCATCCAGCCATCTCATCCTCTGTTGTCCCCTTCTCCTCCTGTCCCCAATCCCTCCCAGCATCAGAGTCTTTTCCAATGAGTCAACTCTTCGCATGAGGTGGCCAAAGTACTGGAGTTTCAGCTTCAGGATCATTCCTTCCAAAGAAATCCCAGGGCTGATGTCCTTCAGAATGGACTGGTTGGATCTCCTTGCAGTCCAAGGGACTCTCAAGAGTCTTCTCCAACACCACAGTTCAAAAGCATCAATTCTTCGGTGCTCAGCCTTCTTCACAGTCCAACTCTCACATCCATACATGACCACAGGAAAAACCATAGCCTTGACTAGACGAACCTCTGTTAGCTAAGTAATGTCTCTGCTTTTGAATATGCTATCTAGATTGGTCATAACTTTCCTTCCAAGGAGTAAGCCTCTTTTAATTTCATGGCTACAGTCACCATCTGTAGTGATTTTGGAGCCCAGAAAAATAAAGTCTGACACTGTTTCCACTGTTTCCCCATCTATTCCCCATGAAGTGATGGGACCGGATGCCATGATCTTCATTTTCTGAATGTTGAGCTTTAAGCCAACTTTTTCACTCTCCACTTTCACCTTCATCAAGAGGCTTTTGAGTTCCTCTTCACTTTCTGCCATAAGGGTGGTGTCATCTGCATATCTGAGGTTATTGATATTTCTCCCAGCAATCTTGATTCCAGTTTGTGTTTCTTCCAGTCCAGCATTTCTCATGATGTACACTGCATATAAGTTAAATAAACAGCCTTGACATACTCTTTTTCCTATTTGGAACCAGTCTGTTGTTCCATGTCCAGTTCTAACTGTTGCTTCCTGACCTGCATACAAATTTCTCAAGAGGCAGATCAGGTGGTCTGGTATTCCCATCTCTTTCAGAATTTTCCACAGTTTATATGCAAATATTTATTTAGCCATTTTGCCTTGTTCCTTCACACTCCTTGAATATAGGGACCATTGCATGCTGTCTTCCTATGGTCATTGTAAATACTCATCTAGTAGTCTCTCTACTTATTTGAAGTCAGTTGTTGCTCTGAGGAGCTTCCTCTCATGAAATGTCCTTTCTCTGTCTTCCGTAGAGTCATCCTCCACTATATGACCTGACTGCCATGAAAGTACCTACTGCTATTTGGGCAGGTGGAAATGATATTCTTATCACACCCCGAGATGTGGCCAGGATACTCCCCCAAATCAGGAATCTCCGTTACTTCAAACTATTGCCGGATTGGAACCACTTTGATTTCATCTGGGGCCTCGATGCTGCTAAACGAGTATACAGCAAAATCATAGATTTGATGAAGTCATATCCCTAACTGCAATATACCTACTTTTCAGATAGGAGTTGCTTCCAAGCCCATAAGAGGCTTTGGGGAAATACTAGTCTACTTAAATAGCAGTGAGAGGTACACCGGCCTCCTTCACCTTGTTGCTTTTGCTGAGGTGTTCTCTTATCATGGCATCCCAGCTAGGAATTATTCCAACTGTGCTGCTCTTTCTCAAGCAAATGTCCACATCTGAACTCTCAGAATCTCTTCCTTTCAGTCAGAGCCAAGTCCATGCTTTTCATCTAAGAAGCTCTAGCAAACTCTTCTCTGCTAACTGTACACTTCAGGGAAGAATTAAAGGAGGCCTTTGTCTTTCTTATTTCAAATATATATAGTGGCTTCATGCAAATAATACCCACTCCCCATCCTGTCTTTTCAAAGGATTGAATGTAAGCATAGGAGTGCTGGCCTAGAAAAATCTTGTCGGGAGGTTATTTGGGAAAATATTTCAGATGGCTGTAATCTGTGGCTTTCTCAAAATCACAGTCCAAGCAATAGTCACATGGTCATCTAGTAGACAAGCCATGAAATAAGCCTGATCCACATCAAGCTTGAAAAGAACAGCAGAATGGAAAATGAACCACATCAAACTATTCCTGGAGTTTTACTGTTACAAGCTGGGGGATTGGGAGGCGGGTGCAGAGACAAGATTGAGGATGACTAGGATAAACTGAATTTCTAGTTGTTAAAATTATTCACTGTAGACTACTGTCTTTAAAACAAGGTTAAAGTGAATAAAGCTTTTTGAAAATAGTGTACTAGAACTCATAGACAGTAGTCTTAAGTGATAGCATTTGAGAGCTCATTCTTTCTTGTTTTGCTTTAAAGATAAACTAAACTGATCAGCCATTATGCCTTCATTATCAAAGTGGAATTTATACTATTGCATTCATACCCTTTAGCATTTAAAGCAGCTTTCTGAAAGCCTGACTGAGGACCAGAAGAGAGGCACTAGGGATTCTAAAGTCGTGCTTTTTTCAGTCTCTAACTGATGCCAGACACTGAGTCTAGGACTCAGTACAGAGTTCCAAGAGTAGCAGGAAGTTTTAGCGTCAGTTCTATATTCCTGAATGAATTCATTCAGGAATGAATTCCAGGTGCGAACCTGGAAAGGACCTTTCCTTCCATGAAGATGTAATTAATGGAAAACTGTCTATGAGCCTCAAGGAATCATAAATTTAATAAATAATGCACAATACGTACTTTCAGCAGTTTAACTTAAAACAGATTAGTGTAGTAGTTCACAAATATTTGCATGCAGAGTCAAGGTCTTTGGATGCTGAATACTATATAATCATTCTCCAATAAATAATCTATAATTGATCATTTTTAGTTTTAGTGTCTTTAAAAGGGATGACAATTTTTTAAAATTTGGGAAGCAAGTTTAAATAAAATCCTTTTATGTCTTTATAGTATTTATTTACCAAGATTAAACTAATTTTATCACAGTTTTTAGTGACTTTTATTGAGCTCATTCAAAGATTACATGGTAGTTTTCGTATAAGCAGTACGTTCTGTTTTGCGTGCATACATACTAAGTTGCTTTAGTCACGTCTGACTCTTTGCAACCTTATGGACAGTAGCCTACCAGGCTCCTCTATCCATGGGGATTCTCCGGGAAAGAATACTGGAGTGGGTTGCCATGCCCTCCTCCAGGGGATCTTCCCAACACAGGAATTGAACCTGTGTCTCTTACATCTCCTGCATTGATAGACAGGTTCTTTACCACTAATGCTTCCTGGGAAGCCCACATCCTATTCTAGCCACATTTAATTAAATTATGAGTTATCATAAACTATGAGTTATCAATAACTCAACTGATAGAACAAATAGGTAAGACTGAGAACAGATATCTATCTCTTAGTAAGCATATGACTCAACTGGAAGGAGTGGAAGGATGTGACTGTAATAGATTAGGCTGCTAATTATGAATATTTAAGAGGCAATGGCCATCAGTTAATATGTTTACATAGAGAAAAAAGGGCGTTGGTTAATATAGGAATCTGGTTAAGTGAGGGTCAGTGAAGAGAGCTTCGATAGGATTTGCCCTATTCAGCTACTGCTACAACAATCCTGCGCAATAAACAACTCAGTGGCTTACACAGCAAATGTTTATTTTTTTATGCTCACAAGTCCGCAGTTTGGCTGGTGTGGCTCCATTTTACACAGATCACCTGGGCTTGGCTCAAAGCTGTAAGTTGGGTCCTGGTCTGCGCCATACCTTTTCTTCATTCTGGAACTAGCAGCCCTCAGGATTATGTTCTTCATGTGACAGATCCCAAGAACACAAGATGGTGAACAAGATCATGCTAGAATATTTAAACCTCTGCTGGTTCACATGCCTTCAGCTAATTCAGATCACAAGACCAAGCCTTACCTCAATGATGCAGAATAGTCTGCTTCACCTACAGGAAGAAACTGCAAACCACATGCCAAAAAGTGTGGATATAAAATGCTATTATACAAGAATGAAGAATTGGGGAAGATACTCTATTCTACCATACATAGGCACAAAATCTGAAAGATAAAAATAGGGAATAAAAAGTAAGTTTTCCTCTTTCTCCCAACCCCTTATCATGCACTATTTCCTCCAAAGACACCTAACTCTTACCAATATTTTTGTGTGTCTTTCTACAGATTATGCTCTGCTTATTCAAATGAATCCACAGATACCCATTTAGTTTTTTCTCCTTTTGGTACCATATTGTACAGTCTTTACCATGTCTTGCTTTGATCACTTACTATCTCTTAGAAATCATTCTCCATCAGTTCACATGGAACATTATTAAAGGTTACATGGAAATTCATCATTAATAGAGATTATGATGAATTAGGATTTTTTGTAATTACATTAAGTATTGTAGAAAATATTGTACAAATATCAGTTTAAACTTTGTACAAATATAATTTGTACCTACAAGATGAAGTATCTTTGAACCAGAATTATTGGTTCAAAGAGAATATAGAATTATAATTTAAGTTAATTCCTTGTCTCTGGTGGCTCAGCAGTATAAAATCTGCCTCCCAGTGCAGGAGATGCAGCTTCAATCCCTGGGTCAGGAAGATCCCCTGCAGAAATAAATGGCAACCGACTCCAGTATTCTTGCCTGGGAAATCCCGTGGACAGAGGAACCTGGTGGGCTACTGTTCAAGGGGTCGCAAAGAGTCAGACACAACTTAGCGACTAAACAACAACTCAACCAAAGCTGAATTTTATGCTGACACCATCACTAATATGTATAGGGACCTAAGTGGAAATGTCAGTGCTCTAAAAGCTTCCACTGACTTAACTACACAATTCTCTGCCCATGATTACAAAACATTGATGTGATTCTCATTATATTTTAGAGTTCTGTGTGATTTAAGTGCTTTGGGGTAGAATGCAAACAGATTGTTGGTATTCTTGATAGGTTGAGAAATACTTTTCCTAGCCAGTGTCAACATGTAACAGGACTTTGCTGCTGCTGCTGCTGCTAAGTCGCTTCAGTCGTGTCTGACTCTGAACGACCCCATAGACAGTAGCCCATCAGGATCCTCTGTCCCTGGGATTTCCCAGGCAAGAATACTGGAGTGGGCTGCCATTTCCTTCTCCAATGCATGCATGCATGCTAAGTCACTTCAGTCGTGTCCAACTCTGTGCTACCCCATGGACAGCAGCCCACCAGGCTCCTCTGTCCACAGGATTCTCCAGGCAAGAATACTGGAGTGGGTTGCCGCTTTAGTCCCATCAAAACTTCAGTCACTTTTATTTATTTTTTTTTAATTTTAATAATTTTATTTAACCCAATGTATCTGAAAGATTATATCAACATGTAATCATTATAAAAATATTGAGATATTTTACATTTTTTTCCTACTAAGTCTTTTTTTTTTCTTATTCAATATCTTTTTATTTTATTTTATTTTATTTTTAAACTTTACATAATTGTAACAAACAAAAATCTCATCAGTATCATCACATCTCCCACAGGGCCAACCCAAATACAAATAATAGTGATGAAAATAGTATGGTTCAGTTCAGTTCATTGGCTCAGTCGGGTCCGACTCTGCGACCCCATGAACCACAGCACACCAGGCCTCCCTGTCCATCACCAACTCCCGGAGTCCACCCAAACCCATGTCCATTGAGTCAGTGATGCCATCCAACCATCTCATTCTCTGTTGTCCCCTTCTGCTTCTGCCCTCAATCTTTCCCAGCATCAGGGTCTTTTCAAATGAGTCAGCTCTTCACATCAGGTGGCCAAAGTATTGGAGTTTCGGCTTCAACATCAGTCCTTCCAATGAACACCAAAGACTGATCTCCTTTAGGATGGACTGGTTGGATCTCCTTGCAGTCCAAGGGACTCTCAAGAGTCTTCTCCAACACCACAGTTCAAAAGCAGAAATTCTTCAGTGCTCAGCTTTCTTTATAGTCCAACTTTCACATCCATACATGACTACTGGAAAAACCATAGCCTTGACTAGATGGACCTTTGCTTTTTAATATGCTGTCTAGGTTGGTCATAACTTCAGAATTTTCCACAGTTTATTGTGATCCACACAGTCAAAGCTTTGGCATAGTCAATAAAGCAGAAATAGATGTTTTTCTGGAACTCTCTTGCTTTTTTGAGGATCCAGCAGATGTTGGCAATTTGATCTCTGGTTGCTCTGCTTTTTCTAAAACCAGCTTGAACATCAGGAAGTTCACGGTTCACGTATTGCTGAAGCCTGGCTTGGAGAATTTTGAGCATTACTTTACTAGCGTGTGAGATGAGTGCAGATTGTGAGGTACAATCATTAAAAGCATTATATAAAGTATGGGGCTTTCCAGGTGGCGCTAGTGGTAAAGCATCCACCTGCTAATGCAGGAGGTACCGGAGACACAGGTTTGATCCCTGGGTCAGGAAGCTCCCCTGGAGGAAGGCATGGCAACCCACTCCAGTATTCTTGCCTGGAGAATCCCATGGATGGAGTAGCCTGGCAGGCTACAGTCCATGGAGTTGCAAAGAGTCAAACATGACTGAAGCTGCTTAGCATGCACAGCACACACATGTAAAGTATACATAAAAGCACCAGGGATTTTTTGTGCGCCAACTGTTCTCCTAACCAAACCAGTTCTCAGCTGAACTGAGAAAGTTAATTTATTTGGAATCCTATGTGCCCTCCATAAGCTTCATCAGAGTTAGCACCTAACAGCCACAACAAAAAAGTACCTTCCATGCCCTGCCATTTCCCCCTCTTCCAAGAAAGGATTTCTGGAAACTCTGTTACAGGTGATGAACATCTGGTCCCAGGTAGCCAAAGCATGCTGCCAACAGAATGGGATGCAGAAGCTCTGCACATTGAAAACAAAAGCCAACACATCAGCACTGGGATGGAGGGAAGGGAAAATTACTAATCTCATACTCCACAGGACTTATCACAAGGCTATGTGGAAACTGCTTATGTTTACACGTTAACAACAGTTTAATAATGAAATAGTGAAACAATACTATTCATACCATAAAACTGATACATGTGTATGGTGGGAAATGAAAATGTTATAAAATTGTTCACTACTAAATAACTTCTTTAAACAGATTTTTGGGGTGGGGAGGTTGGTGCAATGCATATCTGTATTTCCAATTATTTAAAGTTTGAAAGGCAAATATAGAAAATTACAAGTTTTAAAAAATTATTCTTTTGTTGAAAAGACTTAGTTTTCTAAATAATCAAAGATTTGAGCAAAGCAGTGTGAAATACAAGACATACTGAAAAGACAGAATCTATGATTCATGGGCACATTACATAAAAGGTAAAGAAAATCCTTTTATAAACTTTATTAACATAAGACTCATAATTTAAGATATCTTATGATTTTAACAGAGAGAAAATTAAACTCTAGTTTTATATCAGCACATTATTAGCAAGTTGGCAAGGGACTCAGGAAATCTTTCTCATACCGAGAATGGTGTCAAGGAAAAACCCCAAGTGATGGCAATGATGAAGCCTCCCTCCTCAAATGCCTCCTGAGGAAAGGCCTGGTGAAGTCTCTGAAGATATTTGGCAAAACTAATACAATTATGTAAAGTTTAAAAATAAAATAAAATTGAAAAAAAGAAAAAAGGAAAATGTCTTCATCATGAAGAGTCCCTTGATCCTCCACATTCTCCATTTATTCCCTTCTCACCGGTTCCTCTCTACCTTCAAACTGAAAGGATCATCTCCTGTCTGAACGCTGCAGCTTTGTATCGCTGCTTTTCCTATGGATCTGACCTTTTCCTCCTTATGCTGCCCTGATCTACAGTCATTTACTAGAATAAGACCACCAGCATTCAAGGACTTTTCTTTCCCCTTCAGCAAGATTTGCAAGGTGATATGCACTAATCCAACACTCAGGGCATGTTACCCCATAGATCGCTGGCAATTTGTCAATGCCAAGAATGAAAAGGAAGGTCTTTTTCTCTGTCTTGTTGGCTCATCCTCAAGCAGCTACAGAACCAACAGTCAAAAGAGACAGAAAGGAAATTTTGTCTGTTCCGGGGAGGCATCATGCAAAACTAAGTGAGAGGCAGAACCATCCCTGGATTCCCTGATTCTTCCCTAATTTTAATTAGGGTGGGTTCTACTACGGCAGTATTTCCTAAACTGTAGTTATTCATAATGTTCGCCCCATCTGTATGCCACCTTTTGTACTACCTATTTAAAAGCCTCAAAATCACTTTGCCTATTCAATTAAATAACTTTTAAAACTAAACTTCCTACAATTACTGTAAATGAGAGGGAAAAATATTATTTGCTAAAATTTGAGGATAACCAGAATCATAATAGGGCTTCCCTGGTGGGTCAGCAGTAAAGAAGACGCCTGCAATGCAGGAGATGGCAGGAGATTTGGGTTCAATCCCTGGGTCAGGAAGATCCCCTGGAGGAGAGCATGACAACCCACTCCAGTACTTCTGGGAAAATCCTGTGGACAGAAGAGCTTGGTAGGCTACGGTCCACGGGATCACATAGAGTCAGAGTGCACATGCATAAACATAGCAACAATGAAAAGGAATGATTGAGAATAAAATTGATTACTATTCAGGACACTGGAGTTTCAGAACTGCCTTGCTTTTGTTCAATATGGCCTCTTCATTTGAAAGAGAAGTTAACAAGTGTTAGAAAAAGAGACATAAACCAAAGTTAGACTTTCTTCTTGATGCACTCAAAAGATTGAAAGAAATTATATAGAGAGACTATGGTAGGATGAATAATGTGAATAATGCCCTCCCCCCACCCAGCTGAAAGATGTCCATGTCCTAATCCCAGAAACCTGTGAATATATTACTTTATATAAAGTATATATAAAGAGAAAATTTAGAGATGTGCTTAAGTTAGGATACTTGAGGTGGAGAGTTTATTCTAGGTTATCTGCATAGGCCCAATGTAATCACAAGGGTCCTTATAAGAGGGAGGCAAGAAGATCAAAGTCAAAAAAAGGATCTATGACAATGGAACAACCAGAATTGGTGTGATACACCAGGAGCCAAGGAATGCAGGAAGCCTCTAGAAGCAGAAAAAGGCAGGGAAGTCTCCAGAAAGAATATAACCCGATCAACCCCTCCAACTTAGATTTCTAACCTTCAGAACTATAAGAGAATAAACTTACATCATGAGCTTCCCTGGTGGCTCAGATGGAAAAAATCTCCCTGCAATGCAAGATTCCTGGGTTCAATCCCTGGGTGGGGAAGATCCCCTGGAGGAGGGCATGGCAACTCCCTCCAGTATTCTTGCCTCGAGAAACCCCGTGGACAGAGGAGCCTGGCAGGCTACAGTCCATGGGGTCTAAAAGAGTCAGACACAAGCGAGCAACTAAGCACAGGACAGGTTTGTGGTAATTTGTTACAGCAGCAATAGGAAACTAATACAGAGACTAATTCTCATACGAAGTGATATAACATTATTTAAAACCATGCACATGTATCAGCTAAAATCTTCCATAGCCCAGTCTTGTACATCTGCACTTGGGAAACACTGCCTAATGAATTCCACCAGGGCGTCAGAGAAAAGGGTAGCCACAGATGAACGCAACTGCAGAAGAATTTAGCCCTGAGGCAGTGAAGCTGGTTTCTGAAACGATGGCTGATTATAGGGGAAGAAGCTTTGCGTGGTCGGCATCCTGCTTCCTCTCCTACTTCAACCTCCCTTGATACTGTAGTGTCTGAGCTGAGGATACAGCATTCCTGAACCTTCAGCGAATGGACTTTGTACTGAGGTAGGTCACAGCTATAGTTCTTCTTGCTCCTAAATGACACTGCCTTTCTGTTAGATTAAAATAGGCTTGGGAATGTTTTCTCAAGTTTGAAAAAAATAACTGTGTTCTTGTATCATTGCAAAAGAAAAATCTGTTAATGACAGACATTTTTTTAAAAATAAAGAAAAGCTAACAAAAATATATAAATAAATAAATAACCAGTAACTGAACCCCCTCCCCAGAGAAAATTCCTTTTTAATATTTTGATAGATTTTTCTCTGGTCCCATTTCTCCTCACGTCTGCTTATAACTTAAAAAATAGCCAATAAATACTGTGCAATAGCCTTCATTATCCCCATTAAAATATAAACACTTTTGCATTAGCTATGATAAAACATTTATAATATTTTTGTAATAACAAAATAGTATTGGGTGGTAAGGATAAAGTAGAATTTCTGTAACCATTTCACTCATGTGGCTATTTTTGCTGTTTCCAACTTTTCACTCTCTCCTTGAAAATATTTTTGTTCACTACTGATGCTCCTAGAAATAAATTCCTGAATTAAGAATACTTAAATTTTTAATACTTATTGCCAGATTTCCCATCAGAGAGTTATAAAAATTTATATTGGGAAAAAAATTTCTTTTAAAGAGAATGAATTGCACATTTAGGTAAATAAAAGAGGAAAATAAGTGATAACCTTTTGGGACGAAAGAGAAAGAAAAGCTTTTTTATTTCATATTTTATATTAGAAGCAAGAGAATATGCTTGTCTTTCTCCTCATTTGGCTATCTCTTGGAGAAAGAAGAGGGCAGAAAAAGATGCTCTGGAACTGGAGTGACTTCTTAAAGGTGAAAAAATAAGTAAGGAAAATTTTTTAAGGGTATTTAGATGAATTTATAAAAACTTCTGGGCTTCCTAGGTGGTACTCGTGGTAAAGAACCCATCTGCCAATGCAGGAGGCTCAAGGGATGCAGTTTTGATCGCTGGGTTGGGAAGATCCCCTGGAGGAAGGCATGGCAACCCACTCCAGTACTCTTGCCTGGAGAATTCCATGGACAGAGGAGCCTGGCAAGCCACAGTCCACAGGGTCACAAAGAGTCAGACACGACTGAAGCACGACATGCATAAACACGTTCAGAGTCAGTGTTTTCAGGTTCCAGAAAGGTGTAGCAGGTGGACAATCCCCAGTAGGGCAAAATGTGGAAGGTCTTTTAAAAGTCTTTGCCTGTTTCAGAAAATGTTTGTGCAAGGTACACACACAGCTAATAATAAATTTGATATTTTAATTGCTACAGACAACCAAATTATGTAACCTTAAAGTAAATTTCTACTTTGGCTGTCCACACGGGTTATTAGATGGAGAACTTCCAGATTCCCTGCTTGCTAGGTGCTGTCATGGCAAAGCCCATGATGCCCAGAGCAGCCTGGCCAGTCCATACAGCAAACTCTGCCAGCTAAAGACCATAGGTTGTTGTTGGGGTTGCCCATTCCAGGGTCTATGTATATATTAAAATATGAGGTAGAGAATTGCCAAGTAATCAACCTAATTTCCAGTCTTCTCCACCTCAAGCCTGGCAAATTGAACATAATCCTAGAAATAAGGTTAAGAACAATAAAGAACAAATTATTAGGTAGCCTCTGAGTGCCAGGCATCATGCTGTTCACCTCACACACATATTTTGCTTAAACTTTACAACAGTGATGCAGGAAAGGTGTTATTATTGTTATCAATTTATAGGTAAGAAAAAAGAAAATCAGAAAATTGTCCAGGGGTCCACAGCTGATGAGAGGCAGAGTTGGAATTTAAACACAGGTCTGTTGGATTCCACTACCATTGATTGTCCCTTCCAGGTGGGACTCTCTGCAAGGTGCCCCTGTGACCTGAGGCTTCAGTTGGTGCTTCTAGGCGTCATAACTAAATCTACACATTCTCACACTTACCCCTTCAATGGCCCTGGAAAAAAATTTTTAAAGCAACTAATGACAGCTAGAGTCTTTTATGATCCTCAATTATACCATTCTTCATTAGGTATAGCATAGATTTTAAAGAGCAGGGGAAAAAACTGCTTTTCTTCTATGTCTTTAAGGGCATTGCTTTAAAATTGTTTTCATAACGTTTCTGGATTTGTTATTGTTTGTTTTGATATATTTCATTTATTCTGTATTAATGTGATTAAGAATAAGCTCTATATTCCCTGTTGGAAAGATATACCAGAATTTTTTGTCAATTCATTGCAAATTTTCTGGTTTTTTTACATGTTCTTCAGGAAATCATTTTGATAATTAATATAATAAATCTACTAAAAGCTGAAAAATTGGGAATGCCAAGATTTAAAGAATTCAAGATAACTTTCCCCTAATTGTTAAATGTACTTAAGAAAATTCTTTCACTGTTGTTGAAGCAATTTTTGAAATTCAGCCCCGTCATTGCTGTTTTGAGAGCTCTTTTATCTCTGGGACTGGGTGGCCATAAATGCCAACCATCTCAATAAATCATGGAAAGTTTAGTTAATCAGACTATTTGCAAGATGTCCCAGTGGGTAGACTGAGGTGCTCCATGGTGTTTTCTACCTAGCATCATTCAGACCAAATCCTCCTGCTCTTGTTCCCTAGGCTTTACTATATCTTTTAAGTGTAGTCCAGTTTTATGATAATTAATGTTTAAATCAACCTTGAGATGAAAGGAAGCTAGTAAACTATCATTAGCTGTTATTTTTGTTTCTTCAACCCCTATGATTTCTCCTTACACATTTTAAAAACTCAAAGAAATTGTGTCATTATGAATCATCATTTTACTACATTTTTTATGCTGGTGAGTACAAGGAAAATCTTTAGCCCTGGAAGCCCCCCTTCTTATTTCACTATCTGGAACCAAATTCATCTCTGGGGAAGGAACAAGGCTGGAACAATTTGCTGCACAGAGATTAGAGCTTCTCCTCCTGCAGGTAGGATGTCTGTGAGCGCTGCAAGGCAGCGACCTCCAAACCCCGGTCTTCCTCAGAACCATCTGGTTCATATGATAAAAATACTGATGCCTGCACCCCAAGCCCAGATACCTTGCTTCAGTTGGTTTAGGGTGGGAACTGAAACCAGCCTCATCAATCAGATGATTCTCTGTCTGGTTTTCTTGCATATAAGAGGTGACATCAGGTTTGAAAACTTGGTCCCCATCTGATCCAGTAAAAGCCAGTGCTTTGAACACACAGTTAATATATGTATCTGTCATCCAGAGGATAAAACATGGTGTTCTACAGTTGGTGAGTATAAAATATTTTAGTTATCAGAATAGGGAACATTGCATAGAAATGACAATGAGGAAAGGTCTTTTGTTTTTCTTGCCTGCAAAACAGGTACTAAATCGTGATGACAAGCTCATTTGCAAAACAACTCTCAGAGGATTTGTCAACAGATACAAAAAAACAACAGTTTTAAATGCTGATTTTAAAAATGTGTTCACATACCTTTTCTAAACAGGACTTTTTTCAGGCTTATATTCATATACTGTGATGACTCTGTGAGCCTCCCAAGTGGCTCAGTGGTAAAGAATCTGCTTGCCAATGCAGAAGATGCAGATTTAATCTCTGAATCAAGAAGATCCCCGCCCTGGAAAAGGATATGGCAACCCACAGCATTCTTACCTGGGAGATCCAATGGAAAGAGGAGCCTGATAGGCTACAGTCCGTGGAGTTGCTAAGTCTGATGTGACTTAGCAACTAAATGACACTGTGATGACTCCATAGGCCAAGATTTCTCAACCTCAGCATTATTGACAGTTGGGGTTGGGATGTTCTTTGAGGATCCATCCTGTGCACTGTCAGATGCTTATCAGCATCCCTGGCCTCTACCCCTAGAGTAAGACTCCTATAGTAGTGACATCCAAAAATGTCTCTAGACATTGCCGGAAGCTTCCTTGGGAGATGAAATCACTCCCCTCTGAGAAGAATTGCTCTAGGAAAATCATGTTAAGCTTAGAAGATTCAGGATTTTGTGATATAAGCTGAAAGAGTAAAGGTGGCTTTCATAGTAGTGGAATCAGAAAAGACTATATGATCATTGATACTGGTTAAATTAAATAGCTATTTAGAAAGAAAAAATAATACACATTAAATACCTACTTATACTGAAAAATAAATTTCAAATGGTTCAGAGTTCTAAGAAAAAAATATTGTGAAAATATTGAAAAGCATATGAAATGTATTTGTATAACCTCAGTAAAGAAAAACTGTCTTAAGATTCAGAAAATCCAGAAACCCAAGGTGAAAACCTCAAGAGACTTAACTCGTAATATCTTAGCACTTCTGCATGATGAATTAATAACTAAAGAAAGTGTTTTGCCTATGTTCTCCTCTAGGAGTTTTATAGTTTCTGGTCTTACGTTTAGATCTTTAATCCATTTTGAGTTTAAAACTCCTAGAGGAGAACATAGGCAAAACACTCTCCGACATACATCACAGCAGGATCCTCTATGACCCACCTCCCAGAATATTGGAAATAAAAGCAAAAATAAACAAATGGGACCTAATTAACCTTAAAAGCTTCTGCACATCAAAGGAAACTATTAGCAAGGTGAAAAGACAGCCTTCAGAATGGGAGAAAATAATAGCAAATGAAGCAACCGACAAACAACTAATCTCAAAAATATACAAGCAACTCCTACAGCTCAACTCCAGAAAAATAAACGACCCAATCAAAAAATGGACCAAAGAACTAAATAGACATTTCTCCAAAGAAGACATACAGATGGCTAACAAACACATGAAAAGATGCTCAACATCACTCATTATCAGAGAAATGCAAATCAAAACCACTATGAGGTACCATTTCACACCAGTCAGAATGGCTGTGATCCAAAAGTCTACAAATAATAAATGCTGGAGAGGGTGTGGAGAAAAGGGAACCCTCTTACACTGTTGGTGGGAATGCAAACTAGTACAGCCACTATGGAGAACAGTGTGGAGATTCCTTAAAAAACTGGAAATAGAACTGCCTTATGATCCAGCAACCCCACTGCTGGGCATACACACTGAGGAAACCAGAAGGGAAAGAGACACGTGTACCCCAATGTTCATTGCAGCACTGTTTATAATAGCCAGGACATGGAAGCAACCTAGATGTCCATCAGCAGATGAATGGATAAGAAAGCAGTGGTACATATACACAATGGAGTATTACTCAGCCATTAAAAAGAATACATTTGAATCAGTTCTAATGAGGTGGATGAAACTGGAGCCTATTATACAGAGTGAAGTAAGCCAGAAGGAAAAACATAAATACAGTATACTAACGCATATATATGGAATTTAGAAAGATGGTAACAATAACCCGGTGTACGAGACAGCAAAAGAGACACTGATGTATAGAACAGTCTTATGGACTCTGTGGGAGAGGGAGAGGGTGGGAAGATTTGGGAGAATGGCAATGAAACATGTAAAATATCATGTAGAAAACGAGTTGCCAGTCCAGGTTCGATGCATGATGCTGGATGCTTGGGGCTGGTGCACTGGGACGGCCCAGAGGGATGGTATGGGGAGGGAGGAGGGAGGAGGGTTCGGAATGGGGAACACATGTATACCTGTGGCGGATTCATTTTGATATTTGGCAAAACTAATATAATTATGTAAAGTTTAAAAATAAAATAAAATTAGAAAAAAAAGAAGTAATAACTAAAGAAAGGCACTGCAATTGAAAAATTTTAAAGAGAAAATATATGTAATATATATAGCAAACTGATGACAAATATCCATAGAAAATTAAAAGCCCAGACAAATTGAAAAACACAGAGAAAACAAGCTAATAATTCGCAAAAGCAATTCATAAAAGAAAATCAAATAGCCAAAACATTTTAAAAGTCTCATTTTCATGGAAGATTGGAATTGATATATATATATATATACATACTACTGCTGCTGCTAAGTCACTTCAGTCGTGTCCGACTCTGTGTGACCCCATAGATGGCAGCCCACCAGGCTCCCCCATCCCTGGGATTCTCCAGGCAAGAACACTGGAGTGGGTTGCCATTTCCTTCTCCAATGCATGAAAGTGAAAAGTCAAAGTGAAGTCGCTCAGTCGTGTCTGACTCTTAGCGACCTCATGGACTGCAGTCCAGCAGGCTCCTCCGTCCATGGGATTTTCCAGGCAAGAGTACTGGAGTGGGTGCCATTGCCTTCTCCGATATATACATACTACTATATATAAAATAGATAACAAGTAATAGCACAGAGAACTCTACTCAATATGCTGTAATGGCCTATATGGAAAAAGAATATAAAAAAAAAAGAATGGCTATTTGTATATGTGTAACTGATTCATGTTGCTGTACACGTGAAACTAACATAACACTGTAAGTCAACTATACTCCAATAAAAAACTTTTTAATTTATACACATGATACTGTATTATGGACAAAAAAGATAGCATTTATTATTTTCACCCAAAAAAAGAACAAGTATATTAATTGTGTTCAAAAATTTTATATCCATACTAAATTTTCTCTCCTGAATTATAGATGCATTAACTCTACCATGATGATAGAAAAAAAAAGGTCTCAATTTCATTACAACTTAAGCCAATGGAGGAATTCCCTGGTGGTGGCCCAGTGATTAGGACTCAGTTCTTTCAGTGCAAAGGGTCTGGGCTCAATCCCTGGTCAGGGAACCAAGATCCCATAAACTGTGTAATGTTGCCAAAAAAAAGAAAGAAAGAAAAAATTGCAAACTAAAATTACAATGAGATGTCTTGATCCCATCATACTGGCAAAATTTAAAAGATTTACGAAGTGCAGAATGAATGAAGGAAGATGTGAAGAAACAAGCATGTTCATGCCCTGTTAGGAGAACTTACATTAATTTGGTCTCTTGAAGGCAACTAAACAGTAGCTATGGAAATGTAGATGGTATACTCTGACCCAGTATTTACATCTATAAATCTTTTCTATAAAAATACTCTCATATGTGCTCACTATAGATATATATATATACACATACATATAACAAGGGTAATTGCATGGTACTATTTATAATAACAAAACTTTACAAACAAGCTGTAAGCCATCAACAAGAAATATTTGGCACAACACTCTATCTTGATACATACAGTGTCAGTCAGTTCAGTCGCTCGGTCATGTCCACCTCTTTGCGACCCCATTGACTGCAGCATGCCAGGTTTCCCTGTCCATCACCAATTCCCGGAGCTTGCTCAAATTCATGTCCATCTAGTTGGCGATGCCATCCAACCATACACTGTAGCTTTATGCAATGTTTACATTGAATGAGATAATTTAAAATATTGAAGTGAAAAAACCTTTTATATGACAGAGACTCCCAGAGCTGTATATAAACATGTAAATATACACATGTATGTAAATAAATCTATTTATTCATGTAAATAATGTCATGTGTATGTATAATTATCAACATAATTATGCATATAGGTAAACTTATAAAAAGTGTCTTAAAATATACACATCAAACAATCAGTAGGAATTAATTCCAGGAAGAAAAGCAGGATATACATCTCATCCTATGTGTTTCGTAGTGTTTTAGGTTTCACCACAAATATTGTATAATTTTTAAATTAAAGTGATAAGATTGAACTAAATGATTTCAGAAATGTGTAATTTTGGCTCTAACAACCTATGCCTTAATTCTGATTTAGAAATTAATTTGAAAACAAGCCACGAAGCTTGAGTCCATATCACAGAATCCTTCAAGGAAAAGAAAAAGAGAAAGGAAAGACAGTTCTCTAAGCAGACACTTCATGCTTATTCCATTTGCATACATTTCCCCATTTGTCCTGCTAGCATCTCACTTCTACTGAGACTCTGAGAGGCTGAGAGGTTTAACAAAAATCACAGGGCCATGTGATTTCCCTGGTGGTCCATTGGTTAAGATTCCCAGCTTTCACTGAAGGAGGTGAAGTTTCAATCCCTGTTCAGGGAACATGTTTGTCCCACATGACAAATGGATGAATGGTGTGGCCGAAAAAATAAAAAATATCACAGGACCAGGACAGGATGGAGTTGGGATTTACACTTGGACCAGTCTGTGGGGACTACAATTGTTGCTTTCTATATCAGATATCTCATAGTTTCACTGGTTGATGAAGAAACTCTGGTTTACCTTACAAATATCAAATCAGAGCACAGAGGGCCACAGCTCCAGGGGAGAAGCACTGTGTGCCCCTGATGGGGCTGGCTCTTGCTGCCTCCCTAGCTCCCAGCTCTACCTGGGTGTCTGCGATCAGTCCCCAGCCACGACACAGGCCCCCCACAGCCGATCCCCACAGCCGGCCCCCGCAGCCGACTGTGTGCTCAGCCTCACCTCCAGACACCACCGTTGCCTGTCTCAGTCCGTAACGGCTGGCCCTGCAGGCACTTCAGGCACTGGACCTTTTGAGGGCCCTGAAAGCCCCTGTAGTCACAGAGGAGTGCAACACTGCAGCACTCACCAAGGATCACACAGTTGTCAATGCTATGGGTCCTAGCAACCGGAGCCCAAGAGACATCATTCCTCACTAGACCCAGAGCCGCCACACACTCCTGCACTTGGTGCCCTACACAACTAGCTCTGAGGTCACGGCACACTTCAGCATGCCACCACTCACAGGTCAAAGTCATCCTTTACCAAAATCAGATCATGAAGTCTGGAAGAGATGACTGTCTCCAAATACAGACACCAATACAAGGCTTTAGGGATCGTGAAGAATGAGGAATACACTAAACCTCCAGTAACTCCCCCAAAGAAATGGAGACCCAGGAATTGCCCAACAAAAATTATAAATAATTGTTCTAAGGATGCTCAGCCAAAGTAGAACACAAATAAATAATTGGATGGTATTGAGAAAACAATATGGGACCTCCCATATGCTCCAGTGTTTAAGAATCTACCTTCCAATGCAGGGGACTCAGATTTGATCCCTCACCAAGGAACTAAGATCTCGCATGTTGCAAGGCAACTGAGCCCACATCACAGCTAGAGAACCCCTTGCACTGCAGTGAAGACTCAGCACAGCCAAAAAGAGAATAAAGAAAGAGAGAAAACAAGAATAAAATGAGAACTTCAACAAGGAGATAGAAAACATTAAAAAAGCAAACAGAAATTTTGGAGCTGAAACAGAAACCGTGTACACATCACTGGAGTCCTGGAAAAGAAAGAGAAATTCTCAAACCTGGGGACAAATTTGGAGGCATCCAAGTTCATGAAGCTAGTAGGTCAACTCAAAATTTTTATTCAAAATGACCTTCTCGAAGACACTTTATAACAAAACTAACAAGAAAACAATAGAAAAGATTGATAAAGCAATGAATTAATTTTTTGAGTAGAAAATCAAAATTGACCAACTTTTAGCTAGGCTAAAAAAAAAAAGGAGAGATAAATAAATCTAGAAATTTAAAAAGGCAACACTCTAGCTGGTACCACAGAAATACAAAGGATCCAATGAAACCATATGAACAATTACATGTCAACAAATTGGATAACCTAGAAGAAAGGGATAAATTCCAAGAAACATGATGTTAACAGACTAGTACTGTATATTCTCAAATTCTCTGGAACTTCATCAGGTGATAAGTTTAGGGTATGAATATTTATGAACTCACCTAAACAGATTATACCTTCTATAATACAAACAACCTCAATATAGTACCATGGTTATTTTTAAACCTTCTAATTTTCCTTGTGCATAAATATCAACATAAGTACATTCTGCTGTTTGAATAATGTTTAAAATATTTTCCCCAAAATTAAAAAAAAATTTTTTTTAGATGTTTATTTATTGGTGGTGCCAGGTCTTCGCTGCAGCCCTCAAAATCTTCTATCTTCTTTGAGGCATGTGGGATCTTCATTTATAGCATGCAGGATCTAGTTCCCTGACCAGGGCTCAAACCCAGCCTCCCTGCATTTGGGGTATGGAGTCAGCCACTGGACCAACAGGGAAGTCCCCCTAAATGTTTAAAAAATTAACTACAACTAATTTTAGAGTTTAATAGCTTTATTTTAAAATAAAACAATTTAAAAGAAAAGAATCATCACATATTGATTAATGCAGCTAAGTGATACTTGGATCTTGTGCATGCTCAGTCATGTCCGACTCTTTATGACCCAGGAACTCCTCTGTCCATGGGATTCTCCAGGCAAGAACACTGGAGTGGGTTGCCATGCTCTTCTCCAGCGGGGATCTTCCCAACCCAGGAATCAAACCCTCGTCTCTTGTGTCTCCTGCATTGGCAGGTGGATTCTTTACCATTGTGCCACCTGGGATTAATGCAGCTGAGAGACAGTGATTGATCTCAAAATGAGAATTATACATTTTCAGGTATGTCTGACAAATGGGAGGGCAGATAAACCAAAAGAGCATTTGCCAGGTGGCCCAGAGTCTCTTGTGAGATAACTCACGTTGAGAGAAGGAATAGGGCCTCTGTTTGTACAAGAGCTTTGGTCATTTGATCATAGTGTGATCCTAACAAGAGCACTGACTTGGGCCTTCAGGCACATTTCATGGTATAACCTTCACTGGATGTGGGGTTTTGGATTATAGAACCTGAATGAATTATTTTAATAAAACTCTATTTAACTTTGGGGGAAAGCAGTGCTTGAGAGCCCTTTTTTTTTTTTTTTTTAAATAGGTTGATTAGTAATTTTATTGGTTATTTTGAATAGAGTTATATTACAATGTGATTCACCAAATAACTTATTCAGTTACTACTTTGCTGCTGTAGAAAGCAAAACGACTTTCTATGACTGGACTGTAATATATTTTTCTATCTTCTGTAACTCTTGGGAAAGAGCCCTTTAAACTGCAACGCAAACAGAAGAAAGACATTCACTCCTGGTGGTGTGTTTTTTACATTCTTATGTTACTGGCATATGTGTGCGTGTTTGTGGGGTGTAAGGGGGTCCTGTTTTGTTTAACTGATCAATGTAACATTTATTTATTTTGCAAAATAAAATTTTAGTGATCCATGGGGTCACTAAGAGTCAGACACAACTGAGCAACTTCACTTTCACTTTTCACTGATCATTTTCATAATTTTTACACATAGAACATCTATAGATAATCACCTTCTATTCACTTTTTTCCTAGTTTTTCCTTAACCTGTCTCCTATTTGACCTGTTGCTTTTTATATAATTTTGATATTTAATTGATTTATGGGTTGTATACACTAGGGGAGATGTATTTTCTTAGTTTCAAGGTGTCAGGGTACTTCAAATCATCCTTCTTTATATGTTGAGATTGTAAATACATATATATATTTAAAAAGATCAGAGTTCCTTGATAGAAACCTCTAAAGATAAACCTCTCAAAATAAACAGTTCCAAGTGCAAGGTCACACTGGCTCATTTTGTGATGCTGCTGATGCTTTCC
This sequence comes from Bos grunniens, assembly GCF_055505025.1. NCBI lineage: Eukaryota > Metazoa > Chordata > Mammalia > Artiodactyla > Bovidae > Bos > Bos grunniens. Next base: position 10,840,402 of record NC_141190.1, read on the forward strand.
ATGAGCGGTGGGTTGCTCAGGTGTTAAGGGCATTCTTAAAATTCTGCAGTGGAGAAGAACTATAATTATTTCACATTTGTTCAAAATGTAGCTCTTTGAGCTGGACTTTGCCTGTCACTTTCTTGCTTCCAAAATGACAGTTGTGAGTTCATAAAGTCACCCAAGAATTTGATAAGCTGAATTGAACTCTATTTTCTCTACATTGAAGTGAAGTGAGGTGAAGTGAAGTCCCTCAGTCATGTCTGACTCTTTGCAGCCCTATGGACTGTAGCCTACTGGGCTCCTCCATCCATGGGATTTTCCAGGCAAGAGTACCAGAGTGGGTTGCCATTTCCTTCTCCAGGGGATCTTCCCGATCCAGGGATCGAAACCAGGTCCCCCTCATTGTAGGCAGACTCTTTACCGTCTAAGCCACAGGGTAAGCCAAAGGGGAGAACAGTTTCTAAAGGCTGAAAAAGAGGTAGTGTTGGGGGAAAGTGGTCCCACTACCAAAAACATAGGGTTTTCTTCCAAAACTAATCAGTTTTTCGTATCAAGTCTTTCATTTATACATCCATACAGTATTCACATGTAAATTATGTGAGAGTTGATCTTCCCTGAATATACTGGAACAATGGGAGATTGGTCCCAAATTTATAATGAAGTTATTGGGAGTCATTTTGAGTTTTAAATCTAGAGAGAACTTTTAAAGAGACAATTCATAGAGTTTGATATAATTGCTTTTGATAGTAGATGCAATTTTGTCCCAGAGAAAGCAATGGCAACCCACTCCAGTACTCGTGCCTGGAAAATCCCATGGGTGGAGGAGCCTGGTAGGCTGCAGTCCGTAGGGTCGCTAAGAGCCAGACATGACTGAGCAACTTCACTTTCACTTTTCACTTTCACGCCTTGCAGAAGGAAATGGCAACCCACTCCAGTGTTCTTGCCTGGAGAATCCCAGGGACGGGGGAGCCTGGTGGGCTGCTGTCTATGGGGTCACACAGAGTCAGACACGACTGAAGCGACTTAGCAGCAACAGCAGCAGCTTTGCCCTTGAATGTGGAACATTGAAATGTTACATTTTCTTCCCATGTATTAATAATCCTCAATGATGAATTAAAACACCTGAATTTTATTTCTGGCCTTGCCACAGTCTAGCTAGGTAATGTTGGGCAAGGCTTTTTAACATATTTTCCCAAATGAAAATGACAGGGCTGAATGAGAGTTTCTTTCCTTCTGACTGTATAACTTTTTGAAAACTAATTTACTGTGTTAGTTTCGAGTGTACAGTAAAGTGGACTGTCCGAATGGACATTCAGCAAAGTGGATTCAGATTTTTCTATTCTTTTCCAGATTCTTTTCCATTATAGATAATTACAAGATAGTGAATGAGGTATTCTGTGCTAGACAGTAGGTCCTTGTTGTTTTCCTACTTCACATACAGTACTGTGTATATGCAGAAGGCAATGGCACCCCATTCCAGTACTCTTGCCTGGAAAATCCCATCGACAGAGGAGCCTGGTGGGCTGCAGTCCATGGGGTCGCTAAGAGTCAGACAGGACTGAGCGACTTCACTTTCACTTTTCACTTTCACACATTGGAGAAGGAAACGGCAATCCACTCCAGTGTTCTTGCCTGGAGAAGCCCAGGGACGTGGGAGCCTGATGGGCTGCTGTCTCTGGGGTCGCACAGAGTCAGACACGACTGCAGCGACTTAGCAGCAGCAGCAGTGTGTATATGGGGCTTCCCCAGTGCCTCAGTAAAAAATCCGCCTGTAATACAGGAGACAAGAGTTCAATCCTTGGGGTGGGGAGATCCCCAGGAGGAGGGCATGGTTACCCACTCCAGTATTCTTGCCTGGAGAATCCCATGGACAGAGGAGCCTGGCGAGCTACAATCCATAGGGTCGCAGAGTCGGATACAACTGAAGCGACTTAGCATGCACACAGTGTGTATAAATCTGGCTGAATGACATTTTAAAATCCTAAAGTGTCGACAGTGGGAACCCAAGTTCTTTTCCAAAATTTTATTTTGCAGAACTTCAGCGTGAGCTCAGTGGGCACCAAGGACTTGGGCTCTGCAGCATTGGGCACCCACTCCTCTTCTCTCTTCAGTTCAGTTCAGTCACTCAGTTGTGTCCGACTCTTTGCAACCCCATGGACCACAGCACGCCAGGCCTCCCTGTCCATTACCAACTCCCGGAGCTCACCCAAACTCATGTCCGTTGAGTCGGTGATGCCATCCAACCATCTCATCCTCTGTCGTCTCCTTCTCCTCCAGGGTTCAGTCTTTCCCAACATCAGGGTCTTTTCAAATGAGTCAGTTCTTCACATCAGGTAGCCAAAGTATTGGAGTTTCAGCTTCAGCATCAAGTCCTTCCAATGAACATTCAGCACTGATCTCCTTTAGGATGGACTGGTTGGATCTCCTTGCAGTCCAAGGGACTCCCAAGAGTCTTCTCCAACACCACAGTTCAAAAGCATCAATTCTTCGGCACTCAGCTTTCTTTATAGTCCAACTCTCGCATCCATACATGACCACAGGAAAAACCATAGCCTTAACTAGATGGACCTTTTTTGGCAAAGTAATGTCTCTGCTTTTTAATATGCTGTCTAGGTTGGTCATAACTTTCCTTCCAAGGAGTAAGTGTCTTTTAATTTCATGGCTGCAATCACCATCTGCAGTGATTTTGGAGCCCAAAAAATAAAGTCTCTCACTGTTTCCACTATTTCCCCATCTATTTGCTCTCTTAAATTAGGTCAAAGCTTACTCTTAGCACACATCAGATCTTTAGTGGCGGAGATGTTGAGACTGGTCCAAATAAGAGCTGCAAGCTCACCTCCTCACGTCTGAGCCAGGCAGCCCAGTGGGTGAGGCTGAAAGTGTGGGTGGGTATTTACTCACAGACTCACCATTCCTGTTTTAGCTTTAGTTCCTTCACCAACCACATTCCAAAAGTCTCTCATTTAGTGTGGCTGCTGGTACCTCAGTTCTGAAGCTTTGATGTAAAAGCAAACAAATATTTTACTTTAAATAGTATTTTTTCTTAAATTCCAACACATTCTTTACTTACAATGACAGTAAGACTATTCTCCTGCTTTGCTTAAATATTAGTTGGTTAAGGCATTGCTCAAACAGTTGGTTGAACTGGGACATTTAGTTCATGAGAATAACTAGGCTGCAACTCACTTTAGTTATTGCAGATGATTTAATTACCAGATATCCGTCAAATTAATCTCTCAGCTACTAACTAGTGATTATAACCCCAAATAAAACTCATCATCTATTTAGCTGAGCTAGTTAGAAATGACCTAAACATGGAGGATTCAGTCTTCCAATCAATGTTTTTACTCATCACTGAAAATAGAAAATATCTTAAAATTTTTTCCACATTTTAAGTAAAATTGCTTATCACTACATTGACCTTCAACCAAAGGACAGTGATCACTAAAGCCCTAGAATGTGACTGTAAAGTTTTCTGCAGACTTCATATCTTTCTACTTAACAAAATAAAGGTAAGATAAGAAATAGGAAAAAGTTCGTTTGTACCTTTGTTTCAGTTTCCACATATAAGTGATATCATACACTTGTCTTATCTATGAAACAGAAATAGACTTACAGATGTAGAAAATAAACCTATGGTTACAAAGGGGTAAAGGGAGAGAAATCGGAATATTGGTATTAACATATACACATTACTATACATAAATATAAAATAGATAATAAGGGCCTGCTGTATAACACAGGGAATTCTACTCAATACTCTGTGATGACTAATATGGGGGAAAAAATCTAAAAAAGAGGGGATATACATATATGTATAACAGATACACTTTGCTGTACATCTAAAACTAACACACTATAAATCAAGTTTATTCCAATAAAAAAATTTTTTGAAGAACTAGGTAAAAAGAAAATGATGCTTCCTTCCTATGTTCATATTGGGCTTCCCTGATGGCTCAGTGGTAAAGAATCTGCCTGCAATGCAGGAGACCCGGGTTCAGTCCCTGGGTTGGGAAGATCCCCTGGAGGAGGGCATGACAACCCACTCCAGTATTCTTGCCTGGAGAATCCCCATGGACAGAGGAGCTTGGCGGGCTACAGTCCATGGGGTCAAAAAGAGTCAGACACGGCTGAGTGGCTAAGCACAACCAGGTTCATATTACCTGATGGTGAACAGAGATTTTTATGGGTTGTATCAGATGCACTTAATTGCAGGTTGCATCAGAGAAAGTTCTTTCTACACACCAATTCATGTGATGGAATGGGAGGAGCCAGATAGTATTGGGACGCTCTGGATGGTGTTTCCATTCTACTTTATGTTCCTTCATTCCTATCAACCAAGCTTATTTAATATGCTTTGGAATTTGGAGAAGAAATTATAGCTGGCAAACATGTGAAAAAGTTTTTAAACCTAGAGGTTCTTCTGACTTTAGAATCAGTTGTTATATGACCAGGAAGAGATAAATGCAGGTGTTGAACCATGCCAAAAATCTTGTCAAGAGAATGGATTGTTTCATACAGAAACGAGATGTGGCTTCTGATCCTGGTGGCCCATTTGTTCCAGAGAAATGTGAATTCAGGACATATGCGAACTACCACTGTGGACCCAGAAGCATTCATGAATATTGTAAGTCGGGATTTTCCATGTTTGGGGGAAAGGAAGTACCTTATGTGCTTATTGCTTACAACTGTATATTATCTGCACTATGTATCATATTTATATGTGGTGGTGATTTTTGCTAGTAGAGCATAGTTGTAAATTAACATATTGTCCTGAAAAGAACACTAAGCTGGGTGTGAGTGGATATGGGCTCACCTCGAACAGTTTTGGTAAATTCAGGCAAATAATTAAATTCCTTTGAGCTTCAAATGCAATTTAACTTTTTCTTGAATTCTTAGGTTCATCCTATGAACTGTTAAATCATTGCAGTGTCTTGGGTCAAGCTCAGAGCTATGATTATTTCCATATCATCTGTGCTAATTATATTCCTCTTCTACTTTTTCCAATATTAGAAAGATGTTAGACCTCCTTTCTTACTCTCAGGACAGCCCTTTTTAGTAACATTTTGTGCCATTCTAATCTATTTAATCCTAGTTTGAACTGGTAACTCTGTTGACTGGCAATAAAAGGACCCTTATGAATGATAGAGAGGTCTTCCTGTCAGTAAAATTCATGAATGATGTGACCTCTCTAGGCATCCCACAGAATTTTTTTTGGCTTCTGCTCACATTCTTAGCTGAATTTTAATAACATTCATGGTATAGTAATACTTATCCCACAGCAGACATTGTGATGAAAGCTGAAAAGGTATTATTTCATCTTCACTGTCCTATGCTATAGATATGACCATCCTCATTTTCGCAATCAAAGAACTGAGATGAAAGAAGTTAAGCAACTCAAATCAGCCCCATCCCTGGTAGGTGGTAGAACTAGAATTCAAATCTAGGCCTGCCTGAACACACAACTCATGATTGTAACCACTCTGCAACAAATCCTCCCAGGGAAGAAGAGGCTGCCTCCAGCTGAGTAAGGTCACTCTCTGTAATGTTCATGCTCCACAGCTTTATCATAGACTTAATATACCTTTATACAGATTTAAGATGCTTTTTACAGAAACTTCCTTGAATGAATTCTAAAACTCTAAATAGGCTATTGAAATATTCTGAATCTACACACATGCAAATACTAGGAATGGGTTGCCATTTCCTTCTCCGGGGGATCTTCCCCACCTAGGGATCAAACTCTGGATTCCTACATTGCAGGTGGATTCTTTACCATGAGCCATCGGAGAAGCCACATAAATTAGTACTCTGAAGTACTTCTATTCTACTTCATTTAATTTATATGAGAGATTATAAGAATTTTCTATCTTAATTTGCCTCTCCATGTACAATTCTCCATGCCAAGTCCAATTGAATGGATTTTAGTCTTCGGGCTCCTGAAGCCCGAGCGTTGTGTAGGTGCTAGGCACACCCAGTAGGTGAGGCCCAGGGAGATTAGCTATATCTACAACTAAAGAGATTCTCTTCACTCAACAACCCAGAAGAATCTGTATAGGAACTTCTAAGGGCCAGAAGGATGTCTCCTAAAGATCTGGCTCAGTGATAAAGAATATGCCTGCCAATGCAGAAGACACAGTAACATGGGTTCAATTCCTGTATTGGAAAGATCCCCTGGAGAAGGAAATGGCTACCCACTCCAGTATTCTTGCCTGGAAAATGTCGTGGACAGAAGAGCCTGGCAGGCTACAGTTCATGGGGTTGTAAATAATGGGACATGACTAATTGTCTGAGCATATACACACAACAAATTCATATGGATATAATTTATCCTATATTTTGGTATACAACTTGCCTCACTCAAGTATTCTTCCAGCTAGTGTTAATTGAGCACCTGTTAGGCCTCAATACTGGGCTAAGCACCAAAGTTAAATCTAAGCATATCAAAGCCCTGAGTTCATGGAGTTAACAATCCAGCAGAGAAGACAGACACTCAATTATTAACCACAAGAGCAGTGACATCAAAAAAGAAAATGTAAAATAGAGAATTTAAGAACGTTTTTCTGAAGAAAGATTTCTTAACCTGAATTCTGAAAGATGAATAGGAGTTACTTGAAGGGGTAGGGGTGATTTTTAATTACAGTAGCAGCTAATGCTCTTTAAGTCCCTACTATGAACCAGTCAATCTTGTTGGTGTCACATGTGAATTATCTTTTTACATTCTTTGCAATAATCCCACAGAATGCAAACTATTGTACGTGCACGTCTGGGTGCTCAGTTGTCTTTGAGGTTCCACAGGCTGTAGCCTTCCTCTGTCCATGGGATTGTCCCAGCAAGAAAATGGAGTGGATTGCCATTTCCTCCACTAGGGGATATCTTCCTGACTCAGGGATCAAATCTGCATCTCCTGCATTGCAGGCAGATTCTTTACCACTGAGGCACCCAGGAAGCCTGAATAAACTATTGGTGTAGCTAATTTATGAACAAATAAACTGAGCAATAGGGGCAGGTTAACTAAATTTCCTAAGATCACACAGCTTATATATTAGTCCAAGAGTCAGGATTTAAAAACTCAAGCGGTGGGACCCCACAGCCTTTCCCTTAACTACTACGCCCTTTTATCCTGTATACTACACGGGCCACTTTGCACCTGGCTTTCTCCTCTCCTGTTCCTTTAAAACCAGCAGCTAATAGGAATAATTCCCTCCTCCTCTAAGTAATGACAATGGGCAGAAACTGAGGATACTTAGGAGATTTGGCAGCTTTATATTCTACAAATGCATTGGAATTACCTGATTCCTAACCTGAAGTGAGTCAGTAATATTTAAGTGCCCTGAATGTTTCTGACACATGCTCAGGTTTTGGAATAAATGTTCTTGTCCAGTGGTTCTCAAATGTTAGAGTGCATCAGAATTTCCTAAGAGACTTGTTAAGACCCAAATTGCTGCACCCTATCCTCAGAGTTTTCAATTCAATAGGTTTGAGTGGAAACTGATCATTTTGTGTTTCTACCAATTGTCTAAGTGATGCTATGCTCTTGGCTCAGGGCTACACTTTAAAAACTATCCTTCTAGTTCAATCTCCACATTAAAGATAAAGAAAATGAGAACTGGAAAAGGTTTACTTTTTTTAAAAAACAATAATCTAATTAGCTAGTGAGAAGCAAGGAATTTCTTGTCTATTTCTTCCATGCTCAAGAAATCTACTTTTTACTTTATAATCATTGAGAACATAACCATACAGAACTGAACTAAAAAAATTTTTTTTTGCTTTTTCTGTAGAGTGAAATCATCCAACATAAACGTTATCCTTGTGAGGAGTATGAAGTCTTAACAGAAGATGGATATATCCTTTCTGTTAACAGGATTCCTCAAGGCCTCGTGCAACTTAAGAAGACAGGTATGATTTCCCCTATATTATCCCAACATCGCAGTCTTCCCTACAGTAAAGAATTCCTTGTGATTTGAGTATGTAGAAAGAAACATGGATTTTTGGTACAGACTGGGCCCATTATTCCAGCCAAAAAGTGGCTTCAGCTCCTTCTTAATTCCCATCACCACTGCCCCACTCCCAATTATCTCAAATAAACAGTGAGGTATGGTTTTTTGTGGTTTTTTTGGCTGTGCTGAGCACACAGGCTTTCTCTACTTGCAGCACACAGGTTTAGTTGCCCCTCAGCATGTGGGATCTTAGTTCCCTGACCAGGGATTGAAACCACATCCCGTGCATTGAAAGGAGAATTCTTAACGACTGGACCACCAGGGAAGTCTCTAAACACAGAATTTGCTTTTCAAAAAACACCTTCAAGAAAAGTTTATTTTTTATCCCTTCTAGTAATTAATTCATTCCCCCCAATCCCTCCTATATAAATATTCTAGAATATCCCCTGATGATCTCTTAAATCAGATCAGATCAGATCAGTCACTCAGTCGTGTCCGACTCTTTGCGACCCCATGAATCGCAGCACGCCAGGCCCCCCTGTCCATCGCCAGCTCCCGGAGTTCACTGAGACTCACGTCCATCGAGTCAGTGATGCCATCCAGCCATCTCATCCTCTGTCGTCCCCTTCTCCTCCTGCCCCCAATCCCTCCCAGCATCAGAGTCTTTTCCAATGAGTCAACTCTTCCCATGAGGTGGCCAAAGTACTGGAGTTTCAGCTTTAGCATCATTCCCTCCAAAGAAATCCCAGGGCTGATCTCCTTCAGAATGGACTGGTTGGATCTCCTTGCAGTCCAAGGGACTCTCAAGAGTCTTCTCCAACACCACAGTTCAAAAGCATCAATTCTTCAGCGCTCAGCCTTCTTCACAGTCCAACTCTCACATCCATACATGACCACAAGAAAAACCATAGCCTTGACTAGACGAACCTTTGTTGGCAAAGTAATGTCTCTGCTTTTGAATACGCTATCTAGGTTGGTCATAACTTTCCTTCCAAGGAGTAAGCCTCTTTTAATTTCATGGCGGCAGTCACCATCTGTAGTGATTTTGGAGCCCAGAAAAATAAAGTCTGACACTGTTTCCACTGTTTTCCCATCTATTTCCCATGAAAATAGATCACAGCAAACTTTGCTCACAAAGAATATAAACTCCAACATGGCATCTGATATCCACCCTAGCACACTATATTCCCCATCCAGATAGTCTTATAAATATCCTGTAAATATTTAAGATGTTGCTTAGCTTTTCAGTAAAGTCTTTTAAAGAATTGAGCACTATATGTATATTTTAAGGTTTTGGTACATGTTTCCATTGCTCTTACAATCCCTTTTTTTAAATAATGATTTTCAGCCACTGTTGGCTTTTAAGAAGTTCACCTTCATTACTAATTAAAGTATACCCATCCTTCAGCTACATTTGGCTCTATTCCTTTTAAAAGGCGAGAGCTACATTTACAGCAGCCACTATGTTATGAGTCATGAGTACAGATAATGTAATTTCTTACTGTCTTCTTTCCATATACCAGGTACAATGCTAAATTCATTTACATTAATCCCATTTAGCTTTCATAATAATCTGAAGAAACTGCCACTCACAGAGGTTAAATTACCCAGAGAATCTCTGCTAGTACTTGCTAGTATGTTGCAAAACCTGCACTCAAATTAAGATTCCTGTCTTAACTAGGACCAGAAAATGCTGAATGAATGCTATTTGGCTTTGGTATAAAGAAGCTTCAGGGTTCTATTTTACTCTAATTTACATTTGTACAGCTTTTTCAAATAATATATCTTCATTTTATTTTTTTCTTTGAAGTATAATTATTTTATAATGTTGTTACTTTCTGCTGTACAAGGAAGTCAATCAGCTAGATGTATACATACATCCCCACCCTCTCGGACTTCCCTTCCTCCCTACCCCAATCCCACCCCTCCTAGGTCATCAAGGAGCACCAAGCTGAGCTCCCTGTACTATAAAGCAGGTTCCCACTAGCTATCTGTTTTACACATGGTGGGAACCTGGCGAGCTAAGTCCATGGGGTTGCACAGAGTCGAACACGACTGAGCAACTCAGAACAGCACACAGCACAGTGTATATATATCAAGCCTCATCTCAAAATTCACCCCACCCTCTCCTTCCCCCTCCCCCATGTCCACATATCAATTCTCTAGGTCTGTGTCCCTATTCTTGACCTGCAAATAGATATATCTGTACCATCTTTCTAGATTCCACATATATACATTGTGAAGTGAAAATCTCTCAGTCGTGTCTGACTCTTTGTGACCCCATGGACTATACAGTCCATGGAATTCTCCAGGCCAGAATACTGGAGTGGGTAGCCTTTCCCTTCTCCAGGGGATCTTTCCAACACAGAGACTGAACCCAGGTCTCCTATATTGCAGATTCTTTACAAGCTGAGCCACAAGGGAAGACCACATATATATATTAATATATGATATTTGATTTTCTCTGACTTACTTCACACTGCATGACAGACTCTAGCTCCATCCACATCTCAACAAATGACCCAATTTTGTTTCTTTTTATGACTAATATTCTATTGTGTATATATACCACACCATCTCTATCCATTTCTCTCATGATGGACATTTAGGTTGCTTCCACATCCTGGCTATTGTAAATAGTACTTCAATGAACTTTGGGATACACGTGTCTTTTTAAATTATGGTTTTCTACTGGAGAGGCTGTGGAGAAAAGGGCACTCTTTTGCACTGTTGGGGGGAATGTGCAGCTTTTTTTCACACCAGCTAAATAGCTATGCTTTATATATGTCCAGCATGCCCTTATGTCAGCACTTTTGAACTTCCAGTTCTCTCTCTGGAACACAGTTTCATCAGATATCCATGCAGTTTGCTCTGGCCTCTCTTTCAGGTCTTCTGCCATGTTCTTCCCTAACCAGTCTGTTCAAAAGAACAAACCCTTCCCAACTATGGATATCTGGCCCTTTATCCTGATTACTTTTCCTTATAGCCCTTAACACCATTGATATGATAGATATTTTCTCGTTTGTTTATTAACTGTCTCTCCCAACCAGGATGTAAACTCAGCAAGAAACTTTATCAGTTTTGTTTAAGGGTATAACCAGTGCCTAAAACAGTGCCAAGCACATGGCAGGTGCCAAAAATATGTGGAATGAATGAATGAATTTTTTATAAATAAATGAATGGCCTGGAGATAGAACTTTTTCACTAAGCCCCATGAATCCTAGAGGGAAAGCAAGCCACAGTTCTTCCAAGCAGTCAGGAGACTGCGGCCTTTCATAAGCTTAGGGGGTTACCTGCAGCACCTATTCATGGATGGAGTTTGTTTTCTTCAATACTGTTTATTCAGACTGTTTTCTCATTGCCCAGGCAATTGGAGTTCAAGGTGAGTGAAAGTCACTCGGTCATGTCCGACTCTTTGAGACTCCATGGACTACACAGTCCATGGAATTCTCCAGGCCAGAATACTGGGGTAGGCGGCCGTTTCCTTCTCCAGGGGATCTTCCCAACCCAGAGATCGAATCCAGGTCTCCCGCGTTGCAGGCGGATTCCTTACCAACTGAGCTACCGGGTGCAGAATACTCCCCTCTAGTGGCTGATGTTGTTCCTGCAGCTCCCATTGGCCTCTTCAAGGAAGAAATCCCCCAGCAGTGATGGAAAAGGATTTCTCACCGTCTCTTCAAAAAGAGGGCGGATAAAATTCATACTGAAACAACTGAAAGATGTCTATAAGTTTGTGACAAAAGCCTTTTTTAAATTTTATTTTCTCAAGTAATCGTTGTTAGCTTCAAATATTTACATCAAGAGGTGAAATAGGCTGGGCCATCTTCAGAAACGATAGATCTTTAAGCAGCCCTTACACACTCACCTGCTAGCTGTAATTTAAATGAAAGCCCATGACTCAAGGGGAAATCTGAAATGAAATAAATCATTTCTAAGCCAATTCATTCACTAGGTGAACCATAAGTACAAAGCGTACTGCTAAGGAGGACCAAGCTGGCCCCAATTAGGGGAAACGTCCTTAGGGCTCCAAAGAGGAGCACTGATTCGCCTTGATTTGATCACCTCATGTTAAGGTCATCTCCTTGAGGGTTAAGAGGATGAACTCAAGGACCAGACATAAAGGAAAACCTAAACTAACTCTGAGTTCCTTTATCCTGGCCTTGCAGTAGCAGCCCTCGAGTTCTCTCTCCAGAAGGACAAAATGAGGCAAACAGCATTCATGAAGATTGCCCAGATGCTGAATGAGTTTGCTATAGAAAGGCCTTTGTCTTATATGGAGGCTCTGAGTATGGACTGAGTATGGACTCAGTTCACTGATAAGAACTGTTCACTGAATGACAAGAGCTACTAACTTTTAAGAGGTCAGGCATTTCCATTTTGGCAATATTTAGCAATGATCACTTTGCTAAGGTGGTATCTGCTGTTTTTCTACCATAAAGTTCACATTCTTCACTCTGGAATTCATAATTTATGAGGAGATATTTTCAAGATATGTAAATATCCTATACCTATTCAAACTTTTACCCACTAATTTTAGCATCCATGGATGAATTTAAACACCATCCAAGTTTCCATATTCCCTGGTGGCTCACACAGTAAAGAATCTGCCTGCAATGCGGGAAACCTGGGCTCGATCCCTGGGTCAGGAAGATCCCTGGAGAAAGGAATGGCAACCCACTCCAGTATTCTTGCCTGGAGTATTCCATGGACAGATGAGCCTGGCAGGCTACAGTCCAGAGAGTCACAAAGGTCAGACACAAATGAATGACACTTTCACACAGATGCTGTAACTAAGAGTTTTTTCCTCCCATAATTACTTGTTTATTTTTTTCTTGGTGTCAATATTAACTCATACATTTTTAATTTATTCAATGGGATGTAATTTATATCATCATTATTTATTCTGATGTTAAAACTTTCACATGTTTAACAGTTGGAATTCCTTCAAGTTGGCTTGCCAGTCCTCTTGATTTGAAAGATCTATAATAATTAAGCCATTAAGTGTATGGTGTGTGTGTGTATATATATGTGTGTGTGTGTGTGTGTAAATATCCTATTTATAATTACACAAGTGTATGTTTATATATTATTAATATAGTAAATATATAATATATTAAATATATTTGTATATATTTATATGTGTGTATATTAATAGTATGTCAATAATTATATATACTTTAGAATCCTAATTTTAAATTGTATATTAATTTTATTGCTCAGTCACTAAGTTGTGTCTGACTCTTTACAGCCCATAGTATACATTATTGATATTATGATATTAATATACACATATATTTATATATAATTTTATAATATAGCTTATTAAAATATAATAACATTATTTTATTATTTGTGTATGATAGTTATAATTATATATAATTAAATTAATTCTGTATGTTCTTCCTGGGGCACTTCCAATATCCTCTGACCCCAGACAAGTCTAACGATAATGGTAACTACACAAAAGCAACAATAGAAGGCAAACGTAATTGATTCTTTCTCTGTGCCAGACATTCTGCCATCTGCTTCTTGTGCACTATTTTACTTAATCATAACAAAAATACTATTTTCTTCATGAGGAAATCAAGGCACAGAAAGGTTAAGTAACTGCCCAAGGTAATCAAGTTAGCAAGCAGCTGAATCGAGGTTTGAACACAGGTCTGTCTAACTTTAAACCTTCAAACACATTAAGGGATAAGGCAGGTGCAGAACATTACACGCTGTTGAAATTCACTTTTCTGTAGGTCCCAGACCTGTGGTGTTACTGCAGCATGGCCTGTTGGGAGATGCTAGCAACTGGATTTCCAACCTGCCCAACAACAGCCTGGGCTTCATTCTGGCAGATGCTGGTTTTGACGTGTGGCTGGGAAACAGCAGAGGAAACACTTGGTCTCGGAAGCACAAGACCCTCTCCGTAGACCAAGATGAGTTCTGGGCTTTCAGGTATATGTAAATCTTGAGAGTGGAGGTGAACATGGATATTTTTGGGAGAACTGAGTAAAGAATTAGAGCTCCTGGTATTAGGATAATTTACTTTGGTTGGCCCATCAATATCCCAACACTATGTCCCCTAATTGTCATAGTTGACTAGTGATTCTCTGGGGGCAGTAAATTGAATTCCTCAAGTAGAAGGTTGGTATGGCCAGTGGGATAAGAATGCTGGTTAGTGTCAGGTGATGGAGACTGGAATGGGAGAAATGTAGGTCCATTTCCTTGTAGATGGATATCCTGGGACTGACTCTTCCCTAAGTGAGAACTCCCACCCCCAGAAGATGATGAGGACAGGCAGTGTTAAAGATATACGGGGAATGAACAAGCCTTAGGGGCCATCAACTTGGTTACTATATCTCTCACACTCTTACAAAAGTTTTTTCAATGTTTTTATTTGAATGATCTATTGATATTCAACTTGCTGTTTATCCATTTCACCAGAGAAGGGACCCTGCAGCATCTTTAATACATTTCATATAAAGAATCTGCATAGGAATTCTCTGGCAGTCCAATCATTCAGACTTCATGCTTCCACTGCAGGCAGTATGGGTCTAATCCCTGGTGGGGAACTAAGGTCCTGCAGGTCACCTGGCATGGCCTCAAAAACAAACAATCTGTTTGGCCCTGTTCTATTCTGCTAGTCGAATAACAAGGACACCCCCACCAGGAGGTGGAGCTTGTGCTCACTGAATGTTGATTAAGATGGTTATTTCTCTTTGATAATTTCTAGAGAAAACAGCAGTTTGCTAACAGCCCATGCTCCCAGAGGCACCCACGTATCATGGGTTTGAAACAAGTCCATCCTGAGTGTTGTGAGGAACACAGTAACAAGCTGATGGATAGGACTGACAACTCAAGGGTGTTTGTAAACCCTGGGGGGCTGCTTTTGTTTGTTTCTGGTTATAATTTTTCATATAACTTTGTCTTTTCCCCTTGTAGCTATGATGAGATGGCTAGGTTTGACCTTCCTGCAGTCATAAACTTTATTTTGCAGAAAACGGGCCAAGAAAAGATTTATTATGTCGGCTATTCACAGGGCACCACCATGGGTAGGTTCCAAAAAAAATCAGGTTTGTATATTCAGGAGAAATGTGAGCGTATATGAGCACAGCCAGGCCAGGCATCACACACTTCTCTCAGATCTGGCTTCTTCAGGGCCATGAGATTCTGGTTTCTCCCTGCCCACCCTCCTGCCCCACAACATGCAAATATCAGCTTAGACAGAGAGTGTGCAGGTGCTTTTGAAATAGACACATAGTATTTCAAATATAATGGCCATGCCCTGGCTGTCTACAATAGTATTTTCCTCCCAAAGGCTCTAGAAAGATTGTCTCTTTGCAATCTGGGGTATTAGTCTCTATTTTATAAGTATGGAAACTGAGGCACAGACTGACTTTACCAATATCCCATACCTAGTCTATGGGCGGAAATAAGAACTGGAATCCAGTTCACTGGACGACTTTTCTACTAGTGTGTGTGAAAATTGCTCAGTCGTGTCTGACTCTTTGCAACCCCATGGACTATACAATCCATGGAATTCTCTGGGCCAGAATATTGGAGTGGGTAGCTGTTCCCTTCTCTAGGAGATCCTCCCAACCCAGGGACTGAAACCAGGTCTCCCACATTGCAGGCAGATTCTTTAGCAGCTGAGCCACAGGGAAGCCCAAGAATACTGGAGTGGGTAACCTATCCCTTCTCCAGCAAATCTTCCCAATCCAGGAATCGAACCAGGGTCTCCTGCATTGCAGGTGGATTCTTTCCCACCTGAGCTACTGTGTTCCAATTTGGGCTCCAGAAAAGCTGGAGATCCAAGAAAACCAGCAAAACTCTGTTATCTCAATACCCATTATGTTAGAGAACATACTTTTTATCAATAAACAAGAAAATGTCTCTCAGCCTTGATGTCTCTCACTATAAAGATTTATGAAAAATACCTCACAAGCATCTGAGAATTAAGTAAGATCCATGAAACTCTCCTCAAAGTGTCTAACATATAGTTACCTCTCAAAATACATATTTTCTCAAAATCCGTATTATTGGGTTCAATAATTTAATAATTCACTGAAAACCTAGTAATGGGCAGCAAGTATCCTATACGTCAGAGGAAGCTCAGAGATGCGGTTGCTGCTGTTGTTTTTGCCTGTCAAGGAGCTTATAATTTCTCAAGAGAGTTAGAACACACATAATTACTTAGCTGCTGCTGCTAAGTTGCTTCAGTTGTGTCCGACTCTGTGCAACCCCATAGACAGCAGCCCACCAGGCTCCCCCGTCCCTGGGATTCTCCAGGCAAGAACACTGGAGTGGGTTGCCATTTCCTCCTCCAATGCATGAAAGTGAAAAGTGAAAGTGAAGTCGCTCAGTCGTGTCCGACCCTCAGCGACTCCATGGACTTCAGCCTTCCAGGCTCCTCCATCCGTGGGATTTTCCAGGCAAGAGTACTGAAGTGGGGTGCCATTGCCTTCTCCAATTACTTAGCTACTAAAGAACAAAACAATTACTGAAACATCTTGATAAAAGTAAAATAAGCATTTTATTCGCTCTAGGATATTCAATATCCATGTTGACATATTTCTTTTTTGCAGGCTTTATTGCATTTTCCACCATGCCAGAGCTGGCTCAGAAAATAAAAATGTATTTTGCTTTAGCACCCATAGCTACTATTAAATATGCAAAAAGCCCTGGGACCAAATTTTTGCTGCTGCCAGATATGATGATCAAGGTATGTGATTCCTCAGAAAATTCCTTGCCTATGCACAAGAGTTTTCCAGTCCATTGGCTAGGAAATATGCTTTTACATTAGAGACACTTCTTTTTTACTATAATGACTATTTCATTTCATGTTTTTACAGGGATTGTTTGGCAAAAGAGAATTTCTCTACCAGACCCGATTTCTTAGACAGTTTGTTGTGTACCTTTGCAGCCAGGTGATTATGGATCAGATTTGTAGCAACATCATGTTACTCCTGGGAGGATTTAATCCAAAGAATATGAACATGGTAAGTGGCAGCCTCGTCAATTCTCAGTGTCCCAGAACAAAGCAAACAATTATTAGTCTCTCTCCTTGAGGGTGAGCTAATGCCATGGAAGATTTAGGGAAGTGATGCTCCAAGAAACTCAGTTTTATTCAAATCATAATACTGTGCAGAAAATACTTCAGCATGGGCTGAGTCAAGTTTAACATAACAGCATGACTACGCATTAACTCCATAGATTCAAGATTGAAGAGGTCTGAAAACAGCTTTCCTACAGTGAATTAACATCTGCAAAAATATGTGATTAGAACCCATAAGTCGAAAGAGAAAACTGCTGTGCACCATCCATGTCTTCTTTTTACTCAGACCTTTCCAGTTTGTAGTTTAAGTCCTGTGATAGGCTGTCTGGGAGTTTCAGTTTGGCTAAGATAGCTTCCCAGTTCTTCCCAGGTGGTGTTAGTGGTAAAGAACTTGCCTGCCAATGCAGGAGATGTAAGAGACACAGGTTTGGTCCCTGGGTTGGGAAGATCCCCTGGAGGAGGGCATGGCAACCCACTCCAGTATTCATGCTTGGAGAATCCCATAAACAGAGAAGCCTGGCAGTTTATGGCCCATAGGATTGCAAAGAGTCAGACACAACTGAAGCAACTTAGCACACACAAGGCATAGCTTCCATTTGGCAAGCATGACAGTGGGTTCCCCAGGAAGCGTACTCTGAGATGGAGATTCGTGTGCAGAATGATTCAGGCTATGGCCTTGGGATAACACATAGGAAAGGGAAGGCAACAGGACTTGGTAGATCAAAAAAGTCCAGCTGGGATGTAGCCTCAGTGGGAACCTCAGTTGACCCTCTAGGGATCTGTAAAGATGGGATGATCCTTCAGAATTGTCCCAAGTTAGCATGAGAGGGCTGGGTCTTTATAACCCCCACAGACAGCACCAGTCATGGGGAGATGGGCAGTGCAGCTCTCTGCAGAGGGGACAGTTCCCCAAGGACACCAGACAGTGGAGGGCTATCTGTCAACAGCTGGAGGAACATGGTTTTAATTCCTGAAGATTTTTTTGCCTTTTTTTAAATCAAAAATATGATGAACAGCTATCATTTGATAAGCATTTCATTGCATGCCAGGCTATTATTCCCTATAACAACCCAATGAAACAGGTATTATCAATATTCCCACTTTGCAGATTAATAACCTCACATTTAGTGGATTAAGCTATGCTCTCAATTTCTCCTAAAAAATAAACAGCAGAAGTGAGATTTGAATGCAGTCTCAGTTAATTACTTTAGGAAAGCTTTCTAAAAGATAAAGTCAGATGTCTAATGAAAAGCTTTTCTCAGATGAAAAATTCAGGTGCTTGGGATAGGTTTAGGGGCATTTTTTAATTATGTGCATGTGTAGTTTTCTATTTCATGGATAAATGCTGGGACGTTAATGATGTTCCCATTTCTGCATTTGACACCCTGAAGATTTGCTCTTCAGTTCAGTTCAGTCACTCAGTCGTGTCCGACACTTTGCAACCCCATGAATAGCAGCACGCCAGGCTTCCCTGTCCATCACCATCTCCCGGAGTTCACTCAAACTCACGTCCATTGAGTTGGTGATGCCCCAGCCATCTCATCCTCTGTCGTCCCCTTCTCCTCCTGCCCCCAATCCCTCCCAGCATCAGGGTCTTTTCCAATGAGTCAACTCTTTGCATGAGGTAGCCAAAGTACTGGAGTTTCAGCTTTAGCATCATTCCTTCCAAAGAAATCCCAGGGCTGATCTCCTTTAGAATGCACTGGTTGGATCTCCTTGCAATCCAAGGGACTCTCAAGAGTCTTCTCCAACACCACAGTTCAAAAGCACCAATTCTTTGGTGCTCAGCTTTCTTCATAGTCCAACTGTCGCATCTGTACATGACCACTGGAAAAACCACAGCCTTGACTAGACGGACCTTTGTTGGCAAAGTAATGTCTCTGCTTTTCAATATGCTATCTAGGTTGGTCATAACTTTCCTTCCAAGGAGTAAGCGTCTTTTAATTTCATGGCTACAGTCACCATCTGCAGTGATTTTGGAGCCCAAAAAATTAAGTCTGACACTGTTTCCACTGTTTCCCCATCTATTTGCCATGAAGTGATGGGACTGGATGCCATGATCTTCATTTTCTGAACGTTGAGCTTTAAGCCAACTTTTTCACTCTCCTCTTTCACTTTCATCAAGAGGCTTTTTAGTTCCTCTTCACTTTCTGTCATAAGGGTGGCATCATCTGCATATCTGAGGTTATTGATATTTCTCCCGGCAATCTTGATTCCAGCTTGTGCTTCTTCCAGCCCAGCGTTTCTCATGATGTACTCTGCATAGAAGTTAAATAAACAGGGTGACAATATACAGCCTTGACATACTCCTTTTCCTATTTGGAACCAGTCTGTTGTTCCATGTCCAGTTCTAACTGTTGCTTCCTGACCTGCATACAGGTTTCTCAAGAGGCAGGTCAGGTGGTCTGGTATTCCCATCTCTTTCAGAATTTTCCACAGTTTATTGTGATCCACACAGTCAAAGGCTTTGGCATAGTCAATAAAGCAGAAATAGATGTTTTTCTGGAACTCTTTTGCTTTTTCAATGATCCAGCGGATGTTGGCAATTTGGTCTCTGGTTCCTCTGCCTTTTCTAAAACCAGCTTGAACATCTGGAAGTTCGCAGTTCACACATTGCTGAAGCCTGGCTTGGAGAATTTTGAGCATTACTTTACTAGCGTGTGAGATGAGTGCAATTGTGTGGTAGTTTGAGCATTCTTTGGCATTGCCTTTCTTTGGCACTGGAATGAAGACTTCCATTCATGTCCCACAAACTACTCATGCTTTGTTACAGAGCCGAGCAAATGTGTATGTCGCTCATACTCCTTCAGGAACGTCTGTGCAAAACATCCTGCACTGGAGCCAGGTAAGGGCGCTGAGTTTGTACTCTTTGTTGAAGGTGTTTGTGCAGTTTGTCTGGAAAAGTCAGTGCTCTTCGGACAGCCCAGGAGTTGTTTCACCTTTATTCCAAGATGACATGTGATTCTGTCAACACTATTTCAACTGTGAGTTTGATCTAGAAAACTGAAACTTTTCAAGATATGGGAGGAAAGGACTGGCCCTAGGACATCTTTAGTAGACTCCTCAAAATGTGAATTCAGACGGTTCAGGTGAGACCTTCTCAGTCTCTAGCCACCTCAAAGATAAGACCAGAGATAGGCTTTTCCAGCAGGATGGCATGGTCAAGTAGAAATAAAAATGCAAATGCAGGTCTAATTCCCCAGAGAGGCTTCCACGGAAGTCCTCTGTGCTGAAGATTGCACCCGGAGCCGAGGAAGGAATGTCCTGATGAACAGTCATGGAAACCATCTCTAGGCACAGTGTGGTGAGTTTGTTCTGCCATCGGTTCAAGGAACAATGTGACTGCTCGTTATTCTTTCACATGTGAAGAAGCAACAAAACTAATATTGCTCATTATAGATGATACTATAGAGTGACCCCAATCGGCTGTGGGAATGACAAGGCACACAGTACAGAGAGTTAGAACCTCACTAACCTTAGATTCTCACCTATTAAAAATGCCCCCGGAGAAGGGAATGGCCACCCATTCCAGTATTCTTGCCTGGGAACTCCATGGAAGAGGAGCCTGGTGGACTTTAAAGTCCAAGGGGCTGCAAAAGAGTCAGACATGACTGAGCGACTAATGTATATACATATGTACTAAAAATACTACTTTGTTTTTGAAAATGAGAGACTTTTAACTCAACAAAAAGTTGTAATAGTGATGATGACATTAATAAATCATAAATATTGGTAGTGTCCATTTTTCTAATTTAGAACCTAGTCAAATTGTTCTTCAAAGGTCATTGTTATATTTTGGTAGATGTGTGTGAGAGCAAGAGAGAGAGAGAGAGAGAAGAGTGGGGAGAGGCATTTTATCATTAAAATTAAAGAATTCTAAACTGGATTAAGTGTTGGTCATCTTCGTCCAGAGTCACTACATTGCACAACTGTAGGGGGTACTCTCCCACTGTAGGTGTGTGCAGGATACCCACCTACATAGACCATGATGGGGATACACTTTCTGGGGTTGTATAATATGGTGGTCAAGTTCTGTAGCACATTTTTCTTCCTGAAGGACCTTATTCTTGTCTTTACACTCTCCTGAAGATTATCCTGAAGTTGAATGGAAAGCAGCTTCAGGCTTTGTCCTCTGCTTCCCTCATAACTGCAGACTTGGCAGCATGTTTTCACCCCTCTTCCCACCTTTATCCCTTAACACATTTGAATGCCATCTAAATTGTTGTTTCCTTTTAGGCAGCGAATTCTGGGGAACTCCGGGCATTTGACTGGGGTAGTGAGACCAAAAATCTGGAAAAGGGCAATCAGGTAAGAAAATCAAATACATTCTGCTGAAAATATATCCTTTTGAAATGCATGAGAGAAAAGTTATACTGGCAGTTTATTCTAGAAATGGAAATAAAGTATAAGAAATCAAGTAGAGTAGAATACTACTCAGCCATAAAAAAAAGAATGAAATAATGCCATTTGCAACAATATGGACGGACCCAGAAATTATCATACTAAGTGAAGTATGTCAGAGAAAGAAAGGAAAATACCGCATGTTATCACTTATATGTGGCATCTAAAATACGACACAGATGAACTTATCTACAAAAGAGACTTACAGACGAATAGAACAGCAGACTTGTGGTTGCCAGGGCGGAGGGGTTAGGAGACGGACTGACTTGAAGTTTGGGATTAGCAAATGCAAACTATTATATATAGGATGGATAAACAGCAGGGTCCTACTGTATAGCACAGAGAACTCTATTCAATATCTGGTGCATATAATTGAAAAGAAAATGAAAAAGAATATATATCTGAATCATTTTGCTGTACAGCAGAAATTAACACGACATTGTCAGTCAACTATGTGCATGGCATAAAATAAATTCTTACAAAAGAATTCAAGTAGAAAGTAATTCTGGTTCAACTTCATTTAAGGATATGAGAAAGTTTAAAGCTTTGACAAGAGACTTTTAGAAGTTAAAAAAAAGACTGTTATAATGCTTAGGAGAACTTTTCTGAGGATGCTGCCTCTGTGAGCAAGGGACTGGGCCCCCTAGGAGCAAGACTGGGTAGACAGTGAAGGGAAGGGTGTAGTCTGGTGGCTGCTAGAAAGATCTTTAGGATTTAAAAACAACAATGACAACAGAAAAAAAAAATGAAGGTGGCAGGAGTGAGGTTGGTTCATGGTACAGTAAAAGGAGTATTAATAACAAGTGAGAATTACTGCATTAGTTATGCCTCTGCCCTACAAAGTTGTGTAATGATGGCCAGACTGCTTTGATTCTTCAGGCCTCAATCTGTTTCTCTTTAAAATTAAAATTATTGGATGAGATAACTTGCAAGAATTCTCCCTGGTTACACTTTTAATGAATCTGTAATCTGCAAGTGAAAAATATGAAAACATATTACCCAAGAAAATGTGTGTGTGATCAATGCTATGGACTAAAATTTAAAGTAAAAGTAATGGGCATCAAACTTTTCTGAGCATAAAATCTTCACTGAAGTTTATTGGTTAGCTTGTATATGAATGTAAACAGATATTGACCACACAAACATAAAGCTGGAAGGAGCAGAATACACACACAGGTGAATCTTTGAGAGTCTCACATCATACTTAGCATCCACTTTTCTATAACAGTCGAGATATAAAAGTCTAGGAAACTGGAGAGACCACTGCAGTGCCACTGAAGAGCAAACTCTCAATCACGAGTATCAGCTATATATTTTTAGATCCTTCTTGTTTCCTAAAAGATAGCTTTAGAGAAAGCATACCAGTTCCAAGGTAGATTTAATTAATCAATATTTAAGGTCATGAATTAGAAAGTGAAGCATGCAAAACAGGTGACAGAAAATGTCATGGAAAGAAAAACACACATACCAAAAAGCATTATTACACGAAAAGACATCATAGAGGCACACAGCCTTAGAGCCAGTCCTGATATTCAGGCCAATCCTTTCACCTGTTAGATGAGAAAAACATAGGTTCCATAGACTATTCCAACCTCCCATATCTAAAGTGAAAGTGAAGTCGCTCAGTCGTGTCCGACTCTTTGCGACCCCATGGACTGTAGCCTACCAGGCTCCTCTGTGCATGGGATTTTCCAGGCAATAGTCCTGGAGTGGATTGCCATTCCCTTCTCCAGGGGATCTTCCTGACCCAGGGATCGAACCCAGGTCTCCCACATTGTAGACAGACGCTTTACCGTGTGAGCCACCAGGGAAGTCCTTTCCACATTTAGTTACTCTATTAAAGTGGATCTGACCACAAACTTGGATGAAGACCATATACATATGTCTTATTATAACTCACAGTATCAGATGCTATTCCTTCAAATTCTTAAAAACCACAAAGAGAAATAAAGACTCCAAGGATTGGAGTCGTGGGTCCAGGGTGGATTTTCTGAGAAGTGGGCCTGGACATTTCTGTTGAGAGTTCTTGGTGTTTATTAACATCAAGGGCTCTCAGCCAGCCAAACTGATCTGGTAGTTCTGTTTGAATAAGAGAAGATCTCAAGAACTAGGAATCCTAGATATCCTTTCTCTGGGTGATGGGCGACTAGAGCAAGGATCTAATTCTTACCACTTCTAGGTTCAAACTCCCTAAGTTTCAGTGCCATTGGCTTCCCCATGTTTCTTGAGACACAGGACAGAAAACCCCTGTGACCAACCAAGTCCTTCTCAGTAGATTCCATCCTCTTGCCTTTCTCTGTAGAATCTTTTCAATCTGACCTCATGAAATGTTGTGAAATTATCTTCGAAAAAAACAGGAGTATTATCTTTTAAAGGCAATTTGTATATTAAATATTTACTAATAGGAAGGGAAAGAATTGAACATGCAATGCCAAAGGCGCTAGGCAATTGAGATGTTTTCTCATTTAACTTGGTAAATTATTCCAGGCATCATCCACATTTTGCAGATGAAGAAAACGAGGTTAAATGAGGTTGAGCAGGAGTTGGCGTAGAAACTCTCAATGCAGTTTTGTACGGCTCCAGTGCCCATGCGCCTTTCATCACAACACAGAGCACATTTACTGAGTTTATTAGAAAAGTAAATTATGAGTTTGGATGTCCAAATGTTATACAGTTAAAAACTATTTATTTTCTCTAGCCAACTCCTGTAAGGTACAAAGTTAGAGACATGACAGTCCCTACAGCAATCTGGACTGGGGGTCAGGACTGGCTTTCAAATCCGGATGATGTGAGAACACTGCTCTCCGAAGTGACCAATCTCATCTACCATAAGAACATTCCTGAATGGGCTCACGTGGATTTCATCTGGGGTCTGGATGCTCCTCACCGTATGTACAATGAAATCATACATCTGATGAAACAGGAAGATACCAGCCTTTCCCAGGGAACTATCAGTGTAAGCTTGTGAAGCACCTGATACTAACTAGTCTTAGAAAAAACCTCAAGAATGATGGGGCCAAGAATGAAAGATATTAAAGATTTTCAGCATTGGAAACCCACCATATTAGTAAAAGGGAGGGCAGAGATTAGGGTTAAGATTGTATTCATTCCTTCAGATTTTTTGCATTTTTGAGGCTAAAACTGACATTTAATTTTTTCAGTTAATTGAACTACTCATTGGGTGAACACAGTTTTCATGTACTATTATGTATTCTGCCATCTTGAAAGGTAGGTGTTAGCTGACAGCTAGGAATTATCTAGTCATTCTTTAAGTCATTCAAATAAACTTCCCTAAAACTTTTATTCTTGTCTATGAGCCATATTTTTGGAGCAATAAAGTAAAATTATGAATTGGAGTCAGAGGTCTTGAATCTCCAGATGGTTGCTGAATTTGAAAAAATAAGCTAGATGTTTTTACCTTATTGCTACAGAGACATAACACTATTTCAGGAAGCCAAGTTGCTTTAACCAAAAAAGAAAAATCAATGTACAGTATAGATGAAAAGGCCAAGATTCATAGCTGAGAGTCAAAGAAGATATCTTCTAGGATATTTATGAGTTTTTCCAATAAAGCATGTGTGTGTATTTCAGTACCTAGGTTCTAGCTCAAGCTTCTTTGATAATTTACAGGTTGTTGCTAGGAGACCTACTGGCTACAAATGTCTAGCCCAGTTTTCTGCCTTCAAAAATTAAACACCAGGAATAAAGTTTTAAAAATATCATGAACATAATACAACATTGTGCTTTGATCTTAACAAAGGTACTGTTATTAGACAATCATACCCAGTTCAGTTCAGTTCAGTTGCTCATTCGTGTCCGATTCTTTGTGACCGCATGGACTGCAGCACACCAGGCTTCCCTGTCCATTGCCAATTCCTGGAGTTTACTCAAACTCACGTCCATTGAGTCAATGATGCCATCCAACCATCTCATCCTCTGTTGTCCCCTTCTCCTCCTGCCCTCAATCTTTCCCAGCATCAGAGTCTTTTCAAGTGAGTCAATTCTTCACATGAGGTGGCCAAAGTAGGAGTTTCACCTTCAACATCAGTCCTTCCAATGAATATTCAGGACTGATTTCCTTTAGGATGGACTTGTTGGATCTCCTTGCAGTTCAAGGGACTCTCAAGAGTTTTCTCCAACACCACAGTTCAAAAGCATCAATTCTTCTGCACTCAGCTTTCTTTATAGTCCAACTCTCACATCCATACATGATCACTGGAAAAACCATAGCCTTGACTAGACAGACCTTTGTTGGCAAAGTAACTTGTTTATAAATCTGGATTTATTTCTTTAGAAAATTGTTCAATTTTCACACAAAGACAACAGTTATGAATTACATGGTATGGTGATTTTGCAGAACACTGACACCAAACTGAAGGCATACTGGCAATTTGTTGGAAGTTTCACTTTTTTTTTTTTTTTAATCTTCAGAGTCACCTTATAACTCAGTTCAACGTGAATGGATCTTAGATAATGTAGTAAGAGACATTTAAGGTCTTCAGAATCTATATCTACACACAACTACTTCCCTCAAAAAGTATGTGCTTAAGGTACTGTGCAGAGTTCAATGAATTTTCCTGGATTTTATTTTTTTATTAGACCTTTGTTCTGTTTGGAGATGGTAAATCTTTCATTCTTAGACTGCATTTGTTACTACATACTGTGTAGTCCATGGCTAAAAATAATCAAGATGCAGTCTTGCTTTGTAAAAATTCAATCATTTTTAAATATGCTTATTTCTGTTCTGTCTCAGAACAGACAAAGAACTTGAGACAGATCTTTCAATGTTCACTCTCTCTCCTCTAGAAGTTTAATCCAGACGCCACCTCATCACGTAGTTCTTTCTTGTAAAGAATTATTTATTCAAATAATTTACAATATTTTAATTTTATCAATAAAAAATGCACTAACAAGATTAGTAACTGCCCTGCATTCACAAGAGAATCATAAAAATATTTTTGAACAAACAACTTGATAGTCATATAATCATGTTTGAAATCAAGACGGCTCTAATTTGTAAACTGATAGCAAAACATCTCGAGATGCTGATACAGTGGCTCTTTGTAAGGGAAAAAAAAAACCTGACTTGAAGCATTTGCCAATATTTGTTGTTGACAACTGATACATGATTTTGTTGAAGATGGAATATTTACATATTAATCTCTAAACCTACACACATACATATACCATTCTGTACGAATATATCTGCTTGATTCTTCGTCTTATTACTCAAAGGAGCCTCAGAGGAACGGTTTGTCTTTTGGGGCAGGATATGGACGGGACAGCCTCTTTATAAGAGCAGTGCAACTGAAAAGACAGAACACTGATCCTTTCCTTCAGGAGAGATTGACTTTGAAACATCACCTTTTTTTGACTGATGTGGAGAGTCCAACATCTTTAGTGTCTCCCCCAGAAGGATTGTGACCACAATGAACTCCACTGAGCAAAAAACATTGGAAATACAAAGCTCTTCGAAAATGTTACCCATGGCAACCAACCTTATCCCCGTACCATGGGTGTCCCCAGAGTGAATGGTCTGCAGACCCATAATCCAAGATTGAGACACAATCCAGGCCTTTTACTACTTCTTCATATGAGATCACAAAGATTATGATGCTTTCCTTAGCATTAATTCAATCTGGGAAAATTTTAATCTCTGTGCAATATCCAGGGAAGTCTCACCATCCTGAGAAGAAAAAGAAACTGTAGTTATCGCCAAGAAAGTCAAATGTCAATGCAAAGGATCTAGTAAATAGTTTAGTGTGATTGACTCAGGCTTGGCAAGGGCTTTGAATGTCACTGGGTTCTAACTTTAATGGGATAACTTGATTCCTTAATAATTTGCTATTAACAACTTCAGGGGCAATTTATTTATGTCAACACAAGGCCAACGTTAGAAGGTGATGCTGCTGGAAGGACCTCAGACCGTGGTCCACAGATCCTTACCTTATTCTTTATCATGGGGTTTGCACGGGCTTCAAGGAGCAGAGGAATGAGCGTTTGGTTTTTCATTTCACAGGCATAGTGTAGTGCAGTGCAGCCATACTGAAACACAAAAGACCAACAATACAACGGCTCCATCAGAACCTTACACACCGTACGTGTGGCTTCTTCAGCAAGTACTTTTCATATTTTGTCTTACACAGCTAAGCCAAACCAACAGTCTGCAAACCATCCATGTGCAATTGCATTTCTTGTGCTCAAAAAGCCTGTTCTGCCTCAGTGTGTATATTATCAACATCCTGTAAGTCATCCATATCGTCCCTTCTTGTTTTCTGTTGCAGACTAAACAAATTCCGCTTATAAAAGGCTGATGCTGAACTATCCCAGGGTTTCTTTCTACAATTCTGGACAATCACCACCTTGATTATGTTACCATCTTTTCTCTTAAAGAGTTCACAAGTTTTTACAAATATCATCCTTTATGGTTCATAATCAAAATGCCTCCAGTCTGAAGAAGGTTGCTGGTGCTCAGATGTTATAGCATACCTACGAGATCAGTGCTGGTCCACATGGTCATTGCTCATCCTTGCTTTGTTGTAGCTTATATTATGTTATAAGCTTATATTATTATATTATATTATAGCTTATATTATGCTATACAATAGCAGATCTACTGCTGCTGCTGCTGCGTGGGTCTAATTTAAAACACTAACTGACAGTCAAAGGAAATTTATAGCTGAGATATTCATGCCCCAAATTTTGTCTTTTAAAAAGCAGCCAAATAACTATGATTTTGAATAATAATATTCAAGAAGTGAAGAAATAGTATGCGTGACTGTCAAGACTAATAAAATTGACTCTGGATCTTATTCCCCAGAAATTCCTCTAAGATCATAGGAAATAATGCTGCAAACACTTATTTTTTATTAAATGATAACATGTTAAATGAAGATCTGGATCTGAGTTTTTCCATGTGAAATAAATAGGATCTAATTACCTAAAAATGCAATATACTACATTATTTAGATTTGGAAAATGGACCTTAATATTTAGATGGTTTTTGAAAAATAGTGGGGAAAGAGTGTGTCTGCATGTATGTGCTTGTGTGTATGCAGAAATGTGATTTTTCTATCAGAGATGGAGAGAGGCATAGATAGTGAGAAAAATGTCCTAGGGAAATTTCAGTCATAGGCAAAGTTGTAAACCTTTTTTAAGGGAAATTAAGTTTGCAATTATTATTACGAACACATTTTTTAAAATAGATACATTCTCTGTTGACTCATTTATATGCATCCTTGGTGTAGCAAGTTGAAAATCATCAACTACTAAGTTAGAAACTAAGAAGCTCTGGATGAAATGATCTTTCAAGACATTACACGTGTTTTACATATTTTAGTTGTACAAATAACACTAAATAAGCAGAATCGTGAATTAGACAAGACATCAGAAGTCATCCAATACAGTCTGTAACCACAAATGGTTAGACAATACTTAAAGCAAACACTATTAAAAAAAGAGAAAAAAAGAAATACAACTTTTGAATTTAAATAAGAAGACCAAGCAATACCTGCAACAAACCTTTTAGGTTTTTTAAACATCTTACTTAATACATTTTAAAGTTATCTAAGAAAATGATGATGCACAGTCTATCTAAATTAATCCAAAAAATTCTACCTTAAATAAAAGGGAAAACATTAATTTCACAAATGTATTCTCTTGGGCATTCTCCTCCTGTATCTCTCTCTCTCTGTCTCTCTCTCTCTCTCTCTCTCTCTCTCACACACACACACACACACACACACACACACAGAGTGTGTTACCTCCATTTAAACATACAGTCTCTAACCACAAATGGCTAGACAATACTTAAAGCAAAAACTATTAAAAAAAAAGAAAAAATAAATAAATATACCTTTTGAATTTAAATAAGAAAACCAAGCAATACCTGCAACAAACCTTTTAGGTTTTTTAAATATCTTACTTAATACATTTTAAAGTTATCTAAGAAAATGATGATGCACAGTCTATCCAAATTAATCCAAAAATTCTACCCTAAATAAAAGGGAAAACATTAATTTCACAAATGTATTCTCTTGGGCATTCTCCTCCTGTATCTCTCTCTCTGTCTCTCTCTCTCTCTCTCTCTCTCTCTCTGTCTCTGTCTCTTTCTCTCTCACACACACACAGAGTGTGTTACCTCCATTTAAACAATACCGATATAACCAAAACTAAAATTACAATAATGCAAACATGGGTAGGGACATTTTTTCATCACACAAAAATGGTAATAAACATGCACACACACAGATGTACACAGCATAAAATACACAGCATGGATGTACACAGCATGGATCGTAAAGAAAACCTAAGAATATTGGTTTTCTTAGGATCAAATTTCAACTTGCGTGCCCTTTCAATAAAGAACTGGGAATCAAAGTTTCATTTTACTAATATAAGCAAAATTTCATGCCAGTAAACTTCTGATCCCTATATTATCATGTAAGAGAAGATGAGTACACGGGTATGGAGCAAAAGGTGAAAACAAAATCTTATATTTAAACAAGAAGAAAGTAGCTTACACTGCTTCTGTTATCACTGTTTTTACTGTCATTTGGATTTCTCTTTGACCTTTGCCCTTATTTTTCCTTGGTTTGCAGTTGGGGACCTTCTCACCAGTGGGTTGGGGTTTTGGCTGCAACAGCTGTTAGGATTCATTGAGCACTTACTGTGTGCCAGTTACTCTGCTCAGTGCATCACATGATGAGCCTTGTAGGAACTAGTGATGTCCCCATCTTACAGATAAGGAAACCCAAGAGTCAGGTAAGTTTAAAACTTGCCACAACTCGCATATGTAACAACCGGCAAGGTTTACGCACAGGCATTGGGGTTCCAGCTTAACTACTGAGAATGCACTTTTGTAATCAGAGCCTCCATTTTTATTACCTTCCCACTACTGGTGGAGCAGTTCTCTTAAAAATGTCCTATATTCAATAAAAGTATTAATCCCATGAGATCAGTGGCAATCTCAAGGTTGCCTGACATAGTAAAAATGAAGAAGAAAAAAGAGGGCAGGAGGGAGTGAGGCAAAGGAGGGAGGGAAGAAGAAAGGCAAGAAAGGAGGAAGGAGCAACTAACTGTTCAAGTGTTTCACAAAATAAAAAACAAGCAACTTTATAGATGACAAGTATTGTTGTTCAGTTGCTAAGTCATGTCTGACTCTTCTGAGACAAGTATACTACCCATAAATACCATTTTGAATGTTATTTCAAAGTGACTAAAAATGTAAGCTTACACAGTCTATGGCATTAACGTCAACACCAGCATTAAGCAGCATTCGTACAAGAGCCTCATTCTGCTTCGTCTTTGACACCTGTTACAACAGCAAGCACAAGAAGAACAAGAGAGGGTTATTTACAAACATTGTCTCCATCTTATATCTGGAATATTCCCATCAATAGGCTTTATTTTAATCCCAACATCCCCCTGCATCTATGAATCATTCTTAAATTCTCCCCACCCCACCCACTGCCCTCCCATAACAACTAGGGAAAGCCATAGTTGTCAGAGTGTAATCCTGGAGTAGCAGCATCAGCATCTGGGGACCTAGAAATGCAAAATCTAGGGCGCCATCCCAGACCTGCCAAATGCTACTGAGGCTGGAGTCCAGTGACCTGTCTTTCCTTTCCTCACTCAAAACCTTTCTATAACATCCCGTCGCTCTGGGGACAAAAGCAAAATCTTCAGCCTGTGGCAATCCCCATATATTCCACCCTCCGCTTATGGCCTCAGCCATCTCAGCCACACCCCCTGGCTCACCTTGCTCCAGCCACATTGGCCTCTGTTAGTCTTTCATCCAGAGAAGGCAATGGCACCCCACTCCAGTACTCTTGCCTGGAAAATCCCAAGGACAGAGGAGTCTAGTAGGCTGCAGTCCATGGGGTCGCTAAGAGTCAGACATGACTGAGCGACTTCACTTTCACTTTTCACTTTCATGCACTGGAGAAGGAAATGGCAACCCACTCCAGTGTTCTTGCCTGGAGAATACCAGGGACGGGGCAGCCTGATGGGCTGCCGTCTATGGGGTCGCACAGAGTCGGACACGACTGCAGCGACTTAGCAGCAGCAGCAGCAGCAGCAGTCTTTCATCCCCACAGGCTGCCCTGTGCCATAGAAGAGTTGCACTGAATGTTTCTTCTGCCTAGAAGCTTCCTCTCTTTCTTCTTTGCCTGGTAAATATCTCACCCTATGCCCCTCTTCCTCCAGCAGGCTTTTTCTGACCTACCTGTCCAGGCAACATCCCTCTCCATTGACCACCTCTGTGTACCAACTACCTCACGAGAATTTCGTAAGTTTCTTTCACTGTTTGATTGAGTGACTCATTCTTCACTACCATCTAACTCTCATGAGGACAAGGACCAAACCTGTTTGGTGCATCATTGTATTCCTAATACCCAGCACAGTGTCTGGCACATAAAGAGTTCAGGATGGGGAACACATGTATACCTGTGGTGGATTCATTTTGATATTTGGCAAAACTAATACAATTTGTAAAGTTTAAAAATAAAATAAAAAAAAATAAGTATGTGGTGAATGATTGAAAACATGAATGAAATTAACTAGGGTCCTCGGAAATCCACTTTTTCTGCCTAGTCCTCTGAGATTCTGATCACAGGACACTTTGAGCATCCCCCACCATTCCACTGTGTAGGGAGCATGGCTGTCCCTATTCAAGTGGGTATGTCCTGGAGTTAAGCACCTTTATCATTTAGGAAGCTCCTTAGAGCTGACTGTGGCTCAGACCATGAACTCCTTATTGCCAAATTCAGACTTAAATTGAAGAAAGTAGGGAAAACCACTAGACCATTCAGGTATGACCTAAATCAAATCCCTTATGATTATACAGTGGAAGTGAGAAATAGATGTAAGGGCCTAGATCTGATCGATAGAGTGCCTGATGAACTATGGAATGAGGTTCATGACATTGTACAGAAGACAGGGATCAAGACCATTCCTGTGGAAAAGAAATGCAAAAAAGCAAAATGGCTGTCTGGGGAGGGCTTACAAATAGCTGTGAAAAGAAGAGAAGTGAAAAGCAAAGGAGAAAAGGAAAGATATAAACATCTGAATTCAGAGTTCCAAAGAATAGCAAGAAGAGATAAGAAAGCCTTCTTCAACGATCAATGCAAAGAAATAGAGGAAAACAACAGAATGGGAAAGACTAGGGATCTCTTCAAGAAAATCAGATACCAAAGGAACATTTCATGCAAAGATGAGCTCGATAAAGGACAGAAATGGTATGGACCTAACAGAAACAGAAGATATTAAGAAGAGATGGCAAGAATACACAGAAGAACTGTACAAAAAAGATCTTCACGACCCAGATAATCATGATGGTGTGATCACTGACCTAGAGCCAGACATCCCGGAATGTGAAGTCAAGTGGGCCTTAGAAAGCATCACTATGAACAAAGCTAGTGGAGGTGATGGAATTCCAGTTGAGCTATTCCAAATCCTGAAAGATGATGCTGTGAAAATGCTGCACTCAATATGCCAGCAAATTTGGAAAACTCGGCAGTGGCCACAGGACTGGAAGAGGTCAGTTTTCATTCCAATCCCAAAGAAAGGCAATGCCAAAGAGTGCTCAAACTACCGCACAATTGCACTCATCTCACACAGGAGTAAAGTAATGCTCAAAATTCTCCAAGCCAGGCTTCAGCAATATGTGAACCGTGAACTTCCTGATGTTCAAGCTGGTTTTAGAAAAGGCAGAGGAACCAGAGATCAAATTGCCAACATCCGCTGGATCATGGAAAAAGCAAGAGAGTTCCAGAAAAACATCTATTTCTGCTTTATTGACTATGCCAAAGCCTTTGACTGTGTGGATCATAATAAACTGTGGAAAATTCTGAAAGAGATGGGAATACCAGACCAGCTGACCTGCCTCTTGAGAAATCTGTATGCAGGTCAGAAAGCAACAGTTAGAACTGGACATGGAACAACAGACTGGTTCCAAATAGGAAAAGGAGTACATCAAGGCTGTATATTGTCACCCTGTTTATTTAACTTGTATGCAGAGTACATCATGAGAAACACTGGACTGATCTGATCTGATCTGATCCAGCTGTCTTCTCTTTGCCGTTCCCTCCCACCTCAATATCTGCCTTTCTCCTCCTGTCCTCTGATGTAACACAGTCCTTTCTGATCCCTTCCCAGATTATTTCCTCTCATGTCATTTATTCCTTATGCATCACAAATTTACAACTTCAGTTCAGTCGCTCAGTCATGTCCAATTCTTTGCGACCCCATGAATTGCAGCACGCCAGGTCTCCCTGTCCATCACCAACTCCCGGAGTTCACTCAAACTCATGTCCATCGAGTCAGTGATGCCATCCAGCCATCTCATCCTCTGTAGTCCCCTTCTCCCCCTGCCCCCAATCCCTCCCAGCTTCAGGGTCTTTTCCAATGAATCAACTCTTCGTATGAGGTAGCCAAAGTATTGGAGTTTCAGCTTCAGCATCAGTCCTTCCAATGAACACCCAGGACTGATCTCCTTTAGGATGGACTGGTTGGATCTCCTTGCAGTCCAAGGGACTCTCAAGAGTCTTCTCCAACACCACAGTTCAAAAGATCAATTCTTCAGCGCTCAGCTTTCTTCACAGTCCAACTCTCACATCCCAACATGACCACTGGAAAAACCATAGCCTTGACTAGAAGGACCTTTGTTAGCAAAGTAATATCTCTGCTTTTCAATATGCATCAGAGGGCAGACGTACTGAAACCATAATCACAGAAAACTAGCCAATCTGATCACATGGACCACAGCCTTGTCTAACTCAATGAAACTAAGCCATGCCATGTGGGCCACCCAAGACAGGAGAGTCATGGTGGAGAGCTCTGACAGAATGTGGTCCACTGGAGAAGGGAATGGCAAACCACTGCAGTTTTCTTGCCTTGAGAACCCCATGAACAGTATGAAAAGGCAAAATGATAGGATACTGAAAGGGGAACTCCCCAGGTTGGTAGGTGTCCAATATGCTACTGGAGATCAGTGAAGAAATAACTCCAGAAAGAATGAAAGGATGGAGCCAAAGCAAACACAATATCCAGTTGTGGATGTGACTGGTAATAGAAACAAGGTCCGATGCTGCAAAGAGCAATATTGCACAGGAACCTGAAATGTAAGGTCCATGAATCAAGGCAAATTGGAAGTGGTCAAACAGGAGATGGCAAGAGTGAACGTCGACATTCTAGGAATCGGTGAACTGAAATGGACTGGAATGGGTGAATTTAACTCAGATGACCATTATATCTACAACTTCAGTTCCCATGAATTAATATAATACATGTACAGAGTTGACTCATTCACTGTAATTCATCTTTTTTGCCCAGGCTCCAGCTTTAAACACTGTACTGTTTTAGAGAGCAAGTTTGTGTGTCAACAAATTCTGAAACAGCCTGACCAATCATGGTTGAGACTTTTTCCTCAAAATCTCTAAAAAGGCTTGGAAGTGAAGGCAGATTCCGCCCCCCCCCCACACACACACACCAAAACTACAAACATTCAAATGCTGTGGACTAAATATACATTTTTAAGAACTTTTTGAGAGTATAAACAGATTATATGTTTGTCAGTGAATTATAGTTTTCCCTCTCTCTCATAAATCCAAGCCTCAGAATCAATGTTGCCAATTTAATTATAGTTCTTCAAAATTTATAACATTTAATTACTCAAGGAGATAATCACATTGCCTAGTGGCAGAGTTTGTTCTGGAGCTTATGTTGACAAGAATAACTAACACCTATAGTCTATTAGCCAGAAGGGAAGGGAGTTGGTCACTTAACTGAAATAAATTGCATATATGTTGAGTCATCTCTCAAACGTGGAGCTTGCCAAAAGAAGAACCAGATGGGAAAAACTGAATGAGTCAGTGCAAACCTGTCACTCTATTTGGGGAAAAAAAACTCAAGCTTAATTTTCTATTCATAATATGACTATATTCATATACCAACTGCATCTTTCTTTATGCAAGCAGATTACTGCACTCCAAAGATTCCTGCAAGCATGAATAAATCTACCAAGGGGAAAGGTGGGCTTCAAATTCTCCGTAAAGATCTCTTATGTTTTTCAGCTTCTGGTGCATATCTCCTGGGATCTGTTTTTTAATTCACACCAGGGTGGGTCCTAAAAGTCAGAAACTCAGAAAGACATGTACAGACTTACACTCTCCTTATAAAAAAAAAAAGAGAGAGAGAGAGAGAGAAAATAAACAGTAGGGAGGGGATTTTTTTAATATTTAGAATTTTTGCTTTTCCTTCAGAAGATTCGTAATCAAAATTAATTTATTTTTCCGAATAAACATTGCATAGATTATTTTATCATTGACTGATTGACCTGGGTTCCTTTCTTCTTGCTTTACTTCAATCATAGTATTGCATATATGTTGGTAATGCGATTTATAGAATACAAACCAAGAGCTTATTTTTGTTACCATTTATTTACATCTCACCAGTGTAGCAAAAATGACTCATGCTGACGATCTCTTACTCACTTATCTCATGAGTATTGTACTCACCATGAGGAAATACCCAATAAGCAGGACAGGCATTAAGAGGATAATGAGTAGATAATCAAAGAAGGTAAATCTTTTCTTCACGGCATAATGCAAGCAGGTTCTCTGTTTCTAAAAAATCCATAAAAGGACCCTTTATTAATAAAACACTTTTTCAAAAGTCAGATTTTTAAATTATAATATCAAACAATTTAGTCTGTGATTTTTATTTTTGTGATACCCGTGGCACCCTTTTTTGAAGAGTACATCTAATGAGTAAACCCTGCTTTCCATTGACCAGAATGTTGAACACAGTACAGTCGAAAGGAAAAGTTGGGCCACAGAAGAAGACAGTAAATAAAATGTACATTTTACGAATTATCAAAAGATGGATTATCACACTCAGTTTGGGGGAAAAATACATTGAGATATAAACAAAGGACTGAATTTAGTATGAAAATCTATAGTTAGTCCTTAATCTGGGCTTCCCTGGTGGCTCAGCAATAAAGAATTCAACTACAATGCGGGAAGTGCAGGTTTGAGACTTGGGTTTGATCCCTGAGTCAGGATCAGGAAGATTCCCTGGAGGAGGGCATGGCAACCCACTCTTGCATTCTTGTCTGGAGAATCCCCAAGGACAGAGAAGCCTGGCAAGCCACAGTCCATGGGATCACAAGAGTCAGACACGACTTAGCAACTAAGCTACCACCACCACCCCTCTTTAATCATCAATGGTACACACCAGAGCTTTTTGTTTGTTTGTTTTTAAGGACTCCGGTTAGGAGTGCTTACTCCTAACTCCTAGGTTAGGAGAACTTCCTGAAGGCAGTTCCTAGACCCAAGAAATGAGAAAGCATCAGTTCAAATTATTAATGTATAAGAATTAATAATAGGGGAAAATGTAACAGATTAAACCTTTTTAAAAAACATTAAAAATATTTTTTAAATTGCAGACCAAATACCACTTCTCATAAAATCTCTACTTAAGTATCCACTGAAGTCCTTTCCATCATCTCCATGAGCAGGCTGGCTCAGGTTCTCTGCCAAACAGAGCTAAGCTGCCTCCTCAGCCCGTCTTGGTGTTGACAAACATCTCCCTCTCTCAGCTTCCTAACCACCAAGTCTCCTGAGAGGGCATGAACCCAGACACATCTGTCTTGGCTGCCCGCTCTCACCACAAGGCCACCCACCTGGTTCCTCAGCTGGGTGCTGGGGCAATCATGTCACACTCCACTAAACTGCCTATCTGTTAGCCCAGCCGTGACTTGCTTTTAAACCCAACAACACAGAGAATAGGAAGCACAAATAAGAAAGTCCAGCAGTGATCCATTTTCTGATAATATATTACTCCAAATGCGGAGTTTGAAGTGACTTGGAAGGGGCAGGTGGGGCCTTATGGGCTATTTTCTGCCATTGAATGTACTCGAGTTGGTACTGGGCATTCACAATTATTACAAAGAGTGACTTTTAATATTTATTCAGTGTCCTTTAAATGTCAGCTTTACTGTGATGCCAGAATTGGACATTCCCATCAGGTTCTGAAAGGATGTTCACGGCATCTCCTGTCTGGTTTCAGGTAGCTTCATATTTATTCTTTGCAAATGTCTTACTGAAATTCTTTTATTCCATAGGCAAATTATAGAATCTTCTGGAGATCAGAACATTGACATAGTAGACAAAAGTCTAACTAATGAAATAGCAGCACCAGGTCAATACTTGTTTTCCAGGGACTCTTGCCAATTACTTTTGTAATAGTGAGGAAGTTGAGCAGGGAAAGAAGAAGGGCAAAGAGAAGCCTGGGGAGGAGGAGAAGGAGGAAAAGAAAGGAAGATACTCTTTGCAGACAAATGAGTGAACCATTCCTGTTTTGTTTTGTTTTTTCCATAAATGCAAGGACATAATCGCTATAAAACCAACAAAATACGCCTGCTCATGGAACTATACCTACCCATGGAATTAGGCTTTATTTTGCTTTTTAGCCCAATAACATGGCCTCAATAAGTGTCAGTCTCTCTAAAGTAAGGCCAAAAAAAATTTTGTTTATATTAAGAACTGCGAACAACAAGCAAATGACGCCCACTGCTTCCACTGCGCCAAGGGGAAAGGCATCACCGCGGTCACAGCCTCACCTGGTTTTTGAGATTCACATCAGCATTCCTTCTCAGAAGGAAGGAAACAATTCTCATGTGCCCCCGCCTGCAAGCACAGATCAAAGGGGTGTCTCCATTAAAGCCGTCTTGGATGTTGATATAGCTGCCGTCTTCCCTCACCCACCGCCACACTTGACCCAGGTCATTCTGATAGGCCGCCTGGCAGATGGGCTGAGGAGAGGAAAACAAAAGCAGGCTTTGAAACAGGAATAATTAAACTACAGCCAAAAAAAAAAAAAATCACCTGATACCTTGAAATTCAGTGTTTTGGAACACTTGTCCTCTGCTTTGTAGATGAGATCTTGGGTCTCCATTATGCCTAGTCTTAAGTCTAGGACAAGCATAAGGACACAAGGAACCTGTTATGATTTCCTAAATTGCTTGGCACACAGGCATGTTCATCCAAGACCAGCGAGTGAAAGAATGGCTACGATATTACCAACTCAGTAAGGAAATCATGTGTTGGGTTCATGGATTAATGTCTGTCAGGAAAGCAGGATTTTACTTAAAATGAAATCAGCCTATGGGAGGAGTTCAGGGCAGCACCAAACAATGAGTTAAAGACATATGACCACCTGCTCCCTTCCAGCACACCCCACCAAGGAGCTCTGCACAGTGGGAAAGACCTATTTCAGACAAATAATATACAAATAATGAATTATATAATTAGTTGCAATTAGATGCTTTTTATTTTATAAAGCATTATAAGGAACTTTGCAAAACACAGTGGGAGGTTCTGAGCCTACCTAATCTTGCCTAATTTTCCCTCTTTGCTCTCCCTCTGAACTTCTCTCTTTT
This sequence comes from Bos grunniens, assembly GCF_055505025.1. Lineage (NCBI taxonomy): Eukaryota > Metazoa > Chordata > Mammalia > Artiodactyla > Bovidae > Bos > Bos grunniens. The sequence continues at coordinate 10,879,208 of NC_141190.1, forward strand.
TTTCAATTTGTTGTTGTTTAGTCGCTAAGTCATGTCAGACTCTTTTGCAACCCCATGGACTGTAACCTGCCAAGCTCTTCTGTCCATGAGATTTCCCAGCCAAGAATACTGGGGTGGATTGCCATTTCCTTCACCAGAGGGTCTTCCCAGGGATCGAACCCACATCTCCTATACTGGCAGATGGATTCTTTATCACTGGGTCACCAGGGAAGCCCATGTTTAATTTTCCCATCAGGGCCTCTGCCCTTACTACCCCTTCTACAAAATAAACAAGCTAAACAAAACACTTTTCACCTCTCTCCTTACCTGGCTAACTTCTAGCTTATCCTTCATGTCATAAATTATTTTCATATTATCTAAGTCTTTGCTGACTGCAGCATTCCTTTACAGCAACTGGCATAATTATACCTCTTTTCTTACTTATAATTGTGTGTTTCACACCAGTGTGAATCAGGAGGTGTTGAGGCCACGGTGACTGAGGGGAAGCACTGAAGCTCAGGCTAGAAATTCCACTTGAATAGAGACTACTTAATTCCATTCACCACCACAGCCCCAGAAAAGATTGCTGAATTTGATCATTAATGACCATTCAGAGATCAGTTTCATGCAGTGTTGGGCAGCACTGGGAACAGAGTAGAAAAACATTAAATATTTTCAGATTTATTTTAATTAGACAGTATTTAAAGAACACTAAAAATACTTAGCACATGAATCATACTTAGTTGATGGAAGTTATTATTATCACTTCTGGGTTTCCCGGGTGACATTAGTGGTAAAGAACCCGCGTGTCAATGCAGGAGACATAAGAGACACAGGTTCGATCCCTGGGTCAAGAAGATCCCCTGGAGGAGGAAATGGCAACCCACTCCAGTATTCTTACATGGAGAATCCCATAGACAGAGGAGCCTGGTGGACTGCAGTCCATGGAGTTGCGGAGAGCTGGACATAATTTAGTGACTAAAACAAGTATTAATTAAATTAATCAGTAGTATCGGCCAAGAGGAAAAGAAATAGTGGGCAGAGAGGTTGCAAGAGAAGCCAGAAAAAGACATGGCCCAAATGCAAATGAGGCAAAGCTTCTTTTAATTATAAAATTAAATTGTTATGAATGTTCAAACTACAGCACAATTGCACTCATCACACACGCTAGCAAAGTAATGCTCAAAATTCTCCAAGCCAGGCTTCAGCAATATATGAACCGTGAACTTCCAGATGTTCAAGCTGGTTTTAGAAAAGGCAGAGGAACCAGAGATCAAATTGCCAACATCCGCTGGATCATGGAAAAAGCAAGAGAGTTCCAGAAAAACATCTATTTCTGCTTTATTGACTATGCCAAAGCCTTTGACTGTGTGGATCACAATAAACTGTGGAAAATTCTGAAAGAGATGGGAATACCAGACCACCTGACCTGCCTCTTGAGAAATCTGTATGCAGGTCAGGAAGCAAGAGTTAGAACTGGACATGGAACAACAGACTGGTTCCAAATAGGAAAAGGAGTTCGTTAAGGCTGTATATTGTCACCCTGCTTATTTAACTTCTATGCAGAGTACATCATGAGAAATTCTGGGCTGGAAGAAGTAAAAGCTGGAATCAAGATTGCTGGGAGAAATATCAATAACCTCAGATATACAGATGACACCACCCTTATGGCAGAAAGTGAAGAGGAACTCAAAAGCCTCTTGATGAAAGTGAAAGAGGAGAGTGGAAAAGTTGGCTTAAAGCTCAGCATTCAGAAAACGAAGATCATGGCATCCAGTCCCATCACTTCATGGCAAATAGATGGGGAAACAGTGGAAACAGTGTCAGACTTTATTTTTTGGGGCTCCAAAATCACTGCAGATGGTGACTTCAGCCATGAAATTAAAAGACGCTTACTCCTTGGAAGGAACATTATGACCAACCTAGATAGCATATTGAAAAGCAGAGACATTACTTTGCCAACAAAGGTCCGTCTAGTCAAGGTTATGGTTTTTCCACCTGTCATGTATGGATGTGAGAGTTGGACTGTGAAGAAAGCTGAGCACCAAAGAATTGATGCTTTTGAGCTGTGGTGTTGGAGAAGACTCTTGAGAGTCCCTTGGACTGCAAGGAGATCCAACCAGTCCATTCTGACAGAGATCAGCCCTGGGTGTTCTTTGGAAAGACTGATGCTAAAGCTGAAACTCCAATACTTTGGCCACCTCATGCGAAGAGTTGACTCATTGGAAAAGACCCTGATGCTGGGAGGGACTGGGGGCAGGAGGAGAAGGGGACGACAGAGGATTAGATGGCTGGATGGCATCACCGACTCGATGGACATGAGTTTGAGTGAACTCCGGGAGTTGGTGATGGACAGGGAGACCTGGCGTGCTGCAATTCATGGGGTCGCAAAAAGTCGGACACGACTGAGCGACTGAACTGACCGTAAAGAGCCTGCCCGCAATTCAGGAGGCGTGAGTTCCATCCCTGGGTCCGGAAGATCCCCTGGAGAAGGAAATGGCAACACACTCCAATATTCTTGCCTGGAAAATCCCAAGGACGGAGGAGCCTGGAGGCTACATACAGTCAATAGGATCTCAAAGTGTCGAATACGACTGAGCGACTACCCTTTCACTCTCAACTTTTATTTAGACGTCACACAATGATTTGGTGGATGACTTGAACAAGCAAATGAGAAAATTTCATGCTGTTATACATGCTATCTCCACTAGGGGGCAGTTCGGAGTCATAAAAGCACTGACAACAGACATCAGTCTGTAATCAGAAGGAAAAAACAGTCTGTCATATTAGCTAGATTAAGCTGTATGGAAAAACCCATTTCATTTTTTAAAAATTTAACCATAGACCTATGAAACTGCCTCTGATCACTACTACTCACGGACTAGCGTTTAGGAAATGATGGTCTCCAAAACTTAAAAACAGGTGGCTCTAGAGTTAAGTTTTCTGTTAAAAAGTAAAGTGTCTTCCTGGCTTGGTTAGACATCCTATATGAATTGTTAATTTTCCTTTTTCTAAAATTTTTGTTGACAATATTTAAAAAGGTGGAGCTTTTCATGTAGTAATCTGGCTTTCCAGATCAAATATTTTAAGAACCCACAATTCACACAGGACACCACACAAAGCTCCCTCTACTTGGGCTGCTCAAAATTTCTTTGAGAGTTAAATATGAGGAGGAAAGGACAAGTGGACAGTTTTCCTGCAAGAGTTGCCCAGTGCTTTGGCATATTTTCTCAATCCCATTTGAGCAATATTGCTTACAATATTAACCTGACCTTATTTTTCCATCATTCCTAGGCTTCTTATATCCTAGACACACAGTTTCTGTATTTAGCAATATCTGCTAAAAAAAGAAAAAAAAAAGGTTTAAAAGTTTCAAGAAGGAAGATAGAATTAAGAAAGTCAAGTGCAAGAAAAGATTGTTGGATCTGATCATTAATAACCATTCAGAGATCAATTTCATACAGGCTTGGACTTCCCTGGTGGTTCAGACGGTAAAGCGTCTGTCTACAATGCAGGAGACCCGGGTTCAATCCCTGGGTCGGGAAGATCCCCTGGAGAAGGCAATGGCACCCCACTCCAGTACTATTGCCTAGAAAATCCCATGGACAGAGGAGCCTGGTAGGCTACAGTCCATGGGGTCGCAGAGAGTTGGACTGAGTCACACACCAGACTTGCCACAAATTCCTCTCTGATCACACTCTGTGGAATTTCCCAGAAAAGAATACTGGAGTGGGTTGTAAGTTTGGTAGTGAAAGCTAAGCAGGAGCCAGTGGGTACCCAGAGGGGAGCAGCAGGGTCCGGCCAAAGTTCTACCCCCCTTACAGACAGGATGGTGGTTTCAAGTGGTTATAAACACAGGCACTGGAGGCAGAGTTTCTAGGCTCTGATTTCAGCTCTGCCATTTAACAACTGTGTTGTTTGGACAACTTAAGCAATTTGTGTTCAGTTTGTGTCTTCGTTTAATAATCACATCTTCTTTATTAGGTTACAAAAAGGGTTAAGTGTGACCACATAGATAAAGCACATGGCTCAGATCTGACTCATAATAAACCCTCAATTAGTATAAACTATACCCTTACAATTATTTTTTAAAAACATAGGAGCCAGTGAAGAGGAGCAGAGATGGTTATCAGATAAATAATTACTGAAAGAGTAATGATGGGATAGAAAACAGAAGTCAAAGCATTAACCTTACGAAAGAGAATGACAATTTGGTGCTAAGGAAATGCGAACAGTTTGGTTTAAAGCAACGGAGAAAAGATAGTCAAGATATAGAGAACTTTATATTAGCTGAATTTTTTGCCAGAAAATCTGAGGTTTGACCTTCATGCTTTATGCTAACATGTTTTTATCATAAATAAATATAGACATAATTACTCAATAAATAGCAATTATGTTTAAATAGATGAATGGGTTAATGATGTGGGGGAGCAAAATTTGATACCCCAAAATGTGTCTGTTTGGCATGAGTATTAATTTAGGCTGGTTATTTTTAAGAAACTGAAGACTCAGAAAGTCTTTCTGTTTACCTCCCATCCCTGGTGGTTCAGATGGTAAAGTGTCTGCCTGCAATGCGGGAGACCTGGGTTCAATTCCTGGGTCAGGAAGATCCCCTGGAGAAGGAAATGGCAGTCCACTCCAGCACTCTTGCCTGGAAAATCCCATGGATGGAGGAGCCTGATAGGCTACAGTCCATGGGGTTGCAAAGGGTCGGACACGACTGAGCGACTTCACTTTCACTTTCACTTTCTAGCTACCTGAAGAATTTAGATAAAAGGGCCTATTATGATTCTTTGCCATGTGTATGAAAGTCACTCAGCTCTATCTGATTCTTTGCAACACAATGGACTGTACAGACCACAGAATTCTCCAGGCCAGAATACTGGAATGGGTAGCCTTTCCCTTCTCCAGGGAATCTTCCCAACCCAGAGATTGAACCCAGATCTCCTGCATTGCAGGCAGATTCTTTACCAGCTGAGCCACAAGGAAAGCCCAAGAATACTGGAGTGGGTAGTCTGTCCCTTCTCCAGGACATCTTCCCAACCCAGGAATCAAACCGGGGTCTCCTGCATTGTAGGTGGGTTCTTTACCAACTGATGTTAGGCATTTCTGCAAAGAAGACATATAGATGGTCGGTAGGAACAAGAAAAGATGCTCAACATAATTAATTATTGTGCATGCTAAGTTACTTCAGTCATGTCCAACTCTTTGCAACCTGCTGTCCATGGGATTCTCTAGGCAAGAATACTGGAGTGGGTTGCCATTCCCTACTCCAGGGGATCTTCCTGACCCAGGGATGGAACCCAAGTCTCCTGTGTCTCCTGAATTGCAAGTGGATTCTTTACTGCTGGGAAGCCCCATCGCTAATTATTGGAGGAGGGGTAAACCGGGGAATTGAAATTGACATATACACACTACTATATATAAAATAGATAACTAGAAAGGGCCCATTGTATAGCACAAGGAGCTCTACTCAATGCCCGGTAATGACCTATATAGAAATAGAATCTAATGCCATTTGCAGCAATATGGATGCAACTAGAGATCATTGTACTAAGTGAAGTAAGTCAGAACGAGAAAGACATATACCATGTGATACCACTTACATGTGGAATCTAAAATACGCCACAAATGAACCTATCTATGAAATAGCAACAGACTCATACACTGTTGGTTGAGATCAGACTTGTGGTTGCCAAGGGGCTGAGGAGAGGGAGAGGGATGGACTGGGAGTTTGGGGTTGGTAGATGTAAACTATTACATTTAGAATGGATAAACAACTATATCCAGTCTCCTGGGATAAACCATAATAAACAAAATATTTAAAAATAAGAATGTATGTATATGTAAAACCGAATCACTTTGCTATATAGCAGAGATTGGCACAACATTCTAAATCAACTATAATTAAAAAAAAAAAAAGGCCGGTTCCAGAATAGAGCTATCACCAGAGATCTCTGCAAGGAGTATGGGGAAAACTCACCAAAGCCTGAAGACCAGGGTCCACTTTGTGTCCCACTGTTTCTGCAGGCCCAGCAAACATCCATCTACCAAATGTTTGCTTTTTCATCTTCTTAAAGAAAAAGGTTCATTTTTGGTTTTTTGGCTGCACCGGGTCTTAGCTGTGGCATGTGGATCTAGTTCCCCGACCAGGGATCAAGTCTGAGTCCCCTGCATTGGGAGCATGGAGTTTTAGCCACCTGCCCACCAGGGAAGTTCTCTGCTTTTTCATCTTTACATGAATTGCCTTCCTCCCCTTTGAAGTCTCAAATCACTACCCCGACATCCTCTTCATATTTAGCTTAAGATGGTATTTAACGTGAGGGTTTCAGCCATTTTGGCGAGCTACTCAGTCTTCCTGGGTCTCTCCCATGTAAACATGTCCTCAAACTTTTGATTGATTTTCTCCTGTGTATCTTCCTCATGCCCATCTAATTCGCAGACCAGCCAGAAGAGGAAGTGTACGTGTCTGGCTTTAAAAATAGTCAAGAGCTGGGTGCTAGAAGCCCACCTCCATCCACTTTGTATCTCACCTTTTCAGGTTTCCTTGGTGGCTTAGAGGGTAAAGAATCCACCTGCCAGTACAGGAGACCCAGATTCAATCCCTGGGTTGGGAAGATCCCTTGGAGAGGGGAATGGCAAATCCATTCCAGTATTCTTGCCTGGAGAATTCCATGGACAGAGGAGCCTGGTGGGTTACAGTCCACGGGTTTACATTTTTAGTAACATGGAAGAATCTGAGCTGCCTGCACCATTATAGATTCTCTAAAAGCAAAGTTTCTCCCACCACTCCCATTCTCAGTATTGCTTCCCTTTAAGTGTAGAGGATCTTCCTTAACTGTCAGTCTAAAGAAAGATGATGTGGAACTCTGCCTTGATAAGTTGCTTATTAACCATCTGCATGCTGAAGATCCACTCATTTAAAATGTTCCCTGGGATTTCCCTGGTGGTCCAGCAGTTAAGACTCTGTGCTCCCAATGCAGGGCACACAGGTTTGATCCCTGGCTGGGGAACTAAGATCCTGCATGCTCCATGGCATGGCAAAAAGGTGTGTGGGGGAATTAAAATGTTCCCTAACAACTTCTGAGAAGGATGAGTGGCTTTTGATGCAACACGGTTCACGTAAAGAGCCTTGTATATTAACAAAATGTCTTCCCAGAAAAGTCGAGAAAGCATTTTCTTCCTCTTCAATTCAGGAAATCTTAGGGAACAATCAGGAAGGTTTAATTTTATTTGTACAATAAATCTCAAGCCTTTCCTTCCGATGACTTCTTTCTTTACATACTGTGACTTAAATTTCCTAATAAATTCTTTCTTTCAGACAAATTTTAAAAAAAGGCACAAGGTGTATTTGTTGTTGTTGTTGTTTTGTTTGTTTGTTTGTTTTTTGTCTTTAAGTCCACTATCCTTTATGTTACGTGAAGGATAGTCTCAGCAATGGTTGGGTTATAAGGAGTAGTAGCAGTGAAGGGGAAATCAAGGCAAGGCACACATTTATCTATTTTCTGTTCTTTCTCCAACAAAGATCCTCTTGAGAACGTGATGTTGTCTTCACTGCCAGAAAGTTAAAGAAGCTGAGCCCTACCCAGGTAAGAGATAAAAGATCACATATTCCTCATTCTCGAAGACAAGGAGACCTTCCAGATGACACCTGTGCAGAAAGACTCCTTGAAGGTCAGAGGGGGAGGCAGCATCACCTCATAGTAAGTGATGTCAACTTCCCATAGGCCTCTTTGCTAGAATCCATCTTGGCTGAGAGACACATATGCATACTTAGGAGGCTCCTGGGATGCACCAAATATATCAGAACCCAGCAAAGCAAGGTGAATGGCCAAAGGAAACCCAGAAGAAACGTCCCATAAAAGTAATTCAAACCACCCCAAGGACAGCACGCTCTCTCTCTGAGCCTGCCTGTGTGTCTTTCCATATGGACTCTTTTTCCTCCTAATAAACACTGTACTTGCTTCACAACTTTCCATCTCTACGTAGAAATTCATTTCCACACAGCTGTGGGGCCAGGGACTTGTCATCAATCCCTGGTCCCTGGTGGTCTGGTGGCCAGGATTTGACACTCTCACTGCCATGGCCCGACATCAGTCTCTGCCAGGAGCTAAAACTCTGCTTCAAGCTGCTACAGGTCAAGACCACCAGAGATCAGTGTCATACTTCCTGCTTCCTGTACTCCGGGACTTTCTGCCAAACAATGACTGCCCAAGGGTGGGGAGGACCATGTTAAACTGACATTATTTAGAATCACTGGAGCAGTGATGACAAAAAGCAAATCAATCCTGAGTCAGATTCATTAATCTCTAAATTCCAGGCTTCCCTGGTGGCACAGTGGTGAAGAATCTGCCTGCCAAAGCAGGAGATACAAGAGATGTGGGTTCAGTCCCCGGGTCAGAAAGATCCCCTGGAAAAGAAAATGGCAACCCACTCCAGTATTCTTGCCTGGAAAATCCTATGGATAGAGAAGTCTGATGGGCTACAGTCCATAGGGTCACAAAGGGTCAGACACAACTTGAGCACAAGAAAGCACAAATTCTGAATAGACAATAAAACTTCTTATTTCCTGCACCTGGATGAACTGCTCTCACCTGCATGCCTTGCATGTGCTGCTCAGTTATTCCAATTGGCCCAACTTCCCATGCTTCACATTCTCCACACATACATCTTCTGTCCAGGACCCTGTCCCCAAGACTAGATTCTAAGACTGATTCATTTTCCCCAGAGTTTAGCTCGAATGTCACTATCTCAGAGAAGCCTTTCAGGTCAAATCTAATTCCATATATACACCCCTCTTAGATACTCTTTCTTTATCCTGTTGCTTCCTTGCTTCCTCTTTTCACTACATATAATTCTCTTTTTTTCAGTTTGTATATTCATTTCACACTGGTAGCTCCAAGAGGTCCAGATCCACTTTGATTTTTTTTATCACTATGTACCAGGAACTAGCACGTGCCTGGAATGTCGTATGTGCTCAGTAAATATTGTTGATTAAACAAATAGGTGACTGAATGCATGAATAAATATTTATTAGCACTTAGTTCTGGTTTCCGCTCATACACTGAAGTTATCATTTCCTCTTTGAAAAGTGATTTAGTGCCTTCTTATCATTTGTAAAATACTTAAAATATACAAGGAAGGAATCAAGACGTCAACCGGATGCTCTTTGGTGCTCTTTTTAAATACATAATGCCAACATTTCGCAAAGGGAGCAATATACAAAGAAGGCACCGCTTGTAAAATTAGGAGGGAGGATTTTTTTTTTCAACTGCCTTTGCTTCTCCTTTTCCCTCATCTGGAATGACACAGTGTTTCATGCTGAACTGGATCTCACCCAGCCCTCTTGTTTGATGTGGTATCAAAACTGTGACCTGGAGAGGTTAAATGATTTCCTGTAAGGGCCAAGAGTTTCTGGCACAATGGGGACTAAATTCCAGGTCTTCTGGATTTCCATTCCAATGGCCTTTCCACTCATTACATCTCTCTTTCTCTCCCCACTGAGCGCTCCTCCTCAGGAGTACCAGCTCTCCCCAAAAAGCCCTGTTCAGCTGAAATTGCTTTCTCTAGACGCTGTTTATTTCAATATGATCTCACTTTTCTCTAAACCATATGCTCTTTTTCTATGGCATCATCTTCCTATCTGAAAAATAGATTCATTTCTAAAACATTAATACCAAGAGTGTGTGTGTGTGTGTGTGTGTGTGTGTGTAAGCACCTCTGTTCATAGGTAATTTTAACATTCAACTTTCCTAAAGTTTAAAGGGCTACATCATTTATCATATGATCCTCTAGACATTCCTCTTAGGGCCTGATTCCCCAGCTGACAAGTATAAGAGCTTAGGGAAGATTCTATAGGTCTCCTAAGCACAAATCCTTGAGCTCTTTTAGTTTTTATACATATTCCTGCTTTCTAACTTTTGTTTTGCAACAATACTTCCCAGTGCAACACTTCTCTACAGCTGAGAGTAAGGTGTACCTCACTGGCACCTGGATTTAGTACCCTATTCTTCTAACTAAGGGAAAGGGCCATAGTGTGTCTTCGTGGGGAGCAGAGTGGTTAAGACCAGCCTCTTTATGGAGGGTGACATGCCTGTTTAGAGAGCTTTAGGGAAAGAGTTTAGCAGATTCACCAGCAGGTAAGCGGGATTTCCCTGAGTATATACAGGTCTCTAGCCAGTAAGTATTCTTTAGTTGCATAACTCTGAACAGGTTCCTGAAACTGTCTTTGCCTCATGTGTGCATGCGTGCTAAGCTGCTTCAGTCGTATCCAACTCTGTACAACTGTGTGGACTGTAGCCCGCCAGGCTCCTCTGTCCATGGGATTATCCAGGCAAGAATACTGGAGTGGGTTGCCATGCCCTCCTCCAGGGGATCTTCCCAACCCAGGGAAGGAACTTGAATCTCTTATGTGTCCTGCATTGGTAGGCACAGCCAGGCACATAATAAGCCCAAAGTACATGTTATTATTGTAAATAGTATGAACAGATATGTGTGATAAGAGTTTAAATGAATCAGCCATGTTTAAAAGTTCAGCTTGTGTAACTGGGGGTGATCACTCCAAGCTAGGTTCTCTCACTGAGCTCTGAGCATATCCCCTACTGTAGGCATTAGGAATGACTCTGGGATGCCCCCTCATTCCCTCCTATTTAAAAAAAAAAAAATTATTGGAGTATAATTGATTTACAATGTTGTGTTAGTTTCTTCTTCTTTCTTAAAAATATATTAGAAACAATTTAAATGTCCATCAGTGAATACATGGATAAAGAAAATGTGGTACATCTATATCTACAATGGAATATTATTCAGACATAAAAAGGAGAAAATTTCTTTTACCATTTGTAACAACATAGATGGAGGAGGAAATGGCAACCGACTCCAGTATTCTTGCCTGGAGAATCCCATGGACAGAGGTGTCTGGCGGGCTATAGTCCATGGGGTTGCAAAGAGTCAGACATGACTGAAGCAACTTAACAGGGGCTCATAACAAAGATGGACCTTCAGGACATTATACTAAGTGAAGTATGTCACACGGAAAAAGATAAATACCAGATGCTCTAACTTTTGTGCTGTGATTAGTGGCTCAGTCATGTCTGACTCTCCGCGGAATCAAATAACAACAATGAAAAACAACAAACAAGCACACACTCACACACATGCACACATGAATATTGAGAATAGATGGTGGTTGCCTGAGACAGAGGGAAGGAAGTGGAAAGTGGGGGGAATGGGTAAAGGAAGTCAAAAGGTGCAAATTTCTAGTTATAAAATGAGTAAGTCATTGGGATGCAATGTAAGCTTGGTAACTATAGTTAATAACAGTACAGTTCTTGCTTGAAAGCAACTAGGGGAGTGGATCCTAAAAGTTATCATCAAAAAATTTTTCTAGGAACTTCCCTGGTGATCCAGTGGTAAAGACTCCAAGCTTGCAGTGCAGGGGTGTGGGTTCAAACCCTAATCAGGGAGCTAAGATTCCACATGCCACATGGCCAAAAAAAATTTTTTTTTAATTCTAACTACATATGGTGATGGATGTTAACTGGACTTATTGTGGTGATCATTTTGCAATATATGCAAATATTGAATCATAACTTTATACACCTGAAACTAATATAATGTTACATCAGTTATATCTCAATAAATATACATATGCTAGGTATTAATATAAATAGATATTAATATAAAATAGCATAACTATTAGCAATGCATGACTCTAAAGAGTAGCAGAATATGCACCCCAATTTTCACTTATTAATGTAACAGTTATTTTGAGGTAAAAGCAATTGAGAAAAAGTAGATACAAAGATTGTTCTCTACCCTCCTATTTAACTTAAACAGGATATAAATTTGTGAAGGTGTCTCCCTTCCTTCTCTACCAGCAAACACAAAATTACCTTTGTCCGCCCAGAGAAGGCAACAAAGCAATCCACAGAAACTAGCTCTCATCTTCCCTTAGCTATCTTAAGTATTTGCCTTCCCTCAATTTTCTGCCTTAGGAACTCAAAGTTCTTTTCCTTCCATCTTGCCTCTGATCTACAAACTTGTTGTTCTTTTGTTAAGATGCTGTGTGAGCCCAGGTTGTAAGTACCTCTTTGAGTTATCCAGAGTAGTATCATTTGATACTGAGTTGCATGGAAATACCTTTTATCCCATATCAGTAAACAAAGGATGTCATATCAGTAAACAAAGGATGTCAAAGTCATCAAAGACTGCAGCCACCTCTGACCATCAAAGGTGACCCGGTGAGCCCTGAGGGAACTCAGGAAGAAAACAAAGAACAACCTGCCATCTAGAAGCCAGCAGACTGCGGCCACTCCCTACAGTGAGCCCTGAGAACACTCAGGAAGTGGAAACCAGGATATAGGCCCCAGATAGCTGAGATGCATATCAAAGAAATGATTTCAGTGAGCCCAGACTCTGGCGTCTTTCCATACATGGAAAAGCACTAAATTTTTAACTTGAGATATCTAGCTTTTTTTTGTTAACAGTAATCTTTTGTTCCTACTCCTTGCCCTTGCTTGCAAAGCTCGTATATATCCTGGCTTCCCCTTCACCTCCTTGGAGCAGTTTTCTCAGGGTTACTTGAGATGTTGCCTTCTGGGCTTAAGATCCTCAGAGTGTCTGCTGAATAAAACGTAACTCTCAACTTTTAGGTTGGGCATATGTTTTTCAGTCAATACTACCCATGATTCAATATTAATTATGAGCTTTGAATAATGACCTATGAGTTTTTGGGTAAGTTAAAGTCTTTTAGGGATGTGTGTAAGCATATGATGTGTGTGTATGCATGTGGTTGTATTTGCTTTCAAATATCACAGTAAATTCCACATTGCTTTGTCCTCAATATATCTGAAAAGTGAACCATTCAGTCTGCTTCTGAGGATATTCTTATTGATACTGCTAAATAACTCATTATGTCTTGCCTTGCCTTGACTCAGCCACCTGCCACATCAGCAGACCATTAACAATTACACTGCTCACACAGAGATTTCTGTAAGTAATTATTCCTGGGGCCTAAACTACAGTCTGGTCTTCCCTGTTGGTTCAGTTAGTAAAGAATTCGCCTGCAATGCAGGAGACCTGGGCTCGATCCCTGGGTTGGGAAGATCCCTTGGAGAAGGGAACGGCTAAAACTATAGTCTGGCTTCTCACAGCTGTGGTCCTGGCCCAGCAGCATTATCTTAGGCCCAGCCAGACCTACAGAATAATAATCTATATTTGCACAAGATGTTTGAGTGACCTGTATGCACATTAAAATTTGAAAAGCACTAGCCTAAAGCAGGGTTTCTCTTCCAAGAGGTGGTAAGCTGATCACCTACATCAGGATCACTTGAGAGGCTCCTCTACAAAGCAGGTTTCTGGACCCTACCCTAAACTGAGTGAAATAGACTCTCTGGGGTGGGGGGCCCTTAAAACTGCATTTTCAACAAGTTCCTCTCCCCGGCACTTAGGCAATCTAGGGTTTAAGAAAAGCCAGAATAGCATTTTAGAATATTATACGTGTTGACACTTTCATCTATGAGAGTTTTTCACCAGCTTAAAGTTGCTGGTCAAGACATACCTAGAAATACAAACTAATTAAAGAACAAGTTGACTACAGAAACACACACCCACAACTGGCATTAGACAAAACTGCCAACACTGAGAAACGGCTTTTAGTAATAGACGAACGACCCAAAGAGGTTCTACTGAGCGTCTGCAATGAAATGCAGACAGACAGGCTATTTGTGTCAGAGAGGAGAGGGAGCAAACCGTGAATAATAACATCATTTGCTTTCGTGGACTCTTGTTTAAACACCATTCTCTTGTTCTCCTTTAAAACATTAGTAAAAATCTATTTGATTTTAACTGGTTACTCTCAATATAGGAAAAAGTATTTCTGTATCCATCAGATATGAAAAGAAAAATATCGAAATGCATTCTGTTTTTATCTGTCTTCTATATAGGTACAGGCTTTATTAGTAATGCTAATATTTGAATTTCCTTCTATATAGGTACAGGCTTTATTAGTAATTGCTAATATTTGAATTTCCTTTCAAATAGCAAGAAGAAAGGTGTTACTCTGTATTATATAAATGGTTCCATAAAAGAACCAGGCTATCTTTTGTCTGTTTAGAAAATTCAGCTGAGGACAAGTTTTACTTATCCCCTGGATATTTAACATCAGAAAACAACAACTCTATTAACTCCATCTTCATAAACTTCATTTTATGAATCTAAATTACCCCCATAAACATCCGGACATCATGACTTGTTCACACTATGGCTCTGTCTAGCTAAAGTTTTAGAGCTGCAAAATAATATTGCCTTTAAAATATTAAACATATCAAAAAGACTAGCACACAGGACCTTGTTTTGACTTAAAGCTCTTACAGAAAGTTAGACAGAAGAAAAGGAGACATATTAACAGGGATAGGAAGTTCCATTTGAAAAGCAGGAGCCAGTTTTAACACCCTGGAAATCTTATTTCCAGAGAACTTACGTACCTCAGAGTATAGGATTCCCATACTGGTCCTTCACGGGTTTACTTCACCTCTACAGCTTCTTGAATCTTCTTGAGGTATTTCCAGTTAATATCCAAGTCCTTCCCAGTCCAGAGAAAGGTCTCTAGAAGCCCAGGTTGGTCAGTGGCAGGTCGTTTCTTCCCACGCCGGTGAGTGTTCTTCCAGCAGCCCAGGCAGCAGCACACCTTCCAGAGAGCCCAGCCCAGTGAAACAAGGGCACTGGTTTACCATGTAATGAATGACCCAAGTCCTGCGTCATCTAATGTTACAACCCCGAGGAACCGGTTTCTGAGTCAAACCTACTCTGCCAATGGCGACATGTGAAAAGAAGGAAGCAGAGCTGAAGAGGGAAGGAAAGTTCTCACAGGGGCAGGAAGGACTCAGGGCTCAAAACGGGGTACTGTGTTTGGGACATTTCCTATTGAAATCTGGTTTTCAGTGGCTATTGAGAAAGGCTAAGTGCAAACAAACTCACTTGTTAGAACCATATATGTCTTTGTGAAAAATCAACTTTAAAACTAATGGATTATTGCTATCTTTATTCACAGATAAGTTCATTTAATATTCCTTGATGTTTTAATATAAACTAAAATAATAAAGCCAATTTGTGAGCTATATTATTTTATATTCATAAATATACTCATAATGACTTTCAAGGGCATCTTTGAGTAAAGTTTGAGCAACTCAAAAAGAAACTGAATTTTGGAAAAATTAGTCCCATTTACATTCTAGTCAATTCAATTACCTTGAAAGGTTTAAATTATACTTATAGTACTACCATATTTGATTTTCCTTTATAAGTACTGTAATTCTGAGCATAACAAGTAATACTTTCACAGCTAAACAACCTTGTAAATCTAATAAACTAAACTCACTCTAATAAAACAAATATTAAATTATCTTAAACATTCTTTTTTCAAATTTAGTCAAATTGATTTATAATATTCCATTTAAAAATAATAAGTCTAACATCTCTATTATACATCTGATGCTTTTGAGCTATGGTATTGGAGAAGACCCTTGAGACTCTCTTGGACTGCAAGGAGATCAAACCAATCAATCCTAAAGTAAACCAACCTTGAATATTTATTGCAAGGACTGATGTTAAAGTTGAAGTTCCAAAACTTTGGCCACCTGATGACAAGGGCCAACTCATTGGAAAAGACCCTGATGCTGGGAAAGACTGAAGGCAGGAGGAGAAGGGGACGATAGAGGATGAGATGGTTGGATGGCAATACAGACTCAATGAACATGAGTTTGAGCAAAGCTCTGGGAGACGATGAAAGAGAGGGAAACCTGGTGTGCAGTCACAGTCAGACACAACTGAACAACTGAACAGCAACAATACATTTTTCATGGAATCACCAGGCCACGTGGTCAAATAGGCTAACATGCCAAATTTCTTAAGCACTGTTGACATTGTGTGTGTGTGTGTGTGTGTGAATAGTCAGTTACTCAGTCATGGCTGACTCTCTGCAGACCCATGGACTGTAGTTTGCCAGGCTTCTCCATCAGTGGAATTTTCCAGGCAAGAATATTGGAGCAGGTTACCATTTCCTTCTCCAGGGCATCTTCCCGACCCAGAGAGCAAACCCATGGAGTTCTCTTACTCCTCCTACATCGGCAGGTGGATTCTTTACCACTAGCGCCATTGGAGAAGGAAATGGCAACCCACTTCAGTGTTCTTGCTTGGAGAATCCCAGGTACGGCGGAGCCTGGTGGGCTACCGTCTGGTCCCAAAGAGCCGGACACGACTGAAGTGACTTAGCAGCAGCAGCAGCTGCAGCAGCGCCATCTAGGAAAACCAGACATTTTATATACCAAGTGAAAGTACAAGTTGCTCAGTCATGTCCAACTCTTTGTGACCCCATGAACTGTATGTAGCCTGCCAGTTCAGAGCCTCCTCGGTCCATGGAATTCTCCAGGCAAAAACATTGGAGTGGGTAGCGATTAGTTCCCTACTCCAGGGGATCCTCCCAACCCAGGGATCAAACATAGGTCTCCCGCGTTTCAGGCGGATTCCTTACCAGCTGAGCCACCAGGGAAGTTGTTATATTTGGTATTATACCAAATATATTACAAAATATTCACACATTTTCTCTGAACTTAACACAATCACAGCAAAGTGCTAAATGTTCCCAGAATTAAAACACACACTCATGAGAAAAGAGTTCAGTCATCCCAAGCAAACGGATGGGACTTTGATCAATTGAGGTTCTTTCTGGTCAAGATTAAGGAGCTAGGATTCAACCTGAGCTCTTGAATTTCTTTTCCTCCCCAGGGAAATTCTTTCTACTCCACTGATGGATGCAGTGGGCTAGTCTTATTGTTGTTATAATGAGAATTATACACTACTATGCCTTGCCTTTGGAGCCAACCCCCCAATAGTTTTAAGAATTGGCTAACACTTCTGTTGGAGACTTGGAGACGGAAGTCTGCAATATCCACTAAGATTGCAGCTGACTTCCTCTTTGGCTTAGTTTGGTTTTGCATTTCTTTATTCTTAAGACGTTTAGTGTCTTTCCCATTGACCTAAACATTAATGCTATTTTCACTCTCTTGTGTAAATCTTCTGTAACCCTTTTTAGCTTCCATTGTAACCTCTTCTAACTAACAGAACTCTTCACTTTCACTACCTCCACACTAAGTTGCTGCTGGCTTCTCCAAGCTCTGTGCACCCTAACTGAACTGAGATCAGATCAGATCAGATCAGTCGCTCAGTCGTGTCCGACTCTTTGTGACCCCATGAATCGCAGCACTCCAGGCCTCCCTGTCCATCACCAACTCCCGGAGTTCACTCAGACTCACGTCCATCAAGTCAGCGATGCCATCCAGCCATCTCATCCTCTGTCATCCCCTTCTCCTCCTGCCCCCAATCCCTCCCAGCATCAGAGTCTTTTCCAATGAGTCAACTCTTCGCATGAGGTGGCCAAAGTACTGGAGTTTCAGCTTTAGCATCATACTGAACTGAGAAGTCTTCTTTAATTTCCTATCAGGACCACAACTCCTCTAACTGGAATCTGTATCTCTTTCTTGACTGCATCTTGAAGGTGTAGGAGTTTGAAACAAGTTTCCCCAGATGTTCCATGTTAACATGAAGATTACTTTGAACTAAAGGCAATAGAGACCCAGTGGGTTCAAGAGAATCCATTGCCCCTCCCTTAATTACCCAGATTGATTTTATTCTTTGCAGCCAAAGATGGAGAAGCTCTATGCAGCCAGCCAAAACAAGACCCAGAGCTGACTGTGTCTCAGATCATGAACTCCTTATTGCCAAATTCAGACTTAAATTGAAGAAAGTAGGAAAACCACTAGACCATTCAGCTATGACCTAAATCAAATCCCTTTATGATTATACAGTGGGTGAGAAATATATTCAAGGGATTAGATCTTATAGAGTGTCTGAGGAACTATGGACAGAGGTTCATGACATTGTACAGGAGGCAGGGATCAAGACCATCCCAAAGAAAAAGAAATGCAAAAAGGCAAAATGGTTGTCTGAGGAGGCCTTACACATAGCATTGAAAAGAAGAGAAGCAAAAGACAAAGGAGAAAAGGAAAGATATACCCATTTGAATGCGGAGTTCCAAAGAATAGCAAGGAGAGATAAGAAAGCCTTTCTTATCAGTGCAAAAAATATAGAAGAAAATAACAGAATGGGAAAGACTAGAGATCTCTTCAAGAAAATTAGAGATACCAAGGGAATTTTTCATGCAAAGATGAGCACAATAAAGGACAGAAATGGTATGGACCTAACAGAAGCAAGAAGATATTAAGAAGAGGTGGCAAGAATACACAGAAAAAACTATACAAAAAAGATCTTCATGACCCAGATAATCACAATGGTGTGATCACTCACCTAGAGCCAGACATCCTGGAATGTGAAGTCAAGTGGGACTTAGGAAGCATCACTATGAACAAAGCTAGTGGAAGTGATGGAATTCTAGTGGAGCTGTTTCAAATCCTAAAAGATGATGCTGTGAAAGTGCTGCACTCAATATGCCAGCAAATTTGGAAAGCTCAGCAGTGGCCACAGGACTGGAAAAGGTCAGTTTTCATTCCAAACCCAAAGAAAGACAATGCCAAAGAATGCTCAAACTACTGAACAATTGCACTCATCTCACACACTAGTAAAGTAATGCTCAAAGTTCTCCAAGCCAGGTATCAACAGTACGTGAACTGTGAACTTCCAGATGTTCAAGCTGGATTTAGAAAAAGCAGAGGAACCAGAGATCAAATTGCCAACATCTGTTGGATCATCAAAAAACAAGAGAGTTCCAGAAAAACATCTACTTCCACTTTATTGACTATGACAAAGCCTTTGACTGTGTGAATCTCAACAAACTGTGGAAAATTCTTCAAGAGATGGGCATACCAGACCAGCTGACCTGCCTCCTGAGAAATCTGTATGCAAGTCAAGAAGCAACAGTTAGAACTAGACATGGAACAGCAGACTGGTTCCAAATCGGGAAAGGAGTACGTCAAGACTGTATATTGTCACCCTGCTTATTTAACTTATATTCAGAGTACATCATGAGAAATGCTGAACTGAATGAAGCACAAATTGGGAATCAAGATTGTCGGGAGAAATATCAATAACCTCAGATATACAGGGGACACCACCCTTATGGCAGAAAGCAAAGAGGAACTAAAAGCCTCTTGATGAAAGTGAAAGAGGAGAGTGAAAAAGTTGGCTTAAAACTCAACTTTCAAAAAAAAACAAAAAAAAACTCAACTTGCAGAAAACTAAGATCACGGCATCCGGTCCCATCACTTCATGGCAAATAGATGGGGAAACAGTGAAAACAGTGAAAGAGTTTATTTTTTTGGGCTCCAAAATCATTGCAGATGATGACTGCAGCAGTAAAATTCAGACACTTGCTCCTTGGAAGAAAAGTTATGACCAACCTAGACAGCATATTAAAAAGCAGAGACATTACTTTGCCAACAAAGGTCCGTCTAGTCAAGGCTATGGTTTTTACAGTAGTCACGTATGGATGTGAGAGTTGGACTATAAAGAAAGCTGAGCGCTGAAGAATTGATGCTTTTGAACTGTGGTGTTGGAGAAGACTTTTGAGAGTCCCTTGGACTGCAAGGAGATCCAACCAGTCCATCCTAAAGGAAATTAGTCCTGAATATTCATTGGAAGGACTGATGCTGAAGCTGAAACTCCAATATTTTGGCCGCCTGATGGGAAGAACTGACTCATTTGAAAAGATCCTGATGCTGGGAAAGATTGAAGGTGGGAGGAGAAGGGGATGACAGAGGATGAGATGGTTGCATGATATCACTGACTCAATGGACATGAGTTTGAGTAAACTCTGGGAGTGAGTGATGGACAAGGAGGCCTGGTGTGCTGCAGTCCATGGAGTCGCAGAGTCGCACACGACTGAGGGATCAAACTGAACTGAACTAACTACCCAGAAGAACTTAAGTTTGGAGTTTTTCCCAAAAAAATCCTTGCTACTGGAGATAAATTTTATCTAAATGACCTATTTAATATTTAACACTGCAGGGCAAATATTAAATTACCAAACATGTCCTCTTATTATCTTGCAAATGAATTTCCTGTGTTTTGAAGCCCCAGGCCCCTGTTCCATTCCTTAGCTCAGGATGGCATATATACCTCATTCACTTTTCTTTCTCTGAACTTCTCATGTATGTGCAGTTCCAGTGTGTACAAAATTAAATCTGATCTTTTCCTGTTAATCTGTTTCTTGTCAATTAAATTTTTATGCCAGCCAGAAGAACCTAGAAGAGTAGAGAAGTTTTTTTGTCCCTCCTGATAAATGGTAGCAGAATATGTCATCCTAAAATAGGCCTTTTTGACATAAGGATTATTTTGAATTGATTATTATTAAAAGTGCAAATTCACAAGAGAATCTCTGAAAACAGTAGAATTTACTCTTTTTTTAATTTATTTATTTTAATTGGAGGCTAATTACTTTACAATATTGTAGTGGTTTTTGACATACACTGACATGAATCAGCCAAGGGTGTACATGTGTTCCCCATCCTGAAACCCCTCCCACCTTTCTCCCCATCCCATCCCTCTGGGTCATCCCAGTGCACCAGCCCCGAGCACCCTGTCTCATTCATCAAACCTGGACTGGTGACCTGAAAACAGTAGAATTTACTCTTTTGTGAGGGAGATGTACATTTATAGTGAAAGTCTCCATTTGTAGAAGTGTCTCCTTCACTGTACCAGGAAGAAAATGTGCACGTGCCTACTCAGTTGCTAAGTCTCTCTGACTCTGCGACCCCATGGACTGTAGCCCACCAGGTTCCTCTCCATGGAATTCTCCAAGCAAGAATACTGGAATGGGTAGTGATTTCCTTCTCCAAGGGATATTCCTGACCCAGGGATCAAACCGTGTCTCCTGTATTGCAGGCAGATTCTTTACCACTGAGCCATCTGGGAAACCCCACCAGAGAGAAAGGGTGATTCTGAATCTCTAGAAATTTATCTGTGGAGAAAGGAATGACTTAAATCTGCCTAACACCATTACCCTTGTTTTCTGTGCTTTCTTCATCACCTCCCATAACTGCCGCTCCCCCAACATCTTCTTCTGCCTGAAGATGGTATTTAAGGTGGTGACTTGGCCATTTCCAAGAGTTCTGGTTCTCTCCCAATACATGAGATATACATGCTAGTAAACTCTTGCTCAATTTTCTCTTGTTAATCTGCCTTTATTACAGGGGGGTTCTCAGCCATAGAATCTAGAAGGGTAGAGGGAAAATCCTTTTTCCTGCCCTATAATCTGTTTCTAAAGGCATGATACTTATCATAATCGTGAAAAATGAAATGTTTGAATGTAGGTATTGTTGTATTGTTCAGTGGACAAGTCGTGTCCAACTTTGTTCCCCCATGGACTACAGCACACCAGGCTCCTCTGTTCTCCACTGTCTCCTGGAGTTTGCTCAAATTCATATTCACTGAGTCAGTGATGCGGACACTAAAAGCAAAGTAATAAAAAAAGCAGCTGATTCATTGCAAGTGGTGAAATACTTACACTAATCTCTGAACCAGAGACTCTAGATCAGGGATGATTTTCTTCCCCAGGTAAGACAGCCAGATCTAGCACACAAAAATACAGGATGTTCAGTTAAATGTAAATTTTAGATCAATTTCTAAAATGTTGCATGGAACATGTTTATACTAAATAATAATGTCATTTAACTGAAATTGCTATTTAACTCAAAATGAGACATCTGGCGTTATCTGGAGACGTTTTTGGTTGCCACAAGCAGGTGTGTGGGGCTTGCCACTTGTCTCAAGAAGCTAGGGGTGCTGCTAAGCATCCTGGCACAGGACAGTTCTCCCAGCCAAGAATTATCCTCCCCAAATAGTGTTGAGGTAGAGAAACCCTCTTCTGGGCCAACAGGAGAATTAAAGGTGAAGATAGAGGACTAGATCAATTGTAGTGTGAGAATGGAGTATCACTGTAGAGGAGAAAAAAAATATTTATTTTTCCTTCTACCCTTCTAGGTTCTTGCTGGGGGCTCTTAACAACTGGAAAGTTTGCTTGTTTTTCCTTTGGCTGTGCCTCTCAGCTTATGGGATCTTAGTTACTTCCCTAGGGATTGAATCCATGCCCTCGGCAGTGGAAGCACCGAGTCCTAAACACTAGGGAAGTCTTAACCAGTGGACCACCACAGAATTCCAAGGGGCTGTTAAGAAAAGATGGATTAATAAGAGAACAACAGGGACTTTCCTGGAGGTCCAGTGTTGAAGACTCCCAGCTTCCAGTGCAGGGGGCTCCAGGGCTCCACCCTTTCCTTTATAGATACAAATTTTCTTCACAAAAAGAAAACTTGTATCTTGCTTTTAAATCTTTTCCTGCATCTGCTGGTTCTCAATGGACTTTAGTTCACTAAAGTAATTCATTTGCCAAAGAAGGATAGTTAGGGGGAGCCTGTTCTGGTGTCCCTCATGGTGAAACACCGTCATAATGAGATCTGAAAGTGAAAGTCGCTCAGTTGTGTCTTTGCGACCCCATGGACTATACCGTCCATGGAATTCTCCAGGCCAGAACACTGGAGTGGGTAGCCTTTCCTGACTCCGGGGGATCTTCCCAACCCAGGGATCGAACCCAGGTCTCCCACATTGCAGGTGGATTCTTTACCAGCTGAGCCACCAGGGAAGCCCACTGAAGTATGAGAAACATAATTTTTTAAACCTGTTTAGAGTTTACGCTCTGGCAAACTGAGCCATAATTACAGGGGGCGGGGGGGGGGGGAAAGTTCCATGAAACAACTTTCACACATGAATGTCTTCTATCAAGTAATAATGTTTGAGTCAGACACTGGCAGGCTTAAAATTAAAAGTGTCCATTTCATATGGCTTTTGCTGTTCTGTCTCTCAGTTGTGTCCAACTCTTTGTGACCTCGTGGACTACAGGATGCCAGGCTTCGCCGTCCTTCACTCTCTCCCAGAGTTTGCTCACACTCATGTCCACTGAGTCAGTGATGCCATCCAACCATCTCATCCTCTGTTGCCCCCTTTTCCTCTGGCTGTGGATAGATAGGGTCAACTCCAGCTGCCCAGCACCTTACTGTCTGTGAGGAAAAAGAGGTTCCTACAAGGTATAACCCAAAGGCTTGATCCTCATGAGAGTTCAATAGAGCATACCTAGGGAGTGTGGTCCACACAACCTCAGAGTTTTCCTCTGAGATCTTGACTCATCACATTGTCTAAGGGCTCCCATAGGAGGCACTTGAGTAAAGGAATGTCATGATCAGAAGTTCCTTTATATAATAAAGCTATCACTTTGGCCACTGTGTGGAGACTGGATTTGAAGTAGCCAAGAGAGAAAGCAGCAAGACCAGAGAGGAGGATATTGCATTAGGTCAACTGAGACATTATGGTTCCAAAAGCAGAAGAGCAGTAGTGGGATTGGAGAGAAAAGAAAGAACTCTGAAGGCCGCAGGGAGCCAGGTCAACAGACCAAAACTTACTTAACCTTTGTGTCCTTATAAATGCTCTGATTGACCCAAAACACAGTATTTCCAGCCTGCCAGTCCTCAAATATCAAGAACCTGTTTTCATATCTTTGTTCTACATAAGGTCAAAGGGACTTCCCTGATGGTCCAGTGGCTAGGACTCGGTGCTCCTAATGCAAGAATCCTGAGTTCAGTCCCTGGTCAGGGAACCAGAATCCACATGCCCCAATTAAGAGTTGGCATTCCACAACTAAAAAGAACCTGCATGCTGCAACTAAGACTCAGTGAGGCCAAATAAATGAATAAGCAAATAAGATCAGATGGGAACCCCAGAGTAATCAGTTTAAGACAAATGACAAAACATTTTCCTTATTCCGTAAACGACCTGCCAGCCTTATGAAGAAATCTCCACACTCCTAACCCATCATGCCCTATTTCTGTGTCGCTGCTCCTAACAACCTATAAAATTCACTCCTGCCCAAACATCCCTCAGGCAGAGTACTCCACTGCTTCTGAACCACACTCCTCCTCCAATCCACAGATTGCTTTCCCTTAAACAAAGGACATTATATTGAACGGTTTTATTTTTGTCATTTGATGGCTACTATCTCCTGGCACCAAACACAGTGCTTTCTGTTTTAGCCTGTGACGCTGACATCGGAACCCTGTAAACTACTATTTCTTTTCTCTCCATTGGCTTCCTGTTGGGTTATCCCAAAAGGGAAATCTCAAGGGAGACTACACGGCTAATGAGGGAGAAAGAGACTCCCTCATGCCTCCATGTTTGCTGAGCCTATTCGCGTTAAGCCCAGGACAGCGTTTCATTCTAGGAATAGCCATTGGTCCAGCTTCCTTCCACACTCCCTGAACCAACCTAATCACACCCTTCAGCGGTCCCAGGACCAGCTCTCTCTCTCCCAACTTGATGCAGCTCCTCTGCTGAGCTCCTGCAGCATTAGCAACAACCAGACAATGACCCGTCTTTGTGCCTGGGTCTCAAGAATTTCAGGGTCCTTCCCGAAAGTTCCTGAATTCTGATGATCCAAACCTGTGCTCTCTGTTCCTCCAGTCCAAGAGGTAGTGGCTGCCCCTGAACTCTCTCAGTTAGCTCAGGAATCCCTCTTTCCTTTTCCAACCCTCCAATACCCACTTAACTGATTCCTTATATTAAATCTTTTTTTTGAAGTAACTAGTGTGGTTGTCCTCACTGGAGCCCCCTGACTGACATAATAATCTAGAGATGTTTAGACACTAAATATAGCATGAATTCTTAGTCCGATATGAGATACACAGGAAATAGCATATCAAGGGTGACATGCAGTTTTGAAATTTGGTAGATTTTGATACCTTTCACAGCAATTCCAAACTCTAGGAGCAAGACTAGGGAAAGGTTAGGGAGAGATGATCTGTTCCAGTTTTTGCAAAATTGTGAATAAGGGACATAGGTTTAACTCATATAAGTTTGTTACATGGTTTTAGAACTTTGGAGTAAACTGTTGTAGAGATAAAGATTTTGAGAATTATTAGCATATCAATCAATAGTTTTTACTGTAAGAAATAAGAGAGTTTAGATACCTTGTTACAGTCTTTTTTTCTTGTCTACAACCTGTACAGATTCCTTGGTTGTATAGTTATATCTTAAGAGTACTGGAGTGGGTTGCCATTGCCTTCTCCGAAATAATACAAGGACATTTGTTTTTCATTTGAGCACCTTTTAATGTTAAGAACTGCTATCTAATTAGATAAGGACTTTTGCTAATCAGAATGTGTTTCTGACTTTCATGTATTCGATGAGCCCTGACATTTCTTTCTGTAATTCTCTCTTGTTTTGTAATATTCACTTAAAATTAAGCCCAGGATTCAGAAGTCAAATTGCAATTATACTTCTTGTTTTGTACTAACACTGGATCTTTACGTCAAGACTTAAAAAATCTTGTCAGATTTGAAATCACTTTTGAATTTTCCAGTAAATAGAGAAATTTATGATAATAGAGAAGGAAATGGGGTCAGCCAGCCCTGAAAATTTTAAAAAATCTGAGCATTGCAAGTGGGGATTTAAAATAGAGAACTTAATTGTTTAGCTCTTATGCAACGATTAATTCCATGGTGTGTTCTACTTCTGTGTCATTCTTCACCATGTATTTGCAGAATTAATTATAACATGCTTTAATGGAAACAAAAGAGTAAATACCATGCTTGTGACCCCATAGTCTTTGCAATGGTGACATTTTTGTTTCCTAATTTTTTTCAAATTTATTAAGAGACAAGCAAGTTTATTTTTGTTGCTGTTCAGTCGCCCAGTCATGTCTGACTCTCTGGACCCCGTGGACTGTGGCACACCAGGGTCTCCTGTCCTTCACCATCTCCCGGAGCTTGCTCAAACTCATGTCCATTGAATCAATGATGCCATCCAACCATCTCATCCTCTGTCATCCCCTTCTCCTCCTGCCTTCAATCTCTCCCAGCATTAGGGTCTTTTCTGATGAGTTGGCTCTTCACATCAGGTGGCCAAAATATTGGAGCTTCAGCTTCAGCATCAGTCCTTCCAATTCAAGGTTGATTTCCAAACTGACTAGTTTGATCTCCTTGCAGTCCAAGGGACTATCAAGAGTCCCTTTAACAAGAAACAAGAGGGTTTATTTTTATTTCTTGGTAAAAACAGAAAGTAAAACTTAGGAAGTAAATATATTACTAACAAATCTTATTACACTGATGGCTCTTTCAAAATACAGCTACCTACTTCTGCAAATTTTCCATTATTTCTACACTGACTCAAGAATCTGCCGGATGACTTAAATTGTAAGTGTCTTTCAATTTCGCTGTAAACCCAGTTTCACAGTATGAGACAAACACTTCAGGGTGTGAGTTTATTACTCTGACCCAGAATGAAGAATGCAGCCTACTTTACACTGTGACCTACAAGTTTATTTTATTCCTGGTGCTTTTCAGGGTTTAAAAAAAAAAAAAGATGATTTATGTCTACTCCTTTATGAGGTCCTGTGAAATGGTCCTATGAGCCTATGAAATGCAGTCTCAAGCTGTTATGGGATTTTGTGTGTTTGGTTTCAATTTATAATAAAGTGTTTTTTGGGTATATACCCTTCAATCTTCTTACTATAAATATGTATACACTATTTAGTTATTTGAGAAAAAATGAGATATTTTTGCATGATTTTTTTGCATCCTATGTTTGCCCTTCAACAGTACATAGTAACATCCTTCCATGTTATAAAATAGGCTTTAATATCATTTTTAGTGACTGCCTAGCCATTCCTTGATATCAAAGAAAACAGCTCTTATTTATTTATCACTTACCATGGGCTGAGCCCATCGCCAGCAGGCTTAACAAGCATGATTTCCTAGGACCCTCTCCCCTGGTGCTGCTTCCCCATGTTTACCAACTCACCATTCTCTTGGGGAGTCATCCCATCTGCAGCCTTGCCCCTCACCTTGTTAATCCCAATGATGATACTGGTTCTGGACACCTGTAACTTGCCTCATCCTAACCCTGAGTCATCCATGACTCTACAGGAAACCATCTTATTTGAGATACATGAAAACAAACACTGGAATTTGACCATATCTCTCTTCTTCTCTTGGAAAGATTCTGGTGTGCCTTGACTTGCCTTTCTATCAACAAGCCATGAAACAAGCAAACAAACAAAAGCAAAACAACCCCTCCAAATCATCCAGTGCGGTTAGAAGAGAGTAGAAAAATCCACCTACAATGCAGGAGACTCGGATTTGATCCCTGGGTTGGCAAGATCCCCAGGAGTAGAAAATGGCAATCCACTCCAGTATTCTTGCCTAGAAAATCCAATGGACAGAAAAGCCAGGCAGGCTACAGTCCATGGGGTCACAAAGAGTTAGACATGACTGAGCACACACACATACACACAGAGAAATGTATTTACTGCTTAGAGTGCCATCTGGTGCATTTTTTGCCAAGTGGCATAAACATCTCTGTTAGGAGGCATGGGAGCTACCCCTTGTGGCTCAGCTGGTAAAGAATCCGCCTGCAATGCAGGAGTCCTGGGTTTAATACCTGGGTTGGGAAGATCCCCTGGAGAAGGGAAAGGCTACCCACTCCAGTATTCTGGCCTGGAGAATTTCATGGACTGTATAGTCTATGGGGTCACAAAGAGTCGGACATGACTGAGCGACTTTCATTTTCTTTTTCATTCTAACAGTTTTCTAAGATGGATTGTGTATATTGTATCATCTTCCCTCTAAGAGTAGCCACTTTGACTAAACTCCAACTCTACATTTCAAGCTATGGTTTTCCTAGTAGTCATGTACGGATGTGAAAGTTGGACCATAAAGAAGGCTGGGCACCAAAGAATTGCTGCTTTCAAACTGTGGTGCTGGAGAACACTCTTGAGAGTCCCTTGGATAGCAAGGAGGTCAAACCAGTCCATCCTAAAGGAAACCAACCTGAATGTTCATTGGAAGGACTGATGCTGAAGCTGAGACTCCAGTACTGGCCACCTGATGTATAAAGCCAACTCATTGGAAAAGACACCGATGCTGGGAAAGGCTGAGGACAAGAGAAAGGGGCAATAGAAGATGAGATGATTGGATCACATCATCGACTCAAGGGACATGAATTTGAGCAAACTCAGGGAGACAGTGAAGGACCGGGAAGCCTGACATGCTGCAGTCCGTGGGGTCACAAAGAGTCGGACACGACTGAGCAACTGAACAACATTTCAAGTTAATTAAATATCACATAAAACTCTATTAATTTAAAGAATAATGGACTGATAGAGTGAGAAGAGCCTTAGAAGTCATCTTTTCCTTTACTACTTAATTTTAAATGCCTTTTTTTTTTTGGCTATTTCACACAGCATGCAGGATCTTAATTCCCCAACCAGGGACTGAACCTGGCCCCATCAGTGGAATCACCAAGTCCTAACCACTGGACCCCCAGGGAAGTCCTGCCAAACCATCTTGAATACAGTGGCCAGATGCCCTTTCAAACTGGCTTTTCATAAAGGGGTGTTTAGTGAAAGACATGTGTTTCTTCTATAACTTTTAAAAGTTTTATTATTATAAAAGTAATAGGTGATCTTTGCAGAAATATTGAAAAAATAGAAAAACCATACAATTAGAAAAATTGCAAAAAATGAAGAAGCTTAAAATCACTTATGAATCCATCCCCCATCACCCAAGAGCTTCCCAGAATTCAAGTCATTTTCTAGGCACTGACATAATGCTAGAGTAAGTTATTTCTATTGCAACAGCTTCCCTGCTGCTGCTGCTAAGTCACTTCAGTCGTGTCCAACTCTGTGTGACCCCATAGACGGCAGCCCACCAAGCTCCGCTGTCCCTGGGATTCTCCAAGCAAGAACACTGGAGTGGGTTGCCATTTCCTTCTCCAATGCATGAAAGCGAAAAGTGAAAGTGAAGTCGCTCAGTCGTGTCCGACTCTTAGCGACCCCATGGACTGCAGCCTACCAGGCTCCTCCGTCCATGGGATTTTTCAGGCAAGAGTACTGGAGTGGGGTGCCATCGCCTTCTCCGAACAACTTCCTTAGGCTAAGTCAATATCGATCTTAATCAAGTTAAATCAGATTTTAATTAAGTATCTGCTGACAGATGCATTTGTCTCCTTAGTCTAGCCTGCATTGCAAGTATATCTTTTTAGCTTTGATATAGGGATTCCCTGGTGACTCAGATGATAAAGCGTCTGTCTGCAATGTGGGAGACATGGGTTCGATCTCTTGGTAAGAAAGATCCCCTGGAGAAGGAAATGGCAACCCACTCCAGTATTCTTGCCTGCAAAGTTCCATGGACAGAGGAGCCTGGTAGGCTACAGTCTAAGGGGTCAAAAAGAGTCAAATACAACTGAGCAATTTCACTTTCACTTTTGTCAAGGCTGAAAGAGTATCCAAATGCTTCCAGGTAGAACACATCACTTTCCAGAAAAGTAAGCTTGGCTATTTGCATACTAAATAGCCCCTAAGTACATAGACAGACTGTACCCCCTGCCCCTGCCCCATAAACACACTTTTGTTGTTGTTCGGTTTCTTAGTCATGTCTCTTTGTGACCTCATGGACTGCCACACACCAGGCTTCTCTGTCCTTACTATCTCCTAGAGTTTGCTCAAACTCATGTCCATTGAGTCAATGATACCATCCAACCATCTCATCCTCTGTCATCCCCTTCTGCTCCGCCCTCAATTTTCCCCAGCATCAGGGTCTTTTCCAATGAGGTGGCTCTTCGCATCAGGTGGCCAAAGTATTGGAGCTTCCACTTCAGCATTATTCCTTCTGAGGAGTGTTCAGGGTTGATTTCCTTTAGGATTGACTGGTTTGATCCTATTTTGTGGCTAAAGAACTTGCAGGATGGCTCAGAAAAGTCTCTCCATCTGACTCTGCCCATCTGACTGACCTGCTAACCAGGGACTCATTTTTCACCACTAACTGTAATGGTGACTAGTTTTTGAGTGCCCACAGGGTGCTGATCACTGTGCTAAGTACTTACTATAATAGCTCAGTACGTAGCTATAAACTCCCTTTGAAGTAAATTATTATCCCTATTTTATACATGAGTAAACTAACATTCAGAGAAGTTAATCCACTGGCTCAAAGGTCACACAGCTGCAAAGTGGCAGTACTAAGATTTAAACCCATGTCTGACTCCAAAGCACTTTCTCTCTTAATCATTGCCGTAAATGACCTTGCTTTTGGCAGATATGGCCTGTGTTCATGGTTCTAATGATCCAAGTTCAGAGGAAAACGCTGAACCAAGAGTAAAAAGTCTCACACTCAAAACTTAACTCAAAATTGAATAGTCTGGGGTCAGTAATTACCGTGAGGTAGATTTCCATTGAATTATTTTATTTGGTAAGATAGTTCCTCTCTCCCTGCATTATTGATCCCATCCTTTAAGACCTTGCTGTCTTCACTGAATGCATGCTAAGTTGCTTCAGTCGTGTCTGACTCTTTGCAACCCCATGGACTATAGCCCGCCAGGCTCTTCTGTCCATGGGATTATCCAGGCAGGAATACTAGAGTGGGTTGCTGCTCTCCTCCAGGGGATCTTCCTGACTCAGGGATCAAACCCACATCTCTTGAGTCTTCTGGCAGGCAGGTCCTTTACCAGTAGCACCACCTGGGAAGCCCAAGAAGTAATAAAGCTGTCTTCATTACTTCTTTTCATATTGCACAGTCTTCTTTCTGCCTTTTGATACCTGGTCTTTCCCTTTGCTTCCCTGACTGGACGAAGAAGCTATCAGTGCTAGGCTCTGGGGACTCCCTGACTACCAGTCTAGTCCTTGCCTTCCTTTGGGGTAACTGGTGCACAGTTGCCTTCCCATTTCTTTCCCAACACTTTCTTTTCACTTCCCTATAACCTGGTTGATATGCTACCCCTCTTCTGAAAGCATACTCTTTACGACCAGTGAGTTGTAAATGGGAAAATCCAATTGCCTTCCTTCAGACTTTGTTCTTGCCATCCCTGCCGCATTTGGCCCTGTCCACCACCCCTTACTTAATGAGATCTTCTGCTCCCTGCAGTTCAGAATGCCAGCTTTCATCATGGCTGTATCACTCCATTTTCTCACCAGGAAAATAAAGGTGATGATATGACCTACTTTGTTGAGTTGTGTGGATCAAGTGAGAGGATGTAAGCAAATGGGCCAGGAAAAGTCAGCAGTTTTACAACATTTCCCACACTCAGTTATACCTGGCTCTCTTCTAAGATTGCCCTTTTCTGGCTCCTCTTCCTTCTTCAGCCTAGCACACATGGACATCCATGATGTGCAGGCCTTTCCCATTAAGCCTTTAGGCTTTCATTCATTTTCTGATCACCATTCAGCAACTAATATCCAAATCTATACCTTAAGGTCTCAGGATTGCTAGGCATTTCCACTTGGCTGCTCTGCGTTTGGAGAAGCCAATGGCAACCCACTCCAGTACTCTTGCCTGGAAAATGCCATGGGCAGAGGAGCCTGGTAGGCTGCAGTCCATGGGGTTGCACAAAGTCGGACACGACTGAAGCGACGCAGCAGCAGCAGCAGCAGCAGCAGCTCTGCATTCATTGCCAACACATCACCATCTCACAGAGCCTATATAATTGCTTGATTTTTTTTCCTAGCAAAAACAGTGTGAAAATAAAGGGAAACTCATGAAAATAGATTTGGGGCCCAGCACGGGGAGCCCTCACACATTTACCACTTGCCATCAATACAGATTCCAACAAAAAGAGATGTACCTTGCACCTCTGGCAGGAAGTGACTACTTCACTACCACCAACAGGAGGAAGATTTTCTTCTTACCTAGTAACAGCTCCACTAACGAGAGACTGCCACAACTCAGCCCATGAAAAGCTGCTAGACTTTGACTTCCCAGTTTCCTCCAAAGGACTCACTTTTACAACAGGCTTTCCCGATGTCCTAGTCTCCTCTATAAAAGTACAGCTTCCTCGCCTCTCCTGTTCCCAAATAGATCCATCTGTGGTAATAAATAAATAAATGGCTATTTTATTGCTTTAAGTTAACAACAGCACCACTCTTTTTGCAGTCCAGACTCTAAAACCTCCTTCCATCCCTTCCTGCCTTACACAGGAAGAAGCTAAATATGGTTTTATTTAGTCTTCCTAAGAATTCTACTGTATTTACCCATCAATAAACCGAGGCTTAGATAAATCAACTGGTTTTTAATTTTTTAATTTATTTATTCATATTTTTTGGTCATGCTACCACACAGCATGTAGGATCTTAGTTTCCCCAGTCAGGGATCAAACCTCCAGTCCTTGCAGTGGAAGCACAGTCTTAGCCACTGGACCATCATGGAAGTCCCTTAACCAACTCGCTTTTGATGTAAAATTTGTCCGACTAAAAGCATCCATGTTTTGTCCTCGACTATCTTGCCACTTCACACCCAATTTCACAAATTCATTTATCTTCCATCATGCAGAAAAGATATCCACTTGCGTCTATATGGGACTTGAGTTCCACTTTATTTCTGACCCTTACTCTCGTGTGCTTTGCAGATTTTCAGTCTTCTCACCTCCACTCCTTTCTGTGTACCCTTTCTAGAAACACAATCCTTCACCTTTTGGCCTCACATACAGCCTTTTAGTTTCACAGGTTTAAGAGAACCAACCAATTAAATCATGCCTGGGAAAGTAATGTACAATCAGTAAAAGTAAAATCTAACACTGGCTAGTGGTGAGCTAACCATGTTTCCTGACCGTAATGGAACAGATTCAAGACTAAACTTGTGGTGCAGTCTACAGTGACCTTGACAAGTCATTGCTGCTTTCAAGACCTCAGTTTCCTCCTCTGTGAAGCAAAGAAGTTGGGCTAGATGATATCTGTGGTAACTTCGGATTCTCAAACTTGAAAATTCTGCTTGCTCAAGAAAATATACCGTATTTTCCACCTCAAAAAAAAAAATGATAACAAAATCTTTATGATTTAAAAAAAATGACGAAGTCAAAGACAGGGAATAAATATAACCTCTTAGCAATTAGTCTGCCCTCCTTTTTGCAGGGCAGACTGTGTTTGTATCTATTTGAGTCTAAAAACATAACGCATTACGACAGAGTGACCTATGATGACAAAGTCTGACATTTATTCAGAGTAACTGAATAAGTGAGTGCATAACATGAGAGTCATGAGTATTTCGTGCTCTGGGGTAGAAGAATCCTGTAGTTCCTAGGAGACTTGTGTGAAACTACGCGGTTTCATTCAAGGTCTATTTTGTATCAAATACCTACTTCTATGGGAAATATGTTGCTAGAGATGAATTGGGTACCCATAAATGTGACTCAATATGACTATATTTAAAGACAAGACTTTTAGGGAGTGATTAAGGACATGAGGGAGTGTCCCAAGACATTTAGGGAGTGATTAAATGACATGAGTTTGGGTAAACCCCGGGAGTTGGTGATGGACAGGGAGACCTGGTGTGCTGCAGTCCATGGGGTCAACAAAGAGTCGGACACAACTGAGCAAGTGAACTGAACTGAACTGAACTGAACTGAAGGTTAAATAAGGGCTTTCCTGATGGCTCAGATGGTAAATGCAGGAGACCTGGGTTACCCACCCTAATATTCTTGCCTGGAGAATTCCATGGACAGAGGAAGCTGGCAGGCTACAGCCCATGGAGTCTCAAAGAGTTGGACAGAACTGAGTAACTAACACTTTCACTTTCTTTTCAAGATTAAATAAAGTCAGAAGGGTCGAGTCCTAACCCTAAAGAATTTGTGGCCTTATAATAAGATGAAAAGAGAGAGAGATCTGTTTCTCCCCTGGGCCTCCATGTGAGGACACAGAGAGAAGGTTGGTGTCTACAAGACAGGAAGAGAGCTCTCACCAGAAACGCAGTTGGCCAGCACCTTAATAGGGACTTGCCAGTGTTCAGAAACATGAGAAAAATTCTGTACTTTAAGCCACCCTGTCTATGGCCTTTTGTTGCAGCAGCCTGAGCAGACAAAGACATTAGCATGTATCTACATTATGAGACTAAGGTTAAGCCCAGTTGCACAGGTATCTTTAGAGATCTGCTATTTTCACTATTTGTCTTTGGAAAAGGTCATGTCTTTGCTCACACAGCAATAGATTAAGAGTTGTATTTTAGGAAGCTTTTATTCTCTCCAATGAAAACTTCAGTTGGGCACATTTTTCTATAAACAGAAGATATTCTTCTTGCATTGCCCAGACATTTTAAATTTAAATAACAAATACAATGCTATCTTGTGTGCTTTTCTGCTTGAATCTATGAATAGCTGTTAAATAATAGTCAAAGCTTGCCACAGAAGGATTTCTATTACATGAAGCAGCCCCAGGGGAGATGCCACTGTCACAGGACACATTGTGACAGTACGGGTAGGGGGTCAGGTGCTCTTCTATTAACACCACCTCTCTCCTGCTCTCCCTCTACCTGTCTGTCCCTCCAAACACATCCTTTATGTCTGTATGTAAGTCAGCCTGCAAACAAAGGTCTTTAGAAAAAAGTCTATTGCTCCAAACACTACTACTATTTATCCACATTTATCAACATATTATGTACAGAAATCCCAGGGATTAAATAATACCAGTTGAAGAGAGAATTTACATTTTCATCAAATGTCTGGATGTCAAAATGTTAAATTGTAGTAAGCCTTCTATCTGTAAAGCTCATTGTAGTTTCCAAAATATTCTCATATTTATCAGTTTCATAACTATATTAAGAGCTTCACAGCTACCTTTGTAATGTGGCCATCATTCCCATGTTCTGCAGAAAAAATTAGGCTCAGAAGGATGAGACTCAGGGCAGTTTGTAGGAGAAGACAAGTTTCCAGGAATTCTGAAACCTCATTGAGTATCCAGTATACTGGATATGAGAACATAATGGGCATAGAATTCTCTGAAGCCTAAGTAACTAACAGGAAGAAAGCACCAAAATAAATCCCAGGAGTGGAAAAAGCCAAACATGCCTGCAGTTTCCATTTTTGAAGCAGTTGTTTCCTGCGTTTACTGACACAGGCTAGTTGCCATAGTTATGATATATTTCCTCAATGAGATTTGAAGGGAAAATAGGTTATTCAGAGCTTGGGTGGTGGTGTGTGTTCTCAGTCCTGCCAAGGCTTTGAGACCCCATGGACTGTAGCCTGCCAGGCTCCTCTGTCCATGCAATTTTCCAGGCAAGTATACTGGAGTGGCTTGCTATTTCCTAATCCAGGGGATCTTCCCGACCTAGGGATCGAATCTGTGTCTCCTGTGTCTCATGCATCAGTAGGCAGATTCTTTACCCCTGAGCCACCTGGGATTTTCCAGTGGTCATGTATAGATGTGAGAGTTGGACTGTGAAGAAGGCTGAGCGCCAAAGAATTGATGCTTTTGAACTGTGGTGTTGGAGAAGACTCTTGAGAGTGCCTTGGACTGCAAGGAAATCCAACCAGTCCATCCTAAAGGAGACCAGTCCTGGGTGTTCATTGGAAGGACTGATGCTAAAGCTGAAACCCCAATACTTTGGCCACCTGATGCGAAGAGTTGACTCATTGGAAAAGACTCTGATGCTGGGAGGGATTGGGGGCAGGAGGAGAAGGGGACGACAGAGGATGAGATGGCTGGATGGCATCACCGACTCAATGGACGTGAGTTTGAGTGAACCCCGGGAGTTGGTGATGGACAGGGAGGCTTGATGTGCTGTG
Organism: Bos grunniens; assembly: GCF_055505025.1. Classification (NCBI taxonomy): domain Eukaryota; kingdom Metazoa; phylum Chordata; class Mammalia; order Artiodactyla; family Bovidae; genus Bos; species Bos grunniens. The sequence continues at coordinate 10,914,779 of NC_141190.1, forward strand.
ATTCATGGGGTCACAAAGAGTTGGACATGACTGAGTGACTGAACTGAACTGAACTGAGCCACCTGGGAAGTCCCTATTCAGATAATAACAAGCCCCTTATTATTAATAACTCCTTGATGTCACAGATCATTGGTTTGCAAACTTTTCAGCCTCTGGACTCTATACAATCTTCTTCTTTTTCATTTATTTTTTATTGAAGTATAGTTGATTTACAATGTTGTGTTAGTTTTAAGTGCACATCTATATAGTCTTAAAACAAGTTTCAAAATTATTGAGGACTCTAGAGAGCTTTTATTTATGTGAGTTACATCTATTCATTTTTTACTATACTGCTGCTGCTGCTGCTGCTGCTGCTAAGTCGCTTCAGTCGTGTCCGACTCTGTGTGATCCCAGAGACAGCAGCCCACCAGGCTCCCCCGTCCCTGGGATTCTCCAAGCAAGAACACTGGAGTGGGTTGCCATTTCCTTCTCCAAAGCATGTAAAAAAGTGAAAGTGAAGTTGCTCAGTCCTGTCCGACTCTTAGTGACCCCATGGACTGCAGCCCGCCAGGCTCCTCCATCTATGGGATTTTCCAGGCAAGAGTACTGGAGTGGGTTGCCATTGCCTTCTCCTTTTACTACACTAGAAAATAATATAGACACATTTAAAATATTTATCAATGTAATAAAAATAATAAACTGATCCCATGTTAAACCAAACAACTCACTTTCATTACAATATAATGGTATTTTCACCAAACATAATGCAAATTAGTAAGAAAACTGGCCCTATTTTATATTATTACAAATCTCTTTCAGCATCTGGCTTCATAGGACATGACTGGATTCTACATCTGTGTCTGCACTCTAGCTGTGGAGACAGCATCCATGCAGCTCTGGAAAACTTTACTACAAACTCATGAGAGATTGAGGACAAAAATGTCAAATCATGGATTTATGTTTTCATGAAAACAGTTTTGACCTTGCTGAAGAGACTGGATAGTTTTGACTGTCTGAAAAGATTTCAAGGGTCACTTCCATATTTTGAGAACCATTGGTATAAACAACTGCAAACCCAAGAGTTTTAAGAACAAATGTTTTTAAAAATATAATAATTTCTAAAGCACATGCTTTTAAACACACAATCTATGAGATGAGTTTTTCTTCCAGTAGAATGAGTTGGTCATTTTCATTCACTTTTCCCCTTTGATTTTAAAGATAATCCAGAATCAGGAAATTTTAAATCTGTGAAACAAAGAACAAGAATCCCAGTTCATCTGGTCTCAGGAAGGACCCCCAGTAAAGAAAGTTAAAGTTGCTCAGTCATGACCGACTCTTCACGGACACAGAACTCCTCTATCTGTGGAATTCTCCATTCAAGCATACCGGAGTGGATTGCCATTCTCTTCTCCAGGGAATCTTTCCCACCCAGGAATCAAATCCAGGTCTTTTGCACTGCAGGCAGTTTCTTTATCATCTGAGCCACCAGAGAAGCATTCCAAGGACCACCATTTTATGTGCACACACCAAACAATTTGGGGAATGCACAAATGCAATTTCAATTTCTTAATCAATTTAAACTCAACCCTGCCCACTTTCTGTTTGCACTATTGTTGCTGTTCAGACTCTAAGTTGTGTCCAACCCTTTGAGAACCCATGGATGGCACCACGCCAGGCTCCTCTGTCCTTCACTATCTCCCTGAGTTTGCTCAAATTCATGTCCATTGAGTCAGTGATGCTATCTAACCATCTCATCCTCTGCTGCCTCTTTTTCCTCTTGCCTTCAATCTTTCCCAGCATCAAGGTCTTTTCCAATGAGTCAGCTATTTGCATCAGGTGGCCAAAGTATTGGCGCTTCAGCTTTAGCATCGGTCCTTCCAAAGAATATTCAGGGTTGATCTCCTTTAGGATTAATTGGTTTGATCTCCTTGCTGTCCAAGGGACTCTCCAAAGTCTTTTCCAGCACCACATTTTGAAAGCATCAATTCGGGCCCAGGTTTTTTTACTGTCCAGTTCTCACATCCTTACATGACTACTGGAAAAACCATAGCTTTGACCATACAGACCTTTGTGGGCAAAAGTGATGTGTCTTTTTTTTTTTTAATATGTTGTCTAGGTTTGTCCCATAGCTTTATTTCCAAGGTGCAAGTGTTGTCAGTTTCAGCAAATACGATGCTATTAGGATGTTGACTGATGGGGAGAACAAACACTACTCCAAACTTGTGGACTTTTGGGTGCCCCAAGGAGGGCTGGCCAGCCGCCAGGCGAAGGCCAATCAGAGGCAAGAAGTTGCCTCTTTGTCTTAAACACCAACACCCTGTGCTCATCCAACTTCTCTGAACAGACTTATCGCTGATGTTGTGGAACACGAAAAAAAAAAACTCCCTACTACTCATCCAGTGAGAACGGTATTACTGTTTTGCCACTTATTACAGTTGGGAAATACTCAAATGCAGCATTACTTAATAAAGCAATTTAGAGTTGCATTCCAGTTTCTATATGTACCATCAACTAAGCAAATGACAGGGGAGACACTATCCCTTAATTCATTTTGTGAAATAGTGTGACCTTCCTTTCTCCCTCCCTTCTTTATTCCTACCTTTAGATTTTTCTCAAACATTTGTTATGTAACTATTACAAATGAGGCACAGTGATAAATTATTGTTGTTTTAGTCCTTAAGTTGTGTCCAACTCTTTTGAGACCCCATGGACTGTAGGTCATCAGGCTCCTCTGTCTATGGGATTTCCCAGGCAAGAATACTGGAGTGGGGTTGCCACTTCCTTCCCCAGGGGATCTTCCTGATCCAGGAATCAAACCCTTATCCCCTTCATTGGCAGGCTGATTACCACTGAGCCACCAAGGAAGCCCACTGTGACAGATAAAACATTACTATTTTTCTGATTACAATACTGTTTATTTTTATTTCTTTTCCCTGAATAAGACAAAATCATGTCCTTTACAGGAAATTTAAATTATAGCAACGTGTAAAGAAGGCAATTAAAATTGCCCATAACTAATCTCTAGGGGGTAATTTTAATAAATTATCTTATGTGTTTTCCCTGTTTTTACCTACTTGAGATTATATATATATATATATATATATATATATATATGCAGTTTTGTACCATTCCTATTTATTTAACATTGTATTGTAAGCAGCTTCATAATAAACATAACTTTAAAATCCAAAGTTGGTGATAAATATCTCAGTGGAAAAAAATCTTACTCATTTGCAATTTCCTTAGGATAAATTGCTTCCCGGAAGTGGAATTACTTTGGGCAAAGAGATGTGTGTATTTTATAGCTTCTGTTAAATAAATTAACGCACTGATAAATTCCATCCCTGGGAGAATATCCAAATTGCACCACCAGATAAGGGGCTCATTTTATTGCATCCTCCCTAGCATTGAGGTCAACTTTTTTATACACAATCTTTGTTCATATAATGGATAAAGGTGAAAAATCCTATCTTTTAAAGAGATTAATATTGAAATAGAATCTCTACAAGTGGAAGAAAAATTATAGAACACTTTAAAGTTCTCTAAGATAACAGTTGTAGGGCATCCCTGATGGGTTAGTGGTAAAGAATACACCTGTCAATGCAGGAGACACGGATTCAATCCCTGGTCCAAGAAGATCCCATATCCTCAAAGCAATTAAGCCCAGCTCTTGAGCCTGTGTTCTAGAGCCCATGCTCTGCAACAAGAGAAGCCACCGAAATGAAAAGCCCAAATATGGCAACTGAGTAGCCCCCAGTTGCCACCAGAGAAGAACCTGTGCAGCAACACAGCCCAGAACAGCCAAAATAAAATTAATTAATTTTAAAAAGTTGTATAAATACTTGTGCCCACCTTATTATTGTTATTATCATTATCATTATTTATTATTATTTTTTTAGGCCCCAGTGTGCAGTGTGAGGGATCTTACTTCCCCAACCAGGGATCGAATCTGTGCCCCCTGCATGAAAAGCATGGAGTCCTAACCACTAGACCACCACAGAAGTATCTGTGCCTACTTTTCATTAATTCAGTTAATGAAAGGGAAGCAGAGTTTGGATCAACCCAATGGCACTGTGTCAGAGCTCTCGTAGATAAAACTGAAACCAATTCTGGTTAACTTAAGCAGAAGGGAAATGTCTTGGAAGGCCATTACATTGAACACCAAAGAGACAGGAAGGTTGGAAAAGCAGGCTCATCACATAGGCAGGGCCACTGGGTAGTTGGCATGAGAACAGGCAACACCGCCCAAACAGCCTGTGGGGGACACCACCGACACTGCTACTGGGCCGCCCCGCTTCTCACCTCTGGCACTGCTATTTATGGGCACCAAAAGCCACTTTACAGAGCATGGTGTTATTTCAAAAATGTCCTTTGACTCAGATTCCAGATTCAGAGACATGGATAAAGTAGGTCGCGTGACAGTACCTTAGCTGGTACGGGGAGGAGCCCATGAGTATGGCCATTTTGGCTTTTATGAGAGTTTGGGATTCTAGGCAACAAGACCATGATCAATGACTACCGTAAATATTTATGTGGGATTCTTTGTTTCAGAGTATTAATATTTTTTAGAAATCTTGAATAATTTTTTAAATAGCCAATGAATTTTAGATTGTCTAGTAGGTCATGGGGCTTCCCTGGTGGCTTAGATGGTAAATAATTCACCCTCAATGTGGGAGACTTGGGTTCAATCCCTGGGTTGGGAAGATCCCCTGGAGACGGGCATGGCGACCCGCTTGAATTCTTGCCTGGAGAATCCCCGTGGATAGAAAAGCCTGGAGGGCTATAGCCTACAGGTTGGGTCCCAAAGAGTTGGACGTGACTGGGCGTCATGAGATTATCTAGTTGAGGACTACACACTCAACTGTCTACCATATCCTCATGGTCAGTGAGGTGGGGTACAAAGGAATGGTGGGAGTGTGGGAAATTGAAGTGCATATTCCATTCCAGATGATGGCTGCTAGAACCCACCATAATCCAAAAATTGCAAGTTCTTCCAACTTTCTAGCACATGCCCAAAGTCTGAATTTTTATAAAGTTTCCTGATTTTACTTATTTATTTTCTTAATTTTTGGCTGCACCCCACAGCCTGTGAGGCCTTAGTTTCCAAACCAAGGATGGAGCTGTGCCCACTGTTTTGAAAGGCAGAGTCTTAACTACTGGACCATCAAGGAAATCCCCAAATTTCCTGATTTTAAAATTTAGACTCAAATTTAAAATTTGAAAGCAAACCCCCCCCCTTAACTTCTCTCCCCAACCCCAATGACATCATTGCTTCTTAAAAATCAAGGGTGCCTGTAATAGTCAGATCCCTCCATTTCAAAACCCAGCACAGGTGTGTGTGTCCAGTCTCTTAGTCATGTCTCTTTAAGGACCCCAGGTTCCTCTGTCCAAGGGATTTCCCAGGCAAGAATATTGCAGTGGGTTGCCATTTCCTTCTCCAGGGGATCTTCCTGACCAAGGAATGGAACTGGCGTCTCCTGCGTCTAATGCACTAAAGGCAGATTCTTTACCCGCTGAGCCACCGGAGAAGGCCTCTAGGTAGGTAACCTGGGACAAATTACCTTGCTTCTTTGTATCTCAGTCATGGGAAAAATAGCAGTAACTTTTCTAAGGCTGTGGAGAGGATGACGTATGATTTCACGTCAAGAGTGCCCAGCTCAATGCCAAGGCCATACTAAAAACACTACACATGTTAATATAATATCCAGCATATATAATAGCTTTCATTACCGGAGGACAGGGAGTGGGCAGAAAGGAAGAGGACTAAAGTGTTTCATGGTGGTGGTGGGTAATGGATAAATCTCAAGATGGAATTCCTAACAGGAGGTCTAATGAGATTTTCCATCAAAACCCTTTCCTTCCTCTGACTCCAGTGCGAGTGTGTGTGCGCGCTCAGTCGTGTCTGACTCTCTGCAACCTCATGGATTGCAGCCCTCCAGGCTCTTCTGTCCATAGGATTTTCCAGGCAAGAATACTGGACTGGGTTGCCATTTCCTCCCCCAGGGGATCTTCCTAAGCCAGGGAAGGAACCCCAGACTCCTGTGTCTCCTGCATTGGCAGGCGGATTCTTTACCACTGCGCCACGAGTTCACGCTCAAATCCTGCTGTATCACCACACGTGTACACTTAAAAGGCACCTACTCTGGTCCACCTGGGTGACACTGATGGCGGAGCAAAATGAGAATTCCGGGCGAGGAAGGGAGGGGCAGAGTTTCAGGAGAGAAAGTGCGCTCCATCGTTTCACACTCCCTCTAGGCCGAAAGCAGAGACCCGCTTCCAACCGCGAGCTCTCTCTGGGACCACTGGAGGCCGCCGCCGCCGCCGCCGCCGCCGGGGAGAGGGAGGGGGGGCGGAGGCAGAGGCGGAGGCGGCACCCAGGGGCCCGAGCAGAGGCGGCCAGGACTATCGCAGGGGCAGTTTATTTTCTTGCCGCGGCGGTAGCAGGGACGGCTGCTGCAGGCTCGGTTTCGCCAGGCCTGCGCGTCGGGGTTTGAGGAGCCACGGCGGCGAAGAGAAGGAGGGGAGGAGCGCACCGAGACCCAACAAGTGAAAGCGGCAAAGCACCACCAGTCCGCAGAGCAGCGGAGGAGGGTCGCCGAAGCCAGGGAGCGGGCGCCTGCTCCCTGGGCGCGCTATCACCCGGCGGCACTGCCTCCTAGCAAAAGCCACCGCGGCCCGGGCTGCAGCGGCCAGACGGATGTCCAGGCCACACGGCAGGCGTGGAGAGAGCCGCTGCAGTCGCCGTGCCACGCGGGCTCGGGACATCAGAGGCTGCTGGTGAGTAGACGCGCGCGCCCGCGGGTGAGCGCGCACCGGCACAGATGCGTGTGCACGCCGGGCGCGTGTGCCACTGGCCTGGCGCGCACTCGCCCCTCTTCCGCTAGCGGCGTCCTGTCCCGGGCTTGCTCCGCGGGAGGAAAATGCGCTTTGCCAGCCGCTCACTTCCTTCCTGCCAGCCCTGCGATCGCCTGTCTCCGCCTGCGTTGCCTCTGTCCGCCCCCCGGCGGGCCCCCAGGGGTTAGTTTCACCTTGATGGGGAAAGCAGGAAGCTGTGACTCCTGGGGGGCAGGGCGGGACCCTGGCGGTGATCCATGTACCCGCGTGTGTTTCTGGTATAGACTTGGGGTGCTGCCTCGGAGACGGTTCAGAGAGCCCACCGCACTGTCTTTGGGGGTGCGTGGTGTGGGGAAGGAAGGGGCGAGGTTGGAAAAACAGGCGTCCCGGAGGGACGTGTGGCAGGTCTTTGTATCTGATGCTTACTGTTATGCCCTTGACGAGCCACTCTTAAGGCTTTTTTTTTTTTTTTTTTCCCCTCACCTGAATAACGTATAAGCCTTAACTGAAAGCCTTAATGAAATGCACAAAGTGGCATGTCACTAAAACATAATTTTCCAGAACTTTCTGAGACAACCCCACACCGCTGATAGTCAAAAGCCTAAGGTGTTGTAATTACAGACATTCAGAAATAAAGAAATAAACAAGTAATTCAGGAAGCAGAACCTGATGGAGAGGATTGAAGGAAATCTTAAGTGCTTGAGTGGCATGGGGGTGGCTTTATGGAAATCAGTGTTTGGTAGTAAGTAAAACAGAAATCTAAGTGAGCTCCGGAGAACACACTGCGTTCCAAACATCCTGCTAGCCACTGAGAATAAAATGAAGTCCTGGGTTTTAAGGCGTTTCCGACTTTATAATGGATAATCATCAGGATGCTGATCTATGATTTCATGATTCAAGGCCCTGTCAAGGTCAGTATGGCAGATTCGTTTCAGCAGTTCCGTTACACCTGAATGTTTGATTTTCTGTTTCGAGTTTAGGGGAGTAGTTTTCTATGGTGGTTTTATATAGAGATGAAGCCTGTTTTCTGTTTTTCCAAACCTTGTTTTAGTTGGCAGTCTTTGTGGGATGGATGCTAACTTGAACTTCAAAGATGTACTCTGTGACTCTGTTATAGTGGGCATTATGTAGCTTCTCTGTAAAGACCTATGTTTCCATTTAATACTGAGTCAGTGCCTTTGAGAATTAGGTTCCTCTTTACGATGTACTCCATTACATCTTTTTCATTCAGAAACTTGAGATGTTATTGGAATCCCCCTGGAAAATGAACTGGCTGCTTGTTTTCTGTTCAAGCATATATACAGCAATTTGCTTGCCTCTTGGGAATCTGCTCTTGAATATACTATTTTAACTGTAATTTATGTATCAGCTGGTTCTTGGGAATTTTAGGAAGAAACTTGTTTTCTTACACTCTTTTGTCAAGGAAGCACCATTTAAATCAGCAGGTAAAGAGTCCTACTGCTTTATCCACTGTGGTCTTCAGGGTCAGTTTCTTGCCTACTTTCATCCTGTTTCATAAGCCTCATTCCCAGTGAGAGGCTTGGAGGGAGAAATGGGAGCATCGTGGTCCCCAGGATGGAGGGGACCTCAGTAAAGAGACTTGTTCCTGGAGAGGAGACTGTTTCTGGGATTGGCTTCTGAGAAGGACTGATAAAAATAGTTAAAGAATTGTTAGCAGTAGTTATCTCTCTCTCTCTCTTTTTAAGCACAAAGAACTTAACACAGTTTGATCACATTCCTCCCTCAAGGATTCTCCTCAAACCTACTTACAGCTACAATCCAGGGAGTGAGGTTGCCTTTTACAGAGAAGGAAAGCCTGGTGATTCTTGCTTAAAATCTGAGGGGTAGAAGAAATAGTACATGCTGCCCAGAAACCACCAGGTGCCTCCCTGGCGGACACATTTACCCATTAGACACAATTTTAAACCACTGGGCTTGTGATTCTGTCTAATCCTAGCATTTTTTTTTTTTCTCGGCCCTGTGAAAAATTTAGAAGTAACTTCAGTTGAAACTACAAAAAGTGACTCATGGTCATTCTGGAAAATATGATGATCAGTTCTCTGTCTCTGGAGTCTAATATTTAAGCTGTACACTAAATATTCATTTAAATGAATACCAATTCTAGAATCTTCCCATGCTCACTATATAACTTCTTTTAATGTTGACTGTTTCTAGCCATCACTTTATAGGAATCATTAAACATTTCGTCAAAATGGAGGCAATTGATACAGTCAACTAAGACCAACTGAAGGAACAATAGCAATCCTTCTAAAACAAAAGGGAAAACCACTGTAGTGCTACCTACTGACTTGCTTATTTCAGCTGTCTGAACATGTGAGTTGTGCAACTGGATGTGTTGAGTGTACATTCAGAAATCCTGAGTTGACATCAGAATGTTCAACTCAGGAATGATCTGGATGTAGCTACATCTGGATATGCCTTTTGTCAGAAATTAGTTGGATTTCTAAGCAAATCAGGTGAACTTCTAGTACAATCCTTCATCTTCTCATGCTGAGTGGAAAAGTCACTTAAACATTTGACAAATAGCTAAGTCTTTGAAGTTCATGTTTGATTTTCTTTCTAAGTTTTAAATTAAATCTATACTATTTTGCCCATTGATATGGTTGGAAAAAAGACATTAATTCAGACCACTGGTTACTTAGCAACTTGTATTTATTAAAAGCAGCCCTGTGAGATAAGAACCAGTAATTCATATTTTTGCTTAGCTCTAGTTAGCCTTTCAAGACACTCTTGGAAATGAATGCATTGTGTGATCTTGAAAATGAAGGGTGTTATACCCCCACCTCCCCCCTTTTTTTAATAGTTCTCATTTTCCATCCTCAGTCATTGGAGGTTTACCCTGTGATTCATGATCTAATTTCAGAATGAAAGATCAGAAAGCTGACTGGAATTTGCCTAGATATTAACATTATAGTGCATATAATAAAGCAGATTTTTCTCTGTTATTCTTCCCTTTTGAAACTCCAGTCAAGCTGTTTAAGATGAGATACTTAAATATTTTTTAAGTTTTTTTCTCTTGGGCTGTGCCCAAAATAAATAAAATTTTAAAACTGCTTATCATGGTTTTGAAGTAGCACAAATACTGCTATTCTCTGCATAGTGAAACACGGCCATTCTTATCAAGTATTTATTTGGTAAGTAGGCACCGGAGCACTTGAACTAAAGTTAAAGTCATGTTCCTTTCATGTCTTATTAAGGTCCTTGAAAGCAAGGGAGTGGAAATTTGATTTTGGTAACATAGCCAATTTAAGATAGGTTTCCTGAAAGGAGTAGGTGTGAAAGAATCTTTATGGAAGGGCACTTTGGCAATTGGGTGGGGAGTGGATTGGCAAAAGGAGAGAGTACAGGTATAATCTGGTGTCAGATAATGACAGCCTAACGGAGGATCCCAGTGACACTGGGATGAAGAAGGGAGAACTTTAGACAGCCAGACATCAGGATTCTTTGTTTTATGTGGAAGAGGAGGTGTTAATCTGGGGTACATACAGTGTGGTCACACACATATTCCGCATCCACAGAACACCTCTCCACTTGATGCAAAGCATTATTTCCTCCCAAGCCATGATGTAACCTCAGAATCTTGCAAACATTTGACAAATGCTTATTAATAAAAGCATTAGTTATGAAACATGTGCCGTATGCTGGGCACTGTACTCAGCCTTTACATGTATTATCTCAAAGATGATGTAGTGGTTAGGAACGTGAACTCTTTTTGCCATTTATGAGTTATGTGTTTTGGGGGGAGTTCCTAAGTTCTCTGAGCTTCAGTTTATTTGTCTTTCAATTGGGGTGTTAGTTTTTCTCTCATGAGGTTTGGGGGAGGAGTAAATGAATAAATAGATATAAATGGAAAGTTCTAAGAAGTGTCTGACATGAGGTTAATTGCAACGTGTTTGTTATTATTATTATTAATTCATAAAACAATTTTATGCAATAGGTACAATTTTGCAGATTAAAAAACTGAAGCACAAAGAAGCTAGGTAAATTGCTCAGGGTCATTGCTCAGAGAGTGACAGAGCTGAGCATCAAACTTAGACAATCTGACTCAGTGTCTGCTTTCCTGACTTAGGTGGGGACACTTATTGGAGTGAGAAAAGTGGAGGCTTGTCTTCATGAGAGTTGGTGGTCCAATCATTTCCACTGTAGAGTTTATCGTCTCCTGTGTAGAATTAGTACCCAGATTCTTGTACAAAATTTTTGCTATTTTTCCTTGATGTTTAATGGTTTTGTAAATGGTATTTTTCATTAAATTCCTTATTAAGAAGGGTTCCAATTTGTTTTTGCCTAAAAGTTGACCTGTGTAATATATATTATATTCATTTGTGACATCCCTTCTTATACCTAGTGAACCTTTGCTGGAGGCAGGAAGATGTGTGTGTGTGTGTGTGTGAGTTGTTTTGTCATGTCCGACTCTTTGAGACCCCAGGGACTGTAGCTTGCCAGGCTCCTCTGTCCATGGGATTCTCCAGGTGAGAATACTGGAACGAGCTGCCATTTCCTACTCTAGGGGGTCTTGCTGACCCAGGGATCAAACCCAGGTCTCCTGCATTGAAGGCAGATTCTTTACCACCCGAGCCACCAGGGAAGCCCGTGTAATACGTACTACGTATCTTTTATACAATGTGTGTGTGTGCTCAGTCGCTTTAGTTGTGTCCAACTCTTTGCAACCGTATGGACCCACCAGACCTTTGCAACCCTATGGACCTAGGGATCAAACCTGTGTCTCTTGTGTCTCCTGCATTGCAGGCAGATTCTTAACCCACTGAGCTACCTGGGAAGCTACAGTGTATGTAGAGTATACGTAATATAGTGTGTACATTATATAAATGTGTGCATTATAAAAATATACATTATATGTAATATATATGCTGTATAATACATTATATTAGGGAGATATTTACATTATATATAATCACTGGATAAGGAGAGATGTTACAGATGAGTATATATATTATATTATTGGAAATGTATCCAATATTATAATAATTCCAATATTATATTATTGGAAATTATTGAAATTGTAGTTTAAAAAATTTCTATGCCATCTACCTTTATCCACTTTTTAAGAGTCTCGTATATCTCCCATTCATAAGCCATGGTGAAGTTATGATGCCATTTCATGACCATTTTTATTCGGAATATTTTAGAGTATTAATATTTTAATTTAAATATTTTAACTTGAATGTTAAAATTAAATTTAATTTTAGTTTAATTTAAATTTAATATTAAAGTTAAATATCAGCTATTCTTTGACTTGTTGAAATAATTACATCACATCTAATTATAAAAGCCCAGATCTTTTTTATAATTGGACCTGCCACTAACATTATATTATACTTCAGTTATACCTCAATTAAAAAAAAATAGATATCAGATTTTAATTAGAGGTGGGAAGACTGCTGTGGCAACAAAGAATAAAAAATTCTCAATTCCTCCACAACTTCTTTGGGAAGGAGTATGTCATCACTGATTTCAATATTTTAACATTATGTTGTTGTTGTTGTTCAGTCACTCAATTGTCTCTGACTTTTTGCATCCCCATGGATTGCAGTATGCCAGGCTTCCCTGTCCTCTACTATTTCCCAGAGTTTGCTCAAGTTCATGTCCACTAAGTTGGTGATGCTATCTAACCATCTCCTCCTCTGCAACTCTCTTCACCCTTTGCCTTCAATTTTTCACAGCATCGAGGTTTTTTCCAATGAGTTGGCTCTTCACATCAGGTGGCCAAAGTATTGGAGCTTGAGCTTTAGCAACAATCCTTCCAGTGAATATTCAAGTTCCCTTGGGATTGACTGGTTTGATCTCCTTGCAGTCCAAGGGACTCTCAGCAGTCTTTTTCAGCAGCACAATACGAAAGCATCAATTCGGCGTTCAGCCTTTTTTATGGTCCAACTATCACATTTGTACATGACCACAGGAAAAACCATAACTTGGACTATATATGGCCCTTTGTTGGCAAAGTGATGTCTTTGCTTTTTAATATGCTGTCTAGGTTTGTCGTAGCTTTCCTTCTAAGAAGCAAGTGTCTTTTAATTTCATGGCAGCAGTTACCATCCACAGTGATTTTGGAGCCCAAGAAAAGAAAATCTGTCACTGCTTCCACTTTTTTTCCCTTCTATTTGCTGTGAAGTGATGGGAACAGATGCCGTGATATTAGTTTTTTTTAATGTTGAGTTTTAAGTCAACTGTTTCACTCACCTTTTTCAAGGTGAGGCTGTTTAGTTCCTCTTCACTTTCTGCCATTAGAGTGGTATCATCTGCATATCTGAGATCATTGATATTTCTCCCTGCAATCTTGATTCTAGCTTATGACTCATCCAGACCAACATTTCACATGATGTAGTCTGCATATAAGTTAAATAAGCAGGCTGACAATATACAGCCTCGTACTCCTTTCCCAATTTTGAACCAGTCGTTCTATGTAAGGTTCTAACTGTTGCTTCTTGACCCGCATACAGGTTTCTCAGGAGACAGATATTGTAGTCTGGTGTTCCCATCTCTTTAAGAATTTTGCACAGTTTGCTGTGAATCACACAGTCCAAGGCTTTCTCACAGTCAATGAAGCAGAAGTAGATTTTTTTCTGGAATCCCCTTGCTTTTTTTATGGTCCAACGAATGTTGGCAATTTAGTCCTTATAATTATTTGTTCTCATAAATAACTTTCAGAAATTTGTAACTCATTGTTTTTTTCTAAAGAGGCAAAAACTATTCTTGGTCTTGTGTAAAAAGTTCATGGATACTATTTAGTTGAGGAATATTTTTTAAATCTGACTTTTAAAAATATAGCCTGCGCTGTTTGATTTTACCCTTTTGTGTAAGTAATTATTTAACTGAAGTCCAGTTTATTTAAAGGAACTGTTTTAAAAATTTGTGAGTTTAAACTTGATTAAGGATGAAACACTTTGAGTTTTGATGAATTTGGTGTTTTGTTTTTACACTTTTGCTATACTTAGGTTTCAGCAGTACTGCAGTAACTGAACCAAAGATTCAACCCAGACTCATATAAGAGATAACCGTTCAGAGACCCATCACAAATTATTCACTTTGATTGCTTCACTTGACTTGACTCTGGTTTATCTGGAAACAGGTGGCCAGTGATGAGTCATTTTTAACCCTTCTAGGCCCCAGTTAACACTCCCTGCCTGTTTTGTCTTCCCAGGTACTTAGAGGTACACTCTAAGGCACCTCTGAGGGTGGGTCTCTGGGGGAGTATTACATTTCAGACTTGAATGGCTAGGCCAATAATCAACTGTGCACCTTTTCATTAAAAGCAGAAAGAAAACTGTAATCACTAATGGCCATCTTGGTTAACTTCTGCTCATCTAAGGACCCTGTAATTTTATTTAACCTGTTGCTGGAGCCTTGTCTTTTAACTCTGGGAGCATGAATTTCAGCCACTGGGAAGAAATATGGGGAGGCCTTCATGCCTGTGGGTTCCTGCTTCAGTCATCTGATGGGTTGACTCCAATTTTTTTTTCCAATCTGTTTTGTCCTTGAAAGATTGGCTTTTAAGTCGTTCCATAGGTAAATTTTCTTTAATGGGAAGAATAATTGGAAGTGGTGAATGGAATGAGGTTAGAAAAGAGAAACCTGGAATAAATCTTCATACATTCCTGTTTTTGTAAAAATGGGGCAGAGAAACTGCTTACTGAACCATTATACCTCTTTAAGGGGGAAAAAAAATGAAAATCATTTGGAGTCAGTAGTGGGCGTGGAACTTTTTTGTCCAAATGTTGAAAAGTTCAAGAAATTCAAATATGGCTTTGAAAGAAATGTAAATGACATTCTTAGGAGATCAAGGTTCTTTTTCTTTCCTCAGAGTGTTAGTGAAAGTGTTAGTCACTCAGTTGTGTCCGACTCTTTGTGACCCCATGGACTGTAGCCCACCAGGCTCCTCTGTCCATGGAATTCTCCAAGCAAGAATACTGGAGTGGGTAGCCATTTCTTTCTCCAGGGGATCTTCCCGACCCAGGGATCGAACCCAAGTCTCCTGCATTGCCGGCAGATTCTTTACCATCTGAGCCACAAGGGAAGCCCTTCTTTTGGTCAAGTGTAATATTATTGAAAGACTTAGAAAAGTCACTAAGGCAGTGCATCTCAAACTGTCTCAAAAAACCAGAATGACTTCCATGCCACCCCTGTAAGTTTAAAAAAATTTTTTTGTTTTATTTTTTGGCCATGTAGTATGTGGGATCTTAGTTCCCCAACTGGGAACGGAACCTGTGCCCCTGCATTTCATAGCCCCTGGACCACCAGAGAAGTCCTCCCATAGGTTATTTATTTTTCAGTAAGTCTAGACTGGGCCCGGGAGACTTCTTTTAACGACCTTTTCAGAGAATTCTGATGCAGGTGGTCCATAAACCATACTTAGAGGAAAACCTATTTAGAAGCTAAATTTAATTTCATATTCAGATTTGTGCTTCTGTTTTTAAGTTTTATGCATTTATTCCTCTGACTTTCATATACATTTTTATGGAATAACATGTGTCAATGCTGCCTTGGGGTTTTTATAATGGCACCCAATACTGTGTTTTATTTCCTTATTACTACCTATTTTTAAATAGATGAAATCAGAAAACCACAGAGTTGGTGGGAAGTTTTAGAAAGGATGTCGAACCTTCTGAATGGCGGATGTTGGGGTAGGACAGAGAGGGTTTGATCAAAAAGAGAAGTAGAGGAAGCCATATATTGCGAAGCAGTGGAAAACAAAGTCAATAGTGCACAGCACCGAGGGCTGGCAAGAGTGTTTGGACCTCTTCTGGTAGGCAGTAGGTTGCCAGTTGCTTTTTTGAGCAGGGGACTAACCTGACGCAAACAAGCCTTACTCTTGGGCAAGGGACACCTGATACCTGGTCCAGAAGAGAGGATTCATGAAGGGCAGAAGGGAGCAGGTGAGCACTTAGGCCTTGATTTTAGCAGGACTGACTGAAAGGTTCATGAAGCAGAATTGTCCCAAGCTGTTTTCCTTAAGGCCTTTGGCCAGTAAATTGCTGTCTCCAGCAGCCGCAGTGGTGGTGGCACAGTGTTAGAGTCCACCTGCCAACAGAGGAGACGTGGGTTTGATTCCTGGGTCAGGAAGATCCCCTGGAGAAGGAAATGGCCACCCACTCCAGTATTCTTGCCTGGAAAATTCCATGGACAGAGGAACCTGGTGGGCTACAGTCCACGGGGTTCACAAAAGACTCAAAGGTGACTTTACTAAACAACAGGCAGCTAGCTGCATGTTATGGTGTAACATCAAGGTCACCCAGCCCAGCCGTCAGGACATATAGTCTCTCTCAGCTTTGAGAGCCCTTGAGTAACTATATATTTCAACTAGTATCACTGCCATACCATGGTTGGGCATGAGTCTCACATTAGACCAGGGAAATAGACTCAGGGAATAATTGGTCAGAACCCATACATCTAGAAACTGGCAGGGCTGTACTAAAACTCTGGAGCTACCTACTTATGATGTATAGGCTCTTTTTTAAAAAAAGTATTATTTGATTATAAAGTGATACATATCTGTAACAAATTATGTTGAAAGTGAAAGTGTTAGTCTCTCAACTGTGTCCGACTCTTTTCGACCCCCTGTACTTTAGCTCACCAGGCTCCTCTGTCCATGGAATTCTCCAGGCAAGAATACTGGAACAGGCCACCATTCCCTTCTCCAAGGTATCTTCTCAACCCAGGGATCGAACCAAGGTCTCCCATATTGCAGGCAGATTCTTTACCATCTGAGTCACCAGCTGAAAACAGTCCAGTGTATGTTGTTCAACTTTTTTCTTGCAAACACCAACATACATTAAATACATATGTATTAGGAATACAAGATGGGAGTTGTGTTATTTTATAACTTGCTTTTTTTTCACTTGATGCTGTAACTCGGACAACTTCCTGGTTCAGAGCATACAGATGTAAGTCTTTTCTGATGGCTTCATTTACTATAGAAATTTTTTTTTCAAATAACCTGCATATTTCCATTTCCTCCTACATATTTCAGTTTCCAGAATTGTAATATGTTTAAGCTATTCTGCATTGATCTAGAGCAAATGTGTATTTGAGTGTGTGTGTGTGTGTATGTGTGTGTGTTATTAGTGTATTATTGGGCAGGACAGTCTATGGGAAAACTTGGAATTGCTGGGTCAACAGAAACATGTACTATTTTTTAAATAGCCAATTTTTCTTCCAGTCTTCAATATTAAGTATGATGGATCATGTAAAGTTTATCAAATAAATGAAAATACCATTTCAAATTCATAGTTTCATAATTACTAGTGAAATTAACATCTTTCACATGTTGCTTAGCCATTCATAGTTCTCTTATGACTTGTTCATTTGCCTGTTTTTATTCAACTTTTTATCTCTTTCTTACTGTTACCCAAATATGCCTTATAGTTTAGACATAGCCGGTATTATATATATTGCATGTCATGCAAACTTTTTTTCCTTTTGTTGTCCTTTGTTGAAGGAATTGTTAAAGTACTAGCTGAACATTTTACAAATATTTAATTTTAAGTAATTTCAGACTTACAGAAAACTGCAAAAATAGTACACAGAGTTTCTGTGTATCCTTTACCCATTTCCCCCAAATTTTAACACCTCATTAATCATGGTAGTTATCAAAATAGGATACTAACATTGTTACAGTACTATAATGTCTAGTCTACAGATCTTATTCCCGTTTCACCAGTGTCCTCCTGGTCCAGAGTCCCATCCAGGATCACACATGGCATTTTGCTGTCACGTCTTCTTAGTCCCTTTTGGTCAGAAATGGGAATCCCTCAGCCTTTGTCTGTCTTTCATCATCTTGACACGTTTTCGGAACACTGGCCAGTTGTTTTGTAGAAAATCCCTCAATATAGGTTTGTCTTATATTTCTTCATGAGTGTATGACTAAGAGTGTGGCTTAGTCTGGAAATAGCCAAAAATATCTGCCTGAGGAAGAGATGCTTAAACTAACCCTGGAAGGATACAGAGGAAGTAAATGTGTGAAATGAGGGTACAGAGAAGGCTGGTGGTTTGGCAGCTGGATCAGGCCCAGCTCTGTGGGACCTTTTAAAGATATGTGATGTTGACAGTGATGGGAAGCTGTTAAAGGGTTTTAAGGGAAGAAATGACAATATTTGAATGCCATGCCGGTTGTATGTAGAATTAAACAAAGAGGGACATGATGGAAACAAATAGACCAATTAGAAGGCTATTCTAGTGATGCAGACATAATAAAAAGTGACACAGATTAGGCTCCTCTGAAGAAAGATGGTGAGAAAATGCAGATTTGAGAGTTATCTTGGAGGGTGACTCAGTAGATATGAGCGATAGAATGGATGTGGATTGAGGGAGGAAGGAGATGTATGGCAACTATTTCCAGGTTTTCCCGGGTTTGTGTAACTGATTGGATGTTGATGGCATTCACTGAAATACAGGAGAAATCTCTTCTGAAGTCAGATGCTTCACCATCTCTGCTCCCCTTACATGCCAACATTCACAGTATCTTTGCCTGCTTGTGCTCCTGCATCCCAGTCTGTCCACTTCACTTCCAAGCTCTATGTATTTTCCCCTCAGAATCTCTCCCAGTAGCTATTTATCCTTCTACATTCTTTTTACCACTCTCAGTCCAGTCCTGCGGTACCTCAAACACAGTTGCATCCTTGCCTCCTTTCTGAATTGCCAGTATCTTTTTTTCTATGTAAGTTTACCCATCATTCACAGACTCTGTTTTTTTCAGCTTCATTGAGGTATTATTAACAGTGTTAGGTGCTCAGTCATGTCCAACTCTTTGCATCCACATGGACTGAAGCCTGTCAGGGACCTCTATCCATGGAATTCTCCAGGCAAGAATACTGGAGGGGGTAGCCATTCCCTTCTCCAAGCGATCTTCCCAACCCAGGGATGGAACCCAGGTGTCCTGCATTGCAGGCAGATTCTTTACCACCTGAGCCACTAGAGATTACTTCATTTGAATAAATAATGTACTATGTGTCTAGTTTGGGCGGATCACTTTATTGAGCAGAGTTGAGAATTAGACAAGAAGCTAAGCAAAACTGAAGAGATTCAGGGTCAGGTTGCCTCATGATAAAAAGAAACTGTCCTTGTCATACTCCTTACATAAAAATAAATTGCACAGATCAAAGGTATTCATTAAAAAATAACTAACCATAAAATTACTAGGAGAAAAAGATTGGTAGACATATTTAAAATTTTTATCATTAGTGAGTTTGAAGACCCTCTAAAGAATGATGTATAACCCAGATATCATCAAGGAAAAATAGATCGATTAGGCTAAAACTTTAAAAATTTGGTACAAAAATTAAACAATCTTCAACAAAAACTCCAACTAAACTAATAAATATAGAATAATGATATAGAAGGACAGACTTTTTCAAACTCTACAGAAATAACTGCTTCAGGAATGAATCATCTTTGAACGCTGAAATGAATAGGCAAAAGTATATTTGCATTTCTCAAAGTAACTCGCTATAAGATACTTTGTAATTATAAGAGGAAAACTAGTGTCTTTACAGGGAAGAAACCTGGCAGATGTAAGTTAGGTGATCGAATTTGACATCGGGTAACAAGGCAAATCGGTGTCCTCCTGAAGTACTGAGAAGAATACGTCACCACTTCTGAGGTATTTTTGCCCCCAAAATGCATAACTACCTGTTGTATTTTGTATTTGTAGCACTTACCACAGTTTTAATGATTTATTTGTGCAGATGGTTAATATCTTAGCATCTCTCTGCTCAACTTCCTGCCTCTAGCAGAATATAAGTTTCATAAGATGAATAGTGTCTGAATCTTTTCTCACTAGCTCCTAACATGAAGTAGGAGCTTTATAAATAATGTTGAATCAGTCAATGAATGAATGAATTTACTTAGAGGTAATACTGTACAAAAAAGATCTTCACGACCCAGATAATCATAATGGTGTGATCACTCACCTAGAGCCAGACATCCTGGAATGTGAAGTCAAGTGGGCCTTAGAAAGCATCACTACGAACAAAGCTAGTGGAGGTGATGGAATTCCAGTTGAGCTATTTCAAATCCTGAAAGATGATGCTGTGAAAGTGCTCCACTCAATATGCCAGCAAATTTGGAAAACTCAGCAGTGGCCACAGGACAGGAAAAGGTCAGTTTTCATTCCAATTCCAAAGAAAGGCAATGCTCATACTACTGCACAATTGCACTCATCTCACATGCTAGTAAAGTAATGCTCAAAATTCTCCAAGCCAAGCTTTAGCAATACGTTAATGATGAACTTCCAGATGTTCAAGCTGGTTTTAGAAAAGGCAGAGGAACCAGTGATCAAATTGCCAACATCTGCTGGATCATGGAAAAAGCAAGAGAGTTCCAGAAAAGCATCTATTTCTGCTTTATTGACTATGCCAAAGCTTTTGACTGTGTGGATTACAATAAATTGTGGAAAATTCTGAAAGAGATGGGAATACCAGACCACCTGACCTGCCTCTTGAGAAACGTGTATGCAGGTCAGGAAGCAACAGTTAGAACTGGACATGGAACAACAGACTTGTTCCAAATAGGAAAAGGAGTAGGTCAAGGCTGTATATTGTCACCCTGCTTATTTAACTTCTGTGCAGAGTACATCATGAGAAACGCTGGGCTGGAAGAAGCACAGGCTGGAATCAAGATTGCCAGGAGAAATATCAGTAACTTCAGATATGCAGATGACACCACTCTTATGGCAGAAAGTGAAGAGGAACTCAAAAGCCTCTTGATGAAAGTGAAAGAGGAGAGCAAAAAAGTTGGCTTAAAGCTCAACATTCAGAAAACAAAGATCATGGCATCTTGTCCCATCACTTCATGGCGAATAGATGGGGAAACAGTGTCAGACTTTATTTTGGGGGGGCTCTAAAATCACTGCTGATGGTGATTGCAGCCATGAAATTAAAAGACACTTACTTCTTGGAAGGAAAGTTATGACCAACCTAGATAGCATATTCAAAAGCAGAGACATTACTTTGCCAGCAAAGGTCCATCTAGTCAAGGCTATGGTTTTTCCAGTAGTCATGTATGGATGTGAGAGTTGAACTGTGAAGAAAGCTGAGCACCAAAGAATTGATGCTTTTGAACTGTGGTGTTGGAGAAGACTCTTTTGAGAGTCCCTTGGACTGCAAGGAGGTCCAACCAGTCCATTCTAAAGATCAGTCCTGGGTGTTCTTTGGAAGGACTGTTGCTAAAGCTGAAACTCCAATACTTTGGCCACCTCATGCAAAGAGTTGACTCATTGGAAAAGACTCTGATGCTGGGAGGGATTGGGGGAAGGAGGAGAAGGGGACGACAGAGGATGAGATGGCTGGATGGCATCACCAACTCGATGGGCATGAATTTGAGTGAACTCTGGGAGTTGGTGATGGACGGGGAGGCCTGGAGTGCTGAAATTCATGGGGTCGCAAAGAGTCGGACACGACTGAGCGACTGAACTGAATTGAACTGAATACTTGTGGGAAAGAGGTAGTTAACCTTGGAACTGTTGAGTTCTCACTCAATCCCAGTTGGATGCCATGGTGAAAGTGGCTGGAGTGAAGACACAGTGCTCAGACTAAGCCTTAATTGAAGCCTTGAAAGAAACATGGAATAATTAAGAGAAAAGACTTAACATAAAGTGTGTTA
This sequence comes from Bos grunniens, assembly GCF_055505025.1. Classification (NCBI taxonomy): domain Eukaryota; kingdom Metazoa; phylum Chordata; class Mammalia; order Artiodactyla; family Bovidae; genus Bos; species Bos grunniens. The sequence goes on from NC_141190.1 coordinate 10,936,226, forward strand.
AAAGAAAAAGCTAGCTTAAAATTCAACATTCGAAAAACTAAGATCATGGCATCCGGTCCCGTCACTTCATGGCAAATAGATGGGGAAACAATGGAAACAGTGACAGACTTTATTTTCTTGGGCTCCAAAATCACTGTGGATGGTGACTGCAGCCATGAAATTAAAAGACACTTGCTCCTTGAAAGAAAAGCAATGACACACCTAGACAGCATATTAAAAAGCAGAGACATAACTTTGCCTACAAAAGTCCATATAGTCAAAGCTATTGTTTTTCCAGTAGTCATGTGCAGATGTGAGAGCTGGACAGTAAAAAAAGGCTGAGTGCTAAAGAATTGATGCTTTGAAACTGTGGTGCTGGAGAAGACTCTTGAGAGTCCCTTGGCCTGCAAGGAGGTTAAACCAGTCCGTCCTAAAGGAAATCAGTCCTGAGTATTCATTGAAAGGACTGATGCTGAAGCTGAAGCTCCAGTACTTTGGCCACCTGATGGGAAGAGCTGACTCATTAGAAAAGACCCTGATGCTGGGACAGATTGAAGGCAAGGGGAGAAGGGGGCGATAGAGGATGAGCCGGTGGGATGGCATCACCGACTCAATGGACATGAGTTTGAGCAAGCTCCGGAGATGGTGAAGGACAGGAAACCTGGCGTTCTGCAGTCTATGAGGTCGCAAAGAGTCAGACACGACTGAGTGACTGAACAGCAAAGGTGAGGGAAGTGGGAGGAGAAAGGAACTACCTCTACTTCATTTAAAATGAGGCAGGAGTTTGTTCTAGAGTAGGTACTGTTCAGCTGATCAAGGCCAGGCATTTAGAGGTTATTGGTAACTGTCTTAGAGAACTTTTTCCTAATGCACTGAGCCTTAGGTTTCAATGAACATAAAGATCTTCTGGGGCGCTTGATAAAAATAGAGATCTGTGGGGCACCCTTTCCAGAAATTCTGACTCGGTGAGGCATAGAAATCTGTTTCTTGTTAACAACCACCCTCCTCCTCTACTGAGTAATTATGCTGCAGGTGGCCCAGGAACCACACTCAGAGGAAACTACATCAGAGTGGAGGGATGTCAGCTGCAGGGAAGGAAAGTAGGAAGTGAGTGGGGTGTGCAAAGAGAAACAGTGGGCTGGACTGCCACTTGCTAGTGATTTTGGCAATACATAGGGGCTCCCCTGGGAGAAGACGACGGCACCCCACTCCAGTGTTCTTGCCTGGGAAATCCCAGGGACGGAGGAGCCTTGTGGGCCACAGTGCGTGAGGTCGCACAGAGTCGGACACGACTGAGCGACTTCACTTTCAGTTTCCACTTTCATGCATTGGAGAAGGCAATGGCACCCCACTCCAGTACTCTTGCCTGGGAAATCCCATGGACGGAGGAGCCTGGTGGGCTGCAGTCCATGGGGTCGCACGGAGTCGGACATGACTGAAGCGACTTCACTTTCCACTTTCATGCATTGGAGAAGGAAATGGCAGCCCACTCCCGTGTTCTTGCCTGGAGAATCCCAGGGACGGCGGAGCCTGGTGGGCTGCCGTCTCTGGGGTCGCACAGAGTCGGACACGACTGAAGCGACTTAGCAGCAGCAGCAGCAGGGGCTTCCTTGGTGGTTCAGCCGGTAAAGGATCCACCTGCAATGCAGGAGACATAGGAGATGATTCCCTGGAGGAGGAAATGGCATCTCACTCCACTGTTCTTGCCTGAAATGTCCCATGGACAGAGGACCTTGATGGGCTTTAGTCCATAGGGTCACAAAGGGTCGGACACGACTGAACGACTAAGGACACAATTGGCAGTATAGGGAATTTTTTGAGCATTTAAAAGTAATCTGCCAGGGAAACTTTTGGAGGGACACAGCCTGTTTAGATTTTGTCCACTGCATTGAAGAGATTGTCTAGTTCAAAACCAGAAATGTGACTGCAGCTGTCTACTGAAATATGTTGAACAGTTAGAATATTTCCTGTGGTTGAGGAACCCTGGAGAAGCGGTGGATGAGAGGTATTCTAGGAGAGGTTTTGCTTTTGAAAATAGTGCTGGATTAAATTCATCTCGTTCATGTACTGCCCTTAGAAAATACATGAAAATTAAATAAAATTGATTAATAATGCCCAAGGACTGACCTCATCTCTGGGCTTCAGGCATCTGGCAGGCAAAGAAAATGATATTTAGAAATTTTATTTCTGATTCATTATGCTTTATTGAATTAGATAACTTCTGGATGGTATTTTCTTAAAAGCAAATTACAATAAAAGGGAAGTATGTTCAAGTGGATATTAGAGTTTGGTGGTTTATGGGCAGCTTATCTTTAGAATGCATAATTTCTAGGAAATTTTAGTATTTTAACAGCAAGATAACACAATTAGGCTCTTGTGAATTTATGGTGACAAATTAGCTGCATTTCTTCCCAGCACTTCAAATTCATTTTCCAAATGTTTTATGAAGTTTTTATTGTTTTATGAAAATATTAATTGAATCATCTCATTTAAAAATACAACAGAATCATGAATTAGTACATTTATGAGCATATGAAATGCCTTTTGAGTATCACAATTTATTTTATTTTTGTATTGAAGTATAGTTGATTTACAATATCATCTTAGTTTCAGATGTACAGAAAACCAATTCATTTATACATATGTATTTTTTTCTAATTCTCATCCATTATAAGTTATGTGACATTGATGTACTTGTTATTTATCTATTTTATATATAGTATTGTATATCTGTTAATTCCCTGCTCCTAATTTATCCCTACCTCCATTTCCCCTTTGGGAAGTTTGTGTTCTATCTCTGAGTCTGTTCTGTTTTGTAAATAAGTTCATTTGTATTACTGTTTAGATTCCACGTATAACTGATATCATATAATACGGCTTTTTCACTCAGTAGGATAATCTCTAGGTTCATCCATGTTGCTACAGAGGCAGTTATTTCATTCTTTCTTATGGACAAGTAATTTGAATACCACAACTTAGAATTTATATTAAAAACCAGCAAATATTTTAAATTGAACTCTCTTGGTTAGATAATTATGCATTGAATTTCTTTTCTTTCAATGTTTATTTATTTACTTATTTTTGGCTGTGCTGGGTCTTCATTGCTTTGAAGGCTCTTCTCTAGTTGCAGCCCGTGGGGGCCACTCTTTCATTTCGGTGCCCAGGCTTCTCTTGCTGCGGAGCACAGGCTCTACGGTGTGCAGACTTCAGCAGTTGCAGCTCCTGGGCTCTAGAGCACAGGCTGTAGTTTGTGGCACGCGGGCTCAGTTTCCCCACGGCACATAGGATCTTCCCAGACCAGGGATCAAACCCGTGTCTTCTACATTGGCAGGCCAGTTCTTTACTGCTGAGCCACCAGGGAAGCCCTACATTGAATTTCTTAACTACGTATTCCAGGTGTTCAGTCCACAGACATTGAATCATCCTGCCTAAGAAACAAGTGGAGGGAATGGATGCCCTTTTACTTTCTGGCAGCAAAAAGACTATGAATCAGATGCTAGTAATGCCAAACTGAAGTCTCGTTTCTGCAATAAAGGCTACTGCTCTTATCCGAAGGCCAAGAATTTGACCTTCCCATGATTCCATCATTAACTATTAAATGTGAATTGCCAGTATCACTGTGTGACTAATGGTAGGAACTCTGGGATCTTACACACCTAGTTTTAAGTCTTTGCTTCACCACTTAGTTGTACTTCCCTGGTGGCTCAGATGGTAAAGCGTCTGTCTACAATGCAGGATACCTGGATTCTATCCCTGGGTTGGGAAGATCCCCTGGAGAAGGAAATGGCAATCCACTCCAGTACTATTGCCTGGAAAATCCCATGGACAGAGGAGCCTGGTAGGCTACAGTCCATGGGGTCGCAGAGAGTCGAACACGACTGAGCGACTTCACTTTCACTTCACCACTTAGTTCACTTGCTTACCTATTCTAGGCTCTAGTTTTCTACCCTTTAAAATGGAGATGATGATCATTATCAGTTGTTGAGTGCTTCCTGCCACCAAGCCTCCTGCCACGTTGGTTTCACAAGCATTTTCTCACTTTACCTTCTCAACAGTTCTTTCCTTCCTTACTATTATCAGCCCCACTTTGACATTTGGGTAGCTGTGACCCCACAGTTAGTGATTGGAATTGGAATTTGAACTCCTGTGGTTGACCCTGGAGGTTGGATATCAAATGTCTAGACTCAACTGCCTCCTGTTTGATAAAGCTATTGTGAGGACTGAGCTCACGGGGGTTAGTACATGATTTCAGTTAACCAGAGAAGGAAAGCTTTCGGTTAGTTGTGTGTGTGTTAGTCGCTCAGTCGTGTCTGACTCTTTGAGAACCCATGGACTGTAGTCTGCCAGACTCCCCTGTCCATGAGATTTCCTAGGCAAGAGTACTGAAGTGGGTTGCCATTTCCTTCTCCAGCAGATCTTCCCCACCCAGGGATCAAACCTAGGTCTCCTGCATTGTAGATAGATTCTTTACCATCTGAGTCACCAGAGAAGCCCTATGTATTATTATTGTGATAGCTTTTGCTGAATTAAAGGTGATATACATAGTCTTACCTCACCTTCACAGAACTCAGCTTGCTCTTATCTAGAAGGAAGTGGAGGGGGAAAAAAGGTAAGAAAGATGATTTTTGAGCAACCAAATTATAAATCATGTAGCAGTCATCGTAATCAGCATATAGTTTAATCACAGGAGACTATACAGGAGATCCCTTCAGACCTGTGTCCAGTTCAGCTTTGATTTTACGAATAAGCTTAAATTACAGTGACTGACCTAGACTAACAGGAGAGAAAGGCTGAAGTCAGAGCAGTTTGGTGAAGTAATTTTTCTAAGTGATTTTCTAGATGAAAGCAAGTTAGAAATAGAGGGAAACATTGCTATTAGCAGGTACATTGAAATAAGACTGAGTCACCAAGAAAGAGTGTATAATGAATTGTGTGTGTGTGTTTAGTTGCTCAGTCATATCCACCTCTGCAATCCTATGGACTATAGTCCGCAGACTCCTGTCCATGGAATTTTTCAGGCAAGAATACTGGAACTGGTTGCCATTTCCTACTCCAGGAGATCCTCCCAACCCAGGGATCTCTTGGGTCTCCTGCGTTGGCAGGTGAATTCTTTACCACTATTTATATTTTAATCAAAGAAAAATATAATACTATCTTAGAAATATTTACTTCGACAGTTCAATCTCACAAAATTCTCCTCCTTCTTTGTCTTACTGATATTCAGAATCACCACTTTGACCCCTGGATTCACATAGGTAAATACCAGTACATCCCTATATTGCCAGAGTAACCCTGTATCAATTAGGCGGCAGATTATGGAATCCTAAGAGTGCCTTAGACAATGGTACTTGTCTTACACAATAACAGTTCAGAGGAGAGTGGTTTCAAGATAACTTCAGCAGCTCAGCAGTATCTGCAAGGAGCCAGGCTCCCTCCACCCTCCACCTCTGCCATCCTCCTCACACCAGCTGCCTCTTAGGCTTGACCCATCTGGGTTGCAAGAGGGCTGCTGCATTTCAAGTTTTACATGAAGACACATGTCCAGCTGATGAAAAGGCACATGTTCTGCAGTCTGTTTGTATTGAGATGAAAGTCTCTCAGAGTCCTCCCAACAAATTGCTTCCTTCTTGTCTCTTTGTCCAAGATTTGGTCAACTGTCAACTAGTCAAGTCCTGAGTGCCACAGAGTCTGGAAAAGTGAGTATCTCTAGTGAGATTGGACCCTGCTGGCAGGAAGAATGGTGAGGGGTGGAGGAGTGGGCGGCTGTTGGATAGACAACTGACAGTGTCTGGCAAAAAGCTAACTGCAATGAAGCAAGTCGTTAGATATTAGTCATTTCTGATATCTATAATAAAAGTCTGTGTCACTTTACTTTCCTAACCATTTGTTGTGAAAAGGGGCTGATTTTTTTTTATCTTCCTACTGCAAGCCAGGAACTATAATAGAATTTTGTTTGTGTGTTTCTTTAAATAAATTTCCATTCCAGTTCTTCTGGAAAGCTGTTATTTCTCTCCATTTAATAGATGAAGATAAAGTGCACAAAAAAGTTAAATAAGACACCATAGCACTCCTGTCTCACAAGTGGTAGATGCTTGAATCTCCTACAGGTATATGCCCCCAAAGCCTGAACTGTTGGGTTAAGACTATGCAACGACTTCTTCCTGGTGTCAGAACGAAAACTACTGCACTATGAGAAATAATTCTTTTATGGCCCAAAGTGCGACTTGATTGCACTCAGAGTGGCCTAGATTTACCTCACAGTAATTTAAAACATATGTTGGGTGTGGTGATTTATTTAATAATCTTTCCTGAAGCGACTGCATTCCTGCCGATTGATCTAAACTACACTGCCGAGGTGTGTTTCCCTTTGGATATCCTTCTGAGGATGGGCTTCCCTGGTGGCTCACATGGTAGAGTCCGCCTGAAATGCAGGAGACCTGGGTTTGATCTCTGGGTTGAGGGATGGCTATCCACTCCAGTATTCTTGTCTGGAGAATTCCTTGGACAGAGGAGCCTGGCAGGCTACAGTCCACAGGGTTGCAAAGAGTCAGACATGGCTGAGTGACTAACACAACATCTTCCTAGGGATAGGAGACAAACACCTGATCCCCAATGAGTACTCGCATGTAGTACTTAACAAGCATATAAAAAAATCAACAAAAGCTAGTTCTCATATTTGGATCAAATTTCACATTTATCTTACCAATATTTTAATACAAATAAGATATCCTCTGGGTCATGGCATATTTCTGATCTACAAATATTACATAGAAATAACTTTCAAGTATAAAAAAGTAATCTTGGGTTTTAATGTCTGAATCCTTCCAAATAGCAAGAATGGGCTTAGGTCATTTTTTCTTTTTTCCTGAAGCAGGTCCCAATCTGTAAATGTGTGACTCAGGAGCTCCATCTTTCTGCATCTGTCATTAAAGGCATGGGAGTGACCCTTTGCTTCCTTTTATCTAAATCAGATTAGGTCACTGCAGCCCACGGCCTGGGTTATGATCATTTCCTTTATCTCCAGCTGTAAACTTCACCCTTTTCTTCCTGAAAAACATGAACTATAACCCAGTGGGGAGAAGAAAGACTGCTGGATTGACCAATTAGAAATGAGAGTCCAGGACATGCGTGAGGTGTTCTGGCCTCTCTCACCTGCCAGCAGCCTACACCTGCTTATCCAGTTCTGTACAGCAGTCAGTCTGAAAGGAGTGCCAGGGAGCCAATGACATGTTTGTGCCAAGGTCTCTCTGCTGTCGTGTGTGCCCCGTCGCTAAGGAGACTGTTCACTGCCTGGTTGGTCTGTATTCTATACTTTGTATTCTGGAAAATCTGGTTCTGTGTGTGCAAGGAAGTTAGGATCCTGAGCTTACACACACACACACACAGTAAGAAAAAGAAGGAAAATTAAGGGAATAAAAATTAAGGCTCAAAAGAAACACTGTGTTAACCAGTCGGACATTTTCCTCTTATTCTTGGCATTACTTGCTCCTGGCTATAAAGTGCAAGATCGTAGAGCTGCTTCCACATTTCCTTGGGGGCAGTTGAGACACAGCCATCCAGATGGGACCCTGAACCCAGAAGGATCCTGGTGTTGGGTGTAATAAATACCTTGAGGGCATAGAGAGAGTAAAAGTCAAAGCTATATCAGTTTGGAGAGGGTTGTGCCCCTTCCCAGGCCACTCTTGGCTGAGATTTGATTTTTGCCCCACCTCCTCTGGGCACAGTCAGGAATTGCTCAGATGGTTCTTGGAGCTACTTGTTAGCTGTTCCATGGATGCCGGGGTTGGTCTCCGTGTGCTCATTGTAAATATATGGTCCCGATACTCCTTCTGTGCCTGATTCCCCCACAGTGTTGTATGTGAGGATGAACAGAGAGAGGACTCTTTACACTTTAAAAGGTCCATTCAAAGAGGAAATATGTTGTGTCTTTAGAACCTACAGTCCAGAGATAAAGGCAAGAAAACAGGAGCTCTAAAACAAAAAGAACTTTCAAGAGGTATCTTACAGGCTAAATATATCACAAGGCTGTAGTTAGATGTTATCAAGCTTCAGGACGGAGAAGGCAATGGCACCCCACTCCAGTACTTTTGCCTAGAAAATCCCATGAACGGAGGAGCCTGGTGGGCTGCAGTCCATGGGGTCGCTAGAGTCGGATACAACTGAGCGACTTCACTTTCACTTTTCACTTTCATGCATTGGAGAAGGAAATGGCAACCCACTCCAGTGTTCTTGCCTGGAGAATCCCAGGGACGGGGGAGCTTGGTGGGCTGCGGTCTATGGGGTCGCATAGAGTCGGACACGACTGAAGCGACTTAGCAGCAGCAGCAGCAAGCTTCGGGAATATGGGCTCTTCTGGGAGCAGAGAGTAGGGAGCAGGTTGGGACTAAATCAGGCATTCCTGATGAATGTTTTTGATTAGTTGTAGACCACTCTGAGGGTTTCCCTAGTAGCTCAGCTGGTAGAGAGTCCACCTGCAGTGTAGGAGACTCTGGTTCGATTCCTGGGTCAGGAAGATCCCCTGGAGAAGGGATAGGCTACCCAAGCCAGTATTCTTGGGCTTCCGCGGTGGCTCAGATGGTAAAGAATCTGCCTGCAATGTGGGAGACCTGGTTCGATCCCTGGGTCAAGAAGGGTATAGAGGAGGGAATGGCAACCCACTCCAGTATTCTTGCCTGGAGAATCCCCATGGACAGAGGAGCCTGGTGGCTACAGTCCATGGGGTCACAAAGGGTCAGACACAGCTGAGCGACTAAGTACAGCATGGCACAGACCACTCTGAATTGACGGAGTGGTGAGGAGCCCAGTTGTGAATGAGAGAAGTGAGCCTGGGAGGGTCCAATGAGGATGACTAGCAAGTAGATACTGAAGTTGGGACTCACACCCAAGCTGAAGCCAAAGGCTGTCTTTGCACTATGTGTTCCTGGAGCCTCCACTTAAAAAAAAAAAAAAAATTTTTAGGCTGTGCTGAGTCTTAGTTATAGAACCATCCTAGTTCCTCACCCAGGGATCTAACCCAGGCCCCCTGCATTGGGAGTGCACTGGACCGCCAGGAAGTCCCAGAGCCTCCACTTTGAAAAGGGACTTTATATTTTATTTGGGTATGATGTCAAGTCCTTTCCCTGTGCCTTTGGCATCCTCTGGCGTGTCCTGTTTCTGTGTATTTCTGATCCTCCAAATGCAAGGTTTATCTTATCTCTGGCACTCGAGGTCACCTTCAGTCTGCCCTCCCATGATAAGTGCTGAAGTGTGAGGATCTGGAGAAGACAGCATTTCCAGCATCATGCCAACTCTCCTGTCACTGATGTTACATGGATTACTTCCTTCCTTCAAGGACCATTTGCTTCTTATTACGGCACTTAAGTTTTCTTTCCTTCTGCTGGAAATGGAGGAAGTACTAGACATCATATTGGCTTGATCCACTGCAGTCAGCAAGGCGCCACCACGTCTTCCCTCCCTTGCTGCCCACAGTCCGTTTTCAATAGCACACCCACAGTCACTTTTTAAATTATACCGCCGTGGATGTCCCTCATTTGCCCATAGCCCTAAATAGTTCCCCATTTAACTCTGAGTAAAAGTGAAAGTCTGTTTGGTGACCTTGTGGTGACCTCTTACTTTCCTTACCTCTCTTGTTTCATGTCCCACCACTCTCCTCTCCGTTCACCCCGCTCCTCTTGCTTTTTCTCAAACACACAAAAAGACGCATTGCCACTTTAGGGCATCTGCACTGGCTCTTTCCTAATCCTCATCTCCTTCAAGCCCCTGCTTCTTTTTGGCTTCAAAGTGGGGTGTGTGTGTGTGTGTGTGTGTGCGTGTGTGTGTGTGCGTGCCTGCTCAGTCGTGTCCAACTCTTTGTAACCCCATGGACTGTAGCCCACCGGGCTCCTCTGTCCATGGGATTCTCCAGGCAAGAACACTGGATTGGGTTGTCAGTTCCTTCTCCAGGGGATCTTCCCAACTCATGGATCAAACCTACGTGTCCTGTATCTCCTGCATTGGTAGGTGAATTCTCTACCACTGAGCCACCTGGGAAACCCTTGAAAGTGATACCTATCTTGAAAATGCCATTTATTACCTGCTGCCTGACAGATGCCCTCTGCAGCATTCCTGATTTTCTTACTTTTTTTTCAATAATACGTATTACCTTCCAGCTTCTATACAGTTTATTTATTGAACAGGTTTATTCTCTGTATGTTTGCTCCACAAAAGCAGAAATCTTTGCCAGTTTTGTTCACTGATGGCCTCCACATACCTAGAATAATGCCTGGCACGTTCTAGGTGTTCAGTCCATGTTTGTTGAATGAATATAGGATTGAATTAATAAATTGACTATTAAGACAATTAAATGAGCCACCTGTAAGTTCTTAAAGGCTGGTTAGCACCTTTGGAAGATACATTTTAACACAGATCTACAGCCAAATATTTAGTAAGCTTTTGTTATTTTCCAGGGAATGTGATGGGAAGTGTACTGTATACTTTAAGGGAATTACATTTTCATTTGTTCAACAAATTGTATGTGGAGGGTGGGCGGGGGCGCTTCCCAGGTGGCTTAGTGGATAAAGAACCCACCTGCAATGCAGGAGATGCAGATTCAATATCTGGGTGGGGAAGATTTCCCTGTAGGAGGGCTTGACAACCCATTCCAGTAATCTTGCCTGGAAAATCCAATGGACAGAGGAGCCTGGCAGGCTATAGTTCATGGGGTCCCAAAGAGTTGGACATGACTGAAGCAACTGAGCATGCATGCGTGTGTGTGTGTGCGTGTGTGTGTGTGTATTTATGTATGTGTATTTATGTGAGTGTATATATAGACCTTATTATGTAGGAAGCACTGTTAGAAACTTAGGATAGAAGACAAATAATAACAAGTGTTCCAAGTATCAGGCTCAGTGGAGCCAGATTCTCTGATTTTTTTTTTTAAGAGAAGCTTTAATCTGAATTTTTATATGAAATCTCTCAGTTTTTAAATGTTGATAACTAAATTAGAATTTCTAAACTTACTGTGACAACAAAATTAAATATTTATCACCACCATATGTTGCCTTTGGGCTTTGCTTATAATATCTGCTAGTTTGAAGGATAACATGGTATCAACTCAGAAGCAGTCTGAAACTTGTAGATGATAAGTGGATCTTAGAGGATGGACAGGATTTAGGTGTGCTGTGGGGATGAAAGAGGGAAGGAGTGGTTTTTTGTGGCTTCTGGTACCTGGAGCAAAGGTGTGGAGGCAGGACAGGCAGAGTGCTGCCACCAGGGTTGCGGAAGGGTGATGGAGAAGGTATATTCTTAGCAGTCATGGCAGTCGTCTCCCTTGGGTTATACTGAACTACCCTCTTAGGTTAAACTTACCACATTTGTCAGTATACAGATCTAAACAAAGTATTAGGTAAGACAGAAACTTACCTTTGTCCTAATGGTCTGAGTGTAAGCAAACTAGAGTGCTCCTTTTCTCGATTCGCTAAGGCTCATTCTCATAAGCCAAAGATGGCTCAGCTGCAGGTTAGCATTCCAGCCAGTGGGAAGGGAAGGGTAGGATGGGTGAAGGCCATGACCCTTTCTTTAAAGGCAGGATCCAGACTTTGATCACAGTACTTGTGTTCACACCCCGTTGGCCAGAACTTGGTAACATGGCCACATCTGATTCCAAGAAAGCCAAGAAGTGTAGGTTTTTACCCCGGTGGCTATAAAAAAGTTACATTTTTATAGTAGAAAAAGAGAATGGGTATTGCTGATTATATAGCCATCCGTCACATTTGCTCCTGTGGGTATTGGGTTCTCTGACGTAAGGTATCTCTTATTATATCCTCAATTTTCTAATTATTTTAGTAAGACTTCAGTGGTACAAATGGAAGGTGATCCTTTTAAAAAAAATTCTATTTATTTATTTGTTTTTGGCTGTGCTGGGTCTTTGTTGCTGCACGGGGTTTTCTCTAGTTGCGGCAAGCAGGGGCTACTCTCCAGTTCTCATGAGCAGGCTTCTCATTGCAGTGGCTTCTCTTGTTGCAGAGCACAGGCTTTAGGGTGCTAGTGCTTCAGTGGTTGCAGCCCATGGGCTCAGTCATCGCAGCTCCCAGACTCTAGAGCACAGGCTCAATAGTTGTGGTAGGGGCTCAGTCGCTTCACTGTAGGCGGACTCTTCCAGGACCAGGGATCAAACCTGTCTTCAACATTGGCAGGCAGATTCTCTACCACTGAGCCACCAAGGAAGCCCCGGAAGGCGATCCTTGACAATAAGTTTTTCATCTTTTAGTTTCTTATAGGCCTCTGTATTTCTGGTTAAATCAAAGTAGCTTATCAAAGTAGCTTGGTGAGGTTTGTTTTTTGTTTGTTTGTTTCTTTCTTTATTTGTATAAAAGGTCTAGAGCAGCTGGTTTTCAATTTTTTTTGTTGTTGTTCTTGGGACCCTTTTGCACTCTTAAAAATTACTAAGAACCCTGAAAAGATTTGTTTCTGTGGAGTAGAGTTAAAGAGAGGTTTAACTATTGGTTTTCATCTATAGCAACTCAATAAATTCTGGTGTTTAAGATATATTGAATTAAACAGTTTATACATCTAGAAGCTCATTATGGAAAGCTTTGATTTCTGTGCACGCTTATCATTGCTTTTGGCCACCCAGCCCTGCATCTACCTTTTCTCACTTGGCAGGTCCTACTTTGCCTCCTATGGAAGAGTAAAGATATTTGCACTTGCAACCACCTTTGCAGCCTGGCTGCAGGCATGTGACCGAGGTTCTGCCGGTCAGACGCACTTCCATCTCATATTTTGAAATAGAAACCAGTGACATGAGAATGTGTGTGGCAGCTCCCCAGGTGGTTTCCAGGACAGCAGCTGCTGTTGGCAGTGGAAGCTGCTGGCTGCCCTACCCGTCAGCGACAAGCAGCAGGCCACAGCTGCTGTGTGACTTGGGGTGATGTTCCCAGATACGTAGCCTCCAAGCCCAGTTTCTCCGGCCCTCTTGGAAACTTGTGATCCTTCCATTATCATTCTGTGGGTTCTTTGCTTGAAACTGAGAATCCTGCTTGATCCATTCTCAGATGCAGTGTCTTTCAAAGCATAGCTTGGAAGTCTCACGAAGCAGAATTACCTGGACCACATCCTAACAATCCGTGCCTGTCGGTGGACTTGAAACTAATGGATCCAGAATCTTTTTGAGTTCCAGGAACCTGAATTTCATTTATTTTATTTTTTCTTCTTTGGCCATGCCAAAGATGCTTCCCTAGTGGATCAGATGGTGAAGAGTCTGCCTGCAGTGCAGGAGACCCAGGTTTGATCCCTGAGTTGGGAAGATCCCCTGGAGAAGGAAATGGCAACCCACTTCAGTATTGTTGCCTGGAAAATCCCATGGATGGAGGAGCCTGGTGGGCTACAGCCATGGGGTCACAGAGAGTCGGAGACAACTGAGCGACTAACACTTTCTTTGTTTGCCCATACCACCTGGCATGTGGGATCTCAGTTCCCTGACCAAGGATCAAACCCACCCCCATCCCCACTACATGGGAGCACAGAGTCTTAACCACGGGACCCCCAGGGAAGTCCCAGCAACCTGCATTTTAAACATCTCAGGTTTATATGATTTTAGAACTGCTCTCCTAATGTTTCCAACTTTTTAAATTATTTGTGCTATGTTTAAAGATCTGAGTAAGCCCTCAAAGAATTCACTTTCTGTTTTTAGGAGACTCTAATCAATGAGTGACTAGTATCTCCTGTCCTCTTCTCTCTCCAGCCAGCCTCAAATTCTCCCTAAGCCTCTTTGTTCTGTCTCTTCAACTCTTGTAATGTCTTTATTTTTCCTGGCTTATTCTCCCTGCTGCTGCTATGTCACTTCAATCGTGTCCGTTGTGCGACCCCATAGACGGCAGCCCACCAGGCTCCCTGTCCCTGGGATTCTCCAGGCAATAACACTGGAGTGGGTTGCCATTTCCTTCTCCAGTTCGTGAAAGTGAAAAGTGAAAGGGAAGTCGCTCAGTTGTGTCTGACTCTTAGCGACCTCGTGGACTGCAGCCTACCAGGCTCCTCCGTCCATGGCATTTTCCAGGCAATAGTACTGGAGTGGGGTGCCATTATAATTCCCCCAATGGGATTGCCTATATTCAGTGGTCCCAGGATTGATTTGGATTTTAAAACTATACGATGACTGGGGCTTCCTGCAGGTCATTTCTTTCTTGGGCATTTCTGCAGCCTGCTGGTCCACAGCTTGATGTTTACTGCAGGGATCGCTGGAGAGGATGAAGGTGAGAGATCAGAACATACTGAGTGACTTTCCTTGGAAAGCTTTTCATTCATGGATTCAGGCCAGAAAATAGCACAAAAGGATTGAATAATGTACCTCTGAAGTTTCTAGTATCACAGAAGGTTATAACTTGAAAGACGCTTAGCTCCCTTATTTCATGAATGAGGAACTGAGGAGAGGTTATGTGTCCAACATCACATAATTGATTAGTGGAGTTTAAAAGCCAAAATAAATTTAGAAGTGGGAAGTGATAATGCAGTGCTTGATCTAAAGTAGCATACAAGGGAAAGAGACTAGCATTTATTGAGTGAGTATTTGAACTTGGGTACATTCACCTAACATCTTGAAGTCTCAGCTTTCTCGACTGCAAAATCAAGATTCTAATAAGAGCAAACATTGATATGAAATTGACTGTGTGCTGGGAACTGTTCTAAGCACTTTATATGCTAGGTCATTTAATCCTTACCACATGGACATGACTCAGGTACTATTATTTTTTCCCTTTATTCAAATGTACAGAAAGCTATATATTTACCTGCAGTCACCCTGATGAAATATTCTGTTTTCTATTGCTGCATTACAAATCACCCCAAGCTTCATGTGTTAAGACAACATACATTTATTATCTCACAGTTTCGTGGGGTCGGGAGCCTAGGCAGCCCAGGCATAACTAGGTCCACTGCTCGAGGTTTCACAAGGCAGCAAGGAGGTGTTGACCAAGGTTAGGATCAGATCTGAGGCTTTGAGGTCGTATTCTAAGTGCACGTCATTCTTGGCAGCATCATCTCCCTGTAGCTATGGAACTCATGATGACTGAGTCTTCAAGGTCAGCAGAAGAATATCTTTTTCTTTGAAAGGTCTCCCACTCTGGATAATCTCCCTTCTGGATAAAAACTTAACGTCAAATGTTTAGGGGCCTTAATATATCTGCAAAACTCTGTTCATCTTTGCCATATGACAGGATGTAAACATGGGAGTAATGTCCCATCACCTATGCCATGTTTTGCTGAGGTTACAGGTCTTCTCTACACTCACGGGGAGGTGATTATATAAACCTGAGCATCCCAAGGCGTATCACAGCACCATCTTAGAATTCCACCCACCATAAGCCAGGAAGACTTAGATTAAGCCCAGACTGGATCCAGGTCTAAGAGTCCATGCTCTCAGTCACAATGACCTTCTTTCTCCTTCTGAAGCAAGTAAACCCACTTTATAACCTTGCATGGTGTTCTAAGAAAGATAACACCCAGCAGATTCTTACTGGGTACTAGGCAATAATTAAATCTCTTCATACCTCCTCTTTTCAAAGTCTGCTTCAAGAAACATTATAACCACCTGCAGTTTTGTATGTTCAGAAAGAAATTTCCAGTAGTCTCTGATTATATAACTTATTGCAATTGGTTCATATTTTTTCTCAGGCAGAAATAACCCTGGGTTTTGGGATATGAGACCTGAGTTCTCAAGAAATAACCCTAGCTCTGCTTTTTTTGCCTTTGAAACAGATGAAGTGATTGAGAAGAAACAGTGAACATTGTCATCTTGTAGACAGGACAACATGGATCAGCCATTAACTGTGAACTCCCTGGTAGGTGGCACCAACTGATATTTTACATGTGGTTCGAAAACCCAGAAAGAAGAACAGAAACATGCCAAATGTGAAATGAGTCACGATTACTTCAAGAAGTTAAACACTTGCTGTTTTCATCCATCTGTGTGGTCCTCTCCTTTGAGGAAGTGACTAATAAAACCATCTTTGCTAGAATTAAAAATAATTCTTTTTTTTTTCCATGAAAGTATGAAATTTTAATTCTCTGGTTTGGTTCCAGGAGTGTAGTTCTTTAGCACGACACCAGAGAGAATTTCAAAGATGACATTGTAACAGGTACTTCGACTGTTCTGTGCCTCCGTGTGTCACAGATGAAAAATTAGAGGTTTACCTTGTGTGGTAATAGCTAAGGAAACATTGTATGTTTAACACTGAGATGTGGCTTTAGGATCCTTGTGTAAATGTGCAAATACCTGAAACACTTACCCTTTTCATCTTTTCTCCTTACAGCCAACATAGTACACACCTTCTTGAACTACATCTTAGGAGAAATAATGTGCTAGAGAGGAAATAACAGGGGCCTAGGGGTCCCATGGGTTTCTTGTGTGTCCAAATCAGTCTCTGAATGTGAATATAGCGACATTATATAATCTCCATGGCCCAGTTCTGTACTTTGTGCCTTACGACTTTTGGAAACCAGTTTTAATGTTACGAGCCTATCACTGGGGCTTGATGAACAAAGGTTGTCATTACCATCCACCTTCTCCTGATGACGCTCCCAAACCCACTCACTAACCTTGTCGCCCTGGGGCCAGCAGTAGACTGAATACCCTCTACACACAAAGCTTAGCACCAGAACACAAATACAGGGCCCAGTGCTTGCTCTGCAACAGGGTAGTGTTCTCTCTCTGTGGAAAAAGTCCTCCAAAATTGCTCAGTTGCTTTTGTGAGTATGTTTGAGGAGCAGAAAGTTGTAGACACTTTTCATTTTCTGACACTATATTGTCAAGACTGCCTCATTTCCACCTCTGCAGAAGGAGACATTTTCCTGGAGTTCCTCGTGTGTTTTTCTAGAACGTTACGTGCAAATAATTAAAATTTTAGTGGACATGTCGATGTAAAAAATGAACACTAAGGCTTTGTCATCTGGAAAATTTTATTTACATCCAAGCAGTTCATATTCAAATGAAAAATTATAGATTGATGGAGAGTTTAGGCTCTTTCCCAGTTTATTTCTGAAATCAGTTTTAAACAAGTAGAGTAGCACCATTCCCATAGATGGAAAATAAATATTTTTTTCTTCAGGTAAAAAGATAGTCTAATTATAATCACATTGTTCCCTTTCTGTCTTCCTCCTTTATTTGATGTATTTATTGGTTATCATTTGTGTTACAGGGAATATACTATATTCCAGAGCACAGAGATGAGTATAAAATGATTCCTTTCCTTCAAGGAGCTTATAAGGAGTCAAAAATACTTGTAAACAAATAATCATAACTCAGCATAGACTGCATAGTAAAAAAATGGAGAAGTTACTTTTGTGCATGCAGGAGGCTGAAGTCTGCCCTAATTTTCCTAGATTTTTTTTCTAATGTCACTGAAGCATTAATCTGTGGTCATATAACAGCATTCTTGGAACACAGTCAGGATTATTTGGTTACATGGGGTTTATGCCGTTTCCTCACCAGCAGAGCTGAGAAGCTGCTGCAGAGACTCTGTCCCACAGAGCCTAAGAGATGTGCTATAGGGCCTTTAACAGGAAAAAAAAAAATTGTTGACTTTTTCACCTTTCAGAAGTACTGACTTTTTATTGAATAATTATCCTGAATTTATATGTTCTGTGTTTTTCCAAATGTGTATGTGTTTTTATTAATAAAACACAAATGTATTAATATCACAGATCCTTTTTCAGTAATTATTATCATTATTTTCTTAGTCAGGGATGAATTAACAGTAGAATTATGTTGGGGGGGCTGAGGGGGAGTGGGACGGCAGGAAGGTGGTGTGTCCATATGCTGAAAAAGGCTTCTCTTAAGACTTATTGGTGGGGTTTTATTCACTTGGTAAAGATTTAGAGGCCCTGAAAGCTCATTAAACCAGGAAATATCAATAACCTCAGATATGCAGATGACACCACCCTTATGGCAGAAAGTGAAGAGGAACTAAAAAGCCTCTTGATGAAGGTGAAAGTGGAGAGTGAAAAAGTTGGCTTAAAGCTCAACATTCAGAAAACGAAGATCATGGTATCTGGTCCTATCACTTCATGGGAAATAGATGGGGAAACAGTGGAAACAGTGTCAGACTTTATTTTTCTGGGCTTCAAAATCACTGCAGATGGTGACTGCAGCCATGAAATTAAAAGACGCTTGCTCCTTGGAAGGAAAATTATGACCAACCTAGATAGCATATTCAAAAGCAGAGACATTACTTTGCCAACAAAGGTCCATCTAGTCAGGGCTATGGTTTTTCCAGTGGTCATGTATGGATGTGAGAGTTGGACTGTGAAGAAAGCTGAGCACCGAAGAATTGATGCTTTTGAACTGTGGTGTTGGAGAAGACTCTTGAGAGTCCCTTGGACTGCAAGGAGATCCAACCAGTCCATTCTAAAGGAGATCAGCCCTGGGATTTCTTTGGAAGGACTGATGCTAAAGCTGAAACTCCAGTACTTTGGCCACTTCATGCGAAGAGTTGACTCATTGGAAAAGACTCTGATGCTGGGAGGGATTGAGGGCAAGAGGAGAAGGGGACGACAGAGGATAAGATGGCTGGATGGCATCACTGACTCGATGGATGTGAGTCTCAGTGAACTCCGGGAGTTGGTGATGGACAGGGAGGCCTGGTGTGCTGCGATTCATGGGGTCGCAAAGAGTCGGACATGACTGAGCGACTGATCTGATCTGATCTGATCTGATTTTGGAATAGAATTGAATACATACAGTAACTTTGGATCCAAAACATGTCTTGGAGACCCTTCGAGTATAATGATATGATGCCTACCCTGGCAGGAATCCATCTCTTGGCTTACTCCCATAAGGATATCAGACCAGATCAGATCAGTTGCTCAGTCGTGTCCGACTCTTTGCGACCCCATGGATGGCAGCAATGGTCAATGATATTTTACCTAAAATGACCTACACATACCCAGGAACTGCCACATAGCTGTAGCTGAAACCTGCAAGAGACCTTAGTCCAAAAGAGTGTATGTTTACCCTGCAGATATGTGCTTTTCTGGTGTGCAGACCACATGTTTAAGCAAAAAGACCTCTTTTATCATGTTATTAACTCATTAAAAAAAAAAAAAACTTAGGTTCTGATGTCAGATATTTAGTACAAAAAATACATCTATAATTTCAGTCTGTTCATTTCTTCTTATAATCAGAGATTCAAATTTGGCTCTGCAGAAAAAGTTAGCTGCGATGCCCGACCACACGGATGTCTCCCTCACCCCAGAAGAACGAGTCCGTGCCCTGAGCAAGCTGGGCGGGAACATCACCATCAATGAAGATATCACTCCACGCCGCTACTTTAGATCTGGAGTAGAAATGGAGAGGATGGCGTCTGTGTATTTGGAAGAAGGAAACCTGGAAAGTGCATTTGTCCTTTATAATAAATTTATAACGTAAGTATTTTATCTTGGAGATCTTTGAAATGAGAACATTGGGAGCAAATATTTACATGCTATTTTGATGAGACAGCTTCAATGCCAGGCATGTATTCATACTCAGATCAAATTTACAATCTCCAGAAGCAGGAGGGGGTCAGGTTTTTAAGTTACCAAGTCATGTACTCAAAGGTGTCCCAATATCGTCTCTGAGGCTTAGGGGTGGAAGATCAGAGATGAAGTGAGGTGCAGGGATGTATATCCATAGGCCAGCACTGTAACCTGAGTGCCCACTTCTCCCTCTTCACAAAATTTCTTGTTCCCTGTCATTCTCCCTTCACAAGAATGCAAGCCTTAGAGCACAAACATCATATTATGGCTCTATCTAGAGCATCTGAAACGTGCCATTAACGTTCTTGAAGTTCAATTTGATGGGTTGAAACAAGGGATAAATTGATGATCCTAGGAAGGAACTGATGGGGGACAGAGTGTAGTAGTTGATTTAACATTGTAGTCAGTATTTCTTAAGGCAATTATTTAGCTGTGTAAGAGTTGGTGTGTATAAAAGATCTTCCAATATACTGAAGTAGCAGCCTCAAAATAGTCGTGTAAAAATATACTTCACATTAGATAGAGATTTGTTAATAACGTGTCCTCATTTGAACTAAAAAAATGAGATTTGGACTTTCTGTACCGATTTGCCATCTTACTGATGGTGAAGACCTCCTGTTACCAAAAGTGATCTGATCAGAGCCGAAGCCCTTATTTTTGTTTCCACTGAAAGTCACTCATTGATTAATTGTATTAATTTACTTGGGGATTTAATCTGAGGCCATGCAAGAAGTTGAAAAGATTAACTGTTTTTTGAAATTTGCTTTTGGCTGCGATGGGTGTTTGGTGCTTTGTGCAGGCTTTCTGGAATTGTAGCCACTGGGGGCTACTCTCTAGCTGTGGTGCCGGGGGGCTGCTCTTGTTGTGGAGCACAGGCTGTAAGCACAGGGGCTTCAGTAGTTGCCACTCTCTGGCCATAAAGCCCTAGCTTAGAAGTTGTGGCACACGGGCTTAGTTGCTCCTCGGCATGTGGGGTCTTCTCGGACCAGGAATCAAACCTGTGTCCTCGGTGTTGGCACGAAGATTCTTATCCACTGCACCACCAGGGAAGTCCAAGATCAACTGTTTTAAATGCTGCATCCATGATTCTACCATGGGTGAAATTAAAGGCAATTAGTATGGTATGCAAAGTGGTCTCTTTCAGCCAATAAAAACACTAAGTAGTTAATTGAAACATGTCTGTGGTGAATCAATAATTAAACAATGTCAGAGGAAGGAAGAATGTGCTACTATGTTAATCAAAACTAGTATTTGCTTTAAGGACCATTCGTTGATTTAACAAATATTTATGGGCATTTATTATGATGAGATGGACACTATTCTACAGGCCGAGGATACATCAGTAAGAGGAAAAAAAGAAACAGAATTTCATGCCCTTGTGGAAGCAAAATCTTAACTTTACCTGGAAACAATGAACCTGGTTTGCTGTAAGAATTTCCCTTCATTTTTACTGTCCCTTGTTCCTGAAAAGGTGATGAAAAATAATTAACTATTAATTCAGTTCAGTTCAGTTGCTCAGTCATGTCCGACACTTTGTGACCCCATGAACTGCAGCATGCCAGGCCTCTCTGTCCATCACCAACTCTGAGAGTTCACTCAAACTCATGTCCATCGAGTTCATGATGCCATCCAGCCATCTCATCCTCTGTCGTCCCCTTCTCCTCCTGCCCCCAGTCTCTCCCAGCATCAGGGTCTTTTCCAATGAGTCAACTCTTCACGTGACGTGGCCAAAGTACTGGAGTTTCAGCTTTAGCATCAGTCCTTCCAATGAACACCCAGGACTGATCTCCTTTAGGATGGACTGGTTGGATCTCCTTGCAGTCCAAGGGACTCTCAAGAATCTTCTCCAACACCACAGTTCAAAAGCATCAATTCTTCGGCGCTCAGCTTTCTTCACAGTCCAACTCTCACGTCCATACATGACCAATGGAAAAACCATAGCCTTGACTAGACGGACCTTTGTTGGCAAAGTAATGTCTCTGCTTTTGAATATGCTATCTAGGTTGGTCATAACTTTCCTTCCAAGGAGTAAGTGTCTTTTAATTTCATGGCTGCAATCACCATCAGCAGTGATTTTGAAGCCCAGAAAAATAAAGTCTGACACTGTTTCCACTGTTCCCCTATCTATTTCCCATGAAGTGATGGGACCAGATGCCGTGATCTTCTTTTTCTGAATGTTGAGTTTTAAGCCAGCTTTTTCACTCTCCTCTTTCACTTTCATCAAGAGGCTTTTGATTTCCTCTTCACTTTCTGCCATAAGGGTGGTGTCATTTGCATATCTGAGGTTATTGATATTTCTCCCAGCAATCTTGGTTCCAGCTTGTGCTTCTTCCAGCCCAGAGTTTCTCATGATGTACTCTGCATAGAAGTTAAATAAGCAGGGTGACAATATATAGCCTTGACGTACTCCTTTTCCTATTTGGAACCAGTCTGTTGTTCCATGTCCAGTTCTAACTGTTGCTTCCTGACCTGCATATAGGCTTCTCAAGAGGCAGGTCAGGTGGTCTGCTATTCCCATCTCTTTCAGGATCTTCCACAGTTGATTGTGACCCACACAGTCAAAGGCTTTGGCATAGTCAATAAAGCGGAAATAGATGTTTTTCTGGAACTGTCTTGCTTTTTCCATGATCCATCTGATGTTGGCAATTTGATCTCTGGTTCCTCTGCCTTTTCTAAAACCAGCTTGAACATCTGGAAGTTCACAGTTCACATATTGCTGAAGCCTGGCTTGGAGAATTTTGAGCATTACTTTACTAGCGTGTGAGATTCCGTTAAGGATTCTGGCTGACATTTATCTGAGTTATGAATTTTCATATACGAGTTTTTAATACACATATATATACCACGTTGGGCTTCCCTGGTGGCTCAGCTGGTAAAGAATCCTCCTGCAATGTGGGAAACCTGGGTTCAATCCCTGGGTTGGGAAGATCCCCTGGAGAAGGGAACAGCTACCACTCCAGTATACTGGCCTGGAGAATTCCATGGACTATTCCATGGGGTTACAAAGAGTTGGACACGACTGAGTGACTTTCACACCATGGCACTGCTGATTCATCAGGGGCCCTTTGAGTCTGTTTCTGTTGAAGGTGTTTTTATCCGTCTTTCCGGACTCTTACGTTTTCATGTGGTACTCAGTGTTGCCACCACT
Organism: Bos grunniens; assembly: GCF_055505025.1. NCBI lineage: Eukaryota > Metazoa > Chordata > Mammalia > Artiodactyla > Bovidae > Bos > Bos grunniens. Next base: position 10,958,838 of record NC_141190.1, read on the forward strand.
ACACTCAAGTAGAATGGTGCTCTAGTGGGGTTACGTGCCCAAGACCTGAGAAAAACTAAAGTGATGTGATCTGTCGAGGAGCATCCTGACTTTACCCCTCTTAACCTCAGTGCTTAGTTTGCCGAGCTTAACTCCTCTGTAATGCCAGAATCATATTTATACCAACCTTTGATGGCGGATGGAAAGAATATAGATTAAATAAGAAGGAAAATGGCAACCCACTCCAGTATTCTTGCCTGGAAAAATCCCATGAAGGAAGAGCCTGGCAGACTACAGTCCATAGGGTCAGAAAGAGTTGGACAGGACTGAGCACACATAAATAATGTTATTAACCATGTCCTTTTGAAAAGGAGGTTCATCTTATATTAGAAACCGTCACTGAGCTTTTTCTGTCCTATAACTCTAAGGATGTGTTTTCTCTTTCTCCAGTTTATTTGTAGAAAAGCTTCCCAACCATCGAGATTACCAGCAATGTGCAGTACCCGAAAAGCAAGATATTATGAAGGTATTAAGTGATCAACTCTCTCTGAAGGTTCAAGTTCCCCAAGTATCCATTATTGATTCATCCCTTTTCCTTCCTCCTCTGTCTAATCCTCTCTAGAGTTTCAGTACAAAAAAAAAAAAAAATTCATTCCATTAGCTACGATATTTCAATCTCTTCTTAGACCTTTAGTCATCATTACTGTGGGATGTCTACTTAAAATTTGGAGAAGAAAATAAAAAAATCAAGAATGCACTTGATCTTAAGATATGAAGAAGGAATTATTTTATGATTCCTCTCAGAGATTGAGAGAATAGTTGTCTGTTTCCCCATACTTATTTAAGACAATCATTTTGGCGGGTTTTGGTTATTCCATACAATTCTCAACTCAATACCTGTTTGAAAATCGGTGTTGATTATCAAGGCAGCCACAAAGTTCTAGTCATTTTCTTCTTATAGTACTCACCTCTTAGACAATGAAGACTTTAGTGAGTGACCTGAAATATTCCAAAGGAAAAGGAAGGCTATTGAAATGTATTTATTTAGCATCAATGTTTGCTACATATATAGTTTCAAATATCTTTAGCTGAGAATATATCCTCTCAGATAACATTTAAGCAATGTTTTCCATTTATTTGTCTTAAGTAGTTTGGGTTGATTTTATATGATGGAGGTAATGTACACAAAGTCGATCACAACATGAAATTTGAAATTACTCTCCAAAAGTATTTTACCACATAATGGGATAAAGCTCTCTTAGCCAGTTATGTCGGGCTTCCCTTGTGGCTCAGTCATGAATCCACCTGCAATGCAGGAGATGTGGATTGGATCCTTGGGTCAGGAAGATCCCCTGGATAGGGAAATGGCAACCTACTCCAGTATTCTTGCCTGGGAAATCCCATGGACAGAGGAGCATGGTGGGCTACACTCCATGGTGTCACAAAGAGTCAGACACCACTTGGCAACTAAACTACAACAACCAGTTATGTCAGGCCTGAGGGTGCCTATAAGTAGAACACAAATGGTCATCTACATTGTTAATTTCTGTACACTGTCTGAGGGGTCATTCCTTATCCAGCCTTCATGTAACATTTCCCTTCAGTTCTCTTGTTCATTTAATGTTAGAAAGTTCTGGATGGAAACCAAGGTGTTATGCTGCCAAGATGACTCTTTTATTCTAACTTGGTGGTGGTGGTTTACTTGCTAAGTCATGTCCGACTCTTACAACCCCATGGACTGCAGCCTGCCAGGCTCCTCTGTCCATGGGATTTTATAGGCAAGAATACTGGAGTGGGTTGCCATTTCCTTCTCCAGGGAATCTTCCCGGCCCAGGGATTGAACTCGGGTCTCCTGCATTGCAGGCAGATAATTTACCGACTGAGCTACGAGGGAAGCCCACTCTAAGATTATTCTTATTTTCACTTATAGAGAAAAAAAATTCTCCAAAAGCATATACATTTTCTGTTTATGCTCATTGAATAAATGGATCGATGGATGACGAAAGATTAAGAGCACAGAAATTTTAATGGAAGAGCTTAGCTAGAGTTAGGAGTTTGGGGTTTTAGTCATAAGGAGGCCACAAGTCAGTTGTATGACACTGACAAGCCTTTTGATGTCTCTGAGCCTTTGTTTCCTCATCTGTACTAAGGCTGGGGTGGGTACTTGAACGGTATTTTCATGCCATCAAGAATCACTGAGAAGTTGTTTGAGATACAGATCCCAATCCTTTCTCTGAATATGTTGATTCAGTAAATCTGGGGTTAGGCCTGGGAATCTGTATTTTTATAAAAGGTGCCTCAACTGCTTTTTACAGGCTGTTAAGCCTAGGGATCTCTACTTACCGTGTTCTCCAATGTCCCTTTTAACTATGATGCCATATAATTTACATACCATGGGATGTGCAGTTGCAAGTCCACTACCTATACAAAATGCTTACCTAACCAGTGGAGTCAATAAAGGTCTTACAAAGGGGATAATTTCTTCTCTTCTCTGCTGAAAAGTTGTATTTTGGAGCCCTAGAAAATACTGATTTTTCCACCTTCCTGTTTGGTTACTTGTGTCTTGATTTCTAATACACATACCAGTTGTTTTTCTTTCTCAGCTGATGATCTGAAAGACTATACTGAAAATTCTACTAATCAATGTGTATATATATATATATTTTTAAAAGAAACTGAAGGAGATTGCATTCCCAAGGACAGATGAATTGAAAAAGGACCTTTTAAAGAAATATAACGTAGAATACCAAGAATATTTGCAAAGCAAAGTAAGTTCAATCGGTGCCTTTATTTCATGAATTGTTTTCTGTGCAAATATTTTTTTGAATTTTATTTTCATGAGTTTTTCAAACGTCATATGCATTTGAGTTGAAATTAAAGAAACAGTGATGGAAAACACATTAAAAAGTTGATGTTGATGTCCAGGTTAAGCACTTGCACCAAAGATGTGGTAATTTTTATTTCCCAACAAGATCTAATAAAGTGAAGCATTAGAAAATAGACTTTCTACAGTAATTTAACCAGAGTGTTCTTTCACTGTTTACCTGAGGCTGCCACAACATTGTCAGTTGGCTATACCCCAATACAAAATTAAAAGTTTAAAGTTGGGGGAAAAAAAGAATAAATTTAGAGCTCTTTGACCAACTCTTGCCAGTGTAATCTTGAACCAGATGGCTGCTCTTTAGCGATGAAAGGAGTCAGTAAGAGAGGTAGGGAGAATAGTATATAGTTTCTGAGGTATCTAATTCGATTCTTAAATATTTTAATGTTATGTTATTATATTCTTAAATATTATAATTACTATAATAACATAGAATAATATCTAGCCATATGAGTGAAATGTAATCATATCATCAAAGGATGATGACTTCTGGATTCTTACTAAATAGAGAGTGAAAAGAAAAATTATGTCTGAGATCAAAGGGCATTGAGTGATGAAACTGACCGATCAGTCTATAAGATATTCCAGGTCAGCACTTGAACTCTTAAGGTTTACAGCTTCTGTTTTGCTGTTTTGTTTGACTGTGTGTTTATGTGCTTTGAAAGTTTCACTATTACTGATTCTCAGTTCAGTCCAGTCTCTCCGCTGAACATGGTCACAGGCCTTGTTTACTTCCTTTGGTGTCGCTGGAAGTAGGTTTGAGTGAGCCGTGTGCACTGAGTAACAGAAGGAAGGTTGAAATCAGAAGATTCCCTCCAGGGTGGATAGTGATCATTTGATTTGAACTGTGAAAGATTGGGGCTTCCCAGGTGGCCCCTGGGAAGGGGTTACAGCGGTAAAGACCCTGCCTGACCTTGGTCAGGAAGATTCCCCTGGAGGAGGGCATGGCAACCTACTCCAGTATTCCTGCTTGGAAAATCCCTATGGACAGAGGGGCCTGATGGGCTGCAGTCCATAGAGTCGCAAAGAATCAGACACGACTGAAGTGACTTAGCAAGCACACACACTCGAAAGATTAAAGTAATTTTGGCGGCCCAGACAGGACAACAGGAAGGGGGAGCAAAGCCTGAGTTCCCTTCCCTACTCAGCGGTGTGAACGCTAGTCCCCTCTGCTCTCTGGGAGGAGCAGCATCAGCAGTTGTAGTCTGCTGTTAGTGATACCAATTACTTCATAGTCCACAATAGGATCCCAAGTATATGACAGGTAGAAATATTTGGGGGGATAGCATGGTAGCCTTTATGTCTGGGAGATATAGGCATGGCAATAAGCCTTTGGTGCAGGCAACACTCACGTCACCTGCAGTCTGTTAGAATGCAGATTCTCTGGCCCCACCCCAGACCCGCTGAATGCCAGTCTGCCCTGTAACAAGACCCAGGGGATTCGTGGACATAAAGTACTGCTTTAAACTGTGTCCCCCACCTCGCCCCTGCCTCCTGGTAGCTCCCAAAGTTTAGTTTTCAACAGAATTATTTGGGAAGCTTCTTAAAGATTAATTCTCTGACCTAATAAAGCCTAGATATTTTTGTTAAGGCTGGGGAGTTTGGGAATCATCATTTTTAACAAAGCTCCGATTAGTTTGTTCTGATAGAGATGATGACCCCATTCTGAGAACCACTTTTTAGGGATATCCCCTTCTCCATGAAGTCCCAGCACTGGGACTTCAAGAGTCAGATGCAAAAAGGTTCAAGGGTGTGGTACTATCCCCAAGAGCTTTCAATGATGATGGCAGCGTTCTCTCTGGTGCTGTCTGATATGGGAGCCTCTAACCCGTGGTACTTAACACATGGCTAGTGAGACTGGGGGATTGATTTTCGGATTTCATTTCATTTTAATTAAATTTCAGTAGTCACATCTAGCTAGTAGCTACTATACTGGGCAGTGCAGTCTAGGGTAATATGACCATTCTGTGAAACAGTCTGATCAGCCAGGCTATGCAGACAGTCCTGACTTTGATTTTCTAGTATTTAAAAGCACAGGAGGATGGAGGGAACTTGATTATCCTGGCTCATCTCTGGTAAATTATGAGTGGATTCCAAACTGCTCCTGAAATCAGATTAAGGGGCTTTTGCCACTATGTTATATATTTCTCTGGTGGTCTCAGGAGTGTCTCTGTAGGCATGTGGGAGTATCTAGCTGTGTCTGCTGGAAGATTGAAAGCATCTGCTTTTTTGGCCTGGAAACTAACCTTTTCCTGTGGCAACCACATTTTCTAGAACAAATACAAAGCTGAAATCCTCAAAAAACTGGAGCATCAGAGGTTGATTGAGGCGGAAAGGAAGAGGATCGCCCAGATGCGCCAGCAGCAGCTGGAGTCAGAGCAGTTTTCGATTTTTGAAGATCAGCTCAAGAAGCAGGAATTAGCCCGGAGTCAGCTGCGAAGCCAGGAAACGCCGGCACTGTCAGAGCAGATCGATGGCAGCGCTTTGTCCTGCTTTTCCACACACCAGAACAGTTCCTTGCTGAACGTACTTGCAGATCAGTCTAGTAAAAGTGATGCAACCAGTTATGCTGGCCACTCACCTCCCGTCAACAGGGCCTTAAAGCCAGCTGCCAGTCTAAGTGCTGTTCAGAGTAAGTGATACATGCCCACAAGACATGCAATCACCTCTTTTTTGGTTTGCTTTTCATTTTTTTTTTAATTTATTTATTTTTAATTGGAGGATAATTGCTTTACAGTATTGTGTTGGTTTCTGCCATACATCAATGAATCAGCCATCGGTATACATATGTGCCCCCTTCTTGAGCCCCGCTTCCCACCTCCCAGCCCATCCCACCCCTCTTGGTTGTCACAGAGCACCAAATTTGAGCTCTGTGAGTCATACAGCAAACTTCCACTGGCTGTCTAATTTTATATACAGTAATGTATATGTTTCAGTGCCACTGTCTCAATCTGTCCCATCCTCTCCTTCCCCTCACTGTGTCCACAAGTCTGTTTGCTATGGAACCGTATTCCTGTTGCATCTGGGCAGGGTCTACTCATTGTATGATGAGCCGTGGTAGTTCCCCTGTATGATGTGGTGTGAATGACTGTGTCATCTGCGTTTTGCTATATGTAACCTTAACGTTCAGGAAATGTGATTTGCCCCTTGATAGAGCAGAGACTCAGAGAAGGCAATGGCAGCCCACTCCAGCACTCTTGCCTGGAAAATCCCATGGGTGGACGAGCCTGGAAGGCTGCAGTCCATGGGGTCACGAAGAGTCAGACACGACTGAACGACTTCACTTTCACTTTTCACTTTCATGCCTTGGAGAAGGAAATGGCAACCCACTCCAGTGTTCTCGCCTGGAGAATCCCAGGGACGGGGGAGCCTGGTGGGCTGCCGTCTATGGGGTCGCACAGAGTTGGACGAGACTGAAGCGACTTAGCAGCAGCAGCAGCAGCAGAGCAGAGACTGCATAATAAACAAGATTATATTTGATCATGGTACAGATATTTTAGAAAAGAAAAATTATGAGCGTTTTTTTCATTCATGTATTTTAATCAAGAAACATAAATCCTAAAAGGTAAACACTTAACACTGGAGAAGAAAGAAGATGCTGGCAAACTTGTTTGTCCAGAACTTTGCTCAGTCATTAAATGTAAATATTTAGCATTTCCGTGGCCCAGGAGGATCCGCACACATGGGTGGTTAACCTCCCAATGGATTATGTGTCTCTGCCAAGAATTAGTGCTGCTTGGGACTGTTACATCAGTGCTGGCAGGTTTCCAGAACCAAGTGGGAAAATTTCCCAGCAAACGCTGTCAGATGGAGTTTGTATTTCTTTTTATTTGGAAAGACTTATGATAAGCAGTCATGCTATAAATTACTCTACTGCCAGCTATTTCTGAAAACATGGTGCTATTACTTAATGATGACCAACTTCCATAAGATATAAGCAACACGTGGCAAACACGAAAAAAGAATATCCTAAGGCTTACAGAATACGAGATGTGTCGTCTGCAGCCTCTTCGCTTTGTGCCAAGTGAAAACAGCACACACGCATGTGAACAGTTGATCCAAGACCCCAAGATGTACAAGCGCTTGTACCTTTTTCCCACTTACATATAAATAATCTGTATGCAAAGGGTAATTCTACCTTCCCTCTGGTCACTGTTCACTTTTATAAGTTTTAAAATAAAATGCAGAAGGGGAGCACCAGATCATTTCATTTTTAGAATTTATATTTACCTGTAGTCACTTGAGGGAGGGGATGTAAGGTTTGTTTTTTTAGCTTTTTCTCCCTTTTCTGTTTCTTAGATTTAGTGGTTGAAGGACTGAGATGCGTCGTTTTATCAAGAGATCTTTGCCACAGATTTCTGCTGCTGGCAGAATCCAATACAGTGAGAGGAATAGAAACCTGTGGAATACTCTGTGGGAAGCTGGTATGGACTGTGTTCATGTCTTCTCTGCACAGGATACTGTCAGGAAAACTGGCTTTCTCGTGATGAGTTGAGCAGAACAGAAACATCCTCAGTGTCATTATGAAATTACCTGTATATAGACTAACGTGATAAAAATACTGTCATTAATGGAATTATCCTTCTAGAAAATAGATTGCAAAATCTCAGGAGGCTATAAAGTTTGTTGTAAAGAACTAATCACACTGTAAATTAAGTGTTTAGAAAAAGGGGGGTTTTCAGATTTCCAGAACTGTCTAGTTTTCTAAATCAGATTTCCCTTGTAATTGTTAGTTTTGCATGCATTCCTATAATTAACTCAACTTGCTTGTATCTGTGGCAGTGATAATCTTGCCACCCTTTTTCAGATATGTGATGAATAAAGCTAGGGTGGTGTTGTTTTCTTTAAAGCAATAGCTTCAGCAAACCGGAATCACATAGCACCGGTCATGTTTAAGTATGGAAGATTTTATCAGAAATAAGTGATGAAAGACAATGTCAAACTAGAAGGAGATAAAAGAGAGAAGATGCGTATATTTTTCTGCTTCAAGAAAAATATACTGTCTTTGGGGTATCAGTTTATATTTCTGAATTCAGGCACATTTTCATTCCTAAACATTTACTTGAGGACTGTTATTTAATGGTATGTTTCATTCCCTGGTGGCTTAGAGGGCAAAGCGTCCACCTGCAATGCGGGAGACCCGGGTTCAGTCCCTGAGTCAGGAAGATCCCCTGGAGAAGAAAATGGCAACCCACTCCAGTACTCTTGCCTGGAAAATCCCATGGATGGAGCAGCCTGGGGGGTAGCACGACTGAGCGACTTCACTTTCACTTTCATTCAACACATATTCTCCTACTGTATTCCAGTGTTGCGTTATCGAGGTTTCCTCAGAGGAAGCAGAGAAGATAAGCACAGAATAACCTGTCATTTCCTCCCCACAGCCCACCTTCTTTGCCCTGCAGGGGGGCAGTATGATATGGATTTGTCTTCCCCAAGACCACATGTTGTACTTAGTTTGATTGATTCATTCATTCTTCCTTCATCCCTTCATCAAACAAATATTCACAGGCCCTGCCCTAGATGTTGGCATTCAGAAGCCTGCAATAGCCACAGTCTTGCCACGTGATACCTATATGATGCTTGTAAAGAACCAGACAGATGATTAATTATAAATGGAGCTGGGTGCTCTCAGTGGAAGTGTAGGGTATCCTGGGAAGGTGTATGGGAGAGGGTCAAGAAGGGCTTCCCTTGGGACGTCCCTGGTGGTCCAGTGGCTAAGACTCTGCACTCCCAATGCAGGGGGCCTGGGTTCGATCCCTGGACAAGGAGCTAGATCCCACATGCAGCAACTAAGACCCAGTGAAGCCAAATTAAAATAAATAAGTGATTTTTAAAATTAAAAAAAAAAAGAAGGGCTTCCCTTGAAAGGTAATGTTTACATTACATATGTTTAGAATACATAAAGTTAGCCATGAAAGGAGGGGCTGGGGTGGAGGGAAGTGTTATAATCAAGGCCAAAGGAATAGTGCCCAGTTTGCAGAGGCATCCTGAGAGCAGAGACAGGGTGGTGCTGTCGGAGGGATAGCTCCTCACTGCACAAACATCTCTTATCTGAGGATCCTATCACTACAACCCTCTTCCTTTCAACTCTTTATCTTTTACCTAAGGGGATAAAGGAGGGAAAGGGGGTCACAGAGGAAGAGATGTTTGGATGGCATCACTGACTCAGTGGACATGAGTTTGAGCAAACTGTGAGAGATAGTGAAGGATAGGAAGGCCTGGCGTGCCACAGTCCATGGGGTCGCAAAGAGTCAGACGTAATTTAATGACTGAACAGCAACAAAGGGATAAAAGATTTTTTTCTTTCCCCTTTATCTAATTGCCTGTCCAAAACAGTGTCTTAATTATAGAAAATCCTCGTGAATCCCTACCCCCAATAGTAGAAGAAAGTCGTGAGTCTTCAAATGAAATTAAATAATAAGACCATCAACCTTCACAAACCATTAGAAATTGTCCTTCAGTAAAACCCCAGAATTGTTTAATGGCCATCTCCCCTTCCAGAGAAACCTGCTGCTATTTTATTCTGATTTTTCTATGGCAGTTCTAATGCAGCATTTTACTTACTATCTAAACTCCCAGGGATCAGCCCAAGATACGGATTCCTATTTATGATACATTTTTCTGTTGTGAAAATGGGTTTCAAGCGCCAAACAGTTGACTCTCAAAGTTTTTGGTAAATGATCCGTTTTCAAGTCTGGGCCTTTGTTTTTGAATTGTGATGTGGGTAGGAAGAGGATGATGTAAGTGGTGGGTACTTTCTAGTCTTATTAAAACATTACACTTCCTACTCAGGCTTTTTTTTTTTTCCTCTCAGGTGTTTATTATTCTCTATGCTCTTTGTTTTTCAGACACATAATGAATTTACTATTACCCACTTAATAGTGCCCAAGCAGTCCGCGGGACCAGACTATTGTGACGTGGAGAATGTAGAAGAATTATTCAGTGTTCAGGATCAACATGATCTCCTCACTCTGGGGTGGATCCATGTATGTTCGACCTTTTGGGTTTTAGGTTGTTGTTGGTTTGTGTGTGTGTGTGCATGTGTGTGTGTGTGTAAGGCTTTTTTCCTCCTGGAGGAATTTCAGCTTAATCGAAATAATTTATTGTTTTTAATTTTTCCAAGTGTAATAAATGCCATCATATTAAAGCATTTTCTTCAATGTGAGGCAATGTCTAAATCTGTCAAATCTGGATTTGGAGAGGGCTATTATAAATATCCTTTTTTTACTACCATTCCAAGTTAAAAGAAGAACTTTTGGAAGTCAGGTTGGCTTGTCTTAATGATTTTATGTAGTCTAATGGAGGCCTAGGCAGATTTTTATCTGTCTAATGTGATTAGACAATTATTAATATTCCTTTTCCATTGGCTGTGGGTCTAAAGTAGATTAAGAAATTTTTCTGAAAATGTTTCTTTTAAACAATGTTTGTACTTGTTAAATAGGGACCATACACTCCATTGTATAAATACCTCCCCTACAGGCCACAGATACTTGTGCCGTTGTGTATATAGCCACGGAATGGGACCAAAAATTTGTGTTCCAGCATTTACCAAGCCACCATAGAAGCGGGACAGGGCTTATAAATCAGAAGACGTGAGTTTAAATATCAGCTCTGCTAAGAATTCACTGTAGGAATGTTGGCAAGTGATTTAAGCAATCTCAGCATCAGCTTTTCTTCCATAAAATAGGGACATAATAATGGACTTCATATGTCAGTGAATTTCTCAACACATTTTCTTCTAGGGACCCAGAATATTGAAGCAATTGTTATTGGTGATGACATGGTACTTTTGCTATCCGTGTTTTCCCTATTTGGTAAACATTTTTCCATCCAGTCTCACACTGGGCCTGGGGTAGGAACAAGTCATCTCACCAAAGACTGAGAAAGAACCACCTTTTATTTTGCTTGCTTTATAGAGAAGTATTTAATAACAATGTTAAAATAACAATAACGGCAATAAGAGCAATCATAACAGCTAAGGATTTTGACAGCTTTCTGTGTACTGGGCACTGTTCTATGAATTTTACATTGGTTGTCTCATTTACTTTTCATAGTAATCCCATGAAGAAAATTATTATTATTGTTATTTTACAACTGATGACATAGGTTTGAGGATGTTAAAGAATTTTTTCAGTGTCATACAACTAGTAAGTGAGGAAGCCGGGACCCCGCATGAATACAGCCTTGGATTCATGATTTAAGTGGTCACATTCCTTTTCGAAAGTGGTTGGAGTTTATTGTGAATTTAAAAATCATTATGAATGCATGCATTTTTCATGGTCAAATATAGACTTCTGATTTGCCTCTCATAAACACTTCCGTATATAGCCAAAACCTAAAAGATAGTTCTTTTAATTTATAGTCTCCCCTTTCCTCTCATCATGCAAGATGGGCGCCAAACATCTTCAACAGCTCTGAGAATTCCTTTCTCTTATTGTAGGGGGCAGAGATCCATGAAAGGACACCAGCATAGTGGGATATATTTAGCAAGAATTTTCCTTCTGTGTCCACAGTTTCATATCTTAAGTATCTTGCAGTTGAGGTTCTGTTCCTTGCAGGCAAGTTACTTAAAGGAACCTCAGGATCTTTATACATAAAACTGAGATATTAGTAATAAGTATCTCCCAGATGAGTTGCAATGATTAAATGAGGGTCTATTTAAAGCCTCTGGCAAATCTCCAATTTTATCTTTCCCAGTAAGCAGAAAGTATATAAACACTCCCAAGAGTCTCTTTTCAGAGTTAGTTATTCCATAGATGTGTGAAGGGAAGGATTATGTCAGTAAGACATTTTTCAAAACCCTTATTTGATTCATGGTGGTAAAAAATATAAAGCAAACAGCTAGAGTTTTTTCTTGGAATAGGCTCTGGTTTTGGCTAAGACTTATCTGTTGCTTGTTCAATAAGATTGTCCTCTTTTCTTTTTATAGACACATCCAACCCAAACTGCATTCTTATCCAGTGTTGATCTCCACACTCACTGTTCCTATCAGCTCATGTTGCCAGAGGCCATTGCCATCGTCTGTTCACCAAAGCATAAAGAGTGAGTGTAACTCAAGAGGGTTTAAGTAGGGTTTCACCTGGGGCTGCTGGGTTCAGGTGTGCCCACACACCAGGCTGAAGCCCTTGGCTAAGCAGGTACACCATGCCCTTAGGGAAAAGAGGTTGGTTCCTGCTGGCTTCCAAATATGTGCAGCTCTGCGGTCTTTTGCTTTTTAAGATCTTTTCCATGGTAGAATTACCATGGAATTCTTTCTTTAGTTAATGTGACCTTGAAGTGGATAAACCAGATGTTGTTTCAGTTTGCCATTTGGGATCTTAGTTCTGTTGTATGATTTCTTTTGTGAGAAGATGTATAGCTCAGGGAATTCCCTGGTGGTCCAGTGGTTAGGACTCCACACGTCCATTCGTGGGGGCATGAGTTCGATCTCTGGTCAGGGAACTAAGATCCTCTTCCCACACAGTGTGGCCAATAAAAAAAGAAAGAAAATTTCCAGATTTAGCTTAATTATCTCCCAAATCTTAAGTCTTGGGGACAGTGATTATTGCAGCACAGTTATGAGCAGAAGAGTCAGCCATTGGAATCCCAGCTTGATTAGTGACCACTGTGAGCCTCAGTCTTGTCAGATCCCTGATACCTGCCCATCACAGATTAATGTGAAGGTGAACCTAGATGATTGTTTATGTAAAGGGCTTAGCATGGTGCCTGGAACTATAGCCAGCACTCAATACATATTGCTGCGACTGTATAAATATGAGTTATACCTTAGAAATACTGCAGATTCAGTTCCAGACCACCACGATAAAGCAACTAACGCAAGTCACATGAATGTTTTGGTTTCCCAGTGCACATAAAACTTTGGTTCACACTGAAGTCTATTAAGTGTGCAATAGCTTGGAGAAGGCAATGGCACCCCACTCCAGTACTCTTGCCTGGAGAATCCCATGGACGGAGGAGCCTGGTAGACTGCAGTCCATGGGGTCGTGAAGGGTCAGACGAGACTGAGTGACTTCCCTTTCACTTTTCACTTTCATGCATTGGAGAAGGAAATGGCAACCCTCTCCAGTGTTCTTGCCTGGAGAATCCCAGGTACGGCGGAGCCTGGTGGGCTACGGTCTGGTTGCACAGAGCCGGACACGACTGAATTGACTTAGCAGCAGCAGCAGACTTAGCAGCAGCAGCAGCAGCATTATGTCTAAAAAACTGTACATACCTTAAATTTTAAAAAACCATATTACTCAGAAATGCTATCATCTGAGTCTTCACCAAGTCAGAAAAGTAACAGCAAAGATCACTGATCATGCTTTTCCATAACAAATACAATAATGAAAAAATTTGAAGTATTGTGAGAATTACCAAAATGTGACAGAGAGATTTGAAGTGAGCAGATGCTGTTGGCAAATGGCTCCAGTAGACTTGCTTAATGAAAAGTTGCCACAATCCTTCAATTTGTAAAAAAACGCACTATCATTAAAGGGCTGTGAGTGAAGTGCAGTAAAATGAGTATGCCGGTCATTTTATGTATGACGGCATACATGATAGATAGAGGATAGAAATATCCGTCACTTGTAATTTCTTCCCATGGGGTCTTGGCTTTTCCTCTGAGGTCTCCCACTGCCCCGTTACCATCCTTCAGGCACTCGGCATTAGCACTGGTCTCTCCAGTCTTCCTCTAGGCCGCCAGCACAATATTGATTTTTTTTTTAAAAACTGTAAAGTTTATAGTTTGTAGTTTCTTTCTCCATTCCATTTGAGGAATATGTATGCATGTGCCATTCAAATAAAACATCTGCAAAGCCCAGATGATCCTTAATTTTTGTACCTTTTTTCTCTAAAATTTAGCACCGGGATCTTCAGGCTCACTGACGCTGGCATGCTTGAGGTTTCCGCTTGTAAAAAGAAGGGCTTTCATCCACACACCAAGGACCCCAGGTTGTTCAGTGTGAGTAGATAGACAATGTTGATTATTTTCTGTACACAGTATTTACTTTTCACCCCTTCCTTTTTTTGAAAATTGAAATATAGCTGATATAATATGTTAGTTTCAGTTGTACAATATAGTAACATTTTCATCCCTTATGAAATGATCAGCACGGTAAGTCTAATACCATCTGTCCCCATACTAAGTTATTACAATATTATTGACCATATTCCTTATGCTGTATATGACACCCCTGTGGCTTAAAAAGATGTGGTGTTGTATATGTACACACACACACACACACACACACACATACACGCACACACGCACACAGTGAAATATTATTCAGTCATAAAAAAATACAGTCAATCTTGTCGTTTGCAACAGTATGGATGATCTATAGGGTATTATGCTAAGTGAAATAAATCATACAGAGAAAGACAAATACCATATGGTTTCACTTATATGTGGAATCTGAAAAGCAGAAACAAAACAGTAATAGATATAGAGAACAAATGGGTGGTTGACAGAGGGGAGGGGGTTTGCAGGGTGAAACAGATGAAGATTAAGAGGTAGAAATCTCCAGTTATAAAACAAATAAGCCTCTGTTTTTTAAGAGGGAAATAGTAGCAGTATGATATAGTATAAAACCCTTTATTGCTTAGTTTTGAGTTTTCTTATCTCAAAAACTTAATCAAAATCTTTGTATTTCCTTCTGATGTCTGGTCGTTATTATTTTATTTACAAAGGAAAGAGTATTTCTATAGCATGATTACATATAAAGTTTCCTTCCCATCACTGTATATATGTGTGTCTATATATATTTAAGCAATTATAGTTTTCTCTGGAGTCCCCAAAAGCAAGCAATTATTAAAGAAAATGAGATTAAATGTGTCTTGAATTATTACTGCTTGATACGACCATATTAGTTTTTAATAACAGTTCAATGAAAACTGTAATCCTGTTTTTTGATGAGCTTTGTATAACTCTGAATACATCTTTTTCTGTTTGCTTGGCTTTGCCCTGTCTGAGACATCAGAGAAACATGATTTTGAAGTTAGGATTTATTTAACATGAAAGCTACTTGGCACCTTCTGTGAATATTTTCTTGCTGTTGAAAATGAGTATATATGGTTATGTTTGTTCTGAGTGGAAATATTTTTCAAAATTAGGAACATTTTTAGATCAGGAAATTCATACTCCTCCTCTAGAGAGAATCATGTTAAACATTATGAGCTAAAGCCAGTATTTCTTTCCTAGGTATGCAGACATGTATTGGTGAAAGACATAAAGATAATCGTGCTGGATCTGAGGTGATACGTTCTGAAGATTAGCACCCTCCGCGCCAGACACTTAACCCATGGACCCATGGTTGCCGGATTTTCTTAAGATGTTTCCAGAAATGACTGATATTTTATATTTATACATTTTAGATCAGAGAGTTTGATATTTATTACTTTTGCACATTTTGACGCTTTATTTTTGGGTTGCTTTGTCTTAAGAGGTTACAGTGGACTTGTCAGTATCCATTAGTGTGCCTGAGTACTATGACCACATAATAAATTGTGCTGCAAACAACATGTCTGGTTTTAAGCTTATTTTTTGGATGTATAGTTGATGTACAGTATTATATAAGCTTCAGGTGTACAAGACAGTGATTCATAGTTTTTAAAAGTTATACTGTCTGGTATTTTGAGAGACCTCTGCATGAGTTTTCAGAGCTTCACATGTTTCACTATTTTTTTTTTTCCCTGTAAAATGCAGTTCCAAACAAGAAATTCTGAGTACCAGGTGATCTCTAGGACAGGCCATCTGTTTCTGCAACTTCTCCCTGTGGGTGGTCAAGAAGAGTGTGAGAAGAAGTTCAGCGGCAGACAGTTGAGTCCATCCTGTGATTTTCAGTGCCAGGGAGTCCTGGCTCAGAGTCTGCAGTCAATCTTAGTGTAGGAGACAAGAGCCTGAGCTACTATCCAGGGGTCAGGTGTCGGAGGGCCTGAGATAACCTGTGATTCATGAACTTGATTTAGAGGAGTAAGAGCAGAGACACTTGAGAGAGGAATAAAAAAAAAAAAAGGCTCAGATGGAACCGTAAAACCTATTTCTGTGAAAGTCAGTGGGGTGAATGAGGCATAGGAAATCCTGATAATTCTCAACCAAAAAGAGGAAATAAAATCATTTGGAAAGAACATTTGTAATTAAAAGTGTTTATATAAACCAAGGCACAGGGAATAGGAAGAAAAATATGTTTAAACTGAATAGGGTATCATGAATACAATAGGCTTAGAATGGGGTTTGTGACTGGTACCTGGATAATAGTGTTTACCTGGATTGAAAGATAATGGATTAATAGAAGGAAAGAGGGACTGATGGAGTATATTGACAAGTTGAATTGGTAGGAAAACCCTGAGAGTGGAAATATGAAGAAAATTTAGCCCAAAAGAAAGGGAGAAGAAAGGAAGGCAAGCTAATCTGATCTAATGTCTCTTTTTAAAGTCTTGCCTGTCAACCACAGCTTTCCCAAATTTTACCCTCCTCCTGGCATTGTATCCTAAATGCTCTTGTCTGCATGTACAAGCATCCACTTTTTAGTGCCAGGATTTCTGTAATCCTTGGAGGAATACTCCCTGCACTCTGTGCTTAGATGAAATAACATTCCTCCTCCTCTTGTCTGCTCCCTAATACAAGTATACCATGGCAGCCAGCTTCTACTCCAGTTCTCATTCACTGTGGGCAGCTCAGTGGCTTGTTTCTGCCTATGACAACTCGTAGGCTTGGAAAGTTCAGTTTCCAGACCCCAGAAGCAGATCTCTGCCTGCTCGAGGCACCGAGACTTGAGTCTATAGTCTCTGTCAGCTAAGGGCAAATTACCTCTGTGAACCTGGCTCCACAAACAACCCACTTTCCCCTGAGTGATGCTGTCCCCAACATCTTAGAATTTAAGGACAGTGTGATCCTGACATACTTGATCACAGGAAAAGATTATATAACTTATTCAAGTAAAAACAACTGTTAGGACTAGGCAGAATTGAGAAATGAATATCCTCAGAGTAGAAAGAGATCCTAAGTATCCTAAGAGATTGCAAGGATGTAAGATGAGAAACATCTGATGAAAAAACTATGGCCATGAAATGGTGCCTTGAGATAGAAAGGACCCAACTGAAAGCCCAGAGCTTTTAGCTTCCTAGCTTTCTGGAGAGAACAGAAACAGCTACTTTGACCATTTGGAGCCAATTATATCCCTTCTGAATAGCAAATTAGACAACTCATTTTTCATTAAAAAGATGATGTCTCCTAAAGGAGTGGAGCATTTTGGGCATTTTTATTCCCTTGCAAGGAGATGTAAAATGTCAGGCCTGAAACAAATTTTGAAGAGTTGCCCTTAAAGGGCGTGTGGTTTTCTTATTGCTGGGTGCAAACCCAACTAGCCAGATTTGCCGGGAGAACCTTGTCCCAGAGCTGAAGGCAGCAAAACCTGTGGCCTGCCCTGCCTGGAAGAGTCTCTGTGTCTGAAAGAGGAGTCATCAGACATGTGGCCACACCCCTGAGGGCTGGGTTGTGAGTCACCCTGGAGGTTCTCCGAGTGTGAGTGTGAGCGTATGTCGGTGGGTGTGACCATAGATGTTCCCTGGAAGTGCTTCCTCTGGCAGAGCTCGTTTCTGGCAGGCGGTGCAACTCACTCTTTTGAAAATTAATCCATTCCAGATCCCCATTTGCCACCTCCTTACCTTCAAAGGAGAAGATAGTTCATTTCCAAGATAGTTCATTTCTATCAAAGGCAAAGATAGTTCATTTCTTTTCAGATGGGTGCTTCTGTAGAAAAAAGAACCAGTTACACCTTTTATTGGAGTATAGTTGATTGACAACGTTGTGTTGGTTTCTGTTGTAAAATGTATCAGTTACTAGCATATAAACATACATCCACCCGTTTTTAGCTTCTTTTCCTATATAGGTCATTTCAGAATATTGAGAATTTCCTTCAGCGTTTACTGCTGTCTGTATTCAGGGCCTGGCACCTGGTATGTACTTATTATGGACTTGGTTGTGTCCCCCCAGAAATTGTATGTTGAAGTCATAGACCCACAATGCTTTAGAATGTGACTGTATTTGGAGATAGAACTTTCACAGAGAGGTTAAAATTTGGCCACTAGAGGGCTCCCTAATCCAATGTGACTATTAGGAGGTTAAGTATTTGTCCATAGTCAACCCATGTTCTACGGTCAACGTGTGTGTGTGTGTGTGTGTGTGTGTCCACGCACACGCCTGTGCACATGCACTTGGTCGCTCAGTCATGTCCACTTCTTTGCGACTGCATGGACCATAGCCTGCCAGGTTCCTCTGTCATAGAATTTCCCAGGCAAGTATACTGCAGTGGGTAGCCTTTTTCTGCTCCAGGGGATCTTCCTGACCCAGGGATCAAACCTGGGTCTCCTTTGCAGGCAGATTCTTCACCCTCTGAACCACCAGAGAAGCCCATAATTAAGTTAAAATTTGGCCACTAGAGGGGGCTTCCCTGGTGAATCAGCTGGCTAAAAAAAAAAATGTCTGCAAAGTGGAAGACCTGGGTTTGATCCCTGGGATGGGAAGATCCCCTGGGGAAGGGCATGACAGTATTCTTGCCTGGAGAATCCCCGTAGACAGAGGAGCCTGGCGGGTTACAGTCCATGGGGTTGCAAAAAGTCAGACACAACTGAGTGACTTAGCACAGCACACAGCCCTCATCCAGTGTGGCTGGGTCCTTATGAAAGAAGAGCTCAGGACACAGACACAGAGGGAAGACCCTGTGAAGGCAAGGAGAAGACGGCCATCTGCAGGGAGAGAGACCTCAGAAGAAACCAAATACGCCAACAACTTGATGTCTAACTTCCAGCCTCCGGAAATGTGAGAAAATAAATTTCTGTTGTTTAGATCAAGTCACCCAGTCATGCAAATCAGCACAGTACTCCAAAAATATTTACTGAAATTGTTTCCCCACCCCCACCCCCACCCCACCTCAGGGAGTAGAAATGACTTTCTTTGTTGTCATGCAAAAATCATCCTCTTTTCCACAGACCTTTTCAGTTATGGAGGAGAAAAGCAAGATGCCTATGGATTATTCTCAGCTACTGAAGTTATTTCTGGTTTCTTTTTAGTAGAATTTGGCTGTGGGGGAAATGGCATTTATATTTGATATAAAATGTCAGTTATTGGCCACATCCTAGAATTGGCTCAGTATTTTTCTCCTCAATTCATCCCCTGCTGCAGCCACTTGGTCATGCTGGCAACTGCCTTGTTACAATGTTTGGATTTAAATAGAAGTTTCTGTTGCAAAAGCCACTACAGTTGTCCAGAATGTGGAAAGCAGATGTTTCTCTTCCAGCATGTCTTGTAGAATTTCCTAGCAAGCAAATGCCTTCTCTGAGAAGGATGCGTGAGAAAGGTCATGTCTTTGGCAAAGATAAAAGGAGAAAGGTAAAATTTTATCTTCTTATTCTTGGAAGGCTTTAGTTTATTACTTATTGTGAAGACAACCATGTGATTGTGGGTTAAGATATGATAAGACAACCAAAGAACTCTTCTGGGTTTTTTGGTTTTTTTGTTTTTTTTTAAGAAATTTGTTTCCTTTTTTAGCATCTTGGCTCTTCACCAGGCAAGAATGTATTTTTCTTGGGGGCAGCTGACAAAAACAGTAGTTTCGTTGGGTTTGGGAAATGCAGAGGATGAAAGAAAAACCAGGAAAATAGAGAAGGACCCTGGGAGAGAGAGGGTAGAATTAGAATACTGGAGACTGACTTTTCTTAATTTGTGTGAAGTGAATGTCTTGGGCATTATCTAGACCAAAAGACATTCTAAAACCAAATGGAGAGAATTAGTTTAGTTTTGTCTTGTCCCACTTCTATCAAGGAGGATTAACTATTCATTTGCATCACGTTAACAAGAGTTGATATGAAAAACTAGTTTACTCAAATTAGTCATTGAATGGGTGTATTCCAGATGTATCAATGTAATGAGTAGTGAATCTGTATTCTTGAATCTGAAGAGGATATTTAAAATTTCAGTTGTTCAAGAAAAAAAGCTTTTATAGGTTATGCAAAAGATAAGCTTCATTATGTTTCCTCCTAATAGAAAGCTAATGCTTAAGAAAAACGAACAACTGGAAGACATTTACCCTGTTCTTGATTTTAGGCAGAGGGTCTTTACCTATAGAAACGAGGTGTCTGAATTAACTGATTTTGCAGGGTTTTTTCAGCAATAAAACTTTATACCTGTCAATGTTTTTTTTTTTTCCAGTGCAGTATATTATTTTTTCTTTTTTATTAAAAATTTATTGAGGTGAAATCCACATAACACAGAATTAACCATTTTAAAGTGAACAAGTCAGTCACAGTACATTCACAGAGTTGTACAACCATCATCTCTGTCTAGTTCCAAAACATTTGCACCTCTGCAAAGTGAAACCCAGTGAGCCATTTATCCCCATGCCCCTCCCCCAACCTCTGGCAATCACCAATGTGCATTCTGATTCTACTGATTTATCTATTGTAGAGATTTCATATAATTGAAATCATACAATATGTGAACTTTTGTGTCTGGCTTCTTTCCCTTGGTGTAACATTTTAAAGGTCCATTCATGTAACGTACAGCAATGCATTCCTTCTCATTGCTTTCATTCATCCATCAGTGGACATGTGGGTTGCTTCTCCCGTTTGGCTGCTGTGGGCATCAGGGGCTGCTATGAGCCTGTGTGTGCGTGTACTTGTTTCAGTGTATTTTTTCGATTCTTTGGGGCACAAATTTAGTGGTAGAATTGCAGGGTCACGTAATTCTATCCTTACCTTTTCCATAGCAGCTAAAACATTTTATATTCCCACCAACGATGTTCAGGGATTCCAATTTCTTCACCTTGCCAACAACCTAATTTTTTACTGTTATAGCCATCCTAGTAGGTGTGATGTGGTATCTCACTGTAGCTCCTCCATCCATGGCATTTTCTAGGCAAGAGTACTGGAGTGGGTTGCCATTTCCTTCTCCATTCATTAATTCTTTCAAAGTCAACTTAATAATAAAAGCAGAGGTAATGATGAAGGCATCTGAATCTTCTAGAATCCACTCTTATCACACTTTTATTGTTGTGGGTGACTAATCCCAGGCCCTTACCAAGTTCACTAGAACTAAGTTCAGAAGCAGATTTTTTTAAAATCAAGGACAGTCAACTCTGGGCTGCATAAGAGCAAACAATCAACTAGAGTCACAGTAACAGCACTCTAAAATACTACTTTAGCTTTTCATCAAATGCACTGGTTTATACATTCACAGGCTTCCCTGGTGGCTCGGTTGGTAAAGCGTCTGCCTGCAATGCAGGAGACCAATCCCAGGGTCGGGAAGATTCCTGGAGAAAGAAATGGCAACCCACTCCAGTGTTCTGGCCTGGAGAATCCCATGGACAGAGGAGCCTGCTGGGCTACAGTCCAGGGCGTCACAAAGAGTCGGACACGACTGAGTGACTAACGCTTTCACTTTCACATACATTCACAAGGGAGAAGATTACATCAGAGCATCCATCTGAAATCATAACTTCTTCTATTTTTAAGAATGAGGGCTGGTTGTAAATTTGGAGGTAATGATTCGCCTGCTTAATATATTTTGGTCTGAGTAGGTGAAGCCACTTCACAAAGGAAGGTTGAAGTACATGATTTTAGGCCATTTCTTAAGGTATTTTGTTGTAGCAGATGCAGAGTTGAAAGCAGTGGTCGAGGCGGGCGGAGAGAAGTGATTCAGTGAAAGGACCAAGGAATAAGGTTCAAAACTGCATGTGGAGGGAAAGAAATAGAAGACACAGTCTAAGAAGAATATGAAATATGAAAAGGGCATCTTTTGGTGTGACTGCAATGCTTTTTTACAGCGTGACTCATCGACTCAGTGGACATGAGTTTGAGCAAACTCTGGGAGATAGTGAAGGACAGAGAAGCCTGGCGTGCTGCAGTCCATGCGTTCACAAAGAGTCGGATACGACTGAGTGACTGAACAACAATGCTTTTTCTCAATGATGGAAAACCTGCCTAAGGATCCCTGAGCATTAGACCACTGAAAACTGTCTTTAACTACCCTCCAGAGGAGCCTGTTTCAACATCTGTTTTCCTTGAAGACAACATGTTACAAGAACAACCAGGTAAGTGGTAATCATTTTTATTTCTTCTGTCTTTAAGGGGCATAAAGTTACCATAAGAAGAACAGCCTGAATAGCTAAAGTCATCAGGAACAAATTAGAGTGAGGTGATGATATTAGTGCATTCATTTCCCAGATACATTTCTGAAATTGAAATGAAGAATTGAATTAACCTGTAAGAGGAAATGCTCAGGAATGGGAAATAAATCAGAGATACCAAAATTCTCACTTCAACATTGCCTTAATTGCTTGTAATCAGTGTCTAATTTCAAGGCAGACATTTCATAGGGAAAATGTTATGAACTTTACTTTGGAAAATTGTACTACCTGGTAGCTCAGATGGTAAAGAATCCGCCTGTAGTTCAATCCCTGGGTTTGGAAGATCCCCTAGAGGAGGGCATGGCAACCCACTCCAGTATTCTTGCCTGGAGAATTCTCAGACAGAGGAGCCTGGCAGGCTACAGTTCATGGGGTCACAAAGAGCCGACGTGACTTAGAGACTGAGCATATAAGCACGTTCTTCCAAGGAGCAAGTGGCTTCTACTTTCATGGCAGGGATTAATTGTTAAAAAACAGCACTAGATTTTGGGATCCATTAAGATATTATCAAGTGGGCCTTAGAAAGCATCACTATGAACAAAGCTAGTGGAGATGATCAAAATCCAGCTATTTCAAATCCTGAAAGATGAGGCTGTGAAAGTGCTGCTCTCAATATGCCAGCAAATTTGGAAAACTCAGCAGTGGCTACAGGACTGGAAAAGGTCAGTTTTCATTCCAATGCCAAAGAAAGGTAATGCAAAAGAATGCTCAAAATACCGCACAATTGCACTCATCTCACACGCTAGTAAAATAATGCTCAAAATTCTCCAAGCCAGGCTTCAGCAATACGCGAACCATGAACTTCCAGATGTTCAAGCTGGTTTTAGAAAATGCAGAGGAACCAGAGATCAAATTGCCAATATCCGCTGGATCATGGAAAAAGCAAGAGAGTTCCAGAAAAACATCTATTTCTGCTTTACTGACTATGCCAAAGCCTTTGACTGTGTGGATCACAAGAAACTGGAAAATTCTGAAAGAGATGGGAATACCAGACCACCTGACCTACTTCTTGAGAAACCTATGTGCAGGTCAGGAAGCAACAGTTAGAACTGGACATGGAAGGGCAGACTGGTTCCAAATAGGAAAAGAAGTACATCAAGGCTGTATATTGTCACCCAGCTTATTTAACTTATATACAGAGTACATCATGAGAAATGCTGGGCTGGAAGAAGCACAAGCTGGAATCAAGATTGCCAGGAGAAATATCAATAACCTCAGATGTACAGATGACACCACCCGTATGACAGAAAGTGAAGAAGAACTAAAAAGCCTCTTGATAAAAGTGAAAGAGGAGAGCGAAAAAGTTGGCTTCAAGCTCAACATTCAGAAAACTAAGATTATGGCATCTGATCCCATCACTTCATGGCAAATAGATGGGGAAACAGTGGAAACAATGTCAGACTTTATTTTGGGGGGCTCCAAAATCACTGCAGATGGTGACTGCAGCCATGAAATTAAAAGATGCTTACTCCTTGGAAGGAAAGTTATGACCAACCTAGATAGCATATTCAAAAGCAGAGACATTACTTTGCCAACAAAGGTCCATCTAGTCAAGGCTATGGTTTTTCCAGTGGTCATGTATGGATGTGAGAGTTGGACTGTGAAGAAGGCTGAGTGCCGAAGAATTGATGCTTTTGAACTGTGGTGTTGGAGAAGACTCTTGAGAGTCCCTTGGACTGCAAGGAGATCCAACCAGTCCATCCCAAGGGATATCAGTCCTGGGTGTTCATTGGAAGGACTGATGCTGAAGCTGAAACTCCAATACTTGGGCCACCTCATGTGAAGAGCTGACTGATTGGAAAAGACCCTGATGCTGGGAGGGATTGGGGGCAAGAGGAGAAGGGGACTACAGAGGAAGAGATGGCTGAATGGCATCACCAACTCGATGGACATGAGTTTGAGTGAACTCCGGGAGTTGGTGATGGACAGGGAGGCCTGGCGTGCTGCAATTCATGAAGTCGCAGAGTCGGACTCGACTGAGCAACTGAACTGAACTGAAGATATTATTTGTGCTCTAGGTCCTTTGATTATAACCATCAGGTGGATGTATAAAAAAAAGAACAAAATTAAAGCAAAGTTACATTTTTCTTGAATTGTTTATTGTAAAAATTTTATTGTAGAGTCTCATCTAAAGAAAAGAATCCACCTGCCACTACAGGAGATGCAGGTTGGTTCCCTGTGTCTGGAAGATACCTGGAGAAGGAAATGGCAACCCACTCCAGTATTCTTGCCTGGAGAATCCCATGGACAGAGGAGCCTGGCAGGCTACCGTCCATTGGATGGCAAAGAGTCGGACACGACTGTGCGACTAAGCACACAGCATGTACTTCTAAAGTCTGTATGTAGGTTCAGTTCTTTGCCTTCTCTTTTCTACATATGCAGCGTCCTCTCCCATATCTTGCCTGTGCCTGGAACATTCCCGTACACTCTACTTTCTCTTGTCCAGCCTCAACCCTTTCATCCCCCCTCCTTTTATTCTAGTTAACTCTTGCTGTTTAAGCCTCTGCTGAAGCCCCACCTCCTGAAGTTATAAGAGCTTCAGGAAGCCTTCCTGAAGTCTTCCTGAAGTCGTAAGAGCTCATACCCCATGTGTTTCCACTTCTGTAATCCTTTGCTACTTGTTTCATGTCCATTTTCTCCATAAATTGTAAATTCCATCCAGGCAGAAACTTGCTCTTTGTATCTCTAGCATGTGCTCTTCAAACACTACCTGAATAGACTTGGCTCTCCTAGGAATGAAATAACCATCTGGTTTTCATATTCTGATGCAGAAGAACCATCTCCCCAGCTTTCCCATCCCCTTTTCTCTCTCTCCTTTTTTGTCCTATCTTTTTGAATAAGCTTAGTTGCAGATAGAGAGTGTGTTAGCCCAGACAGCCCCCGCCATTGCAGTAATCACAAATTTTCTTCCAGAATGTTCTTTGTTTGAAATCCTGCTAAAAAATACTCAAACTCAGCTTGACTACACAAATGATGCTTCAGAGATAACAGAATTATTTGTTTTTCAAAAATAATGTTTTCTCTTGCTCATATGCTCACAGCAAAGCTTGCATGATATGAATAAATGTTATTAGAAACCCAGGTCATCTTCAAGGGCTATATAAGCCTGTTGTGGGAAACTCTGTGCTCACAGAAGGAGTGTTAGAGTTTGGGGAGAGAAGAGGACTCAGGAAACAGCCGAGCCTGTCTGTTGCTAGGTTTCCCTCCTCTGGAGATTCATGTGAGGCTCAACAAGAAATTCTCACCTGTCCAGCCCTTTGCGTCATTAGCATCTGTGAAATCAAAGGGAGGAATTACTGATCTATGACTGGAAGAAGGTGCTTAGGCACTGCCTCTGGGTGCTCATATGGAAAGAACATTTCACCAATGCACATTCAGCGGGCCGTTCTGGTTTTCCTGATTTTTACTTCTGGCCACGCCAGTTTCTAGATACTTTGTTCTAGACGCCCTTGCCTTTACCAGAGAGCTCGCGCCCTCTGGTGGTGAATATGAAGTACAACAGCACAGTCAACTTGGTTCGCTTTACCTGAACCCTGTAGGGACTATGAAATTGTAGTGATTTTTTCCTCAATTATGACTGTGATCTGTTTCCAAATATCTGTATATTAATCGTTAAGCTTCAGTTTAGTGGGTATTAAGTGCCTTGCCTGGTAAGCATAAATTTAAAACTGGAATATTTTAATCCTAGCATTTTATAGTGGTTCTCAAGTTTTGATGTGCGAAAGAATCACCAGAGAAATATGATTAAAGCTCAAGTTCCCAACCACAGCTCCAGATGTCCTTGTTCTGCAGGCTTTGGGTTTCCCAGAAATAGGCCCATTTAAAATGAGCTCCCAGAGGATTCCCTGGTGGCTCAGTGGTAAAGAATCTGCCAATTTCAGAGTTAGGATTGGCACAAGAGAAGCCACTGCAATGAGAAGCCTGCTTGCTTCAACCGGAGAAAACCCATGCAGCAGCGAAGACCCAGGACAGCCAAAAATAAATACATAATTAATTATCTTTTAAAAGATAAGCCTCCGACGAGGTTGACCTGTGTGAACTGTTCTTTGAGAAATGCTGGCTTCAATACTAAGAGTATAGATTTGGAACCAAACCCAAGTCCCGTCTCTGCCAGTAGTATGACATTGGATTGTTCCATCCGTAAGAAGGTAGTGAGAATATCTACTCCATAGATCTGTTGCAGGATAAAATGAGATCCTAATATAAAGGGCTTGGTCATGACAGGGACCCAGTACACGCCAGCTCTTATTATTTGTAGTATTGATTTAATTAGGTCAAGCTATAGGGCAGAGAAGACCAGGGGATTTTCTGGATCAAAAAGGCATTCAGTCTTTGGCTCTGAGTTCCCTGTAGTGAGATGCTGCCATGGATGGAAACCTACTCCCTCATTCCCAAAGACAACAAGAGGCAGCTGTCCCCAGGGAGACAAGTGGCATGTACCGGGGAGCTTCACGGATGTTAAGCAGCCTGGGAAGAAAACCGCTTTGAGAAAAAGTGCTTAAGGGCAGGGAAATACTTTTATACGTCTTTGTACCTCTCGGGCCAGATGAGTAAAAGAGAAGTTGGCAGCTCTCCTATATGATTTGATATTAAGGGAACAACTGCTGTTTTTCTCTCTATAAAATCTTTAGGATTAACACACACACACTGCTACATGTAAAGCAGATAACTAACAAGGACCTATTGTGCAGCACAGGGAGCTATACTCAATATTTTGTAATAACCTATAAGGGAAAAGAATCTGAAAAAGAACAGATACATTTGTGTGCATAACGGAATCACTTTTGATGTACATCTGAAACTAACACATTGTAAATCAAATATATTTCAATAAAAAATTAATGTCAAAATAAAATGGGCCCAAAGAGTTCTGAAGAACAAATGAGTGGAGACATGTGTAAACCCCTTAGTGTGATGACTGACACCGGTAGTGCTCGCAAAGTATGGTTATTTTTCCCATCCCTTCCAGCCTGAATGTATCTGTAGTATCATTTTCAGAGACAGGTATTGATCAGGAGAAGGGAAACAGATGCTTTAGATGTGTAGTAAGATTTTAGTGGTGTTTCTGTTTTTTAAAAATCTGTATTTCCCCTGGTAAACTTAAAAGTCACACTTTTTAAAATATATATATCCAAGTTTAATATCTCATATATAAAAATTCATATATATGTATAATATATGTATGTATGTGTACACAGGCTATCAGGCGGTTATAGAGAGCAAAGTTATATAATGACTTATCAGGTTGTGAAGTCAGTATGAACTATCCTATTGATACACTTTAATCCATGTTTATGTTTATCTCCTGTGTATCTTCACATTTTTCCTGGTACAGCATTAGTTGGCACTTCTCACCTTAATGTAATTGTAGCCTTTCCTGGGAAACTTACACACCCTGGTTGTCATGTCCCTAGATGCACCACTAGAGGGAGCCACTCCATAACAGGTGAGGTCAGTCTAACCAAATCAACATGATCAGCCTGATGCTGATCCGAAGCCAAGGCTACAGATTACAGGTACCATATCTCAGATTTATTAAAAAACACATAGGTAACGAGTCAGAGCTTGGGCTAGGAATGATTTGAAAAAGAATTGAAGGCATTATTCCACAGAACATTCACAGTGTGTACTAGAGACAGACAAGAGAGCAGGGAGTGTCTTAGAAACATTTGCGGTGGACGATGGATGGCCCGGCCTCGTCGTACTCCTGTTTGCTGATCCACATCTGCTGGAAGGTGGACAGAGAGGCCAGGATGGAGCCACCAATCCAGACAGAGTACTTGCGCTCGGGAGGGGCGATGATCTGTTGGTCAGGATGAGAAAGGACCATTAGTGCACTAGGAGGGGAACTGGGGTTTCCAGCATGGTAAGGATCTGTGGCCCCGGCTGAACTTTCATGGGCCTTGGGGACAGTCTTGGCTGTTAGATGCTGAAACTGGACCCTAACCCATGGGGTGTGAATAGTTGTGGATTTATAGATTCTTCAATCAGCACCTTTGATTTCCCGGCTTCCTTTTATACCAGGGGTCACTAACCCTTGGGATCTAATGCCTGATGGTCTGAGGTGGAGCTGATGTAACAACACCAGAAATAAAGCGCACAATAAATGCACTTGAATCATCCCGAAACCATCCCCTAACCCCCAGTCCGTGGAAAAAATCGTCTTCCACAAAACCAGTCTCTGATGCCAAAAAGGTTGGGGACTGCTGTTAAACAATCTACTCCAAAACTTCTGACACTTCAGCTTCATTCAGCCTCAGTTCAGTTCAGTTCAGTCGCTCAGTCGTGTCCGACTCTTTGCAATCCATGAATCGCAGCACACCAGGCCTCCCTGTCCGTCACCAACTCCTGGAGTTCACTCAAACTCATGTCCATCGAGTCGGTGATGCCTACTATCAGGCAAATGGAAAGCTGGCCCCCAATTCTGCATAACCTCCACTTAAGCCCTGACATTGTCCCTGATTCCTATCAGCTGTTCTTCAGAGCTCAGCACAACACATATGCTCTGTGGACACAAACACCAGCAACTTCCAGGGGAACTTTTAACGGTGTCAGAATTTCTGGCCATATAAGAACTTACTGTAAGACCTGATTAAGTCTACCAAGAGGCAC
Source organism: Bos grunniens (assembly GCF_055505025.1). NCBI lineage: Eukaryota > Metazoa > Chordata > Mammalia > Artiodactyla > Bovidae > Bos > Bos grunniens. The sequence continues at coordinate 10,987,473 of NC_141190.1, forward strand.
TGTTTAACACTGAGGGATCCATTGCTGGTGGGATGAAGATTCCCCTGGGATAGGTCTCAGCTAAGCTTGCACTGGCTGGCCCTACCTGCATGAACCGGCCTGGCACGCAAGGACATGCTGACGTTTCTTAAATCAATGAATGGTTTAGGCCCAAAGAGCAGTGATTCAGAACAAGGGTACATCTACCTTGATCTCTGCTCTCTGGTTCTAAATATAGCTAGAGTTGAGTAAGTCTAAATTCCACATCAGACTTGGATACTTAGGTAGAAATAAATATTGACCAATAGATAAGATATTTCTGAAACTGTGGTGAAAGGGTTTAATTTCTCTTTATTCCTTGAGCTCTGGTTGAACATTTATTTTTAATGCAAGGGGCTGATATTTACTGAGAACTTACTATCTGCCAAGCACTTTGCCCAGCATTTTACATGTACTATCTCATTTAATCTTCATAACCACCTTGAAGAATAAGGACGGAATCTGTCCCGTATTCTAATGAGGAAACAAACTGAGCGAGGTTTAAGTAATTCACCTTGGTCACACCGACTGGTACAAGTAAGACCCAATATGCAAACCAGGACCTCTCCCAGGTGTTTTTCTTTCTGTTTTGTTTTAGAAATAACCTTTCAGTTTTAGATACTTTTAGATTTACATACGAGTGGTACAGACAGTACAGAATCCCCACAGACCACCCCCCAACCCCATTCAGTTTCAATTTCCCATAATGTCACCACCTTACTGTCCCAGGTTTTCAATGGTTTGCTCTCACCACACTGGAGCTCAAAATTCTACACTCATTTCTATTCAAGACTCCAAGGCTGGAAAACTAGAAACTACCCAACTCTGGCTGGGTGTCTATCATCCGAGGAACACAAATCCTCAGAAAACAGGCTCTCTCCTCTCACCCCACAGTCCCTCCTCGCCTGTAATGTGGAGAGAGAGTGTGCTTCAGTCTAGCACACCCTGTTATGTTAGCTGCAGACTCTTTCCTTAAAAAAAGAGACGGGAGCGCAAATAACAGAGAACTTGTCTGAATAGCTCTCGTGCGTGTGAACTGCACCCTGAGTGCCCTTTCTCCCGCTCCCTGGGACATGGATCAGAGGGTCCCAGCCTGGCCTCCTGATTTCAGAGTAACAGTAGCCTTTGCGAAGTCACCGGCCACATGTTAGCTTGCCTCCAAAGAATGATAGCCTTTTAATCTGAGTTCCTCTGACTGACTCAAAACGCACACAGTGTAAGGGTCCTGCTGGCTCAGGGAGTGAGTTTGGCCATCCTGGGGTCATGCTGCAGTTTGGAGCACTCATTTCAAAAGGTGCATCAGAAAGAGAGATGAAGATAAAGTTCCAATTCCTGGCTGCCGAGATGGAATCACATTTAGTACTGAAAGAGGAGTATACTACTCAATCTACAGGATTTATACCTGTTTAGAAAGGTCTGGCTCACCTGTAATGTTTATAATGTTCTATACATGAGATGCACCACTTTCGTGATGAGGAAAAACAACGTATTGTGTATTTCAATGAGATATGGGCACATGAGTGGCTCTATTGACCTTTTCCTGCATCCGCTGAAAGTAGCCGACTGACATGGCTAAGTATTGATTAAACTTTGTACAAGATAATTCAACTCCTCTATGAATGGAACTGACTTAGACCCTTTAAAGGATGATACTTGAGGACTTTTACCCACCGCCTAGCTCTAAGACCCATAAGTGTATGCAACCAAGATGCAGCCTCTGCAGAATCCCTCACTTCTGGTTATAAGCTTGGCATTGCCAGCAGCTATAAGGGTCTGTCACAGAGCTTTACCTTGATCTTCATGGTGCTGGGGGCCAGGGCCGTGATCTCCTTCTGCATGCGGTCAGCAATGCCGGGGTACATGGTGGTACCCCCGGAGAGGACGTTGTTAGCATAGAGGTCCTTCCTGATATCAATATCACACTTCATGATGCTGTTGTACGTGGTCTCGTGGATGCCAGCAGACTCCATCCCTGGAAAAGAGACACAGGTTGTGGTCCTTGGGTGACAAAGAAAACCCAGGCTGACATGGAAGATGGTATGAGCAACTGGATGATCTTACACTAGACCACAGCTTGGCAGGCACAATGCTCTAGCTGCCACCATCTCAGGACTGAAAGACGCTTGAAATGTCCCAGGTCCTCCTACCATTTGTCTAGGGAGGAAGCCCTGCTTCGGCATCTCTGGAAGGGTGAGAGGCTACAGTATCACAGTCCTCAGTCTTAATAGACTCTCTACTATAAATGATTCAAATAAAAAGCAAAGCCTTCAAATTCCCAAAGCCTTGAGAAGGTCCCAGGCTGAGCTAATGCCACAGCTGTTGTTCAGAACTCCTAAATCTCTCCTTGACTGCTGTCATGTTCTCACCCCTCAAAGCTAAATGGTGCTGGAACATTCGAAATAGGTTTCATTTTATTTGGACAAAGACTCATTTTTCTTCAACCTCGATATTTTTTTGTCTGAATTTCTTGTTAATTTCTGACATGGGTCTTTTGAAAAGAACCTCCAGATGGCTCTTCATCTTTTACAGTTTTATGATGTACTACTAATCATGCTTAGTAATGGATTACTGCCAATATGAGTTTGGGTAAACTCCGGGAGTTGGTGATGGACAGGGAGGCCTGGCGTGCTGTGGTCCATGGGGTTGCACGGAGTCAGACACGACTGAGCGACTGAACTGAACTGAACATCCAATCAGCATGGAGTGCACTTAGTGCCCCCGCCCCCACACATCTCATTTTAAAGATGAGGACACTTTTTACAAATGAAGACATTTTACAGATGAGGCTCCAGGAGGCAACATTATGAAAGGAGAACTAAGATTCACACCCAGGCTCACCTCTCTATAAACAACTATGCAAACCTGTCTCCCAAGGTCAATGCCAATGTAGGAACGGACATCTCCAATTTTCTTTTCCCCTGTTATTTCCAGACTCAGCATTCAACCCATCCTTCCGGTGGCTCCGCTGTCTCCTAAGCATGGACAGTATCTGATTCTTTCACCATAAACCATGCACCAAGAATGCTTCAGCTAGACTACAACCTAAACAATGTTTTCTTAAAAAGAAAACTCCTTTCATGGCTTCTTTATGTCTTCTCACTTTAAAAACGTGACATTCTTTCCCTTGCCCTGGCTCAGAGGTGCCCTTTTGGCCCCTGTCACATGTGGCCACATGCAGAAGGGAGCTGGGGGCTGAGACCGGCTGGTGGAAGGAGGGGAGGGTGCTCTTCCCGGGTGTGCTGCCTACCGATGAACGAGGGCTGGAACAGGGTCTCAGGGCAGCGGAAACGCTCATTCCCGATGGTGATCACCTGCCCATCAGGCAGCTCATAGCTCTTCTCGAGGGAGGAGGAGGATGCGGCAGTGGCCATCTCATTCTCAAAGTCCAGGGCTACGTAGCACAGTTTCTCCTTGATGTCCCGGACAATCTCACGCTCAGCTGTCAATGAGACACAAACATGGTGGCCAACCTTGAGATTTGCACAGGTGGTAAAAATCCACCTGCCCTACAGTACTTACAATACAGGTTTCTCCCTGAAAGTGTATATTCTATTCTGCAACCCCAAATCCATGAGGACAATTAAATTATAGGTCCATTAGGGAACCACTTCTGTTCCCAGCAAAGTGCTTCCCACAGAGAAACTTCTAAGCAGATAATGTCCAGACAGTGCATGGTAGAATGAAAATGAGCTGGCTAGCGACAGACAAAGCGCAGGAATCCTTTTGGACGTTAACTTTTTTGCATGATTAATTAATGACTCTGTTATATGTTATATATATCATATATAACATATATATATATGTTATATGTTATATCTGTTATATAACAGTTTGTTATATTGGATTTTCAGTTGACCAGGAAGATTCATGCCGAAACAGTCCCTTAGAAGCACCTACAGTTTTAAAAAGCTCTGAAGACCCATGTTGTCTGACCTGGGTGGATCCCAACTCAAGTCCTTGGAAAACTCATCACCTTCCAGAAAGAGGCTCAGGACCAGTCCCGGTAGAGAAGGTCCCAGTGGTGCATGGAAGAAGTGGGTGGGCAGACCCTTTTCTGACTCCTGTCCTCTGAAGTTCTAAACTATTGGTTTTACCCAGGCCCCTGGGAACTTTTTGGAGGCTTCTTGGAATTCCTCAGAGAGGGCAGAGAAGGGTCAGAATTCATTCAACTCTCTATTCCAGAAGGAGATTTTTAAATTGTCAGGGCTCAAGTCTGGAGTCTAGGATAAGTCTTGGGCATGTCCAAAAACCTGAACATTTGGACAAGAGCAAATTGGCCAGGGAAGGGCAGGCAGCCAGGGTCAAGGGCGCTGAGGTCGTCCTGATGTCTCTAGGACTCTCTGCCTCTGCCTCTTATAGAGAGAGACCAAGGGTACCAGTTTAGTCGGAAGACAAACATGTCATTGCCTGCTGGGTTGGTATTACTAATCCCTAACAAGTAAGTATCTCATGCTTCCTCAGGACCAGGAATTCCATGATCACATTTACTACTCCCAATATCCTTGGTGAGAAAGTAAATGATTACTCCCATTTTACAGACAGCCTGTGGCTTAGTGGACTTGGGCATCTTGTCCCAGGTCACACAGTTAGTGAGCAGCAGAACTGGGACCCAAGCCCTGTCAAGATGTTTCCAAAGACTGCCAATCACCATGCCATACTATTTTCAGGCTCTTTTCATATTAATTTTTTTGGAGTATAGTTGCTTTACAATGTTGTATTAGTTTCTACTGCACAACAAAGTGATTCAGCTATACATACACATATAATGTGCTCTTTCTCTCTGGATTCCTTCCTATTCAGGTCACGGTGGAGTATCAAGTAGAGTTCCCTTTGCTATACAGTAGGTTCTCACTAGCTATCTACTTTCCACATAGTATCAGGAGTGTATATATGTCGATCTCCATCTCCCAATTCCTCCCCTATTTTCAGTCTCTATGTGTGAATGGAAGGGATTAAAAATGTTCAAATAATGCAACTCTGACAAGCTCATAATACCTGATGGTTAAAACTATTCTTCTCAAGGAAATGGTGTAATCATTTTGTGGTAAGGAAATGGCGCAATCCTTTTGTGGTTACACATAGCAAAATAGTCAGAGCTTTGCCCTGGGCATTAAAGTCAGGTCTCGCTGTCTGCAAGGCTCCCTCCCACTGTTTTCTCAGATAGTCACCAGGTCAGGGAAGAACACCCCGCCCCAATGACCCCTCCCTTTATGTCCCTCAGGCCTCACCGGTGGTCACGAAGGAATAGCCTCGCTCGGTCAGGATCTTCATGAGGTAGTCGGTGAGATCTCGGCCAGCCAGGTCCAGACGCATGATGGCGTGGGGCAGGGCGTAGCCCTCATAGATGGGCACGTTGTGGGTGACACCATCTCCAGAGTCCAGCACAATGCCTGGGGGACAGTTGTGCACGACAAGTCACCAGGGGAGCTGGAGTATGATCACTTACTGGTCTAGTAGAAGGGGGATTTCTAACCCTTTTATTTGAAAGGAAGGAAGGCATCTGATAGGAAAAGAGAGCTGAGGCAGGGCTAGGTAAAGAAAAGAAAGAGACAAAAAAACAGGAAGAGGGAAACAATAGAAGTCCTCCTGGAAATACAAGTTAAAGGGCTTATTTTCAAAGGTGAGAAGAAGCCCTCAAGGGGTGGGAATTAACTCTGTCAATTCTAAATACCCCCAGTCCATCACAACACACATGTTTATAAACCATTCGATCCTGTAACTGATGGTGTACTCAACCAGGGCCTTCACCTGGCCCAGCCACCTACCAGTTGTGCGTCCAGAGGCGTAGAGGGACAGCACCGCCTGAATAGCCACATACATGGCTGGGACATTGAAAGTCTCAAACATAATCTGCAAAGCAAGCCAAAGAGATGAGTTAATGATGCTGCCAGTATCATCAAGCATGCACAAGAGAGCATCTTGTTGATGACTGCAGATGGGCCCGCCTGGTTCTGGGCAGAGGAAACTAAGGTAAAGGAGGGTCAGAGAAGCCTTGGTTACTGGTCGAGGAGAAAGGAAGGTGTAAATGGAGAGACCACCATACCGGTGACCTGGTGTCATGGCGGGTGGAAGGGACAGTGTGCACACATGACCAGCCAGGTATTAGGAGGGTCTAGTTTCTGGTCCTGGCCCTGACTTGAACGTGACCCGGAGAATTCACCAAACTAACAACTGACTAATGTGGGCAGCCTGTGGGATCTTTGTTCCCCAACCAGGGATCGAACCCAGGCCCTGAACAGTGAAAGCACAGAGCCTAAACCACTGAAGCTCAGACTGGTTGAGATGAACCCCATTCTGTGATCTGTCTGAGATTCCATTTAATCTGCTCAACTTTTTTCTGTAGTTGCTGTGTCAATGTCAGCCCTAGAGTCTGAGGCCATTCTAGCTGCAGTGAAGGAGTCCTGATTGCTGGAAGAAAAGAACTACCTGCTGGTAACAGAGAACCAGATATGAATGTTGATGTGGCGGTTCATGCCGTCCAGAGCATAGTTAGCACCAGAGCCCCTCCAGGTCACGTGTTGGAAATGTGTGCCCATGGAGAGGCCCATAGGCCTCCATCTCTCCATCTGCAAAACCCTCTCTGGTCTATTAACCAGAGTAAACATCTAGCATAGTTTGCTGCTGCAGCTGCTGCTGCTGCTGCTAAGTTGCTTCAGTACTGTCCGACTCTGTGCCCCACAGATGGCAGCCCACCAGGCTCCCCCATCCCTGGGATTCTCCAGACAAGAACACTGGAGTGGGTTGCTATTTCCTTCTCCAAGGCATGAAAGTGAAAAGTGAAAGTGAAGTCGCTCGGTCGTGTCTCACTCTTAGTGACCCCATGGACTGCAGCCTACCAGGCTCCTCCATCCATGGGATTTTCCAGGCAAGAGCACTGGAGTGGGTTGCCATTGCCTTCTCTGAGCATAGTTTGTTAGACGGCCATAATTCCCAACTATTCGTTTTTACCATTCACTGGGAAAAAAGCTCCCTTAAGAAACAGCATCTCTTGCGTCATGAGTCCTTTCCAGACACACAGATGTTCCCCTGCAGAAAACAGCTGCTAGTGTGTTGATGAGGCATCCAGAGCTCTTCCAAGAAAAAGGCTTTGCAGTGTTTGTTTATTATTCTCTGAGGTCAAAAGATTGTGGGCCAAATCCAAGCTCTGACACTTCTAACTGTGTGACCTTGGGACCATCACCTAATGTACTGAAGTCTCAAATTCTTCATTTATATTGGTCGTGGTTTAGTTGCTAAGTCTGACTCTTACAACCCTATGGAGTATATAGCCCACCAGGCTCCTTTGTCCATGGGATTTTCCAGGCAAGAATACTGGAGAGGGTTACTATTTCCTTCTCCAGGGGATCTTCCTGACCCAGGAATAGAACTTGGGTCTCCTGAATCGCAGGCAAGATTCTTTACTGACTAAGCCACCAGGGAAGCCTTCATTTATATTATTAGGATAATAATAGCTCATGCTTTAAGTTAAGATTTAAAGAGACAATCTGTATAAAACGCTTAGCCTAGTGCTTAACCATAACAAGCATGAAGTTGACACTAGGTGTATTTATTAAGCAGCTCATCCAAACTGGAAACTTTGTCTGGATGATGGAATAGATAGTCTCCTGTTCCAAAATCTCTGAGCTTCAGAAAGTCACAATAAAGATAATAATAAATACCTGTTTAGTGTTTATCATACCAGGTACCATGAAACACATTTAGCATTTGTCTCATTAATCTTCAAATCGTTTGAAAAATAATAGTACTAATATTATTCTCAGCATATGGACAAGGAAACTGAGTCTATGAAAATTAAGTGGATATTTTAAAGTCACACAGCTGATAAGTGACGTATCGAATCTTCAAACTGGGATCTGACTCTAGGAGCAAAATTCTCCATTGTATGTTATCCTGCACTTTGAAATGACTTCTCCTTAGAAGCTTTAAACCTAAACATGTGGCCCTTTCAGTTAAATCTGGACAGTTTCCTATTGCTCTTGGAGCCAAGGGGCCATTCCTGCAGTAAGGATGTCTGATGCCCGTGGCCTTGGGAATCCAGGAAAGTTGTCAGCCTGTGAGTGGACTGTTGGGTGGGCCTTTTATCTGCTATTCTGTACAACCCCCTCCAAGCCCCAAAGTGCTGGGTCCTAGAGTGGTATTTACCTGGGTCATTTTCTCCCGGTTGGCCTTGGGGTTCAGGGGCGCCTCGGTGAGAAGGGTTGGATGCTCTTCAGGGGCAACACGAAGCTCATTGTAGAAAGAGTGGTGCCAGATCTAGGGGACCAAGGAGAAGCACAGCAATGAGGCGCAGCAGAGGCACGACAGCCCTCGAAAAGGGGCCAGAAGGAGCACGTGAAACCAGGTCCAAACACGAGGGCTCATTACGTGCCTGCATGTTTACAGGTGCAGAGACTCAAGCTTAGAGACTACAAGGAACTTCCCTGAGAATTCACACCCAGTAAGTGAATGAGCAAAAACCCAAGCCCAGGTCTACGAGGCAGGAAAGGGTGGTGGTTAGGGACATAGGCTCTGGAGTGAAACCTGGTTCAAATCCCGGCTTAAGCACTTCTTGGTTATATGAGTGTAGGCAAATTTTAACCCTTCCCTGCAACAATCTCTTCATGGCGAATATAAAAATGATTCATGTCTTTGTGAGACTAAAATCAGGGAACCCTGGAATTAATATTTAGCCCAGTGCCTGGCCCAGAGCAAATGTTGCCATTATTCAACTATATCTTCTTTACCCACTGGTGCTCACTGAGTCGTGTCCAACCCTTTGCAAGCCCATGGACTGTAGCCCACCAGGCTCCTCTAGCCACAGGATTTTCCTGGCAAGAATACTGGAGTGGGTTTCCATTTCCTCCTCCAGGGGACCTGCCTGAGCCAGGGATCAAACCCATGTCTCTCGTGTCTCCTGCATTTCAAGCAGAAGCTTTACTGCTGAGCCACCAGGGAAGCCCCCACTTTAATTAATATTCATGGGCAGGTGACTTAGTGTAGCAAGTAAAAGAACAAATGAATGAATATATGAATGGATGAATGAAGCAGGTCTGAAAACCTAATGGTTATTTTTAATATTTAAGGGCATTTTTCCACCCCTCCATTCCTCTTTTTGCTCCCCAGGGTTGAAAGACGCCTACCCTGGTTGGCACACACTGGACCTTTCATTCATGGACAGACCTTGGCCTTCAGGTGTTTCCCCAAAAAGCCAGTGCCTGTTTCTAGCACGATGTACTTTGAATATGCTTGTGTTTGCTTCATGGTTAAGCATGCGCTTTATTTTTATTTTTTGAGCTGTTTCTTTTTGTAATTTAATTTTTATTTTATATTGGAGTATAGTCAATTTACAATATTGTATTAGTTTCAGGTGTACCGATAAGTGATTCAGTTATACTGAAAAGTCTTTTTCAAATTCTCTTCCCATATAGATTATTGTAGAATATTGAGTAGAGTTCTCTGTAAGCGTCCTTTTTAACCCTGGATGCCATAAAGAACAAACTGTTGTGAAAAGAGTTCAGGTGATTAATTATTTTTAAAAGCCCCCAAATTCTCCAGTAGTGCCTGAAATATTAAATTAATTCAGAATTGAAACAAAATAAAAACAAGAACTGCCAGTGAAAGTTTGTACATTAACAAAAGCTGGATTGACTTTAAAGATTCTTTATCTTGTTGCAGTTTCTTTGGTTTTGAATTTGCGGTTTCTAGAAAGGAAATGAGACTCCTGAAAGTTCTACTCCTTTGATGGAGTAAAAGCAACACAGTGCTCAAGAAATTAAAAAAAAAAAAAAAAAAGAAATGCTGCCAATCTTATTGAATACCCTGGATACTCTGAAACATCGTTAGAAACCAACCAGTCTCTCTCTCTCCCCACTCTGTCTCTCTTCTCTCTCTCTCTCCAGAAGACACTTTACATTTTAGAAATGACAGTATGCTTCATTTGTTTTTGTCCAGGTGAATCCCTTCTGTGATGCTGCCAGCTGCATGGAGAAAGTCTTAAAAGAGAATTTTCTCATCGCTATTCTTATCTTCTCCTCGGTGTCTCCTGCAGTCTCACCCAAATCCAGACTCTTAGACTCAGCAAACCTAATGAAACACATTCTTTTGTAGAGCAGCAGAGGTTTCAGCATTACCACTGATAAATTCTGGCAACATTATTTTCTTTTAAAGACTATTTTCTTTTAAAATCGTGAGAGACAGTATGTGTGTGTATCTGTGTGTGTGGAGCTGACAGATATATAAAAGTCCAGATTTTCTGGTTCTAACATATTTGTCGCATTTAAAAATTTAAGTCACTTTCTCATTATTTCTTCTGCTTTTTCTTTGATCACTTTGTTTCCATGATGCTTAAGAGCAAACATCAAAATCCTCGGATTTAACTCTTCTCATTAGCTCTTCTATATGGGTCTGGGAGAGAAAGACTTCACTTAATGCCACTCAGGGAGATATTTTTTGAACTGTTTATTTAAAATTTTGTGTTGGTTGCTTGTGCTTCAATATGTTGAGGGACATTTTAGGAATGTACCAAATCTACAATGTCATAGCCCCTTTTCTACAGAGAAAACTAAAAGCAAAAAAAAAAAAAAAAACCTAGTTTTTTTTTTTAATGTTCAGGGTAAATTAATGAAAAACTTTCAGGAGTGTGTGGGGGAAGGCTCTGCCCAGCTCTTCCATCCCTTGTTATCCTGTTTGAAGCCCATACAGTGCTTGTCCTTGGAGGGCAAGCCAGTTGTCTGAGCAATAGACTATAATTCCCACCACTGTCAAAGGACTACTGTTCTCATTTTTAGAGCTAGCTCCCTCTGTGCCACGCTTAGTCGCTCAGTTGTGTCCGACTCTCTTCAACCCCATGGACTGCAGCCCACCAGGCTCCTCTGTCCGTGAGATTCTCCAGGCAAGAATACTGGAGTGGGTTGCCATTTCCTCCTCCAGGGGATCTTCCCCACCCAGGGATCGAACCCATATCTCTTGCATCTCCTGCACTGGCAGGCGGATTCTTCACCAGGAGAGCCACCTGGGAAGCCCATCTGCCTCTAATTGGTTTATAAACCCTCGTAGTCAAGGAATTTGCTTTTTAAAATAAAGTTCAGAATTTTAAAAATTCAGTTAGTAATAATCTAGAAGGATCAGGCAAAGTGAGCCTGTTCTTTTCCCCAGCAGTAGCCAGACCTTTGAGATCCGAGCCATAGGAACTAGCCATGCCTCTCCCAGTACCTTTTCCATGTCGTCCCAGTTGGTGATGATGCCGTGCTCTATCGGGTACTTCAGGGTCAGGATTCCTCTTTTGCTTTGTGCTTCATCACCCACGTAGCTGTCTTTCTGTCCCATTCCCACCATCACTCCCTAAAAAGTTCAACACATTACAAATCAGCCTCTCTCAGAACTTGTGAACTGATTACTGTCCAAACACAAAGGGTTAAATCATTGCAATGAAAGTCCTTCCAGTACCAGCAATGACCCGCTGATCCTATAGTTACTGAGCTCTTAGGAAACATCCCTTAGGTGATTTGAAACAGGCCTGAACAGGCCTACAAATAGCAGAGAACCTTGAGGGTAAGGCGACTTTGTCATTTATCTTCTGTGTTCCTTCATGAGCTCTCTTAGGGCAAAGATTGTATCTGTCTTGTTTGCCACTAAGACAAATTGCCTGGCGTGTATCTGCCACTCAATCATTATTTGTTGAATGGATATACAAAACTTTACACATTAGTTAAATGGCATTCTGCCTCTCATGAATCCTGTAAACTGTACGTTTCGAACTGTCACCTACTCAAGAGTATATCTAACCATTATAAGCAAAAGCATTATTTCTACAAATGACCACTCAGTACTTGGTTTCTAATAGATAAAATCATACTGATCAATATTACCCTATCTGCCTAAACTAGTGGGATGTATTTTTTTACTCATTAATATGAATCTTTAGAAAAAAAGAATCCTCATGACTAAAATTTAAAATTGCATTGGAGTGACAGAATTGCAAAACAGGTGGGGCTCCTATAGTTCCTTAAGAAGCGATTTTTGCAAAATATCTTGGTTGTAAAAGTTCAACAAAAAGACAGAGTTCTTTCCCTGGGGAAGGCTTCTATTATGTCTTCTTGTGAATTGATGCCAGATCAAAAGTCTAAATATCAATCAGATAGGCTCAATGTGCAAAATACATTTCTGATGTGAAAGGAGAATTTCTGGGATGAAGCTCTCACCTTTTACCCTGTGGCTGCCATCCATATTTTCTTTCTATATAATGTTGTGTAAAATTACCATGTCTATCCACATGTATTTCGTTGACATCTAACAGATGTAAAATTACATTGGGTAACAACGCTTACTTTCATTTCACATTAGGTTCTTTGAGAATGAGCAACCTGACTTTTTACTGTAGCTTCTTTCCATAGAGTAGCTATGGAATACATCAAATAACTCATAGATATTTCTGATGCTGATGACCATGGTTACATTTATACAAAAACGATTTATGAAAAAAAAAAAAAGTCTCCCACCAGGTAATCTGTCAACAATGTATATGAAATGGGCACTTATCTCTGGACCTCAGTCATCAGAGGTACATTTCTAACAAAGTTACATAATTTCTAGGCAGAGAGCAACAATCTATGAATATCCATGGGCACAGAGACATAGAGGAACCAAATCTATATGGCTTTGTTTCTCTCTGCTTCAGAGAGAATTTTGCTCACCTGATGTCGAGGACGTCCCACGATAGATGGGAAAACAGCCCTGGGAGCATCATCCCCCGCAAAGCCGGCCTTACAGAGCCCAGAGCCATTGTCACACACCAAGGCGGTGCTGTCCTCCTCCTCGCACATCTCGGCTGGAGCTGCTTCACAGGGTCCTAAAGGGATCAGGGAGGAAGCCAACGCAGGGGTGATCCAGCAGTCTTGGAGCTTACCTGACCACTCCCACCTTCCAGCCGGAGTTAAGACTCCTCCTCTGTACTCCTAGAGCGCCCTCTGCTGATTCTTATCTAACACACCATTTATCTCAAAGCACTTTGATTAGACCGTAATCTTAAATTCAGACTTGTCCATTCATACAGGAGGTCTCCAGCACAGGAACATCACGTGTGCTATAAGCACTTTAAAGATTGACTAAGCAAGTGAAGGAATGAACCACTGCAGAACACAGATGGAATATTGGCCCACGAGATCTGATCTCACAGGGACAAGTCACCCGTCATTTGTTAATGAAGTACCTAGAATTTGCTGTCTGTATATACCCATACTCATATTTTTCTAGATATGCTATAAATTAAAATTTTTTTCCAAAAAAGTAGATTTTGAGGAATGAGCAGCATGTGAATTTTGGAAGTACTGAAACATTTCATGTAAAAAATGTTTAAAAGAATATTCTCTTTTGGATCCGGGGGACTTTAATTTTACACAAGGGTAAAATTAAAGCTCTGAGGAACCAATCAAAGTGTCTTAAGGAGGGGCTTAAAATTTTAGGGGTCACAGTCATTCCATTAATAAAAATCACTGCTAACCTCTAAGTCCAACCAGGCAGAGTGAGTCCAAAAAATTACATATCATGCAGTAGAATGTTCTATTGTCCTTAAGAAATATAAATAAAAGGATAAGTTACGGGTCATTCTTATGCAACACTAGGCTTGAGGTATGCGTTGTATGATCCCATTAAAATGTATTGTGATGCACTAGAAAAAAGATTAATCATATTTACCAAGATGTTGATGGGTTTATTTTTGAAGTGGTGGATATTCTAGGTGTTTTACATGAAACCCTGGGTTCTGTGATATTTTCTAAATAGATCGAGCATATATTCTTTCAGTAAGAACACAGTATTTTAAATATCCCACGTTTAAGCTTGAATTGCATGACAAAATTTGGAAGGTTGGAGCAAAAGTAACAACTTAAAGATTTGGGAAATTGAAGGCTTATTAGAGAACATTTTCGTTTAATATCCTCATTTCTACACATGAGAAAACTCAGGAGAAGTGATTTGCCAAAAAACATGAACCTCACCTTAGAGGACATAACTTAAAATCCAGGACACTTGCTATCATTGCCAACTGACAGACAAGGAAATCAAGACTCAAGGAGTTGAAGTGACTTGTCCAGATCTCAAAAGTGGTAAAGTAGGGACAGCAAAGATTATAGCATCCAATGATTATGGTCTTGGACTCTGGAGTCTCACTGCCTGGATTTGAGTGTGGGTTTCACCACTTAGAAGCTATGTGATTTAGTAAGTTATTTAATATCTCTGAATCAGTCTCTTTATCCATCTATGAAAGAACAATAATATCCATGTGTAGTGCATAGAATCTTATGGGGATTAGATATTTTAAAGTATTTAAAATAATTGATAGTGGCATATACATTATGAATTCTCAGTAAATACTATTTTTAAATTATCAATTTAAATTATAATTATTGTGTGATTATTATCATTATCCAGATCTTTTTATTTCTAGTCTTGGCTTCCTTTCCACACTACTTCCAGGCTTAGGACAGAGATCTTCAACTTGTAGATTCTACTTGTAAGAATAGAAAATGTAACTTATAAGTGGCTGACTCTTTCCTTTCCCACCCTTCCCTTCCCTTTCCAGGCACTGAATTGTGTTTGGCAGTCATGTGACTTGGCTTCCTTCCTAGCAGATCAAGAAGTAAGGAGAGAGGTGAGAAATTTAAGGGAGATGAGGCAGAAGAAGCAGCCTGAGGCAAGTGTCAGAGGTGGCCAGCACCAGATCAGTACCCTCTCTGGATGTGCTAAGCAGACTTTCCAAACCAAAAGGAAGAGCTGAAAACAGGATAAAATATTCAGAATTAGGAGACTTTGAAAATGTGATGGTTTGAACACCAGGAATACACGTCTTTAGTAACCCTTTCCTTGGGCAAGAAAGGTTTGGGGGAGTGTCAGAATGCACTGCAGAAGAAATAGATTGAACCCTCAACATGCAGGGGGAAAAAACCCAAAATTTAGTAAATGTGCTTTTATTTGACAAAAAAAAAAAAAAAATGTCTAGGAAGAATCTTAAAATCTCTAAACCAAGCACTGTCGTTAGAGAAATCTGTATGCCCCAGAAAGAAGCTGGCTGAATGGTTTACAACTCTTATCTAACCTGATGAGCAGCTGGGTTTGGAGCAAAGCATTTCCTAATTAGGTAAAACCCACTAGAATGTCTGCTCTTGGAACGGCACCCAGGTCAGGGGGGTTTGCTCCAACTGACTGGAGTGCATCTTGTGCCAAAAATGAGGAGCTAGTGGGAGGGGAACACTCCAGTTCCCAGCTCCACGGTCTTGAAACACAAACCATATTTAGTCATGAATCACAAAATGGAAGGAAAAATCTTAGCGTGAAAACCCCAGTCGGGGCCGGAGCTGCCAAACCCTGATTCACAGTGAAGATCAGCCTGGGGTGGCGAGGCTGGCTCCGTGGTCCCGCCTGGCTGAGAAATGCAAACCATCCCATAGGCTGAAATGCAAACAGCTGTCAGTTGCACGCCAGCTCCCTCCCTCTTTACTCACCAAGATTCAGTTGAGTTCCTGCTATGCTCTGCTGCAAACCAACCAAGGGAGATGCATATACCCTGAACTGCAAGCTCACAGTTACACTCAAGAGACTTTCCCATAGAAGATACCACCAATGAGAGCCAGAGGAACCCAGATGCAAATACACAAAGGGCCAATATCAAAGGCTAGGCAGCTAACCTCTGTTCAGTTCTAAACTCCACTGTCAAGACACCACAGTTACACCCAAAGTACAGTCCAGTGAAAAATCCCCATACCAAATCTGAACCACAAGCAGATACTGGAGTTTCCAGTGTCTAAATATACATCATTATGTAGCTGACTGCAGACAGCTAGACTGCGCCTCTGAAATGCACTGCAAGACCGGGGCTGCTGGTTTAATATAAACAAATTTTGCAGGTGACACTCATAGATTTCATTCCATCTTCCTCACCCCTTCCTCCCTCACACAGGCTGCATCTTAGCTTTGTTTTTGAGGTTAGATAATTATAGCTAAAGGCTACAATCGTGTTAGTAGTACAATCTTCATTCAAACATTTCTGAGCGTGTGAGTCTGGCTAAAATCTCCATAGATGACATCTGATTATACTGGGAAATGTCAGAGCTGCTGGAATCTAAGCCACATCTCTGGGCCGGTGCCACTTACCCTGAAAGTTCTCGGCTGGGCTTCTCCGCTCTGGGTGGTGTTCTGGAAAGCTGAAGGCTGGAGGGTTATATAGCCCCTTGGCCTGTTCCCCTCCCACTGGCTTCCCAAACAAGGAACAAAGACGGACTCAAGCCCTCTGTGGAGTCTAACACAACCATATAGGGACCTCAGCACAAAACTCTCTAATCTGGGTGGCCGGAGGCCTGGGTCTCTTCCACCGCATTCCACTGCTCTGCTCATGAAACGGGAGGCAGCTCAGCTGCCTGTGGGAGATAAACACCCCCAGCCTCCAGAACAACTGCTGAAATGCCCAGAGATACAGAGCGAGCCTCAGGGGGCATAGGCAGGCACGGTTCACACATTCCTCAGGAGATGCCAACCGGCTGTCAGGCTAGCGTTTCGTTTCGGGGCATTTCCTCATGAACTGAGCACAGAAAGCAGCAGCCTCTGAGGAGTAGGGACTTTAAAAAGTTCTCCCACAAATGGGGCCTGCAAGGAACAAAGAGATGCTTCAGTGGTTCAGAAGTAAGGAGATGGTGTGAAGATCATCAGCACTGGGTTTGTGAGTCAAGTCTGTGGGGGTGTTAATGGAAGCAGGAACTGCAGGGGAGCAGGCTGGAGGGCCCGTGTCTCACAGAGGCGCTTCCAAGTCTGCACAGTCTTAACCATTTTGGTTCCTGGTTTATTAGCGGTGTCTGCTATTTTGTCCTGACCCGTGTAGCAGCATGCTGAGGGTCATCCTTCCAGCAGAGTCCACGCAGGCCCCTGTCACAGAGGCAGTCCAAGAGCAAAGCCTGTGTTTCAGGGAAGGCTCTCACGCACTTCGAGGGCCTCCTCTTGCCCTGACGACCCCCTGACAGGTGACAGACAGACGGGGTGACCCAGGCATTCCTCCAAGGAAGGTAGTGAATGAACACAAGTCTGGTCTAAGCTCTCATTCCCAGGTGGCATGGATAACTTCAATGGTTTTACGTTTTCCTACTCCCCTCCACCAAGCCACGGTTCTGACTAAATTCATGACAGAATATTTTTTTATGGATACATAAGCATTTCTGCTGACATGTGAGAAAAATCCCAAGGTGAATGTCTCTGTTTCACAGCTGTGGCCAGCTCTTCCCTCATGTTACTCTATCTGACTTACTTGATTTATGGTACAGACAGAAACTCACATTAATCTTTGAGAAATCGCGCTATTGACTATTATGTAATTTTCTGTAGCTTAAGACTAAATAACTAAAATACAGATTTCTCTGTATTTTCAAGCATTTGTCAACTGTTTCTAGTTTCTGGCAACCAGAAAACAGAATTGTCTGAATGTTCAAACTTGAAGAAGACTATGCAGTACAACATAAAATCGGGCATTTGGGATATCCAGTGTTGTTTTTTTTTTTTTTAATCACAGGGAGTATGTGAAGCAAAAATTTCATATTTTCCTCATTGGGAGGGCAATTTGAGTAGCAGTAGGACCCTCCCTCCTCTCACTTCTGTCCCAAGCAGTGTCTGTGTAGTCCCTGATAGCTTTATGAAGTGAATGTTTATTAAATACTGAAAGTAAGTTTTGATGTTCACTTTTACGGTTCTTCATTTTCTCCCTCGATTCTGGTAGTGCATATTCACAGGCCTGACAGCAACCAGAATATAATGACATAAACAGACTTACAAGACGATGACTCAAGGTTTAATTTTTCTTACAAGTTTGCCTTCCTTCCTTCTTTCCTTCCTTTCTTCTTTCCTTCTCTTTTCAAATTTACAACACTAATGAGGGAGCACCTGTAATTGAAAATAAATTTTTGACCCAGCAATTAAATGGTCTCATTGTCTGGGTCTGAGGTTTACCCCATCCAGGCCTCATCAGTGAGAGAGAGCAGCACTGGGTGAGCACGGATGTGTGTACAGAGAAATCCCCAGTCAAGAGGCCAGATCTTTTCTGGGGCTTTCAGCCATGTATCCAAGGAGCTACAGAGCAATTAGGAAAACAGTAGTGTCTGATGACTTGGTTGCTGTTCAGGAAAACTATAAAATAAATTTCAGGCTATAAGCACAGTCAAGAATCATCTCCAGATGTGTTACTCTATAAACAGCACACCCCATCTTGGTAACATAATCCAATGATGATTTACTGTAAATTCATAGAGAGCTGGGGCAATTTTAATCCTCTTTGGGGCCTAGTCCAGAGCTGAGTAAGCAGTGAGTGTTCAATAATTGCCTAATGATTTCTTGATTAATCTTTATCTCCTGTACCCTGTAGATTTCAATTGGCTGTGTCCATGCTGGCTCACAGCCACATAAGATGGATGTCTGGCAAAGAAAATGATTTTCTGCTGCTGTTGAATATTTGTTGAAATTGTTTTCTCTAGACTCATCATGGTCATTAGCTATTTTGTTCAGCTCATAGAATTCATTTTTCTGAGAAGACTCAATGAGAGCAAGCTATCTTTTCTATCTCTCATTCTTGGATTTGAGTTCTGGAATTCTCAGAACCAAAGCTTGAGTCCTCCTAGGAGCCCAAGCAAACTCATCCCGCCCACGCTGGCACAATGGCCATTCTAACCACATTTGCATGGGTGTGCCCGACTCTGTTCTGTTCTTTGCTTGAGCAAAATCAAAATTTTTATGGCAAATTTGATTTGATACCTGCTGGATGGCATCACTGACTCGATGGATGTGAGTCTGAGTGAACTCCGGGAGTTGGTGATGGACAGGGAGGCCTGGCGCATGCTGTGATTCATGGGGTCGCAAAGAGTCAGACACAACTGAGCGACTGAACTGAACTGAACTGATGGGAAGGTAAGGGCTTCCCAGGTGGTTCAGTGGGTAAAGAATCTGCCTGCAATGCAGGAGATACAGGAGCCATGAGTTCGATCCCTGCGTTGGGAAGATCTGCTGGAGGAGGGCATGGTAACCCACTCCAGTATTCTTGCCTGGAGAATCCCTATGGACAGAGGAGTCTCGGAGGCTACGATCCATAGTGTCCCAAAGAGCCGGACATGATTGAAGCAATTGAGCATGCACGCAGGTACATGGGAAGGTAGGCTGATATTCTGGGGATATGCTAATACTGAGAAGATGGTATTTATTTTCACAATGTTCTCATTTATTTGAAAAATCTGAGAGATTCAAAGGAATTTCCTATAAGAGAAGACACTTGGCACACTAAATGTGAGATCAAAGACTTGCAGCATACGGAGGAGATGTAGTGAAAATCAGCCCTCAGTCCCTGTCTGTGCAAAAAATGTAGAGCAATACAGGAGGGATTTTGATTCAGAGTTTAAGTTCTAGAGCCACCATTAGCTCTGTGTCGTCTCTCTGCCCCTTAGATTTCTTATATGAAAAACAGGGTTAATAATCATATCTTATCACAAGGTGGTAGTGAGATGCGGAGAGTTAATAAATGAGAAGTACCTGGAATGGTGCCCTTGCCCATGGAGAACACTGTGGGATCATTAGTTATTATTATTATCCAGTGTCCTATGAGGGAAATTTAGATCTAGAGGTGAGAGAGAGATACTTTCTCAGGGGAAAAAAAAAGAATTGCAGACTTAAACTCTTTTTTTTAATTTATTTTTAATTGAAGGATAATTGCTTTACAATATTGTGTTGGTTTCTACTAAACATCAACATGAATCAACCGTAGGTATACATATGTCCCCTCCCTCCTGAACCTCCCTCCTGCCACTTCCCTCCCCAGCCCACACTTCTGGGTTATTACGGAGCCCAGTTTCAGTTCTGTGAGTCACACAGCAGATTCCTGTTGGATATGTGTTTTACATATGGTAGTATATGTTTCCATGTTACTCTCTCCATAAACTCTTAACCAGTAGAATGTGACAGAGTGTTAGTTTCCTGTTTCTGCTTTACCAAATTAAAACAAACTTTCTACAAACAACAAAACTTTATTTCATTATAGTTCTTCAGGTCAGAAGTCCAGGTTTCACTGGATTAAAATCAAGATAATTATCTTTCTTCTGGAAGCTCTGAGGGAGAATGTGTTTACTTGTCTCTTCCAGTTTGTAGAGGCTACTGCATTCCTTGATTTACGGCCCCTTCCTCCATCTTCAAAGCCAGTTCTGTAGCATCTTCAAATCTGTCTTTCTGACTCTGACCATCCTGCCTCCTTCTTAGAATGACCCTTGTGATTACATCGGACCCTGACGGATAACCCAGGATACCTTTATATTCTAAGAAGAGTAACTTCATCACATCTGCAGATTCATAAGTTCAGGGCCTTAGGATGCAGACGTGTTGGGAGGCCATTATTCTGCACACCATATCCAGTCACATGCAGATGCATTTCCTGTTGCGTATCAAGGCATTTGTAACAGTTTTTCAGTTAAAACAATATTTCCACCAATAGTGTTGACATTAGGTATACTTACTAACATCTAATAGACGTTTAAGAGATAATGCACAAGTCCTGTGTTAGGAAAGGGATCAGAAAACCATAAAACTATCTGTCCACAATGCCATAAAAGCCAACTGGAAAAGCAGAATCAGCTTGTTCACTTCTTTAAGCTTGTCAGGCTGTCTAGAATACGTAATGTATTTCAAGATGTATTCAAGTGCTTTATTATTTGTAAAATGTATGTTGGATTGCAGAAGAGCACCCTGTTAGATTTGGGAGGCAGACCAACTTTTAGTATTCTCACTATCACCAAAAGATAGCTCGGGAAATTAGGTGTGATCATAAAGAGTGGAGACTTCCACTGGCTGAGGTGAGTTTCTGGACGAGAAAGATGCTATGTATTGTCCTTTTTTTTTTTTTTAATTTAATTTAATTTTTAAACTTTACACTATTGTATTGGTTTTGCCAAATATCGAAATGAATCCGCCACAGGTATACACGTGCTCCCCATCCTGAACCCTCCTCCCTCCTCCCTCCCCATACCATCCCTCTGGGTCGTCCCAGTGCACCAGCCCCAAGCATCCAGTATCGTGCATCGAACCTGGACTGGCGACTCATTTCATACATGATATTATACATGTTTCAATGTCATTCTCCCAAATCTTCCCACCCTTGCCCTCTCCCACAGAGTCCAAAAGACTGTTGTATACATCTGTGTCTCTTTTGCTGTCTCATATACATGGTTATTGTTACCATCTTTCTAAATTCCATATATATGCGTTAGGATACTGTATTGGTGTGTTTCTTTCTGGCTTACTTCACTCTGTATAATAGGCTCCAGTTTCATCCACCTCATTAGAACTGATTCAAATGTATTCTTTTTAATGGCTGAGTAATACTCCATTGTGTATATGTACCACTGCTTTCTTATCCATTCATCTGCTGATGGACATCTAGGTTGCTTCCATGTCCTGGCTATTATAAACAGTGCTGCGATGAACACTGGGGTACACGTGTCTCTTTCAATTCGGGTTTCCTCAGTGTGTATGCCCAGCAGTGGGATTGCTGGGTTGTATGGCAGTTCTATTTCCAGTTTCTTTGGGAATCTCCACACTGTTCTCCATGGTGGCTGTACTAGTTTGCATTCCCACCAACAGTGTAAGAGAGTTCCCTTTTCTCCACACCCTCTCCAGCATTTATTGCTTGTAGACTTATGGATCACAGCCATTCTGACTGGCGTGAAATGGTACCTCATAGTGGTTTTGATTTGCATTTCTCTGATAATGAGTGATGTTGAGCATCTTTTCATGTGTTTGTTAGCCATCTGTATGTCTTCTTTGGAGAAATGTCTATTTAGTTCTTTGGCCCATTTTTTGATTGAGTCATTTATTTTTCTGGAATTGAGCTGTAGGAGTTGCTTGTATATTTTTGAGATTAGTTGTTTGTCAGTTGCTTCATTTGCTATTATTTTCTCCCATTCTGAAGGCTGTCTTTTCACCTTGCTTATAGTTTCACTTACATTTTGCCTGTATCTTCCACACTATCTACTTTGACTCGGAAGTGCTATGCTCCTACATTGCCATAATAATCCTGGACTTTTCCACTAACAAATCAGACTAGCTCATAGGTAAGGACCTTCGCTCTTGCTCTTCCTCTGCCTGGAACAGTCTTTCCCCATTTACCTCTCCAATTCCTCCTCCAAATCCAATTCTTCTGTTGTGTTCCACTCATCCTCCTCAACTCAGCTAGGTCACTAATCTCCAGTAAGCCTCCCCCCCACTTCCTGCCCCGTCCTGCACCCTGAGGCGATCACAACTGAGCAGCTGCACACACATAGTGTATTGAGATTTCCTTAGTTTTTACCTAATGCCTCTTTTTTTGTTCCAGAGTCCCACCCAGGACATCACATAACATTTAGTTCTTTAAGTTCCTCTTGGCTGTGACAATTTGTTGCTGCTAAGTTGCATCAGTCGTGTCCGACTCTGTGCAACCCCATGGACAGCAGCCCACCAGGTTCCCCTGTCCCTGGGATTCTCCAGGCAAGAACACTGGAGTGGGTTGCCATTTCCTTCTCCAATGCAGGAAAGTGAAAAGTCAAAGTGAAGTCATTCAGTCGTGTTCAACTCTTAGCGACCCCATGGACTGCAGCCTACCAGGCTCCACCGTCCATGGGATTTTCCAGGCAAGAGTACTGGAGTGGGGTGCCATTGCCTAGGCTTTCCTTAAGGACCTTGACAGTGTTGCGCAATACTGGTTAGGTATTTTGTAAAATGCCCCTCAGTTGGGAATTACTGGATGATCTTCTCATGACTAGACTGGGAGGTCGTAAGTTTGGGGAGGAAGGCCCAGAGGTAAAGTACCGCCGTTTTCATTGCTCCTTGTCAAAGTCCATGACACCAAGATGACATGTTATAGCTGATATCAATCTTAATCCCTGGTTGAGGCTTGTCAGGTTTCTGCACTGTGAAATTTCTCTTCTCCCAGTCCCTTCCCCACTGTCCTGTTTGGATGAAGTCACTATGCACAGCCCATATATGCCCTTAAATAACGGGGAGCTACCCTCCATCTTCTTGAAGGCAGAGAACCTACATAAAGCTTATCCAGCATGAAGTCTAATTTTGATAGGATCCCGAAAGATCCCTATCCATACCGAAACCTGGGAATCACCAGTCCGAAGGGCAGAATCACGTGATGTCCTGGGTTTTCTTCCAACTTGATGACTCGCTGATTGTCTGAGTGTGGACGACATGGTGCATGGATGGATTTGCTGGACTTCCGTGGAGACTGATAGTCACTTATTTAGTCTAGAAACCAAGTCTCAGATCCTCTAGACACAAAACAGTGGATAAATATAGAACTGTTGATATTACCACCATGGAGTGTTTTGGAATTGGAACCCAGCATATTGGAGGAGAAAAAAATATCATTCCAAGGAGAATATATATACAGTGCTTTGGACTGGAGTCATACACACCACTGAGGGATCAGCTAAAGAGGAGAAAGTATCAGCCGAGTCAACTAGAGGAACAGTGTCAAGGAGGAGCCCAGAATCCTAGGGGATAAAAGGCCATGTGAAGAGGATCATATGGCACATGAGCAGTAAAGGGCATTTCAGAGCCACAGTAGCATTAACAAGAGCAACAAACATTTATTAAGCTATTTGCATATATCAAGCATCAATTGTACTATTAATATATCCATTCCTTAAATTAGGGACTGCAACTGAGTTTAAGTAACTCACCCAAGGTCACACCATTACTGTGTGATGGGTTTAGGATTCAAAGTCAGGTCTGTATGACTTTGGATATGAGGTTAAAACAAAAGATTAGGTCAGCTGTTTTCTTAGAGAAAGGAGACATTCCCAAAGTTATCCAAAGGATGTAGTAAACATGTAAGAGATGAGAAGCAACCATGTTTCTACTCCGGAAGGGGGAAAAAGTAAGCACCTTTATGAAAGTTGCTGACTTCAGAGAAATGATACAAGGAAGGCAAGCTGAAGATGGAACCATTCGCAAGAACACATGAACACACGAACTGTTGAGAGAGCTTATGGTGTAAAATGAAATTCGGAAACTCATTTTTCCCTAATGGAAGCCTTGAACTAATAACAAAGCTGCTACACCAAGGAGAAAGTTGGGTGGGTTATAATATTTCCTTGTTAAAAGCTCTTACATTTTCTCATGTGTGCCCTGCACTCAGCATTAGGTTGCAAACTTTTACAGGCAGGCTGTGGTTTGGTTATTCCCAGAGGGCACAGAGTGGGAACTCAGGAATGCAGTTAAGCAACTTCCTACTTTGCTCAAGCCTTAAAAGAGCTGCAGTGACCATCTCAGACATTGTTATTTTTAGAAAAATTTCCTAATGTATTTTAAGAAAAGAACAGATAAGATGCATATGATAAGGAAACGCTCTGGCTTTAGGCTTTCTTTAGCACATTTCAGGGTTATGGAAACATGCTACCACTGCCCTCTTTTCCTTAAACAGTGTGGCTGTCTAGTATCTCAGCCTTAGGAGGTCAGGCCCACTAGCTCTATCAGCCTACTTCCACTGCTGAAAACCAATGCCCAGAAGAGAGCCCTGGGTCGAGCAGGCTGGACCAGAGTCCAGGATATTTGGCAAGGCAGGCGGGGGTAGCCATCAGGCTTCTCTTTGCGCCTCTGCAAGGGAGAGATTTTCCCAAGATTGCTGAGCAGAGGAGCCTTTTACTTAAGGAACATCAGACTCCTTAGAGGAGTCTTTATTTTATGATATGCTCCTGGTTTGGGTTGACCTGCTGCTAACCGATTATTGATTGCAGATAACTGGTTTCTGGGACAGCTTTACAAAAGTTGACCCTTAAATGTAGTTGATCAGTGCATTTCCCATCCCAGTCCTTGGAAATACTGAGTTAGAACAGTTTCTTAAAACATGGCTTAAACTTATAGAACCTTAGCCATTGGAATTACTTGTTAGTTTATAAAAATGCACATTTCTGGGGTTTCCTTGAGCCAGATTCTCTGGGGCAGAGCCTGAAGATGTGCATTTAAACCAGAGCTACTTAGAAGCACTAGCACAAAGTGTAGGGGGATAATGTGACTCTCCAAAGTATAGGAAAACAGTGTAGGTTGGGTCATCATTAACATTATCATCTCTCTTGAGATGACAGGTCCCAGGCATGTGTCCTCAGAGAGCAGACACAGAAAGGGGAAGGCAACTGAGCAAGACCAGAAGTCTCTGCTCTATTTTCGGCTCCGTCACTGATCGTCCGTGTGACTTTGTATGGTTCACTAAGCCCTGTGGCCCTGGTTTTGTCATTCATAACTATAAGTG
This sequence comes from Bos grunniens, assembly GCF_055505025.1. Taxonomy (NCBI): domain Eukaryota; kingdom Metazoa; phylum Chordata; class Mammalia; order Artiodactyla; family Bovidae; genus Bos; species Bos grunniens. The sequence continues at coordinate 11,012,767 of NC_141190.1, forward strand.
TGGGGGCCTACATATTTCAACGTCCTTTTCATGTCCACTCATCTCTGATTGAAATATTGTCTGAAAATACAAAGTATAAACTGGCCTGAGGGCATCTGTGAGGTTCAGTTCAGTTCAGTTCAGTCACTCAGTTGTGTCCGAGTCTTTGGGACCCTAAGGACTGCAGCACGCCAGGCCTCCCCATCCATCACCAACTCCCGGAGTCCACCCAAACTCATGTCTATTGAGTCGGTGATGCCATCCAACTATCTCATCCTCTGTCATCCCCTTCTCCTCCCGCCTTCAATCTTTCCCAGCATCAGGGTCTTTTCAAATAAGTCAGCTCTTCACATCAGGTGGCCAAAGTATTGGAGTTTCAGGTTCAGGATCAGTCCTTCCAATTAATATTCAGGAATGATTTCTTTTAGGATGGACTGCTTGGATCTCCTTGCTGTCCAGGGGACTCTAAAAAGTCTTCTACAACACCATCTATGAGGTAACAGGCTGATAATGTTGACAGTTTTCATAGAAGGTAAGGTATGAAAAATACAGCGGCTGAAATTTTGCCCCAAGAACTGGCACTTTATTACTCCCTGGCTGTGGGTGTGACCTTCACCTCAGTTTTCTCATTTGCAAAATGACCATGACACCTGCTCAATCACGGCACAAGACTCCTGAGCTGATAAATTTTATAGAAAGACTTAAATTGCTAGAGTACTTTGAAAACTTTAAAATGCCAATCAAGGGAGCATATTATGAGTCGTCACCAAAACGAGGATTAACTCAACTGAATAGCAGGAGATACTTTAACGCTGTTGTCCGGAGTGTTGTGGGAAGCCCTGGGAGTGTAGGGTGCCATTAGATGGTCCTGAGGTTTAAGCGGGAAGATCCCATAGAAAGCAAAGTGGCCTGATCCAAGCCGAGGCAGCACAGGCTGAGTGCCAAGATCAGCTGCGAGTTTACACAAACACTCTCATTTTAGCATCAGACATACTTTTTAGCCCCCAGAAAAGAAAGTGAACAGGAAGGACCCCACGAGATAACTTTGGATGCTTCAAGAATTCTAAAATCTTCAGTTTGGAATTTGAAGCATTCATTTCCTTTTCCAACAAAATTGAGACCCTATAGGGTAATTTCAGGCTGATGAACTCCCGCTTCTTTAAAACCTGATTGGAATTTGACATAGCTGGATCAGGCTGAGATTCGCACTGTGATGAAAAGTTTCACAAAGTAGCAGAAAACATATGGGCTTTGGAATCAAGTTGGATTCAAAGGCTGTTTTTTTTCCCAACAATCTAATTTGACTCATTGGGCAAATCATCTAACATCTGAGCATCTCAGTTTTCTCGTTTGTAAAATAGGAATATTGTAATATTATAAGGACTGACGGGAGAACACAGTGGAATAATGAATTCTGGTGACTTTCAATAGAATGTTCCTCAGCAGTCTTCCATTCTAACATGCATTTGATTACAAGCTACGTTGTCTGAACCCAAACTGCAAACACACCCTTCAAACACAAACAAAAAGAAGCTTAAGAACCCTTGCTTCTTAAATTTTCCAAGATGAAAGATTAATATATAATGTGGAACAAATGGTTTCATAACTTTCTTGCCATGGGCAGTGTCGTGTTAAGGCCAGTAAAAGACAAGCAGGATGAAGCTCTGTGAATTACTTCAACTAGTCCAGAAGCCATGAGGCTTCACATCCCTGAACCCAGTTTATTCTCTTTTTCTGGTAATATATCTGATTGCCTTATGCATTTATCCTTTTTCTCTTATTGAAGTATAGTTGACGTACAATGATATATAAGTTACAGTTGTACAACACAGTGATTCACAATTTTTAAAGATTATACCCTTAACACATTTTATTCATCACTAAATTAAACAATAGGATGACGGTTGATAAGTCTTCCCTCAAACCCCTACATTGGGTCTCTCATAGGAATAAATTTGAGTTTTTTAAATGAATCTCAAGATTTTTCTGGTATTATTATCACCCTGCAAGCTTACATTTCCTCCAGAATTTAAGCTATATCATGCATATAACGATTGCTTTTTTGCTGTAGCTTGTAACAATAATTGAGATTTTCCAGTTGTGACTTGTAAGTGTGGCATGATTCTAGCATTCCTTTGGAAGTATTCAATTCAGTGGGGTTGTATATATAATTATTTATGTACAATTATATGTTGTATATTAAATCTGTATGTAAGTCTTTGCAAACTTCTAACTCAGATCTGTTAGATTTAGCAACTCTCATTCATCCAGCATATCTGACTAATCACAATATTTAATTATGTTCCCATGTGATCACACCTATGCATTAATAAACTTCCTTACTGTGCAGCAATTTTCTTACATGTAGTAGAGTTGGTTACATATATAATCATCCTGACAGGCACAGGAACACAGGGAGTCTTCAGGCAGGGTCTTTGGTCACCTTGGGTTTAAAATTCATCATAGAACAATAAAACATGTTTGTTTTACTGAACCCATGACAACGAGGACTTTATCCAAAAACCAGCTGTAGATGCTGGTAACACGGGCACTCCACTGACCTGAAAGAATGTGAACAGGGTTTGTGTCGTGCACACATATTTGTCGACAGAGTACTTTTTTGGTAGAGAGGAACAGAAAATTCTGGCTTCTTCAGAGAGCTGGATGCAAGCAACCCCTCCTCCAAAAGTAGTCAAAATACCACTGGGGAGAACCTTGACTTTATAAGGGAAGGCAGCTTCTGAGTCACAGAAAGTCTTTTCCTGCTTAATTCTGTCTCACTGGCTGGCCTGGAATGAGGCTCTGCTAAAAATGTTTCAGGCAACTGTTGATTTAGGAATTTCTGTCCTCTTTTCTAGTAACAGACTGTGTATGTGTTGTGGAAATTCTACAGATCCCTACACCTCACTCACCCCTTTTAAAGTCTTCCTCTTGAAAAGTGGACGTGGATGGAAGATTTCTCAGGCTTAAAGAAGGAGAAGTTTCTGCCTGTCAGAACTTTATATAGGTCTGGCATTTGGGGGTAAAACACTACACTAAAAAAGCTTTTTTTCCCAGATGACATACAGATGGAAAATGTATCTGGGTAGAAGATTCTTCTGAATAAGAAGAAACATCCCAGAAAACAGAAAGATTTAGGGGTTTGGAACATTATTATCTGTGTTGCATCGGGGTTTTTTCCCCTCACATTGAATGGTACTCAAGACAATTTTATACATAGGATCTTGATTATTGAACCAGTAAGTATAATCTTAAGTGACGGGAGTAGGGGAAGTTGGAACACATTGTCTCCATAAAATTAAAATGGATTTTCCAATACGCTGTTTGCTTTGCCACTTCTCTCATCTCCCAAAAACTTTCTTGACTTTAGTGTCAATAATCCATCTTAAAAAAAAAAAAAAAACTGCTTTGTAAGATACAAACATTTCCACATTCTGGGGTATTTGGGGCATCAACTGTGCCCAAGCCTATTCTGTAACCTGAGCTGTCACTCTGCCTTGATATGCCTTTGATATCTCTATCGGAAAGGACACAACCCACCCAGAATAACAGATTTTCTGTCACGCAAAGGAGACTTTCCAAGCCTTCAGCTTCATCTCTCATCATCCTTTTATGGCTGCCTTATTTCCACTCAGATTTTTCAGATCTCTCAGATGGTCAACTTCTTGGAAGCCTTCCCTGACCACCACACTCCCTCCCAACTAGATATTATGTTCTTTAAGAGCACTCAACTGTTTTCTAATAGTACTTGTTGGTCTTTGTAATAGTGTAGGATTATTTTGTGATACCCACCTTTCTCATTAGACTGGGTAGGGACCTGACTGTTCACCACAGTATCTCCAGTGTCTTTTAAAAGCTGTGGGCATAGCAGGTGCTCAGTAAATGTCTCTCATGTGGATGTTGGCAAAGGACCAACTCCACCTGGGCCTTGATGATGACTTGTCGTTGTTTTTCAGTTTCTATGTTGTGTCTGACGCTTTGAGATCCCAAGGACTGCACAGTAGGCTTCCCTGGCCTTCACTGTCTCCTGGAGTTTGCTCAAATTCATGTCCATTGAGTTGGTGATGCTATCTAACCAGTGATGATGAGTGAGTGCCTCTAATCCTTCAAGAAGCAGGCACTCCTTGCAAAATATGCTGATAGTGGACTATACTGGTAATGAAAGAAAGATGAATTTAGATGCAATTTTAGTGACAGAAAAGTGTTTTCAATATTCAGGCAATCTGTAAATCCCTTACATTTAGCATTAAAATGCCGCTTAAGAAAAATGTTTACTTTCGTGGACTGGAGCTCACCAGTTCTTTCTCCACTCAGAGGCAATGTCATTACTCCATTCAAGCAGATCTATTTGTCCAGGAAGCATTCCTCCAACCTCCACCTCTTAACTCCACTCTCCAGAAACATGCTGGAAAAGTCATGTTGACCTGACTCTCCTCTCCTCTGAGTTCCCTTCTAACTCAGAAAATTGCTGAATGTTCTCCAACTTCCATTACCACTTTAAAAAAAAAAATTTTTTTTTAATCTTTTGGTTCTGCCACAAGGCATGTGGGATCTTAGTCCCCTGACCAGGGGTTGAACCTATGTCCTCTGCTTTGGCAGTGAAGAATCTTAACCATTAGCCTACCTGGCAAGTCCTCCATCACCACTTTTATTCCAAAGTTTCCTTGGAGCTCAGGTCCCTGCTCCTGAGAAAGGGCTTTCAGTTAGGAATTCAGGGACTATCTGAATAGAGCTGGTTCTAGCTAAAAACAACTCAGCCCAGCAGTGAGTCCTAGAGGGTAGAAAGGACACACACTAGAATATTAATATTGCATTGGGTAGTCCTAAAATTAGTTTGCACAGCTCTAGAATTTTCCACTCGATATTTATGAATCCAAAAATGTGACAAAGAGATATGTCTGAATTTGTGTCTGACATTGGGATTTTACCATCAAAAGACAATAAAATGTAGTGACAAACTTTGTTCTTGGCTTACTCTTATCCATTAAAGGGATAAATAGTAGACATCTTCCTAAGTGATTAAGCCTGATCTTTAAGCACTTCTCATACAATTAGGAATGGGGCAGGAAGGAGTTTTTAGAACACCTAGGCTGTCACTCTGCTTATTTAACTTATATGCAGAGTACATCATGAGACATGCTGGGCTGGAGGAAGCACAAGCTGGAATCAAGATTGCCAGGAGAAATATCAATAACCTCATATATGCAGATGATACCACCCTTATGGCAGAAAGTGAAGAAGAACTAAAGAGCCTCTTGATGAAAGTGAAAGAGGAGAGTGAAAAATCTGGCTTAAAACTCAACATTCAAAAAACGATGATCATGGCATCTGGTCCCATCACTTAATGGCAAATAGATGGGGAAGCAATGGAAACCATGAGAGATTTTATTTTCTTGGGCTCCAAAATTACTGCAGATCGTGACTGCAGCCGTGAAATTAAAAGACGCTTGATCCTTGGAAGAAAAGTTATGACCAACCTAGACAGCTTATTAAAAAGGAGAGACATTACCTTGCCAACAAAGGTCTAGTCAAAGCTATGGTTTTTCCAGTAGTCATGTATGGATGTGAGAGTTGGATCATAAGGAAAGCTGAGCGCTGAAGAACTGATGTTTTTGAACTATAGTGTTGGAGAAGATTCTTGAGAGTTCCTTGAACTGCAAGGAAATCAACCCAGTCAATCCTAAAAGAAATCAGTCCTGAATATTCACTGGAAGGACTGAGGCTGAAGCTGAAGCTACAATACTGTGGCCACCTGATGCGAAGTGCTGACTCAGAAAAGACCCTGATGTTGGGAAAGATTGAAGGCAGGAGGATAAGCGAACAACAGAGGATGAGATGGTTGGATGGCATCAACAACTTGATGGACATGAGTTTGAGCAAGCTCTGGAGTTGGTGATGGACAGGGAAGCCTGGTGTGCTGCAGTCCATGGGGTCACAAAGATTCGGACACGACTGAGTGACTGAACAACAACAAAGCTGGAGAAGGCAGGTGTTTTTCTTATTTTCACTTTGCCTAGAGTTTAAAACTTCAACTCCTTAAATGAATATCTCACTTCCAAGTGTGTAAAATAACAGATGGTACATTTGTTTTTTATCCTCAATTGTTAACATGATGAAACAAGTACAGTTAAGGACAAATACAAGCATAAAATGGGCAAACCCCACGTAGTATGTTTTGTAAAAGGAATCAATGGCATGGAGACATAGGATTCTGTCTCAATCATTGTCAACATGGCCCCTGAAATTTTTTGTTAGTATGTGAGTGTTTGGGTAAATAGAATAAGAATGAATAGAAGTTATATTTCCTTAAATCACATCTGCTAAATGGTAAGACCCAAATTTCGTTACTTGACTCTTTCATTTCAGACCATTGGGTTTTATTTATTTATTTTCTGATGGGTTTATCAGAAGCAGAAGCAACAGTACAAATCACTGGAAGAGAATTTTGTTGTAGGTGTTGTCCTTTGTTTTTTGTTTTTACTACTGGACCTTTGTATAATGAAGACAGGATCCACAGCATGTAGTGGCTCAACAATTTGTGCGATACTCCTCTTGTTAACCTTGCTGCATACTTTTTCCCTAGAAATAGCCAATAAGTGTTTGGAGAGTAGTACTCTGAGGATGAGTTAACATACAGATCTGTAGCTTCTCCAATAGTTCCTTATTTATTCAAGCCAGATTTACAGTTCCTGGAGAACTAGGAGGCTGTTGTTCAGTGGAACTACTTATTGGTTATGCGTTTCTAGTGAAATGAAACAAAGTCATCAGCTAACAAGAGGAGAGGAGCTTAAATTCAGCCATTGGCTGGTCTTCAGGCAGCAGGAGAATAAGGGACTCATTATTTTTGATAGTGATTGATGTTTTTCTCTTTCTCCTTTCTTACTTCTTTTGTGCTACATAAATATTTTCTAAACATCATTTTAATGTATCTATTTTCTTTTTGGGCTTCCGTGGTGACTCAGATGGTAAAGAACCTGCCCACAATGCAGGAGACCTGGGTTCGATCCCTGGGTCAGGAAGATCCCCTGGAGATGGGAATGGCTACCCACTCCAGTATTCTTGCCTGGAGAATTCCATGGACAGAGGCGCCTGACAGGCTACAGTCCATGGGATCACAGAATTGGACACGACTGAGTGACTAACACTTCATTTCCCTTTAGCTGTATCTTCTTGTACTATTTTTAAGCAGTTGCTCTAAAGACTACAATGTGCCTCCTTAAATAGTCACAATCCACATAGAGTTAATGCTGTTTCACTTCATGGAAAAAGTTGAAACCTTATAAGTGCATAAGTACTTTTATCCTCTCCCATCCTGTTACAATGCCTATTATAAATCCCATACAATCGTATAATTTTTGCTTTAATATACTTTGCTTTTTTTTTTTAATAGTACAATTTGCTTTATTTCCATTTGAGCATATGCACTGTCAAAGTGAGCACCTCGTTTATCTTTTGATCTATCTCTAGACTGTTTCTCCAATATGTATTTGAACTGAGAGTCCTAAAGGCAATTTTTTAGTGTTTCATGTGTTTTTGATGGCTGACGGAAAGATTGTGTTTCTATGTACATGTGTTTGTAAGGGCTGAACTTTTGAAAAAGCCACTGCAGGAGACTAAAGAAGAATGAATCCATATGGTGTTTGTGGTTGTTTTATTTTAAAATCCAACTTAGTAAGTCCTTGGTCTTTCCAAAAATAAATGTTAACTTCTAAATTTCATTTTTCTATTTTTGCTTTCCTTCTCTTCCACTGACCATCCCCCTTCTTTCCTCTGTGTGACCCATGGAGTCAGAAACTCCTTATTTGGATAATTTCAGGTACAACTTTGGAGACAAACCCCAGGAAATTGATCCTGAAGATGCAGTCTGACCCTTATGGGGTCCCACCCTTAGGGATCTCGAGGATATCATCCCCATCTGAACAGCAGCTTTAAGAGAGACAGGAAGTGAAATGTCTTGATGGGGCCAGGGAGATGCAGTCCCAGAGATTATCCCTTTCTAAACAAAAATGTATCGCTTCATCCTGATTCATCATTCTATCAAGTATCATGGATGTAAGACGATGTGCCTGCAGGCCCCATTTAAAGTGCAAAGTGCCCCCAAAGCTCTTTAACGGGCCATTCTTTCTTCAGATACAAAGTGCTTAAAATGAACTAACCTCAAATGGCTCTCATTCAATTATAGACATTCAGATAAAACTTATATTCATTTTTGCAACTGAACCAAAGTCACCAGGCAATCTAGTGTTTGCCAGGCCAAATACAAACAAGTATATATACCTGTACCTGCATAATTACCTGTGTGTTTTGCATAATTACGTAAGCATGTACCTTCAGAGCTACAAAGTTTATTAAATTTTACAGCTGGGCCTAAGACAGGCATTAGGGTGAATTGTAAATGTAACCTGATTTAAGCCATATTGAATTCGGCTTGACTCTTCAGCAAAGAAATGAGGCTCTCAAGACCCTGATTTAAGAAACCAACAGCAAACAGAAAACTGTTCTTGATGTATTTCACCTAATAGGTGTCCAAAGAATTTATACTTGAAATTGGATGATTTATGTATTAAAAGAGAGATTGAGGCTAAAGCCCCACTCAATTAATTTGAAAATATGGAAAAAGCAATTGCCAAAGTGTGTAACTTATTAAATGTTGGTGGTCTCCAAACATCATCTTTAAAGTGGGGGGGAAACGATATAGTTATTCTGACAGTGAGTGAAATAATGTACATTGCTTAGTGCAATGTCTAGCAGGCAATAGGTGCTCAGGGCCTTTCCCTATTATCATGGATTGTATTAGTATCACATTAAATTGCCAACTAGAGTCAAAGTGAAACAGTGTTTTAAGTCATTGATTAAAAAAAAAAAAGAAGATGACTTTCAAGCAGGAGCAAACAATCATACTGCTTCTATGTTTTCTAAATCTCCGAATATGTGGGTATTTTAAGGCTTCTGAAGAAGACTGCTGAATTTATAAAAAGAAAAACGATAAATCGGAGACAGAGAGGACCCCCACAGGTCAGCATCTGTGCTTCAGTGAGGTACTAGCCCCGTGGGTATTTTGTGCGTGCTTAGTTGCATCCAACTCCTGTGACCCCATGGACTGCAGCCCACCAGGCTCCTCTGTCCATGGGTTCTCCAGGCAAGAGTACTGGAGTGGGTTGCTGTTTCCTATTCCAAGGGATCTTCCTGACCCAGGGATCGAACCCTCATCTCCTGTGTCTCCTGCATTGCAGGCAGATTCTTTACCCACTGAGCCATCAGGGAAGCCTAGCTCCATGGAAGGGAAACCAACTGAAAAAAAGATAAATTTGTGATTCTTTTTTAAGGAAACGAAAAACACCGTAAGTGTTTTGTTTGTTCCAGAGTAGACATAACAAAGTTTTCCTGTTGGTTCTGGCTTCCCAAAGCTCTAAGGCAAGAATCTCAGGTGGAAAGGCAAGAAGAATATGGGAAGCAGCATGGAAAGGGCAAGAACAGAGCCTTGGGGAAATAAATCTTCGGGTTCTGGGCTCGCTTAAGTGGGGCCACACGTGCTTTTCACCTGAACTGTAAACTCCAAAGGGTAGGAAATTTTCTTCAATTGTGTTCACTGCTGCATCTCCAGGACACAAACCAGTGCCTATCACATAGTGGGCTCTGAATAAGTTTTCTAGAATAAAAGCAAGGAGAGAAAGTGGAAGATACTAAAGGGTTAAGGTAGTAAAAACCTGTCTTCTCTCCTTAGACTTGGGGAATGTAGCAGTATTAGTGTACATGTATAGTGTGTATGCAGAGAAGGCAATGGCACCCCACTCCAGTACTCTTGCCTGGAAAATCCATGGACGGAGGAGCCTGGCGGGCTGCAGTCCATGGGGTCGCTAAGAGTCGGACACGACTGAGCGACTTCACTTTCACTTTTCTCTTTCATGCATTGGAGAAGGGAATGGCAAACCACTCCAGTGTTCTTGCCTGGAGAATCCCAGGGAGGGGGGAGCCTGGTGGGCTGCCGTCTATGGGGTCGCACAGAGTCGGACATGACTGAAGCGACTTAGCAGCAGCAGCAGCAGCAGAGTGTGTATGTGGGCTCCCCAGGCGGCGCTAGTAGTGAAGACCCCTCCTGCCAGTGGAGGTTAGACATGAGAGCTGTGAGTTCAATCCCTGGGTCAGGAAGATCCCTTGAAGGAGGGCATGGCAACCCACTCCAATATTCTCGTCTGGAGAATCCCATTGACATAAAAGCCTGGCAGGTGATGGTCCATAGGGTCTCAAAGAGTAGGTCATGACTGACGCAACTTAGCACACACGCACACATATAATGTATATGTAGTAGTAGTCGTGTTCACGTGTAGTACTAATACATGTGAATACTATACAATAATACAAAGTATGTAGTACAATACTATAGTGTGATGCCAGAGCACTATACAGTTGTAATTCAGTGAATTTAATTTAAAACCAGTATTTGTGACATCATTTGATTCTTCTTTAAATTCTCAAATTAATTGCTGCCAAAATCTGAGATCCTTCTCAAGCTTGATTCTTGTGTCCTTTGTAGATTAGGACGCTATTATAGATCATTGATATTGTCATGGATTATTATTATTATTAATTTTATGATGTGGCTAGATGATATACAATTGATATATTAATTAACTATATTAATATGATCACAAAAGCCAGAGTAAAGATGATAGGAAAGTATATATTCTCAAAGAGGTTGATAGTGTTGACGACAATATACTGGTTTATTTTGATAGTCATGCAAAAGACAAGTACATTGATTACTTTCAAGTAACCTTTCCATTGTACTGATCTAATTAAAGATTTTGGTTCTGAAAGTCTGTAATTTTATAGTTAAAAAACACTTCCTCTCGGTGATTTGAAAATGACTAACTGTAACAAATGCTGAATTCATTACAATTCAGTGACATTGTATTCTTATTTTAAAATGTATGCTAAGTATTCTGACTGATTGTAATTTTAAATTAATACAATTGTGTTCTCTTGACACTTTAAAATGTATATCCATATTTAAATAATTATGTTAGGAAGAAAATGTTGAATAGAATTCTTTGAAAATGTTTCATTAAATAACACAAAACACATAAATGTTCAGGCACTTGGGTAGAGTTGAGGTTTGAAAATTAAATAATTATTTATTTTATCAAACATTATTAGACCCTCTTAAAGGCTTAAATCAATACCAATGTTTGTAAAAGATGTTGACATTGTTTGAGATGCTTGACTCTGGTTTACGGAGTTTTGCCTACGCCCCCGCCCCCTCCCCGTCCCGCCAGTTTCCTTTGAATAAACAGCAAAATATTTTATTCTAAATCCCAAAGGAGAAACTTATTCCTGGCCTCTCCAGCATTGAATGAATTAATATTTTGGAGGATTGAATTATTAAAAGGCTATAAGAAGTCTCTATCTCCATTTCACAGAAATAGGTGAAGCTGAGAAAACATAACTGTCAGTACACTTGTCAGAACTCTACAAATCTGCACGAGCCTGTCTTCTGTGTACACTGAGAGAGCTTCTGCAAACCTTCTCTGACCTGTCAGCAAGTGGAAGGAGAGGGAAAAGACTGTTCTACTGGAACCAACTGCAACGGAAGGAAGAAATGAATGCCGCCAGGCTTGTGCTGACAGCTGATCTAGTCATCAGTCCTTTCACACTAAAGCTCCAGCTCACCCTACTGCCAGGGAACCTAGAAGTCTCAAGGTGTTCGGGGACCACTCCGGGAAGGGACTTCTATTCAAGTGGATCTTCTCTCCCACTAGGGCGTGCTTGGTGTCTCAGTAAAGAATCTGCCTGCAATGCAGGAGACCAGGGCTTGATCTTTGGGTTGGGAAGATCCCCTGGAGGAGGAAATGGCAACCTACTCGAGTATTCTTGCCTGGAGAATTCCATGGACAGAGGAGCCTGGTGAGCTACAGTCCATGGGGTCACAAAGAGTCGGACATGACTGAGTGACTAACATTTTCACTTTTTCTCTCCCACTAACACATGGAGAATTGGGCCATCCCTCGCAGCAGCAGCTTCTCCGTAGTCTTCTATGGCCCCTGAAGCTAGAAGCAACCTTTCCTCCATTTGGATTTCTTGCCAATTTGACTTTCTTATACAAATAATAACACTATTAGGGAATAATAGTAGGAAATATTAGGAAATAATATTAGGAAATAATAACACTCATCAGGAAATGACTGTGTGTCAGATTCTGTGTAACACGCCCTTTCCCTGAATTACCTATACCTTCATAACAAGCATAGACGGTACGTTTTGTTGTTAACATCTTTTTACAGATCAAACTAAAAGTCCAGAGAAACTAAGCAACTGCTCCATGCCCACCTACTTAATGGTTGTGGAGCCACAGTTCAACTCCCAGAATCCATGCTATGACCCCATAGATTATACTGACTGCCTAGGTTCTCTAGCGGAGAAGGCAATGGCACCCCACTCCAGTACTCTTGCCTGGAAAATCCCATGGATGGAGGAGCCTGGTAGGCTGCAGTCCATGGGGCCGCTGAGAGTCGGACACGACTGAGCGACTTCACTTTCACTTTTCACTTTCATGCATTGGAGAAGGAAATGGCAACCCACTCCAGTGTTCTTGCCTGGAGAATCCCAGGGACGGGGGAGCCTGGTGGGCTGCCGTCTATGGGGTCACACAGAGTCGGACACGACTGAAGTGACTTAGCATAGCAGGTTCTCTAGGGGACAGGACGCATATGCTATATATCTCTACATCCTAAGTCTTCCTTTTCTCCCGCTGCTGCAAAGACAGAGACTTGCCCAAATGTCAATACATAGTTTTGGAATTAAAACCCAGAAGTGAATTGGTCTTTGGTTTTACTCTGGATGGGGGAACAGGCTGGCTTGTTATAACATCCTCATTGAGGGACATGAAAGGGTCATGTAGCAATGTGAACTAATTGAGAACAGAACTGAAGGTAAAAAGGTTTCCTCCCTATGCCTTCAGAATTATAAACCAAGTGAAAGTCAAGCCATGGTGGACTGTCAGGGTAACCTAGAAAGTTCCTCTTCTCCCTCATGCTGTTTAATAAACCAAATCTATTTTCACTCGGCCACCCCACTGAATACACCCAGAATCCTACCATCTTCCCTAAGACAACAGTAGAGAAATATCTTTAATACAAGTGAGCCTTTGAAAGTAGTTAGTATGGGGAAATGTGGTTTCTATGGACAAAAGGCTCAGTCCTGAGAACGTGATGGCACCTGACAGTCTCCCAGAACAGAACTGAGGATTTTCCCTGTCCTGATATACATCTACACTAATCCAGCTGTCCTTATGTCTCCTTGCTTAATGGAGAAAAAGCAGGATGACCAGAGGCAGAGTAAAGAGAAGAATAAAATGTGCATCCAAAAAATGGGCACTGGTGAGGGGAAAAAAAACATATTATTTTATGTTTAGGAACATGGTCCACTGTCTAAAACCCTGGAAAACAGAGAAAAACAAACATAATTCAAGTGATAGATTCTTTAGCTGTTATTAAGCCAGTTCTAATGGACTGCACTGGTGTGTGTGCAGGGGGAGGGGTGCAGAGAGAGGGAGATGAGAGCTGAGAATAAAGGGAAGAAAGAAAAAAAAAATGGGGTCAGTGAGTTTCCAGGCTCTGCAGCAGGGAGGTTTGGCAGCTCTGGTTCCTAGAGAAGCCAGGCCTTGTGATTCATCACAGACCAGATTCCTGCTGACTTCAAAGAGAGATGTTTAGGAGGAGAAGATGCCAGCATCCAGGAGGGAGGCAAGTCTGGCCAAGTAATTGTCATGACCCCTGAAAACGTATGCTACTCATCTAGAGGTGATACTAAACTCTGGTTTGCGTAGCAGTCATCACCCAGCAAAGAATGGGAAAGAGAACTTAATGGTCTCAGGCTGAGGCATCTCTCTCTTCCTCTCTGTCCCTCTGCTTTTCTTTTGTGGATGATGACATTATTGTTTATCTTAACATGTCTCAAAGCCCTGAACTTTGGGGAAGGACAGCATGGATATAATTCTTTCTATCATTTTATTAAAAATCAGGGCAAAATTAAAACCTCGTTCAATCAGAAAGGATTATAGGTGTTTGGCCTTATAATTTGCTAGCCATCTAGTCCTGACTCCACAATCAAGTGACAGGTGAGTCTGTATGCTGCTGATGCTGCTGCTAAGTCGCTTCAGTTGTGTCTGACTCTGTGCGACCCCATAGACGGCAGCCCACCAGGCTCCTCTGTCCATGGGATTCTCCAGGCAAGAACACTGGAGTGGATTGCCATTTCCTCCTCCAATGCATGAAAGTGAAAAGTCAAAGTGAAGTCGCTCAGTCATGTCTGACTCCTAGCGACCTCATAGACTGCAGCCTACCAGGCTCCTCCGTCCATGGGATTTTCCAGGCAAGAGTAATGGAGTGGGGTGCCATTGCCTTCTCCAGGTGAGTCTGTATAGAAACAGCTAAAGCCATTTCCAGTGTCTGCATCTTCACCACAAACCTCCTCAAACAGTAGAAAGTGCAATATGGAATAGTAAAAGTTACACTTCCTACTTTTAAGGAGCTTCCAATCTAATTACGGAAATTAACAGACAGAAGAAGCAAAACACAGCTGCAAAGTCTGTGGGTTCTGAGCATGGCCAGATGGGCCCAAAGACTAATCGTGGGCTTGTTTCCACTTGAAATTTGACTTTTTTATTTTGTTCACTGCTTTCAATTTCCTCACCCTTGTGGTCTGGATGAAAATCAAAGAGCTCAGTTTTAGACAAATGAACAGTTTGAGGTGATAAGTGGAAAATGAGAAGGAATTAAAACAGTGCAATGGGAAGGTAAACCTAAGTGGGAGAAAGAGGGAGAGATCTGAAAGTCATCTGGAAAGAGGGGATGGTCAAAGCTTTAGGGCATCTTTGAGAAAGTGAGGGGAAGAAATGCTGAGGAGAGTAGCAGGAGGTCAAGCATAACCAGGGTGAAGATGGCAGGGAAGGAGGAGCACCAGAAGAGAGGTGTCTGGTGAACCGAAGGAGGTAAGTGTTTCTTAGGCAAGGGGAGTCAAGGTTGAGAATTACAATCATTTTGTAAAATCTGTTAAGGCAGGGACCACACCTGTTCAACTCACTGCTGTTCCCAGGACTTAGTAGAGCCCATGCCACAAAGCAGATACGTATAGATATTCATCTAATTAAGGAGATTGTTGGGATCCAGACAGACTTAAGTTCAAAGCCTCCATTCAAAGACAGTAGTAAAGGATGCCCCTCTCTCAAGTAACTTGTTTTCTGATTTAGCAATGTATCTGGTGCTAAATAAAGTCAAGTCCATTTTTAAGGCAAAGGTGAATCAGGGTGGGGTAGTTCAGTTCCACGTTGATATAGATTTACCTGAAATGTGGTTTTGTTTTGTTTTTTAAAGATGATTTTCACAGATTCCAAATATGAAAGTCAATATCATTCACTCTTCAAAAGTGGTGAGAAAGTTCTATGTTCTGAAAGGTCACAATGGGTAAAGACAGTCAGAGAAGGCTAGAGTTTTAAATTCTGCCTTCTGTGAGAAGTGGGATTTGGAGGGTCAAAGTGGAGGAAGAGGGTCCTTCCAGATAGGCAGTTTGGATGAGAGGTTGGGGACAGGGCATGGGGAGGCTGACTGCCAGGAAGTCAGTGTTAGCAAAGGGCAAAGGCAATAATACATCATCAAAGAGGGAGTGGGGTTAGTTGATGAAGGGATACCTTAGGAGACCTGAGACCTGTGTTCTAACCTAGATCTACCCTATACTGGCATGTGTAACTCAGGCAAATAACCTAAATTCACCAAGCCAAAGGTTCTTAATTTGTAAAATGAGGACAATCTTACATAATGAGATTATGTTAGGATCACATGAGGTTGTGCAAAAAGCACTTCCTAGTGGGCTTCCCTGGTGGCTCAGCTGGTAAAGAATCCACCTGCAATGCGGGAGACCTGGGTTTGATCCCTGGGTTGGGAAGATCCCCTGGAGAAAAGAACGGCTACCCACTCCAGTATTCTGGACTGGAGAATCCCATGGACTGTGTAGTCCATGGGGTCGCCAAGAGTCGGACACGACTGAGCAACTTCCACTTTTACGTACAGTTAAACTCTTGGCTAAAGGTTAGTAATGTGTCAATCATTGGGCTGAGAGAGGAAATACTTTTTCTGAAGAAATTGGCCAATGCTTTACCCTTTGTCATTGTGGTTTGTGAACTTTCGCTATATTCACAACATGAAAAGTAGATAGGAAATTCTGTTTTGAATGAGGGCTAGAATAGTATCTAAAGAAAGAAAAATGAAGAGATACAATCCTAGGGCATGGGAAAGCCCCAAGGGAGGGTGAGGGAGGGACATTTTCCAATTCCCATCTAATGTCGCAATTGTTGGTAAGACCACAAAGGAGGAGACGGATGGGGGTGGCAGACATGAGGTCACAGGAAGAAAGGAAAGGTGAGGTGGGGAAAGGACTAAGGAAAAGTTAGGCCAGGTATTTCAGACCCTTCCAGAAAGCGCTCCAGAGCCAGAGAATATACATCCTAGTCTATGCTCTGGTATATGACCAGGTTTCAGATTGGTGCTATATCAAAAGAAAGCAAGAGATAAACTCTCATTCACTAAAAAAGGTAGGAAATATCAAGATATTGGGCAAAGACAGAGCACAGACTTTAGAGTCAGACAAACCTGAGTTCAGTGGACATGAACTTGAGCAAACTCCAGGAGATAGTGGAGGACAAGGAAGCTTAGCATGCTGCAATCCAAGGGATCACAGAGAGTCAGACATGATTTAGCAATTGAACAACAGACTTGAGTTCCTTATTTACCTGAGGAACTTGATCAAGGTACTTGTTTATGTGAATAAGAAAAGTTAGTCTTTCCTCATAGATGTGGGTAGGAGAATTAAATGAGATAATATATGTAGAAGGATCTAATGCATAGTGAATGCTCAATTAACTAATCTATACTGGTTCAGGAAGAAGGCAGTACATGGTTAAATGCAAGAAATAATTGTTTGGTTCACATCCCAGCCCTACAATTTACTTGTTGTGTGACTAGAGCAAGATTTTTAACCACTTGGGGCCTCACCTTATTGCATCTATATAATGGGTATAAGAAGATCTATCTCTCAGGATTTTTATGGGCATTAAATGATATGATATTTATAACCCTTAGCATAGTACCTGGCTCATATTAAGTGCTCTAAATAAATGTGTTAAAGATAATCAAAAGCTGTACATGCACTAAATGTAACATAAAAAAAAAATTTCTACACGAGAGATCCACTGTGGGTTATTTATTTATTTATTTATTTTGGAGAAGGGGAAAGACAGACATAAAAGGCAGAGTATGTGCACGGAACTGTAAGATACATGTCCCCACGACAGAAATAAAGAAGGCAGAGATTCACTGAGGGGGGAATTCATGGACATTTATGGTCACATTATTCTGATTGGCTGAGGGGATCAGCAGGCTTCTGGCCAGTTTTCTTTCCGTTCACGGAAATAAAAGTTCAGTGTGTTTGAAAATGAACTAAGTTTATTCCCCCTTATTTTTCTTGATAGGAAGGATTTATTTATGTAGTCAGAGAAGGCTTGTTTCTGCTAAGTGAAAATTTGGCCCAGGGAGTATAATAATAAGCTAAATGGGAACTGGATAAAAATATGTTTATTATGACATTATTTAATTTGTTGATATCCCTACATTCCCTACCTAATACCATGAAAGAGGTTCTCAAATAGCAGTACAGTTGGTCAAATTGTTAAAAGTGGGGTCAGCTTGTCTGTATCTGTATGAGCTGGATCAATGGCTAGTTTCTTTGAGCTGGTTACCTTGACAACCCAAGGCTCCTCTCCAGATGTGCCATCCACAGGAGTAAGCGTATGAGAAATGCAGAATCTCATGCTTCTCTTCAGACCTACTGCATCAAACCCTGAATTTTAATAAAATCACAAGGTGATTTATCTCTATATTACGATTTGGAAAGCACTGAGAATGTGGAGTTGTGGCCACATAATCTTAATCATTACAGTCATCACTTCAATCCAATTAACATGGACAAGAGCTATGATAATTAGGAGTGAGTGGATATAAACAGCAACATTTCATACTTGATAGATTTGCTTGGTGCAGTAAAGAGTTCCCTTAGCTCATGATATCTTAGGAAATAAACCTGAAACTTAAGAAAATAAAATGATGAAAGTATGACAGTAATCATCCAGAAACCAAGTGCTCAACAGAACCACAAAACAATCAGGTTCTGTACTTCCTTAGAGTAGATTCAGCCTGGACTTTAGAACTTCACCTCAGCCACTTTATAACCAGGTGACTTTGGGTAAGTTGCTGCAACAAATTTCTTATATCTGAAACGAGATGCTAACAGAACCTATTTCATGAACCTAAGGGATCTACTTTAAGTTACGAGGCTTATATGAATTAATATGAATGCAAAGAACACATAAATGTCTGTGCCAAGATTAGTTATTATTAAGCATTAGACATTTTAATATTATTAGATATTATTATGAATAATGCCTTAGGTTTGTTGGATTTCACAATTCCCTTCTCTTTAAACAATTCTTCCCAACATATTTCCATGGTTTAAATAAAAATAAATCTGAAGAAAAATCTTAAAAGAGTATTGATAAGCCCCTTGAATGACTTGGAATTTCCAAGACTTCACAGCCAGGTGAGTAGAAGATGCCTGCTTTGGGTCTTTGCTCAGTCCCAGCCTCTCCAAACCCCAGCAGACTCATAACCACTACAACATGGGAAAGAGTCTTCTAAAGAACCATCCTTCCCAGAGGGTGGTGTGTGTATAGGAGGACAGGATGCTTAGCAATTTAAAACTATTTTAAATAGTTTATCTATGACATTCTCCCTTTTGGGGCACGTCTCATTATGGGTTTGAACAACTTGATCATAATCACTGCGGCACACACAAAGCAAGTTACTAACATCTTTGTTTTTCGTCAATACCCATTTGATAGACTTGAACCAGCAAATGAACTATGGACATGGCATGAACTGGGCACATAATTTGTATTTGGTTCTTAATGAAACCTTTGGGCCAGCCTAAGTAGTCAAGTCACATATGAAGAGATCTGAGCAGAGCCAACAACAGATGATCATGGGATCAAAAACTCTGAGACAATGATTTCTTTTTAGTTCTTTTCCAGGAAGTTTAAAATATACTTTCCTTTGTGGAGAAGCCAAGATGAGGGGCTGCAGGCCATGTTTATTCTCTCCAACCTAGTGAAGAAGGAAAAGCACTGCAGGTAAGTAAAAGTTCACTGATAGTGACAACTTTGGGACCAGCCCGTGTATGTTGTCACCCATTAAAAGGTGCTAGCAATCCAAGAGGTTTTGAGAGGACATTTGCACACCGCAAAAAAAATAAAGTTGCAAAGTACAAGACCGGCTCCCAAGCAAAGCATTATGCTGAAAGTGCTTAGGTTTACCAGGTGAGAAAACTGAGACTGAAAGAGGTTAAATATTATGCAAAGCTTCCCACAGCTAGTGAAGGAACTGACCTAGGATTTAAATTCATGGGCCTGTCCTCCTCACTCTTCTGTATTAGCTGACGAAGGCCATCGTCTGCAGAAAACCATCTACGTCCTTCTCTTCGTGTGCTCTGTGCTCTAGATTAGCCTGCTGTTCCCCATCCTCTCTTTTCTAATACCTTACTCCGCATTCTCTCTCTAGCTTTACAAGATTCTCTGTAACCCTCCTTTACCTCTTATCTGTCATGTCCCTTGAGCTGCCACTTAGCCTGTTCTAATGGGAAAGGCTTGGGCCTTGGTACAGGGTTCCCCCCAATCTCATCCCTCCAGCACTAGGTGGGGCCTAAGAGGCAATGACTGCCCCTAACTCCATGCTGCTCTGACATCTCTTGATATTGATATTACCCAGGTTTCCTGGGCCTTTTTCTGGTGGTCATTTTGGAGGCAGAGAGGAAGGCTAAAACAGAAGATTTTCATGCCTTATGTCAACCTTTTCAGTACCCTTACCACTGGTGGTTTGGGAAACATTTTTAGTGGTAGGAAGGCAACTATTTCATTTCAGTGGTTATTTTTACAGATACCTTCTATCTTTGGTAATGAATGCTGATTTTCCATTTATGGTTACAATGTAATGCTTTTTTTTTTTTCTATTTCTATAACATCTTTTTAAATTTATCTTTTAATTGGAGTATAATTGCTTTACAATGTTGTGTTAGTTTCTGCTGTACAACATGAATCAGCTATATGTACACATAAATCCCCTCCTTCTTGAACATTCCTCCCACCCCACCCCCATCCCACCCCTCTTGGAGCACCCAGCTAAGCTCCCTGTGCTATACAGCAACCTCCCAGTAGCTGTCTGTTTTACACATGGTAGTATACATATGTCAATCCCGATCTCCTAATTCATCACACACACATACACACCCTCGCTGTGTCCAGAAGTCCATTCTCTACATCGTCTTTGTACAGAGAGAAGCAAGTCAGAAAGAGAAAAATGAATACCATGCATTGACACATATATATGGAAGGTAGAAAAACTGGTACTGATGAATCTACCTGCAGGGCAGGAATACAATGTAATATGTTATTGTAAAAATAAGTTACTTATGAAACAATGCAAGTTGACTTTATATTATATATATATCAGTTATATATAACTAAGTTATATATTATATATATATATAGTTATATATAACTAAGTTATATATTATATATACATATTAGTTATATATTATATATATGTATATTAGTTAAATGAAAGTACAAGTGGACCACAGAAATAGCAAAATGTTTAAGAAATATTGCCTCAAGATAAGACTTAAATTTCATCTGCCCCAGATTAGCTCTTCTTGAAAAGTGGCCCCTATCTTTTCATGTGTGGTACGGAACACCTTGGATGGGCCCACTTCTGGTGTGTGGATTCATAGAAAATCTGTGCTTTCAGGGCGCTCAGGGAAGGAGTGTCCAACTGGATTACAAAACCAGGACCTACAGAGGAACCGTTTTCTTCAACTACTTGCTGCTCAGAGTGCACTCTGCATCTTAACCACTATAGTCTTTAGGGACTTCCCTGTTGGCTCAGTGGTTAAGAATCCATCTGCCAACGCATGAGATGAGAGTTAAATCCCTGGGTCGGGAATATCCCCTGAAGAAAGAAATGGCATCCCACTCCAGTATTCTTGCCTAGGAAATCCCATGGACAGAGGAACCTGGTGGGCTATAGTCCATGGGGTCACAAAGAGTCAGACACAACTGAGCAACTGAGCATGCACACAGGGAATTAAGATCCTACACGCTTTAGGTTTACTGAGTCTGCATGCCGCAAGTGCTAAGCACTCTCTGGAGCCGCAACTGGAGAAGCCTGCACGCTGCAATAAAGATCCTGTGGGCTGCAACTGAAGACCTGACTCTATCAAATCAGTCAATAAATATTAAACAAATAAATGCTCTTTAATCCATTGTCTTTTTCAAGTTCTTGCTCAAGAGGTAGACTGATACATCAGGTTTCAAGGCAGAAGACATTGGGAGATGGAGGAACTTGTTCCACATCCCAGTGGCCAAGCTTTCCAGCCTCTGTCTGCCAGGCTCCAAGTATTTTCCTTGAGCTGTACCTTTAGGCCACAATCACACTCATACAGGAAGTAGCACAGAAAAGCGGTTGTAAGCTACTAAATTTGTCTTTCTTTCTACCTGAACTGTGACCCCAATTAGCAACCTGTCCTGTGAACACACCTCATTTAGGAGGAGCAATGATAAAGTAGTATTTATTGTATGTGCTAGGTGCTTTGTATACATCATGTCTTTAATCCTGGAAGAATGTTCTCATACAGATGAAAATGTCTAGATAATCAGTTCACAGATTCTCTCTCTTCTTTCTTCCATTTCCCAAGAATCCAAATATATTTTTATTCACGAATCAAAACCTTGTTCAAGTTGCTTCATCGTTTGGCTGATGTGGTATCTGGCACCCTCTAGTGACAGAAAGAGTCTTTGGTAGAAGTGATGTTCTAGATCTTCAGCCATCTCTATAGGCTTGTTTAAGACCATCATCCTTATTGAAACTGTAACAGTCTATTTGTAACAACTAATTTTGATAACAGAGAATTTCTTATGCCGATTATAAGCTCCGATGACCTACTTGTTAAGGCTCTTTTTAGCTGTAAGACTGTGGCTTAAGCAAACGTTGAGACTGTACTGAGCTGGGTAACTGTGGGTAGTCTAACTTTTGATTTCAGGATTAAGTCGATTCCGGACTCAGGCGACACTATCAGGCTTGGCCCTTCGGTGTGGTTTCTTTTCATCCTGGGTTGACTCTGCCTTCAGCTCTGGCAGGAGCAACCTCATCAGTTCTGTACCGCAAATATTTCCACTTCAAATACAGTGGAAAAAAAGAAAAAGAAGAGCTTGTGTCCCACTGTTTCCTGGAAAGCTCACGACAGAATGTGATGTGCTGGTTGCATTAACCACGTGGGGTTCCTTGTCCTCCTCTCCCCCGCTTTACACACACACACAGACTCTGGGATCGGTGTCACGACCGCTGTAGTGATTAACCTTACGTGTCACCTTGACCAGGCCACAGGATCCAAAGACTTGGTACTTTTCTAGGTGTTTCTTTTAGATGGTGTATTTTTTAGATGGGTGTATTTTTTAGATGGGATTGATATTTAAATCAGGAGACTTTGAGTAAAGCAGTTGCCCTCCATAGTATGGGCGGGCCTCGTCCTACCAGTTGAAGGCCCTGAGTAAAGGACTGACCTCTCTTGAAAGACAGGGAATTTTGCCAGCAGATGGCCTTTGCAATTCTTCCTTGGGTTGCCAGCCTGCTAGCCTACCTGGCACATTTTGGACTTGTCAGCCTACAAAATCACATAAAACAATCCCTTCCAACATCTTTGTCTCTCTCCCTGTTTATATATAGGTCTATGTAAAAATAGATAGATATAGCTATATAAATCTTGGTATCTATGGCTAGTCTGTATGTATCCTATTGGCTTTGTTTTTCTAGAGAACCCTGACTAACGCAACCATGTCAATAGCTAGGAAGACGGAAGAGGAACAAAGACAACTTGGAAGATGTTACCAGGAAGAAGGGGAGAAGATGGAGGATAAACAATCATGAATGTGCACTACAGATGGGGATTACTGAAATCAATTTGCTGCTATTTAGTAGGAGAAACTTTGTTGACAAAAATTTTCAAACATTAGGGGATAAGAAATAAAAAGTCTTGATGGTAAAAGGGTATTGGGGGTTTTCTTCCTCCCAGCTTTTTAAAATAAGTAGAAATATGTTTAAATGTTATTTAGAATGAAATGTTCAATGGCAAGGATTTCTTTAGAGTAGAAGCAGCAGGCTTTAACTTACATGGTGTGGTTTGAGTAAAATCAGGATGGTTGTCCGAAGTGTCTCCCACATCTGGTAGAGTGCCTGAAACTCTATTATTAAAATTGTATTTCTTTGCCCTTGAAGGCCTGTAAAAATGTGTTGTTAAAATTAACTGTTAAAGATGTCTGAACTGTTTCTTCCAGAACACCAGCATTCCTAAGGTGTTATTCAGTAGGTGTTCTTCAAAGAACTCCATAAAGACAAAGAAGACTAGGAAACAGTATAGATCACAGTTTATCTTAGTCAGAATGCATATTAGCATATTGAGGGCTCAGAGAACTCTTAGATTAGGAGACCTGTTTAAATTAACCCAGAATTTTCTAAAATCATTTGATCATGTAACACATTTCTTCCCACAAAGTACCTATTACTATTTCATTAAACTTAAGGGTTAGGTGTGTGTGTGGAGTGGGGGAGGTTTCAGGGGAGTTAGAAAGAGCAAGAATATCTAAGTTTAATTCCTGAATCTACTATTTACTAACTAATCAAACTGTCAGTGTTGCTTAAATTTTTTTGGCTACAATTCTTTATAAAGTAAATATAATAATTAGACACCTCACTGGGCTAAAATGGCAAATATTAGGTAAGGAAGAACCATTTGTGAAAGTTGTTGACTTATGATTCATTCTCAAGAGATGCTGATTTTGTCAGCTGTCTCGCTCTCCTCCCTCCCTTCCTCTCGCCTTTCTTATGATTTTTTTTTATTTCAATAAACTTCTAATTTCAGAATAGTTTTCGACTTACAGAAAAGTTGCAAAGATAATACAGAGTCTCCATATGCCAGCCCCTTTACACCCCTCTCCCCAACCTCCCACCATTCACTTCTTTTTGTGTCTGTTTTGGGTTGGGAACTGCAGGAGCAGGATCTTCTTCAAAGCACTAACAATCTGCTGGGCAGTGAAGCAGGGGGCAGGTAAATCCACACCTGTAAGACAGGGCCACGAGTGCAGAGCAGAAAACAGGGAGAGTGAAAGCATTTAGAAGCAAAGCATTAGAAGCAAAGCAAAGCTCCTAACCTTGAATTGGGAGACAGGAAGATCTCCCAGACGAAAATGTCTTGAAAATGTCTTCAGAGAGGGATCCAGATGGATGAGGAATGAGCCAGGCAAAGGGAGGGAAAGGAGAGTGTTCCTAATGGGATACAGCCAACAGGGAAGATGGACAACCGACTGCAGATGCAGAGCTTATGGAGGAGGCGGGCCCCAGCTTACCAACTACTTGCAGAATCACGCTCACGAAGGATGTCATTATACAAACCTTCTGTAAAACTGTTGCGAACTGGCTAACCAGACGAATCAACTTTTCCAAAACAGTAATGACTTCGAGCTGTTAACCAAAGCACTAAAGTATACTTTTTTTTTTTAATAAAGAAAATTGGCCAGGAAATGAGTAATCAAGGAGGGGAAGTAATTGAACGCTTTTAATCATATAGCTGGAGGTGTGTGATTTGTCTTAGGAGTTAGCTTTGTACTCCTCGTGAGAATAAAATATAGAGGGTCCTCCCTCTTCGGAATCCTCACAGCACTGGCCACTACAGACACTAGTCCGGGGTTCCTGTGAGCCTTTAACGTCGCCACCACGGCACACGGAGCTGAGCCAAGGCTGGGTCTGCTCTGGGAATCCCAGCAGTCAGCCGAGGCTCCTGCTCCGAGCAAGACGCGTGCGCTCTGCACTTCAGTCCTCCCCAGCCTCCCCAGATGAAACTGCAGAAGAGTTTAGAAAGGACATGGGGCCCGTTCTCAGGATCCTCACCTGAACCCGAGCATGCCAGTCGACTGCGGAAACGCTCCCAAAGGGGAATGCCCGCTTGTGCAACAACGCTGGCGCTTTCCCCGCTCCCCGTTCAATACCCCTTCCCCCACCCCACCCCCAACTCCAGGCGCAGGGTTGCAGAATCAAAGGCGCCCTCCCCTACTCGGGCGTTCCCCAGCTAAGCTTCCTCCTCCAACCCCCACCCCCTGGCTCCGGGGACATTTCTTTTGGTCTTTTCAAATGAGCTACCAACAGGTGTTCAGACACGCTGCTGGAGAAAGAGGAAAGCGTCCCGAGAGTAACTGTGCGTGAGCGCCCGGGGCGGGCCCGGGAGGGGAGCACTCTCCCAGGCCGGCTGGAGCGCGGGGAGGGGCCAGTCGGGGCTCACTACTCACCGGGTGCGTAACTCGCCCTGGTGCCAGTTGTAAGGCTCCTTCACTTCGGAGATTGTTCCACAGCCATGTCCGGGATCTGGGTTCACTTGTCCCTGGTGAGTCGTCTCTGCCCCGGCGAGGGCCTCTCCCAGCTCGGCCACTGGGCTGGCGCGGGACGCGCTCTGGGGGCGGCGGGGGAGATGCGCGCGTGGGCGGCGGACTTGGCCGGCCTTTGCCCCGCTAGCTCCGCATGACTGCTAGGACTTCTCTTGAGGGCGAGGTCTCAGGAAACCAGGCTACTCGTTTTTCTTGGGGCTGGATGCGAAGCTGCGAGCCCTCGAGGCAGGCGGAACATCTCTGGGTGCCCCCTGGGAACGCGGTTTGCGGCGCCGAGTGGGTGGGCGCGGGGGGCTGGCTGGCGCCGAGGATGTTTGGGGGTCGCTGCAGGGAGACCCCCGTCTGAGGCAGGAAAGGGTCTTCTGGATAAGTCCTTGCATGTCTCGCTAAGGCTGTGCTATGAACGTGTGCGCCCCGGGGCGGTGAGAACTTGCTCTCTCGAAATTGATAACACAAGTTTTTCCAACACTTCCCAACTTTGGGAATAAATCAGCCTCGAGGCAGTGGTTACACCACAGGCTTTGGAGCGCACCGTTTCTTTCTTGAAAACGTTATCTTGGGGCTGAACGCGCCTTAAAGAGACTTGTTTACCTTTTTGCCGCTACACAGAAAAAGAAACTGTTTTGTTTCCCTTCCGGGAATCCCTCTCCTTGAGAGTGTGAGTCACTGTCTCAGGTTTGCCCCCCGCCCCTTTTTTTCCCTCTCTATCTCTCTTCCGTTTTTTTTTTTTTTTTTAAATCTTTCATTGCTTGCCGGACTCGGAGGCGGGAGGTAACCCTGGCCCCATTGCTCAGGCGGTGGTACCTGCTGCCACCGCGCATGCGCTGAGCAGCCTGTACTTGGCCTAGAAGCCTAAGCCGCATCCACCTCTTTTGGAGAGTCCCTACCTCAGACATCCCGGCTTGGTGATGGCTGATCGAAGACTTTGGCCTCAAGGGGTTCATTTGAGTTCCGAACTCTCTGAAAACCAGTGGATTCTTATTTGCTGGGCCTCATCGACGTGCCAGGCAGTGTGATAGGAATGTTTATGAGTATGATCTCAGTCAGTTCTCACAGCGGCTGCGCAATATCTCCATCTTACAGATGGCAAAATGAGGTTCAGACAGCTTATGTAAGTCGAGTCCATAACAGTAAGAGGCAGGACTGAATTTAAATCCAATTTAGATCCCATTCCAAAGCCTGGGGGGTGGGGGTGGGGGTGTCGACCGCAACTATGTCCAGATGACACCAAGAGTTTTAAGAGAAAAAAAAAGATAAAAAAAGATGTCTGGAACCGTCTTATGGTTGGAAAAAAAATTCTCCCTGGTCCTTTTGGAAGTAATGTACGATATTTGGGCTCCTTTAGAAATTTTCTTTGAGAAAATTTGAGATTCAAAGTTGGGAAACCATTTATACAACCTCAAATCACATTCTTCCTTATCATGAATCACTGCCTTATTGCAGTCTTGGTTGCTTTGACAATCTCTTCGTTCTAGGAACAACAATTCCAACTAGTATAGCAAAATTATCAAAGCCCAGAGCTACACTTTACTTTTGCTATAGTGTCTCTACCAGGGGTGCCTGTTTAAAACACCAAGGAAACTGCTTTTCTGAAAGAATGCACACGTATTCATACACACATATGTGCAAATACAGATTTATTTACATTTATTTGTATATGCAGATTATAATAGCTATGATATATATTAAACATTTATTATTGTTGTATGATATAGAACCTCCGAAGTGAATGTTTATTGAATAAAATGTGTTAATACAGATGTGTAGAAAGAAAAAAATCTGATATAACTATCACCTAGATAGTGCTGTTTACATTTTGTAGTATATCTTCTATTTCCCTTTTCTAATATGGCTCTTCAGTTTAGTTACCCAGAATCCTGCCCTGCCCCCATCACGGGCCCAGCATCACACCTCTGTTCTTAGAGAAGTTTCCACACCATTATGTCACCTTGTGTGTCTCCAGAAAATGCTTGCTTTTATGACCTCGCATTTAGTGGGGCTTAATTACTAGTCGCAAATAAATTAAACCAGTTAAACTGGGACGTGAGTGCTAACTACGTGGAACACAGAAGCACATTTGGTTCAGTCATGTCAGTGGACTGGAAGTGGATGGGAGGGAGCGACCATGCTGTCTTTTTTCCTCTTTCTTTCTCTGGTCCGTTCATCTCGAGTGTGGTCTATCATCAGCAAATATCCCATCCTTTACCTCTTTCCTTCTTTCTTCCCTGTTGAAGTTAGTTTTCTCTCTCTTGGATTCTGGGTGTTGTTTGGATACAGAAGAAAAGGCATAGTTACTTTAGAAATTTGTGTGAGAAATAGCTGTGAGTACTGATGCTGCTACTTGTAATACCACATAGTTCTGATAGCTTTTGTTTTGTACTCTTTAGGTCTATGGTTAGGCAATTACTAGATAGCCATTTTCCTGTCCTTTATTTCTTGGAGTTTTCAAAATTATGGGCAAGGGAAAGGAGAGGGCAGCTGAAAAAGTGTATTTAAAATAACCATACAGGAGAGCTTTGAGGAGAAAGTAAAGGACAGTCATTTAATTTGTAATTTAATAATTTTTCCATAAACAAGGCTAAGAAGCAAGAAATAGGTTGTGGTGTGTTTCTATTTATTGTTGTTTTTCGCAGGTTTTCCTTATCTCATGGCGGACTTGAAAATTCTTTTGAATTAAATAATATTATGAAATGTAATTTAAAACATTAACAACCAGCATGTAAAAACACACATTGATAAAAGATGGCAAGATTGGGAGGCAAAAATGTAATTGATATGTGAAGATCCTCAGGGCCTTCACCGCTAGCTTCAATTAGCTGAATGAAAACTCTTCTATTGTCTATCTCCATAATACAATTACCACCCTTAGTGGCAAAACTGGAGTTTAATTTAGCAAAGCAGTTTTTATTCTTGCACTGAGTTTATAGAAGGAGAAAAGTGAGATAGAGGCAAAGAGGACTCAAGATTTTGATGTTGTCTCTAAGTAAGTTTCTTTGGAATACTAAACAAGTAATTTACCTCTAAATAGTTCCTAAGAGTGGAAGTGTCAGCATTTCAAAGGAACCTCTCTGAAGGCTACTAGCACTACACCACAGCTGCTAAGGAGTAATCACTTTCTAAGAGATGATCAAAAACCTGAATAAGGAAATCCCCCACTTGAAAACCCCTAATGAGTTAAGTACATTTTGGTAAATTATCTTGGGTTCCAAAAGTCCCTTAAATGAGCACATGTTTTGTAATAGGTACTAAAGATTTATTGACTTACGATGAAAAGTAATAACATAAAGGTAATAACATGTATAGCTTGCTACCAAAAAATTATTTGCAGAATCATTGTAAGTACCTTAATGGACAGTAGTGTATTCTTTTTGCTATGTGTGTGTATCTATTTACAAAAGTGGGAAAACAGCATTTAACTACTTAATAAGTCCTTTCATTTCCCAGAAGACCTTTGCTTTTAAATGAAATACATAAAATGAGTAAATAAATAAACAAAAGTGAAATAAAGTAGTGTATCTTTTGCTTTGTATGTAATTGGATCCCTAACACCAATTGAGTATCTTCCATTCAGTCTTAAATAGGAACAAATAATTCAAATGTACTTGCCTACTTTTATTTTCTTTGATGTGAGAGTATGAGTAGTAAGACTCGAATTAGAAAGTTGATCATTATAAGACTGTTAACTTCACCTTCCTCAGAAGGAAATGGGCTGGTTCTCCTCTTTGATCACAGTTCCCTTCTTGATTTGGAATGAGCTTTTGCGCAACTGAGCCATCCCCATCTGTGGGCCAGTTAGAAACAGCAGCTATTGCTCTACTGGACACCTGGCTAGAGACCCACTAAGTGAGGGGTGATAGTAACTTTTGTATGAAATTATGCATTTTGATTAAGGCTAGTCTTATAAATTAGCAGTCTGACTACAAACTCATTCAGCAGATGTACTCTGCCCAGCAAAGCAAGCAAACCTACTATATGTAGGTATTGTTAAGCTGTGAACTGGGATAAACTTGGGAAATTAGAATAAACTTTTTTTTGAAGTCATTAATGTCAGGCTGTCTTATAGTCGAGTGATGCTGCATTGTAGATTTAGTCACTTCTGTGTTCTGGGACACCATAAAAATATAACCTGTGAGAAACGTCAATACTTTTGATTTCTGACATCAAAGATCTTGGAAAAAAGAGAGAGAGATAGAGAGAGAGAAAATGAACTCAGAACATGTGGTATAATGTTCCCACCCCTCGCTGAGGTTTGAGCTTTGGTTTTTAGCCATCTTCACAAAAGGATCCTTGTACCTAATGGACTGTTTTTTCATATGAATGTCTGTCTTAGGCGTGATTTCAAAAATTGGGCTTACATTGCCCCAGACTATGTTCTTGTTTTTTAATATTTATTTATTTGGCTGCACTGGGTCTTAGCTGCAGCATGCAAGATCTTTATTTGGAGCATGTGGGATCTAGTTCCCTGACCAAGGATCGAACTGAGGATCCAACCCAGGCCCCTTGCATTGGGAGCATGTAGTCTTAGCCACTGGACCACAAGGAAATCCCCGCCCCAGACTGTGTTATGTCTCTGCTGCACTGCCTTGACACATGCAGAATGTATATAGGCAGGTATGTATTTTTAATATTAGTTGCCCCATTTAAACGTTGGAGGATTTTGGTTTCTCTTGAAAAATGAAAGGTCTGGACCCACATGCCACCTGGTCCCCACCCTCCTGGATTAGAAGGCTGCCCCTTGGGTCCAAGCGCACCTCTCCATTTTCACAGCCCTGCCTGAACTTTGTTGTCTGTTCCACCTGGATGCTTTACTCTTGTGACCCTTCTGGGCATTTGAGAATTCTTGGGCTCTAGTTTAGGACTTGGTAATCTTCCCATTTCCTCCACCAAAGATGACTTCTCTTCCGTTCAGGCTTAGTTTTAGAAGGGTCGTTATTTCTCCATGAAAAGTCAAATTCTAATTGGCAAGTGCAGAGCACAGAGGCTGTTGGTCTGTAATACTCTTCTCACATGTAAATGTACTCATCTGCTAACCTCAGATTTCGCTTCCTCCAGCCCTAAAGACCTTCCCAGGTCTTCAGCTGCGAGCAGCAGCAAAATAACCAGGGTTATTAGATATTAAAAAACAAGGTTGAGCATAATCATGAGGAGGCCCCATTCTCAGAGATCCTGATTCTGTAGGTCTGTGCTGGGACCGAAGCATTTCATATTTTTAATGTATCACTGTGTATGTGTGTGCTCAGTTTTGTCCAACTCTTTGTGACCCCATGGACTGTAGCCTACCAGGCTCCTCTGTCCTTGGGATTTCCCAGGCAAGAATACTGGAGTGGGTCTCCATATCCTTCTACAGGGGATCCTCCTGACCCACGGATCGAACCTGCATCTCTGTGTCTCCTGCATTTCAGGCGGATTCTTTACCTGCTGAGCCATTGGGAAAACCATCACTACATGATTCTAATGTTTTTCAGGGTTTTGAGGACAGTTTTTCTAACTCTAGCACAAAACCCCAAATCTAATCCCAAATGGAATTCTCTAGGTTTCATTTTATTTTATTTACGACTTGATTCAGTCAGGAGTCTAACCAATCACTTACTCTACTGACCTTGCTATTTTTCTCCTGGTCTTCCCAGAAACCAGCCTTAAGAAAGAATGAAGACCTTACTGGAATAAGATTACCTTGTGTGTTTTTATTTACACACAAAAAATAAGAGCGAAAGAAATCTTCACTTATCTCTTTAATACTGAAATGTTTCTATGTTTAGAAAATTTAGAATACTTGTTTTTATTTCAGTTTTTCAATAATGTACCTACTACAAAATACCATCACTATTAATATTATCTCACTTTCTATACAAATAGAGATGCATTGAACAGTCAGAAATGGTGGACTATTAATGGTTTGTTAGAAGTTCTTTTTCCTAAAGTGTTGATCAGTAACTAAAAGTCTGAAAAGGGAATGACCAGTACTCATGTGTTGCTACAGTTGTGCCCTGGACAGGAGGGGCCAGTGAGATTTCAACTTCCTAGTGGAGGTCTGTAAGACTGGGAAGTTCAGGTTCCTCCTGGCCCCTGAGGATTCCAGTTCTGAAGACCATTTTCAGTCTCTAGTCCGTTTAGCACAGTGATGGTTGAAGATGGGAAATCCTAATGCTCAGCTGCGAGGGATTCCCAAATGTGTGTGTACCACGGACCTCCCTCAAATCTAGACTCTGAGGGAATCAGAAGATGGTGGTGTGGGCCGATAGGTACTCATTTCCTGTGGCTGCTGTAACTGGGTGGCTTAAACAACAGAAATGTATTTTCTCTCAGTTCTGGAGCCTAGACGTCTGAGATCAAGATGTCGACAAGTTTGGCTCCTGAAAACCCCGAGGTAACGATCTGTTCCATGCTTCTCTCCTTGGCTCATGAATGCCCTTCTTCCTGTGTCCTCATATCCTCTTCCCCTTGTCTCTGTGCCCAAATTTCCTCCTCTGAGAGGGACACCAGTCATATTGGATTAGGGTGCACCCAATGACCTCATTTTGATTTCCTCTTTAAAGACCCTGTCTGTAAATGTGGTGACATTCTGGGTTACTGGGGTTAAGACTTCAACAGAAGAATTTGGAGGTGAGGGAGAGACAACTCAGCCTAAAGAGACTGACTCTCTTGATCCAGACCCGACCGCCAGTTTGGGGCATAGCTGCCTCTAACAGATGAAGGGCTTGGGTTCTAAAACTCTTCCCAGTGATTACTGGAGAGCTTGTAGTCAGTCTGAAGTATGTGGTCAGTATCAAAAATTCTCACTGACCATTCTAAGCATCTGTCTTCTTACTCTTGTCATTTGAAGGACTGCCATTTTTCACCTTCAGACACCTTTTTTTTTTTTTTTCTCCTCTGCTTTTACAAATTCTTTTCCTGTTGCTTTGAACTTCACTGAGAACAGAAAAAAAGGTGATTTTTTTTTTTTAAACTTCCTTTTCAAACCCTGGCTCATCTCTAAGGGCTACTGCCACACTGATTCTTTGAAGTAACCCTAATGGGATTCTCAGTTCCTTCCAGCAGTTTGTTTAATTCAGTCACTGTGAGGCTACTCTATTTGTGATTGCCATGTTAGATCTTGAATGTTTACAATTCCTGGGAAAGCATGGTGAGCTTGTCAAAGGGGAGTGATATGCCTCAAGGGTGGTTGTCGATTTCTGGATCTGGCCCTTCCTGCTTTGTTTCTTCTATGTAGTAACCCAGTTGGCTATGAAAAGTGATCCATCATATGATACAATTAATTAATATAAAGTCAACCGTCATCTGATACAAGAGACAGACTCTCATGTCAGCCTGTTTTTGAGACTTTCAAAGGGAGCAAATGCAAAGATCAATGATAGGCTAGGAGGACTCCTGGTTCCCAGCTATTCATTGCAAATCCCCGCACCCACAAGAGACTCACAGTGCCTTTGATGGCTGTGCTCAGAAACTCAGCACCCAGATGGGAGGAAGGGAAACCCAAACTCCCCTTCTTTTCAAGATGCAGATCAGGGCTAGGAAGTTTCCCCTTCCCTGCCAGCCAGAATCCCAGCCTGGATAGCCCTGCCACAGTTTTCCCAGACTAGAGGGCTTGGGACGGACTTCTGGTTTTCAGAAAGTTCCTGCTGACTTCCTCCACCCTCAACATGCATTTGCTTTGAAGGTTCATTGTAAAATTAACACTCAGCCATCTTGCCCACAATTGTCTGAAAACAGACTGCATTGTTTGCATGCATAAATGGAGAAAGCGATTAAGAAACTGATTTATAAACCAGAACCAGAGTCCAGATTTGCGCCAGAGGTGCCGAGTCTTCCCTTAGCCTGTCCTAACGGGGATTATCCAATGAGTCATTTCACATACTCTGTTCAGCTTCCTCAGCTATAAAATAAGAAAGTAATAATTCCTCATGTCTAGGTTTATTGTGGTGACCATGAGGTGATTTTTGGAAGGAATGATGCTAAAGCTGAAACTCCAGTGCTTTGGCCACCTCATGCAAAGAATTGACTCATTAGAAAAGACTCTGATGCTGGGAGGGATTGGGGGCAGGAGGAGAAAGGCATGACATAGGATGAGATGGCTGGATGGCATCACTGACTCGATGGATGTGAGTCTGAGTGAACTCCGGGAGTTGGTGATGGACAGGGAAGCCTGGTGTGCTGCAATTCATGGGGTCGCAAAGAGTTGGACACAACTGAGCTACTGAACTGAACTGAACTGAGGTGATGTATATGAATGAACTTCATAAAACGCCAGGCAAATGTCAAGGGAGAATAGGTAAATGACTCTGGGGTTTGGTTTCCTGACAACACTTTCATGAATGATTCGGGACTCTATCCATTCGACCGAATGACATTTTGGTCATAATATTCTCCTCACTTAGGATGCTAGATATGAGTTGCCACTTCATTAACAGAACTCTCAAGATTCTGAATTTAAGAGATTGTAATATTTTTACGTGCCATTTCTCAAAATGAATTTCACCAGGTTTTAGGCTTTATGCTGTTAAAGCATCTACTGGGCATGCTAAATAACAAACCTTACCTTTCTTCATCATTTCATAAGAAATTTTCTGATTTGCAGAAAACATTAAAATCTTGTAGATAAGGAAAGACTCAAGAAGATCCACTTTTTAAATCTGTGTGGAAGTGGAGCAGATGGTTACATGGTCCCCTTCTGCTCTGATGTTTCAGGATTCTACAAGATTGCAGCGTCTGTGGTTATGATTGGCTGTGTGATCCCATGCACTAAGTCTTCAATAGTCAACATGTTAATTACCTGTGTGGTTCAGGAGACATTGATCTTTATTTCTGTTAATAGCTAACTGGTAATAATATTTTTCTGAGGACCTCAGGTATGTCCCCATTTGGGCTAAGCCAAGTTGCTCTGGGTGTGACTTGCCTGGAAAGCCCTTTTCAGCTAATCATCTACTTGCAACAAGTCAGTTTTCTTATTCAGTGGCCTTCACAGACAACTTTAGCACTGCCTCACACCTCAAATTCTCCATGCCCCCTAAGCTTGCCTTATTCCTTTAAATAGTCCTCATTCCTCCTGGTTATGTTGCCTATTTCTTTGTTTCTTCATCATTTCCCTCCGTGTGATGCCTAATATTATTTGTCTACATGACTGGACCATGGCACCCAGATATTTGTTCAAACAGTACTCTGGATATTTCTGTGAAGGTTTTGTTTGTTTGCTTTGTATGAGTTGAACATTTAAAGTGCTAAACTTTGAGTAAATTAGATACCTTCTGTAATGTGTATGGGTCTCATTCAATCAGTTGAAGGCCTCAGTAGAACGAAGACTGAGACCCCCCCCCAAGGAAGAAAGAATTCTGCCAGACTACCTTTGAAGTTCAGCTGCTACTCTCCTCTGACTCTCCAACATACTGACCTACCCCACCAGCAGAATCTGGACTTGCCAAGCCTTTACAGTTGTGTGAGCCAATTCCTGAAAATCAATCAGTCTCTCTTTCTTCATACACACACACACACACACACACACACACACACTCAGTACTGAGCCTGTTTTTCTTGAGAAGCCTGACCAATAACTTCATTTACATATAAATGCTGTAAGAGCTGAGTCTTTATCTGTATACTGCTCTGTTCCCAGAGTCTGTCTGGCGCATAGCAGGCACTCAACTGGAGAAGGAAATGGCAGCCCACTCCAGTATTCTTGCCTGGGAAATCCCATGGACAGAGGATCCATGGGATCACGAACAACTGGATATGCTGAGTGACTAAACAGCAGCAAAGGTACTCAGCAAAGTATTTGCTCATTTAAATAATTGATTAATGTATCAGCTAAGATTATTCCCAGCAGAATCTAAAACTGAGGTCCTTTCGACTTTTTAATCTTTGTTATGATGGTTAGTTTTATTCCTTTTTTCCCCATTTGGTTATCATTTTCCTTAGTTTTTCTGCTTTTCAAATCTTGAACTAATTTTCTGGCCTTTTCAGCTTTTTTGAAAAACAATTTTTTAGCATTCTGATCATTTAGTTCTTTGTGGGTTTCCTGCCTTGTCGCAATTAAAAACACCCCAGTTTCTGCCAGGAAAGTTTGGGTTAAATCTTTGCATACTGCAAACTTGAGCTAATATAAAAACTTTAAAAAATGCAAGCTGTGTGGAAACTGTTTACATCGAATCATGTAACAGAATATGCTCTTTAGACACATCTTTTTTTTTTAATACTTGACATAATTCTTTGATGCTGAAGTAAGTAGGAAATGTTTCCAGAAATTGAACTCTCTGAAGCTGGTGTGATCAGATATGAAGTGAGTTTGGTGCCGGTGTCTGCTTCATGGCCAATGATATATATGTCTTTCACTGTTCTACTCCAAGATTCACATTTCTCAAATTCTGAATGTATTTTGGACAGTGACTTTTGATTTCCAGTCAAAAACTTCAACACTAAAACGAAATGTATTAGCAAGTACATTTCTTTCAGACAGTTCCAGAAAGTTGAGTATATGCACAGTGTTTTTAGAAATAACGCTAATATAACAATTCATACATATAAAATGTGCTGCTCCTCTGAGCACTCGATCATTTAAACCAGGAATTGTGGACCTGCTTATAATATTGTCACATGATTACTGAATGAAATTAGTATACCAAGGAAGATGGGCCCTATAGCTGTAGGGTACACACACACACACACACACTCTACTGTGTATCAATTTTGAACACCTTTAAATTGTCAGTTTTAACTAGTCCAATTTTGACTCAAATCTCTTTGAGTTTGAATGTGTGGCATTTTGTTCATTTTCTGGTGAGATGAGAAACCAGAATTGAAAGAAGAGAGCAAGTAGTATCTCACTGTTAACTCCCTCTTTCCAGGCCTTGAGGTGGCTGATAACAGAAAGAATTGCTCCTACGCAGTTTGGTTGCTTAGATTCAGTTTTCCATTATCTGTTTTAGAAGGGGCTTACTGATTTCTTCTAGCTACAGAAACTTGTTAATTTGTGCAAGAATTTTCATGTGCTGGCAATGTCTGGAATGTTATATGGTTAGTATATTTAATTCCTGACTGTCACATAGAGCAAAGTTTGTGATAGAATAAAGATCCTAAAACATGGGTGATTTTCATTTGAAAGCCCTTCCCATCTTAACAGTTAAAGCTTTGGTGTGATTTCAATCACATTATTTCCTAAAGTGTTCAATTCAGTTACTGTTCATTAGCTATGATTCTATGATTTAGAAGAGGGACTAATATTAAGAGGATGATCTTCTGTAGAGAAGGTAAGAATTGGTTGAGGAATTGTCATCTTGAAAAGAGAAATTGATACTGATAAATATCTTTAGTTCAGAGCTGCTTTAGACAAAGACCATAGATTCAAATGTGTTTTAAAAAGTAAAAGTCAGGCAAATATAATGTTAAGAAATTAAAAAATTCCCAAATGATTAATATATTACAAATAACACGCCCCTGTGCAAGTCTGCTTTTGGAAACTTAAAATTCATTTTTGATTATAAACAGTGTTACACATATAATTATAATTTATATATTATATATAATATAATTATAATTTCTATTATAATCAGTGTTACGCATCTCTGTATTCACAGAGTAGGTGCTAAAGAAATGTCTGTTGGGTTGTAAAGGCAGTGGTTTGATAGTGAAGCCAGCACACTGAGGCATAATTCCTCTGATCTGTTTACCAGTTCCAGTTATTCTTTAAATAGAATTGTTGACATAGAAAAAGTAAGCTACATTTTATGGTGAGTTGGGTGTAGCAGGAAAAACACTGTAATATGAGTAAGGTGACTTAGACAAGTCCTAGCTCTCTGCTTTTTTGCTCATGAGTGACCCTGGATAAGTCAGGTATTTTCTTGATATTTTGGTGTGATTTTTTTTCTCCTGGAGTCTGGATGTTAGTAATGGATTTTTGCTTTTTAATTTATTTTTAAAATATTTTTCTTCCTGTCTTTCTTTGCCTGGGCTGGGACTTAGTTGCAACATGTGAATCTTTGCTGCTGCACACAGACTCTCTCTAGTTATAGTATGTGGGCTCCAGAGCTTGTGGGCTTCAGTAATTGTGGCACATGGGCTTAGTTTCTCCATGGCATGTGGGATCTTAGTTTCTCCAACCAGGGATCGAATCCATGTCTTCTGCATTGCAAGGTGGATTCTTAAGCACTGGACTACCAGGAAGTCCCTGGAAATGCATTTTTAAATCAGCCATCCCAGAAGGAAAAGATGGCAACCACAGCTCCTTCATCCTTCCTTCCTTGGAGGTCCCATGGTATATTGTGACTTGGCAATGCAGGCTTTGGTGACAAAGGGGGAAAGGCTAAAAGGGAAGATTTGGGGACTCCTGTGACAGTGATTTATACACAAAGAATATTTAGTTCCCTTAACCCAGAACATGCCATGAAGTAGAAAAAATAATGTATGCCATGAAAAATGTGAAAAATGACCTTGAGGGAAAAAACCCTCAGAACTAGTAGTTTAAAAAATTGTGATGCTTGGCAATGAATTTACATATTCCACACAGAAGGAAAGATTATTTAAATTTGTGTTTAGAGAGACAAACAATAAATGTTTAGAAAACCTGAGAAAGGGATCAAACAGACATTAACCCTAAATGTTTCTATACATTTTAGGAGCTCATTTTTCTGAGGAACTCAAGCCTACAACTGACTAAGATAAATTTGACACAGTGTCCCTTATGGATTTTGTCTCCCAAACAAAGGAACCAATATTAAAAGAAGTTCATTTTTCCTGAATAAAAGTGAAAAAAATCCTGTTGGATTTATTGTGAAAGCCACCAGGCTCTTATGTCCGTGATTCTCCAGGCAAGAGTGCTGGAGTGGGTTGCCATTTCCTCCTCCAGCAGATCTTCCCCACCCGGGGATTGACCTTAAGTCTTCTGCACTGTTGGCAGATTATTTACTGAGTCACCTATTAGTGCTGGTTAACCAGGAAGGAGTTCATCAGCACTGACTATTCTGTCACTATATATAAAAAAGGAAGAAATAGAACATGCTGTACGCTAAGTACCAGGTTTGGGAGAAATTACCACTTTTTATCCTCAGCGCTTCGAGACAGAAACTGCTGTTGTCACTCACAGATCAGGACCTTGAGGATCCCTGAGGTTATCTAACTTGCCTAAAGTCAATGTCGACCGCAGAGCTAGGATTCAAGCCCAGTTGTTTTGAAATTTCATGTATTTTCCCAGTCTGCTACGTTGTCCCTTGAGCTACCATCTGTGATGCTGTTTCTCAGGTGGTTTGGAGAACCCGAGGTTTGGACTGTTATGCGGTTGACCTGCTCCTTTTTTGGAGATGGGTCAGTGGAAGGATGGAGCCTATGTCGATCTGTGTGCAGCAAATAAAATACAGCCGTTTGGGGTGAGTTAACACCTTTTTTACCACGTTGCTTAGATCAGAAGTCAGTAAAATTCTCTTCATGCTTTTCTTTTACAGATATTTATCTCTGTTTCTGGGCCATTGTCTAAAGGTGAAAATGCCCACGTGGCTGGTATCAACTCTGAGGGGCTGAAATTGAATATTACTGAAGCGAACTCCTGCCAAGAAGGCCTGTATCGTGAGCACCAGTTTTGTTGTCAGCCTTGTCCTCCTGGTATGTTATACACACGCAAACAAAAAAAAATCCAGTAATCAGGGTGAAAATCGGGGTGAGGACTAGCATGTGGTAATAATGAAGAGAGTGTTTTTACAGCATTTAGTTCTCCTGCATTATGGCATGACTGAAAAGAAAAAGAACTATGACATTATTTTCCCAAGACTGGCTTAATTTTTTAATTTATTTACTTTTTAATTGAAGGATAATTGCTTTACAGAATTTTGTTGTTTTCTGCCAAACATCAACACTAATCAGCCATGGGTGTACATATGTCCCCTCCCTCTTGAATCTCCTCCCCAACCCACCCCTCTAGGTTGTCACAGAGCCCCTGTTTTAGTTCCCTGAGATACACAGCAAATTCCTGTTGGCTGTCCATTTTATATGGTAATGTAAGTTTCCATGTTACTCTCTCCATACATCTCACCTTCTCCTCTCCTCTCCCCATGTCCGTAAATCTATTCTCTATGTCTGTTTCTCCATTGCTGTCTTGCTAATAAATTCATCAGTACCATCTTTCTAGATTCCATATATATGAATTAGTATATGATATTTATCTTTCCCTTTTTGACTTACTTCACTCTGTATAATAGGTTCTAGGTTCATCCACCTCATTAGAATTGACTCAAATGTGTTCCTTTTTATGACTGAGTAATATTTATTGTGTATATATACCACAACTTCTTCATTCATTCATCTGTCGATGGACATCTACCTTGCTTCCGTGTTCTAGCTATCGTAAATAGTGCTGCAATGAACGTTGCAATTTTGGTTTCCTCAGGGTATATGCCTAGGAGTGGGACTGCTGGGTCATACGGTGGTTTTATTCCTCCAAGACTAGCTTATTTTATCTTTATCACACTGATTTGATGTGAACATGAGTAAATATAATTTGTAAATGACATGTAACTCAGAAGTGAGAGGACTTATTTGTTTAGCTCCATTTTTCAATAGCCAAAAAAGACTAAGTTGTGGATATTAAAACTTACCACATCAGAACTGGTTAGAATGTATCATAATAATTGTGGAGCTCTAAATGCAAGAAACTTCTACCCTTAAGAGATATGTCTCAACACTTCCCTTCAATCAGAAAGTCTCTAAGAATGTTTGTCCTAGCACTGAAGCCTGAAAAATACATTTGCATTTTGCAACCGAATAACTAGATGAGCTACGAAAGCAAAGAATAAAAACCAACCATTTTTTTTTAAATCAGTATTTTTGAAATGAAAACCAATTTCAGATCGGAAATCCTCTGAACACTAGCAAATTAAAAGCAAAGCAAAAAGCAATTGTGCAGACTTTTATTTTCAACACGGAGTAGAGTTGACTGTTATGTTATACAGATAAGCATTTCCCAGCTGCATCATGAAGGAAGACAGGAAGATAAAGGAAAACAGCACATGGGCATATATAATAGATTAATAGAACCATAAAGGATGGTAGTTGGAGAAGGCAATGGCACCCCACTCCAGTACTCTTGCCTGGAAAATTCCATGGGCGGAGGAGCCTGGTAGGCTGCAGTCCATGGGGTCGCTAAGAGTCAGACACGACTGAGCGACTTCAGTTTCACTTTTCACTTTCATGCATTGGAGAAGGAAATGGCAACCCACTCCAGTGTCCTTGCCTGGAGAATCCCAGGGACCGGGAAGCCTGGTGGGCTGCTGTCTATGGGGTCGCACAGAGTCAGACACGACTGAAGCGACTTAGCAGCAGCAGCAGCAGCAGCAAAGGATGGTGGTAGGTTTCATGTTTGGCTTTCTGGGCCTCCAGTACTTAAGCTGATAAACAGATGTGGGCCCTGTTTATGAAAAGATTCTAACAGTCTTACTTGGCCTTCTCTCCAGGTTTTAACAATCCTTATGGAAAATCTGTCATAATCCAACTATATTTAAGCCTGTTTATATTTAGTCTCCTCCAAATGAGAATAAAGACTGGCTTCCTGGCTTTTTGTAATCTGCTGGTAAAGAATCCGCCTGCAATGTGGGATACCTGGGTTTGACCTCTGTGTTGGAAAGATCCCCTGGAGAGGAGAAGGAAATGGCAATCCACTCCAGAAACCTTGCCTGGAAAATCCCATGGACAGAGGAGCCTGGTAGGCTACAGTCCATGGGGTCGCAAAGAGTTGGACATGACTGAGCGACTTCATGCTCACTCACAAACACCATCTATTTGTCTTATGAATTGAGATCTTTACTCATATTTTTAAATGCTAAAATGCAAATTAAAATGAAGATAATATGCTTTGCATATCAAGCTGTTAAGGACTTTTGTTTGCTTCCTGTTTTTGTTTTGCTTTGTTTTATTTTCATTTTCGAAGTGATCTCAGTGAGTTTGCTTATGAGATAAGCAGACTCTCCTACATCACTCTTGGAATGTCAATTGTTAAAACATTTTAAGAAAGAAATTTGGATATGTGGGTCAAAAATTTGAAAATCTACTTATACTATAATAGATTTGTGGAAAAATGTCTTAAAAATAGTAAAAAATAAACATATGCATAACATTTCACTGTGATATCCAATGATGTGAGATTAAGTAAATTTCAAAGTATTCAAAGATTGGAATACTATGTATCAATCAAAATCATGTTTCTGATATATTTCTGATATAAACCTCAATGTATATAAATTTTCTTAAGAGATTTCTAACTGATCTGCTGGCTGGATTAACTGATTCTCTCTGCTCCATCTCTAAAACATCCTGGATGGTGTCCAATATGTACTAAAAATCTTCCCACTTCTATTCCTTTTTGAAAAGAAATTTAAGCTTATCAGTATCCAAATTGCTTCCAAAAATTTTTGCGATAGTAATATATAATTTAACATTACATAAATCAGTAAATAAATACAC
The DNA here is from genome assembly GCF_055505025.1 of Bos grunniens. NCBI lineage: Eukaryota > Metazoa > Chordata > Mammalia > Artiodactyla > Bovidae > Bos > Bos grunniens. The sequence continues at coordinate 11,054,765 of NC_141190.1, forward strand.
AGGAAAAACATTTAATTTCTATGAAAATTATTTTTAATGCTTTGGAGAATTTCAGTAAAGTCGAGTTACTAAAAAAAATTATTAATGAATTAGGTGGAGGCAAAATACATGGGGAAAATAATGAAACTATGAAATCCTTTTATACAGATTATTGAAGTCTTTAACTTTTCTTTCTGTCAAAAACAAAGGAAGAAGGAGAAAGAAAAAAGAAATTGTGAGTGATACATTTTGGATGTGACTTAAGTGAGAAAGAAGCTGGAATTCTAATAAGTTGTTTCTATATCACAAGAGTGGCAAATAATTATACAGTTATACTTTATAAACTGAATTATTTATAGTAATTTTTCTGTGATCCCCTATTTGAATTGACTTTTTTTAATCAAAAAATATATATGCAATGTATGCAGTGTACCATAGAATCCTTCTTATGGAATATGGTGATGTGATAAGGACTTTTTTGATTAAAAAAAAGTCAATTCACATAGGGGATCACATACATACCTATGTGTGTATATATATATATACACATACATATACACATAGGTGTGTATGCATACATACACTCACATGTATATATGTGTAGGAATGCACCAAAATAATATCTCAGAGTGGTTGATATATAGGTGCTTTTTACACTTTCCTAAAATTTATACAGTGAGCATATATAGTAGTATACTCAGAAACAAATATATTTTAAAATATTATTTTCAAGAAAACAACTCCTTTTTTAATATTTTGATAAATTTAGGTTTTATCCTTTGGAAGAAAGAAAGAACTTGTGATATTATATCTCTGTCATGCCATAGGCATTCTGCAAGGTAATTCATTAAAGAGGTCAGCCCATTTAGAAAGCAGTATTATTCTACTGGCAAGCAATTAAAGTTGTACTTTGACTTGGTTTTCTTAAACAAACTGCTGCAATGATATAGAACCCCGATGCGCTGTATTTAAATTGGTTCCGAGTTTCCACCATTTGTTTATTTTTTTCTATTGACATACCATTGCCTTTGTTTACTAAAGTATTGTATATGTTTAAATTTCATGACTTGTTTATGTATTGAGTAGTATTTTGTTTTATCAAAAGAAATTATTAAGAATTTCTATGTTCCTAGATTTCCGAGGAACAATTTTTATGTTCCTAGGAAAGATAGTATACATAATTTTTGCTCTTCATGCGAATAGGGCAGATTAAACTTTAAAGTGCATTCCAGCTCTCTTCAGGAAACATCCTGTACGATATTACTGGACACTTTGCTAACATCCCATTGGCCAGAATTTAATTATATGGCCATGCAAAGGAGGCTGGGAGATGTAGTCTTGACTCAGGGCAGCCATGTCTCCTAGTAAATATTCTCTTCTTATGAGAGAAGGAAAAATGGATATTAGGTGAATCAGGGATCTCTGCAACATTGGTCTTTTACAAAGTTCTACATTAAGAAAAATGTGAAGACATTGTCATGTGTTGATCTGTGTAGTATCACCGTTTGCAGTTAGGTTTTTGGCACCCATGGTGGGCACACCCAGTAAAGAGCTCCCCAGTAAAGTGATCCCAGGAAGGCAAACTGACTTCCGAGAGACAGTTATGGGACAATGTTAGAAAGGAAAAGGAAAGCAAGTAAAGAATCATGCTCTGGTACACACATTCTCCAGTGCAGCGGATAAGCCACTGGGACTGTGAGATGAAGGCAGAGAAATAGGACAGAGCCCCTGAAAAGTTTTGTCATATTAAGAGTTTGCAATATGATAGCTGAAATCTTTACCAAGCAGGTATTGAATTGTGTTTCATAGTTTAAGTACTGGCATCAGACACTGCTTTCAGGTCCTCCCTCTGACAGTTAACAGGATGACCAGCATATTCTGGTTTGCCCGAGACTTCCCCAATTTTAGCACTAACAGTCTCACATCCTGGGCACACAGGGATGATTGATTCTCCTAGCTATTTACAAGCTTCATTGGGCAAGATACTTGATTTCTTTGAGTCTGGTTCTTTAATTGTAAAATGGAAGTAGTAATAGTTCTGACCTTTTGGGATTATTGTGAACAACAAATGGAATGTGTTTCTAGTGTGTAGCAGAGCGCTTGGCTCAATGAGTGTTACTATTATCATGTATTGTTACCATTGTAAGAATTATAACAGGTTCATATACATTTGAATGGGTTCATTTGAATAGATCTGATGCGTTCATATACACTTTACCTGCATTCTTCTGGATGGAATGACATGCTATATTGGAATAAGTGAAACTGAGAATTTGTGATGGCCTTATAACATATTTCTCATGAATGACAATGAGCTACTGTAAGTGAGGAATTTTCTTTTAAAATTTAACATAAATCTCAAATGTTCCTTCTCTCATTTTCTCTGTATACTAATCCACTAATCTTTTGTTGTTCCACCATGGAATCTGAAATGAGAATATTTTCTGAACAGTCATGTAAAGTAATTGTCTGAAATGTTACAATAAATTAGAGTAGCACTGGACATGGAACAACAGACTGGTTCCAAATAGGAAAAGGAGTTCGTCAAGGTTGTATATTGTCACCCTGCTCATTTAACTTATATGCAGAGTACATCATGAGACACGCTGGGCTGGAGGAAGCACAAGCTGGAATCAAGATTGCTGGGAGAAATATCAATAACCTCAGATATGCAAATGACACCACCCTTATGGCAGAAAGTGAAGAGGAACTAAAAAGCCCCTTGATGAAAGTGAAAGAGGAGAGTGAAAAAGTTGGCTTAAAGGTCAACATTCAGAAAATGAAGATCATGTCATCTGGTCCCATCACTTTATGGGAAATAGATGGGGAAACAGTGGAAACAGTGTCAGACTTTTATTTTTTTGGGCTCCAAAGTCACTGCAGATGGTGATTGCAGCCATGAAATTAAAAGATGCTTACTCCTTGGAAGAAAAGTTATGACCAACCTAGATAGCATATTCAAAAGCAGAGACATTAGTTTGCCAGCAAAGGTCTGTCTAGTCAGGGCTATGGTTTTTCCAGTAGTCATGTTTGGATGTGAGAGTTGGACTGTGAAGAAAGCTGAGCGCTGTGGTGTTGGAGAAGACTCTTGAGAGTCCCTTGGACTGCAAGGAGATCAGTCCTGGGTGTTCTTTGGAAGGACTGATGCTAAAGCTGAAACTCCAGTACTTTGGCCACCTCATGCGAAGAGTTGACTCATTGGAAAAGACTCTGATGCTGGGAGGGATTGGGGGCAGGAGGAGAAGGGGTCGACAGTGGATTAGATGGCTGGATGGCATCACCAACTCCATGGACATGAGTTTGAGTGAACTCCAGGAGTTGGTGATGGACAGGGAGGCCTGGTGTGCTGCAATTCATGGGGTCGAAAAGAGTTGGACATGACTGAGTGACTGAACTGAACTGAACTGTCATATGTACACCCTGTTTCTGAGCCCTAGGTTGAAAGAACTGAAATCACCTAGTGGAATTTTAAGTAGACAGACAAGCCAGCAACCGGGACAACCCCACCTTTGCTTAAAATGGCTCCCCTGTTCTCATCTAGAGCCTGTCTACTCCAAGTATGGTTTATAAGTCAGCAAAATCCACATTAGCCAGGAGTTTGTTAGAAATGCAGAGTGTCAGGCCCTGCCCCAGACCTACTCAATCAGACCAATGCCAAAACCCTCACTTAGAAATTCTGATTTAATTGCTCTGAGATGGGACCTGAGTGAGAGAGTGAGTGAAAGTTGCCCAGTGGTGTACGACTCTTTGCAACCCCATGGACTATAGCCCACCAGGCTCTTCTGTCCATGGGATTCTCCAGGCAATATTTGGAGTGGCTTGCCGTTTTCTCCTCCAGGGGATCTTCCTGAGCCAGGGATTGAACCTGTGTCTCTCACATCTCCTGCATTGGGAGGCAGATTCTTATGTATACATAAAGCTGATTTGCTTTGTTGTACAGAAGAATCTAACACAACGTTGTAAGGCAATTATATTCCAATAATAAGTTTTTTAAAAAACTAAGAAGAAGACAAAAAAGAATGCTATGAAGTTATTAAGAAAGTCATATACCTGAGAAAAACAGAATAAATTATGTTTGCTGTTCATACGAGGGGGGCAGATTAGATTTTGCCTATTCTTTTTGTTTAGTTATAACAAGTTTAGTCACTACTTAGGCTTTTCTCTTAAATGTCCCTTTATATTTTTTCTTTCATCTTTCTCTGTTCCCTTGCTATAACTTAGCTTCCCCCACAGCAATTATCACCACTTGCCATCCTGTATTTATTTGTGCATGGCCTGCTTATACCTTGAAAATGTGAAGTCTTTGGAGACCAAGGACTGGTCTTCCAAGGGTATCTCCAGCTCCCAGAAAGTGCCTGGCACACAATAGGTATTCATAAACACGTCTTAAGGAAATGAATTTTCCAGAAGACAGTGTTGTATGAAAAAAGAAAGTGAAACTCTCTCAGTCATGTCTGACTCTTTGCAACCCCATGGACTATACAGTCCATGGAATTCTCTAGGCCAGAATACTGGAGTGGATAGCCTTTCCCTTCTCCAGGGGATCTTCCCGACCCAGGAATTAAACCAGGGTCTCCTGCATTGCAGGCAGATTCTTTACCAACTAAGCTCTCAGGGAAGGCCATTGTTGTATAATACTTACTAATAGCAGTCCAGTGATTCATTTTATTTTTAAAGGAAAGCAAACATGAATATGATTTAAAGTTTTGTGTATTAAGATAGCAAACCTACACATCATAACATACTCTGCCACTTAGTGGCAAAGGAATAGAAAGAAAGAGGAGTGAAAAGGAAACTGTGAGCACTTACTGGGCAGGTCCCTTGCAGTTCTTTTAGTTGTGCAAACGAAGTGTGATTATCTCCATCACATGCATGAAGAAATTCGGCTCAGAGAGATTAAGCAGCTTGTTAAAGATGTTATTGCTGTTAAAAATATAGCCAGAGTCTTTAGAACTTCAAATGTTCTTTTTCTCAAACAGTACTATTCTTAACCAGGATTTGTGGACTTTGGAAAGTCAAATGAGAAGTCAGAGCAAGAATTGGGTCATCTCAGTGGCCAGTGGCAGTCATCTCTTACTGTGAATATATACTTAGCAACCTTCTTCCCTCCTTCCCCAAAGCTGGTAAAGGCATCTCTTCCAGTGCTTTTGGTCATTCTGACCTCTTTTTCATATGTTCCTATTGCTAATCATCCTATAGAAGTAGGCATAGGAACTTCCCTGGTGGGCCAGTGGTTAGAAATCTGCCTGCCAATGCAAGGAACGTGAGTTCGATCCCTGGTCCAGGAAGATTCCACATGCTGTTGGGCAACTAAGCCCATGTGCCACAACTACTGAAGCCTGAGTGCCCTAGAGCCTGTGCACTACCCCGAGAGAAGCCACCGCAACGAGAGGCCTGCGCTCCACAGCCTGAGAGTAGCACCTCCTCGCTGCAACTAGAGAAAGCCCCTGTGCAGCAGCGAAGATCCAGCACAGCCAAAAATCAATCAATCAATAAATAAAATTAAAAAAAAATAAAGTAGGCATCAGTTCAGTTCAGTCCCTCAGTCGTGTCCGACTCTTTGCAACCCCATGAATCACAGCATGCCAGGCCTCCCTGTCCATCACCAACTCCCAGAGTTCACCCAGACTCACATCCATTGAGTCAGTGATGCCATCCAGCAATCTCATCCTCTGTCATCCCCTTTTCCTCCTGCCCCCAATCCCTCCCAGCATCAGGGTCTTTTCCATTGAGTCAACTCTTCACATGAGGTGGCCAAAGTGTTGGAGTTTCAGCTTTAGCATCAGTCCTTCCAATGAACATCCAGGACTGATCTCCTTCAGAATGGACTGGTTGGATCTCCTTGCAGTCCAAGGGACTCTCAAGAGTCTTCTCCAACACCACAGTTCAAAGCATCAGTTCTTCGGTGCTCAGCTTTCTTCACAGTCCAACTCTCACATCCATACATGACCACTGGAAAAACCATAGCCTTGACTAGATGGACCTTTGTTGGCAAAGTAATGTCTCTGCTTTTCAATATGCTATCTAGGTTGGTCATAACTTTTCCTTCCAAGGAGTAAGCGTCTTTTAATTTCATGGCTGCAATCACCATCTGCACTGATTTTTGAAGCCCCCCAAAATAAAGTCTGACACTGTTTCCACTGTTTCCCCATCTATTTCCCATGAAGTGATGGGACCAGATGCCATGATCTTCATTTTCTGAATGTTGAGCCAACTTTTTCACTTTCCTCTTTCACTTTCATCAAGAGGCTTTTTAGTTCCTCTTCACTTTCTGTCATAAGGGTGGTGTCATCTGCATATCTGAGGTTATTGATATTTCTCCCAGCAATCTTGATTCCAGCTTGTGCTTCTTCCAGCCCAGCGTTTCTCATGATGTACTCTGCATATAAGTTAAATAAGCAGGGTGACAATATACAGCCTTGATGTACTCCTTTTCCTATTTGGAACCACTCTGTTGTCCCATGTCCAGTTCTAACTGTTGCTTCCTGACCTGCATATAGGTTTCTCAAGAGGCAGGTCAGGTGGTCTAGTATTCCCATCTCTTTCAGAATTTCCCACAGTTTATTGTGATCCACACAGTCAAAGGCTTTGGCATAGTCAATAAAGCAGAAATAGATGTTTTTCTGGAACTCTCTTGCTTTTTCCATGATCCAGCGGATGTTGGCAATTTGATCTCTGGCTCTCAGTAACTCTTTTAGCTTTTGTCTTGGGAGAAATTCTGTCTCTTGATATGATTTTTCAACAGCCTTCTCCACTACTGTATTTATATTTCATTAGCTTAGCCCTTCCACTCCTGTTTCAGGAGTGTTTTATTATCATCCCTGCAGACTTCCCTTGCTGTTGTTTAAACACTTGTGTTTAAACACTTGTTCCATTTTTTCCCCATGGGCAGGCAAACGGAAAAACGGTGATTGCAAACACGACGGAGATATACCAGAATGTGTGCTCTGCTCAGAGGGGAACGAGTACACAGACAAGAGCCATCATTCTGACAAATGCATAAGATGTAGTATCTGTGATGAAGAACATGGTAAGTGTCTTAAAAAAACATTCAAAAGGGACAAATCATGGTACTGCATGTAGCACCATGTATAATACAGTCAGAAACTGGGACCTATGCTAGGGCTATGTCAACATACAGGAGGGAGAGGGTGGGGCTGATGGGGATGAAGCAGGATCAGGTACCCAGTGAATGAGTGGTCTGGACATTTATGGGTCAACTCTAGGCAATTCTTCCAGATGTAAGAGAATGACTAAATGTAAGCATGGTGAACAGGACCCATCAGCTCTAACCAGAATTGCAGGGACTTTCTTTCCTGCCTTGATTTATGCTTGTAAAATGACTTTTGTTCTTAGCCAGAAAGAGCTCAGAAGCCTGCAGATACAAGGACACAGAAACCCAAGAGGTGGGTGGACTGCTCCCCATTTCTCTGAGGATCTGGCTTGTCCTGATAATTACTGTTGAGGACCTGAATTTTCATGGATATTCCAGTCTATCTTGAGGGTTCAGATTAAAGCAGAAGTACTCCCAGTTTTGTTAAGAAGAACATCAAGAACCCTCTGGACATAAAGCTTTTCTTGTCCCTATGCGGGCTCTAAAGCAGTGTTTCTCAACCCTAACTGTATAGTAGAATCAAACAGTAAGCTATAAAAATTGCCCACATTTAGGTCCAATTTCAAGGGCTTCCTAAGTGGCTCAGATGGTAAAGAATTTGCCTGCAATGCAGGAGACTCAGGTTTGATCCCTGGGCCGGGGAGATTCCCTGGAGAAAAGAATGGCTACCCACCACAGTATTGTTGCCTGGAGAATTCCTTGGACAGAGGAGCCTGGTGGGCTACAGTCCATGGGGTCACAAAGAGTTGGACACCACTGAGTGACTTTCACTCACTCTCTCACTCAGGTCCCATCTCAGAGCAATTAAATCAGAATCTCTAAGTGAGGGTTTTGGCATTGGTCTGATTGAGTAGGTCTGGGGCAGGGCCTGACGGAGCTCCTGGGTGATGCTGAGGTTGCTGATCTATAAGCCATACTTTGAGTAGCCAGGCTCTAGACGAGAACAGGGGAGCCATTTTAAGTACAGGTGGGATTGTCTAGGTTGCTGGATTGTCTGTGTGCTTAAAACACTGCTAGATGATTTCAGCTCTTTCAACCTGGGATTGTCTATTTGGCATTTAAACGCTAGATATGTTACTAAAGGTTTGATGGTTTGATTGCTGATGTCAGCACTGGATCTCAAAAACGCATGCTGCTCCTGCCCATCCTTTTCATTGTTCATTCATCAAATTGGTATTCTAGGGCTAGAAGTGGAACAAAACTGTACTCGGACCCGGAATACCAAGTGCAGATGCAAATCGAACTTTTTTTGTAACAGTTCTCCGTGTGAACACTGTAACCCTTGCACCACGTAAGTTTTAGTCTTTCTCTGGTTAAAACAGTAGGTGTATCTTGAGAGAAAATGATTTCCTGAAAGGGAAGCAGCACTGGCTGAGAGTGAAGAATTTGGGTTTTAATTTTGCTTTGACTCCAAGAAACTAAACAACCATTTTTTCACCCAAACATCCTGTGTCTAAACATTTATTGAACACTTCCTGAGTGCTTGATTCTGTGCTGGCTGCTCAAGCCATTGATGTATGCAGACGCATGCCTGGTCTTGAAGATCTAAGGCTAGAGGCAGAGAGTGTCAAGGAAGATGATGGTTATTATGTCCAGACCATATGGTTAGACTTGTGTTCCAGATTTTGAGTTATATAGGAAAACCTTTGAACTCTGGGGGATGGGTAAAGATATGACACATGGCTTGAGTCTTGAAAAAAGGAAGGAAAGATACTTACCTGGTGTGAACAGAAAGGACATTTCAGGCAGGGGAACAGCAACTGCAACAAGGCAAAAGGAAGCTCTGGAGAACAAAGGACCTGGCTGGAGTTTAGGAAAGACTGAGAAGGAACCAGGTCAGATCATGAAGGACCTGTCTTTCATGCTAAAGTGCTTGATTTTAACCCAAAGATAGGACACCTCATTGTAGGTTTCACTTTTCTTCCGATTAATTGGGTGATTTTGAAAAGATCACTTAACCTCTCTGCACTTTGGTTTCCTCACTCATTTTGTTGTTGTTCAGTCGCTAAGTCGTGTCCGTTTGCGACCCCATGGACTGCAGCATGCCAGGCTTCCCTGTCCTTTACTATCTCCCAGAGTTTGTTCAAACTCATGTCCATTGAATTGATGATGCCATCCAACCATCTCATCCTCTGTGGCCCTTTTCTCCTCCTGCCCTCAATCTTTCCCAGCATCAGGGTCCTTTCCAATGAGTTAGCTGTTTGTATCAAGTGGGCAAACTATTGGAGCTTTATTTTCAGTATCAGTCCTTCCAATGAATATTCAGGGTTGATTTCCTTTAGGACTGACTGGTTTGATCTCCTAGCTGTCCAAGGGACTCTCAAAAGTCTTACCCAGCACCAGGGCTAAAAAGCATCAATTCTTCGGCACTCATACTTCTTTATGGTCCAAATCTCACATCCGTACATAACTAACGGAAAAACCATAGCTTTGACTATATGGTCCTTTGTCAGCAAAGTATTGTCTCTGCTTCTTAATACGCTGTCTAGGTTTGTCATAGCTTTTCTTCCAAGGAGCAAGCGTCTTTTAATTTCATGGCTGCAGTCACCATCCGCAGTGATTCTGGGGCCCAAGGAAATAAAGTCTGTCACTTTCCATTTTTACCCCCATCTATTTGCCATGCAGTGATGGGACTGGATGCCATGATCTTATTTTTTTGAATGTGGATGCAAATAATACTCACTTGTCTTATCAACATCATTTCTGTGACAATCAGATTGGGTAGTATGTGCTGTAGAAATTTGTCCAAGCTCACCTAGGTAGGGAATGGGCAGAGCCAGGTTATAATTCAGACAATTTGTCAGTATTTGGCTGTCTGAAGAAAATCCTACAGGAACTTCTTGAGTGCCCTAATCACTAATTGATATAAAAGAGGAGGCCTTTAAGGGGCTAGCTAAGTAGACTCCATAAGCAGCAGGCTGGGCAGTGGGCTATTGTCTGACCATTTAATTGCTCTATGACTGTTTTGAAATTGCTTTTGGAAATTTATAATTTTACGTTTATTAGCTAATTAAACTTTATTTTTATGTCTATTCCATCTTTTTTCTCACATGTTGATATTTTAATGCCTTTTTTTTAACCTCAAGGTATTTGTAACCCTAAGGTATTTTTAACCCATAGTCATTCTTTAGGATATTTTTCATCCAAACACCCAAATTATGTCATGAATTCGCACCAAGTAGATGCTAAAAAACACTAAGATCGTGTCATCCGATCCCATTAGGCATGCATGCTTAGTCGCTCAGTCATGTCTGTCTCTTTGCGACCCTATGGACTGTAGCCCACCAGGCTTCTCTGTCCATGGGATTCTCCAGGCAAGAATACTGGATTGGGTTGCCATTTCCTTCTCCAATCTGGTCCTATCACTTCATGGCAAATAGATGGGGAAAAAATGGAAACAGTGACAGACTTTATTTGCTCGGACTCCAAAAATCACTGTGGATGGTAACTGCAGCCATGAAATTAAAAGACACTTGCTCCTTGGGAAAAAAGCTATGACAAACCTAGACAGTGTATTAAAAAACAGAAACATTACTTTGCTGATAAAGGACTATATAGTCAAAGCTATGGTTTTTCCATTAGTTATGTATGGATGTGAGAGTTGGACCGTAAAGAAGGCTGAGTGCCGAAGAATAGATGCTTTCGAACTGTGGTATTGGAGAAGACTCTTGAGAGCCCCTTAGACAGCAAGGAGATCAAACCAGTCAATCCTAAAGGAAATCAACCCTGAATATTCATTGGAAGGACTGATGCTGAAGCTGAAGCTCCGATACTTGGGCCACCTGATGTGAAGAGCCAACTCATTGCAAAAGACCCTGATGCTGAGAAAGATTGATTGCAGGAGGAGACAGGGATGACAGAGGATTAGATGGTTGGTTGGCATCACCGACCCAATGAGCATGAGTTTGAGCAAACTCTGGGAGATGGTGAAGGACAGGGAAGCCTAGCATGCTGCAGTCCATGGGGCTGCAAAGAGTCAGACACAACTGAGTGACTGTACAACAACAACAAAATGCTAATCTAGAAATATTTGAGGGAATATGTTTGCCAGAGATGCAAAAATGGATAAAATGTCCCTGGATTTATAGTATGTTATTGAAAATGATCAAGGAATCAGTCCATCAGAATTTTTGAATTCCCTCTGTATTTTTTTCTAGGTGTGAACATGGAATCATTGAGAAATGCACACCAACGAGCAACACCAAATGCAAAGGTTATTATTTCTTTTTATGATTATATTCTCCTTTCTTCCAAACTCACTGTAAAATATGAAGAAAAGGCAATCCATTTTGACTCTTTGAGTACTTTGTTTTCATCTTTTTTTTAATAATCTTAAGAAGTATATACTTTCATATATCATGTACAATGTTCCTATCTACAGGATCCAGATCTCACGCAAACAGTTTATGGGCCCTCCTGATCCTCCTCATCCCAATAGTTCTAATAATATACAAAGGTAAGCTCTTACTTCATTCAAATGGCAGGTTGAAGTGACTTGGGAAGTCATTGTTCACAAGAATTCCCTTCTGTCTTCTACTTGTAAGAAAGCTCCTACCAGGTAGCAACTCTAGTATAGTTAAATTCCTACTTCTAAATGCACCCCTGAGAGCTGATAAGAATAGATGATATTATCCTTCAGCTACTGTTTCTGAGCAACCATTCTGGGGCACTGATTGGGTATTCCCATCCTCCCCATGAACAAGGGTATTTTCATTTACACAGCAGCCAAGTTGGCCAAGAATTAGAAGTAGTCCTTGACTCTACATTGAGATCATCCCCTGCATAAAGAGAACTCCAAGAGCAAAGGGATTGCAGCAGACACTTGATAAATTCATCCCTCTCTGTGCCTCTTCTCCCTTGTCAAGACCCCATGTTTTTTTTATTATTTATCCACTTTAAAGACTGTGGCATACCTTTTATGCAAGAGTTACTTAGTAAAATCATCAGGTAAACCAAAATTTGGAATACTTGTAATTACCCTGGGCTTCCCAGGTGGCTCAGTGGTAAAGAATTTGTTTGCCAATGCAGAAGACACGGGTTCGATCCCTGGGTCAGGAAGATTCCCTGGAGAAGGAAATGGCAATCTGCTCCGGTATTCTTGCCTGGGAAACCCCATAGTCAGAGGAGCCTGGTGGGCTACAGTCCATGGGGTCACAAAAGAGTCGGACACAACTTAGCAACTAAAGCAACAACAATAATTATTCTAGAAAACTCCCATTAGATCATTCATACAACACATGGCAGAGCCAACTTTTGATGACACTGATACATCCAATTTTTCCTTTCTGTTGGAACAAATCACTGTTTCTCCAGGTCAGCTGAAGATAAAAAAATTGTCTTGCCTTGAGAGGTTTAGCTGAAAATATAAACTCAATGTTTAAATAATGCCACTTCCCAGCAAACTGAAGTCAACTTTCTGTAACCTATGGCTTCTGTGTCCTGCTGTAGCCATGTCACCCAGCTTCAAGCGAGCGAGACAGAGTGGCGATGGCCACACAGTAAGTCAAAAGCCAGCTTCAGGCTACTGTGTGGTAACTGGATGGCTCCATTAAGATGTGGCATATCAGGACATTCCTAACGGTCCAGTGGTTAAGATTTCACCTTCCAGTGCTGGGGGTGTAGGTTCGATCCTGGTTGGGGAGCTACGATCCTACATGCCTTATGGCCAGAAAACCAAACATAAAACAGAAGCAATACTAGAACAAATTCAGTGTGTGTGTTAGTTGCTCAGTCGTGTCTAACTCTTTGCAACCCGAATGGACTGTAGCTCACCGGGCTCTTCTGTCCATGGAATTCTCCAGGCAAGAATACTAGAGTGGGTTGCCATTCTCTTCTCCAGGGGATCTTCCTGACCCAGGGATCGAACCCAGTATCCCACAATGCAGGCAGGTTCTTTACCATCTGAGCCACCAGGGAAGACTTAACAAATTCAATAAAAGACTTTTAAAATGGTCCACATAGAAAAAAAATTTAAAAAAAGATGTGGCATATCTCTGTACCACTTGACTCAGTGGGATGGAGTTTTCAAAATCAGGACAAATAGGCTTCTTTTGGTGGTTGGTTGCTGTAAATTTTAGTGAATGAATTTCTCCTTTCTTCTCATGCTTCTCTTAGTATGAGACTTTGTTCTGTCATGCTTCCTACAAGGCTGAGACCTGAGTCTGATAGATATTTCTTGGATCTTTCAGTGGCGAAAAGTCGAGAGAGGAATAAAAAAAATGATTATTGCAACTCTGCAGCCTCAAATGATGTAAGTGTTGAAATGTGCATCAGCTATCCTAAAAAAATAGTCATTCAGCTTTTTACTTGTTACTTTTTAAAAATTAATTTATTTTAATTGGAGGCTAATTACAATATTGTGGTGGTTTTTGCCATACATTGACCTGAATCAGCCATGGGTGTACATGTGTCCCCCTACTTGTTACTTTTTAAAAAGCAAACCTTTATGGTGCTTGTGTGTGCATGGATTAGAGGGGCATCAAAAATGAATTAAGATATGGTGCCCAGTTTATAAGAAACTTCTATACAAATAACATACAAATAAATTCTTATTAATAAGTTCTCACTTACACAAAGGGAGCTGACAAAAGGATGTGGCCAAGCGTCCACGTTCCATGTTGATATTATTCATGAACAGAAATGCAGAGAGATATCCTTTCCCAGAGCATGGATTCAACATGCCCAAGCAAAGAGATTACTCTGGAAGTCCACACTAAAGGCACAACTCAGCTCTCTCCAGTCACTTGTTACCTTATCTGTCACCATATCTTTTTCCAACATGGAATCAAAGCCTGTCACATCGCTAAAAAAAGGAGTTCCCTGGTGGCCTAGTGGCTTTCAGTGCCGTAGCCTGGGTTCAGTCCCTATCAGGGAACTGAGATCCTGCAAGCCGTGCCCAAAGGAGGAAAAAAAAAAAAAAACAGCCAAAGGTACAATGGGGAGAGTGACCTGCTCACCTGGTAAATATTGATTTTCTCATTTGGGGCCAGTGGGATTTAGGGTTCTTTAAATCAATATAGTACAAAATCATTTCAACTTAAACTATGTTCTTGTGTCAAAAATTCAAATCGTTACAGTAAAGAAAATGTTAGAATGATGTTTACTATGTTGTTTTTCATGTGCCTGTGCAAAGAATAATCTCAGCACATTTCACAAACCCTTAGGTTTCTTGCCTCTGTAAAAAATGAACCATTATTCCCTTCGTTTCTGGTTAGGCTGGAACATTTCAGAATAAAAATTTGAATGGTGAAAGAATCCTCCTTAGTCATTTAGTCTAATTGTATACATCAAGTAAGTGTACTTCCTTGAGTATTAAGGAAGAATTGGAAGATTGCATTTAGAGTATTCTAAATATATTTTTATTTCCCTCTCTTCTTCCCTCTGTTTTTGTTTTTTCCCCAGGAAGGGAGGCAACTGAATTTAACAGGTAAGATTTTTATCATTTTGTTTGATAGAGATGGCTTCCTTGGGAGTAACAGGCTAATTTTGCAGTTAAAATAATGTTGTAAATTTCAGTGGCACATTGTGGGGTCTTGCTATTCCTTGAGGCTGCACTTCTTCCTGCTCACTAACAAGGGTTTCTTAGGCAGTGTGTTTAAATTTATAACTAATGCTCATTATTAAAAATAAGTCAGGTAACATAAGATGCTATATTCTTAAAGCTTTGTTTTCCTTCACAAGCAGTTGGGTATAGTATAGAAAAACTCTGCCTAAACTCCTAGGTAATCTGAATTGTAGACTCAGTTGTATACTTACTCTTGGTGTATCCTAGTTCCAGTGAGTCAGTGATAAGATGGTCAAAAACCCTTGGCCTACCTTTTATATTTGTGGATCATTGATCATCAGGTCCATGAAGGCATTAGAAATGAGCACTTCCAGCCCTCTTATTATATAGATGAGAAAAGAAGATGCAGAGATGTTATGTATCTTGCCCAGGGTACAGAGCAAATTACTGGGGACATAGAAGGAGCTGGGATAAGAACTCAAGGTTGTTTCTGTTTTTATTTTTCCCCAATTGGCTCTTTAGATCTCTAGGACTTACCCATATTCTTAAGTACAGTAAGAAGAGAAATAACTATGGTTTTTCAGAAGTGGGAATTTTGTTTAGAAAAACAAATTTTCAGAGACTGTTCTCTATTTTTTAGATGTTGACTTGGGTAAATATATCCCTAGTATTGCTGAACAAATGAGAATAACTGAAGTTAAAGAGTTTGTTCGGAAGAACGGTATGGAGGAAGCCAAAATAGATGATATCATGCATGACAATGTCCATGAAACAGCTGAACAGAAGGTCCAACTGCTCCGCAATTGGTATCAAAGTCATGGGAAGAAAAATGCATATTGCACTTTGACTAAAAGTCTCCCAAAAGCTCTTGCAGAGAAAATTTGTGACATAGTCATGAAGGACATTACTAATGAACGTGAAAATGCAAACTTGCAAAATGAAAATGAAAACTTGGTTTAAAGTGAAAAACAACTAACTCAGTTCTGAGAATATACTAAATATTCTAAATATGTTCAAATAAGTTCTGAGTAGCTATAGATATTGCTTGGCTTGGCTTTTTACTGGGTGTGTTTTCTTTTTTCATTTATTAGATTTGTAGAGCTAATATATTTGCACAAAGCTATTTGTAGGGCTAATAGCTTTTAGCATTTCATGATTCTGCTTTCAAGGATTTTTAAAGTCTAGTTGGGGAGATGAATGCTGGTGAGAGTAAATACCCATGTTCATCTTCTTGCCTGTTAAGTGTCTAAAAAAGTGTGAATTCAAAGATTGAGATCATGCTCAAGTGTGTAACATATGATCCTGTCAGTGTGAAGGTAATTAATGTATGTGAACACACATGCCTATCCACAGGTTGACCCCATTCCATGAATTAGTCGATGTGATCAACTGCCTCTAAATTACCTCCCCAGCTCCACTGATAATTCTAGAGATTTTGCCATATTTATAAATTTTGTTTACACCTTTGAGAGGAGTATATTCAGGGAAAACCTGCACATATCCTCTGAACGTAAAATTTAATAAGGATTAAGATCTTTACACAGATTATTGCACAAATAATCTTTACACAGATTATTGGCCTTTCATAGTGAAATATTTCCATTTTGGATTCACATAGAAAATGCAGACTCAGTTATAATGCTTGAATATTTTATATTTGTCACTTGGATCAAATAACCCACTTCTTTCTCAGGTGTCAAACATTTTGATCAGGAAAGAATTATTAGATCACTGTCATCTCTCTGTTTTCACCTTGATGTGCATCCTGGTAGACTGTGTATCCCCAGACTTGAAAGGACTTTCTAAGAAACACTGAATGATTCGTGAAAAACTGGGGCTGCCCTTAGAAACATCTAGCTTGGTTTGGAGAGACCAGCTGCTCTTATGGAAGGTAGCTTTGTGGCATATCATGAGCCCATGTCTATCATCCAAGCTGATAAGATAGATTCTTATTTTGTTCCATCCCCCACAAAGTACTCAGTAACTTGCCATGTGTTCTCTGTTAGTGTAAAGTCAGCTTATACACAGCAGAAGTGAAATCATACTGCTGCTGCTGCTAAGTCGCTTCAGTCATGTCCGACTCTGTGGGACCCCGTAGGCGGCAGCCCACCAGGCTCCCGCGTCCCTGGGATTCTCCAGGCAAGAACACTGGAGTGGGTTGCCATTTCCTTCTCCAAGGCATGAAAGTGAAAAGTGAAAATGAAGTCGCCCAGTCATGTCTGACTCCGAAATCCCATGGATTGCAGGGCTCCTCCATCCATGAGATTTTCCAGGCAAGAGTACTGGAGTGGGGTGCCATTGCCTTCTCCAGAAATCATACTAGGTGTTAAGAATTGCTTCTGTTGTTTTCTGTAGCTTCTTAGACAAGCCCCTCTCCCCACTATCACTTCCTTGCTTTTACATTTAAACACTTTTGAAAGTTTGTATTAACTGTGAATGTTAATAAATACTATTTATATTTGTATAGTTGTAAGTTATAAGCTGAAGCGGATGCTCCGAACTACCTAAAGAGCTCCCACTGATGGAAGGTGTTTTCTCTTTATGTCTGGAAATAGAAAATATAAGTAAAAATATTTTAGTAAAATCATGTTTTTGGTATTTCTGGTTATCTCTTTTTTGGTGGGACCTTGCTTTTTATTTTCCTTTTTTCTATTTATTACTAACTGTAACCTGTTCATTAATCTTTCATCCATTCTCTGATCTCTCAGGAGGTATTTCCTTTTTAAAGGCTTTTAGTGGTTAAGTCATTTCCTCCATAGGCTGCTACTCTAAGAATATATCTCCTAAACAACACATAATTACTTATTATGTGAGGACTTACCATGACAAGATTATATATTAGGCACTAGAAGTGTTGTATACTGACACATGTAAGTGAAATCTAGAAAAATGGTACCGATGAACGCATTTGCAGAGCAGGAATAGAGATGCAGATGTAGAGAACAGACGTGTAGACATAGGCAGGGAAAGGAGGGTGAGACAAATTGGGAGAGTAGCATTGATATATGGAGAAGGCAAAGGCACCCCACTCCAGTACTCTTGCCTGGAGAATCCCATGGATGGAGGAGCCTGGTGGGCTGCAGTCCATGGGGTCTCGAAGAGTCAGACACAACTGAGCGAATTCACTTTCAATTTTCACTTTCCTGCAGTGGAGAAGGAAATGGCAACCCACTCCAGTGTTCTTGCCTGGAGAATCCCAGGGACGGGGGAGCCTGGTGGGCTGCCGTCTATGGGGTCACACAGAGTCGGACACGACTGAAGTGACTTAGCAGCAGCAGCAGCAGCATTGATATATATATGGTGCGTGCATGCTGTGTCACTTCAGTCGCTTCCGACTCTTTGCAACCCTGTGGACTCTAGCCTTCTAGGCTCCTCTGTCCATGGATTCTTCAGGCAAGAAAACTGGAGTGGGTTGCTATTTCCTCCTGCAGGGTATCTTCCCAACCCAGGGAGCGAAGCTGCATCTCTTATGTCTCTTGCATTGACAGGTGGGTTCTTTACCACTAGCACTACCTGGGTAGTACCCTATATTACAGTACCATGTGTAAAATAGATAGCTAGTGGGAACCTGCTGTGTAGCACAGGTAGCTCAGCTGAGTGCTCTGAGATGACCTAGATGGGTGGGAGGGAGGCTTACGAGGGAGGGGATATATGTGTATGTATAACTGATTTACTTTGTTATATAGCAGAAACTATGGAGAAGGCAATGGCACCCCACTCCAGTATTCTTGCCTGGAAAATCCCATGGACGGAGGAGCCTGGTTGGCTGCAGTCCATGGGGTCGCTGGGAGTCAGACACGACTGAGCGACTTCACTTTCACTTTTCACTTTCATGCATTGGAGAAGGAAATGGCAACCCACTCCAGTGTTCTTGCCTGGAGAATCCCAGGGACGGGGGAGCCTGGTAGGCTACGGTCTATGGGGTCGCACAGAGTCGGACACGACTGAAGTGACTTAGCATAGCATAGCATAGCAGAAACTAACACAACATTGTAAAACAATTATATTTCAATAATAAAATTTCTTAAAAATATGTATAACTGGAAATATATAAGAAAAAGAAAAAAGTAAATAGTTCAAAGGATTTGTTTTATTGGTAAGAAAGCTAAATGAAGATTTTGAAATATTCCTTCCTGCATACTTTTTATTTCTGGCTCCGTAACGACCACTGGACTATCTCTCTTTTTTAAAATTTAATTTTAATGATACATTTTGTTTAGTCCATTATTTCCCAAATGTTATTGTTGGGAGCTGGGTTACACATTACTGACAAAATGGAGGCACGGCCCCAACCCCCTCTCCTCATCTCGCAGGCACAGTCCGGGGATGAAGGAGTTAGGCCTTGTGATTCTGACTTGTTCTTTCCTTTCTTCGGTTGAGTTGGCTGGAAAGAATGTTAAGGTGTTTGAGAGAAGCATGAGAAAGCACAAAGCCTTCTGCAGTTGTGCCCAGAAAATAATCTATAAAGTAACCATTGACATTTGTTCAAAGATCTTTACAAAGAATGTTCCAGGATGAGCACATAGCCTGCAGCTTGAGGCCATGAGAAGGATTGTTATCTGAGACCTGCTTGTGAGGGAAATATTTATGGCAAAAGAAGTTTGCTGAGTTTAGGGTTTAGGAATAATTAAGAATAGCTAGAAGCCTTTTTAGGAGATAGTGATCTTAAGATGCTAGGGGCAAACAGGATTTAGAAAGATAAGAAAGAAACTGAGGAATGTGGCATGAGTTAACAATGTAATCACAAGTTAAGTATAGGACACATAAGAGAAAGTAGGTAATAGATGCTGCTGCTGCTGCTGCTGCGAAGTTGCTTCAGTCGTGTCCAACTCTGTGTGACCCCATAGACGGGAGCCCACCAGGCTCCCTGTCCCTGGGATTCTCCAGGCAAGAACACTGGAGTGGGCTGCCATTTCCTTCTCCAATGCATGAAAGTGAAAAGTGAAAGTGAAGTCGCTCAGTCGTGTCTGACTCCTAGTGACCCCATGGACTGCAGCCTACCAGGCTCCTCCATCCATGGGATTTTCCAGGCAAGAGTGCTGGAGTGGGTTGCCATTGCCTTCTCCAGATAATAGATAGTAAAGCTGATTCTGAGAGAATCACTGAAGCAGGAACTCAGTTTGTAGGACAACAGTGATTTCTGGAGACAATAAATCTGGATGGGGAAAACTAAAAATGTCAAACCTCTGACCTAATGCTTTTGTCAAAGTAGAAAATAAAACCTGAAGCTTGAAATAAACATGTAGTTCCGTACTGTGAGTCAGAGGCTACATCATCGTCCGCCAACACCACTCAACCCTTCAGGCTGATTCCCTGGCTGCTGGAGCTGGACTCCAGCATGTCATCATTTCAACATGTATGCAATATAAAAACTATTAATGAGATTATTTGCATTCTTTCTTTTTTTTCCTAGTAAAGCCTTCAAAATCTGGTTTGTATTTTAGTTACAGTTTTAAACACATCTCTAGTTTGGACTGGCTGCATTTCAAAGATTCAACAGCTGGTGGCTAGTGGCTATGGTGTTGATAGTTCAGGTCTCTATCTTTATTAGGGCAGGTCTGCAAATTTAACTCTATGGCTGGTTTAGCCCTACTACTAGAGTCCAGTACTTTCACCATCTTTTCAAGGGCTTCTCTTTACTCTGGTTGGTTGGAGTGTCAACATCTCCCACCCCCATGTCATTGCTGGGAATTGTTCTGCTTACAGCACCCACAGCTGTTCTTTGCTGGCTCTCAGAGTCTTATCTCTGCACATAGTAATAGCCAAAGGTTTCAAAGAATCTCTGCACAGATTTCTGGAACTCTTTTTCTGTGTAACTTCCTTCTTTTCAGTACTCTGTTCTGAAAAGTCTGGCAGCCTCAGCCTCCTAAATACTACCCTGTGCCCCTCAACTTGATAAGAAGACTATTCTCTGCTTAGAGTTCCTCCTGTACCGGGGTCTGAAAAGAGCCTGTGGGCAGAAGATCTGAGTGATCATAAGGGTCACCTCATTAGTTTCTATCCTCTAAGGGACAATCTGTACTCTATTATCTGGTTTTCTAGTTCTAGACAACAGTGGGGCAACTAGTTCATCTTCATGGCCAAAAGCAGAAGTCCTATGGCCACATCTCAGTATGTTGTGCTTCACTTTATTGTATTTTACAGATATTGTGATTTTTCCCAACAGGTTTTGTGGCAACCCTGCATCGAGCAAGACTATTGGTGTCATATTTTTCTAACAGAATTTGCTCACTTCGTGCTCATTTTGGTAATTCTTGCAGTATCAATATCTTGGACTTTCTCATGATGATTTATTTACTATGGTAATCTGTGATTAGAATCAAATCCCATACCAACCAGAGATGCTCAGAGGGCTCAAACAAACCTTGTGTGCACCAGGACCCAGAGACCCCACACAGACTGAGACAGAACTGTTTTTGGGTGTCTCCTGAGGAGGTACAGTCAGCAGTGGACTGCTTCAGGGGCAGGGGCTCTGGGTGCAGTAGACCTGGGTATGGCATAAGCCCTCTTGGAGGAGGTCGCCATTAACCCCACCATAGAGGCAACAGAACTTACACAGGACTGGGGAGACAGACTCTGGGAGGGCACAAACAGAAACTTGTGTGCATCAGGACCCAGGAGAAAGGAGCAGTGACCCCACAAGAGACTGACCCAGACTTGCCCATGAGTGTCCATGTGTCTCTGGCGGAGGCGTGGGTCAGCAGTGGCCTACTGCAGAGTCGGGGGCACTGAGTGTAGCGGTGTGTGCATGGGATCTTTTGAAAGAGGTCACCATTATCTTCATTACCTCCACCATAGTTTGGTCTTAGGTCAAATAACAGGGAGGGAACACAGCCCCACCCTTCAACAAAAAATTGGATTAAAGATTTACTGAGCATGGCCCCGCCCATTGGAGCAAGACCCAGTTTCCCCCTCAGTCAGTCTCTCCCATCAGGAAGGTCCCATAAGCCATTTATCCTTCTCCATCAGAGGGCAGACAGACTGAAAACCACAATCCAAGAAAACTAACCAATCTGATCACATGGACCACAGCCTTGTTTAACTCAATGAAACTATGAACGATGCCATGTAGGGCCATCCAAGATGGATTGGTCATGGTGGAGACAAAACGTGGTCCACTGGAGAAGAAAATGGCAAACCACTTCAGCATTCTTGCCTTGAGAACCCCATGAACAGTATGAAAATGCAAAAAGATAGGACACTGAAAGATAATTCCCCAGGTTAGTATGTGCCCAATATGCTACTGGAAATCAGTGGAGAACTAACTACAGAAAGAATGAAGAGATGGAGCCAAAGCAAAAACAGCACGGAGTTGTGGATGTGACTGGTGATGGAAGTAAAGTCCGATGCTGTAAAGAGCAGTACTACATAGGAACCTGAAATGTTAGGTCCATGAATCAAGGCAAATTGGAAGTGGTCAAATGGGAGATGGCAAGAGTGCATGTCGACATTCTAGGAATCAGCTAACTAAAATGGACTGGAATGGGTGAATTTAACTCAGAGGACCATTATATCTACTACTGTGGGCAAGAATCCCTTGGAAGAAATGGAGTAGCCATCGTAGTCAACAAAAAAGTCCAAAATGCAGTACTTGGATGCAGTCATAAAAACAACAGAATGATCTCTGTTCATTTACAAGGCAAACCATTCAGTATCACAGTAATCCAAGACTATGCTCTGACCAGTAATGCTGAAGAAGTCAAAGTTGAATCGTTCTATGGAGACTTACAAGACCTTCTAGAACTAACACCCAAAAAAGATGTCCTTTTCATTATAGGGGAAAAAGTAGAAAGTAGGAAAAGTAGGAAGTCAAGAAACACCTGGAGTAACAGGCAAATTTGGCCTTGGAGTACGGAATGAAGCAGGGCAAAGGCTAATAGAGTTTTGCCAAGAGAACACACTGGTCATAGCAAGCACCCTCTTCCAACAACACAAGAGAAGACTCTACACATGGACATCACCAGATAGTCAACACTGAAATCAGATTGATTATATTCTTTGCAGCCAAAGATGGAGAAGCTCTATACAGTCAGCAAAAACAAGACCAGGAGCTGATTGTGGCTAAGATGATGAACTCCTTATTGCCAAATTCAGACTTAAATTGAAGAAAGTAGGGAAAACCACTAGATCATTCAGGTATGATCTAAATCAAATCCATTACAACTATACAGTGGAAGTGAGAAATAGATTCAAGGGATTAGATCTGATAGAGTGATCAAGAGGCAGTGATCAAGACTATCCCCAAGAAAAAGAAATGCAAAAAGGCAAATGGTTGTCAGAGGAGGCCTTACAAACAGCTACGAAAAGAAGAGAAGAGAAAGACAAAGACAAAGGAGAAAAGGAAAGATATACCCATTTGAATGCAGAGTTCCAAAGAAAAGCAAGGAGAGATAAGAAAGCCTTCCTTGGTGATAAATGCAAAGAAATAGAGGAAAACAATAGAATGGGAAAGACTAGAGATCTCTTCAAGAAAATTAGAGATACCAAGGAAATATTTCATGCAAAGATGAGCACAATAAAGGACAAAATGGTATGGACCTAACAGAGGCAGAAGATATTAAGAAGAGGTGGCAGGAATACATAGAAGAACTGTACAAAAAAGATCTTCACAACCCAGATAATCACGATGGTGTGATCACTGACCTAGAGCCAGACATCCTGGAATGCAAAGTCAAGTGGGCCTCAGGAAGCATCACTATGAACAAAGCTAGTGGAGGTGATGGAATTCCAGTGGAGCTCTTTCAAATGCTAAAAGATGGTGCTGTGAAAGTGCTGCACTCAATATGCCAGCAAATTTGGAAAACTCATCAGAGGCCACAGGACTGGAAAAGGACAGTTTTCATTCCAATCCCAAAGAAAGGCAATGCTAAAGAATGCTTAAACTACCACACAGTTGCACTTATCTCACATGCTAGCAAAATAATGCTCAAAATTCTCCAAACCATGCTTCAACAGTGCATGAACTGTGAACCTCCTGATGTTCAAGCTGGTTTTAGAAAAGGCAGAGGAACCAGAGATCAAATTGCCAACATCTGCTGGATCATCGAAAAAGCAAGAGAGTTCCAGAAAAACATCTATTTCTACTTTATTGACTATGCCACAGCCTTTGACTGTGTGGATCACAATAAACACAATGGAACACAATGGAAAATTCTGAAAGAGATGGGAATACTAGACCACCTGACCTTCCTCTTGAGAAATCTGTGTGCCGGTCAGGAAGCAACAGTTAGAACTGAACATGTAACAACGACTGGTTCCAAATAGGGAAAGGGATACGTCAAGGCTGTATATTGTCACCCTGTTTATTTAACACATATGCAGAGTACATCATGAGAAAGGGTGGACAACCTGGAATCAAGATTGCCAGGAGAATATCAATAACCTCACTTATGCAGATGACACCTTATGGCAGAAAGTGAAGAAGAACCAAAGAGCCTCTTGATGAAAGTGAAAGAGGAGAGTGAAAAATTTGGCTTAAAACTCAACATTCAGAAAACTAAGATCATGACATCTGGTCCCATCACTTCATGGCAAATAGATGGGAAAACAGTGATCGACTTTATTCTTCTGGGCTCCAAAATCACTACAGATGGTGACAGCCATGAAATTAAAACACGCTTGCACCTTGGAATAAAAGTTATGACCAACCTAGACAGCTTATTAAAAAGCAGAGGCATTACTTTGCCAACAAAGGTCTGTCTAGTCAAAGCTATGGTTTTCCCATAGTCATGTATGGTTGTGAGAGTTGGACTGTGAAGAAAGCTGAGCACCGAAGAATTGATGCTTTTGAACTGTGGTGTTGGAGAAGACTCTTGAGAGTCCCTTGGACAGCAAGGAGATCCAACCAGTCCATCCTAAAGGAAATCAGTTCTGAAAATTCATTGGAAGGACTGATGCTGAAGCTGAAACTCGAATTCTTTGGCCACCTCATGTGAAAAACTGACTCATTTGAAAAGAACCTGATGCTGGGAAAGATTGAAGGTGGGAGAAGAAGGGGACGACGGAGGATGAGATGGTTGGATGGCATCACTGACTCTATAGACATGAGTTTGAGTAAACTCCAGGAGTTGGTGATGGACAGGGAGGCCTGGTGTGCTGCAGTCCATGGGTCACAAAGAGTCGGACACGATTGAGCGTGTGAACTGAGCTGAACTGTGATCAGTGATCTCTGATGTTGTGAAAAGTGAAAGTGAAAGTGTTAGTTGCTCAGTCATGTCCAACTCTTTGCGACCCCATGGACTATAAAGCCTGCCAGGCTTCTCTGTCCATGCAATTTTCCAGGCAAGAATACTACAGAATATGTTGCCATTCCCTTTTCCAGGGGATCTTCCTGACTCAGGCATTGAACTTGGGTCTCCTGCATTGCTGGTCTTCCCTGATAGCTCAGTCAGTAAAGAATCTGCCTGAAACGCAGGAGACCTGGGTTCGATTCCTGGGTCGGGAAGATCCTCTGGAGAAGGAAATTGCAACCCACTCCAGCACTCTTGCCTGGAGGATCCCATGGACAAAGGAGCCTAGCAGGCTACAGTTCATGGGTTCACAAAAGTCGGACATGACTTAGCAACTAAACCACTACCACTCTTGCATTGCAAGCAGATTCTTTACAACATCTGAGCCATCTGCTGCCAATATATATACATATATATATATATATATGTATATATATATAAAACTTGCTGGAGGTTCAGATGATGGTTAGCATTTTTTAGCAATAAAACGTTTAAAAATTAGTGTTTATAAATTTTTTTAGACATAATGCTAATGCACACTAAATAGACTAAAGTATAGTATAAACATAACTTTTACGTGCACTGGGTGACCCCATAATTTGTGCGACTTGCCTTTTTTTGCAATATTTGCTTTATTGCAGTAATCTAAAGCAGAGTCCACGATATCTCTGAGGTATGCCTTGTACTTTGCAAGGTGAACTTGAGTCATAGAACACCCTGTACCCTCTCTGGTGAGCTCCAATCCAAGAATTTCAGGTTCCTTTGGGAGGACGAGGGAAGTTGAGAAGGTCTTTGGGCTTGGTGGCATGGCTCTTGCCCTCATAATTTCACTTGAGTGTGACTGTTCCGAATAGTTACAACCATGTTCCAGAGTCTGAGATGGCCCTTGGTTCAAGATCACCCTTACTGTGGTGAACATGATCTGGTCTTTTTGGTGGCAGACATCATGGGGAAGAGTATCACCTGTGAGCTGGAAGGAAAAGTTCATTTGCAGAAGGAGGTCATAGATCACACAGTGAGACTTGCTTACACAAACAGCTTGGTCTTCCCCATTGGCTTGCACATGGAGCTCTCCTAACTCTGATTTGATCAGAAATTTTTAGCTATTGAATCAGTTTCTGCACAGCTGTCTAGATAAGTTATAGAATCAATAAAATTTAAAAAATTTTCCACACGCACTCCTGAAAGGTATTTTATCTGAGTACAGAATTTTATGTTAGGATACTTGCAAGTTTCCCTCATCTCTTTGAAAATGTTAATCTATTGTCTTCTTACATTTATTGCTGCCAAAGGAATGTCTACTGTTGGTCTAAATATCATTCCCTCAAAGATAATATTTATTTTTTAAGTCTGATAAGTTTTAAAGTTTCCCCTACCTTGTCCTTGGTATTCTGCTGTTTCACTATAATGAGCTTCAGTGAAGATTTATTTTTATAATGAGCTTCAGTGAAGATTTATTTTTACTTAGCCTATGTAATAAGTGTAGAATTTTTATCAGAAAGATAGGGCTGTGGTTTTTGTTCTGTCTGGAAAATTCTCAGCTATTTTCTCTTTCATAAGAGTTTCTTTTGAAACTCTTAGTATTATCTGGTGAAGTTTCTTGAGTATCTAATTTTTACCTTTTTATTTTTAATATATTTGTCTCTAAATGTTGCATTTGGGGGAAATTCCTCATTATTCTTTTTAAATTAACTATTTTTTCTTACTAATCAGGTTGGAGTATTCTATCCACTTAGGTATATATTTTATTCTCTACCTTTTTCGTTCGTAACATTTCTAAGTGCTTCTTTCACATTTTCTCTTGTACTTATCTCATTTATGCTTGTTTTTCATTGGCAATGTATTAGAGTTTAATAGATTTTATTCCACCATCTATCTCCTTATAGAGAAGAGGATCTTATAGTTATTTTAAAGTCTTTTTTAGAATTGCTTTGTTAACTTTAACTGAAGCAATTTCATACTGATTTTGAAGTGTGGCTCTTCTGGAAGGATTTTCTTCTTGTATTTTTGAGCTCTGTAATAACAGATCCTCACCTCCCCCCCAACCCCTTTTCTCTGCAGTCTCATCTGTCTAGTAGTTTCATGGCCTCTTTTACCAGGGCTTCCAGAATCCTCAGTTCTGAGACTGGATTTGTAGATGTGTTATGCAACTCACAGTTCTTGGTGACATTAGAGCTGTCGCATATTCAGACGGAGGAGCCTGGTGTGCAGCAGTCCATGGGGTCACAAAGAGTAAGACACAGCTTAGCGACTGAACAACAACAATATTCAGTCAGGCATCTAGGGTCAGCTTGGCTCAGCTCCATGTCATGTGGCTGTTGTACCTAGGACTTACTAGCTCTCAAACTCCACAACTCCATATAAGCCATAGTCCCGGGCCATGTCTGGCAGTTCTGTTTAGCTTTCTTCCACCAGTCAGAAAGCTCTGCCTCATTCCCCGATTGTAAGAAGGGAGGCTGGCTCTTGTCCTCAGCCTCAAATGGGACGTATTTATTGTTGACTAAACCCATGAACAAGCCCTGCTTTCCTTCCGGGCATTGATCTCACAGGGCTTTGGCTTGTGTCAGGTCATTAATTATCTTGCAGTTGTTTTCCATTCTTCTAGCAAGGAAGAGTTTCTTATTCTTTAGCCTGGCTGTGCCTTTTCATTTTCCTTTTAAAGTGTGTTGTGGATCATTGCTATTTGTTCAGATTGGGAGGGGCTGGCCCTCCAGAAGTGCACTTACAATTCTAGTCTAACCCTAAGGCCCCAATTTTGTCATTAGGTGATCAGAAACAATGCTTTGTTTTACATTTTTAAGCTACAACTAACACTCAAGTTGTTTTCAGTTACACAGAGTCCTTTGATAAGAATAGAAGAATAGGGACTGTAGGATTTCCCAAGTGGACCTGAGTTTTATTATTGTGATACATCTAGAGACCTACAGATCTGGGATTAAATGTTTATTTTCTCCATTGCCGGGATCCAACCCCGGCTGATCCAGGGAGTTCGAAGCAGGGACGGCGTCGGCAAGGATCAGGATACAATAGCTTCAATTAGATATTAATTAAAGATGTAAAGAGTAATAGAATGAGGATAGCTCAGTAGGAAAATTCAGTGGAGAAAAGAGGCTGAGTAGCTTGGTTTACGCGGGAGACCAATAAAATTTCAAGACAAGAAGCTTGCACCACTTACATAGGCCGCAGGCGTCCTTCCGTTCTCCCAAAGGAGAGGAGACACTGAGGCCTCCCTGGTCGGATCTTAGAAGCCCACGCAAAATTAGTAAGCTTGGTGGGTTCCGCGCTCCAGATGGAGACTCAGCCAGAGTGAGAGAGAGAGCGACATGGGGAGACCAGTATTTCGAGAAACTGATCCCAATTCTTTATTTTCCATGGTCTACTTTTATACACTGAGATGTTATGCAAAAGTCACGTGGGGTCAGCAGTCCTGACTTTTATCAAAGTCAGGTGCTTCATACAAATGTATACAGAGGTCTTAGGGGTGTTACATCATCTTCTGGCCAGGGGACCTGCTGACAATTTATGACTCTCTCCTTGTGACAGCGGTCAGTCAACCAGGACACTTATTTCTCCAGGGGTGATTATTCTTAAAACAGATGCCACCCAAATAAAGTTACATTCCTATAGGGTGTAGTGGGTTTTAGTTAAGGAAAGAATTTACTTAGCCTAAGGTCTAACATGATTTATATCAAAGGTTAATACTTATGTCTTCTATATATTCATTAATGTGTGTAAGGGCAGGGGATGTGGAGACTTAGCAGTAAACATTGGCTCAACAAATGAAAAACCATTCACCAATACAATTTCTAATCAGCCTATTATACTTATACTAATGGTTTTCTAACTTTTCTAAGGAACCTGTTTTTAGAAGGTTTAAAGCATCTCATGCCTCTCACAGTTGGGAGGCTGTGAGCAATCACATGTGGCTGGACAAGCCTGTCAGGCAGGCTAGAGAACCTTCAGAGGAGTTTGTAGGTTAAAACACTCTTGTCATGCCCAGGAGTTTTTATTAACTGGAGCTCTAAGTTAACTCCTTCTCCGAAAGAGGTGATGGGGGACAGCCCCCCATAAAGTCAGAGGTGTAGGTGAGAGCACAAAGTAGTAAAGTAGGCAGGCTCTGGTTATGGGGGTAGATGCTCGAGAATTTCCAGGGGGACTCCTGAGGCTCGATCCCACCTTTGAGTATGTCGAGCCTCCTTCCTCATGACCTTTGCCATGGGCCGAGTGCCTCACTCTGGCCCACAACACTCCATAAGGGTAGACATGCATATTTTAATGTCTTTGAGACTTAGTTTCCCCATCTATAGAATGGGGAAATTGTTTCAGCATTTTGGAGTTTTATGATGGATAAATTGAACGTGTATGAAGTATATGCCAATGGTGCCTGACTCCATACCTTGGCAGATAGTAATAAAAAAAATCCAACTGAGATGCATAAGCAAAATGTAAATTGACGCATATTTTACTAGCAGTTCAGAGATAGGGTGGGTTTAAGCACTAACCTATTCCAGTGCCTCCAGTCATGATTTCCTATGATTCTCTTGGATTTACCATCTTCATATGGATCTACTTGTCAGGCTGATGGCGACAAGCTACTTGGACCTATCTGTGTATCACAACATCCAGGAAGGACAACAGTTATGTAAGGGGGCAAGACGTTCTGGTTGGCTTAATCCATGTGGCTCAATCTTGAGCCTCGGGTAGGATCAGGTTTCCCTGAGTTGCCAAAGATGTAGTTGGGAGGAGGACCCTTGCTAAGAGGGTAAAAGGGGGAGGGGGGTTCTCAGTAGGAGTGCTAGGATGTTTTGGGTACCCAACTCAAACTGACAATAGAAAAATACAGTATCAGGTTGGCCAAAAAGTTCATTTGGGTTTTCCATAAAATGCTATGAACTTTTTGGCCAACCCAATACATTACAGGACGGGCAGTCCAAAGGCAGGGCTCAGCAATACCATGAAGACTGCTTGGACTAGCTCACAAGCATTAATTGTTCAATACTCAGGAATTTTGTAAGCCAACTGTTAAATTGTTGGCAGCTTACTGACCTGGGTTCGATCCCTGGGTCGGGAAGATTCCCTGGAGAAGGAAATGGCAACCCACTCCGGTACTCTTGCCTAGAAAATCCCATGGATGGAGGAGCTTGGTACAGGCTACTGTCCATGGGGTCGCAAAGAGCCGGGCATGAATGAGCGACTTCGCTTCACTTTATAGTACTGTGGTGGGAATAATTACTTTGCTTTTTAGGTAGAAGAGATCAGTCTACTATGAAACCCAGTGAATGTCAGGAAACTTCCAAGTTTTGCTTAAAAGTCCTACATTTAATTTCTAGCCACCATTCCAAGCATCTGTCTGGTAACACTTACACTGATAAAGATAGGATCAAGCTAAAGAGTGGGACATGTCGGAGAGACTAAGCAGAGCAGAGAGAAGCTCTGTCTTCTTCTCTTCCATGAGCATGTTTGAAGGGGACTTTCCTGGTGGTCCGGTGGTTGAGAGTCTGTGCTCCCAATGCAGGGAGCCCAGGTTCAACCCCTGGTCAGGGAATTAGATCCCACATGCCACAATTAAGAGTTTGCATGCTGCAATGCAGATTGAAGATCCCACATGCCACAACTCAAGACCTGGCACAATCAAATAAATAACTAGTGTTTAAAAAATGTTTGAAGAGAGGGGTTAGCTTTCTGACACCAACAGTAATATTTTTTTTAGTTTTTTAATGAGAGGGGACTAATCTAGTGGCAACATTAATCACCTTGTGAGACATCTGCAGTCATCAACCATCAGCTCCTATTGGAGAGACAAACCCAGAACACGGAGACTGGGTGCCACCAGTGGCCACCGAACCAGGAAGGGAGAGCCTTTCCTTTCCTTCCTGCTCGCCTCATTTTCTCAGCTTTCTCCTCTTCCCCTTCTTCTCTAGCAACCACTTGAAATCACCTCTCTCTTGCCCCTCGCTCTTCCCCATCCTTCTTCTTTCCCTCCATCTCACGCATTTGCTATATTCTTTCCCTTTACTTCTCTAACTTGCACATTGGATTCATCAGGAAAGTTGTATAACCATAGCAAAAAATATTTTTAAATTAAAAAAAAAGACTAAGAGTCTAGAGATTCAGGATATGTTGGTCCCAGAAAACATTTTCATCAATGTACCTTGGATCTACTGTGTGTATGGCACTAATAATCTTGTGGTATCTGCCCTCCTAGACGAGTAAGCTAACTTCAGCTACGAGGGAAAAAAATCGCAACTACAAAATTAAAGACCAAAGGACTGGTCCACTGGTCCTTCAAATGCATCTGTGGTGAGTGAGGATGGCTCAGAACATATCCATCATTGAAAGGCGCATCAAGGTCAGCAAGAGAAAATGATCAGTAAAATAACAAGGTTACACTTTGCTTTCAGATGGCCAGAAGATGGCAGTGTTTCTCCTAGTACTAACTGCCCTGCTTGTATAAAAGACATGCCTACAGAAACAAAGTGGTCATTTTGTGCTTTTAATTCTTTTTTTTTTTTTTAATTTTTCCTAGTACAGGCACAGCACAGATTGGAGTAGTAGGTCAAGGACTCAATCTGAAATCAGATAAATCCAAGTTCAGATTCTAGTTCTGCCACTAACTTACAATCTTGAATTTAACATCTCCAAGTTTCCGTTTCCTCACCTATAAAAGACACATCTGGCTTGCCCTTATGATGGAGAAGAACAAGAAGAAAATACATTGGCAAGTGTAATAAATTATAATGTACTATGGAACAGGTTCTTAACCATTAATGTGCATAGAATCACCTGAGAAAATTCTTTAAATGCATATTCTCCAGGTCTTTCTCCCAGAGATGTTCAGTAAGTACAGGGCTGTGCCTGGAAAGGTGTATATTACCAAGCATCTTTGATAAATAATCATGATGCTGAAGGCTCTTGGACCACAATTTAAGAAACTGCGTTATGCAAATATATACCAATTGAAAGAGAGATTAAGGCACAGAAGTTATTAACTTCCTTTGTAATAACACTAATTATTTTCTATTTTGAATAAAAGTTTTATGAAGTCCCCTTTACTCATAGATTAATTAAATCAGAGAATTGTATTTTGTTCATCCTTTGGTGTTCACAGCAAATATTTATAAATATTTACTGTGTGGTAATCAGATCTGGGGGAGGGGGGAAGATCGCCTGGAGGAGGGCATGACAACCCACTCCAGTATTCTTGCCTGGAGAATTCCATGGACAAAGGAGCCTGGCAGGCTATGGTTCATAGGGTCACAAAGAGTTAGACATGACTGAAGTGACTTAGCACACATGCAATCAGATCTAGGACAGTCTGTAAAGCATCCTTGAAGGTTTTACCTCATTTACAGATATATTTGGGTAACAGGACTTGGCAGACTCAACAGAATCATCTTGAGCTCTGCCTCTGGACTCCCATGGGCTGCTCTTTGCTTACAAATAAGTGAACCAGTGCCTTCTGATAATGGCTTCACCCTGCAGAAAGAGGTAGATGTGCAGGAAGTTTAGCAACGAAGTTTCAGGAACTCATTAAGTTCTCCGTCACTGTGTCTATCACAGACCTCCAGGTCTTTCCGACCAGTACTGGCAAGATTTTCACAATATCAAAGCAAAGATTCGGCACCCCCTACTCTTCAGAGTGTGCTCATCCACTGTGTTGTTGCCCCAGCAGAGACGGTCCAGTTCAAAGCATGCACAAGCGTTATGCAGTCTGGCCCCTGGCGAGTGGGGCTGGAGTAGAATAGCTTGATGTGACAACCCCAGCACCTGGACATTAGTATTTCTACTCTCATCTTAGGCAACAGGAGACAGCAAAGCTTCCCAAAGGGGCTGCAGAAACTTGCTTTGCTGGGGCTATGTTCAGACTTCACACTAATATGGCAAGGAAGGTGCTTAAATGGAATCACAGAATTTTTAGTCTTTGAGAAAATCCCTGTTGAACTATTCTTTTTGAGCCAGGCACCATTTTAAACCTTTCACTAAAATGTTAATAAAATATCCAAAGACTCCAGTACTCTTGCCTAGAAAATTCCATGGACTGAGGAGCCTGGTAGGCTACAGTCCATGGGGTTGCAAAGAGTCGGACACTGACTTTACATACTTACTTACTCTTTGTGGAGCTAAGATTCTAGCAGCAGGAGACACACTACATAATAAATGGACTTGATTGCAGTTGATCTTTATAAAGACCATTTGTTGAATTGGTGGAAACCTGAATCAGTAAATGAGAGGTGATCTCAATGCAGCACTTCCTTTTTTTATTTCGGTGGTTTTATTCGTCCAGCTCTTGCTCTCAGCAGTTGCTTAGGAAAAAAGATTGAATACAGAAATGTGAGGAGCATGGAAGAACTAAATCTGATTTAAATGTAGTATAGCAAATAAAGGAATGTGA
This sequence comes from Bos grunniens, assembly GCF_055505025.1. Classification (NCBI taxonomy): domain Eukaryota; kingdom Metazoa; phylum Chordata; class Mammalia; order Artiodactyla; family Bovidae; genus Bos; species Bos grunniens. The sequence goes on from NC_141190.1 coordinate 11,087,983, forward strand.
TACTGTTTTTGCTTGACCTAAAATGTGACTCATTAATGCAACACTTTTTGCACCCCATCCTGCCAAGTCCTTGTGCAAAGCACACTCTGCCCTTGGGCATTTTCCTGACTCCACTACTTTTTTCTAGGGATGACCTATGCCTCACACCTTAGTCATCTCTTCACTGAGAAAGGACTTTCTTAAGAACATCGAATTTGGAAAGTCCCTTTCTGCACCTCTCTTTTTTTGTTTTCAACTGAGATGAAATTCACATAAGATTATCCACTTGAAAGTGTACAGTTCAGCGGCATTTAGTATACTCACAAAATTGTGCAATCACCATCTCTCTCTAGTTCCAAAACATTTCTATCATTCCTAAAGAAAACCCTGTATCCATGTAGGGGTCATTTCTCCCCATCCCCAACTCCAGCCCCTGGAAACCACCAATTTGCTTTCTGTCTCTAAGGGTTTAACTCTTCTGGACATTTCATATAAATGAAATCACATAATATGTGGTCTTTTGTGTTTGCTTTCTCTCAATGAACTGTATGTCTAAGAATATTCAAGTGAAGCAGCAGATTTTAATTCTGCAGTGAAAAAAAGGAAATGCAATAAGAACCTGCTAGTTCTTATCTGATAGTTATAATCAAAGATTTTTCTGATTTCTTCAGCTTCAGGTGACACATACAATGCTTGTCAGATTTATATTTCCTAGGGCAAGTTTTCTTTGGATAAAGATATATAATAACACCTGAAACTAACACAACATTGTAAATCAACTATATGCCAATAAAAATTTAAAAAAATATTCAGAATACATGTGGCAACAATAATAGCTTTGATAGGTCCTTGCATAGTCTTTCCTCAGTTTCTGCCCTTATTGTCAATAAAAGCAAGCATTTCAATAGAGGTTTCAGTTCACTTCAGTCGCTCAATCGTGTCCGACTCTTTGTGACCCCATGAATCGCAGCACGCCAGGCCTCCCTGTCCATCACCAACTCCCGGAGTTCACTCAAACTCGCGTCCATTGAGTCAGTGATGCCATCCAGTCATCTCATCCTCTGTCGTCCCCTTCTCCTCCTGCCCCCAATCCCTCCCAGCATCAGAATCTTTTCCAATGAGTCAACTCTTCGCATGAGGTGGCCAAAGTACTGGAGTTTCAGCTTTAGCATCATTCCTTCCAAAGAAATCCCAGGGCTGATCTCCTTCAGAATGGACTGGTTGGATCTCCTTGCAGTCCAAGGGACTCTAAAGAGTCTTCTCCAACACCACAGTTCAAAAGCATCAATTCTTTGGTGGTGAGATTGTTTCCTGTAAGATGTGAAGCTAGAGGGTCTCACATGTGGAGAGATTTGAGGTAGTCTTACTTTTTTCATTTATGGAGAAATATTTCTGGTCCTGAGTGTTCATTGGAAGGACTAATGCCGAAGCTCAAGCTCCAGTACTTTGACCACCTGACGCAAAGAACTGACTCATTGGAAAAGACCCTGATGCTAGGAAAGATTGAAGTCAGGAGGAGAAGGGGACGACAGAAGACAGATGGTTGGATGGCATCACTGACTTGATGGCCATGAGTATGAGCAAGCTCCAGGGGTTAGCAATGGACAGGAAGGCCTGGCGTGCTGCAGTCCATGGGGTTGCAAAGAGTCAGACATGACTGAGTGACTGAACTGACTGACTGACTTACTGATTACTGGTTCACTCAAGAATCCTTTTAAATTTTAATTCCATCAATGCATTTTATTCCCAGACTTTGAGGTAGGTATTATTATCCCCATTTTAAGGATGAAGAAACCAAGGCTTTAAGAAGATAAAGCTTCATGCATATTTATACATCTTTCAGCTGACAACGCAGACTGAGTTTTTACATTCTAGAGAAAGTTCTAAAATAATGAGCAGTGTCATTTGCAGGAACTCTTAGTCATTCCTACATCTCACTGGAAGCCTAATGAGCTTTCATTGAAAACCAACATAGGTCTGACATGAGATTTAGAATTAGATGAAGAGGTGCCTGCTCTCACCTAGAGAAGACTCTCTCAGTTGAGACTCAATAAAGATGACCAGACCAGGCTCAAACTTTGCCAGTGTCCTCTATGCCTCATACTGCTCCTCACAAACTCTGTGTACGTGTATGTGAGTTCCCTGTTCTGTTTTTTTTTTTTAATTTGAGGATAGTTGCTTTACAGTGTTATGTTGGCATCTGCCACAAACAAGGTGAATCAGCCATAAATAAACAAATATATGTATATCCATCCCTCCTTCTTGAGCATCCCTGCCCCCTCTCATACCTTACTTCTCTTGGTCATCAACTCTATTCTGTTTCAACTCCACAAAATGTATCAGTTCCTAATGAGAGCTTTAGTAGCATTCTTGTTTCTATAGGATGTTTTCAAGACTGCACCAGACAAAAATGTTTGAAATGGTAGCTAACTGACTTTACAACACACACATAGACTTTTAACGTTAACCTTTGTTAATTCAAGAAACATATGCTATATACTTAGCACTCAGTTTAATGCTGGGGATATAGCAATGAATGAGATAGACATTGTTCTTACCTCACTATGCTATGTTAAGTCACTTCAGTCGTGTCTGACTCTGTGCGACCCCATAGATGGCAGCCCACCAGGCTCCCCCGTCCATGGGATTTTCCAAGCAAGAGTACTGGAGTAGGGTGCCATTGCCTTCTCCGTCTTACCTCACTAGTAAGAACTTATTTCATAGTGGAAATATACAGCAGGAAACATCTCCAGTAATTAACTAAATAATTTCTTCTCTAATAAGGAACATCAAGAAAAAGTACAGGTGATAAGAACTGGTTTAACAGGGGAAACTATTCTAGACTGGGATGAGGGTAGAAGACTAAGGAAGAGCTTCTCAAGGACATGATATCAAACTGTATTCTTCTATATCTAAATGTATCTCTAATGGATATGAACAGATATTCATGAAAAATTAAAATGTAATTATCTCCAAACAGTGAGCATTGGAATTATGTAGAATTATTCTTTCAACACACACACACAAACACACACACACACATATGAAATGAATTATTTTTAAGGCATTTCCTATGTAAACTACATACACATTTATTGAAAGTTAGATTTAAATACAATCAAATGAAAAACAGATGATCTCTGCTGATTTTTGATCCTTGACTCTGCAATTTTTACTAAATAAGGAGCTATTTGATATCCATAGAGGCACTTAGGAACTGTCAGATGTTTTGTTTTTCCAAGAATTGGATTGCAAAATACCTATTACAAACTCAAATAATGACAGTGTCTGCTGGAGAAGGAAATGGCAACCCATTCCAGTGTTCTTGCCTGGAGAATCCCAGGGATGGGGTAACCTGGTGGGCTGCCGTCTATGGGGTCGCACAGAGTCAGACACGACTGAAGCGACTTAGCAGCAGCAGCAGCTGGACCCTAATGGAAGCCATCGCAAGAGGCTAGTCTTTCTGCAACACCAGGCAGAGAACTTCCTTTGTGATGCACTCGCTCAGGTCAGAGCGCCTTTGCTGGATGAGTATGTCAAGGAGGCTCCTGGACAGAGTTTCCTTGCTGTCCTGAGGGAAAGGCAAGCCGAGCATGTAAAAGCACATTCTGAGTGTGCTTAGGCTGCATCGTCTTACTCCTGCGAATAACCCAGAATGGCAGGCAGGACATGACTGGAGTCATTTAACCTCTGTGGTAGTGAGTGCACATGAATCACCTTGTGGGGTAGGTTTAAAACGTAGAGGATGTTCTCATGCAGATTCCAGTGCACAGTGGTAATAGCTGAATTCCTAACATGGTTCTCCATGAGTGAATTCCAGTGATGATCCCCTGAGAAATACAGACCTAGGAACCTGCAGATGTGCTTCCAGGAGCCTTGAGTCCTCTAGAATTATGTATTACATTGAGCTTGCGTGTAAATTTTTCTAGGAAACAGCCCATCCTTTTCATCAGCTTTTCTAAAATCCAGGTTGGAAATGAATTACAAATCACCTCCTTGAAGAGTATTGATTGACGTGTGCTTCTTAAGGGCTAGGTGCTCATTGAACACTTCATTTCAACAAAAGCCGGTGAACTAAGTAATTTACAAATGATAAAACTGAAGCTCAGAGAAGTTAAATAGTCCCTCCACCTGCCGCTTCAACAGCCCTGAATGAATTCATCTGTTTAAAGTGTACAGTTCAGGAGACTTCCCTGGTGGCTCAGTGGTAAAGAATCTGCCTGCCAATGCAGGGCACACAGGTTCCATCCCTGAGCCAGGAAGATCCCACGTGCCCCAGAGCAACCAAGCTCATGCACCACAGCTACTAAGCCTGTGCTCTAGAGCCTGGGAACAATTACTGAAGCCATGCACCCTAGAGCCCATGCTCTGCAATAAGAGAAGCCACAGAAATGAGAAGCCTGCATGCCTAAACTAGAGAGTAGTCCCCCACTCCACAACTAGAGAAAAGCCCATGCAGCAATGAAGAACCAGCATAGCCAAAAAGTAATTAATTAAAAAAATTAAGTGTACAGTTCAATGGGTTTTGGTATATTCAAGGGATTGTGCAGCCATCATTATAATCTAAATTTATAACATTTTTATCACCTCACCAAAAAACTCATACTCATTAGCAATGAGTCCCCATGTCCGACCCTAGGTAGGCACTAATTTACTTTCTATCCCTGTATCCTGGACATTGGATATCAATGCAGTCATGCAATATGTTGCCTTTTGTGACTGCTTTTTTCCACTTAGCATAATATTTTCAAGTTTCATCCATGTTATACCATGTACAGTACTTCATTCCTTTCTGTGGATAAATACTGTATACAATTACGTTGTATAGATATATCACATTTTATGTATCAGTTGGTGGATATGTGGGTGGCTTACACTTCTTTGCTATTACGGATAATGTTGTTTGGCACATTCTTGTACCAGTTCTTGTGTGGACATGTTTTCATTGCTCTTGGGTATATACCTAGAAATAGGTAGACTTGCTGGATCCTATGTCAACTCTAGGGTTTACATTTTGATGAACTGTCCAACTTTTCTGGGAAGTGACTACACCACTTTACATTTCCGGTAGCAAGCAACGTGGGTTCCAGTTTCTCCACGTTCTCCTAATACTTGCTACTGTCTGTCTTTTTGATGATATTCATCTTATGGGATGTGAAATGATATTGCACTGTAGCTCTGATTTTCAACTCCATAATGACTATGACATCTATCAAAATTTAGAGTCTATTGGTTATTCGCACAACTATGGAGATATGACTATTCATGTCGATTACCCACTTTTGACTTGTCTTTTTATTATTGAATTATTAATGTTCTTTATAAATTCTAGACTTCAGTCACTTATCAGATACATGATTTGCAATATTTCTCCTATTCTTTGGGTTTTCCTTTCACTTGCTTAATATCATTTGCAGTCCAAAAATTTTAAATTTTAATACAGTCTACTTTATCTATTTTCTTATCTTGTCACTTGCGCTTTTGGTATTGTATCTAAGAATCCATGGTTTAACCCAAGGTTACCAAGATTTATTCTTATGTTTTCCACTAATGATTTCATAGTTTTGTACCTTTAGGTTTATGTCTATTTTGAGATAATTTTGTTATATGGTGTGTGATAGGAGCCCAGCTTGATTTACCGGTATGTGGATATGCCCAGGCATCCCAGAACCATTTGCTGTTCTTTCCCCATTGAGGCATCTTGGCACCCTTGTCAAAAGCCAATTTACAATAAATGTAAGGGTTTGTTTACTAACTCTTAATTCTATTCTATCAATCTATATATCTATCCTTATGGAAGTACCACACTGTCTTGATTACAGTCTGTTTTGAAACAGGAAAATATGAGTGCTCTTGCTTTATTCTTTTTGCCAAAGCAAAGATTGCTTTGGCTTTCGAGGTCTCTTACATTTCCATATAAATTTTAGGATCAGTTTTGTACATTTGTGAAAAAAAAAAATCCATGTAACTGCAAGCCACATTTTATACTTTATCTTCCTCTTCTTTCTTGATATATATTAAATTCAGAATGTATATGTTATTGGCAGGCATGTATGCTATTCAATGTGCTGTGTTATTGGATAATGTTTCCATATTCATTTTTAACCACACTGTCATCAAACATAAATCTAATTATGGCTGTCAAAGAAGGAAAAACAAAATATCTGTATTATGGTCTTTCAAAGCTATGGGAGCTTAATAATTTACCAAGTGTTGTGCTTCAAAGGCTTTCATATTGTTGATGACTCGTTATTGTATACAAGCAGTTAATCTTATGTGCTTAAAGTCTAACATTTGAGATAAAAACTCAGCGGATTTATTGTTAAATTTTAATGATTTATTGCTGAATGATGAGATGGGGATTGCATTCTGCTCTCAGGGAGCACTTTTTCATAAATAATATATCATAGTGAGAAAAGTATGTCTACCAATGAGAATTCATATTGTACATAATTGAGACTCTTTTTTTTCTTCTAAACTATATTTTTCAGCATTCCAAAGGGACCCAGAGTCCTATGGTTTTGAAAAATTACACAATAGGTAAGTTAAGGAGAAAGAATGCAAATAAAATATTTTTTTCGAGTAATGGAGTGTTTTGTTTGTTAAATTTATTCAAGCAGTGCTAATGGAATGCATATCTTCTGTGGCAATAAGACAGCCAGGGTCTCAACTTCATGATGTCGATAATCAAGTGCAGGAGACTTTCCTCCGAGTCTGCCAATTTAGTACTGTGGCCAAGAAATTCCTTCCAAATTGTTCTGCATTTCTAGCAGTGTGGACTTAGCCAACACATTAACCTCTGTCACACATTTTCCTCACATGTAAAATGTCTACAAGGTTATAATGATTAGATGATCTGAACAGAGTATCTGGTGTGCAGCAGTGACATAGTAAAGAAAATAGGTTATGTATGGGGCACACATCTTATACACCCTTTCAGCTTCCTTCAACTCCACAGGTCTCCCAGGACTCCAGCTACTACTCCACTTGTCAAGTACAGTCCCCTAAACTCTGCTTGTCCCTGTCGCTCTGCTATCTAAGGCTACCCAGTAATTGGCGCTGAGTGTGTTGACTCAACCTTGACTACCAGCCCTGTTGGTGTTTCCAGTTCTGGTCATCATTTCTAGATTTAGACAGAACACCATGTATCAGCGTTTGGGGATGAAAAGACTGGATGACACAACCCAGGCACATTTTCTCCTTGTGGGAAAAAAATGTTGAATATGGCAAAACATCCATTGGGAGGAATCTGGGCAGATAAATCTTCTCCCCCTCCTCTTTCCCCAAAGATAGTCTCTCTTGCCATTCAGTTGGAGAACTTCCAAGTAGATAGATACTGCTCTGCTGAGCAACCCTCTGTGTCTTTTTATGACTTGTCATGGAGCAGCGGGCAGCGTCATTTCTGATGGTTTCACATCCTTCCTTGCCCAGAATTTCCAGACACACATTTCAGCAGAGTTCAAGTTTAAATTTTATTGCCATTATTTTTTTCTTGGTCTAAGAATAATTTTCATGTAGATTTTGGGTAAGAAGTATCTAAGACCTATGACACAAACATTGATAAACTAGTAGAACACTCCTGTCTTAAACAAAAGTCCTGTGTTCCTGGAAGTCTTTTTTTTTTCTTTTGCAAATTAGGCTCTCTTCTCTGGAAAGTTAGAAATGATAACATAAGAAAGGAAACATGCCAGTTGTTCTATCTTAATGAGAAATTATTTAAACTGGAAAACTCAAGCATCCCCATCTCTTTCTCTCTCACTTCCCATATCCTATTTATCACTCATGCTAGTCAATGAAATTTATTAACAATTTTAACCCATGTCCTTGGCCTTTGTCCCATTATGAACTTATTCAGACCCTAGTCACTACACTTCTAGACAAAATGCTGAGTTGCTGGTTAACTGGTCTCCAGTTTCATCCTATCTGAACCCATCTTCCAAACGCCTACCAGATCAGTCTTTCTAAAATATAAGGTAGATTGCTTTGCCCTTCTACTCACAAATCCTCAATAACTCATTGTCTTTTAGAGATAGCATTCAGGTTAAATTCATTTGCCTACTAGTATGATGTATTACAAGAGTATGATAAATATTGAGGAGGGAAATGCTAAGTACTATGAGAACAGGGAACAGGGAGAGTGGGCAATGTTTTATGAGAGGTATTGATGTTTGAGCAATTTTTTTTTCAGGAACTAGATTTAGAAAGGGTCCAAACCATTGACTGTTTCCTGTGCTTTCTCCTACATAAGGATGTCCCCTCCGGCAGATCACAACACTGTCCAGCAAGTTCCCCACTCCTCCCCGTGAGAGGGTGATGAGTGCATGTCCCAGTATGGCTGCTCATGTGGCTTCTGCTCCTTCATTTTATTTACAGCTGTGCTGGGTCTCTGCTGCTTTGTGTGGGCTTTCTCTAGTTCGGTGAGTGAGGATGTGCAGGCTTCCCATTGTGGTGGCTTCTCTTGTTGCAGAACAGTCTCTAGGCTCATGAGCTTTAGCAGTTGCAGCTCGTGGGCTCTAGAGCACGAGCTCAGTACTTGTGGCACACAGGCTTTCGTTGTTCCATGGCATGTGGAATCTTCCTGGACCAGGGATTGAACTCCTGTCCTCTGCATTGGCAGGCAGATTCTTATCCACTGAACCACCAGGGAAGTCCAGCTTCTGCTGTTTCTTGCAGGAGGCCATCCTTTCCTGCCCCATTTGAAATGTAATCATCTTGGCCATATGATTTGTCTAATGAAGCCTGAGTGGAAATGTATGAATCTTCCAAGTAGAAGCTTTAAGGGCCAAAGTGTAGTTACCTCATTTCCTTTTGACCCTTTGCTATGACATCACTAAGCTGCAGACTGAAGCTGCCCTCTCATTTTGGGTCCAGAGCAAAGATTATTTGGAGTAGAACTGCAGCTGACTCACAGTCGGCAAGTGATAGGAGCAAGAAATAAACTTTTGATGTTATTAAGTCTCTGAGATTTGGCGAGTTGATAGCTATTGTAATTAAACCTAGTCTAAGCTGATCCATATGTTTACTTACAAGGTATTTCAGTTATCAATTGTTGTTTACAATCCACCCAAAAACTAGTGGCTTAAAACGGCAATTATCATTTTGTTTGCTTACAAACCTGCAACTTAGGCAGAGCTGGCGTTGGGGAGAGTTGAAGCTAGCATCTTTCTGTTCCCTGAAGAATAAATTAGTGCAGCTCAGTGGCTGAGGGCTGGACCACAAGATCCCTCCCTCCCTCCCTCCTTTCCTCCTTCATGTGTCTGGTGGTTAAGGTTGGCTGCCATGTGGGATCTGAGCTGGACTGTAGTCAGAACACCAACATGCAGTTTTTTCATTCATCTTCCAGAGTAATCGCTGGCTCTCACCAGCAAGCAACCCAAAAGAAGTAAGCAGAAGCCCCATCATTTTTGAAACCTGGCCTTAGCAATCACAGAATCACTTCTACATCTATACTACACACCCCACATCTTAAACAAAACAAAACAAAACAAAAAGCAAAAAAAATTGTATTAGAGTTCTCCAGAGAAACAGAGCCTATACGGTGATCTATATGGTGAGAGAGAGAGAGTTTTAAGGGATTGGCTCACGCAGACGTGGGGCTGACAAGTTTGCAATCTGCGGTGCAGGGAGGCAGGAATCTACATTGCGGTTTTGAGTCTAAAGGTGGTCCAGAGAAGAATTCTTTCAGATTTAAATCACAAGTTGCAAATCCCCCAGGAGAAACATAGCTCTAACCATATGAGAGAGATTATGAGTTCTTTTTGTGATACAATGGTAACACTATCCATTCATGGACACTAGTGAAAAGTGGCTATTTCACCAAAAAACCTTCATAAGGCAAATGGGACAGAGGAGGTATACAAACTACATTCAATTTAAGATACTCCGATTACCCAATAAAAAAAAAAATCAAATCAATTTAATAGGAAAGGAAAAATTTTCTCAGAATGTAGAGGCAAAAATGTGATTTGAGAGTTAAAAGGAGAAGATGGCAAACATTTATCATTAAAATGACTTTAGAGTTGTGGTTAATACACTCAAACATTAAATAGATTTATAGATTTAATCTAATTAATTAATAAAACAACCTAGGAAAGGATTACAGAATGCCATCTAAGCATGTCATGAGACAAAGGTGAAAGAACTCAGAGGTCAAGATTTTAAATCTAATCTCATAAAATGAGTATTAATTTGGAATCTCCCACTGCCATCATAAAAACTCAAAAAGAACGTGTGTGTAGGGGATATGGGGGAGGGTATTAGTGCTTCTATCTAGGGCTCAAGAAGATTCAGCTTAGAATTATGTAGCTTCCGGTTCTTTATACTGGTACACAATTGCATTAAAGTTATCAGTTGTCAACCCAGAAACTGAAACTTGTTGCAAATTTTGATGTATTTAATAAGAAAATTGAATATAAAAATAATAAATGCAGTTAAATATTTATATAACTACATAATTTAAGCTTGTAAATAATTTGATATGTTTGAAATGAGGTCATCAAACATTAATCTAAGCCTCTCCTGGAAATAATAGTTCTTGTTTTATATAACATGTACTCAATTGGTAAATATACAAGATTGACAAAAGATATACAGACAAAGAAAATTAGATTTCTAAATTTTTGCTTTATAAATTAACTATTACAAATGGATTCAAGGTAACATCACACATTACTCAATTAAACTTTCTCAAGTTGGATAAATAGCTAAAGTGTAAGACTAGTAGTGTTAAGAAGATTCTCTTCTATTTCTACTTTATTCTCAATACTGAAAATGTGTTGCTGGCACCAAATTCTTCATTCCATTAATTGGTTGGAACTCCTTACCATTTTTTGAGTAAAATTTACAACAGTCCTAGAGGGTGGAAAGTGCTGATTCTCAAATAACGATATACCTTGTTTATTGTGCTTTGCTTATTTGTGTGTGGGTGTTTTTTTGTTTTGTTTTTTGTTTTTGTAAATTGAAGGTTTGTGGTAACCCTGCATTGTCAAATGATGGTTAGCATTTTTTAGAAATAAAGTTTTTTTAAAAATAAGGTATGTGAAAATGGTTTTTAGACATAATGCTATTACAAGCTTAACATAACTGAAGTTATGTTTATACTATATAAAGTATAGTATAAACGTAAGTTCTGTATGTACTGGGAAGCCAAAAAGTTCATGTGACTTGCTTTATTGCAACATCTGTTTTATCGTGGTGGTCTAGCACCGTATCTGCTATATCTCAGATGAGCTTGATAAAGGACTGAAATGGTATGGACCTAACAGAAGCAGAAGATATTAAGAAGAGATGGCAAGAATACACAGAAGAACTGTACAAAAAAGATCTTGACGACCCAGATAATCACGATGGTGTGATCACTGACCTAGAGCCAGACATCCCAGAATGTGAAGTCAAGTGGGCCTTAGAAAGCATCACTACGAACAAAGCTAGTGGAGGTGATGGAATTCCAGTTGAGCTATTCCAAATCCTGAAAGATGATGCTGTGAAAGTGCTGCACTCAATAGTCCAGCAAATTTGGAAAACTCAGCAGTGGCCACAGGACTGGAAAAGGCCAGTTTTCATTCCAATCCCAAAGAAAGGCAATGCCAAAGAATGCTCAAACTACCGCACAATTGCACTCATCTCACATGCTAGTAAAGTAATGCTCAAAATTCTCCAAGCCAGGCTTCAGCAATACATGAACCGTGAACTTCCTGATGTTCAAGCTGGTTTTAGAAAAGGCAGAGGAACCAGAGATCAAATTGCCAACATCCGCTGGATCATGGAAAAAGCAAGAGAGTTCCAGAAAAACATCTATTTCTGCTTTATTGACTATGCCAAAGCCTTTGACTGTGTGGATCACAATAAACTGTGGAAAATTCTGAAAGAGATGGGAATACCAGACCACCTGATCTGCCTCTTAAGAAATCTGTATGCAGGTCAGGAAGCAACAGTTAGAACTGGACATGGAACAACAGACTGGTTCCAAATAGGAAAAGGAGTACGTCAAGGCTGTATATTGTCACCCTGCTGTCACGTGTCACCCTGTCACGTGAGTCTGAGTGAACTCCGGGAGTTGGTGATGGACAGGGAGGCCTGGTGTGCTGCGATTCACGGGGTCACAAAGAGTCGGACACGACTGAGCGACTGATCTGATCTGAACTGATGCCTGTATCTCAGAGGTAGCTCAGGTAAGAGAAACAGAAACCTGTGATCTAGTGCCAGCTACTGAAAAACAAAAGAAAGGTCTCTAATTACTAAACTTGAATCTTTAGAATCAAGTTAAATAAGAGCTCTACCTAAAGATGAAAGGTGTTTGCTACTTCATATTCACCAGCAGAGGAACAATTCATCAAGTATCATGTAAAATCATGGAATACAGTATCACAAAAAGAAAATAATAATTCTCCAGAAGCCACACTTAAAGTTATGGAATATTGTGATATAACTGATAGAGAATTCAAAATGGCCACTATGAAGAAACTAATGAGCTACAAGAAAATTTACAGGCAGTTCAATGAACTCAGAAATAAAATTAATAAACAGATGGAATACTTTACCAAAGAGATTGAAACTCTAAAATACAACCAAATAGAAATTATGGAGCTAAAGTATTTAATAAATGAGACAAAGAAACATTGGAAAGTATTGGAAATAGAGCAGACCATAAGGAAGAAAGAATTAGTGAGCTGGAAGATAAAAATTTAGAAATGATACAAGTAGAAACAGCTAAAATCTAAACCAATGGGACTTTCCTGACAGTCCAATGGTTAAGACTTTGCCTTCTAATGCAGGGAGTGTAGGTTTGATTCCTGGTCAGGGAGTTAAGATCCCACATGCCTCATGGCCCAAAAAATCAGAACATAAACAACAGGATCAATATTGTAACAAAGTCAATCAGATCAGATCAGATCAGTCGCTCAGTCATGTCCGACTCTTTGCGACCCCATGAATCGCAGCACGCCAGGCCTCCCTGTCCATCACCATCTCCCGGAGTTCACTGAGACTCACGTCCATCGAGTCAGTGATGCCATCCAGCCATCTCATCCTCTGTCATCCCCTTCTCCTCCTGCCCCCAATCCCTCCCAGCATCAGAGTCTTTTCCAATGAGTCAACTCTTCGCATGAGGTGGCCAAAGTACTGGAGTTTCAGCTTTAGCATCATTCCTTCCAAAGAAATCCCAGTAAAGACTTTTAAAAAATGATCCACATTCAAAAAATCTAAAAAATTAGAAGCTAAAATATGAAGAAATTCTGTGAGGACTATCTGACTCTATAAGGAAGGGAAACATAAGGATAATGGGTATCCCAGAATGAAAAGAGGGGGAGAAGGAAGCAGAGAGTTTATTTAAAGAAACAGTAACTGAGAACTTTCCAAATTTGGGGGAGAAACATATACAAGTCTATGAAGCTAAGAGAACGTCCAATTACCTCAACACAAAAAAACTGTCTCCAAAACATTATAGTAAAATTATCAAAAGTTGATGACAAAGAAAGAATTTTGAAGGCAGACAGGGAAAAAAAACAGTAACCTACAAAGGAAACCACAATAGACAATCAGCAGATTTTCAGCAGAAACTCTACAAGGCCAGGAGACAATGGAACGACATACTTAAAATACTGAAAGACAATACTGAAAATTATCTTACATACTTAAAATATTTGACATACTTAGAATACTGAAACTGTCTGCCAAGAATACTCTATCCAGCAAAGTTATCATTCAGATATAAAGGAGAAATATCCTTTTTTTTTTTTTTTTGGCATCTGTCTTCTCATGCAAGGGAAACAAAAGCAAAAATAAGCAAATGGAATTACATCAAACTAAAAAGTTTCTGCATAGCTAAGGAAACTATCAATAAAGTTGAAGAGACAATCTACTGAATGGGAGAAGATATTTGCAGATTGTATATCCATTAGGGGATTAATATTCAAATATGGAAAGAATTCAAACAACTTAACAACAACAAACCCCCCCTAAACAACCCGACTAAAAAGGGACAGAAGATCAGAATAGACATTTCTGTAAAGAAGAAACACTGATGGGAAACAGGTACATGAAAAGATGGCTAAACATTGCTGTACTAGGGAACTGCAAATCAGAACTATAATTGGAATTATAAAGGCTATTATTAAAAAGGATAGAAATAACAAATGTTGGAGAGAATGTAGAGAAAAAGAACACTTATATACTGTTGCTGGGGTTGTAAGTTGGTGAAGTCACTGTGGAAAACAGTATGAAGATTCCTCAAAAAATTAAGAATAGAACTATCTTGTGATCCAGCCAATTAATATCCACCTCTGGGCATTTATCTGAAATGAACAAAAACACTAGTTCAAAACAATATAGGCACCTCTATGTTCATTGCAGCACTATTAACAATAACCAAGAGATGGAGACAGCCTAAGAGTCCAAGGAAAAAGAAGACAGAAGATGTGGTTGGTATACACACACACACACACACAATGGAATACTACTCATTCAAAGATATCATGAAAAAGATAAAATCTTGCCATTGGCAAAAACACGAATGGACCTTGAGAATATTATGCAAACTGAAATAAATCAGAGGGAGAAAGACAAAAAGCATGTGACTTCATTCACATGTGAACTATAAAACAAATAAATAATTTAACAAACAAAAACAAACACATAGAGAACAGAGCAGTGGTTGCCAGGGTGGAAGGGGAAAGGCAAAATTAGTAAAGGGAGTTGACTGTAAGGGGAGGAGTGGAAAATGTGTACAGAAGTTGAAATATCATGTTGTATACATGAAATTTACATTATGTTATAAACCAATGTAACCTCAATAAAAAGTAGGGGAAACCAAGTGTATTATCATCTTAATTTTTTGTAAATCTCTAAATCTGTTCTGGAAAACAAGGTTCAGTTAAAAAAATTCATTGTCTTTCAAATACAAAAGTTGCAAAAATGGAGACACTTCCATCAACTATTCTGATGGAAGTCCAGGTCCAACTAGACAGCGTGTGTGCTGCGGTTTGAGAGTGACTGGCAGGCTACAGTCCGTGGGGTCTCAAGAGCCAGACACGACTTAGCGACTAAACAAAACCCCAGGAAGGCTATGCCCCTAAACTATTAGGAAATGAGCCAGTCATTTCATTTCTTGAATTCATAAAGACTTTTCTGAGCTAGAGATGTTAAATGCATTATGTGTTTGGAAGCCTTGGAAGGATGTGTAGAGAAGAGGAATAGTAAAAAATATGGAATTATACCATTTCTTCTTTTTGTTTTCTGGGTGGTACATTTGACTTCTATCGCAATTTGATTCTGTTAAACTTAAGTTAGAGATTTGCCTTCCTTTTTATATTAAAACAGTTTTGTAACTGTCATCCCAAGCTAATCTTTCTCACTTTCCTCCTACTTGCTGTGTTGGATATAAGTTATCCTGGGGTTTGCCTCATTTGTTGATGATGGATGTTAGATTGTAGCTGTGAGCTATATTCCTAATGCCAAGAATTTGGGAATATTATAATTGGGTAAAAAGTTTGTTTCTATTTTGAAAAATTTAAATATAATCTAATAGGATATATATGGTACATGATACAATAGAGACATTCATGTACTCACAACCAAAGTGTAACAAATATCAGCAGTTGTCATAAATGTTTCAAATATTTTAATAAAAGAAAAAAAGCTTTAAAATATATGCCCTGGAAAAAAACTAAATATACACACAATTTCCATTCTAAGAATTCATTATTGTACTTTGAATCCAGTAGAAAGTTAAGAAGGACGGCCTTGGCAAAAGAACAATAAAAAGTATAGCACAAAGCTTTGAGAAATAGGAAATTAATAGAAATCTGTACTCTTAGGAGGAAGCAGAAAACATCACATGTGTTTCCTCCTATAGTGTCAGTAAGTACTTTACTTCAAAAAGGATACAGAAGAGGGAAAAAAAGGATACAGAAAGACTAAAACACAACCTTGAGTCTATCTTTCCTGGAAAAATGCAATCTTATACACATACACACACACAAACATGCTAATTTGCCTCCAGGTTTTTCTTTCTGGAATTTCCAAAGTCATTTAGAGGTCAAATTTACTTAGGTTCTAATTTTTTTGCCTCTTACTGTCTAAATAGCCGTCACCGTATCATTTATTGTTATAGCCCTTGACTTAGAGAGTTGAGTGATCCATTACATAACCTAGTACATTAGTTTACATTACATAACCTAATACATTACATTACATAGTGCTGTTAGTTCTTATCACTAATTGTTTTATAACTTTATATCTTGTCTCCCCAGCTGGGCTGTAAATTCTTTCATAAAAGATTGGTGCTGATTTTGAAGTCCCAGAGCTTAGTGACTGAAAGAGTTGTGCATCTTGTAAGTCTTCAATAAACACAGGTTGAACTAGCATTTTTATTGCATTTAATTAGTGTTTTTTTGCATTTTTGTAAGTGTCCTCTATTCTTGATACCATCACTAAATCCCGTTAACATTTAAAAGCCCAGCTCAAGTCCATATTTCTCCAAGAAGCCTTTTCAGGTGTTCCAAATGACATTTTTAATCCACATAGTTCTTATAGGCTTATAACTCTTATGTTTTAGTTTGTATGGTACATTGTACTTACATTTAAGTTATGCTGTAACTTACATTTACATATTTGGTAACCATGCTATGGGCAATTTGACCAGAGATCACAGCAAGTGTGCATCCTGAAGTCAGAGGCCATCCACTGACTGGTTATAGGACTTAATCAAAGAGGTTATATGATGCCATGCATGGAGGATGCTCCATAAACATTTGTGGAATAACTTTAATAATTCAAACCCTCCAACTCTCAGTTTTTTCATCTATTAAACACGTGCAACTGGATCTAACCTGGAGAAATTATTGTAAGAATTAAATGAGATAATGTGCTAAATGTAACCATATATTAAATAGAAAATATTTATTTCAGGACATATCATTGGCATTTGCCTGTCTTTTAGTTTTCCATAGACTTAGTGAGTTTTCTTTACATTTTTTCTTTTCCTTTGAAGGATAATGAACCCACTTCACCTTTCATGCCTTCACTCACTGTACACCACTTATTTCATTCACAGCACTTATTGCGATGTATATTTTTTAGCGTGCCCATCACCTTATGGTCAGTATATTTCTCTAGACATCCACACTTCTGATAAACCCTGTGTATTGTTCACCTCCATGATCTATCGCTTTACACCGAGCCTGACAACCCATGTGAATCTTTTTCTGTGGGTTATGGAGTCTGAGCTACATAGCACAGGCGACACCTTGTCACTTGCGTGGGTCACCTTCAGGACAAAAAGAAACAATCTCCCTCCCACTCAGCCCCTAATAATGAGATAAGAAGGATAAATTATCCTTTCCTCTGAGGGGTGTTGGAGACACACTGGCAGAAATAGGTGGGAAATTCCTCCCCCGTGCTGGGAAGCTCATTGGCCCCTGAGCAATGTCTATTAACTCCTTCAGGACAAAAAGACTCATTTCCTAAGGACCTTCTTAAGCAGGGATTTCTAATATTTGAGTGCATAAAAATATTTGAGTGCATAAAAAATCACCAAAGGAGTTTGTTAAAAATGCTGCTGGTAAACTAATTTGTTAGGGGGTAGTGCTCAGGAATCTGCATGTATTCGTCACAACTCTCCTCCCCGTTATACTGATGCAGGTGGTTCTCTGCCCCCAATTCAGGAAGGATTGTTAGGCTACCAAAAATTCTCTTCTCCAGATTGGTCAGAATCTTCCTTGGCAGGGCCAGGTTAGTCCAAAAGCCTTATATAATACTTATTGGGTTGGTAGGATGATACCTTTATGGCTCAGTTGGTTGCTGTGCAACAAAGCAATCATTGGAGTTAGTCACTTAGATCCTCAGTAGTTTAAAAGATGAACTCAAGACCCAGAAATTCTGCCCAGTTCCAGATGATGCACTTTTATTAGGGTTATGTCTGGAAAAGGATAAAGTTGGGGAAGCATTTAAAAACCATGACATATGCTAAGTGGCTAAAAGACCCAAGGACTCTGAAGGCATTGGGATAGGAGCTATCTTCAGATAGCTGTAGCACGGCCATCATAATCGGGGGTGAGAAGCAATTACTGTGTGTGGCCCCAGAAGGCAAAACATATTTCTCCCTGCAGATTGTATCCTGATCTACATCCCATCCTTCAGTGCATTCAATGCCATGGTTTGTCTCACATGTATCCCTGGGATCATGATGACATCAATGTACAGCAACAATTAAATTTCAGTAATGATCAAAATTTGATTAAATCGTTGAAGCTGAGAACAATACTTTAGTCTGTAGTCACTGGAAATAGTCCTAGTACTTTCCTCATCCTATATCCATGTCTTTGCTCGCTCAATTTCCACTCTCTAGGGTGTTTTACTTCTCTGCCTGGTGACCTCATATTTATTATTAAAGTTAGACAATGCCTCTAAGAATTCCTCCTTGATTTCCAGGCAGAGCAAATTCTCCATGGGGCTCCTGTGATTTCGCATGTCTTATGAGTGAGGTATGAAGTGTCCATTTGTTTCTGGCTGTCTTTTTAAGGGTGTTTATACAGCCAGCAGTCTTAGAAGATAGATGGTGTCTCTCTCTCTGAAGAGGAAAGAGTAGTACTTTCATACTGTATAGAATCAAAGATTCAGGTTCCCTAAACTCAAGGCAACCTCAGCTATGACACAAACATCCAGACGGATCTCTCCTTTGTGGGAATTGCTGGGCAAGAGAAGTGACGCAAACATGAAGTCCATGTTTGTGTCATGAGTAACAGAATTCTTTGTCTTCGATCCAGAAGTATGATTGATGTCTTCTCTCAGATTCCATGAAATTGTGTTAGGCTAATGTGTTAGCTTGCAAGGAGGGTAAAAGCTCTGCTCCATCACAGTTCTCCATAAGTGGCCTTCCTGTTAACTGCTTTTATCATAGTATTATTCATATCCAGTGTTAAAATAATCAGTTTATATGAGGAAGGTTTCACTGGAAGAAAGTGACTGTTTTTGTGTTTCTGCTTGTATGTGTACCTCACATGATTCAGTGAAGGTTTACAAATAAGACAATTACCATTAGAAGAATTTTGTTGCCTCAACTGAACTGAAGATTCAGTACATTGAATTGAATTCAGTTATTATTATTTGCCATCCATCCCACTAAACACACTTGTTGAAAGTAAGAAAGATTTCTGAGAATAGAGAAGAACAGTAGAGGTGAAAGTAAAGGAAAAACTATGAAAAAACTAGGAGCAATTTAAGGACACGTATTTACAGATGGGAGAAAGATCCTGCAGGGGATGAGAAATGGGTGGGCTCAAGGGAACATTATTTAAGCCCACCCATCCAAGGTGCCAACCAGGAACTCTCTGGTAATTTTTTCAACTGATTTTACCTCCACCTGTTTCCTAATGGTCATTCCTAATGCCTTCCCTAATCTAGCATCCTAAGCACTGAGAATATAGACTCAGAATCAGAAATATACTTTTCCCAACACACACATTCCTAATTAGTATTGATAAACTATTCTAGCATCTTTTCTTCTAAACCATGAATCTGTTTCTCCACCTAGTTCTCCAGTTATCCATTACCAGTCAAGAGGAGTTGATACATGTGATACAGTTCATATATGCCACTGCAGACAAATCCCCCAGGAATTATTTTTTAAAATAGGATACAGATAAAAGATAAATCCCTCCCAAAAGAGTAACCCTGAATAAATGACAAGGCTCGTCATTCTAGCCCTGAAGAAGGACAATCAGAAAAGTAGCTTTTAGGATCAAGAAGCAATCTCCTGCAGAGATGAGCACCAGACTCTACACAGAACCAGACCCAGTTGACCACAGCAGGCCTACAGCCCTGTGGCTCTCCCACCTCCTTTGCCCTTCCTACTGCAAAGTAAGTAGGGAGAAAAGTGCCTATAATATGAGAAACACACCAGAGGAATGTCTTCTAAATTCCATCTGGGGCACTGTCTTCTCCACATCTGGAGCTTCTGAGGCATTGCGAAAATGTGTTGGATATCTCTGAGGAAATTTACCAAATGTGGTTTACCATGTGATTTAGTGAAGACAGGAGATGGGGGGGAGTTGGGCTGTCTGCCAGATGTCCTCCGTGGCCTCGCATGTCACGTGTTCTTGCCCATCAGCACCACGGCCTTCCCATGGAGGAGTATGTGGTTTGGCTCCATCTGCTTAGAGCCCACATTTTCTGCTCCCACAATGAAGTATTTTGGATAATCATCCAATAATGAGATGATCAAAAGGAAGCAGTTGAATTCCTAGGTCATGCTGTCTTCCCTGGATGACTTGGTGGTGCAGCCAAAGATTGTCATGTAGTGTTTAAAGATGACTTCATTCTCATGAGGACACCTGGCAAGAAGGGCCCCCCAAATTTCACAGAATCCTGATAGTCAAGCATAAAACCAAATATTTATTTACAAGAATTTTTGTTCCAGTATGATTCAGAATAGAAAAAGAATCTAAAGAAACTTGAAATTAACAATGATAAGCGTTCTGTTAAATAGTTTATTTGATGCCAATATGTTGGAACAGTAATACTTAAGTATTTTTAAAATCATGTTTAAATAGAAACTTATACAAGTGAGAAAATATCTTTGAAATACTTTAGGAGATAAGTGAAAAAGTGAAAGTGAAAGTCACTCCGTTGTGTCTGACTCTTTGCGACCCCATGGACTATACAGTCCATGGACTTCTCCAGGCCAGAATACAGGAGTGGATAGCCCTTCCCTTCTCCAGGGCATCTTCCCAACCCAGGGATTGAACCCGAGTCTTTCACATTGCAGGCAGATTCTTTACCAGCTGAGTCACAAAGGAAGCCGCAAGGAGATAAAGGAAGACAAAAAAGACTGTATATAGTACAATCCTCATTTTATGGCATATATGGAAGATACTTACGCAAAGATATTCATGGTGATTTTCCCAGAAGGTAGAAATAGCGATGGCACCCCACTCCAGGACTCTTGCCTGGAAAATCCCATGGACGGAGGAGCCTGGTGGGCTTCAGTCCATGGGGTCGCTGGGAGTCAGATGCGACTGGGTGACTTCACTTTCACTTTTCACTTTCATGCATTGGAGAAGGAAATGGCAACCCACTCCAGTGGTCTTGCCTGGAGAATCCCAGGGACAGGGGAGCCTGGTGAGCTGCCGTCTATGGGGTCTCATAGAGTCAGACACGACTGAAGCGACTTAGCAGTAGCAGCAGAAGCAGAAATAGTGAATGAATTATTTATTTTCTCTTTTTTTTGTAGTTGAATTATTTTTGTACTTTGACTAATCATTATGCATGTAATCAGAAAAGATACATATTAATAACAAAATGATAAATAAAAAGCAAAATCTCTGAGAAGGATGGTGTGCTCTTTTTGAGAAATGTTAAATAAGTTTGAGAGAAAGCTGAAAGCCTAATAAAATAGGTATTGAAATCATGTTAATGGATAAAACAACTTAATATTGTAAAAACATCACTTCTTCCCAAGGTGATCTATAAATTTAGACAAATTCAATCAAATTCCAAACAAGTTTGTGTGTACATATGTATTGTTGTTCAGTCGCTAAGTCATGTCCAACTCTTTGCAACCCCATAGACTGCAGCATGCCAGGCTTCCATGTCCTTCACTAGCTCCCAGAGTTTGCTCAACCATGTAGAAATTAAGTGAAAGTGAAAGTCGCTCAGTCATGTTTTACTCTTTGAGACACCATGGACTATACAGTCCATGTAATTCTCCAGGCCAGAATACTAGAGTATGTAGCCATTCCCTTCTCTAGGGGATCTTCCCAACCCAGGCATCAAACCCAGGTCTCCCACACTGCAGGCAGATTCTTTACCTGCTGAGCCACCAAGGAAGCTGCCTATTATTTATATGAGAAATGAAAAGATCCAAGAATAACAAAGTCAATGCTGCAGAAGAAACATAAATCTGAAAGTCTTAAAGTATTAGATACAAAGGCTTGTTATAGAGTAGTTAATCAGTTTCAGTGGGGGAATGGTGCAAGAACAGACAAATAGACCAATGGAACAGAAAGAAGAGTCCAGAAACAAACCACATACAGTCACTTGATTACTCAGTGCAGTGGGGAAAAATTGGTCTTAATAAATGACGCTATGTCAAATGGATATCCATATGAAAAAATTTTTTTCACCTCTACTTCTCAGTATAAACAAAATTAATTCCAGATGGACAGATTTTATGACAGATGAAATAATAAAGTTTCAAGCCTGAAGTACAGAAGAATGTCTTTATGACTTGGCAAAGATTTCCTAAATAAAATACATTAGAAAGCACTAACCATAAGAAACAAATACATTGGATTATATTATAGTTTAATATATCAATTCATCAAAAGACATCACTAGTGAAAAGATGAGCTTCAGAATGGGAGAAGATATCTGCAAAACTGGTATCACAATAAGGTTCATATACAGAATACATGTATTTTTAAAACTTATAGGAAGGAAAAACATCAAGTCGTACAATAGGAAAAAACAGACAAAAGACATGAAAAAGACTCATCAAGAAACAAAGGGAGAAAAATCAAATCAATAAAATTAGAAATGAAAATGGAGAGATC
This sequence comes from Bos grunniens, assembly GCF_055505025.1. Lineage (NCBI taxonomy): Eukaryota > Metazoa > Chordata > Mammalia > Artiodactyla > Bovidae > Bos > Bos grunniens. The sequence continues at coordinate 11,110,509 of NC_141190.1, forward strand.
ACAACAGACAACACAGAAATACAAAGGATCATAAGAGACTACTATCAACAATTATATGCCAATAAAATGGACAACGTGGAAGAAATGGAAAAATTCTTAGAAAAGTACAACTTTCCAAAACTGGACCAGGAAGAAATAGAAAATCTTAACAGACCCATCACAAGCACGGAAATTGAAACTGTAATCAAAAATCTTCCAGCAAACAAAAGCCCAGGTCCAGACGGCTTCACAGCTGAATCCTACCAAAAATTTAGAGAAGAACTAACACCTATCCTGCTCAAACTCTTCCAGAAAATTGCAGAGGAAGGTAAACTTCCAAACTCATTCTATGAGGCCACCATCACCCCAATACCAAAACCTGACAAAGATCCCACAAAAAAAAGAAAACTATAGGCCAATATCACTGATGAACATAGATGCAAAAATCCTTAACAAAATTCTAGCAATCAGAATCCAACAACACATTAAAAAGATCATACACCATGACCAAGTGGGCTTTATCCCAGGGATGCAAGGATTCTTCAATATCCACAAATCAATCAATGTAATACACCACATTAACAAATTGAAAAATAAAAACCATATGATTATCTCAATAGATGCAGAGAAAGCCTTTGACAAAATTCAACAGCCATTTATGATAAAAACTCTCCAGAAAGCAGGAATAGAAGGAACATACCTCAACATAATAAAAGCTATATATGACAAACCCACAGCAAACATTATCCTCAATGGTGAAAAATTGAAAGCATTTCCTCTAAAGTCAGGAACAAGACAAGGGTGCCCACTTTCACCATTACTATTCAACATAGTTTTGAAAGTTTTGGCCACAGCAATCAGAGCAGAAAAAGAAATAAAAGGAATCCAAATGGGAAAAGAAGAAGTAAAACTCTCACTATTTGCAGATGACATGATCCTCTACATAGAAAACCCTAAAGACTCCACCAGAAAATTACTAGAACTAATCAATGATTATAGTAAAGTTGCAGGATATAAAATCAACACACAGAAATCCCTTGCATTCCTATACACTAATAATGAGAAAACAGAAAGAGAAATTAAGGAAACAATTCCATTCACCATTGCAACAGAGAGAATAAAATACTTAGGAATATATCTACCTAAAGAAACTAAAGACCTATATATAGAAAACTATAAAACACTGGTGAAAGAAATCAAAGAGGACACTAATAGATGGAGAAATATACCATGTTCATGGATTGGAAGAATCAATATAGTGAAAATGAGTATACTACCCAAAGCAATTTATAGATTCAATGCAATCCCTATCAAGCTTCCAACGGTATTCTTCACAGAGCTAGAACAAATAATTTCACAATTTGTATGGAAATACAAAAAACCTCGAATAGCCAAAGCTATCTTGAGAAAGAAGAATGGAACTGGAGGAATCAACCTACCTGACTTCAGGCTCTACTACAAAGCCACAGATATCAAGACAGTATGGTACTGGCACAAAGACAGAAATATTGATCAATGGAACAAAATAGAAAGCCCAGAGATAAATCCACGCACATATGGACACCTTATCTTTGACAAAGGAGGCAAGAATATACAATGGATTAAAGGCAATCTCTTTAACAAGTGGTGCTGGGAAATCTGGTCAACCACTTGTAAAAGAATGAAACTAGAACACTTTCTAACACCATACACAAAAATAAACTCAAAATGGATTAAAGATCTAAACATAAGATCAGAAACTATAAAATTCCTAGAGGAGAACATAGGCAAAACACTCTCTGACATACATCACAGCAGGATCCTCTATGACCCACCTCCCAGAATATTGGAAATAAAAGCAAAAATAAACAAATGGGACCTAATTAACCTTAAAAGCTTCTGCACATCAAAGGAAACTATTAGCAAGGTGAAAAGGCAGCTTTCAGAATGGGAGAAAATAATAGCAAATTAAGCAACTGACAAACAACTAATCTCAAAAATATACAAGCAACTCCTAGAGCTCAACTCCAGAAAAATAAATGACCCAATCAAAAACTGGGCCAAAGAACTAAATAGACATTTCTCCAAAGAAGACATACAGATGGCTAACAAACACATGAAAAGATGCTCAACATCACTCATTATCAGAGAAATGCAAATCAAAACCACTATGAGGTACCATTTCATGCCAGTCAGAATGACTGCGATCCAAAAGTCTATATAAGCAATAAATGCTGGAGAGGGTGTGGAGAAAAGGGAACCCTCTTACACTGTTGGTGGGAATGCAAACTAGTACAGCCACTATGGAGAACAGTGTGGAGATTCCTTAAAAAACTGGAAATAGAACTGCCTTATGATCTAGCAATCCCACTGCTGGGCATACACACTGAGGAAACCAGAAGGGAAAGAACCACGTGTACCCCAATGTTCATCGCAGCACTGTTTACAATAGCCAGGACATGGAAGCAACCTAGGTGTCCATCAGCAGATGAATGGATATGAAAGCTGTGGTACATATACACAATGGAGTATTACTCAGCCATTAAAAAGAATACATTTGAATCAGTTCTAATGAGGTGGATGAAACTGGAGCCTATTATACAGAGTGAAGTAAGCCAGAAAGAAAAACACCAATACAGTATACTAACACATATATATGGAATTTAGAAAGATGGTAACAATAACCCTGTGTACGAGACAGCAAAAGAGACACTGATGTATAGAACAGTCTTATGGACTCTGTTGCAGAGGGAGAGGGTGGGAAGATTTGGGAGAAAGGCATTGAAACATGTATAATATCATGTATGAAACGAGTTGCCAGTCCAGGTTCAATGTACGATACTGGATGCTTGGAGCTAGTGCACTGGGACGACCCAGAGGGATGGTATGAGGAGGGAGGAGGGAGGAGAGTTCAGGATGGGGAACACATGTATACCTGTGACGGATTCATTTTGATATTTGGCAAAACTAACACAATTTGTAAAGTTTAAAAATAAAATAAAATTTAAAATAAAAAAAAAGAAAATACAAAAAAAAAAAAAAGACATGAAAAAATGCTTCTCAAAAAGAAATATTCAAATGGCCAATCAACATAAGAAAAGGTGCTCACCTTTACAGATTATTCACAATTACATGAATAGCTAAAATGAAAAAGACAAGGAGAACAATAGCTCAAATATACATTGAGTAGAATGAATATATAAATTATGGTGTTTTCATACAATATCAGTAAAACAAAACATTATTGCTACATGCAACAATGTGTGATTTTCACAAATATAATACTGAATCAAAAAAGCCAGTAAATACTGCATGATTCCATATATATATAATTAGAAAACAAGAAAAATCACCTATGTATTATATAAGGATAGTGGTCAGCCTTAGAAGGATAATGCCTAGAAAGGCCGTGAAGATGTTGGCAATGTTTTATTTTTTAACTTGGATGCTGATTACCTGGTTTGTTCACTTATTTAAAAAATCCTTAAGCTGCATACTTGTATATGTTATACTTTCATGTATACTGTTAGAAAAATTGCTGAAGAAACCATTTTTATGTTGTAATTAAGTTATATAGTGGAAGATATTAGAATATGATTTTTAAGAAAAAAGATTAAAAATAACCGACCTGGCCTCAAGTTTCTATGTGTGCTGAAGTGTTAAAACCTAGGCGGGACACAAGTTCCAAACATGTTTTCCTCTTTGAGTTTCCTGAGCTCTGACTTGGTTCTTCCAGTAAATTCTTGACTTGGTTGCTATCTGATCTTTGTGATACAGTTCTCAGCTTCCTGCCTGCCTCCAGCTTGGCTCAGCCCCATATGTGACCCCAGGTCCTCACGCCATGGACTGGATTTATTTATGTCCTATCTATAACTCCATCTCCTTGATTTTTACCACTCTGTCAGCAGTCTCTGATAAGCTTTTAATCTAAATTTATCACTATTCAGAAGAACACTGATAGGAAAAATAAAAATAATAAAGATTTATTTTACAGAAAACAGTAGTTCTCTCTCTGGGTTCTAGCTTTTGTAAAGCTATGAGAAATGAAAAGCATAGAATCTTTATCACAGAAAAAAGACACTAGGGCAAGAGTTGTAAAATCAAATACTCAAATGGGCCAGGCAAATTAAAAATGATACATTTCTGTAAATGAATTTATTTTCCTATTAAAAGAAAAACACATACTTATTTCCATTTTTTCTAAAATTATACAGCTCTTAGTCTAAACTTGTGGTACAGGGAAATACATATTTACCATATATTTGAAGAGTTGCTGCTGCTGCTAAGTCGCTTCAGTTGTGTCCGACTCTGTGCAACCCCATAGATGGCAGCCCACTAGGCTCCCCCGTCCCTGGGATTCTTCAGGCAAGAACACTGGAGTGGGTTACCATTTCCTTCTCCAATGCATGAAAGTGAAAAGTGAAAGTGAAGTCGCTCAGTCGTGACCGACTCCTAGCGACCCCAGGGACTGCAGCCTACCAGGCTCCTCCATCCATGGGATTTTCCAGGCAAGAGTACTGGAGTGGGGTGCCGTTGCCTTCTCCGATTTGAAGAATAACAGCAAATAAAATCATTAACGGCATCTCCTCTTAGGGCAGACATGAATAGGGGTAAAGTGTAGGGCTCATGACTTGCTGAAACAGGTAGCTGGTATTCTGATCCACCATATGATGCTGTGGGAAAAATATAGATCTACTGCAAGCAGTTAGAATCTATATTTTTGGGTAAAATCCCCAACTCCTAAATTTTAATTAAAAACCTTAAAAGACTCTGAAAGTCAAATAAAAAATGTTTGGGTGTGGATTTGGCCAATGAACTGTTAGTTTATAACCCCTGTTATGGGCTAGTTGCATATTCATTAAATTCATCCTTTTATTAAAGAAATTTCAGAGGAATATCCAAGATGACAATAACCAGACATGCTGGTGCAGCATACAAGTTTTGGAACAAACGTGGAAGGGTCAATTCAAGCACTAGTTCTCAGATCCAAAGATGGAAACAAAGTTTAGGTAAGTAAGCCAATTCATTCATTCACTCCATGAGCAGTTATTGGGTAGCTGCTCCCCAGATGTGCTTCAGTTTGGCTCAATTAGAATTATGTAATTATTCTGAAGTAAACAACCAAATATAAGCAAGTGCACAAACCAGGAAAACTTTTGGTCAAATGACAGGCCAGGATTTAAAATTCAGAAACCTTGACCCCTCTTTGGGAAAGCTTTTTGGGATCAGCTTTTATGGTAGTTACTTAGGGGTTAGTCCTGGAGGCTAGAGGGAAATTAAAAGCCTCTTGAAGGCTGACCTTTCAAACCAAAGTCTAGCCATTGCTCAATTCACATTCAAGATAGAGAAACAGAAGATAGAGAAAAAGTTCACCAGACACACACAGTGAAATAAATTCATGCAGAATAATATTTCGAAGTGGACATGCAGTTAGAGCTAAGATTGCAAGAGCTAAGGAGAGATACAAGGACAAAGTGACAAATAACTAACTCATTCCATGTCCTGCTGCTATTCCATGTCCCAGTTTTTGTTTTCAAGAAAAGGCACAAAGAATAAAATGTCTGTCATCCCAGTAGCTTTTTTTCCTCCTTTCTGTAATAGGAAGAGAGTTGAGGTCATTATTCTTTTTTATCTTTCTTTTTTTTTTAATGTTACTGTCTCCAGGGTCTAGTTTTTCCTTACATATACAGGCCAGTCTAATAAATATTTTGCTTCTCACAATACCACCCAGGGACTCAAACATTAATTATTTCAAATGACAGCAATTACTCTTTTATGTAGCATCAGTTCTCCAAGCTACTTAGGGACTTCCCAAAGATGTTGCAGCTGCCAATTCAAACCAGATTGAATGCAGAGCCGAAGTAAATTCTTTCCTGGAACCAAAGGGCGTCTTTCTGAACTTTGTTTACAGAATTTAATTTCTTCTCTCTTCAGTTCCAACAGAACTTGTGACAAAGAAATATGAAAACATTCTTTAGCAATTCCGAGGTCAAGACCATAGGACAAAAAGGGGCCCTGTGGTTTGTTCCTTTTTATCAACACTTGGTGCAGAAGAAAAAGGATTGTTAAATTCCCCCGTATTGAGGTAGTCAAAATCATGTCTGATTCAGAAAAAAAACAAACAAAAAAAACTTGGATAGGATTTTGTTTACCTAGACCTCGCCCTCAATAGAAAGGAATGGAAATGCTTGGCAAGCTCTGTCCACCCATGTTCCATCTCTGTACCCACTTCTTCTAGCCTGCTACTACTGCTAAGTCACTTCAGTCGTGTCTGACTCTGTGCAACCCCATAGACAGCAGCCCACCAGGCTCCCCCGTCCCTGGGATTCTCCAGGCAAGAACACTGGAGTGGGTTGCCATTTCCTTCTCCAATGCATGAAAGTGAAAAGTGAAAGTGAAGTCACTCAGTCTTGTCCGACTCTTAGTGACCACGTGGACTGCAACCTACTAGGTTCCTCCGTCCATGGGATTTTCCCAGCAAGAGTACTGGAGTGGGGTGCCATTGCCTTCTCCATCTTCTAGCCTAACATCTGTTTATTCATCGGCATAGGATGGCGCCTTTGTCAGCATAGCAAAAGACTTCCTGTCTCCTGGATCTCTCAGCAGTGACAGTCTCTAAAATATCATCTCTGAGGATCACTAGTATGACAGAAAAGGCTTAGATTTGGAGTCGGAATTCTTGCTGAACAAGACAATTTCAATAGCCTCAGTTTTCTTATCTGTATCATGAGAATAAAGACCCAAAACCATTATCTATAGCTACAATCAAAATTAGATGAAGAATATGAAATATCCAAAATGGTACCTTAGGCAAAGCAAGTTGAATCTGAATTCCTAAGAGAAATGCATCTTGAACATTAATCACAGTGTTATATGTTATTCACAAAATTGTAGAATAGTCAACTTGAATTATTTCTCAATATGTGTCTCTTTTATTGGTTTGAAAAAGCCTGAATACTCTAGAATTTTAATAAATTCAGCACATATTATTTTTTCAGAAGAGACTCAGGCTGCAAGTTATGCTGCTAGGAACACTAGCATGCCTGCATGCATACTACATTGCTTCTGTCGTGTCCGACTCTTTGAGAACTTGCGGACCCTGAGCCCCACCAGGTTCCTCTGTCCATGGGATTCTCCAGTCAAGAATACTGGAATGGATTGCCATGCCCTCCTCCAGGGGATTTTCCTGACCCAGGGATCAAACCCACATCTTTTACATCTCTTGCACTGTGTTCTTTACCACTAGAACCATCTGGGAAGCCTGAATACTAGTATACAACAACTCAAACACATTCCCTCACGCCCCCATGGACACATAAAAGTTTAATTCCAAGTTAAACTATCTAGAAAATTAATATGAAGGTCAAAATGGGACAGTTTTTCTAGTTGAAAACCCTGTTTATTTATTCTTTAATCCAAACATTTTTACAAATCTGAAAAAGAGGTTGATTACATTTTAAATATTCACTTCTGCCTATTTGGTTCTGTTTGGTTAAAGGGTGATGGGATTTGGCCAGGCTTTCTTCCCAAAATCAAGAGTCATTCTCTGAGGAAGAGTAGACTCACTCACTGTCTTGAAACACTGATGGTATGTACTATTCACTAGACTATGCGGGGAAACTGCATGCCTATAACTTTTTTAAAAAAATCTTTTACTAACATATAACATACCTACAGAAAAGTGTGCACATCATAAGAGTATGAAAGTGAAAGTGAAGTTGCTCAGTCGTGTCCTACTCTTTGCAACCCCGTGGACTGTAGCTTACCAGGCTCCTCTGTCCATGGGATTTTCCAGGCAATAGTCCTGGAGTGGATTGCCATTTCCTTCTCCAGGGGAATCTTCCCAACCCAGGGATGGCCCGGGTCTCCTGCATTGTAGACAGACGCTTTACCGTCTGAGCCACCAGGGAAGTCTTTTAAGAGTAAGGCTCAACAGAATTTTAATAAACTGATTACATCCATGTAACTAGCACCCCCCCTAAAAAAAAAAAACAAAAAAAACAGAACACCACCAGGAACTCAGAAATCTCCTGACGCCCCTCCCCATCTCTGCCCATCCAGGGGATAAGCTTAAAGCACTCAGAGGTTTTACCAGTTTGCATACATTACATAAAGTGACTCATACAGTATGTATGGCTTTTTGGTCTGGCTTCTTTTACTCAACAGTATATTTGTGAGACTGATTCATATTTTTGCACCTATCTGTATATCAGTGTAGCATCCCATTGTGTGACTGTATCACAGTTGGTTTGCCTACTGTGCTGATGCATATTTATCTTTTTTATCCTTCCAGCTTTGGGCTTTTACAATTAGTGCTGTAAAAAGTATTCTGGTGCTGGCCTTTTGATAAGCATGTGTATGCATTTCTGTTGGTTACATACCTAGAAGTGGTATTTGAAAATTTAAAAATAAGCCTATCTTTATCTTTGGTAGATAATGCCAAACAGCCATCTAAAAATGGCTGTGCCAAAATCTATTCTTGTGAACAATATATGAGAATTCTGATTGACCCACATCCTTGTCAACACTTGCTATTGTCAGCCTTTTTGGTAGTAGGCATTCTTCTGAGTGTATAGTTATTATATGGAAATCATGTGTGCATGTGTATGTATATACTCAGTCATGTCCAACTCTTTGTGACCCCATGGACTGTAGCCTGCCAGGCTCCTCTGTCCATGGGATTTCCCAGGCAAGAACACTGAAGTGTTTTGCCATGACCTCTTCCAAGAAGAAGTCTAGTTGTAGAAGTAATTTCTAGGATCAAGAATCACACACCCACAGAGAAGAGCTGCCTACATAATCTTCACAAAGTAAAGACGCATTTGACCACAGTACAGCTGTGAGCTATTGGTCATAGCTTTCAGTTTTTGAAACCAAGTCTCAGATGTATTGAAGCCACAAATAAGCTGGTTATCTTTCCATAGAGTAGTACTCTTCCTGTCCAGAAGTGGCATACCTAATGATTGCTAACAACTTTGTAAATAGACGCTGGCCATTCTCAAAGGCAATGAAAAAGAGTGAGTGGATGGATCACCACAAAGCCTTCAGGGAGATCAGAAAAAAACTTTATGGGCTTTTGCAATGGTACCTCTATAAATTTATCATTACTTGATATAAGAATTCCTTTTATTTTATTGAGGTACTTGTTAAGCATAGAGTCTGGAACCAAGCTGCCAGGATCTGACTCCTGATTCTCCTATTTACTAGCTGTCTTACCTTGCCCAAGTTTTTTAGTCTCCCCAGTTTCCTCATATGTAAAGTGTGGAAAATAATAGTATATGGTAAGAGTTGTCACGAAGGTTACATGTGAGTTCAATGAGCTATATGAAGTGCTAGAATACTGCTTAGCACATGGTAGGCATTATACAAATATTTGCCTCTATTTCATAATGTTATGTCATGAAACTATACTCCATCACCTAAGAGAACCCTCCAGTAGTCCTCAAAACCTAATATTATATGTGGACAGACTATGGCCAAAGGAGACATTATCAGCCTTAGACTAACTTAGGAGTCATGAATTACCAAGTTAACCATGCTGATCAGTGTGACTTCTGGGATCTCTTGCATCTGTAAGATTCTCTAATTCTAGTGAGGATTGAAATAAGAAATGTGGCTTAATATTTATGCTTGCCAGCTTTTTAAAAACTTCTTGCTTATTTCAAGGATGAAAGAGACCAGATAAAGAAGACCAATACCCTGAGTACCTTGGGATACTTATCCAGAAGTCAATCAAGAAATAAAGGTTAGTCTAGCTAAGAAGTTTTATGTGTTGAGTGCATTGTAGATAAAAAAAAAAAAAAAAACTGCCCAGTGATAAAGGGAAATTCAGTGTGTGGATAGTCAGGTTTCAGGCACATTGTTTCAGGAAAAGTCAAGAGTCTGGGTAGATTGTCTGTTAGACATGCATAGAAATAATGTCCTAAGGTCAGCTTTAATCCAAGCCTCAGAAAAGGCAAATAATTTGCACAAGGAAAAACTCTTTGAAATGGTCAGAGAATGTAGCTTCAACAGCAGCTTGGAAATTTGAAATGCTCAACTTTAGAAAGGTTGGCCCCCACATGACAGAAAGCTGCCGAATTAGCACGAACCCATTCCTAGTCTAACAAAGACTGATTTGATTCTCATCAGATATTGTTGTTCAACTGAGAGAGACTATTTCTGAATATTTGATAATAATTCTATAACCTCACAAAGATTTTCTACTTTTGCAAATAAAACCTCTAAATAATTCTGGAACCCTGCCCCTTCTTTAAGTCTGTATCTGGTCAATTGTTTTTGTTGGCACACATACACACATACAAATACGTCAATTTCTGTCACAAATGATTCTAAAAAGTATCTGTTCAGACCTTTTTACTCTTAATTTTCTGGTACACTACATGAAAGAAGCTTGATAAGTCTGATTAGCAGATAATCCTAAAAGTGTGACATAGGTGCCTCTCATGCATTATTTAAGGAAAATCTTCCTGTTACTTATTGAAAGAGATCCCTTCAAACATGTCTGAATTTTTAGAATGCACAAGCAATGAGACTTCCCTGTGGGAAACTCAATAATTCACTTGTAGTTTGTAAGTTCACTGAAGGTAAATTTGCTGAATGAAACTGAAAGCACCACCATTTCAATAGGAGGCTGTTTGTGGCAGTGATTAAACAGATCAACTTATTAAATATAACACTGAGTGATTTAACCAATGTATTTATTGCAACAGTTAAAAGACCAGTTGTACACTCCATGCAGCATAGCTGCTTAAACAGCTATAGTTCCTCAACGGTTATTTTCAGACCAGATTGCTTACATTTTAGTCTCCTTTATAAACCATTTCAAGGTCTCGATTTGTATTAAAGACAACCCTCATTCTATTTAGTACTTTAGCCAATAGAATGTACTGCAAGGATGGACTCAATTTCAGTTAAAAGGGCTTTAATTCTGACATAAGGAATGACCATGTTGAGTGTACAAATTAGGTTTGAATTTTATAGCCAAAGTGCCATGAAAATCATGGGCAATATTAAAGCTGCAAGTAAATGCCAACTTTTCTTTATTGAGCCAATATGCAAAGTTTGTTTTGAAGGCATCCATGTTTTGTTTTAAGCACCACTTCATCTGTCTTTGCAGCTGCTAATACAAAATCTAATTCATGGCAAGATCACCTTGGACCACTGCTCTCTCCATCTTTTCTCTTCTTTCCCATATCCCTTGGATTACTGCCCTTTCCATCTTTTCTCTTCTTTCCCATATTTTTCTCCTACTGTCTCCTCACCAACCCTCATATCTTTTCTCATCTTCTATACATGGGATAGGTCCTACTTATTTGCATTTTCAAATCAATTAAAATAAAAACCATCTGTATTTCAAACCCAGTATGTTATAAACTGTCCACTCTAAAAGACTATGTTCAGGAAATGGAATGTTAGCTAAAATATATTTTCATTAATATACTATTCTTCATAGTTAAGATGAGGGCTTGGACTCTGGCCAGAATGTAAGCTCCCATGAGAACAAGGAGTTATTTCTTATTATTTAATGGATATTTGAATTTTTTTCTTATAATTCGGATACTATTACTCTGGACTTTAATGACTTTACAGCAAACATCTTTACATTTATCAACATTAACAAGTCATTCTAGAATATTCTATGTGCCAGGCAACACATATGACAGCTGCAAAATTGCAATTATAATCCCTCTATGAGCAGAGGGACAAATCCCAATATAAAGTTGGGGGTTGGCACAGGTATAAAGAAAACAAAAGTTTGAGGGGATATGGTGGTGAATTTAAATTGGGTAAGTATTTTCAAATTTACAAAGGAGAATATGGAACAACCTTAAAGGGCTGATACAAATGTGAACAATTCGAATTCATCAATGATGAACATAATGTAACTCCAAGCAGTAAGCAAATCCAAGGTGAGTTGGGTAAGGTTCCAAGGTTGGAGGCTGTGGTATTAAGAACCAGTAAAGATCTGCCTGCAACGCAGGAGAAACAGGAGACAAGGTTTGATCCCTGGGTTGGGAAGATCCCCTGGAGGAGGGCATGGCAACCCACCCATTTTCTAGTGTTCCTGCCTAGAAAATCCCATGGACAGAGGAGCCTGATGGGCTAGAGTCCACAGGGTTGCAAAGAGTCAGACATGACTGTAGCGACTGAGCAAAGATATTGTAGAAAACCAAGGAGTAGGAAATTAAGGAGCGAGAGGCCCATTTTCTTAGATGGCTCTTTCTGAAAGGCTTCCCAAAGCTAACTCAGTCTCCTGTTTCAGTCTTCGGCCTTCGACCAACTCTGCAGTCTGAGTGACTCTCTCACCCCTGCCCCTGTTGATCTTCATCCTGTCACACTGTTTACATCAGCCACAGCACTTACTATGATGTGAATTTATCATAATATGTCTTTTACTTCTCCTCACTGATGGGAGCTCCATGAGGTCAGCACTGTGTCAATCTTTTTCATCACTGTAATCCTCAGAGCAGTGCCCAGCACATAACGGTTGAATGATTGATAAATTGACTGAAGGAATGAAAAACTGAAAGAATTAATTTGCTTCGGGGGAGAAGCAATAAACCTAATGAATGAGATAGCAGACGGAAAGATTAGTATTCAAATTTGGGCTAGGAACAAGTACTGGCTATATGTAATCAAGCGACTCAAGGGCTCTGCCTCTCCATTGCCTCATTTGTAATCTGGGTAGTGTTTCTTACCCTTCTCTGTGTTTGTGAAGACAAAGGAGCTATTTTATGAGACAAGATTTAGCATAGTATTTGTATTAGTCATCTACTGTGTTGTTGTTGTTTAGTCACTCGGTTGTGTTAGACTCTTTGTGATGCCGTGGATTGTGGCCTGCCAGGCTCCTCTGGCCATGTGGTTTCCCAGGCAAGAATACTGGAGTGAGTTGCCATTTCCTTCTCCAAGGTGTCTATTGTTATGTAACAAATTGTAGTTGACCCTTGAATAACATGAGCTTGAACTGAATGAGTCCACTTACACATGGATTTTTTCCCATTAAGTATGTACTTCAGCACCACATGATCCGAGGATAGGGAGGAACCATGTATAAGAAGGGCCAACTGTAAGTTATAATCAGATTTTCCAGTGACCAGAAGATAGGTACCACTAAACCCTAGTGATGTTCAGGGTCAACTGTACCCAAAAACATGCAAACTGGAAACAAAGAACATTTATTATCTCACCAGTTCCATGGGTCAGGAATCTAGGGGGTGCTATGCCAGGTCTCTCACAAGGCTGCAATTGAGATGTTAGCTGAGGCTGAAGCCACCTCAAGGCCCATCTTGGAGGATCTGCTTCTAAGTTCACCCATGAGCCTCTCTGAGGACTGTCTCATAACATAGCAGCTGGCGTTCCCCACTGTGAGCACTCTAAGAGAAAGCTGAGAGAGCTCAGGACAAATCCGTCATTATAATCTAATCTCAGAAGTGATATCCCACCACTTAGTCATGTGAATTACTGGGTCTGCCTCACACTCAAGAGGAGGAGTTTCATCAGGGCAGGGGAGGTAGGTATCAATGCAGCCATCTTAGAGGCTGCCTACCACAATGCCTGAACAGTAATAATAATAAGCTAACATTAAACAGCTACTGTAGGGCTCCCAGACAGCCATTTTGCTTCTTTGCATTTCTTTTCCATGGGGATGGTCTTGATCCCTGTCTCCTGTACAATGTCACGAACCTCCATCCATAGTTCATCAGGAATTCTATCAGATCTAGTCCCTTAAATCTATTTCTCACTTCCACTGTATAATCATAAGGGATTTGATTTAGGTCATACCTGAATGGTCTAGTGGTTTTCCCTATTTTCTTCAATTTAAGTCTGAATTTGGCAATAAGGAGTTCATGATCTGAGCCACAGTCAGCTCCTGGTCTTGTTTGTGCTGACTGTATAGAGCTTCTCCATCTTTGGCTGCAAAGAATGTAATGAATCTGATTTCAGTGTTGACCATCTGGTAATGTCCATGTGTAGAGTCTTCTCTTGTGTGTTGTTGTTTGCTATGACCAGTGCATTTTCTTGGCAAAACTCTATTAGCCTTTGCCCTGCTTCATTCCGTATTCCAAACCAAATTTGCCTGTTACTCCAGGTGTTTCTTGACTTCCTACATTCGCATTCCAGTCCCCTATAATGAAAAGGATATCTCTTTTGGGTATTAGTTCTAAAAGGTCTTGTAGGTCTTCATAGAACCATTCAACTTCAGCTTCTTCAGCATTCCTGGTTGGGGCATAGACTTGGATTACTGTGATACTGAATGGTTTGCCTTGGAAACAAACAGAGATCATTCTGTCGTTTTTGAGATTGCATCCAAGTACTGCATTTCGAACTCTTTTGTTGACCATGATGGCTACTCCATTTCTTCTGAGGAATTCCTGCCTGCAATAGTAGATATAATGGTCATCTGAGTTAAATTCACCCATTCCAGTCCATTTTAGTTCGCTGATTCCTAAAAGCAAAGGAGAAAAGGAAAGATATAAGCATCTGAATGCAGAGTTCCAAAGAATAACAAGAAGAGATAAGAAAGCCTTCCTTAGGGATCAATGCAAAGAAATAGAGGAAAACAACAGAATGGGAAAGACTAGAGATCTCGTCAAGAAAATCAGAGATACCAAGGGCACATTTCATGCAAAGATGGGCTCGATAAAGGGCAGAAATGGTACGGACCTAATAGAAGCAGAAGATATTAAGAAGAGATGGCAAGAATACACAGAAGAACTGTACAAAAAAGATCTTCACACCCAAGATAATCACAATGGTGTGATCACTCACCTAGAGCCAGACATCCTGGAATGTGAAGTCAAGTGAGCCTTAGAAAGCATCACTACAAACAAGGCTAGTGGAGGTGACGAAATTCCAGTTGAGCTCTTTCAAATCCTGAAAGATGATGCTGTGAAAGTGCTGCACTCAATATTCCAGCAAATTTGGAAAACTCAGCAGTGGCCACAGGACTGGAAAAGGTCAGTTTTCATTCCAATCCCAATGAAAGGCAATGCCAAAGAATGCTCACTACCGCACAATTGCACTCATCTCACATGCTAGTAAAGTAATGCTCAAAATTCTCCAAGCCAGGCTTCAGCAATACATGAACCGTGAACTTCCAGATGTTCAAACTGGTTTTAGAAAAGGCAGAGGAAGATTCCTGGAGGTGAAGACTAGGGAGTCAAAGCCCATATAGTCTTATCATGATGGAGGGCACACAGGTAGATAAGGTGAAGTAGGTACAGCAGGGCCAGATAATGGAAGGCTCTGGATGCTGCACTGAGGGATTTGGGCTTGATTCAATTTAAAAAAAAAAAGAAAGAAAAAAGAAAAGGCAGAGGAACCAGAGATCAAATTGCCAACATCCACTGGATCTCGAAAAAGCAAGAGAATTCCAGAAAAACATCTATTTCTGCTTTATTGACTATGCCAAAGCATTTGACTGTGTGGATCACAATAAACTGTGGAAAATTCTGAAAGAGATAGGAATACCAGACCACCTGAACTACCTATTGAGAAATGTGTATGCAGGTCAGGAAGCAACAGTTAGAATTGGACATGAAACAACAGACTGGTTCCAAATAGGAAAAGGAGTATGTCAAGGCTGTATATTGTCACCCTGTTTATTTAACTTCTATGCAGAGCACATCATGAAAAATGCTGGATTGGAAGAAGCACAAGCTGGAATTAAGATTGCCGGGAGAAATATCAATAACTTCAGATATGCAGATGACACCACCGTTATGGCAGAGAGTGAACAGAAACTAAAAAGCTTCTTGATGAAGGTGAAAGAGGAGAGTGAAAAAGTGGGCTTAAAGCTCAACATTCAGAAAACTAAGATCATGGGATCTGGTCTCATCACTTCATGGGAAATAGATGGGGAAACGGTGGAAACAGTGTCAGACTTTATTTTTTGGGGCTCCAAAATCACTGCAGATGGTGACTGCAGCCATGAAATTAAAAGACGCTTACTCCTTGGAAGGAAAGTTATGACCAACCTAGATAGCATATTGAAAAACAGAGATATTACTTTGCCAACAAAGGTCTGTCTAGTCAAGGCTATGGTTTTTCCTGTGGTCATGTATGGATGTGAGAGTTGGACTGTGAAGAAAGCTGAGCACCGAAGAACTGATGCTTTTTAACTGTGGTGTTGGAGAAGACTCTTGAGAGTCCCTTGGACTGCAAGACGATCCAACCAGTCCATTGTGAAGGAGATCAGCCCTGGGATTTCTTTGGAAGGAGTGATGCTAAAGCTGAAACTCCAGTACTTTGGCCACCTCATGCGAAGAGTTGACTCATTGGAAAAGACTCTGATGCTGGGAGGGATTGGGGGCAGGAGGAGAAGGGGACGACAGAGGATGAGATGACTGGATGGCATCACTGACTCGATGGACGTGAGTTTGAGTGAACTCCGGGAGTTGGTAATGGACAGAGAGGCCTAGCGTTCTGCGATTCATGGGGTCGCAAAGAGTCAGACACGACTGAGCAACTGAACTGAACTGAACATTAAACATGGTTTACTGCCTGCCAGCAAAGGTACTTTATGTGTATTATCTATTTAATTCTCATACAGTGCTGTGAAGGAGGTAGAATTGTTAGCCTCACTTAATGGACGAGGAAACTGTGGTAAGCCCCAGTGTTACTAGTAGCATCCTCAGGCTTTAAAACACAATAATCTGACCCCAGGATCATGGTCTTAACCTCATTGCTAAACTTCCTCCCAGAGAAGAGTTTAATAAAAGGCAGCTGTTGCCATTAAATTCAAGGATCATGAGTGAAAAGATGATTCAAGGAGCAGAGGCCAGGAAAGACCCAGAAGACAGGTAGCTGGATTCAAGCAACTGAAAGAAGGAGATGAAATGTCACATCCGGGAGAAAACACAATGTCTTGTGGGTTAAGACAGGGATTAGGGCTACCATGAGAGAATCTTGGTGGTTAAATGATACATGACTAACTCAAATGTAAAAGAGCCTTGGTGAAGACAGATTCATAGCTTTACGATACAGAACAGCATCGTAGGCGTGGATCCCTGGGCAAGATTTTTAGAACCTTAATTTGCCACAATATAATAATAAAATATTATCATTTTTTTTCTAGTCTAGGGGCATTCAGGATAAAAGTTTTGGGACTCCCAGACTAAGTTATTGTTTGTGGTTAGAGGTGGCGGGGGGAGAGTATTTACTGAAATGACATGTACTCTTTCATCTGTTTCCCTAAACATACAAATATGTTTCAAAAAACATCCATGATTCAAGAGCCAAGTTTGCATCACATTCCTGGACAGGAAATAAGGACTCTGCACATGACACCTGGCAAACCATCTCGCTATTCAGGACCTTCGGAACACTTGCTATGATCCTGGCAAAAGTGAATTACTGAAGAGAGAAACAGCAGCCTCTCCCTTCTAAGTTAAACAAATGGTCAAAACATTTGGTTAGAGGACAGGAAACAGCAGATAAATGTAATTTCGTCTGAACTCATGCTTGCTAGCCATATCCAAAAAGTTTCAAAGGAAGCCACAGCTGGTGTTCAGATAATTACCCAGTAGTTGTAGCAAAGCCATAGAAGAAACTGACATGGACCACGAATTTTTTAAGGAAACAGAAAAAAAAAAAAAAAATGATTCCTTGACCACTCTCTAACTCAGCGCCAGAATGTGAAGCAGAGAAGTATGAATAACATGTAACAATTTCTTTTTTGCAAAATATGACTCACTTTAAGAAATGTAGTGTGAAATTTTTAAGTTGGAGAATAAATTATTTTGAGGGTGACTACTGCATTTATAAGTATTGTTTAATTTAGGCAAGGATTCTGGTAAGACTTCAGAGTTTCTATTTTTCAGAAGTTTTCTTGGAATTGTGACATTGCAAATTTTTGGAGCTGGAGAGAACGTTGGAGGTCAGGGTATATCTGAAAAGTGTTGTTTGAGGAAGAAGGAGATCAAAATGCTGCTAGTAAAATAAAGTTTTACCTTATATTTCTGACTGGTCAGAAATTAGATTAGGACAAGGATAGGCTGGATGTATCATGGAATTTGCTTCTTTCCCTAATAAATTTTTACACATGACTAAGGCATCTGGTCCCATCACTTCATGGCAAATAGATGGGGTAACAGTGGAAACAGTGTCAGACTTTATTTTTCTGGGCTCCAAAATCATGGCAGATGGTGATTACGGCCATGAAATTAAAAGACACTTACTCCCGGGAAGGAAAGTTATGACCAACCTAGATAGCATGTTAAAAAGCAGAGATATTACTTTGCCAACAAAGGTCCATCTAGTCAAGGCTATGGTTTTTCCAGTGGTCATGTATGGATGTGAGAGTTGGACTGTGAAGAAAGCTGA
Organism: Bos grunniens; assembly: GCF_055505025.1. Lineage (NCBI taxonomy): Eukaryota > Metazoa > Chordata > Mammalia > Artiodactyla > Bovidae > Bos > Bos grunniens. Next base: position 11,128,794 of record NC_141190.1, read on the forward strand.
GCGCCAAAGAATTGATACTTTTGAACTGTGGTGTTGGAGAAGACTCTTGAGAGTCCCTTGGACTGCAAGGAGATCCAACCAGTCCATCCTAAAGGAGATCAGTCCTGGGTGTTCATTGAAAGGACTGATGCTGAGGCTGAAACTCCATTACTTTGGCCACTTCACGCAAAGAGTTGAGTCATTGGAAAAGACCTTCTTGCTGGGAGAGATTGGGGGCAGGAGGAGAAGGGGATGACAGAGAATGAGATGGCTGGATGGCATCACCGACTCGATGCACATGATTTTGGGTGTACTCCGGGAATTGGTGATGGACAGGGAGGCCTGGCGGGCTGCGGTTCATGGGGTCGCAGAGTCAGACACGACTGAGAGACTGAACTGAACTGAACTGAACAAGCTGGGGCTGTTCTTCAGGACATTATCCAAGGAGTTTACCAGTAGCCAGCGCTTCAGGTTCTTGCCCCATTAGCCCAGTTAAAATGAACTGTCTTTTTTTTTCCCCCTTAATTTATCGGCTGCACTGGGTCTTTGTTGCTGCATGAGTTTTTTCTAGTTGTGGCGAGCAGGGCCTATCTAGATGTGGTTCTTATTTAGGTGGCTTCTTATTTAGGTGGCTTCTCTTGTTGCAGAGCACAGGCTCTATAGTGAGGGCTTGGTGGCTCAGACAGTAAAACATCTGCCTGCAATGAGGAAGACCTGGGTTCCATCCCTGGGTTGGGAAGATCCCCTGGAGAAGGAAATGAGAATCCACTCCAACACTCTTGCCTGGAAAATCCCATGGATGTGGGAGCCTGGTAGGCTACAGTCCCTGGCGTCACAAAGAGTCAGACACGACTGAGCGACTTCACTTTCCTAATAAGTAATTGTGGCTTAGAATAAAGATGCACAGGAAAAACCTCTTTCAGAATCTTCATGTTGTATTTATTGCATTTACCTTGTCCCAAAGCAGTTATACATGAAGAGAATTTCATGTTGAAATTCTCGGAAAGGAGTGGGATCTCAGAGCTGTTGAAAACCATGGAACTCTATGATATTCTTTGAGTACTCCTATGGCACTAGTTTATACTTCCCCATCAAAGTCAATATAAAATATTTAAATAGAAACCCTTTGAAGGCAGAGTCCAGTCTACCTCATCTTTGTATTCCGTGCTCCACACAAGGTGCCCAGTGAATTTCCATGAACATTGAACGGTGATTGATAACACGACTTAGTGTAGCAGCAGTGAAGGCTCCGATTGGCATGTCCATCTCCAGATACCTACACCCTCTACATCTGACAACCTGAGCAAATCACACCCACATTCAGAGGTCGCAAGTTTCTTTGGGAGTCCTGGGTGATTCATGAAAGCACATGTCTATTATTTAGTTAATCTGTTTATTGAGTATTTTCATGTTGGGCAGTATCCCAGGTGCTGAGGATCAAAAGATAAACAAGACACAAAGCTGTTTTGTGTCTTGCAAAAAAAGGGGCATATTTCTTTTACACTAAAAACATGACTCATTTCATAACATTTATGTGTACATTCAACTTGCCAGAAATACATCTATTACTTACAGATCTGGACATCTAGAGTCAAACAAACAAAAAAGTACTCAAAATCTATCACTTACCTATATAGAAAGTACATCTCATCTTTGCAAATGAATTGAGCACACATAAATAGGCAGCTGTAGCAAAGCTGAAATGATAAATACAGCTACTTTTCCAAAAATGATTGAAGTTCCAGATCTATTTTATCACTTGCCAGGCACATAAACTTGTACAAGTTATCTGTAAAAGGGGTGAATGAAATTTGTCCCACGTTACTATAGTCCCAGCATTCAGCCTATAGTAAATACACAATAAATATTTCTTAAGTAAATCACTGAATAAACATGTATCTTATCTATGTTATAAAACGTCTTCTTATTTTCTTAGAATATAAAAAACCCTGGGAGATCATCCTTTGGAACGGAAGGATGAAAGTGTGAAATCACTTTCATTCAACAAATAGTTTTTGAGCACTTAATCAGTTCAGTCACTCAGTCATGTCCGACTCTTTGCGACCCCATGAACTGCAGCATGCCAGGCCTCCCTGTCCATCACCAACTCCCGGAGTCCACCCAAACCCATGTCCATCGAGTCAGTGATGCCATCCAGCCATCTCATCCTCTGTCGTCCTCTTCTCCTCCTGCCCTCAACCTTTCCCAGCAAGAGGGTCTTTTCCAATGAGTCAGCTCTTTGCAGCAGGTGGCCAAAGTATTGGAATTTCAGCTTCAACATCAATCCTTCCAATGAACACCCAGGACTGATCTTTAGGATGCACTGGTTGGATCTCCTTGCAGTCCAAGGGACTCTCAAGAGTCTTCTCCAACACCACAGTTCAAAAGCATCAATTCTTCGGCACTCAGCCTTCTTCACAGTCCAACTCTCACATCCATACATGACCACTGGAAAAACCATAGCCTTGACTAGATGGACCTTTGTTGACAAAGTAATGTCTCTACTTTTGAATATGCTGTCTAGGTTGGTCATAACTTTCTTTCCAAGGAGTAAGCGTCTTTTAATTTCATGGCTGCAGTCACCATCTGCAGTGATTTTGGAGCCCCCCAAAAATAAAGTCAGCCACTGTTTCCACTGTTTCTCCATCTATTTGCCATGAAGTGATGGGACCAGATGCCATGATCTTCGTTTTCTGAATGTTGAGCTTTAAGCCAACTTTTTCACTCTCCACTTTCACTTTCATCAAGAGGCTCTTTAGTTCCTCTTCACTTTCTGCCATAAGGGTGGTGTCATCTGCATATCTGAGGTTATTGATATTTCTCCCGGCAATCTTGATTCCAGCTTGTGCTTTATCCAGCCCAGCGTTTCTCATGATGTACTCTGCATATAAGTTAAATAAGTAGGGTAACAATATACAGCCTTGATGTACTCCTTTTCCTATTTGGAACCAGTCTGTTGTTTCATGTCCAGTTCTAACTGTTGCTTCCTGACCTACACTTAATATAACACATATAGTACATGCCAGATTCTGTGCTGAGCTCCATGGATCAAGTCTCCTGGTGGAGGAAGGCAAATTATGAGATTATTTCAGAAATGCAAGTAATATCTAGAGTATTGTCGTTGTCAAAAAGAATACAAATGATATGCAGTCTGGCTCTGAAATTGCATCATTTTTCCTCATGAGTAGCAACTGGTAAGAGTGCCAACTTTGAAAATGATCCTGTTTTCATCTATAGTAATTTTGCTTTTCTCTTTCTTCTAATCCTCTTTGTATTTTCTCTCTATATATATTTTTGGTCAAGCCACATGCATTGAAATAATCCTTTTCAAGGATAACTTTCAAATATGTTTTACAACCCGCAGTTCAGGCAACAACGTCACACAGGTCATGGTGCTGAAGCCCAGGTCTGGGTGTCCCTTGATGTTCTGCATGTTACCTCTTTAGACACAAAGAGATTACGAAGAGATTCTGAGAAAGGTCCTGAGGAGGGGTGGGGCTGCAGTGGCAGATGATGGAAGGATTTGGGCTCAGGATAGTATCTACCTACCCAAGCTATAAGGTAGTATTTCAACACCATAAATGGCACTGTCATGCCAGATGCAAAATAAAGCTTCTGCATAGTTAGTGTCTGGCTACAGCAGAGCTTCATGTAATGCGAAGCTTTAAGAATGTTTGCTCTGCTTCCATATACTCTGCAAAATGAAAACAATCACCATTAGGACCCATATTTCAAAGGAGCCATGCATGGACTTGCATATAAACTCTTGGCTTTTTATTAAAATGACAGCTTCTAGTTTGTGTTATACATAAAGTTGGGTAGAAATCACAGAGTCTTTGCTGTTTCCTATTCTCCCTGGAAATAGTGTTTTAAACTTTCTATGCCAACTTTCCTACTGTTTACACCCATGGACCTAGTCCCGTGGATTTCCCAAAACAGCAAGTAGTGCACTCAAAGTACTAAGAAGCTAACATTTCAGTTACGATTATATCCTGTTTATGTGAATTGTTACTTATTTAAAAAGTAGTCTGGGTTGCTTCTGGTTGTTTGGAGTAGGAGGAAGAATGAAGGAAAACAGGAATAACCTTGTTTGCCTTTAGTTCCAAAGGGGAGGCTCGTTTCACTATAAAGAATTGGGTAATACTGGAGGAATCAAGGGGAGGCCCCCTTGGAAGGTGGTGTTCCTGAGACAGAGAAATGAGAACAGCAAGGGCAATGAGGCCTCTCCATGAAGACAGGCAGCCTGGTGGGCAGTGGAGGAAAAGTCCACTGAGCACTCATCCATGAGTGGCCAGGAGGACAAGAAATAATTCTGAGGAAAAATAAGGCAGAAAATGATCTTGACTCACTTGGACTTCTGGTTTTGTTCCATATTAATGGTCATTGTAATCTTGAGTCATTAAGTGCAATGAAAAGATTTTTGAGGTGCTGACAAAATGAAGAAAATGGGAATTGGACCTATTGAAATAAAGTGATTGTTCCTTTCTTTCTCCCTTCTCCCTTCCCTGTTGTTTTCTTCCCTTTCTTCCCACTTCCTCCCATTCTTCTTCCTTTCCTTTTTCCCTCTTCGTCTCCCTTCTCTCTCTTTCCTCTGAGGGAAGGAAAGGGCTGTGTTCAGTTGACTCTCATGAGGCTTAACTCAAAAGTCCATCTGGTTTCTCTAGAAATTAAATCTCATTAGGAGCCAATGTGTCTCTACCACAGATAACTAATCCCTTGAACAGATCCCTTTCCAAAATTGCAAAATTTAGAAAGACTTTCCCATTTGTCAGCCCTATTCATGCCTCTCTCCCCAACCCCTACCCAAACACACATGTGAAGATGCTGCTGTTGCTGCTGCTAAGTCGCTTCAGTCGTGTCCGACTCTGTGCGACCCCATAGATGGCAGCCCACCAGGCTCCCCCGTCCCTGGGATTCTCCAGGCAAGAACACTGGAGTGGGTTGCCATTTCCTTCTCCAATGCATGAAAGTGAAAAGTGAAAGTGAAGTTGCTCAGTCGTGTCCAACTCTTAGTGATCCCACGGGCTGCGGCCCACCAGGCTCCTCTGTCCATGGGATTTTCCAGGCAAGAGTGCTGGAGTGGGGTGCCATTGCCTTCTCCGATGTGAAGATGACCTTCAGGTATAAAACTAAGCTAAGAAGAAATCCATGACCTGCTCATTTTTAGAATAGAACAGATCATCAATGCTCTCACCACTGTTTTCATATTTTCTAGTGTAATACCTATCATAAAAGAGGCATTCAGAGGAAAAAAAATTCTTGAATAAATTATGACAAACGCATAAATATAGTCTACATACAGAGAGTCTAAATATGGACTTTCTTCAGTGTCATATTTCCATGGAACAGCGTCAGTTTCCTGGTTAGTTTCACAATAAAATTAATTGCCTTTATCAAGTTTTATCATTTTTACAACAGACATCTATTCGATAAGTAGTGAGCAGAGAGTCAGATTCATTCATTTTCTTTTCAGCAAGCATTAATCATGTCAAGTACTGTGTGCCAAATACAACTGTAAACAAGATAGAGTCTGCTGGTGTCCTGGAAGAGCTTACCTTCTATTGGATTACTTAAGCAGCTCAGATTGGGAACGGGCCAGACTCTCCAGAGCTAAGTGATTCTCTCCAATGTATTATTCAAAATTTTCATTACTACACATTGTGGATAGTCACTGTCTCTAGCTGAAAACTGCAGAAGTGAAAGTCATGAACACTCAACTTAGACTGCAAGTACATCGAAGCAACTAGCACCTCTAAAGCAGCTAGGAAGCTGGTTTTACCTTCCAGAATCAGTGTCACTTCCTTATACCGGGGAAGTGATATTGCTTTAATGTGCATCTTTTTAGCCCCTAAAAAAATAATTTGTAGCTTAAAATTTACTCTTCCCCACCACCCCCCCCAATAGCAATAATTAAAGAAAACCCTAAAGCTTGGACAACTGGCAAATATTCAGTAATATGCATGCTATGACTTATTTTTCCCAGGAGTGAGCATAAATTTGCACTGTTTTTACCACATTCGTAGGTCCAGTTTTCTCTGTTAAACAATGGCTAACATGAGAAAATCCGTTCATGGGTGTGGTTCATGGCCTGGAACATGGTCAAGGAGCTACCCCCATGGGACTGGCAATTACTTGTGGTGAGTCTGGAATCACAGTGCAATCTGTTCCTGGGCCCACACTCGGACAGGCCTTGCCCAAGGAATTGTCTGTGTGTACAACACACAGGAAGGAATTAAGACAGGCTGGAACCTGGGACCTGGAACCCTTTGCTGTAAAGCTTGCACCTGGAAAGCTTGCACATCTACTCAAACTACAAAATACAAAGAAACTACAAGAGACTAAAAATACTTGTGCCTGTGCAGCTGGGGCAGTTTCTGGACAAAAGATACAAAAAGACCCAAAACTCCAACTTCATTTCAGTCACTCAGTCGTGTCCAACTCTTTGGGACTCCATGAATTGCAGCACCCCTGGCCTCCCTGTCCATCACCATCTCCCGGAGTTCACTCGAATTCACGTCCACCGAGTCAGTGATGCCATCCAGCCATCTCATCCTCTGTCATCCCCTTCTCCTACTGCTCCAAATCCCTCCCAACATCAGAGTCTTTTCCAATGAGTCAACTCTTTGCATGAGGTGGCCAAAGTATTGGAGTTTCAGCTTTAGCATCATTCCTTCCAAAGAATACTCAGGACTGATCTCCTTCAGAGTGGACTGGTTGGATCTCCTTGCAGTCCAAGGGACTCTCAAGAGTCTTCTCCAACACCACAGTTCAAAAGCATTGATTCTTCGGCGCTCAGCTTTCTTCACAGTCCAACTCTCACATCCATACATGACTACTGGAAAAACCATAGCCCTGACTAGATGGACCTTTGTTGGCAAAGTAATGTCTCTGCTTTTTAATATGCTATCTAGGTTGGTCATAATTTTCCTTCCAAGGAGTAGGCGTCTTTTAATTTCATGGCTGCAGTCACCATCTGTAGTGATTTTGGAGCCCAGAAAAATAAAGTCTGACACTGTTTCCACTGTTTCCCCATCTATTTCCCATGAAGTGATGGGACCGGATGCCAGGATTTTCGTTGTCTGAATGTTGAGCTTTAAGCCAACTTTTTCACTCTCCACTTTCACTTTCATCAAGAGGCTTTTTAGTTCCTCTTCACTTTCTGCCATAAGGGTGGTGTCATCTGCATATCTGAGGTTTTCGATATTTCTCCCAGCAATCTTGATTCCAGCTTGTGCTTCTTCCAACCCAGCGTTTCTCCTGATGTACTCTGTACAGAAGTTAAATAAACAGGGTGACAATATACAGCCTTGACGAACTCCTTTTCCTATTTGGAACCAGTCTGTTGTTCCATGTCCAGTTCTAACTGTTGCTTCCTGACCTGCATACAGGTTTCTCGAGAGGCAGGTCAGGTGGTCTGGTATTCCCATCTCTTTCAGAATTTTCCACAGTTTACTGTGATCCACACAGTCAAAGGCTTTGGCATAGTCAATAAAGCAGAAATAGATGTTTTTCTGGAATTCTCTTGCTTCTTCGATGATCCAGCAGATGTTGGCAATTTGGTCTCTGGTTCCTCTGCCTTTTCTAAAACCAGCTTGAACATCTGGAAGTTCACAGTTCACGTATTGCTGAAGCCTGGCTTGGAGAATTTTGAGCATTACTTTACTAGCATGTGAGATGAGTGCAATTGTGAGGTAGTTTGGGCATTCTTTGGCATTGCCTTTCTTTGGGATTGGAATGAAGACTGACCTTTTCCAGTCCTGTGGCCACTGCTGAGTTTTCCAAATTTGCTGGCATATTGAGTGCAGCACTTTCACAGCATCATCTTTCAGGATTTGAAAGAGCTCAACTGGAATTTAATCACCTCCACTAGCTTTGTTTGTAGTGATGCTTTCTAAGGCCCACTTGACTTCACATTCCAGGATGTCTGGCTCTAGGTGAGTGATCACACCATTGTGATTATCTTGGGTGTGAAGATCTTTTTTGTACAGTTCTTCTGTGTATTCTTGCCATCTCTTCTTAATATCTTCTGCTTCTATTAGGTCCATACCATTTCTGTCCTTTATCGAGCCCATCTTTGCATGAAATGTGCCCTTGGTATCTCTGATTTTCTTGACGAGATCTCTAGTCTTTCCCATTCTGTTGTTTTCCTCTATTTCTTTGCATTGATCGCTGAAGACGGCTTTCTTATCTCTTCTTGCTATTCTTTGGAACTCTGCATTCAGATGCTTATATCTTTCCTTTTCTCCTTTGCATTTTGCTTCTCTTCTTTTCACAGCTATTTGAAAGGCCTCCCCAACAGCCATTTTGCTTTTTTGCATTTCTTTTCCATGGGGAGGGTCTTGATCCCTCTCTCCTGTACAATACCACTCAAGGGGTAGACAAAAGACCTAAGCTACCCACTCCCACCCAACTCCTGGACATACCTCTACCCTCACCCTGTAAAGGAACCAGCTTGCCCCTCCCTCAGAGAGTGAGCAAGGGAATCTGTTGTATTTTTTGCTCTCTGGGAGAGAGATTGCCTTGGTTCCTTTACAGGGTGAGGGTAAGGGTGTGTCCAGCTGCAGGGCCTTGCCTGAGTTTCTTGTCTGGCTTCTGGTCAATGTCTATTGATTGTGGAAGGTCAAGAATCCTGGTTGGTATCAGAATGGCTTCAGACCAGATCAAAACAAACAAACGATTAAAAACCATTATGGTTAGAGTTTTTTATGAAATTATTGAACCAAAAAAGAACATCCAAGATCAAGAAGCTGGGACTGTTGAGGCAAAAAATTTTTAATAAATAAACAATAAGGGGATGAGGGTACAAGGGAAAGTCAGTAATCCAATATCAGAGCTAGGTACCAATCCTGCCAACCAAAAGTGTCCAGGTGTACTGATGCACAGTTAAATGTGCAAATGTCTAAGGATGGGTTTGTGAACATTGAGCATGTTCTAAACTTCTTGTGCCCTGACACAAAATGGCATCACAGATGTATGTAGAAAGAATGGAACCAAAACAGTGTAGCCAGTTTGGATGGATTATTTGACTTTTCTGGGGGGAAATTTGCACTCAGTATCCCATTCTTAATTGCTGAACTTCCAAGTTCCTATCTTCTCCTTTTCCTAGAGTAAGTTATAACCATTGTAATCATGAAGAAGGCTCTTAATCCATTTTTGTCCCTTTTTTTGAGCTCTGAATATCGTTTGAAATGGTGGTAAAAGGACAGAATAATCTAAATAAGTGTGACTATCTGAAGGTAAATAGTGCTCTCAATCACTCAGATGCTTAAATAAATCTAGATTTTATTTTCCAGGCCAAGAACATATCAAGATGATTTAGTGTATTTTCCGTCTGTGTGTGTGGAATCATGTGTGTGTCAAATCAAACATTGAGCACATTAATCAAATTTTTTTTAAAGAAATGGAAAATAATATATCCCTCTTCATCAAGATTCCCAAGACATCTAACCCCTAGGAATAATTTTAAATTTAACTTAATATACAAATTCCCAAGGAAAAATCTCCTCCAAATGAATTTGTTCAAAACATGTCTTCTGACATTTCATCCATTTAGAGAGGCTTATGAGGAAGCGGGAGTTGGTGATGGACAGGGAGGCCTGGCGTGCTGCGATTCATGGGGTCGCAAAGAGTTGGACACGACTGAGCGACTGAACTGAACTGAACTGAACTGATGAGGAAGCTTGATTGAGCAAGCTTTAGATAGATAAGGCATCTTCATTCTCTGATAAAGACCCAAATCAACAAGCCACCAAATAAATAAAAAGGAAGATAAAGCTGTGTTAGATGAATCAGCAGCCCCTAGTCTTACACTTGAATGTGCCTTAAGACTTCAGTTGAAAACATCATTGTAAATGTTTCCTGGCTGCTTCAGTTACAATCCAATTGGGTTTCTCCCATGACTTTGTTACAGCACATGTCACTTTGTTATATAGCTATTTGCACATGTGGCAGAAATTTATTCCAAAGTACTAATAGCTGTATTCTCCACTTCCTACAGCTCCTCTCCCTCAAAGTCTAAGGTTGGCCTGGCCCTTTTCTTGTTCAAGAAACCACTGGAGGGTCATCCGATGCCTGAGGGGAAGATTTCAGGGCAAAACCACAAAAGAACCATCTCTGGGTTATGAATTTAAAAACTGAGAGGATGGGCTAAAACGGAAAGATTTGGAAGATAGATGAATTACTTTCTCCTTCTCCTATTATCTACCAGGCCAAGAAAATACTCTGTGGACCTGGGAAAGAGGAGAAGAAAGATATGCCAGGAAATGAGAATAAAGGAATAAGCAGAGAAGAGTGAAGTCAACATGAAGATATGATCCACCTTCATATGGGGAGAAAAAACACTGGCAGAGGGACTAGAAATCACGAGTAAAGTGGTGTTGTGTGAGTCAAGGAGTGGAAGGAAAAGGAGACTGTGATCAGAGAATGGTTCACTCATTTTTCTGCCGTAGAACATTCCCAATAGGTGTAAAGAGCAGGTATGGCCACAGGTGCATAGAGGAAAATGAAAACAAAGGCCACTGCATAGAGAATATCAAGGAATACTGACATGAGGGGACGACCTGAGTAATTGCACTACCATCTTATTTACACAGCAAAAGGGTCTCCATCCTGCCTGTGAGTGGGATGCCAGCTCTCCACTGACGGCACAGCAGGGCAGAAAGGATTTGCCTCATTGAAACAGACACTGTCCTCCCCATAAAACAATACAGTGATGCAATGTAAAGAAAGTAGAGTGGGACGCGACAGTGAGTGAATCTTCTAGCCTCATGAGGAAAGTTAATGATGCAATCAGGGAGGGGTAGAGCAGCTGTGCTGGAAGACAGCTGAGGGCGGAGAAGTGAGTCATGGTAACTCTTCATGAAAGGCCACCAGGCTCTCACCACCTGCCCTCAGCCAGGGCTGGCCGAAGTTCTAAAAGTGTCCAAGGAGGCGACCCAGTTCCAAAGACCATATCACTTGTGGCAAACTGCAGCCTCTCTCCCTAAGTGTTTCTGGAAGCGTGGGAACAAACATCATCTCTGGCCTCCGGAAGAACGTGCTACGGCTGAATTGCTTTCAGTCTTGGAAGTTGCTGGCGTCAGAGACTCTTATTTTCTCCAGTCATTAGAGTGCATTCAAATCAAGGCACGCCTTTTCCCTCAGCTTTTCGTTTCCTCAAACGTAGGCGATCAAACCTCTCCCACACATCTGTCTCCGCTCAACTGAGCCAGGCCGCCTCGGGAGGTGGATGCTGGCAGCTCCCGTTTGTTAGCATCAATGCTCATCAGCAAAATTCCTTTTGTCGCACACTGTAATTTATTCACATGTCCCAGGGATTGGGGCATGACATCTTGGGGTGGGGCAGGCATTATTTTGTCTAGCACACTCAGCTTCCTTTATCTGTAAAGTGAGAGTAATAATACTACCTACCTTGCAGAATTAATACACACACATTGCTTTGGACAGTGTTTGACACTCATAAGTTACAGCTTATTGTTGGCAGAGTCGTACCCAGGTGAGATCCAGGAGGAGGGAGAAGATGGGGGAAAGGACTGTGTTTTACAGCTCTGGGCAAAGAAAATGCTGCGAAGCTCAGAGCTAGGTCAATCTGAATTTGAATCCTTGTTTCATCCCTGATAGCTTCATCACCTTAGAAAATGAACATTTTTTGAGCCTCAATTTCTTCATCTGGAAAAAGGAGACAGTAATATTCAGCTTGCTACTGCTAAGTCACCTCAGTCGTGTCCGACTCTGTGTGACCCCATAGATGGCAGCCACCAGGCTCCCCATCCCTGGCATTCTCCAGGCAAGAACACTGGAGTGTATAACTTCCCTGGTAGCTTAGATGGTAAAGAATTTGCCTGTAATACAGGAGATGCATGTTCGATCCCTGGGTCAGGAAGATACCCTGGAGAAGGGAATGGCTGCCCACTCCAGAATTCTTGCCTGGAGAATTTCATGCACACAGGAGTCTAGTGAGCTACAGTCCATGGGGTTGCAAAGAGTCAGACACGACTGAGAGACTAACACTGGACACAGTCTATGGCAAGACTGCATGTATAAAATGCCTGGTAAATGACAGTACATGATCAGGTAATGAGTCCACTTGTCCCCCCCGCCCCTTATTTTTTTTCTTATACTTACATAAGTGCCATGTCCTGGGGTCTGTGACAGTGCGGAACATAACCTGTCATCTTATATTCTACTATGAAGTCACTAAGATTATAATAGAGTCATGATTTTTTTTCCTGCAAGTTGACTTTTAATCTTTCATTCTTTCCCAATGAGTTCTACTTCCTTGTATTATTTTGGTTTCCGTCTCCATTCATTAGATAATATTTACCATGGAAAGACAAATTCTTGGGAATACTAGATTCTGGAACCCCTAATAAGAATGCTAGATATTAGCATGGTCAAACTCATACAGTGTGCACCCCAGGGTTTTTGAATCATTCACTGTTTTTGAAATTACCCTTCACATGTGTAAAGTAACTCAATACAAATGCAGATAGACATAAGACTGGTTCCTGGAAAGATCATGTAATCTTGGTCCTTGAGAAATCCAAGCATGATATACCCAAAGATATTTAATTATGATTGATTATCTTCCACATATTCCTCATGTATGTATTAACAATCTAGTAGGACAGTAATTCTCAAATTTTGCTACCCATTGGAATCACTTAGAAGTCTTTAAAAAATACAGGTTTTTCTTTGCCACTTTCAAAGAGTGCAACTTAATTAATACAGGATTTGACCTGAGCACAGTGTTTTTCCCAGATGATTTTAATGTTCAGCAAAGTTTGGAAACTGCTGTCTGAAGCTAGTACCTACCCAGGAGTCATTACACAAAAGACATGTGTTTATGTGTTATTCAGCTTGAGTTTCACCAATTCATTCAATAAATATTTGTATACAGAGAGATACTGCATTGTTAAAATGTATTATTTTTAGTAGTACTAATTCATCGGACGTGACCGAAGCGACTTAGCATGCAATTCATCTGTATTTTCTTTCATAATTAGGAAGAGCGCCCCCACTCAAGGTGGAGCATAGAATTTGTTAAGTCAAATGAACAAATTTTTTGGTAAAAGGTAAATATTACAAACTATACAACAGAATAGCCTGTATCTCTTTTGTTTTTCTCTCTTAGGACACTCTGCTTTTAGCCACATACCAAAGTACAAAAGCAAGCCAAGTGGAGGGCTATCTGCATGTGTGTGTGTGTTCACACATGTATATGTGTATATATTTCTGTCCAGGGACAGCCAGGCTTACCTGGGGCTTGTAAAAGACACAATGACACAATTCTGTGTCACATTCACCTCATCTGCTACTAACCTCAATCCCCTTTTTCCTTTCATGTCTCTCTCCTCATCCCTACTCTTTGTGGAAATAGCAGAGCATCCATCACACTGCGGGTTATGGAATAAGTGCCCACATTTTTAAGATTTATTTATTTGACTGGGCGTGGTGGCAGAATACAGTTGGAAGACATTTAATACAGAGCCAAAAGGACCCACTAATATAAATATTTGCCTTTAGCATTAGCTAACCTGGCTACTTAGGGGAATCATTGGAAGAACTTAAAAAAACAAAACACTAATGCCAATGCCAGGGTCCCATCTAAACAAATAGATTCTGTTTCCATTGTTTCGAGTGGAGTCCAAATTTAGGGCATTCATATTTTGCCGTATTCTTCTTCTCCTTTCCTCCCTTCCTCCTCCTCCTCTTTCTCCTCTCCTCACTTCTTCCTCAAAGCTCCTTAGGTAACAGTAATATAGAACTTGATATCAGAGCTGGAAGGAAAAAGTAATGACAATGACGGTCAAGGAAGGAAACATTAACACCAATATGTGAATGCAATAACCTGCACAGATACAGCATAAAACAAATGCAAGCGCATTCATTAGATTAATCATATGAGGTCATTTCTTCTGTGTATGATCTGTTTAAATTAAGGGTTATTGGGTCAGCATCTACTATGCACCTGGGTGACGCAACAAAGGTCCGTCTAGTCAAGGTGATGGTTTTTCCAGTGGTCATGGATGGATGTGAGAGTTGGACTATGAAGAGGGCTGAGGGCTGAAGAATTGGTGCTTTTGAACTGTGGTGTTGGAGAAGACGCTTGAGAGTCCCTTGGAGATGGGACTCTCCATCTGGATATGCAACCAGTCCATCCTAAGGGAAATCAGTCCTGGGTGTTCATTGGAAGGACTGATGTTAAAGCTGAAACTCCAGTATTTTGGCCACCTGATGCAAAGAGCTGACTCATTTGAAAAGACCCTGATGTTGGTAAAGATTGAAGGCAGGAGGAGAAGGGGACGACAGAGGATGAGATGGTTAGATGGCATCACTGACTCAATGGACATGAGCTTGGGTAAACTCCAGGAGTTGGTGATGGACAGGGAGGCCTGGTGTGCTGTGGTTCATGGGGTCGCAAAAAGTCAGACTTGACTGAGCGATTGAACTGAACTGAACTGAACTGATGCTACATGGGTCTTTCTAATGTCTCCAATCTAGCAGTCTACTCAGTCAATTGTAATTCTTTCCCAACACATCTGCTATTCCCATGATGGGGAATTTTTGATCCATACATCCCCAGCTCTTTTTGTGTGCTCTCAGGGGTTGACCAATAGAGTCTCACATGTAGTTGGTGCTCATTGACTCTTTATGGGTTGACTGTAGAAGTGAGCAATTAAATTAAATGCTGAGAGTCATGAAATATGCAGGAAAAGACACAGTCTAACTCCCACATTCATGGAATTCATAATATCATGTGAGAGTCACATGAAAAATATATTCATGGCTTCCCAGGTGGTCTCCAATGTGGGAGACTTAAGAATCATGGGTCCAATCCCTGGACTGGGAAGATTCCCTAGAGGAGGGCTTGGAAACTCATTCCAGTACTCTTGCTGGAGAATCCCATGGATAGAGGAGCCTGACAGGTTACAGTCAACAGGGTCACAAAGTGTTGGACAGGATTGAAGTGATTTTCTTGTTGTGACTGAACAGTCATGTCCAACTCTTTGCGACCCCATGGACTGTAGCATGCCAGGCTTCCTTGTCCTTCACCGTCTCCCAGAGTTTGCTCAAACTCATGTTCATTGAGTCGGTGATACCATCCAACCATCTTGTCCTCTGTCATCCCCTTTTCCTCCTACTTTCAATCTTTCCCATCATCAGGGTTTTTTCCAATGAGTCAGCTCTTCTTACCAGGTGGCAAAAGTATTGTAGCTTCAACTTCAGCATCAGTCCTTCCAATGAATATTCACAATTGGTTTCCTTTAGGATGGACTGGTTTGATCTCCTTTCTTTCCAAGGGACTTGCAAGAGTCTTCTCCAAGACTCTGAGCCAGAGAACGCTCAGAAGGTGCAAACAAAACTCTGTGTGCTCCAAGACCCAGGAAAAGAAGCAGTGATCTCCACAAGAGACTGAGGCAGACCTACCTTTGAGTGTTTGAGTGTCTCCTGGGGAAAGACAGGTCAGCAGTGGCCTGCCACAGGGACTGGGGCTCTGGCAACAGTAGTCCTGGGAGGCACAGCAGAAGTCCTCTTAGAGCAGGTCACCATTAACCCCACCTTAGAGCCGTCAAGCAGGTGACCCACAAACTGGATAATAATTATACCAAAGAAGTTCTAGCACTGTTGTGAAGGTTCTAGTGCCCACAACAGATTTCCCAACCTGCGGATCCAGCAACAGGACTAAGAACCCCCAGGGAATTTGACTTTGAAGGTCAACAGGGTTTGATTACAGAACTTACACAAGACTGAGGAAACAGAGACTGTTGGCGGGCACAAACAAAATCTTTTTTGCACCAGGACCCAGGAGAAAGGAGCAGTGACCCCACAAGAGACTGAGCCAGACTTGCCTGTGAGCATTCGGGAGTCTCCAATAGAGGCGAGGGTTGACAGTGGCCTGCCACAGGGTCAGGGACACGGAGTGCAGCAGTCCTGGGAGGTGTGGCATGCTGGCATAAGTCCTTTTGCAGGTCGCCATTACCACCATTACCCCTACCATAGTTTGGCATCAGGTCAAACTACAGGGAGGGAACAAAGCCCCACTCATCAGCAGAAAATTAAAGATTTACTAAGCATGGCCTTACCCACCAGGGCAAGATCCAGTTTCCCCCACAGCCATCCCTCCCGTTAGGAAGCTTCCACAAGTCTCTTATCCTCATCCATCAGAGGGCAGACAGAATGAAAACCACAATCAAAAAAAAAAACCTAACCAAACTGATTACATGGATCACAGCCTTGTCTAACTCAATGAAAACATGAGCCAAGCCACGTAGGGCCACCCAAGATGGACGGGGGTCATGGTGGAGAGTTCTGATAAAATGTGGTCCACTGGAGAAGGGAATGACAAACCACTTCCTCATTCTTGCTTTGAGAACCCTGTGAATAGTATGAAGCAATTTAGCATGCAAAATTAGAAAGTAACATGGGACATCCTCCCCGCCAAAAATTTGTTAAAGCAATTGAAGGGCAAGGTCTCTGGTCAAGAAGGGGAAAAATAATATGTATCATCATGGCTGATTTTCATTGTTATAGAGCAGAATCCATCACAACATTATAAAGCAATTTTCCTCCAATTAAAAAAATAAATGTAAAAAAAAAAAAGAAGGGGAAAAATAATCATGGGACTAAGGAGTTAAGGAGGAAGGCTTTGAGAAGGAAATGAAACTTGAACTCAGTATGGAAGCTGTGGCAGAATTTGAAGGATTAGAATAGTAGCAGGCGTTGTGTAAAGTGAGAATTACAATGTGGAAATGATAGCAATGGATGCGCAGCGTAACATCTGAGTAAGGATCTTGTTGTCTATCCAACTGATAAGAGCAACATAGATTAAAAAAAAAATAAACCATGTGACAATAAACTTTGATGAGTGGGATTTGTTCACCACTGCATTCTTAGTTCCTAGAAATGTGTGGTCTATAGTAGGCTCCTAATAAATATTTGTTGAATAAATGACTGTTTAAACAACTAAATGAAAAATGAAGGAAGGCATGAAGAATCAGTATTCATCAGGCATTTATTTATTGCTCAAATTTATTAAGTACCTACTGCATGCCTGGTTATATCCTAGAAATTAGAGACACAAAGATAAATATAATTGTATTCTCTATTGTCACATTCAGTGATTTACGTAAGAATCACCTAAGGAGTTTAGTAAAAATGAGGATTCTTGGGATTTACTCCCTAGATACCTCAGAGATTCTGACTGAAAATGCTGCGGGTGGGGTTTAGGAATATACATTTTCATAATTTTTCTTCCCCTGGATACTGAGTACTCTGAGGATTATACTTGGAGAAATTCTTGCATAGGAGAAAAGATCTAACATGCACCTCACCAAAGAAATCTCCCAATAATTGTGAATATCAGGTAAAGGGTGCTATAATAGAGACTCTCTCAGGGAATGACAGTGATAGTATTACTGAACTGAGTTCTGAGTATTGAGTCGGCTTCTAGAGAGTCAGCATGAAAAGAAAGAAGCAACAGCAGGGAGGTGTGAAAAAAACAGAACATTCAGGAAACAGCAATTGGCTTGGTACAAAGATTTGATGTATCTTGGGATGCACCAATTTCTCTCAATAATGTATTTTTGGCTGCTTGGCCTAGCATTGTTAGGAGAGAAAGAACAAGCAGTGCTTAAATCAGATGAACCAGTTAAAAACCTGGGAGGATTATGAAACAGAGAGACCACCACATGACTGTGATCATGCTTCTACAGGTTTAGCTCTAGCCCACAGCTTGATGTAAGTTCACAGATTAGTACGATTCATGGAATGCTTACTTCTCTAATTATAGGACCTTTGGTTCTCCAGTGTTGGAAAAATTGAGCTCGAAAAAGCAGAACAAAACACTTTCTTGGTACTGACTTCCTCTGTACCAAGAATGTTCTGTTTAATCAAGAAAATGTGACCTTTCACTTTACTTATCAAGAAAGGAACACATTTCCAACTAAGTACAGATCATTCAGACACACTTCTTAAAAGAGGAGTTTGGGCTGTTTATAAAAGACAGTTGAACACATCCTTTGGTCTATCCATGTAAATCTGTAGGCTAATCTATAATTATACTCTCTGGAAAGAATATAGAACATGATTTCAACATCTAGTTGTTTTTTCTCATATTGATGCTCCTGATTCTCTTTTTGACATCAAACCTGTGGGAAGAGAATTTTGAGTTATCCCAGAAGAGAGAAGCAAGCTGACAGAAAACTGCAATTCAGCTTGAGTCTATTGCGTATTAGTGTAATACAAGACTCATCCTCCTGTGCAATTTAGATGCTTCAGCTCAGGCAGGCTTTGTGATTCCTCAAACATGAGACATGCTTGAGAAAAAGACTGTCAATCATAAATTGGGGAGATGCTAGGGACAAAGCTCCCAGGCTACTTATCTCTGAAAATAATTAATTTAAAACACAGTCATCATCTTATGGGACTTCTACAACTGCAGAACGTTGGGAGGGGCTGTTTTCTTAGTCCAGTGGCTTGGATGTGGGGACAGTGTCTCCTCGGCTTCCTGGAGCGGATCATCGCCTTTCTAACCTAGCCACGCACATGCTGCCAGCATCAGTGCATGTTAGTAAGGGCCTTCAGAGGCTGGGGGATGGGAAGTTGTTATTTCATCAATCACAGTAGAAGAGGTTCCCAAGTGACCAAAAGGTAGGTTTTTTTCTTTTTTCTTTTTTCAAGTTGAATTTCTTCTGCCACATTTAACCAAGGCTCCACCCCAGGTCACTGACCTCCTATCTGAAAGAAGCATCATTTAGGGGTTGCCCTCCCTACCTCAGCTGCTCCCTCCAAGCTTTATCTCTCATGGGGGTACAGTTACTCCAGTCCCCTGCAGCATCTCATGGCTATTTTTTGAGTGACAAAATGGTTTCTTTCACATATACAACCTGCCACAAGATGCTATTCCTTTTAACAATCAGAACAGTTGAGTGTTTCTACCTCATTGAATGCTCTTTTTTTTTTTTTTCCTTTTGAACTGTCTTCTGTTTCCACACCAAACATACTGGGTTTCATTGTGCTAGACAGTGGAAGCGAGAAGTGTTAGTCACTCAGTCATGTCCAATACTTTGTGAACCCATGGACTGGACTCAAGCCCGCCAGGCGCCTCTGTCCATGGGCTTCTCCAGGCAAGAATACTGGAGTGGGTTGCCATATCCTTCTTCAGGGGGTTTTCCCAACCCTGGGATTGAATGGGTCTCCCTGACTGCAGGCAGATTCTTTACTGTCTGAGCCACAGGTGCACTTTTCCTTCTTATCCCTTTGAATTTAGAAGCAAATTAAAAAGCTTAAGTTCTGACTTATTTTGGTGCCTGTGACCAAAAATAGGGGATTCACCTCCCATCACTAGGACCCTATTTGTGGATGCTCGAACTTGAAGACCTGAGTCACACTTAAGAAGCTTCAGTCCATTGGATTGATATAGGCATCTCTGAACGTGACTTCTTTCTTGGGTCTTGTTCTCTAGCATTGCTTCATTTACCCTCTTCTCTTCCTCCTGAATTATTTTATGTATAATCAAATCAATGGGAACTTGAAAGGAGAAGACATTTGATCCTTTCAACCCCAGTTGGGTCTGATTTCCTAAATCGCACCTCATAGCATTTTGTGGTATGTTTCTTGGCAAAAGTCTAAGCAATTATATAAGGCTTTCCCATTCCTATATGTGTGTGGTCACCATACAAATCCAGTAACTATGTATATCACCAGTCACCAACAACCTTTGCAGTACTACCAGGGTTTGTCCCCAAATGGCAGTTATTTAAACTTTCCTGATGACATAATTCTTAAGGCTGGCCCTGAAAAGTCATGAAGTAATTGACAGCCTTTGTTTCTTGATCTACAAGGCCAGGTACCCTATGGCAGATGTTCTTTGTACATTGATCCCCATGAAGGATCCCTGCAGACAGTTTCCATTCAGGGCAATGGTTTCCTGCAGCTTTTTACCTAAGAGCATCTGTTCACCTTATATTTAGCCTATGCATAGAACAGCAAGAAATGTCAAATAGTAAGGTGTCAGGAAGGAACCTTGCCTGTTGAGGACGACAAGATTTCTTGTCCCTCTTGGGACAATTCTGAAGCGTGTTCTGCACAGTTTTTCAGAGACTGCCCAGTGGGATCGAATCCCAGTGAAGCTCAGCCACCATCGGATGATGAACTTACCCTTCATTGGCTCTGGCCTGTCTCCTTTCCTCCTGCTGTTGGCATGCTTTCTGGGATCACCTTCAAAATAAATTTACAGTGAAAACCTTGTCTCTGGGTTTTCTCTAAACAGTACCCAAATGAATACAGATCCCAGGCAAGTATGGGACCTGTTCTAACCACAACCCAACTCATTCTCCTTAGAATCAGGAAGTATAATGCACAATGAGCTATGGTTTCTTGCAGCATATTGTCTTGACTAGGGTTTCCAATGAAGAATTGATAGCACCTCCCATACTAATGTTTCACGCTATCACCAGGGATTCCTATGTTGGCAGGTAAAACAAAAAGACCATGAACCAAACGACTGCATCTGCCTTCCCCCAAGAAAGGCTCCAGGTCTTTAATAAAAGGTTTGTACACAAAGGCAGGATGAACGCCAACTTCTGGCCTTTTCTTGCAAGAGTTTCTTAGACATTTTTATTACACCCATACAAGGTTATTTATTCCTTATTCTTCATCAGGAGCATCAGCTCTTGAATGATCTTTCTCCCAGGGGTTGTACAGAATATTTTGCACAACTTCTGCCCAGCACTAATGTAGTGTTTGGGCAAAACACCCAGGGAAGAAAATCCCACCTGTGATCCTTCAGGTCCTTAATCACAGATGCTTATGAGCTTTGGATAGCAGACCTCCTGGAGGTAGTTGCCCTTCCCACCCGACGTGAGGTGCTCAGCCAACGCTGAGTTTTCTAAAGAGAGCAGCAGTAAAGCTCAGGCCTCACCCCTCAAAACCAAGCCAACCATGCTTATACTCACACCTGCATCCCTAACCCAGATACCTCCTTCTGGTGTCTCAGCTGAGGTACTTCCTAGGTGTCTTCTTTATCCAGAGTCTTGGCTAAGTCACTTTTCTCCACTCTGATTCAGTGCTTTCCCTACTCCTAGCCTGTTCCCCTTCTCCTACCCCTGACCACCAGATTCATAAAGAGAAGGACCCCTTATTTATTTATGGGGTCTCCTTCTACAGTGAGACCACTCTTCCCATCTGTACTGCATGTCACGTCTGATCCTGGCTGGGTGCTGTTCCATGGGAAAAGTTGGAACACTGGGAAGCCAGTGCTTCTTTTTCAGGGCCTCTTGCTTGTGCAGTCACAGTAAGTGATTAAAGGCTTGATTGTCACTTTCAGTTTGGCTCATTGCCCTAGGTGACCACTTTATCAGCTAGAAGCTCAACAACAATCTGCTGACCATCATGGCCCATGTTGGACACTCGGTTCACAGTGACCCGAGTTGAACACTTCGTTGTCACAATAAAGGCATACACTTGGCTGGATTCTGGGGCAGGAAATGTCACCACAGACATGGCAAGGAAAGGCCCCTCTGTTTAAGTCTCAGAGTCATGATTCCAAAAGATAACCCCTAGGTCTTCTGAGACCTCCTTAGCCTTTGGTGTTTGGTTTGTTTTTTTTTTCAAACTTGACTCCAATCCCCAATGTCTTAGTCTGGGTTTTTCCAGCACCCTCCTAATGTTGTCTATAAATTCTTGATCTTACTTCCTCGTGGCCCTTTTTCTCCTATGCTGACATGAGGCAAATGCACTTTTGATCTAGACGCAAATTTCTTTTTGCCAAAATCTGCCAGAAATGCAGTCTCACCAAGCATACTGTGACTTTCGGCTTCATTAATATTTTGCAGGGTCACATTTCTCTAGGGTAAAAATTCCACTATGCACAACCCAGGGCTTCCCTGGTAGCTCAGCTGGTAATGAATCCGTCTGCAATGCAGGAGACCCCAGTTCCATTCCTGGGTCAAGAAGATCCCCTGGAGAAGGGACAGGCTAAGCACTCCGGTATTCTTGTGTTTCTCTTATGGTTCAGATGGTAAAGAGTCCACCTGCAACGTGGGAGACCTGGGTTCAATCCCTGGGTTGGGAAGATCCCCTGGAGGAGGACATGGCAACCCACTCTAGTAGTCTTGCCTGGAGAATCCCCATGGACAGAGGAGCCTGGTGGGCTACAGTCCATTGGGTCGCAAAGAGTCAGGCATGACTGAGTGACTAAGCACAAGCACAACCGTGGGATGTTTTCCAGCTGCCCACTCCAGGGAGTTGTCTCCTGGGAGCAGCTGTGACTGGGCAACGTGTAGTTTCCAGCTCTCCTAGGAATTCTGTGGGGGTAAAAATGACTTTTTCAAATACCATGAGGGTGATTCTCACTTCCTTCCACCTCCAGTTTCCCCTCATACCACAGATTGTTCTATTTCTCTTCCTTTAAACTCCTTGAACTATTGCTCCCATATCAGAGTCAGCATGAACTTCTCCCTCTTCACATTTCCCGGATCTGAGAGGAAGGAACTAAAGAGGCAAACACTGAAGTGGGTAAGTTAGACAAGGCTATGGCAGAATCTTGGAATGCTTGCAAGCGAAGGATCTGTGTCCTCGTACAACTATAAATGTAGCAAATGAGTCCACACTCCTTATCTATAAAGTAAGTATAAAGAAGGCATGATTTTCTCATTTTACAGACAAAAGCATGGGTTTAGAGAGAGGTGATACAAATTTCCCATTATCAAATACATTGGAAGTTGTGGAGTTGAGATTTAAACTCCTGTTGTGGTCTTCACACCAATGCAACTTTTCCAGTTAATTGATTTATTTGCTCATCATTTTGATGAAGAGTTGTATTGGTGTCGAGACCAATACAGGAGTTTAAATCTCAACTCCACAACTTCCAAGGGGTTTGATAATGGGAAATTTAAATCACCTCTACTTACTTTATAGATCAGTTCAGTTCAGTTGCTCACTGGTGTCCAACCCTTTGTGACCCCACGGACTGCAGCATGCCAGGCTTCCCTGTCCATCACCAACTCCTGGAGCCTACCCAAACTCATGTCCATTGAATTGGTGATGCCATCCAACCAACTCATCCTCTGTCGTCCCCTTCTCCTCCTGCCTTCAATCTTTCCCATCATCAGGGTCTTTTCCAAGGAGTCAGTTCTTCACATCAGGTGGCCAAAGTATTAGAGTTTCAGCTTCAACATCAGCCCTTCCAATGAATATTCAGGACTGATCTCCTTTAGGATGAACTGGTTGGATCTCTTTGCAGTCCAAGGCACTCTCAAGAGTCTTCTCCAACACCACAGTTCAAAAGCATCAGTTTTTCAGCTCTCAGCTTTCTTTATAGACCAATCGTCACATCCATACATGACTACTGGAAAAACCATAGCTTTGACTAGATGGACCTTTGCTGGCAAAGTAATGTCTCTGCTTTTTAATACTCTGTCTAGGTTGGTCATGGCTGCAGTCACCATTTGCAGTGATTTTGGAACCCAAGAAAATAAAGTCTCTCACTGTTTCCATTGTTTCCCCATCTATTTGTCATGAAGTGGTGGGACTGGATGCCATGATCTTCATTTTTTGAATGCTGAGTTTTAAGCCAACTTTATCACTCTCCTCTCACTTTCATCAGGAGTCTCTTTAGTTCTTCTTTGCTTTCTGCCATAAAGGTGGTGTTATCTGCATATCTGAGGTTATTGATATAACTTTACTTTACAGATAAGGTGAGTAAAATGTTTAGCATCTGTGCCTAGGACACAGTGAACACTTTATTGTATTTTTCCTTATCCCTAGAAAAATGTTAAATTTTTAGCTGGAAATGCTTATTTCATGTTCCTGGCTCCCTGTCATATAGTCCATAAGAAACATTTCCTTGTAGGTTCCTAACAGATCAAGTGAACCCATCCTGCTTTTCTGCTCAACTGTGTGGAACACAAAATCACATGCAGCTCCTTCTTTTACACCTGAAAATGTTTCTGAAGAGATAGTCCATTGTGGAGTGTGAGCAGATAGTTGAAGATGAAGTTTGCATTGATTTTAAAACCGCTATGCCTGCAGGTGATTGATTTTTTTATTGAGCTCTTTTTGTTTGTGTGAGCTCTTTTTGTTTGTTTGTTATTTTATTTTAAAGCTTCAGGACGCTCTGACTTGTTTTAGCTAATTACAGATATGTAGGGTCATTAACTTGAAAAGCTATAGCTTTTCAGCATCAGATATCCTTGAAATTCACTTTTATTCAAAAGATTCAAAAACAAGAAATCACAAAAGACCATGTTTCCTTCATCTCAAAAAAAAATACAAAAGAAACTTAAGAACACATGTTGATAGTTCTCATAAAAACAAAGTGTGCAAAATCATACATCAAGCATTTCATGCTCAGTCTCCATTTTAGAGAAAATACTTATAAAGAAAAAAAAATACTTGTAAAGAGGCATAAATGTACTATGCACAAAAAATTGATTATACTATTATGCATATTTTATTATGGGAAATTTCAAATATTTAAGTGGACAGAATAGGATAATGAATCCCCCATACCTCAGCTATTATCAACTAATGGCCAATCTTAATTTCTCTCTAGTCCCACCTATTTTATTGAACTCTTTTTAAAATGTGGTTTTGTGGAAGAACCAAAGCAGATTACAGTTTCAACAGAGAGTGAGTAAATGAAATAGTTCCTGGCTTCTTATTTGGTACTGAAGTTGAAGGCAATTCATTGCCACTGAATCATAAGGCAAATGGTCCTCTTGAGTGGGGTCTCATTTTTTTATAGTCAGTTTCCACAATCTGGGGCTTCCCTTGTGGCTCAGCTGGTAAAGAATCCTCCTGCAATGCAGGAGACTTGGGTTCAATCCCTGGGTTGGGAATATCCCCTAGAGAAAGGAAAGGCTTCCACTCCAGTATTCTGGCCTGGAGAATTCCATGGACTATACAGTCCATGGAGTTACAAAGAGTCAGACATGACTGAGCAACTCTCACACTTCCACATTCTGAGCAAAATGAAGGGGAAATTAAAACTGCAAACAACTCTTGCTATAATTTTTAATGCATTTGATCAGAACTTTAATTTTCTTCCTACCTTTACTAAATCATTTCCTCAATGTACTTCTCTAGGTTGCATTTGTTGACTTAATGAAAAAGAGGATTTCAGGAGTAGTGAAGTGATCACTTAGGAAAAGCAGACCTAGTGAATTTAACAAGGAGAAGGCAATAGCAACCCACTCCAGTACTCTTGCCTGGAAAATCCCATGGACAGAGGAGCCTGGTAGGCTGCAGTCCATGGGGTCGCAAAGGTCGGACACGACTGAGCGACTTCACTTTCACTTTTCACTTTCACGCATTGGAGAAGAAAATGGCAACCCACTTCAGTGTTCTTGCCTGGAGAATCCCAGGGATGGGGAAGCCTGCTGGGCTGCCGTCTATGGGGTCACACAGAGTCGGACACGACTGAAGCAACTTAGCAGCAGCAGCAGCAGCAGCAGCAGTGAATTTAACAATTGCAGGACATCCTGAAATTTTCATAAAACATTGTATTAATATACATCTTCAAAAATATTATACAAATGGCAATACTCTGACATAACAGAGAAACAAATGGAGATAGATAGCTTATACACTGATACTGTATAAAATATATCATTATTTAGAAATTTTTCTCCACTATAACAACAACAGCCTCAGACATGAATATAGAATTTGCTAATTTATCTCTTAAAACTACTCAATGTTTGTAGTCCTGAAAACTATACAGTGTTATACTAAGAGTAATGAATACAGGTTAAGAAAGGAGAACTGGCCAGAAGAACTCAGACAGTGAAAGTCAAGATTGAAACATGGAAATAAAAATATCATTACAGAACAAAGCAAGACTTGAAATTCCAGACAGATTTTTAACTAGAGTCTAAGCTGAGTAAATCTAAAGATTTTCTCAATTTATGCTATGAAAATAACAGCACCCAAAGATGTTCTACCTTTTCATCATAAGCATTATCAATTCATTGTTAACTCACCATTTGGAAAATATTGCACAAAGCCTCTTAGGCACATTATTTTAAATGAAGGAACGGTACATTCCTTTTCCGTCCAAAGTGTGAATTCCCATACTGGAAAGAATTAGTAACCAAGGTCATTAAAATATTGAAAAAAGAAATGAGACATGCCTCAGAAATTATGCATGCCAACTTCCTTGGCAGCTAGCCTGGGTATAACTCATAGTCACTTTCATAGGCCCTGGAACAACTAACCTGGTCTTTTGTTTTGATGACATCTTATTATGTGGAATATCCTTCTGTTCTCCAAAGAGAAATCTTACTTGCCAGAGTTTTAGTCTCTTCCTTCTCCCATTATCAGGACACTGGATTCTGTCATCTTTGCCTGATGTCCTTTCTCTGATTACAACATATACACAGAGGGAGCACCTGGGTACTGGCTGAGAGAAAGCTCTCAGACCCCTTCTCTGAGCAGCCTTCATCTCTCACACACCAATACCTCAAATGATGCCACTAGAATCACTTCTGAGAGTTAACTGTCACCTGTCTTCACCTGACCTCAAAGGGTCAACTCAAGAAGTCTTACTTATTCCACTCGAATGCAATGGGGAATTCAGAAAGAGTGAGATTCTGACTTGACAGGAACCAGTTCTCATCCATTTCCATATACTCAGTATGTGCCTGTCCTGTGATAGGTGCTCAGTAAAAGGGCAGTGAAATGAAAATAAACAAAATAAAATATTCAGTGAGGAAATGCTAAAATAAGGGAGAAAAGGTCTAGAGAGTGAAGACCAGAAATCCACCATCTTTACCTCTTTGCTACAGGTGGACCTTGAAGTTCAAACTCATTTGTCAGATGCCACCAACTGCTTTCTGTTAACATGTTTCTAAGAGCAGACTGTCCTGCTTCCTGGGTACCAGGCTTCCAATCTCTCTAGTTTAGATGTCCCTGATAATTTAGATGTCTCTGCAGGAACCTGGATCTGCAGACTACTGCATAAGCAGAAAGTACTTTCTACCTGTCCGAGGAGTGAGAAGAAAATGGATTAGTCTACAGGGCATTGGAAAGGGAGAAGGAAAGGAATTAGAAGTATGAGTGGCAGAACTACTGCATACCTCTCTGAGGAAAACTTCGTGGAAAGTAAGCAGAAATGGATAGTTTTAAGGAAAACAATTTTGAGATCTCTGCTTGTTTCCACTGACTTTAAAACTCCCAAAATCATAATAAACCCCCATATGCACTTTAGATTCAGCAACTTATTAGCATTTTTGATATTTCCTTTTTTTTTTCTCTCTCTCTCCTCCTCTTACCCTCATTCAAGTGGAATCCCGTAGCAAAGCGACCTTGATCCCAAAGTTTCACAGAACTTGGTGAGAGAGCCCTTTTAATTCGTATTTGCATACATCCATTTTTCCCCCAAGTCATACTCCTGTTTTCAAAGTGAGTCCAGTCCTGGCTCTATACAATGGATGGAATCTAAAGCCCTATCCCTTTTCAGGCCTTGAAGAGCCCAGACCCCTGATTATTTTGTGGCTCTTTTGAATGAAAATTGGAGAATATAAATAAGAAGGAAGAGGTGAGGGAATTCTCTGGTGGTCCAGTGGTAAAGAATTCACCTGTCAATGCAGGGGACAGAGTTCAATCTCTGGTGCAGGAACACTCCATATGCCGTGTAGCAACCAAGCCCATGCACCACAACTAATCAAGCCCACTCTAGAGCCGGGGCCCCACAACAAGTGAAGCCATCACAACGAGGAACCTGTGCACTGCCACTGGAGGGTCACTCTCACTTGCTGCAACTAGAAGAAGCGTGTGTGCTGCATCAAAAACCCAGTGTCCAAAAAGAAAGAAAGAAAAAGAGGGAAGAGGAGAGGGCGTGGAAAACCAACACCTGTTGCTCCACATGCACATGGCTTTGTAGAAAGAAGGATGTTTTTCCACATCCTCTTATGATCTTAAACTCAGAGAAGACACCAAAGACCAGCTAATATAAAAGTGTACACAGAACTAAAATCTGTGGACTTACCAGTTGTTCTTCCCTACTGTGGAAGTTACCATTTGTCAGATTTTATCCTCCACTTAGAAATATGGCACAATCATGCAGAATCATTTAGGTCAACCACCAGTCTTACAGATACAGAAAGTAAGGTCCAGAGAAAGGAAGTGACTTGCTAATGTTGGCGTGGCTTGTAAATATCAGAGTCAGTACTTGGACAAGTGGTTTCCTGGGCTCAGTTTGGTGTTCTTTCTTCCATACCATTCCTTCTTTTCATAAAACTTCCCTGGGGAAGTTTAATTTGATATTATGTCAAGTGAGGTGCCTAAACTAACTTACCAAATTCACAGTTCATGAGTCAGCAATTACATGAGTGGAAGAAAAATAAACCAGAGGGAGAAATCTAATGACAAGTATTTTGGATAAATGACTCAGAGGAGTGAGGACACAATGCAGTTTATAAATTAATTTAAAATTTCTCCTTAAATAAGTCCGACATGACTGAACACACACATCATCATCATAATCTCCTTAAACAAACACTTTGGTTGAAATATATTGAGATGCTGTCCTCATGCTCCAGGCTGTGACTCAAGGCCACTTTCATTTTGGGAGGATCTAGCAAATGTGGTCCAAGAATTCTATACCTTCCAAACTGTTGTACCTGAGTGAAGGGAAATGAGAAGCATTGTTAAAGACTGAGTTTATCCTCACTCACCCTTGCTAAAAAGGTGGTGAACATTGTGAATCAACTATATTTCCATTAAAACAAAGAACAAATGGAATGTAAACAACAAGGTCCTATTGTATAGCACAGAGAACTATATTCAATATCTTATGATAAGCCATAATGGAAAAGAATACCTATGTTTTTTTAAATTTATATACATACCCTGATGCTGAGAAAGATCGAGGGCAGGAGGAGAAGGAGTTGACAGTGGATGAGATGATTAGATGGCATCACCAACTCAATGGACGTGAGTTTGACCAAACTCAAGGAGATAGTGAAGGGCAGGGAAGCCTGGTGTACTGCATTCCATAGGGTTGCAAAGGGTCAGACATGATTTAGTGACTAAACAACAATACATACATATAAATGAATCACTTTGCTGTACATCAAGTAACACATTGTAAATCAACTACTTCAATTTAAAAATTAAAATTAAAAAAAAAACAATGAATGAATATAGTTCGGGAAGAAGGATTTGAATTCAGAAAGATGGCGTATTTTATATTTTCTGTTTATAGTCAAATATTTCAAAGTTGAAAATAAGAAATAAAAAATCAAGTGATACTGAAACTTAAAACAAAGTTAAACTGAAGATAGTCAAAAGGAACAATTTTCTAGTCATAGAGTAAATTAATCCTGAGACTATCACATTCAGTATGGTGGCTATAATTAATAATACTGCATTGTATATTTGAAAGTTGCTAGAGAGTACAACTTAAAAGTTCCCATCACTCAAAATATTTTGTAACTATGTGTGGTGATGGATGTTAACAAGATTTATTATTTTTCAATACATACAAATATCAAATTATTATATTGCACCCCTGAAACTAATATAATGCTAGACATCAGTTTTATCTCAATGAAAATGGAACTCTAATATACTCAATAATCTGGTGAGTATTTTTGTTAGAGGGCATATGACACATAGAGTTGAGAGAACTGGGGCTCCTGAGGAAAATAAATGCTGACAAGCTAATATAGTACATGAAACAGCTAATGGCAGTAAATCAGGCATCTTCCATCTAAGAGCAATTATGTTTTGCTCTTTTATTTATTCAGAAAACATGTCAATGTGTTAGAAATTAAGGATACAGATGAATTAAGCCTGGCTTTCATTCTCAGGGTCTTCCCTGGTGGCTCAGACTGTAAAGAATCTGCCTGTAATGCAGGAGACCCATGTTTGATCCCTGGAGAAGGGAATGGCTACCCATCCTAGTATTCTTGCTTAGAGAATTCCATGGACAGTGGAGCCTGGTGTGCTAGAGTCCATGGGGTCGCAAAGAGTTGGACATGACTGAGTAACACTTGCTTTACTTTGCTTCATTCTCAAGCTGATTAGTGAAATAGGACATGACCGTCGGAATTTCAATACAGACTATAAGAAGGTTTTAATAGACTGTGGACTTCTAGATGTTAAACCCTGGTGACCAGGAAGGAGAATAAAAGTATAACTCTCCACAGCAGGATGTATTCAGCCTGGGGCAACTAGAAGGTTGATTCTAATATTAGGTTTGTAAGGTTTCAGCGGTAGCTGGAATCAGGAAGGAGATTAAATTTGTAGGAATGGGGTGTGATGGAAAATCTGCTTTTAGTAATCATGTCATTTCCTTCTCTGGAGCTCATATTTCTATTCTATAAAAGGGAGATTAAAAAATGTATTCACAGAATTACTGAGATGATGCCAAGGATTAATATTGTAGCCCTTTTACTCAATTTAGTCATCAAGTGTCCCACAAGGGAGAATGCTAACTGAAAAGATTCATCCAAATCACGTTAATCTTAATCTCTAACTCCTAAATCTCTAACTATCCATTCTTCATTGCCAATGCTCACTTCAATTCAATCATCATTTTTGAAGGCTTTCTTTATGTCTGGTCTTAGCATATGAAGATCAATAACACACCCATTCTGTCACTGAGGAACTTCAAATTCTTTCCCTAAAAGTCTTCCCTGTATTCATATAGCATCTTGTTTTTATCTTTAGGATATAAATCTTTATTAATATCTTGTTGCTGCTAAGTCACTTCAGTCGTGTCCGACTCTGTGCGACCCCATAGACAGCAGCCCACCAGGCTCCCCCGTCCCTGGGATTCTCCAGGCAAGAACACTGGAGTGGGTTGCCATTTCCTTCTCCAATGCATGAAAGTGAAAAGTGAAAGTGAAGTCGCTTAGTCGTGTCTGACTCTTGGTGACCCCATGGACTGCAGCCTACCAGGCTCCTCCATCCATGGGATTCTCCAGGCAAGAGTACTGGAGTGGGATGCCATTGCCTTCTCCATCTTATGAAAATAATTATCCCACTGAACTTGGGGGGAGAGGTACCCTCATACCACCAAATTACAAGCTTTCTTTGAGTGATGTCAACCTAATTCTTATTCAGTTTTGTACCCTCAAACTTGTATTAAAAAATGCCTGCCATAAAACCATGCCCAATAATTGCTTTTGTTGTTATTTGTCTTTCTTGAATTGAAAATGATCATAAAAATAATATTGAATGCAAAATCACTGTATTTATGTCACTGTAGTTCCAATATTCCTAGAAGATTTTTTTTTGTTTTATTCCCAACATACACAAATTGGTTTATGTATGATAGTTATCATCATTACAGGATTCCATGCAATGGCTTGTGTTTGTTTAAGTGATGTGGATTGTTCATTAGATTAGGGTATCTCTTCTATTTCTCTTCTGCCTTTCCACACCTAATTCCCTAGATCTAGTAGCCTCACAACAAACTGCCCTTTCTTTCCTATATGGAAGAGTCATGGTTTATTTCTACCACTTCCTTTTCCTGACATAAACCCATTCCTAGTATAGTAGGTTTGGGGGACTTCCCTGGTGGTCCAGGGGTTAAGACTACCCCTTCCAAAGCAGGAGATGCAACTTCAATCCCTGGTTGGGTAGGTAAGATCCCACATGCCTCATAGTTATAAAACCAAAATATAAAAACAGAAGTAACGGTGTAACAATTTCAATAAAGACTTTAAACATGGTCTATGCTGTCTGGGGAGGCCTTACAAATAGCTGTGAAAAGAAGAGAAGCGAAAAGCAAAGGAGAAAAGGACAGATATAAACATCTGAATGCAGAGTTCCAAAGAATAGCAAGAAGAGATAAGAAAGCCTTCTTCAGCGATCAATGCAAAGAAATAGAGGAAAACAACAGAATGGGAAAGACTAGAGATCTCTTCAAGAAAATCAGAGATACCAAAGGAACATTTCATGCAGAAGATGGGCTTGATAAAGGACAGAAATGGTATGGACCTAACAGAAGCAGAAGATATTAAGAAGAGATGGCAAGAATACACAGAAGAATGGTACAAAAAAGATCTTCACGACCCAGATAATCACGATGGTGTGATCACTCACCTAGAGCCAGACATCGTGGAATGTGAAGTCAAGTGGGTGTTAGAAAGCATCACTACAAACAAGGCTAGTGGAGGTGATAGAATTCCAGTTGAGCTATTCCAAATCCTGAAAGATGATGCTGTGAAAGTGCTGCACTCAATATGCCAGCAAATTTGGAAAACTCAGCAGTGGCCACAGGACTGGAAAAGGTCAGTTTTCATTCCAATCCCAAAGAAAGGCAATGCCAAAGAATGCTCAAACTACCACACAATTGCACTCATCTCACACGCTAGTAAAGTAATGCTCAAAATTCTCCAAGCCAGGCTTCAGCAATATGTGAACCCTGAACTTCCTGATGTTCAAGCTGGTTTTAGAAAAGGCAGAGGAACCAGAGATCAAATTGCCAATATCCGCTGGATCATGGAAAAAGCAAGAGAGTTCCAGAAAAACATCTATTTCTGTTTTATTGACTATGCCAAAGCCTTTGACTGTGTGGATCACAAATTGCCAATATCCGCTGGATCATGGAAAAAGCAAGAGAGTTCTAGAAAAACATCTATATCTGCTTTATTGACTATGCCAAAGCCTTTGACTGTGTGGATCACAAATAAACTTTGACTGTGGGAAATTCTGAAAGAGATGGGAATACCAGACCAGCTGACCTGCCTCTTGAGAAATCTGTATGCAGGTCAGAAAGCAACAGTTAGAACTGGACATGGAACAACAGACGGGTTCCAAATAGGAAAAGGAGTACATCAAGGTTGTATATCGTCACCCTGTTTATTTAACTTATATGCAGAGCACATCATGAGAAATGCTGGACTGGAAGAAACACAAGCTGGAATCAAGATTGCCGGGAGAAATATCGATAACCTCAGATATGCAGATGACACCACCCTTATGGCAGAAAGTGAAGAGGAACTCAAAAGCCTCTTGATGAAGGTGAAAGTGGAGAGTGAAAAAGTTGGCTCAACATTCAGAAAACGAAGATCATGGCATCTGGTCCCATCACTTCATGGGAAATAGATGGGGAAACAGTGGAAACAGTGTCAGACTTTATTTTTCTGGGCTCCAAAATCACTGCAGATGGTGACTGCAGCCATGAAATTAAAAGACGCCTACTCCTTGGAAGGAAAGTTATGACCAACCTAGATAGCATATTGAAAAGCAGAGACATTACTTTGCCAACAAAGATTCGTCTAGTCAAGGCTATGGTTTTTCCTGTGGTTATGTATGGATGTGAGAGTTGGACTGTAAAGAAGGCTGAGCGCCGAAGAATTAATGTTTTTGAACTGTGGTGTTGGAGAAGACTCTTGAGAGTCCCTTGGACTGCAAGGAGATCCAACCAGTCCATTCTGAAGGAGATCAGCCCTGGGATTTCTTTGGAAGGAGTGATGCTAAAGCTGAAACTCCAGTACTTTGGCCACCTCATGCGAAGAGTTGACTCATTGGAAAAGACTCTGATGCTGGGAGGGATTGGGGGCATGAGGAGAAGGGGACGACAGAGGATGAGATGGCTGGATGGCATCACTGACTCGATGGACATGAGTCTGAGTGAACTCCGGGAGTTGGTGATGGACAGGGAGGCCTGGCGTGCTGGGATTCATGGGGTGGCAAAGAGTCGGACATGACTGAGCGACTGATCTGATCTGATCTGATGGTCCACATAGATCTGTAGAATCTCATGGACAGAGGAGCCTGGTGGGCTTCAGTCCATGAGATCGCAGAGTCTGACATGACTGAAGCGACTGAGCACATGGTCCACATCAAAAAAAAAAGATTCTGCAGGCCTCCCTGGTGGCTCAGTGGTGAAGAGTCCACCTGCCAATGCAGGAGAAATGCATTCAACCTCTGATCCAGGAGGATTCCACATGCCTTGAGGCAACTAGGCCCACGTGCCACAGCTACTGAGCCCATACGCTGCAACTACTGAAGCCCTCACACCCTAGAGCCTGCACTCAGCAACAAGAAAGCCCATCACAAGGAGAAGCTTGTGTACCTTACTAGAGAGTAGCCTCTATTCACTGCAACTAGAGAAAGCCAGGGCTGACAATGCAGGAGACATAAGAGATGTGGGTTCAATCCCTGGGTCAGGAAGATTCCCTGGAGAGGGAAATGGCAACCCACTCCAGTATTCTTGTCTGGAGAATCCCATGGACAGAGGAACCTGGTGGGCTACAGTGCATGTGGTCACAATGGTCGGACACGACTGCACTGACTTAGCACATAGCAGAGAAAACCCACGCAGCAATGAAGACCCAGCACAGCCATAAATAAATAAATAAATAAAAATAAACATTTTAAAAAATCTTGAAGGAAAGAAACTCAGTCTTTAGTTATAATGTCAAGCATTAGATAGACATTGCCTAAAGTTCTAAACTGGAGTATAAAACTTTGACTAATGGATCTCCAGCTAACCCTGACAGAAGTTGTACCTGAGAAAATAAAATGGACTTTTCAAGGGATAAAGAATCCTATATAACATACTTATTAGCTTCAGAAAATGAAAGGGTAAGAGTAAACTTAAGCCCTCCTCAAATGTAACACTGTTTTTCTTCCAGAAGCTATATTATATGTGCAACTGCGTAGGGTTCAGTTGGGTAACAGAAAAAAATCTAACTTGATGTTTTTTCAGCAAATATCTACTCATCTCTAGCCCAGATCAAAGCTCTATGTCTGCAGAGAGACAGGCTACAAAGGTAAATTAAATAGAGCTATGTTCTCCACAGGAAGTTTACAGTCTTCAGTTTATACTAAAGTGAATTCACCCATGGCAGGAACCCAGGGCACTATGGTAGGTTAATTGATTTGTGGGTAATTATCACAAAAGGAATACAGTGCACAAGGAGTTCAAAGAAGGGAGAGAGTGATAGTTTACGGTGATCAATGTCGGATTCATGACCTCCAAAGATGATTTAGCTTCAGGACCAGGGACCAGGCTTGATCACTCAAGAGCTTTTGTGTAGCAGAGTTTTATTAAAGTATGAAAAGGGACAGTGAAAGCTTTTGACATAGACATCAGAAGGGGGATGGAGTGCCCCACTTACTAGTCTTATCAAGGCCTTATATACTTTTACCAGACCCACTCCCACAACATACTTAAGATAACAAGATTAGTCAGTAGGTCCTTGTTAAGGAAATACATGTCCTTGAGCAAGATACATTGTTATATTGACTAAGACAAAGCAATATAGAAAAAAAGTTTGTCCTTTTCTCCTCGAGAGCCCCAGACCCCTTTCTCCTTCTTGAGGGCTCTGGACCCCTTTCTCCTCCTTGGGGACCACAGACTTCTTATCAACGTGCCTAGGAATTGACTCTCTCAAGAGACCATCTATATTTGGAGTGATCAAGGAAGAATCTGGAGAAGGCAATGGCACCCCACTCCAGTACTCCTGCCTGGAAAATCCCATGGACGGAGGAACCTGGAAGGCTGCAGTCCGTGGGGTCGCTGAGGGTCGGACACAACTGAGCGACTTCACTTTCACTTTTCACTTTCATGCATTGGAGAAGGAAATGGCAACCCACTCCAGTGTTCTTGCCTGGAGAATCCCAGGGACGGGGGAGCCTGGTGGGCTGCCGTCTGTGGGGTCACACAGAGTCGGACACAACTGAAGTGACTTAGCAGCAGCAGGAAGAATCTAGGTGCATTTGAGTTGAACACTGACGATATGGATACTATTGATATTTGGAGAGGAGTTATCAGAATGAAACCCTGTCTGGAAGGACTGATGCTGAAGCTGAAGCTCCATTACTGTGGTCACCTGATTCAAAGAGCTAACTCAATGCAAAAGACCCTGATGCAGGAAAGATGAAGGCAAAAGGAGAAGAGGGCGGCAGAGGATGAGATAATTAGATAATATCACTGGTTCAGTGGACATGAATTTGAACAAACTTAGGGAGATAGTGAAGGACAAGGGAGCCTGGTGTGTTGCAGTCCATGGGTAGCAAAGATTCGTACATGGCAGTGACTAAACAACAACAATCAGAATGAAAATCCAGGCTTTAAGGGATAATGCAAACAAAGGCATTCTAGTAAATAAGTACCAAGGCTTAACTGAATCCTAATTTCCCCATATTAAAACTTCACTAATTTTTCATCCATCTATATCACCCATTTTTCAAACAAATGTAACAGGTAGATCTCTTTGGAATGTGTCTGCTTATGAAATTTATTCATTCAGTTAACTCCTCTTATTCTGTGTTCAGAATTGTGCCAATTAATAGAGTTAGAGAGATGGAAGCCACTGCCGGTTCTCAAGGTAACTGGTTTAGTCAGTGAGGAAGACAGATAAGTAAACATGTTGCAAATCACACACATAACACCGCAGTTTGAAATTCTCTGGACTTGGGAATAAAAAGTCATGTCAAGTGTGATTTTTAATGACCCTCCCCAAAGAATCTATTAATCTTCAAAATTAAAAGAAATTTTAAAAAAATCCAGAATAGAGAACAATGGGGGTGAAGGGCAACGGAACTCAAATGTCTAGAGTAAGAGGAAAAGGATAATGAGTCAGAAAAAAGTATTAAAAGAATCTGGGGTGAGTCTTGTTGTGAGAAGAGTAGGACTTAAAAAGAAAAGAGAATTCCTGGGATTCAGACAAAGAAAACATTAGTGTCCAGAAAGATGGGAAGAGTGAAATCAAATGAAATAAGTATGTATTCCAAGACTATGTATACCAGGAGTTGGCATGCATGTATACCATGCAATTTGGGGGTTTGAACATTAAACCTAAACATATGGACTCAATATGATTATATGATCCAATTAAAAGAATGGGCAGAGGAACTGAATAGACATTTTCCCAAAGAAGGCACACAGATGGCCAAAAGGCACACGAAAAGGTGCTCAGGATCACTAATCATTTGGGAAACGCAGATCACAGTCATAGTAAGATATCACCTCACACCTGTTAGAATGGCTATTATCAAGAAGACAAGAAATAACAAGAGTTGGTGAGGATGTGGAGAAAAAGGGAACCTTTGTGCACTGCTGGAGAGCATGTAAGTTGGTGTCACCACTCTGTAAAACATTGTGGAGGTTCCTCAAAAATTAAAAATAGAACTGTCATATGATACAGCAATTCCACTTCTGTGTATTTCTTCAAAGGAAACAAAAACACTAATTTGAAAGGACATATCATCACCTTGTTCACTGCAGCATTATTTATGATAGTCAAGACATGGACACAACCAAAGTGTCCATCAACAGATGAATGGATAAAGACGCGGTATATATACACAATAGAATCCTACTCAGCCATTAAAAACATGGAAGTTTTCCCTTTTTTGACAGTCTGGGTGACTTTGAAAGCATTATGCTAAGAGAAATAAGTCAGACAGAGAAGAAACAAATAACATTTGATCTCACTTGTAGGTGGAATCAAAAAGAAATGAACAAACAAAAAGTCAGAGACACAGAGAACAGATTGGTGGTTGCCAGAGGCAGTGTGGGGCAGAGGGTAAGGTGTGTGAAATAAGGAAAGGTGATCAAAAGGTACAAATGTTCAGTTATAAAATACATAAGTCTTGGGGATGTAATGTACAGCATGGTGACTAATTAATACTGTACTCTATATTTGAAAGTTGATGAGACCAAATCTTTAAAAAGTTCTCATTAGAAGAAAAAAATTGCAGCAATGTGTATGATGAATGTTAATTAGAAACTGTGCCAATCACTGCAATATATACAAATATTGAATCACTACATTCTATACCTAAAACTAATATAATGTTTTAGCTCAATTATATCTCAAAAAAGGAGAACTAAAAAAAACATGATAAAATATCCACAATGGGTGTTCCTTTTTGGTGAGCAGTTTTCCTCCAAGTTACAGAGATTTAGGAACCCAGAGTCCTTTCATTTTGTGCCCCCACTATCTTCCATCTGTGGCTTCCAAAGTTGGCTGCAAGATTTTTAAGGACTTATCAGTAATACACTACCTGTTACCTTCCACTGGCTAGAACTCAGTCATGTGGACACACCCCATCTGT
Source organism: Bos grunniens (assembly GCF_055505025.1). Taxonomy (NCBI): domain Eukaryota; kingdom Metazoa; phylum Chordata; class Mammalia; order Artiodactyla; family Bovidae; genus Bos; species Bos grunniens. The sequence goes on from NC_141190.1 coordinate 11,166,801, forward strand.
CAAGGAGGCTGAAAATTATAATTAGAATCTGTATCCAAGAAGAAGAAAAAACAGATTTGTTAAAGAGTGAGGCATACAGTCCATAGCACTGTGAAAAGCGAAAGTGTTAGTTGCTCAGTGGTGTTCAACTCTCTGCAACCCCATGGACTGCATGTAGCCTGCCAGGCTCCTCTGTCCATGTAATTCTCCAGGTAGAGTACTGGAGTGGGTTGCCATGTCCTCCTCCAGAGGATCTTCCCAACCCAGGGATCAAACCCAGGTCTCCCGCATTGCAGGCGGAATCTCAACCCACCAGTCCCAAATAAAGTTGCCAGTTTCCTACCCTTTATCCTCCTCATCTATGATCCAGCATGATTCAGTCTGGATGATAATAGTAACTGAAATCAACTTATTTGACTTCCTGGACATCCTGATTGGCTCAGATATTGACACATGACTCACACTGGTTCAGTGAGACTCAATCCAATCACAGCATTGGAACTTTTGGCAACAGTAATCTCTCTTTTCAGCATGGTTTCTGAGCTGTAAAGATATGAACAAGGACAAGTATTTTGCAGTGAGTAAACATTCCGTCAGACTTTATTTTCCTGGGCTCCAAAATCACTGCAGATGGTGACTGCAGCCATGAAATTAAAAGACACTTGTTTCTTGGAAGAATAGCTATGATAAACCTAGATAGCATTTTAAAAAGCAGAGACATTACTTTGCCAACAAAAGCCCTTCTAGTCAAAGCTGTGGTCTTTCCAGTAGTCACATATGGATGTAAAAGCTGGACCAAAAAGAAGGCTGAATGCCGAACAATTGATGCTTTTGAACTGTGGTGTTGGAGAAGACTCTTGAGTCCCTTGGACTGTAAGGACATCAAACCAATCAATCCTAAAGGAAATCAGTCCTGAATATTCACTAGAAGGTTTGATGCTGAAGCTGAAGCTCCAACAATTTGGCCACCGGATGCAAGGAGCCTACTAATTAGAAAAGACCCTGATGCTGGGAAAGATTGAAGACAAGAAGAGAAGGGGACGATAGAGGACAAGATGGTTGGATGGCATCTCTGAGTCAATGGACATGAGTTTGAGCAAGCTCTGGGAGATGGTGAAGGACAGGGAAGCATGGTGTGCTACATTTCAAGGTGTTGCAAAGAGTGGGACATGACTGAATGACTGAACAACAACAAAACATTTTGTCAGGATGATGGGAGAGTCTGCTTGAGAATGAAGCCAACAAATAAGAAAGCAGAGCTGAGAGATAGAAAGAGATGGCTTTTAATGATATCCTTTGAGTGTATTTAGGCATATCTGATGAGTCCTACTCCTGACTAAGATATCCAATAAATCCATAAAATATTGTTTCTCTTGAACCTAGTTTAAACTGAGTTTCTGTCACTTATAAGCAAGAGACTTAAGAGAGGCCCACTAGCAAAATTCTGGAGCTCCCTCTTGCCCCTCCTTCCTCCTGAAATCCAATGACATAGACATACCTAGTCAGCTCTTTGTGAGAGCAGTTCCTCTGTACGTAAGTAAATGAGCCCTTTGAGATGGGGCTGCCTACGAGTCATCCAGTCTCCATATGGCTGGCCTGTTCATTTTCTAATTTGTGTTTTGTTTTGTTTTTACACATAGGAATTGTTTTAAATAAAATGCAATGCATTTCTTTCTAAAGAGGTCAGAATCATTTTAACTAATTAAAATTTTATTTCCTTTGTATATGGTTTTTGAAGATGAGTGATTTAATCAGGTCAGCACTGGAGAGTTTTGTTTCATCATAAGAGGCAAATTTCCATAGTTATTCCTCCTTTAAGAGGCAGTAGGATCCCAAATGGTGATAGCTGAGGCTGAGCAAAGACGTTATGTAAGTCACATGGAGGAAGTGGTTACTGGAAGAACTTAGGGGTAGTCAGCAGGGACTGTTGCCATTGCCTCCACTTCATCTATTTTTACTCTGTTGAAAAATAAGTCTAATATAAGGGTTCATTTGTCATTAGTAAAGTACTAAGTTGATGCCTCATGTCTGCAAATGTCAGATTTCAAGGAAAATACTAATGAGATTATAAATAAAGAAGGCGGAACAGGATGCTTGAATTTCATGAGAGATGGAGGGAGAGAACAAAACAGTTGTGTAAGTACACTCAGGACATAATTCCAAATAAGGAAAATGCTACTTACAGAAGCAAAATCAGTTGGTACTATCTTGCAAGTCAACAGTAAGCCAGACTAGCTTTCAGTTCAGTCACTCATTCGTGTCCGACTCTTTGAGACCCCATACACCACAGCACACCAGGCCTCCCTGTCCATCACCAACTCCCGGAGTTCACTCAAACTCATGCCCATTGAGTCAGTGATGCCATCCAACCATGTCATCCACTGTTGTCCCCTTCTCCTCCTGCCTGCAATCTTTCCCAGCATCAGGGTCTTTTCAAATGAGTCAGTTCTTCCCATCAGATGGCCAAAGTATTGTAGTTTCAGCTTCAGCATCAGTCCTTGAATTTTCAGGACTGATTTCCTTTAGGATGGACTGGTTGGATCTCCATGCAGTCCAAGGGACTCTCAAGAGTCTTCTCCAACATCACAGTTCAAAAGCATCAGTTCTTCAGGGCTCAGCTTTCTTTATAGTCTAATTGTCACTTTCATACATGCCTACTGGAAAACCATAGCTTAACTAGACAGACCTTTGCTAGCAAAGTAATGTCTCTGCTTTTGAATATGCTATCTAGGTTGGTCATAACTTTTCTTCCAAGGAGCAATCATCTTTTAATTTCATGGCTGAAGTCACCATCTGCAGTGATTTTGGAGCCCAAAAGAATAAAGTGTGTCACTGTTTCCACTATTTCTCCATCTATTTGCCATGAAGTGATGGGACCAGATGCTGTGATCTTCATTTTTTGAATGTTGAGTTTTAAGCTAAGTTTTTCACTATCCTCTTTCACTTTCATCAAGAGGCTCTTTAGTTCTTCTTCACTTTCTGCCATAAGGGTGGTGTCATCTGCATATCTGAGGTTATTGATATTTCTCCTGGCAATCTTGATTCCAGCTTGTGCTTCATTCAGTCCAGCATTTATCATGATGTACTCTGCATATAAGTTAAATAAGCAGGGTGACAGTATACAGCCTTGACATACTCCTTTCCCATTTTGGAACCAGTCTGTTGTTCCATGTCCAGTTCTAGCTGTTTCTTCTTGACCTGCATACAGATTTCTTGGGATGTAGGCCAGGTGGTCTGGTATTCCCATCCCTTTAAGAATTTTCCACAGTTTGCTGTGATTCACACAGTCAAAGGCTTTGACATAGTCAATAAAGCAGAAGTAGATGTTTTTCTGGAACTCTCTTGCTTTTTTTGATGATCCAACAGATGTTGGCAATTTGATCTCTGGTTCATCTGCCTTTTCTAAATCCAGCTTGAACATCTGGAAGTTCACGGTTCATATACTGCTGAAGCCTGGCTTGGAGAGTTTTGAGCATTACTTTGCTAGTGTGTGAGATGAATGTAATTGTGCAGTAGTTTGAACATTCTTTGGCATTGCCTTTCTTTGGGATTGGAATGAAGACTGAACTTTTCCAGTCCTGTGGCCACTGCTGAGTTTTCCAAATTTGCCTGCATATGGAGTGCAGCACTTTCACAGCATCATCTTTTAGGATTTTAAATAGCTCCACTGGAATTCCATCACCTCCACTAGTTTTTTTTTTGTAGTGATGCTTCCTAAGACCCACTTGACTTTGCATTCCAGGATGTCTGGCTAGCTTTACCATTCAGTTATAGGGGGATAACAAGCCTGGTGTAATCAATTCATATAGAACAGAAAATAAATATTTTTCAAGGCCCAATTGTGGCTCAGCTGGTAAGAATGCGCCTGCAGTGCAGGAAACCCGGGTTCAATCCCTGGGTTGGGAAGATCCCCTGGAGAAGGGAAGGGCTACCCACTCCAGTATTCTGGCCTGGAAAATTCCATGGACTGTACAGTCCATGGGGTTGCAAAGAGTCGGACACGACTGAGTGACTTGCACTTCACTTCACTTCAATCTGTACAGAATTCGTGTGTGACTTTGGACTTTCCATGTCAGCAAGCAACCTGACGGCCATGTTGGTATAAAACTATCACTAGACAGAAACTCACAGCCTAGGCAACCACTCAGAATCACACACAAGAATCAAAATTCTTTAGAAACTATATACTTCTTTTTATGACATGACAGATGTAGAAATCACAATACTTAGTCTTATAACATTTGAAGTCTTAACAGTTTAATAGGCTCTGAGGCACAACACAGAATCCTAAACCGAAGTTGATAGCTCAGTGCACTCGGAAGAATGATTAAGGCAAACAAGTGTTTTTCAAGTTTGATTCTTTATCTAGCTCTGTAACAAAGGAATTGTAAGAGAAAAATAAGCCACGTGTCCTATCCCTCTCACAAGCTTTTGGTTATCAAATATGAAATTGCATAGAACAGTTAGAAATGATCAATAACAGGAGAGATCACTGAGGGTGAAACAGAACCACTGTGAGCCCAGCAGAACTGGTAGAATTTGGTTACTTCAGATGTGTAGAGAGAAGACTGTTCTGGATTGGTGTGTGTGTGTGTGTTTTCATGTATTGTGTCCTGTGGGTTTTAAAGGCACCATAATGGCACCAATTTGACTGGAAGAAATAAACAGTGCTCAGGTTTTTATAGTGAGGTAGGTTCAGATGAAAAAGGCCCTGAGAGACAAGGCAAGAGGGTAGACACTTGATAGGGGAGGGAGCAAATGAGTCAGTATAATTCACTGGAGAGGAGAAAGGGTGGTGTGTGTGTTGCTTTCTGATGTTGCTTTCTGATGGCTGCTGTAGCAAGCTACCACAAACACCCGAGGCTTAAAAAGAGCACAAATTTATGATCTTACAGGTTGAGAAATTAGTAATGCCAACACAGTGCTGTATTTTCTCTGGAGGCTCTATGAAAGAATCTGTTTCTTTGCCTTTTACAGCTTCTAGAAGCAGCCTAGATTCCTTGGCTCATTGCCCCTTCTTCCATCTTCAAAACCATCAGTCATATCACTCCAACCTCTACCTCCAGCCCTCATATCTTCTCTGACTCTTCTGCCTTTATCTTCTACCTTTTAAGGACCTTTGTGATTATGCCAGGATATCTGGATAATCCAGAATACTTTCCCTATGTTAAGACTCTTAACTTTATTATATTGTATCACCCTCTTACCATGAAAGGTAGCACACCTGTAGGTTCTGTAGATAGGTTATGAGCACTTTGTGGGGAGCATTAGTCTGCCTACCACCTATGGCAGAGGGACTTAATCCTAATCCTGAATCAGTAAATCACTATCAGCTTTTAAAAGTTGATGCTAATACAAAGATGCTGAGTAGGAGGATATAACAGGCTTCATTACTTATAATGACTGCTTTTGGTACATCTCTGTGTTTCTGATATACTTATCATTTCTAGAAACCAGCAGCATAGAAGAGAATACTGTACTATGGGCCCACAAAGGCAATTCAGACTAGTCTAGCACGTGAGAATTCTGCAGGCATAAATAACCAGGGTACAGCATGCTTGCCAGTGAATGGAAAACAAAAGTACTTTGTTCAGAATGGAAAACTGGGACTTTAGGAAATGGTACAGACGTATCTACAATGAGTGACCACAGGAAGGAACTGGATCATTTTAACAAATGCACTGAGTATTTAATTTCACTTCTCCTTTTACATGAGTGGGTTTTTTTTTTTTTCTTCATAGATTTTCAATGTAAGTTGTTATTTTGGTCACATAGATGAAGAAAATGTCCATGGACCTATTTCATTGCAGTGAGAGGGAATGCAATTTCTAAATGACTTCATAATGGCTGACTCAATCATTCTTTTAATGAATATATACTGTAAACCAACTTGGTGACCAAAAAAATGACATTTAATCCATAATCTCAAGGATTTCATGGTCCTATAATCTTCATGATAATTATGTGAGATAGATGTACCATTACTCACTTTTAAGTAAAAGAAGAAAGTCTCAAAAAGTTAAATAATTCATCCAAGGTCATTCAGCTAAGAAATGACAAGGAGTAATTTGAATGAACATTCATGTAAAGGTAAGGCCCATTTTTTCCCACTACATGATGTGGCTTTTCTCTGGGCTCAGATCCTTTTATAATAAAGACTTTATAACAGACTTTATACCTTGATATTTTCGGCTCCTATTCTATAAAGTGTTCATATTCACTAAACCAAGGAGGGTTCATAACTAAAAAACTTTACAAATTTCTTATTTCCATCAGTCTTATGCAATATGGCCCTGTAATTCTGAAACTCACTGACTCACTTGTCAACTGTGGTTGTGGTGCTTTCCACCTTACACTGATGAATATAGTTAATAATATTAAAAATAGGCAAGAGAATTTTACAGCCAGTAGTCACAAAGAGTCAGACAGAACTTATTGCCTGAACAAATTATCTCAGGTGGCTCAATGGTAAAGAATCTACCTGCCAAGCAGGAGACTCGGGTTTGATCCTTGGATCAGTAAGATCCCCTGGAGAAGAAAATGACAACTCACTCCAGTATCCTTGCCTCGGAAATCCCACGGACGGAGGACCCTGATGAGCTACAGTCCACGGGGGTCGCCTAAGAATCAGACATGACTTAAGAACTAAAGAGCAACAGCATTAAATCTGCGGCACTGGGCTCACATTGGGGAGACTATTGATTAACTGACTGAATGACTGCCTCTCTCATGAGCTGTGAGGTCTGTGGCCAAGGCTGTGTCTTCACAACTCTCTAGCTCCAGCTCTGAACCAACATCTGTAGGTTTTCAGTAAATGTTTAGAAAAATGATTTATTCAGTCAAACTCCTACTCATTTTCAAGGGTCCCCCATGCGACACATCCACTTACCTCCTTTTGAAGTCTCTCCTGTTCACTTGCCAAGCAAATGCAGAGCATCACACACAAAGGCGCTGTTTACCGTCAAGTGCCAGAGCCATCTCAGACCAGACCCTGAAAGCCGATTATAAAATGTTCAGGAACTTAGCGAGCCAGCTGTTAAACTAGGGTAAAGTAAATTACATAAACTTGAAATCAAATAAATTATATTAAAAATAAAGACAATAAACAAAACTCACTTCCTAATTATTTTACTGTATTTTTATTACCCGTGCCCTTGAAATTCTTTATGCCAATTTCAACTGTTACAGTGCAAATTTTATATAATCATGTGCTACTACTGTGAATCTCCTCTCAGCTCTACATCAGTGACGTCACGTTGGAAGCTTAAAACAAGCCTTGGAGTTTTACAACATGGAAACTGCAAACACTACAGGACAGAGTGTGGTTTGTTGTTTTGCTGATTGTCTAGACTAGAGGCCAGTCGCCTTTTTCTGTAAAGAGCCAGATAATAAATATTTAAAACTTTATAAGCCATGCAGTCACAACTAATCAACACAGGCTATAGCTTAAAAGAAGTCATACACAACATGGAAATAAATGAGTAAGCTTGTGTTCCAATAAAACGTTCTTTTAAGTAAGGCCAAGGTGTTTCGGGATGGTGGGTAGATTTGGATGCAGTTTGACAATCCTTGGTCTAGTCTTAAGAAATGTTAACATTGAGGGTTAAACTTAAAAGTTTAAACAGTGTCATAACTGTTATATTATGAGTAATACCAAAAATTGAGGATTATTCTCCCAGTGTTCTAAAACTATTATCCAATTGAGCAATGAAGTTAGTCACATAACTAACGAATGAGTGAAGTTCTAATATTTGTTTCTGCCTTTTGACTTTTACCGTACTCATTAACACTTATGAAAATATCAATAAACATCCCTATCAGAACTACATTCCTTTGTCATCTGTAACTATAGTTGGACGACAGATATGAAAATATCAATAAACATCCCTATCAGAACTACATTCCTTTGTCATATGTAACTATAGTTGGACGACAGATATAAGAGTTCAGCCAAAATCACTGAAGGCCTTCTTTGAGAATTGGTTATATGGAATTTACAATGGAACATAATCTGAAAATATATATATATAACTGAATCATTTAATTGTACACCTGAAAAAAATATTGTGTATTTTATTATTATATTTGTTAATTGTATGCTATATATCCATTATCCTAAGATTTATAATAAGTATATTTATGCATAAGTGCTATGCCCTTGGTCCTCAGCTGTAATTCAATGTCTATTACTTCAGATCAGATCAGATCAGTCGCTCAGTCATGTCCGACTCTTTGCGACCCCATGAATCGCAGCACGCCAGGCCTCCCTGTCCATCACCAACTCCCGGAGTTCACTCAGACTCACGTCCATCGAGTCAGTGACGCCATCCAGCCATCTCATCCTCTGTCGTCCCCTTCTCCTCTTGCCCCCAATCCCTCCCAGCATCAGAGTCTTTTCCAATGAGTCAACTCTTCGCATGAGGTGGCCAAAGTACTGGAGTTTCAGCTTTAGCATCAGTCCTTCCAAAGAAATCCCAGGGCTGATCTCCTTCAGAATGGACTGGTTGGATCTCCTTGCAGTCCAAGGGACTCTCAAGAGTCTTCTCCAACACCACAGTTCAAAAGCATCAATTCTTCAGCACTCAGCCTTCTTCACAGTCCAACTCTCACATCCATACATGACCACAGGAAAAACCATAGCCTTGACTAGACAGACCTTTGTTGGCAAAGTAATGTCTCTGCTTTTGAATATGCTATCTAGGTTGGTCATAACTTTCCTTCCAAGGAGTAAGCGTCTTTTAATTTCATGGCCGCAGTCACCATCTGCAGTGATTTTGGAGCCCAGAAAAATAAAGTCTGACACTGTTTCCACTGTTTCTCCATCTATTTCCCATGAAGTGATGGGACCGGATGCCATGATCTTCGTTTTCTGAATGTTGAGCTTTAAGCCAACTTTTTCACTCTCCACTTTCACTTTCATCAAGAGGCTTTTGAGTTCCTCTTCACTTTCTGTCATAAGGGTGGTGTCATCTGCATATCTGAGGTTATTGATATTTCTCCTGGCAATCTTGATTCCAGCTTGTGTTTCTTCCAGTCCAGCGTTTCTCATGATGTACTCTGCATATAGGTTAAATAAACAGGATGACAATATACAGCCTTGACGTACTCCTTTTCCTATTTGGAACCAGTCTGTTGTTCCATGTCCAGTTCTAACTGTTGCTTCCTGACCTGCATACAGGTTTCTCGAGAGGCAGGTCAGGTGGTCTGGTATTCCCATCTCTTTCAGAATTTTCCACAGTTTATTGTGATCCACACAGTCAAAGGCTTTGGCATAGTCAATAAAGCAGATATAGATGTTTTGTCTGGAACTCTCTTGCTTTTTCCATGATCCAGCAGATGTTGGCAATTTGATCTCTGGTTCCTCTGCCTTTTCTAAAACGAGCTTGAACATCAGGAATTTCACAGTTCACATATTGCTAAAGCCTGGCTTGGAGAATTTTGAGCATCACTTTACTAGCGTGTGAGATGAGTGCAATTGTTAGTAGTCGGAGCATTCTTTGGCATTGCCTTTCTTTGGGATTGAAATGAAAACTGACCTTTTCCAGTCCTGTGGCCACTGCTGAGTTTTCCAAATTTGCTGGCATATTGCGTGCAGCACTTTCACAGCATCATCTTTCAGGATTTGGAATAGCTCAACTGGAATTCTATCACCTCCACTAGCTTTGTTCATAGTGATGCTTTCTAAGGCCCACTTGACTTCACATTCCAGGATGTCTGGCTCTAGGTCAGTGATCACACCATCGTGATTATCTGGGTTGTGGAGATCTTTTTTGTACAGTTCTTCTGTGTATTCTTGCCATCTCTTCTTAATATCTTCTGCTTCTGTTAGGTCCATACCATTTCTGTCCTTTATCAAGCCCATCTTTGCATGAAATGTTCCTTTGGTATCTCTGATTTTCTTGAAGAGATCTCTAGTCTTTCCCATTCTGTTGTTTTCCTCTATTTCTTTGCATTGATCGCCGAAGAAGGCTTTCTTATCTCTTCTTGCTATTCTTTGGAACTCTGCATTCAGATGTTTATATCTTTCCTTTTCTCCTTTGCTTTTCGTTTTTCTTCTTTTCACAGCTATTTGTGAGGCCTCCCCAGACAGCCATTTTGCTTTTTTGCATTTCTTTTCCATGGGGTGGTCTTGATCCCTGTCTCCTGTACAATGTCACGAACCTCATTCCATAGTTCATCAGGCACTCTATCGATCAGATCTAGGCCCTTAAATCTATTTCTCACTTCCACTGTATAATCATAAGGGATTTGATTTAGGTCATACCTGAATGACCTAAATCATTCAGAACAGAATGGTCTACTCCTTAGAAAGTAGCATTTAGTTATATCTGAGTCTTCCAGTCAAATAACACTCCATGAACCCCAACCTCAAATTAATATCTAAAAAACAAGTTTTATGAAAGCAACTGTATACCTCATACAGGTACTCCCATGGACAGAGGAGCCTGGTAGGTTACAGTCCATGGGGTCAAAAAGAGTCGGACACGACTGAGCGACTTCACTTACAGATACTCCAAGGAGAGTTAAACTAAATTCTTTGGAGAATTAAAAATTGCTTATGCAATAGCTTGTCTTTAAAAGTCCTTCTAGACAAGCTTTATTACTGTTTGGTCTGTTGTACTTAATCCAGTTATCTTTTACTCTGTGGAAGCACAGCTGGCTTAATTAAATTACACTCGTAGAGTAGGTTGAAAACCAAAAGACAACATTCCAGAATAAGATGGCCTTAAAAGGGAGAGACAGCATTTGGTCACTCACCCTCCTCCTCAGCTTTGAGAAGTCATTATCTCTGCCAGGAAAGACATTGCTAGTTTGTTTAAATTATTTAAGACTAAAAGATTAGACAATAGTTTAGAACCTCAGTGTGGTTCTAATGAAGAAGTCTAAAGAAGTGTATGACTCTTTGAGACCACATGGACTATAGCCTGCCAGGTTTCTTTAATCATGGAATTTTCCAGGCAAGAATACTGCAGGGGGTAGCCATGCCCTTCTCCAGCGGATCTTCTCAACCCAAGGGTTGAACTCAGATCCCGCATTGCAGGCAGATTATTTACCATCTGATTCACCAGGGATGCCCCTGATGAAGGTATAGTGGTGGAAGAAAAAATCATCTCCAGATACAGATAATAAAAGAAGGTAGGTAATAGGAGAAAAGAAGAGTATAATGGCTGCAGCTCTGCTTTAGGACTCAAACTAGTGTGCGGGATAGGATGAGTGTGGTCAGGTTAGTCTTTACCACTTCCGAACGGGCTTCTCTGGGAAATTTTGGTGGTACTACCAAGAAAATTCAGGCTACATTCCCGTAACTCCATTGTGTCAGAAATAAGACTCTGGCAGATACCATCTTGTATTGCCACTGTTTTCCTGTCTATTGTTCCATCTGTGAACAACTTGGCAGTAAGGGTGGTGACCTATTTATCTTTGTAATTCAGTTTCTAAAATAGTGGCTGAGGTGAAGTCAATGTTCCATAAAGGTGCACCACCTGGATACATGAAACTGAATTAGGGAGCTTCTGAGAAAGCTGGGTGCCCTGTTACCAGTTTCATGTTTTGGTGTAATTTAAAAGTCTCATCCCACAATGCTATGAGAGCAATGAAGCAGAAATGACTAAAATAATTCTGATTTAAAAAAAAATCAAAACAAAGGGAGTTTAAATGTTTGCCCAAAGTCATAAATATGGTAAGTGGAAGAGTCAAGAATAAACTCCCAACCCTAAAGCAACTTTGAGAATCCTAATTATAATGTAGATTCAGGAAGTTTTAGGAAAGAAAATTGAGCATCATTTCAGTAATCAACGGATTACAGAAGTTGCAGATGTAAGAAGGTTGGCTTTAAAAGAATAATAAGTTATTCAATTTTGAAGAAAATAATAATGAGTAGTTTTATTTTGGTTGCTTTGTTAGTTAGATGCCTAAAATTCCAATAATTAGTTTTATTCCATAGGAGCCATCTTAAGGAACAGTTTCTCTTTGCTTCATGTAAAACAAAATGATTATTTCATCCTATGAACAAGGGTTGGTTAATTTGATGACCGCAGCCCACTGTTAACATGTTCATTTCCCACGGAATGCAGGCCAGGCATACAGAGAACAGGGTCTGACAGTTGTAGTTATGTTCTGGGAAAATAGTTCTTAGCCTTTGCTGGACATCACATCACCTGAGGAATTTTTAATGGCACAGACGCCCAGGCCAGAAGCCAGAATATTTTTATCAGAATCTTTGGGAGTGCCGCCCATGTATCAGAAGGCTCTTTGAGTGACATAAATGTCCAGCCAAAATTGAAAATCTCTTTATTAGTGGGTCTTAATGTAGTAGTGACAACCAACATTTTGTCAAAAGGAGTGGAATGAAAAAGAAAACATAAGAGGGTGTTCTGCATAATAAAGATACGGTTTGTTTTAGTAAAACTTTAGTTTCACTTTTGTGTCTATATGTGCTTGGACTGTGCTGCAATGTAAAACACATTCACTATACGCTGTGTTCTAGAACATTCAATGAATACTGATTTGGGTAGGTGAGACTCTGTGATTGGGTCTTAGGCAGAGGTGGCAGGAGAAACATGTAGGGAGGGCATTGTTCTCACCTCCTTCTCTATTCCACATAAAACCAGGTTGGTGGGTCCATCAATCTTTAGAAAATTAAATTCATTTGATGAATTGGCAAACTGTCTCAGACTTCACAGTATAGGGAAAAATTTGTATTTTGATGGAAAACTATGTATTGTCTCTAGCCTATCTTTCCAGGGTATCTTATTGTAATTCTATGAAAGCTATTGTACAACTCTGAAAAATGATAGATGGCTAATAGAAATGAATGCTTATCTGTAAGCATGTAAATTCTGTCCTATCCAAGAGAGCTTCAATTGACTTACCTCCCCAACTTAGAAGAGGCTAAAGAGCAAGGTCTGCCCATGCACATGCATTTCAACACTCTTTCATTTCATGGGAATTTGTGCTTTGTTAATTCCCTGATAGTTCAGCTGGTAAAGAATTCCCCTGCAATGCGGGAGACCTGGGTTCGATCCCTGGGTTGGGGAGATCCTCTGGAGAAGGGAAAGGCTACCCACTCCAGTATTCTGGCCTGGAGAATTCCGTGGACTGTATAGTCTACAGGGTCGCAAAGAGTCGGACATGACTGAGTGACTTGAACTTCACTCAATTTCCTTTGAGCCAGTTATAAAGCAGTGTGATTCCTTCATTATGAATTAAATAAGACATTTAACACATGTTCACTTCTCCATCTCTATAAGAGTTATGATCTTATACTTTTTTGAACATTAAGTTTTAATAGTGATAATTCCCTCTTCAGAACAACGTGGCGGGTCTTTGTATTTTGTGGTCTCCTCTCTCTGTGGGCCAAAAGGACATGACTTCACGACCACATACCACTCTTGCAACTTGCCTCAGTTCAGCCACAAAAAAGAATCTGAATTCACCACAGTTGTCAGGCTTGGATCTGACCCAGGAAAGTCATGCCCACAGCTAAGGTTAAGTAATACCATGGCATATGTGTGGTTTCATGTAAAACAGAATGAACACTGATGAAATCTTGGAAATCAAATTGTAAGGAAAACTGCTGAATTTACTAATTTACCTTTTCTATTTTTTTTTTCTAACAGGCTCAACTTTCAGTATATTTCCCAGTCATGTGATTTTTTTTTTTTATTTCAACAAGCATTAACAGAGAACTTTTTTCTTGCATCATGATATTAATAGAAAAGACACACTGAAAAATCCCCCCTAAAAAAACCCAGAAATTAAACAAACATCCTTTAAAATATACAGCTAAACTTTAAAGAAATAGAGAAAAGGATGCTAGAACAACTAGATATCCTCTACAAAAAAAATTATATATATATATGCATAAACTTGACACCCTTTACAAAAATTAACTCAAAATGGATAGACATAAGTGTAAAATGCAAAACTAAAACTCGTAAAAGGTAACACAGGAGAAAATCAATATGACCTTGGATAAGACGATGACTTTTGTATTTCAGTTTGCCTTTCGTCATTACATTGGATTTCAGTCTTGTATTTCATCATTGCAACCAGTTTACAGACTGGCAGATAGATGTTTACAGACTATCCACACTACCACATTACAATGAGGTTTTATACTTCTAACAGCTTTTCTATGGCTTGTCCTGTTTTCAGAGCCATCTGAAGCTTGAAATTCAAAGTCAAAGTCCTTTTTTAAAAAATTACTTTCATTTCCCATTGACTTCTAAAATTCCCTATAGCCTATATTAAATGTTTTCTTTTTTCTTATGTGAGTATAGAGGTTCTCAACTTAGGACCTGTGTTAGAATTACCTGGGGAAGCTTTAAAAATCCTAATACCTGGGTCCCAACCCAAATATTTTTATTTGATTGATTTGGGATAAGACCTGGACATCAGTGTTCTCAGGAGATCCCAGGTAATAATATTATATAGGGCTTGATGGGGCTTCCCAGGTGGAGCTAATGGTAAAGAACCCACCTGCCAATGCAGGAGACATAAAAGACGAAGGTTTGATCCCTGGGTCAGGAAGATTCCCTGGAGGAGGGCATGGCAACCCACTCCCGTATCCTTGCCTGGAGAATCCCATGGACAGAGCCTGGTGGGCTACAGTCCATAGGGTTGCAAAGAGTCAGACATGACTCAAGGATTTAGCATGCATGCATGCAAGATATGATGATGACTTTTTAGATACAACACCAAAGGCATGATCCACAAAAGAAATCATTTTGTAAACTACACTTTGTTAAAATTAAAAGGCTTCTTCTCTGTGAAAGACATTGTCGAGAGAAATAAAATACAAACCACAGACTGGGAAAAAAATATTTGTAAAAGAATGTCTGATAAAGGACCATTATCCAAACTGCACTAAAACTCTTAAAACTCAGCAAGAAAACCAACCCAATTACAAAATGGTTATAAGATCTCACCAAAGATATCAGTTCAATCAGTTCAGTCTCTCAGTTGTGTCTGATTCTTTGTGACCCCATGGACTGCAGCATGCCAGGCTTCCCTGTCCATCACCAATTCCCAGAACTTGCTTTCCCAGCATCACGGGCCTTTTCCAATGAGTTAGTTCTTCACATCAGGTGGCCAAAGTATTGGAGTTTCAGCTTCAGCATCAGTCCTTCCAGTGAATATTCAGGACTGATTTCCTTTAGAATGACTGGTCTGATCTTCTTGCAGTCCAAGGGACTCCCAAGAGTCTTCTCCAACACCACAATTCAAAAGCATCAATTCTTCTGTGCTCAGCTTTCTTTATGGTTCAACTCTCACTTTCATACATGACCACTGGAAAAACCATAGCTTTGACTAGACAGACGTTTGTTGGCAAAGTAATGTCTCTGCTTTTTAATATGCTGTCTAGGTTGGTCATAGCTTTTCTTCCAAGGTGCAAGCATCTTTTAATTTCATGTCTGCAGTAACCATCTGCAGTGATTTCGGAGCCCAAGAAAATAAAGTCATCCACTGTTTCCATTGTTTCCCTCTATTTGTCATGAAGTGATCGGACCAGATGCCATGATCTTTGTTTTCTGAATGTTGAGTTTTAAGCCAACTTTTTCACTCTCCTCTTTCACTTTCATCAAGAGGCTCTTTAGTTCCTCTTCACTTTCTGCCGTAAGGGTGGTGTCATCTGCATATCTGAGGTTATTGATATTTCTCCTGGCAATCTTGATTCCAGCTTGTGTTTCATCCAGCCTAGCATTTCACATGATATACTCTGCATGTAAGTTTAATAAGCAGAGTGACAATACACAGCCTTGATGTTCTCCTTTTCCAATTTGGAACCAGTCTGTTGTTCCATGTCTGGTTTAACTGTTGCTTCTTGACCTGCATACAGATTTCTCAGGAGGCAGGTAAGGTGGTCTAGTATTCCCATCTCTTTAAGAATGTTCCTCAGTTTGTTGTGATCTATACAGTAAAAGACTTTGGCATAGTCAGTAAAGCAGAAGCGGATGTTTTTCTGGAACTCTCTTTCTTTTTTGATGATCCAGCAGATGTTGGCAATTTGATCTCTGATTCCTCTGCCTTTTCTAAAACGAGCTTGAACATCTGGAAGTTCATGGTTCACTTATTGCTGAAGAATACTGTCTTGGAGAATTTTGAGCATTAGTGTGTGAGATGAGTGCAACTGTGTAGTAATTTAAGCATTCCTTGGCATTGCCTTTCTTTGGGATTGGAATGAAGACTGAACTTTTCCAGTCCTGTGGCCACTGCTGAGTTTATATTGAGTGTAGCACTTTCACAGCATCATCTTTTAGGATTTGAAATAGTTCCACTGGAATTTCATCACCTCCACTAGCTTTGTTTGCAGTGATGCTGCCTAAGGCCCACTTGACTTTGCATTCCAGGATGTCTGTATCCAGCTTTGCAGGCCAGTGGAATTTGATTACAGAACTTCCACAGGACTGGAGAAACAGATTCTTGAAGGGCACAAACAAAACCTTGTGTGCACCAGGAGCCAGGAGAAAGAAGCAGTGTCCCCACAAGAGACTGAGCCAGACTTGCCTGTGAGTGTCCAGGAGTTTCTGGTGGAAGCGTGGATGGACAATGGCCTGCTGTGGGGTCAGGGGCACTGAATACAACAGTACTGGCATAAGCCCTTTTGAAGGAGGTCCCCATTACCCTCATTACCCCTATCATAGTTTGGCCTCAGGCCAAACAACAAGGAGGGAACACAACCCTGCCCATCAGCAGAAAATTGGATTAAGTGATTTACTGAGCATGGCCCCGCCCATCAAAACAAGACCCAGATTCCCCCATAGTCAGTCTCTCCCATCAGGAAGCTTCCACAAGTCTCTTATCCTTATCCATTAGAGGGAAGACAGAATGAAAGAAGATACACAGATGGCAAACAAACATATGAAAAGATGCTGGACACCATATGTCCTTAAGAAATTGTAAATGAAAACAACATTGAGATACACCACTACATGCCTAGCAGAATGGTCAAAACCCAAAACACTGGCAACACCAAAAGTTCATGAGGTTATGTCACGCAAGTGTATTCCTCGGCTCTTTGTCTCGTCACAACAAAGATTTGGAGCAATGGACTTTAAAGCCCTCGGCGCGTCACAGCTCTCAGGTCTTGGACAAACCGTGCTACAGCTCTTAGGCAAATCAGTGTTACAGCTCTATTTTAGTTAGAAGATAGTAGGAGAGTGAGAGAGAGAGAGAGAGATAGAGAAAGAAAAGAGCGCACGAACGTGGGAGAGAGAGTCCGTGAGAAAGCGCTTTGGCTCCTCCTTTTATATGTTTTTTTCCTCCACCTGGGCCTGCCCTATGCAAATTGGGCTTAGCCAGGAGTGCTGTTTGTTCTGCCTGAAGTCTTCACTCTGGTCCTCGGACCTTCCTTTGACCTTCCTTGTTTTTTAGCCACCGCCATTTTGGACTCCTTTTCCCTATTCTACCTACCTAACAGTTATAAAGCAACAAGAACTCATTGTTGATGAGAATGCAAAACAGACAGCTTGAAAGACAGCTTCGCAGTTTCTTACAAAACTAAACAGACCTTTAAATATAATACACAGTAATTGTGCTCCTTGGCATTTACCCAAAGGAGCTGAAAACTTTTGTCCACACAAAAACTTGCACGCAAATCTTCATAGCTGCGTTATTCATAATTTCCCAGAACAGAAAGCAACAAAGATATCCTTTAGTAGGTGAGTGAATAAATAAACTGTAGTGCATCCAGACAATGGATGAACTAAACAATGGATTTCTAAAAAGAAATTAGCTATTTAACCATGAAAAGACATAGGGGAAACTTACAGGCAAATTACTAAGTTAAAGAAACCAATCTGAAAAGGTTATATATTATATGAATCCAACTCTATGATATTCTGGAAAAGCCAAAACTATGGAAGCAGTAAAAAGATCAATGGTTGCCAGGAGTTAAGAGGGAGGGTTGGACTATTGATAGGTGGGACACAGAGGATTTTAGGGCAGTGAAACTATTCTGTATGATACAATAATGAGGGATATATGTCATTATACCTTTGTCAAAACCCATAGAATGTGTCCACTAAA
Organism: Bos grunniens; assembly: GCF_055505025.1. Classification (NCBI taxonomy): domain Eukaryota; kingdom Metazoa; phylum Chordata; class Mammalia; order Artiodactyla; family Bovidae; genus Bos; species Bos grunniens. The sequence goes on from NC_141190.1 coordinate 11,184,810, forward strand.
AAGATGTACAACTTGAGAGTTGTGAATTAAGTTTTATTTGGGGCAAAAGGAGGACTTCAGGCCAGGACCATCTCAGATAGCTCTGAGAGACTGCTCCAAAGTGGCAGTGGGGGAAAAGTCAATATATAAGGTTTTGGTGAAGGGGGAGTTCAATACCATGAAGCACTAATTTTACAAAAGCTTTTTTGTTAGTCATGAGGATCTGATATCATTATGAAGGGATTTAGTTCTCTTCTAGATATGAGGAGATGAAAGGATTGAGATGATAAAATCTGTTCCTAAAAACATCCAACTATACAAGGAACTATTAAAAGACGCTTACTACTTGGAAGGAAAGTAATGTCCAACCTAGATAGCACATTGAAAAGCAGAGACATTACTTTGCCAACAAAGGTCCGTCTAGTCAAGGCTATGGTTTTTCCTGTGGTCATGTATGGATGTGAGAGTTGGACTGTGAAGAAAGCTGAGCGCCGAAGAATTGATGCTTTTGAACTGTGGTGTTGGAGAAGACTCTTGAGAGTCCCTTGGACTGCAAGGAGATCCAACCAGTCCATTCTGAAGGAGATCAGCCCTGGGATTTCTTTGGAAGGACTGATGCTAAAGCTGAAACTCCAGTACTTTGGCCACCTCATGCGAAGAGTTGACTCATTGGAAAAGATTCTGGTGCTGGGAGGGATTGGGGGCAAGAGGATAAGGGGACGACAGAGGATGAGATGGCTGGATGGCATCACTGACTGGATGGACATGAGTCTGAGTGAACTCCGGGAGTTGGTGATGGACAGGGAGGCCTGGAGTGCTGTGATTCATGGGGTCGCAAAGAGTCGGACACGACTGAGTGACTGAACTGAACTGAACTGAACTGATCCCACCAGATTCCCTGGAGCACGGAGTGCCTCACTCCACCCTGAACTCCCTCAGGGGTTGTTGAAGGTCATCAGCTATAGCAGCATGGGGTTTAGTCTCTGTAGAGGCTGATGGCAAATGCTTTTGTTGTTCAGTCGTTGGCAATGCTCTTGCTAAGTGCCAATTTGTAGTTGACAAATGTACAACTCGAAGAGTGAATCCTGTGGACTTTGGGTGATCATGATGTGTCTATGTAGGTTTGTTGATTATAGCAAATGTGCTAGTCTGGCATGGGGAGTTGATAGTGGGGGAATCTACTGGGAGCGGTGAGGGGCAGAGGCAGGGTGTGTATATTAGGAATTTTCTGTGCTTTTCTCTCAGTTTTGCTGTGAACCTAAAATTGCTCTAAAAAAAAGTCTAATTAATTAAAAAAAAAAAACAGGAAAATGAAATCAATGTTAATCTTCCCACAAGGAAAATACCAATCTTAAGACTATTTTTAAAAGTTATGTACACCCAAATGCTCAAATGACAAATAATTCTGATCTTATGCAAAATATACCATAGCATAAAAAATGAAGGAATGATCCACCATTCATTTCATTAATCTAGCACAATCTTGACACAAAGCTTCTGAACACAGAAACGTGGACACTGGACCAAACCACACCTTATTGCCTTGTGTAATTGTAACTTGCGCCATTTCTTTGTACTCATTAGCATGTTTATTCATCCAGGAGTCACCTGCTCAGGCAAATGGTTATTTGATTCTTCATTATAGGAATTTCCCGGAAGACTCATCACCTCCTCAGTGTGAAACATTAACAGTTTACAACCTGAGAGTCTTTGAATCTTTTGCTGCCTCTCCACCAATCCTGGACTGTTGGATCTTAAATTCTTACCCAGTCCTAATCAGCCATGCCTCCTTTAAAAGACCTGCCTTTAAATCAAACTTTCAGTTTAACAAATTCTGATCTTACCTTCCATCTTCTCATAGTTGCTGTCAAAGCTTTGCAGGGCTGGCATTCTCATGAAATTGTTATTTTGATCAAAAGGCTGTGTTAGCAATGTTTGAGGAGACAGATTTTGACATTTTGGAAAGATAGTACTGTCACGAGAGTGTATGTTCCTCGGTTCTTTGTCTCATCACAACAAAGATTTGGAGCGACGGACATAAGCCCTCAGCGCATCACAGCTCTCCGGTCTTGGACAAACCGTGTTATAGCTCTTAAGCAAATCAGTGTTACAGCTCTATTTTATTTAGAAGATAGTAGAAGAATCCATCCTCGAAGTGTGAGGGCATGCCAACCCAAAGACTCGAAGAGAAGAGAGTGGAGGAATGCACGGGGAGGGAGAGAGAGAGAGAAAGAGCGCACGCACGTGGGGGACAGAGAGTTCGTGAGAAAGCGCTTTGGCTCCTCCTTTTATATGTTTTTTTCCTCCACCTGGGCCTGCCCTATGCAAATTGGGCTTAGCCAGGAGTGCTGTTTGTTCTGCCTGAAGTCTTCACTCTGGTCCTCGGACCTTCCTTTGATCTTCCTTGTCTTTTAGCCACCACCATTTTGGACTCCTTTTCCCTATTCTACCTACCTAACATCCCCTCCTCAAGAGATGGGAGGCCCCATATAGCATCTCATTTGGGAATAGGGGCGTCAAGGTCTTTCTGGCTACTTCCTGCTGAACTGGGACAGTGAGGGGTATTGGGCCTCCCCCTCTTGCTAGTCTCAATCCTCAGAGTCCTTATAGTGGTGTCCAAGGGTGTGTGATATTTTCCGTGGTCGGCTGTAGTTTTAAATCTTTGTTGAACTGGCACTGCATGTTGTAGCTGGTTGACCTGGGCAGAGACAAAACAGGGTAGACAATTGACAGTACATGGAATAATCATAAGTATCATCAATATAGCATAACAAGGACTAGTAGGGACATTGGTTGATTTTAAATTCACATGGCCAGTATGGCTCAAGTCCCTCCTTGGCTCAAGTCCCTCCTTGTTCAGGGATCAGAAGATCTCTCTCCTGTCTGTTTTGGAGTACAGTCTCTGTCAAGCTGTATTGGCTCTTTAGAGTTATCCTGAGAAATTTTATCCCCAGAAACCAGATTTTGAGGGTGTTCATTAGAATGACACTCATTGGTAGTTCTGAATAGGTATCTGAGATCTCCCAGGGGTTCACAGGTGTATCGAGTGTCCTCTTCTGTTTTCTTCCACAGCTTGACTCATGAGTAGTGAATCCAGGAGTCATGTCCTGGTACCTTGACTGCTGTGGGGGTAGAAAGTATTACAGGGTAGGGGCCCTTCCATGTGGGCTGGAGTTGAGCCTTTGGGGACCCACCTTTCCAGACTTTAATTAGGACTTGATTTCCTGGAGCATATACTGGTGACTCTTTAGAATCTTTTGGGTCCTGGTTCATACCCCACAAGTGTATATCCTGTTGGAATTGCCCAATGGCCATGGTATAAGACTGGAGGGTCTGAACCTCTAGATCTAGGAAGAGGTCATTGACATAAACAAAAGGTCTCCCATATAGCATCTCATAAGGACTAAGACCAACCTATTCCTTAGGGGCAATTCGGGTGCGGAGGAGAGCTATTGGTAAAGCTTCCTTCCATCCGAGGGAGGTCTCTTAGGTTATCTTTTTTTTTTATCACTGATTTTAAGAATTGAATGGCTCTTTCTACTTTTCCTGAGGACTGAGGCCTCCAGGCACAATGGAGATAATAAGTAATGCCCAATGCTTTTGAGACCCCTTGGGTGACTTTAGAAGTAAATGATGTCCCATTGTCACTCTGTAATGACCTGGGCAGACCAAATCTTGGAATGATTTCATGGAGCAGTTTTTTTTTACCACCTCCTCAGCCTTCTCGGTCTGGGTGGGAAAGCCTTCAATCCATCCTGTGAATGTATCTATCATAACTAATAGGTATTTATACCCTTGAGAAACTGGCATCTGGGTGAAGTCCATCTGCCAGTCCTCTCCTGGGTAGGCCCCATGTCGTTGGACGGGCTGGGCCAGCTGGGGTCTTTGAGCTCCTTGAGGGTTGTTTAATTGGCAAGTGGGACAAGAGGAGACCACCTGTCTTATAGTTATTTGGTAGCCTGTTCCTCTGAAGGACCTTTCTAGTAATCTTTGGAGGGCCTTTTCTCCTAAATGAGTAGTGGCATGTAAGGAGTTAACCAACTTCCATTGGAGGTTCCCAGGCAGAAAAAGGAGTCCCTCCTTTTGGAACCACCCCATATGATCTTCTTGAAAGCCCTCGCTCTTAGCTTTAAGAGTCTCACCTTCAGTATATAAAGGAGTTTCTGGCAAATTAGTCTGTGGAACTAAGGTGGCAATCCTTATTAGGTCATGGTTCTGTAATGCTGCTCTCCTAGCTGCCTGATCAGCTGCTTGGTTCCCTCGTGCCACTTCTGTGTTCCCTTTTTGGTGTCCTTTACAGTGGGAGTCTGAAACCTCAGTGGGCAGATGGACTGCCTCCAAGAGTTGAAGAATCTGATCACCATATTTGATTGGGGACCCTCGGGTAGTCAAGTGGCCCCTTTCTTTCCAAATAGCTGCATGTGCATGTAGCACCAGAAAGGCATACTTGGAGTCAGTGTAAATGGCTATTCTTTTTCCTTTTCCCAGCTCTAAAGCTCGAGTCAGGGCTATGAGCTCAGCTAATTGGGCTGAAGTACCTGGTGGCAGAGGCTTAGCCTCTATGGTCTCAAAATTGGAGACTACTGCATACCCGGCTCTTCTTTTTCCCTCCAAGACAAAGCTGCTTCCATCAATGTACCAGATTTCCTCAGGATTGGTCAGAGGATCTTCTGACAATCCCTTTCGGGGTTTTGTCCAGTGGTCCAAGGTTTCTAGACAAGAGTGAAAGGGGAGAGAGCCCTCGGGGGTAGGCAGGAGGGTGGCTGGGTTAAGAACCTCACAAGGGGATATAGTGAGGCCTGGATTTTTCATTAGCATTACTTGATATATGAGGATTCTTTGATCAGACATCCATAAATGGCCTCTCCCATTTAGGAGTTGTTTTACTTGGTGGCTGGTAAAAATAGTTAGTTTGCCCCCAAAGGAGAGTTTTAAAGCATCTTCTATCATGATTGCAATAGCTACAAGATTTCGAAGGCAGGGGGGCCAGCTTCGGGTAGTTGGATCGAGCCTCTTGGATAAGTAAGCTACAGCTGCTAAGTCACTTCAGTTGTGTCCGACTCTGTGCGACCTCATAGATGGAAGCCAACCAGGCTCCCCCGTCCCTGGGATTCTCCAGGCAAGAACACTGGAGTGGGGTGCCATTGCCTTCTGCCAGCTACAGGCTGGGGCTCAGATCCCAACCTTTGAGTTAACACTCCCAAGGCTATTCCCTCTCTTTCATGGACATAAAGTTGGAATGCTTTTTCTGGGTCTGGCAACCTCAAGGCAGGTGCCTGAGTTAAGGCCTGTTTTAGTGTAGCCTCTGCCTTCTTTTGAGGAGTTCCCCCACATCAGTGGGATTGAATCATCTCGTCCCTTTAAGCTTTCATATAAGGGCTAGGCACAGATTCTACAATATCCAGTTAGCCCCAGGAAAGCTCGCAATTGTTTTCGAGTCGTGGGGGAGGGCAACTGGAGAATTCCTCGTACCCAATCAGAGGACGGCCTCCTGGACCCGTGTGTAATCTGAACTCCCAGGTAAGTGACCTTTGTCTCGACCGTCTGTGACTTAGCACGGGAGACTTTATATCCCCTTTCTGCCAAGAAGTTTAGAACCTGAATTGCATGTTGTTGGGCACTTTTCTCATCTGGAGAGCAGATTAGTAGGTCATCTATGTATTGTAATATTTTCCCATTAGGTCCCAGGTCCAGATCTACGAGATCCCGGCTAAGGGCCTGTCCAAACAGGTGGGGGTTATCTCTGAACCCCTGAGGTAATACTGTCCAAGCCATCTGTTGGTGTTTTTCTCCTGGGGCCTCCCACTCAAAGGCAAAAAGGTATTGGGATTCTTTAGCCAGTGGTATGCAAAAAAAAAAAAAAAAATGCATCTTTGAGATCCAAGACTGTAAACCACTTGGCACTGGGTGGGATTTCTCCCAAGATTACATAGGGATTGGGTACTGTGGGATGGAGGGGGACTACAGCTTCATTTATGATCTGGAGATCTTGAACCATTCGCCAGGTTTCGTCTTTTTTCATTACTGAGAGGATTGGGGTGTTACATGGCAAACTGGTGGGGACCAATAGCCCACAAGCAAGGAATTTATTTCTAAAGGCTATAGTCCCTCCCGAGCCTCTCTTTTGAGAGGATATTGTTTCCGGTTAGGAAACTGAGTGGGATCTCGGAGGACAATGATGACCGGTTCAGCGTGGTGGGCTCGTCCAGGAATCCCCTGGTCCTGTGGGTTAATTTTGTCTTCCCATAGTTTTTGGTCTCTCTCTATTGAAGGTGTAATGGGTTCTTCAGTAGTAACCAGGAGCTGTAGAGCTCTAGGGGCTGAAAAACTTCCCATCACAAGGGTGGTCCCCAGTTTAGTGAGTATGTCTCTTCCCAATAAGGGGGTAGGACACTCAGGGACCACCAGAAACTGGTGGGAAGATATTTGTCCATCCCAGCAACAAACAAATGCTCGGGTGAATCTTTTAGTAGTTGCTTTTCCTGTAGCGCCCAAAATGATACAGGTTTGGGAGGAGAAGGCTCTGGAGTAGGAGATCAAGACAGAGTAGGTAGTCCCTGTGTCAACTAAGAAATTCTCAGGCCTACCTGCCACATCCAGTCGCACCCTTGGCTCCAGCCCCGTGATGGTTATCTGTGACAGGCGGGCTGGTTGGAGCGGGCCGCTTCAGTCCTCTTGAACCATCGTGAGGGTAGGCTTGGCACTTGACCTTGAGGCTCTTGAGTCTCGAGGGCAGAGTGCTGCCCAATGTCCCAGTTGATGGCATTTGTGGCACGCTGTTCTAGGAGACTTGTCACGGTTTGGATACTCTTTGGCCCAATGCCCCGCCCGTCTACAGATCAGGCATCTGTCTCGTGCCTTGTCCCTCAAGGACTCGGGGTTTGCCATAGGGCTTCTCTGGAGGGCGGCCAGCATCTGGGCATGCCTTGTCTTTCTTTCTCTCCTTCTCCTGGGCCTTGGCCTCCTTCTCCTGTTCTCTGTTATAAAAGGTATTGGTGGCTGTCTGGACCATCTCATCTAAAGAGGCAGCAGGGTCCTGCTGTTGTAGCTGCTGTAACTTAATTCTGATATCTGATGCACATTGGGACAGGAATTTGTCCTTTAAAATCACCCGTCCCTCGTAAGAGTCTAAGTCCAGGTTGGTAAACTTTTGGAGTGCCTCTTTTAGCCTCTCCAGAAAGGCAATGGGGTTCTCACTGGGCTCCTGAGTTATTGCTGAGACCCAGGCACAGCTAATTACTTTTTGTTGGGCTGCTTTCAGTCCTGCCTTCACACAGATTAGAAAGTGATCTCTTTCCCAGATGTGCTCAGGGTCATTATAATTCCAATTAGGATCGGGGACTGCAGTTTCCCCTACTGGGTATCTATCACTGGAAATGTGGAGCACTGTTGCATACCTCCGGGCTTCCTTTAAGACCCTGGTATGTTCAGGATCAGATAAAGTTTGACTAAATATGACCATGATGTCTTTCCACGTCAAGTCAAAGGCCAAGGTAATATGTTGGAATGTATCTATATATTTGCCTGGGTCATCTGTATAGCTTCCCAGGTCTTGTTTGATCTGCCTTAGTTCTAAGAGGGAGAAGGGCTTATGGACCTGAGTTGGTCCGAATTATCCTCCAGTTTCAACTAAAGGACATACTCGAGCTGGCTTTTGTGGAGGAGGTGCTCCCGGATATGGGGGCACGTTTGGGTACGAGGAAGGAGCACCAGGCAACTCGGGAGCTGTGGGAGGTGAGCCTTCACGAGGGGGTTCCTTTTCTTGGTTGCCTGTGCCTAACATCATTTGCCTAGTGGGCTCACTTTTAGGGCATACTATAATCCCATACTTAAGACAGAGTTCCTTCATATCTCTTAGTCTGAAGAAAATTTGGACATAGGGGATCCCTGTCCATTTCCCTTGTCTTTTGCAGAATAATTCTAATCGCAGGATGGTATTGTAATTTAAAGTTCCATCCTCAGGCCAGTGTTCCTCGTCCCCCAGTGGATACTGTGGCCACACAGCGGCACAAAAGAATTTCAAATGACTTCTCCTTAGAGCTAGAGGGTCGAACAGCTTCCAGTTATCAAGGATGCATCTCAAGGGCGTCTGCCGGGAAGTGGATTAGTTATTTCCCATCTGAAAGACAGTCATGACAGGGAGAAAAGAAAAAGACCACTTTCGATTTTTATGGGTGGACTTCCTTAGGGGTGAGTCTTTCTGAAGCTTATCCTACCCAGAACTGTTGCAACCTGAGAGCCAGGCGTCCCCAGGTCAGGGTGCAGATCCCCAGGCAAGCTGAGGCGTGACAGCCTCCTAGAGATCGAATCCCCGGGCAGGTCGAGGCGTGACGACCTCCTGGGACCTCTGAGACTAGCGGATCCCCGAGCAGGTTGAGGCATGACAACCTTTCGAGGACCAGATCCCTAGGCAGGTCAAGGCGTGATGACCTCCTGGGACCCCCCCGGACTGGAGTTGACGTCCCCAAGATCTCCAGTGTGACCAGTATTGGGTACGATTAGGGGGTTGGATATTATAGAGTATTTCCCTCCCAAGGCCAGCTATTTTCTGGTTGTCCTTCCAGAAGATTGTAGAGGCAAACTTGTGGGTCTGGATGGGGCTCATGAAAAGACCATGAAACAGGATGGAAGGGGGCAGAGCACAACCTTTGAAAGAATGACATAGCACAAGGGTATAACCTTAGACAATTACAATCAGTTGGGTCCAAGATGACAAGTCAAATTGAAGTAAACCTTAATCCCCAATCTATAAGCCAACAAGACATACCCAGAGGTGGCAGGACAGCTTCAAGGCAGGGAGCAAGGAGTGGGTGGTTCACCAATGGCTGGGATGATCCTCTCACTCAGATCAGATCAGATCAGATCAGTCACTCAGTCGTGTCCAACTCTTTGCGACCCCATGAATCGCAGCACACCAGGCCTCCCTGTCCATCACCAACTCCCGGAGTTCACTCAGACTCACGTCCATCCAGTCAGTGATGCCATCCAGCCATCTCATCCTCTGTCGTCCCCTCCTCCTCCTGCCCCCAATCCCTCCCAGCATCAGAGTCTTTTCCAATGAGTCAACTCTTTGCATGAGGTGGCCAAAGTATTGGAGTTTCAGCTTCAGGATCATTCCTTCCAAAGAAATCCCAGGGCTGATCTCCTTCAGAATGGACTAGTTGGATCTCCTTGCAGTCCAAGGGACTCTCAAGAGTCTTCTCCAACACCACAGTTCAAAAGCATCAATTCTTCGGCACTCAGCTTTCTTCACAGTCCAACTCTCACATCCATACATGACCACAGGAAAAACCATAGCCTTGACTAGAGAGACCTTTGTTGGCAAAGTAATGGCTCTGCTTTTGAATATGCTATCTAGGTTGGACATTACTTTCCTTCCAAGGAGTAAGCATCTTTTAATTTCATGGCTGCAGTCACCATCTGTAGTGATTTTAGAGCCCAGAAAAATAAAGTCTGACACTGTTTCCACTGTTTCCCCATCTATTTCCCATGAAGTGGTGGGACCGGATGCCATGATCTTCGTTTTCTGAATGTTGAGCTTTAAGTCAACTTTTTCACTCTCCTCTTTCACTTTCCTCAAGAGGCTTTTGAGTTCCTGTTCACTTTCTGCCATAAGGGTGGTGTCATCTGCATATCTGAGGTTATTGATATTTCTCCCGGCAATCTTGATTCCAGCTTGTGTTTCTTCCAGTCCAGCGTGTCTCATGATGTACTCTGCATATAAGTTAAATAAACAGGGTCCTCTCACTCATTAGCATATAAATTCCACCCCCTCACAAAACCTAGCCAGGCCTAATACCATGGCCCCAGCCCTTGCCCTTGGCAATGGTTCACACCCTGAAGAGTGGCTTCTCTCTGGATCCTAACAAATCCACCACTTATCACTTTGTCTCTCAATGAATTTTTGCAATGAGACATCAGAGCCCGAATTTCATTAGTTTTGGCCGGGCTTGAGTCCCGGGAGAGAGCTGAAGGACAGGAGGAAAAAGCAGTGGGAAAAACGTGCCAAGGAATCTCCTTCATAGCCCATCGGAAGATTTGCTAAATATCTGACCGGTGCTCACAGTTTCATTGGTCTGATCCTTGGCATAGAGAAGAGGAAGGACAGAAGAACCGCCCCCCCTCCACCCCCCCCCACCCCACCCCCACCCCCGCCAGCTTGGGTAACAGCTACTGGGACTCAGCAGACAGCGACATGCTGAGACATGCTTTGGGACATGCTGAGGAGTAGCCTCTCCAGAGTCCCTCAGTTGTGCCCCCTGCCGCCAGCCTGTTCACGGGAGGTTCAAGGAAACAAGAAACTAGAGATTGTAAAAGTCCCTCCAGCCATAGGAGTGAGGACCTCTTACCTTAACCGGAGGTCTTCTGGAATCTGAGACTGGGCCGCGTGAGCTTTCTGCTGAGTTCGTTTTTCACTGTCCCGGTTTCCAGCACTATGGGCCTTCCCCTGCGCTGGGTTTCTTCGCCTTCCACTTCTAGCGCAGGAGCTTCGCTGAGTTGGGCTCCTGCTGTGCTTGGCCTCTTCTGCGCGGAGGTTGTTTCAGCCAGGTTAAACCCAAGTCATGGCACCATAGATGTCACGCGAGTGTATGTTCCTTGGTTTTTTGTCTCGTCACAACAAAGATTTGGAGCAACGGACATTAAAGCCCTTGGCGCGTCACAGCTCTTGGGTCTTGGACAAACCGTGTTATAGCTCTTAGGCAAATCAGTGTTACAGCTTTATTTTATTTAGAAGATAGCAGTTGAGAGAGAGAGAGAGAGTGAGAGAGAGAGAGAGAGAGAAAGAGCACATGCACACGGGAGAGAGAGAGTTCGTGAGAAAGCGCTTTGGCTCCTCCATTTATATGTTTTTCTCCTCCACCTGGGCCTGCCCTATGCAAGTTGGGCTTAGCCAGGAGTGCTATTTGTTCTGCCTGAAGTCTTCACTCTGGTCCTCCAACCTTCCTTTGACCTTCCTTGTCTTTTAGCCACCGCCATTTTGGACTCCTTTTCCCTATTCTACCTACCTAACACTTCCGAGGTCAGGGGCAATGGCCAACAGTGCCAGACTGCGATGGCACAGGAATGGCCGAGAGGAGCTACCCCATGTCCGAGGTCAGGGGGGGCGCCTGAGAGGAGCTACCCCGCGTCCAAGGCCAGGGGCAGCGGTCGGGAGGAGCTACCCCACACTCCCACACCCGAGGCCAGGGGTAGTGGCTGGGAGAAGCAACCCCACATCCAAGGAACAGTGGCTGCAGGGGCGCAGGAGGGCCTAGAGTAGCTATCCCACATTGAAGGTCAGGAAGGGCATGGTGAGGAGATACCCCTCGCCCAAGGTAAGGAGCAGTGGTGGCTGAGCTTTGCTGGTGCAGCCATGAAGAGATACCCCACTCCCAAGGTAAGAGAAACCCAAGTAAGATGGTAGGTGTTGCAAGAGGGCATCAGAGGGCAGACACACTGAAACCATACTCACAGAAAACTAGTCAATCTAATCACACTAGGACCACAGCCTTGTCTAACTCAATGAAACTAAGCCATGCCTGTGGGGCAGCCCAAGACAGGCGGGTCATGGTGGAGAGATCTGACAGAATGTGGTCCACTGGAGAAGGGAATGGTAAACCACTTCAGTATTCTTGCCTTGAGAACCCCATGAACAGTATGAAAAGGCAAAATGATAGGATACTGAAAGAGGAACTCCCCAGGTCGGTAGGTGCCCAATATGCTACTGGAGATCAGTGGAGAAATAACTCCAGAAAGAATGAAGGGATGGAGCCAAAACAAAAAGAATACCCAGCTGTGGATGTGACTGGTGATAGAAGCAAGGTCCAATGCTGTAAAGAGCAATATTGCATAGGAACCTGGAATGTCAGGTCCATGGATCAAGGCAAATTGGAAGTGGTCAAACAAGAGATGGCAAGAGTGAATGTCGACATTCTAGGAATCAGCTAACTAAAATGGACTGGAATGGGTGAATTTAACTCAGATGACCATTATATCTACTACTGTGAGCAGGAATCCCTCAGAAGAAATGAGTAGCCATCATGGTCAACAAAAGAGTTTGAAATGCAGTACTTGGATGCAATCTCAAAAACGACAGAATGATCTCTGTTCGTTTCTAAGGCAAATCACTCAATATCACACTAATCCAAGTCTATGCCCCAACCAGTAATGCTGAAGAAGCTGAAGTTGAATGGTTCTATGAAGACCTACAAGACCTTTTACAACTAACACCCAAAAAAGATGTCCTTTTCATTATAGGGGACTGGAATGCAAAAGTAGGAAGTCAAGAAACACCTGGAGTAACAGGCAAATTTGGCCTTGGAACACGGCATGAAGCAGGGCAAAGACTAATAGAGTTTTGCCAAGAGAACACACTGGTCATAGCCAACACCCTCTTCCAACAACACAAGAGAAGACTCTATACATGGACATCACCAGATGGTCAACACCGAAATCAGACTGATTATATTCTTTGCAGCCAAAGATGGAGAAGCTCTATACAGTCAGCAAAAAACAAGACCAGGAGCTCACTGTGTCTCGGATCATGAACTCCCTATTGCCAAATTCAGACTTAAATTGAGGAAAGTAGGGAAAACCACGAGAACATTTAGGTATGACCTAAATCAAATCCCTTATGATTATACAGTGGAAGTGAGAAATAGATTTAAGGGCCTAGATCTGATAAAGTGCCTGATGAACTATGGATTGAGGTTCGTGATATTGTACAGGAGACAGGGATCAAGACCATCCTCATGGAAAAGAAATGCAAAAAAGCAAAATGGCTCTCTGGGGAGGCCTTACAAATAGCTGTGAAAAGAAGAGAAGCGAAAAACAAAGGAGAAAAGGAAAGATATAAGCATCTGAATGCAGAGTTCCAAAGAATAGCAAGAAGAGGTAACAAAGCCTTCTTCAGAGATTAATGCAAAGAAATAGAGGGAAACAACAGAATGGGAAAGACTAGAGATCTCTTCAAGAAAATTGGAGATACCAAGGCAATATTTCATGCAAAGATGGGCTCAGTAACGGACAGAAATGGTACGGACCTAACAGAAGCAGAAGATATTAAGAAGAGATGGCAAGAATACACAGAAGAACTGTACAAAAAAGATATTCACGACCAAGATAATCACGATGGTGTGATCACTCACCTAGAGCCAGACATCCTGGAATGTGAAGTCAAGTGAGCCTTAGAAAGCATCACTATGAACAAAGCTAGTGGAGGTGATGGAATTCCAGTTGAGCTATTTCAAATCCTGAAAGATGATGCTGTGAAAGTGCTGCACTCAATACGCCAGCAAATTTGGAAAACTCAGCAGTGGCCACAGGACTGGAAAAGGTCAGTTTTCATTCCAATCCCAAAGAAAGGCAATGCCAAAGAATGCTCCAACTACCGCACAGTTGCACTCATCTCACATGCTAGTAAAGGAATGCTCAAAATTCTCCAAGCCAGGCTTCAGCAATATGTGAACCGTGAACTTCCTGATGTTCAAGCTGATTTTAGAAAAGGCAGAGGAACCAGAGATCAAATTGCCAACATCCACTGGATCATGGAAAAAGCAAGAGAGTTCCAGAAAAACATCTATTTCTGCTTTATTGACTATGCCAAAGCCTTTGACTGTGTGGATTACAATGAACTGTGGAAAATTCTGAAAGAGATGGGAATACCAGACCACCTGATCTGCCTCTTGAGAAACCTCTATGCAGGTCAGGAAGCAACAGTTAGAACTGGACATGGAACAACAGATTGGTTCCAAATAGGAAAAGGAGTATGTCAAGGCTGTATATTGTCACCCTGTTTATTTAACCTATATGCAGAGTACATCATGAGAAATGCTGGGCTGGAAGAAACACAAGCTGGAATCAAGATTTCTGGGAGAAATATCAATAACCTCAGATATGCAGATGACACCACCCTTATGGCAGAAAGTGAACAGGAACTCAAAAGCCTCTTGATGAAGGTGAAAGTGGAGAGTGAAAAAGTTGGCTTAAAGCTCAACATTCAGAAAACAAAGATCATGGCATCCGGTCCCATCACTTCATGGGAAATAGATGGGGAAAGAGTGGAAACAGTGTCAGATTTTATTTTTCTGGGCTCCAAAATCACTACAGATGGTGACTGCAGCCATGAAATTAAAAGACGCCTACTCCTTGGAAGGAAAATTATGACCAACCTAGATAGCATATTGAAAAGCAGAGACATTACTTTGCCAACAAAAGTCCATCTAGTCAGGGCTATGGTTTTTCCAGTAGTCATGTATGGATGTGAGAGTTGGACTGTGAAGAAAGCTGAGCGCTGAAGAATCAATGCTTTTGAACTGTGGTGTTGGAGAAGACTCTTGAGAGTCCCTTGGACTGCAAGGAGATCCAACCAGTCCACTCTGAAGGAGATCAGCCCTGAGTATTCTTTGGAAGGAATGATGCTAAAGCTGAAACTCCAATACTTTGGCCACCTCATGCAAAGAGTTGACTCATTGGAAAAGACTCTGATGCTGGGAGGGATTGGGGGCGGGAGGAGGAGGGGACGACAGAGGATGAGATGGCTGGATGGCATCACTGACTGGATGGACGTGAGTCTGAGTGAACTCCGGGAGTTGGTGATGGACAGGGAGGCCTGGCGTGCTGCGATTCATGGGGTCGCAAAGAGTCGGACAGGACTGAGCGACTGAACTGAACTGAACTGAACACTTCCAAAGAACACCCAGGTCTGATCTTTAGAATGGATGATTGGACCTCCTTGCAGTCCAAGGGACTCTCAAGAGTCTTCTCCAACACCACAGTTCAAAAACATCAATTCTTCAGCACTCAGCTTTTTTCACAGTCCAACTCTACATCCATACTTGACTACTGGAAAAACCATAACCTTGACTAGATGGACCTTTGTTGGCAAAGCAATGTCTCTGCTTTTTAATATGCTATCTAGGTTGGTCATAACTTTCCGTCCAAGAAGTAAGCATCGCCATACCTACTACTAAAACACTGAAAGCTTTCCTTGTAAGATCACACTTAAACAAGGGTAACATCCATTACCATTTTTTCTTTTCAACATTATGCTAGAAGTCCTAGACGATGAGTAAGAAAACAAAAATATATAGGCTACAAAGGATAAAATAAAAATCTCTTCAATAAGATGGTAAAATTACAATCTTTTATAAGAATGGCTGAATATAAAATAATAATAATAAATAATGTGCATTTCTATAAAATAGTGAGTAAGAAAAAGTTTGTCACTTACAGTAACTTCTGTAAATGTAAAGTACATGATAGTAAATCTAACAAAAGTGTATAAAATATTTATGGAAAAAATTTTAAATTATATTAAAAAGTTGTAAAGACTTAGTAAATGATGAGACAAAGCAGAATCAATATATTAAAAGATTTAATATCACAAAGTATTCATTCTCCTCAGATTCATCTAGGGATTCAAAATGATTCCAATTAGAAAATCAGCAACATTTCTATTTTTGTAGAAATTGACAAGATAATGTGGAAAATAAAAATTCTAAGATAGTCAAAACAATCCTAAGATCAAAGAACAAGGAGGGGTAATGGCTTTTACTAGACATCTATAATTACAAGGTTGTAATGATGAACATAGTATATTATTACCCCAAGAAAAATAAAAATATCAATGAAATGGAATATATAGCCTAGAAATGAATGCATATATGCATGACATTTATTATATTATATAATGTGTAAATCAGTGGGGATGGATTTTTTTTAAAATAGTGCTGGGGAAATGGTCATCCATATTTTAAAAAATAAAACTGGATACTTATTTCAATCAAAAGATCACTCAAAATCGTAGTAGCTTTTCTGTAAAAATTGTAAAATGCCTATGGCAATTTAAGAGACCCATAAGAGCCAAAACAAACAAACAGAAAGGGCAGAATGGGAAGATTATACTTCCCAATTAAAATTTTTGCTTTACAGTTATAGGAATGAAAACAGCATGGTGCTGCTGTCGGGACAGCAAATAGATCCATGAAACAGAATAAAAGTCCAGCATTAGACTCACTCATATTTGGTTAATTGTTCTTCAGCAGAAGTAAGTTTGATTTAAAGATAAACATAATTTAATAATAACAGTGAACTAAAATATTGGGTAATTTATGCAAAATGAGAGTGACAAGATTTATAGCATTCCAAGGTCATTATACTATTTAGGTGGAGAAAAACAAATGTTAGCTTACTTGACTTTCTAAAAGGAAGTATACATTTTCTTAACGTTTAGCTTAACCACCAAAATAGAATGCAGTAGAAATAAAATGTATGACTAAAAATCACAAAGGGAAATAAAAGTAATTTGTTTAAAGTTCATCCAAAAGAGTACAGGAAAAGATTTTTTAAATAAAGCATAGAAAACTGCATGTGTCAGGGCTAAATCACTTCAGTCATCATGTCTGCCTCTGTGTATTCTTCCTCCAGGCAAGAATACTGGAGTGGGTTGCTATGTCCTCCTCCAGGGTACCTTTCCAACCCAGGGATCGAACCCACATTTCTTCTGTCTCCTGCATTGGCAGGAGGGTTCTTTACCAGTACCGCCACCTGGAAAGCCCAGAAAATTGTTTATGCTTTTGCTGTGTTGTGCTATGTTGCTTCAGTCACGTCTGACTCTTTGTGACCCCATGGACTGTAGCCCGCCTGGCTCCTCTGTCCATGGGTTTCTCAAGGCAAGAATACTGGAGTTGGCTGCCATGCCTTCCTTCAGGGAATCTTCCTGACCCAGAGATTGGGTCAAGTCTCATATCTCCTCCATTGGTAGGCAGGTTCTTTACCAGAAAATGGTTTAAGTAGCACTAAATAAGATTAAAAATAAATCCGAATGTATCAAGACTTCACAGAATATGTAAGTGGACTGTATTTGCCCCAGAAAAGATACCGTAGCAGATTGGAATGCCTACGATGTGCATGGCAAAAAGGATGGAAAGCTGAGGAGCTCATTGTGAAGGGAGAACTCAGGAAAATGGCTACTTAATCATCAGCACCATGAGCTGTCTGAGGGCAGAGGTCATCCCAGGGTACTACAAGAGCACAAGCAAGTTGGGAAGGGTCCTCTCCGTGGAGTCACCTGTCTTGGCAAAGATGGCCACTGAGTTTAGTCGCCCAGGTTAAGACAAAGGGAAAAGGCATTTTTGGCAGAGGGGACAGCATAAGCAAAAACACAGAGGACAGAAACAGCACACTGTTCAGGAATAATGAGCAATTTTATGTTACTGATCTGAGACATGATGTCTAATAGATAATGGTTTCTTTATATCCTTCTGTGTAGAATGCCTTTTTTGGCAGGTTCCAGTCTATCTTATTGATGGTTGCTCAGCAGTTCTGATTTGGGTGTTCTTGAGGGAAGAGGTGAGCTCGAGGCCTTCTACATCTACACCTTGTCTTCTCCTTTTCACTTTATTGGATCCATGAACTGGGCAACTCTTTGACACTTACATGTCAAGGACTCATTTCATTCTCCATCTCAGCATAAAGCAACTCAGAAAAGGATCATTTTGAGAGTAGGGCCTACCTCAATGGAATCAACCCATAATGGAAATTACCAGTTATTCCTGAGGAAGAATCTTTTTCTTCAAATACTCCTGTGCCTCCAAGGAGTTAGCATCTTAGTTAGCATTCATAAATTTATACATTCAGATTTGCAGATTGAGTGGATCTGGATGATCATTCATTTCTATATCCTATCTAATTTCCCTATATGATTTTCTTTTCCTCTGAGATGATAGTGTACTCTCCTTACGAAATTTTCAGTTTTCTCCTTAGAACTCAACTTATTCATACCTCCATACTTCCAAAATTTCCAGGAAGACATAGCCTATGTCCATTTCATTTTAGTTACAGTACAAAACCCAGTCTCTTGCACACATAGGTGGTTGTTTTGAATAAAGGTGGTGGAATAGTTGTTACACTTTCAGCAAATTACTCTTTCAAAGATCATTTTAAAATAATACCTCGATTGTCGCTGTTAATGATGATTTGATTATGCTTTTACACGAACGTTAATGATTTTTTATTCTCTAAAAGAAAAGGAGAAATTTTAAATAAGCTTTTACATATACTATTTGAAGATCTGTTGTTATTTAGTCTCTAAGTCATGTTTCACTCTTTGCAAAACTATGAACTTTAGCACGCTAGGCTTCTCTGTCCTTCACTAACTCCCAGAGTTTGTTCAAATTCTTGTCCATTAAATTGATGATGCTATCTAACCATCTCCTCCTCTGTGGCCCCCTCATCCTCCTGCCTTCAATCTTTCCCAGCATCAGGGTCTTTTCCAATGAGTCGGCTCTTCACATCAGATGGTCAAAGTATTGGAGCTTTAGCTTCAGCATCACTCCTTCCAATGAATATTCAGATTTAGGAGTTGAAACAGTGGCATTTCAAGATGGTATGAATAAAGTCCACTGGCATACACATCTATAAATTGTCTGCCACATCTATCTTGCATCTCAGGAGGTGTTACCTTCTGCTTCAGTACCAGATGAGCACTGCCTGGAAACCCCTTACAGCTCAGGGATGGCACTAGCAGTGAGAAACTGGGAAGCTAGCAAAATCTTTCTGTGTACATTCCCATTACTGCCAGCATTCTCTTCTGTTTGGTATTTCCTACTACGAAAGACAGAATTTTTTTTCAGTGATTCCTTTTATTCTTCAGTTATGCCTCATTAGTAAATTAATCCAAATAGTAAATAAACCCAAATACTTGAGATGCTTCTCTCTCTCCTTTATAAATTTTCCATTAGCAAACTTCATCAACTGATCTCAGAGTGGCCTGTTTCATTTGTTGGTTAGGGAAAAAAGAAAAGAAAAATGTACAGAGTACTCCTTCCATAAGTGTACAGCACTCTACACTTTCACAACTATAGTTCAATCAATCTTCACAAAAACCCTGCTAATAACATTAGTGTTACTAATATAATATAATCAGTAACTAAAGTTTATCGATCGCTACATGAACTTTTTCACTTGATTTTCAAACCAACTAAACAAGGCAGATATATTCTTCTCCATGTTTTACAGATGAGAAGCAGAGTCCTAGCTGAGTTAAGAACCTAAGTAAGAAGTTCATGGCATTAAGACCTGAACTCTCGTTGGGAAGGGGTTAGCAGAAGGAAGGAGTGGGAGGTTGGGGTTAGCAGATGTAAGCTAGTGTATATAGAATGGATAAACAACAAGGTCCTACTGGATAGCACAGGGAACTCTATTCAATTATTTTACAATAAGCCATAATGGAAAAGAATATAATTATTGCAATATGTATAACTGAGTTGCTTTGCTATACAGCAGAAACAACACACACTATAAACCAACAATACTTCAATAAAATTATTTTAAAATAATGAAAAGTGTTTTAAATAATAAAGAAATCCCCCTACTGACTCCTCTCTGTCTTACCAGTTACGTTTCTTTCTCTCCTTCTCTTTATAGCACAACCTCTTGACACATTCTCCTTCTTTCTCTCCTTCCTTTCGCTCTTACACTCACTCCAAACAGGTTTTTGCCAACATTCCACCAACAAGTTTTTTCAGAGGACACCAGTGATTGCTAAGTTGCTAAATTCAGGGATCATTTCACTTTCTGTCTCAACACCATTCTTTCTACCTTGAGATCCATCCTCATTTTGTTCCCAGGAACCACACCCAGCCAATTACATTCTTACATGGCTCATAATCCCTTTCATATCTTTTGCTGGTAATTTCTCTTTCACATTTGTATATAATGGCATGCTGTAAGGTTCCATATTTGGACTATATTTTTTCCTTTGTTTACAACCACTCTCTGATGATCTTATTTACTGTAATGGCTTTAGTTATATCCATTCATTTAACTTTGGCTGTGCTGGGTCTTCAGGGCTGCACGGGTTTTTCTCTAGTTGGGGTGACTAGGGGTTACTCTCTAGGTGCAGTGCTAGGGCTTCTCACGACAGTGGCTTCTCTGTTGCAGAGAATGGGCTCTAGGACACATGGGCTTCAGCAGTTGCAGCCAGGGGTTCAGTGATTGTGGCACATTGGCTTCGTTGCTCTACAGCGTGTAGGATCTTCCCAGACCAGGTATCAAACTCATGTCTCCTGCATTGGTAGGCAGATTCCTTACCACTGAGCTACCAGGTAAGCCCGGCTTTAATTTTAATGTCATCTATTAGGTGACGGCTTCTCAATTATCTCCAGCTTGGAACTTTTCTCTTAAATAACAAACCTATGTGTCCAAATGACCATTGCCATCCACAGCAATCTGCATAGCTTGCCCCCCACTTCCTTCATCTCTTGACTGGAAAAGTCACTTTCTCAGTGAAATCTGCCCTGGGCATCTTAAAATTCCAACCCCCTCTGCCAAACTATTTACATCCCCCTTTCCTGCTTTACTTTATCTTCATAGCACTATCTAATGTATATTTAGTTATAGATCTTACTTATTATTTCTCCCCCTTGCCTTGAATATAAGCTCCAAGAGGCAATGGTTTCTGTCTTCTTTGTTCTTTACCATATCCCTCATGCCTAAATTAATGCATGGCATATATTGATAGCTATTGCTCAGTAATCACCGGTTGAATGCCTGATCCTATTTTCTAGTTGAAGGGACATGAGTTCCAGAACACAATTTCCCATGGTCACGGAGCTAGTAAATTGCAACACTTTGAACTGAATGCTTTCCAATCAGACACCAAATGTCTTACTATTAATATCATGGACTGCCTCTTTTTGAAAGAGTTTTCTATGATCATTTTAATGCTTCAGGCTTCATTTTGGTAAATTACGTATCTGAGGGGTGGGGGATACTCAGCACTCCCCTCCTATATAGGACTACATTCTCTACCAAGACATGTTAAAACATAGTCAAGCAACAAGGAAGGAAGCGTCAGGATGGTATCTTGCCTGAGGCATCCTGCTTTCAAGAGGTCCTGTTTCAGAGAACTTGATTCAGAGCTGAAAGGGAAGTGTGTAATGCCCCTGCTTCATCCCTTCCTGCCACCCCCTCCTTCTGCCCCCTCAAATAGCTCAAGGAAAGTTTTCCTACAGAACAAATATAGGAAGTAAAGGCTTGTCACATTTAGCTCCCCTAAAAAGTAAGGTCTAGTTTAGAATATCAGGAATGTCTATTTTTTCGAAATAGACATTTAGAAGTTAATGTCCTCGCCTGTAAAGCAATTATACTCCAAAAAATGATAACTGAGAGACTACCACTGACATATATACACTACCATGTGTAAAATAGGTAGCTAGCTGGAAGCTGCCGCATAGCACAGGGAGCTCAGCTGGGTACTCTGTGACAACCTAGAGGGGTGGAATGGGGTGGGGTGGGAGGGAGACTCAAGAGGGAGGGGATATATGTATACTTATAGCTGATTCATGTTGTTGTAGAACAGAAACCAACACAACATTGTAAAGCAATTATCCTCCAATTAAAAATAAAAAACAATTTTATAAAAGAACACATCTAAAACAAAAAGTCCTTGCCTCTCTAGCCACTTAGCCACAGGACTAGGATTGGTTGAAAGGGAGCACAATTTGTGCAAAATATTACTCTCAGCCCTACCATTTACCAGTGTTCAATCAGAACTTCTTTTAATTTTACTTTCCTTATCCCTCTTGCATGGATTCTCTTGTGGTTCAGACAATAAAGAATCTGCCTGCAATGTGGGAGACCCAGGCTTGATCCCTGGGTTAGGAAGATCCCCTAGAGAAGGGAATGGCAACTCACTCCAGTATTCTTGCCTAGAGAATTCCATGGACAGAGGAGCCTGGCAGACTACAGTGCATGGGGTCACAAAGAGTCAGACATGACTGAGTGACTACACTTCCTTATCTCTAAAATAGAAATAACAGCACCACTTGAGAGAGTGGCTGCCACTATTAAAGAGAATATACGCAAGCACTTAGGGCAAAGCTTATGAGCTGTCAGGAAAGGCTATTTGTTTCTGACTGAAGTCAAACTGGATCTTATTGGTAAGATTTATGGCTGCTTATTCATTCCAGTAGGAAAGCAGATTGATTGGCTTCCTGGGGGGAAAATAAAAGAGCTTTGCATAGATCTGATGTGTGCCAAGTTGCTGTGTAAATAGCTTGCGTGTATTATCAACGACTCTGTAAGGTAAGTGAAATTAGCTCCATCTCAGAGATGTGAAAACTCAGGTTCAAAGCTGGTAAAGAGTCGTTTCTGGCTTGTATTGTATAATCAGTAAGTAGCAGAATGAAGATTCCAGTGCAAGTCTAACTTCAAAAAGCCCATCATTTGTACCAGAACAGCACCTCCACAAGCCCCTCAAATCCTTCCCCCACCATAAAGTCTCCTTATGAGTTTTATGGCATGCTAGCCATGAACTTAACTGTGACTATTTCTAGTATTCTTTGAATTCTGTTCTTATGTGTTTCTCTGAAAGGATCAAAAATAAGAAGAGAAGAATGCACACAAGGACATCTCAGGAGGAAGAGGATCAGCAATCACCATATTCCTTGACTCTGGCTTCCTCTGCATTTCCTTCTCCATCTCTGTTCTAATCCCTCCAGTTTTTCTCTGTGCCTTGGGTAATACAGCATAATGTGTAAGAGATGGATTTAGCATCACACTTGGGTCTAAGTGCATCCTCCCTAACTAGTCACCAGGGTCTTGGGAAATGTTTAATTGAATCTCAGTGTTCTCATCTAGAGAATGGGAATAATAATAGCTACTTGGTATTGAGATGAAGGATGGGAATAGCTTAATTGTGTTTTTCTCACTTTATCACTTGATAGTATGCCTACACGCGTGCCTGCTCATGCTCAGTTGCTAAGTCGTATCCAACTCTTTAAGACCCTAGGGACTGCAGCCTACCAGACTCCTCTGTCCATGGGATTTCCCAGGCAAGGATACTGGAATGGCTTGCCATTTCCTCCTCCAGGGGATCTTCCTGACCCAGGGATAGAACCCAAATCTCCTGCATCTCCTGCATTGGCAGGTCGATTCCTTATCACTGAGCCACCTGAGATGCCACCAGCATGCCTATAGCAAGTGTGTATTTGACAGAATAATTTATATAAGTTTGTTTTAAGCTTTGACATGAATGCCACAGAAGGTTTAAAAGGAAGAGTCCTTCCCGTCTCACAGCCCCAAAGTTTACATCCTTCTGAACATCTCTGAACATTTTCCTTTCCCTTTTACTGTTAGGCTTCTCTTTCTTCTGAGAAGGCAAGTGACCATCTAGTTACACTGTTCAATTCCAGATATTTAGACTTAGATGCTTTCTCTCCTGGAGATTGTGCTCACATGTTACAACAGTTTTCATGAGGTTTGGGGCTGACTCTGTTTCTAGTCTATTCTACCGAAAGTAGTTGAAAGCAAGAGTCTCATTAGTTACTGATTGAACTATTAATCGGTATTACTGATGGAAGGGTGGTTGAACCATCTCTATGAAGCAATAATTCTCAAGTTTTTTTCACTGTCACATCCTCATCACCTAGAAAATACTGACAAAGGGAAAAACACTGAGCAAGCTCCCCCTAGTATACATACATGAACATATTTAGTTATTATATTTGTATACAATTTTATTACTATATAGTGTGTACACTAGAAAGTACCAAAACCAACTAAAAAGGCTGAAATGGAAAAGTTAGTAAGACTAAAGGTTTTACTATTATTTACTCTTGTTTCAACAGTTCTCTACTAAGACTTCAGAGGGAGCAGAGGCAAGGGTAAGAGAAATACCAGTGGTAACTCCAAACCATTGTTAAGTTTCTCATCAATCTGTGCCCAGAAGCTTAAGCTTCCACAGTCACTAGTCCATTCATTCTCTTCTTCTTTGCCTCTAATAAGGAACCCAAAGGCCTTTGCATCAGTAGGTTTGCCCTGCATTCCTAGGAAATGTATGGTATTTCTTCTTTGGCTGATCAAGAAGGAGGAAATATTTATGTACCTTCCAGAGAATGCACATAGAATCTCGTGTTTGTTTCCTCCAAAGTGCCAACAAAATAGTCAAAAAGTTTATTACAGAGAACAAGATGGCAGAAGAGTAGGTGGACATGGAGTACATCTCTCTCCACAGATACATCAGGAATACACCTTCAGACACAGAAGTGCATGCAGAACATCAGCTAGAGTGGATAGAAGTACCTGACCAGCAGGAAAGAATGTATAGAACCACATAAAACTTGGTAGGACAAAGGAACTAGGGAGAAAAACAGAAGTGTTAGTAGGACCGGACCTGCCCTCAGCCAGTGGGGGAACTGAAGCAGGGGTCCCATCCCCACATCAGGGCAATTGTCTGAGTCAGAGGAGAAACATTTAAGGCTGAGAGTGAAACAGGTGATCTGTGGCAGCCTAAGTGGTATGAGAAGCAGACAGTCCTTGCCACAGCCATACGTACCCTGGACAAGGACGCAGGTCCCCTGGGAGGTGTAGCGGCTGAGAGCTGGAGTTCAGGGATTGTGGAGCAATCCCAGGGTAAGGGCTGCTGTTGACTGTGGAGAAATGGATCAAGGGGATGTGAGGGAGATTGTGGTGGAAAAGCCTGTGGAGGAAATCCAGGCAGCCATGGAAGCAAGGCGATATTGCTGAGTCATGTGTAGGGGGTGGAGCCATCACCATAGCCTCTCTGTCCCCACACTGCCAGCATCTGCAGCTGAGCAATAGAAAGCCTGGCCCATCAAATGCCTGACTGAACAACAGAGAAGGACCCCACCTAGGGTGCCCATTTAAGTGCCTGACACGCCAAACTACAGAGTAGGATGCCAGCCAGGTGGGTCCCTCTATGTGCCTGAGGAATGGAACAACAGAGAAGGATCCCAGGCAAGGGAGGCCTCTAAGTGAATGAATGGGTGGAGCTATGGAGAAACACTGGCCAAAGAGGCGTTCTGATCACCAGCTACAAGAGGCTCAAAAAAAATACTCTGATAGGGCCCTGACTCCTGGGGCATAGACAGTCTGTGTACCTGCACACTTTGCACCACCAAGGTCCATGCAAGTCAAACAGCTGTGCCACCTTCAAACTCAACTCTCACTGGGACAGAGCTGCCACAGGCGGAAAAACAAAACAAACAAACAAAAAAACCTGGCATCTATGCAGGAAGGGTCACTTTGCTAGTGTCCAATTCTTTGCGACTCTATAAATTGTGGCCTGCCAGGCTTCTCTCTCAGGGGGGTTCTCCATGCAAGAATACTGGATTGTATTGATCAATACTGGTTGCCATACTGTTCTAGAGCACTGTATTTCCTGCTGCCCTAGCCGCCAACTCCCCTGAGTGCCTGGTGCTGCCAGAACCCCTGCGACCCAAGCAGCTGCACCACCTCCACACCTGACCCTCACAGGGGCAAACCCAAGTCCTCCAGGGCAGCCTCAGGAGCAAACCTCAGTGCACGACCCACATGTGGAGGTGGAAATAAAACCACAGTTGGAACCCAGAGGCAGTGTGGCTAAGGAAGAAGACTCAAAACCTTCCCACCAGCTGTACAAGTCACAAATTAAATCCACATGATCAACTAGGTAGACTTTGTGTCTATGGAATATATAAAAAGACATTGAGAGGTCCCACAAAAGAAAACATAGTGTTTCTGATAGCTGTGGACATTGGAGGCAAGAACACACAGGAGTAGGACCAGATTAGAATCTGAGCTGCCCCCATAACAGATCCAGAGATCAGCACAGTGTTGGAGGGCATCCTAGGGAGGTGAGGTGGACTGTGACTCCCAGCAGGGGAAAGGACTCTGACAGCAGTGACTCAAGAAAAACATTTGTGATTCTTATGTTTTGACTTGATCTGTAGATTCTTTTAGATTTTTTTTCTTTTTTTTTTCCCTTTCCCCCCCCCTCTGTTGGAGTTGTTGATTTTATTGCCACTATGAAATCTAATTAAGCTTTTGAGCTTTTTTTTTTTCCCTCAGTCACATTTTTTATCGTTATAAACCTTTGCCTCCACATTGGGCTTTTGTAGTTCTGTGGCATTTTCCGTTTTCCTTTTCTCTTTTTTTAATTTTAATTTTTTAAACCTATCATTATTTTTATACATTTATTCCTTTGTTTGCTTTTCCTACTGTTCTTTTCCCCTTGCAGTTAACCTTCAATGTATATAAATCTTCTTTATCTACCTCTATTTAACTTTGTATATCTATTCTTTCTTTCCTTTCCTCTCAACAAATTTGTTAGTTTTATTTTCCCCAACTGGCACCTTGCTTTAGTTTTGTTTTCCAGTTTGTGTTTTAGTTAGTTTTGTTCTTAACTGGTGGATATAATTTTTGGTTTCCTTTATTCACTGGGTCAATCTATTATACTTTATTTTTGTTGGACTGTTTCAATTTTGCTTATGGGTGTATATGTAAATGTGTATATTCAGTCACACTTTTTATTGTTGTTATAAACCTCTGTCTCTACATTGGGCTTTTGCAGTTCTGTGGAGTTTACCTTTTTTTTAATTCTCTTTTTTTTTTTTAATTAAAATTTTTTTAAATATTTAAATATTTTAAATATTGTAATTTTTTTTACATTTATTCCTTTGTTTGCTTTTCCTACTCTTTTTCCCTTGCAGTTAAGCTTTAATGTATATAAATCTTCTTTATCTACATCTATTTAACTTTGCATATCTATTCTTTCTTTCTTTTCTTTCTTTCCTTTCCTTTCAACATATTTGTTAGTTTTATTTTCATTGTTTTATTCCCCCATTTGGTACCTTGCTTTAGTTTTGTTTTCCAGTTTGTGTTTTAGTTAGTTTTGTTCTTAACTGGTAGATATAATTTTTGTTTTCCCTTGTTTGCTGCATCAATCTATTGTACTTTATTTTAGTTGGGCTGTTTGCTTATTGGTGTAGATGTATATGTGTATACCCCATTATTTTAATTGTTATTTGCCTGATTTTGTAACTTCCATTTGTCTGGGGTTCATCTTTGGTTTTTCATTTTTGGGTATTTGTTCTAATCTCACTTAATGCAGTAGCAAACGACTTGTGGAATCTTCATTACTGACCAGGGATCAAGCCCCGAGCCTTTCGTGTGGGAGCACTGACTCCAAGACCTTAGACTACCAGGGAACTAACCCTAGGGAGTATCAAATAGTGAGAACCTACAAAAAGGAAACCACTTGAATACCAGACCTGGCATCACTCAACCACCAGTAGCATCCTGTGTAGGATGCTTCATCTAAAAAACAAATAAAACAAAAATACAAACCCAATCATCAGCAGACAGGAGTACCACCTCACTCAGCCTTGCCCATCAGGGGAAAAACAAAACAAAACAAAAAATCTCAGCACAAATCTCACCCTATACAAAGCTTACACAAGCCACTGGACCAACTTTAGGAGGGCAGAAATCAAAAGAAAGAAATAATTCAACCTTGAAGTCTGGGAAAAGGAGACGTCACGCACAATAAATTAAAAAAAGAAAAGAAAAGGCAGAGAAATACTACACAAATGAAGGAACAAATTAGAAACACAGAACTTCAAATAGATGAAGAGTAAACAGGCAAACTACCTGAAAAAGAATTCAGAATAATGATAGTAAAGATGATTAAAAACTCTGAAAACAGAATGGAGAAAATGCAAGACTCAATTAACAAACACCTAGAAGGCTTAATGGAGAAGGCAATGGCACCCTACTCCAGTACTCTTGCCTGGGAAATCCCATGGACGGAGGAGCCTCGTGGTCTGGAGTCCATGGGGTCGCTAAGAGTCAGATATGACTGACTTCACTTTCACTTTTCACTTTCATGCATTGGAGAAGGAAATGGCAACCCACTCCAGTGTTCTTGCCTGGAGAATCCCAGGGACAGGGGAGCCTGGTGGGCTGCCAGCTATGGGGTCACACAGAGTCACTGAAGTGACTTAGCAGCAGCAGAAGAAGAAGAATTAAAGAATAAATATACAGAGACAAACAACACAATTACTGAAATTAAAAATACTCTTGAAGGAATCAATAGAATATCTGAAGCAGAAGAACGAATCAGTGAGCTGGAACATAAAATGGTGGAAATAACTTCTGAAGAGCAGAATAAAGTAAAAAGAATGGAAAGAACTGAGGATAGTCTCAGAGACCTCTGGGACAATATCAAACACACCACCAACCTTCTAATTATAGGGGTCCCAGAAGAAGAAGACAAAAAGAGAGGGTATGAGAAAATTTTGAAGAGATTATAGTTGAAATTTTCCCCAACATGGAAAAGGAAATAGTCAATCAAGTCCAAGAGATGCAAAGAGGATAAACCCAAGGAGAAACATGCCAAGACATATACTAATCAAACTAAACAAGACTAAACACAAAGAAAGAATATTAAAAGCAGCAAGGGAAAAGCAACAAGTAACATAAAAGGGAAACTCCATATGTTTAACAGCTGATCTTTCAGCAGAAACTCTGTAGGCCAGAAGGGAAGGGCAGAATATTTTCAATGTACTGAAAAGGAAAAATCTACAGCCAAGATTACTGTATCCAGCAAGGATCTCATTCAAAATTGATGGAGAAATAAAAAGCTTTTCAGGCAAGCATAAGTTAAGAGAATTCAGTACCACCAAAGCAACTTTACAACAAATGTTAAAGGGACTTATATAGTCAAGAAATACAACAGAAGAAAAAAGATCTACGAAATCAACCCCATATGCTTAAGAAAATGGCAATAGGGGCGTATATAACAATAATTACTTTAAATGTAAATGGGTTAAGTGCTCCAACCGAAAGACACAGCCTGGCTGAATGGATACAAAAGCAAGACCCATATATATATATATATGCTGTCTATAAGAAACCCGCTTCAGACCTAAAGACATATAAGACAAAGTGAGAGCATGGAAAAATATATTCCATGCCAATGGGAAGCAAAAGAAAGCTGGAGTAGCAATCCTCATATCAGACAAAAACAGACCTTAAAATAAAGGAGATTACAAGAGATAAGGAAGGATACCACATAAAAATCAAGGGGTCAATCCAAAAGGAAAACATAACAATTATAAATATCTATGCTCCCAACATATAAGCACCTCAATACATAAGACAAACACTAACAGACATAAAAGGAGAAATGGACAGTAACACAATAATAGGAGACTTTAACACCCTACTCACACTAATGGACGGGTCATCAAAACAGAAAATTAATAAGGAGACACAAGTCTTAAATGATACGTTAGATGAGATGGATCTCATTGATATTTTCAGTACATTCCAACCAAATGCAGAATGATACATCTTCTTCTCAAGTGCACATGGAACATTCTCCAGGATAGACCACATTTTGGGTCACAAAAAATTGAAATTGTGTCAAGCATCTTCTCCAACCACAACACTATGAGACTAGATATCAATTACAAGAAAAAAACTGTAAGAAACACAAACACATGGAGATTAAACAATATGTTTCTAAATAACCAACAAGTTACTGAAGAAATCAAAAGAGAAATCAAAATATTTCTAGAAACAAATAACAACGAAAACATGACACTCAAAACCTATGAGATGCAGCAAAAGCAGTTCTAAGAGGGAAGTTTATAGTAATACAATCCTACCTCAAGAAACAAGAAAAACATCGGAGAGACAACCTAACTTTACACCTAAAACAACTGGAAAATGAAGAAAAACAACAACAACAAAAATTAGTAGAAGGAAAGAAATCATAAACATCTGAGCAGAAACAAATGAAAAAGAAATGAAAGAAACAATAGTAAAGATTAATAAAACTAAAAGCTGGTTCTTTGGGAAGAGAAACAAAATTGACAAACCTTTAGCCAGACTCATCAAGGAAAAAAGAGACTCATCAAGGAAAAAGAGGAATCACATCAACAAAATTAGAAATGAAAAAGGAGAAGTTACAACAGACAATGCAGAAATACAAAGGATGATAAGAGACTATTATGAACAATTATATGGCAATAAAATGGATGACCTGGAAGAAAAGGACAGATTCTTAGAAAAGTTCAATCTTCCAAGACTGAACCAGGAAGAAATAGAAATTATGACTCACCCAATTACAAGCACTGACATTGAAGCTGTGATCAAAAATCTCCCAAAAAACAAAAGCCCAGGACCAGACAGTTTTGCAGGAGAATTCTATCAAACATTTAGAGAAGAGCTAATGCCTAACCTTCTAAAACTCTTTCAAAAAATTGCAGAGACGGGAACACTTCCAAAATCACTCTCTGAGGCCACAATCACCCTGATACCAAAACCAGACAAAGACAACACAAAAAAGGAGAACTACAGGCCAGCATCACTGATGAACATAGATGGAAATATCCTCAACAAAATTTTAGCAAACAGAATTCAACAACACATCAAAAAACTCATACACCATGATCAAGCTGGGTTTATTCCAGGGATGCAAGGATTCTTCAATATACGCAAATCAATCAACATGAAACACCATATTAACAAATTGAAAGATAAAAACCATATGATCATCTCAATAGATGTAGGAAAAGCCTTTGGAAAAAATTCAGCACCCATTTATGATTAAAACTCTTCAAAAAATGGGCATAGAAGGAATTTACCTCAACATAGTAGAGGCCATATATGATAAGCCTACAGCAAACATTACTCTCAATGGTGGAAAACTGAAAGCATTCCCCCTAAGAACAGGAATAAGACAAGGGTGTCTACTTTCCCCACTATTATTCAACATAGTTCTAGAAGTCCTAGCTATGGCAATCAGAGAAGAAAAAGAAATAAAAGGAATCCAGATTGGAAAAGAAGTAAAGCTCTCACTGTTTGCAGATGATATGATACTGTGCATAGAAAACCCTAAAGATAGTATCAGAAAATTACAAGAGCTAATCAGTGAATTTAGCAAAGTTGCAGGATACAAAGTCAATACACAGAAATCACTTGCATTTCTATATACTAACAATGAAAATTCAGAAAGAGAAATTAAGGAATCAATCCCATTCACCATTGCAACAAAAAGAATTAAATATCTAGAAATAAACTTCCAAATCCTGAAAGATGATGCTGTGAAAGTGCTGCACTCAATATGCCAGCAAATTTGGAAAACTCAGCAGTGGCCACTGGACTGGAAAAGGTCAGTTTTCATTCCAATCCCAAAGAAAGGCAATGCCAAAGAATGCTCAAACTGCCGCACAATTGCACTCATCTCACATGCTAGTAAAGTAATGCTCGAAATCATCCAAGCCGGGCTTCAACAGTATGTGAACCGTGAACTTCCTGATGTTCAAGCTGGTTTTAGAAAAGGCAGAGGAACCAGAGATCAAATTGCCAACATCGCTGGATCATGGAAAAAGCAAGAGAGTTCCAGAAAAGCATCTATTTCTGCTTCATTGACTATGCCAAAGCCTTTGACTGTGTGAATCACAATAAACTGTGGAAAAGTCTTCAAGAGAGGGGAATACCAGACCAGCTGACCTGCCTCTTGAGAAATTTGTATGCAGGTCAGGAAGCAACAGTTAGAACTGGACATGGAACAAAAGACTGGTTTCAAATAGGAAAAGGAGTTCGTCAAGGCTGTATCTTGTCACCCTGTTTATTTAACTTATATGCAGAGTACATCATGAGAAACGCTGGACTGGAAGAAACACAAGCTGGAATCAAGATTGCCGGGAGAAATATCAATAACCTCAGATATGCAGATGACACCACCCTTATGGCAGAAAGTGAACAGGAACTCAAAAGCCTCTTGATGAAGGTGAAAGTGGAGAGTGAAAAAGTTGGCTTAAAGCTCAACATTCAGAAAACTAAGATCATGGCATCGGGTCCCATCACTTCATGGGAAATAGATGGGGAAACAGGGGAAACAGTGTCAGACTTTATTTTTCTGGGCTCCAAAATCACTGCAGATGGTGACTGCAGCCATGAAATTAAAAGACGCTTACTCCTTGGAAGGAAAGTTATGACCAACCTAGATGGCATATTCAAAAGCAGAGACATTACTTTGCCAACAAAGGTCTGTCTAGTCAAGGCTATGGTTTTTCCTGTGGTCATGTGTGGATGTGAGAGTTGGACTGTGAAGAAGGCTGAGCGCCGAAGAATTGATGCTTTTGAACTGCGGTGTTGGAGAAGACTCTTGAGAGTCCCTTGGACCGCAAGGAGATCCAACAAGTTCATTCTGAAGGAGATCACCCCTGGGATTTCTTTGGAGCGAATGATGCTGAAGCTGAAACTCCAGTACTTTGGCCACCTCTTGCGAAGAGCTGACTCATTGGAAAAGACTCTAATGCTGGGAGGGATTGGGGGCAGGAGGAGAAGAGGACGACAGAGGATGAGATGGCTGGATGGCATCACTAACTCGATGGACATGAGTGAGTGAGCTCCGGGAGTTGGTGATGGACAGGGAGGCCTGGCATGCTGCGATTCATGGGGTCGCAAAGAGTCGGACTCCACTGAGCGACTGATCTGATCTGATCTGATCTGATCTGAAGGAGACAAACGGAGAAGGCGATGGCACCCCACTCTAGTACTCTTGCCTGGAAAATCCCATGGATGGAGGAGCCTGGCGGGCTGCAGTCCATGGGGTCGCTCAGAATCGGACAGGACTGAGCGACCTCACTTTCACTTTTCACTTTCATGCATTGGAGAAGGAAATGGCAACCCACTCCAGTGTTCTTGCCTGGAGAATCCCAGGGATGGGGGAGCCTGGTGGGCTGCCGTCTATGGGGTCGCACAGAGTCGAACATGACTGAAGCGACTTAGCAAGGAGACAAAATAACTGTACATAGAAAATTATAAGACACTAATGAAAGAAATCAAAATAACATAGTTCTGGGTAGGAATCCCATGTTCCTGGGTTGGAGGAATCAATACTGTGAAAATGACTAAACTACCAAACACAATCTACACATTCAATGTGATCCCTATCAAATTACCAATGTCATTTTTCCCAGAACTAGAACAAAAAATTTCACAATTCATATGGAAAACAAAAGACCCCGAATAGCCAAAGCAGGCTTGAGAAAGAAGAATGGAGCTGGAGGAATCAATCTTCCTGACTTCACATTATACTACAAAGCTACAGTCATCAAGACAATATCATACTGACACAAAAACAGACATATAGACCAATGGAACAAGATAGAAAGCTCGGAAATAAACCCATGCACCTATGGGGACCTTATCTTTAACAAAGGAGGCAAGAATATACAATGAAGCAAAGACAGCCTCTTTGATAAATGGTGCTGGGAAACCTGGACAGCTACATGCAAAAGTATGAAATTAAAACACTTTCTAACATCAGACACAAAGATAAACTCAAAATGGATTAAAGATCTAAGTGTAAGACCAGAAGCTATAAACTTCTTAGAGGAAAACATAGGCAGAATACTCAATGACATAAATCAAAGCAAGATCCTCTATGACCCACCTCCTAGAGTAATGGAAATAAAAACAAAAGTAAACACATGGGACCTGATTAAACTTAAAAGCTTTTGCACAGCAAAGGAAACTATATAAGCAAGGTGAAAAGACAACTCTCAGAATGGGAGAAAATAACAGCAAATGAAACAACTGACAAATGATTAATTTCCAAAATATACAAGATATATTTCCAAAATATACAACTCAGTATCAGAAAAACAAACAACCCAATCAAAAAGTGGGGAAAAGACCTAAACAGACATTTTTCTAAAGAAGACATACAGATGGCTAATAAACATGAAAATATGCTCAACATCACTCATTATTAGAGAAATGCAAATCAAAACTACAATGAGATATCACCTCACGCTGGTCAGAATGGCCATCATCAAAAAGTCTACAAACTATAAATGCTGGAGAGGGTGTGGAGAAAAGGGAACACTCTTGCACTGTTGGTGGGAATGTAGATTGATACAGCCACTATGGAAGACGGTATGGAGATTCCTTAAAAAACTAGGAATAAAACCACCATATGACTCAACAACCCCACTCCTAGGCATATACCCTGCTGCTGCTAAGTCGCTTCAGTCGTGTCCGACTCTGTGCGACCCCATAGACGGCAGCCCACCAGGCTCCCCCATCCCTGGGATTCTCCAGGCAAGAACACTGGAGTGGGTTGCCATTTCCTTCTCCAATGCATGAAAGTGAAAAGTGAAAGTGAAGTTGCTCAGTCCTGTCCGACTCTGAGCGACCCCATGGACTGCAGCCCACCAGACTCCTCCATCCATGGGATTTTCCAGGCAAGAGTACTGGAGTGGGCATATACCCTGGGGAAACCAAAATTGAAAATGACACATGTACCCCAGTGTTAATTGCAGCACTATTTACAATAGCTAGAACATGGAAGCAACCTAGATGTCCATCCACAGATGAATGGATAAAGTCATGATACATATACACAATGGAATATTATTCAGCCATAAAAAGGAATGCTTTTGAGTCAGTTCCAATGAGGTGGATGAACCTAGATCCTATCATACAGAGTGAAGTGAGTCAGAAAGAGAAAGATAAATATCATATTCTAATGCATATATACAGAATCTAGAAAAATGGTACTAAAGAATTTACTTACAAGGCACAATGGAGAAACAGACAAACAGAATAGATTTGTGGACATGGGGAGAGGGAAGGAGAGGGTGAGATGTATGGAAAGAGTAACACGGAAACTTACATTACCATATGTAAAATAGATGGCTAAAGGGAATTTGCTGTATGGCTAAGGAAACTCAAACAGGGGCCCTGTATCAATCGGGGCGGGGGGGGTGGGGTGGTGGATGGGGAGGGAGATGGGGGAAGTTCAAAAGGGAGGGGATATATGTATGTCTATGGCTGATTCGTGTTGAGGTTTGACAGATAACAACAAAATTCTGTAAAGCAATTATCCTTCAATAAAAATATAAGTAAATAATTTTTTAAAAGTGTATTACACATATGTTATTTTCAGGTGCTAAATATTAAGGAATCACTACAGTCTCACATGCCACAGCTTCTCATCCTAAAACTACAATTTCCAAGAGACATGGAGGAGCCATCTTTCCCTCTGCTCCTTATATCTTCCTCTCCACCCTGAGAATCTTCAAAATCAAGGGTTCCTTACCTTAGAAGTCTTAGTTGATCAGGTAACAGGGGAAGGAGGGCTACTTTCAGGGTAAAACATAAGTGAAATAGAGAGAGGCAGGGCAGGAAATCAAGAACCATGAAGGGCTGGGCTTGGAGGAAGTTTTTATTGAAGTGAAATGGAAAGGTAAACAGAATTTCACTGATGGCAATGGGTTGATAGAAATCTTGAGAGCAAGAGAGATGAGACACAAGAATTTTATGGAGGAATCAGAAATGGGAATTTTGCCACAGGATATAAATCGAGTCCTCATAAATGTCCTACAGGAAATTCTAATAAACATTGAAGCACATGTAGGCTCAGTTGTGTCTGATTCTTTGCGACCCCATAGATGGTAGTGGGTCAGGCTCCTCTGTCTATGGAATTTTCCAGGCAAGAATACTGCAGTGGATTGCCATTTCCTTTGCCAGAGGATCTTCCTGACCCAGGGATCAAACCTATATCTCTAGCATCTCCTGCATTGACAGGCAGATCCTATATCACTGTGCCACTTGGAAAGCCCACTGAAGACTGTTATTCTGAGTGAGATTCTATGCTAGACATTGTGAATCCCTTGCCCCACCCCACCCCTGCTTTCATTAATTTTATATGAGTAGTAATGAGGCCCAAATATTTTTTCAATCTCTTGAATAGACTAATGAAGTAATATATCAGCATTCAAAAAGTGCCTGAGACAGACTCAAATATATTACATTCCTCACTTTGAACCAGAAGCATAGTATATCCATGCAGCTACACTTGTACCTTCATGTGGCTCAGATGTATATTTCTCTACTGTGATAACTACTTACAAAATAAAATGTATTGATTAATAAATGCTTTTTGGAAGCCAAAAGAAATCTTATGAGTTCTGAGGTCCATAGTTAGGAAAATACAAAGAGGGGAGTACATTGGTGACAGACAAGTCTGGAGTCATGAAGTTGCATCATTTAACCCCATGGTGTGATGGAACATGTTAATCAATTAAGAAGCATAGAATCTGGCTGTTGAAATTCTGTTTCTATGTTTCCTATAAAAAGGATGGCCCACCTGCAACCCCAAGAATTTCTTAATGGCCAAATAGCAGAAGAGACACACAGAACTGGAAGACTGTCAAAGCAAGATTGAAAAATGTTGAATTCAGGTAGGACACCCTTCAGTTTAGTTCAGTTCAGTCGCTCAGTCGTGTCTGCTATTTGTGACCCCATAAATTGCAGCACGCCAGGCCTCCCTGTCCATCACCAACTCCCAGAGTTCACTCAGACTCATGTCCATTGAGTCAGTGATGCCATCCAGCCATCTCATCCTCTGTTGTCCCCTTTCCCTCCTGCCCTCAATCCCTCCTAGCATCAGAGTCTTTCCCACTGAGTCAACTCTTCGCATGAGGTGGCCAAAGTACTGGAGTTTCAGCTTTAGCATCATCCCTTCCAAAGAAATCCCAGGGCTGATCTCCTTCAGAATGGACTGGTTGGATCTCCTTGCAGTCCAAGGGACTCTCAAGAGTCTTCTCCAACACCACAGTTCAAAAGCATCAATTCTTCGGCGCTCAGCTTTCTTCACACTCCAACTCTCACATCCATACATGACCACAGGAAAAACCATAGCCTTGACTAGACGGACCTTTGTTGCCAGAGTAATGTCTCTGCTTTTGAATATGCTATCTAGGTTGGTCATAACTTTCCTTCCAAGGAGTAAGCATCTTTTAATTTCACAGCTGCAGTCACCATCTGTAGTGATTTTGGAGGCCCAAAAAAATAAAGTCTGACACTGTTTCCACTGTTTCTCCATCTGTTTCCCATGAAGTGATGGGACCAGATGCCATGATCTTAGTTTTCTGAATGTTGAGCTTTAAGCCAACTTTTTCACTCTCCACTTTCACTTTCATCAAGAGGCTTTTTAGTTCCTCTTCACTTTCTGCCATAAGGGTGGTGTCATCTGCATATCTGAGGTTGTTGATATTTCTCCCGGAAATCTTGATTCCAGCTTGTGTTTCTTCCAGCCCAGCATTTCTCATGATGTACTCTGCATATAAGTTAAATAAGCAGGGTGACAATATACAGCCTTGATGTACTCCTTTTCCTATTTTGGAACCAGTCTGTTGTTCCATGTCCAGTTCTAACTGTTGCTTCCTGACCTGCTTACAAATTTCTCAAGAGGCAGGTCAGGTGGTCTGGTATTCCCATCTCTTACAGAATTTTCCACAGTTTATTGTGATCCACACAGTCAAAGGCTTTGGCATAGTCAATAAAGCAGAAGTAGATGCTTTTCTGGAACTCTCTTGCTTTTTCCATGATCCAGCAGATGTTGGCAATTTGATCTCTGGTTCCTCTGCCTTTTCTAAAACCAGCTTGAACATCAGGAAGTTCATGGTTCACATATTGCTGAAGCCTGGCTTGGAGAATTTTGAGCATTACTTTACTAGCATGTGAGATGAGTGCAATTGTGCGGTAGTTTGAGCATTCTTTGGCATTGCGTTTCTTTGGGATTGAAATGAAAACTGACCTTTTCCAGTCCTGTGGCCACTGCTGAGTTTTCCAAATTTGCTGGCATATTGAGTGCAGCACTTCACAGCATCATCTTTCAGGATTTGAAATAGCTCAACTGGAATTCCATCACCTCCACTAGCTTTGTTCATAGTGATGCTTTCTAAGGCCCACTTGACTTCACATTCCACGATGTCTGGCTCTAGGTCAGTGATCACACCATTGTGATTATCTTGGGCATGAAGATCTTTTTTGTACAGTTCTTCTGTGTATTCTTGCCATCTCTTCTTAATATCTTCTGCTTCTATTAGGTCCATACCATTTCTGTCCTTTATCGAGCCCATGAAATGTTCCTTTGGTATCTCTGATTTTCTTGAAGAGATCTCTAGTCTTTCCCATTCTGTTGTTTTCCTCTATTTCTTTGCATTAATCTCTGAAGAAGGCTTTGTTACCTCTTCTTGCTATTCTTTGGAACTCTGCATTCAGATGCTTATATCTTTCCTTTTCTCTTTTGCTTTTTGCTTCTCTTCTTTTCACAGCTATTTGTAAGGCCTCCCCAGACAGCCATTTTGCTTTTTTGCATTTCTTTTCCCTGGGGATGGTCTTGATCCCTGTCTCCTGTACAATGTCACAAACCTCAGTCCATAGTTCATTAGGCACTCTATCTATCAGATCTAGTCCCTTAAATCTATTTCTCACTTCCACTGTATAATCATAAGGGATTTGATTTAGGTCATACCTGAATGTTCTAGTGGTTTTCCCTACTTTCTTCAATCTACGTCTGAATTTGGCAATAAGGAGTTCATGGTCTGAGCCACAGTCAGCTCCTGGTCTTGTTTTTGCTGACTGTATAGAGCTTCTCCATCTTTGGCTGCAGAGAATATAATCAGTCTGATTTCACTGTTGACCATCTGGTGATGTCCATGTGTAGAGTCTTCTCTTGTGTTGTTGAAAGAGGGTGTTTGCTATGACCAGTGTGTTC
Source organism: Bos grunniens (assembly GCF_055505025.1). Classification (NCBI taxonomy): domain Eukaryota; kingdom Metazoa; phylum Chordata; class Mammalia; order Artiodactyla; family Bovidae; genus Bos; species Bos grunniens. Next base: position 11,223,139 of record NC_141190.1, read on the forward strand.
TCTTGGCAAAACTCTATTAGTCTTTGCCCTGCTTCAGCCCATATTCCAAGGCCAAATTTGCCTGTTATTCCGGGTGTTTCTTGACTTCCTACTTTTGCATTCCAGTCCCCTATAATGAAAAGGACAATTCATGGGGTCGCAAAAGACACCCTTAGGCAAAGAAAATTTCACAGAGTATCACTCACATTATCACCACTATCAAGCTTAAATCTCACATCCAGTTGGAAAAATAAAAGAGCAGACACAATATTGATGACTCTAATCCCATACTATGCACTGATTTTTGTAAATGGTAATACCTAACCTATTTCTAATTTATCTCCTTACATAAACTTTGTTTCTAAAAATAATAGAGATAGATATAGAAACAACCTAAATGCCCATCAACAGATGAGTAGATAAAGAAGATATCTACTCCATAAACTCTATACACAATGAAATAGTATTCAGCCATAAGAAAGATGAAATCTTGCCATTTGTAACAACATGGACAGATATTGAGGATGTAAGTGAAATAAGTCAGATGGAGAAAGACAAATACTGTACGATTTCACTCATGTGTGGGATCTGAAAGAGAACAAAACAGGAATAAATGAACAAATCAAAACAAAAGCAAACACACAGATACAGAGAACTGAGTGGTGGTCACCAGAGGAGATGAGGGTGAGGAGGAGCAAGAAGTGGGTAAAGGGAGTCAAATGTATCATGATGGATGGAATCTATACTTTTGGTGGTGAGCACCCTGGAGTGTTTGATATTCTCACATGAGCAGATAAACATGTGAAGGTATCATACAATCTAAAATAGCAACGAGTAAATAGGTAAGTTAGAGAGAGAAATGAAGAAATTACATTTAATTTTTAAAAGAAAGGAAAGAAGACAAGCAGGAGTAAAGGAAAACATCATGTTGAAGACCCAGAGCAATGGAAAGTAGGTAAAAGGAGACTTTTGAGAACAGAGAGGGATGACTCAAGAAAACTTTCTAGAAATATCACCACGATCATTTGTGCATCCCAAGCACATCTCAGATATTTTCTTGCTAGATTAAGCAAGTAAATTTTTTTCAACTCATCAGAAAAAGAAAGATAGAAAAAAGACAATAGAGGCATCTGAACTCCTTAGGCAAGAAGGAGCAAGAGTTACAAGTTGCTGTGAAATCAGTGCCTTTGGGTGAGTTTCAAAGATTGCTAAATAAGTCACCTATAAGATGTTAATTGCCTCATGGAAAGAATTACTTCTGTTGGCAAGATAGGGAAAGGGATCAACTACACATTTATATAAGTGACTAAAAAAATGTGGAGGGAAATTGAGTGAGGCAAGACTGTTCATTCCAAACATCCTAGAGTCAGTAATCATTGCCAAATAGACACCACAACCTTTCTTTCTCAGGCCGTGCTCCAGAGCCTGCTATATTGTATTATACAGTTGGTGCAATCACCTGTGAGATGTTGATGATTCATTCAAAATTTCCCATCACTCCTCATTCAAAGTGCTGATGTTCTGTGAGGTAAGAGCTAGTTTTATTACCATTTCACAAGCAAAGATATTGAAACACAAAGAGTTTAAATTACTCCCAAGACCCCACACCTGATAAGTGGTCCAGTGAAGCCTTTATCATTCTGTCTTCCCCATTCTAGCGAAAAAGAGTATCAGATCACCGGCTACCCAAAAAGGAGAAAGGATTACCCCAGGAAGAGGAACAAGGGGCCAAAGAGACTATTTCACTTTTTTTCCGCTTTGTATAAAGTCGTATGAAAAAAAAAATTGGGAGAAAGACTGGAGAGAAGGCGGAGATGGGGGTGAGATGTGGTACCTCATTGGACTCGATACCACAAACTTAAATGAGAATTAAAATTAAAAGCCCTGAAACTGTTAGGGAACAGGATGAGAAGACCCTGGGAACTTGGTGGGTAGAAATTCTTTAAAGGATAAGGGAGGAACAGAAAGAAAGCAGGCACAAACTACTTCCTCTCTGCCCAGTCATCAAATCATCTCCTAATATCAAATACATTATCATTCTCAGTGGAAGCCTTTCAGAGCTTTGTCATAGAAAGCTATGATTGTATACAACATGAACAAAAAATAGAAATCATAGTCAATAAGAATGTATCAACACAAACACAAGACTCTAGGCTATGCTTGGGGAATAAATATAAAATACATACATTCTAGATTCTTTGTCAGATTTTAAAAAAATAAAATTATATTCTTGTCTCTAAAAGTAATTGGTCCTATGTAAACTGTTTTATAAATTTTGTAAGCTGTTTCATAAAACAAGTTCCAAAATTTGGAATAACTTTTTGTTTCACTTGGGTTACAATGATTAAAAGCCTTACTATGACATGTATTAGAACTGTGACTTTGGGTTCATATCTTACTTCTGAGCCTCAATTTTTTCATTGTTAAAACAAGGATGACAAAATATATCCTGGAGTTCTTTTGAGGATACAGATAAAAATAAGAATGTGTGTAAGAATGAGTTCTAATGGATGGATGATACAGAAAGCCAATGTAAGGCATGGGCTTTACAGCCCGATGGACCTCACTCACTGCAATGCAACCCTGGGCAGTTTTCTTGATCCTCATAAACCTTTTTCCTTAACTTTAACATGTGAATAGCAATAGAAATTTGTTAAAAAGGATTGAATGAGATGATGTTGCTATAGTATAGTATCTGTCACAGAGCAAGTACTCAAAATTGGTAGGTATCATTCACTAACATATTCCTTCAGTGCTTATTTGTTGACAGTCTATTATGGGACTAAGGATATAGCAATCAACAATACACTCCCAAATTCAAGAAATCCATGTTATAATAAAAGGGGATAGTGAATAAACATAGAAACAAATGAATATCTACTATGTCAAGACATAATAAGCATAGTGAGGAAAATTAAAGAAGGAAAAAAGGTTGTAGTGAGTGACAGAGGTACCAGTGTATATCAGGCCATCTGGGATGGTCTTTTTGATGAGACGCCATCTAAGTAGAGACATGAAGGAAAGGAGAGTAAGAGCCACGGGAATATTTAGAAGAAAAGGGTTCTGAGAAGCAGAAGGAGAAAGTGCAAAGGCTTTGAGGCAGGAATGTGTTTGCCATTGTCCAGGAACAGCAGAGGCCAACTGGCCTGGAAGAAAATGAACAAGCACAAAGTTGTTGAAATGAGAAATGGAGGAACTGAGAGGGAAATGAAAGAACTAAACTGGGAGAATGTGTTTTAAAGAACTGATGTTGTTGTTGTTGCTGTTGTTTATTTTTAAGATGGAGTCTATTGAAGCATGTTTGACAGTTAATTGGAATGATCCAGTAAGAAGAGGGAAAATGAGGGACACTTAAGAAAAAGGAGGACCCAATTGCAAGAGCTTTGTCTTTGAGTGGGAGAGAGAAGATGGGATCCAGGAGGAAAATGTAGCCATGGGGCTGAGACAGGGATGTGGACCACACGTCCCCAGAAGGAAGGAAAGCAAAGCACTGCGCAGGTGGGTGGAAATACGTGGTGGGAGAACTATGAGAAATATTTGTTCATATTGGTTCCTTTTTCTCAGTGAAACAAGAGAAAAGGTAATCAAATGAGACTGAAGAGAGTCATCTCAGATTTGGGGCTAATGATTGGGCTAGAGAAATAAAAAAGATCACTGGTCAGCAAAAAATGTCCTTTTGGAGTTAGAAATTGTTGTTCTGTCACTAAACGACATACTAACATTTTTGTTACTAAGTTTATAACAGCATTTAATGGATTTTTTTTAACTTATTTAAAACACATCCTTAAGAAATGCTTCTGCAACAATATTTAGTTCTATGTTTGTTACTGGATAGTATAAATCGATAATTCTCGGGAATGTAAGTGCAGTGTGTTGAGTGATGTCTTTATTTCATGGATCTTTTTCAACTTTTACAAATTGGTAATGCAGATACAATTTTTTTTCCCCTCAAACAGACTGGGATTAAGCAACAATAGACTCTAAAGTACTTAATTGTTTTATTTCTATATAAGACTCAATTCCAATAATTTTCCTAATAGATGGTAGGGCTTCATACATTTCTAACCCTAGGGAAAATTCCTTTTGATACTAATTTAATGGAGATAAGAAAGAAAGTAAAGTTGAAAATACATTTATTCACTCTACAAAGAAGGACTGGTTTAGAAGACGCTGTGTACTTTTATGTATTTTAATATTTTGTTCATTTTTGTTTTACAATAAATAATTAATGACTAAATTAATTCATCTTTGAATAGTTCCTATATTTTACTATCTGCATCAACATATAACTTTTCTGCCCTACTCATAAAGAAATGGGTCTATTCCGTGGTGACTCAGTGGTAAAGAATCCACTTGCGATGCAGAAGATGCAGGTTTGATCATTGGGTCAGGAAGATTCCCTGAAGAAGGAAATGGCAACCCACTCCAGTATTCTTGCCTGGAAAATCCCATGGTCAGAGGAGCCTGGCAGGCTACAGTTCATGGGGTCTCAAGAGTTAGACATGACTTACCTACTAAACCACCACCAAGTTGATATTATTCAGAAGAAAAAATTGAAGAGAGATGACAGACTGATTCTTGAGCCTGCAAAGCAATGAAACTGAAAATGTTATAGCATGTGGTTTTTATTACTTTCCCAAAAGACCATACATGTTTAACAGAAGAATGAAGTAGACAGAAAGTTATTTGATTCCAGTTTCTTGATAAGTCTGATTCAAACAGGAATAAGGCCAATTACTTGCGTGTTTTAGAGTCATATGAAAATGAAAGTGAAAGTTGCTCAATCGAGTCCAACTCTTTGCGACCCTATGGACTATACGGTCCATGGAATTCTCCAGGCCAGAATACTGGAGTGGGTAGCCTTTCCCTTCTCCGGGGGATCTTCCCAATCCAGGTCTCCTGCATTGCAGGCGGATTCTTTACCAGCTGAGCTACAAGGGAAGCCCAAGAATACTGGAGTAGGTAGCCTATCACTTCTCCAGCGGATCTTCCCGACCCAGGAATAGAACCTGGGTCTCCTGCATTGCAGGTGGATTCTTCAACTGAGCTATGACAGAAGGCCATTTAGAGTCATATGGCTTCAAGGAAAACAAATCATTAGGACATGGGCACCACTGAAATGAGAAAGACAGATCAGTCAGAAACTGATAACTATTACAAAGAACAGTTTCATATAATTTAGACATGTGGAAGAGGATTTCTGGAAAATATGACCCCATATGAATGGGTCTGAATAAGTCATAAATTGGTTAAGGATAGTTTTCACATACATACTAAGAAATTTTGATGTTTTATGCAAATTGATATTGTTCAATAGAAGGAAGGAAAGAAGGGAAGGGTCCACTTATTAATCATTTCTCTTCACCATTCATTCCATCTTTTTCTATTTCATAGACCACTATTAACATCTTATTAACTATTAATAGTTAGCCATCATTAACTATTAATGACTTCCCTGGTGGCTCAGATGGTAAAGAATCTGCCTGCAATGTGGAGACCCAGGTTCAGTCCCTGGGTTGGGAAGATCCCCTGGAGGAGGACATGGCAACCCACTCCATTATTCCCTGGAGAATCCCCCTGGACAGAGGAGCCTGGTGGGCTGCAGTCCATGGGATCACAAAGAGTCAGACACGACTAAGCAACTAACACTTCACTTCACTATTAACATCTTAAATTTAATGATGAAATATTTTTAAACGGCTTCCATTTAGAAATCCCATGGGTGCCCCTGTGGCCAGTGTGAATGATAGCCCCTCTGTTACCCAGAGCCTCCTATCTTAGTTGATGACCATCCAGCTCAAAGTTGATGAAATTCTGATGTCTTTTAATGAACAACATTATCTACTGGAAAAGGCAAAACTCTTCTACAGGCTTGGCAATTAAAACTCGGAAGCGGCTCACAACAACTGGGATTTTCTTCCGGAGTTAATGAAGATGAAAAAATAGACATGTTCCTATGTGTAAAGAGCAGCCTCAACACTGAGGGTGGTTGGATGTGTGTGTAGTGTGAGCAAAGGTGCTGGTTATAGCTGGTTACCTCTCCAAGCCAAAAGAGAGATCCACATCACCGATTAGATAGAATAGTTTTGTTTTTTTTTTTTCCCAAGCCCAGGAGCGGGAATGGGGGTGGGGGGTGAATTTCCAGACAGAATCGTTGAAATCCTCAGAAAGAATGAGAAAGTAACCTTGAGAGATTCCCCAAAATAGCTACAGCAGAATGACAGTGACCATCCAACCATCCATAGAATGAAATCACATTTTCATCAGTTGGATCTTAAATAAATAATCTCTTTTGTATTTTATGAAATGACTAAATATTTTATTTCTGACTTATCTCTAAAACTATTGGAGAAATATGTTTATGTGTGTGTGTGCTGAAAATTTAAGCCATTCAAAAGTAGATATTAAAGCCTCTTCTATTCTTTCTATTTCTTAGAGGTAACTATTACTAATATTTAGGTACTTATGTTTTAACTATTCTTCTATCCATACAGAGATTTTTATAAAGCAAATAATACTGTTCAACAATGTGCTTTTCTCTTTTGTAACAAGTCATATCCTTCTTATCAGACTATATAGGTCAACATTTTTTTAATAACTGCAAAGCGCATCAAATGGGAACACCTACATTCTTCCTGAAATTCCTGTTTCCACTAGATTACATGGACGGTGGTTAGTTTTTTCTCTTTTCTCTATTTCATGAAATAGAATATTGAACTTATATACAAGAACTTTTGTTCAGATATAGAAATATTTGTTAGGATACATCCTAGAACTGAAAGAGATCAACAAATGAAACAGTTAAAATTATAATAGCTATTTTAATATCTGACAATTTTTTGGTATTTGTGTTTGACATTTGACTTTAAACTTTAAAATATTTTAAAATAATAATTATAGTTTTGATTTGTTATTTATCAGTAAAGTTAATCTTGCAATGAACATAGGGATGCCTGTAAGACAAACGCAGACAGCTTATTAAAAAGCAGAGACATTACTTTGCTGACAAAGGTCTGTCTAGTCAAAGCTATGGTTTTTCCAGTAGTCATGTATGGATGTGAGAGTTGGACCATAAAGAAATCTGAGTGCCAGAGAATTGATGCTTTTGAACTGTGGTGTTGGAGAAGACCCTTGAGAGTCCCTTGGACTTCAAGATCAAACCAGTCCCAATTCTAAAGGAAATCAGTCCTGAATATTCATTGGAAGGGCTGACGCTGAAACTGAAGCTCCAATACTTTGTCCACCTGATGAGAAAAACTGACTCATTGGAAAAGACCCCAGTGCTAGTAAAGATTGAAGGCAGGAGGAGAAGGGAACAACAAAGGATGAGATGGCTTGATGGCATCACCAACTCGATGGGCATAAGTTTGAGCAAGCTCCAGGAGTTGGTGAAGGACAGGGAAGCCTGGCGTGCTGCAGTCCATGGGGTTGCAAAGAGTCGGACATGACTGAGTGACTGAACTGAAAGTTAATCTTGGCTTCCCAGGTGATGCTAGTGGTAAAGAACCCTTCTACCAATGCAGGAGACATAAGAGATTCAATACCTGGGTCAGAAAGATCCCCTGGAGGAGGACACAACAACCCATTCCAGTATTCTTGCCTGGAGAATTCCATGGACAGAAGAGCCTGGTGGATTATAGTGTATAGGGTTGCAAAGAGTTGGACACCACTGAAGCAGTTTAGCACAGCACAGCATGACACAAGTGAATCTTACTATAACAGTTATGTTCATACTATTAACCTGTTTTTCTGCTTGTTTGTTTTATTGGTTTTTTAATCGACCTATATTCTTTGTATCTAGACTGCAATTTTTTCTGTTGTTGCTTCCTTTTAACTTTGCTTATGGTTTCGTTTGCCCTAACATGTCAAATTAGTCCTATTAGTCTTTACTTTCTTTTATAATTTATTGGCCAATGCCATATTTAGAAAAGGCTTCTCCACTACTAAATACAAAAATACTTTTTATATGTTTTACCTTTTCATGGAGTTTTGTATTTTTTATTTAGGTATTTTACCTACCTGGAATTTATCCATGGATGGTCTGAGAATCTAATTCTTTCCAAAATTCATTCATAAATCACTTTATTTTTAGATAAATGCTTTGTTGTGTAGTGGTTAATATCACAGTGTTTTGTTTTGTTTTTTTTTATCCCCAAGAGCATTTACCAGAGATCCAACTCAGCCTTTTTCATTTCATGACTCTTGGCAGGTTATTCTCTAACTTTTAACTTTTTCATGTGTAAAATGTGGATATTCCACTACATTGTGGAAGAGTCAGAAAATTTCATAAGTTCAGTTCAGTTCATTTCAGTCACTCAGTCATGTCCAACTCTTTGCAACCCCATGGACTGCAGCATGCCAGGCTTCTCTGTCCATCACCAACACCTGGAGCTTGCTCAAACTCATGTCCATCGAATCGTTGATGCCATCCAACCATCTCATCCTCAGTCGTCCCCTTCTCCTTTTCAAATGAGTCAGTTCTTCACATCAGGTGGTCAAAGTATTGGAGTTTCAGCTTCAGCATTGGTCCTTCCAATGCTGAGAGCTGATTTCCTTTAGGATTGACTAGTTTGATCTCCTTGCAGTTCAAGGAACTCTCAAGAGTCTTCTCCAGCATCACAGTTCAAAAGCATCAGTTCTTCAGTGCTCAGCTTTCTTTATAGTCCAACTCTCACATCCATACATGACTACTGGAAAAACCATAGCTTTGACTAGACAGACCTTTGTTGGCAAAGTAATGTCTCTGCTTTTTCATATGCTGTCTAGGTTGGTCATAGCTTTTCTTCCAAGGTGCAAGCTTCTTTTAATTTCATGTCTGCAGTCACCATCTGCAGTGATTTTGGAACTCAAGGAAATAAAGTCTGTTACTGTTTCCATTGTTTCTCCATCTATTTGCCATGAAGTGATGGAACCAGATGCCATGCTCTGCATTTTTTGAATGTTGAGTTTTAAGCCAACTTTTTCACTCTCCTCTTTCACTTTCATCAAGAGGCTCTTCAGTTCCTCTTCACTTTCTGCCGTAAGGGTGGTGTCATCTGCATATCTGAGGTTATTGATATTTCTCCCTGCAATCTTGATTCCAGCTTTTGTTTCATCCAGCCCAGCATTTCTCATGATGTTCTCTGCATATAAGTTAAACAAGCAGGGTGACAATATACAGCGTTGACGTACTCCTTTCCCAATTTGGAACCAGCCTCCATGTCCGGCTCTAACTGTTGCTACTTGACATGCATACAGGTTTCCCAGGATCCAGGTAAGGTGGTCTAGTATTCCCATCTCTTGAAGAATTTTCCACTATATGTTGTGATCTACATAGCACTGTGAAATTCAATAAAACTAGGAGCCATGCCATATAGAGCCACTCAAGATGGACAGGTCATGTTGGAGAGCTCTGACAAAACGTGGTCCACTGGAGAAGGGAATGGCAAACCACTTCAGTATTCTTGCCTTGAGAACCCCATGAACAGTATGAAAAGACAAAAAGATAGGACACTGAAAGATGAACTCCCCAGGTTGATAGGTGCCCAATACACTACTGGAGAAGAGAGGAGAAATAACTTCAGAAAGAATGAAGAGACAGAGCCAAAGTGAAAACTACGCCCAGTTGTGGACGTGACTGGTGATGGAAGTAAAGTCCAATGCTGTAAAGAGCAATATTGCGTATGAACCTGGAGTGTTAGTTCCATGAATCAAGGTAAATTAGAAGTGGTCAAACAGGAGATGGCAAGAGTGAACATCAACATTTTAGGAATCAGTGAACTAAAGTGGACTGGAGTGGACGAATTTAAAGTTCCATAAGAATATCCATAAAAGCAGTTAGCACAAGACTGGGACATGAGAAGAGCTGAATAAATATCAGCTACTCTCATTATTATTATTTTCTTTTAAAATAAGTGTCACTGCAATTAATTTCTGTAATATTAGAAACTTCTTGCTGTTTAATTGATTTACTGTTGAGTTAGTTGCCTTGCTTGTTTGGTTTGAATTGGATTCACCTTCATTTCCTTTTTCTTTAATCAACTTTACTGAAGTATAATTTGTATACTCCATATTTACGCTGTATATTTTAATTATTTTTACTACATTAACCAAGTTGCGCAACTATCACCACCACGAAACTATTTGCAGCTAATCCCTATTCCCACTCTCCAGCCTTAGGCAAGTTCTGACCTAGTTTCTGTCTCCATAAATTAGCTTTTTCTGGATAGTCCATGTAAATGGCATCATAGAGGAAGCGGTCCTTTGTGATTGGCTTATTTCACACAGCATAATGTTTCTGAACTTCATATTATAGCATACAACAATGTTTCATTCTATAATATTGCTGAATAATATCATATTCTGTTGTATTGATTTGGCATTTTGTAATCCATTTACAAGTCGATGGACATTTGAATTTTTTAAATTATTTTTGGCTACAATGGATAATGTTGCTGTGAATATGTGTATACAAGTCTTGGTGTGGTCATACATTTTCATTTTTCTTGGGAGTGGAATTGCTGGGTTGATGCTTAATTTTTTTAAGAAATTGCAAATTGTTTTCCAAAGTGGTCATAGCTTTTATATTACCATCAGCAATATATGAAGGTTCATATTTTGCCATACTTTCTTGCTAACATTTGTTATTATCTATATTTTTGATTAACTTTATTTTAGTGGGTATGAAATAGCATAATGGTTTTGATTGGCATTTCGTTAATGACTAACGATGATGTCTTTTCATCTTTATTAGCTATTTATATACTTTCTTTGAAATGTCTATTCTAGCCCTTTCTGCATTTTTAAATTATATTAGTTGTCTCCTTGTTATTCCGTTTCAAGAGTTCTTTTTAAGTTCAAGATACAAGACCTTCATTGGTAAGAGATTTGCAAATATTTTCTTCCTGTCTGTGACTCGCCTTTTCAGTTTTTAATGATATCTTAGAAGTTTTGAATTTTGAAGTTCAATTTATCAATTTTTCTTTCATTTATAGATTGTACTTTCAGTCTGATAGTTTGGAAACCTTTGCCTTATTCAAGCTGTTGAATATTTTTCTTCTGTCTTCTAAAATTTTTATAGTTTTGACTCTTGCATTTAGGTTTGTGATAGTTTTATTTTTTAATATATTTTGTAATTAATTTATTTTTTAACTGAAGGATGATTGCTTTACAGAGTTTTGTCGTTTTCTGTCAAATCTCAACATGAATCAGCCATAGGTATACATATATCCCCTCCCTTTTGAGACTTTCATTTCCTTTCCAGCAAAATTAAGGCAAAACAAATTACTATCTACTGCACAACTCTTTCTACTTTTCTAATCTATATCATAAAACCCATTAGGTAATAGCTCCAACTTTCTGCTGAGAAATGAATGCTAAAATGTTTTGTTATTTGCCTTACATTAAAAGTTGCTGATTTCCAGTATTGTACCACACTTGGGATTAAATAATGGCAGGAACTAACATAGAGCCCTGTTCATTTTTTAATTTTTATTGCAATTATAGCATTATTTTAAGATTACCTGTAAATTTTTTTTGTCTCCTCCACTAGTTTAACTACGAGCATTCTAAGAGCAGAGATGCCATCCCTAGTATGGTATCTGGCTCACTGTAGATACTCAATAAATATTCCATATTTTAAGATTACCTGTAAATTTTTTTGTCTCCTTTACTGGTTTAACTACAGGTGTTCTAAGAGCAGAGATGCCATCCCTAGTATGGTATCTGGCTCACTGTAGATTCCCAATAAATATTCCATAAATAATGAATAGAAGTCCTGTTTTACATCTAATATATGTCTTGAAATGATAAAATTTTTAGCACAATCTTGTAAGCTAGGTGGTAATAGTCCCATTTCACAGATGGATAAATTGAGTCCAGAGTTGATGAACTGAAGACTAAAGATATGCATGATGTAAATCACAGCTTTGGTACCTTCACTGCTGGTAGCAGGGGCACGACTGGCCCTGGGCCGGGCATATATAGTAAGTGTGGGTCACAGGTTGGCACTTCTCAGGGGCAACTGCCCAGGATGCTTCCTAGCAAGTCCAATGTTAGTGGTTTCCTTTATATAGAATAGAACTGGGTCCTGTATGAAGCAAGACAACAAGCTTTCTGTGTGTCCCTGAGAAGTTAAAATAGACACTCATTTTCTCTATTGCTGTTGCTGTTCAGTCACCAAGTTGTGTCCGACTCTTTGTGACCCCAGGGACTGCAGCACACCAGGCCTCCCTGCCCCTCATCATTTCCCGGAGTTTGCCCAAGTTCATGCCCATTGAATCAGTGATGCCATTTTCTCCATATGCAAGTAAGCAAGGCTTACTCTCAGCAAATTTGCAATGTGGCTAGTGGTCAACTCTCCAACAGGTTGACAGATAGGTTCTAATTTAGGTGCATAAAGGAAAAAGTGAGTAGGTGTCTGAAAAATTAACACCACCTGCGAGATGAATGATATTTTCCTATATCTGATGGCTTTCTGCTTATCCTCGTTTCCTGCTGTACGTTTGCACCAGCCAAGCGGCAAAACAAGACTTGTCAGGAAATGGAAATTTACAACCAAACAGGAGAGGCCACTTAGCAGAGAGCATGTCCCAACATTGCTCTGTCAGTGTTATAACATACGTACTTGCCAATCTACGTGCAGACATGAATTTGAATTGGTAACAATAAATTTGATTTCAGGTAATCCAGTTCGAGGGCTCTTGATTGGAAATTTCACTTGTGTTTTTTCCAGGAACTTTGTAGTATTTGGACTTTTTTAACTTCTCTGGGAATAATATGTCTGCAAAGTCAACATTAAAGAGAATTTTAAGGAAAAATAAAGTTTGTCTATGTGAGAGAGAAGGGTATGGTGGAAAAGAAGCAACATGGCTACTCATGGTGAAGAGAAGGGGCTGGCATGGAGACATGGAGTGGAGTGACTTTCATGGAGAGTCAGAAAGTACAGGAGGCAGAGGACAGGATGTGGGCACCAGCCAAGCAGAACCCGATGAAGAAAGAAAAACTAACTGTAAGGGACTTCCCTAGCGGTCCAGTGGTTAAGATTCCATGCCCCCACTGCAGGGGGCATGGGCTCAATTGCTCAGGGAACCAAGATCCCACATGCCATGTGGTTTGGCCAAAAACAAAAAAAAACTGACTATAAGAGCCACTGTGGCCAGCACACAATGTGGGAGTTGGGGTCGAATTGAGCCAACTGAGTCTGGGCTATTTGTGATTGCTATAAATGGGTGTAAGAAATGTCAATGGAAGAACAATGGAAAAAAGTTTTAACAGAGAAAAACCAGAGAAGAGTTTTTAAAGAAAAGGAGAGAAAGAAGATTCTGGTCATTATGACTTTTGTGTTAGAGGACAAAGAAAGGGTCATGTGGCTGAGGATAGTAGCATGGAGAACTTTAAGGATCACTCATAGAGAAGGAGGCTATTAGGGGAGGGAACTCTAGAAGTCACTACAGGAAAAAAAAAAAAAGTCCCTGGGAAGCATTTATCGAATGAAAACAAATGGAGTTAGAAACCACACCTCCCACTGCAGATGTCCATCTGTCCATCTGCTAAGGCACAGAACAAGGGACATAAATAGAGTGCATTTGAGTTCTTAACATAAGAAGGGAAGACTAATATGATAAATATCAATAATCAATTCTATTTTATTATATGGAATTCACAACCAAAATGTGATAACAGAAAAAGGATATTCCTTTTTCAAAAGCATTGGTCTGATGAGGATTGTTGCAGCCAGTTGCAAAATTGCTGCGTATTTTACTTAGAAGGAGATCACATCCCCCATGGCTGTCTGCTATCTCCACTGTCCTTACTACCCCTTACTGCCAGGAAATCTAATTGTTCAGCTGGTCTCATTTTGGCTCTGAAAAAATTATTATGTTAGTGAAGGAGGAAAACAAGGGAATTCCCTAGCAGTCTAGTGGTCAGGAATCCACGCTTCCACTGCAGGGGGCATAGGTTCGATCCTTCGTTGGGGAAACTAAAATTCCACTAGCTTTGAGACCGGACAGACAAACTAAGTATCACAATAGAATTAATATTTTAAATAAATCTTTTAATTAGTATTTAGTAATAAAATTGAATAATTTTCTCTATATAAAACAACTATATTTTAAACATATAAACAGTTAAAATGTACTATGATTGTTAACACTATATTTTGACTTTTTATCGTTTTTAAATAATCTGCTAATTTCAGATTTTTTAAATGGGTTGGGCCTCTGTCAATCTCTGAAAGATGTTGGTGCTGAAATAAAGATTGTAGACTATAAGTGTTTGTATCCTGAGAAGAAATGCATAAATCTAATGATGGGGAATTAGAAAAAATAGGAAAATATATAAATAATAAGTGAATAAGTTCTAGAATTCCTACTTACCAGATAAAGGATGTAAAAGTATATTGCTGATAAAGATAGCTATTAATAACTAAATCAGCACAGAATGAAATATAGTCTCAACAGGAAACCTCTCCTACCTGAATATCTGGTTAAATTAACTAAAGTTAGAGAATTTAATAAAATCATGATCTTAAGTTTGAAGTTTAGTTTCAGCATCAAAGAAAGTAAAACTAAATAAAGTAAAAATTATTCAAGGGTTGAATTATCCATAAAAAGGAAACAGACCCACATAAATATAGTTAACTTATCTTTGACAAGGAAGCAAAAGTAATACAATAAAGAAAAGATGGTCTTTTTCAACAATTGGTGCTGGAACAATTGGACATCTACATAGCAAAAAATAATAAATCTAGATACAGACCTTATACCTTTCACAAATTTTAATTCCAAATGGATCATAGATCTAAATGTTAAATGTAAAACTATAAAACCCCTAGATTTAAGAGGAAAAGTCTGGATAATCTTGGGGATGAGGATGGTATACCAGTTCAACACCAAAGGCACAATCCATGAAAGAAATCATTGATAAGCTGGACTTCATTAACATTTTAAAACTTCTGTTCTGCAAAAGACACTATCAAGAGAATGGGAGGACAAGTCATATACACTGGAAGAAAATATTTGCAAAAGATAAAGGACTATAATTGAAATATACCAAAAACTCTTAAAGCTCAGCAATAAGAGAACAAATAACCTGATTAAAGAAAGAACAAAAGGCCTGAATAGACACGTCACTAAAGAATTTATATGGACAGCAATTACGTACATGAAAAGATGTTCAACATCATATTTCATTAGGGGACTGCAAATGAAACAATAATGAGATACCGCTACACACCTTTTAAAATGGTCAAAATCCAAAACACAATCCAAATACAACATCAAGTGCTGACAAGGATGTGGAGCAACAAGAACTAATTGGTACTGAGAATGAAAAACTGTAAAGCCACTTTGGAAACAGTGTGGCTGCTCCTTACAGAACTAAACATACTCAGGCTCCTTGGTATTTATCCCAATGAGCTGAAAATTTATGTCCCACAAAAACCTGAACTAGAGAGTTACAATAGCTTTAATCATTAACTACAGAAACTTGGAAGCACAAAGACACTGTTCAGTAAGTGAATAGACGAATAAACTGTGGTGCATTCAGACACTATACTATTATTCAGGCCTCAAAAAGAAATGAGCTAGAAAGCCATGAGAAAACATGAAAGAGCCTCAATTTCATATGGCTAAGTAATAGAAGCCAATCTGAAAGTTTGCATAATATATGATTTTAACTCTATTACATTCTGGAAAAGCCAAAGCTATGGAGATCATTAAGGGATCAGACATACCATGGGTTATGCATGGAGGAGGGAGGGATGACTAGGCAGAACAGAAAGAATTTTTAGACCCTGTTAGAAGCTACTCTGTTGGAGAAGGCAATGGCACCCCACTCCAGTACTCCTGCCTGGAAAATCCCATGGATGGAGGAGCCTGGTGGGCTGCAGTCCATGGGGTCGCTAAGAGTCGGACACGACTGAGCGACTTCATTTTCACTTTTCACTTTCATGCATTGGAGGAGGAAATGGCAACCCACTCCAGTATTCTTGCCTGGAGAATCCCAGGGGCGGGGGAGCCTGTTGGGCTGCTGTGTATGGGGTTGCACAGAGTCGGACACGACTGAAGCGACTTAGCAGCAGCAGCAGCAGCAGAAACTACTCTGTAGGATACTATAATGGTAGATACATGTCATTATACAGGTGTCAAAGCCCACAGAATGTACAATGCCAAGACTGAACATAATGCAAACTATGGAATTTAAGTGATAATAATGTGTCAACATAGATCACTGATTGTTACAAACTCCTCTGGTGTGGGATGTTGATGGAGGGGAAGAGTGGGTGAGGGGGCAGGGGCTGTATGGGAATTCTCTCATACTTTTCTCTCAATTGTGCTGTGAACTAAAACTGTTCCAGAAAGTGAAGACTGCTTTTTTGAAAAAGTGAAAAAATAAAGTAAAGAAAGATAGGGTGATATTATGACCCGAGAATCTAAAATGTAAGATGGTCTATTAAGATGGAACATGCTTAAAGGAATTCAGACAATAAAGTCATGTGAAAAGTAAAGGAGAAGGCAGCTAAAGAAAGCTCTGGGGTGAGATAGGAAGCTCTTTACTATGTTCTGATTTTTAGAGGGCTATGGAGAAGGCAATGGCAACCCACTCCAGTACTGGAGAAGGCAATGGCACCCCACTCCAGTACTCTTGCCTGGAAAATCCCATGGACGGAGGAGCCTGGTAGGCTTTAGTCCATGGGGTCGCTAAGAGTCAGACATGACTCAGCGACTTCACTTTCACTTTTCACTTTCATGCATTAGAGAAGGAAATGGCAACCCACTCCAGTGTTCTTGCCTGGAGAATTCCAGGGACAGCAGAGTCTGGTGGGCTGCTGTCTATGGGGTTGCACAGAGTTGGACACGACTGAAGTGACTTAGCAGTAGCAGTAGAAAATATGAAAGGAAAATTCGTGTCAAAGGTACATGATTGATTTCTTAAGACTCTCAGAAAGTTAAGCCTCAGGCAAAATCTAGGGCTAAAAAAGAAATTTAGAAGCAAATTTATTAATTTTAAAGTAAATATAAGTTATTTGCAGAAAATTTTCAACATGCATTTAAGCAACTGAAAAATGAAATTATCTCACAATTCTATCACCCATCAGTAATCACAGTTAACATTTTTATATTTTTCCAAGCTTTCTTTCTATGTATGTTTTTGCAAATAATGCAATTTTATTCTAAACAGCTTTGCAAGTTCTTTTTAATCTAGCAACACATTATATATCTTACCTTTTGTCATCAATATCAATGTAAATTTTACTGATCATTACTATGTTGTTATGTTATGGCTTTACAATATCTTAGTTAACAAGTCTCACGTTGTTTAGTTGTTAATTCATATCAGACTCTTTGCAACCCCATGGACTGTAGCCTGCCAGGGTCCTCTGTCCATGGGATTTCCCAGACAAGAATACCAGAGTGGGTTGCCATTTCCTTCTCCAGGAGATATTCCAGACCCAGGGATCAAACCCACATCTCGTGTATTAGCAGTCAGATTCTTTACCCCTGAGCTACTTGAAGTCCTACCAAATCTCATACTATGTATGACTATCTCATTGAACAACATTTGAAGTGATATTGCTTGATCAAAGGGTATACCACATTTGAAGTACCAAAATACAGTCCAGAAACTTTCTGTCCTCAAGTGAGCCTTTGAAGCTGTATTTAAAACAAGAAGATACTAAAAAAAAAAAAAAAAAAAGGTGTAAGACTTTCAGCTAGAGACACATGGTAAATAGGAAAAGTTCATAAAGGGACTGTGAAACTGTTGATATTGGTTTTACCTATCTCTTTCAAGGAGGATTTTTAGGCAGGGAAAATAGAAGGAAAATGGCTTAGGAGAAGTTAAAGGCCATTGCTGCTAAGTCGCTTCAGTTGTGTCCGACTCTGTGCGACCCCATAGACAGTAGCCCACTAGGCTCCTCTGTCCCTGGGATTCTCCAGGCAAGAACACTGGAGTGGGTTGTCATTTCCTTCTCCATAAAGGCCATTAGAAAGCCCATAAATATTCAGAATGAGCCAAGTCTTCTGATGGAGTTGAAATAGATCCCAGGATGCTGAAAGTATAGATGTAATTGTTGAACAGAATTTCATCCACTATTGAGAAACTGTGGAGAATGGAAGAAGTCCTACAAGAGTGGAAAATGGACAAGATATATTTTTAAAACTCAACGTTGAATTTGAAACTGAGCAGAACACACCCTCAGAAAAGTCTGAGGGACAGTGAGGTTTGAAGAGAGGAAACTAAAGGAGCTCATAATAAAGAAAATCAGTATGGCACCTGGGGACCTAGTTTGGAATCCTAGCTCCCTCACTTATGGCCAAGTGGGCTTTAGCAAATTACTGCATTTCTTGGAGCCTCAGTTTTCCCATCAGTAAAGTAGCCATAAAAATAAGTTTTCTCTTTGAGTTGTAATGAAGATTAAATGAGATAACATCAATTAGCATAAAGCATCCAGACTAGTAGTCTCCTAGTATGCAGTAAGTGCTCAACAAATATTTGTTACCTTTCTCCCTTTTGGTTGCACAAAGAACTTTTTTTTTTTAAATTGTTCCTTCAAACAGCTGGGATTCAAGAAAAATGAACTGGGGGGAAACAGCTGCTCTACAGATGGTAGGAGAACTGAGGAGAGTTATCACTAAGACTTGTCTTATTACTAAGGCCTATGCTCTTTTCTCAGAGAAGGCGATGGCATCCCACTCGTACTCTTGCCTGGAAAATCCCATGGACGGAGGAGCCTGGTAGGCTGCAGTTCATGGGGTCGCTAAGAGTTGGACACAACTTCACTTTCACTTTCATGCATTGGAGAAGGAAATGGCAACCCACTCCAGTGTTCTTGCCTGGAGAATCCCAGGGACAGCAGAGCCTGGTAGGCTGCCGTCTATGGGGTCGCACAGAGTCGGACACGACTGAAGCGACTTAGCAGCAGCAGCATCCTCTTTTCTATCTGGTTGACTAATATGCAGTCAGAGAGAACCTTCACATCAAGATGTACAGGAGACAAAAAGCTAAGTTGAGTAGAATCTGGAAGAAATCCTGGTCCACTGGAGGAAAAAGGTCAAATTTAAGCAATTTAATATAAAAGAGTACATGTAAACTTCCACATGTGGGTCCAACAACCCAAGCACATGAAGACAAGCATCATACCTCAATGCAAGAGACTTATCCTATCACTCTGCTGCTGCTACGTTGCTTCAGTCGTGTCTGACTCTGTGTGACCTCATAGACGGCAGCCTACCAGGCTCCCCCGCCCCTGGGATTCTCCAGGCAAGAACACTGGAGTGGGTTGCCATTTCCTTCTCCAATGCAGGAAAGTGAAAAGTGAAAGCGAAATCACTCTAGTCTGTGCTTAAGGAGAACATACTATTAAGGTTCTTTTCTGGTCCTCCATTTAAATGCAGAATACGTTTTACATTCACGTTTGCTGAATTTAAGCTGAAAATTGTATTTTTGATATGGTTGACACTAATTTGTTTATAACATGAACCCTTAGCCAAGCACAACCATGAACTTTGGCACCTTGGTTTGAGTTTGTGGGAACAAAGTCTGCTTCAATGACTCAAGTAGATTAACAGTCTCTTTCATTTTCCCCAAATGTCTTTAGGCTGTTCTAACACAACACAGCCAACGTGACTCAGAGGAAAATGTAGCATGTCCTGTCCTCCTACGTGAGTCTCATATTCCTGAGAAACCCTTTCTTATAAGCATGAAAGACAATAAGAATCAAGACAAAATCCTGAAATTCTGAGAGCAATTATAATATTGAGTAAGCAAATAGCATTGCTGTGATAGAGCCAGGAAACAAACCATAGAAGAGAAGATCTCTGCTTAATGCCAAAAACGAAGAATATATTCAGGACAATTTTGGAGATACATAAATGCAACAATCCCATCCTCCCAAAGGACTAGGAAATAAGGGAAATCAGGTTGCCCTTTGAGGATAAACTTCATTTTTAGGATGAAGAGGAAATAAATATTCAAAATCCATAAAAATAACTACTTCAGGGAAACATCTTGATGAGAAGTGAAAGTCGCTCAGTCGTGTCTGACTCTTTGCAACTCCATGGACCATACAGTCCATGAAATTCTCCAGGCCAGAATACTAGAGTAGGTAGTCTTTCCCTTCTCCAGGGGATCTTCCCAGTCCAGGAATCAAACCCAGGTCTCCCGCATTGCAGGCAGATTCTTTAACAGCTGAGCCACAAGGGAATCTTGATGAAAGAGGGATAACAATTCAAGCAAAGCAAAACTGTAGAAACGAATGGGCTGGAAAATCTAAAAAAGTGCAGTTTGGAGAAGCACAGATGGGCAAGGAGGCTCAGAATTAAGCAAGCAACCACCTTGCACCTAGGTCAGCTCCCTGGATTCTGAAATACTAGAACCTGTGCATCCTGGTAAAGGGATGTTCCCCTTGTTAGATAAAAAGTGGGCTACTTAATAAAAAGTGGGCACTATCAGTAAAGCTAACTGTCTGGGTTTACAGTTTAAGACCAGATGCTGGGCAGCATATTGGATGCCATGCCGTGGTGATTCGCTTTGACTTGACAAATATAAAACCTTGTATTTCCAGCATCATGCCAGGTTCTCAGAGCAGAGTGATGAACAAAGCAAAGACCCTATCCTCCTGGAGCTTGCAACTCAATTTTATCCTGTAGGATTTCTTCATAGGCAGCCAGATGCCTTCCCAAACAACATCAATAGACCAAACATCTTCTTTCAGATCCCAAAATATGCTGCTGCTGCTGCTGCTGCTGCTGCTAAGTCGCTTCAGTCGTGTCTGGCTCTGTGCGACCCCATAAATTGGTTAAAATTTCCGAGGGCACTGATGACCCATTAGAGGCCAGTTATAAGAAGCCAGATCACACTCTCCCACTTCACAGAGAGCTCTTTTACATGTCACGTAATAAAAGATGATATTTTGTAGCCCTAAGCTAAGGCACAAGAGAAAACATAACTTTGTTCAAGAAGAGATTAGAAGAAATAAATCTATTAGACATGATCCTAGGTGATGAGTCTATAAGAAGCATCTGCAGTTGGGTAGAATGGGGGATGAGGGAGAAACAGCAGCTTCCTTTGGGGGTTGATTTCAAGAAACACAGTGTATCCTCTCTTCAAATATCTCTTAATGCATATAAATGGAGTATTAGACTGGATTCACCGGGAGTTATCAATAAGAGCTTATTCACCCTTTACACAAAATAAAAGATGATGGGTATGATTTCCTGGTTTGGTTGTATCAGAATTTTTGTCAGAAGTCTTGTTTTATATTTGTTAAACTGAACAGAATGTTGGATAATGTTTAAACATTACCTTTCATACTTGAAATAAACATTTATTTTCACAAATAGGCATGAAAACATGCCTTCATTCTTTATTTCATGTAATGAAAATAGTAAAAGGAAATTAACAAAAAAGTTACTGCTTGAGGATGCATTGGGCATATAAAAAATTGGAGGCATAAAAAAAGAGTTTGAAAACTAGGCATAGACCATGAGTCTGACTGGTAACAGAACTCAAGCTTTAGGAAAGTAACGGTTTGTTTTAGTCACTAAGCTGTGTCCAACCCCCATGGACTGTAGTCAGGTTCCTCTGTCCATGGGATTTTCCAGGCAAGAATACTGGAGCAGGTTGTCGTTTCCTACTCCAGGTTATCTTCCTGACCCAAGGATGGAACCTGAATCTCCTGCATCTCCTGCCTTGGCAGTCAGTACATCATTACTAACTATGGTATTCTAGTGTCTGTGAAGGATTTATCTCTCCATCTGCAAATACTTTATACCTAAACTTAAGTAGCCATTTCACTTATGTAAGAATAACAGTAAATCTTCTGTTAGGATAATTACTGTGAGAGAGTTGCATGGGGTTGAGATTAGGAGAGAGGGACTCGAGCAAACCTCTCTCAACTCAAAGACCTTCCCTATGCATCTCTCACATTAACCACAGAAGTCAGATATGGACAGCACTCTCTACTTGGAAAGAAATACTTAGCAGGCTGCTGTCACTGAAGAAAGGATGCCTTCTCATTGCACGTGTGAAAGGAGCCTATAATAACTCCCGATTTGACCAGACCAGAATCTCAGAATACTCAGGTAGGAAAACTGCCCAGCATTATATGACTTCTCCCCAAATAGTGCTCAGCTTGAATTGTAACTGGACCAGGAGCAGGGAAGTCTAGAAGCAGAAATAAATAAGAAACTGGTGTAGGAACACTATCTGCCAAGAAATGTTAATAGATACCCTATGCAAAATGGGTTCTGGTCCAATAAGCTTGAGAAATATTGCAAACTAAATCACCCCCTTGAACACTGACATTTCATGTGAGTACATTGAGGCTCTTCCTTCAGTCATTATACTTGACACACAGTGGCTTTCATTCAGTTCTTTAATCACACCAATATATTTTAGGATGTTAAAGGAGTGATTCTTTTTGCCTAGAATCCTCTTCCTTCTAAGCAAGCTCTTCCTTCAGAATCCTTATATTATATAAGGTCCAGGCTAGCATAAAATTTTCTTCCTGTTCATGATTAATTCCCTAGTGCACTGAAATATCTGGCACAAATTTAACACTGTTTGTGAATAAATTGTTGAAACACTACCTGTTGTTTCCTATTTGGAATATAATATCCAGTTTCAACTTTTTCTTTTGGACAGTGAGAAAATGTTTCCTCACAGAAGAACACTGACTCGCCATGTCGTGACATTCACTGTCAGCACAAGGAAAAGCAAGATAGACATAGATCCCAGAATGAGGAAGGCATCGACCTTTATTATTTCCTACGTGCTTTTTAATGGTAAAGTACACGGAGAGCAACAGTTCCGCAAGAGAGGCCTTATCACTGCGTTTCTTCAGATGAGGAAACCAGGACTCAAGGTAGGACTTAAATTTGAATCCACATCCCAGGGAGCCCAAAGCTCACAACGTTATATTGCACCGCCCCCGCCTTTGTGGAGCAGAGGGCTCTACCATGGCCTTAGCCATCAGGGGTAAAAAGAAGAAGCATGTCCTAACCAAGTGGACTTTAAGCATCCCCTCACAGGCCCAGAAGTACAAGGGCAGGGCCTGCACAGGAACAAACTGCTGAGCTAAGCCTTCTTAAACCCTACCTTTCCAACCTTCTTGGGATTTAAGAAGAATGAACTGGGACGGAACAGCTGCTCTACAGATGGTAGGAGAACTGAGGAGGCTTATCACTAAGACTTGTCCTGTTACTAAGACCTATCTTCCTTTCTATCCTCTACCCTTCTTCTCCAGGCTTGGGTCTGGAGTCACGATTAGTCAGTAGATAGGACCCCAGTGCCTTTGACTTGCAGGGTTTCTAGTGTGGGAGCCAGAAACAAGGCAGGGGACCATGAATACTTACAAGAGAAGGTTAACTTGAAGCAAAATAACAAGCTGAAAAAGGCTTCCCAGGCGGCACTAATGGTAAAGAACCCACCTGCCAATGCCAGCAAAGGAAGAAACGTGGGTTTGATCCCTGGGTCGGGAAGATCCCCTGGAGCAGGGCATAGCAATCCACTCCAGTATTCTTGCATGGAGAATCCCATGGACAGAGGAGCCTGGTGGGCTACAGTCCATAGGGTCCCAATGAGGTGGACACGACTGAAGCCACTTAGCATGCATGCACACGAGAAGCTGAAAACCCTCTACAGATATTCTAGTTTAATTATCCATTCAACTGACACACAAATAGGCAATGTAAGATCTATAGCATTCATTCAACAAAAGCTCAATGATTGTTTGCCACATCCCAGGCACAGTGTTACATGCTGGGGATACAGTGGTGAACAGGACAGAGGAAGTTCCTGTCCTATTCAATAAATGGTTAAGCATGAATGCTGCTGCTGCTAAGTCGCTTCAGTCGTGTCCGACTCTGTGCGACCCCATAGACGGCAGCCCACCAGGCCCCCTGTCCCTGGGATTCTCCAGGCAAGAACACTGGAGTGGGTTGCCATTTCCTTCTCCAATGCATGAAAGTGAAAAGTGAAAGTGAAGTCGCTCAGTCATGTCCAACTCTTAGTGACCCCATGGACTGCAGCTTACCAGGCTCTTCCATCCATGGGATTTTCCAGGCAGGAGTACTGGAGTGGGGTGCCATTGCCTTCTCCTCAAGCATGAATGAATGTAGGAATTAATGAGCACAGCTGAAGATGTGCAGGGTCTGAAGGGCTGCTGGCTCTGCTTCAAGTGTTCACTTTGGAGTATATATTTCTGGGAAAAACATTTGATTACCTCATTATTTCTCATCAAAGTGTTCACTTACCTTGGGTAAATTTGGTTTTGAGTTCTCCCCAAAGGAAGTTATTCTACTGTGTCTCTGGCAGGTCTAATCAGGCATCAGCTACCACCTGCTTCTACTTACCCTCCGTAAACTGACACCTGAGACATTTATGTAGCCAACTTTGATTTCAAAACCTTTTTCACTTTCAAGAGAAAATGTGATAAGACCTCTGCATCAGTCAGGGTGCTCCAGAGACACAGAATCAATAAGATACAGTTTTTCCCCGCCCCCACCCCCGCTGTCCAATAGCAGATTCCTCTGAAACCTTTTATGGGTCAAAATGGCGTACAGTGAAGAAACAGTTACCTCAGGACACATCTTGCTAATGGACGCTCAACGTGAACAGATAAAGCACGGATCCTCAGGAGTTCAAAGCTACTGTGGCTGGATGCTGAGATGCTGGGTGTAGTTCCCTGGCAAGGAGCTTGGCGGCGCTACACTCATCGCCCTGTACACGCACCGCCTCTCCAACTGCTAAGCTAACGCTGAACGCCATTTTCACTTTTTGCCTGTTTTCTGAAAAGCAGAACATTTTGGTTATCAACTAGTGAAAACAGGTGTTAATATAAAGTGAAGTGAAAGTCGCTCAGTCGGTTCGTCTCTTTGCAACCCCATGGACTATACAGTCCATGGAATTCTCCAGGCCAGGTACGGGAAGGGGTAGCTGTTTCCTTCTCCAGGGGCTCTTCTCAACCCAGAGATGGAACCCAGGTCTCTCACATTGCAGGGGGATTCTTTACCAGCTGAGCCACCAGGGAAGTTTCATTAATAAAAGCAAAGTGGCATAAAGCAAACTTCTGAAAAGCAGGAACTACCTGTACATGTGTATTTATAGAGAGCTTTATTTTTAAGGAATTGGTTGATGTGATTGTAGACACTGCCAAGTTTTAAATCTGTAAGGAAAGATTTCTATGTTCCAGTGCGATGGAGAATTCCTTCTCTGAGACATCTGTTTTTGCTGATTGGATGAGGCCCACCCACATTATAGAGAGAAACCTCCTTTACCTAAAGTCAACTGCTTGTAATAATCACATCTTCAAAACACACAGCAACAGCTAGACGAGTTGTTTTTGACCAAACAATTGGACACCATAGCCTAACCAAGCTGACATAAAATTAATTTGCACAACCTCTTAAGTAACCAAAGCATTTTGTGTGACTTAACTGAAGCCTTTGGTTAAAGTATTGCTTTCTGCTTCTCAGCAATAGTTCCAAACGAAGTCAAATAAACTTCAGGAACTTTTTCAGTAAAATGAAGCAAGAGAAGTTAGCCGGCGTGGGAAACAGAACAAAGTTGTCCTTTTACTGTTTGCAGAAACACTACTCAAAACTCTACAGCTCTTCAAGGGATTGCGTGATAGTCACTAAAATAAACAACATTCAAAATAGCCAGCCTAATTATTGCTGTCACCAAAATAGCCAGGATGCCAGTAAAGACAGTGAATTTTCATAGGATGCTGGCTCCCTCAACAAAATCAGACCCAAAGAAACTATAGAAGAATATATAGACTTTAGGAATTAAAGAGAAGAAAAAAAGAGGTTAAAAAAAGAAGAGGAGATTGAAAAAAAAAAATAAGGGGAAGAGGAAAAGGGAGGAGGCAGGGGATTAGAGGAGGATGAAACCGAGGTAGAGGAGGTGATGAAAGGGGGAGGAGAGCAGGAGAGAAGAAACCCTTGGGGAGATGGAAGACTGTTTTGAACTGGGATGTGTGTGTGTGTGGTGTGTGTGTGTGTGTGTGTGTTGGCCAATGCTGTGAGTGATGACTACAGCCTTGGGTGGAGGGTGCCTAGCACTGTGAGATTTGAGAAAAGCAGAGTAAACTTCTACTCTTGCTTTTACCCCTCCTTGTGTAACTTGAAAGTGTTAATTTTAAATTTACACTGTAACTGCTTCTGTGACTTTAACCCTTTTCTGTTATAAACATACGTAATTGCCTGGCTCAGGGAGATAACCTGAGCAGCCCCACCGCCTGCCCCCCACACTGTGAAAGATTGTGAGGAAGTAAAACTAACACATTCCCCTGCCTGAAGCTTGCTATTCTAGGGGACATTTGCAAAGACTGACTAGTCTTTCTACTTTGTTTCCTCAGTTCAGTTCAGTTGCTCAGTCGTGTCCGATTCTTTGTGACCCCATGGACTGCAGCACACCAGGCCTCCCCGTCCATCACCAACTCCCAGAGTTTACTCAAACTCATGTCCATTGACTCAGTGATGCCATCCAGCCATCTCAACCTCAGTCGTCCCCTTCTCCTCCCACCTTCAATCTTTTCCAGCATCAGGGTCTTTTCAAATGAGTCAGTTCTTTGCATCAGGTGGCCAAAATATTGGAGTTTCAGCTTCAGCATCAGTCTTTCCAATGAATACTCAGGACTGATTTCCTTTAAGATGGACTGGTTGGATCTCCTTGCAGTTCAAGGGACTCTCAAGAGTCTTCTCCAACACCACAGTTCAAAAGCATTGATTCTTCAGTGCTCAGCTTTCTTCACAGTCCAACTCTCACATCCATACATGACCACTGGAAAAACCATAGTCTTGACTCAACAGACCTTTTTTGGCAAAGTAATGTCTCTGCTTTTTAATATGCTATCTAGGTTGGTCATAACTTTTCTTTCAAGGAGTAAGTGTCTTCTAATTTCATGGCTGCAGTCACCGTCTGCCATGATTTTGGAGCCCCCAAAAATAAAGTCTGTCACTGTTTCCACTGTTTCCCCATCTATTTTCCATGAAGTGATGGGACCAGATGCCATGATCTTCATTTTCTGAATGTTGAACTTTAAGTCAACTTTTTCACTCTCCTCTTTCACTTTCATCAAGAGGCTCTTTAGTTCCTCTTCACTTTCTGCCATAAGGGTGGTGTCATCTGCATATCTGAGGTTATTGATATTTCTCCCAGGAATCTTGATTCCAGCTTGTGCTTCTTCCAGCCCAGTGTTTCTCATGATGTACTCTGCATAGAAGTTAAATAAGCAGGGTGACAATATATAGCCTTGATATACTCCTTTTCCTGTTTGGAACCAGTCTGTTGTTCCATGTCCAGTTCTAACTGTTGCTTCCTGACCTGCATACAGATTTCTCAAGAGGCAGGTCAGGTGGTCTGGTATCCCATCTCTTTCAGAATTTTCCAGTTTGTGGTGATCCACACAGTCAAAGGCGTTGGCATAATCAATAAATCAGAAATAGATGTTTTTCTAGAACTCCCTTGTTTTTTTGATGATCCAATGGAGGTTGGCAATTTGATCTCTGGTTCCTCTGCCTTTTCTAAAACCAGCTTGAACATCTGAAAGTTCATGATTTACATTCTATTTGAAGCATGGCTTGGAGAATTTTGAGCATTATTTACTAGCGTGTGAGATGAATGCAATTGTGTGGTAGTTTGAGCATTCTTTGGCATTGCCTTTCTTTGGGATTGAAATGAAAACTGACTTTTTCCAGTCCTGTGGCCACAGCTGAGTTTTCCAAATTTGCTGGTATGTTGAGTGCAGCACTTTCACAGCATCATCTTTCAGGATTTGTAATAGCTCCACTGGAATTCTATCACCTCCACTAGCTTTGTTCATAGTGATGTTTCCTAAGGCCTACTTGACTTTGCATCCCAGGATATCGGCTAGTTTGAAAGCAAAGCCCTGATGGTGACTGATGAGTTGCTGAAAACTTGCTGGTGGGTGATTCCAGAGGAAATGGATTAACTCTGAGTTTTTAAATCGTGGGGTTCATATCCTTCTCTCTCTCTGAACTCAACACTGACTAGAGCAGAGTTTCTCAAGTAATTACTATACAAAAAGAAGAAGAATAACACCCATTGTTTGCCAATAGAAAATAAGGATTGGAAGAGTAAGGTAAATTGAAGTCATACATGGTTGCATATTTTCTTAAACTTTTGATTTAAATTAAAACAGTAACTGGAAAAGTCAGAGGGTTTCCATATCTGGCATGATCAGTTTATTAGAAAAACAACTTACAGCAGTTGAGAGAGAGAGGTGAACACCTAGATTTTTTTTAACTTCATAGTAAGATGTATGCAGGGGTTTCCTGGTGGCTCAGAGTGTAGAGAATCCACCTGCAATGCAGGAGACCCTGGTTCGATCCCTGGGTCAGCAAGATTCCCCTGGAAAAGGGTATAGCAACCCACTCCAGTATTCTTGCTTGGAAAATCCCATGGACAGAGGAGCCTGGCGGGATACAGTCCATGGGGTCACAAAGAGTTGGACATGACTGAGTGACTAAGCGCACACAAGAGGTACACACAAAACCAAAATGAATGGCAATGACTGTTGGGGGCCCAAAAAAGTGATAACCACGTGGCTTGTCTACTGTGGTGCCTTTGACAAGGGAGAGAGGAGAGGAGGTAAGAATGGCAGAGACAATGAGTAAGGGGCCAGGGTTTCCAGCACTTGCACTATAACCCAGGTCTGTCTTACTCCAATGGAGAAGGCAATGGCACCCCACTCCAGCACTCTTGCCTGGAAAATCCCATGGATGGAGGAGCCTGGTGGGCTACAGTCCATGGGGTCGCTAAGAGTCGAACACGACTGAGCGACTTCACTTTCACTTTTCACTTTCATGCATTGGAGAAGGAAATGGCAACCCACTCCAGTGTTCTTGCCTGGAGAATCCCAGGGATGGGGGAGCCTGGTGGGCTGCCGTCTATGGGGTCGCACAGAGTCGTCCATGACTGAAGTGCCTTAGCATAGCATAGCATAGTCTTACTCCAAAGTCAAGATTCCAGTGGTGGAAGGGCAGGCATGAATAGAACACACGATTTAGAAGAAGGAACAAGAGGAAGGGGAGGCAGGAAAGAAGAGCAGAGAAAAGAGAAATTTGTGCAGTTAGAGGCCACAATATAAGGAACACTTCATTATCAACAAGTGTCCCTAGAAGATTAAAAATGGATTGATAAGGCAGCATTTTTATACTCCTGAAATCTTGCAGAAGGAAGCAGAGGAGGAAGAAGAGGAGGAGGAGAAAGAACAACAATCAAGCAACAACTGAAGCATATATTTAGTAGAACTAAGATTTTTAAATACTCCATAGCGTTGACATGTATACACTACCATGTGTGAAATAGATAGATAGTGGGAAGCTGTTGTATAACACAGGGAGCTCAGCTCAGTGCTCTGTAATGACTAGAGGGGATAGGGAGGAGGGAGGCTCCAGAGGGAGGGGACATATGTACATATATGATTGATTCATACTGATGTACAGCAGAAACCAGCACAGCATTGTAATTGTAATTATACTTCAATAAAAAAAAATACTCCATCTGTGTAGGGTCTTGAAATGTAGATGAAAATGGGAAGAAGTCACACGAAAGGAAGCGTAAAGAACTGTAGGAGGGCTGAGCAGTGGCAGATCTTAGAACTCTTCCTAAAGGAGAAGAGTTCAGTATGAAAGGCAGAAGCTATATCCCTTGTTGTCAATAAGATTTGAGGGATAGATACAGGAGTAGAAAAAGGAAATTGAAAGAAAACAGGAATGATGGAACAGAATATTTACAAAGATATATTATAAAAATTATAATTTTTAACATTTTTTTCTGAAATAAAAGAAGTCCTAAATCTTCCTGTTGAAAGAATACCATATGCCTGGCAATGGCCCAGTTTATTTGAATATGAAGACACATCCTAGCAAAGTTACTGCACATTACAGATAAAGAAATATTCCTTCAGACATCCAGGTCAGAAGATCAAGCTCCTAAGAGGGGAAAAATATTGGTTTGGCCTTAGATTTGTCCTTAGCAAAACTCAACTCCTGAAGAAGGTGGAGCAAGATGGCAAAATATTCAAGAAAATGGGTTGAACTTACTTACAAAGCAGAAAGAGACTCACAGACTTAGAAAATGAACTTAGGGTTGCCAGAGGGAAGGGATAGTTGTGGAATTTGGGAAGGTCAAGTGCACACTGCTATATTTAAAATGGATAACCAACAAGGACCTATTGTATAGTGTATGTGATTCTGCTCAATGTTATATGGCAGCCTGGATGGAAGGGGCTTTGCGGGGAGAATGGATACATGTATATGTGTGGCTGAGTCCCTTTGCTGTTCATCTGAAACCACCACAGCATTGTTAATCAGCTATCCCCCAACACACACACACACACAAAATTTAAAGTTTGAAAAAGAAAGAAAATGGGAACCAAAATTTTCATATCCATTCAAACTCTTCTTCAAATTAGGAAAATGTGTTTAATACACAAAATAAGAAAGAATGAGTAGTGAAATAAGACAATCATGAAAAACTACTTTGCTGAACTTAATACAAATAAATTCACAAATATGGCTGAATTGAGTAATTTTCTAGGAAAATATTAAATGTAATTTAAAATATAACTTAGGAAATTGATAGATATGCATAGAGCAAGCAGAGAAGAACTGCTCTTTCATCCAAAAATATACCAGGATCAGACTTTTTTATAGAGTTCAACAATTAGGACAAGGACAACATTTCAGTGTTACTTGCCTCAGAGCACAGATAAAGAAGGAAAGCTCTCATATTCTTTTTATGAAATGAATGTAACATCAGTACAAAAATTTGATGAGCACCAACTGACTGGCCTGCCCCTCTGCCTTCTTCTTCTTTATTTCTCCCTCCCACCTCTTTCTCTATTCTCGTGATCCTCTCCTCCCCATTCCCATATAGACCCACACCACAGTATTCAAACTCAGTAATGAATATTGGAGAAGAATTCTAAAACAGTATTGGCATAGCAAATCCAGCAGCATACTGCAAGAATAATATCAATAGCACCAAAACAGTTTTTATTTCAGCTATATAAGAATAGTTCAATATGATGAAATCTATTAGTTTAATTTATCAGACTATGAGACACAGTAATGAAGGGTTTTTAATAATAGATCACATTAATAGGTTGTATCATCTCTGTAGACATTAAAGGGTATTTGACAAAAGCAATAATTTTTCGTTATTAAAAATAATAATGGTAAATGGGAAAGATGAATCATACCTCATGTGATAAAAGAAAATCTATCTCAGGCCCAACTAATATCATGCTTCGTGTAAGGAAAACATTGAAGAAGTTCCTACAAGAGTCAGGAAGTGGACGAGAATGTCTTCCTTCACTACTATTGTTTAACATTTGCTGGAGGTACCAGCACATCTATTATACAAGGAAGAAATTACAGATATAATTATAAAACAGGAGGTAAAACTATAATTGCTTTCAGATAATATCATTGTAAATATAAAAAGCCTAAGAGAATAAACTGAAAGCAAATGAATACAATAAAAATTTGATACAGTGATAGGCATGCATTTGTTTAAAAATCAGTATCCCTGATAATGAGTGATGTTGAGCATCTTTTCATGTGTTTGTTAGCCATCTGTATGTCTTCTTTGGAGAAATGTCTATTTAGATCTTTGGCCCATTTTTTGATTGGGTCATTTATTTTTCTGGAGTTGAGCTGTAGGAGTTGCTTGTATATTTTTGAGATTAGTTGTTTGTCGGTTGCTTCATTTGCTATTATTTTCTCCCATTCTGAAGGCTGTCTTTTCACCTTGCTAATAGTTTCCTTTGATGTGCAGAAGCTTTTAAGTTTAATTAGGTCCCATTTGTTTATTTTTGCTTTTATTTCCAATATTCTGGGAGGTGGGTCATAGAGGATCCTGCTGTGATGTATGTCAGAGAGTGTTTTGCCTATGTTCTCCTCTAGGAGTTTTATAGTTTCTGGTCTTACGTTGAGACCATTTCACACCAGTCAGAATGGCTGTGATCCAAAAGTCTACAAATAATAAATGCTGGAGAGGGTGTGGAGAAAAGGGAACCCTCTTACACTGTTGGTGGGAATGCAAACTAGTACAGCCACTATGGAGAACAGTGTGGAGATTCCTTAAAAAACTGGAAATAGAACTGCCTTATGATCCAGCAATCCCACTGCTGGGCATACACACTGAGGAAACCAGAAGGGAAAGAGACACGTGTACCCCAATGTTCATCGCAGCACTGTTTATAATAGCCAGGACATGGAAGCAATCTAGATGTCCATCAGCAGATGAATGGATAAGAAAGCTGTGGTACATATACACAATGGAGTATTACTCAGCCATTAAAAAGAATACATTTGAATCAGTTCTAATGAGGTGGATGAAACTGGAGCATATTATACAGAGTGAAGTAAGCCAGAAGGAAAAATACCAATACAGTACACTAACGCATATATATGGAATTTAGAAAGATGGTAACCATAACCCTGTATACGAGACAGCAAAAGAGACACTGATGTATAGAACAGGCTTATGGACTCTGTGGGAGAGGGAGAGGGTGGGAAGATTTGGGAGAATGGCATTGAAACATGTGAAATGTCATGTATGAAACGAGATGCCAGTCCAGGTTCAATGCACGATGCTGGATGCTTGGGGCTGGTGCACTGGGACAACCCAGAGGGATGGTATGGGGAGGGAGGAGGGAGGAAGGTTCAGGATGGGGAACACATGTATACCTGTGGTGGATTCATTTTGATATTTGGCAAAACTAATACAATTATGTAAGGTTTTAAAAATAAAATAAAATTAATTAAAAATCAGTATCCTTCACCAAAACAAGACTACATGGAAAGATATAAAGAGAGAGGGGAAAAGCATTAACAATAATAAAAGAAATCCAAAATACTTAGGTATAAGATTATAAAAATTGTATATGATCCTGCTGACAAAATAATTAATCGGTAGTCAATATAAAAAAAAAAATGAAAATTTTTATTCCCGCCAACCTGAGGATTATAACGCAGAAGACAGTCTCTCAGCTCTGAGAACTATTCTGAAGCGGTAAAAGGCAAACCAGTATGAATGTGATTTTAGTGAAGGGGTGCGTGCAATAAAGCACACATCTCAGTAGAAGGTTACTGCTGTATTGTTAATGGTTCATTTTGCTGTACAGCAAAAACTAACACAACATTGTAAAGCAATTGTACTCCAATAAAAATTAACTTTAAAATAAATTAAGTCTAAGTAGCACTAGTGGCTAGTGGCCACTGTAATATATACATATACATATCAGATCAGATCAGATCAGTCACTCAGTCGTGTCCGACTCTGCAACCCCATGAATCGCAGCATGCCAGGCCTCCCTGTCCATCACAAACTCCCGGAGTTCACCCAGACTCACGTCCATCAAGTCAGTGATGCCATCCAGCCATCTCATCCTCTGTCGTCCCCTTCTCCTCCTGCCCCCAATCCCTCCCAACATCTTTTCCAATGAGTCAACTCTTCGCATGAGGTGGCCAAAGTACTGGAGTTTCAGCTTTAGCATCATTCCTTCCAAAGAAATCCCAGGGCTGATCTCCTTCAGAATGGACTGGTTGGATCTCCTTGCAGTCCAAGGGACTCTCAAGAGTCTTCTCTAACACCACAGTTCAAAAGCATCATAAATCAAAAATGTAAATTAACAAGCTTGGAAAACTATTACCAATTCATTATAGCCTGAAACTTATAAGTGTGGAGCAGAGAAATATTTATTGTGCAGGCCAAGCAAGGAGAACAGATCGCTGGTACTCAAAAGACCCCAAATCACTGACGGGTTGCAGGGAAGACTGTTTATAGGCTAGTCTGAGGTGAGAGCTTCAGGATGTGTGATCTTCTTCTAATTGGTTGGTGATGAACTAACAGAGTGGTTGTTGGAGGAATCCAAGTGCTTAGCTTTCTGGTTCCAACCAGTCTGCGATCCACATGCTTGTGCTCAACCTGAAGCATGTTGAGCTTCATCCTTCATCCTTCCTGGGGGCTGGGGAGCCTTAGTCCCTTTAGAAGAACCCAGAGATGTGTATCAGAGTGCTATGCACATCTCTGGAGGAGAGCTAGGACTCTGCTTTTTTGCTGCACTGCTGTTTTTTGACCACTTTTCTGTTGTTTCTGCACTCTCTTACTTCCCTGCTTAGCATGCGTTTGCATCTGCCCTTTGGACCTCAGCAAAGATCTAGTCAGCTGAAGACTTTCCCCTACAAATAAGGAATGGAGGATCCGGGAAGGCTTTTGCACCCAGGAAAGCCCCATAGAATCTGGCTTGGTTTCATTTCTTTTTTTCCCTTCCAGTTTTGTTGAGATGTAACTGATACACAGCACTAAGTTTAAGGTGTAGAGAACGATGATTTGACTTATATCCATCATAAAATGGCTATCACATTAAGTTAGTGAATATCCATCCTCTCATAAGGATACAAAATAGGAAAAGAAAGAAAATTTTGCTTTCCTTATGATGAGAACTCTTAGGATTTACTCTTAACAAATTTCATATAAATAACTACAGCAGTGTTAATTATATTCATTGTGTTGTAAGTTACATGCTTACAATGTTTTTATCTTATAACTGAAAACTTGTTCCTTTTGACTACCTTCATCCAATTCCCCCTCTGCAGTATCCCTAGCCTTGTCCATGTTTCTGGTAACCAGAGATCTTACCTCTTTATCTGTGAGGTTGTTGGAAAACAAGTGTTTCTATACATTGCTTGTGACAGTTCAAGTTGATAAACCACTGTGGAAAGTAATTGACATGATTTATCAAAATTACAAATGCAGAGATTTACACTTAGCCTTGGGCAGACTCGTCCAAGGAGCGATGGCTGTGTGGGCACAGGAGGGCCTAGAGGAGCTCTTGCATGTTGAAGGTCAGGAAGGGCGGTGGTGAGGAGATACCCCTCATCCAAGGTAAGGAGCAATGGCTGCGCTTTGCTGGAGCAGCCTTGAAGAGATACCCCACGCCCAAGGTAAGAGAAACCCAAGTAAGACGGTAGGTGTTGCAAGAGGGCATCAGAGGGCAGACACACTGAAACCATACTCACAGAAAACTAGTCAATCTAATCACACTAGGACCACAGCCTTGTCTAACTCAATGAAACTAAGCCATGCCCGTGGGGCAACCCAAGACGGGCGGGTCATGGTGGAGAGATCTGACAGAATGTGGTCCACTGGAGAAGGGAATGGTAAACCACTTCAGTATTCTTGCCTTGAGAACCCCATGAACAGTATGAAAAGGCAAAATGATAGGATACTGAAAGAGGAACTCCCCAGGTCAGTAGGTGCCCAATATGCTACTGGAGATCAGTGGAGAAATAACTCCAGAAAGAATGAAGGGATGGAGCCAAAGCAAAATCAATACCCAGCTATGGATGTGACTGGTGATAGAAGCAAGGTCCGATGCTGTAAAGAGCAATATTGCATAGGAACCTGGAATGTCAGGTCCATGGATCAAGGCAAATTGGAAGTGGTCAAACAAGAGATGGCAAGAGTGAATGTTGACATTCTAGGAATCAGCGAACTGAAATGGACTGGAATGGGTGAATTTAACTCAGATGACCATTATATCTACTACTGCAGGCAGGAATCCCTCAGAAGAAATGGAGTAGCCATCATGGTCAACAGAAGAGTCCAAAATGCAGTACTTGGATGCAATCTCAAAAACGACAGAATGATCTCTGTTCGTTTCCAAGGCAAACCATTCAATATCACAGTAATCCAAGTCTATGCCCCAACCAGTAACGCTGAAGAAGCTGAAGTTGAATGGTTCTATGAAGACCTACAAGACCTTTTAAAACCAACACCCAAAAAAGATGTCCTTTTCATTATAGGGGACTGGAATGCAAAAGTAGGATGTCAAGAAATACCTGCAGTAACAGGCAAATTTGGCCTTGGAACATGGAATGAATCAGGGCAAAGACTAATAGAGTTTTGCCAAGAAAATGCACTGGTCATAACAAACACCCTCTTCCAACAACACAAGAGAAGACTCTACACATGGACATCACCAGATGGTCAACACCGAAATCCGATTGATTATATTCTTTGCAGCCAAAGATGGAGAAGCTCTATACAGTCGGCAAAAACAAGACCAGGAGCTGACTGTGGCTCAGACCATGAACTCCTTATTGCCAAATTCAGACTTAGATTGAAGAAAGTAGGGAAAACCACTAGACCATTCAGGTATGACCTAAATCAAATCCCTTATGATTATACAGTGGAAGTGAGAAATAGATTTAAGGGCCTAGATCTGACAGATAGAGTGCCTGATGAACTATGGAATGAGGTTCATGACATTGTACAGGAGACAGGGATCAAGACCATCCCCATGGAAAAGAAATGCAAAAAAAGCAAAATGGCTGTCTGGGGAGGCCTTACAAATAGCTGTGAAAAGAAGAGAAGCAAAAAGCAAAGGAGAAAAGGAAAGATATAAGCATCTGAATGCAGAGTTCCAAAGAATAGCAAGGAGAGATAAGAAAGCCTTCCTCAGTGATCAATGCAAAGAAATAGAGGAAAACAACAGGATGGGAAAGACTAGAGATCTCTTCAAGAAAATCAGAGATACCAAAGGAACATTTCATGCAAAGATGGGCTCAATAAAGGACAGAAATGGTATGACCTAACAGAAGCAGAAGATATTAAGAAGAGGTGGCAAGAATACACAGAAGAACTGTACAAAAAAGATCTTCATGCCCAAGATAATCACAATGGTGTGATCACTGACCTAGAGCCAGACATCCTGGAATGTGAAGTCAAGTGGGCCTTAGAAAGCATCACTATGAACAAAGCTAGTGGAGGTGATAGAATTCCAGTTGAGCTATTACAAATCCTGAAAGATGTTGCTGTGAAAGTGCTGCACTCAATATGCCAGCAAATTTGGAAAACTCAGCAGTGGCCACAGGACTGGAAAAGGTCAGTTTTAATTCCAATCCCAAAGAAAGACAATGCCAAAGAATGCTCAAACTATTGCACAATTGCACTCATCTCACACGCTAGTAAAGGAATGCTCAAAATTCTCCAAGCCCGGCTTCAGCAATATGTGAACCTTGAACTTCCTGATGTTCAAGCTGATTTTAGAAAAGGCAAAGGAACCAGAGATCAAATTGCCAACATCCGCTGGATCATGGAAAAAGCAAGAGAGTTCCAGAAAAACATCTATTTCTGCTTTATTGATTATGCCAAAGCCTTTGACTGTGTGGATCACAATGAACTGTGGAAAATTCTGAAAGAGATGGGAATACCAGACCACCTGACCTGCCTCTTGAGAAATTTGTAAGCAGGTCAGGAAGCAACAGTTAGAACTGGACATGAAACAACAGACGGGTTCCAAATAGGAAAAGGAGTACATCAAGGCTGTATATTGTCACCCTGTTTATTTAACTTATATGCAGAGTACATCATGAGAAACACTGGACTGGAAGAAACACAAGCTGGAATCAAGATTGCCAGGAGAAATATCAATAACCCCAGATATGCAGATGACACCACCCTTATGGCAGAAAGTGAACAGGAACTCAAAAGCCTCTTGATGAAGGTGAAAGAGGAGAGTGAAAAAGTTGGCTTAAAGCTCAACATTCAGAAAACAAAGATCATGGCATCTGGTCCCATCACTTCATGGGAAATAGATGGGGAAACAGTGGAAACAGTGTCAAACTTTATTTTTCTGGGCTCCAAAATCACTGCAGATGGTGATTGCAGCCATGAAATTAAAAGACGCTTGCTCCTTGGAAGGAAAGTTATGACCAACCTAGATAGCATATTCAAAAGCAGAGGCATTAGTTTGCCAACAAAGGTCTGTCTAGTCAAGGCTATGGTTTTTCTGTGGTCATGTATGGATGTGAGAGTTGGACTGTGAAGAAAGCTGAGCGCTGAAGAATTGATGCTTTTGAACTGTGGTGTTGGAGAAGACTCTTAAGAGTCCCTTGGACTGCAAGGAGATCCAACCAGTCCATTCTGAAGGAGATCAGCCCTGGGATTTCTTTGGAAGGAATGATGCTTAAGCTGAAACTCCAGTACTTTGGCCACCTCATGCTAAGAGTTGACGCACTGGAAAAGACTCTGATGCTGGGAGGGATTGGGGACAAGAGGAGAAGGGGACGACAGAGGATGAGATGGCTGGATGGCATCACCAACTCGATGGACATGAGTCTCAGTGAACTCCAGGAGTTGGTGATGGACAGGGAGGCCTGGCGTGCTGCGATTCATGGAGTCGCAAAGAGTCGGACATGACTGAGCGACTGATCTGATCTGAACTTGGGCAGACTCTGAACCTTGACTACTGGTTAAAATCAATAGAAGAAACATTCTGTTAATAATATGGAGAAAATAGTTGTTTAGGTATCTAAGAAAAAATGAATTTATATCTTTATCTAACTTATACTGTTAAGAATTTAAGAGGCTATATGAAATCCTAAGTGGAAAGTGCTGAAGATTTTAAAGAAAATTACAAAGGAAAGTGGATAAGTATTTGGTGACATGCCCAAAGGTATCTTCCAATCTGGAGTTTCTATAATAATAAAATATCCCTAGGTCCAATGTTGATGTACAAAAAAATCTCTTCTGGCTTACCCATTATCCTCCATTCACAGTTTATTTTAAGGGAATTTGTGTTAAAAATCTCATTACTAATAAAGAGAGAGAGAAAATACACTGAAGAGTTAACATAGGTTGCATTAGAATGCTGAGTTCAGAAAATGTTTTCTTTTTTTTCATATCCTAAATTCCTTCAGAGTGTTTACATTAAATGTACTGCATTTTGTTTTCTAATTTAATTTCTGAGTCAATATTACACTTGTATGGCTTGAATATATTAAATAATGAATACAGTAAAATCTTCTACCCATTGCTGTCCCCATCAGACCATTTCCTACCCTTGGCACTTCCATAATTACTGTTATTATTTTCTTGTGAATCTTTCCAGAGTCTCTTTATACATGTGTAGGCAAATAGAAATATGTATATACATATATTACATATACAGTATACACATATCATATATATAGACATAGTTACACTACCTCTGAGCTCCCTGGTGGCTCAGATGGTGAAGAAACTGCCTGCGGTGCAGGAGACCCAGGTTCAGTCTCTGGGTCTGGAAGATCCCCTGCAGAAGGGAAAGTTTACCCACTCCAGTATTCTTGCCTGGAGAATTCCATGGGCAGAGGAGCCTGGCAGGCTATAGTCCATGGTGTCCCAGAGTTGGACTCAACTGAGCAACTAACTATATATATATATATGTATATATATATCCTTATTTTCTCCTTTACATAAAAGGTATCATAAATCTGCTAAGTGTCATCATTTCTATCACCATTTCCATCGTGTTCTTAGTTCCCAATCTCCCGCCAAGTCCCACTTAGACACTCTATTGATTGACCTACTAGACTATAAATTTCTGAGTGGTAAACAAAGTGTATTTGTCATGTGGTGTCAAGCTGAGTGCCTAATACTCAGTGATACTCAATACACCTTTGAGCTGAATGAGTATCTCATCACATTAGAAGAAGACAGGAGGAGTCTGATCTTGCAGAGGGAAAATACAGAGCAATTACTCAGGAGAGAGGGAGAGGGTTAAAGTGGCAAACCCTGAGTATTCAAGAAGCAGCAATCGAATGGGTCTCAAACATGGAAAGTCAGCCAGGTGGTGAGGGTACAATCCAGGGAACTAGAAAGGAACTAACATTTGCTGGGCAGCCACTGAGTACCTGCATGGAAGAATCTGCAGGTGAGTAGGTAGCACTCCTTCTGCCAGTCACTGTGAAGAACACAAATGCCTATAAGACAGGATCTGGGTTGAGAAATCAAAGCGCCATGAAGTCTCACTCCAGCCTTAGAGACTTACCAATGTAGATGGGCAGGTAAGACGAAACCGAGCATATATGTGATGAGCCAGGTCTGCAAATACTGCAAAAGCCAGTGTTCACCCAAACGGACCCCACCTGAAAAATGTATGATGTTTCTTTCAGTTCCTGGTTTATTTTTTATTTTTATTTTTTTTTTTCTTTTTAGGCGGCGCCAGACCCGGGCCTCTCCGCCTTGCAGCGCCGAGAGCCCAGTGCCGGGCAGCGGCCACCGGCCGAGGCTGCAGAGCTGGGCAGGTCCCGGGTCTCACCTCCTGTCCGGGTTGGCCCGCCTGCCCGCCCCAGTTCCTGGTTTAGACCACAAACTCCACATGAGAAAATAGAAGATGCTTAGACAAAAGGGTAAAGACAGAGTCTGGAAGATGGCCAGTGTCCACATGCCAGGATGCACAACAAAGAGAGCACATCTGAAAACTCAGGGCTGAAACTGAAGTTGAGGCCAAGGACCCACATGTTCGGAAATCAGCAGACAGCTCCTGACGGGGCAGGAAGGAATGTTGTGATGGATTGCTGATGTCTCTGAGAGAAGAGTTTGGAAATCCATTTATCACATATGAAAATTTAAGCCCTCTATGTCAGTGGTCCCCAACCTCATTGACACCAGGGACCAGTTTCATGAAAGACAATTTTTCCATGCAGCCCCGGGGGAGAAAGGGAACGTTTCCTTTTTGCCTGCTGCTTACCTCCTGCTGTACGGCCTGATTCCTAACAGGCCACAGACAGGTAACTGGTATCGGTCCATGGCCCAGGGGGCTGGGGACCCCTGCTCTTTGTAATCCAGTTTACCACCCTCAAAATTTGGGGAGAAGCCATCACTGAACACACAGCCAAATGAACAGCAGAGGTCAATTTGTTGTGCTTTACCAATAAGAGAAATAACCTCAGATTCCTCTCAGATTATATACCAAAGCTAAAGACATTTTTGGACCTCAGAACATTCTTTGTGAGCTAAGCTTTCCTTGCAAACCGTGTGACTCCCCCACTGCTTTCTCTGCAAAACTAGTGAGTTTTAACACATATGTTTCTTTAAATTCTTTTATGGCAATCATTTCCTTGAAGACAGCTTTTATTTTCTCTATTATTGACAGCACATGTCATGTTAAAAATTTAAGCCTAGCCTGAAGTTGAGGAGGAACTAATCCAAAGTTGTTCCATGGAATAACTGCACTCTGCCACCATCGGAACAACTCTCCAACACACACAGATTCATCTGAGTACGCCCACATGCCTGAGCACACACTCTCATACCCACACACCACACACCTATCACACACAAAGGCAAGCATAACCCTCTACATGCACCACACACAGACGCGAAACATTCCCACAGAGGGACACTGCATATGTGCAAAATACACACAGAAACCACCACCCACATGCACACACACCACACCACACACACACACACACACACAAGAAAGAATTACCTCCTACAGTTTACTTTTCTTTCTTTCACACAAGATTATAAACAAAGAATACAAGTAGTCTGTCTTAATTGAAATATAGTTGATTTCCAAAATCATGTTAGTTTCAGGTGTAGGGAGGGCATACTGATTCAGTATGTTTGCAGACTATGTATTATCCAACAAGGCCTCTGTCTTATTCGTCTTTGATCTTTATGACCTCCTGACACCTAATTATATATGACTGGCTACAGCATAGTTTTTCCTCAGCAAAGGTTGAAATCTAGCAGCTGCCACTTTGAAACTTAAAGGTGAGATTTTTTTCTATATGTGACCTATGTTAAGTAATACTTTCTCCAGTTTACAGCTGGTTTGACTCCCAAATCCATTCATCACAAATTATATTAAGAGTAATCTCTTAACTCCCTGGCAGTCCGGTGGTTAAGACTCTGTGTTTCCACTGCGAGGGGTGCAGTTTTGATCCCAGGTCAGGGAAATAAGATCCTATGCAGCATGTGGCATGGCCAAAAAGAAAAAAAAAAAAAGGTAACCTCTGTTGAAAACAACAAACCGTATAACAACAGTTGAGAATATAGGTAAATTGGCTAGAATGTAGTGCATGTGGATTTTAAGCTCAGTCCTGGCCCCTTATTAGCCATGTGGCATTGACTGAGCTAAATAATATTCTCAAGCTTCGGATTTCTCCACTTCCAAAACAAAGACAATATTAACAGTAACTTCCCCTAAAAACTGCCAAGATTAAATATTATAAAGTGCTACACTGAAGTGTTTGGCACCCTCCGTGGTGCATAGTGAGTGCTGGATAAATATTAGCTATTTTTATTAGTTCTCAAAAGATATCAGGAGCTTTAAAGCCAGCCAGTGCAACTCTTGACTTTCATGTGGAAACCAGCTGGAATCAATTCTGGAAGAAGAAAAGTCACAGTCATTTCAACAAGTAGTGAAATATTTACATTAGCCTGAGGAACGCCAAGTGTGATGGAATCACACATTGGTTCATTTATCATGAATGAGGTTTGTGCCTTCTTCATGGCAAATACATCTCTAGATAGCAAATACATGGCAAATACAACTCTAGAGAGTTGTTTTACTGCATAGTTATTGATTAAATTGGTGTTAATTAATTTAATTAATTAAGCAAACTGATAAATGGGGCCTAGGAATGAAAACCTCATGGGAAATCCCTGGTCAACACTCAGTCAGATACTCTCAGCAACATTTAAGGAACACTTTGAGACCAAAATTCCCTCTTACATTTCTATGTATTTGGAACTATTTTCTTTACATAGCTTTCCTTAAAAATAAGACTAAAAGAAGGCAAATCAATGTTGGTATTCTGCTAAATTAATTCTAAGATGCTTTGGGGTGAGGGATGTGGAAGACG
The DNA here is from genome assembly GCF_055505025.1 of Bos grunniens. Lineage (NCBI taxonomy): Eukaryota > Metazoa > Chordata > Mammalia > Artiodactyla > Bovidae > Bos > Bos grunniens. The sequence goes on from NC_141190.1 coordinate 11,265,786, forward strand.
ACTCGACTCTACCCAAAACCTCAGACTGACTCCAAAGACAAACCAAAAACTTTAGGTTACATGCTGCCTGCTCTGATCTGAACGTGTGTATCCTCCCTATATTCACATGTTGAAATCATAACTCCCTGAAGATGATGCTGTTAGGAGATGGGGCCTTTCAGCAGTTCTTAGGTTGTGAGCCCTCATGAATGAGATTAGTGTTCTCATGAAAAAGACCCCACAGAGAACCCTGGCCCTTTCCACCATGTGGGGATACAGCGAGAGGTCACAGACTGTGAACCAGAAATAAGACTCTCATCCAGCCATGCTGGTGCCTCAGTCTTGGACTTTCCAACCTCCAGAACTATGAGAGAGAAATTTCTTTCTTTTTTTTTTTTTTTTTAATTTTAATTGGAAGCTAATTACTTTACAATATTGTGGTGGTTTTTGCCATACAGTCACATGAATCAGCCATGGGTGTGCATAAGACATGCAGTTGTGGTATTTAGCAGCCTGAATGGATAAGACACTGCCAGAAAGAAACGAGGCATGAGAGGATCCTGGTTCGTGCTTCATTTTCGGATTTGTCCTATTTGTTTCCCCAGGAGAAAGAACATGAAGGGGACACAGGGAAAGCTTTCAGCTCTTGATTCCCAAGCTTTGGGTCAGATAGGAGCACTTGTGGACACATACACACACCAACGAAGGTCAGTTGAGTGGAAGGTAAAGTAGTAGCCAATCAAACAAGAGAATCGTTCTGAACACCCAGGAGAAGGAACCTCATATCTCAGAGAAGAAAACTCTAATCAGAGCACAGGAAAGTTTGTTGAGAGCAGTTAGCATTATGATCCTTGGCAGGGTTACATGACACCTCCCACAGCTTGCCTCTGCTGAGCACGCATCTTAATTTCTCCTTAGAGGGGGCTGTTGATGGGGGTGGAGAGCCTGGTTCAGATCCAACTAAACTGTTTTGGGAGCCAGTGCCCACTGGGAGACCATAAGGAGTCACCCACACAGAGAGAATGTACGTGGGAAGAAGAAAGGAGAGGACACACGAAGGGAGATCGAAGGATCCAAATGCTGATCTTGTGTGCTCCAGGCTGCTGACCACACAGGGAGAAAATAGGTGGCCACTGGCAGCACTGGCTTGCTCACTCCAGACTGTGCTATTCAGCTGTCCTTAGAGAGCTGTCTGTAATTCATTCTCACAATGTCCCAAGATTGGGAGTTTTGAGAGCAGTTGTCACATTTCACAACAAGTAGCAGAAGATCTCCGAGAAGGCAATGGCACCCCACTCCAGTACTCTTGCCTGGAAAATCCCATGGACAGAGGAGCCTGGTGGGCTGCAGTCCATGGGGTCGCTAAGAGTCGGACACGACTGAGCAACTTCACTTTCACTTTTCACTTTCATGCATTGGAGAAGGAAATGGCAACCCACTCCAGTGTTCTTGCCTGGAGAATCCCAGGGACAGGGGGCCTGTTGGGCTGCCATCTATGGGGTTGCACAGAGTCGGACACGACTGAAGCAACAGCAGCAGCAGCAGCAGCAGATCTGGAAGCAGGCCAGTCTTCTCTGGCATTTCTATAATTCTGGGACAACTTGGTCAGAAATCCATTTTTCTTTAGCTTGGTTTGCAGTACATGATTCACTTTTTGGAGGAACGTCATTTTTCAGATATTTCAAGATTTTGTTATTATTTTATGCATATCTTACAGAGAAAATTGTGGTAATTGAACAACTGTACAACGTCTGTAAATTCTTTTTTCCCTCTACTCATTATAAAGCCTCTGGATCTTGAATCCCTCATGCTTTTTCTGTTGTCGTTGTTATTGTTGTTCAGTTACTAAGTCGTGTTTGACTCTTTGCAACCCCATGGACTGCAGCATGCCAGGCTCCTCTGTCCTCCACTCTCTCCCAGAGCTTGCTCAAACTCATATCCATTGTGTCAATGATGCCGTGCAACCATCTCTTCCTCTGTTGCCCCTTTTTTCTCTTGCCCTCAATTTTTCCCAGCATCAGGGTCTTTTCCAATGAGTTGGCTCTTCGCATCATGTAGCCAAAGTATTGGAGCTTCAGCTTCAGCATCAGTCCTTTCAGTGAATATTCAGGGTGGATTTCCTTTAGAGGTGACTGGTTTGATATCCTTGCAGTCCAAGGGACTCTCAAGAGTCTTCTCCAGCACCATAGTTTGAAAGTATCAGCTCTTTGGTGCTCAGCCTTCTTTATGGTCCAGCTTTCAAACCTGTACATGACTACTGGAAAAACCATAGCTTTGACTATACAGACTTTTGTGGGCAAAGCGATGGTTTTTCTGATAGCTACATTATGAATGTGGAGACTGAGGTTCTAGCTTTTTGTACTGAGAAGAGAGCAGGAGACTTGGAACAAAACAGGACCAAATGGTTCAGTATTCTCAGTTCAGAGATCATAGCAACTTTATAGCACATAACTCCCACAAAGAGTGAGAAGTAAGTGTACTTCCATATTCTCTAGTAAATTGCTACTCGTCCTACACCCCTGAGTGTCTGCCTGTTGCCTTGGCTGCCCAGTCCTCCTCCCGCCTACCCTGCCCTTTTAGACGCCCCCATTATCTATTAGCTGAAGGCTCAGCAGAAGTCTCCATGGCAGGAAGACACCTACTTTTATGGGTTGGTGCCTGTGTTTTCTCCCAGGGAATGGAATAAGTTCTCCATTAAGCAGAACTTGTCAGAATAACTTTTATTCAGTGAACACTGTGAGACTCCTCTCTTAAAAGTTGTGGGTTGGGTGGTAGGGGCAACTCATGAGAAAATTAAAAGAGTTTGCAAAAACAATTAATTTTCTGACATCCGTGAATTTTTAGCCAACCTCTTAGGCCATCTAGAGGCCCAACTAATAAGACTGAGTTTCAGAATCATGTTTCTTGTGGTTTGTTCAAAATAATAATTTCCTGGGATTCTAAGTTTAAAAAGGAGAGAGAGTTAAATGGTGAGAAGTGAAGAAAAAAGATCTCATTGTTGAGATAAGAATCCAAAATTGACCATGTTAGGAGGATTAGCTTTAGTGGTTAGATCCTGTCGAGAAAGTCCATGAATTTGACAGCAATCTACAGTTGAAGAGGTGTCTTGATTTTACTAATGAAGTTTAGGCCAAAGGCCCTAGAGTCACAAAACACCTGGGTTTAAATCCTGCTTCCCTGGTGTCTCAGAGGTTAAAGCATCTGCCTCTAATGCAGGAGACCTGGGTTCAATCCCTGGGTTGGGAAGACCCCCTAGAGAAGGAAATGGCAACCCACTCCAGTATTCTTGACTGGATAATCCCATGGACGGAGGAGTCTGGTGGGCTACAGTCCATGGGGTCGCAAAGAGTTGGACACGACTGAGCAACTTCACTTTCACTTTCAACTTTCACTTTTTGCCATGTACTTACCCATATGAACTTGGGTAAGTCACTGAACCTTGATAAGCCTGCTTCTGAATTGGTTAAATGCAGAGAATGCAAGTTCCACTCTCAAAGGTTAAAGCAAGCAATGAATGCATGCCGAGTACTGAGCCTTCAGCACCTAGTCTCCAGAATTGTAGCAGTTATGATTCCACTGATTTTGAACACTATTTATATTTCTCTTAATGTATAAATAATATATGATTATGTTTTAAAAACTTAAAAAAAAAACTATAGAAAATTATAATCTTATCACTCAGAGATTACGTCTTTTAAAAACTTGATACATATGTTTTAGACTTAATATATTACAAAATATATCCTTTTTCTTGGGCTTCCCTGATGGCTCAGCTGGTAAAGAATCTGCCTGAAATGTGGGAGACCTGGCTTTGATTGCTGAGTTGAGGGGATCCCCTGGAGAAGGGAATGGCTACCCACTCCAGTATTCTGCCCTGGAGAATTCCATTGACTTACAGTTCATGGGGTCTCAAAGAGTCAGACATTTCATACAAATGCCAACAAACATCTAGAAAGAACTTCTAGCTTTATGACTCTTTTAGTTGCTTTCCTATCTCCACAGGGCTCTCAACCAGTCCTGTCACTGTCTAATTCCAAGTTATCATATCAGACAGCAGCAGGATTAGAGTCCAGTTAACATTCTCAAAAGGGCAAGGATCACTCAGTCCTTGTCAAAATACCCACACACCCATTTTCTGCCAGAGAACTGCCCACAACCTACATGCCAGGGAAAGAAAACACTTCCAGGCCCTTTTCATGACAATGACTCCTCCATTATAGATGTGTTTGTTAGCAGTTATTTGAGCAGAGCTCAGTCTTCCAGAGGAATAGTCGTTTTCTTCTTGGGCTAATTTATACACATCTAGATATGCTTATGTAGGGGAGCAAAACTTGCCACCCCAAAATGTCTCTGGCATGTGAATTATTTCAAACCAAAAACAATCAAGGCCTAAAGACTCAGGAAGAGATTTTGACCTATCCCCTATCTGCCTAAAAATTTTTTAGGTAGAGTCTGTGCCCACAATAGAGCTATCATCAAAGATATCTGCAAAGATTATAGGTTGAGTGTGGTTGGAAAAACTCAGCAAGACCTGGAGATCAGAGTTCACTCTGTGGCCTACTGCAGTGCACGGCCCAGCAAACATTTGTTTACCAAACAAACGTTTGCTTTTCCATCTCCGTGTGGATTTCTTTCTCCCTTTTGAAGTCCCCAGCCACTACCTGGAACATCCTCTTTTGTCTTTAATTGAAGATGGTTTTTAAGGTAAGAGTTTAAATGGAAGGGAATAGAAATATTTCTGGGCTCCTTCTAAGACTGATATTTGTTGATGGGGTTCTAGTGGTGACTGAAGGTAAAGGTATAAGAGTTGATGGAATTGAGGTGAAAGTTTAAAATTGGTGTATTTGAACTGTATTTACATGAGATGGCTGCATCTCCTTTACCTGATTGCATTGTGAGGATGGCCATCACTGTCTTACTGGGGAATACTTCCCCAGCCTGGTATTGTAAGACCAGGCCTGTCAACCCACCTATGGGGAAGAGAGCCAATTAGCCAAGATGGCATGTGCGGGCTCTCTCACCCCACAGCTTCTCGCTCTTGCCCCACGTTTTATAAGTAAGGATAATGTAACAGCTGAAATCACTTATAGAACTGTGCACGTGCCTTACAAGGTACTCGCTTGGTCACAAGTTACTTTATGTGGTAGCCTGTGTGAGCTCCACCTAGAAAGCGACAGCACTGCTGCCGTGTCACAGCTATGTCCGTTGGGTCAGCCATGAGAGGAGAGAACATAGCATGTCTGCTACAACGGCTGCTGCGTCAGCCCAGAGAGAATCCTGTTCTGGCCGCTGTCCCAGCCAGGAGACAGGTTGTGTTGGGTCAGGAAACTCCAGAACTTTGGCCACCTCATGCGAAGAGTTGACTCATTGGAAAAGACTCTGATGCTGGGAGGGATTGGGGGCAGGAGGAGAAGGGGACGACAGAGGATGAGATGGCCGGATGGTATCACTGACTCGATGGACGTGAGTTTGAGTGAACTCTGGGAGTTGGTGAGGGACAGGGAGGCCTGGCGTGCTGCAATTCATGGGGTCGCAAAGAGTCGGACACGACTGAGCGACTAAACTGAACTGATGCTATGGCTGCTGCTATGGCTGCCGCATCAGCCAGAAGAGAATAAGCGTGTCTGCAGTCCCTATAGCTCCTCAAGTCTCCTTCCAGCCTCTTAGTGCAAACCTTACCTACTCTAAGTTCAGGTAAAAGTGAGGTCATTGAGATATAGCGAGACAATTGGCATCATGAACAGGCTGAGCAATACTCCACCCTTCAGGCAATGTTAATTGATATGCTAATGAAAGCCAGTAGGCCTGCCTGAACCCATACTGTGGAGGTAAAAACCCCTGGCTGATGTTCAAGAGCTAATAGGAGCAATAGTAGAGGCCTTTTTCCCCAAAGGAGAGTAGGTCTGGGGTTGGCCTGTGTCCTCAGTAAGAGTGTCTTCATTGCATGCCTTCTGAAAATTTTTTGAGGGCATGATACACTGAACCCTGAACTTCTAGAACATAGAAATCTTTCAGTTTCCATTTAAAAGGAAAATCTAGTTGGATGAGCAGATCAGCTTTTGGGTGCAATTTTGGCAGCAGTCCAGTTCCAGCCGTCCTTGTCTTGCAAATCTCTCCAAAATCAGAAATGAAAATACAGTCCACAGTGGGCTAAGACTGAGCCAAGATGACTCAGTCAGGTAGAACCTAAAACCAACACGGGGTAAAAAGAGAAAGAGAGAGCCCTTTTTAAAGCACTAACTGCTGGAAATGTGCCCTCACCCAACATCTAATTCACAGATTCCTTAAGGATTTGTCAGAGACAAACACAAATCTCAAAATCTTTCTCACAAATAGCAAAAACCCTTACCATCTGAGCTGATAAACTTGTTATTTATAAAAACTGCTGCTGCTGCTAAGTCACATCAGTCGTGTTCGACTCTGTGCGACCCCATAGACGTCAGCCCACCAGGCTCCACCGTCCCTGGGATTCTCCAGGCAAGAACACTGGAGTGGGTTGCCATTTCCTTCTCCAATGCGTGAAAGCGAAAAGTGAAAGTGAAGTCACTCAGTCATGTCTGACTCAGCGACCCCATATAAAAACTAGTAAGTTTTGTATTATTATACCTGATTAATGGTTTAAGTTTTACAGTAAAAGTGATGAGGTCTCTGGTTATATAGGTATGTACACTGATCCATCTCTCCATCTCTGGAAAATATTACCAAAATTAATTTATAAGAGCTCTATTTCATGGGCTTATAAGTATGCACTTATGAGCTAAATATTTCTAAATGTAGTAGAAATTAATCCAAATGTTTTTCAAGTTCATGTGATCTAGGATTGATCTTTAGCAATTTTAAAGTTATTGGTTTAATTAATACAGGCATGTCGTTAGGATTATCGACATTAAATCTAATGCTTTTATTGTACCTAGGTTTAGTCAAATATGGGCTTCCCTGATGGCTCAGACTGTGAAGAATCTGCCTGCAATGCAGGAGATCTGAGTTCATCCACTGGGTTGGGAAGATCCCCTGGCGAAGGGAATGGCAACTCACCCCAGTATTGTTGCCTGGAGAATTCCATGGACAGAAGAGCCTGGTGGGCTACAGTCCATGGGGTCACAGAGTCAGACACGACTGAGCAACTAACATACTTTGTCAAATAAGATCATCTTAATTCTTACAAAACTTGTCAGCAAGAAAAATAGCTTTGGATGATAGATTTTGTTTAATTTCTCACAAAGTTTTCATGGGTAATCTAAACATAATTGTTAGGAACGAGTGATCTAGTTAGATATAAATAAGCTTAGACTTCTTTTGTATTTAAAAACATTTTAATTGTAGGATAATTACTTTATAATATTGTATTGGTTTCTGCCATGCATCCACATGAATCAACCATAGGTATACATATCTCCCCTCCCTCTTGGACCACCCCTCCACCTCACACCCCATCCCACCCCTCTAGGTTGTCACAGAGCACTGGATTTGAGCTCTCTGCATCATATAGAAAATTCCCACCAGCTATCTCTTTTACAAATGACACGTGTATGTTTCAATGCTACTCTTTCAAGTTGTCCTGCCCTCTCCTTCCCTCGCTGTGTCTATATCTGTTCTCTATGCCTGCACCTCCTTCACTCCTCTACAAAAAGGCTCATCAGTACCATCTTTCTAGATTGCATGTGTGCCTGCTTAGTTGCTTCAGTCATGTCCAACTCTGCGAACCCAAGAACCATAGCCTGCCAGGCTCCTCTGTCCATGGAATTTTCCCAGTAAGAATACTGGAGTGTGTTGCCATGCCCTCTTCCAAGGAATCTTCCCAACCCAGGGATCAAACCCGTGTCTCCTGCATTGCAGGAGGATTCTTTACTGCTGAGCAATTGGGGACCGTCTCTAGATTCCATATACATGTGTTAATGTACTATCTTTGTTTTTCTCTTTCTGACTTCCTTCACTCTGTATAATAGGCTGTAAGTTCTTCCACCTCATTAGAACTGATTCATATAACACGTGTTCCTTTTTACAGCCGAGTAATTTCCATCATATATATGTCCACAGTTTCTTATCCATTCATCTGTTGATGGACATCTAGGCTGCTTCTATATTCTAGCTATTGTAAATAGTGCAGGCTAAGACTTTTTAGGCAAACTCTTTAAGAATAATTATGTTTTATGATATGCCTACTTATTTTTAAATTTCTTCACATTCTTTTGGTAACTTAAAACATTATTTCTCTGTTTAGAGAATGACATATTCTCAAAATACAGATCTGTTTTCATAACAGATTATAAAGTTTCTCTACCTTTTAACTAATCTGTTCTTACTTTCTGTATTTACCTCTGAAGTCTTTTACTGTCATTTAGGTTAAGTAAGTATTCTAAAGGAGATCAGCCCTGGGTGTTCTTTGGAAGGGATGATGCTAAAGCTGAAACTCCAGTACTTTGGCCACCTCATGAGAAGAGTTGACTCATTGGAAAAGACTCTGATGCTGGGAGGGATTGGGGGCAGGAGGAGAAGGGGACGACAGAGGATGAGATGGCTGGATGGCATCACTGACTCGATGGATGTGAGTCTCAGTGAAATCTGGGAGCTGGTGATGGACAGGGAGGCCTGGCGTGCTGCGATTCATGGGGTCGCAAAGAGTCGGACACGACTGAGCGACTGAACTGAACTGAAGTATTCTTTCACAGTTAGGTATAATCCTATTTGACCAAAAGTTTTTAAATCTTTTGATATCTTTGACAAACTTCCCAAATAAAATTCTAAATGAAGTCCTTTTGCTGTCTAGTTGACTTTGGGATATTTCCAAGGGTCCCTGAAATGTCTCAAAGAGAGATCTTAAATAATCAAGCTTATTTGGTATGTTAAATTACATGGGAAGCATTGTCAAATGAGTGATTAAAAACCTTAGGTTATAATGTATAGGTAAATGTTATTAATATAAATAACACTTATATTCTGGAACTTATAGGAAATGTCCTATAAGTTCTAGAAATTACTGAAAGTTGGATATGTTCTAGCATAAGGTTATCAGTCATAATTCTAGTTATTTTCTTAAAGTGTTGTGTGTCACAGAGATAACCAAATTTCTTTGTCATTGCACTCTAATCAGACCTTTAACCATGCCATTTTAATCTTTTGTCATTTATAGACAGTTACTGCTTTACTCTGATGCCTTTTAAAAAAATGTTTCATCTTCAAGAAGAGTCATAGAACTTTTTGACAAATAAGAGGTCTCTGACAACTTTCAAATCATACCAATGAGTAAAGAGTTTGCATCACAGAGGAAAAAAAATGTTTCTATTTCTTTTTTTCTTATTTTTAATTGGAGGATAATTGCTTTATAGTATTGACTTGGCTTGTGCCATACAACAAGAATCAGCCATAAGTATACCTATATTCCCTCCCTCTTGAACCTCCCCACCACTCCCCATCCCATCCCATCTCTCTAGGTTGTCACGGAGTATCTTGTTGAGTTCCTTGGGTTATGCAGCAACTTCCCATTAAATACCTATTTTTCATTTCTTTACTTTTGTGTCTATACGAGATGATGCATGTTCACTAAATTTATTTTGATAATCATTTCATGATATAGGTAAATCAAATGATACACCTTATACTTATATTGTTGTATGTCAAGTAGATCTCAAAATTGAAAGAAAAAAATGAAAATAGAAAAGTTCAATCTAGAGATTCCTTATTAAAAGTTCCAACAAAGCATATTTTTTTAAAAAGGCTAACGGTCAATTGTTATTCTTGCTGGACTTATGTAAATAATCAAGCCAAGTTTAATGAAACTATTTATTTTGCAAATAAATCAGTCTCAACTTGACTATCTTCAATAGAAATAAGAGCAATTTTAAAAGAACAAATGTATTTCCATAGAAACTAGAATACTAGTTGTAGATTAGATTCTAGTTCTCTTTATTGCCTTTGAAGTTTTGCTTTTCCATTTGTAAAATAGACTGGATCCTGAAGTTTTTTAGTTTCCTCAAAAAGTTGGCTACAACTCTTCAAGATAACATTTCCAATTTTTCTCCTACTCTTGACTTGGAATCATTAAGGACTAAAGCTGTTCTTTTTCTGAAACCCTAAAAAACTGAAACTGAACAACATGATATAAACTTAAGAAACATCACAATAGCTGATGTTTAGACAGTTCGTGTGCCTGCTGACTCGCTAGTGGTAAAGAGCCGTTTGCCAGTGCAGGAGACATAGGAGATGTGACTTCAACCCCTAGGTTGGGAAGATTCCTCCAGAGGAGGGCATGGCAACCCTCTCCAGTATTTTTGCCTAAAGAATTCCATGGACAGAGGAGCCTGGAGGACTACAGTTCACAGGGCCACTAGAGTGTAAGCAACTCAAAAAGTTGACCTGAAAACCTGATGACACCATCAGAGACATTTCAAAGTACAAAGGATATTTCGACCTTAACATCTAGAAATCTTCTCCAATGGTAGCTCTCAGGACTCAGACACTGGGTTTATAATTTGCTCTAATCATTTACCTTTGTTTTTCTTTTGTCTCTTTAGTAATGCCTCTTATTAAATACCTGATTACTTGCACCTTATGAGCCTAACTTTGATGTCTCAAGCCACTATCCCAACAACCTCTTTGTCTTTAGCTGAAGATGATGTGTAAGGTCAAAGTTTCAGTCAGTTTGGTGAATTACTCAGCTTTTCTGGGTCTCTCCCATGTGTACATGTTATTAAACTTTAGATTTTCTCCTGTTAATCTGTCTCTTGTCAATTTAATTCTTAGACCAGCCAGAAGAATCTAGAATGGTAGAGGGAAATTTCTTCCCCCCTGACACTTACATCCATGTTTTCCTTCTCAGCTTATATCTGGATAATAGAACAGCACTGATTGTGACTTGATACTTTCTCCCCTCCTTTCCAAGCAGTGCTCTTGCTCTTCAGAGTCCCATCTGAGAAAATTTATCTGTTTGGGAAGCAACCCAGCTACTTTACATGTTCCATCAGTTGTGATCACAATTCATAACTCTGTCATATTTCTGATGGCATATTATAAAACATCAGAGCTTGAACAGAGTTAGAGATTGAGGTTTATAACTGAAAAATGGAAAGGGCCAAAGAGGAAGGTGCATTGTACAAGGCTATATATGGTGGGGTAGGGTCATGGGATGAATAAAACCCATCATTTTTTAACTTCTATTCCAAAGCTCTTTACCACACAGCTTTATTAAATTAAAATATATTATTATTCTTCATGAATAACCTTTACAGAAGATTATTTTTTAAGGATTCCATTAATAAAAGATTCCATCCATGAAAAAGAGATTTTCAAAGGAAGAAGGGAGGCAAGAAGAAATTTGAAAATCTTTAATGCTAATTAAAAGTGAGACAAATGTTCCAAAAAGTTTGAAAAGCATTGTTTCAGTAAGAGAACTCTCATTATGTGTTAAAAGTCTTCTTGGCAGACAGCCTCAGTTCTCTCAGAAATGTTTGCAAATTGTGTTTACATATTTTAATGAATTTTGTTGTGGTATTTCTATTCAGCTATTTCTGAGTAAAGCTGACAAGGTTGAGAGGTATCTGGGATAACAGATCTCATCAATATCCAGAGATACTTTAACTATAAAAGACTGACTGCTCAGTATTTTGTTGAAACAAGGCTACAAAACAAATCAGTGACACACGATAGGGCTAATTTACATTTCCTGGGAAGATACAGCTTGCTTCAGACATTCTGGAAGTGGGGGGATAGAGGGTGGAGAGTACAGTGGTCTCTTTGTAACCTGCCCTCAGAGGCTTTTATCTGCTACATAGAATTTCAATCATCCCCTAAAGTATTAAAAACCTTTTTTTGATGTTGGAACTAATTATGGAACTGATATTATTTAAGGTGATGGTTCCCTACCTTTAAGGTGATGTCACCCTACCCCACCATATATGGCCTTGTACAATGCTCCAATTAAAAATAAAGTACTAATTTAAAAGTCTAGAATAATTTTAAAAGATGATGTTTCTTTATTTAAAAAATTAATATTCTAAAATCAAATCTGCTGTACCAACCTCTCTAGGCTTCCTTACAGACTAGTTGATCAGAATAACCCTCTGTACATGTGCATTATATAAAAATGTCAGTTGTTATCAAGATCTAAAAGCCAGGCCTTTAGAGTCATAATATTTAGCAACTCAGAAAATACCATAATCACTAAGGAATTTGGTTTTTCTGTTCTGTCCTGCCAGTAGATTTCAATAGACTTGACTAATAAGATGGCTTTCTTTGAAAGAATGTGGTTACAGAGATTTGAGTTGTACTCTGCTGTTATTGTTTTCACATAATTTTGAACACATTCTGACAACCACTTGATACTTTGGGGACTCTTCCAGGCTTTTAATAGAGATGTGTCAAATGAGCAAATCCAGGCTACAGCCACAGCTGGGATCATCTTCCAGGCCTCTGCCCCTGTGGTCCCATAGCAGGTGGTGAGCTGGACCATCCGCAAGGTGAAAGTTACCACTCTGGGAGCCCCAGGAGAAATGGGGCTGATCATAGGGCTGCCTTCAAGATGTGGTTGGGATTCTTGGTTTGCCTAGAAATTCACTAAACCTAGATGTGTAGCTGTCACTCCAGAAGCAAGCAGTTAACTTTCATCTCCTGTTCCTTTCATCCAGGGCCATCAGGGTATCTTTAAATGTGCCCTGTGAACCACTTGTACAAGGACTCTTAGTCCTTACCCTGGACCTGATGAATCAGAATGCTTAGAGTATGTCTGGGAGGAAGATTGTTTCCTCTGCCCATCTAGGTTCTTCTGGCTGATCTAAGAATTCAATTGACCTGAGACAGATTAACAGAAGAAAATCTAACAAAAATTTAATAAAATGTACACGTGGGAGAGAATCATGAAAACTGAGTAGCTCACTAAAATGGCTGAATAGCTCGCCTTAAATATCATCTTCTGCTAAAGAAAAGAGGTTGCTGAGGTAGTGGTTTGGGACATCAGGCAATTCATATGGAGATGAAAAGGCAAATGTTTGGAAAACAAGTGTTTGCAGAGACAATGGGATACAGAGTGGGCTGCGATCTCCAGGTTCTATTCCCCTCCGCCCCACCACATCCAGTCCATATTCTAGCAAATATCTCTGGAAATAGCTCTATTCCTGTAACAGGACTTCTAAATTTCTTTAGACATTTAGGGAGAAGGGTAAAGTATCTTCCTGTATCTTTTGGGCCTTGATTGTTTTCAGTATGGAATAATCCACATACCAAAGAGATAACTTAAGGGGATAAGTTTTACTCTCCTGTAAGTACAACCGAGGAATCTATCTTTTTAGTTTCCTGGACAGAATCTCATGCGTTCTAAAATTTAAGAGCTATAGTTTTTCAGGTTCTTAAACCTGACTTCTAGGATATATATGAACTAGATCTGATAATATATCAGTGTAAAGTTTCATTAAGCTGGGAGATTCATTGGTGTGATGTAGTTCATTCCTCATTATGAAAAAATAGTAAGAGGTACCTCCCCACATAGGTAACTATGAGGACATCAAGGCCCATAAGACCCACATTCATTTACTTTCTTGATCTCACTTGGTTTTAGGTACAGTACTTTTGTTACTCAAATACGGATTTCTTAAAATAGAGCCATTTATTTAACAAATTGCGAATTTACTTAGCACCTGCCATGAAACCAGGCCCTGTGCTTGTCATCAACAATATAAAAATGAATAAGTTAGGGTCCTTCCTGACAAAGAGTTCAGAGTCCAATCTTTTCTTCCTGGCTTTCTCTAGCAATTATTACAGAACAACCACTTCATTTCCCACAAAGAAATTCTAGAAATTGCCCAGTGCACTGGTTTTCACTGCGTTCCTTAGAGACCTGAAGTCCCTCAGTTGTTCCCCAGAGGATATGCGTGAGTGGCACGTCGAGTAGGCGCCATGTAACTATGTCCCATTTGACCATAACAGCTCCAGTTTTCTCTACATTTTTTGTATTACATGTCCACATGACATTTCAGTTAAGACAAGAAAGAAAATTTGTAAAATATCACCCTAGAATACGTACGTTGTCAAGGATTTCTCTCCAACAAAGAGTTTCTAACATTATATTCTGCCCTTCTTGTCTTTTTTTGATGTTTGTGGTTGGTCAGAGGGAACACATCTACCTGTGTTACATGTCATAAACTCTTTCCCCACCAGCTAAGGCTTGATAAAAAGTGATGGCCCTCAAGGGAGCTGGAGGTAGTTAGAAATACTAACTTTCAGTAGAACTACAGCTTTGGTATTTCACTTGGAAGAGGAAGTTTTTGGAACCCTGTCAAGTAAACACAAGGAAATTTGGAATCACAAAGCTTAACTTCCATTTTCTAAGTTTTCTCTCTCATTTCAACCTACTCTAATCTTGATCTAGGCTAATCTATTGGCTAAACTCCACCCCAGGCTGTGGATCAGCAACGACTTCCACCAAATCAAAAGACATTTCCACTTTTTAGAAAATTTTCCATTCACATCAAGATCCTACTAAGTTTGTTCAATTGTTCCCAAGAAACCAGATGTTGAAAGTAAACAAGAAGAACTTCGTTTTCAGCCATCAGTTGATGTACATTAATGCACGTGTTTCCCCCAACATACACATAAAGACACAAATGACTTCTGTCCATTGGAGACCTTATTTGAAGACAAGGTAATACAGGGGACCACCTGAGGGGGGTAAGCACAGATTTCTTAGAGAATAAAGTTGTTTTTAAGAGCAACTTAAAGGCGTTGTTGAGAACAGCAGAGCATCCTATTCAGTCGGCTGGGCTGTCCACACTCCGCCTCCCTCTGACTCTGTAGGACAACAGGGATCACACTTCACTTTTGGGTATGAGTACTGCTGGCCTTGGGGCAGTTCTTGTTGAAGCAATTCTTAATAGACAACAACTACAATTCTTCCCTTTACTGTTTATGTTGGCACTTGTAGATGAGATAAAGGATTATGTAAAGGGCTATTTCTGGATGAGAAAATTTATAAAAACAAGGATTTATTCTACTAGAATACTCACTCAATTCTAGTTTAAAATCACTATAACTTCTTAGTGAGTTACTCACTCACTTTAATGTTCTTCACATTGTTAAAGTGAATTGAGAAAAGCAAAGGCTGTAGGTTTCTGTGACCTTTGAATGGGTTCAGTGATTGCTATAGCCATTCTTAGAAGGACAGCTCAAACAGGGGCCAGAGCCTAACTGATTTGTGAACTTGGACCTCTTGTTTGACATCTCTAGCCTATTATTCCTGTCTCCTCTTTTATGAGACAAAAAGTTATCTCTCCAGATTTACAAGGTTATAATACAGATCACAGTTTCTGACTGTGAAAGCTCTCTATTAAACCCTATATAAATGTAAGGGAGGCTTCCCCCTGTGGCTCAGAGGTAGAGAATTTACCTGCAATGTAGGAGACACAGTTACACAAGTTTGATCCCTGGGTTGGGAAGATCCCCTGGAGAAGGAAATGGCAACCCACTCCAGTATTCTCTCTGGAAAAATCCCAAGGACAGAGAATTCTGGCAGGCTACAAACCATAGCATCGGACCTTGCTTCTATCACCAGTTACATCGACAACTGGGTATTGTTTTTGCTTTGGCTCCATCCCTTCATTCTTTCTGGAGTTATTTCTCCACTAATCTCAAGTAGCATATGGGGCACCTACCAACCTGGGGAGTTTCTCTTTCAGTATCCTATCATTTTGCCTTTTCATATTGTTCATAGGGTTCTCAAGGAAAGAATACTGAGGTGGTTTGCCATTCCCTTCTCCAGTGGACCACATTCTGTCAGATCTCTCCACCATGACCTGTCTGTCTTGGGTGGCCCCACATGGCATGGCTTAGTTTCATTGAGTTAGACAAGGCTGGGGTCCATGTGATCAGATTAGCTAGTTTTCTGTGATTATGGTTTCAGTGTGTGTGCCCTCTGATGCCTTCTCGCAACACCTACCATCTTACTTGGGTTTCTAGTGGAGGTGATGGAATTCCAGTTGAGCTATTTCAAGTCCTGAAAGATGATGGATGCTGTGAAAGTGCTGCACTCAATATGCCAGCAAATTTGGAAAACTCAGCAGTGGCCACAGGACTGGAAAAAGTCAGTTTTCATTCCAATTCCAAAGAAAGGCAATGCCAAAGAATGCTCAAACTACCACACAATTGCACTCATCTCACAAGCTAGTAAAGTAATGCTCAAAATTCTCCAAGCCATGCTTCAATAGTATGTAAATCATGAACTTTCAGATGTTAAAGCTGGTTTTAAAAAAGGCAGAGGAACCAGAGATCAAATTGCCAACATCTGCTGGGTCATTGAAAAAGCAAGAAAGTTGCAGAAAAACATCTCTTTCTGCTTTATTGACTATGCCAAAGCCTTTGACTGTGTGGATCACAATAAACTGTGGAGAATTCTGAAAGACATGGGAATACCAGACCACCTGACCGCCTCTTGAGAAACCTATATGCAGGTCAGGAAGCAACAGTTAGAACTAGACATGGAACAACAGACTGGTTTCAAACAGGAAAGGAGTATGTCAAGGCTGTATATTGTCACCCTGCTTATTCAACTTCTATGCAGAGTACATCATGAGAAACACTGGGCTGGAAGAAGCACCAGCTGGAATCAAGATTCCTGGGAGAAATATCAATAACCTCAGATATGCAGATGACACCACCCTTATGGCAGAAAGTGAACAGGAACTCAAAAGCCTCTTGATGAAGGTGAAAGTGGAGAGTGAAAAAGTTGGCTTAAAGCTCAACATTCAGAAAATGAAGATCATGGCATCTGGTCCCATCACTTCATGGCAGATAGATGGGGAAACAGTGGAAACAGTGTCAGACTTTATTTTTTTGGGCTCCAAAATCACTGCAGATGGTGACTGCAGCCATGAAATTAAAAGATGCTTACTCCTTGGAAGGAAAGTTATGACCAAACTAGATAGCATATTCAAAAGCAGAGACATTACTTTGCCAACAAAGGTCTGTCTAGTCAAGGCTATGGTTTTTCCAGTGGTCATGTATGGATGTGAGAGTTGGACTGTGAAGAAAGCTGAGCACCGAAGAATTGATGCTTTTGAACTGTGGTGTTGGAGAAGACTCTTGAGAGTCCCTTGGACTGCAAGGAGATTCAACCAGTCCATCCTTCCTTTAGGAAATCAGTCCTGGGTGTTCATTGGAAGGCCTGATGCTGAAGCTGAAACTCCAGTACTTTGGCCACCTCATGCCAAGAGCTGACTCATTGGAAAAGACTCTGATGCTGGGAGGGATTGGGGGCAGGAGAAGAAGGGGACGACAGAGGATGAGATGGCTGGATGGCATCACCGACTTGATGGACATGAGTTTGGGTGAACTCCGGGAGTTGCACGGCGTGCTGCGATTCATGGAGTCGCAAAGAGTTGGACACGACTGAGCATGAAAGCACAAACAAAATGTAAGAAAAGTACCCTAATCGTTTTGCAACTATGACTGAGGTAATTAAATGAAATAACTCACTGGGCCTAGCTCAGGCTGCAGGCCCTTCTCAGATCCCCTGAAAGACAGTGTTTCCACTGCCTCCAGCTGTCCTGAGTGTAAACATCATTGTTAAAGCTTTGCTTGGAGGGAAATATCTCTGGGGACCATAGTAGTTAAGAAGTTAGCCTAGAGAAGAAGAAAACATGCTCTAGTGAAAGCTACTCTTCCTTTAACTTATCCCTAAACTCAGACATTCGCTGATTCATGGATAGGGGCGTATCTCACAGCCAAAAGAACAGAGCAATTTTCTGGAAAATGAGACATGAAAGGGTTTATTTCATGAAAGACTGCCTCTCAGACTTCTAGTGGCTTCAGCAACCACAAATACATGAAATAAATCTAAGGTGAACTCAGAAAATAGCTCACTTGTGCTTATATTTTAGCATCGCACTGCCAAATGTAGCAAGGCAGTTTCTTTCACAGCAATTTTTTGGAAGGTGGCAGGCATGTAGGGGCATGTGGAAAGTAAATACTCAAAGGATATGATCCAGGCATATCCATCACCATCGTATTGAGAAATCACACCACATGGTAAGAGGTGGTATGATCAAGGACCTTCAGGTCATTTGCTCAGAATCATAAAAACATGGAAAGCACCTCCAAGAATGATTTGGAGGAGGACTGCATGAGTGGTTTTAAGCAAAATCTTCTCTCTGTACTGAATAAAACCTATTAGCTGCTCCAGGGATTCCTCATACATGTCTGCAAAGTGTACATTGCATACCTTGGGGAGGAAGGCACCATTCACATTGATATCTGTGAAAAAGTCACTCTCTGAATTTGTTCGGTACACAACCTGCATGATAGTACATGGATGACCTAGGAAAGCCTGTCTCTCGTTTGAGGAAGAAAGGAGAGGAGAAATGTGGGGAAGAAAGAGATTTACAGACTGAATGTGTGTCCAATTTCCACATACACTCTGGGCCCAATCATGGGCAAGTAATGTAACCTCTCTGAGTCTTGATTTCCTCCTCTGAAAAATCTGATAACAAAAAGATTCTACAAAGTTGTTTGGTTAATGCGATAAGATCGTGTAGATTAAAGTGCCTGATCCATAGAAGAGACACAGTTACTAACAACTATTAGTCCTGACTCAGACTGTCAAGCAGATACTGGAGGAAAAAGACCTCCTTTGCTTATATAGAGAGATAATTATAATAATAATGACCCATAATTAAGTAGAATTTTATGTATTACTATTAAAATACTATGTACTATGAGTAGACCCATTGTACAGATTAGTTAAGTCATTTTCCCAAAGACAGAAAGTTAGTAAGTGGAAAAGCCAAGACTCATCCATTCTTTTCTTTAAGTCCAATTTCCCTATCTTATAGTGATGAAAGCAGAAAAAAAGAGGGTTGTAGGAGGCACTTGAAGGAAGCTCTACTGGGAAAGTGAGATTGGCTACTGAGCTCCATTGTCAACAGGTTTCATGGACTTGCCCGAGTCTGTTTAAGGTGCCTCCATCTTCTTTCATTGGCCATGTTTAGACTGCTTTTGTACAATCCAGGAACAAAGACAGAGATCAGCTTTCAGGCCACAGAGACAAACAAGGAGACAGGAATAGAAACATGTGGAATGTGAAAGTTGGCTCCAACATAAATTACTTCTGTTTTGTTAGGAAATGTTTCTCATCTGCTAACAGGTGTGCACAATATGCCAAGATTTGAGCCAGATTAACAACCAGAACAAAAGGCCAAAATATTGAGGCCTTTTGTACAAAATATTGAGGCCTACAGTACAATCATATTCCTTACCCTGACCTTGCCCAAAGTTCAAATTCCCACTCCACACTAAAACAACATAATGTTACAACTGAGGACTCTGGGATCTAACTGGCTGGGGTTTTATCCTACTAGGTAAAAGTCTGTGCAAAGTTCGTCACCACTTTGTGTGTCAGTATTCTTCTCCTCTCTAAAACTCAGATACTGATTCTGGATGGACTTTTAACAACAAAGGAGGACTTCCCTGGTGGTCCAGTAGCTGGGAGTTCATCTGCCAATGTTCATCTGCCAGGTTCAGCGCCTGGTCTAAGAGGATTCTGCCTGCTGCAGTGTGGCTCAGTCCACACATGGCAACAGAGAAGCCTCTACAACGAGAAGCCTGTGCCCCACAGCCAGACAGCAACCCCCAGTCACAACTAAAGGAAGGCCACATGCACAAAGGAAGAGGCAACGCAGCCAAAAACAAATAAATAAATATTAAAAACCAATAGAGTTAATGTAAAGAAACCTGGTTAGAGAATGCTTGTCACTGTCAACTACAAATTGACTTACCAAGAGCATTGCCAATGACTGAACAACAAAGGCATTTTCCATCTGCCTCTAGGGAGATTGAACCCCATGCTGTTATAGCTGTTGACTTCCAACAACCCTTGAGAGAGTTCAGGGTGGAGTGAGGCACTCTGTGCTCCAGGGAAACTGGTGGGACAGGTCTTTAGCTATTTGGATGTTTTGAGGAACAGATTTTATTATCTCAATCCTTGCATCTCCTCATATCTAGAGAAGCACTAAATCCCTTCTTGGTGACATCAGAGCCTCATGACTAACAAAAAACCCTTTTGTAAAACGAGTGCTTAAGGTACTGACCTCCCCCATCACCAAAACCTTATATATTGACCTTCCCCCACTGCTGCTTTGGAGCAGTCTCTCAGAGCTATCTGAGACGCTGCCTCCTGGCTGCAGTCCTCATTTTGCCCCAAATAAAACTTAACTCACAACTCTCAAGTTGTACATCTTTTTTAGTCGACATCACATAGTTGGTACTCAATAAACTATGAGTGCATAATAACTGTAAAGGTTTCTGCTCCTTATACAACAGAGTTCAGGGTACATGAAGCAAAAACTGATAGAACTAAAATGAGAAATATACACATTCACAATTATACGCAGAAACTTCAAAAACTCACTTTCGAAAATTGACAGAACAAGTAGAAAGAAAATAAATATACAGGGGACTTGAATAACACTTCAATCAACTTGATGCAATTGACTATTACACAACATTCACCACACTAGAATAAATACTGTTTTCAAGTACTGTTATAGACTGAATGAATCCCCACCTCCTATATTCATAAGTTGAAATTCTAACCCTCGATGCAATGGTATTTGGAGTTGAGCTTTGGGGAGGTAATTAGGTGTTAATGAGGTCATGAGGCTCTCATAATGGGACTAGTGTCCTTACAAGAAGAGGAATAGAGTCCAGAGCAGGCTCTGCATCACCTGAGGACAGAGCAAGAAGGTGACCATCTCCAAGTGAGGAAGAGGACCCTTGCCAGGAACTGATCTGCTAATGATCTTGGACCTCTCAGGCTCCAAAACTGTGAGAAATAAATAGCTGTTATTCAAGCCACCCAGGCTATGGCATTGTGTTACAGCAGGCCAAACTAATGTGAGTATACATGAAACATTTGCTGATAGACCACATACTAAGCCACAGAACAAGCCTCCATGAATTTAAAACCACTCGAAACATACAAAGTGGATGTCATTAGTGCAAATGGAAGGTAAAGAACTTCAAAATTTCCCCCTCTTTAAAGATATTGGAAAAACTCTTAGAAACAACATTTTGGGGACCCTGGAAACAAACCAAAAGCTTAGGGGGCAGGAAAGTGCTTAATCAAGGGGGGAAAAAAAAAAAAGGCTGAATCTTAACTTACCTTGGTCCAATCTCCCACCCCTGAGCTCAACATCATTTATTAGTCATTAGGGAATGCAAATCAAAACCACAGTATCACTTCACACCCACCAGAATGGCTATATGTTGTGTAAACCCCGATGGTGGGTTTTTTTGTCTTTCTGTGATCTAAGCACCTGCCTTAACCCACTTCAAAGATGGCTATCTAGAACAAGCACATTGCCAGTTCCACAAGCTAGATAAAAAGCCAGATTGTCTTCCTCTACTGAGGCATCTTGGATTTAGAGCTCCTGGCTCACTTAAGGGCTTCCCTGATAGCTCGGTTGGTAAAGAATCTGCCTGCAATCCAGGAGACTCCAGTTCAATTCCTGGGTTGGGAAGATCCTCTGGGAAAGAGCAAGTCTACCCACTCCAGTAATCTGGCTTGGAGAATTCCATGGACTGTTTTTAAGTAACTGGCCATTTGGACCACTTGCCCCCACACCGCCCCATCTTATGTTGCAAATTCATCAATAAAGAGTGAACCCACAAAACCCTAGGCTCCGACTCTTGACCACAAAAAAAGTCAAACCCTAGGTCTCTGTATTCTTGCTCTCCCCCAATCTCCATCCCTACCTGTGGCCTTAATACATGGCTCCAGTTGTGCTGCATAATTCCCAGCTCCTGTAAGTAAGAAACTTTATTTTTCAAAGTTTACTATCACTATTACCAAAGGGCATCTTGCAATCATAATAAGAACTGCAAAGGCCAGTCCAATCTCAACATTGGTTATTGGTAGCCTGAGAAGGGCATACAAAACACTGTAATTTTTTTAAATGAAAATAACAGGTATTGAGACGATATGAAGAAATTGGAACTTTCATGCATTTCCAGTGGGAATATAAGGTGGTACATTCATTTTGAAAACAGCTTGGCAGCTCCTCAATAATTAAACAGTTACTATATGCCCCAGCAACTCCATTCCTAACTATACTCCAGAGAAGTGAAAACACATGTTCCCACAAAAAGTTGTACATGAATGTTTATAGAAGATTACCTAAGTAGACCTGTATCTATTAAAGACATTCAGTTTGATGGTAGGAGGGGTGGGGAGGAGGGAATTATCCCACAAAAATACACTAGGTCCACGGCTTCACTTAGACAACATTTAAGGAAAACATAGTACAAGTTCTACATAAACTTTTCTGTAACATTTAAGAGGAAATAATATTTTACAGTTCATTCCATGAGGCTAGCATTATATTGCTATACTACCAGAAAAAATAAATAGAGGAAAAGAAAATATAGAACAATATTCCTCATAACCATACATGAAAAATTCTTAACAAAATTCTAGCTAATCTATCAATATAATGAAAGGATATTACATCATGACCGCGTAGGATTTATAACAGGGATGCAAATTTGGTTTAACATTTCAAAATCAATCAATCTGATTCGCCGTATTAATAGGCCCCAAATCAAAACCATATAATCATCTCAAAAACACAGTAAGAGAATTGGTGAATGAATGCTTTCCACCATTCATTCTCATAAAAACTTGGAAAACTAGGAAGAAATTCTTCAATCTGATAAAAGGCATATACAAAAAGCTGAGAGATAGTATCATATGTAACGATGAAAGAATGAACACTTTTCGTCTAAGCTCAAATACAAGTCAAGGTTATTTTGTACTATTATTTTTATTTAACAATTTACTGGAAGTTCTATCCTGTTAGCCAGAGCAATTAGGCATAAATAAGCCAGTACAATAAGGAATAAAAGGCATCCAGATTGGAAAGGAAAAGGAAAAAGTTTTCCTTATTTGTATACATACCTCCTTTGTGTATTTCCACTCCATTTCAGACTCCAGTCTGTCAGAATTTGACTATCATCTTTATTCTACAGGCTGGGATCTGGAATGGACTGGAAGCTCTCAAATGCAGCATCCTGCAGACAGTGACAATGTACACACCACCGCCCATCCCATAGTAACTGCCAAGACAGAAATGTTGTTTTTAAGGATGCAAAACAATCAGACACGTAGAATGCCTGAACCATAGTAAGCAATTGCTGTCTAAGAGCTGTTACTATTATCATTGTTATCATCCTTATTTATTATCACGCTGTAAGTGCTCCTGAAACTGTTGACTTAAGAAGAGCTGGGCATGAGGCCAGGGAGGCACACAGAGCAGTCCTGAGTGGGTTGATGTGTTGGGCTGTGCTCTAATGACATGGTCAAAAAAAAAAAGCTCCCCCCTCCAACCCCCACAACTTAAGCAGGCCATTCATGTGGGTAAACCCCTGGACTTCCAGACCACAGTTTCGGCTGTTTGCAGCTGGCTGGCTGGCTGGTCAGAGACCAGGACTCATTCATGAGATCCACTTCCACAGTCCCTTACCAATTCCCTCTTTACTTCCCTTCAGAGGGTCACCAACCCATCTCAGCAGAAGAATGTATCTGAGTTACCAATGAAATTTCCTTTGCAAACTTCTTTCATTTGTGATCCCCTCTCCCTTTTGTCATTGATTTAGAAAAGGCAGAGCAACCAGAGATCAAATTGCCAACATCCACTGGATCATCAAAAAAGCAAGAGTTCCAGAAAAACATCTCCTTCTGCTTTATTGACTATGCCAAAGCCTTTGACTGTGTGGATCACAATAAACTGAAAAATTCTGAAAGAGATGGGCATACCAGACCACCTGACCTGCCTCTTGAGAAATCTGTATGCAGGTCAGGAAGCAACAGTTAGAACTGGACATGGAACAACAGACTGGTTCCCAATCGGGAAGGGAGTACATCAAGGCTGTATATTGTCACCCTGCTTATTTAACTTATATGCAGAGTACATTATGAGAAACACTGGGCTGGATGAAGCACAAGCTGGAATCAAGACTGCCAGGAGAAATATCAATAACCTCAGATATGTAGATGACACCACCCTTATGGCAGAAAGTGAAGAGGAACTAAAAAGCCTCTTGATGAAAGTGAAAGAGGAGAGTGAAAAAGTTGGGTTAAAACTCAACATTCAGAAAATGAAGATAATGGCATCTGTTCCTATCACTTCATGGCAAATAGATAGGTAAACAGTGGAAACAGTGACAGACTTTATTTGGGGGTGAGGGGGCCTCCAAAATCACTGCAGATGGTGACTACAGCCATGAAATTAGAAGATGCTTACTCCTTGGAAGAAAAGTTATGACCAACCTAGACAACATATTAAAAAGCAGAGACATTACTTTGCCAACAAAGGTCCATCTAATTAAAGCTATGGTTTTTACACTGGTCATGTATGGATGTGAGAGTTGGATGCCAAAGAATTGATTCTTTTGAATTGTGGTGTTCAAGAAGACTCTTGAGAGTCCCTTGGACTGCAAGGAGATCCAACCAGTCTATCTTAAAGGATATCAGTCCTGAATATTCATTGGAAGGATTGATGCTAAAGCTGAAACTCCAATACTTTGGCCACCTGATGTGAAGAACTGACTCATTTGAAAAGACTCTGATGCTGGGAGGGATTGGGGGCAGGAGGAGAAGGGGACAACAGAGGATGAGATGGCTGGATGGCATCACCTACTCGATGGACTTGAGTTTGAGTAAACTCAGGGAGTTGGTGATGGACAGGGAGGCCTGGTGTGCTGCAGTCCATGGGGTCACAAAGAGTCGAATATGCCTGAGCAACTGAACTGAACTGAACTGATGGTGTTGGTCCTCCCATCCAGTCTTAAAATATCCTGCTGAGTAAGCCCAGTTGTGGGTAATATAGGGAAAAGCTGCCTCTGGAAATGTCCTCCTGAATGAGTTCATCTTCCAGCCTCCCTCGATGACAGTATAAGCCCTGCTTGTAGGAAGCCGTCTTTTTCTTACAGATAGAGGAACAGGGTCACAAAGGAAAGACCAAATACAAACTCTTCTAAGCAAAGTTTGGGCTTCCCTGGTGGTTCAGATGGTAAAGAATCTGCCTGCAATGTGGGAGACTTGGGTTCAATCCCTGGGCTGGGAAGATCCCCTGGAGCAGGGAATAGCTACCCACTCCAGTATTCTGTCCTGGAGAATTCCAGGGACAGAGGAGCCTCGCAAGCTACAGTCCATGGGGTTGCAAAGAGTCAGACATGACTGAGCAACTCACACACCCAAAAACTTTTGACTCATTTTTCTGCAAGAGCATGAGAATCTGACATGACAAAGGAAAAGCAAACTACTGAGGAAGAGTGGCAACAAGCGTGGGTTCTGGAACCAGTTGGTCTGGTATGTGTCACAGCTCTGTGCATACTAGCTGAGTGATAAGGGGTAGGTTTCTTAACCTCTGTTTCACTCTTGGGGTTGCTGTGAGAAATGAAACCAGTGACCATATGTACAACGAGTCAAATAGAGGTTGGCACACAGTACACGTTTGATAAACCTTAACTGGAGAACAAAGCAAAACAAAAATGAAGGAAAATGGCAACCGTAGAGACACAACAGGAGACAGAGAGAAGGAAAGCACCAAGATCCATCAAACAGAAAATTAGGCCAGCAGAGGAAGTTGGGCTATGTGTTGCTGCTGCTGCTGCTAAGTCGCTTCAGTTGTGTCCAACTCTGTGCGACCCCATAGATGGCCTCCTACCAGGCTCCTCTGTCCCTGGGATTCTCCAGGCAAGAACACTGGAGTGGGTTGCCATTTCCTTCTCCAATGCATGAAAGTGGAAAGTGAAAGTGAAGTCGCTCAGCCATGTCCAACTCTTAGCGACCCCATGGACTGCAGCCTACCAGGCTCCCCCACCCATGGGGTTTTCCAGGCAGGAGTACTGGGGTGGGTGCCGTCGTTAGCAAGCTGCTAGCATCAGCAGAGACCTCATGCCCATGGAGACTCCAGTGGGCCACTGTTGGGCACATTACCTGTTAGGAGACAGAGATATGTCCCCTGTGGGGAAAGCAGGAGTTGGGTGGGTGTGGGCTTCCAAACAGGCTTTGATTCAAAGTCTCTTTGATGGGACTTAAGATGTCAGTACAAATTTGATCTGCACTTATAAAACAGCATTGCTTGCCCACCTCAGGCAACAGAAGGTCAAGATGAGATTTATTGCTACTATCAATAAAAGTGACAGACTTTATTTTCTTGGGCTCCAAAATCACTGCAGGCGCTGACTGCAGCCATGAAATTAAAGGACCCTTGCTCCTTGGAATAAAAGCTATGACAAACCTAGACAGTTTATTAAAAAGCAGAGATGTCACTTTACTGACAAAGATCCGCCTAATCAAAGCTGTGGTTTTTCCAGTAGCCATGTACAGATGTGAGAGATGGCCCATAAAGAAGGCTGAGCACCAAAGAACTAATGTTTTCAAATTGTGGTGCTGGAGAAGACTCTTGAGAGTCCCTTGGACAGCAAGGAGAACAAACCAGTCAATCCTAAAGGAAATCAACCCTGAATGTTTATTGGAAGGACTGATGCTAAAGCTGAAGCTCCATTACTTTGGCCCCCCTGATGCCAAGAGCCAACTCACTGGAAAAGACCTTGATGCTGGGAAAGATTGAGGACAGGAGAAGAAGGGGCGACAGAGGATGAAAAGGTTGGATGGCATCACAGACGCAATGGACATGAGTTTGAGCAAACTCTGGGAGATGGACAGGGAAGCCTGGCACACTGCAGTCCATGGAGTCACAAAGAGTCAGACACAACTGAGCAACTAAAAAGCAACAACAATCAACACATAATGTTAAAACAACTCGTGCTTCCCATTCTCCTAAGAACCACGCAGGGTCAGTTTGTCCATCTGGGCTGTGGAGCTACACAGCCTCTGACCATCACATATGATGTGCCTGTTCATTGTTCACTGAAGACAGCATCCATAACCCCTAGACTGATTACACCAAAGAGCTCTCCTACTTCAACCTAAAGGCAGGACAGCACAGAAGCCTCATGCTTTCATCAGTGTTCTCTGTGACAAGAACCAGAAAGCCATTTAAATAGTCGAGCAGTATTGGAAAGTCATGGAACAGGCAGGAAGTACAGCAGGGCTTACTTTCTGGAACGTGTGGAATCCCCAAAGGTTCTTCAATGGAGACTGTGGAGTCTCCATTTTGGAGAAACCAAAATGACCGATTGCCCTTACTGCTCTCTCTCCCCTACTCTCCTTCCCAGGCTGTATGTGTCTCATCTCTCCTCCTTGGAAATCTGCTCGTCCTCCCTTTGTTCTGTCGATGATCTCTCTCTGCATTTCCATGCACATGGCACAGGACAGCAGACTTGCTTAGTTCCTAAATTCTTGGGAAATAATAATAATATTCCTATGTGGATCTGATTCCAACCCAGGACCAGAAAGCGGAGGCCACAACAGAGGATCAGAGAGTCAAATATGGCTGCTCCTGAACTCTGGGGAGAGGTTAGAAGGGCATGTTGGGGAGATGCTTAGAGAAAGCAATCTGGATTTTTCAGGGTCTCAAACAGGTCTTTTTCCACCTGAGGCTGACTCTTACAGGTCAGGAATGCAGATAAGCAAAGGACGGTTCTTAGACTGCCGATGTGTGTGCATTTCTGGCTATGATGTTATCATTAAGTCTCCTGCCGTATTTTTTTCATGGCAAAATAGCTTCAAAACTAAAATTAAAATATAAGGTCCTGGATTAACTTATCATCACTGTCATCGTTATCATCTACTATAATTGATATACAATAAGCTACACATATTTAAAGTACATGATTTAATACATTTTGATTATGTATACACCTATGAAATCAAACCCACAATCAAAGATACTGAGCAGTCATCATTTCTAAAACTTTCTCATGCCCTTTCGTCCATCTTTGCAGCCACTCTCCTTCCCTCAAACTACTACAGTCATACAAATTTCTGTCCTATGAGTTCATTTACATTTTCTGGAATTTTATATACATGGAACCATATGCTACGTGTTAAGTTGCTTTAGTCATGTCCGACTCTGTGCGATCCTATGGACTGTAGCCGGCCAGTCTCCTCTGTCCCTGGAACTTTCCAGGCAAGAATACTGGAGTGGGTTGCCATTTCCTCCTCCAGGGGATCATCCCAACCTGGAGATCAAACCCCACATCTCCTGCATTGGCAGGCAGGTTTTTTTTTTTTTACCACTAATGCCAACTGGGAAGCCCAGGAATATATATGGAATCGTATAGTATACACTTTTTTGGTCTGGCTTCCTTTACTCAGCATAATTATTTTAAGATTCATCTTTGTTTTTGTATGCATCAATAGTTCATTTTTGCTTATTGTTGAGTTGTATTTCATTGCACAGATGCTCTTAGATGTTTTCTAAAACAGGGTTTTCAGAGTTCACAGGAATAAAAGTTTACACCAGCTACCCATGAAGGAAAGCAAAATAGATCTCAGCAAAATTTGAAATGAACACTTCACTCAAGTTCCCACAAATCGGCAAAGTTGTTTATGTTGTATTTATGCAAATGATTAATGAAGAATACAGATTGCAACAATTTCTAAGCAGTGTCCCGTAACTGCACTTCTGCTACTCAGCAAGAGATAGTTCCCAGGACCCAGAAGATGGGAGGGAAGCAGCAGGGAAAAGCAGGAGAGCATGGGTCTTTGAATTTTAACCCAGCTGTGTGACCCCGGGAACATCACTTCCTATCTCTGAACCTCAGTTTCCGTATTCATAAAATAGGGAAACTGGAATGCGATGTATCAGCCTAAGCATTTGTAGACTCTCCAAGCTTGACAATGTCAGCACGTGAGCTATCTTCCCTTGGTGAGATCCTTTGATCTCAGACAGATCGAACCCACTGCCAAGCATGGGCCACTCTTCCTTTTCGCATCCTAACAGGGAATTCAAACTGCTGAGTGGAGGGTGACTTCTTTGCAGTTACTGTCCAATTCCAAGAGGCTTCTTCTTTTAAAAGCCTTTTCTACTTATCCAGCAGGCTGCAGCTCCTGGCTTGGAGCCTGTCCTTAGCACAGAAAGAAGAGCCCTCTCCTGGCGTGTCTCAGTCACTACTTCTGACTGTGGGACAAACATTATCACTGGCTAATTTTACAAACTGTGTTACCCTGGGGCCAGTTTCTTCTACTTCTGGTCTCTCTGAGGCTTCCTGCTCCTCCTATGTCTCCTGAGATTCATTCAGTAGGGCAGCAAGAGCCAGGGCGTGCAGAGGAGAGGAATACAAGTAAAGGGAAGTCTGGAGCCCTAGAGGCAGGAGCTTGATGGAAGAAGCCCTCCACCCATGGAGGAGTGTGGTCATGGCAGAAATGGAAGGAGATGGCAACCGTATAGCCTTCATGCCTCCATAGACGCGGAAGGTCCACATCATCCCATAGCCACTCAGCAACTTGTTCTATCTCACTGGAGAATCACAGCAGCCTGAGGAAGTAGGCAAGGTCAGTTATTACCCCAAACTCCACCCAATTCGCAGAGAAGCAGAGAGAGAAAAACTCGTGCTCAGAGTGATCCAATGAGTTCTCCCAAAGCAGAAAAATCAGGCAGCTCAACCCCAGGCATTTCAGACTCCAAGCCCTTGAACCTCCATGCCAGAGACATTTATTGACCTTATTTCAAGTGTAAGATCCTTGAAGGGATCAAAGATCTGTAAGACAGGACCTCTTCTTTCAGAAACCTTTTTCCCCTGGGAGAGAAGGCAATTGCTTTGCTAGAAGGCAGAGGGTAAAGTCACCGTTGTTGCTTTTCAGCCTCTAAATCATGTCAGACTCAGCAACCTCACTGTAAGAGGTGCCAAAGAAGTGCCACAGGCATGAGAAGGGGAAGCGAGGAAAACTTTGCTTTTCTTCTGGGCCGGACAGTTCAGTGACACCCATGCGACCTGTGGATGAGAGACAACTCGAGTTTCTCTTCTTGTTTTGAGTAATGATCAAAAGGAACAGAAAAAAGAAATAAGCAAAAGATGTTTAAAGAAAGGAAATGCTCTTGGGCCTTTGTCCAAAGAATTTCTGTTCACAATTTCCTTTCATGCATTGATTTAATGCAAACCATTGAATGCATCCCAGCTGATAGGGAGAGAGAGAAAAAGATACTCAGTGACTGACTTTGGGATTGGTATCCAAAAAAGGGTTAACTGTGATTATATCTGGGGTGGAAGTAAGTTCATTAAATGGAGATGGACGTTACTTTTTACCTTACACCGTACTCTAGGTTTGACATTTTTCTATGAGCATGTATTGTTATTGTTTCGTTACTAAGTCATATCTGACTCTTTTGAGACCCCATGGATGGTAGCTGGCCAGACTCATCTGTCCATGGGATTTCCCAGGCAAGAAGACTGGAGTGGGTAGCTATTTACTTCTCTAGGGGATCTTCCAGACTCAGGGATCAAACCTGTGTCCCCTGCATTGGCAGGTGGATTCTTTACCACTGAGTCACGAGGGACACAATGAGCATCTTTTATGTTAAGAGAGAAATCCATGTCTTCCTCTCCACCTCTCTCAACTTGTTTTGCAACACAATTATCACCTCTCACCTGAAATCCTAACCCTTCTGTAACAACTTCTAACGAAGGAGCTACTATTTACAGTTTGCTCTAGGTGGAGCAGAGTACTAAATTCTCTAAGCATCTTCCTTATTCCTCACTATACCTTCTTTTTCCAGACGAGGAAACTGAGCCTTAAATGAAGTAATCTGTTCAAACACACAAGTTCAAAAACAGTGGAGGAAGTATTGGAATCCAGGCAGAACCTGCAACGGTCCTAGCTAGAATCACCACTACCATTCTCTGCTGCCAGTTACTTTCTTCCACCAGATCTGATTATATCACCCCTTTGCTTAAGATCTGTGCAACTCTCACTCATATCCCACTCACCAACCATTGCCTAGCATATCATTTCCAAGTGCAGTTTTCAATTCATCCAGAACTCATCATAAACCAACAAGCAATAGCAAAGCCTAACTTTCTTTTCAAATCAATTTTCCATACAATTTCCCAAGTCCCTGTGACAAGGGCAAATGAGCAAGCAGTTCTAGGCAGCTTCAACGGCTTGTCAAGCAGCAAGACAATATGCCTTGATGCTCCTTCCTTGTTCACCCAGTGCTCAGAGCTCTGATTATCTGTTTCTGTTATCTCATCTCTCTCTGATTTATAGTGCTGTTTCTTCTTCCAGGTATATCCTTTATCCCATCCAGTGAATGCACACAAATCCTTCATGATTTCTAGTGTTCAAATGACCAGTCTTTCTTCGGGCTCCCGTACAAATCTCTTAACACCATCCCTGCATTATAGCACAAACTACATTAGATTAGATGCACTTGCTTGCCTGATTCTCTTTCCTAATATACTGTGACCTTCTCTAGAACATGGGTTGTGAGCGTGGCCTTAGTCAGGAAGCGGAAATTGATGGAGGAGAGAATGAATGAAGAAAAACATGATTAATGGCAAATCTGTGTTTTCACTGCTTCCAGGATTCATGCAACACTGAACCAATATTCATCAAGAATGAGACATAGTACTAAGGGCACAGATAACTGATAAACAGGACAGAAATGATAGTATGTGTGTGTACTTAGAGAAGGTGTATATATATACACACACACATACACATATATGTGTGTGTGTGTATGTGTGTGTGTGTATACATGGTGGATGTACATATATAGTATCTCTCTTTATGTGTATATATATATAATACATGCATACACATATATATGTCACATTTGTACATATGTATATATTCATATTATGGGTACATATATACATGTGTATGGGCTTCCCTGGTGGCTCAGTGGTAAGGGATCCACCTGCCAATGCAGGAGACACAAGTTCAATCCCTGGGTCAGGAAGATCTCCTAGAGAAGGAAACGGCAACCCATTCCAATATTCTTGCCTGGAGAATCCCACAGACAGAGGAGCCTGGTGGGTTACAGCCCATGGGGGTTGCAAAAGAGTTGGAAATGACTTGGTGACTAAACAACAAGAAGATATGCACGTATAGGGTTATAAAGTGTGTTGTACACATATAGTGTTTATGCATATATTGTGTGTGCTCATGTACACATATACAGTGGGCAAATACATGTCTGTGTCTGTATGACGGTATGTGGACATATAGTCTGTGTGTGGTAGGTACATGTACAGTGCGTACACGTATGAGGTGCATACAAGCACACTCACATGGCCTGTGCACGTTTGGGTGCCTGTGTGTTCACTAGAACGCAATGAGAGTGGAGATTTAGAGGGTAGAGCAGAAGGGCAGGACGGATGGCCAGTGCAGGCAACATAGATGCTTTTCAGTAAAACGAGGAGAAGCTTGAGGCTGCCTCTCTGCCAAGGAGAGTGAGGAGAGTGAAGGAAGAAGAAAGAGCTGGAGAATTAAGAAGGAAAACAGCTTAGAGAAAGTTCACTAAACCCAAGCAAGAACCATATTCTGAAGGTTGGTGAGCAGACACAAATACCTTTAAAACAAAGCCGGGGAGGTGGAAAACCAAGGGGTGGGAAACCACTGGATTTGATCAATGAATCAAATCCAGTGAATAGGAAGTGAAAGCCTCAGGAAGAGGTGGGGGGATGACTCAGTGATGAGGAAACAGAATCAGACAAACACAGACTTGTGTCTCTTTCCAACACTTGGGCTTTGAAAGGATGATGAGAGAAGCAGCTTTGATAAAAGCAGGATCAAAAACTTGGCTTTTTTGTTTTGGTTCTCTGTAAATGCAAAAGGTCAAACATGTGTGTGGACAGAGGTTATGATTCTGGTGCTGTCCCAGGGCTCACATTGTAAAGCTTCATTTGCAGCAAACACAAATACAGTCAAGACCTCTAACCCTCATAGCACTCACATATAGAAGCCCAAAATCTCTCACAACAGGTCTGGGAGGTAGGTTCTATAATTATCTACATTTTACAGATGAAGAAGCCAAGCACAGAGAGGTTAAGTAACTTGTCCAGAGTTGCTTAGCTAGTTAAGTCCCAAATTAAGTCCCCTTCCCTCTCCCAGGCAATCTGATGTGCAATGAGAAATACAGAAAATAGAGCCTTTGACATGCTTCATGCTTTCCCAAGTCCTGCTAAGACTGACCTGGCTTTCTCCCCTGCCAAGCAGAGGCTTTGAATTTGGGGCGGGGGCGGGGTGGGGGGGAGCTGTGTTTGATGGAGGAGGAATAGCAGAAGGAGCCCATTTATTGGTGTTGCAGAGTTTGCAGCTCAGTTGCCAGTTGTGAATATTATCATAAGCATCATCCACAGACAGTTACAGTACACACTATGAGACCTAGGTTCAAGAACTGCCTCTAACTCCAAATATTTTATAATCTAGAGCAAGTCACTTAACTGGTGCAGGTACCAATTTTCCATTCATAACATGGAAAAATAATAATAAATTATTCTACATCCCTTAGAGTGCAGTTGTGAGGAGCAAGTGAAAAGATGTGAGAAAGTTCAAGCAAATGTGCACTATTTCATTATTATTATTATTCTCTCAAAACTGAGAAATTGCTCATTCTCTCCACTTCCCCATTCCACTTTCAGAGGTATTAAAAACTGGTAAGACATCCAACTCTGGGAAAGTGTTTCTAAACCTAAGTAATTTCCATGTGTACAATTTGTCCTAAGTGGGAAATTCCCTTACACAGTGAGACAGGATGACCCATTTCAAAATTTCTCTGGAAGCAAGCTTTAATTAACTGTCATTATCTAAGATTTGCAGGCTGTTTTTGGATGCTTAAAGCTGCTCAAAGCAACTAATACTATATATTCTACACCAGTCTGCTCATCCTCCTTTTCTTTTTCCACTCACCATGTGGATCATGATATTAATACACTAACTCCAGTGCAGCATTTTCCCCTCACTACCTGCTTCTGTGAATTTCACTTTTATTCATTGATATAGTCTTTAAGTCCCAGCATGGTCCTGCTGCAGATGATCAAGGAGGTGACTTCAGCAGAAGCCAACAAGGTACAGGCATTGGAAGGGAATGTGAGAAAATCAGCCAGGCAGCCAGGCAATCTGATTGTATTTTGCCAAATGTTTGGAGCACCGATACAGAGTGTGGCTATCAAGTCTTCAGATGGATTTTTTCATCTTTAAACAAGACAGTTTGGTGCATATATAATGAGCCTAGAATTCCATGCAAAGCAGCTGTCCTTCAGATTTTTAAATCGTCTTGATTCTTTTTAAAAACTTTACCCTTTCTATCTAAACTATGTTCCAAAGATAAAATTAAAACAATTAGGCAGCAGTATAATGGGGTATATGAACAGGTGACTGGTGTGTGGTCAGTTGTAGGCACATTACTGTATCTGTGAAAACATCTGGGCCACAATCAATCTTCTTTGCAGGTGAGAAACTAGGGATCCAGGGCGAAATTTCACTTTTTCTTTCTTTGAGAAAGGAGTATGCAGTTTGCATGTATGGCTTCATAAAGAAAAGTGAACATACAAAAATCTCAAATTGCAGAGACAACCTGTGTGATGGTCATTTGTATTAGACAGCTTTATGAAAGGTTGTTGGGGTGGGGGGTGCTCATTCATAATCCCTTCCCTATCTGCATGCAAGCTCAGTTGTGTCTGACTCTTTGCGATCCCATGGACTGCAGCCCGCCAGTCTCCTCTGTCCATGAAATTTTCCAGGCAAGAATACTGGAGTGGCTTCCCATTTCCTACTCGAAGCCATCTTCCTTACCCAGGGATAGAACCTGCAAGTCCTGCCTTGGCAAGAGGATTTTTTTTTTACCACTGCACCACCTGGAGCCCCTTTAAAGCAGACACTTAACAGTTTTGCAAAGCAAAGGACTTCACTAATTCTATTCATCCCCCAAGACAGCCCTTCTCCCCAAATAATGAAATGGTGACCCACTGTTAATCTCGCTGTAAAATTTTACAGAGAGCAAAAACTTTTTAAATTTACTCTCTGTAAAATTTTAGAGAGTAAGTCTCATTAGTTCCCTGTTATGCAGAAATCAGCTGAAACACACCCACAACAATGGTGTTTTCCCCTCTGTGAAATCTCTAGACCAAGACCAACACACAGATCCCTTCTCCTACGGCCATCTTTCCTTCAAGTTCCATCACCAGATCCCTGTCTTTCCACAACTGGGCTGATGGAGACTCGTGAGCCTCTACCATCCCACTGCTCTCTTCCATTCCAGTTTTTATCAGCCAAACTACTAGTGAAAATGACAGAAGCCAGCACTTGTTGAAGTTAGGTGCTTTACTCTTTTTCGAGCACAAATAACATTTATTTCAATATAAATATACAAGTCTACAAAAATATTTTTTTTAAGTACAATAATCTGAGTCACTGCCCAGCAGGACCATGCTTCACTTTTACAGAGATCAGATGCTCCATAAAAATATATTCTTTTAGCCTAATTCTAGGACACCTTCAAACATAGTAAAATTCCTCATTCTACAAACAAATCTTTTTAGAGATTATTTACATATGCCAGTGATTTTGGATACTTTATACCCAGAAATCAAGACTATTGAAGTGAGTTAGAATTGCACGTCAAGAATACAACTGTTGATACACAAACATTACAATAAATTACCATATTAGATTGTGAAAAACACATCAGATTCTCTCTGTAAGTTTCTAGCAGATAATAAGTTACCCACGGGAAAAAGAAACAACAAAATAAAACCACCTCAAGTCCACCTCAAGTGTGTCTCTCCTGATTCAAGTGTGAAATGTCCCAGGTCTGAGGGGCACCCACACCTCACCGCAGCACGCACTATGCCGGGAGGGGTGTGTGCACATTACTTGGCGTGAGCAGACCTCAGAGTTCCCAGTATTCTGTCCCAGTGTGTGAAGTAAGGCGCAAAGTTGCAGTTAAACTGGGAGTGATGCAGGTCGTGATGCGCCACGCCCCCAAACCACCCGAAAGGTACCAGTCTGTGCGTGGACCAGGGGAAGTCGTAGCCGGAGTGGTCCTCCACCGACAGCCAGATGTTGACAACGTGGAAGGTCAGGGAGGTGAGAGGGTGACACTGGAGCAGCAAGACGTTCACCATGTCAAAGACACCCAAGGAAAAGAGCTCCCCGACGCTCATGTACTGCGTGGACAGCGCGAACGGGGACGAATTCTGATGGTGCTTCTTGTGGAAGGTCCGGTACAGCCAGGGCACCTTGTGATGCAGCAGATGCCACACGAAGAACTCGGTGTCAAAGAGCAGCAGGCAGAGCGCCACGTGGCTCACCAGCTGGAACAGTTCGGGGGCTTCGGCGGGCAGGAGAGCCGGGCTGACAGCCCAGTGCAGCAGCGTCATGGGGAACACGAACACCACGTGCTGGTAGAGCGTCTGCCCCAGGCAGGGCAGCAGCTGCCGCGCAGAGGGCGAGAAGTCCGGGTGGATCTTGTAGCGCCGCAGCGTGGGCACCCAGGGGCACAGCACGTCCAGCACCACGAAGGGCAGGCAGAAGCCCACGTAGGTGGTGATGGAGAAGACGACAGGAAAGAAGGGCGACTGAATGAGAGCGTCCCAGGTCCTCAGGCGGTCCCAGAGGGGCTGCAGGAACAGCTGGCCAGAGCTGCAGAGGACGTGGAGCTCGGAGCGGTTGTGGCTGTTCATGGTGAGGCTGTGGCGGCGCGGCTGCTCCGGTCCTAAGGCTTTTCTTAGGGCTTTCGACCCGCCCCCCGTGATGTCAGCCGCCGTTTGTC
The DNA here is from genome assembly GCF_055505025.1 of Bos grunniens. Lineage (NCBI taxonomy): Eukaryota > Metazoa > Chordata > Mammalia > Artiodactyla > Bovidae > Bos > Bos grunniens. Next base: position 11,302,424 of record NC_141190.1, read on the forward strand.
CTCCCTTTCCCGTCTTCGCGGAGCTTGCAAAGATAAATAATCCAACAGAATTGCGCTTAGTTGCTAAAAATACTCAAGTACAGCTGCGTTCAATGGCATTCAGATATGCAATTACGCAATGACACGTAGTAATTTCTATGCCTACAGGATTACGTTCTGATGTTTTAAGGGACGTACAATTTATATACGATACAATGCACAGAGCTTCAGTGCAGAGTTTCTACGAGTTTTGACAACTCAGTTTATGGATTATCACCATCCCCAAACAAGAGAGAATATTTCCATCATCACCAGAAACAGCTCCTTCGCAATCAAGTCAGAAGTACTCGTGTTTTTAATACATACATTAAATTGCGTCTGTGTGTTTTAATAAAGACAAATGTGGCTGCATTTTAAAAAAAATCTTTAAAAAGCGACATACCTTTCCTACTTCGGAACTTTTCTTTCTGCCGGCGCGCTCTATTGATCTAACTAGCAGCGATCCGCAAACTAACCTTTCTTACATGGAACCGCGCAGGTAGCTGGCCGCGAACCGTGGCGATGTGCGCAGAAAATCAGCCGGGAAGGGTAGCGGGTCGGGAACTCCTCCAGTTCCCGTATCTTTCCCGGGCGGGCTCGCGGAAAGCTCCAGACCCTACCGCACGCAGACTCCCTCGGAGGAGCCCCCCAAAACCCGGCCGGAGGGTCTTCCCTTCGCCGTGCGCCCGAGTCGCCCAAAGCAGCGACGGGAACCGGGGGGTACTGCGGCGAGAGAGGGGACAGCGACTTTTAGCCTTCGCGTTACCAAAAAAAAAAAAAAAAAAGTCAAGGGCTGGATTTAATATCCAGAGCCTGCCCACCCAAATTTGGCTAAAAGCCGCTGCATCTCATTTGGGATGAGAGCAGTACAATCAGTAAACCACCCACTTTGAGGGGAAAAGGGAAGAATTTTGCGTTCCCTGAAGCCTACGGTGAGGCTGTTGATTGAACAGATGATGTCGCGCCCTCCTAGCGCTTCCCTTTGCTGGCTCCGCGACGCCAACTTGCCCCACGTCCTTGACCCCGCCATCCCCCAAACCATCCCTGGTGCTGCGAGCCCAGCGGCGAGGCCACCCCCACCTCTGCGTTTCTCCGCCATCAGCAGTGGTCAACTGGCCGGGATTGAGCCTGAGAAAGTCGGTCTTAGGAGAGCTCAGATGGGTCGTGGCTGGGCCGGGAGGGGGGTGGGGTGTGTGTGACCCCAGGCCTTGCAAGAAGAGCAACCTCCGCGTTTGACCCGGGGGCCTGACGAAAGAGACGTCTAGAGGGTAGAAGTTTGAGATGGAAACTGAAGCCAAGGGTCACTCCTAATCCTAGCTTTGTCCATTCTTGTGTCTATGAGGTTGGGACCAGCGCCTTGCTCCAGGAAGTTCTGCTTTATCTTAACCCCCCTTTCCAAAGGGAAATAACAATCATACCCATCTCATGAGGCTACTGCAAGCATTAAATGAGAAAATAGTAATAATGATATTGTTAAAGTTACCCTGTAATGTCTGCTAGACATTAAATGAGAAAATAGTAATACTGTTGTTAAAGTTACCATGTACTGTCTGCTAGACAGTAAATGAGAAAATAGTAATAATAATATTGTTAAAGTTATTGTGTAATGTCTGCTAGACATTAAATGAGAAAATAGTAATACTATTGTTAAAGTTACTGTGTACTGTATGCTAGACATTAGCTAAGTGTTTTACTTGAAGTGATTAAATGCAGTCCTTGGAAGAGCTGGGTTTGCCAGCTGCCAAGATTATTTTTGCCATAATCTTAACAGAAGTGAAAATATAGTGCCTGGAGCCCAGTTACAGAATGAAACACCTATTATTTTAAATGCATACTCTACGTTTTACCTAAGGAGCAAGTGAGGAAGCTTGCAATTAAAATCAAAGTCATATAACAAGAAATAAAAGATATAAAGCCATATGTTATACTACAAGGAAATAATAAGTACAACAAAAATTCAGACCAATATATAGGCCTAGAAATGAATGATATATAATAGTTCAAATCGTAATATATAATAATATATCAATATGTAAGTCTCAGACTTACAAATGAATTCTGCTCAGAGGCAAAATATCACTCACATTTGCCATCAACAAAAATTAAATCAACCTTCAACTTTCAGTTCAGCACATGCTGTTCTTTTGTGGATTCAGCTTTATGCTAGAATGCTTTGGATTCTCTCACAGCTTTTTTTAAGTGGGTGGCTTAATTTGGACTTCATTATTAGATTGCTATCAGGACTGCCTGCTTTGAGCCCCCAGCCTCGACCAACCTGTTCTTTTCCTTACTCGGTTCTTCTGTCCCTCTATCCCTAAACCTGTTAGAATATGCTTTGTAAAACGCTGAGCAGCAAGACCTGGAAGCCGCAGCTTCAGCCTGCTTGGCCCTGGCTCTCCCCTCTAACTTGCAGCACTTTGAAGAACAGCTACCAGCTTCTCTGCCTTTCCAGCCCACAAAGTGGCCCAAGTCCTCCTGTGTACAAATGTAGTTGTCTCAGGGAAAGCAGTCAGTTAACTTCTCATCAGTTGTCCACTCTGTGTTATGGAGGATGCTGAAAAGATAGGCACAACATTTTGACTAGTATCATTCAACTGACTCAAATAAAATTGAGCCCTATTTACTCTTAAGTAGTGCCATTTCCTAAACTGGCATGTACCTTTCCTAAACATGTACCTTTAAACACTTCTAATTTACACAAAATGTCTTTAATTACCTGCTAGATGAATAAGTCTTTTTAGGGCACAAAGTCCATCTCCTAGGATGTTTTTTCAGCGATGTCAAGCATTATACCTTGCATGTAATGAGGTTCAAAAGATATTTGTGTGCTCAATGCTCATTTTAGAATATATTGGCTTTAAGGGTTAAAAAGGAATAATTTTTTCTGGGTCACTAGTTGGTGTCATTTAGGTCTATTTACTTACTGGGATGGTTTTCCATAGAAAGAGATATTTCCTGATGTCTGATGGTATTAATCATAAGGGATTTGATTTAGGTCATTCTTGAATGGTCTAGTGGTTTTCCCTACTTTCTTCAATTTAAGTCTGAATTTGGCAATAAGGAGCTCATGATCTGAGTCACAGTCAGCTCCTGGTCTTGTTTTTGCTGACTGTATAGAGCTTCTCCATCTTTGGCTGCAAAGAATATAATCAATCTGATTTTGGTGTTGACCATCTGGTGATGTCCTTGTGTAGAGTCTTCTCTTGTGTTGTTGGAAGAGGGTGTTTTCTATCACCAGAGCGTTCTCTTGGCAAAACTCTATTAGCCTTTGCCCTGCTTCATTCCGTGTTCCAAGGCCAAATTTGCCTGTTACTGCAGGTATTTCTTGACATCCTACTTTTGCATTCCAGTCCCCTATAATGAAAAGGACATATTTTTTGGGTGTTAGTTCTAAAAGGTCTTGTAGGTCTTCATAGAACCGTTCAACTTCAGCTTCTTCAGTGCTACTGGTTGGGGCATAGACTTGGATTACTATGATATTGAATGGCTTGCCTTGGAAATGAACAGAGATCATTATGTCGTTTTTGAGATTGCATCCAAGTACTGCATTTTGGACTCTTCTGTTGACCATGATGGCTACTCCATTTCTTCTGAGGGATTCCTGCCCACAGTAGTAGATATAATGGTCATCTGAGTTAAATTCACCCATTCCAGTCCATTTTAGTTTGCTAATTCCTATAATGTCGACGTTCACTCTTGCCATCTCTTGTTTGACCACTTCCAATTTGCCTTGATCCATGGACCTGACATTCCAGGTTCCTATGCAATATTGCTCTTTACAGCATCGGACCTTGCTTCTATCACCAGTCACATCCACAGCTGGGTATTGATTTTGCTTTGGCTCCATCCCTTCATTCTTTCTGGAGTTATTTCTCCACTGATCTCCAATAGCATATTGGGCACCTACTGACCTGGGGAGTTCCTCTTTCAGTATCCTATCATTTTGCCTTTTCATACTGTTCATGGGGTTCTCAAGGCAAGAATACTGAAGTGGTTTGCCATTCCCTTCTCCAGTGGACCACATTCTGTCAGACCTCTCCATCATGACCCGCCTGTCCTGGGTGGCCCCACATGGCATGGCTTAGTTTCATTGAGTTAGACAAGGCTGTGGTCCTAGTGTGATCAGATTGACTAGTTTTCTGTGATTAGGGTTTCAGTGTGTCTGCCCTCTGATGTCCTCTTGCAACACCTACCATCTTACTTAGGTTGTTCTTACTTTGGACATGGGGTATCTCTTCACGGTTGCTCCAGCAAACCACAGCTGCTGCTCCTTACCTTGGATAGAGTGCCTGAGGAACTATGGACTGAGGTTCATGACATTGTACAGGAGATAGGGATCAAGATCATCCCCATGGAAAAGAAATGCAAAAAAGCAAAATGGCTGTCTGGGGAGGCCTTACAAATAGCTGTGAAAAGAAGAGAAGCAAAAAGCAAAGGAGAAAAGGAAAGATATAAGCATCTGAATGCAGAGGGTTCCAAAGAATAGCAAGAAGAGATAAGAAAGCCTTCCTTAGGGATCAATGCAAAGAAATAGAGGAAAACAACAGAATGGGAAAGACTAGAGATCTCTTCAAGAAAATTAGAGACACCAAGGGAACATATCATGCAAAGATGGGCTCGATAAAGGACAGAAATGGTATGGACCTAACAGAAGCAGAAGATATTAAGAAGAGGTGGCAAGAATACACAGAAGAACGGTACAAAAAAGATCTTCACGACCCAGATAATCACGATGGTGTGATCACTCACCTAGAGCCAGACATCCTGGAATGTGAAGTCAAGTGAGCCTTAGAAAGCACCACTATGAATAAAGCTAGTGGAGGTGATGGAATTCCAGTGGAGCTCTTTCAAATCCTGAAAGATGATGCTGTGGAAGTGCTGCACTCAATATGCCAGCAAATTTGGAAAACTCAGCAGTGGCCACAGGACTGGAAAAGGTCAGTTTTCATTCCAATCCCAAAGAAAGGCAATGCCAAAGAATGCTCAAACTACCGCACAATTGCACTCATCTCACACGCTAGTAAAGGAATGCTCAAAATTCTCCAAGCCAGTTTTCAGCAATACGTGAACCGAGAACTTCCAGATGTTCAAGCAGGATTTAGAAAAGGCAGAGGAACCAGAGATCAAATTGCCAACATCTGCTGGGTCATTGATAAAGCAAGAGAGTTGTAGAAAAACATCTACTTCTGCTTTATTGGCTATGCCAAAGCCTTTGACTGTGTGGATCACAGTAAACTGTGGAAAATTCTGAAAGAGATGGGAATACCAGACCAGCTGACCTGCCTCTTGAGAAATTTGTAAGCAGGTCAGGAAGCAACAGTTAGAACTGGACATGGAACAACAGACTGGTTCCAGATAGGAAAAGGAGTATATCAAGGCTGTATACCGTCACCCTGCTTATTTAACTTATATGTAGAGTACATTATGAGAAATGCTGGGCTGGAAGAAGCATAAGCTGGAATCAAGATTGCCGGGAGAAATATCAATAACCTCAGATATGCAGATGACACCACCCTTATGGCAGAAAGTGAAGAGGAACTCAAAAGCCTCTTGATGAAAGTGAAAGAGGAGAGTGAAAAAGTTGGCTTAAAGCTCAACATTCAGAAAACGAATATCATGGCATCTGGTCCCATCATTTCATGGGAAACAGATGGGGAAACAGTGGAAACAGTGTCAGACTATTTTTTGGGGCTCCAAAATTACTGCAGATGGTGACTGCAGCCATGAAATTAAAAGACACTTACTCCTTGGAAAGAGAGTTATGACCAACCTAGATAGCATATTGAAAAGCAGAGACATTACTTTGCCAACAAAGGTTCGTCTAGTCAAGATTATGGTTTTTCCAGTGGTCATGTATGGATGTGAGAGTTGGGCTGTGAAGAAAGTTGAGCACCAAAGAATTGATGCTTTTGAACTGTGGTGTTGGAGAAGACTCTTGAGAGTCCCTTGGACTGCAAGAAGATCCAACCAGTCCAATCTAAAGGAGATCAGTCCTGGGTGTTCTTTGGAAGGAATGATGCTAAAGCTGAAACTCCAGTACTTTGGCCACCTGTTGACTCATTGGAAAAGACTCTGATGCTGGGAGGGATTGGGGGCAGGAGGAGAAGGGGACGACAGAGGATGAGATGGCTGGATGGCATCACTGACTCAATGGACGTGAGTCTGAGTGAACTCCAGGAGTTGGTGATGGACAGGGAGGCCTGGCGTGCTGCGATTCATGGGGTCACAAAGAGTTGGACACGACTGAGCGACTGAACTGAACTGATGGTATTAAGATTTTGGCCACATTATTTCTTCTGCTTCTCTAGTTAGTTTTGATTTCCTGTGTATTTTTATCTTGGCGTGGTCTTTGTGACAGGATTGGAGGGTAGGAATTCTTTCTTCCCTAGCTATCCTAGAGATCATATCACTTTGCTGAGCATACACCCACTAGGTGTGTACATATTTAACACAATCTTAAAGCTGATTGGTACCAACTCACCGCAAGACTGTGTAAAGCACCATCTCACAGAAAATATAGAACATGTAGTTGGAAAAACCTTTTACCAATAACACAGTTTCTTTTTATGAGTGACCTTTATGATTTTTTTTCTTTCCAAAATTAGGTAAGACTGTCTTGGCAACTATGTAACTGAAATGATTATTCTTAGATATCAGAAATGAGACATGTTGTAACATCTTACAGTGGTAATCCATAAAATCTATAGAAGGGGAAGATAAAGATCACAATCTAACCCCTCATTGTGGAGAAGGCAATGGCAACCCACTCCAGTACTCTTGCCTGGAAAATCCCATGGATGGAGGAGCCTGGTGGGCTGCAGTCCATGGGGTCGCTAAGAGCTGGACACGACTGAGCGACTTCACTTTCCCTTTTCACTTTCATGCATTGGAGAAGGAAATGGCAACCCACTCCAGTGTTCTTGCCTGGAGAATCCCAGGGACGGGGGAGCCTGGTGGGCTGCCGTCTGTGGGGTTGCACAGAGTCGGACACGACTAAAGTGACTTAGCAGCAGCAGCAGCATTGTAAAAATGAAGACTCAGTCTCAGAAAAGTGAAGACCAGCTAGGGTTCAATAGGAGGTTACAGCCAAACTGAGAGCAGAACCCTATCAGTGTCAGTTTCAAGACTGACACCTCTACAGGAGGAGTTTAGTTTTGGAGTGGGACATGGACGATGCATTTATAGGGCAGTTTACAAAAGACTCCAAAAACCAAACAGTTTAATTGCCAGCATCCAAACAGTAGGGTATGCTGATGATGGACATGGCAGGGGGTGGGCAGTGTTAACTCCCCCAAGAGATTCCTTGACGCCCTATTTGACATAGATGCTAATGCATATTTAGTTTTAAACACTTTATATTTCAATCCATCTGTGTCATGTGTAAATGAGTGCTTCTACTGAGATTGTTGGAATTCTCATCGATCTGCTTGAAATATAAAAGCATATAAAACCATCTCCTTTAAGAGGCATACCACTGTCCCTCTCCCATCAAATGAGTTGTTGTAAAGATCAAAGCCTTAGGCTGCTGCTGCTGCTGCTACTAAGTCGGTTCAGTCGTGTCCGACTCTGTGCGACCCCATGGACTGCAGCCCACCAGGCCCTCTGTCCATGGGATTTTCCAGGCAAGAGTACTGGAGTGGGGTGCCATTGCCTTCTCCGAAAGCCTTATGAGAAGGCTTCAAAACCCAGGAAGGCACAGGGTAAAAATACAAAGTATTTGTTGTAATACTATTAAAACAAGTTGACAGAGAAAAACTTTTACTTGCTTAGTTTGAAACAGACCTTGAAACTTGCACAGTAAAATAAATACTCAATAAATACTCTTGAATGAATTATTAACAAACTTCTTAAAAATCAGTATTATTATAACCTGATGTCTTTCAGGGCTCACATTTTGAATCTCTCCATATATTAAAAAAATGAGTTACAATTATAGGGTATTTTAAATGTTTACATTTAACAAGTTAACACCTTTCATACCCACAAACACAAAATAATCATTGCTTGAAGATAATGTCAACAGTCTTATTAAGTGTGAAGCCTCCATTCAAACCTTCCCCAGTTCCTCCCTCCTGTCTGAGTCTCTGATCACTCTTAACTATTAGGCAGGTTTTCATTTTTATGTCCCATCTGGGACTCAGTTATTCTTTGAGAACATTTTTCATATATTATGCATTAGGCAAGAATTAGTTGTAATCTTAGATAGAAATGACCACAGACATGGTTGGTTTAACCAGTCCTCAAATTAACAACTGGCTCCTAAATCCACAAAGTTCTCGTCTAGTCCAGGAAATGGAGAAGGAAATGGCAACCCACTCCAGTGTTCTTGCCTGGAGAATCCCAGGAATGGGGGAGCCTGGTGGGCTGCCGTCTCTGGAGTCGCGCAGAGTCGGACATGACTGACGCGACTTAGCAGCAGCAGCAGCAGCAGCAGTCCAGAAAAGGTGAGGAAGCAAAGCCAAGAGTGCCCCCTTATGGAGAATGAAAAAAAAAATGACTTGATTCTCAATTGTGACTTCATGCACATGCACATGGGCTTTGCCCAAGCACACACAAGATCTTGGAGTTCCAAGCTGACAGAATATTAACTAGTCTTCTCCTTGCCCTAGAGGTCTCTGGAGATCTTTGTGTTCTGCTCAAAAGAACATATATCAAACACAGTGGAAAACAACAGAGTCAGAACTCCTCCCAACCTATTACAGGACTTCTGAAGGCACAAAGTCCAACAGTGCTCTGTACTGTTGGCCAACCGTGAAACAAGCCTACATGAATCCAGTAGGGCTGTAAGGACACAAGAGCCTACACGACACATCAGGAGGAAGAGGCCGACAACAAAGGCAAATGCCCTGCGGCCCCCAACCTTTCTGGCTCTGGGGACTGGTTTTCTGGAAGATCATTTTTTCCATAGACGGGGTCGGGGGGTAGTTTCGGGATGATTCAAATGCCTTTCATTTATTGTGCATTTTATTTCTAGTATTATTACATTGTGATACATAATCAAAGATCCAACTCACCATAACACAGAATCAGTGGGAGCCCTGAACTTGTTTTCCTGCGACTAGACAGTCCAATCTGGGGGTGATGGGAGATAGTGGCAGCCGCCCCCTCCAGCATTAGCATCACTGCCTCAGCTCCACCTCAGATCAGCAGCGGGCATTAGATTCTCATAGGAGTGACGCACCCTAGACTGCTCGCATGCACGGTTCATAGTCCCATCGGAGCTTTGACAGGAGATCTGACAGGTGGCGCAGCTCAGCTGGTAATGCCAGCGGTAGGAAACAGCTATGATTACAGATGAGGTTTCGGCTCCCTCACCAATGCTCACCTCTGCTGTGTGGCCAGGTTCCTAACAAGCCATAGGTGGTACTGGTCTGTGGCCTGGGGGGTTAGCGACCCTGGTGTAACTCAGCTGTAGTAAGAACCACCGTGCAACATCTCCACCTCTGGCTTGGCCCATGTACTGATGAAAAATCCCCAAAGAAAACTTTGGCAAGGAGGCGAAGAGCAAAACAATAAAAGGTGGACTCTATAGAACTTAGGCCCTGTTCCTTCACTCCCATGTTCCGGGGAGTGGCAGATTTACTCCCCACGAGTTCACCAGGGCATCTGAGGGAGACTCCATGATAGCAACCAAAGAAGGGAAACCAAGTCACCTAAAACCCGGAAGCCATTCTCTGGCCAGCTCTCTCTCACTACTGGTGGGAAACAACAAAAATAATCACGCTATTTCTGGCCCTATACTTAAGGATCTTGTACCTGGTTGGCAAACCAGTTTGCCTTGGTCAAAGGAGAAAGAAGTGTTCTTTCTTTAGGGGAACATAAGACCAGCAGGAAAAGTGTCATCCCCCGGGGTCATATATCCTTCCCATCTAGCACAATTTTACTCTTTTCTGCACAATTTTACTTTAGTTGCCATGAAAAATCAGATTCCACTTCAGACTCTCCCAGCAGTTACTTGTGCATCTAATTTCATTCAGCTCAATGACAAAGTCTGCCACTTTTCACACATTCTGTCAGTCCACATATATTTATTGACTCACGAATATTCCAGGCTTTGTGTTAGATCCTAGGTATACAAAGGTGAGTAAGACAGATCTTAAAGCTCACAGAGCAGTGGGAGAGATCACATTAGACCCCTAAATCTACGTTTTGGGAGCCCTGTGATGTTGCCTCTGCTAGCTTCGGTCGCTTCATTTGTTTAAGGAGAGCAGTTGATGGACAGAGCTTGAATCTAGGGTCCTGTCTGCAGCCACTACCTGCAGACGGGGTTAATCAGGGTTTAGTCTCCGCTCACAGCTTCGCTCAGCAGACCCTGAAGATTCCCAAACCATCCCCCGACTCCTTAGGTTTAAGACCACTCTCCTCCCTATGGGAGAGGACCAAAGGTCCACGGGCAGTATCAATGAGGTTTACAAAGAGTAAGGAGGAGCAGGGGGAAAGACAAGAAGGAAAACTAAGTCCTGCTGAAAGAAGGAAGTCCAGAATGACTATTAAATAAAGGCGAACTCACACCTGCACACAGTGCTTCAGGCCTGGGAGGCTGAGTTTTATTGACAAGTTTAAATAAGGTCACTTGAATGTTATAAAGTAGTCTTACATTGTCTGCACAGATTAACCAATACCAAGTGTTGTTTATTATCGCAAAGCAACTCTATCAGAAAACCAGAGCAACTGTCACTGTTCATCTGCCAGCACTGTAAGGAAACGGGGCTGCGAGAGAAGCAGGTGAATGTGGGTGTCCTGACACAGGGATGCAAATCAGGAGTATTAAAAATCTGAACACATACAAAAGGAAAAAACAATCCCTGAGCTTTACTGAAAACAACCAAGTTCACATTCACATTTCTTCTGTGTGAAAATGAAGTAGGGCACTCCACCTGAGTGGCATCAGGGCTTCTGCTCTACACATGCCATCGCCAGGCTCCAGCAGCTAGTGAAGTGAACACTGCAATTTCAGGAAAAATAGTGCTATCGTGTCTTCATAGGACTCTTCTTCTGAAACAAGTGGCTTTATGGCCTGCCACACAATGAAAAGTTCATGCATATCAGTGGTTGGCTCTACCAGTCAAGTTACTTAAAGTATAGTGGTGGTTGTTGTTGATGAATGTATTTTTTTTTAATGAATGTAATTTATTTTTGAAGACTCCAGAAAATTATTTCCCTCAGTCTGAGCAATTTAAATATTTGCTAAATAGCAGCTCTCGCAATTAGGCTTGATAAAATTCATCATAGGATCATTATAACCAGCACTGCTGAGGTGTCACTGAAGTTGATTTCGTACCTACTACATGAGAACATGAGGAGGTGTCACTTAGATCTCTAAATACAAGGCCATTCGACCGAGAGCCCTTTAAGGCAAGCAGGTAAGAACTGGGTACTTATATACTGAGCTTATTTCAAGTCTGTGTCAGATTATTTACTGATGAACAAGGCATCTTGAAAATTCCAACATGTGTCAATGCGTCCTGTGTTGAGAGTAAAAAGGCAATATAGTGTATTCTAAATAGTAAGGATAAATGGAATGGTCATGATCGTTTATGAATCAGTGTCATTTTTAAGACTGGTTGAGGCACCAGCTTTGTATTTGGCCATGATTAAATGAAAAAAGCAAAAGCATTTCTGATCCTAACTGGAGAGAATCAGGCATCTTCAACAGCATAATTTCCTTGGTTATAAAAATACAAAAGGCCTGGGAAAGGAAACTAGTATTTTAGAGAAATTAAGCAAACACACTTGACAGCGACTTGACAGTGAATGTCTCCAGTCTGACACTCACTGGTACTTCCTCATTAGATTTATAATTTCATTATAGAGTTTCCACGGGGCATCCAAGCCCCAGATGAAGTCAAGATGCTCCCACTCAGGAATGCGCTTGTGGTACACCAGGTTGGAGATCTGCATCTGTAAGAGGACCATGTCCTTGTCATCCGCGAGCCAGTCCCGACCTCCGCTCCAGACGGCAGTCGGCACCAGCATGTCTTTCACGTTGTAAAGGGGAGGGGAACTCTGTAATGAAAACCCACAGGAGGCTCTGTGTCTGTTGTTTTCATTGACAAAAATGCGATCCCCTGAAAACACTGCCTAGAAAATCTGATCCAAGAATAAAAGACCAAATTTTGAAAACTGCTCTCAGGTTACTTTTTAACTACTGCCAGAACAAACAAGAAGACTAACCCAGAAGAAAGAATACTATAATGACTGCTGGCTATCGAATTGTTACCCTGTGCTGGTAACATCCTTGAGAGGAAGGCATCATTCTCCCAGGTGGTTGATGCCAAGCTGCAAAACCAAACCAAGTGGTTGGGAAGGGGTTTTGGAGTCATATCCCAAACCTCTCCTCCCTCTGGGGTGTGACACAGTCATAGAAATTCTCTAAGTCTCAGTTTCTTCCACTTTAATAATAATAATGACATCTATGTCACACGGATATTCTGAGAATTAAATAAGGAAAATATGGGCGTAGGGCCTCACACTTTAGACTCCTTAGCACTCAAAAAAAAAGGTCAATTTATTTGTATATGGAAGAAAAGGTTTAGGCAATGTAATTTGGCCAAACACCTCCCCCCCCGCCCCCCGCCACCACCAGCCACCAGCTACCAGACCTAGGTTTGTCTGACTCTAATATCTGTGCCTGATCACTATCCATGACATATGAGAAAGACAGTTGCACATACAGAGCCAGAGAATGGACAGTGTCCAAAGAGTGAACCAGGAAGCTTAGGCTGTTCTAGAATTGACTAGAGCAAAACAAAGGCTACCTAGTCAACCCTCCTGGACATTTCCCCAGCACCTGAGCCCAGCCAGAATTCTCATAACTCAGGCTGGCTTCTCTGATGAGTTTTCAGGGCCCATTTAAATTCGAAAAACTTTGAAGACTTTACCTGGTTGTAATGAAAATAATTCTTGGCACTGCTTCCCCAGTCAAAGGCTTGAAACTTGTGCAATTTAACAACCTAGATAGAAGATAATTGGGGGCGGGGGAGAGTTATCTAACACAGAAATTTGATTTAACATCATAGGTTGCAAGAGTTAGCCACCTCCCCAGATACCAAATTTATTAGTTCAGTTCAGTCATTTAGTCGTGTCCGACTCTGCGACCCCATGGACTGCAGCAAGCCAGGCTTCCCTGTCCATCACCAACTCCCAAGTTTATACTGAAACCCAGTTCACTCTTCATTTCCAAACTGATTTAAAATAAAATGGCATTATTTTTTTCTCCATTCCTAAATGATTCAGTTTCGCACTGTATGATTGGAAAGTAGCTATTACATGACACAATAAAGCAGCTACACCTGTGTGCTGTAAACGATACTCGATCAACAGTGCATCCACTGGGTAACCTTTATGATGATGTTCTTACTGAAATTTGAATCTTAAACTTTTCTAAAGTGTAAACTATCTAACTTGGGAAAGGAATACATATTACAAATAATATATAGATTAATATACATTTATACATGATTAATGTATATTTATATGGGTAATGGCAGAAGGCAATGGCACCCCACTCCAGTACTCTTGCCTGGAAAGTCCCATGGACGGGAGAGCCTGGTGGGCTGCAGTCCATGGGGTCGCTGAGGGTCAGACATGACTGAGCGACTTCATTTTCACTTTTCACTTTCCACTTTCATGCATTGGAGAAGGAAACGGCAAACCACTCCAGTGTTTTTGGCTGGAGAGTCCCAGGGACGGCGGAGCCTGGTGGACTGCCGTCTATGGGGTTACACAGAGTCAGACACGACTGAAGCAACTTAGCAATATATGGGTAAATATATTTATATTAGTATGTAAATATATTAATTGTATTAGCAAACATATATAGCCTAATATTAACACAATATACTTATATTAATATGTTAATATATTTATATATTATTACATACAATTTCCATATTTCCTATATCCATTCTATTTGATTAGTCATATTACTTAACATTTTAATTATTTTATTTAATATTTTTCTTGAGTACCAGTACCAGTATAATCACCAAACTGTACTGCACACCAGAACATTTCTAACCACTTGAGGATACTGGAGCCATGAAATGATGTTGTATTTGAAACTTAAATGTATGCTTATTTTGAATAGCATGATATAAAAATATTAATAAAAAGTCACTTATTCATAAATTTTGAAATAATGCAAATTCATACTTCCTCTATATCCCCCAATTAAAAACATGTGGAGAAACAAATTCAAAATGGGCGAACTAAATGAATTGGAAACTGTTCACGTTTTGGCCAGAGGGTGGTGCCTGCTGCTGCTGCTGCTAAGTCGCTTCAGTCGTGTCTGACTCTGCGCGACCCCATAGACGGCAGCCCACCAGGCTCCCCCTTCCCTGGGATTCTCCAGGCAAGAACACTGGAGTGGGTTGCCATTTCCTTCTCCAAACAGTAAATGGAAAAAAATCTAGACATTTTTGCCAAACTGCTTTTGATTTATGAGAATACTGGAATGGATAGCCATTCCCTTCTGCAAGGCATCTTCCTGACCCAGGAATTGAACCCGGGTCTCCTGCATTACACGCAGGCTCTTCACCGTCTGAGCCACCAGGGAAGCCCCAGGAGAAGTTTTCAGCTCTTATCAACTGCATGAAATTCTACTGTTTCACGCAACAGAAAACAATGTGAGATGAGGTACTACAGGGGAAATATTTAGCATCTGCTTTTGTCATCACGAATGACAGAGATTAATATCTGAAGCACATTGAACAAGCAGAATAAGATATGAATTTACAGCACTTGTTAGTACATCTGTTCCCCAACTCTAATTGTCAGTGAAAATATACGAATGCAAGTTGTTCTGCCCCTGGAGACAGACATCAGTTTGTCCCTTTCTCACATATGTCTTGAAAGGGCATTTCAGAAGATGGGAAATGTGAAGAAGATTATTTATAGTAACAAAAATCTATTAATAAGCTAACATTCAATGACAGATACTTAGTTAAATATATCATATTGCAATATTCACATAGTATGCCACTGTTGTGAATGGATATATAATAAAATAGAAAGAGAAAACTGTTTATAAACAATATTAAGTGGAGAAAAGTCAGAAAATAAAACTGAACAGCACTATGGTTATACTCAGGGTCAACCTTTCTAAAGTACCATGCTGCTGCTAAGTCACTTCAGTCATGTCCGACTCTGTGCGACCCCAGAGACGGCAGCCCACCAGACTCCCCCGTCCCTGGGATTCTCCAGGCAAGAGTGGGTTGCCATTTCCTTCTCCAATGCATGAAAGTGAAAAGTGAAAGTGAAGTCGCTCAGTCCTGTCCGACTCTTAGCGACCCCATGGACTGCAGCCTACCAGTCTCCTCCATCCATGGGATTTTCCAGGCAAGAGTACTGGAGTGGGGTGCCATTGTACATATCTACAAGTCTTAAAGATATACTTATCCTCTGATCATTAAGTCTACCAAGACCATATCCTAAGAAACTCATCTCCCTAAGGTATAAGAACAGATGTCTAATTCAAGAATACTTATTCTAGGATGTTTTATTGCCCAAAAAACACTATCATTGTAATAATAAAAATAATAATAAATTCAAGCAATAAAAAGCTGTTCTCAGTTAAAATATTTCTAAGTATAGTTACTGACCTGGAAAAGTATTTTTGACTATGGCACAGACTGTTGTTTGTCCCCCCAGGACCCAATCTTGCCTTCTTCCTTTCAGTAATAAAATTTCTAGGTTTTTTGCTAAGGACCTAGCTGCCAGAGTAGGAACTCCGGGCTTCCTTCGTGTGGGCTGAAACTGCCATGAACGTGACCCAGTTTCAACCAGATGAAGAGGCCAGTGCCCCTGAGATGGTGAGCTACACTGCAGGGGGCACCGGGTCCCTGCAGGACTTCCTGGAGCAGTCATTCCCCCCACTCCACAATCACGGGCCACTCATGTCTGGACTGGATTCTGAGGAAGAAAACTATTTAGCTGCTGTATTTTAGAGTCTCTGATACAGCAACTTAGCCTGTACCTAAGAAATACAATGCTACTTAATTCAATAAAAATAAAATAATTAAAAAGTGCACGTAGCATCATTCTTCTTTTGTAATGGAAACAACTATACCAAAAAATTATAAGATTACACTGAAAGAGTTTAGGACATGCCAACTCAAAACATGCCGCTTTGGCATAATGATCATTTGGAGTTAAAGGCACTTGAAAAACAGCAGATGCAAGGAGGACACTGACCTTCCTTTTTCTTTCTAAAAGGAGACAACAAAACTTGCATGTGAATGAAGCCCTCCCTACATCAGGGGGAAGAAGCGTGCACAACACCAGAGCCTGAGAGAGGAGGCTGTGGGAAGCTAAACACACAGACATTGTAAAAATCACTCTCATATCCTGTAAGTCTCCCCAGATATTTTATTTTTCCACAACTGCTACTCTTTGTTCAACCTAGTATTTTAGCACCTCGGCAGAGTTACTTCTTTGGGTCTTCATTTTTCTTGTGAGGGCTCCCATGAACACAGAAAAAAATCCATATGCTTTACTCCTGTTAATCTGTCCCACAGTAGTCCCAGTCAGAAACCCTAAGGGGGTAAAGGAAAAATTATACCTCCCCTATAATACCCAAATACTAGTAGTAGTTATCATTGGTGGTAGACATGGGATGTATTTTCTTCTTTGTACTCACATATTTTTGAAAATTTCATAATGAACATATATATGTAATAAAGAATTACTAAATGTATCTTACAGTGTTTTGAAGAGCCTAACTAATGTATATTTCTTAAGCAGCAGGTTTCAAACAATAGAGAACATCAGATCTTACAAGGTACTTATTAAAAAACAGATCCCAGGGCCATACCCTCAGGAATTCTGATTCCTAACAAGTCTTGGATAGACCCAAGTTATCTTAGAGTGCCCTAAATAATTCTGAGGGCTTCCAGGGTGGCTCAGATGGTAAAGAATCTGCCTGCAATGCAGGAGACCTGGGTTCAATCCCTGGGTCAGAAAGATCCCTTGGAGAAGGGAAAGGCTACCCACTCAAGTATTCTGGCCTGGATAATGCCATGGACAGAGGAGCCTGGTGGGCTACAGCCCACTGGGTCGCGAAGAGTCGGACATGACTTAGCAACTACTACACACACTTCTGAATAGCACTGAAAAGATATGTTAGGACCTGCCTTTTTCAAACAGGAGCAAGGACCTGGGCTCTGGGCACAGCCACCAAGGCGATTAGAGATTCTGGAAGAAATCTGCAACACGTGAGGTTTATACTAGAGGATAAGATTTTAAGCTAAATACTAAAATCCAGTGAAGAACTACATTTAGAATTATTGAGCAGCGAATGCTAATTACTTAAACAAAAGATTCATTTCAAAAGGTACTATGAATACAATGGCCTTTAAGGGCCAAAAAAAGCAACTATCTTCTTGACAAAGGGAACACAAGGAGCAGAAGAGCAAAAGGGTAGGGCCACCTTCTGCAGGGAATCTGGACTTCAGAAAGACTCTTGGGGCACATTCCAATGCACTTAGGACCTAAAACCACATGGTCACCCCCGGGTGACCTGAGAGTGCTGCTCGTATCCACAGCCAGCAGCTTCTGACTCCCACCAGCTATTTGAGAAAAGGGCTAGACAAGAGCAGGAGCCTGGCTTATAGCCCATCCAAGAGCTCCAGGCAAACCCAGAGGACGGGGAGGCGTGCAGCAGGAAAGGCCGAAGGAATGCCAACCTGGGGGGCAAACGGGGGAATCTGACAGCCCTGGCCGCCACACTCCCAGGGGCTCTGAGAAGCCAGGGCTGGGGGTCCCTGTGCTGTGCTAAGAAACAAGGGTGCAATGCCTGGACGCTCAGCATATGCTCTGAGCTCAGCTCAGTCATCCTCTGCACGAGGAGCACTGGCCTCTGAGATGACAGACGCTGGGCCTTCCTGAAAAATGTCCATTAGGGGTGAGGGTAAAAATGCTCATGCAGACCAGCAGACGTTGATGGCAGGGCATACAAAGAAAACCACTGGCTAAACAGAGATGTGGTTGAGGAGAAAAGCAGGGGCCTGAATGGATACTTAGCAGTGAACATCTGAGGACTTTTGAAGGTTTTAGGACATTACTTCAGAGGGAAGTGTGTGCTCTTCTGCCTGTCCCGAGCTCCCTGCCTTACAGATGCCTCTTCTAAGCCAGACTCTGACACTGAGTCACTGATGCTTAGCACTGGGCCTCATAGTCACCATGGCAATAAAAGCCTCACGCCCCATCCTGCCTGGTTCGTAGGGACAAGCCTAGGGGGAGGTGACCCACGGCACTCCCAACAGCCAGGGTTCCCGGGACAGGAACGTGCCAGTAATGTCCTGAAGCAATGGGTCTCAAATCCTGTTGAATAGTAGAATCTAATGGGCAGAATTTTAAAACAATATTTAAATTCTCACCACTCGGCACCAAAAGCAGTCCATCCTAAAGGAAATCAACCCTGAATATTCATTGGAATGACTGATGCTGGAGCTGAAACTCCAATACTTTGACCACCTCATGCGAAAAGACCCTGATGCTGGGAAAGATTGAAGGCAGGAGAAGGGGACGACAGAGGACGAGATGGTTGGATGGCATCCCCAACTCAATGGACGTGGGTCTGAGCAGGCTCCAGGAGTGGGTGTTAACAGGGGCCTCTGGGGGGAGAGAGATGTTTATTGTCTTGACTGTGGTGATACATTTGCAGGTGTATATGGCAAAACAGACTACACTGTACACTTTAAATACTGTATGTCACTTATACCTCGATAAAGTTGTTTTTAAAAAACAAAAGTTTAGGCTCTCCAGTCCGAATGAATTGGAATCTCTAGGGATGGAACACAGGAGTGTTCTAAAGCACTGCTGTTGTTGTTCAGTCATTAAGTCGGGTCCAACTCTGCAACCGCATGGAAAGCAGCATGTCAGGGTTCCCTGTCCTTCACTGTCTCCTGGACTTTGTTCAAGCTCAAGTCCACTGAATTGGTGATGCCATCCCACCATTTTATCCTCTGTTGGCCACTTCTCCTCCTGCCCTCAATCGTTCCCAGCATCAGGGTCTTTTTCAATGAACTGGCTCTTCACATCGGATGGCCAAAGTATTGGAGCTTCAGCATTAGTCCTTCCAATGAATATTCAGGGTTGATTTTCTTTATGATTGACTGGCTTGATCTTCTTGCTGGGACTCATAGAGTCTTCTCCAGCACCACAGTTCAAAGCATCAATTCTTCGGCAGTCAGCCTTCTTTATGGTCCAATTCTCACATCTGTACATGATTACTGGAAAAATCATAGCTTTCACTAGATGGACCATTGTTAGCAAAGTGATGTCTCTGCTTTTTAACATGCTGTCTAGATTAGTCATAGCTTTTTTTCTAAGGAGCAAGCATCTCTTAATTTCGCAGCTGTAGTCACCATCCACAGTGATTCTGGAGCCCAAGAAAATAAAATCTGCCACTGCTTTCACTTTTTCCCTATCTTTTGCCATGAAGTGATGGGACTGGATGCCAGGATCTTAATTTTTTGAAAGCTGAGTTTTAAGCCGGCTTTTTCACTCTCTACTTTCACCTTCATCAAGTGGCTCTTTAGTTCCTCTTCACTTTCTACCATTAGAGTGGTATCATCTGCATATCTGAGGTTGTTGATATTTCTCCCAGCAATCTTGATTTCAGCTTGTGATTGATCCAATCTGGCATTTCGCATGATGTACTCTGCATATAAGTTAAATAAGCAGGGTGACAATATACAGCCTCATCGTACTCCTTTTCCAATTTGGAACTAGTCTGTTGTTCCATGTCCGATTCTAACTGTTGCCTCTTGACCTGCATACAGGTTTCTCAGGAGGCAGTTAAGGTGGTCTGGTATCCCATCTCTTGACAGGTTTCTCAGGAGGCAGTTAAGGTGGTCTGGTATCACCATCTCTTGACAGGTTTCTCAGGAGGCAGTTAAGGTGGTCTGGTATCACCATCTCTTGACAGGTTTCTCAGGAGGCAGTTAAGGTGGTCTGGTATCCTATCTCTTGAAGAATTTTCCACAATTTGCTGTGATTCACACAGTCACACAGTGCACAGTCACTTTAGTGCAGTCAATGAAGTAGAAGTAGATGTTTTTCTGGAACTCCCGTCCTTTTTCTATGATCCAGGGGATGCTAGCAATTTGATCTCTGGTTCTTCTGCCTTTTCTAAATCCAGCTTGTACATCTGGAAGTTCTTGGTTCATGTACTAATGAAGCCTAGCTTGAAGAATTTTGAGCATTACCTTGCTAGGATGTGAAATGAGTGCAGGTTCAAAAGCCTGGACTGTAGTTAATCCAACGTGCAAGTGTGGTCAGTCGTGTCCGACTCTTTGCAACGCCATGCACTGTGGCCTGCCAGGCTCCTCTCTCCATGGGATTCTCTGGGCAAGAATACTGCAGTGGGTTGCCATTCCCTTCTCCAGGGGATCTTCCCAACCCAGGGATTGAACCTGCATCTCCCACATTGCCAGGTGGATTCTTTACCACTGAGTAGCGCTACAACAAACCTACTCCCCCTTTCTTTTTAAAAACAGTATTTTATTAAAAAGTGTATTTTTAAAGGCAACTCACATGATTCTGATGCAGGCAGTGACTGCCAGATGTTTGGAAACTGCTATCCAAGACACCCCCTGCATCTTGGTTTGGTATTTAAATGGTGAGTTATTTCATATTTAAAAAGAATCTGGGGGGAAAATTGTACAATTGTACAAGGGGGAAAAAACACGCCCCAAGGTAGAAATAAGTCCTTAACATATTGTCAGGTGGGAAAAAAAATTATAAGAGTGAGAAGAAAATAAATCAATCTATTTCTATAATTATGATCTCTATCTATATCTTTAACTACTACTTTTTGAAATGACATGCAGCCAGAAACAGTACAATGCAGAGACATTTCTTATCCCTGGGTACACATTTTCTCCGTGGGGGATTACAGAATGATATAAGAGAAACCTTATTATTATAGCCATATGTAATTTATACATTTTCTAGAATAAACATTGGAGAAGGCGATGGCACCCCACTCCAGTACTCTTGCCTGGAAAATCCCATGGACGGAGGAGCCTGGTAGGCTGCAGTCCATGGGGTCACAAAGAGTCGGACACGACTGAGTGACTTCACTTTCACTTTTCACTTTCACGCACTGGAGAAGGAAATGGCAACCCACTCCAGTGTTCTTGCCTGGAGAATCCCAGGGACGGGGGAGCTTGGTGGGCTGCCGTCTATAGGGTTGCATAGAGTCGGACACTACTGAAGCGACTTAGCAGCAGTAGCAGCAGGAGAATAAACATGCATATTTTTGTGATATGTGATCATTCAATCAAAAGTCTATATTAAAACTCAGTGACTCTCATTTATATCCATGATTGATTTAGCTGCTCATCCACTGATGTATCAGGTAAACTGTGTTCATGGGTTAATGCTGAAATGCTCCGTGTGCTTAGCTGCACAGTCATGTCCGACTCTTTGTGACCCTGTGGACTGTAGCCCACCAGGCTTGTCTGTCCATGGGGATCCTCCAGGCAAGAATACTGAAGTGGGTTGCCATGCCCTTCTCCAGGGGATCTTTCCAACTCAGGGATCGAACCTGTGTCTCCTGCAACAGCAGGCGGATTCTTTACCACTGAGCCACCAGGGGAGCCCTCAATAGCTGTTTGGTGAATCTGCATGTAATGCAGTCTCCCCAAGGAAGGATAACACAGACAACGCTGACACAGTGACAAGAGCCCAGGGCACTGGAAGGAAGGCAGCCCAGATGTGTGAGCAGACTTTCTGTTTCTTAGAATGCACAGAACTTTCCAATGCTGATTTTCTACAACCTCCCACCACGCTCCTGAAAGGCCTACCTGGAGCCAGTGTATCATGTTTTGCACAGAAGTTCCGGCAGGATTGTGTGTTGCATACACAGCCACTCTAGACTGCAAAATAAATATGTGGAAATAAAGAATGAAAATAGCATGAAGGAGGCATTGATATTAAACACAGTTCATACTGGGAAGCATTAAAAACTACAGAGCCATAACCTCAAATACATGAGATTGAGAACCAGAAAAAATTCTTTGACCACAAGTATTAATACATCCTATAAAAATATGCATAATCACACACACACAAAGGAAATACATAAAAAAATTAAAAATAAATAAATAAATTAAAAAAAAAGGAAATACAGCAACATTGCAACTGTGGTGCTTACCAGCTGAGATTACTGGTCATTTCTATTTTCTTCTGCATGTTTTTCTGAATTTCCAAAGTTTTCTATGACAATCACACCCTGCTTTTTATTCATCAGAAAAATCAACATCCCTTAAAAATGTCCTTGAGTCTTCACTTCAGAATTTTAAAACTTATTTTCAAACTATAACTCAATAAATTACAAATGTAACTTGTAATTACAATATATCAGCACATTGCTGGCCAAGGGTTTACATTTTATAAAATAAATAAGTAGATGTATATAAATGGGTGTTTGTGTATCAGTGGACATTCCAAAAGTTAAACACAGCTAAATGTGTCTATTATTTTAAAGAAAAAATTCCTTAAAAAATATAAATATCAGAATTTAGATGATGAGCAATCTCCTTATTGCATAGTTTTCACACAGGTGCAAGGCAGGAACCCGACAAGCACTGGCCAGAGGCTGGCCGCAGACGGTGCTTCAGGCACCTGCCAAGGTGGCTTCTCGTGCCTCTGCAATGAGATTCTTGAGCTCTACTGAGGTCACTCCTGCCTCTCCCACATCCTCCAACACAAAGACACATATTCACAGATAAAATAAAATCTCTGAAAGTTTAAAGCAAGTGTTATTGTAAACATACATACCATATTCAAATTTCTCTCATTAAATCCACACAGAACAAAAAAGACATTTCCGCAAAGCTCCTTCAGAATGACATGAGTGCACATATGGGTACTTAGCCACTTCAAAAACGTATTCTGTGGAAAAAATTCTTTGATCCCAAATAAATCCTATAAAATAAAAAGACTGTCTCAGCATTTCATTATGATGTAGCGGCCTCCATGTCCCGCCTCACAAGCAGATACATGCCACCTATCTCCACAGAGGGACTCAGACGAGAAAGGGCAACCAGTCATGCAAACCAGGATTCCTGGGTGATGTGCTTACTAAGGCAACAGCAGATATGACACGTGTGAAAATCTCAAATGCAAAAATGAAGGCAGCGAATCAAATAGGTCCACAGAAGGCTTTTACAGAGGGAAAGGGCCTGAATGATCCCTCATCCCAGGGCCATCCCCAGGTTTCATCTGACGTTGATAGATGGCTAGTGACTTCTGAGAAACAGATGAAACTGTAATTGGTCAGCAATGTGTTTCCTTAGAACACATACGTCTAATCCAATCCTACTGGCCAGTGCGCCAAATCCTGCCCGCTCCTTTTGGGGGCTTTTTAATATTTGATATAAAATTTACCATTTGAACCATTTTTCAGTGTTCAGTTCCGCATCAGTACATTCACAGTGTTGTGTGACCATCACCACTATCGGTCTTCAGAATTCTTTTAGCGTCTCGGACTGAAACTCTGTACCCATTAAGCAATAAAGCCCCATGCCTCCTCTGTCAGCATGCCGTTTTTATAAAGCTTTATGAGAACACAGCTGAGCTTATCTCTTTACACACTGTCTCACATAATAATGGCAGAGCTCGGTGGTTGCAATGGCAATGATGTGACCCATAAAGCCAAAAATATTTACAGAAAATGTTTGCTGACTCCTTGTGTACAGCAGGCTTGATCAATGGCCCCTGGACCTGTGCTCAAGTATTTCTGGGGTAATCACCATGCCTTCCAGGCAGATCTTCACAGATGTACATACCATGAAACAGGAAAAAGATCTTCCTTATAGTGAACTCAAATTATCTCCTTATAATTTACACTTTTGCTAATGCCTATCCAGAAGGATAAGCAGAATGAAAAATTCAAATGCTTATAAAGGCAGTTTTATGGGTTGAATTGTGTTCCTTCCCCAAAAGACATTCCTTTTATCTCACTATGTGACATATTTGGAAATAGGGTCTTTATCAAGGTACTCGAGTTACACAGTTGAATACGTTAAAAAAATATGTTTCTCTCTGGACCTATACAGGTATGTAAATTCACCCACAAGGTCCATAGGAAAAGACCCCAAACTGAGCACCATGAGGAAAGTACTAGGAGAAGCCTTGGTAGTTGAAGGTACTTTGCAATCTCTAATTGTTTATAATGAAAACTGAAGCTTCTATTATCCAAGGTATTTAAAATAAATCTGGTTAGAGGGACCCATGTCTTATCTGCCTGTCTGACCACTGGTACAGAGAATCTGGGTTCTGAGGTCAGAGGAGGGTCTGTATGTCCTGTGAACATACTTCTTAAATGGCCAAGAGATATGTATACATTAAGGGTATATTCCTGTATAGGGTTTCAAATGTGTGTGTATAAATGTATCATGTCCAGAATATAGATAGTGCATCTGGCCTCAGCTGGTTCTCAACTTCTCATAAAAATTACTGCCTCCCTGAGTACAGCTTGGGGGCTTCACGCATTCATCTCGGATGACGTTATCAGCCCGCGCATAGGGGTCATATAATAAAATATAACAGGAACTGTGTCTTTAGATCACCATCAGTGTGGCCAACGTCAGGCACGTGGACGCTCCCATCTCCCACTTCCTGCCTATTCCTCTACGCTCAGGCCCATCCTATGGAATAGAGGGCAACTTCAAGGAGGTTTAAGCTGCCTTTCTCCTGGTCTTCCTCGTGCTCTCTTTCTTGGCAGGTAGGGCGCTGCACTGATATGTTAACCATGAGAACAGGAGGCTCCAGTGTAGAGTTAAGGATACCTTCCCTGACTCCCTAGGATCTGGAAGTAGGGGTGAAGCAGGGAAGAAGAATCATGGAAAGAAGGAAACCCGCGACTCCGTTGGTGGGGGAGGAAGACACGTTCTTCCACTAAAGGCCGGTTCTTCAGCACCAAAGGAAATCTGTGAAGGAAGGGAGTGGGGGTGGGGTGGGTCCAAATACCTTGAGAAAAAGTTCTGGAATTTGTGCTAATTTAACTACAGGACCAGTCATGAACTCGGTTGAAGCCACAGGAGCCAGGGCAAAAAACATTTTAATCTTTTTGGCCAGCTCGGGGATCCGTGAAAACGCTATAAAACCTGTGAGAACAAAAGGAAAAGAACAGAATTCCATCTTCCAGGACTTCCCTCTGCAAAGGCAAGGGTGGGTGTGCATGCTGCCCTCTAGTGGCAACTTGAGAACCATGCAAATAATAGTGAAGGTCGTTCAGGTTGTTGTGCCCAACTCTTTGCAACCCCATGGACTATACAGTCCATGGAATTCTCCGGGCCAGAATACTGGAGTGGATAGCCGATCCCTTCTCTGAGGATCTTCCCAACTCAGGGACCAAACCCAGGTCTCCCACACTGGGCTTCCCTGGTAGCTCAGCTGGCAAAGAATGCACCTGAAATGCAGGAGACCCCGGTTCAATTCCTGGGTCGGGAAGATCTGCTGGAAAAGGGATAGGCTGCCCACTCCAGTATTCTTGGGCTTCCCTGGTGGCTCAGCTGGTAAAGAATCTGCCTGCAATGTGGGACACCTGGATTTGATCCCTGGGCTGGGAAGATACCCTGGAGAAGGGAACAGCTAGCTACCCACTCCAGTATTCTGGCCTGGAGAATTCCTTGGACTGTATGGTCCATGGGGTCGAGAGTTGGACATGACTGAGTGACTTTCACTTTCACTAGATACTGGGTATGGTTCCCTGTGCTATACAGTAGGTCCTTGTTGATTATCTATGCAAGCGATGCCAGGAAGCAAAACTCTAGAAATGAGGGCCTCTGAAAGCCTATGTAGCTTCCCAGGTGGCACAGTGGTAACGAATCTGCCTGCCAACGCAAGAGACTCCAGAGACACGGGTTCGATCCCTGGGTTGGGAAGATCCCCTGGAGAACGGAATGGCTACCTACCGACTCCAGTATTCTAGCCTGGAAAATTCCATGGTCAGAGGAGCCTGGAGGGCTTACAGTCCACGGGGTTGCTAAGATTTGGACACGACTGAGCACACATGCACACACAGACACCTACGTGTGCACACACTGAGTTTGGTTAAATCAGTAAATCAAGTATTTGTTAAGTGCTTGTTTCGATTTTCAACCTAGATATACACTGGAAGAAATCCAAGTTGCTAGAACCAGGAGATGTTTCCCATTCCTTTATGATGTAAGCCGGACTGAAGACTGTATTCCTAATAGCTCCACCCCTGGTCCCCATCCCTTCATCGCTAAGAATGATGTACAAAGGTATTCAAAGCAATCACTATGGACTCAAAAGGAACTTACACATTTAGAATTCTCTAGCTCCAAAATGGAGAAGGCAATGGCACCCCACTCCAGTGTTCTTGCCTGGAGAATCCCAGGGACGGGGGAGCCTGGTGGGTCTATGGGGTCGCACAGAGTCAGATACGACTGAAGCAACTTAGCAGCAGCAGCAGCAGCAGCAGCTCTAAAATATCTTTTAGCTTCCTTTTGGGTCACTTCTTGCCTTAAACTTGGCCCCAGAATGTCAACTTTGAAAGCAGTGGAGCAAAGGACACAAATAAACAAGTCAAGGAAGAAGGAATATAGATGAAAAAGCGGTTAAGTCCATTAATAAGAAGAGCAGTCATGTCCGTGTCACTTTTTGCTTGAAGGCTCTCAAGCTGGCTAAGAGCGGAGGGGTGGTAATGAGAGCAAGGCTGCTTGACCACATATCTGGAGACACTTTAAAGTATTTTTACCTTTCATATCATAGTTTTCTTCTAGAGAAGTATTCTAAGGAGATTGTGTAATAGGAACACAAAGATATTAGTCATAACTTACCCTTAAAGAGGGAATTAAACCAATTATGACACAGGTCTCTAGTCCGTATTCAGGGGAACTCGTTTGCTCAAATTATGGGCAATTCTTTTTTTTCTTGAAACTTTGCTAAATTTTGTTTCTGTTACAATGAACCCATATTACTTTTATCATCAGCATAAATCAAAAATACATGTGACTTTTAAAAACTGTAAATAAAGCATATTATGGCATCCTTATAATTAGTTTAGTCTACTTCACTTTTAAAAATCAGCATATTTCCTTGTTTTCTTTATAAAAGCTCCTACATTTATACAACTCCTTGTTGTCTGTCTGCCCTCTCACATCCCCATAGTATTTAACTAGGAAGATATGTAATATGCGTGTGTGTGCGTGCTCAGTCATGTCCTACTCAGTGGCCCCCTGGACTGTGGCGCGCCAGGCTCCTCTGTCATGGAATTTTCCAGGCAAGAATACTGGAGCGGGTTGCCATTTCCTGCTCCAGGGGATCTTCCTGACTTGAACCCACATCTCTTGTATCTCCTGTTTCTCCTGCATTGGCAGGTGGATTCTTTACCACTAGTGCTACCTGGGAAGCCCCGTAATAGGCTGTGGCTTACATTAATTCCTTCAATCAAGGGAGCCATATACAGCATGTTTACCTATTTATGTTTAAGTCTGAATTTCCAGAGAAGACTCGGTTTTACAAAAATTCTTTGCCCTTTTCACTATTTCTGCTTGGCATTAAAAAACAAACATAAAACTCCATCTGAACTAACCATTTTTTAATATTTCACTTTTAAGGGCAAACACTGTAACAAGACATTTTATCCACCTTCCGTTTTTACTATATACATACCTATTGTGGTGCCTTGAGAATGACCCACATAGTACAGTTGTTCTTGGCCAGTTTTATTCAGAATGAAGTTAATTGAAGCTGGTAGGTCATAATTTGCCATCTCATCAAAACTGTAATCCAAATAAAAAGAAATCTTTCATGGAGACATGGTACACAAATACAACATCATACAAATAACAAGTGTGTGGGTCTGATGAGTCATTACAAGCTGAACACAGCTGGGTACACCAGCCCTGAGTGCAGAAAACTGAACTTCACCGGGTTGCAGAAGCCTCTCTGGGCTTCTTGATACCCATGCCTCCTGAAAATAACTGCTTTCCTCACTTTTCAGAGTGTGATCCATTTTTGAAATTTTCTATGATGGCAGACTTCATCTCTGCCATCGCATATAGCTGTCGGTTGGTGACTGTGTCAATACATCACACTTTATTTGTCCATTCACTGCTGATGGGCATTTGGGAGTTTGCAACTTTTTGCTATTACAAATAATGTAACAACAAATATATTCCTGGACAGGCCTTTGGTAAAAAGCTCTCATTCTTCTGTTTTACGGCCTTGGGTAGGTTCTGGTATTACAAATGGGAAGCAAGCCCGAAGGAGTCCCTGGTGCTGACTTTCTCCAACGCCTGGTTTGGGGACACAGCCCTGAGCCCGTGTGCACGCGTGCTGTTACCACCACTCCCAACGTGTCAGGCTCTCTGCCAGTCTCTTTCCAGCTTGCATCTTCTCTGTGAAGCCCCCAGTGACCTTACAAGATAGGTATTTATTATCCCCATTTTACAGACACAGAGCATGCCGCATGCATGCCTAATGTCATGCAGTGATTAACTGGTCCAGCTGGAATTAAAGAGAGAAGAGAACTTCTGGAAATAAAAAAAGTGAACACTTGGAGGACATGTTTATGAAGGAAAGGAGAAGGTTATGGGACACAATTTACTCAGCAGAACCCACACCACCAGGAATGCCAAAATAACTAAAAACTCCTTACTGAATCTAATCCTTCAATGTAACCATTTATTTATAATTTACCTTACTGCTATTTATTAAATTCCTCATATTTGGAGTACACGTTTATGAAGGAAGGGAGAAGGTTAAGGGTAGAACCTTCCATAAACCATCGGTTTCCTGTCATATGGTCTTGAATTCCCCATCTATTAGCCTCCCCAGTGTTTACACTGAGGGTACCAAGGAAATAGACCCCTGCCATAATCGACTCAAAAGATACCTGAAGGCCCAGAATTCATCCTGAGAAACTGAAAGAGTCTTGTGTTTCCGAGACCAGGTGTTTCCCCTGCTGTTCCCCATCCACACGTCAAAACCAGCATCTGCCAGGATGAAGCCCAGGCTGCTGTTGGGCAGGTTTGTGACCCAGTCGCTAGAGTCTGCCAGCAAGCCATGCTGCAGGAACACCACTGGTTTGGGACCTGGAAGGCAATCATGTGTAGAGTTAGCAGCACAAAGCTTCAAAACTGACATGATATCATGCTAACCAGATAAGTCGCAAAAGATCACAAAGCAAATAATGAAACAGAAACAAAAGACCGAGGTGGTGTTACCATTCAGGGGTAACTGTACTGTACATAATGTGTGAAGAGAGCGTGGGAGCTGTTTTTCTTGGGCACATGAAGACACTTCTCACCCATCAAAGGTGTTTTGGTACTGGGCCGTGGGAAAGGGAAAGTGAAAGTTGCTCATCTGTGTCCGACTCTTTGCGACCCCTTGGACTATACAGTCCATAGAATTCTCCAGGCCAGACTACTAGAGTGGGTAGCCTTTTCCTTCTCCAAGGGATCTTCCCAACCCAGGGATCGAACCCAGGTCTCCCACATTGCAGGCAGATTCTTTACCAGCTGAGCCACAAGGGAAGCCCACGAACGGTTAGCCTATTCCTTCTCCAGTGGATCTTCCTCACCCAGGATTTGAACCGGGGCATCCTGCATTGCAGGTGGATTCTTTACCAACTGAGCTATCACAAAGGTCATGGGAAAGATGATTGGACATTAAAAGACCAGGAAGTCAGGCTGACCAAGGAAAGACCTTAGGGACCAGTGGGGCAGGACTGCCTTGTTCCAAGAGGCTCTGGTGCTGGTCCTCACTAACAGAAGGAGCGTCTGTGCTCGGTGGTGTCTGCTGGGGAGGGTTAAGGGAAGGCAGGAAGTTAGCACACAGGGAGCGAAACTCCTAGCTGCTGGTTCCAACCTGTGCCTCTTCAGATCCTTAATGGAAAACCTGAGGCTGCGTAGTAGCCAACTTCGCAGGGCAGAGTCTTTAGAAAAGAGGATGGGCTCCAGTGGGTGTGGGAGAACCGAGGAGGGGAGAGCAGCATAAAGGGTGGGGCAGCTAGGACTGAGCGGGACGGGGAGGCAGGCGCCAGTTTGTGGGGACCAGGAGTCAGCTCCCTACCTTTTCTTGAGGGAATATTTCAAATGCCTCTGAAATCTCTCTATACTTCCCTCCCTATCCCCCCAGAAGGTTCAAAGGATTTTTGAAACGTCGAGTTGGCAACTTGAAAATATACCAGGAAACTCTTTAAACGCCACCAGTAAATAAGTTCTGGATTCCCACAAGCAATTAGGAGCCACAGATGCTTTTGCGAGAGGTGACCGTGAAGCCCAGAAAAGTGCAGGGTGCCAACTCAGGCATGTGCCCACCACACACGGTGAGCCGAGGGGCCAATTATGGCAGCTAAGGGGCTTTCAACAACATCTGCAAATACTTCTACTGAACCCCGAAGCTGCCATTTACCCCTGTATGAGGCTTACAACGTTCCCAGACCCCTTGCTCTGTAATGTATGGAAGGGTTTCCCAAAACTTGTATTTACCCCACATTTTGAATTTCCATGGACTTGGCCTGGCCTAAAACAACCTCTATTGCAATCCATGGTTAAAAGGAGTCTGTGCGTAACAGAAAAAGAAACAAAGAAAATTGTTTCAAAATGAAACAACCCAGGTACCTGGATTGCAGTTCAGTTCAGTTTAGTCGCTGTCATGTCTGACTCTTTGTGACCCCATGAATCGCAGCACGCCAGGCCTCCCTGTCCATCACCATCTCCTGGAGTTCACCCAAACTCATGTCCATCGAGTCGGTGATGCCATCCAGCCATCTCATCCTCTGTCGTCCCCTTCTGCTCCTGCCCCCAATCCTTCCCAGCATCAGAGTCTTTTCCAATGAGTCAACAGGTGGCCAAAGCATTGGACTTTCAGCCTCAGCATCAGTCCTTCCTATGAACACCCAGGACTGGTCTCCTTTAGGATGGACTGACTGGTTGGATCTCCTTGCAGTCCAAGGGACTCTCAAAAGTCTTCTCCAACACCACAGTTCAAAACCATCAATTCTTCGGCGCTCAGCTTTCTTCACAGTCCAACTCTCACATCCATACATGACCACTGGAAAAACCATAGCCTTGACTATATGGACCTTTATTGGCAAAGTAATATCTCTGCTTTTTAATATGCTGTCTAGGTTGGTCATAACTTTCCTTCCAAGGAGTAAGCATCTTTTAATTTCATGGCTGCAATCACCATCTGCAGTGATTTTGGAGCCTGACACTGTTTCCACTGTTTCCCCATCTATTTTCCATGAAGTGATCAGACCAGATGCCATGATCTTTGGTTTCTGAATACTGAGCTTTAAGCCAACTTTTTCACTCTCCTCTTTCACTTTCATCAGGAGGCTTTTTAGTTTCTTTTAACTTTCTGCCATAAGAATGGTGTCATCTGCATATCTGAGGTTATTGATATATCTCCCAGCAATCTTGATTTCAGCTTGTGTTTCTTCCAGCCCAGCGTTTCTCACGATGTACTTTGCTGCTGCTACTAAGTCGCTTCAGTCGTGTCCGACTCTGTGCGACCCCATAGACGGCAGCCCACCAGGCTCCCCTGTCCCTGGGATTCTCCAGGCAAGAACACTGGAGTGGGTTGCCATTTCCTTCTCCAATGCAGGAAAGTGAAAAGTGAAAGTGAAGTCGCTCAGTCGTGTCCGACTGCTAACGACCCCATGGACTGCAGCCCACCAGGCTCCTCCGTCCATGGGATTTTCCAGGCAAGAGTACTGGAGTGGGGTGCCATTGCCTTCTCCAGATGTACTCTGCATATAAGTTAAATAAGCAGGGTGACAATATACAGCCTTGACATACTCCTTTTCCTATTTGAAACCAGTCTGTTGTTCCATGTCCAGTTCTAACTGTTGCTTCCTGACCTGCATTTAGGTTTCTCAAGAGGCAGGTCAGGTTGTCTGGTATTCCCATCTCTTTCAGAATTTTCCACAGTTTATTGTGATCCACACAGTCAAAGGCTTTGCCATAGTCAATAAAGCAGAAATAGATGTTTTTCTGGAACTCTCTTGCTTTTTCGATGATCCAGCACATGTTGGCAATTTGCTCTCTGCCTTTTCTAAAACCAGCTTGAACATCTGGAAGTTCACGGTTCACGTATTGCTGAAGCCTGGCCTGGAGAATTTTGAGCATTACTTTACTTGCGTGTGAGATGAGTGCAATTGTGCGGTAGTTTGAGCATTCTTTGGCATTGCCTTTCTTTGGGATTGGAATGAAAACTGACCTTTTCCAGTCCTGTGGCCACTGCTGAGTTTTCCAAATGTGCTGGCATATTGAATGCAGCACTTTCACAGCATCATCTTTCAGGATTTGAAAGAGCTCCACTGAAATTCCATCACCTCCACTAGCTTTGTTCATAATGATGCTTCCTAAGGCTCACTTGACTTCACATTCCAGGATGTCTGGCTCTAGGTGAGTGATCACACCATCGTGATTATCTGGGTCGTGAAGATCTTTTTTGTACAATTCTGTGTATTCTTGCCAACTCTTCTTAATATCTTCTGCTTCTGTTATGTCCATACCATTTCGAGTCCTTTATCGAGCCCATCTTTGCATGAAATGTTCCCTTGGTATCTCTAATTTTCTTGAAGAGATCTCTAGTCTTTCCCATTCTGTTGTTTTCCTCTATTTCTTTGCATTGATCGCTGAGGAAGCCTTTCTTATCTCTCCTTGCTATTCTTTGGAACTCTGCATTCAAATGGGAATATCTTGTTTTAAGCAGGGGAGGATGTGGTAGAGAAAACTCAGTGACTTGTTAAGATACCTGTCACAGGGGATGGGAGTGGATCAAAGTCAGGTTTTTTTCTAATTCTCTTTTTGTTGTTTAGGGTTCCCCCATCCCTCACTTCAAGCTGGATCCAAAAGCCTAATGAACCACAGATACAAAGGTGAAACCAGACAGGAAGAAAGGAGTGAATCTGATCTTTCAAAGTCAGGTGTTTTCAAATCTGGAGGATCTGGGCCAAGAACTGCAAAGGGGAGGGCAGACCCCACAGCTTTCTCCTGGGAAATGCCAACAGGGGAGGAAAGGGGCTGGCACGGAGAAGCACATGGTTGAGAAACGGCTCCGCCTGACAGCAACCTCAAGCCTCTCAGCTATGTCCTTTTCAATCATTTGAGGAATGTTCACTGAGAGTTTCACTGGATAATAAGCAAAGCACTGGAAGTAAAAAGAAAAAAAAACAAAAAAAACAACAAAAAAACATCAAGTGATTCAAAACACACATTACATTTTCTGTCCTGGTACGTACTCTGTGACAGTCACTGAGCTAGCTTCAGGGATAAGAAAGTGGGTAAGCAGTGCTCCCTTCTCCATGGAGCTTCATTCTAGTCAAGGAGACAGACACGATTACCCTCCAGCCCAGTGTGGAAGGGGCTAGACTACCACACAGTAAAACTCAGAGGAAAGATAAATTTCACTCCGCCAGGAGAGGAAGAGTTGAGACAAATCTCAAGTGACAGACAGACTCCCCACAAAGGGCTCAGCCGCATGGATCTGCAGAGATCTGACATTGTATCCGGGGCCTCAGCCAGACGGGACCCCAGAGGGCACTGTAAAAGCGCTGAATCACAGGGGTTTGGGGAACCACTGGCAGGGCGTGGTGCCTTATCTGATCTGGGCACAGAGGCGATATGAAGGACTTCCTTCAGGGGCGCATATCCTTGCACGTGGGGCCAGCTCCCCTTCCTCCCAGAACGAAAGGGGCCTCCGAGGAAGAAGCCACAGAGAATATACCCCACTGGGCTTCCCATGCCTGTGACTCCAGGAGCCACGGTGGGCCACCAACAAAGAGAAAATACTAACAAGCCCAGGCCTGGGGTGGAAAATACGTGCTGAACTGCCTGTCCCTTCCCTCTGACATTTAGCGAATGCAAAACGGCAGCAGAACAGACAAGGGCACTGTGACAGGCCTACCCACCTGTCTGCCAGCTTCTCCTACCTGCTCCTACCTGGCTCCCATGAGATGGGGCAGGCGGAGGAAGGAAGGCACGATGTCATCTCCTCCAACCCACCACCAGTCAAGGATTTGCTGGAAAAGGAAGTTTCTCTCCAGGAGGGTTAAGCCTACTGTCATTCTCATCTTCCAGTGAATTACTTTAATCAGATTTCTCTTCATCCTGCTGAGAGAAGCTAACTGAAGTAACAGCTAGCTATTACTTTGCACCCCTCTGTACACAGGCGATTCTCCCAAGGACCAGCCTATCCACGCATGCCAGCACCTGCAGCCTGGTCTGTCTGAGCAACAGACCAACACAGCGGGACAAGGGCTGTCTTTCCTGAAGAGCCCTACTGTGAGTTTGTCCAAACTGGCCGTACGAGGGCTGCAGGCTGAGGAAAAGGCCTCCGGGCACCTTTAGCCCAGAGAGGGTGAGTGACTTTATCGGTTACCTACGTAGTCAGCACAGAGCCAGCAAAGAGATGCAGTCCCGTGATGGCCCTGATAGGGCCAAACGTGGGTGGGAGCCCAGAAGGGATTACTCAGGCTTCAAAAATGAATCTGCTGAGCCCACAGCCTCACAAGACGAAGATGACTGGGTGCCTACGGAAGTTCCTCCCACCTCCCAGGGCACTGGCCTTCTCTACCAGGGCAGTGTGCCTCCACCACCCTGGAAACTGCTGTGAGAACTCAGCTGAGGTCCAATGAAGAACTGAAAGGAGGAGGTGGAGGAGCAGATCACAAAGATCAGAACATTGGCATGAAACAGACTGTGGTTCTTACTGGGTATGAAGCCCTATAGGATTTACTCAATCTCTCTGGAATATAGATGTTCTTATCTAAAGTGGGGGATGACACAGTGGTTGATAAATAATAGTGACTCATAATAATAATACTAATAAATGTACTACTGTAATTAATTATTATTAGAACAGCTCTGTGAAGAAAGACAACATGAACGGGCATTCTTTGGCCATGGTAACGTCATCTCAGTTACAGTAGGAGTGAGAGAGTCATTTCCTAGGCAGGTTGATAGGAAATCTAGGGGTCCCCAAGGAGAGAGGGGTCTGGAATTCTCAAGGAGGAAGAAAGGACAAACTTTTCACAGTCTTTGTAGACCAGGACCTGGGGACTGGAGTCGATGAAAATGAGAGGGTAACAGGCAGGAAGGCCAGGGGTCTCCAAATGGAGGAAATAGCCTGCAAGTGTCAGACATTTTTATCTCTCTTAAGCGGCAGGAGGAAACAAACTAGCAATATTTTTTCCTTCTCTATACAAATTTAAAGGGAGGTTTCTCTTAAAATACTGTGTTGCCATAATGACACCCGGTTTCCCCTGAAGTTAGCTATTCTTGAGCCTAGAGATAACCAATGCCTTTTTCTTATGGAAATGTTTGTCTTAAGCTATGCTAAGGTACTATGCCTTTACCCCAAACTCTGTCTCCAAGTCGGTTCCGCCTCTTGGCCCAGAACCTACTTGACAAACCAGTATGTTATACTCAGATATTGTTCCCCTAATCTATGTAAATGAAACTATTTGTATGGTGGTCTGCCCTTCTTCAAGATTCAAGTTAATCATTTTATGGCCCAGGATAAACCATTTGGCGCCAAGATTATCCCAAAATGCATCTTATGGGTGAGGGGCCTGGTGCCATTCTGAATTTTAAGACATTCCTTTCTTTCATTAACAGACTGCTGGTGACTATATAACATCCAGCTGAAGACTAGCAGGGGGGTACTCTTTCTGTCCTCTTCTGATGCCTATGTCAGAAGCTTTCTCTATCTCCTTTATA
This sequence comes from Bos grunniens, assembly GCF_055505025.1. NCBI lineage: Eukaryota > Metazoa > Chordata > Mammalia > Artiodactyla > Bovidae > Bos > Bos grunniens. Next base: position 11,338,159 of record NC_141190.1, read on the forward strand.
CTTTAATAAAACTTTATTACACAAAAGCTCTGAGTGATCAAGCCTCGTCTCTGACCCCGGATTGAATTCTTCTCCTCCGGGGGCCAAGAATCCCGGTGCAGTCCCGTGATTCAACAACAACCTTTCAGGAGCGCACTAAGTGTTGACTGGGTCAGGCACCATGCTACATGCACCATCTCAGATAAGAAACCATGCATCTTGCTGAGCTGGGGCAGCAGACTACACGGTGGCCATCAAAGATGTTGTGTTGTCTAGTCACTAAGTTGTGTCTGACTCTTTTGAGATCCCATGGACCATAGTTGGCCAGGCTCCTCTGTCCATGGGATTTTCTAGGCAAAAATATTGGAGTGGGTTGCCATTTCCTTCTCCAGGGGATCTTCCCAACCCAGGGATCAAACCCACATCTCCTGAATTAGCAGGTGGATTCTTCACCACTGAGCCACTGGGGAAACCCATTCCCAATTCCTGGAACCTGTGAACATGTTACCTCATGGGGCAAAAGGAACTTTGCAGATGTGATTAAGAATCTTAAGATGGGGTATCATCCTAGGTTATCCAGTAGCCCCAATGTAACCACTAGGGTCCCTCTAAGAGGGTCAGAATGAGAGAGAAACTGGAAAATGCTATTGGCTTTGAGGATAGAGAATGGGGCAGGTAAGGTGGGTAGCTTCCCAATGCTGGAAAAGGCAAGAAAGGGATCTTTCCCAAGTGCCTCCAGCAGGCAGCCCTACCTTGATCTTAGGACTTGCGACCTGCAGAACAGTAAGATAAAAAAATCTGTGCTGTTTTAAGCCACTAAGTTTGTGGTGGTTTGTTACAGCAGCAATAGGAATTTAAGGAAATAGTTGGGTACTAGCTTTTACCCTCATTTTTCAGATAAGAACTCTGAGATACAGTGTAGCTAAGTTATCTGTGCAGAGTTACGCAGCTGGAAATCCCAGATCAGGACTCTCTGCAATCCCATGGACTGTAGCCTGCCAAGCTCCTCTGTCCATGGGGTTTTCCAGGCAAGAATACTGGAGTGGGTTCCCATTCCCTCCTCCAGGGGATCTTCCCAACCCAGAGACTGAACCCAGGTCTCCTACATTACAGGCAGATTCTTTAAAGTCTGAGCCACTAGGGAAGTCACTGCACTCACATTCCACAGTCACCCTGCTAGAAAGGTCATGACCCTCAGCAGGAAGGAACACAACAGTGCTGGGATCACAGAGCAGGGAAGAAAAATACCCCGTCCTCAGGGCGCCTCTCTCCCCAGCAGTAGCCATGGTCACGATGATTGCTAAGCAACAAGAAGGCAGAAACCATTCGTCTCATCCACTGCAGCATCTGTGGCACCTGATGCTGAGTCTGCCATGTGGTGCTTACGGCAGGGAAATTTGATAAATAAATGCAATAGTGAAGGAATAAAGAAAGGAAAGGAAAGAAAAAAAAAAAAAAAAACAGTGCATACTCAAAGCTACGGATTTTCCAGTAGTCACATATGGATGTGACAGCTGGAACATAAAGAAGGCTGAGCTCTGAAGAAATGATGCTTTTGAACTGTGGTGCTGGAGAAGACTTTGATATTCTTTTGGACTGCAAGGAGATCAAGCTGGTCAATCCTAAATGAAATCAACCCTGAATATTAACTGGAAGGACTATAGCTGGAGCTCCAATACTTTGGCCACCTGAAGCGAAGAGCCAACTCGTTGGAAAAGACCCTGATGGTGGGAATGACTGAAGGCAGGAGGAGAAAAGGGTGACAGAGGATGAGATGGTTAGACAGCATCACCAACTCAATGAACATGAATTTGAGCAAACTCCAGAAGATAGTGGAGGACAGGGAAGCCTGGCATGCTACAGTCCATGAGGTGGCAAAGAGTCAGACACAATTTAGCAACAGAGCAACAACAACAAATTCACACACACACACAGATACACCATGTGCACTTTCCAGGGCACAGCCTTCATTAGAGCTTACTATGTACCCACGATGGTGCTAGACCATTTATGTTACTCTTCCCGCATTATAGATGGGGTCTCTGAGGCATAGAAAAAAAGAAATAATTTGCCCCAGGATGCAGATACAATTAGTATATGGTGGAGCTGGGAACCGTGTGATCACGTGACATTAAAGTGCCCATTATCTCCATGCCAAACTGCCTTTCTGCTTTCCATGCCCTTCTCTGTTACCACAGCCTGCCTTTAAACAGAGGTGCCGTGCCTCTGAGCTCAGGAGGATCCTACCCCCCTGTGGTCATCATAAAGTGTAGATGCTTCGGTCAACCCAGGCCCAGGAGGACCAGGACTGCACTAACAGGCAGACTAAAGCCCTGGACCGGAGAGATTATCAAGTAATCAGAAAAGGTCTGGGCCTCCGACAGCTCACAGTTTAGTGGGGAAGCCAGAGATTACAAGCATCATCACCCACATAAGCTAAGCTAAGCTAAGTCACTTCAGTCGTGTCCGACTCTGTGCGACCCCATAGACGGCAGCCCACCAGGCTCCCCTGTCCCTGGGATTCTCCAGGCAAGAACACTGGAGTGGGTTGCCATTTCCTTCTCCAATGCATGAAAGTGAAAAGTGAAAGTGAAGTCGCTCAGTCGTGTCTGACTCTTAGTGACCCCATGGACTGCAGCCCACCAGGCTCCTCCGCTCATGGGACTTTCCAGGCAAGAGTACTGGAGTAGGGTGCCATTGCCTTCTCCGCACCCCCATAATACACTATTATTTATTGTCTTAACTGTCTTAACTGCTGTGAGGGAAACACAGAGAGCTATGAGAATGTGTAGCCAGAGGCCTGACTGGGTGTGAGTGGCTGGGGAATTCCTCCCTGATACAACACTGAGGTTAGACAGGAGGAAGACAGGGAGTACAGGGGAAGAAGGGGTGCTGAGCCAAGCATCTTCTCTTTCACTCTGACTCTCTGCTCCTGGCCCCAATCTGCAAATACAAAAGAAAACTGCTGTGCAGCTGACACTGCCCCGCGGCACTCAGTTAGGCAGAGGGTCTGAACACAGCCCCACACCCAGTGCGTCATCAAGGTCCAAGGGCATGAGCTCAGAGAGCCAGAGTCAACGAGTCCAGGCACTGCCTAATGGCCCTACGTCTTCCCAATGCCACCCCGGGGGGAGGAATTGCATCCTAGTTGATCAAGGCCTCTGTTTAGCTTGGCAGGGCACTGCATTTTGGAAATGGTTTCCTTAGGAATCACATATAAGAACAGAAAATTCAGAAATTGGATGGAATCCTAAAACATATAACCAAAATTAATTAAAAAAAAACAAAAAACACAGGCTGATGGCCTTTTCCTGCAAAACCTAACTCACAAGTCAGGTTGTGAATTTTCAATTACAACTCAAAAAGTACAATGGGCAACCCCTGAGGAGTTTTACCAAAGCAAAGTTCAGAGAGCCTGTTTCTTCACTAAGGCAATTACACTCCAGAATGCACTTCACTCATCAGGCCAGTAGAACCACCGCTTTTCAGATATGAATTTTCACTGTTGGTACTTTATCTGATGGCTGCTTTAGTTTACAGTTTATTTCACAGTTAAGCAAGAAGTCTGCCTCACTGATATTGTTGCTATTTTACCTATTTGGGACAAGGCCTTTATTTCTGTGTTGTAGCCAAATAAAATAAATATTTTGACTCCCATAGATCCAACTTGCTCATTACTTATTAAACACATAAGGTCACACACTCCGGCTCAAAGAATACTGACTGAACTGGAATCAGACTGGCTGGGCCACTAGCCTTTGATGTAAAGCAAATTCCTTTCCCTCATTGAACCTAACTGTCCTACCCAGTAAAATGAGGGTGCACTGCTCTAGAACCCGAGTTCCCAAACCCTAGGATTTTACCTTGGAATCCACTAGGGAGTTACGTTAAAAATGCAAGCTCTCCAAATCCTCGGTTCAGGCAGGACTCTGAGATCCTTCCAGTGCTAGCATCCCATGACTTTCTGAAATAAGGCTCAGGAGATGAAAATATGACCACTTCCCTATAAAGGATGAATTTTTGAATTTCAATTCCCTTACAGAATTAGTGTAAAGGAGGGGGAGCTCAACACTTGAGAGAGAAGGTTGTGTAACACAGAGAAACAGCCCACACATGCTCTACTGGTCACCAAGAGCTTTCTAAATACACATTTCAAACCACCTTACTCCTTGGAAGGAAAGTTATGACCAACCTAGACAGCATATTCAAAAGCAGAGACATTACTTTGCCATCTAAGGTCCGTCTAGTCAAGGCTATGGTTTTTCCAGTGGTCATGTATGGATGTGAGAGTTGGACTGTGAAGAAAGCTGAGTGCCGAAGAATTGATACTTTTGAACCAACCAGTCCATCCTAAAGGAGATCAGTCCTGGGTGTTCATTGGAAGGACTGATCTAAAGCTGAAACTCCAATACTTTGGCCACCTCATGTGAAGAGTTGACTCATTGGAAAAGACTCTGATGCTGGGAGATTTGGGGGCAGGAGCAGAAGGGGACGACAGAGGATGAGATGGCTGGATGGCATCACCGACTGGATGGACGTGAGTCTGAGTAAACTCCGGGAGTTGGTGATGGACAGGGAGGCCTGGCGTGCTGCGATTCATGGGGTCGCAAAGAATCGGACATGACTGAGCGACTGAACTGAACTGAATTAGTAGAGGTCTGACTAGACAGATTGTAAATGATTGTCTAAATCAGGGGATTCTCCACTGGGTTCATAAACTCTCTGCATCTGAATATAAAACCTATGTGTGCACAAGTGTCTATTCTATTTTACTTGAGAGAGGATCTGCTGCCTTCATCGCCCTCAGAATCCTAGTTCTGATGACTGCCAGGTACACCTCTGAACGAGGCCAGCCATGCAGACAATACGGCCATGCTCCTTGCTGTGAAGAATAGAAAGGTGATAAAGACGCAGCCTCCTCCTTCAAAAAGTGGCTGCGGGAGGGACTGGGGGCGGGGTAGAGAGAAGTACACACCTAAGCCAACCCCACCACAGAGTAAGGCAAGGACCTCAAGAGGTGTATCAGCAAGGCCTTTGGGAGTTCAGAGGAAGTGGTCTCCTTCCTGCTCAAGCAACCAGGCAGAGTGGCCAACTAAGCCGGGTGGGGTGGCAAGGGTGGGGAAAAAAGCGTTTTTACGGATGTGTAGAAATGAAGATGGTAGGCACAGTGATCACCGTTCCAATGGGTTGAGTCACCAGCTGAGGCCCAGAGAGAAATTAGCAAAAGGGGAATAAATTATTTGGATTTGAGAGTGTGAAAGAGTGACTCTTTAATACTTACAAACTGATACAACTTAAATGATACCATTTGCAATTTGGCTATGGTGCCAATTTAAATCTGTGCCAGTGAGAAATGTTTCTTAGACAATGGGTAAAGATCAATGGTTCTCAAGCACTCCTCATAAACCAGATGAAAGAGATAGTCTATCCCATTCTACAGAAGAAGACACCATAGACATCCTATCCTATGACTGTAATCACTAACTTGGGGATTCACGAAGTTCTCTGCACACACCCAAAGTGAACTTCAAAACTCCACTGCTCTACAAAATGACGGTGAATAGTACAGACATCAGCCAGGACACAACATTAAGGAATGGTGTTATCTTTATTCATTAGATTCATGAAGATTGTTGAATGGCAGTATCATATAATTATACTTGGGCTCTAAGAAACTTAATCCTGCAGAACTACATGAGATGGATGAGAACAAGGAGGTTGGCAGAAAGGAAAGCAGTTGACATGGTAGAGGAGTCATGCAGCCAAGGCCTGTGATAAAAATCTTTTGATGATCCCCAAGTGAGGCTCTACATAAAATCGGAGGGGGCCACTGAGACAGGATTGAAAGATGCTCACCACGCAGCTTTAACTAAGGTTCCACAAGGAATGTGGTATCTATAAAGTAATGGAGGTGACATTGGCAAGATGGAGAAGGGACAGGCTACCCACTCCAGTATTCTTGGGCTTCCCTGGGGGCTCAGAGAGTAAACAATTTGCTTGCAATGCTGGAGACCTGGGTTCAATCCCTGAGTTGGGAAAATCCCCTGGAGGAGGACATGGCAACCCACTCCAGAATTCTTGCCTGGAGAATCCCCATGGACAGAGGAGCCTGGCAGGCCACAGTCCATGAGGGTGCAGAGAGTCAGACACAACTGAGGGACTAAGCACAGCACAGCACAACCCTAGTCCCCTCACAGAAACTCCAACTTTGCAACCACCTATAGAAGGGTTGTTAGCATCCCTGAACCCAGGGGTAAGGTTGTTACCCTTAACACAAAAACTGAGAAAGAAATGAACTACACTAAGAAGGGCAGGGGCTTCCCTGGTGGCTCAGTGGTAGAGAATCTGCATGTCAATGCAACAGGTTCAATCTCTGATCGGGGAATATCCCACATTCAGCAGGCAGAGCAACTAAGCCTGTGTGACACCACTACTGAGCCTCTGCTCTAGAGGCCTCGAGCCCCAACTACTGAGCCCAGTTCAGTTCAGTTCAGTGGCTCAGTCGTGTCCAACTCTTTGCGACCCCATGAATCACAACATGCCAGGCCTCCCTGTCCATCACCAACTCCCGGAGTTCACTCAAACTCACGTCCATCGAGTCGGTGATGCCATCCAGCCATCTCATCCTCTGTCGTCCCCTTCTCCTCCTGCCCCCAATCCCTCCCAGCATCAGAGTCTTTTCCAATGAGTCAACTCTTCGCATGAGGTGGCCAAATTTCAGCTTCAGCATCATTCCTTCCAAAGAACACCCAGGGCTGATCTCCTTTAGAATGGACTGGTTGGATCTCCTTGCAGTCCAAGGGACTCTCAGGAGTCTTCTCGAACACCACAGTTCAAAAGCATCAATTCTTTGGCACTTAGCTTTCTTCATAGTCCAACTCTCACATCCATACATGACCACAGGAAAAACCATAGCCACTACTGAGCCCACTCGCCACAAATACTGAAGCCTGCCCCCCTGAGCCTGTGCTCAGAAAAAAAGTGAAACTGAAAGTGAAGGTCACTCAGTCATGTCTGATTCTTTGTGACACCATGAACTATACAAATCCATGGAATTCTCCAGGCCAGAATACTGGAGTGGGTAGCCTTTCTTTTCTCCAAGGGATCTTCCCCACGCAGGGATCGTACCCACGCCTTCCACATTACAGGCAGATTCTTTACCAGCTGAGGCACAAGGGAAGCCCAAGAATACTGGAGTAGGTAGCCTATCCCTTCTCCAGGGTCTCCTGCATTGCAGGTGGATTCTTTACCAATTGAGCTATGAGGGGAGCCCACAAGCCACTGCAATGAGAAGCCTGAGAACCACAATGAGAGAGTAGCCCCTGCTCATCACAACTAGAGAAAAACTCACACAGCAACATAGAGCCTGGACGGTCAAAAATAAATTAAAAAAAAATTATTTTTAAAAAAAAGAAGAGTAGGAAGAGCAGCTTCACTTCATTCTTGATAAATGAATTATGTTTTAAAGGATCATGTAATGACTTATAAATAGTACAGATATATGGCATTATTCTCTTATGCATTAAGAGCATTAATCTCTTAAAAGATAAGCAGAATGAATAGCCCTATTCTTGTTTTGAAATTCTTTCTCTCTCAGATTCTGAGTTTATTTCAGATGGCCAGGTAAGCAGTCACAAGAGCATAAGGTAGGGTGGTGGCCTGGCAGAGAGGAAAAGGCTAAACGGAAGCCATGTAACATGGGAGCCTAGAGAGGACTTGTCAGCTCCTGGAGGATGGGAGTCAGGAGTGACTGTGCAGTTTCTGGTCGTGGTCATTAGGACAATGAGGGTGTTATTAACAGAAGAGGAAGTCGGGAGACGAGGCGGCATGGATGAGCCAGCTTCCAAGCTGGGTGTGAAGGATTTTATGTATTCTTTCTGTCTATCTGGCTTAAATAAGCCAAACTAGCACCACTGACAACACTGCTCCAGGATGGGAGTGAAGAACAGGGCAGAACCTCAGCGCCATGCTCAGCCGTGGACCAAGGAGACGCAAACCATCAGAGAAGGACCTATGCAGCTCTGAGGACACTCACAAACTCCTTTAGATAACTGACCACCTTCATAGATCGCTTCCAGACTTGTCTCTGAGCTTAGCTCATAGAAGGTGTTACATACACATCACTGATCTACAGGGAGGCCTCTGCAGAGCAGAGGAAAAGGGCGGGGACTTGATGCTATGACCAGACTTAAGAGTGCCTTCGATCTGTTCCCCATTCTGAAGACCAAGGATAGTCACTGCCCCAATCCACATACCCCTGCCAAAAAAAAAAAAGAAGAAATCTAACCCATATAACTAGGGAGCAATAAAGACTAACAGGGAACTCTGAGATCATCTCAGGCAATCGACTATTTTTAAAAATGAAGAACCCAAGACCTACAGAGGTGAAAGCACAGAAGTGCTTATGGGCAGACAGAATTCCCCCGTCTCTTCTTCTATCACCTGAGAGCAAGTCAAGAAGGATGCTCGCTTCCTAGGGTACAGCAATTTCACCTGCGGTGGCTGAGATAAATACCACAGGAAGGCACCTGGCACTATTTGCTTTGATTGCTATAGGAGAGAAAAGCCTGGAGGAAGGAGGCACATTCTTTAAGCTTGTTTTCACTGAGGTTTCCTGTATCTTTTAACAATGGCTCACATTAGTAATTATATTAGTCAACTAGCCACTTTTAAGAGAAACAGTATCAATACATATCTTTCTTTATATTGACTCTGAAATCTGTATACAAAGTTCACTTTAAAAGTAAAACAGAGGAAGGAAATCAAGATCATATGTTCACTCTGAAATGTTTTGCGTGTCTTGAGCAGAAGAAAAACAGAAGCCCTTGTTGTAACTCATTTCCGATTTTGTAACATACATTTAGCAGGATCTATAAATCATAAAACTCTCAAGAGTCAGAAATTAAATTTCAAAAAGAGCACTGGCTGTCTTCACCAGGTAACATCATCAAAAGACTCATTATGGCTAGAATTTATGGGAGAAAAACATAGATAAGTCAGATTTTATTAAGAGAAAAATAGACAATGATATAAAGCTCAATTAACACAGAGGGCTTTTAAATTCATTTTGAATAAATATTTTCTACTCACATAAAATTTTGAAGAAGACAGTTATCCATTTACCTTAATCTCACCTTAGTAGCCTAAGGAAAGTTTCTAAAAACAAAAAGTGTTAAAAAAGAAAAAAATCTGTATCTAGAGAGACAATTGACTAAGGATCAGATCCTTATTCTGATGTCTGTTCAGTGATTTCAAGAAGTCTATCTAGAAATTCTTCAATCTGCACTGGAAACCACAGTTTTGCTTGAGTTATGAGACAGAAAAAATATGCATATATTTTAAGCCAAAGCTTAAATACTTAAATATGCATATATTTTAAGCCAAAGCTCAAGTATTCCCAATAAGTGTAGTTACCAGAACAAGACCACATGGAAAGTAATTTAACAATATCTGGGTCTTCCCTGGTGGTTCTGATGGTAGAGTCTGCCTGTCAATGCAAGGAGACTTGGATTTGATCCCTGGGTTGGGAAGATCCCCTGGAGAAGGGAATGGCAACCCACTCCAGTATTCTTGCCTGGAGAATTCCATGGACAGAGGAGCTCTGAGGGCTATAGTCCATGGGGTCGCAAAGAGTCGGACATGACTGAGTGACTAACATACACACATCAAAATCACAAATCCACATATCCTCTGACCCAAAAATTCTATTTCTGAAAGTGTATCTTATAAATAAACTTGCACACAAACAAGGTTATTTACAGCAGCAGTACTTGTTAACAGAAGAGTAGAAATAGTCCAAATGCCACTAAGAGAACACTTGCTAAATAAATCATGACAGTTATACAGTGGAATACTATGTATTGGTAGGGATGAATGATCAAGTACTCTTTGTACTGTATGAAAAATACTCAAAACATTAAACAAAAAAATTCAAGAAACAAAAATGTGCGTTATATGCCACATTCTGAATTAAAAGGCAAGCAGGGAAAATAATAATTTATGTTTGTTTCTAAAGAGGCTTTTTTAGAGATAAATTTAAAATAAAGAAATTTTGGAAGGATACATAAAAAAACTGGGGAGGTCAAGAATGAAATAGGAGGGAGGTATTTTACTGTGTAGCTTTTCATTCTCTTCAATTTTTGAACTATGTGACATTACCTACTCAAAAAATTAAGTAATCTTCAAATAGCAAGAGCTATCTACTTAATGTTCAAATCACTTTATTAAATAAAATGCTTCCTTATAACAATGAGATATTTTAGCATATTCTCAAACAAACCTGACCTTTGAATCTTTAAGTGAAAATGAAATTAGATGATTCTTGTCCTTGCTTCTTTAAAAGAAGTGTTTCTATATATCTTGCATAAATGTAATATGTTGAGTACTTTGATCTAAAAGACAATCCCATTTCAATGTTTTCATGTTAAATCTGAACTTGTGACTGATATAAAAACCAGCCAAATTCCAGCAATGCAATTAGATTTTCAGAACTTTCCTATCTCAGCACTGAAGATACCCATACCTTTGTCGGAACGGTTTTTCCTCCCATGGGGAATTCGGTTAAGGCAAAGAATATACCCATCTGCTGTCACAACCAGGTGTTCCTCACTAGGGAATCCCCAGTGAGAGATAATTTCACTCTGTGGAGCAAAGGAAAAGACAAAATGTCAATGACCAAGTTTTATTTAAGAAACCATTACTGAAATTTTAGTCTGCTCTATCTAGTAGCCAATCTCCATCACAAGAGTAAATCCTCCCCTTGTTTCACCCCTGCATTCTACTCACAGATGCTTACTTAAACCTTGGATTCACCATTCTAACATGTTCTGCACCAACTGTGCCTTATTTTACCATAGCTTTGGGCTTCTTTGGTTCCATCCTGGCTCCCAGGCACAAATAACCACTTCTTTCTTTCTTTTCTAAATATGCCAGTTAATTCTGTAATCTACAATTTTCCTTGTTTCAAGAGACCCCATCCTGGGAAATGAAGGATAAAAAATATTAATCTGTTTTTAATCAGTGGACCAATAAATCTACACTAGAATGTCAAGGTAGAGTTGAACAAGATAAAATGATACAGACCCAGAGCAAATCACTATCTTGTACATCTTAAACTAATTCAATGCTATATGTCCATTACATTTCAATAAAACCAGGGGGAAAGATGAAAAGGAATAATGATCAAATTCACATAAGGAAAGATCCATGGGGCAATTAGGTTTTCTTTCTTTTTTTTTTTTTATTGAGGGAATGCTCAAACTACTGCACAATTGCACTCATCTCACACACTAGCAAAGTAATGCTCAAAACTCTCCAAGCCAGGCTTCAGCAGTATATGAACCATGAAGTCCCAGATGTTCAAGCTGGGTTTAGAAAAGGAAGAGGAACCAGAGATCAAATTGCCAATATCCACTGGATCATCGAAAAAGCAAAAGAGTTCCAGAAAAGCATCTACTTCTGCTTTATTGACTATGCCAAAGCCTTTGACTATGTGGATCACAATAAACTGCGGAAAATTCTGACCACTTGACCTGCCTCCTGAGAAATCTGTATGCAGGTCAAGAAGCAACAGTTAGAACTGGACATGGAACAATAGACTGGTTCCAAGTAGGGAAAGGAGTACATCAAGGTTGTATATTGTCACCTTGCTTATTTAACTTACATGCAGAGTACATCACGAGAAACACTGGACTGGATGAAGCACAAGCTGGGATCAAGATTGCCGGGAGAAATATCAATAACCTCAGATATGCAGATGACACCACCCTTATGGCAGAAAGCGAAGAAGAACTAAAGAGACTCTTGATGAAAGTGAAAGAGGAGAGTGAAAAAGTTGGCTTAAAGCTCAACATTTAGAAAACTAAGATCATGACATCTGGTCTGATCACTTCATGGCAAATAGATGGGGAAACAGTGGAAACAGTCGCTGATTTTATTTTTCTGGGCTCTAAAATCACTGCAGATGGTGACTGCTGCCAGGAAATTAAAAGACACCCTTTGGAAGAAAAGTTATGAGCAACTTAGACAGCATATTAAAAATCAGAGACATTACTTTGCCGACAAAGGTCCAGCTAGTTAAAGCTACGGTTTTTCCAGTAGTCATGTATGGATGTGAGGGTTGAACTATAAAGAAAGTTGAGTGCCAAAGAATTGATGCTTTTGAACTATGGTGTTGGAGAAGACTCTTGAGAGTCCATTGGACTGCAAGGAGATCCAACCAGTCCATCCTAAAGGAAATCAGTCCTGAATATTCATTGGAAGGACTGATGCTGAAGCTCAAACTCCAATACTTTGACCACCTGATGGGAAGAACTGAGTCATTTGAAAAGCCCCTGATGCTGGGAAAGATTGAAGGTGGGAGGAGAAGTGGATGACAGAGGATGAGATAGTTGGATAGCATCACCGACTCAATAGACATGAGTTTGAGTAAACACAGGGAGTTGGTGGTGGACAGGGAGGCCTGGCGTGCTGTGGTTCATGGGGTTGCAAAGAGTCGGACACCACTGAGCGACTGAACTGAACTGATAGTTGATGTTTAATATAAGTTTCAGGTATACAACACACTGATTCATAATTTTTAAAGGTTAAATTCCATTTATAGTTATTATAAAATATTGTCTATATTCCCTGTGCTGTACAATATATCCTTGAAGCTTCTTTATTTTACATATAGCAGTTTGTACCACTTAATCCATTGGGCAACTGTTAATTAGGAGCTCAGTGGCATACAGCTAACTCAGTTATCCAGAAGACAATGTGAATAAGTGCTTGTGATTCTCTCTACCACAAACACTTGAAAGGATTTAAGTTTATCATTCTTACAGAAAAAATTCAAAAAGAAAAATGCTTTTAATTTTAAAAAACCTTAAAAAGAAGAAATCAGGAACAAGAGATAAAATGCAACCTTAAGACCCTGATAACAGGTCGCACTCTCTTGACTATAAATTTATCAAAATCTCTAAAGCTACCTGGTTCTTCAGTTGTGTCATTGTTTTAAACCTGCTGTTTTCTATAGCAATCTACACTTTCCTGATATTTTATGCCTAAATAAAGTGTCTCCAGATTTAATTGTTTGCTTAAGACGAATAACTTTCAAATGTTTTCATTACTTGACGGATTATATTTTTATTTGTTCTAACAAAATTGTTTTCAGATACTTTGATTTTTGTACTGAACTATGAACACCGGTAATCTGTCCTTGTTCAACACACTCAGTATTAACATTCTTCGGAAGTTTTAACACTTTTTTACTGTTGTTTAAACACAATCAGTGAGATTTAAAAATGAAATGCATGTCTAAAAATATCACTTATCTTATTAAGAAGTATATCATTTCATCAGTAAAAAGAGGTTTGTAAAATACACATTACCTAGTGGGTAAAGTCCAGCTAACTGAACTGGAGATTCAGAGAACATGAAAAACACAATGAGATATAAAGAGAATGGAGTTTGTAGCTTCATGTAGCTATGTAACTGGATTTCAGAAATAACATTGATCACAGATGCGTTTTAAGAAGCAGACGCCTTTAAGAAACTTACCACATTCATATTTGTTTCAGGATCCACAGGTGTCTGCTTCCATCCAGATGCCTGGGAAGGCAGGGTCCCAAGGACCAAACAGACCAGCAAACCCCAGAGCCACATTTTCATTCTGTATAAAACAGTCTGTTGTTATTTGCCCACACCAATTTTACTACACAAAATTACACTGGTAAATAATGCTCCCATACGAGGTTCTGAACCAGTTTACGTCAGCTAAAAGTTAGGCAAAGGCCAAATAGGGAACAAATGACTCAAGCCACACCTCAAAGAAAAAATTCAGGAATTCTTTTTAACTAGGAAACCTCCCACCCACCACCCTCAGTTAATTTGTGACACATGGAGCCCAGAACACCCACCCACCTGCTCACCACAAAGTTAAACGTAATGTTCCTGGAGCAAGAGCGGAAGAGAGGACTATACGTTAAGAAAAGGGAAGATCCCCAAAATTCCAGAGCCTGTTAACCTCCCACCTTTTCCTCTCTAACTGTGATTCAAATGTTCTGAAGTTCAGCTGATATGAGCTCCTATTCTCGCTAGTTATTCACTTCCCTTCTTGCACAAAGTTACACGTTAGGATTTGAATTTGTCACCCAAGGGGAAAAAAGTGAAATGAAAAAAATAAGAGAGCATGCAGAAGAAATAGAAGGAAAGAAGATTGCCCCTCTCTGCTTCTGAGACCCTCTCCAGGGATCAGTTCTAACAGTGATGGCACAAAATCACAGCACAGCAAAGACCTTGGGGATGGATATTAAAGGCAAAATGAAGTGACTCTTTCAAGGACACGCTGATGGTTAGAGGCAAAAGTGGGACTACAGCCCCAGCCTCCCATATATTTTAAAATAAATATAGTCCCTTAAAGATATGAATGACAGCAGATGAATGGACAAGAAGTTGTGGCACATATACACAATGGAATATTACTCAGCTATAAAAAGGAACACATTTGAGTCAGTCTAATGAGGTGGATGAAACTGGAGCCTATTATACAGACTCAGAAAGAGAAACACCAATACTGTATATTAACGCATAAATATGGAATTTAGAAAGATGCTAACAGTGACCCTATATGCAAGACAGAAAGACACACAGATGTAAAGAACAGACTTTTGGACTATGTGGGAGAAGGAGAGAGTGGGATGATTTGAGAGAATAACATAGAAACGTGTATATTACCATATGTAAGACCAGTGCAAGTTTGATGCATGAAGCAGGGCACTCAAAGCCAGTGTGCTCTGGGACAACCCAGAGGGATGGGGTAGGGAGGAATGTGGGAGGGGGATTCATGATGGGGGGACACATGTGTACCTGTGGCTGATTCCTGTCTATGTATGGCAAAAGTCGTCACAATACTGTAAAGCAATTATCCTCCAACTAAAATAAATAAATTAATTTTTTAAAAAGATATGGATGAGTGTATCCCAATACAAAGACTTGTATAAAGATGTTCATAACAGCTCTATGGGCAATAGCCAAACACGAGAAAAACCCAAATGCCCTGAATGGGTGAATGGATCAATATATTATGATATATACATACTATTCAGCAATAAAAAGGAATGCACATAAATAACATGGATGAATCTCAAAATAATCCTGGTGAGTGAAAGTCCACAGTCCCAAGCACATGATGTGTGCAGTCGCTCAGTCGTGTCCAACTCTTTTCGGCCCCATGGACTATAGCCCGTCAGGCTTCTCTGTCTATGGAATTTTCCAGGCAAGAATACTGGAGTGGTTTGCCATTTCCTACTTCAGGGGATCTTTCTGATCCAGGGATTGAACCTGCATCTCTTGTGTCTCCTGCATTGGCAGGTGGATTCTTTACAAAGCCAGATCAAATAAATAGATATGATTTCATTTCTATAAAACTCTAGAAAATGCAACCTAATCTCTATTGACAGAAAGTAGATAAATGGCTGCCTGGGGAAATGAGGGGCAGGAAGTAAGCATTGCAAAGGGGTACCCAATGCACAAGGAATCTTTTGGGGGTAACGGATGGGTTAATGACATTGAATAATCATAGTTTCACATGTATAAACATATCAAAATGCATAAAATGTACATTCTAAACATGTCCTGCTAGTACTATATGTCAGTAATTCAACAGAGCTGTTTTTAAGATGGGCTTAAACCCAGAATTCCACAAGTCTTAAGAAATTGGTTCTCGGATGATTGCAAAAGTGAACTAGCTCCCGTCTGCTGATGCATCTCCTGCTGGTGATGGAGTGATTTCTCCCAGAAGTGGTGAACCTGCAATTTCTAGACAGGAACAGATACTATCTTGAATCTGTACAGACAAAGTCACAAGTTTGCATTTCTTTATGGTGGTTAGGAAGGGCTGTACAGTTCAGGTCTACCTTTATCATAAATACAACCTTCCGAAAGCCTATTATTACTAGGGAATACCAAGTAGATTGAAAAAGAAAAGAAAAAGTTTGTAACCACAGTTTCAAATAGTAACACCTCCGGTGGCAGCTGCTTTTCCACTCAGTGCCAATGCTCCTGGATTTGGGGCTGCTGCTGCTGCTAAGTCGCTTCAGTCGTATCCGACTCTGTGCGATCCCATAGACTGCAGCCCACCAGGCTCCCCTGTCCCTGGGATTCTCCAGGCAAGAACACTGGAGTGGGTTGCCATTTCTTTCTCCAATGCAGGAAAGTGAAAAGTGAAAGTGAAGTCGGTCAGTTGTGTCCGACCTCCAGGGACCCCATGGACTGCAGCCTACCAGGCTCCTCTGTACATGGGATTTTCCAGACAAGAGTACTGAAGTGGGTTGCCATTGCCTTGGCAGCTGTCTGCAAAGAAAGCTCCAGAAGGATAACATCTGAAGCTACTCAACTAGAAAAATCATCCAACTGATTTTTCCCTCCAACAAAACACTGGACAGTTTCTCAACCTATCAGTCAAATAACTGTCATAGGATGATGACTAAGAAGTTCAAGGAGAAAAAGCCTCCTCCAAGATGGATTCAGTGGGCTCTGCAACTTTATCTCAATTCTTTTGGTACTGTTAACAGCCCAACTAAGTACTTGTCTGTCTTCATTTTACACCAGCCTGAGGGCAGAGCCAGTCTCTGGGTCAACTCTGAACTCCCAGGACCCAGCAAAGGGTGGACACAGAACAGATTCTGAAAAACAGGATTGGGGCAGTCCAGAGTTCAGTAGCTGAAGAAAAGATAAGCTCCAAAGCAGCTTGTTATTCAGCTAACAATAAGAACAACACTAGTAATTTTGACTCCCATTTAAGCTCTTGCTATGCTCCAGATTTCGCAGGCAGCGCTTCGGTCCTACTATGTTCATTACGCCTCCAACAACTCTCTGCAGTACCGTTAAATCCTTTTTCCAGGAAACTGAGGCTGACCCAGGTTTATTACTGGAAGCAAAATGTCCAGTGGTTAAATAGTATCTCCGGGATATTCACCAGGACAGGTATCAAGCCGTTCCTTGACCATGCCTTTGGCTAAAAAGTAAGCGAGGTCTGGGGGCTGCCTGGCGGAGCTAATGCGAGTGAAGGACGAGGAGGAAGTAGGGGAACTGGGAATCAGAAATCCCGGGTGTCGCTGCAGCGCAGAGAAGGACGGGCTAAAGTTGCCCGTCCTCGGGTGCTCCGCGAACCAGCGCAGAGGGGTCCTGCAGAGGTTCACAGGCGGTGAGACTGAGCACCCGGCAGGGTACGAGGCCCTCGGAGCCCGCGGAGGAAGGCCGATGCTGCGGAACCCTAGCAGTGCAGCAGGGCCGGCACTCACCTGCAGCCGTCCTCCCGGGCCGCTGTCGAGAGCCGCAGTGCCTGCTCGAGAGGCTGGGGCGGCCGCAGGGAACCTGGAGGGGGCGGAGCCTTGCTGGACCCGGGGCCCGCGCCCGCGCCAGGCTCAGGCTCTAGCGCTCCCAATCAGATCAGCCTGCCGCCGGGAAGTGCAGCGGAGACTCCTTCGCTTCCGAGCGGGCTCTCGGCTCCCGCGGAGCATGCGCCATGGGCGCGCTCGAGCGCTGCGGCGTCCCGCAGCCGGCTCCCGGGCGGAGCGGATCACCAGCTCCACCCACTGGCCGCGCCGGCCGGGTCTAGTAGGCTGCGTGGGCTCCACCGCAGGAGCTCCTGCAGAGCCACTAAGCTCCGCCCCTGGCACAGAGAACGTGGGCTCTGTAGATGTAATTACATGCTACTTATGAATCCCTCAGCGGCGTGCCTGAGGCAGGGCAATCTTTCTGTACATTTTATTTTTATTACTAAAATGCCTAGTGGATAAAGAGTTTGCCTGCAATGCGGGAGAACAGTGTTCGATCCCTGGCTTGGGAAGATCCCCTGGAGAAGGAAATGGCAACCCCCTCCAGTATTCTTGCCTGGAGAATTCCATGGACAGAGGAGCCTGGTGGGCTACAGTCCAGGGGTCACAAAGAATCGGACACGACTGAGTGACTAACACTTTAACTTTTGAAGATACTAGGGGTATAGCAGCCAAACAAGAACCGTCATCTCCTGCTTACATTCTAATGGGAAGAGACATCATGAATAAATATAAAAATGAAGTAGTGAAAAATGCCATGATGAACAATAAAGAGATAATGAAGGTGGGTGCTATGTTATGTCTAAAGTAATCAGGAAAGGACCCTCTGATGGCACTTCGAGCACAAACAAAAAGTAGGTGATTTCGAACCATGTGGATACTGGGAAGGAGCATTCTGAGATGAGAGGATAGCAAGTGCAAAGGTCCTGCGGCAGGAATATTCTTAGTGGTGTTTAATAAGCGGAATTTGGTCAGTGTCGCTGGAACAGAAAGTGGGAGGTGGAGAGCAGTAGATCATGATGTCCTAGAGGTAACTGGGGGCCTTGGGGACCAACTGGAATGACTCTATTACTTCTTACCAAGAAGAGAAGCCATTGGAAGGTATTCAGGAAAAAGCAACATAACTTTGTTGACCATATCGTTTGTAACTATTGCCACCTGTTCCATAGATTGTCCTTTTATCAGTGATGTCCTTTGCTATGCAAAAGTTTTTAAGTTTAATCAGGTCCCATTTTTAAGTTTTTGTTTCCTTTGCTTCAGGAGAAAGATCACATATATAAAATATAATTATAATGTTATATATATTATATATATTGCTGTGATTTTATGTCAAAGAATCTTCTGCCTATGTTCTCTTCTAGGGGTTTATGGTTTCAGGTCTTACATTTAGGTCTTTAAACCACTTTGGGTTTATTTTTGTATATGATATGAAGGAAATGTCCTAATCTCATTGTTTTGCCTGTAACTGTTCAGTTTTCTCAGCACCACATGTTGAAGAAACTGTCTTTTATCCATTGTATGTTCCTGCTTTCTTTGTCATAAATAAATTGGCCATAGGTGTGTGGGTTTATTTCTGGTCTCCCTATTCCATTTCCTCTTAATAGTTTAACTCTTAAGCAGGCCATTTTTCACTTTATCACATAGAAGGGGATGGTTGAGTCAAGCTGAAGGAAATAGGGAGCTTGCCCTGTCAATATCAGAGCAGCAGAGCATACCAGCTAGAGATTCAGAGGATGGCAGGGATGGGGGTAAGGATGGGGGAGCCCATCATTTATGTATGTGAAGTGAAGTGAAAGTCACTCAGTCGTGTCTGACTCTTTGTGACTACATGAACTATACAGTCCATGGAATTCTCCAGGCCAGATTACTGGAGTGGGTAGCCTTTCCCTTCTCCAGGGGATCTTCCCCACCCAGGGATCGAACCCAGGTCTCCCACATTGCAGGCAGATTCTTTACCAGCTGAGCCACAAGGGAAGCCCAAGAATACTGAAGTGAGTAGCCTATCCCTTCTCTAGGGTCTCCTGCATTGCAGGCAGATTCTTTACCAACTGAGCTATGAGGGAAGATTGTATTCCCATCTTCAAGAGATGGGAATATACAGCCTTGATGTACTCCTTTCCCAATTCGGAAACAGTCTGTTGTTCCATGTCCAGTTCTAACTGTTGCTTCTTGACGTTCATAAAGATTTCTCAGGAGGCAGGTAAGGTGGTCTGGTGGTCCCATCTCTTGAAGACTGATTCCCATCTCTGCGAAGAACTGATTCATTGGAAAAGACCCTGATGCTGGGAAAGATTGAAGGCAGGAGGAGACACGGATGACAGAGGATGGCATCACTGACTTGATGGACATGAATTGAGCAAGCTCTGGGAGTTGGTGATGAACAGGGTAGCCTTATGTATATATGGTCACATAAATCCTTCTGAGAACTTTGGCTTTTATGGATTTGGAAACGTTCTTATTCTAATATTGGTTATTATTGAGTTTGCAGTTGTTCTATAAAACACATGATATTTTTAAGCAATGAAATTGTGCTGATATCTTTAACAATTTGTCTGCAGCTTCTTCAATACCACCTGTCACAGTATAATCCACAAGTTTCTGTTGGAGTTCTGTAACATATTATCATTTTTAAAATGATTCATGGTTCAAATGAATCATTTGACAAATGAAATGAAAATGACATTTCAGACAAATGAAAAAAGGCAATATTAAAGTAGAGGGACAGTAGGCAATTACATTTTTTGTCTGTACCATTCATTTTATTATAGAGAAAGAATCTTCCAAACCAGAGAAGAACCAGGCTAAATCCCTGGGATCTTCAGGAGAAAAGGAGTGAAATGGAGCAGACTGAGACCTGAATAAAGGCTACAGTGGTCAGCAGTCCTGAATTCTTCCACAAGATCCTGGTTAACTGTAAACCCTGGGAATATGGGAATCAGTGTCAATTCTAAGTGCCAGTCAGTTCCAGACAAGCCAATCTCACAATTACACTCATGAAATTTGTCTTTTCAAGTATTACAGAATTTATTTGCATTTTATAGAAAGCACAGATCTGAATATAGTTAAGGAAGCAACTATAGACAGAACTAGCAGATGCAGCATTAGCTTTAAGAGATGATCTGATGGCTTTTTCCTTATTTGTGCAAGTGACTTTCTAGAATCTCTTACTCTCCACCTCCTCCTCCAACCCCTTCCTATGTGAGTCAGAACTCAGCTGTTAGAGCAGAGAATTAAAGGCTGTGTCCTTGCCTCAAATTTCGAAGAAAAAAAAAAAAAATATATATATATATGGAGAGAGAGGGGGGGGGAGGGAGAGATAAAACTTTTGTATATTATCACCGTCAATCTGCTGGGTACAACAGAAGAAGGCAGATGCCTCAAGGGAGTGGAAGAGTGACCAGGTCATGACTTGTGTCTGGCTATTGACGTCTCAGAAGTTGCAAGTCCTCAACCATCTGTTCTGCTCAGACTTGTAAGAGTTCAGTAGTTAATGAGAAAGGTCTCAACATTAGAGGACTGAGAAAGCAGGGAAGGAACTGTATTATTATAGCTTTATGTTATCTTGAGCAGAAGATAAGTCCATAAAACATTCTGACTCAAGTCTGTCTCAGCTTCTATTTTGTGTTTCTGTTTCTAGAGAGGTCCTATCTAATGACCTCGTGAATCTGTTCCAAATAAAGAGTTGTCTATAAAATGCTCTATGATTCAATGTCCATGCGTGTCACAAGCTCTGTAAATTGCTCTGAAAACCAGTGTGAGAATTACTTTGCTATAATTACTTCTGACACCGAGATTGCAAAACTTCAGAGCGCATCTTGATCGCCATGCAGCATGCTTTACAGACATCTCTACAGCTAAAGAGGAAAATAAGAATGGAAAATAAGATGCAGGTGGCCAGGAATATGCAACTTAAAACACCGTAGTTTGTAACCATCAACCTTACTCCTACAGATGATCTCTTTTTATACAGTCTTCAGCTTTCCTGTTCCTGAGGTATATGCCCCAAGTGCTCTATGTCAGCTTTTTAAAAACAGAGATCACACCTTGCATCAGTTTGGATTCTAACTAGGACACTTAAAATGGGATGTTTGAGAGAGCTGATTTACAAAGGGGCAATTTAACTGTGGTTGGATAGGGGAATCACAAGATGGCACAGTTGTTAGCCATCCCTAGGCCCAAAGAGATGAGATGGTTACCGGAAAATGGAAGGAAAGCATCTCATAGAAGCCCCCGTGAAAGGAACAGAATCCTTCTTCAGAATGACACAGCCCTTAGCCTCTCAGCAGGGAGAGAAATAAACCCTGTGCCATCACCATCTCCCTCCCTTCAGTCTTCTGCAAAGCATTCCCTGTTGACAAAACCCAGCCAGTAGCTGGAGGATCAAGGAACCTGTTAATATAGTCCATTCCATAATCTTCCCACTTTACAAGGCTGGATGGAAAAGGATGAAAAGTGGAGCCAGAGAGGGAAATTCAACATAATGTTCACATGATCTTTCTATATTCTATGTTGGCAAAGTAGGAGGAAGTCCAGAATTGTGGTCAGGAGTGCAGACTCAGGGGTCAGACCACTCAAGTTCAAGCCATTATCAACAATTTGTTAGCTGTGCAAATTTGGGCAAGATTTTTAACTTCTTTTTCTCAGTTTTATCACCTGTAAAATAAAATTAGAAGGGTCAAAGACCATTTCAAAGTTTAGACAGGATAATATGTGTAAAGCACTTAAAATTGGTCTGGCATATAGCACTCAATAAATGCTAGTTAATTGTTTTTTTTTAATGTTTTCTTACAGTAAATTCCTTTCTATAAATACAATTTATCTTATTATTAGTGGCTTTTAGTTATCATATAGGTTCAATGTATTTCCACTTGTGTGTATAGCATCTAACCCTATTCTCCTCTGCATACATAATTTTACGAAACTGGGCTCAGACCACATATATTATTTGTCTGCTTTATTCCCACTTAATATTGAAAATCTTTCTATGTCATTCAACATTTTAAAAATCATTTTTAGTGGTTACATGTATGATACTGTTATTTGGAGTCACAATAATTTACTAACAAATCTCCTTTGTTGTATGTTTAAGTTATTTTTAAAAACCAATATCACCTACTTATCCATGGTAATTCCATTAGGATAAAGTCTCTGAAATAAAACTTGTAGGTCTAACATAGGCTCTCCTTTAAGAATTTTTTAATTCTAATTAATATTTTACAATTCTTTTAACATTGTTCAAAGGTGCTGACATATTAGATAAAGAAATCTTTGGTAACATAAGTGTTACCTTCTCTGGAGACAGCCGTACAATCCTTTAAGATGACATGAAAGTGTGTTTAAGTGAGACTGACATTTCTGTAGCCTAGATGTTTCCCCCTCTTGGGGAAAATTTAAAATGACATATTAGCAATATGGTAGTTCAACTGTAGCTTTTGAAAATATTTTCTTGCCAAGTGTTAACATCCAATAAATGAACATATTCCTTGTTAGATCAAAGAACTCAACACAGGAAAAATACAAGCTTGGGTATTCCCTTCACCTCCATTCATCATCTAAGACTTTTCTGATACCCCTGGCTGCTTCAGGAAAATATGATCACCTAGAATGATCCTTCACCTCTACCTCCTATGGGAAGTACTCCTTATTCCCAAAGAGATGCAAGATAACAGTCTTCCTAAGGGAAGGCAGAAGGAGGAAACATATTTGTTAAGCATGTCTTATGAGTGTCTTCTTAAGTACCTCACATCCAATATTTCAATAACCCCTTGCAAATATGCATACAATTCTCTAGACTGCTCACTTCTTTATGCAGAAAAGAAGGATGCTATCTACGTCTTTCTAATTCATCTTAGGTGATACCTGGCACAACTAAGTATTTTACTGAGAGATAAGTAGTAAGTATTGGACTTACTTGCTTTCATCTGGCTTACAGTAAAAAAGAAAATACTCTATTAAAAGCAGTACTCAGAACTTCCTTGGGTGGCTCAGTGGTAAAGAATCTGCCTCTTAATGCAGGAGACACAGGTTCAATCCTTGATCAGGGAAGATTCCACGTGCCACGGAACAACTAAGCCTGTGCGCTACAACTATTGAGCCTGTGCTCTGGAGCCCAGGAACTGCAACTACTGAGCCTTTGCTCTGAAACTGCTGAAACCTGTGCACCCTAGAGCCTGTACTCAGCAGCAAGAGAAGCCACACATCAAAATTACAGAGTAGCCCCTGCTTGCTGCAACTAGAGAAAAGCCCACACAGCAACAAAGACCCAGCACAGCCAATACATCAAAAAGCTAATAAATAAGTAAAATTATTTTTAAAAAAGCAGTACTCAGACCAATGCATGATATAGTACAAAACTTTAATACACTACTTAAGTACATGAAAGTCATCTTCTGACAGATGAACTGGAAATTTTTTTCAAGTTTCCTTATATAATTGTAACCTTATAAAATTCCTCCTTTCAAAAGTGACACCGATCCTGATACTTGTTGAAAAGTCTAAGATACATCGCTACAGTGATTTAGGAGATTATCCTAAAGCCCATCTTTTGAATACATCATCAGAATGTAACAGAGCAGGGTGAGCACAGCCCTTAGCAGGCAGCCATTGCTGTGCCTCATTGCTGCCCCGCCCTCCACTCTGTCACTAGGCAACAGGTCTAGCGAAGCCATTGATCAGTGCCTCAGTGGGCCCCGCCCACAAGCAACCAACTATCAGTGAGACACCGGGTTAGTTGTCCTGCTCAGCTATTGGTCAGCACCGCAGTGGGCTCTGCCCACAAGGAACTGTCAATGAGGGGCCATTAAGGAAGTGATTGAGCCAAGGGTCAGTGGTGTAGTGGTCATCAGGTGGAGAGTAAGGTAAGAGGCAGATTCAGACCTTTTCCTGGAAGCCCTCCAGCTCACCCAGGTTTGGGCCAGCAGGTGAGCTGGAGGGCCCAGGGAACAGGCTGAGCACTATTTCCTGCAGGGCTCTAGAGCCCTCACTAAGGCTTTCTAGTAGCCGTAGCCCAACCCTTGAGGTAGGGGTGAACCTCTCCTCTATCCCTGTCTCTGTGGTCTAGTAACCATGCTGTCTGCATGGGTTGCAGTCTGTGAGACCTGGTCTTACCATTTGGGTTGGCCTGAGGAGACTGAGGGCCAGTTGTGTTGGGTGTTTGGCTCCCTTAGGGGTTGCAGCTGGGAAGCATGTGGGAACCTGGCCCTGAAGGAGCTGCCAGCTGAGATCTGCCTCCTCTTAGCCAGGACTGGGACCTTGGAGGGTGAAAGTTGTATCTTGGGACCTTGCCCTTTCTTGTCAAGACAAAGAATAACATTCCTTTAGTAGAGATTTATGGGAACATCATTACCTTACCATGCAATGACTCAAGAGCAAAAGATCTGGCATCAAGAAGTTTGCAACAACTAACCATGCCCCTCCCTCACATTTTGCCTTTAGAGGGGCTTGCTGAACGCTTTCTGTAACATAGGGGTTCTTAGTGCATGAGCCACCCATCTCCTTGTATGAACCTCTAATAAAACCTTTTTCTGGTCCAGATTCCAATGTTCTAGTTTTGATTTGCCTCACAGTGCGTCAGGCACTCGGACTTGTGATTTGGTAACAAGAGAACTGATCACTGTCTTCATCCCTTCTTGGGATTTTCCCCAAAGTCTGATTCAGTTCAGTTCAGTCGCTCAGTCATGTCCAACTCTTTGAGACCCCATGAATCCCAGCACGCCAGGCCCCCCTGTCCATCACCAACTCCCGGAGTTCACTCAGACTCACGTCCATCCAGTCAGTGATGCCATCCAGCCATCTCATCCTCTGGCGTCCCCTTCTCCTCTTGCCCCCAATCCCTCCCAGCATCAGGGTCTTTTCCAATGAGTCAACTCTTCACATGAGGTGGCCAAAGTACTGGAGTTTCAGCTTCAGCATCATTGCTTCCAAAGAAATCCCAGGGCTGATCTCCTTCAGAATGGACGGGTTGGATCTCCTTGCAGTCCAAGGGACTCTCAAGAGTCTTCTCCAACACCACAGTTCAAAGGCATCAATTCTTTAGCGCTCAGCTTTCTTCACAGTCCAACTCTCACATCCATACATGACCACTGGAAAAACCATAGCCTTGACTAGACGGACCTTTGTTGGCAAAGTAATGTCTCTGCTTTTGAATATGCTATCTAGTTTGGTCATAACTTTCCTTCCAAGGAGTAAGCATCTTTTAATTTCATGGCTGCAATCACCATCTGCAGTGATTTTGGAGCCCAAAAAATAAAGTCTGACACTGTTTCCGCTATTTCCCCATCTATCTGCCATGAAGTGATGGGACCAGATGTCACGATCTTTGTTTTCTGAACGTTGAGCTTTAAGCCAACTTTTTCACTCTCCTCTTTCACTTTCATCAAGAGGCTCTTTAGTTCTTTTTTACTTTCTGCCATAAGGGTGGTGTCATCTGCATATCTGAGGTTATTGATATTTCTCCTGGCAATCTGGATTCCAGCTTGTGCTTCATCCAGCCCAGCGTTTCTCATGATGTACTCTGCATATAAGTTAAATAAGCAGGGTGACAATATACAGCCTTGACATACTCCTTTTCCTATTTGAAACCAGTCTGTTGTTCCATGTGCAGTTCTAACTGTTGCTTCCTGACCTGTATACAGATTTCTCAAGAGGCAGGTCAGCTGGTCTGGTATTCCCATCTCTTTCAGAATTTTCCACAGTTTATTGTGATCCACACAGTCAAAGACTTTGGCATAGTCAATAAAGCAAAAATAGATGTTTTTCTGGAACCCTCTTGCTTTTTCCATGATCCAGCGGATGTTGGCATTTTGATCTCTGGTTCCTCTGCCTTTTCTAAAACCAGCTTGAACATCAGGAAATTCACAGTTCATATATTGCTGAAGCCTGGCTTGGAGAATTTTGAGCATTACTTTGCTAGCGTGTGAGATGAGTGCAATTGTGCAGTAGTTTGAGCATTCTTTGGCATTGCCTTTCTTTGGGATTGGAATGAAAACTGACCTTTTCCAGTCCTGTGGCCACTGCTGAGTTTTCCAAATTTGCTGGCATATTGAGTTCAGCACTTTCACAGCATCATCTTTCAGGATTTGAAATAGCTCAACTGGAATTCCATCACCTCCACTAGCTTTGTTCATAGTGATGCTTTCTAAAGCCCACTTGACTTCACATTCCAGGATGTCTGGCTCTAGGTCAGTGATCACACCATCGTGATTATTTGGGTCGTGAAGATCTTTTTTGTACAGTTCTTCTGTGTATTCTTGCCACCTCTTCTTAATATCTTCTGCTTCTGTTAGGTGCATACCATTTCTGTCCTTTATTAAGCCCATCTTTGCATGAAATCATGAAATATTCCCTTGGTATCTCTAATTTTCTTATTACAGGTCTGCATTTTAATATCCGATCTTTCAGCTAATCTTTGTCCTGTGAGCTTGGTTCTCATCTCCGCATAACTATTTCTGCTGTTTCTGAAGTGCCAAAGATCCTTCTAGAAAAGCAGCTGATCAGGTGTGTGGTGAAGTGTTACAAGTCTGGCTTCTGCGATGCCATCAAGATGATGCTTCTCCCTGTGCCCTCCTTCCTCAGAGGAAACAGTCCCCCTTCTCGCATAATGGCAAAAGCTAATACATTTGATTTAAACATATGCCATGGGGGCACTGGGTTTGGGGTTCAAATTCCTAGAACTTCCACGGATGAGGCTTCTTCTGGGTCCCACTATGGAGGTAGTACTGTCAAGGTAGAGTACTTGTGTTTTCTGCCTGGTGATGTTCACCTCGTGATCCTTTGTAACCCATCAATACAGGAGCTGTCAGAGCTGGAGTCTCTTCCAAGTCACCTGGAGATGAATGCTGAGGGAGGTGCTCACCGGCTTCAGAAGAGGGAGGCGCCTGGGCTCTGCAGCAGGAAGGTCGGCGCTCACCCTCGGGGGACTCGCCTCTTCTGTCTCCATAGCTTGTGAAGGGGGACTGCAGCCCCATTGTGTGACGTTGTTTTAGACGACCTGCTGTTACCTGCAGAAGAACAACCAGAAACTGTCCCGAAATGTCTCGAGTAGCTGTCAGCATCCTGGGCCTTCTCCGTGTCCACATCCTCCCGCTCAATGGCTCTCGCCTTGGTGCACCGTCTCCGGGGTGAAACCCTTCACTCTTCCTCCGAGCTCCTCGCGTTCTGCAGTTTGGTCACAGAGTCGAAGTTCCCACCCTCAGTGGGCAACTTGTAAGTGAATTTGTCGTGGTCATGGTCTCTCCTGGCGCTTCAGCGCCTCCCAAGCTCTGCCAGGCTCCGCGGTCCGAGTCCCTGGAGCTGGGGCTCAAAGCGCGGCCGGCGGACCCGGGTGAGGCCGGAGGGCAGTAGACACTTGGCCGCTCGGCAGTCCCGCCGCTCGCGCTGTCTGAGCCGTTAAAGATGCTGATTGTTAGCAAACCGCCGGCTGGGAAGCCGGTCACAATTCAAACATCCATCAGAGATCATCCAGTTATTGAAGGATTGTATCATATTTTGGGCACCTACTTTTGCAATCTCTTAATATTTCATATCGGAGAAGGCAATGGCAACACACTCCAGTACTCTTGCCTGGAAAACCCCATGGACGGAAGAGCCTGGTAGCTGCAGTCCATGGGGTCGCGAAGAGTCCGACACAACTGAGCCACTTCACTTTCACTTTTCACATTCATGCATTGGAGAAGGAAATGGCAACCCACTCCAGTGTTCTTGCCTGGAGAATCCCAGGGACGGGGCAGCCTGGTGGGCTGCTGTCTATGGGGTGGCACAGAGTCAGACTCGACTGAAGTGACTTAGCAGAATATTTCATATTGGAAAGAAGGTGAATTTTTTAAATTTTCTTCACCAAAAATTGAGAAGTCCTAGTAATGAATCTGCAGGTCCAATTTGTGATGGCAACTGGATATGATTACAGAATCACCGAGGTCTTATGATGTAAGGACATGGGCTTAGACTTAGGGGCCAGAATTCTGGTCGGAAATCAAAAGGGGGCAGGGGTGGTCTTCTTCCCTCCAGGCAGCTGGCTGTGCTGTGGTCCTCTGCCCTGTCCCCTGATCCTCCCCCAGATCTGCCTTCCTCCTCCAAGTGCTCTTGGTAGCAGTTAAAGGTGGGGATGTGGTGCTTGCAGTTGGCAGGGACCCTGTGCTTCACCTGGGGTGTGGGCAAGGAGGGCTGCTGTTGGTTAGATTGTCTGATGGCTGAGGCTTCAGGGTGATCGGGCAGCCCTCTGGCCTCAGATCTCTTATAACCGGGGAGTGATACTAGAACATTACCTCTTATTTCTGGCCTATCAGTGAGTCCTGGATCTCCAACTCCACGTGAAACTGTGGACGCCAAGAAGTCAGTCTGCCCAGTCCTTGTAGCTCCATGTAAAGCTTTAGTTCCTCATATCCATGACCCACAATAATCCTCGGATCCTTCACAATCTGCTTTAAAGTGCCTCTCTAGTTGGGATGGAGAATGAGAAATTCCCCCAGCAGATTTTCTCATTCCATTGACAAGAATGGAATGTGATACGTTCTGCTCAGACCCTGCGTCCATAGCTCCTTGAGTTTCCATAATTCTAAAGGCAGGGAATCTCTTTGTAGACAGGATGACTTCCTATGGTTCTTCCCTGAGAGAGTTCTGGGGCAGCATGAGGGGGACCACCCCAGAAGGTGTCCAGTTTGTTGTAAAAGGTGAATTTGCTGCTGAAGCCAAAGTATGATGCTTGTGCTCACATCCAAGAGCAGGTTTTCTGCTTGTAAATCTCTGTGGACAGAACCCTCCTGGTGACCACACAGCACACACTACTGGTGGACTCTGCCCTCAGCCTCTCTGCTTTCCTACTGCCCTGAGCCACGGGTGCTCACCCACCTCTCCTCCACAAGCATCCTCTGAACAAGGCAGGGAGTTTCCTCAGCCTCTGTCACTTCAAATATTTCACTATGTTGGGATGATCCAAGCCTTCATGATTCCTGCTTTGTGGCACAGTCAGCAGAGGCTGGAGAGTTCTGCCGAGATCAGTGATCTTTATGGCTGTCGCTTTCCCATCCAGGACGTGCTGGCCAGCTTCACTGGAGCCCAGTCTCCCTTACTGACAGTCTCGAGGGCCTGGGGGAGACCATGTGAATCTGAGTGTCTCCTCAGCAGAGAAGGCTCAGAGGGCCCTTGGCATGGTGAGACCCCTGGTCTAAATCAAAACAAATTCAGTTCAAAATTCACCCCATGAACTGGTCTTTATGATGAGTCAAAACACAGTGCCAGACAAGAATAAAATAAGAAAAATGGGAGGTCCAGTGGCTAAGACTCTGTTCCTAATGCAGGGGGCCCAGGTTTGATCCCTGGTCAGGGAACTAGATCCCACATGCTGCAACCAAGACTTGGTACAGCCAAATTAAAAAAAAAGAAAAAGAAAAATGGGAACAGAAGTAAAAGAACAAAGAAAAAAATGAGAAGAAAAAAAAAAGAAACAGACAAAAATGCCAAAGAAGAAACAGGGTACCTCTTCAAAGTCTCTCAGGTGACTGAGAAGCAGCTACCTGAGCCAGAGGACTGACAACCTAAGCCCAGTCAGGGACTTAGATACATGCTACGAACTCCAAAGCCATAGTTTCATATGAGGTCATGGAAAGACATGAACCTATCAACAAGGCTGGCATAACCCACTGTGATTTTCTCACTGTTCGATTTCACAACCTCCTTATTCTTAAATAGTAAGGATCTCAGAGAGCTTTTTACCTGGGTTAAAGTGACATTACCTTATTAGAAACTGAAACTTGTAGGATGCTTCAGTGGCCTTTTCTAGTTTGGAAAGGTGTGATTATTTTTGGCTTTTGAAAGCCTCATAAAGGTCTACACTTAAAATATTCAATTTCCTTTAAATTCTGAATGACTGGGCTCAAAACAACATCACAACTTAACTGGCATTATGAAACACATGTGATACTGTATGAAGTGCATCAGACACAATAAAGAACCTTGTTAGTATCTCTAAAGCCAAGGGGAAGCTAGCAGACATCATAGTTTAATTTCTTCTTCACAGATCTGCCCATTTCTTTGAAGTACATTTCTCTTTTCCCACAGTCCAACCTCAAGACTCTGCTCTAGTTCCTACCTCTTCCTGAAACATTCTCGGAGAGCCATACGGCTCCCTCCCCCACCTCATTTGCTCCAGCGTCACTTTCTTAGACTCTGGTGACAGTAGGCGCATGAAACCAGTTACATTTGCTGAAAGCCTGTCATTGATGGAACTCATTGAAAGCAAGCCTATTTCACAAAGCCAGCGAAAAGAACTTGTAAGAGTTGTTGTAATTTAATGAAATTGATCAATGCAAATAATTTACCTTGTATAGATGTGAGGTTTTGTAACTTGAGTTACAAAACCTCCAGGATTAGAGCCCATGATGGACATCATATACTTTCTTCTTTTTCCATCATAACCTTGTGGTCGTGTGGCCCTCCTCTGTCCCTTCTGTCTCTCTCAGCCATCTCAGACCTATTAGGAGGTGTCCAGTATCTGGAAACATTTCGGCATCTCAGGCCTCCACTGACCCAGCAGCTGCTTGCAGAAGAGCAGCTGGGAATCCTGGGGATCAGCGACTCTCACTGGGTCACCATTAATTGTGAGGAAATGTTCTGGCTTTTCCATCAAGTGTTGTAGTTACCATGATCAAGGCGCTGTGCTAGGCAGAGAGGGGGACTCTACATCTCCACACATCTTTAGGAGTGTTTGGGGAGAAAGAACATACACTGAAATTAGAAAGGAAGAGAGGGGCATCCCCGGTGAGCCAGTCTTTAATAATCCACCTTCCAATGCAGGGGATGCTGATTCGATCCCTGATCAGGGAACTAAGATCCCACATTCCACAGGGCAACTAAGCCTGCATCCACAACTAACACCTGATGAAGCCAAATACATTTAAAAAAGGAAAAAAGGAGAGAAGAAAACAGAAGGACAATGTCAGGTAGTGTTTATGTTCTGATACAATCTTGGTTGTTTACTTTTGCTTTTAGTGCTTGTGCTTCTGGTGTCATTTCCAAAAAATCATTGTCAAGACAGATGTCAAGGAGCTTTTTCTACAAGGAAAATTTTAAGAGACGCTGGAGGGGTCGAGGGCGCTGTCCGGTTTCCCCACTAGGGGGCGGGCTTGGTCACTAGTTGATTGCAGTGTTTTTCCCACTTGTGCACACACAAGCTCAGACTCCTTCCCAGCAAACCATTCTAGTCCTTTGCTACCAATTCATGGGAGTTGATGTTCAAGACGAAATGTTCTGCTCATCTTGACTTAGCCATAATATACATTCTATTGAAGCCAGTTCTCTTACAATGCCTCTGATGGATGATTCAAGACTTCCCACATTTGCCTCCAACTTTTCTAACTCTAAACAATGACATGCCATCAAATGGAATGCTTTCTGGTGCTCAATAAAGCCTTCACTGTTCTTGTATTACTGTGTAAGTCTTTGGAAGTCTCCAGAATTGCTCCCATCTCAATAACATTCCAGCATCCTTCAGCCAGCGTTTAAGAGCTGCTTCTGTAGCAAAGTCTTCTAACCATTTAGGCCTCACAGAATTTTATATGATCACTTCATTTAAATGGGAGAAGGCAATGGCAACCCACTCCAGTACTCTTGCCTGGAAAATCCCATGGACGGAGGAGCCTGGTAGGCTGCAGTCCATGGGGTCGCTAAGAGTCGGACACGACTGAGCGACTTCACTTTCACTTTTCACTTTCCTGCATTGGAGAAGGAAATGGCAACCCACTCCAGTGTTCTTGCCTGGAGAATCCCAGGGACAGAGGAGCCTGGTAGGAGGCCATCTATGGGGTCACACAGAGTCGGACACGACTGAAGCGACACAGCAGCAGCAGCAGCAGTGTTTTGCCACAAGATTTCTTCCTTGGTTAATGCTTTTTTTTTCTTCCTATTTAAGAAATCATGTCTGCCCCAATTTACCTAAGTATCAATAAAAATGCTAAAAAATCAGAGCTGACAACTAATACATTTTTGACACCCAGGAAAGAGGTCTGCTAGGAAAAATATTGTAAAGGGGAGCAGCGAGGACCCTGCTAAGGACAGGCTCAGGTCACAATTGTCAGGACTATATTGATCACTTGGTCGAAAGATTTAGCCAATGTATAGATGGAGATGGTATGTTTGGGATGTTCAATGACGTTTTCCTGAGCTTTAGGTCATTTGTAGTAATAACAGAAATTTGAAGCAAAAGGAGGTAGACTGGATAACTGTTGCTGTGCTGTGCTCCAGTGTGTTTGACTCTTGGCAACCCCATGGACTATAGCCAGCCAGGCTTCTCTGTCCATGGAATTTCACAGGCAAGAATACTGGAGTGGGTTGCCATTTACTTTTCTGGGGATCTGCCCAACCCAGGAATCAAACCCATGTCCCATGCGTCTCCTGCACTGGCAGGAAGATTCTTTACCACTGAGCCACATTAGGTGCCATTTCCTCAAGATGCTCTGTGACTATGAAGAACATATTGGGCCACAGAGCAAGGACTAACTCCCAACAGCTAGTGGACTCAGTATAATCAGCTACTTGCTTATGTAAACAAGTTTTACCGGAACATATATTGTCTATGACTGCCTTTGCACCTTAACAACAGAGTTAAGGAGTTGAGGCAGAGACTGTATTGCCCACAATGCTGAAAATATTTACCATCTGGCCCTTTAAAAAAGTTAGAAATCTCTCCTAGAGAACATTATTATAGCTGTGAATCCCATTCCTGGGATCCTTGACACTCACCATCTGGAAGAAATTGCTGATGGTGTGCTAGTAATCCCTGGACAAAATACAGGCACCCACTGAGGTATTTTTTGGCTATTTGAAATGTTTCAATGCTTTGCATGAGATATAATTTAAATAATAAGAATCTAAAATAGAGCAAGGGATTATCCCTGGTCTTGCACTCTACTGTAAGAATATTTGCACATTTGTTGCTTTGAATTGTCTTTGTTAGAGACAAGAGAATGAAAACCCAAATGAAAACGAGAAACTTATATATGGCTGTAGACATTTGGGTATAATTAGAGAAGTAGACGTGACCTCGAGGGAAAGGACTATATTCATGGACCCAGGATACATTCATGGTACCTGAGTCCAGACAGCCTTTAGTGTTGATCCTCTTAGAAGGGGGGATGTTCAAGTCTCTGCTCTGCTCTGCTCAGTCCTCAAAAGCAGCTCACAAATTACAAAGAGAGACCTCTGCACTGAACAGCTAAGAAACCAGAGCAGGTCATTGTCTATACTATCTTGATTAGGATATAAAAGAATTTTAAAAAAATTATTTTGATTGATGTCTGCCCCTTAGCATCCTAGACTTTGTATTCATTGACTCATCCAACAATACCGTTTACGCTACTAAAATCTGGCAAGATGAATATTTCCCCTGATCCTTGGACCATGACAAGAGACTATGGATAAGGGTGGGGACCAGGGCTCCCAGGAGGAACTGTCATTTCTGTGTCTGATGGAAGGTAAGTGACTTCGTTGAGGACAGACTTCCTTGGAGTTTTCTTCAGAACCCACACAGAGGCAGAATGATTGCATTTGTTGGTGCTGCTGCTGTCATCAGAAGAGGCATCTGGTGCTATGATTGCTTTTCATCATCCCATTGCTCAACGCTGACCTTTCTTTCCCTATATTCTGTTCCACTTTTTTTCTGAAGTTAAAAGAAACAAATGAGTTTCTTTTTCTTAGGTTTCTTTTCACCTTCTCAGCCGCAGATCTTTTCAAAGATCCGCAGATATTTGCAAACATTAGGTAAGCTGCCAGTTTCACATTTCTGTGGAAATCACTCACAGGACCCGCTCCTCTCTACACAGCTTGCTTTCCAGGTGGCTGCAAAGTAGCAGATATTTCTGTCCCTTCCCCTCCATCCAGAGTTCTTCCTCCAGCTCCCTTAATTAAGGTTTTTAAAAATATTTATTTGACTGCATCAAATATTTAAATATTTATTTATTTATACTTACTTATTTAGTTGTGTCATATGGGATCTTTCTTTGTGGCGCATTGACTCTCTGGTTGCAGTGCCTAGGCTTAGTTGCCCCAGAGCATGCAGGATCTTAGTTCCCCGACCAGGGATCAAACCCACATCCTCCACGTTGTAGGGTGGATTCTTACTGTATGGACATTCTCTCACACTGGGTCCTGTGTCTCCTAAATTCTATTTCTTTATTCACTCCTAATTTTGATGGGACAATTCCTCTCAGCTTCCTGAAGAAGAGGGCACGGAAAGGAAATTTTATTTACATGTATAAAAGTATATTTTTCCTCATATTTAAATAATTATTTGGCTATGTTTAGAATTCTAAGTTAGAAACTATTTCTCCACAGTATTTCTGAAGGCATTTCTCCACTGTCTTCTAGCTTTTACCAGTTGTTGAGAGGTCCAATAACATGTGGATACTTGCTTACATTAATCCTTTTTCCCCTAGAACTTGTAGAATTCTCCTTGTCACCAGTATGTTCTAAAAGTTTACAATCGTGTAGTTGGGAAGGATTTATTTTTATCCATTTGGAAACATACTGCTCAGCTCAGGGAAATTTTATTGGATTTTTCTTGAAAATTTTTTCTTCCTTTCATTTTCTTTGTCCTCTCTTCCTAGCATTCTTTTTGGTTAGATGATGGTCCTCATAGTCTGATTCTCTAATTTTAAAATTTTATATATGCTATTTTCCTTTTTTAGTCTGTTTTTCTATTTGAAAGAATTTTTTTCTGTTTTGTTCTAATCTTTCTTTTGAGTTTTTCCACTCAATTGTTGCTTTAATTTCCAAGAGTCCCTCCAAGTTCTTTAAATGTTCGACTTCTTTCATAGCATTTTATTTTATTTTATGGATGCAATGTCTTCTCCAATATCTGAATTTACTGATGGTAGTTTGTTGTTGCTGCCTTAACTCTTCTCCCTTCAAATCGCTTGTGTTTGGCCACTGTCCTCTATATTTGAGGCTTTCTTAAACTATCTGGGGATCCTTTGATTCTAATTCAGAATTAAGAGTGGAACACTAACTGGCCAGAAGCATGTGTGTGAGCTAGATGACTGGGTTTCCTTTTCAGGTGATCTCACTGCGCCATTTTACTGAGGTCATGCTGAGACCATGATCTTTAGGCTTTTTCCCTGGACTTCCCTGATTTCCTTCATCGGTCCAGTTCAGTCACTCAGTTGTGTCCGAGTCTTTGCCAGCCCATGGGCTGCAGCACACCAGGCTTCCCTGTCCATCACCAATTCCCGGAGCCTGCTCAAACTCATGTCCATCGAGTCGGTGATGCCATCCAACCATCTCATCCTCCACAACTGTCTTCTAATCTCTTGCCTGGAGGGAATAAGTCTGGGTGCAGTATCTGACTCAGGAAGAAGACATGGTCTCAAAATTTGATATACAAACATAAATTTAGCACTCCTGTTTTCAGTATAGTATCCCAGAGTTTCAACTGTGCCTGTAACCCCAATCCAGGCCCCTTCATTTTATCTTCTATCTAAAATAAACCTACCATCTTCTACATAAATTGGGGAGTGGGAGTTGCAAAGACTAGAGGGAGAGTCTTTAGGTATAGATTCTTCTTAAACTTTTCATCAGTCCTCCTAGTCTTAGCTTCAGTTCATCCCTACATACACATACACATTCGATTGATTGAAATGGCAGTGTATTTGCTTTGTGATATTATGTAAACAACTAGCTCTTTGAGTTTCACATCTGAAAATGGGGATAATGACCACCTACCTCCTGGGGCTGCTGTGAATATGTGTATGGCCTCATTTGATTAACATAACTTATTGTTACCCATAGAGATAACAATACTAATAAATAGCCTTTTCAGATGCTTTCTATGTGCCAGGCAATGTTACAGGCACTTTTTATGTATCTCATCACACCCTCACAAAAAAGATGAGAAATCTAAGCTCAGAAAGGCCAAACAACTTGCACAAGGTCACAAAAAGAATACTGTAACTTCATCTGCCAGTTAGTTCTCAGGTTCTGAGTCCTGATTTTTAAAGTTTCCTTCCTTTTTCTAAGTCAGATTCCTGGCAAGAAACTGACAAACTCAAGCTGAGTCATTGAAGAAAGCTGAATAAGGAAGTCCCTTGAGAGTCCCTTGGATTGCAAGGAGATCCAACCAGTCCATCCTAAAGGAAATCAGTCCTGAATATTCATTGGAAGGCTGGACACTGAAGCTGAAACCCCAATACTTTGGCCACCTGATGCAAAGAACTGACTCATTGGAAAAGACCCTGATGCTGGGAATGATTGAAAGCAGGAGGAGAAGGGACGACAGAGGATGAGATGGTTGGATGGCATCACCAACTCAATGGACATGCGTTTGAGTAAGTTCCAGGAGCTGGTGATGGACGGGGAAGCCTGGCATGCTGCAGTCCATGGGGTCACAATTCTGCTTTATTGACTATGCCAAAGCCTTTGACTGTGTGGATCACAATAAACTGTGGAAAATTCTGAAAGAGATGGGAATACCAGACGACCTCACCTGCCTCTTGAGAAACCTGTACGCAGGTCAGGAAGCAACAGTTAGAACTGGACATGGAACAACAGACTGGTTCCAAATAGGAAAAGGAGTACATCAAGGCTGTATATTGTCACCCTGCTTATTTAACTTATATGCAGAGTACATCATGAGAAACGCTGGGCTGAAAGAACACAGGCTGGAATCAAGATTGCCGGGAGAAATATCAATAACCTCAGATATGCAGATGACACCACCCTTATGGCAGAAAGTGAAGAGGAACTCAAAAGCCTCTTGAGGAAAGTGAAAGAGGAGAGTGAAAAAGTTGGCTTAAAGCTCAACATTCAGAAAACGAAGATCATGGCATCTGGTCCCATCACTTCCTGGGAAATAGATGGGGAAACAGTGGAAACAGTGTCAAACTTTATTTTTGGGGCTCCAAAATCACTGTAGATGGTGACTGCAGCCATGAAATTAAAAGACGCTTACTCCTTGGAAGGAAAGTCATGACCAACCTAGATAGCGTATTCAAAAGCAGAGACATTATTTTGCCAACAAAGGTCCATCTAGTCAAGGCTATGGTTTTTCCAGTAGTCATGTATAGATGTGAGAGTTGGACTGTGAAGAAAGCTGAGCGCCAAAGAATTGATGCTTTTGAACTGTGATGTTGGAAAAGACTCTTGAGAGTCCCTTGGACTACAAGGAGATCCAACCAGTCCATTCTAAAGGAGATCAGTCCTGGGTGTTCTTTGCAAGGACTGATGCTGAAGCTGAAACTCCATAATACTTCGGCCACCTGACTCATTGGAAAAGACTCTGATGCTGAGAGGGATTGGGGGCAGGAGAAGGGGATGACAGAGAATGAGATGGCTGGATGGCATCACCGACTCAATGGACATGAATTTGAGTGAACTCCGGGAGTTGGTGATGGACAGGGAGGCCTGGAGTGCTGCGATTCCTGGGGTCACAAAGAGTCGGCCAGGACTGAGCGACTGAATCGAACTGAACTGAGCCACTGAACTGAATAAGGAAGTGGGTTGGATTTAGAGATAAGAAGAGGTGATATAATACCCTGGGGCTACTAACAAACTAAGCCCCACCCCAGAGGGTCACGAAAAAAGGAGAAGTTATAGCAGCGTAAAGAAATAGAAGAAAACAATAGAATGGAAAAGACTAGAGATTTCTTCAAGAAAATTAAAGATACCAAGAGAACATTTCATACAAAAGTGACTCAATAGAGGACAGAAATGGTTTGGACCTAACAAAAGCAGAAGATATTAAGAGGTGGCAAGAATACACAGAAGAACTGTACAAAAAAGACCTTTACAACTCAGATAATCATGATGGTGTAATCACTCACCTAGAGCTAGACACCCTAGAATGTGATGTCAAGTGGACCTTAAGAAGCATCACTACAAACAAAGCTAGTGGAGGTGATGGAATTCCAGTTGAGCTACATCAAATCCTAAAAGATGATGCTGTGAAAGTGCTGCACTCAATATGCCAGCAAATTTGGAAAACTCATCAGTGGCCACAGGACTGGAAAAGATCAGTTTTCATTCCAGTCCCAAAGAAAGGTAATGCCAAAGAATGCTCAAACTACTGCACAATTGCACTCATCTCACACGCTAGTAAAGTAATGCTCAAAATTCTCCAAGCCAGGCTTCAATAGTATGTAAATCATAAACTTTCAGGTGTTAAAGCTGGTTTTAGAAAAGGCAGAGGAACCAGAGATCAAATTGCCAACATCTGCTGGGTCATTGATAAAGCAAGAGAGTTGTAGAAAAACATCTATTTCTGCTTTATTGGCTATGCCAAAGCCTTTGACTGTGTGGATCACAATAAACTGTGGAAAATTCTGAAAGAGATGGGAATACAGACCACCTGACTGATATGCATGCATTTAGAAAGACTAATGGAAAGAATTCAATCAAATCTAGGGATGAATCAAATCTTGGTGAATAAAATGGTCTCTTGCACATGGATTGATCTGGGAAGGACTGCTGAGCTAATTTTTAGTCACTGTTGTCTGGAATGAATGCCAGCTCCCTAATTAGTACAAGAATTTATCCTTCTCCCATGTCTTGTCTGTCAGGTAATATCTTAATACTGTCTCCTCCAAGACAAGTTGAAACAGCCTGCAAAAGAAACCACAAGGTTCATGGTTCATCTTACTATGTGTGAAGGTAGATGAAGGACTATAAATCGGTACATCTTCTGTATATTTAACCTCTTCTAAGAAGTGGCCCAATGCCTACGCCTTAAACCTGTTACTTTGTACATCTGCTTACTCACATTCCTAGATGTTCACTTTCCTTAGCTACTGTGAAATCAACACACATTCCTTAGAAAATATCTTTCTACAACTGAAATGCCATTTTACCTGGAATGTACATGGTGAAGAAAGCTCCTTAGATGATTTAGAAGACAGAGGATATGATCAGGTAGAGTTTTTAAACACAGAATTCAAAGCAATCATGTACAATCTGTTTGCCTATATTAAACACTGCAGAGGCCAATACCAGGTGGCTCTGGAATACTTAGAACCAGCAGAGGAATTTATCATGCACAGACAGGATCACCAAGGCAAAATTGGACATCTGGTCACCTGGGGAAGCTATGCCTGGGTCTGCTATCACCTGGGCAGGCTTCTAGAAGCACACACTTACATCTGTGCATGTGTGCATGGTAAGTCACTTCAGTCATGTCTGACTCTTTGTGACCCTATGGACTGTAGCACACCAGGCTCTTCTGTCCAAGGGATTCCCCAGGCAAGAATACTGGAGACATTTACATCCACAGGGTGGGAAATCTTTGCAAGAAGTGTACAAATTCCTATAGAATTGAATGTCCTGAGATTGACTGTGAAGAGGGAAGGACACTCCTAAAATGGGGAGAAAAGTACTATGAACAGGCTATGCAGTGTTTTGAGAGGCTCTGGAAAAGAAACCCACCAGCCCAGAATTCTCCCTGGGACTGCCCACACACTCTACTGTCTGCATGACAAAGCACCAACAGAGATCACCATTCGCCGTCTGAGGCAGGCCACCAAGTCGGAGCCAGATAACAGGCACATTAACACTCTCCTGGCTCTGACTCTTCAACCGATCAAGAAAGAAGCAGAAGAGACAAGCTAGTAGATGAAAACACCAAGTCCAACAGACATACTCTGTGGTGCAGCCAAATATTACTGAAATAAAGGCACTCTGGACACAGTTGTAGAATCATTGATACTTAAAAGGACTTAGAAGCAGTGCCAAACAACATTGACTAACATCCCGAGGTTGGATGCTGTCTACAGAGCAAAAATCAGATGAATACAGAAACCAAATAAATGTTCAACGAATAAGGACAGAGAACTACAGGAAATTATGAAAGGCGCTGTTCAGTTGAATATTAACCCCCCTGTACCTGCTCAGACCTTGCCTGCCTCTACACATCAGATCGGTATGGTGAGGCAGAGTATTGCTTCTAGAAAGAATCCAGTAAGGATCTCTCTCCAGTGGAGAGACAAGTGCTCCGCTGCACTGTGACCACTCTCAGAGGCCAGCAGATGTGCAAAGACCACACCATCTGCCATTACCCAGAGGGCTACACCACTACAGCAAGTTAAAACTGAGTAGGAAAAACCGATCCTAGACCTAAGAAGAATTGCCAGACTCTGAAAATGCCTCAGACATTGTGGGTTGGCGAGTCTCCAGATTCCCTCCTAAAGTGACTAGGAAAGGGCACCCAAGAGCTGATGGCTGTTGGCCCATCCAGCCTCCAACCCTGGCAGATTTGACCCCTCCTCGTCTCTGGCTGAGAAGGGCAGTAAGGAAATGGTAGAGGGTGCAGGGGGGCCCACGACTCAGAAAAGCAGGAAGCCCTAGAGAGGCCATAAGCAGGCCTCTGGGCTTCAGAGAGAGAGGGGGGAGAGCAAGCAAGGCCTGGTGTGGTGGTCACAAAGGGCAGGTTAATGGGGGAGAGAGAGAATCTGAAACCTCACAGGAGTGCGGCTGAATGGTGGGGCATTTCATTTTGCTGTTGCTTTTTCCTGGTTCTGAAAATTCTCTCATCCAAATCTGGAAATTCAGAATCACATTTCCTCTGCTATATAGATGTTCTGGGGGCTTCTCTGGTGGCTCAGAAGATAGAGAATCTGCTGCAATGCGGGAGACCCAGGTTCAATCCCTGGGTCTTGAAGATCCCCTGGAGAAGGGAATAGCAACCCATCCCAGTACTCTTTCCTGGAGAATTCCATGAACAGAGGAGCCTGGCTGGCTATAGTTCGTAGGGGTGCAAAGAGTTGGACATGACTGAGCAAGTAACACTTTCACTTTCACAGATATTTTGAACAAATGTTGCTTTGAGGGAAAGGACTTGCTTTGGGACTATATGATCCAGGCTTATTCTCAGTTTGCGTCGTCCAGATTTCCCAGCTCTCAGTCACCCAGTGACTTGCACACGGCCTGACATACAGCATACATTCAACATTCGCTGAGTGAATTAGTGACTAGAACGTCACTCCAGGGTGGTCCTCTTTCCTCACTCTTTAAACTCCAAAATAAATTCCATGTACGTCAAAGTTTTAAATGTTTAAAAAGTAGAAATCATAAAATTACTACCGAAGTGTTGAGATATTTGTAATCATGGGGTCTAGAAGGTATAAGTACGAAAAAATACAAAAGGGCATAAAATATTACTACATATACATTAAAAACATATTTCATGGAAGAGATAACTTCAGAAAGTCAAAAGATAAACGACAAACAAAAATACTATCTCAACACATTACTAGGTAAAGGACTAATTTCCTTAATGCTGAAATAGTTTCTGTTTATCAATAAGGGAAAAGAAACTCAGTGGGAAAATGGACAAAGGTCAGGAACAGACAGGAAATGAAGAAAGCTGGTAGACATGTAAAATGATATCAGTGTCACTTTTGTTAAGAGCAAAGTACACCGACACTACAAGGGAGACTGTCTCAGGTCAACAAAGAAAATGCCCTTCCTAAGTGTAGACTAAAAAGGACTTGGAAACAGGCTGTATCATGCACT
The DNA here is from genome assembly GCF_055505025.1 of Bos grunniens. Lineage (NCBI taxonomy): Eukaryota > Metazoa > Chordata > Mammalia > Artiodactyla > Bovidae > Bos > Bos grunniens. Next base: position 11,379,939 of record NC_141190.1, read on the forward strand.
GCCACTGAGATTAGAAATTGTATAGCTGGAGGGAATTTGTTGATGGTTATTAAGTATTTGTGAATCTTTCCCCAGCAATTTCACTCATTAATTTACTCTGTATTTGCATGTGTGTGCAAAGATGTGTACATGGATGTTCATGAAGCTTTGTTTATAATAACAAAGGACTGAAAACAACTCAAACATCCATCATTAGGGGCCTTACTTATTCAATATTAACATTTCATAACATGAAACAGCATGTCCATACTTTTAAGAAGAGTTCTAAATGTAATAATACAGAACATTATAGCTAAAATATATTTAAAAAATAAGAAAGTGAAAGTGCAGAAAAGTGTGTACAGAATGCTAACGTTATTTCCCAATATTAGCTTTGTCCATCCCATGTTCTTTTTGGTTTTGAAGGGCTCACCTCTCTGTCATCAGATGTGTGAAAGTTTAATCTTGCAATCAGATTGTAAACTCTAGAAAGGCAAGAACCAGGCTTTTTATTTCATAGTGATACTTACCTTCCCTGACTTTGAGGGGCAATCTTAGCTGGTATTGCTTGGGCCTCACATGAATCTTGGGGTCTCTGCCTACAGCGCTGTAGTAAGCATAAAAGGAGTCTAAAAGCAGGTGCACAGATGGGCTGGAATCTGTGAAGTACCCGTGAAGCTTTGCCCAGACTGGGGGAGGCAGCTGAGGAGAGAGGTGAAACTGCTCCTACCACTAATTTCAAAAACTTTCTTCAAGAATTCATATCCATGCAGAGAACACTCAATCCACCCATTTCCTCTGACTACTCTCGCTGTCTTTTGTACCTTTAAGTGGTCTTTTTCATCTCTCTTTTACCTACCAATGCTTCCATGAAATTATATATTTTTCAAACGCTCTTTATGCTCAGAACCAAACATTGACAAATATCTGAGGCATTCTTTGAGAGTATTAATATTTTGGATAAATGTTCTCCTTAGAATGCTATCAACAAAAGTTTTATGTGAGTATAGGAGTCTCTGGTACCAACAAAGTGAAAACAGAACCCCTAGGTAAGGCAGGAGAGGTGAGAATAACAAAGAAAATGAATGAACTCCCAGAGGCTGGAGTCAGGGATATGGAGAACAACGGCAGAATTGTTCCCATCAGAGAGCACAATCAGGATCTAACTAAGAAACTTCCACCATTGCCAGGATAGAGGATCTTCAGAATGCCTTCCCATCAGAATGTCATCATTGCCACAGACTTCCGCCTTCTGAGATTTCTCCATGTTCCCTTTCTTTCAACTGAGAGTATTTATTACAGTTATCATGCCCCACCGTTGCATGTGGTACACATGAGTTATCTAATCTTATCTAGTCTTTTAGGTTTTGTAATCATCAGACTGAAAGGAGTCACGCCCAGATCATTGGCAGCAGATCCCTGATCATGAGCTGGGTGCAATGACTGCCTTGATTCCCAAGGGCTGACTCCCGTGGAAAGGTCTGAGTATGTTTGGAAAGAAGGATACATCGTGGGTATTTAGGACCAGAGCAAGGTACTCACGGCCCACCCAAATTAGTGCTCCCACTTGCACAGTATGAAGTTGTCATTGGTAAAAGCAGTCCCCAGTTTGAAACTACATTTTCCAGGCTTCCCTTACATCTAATTGGTCCCTGAATTGCTGGTCCATGAATTCCACCTGAGAATTTCTGATTCATTTGGTCTGGACTGGAGTCTGAGAATTCGCATTTCTAGCAGGGCCCCAGGTGATGCTGATACGGCTGGTGGTTGATGACAGTGTTCAGACTAAGGCATTATACCACTTTGTAGCTGATGCAACCCCTTAAGGTGGCTTTCCTCATTCTTGGGAACAGCAAATCAGGACTCTCCCTTAGTCTATACTGAGACAGAGGCAGCCCTAGGCCCATATTTTAGGACACAGAACCATAAATATTGGTAATGAGCTGAGTAACCAGAACTCTCACTGTCTCACTTTTTTCAAAACAGAAATACTGCTAGAGGTGAACTGATTTTCTTCACAGTTTCTGTTTTGCAATCACTCAGTGAGTTCTCGAATTAACCCAGCTGCCAGCTCAGCTGATGCATTCCTGTTGTGAAAGCATTATACACAGGCACTGGCCACACAGATTTCTAAAGAATAAACCAGCACCTCTACACACTTTGAAACACAGTGAGCATGTTCTTTCTCTGTGCCTCTCCCCAACCAGGACCTTTATAACAAGACTTACACATTTCTATCCTATAGTTTTCTTGAATGTAAATTCCAAAAACCAAAACAAAAGCCACAGTGTTCTAGTTCCCTGATCAGCATTTCTTGTACATCTGACCTGCATTTCTATAAATACATCACAGAACTTGTACATAGAACTAGAACTTGTAACTCTTGAGTGAGACCTACAAGTAAGGGTTACCAGCTTAGCTGTAATCCTAATGAAATGGTAGGGAATCTCCAAGAAGCATAGGTTCTGCTTTTACCTTGCCCTAGGCAGAAAAATCCACCGTAAATAATGCTTTCCCCAAAACTGAATAACCTGCCTCAGCAACCTCGGTTTTACTGGGAATGTTTCATCTGTTCTCTGTGTAATTTCCTGACCTCAAAGACAGTTGGTGTGATTACCTTTTCCCTCTTGGGTCTACGTACATTGTAATTCCTTTATGATTAGGGATACGCATAAGGATAAAGCACATTCCCTCTGTTAGAAGAAACCACTCTGGCTGCAAATTGTAGTGTGCAGATGCTAAATTCTAAGATGACCCACGGGGATTCAAACTGCGGAGCTCAGGAGAGCCAAGAATGTGTAGAGATGCTAGGAATTGTTTTTCTTTGGTTAATGATTCATTCCATGATGGATCATGGAATGTCAAACCAAGGCTCTGGAAAAGGTAAACATCCGAAGTTTCCTTGCTGGTCTCTTTGGTTAATGATTTAGTTATTAATTATAATAAACACTGACACTTATTATGTTCCAGGCATTATTCTAATGTATGAAGCCATTCGATCCTCACAACAAACACCACAAGATCGTGGCAGTGTCTTCATTTCACAGGAGAAGAAACTAAAACACAGAGACATTCAGTAATTTCCACATATAAATGGAGCCTGGTTTCCAATGCAGACAGACTGACATCAGAGCCCACAGTTCCAATCACATATTCATTCATTCAGCTACTACTTTGTGAATGCCTGCCATGTGCCAGGAGGCATGACTTCAGGAACTGGAGATTCAGTACTGAGTAAAATAGAAGAAACCCCCCCTGCCCTGTGGAAGTTACATAACTGTTCATCACAGGGGCCAGCAGGACTTCCCAAGTGGCGCTAGCGGTAAAGAACCCTCCTGCCAATGCAGGAGACATAAGAGACGTGGGTTTGGTCCCTGGGTCGGGAAGGTCCCCTGGAGGAGGGCATGGCAACCTACTCCAGTATTCTTGCCTGAAGAATCCCCATAGACAGAGGAGCCTGGCGGGCTACAGTCCATAGGGTTGGAAAGAGTTGGCTGAAATGACTTAGCACACACTCAGCACGCACAGGGGCCAGCAGGTCATCTTGCTGTTAATAGTGGACAGAGTGAAGATGGGTTAACATTCCAATAATGAGGCAGCTGCTAAGTCACTTCAGTCGTGTCCGACTCTGTACAACCCCATAGAAGGCAGCCCACCAGGCTCCCCCGTCCCTGGGATTCTCCAGGCAAGAACACTGGAGTGGGTTGCCATTTCCTTCTCCAATGATGAAAGTGAAAAGTGAAAGTGAAGCCACTCAGTCGTGTCCAACTCGCAGCAACCCCAGGGAGTGCAGCACCAGGCTCCTCCGTCCATGGGATTTTCCAGGCAAGAGTACTGGAGTGGGTTGCCATTGCCTTCTCCAATAATGAGGCAGAGTACTTGGTAAAAGTATCCTTCCTGGAGCTGGTAGCTTCCGTTGATGGCAGCTGATATTACCACATCAAAACAATTCACAAAGAACTTCTGACTAACTGTAGGGGGAGGGGGAGGAAGTCACCCTATCAGTTTGGCTCTCACTTAGCACCCAAGATTCATTTCCTCTTAGAGTCTTGTCAATTTCAGTTTGCAGTTTCATTTTCTCTTTCCTAAAGTCTATTTTGGCAAAGGAATCTGGTAATGCATTCATATATAAGTCTCTTAACATTCCACTGAAGCAGAGGAGGAAGATTTCTGAAGAGCGCAGAATCCCGAACTGCAGTCTTTCAGAACAGCTGAGAAGTGCACGGCAATCATGAGGTAAAAGACTCTCTCTTCTCTGATTGTGGTGAAAATGCCCAATCCTTCTTGTTGTGGAAGCTGAATTGTCAATAGCCATGCTCCTAAAAGACAAATTTCTAGGTTGTTTTGCCTTAGTATTTGATTACAGCCTTACACTCTTCTATCTTCTGTAGGTCTTTAGGGTGTTGGCTTGTTTACTCCTAAATTATTTCTGCCTCACACCGTCAAGTTTCCTGCAGGAATTCTCACCGGGAAGCTGAGAATTGAGGCTGGAGAACAATGAGGCAGGAAGGGAGGGGCAGAAGGAGAGAGATTAAAGCAGGCAGGTGCTGCACTTAAAGATCCATCTAGAGAAATTGCTCCTGTAGACTGCCCTGTGTTTCTTATCCAAAGGAATAAGTGAGGGGCTTTTAATAAGATTGTTTTTTAATGATCTAAATGTTTTTCATTTATTTTAAATGCAACTTTGTTTCATAAAAATGAATATTTTTAATGATAAAAGGTATACTTCACAAAGAAGATAATCATAAACCATTAGATACCTAACAACAAAGAAGCAAAGATACATGAAGCAAAAATCAGAAGAAATATGAGGGAAAAGAAAACATATATATAACCACAGTGAGACATGTCTCTTTTTAGCAGATACTGTTAAAAATGTACTCAGGGTAGCAACCTCACTTCATGCTAAGGTGGAACATTTTTAATGTATTCATGCATCTCAGATTTGTATTAAGGCTGGCAAAATAACAAATATTTTCACCCCAAAATGCTACTGACTGGCTAGCATCCTCCTACCTGACATAAGAATTGGAGATAAACTGCTTGGGGAAAACAGTCCCCACTTCTAAAATCTTCTCATATTTCAGAAACATCAGATTTCCCTGGGGAGGAAGAGTTCCCACAGTGAGTAGGAAGAAAGCTTTCTATTCTATTTTCTCCAGTTTAAGGGTCAAGAAGTCAGACTGGATAGCTAAGCCTCAGTCCTAGGAGCTCCAGAATCTAGGGATACCAGCCCTGGTACTTACTTCCTAGAGGAAATATATTTTTTCTGCTAGTTTGCACCTCTGCCTGATAGGAAGAAAATAATAGTTTGAGATACTTCCAGATGTCAGTTTCTATAGTAATTCAGAATTTTTAGAAACTTTCTTCCTGTTTCTTAGAATTTTAGCATGTCCTTCTCTTAGAATCTTTCCCATAATAATACTGACCCATCAGTTCATTTTCTCATTTCCTTTGATTCTTTAGCTACAGGGATTGTTATTGGGCATTGCTCCTGTGGTGTAAGAGAATGTGTAAGGCTCAAACTTGAGCCTGAGTAAGATTCACAGAAAGCTTGTTAAAGACTGATACTTGAGCTCAAATACTAACCTCCCCAAACCCCAAGACTCTGACTTGGTAGGTCTGGCTTGAGATCCAAGCCTGTGCGTTTCTAATAGGCTCCCCCACCCCCAACCCCACCCTGGTGGTGCTGGTACTGCTCTAAGACAATGTGGGGGCAGCACTGGCTCTGAGCCTGGCAGACAGTGGGACTGTGGCTTTCATTCAGACAAGAAGCAAGGGGAGAAATTGTTTGCTGTGTAAATACTTGGAATTTCTAGGGGCATCAGGGGCACAAATCTCACAAGTCTGAGTTCAGGATGCAAGGATCTGGGACCAGGTTCTAATTTACCAGTAGAAATAAAAACTCAAAACCACACAATAAAATTGGATGCCTTTTGAATGACTACTCAAAAGAATTTAACATACATGTATATATTAAATGTATTTATCTTGTAAATGTAGAGTTGACTATATGTATTGTATGTGAGAGATAATCTCAACTGTATTCACTCTCTCTGCTCCTGTACACAATGAGAAAGGAGCTAAAGAACCCATGTGCTAAGTAAGAGAATCTTCCCATAACCTCACTAAGAAGGAAGAGAGACCAGATTGGACATAAACTTTGCAAGGAGAGGCTGGTGTCATTACAAGGTCAGATAGCAAGTGAGGCTCTCTCCTGGCTCACATTCCCTGTGTTACATCAACAGCCTCAGACAACCCTGATCTTCACTAAGATCTTCCTGATCCCTGGTTCAAGAAGATGCCCTGGAGGAGGGCATGGCAACCTACTCCAGTGTTCTTGCCTGGAGAACCCCATGTACAGAAGGCTTTGAAAAGAAGAGTTTTTCCCTAAGCAGTAACTCCTACCCATTTTCCCTCCTAGTTTTTGTTTATTCTGCTTGGGTAATTATAGCTCCATTTGTTACAAGTAACAGAAATGAGCAGGAACTGATTTAAAGTTCCTAGAATGGTGCAGAGAACCCATGCACAGGATCTAATGACCCCAGGAGACTAGACTAGGACACTGGTGAGCTTGGGGGACCCAGTCACTGAGTCTTCTCCACGTGTATCTGGGTCATTCTTTCTACAGCAGGTTGTACGGAACTTGTCCACCATCAAACCCCAGCATGCACAGAACTCTTCTTAATGTATGAAGACTCACTGACTCCCTCTCAGTTCCATTTCCAGCTTCCACTTGAATCTGGGTACCTGGCCCTGGTCTAATCAAACTGAGGGGAGGTATAAAAAGTGAAAGATAGAGAGTAGGAAAAAATGAAGGACTATTATCTTCCATTTAGACGATTATTTCAAAAGTGATCCTTGCCACATAACAAGACTTCCCAGATTTCTATTGGTTGTCTATGTCAGAATCCATAATATATAGAATATCAGCTTCTGATATGAGAACTGATTAATGTATATCATGAAAAAATTTTTAAGTGAGAATAAACAACATTTCAGGGACCCTAATACATAGACAACATTGAAAACAATTTTAGGTAATGAATGATTTTTAACCTACTCTTTTCCAAATTTACTCAAGATAGGGATTTTATTTGATTGCTGTTTCTGTTGGTTGGTTTTTGCTTATTTATTTACTTGTTTGTTTATTTAGTGGACTAACACAAAGGAGTAAAAAAAATCTTTTCAGAAGAGTTGCAAAGGCACCCTCAAGGAGAAAGAACATTTCCCATAATGAAAGATGCTAGCTGCCCATGACACTCCTGTAGCCCCCTGCTTGCTCTTTTACTAAAGTGTATGTCTGTGCATAGTTGCTTCAGGAGTGTCTGACTCTTTGCCACCCTATGGACTGTAACCCACCAGGCTCCTCTGTACATGATGGGATTCTCCAAGCAAGAATATCGGAGTGGGTTCCCATGCTCTCATTCAGGGGATCTTCCTGACCCAGGGATCGAACCTGTGTCTCTTATGTCTCCTGCACTGAATCTACTGGGTCTTGATTGCTTTCCACTCAAAACAGTCCACTTGCCAAAATGGCACATTTTGGGAAGACTTGTTCTAAACTCCTTCAAAAGCAAACCATAGGAGGGTCAAAGTTAAATTTCAAAGGAAAATTAAAACAAGTACAAAATTATTAATAAATCAAATCAGTGAAACATTTTAAGAAAAGGAATTGCCAAAGAAGTAACACATTGAATGGCTCTTTGTTTCTGTATTTCCTTCTTACCTAGCACTTACTTTGAAATTTCAACTGTATAGTTTTATAGTTCTTTATTGTTTTAATAAGGACATCCTTATCGTGCTTCTGAACTTCAACTCTATTTTCTCTTCGATGTTTTAAATTCTTTAGTTCTCCCTACTTTGTCTTTTTTTATTTTTATTACTTCATGTTTCCTGTCTAATTATGTGAGCTTGTTGTAAATCCTTAACTGATTTTCTTTGTCTAGCCAAACTTTTGGAGCTTTTATCAAATTGGTTTTGTTTGGTTCTTTTATTATTTTGACAGTCTATATTCTCTTTTTTTCCAAAGTTTTCTATTTTGACTATTACTTCTTTAAAACTATATAAAATCAAACCTGAAATCAGTTACCAAAGATTTGGCTGCTCCTGTAGAGACCCTTGGGCTTCCCAGATGTCACTAGTGGTAAAGAAAGAAACTGCCTGCCAATGCAATAGATGTAAGAGATGCAGGTTCAATCCCTGGGTCGGGAAGATCCCCTGGAGGAGGGCATGCCAACCGACTCTGGTTTCTTCCCTGGAGAATCCCATGGACAGAGAAGTCTGGTGAGCTACAGTCCATAGGGTCACAAAGCATAAAAGTGACTTAGCATGCACACATGCATGTAGAGACCCTCGCAGAAAGCCAAGAGCCAGCATTCCTAATAAAAATTCCCTTTTTCAGGAAAGACTAGCCTCAGACTCAGATTCCTGCCCACTGCCCTCTCCCTAATTCTTTTTTTTTTTTTTTTAATATTTATTCATTTTACTGTTGACTGTGTTGGTAGGGCTCTTCGTGCAGCACGCAGGCTTCTCTCTAATTGTGACCTGAGGGCTCTGTGTTGCCCCAGGGCACATGGGCTCTTAGTTCCCTGACCAGGGATCAAGCCTGTGTCCCCTGCATTGGAAGGCAGATTCTTTTTTTTTTTAATTTAAATTTATTTATTTTAATTGGAGGCTAATTACTTTACAATATTGTATTGGTTTTGCCATACATCAACATAAATGAATCCGCCACGGGTGTACACGTGTTCCCCATCCTGAACCCCCCTCCCACCTCCCTCCCCATACCATGGGTCATCCCAGTGCACCAGCCCCAAGCATGCTGTATCCTGCATTGAACCTGGACAGGCGATTCGCTTCTTATATGATATTATACATGTTTCAATGTGGAAGGCAGATTCTTAACCACTGGACCCCCGGGGAAGTCCCTTCCTAATTTTTCTGCTGCCTGTGATCACCCCATTTCTGCTTCCTTGTGTATTTAACACATATACCAAGACTGGAAAAAAAAAAAAAAAGAAAGGATATTCTTTTTTTTTTTTTCTTTTTTGGCTGCGCTACACACAACATGGGATTAGTTCCCTGACCAGGGATCAGGCTGCAGATGCCCCCTGCAGTAGAAGTGTGGAGGCTTACCACTGGACCATCAGTGAAGTCCAAGGAAAGGATACTCTTCTTTTTTATTGGAGTTAACACTGTTAAGGAGAAGGAGAATCCTATTTGTCATGCTCCCCTTTTCTCGTGGGTAAATCTGTGCTATGTCTTAGAATGTTCATTTCTGTTTTTCCTTCACAGTGAGACCACAAAGAACTCCTTGGAGCATAGTCTTCAGCAGCTCAAGAGCCATTTCACCTGGAACTTGGTAGAGGGAGAACATTCTTTGGATGATTTTGAAGACAGAGTGTGTCACCAGACTGAGTTTCAGAACAGCGAATTCAAAGCCACGATGTGCAACATACAGGCCTTCATAAAACACCGCAGAGGCCAGCATCAGGCAGCCCTGGAATGCTTGCGGCAAGCCGAAGAGTTCATCCAGCGAGAGCACGCTGACCAGGCGGAAGTCAGAAGCCTGGTCACCTGGGGAAACCACGCCTGGGTCTACTATCACCTGGGAAGGTTCGCAGATGCTCAGCTTTATGTAGACAAAGTGAAACGAGTCTGCCAGAAGTTTTCCAGCCCCTACAGAATTGAGAGTCCTGAGCTGGACTGTGAAGAAGGGTGGACACGGTTAAAGTGTGGAAGAAACCAAAATGAAAGGGCCAAGGTGTGTTTTGAGAAGGCTCTGGAGAAGAACCCCAAGAACCCAGAGTTCGCCTCTGGACTGGCCATCGCGAGCTACCGGCTGGATAACCAGCCACCATCTCAGAACCCCATTAACCCTTTGAGGCAAGCCATTCGGCTGAATCCTGACAACCAGTATGTCAAAGTCCTCCTGGCCCTGAAACTTCAAAAGATGAATAAAAAAGATGAAGGAGAGAGATTAGTTGAAGAAGCTCTGGAAAAAGCCCCATTGGCCACAGATGTGATTCGAGGGGCAGCAAAGCTGTATCGAAGAAAAGGTGACTTGGACCTTGCTATAGAACTCCTGAGAAAGGCTCTAACATGCATGCCCAACAACATCTACCTGCATTGCCATATTGGGTGCTACTATAGGGCCAAAGTCCTGGAAGTAGAGAAAATGGGCGGGGAGAGAGAGGAATTACAGAAATTAGTAAGACATGCTATAGATCATTTAAAGAGAGCTGATGAGAGTAATGGAAATTTCTTCCGTATCGGCTCCTATCTCGCCTGCCTCCATGCACAAGTCGGTCAGTATGAAGAAGCAGAGTATTACTTTCAAAAAGAATTCAGCAAAGAGCTTCCTCCCGTAGCCAAACAAGTGCTCCACCTGCGATACGGCAACTTTCAGCTGTACCAGAGGAAGTGTGAAGACAAGGCCATCCACCATTTCACACAGGGTGTGAAAATAAACCAGGGGTCGAAGGAAGGAGAAAAAATGAAAAACAAACTGCAAAGATTTGCCGATATCAAGCTCTCGAAAAACAGAGCGGATCCTAAGGCTTTGCATCTCTTGGCGTTTCTTCAGGAACTGAATGAAGACATGCAGCCAGCAGAGGAAAACTCTGAGAGGTGTTTGGACTCTGGAAACCTCATCCCTTTAGCATCTTTAGCTGAGGAATGAGGAAGTGGAATGTGGTACCCACAGGGCTACTGCTAGAGAGATCTGAAACCCCTCCACCAAGTTGGTATTCAAAATATTTAACAATTGGCACAGGCGTGGACTTAGACCCTGGCCACACAGTACTTGATCAAGGTTGGGGAGGAACTCTGCTGGGCCAGTGTTAACATCTGAATTGGGTTCTGGGAGGGGGACTGGACTGGGGGCAGGTCCGGGGGCTCAGTAAAGGGACTATTTCCCAACTGACCTCTTGGGAACATTGGCATTCCCTCTGTGGGGTGATGTCATGGCTATGTTTCTATAAAGTAGTCAGATGTCTCACACCTATAACACTGTGGTCGCTTTCAGCAATGTTTTTCTGTCTTTGGAGTCATTTTAGATCCTGTACAGGTTGGTCCTGTGATACATTTCAGGGCAGGCTTCCCTCAAATATGCCAAAATGGAATATTGATTATTTTGAAGTTATTACTTGAGAAAAGTCTGACCCTTCTCTCAGAGCAGGAAATAAATCTCCCATGAGAAAGGTACCTTCACTATGCCAGGAGGCAGAGAGACATCCTTGTCACTGGCGGTAGGGAATTGAGGGCTGGGAAGGCTACATAAATCAGCTCTGCTTAGATTCTCCACTAATTAGTACCCAAGCCCAAGTTTCTTTGCCTTGCCAGTTTCTCATGAATTTATTATTTCTTTGTCTAAAAGGTATAAAAGCTGCCAGCTTTGGTCACTTCTTAGGCTGTATACTAGGAGACCTCCATATGTATGAAATTAACTTAGAGTTTCTCCTGTTAATTTGTCTTGAATCGATTTAATTATTAGATCAGCCAGAAGAACCCTGAAGGGTAAGCAGAAATTTCCCCTTCCCAACACCCTGTACAGACACTAGAGTGCTGTGTCCATCCAAAGGCTGGGGGATGGAAGCCTAGGGAGGCCTGGGGGGTCCTCTCTCCCTTCTTTCTGCCTTCTGCCTCGCCTCCCCAGACAAGTCTTAATCTAGGACTGTTTATACAAACTCTATACAACATGAGTTCAAGCGTCCCATTAACTGAAGGGAGGAAAGAGGTGTTTTTTTTTTTTTAAAAAAAAGAGAGAGCAGAGAACATCAAAACTGGAGAGCAGAGAACATCAAATCTGGAAGGAATATAGCTAGAAGTGGGGTCAGGTGACCAGAGTACAAGTGTTTCAGGAAGCAGGCAGGGAGGTTTCCCCCTTCTCTGTCCTCCCTGTAACCACAACACAGCAAGTGAGGGTAAAAAAGGTAGATTCTGTACAATACGCTAGAAACCAAAATAATGCTTTTCTTTAAAATATCTTGAATTGGTTCATAGTGCTCTTCAGGTCTACTATATGCTTCTATTCTCTGTATATTCATTCTTTTAATTTTTGAGAATTTGATATTGACACTCCAACTAAAAAATCTTATCTGCTTGAAAAATAATTGTAATATATAGTGAAACTATATGTAATCTTGTTCTGTATTTTCCAAGTCTCCTATAGATGTGTTATAATCTTTCATAATTAAAAAAATAAAAAAGAGAAAAAATTCTGACTCTTAAATTTGTCCATGGAGGTTTGAATAAAAAGAAAGGGGGGGAAATGTGTATGGAAAGATGTCTTACCAGGAGGGAGAGGGAAAGAGTAGGCAAAAGGGAAGGAGAGAAGAATGCTGCTTTGTCCTTGTAGATTATAATCATATGGAGAAAATTTCTTTGCAACACAAAGACTTGCTTTGATGAACTCAGTTGCTTTGATGAGCCCAGATTCAAAACGATAGGGAAGCAGCAGGACAGGGGAATTATTTGGTGATTAAGGACCTAGTGCTCGTTTCTGGGAAATGTCGTCAATAATGGAGGTTCCCCCCATTAGAAATGTTGTGTATTAGGTGATATAAAACTCCATTTAATCCTGAAAGTCTTCAGGGAAACCATGAAAGTCATGGTATGCCTGGGGCAATTGGGATTTTCTGGGTAAATACTGAATGACCAGGGATAGACATCAAGGTTGGTGTGAACCAAAACAGTCAGGTGACCCAGCAAGAGACTATCAATCACCCTCTGGGTTGCAAAATGATTGCCTGTTGGAATTAAATTTAGATGGTAGTTACCAGGGGCTGGATGTGGGGGAATAGGAGAGATGTAGTTTAAAGGTATAAACTTACAACAAGTAGATAAATAAGTCTTGGAGATTTTATGCACAGTATAGTGAATATCTTTTGTATTAAAAATAGTGTAGTGTGCACTTGAGATCCTCAATATACATAGTGTGGATGCCTGAAAAATCATTAATTAATAAATACCTTAGATGTGATCAAACATAAAGGTGTGTTCTGGTTTTTCTGAAATTTGGCTGTACCTTAAATCTTCCAGACTCAGCTACTGAGAAATGCAATGTTACACTGGGCACGAACTGGTTCCAACTAACACAGACTGGTCTAACATTGCGGGGATAATAGGCAGGAAGGACAGAGGTCCCCAAGTGGCAGGAGGAAATAAACTGCAAGCTGCGGCTGGTTTTTTCCTTCTCTACACACACACACACACACACACACACACACACACACACACAAGGCCTCTTTTAATTCTGTGTTGACAACACTTGGTTCCGCTTTGAGCTAACCAATGCGTTTTTCTTATGGAAAGGTTTTTCTTAAACTATGTTAATGAAACCATGTATTTGTTTTGGAATTTGCCTTTCTGCAAAATGGTTCCACCTAAGACTACATTTTTTTCTCTTCTCACACCTTGGGCTGATGATAGCTTCACAAACCAGTATTCCTGTCAATTTTTTTTACGGCCATCCTATCTCAAAAGGCATATTGTGGGAGAGGGGCCTGGTGAAACTCCCTCAGCCTTGAGGTGTCTCTCTTATCTGATTAATAGTTTTCTAACAGACATAAAACACCTTGCTAAAAACTAGCAAAGGGGCACTCTTTCTTTCCCCTTCTGATGTCTATGTCAGAAGCTTTCCCTATCTCTATTATATTTTAATAAAACTTTGCTACACAAAAAAGCTCCAAGTAGTCAAGCCTCATCTCTGACCCCAGATCGAAATCCTCTGGAGGTCACAAATCCCAGAGTAACACATAGCTCACAGCAGCAACCTTTCAACAATCTTTTCACTGAATATCAGAACAAACATTTTTCCCTACAGCTTTTAGAGTCCAGGGCTTTATCTTACATCCTGACACCACCATGAGGTACCTTTGTGTACATAAACACCCTACCCTGCCCTCCACAGAAGCAGATCTTGTTACATCTTGTGTTCCATCCATGTTCTCTCTCCTTTTCTGATGTCCACTAGGAGAAATGAGGAAGTATCTCCAGTTCTGTTTCAGGCCCCATCCTGGAGGCAATCTAAACACATGTGGGAGAATTTTTCCTGTTAAGTAAAGAATAGAAAGAAACATGAAGCGGTGAAATCTTTGTTTGTCAAAAGGCTTCTGATGGAAAATACAATTCACATCAGCTGCAAAGGTAAACTCATTCCATTGGACTGACTGGACAAGTAACCATTTCAAAAGAAGGTTTTAGCTTACTTGGCCTGAGTAACTTATTATCAGGGGCACCCCACTCTAGTACTCTTGCCTGGAAAATCCCATGGATGGAGGAGCCTGGTAGGCTGCAGTCCATGGGGTCGCTAAGAGTCGGACAGGACTGAGCGACTTCACTTTCATGCATTGGAGAAGGAAATGGCAACCCATTCCAGTGTTCTTTCCTGGAGAATCCCAGGGACGGAGGAGCCTGGTGGGCTGCCGTCTATGGGGTCACACAGAGTCGGACACGACTAAAGCGACTTAGCAGCAACAGCAGCAGCAGCATGGTGCCTGGGGGGGAAGAACTGGGAGTGTTCTTAGTGGAAGGTAAGATGGGCAGGCACACGGACCTTGAGAGAGGAACCCTGGCATCTGTATAGTGCTAAAGAAGGCACACCGGGTATCTGTAACCTCGTCCTCGCAAGTCATGCCACCAAAACCTTTGCTACAGCAGAAGCCCCAAAAGAAAAAAGGAAGGAAGGGTAGAGAAGAGACATATGTCATGTTACACTTAATATTTATTTGAGGACTTAAAGCTGAAAGAAATGATCGGAAAACAATCAACAAAATTACATATATAATTCATGTTTCTTGAAATCTCACTATCCACGAATAACAAACAGAAACACATTAATTGGAATTACTTTAATTCCCTGCCCCTTGACCACATCTCTCAGTGCATCTCCCTCTCCTCCAATACCAAGGACTGACTGAGGAGAATGTCTCTTATCCTGATCTGGGTTCTTAGTAATGCCAATTACTTAGTAATTACAGTTACCTCGGTCCCCAGCCCCCTTTTTCACAGCGCTTTCCTCTTTCTTCCCCATCACGTCCACTGACCTGCACAATTGTGCACAATGTGTGTCCGGTGCGACTGGAAGCGTGGAAGTGTGAGAATCCTGAAGATAAACAGGACTGTGTCAGGATCCCTACTATATGCACAGTCAACCTGGGATGCCAACCTGAAAAATGTGGGATCCAACCAGAGACCATATGCTCCCGTCTTCTCCCTTCCCCCACCACTTCTCCCATCATCTCTTTTGGGAAAGGAGGTAACTTGATTTGTCTAATTGCAAATTTTCCTTATGATTTACAGCACAGCTGCCTCATTGCTGGTAGTCTACACCTTCTTAGGAGGCAACAAAGAGGGAGACCGACTAAAACCTTTACTGTAAAAATGGTGCAGTGCCTTTGGAAAAACAGTTTAGTAGTCCCTCAGTTGGTTAAACATAGAGTTACCACATGACCTAGCCATTTTATTCCTAGGTATACAAAGAGAAATGAAAACATACATTCATACATAAACCTGAACATGAATGTTTATATCAATGTTATTCACCTCAGCCAAAAGGTGGACCCATCAACTGATGAACTGATGTATTGAAGTATATCTTCACAGTGAAATATTATTCATCAATGAAAAATAAAGTACTGTACATGCTACAGCAGAGATGAAATCTGAAAATGAAAGAAGCCGTTCACAAAAGGTCACATATTGTATGATTCTATTTATATGAAATGTCCAGAGTCGGCAAATTATAAGAGATAGAAAGTAGCTTAGTGAAGAGATAGAAGTAGATTGTCTAGGGCTAGGAGGACCGGTTGCTGTGCTTTGTCACTCAGTCATGTCTCACTCTTTGTGACCCCATGGACTGGAGCCTACCAGTCTCCTCTGTCCATGGAAATTCTCCAGGCAAGAAAACAAGAATGCCCTCCTCCAGGGGATCTGCCCAACCCGGGGATTGAAGCCAGGTCTCCTGCATTGCAGGTGGAGTCTTTACCATCTGAGCTATCAGGGAAGCCCAGGAAGACTGGAGGGGAGAGCAAGGAAGTGTAGGTATCCTTTTTGGGGTAATGAGAATGCTCTAAAATTGACTATAGTTATGGTTGTACAGCTCTATAAAATACTGAATTGTATAGTTTCAGTTCAGTCTCTCAGTCATGTCCATCTTTGCAACCCCATGAGACGGCAGCACACCAGGCCTCCCTGTCCATCACCAACTCCCGGAGTCTACTCAAACTCATGTCCATTGAGTTGGTGATGCTATCCAGCCATCTTATCCTCTGAGGTCCCCTTCTCCTCCTGCCTTCGGTCTTTCCCAGAATGAGGGTCTTTTCCAGTGAGTCAGTTCTTCGCATCAGGTGGCCAAAGTATTGGAGTTTCAGCTTCAGTATCAGTCCTTCCAATGAATATTCAGGACTGATTTCCTTTAGGATGGACTGGTTGGATCTCCTTGCAGTTCAAGGGACTGTTAAGAGTCTTCTCCAAAATGGGTGAATTGTATGGTATGTGAATTATGTTTCAATATGACTGTTTAAAAAAAGAATGAGTATTCTTGTTGTTAGTTAGTCGCTCAGCCGTGTCCAATTCTTTTCCAACCCCATGGACTACAGTCCACCAGGTTCCTCTGTCCATGGGATTCTCCAGGCAAGAATACTGGAGTAGGTAACCATTCCCTTCTCCAGGGGATTTTCCCAAACCAAGGACTGAACTCGAGTCTCCTGCATTGCAGGCAGATCCTTTTACCATCTGAACCACTAGGGAAGCCATCCTTATTATAAATGTACATAAAGAAGGTAAGCTTTTCTTTCAACATCTTCTATTTTTAACCTCTAAATTTGTTGGCACTGTGTCGTGCCCTTCTTATTATTCGAATTTTAACTACCATCATTACTTTTGCTCTCAAGAGACATGTTGGAGAAATTCTATATTCTATTTTCTGGATAGGGTGTGGGTATGAAAATCTGGTCCCACTTGATTTTATTTTTAAACATCCATTCTCAGGAACCATTAATCAGCAAGTTGGCACCAAGGAAGAGTTTAAAAGCAGAAGAAAATATGACTCAATGCGTAAGTCTAAATCTACAGGTGTATAAGTCTAAGTACACTATGAATTTCTTAACAGGCATAATATTATTTAACTACCATATGCAGCTGTTGTAAATACCATGCTTATTCACGAGCACTTCATAAGCCAGGGATAAGAACAAGAAGAGAAACAAGAAATGGGCAGCTGGTACAACTACCCTGGAAAATAACTTCATACTGTAAGATTGCAGTTGGGATGAGAGGACGCCTTCGGCCAGTTCAATAAATTCGCCTTTTCTCTGATCTAACGACTTCTGATCACTTCTATCGTTCAAAATAGTGTCTATCCCTAAAATCAGCACCCTCACAACACAGAAACCTTCATGACACAACTTCCTTTCTCTCTGAGCAAAGAAGGCAAAAGATAGAGACACATTTTCCCTGGGCTGGATGTTTAGGGTTTCATGTCTGGCTATGCCAGGATTAAGCACCAGGTTCTCAGTAACAGAGACACCATGAGTTATTTTTGAAATGTACAGTTTGTTGGGAATTCCCTGGCAGTCCAGTTGTGTGATGCAGTCAAAAAAGCAAATAAATGAAAATGTACATAAATAAATGTTTTATGTGTCTGTGGTGTGTGGGGCCCTCTAAAGCACGGGGCCAAATGCAGGAGCCCCTTTTACCTGGGTGACACTGTAAAAGATATAAAGGTACGTTACTTTATCACTACCAGTGTAACATATTGTTAAGGAAGACAACCAACAAAATTACATACTTTCCCAGGTGCAGGTTACTTTGGCTGGACATAACACAGTCTCTGAACTTGAAGTGTTCTATGATGCTCCCATTGGTGCAAAAAAACAAACAAGTGTCAGTCTTGTTACACGAGAACCTCTGCTTCCTGCAGCTTCAGAATAGAAGGAGTCTTTCTCCTAGGCAACTGACATTCCTTGATCTTCAAATCAGCCTTGAGAATTATCCTCCATCTTTTTTCATGGATATTTACATCATAGGAAATTCTATTTTTAAAAAAATCTCTCAGGGTATTACTCCTTCAGAGCTCAAAGCATATATACCTAAATTTATCAGCTAGGCAGCTCACCCAACAATACTACATGTGTTACTATTTCTCAGTTTATAGCTGGGAAAACCGAATGATTGCTTTGGATCTCAGAGACCCTAAGTGCCCAGGGTTTATTCCAGGGCTTGGCTTCTTATAGTTAGCATGGGGGTGGGGGGCGGGGGGGACTCAGGCTCAGTGATTTGATTCATGGATAATCCCAGAGATAGTAAATAACACACTGAATTAAATCCAGGTGGCTCAGATGATAAAGAATTTGCATGCAATGCAGGAGACCTGGGTTTCATCCAAGGGTGGGGAAAATCCCCTGGAGAAGGGAATGGCAACCCACTCTAGTATTCTTGCCTGGAGAATTCTCATGGACAGAGGAGTCTGGTGGGCTATGGTTCATGGGGTCACAAAGAGCCAAACACGACTGAGAGACTAAGCATAGAGGCGCCTGAGCCACATACATCAAGGTGCAAATTGTCTCCCACAAGTAAGATGACTTGTCTAAGCTACTTTTTACAACAGTATTTCTTGAGCAGTCTTTCACATCATGTGCTCCCAGAAACCTTTACATAAGAATCTCCTGGAAAAAAAAGTGAAAGTATTAATCACTCAGTCCTGTCCCACTCTTTGCAACTCCATGAACTGTAGCCTGCCAGGCTCCTTTGTCCACAGAATTCTCCAGGCAAGAATACTGGAGTGGGTTGCCATTCCCTTCTCCAGGGGATCGTCCTGACCCAAGAATGAAGCCGGAGTCTCCTGCATTGCTGGTGGATTGTTTACCAGCTGAGCTACCAAGGATGCCTTTCCTTCTCCTGCTGCTGCTGTTGCTAAGTCGCTTCAGTCATATCTGACTCCTACATACTATTAAAAAATGCAGTTTCCTGGGACACACCCTAGCGTTAAGGTTAGATTCCTGAAATCGCGATTTTTATTTATTTGCCGCTACACACCTCTTGTGAGGTCTTAGGTCCCCCACCGGGTATGGAAACCTGCACCACCCCAACCCCCACCCCAACGGTGCTCCGCTTGCTCCGCTTCCCCAAGTGGAAGGAGAAGTCTTAACCACCGGACTGCCAGGAAAGTTCTCAGAGTCATGATTTTAAAGGATTTGCTTCTTCTGAGTCATGATAGATTTCAACCTTGTTTCCTTTTCCTCCCCTTGATTTTAACACGGCTTCACTTTCCATTTCTTCTGTTTCATAAAGGCAATCACTCAGAAACTGAGAGAAAGCATCAGCTGACACATTCTCCCCACCCCATGTCTCTTTTAATAGCTCCTTCAGTCTTTGCTTGAGGCAGACTCGGAAGAGTTCTGAAGAGCAAACCAGCTTGGACCCCAGCTATTCAGAACAGCAGAGAGCAGATCGCCATAATGAGGTGAGTTAAGGTGCAGGCAGCCTTAATCTTGAATGCAAATTGTAAGCCGAGCTTCTCGAGTGCAGGCAAGTTCCGGAGTTTGTCCTGTGCTTGTGGACTAAAGTTCCTGTATCAGTATGGGCACATTTTATTTCTGTGACTTTTTCTGGTGTGTGTACTCACACTCTCTAAGCTTCACGGGGAGGAGCTGGGAGCAGGGAGCTGGATGAGAGGGAGGTTTGACAGGAGTGATTAAATCCAATCAGGCACTAAGTTTGCAAATTCAAATTTAGATCTAAACAAATTACTCTTTGGGGGCTTTTCTGTTGTTTCCTTTAAAAGAACTAAGAGGCTTTCTTTTTGTCATTCTAAAAGGAAGCATTTCTTTTCAGCAGATGTTATTAAAGATGGAGTTGGTAGTATAAAGCCAAGTCGTGTTGGGAATTCTGCCCTGAAAATTTGATCACTTCAAGATGGGAAGTGGAAAAAACAATCCTTACAAATGGACATTTTTTTCCATTTCTTATACGAAAACAAACCCGAAGCTTAGAGTTTATTTTTATTGCTGTAATGAAAGCTTGTGAGCAACAGAAAATAATTTTTCTTCAAAACTTAAGGATGTAATTGCCTTCCTATGTGTGTGTGCTTAGTTAACTCAGTTGTGTCCAACTCTTTGTGACCCCATGGACTGTAGGCCGCCAGGCTCCTCTGTCCATGGGGATTCTCCAGGCAAGAATACTAAAGTGGGTTGCCATGTGCTCCTCCAGGGCCTCTTCCCAACTCAGGGATCAAACCCAGGTATCCCAATTTCTTTCCTAGTACTGATCTAATTTCTAATGAATGAAAGCAGAGCAATTATTGCCTGGGGATGGTGGAGGGTGGGATTGGGCTTGACTAGCAGGGCACACCAGGGATGATACAAATAGTCTACAAGAAGGTAGTGGTGGTGGTTACATGGGTATATCCATTTGTCAGAATTCATCAAACTATAAGTGGGTACTTTTTAGTATATGTAAAGTATAATCTTGGTAAACTTGATTTTAAAAGATGTCCATAGATCTGCTTGAGTTCTACCATCAGATAGAGCCTCAGGAAAGATACAGCCAAAAAAAAGGAAAACTTTCCCATCAAACAACAATGGGAAGGAATTGAGAAGCTGATTGACTGGGGAGGGGCATTCTAGTGATCTTTTAGCGAGTGAGTACAAGGAGCCCCAAGGGCTTCCAGATGCTCTGCAGGCTTGTATCTGGGGATGGGTGGTTAGAGGAATTTACCGTCAAATGCCTCAGATCAGCTTTCCTATATAATGCGCTCCCGGTTAAGAATATGTTAACTGTATCTGCATAAGTGAGTTGACCAGAAAAACCTAGCCCTGCCCAGTGTCTTGGTATCCCGTCTGCCTGAGAAGTTTGGTAGTGACCTTTGCTTGGGTATGTCCAAAGCCACTGGCCCAAGGAAGTCTGAGAGAGGCTCTCTGGACTATGGTGGACTGAAGCCCACATCAAGGTGCCTGTTCCCAGTTGTTTAATCGCTCAGACATGTCCAACTCTTTTGCGACCCATGGACTGTAGACTATAGCCTATCAGACTCCTCTGTCCGTGGAATTTTCCCAGGCAAGAATACTGGAGTGGGTTGCCATTTTCTTCTCCAGGGGATCTTCCCGACCCAAGGATGGAACCGGAGTCTCTTGCTTGGCAGGTGGGTTCTTTACCACTGAGCCACCAGGGAAGCCCTGTTCCCAGAGGCTGTGCTAAAAATTACCAAACAGGGAAGCCCCCTGGGGAAACACCTCACACCTGCGGGCTGAGTGATGAGTGCCTTCCTCTGCCCAATCCACTGTGGAACTCTGTTGGCCCTCTTGCACACTCAGAATTCACTTAAAATGATAACACTGATATGCCAGTGACCATGGCAGTAACAGTTTTCATGTGATCAGTAGTTGCTAAGAGGTCTACATGCCTTGTATCATCCTACCAATAGCCCCAGGAAGGCAACCCTATTATTTTTAACTAGGCTCATTTTGTAGATGAGAAAAATGGGTCTCAGAGGGCAAATTACTTGGCCAAGAGGTCACATAAAAAGTAGGTGTCAGAGCATGGTCATTATCCAGGAGCCACACTCCAGTGCCAAGCATCTTCTGGCTCTGGTCAATAGCGCAAAATGTCTTCCTTATGCTTGTGTTAGAGAGGAGGGGCAGGGACTGGACGGTCTAGGCCCTTGGAGTCCCTAGCTGGAGAGGGAGGACTATTCCTTAGAGTGCTCAGAACCATGCCTTAGATAAGGGTAAAAGCGTACCCCTAGGGCACAGTCTCCTATCATTTGGTTGTTAAGAAAAAAAAAGGTAATTTAGAAGATATCTTCTAAAATGGCCTGGAATAACTTATAATTTTGCTGATTCGGTGTTTGCTAATAGATTAAATATGTATTTCATAATTTGATCATAAATCTACCTTACCAGTTCATGCATTTTCATTTCTGTGGCTCTTTCTGATCTACAGAGTCAGGTGCTGAGGACGTCCTCCCAGCAGAGCCAGCATCTGGTAGCTGGGCAGGGATGGGAGCTGAGGAAATGAGGCTAAGTGATGTGATTCAAGAACTTTCCCAGAGGCTGGTCAAAAAGAAGACTGAAATCCAGGATTTCTGGGGTTATTTTCCTCTCTTCCAGATTGTCTGCCTCACTGATACATTACATGATCTCTCATAAGTAAATGGAAAACTTTTCAAAATACCTCCAGGGACTTGCCTGGTGGTCCAGTGGGTAAGACTCCACACTTCCACTGCAGGGAGCATGGGTGTGATCTCCTGGTCAAGGAACTAAGATCCCACTGGCTACACAGCCAAAAACACCAAACCAAAACAAAATAAAGGAGCTCCAGGACTATGCTCCTCAAAATGTGATACAGGGGCTCCTACAACAGAATTTCCAGGATGCCTGTTAAAATGCAGACTTGCTGAGCCCAGGTCCACCTCCAGGCTGCATCTGAGTCTCTGGGAAGACAGCCTGTAATATGCACAGCACCCACAATGCCTTCTTGCAAACTCACAAGCAGTTACAGGAGCTGTGTAGAAGGGTACTCCCAGCGGGGAACTGAGTTCAGCTCTGCACGTTCAGTTTCAGTTTCTCCTCAGCAGGAATCTCACTAGCACTGCCTCAGTTTTTTCCTTTTCTGTTTTATAAAAGCACAGACCTAGCAGCTAGCATCCTGAGTGGAAACCTGCTCTGCATTTGCTTGTGATCCACAAGCAGAAAATAAAATCTGCCTGAACCCCAGCTTTTCAGAATGGCAGGCAAACAGCCATCATGAGGTAAATATTCTCTGCTTCTCTGAAAGGAAGTTGAGAATCTCGTCAAAATCTTGTTCGTGAGTGTAATGTCCTGAAGTATGCTGATCCAGTGTTTGCTAATAGATTACAGATGCATTGCACTCATTCGATCGTAAATCTGTTATTGACTCACGCACTTTTATTTCTGTGGCTCGTCTTGTGCAGAGTCAGGCACTAAGAACTTCCTCCCAGCAGAGCTAGCAGCGGTGGCTGGAAGGAATGGAGGCTGTTAAGACAGTCTAGGAAGGCGTGCTCAGATCCCTTTAGCAGCAAAATCTGGTCCGTGGGAGCTGGGGCCTGGAAGAAAGTTGCTAGGGGGATCCTGTTCTTCTTTTGTTTCTTATATTTGAAAGGACTAAATCAGAGGTTTGTGTGTTTTGTTGTGGCTATCCCGGTCATTTTTAAAGCATTTCCTTCTCAGCAAATGTGCTAAGGATTAGTTCACTGCTGTAAAACTTCATGATGAGACTGTTTTTGCCTTGAAATCTGCCCTTTCAGGACTGGAGAATACGTCTCTCTGAACGGTCTTCTTACTGACCTGCTAGACAGGGAGTAAGTGTCTCAGAGACATGACTTAGCGACTAAAAAACAACAACAACTATATATATATATCTATGTGTGTGTGTATATACATATATATAGAGAGAGAGAAAGTATTTAAAGCAACTTGCAGAAATACATGAGCTAAATTAGTAACTGAGGATACTTTGGCAAATGGAGTATTAGTTTTTGAAAAGACAGCAGTATTTTTTTTAATTAAATCAGAATTATCTTCAAATATTTTATTTTGATCTACTCAAATATGTTAACATCTTCATAAACATCAATTACATATGACACATGTAAACATATCAACTAACATACAGTTAATAGGTAATAAAAATACAAAAGGTTTTGGGGGGAACTGAGTATTTCACGTACCTAAACTATATAGAAGTGACCAGAATGTCTAAGATAATTCTTTTTTAAAATGTTTATAATTGATATATAAAACTGTAAGATACTGAAAGTGCTCACTGTAGTGATTTGATATATGTGTACATTGTGAAAGGATTCCTCCATCTAGTTAATTAACATATCCATCACCTCATATATTTTTTGGAGGGTGAGACCATTTAAATTCTACTCTCTTAGCAGATTTCAATTATACAACAGTGTTATCAAGTGGGCTCGCCATGTTTCACATTAGCTCCTCCAACCATATTCATCTTATAACTGAAAGTTTGTGTTCTTTCACAAACCTCTCCTTATTTCCCCCTATTTCTTTTGTACATTTATCATAAATTTTCACTTTGTGGTTACCGTGAGGCTTTTTACAAAACATAATAGTCTATTTTAAGCTGATAACAAGTTCAAACACATACTAAAACTCTACCTTTTTAACTCTCTCCTCCTCCCATAGTTTATATTTTTGTTGGCACAATTTGTATATTTTTACCTAGTGTGTACATTAACCAATTACTGTAGTTATAGTTATTTTTAAAACTTTTTCCTTTTAATCACTAGATTCACAAATGATTCACCCACTGAGGCAACAGTATTTTAACGCTAACCCCTGGATACTGGCTCTGGGTTTCATGTTTCTTCTTATCCAGATCTCAGGACTCCCAACCCAGTATACTCTGCTCTAAATCATACTTCCAGGGGAGATCAGGTATCAAATATCTAAGCAAACTGGCAACCTAGGGTGGAAGGCTTAGGGAAATCAACAGACCTGATTTCTAACATTCAATAGGTTTTGTGATCATGAAGCCACATACATAGCTGGCTATCCTCCTGAATAAACTGTTCAGCGTTACCACACATTTCTTAACATGGCCAGCTTTAGCATTGGTGAACTGGTGGTATGGATGCAATGTCCCCAGGAGTTCCATACTCCAGGCTCTCTCACAGGTTTAGGAATGTTGGGTGAGCTTTTCTGCTTGCCCTACTTTCTTGAGCAATTGAGATCTTCTGAAGTTTATGAGAAGATTGGAATATGTTTCATCTTGGAAGAAGAATATCAATAAGTGCTTTTAAATTTGATGTGCAAAGATCCCTCTGGTTCATTGATACATCAAAGCCTGCTGTCTGCCCCGACAATGCACCCCCACTACTACTCTTGGGGGGAAAAAAGTGTTATCAGACTGGTAAGGTGATTTCTGGTTCTGCTGAAATGAAAACATCCAAGGTCACCTGTCTTTCTGCAGACTCACTGAGAAGTTGGATGTATATTCTCTATTAATCCTTGGAGTATTTTTACCTGTTGTTCTCAGGCACCTAAATAACACCTACAAATCTGCAGACACATTTTACTGACCTGAAACTCATGCTTTTTTTTCCTCTAAACTTCCTAATTGGGCAGTTAGCAAAGTTAACATGTGTTGAAACATGAAATGCCTTTCATATTTGAACCCAGGTCTCCCACATTGGGCTTCTCTGGTAGCTCAGCTGGTAAAGAATCTGCCTGAAATGCAGGAGACCCCAGTTCAGTTCCTGGGTTGGGAAGATCCCCTGGAGAAGGGAAAGGCTACCCACTGCAGTATTCTGGCCTGGAGAATGCCATGACTGTGTCAGTCCATGGGGTCACAAAAAGTCAGACACAACTGAGCAACTTTCACTGCAAGGGCCAGTGCTGGGCCACGGTAAACTGCCAAATACAGTCAGTGGCTCCTCTTACAGAAAAATGTGTTTGACAATTTAAAGAGCTTTCCTTTATTCGGAGGTTACAGTCTCACTTCTTCGGTGATAATAAAAGTGCTTCCTTTCTCTCTTTTTCTCTTATTTAGATAAAATTTTAGCAAACGTAGATGGTTGGTTCCTTTTGATGAATTTTCTCCCCACGTCAGTGTTGCCAAAAAGTTGGCAGCCCTGTTTGCTTCAACAATTTTCTGAAACTGTGCCAGTCCGTGAAATCCAAAATTGTGGACAGTGGTGGGTTTAATGACTCTGGAGGTTCTTTCCAATTTCATGGTGCCAAGAATCTACTGAGAAAAAAGGAAGAGTACAAAATCCATAAACTACACCCCAAGCCCCAGGAAAATATAGACATGAGAACACATTTTGAGAATTTAGGTAATTTATTTAACTAATTAAGGCAACTGATTTCCCTTGGTATCCTCCAACTACAAAACACAAATATGTCCATTTTGTTTGTCATTTTTCAAAATAAATGTATCCTCTCTGGGGATCTGGCCTATTTAGAGTGACTGCTTCAATCAAACTGAAACCAGGCCTTCATGGGTCTTTGTGTCACCGTAGGGAAGTGTGGAAAAGAACAAAACCATGTAACACAGTGGCAAACATCCCTGGGCTTTCGTTTCTTTCTTTACGTGGTTCCTAACCAGATTGTGAGCTCTGAGGGTCAGAGATTACCTTTATTTTTCTCAGCATCCCTAAACACTAGCAAAGTGACACCAAGAGGCAGCCTTGTGAAGGGTCACTGGATGGCTAAATAAACCTGACTTCATAACTGAAACAGGCAAGAGAGACCTCAGTTCCTCCAACTGTGGCGCTCTCCTCTTATCCACCTTAACCTTACTTCCTACATAGCTGCTCACACGATAGAAGGGATGGGCTTTGTGGGTTTCCTGCATAGACCATAGATGTAGAAAGGTAAATCTAGGAAGCAAGAGAAAGTACTGTCTCCTCTGTCTTGGAAAACTTAGAGGTATGTATTAGTGAGAGCTACACACACACACTGCAGGTTGCTGTCAGCCCCAATTCATGAAGGCTGGACGTAGGCAAAAGGCATTTCCTAAATGCTGTTGTTCCAGGCTCTCCCATGTGTTTGCTAGCCAAGAAGTAAACTATTTTGAGCGCTGCAGTGGTGGGAATCCATTCAGCCAGGGATAAAGCTGAAGGTCCATTCTGGTTTCACTGCTGAAAAACATACAGAATAACACAGGAAAACCAGCTGAGATCAAATATATAAGCCCATTCCTGGTACCTTCCCACTTAAGCTCTGAGGAAAGCTGATGACCGCAATGCAAGGCAAAGCTGGTAGGTGGGCAACCAAGAATTCTCCATCCCAGGAATCCATCCTACATTAAGGATGTAAAAGCTAGAAAAAGAAGGCTTTAGTGAATTTTGAGCTCAAAATTGGTTTTTCTATGTTATTCTGTATGTTTTTCAGCAGTGAAACCAAAATGGATCTTCAGCTTTATCCCTGTTCCTTGTAAGGAAAGAAGTTTTATATAATTGGATACATTTTGGTTTACCCTCATTGAGTTTTTGTATGACTGCTACAATAATTTTTAAAAATTTTTATTTATTTACGGCTGTGCTGAATCCTCGCTGCTGTGGAGGCTTTTCTCTAGATGCCGTGAGTGGGGGCTACTTTCTAGTTTGTGGTGCTCGGGCTTCTCAGAGTGTTGGCTGCTCTTGTTGAGGAGCATGGGCTCTAGGGCATGTGGGCTTTAGCAGCTGTGGCTCCTGGGGTCTATAGCACAGGCTCAGCAGTTGTGCTACAGGGGCTTAGGTGCTCCACGGCTTGTGGGATCTTCCCGGATGAAGGATAGAACCCGTGTCTCCTGCATTAAGAGCCAATGCACTGAGCCACCAGGGAAGCCCAATAATTTTTAAACATATTTATTTTATCAGCTTAAAGCATGAGGGCAACAGAGAGAGAGATTTACTGTAAGGAACTGGCTCAAGTGGTTATGAAGGCTGAGACAATCCATGATCCCCTGTCTGTGAGCTGCAGACGCAGGGAAGCCAGTGGCATAAATCCAGGCTTGAGTCCAAAGACCTGAACACTGGAGGGCTGACGGTGTAAGTCACAGTCAGAAGGGAGGAGAAGACCAAAGTCCCAGCTAGTGCAGACAGGCAGAGAGACCAAAGTGACCCTTCCTGTGCCTTTTTGTTCTACTCAGGCCTCCAACAGACTGGACGATGTCCAGCCACACTGGGGAGGGCAATCTGCTTTACTCAGCCAACTGATTCAAATGCTCTTCTCTTCTGGGAACATTCTGGCAGACACGACCAGAACTGACGTTTAACTGGATAGGCTGGACACCCCGGGGCGCAGTCGGGTTGACACAAAATCACCTGTACTTGCATTGCAGGGCGCCATGCTGGGCAGGCGCACACCACACTGACTGTTTCCTTTCTCCACAGTGAGGACAAGAATTCTCTGGAGCAAATCCTTCCCCAGCTGAGATGCCACTTCACGTGGAACTTATTTAAGAAAGGAAGTGTCTCTCATGACCTCGAAGACAGAGTGTGTAACCAGACTGAATTTTTAAACTCTGAGTTCAAAGCTACAAAGTACAACTTGTTGGCCTACATAAAACACTTGAAGGGTCAAAACGAAGCAGCCCTGGAATGCTTGCGGCAAGCCGAAGAGTGGATCCAGCGAGAGCACACTGACCAGGCGGAGGTCAGGAGCCTGGTGACCTGGGGGAACTACGCCTGGGTCTACTATCACCTGGGAAGGTTCGCAGATGCTCAGCTTTATACTGACAAGGTGAAACGAGTCTGCCAGAAGTTCACAAATCCTTACAGTATTGAATGTCCTGAGCTGGACTGTGAGGAAGGGTGGACACTGGTAAAGTGCGGTGGGAAAAAAATTGAAAGGGCAAAGGTGTATTTTCAGAAGGCTCTGGAAGAGAAACCCAACAACCCAGAATTCTCCTCGGGACTGGCCATCGCGATGTACTACCTGGATGACAGGCCGGAGCAGCAGTCCTCGGTGGAAATTCTGAAGCAGGCCGTTGAGCTGAGTCCTGACAATCAGTACATCAAAGTTCTCCTGGCCCTGACGCTGCAGAAGACAAATGAACAAGGTAAAGGGGAACAGCTGGTTGTAGAGGCTCTGGAAAAAGCTCCTTGTCAAACAGATGTCCTTCGCAGTGCAGCCAAATTTTACCGAGGAAAAGGTGATCTAGACAAAGCAATTGGACTGTTGCTAAGGGCACTGGAATCCATACCAAACAATCCCTACCTCTATCACCAGATAGCATGCTGCTATAGGGCAAAAGTGAAGCAAATTCAACATACAGGAGAATCTGAAGCTAGCGGGAAAGGAGAAAAGATTGAAGAACTGAGGGAACATGCTAGAAACTATGTGAGTAAAGCGATTGAGAAGGGACTAAATCCTCTGCATGCATGTTCTGATGAGTTCCTGGAAAATGAAGAATATTATCAGACAGCTTTCAGTAAGGAGCTCCCCAGCACCAAGGGACAAGAGCTCCATCAGCATGATTGCAATCCTCAGGAGGATCGTGAGATATCCGAACACACTGCAGTCCAATGTTCTTTAGACAGTTTATCCATAAGCACAGAATCAACTGAGAAAGAAAAGATGAAATTCCAGCTACAGAATATAGCTAATAACCAGCTACCACAGAATGTACCATATTCTTGGTCTCTCCAAGGCTTAATTCACAAGATGAATGGAGACCTGC
Organism: Bos grunniens; assembly: GCF_055505025.1. NCBI lineage: Eukaryota > Metazoa > Chordata > Mammalia > Artiodactyla > Bovidae > Bos > Bos grunniens. Next base: position 11,409,075 of record NC_141190.1, read on the forward strand.
TTCAGGCGGCTGAATGCTATGAGAAGGCTCTGGATCACCTCCTAAAGAACAGCCCTTCGGGCATAGGCAGCATTTTCCTGCCAGCAACTGAGCGTGAAGAAGGCAGTGAGGAAATAGAGCAGGATGCAGACAGCTCTATACTCAGAGAGCTTCCCGACCCCTGAGCTGAGACAGAGAGGAAGAAAAGGAACAGAGAGTCAGGGAGCAAGCCTGGCATTGTAGGGGAGAAGGCTGGGAAAGCAGATCCCCAGTCTGAGCTTACTGAGCAAGATGGTCCTGCTTATCGCTTTAAGGCATATTTCTAGAGAGTGGCTTGCTCACAACTGTTTTCCCTGTCCATACCAGCTACACACAGTTCTTTGGTCTGCAGGTCTTAAACTGTCAGCAGAAACAGTGCTTCAGGCCTGCATGAGGCATTCCTTTCTCCAGACAGCCCTGTGTCTGCCCCTCTTGCCAGGGTCATAACTGGCGACTATCAGCAGAATCTCATGTCCTTCACCCCATTATTATCCAGGCTTCTGGGCCCCCTGGAAGACTAGCTTTTGACCAACCCTGGAATGTTCCTTATGTCTTGCTTTTGGCTTCAGCTATATATTATTTTTGTTAGTGATAGTACAATAAATATATATTCTTGATTTGTTGTTGTTATTTAGTTGCTATGTCCAACTCTTTTGTGAGCCCATGGACTGCAGCCCCATCAGGTTCCTCAGTTCATGGGATTTCCCAGGCAAGAGTACTGGAGTGGGTTGCCATTTCCTTCTCCAGGGGAATCTTTCCAACCCAGGGATAGAACCCATGTCTCCTGCATTGCAGGTGGATTCTTTACCACTGAGTCACCTAAGAAACCCATATTCTTGATAGTAACACTATAATAAATTTTTGTGATAGATTTAATCATATGGGGGGTGTGTGTGTGTGTGTGTGTGTGTGACTAAGAGTGACATCAATTCTCAAACTTTCTCTTGCAATGGATGGTAAGTAATCGCTACAGGCATACTAGACTATTCTCAACACACCCATTTTATCTTCTCCTTGGCACTAATACCCTCACCCTGTAGCCAGTCCATCTGTGGCTCTGGGAACTGTGACTCTCATTCCAGCCCAGGGGCCTCAGCTGAGCCCAGGGCCCAGTTAACATCTGCTGCTGTTGACCAAGGTGCACCAGAGTGTAAAGGGTACCAAGACTAGGCTGGCCAAAGATATTTAACCTCCAGGGTGAATAAAAACATTCAAGTATTCTCCTCTCAGCTGGGAAATCTACAAGGGTTGTTTGCTTTGTGCAACCAAGTGATGGACCAAGAGCCCTATCAACCTCCGCTCAACCCACTAAAAGGCTAGCGCACATAAACTTTTCCAGTGATATCCTCTGATGACTGTGTGCAGAGGAAAATCGTTAAATTAATATACCAGATCCCAGAGAAGACAGAAGAACTGGCATTCCCACTTGGACTGTGAGTAGAAAGCCAGAAAGTTGAATCTTTGTCATGCAGCAGAGCAATCCTGAAAAGCTATTTACTCAGCTACACTGGCTGTAGGAGCAGCAGACTTCAACGAGGGTGCCCCCCACCCCTGAGTTATCTGCTGGCTCCAGCAAGGCTGGGGAGCCATTAGGTGTCCAACAGTGAACTCCTGACTCCAGGCCAGCCTTGACCTTGAGCAGCACTGTCTCGTGTGACCAGTTCCAGAGGGGACACTGGGCCCCTATGAGGGATATGACCATGGAGACTAACACTGAAAGCCTGATTGAGGCAGAAGAGTGATTGGGGATGAAGGCAGGGCCTGGCTATTTCTTGCCCTGAAAGACAGCTAGAGCTCTGGGGTAGGTGAATAATTACCTATCTTTATGCCAACACATATACTCAAGGACACAAAGAGTTTGGATACTCAGGGGAAATTGGAGGCTTTCTGCACGGCTACTCTAACAGGGGTACCTAGTCCCATCCTCAGACTATATAGGTAGCTGACTCACAGAAGGATCATGAACACTGCCCAATGCAGTCCCTCTGCACTCTGAAGGAGTCTCATTCACCCTCCAGACGGTGCTGAAGCTTCCCAGAAAACGCAGCTGACTGGTCCTGACCTACAAACTGGGCTGTGATTTATTTTTCGCCTGGATAATGTTATTGAAAAGATGCCTGCACAGCAACAATCTACCTTTGTCCAAGAACACATCCCCAACCCGCATTTCCTGGTGCGTGACTCTGATCTCACAGATCTTTGCCTCTGGAGACACAGAAGGAGTCACATGAACTGCCGGTGTTCACTGTCATCTGCTCCTTCTTACTACCTGGGGCCATACTCAGTGTTACCAAAGGAGTACCCAGTGGGGACTTCCAGATCAATTCCATTTTACCTCCACCCTGACTGTCACAAATATCTGTATGGCAGGTTTGACTTGCTATCACGTAGCATGTCCCGGGAGCTTCTAAGATTGTCCACAAAAAGACAGTTGGAGGAGTGGGGTAAATCTCCACAAAGGTAATCACGGACCTCTCCCCTTAAATGTGTCAGACCAAGGAGGCAGGGACTCCATCTCCTTTGCTCACAACTGTGTGCGCATCCCCCAAAATAATGCCTGGAATGAATTAGGCTCTTAAAAATTTTTGATGAATGATGGAACGTGTGTGCATGCTCAGGTGGTTCAGTTATGTCCGACTCTTTGCAACCCTGTGGACTGTAGCCGGCCAGGCTCCTCTGTCCATGGGATTTCCCGGGTAAGAATACTGGAGTGGGTTGCCATTACCTTCTCCAGGGGATCTTCCCGACCCAGGAATTGAACCTGCATCTCCTACACTGGCAGGAGGGTTCTTTACCACTGAGCCCCCAGGGAAGCCCTCTAAGCTCATTGCCGGCACCTAAAACCGGTAGGGAAGTTATGAGGCTCAAAAAGGTTTAGTAACCTAAGTGAGGCCACACAGGAACAGACTGGCAAAAAATGATTAAATAAAGGAGGAACAGCGGGCGATGGCCTTGCAAATTGCCTTCTTTTCTGAAGATGTGATATAAAAGGCTTGAGAGTTTACACTAATATTAATTTTTTAAAAGATGTATTTTTCTCTAAACGTTAGAGAACTGATATCCTCAATATCACCACAGTAATACCATTACCATATGCAAATGATTAATATGCACACTTCAAGACTCCCAGGTCTCCATGAATTTGACTTTAGAATGTGTTTCTATAAAGACGAGAGAGATCACTGGGGTAAGAGAATGGTCTCTGGTGTCAAGCTCCAGCATGACTGATGAAGGATGTCTTGATGTTTTCCTCCTCTCTTCCCTGGCCTACTGAATGCAACTACACCAATTCCAAACATCTTCCTCTCTGCAAAAGAGGATATTCGTGACATTTTCTGGAAAAGGGACAGTTTAACTGAAGTATATTTCTATATTAACAGCAGGCATGGCTGCCTCCCACCACCCCTTTTCTTGTCATTCCAAATCAAGCATGTAACAAGTCAAGAAAAAGGACTCAAAGGTAGCCATCTGCCAGTGAAGTGACAGTCAGATCTACTCCCTGACCCTGAGGATCTCTTTACTTGATTCAGTTTCAGAGTTTTTACAGCATCAGTACCTGGGTCCCTAAAATTGTTCCTGGCTCTCAATCATTGACTAACCTGGTCCTGACAGTTGTCCAAAAGAAAACAGTATGTCAGAAATACAATTCCTGGGTAAAAGCAAGCAAAGTTGCTTTTCTAATGACTCCTGTATTCTGTATATATCCTGGACCCAGCATCCCATCCTCTCAAACCTTAAACTGATAATGGCTCAGCAAACCAGTACATCTTACTCATGGAAATGTTTTTCTTCAACTATGTTAATGAAACTACGCATTTGCTTGGAAATCTGCCCTTCTTCAGGATTCATGTCAATTGTGTTATGGCCTGAGATGACTCCCTTTGTGCCATTCTATCTCAAAATGCATGTTGTGGGAGAGGGGCCTGGTGCAACTCTCTCAGTCTTGAGGTGTTTCTCTTATCTGATTAGCAGCTTGCTAACAGGTATAAAACACCTCGCTAAAAACTAGCAAGGGGGCATTCTTTCTGTCCCTTTCTGATGTCTATGTCAAAGCTTTCTCTATCTCTTTTTATACTTTAATAAAACTCTGCTACACAAAAGCTCCGAGTGATCAAGGCTCGTCTCTGGCCCCAGATTGAATTCCTCTACTATGGAGGCCAGGAATCCTGGGGTCATTCACGGCTCTCGCCACAACCTTTCATAGGGGTGGGGAGTACACTGAAACCAGCTATTAGCTGGAGCTAATTTCTAACATCCAGGAGCAGTTAGGAATTCAACCACTGGATGATGCCTTTACAATCTTATCATAAGAAAGAGCACTGATATACTTTGCTTCCCTGTGATTGGCTTAAGGGCAGGTGAGCAGCAGAAAATATTTTGCCCTGGAAAGTGTACTGACCTAAAAAAATCATCAAAGGACACAGGAGAAGAAATGAAAGGTGTGAGGTTGGGGACTGTGATAATAAGCTCCAACAGTGCAATGAGGAGAGATGAGATCAGTCAGGGAACAGGTAGGGAACTTGCCATTAACAAAGGGGTCAGATTGGAGAGCAGGGCCTGACCCCTAGGTCCTCCCAGTTGCTCTGTGGTGCAATCACTCAAGTATCATTCAATGAATTTCATTAAGATTTTGGAACGTGCCCTGGTGTTGGCTCTAGACCTATTTGAGTCTCATCTCCAATCTGCAGTGCTGGGAAAAAGTATTTTGACTTCTGTGATTCTAAAATATCCCAAAATAAAACCTGAAAATAATAATTATTCCTCCCAGTGTTTCATAAAGATTAAATGGTTTCTTTACAAGTATTAAGGTAGACCAGATATACAAAGAATAAAGCCTATATAACACAATAAAAAGATCTGAGTAGTATGCAAAACGTATCTTTATAAATGCCTAGCTGCTCTGGGAAGGGACTAGAGAATTCCAGGAAGTCCAGAAATAACAAGAAAGAGAATGCACATGAATAAGAACTCACTAGCTCCGGTGATATACATCTCTTACTGTGGTTGAAACCATTAGTTTTAACAGACCGTTATCAAGGAAATGACAAAGCCTGGGACCCACACATGGGAGGTTACATCATAGAGCCTATGTTAAACCTGGGTCCACGCAGAGGATGAACTAGAAAAACTAACACCTCACAGACCTGGATGTTGGGGAGACACCTGCTTTTTCTAGTTTTGACCCTAGGTGGAGAAGAAAAAAGTCTTTCCTCCCTAAGTGAAGGGAGCTGACTCCATGCTAAACACAAGCACCATACCCCAGACTGGGGAGATCTGGGCTGGAACTCAAAATGGGGAAGTGGTGAGGGGGAGTGTTATGGAGGAACTTATCAGAGCATTACTCAGCAGCCAGGCTCAAGAAATGACTACATCTGTTTTTTTTTTCCTTTTTCTTTTCCCCTGGGAACTGATTTAACCTTTTCTTCCTCCTAAATAGCAATACAGACTTTTACTACTTTTGGTCAACCCAAACTCAACTTTAGGAATGTTTCAGCACTTTTTCCTCCCACTTACAGGAGGGAATTAAAGCCTAAGGAAGCGCCCTGCCAGCGTGTTTTTCCCCTCACTCTAGCCAGCTGGGCCTAAAGAAGCCAGAGAATCCACAAGCCAACTCTGTTGGGGCTGGATTTATCATTTTCAAATTCCACAGGTAACTGTTATCTCTTACCAACAGACAGGAGGTCAGCTACAATTTTAGGCAATTAGAGGGAGGTAAAGAGCTTTTCCTATACCTACTGACTCTCAATTGTCTTTAGCTCAAAAGTAATCCATATGCCGAAGAAGCATATTTTAGGGTGGCACATTTTGGTATCCTTCAATAACACTGTAATAGAAGATCAATAAATTTGCAGGAAAAAAGTAAAAGAAAATAAATTTGCAGAAAAACAATGAGACAAAGGAAAAGGGTTTTATGTTCTTAGGGGCAGTCAACTGTGGGCAGGTAAATATAGGGGAAAACTAACGGGAGACAGGGCTTCCCAGGTGGTACAGTGGCAGAGAATCCACATGCCAATGTAGGAGACACCAGAGATGGGGGTTCAATCCCTAGATTGGGAAGAAGCCCTAAAGCAGAAAACAGCAGCCTGCTCTAGTATTCTTGCCTGTGAAATCCCACAGACAAAGAAGCCTGGCGGGCTACAGTCTGTAGGGTCACCAAGAATCGGCCACAAATGGACGACTGAGCACACACGCAGTGGAAGAAAATAAGGGTTACTCTAGCAGGGTTTGTCTGCATAGACTCTCTGAATGCCATCTAATCTCTGGTAATAAGGTTGCAACCTTTTTCTCGGTACAGGAAATAGGAAGGCAAAGAGCTTTTCTTGTGTTTGCTGCCTTTTAACTGATTTCAGCTCCAAATAATCTTTATGCTTGACTGACATATTTTGGGGTAGGACACTCTGACCCTCTTCAACAACAAAAGGATACAAAGCAAAATCAGCAAGAGAAAGGCACGTGAAGAAAACCAAGTACGATTTTCCAAGAATCTTGTCCCAGTTGGAGTCACACAAGATGTGCTTAATTCCTGCTGCATCAAATTATGACAACACATGTAAAGTTCTTGTCTACCAGAAAAGCTCACCAGAGACCTAGCACCCAAGGCTTCTCAAGGAGGTTGGCCACATAGGCCCCATCTATCCAGTATGTACCCAAATTCCAGACTCTCAGGAGGATAGCATGAAGTTGCCATAAACCATAGTGTTTGTACAGTTTAGGCACAGTGAAAGCTGTTTGTATCAGAAAATAGTGTTCCCAGAAACCAACTATCAGGTAGGCTTTTCTAAAAACAGTCTCAAGCCTGTTAACTCTTTTCTGCACAGACGTGTATCTCCAAGGAGACAGTGGAGTTGAAGTACTTAGATCTTAATTTCAAATTCCCCAGGGAAGGGGCAGCCAGATGATCAAGACCTACTCAGAGCTTATTAGAAACCTACATGAATGTGGAGTAGTTGGACAGACAACAACTAAGATGCCATCACTAACACAAGCCTAGTTCCCAGCTCAAGCCCCAGCATGAACAAGTCTCTCTCCTTTTCATCACATACATTAGGAATTGGGCCCCACAGCAGAAGGGGAGCAGCTCACCATCACTTGCATTACCGGCTGAACCATCCTGCCCCCTCTATCCATGGAAAACTTTCTTCCACTGGTCTCTGGTGCCAAAAGATTGAGGGCCACTGACATGCATTATAAATTTTGTGACAGAACGGTATTTGGGGATCTGGGAAATTTTTCTGTAATCATTCTCCAAAAGTCAACATATTCAGTAACTACAGATTATATACACAGTTTAAATGCAGAGAAAACATATATGATTAAAAATGAAAATATTAATTGATTTAATAAAAATGGCATTTTTTATTCAAAGCATAGAATGGGTGCTTTAATTATGTTTAAGTTTTTTATGACAAATGGAGTATTTCCTGCCATATCAGTAAACAAGTTATGTCACAGTCATCAGTGATACCTGTCCTCAAAATGTAAACTTCTGAGCCCTAGGCACAATCAGGAAGGAGAACAATACCTGCCCAATATGGCAGCCATCAGGCTGCAGCCACTCCCTATGGTGAGCACTGAGGAACTCAGGCTGTAAAAAGAAAACACAGGAAACTGGCCCCAGATAGCTGAGATGCATATGAAAGGAGTAATTTCAGTTAGCCCAGACTCCTGCATCTTCCCATACATACAAAAGCACTAAATTCCTTAACTTGAGCTATCTGAAAGTGAAAGTGTTAGTCACTCAGTTGTGTCTGACTCTTTGTGACCCCATGGACTGTAACCCACCAGGCTCCTCTGACCATGGAATTCTCCAGGCAAAAATACTGGAGTGGGTTGCCATTTCCTTCTCCAGGGGATCTTCCCCACCCAGGGATTAAACCTGGGTTTTGCACACTGCAGGGAGACTCTTTATCAACTGAGTCACCAGGGAGCCTGATCTAGCTGGTTTTCCTTAATTAACAATAATCTTTGGATGTTCAGACTACTTGCCCCTTTGTTGCAAATGTCTATATAACCGGACTCCCCACCCCTGCGTCCCTGAGCAGTACTCTCAGGGTTACTTGAGATGCTGTCTCCCAGTCTTGACATCCTAAAAATTCCTACTGAATAAAACTTAACTGTCAACTTTTAGGTTGTGATTATCTTTTAAGTTGACACTGAAGACAAAGAGTTTAGAATCATATGTGTGATCTTTAATAAAAGAAGAGGCTCATGAGTCTGGCAGGAACTCTTGTATGTTATCCAACAGGTTAAGCCAACAGGTTAAGGGGCTGAGGCTTAGCCAGTTTTCTCAAGCAGAGATGAGGATCAGTGGGTCATTAGGCAACTGAAACTTTTCTAATGAATGAGGGAATTTTAGCTCTTCTTGAGTAAGAAACACTAGGAAATAAGAAAAAAAGCACATGAAGACAGGTTCATATTTGTAGAAGAACACAGGCACTGCTGTATATGCACCGTCTCTTCCTAAAGAAGAGGACAGAGGTATTGTCCATTCTCTTGATGGGGGCAAAAAAGGCCAAAGACAATGAAGTTTCCAAAGCAAGGCCTTTCAGAGTCAGGGCTACAAATATGGTTCCAGGTTATATTTTCAGGAATTGTAAGCTCTAAAGGATCATGAAATTTCCCCTAATAGCCTCTTTTGTTACAGTGATAGGAAACTGAGGCCCAGAGGATAAGAGTAAGTGGGTCACCAAATAGCCTATTTGCACAGGCCACCTAGCTCTAGGCCCAGTCCTCATTCCACAGTGCTGCATATTCTAAGTTCCAGTGCTGTTCTGATAGGCCACTTTTATCCCACAGAGAGGTAGTATGAAAAAGCTGCAACTCACAACTTCCCTCTCAGAGAGTTTAAAGTTTCGGTTTAATTTCCTTCAAATTGGCATCTCCCTGCCATATTTGTTTCCTTTTTTGCTTACAATATTCCTGCAGTTGTTATAGGTCTTTTCCCCCATCAGATCAATCAAATCTGACACCAACTCTACATCTCTCAGATTCTCTGAATACCAACTGGCTGTCCAACAATTCTACTCTGTTCTAATGCTAACTACCTGGAGTTAGCATGAGTCCCCACAAGTCTAGGGTGTAATCCAATTAGATTGTCCTCTCTTTAGTTACCACTTACAAGTAGTCGGTCCCCAAGTTATTTTTACTTCTGTCTGACTTAGCTACACATTCAGGAGTTCCCATAAACCCTTCCTCAGTTTTGATAATTCACTAGAACCACTCAAAGAACCCAGGAAAGTGTTTTACTTATGACTGCCAGTTTGTTATAAAGGATGCAGCTCAGGAAAACCCAAATGGAAAAGATGCACAGGACAATGTGCGGGTGAGAGTGGCACGGAGAGTGCACACTCTCTCCTGGTGTGCCATCTTCCCATATTGCCGAACATCTACATTACACAGGCATGACTGATTATATGAGGTCACTTATATGTGGGATCTACAAAATAGTACAAATGAACTTATTTACAAAACCGAAACACTAACAGACATATAAAACAAACTTATGGTTACCAAAGGGGCAGGAGGGTGGGATAAATTAGAAATATGGGATTAACAGACACACACTACCACATAAAATCGATAAATAACAAGAATTTACTGTGCAGCTCAGGGAACTATAATTCAGTATCTTGTAATAAACTATAATGGAAAAGAATTTTAAAAAGAATATAGCTATTTACATGGAAAAAATATATATATAATTGAATCAATTTGCTATATACCTGAAATTAACACAATTTGTAAATCAACTATACTTCATTTAAAAAAACAGAATATGCAGAGGCACATTTCTTTTTTTTTTTTAATTGTAGTTGATCTACAACGTTGTGCCAATGTCTTCTATACAGCACAGTGACTCAGTTATACATATAGATATATATACACTCTTTTTTTATATTCTTTTCCATTATGGTTTATCATTGGATATTCAACACAGTTCCCTATTCTATGCAGTAGGACTTAGTTGTTCATCCATTCTCAATGTAATATTTTGCATCTACCAACCCCCAAATCCCAGTCCATCCCTCTTCCTCCGCTCCCCCACCCTTGGCAACACCATTTCAACCTTGTGGATACTAAACAGAGCAGATTTATTAGATTTAGACAGAAGAAAACTACTAGAGCAGGAATACCATCTTTTCCTTGTAAACAAGGTCCGACTAAGTTAAAACAATACATATGCTGAAATGTTTTATCAGTTAATCATACTGATTATCTTCTTACACAACAACAACAACAAAATAAGATAAATTGATTGGTAGATCCAGAAGCTGATAGCTGAATATGTGACAAAGCAAACATAGTAAAATGTTAACTGTAGAATCTAGGTGGTGAGTACATTAGCATTTGTTGGAAAATTCTCTGAACTCTATGCTTAATGATGTTCATAATAAAACGTTAGGGTAAAAAAAAAGTATTTAAAGTAAATCAAAACAAGGAAAATGAATATATATATACATATATATATATATGGGATAAAGGCTAAAACCACATAGAGAAGTATTCCAAGTGATTTTTTTTAACACACTGTAATTCAACTTTTTAAAAGGATATATCTTGTGAACAAAAGAACAGCAAATAAGCAGTCATTGTGAATTGTTTTGTTATTCTGAGACTTCTTAGTGTATTGTGGAGTAGAACATATGTACACTGGTATCACTTAGAAATGAGATAGTCAATTCAGGAGAAAAGAAACAGAGATGTAGGATCAATTAGGTTAAGTAAAATTTTGGTAAATTTGAATTTGTAAGATGAAATCACAATATATTCTATCTTTAAAATATATACGGGGCTTTCCGGGTAGTTCAAATGGTAAAGAATCTGTGGGAGACCTGGGTTTGATCCCTGTGTTGGGAAGATCACCCGGAGAAGGGAATGACAACCCACTCCAGTATCTTGCCTGGAGAATTCCACGGACAGAGGAGCCTGGCGGGCTACAGTCCATGGGGTCAGAAAGAGTCGGACATGACTGACTGACTAACTCTTAACAAGGGATACTGAGCTAGGCTTCTAACAGACCCCCATGTAGTTTTCTGAGACTTCCCAAAGTAACTTTCAGGAGCATCGCCCATGACCGTACCTCCCTCTTTAAAATATACACACAGTACCAATATAATTTTCCTGGTTTTGATACTGTACTACAGTTACACAAGATGCTGCTATTGGTGAGGGGGGGTGGGTAGTCAGGGGCTGGTGGCTCAAGACTTCCTACAACTCCCTGTGAATCTATTCAAGAGAAGCCTGAAATGTAAAGGAGGAAATGGTACAAGTTCAGTTTGTACTTGACTGTGTTGCAACAAGCCAAACTGCAGGTCAAGGTGGGCTGAGTGGATGCCTGAAAACCCATAAGTATGTGAACATCTGGAGAAGGCAATGGCACCCCACTCCAGTACTCTTGCCTGGAAAATCCCATGGACTGAGGGCCCTGGTAGGCTGCAGTCCAGAGGGTCGCTAGGAGTCAGACACGACTGAGCGACTTCACTTTCACTTTTCACTTTCACGCATTGGAGAAGGAAATGGCAACCCACTCCAGTGTTCTTGCCTGGAGAATCCCAGGGACGGGGGATCCTGGTGGGCTGCCGTCTATGGGGTCGCACAGAGTCGGACACGACTGAAGTGACTTAGCATAGCATAGCATGTGAAAATTATCAGAACATTCACAACAAGAGACTTCTGATGTCTCTGAGTTCTTCACCATGGATGTGAGGGGAAGTATTTAGAAATAATCTCAAAAGCCAGGAACATACTCTTTTTGTTGGTTTATCACATTATATAAGTTTTATATGTACAACACTATATTTCAACTTCTGTACACACTACAGTGCACTAACCACCAAATATTTAGTTTCCACCTGTCACCACAGAGTTGACCCCCTTAACCATTTTGCCCTCTCCCATCCCTGTTTCCCTCTGCTGCTGCTGCTGCTGCTGCTAAGTCACTTCAGTCATGTCCGACTCTGTGCGACCCCATAGATGGCAGCCCACCAGGCTCCGCCATCCCTGGGATTCTCCAGGCAAGAACACTGGAGTGGGTTGCCATTTCCTTCTCCAATGTATGAAAGTGAAAAGAGAAAGTGAAGTCGCTCAGTCTTGTCCGACTTAGCAACCCCATGGACTGCAGCCTACCAGGCTCCTCCATCCATGGGATTTTCCAGGCAAGAGTACTGGAGTGGGGTGCCATTGCCTTCTCCGCTGTTTCCCTCTAGTAGAGGTCAAAACATTCAGAATCCCATTCTTCTTCCATGCCATCCTGTGAATCAGGAGGAAACTGAGGACTTCATTGCCCGCCGTGCAGGTGGGGAAACAAGTCACAGTCATGAACAGACTGAAGCTGGGCCTCACAGAAAGGGAAGGAGGCTCAGGGACTGAGTCCCACATCGCTCAGTCAGAGAATTTCCGTCATACAATAGACAACAGTACCTTGTTCTAGCCCAGGCATACATCAAAATCACCTGGGCATTTCCTTTTACTACTGAGATGGGGAGAGGGGCATTCCCAGGGATGTCTTCAATTGGTCCCAGGTGAGGCTGAATTAGCATTATTCTGAAGTCTCCCTAGATGATTCTCGTGTGCTATGATGATTGAAATTCAATAATCTATTCCCAATCACTTCTGCATCAGTTGAGGAAACTGAGGCTCATAGAGCTGAAGTAGTTTATCACAGCTGGCCAGTCACTCAGGGAGCCATCTAATCCTACTATACTCCTGGGAATGGACTTAGAGCATAGCGCTGAAATTCCATTTCTGTAAGTCTCATTTTCTCCAGTTCTTGTTTTCTTTTCCTAGCTGTAAGTGTACTCTTGGACACACACATACACAGACTTTTTGGGGGGCTGTTTTCTTCTCTACTGCTTTGTCTTGTGTTGCTCAAAGATCTATTTACTCCACAGAGACACGAGGCAAGATTCCGAATATCTAATCAGTCCAAGCCACAGTCCCATAGACCCAGGACTGCTGCCAAATTCATGGCAATGGTGCGATAAACGTTTTGTGTGCGTCTCTGCGTTCTATCTAGTGCCCTGGAAAATTACAAACCCAACTGTTTTTCTTCACACGAATTCCAAAGACACCTCACTCCCCTGCAAAGAGAGGTTGGCTCTCTAATTAATTTATCTTGGCATCTGCTTATTGCCTGAACATTTATTAGAATACAATTTATTCAGAAATTTTTATTTGTGTATAACTTTCTAACCAGTTCAGGATGACATGGCAGATGAGCTGGGTGGGAGGGATTAAGCAGGAAGGGTTTAGATTTGGCAGTGTGTTTAAGTGTTTCTAAGAGGAACACATTCTTACAGTTCCTCCTTTTCTGATTCTTTTTTAAAAGAAAGAATATAGGTGTTGTTTTTTTTTTTTAAGAAAGCACTATTTAAACTTGATGACAGAAAATACCACTACTACTACTACTATTATTACCATCATCATCAATAGTCACCTTTTATTTGCAAGCTTTTATGTGCCAAGTAGTTGCTAAGTACTGGATTGGCCAAAAATTCATTCGGGTTTTTCCATCATATCAGCACTTACTCTTCTCAACCTCTTACCACAAGCACCATGACTCTGTAAGATTACACAGGCCAGGCTGAGGCAGGCCAAAGTGGATGCCATGGGCACCAAGAGGATAACAGTCTTACACAGATATGATAATCATGTCTAGTGAATACGAACACTTTAGATGGCTACAACAGAGGGCATTACAAATAAGGAAATATTTTCATTCAGGCCCAACATGTTTTATTTGAAGTCTCAAGATTCTAGCAGATTTTCTTGGTTCCCATGAACAAATAAGGAGTTTTAGGACTCTTTTTTTTAAATCACTGATCATTCTCCAGAAAGAAGGGTATGCAAAAGCACAAAATAATTAGTAAGACTGATCTCTCAGAGAATAGGAACAAATTTGAGTTAAGGCTCCAGTTTACTGACTTGCAGAATTTTATACCATATAAAGAACAATGTCTGTTTCCAGATGAGCAAACAAAGGCACAGATTGAGGGCATGACTTCAGCCAGTTCACAGAGCCAATTTTCACAGGACTCCCTGGCTCTAGGTTCAGTGGACTCTACATTACTGGCATCTCTTAGTTCCTGGGTTTCTAAAAGGCCTTACAAAGTCTGAGAGGAATTTGTTGTCGTTCAGTCGCTCAGTCATGTCTGACTCTTTGGGACCCCATCAACTATAGCCCCCCAGGCTTCCCTGTCCTTCACCATCTGCAGGAGCTTGCTAATTCCCGAAGAGAGGAATCAGTACATCAAAAAGCTGCTTTCCACCAGCCTTTTCTCAATCCATTTTCAAAACAGAACAAAGGAAGCATTAGCTGTTTAAGTTTCATTTTCTGCAATTCTGCCTACTTTAATTTCACTTTCTACTTTCAGTTTCCAACTTATCGTTGCAAAAACACACCCACAAGTTACATCATTAGCTGTGGTTCATCTCCCATATATAGCCCTGACCTGGGGCATAAATTTATCTGAAAATCCGTAAGACGGACAGAACAGAGCTCAGAGAAGACCATCCAGCTAGACAAAGCATTGCAGAATTGCTGCCTAATTCACAGCAACCATGAGGTAAGCCTTTCTCTGTTTCTCTGCCTTTCTGTATAAAGCTTCTGGAAAAAATTTTAACCATACTATATCAACAGACTTAGTCTCGGTGATGCCATTTCCTTATTTTTCTATTTGACCAACTGTTTCGGACTGAACGTATACGTGAGTGCACTCACACACATGCACATTCATACATGCCCATAAACTGTTTTATCAGTTCACTTTCCTTCTTTGTCAGCATCTTCCTGAGGAATTTGCTGAAACCCAAAGAAAGGGAGGGAAACAGAAAGGGTGGAAGGGAGAGAACAATCCCAGTCTCTGAAACAATTTTCCACCAATCTCCCTTCTGTCTGAGCTAGGGGGGGAATGGACAGTTAATCTGGATACAGATGTTGCTTTCTGGCTCCTCGACAGGAGGAAAAAAGTAGAGTGCACACAGCTGTGTGAGCCACAGCAGTGGCGTCTCTCAGCTATCTTGAGAGAAATATTGTGGTGGATGAGGAAGAGATGCTCACTGCTTAGACAACAAGACCTTTCTCTGCTGGCATCTGGTATCACTATCTGCACTGCCGGGCTCCTATGTCAGGCTTTGTCAATCTGACTGGATCTAAGATTCGCAGGTTAACTGTCCTCTGGGGCAGCCAGGTGGCCTGCGATCCTTGACAGCCTCCTGTTCACAGGGCTCGGCTAGAGTTCTGTGCTTGGGAACCCCCACATCTTCCTTAGCTAAAGGGCCTAATGTAAACTGTATTATCTAAACTGAATCTTGATTCAAAGAACCTTGGATCTTATCAGATCAAAAAAACATTAATATTGGCCTGCAAATTTGCCCTCAGTGTTCCAGTGTACAAAACTTTGAAGGGGCAACAGTTTCAGAAAATGCATAATTACAGACCTATTGTCAACCCTTCTCCCCTCCTTTGGTTCACAGACAAATAAGAGTGGATTATCACTGATAAGAAAATAATAACAACAGCAACAAAAATCATCATCATAATAATAGAAAAGTAGATATCATGTCCTGGATGCTTATCAAGTGCCAGCCTGGCTTCCAAAGTATTATGTAAATTATTACATTTACAAAAGAAACTTATGAGGCAAGTACTCATATTATACTTTTTTTTGCCAATAACGAATTTTAAATTAAAAAGTTAAGACTACACAGATAATAAGTGATAGAGCTAGACATGAACCAGAGTCTCTATTCAATGATACCTTATTTAATCTTTAAACTGATGTTTCTTAAAAGGTACCAACGGAGGTTCATGAGATCATTTCAGATGGCATAGTAATTAGCTTTTATATTTTAAAGGAAGATCCCCTAGAGGAGGGTATGGCAACCCACTCCAGTATTTTTGCCTGGAGAATCCCACGGACAGAGGAGCCTGGTGGGCTATAGTCCATGGGGTTGCAAAGAGTCAGACACAACTGAAGCAACTTAGCATGCATGCATGCATATTTACATAATTTGCAGAATTTTTACTCAGGCTAGTAACATGAATTTTTATAGTGATAAAATACATGTATGATAAAATTTACCATTTTAACTGTTTTCAGTTCAGTTGAGTTCAGTCATTCAGTTGTGTCCGACTCTTTGCGACCCCAAGGACTGCAGCATGCCAGGCTTCCCTGTCCATCACCAACTCCTGGAGCTTGTTCAAACTCTCGGCCATCAAGTCGGTGAGCCATCCAACCATCTCATCCTCTGTAAACTCCTTCTCCTCCTGCCTTCAATCTTTCCCAGCATCAGGGTCTTTTCCAATGAGTCAGTTCTCTGCATCAGGTGGCCAAAGTATTGGAGTTTCAGCTTCAGCATCAGTCCTTCCAATGAATATTCAGGACTGATTTCCTTTACAAATGACTGGTTTGATCTCCTTGCAGTCCAAGGGACTCTAAAGAGTCTTCTCCAACACCACAGTTCAAAAGCATCAATTCTTTGGCGCTCAGCTTTCTTTATAGTCCAACTCTCACATCCATACGTGACTACTGGAAAAACCATAGCTTTAACTATTTTAAGTATACAATTTTGCAGTATTTAGTACAACAATGTAGTGCAACCATCACCACTATCTAGTTTAAGAAAATTTCGTCACTCTGAGAAGTCACTCACCTCTCATCCTTCACTCCAGGACCTGGTAACCATTAATCTGCTTTCTGTCTCTATAGATTTGTCTATTGTGGATATTTCATATATATGGAAGCATACAACACACGGCCTTTTGTGACTGACTTATTTAACTTAATGCCTTCAAGGTTCATCCATACTGAAGCATGTGTCAGAATGTACTTCCATTTTAAAGCTGAATAATATTCCATTGTATGCACTGACTACATTTTGCTTATCCATTCACCCACTGGAGAACACTTGGGTTTCTCCCACTGTGAATAATGCTGCTATGAATATAAGTATACAAATATCTATTCAAGTCTTTGCTTTATTTTGGGTATCTACCAGAAGTGGAACTAATGAAGTATATGATAATTCTATATTTAATTTTTTGAGGAATCATCATTTTCCACAGCAGCTGCCCCATTTTACATTCTCCCTAGCAATGCACAAGGGTTCTAATTTCTCCACATCCTTGACAACATTTGGTATTTTCTGTGTTTTTGATAAATACCCATCCTAATGGATGTGTAGAGGTATTTTATTATGGTTTTGATTCACATTTCATTAATGACTGGTGATGTTGAACATCTTTTCATGTACTTACTGGCCATCTGTATATTTTCTTTAGGGAAATGTCTATGCATGTCCTTTGCCCATTCTTTTAATCACTTATTTGTTTTTCTGTTGTTAAATTGTAGGAGCTGCTTATTAGTCTAAATATTAATCCCTTATCAGGTACATGATTTGAAAACATTTTCTCCCATTCTGTGGGATGTCTTTTCATTCTATTGATACTGCCCTTTGATGCACAAAACTTTTTAGTTTTGCTAAAGCTCAACTTGTTTATTTTTACTTTTGTTACCTTTGTTTTTAGCATATCCAAGAAATTGTTGCTAAATCCAATGTCATGGAGCTTTTTCCCTGTTTTGTTTCTAGATTGTTATAGCTTTAGATGTTACATTTAGATCTTTGACACATTTTGAATTCATTTTTTGTATATAGTATAAGGAACAGGTCCAACTTCAATCTTTTGTATATGGATATTCCTCCTTTCTGCATATATCCCAGACTGAGTACTGGAGAAGCCAGAAACCTAGAAATGCTGGTAGGCATGAATAGAAAAGTCCCATGAAAAACCTGCTCTCTCTAGCCAAAGGACCCAAAAAGGAGACAGTCTAGCAAAACAAAAAATTTATAAACAACCACTACTCTAGCCAAATACCACAGAAAAAGTCAAACAAAAACTAAGGCCCCATTCCCAACTCTGCTAGTAAAGGCTGAGTGGGTAGCCAAGACTTCTATTCTCACCAGGCTATGAGCTAGGCATCTGGACTCTTCCACTCCGTCCCCCAACGGATGATGTCAGAGAAGGCCAAGTGGAGTGCATTGCCTTCTCTGGTTCAAAATCACTAGCATTAGGGAAATGCAAACTAAGACCACAAAGAGCTACCTCTACATCTATTAAAAGAGCTAATAACATTTTCTTTAAAAAAGTGGAAATATCAAATTCTGGTAAGAATACAAAGAACTAGATCATTCATACATTACTCTGTATGTGTGTTAGTTACTCAGTTGTTTCTGATTCTTTGCGACTCCATGGACTGTAGCCTGCCAGGCTCCACTGTTTATGGAATTTTCCAGGCAAGAATACTGGAGTGGATTGCCATTCCCTTCTCCAGGGGATCTTCCCAATCAAGGGATTGAACCTGGGTCTCCAGCACTGCAAGCGAATTCTTTACTGTTTGAGCCACCAGGGAAGCATACGTTACCAGTAGGAATGAAAAATGAACAGTGTGCATATTGTACCACTGTCAGTTTCCTAGTTTCAATGTTGTACTATAGTTGGATAAAATATAATCTTTGGGAGAAACTGGGTCAAGGATACACCGCCTTATGTTCTATCTTTGCAAATTTCTGTGAATATATATAAATAAATAAATATTTCCCACAAATAAATCCAACTAAAATAAATGGGTCAAATATGATCACATTTACATAGTCTTAATTTGTTACATAATCTGCAGACTAAGGTCGTGATGTCAATAATATTTCCTAAGGCTCTGCGTTTCTTACTGGTCTCTACCTTAAATACAGCAATAGGAAAACAGAAAACTCTTATATAACATGAAATATGCATGCTCTAAGTGTTTTACATAGATAGGCTTATTAATTCTCACCAAATCCAGTGTGCTAAGTTTATCTTCTGTGCTTTACAAAGGAGGTTCTGAAGCACAGAGACGTTTCATGGCTAGAAAATGCTGGAGTCAGTGTATGGAGCCAAGCAAACTGCATTCAGAGGCCAAATGGATCTTAGAAATACAGGAACTCGATGGAAAAGGGCAGGCAGGCCCTTTTCAAGGCTAGGAGGTGTTTTACTTGGCTTATTTCTATTGGCTGTTTGTTACCTAACAAAGAAAATCTGCTTTTGTTTTTACAGTTATAAAGCTGATGAGGATCAGCTCAAGGATAAGCTGCTACTGTTGAGATGTCACTTTACATGGGATTTGATCATTGCAGAGACAGAAATACCGGATTTAGAAAACAGGGTCTTGGAGGAGATTACGTTCCTGGACATCAAATACAATGTGGGAATATACAACTTACTGGCCTATGTGAAACACCTGAGAGGCCAGAATGAAGAAGCCCTGAAGAGTTTACAAAAAGCTGAAGACTTAAGCCAGCAAGAACATGCCAACCAATCAGAAGTGAGAAGTCTGGTTACCTGGGGCAACTATGCCTGGCTGCATTACCATATGGGCCAACAGGCAGAAGCCCAGATTTACCTGGACAAGGTGAAGAACACTTGCAGGAAACTTGGGAATTCCTCCAGCTATAGAATGGCGTGTCCTCAGATGGACTGTGAGGAAGGATGGGCCTTGCTGAAATGTGGAGGAAAGAATTATGAACGGGCCAAAGTCTGCTTTGAAAAGGCTCTGGAAGTGGACCCTGAAAACCCTGAATTCAGCACTGGGTATGCAATCGTTGTCTATCGCCTGGAGGGCTTTAACAAAGCACAGATTAGTGCGGAATTTTGTCTGAACACCTTAAAACAGGCTGTCAAGCTAAATCCAAATGATGCATACATTAAGGCTCTTCTTGGCCTGAAGCTTCAAGATGTAGAACAAGAAGCTGAAGGAGAAAAGTACATCAAAGAAGCACTGACCAATGCGTCCTCAAAGGCTTATGTCTTTCGGTATGCTGCCAAGTTTTACCGAAGAAAAGGCGTTCTGGATGAAGCTCTTCGGCTCTCAAAATTGGCCTTGGAGGAAACCCCCTCTTCTGCTTTCCTGCATCACCAGACAGGGCTTTGCTACAAGTCACAAATAAGCCAAATAAAATTCGCTACAAACTGTCAGCCTAAAGGACAGGATAAAGAAAACATCAACAGAATAATACCATTAGCCATACATCATTTGGAACGTGCTGTGCAACTAAAGCCCACATTTGAGTTAGCTTATACAAGCCTGGCAGAAATGTACGCAGAAGCAGGTGACCACAGAAAAGCTGATGATACTTTTCAAAAAGTGCTCTGCATGAAAGCACTCGACAAAGAAGTGCTGCAACACATACATTTGCACTACGGCCGATTTCTGGAATTTCACAAAAAATCTGAAGTCGATGCAATTAGCCATTATTTAAAAGCAATAAAAATAGAAAGCCCATCAACAGATAGGGATAAAAGCATCAATTCTTTGATGAAATTGGCTTCAAAGAAACTCCGGAGAAATCCATCAGATATAGAAAGCTTGAGTATCCTTGGGTTCATCCACAAAGTAAAAGGAGAAATGAATGAAGCCCTGGAGTATTATGAGCGGGCCCTGAGGTTGGCTCCTGGCTTGGAGAACTCTGCTGTGATCCCTAGGCACTGAAATACGGAATCATCTTTTCTGCTTGTGACTTTCAGAAACGCATTATGTAACTCACCACAATGCTGTAATCTTTGAACAATTACTCAAACCTGATAAAACATTAGTTGTATTCAGAAAATAGGGAAACAGCCTTCAGGAGCGATTGTGCGATCAGATCGATCTAAGATGGCGACTGTAGAACCGGAAACAACCCCTATTCCCAATCCCCCGCCTACAGAAGAGAAGACAGAATCTAATCAGGAGCTTACTAACCCAGAACACTGGATTAAATAAACACCCTTTACAGAACAGATGGGCACTCTGGTTTTTTAAAAATGATAAAAGCAAAACTTGGCAAGCAAACCTTCGATTGATCTCTAAGTTTGATACTATTGAAGACTTCTGGGCTCTGTACAACCATATCCAGTTATCTAGTAATTTAATGACTGGCTGTGACTACTCACTTTTTAAGGATGGTATTGAGCCTATGTGGGAAGATGAGAAAAACAAACGAGGACAATGGCTAATTACACTGAACAAACAGCAGAGATGAAGTGACCTCGATGTTTTTTGGCTAGAGACACTGCTGTGCCTTATTGGAGAATCTTGTGATGACTACAGTGATGACGTATGTGGAGCTGTTGTTAATATTAGAGCTAACGGTGGTAAGACATGGACACGAGTTTGAGTAAACTCTGCAAGGTGGTGATGATCAGGGAGGCCTGGCGTGCTGCAGTTCATGGTGTTGAAAAGAGTCGGACCGACTAAACGACTGAACTGAACTGAAAGGTGATAAAATAGCAATATGGACTACTGAATGTGAAAACAGAGAAACTATTAGACATATAGGGAGGGTATACAAGGAAAAGTTAGGACTTCCTCCAAAAATAGTAACTGGTTATCAGTCCCATGCAGACACAGCTACTAAGCAGCTCCACCACTAAAAATAGGTTTGTTGTTTAAGAAGACACCTTCTGAGTATTCTCATAGGCAACTGCCTCAAGCAATCAAGATTTGGGAGCTGAAGGAATGCCTCTTCAAAAGCAGAATGGACTGCATTTAAATTTGAGTTCCATCTAAATGTTGCTAAGATAAAAGGAAGTTTCATTAGCCTTTGTCTTGTACTTCTGTATTCATATTTTCTTTTTTTTTTTTTAGCTAGAGTGTCCATTATCCCAATCAAAGTATTACAGTACACATCATATCATCCCCAGAATCCATACATGTGTTCCTGGCCCACTTTGTAACAGCTTAATAGAATTAACCATTACAAAAACATTTGACCCATCTACAATATTAAAAAAAGAACTTGCATTTCTATACCTTACAGGAGAATGATTTTGCTTACATTCCTTTATATGAAGGAGCGTATTTTACTGGTTTGAAAGAGTATAATGCATAGTTTTCTGGCAATTTTCTTTGTTTCTTTTTACAGCATTATCTGTCCTGTACTCTTGCTGATGGCTGCTAGATTTTATTTGCTTCCCTACTTGATAACATTAGTGATTCCGATTTCAGTTTTTCATGTGTTTTGGTTTAGTTTTTCTTTCTCATGTAACATTGGTGAAGAATCTAGGAATATGACATAAAGGTAGAATAAACATTAGTTTTGTGCATTCTTTGGTAATTTTTTTTGTAACTACAATGCTTTGCTACAAATTTATGCTTTTCATTCAAATCACTGATCTATGTTTGTGTGATTTCCTAAACTTAATTGTGTATTATAAAAAATATAGTATCATAATTACATTCCTAGTTAGAATTAGTATGTCTGTTTTTGTATCTTTACGCTGTACTTTAACACTTTGTATTACTTAGGTTATTTTGCTTTAAAAATTGCCTCAAGTAGAAAAGCAATCCCACTCATATTAAGACAGTGTACAAAACTGTAAATAAAATGTGTTCAGTGAGTTGTCTTTAAAAAAAAAACAGTCAATCAGAACATACATGCCTCTACATGTGAGAGAGAAAGAGAGAGAAGAACCATTTCTCTGTGAATGTTATAGAGTAGGGAAAAAAAGAAAAAAAATAGTAGTTTGTTGAGTAGATTTAAAGCAAAAAAAAAAAAAAAACACTGGACTTACATAAAATAAAATGTTCAATTCATTCACTTTATCAATAAATAGCTTTCAGTGCTAGATACCAAAAGTACTAGGGTGAAGGAGCAAAGAGAAGGTTCTTTCACCTCTACCCATCTTAGGTTTATTGGCTACAGCCTTAAATTAAACTGTCAAAAGACAGATTAACAAGAGAACAACCAGTTTATTAACACATGCATCAGGCATATACATGAGTACCCAGTGATGAGTAACTCAAAGGTGTGACCAGAATGTGGGCTTATATAGCATCCTAACAACCAAATGATACATTTTTAGAGAAATGATAAGGCAAAGGCAAAGAACTTCAAATTTCTGAGTCGCAAATTGTATGAAGGCAAATATCGGGGAAACTAATGGAAAGTAAGAGTTTGCCTATAAGGTTTGTTACATGTGTCTTTCTGTCAGTGTCTCTGGGCTGTTTAGGGACTAGAGCTGTCTCAGGTGATTAACTTCTGTCCTTCCTGGTAGAGAGAGGAGAGACATTATTTTCCAGGCAGATGGGGGAGAACAGAGAGCTTTTCTTATATCTGCTTCTTTTCAATTGCCTTCAGCTCAAAATAACCCTTATGGCAAGGTGGCATATTTGGGGATGGCATATTCTGCTACCCCTCAGTGAACAAAGCAGACATTTTCCTCCAAACCTCAAGCAGCTTACCATCTAGTGAGAGAGACAGACAGGAAAACAAATACATAGTCAAAAAAAAAGAAAAAAACAAATACATAGTCAATTAAAGGTCAGTTTTCCACATGAAGATGTTTGAAATGTAATTCATTGTCAAATTGTTCCAAGCAATTTCTATTGCTTTATGCCATTTTGCTCGAAGCACTATTGATTCAGTCATTTGCTAGCACTGATTTAGTTAGATGAATAAATAGGAAAAGGATGCTAAAGAGTCTGAGAGACCATCTGTAGCAATCACCTTTGATTATAACATTTTGTTAAAAGACAATACCCTATAAATAACATTTTTAAAAGGAAAATTAAGGAAACAATGTCATTGTTTTTTCATTCTTGTCCGTCTTTGGGGGGAAGATGTATGCATTCCTATTGTGGCTCTCTAATAAATTACCATGAACTGGGTGGCTTAAAATCACACTCATTTATTATCTTACAGTTCTAGAGGCTAGAAGCCTGAAATGGGTTTCACTGGCCTGAAATCAAGGTGTTGGAACATCCAAATCCCTTCTGGAAGCCCTAGGAGACAATCCTTGTGGTACCTTTTCCACATTCTGGAGGCTGCCTGTGTTTCCTGGTGGGAATCCTAAATCCACAGAAAAGACAAGTCCCCAAGGAATTCACAGACCTACTGGACAAGGCTTTGGATTTCTACTGAAATTCTATAGGAACTGAAGTGAGTAAGGTTTGTATCAGGAGCAGGCCTGAGAGTTACAGAGAAGCAATCTTCACAATTTCCGTATCACTAAAACTAGAGGTTTATTAGATTAACAAAAACATGACTTAAAGCGCTTGTGTTTGAGGAAGGAGGCTGTAAGGTACTAAAATAAGTCTACCCACTGCCAACTCCTCCAGGTCAGAAATATGAAAATCAAATAGTTATTGGATAAGTGTCAATTCTTGAATGGCTAACTCTTCTCCAATATTGTTATACACCATCTGTACCCAGAAAGCAGAGCTCATTAAGGCAAAATAAATCTCTGGATTATGCAATGTGTTTGTGTGATGTGTTTGACAAGCTTCAAGGATCACATTTACTTATTGTGTTTAATAACCTAACAACCATCTCTCTCACCCATCTTTCCCAACTCTGGAAGACATCTCTGCTCTTCGGGCAGTTCAGTAAAACTAAAATGTGGGACAGCCTGGATGTCTGCAGAGGAAAACAAGCAGTGAATCCAGGAAAAGAGATGCTTTCTGGTATTGAAAATACTACTGCCGAATTTACAAATGAGTATCTCCAGGCATTACCAAGAAGTTTTTAAATTGACAGCTGAATCTCAGGAGCTTGTTACTCCCATGTAAATGACTGGCAGAACCTCAGTTATTCACTGTCCTTATTTAGAATTCCCTGAGTGCCCAGGGAATGTCTCTCATGTACCCTAAATCAGGCCAAACCTTAGCTCAGGCCATTCACTACTATTATAAATGCCCCAGCCTAGGTCTTTGATAACCACTGTCTACACACCACCACAGGATCCACCTACTTGGGAACCATCCTGGCCACCAGTATCTCCATTCTCCTGAGGCTGCTAGAACTGGACCTGCATAGGGACTAAGAGCCTCCACCCTACAGCATGCCCCAGCTTGAACTTCCCACCTTCAGTCGGTGTCCATAGGTCTGGACCTTGTCCCCAGTCAGACCCAGCCACCTCTACTTGGAGCTGGTGCTTAAGGGAGTAAGCATTCTCTGTCATTGTCCTGGATATCAACTCTTTCACCTGGGCCACCTCCTGAACTCCAGTACCACCCTTGACTTTCTGTGATCTGATTTCAACTTTTCCTCTCCGACCTAAAGTCCATCTTCTATCTCTTGCAGCTTGGGCTGTGAAGACTAATTCAAATAAATTAGGTATATACATGAGGGTGTTACATGATTCTCAATTGTGGGGGAGAGAGAAGGATTTTGCCCCGAAGGCAAAAAAAAAAGTTGGGTTTGGCAATCTTTGGAGTTAATTTCGTTTGTCGTAACTGCAGGGTGCTACTGACATCTAGTGGATAGATGCAAGATTGCTGCTTAAACATCCTAAAATCCACTGCACGGCTTCCCACAACCCAAATGTCAATAGCACCAAGGTTGAGAAACTCCGGCTTAGATCTGTACCTTGGAAGAGTTACTAAGTTTTCAGTTTCCCAAACAGATTTTCTATTAGTTGCCATTTTTCATGTTCTACTTCTCTTTTTCTCCAGTTGCTGTGTTTTACAGGTTGATAAGAATAAATTCAGAAGACAATACACTGCTAATTTTCCCAAGAATTCACCCAATCCGACAAATTATGAAAAAAATACTGATATTCAAATTCCATCTAAAATTCAGCATGTTCAACACCTACTCAACAGCTGGGTCTTTGCTTCTTCTCAATCCTGATAATGCATATTCCTTTAAACTTTTTACAGATCGTTTTAGTCTTTCTGAATCTGAAATCCTAAACAAAACAAGCTGATAATCAGGATTTTTTTCCCCTTTTGATTTTTATCATTTACTGTTTAGTTGCTGTTCATTCAAACTGATAACCAAAGACTATCTCTTGGCCCTACAGCTAAAAGAAAGGAAAGAAGTAGGAACAAGGAAGAAAAAAACACAATCAACAAACTGGAAATATTTTTCAACAGAGGTCTATTAAATATTCTAAATCTTCAGGAAGGAGGAGATTCTGGGCATATCTTTGTACCTCCAAATAAGTCATTCAGTACTTTTTCTAAAATGTGGTTTCCCACTTAAAGGTTACCATAGCCTACAGACCCACCACATCCACATTACCTCCCAACCTCATTTCTTAGGACTTCTTCCCTGCCCTCTCCACTCCAACCACACCATCTGTGCATGCCAAGTATGCATCCATCTCTAGGCCATTGCAGTTCCTGTTCCCCCAGTCTGGAAGGCTCTTCCCTGACCCCATATCCACAGTGCTCACTTCTTCCCCCACCTCAAACCTTTCCTCCCCAATATATTTATAACAGTAAAACACCAACCCTCTCTCTGCTTTTTCTCCATAGCACAATCTGACATAAAATATTATATTTGTTCTTTACCTTCACCTCCCACACTAGAAATTAACTCCTAACAAACAAGTGTAACAAAATCAAAAAGGCACAACTACCTACCGTTCAGGACCTACACTGTTAATTAGCCACGCTGAACTTAATTCTGAGGGAGCAACAACTGGCTTTAGGCATAAGCCCCCTTTTCTTGCAAAGCCAAAGTCAGCATTATTTAAACTAACGGACACATAGCAAAACCTGTACATTGTTGTCCATTCATTTGAAAAACAAAGTGCCCAGCACGGCATTTTGCCAAAGCATAAAAGTGATAAGCTTGTGCCTTTTAAACTTTGTGATGATGAACACTTTTTCTCAAAGTTTGAGAACTATCTCCACCCTGTGCATAATCAGGAACAAAATGCAGAAGACAGTGTGTTGGGCGAGGAGGGAGGAAGGAGGAGGGCTTGTCCCTTGTCTGTTTTATTCCATGCTATATTGACTGGGCCTTGAGCAATGTCTAGCTCTTAGCAGTTGTTTAATAAAATGTGTTAAGGGGCCTTCCCTGGTGGCTAAGACTCCGCACTCCTAATGCAGAGGACCCGGGTTCGATCCTTGGTCAGGAAACTCAATCTCACATGCCGCAACTGAGAGTTTGCATCCTGCAACTGAAGATCCTGAATGCTGCAACCAAGACCCAGTGCAGCCAAATAAATATTAAAAAAAAAAAAAAGTGTTGAAAGAACGAATGAGTGAATTTGAAGGGGGTAAAGTGTATGGGCATTCGATATTTTCTGCTTAGGTTCCAAACCACCCCATCTTTGTTGTGTGTGTTAGTCGCTCAGTCATGGCCGACTCTTTGTGACCCCCATGGACTGGGCTCCTCTGTCCATGGGGATTCTCCAGGCAAGAATACTGCAGTGAGTTGCCATTCCCTTCGACTGGGGATCCTCCCTACACAGGAATCGAATCCAGGTCTCCTGTATTGAAGGCAGATTCTTTACCATCTAAGCTACCAGGGGAAGCCAACTCCATCATAAAGATGGGACCTTATTATAGGATTATTATTATATTATTATAGGACCTTATTATAGGAAGCTCAGTTGTCAAGGGCATGGAAGGGAAAGGAATTTTCATAGAATTGTGGGTGGGGTGTAAAAACCTCTTTGCAAAGGGAACCTGGAATAGCTACCAAAATTTTGAATATATACACGTTTTGGCCCCCAAATTTCTCTAGGTTTACCCAGTGAAAATCACGGCACAAATGCACGGCATTGCACTTGTGTTTGTTAACTCAAGACTTGAGTTTTAGCCTAGGATGCACAAAGCTATAAAGAGCATCGGTGCCACCCAACAAAAATAACGCTGAAATATTTCCAGTCATCTTAGCTAAGGAAAAAAAAAAAAAATCCAACAAATAACAACCACCCGCAAAAAGCTAAGGCACGTAGACTCAGAAGGCAGCTGAGCAGCCAAGACCAAAGTCTCAAGGCCCAGCTGCAAATTCCACCCGGAACGTCCCCGTGCTGCGCAAACCTCTCACAGCGGTTCCTCAGCCCGGCCGGGGGGCGCCCCGACTCAGCTCTTCCAGAAGTTTCTGTTTCCCGGAGCTGGACTCCGCCTAGTCGGGGATCAGATTCACTTTCTAGTTTCCCTTTCCCGCTCCTGTCCGCCCTTTAACAAAGACGGCCGCCCTCGCGCGCGGACGCAGCGCTGCGGTCACCTCGCCCGCGCGCCCACGCACACGCACGCGCGCCGCCGCTCAGCCGCAAAGGAGCAGAGGGCTGAGGAGAAAGCCCGAAGGGACCTGCACCTCCCGGAACTGCAGCAGAGCCCAGCCACCATGAGGTAAGGGCTTCTCCCCGCCTCTCCTCCCGAACTCCCTGTGGCCTTTGTTTTACACGCCATTCTCTCGTGTTCCGTTTGCCGGGCAGCGCCGCGGCCCTTGAAAAGGCCGAGCCCCAGAGCCCGGCCGCCGGGCGTCGGCGTTGGGGGCGCTCCCCTCCTGGGAGCTCGGTCCAGGTCCGGGGCGGCTGAAGGTGGGCCTGCCGGGGAGGGTGGCCGAGTGGACCCTTCCGCCAAGTCCCAGGCATCCGCGATCGGACTCTCGGGCCGAGTCGGGGGGCGGGGGTCGGGGTGGGGGGGCAGGGGCGACGCGCCCCGGGGACTTGTCACTTCCCTGCGGCTCCTGTCGCCGCCGCCCCCGGGCCGGTGCTGAGCTTCTGCGGTGCAGGTCCCCGCAGGCCGCAGCCTCGCGTCACACGCGTCCACTTCTGCCATTTTGCCTTTTTGATTCTTGGGTCTGACTTCCCCTCCTTTGTACCGTGGACAGATTGTTCCGGCTCCTCCCCATCCCCCTTTTTGTGGGGCTTTCTTTCTCCGTTTCCGAGACTGGCCTGTGGTGGGGGTCCTTGGCTGACCCCTTTTCATCTGGTCCCCTGCCCTGCACGGGGATGGTGAACGGTCTGCATTTAGGAAGCTGAGGCCTGAGGAGGTTCAGATGGTGGGCTCCTGCAGGCCTTACAGCCTTTTGTTCTAAATCCTGACTCGGACCACCTACTAGTTGGGTGACCCAAAGCAAAGTTTCTTCAACTCGGTGAGGCTGTTTCTTGTCTGTAAAAAGTGATGGCATCCATCTCTTAGGACTGTGGAAGCGGTTGTTGCTGAATGCCCAGCTCAGCTGAATGCCTATCTGCATATATTTGCAGATGTTGACTTTTGTTAGGTATAAAACTGTTTAATAAATGCCTTACTTCTACCCTTTGTAAGAAAGGAGGGAAGTGGGAGGTATAGGGAGGAAAAGGCCGATGGTGCCCTGCGAGTGTCTGGTGGATGGGATGAAGAGGGGTGAACCCCACTGGGCACTAACTGTCTACCAAGGAAAATGAGACTGCTCCTTCCTGGCAAAAAAAACAAACACAATAAAACAACTCCCCACCACACACACACAAAATGGCCTAAAGATAAATGTTGCCTCTTCAGACACAATAGCCTCTCTCTGCCAGCTTCCCAGAGACAAAGTTAAAAAAGTAAGTAGACAGAGTTGAAAAAGTAAAATTTGTCATAGTGCCCAGTTGTGCGTAAATTCCATAGAGTGTAGGCAAGACACTTACATGGCTGACTGAATGTCCCCTGGAGATCTCACAACCACATGACAATCCCTGGGCAGCCCTCCCTCCTCATCCGCCTTGGGCAGAGGCAGATGTTCATTTCACTCTGTGGATGGGCAGAGGCTGGTAAGCCCATATTGTGGATCTGAGCAGGCTGTTAAGGGCGTGGCATGTCTTGCCTATGATTTTGGTGCATTTACACCAGAGAAAGGAACAACTACCCAGGGACAGTCATACCATGTTTCCCAGTCAGGACCTTAGGACCCTAGTCCAAAACCTATTTTCAAAATCTAAACAGAGAGCCAGAGAGCATGCCAAGATGGAAAAACAAATAGGACAGGGAAGACTGAAGTGGCAGAAAGTTTGGAACCAGTAGCAGGATGGAAAGAACTAGCAGGAATTCCCTCATCTGAAATTCAGGTGCTTTTTTTTTTTAATGCTAGGCTCATGCCTCTGGGTTGAAAATGCCAGAAGCTACCAGTATATAACTGCATTCATTCATTCACTCTGCAAGTATTTATTTTTGAGCTCCTCTTATATACGGAAATCATAGATTCTGGGGACACACGGGTGAAAAAAATCAAACCAGAACAAAGTCCCTGTTCTCATTTAAATGGGAGAAATAGACAACCAAAAATAAGTGGGTAAATAATCAACATAAATAACCAAAAATGAATGAATATATAACATAATTCAGAAGGTGGTAAGAGCTATAAGGAAAATAAAATGGTGTAGTGGGCTAAGAGAGTGACCAAGAATGGAGGGGGTTGTTTTAGATACCTTTGCCACAGATTGCCACTTGGATAGGGAATTTTTTGAGCCAAGTTAAAGGAAGGAGCTAGTCACACAAGGATTTGGGAGCAGAGCTTCTCAAGTAGAGTAAAAACAAGTGTAAAAGTCTTTGAACTTGATATGTTCAAGATAGGAAGAAGGTCAGTATGTCTAAAACACAATTAAGAGGAGGAAAGGAGAGATGGTTGGGTGGGTACACAGATCTAGCATCTTTAGGGACTTGTAAGACGTGGCAAAGGCTAGATTAAGGTTTCAAATCTATTGGGAGTTTTTAAACCAAAAGACTGACATAACCGGGTTTACATTTTCAGAAGTTTACTAATATTATATGGGGGCCAAGAGTAAAAACAGGGAGACCAGATTTTTACCCCAGCTCCAAGGAAAGGTGGTAGTCCTTTAGACTAGGAAAATTGAAGTGGAAATGGGGGGAAAAGTGGATGGATTTGATATATCTGGGTGGTAGAATTAACAATTTCCCATTGGATTAGATGAGGGGTTGAGAGAAGAGGAATCAAGAGATTACTTCTAGGTTATTTGGCCTGTGGGACTAAGAGGTACCAAAAAAAGGTGGGGAAAACTAAGGTATGAACAGACTCAAGGAACCCAGATTTCTGTAATGAATATATTTACTTGAGATCCCAACTCAACTTCTAATTGAAAATGTAAACTAAAACTAGAAGTCTGGAATTTGGGAGGAAGCAGAGATAGAGGACATACCTTAGGAGATCATCAGCATATACTATATCTTTAACTGGTTTATGGGGGAAAAAGATGTTTTAATTTCCTTACATTAATAATGATGATAATTATATCTTTGATAACTACGATTTTTAGTCTTTCTTCAGATCAGTTTTAACACATTTCTTCTCAGATCCTTTATTACTTGAAATAATCAATCCTCTCTGTCACTCCACAGCATGTCCTAGTGAGCTCCATCTCAAAATAATTCCAACAATGTAGAATGCTGTGACTTCAGATTGAGGGCTTATATTTGAAACCATTGTTTTCTTATCCCGAGACTTTTAACTGTCTGGCATGTCTTTCTCAATGAGCAGTTACACAACCTCTACCCGCTCTTTAAGCTGCTCTAAAATCTCTGTTTTTCTTCTAAGTCCTTCCTAGGCAAAGTGAATTTTACATACATTAGACATAGCCTGTATTTTAAAGCAAATCATTTTTTAAAACGAACTCCAATTTTCATATGAAAGATGTTGTATAGTATTATGGTTAAAAGGCATAAGCTTTTGTTTGAATTAGAAGTAACTTTGAATCTGTACTTGGCCACTTTATAGTATATAACCTTGGATATGTAATTTAAACTCTATTTCCCAGTCCTCATCCATAAAATTGTAAAAATAATAAGATGTTATAAAAGTAAATATAATTTGTGTAAATTGCTTGGCACTCTGCCTGGCTTGGGTAGTGTGGCAAGTGAATGGTTTTGGGGGATGTTTGGGTTTTTTTCTGTTTTGTTTTTTTTTTTTGAGCTCTCATCTGATTCTTGAAGTATATGTTACACGTGTAACATTTGTACTTTTGAGTTGAATCTGTAGTGAGCCTAGGTCATATGCATAAATTTTTCTTCTCAAGTATATCCTTGTTTGCCATTTAATTTAGCTTTTCACCTTGAATAAAACGGGGAAAATTTCAAGTTAAAGGAGAGGTCTAACCTTTCGAGCTTAAGGTTTTCTTATGCATTAATCTCTATAGGCCCAGTGTCTTCAACTCTCCTGTCACATACAATAACCACTAGTCATGTAATATTTAAATTAACTAAAAGTAAATAAAATATAAAATTTCAGTTCATAGTTGTACTAGCCACCATTTCAAGTGATCAGTGGTCATGTGTGGCTAGTGGCTACCATACTGTACAGCATAGATAAGAACATTTCCATCTTGGCAGGAAGTTCTGTTGGAAAGCTCTGGTCTAGAACCTGCAATCGCTAAAACGTGGGACCTGTATATATATGTTTATATGTATACACAGATGATAAAAGAAAGAAAATAAGAAAAAAATTATAAAATTCATAATATAAGTGAACATGTCTACTAAATATCTAAATATATTATTAAGTAAGCTATTAATGTTTAAATTTAGTATTTATAAAAATTGGGAAACATTTCATGAAGTATACTATTAGGTTATAAATATGAAGTGGTTTTATTTTTCTGATCACTACTACTAATTCTGTTAATTAACCCGGTTCTCTAACTCTTCAACCACTTTTGGCTATTAGGGCAGCCTCTTTCCAGTTCCTGAAACTCAGCCCATTTCATTTTAAAGCCTCAATCTCATTTTGATTCAAAGCCCACTCCCCTTCCTCCTCAGCTCCCAGAAAATATTGATAAAAGTGCCATGAAGAATAGGAAAACGTGATAGACTAGACTTTAGGATGTCAGGCAAGGTGGAGATGCAGTTTAACCTATGGTGGTCAGGAGTCAACTTCTTTGAAGAGCTGAGATTTGAGCCAAGGCCAGAATTATGAGAATAAGTATGCCCGCTACTCTCCTAGGGCTTCCCTGGTGGCTCAGATGGTAAGGAATCCGCCTGCAGTGCAGGAGACCTGAGTTCTATCCCTGGGTTGAGAAGATCCCTTGGAGGAGGGCATGGCAGCCCACTCCAGTATTCTTAGCTGCAGAATCCCCATGAGAGAGGAGCCTGGCGGGCTACAAGTCCATAGGGTGGCAAAGAGGTGGACACCTCTGAGCAACTAAGCACAGTACTCTCCTAGGGAGAGTTCACAGAGTGAGAGAATAAAAAGTGTATTAAAGTACACCACCACATAATCCCATTACTCTGATTTTTTTCTTAACACTTATTAATATCTGGAATTATGTTGTCTGTTGATTTGTTTACATGTTTATTTTCTGTCAACCTCTATTGTTCCTTCCTCTTCTATAATGGGATTACCATGGAGAAAAGGCCTTTTTCTATCTTGCTCATTACTATATCGACTACAACTAGCATATTGCCTGGCATGTATGACATGAGGTGATCAATAAATGTTTCTTGATAGAAATATTACTATAGTTCTCATAAACATTTATACAAATATGCATACATATATATAAGGGAAAGGGTCCTGTGTGCAACAGAAAGGGAAATAAATACACACACACTGTTCATCCAATAATTAGAACATTTCCTTCTTCGAGAGAAGCCTTAAGCAGCTTTGTTCTGTAAATTTCTTGTGACCCTTAATTATGCCCAATACTAGATTTAGAAAGTCTTTCCTGACTGCCTCAGCACTACCATAAGCAAAACAAACAAAATTAGGTATATTAATCAGCTTCAGACAGGAGAAATCCAGTTCATACTGGCTTAAGAAAAGAGAGATTATTTCCTTAAAAAGGTAGAAGTACAGGGATTGACAGGGTGATCCAGGCAATACCTGATTTCAGGAATTTAGTCAGCATCACAAGCAATCTGTCTTTGTTCCCAAGCTCTGTTTTCCTCTGTGTTTGAGCCTCTCTTAGGCAGGCTGTCCCCAAGGATTTGGAAAGATGGCCACCAGCAACTCCAGCTTGTATTCTACCAGCTTAAAATTTTTGGAAGAGAGAGAGTTCCCGCAAAGCCCCATTTCAGCAAAATTATGTTTTAATTGAATAAATCTGAATAAATCACTGAGGCCAGGGAATGGCTGGAATATTGTGTGCCTTCACACGCTGGAGGAAGTGTAGGCAGCCTGTCTCAAATCACATGGATTGAGACGAGGGGGAGATGTTGCTCCGCCAAATGAAAGCCACAGATGTCTGCATCTGGACTGTGTGCCCTTCCCGAGTCACTTCCATGGCACTGTATTGGAATGCTGATTTGTAATTGGCTGTGTACTTATAAGCTGTGTATAAGTAGGCCTGTGTCTTATTCACAGTTACACCTCCAGGGTTATTCAGAAGATCTTGGGCATAGAAGCCTATCAGTAATGAGTAAATATTTCCTAACCCCTTCCTCTTCATCTTCCTGGTTTCAGAGATGAAACTAGGCCCTGAAGAAATTACACTATGCTTCACAAAGGGAGTTTAACAAATATTTGTGACGAACATTAAGGGCAGTAATAGGTGACAGTCTTTATTGTTGCCCACAACTCTAAAGGTCAGAAGGATGTGGCACTTAACATTAAAACCTACTAAGCCTCCTTTTGCCTTTTCCCCATTTTCTCTAAATCTTTGTTATTTCTCAAACGTATACTTCCTCCCATCTCTTGGTGTACCTGTTCCTATCTGACTCTGCTTTTTTTCTGTGTGGAGTTCCCTTTCTTTTTCTGCAAAACTTATGTATTCATGTGGCTTCGCTCTCTCCTTCAGTTTTTTCTTTTTCTTATTTTTCACTTTCTCCTCTTTTCCTTCACTATTCATAATACAGAGATGAAATTTTTGTTATTTATTGTGTATATATCTATTATTCTTAATTTTCAAAGCTAGTAAATAAAATAATTTAAATTCCTCTCTCTAAAAACAGGTGTTCCATATGGGTTAGTGACTGCCTAAAGGAAATAGATACCTTGTAAGATAGAAAACACTGTTCTCTGTAGAATTGATTTTGCAATAAATAATGTGAATTTAATGGAATATTTCTAGAATACAAGTATACACAGAGGAAACTAGTATAAACTTACAGAAGCCTAGTGCTTTAACTGTAAAATCAAGTAGATAAAATAGGTTGTTAAGCAAAGAACTGTATTTAAGATTTAAAAATTTATTATTTTCTTTATTTCTTCAGAAATTAAAAAGTGTTTTTATCTTTAACAGTGAAATTCCTAAGGACTGCTTGAAGACCATTCTTTTGGAGTTAGAATGTCACTTCACATGGAATTTACTTAAGGAAGACATCGATCTGTTTGATGTAGAAGATACTATTGGGCAACAGCTTGAATTTCTTACCACAAAATCCAGACTCACTCTTTATAACCTATTAGCGTACGTGAAACACCTCAAGGGCCAAAATGAAGATGCGCTAAAGTGCTTGAAACAAGCGGAAGAAATCATACGGCGAGAGCACTCGGACAAGGAAGGAGTACGAAGCCTGGTCACTTGGGGAAACTATGCGTGGGTTTACTATGACATGGGTCAGCTTAAAGAAGCCCAGAAGTATATAGGCAAGATAGGGAGCGTCTGCAAGACATTGTCTAGTCCTTCTGACTACAAGTTGGAGCGTCCAGAGATTGACTGTGAGAAAGGATGGGCACTCTTGAAATTTGGAGGAAAATATTACCAAAAGGCTAAAGCCGCTTTTGAGAAGGCTCTGGAAGCAGAACCAGACAATCCAGAATTTAACATCGGCTATGCCATCACAGTGTATCGGCTGGATGATTCTGACAGAGAAGGGTCTATAAAAAGCTTTTCTCTGGGCCCCCTGAGGAAAGCTGTCACCCTGAACCCAGATAATTCCTACATTAAGGTTTTTCTCGCACTGAAGCTTCAAGATGTGCATGCAGAAGCTGAGGGGGAAAGGTATATTGAAGAAATCCTGGACCAGATATCAGCCCAACCTTATGTCCTTCGTTATGCAGCCAAATTCTATAGGAGAAAAAATTCCTGGGACAAAGCTCTAGAACTTTTGAAAAAGGCCTTGGAGGTGACACCAACCTCTTCTTTCTTGCATCACCAAATGGGACTTTGCTATAGGGCACAAATGATCCAAATCAAGAAGGCCACTCGCAACAGACCTAAAGGAAAGGATAAACTGAAAGTTGATGAGCTGATTACCTCGGCTATATCTCATTTCAAAGCAGCCGTGGAGCGAGACTCTATGTTTGCATTTGCCTACACGGACCTGGCCAACATGTATGCTGAGGGAGGCCAGTATAGCAATGCTGAAGACATTTTTCAGAAAGCTCTTCGTCTGGAGAACATAACTGATGATCACAAACATCAGATCCACTACCACTATGGCCGCTTTCAGGAATTTCACCGAAAATCAGAAAATACTGCCATCCACCATTATTTAGAAGCCTTAAAGGTCAAAGACAGGTCATCTTTGCGTCCTAAACTGACAAGTGCTCTGAAGAAATTGGCTACTAAGAGACTTGGGTACAATGCTTCAGATGTGCAGAGTTTAAGTGCCCTAGGGTTTGTTTACAAGCTAGAGGGAGAAAAGAGGCAAGCAGCTGAGTACTATGAAAGGGCCCAAAAGATAGATCCAGAAAATGCAGAATTTCTTACTGCTCTCTGTGAGCTTCGACTTTCCATTTAAGTACACACTAGGAAATTAGTTCTAAGCTTTTCTCTCCTTTTTGCGTTCTTATATTTTTGTTTATTGCTTTAATCCATTGTTCATTTAGACCTAACTTTTATTGAATGGTTACTGTGTACCTGGCATCATGCTAAATACTTTATATACATGATGATGAATCTTTTGTTGTTTTTTAAAAAAATTTCCATTGAGAAACAGCAAAATTTCAGCTGTTGTAGCTTTTAAAAATCATATGGTCATGATGACTTTATATCCTTTATCTGTGCTATTTATAATTTCTGATTAAGTTTTGTCAGATTTTCCATATGTATGCCTAAGTTTAATCCTACACAAGCTTTTGACACCTAAGTCATGAGCACTCTTTCAGGAGTGCAAAATTATATCAGTTAAGCACTTAACTTGTAGCTTGCAAAGATGGAAACTTCCAAGTTACAGATGTTCTGACTTTGATGAGGATATTTAACCACAAGCCTGATAGTTATCTAAAGAATCCTCTTTGTTGGAAGAAAAAAGTTTATAATAATAAGTTTGTCATCCCTGATGACTTCAATAAAAGGAGGAAAAATTAGAACATGAGAGAAAAGATCTTCCCAAATACAGAACTTCAGGGACTCATGAGAAATCCAAAGTATTAACTCCCAGAATGTTCATCAAGTAGCTAGAAATAGTGATGAGAAAAAACAAGGATGGGAAAATCATTAGTCTCAGTTTTTTCTAGTTGTTTTAACTGGAAGAATAAACCTAAAGCTAATTAGATGGAATTAATTTAATTCCTTCCCATTAAAATTGCAGTATTTTTAGGGTAAAATTGAGATTAAAAAGCAGACCAATTGAAAATTTGGGAGAAATAATAAATGGGTAAAATAGATACCCCTAACCTGTTTCCCTAGATTACCAAGACTTCAGTGATTTAGTTTTGGGTCTGAACTGGGTCATTTCTGGCCTTTGGTTAGCTGTTTTAGTATTCCAGAGTTACTTCTGTGAAGCTTTTCCTTTTGTCTGAAGTTTTCAGATTGACATGTTTTCCTGTAGATCCTCTAGAAACAGTTAAACCCTGTTTTCAG
Source organism: Bos grunniens (assembly GCF_055505025.1). Classification (NCBI taxonomy): domain Eukaryota; kingdom Metazoa; phylum Chordata; class Mammalia; order Artiodactyla; family Bovidae; genus Bos; species Bos grunniens. The sequence continues at coordinate 11,446,507 of NC_141190.1, forward strand.
TTTTAATATTCACCTTGAAGGGTCACTGCTTAAGGGCTCTTATCCCAGAGGACTTTTAAAATTGAGATGTTGCTAAAAGTATGCAGTTATATTTACCACCACAGTATTAGTGGGGAAATGTGCCATATGATTTAATTCTCTGTACCTCCAATGAAGCTCTTAAAACTATTGTATATATGTGTGTGTTTTTCACTTTTTCTTACTATGTTTATTTTTTAAATTTCTATTATGGTTTTCATTATTATAAAATTAATAAATTCTCATTGTACAATTTCACAAAATACAGAAGTGTAAGAATTTAAAAATAAGAGCACTGTCTTCACCCTACCCCAATTCCACATGCCCAAGGTAAACTGTTAATAATCTGATATGTATCCTTCCAGATATTTTTTCTATGCATATGCAAACATACCTACATACTTCAGTGTATCTCATAAATTAAAATTTTTAATGTTTGTTTTACTTACGTCCCTGCTGTTTTTATTTTGCTGTTTTGTTTATTCAAGAAGGAAGAATAGGCAAGGAATGATTTTATGTATTTCAGTAATTTAGGACTGAAGTCCTAACCTATCAGTAGAAGTATTTGGCCTGTTTTGTAGCAAATGTTTTATTTTGCAGTAAGTCAGTTTTCCCATAGAGAACAATACTATGATTAAGGCTGTGTTCCCAAGTAGAGACTTCACAGTGAATAAAATTACATTTGTGATATCAAAACAAAGATACAACTATAAACCTCTATATCTAAACATTAGACTTTTAGGTCTATTAAATGACTTTAAAATCCACTAGATACAAAAATTTTGAACTATATAAGAAGCATAACATACTAAGAAAATGTAAAATCAGTACAAAATCATATGAAAAATACAACTCTATTAACCTAAAATTAATTAACTTTAAATTTTGTCAATAATTGTGCTTGCCTACTTAAAATTTATAAGTTTGTAGAGATACTTTCATAGACTCATTTTTTAAAAAAGACCTCAAACTTCACCTTTATTAATTAACCATCAAATTTTGAATACTGAATTACCTTCCTAAATGATAATTTCATCTTTGAGCCACCAGGGAAGCCCCAATTTCATCTTCAGATAGTCCTTATTCTTTGAAATTTGTTTCTTCCATTTAACAAGAGACGTCTAGCCTGTAGTCTACACATTTTGGTCTATAGGGACCTCAGAGATCTAAGCCTTCCTAGAGATTTTGCAGTAGTTAAAACTCTTGATTGCAAATCAGAAAACTCAGCTAAAATGACCTAAGCAAAAATGAGAATATAGTGGCCGATGTAATTTAATAGTCCAGGGACAGCACTAATTTCAGATAAATTTGCAGGGACAAATAAATCACCAAATACATATGGCTATTGTTGGAAGTCAAGTAATGCTGAATAGCCAAAAACCAAATGTCTACTACATATATCTTAAAGTAATTGAAGACTATCGCCATGTGTCCCTGAAACTTAAATTTAAGTTAAACATGCAGTTTTCTTCCACCCACGCTCATAAGACATATTGAAATCTCTTCCTCATCATGGTTATTTTGAATTCTCTCCAAATTGTCCTTATCCTTTGCCTGGGTTTAACTTCATAACCAAAATGAGGCTTTAGGACTCTGGTAGAATGATCCCTTGTCTGTTTTTTCTAGGGATTATATGTATATTAATTTAGGCAAAATAATATCCACTTACTACCTACTTACGTGTAGTTTTTTCCACACACGCCATTTTAAGACATGTCTTTCATATCCTAACCCTGAGCATTTGGCTTTTGAAAGTGTTTTATGTTACTTGGTAGCGTTTAACACTTCAATTCAGATGATCCATATCTCTTCAAGAAATTGTTGAGGAAATGTTTGTATCTAATATGCTATCCATTGCAAATAACAGAACAGATAATAGAAAACCCAGGTTAAGCTGTCTTTAATAAAAACCAGTACATCATGTTTTCCAACAAGGCTTGATCTCAAAACAGTGTAATCAAGACAAAGTCGCAGTCTCTCCTCAGTACTGAGTTATCAAATTTGGCTCTATTCTGAGAAAAATAACTGTGATCCTCGTATGGAAGACACATGTACTCTTGTCTCTATGCAGTGGAAAAGTGCGCATCTCCTCCCACAACCATCTGAGAATGCCAGGTTTGCTCTGATAGGGCCATCTTGGCTTACATAACCATTTTCAAATAAGTCATCCTGGCCAAAGAGAGAGAGACAACGTTCATTAGTTAGGCATGAGACACAGCTGACCCAGAAAGCCAGGAATGAAGACAAAGTTGACTTCCCTGGAAGCATATGGACTGCAAGAGGTAGGGGTGGAATTACCAAGAAAATCAGGATTGGAACACTGACAGCCAAAAATACCAAAAGTACGTAGATTCAAGTTGTGCCTTCTTACCCACTCCTTACGTTTCTCTGTAGCAAGTAGAGTATTTCAAAAAGGAGCTAGTCATTCAAACTCTAGTCAATAATGAAGGCCCCGGTAAAGTTTTACCTGTCGGGATTTTAGTCTGGTCCTCTTATTCCTCTTTATCCCTTCAGATCTGTTCTCAGCATCATTGAAGGCAGCCTGGTAGGGGCAGTAGTATGTGGAAGGTGAACCAAGGGAAGTTATACTCACATTGTAGTAACTGCCACCAACTGTGATTCAGACAACTTCAAGAAATAGGTAGAATAACCAGAGGCATTACAGCTTGTGAGTGTACCTGAAGTACCAGAGATGACTGTGATGACCAAAATAATGACCTGTATTCAACAGAGCTGAGCAGCCCCAGAAGAAGCCTTCACCAGCTTATTCACAGCTGCCATGAGGGCTACAGGCCTTGAACCAGACAAGTCCAAATTCAAAGTGACAAAGGGAGATGATAAAAGTGAGTGTGGGATGACTTAGACATCAAAAGACAGATTACCCATGTGGTCAGCTTGTACAAATATATATGTCTGTAATGGTAGAGGCCCATATCAAAATAACTGCTTTGCATTCATTAAAAGGTACTTCAATACGTTACCTTATTTAACTATATCAACACTGCAAATGAATGGAGCAAGCAACTCCTCAGAAGTCAGTTAAGTAACAATCAGAATCACATAAGGGAGGATCTTACCTCTCCACTCCCCTCTCAGGACCACAGCCTCTTGTTCCTCTGCAGTTGTCTTCTTAGCCAAAGTTCTCTGGATCGTTGAGATGTGGTTTCTTTTCCGCCTTAGTTTCATCTTGTCCTGTGATCAAGCCACACATACCTATCCCACCCCAAACAACTCCAACCCTCTCTGGCAGTGTCTTATTTCCTAAGATAAATGTGTTCATAAAGTATTTTATTGTACTTCAAGTGAATTAAAAAACAGATCTAATTACTAGAAACATGCGCAGAAGTGCCATGTATATATTCCTCTATTTGCTCTGAACTTAGGGGTCCTCTATAAGTGATTAACTAGAATCTTCTTCTTAATATCTCCTATCATGATGGCCTAAGCAGAGTAAGCAGCAGAATAAGGAAGGTGAGACGTGTAGGTTTTGGGAAAGCCATATCTCATGGGAGCACACAGGTGCCTCATGGGTAAACTCTGAAGGACGAGCATGGATTGGTGTCTCTCGGATTGAACACCGAAGACTGAGCACACTGGCTTTTCCTGTCCTTCAGGAAAAGCGACGCCTGTCTAAGCTGCTCCCAGCATCAAAGGGTAGAATGGGCTGAGGGTAAAGAGAGAGAGATGAGTACTCCAGAGTTCAGAAGTGAGCTGATAGGTCAGTTTCCTCCAAACATGTCCCTAACTCACCACCAGACCGGAGCAAAGCCCTGGGAAAGAGAGAATGCTAGTTCAGCCATATATTAGACTCTAGTTGAACAGCCATAGCTAACTCATAGCTACATAGAATATAATGTGTACTATGCTGTTCTAAGTGCATTGCATGTATTAAACTTATACAATGTTCACAAAATCCCTATAGATAAACATTTTTGTTATTTCCTTTTGCATATGAAGACACTGAAATTTGGAGATATTAACTAAGCCCAAGGTCACATAGCTAATAAGAGGTAAAAAAAGGATTCAAATCCTGGATGTCTGGTTCTAAAATACAATATACTATACAATATTATCTAGATAGGTCTAAAATTTGGAATGAAGGATGTGGGGAGATAGGACCAATCTTTACAGAAACTTAGGAGAATGCCACAGAGAATGACATGAGAGACAGACGTTCTACAGTCATAGGTCACCCAACACTTTCACAGAGAGTTCCAAACTCCCTGGAAGGAATTGTGAAAGGGACAGGGATTAACAACTGCTCTGAAACCACTAGAGAGAATGGCCCAAGAAATCAAGGGACTGAATCGTCTTACGAGTTGGATATTAAAAATCAGAGATTTGGGATAAATTCCTCGAAAAAGAAAGCAAGCCTTGCCTTGAACCTCCAAGCCATGGACCTTGGAAAGTACCTCTGAGCCCCTAATTCCACTGATTATTCCTTTAGCTTAAGAGACACTTCACCTCCCTTCACATCCTTTCCCTCTTCCATACCATTTTAACTCTAGCAACCTTACCCCCAATCTCACCAAAACAAACAACAAACATAAAAACCAAACAAACCCTGAAAATGAAAACTGCTTACAGGTCATTTGTATAGAAAAGCCTTTTATTGACAAAGTTTAGGAGAGAATCTATAATTTAATAATTTAATATTAGATAAACACTTTTTTAAAGGAAGAGAAAGGAAGAAAGCATAGAAGGAAAGATGGAGATGGGAAAAAAGAAGCAAAGAAAGAAAAGAGAGAGATGGATTGAAGAGAAACAAGAAAGAAGAAGGAAACACCCTCAACCATTTCTTGATAGTTCCACCTCTTGCCCTGATTCTGGGCCTTACCTCCTTCCCTCTCTCTACTGTTCTGAAATAAGAACCAATTCTACTGATTTCCTTAAAAAGAACAATTCAGTTTTCTCTTATCTTCATATACAGACCCACTTATGCACAACCAAATTCAAGTTGCTTAGTTCAACAAAAAGTTCTTAATGCTTATATGATACACTCTCCTTTGAAGGCAATTGTTGCTATAAATAAATAGCAGCCCCTTACAATTTCATAGGAATTACACATTTAAAAATAAATTCAGTCACTAAATCCAGCATAATTTGTATACAGTAAAACAAGGATGCTTTATGCTTCCAAATTACACAGAATACACTCCTCTATTCATTTGGTTTCAACATTTCTCAAATTCGACTCTGGTATGTGTTTGAGCTTTATCTTATACTTTATTTTTTTTCTTTATCTTATACTTTAATTAAATCCTTTATCAACTCACATCAAACCAATTAACACAATAGTAGGGGACCAAAAATGGGAACCAGGACAGCAACCTGAATTCCCAAAAAAGTCCACAAAGGGCTCAAACACTTTTTCACATTAAATTTTGCCTATGGCATGCTGCAGTCCATGAGGTTGCAGAATCTGACATGACTGGGCAACTGAACATAACAATCCCTCGTTAGGTCAATTACAATCATCACTTATTTTAACTTTGATATGCTAAATAGAGAAGTGACCGAGGAAATAAGAATATATACAGAAAAATACAACACAGCACCTTTATCCCTATATTTGTATTGATACTTGCAAGAGGAAGAGGATAAATGTGGAATGGGTCGCAAGTAGGAAATGAGGGAGGGAAGAGAAGGAAATAACAAATTTTAATATTTGTTCTAAGCCTGGTCTTGTCCAGTTAAGCTATAATTGGAGGCACCACCAACTTTAGGGACGTGGTCTCAATAATTCCAGCAGATGGCAGTGCAGTGCTGCATAACAGGTATTATAGTTATTTCAAAATAAAAACCACCAAAAAAACCTTCTTGAACCTCTGGACCCCTTAAGAAGAAAAAAACATACAAAGTATTCCTTTTTAGGGTTGAGAAGTAATTATTAAAGTATAACCCCATGCTCTGAACATCTTTTTAATTTGTGAAGTGAACGTGAAAGTGTTAGTCACTCAGTCCTGTCAGACTCTTTGTGACCCCATGGACTGTAGCCTGCCAGGCTCCTCTGTCCATTGGATTCTCCAAGCAATACTAGAGTAGGTAGCCATTCCCTTCTCCAGGGGATCTTCCTGAACCCAGGGATTGAACCTGGGTCTCCCGCATTGCAGGCAGATTCTTTACTATCTGAGCCACCAGGAAGGTTTTAATTTGTAGACAGCAAATGCAACCCCAAATCCCAGCAGTCCCCAAAGTTCCAGACACCTCTGTGGATCCCCTCATCAAGGTTTTTATTACTGTCAGCTTATGCATGGTTTTGCATTGGCCTCAGGAATTGGCTTCCCTTGTGGCTCAGCTGGTAAAGAATCCCCCTGCAATTCAGGAGACCTGGGTTTGATCCCTGAGAGAGGAAAGGCTACCCACTCCAGTATTCTGGCCTGGAGAATTCCAGGTCACAAAGAGTAGGACACGACTGAGCTACTTTCACTTCTAGGAATCAACTAGAGCCCCAGGTAGCTGCATAAAGCAGCTTCCCCACATCCTTTCCCCTTACTCCCCAGCTTCTTCCCCTGAAAACAGAACAGGCTGTTTCCAACCCACTCAGTTCCATACCAGAGTTCCTCAGAATTATCTCAAAATTTGGCCCTTCATGAATTCTTCCTCTCCTAACCTCCAGCGTATGCAGTGCCCTTAGCCCCAGGTCAGCATTGAAAACCTCTTGTGATCGTTCTCACCTGTGTTCGCTTCAATTTACCGATTAGTCGGTACACCTGAGACCACTGGACAGGGCAGTACGTGTGTTTTGAATTCCCCGCTATATATAACATGGTGCCAGATTCCAAGGAGGCGCTTAATAAATAGTTGTGGTTGATTAACTCCTCTCACCAACTCTTTAAAGAGTTTGTCAGCATGCCATCTGATTTTCAGTCACACCCGGTGAGTTAGAAGCCAGCCATTAGAGCAGGTTGACTCTAGCGGGGAACTTCTGCTACTGGCTGAATCCTGGTGCAAGGTTTTCGTGTCAAGTAAAAGCAGCTTGTTTGGTCCCTGTAACTGAAACCCCAGCTTTTCACACTTGAGGCACATGTGCTCCACTTTTTCCCAACTTTCTAGGGTTTCCTCGTATGGGCAGTGCTCCATGCCTGGGCCTGGCCCTGGGCCTAATTTAAGCACAACACAGTTATTTAATTAAACTAGTCTCAGTTCAACATTGGAGAAGGCAATGGCACCCTACTCCGGTACTCTTGCCTGGAGAATCCCATGGACAGAGGAACCCGGTGGGCTGCATGTCCATGGGGTCGCTAAGAGTTGGACACGACTGAGCGACTTCACTTTCACTTTTCACTCTCATGCATTGGAGAAGGAAATGGCAACCCACTCCAGTGTTTTTGCCTGGAGAATCCCAGGGACGGGGGAGCCTGGTGGGCTGCCATCTATGGGGTCACACAGAGTCGGAAACGACTGAAGCGACTTCGCAGCAGCAGCAGTTCAACATAGTCGTATCATTTTTACATTCAGGCCTCAATCTAAGTTTTATTTAGTGTATTTCTACCAGCTCTTCTCTTTGCCACTTTTATTCCCTTTCCCAAACCTGCCCCATGATACTCAATGCTCTGGAAGTCCTGCTTCTTATATAGGACACTTCTCATCAGGTGTCCTATTTCGGCCCACTGAATTGGGAACATCCAACATATCCTACCTTGGGGCTTCCCTGGTGGCTCTGATGGTAAAGAATTTTGCTGCAGTGTGGGAGATCCAGGTTTGATCCCTGGGTCAGGAAGATACCCTGGAGAAGGGAATGGCAACCCACTCCAGTATTTTTGCCTGGAGAATCCCACAGACAGAGAAGCCTGGTAGGCTACAGTCCATGGGGTTGCAAAGAGTAGGACACCACTGAGCTACTAACACTCGCACTGTCAACGTATCCTGTGCATTCTGAGTGCGAAACTTCAAGCAAACCTGACCTTCTTTAGCCCCACCCTTGCTGCATTATAATTCTCTTTAGTAGCTGCTTTCTTTGTTCTTTTTTGTTTGTCCATTGGTTGTTTTCACTCATTCATTCACCAAGTATTTACTGAGTGACTATGGATTAGGCACTGGACTCCGGCAAGTCAGTCAGTATGATCTCTAACCCCAGAAAGCTTGTGATTTTGTAGAGGTGACATTTAAAAATAAACACACAAATGAATATGGAATTATAATTAAAATATGTTCTCTGGTGGGAAAGAGCAGGGTGCTATGAGAACGTGTTGTGTGGGTGGTGATAGTGTGATAGGCAATTTGTGTGCCTGTGTGCTCAGTCGTGTCCAACACTTTTGGGACCCCATGGACTGTAGACCACTAGGCTCCTTTGCCCATGGGATTCTCCAGGCAAGAATACTGGAGTGGGTTGCCATTTCCTACTCTAGGGACTCTTCAGGCACTGTGATTGAACCCACGTCTCTTGTGTCCCCTGCAGTGGCAGGCAAATTCTTTACCACTGCATCACCTGGGAAGCCCATTAAGTAATTTAGATGGAGGCAACAGTTCAGGGTAGGGAAGTGACATTTAGATTGAAGCCCAAAGGGTGAGAAGTGAGTATCTTGAGGGATGACATATGCAAAACAACTTTGGAAACAGAACAGGGCACTGCAGTGTGGTGAGAACAGTGTAGCCCAACAGGAGGTTTGGAAGTGAAGCAGAAGCTCACCATGCAGGACATCATGGGCCATATTCCAGTGTGTAACGTCAGTGATTCTGAAACAGGCTTGCCCTGGGACTTCCCTGGCAGTCTAGTGGTTAAGATACCATGCTTCAAAGGCAGGGGAGGGGTGTATTCGACCCCTGGTTGGGGAACAAAGATACTACATGCCATGTGGTGTGGCCAAAAAATTAAAGAAAAAAAAAAGGCTTTCCCCCTCCCTGTTTGACCTTTAGAAACTTTTGAGTCAGATGTCCAAATTCTTCCCCCTCGGTGTTCCCACCTGATACACATTCAGACTCTGCTTAGGTCCCTGTTGAAAAAACAGGGACTGAGAATATGTCTTCACTTTTCCTAGGGTCGGGACCACCAACCCATCCATCATTTCAAGTGCCAGGAGGAAAAGACCTAACCTGCCATCACAGGAGTAACAGTTTTATGGGAAAACTTTAAAAGGGCTGCACTTTAAAATGCTAATTTTAATGCCTTTTAATGTCAATGCATTTTCAATGCATTACTTTGCCAACAAAGGTCCATCTAATCAAAGCGGTGGTTTTTCTAGTAGTCAGTTATGGATGTGAGAGTTGGACTATTAAGGAAGCTGAGCACCAAAGAATTGATGCTTTTGAACTGTGATGCTGGAGAAGACTTGTGAGAGTCCCTTGGACTGCAAGGAGATCCAACCAGTCCATCCTAAAGGAAATCAGTCCTGAATATTCATTGGAAGGACTGATGCTGAAGCTGAAACTCCAATACTTTGGCCACCTGGTGCGAAGAACTGACTCATTGGAAAAGACCCCGATGCTGGGAAAGATTGAAGGTGGGAGGAGAAGGGGACAACAGAAGAAAATATGTTTGGATGGCATCACCGACTTGATGGCCATGAGTTTGAGCAAGCTCTGGGAGTTGGTGATTGCTGGCATGCTACAGTCCATGGGGTCACACAGAGTCGGAAACAACTGAGTGACTGAACTGAATTGAACTGAATATCAATGCAAATCTTCAGTGGAACATACACTAACTCCTCAAAAATAGGGAATTCCCTGGCAGTCCAGTAGTTAGGACTCCATGCTTTACAAGTGCCTGGCTTCAATCCCTGGTTGTGGAACCTGCAAGCCTCACCATGTGGCCAAAAAACATTTTTAAGGAAAGTATAAAAGTGTTTGTATTTAATTTTAGACCAATCTTAGAGCCTGGATCCCTCAGAGAGGCCTCTGACACTTAAATAATTAACAGTAATGAGTGAGTGAGTGAGTGAATGAAGTCGCTCAGTCGTGTCCAACTCTTTTCGACCCTGTGGACTGCAGCCCACCAGGCTCCTCCGTCCATGGGATTCTCCAGGCAAGATTACTGGAGTGGGTTGCCATTTCCTTCTCCATGGGATCTTCCTGACCCAGGTCTCCCACATTGCAGGCAGACGCAAGTTAAAAGTGATGACTCTTTTCCAGAATTGAAGCACTTTTCACTTATTTGACACTTCCTTAAGTTTGGTGGTGCTAGTGGTAAAGAACCGCCTGCCAATGCAGGAGATGTAGGAGATTCAGATTCCGTCCCTGGGTAGTGAAGATCCCCTGGAGGAGGGCATGGCTACCCACTCCAGTACTCTTGCCTGGAGGATCCCATGGACAGAGGAGCCTGGCGGGCTACAGCCCATAGTGTTGCTAAGAGTCAGACATGACTGCAGAGACCTAGCACATAGGCACACAAGCTTCAGGTAGCTAGATCACATGGGGGCTAGGAAAGGAAGAGTTTTAGCCTGCAATTTAGACACCTGAAGGACGTCCACAGCAAGGGGTCCCCGTCAGCCTTGTAGGTAATGATGTGGCCCTTTAATATGTGACACTGACCACCCGTACCCTCGACTAGCATGAACAAATTGTTCTTGCCAAATTTAGTTATTCTTTGACAACTGAAGGAAGACATGTCCTGTCAACATCTCAAATGGCTTCATCAGGAGTGGAGGCAAAGAGGTAAAGAACTGTAGATGCTGGGACAATGGGTACTTCAAGTACATTGTACTTTTCTTTCTGGCTTTGTCTATGTTTGGAAAGTTTCATTATTAGTAAAATGTTCTAAACGTTTCCTTTTATGTCATTATTTATTATTTTCCTCACTTCTCCCACCAAATGTTTCTCTGTGCTAATGGGACAAAACCCCAGTTATCTCTTACTGGGAGCTGCTCTGGCAACAGGTTAAAAAAGACTCACAGCTTTGAAGTATAAGAAGAGAAACTCGGGTATTTATCTTGAATTCACACTATTTCACGTCAATGAGCAGTTTCTGTGTTAGATCTATTGGGCCCAGAAAGGTGAGTGCCAAATAGATATCACCATCTTCATCATCACGGGGCAATGGGGTTTCAGAAGGAACACACTGCCTGGCTGAGTAAGCATGACTTTGGTTATGCACAGCGTGCTCCCCAAACTTTTCCATGTGCCCCCACACGCAAACGCTCCCAAAGAGGAGTCTGGATCAACAGACAGCAAATTAAACCACTAAGCCTGAAGTAGTGGTCTTAATAGAATCAGGCTCTTAGGAAGTCTTGGAAATTTCCAGTCCAGGGTCTTCTCATCTACACTCATTGGAAGACTGAAGCATAATCTAAAGGATTTTATCTGCCCAAGGAAGGGCTTATTTCCAAATGGTGCGGTGACTACTGAGTCAGAAGTCATGGGACCTGATGCCTCAGTTTCCATGTTCATGAAAGGGTGAAAAGATAGGTTATTATGGGGATTAAGTAAGACATTGCATAGGAAGCGCTTAACACAGCAGCTAACACATTGAAGTACTCAATAAATGGTTTTGGCTTTTGTAAATTATTTGATTACTTACAACATCTTTATATGCCAGTGACATCTTGGCTTGACCCCAGATAGACCCACTCATAATCCAATTCAAACCCCTCGTGCAAGGGAAAAATGTTTTCCAAACATGACTATAAACTCATTTTATTATGCTTTTGAAATAAGAAAATATTATCATAAATATGTGATCTATTAGTGAAGTCACAATCTGAAAAAAAAAAAAAGTCAAATGGTACAGTGTATCTGCAGAAGTTACATATTTCTTTTGCTTTTTTTAACTCAATTTCAAAGTAGAACTTGCAGTGATATAAAGAAATATTTAAGATGTAAAATCATCCCACCACAATTTTGTTCTTGATTCCACAAAACAAACACATCATTCTCATGAATCTCTCCATTTTAAAATAAACAGTATAGGCACATGGAACGTGACAGTAAAATTTTGTATAGATGACAATGGTAACCTCTAAAATCTACATTTTCCTTACTGGTTTTCTAAAAATGCTGCTCCAAAAAGAAAAATAAAATACAAATGTATGCCTGTATAAAATCAGAATATCCCAAATATTTTATACAAATTTTTAAAAGCTCTGATCTCTATGCTCATTTTTCATGAATATTTATAATACTTTAGAGAAATTACATTGCAGAACAAGATAAACATAATTTTACTGTGACCATCATAGGAAAAAACATGTATAAGAATATTTATAACTCTTCATATTTCAAACAATCTTTAGGTTTGAAGATTTAAGAAATAACATTTAATATAAAGTGTTATTCCAAACACATACAACTTCATTTTAACTTTGACTGTTTACAGATATTTTCCAAACATTGCTTTTAAATGGCAAATGACAAAGAAAGTGGTTTCACAACTAAATCTTCAAACTAAGTATAAAAATAACAGGAAACATTCAAATTTCTCTTTGGAAAACATCTATGAGATACCAGCTTTCTGCTATCAAATCAAGTCAGCATTTCATTCTGAAAGCACTGTATTAATATGTAATTTTTAAAATAATCCAGTTATAGGCAAAGACTCATGCTGAATATACTTAGTCAACCTGGGTGCCCCTCATGGCTGTGTTTTTGCTTTCAGTACCTGTGTCCAGGCATTTGTGAGACCTCTCTGGAGACAGTGGATTGAATGACCTTCAGGGTCAAAATATTTCCTTGAGGTTCAAGACTTAATTTTTTTTTTTTGGCCATGGGGCTCAGCACGTGGGATCTTAGTTCCCCAACCAGGCATCAAACCTGAGGCCCCTGAATTGGAAGTGTGGAGTCTTAACCACTGCACCTCCAGGGAAGTCCCCAGATTTAAATTTTTTAATTAATTAAAATCTCCTTTCAAATGTATAACTTGCCCCTATTTACAAGTGCAGCATGATTTGGATTCAGGATTATAGTTCAGAGGACTTAAAATGGTTAGGGACAGGCTGGGGGTCTGACCTCTCTCTTATCTCCCCATGCCCTCCCCACTTCAATCTGAAGACCCAAACCATACGGAGATAGGGTACTTGGAAATGAGAGAACTCTTCTAATCCAGTGACTTAAGGTGTGTGAAAGAGTTCTATGAACTATAAAACAACACACCACTAGCCTTCTTAACTTTGTCCTTCCTCTCTCCTGACCAAAGCTATAATTCGTGAGAGGGCCATAGTGCTGAGGTTAACTCCCAAAGCCTTCTCATTCAGCTGAGAAGGATCACCAAGTTTCTAATGGTTATCTATAAAGAGATGAGGAGCAGTGGATGCTGGAACAATAACTGACACAGGGAGAAAGGAATCTCACTTTCAGAACATCTCTAGAATAATATTTTTCAGGCAAAACTCTCACCCTGTTTTGGATAATGATGAAGTTAAATGTCTGATCTGAAATGAAAACTCTCACCAGAGACCTGCTGATTCAAGAATTCAATTCCTGCCCAGCTGGAATGCTGCCAACATTTTCCCATTCCTAACAGGAAAGTCTACGGTTAAAATAAGTGCTTTATTTCTGAAGAAAAAAAGGGAAATGTTAGTGTCAACATTTCTGGTAAGATTTAGGAATCACCCATGTGACTTTGTGTGTTCTATCAATTTAAAGTATCATATGTGATAGCAACAGAGGCGAGCACCTGGCCGGAGGAAATGAGCTTTCAGTGGTGGTGGAGGGTGAGGATGCTAAGCCTTCTTCCTAGTGGAGCTTCTCATTAGGATATGAAACAGAATGCTTAAGCAATAGATTCTTCAAACAGCAGTGATTAAAATGGGATGCCCCCTTTTCCAAACAGCATAAAGAAACCACATGTCAATGCTTCTGGCTTACCTTCTAACTGAAGAAGGAAGGTGGAGGGACAGAGAGTTTGAAACAAAGCTGTTCCAGTGTTATCTGCTTTAGTCATTCATTGAAATTTCTCCTGTTTTCAGGAAATTATGTCAGTTGTGTCCTAACATTCTCCTTGGTGTGATGCTCTTTGAGTTCAATTGTGAATCCCAAATAGGGAAACTCTCAGCCGGTCCAGTTTGCTTTGTTATTTGCTATTTTCCACCCCGCTACAAACATATTAATAAAACAATAAATTTCCTTGGAAGGCAATGCTTCTGCCAAAATAAAGTCCTTCAGAAACATACAATCCGGTGTCCCACCTCTCTCAGCCCTGAAGATTCCTAGGCTCAAGGCCACTGGTCATGTGGGGCTGGAACCAAGCATTGCTAGAGCCACAGATTCCCCATCTCTCTGATCTAATTCTCTTGCTACAGAATAAGCCACCGAGCCATTGGTCCACAGCTGCAGCTTGGGATCTGATTCTTTGGCAAGGAACCGCAGCTGGGTTCTTTTCATCTTCTTTACAACTCTAGCAAAGCCAAGCAACAAAGAACTAAATATCATTGAGAATCCACAGAGAAGGAATGCTGCAGTGTAGCTGCCAGTCGTATCTACGAGCCAGCCTGTAACAAGCAACAGCAAAATGATATTGTTGAGGTGAAAATTTGACTATTTACTCACTCAAGTCTAATAATTTGTGAGGATAATAACAATAGATCGCTAGCACCACCACTATCATTTTGACACAAAAAATAGATCTAAAAGCATTTTGCAACAACTGAAAAATGCATTCTATTTTCTAGAGAAACTTCTAAAACAGATTGTTGTTATTATGTAAAGTGTTTGGAAGTACCACATTCTATACTAAGAATAATATTATTCTTAATACACAATAAATATTAGTTAGTATTAGTTTCATGAAATATGGTAGAAAAGATAAAAACATCATTCAAATTACAGAGCTTAGGATGATCTCTTTACCTAGAGTGTGAAGAGAATGTAATTGTACAGAACCCTAGTAGTCATGTTCCCAGCACTCATATACTGTCTATCTTGAGTAACTGAACACGCTCCTAGATGAAGCAGAATCCAAATTTCCTATTAGATCCAGACATTGTACCCTAAGCAGTTTGAAAATCAGATCATTGGGCCATGTTAAAGTTTCAAATGCAGATTTCAGGAAGCGTAATTCTGTAATCACAGTTTTTTAAAATTTACCTGTTGTTGCAACAAATTAACCACAATATCGACTCCCGCTCTAAATTTTGAGGAGAACCAGAGTATATGATATGCAAAATGTAAGTCCCAATAATCAGGGACTCAATGGGGTAAAATTAGACATTGGCAGGAAATTATTTTGTAATTAAAAAGGTTTTTAAAGTTCCTCCAAACTTTACTTATGTGCCAAGAAAATCCACCACAGAAGTATACGACTTCTGCTCTCATCTACTTCAACAATTAGTCAAAAATGGCAGGCAAAAATTATTAGAAGCCCCATAAAGTTTCCTACAATCCAAAGTGAAAGTGAAGGTTGCTCAGTCATGTCCAACTCTTTGTGACCCCATGGACTATACAGTCCATGGAATTCTCCAGGCCAGAATAATGGAGTGGGTAACCTTCCCTTCTCCAGGGCATCTTCCCAACCCAGGGACTAAACCCAGGTCTCCCACATTGCAGGCACATTCTTTACCAGCTGAGCCACAAAGGAAGCCCAAGAATACTGGAGTGGATAGCCTATCCCTTCTCCAGTGGATCTTTCTGACCCAGGAATTGAACCGGGGTCTCCTGCATTGCAGGTGGATTCTTTACCAACTGAGCTATGACGGAAGCCTACAATCCAAACTGTTACTCTCAAATAGTTTAGTTATGTGATTTACTTGTACATTTCTTTAGCAGCAAACAAGAGACTGAGTAAAGAACTGTCATCTTAAAAGTCACTAAATAAGAGAAGTATTACAACAGGAACTCACACACTAATCCTCTAATACCTAGCAATGAGTATAATGTCTGATATGCCAAATGCTGGAGAAGACTCTTGTGAGTCCCTTGGACTGCAAGGAGATCCAATCAGTCAATCCTAAAGGAAATCAGTCCTGAATATTCATTGGAAGGACTGATGCTGGAGCTGAAACTCCAATACTTTAGCCACCTGATGCACTGACTCATTGGAAAAGACCCTGATGCTGGGAAAGATTGAAGGCAGGAGAAGAAGGGGATGACAGACGACAGATGGTTGGATGGCATTACTGACCCAATGGACATGAGTTTGAGTAAACTCCAGGAGTTGGTGATGGACAGGGAAGCCTGGCATGCTGCAGTCCATGGGGTCGCAAAGAGTTGGACACGACTGAGCAACTGAACTGAACTGATGCCAAATGAAGGCCATGGTTTGACAAAAGGATCCAGGAATCCTCATTTACGTTCCATGACTGTTTAACAGAATCACAGCATTCCTAAAGGTTGGTAAATACAAAAACTGTCTATGGAGGGAGGATGTGAGAACATATTGGTGGTATTTTCTAAAACTGAAGCACTAAACATATCCTTCTATATCATGGAGTTTAAACTGACCAGGAATTTTTATCCGTAGCCATCAAGCAGTCACAATTTTCCCTGGTTTGACACTTTAGCAATTGCTGGGTTTGGAAATAACTTGAACTGTTGTCTATTTACAACAGTTGCTAAGGCAGAAATCCTGCCTTCTTCAAAATATCCCCTTCTTTCCTTCTAGGCAAATGTTTACTTCATTTCTCTTTTGCCTGTCTTCAGAGACCTTCTTCACTCTCAGTTTTAATCTAGGCAGGTAATAATCTGGACCAATCATTCTCATTCTTTAGTGTATGGGAGCATCACAAGAAAACTGCCTGAGAATGTAGGTTCCTGGAACTCACCCCCAAAGATCCAAATCATGGGTGGAGGGTCATGGAATCTGCAGTCTCACAAGGGTCCCAGGGGATTCTGTTGCAGTGATCTTAAGACCTCATTCTGAGAGACGCTGGTCTAGACTACACACCCCAAGAAGACGGAATGGGTTCTTACCTGTTTGCTGCTACACCAACAGCACCAGACACAGTGCTGATGTACCAGCAATAAATATCTGTTGAATTACTTGTTTAAGGCATGCAATACGTATTTCTTGAATTATTTAATGCACTCAATGAATATTTGTGGAATTACTTAATCATGTTTTTAATGTCTGTTATCATTTTACAAAACATTCTAGATGCTTTATCTTGAGTCCCAAATCTGTGTATCCAAATTTGGCCTCCCTCTAATGCTCGGATTACATCCTTAAATACCTTATTGGGTATTTCAGATATCTGAGTATGTCTAAACATTACATTTATTATTTTCTGGCAAAGCTACTCTCTTCAGCTTCCTTATTTCTTTCAAGTGTGCCATCATCTCCTGATATATTGGAGTTGTTTCCCTCCTTCATATCCCCACGTGCTAAAATCAGCTGATTTCCGCCCCCCCAATGTCCTCCTTTGACCCCAGAGTTCATTCTCATTTCTGCTACAGAAGCCATAGTTCAGGCCTTTATCAGACGGCTCCTGAACTATCAGAAAGAAATTCTGCTTCTCCACTAAAGTACTAGATCATCTTTCTAAAACACATCCTTTGCACAAAAGCTGTAATACTTTAGAGACCCATATTCTCTGACATATATAGGGCCCCACCTCCTTTAGTGGGCACTGGAGACACTCCACTATGACACCTGTACATTAATATTTCAGCTCACCACCTACCTCATCATTCTACCTCTATGGCCGCCAGCCTTCCCTCTGAATGTGCCCAACTTATATTTAAATCTGAACAGCTGTTTCATTCCATTGCTCCCATCATTTGTGTGGAACAGAATCAAGATCCTAATTTGGGACTTTTTTTCCCCAAGTACACTAAGGTCCTCCATTAGTTGGAAGAAGATTATAGAACAAGGATGTAGGTGAGACCATGGTATTTTGGTGGCTCGGCCATTCCTTTCTCTTTCATTCTTCCCAACTTACTTTCACTTCTCATAGTATGTTGTGTGAGTTCACTGTTTTTACATCAATATGACGAAGAGAAGAGGTGACTGGGGTGCGGGGGGGTTTCCTCTGGAAACTTACCTGCGATGGGTGGGCTCACCAAGTACGGCACTGCATGCAAGAAGTATACCACGCCGAGCGCTGATGACAGAGAGGTGGTCCCCACAATTTCTGCGGTCACTACTGGGATCAGAGTCACGTAGGCACCATCGAAGTAGCCAAAAGTACAAGCGAAAGGCACGAGCAGGGGAAGGCTTTGAAGCATTGGGAGGCAGAGATAGCACAGCCCATCCAGTCCGATGGCAAAGAGGTAGCAAACGTACTGGTAGTTCTTCAGACACCTGTGGATTTGAGACCAAGAATGAGTGCAGGATACACAGCTTCTATCAAAGAGCTCTAGAATCCTGGCCATGTAGCAGTAAGCACTTCATTTATAGAGATGGCCTCCCCATTGTGTGCTTTCTACCTTGTCTTCCTATCTTTCTTTTGGTATATGCAAATGCAAGAATGTTATCTTCCCAGGAAGCATTATGGTAGAAAATAACCCATGCACTAAGATTAGAAAGATAAGACGTTTAAATCCAGTTCTCCCATCTACTAACTGCCTAACTCTAACCTCAATTCCTTTAGCTATCAAACAAGATGTTGTCTATCTCAGAGTTAATCAAGGAAATTTGTGAAATAACACATAGAGTGTCAGGAGACTAATATTTTCTATAAGTCTACCATATTAGATGCTTTCAGATATGTCATCCACTAGTCTCCAGCTCTTCATATATGTTCAGTAACCCAAGGGGTTATACAAAGAGGAAGCCACAACATGAAGAAATGAAAATGATTTGCCAGAGATTATGATGGAAGGCAATGGCACCCCACTCCAGTACTCTTGCCTGGAAAATCCCACGCATGGATGGAGGAGCCTGGTAGCCGTCAGTCCACGGGGTCGCTAAGAGTCGGGTACGACTGAGCGACTTCACTTTCACTTTTCACTTTCATGCATTGGAGAAGGAAATGGCAACCCACTCCAGTATTCTTGCCTGGAGAATCCCAGGGACAGGGAGCCTAGTGGGCTGCCGTCTGTGGGGTCGCACAGAGTCGGACAGACTGAAGCGACTTAGCAGTAGCAGCAGCAGCATGATGGTCATGCATTAGGACTAAGTCTTATTTCAAGATCTCCCCAGTGGTACATCCATGAATATTTTCCCTTTGTAGATCCAAACCCATCTATGATATCAATTATTACAAAGACTCTGTATTATATCAGCATCAGCAACTTACACTTTATAAATTATGTAATAAAAGCAATTTATGCTTTTCTGCTTGTAATCTCATTTGAGCCTCACAAAATGCTATAAAGTCCTTAGGCAAATATTGAACTGGTCCATTTTACAGATGAAGACCTGTGAGGATCTGAGAGTTGGGTGATTTTCTCTAAGTCTCAAGGATAATATGGGGCAGAGCCAGGACAAGAACTTGGGTCTTTTATATCTTAGACTAGAAATCCCTCTTTCAGATCTGTATCAGACTGCTTCTGGTTGGGTTATTTGATTGTAAAGAAAGATACCCTTTTCTCTTCCCCACATTCCTTAGCTATTAAAACTGTGGCTTTTATATTTAATCCTAAATATTGTATTCATGATACCAGTGAATGGCAGTTGGATCCTGATTACTTCCCAAAGACATAACAGCTAAGAAGCCACATGATGATAGCTCTCCCAGCTCATAGCTCAAGTGTGAAAAGTCTGTCATTTAGGAGAATATGAATAGTTTGCTCTCTTCAATCTAGATTAGCATTAGCTGAAGAAACTGCTTAGATTTCTTAAAATACTGGTTTCTAAGTCTAAAATTATAATGAAACGATTTGCTACTTGCACTGTCAAACATAAATATGTGGTGCTACAGATAATGTGTTATTATTGACCTGGTCCTCCTACCTAGACTGGAGTCTATTCCTCTGTCTGTTGCCAGCCAGTCTTTGGGGTGGTTCAAAAGACACTAAAACCACAGTGACCAGTCAGAAGTTGTTTTACTGGAGGACTGACCTGACTTAGACTGGAATTAAATTTGTTACCAGAACTTGTAACTATCCTTTGCTTCTGCCATTTAGACATACCCATCATTCTAAATGATCTAGATCAGGTGTCAGCAAACTATGGCCAAATCTGGCCCACCATATGTTTTTTGGACTTAGAATGGTTTTCCCATTTCTGAATGATTGGAAAAAATCAAAAGAACAATAAAATGTTGTGACATGCAAAAACTGTATGAGAAACTAAAATTTTAGTGTCCTTAAATAAAGTCTTATTGGAATATGGCCACTCTCTTTTGGTCACATATTGTCTATGGTTACTTTTGTGCTACAACAGTAAAGTTCGGTGGTTGGGATCATATGACCTACAAAGTCAATGAGACTTGATCTGTTTAATGTCTGTCCCTGTACAAAAAGTTTGCTGACGCCTGACTAGAAGAACCAACATGGGAGTTGCCTTCAGATATTGAAAACCTGTTAACATTATTTAGACTTAGGTATTCTAGAGGGTAAGGTGATGAAAGTGAAGTTAAAGTCATTCAGTCATGTCTGACTCTTTGCAACCCCATGGACTAGAATTCTCCAGGCCAGAATACTGGAGTGGGTAGCCATTCCCTTCTCCAGGGGATCCTCCCAACCCAGGGATTGAACCCGGGTCTCCCACGTTGCAGGTAGATTCTTTACCAGCTAAGCCATCAGGGAAGCCCAAGGTGATGAAAGGAAACTCAAAGCTTAAAGTTCCTTGTGGGGAACCAGCGGTGGTTTCACAGGTTTTTACCTTCTGTCAGTTAGCCATCCGAACGTGATATTGCCAATAATGTCAATCACCCCAAGAATAGACATAAGAAAAGCAGCTTGCTGATGAGTCACTCCGACACTCAACGCATAAGGCACGAAGTACACAAACAGAGGACTACAGCCATAAGCCATAAACAGAACAGAGACGGCCAACACAACGAAGTCCGACATCAGTAAAAAACTGTATTCCTGCTGCAAAGAGCCACAGAGGCAGGTCTGCACCCATTCTTTAGTCCAAGTCGAACAGGGAGACGCCTGCTTAAAGTCTTGTGTCTGAGTTCTGCAGACATGGTTCTGCTCTGGAGTGGTTTGGTCCTCTTTAAGAGTGATTGGCCGCATCAAGGCACCGCAGACACAGAGATTCAAAACGAAGCCCCCAAGGATGAGTAATGCTCCCCTCCAGGAAAACTGTTCAATGAGGAGCTGAACCACAGGAGCCAGGATGAAGATGCCAATGCCACTTCCTGACAGGGAGATCCCATAAGCAAGGGCTTTCCGTCTGCTGAAATACTTGCCAACCATGGCAATAGCTGGAGAATAACAAAGTGCAAATCCAAGACCTGGTGATAAAGAGAAGTCTATGAGTCTAATGGCATGTCATGAATAGCCACTGAAAGAACATCTCTCAGAATCATACTGTTGATAAAGAGAAGTCTATGAGTCTAATGGCATGTCATGAATAGCCACTGAAAGAACGTCTCTCAGAATCACACTACTGGCATTTAAGAGGATCTGAACCTCAGGTAAATCCCTTTAAAATTGCTTTCTACATCAAGCTGAAAATGAGTCTCCCCTCACCAGCCATCCACAATTTGGAAAGTATAGCATCTGTATGACTTTCTTCTTGGGAAGAAAAGCTTTAAGGGACTATGACTTAAGCAAAATAAAATGAAGACTTTAAAAACTATTATACAAGTTAAATTTGAATTAACTAGAAAATCAGGGTAACACTGACCTGAGAAATGTATTCTCACCACAATGATTCTTTTTTAAATAAGTTAAAGTTAATTTTAGTAAATTAAATGATCTCTGGGTAATTTAAGTAGTGTTAAATTATTGACAATACTTACATTATTAATAATACTTAAATTATCCAGAGAATTACTTCAACTCTTCACTGCACATGAAGACACAACCCTGATTATCTGGACCACTTTGGAATTTGTGTTTAAATAGCATATGTAATCCTGTGAAAGTTCCAGAGTACTTTCAAATATTAAGAAACATGCTCATTTTATCCATGAACATAGCATGTACATAGAGCAACCTGAAAATACCTCCAGCAGAAAGTCTCTTCAAGATTTTCCAGTTCTATTTTTTTTAAGTCAAGAAAATCAGAAAGGCTTTAAACCTGGAATTTAAACATCAAGGAAGGAAAAGGAGAACTGCCTGCACCTCCTATTTCCATCTTCGGAGCAGGGTGAGCAACGATCCCAGTTTGCTTGGACGGGGGTTTCCCACATGTGAGGCCTTCAGCACCAGACCCAGGACAGTTTCTGGTAAACTGGGAGGATGGGACACCCTAGTGGTCAGGCCTTTTGGGTGACAGGGGACAGACACCTTTTTAGCTGACAGAGCTAGATTTATAACCTCACTGTGAGATTATATCTTTTATTGGCCAAATCATGCTAGTCCCTCCAACCAATCTTGATCCTCTGCAGTCCCTGTAAGTGTGATTTATGGAATGCACATCGGTTGCTTCTCTTTCTACGGACTTCATTCTCTAACATATATTTCCATGACATTGAAAGAGAATGTGTGATGTAAGAATATTCACAAGAGGCTTTTTTTTTTTAAACTGTAAACCCCCCTTTATTGGACAATGATACTCACTAAAAAGTAAGGGCAACTCAGGTCAACCGCAGATAGTATTTCAATGTCTTGGCAAAGACGTTGGGAGAATGATCATTGCTAAAAATTTATGTTGCCCTGGCTAATGTTGCTCTGCTTCTGAGTGAAGGATCTCAGCCATACATGGTTGCCCAAGGAAAGTCAGCAGTCACTGTTCTCACGTGGCTGAATTAAAGTGGTGACACAGTTTCATTACGTATGACAGTCCATTAAATTTCTAGCCCTTTTGTTTAATGTTTGGTAGGCAGACGTTCAGCTAAATTATGCATCCAACAATATGAATATTTTATGAATTACTGCTCTGTGGGCAGGCTTAACAACCCCTGGATAGGGTGGGATGAGAAGGGTGGTACAAAGTGCCCTTACCTGTAAGAACTCCCAGAGTGAGGTAGAGATGCTTCAGGCTGGTGGCAAATGAGCCCAGGATGAGACCAGTAGATGCAAGCAAGCCACCCAGCATGATTCCCACTTGACAGGAAAAATGGTTACTGACAACACTCCCAAGTGGAGCTTCAAAAACAATAATAAATAGGTTCAACATAGAGGCCTTGAGGGCGCTGTGTGAAGGCTGTGGTGCATCAGTGGAGCAGATAAACATCCATCCTCAAATCCTTGAGCCCACCCCACTCATTCTATGGATAGAAACCGAGGAGAGAGGAAAGGACGTGTCCATGGTCCCACAGAGAACAAGTGGCAGGGCTAGAATCAGGATCAGGTTTCCTGACTAGCATTTGACTGCTCATTCCATTTCTCCATTCTAGAATGGTCATAATCCCAGGAGAATGGGCTGCTTTTCAAACAGCAAGTCAGCTCCTTTAAACAAAGGCCTTGGATAGAATGTAAACACACTGCATCTAGTGTGACCCTGATTTAGCTCAGCAGTTGCACAGTGATATGCCTTGTATGTTTCACATAATATGGATCATACACAGTTAACGATAGTCATGACAGGTAAATGGTGGAGAAGAAAGTGGGCAGCACTGCATGGCCAGCAGTGTTATGCGAGAAAAGGCCAGGGAGAGAGATCATAGACACGCTTCACAATCTGGCACTGCTTCTGGGCTTTTGGAAACCCTGTGGATGAGAAATGAAAGCCCAGAAAATCTAGGAAATGCGATAACATTTCAGTTAGCCTCATTCTATCTATGGTTTAACAATGTGTCAGAATTATGCCAACTTCCAGGTTTATAGGATAATAATTAAAGCTGGAAGAGACCAAAAAGAAACTAAAGTTCAGGGGAATATGACATACCCAAGATCACTAAAAAATATTCAGCTCAGGGAACCTGACACCGAGCACAGTATTATTTCACCCTATTATTCTGGCTTCTTGGGTCTTTCAGGCAGAGGAGATGGGTGGAGGAAGCATGTGAATTTCTTTCTAAAGAACAATTCATGCAGACACCAGTACTCATGGTAACAAGATCAGAAGAGCCAATTCTCTGGGTATCTGTGGAGTGTAATTTTTATATAGATCAGGTTAAAATTGGGGCTTGATTCAAATGTACATGATAGAATCAGTCATCAGCCTAATATCCCATCTAGTTAGAATAGTAGCTGGATGCATATATAACCTCTAGATAATAGGAATGAGCTAATCTCCTAAAAATATATTTAATTCTCCAGGCTGATGCTGTGATGGCTGTTGGAAAGTGACAAGATGTATATGAGACTCCATGAAAAATGTTCACTTCTCTGCCCATCGTAGTGCAGATATGGCCCCAAGTATGTCCCAGATTTGATTCTGCAGCCTCTTGTCCATACTCCGAACTCAACCAATGAGCAAACGGTATACAGTAATTGTGTACAAGAGGACTCAAGGCCTTGGATAGAATTTAAATACACTGCATCTAATGTGACCCTGCTTTAGCTCAACGGTTCACACGGTCATTGTGACCACAGTGGTCACTGAAGGCCATTTATTCCTCTTTGGGGGATTATAAATATTCTCCAAAAGATAACAGTGGGAGAAATGAGTCACCTGCATCCTTCAAGAAAGATAAACATGGCAGTTCTCAGTGCCATGAGCACAAGTGTGCTCACACAAAGACAATGACTACTCATCTGACCCTGAAAATCAAGTGATCATCTTACCGTTTTAAATTAAAAAGATAGGCTAGAAAACCCGAGTTACGATTTTTTGATCCCTTCTGACCTTCCAGTGTTATCAGTAGTGTCAACTTAGTGGTCTTGTGAAACCTAGAATGGCACTCAAATTCCTTCCAACCAAGGAACTACATCAGAACAAATCAACCAGCTCCTGATTATGTACACTTTTCTAAAAATAAATATGAATCAGAACCTAGAATGGAATACTGATGTTATTTATGTTACTAAACCATATAGTATTTTCTTCTGCAACCAAGATATGGCCTGAAGAGATCACAGTTTTTTAAAAATATTCAGGAGTCAATAAATGAAAGGATTAAGTGGGTCAAGCCGGCAAATAGATGATTTCAATTGGACCCGATCTCATAACATTTCTATGACGCTCATGTAGTAACTTTGGTTGGAAATTTTTAAAAATTTACTGTACAGATGGAATGAGAGACTCCATGAATCTTGAGATCACTCTACACATTATATATAGCACCTCTGTGGTTCTGGAAGGATATAATAGCCATTGTGAATACGCTTATCTTATGATTGCAACATTCTATTTTTCCACAATACTTCTCTAAGAATGAAGACTTATGCATGAAAAATGAATCAGTGAGCCAAATTTTGAACCCTCTGGGAAGGAAAGAGAGTGAAAACAAAACTCGAGGCATGATGTACATGTTACTGGCACTTATTTAAGGAGACTGCATGGAAATGACTCACAGTGCCTTCTAATGGCTGTTTACATGGCTGGAAAATAAGGGGGCAACAAGACAGAGTGTACTGTGTACAGTTAGCTGCGTCCAAAATCAGGATGAGTCCTGTGATGCCTGGCTCCCTAACTTGATACGGAAGAACCAAATGGTAAGTATCCAACCGACTGTACTCACGACCTGGTCCATCCGACATCAACCAAGAACATGAATTCCAACACCATGTCTGATTGAGTTTGGTTAAAGGCAGGATCATATTTTTCCTTTATATACTTTTAGTCAATTTTTACCATAGCCCTTCTACTCAGAAAAACAGGTCATCAAAGACAGTGGAAGGTCACTGTTATGTACAGTTCAAAGGGAGCCACTAATCGTCTATCCCTGGAGATACTTACCACAGAGCATGGTCACACAGTCTACAATGGAATGGATCCAGGCTGTCTGTGCATAATCCTGAGAGAAGTATGTCTGGAACTCCACAAAAAAAATTGAAATACATCTGAAAAAAAGTGCAAGTATTTTATACAAAAAAAAAAAACCCACAATGAATATAGATTTGAACAAGAGCTTCAAGTTTTGGTTCAATCAGCTGTTCCAGTCTCTAAGGGTTTTAATTGATTTTGACTGATTTTCAATGATACATTGCTGGTCCATTGTAAGTGGGAAATCAGAAGCTAACCATTGGACATTCTAAGGGATAAGACCAAGTGTTCATTCACTACAGAGGCTGTGAAGCCAAGTAGATGTGAAGATCACTGCTGTAGGAAAAGTCTTGTGGAAAAGACGGCAGGTCAAACACATGGGTTCTTACTCAGCTTAGTGTTTCACTAACATCTGTAGCTTCTAAGAGATGGCTGTACAAGTTATGATTTGACAATAAACAGTTATACATCACCCAGCAATTTCACTTCTAGGTTTTAACCAAAGTTAATAAACAGATAATGGTGATAATAGAAAATAATAATACAAAAAAAAGATACACATATATTGTGGATAACTATTTATAATAGCCAAATGTTGTCACCAACCTATTTGTCCACCAGTAGGGACTGGTTTAAAATTAAAAGATGCTGAAATGATAAGGGACTGAAGTTAAAAGACGCTTGCTCCTTGGAAGAAAAGCTATGACAAACCTAAATAGTGTATTAAAAATCAGACATTACTTTGCCAACAAAGGTGTCTAGTCAAGTCTGGTTTTTCCAGTAGTCATGGATGGATGTGAGAGCTGGACCATAAACATGGCTGAGCGCCGAAGGATTGATGCTTTTGAACTGTGGTGTTGGAGAAGACTCTTGAGAGTCCCTTGAACTGCAAGGAGATCCAACCAGTCCATCCTAAAGGAAATCAGTCCTGAATATTCATTGGAAGGACTGATGTTGAAGCTGAAACTCTAATACTTTGGCCACCTGATGGGAAGAGCTGACTCACTGCAGAAGACCCTGATGCTGGAAAATATTGAAGGCAAGAGGAGAAGGGGACGACTGAGGTTGAGATGGTTGGATGGCATCACCAACTTCATGGACATGAGTTTGAGCAAGCTCAGGGAGTTGGTGATGGACAGGGAAGCCTGGCATGCTGCAGTCCATGCGGTTGCAAAGAGTCAGACATGACTGAGTGACTGAACTGAACTGAACTGAGGGACTGCTTAAGTAACTTAGACATAGTAGACATAACGTCCCATGTCTGGCCTCTGGGAAGTGAGGTCACTCAGTCGGGTCTGACCCTTTGTGACCCCATGGACTGTAGCCCACCAGGCTACTCCATGCATGGAATTTTCCAGGCAAGAGTACTGGAGTGGGTTGCCATTTCCTTCTCCAGAGGATCTTCCCCACCCAGGGATCGAACCCAGGTCTGCCACATTGCAAGCAGATGCTTTTACCATCTGAGCCACGAGGGAAGCTCCCTTGTGGAGTTATAGCATATTAATAAAATGAAATATTTATTAGGTATTTGATTTATTGACTTGGAAATAAAGTCATAATATAATGTTAAGAAACAAAGTAAGTTACAAAATAATTCACATAGAAAAGGCTTATTGTTATAAAAACACAGTTTATGTAACAAAAAAAGCCTCAAAGCATATAAACCAAAACGTATCCAGCCATTACATGTGCATGGTGATGTTGTAAATGTTTTTTATTTTGTTCTGCACTTTGAATTATTTGACAGTGAATATTTCTTATACAGAAACTTATGTGTGTGTACATATACATATATACGAGAGTATGTATACACAGACAGAAACAAAGAGACAGAATTTTTTATGTTGAAAAACAGAAAACTACTTGGGAAAAACAAGACATAAGTGAGTCAGAAGCAACAGTTTATACCATCGTACAACTCAGAAGGAACCTCACACAGATTAGTAGGGTGTCTAATGCAGGCCAGGAAGCTTTTAGAGCTCTAAGATACAGGGAAAGAAATCAGGCTTGCAGCTGGGGATGAGATAGAAGGGTATCTGCCTCCTGGGACAGGCCTTACATTCCAGCTCCTTATGCTTCAACAACTCCTGTTGCTGCTTCTGCTGTTGCGTCGCTTCAGTCGTGTCTGACTCTGTGCGACCCCATAGACGGCAGCCCACCAGGCTCCTCCATCCCTGGGATTCTCCAGGCAAGAACACTGGAGTGGGTTGCCATTTCCTTCTCCAATGCATGAAAGTGAAAAGTGAAAGTGAAGTTGCTCAGTCATGTCCAACTCTTAGTGACCCCATGGACTGCAGCCCACCAGACTCCTCCATCCATGGGATTTTCCAGGCAAGAGTACTGGAGTGGGGTGCCATAGTAGCCTGTTATTTATTCTCCCTGACTCTCCAGTTGCTGTTGGAAGTGAAGGTGAGTAGATGGGAAAGTTAAAGAAGAGGGAAGAAAATGAGGAAGCATGAGGACAGCAGTGTTAGGCAGATCTGGCTTTACAGTTTACAACCTATACAATTGCACAGAATCTGACACTTAGAGGCATAAAACTTCGTTTAACTCAGCTGTCACTGTCTTAAAATTCCTTATAATTTTATCTTTGAAGTTGGGTTTTGTAAGTGAAGTCCACTGGGACAATGAAGCATGCGTGTGAGCAGAGAAGAGCCACAGATTCTTCAGTCTGCAGTTCTTAGAGATGCTCCAGGGCACAAAACTCCAGTAGACTCTTGTGTGGGAGTCCAGTAAAGCTCAGACCGAGTACAAGGTAAGTGTGTTATACCTACAACTGAGTGATCATGGACAAAGGGCAAGAAGAGAGACCAGGCTTTTCTTTCAAACCAAATCTTGCTTCAAATGCAGAAGGCAGTGATGCTGTAAGAAACACAAAGGTCAAGGATTCCTATCAGATCCTTTGTTACTCATGTTGCTTCTCTGTATTATTTGGTCCCGTATGCTGAAAATGATGACACAGAAGGAAAGAAAAAGATGGGGCTACTGGTAATATTAAGATGATCAGTGGATCTGTGCTAGTTTCCATTTTTCTTTACTCAGAACAACACTAAAAAGAAAACTAAAAACATCATGAAAAATCAAGATAGATTACTGAAAAAGGAAAAGCTTCCTATTTTAGTACACTTTTGTGTGCATAAGTCTGTTCTCAGTCACTAAGTCATGTCTGACTCTGCAATCCCATGGATTGAAACTCACCAGGCTCCTTGTCCAAGAGATTTCCCAGGCAAGAATACTGGAGTGGGTTGCCACTTGCTACTCCAGGGGGTTTTCCCAACCCAGGGATCAAACCCAAGTCTTTTGCATTGGCAGGCGGATTCTTTACCACTGAGCTACCTGGGAAGCCTTTTAGTATATTTACCAGCCCTTTATTTCCTGCCTTTTGGACAAGAGGCCTTGCATTTTCCTCTTGCATTGCTGCTGCTGCTAAGTTGCTTCAGTCGTGTCTGACTCTGTGCGACCCCACAGACGGCAGCCCACCAGGCTCCCCTGTCCCTGGGATTCTCCAGGCAAGAACACTGGAGTGGGTTGCCATTTCCTTCTCCAATGCATGAAAGTGAAAAGTGAAAGGGAAGTCGCTCAGTCGTGTCTGACTCTTCGAAACTGGGTCCTGCAATTATGCTGCCAGTCCTGGTGATAGGAAAGAGCAAAGGGATGGGATAGGATGCTAAATTCTAAGTCCCAAAGGTGCTGGGGTGGAATTTGATGTGCAGAGGATAGATTAGGTTCAGCACTTGTGGAAGTGTCTTCTCTCCACTAAACAGTTTTGGGAAATTTAAAATCTGTGGGGCTATGTTTGTCTCTTGTGACTTTTTTTTATCTTGTTCTATTGTCATTTCGTTTTGTTTGATGCTTTTTTTTCCAACTGATATGATTAGTCATATCAAACTGTAAGCATGCAAAATTCAAAAGTAACACTTGAGATTCTTATCTAAACATGTGAGTAGGCTTGTCAGAGGTAACATTTAATAACTACATACACAGACTTCTGAATGACTGTGACTTTTATGAAATATGAGAGGGATTATTGTTGTCCTTTCCTTTATTCTCCAAACGGAAAGGACCATGGAACTTTTTAGATGGTAAAGTTTTATGATTTATGCCTTCTAAACACAGACAGTGAAAACTAGGAGTCCTAACCACTAGAGCACCAGGGAATTCTCTCTATAAATATTTTTTGAATGAGGAAGAATAACAGACAAGAAGAAAGGTACTTTGGCTCAGATTTTTCCAGAAAGGTGAGAATCACAGGCATGCATATTGGCTTTGACAGGCTTTACCCAAGTGTTGGTGCCAGAGGTGTTTGCCTCTTCAGAATTGAGAGGCCACCAAGAGGGGTGCTGCACAATGATGAGCGCACATATTACAGAAATATAAAATAAGCCTAAAGCTCCATGGATATTCAGTTGAGGAATTAATCTAATTTTGGTCCATTGGGAGTGGTGACTAGACAATCAGGAAGTCTCCATGAAAGGGGCTTCCCTGGTGGCTCAAAGGTAAAGAATCCGCCTGCCAATGCAGAAGACTTAGGAGATGCAGATTCAATCCCTGGGTGGGGAAGATCCCCTGGAGGAGGAAATGGCAACCCACTCCAGTATTCTTGCCCAGAGAATCCCATGGACAGAGGAGCCTGGAGGGCTACAGGCCATGAGGTCACAGTCAGACACAACTGAGCGCACACACAGGCTAACACTGGCATGACCTTAAAGAAAACAAATGTTATTGGCTGTACATGTGCTTCTCACCCCAGATTATTTTTGCTGTCCCTTGGAATATTTGGGCATCTGACAGATGTCAGCAGACCTGGTTTCTGATCTCTGATTCCCATGCTGAATAACTGAGGGTTGCAATAAAGCTTCTAAATCTCTCAGGGTCTTGATTTCCTCATCTATAAATTAAGCATTTGGAGAAGCAAGACTGTATCAGTCAGATTGGATTAGATTGTGCTGCAATAGCAAACAACCCTGAACAGCCTCCAGGGGTTAGTAGGTTTTGTTCACGGTATCATCCAAGTGGTGTCTGCTGTATCATTCTCAAAGATACTTTCTCTCAAGGGGTCAGCATACCTGCAGCCTCTGTCTTGTCACTGTGCTGGAAAATTCTTCTCTGGCTCCTGGAGAACTGGGAGCTGACAACATCTGATATTTGGAGAAGACTTTTTTTCCCGGTTGATAAAGTTATCCACTAAGTCAGCACAGTAAGTAATCCACTGGGCAGCGCAGCCCAGTGGTTAGAAGCACTGTCACTCACCCACCATGCGACTTTGGACACATTATTCAACCTCTGTGTGTTATCATAAGGATTAAATGACTTAATCAATGAAAATTGTTTGGAATAATGCCAAGAAACACAGAATAAGTGTGCAGGTAACATGAGAAATTATTTACAGGAATTGAGCGGTTGCTATAAGAGCTTCACAATTTCATAGGACTCTAGACATCTATTACAATTAAGTTAATTTAGCCCCAGAAGAATTTGAGAAAAATAGGTCTCAGAGATGGGGGTTTCCTTTAAACAAACATTACTTTTCAAGTATCAACTCCAATTAATTTTTCAAGTTACTAATAGAATGCCATGTAATTCCACAATGAAATGAATTTATTAACATAGATAATGTGTTTGGTAATAAGACATCTTGAAGCAAAAACAGGTAATCAATGCATATTAACAAGCACAGGGAGCAAATAACAAGAATGACTGCTTTAACAGCCTGCACAACCTTAAGCTTTTTATAAATTTTATGTGTAAGAAAGCATTACCAGTTACAAGGCAAGAGTGAAATATGATTTAAATGGTAGATTTAATGGTAGCATTATTTGTAAAGCAAAAGCCAGGAGACAATATAAATGTCCACCAATAAAAACATTTTAAATACATTGTGGACTCATCTATATGAAATCTTAAGTACCTATTTTTCAGTGAGGTAACCCTTGTGCATTGTTGATGGGACTGTAAATTGGTACAGCCACCATAGGAAACAGTATGGGATCCAACAATCCCACTGCTGGGAACAGATCCAAAGAAAATGAGAGCCCTAACGAGAAAAGATACCTGCGTCCCCATGCTCACAGCAGCGTGATTTATAATCGCCAAGACACGGATGGATAAATGGATAAAGAGGGTGTGGTGTGTATATACAATGGAATATTATTCAGCCAGGAAAAAAACGCAAGGAAATCCTACCACTTTGCAACAATATGAAAGGGCTTTGAAGGTATTTTGCTAAGTGAAATAAGTTAAACAGAGAAAGACAAATACTGTATGATCTTACTCATATATGGAATCTAAAACAATAATCAAACTCATATAAAAAGAGATCAGACTTGTGGTTACCAGAGACAGAGGGTGGGGGAAAGGGGACTGGTGGGAGGTGGTCAGGAATACAAACTTCCAGTTATGAGATAAATAAGTAGTAGGGATGTCACGCACAACATGACGACTACAGCTGACACTATGGTATGACATACAGGAAAGATGTTAGAAGACTACATTCTAAGTGTTCTCTTCAGGAGGAGAGATTTTTTTCCTCTTTTCTTCTTTCTTTCCTTTTCAGTGTAGTTATATGAGAAGGTGGATGTTAGCTGAACCCATAATATATGTAAATCAAATCATCATGCTTATAAACGATTATATATAAAGTAGATAAACAATAAGGTCTCACTGCATAGCACAGGGAACTACATTCAGTATCTTGTAATAAACCAATGGAAAAGAATAGGCTTCCCTGGTGGCTCAGTTGGTAAAGAGTCTGACTGCAATGCAGGTTCGATCCCTGGGTAGGGAAGATCCCCTGGAGAAGGAAACGGCAACCCACTTCAGTATTCTTGCCAGGAGAATTCCATGGACAGAGGAGACTGGCGGGATACAGCCCATGGGGGTCACAAAATCGAACAGCTGAGTGATTCACACTTTGACTTTGCTGTACACCAGAAACTACCACAACACTGTAAATCAAACATACTTCAATAAAAAATCATCAATATGTATGCCTCGAACTTATATAGTGACTAAGGTTGATTATTTCTTAATAAAACTTGAAAAAAGTGGAAAAAAGAATTAACTGCCCGGTAGGCACTGATCCTATAAACTGACAAACCCCCATGTAAGCTGCTCTCCTCGCCTCTTTCTTCAGTTCTCTTGGCTGCTTCCTGGTGCTTCATACTTTTCTCCTCCAAGCTTATTCTGCTCAAGGACCCTGCTCTCAGCCTCTCCCAGGAAGCTCTGAAGACAAGTCTTTGCTGCCAGCCACAAGCCTCTTTTTTAATTTCCAGCCGCCCTTCTTATAAAGCACCAAGCTCACTTCCAGAACTTTCCTCTTATCAAATTATATATAAAATAGATAAACTATTGATGAAATGCTTAAATGAATGATGAAAGCTTCTGCATGGAAGAACCAAGATGAAAGATTCCTTTTAACTCTATGACCCCTCACTCCCAGAACGCAGGATCCATAAAATAGATGGGAGAAAAATCAGACTCAACTATCACATTATTTTAAATAAATCTACAGTTTATGATGACACATAACAAAACCTTATTGTAGCAAAAACAAACACTGCTTCTTTCCTGCATTATCTGTCTGTTATGGGGAACACATCGATGCTTTTATGGATGGTGCCAATCAAATAAAGTTATGTAGAGCAGCCTAGGGAGAGTTGCCAGAGAAGAGAGTTCAGTCTGAACAAAGGTACCTCTAGAGGAAAGAGCTGGCACATGCAGATTTCAAGTGTGTATTTATTCCAAACGTAAATAAGGTGAAGGCATCTCAGTGTATGGCCATTTAATGCAAGTATATTCAACACTATGCTCTTGAGTAAAAGAAAAAGAGGACCCATGACCAAAAGAGATGAGAGAATCCCTGCATTTGTGCTGTTTCTGTCCTTCAACCTAGAGTTCAGCCTCCACTACCACAGCCAAGTGCAAAATGAAGCAAAAGAATTTCAATTTTAGGCTTTAAGCTTCCAATGGCTTGGTATCCTGGTGAGCTGAGAGGCTCTCGTGGCTGTTTTGAGCTTATATATTTGTCCTTTGTAGGATGAACTGCTTATGAAAATAAATGTCTGGCAATAGCCATGATATTTAGTCAAATATGTCGTAAAACTCCAGGTTTATAGGTCAGATATTATAAAAAAGAGATCCCTATCCGGTGTCAGAAAATGACATTCCTTGCAAAGAAGAAGATATCTGAGCAGTCAAAGGAAACACACACACACATAACACACATATACACATTTATTTTCACAAAGACAGGTTCAGAGATAGAATGAAACTGAGTTAGGAAAAAAGACAAGCCAGATCATAATAATGAATCAAGAAGAAAGTCCCGCCTACCTGGTTACCGCTCGGGTGCAGATGGTAACAAGGAAACAGCCAGCCACGATCATCCAGCCCCAGCCTCCATCGGGAGGGGAGGTAGACCGAGCTCTTTTTACTTTAGCCATGCTTTCAATTCCTCTTTCTTCTTTTACAAGTTACTCCAACAGCCCAGTTATGATCTTGGAAGGGTTTGCCGTCCAGTGACTTCCTGTTGGCATTCAAGATTGGCATAGAGTGCTACCTGGCACATGGGTTATTGGCCATCTAAAATAAAAAATCAGGACATATTTGTATTTCATTGCCACATCCAAAGATAGTTCTTCACTTGCTGAAAATGATTATCACCTTTCTCTTAAATATGAGTATTTGTGACTATGAAAACTGGACTGCAGCAGAGACAAGTAGTTCTTCTTGGAACCCATCCCTCATCTTCTTTTTAATAACAGATCCTCTCAACTTTCAAGTCAAGTCTAGGATGGCTGTTTAAACTATTTTCCATACCTTGAAGGTAGATGTGGCAACGTGGTTTAGTTAGACTAAAGGGATGTGAGCAACATAATACATGCCACTTCTGGTTCCTCAGCTCAAAGGCAAAGGATGTCTCAAGACACGCACCACCTCCTTTCCCACAGACCGGAACATGGATGAGGAGATGAGACAGCTCCAACCATACATGCCTGCACATTGCCCTGGGGGCTGGCAGAGCTATGGGACAGGATGAGCCTGGGTTCTGAAACGACTCTGTGGGGAAGAGGTGCCTCTCCAGGTCTGGGTTTCACCTACTCACTATTATGCCAAAGGTAATTATGCCTCAGCTGTATTTGTGCTGTGCTGTGCTGAGTGGCTTCAGTTGCGCTGACTCTCTGCTACCCTATGGACTGTAGCCCGCCAGGTTCCTCTGTCCATGGGATTCTCCAGGCAAGAATACTGAGTGGGTTACATGCCGGCTCACTATGCTGGAGTCTTTCAACAGCTTAGGCTATGTCTTAATTATTATACTGAATGATTCTGACAGTAACTGCTTTGGCATTTCTGACCAAGAATGCTATAATTCTTAGATGGAAAAAACTGAAACGAGAATGAAAAATAATGAAACAGAATAGAAAGACCAGAAACCAGTACATAATAATTCAATAAAACTAAATAAGGTAGCAAAGAGGGATGGATGGAAAAAAAAGATTATTTGCTACATCCTGTTATAACTCTCCATTTAATTTTTGACTTTCTAGATAGATCAGAATTACATGAGAAAAAAAAGTAATTTAAAATCTAGGTGAAAATACAGGCAAACATTTATCTGATCTCTGAATGGGAAAAGGACTCCCTGAGATGTAAAGTGATATCAACAAATTAAGGGAAACTTTTGTTGATTTGTCCAAATCAAAATTTAGCATTTATATACATTAAACCATATGATAAATACAACCAAAAGGTAAACCATAGACTTGGGTGGGGGAGGAAATTAGCAATGCATGCTTCAATATCTGCAATGTTAATTCATTAATTAATTAACTACTGACACTTATGGAGTATCTAATATATGTTAGGCATTATTCTGGACACCAAGGATTCGGGGAGCAAGACACAAACACATCTCCTTTGGGAGATTCTAAGGCTCCCCTATGGTCTCACCTCCTGCCGCTCTGTTCTTTGTATAATCCTTTTCCTTGCATTTCTGCAGGACCTATGATTCCCTTCTCACCAGAATATGGCACATGAGATGGGACAGGTGTGACTAGTTCATGCTGAGTAAGACTCAGACTTGGGCTTCCCTGATGGCTCAGTAGTAAAGAATCCACCTGCCAATGCAGAAGATGCAGGCTCAATCAACAGTCTGGGAAGATTCCACATGCCACAGAACAACTAAGCTCATGCTGCTGCTGCTGCTGCTAAGTCACTCCAGTCGTGTCCGACTCTGTGACCCCATAGACAGCAGCCCACCAGGCTCCCCCATCCCTGGGATTCTCCAGGCAAGAACACTGGAGTGGGTTGCCATTTCCTTCTCCAATGCATGAAAGTGGAAAGTGAAAAGTGAAAAATGAAGCTGCTCAGTCGTGTCTGACTCGCAGTGACTCCGGGACTGCAGCCCACCAGGCTCCTCCGTCCATGGGATTTTCCAGGCAAGAGTACTGAAATGGGTTGCCACTGCCTTCTGAACTAAGCCCATGAGCCACAACTACTGAAGCCCTTGAGCCCTAGAGCCCATGCTCTGCAACAAGAGAAGTCACTGGAATGAAGATAGAGAGTAGCCCCCATGAGCCACAACTAAAGAAAAGCCCATGCAGCAACGAAGACCCAGAAGAGTCATAAACAAATCAATAAATATTAAAAAAATAGATGTTATATCAAGTAGTTTTTTTTAAAAAAGCCTCACTCTGGCTAGCTGACTTGCTCTTGCTCTTTCACAGGGCTTAAAAAAGGAAGCTGCTGTGTTACATGCTGCCATGGAGAGGGCCATGTGGCAGCAAACCACGTGGCATCTGAGGACAGCCCCCAAAGGCTAAAGTGACAGCAAAAAGCTAAAGTTCTCTGTCCTACAAGAGAAAGGAAATGAATTCTGCCAACATGCCAAGTGAGCTTGAAAGCAGATTTTTCCCTTGTTGAGCCTCCAGTAGAGAACACAGTCTGGCTGACACTCTGCAGCCTTGGGAGACCCTGAGCCAAGCACCCAGCTAAGCCAGGCCTGGGTTTGATCCCATAAGAACTGTGAGATCAAGTGTTTCTTATGGTATACTTTGGCATGTCCAGCAAGCTTCTTAATTAGAATTAAAGATGAATTCTTTATGCGGCTACATAAGAGTTTTAACAGGTGATTTTTCCATTGGATTGAGCCAATCACCAGTTTTGGGTAGAATTTTATTATGATCAACAGAAAAAATTTTAAGTAATATTAATTATATGAAACATTATGTCAAGTATGACTAAGCATGTATTGTTTGGCGAACACAGACCATGCACCATCTGATAAATTATAGACAAACCAATTTAAAATTTAAATTTACTTTAAAATCACAACTTTCTCAAGAAAATGGCACACAGTAAAATCTTGCAAGCATGGATCTTTTAAGCTACTGGAACAAATTGGCAGCTTTGAGTTCAAAGAGCAAATGCAAAACAAAGATAGGGAGCCCAAGACAACAAGAGTGACTCCATGTAGACAGACCTCTTAAATTTGCTTGTTTTCAAGACTTAGAAGGGCCCCTCCTTCATCTTAATTAGCCATCCTGTGAATGTGGAGAGACTGACAAAGCAGATGGAGTGAACGGCTGGAGAGGATAAATCTGTCAGAAGTACTAGAAGAGCAGTATTGGTACAAATATTCAGTCAACTGATTGACAGAAAGTCAAAATTATTATCTGAAATGCTAATATTGCTAATCACTGGGCTGGGGACAGTGAAAGTGAAAAGCGAAAGTATTGTTCAGTTCAGTTCAGTTTAGTTCAGTCACTCAGTCATGTCTGACTTTTTCAACTCCATGGACTGCAGCATGCCAGGCTTCCCTGTCCATCACCAATTCCCAGAGCCTATTTAAACCCATGTCCATCTAGTTGGTGATGCCATCCAACCATCTCATCCTCTGTCATCCCCTTCTCCTCCTGCCTTCAATCTTTCCCAGCATCAGGGTCTTTTCAAATGAGGTGGTTCTTCATATCAGATGGCCAAAGTATTGGAGTTTCAGCTTCAGCATCAGTCCTTCCAATGAATATTCAGGACTGATCTCCTTTAGGATGGACTGGTTGGATCTCCTTGCAGTCCAAGGGACTGTCGAGAGTCTTCCCAACACCACAGTTCAAAACCATCAATTATTCCGTGCTCAGCTTTCTTTATAGTCCAACTCTCACATTCATACATGACTACTGGAAAAACCATAGCTTTGACTAGATGGACCTTTGTTAGTAATGCCTCTGCTTTTTAATATGCTATCTAGGTTGGTCATAGCTTTTCTTCCAAGAAGCAAGTGTCTTTTAATTTCATGGCTGCAATCACCATCTGCACTGATTTTGGAGACCAAAAACATAAAGTATCTCACTGTTTCTGTTTCCCCATCTATTTGCCATAAAGTGATGGGACCGGATGCCATTATCTTAGTTTTCTGAATGTTGAGCTTTAAGCCAACTTTTTCACTCTTTTCTTTCCCTTTCATCAAGAGGCTCTTTAGTTTGTCACTTTCTGCCATAAGGGTGGTGTCATCTGCGTATCTGAGGTTATTGGTATTTCTCCCAGCAATCTTGATTCCAGCTTGTGCTTCATCCAGCCCGGCATTTTGCATGATGTACTCTGAATATAATCACTGCAGATGGTGATTGCAGCCATGAAATTAATAGATGCTTACTCCTTGGAAGAAAAGCTATGACCAACCTAGATAGCATATTCAAAAGCAGAGACATTACTTTGCCAACAAAGGTCCATCTAGTCAAGGCTATGGTTTTTCCAGTGGTCATGGATGGATGTGAGAGTTGGACTGTAAAGAAAGCTGAGCATGGAAGAATTGATGCTTTTGAACTGTGGTGTTGGAGAAGACTCTTGAGAGTCCCTTGGACTGCAAGGAGATCCTACCAGTCCATCCTAAAGGAGATCAGTCCTGGGTGTTCATTGGAAGGACTGATGTTGAAGCTGAAACTCTAATACTTTGGCCACCTGATGCAAAGAGCTGACTCATTTGAAAAGACCCTTGATGCTGGGAAAGACTGAGGGCAGGAGAAGGGGACGACAGAGGATGAGATGGTTGGTTGGCATCACAGACTTGATGGACATAGGTTTGGGTGAACTCCAGGAGTTGGTGATGGACAGGGAGGCCTGGCGTGCTACGGTTCATGGGGTCGCAAAGAGTCAGACACGACTGAGCGACTGAACTGAACTCTGAATATAAGTTAAATAAGCAGGGTGACAATATACAGCCTTGACGTACTCCTTTCCTGATTTGGAAATTGTGTTCAACTGTTTGTGACCCCATGGACTGTAGCCTGCCAGGCTCTTCTGTCCATGGAATTCTCCAGGTAAGAATACTGGAGTGGGTAGCCATGCCCTTCTTCAGGGGATCTTCCCCACCCGGGGATTGAACCCAGGTCTCCTGCATTGCAGGTGCATTCTTTACCATCTGAGCCATCTGGGAAGCCCCAGGCTGGGGACAGAGTCATACCCAAAACACTGGGCTAAGCGAAAACAGCATGGAAGTAGCTTTTCAGACCATTTCGATAGGCCACGCTGCTATGATGTATCGTTATAGACAGTATCTCATTTAACTTTTACAGTAACCATAGGTGTGTGTTTTAGTTGTTCAGTCATGTCCCACTCTTTGCAACTCCATGGACTGTAGCCCACCAGGCTCCTCTGTTCATGGAATTCTCCAGGCAAGAATATTGGAGTGGGTACCCATGCCCTTCTCTGTGGGATGTCCCCCACCCAGGGATCAAACCCAGGTCTCCTGCTTTGTAAGCAGATTCCTTACCATCCGAGCCACCAGGGAAGCCCACAATAACCATAGACAGTAGGTATTATTATCCCTATTTTATATATACACCAGCTCAGACTAGAGAGAGTCAGTAATTTTCCTATTATAAACACTATCAAGCAGCAAAAGTGGGACATGAATCAGTCTTTTCCTAACAATGCCTGACACTGTTTCCACCACCTTTCATCACTCCTTGATGTAAATTCATATACACTTTTATTTAATCAAATGCAAGTAATTCTTGCTGAAGACACACCAGTAGGATGACATTAATTACAGCCTGATGCAGCTAGAAATACAGTTCTTTACATGGTACCATTGGCATTCCCCTGGCATGCCTAAGGTCACTGACTTAATCAGCCAGGGAACTCGCCAATGTGATGATATTTGGAGATGGGGGCCTTTGGGAAATGATTAGGTCATGAGGGCCCCACTCTTGCAGAATGGGATTAGTGCCCTTTTAAAAGAGACCCCAAAGAGCGCTTTTGTCCCTTCTGCCATATGATGTCACAGTAAAAACAGGACCCACGAAGAGGGTTCTCACCAGACCCTGAGTATGCCAGTGCCTTGATCTTGGAATTTCCAGCCTACACAACTATAAGAACTAACAATTTGTTGTTTAGGCAACCCAGTCTGTGATATTTTTGTTGTAGCAGCTGTATCAATTAAGAAACCTAAACATTCAGATTTCCAAACTGTCTTGAAAAACTTAGAGCACTGAAGATATTGGTCTGGCATTCATCCGTGGCAGCCATCAGCTGGAGCCAGGAATGGCACTCCTCCTTTGGATAAGGCCTGTACATCCCCCTCCACCCTCCCCTGACCTCCTGTGCTGCCCAGTCTCTGCGCCGTTTCACTCATGTATGACCCCTGCCGGGTCCCTGGAGGCAATAAGATCTTCCACTTCAGCCGGTTCTGTGTCGCTATAAACCAGCTTCTTGAACAGCCACATCTGAGTCGTGTTCGTGGCATGCTTTATGTCTAGCCTCTGACACTTTCAATAGGACTAGCATTTGAGTTCTACCAACACTTGCCTACAAATGCACACGATGTAATAACTCACAAATTGGACACAATTAGGTGTCATGAAATGACAGAATCCGTTGTACAAGTGAAAAAGCCAGAGCTTAGAAACATCTGCCTTGGTATAATCCTAGCCTCTTCCTAGGGTTTTCCATTAAAATAGTCCCCAAGGTTAAACTGTTTTCCAATTTAAGATTATGGATCCATCTACCCATAAATGGCCTGTGTGAGACGTCTGTGCTGCCTGGCACTTGAAAAACTTTGAGACAGGCAGTGTGATGCAATAGCTCTTTGGAAAGCAACATAGTGCAACATATCAAGAATTAGAAAGTTATTCATGTTCTTTGAAGAGTAATCTCAGTTCTGGGAAGTTAGCCTAAGAAAACAACTCAAGAGAAGCTAAACACTATGAGAAAAAAATAATAGCTGTGCTTTGAATAACATGTAAAACCAAACCAGTGTAAATGCTTGACAACTGGGAAGTGTCTGGAGAATCATGACATATGAAACAAATGGGACAGTAGTCAATGCTTTAAATTATAAACTAAAAGATGATACTGTAATATGGGAATCATTTATGATACAATGTTAAAACAAAAAGAGGACTCTAGAATTGTGTGTACAATGTGAGATAAGCCATGCAAAATTTCTATAAGGGTTGTATACTTGTGTCATATGGAGTGGGAAGACTATACAGAAATATAGCAGGACGGTATAATTAAGTTGGGCTTCCCTGGTGGCTCAGCTGGTAAAGAATCCACCTGCAATGCAGGAGACCTGGGTTCAATCCCTGGGTTGGGAAGATCCCCTGGAGAAGGGAAAGGCTACCCACTCCAGTATTCTGGCCTGGAGAATTCCATGGACTGTACAGTCCATGTGATAATGATTAATTTAAAAACTTCATTCAATACCATAATATATATAATTTTCTGAAATAAATATTTCAGGTTACTCCTGCCATATAAATATGAACACAAAAATCTCTTTTGTATAGTTTCTCTAGGACTAAAAAAACCCGTATCATTTATTGATGCTGTACATTAAAAATTAGGTGATTATCCCATAAAAGACACAGGGAAGGTAACAGCCCCTGGCAAAATAAAATGTCCTGTTTCCTTACAAAGATATTAAACATCATTAAGTCCTGTTTCCTTACAAAGATATTAAACATCATTAATTTTTACTTTGCCTCTGCTATCCCCAGATGATTCCATTTTCATTTGTTTCAATTAGACATCTTCTCTTTGGCGTTCCCACATCTTATAAGTTAAGAACTAACTGGTGAGTGTCTCTCTAAAAATATAATTGCATAAATCCAAATTAAAAGGTAAATAACAGTATAGTAAGCAAAGGTCTGCTGATTAGAGTCAAGCTGGGCAAAACCACAGACCATGGAACCTCCTCACAGGGTTCCAGGGTGGGAAGAAGGGACCTCTCTGAAAACATCAGTACGCGAGACTATTAATAGTTCCTCATGAATAGTCACTCTGGAGCCTCACAAATCTCAGAGATAGGCACAATTTTCCCTCTTCCACGAGGATGAAACCGAAGCTCACAGAAGCGAAGGCACTCACCTGACAACACTGTATGAATTGAAATGGAGATAAGGAACTCTGGTAGAGTTTAGATAGCGCACTCGCCCATCTGCCCTCCAGACTTCAAAACTGTTATTGTGTCAACAAGCCACGGTAAAGCTTGAGCACTCGTTCATGTGAGTGAGTGACCAAGACCAAAGGAAGTGGGGGTGGGGAGGGTGGGGGTGAGTTGAGGAGAGAGGTTAACCACAGGGTTAACTCAAGAGTATGCGGCTGCTCACAAAACAACACGTGAGTCTCTTTCAAAACAAGTCATGTAATAGATTTATATGTATTCAGAAGAGATGCACAGGTTAAACAAAGCAAATCTAGTTTCCTAGACACTTTGGAGCAGTCTGTGGTTCCCCTGGAATATTAGCCTGAGCTTCTTGTAAATAATTAACCCACCTGATATGACACAGATATAATGGAAACATCGTTATTGAGTTAAGAGCATACCTAAAACTATAGGCAAGGAGAGTACATTTCCATCAGGCCATTCTTCATTTTCCCAAGCAGCCTTCCATTTATTTCATTTTAACATCCAACCACTAAAATATAATTGCATTCTGCATTTCATTCTGGCTTCAGGAAAAAAAAAATTGAAACAAAAGACGCTCTATATCATGATGTTCCTCTAAGTGAACGTGAAAGTGAAGTCGCTCAGTCGTGTCCGACTCTTAGCGACCCCATGGACTACAGCCCACCAGGCCCTCTGTCCATGGGATTTTCCAGGAAAGAGTACTGGAGTGGGGTGCCATGGGATATATGTTCCATTTCACTTTGTCCCCTTTACTTTCAAAAATCTACTCATTTGCAAAGAATTCTTGCTAACAGTCAATCACCTTCAAATAAAGCACTCCATTTGTAGGGCAAATCTGTCACATTGCCCTCCGTAAAGTTTTCTGAAGTGATCCCTCTATCACTAGAAAAACTGCACATCTTATAGACAGAAAAGGCACTTATTTGGGTAGGCTTCCAACACTGTCTTTCCGTTATTCTTCCCTCCTCAATCCCTCCTTATTTCCAGTGTCTTAACTTTCAGTAGTATCCGTACTTTTTAAATTGGTTTGCTGCCTTGAGAGGTAAAGGTGAGGCAGAAAGATACCAAGAGTGGGATTCGAGACCACTGGGTCTGAGTGACACTACTTACTTGCACGACACTGCGTGATATCACTTCCTGTCACTGGTCCCCAATCCATAAAAACAAGCCATCAAATTACTGATGTCAGACTTCAAACCAGTTGGCTGATTGTTAAGTGTCTCTCCCCCAATATCTAAGATACCTGGTAGACGTGGTATCGTCTTTTTTACTGTGGAAAACAAGGACATGGATTCCATCCAGAATAAATCCATCTGTAAACAAGAAGTCACAGGAGTGTGTTGCAGGGGAAGTTCCCACCACACAGAAAGGGAGTGTAGAAACCTATGCCACGAAAGGAAGCGGAAATTTTTTTTTGCCACTATGAGTGGCATGTGGAACTTCCCCAGTTTGTGTGTGTGAACGGTCTCTTGTGTCTGACTCTTTGTGACCCTGTGGATTGGGCCCACCGGACTCCTCTGTCCATGGGATTTTCCAAGCAAAAATACGGGTGTGGGCTGCCATTTCCTACTTCAGGGGATCTTCCCGACCCAGGGATTGAACCTGTGTTTTTGCATGCCCTATGTTGGCAGGCATTCTTTTCCACTGCCCCACCTGGGAAGACCATGGAACTTCCTGGACCAGGGATCAAATCTGCCACCCCAAATAGTGGAAGTGCAGAGTCTTAACCACTGGACCAGTAGGGAAGTCCTGAAAGAGGTTACTCTAAATGTGAAAACCTGTTAGAAACTTTTTTAGATTGAGGTATAATTTACATACAGTAAAACACAACCATTTTATGTCTACATTTTGATGACATTTGACAAATGTACACACTCATGTAACCTCAACCACCACAATCAAGATACAGAACACTTTCATCACCCCAAACATTTTTTCATGCTCCTTTGCAGTCAGTCTCCACCAGCCTCAGCATTGCATTACCACAGGTTTGCTCTCTGTTGATAAAGATGAGTTTTGCCAGTCACTATTTTCATACATATGGAATCACACAATATGGACGATTTTGCTTCTGGCTTCTTTCGCTTATGATAATATTTTGAGATTCATTCATGCTGCTGTGCATATGTGCACCTGATTCATTTTGTATTGTGAGCAATAATCTGTCTTATGAATATATTACAGTTTATTTATCTGTTGGTGGACATTAGGGTTGTTTTCAATTTTAGACCATCATGAATAAAGTGTCTGTGAACATCTGTATACAAGTCCTTTGTGGACACATGTTTTAATTTTCTTGAGTAAATACCTAGGAATGAAATTGCTGAGTCATACTGTAAGTGTATATTTAAACTTAGAAGAAACTGCCAAACTGTTTTTTGACATAGCTGTGT
Source organism: Bos grunniens (assembly GCF_055505025.1). Taxonomy (NCBI): domain Eukaryota; kingdom Metazoa; phylum Chordata; class Mammalia; order Artiodactyla; family Bovidae; genus Bos; species Bos grunniens. Next base: position 11,491,004 of record NC_141190.1, read on the forward strand.
GGTATTACCAGTAATATATTAGAGCTCTGAGGAGGGCATGACAACTCACTCCAGTACTCCCGCCTGGAAAATCCCATGCTCCCAGAGGAGCCGTGGGGTCACAAAGAGTCAGACATGACTGAGGAGACTCAGCACAGCACACGTATTAGAACTCCAGTGTGTAATGCAGTCTCATTGTAGCTTTAATTTGTACTTTCCCGACTACTCATGATGTTAACCATGTTTTATTAACTATTTATATATCTTCTTTTGTGATGTTTCTGTTCAAACAGCATGCTCATTTTTAATTGGGTTTTTATCTTATTGAGATACAAGAATTATTTATATAGTCTAGATATAAGTCTTTTGTAGATATTTGTATTATAAATATTTTTTCTTATCTGTCAGGAAGCATTTAACAGGAGGCTTCCTGTGTGCTGTTTTGGATCTGTCAGGAATTCTCTGTTCCTTATTAATTCCTGAATACCCAGGAATTAAGAGGAGAGGCAAGCCTCTCCCGGGGGCTGAGGAATCCGGGCATTTCCTTCATTAGTGTTTCTATATGGTGATAAGTACCCTCTTCCTTCTTGTGAACCATACGGTAAAAGTGATTGTTTACAACTCTCTCTCTCCTTAATATGGATTGCCTATGTTTTGTAAGTCTGGAATTTTAATCTTTATCTTTGCTGAGAACAACTACATTGTAAGACAGTATATATGCCCACACCATGTTGATTAAAACACCTTTGCTCCATCAGAGCTCTGGTCCCCGTGTCTTTCTTTCTCTCTCTCTCTCCCTCTCTTTTTCAGGCTGATCCCCTGGAGCACAGAGGCTCTCTGAGTTCACTTTCCTGCCCGGGCTTCTAAGACCCTCTCGAGAAGGTGCTCTGCACCTTCACCCCATCGAGAGGGCGAGGCCTTCGTGAACAGAGCAAGCCCCGTGTAGGGGCTTTATTGGCTTTCTGTGTAAACCAAGGAATATCAGCCTCTTTCTCTCCTTTACTTTCTTATCGTCGACTCTGGACCACCAGGTTCCGGTCCATTAAAGGACCTCAACACTTATCCTGTGGCTTTCCCATTAACTTCTCAATGGTGCAGTTTTGAAGAGCAGAAACTATTACTTTTGGTGAACTGAAATTTATTATTTCTAAATATTAGTAGCTGTTGCTGAAACTCAGCAAACTGGCACTCAACCCGTGCCAAATAGAAACACGGGAGTGGGGTTTTAGGTTAAATAGAAAAGAATAGCTCTTACTGTTTTGCCAGGCAAAGGGCAGCACAGTAGGCTAATGCCCTCAAGATTATGTGTCCCACCCTGGAGGGGGCAGTGAGGACTCTTATAGTGTTCAAGTAGCAGAGCACGATCAACTTGTGGACAATTCTTGGATTGGTTGGCATCAGGGTGAAGTTTCGAACATCATCAACCTGCTAGTTTCAACCAATCTAGGTCAATCTGGCCTGGTGGCCAGCAATTTTCATTTGGTGCAGGTCTGCTTCCTGTAAAACAACTTAGGAATGTGTGCCAGCCCTTTATCTATATAATTTGATGATTCTGTTATGTGGTGGATTTACAGTCTAAATTGTTACCAGTTTCCCAGCCCAACAGCTATTCTTTGTTCCTGCATCTTTACATGTACCAATCATTAAATCTTGATTTGATTAAATCAGTATTTTGCTTCAAGGGCATGGGGGCTTGTACACAATTTTAGAGTGAACAATTAGAAATTGGAATTTTAAAGTATTGCCTTACATTATATTTCATCAAAAGTCATGAGATGCCTGCGAATGATTTTAACAAATGTATGCATTATTTGCTCATTGCTGTTGTTACTGTACAGTCGCTAAGTCATGTCTGACTCTTTTCAACACCATGAACTGCAGCATGCCAGGATTCTCTGTCCATCACTATCTCCCAGAGTTCGTTCAAACTCACGTCCATTGAGTCAGTGATGCTATATAACCATCTCATCCTCCATCCCCTCCCTTCTCCTCTTGCCCTCAATCTTTCCCAGCATCAGGGTCTTTTCCAAAAGGTCAGCTCTTTATAACAGGTGGTCAAAGTACTGGATCTTCAGTTTCAGCATCACTCCTTCCAATGAATATTCAGGACTGATCTCCTTTAGAATGGACTGGTTGGATCTCCTTGCAGTCCAAGGGACTCTCAAGAGTCTTCTCCAACACCACAGCTCAAAAGCATCAATTCTTCCGTGCTCAGCCCTCTTTATGGTCCAAGTCTCACATGACTACTGGAAGAAGGATAGCTTTGACTAGACGGACCTTTGTTGGCAGTGATGTCTCTGCTTTTTAATACACTGTTTAGGTTTGTCATAGCTTTTCTTCCAAGGAGCAAGCATCTTTCATTTCATGGCTGCTGTCATGGTTTACAGTGATTTTGGAGCCCAGGAAAAGAAAATCCGTCACTGTTTCCACTTTTTCCCTATCTGCCATGAAGTGATGAGACAGGATGCTATGATCTTAGTTTTTTTTTTTTTGTTTTTGATCTTAGTTTTTTGAATGTTGTGTTTTAAGCCAGTGTTTTCACTCTCTTTCACCCTCATCAAGGGGCTCTTCAGTTCCTCTTCGCTTTCTGCCTTTAGAGTCGTATCATCTGCATATCTGAGGTTGTTGATATTTCTCCCGGCAATCTTGATTTCAGCTTATGAGTCATCCAGTCTAGCATTTCACATGATGTACTCTGCATGTAAGTTAAATAAACAGGGTGACAATATACAGTCTTGATGTACTCCTTTCCCAATTTGGAACCAGTCTGTTGTTCCATGTCTGGTTCTTAACTGTTGCTTCTTGACCTGCATACAGGTTTCTCAGGAGACAGGTAAGGTGGTCTGGTATTCCCATTTCCCATAGTTTGTTGTGATCCACACACTCAAAGGCTTTAGTGTAGTCAATGAAGCAGATTTTTTTTTTTTAATTCCTTTGCTTTTTCTATGATCAAACTGATGTTGGCAATTTGATCTCTGGTTCCTCTGCCTTTTCTAAATCCAGCTTGTACATCTGGCATTTCTCCGTTCACATACTGTTGAAACCTGGCTTGGAAAACTTTGAGCATTACTTTGCTAGCGTGTGAGATAAGTGCAATTGTGTGGTAGTTTGAACATTCTTTGGCATTGCCCTTCTTTGGGATTGTAATGAAAACTGACCTTTTCCAGTCCTGTGGCCACTGCTGAGTTTTCCAAATTTGCTGGCATATTGAGTGCAGCACTTTAACAGCACCATCTTTTAGGATTTGAAATAGCTCAGCTGGAATTCCATCACCTCCTTTAGCTTTGTTTGTAGTGATGCTTCCTAAGGCCCACTTGACATCACACTCCAGGATGTCTGGCTCTAGGTGAGTGATCACACCATTGTGGTTATCTGGGTCATTAAGAACTTTTTTGTTCAGTTCTTCTGTGTATTTTTGCCATATCTTCATAATCTCTTCTGTTTCTGTTAGGTCCTTGCTGTTTCTGTCCTTTATTGTGCTCATCTTTGCATGAAGTGTTCCCTTGGTATCTCCAATTTTCTTAAAGAGATTTCCAGTCTTTCCCATTTTATTGTTTTCCTCTATTTCTTTGCATTGTTCACTTAGGAAGGCTTTCTTATCTCTCCTTGATATTCTCTGGAACTCTGTATTCAATTGGGTATATCTTTCCCTTTCTCCTTTGCCTTTCGCTTCTCTTCTCAGCTATTTCTAAGGCCTCCTCAGACAACTAGTTCCCTGACCAGGGATTAAACCCAGGTCCCCTGCATTGGGAATGCAGAGTCTTAACCACTGAACCACCAGCAAAATCCCTCATTTGCTCATTATACAAAACAAAGCTAAGAGAAACTTACAAAGGCCTGAGAGAGAGAGTGTGAGTGAACAAATTCATTCCACGGAAGATGGAGAAGATGTCATATCTACACAAGTCGGTTGTTTCACTGAAATCCCAATCAGCAGCCTTATTTCAAGCTGACAAGCTGATTTCAAAACTCATACAGAAATGCAAAGAACCTAAAAAATAGGAAATAATTTCCAAAAAATAGAACAAAAGTTGAAGAATTACACTAACTGATTTCAAAGACTTGCTCTAAAACCAAAGTAATCAAGAATAATATTGGCATATTAGATTAGTGGAACAGAATAGAGAGTCTAGAAATAACCCCACATGTTAATTCATATGGGAAGAAAATTACTCTCTAGTCTAACCTCACACCATATATAAAACCTAATTCAAAATAACATATCTAAATATGAATGCAGAAAAAAAAATCTAGAAGAAAACATAAGAGAAAAACCTTCGTAACTGGGGGAGAGGCACCAGATTTTTACACAGGACATAAAAAGCAAAATGGACTCATCACTCTCACTTTCATAGAGGCTTGTGATGAAATTTTATTTTTTAACAGCAACAAAAGTTAAAGTGAGTGCAAGTTGCTCAGTCGTGTCTGACTCTTTGCAACCCTATACAGTCCATGGAATTCTCCAGGCCATAATAGTGGAGTGGATAGCCTTTCCCTTCTCCAGGGGATCTTCCCAACCCAGGGATCAAGCCCAGGTCTCTGGCATTGCAGGCGGCTTCTTTACCAGCTGAGCCACAAAGAAGTTGTTATTTCTTTCACATCTGTGTCATTATAGAAGCAAATCTCAACCCCACCACAGCTCACTGCTGCTGCTGCTGCTGCTAAGTCGCGCCAGTCGTGTCTGACTCTGTGCGACCCCGTAGACGACAGCCCACCAGGCTCTACCGTCCCTGGGATTCTCCAGGCAAGAACGCCATTTCCTTCTCCAATGCGTGAAAGTGAAGTTGCTCAGTCATGTCCGACTCTTCACGACCCCATGGACTGCAGCCTACCAGGCTCCTCCGCCCATGGGATTTTCCAGGCAAGAGTACTGGCGTGGGGTGCCATTGCCTTCTCCGCCACAGCTCACTAGAGATTTCCAGATGAACTCTATTATTGCTTCTACAGTGGGATAGTATTGTTTAATAGTAGATTGTAGCCCTTAGGGTGTCCCATTTGAAGTTCCTTACCTAGATACTCACTCCGGTCTCTGTAAAAACAAGAGGAAAACTCAATGTCCTCAACGACGGCATGTTGGCTGAGGACTGTCTGGTCCCATCTTCACCCCATCTATATGACCATGAACTTAGTCAAATATCAGCCTCACTCCCAGTCCTGCATCCCACTCCCACCTCTCTTATGATACTATAAGTTCCTTGCAACCCACTAAATACTCAAGCTTTAGTATTTTTTGCATGCTCTCTTCCTTGCCTTCAAATTTCTTCCTTCCCCACTTTCTCATCAGACTTATCTATCATTCTGCTTCAACTACTGCCACCCACCCCCACTCTTCAAAATAGTTATCTCCCTTCCCCAGACTCTTGGAGCTCTCCACACATACCCTTCCTGGCCCTTATCAAATGCAGTGTTGTTATCTATTTAATGTCTCTCTCTACCACTGGACTGTTTTAACTCCACAGAACAGAAGCTACCTTAAGTTGTCCTTGCTTTTTTTCCCCAAATTTTCTCCACCATCTTCTAACTCCAACACACACACACACACAGTCTGATGCACAGTAAGAGCTCATCAGTGTCTAATAAATGAATAAGTTTTTCCTTCACCAGAGAGAACCCCAGCAAGTCATAAGAAATAAATTAAAAGCATAAATAACAGTCACTAGTTCTAAAATGGTAATTCAATTGAAAGAAATAGGAAAAGCAGTTCATCTGCATCAGAAAGTTCTAATCTTCAGACATCAAGCAGGAGAATCAACCACCGGCGCTAGAAAATGAAGAATACTCATCACAACCAGGTTCTCTCTAAAGGACACACACCCAGGGCCAAACAGTCCAGTCACAGAGGAACCAGCCAGTACTTAGAGTTCAAGTCTCTGACGCCAGTGCCAGAGAGTAAGGCACACAGTACAAGAGTAACAACAGTTGCCGTTTGGGGCACCTAATTCACCAAGCTCTGAATTTACCATTATACGTATGTTATCTCACTTTAGCTTTATCCCAGCCCTGTGAAGGAGATATTATAATTTCCATTTCACAGATAAAAAAATGCTCTAACTATCCAAGATTCAGCCTTGGCCTGAGTCCAAAGCTTGTGGTCTTCATCTCTGGATCCTGCTGCTCTCCACTTGGCCTCCAAGCTAGCTGCTGGTGGAAGCTAGCACGGTTATGTTCAATCTTGTGTCTCCAGCACCTAGAGCAGTGCCTGGCATATATTTGCTAAATGTTGCGGTGAAGTATGTATGAAATATGTATGGCAGAAAGTGAAGAACTAAACAGCCTCTTAATGAAAGTGAAAGAGGAGAGTGAAAAAGCTGGCTTAAAACTCAAAAACATTAAAAAAACTAAGATCATGGCATCTGGTCCCATCACTTCATGGCAAACAGATGGGGAAACAATGGAAACAGTGACAGACTTTATTTTCTTGGGCTCCAAAATCATTGCAGACAATGAGTGAAGCCTTGAAATTAAAAGATGCTTGCTCCTTGGAAGAAAAGTTATGACCAACCTAGACAGCATATTAAAAAGCAGAGACATTACTTTGCCAACAAAGGTTCATCTAGTCAAGGCTATGGTTTTTCCTGTGGTCATGTATGGATGTGAGAGTTGGACTATAAGGAAAGCTGAATGCCAAAGAACTGATGCTTTTAAACTGTGGTGTTGTAGAAGACCCTTGGGAGTCCCTTGGACTGCAAGATCAAACCAGTCCAACCTAAAGGAAATCAGTCCTGAAAATTCATTGGAAGGACTGATGCTGAAGCTGAAACTCTAATACTTTGGCCACCTCATGCAAAGAACTGACTAACTGGAAAAGACCCTGATGCTGGGAAAGATTGAGGGCAGGAGGAGAAGGGGATGACAGAGGATGAGATGGTTGGATGCCATCACCAACTCAATGGACAGGAGTTGAGCAAGCTCCAGGAGTTGGTGATGGACAGGGAGGCCTGATGTGCTGCAGTCCATGGGGATGCAAAGACTCAGACACAACTGAGCAACTGAACTGAGCTGAACAGCGAAATATGGGTTTCCCAGGTGGTGCAAGTGGTAAAGAACCTGCCCGCCAATGCAGGAGACATAAGAGATGCAGGTTCGATCCCTGGGCTGGGAATATCCCTGAAGGAGGGCATGCTAACCCACTCCAGTATTCTTTTCTGGAGAATCCATGGACAGAGGAGCCAGGTGGGCTACAATCCATAGGTTAACAGAGTCAGATACGACTGAAGCAACTTAGCACACATGCACAGTGAAATATCTTCTTGGTAAAAAGAGACCTCTCTCCTAGTCCCTGGACATTTTTATTACACCCTCTAACCAAGGACTGAATGTCTGGTTCCATCCCACTCCAAGCCTCAAGGCCCCACTGAACACGCAAGCCTGGGGGATGTGCATTAAATGGCCATCTTCCAGGTGTGATGTGAGGGAATTCCAGCACTTTCCTGCACAGCCTTTATCGCAATGGAGCAAAGCATCACAGATGATCCTTGCAGACTTTTATCCAGGGCAAACTCAAACCCCAAAAAGGGCTGAAAGTGGGAGGGGAATTAATGAAAACCCTTCTCTACTCTGCTCAGGTTTGTGTAGTCGCTGCCTCAAGGACTCAACTTGTTTTTTTTTCCACATGGACTCTCTGGGTCTTAGGGATATCTCCTAATGCATGTGGATTTATTTATTTATGTTGCCCAGTGAATTACACATATGCTGTGAAAAAAATATATTATTCTTAAGTGCAGAAAAACTAAAGACTAAAGTAAAGTGTTTTACTTTTTTGCTTTTCCTTTCTGCTTAGTCTTCACACAGATCCTGGTAACAGGGGAGTAAATAATTACTGTGTTCAACCAGAAATTTTTGAATGTCTGTCAGGACCTTTGGGCACTAAACTGAAACACTGACCTTAGATAATAAAGCTGCCGATCTTTCCACATTGTCTTTTAAGACTTTGAGGATAGGAATACCTTACATAAGATGTAGAATAAATGGCAGAGTGATTGATATGGTATTTGGACTACAGAAAAAGAGAAAAAGGTACAATTCGTGATTCATAAGAGGCAGAAGGTAGAAAGCAAGCTTCTTTCTCACCGTGTCAGTCCCTAAGCCAGAATCTAGGTAACATCCGAAAAACGCTTACTCCAGAGTCCAGCAGTTTGCTGACAGTGCAATGCATAACCAGGAGCTTGCCCCCAGTAACCATTTTCTACAAAAATACAGCTCTTTTCTCTCCTATTTGGAAATACAAGTAAAAGCAGTGATAGGCCTGAGCTGTAGCTAGCCCTCTTTGATAAAAAATATAACATGTTGTTAATATTCCAGCACTTAGCACAATGTCTGACAGAAAACTGGTGTTCAATATCTGTGCGGTTCAAGGAAGAAATTTTTGTGTCTAACTCAGTGACCCTGCAGAACTCTTTCTAATTTTATACTCTTAAAAGCATACAGAATTATTAAATCAGATTATGGTCTATCAGAGGCTTCTTGCTACGGAGAAAAAACGTGGAGCTTGAGATGCATTTCACAGAGTCGTTTTGATAGTTGACAGAGAAGCTTTTATTGCAGAACGGCGCTGCCTGCTTCTACCACATTTTCCTCACTCTGTAATCATTGCTCCCGCCATGGTGCTGACATGGGAGGGGAGCCGAGTGAAATATTTCAGTTGGCTGGAAGTTAACCCCTCAAGTCACAGAATGTTACAGAGAACCAGTGTTGAAGAGAATGCAGGCAGGGACTTCTCTGGCGGTCCAGTGGTTAGGACTTGGCGCTTCCATTGCATGGGGCACGGGTTCAGTCCCTGGCTGGGGAACTAAGATCCCACCAGCTGTGTGGAGCAGCCAAAAATAAAATGATTAAACATACAAAAGAGATAGCAAGTGGGAATTTACTGTGTGACACTGGGAGTTCAACACAGTGCTCTGTGACAACCTAGAGGGGTGGGATGGGGTGGGAGAGGGGTTCAGAAGGGAAGGGATACATGTATGCCTGTGGCTGATTCATGTTGATGTATGGCAGAGGCCAACACAATATTGTAAAGCACTTATCCTCCAATTAAAAAAAATAGAAAAAAAAAAAGAGAGAGTGCAGGCAGAACTCAGGTCTGCACTCAGAGTGTGAGCTCCCTGAGAGCAGGGAGCCTCAATGCTTCAGTGGCTAGCATGGTTCCTGAGAGAGAACAGGACTCAATAAACAGTAACAAGACACCCCCCCAGTTCTAGAGTTCTGGGTGGGAGCTTGAGGAATAGGGGCAAGAAATCATCCATTCTTATTTTGTTCTTTTTTTAAAAAAATTGTTTTGTTCTTTTTAGCCAGATTAATCTGTCCAACTAGATTAACCAGCCTTCCCAGTATCTGGGTTACGGAGCCCTAAGTACAGAGATGTCACTGAGAACACGGCGGGGCGAGGCCAAACCTGGAAACAGAACTTCACTGCCAGGCTGGCCGTCTCCTCTTGCTTTTGCAGAGTGACTGAAAACGAACGTGGGCTGCCGAGAGGCTCACCTACCAGGTCTGGCACTCGGCCCACTGTCTGGCCCACGCTGCACAGGCCATCAAATTCCACAGGCCCTCAGAGATGTTTATTTTTGCACTCTGCAGACTCTGCTCGCTGCTGGAGCCAGGGCAGGTCACACAAAGGACACGGTGTTGCCAAGCTGAGAATGTGGGGTGCTCCTCAGTGCAAGACCCAGAATCTGAATTTCTTCCTGGAAATGAACAAGTTACCAAAGTTTTTAGGAAAGTTCCTTCAAGATGTAGGTGATTGTCTCTGTCTCTGCCTTGATTGAAATAGTTAGGACTGAACCCATTCCTCTTACTTCCTTCTGGCTTTGGACCCACGGAAAAGTCTGATTAAAAAAAAAAAAGGTTGGAAGTAATTCCCAACTTTTTTGTATGTGAGGTCCCTGTATACATCGCAAGGTATTTCCTTAGCCAAGTAAGGTAATAGTTGTATTTTTAGAATAAGTTATCTGTTGATTCATAAAATACGTAAAGGCAACAGTTAAAATGAATTTGAAGGCATTTTCAGATACATTTTATTTGAAGACTCACTAAGACACTTACAAACGTGAAAAACCGTGGTAACTGTGTAAGACATTCTTCTGTCCATTGACAGGATGCTGTCATGTACGTATGGATTTGTACACCTTGTACTAATTCTGTTGTCTTCTCGTGAGTCTGAGGACACCCCCCCCCCACCAAGATTAGAAGCCTCTGTTTATTAAGGGTAAGCCTAGTGCCTTGAAGAACATCAATTCCTTCTGGTTTACTTGATATATTATTTATTAAAGGTCCCAGTAGGAACTGAAAAACGGGAGATTCAACAAAAGTACTATTTAGAAAGGTGTTGGCAAGTGTTCATAAGATCTATCGAAGGTCAGCAGAGTCCTCAGGGACTGGTCCCATTACCACCTCTAGGCCAGAGAGGCTAAGGAAGAGAGAAGTTACTGGACTCTTCTGTAGAGTCACTGGTTAAAGGAAAATAGCCAGTTCGTGAGGATCTGACAGTGAAAAAAAATCAAGGAAATAAATACACCAACCTCACACTCCACCTGACTTCCAAGTCCCATCAGTGGCTGAACCCAACAGGAATCCAATTGATGTAGCCCCTACATGTCATGTGGAAAATTCTGAAAGAGATGGGAATACCAGACCACCTGACCTGCCTCTTGAGAAACCTATATGCAGGTCAGGAAGCAACAGTTAGAACTGTACATGGAACAACAGACTGGTTCCAAATAGGAAAAGGAGTACGCCAAGGCTGTATATTGTCACCCTGCTTATTCAACTTATATGCAGAGTACATCATGAGACACGCTGGGCTGGAAGAAGCACAAGCTGGAATCAAGATTGCCAGGAGAAATATCAATAACCTCAGATATGCAGATGACATCACCCTTATGGCAGAAAGTCAAGAGGAACTCAAAAGCCTCTTGACGAAAGTGAAAGAGGAGAGTGAAAAAGTTGGCTTAAAGCTCAACATTCAGAAAACGAAGATCGTGGCATCCGGTCCCATCACTTCATGGGAAATGGGGAAACAGTGGAAACAGTGTCAGACTTTATTTTTTTGGGCTCCCAAATCACTGCAGATGGTGACTGCAGCCATGAAATTAAAAGACGCTTACTCCTTGGAAGGAAAGTTATGACCAACCTAGATAGCATATTCAAAAGCAGAGACATTACTTTGCCAACAAAGGTTCGTCTAGTCAAGGCTATGGCTTTTCCAGTGGTCATGTATGGATGTGAGTTGGACTGTGAAAAAAGCTGAGCGCCGAAGAATTGATGCTTTTGAACTGTGGTGTTGGAGAAGACTCGTGAGAGTCCTTTGGACTACAAGGAGATCCAACCAGTCCATTCTGAAGGAGATCAGCCCTGGGATTTCTTTGGAGGGAATGATGCTGAAGCTGAAACTCCAGTACTATGGCCACCTCATGCGAAGAGTTGACTCATTGGAAAAGACTCTGATGCTGGGAGGGATTGTGGGCAGGAGGAGAAGGGGACGACAGAGGATGAGATGGCTGGATGGCATCACTGACTTGATGGACGTAAGTCTGAGTGAACTCCGGGAGTTGGTGATGGACAGGGAGGCCTGGCGTGCTGCGATTCATGGGGTTGCAAAGAGTCGGACACAACTGAGAGACTGAACTGAACTGTCAGCCTGCCAGGGCAGAGAACTGAGTGGAAATGGATGGTCAGTGAACTTGGAGGCGCACATGGAAACTGTCCTGCACACCAGGGTAACCTAAAAGCTTGCCCTATAGTGCACAGGGCTATGGTTAAAAACGAGGTCAAGTTCTGAGCCAATCAACACCTTAAAATTATATTAAGCTACTCAAGGTTACTGACTCAAACCTTCTGGTGTATTTCAAATATATAACTCAATTGCACAACCAAACTCCTCTGCAGCTCATATTGAAATGCTCCCTCCATTTCAGCCCGCGATCACCTTTATAAGGGCAACTCTGCATCTCTGAAGCTAATCTTTCTACCAAGTTACAGACTCAAATTTCCAACAGGCTACAGGGTACCTCAGACTCTATAAGGTATGTCTATAAAGCATTGGCTAGTCTCTCCTGGAAACACATTTTATTTTCATGCTGTTACCATTTCCCAACTAGGTGCATTAGAACACTCTGAGGCTTTTGACTTCTCCCCATCTCTCAGAAGAAGTGAGTGAATCTCATACCACTTCTGCTGGTAGCTGGCTCAGATCTGCCCTCCCTCTTAATTTCCCAAGACCTTATACCTGAACAAAGTAAGAGCCTGTCTTGGCTGGCCTGACTAATCCTGACTCCACCACTTAGAATTAAGACTTCCCTGCACTTATTAATTATGACTCTTATTTTATGCTTCAAGGCCTCAGGTCCCTCATCTGCAGGGTGGAGCCATGCATAGCGTCCTACCACTGGGGACAGAGACCTCCTCTCCATTGATTCAAAGGGGCAGAAACTCCAGCACAACTAGCCTCTCCAGCCTTTCTTTACCTTCTCACCTACTTTTCTCCCCAGGAGAAGGAGTTGGTTATCTGATTCATGGGTGTGGGAAAAACAGAGGTACATGCTCAGCTTTTTGTTTTCTTCTTCAACATGGGATCTGCCTGCAAGCAGAGAGTGCTCATTCTTTTCAGCTCTTTCACTCTATACATAAATCCGGGGCAGATGCCCATCAGACGAGGCTTGTGGCTGCTTGAGGGCTGCCAGGGTCGGTGACAGGGTAGCTCCACCTTTAATGTGGCTGGAGTGTTGCAGTCCTTCTTGGCTAGTAGTTCTGAGCCTCTCTCCCCAAGTATCAGCACACAAGGCAGCATTTTAGGAAAGAATAGTTAACATTTATTTGAATACATACTACGGGCAGATCCTATGCTTTGTAATATAATATGGATTACCTCATTTCATTTTCTCAACAACTCTGTGAGGTAGGAATTGGGATCGAAAAGATCAGTAAACCACTGGTCTCCTCACAAGTTCAAAACCAATTTAGAGTTAGAAACAAGAACCAGTCAATACTCTGGCCACCTGATGCGAAGAGTCGACTTAGTGGAAAAGACCCCGATGCAGGGAAAGATTAAGGGCAGGAAAAGAAGCAGGTGACAGAGGATGAGATGGTTGGATGGCATCACCGACTCAATGGACATGAGTTTGAGCAAATTCCGGGAGATAGTGAAAAACAGGGGAGCCTGGCATGCTGCAGTCCAAGGGGTTGCAATCAGACAGGACTGTGTGACTGAACAACAACCTTCTTACTATGACGATTGTTGATGTAACAGACCGCCTCCATGAGTCTTAGGAAAGGGATAGGAATTTAAAATTTCAATATTCTTTGATTATCATAATATTTCATATCAAGACAGTGCGGAAAATAACAGTGACATCAAGTAGAACTTTATAAACTGCAAAAGAAAATCTATCACCATTTCCTGTCCAAAGACTTCACCGGGAGGCATTCACATGGATCCTGAGGCTGGGTGTGAAAGCTGTTTTGAATGCACATTTCTCTGTGGAGGCTTACAAGAGGCCCTTAGGCCATGGTGCAACTGTAAATAGTAACACAACACAGCTCAGGGAAAAAAAAGTCTTAAAAATAAAAAAGAAACTCACATTCCTCTGACAGGATACTCCTCTCCAAAGAGTTCCAGAGGTTTCCCCATCCCTCAGCTATATCACTGCCCTTTGAAGCCTTTTAGACTGCTATAAATATGAATGCTGAAGCACAGACCAGGGCACTTGGCCTGGGGTCAGACACGTCTGGCTTTGAATCCCAGTGCTGACAGTTAATAGCTGTATGAACTTGACATTTGATTTAACTTCCTAAGTCTGTCTCCTGCTCTGTACTTTGGAGTTAATAGCTCCTCTTTATTAGGGCTTTAATAAGGATTAAAGGGCAAAATATGTGTTAAAGTGCCTGACAACTATTAAAATATTCACATAATAACATATATTAATCTCCTTCCCTATTATACCAGCTGGTACATTTTTCATCTATATTTGTACCTTTCAATAATTTTCCTAATTAAAAAGTGAAGCAAAAAGAAAAAAAAAAGCAAAGCAATTATACAACTATATAGTAGACACTCAAAAAATGCTTACCTAAGTTAGACATATACCAGTTACGATTTCAAATAACGACATAGTTGCTGCTAAGTCGCTTCAGTCGTGTCTGACTCTGTGCGACCCCATAGACGGCAGCCCACCAGGCTCCCCCGTCCCTGGGATTCTCCAGGCAAGAACACTGGAGTGGGTTGCCATTTCCTTCTCCAATGCATGAAAGTGAAAAGTCAAAGTGAAGTCGCTCAGTTGTGTCTGACTCTTCGCAACCCCATGGACTGCAGCCTACCAGGCTCCTCCGTCCATGGGATTTTCCAGGCAAGAGTACTGGAGTGGGGTACCATCGCCTTCTCCACGACATAGTTAGCAAAGTATTAATAAATAAATATCTTTATCATGGGCTTCCCTAGTGGCTCAGCAGTGAAGAACCCACCTGCAATGCAGGAGACACAGTTTCAGTCCCTGCATCAGGAAGATTCCCTGGAAAAAGAAACGGCAACCCATTCTAGTATTCTTATCTTGGAAATCCCATGGATGGAGGAGCACCGTCTTGCAAAAGAGGCAGACAAGACAGCGTCTAAGTAACAACGACAATCTTTATCATAGCTGAAAGCACCCGTATTTCTTGTCATTTAGCCAAAGGAAAAAAGTCAGGGAGAGACCCAGAGATTTTATCTATGTCAATTTTCCCTTACATTATTGGGACAAGACAAAGAAGTTAAATAATTGAATGAGGGAGCATGGCAAAGAGAAAATGATGGGGAAAACAGTAAATTCAAGAAATACTATGCTCTTTGAACATTTAAACTAATTTTCACTTCTCTGCAATATTTAGTTGGTTCTTTCTTTTGAATTGCACACTGAAATGCTTTGCAGGCAAATATCTATATATCAAATAATAAATACGTCCATGTTCTCTGCCCTTTTTAATGACTTTTCCTAAGTAGTACACAGACGGCAAGTCCCATCCATGGATAATTATAAAGCCTTTACAAAGGACGGTTATGAGGACTGTAGCAGCGCCCAAAAAGGCCCGTGTTGGGCTAACTCTTAATCAGAAGATGAAATGTACAAGCTATGAGTACAACCACAAAAATGCATATGCGCAAGGGCACCAAGAGAAAGGAATGCAGAGAAAAAGAAAATAGCTGTGTGAGGAAAGGAAGATTATGAATGATTTCTTCCTATATTTTCTGAACTTCTTGGAATATTCTTATACCCTTCTTATAAAAAGTAATAAAACCACTTTTACACATTGTAACTAAGTATATTCTTACTGCTTTTTTTGTTTTGCAGTCAACATCAATTCATATATTCTTTTTCACATTTGGACAGATTTTACATTTGACATTTCATGTCTGTATCATGGTTGTGTCTGCCCTCTTCATTTAAACTTGTCAAGATCTTATTCTCTGGAATACTTAAAGGGGCTTTTTACTTGGGGACCAAGTACATACACGTGCACTAAAAGTTGCCCTCACTTCTTTTCTTCCCAACAGACCGAAAATAAGACATCTATCTGTGGAAAGAGAAAATTCATGATCATACGTTAAGGCTGTCTAAAGGAAATAATTCAGTTGACCAAGTTCAATTTTAGGGTTTTTTTTTCCCCCCAAAAAGTGAATGTGTGTTGTGTGTGTGTGTAAAATAAATTTATTCCAGCATGCTCTTTCACTATAATTTTCAAAACTGCTTTCCTCTTACAGAGTGATGCAATATTTGATGAGTAAATAACAAGGAATGAAAAAGTCCACTTTAGGGCAACTGTAACCAGACAAAATGAGAATACAATGTTCTTTTTGTGGCATTTTAGGCTCACTCAGGGATATCACTCCCTTTTCTTTGACAGACTTCTTGAGAGAATGCTGAAAATGACGGAACTGTCTTTGCTGGGGGTTAGGAGAAGAAGAGTTCTTAATATTTTCAGGATAAAAATAAATAAATGCTTGATTTATACCGAAAGAGTTTTAGGATCATAGGATGAGAATAGAAAATAAATATTTTAATTTCTAAAAAAAAATTAATCACCTATAAAGGTTGAAAATTGCAGTTTTGTCTGTAATTAACCATTCATGTCTTAAATCCTTACTCTTCACTTAGAAGAGAATGATGAATGGCTGAGGTCTACATTCCAAAGTCCAGTGTCATTTTTACTGGTAACAAGGCAGATTTTATGGGTGTCAAGCCTACCAATGATAAGCCGTAAGCACAGTGTGAGGGAAAAGATATAACAGACAAATCTGCAGTCAAGCACAGAATCATTGTTAAGAGTCTAATGGCAATAGAATCAACCAAGTAAAAAGAGAAAGAAAAGAGAAAAAGAAAATTCAACAGCTTGGAGTCATTTTGTGTAGAGAAAAATACATCAGCGTGTCTTCATTCAGAGCTTCCCAACTGCTGAACGTGTGGGATATGGATCTGTATTAGTCAACTTAGGCTTGTATAACAAAATATAACATAAGACCACTGACTGGCTTAAACAACAGACATTTATTTCTCACTGTTCTGATGGCTGGAAGCCTGTAACCAAGGTTCCGATAAATCTGGCTTCTGGTGAGCGCTTTCTTCCTGGCTCGTTGATGGCTGCCTTCCTGCTGTGCTCTCACACGGCCTTCTTTGGCAGGTGGGGGTGAGGGGGTGTTTGGCCAGAAATAGAGGAATGTGGGAGGAGCTCTCTGGTGTCTCTTCCTATGAGGACACTAATCCTATTAGAAAGGGCCCCACCTTTATGACTTCACTTCGCCTTAATTATTTACTTAGAAGTCCCATCTCCATGGTGGTTAGAGCTTCCATATATGAATGTGAGGGGGGACAAACATTCAGTCCATAATAGGATCCCTCAGCTGGGCAGAACCTTGGACTGGGAAGGGCCCAGGCCAGAAAGAGTCCCATGGTTTTCCCAAGTGTGGCTAAGAAGATCATGGTTTTTGAGGTCTGGATCCATGAGAGAGGTAGGGAAGCACTGATTTATGGACCCTGAATGCACCACTGTACTGTTAACCATTATGAGAATAAACTCAGTGATCCCTAGGAGTGAAGAAAAATCACAATAATGATGCTTAAATAACATGCAGTATATGCCACACCTGATCTTAGTGTTTCTTTACAAGTTAACTCATTGAATACTCACAACAGCCCTCTGATATATAAAGTATTATAACACCAGGCTTAAGAGAGAGTCCTTGATCTGAATCCGAATCTTGTCTTCTGCACTTTTAGCTCTGTAACTGTGGTTAAATTACTAAGTCTCTCTGAACCTGTTTCCTCTTCTATAAAATGGGACGGATATAGAAGCATAGAATTCCAAAAAGCTGTGAAAACGAAAAAATTTCCATACATTAAGTGTACTCATTTTGTTGCTAGATCTAAACACTCATAGTTTTTATTTACCTTTCTGGATGGGACAGTCTTAAAGGTTTCAACTCATAGTTGTGACAATTTAGTTAATTCAATTAACACACTTAGGATAGAGCCTGGCACATGTGGGAAATGATATACTACTATGAACTATTATTGTTGTTGTTCTTATTATTATTACTACTGCCATTCTCTAGATGAGGAAACGGAGGCAGAGAGAAATCAGTCTGTCCAAGCATCAGCCAGCATGTGGCACACTGGAAGTGAACCCCAACAGTATGGCTTCGAGGACTGTGGTCTTAAGCACTGCACCATCTCCACAAATTACATACATTTCTTTCATGTTTACATATGTTCAATCATGTTTAATGCTCCATGTTTAAGAACTATTAGTTGAAAAAAAAGAATGAAAGCCTGCCATTTGTAGTAACATAGATGCACCTAGAGGTTATCACACGAAGTCAGACAGAGAAAAACAAATATAATATCACTTATATGTGGAATCTAAATAAAGATAAAAAAAAAAACTGTTTCATAAAACAGACTCACAGACTTCAAAAACAAACTTATGGTTACCATAGGGGAATGGTATGCTGCTGCTGCTGCTAAGTCGCTTCAGTCGTGTCCGACTCTGTGCGACCCCATAGCGGCAGCCTACCAGGCTCCCCCGTCCCTGGGGTTCTCCAGGCAAGAACACTGCAGTGGGTTGCCATTTCCTTCTCCAATGCATGAAAGTGAAAAGTGAAAGTGAAGTCGCTCAGTCGTGTCCGACTTAGCGACCCCATGGACTGCAGCCCACCAGGCTCCTCCGTCCATGGGGTTTTCCAGGCAAGAGTACTGGAGTGGGGTGCCATTGCCTTCTCTGGGGAATGGTATAAGAAGGGATAAATCAGGAGTTTGGGGTTAACAGAAGCACACTACTGTATATGAAACAGATAATCAACAGGGACCTACCTCTATAGCACAGTGAACTCTAGTCAATATTCTGTAATAACCTAAATGAGAAAAGAATCGGAAAATCTGTAAAACTGAATCACTTTGCTATACATCTGAAACTAACACAACACTGTAAATCAACTAAACTCCAATAGAAAATAAAATTTTTAAAAAGGCAATGTTTAATAAAATATTTTAGAAGTTTTGTCCAGCTCAGCTTCAAGGGAATTCAGCTCCATCATTCAGAATGATCCAAGAGCAGGCCCTGGGGAAGGGGGCCTGCAGCCATGTCAGTGCTCTACGATCTGAACCCCTGGTCTAGCTCACCAAACCAGGAGTCCACACCTGATCCCCAAGAGCCAACCAAAGGCTGAACCAATTCTACATCGTTTGAACAGGCAATGCATTCTTGCCTGGAAAATCCCACAGACGGAGGAGCCTGGCAGGCTACATACAGTCCATGGGGTCGCAAAGAGTCTGACACGAATGAGCGACTTCCCTTCTTCTCCAATGGGAAAATGAAGTGACTGAGTCAGGCTGGAGCTGGAAGGTGCTGAGTTAGGCTGGAGAGCCATCCTTTGCCATGAGTATACCCAGAGGAGCTAAGAACCGGGAGAGGAAGATCGCAGTTCCAGGGAGACCAATGGTTCTCAACCAGGGACAATATGAGCCATCAGGGGCCATCTGCAACGGCTAGAGACACATTCTGCCATCGCAGTCAGAGTACTTTTTTCAGCATCTGGTAGACAAGTTAAAGGTGCTGCTTCAACCCCACAGTGCACAGCACAGCTCTGCCAAAAAAAAAAAGTATTATCTGGCTCAAAATGTCAATTATGACAAGGTTGAAAACTCTGCTTTAGACTCGGAGGAAGCAACCATGTAGCACAAGGAGAGGGTGAGATAGAGGAGTTATTTGCTTTAGTTCCAGAGGCTCCTCAGGCCCCGATTCCAGCTGCTCACAAAGCTGTATAGCTCTTCCAGCCCTAAATTCACCCGAGCTTCTTTATGGTCCATGTTCCTCCTGTCCGTTTATCATTCCATAAAAGTTCCCCTTTACGTTATACCCGTTTGATGAGTTGATGTTTCCTGCAACCAAAGACAACGGCACCCCACTCCAGTACTCTTGCCTGCAAAATCCCATGGATGGAGGAGCCTGGTGGGCTGCAGTCCATGGGGTCACTAAGAGTCGGACACGACTGAGTGACTTCACTTTCACTTTTCACTTTCATGCATTGGAGAAGGAAATGGCAACCCACTCCAGTGTTCTTGCCTGGAGAATCCCAGGGGCGGGGGAGCCTGATGGGCTGCCGTCTAAGTGGTCGCACAGAGTCGGACACGACTGAAGTGACTTAGCAGCAGCAGCAGCAACCAAAGACACTAGAGCAGGTTTAGGGGAGAGCAACTCAGGATGGTGGAAAGAGTGCTTCAGGCAGAAGAAATAGTATATGTAAAGGCACAGAATTTTAGAAGGCAGGAATTTTAGAAGGCAGGTGGAGAAACACAGCGGGGGAAATGAAGAATAAAACAAAGGAGAGGAAAAATATGAGTCAAAGCACAGAAGCAGCATTAAGCATGGTACGTTTTCATGTAGAAAGGAGAGTGGTCTCACTAGGTCAGCAGGTGCATCCTGGGGAAATTAAAGACATTAAGTGAAAACGAAGCATCAGACTATACAACTATAATTGGAGAAGGAAATAGCAACCCATTCCAGGATACTTGCCTGGAGAATCCCATGGACAGAGGAGCCTGTCGGGGTACAGTCCACAGGGTCTCAAGAGTCACATACGACTTTGCAACTAAAACAACAAATAAAAACATACAACTACAATACAGGCTTGAGCTTCCCAGGTGGAGCTAGTGCTAAAGAATCTGCCTGAAACGCAGGAGCTGCAGGAGACTCAGGTTTGACCCCTGGCTTGGGAAGATCCCCTGGAGGAGGAAATGGCAACCGACTCCAGTATTCTTGCCTGGAGAATCCCATGGACAGAGGAGCCCATCAGGCTCCTTGGGGTCTCAGGTCCATGGGGTCTCAAGGAGTCAGACACGACTGAAGTGACTTAGTACATAGCATAATACAGGCTTGCATATCAGTGACTCTCTTAGGCCTAATTCATCCTTTGAATGGATAAAAGAAAAAAAAATATCGATGTGTTTGGGAATGTATACTTTCTTGGCAAGCCATCTCTACTCAGTAAAAACATTGCCCTATCAGTTAAAAGAAAAGAAAAGGAAAAAAAAAAAAAAAGCAACAAGCAGGATTTCCCCAATATGTGAAATAAACTAAAGCAGAGGCAGAAATCTCTATAGCATTTGTGGCAATCAGACAGAAGTTTTTAATCAGTAAGTTCCTTGATTCCCCTTTCTGTACTGTAGGGAGGATGCAGCATTCTCACTGTCTGGCACTGAGGAGGATCTGAGGTAGTACCTAAAAGCCCCATATGACTCACTTTTTTTTTTAATGAAAAAAGAAAAAGTCCACAAAGACTGGGAAATGGGCTTCCCTTCACCTCAGTCAAGGAGAGAGAGGATTAGCAAAAGCATCATTAAATCTTTCTGGGGAAGAAAAAACAAACAAAAGAGGGAAATATACATGTCAATTACGTGACACTGACATGGAACAGAAATAAGTTTAGAAACAAAAAGAGAAAAGGAAATGAATGTTATTAAAGCAGAGGCCCCCACAAGGCTTTGTTTCTCTTTTTCCTTCCTGCTTTCTAACAGGGATAATGTGATTCCCGAGGAAAAGCTGCTTTTGTAGTCAGCAGGTCAAAGGTCTTAGATCCAAAAACAGTGGATACACAATGTTCCAGAAGAGATGTGTGTGGCTTCCTGGTACTGAATCGACCCCTGCAGGTCAAAAGACACCCGGGATGAAACACCGAACTGTGGAATGAAATGCATACCCCTTCACTGCCAACAGGCAGTTCTTCAAGGGTGGTGGACAGCCACCAGGAACCTTTTGACAGCTGGCTGGGAAGGAGGCCTGGGCTCGGTGGGATCGGTACAAAGGGTCAGATTCCTCTGAGTGAGCACCGCCATCCTGGGGAAAGGCAGCAAGGCTCCTCTAAGAGGAAATAACATCCGGCTGATGCATTGGGTGTTTAAAGGAAATGCCCAGGATGGTGTAGCAAAAAAAGACAACTCAACATTTTAATTTCATAGGTGAACATCATCATCACAACAGCAGACACTACTTTTTGAGCACTTATCTGTGAGCTAACCACTGTGCTAGGAGAGTCACAGACATTAATTATAGTCATTCAGAAAGGGATCTGAGGTACCTCCCTGGTGGCCCAGAGGTTAAGACTCCATGCTCCCAAGGCAGGAGCCCCAGGTTCAATCGATGGTGGGGAACTAGATCCCACATGCCACAATTAACTATTCCACATGCTGCAACAAAGACCTGGTGTGGCCAAATAATTAATTTTTTTTAAAGTATGGTATCTGGATACCTGCACTTCAGCATCAGTGCAGCTTGGCATCATGGTACCACAGTTTTATACGGCAGAATTTCACTGTCCTTTCTGAATTAATGCCGTGCCTATAAAAAGTGCTAATAAGGGCTTAGGAGCCAAACCCATCCCTTCCAAACTGGCAGGCGATGGGAGGGGTTCAGTGAGACTTGGGAAACAAGCTGGCTTTCATTAGTCGGGTCACTGCAATGCCCATGACTGAGACAGCGGCAGTGATAACAAACCAACAGTCCCACCAAAGGATGCCTCAGAAATCTAAAAACACTCCTTCTCTGAGCAGTTTGGAGGATTTTCAAAGAATTACCTCCCTCATGAAAAGGAAGCAGGGGAGCTTCCCTGGTGGCCCAGTGGTTGAGAGTCCACCTTGCAATGCAGGAAATACAGGTTCAATCCCTGGATGGGGAACTAAGAGCATCCATGCCACAGAGCAACTAAGCCCGTGCGCTGCCAACCGCTGAGCCCACACGCTCTGAAGCCCACGCGACACAACTAGAGAGCCCGAGTGCCACAACTAGAAAGTTGGTGTGCCACAACAAAAGATCCTGCAGGACGCAATGAGACTCCGGGTGCCACAGTATAAAAACAAAATTAAAAAAATAAAAGAAGTTCGGAGGAAGAATGACCAGGATGCTGAGCGCTCATGGTGAACCAAGACACAAACTATACCCAGAGC
This sequence comes from Bos grunniens, assembly GCF_055505025.1. Lineage (NCBI taxonomy): Eukaryota > Metazoa > Chordata > Mammalia > Artiodactyla > Bovidae > Bos > Bos grunniens. Next base: position 11,513,443 of record NC_141190.1, read on the forward strand.
AGAGATATCAAGATCTGGTTGAACTTATTCTGCACAATATTAGGATAAGTAGAAGCTCTGATGTGACAAGAGTCAGAAATGGGAACTGATACATCCGCAAAGTGACCGGGAAGTCACTTTGCCAACTTACACCCCTGTTGGCACAAGCCTCTTGAAAGGAGTCTTTTGACAGAAAAGAAAGGGTGACTGTACTTCTTACTTTTAAATACTCATCTCTAAAAAATCTGACTATTTTTACAATGGCATTAAATTCTGAAAAATCCTTTGAAATTACTCTTTGTATTGTTTTCAAATCCAGGTCATTTAAATAAGGAATTCATGCTCACCATTTTGTAGACAAAGTATTTTGACCCCAAAGTACTGCCTAATTTGATCATCAATAATGCAAATCAGACTTGGTTCCCAATGACCTTTGATGTTTCCAAAAATTATATTCACCTTCTTGAAGACCAGACATTATTGAGGATATTCAAAGAATAAATTAAAAGTTTAAAGTAGCTTCAAAAAATGAAAGTTCTAAAATACAATGAACAATGATAGCTTGACCTTAAAAGTCCCTAAGGCTACTTTTAAGAGGATAATATCAATTGGATATATATTTCACACTATATTTTTGAGTCAATATTTTACTACATGTATTTATACCTGTGAATATTTAATACAGTCTGTTATTTCAAATATGCTGAAAAAAGGTATAAAAGTTATTGTTAACTCACCCCTAAAGATATCAGTCCAATGTCCTTTTATAATCATAAAAGTCAGTATAATTGCTGGTCATCATCAAGGAGAAAGTGGAATACACTGAAAAATATAATCCTGCTTGTATCAAACATCAGCATCCATAATGCTGCATATAATTCTGTTCACTTGCAAATAATATATATTTCAATCTCAGAAGAGTCAGATGACTAAAGTGTCTCAAGATATGAAGTCTCCATGTGAAGAGGAATTAAAAAGTAGGGAGTTTCTTCAATAGCAGAGAAATAGATCAAAGAGTGATGGGCTTGAATCTCACAAATTACAGGGCTCAGCCTACCAGACTGCCCCATGCTGGTCTCAGGCCCTGGGGCACCCGTACCTGTGGCTGATCAACTAGATTTCTGGGTGACCACCCCCTTTTCAGGTTCTAAAATTTGCTAGAATGGCTCACAGAACTCAAGAAAACACTACTTACTTTTACTGATTTATTATAAAAGATATAGATGAACAGCCAGATAGAAAGATACATAGGGTGAGGTCCGAAAGGGTCCTGAGTTGGAAGCTTCTGTCTGTGGAGTTAGGGTGTGCCACCCTCCCAGCAAGTGGATGCCAAGTTCACCAATCTAGAAGCTCTCCGAATCTCTAGTTCAAGAGCTTTTATAGAACTCAGTCTCCAGCCCCACTTCTTTCCTCTCCCAGGAGATGAGTGAGTAGGGCTGAAAGTTCAAATCCTCTAATCACTGAGAGGAAAGTGGAGAGAAAGCTGGAGACCAGCCCCACCCTGAGGCTATCAAGCCACCCCTCCAACTGCCACTGCCCCCCTCCAAAATTATCTCAGTAGCATAAACTCAGGTGTGCTTAAAAGAGCTTCCCTGGTGGCTCAGTGGTAAAGAATCAGCCTGCCAGTGCAGGAGATGCTGGTTCGATCCCTGGGTCAGGTAGATCCCTTGGAGAAGGAAATGGAACTCATTCTCCAGTATTCTTGCCTGGGAAATCCAAAGGACAGAGGAGCCTTGGACTACAATCCATGGGGTCGCAAAGAGTCAGACACAATTTAGCAACTAAACAAGACAACTAAGTATAACAAAGTACACTCCAATCGCTCAGAAAATCCCAAAGGTTTTCAGGATGCCTTACCAGTAGCTAGAGACAATAACTATGTTTTTTTATTTACTATAAAATTTTATTTTTACTATACCTCAAAGTTTCAATTGAGGTAATGATATAAAATTAATGTGAAATTATATTGTGATGAGCCAGATGACCATCTTCAGAATTTACACCAAAAAACCTCATTTCACATCTCTTGGGTTCCTCACTCAGCTTTGAAAATACAAAAAGGCTGGGAGAGTGAAGATTAAAAAAGAGGCTTTTGGGGAATTCCCTGATGGTACAGTGGTTAGGACTCAGAGCTTTCACTGCTGTGGCCCCAGTTCAATGCCTGGTTGGGGAACTAAGATCCCGCAAGCCATGTTGCAGCTTCAGAAGATAAAGAAGATTTTTTTTTTTTTAAGAGACAATTTCTTTATGGAGGATGGCTCGACCCCTATCTCATGCTTAGAAAAACGAGGGTGTCAAGGAATCCAGGGCCTAGTTGGGACTCTGCGTTTGAAAGCACAGTGGAGGGGGATCAGATTCCAGGCCCAGGGGACCAGAAGAGAAGCTGGAAAATGACTCTGACCCTGGCACAGAGGAGAGTTGCCCCCTTCTGGCAATAGTAACTGCATGTTCCCTTCTTCAGGAGGACTCCAGGGATCCAGGAAAGTTTCCCACAGGTCATGACAGACTTTGCTGTGGAAAAAGCTGCCTGGAGCCATTATCTATGCTAGCTGAGTCACTTAGCCTTATCTGACTCTTTGCAAGCCCTCCAGGTTCCTCTGTCCATGAGATTCTCCCGGCAAAAATCCTGGAATGGATAGCCATGCCCTCCTCTAGGGGATCTTCCCGACTCAGGGATTGAACTAGCATCCTTTTCATCTCCTGCATTGGCAGGTAGGTTCTTTATCACTAGGACCACCTGGGAAGCCCTCACAGTCCCACCCAAGAGGGTCTCTAGGAAGGGGAAGTGGTTCTCTCATGCACGGCAAGGGTCCATAACTATCAGAGAGCCAAGAACTGAGGGGGTTACAAGCAGCCAGGGAAGCACCTCATGCCTCGTGCTTGTGCCTAGAGGGACAAGCAAAAATAAAATTAAATTAAAATGAAACCAGCCCCTGGATAAAGAGTGTACATACCAAGTAAGATTGTGCCCTCATCTCCTAATCTCCTCAATGACTGAACTAAGCCCTAGTGGAGCTCAATTTTTTTTTTGTTTTACAACAAGCTGGGAGAAAAGAAACACTAGTCCAAAAAAGAAGGAAGGATGATGCCTCCCTCTCCCTCTCCAAACAGCCAACTTCATAGCAGTGCTGCCTGGGGAGAAGGTAAGACAGCATTAAGTTAAATTTTACATTTTTATAATTTGCGTGGGTTCAGTTCAGTTCAGTTCAGTTCAGTCGTGTCCGACTCTTTGCAACCCCATGAACTGCAGCACGCCAGGCCTCCCTGTCCATCACCAACTCCTGGAGTCCACCCAAACTCATGTCCATTGTGTTGGTGATGCCATCCAACCATCTCATCCTTTGTCATCCCCTTCTCCTCCTGCCATCAATCTTTCCCAGCATCAGGGTCTTTTCTAATGAGTCAGCTCTCTGCATCATGTGGCCAAAGTACTGGAGTTTCAGCTTCAACATCGAGTCCCTCCAATGAATACCCAGGACTGATCTCCTTTAGGATGGACTGGTTGGATCTCCTTACAGTCCAAGGGACTCTCAAGAGTCTTCTCCAACACCACAGTTCAAAAGCATCAATTCTTCGGCCCTCAGCTTTCTTTACAGTCCAACTCTCACATCCATACACGACCACTGGAAAAACTATAGCCTTGACTAGACAGACCTTTGTTGGCAAAGTAATGTCTCTGCTTTTTGATATGCTGTCTAGGTTGGTCATAACTTTCCTTTCAAGGAGCAAGCGTCTTTTAATTTCATGGCTGCAATCACCATCTGCAGTGATTTTGGAGCCCCCCAAAATAAAGTCTGTCACTGTTTCCACTGTTTCCCCATCTATTTGCCACGAAGTGATGGGACCAGATGCCATGATCTTCGTTTTCTGAATGTTGAGCTTTAAGCCAACTTTTTCACTCTCCTCGTTCACTTTCATCAAGAGGCTTTTGAGTTCCTCTTCACTTTCTGCCATAAGGGTGGTGTCATCTGCATATCTGAGGTTATTGATATTTCTCCTGGCAATCTTGATTCCAGCTTGTGCGTCTTCCATCCCAGCGTTTCTCATGATGTACTCTGCATATAAGTTAAATAAGCAGAGTGACAATATGCAGCCTTGATGTACGAATTGAGATGGTGTGACTTGAAGTGACCAAGAGTGAACAGAAAGTTACAGAAACCGTTCACGTTTTCATCCAGAGATAGTGGTGGGCTATTCTCTACTGAACAAGTTTTAAAGAGAAAATGGGAAATGGGGAAAAAAAAAAAGAGTTGCAGCCCTCCACAAAGGAGGGCTGTTCAACATCAATAAGAGTATCACTGTGACCCATAAAAATTTTACAAAATATCTCCGGAGGCAAAACCAATTGAAGTAGAAATAGTCAGGAAAAGTTTAGACCAATTCATAGATAATATAGTAAGTCCCCTACCTATGATCGTTCAAGTTTCCAGCTTTCAAAGTTGTAAGCGTGCATTCCCTCAACATTAGGCGTGAGTGAACTGCAGCTCAACCTCCGTCTCCTATTGCTGACAGTCCTTCGGCTCTACCAGCTCCCACCTCCTCTCCCTCCCCCAGTCCGCAGCTCTTCTTGCCTGTTCACTCGATGCCACCCTGTGTGCCAGCTGTTCTACTGCACCACTGTACATTTCAAGGTTATGTACTGTAAGATTAAAAATGTCTATTTTTTCTGTTTTTTCGGTATTATTGTATGAAAAGTATTATAAACACAGCACATAGAGCCGATTGTGTTAACTGGGTACCTAGGCTAACTCTGTTGGACTTACAAACTGGACTTATGAACGAGCTCTCGGAACATGTGTATGTGGGGACTTATTGTATCAAAATAGGTTTCCCAGACCAAGAGGGAAGATATTTGGAAGCTGCTGTCACACTTTGATGCTAACATGATATCCATGTCCTCCCACTGGCTCCATCTGTTTGTGGTGTCACACTTACAAAAGAACCAAAGGGCAATTTTAATGTTTTAAAGCTGCACATATCTTAATTGACCATAACCATAATATAGCAAAATAGAGCAATCCATCATGATCAGTACTTCATTGACCAAGGCACTTTAAATAAGACTCTATAAAGATGATGATAAATGTATATAGATTATCCACTAAAGGTTATTATTGATTTTCTCTTGAAGTCATCCTTTATCTTATGTGGCCTGAGAGAGAAGAGCAGTTTAGGCACAAAAGTGGGAACAACCCAGCCATGCCTAAATGAATTAGCAAAAATTGTCTATAAATAATTTATTTTAGTAAGTCTGTACTACTTTGTCATGGTTGCACATCCATAAAATAAAAGAATAACTTACATTTGTTGTACAGTGCAATGGACTTTCTATCCATAACTATTACTGTATTTAAGTCTCAGAGATCTAGTGAGGAAAACAGAGGACGTAATGGTCATATCTTGTTTCTTCTTCTTTTTCTGCCCAGCATCCAGGCCAAATCACTTAGACCACAGCATCTCATTTTTCCATCAGGAATCTTACCCATTCTCAGATAGTGTGCTTTGGGAACCTACATGTTCCTGGAGAGGCATGGCTGGTTAGAGGCACAATGATTCATTCAGAGACTTATGAACCAAACTAGACCAGTAAGAGTCAGCCTTGCAGCATTTGCTGGAACAATTGGGAAGAAGTGCCTTCATTGCATGGGATTCCAAGTCATAGAATGGATACAGTGAGCTGCTGGTGGCCATTTTTGTCTCCACTGGGAGACACCCCACCTAAAATGAAGTCAACCCAGGAAAGAGAAGGAGTGAGATAAATACATATTTCTGAAACTGTGTAAACATTTGAATCAGCCCTAACTAAATCCCACCCTTGGAGCTCTCTGTTCAGTGAATAAATGAATTAGTTTTTGCTTATAGTCACATTGACTTTTATTTCTATTATTTGCACCCAAGCTCCTGATTAGTTTTTTGATGTCAAATTCATCTTTTCAATTCCTCAGCTTGGCTCCCCATCCCATATAGTTGTACTGTACTGTGTAGCTGTGCTGTGCTTAGTCTCTCAGCCCTGTCCAACTCTTTGCGACCCCATGGACTGTAGCCCACCAGGCTCCATTGTACGTGGAATTCTCCAGGCAAGAATACTAGAGTAGGTTGCCATGCCCTCCTCCAGGGGATCTTCCCAATCCAGGGATTGACCCCAGGTCTTCCGTGTTGCAGGCAGGTTCTTTACTGTCTGAGCCACCAGGGAAGCACCACCAATGTTTTATAGGCTTAAACACTCAAATAATCAGATAAGCCAGCAATCATCAGAACCAGGAGGTTCAGAAGAATGAGTCTGTAACATACAGCAGATATTTTAAATGCAGGGTTCTCACTAAAGTAATTTTGTCAAAACAGACTAGTACCAATCAATCCATTTCCCCTAATGCTAAAAGTTTTGGATGCCTGGGAAATTGAAGCATTGAGAGCTACAGAAATACAGTAGAAATAAAAAAATCCAAGTAACTATATTGGCTCCATTCCTGTTAGCAAACAAATTCAATCATCCACACACTATTTTTTCTTTTCTTAAAGAACTGTTAACAGCAATGTTTGGGATCAGGTTTTTCAATTATATAATATGAAAGTCTGCCAGAATTATTACATAAAGCAAATATTTTAAATCTGACAATGAAACCAATCAGTCAAGGATCAAAGAGGACATATATAGCTAGTTCATTAACAAAAACATATGTTCTAACTCACACTGTTGATAGGATATTAGTTGGTTCGATTTTTTTGGAGTGATATTTTGCAGCATCTAGCAAAAGTTTAAATGAACTTAAATTCTGACCCAGTACTTCTACATTTATTTAGGAATCTGTCATATAGTAACACTCCCCTAAATGCTCTAGTATATTTGGATAAAGGTGCATTAGCACAACTTGTAACTACAAACACACTGGAAGTAGTTTCTATTTGCAGGGAATCAGCTGGATAAATTGTGGTACATTCAGACTCCAATTTACTACAGATTGAATATAAATGTTTATCTTTGCTCTCTCCTAAAATGCCACTGATGGTAAAGGCATAAAAAACAGAAACAAGTCACAAAGATAAAGTGAACAGGAGAGATGACGACAGCAGATAAGAAATGTGAACCAAACACTGGAAGCTGGGAAATAAATGAACAGATGGTATAGGACTTAGCCAGAGAACGCTGAAACCTAAGCCAGCAGGGAAGGAATACAATAAGGAGTCAGCCAATTGCAGAATCACAGGAAGAGTCAGAAATGGAGGAACAGAGGATTTCTTAAAGGCAGCAAATGTGGTTAAAAACAAGATAGACAGAAAGTCTTTAAAAGTTCTCCTCCTCCCCACCCACCCCAGAATCAATGTCATTTGCAACAACACGGACGGACCTAGAGACCATTACAACTGAAGCAAGTCTGCTGCTGCTGCTAAGTCTCGTCAGTCGTGTCCAACTCTGCGCCAGCCCACCAGGCTCCCCCGTCCCTGGGATTCTCCAGGCAAGAACACTGGAGTGGGTTGCCATTTCCTTCTCCAATGCATGAAAGTGAAAAGTGAAAGTGAAGTCGCTCAGTCGTGTCCGACTCTTAGCGACCCCATGGACTGCAGCCTACCAGGCTCCTCCGTCCATGGGATTTTCCAGGCAAGAGTACTGGAGTAGGGTGCTATAAGTCAGACAAAGACAAATAACCATAAGATATCACATATATGTGGAATCTGAAATACAGAAATAAAGCTGTCTACAGAAGAGAAACAGATTCACGGGATGTCAAGGTGGAGAGGGTTACGACAGGGATAGATTGGGAGTTTGAGATTAGCAAATGCAAACTATTTTATAAATAGGATAGATAAGCAACAAGATTCTATTGTACAGCACAGGCAACTATACTCAGTATCCTGTGACACATCTTAGTGGAAAATAATATGAAAAAGAATACATATATGTGTATATTATATATATATATATATATATATATATATATATAACCGAATCACTTTGCAATACAGCAGAAATTTTAATATAACATTGTAAATCAACTATATACTTCAATCTCTGGAGTAGGAAATGGCAATCCACTCCAGCATTCTGCCTAGGAAATCCCATGGACAGAGGAGCCTGATGGGCTATAGTCCATGGGGCAGAAAGAGTCAGACACAACTGAGCATGCACACTGATACTTCAATAAAACTTTCTTTAAAAGTTCTCCCCCTCACACCATGAGAAAATTGGTCTCCCCTTCTCTGGAGAAAAAAATGGTGTTTACTCTGGAAACACTGCACACTATGATATTGGAAACTGCAGATACAGTTGGGGGTGAAGGGGGAAGGTGAAGCCCAATACGACAACACACAGGTTAAATGAAAACCATACTGAAAGGTGAAACACTCTGTCCCAAAACCTGTGCTTCATTTAACTCCCAGAACACCACCAGCCAAACTTCTAATATCGGGGCAAAAGACTGAGATATATCTTTGGAGAAACTGACCACACTGAGAGCGAAGGTACTAATTTGGGAGATGCAGGAACTACATTCTACAATACTGCTGGACCCAGAGCCCCTCTTCACAATGCGGCTTGCCAGTTCACCGATTCTTCCACCCAATCAGCTTTCTAGCACCTCATTCTTGAATGAATAGACAACCACAGATCACAGATAATGAAAGCCTCTAGTATAAGCTAGGATAGAGGGAAATCAGGAGGGGGATGGAAAAGTCAACTCAGAGGAAACAAGGATCATGACAGTTGAGGGCATGAAAGAAAAGGAAAGGTCAGGAAAGAATTAAAAAGAAAACACACAACTTTTGTTAGTATCTTCAAAAAGTTAAAGAAAACAGTGTAAAAATGAAGCATGAAATGGTAGGCTATGAAAAGAACCAAAAAAGAACTCTTGGAATTAAGATATGACTCTTGGAATTAAAAAGTTTATGGAAGGACTGGAAGATAAAGTTGCAGAAATACCCCAGAAAGTAGACAAAACACAAAGATAGAGAATACTAGAGAGAAAGAATAAGAAAATTACATTGGTCCAGAAAATTAAATAGTCAAATAATAGGTGTCCCCGTAACAGAGGAAACAGGAGGAAATACGTGATGAAAAACACTATAAAAACATGTCCCACATTTGAGTATCCAACAAAGTTAATGAAAATCCTCACAGCTCCCAATCTCACACCATTTACAAAAGTCAATTCAACAACATATGAAAGGCAAAATGATTAAGCTTTAAGAATATAATACCTTCATGAGTTGGAGGTAAGGACAGAATGCTAGAACAGAGCTCAAGGAGCCTTAAGCATGAAGGGAAGACACTGATTCATTTAACTGCATTAAAATTTATAAATCAGAAGATATGATTAAAGAGTTAAAAGACAAAACAGAAAACAGAATATATCTGCAACAGATATAACCCACAAAGGGTTTATATCAAGAATATAAAAGAAATTCCTATTAATCAATATGATTAAAAGGACAATACAATAGAAAATGGACTTGCACAGACAATCCACACAAATAGAAATCCAATGGCCAGTGAATATATGAAAAGATGCTCAACATTATCTGCAGTGAAACATACAAATTAAAACACGAGATAAATGTGAGCCCTAATGTAAGCTATGAACTTTGGTAAATTGCTTCAGTCGTGTTCAACTCTTTGCAATGCTTTGGACTGTAACCTGCCAGGCTCCCCTGTCCTTAGGATTCTCCAGGCATGAATACTGGACTGGATTGCCGTTTCTTTCTCCAGGGGATCTTCCTCACCCAGTAATCATAATCATAATAATAACATATCAATACTGGTTCATCAACTGTATTGAATATACCACATCAATGCAAGATGTTAATAAAAGGGGAAAACATGTGGGGCCAGAGAAAGAGTATATGGAAACTCTGTATTTTCTCTTCAATTTTTTATAAACCTAAAACTGCTCTAAGAAAGTCTATTAATTAAACACACACACACACACACACAATGAGATACCAACATACATGCACCACACTGACAAAAAATTTTAAAAGGCTGGTGATCTCAAGTGTTGGCAAGGATGTAGAGCAATGAGAACTCTCACTTACTATTAGTGGAAGTGTAAATGGATACAAATATTTTGGAAAACCACTTGGCACTATCTAATAAAGTTAAAGACAGGATTTCCACATGACCTCTCCTAAGTGTGTATCAATAGAAATGCATATACAAATGTATGAGAGCATGTGTAGGAGCGTGTTTATGCAGCCATCTTTTGTGAAAACCCCAAACTGGAAAAGTCCAAATGTCTATTAATATCAGTAACTGGAACAAAGGAAAACCAAGTTGCAATGAAACATGCACCCATACAGATGAATCTCAGAAACTTAATAATAAGTGAAAGAAACAAGTCCCCAAATACTATGCACAGTGGTATTTCATCCTCATGAATTTCACAAAATTAAAACTAAATTGTATTATTTAGAGATGTACACAAAAATGATAAACATATAAAGAAAAACAAGGAAGTGAATTCCACAAAACATAAGACAGTGGCTACCTAGCTGGGGGAAGGAAATGTGATCAAAGAGATTCAGCACACAAGAAGTGGGGCTGAAGGGGGAGTATCTTCTAAGATATTTGCAAAGTTCTATTTCTTAATCTCGTGGAGTTAGAAAAGGAAAAAATAAAAAAGAGCAAAACACGGAAAATTTAACTAGTCCCTCTGGTTTTGTAACTAGTGGTTGCTTGCATTCTCCATATCAGTCATTCTCATTGCAGCCACATTAGAAGACCAGTAAGCAGTTTTGAAATTAAAAGATGCTTACTCCTTGGAATCAAAGCTATGACCAACCTAGACAGCATATTAAAAAGCAGAGGCATTACGTTGTCAACAAAGGTCCGTCTAGTCAAGGCTATGGTTCTTCCAATAGTCACGTATGGATGTGAGAGCTGGACTATAAAGAGAGCTGAGAGCCGAAGAATTGACACTTTTGAACTGTGGTGTTGCAGAAGACTCTTGAGAGTCCCTTGGACTGCAAAGAGATCCAACCAGTCCATCCTAAAGGAGATCAGTCCTGGGTGTTCACTGGAAGGACTGATGTTGAAGCTGAAACTCCAATACTTTGGCTACCTCATGCAAAGAACTGACTCATTTGAAAAGATCCTGATGCTGGGAAAGATTGAGGGCAGGAGGAGAAGGGGATGATAGAGGATGAGATAGACGGTTGTATGGCATCACCGACTCAATGGACATGAGTTTGGGTGAACTCTGGGAGTTGGTGATGGACAGGGAGGCCTGGCGTGCTGTGGTTCATGGGGTCACAGAGTCAGACACGACTGAGCGACTGGACTGAACTGAACTGAACTGAAGCAAAGTTCTAGGGCCAGAAGAGACTAGCTCCCTCAAACTTTCATAGAACTCTGTGAACTGTTCCACTCTCCACCTTCATAAAGGGTTCTTAGGAGAGCTGTCTGGTTGAACCAGCGTCGTAAAGTGAGGGTAGTTGGCAACAATGTGGGGGGTACCAATAAGACTGACCGTTAAACTTTTTGTTAAAAGCAAAAATGAAATGAAGCAAGACCCTATGGTCTTTGCCCTCCACATCCTCCATCTGCCTTTTGTCTGTGGAAAAACTTATGCCAAAGAATAAGTTTAATCAAAGTGAGAAAATGTAGAACAAAAGAAAACAATCAAAGGAGACCAAATAATAATAGTTCAGTCATCAAGCAAAGTCAAGGACCTTTAGTTTCTCCTCAAGGGCTAAAGATAATATTCTGAGCCATATCCTGTGAGCTGCCCTGTAGATACTACAATGCTCACCATGTGGAAGAAGTTAACTGCATGATGACCAGACTGCAGCCATAAATAGGCTGCTACAGTTCTGAGAACTGGCCTCAAAAAAATGGAAACAAACCAACCCTGGAACTGAAGACTAACTTTACCCAAAACAATCAAAATGACGCTGGATTAGACCACCGATGATCTATTTCAAAATGACTGTCAGAGCTGATGGTGCTGCTTCTGCATGTAGCCCTCTCCCTGTGGCTCTCACGGCTTTTGCCCACTGGTTGTCAGTGGGGTGGAGGGAATCGGCTTTTCGACTGAAGTCGGCCCTCCTCCCCGATTGCCGGATTCCAAAATACGGCAAACTCTCCTTTCCACCAACCTGGCCTCTCTATTGGCTCTTGAGCAGCAGTTGGACTCCATTTTCAGTTCCAAAAGGATATGATCAATTCTAAGCAAAAATTTTCTTAGTGATTTAAGTATTTATTATTCAAGTGGCAAGAAATTTAAGAGCTATCTTTAACCTGATTGGTGGCATTAAGATATTGAGAGGAGAAAAAAAGAGTTGGATTAAGGATGGATAAATAGGCAAAAGGAATAAAATATTATAAATAAGTAACATAAATAACATAAAATACAAGAGAACATGCACTCTGCATAAATCCACTTTGATACTGTATCAGAAACTAGGGGTTATAATCAATCCATTATAAAGAAAAAAGTGTTCTGGAGCAAAAAAAAAAAAAAAGTATAAATTACAATTATTCTCACCACCACTACCAGAACATTAAATAATGTTTCTGATTGGTTCTTACCTCTGTAATGACGGTAACTCTCAGGACTAAGAAAATTTAGAGGACCGTGTTTTACTTCCCTACTTCCTCACTCAATGAGAATGGGTCACTCTCTCAAGAAAGCTGCATTCACAGTGGCATAGTTTAGTGCTAAGTTGCTTCAGTCATGTCCAACTTTGTGCGACCCATGGATTATAGCCCACCAGGCTCCCCTGTCCATGGGATTCTCCAAGCAAGAATACTGGAGTGGGTTGCTATGCCCCTCTTCAGGGGATCTTCCAGATCCAGGGATGGAACTCTTATCTCTTCTGTCTCCTGCATTGGCAGGTGGGTTCTTTATCACTAGCACCACCTAGGAAGCATAGAGTTGCATACAGTAAACCATATAATGCCTCCTTGCCCCACTTATCCACATTCTTATGCCACTGGATACAGGAAAATCCCACATAGGCCCACTCTCTGAACCCACCCCTCATTCACTTTCTCTGGAGTTTGAATTCTGGAAGGGAAGCCAGTTCATCAATGTTAAACTGAATCAAGACACATGTAGAAGACAAAAACCACAGATCAATAGAGTTCTAAGGAGACCCTAGGAGTCACTAGATCAGGCATGCATGATCAACTGGCATCCATGGGCTACATACAGTCTCCCAATATGACCTGTTTGACCCTCATGCTGATTTTTTAGAAATTAGAACCAGTTTCCAATACTTAAGAACCAGACAATTCTACAACGATCCAGATTTCTTGCTTTGCTTTAAAAATCTGGAGATTCTAACCACTCTGTGTCCCAAAACTTATGACATGACATGATCAGCCCCTGATGTAGCTCAAGATCCTCATTTTTCAGAATGGAAAAGCTGATGCTCAACAAAGGGAATTCACAGATATCACACAGTAAGTTAGAACCATTAATGAGATGAGAACAGAGGCTATCGGGCTCTTGACTACATAACCCTGGAGACAACCCTGGAGACGTCAGCCAACTTGCCAACACATCGTCCCTAACGCTCGGACCTGTCTAGTCATATAAGCCACAGAGCAATGTCTTGACGAGGAGCCTGGTCCACCTGCAAGGAGCTCAGGGATTCAGAAAGCTGAGAAAAGCATGGTTCTAAGCTTACCTTTCTACTTGCTGGACAGGAAGTAAACTCCTTTCATGGTTGCAGCTGCATGTCAGGGAGGCTGAGCACCAAATCCCCAGGAGGTTCTGATACTTTGTGAGCTGGGGAGGGAGGGGAACTGAGCGAGAGGAGGCCTGTGCGCCTCTACCTCCAGTCTGCACTTTAGTTAAAGTACACACTCTGTGTCTGTTCAGAATTGCCCTGTTTGGCCATGTGCCATGTTGATAAACATTTTCTCCGGATTTCCTGACTCCTCATCTAGCACACATCCTATTATATGCTATTGCTATCCTGCGTGCAGCTACTGATTTAAGGATTAGACTGGGATAAACATCAGAAAGAGATTAAAAAAAAAAAATGATTTCATTAAGAGAATGTTTCTCTGAAAGAAGACACTTTCTAATCAGATGTAAAGTAACTTTTTCCTATGGAGGTCAGAATTATATTTTACGTATGTATGTGAACTATGTAATTACTCCCCCCAAATCCTAAATTTATAAAGGCACAAAGCCTACGTAAGATAAAACTAAAAGTACAATTTTCATTTTATCTACTTCTGTACTATTTGAAAATTTAACAGGAAACAAGTATTACTGTTATACCCAATAAAAATACAGTAACATTTCTAGTTCGACTGAGATTAATTACATTAGCTATGATCTCTAATTTATATACCATTGGCTGAAGTATAATTACTGACAAGGGAAGTTGTTCCAGATATATTAGTTACGTGAACAAATTAAGTTGCAAAACTGTGTACCATCTACCACGTTTTTATCAAATATATAATACGTAAAATATCTACAAAACATCTGAACATTTTATTTTTAAAGGATAAGATATAAAAAGGAAAGACTAAGACAAAGGTACAAAATAAAATGAGGGAGAATATTAACACAGATAAAATCAATCCACTTCCTATAGGGAGGTCACAAAAGTTGGCCTTAAAATTTCTAGACATAGACAATAAAGGAAAACTAGCCTGAAGCTGAAGCTCCAATACTTTGGCTACCTGACGCAAACAGCTGACTCATTAGAAAAGACCGTGACGCTGGGAAAGATGGAAGGCAGGAGGAGAAGGGGACAACAGAGGATGAGATGGTCGGATGGCATCACCAACTCAATGGACACGAGTTTGAGCAAGCTCCAGAAGATGGTGAAGGACAAGGAAGCCTGGCATTCTGCAGTCCATGGGGTCACAAAGTGTCGGACGCAACTAATCGACTAAACAATAGCCAGATACGTGATCTGTAATGTCCACAAGGTAATGATAAACCAACTAGACTAAAGCCATACAAGTTTTCCTAACAGTAATAATAGTGACGCTTACATAGTGTTTATTGCATGCCTGGGAGTCATTCATTTAATCTTCTCTATGATGACCAAAGGGAGTGCAAAAACTACTAGCCCATTGTAAAGATGGGGAAACAGAGGCACACAGAAATTAATACATGACTTACCAAAGGTCACACAGGTGTTTAAATCCTGCCTGGAGTGCAGGCTCCAGAGTCTCCACAAATTCAATTTGAGGCTGAAATTCAGACAGAGTGACTTTTAACCACTGCAGGATCTCTTCCATCCCTCACAGGAAAAACTATGTTGTAAGACTAACATTCTCAAGATCAGTCTTACAGGAGGCACCGTGACACATTTTGGAAGGCTTTTCATTTTTTATTTAATTATTATTTTGCCATGCTACATAGCATGTGAGAAATCTTAGTTCCCCAACCAGGGATCAAACCCATGTCCCCTACAATGGAAGTTCGGAGTCCTACTCCCTGGACCGCCAGGCAAGTCCCTTGGAGGGCTTTTTAGATGGGACTGTACCTGTATAGCAATGGCACCCCACTCCAGTACTCTTGCCTGGAAAATCCCATGGATGGAGGAGCCTAGAAGGCTGCAGTCCATGGGGTCGCTGAGGGTTGGACAGGACTGAGCAACTTCACTTTCACTTTTCACTTTCCTGCATTGGAGAAGGAAATGGCAACCCACTCCAGGGTTCTTGCCTGGAGAATCCCAGGGACGGGGGAGCCTGGTGGGCTGCTGACTATGGGGTCACACAGAGTTGGACACGACTGAAGAGACTTAGCAGTAGCAGCAGCATACATGTATAACTGAATGGAAGGCAGCACCCTTTATCAGACCAACCCCCGTCCCACCCCCGGCCCCCTCCTACCCCCCGCCACCCCCGCTGCCACTTCTTAAACTCTCCAGCGGTTTTCTCCATTGGCCTGAGAATACCACCGATCCTCCCTACAACACACAAGGCCTTGAAGGATCCCCTTTAAAGCTTCACTTGTCACCTCTTGCCACTCTTCCCCTCAGTCTTGCTAAAGCAGCTTCCCACGTCTTCTTTCTCTGAACATGCTAAACTCATGTTTGCCTCTGGGCCTTTGCAACTGCTCTTTCTTGCCTGGAATCCCTTTCCACCCCCATGGTCTTTAAAAGGTGGTCTCTTCTTGTCATTCAGATCTCAGGTCAAATGTCTCTTTCTAAGAGAGCCCTTCCCCACCGTAACAATGCATGACCTCCCTTGTTCCCCCACCTCTAGTAACTCTATTAAATCAGGCTCTTTCATCTTCTTCATAGCACATTTATCACTCTTGGAAGCTGTTGCATTCACTAAATTTTTTATTGTTTGTCTTCACTACAAAGCCATAAGCTCTATGAGCAGGGGTAAATCTTGCCTATCTTATCCACTGCTGGATTTCCAGCACCTAGAACATGCTAATATATAACAGGTCCCCAGTAAATATTTATTGAGATTAAAAAATGAGTGAAGTCAAGGTGATCCTTACTGTGCTGCTTCTCATTTCAGTTATCTAGGCTGGCTATTCACACGGCCCAGATCCTTAACTGTTTGAAAGCATTGCTTCAGTGAGGACAGTGTAGGGAATATATGGCCTGCACAACCACCATTTGATGCTGGAATTCAGGCAGGATTGGTGCCCCCCCAAGTATTCCGGTCCAGCTGCAAACAAAAGGCCACCGCGGCATTCACCAGCTGGTGGGCAACGCTCCCGAGCAGAATTCAGCTGCTTGCCCAGGAGTTTGCATTTCAGAGCCGTGCACTGGACGGTTATCAAACATGTGTCAAGTGCCTGGAGCCCTTGGGAAAACAGAAGCAAAGAAACATCAATCATCTTGGCCGTACATCTGCCGAGCCTCGATACAGTTAATACCACTTCTTCAAGGAGCATGTATTTAAGTTTCCAGCTGCCACATCACGTTGGCTGCTACAGATCTAGGCCAACACAATGCTTATAAATACTGATTTGGCAGAGGACCAAGAATTCCCCACCTTTGTATCAACTAGGCTTCCATCGGTCCGAAGAAGCTGGACAGTGTTGGCACTCAGCTTTCTCTTATCTCTTCATCAACGATTAAAAAGATGAGAAGCAATGGAGGAGCAAAGCTTGTAGGAAACGTGTGCTCTAACCAAGATCAAAACCACAAGCTGAGGTCAGGGAAGGAGTTCCTATTCGGTAAGAAGAAACTTGTCAAATAGACACATACTTAATTTATTTCTCTCCGGTGAACATTCTCAAAGCAGCCCATGTCATTCAAAACAGTAGGCATTAAGGAAGATAACGCAGCGCTCCCTATAACAAATCTTATTAAATGATAATCCATCAAATGATGTGTTTCTCACATAACTGGCTTCTACCTTTTTTTTTTTAATATTATTTTCCCTTGACATTAAATGTGCTCATGTGCCTCTGCTGCTGCTGCTAAGTTGCTTCAGTCGTGTCTGACTCTGTGCGACCCTATGGACAGCAGCCCACCAGGCTCCTCCATCCCTGGGATTCTCCAGGCAAGAATACTGGAGTGGGTTGCCATTTCCTTCTCCAATGCATGCATGCATGCTAAGTTGCTTCAGTCGTGTCCGACTCTGTGCGACGCTATGGACAGCAGCCCACTAGGCTCCTCTGTCCACAGGATTCTCTAGGCAAGAATACTGGAGTGGGCTGCCATTTCCTTCTCCACATGTGCCTCAGTTATATCCTACTCTTTGAGGCCCCATGGACTGTAGCCCACCAGGCTATCTGTCCATGGAATTTTTCAGGCAAGAATACTAGAGTAGGTTGCCATTTTCTCCTCCAAGGGATCTTCCCAACCCAGGTATCAGAACATTGTCTCTTGCATTGCAGATGGATTCTTTACCACCGAACCGCTGAGAAATCCCCTTGACATTAGCAATATCTTCCTAAAGTGGTAGGTCTTTGACTAGCCTCATTACATACACATAGCCTTGTTTTATTTGAAAAGGTGGTCAAAATGTGCTTTGGCAAAGAAGAAAACTCACAAACAATTAATGTAGTGCTAATCCATAGCTGTACCCTAATTCCACTTAGAATTATAAAAAGGTCCCTGTAAAATCACACTAACTTGTAAAGAACCTCTCTTCCTGGCTCTGTGTCTTCTCTGAGTGGAAGCACAGAGGGATGAAGTAGATGAAATATGAGGTGATTTCACGTCCAGGAGGGTAGAGAAGGGAGCCCTTGAGTACCCAGTAAGCGCCTTGAGTATGTGGATTTCTAGATGTGCATAAAGAAAGAGATGCAAATAGGTGAGTCAGGGGCAGTGACCTGAAAAATGCCATGGGGCCAGGTGGGTCAGGAGAGGCGGGGGTGTGCAGTCATTGGCCAGATGGAGAAGAGATTGGGAGGAAGGGGCTCGCAGGGGAGTCTGCAATTGTCCCCATATGATTTAGACTACTAAAGCCACACTGAGCTGGTGCTTCAGTGATGGACAGGAATGGCAGCCCTCAGAAAAGGCTCTGGAGGAAGGCAAGTCACATGTCTATAGGCTAGAAAGGGGCAAGGGGTCTGCTTATCTTTTGAGAAGTTTCGGAGAAGACAAAGCACAAGAAATGTTGAGATGAACAGAGATGTCTTATCCAGATGTAATGATTAAGAAGTGAAATCACTCTTGTGCCTCTGGAATATACAATCTGTCCTCAGCTTCACCTCCTTCCAGCTCTACAAGGCCCAAATTTAGTCATCAGATCTTACCACTCTTTCTCGTAGCCACACAAAACCAGCACAAGTCCTAACAGCCCAAGTTAAGACCATTGCAACTGTCTCTCTGACTCTGCTTCAAATTCTTCAAACAAGGCAGCCAGAATTATCATGTCAAGAGAAAACAAACCAAAAAAAAAAAAAAAAAGGTTCCTCAGACCAGAAAAAGCTCCCTTAAAAGGTCACTGATAACTGATTAAACCAGTCAATCACTTGTAAAGATGCCCTTAACTAGTGCCTTTCCTTATCACCTATTCCCTGGCTCATCACTCTATCTCTAAAAACAAAACATACTCTCTCTCACATATATTATTGTAAACTGAACAGGCCTTATTTTCATAAACGTAATTTTCTCCATGTAAGGATTTCTTTCAACTCTTTCTGAATTGATTCCTATGCAATCTTTACGGCCTTTTAAGCTGACGAAGGCACTTGCTATGAGCCTTAAAACTCTTTGGAAAATTACAAAATACATAATTTCACAGACGAGGAAATAAAGAAGCCTTCCCTTTCATTTGCAATCAACCAAGATGACCAGTCATAACCCTGGTGAGTAAACACACCGAAAAAGGAGATTTCTTCGTGCTAAAAATCCAAATGGGGGAGGAAGACGCACTTGGGCACCAGAAAGCCACCTGCCGAGGCCTAGTGACAGCCGTGCTCTGCTGTGCTTAGTCACTCAGTCGAGTCCAACTCTTGCGCCCACATGGACTGTAGCCCGCCAGGCTTGTCTGTCCATGGGGATTTTTCAGGCAAGAATACTGGAATGGGTTGCCGTGCCCTCCTCCATGGTATTTTCCCAACCCAGGGAGACCCTGGTCTCCCGCACTGCAGGCAGATTCTTCACCATCTGAGCCATCAGGGAAGCCCATGAATACTGGAGTGAGTAGCCTATCCCTTCACCAGGGGATCTTGCCGACCCAGGAATCAAACCAGGGTCTCTGGCATTGCAGGCAGATTCTTTACTAGCTGAGTTACCAGGGAAGCCCCAGTGACAGCAGGCTCTGTAGTCTAATCTGCTGCCAAGAAGCCCTGTTTCTGCTTCACTGAACAGAAGAACGTGTGGCAGCTGGGCCTCCAGCGCTGGAACATCTACGGATGGCCTCAACCCTTGCAAAGTGGCAACGTGACAGGGGCAGCACCGAGTCCAAAGTCAACAAGCATGAGGACTCACGTGAAGTCTGCACAGTCAAGGGTAAACAGGAGCTACTGTCAACCTCTGAATTAAAACAGCTTGATTCTGAGTTTCAAACATTTTAAATTATGTGCGTTATACACGCTAAATTGGGGAAAAGGAGAGAATAGAGAAAAAAGACAATAATAAAAAATATTTACATCCTGCCAGCTAATAAGCACTGTTTTTATGTGGAATAAATTCTTTGAATTTTTTTAATATTATATATGTACGTAAATGGGCAGCTGTGCTGTGCTCAGTCGCTCAGTTGTGTCCAACTCTTTGCCATTCTGTGGACTGTAGCCCTCCAGACTGCTTTGTCCATGGAATACATCTTTTTTTAAAGCAAACCTGAGAATTCATACCCATTACCATGGTTATTATTAAAAAGAAAACCAAAAAAGTTAGCAAGGGTTAGTAAGGATGTGGAGAAGCTGAAACCCTTGTGTATTGCCGGTGGGAATGTAAAACAGTGCAGCAGCTATGAGAACCAGTGTGGCGTTTCCTCAAAGAGTCAAAAGTAGAATTATCATATGATCCGACAATTCCACTCCTGAGCACACACCTAAAAGAAACGAAAGCAGGAACTTGAACAGATATTTGTACATCCTTGTTCACAGCAGCATCATTCACAGTAGCCTAGGGATAAAAAATGTGGAAGTGTCAGTCACTCACTCGTGTCCAACTCTTAGAGACCCCATGGACAACAGGCTCCTCTGACCATGGACATCTCCAGGCAATACCGGATGGGTAACCATTCCCTTCTCCTGAGGATCTTCCCAACCCAGGGCCTAAACCAGGGTCTCCCACAGTGCAGGCAGATTCTTTACTGTCTGAGCCACCAGGGAAGCCCCAGCCAAAAGACAGCAGCAACCCAAATATCCAGATGAATGGATAAACAAATACCAGAATACTCTTCAGCCTTAAAAAGAAACCTCTGACTCATGGTACATCACCGATGAACCTTGAAGACATTATATGAAGTGAAATAAGCCTGTCACAAAGCGGCAAACAAGGTATGATTGAATTTATGTGAGGTATCTAGAATGGTCCAATTCACAGACAAAACGAGAATGGCAGTTGCCAGGAGCTGGAGGAGGGAGAACGGGGAGTTATTGTTTAATGGGTATGGGGTTTCAGTTTGAGGTGATAAAAAATGTTCTGGAGACAGACGGTGATGATAGCTGCACAGCAATGTGGTGTACTTTAACATCAGAGAACTGTACTCTTGTTTACTGAAATATAGCTGATTTACAAAGTTGTGTTACTTTCACATGTACAGCAAAGTGATTCAGTTATATATATATATATTTCAGTCTTTAGAACTATACTCTTTTTTAATATATTTAATTGGAAGATAGTTGCTTTACAATACTGAGTTGGTTTCTGCCATACATCAACATGAATCAGCCACAGAACAAGACTCTTAAAAATGGCTGAAATGGTAAATTTTACATATTTTTTACCAAAATAAAGGATCATCCTATCTGTAATTTGCTCTTTTCACTTCATTCGATACCATGAGTGTTAATAAAGGTACTCTGTCTGAGCATGCAGACATGATTGCAAAGTATTTGACTGTATTAAAGTACCATAATGGGTTTCACCAGTCCTGTGTGTTGGACAGTTATTAGGTTGCCTCTGATTTCTCTCTTCCCAAAAGACGTTGAATGATTCAATCGTGAGACGTATCAGGTCACAGTACATTCCTGATGATCCTTCTTTGGGATTCATTCTGGTCTTTCACAAATACACTGTAAATCTTCCACATCAGTCAGCAAAATTTCCTCACTATTAAGAAATATTTATTAACTACTTGTCCCTGGTAATATATTAATCATTAATAACAAAGATAATGATTGATACTTAATTTAAAATATTTGTTAAGTACTTATCTGTTTTCACACTTACTGGAGGAAGATTAGCAACATTACTGACAGAACATGACACCCTGGGCAAGATTCAAAATATCTCACAAGAGACTGAGAAAGGCACTGGTCACTCAGAGGAAAGGCTGGCTGGACTATGGGTCAGCCAGACCACTGCCCACCGCCTGATCAACCCCACAGAAACCATTTAACCAGGAGTATGGGATAAAATGGGAGTTCTAAAGTAAAATTTTCAGAACAGACCCTATTTTTTTGTCAGTTGCCCAAAGGAGAAAGGGGCTTCCCAGGTAGCGCAGTGGTAAAGAATCCACCTACCACTGCAGGAGATGCAAGAGACATGGGTTTGATCCCTGGGTCGGGAAGATCCCCTGGAGTAGGACATGGCAACCCACTCCAGTATTCTTGCCTGGAAAATTCCATGGACAGAGGAGCCTGGAAGGCTACAGTCATGGGGCCGCAAAGAGTCAGACACGATTGAGAACAAGGACACAAAGAAGGAAAAGCATAACTGGGGAAAGAGGAGCCAGACTCTAGACTGGTAAAGTTAAATACCCCTATGGAACACGGAAATGGACAGTCGAGAGGTTCTGTTGGATAAACTGGTCTAGAGGTCAGGAGAAAGATATGGTATCCAGCTCAAATGTGCACTTGGAAAAATCAGAGCACAGAGCTGGTCACTGAAATCTTTGAAAGCAGGGCTTTCAGACTTCTGTGGGCATCACCTGTTAATGTCAGAGTCCATTCTGCAGGTCTGGGAGAAGCCTGAAGCTTGCATTTCTGACAAGCTAGTGGGTGAAGGCCTATGGTGATGCTCAGACTATAAACTCAGGAATAAGGTGTCTTGAGGGTGGATAGAAAAGGAGACAAAGAGCAGGACTTCAAGGAACCCTGATGTTTAAGAGAAGATTAGGAGAAGAGGAGGCTGCAAGGAAATTGAGAAAGGAATGAGAAGTCCAAGAGAGTCTGGGATTACTGAGGTCAAAGAGGAAAGGAAGAGTATTGTAGCCCTGCTGATGGATCAGGTAAGACCTCAAGAAGAGGTACTTAGTCCACTTGGGCTATCACAACAAAACACCAACAGTGAACATTTATTCTCCCACAGTTCTGGAGTCTGCAAGTTCAAGATCAGGGTGCCAGCCTGCTCAGGTTCTAGTGAGAGCTCTCTGCCTGGCTCGCAGTCAGCCACCTTCTTGCTATGTGCTCACATGGCCTCTCCTTGGTGTGTGTATGGACAGAGAGATATTCCTCTGTCTCTACTTCTTGAAGTGAAGTGAAAGTCGCTCAGTCATGTCCAACTCTTTGCGACCCCATAGACTATACAGTCCATGGAATTCTCCAGGCCAGAATATTGGAGTGGGCAGCCGTTCCCTTCTCCAGGGGATCTTCCCAACCCAGGGATCGAACCCAGTTCTCCCGCACTGCAGGTGAATTATTTACTAGCTGAGCCACAAGGGAAGCCCAAGAATACTGGAGTGGGTAGCCTATCCCTTCTCCAGCGAGGAATCGAACCAGGGTCTCCTGCATTACAGGCGGATTCTTTATCAGCTCCGCTACCAGGGAAGCCCCTCTTCTTCTTACAAGGACACTAATCCGAAGTCCAATCATGGGCTCACCCTCATGATCTCACCTAAACCAAGTACCTCCCAAAGGCCTTACCTTCTAATACTATCACACTGGAGGTTAGGGCTTCAACGAGTGAATTGCAGGGGTGAGGGGAAGCAAGGAGGTGTACAAACACTGCACCCCTAACAGTGCTCACTGGACTTAGTCTGCTTGTGCTATCACAACAAAGCACCAACAGTAAACATTTATTCTCCCAATAAATGGGGTCTGCAAGTCCAAGATCACGGTGCCAGTCTGGTCGGATTCTAGTGATAGCTCTCTGCCTGACTTGCATCCCAGCTCCATGCAGCACCCTCAACATAGAAGAGAAGACAGGAGCTCCTGGGTGGGTACACCTGCCAAGAGGCTCTGGGAACAGAAATCCAGGCCACAAACATTCACATCCCTCACACCTGTTAATTTGCTAAAAGGATACTTGCCCTGGGCACTACCGCCTGAAGAGAACAGAGTCAGAGGGCTCAAATCCCTGCCAGCAGCCTGCATTCTCTGTCTCTAAAACTACCAATTTTGCCTCGCTTTTGCAGGCCCAGCAGAAGTTCCGTTTGTGAAAACTGAAGACAAGTGCAATTGCAAATGCTTCTTGTCCCCATATTACCACAAGAAGCTCAAAGAAAAGGCACATGGGCTCCCAGGTCCAAGCTCCCAGGTTTGTTATTCTAGTTGGTCACTCTGCAGAAAGCCCTGCAAGAGCCTCACTCCCTTGGAATGGCTTCCTGGGGAGTTCCACGCTCAGCTCATGGTTCTCTGGTCCCAGCCTTGGGATCCACTGATGAGGGCAGCCATAAACTGCACTTAGCCATTATGAGTTAACCTTGGAAAGTCATCACAGTCAATATGAGAGACGGGATCTCCCACAGTGCTTTATTCTCAATTAAAAGTAAAGTCAAATAAACCAGGAGCTGCCTTGTACAGCCAACAATATTTTATATTGCAGTTATTAGAAAAATTAAGACAACAGACCAAGCAGAATGCTAATAAGAAGCTGTCTCAACCTCCATTCCAACAATTCCAATAATCTCATTTATTTTTCCATTTATTTATTTATTCATTTATCCAGAAATATCGGCTATGTGAAAAAGGCCTAAAAGCTAACAACACCAAAATCTATGCAATTTATTCATAGAAACACATCAATGTGTCTGATTCACTTACTGTAGAGATAATTCTAACTGGTTAGTTATCTGTTTTTCAAGGCAGCAACAAATTAGAATGTAAATTCCAGAGCAGGGATTTTTTAGGGTTTGTTCACTGATGTATCCCTAACACTGAGAACAGAACTCAAGTATCTAATGGATGGTGAGAGAGGGAACCTTTACATATTCTCCTCAATTTTATACCATATTATGTCACCACTCAGCTACTTCATATACTTGAGCCCCCAAAGACCTCTGATTCCGCAGACACTGGTTTCAGTGCCATGACAGAACACTGGCTTGTGAATGGACATTCTAAATATTAATAACTAATACAAATTCTAGTAGGAATAAAAATATTCCCTCTGTGATCTTGCTTCCACTGGTTATTTGCTTAGCCGCTTATTTTTCCCAGAAAAATAAATGTCTACTTTGTTTCTTTCAAGATTATAAACTCGTTCACACTAGTTATTGGGGTAAATAGGTTGAATTGAGCTGGAAAGGGAAATTTTATCTTGGTCTTCAACATTTGAAGGCTCTCCAAACTGAAATCCACCTGGAGAGAAACAGAGTCTTGCAAAAATTGATAAACAGAAGCCTCAGTTAAAGAATCAGGAGATGAGAAAGGGGAGCATTTAAGCCCTGTGATGATAACATAGTCCAGCCGGAAGAAGAAACACTTCTCTTCTTTCCCGGCAACAGCTCAGCCAACTAAAAGCCATGGACTCAGTGTTTACTCTAGCCCTCCCAACTTCATTTTCCTCTCCCCTGGCTGTGTAGAGACTTACACGTGGCTCACCATGGTTGCAGACCCCAAACTGCAATTCTCTACTGATCCTGAATAAATCCATCTTGGTGAGAGAACTATCTGGCAGTTTATTTGTCTTAGGTCAACTGTGTTTAATTGTATATAATCCCCTCTCATCACCTGGCATATCATAAGAACTAAGTGGCACCGTAATTACCCATTTGAAACATAGCACTTTTTTGGATTAACATTCTGATTAAGTTACAACAGTTTTGCGGCCAATCCGATATTTCCAATAATGGCCAGGAATCTACTAAATCCACGACATGCAAACAGCTCTTGCCAAGGTCTAATTCAAGAAAGATTCAAATGTTTAAGAGTCATTTTTTAAAAATTCAAAATGAAAATAGCTTATTGAATTCTATTGGAAGAATGGGGAGATTAAAAATGTACGTTCTCATAACCCAGAACACCAACTTTATTGAACAGGAGACTCACTACTTCTTTAATCAAGAAGTTCCTGTCTGGGCATCTCTAAGAAATAGCCCTGCAAGGGCAATTGGGTAGTTTTTCTGGTCTTTCATATTTATATATAACTCTACCATTCATGGGTTTCCCCAATGGCTCAGTGGTAAAAAAAAAAAAAAAAAAAAATCCGCCTATCGTGCAGGAGATATAGTAGACAGTTTTGATCCTTGGGTCAGGAAGATGCCCCGGAGGAGAAAATGGCAACTCACTCCAGTATTCTTGCCTGAAAAATCCCATAGACAAGGAGCCTGGCAGGCTACAGTTTAAAGAGTCAGACATAACTGAGAATGAGCTACCATTCACAAAGTGGGTTATCAGGCATCACTCGTTCTCTAAACCACTCCTCAAGGGATTGATTCCCATGTTCCCACAATAACAGAAATTATAAGTTGCCCCACAGACTTAAAAACAACTTTTCAAGATGAAGGAAAAATTAAGAAACTCCCCGGATATTAAATATATTCATCTACTGCTAATCACGTCTTATTTCAGAAACATTAAAACAAGAAGCCCAAACAGTGTACCTTAGAAACCGAGACTAGAATCTTCTGATCTTCACGGGACTTGCCCAAAGCCACTCGATGATGTGACTAGGGCTAGCGCATCTTCATTTCTGTCGTGCAACAGTAGCCCTGGTACATACGGGCACTGGGAAACAGAGATGAGCAAACGTCCTCCCCACCTCTCACTGGCAGGGGCTCTGCTCTCTACTCGGGCAAGGCAGGACAGAGCAAGGCAGGAAGTCAGGGCAGCACAGATGACTCTCCTTCCCCAAAAGCACTGGCTCCCTGGACACTCAACTGCAGCTAAACCTGGGAGGATCCTGGTTCCCAGAGCCCAGCACCTCACTAGCCTCACCCAGGTAGGTCCTGGAGAGGACAATGCATTCCTGAGCCCCACCTCTGCCCTCTCGGCAGTTCTCACTGGAGACAGGCATGCCTGGCTCCTTTAGGTAATCTGTCCATGCAGAGAAGGTGGCCAGGGAGCATACCCACCAAACAGTTAGCTGTGTAGGCCTGTGCCAAGCGAGAAGCAGAGGTGGGGTGGGGAAGTAGTAGGCCCTTTATTCCCTTCTGCAAAGTCTGAATGATTTTAGAGGTAATTTTGAAAATGATAATCTGGAAAAAAGAAGCCAAGAGAAGCAAACACAAATTGTGCAATTTGGATATAGAAAGGTTTGGGTTGAAATCTGGGCTCTCCTATTGACTTGCTGGGTAACCAGGTCTCCATATTCTATCCACTTCACAGGGCTATTCCAAACAATGTAGAACCTCTCTGCCTCCCCTCTCCACCATCCTGGTCACACTGTGTGGTCAGTCTGTTAATCGGTTCCTCCAAGTGGTCCCACTCTTTGCTTTTTCCTATTATCACATATGGCATATTAGTGTTTAAAATTACCGGGGGAAATACACAGACAGAGAACACAATTTGTATCATATACACTCCACTCCCAACTATGATTTTTAAGAATCTGTTTAAATATAGTGGCAGTTCCTTCCTCTGACTTTCTGTTGCTACGTAGCTCTGTATCTTGTAGACAATGGGAAGACTTGGGGAGAAGTATTTTAGGAATTGTTGAAAGAATTACACGGGGTCATAGGAATGAGTCTTGCTACTTGCTCCTCAAAACCAATAACAACTATTTCATGTTCACATTGCACCAGCAAAAAAAAAAAAGAAACAGTATCTCTCACTTAATTTTTCCCATCAGTTTATTCACAGAATGTCTTAAGAGTATAGCAGAGGTCCCAGCATGAGGGCCAGAACCATGAATAAAAAGCAGATGTGCCTGAAAAATAGGCCTTTAGGGAGCCCATGTGCATGCAGATCAAGAAGTCTCAGGAGGGAATTCCCTGGCAGTCCAGTGGTTAAGATTCCCTGCTTCCACTGCAGGAGACACGAATTCAGTCCCTGGTTGGGGGAACTAAGATCCCACATGCCACGCAGTGTGGCCCAAAACAAGCAAAAACAACAGACCAAAATAAACAAGAAGCCTCACGAGCAGGAACTCACACTATGGACAGGATGAATCAAGATGCATAAGCTCAGTTTCTCTTCTGAACTTTACAACTAATGGGGAGGAATGGATGTGGGCTGAATTTCCTCAACATCCAGTACAAGTGGAGCCATGCAAGCACTATTTTTATGATAAGTGCAAAAGGGGCCTAGGGAAAAAGTACGTTATATTGTATCAGAAAAAACAGTTCAGATTTTCTGGAAATCTTTTATGGTCTTAGGCACTTATTATGAAATAGCAGAATGAAAAAACACATAATCCTCAAATAACACTACACACAAGTATGGCATTTTCATCACTCAAAAGCCTTCCATGAGTCAATCAAGTAACTCATAACAATCTCAAACTCCATCACCCGGCTATTCTCCTTCAAAGAAACTATCGTAAGGATATAAACCAAAATACTCCTCCAGGAAACGTTCACTCCACAACATTGTTCAGAGCAAGGCAATATGCAGCATTCGAACAAATGATGCCCCACACTCACTGACTTCATTACCTGCTAGATCTTTTGACCATGAAGCCTCCATACAATACAAATTCAGTCTTGACCTCTTCATAAGGCTCAGATGACACAATAGATACAAGAACCTGAGAAACCTTTGTAAACCCCTCTACTATTTCAAAGGCATAAATATGCAAAAAGCTTATACTTGGGAAAAGAAAGCAACAGCAGAAAGAAAAGCGTCACGTGTTCTAAAAGCACACATACACCCATGTTGTGCAAATCTCCAGAGCGGTGAGCCCTGAACTAGTGAGCCAAAGATGACGAGCGACAGGTAACCGAACAAAGGCCAAAGCAATGGATGCCCTGGCTGAAACCGAGCCCACAGCTGTTCACCGTCCCTACCTTGAGCTGTGCTGTTGCAATTTCTGCTTAACTGAAACCAGAAATAAAACGTTTTGTAGGATGCCTCGAGTTGCTTGGTATGTGGTTCATGAATAATAAAGAGCATGTGTTTAAGCCTGTAACATGCAAATGTCAGTAAATAAAAGTTGTTACTCTTGTTAATCATTATCGATGCCATTATTATTATTAAATAAATAATTATCATTTGTATAGCTCCTTAAAGTTTATATAAAATGTGGTCTGACAATGATCCTATAAGAGAAAAAGAGGCTCACAGAATTTGGTAATTTATTCAAGGTCACACTGCCAGCAAATGCTGAAGTTGGGATTTGACTTCCATTTGAGGTGTTTTCCCCTTGATGAGTCTGGAATCTTAAGAATTGCCTCAAGAGTTCTTTCTGGACTCTTGGACATGATTCCCAAAATCCAGTCCTTCCTAAATGGCTAACCAAGAACTACAACAATCCTGTTCCCCCTGTCAGTCACAGACTGACTTAAGGATAGGGCAGTGACTTGAGGAAAAGTCTTTTGGGAGATTCTGAGAAAGGTTTCCACACTACTGAGGAGATAAGAAGACATGGCTTCTTCCCTTCCCCTCGATGTTTTCTATCTCAATATGAACCTTGAAGCTATATTCCATCTCGGGATCATGAGAGTCAGGCTGAAATCAAACCAATACAGGGCAGGAACAAAGCTAAAAGAATCAGAGAGAAACAAACGCAGAGCCAGACACTCTGCTCCTGACTACACTCTGCTTCTACTACACAAAGGAATTCTCTTCCTGACTAGGAAAGTTAGAGTTTCTGTTCCTCACACCCAAAATATCCTACCTGATACATTATCGACACGTGCCACCTTGTATCAGACCAAGCTTACATATTTTTTTTCCCCATGTAGTAGCTTCATATCTTCACATGTGGGGATTTCTAAGCTTACATCAGATGTAATTTTGATTTCCCGAAATCCTAAATGGGCAGAAGGAAAAAGGAGACAGTGGTATGCACAGCTGTACAAAGGGAACATATACAGCTGGTTCCCACCACACGGCTAACTATAGAAGCAAAGGACACCACGCTGAGTCAGTGAAGTTTCCGGCCCCTCTCCCACGATCCCCACCCCCATAAATCACAACAAAGCTCGAAGCCTAATGATCTCAACTGCCTCTCTGTGCCCAGAGAGAGCACCACACAGCACACGACCAGAAGAAAAGAAAAAGGAAGGAGAAGGAAGAGGAGGAGGTGATTTCATAACAGCATGCCCTCCTTTCTTTCCAAGGTGATAACAGCAATTTGGCTAAGCACCCAAAATTCCTTGTGAAATGTGTTGTTTTGTCAATTAACACTTCACATTCTTTTTTAAAAAATTACAACGCAGAGAACCTACTATATTGCTCAGGAACTCTACTCAGTGCTCTGTGGTGACCTAAAGGGGAAGGAAATCCAAAAAAGAGTGGATATATGTATACGTGTAGCTGATTCACTTTGCTGCACAGCAGAAATTGACACTATATTGTAAAGCAACCATACTCCAATAAAAATTAACTTAAAAGTAAATAAATAAAACAATGTAATAGTATCATGAAATTCAAAAAATTACAGTGCAAAATAGAAGTAATTCAACAGTTCTCTGCCAATGTTCTACTGAGACCACTGAAGTGATTTTTATTGCATGTCAGGTATCAGCAACCCTTATGTGCCTTTCCCTAAAACTATAACACACTTGAGTTGTAGCTTTCTAAACTCTAGACCAGTCTTCAGAGCTTCTCAGCACCACCCTCCCAGGAGAAGCAGGGTCCCCCTCTCCTGTTTGCTTTTATTGGCATCCTAATTATAATTGCTTTTTTTTTTAACTGAATATTTTCTGTGACAAACATGCATGAAAGTGCTTTCCCCAAGTCTGTTTATTATAAACACATAGCGAGGATTATGTTCATTGTTATTATTACCTTTGGTCCTTGCATTGAATTATTTTGTATAAATATTCTATTATTGACTACCTACAACAGCTCTCACATCTAATTTCTTTTGCTCATCTAGTTTCTACCCTACAGTTGTTCAAAATCAAAACAAGAAAAACTTGTAAAGCCCTATCACTTAAGCAGGAGGATTTAGTAAAAGGCTAACTTGATTGCTTGTATTATTCAGTGAACTAATCCTTGAAATGTTTTTAGAATTAATGGCTTTTTTATTCAGTAAATCAGAATCCACAGAAGAAAAAAAAACATCTACCCAATATCTCTAGTGATGTCAGCCTCGACCTTGACCTCATGAGGTTTACCTCCAATCCACTTGAGTCATCTCCTCCCAAAGCCACAACATCAACTTATCATCACCTGTGCCTATCCTTCTTTTTTTTTTTAATCCTCACTTCTGAAATGTGGGGTTGTTGTGGGAATGAAATATCCCTCTCTAAGCCCAGCTTTCTATGCTCCCCAAGACTCTAGTTCCTCCAATCCTATTGCACCTAGCTTTCAACCTCCTTGAACCCTCGGGCCCCTTGATTCTCCCTTTTCTCCCATGTCATCAGCCAATCCTGCTCTAGATTCCTTCTCCTTAGAGGCTAAAGCTCATGATCCATCATATCCATTGCTCTCTTTCTGGCATCCCCAACCCTTCCAAGCCACCAATCTCCCACTCCACATCAGTCCAAACATCCAAACATTTCCACTCCTATAACTGGTAAGGCATGTTTTGCTAGAGGCACTCTCTCAACCTTGCAGATTAATGGTGTGACACAATTATGATTTCCAACACAGGCTAAGTGCTTGGAGTGACTCAACAACAATATGTTACACCAATTCCATAAGCACTTGGGTTGAAAATCTTAAGTACTCAACGCACCTGCCATGTCCAGCAGGAGAGTACAGTGGGGAAGAGCCTTGCATCCTGGCTCTGCCCCTTAGTAGCTTAAGACAGACAACTTGCTTAACCCTTCTATGCTTTGTCTCATTTGTAAAATTAGGATAGTAATTCCATCTTTAAAGTGTTGTTGCAAGAAATTAGCGAGTTAATATATGTAATTTTAACAAAGCTTAGATAATAAAAATTGTCCAAAACTATTGGTGTCAGTTACTATTTTAGAGAGAATTGGGGCCACTGGACAGGAAGAATGAGAGAAAAGAAAGAAGGGAAATGACAGAAAGAGAAGGGGTGAAAATTCCCCTTCTGCCTTCCCATCCTTTTTAGCTACCTCCAATCATTTTCTTTCTTCATGTTCCCAGCCTCTTAAGAACCTGTCTAGGCTGACTGTCTCCTCACCCCTTTTTTCATTCCCATCTCCATGCAATGGAATTTGCCACCTGCCTCCATACACACCATACAAGCTATTTTTGACATTATCACCAATGACTCCCAATTGTCAGTGATAGCTGTGCCATCCTTGATTAACTGACCCTCTCTGTATCATCTGACCCTGTTGACTTCTCTCTCATTGTTGAACTCTTTCTCCCCTGAATTTCCATGACAGGAGTCTCTCCTGTTGAGTTTCCTCCCCTCAAACCTGTACTTCCCAATTCTCTGGCTAGATCCTTCCTCCTCTGACCACTCATTAGATTTAATTCATTCATTTTGTGCTCAACCCTGTCCTACTCTTTGCGACCCAATGGACTGTAGCCCACCAGGCTCCTCTGTCCATGGGATTCTCCAGGCAAGAACACTGGAGTGGGTCGCCATTTCCTCCTCCAGGGGATCTTCCCAGCCTCGGGAGCAAACCCAAGTCTCCTGCGTCTCCTGCATCACAGGCGGATTCTTTACTGCTGAGCCACCAAGGAAGCGTTTATTCGTTTTTTCAACACGTGTACTGAACACTTACCAAAGGGCAGGTACCATGACAGCTGGTGGAACCAGTTAGGCAGGGACAGCTGAAACACAGCTCCAGAGGGCTCTATTCACCGTGAGATGCAATGACTCAGACATCTGAGTGGTACTTCAGACATCTGAAGTTGTGTGATAGCCATGACATGACTTAGCTCTTGCCCTCACACTTTTTCTAGGGAAAAGATCAGCACATAACTAGACAATCAGAAAACATAAAGAAAGGTACAGTGACCAAGGGAGAATGTGAACACACTATAGTGACTCTTGAAAGCATAAGTTTTTGATCCATTTCACACTTCACTCTTCACATGCTGCTGCTGTGCTAAGTCACTTCAGTCGTGTCCGACTCAGTGACCCCATGGACTGCAGCCCACCAGACTCCTCTGTCCGTGGGATTTTCCAGCCAAGAGTACTGGAGTAGGATGCCATTGCCTTCTCCGACTCTTCACATACTGCCCAGGAAATTACATCCCATCATGGGATGTAATTAACTGAACCTAGTAGCCAATGATGCCCAAATTTTGCATTATTTGCATAGAATATTATATTGCCTACCAAACTTCTCTACCACATGTCCTAGAGGGCACCAAGCACCAAAAATATAAATATAAACAAAGCAGAAGTCTTACCCTGAGGCATTAATCTTACTTCCCATCCATATCACAGCAGCACACTCGCGGATTTGTCACCCTCTTGGACTTTCTAGAAGCCCGATTGTCATCTGTTAAACACAAGCTGATTTTATCAGCAAACCCCTAGTCCTACCCAACTCCCGTGTTTAAAAGCTTTCAAGGATTATTCGTAGGAGCCAAAGCAAAACTGAAATTCCTTCTACCTTAGTGTCCCTAAATGACCTAGCTCCTGCCTGCTCTTCCGGCACCTACGTAGTCACATATAACACACCCTGCATGCCAGCCACTCCAAAGCACCCTGAAGAACCAGGCAGTTCTTTCAATTTACTGTCCTTTCCACCTCATTGCCTTTGTACCTACTGTTCCTGTTGCCTAGAACTGCCCTTCCTCCGGCTGTTCACCTCATGAATTTCTACAATTGTTTGACCACTCTAGGCAGAGTTAAGTGCCTCTGTCTCTGAACTCCCATGGAAGGCGATCACTTCTGGGACTCATCATTGCTATGATTCTTTGTCCACACACTCGTCTCCCTGAGGACAATGTAAGCCTCCGAGAAAGAACCCTGCCTGTTCTCTGTGGTTCCTCAGCATTGGGGGCCGTGTCTAGCACGTGCTGTGTACTCAGCCTGGTAAAGAGGTAAACTCACTGAGTTAACATCCCTTAATCACAATACCGGGCTTCCCTGGTGGCTCAGTAGTAAAGAACCCACCTGCCAATGCAGGAGATATAAGAAAGGTGGGTTTGATCCCTGGGTCAGGAAGATCTTCTGGAGAAGGAAATGGCAACTCATTCTAGTAATCTTGCCTGGGAAATCACATGGATAGAGGAGCCTAGTGGGCTACTTAGCAACTAAACCACAACAATAACCACAATATTCTTTATTAGGGGCTTTTTTTTTTTTTTTTGCCAAACTGTGCATTTTGCAGGATCTTGGTTCCACAATCAGGGATCAAACCCAAGTCCTAACTACAGGCCAGCCAGAGAATTCCCCAAAAGAGAATTTTAAGAGTATTAAAACTATTAAAAAAAAAAAAAACTAAACTGAAACTTTTCCTTAATATAAGCTGTATTTGGAACCAATTAGGTATACTATGGGGCTTCCCAGGTGGCCCAGACGGTAAAGCCTACAATGCAGGAGACCTGGGTTCAATCCCCGGGTTGGGAAGATCCCCTGGAGGGGGGCATGGCAACCCACTCCCGTATTCTTGCCTCAAGAATCCCCATGGACAGAGGAGCCTGGCAGGCTACAGTCCATGGGGTCGCAAAGAGTCAAACACGACTGAGCAACTAAGCACAGCACAGCACAGGTATCTTATCGTGCAAGAATTTATAAAGAGAGCAGAATATATCAGGACACTTCTGAGATGCCAATCTGGTGGCATAAGATGACTCAATTTGAAATTCTAGAATTTGAAATTCTAGTTAGACCTCCATCTCTAATAAAATTAAATATATGGGGAGATCAGCCCTGGGATTTCTTTGGAAGGAAGGATGTTAAAGCTGAAACTCCAGTACTTTGGCCACCTCATGTGAAGAGTTGACTCATTGGAAAAGACTCTGATGATGGGAGGGATTGAGGGCAAGAAGAGAAGGGGACGACAGAGGATGAGATGGCTGGATGGCATCACTGACTCGATGGATGTGAGTCTCAGTGAATTTCGGGAGTTGGTGATGGACAGGGAGGCCTGGCGTGCTGCGATTCATGGGGTCGCAAAGAGTCGGACACGACTGAGCGACTGATCTGATCTGATATTTTATGTGAATGTGGAAGATAATCAAAGAAGTCAACCTAAAGAAGTAAAAAAGGAATAACCCATATTAGAAGATAATATAAAAAAAGAATATATACATATGTATAACTGAATAAACCTGAAATGAATATAGCATTGTAAATCAACTATATTTCGATAAAATTTTTGTTAAAAGAAGTGGGAAATGTGTGGGGCTTAATTTTTGATCCAGTGACCAGTCCCTTTATCATTGGAACACCCTACCTATTGAGCAAAATATTTTTGACAGTATCTTGTTTATAAACATTTATTCTTTACCCAGGTCCTTTAACTTTTTCTAAGGTTTGTGAGTATTTCTTAATGAAGTTAATACACTGTTGCCTGGTGAGCCTTGTAACTAAAAGTGACAAACAGCTGGCCAGTATGGAGGGCAGGGTTGTGTCGATGAAACAAAATTAAGTTTCAGATCCATGTGGAATGAACCTTACCCCTGGGCTCACTGGTATCACACTCAGAACCTAACAGTCACTAGGTCCAATTGCAAAATAGAGAATGAAGACATGGGGAAATGTCTGCAGTTTAAAAGTCAAGAAACCACAATACTTAAATCATTTTATGCCGAAAATACCACAATGGTCATCTACACTGCCAAAGCCACTGGTTAACTGCTCGAGTTTACCTTCTCATTCTGCACCTCAATACACATACAGCAGGAGCCCTGCAGTTTCTGTATAGGGTGTAGGGTTTTGAAAAGTGGGAGAACTTCCTTGGGTGGTTTCCACACCCAGTGCTCCGGCTCCCCCAGGTTACCCTACACCCCACCCACCCACATATACATTCATGCTCCGACTCTTTTGACAGTTATGCACAACTTATGTGGGGAAATAGCAATTTAAAATATAAAAAGGAAACAGCACTGACCAATGTGTACTGGATTAATTCGAGGACAGAAGAGGGACCTGACCTAGCACAGCTACTTCTTAGGACTTAATCTTTATCGCCTCTTTATAAATACGTCCAGTGAGTAATTACTTCACACACACAGACACACTCACACACAACGTGACTTAAATTGAGTTTCTATGCTGATAACTTCCAATTTATTATATATTTCTCGCCCAGAATATCTAACTGTTCATTTGGCTCTCTATACCCACAAGCATGAAGGATATAAAGTTAATACGACCCAAGTCTTCCCCGTGCTTTTTCAACACAGATGCACAGTCACACGGGGCTTCCCAGGTGGCTGGCTCAGTGGTAAAGAATCCGCTTGCCAACGCAGGAGCTGCAGGAGACTTAGGTTCGATCTCTGGGTCGGAAAGGTTCCTTAGAGGAGGAAATGGCAATCCACTCCAGTATTCTTGTCTGGAAAATTCCATGGGCAAAGGAGTCTGGCGGGCTACAATCTATGGGGTCTCAAAGAGCCTAACATGATTGAGCAACTGAGCATCATGCATGCCTGCACAGAAGCATCTAGAGAACAATTAGGAGCTACCAGAACTACATAAACCAAATTTGGCAGGGAAAGAAAAGCAGAAACTTAGAAACATGTGGCCTAGGGATTTACAAACTTGTTTTTGCCAAAAAAAATCCTTTGTTCAAATAAAACCTTCCTTGCACACCCACAATGTGAAATCAAGAATAGCCCACCTGGTCAGGTTGCAGAACAGACCACTGAAAGGAACTCTAAATGAACACTGGACTCTTGGACACACTCTACTGTCTGTCCCCATGCCCTGGAATGGCCCCTGAGGCTCCTTGAAACTCCCAGAAATCTGAAAACCTAGTTCAAAAAACTACTGGTCAAGATCCATGACAATGCTATTTTTAACACAAAAATGAACAGTTGAAGCACAATTTGGGAAAGCTAATTGGTAACTGTGGGTCAGAGTTTCTATGAGTATTAATAGATACATACTACAATACAGAAAATAAATAACCAAAAAGGACCTACAGTATAGCACAGGGAACTATACTCAATATTTTATAATAACCTATAAGGGAAAGGAATTTAAAAAAGAATGTGTATTTTTATACATATGTGTGTGTGTGTATGTGTGTATATATATATATATATATCAAACAGAATCACTTTGCTGGTTCAGCAACACAACACAGTAAATCAACTATACTTCAATTTTTAAAAAATTAAATAAATAATTAAATAAAAGAACAAATGTCATTAAATCTAAAGTCGATTCTAAGTAGTGAGCCAGATCGGTCTTTTACAGGTCCTACATCAACCACTTCACCACATTTTCTCAAAGACAGTAAATTGCAATGACAAGGAAAAAACTAACATTAGTCATATTTTGTCTAAGTCACACAAGGCCAGGTTTAAGCTGCTTCTTTCTTACATAAAGTCCTATATTTTCAAAATCAATTTGGTACAATTAAATGCAAAGTATCCAGAGGCAAATCTGAGCATTAGGATGAACAACTCGATCAACTTAAAGAAACACATAAAAACGAGAACATATCTGTAAGTCATTACAGAGGAAACACATTGTTGGAGAGGAAAACCCCTACTTGCTGTCCTCAAGAAATAGACCTTTATGACATTACAGTTACCAAAACATGACATAAGTAAAGCTGCCGACTGGTTGGTTGACTGTCATGATATCAGTTTGGTTGCTTTGGCTCTTTTGACACTGTAAGCTCAGTGAATCTCACAGAGGGGAAAAATCAGGGGAAATTCACTCAACCATTAGGAAAGCTTCTCATATACTGAGTGGACCCTGTATAGAGAAATTACCAAACAAAAAAAAAAAAAAAAAAGAGGAGGAAAAAATGATCACATTTAATTTTGTCTTCAGATATGATAAAACGAGCCTCTAACAACCATTTGTTTCAATAACATTTATTTTGAAAAAGCATAAAATGATTAAGTATTATGTAGATTGGTGGTTCTCAATCCTGGCTGCACATGAGATTCACCTGAGCTTTAAAAATCCGTGATATCCTGGATCTATCCTAGTTCTACTGAGTCAGAATTTCTGAGGCTGGCCCTTGGCACCAGTGTTTTCTTTTCCTTCCTCAGGTGATTGTAATGTGTCACCAGGCTTCAGAGCCATCAATATAGTCTTGAATTGACTGATCAACTCAGTTGTCAAACATCAATCTGAACAAATCATTCTGTTGTGATAGCAGTGATGCCTGTGCGTTGGGGTCCCCCTGTTCATGATAAGTTAATAATGATGGGAAAGGGTGCTTGGGGCTTCCCTGGTGGCTCAGACAGTAAAGAATCTGCCTGCAATGCAGGAGACCTGGGTTTGATCCCTAGGTCAGAAAGATCTTTGGAGAAAGAAATAGCAACCCACTCCAGTATTCTTGCTTGGAAAGTCCCATGGACAGAGGAGTCTGGCAGGCTACAGTCCATGGGGTCGCAAAGAGTCAGATATGCCTGAGTGACTAACACACACATGCAAGGTTGTCTGGTCAACTCATATCTGACTAAAAAGGCTCTCTTTTCCTTTAAAGCAGATCTAACCTTGCCGAGTGTGGGTTTGGGGATTTAGGGGGTGGTTCTTTTGCTGGCTTCTTCATGAGCTGTGAATGTCATTGTTTTGATATAGGTTCAGCTTCCCTAGGGCTCAGACTGTAAATAATCTGCCTTCAATGCAAGAGATCGGAGTTCAGCCCTGAGCTGGGAAGGTCCTCTGGAGGAGGGAATGGCTACCCATCCCAGTATTTTTGCCTGGAGAATTCCAGGGACAGAGGAGCCTGGCAGGCTACAGTCCATGGAGTCGCAGAGAGTCAGACACAATTGAGTGACTAACACTCACTAACACTTAGA
The DNA here is from genome assembly GCF_055505025.1 of Bos grunniens. Taxonomy (NCBI): domain Eukaryota; kingdom Metazoa; phylum Chordata; class Mammalia; order Artiodactyla; family Bovidae; genus Bos; species Bos grunniens. The sequence goes on from NC_141190.1 coordinate 11,552,001, forward strand.
GAACTGAAATTGCTATTTCAATAAATACAACTGGTTTTGGTAGATAAATACGAGTCCACTTCTATGGAAGATATTTCATCAAATAAAAAAAGAATTATAAAATAAGCAATTATGGCCTTAATCTATAAGATGTTAAACCACAAGATGTGAAATGTGCTCAAAATATTTTGAAAAATTATAAAGTCTACAAGTGTTTACTGATGGGTAGAGTTAAGATTTTATGTTGCTACTTTGTTTACATGTATATCCAGGAAGCCATAAGACAGTTTGGGGAAAAACAGGTTGTGATTTCTATGGTGATTTAGTAGATTGAAAATTAGGTTCCGGCCTCCTCTGCAAGCATAAGGGACTAATATGACATCCATAAGAGAACCTCATAAACATGGAATTTCCCTCTAGAGCCAAAGAGATGAATTATTTTCAAGATACACAGGGGTACCCTAAGAATTTGGAACATTATAAGAGCTCATAATTGAAGCAATCAGAAGTCAGTAAAAGCAGGGAGTCAAAAAGTTGATACATCATGTTTCAAACATATTTCAATTTCAGTCACATAAATAAAGGGGAAATCATTCACTAATTGTTGCATGTCCCCTGATGATTTCAGTTCTGTGTTGCCTTTCTTGGTTACACCATGGCCAGATTTCTTCCTTCCATGTCTTAAATGCATTTGTACCTTAAAAGGCACTTGTGAAAAAACCTGAGGGTAAAAATCCCTCTAGTTTTTTTTTTTTACTAAAGTTTTCTAATCTTTTATAAAAGCAAACTATTCCATACCTGCGGAGCAGCAGTTTGCTGATTTTTAAAAAATTTAGCCTCCTAAAGTATATTTAAAAAAAAGTATATAATTCAGATGTTGTAAAACCAACACCACTAATTCCAGAATCCAGCCATCACCCCAAAAATAAATCTTGTACCTATTACCATTCACTCTCAATTCCTGCTACCCTATACCCTGGCAACCACAAATGTACATTTCGTCTCTGTATATTTACCTACTGTGGATATCTCATACAAGTGGAATCACAATTTGTGGTCTTTTGTATCTGCCTTCTTTCACTCATCATAATGTGTTCATGGTTCATTGAGGTGGTAGCCATTTATATTGTTTTTTAATATGGCTTATTTTTACAAATCTCTGTGGCAATCAAGTTTTCACAGAAATAGCATTCCTTTTTGGCACTCCCATTATATCAGTTTATTTAATATTTAATTAAATCACAAAATTACAGTAGCAAGTATTATTAAAATAAACAAGACTGTGACCAAACACCACTGTAGGCGTGAACCTGAGCTGATAAAAGCAAAGTACACCAGTTTATTATGATGGCAGTTATTTGCCACAGTGGCCTCTGCGTTCTGAGCAACAACGGGTTCCTTTTTCAGAGGGAAAGGAGAGCAACAGTTAACACCATCAGATGCATTAGTGTTGATGGGTACTCCATTACCTAGGATGAAGCGGTGTGTATGTAGAGGTGTAGAGGTGATCTGTGTCTATTAGACAACACAACATAACTTCAACTATCCCAAAAGGAAGTCTTCCACACGTCTAAGTCTTCAGAAGAAGCAAAGATGGGCTCCCATTGAGATAGGTATACCCTGCTCCCTCAATAAAAACTTTACCATCCTACTTATCTTTTAAGGATCAGCTCAAACATGTCCTCCTCCTAAGCCTCGACTCCTCATAGTGCCTACCTGCTGTCTCGCCTTCCTTTTAATTTCTAAAACAGTTATCTATCTCTTATGGTCGTTATAACCGGTATTCTGTTGCTAGTTGTTTTATTCTCTAAGTTGTGTCTGATTCTTTTGTGACTCCATGGGCTGTAGCCCACCAGGCTCCTCTGTGCATGGGATTTCCCAGGCAAGAATACTGGAGTAGGTTGCCATGCATTCCTCCAGGGAATCTTCCTGACCCAGGGATCAAACCTGAGTCTCCTACACTGGCAGAGGATTCTTTACCACCAAGACATCAGGGAAGCCATATAGCTAGTTACACAATATCTTTTCTTACATATGAGACCATAGACTGCTTCAGAGGCAAGTAGTATGTTTTTATATCCCCTACAGCCACTGGCACAGGAAACAAGGGATGCAGGACATAATCTTTGAACAAATCTGTAATAAGAAGTTCAATAAATATTTGTAAAGTAAATAATGAATACATTGATTAAATAATTAATTAAAGGTGTGTAACTTCTTACCTGGCTACAGAGCAACACATCTCTTTCTTCAATGTACGTGGGGTGGTGGGGGGTAGGTAAGAATCTGACGGGGGCATAGTGGTAGGCAAAGGAGAAAATCAACTGCCCCTGGGTACCTAGCAGCTGTCAGGCGTCATGACTCTCCTCCAAGTGTTTAACAGAGATCACTTTCAAACAGGACATTGTTAGATAATGACACTTTCTGATGCCCTTTGATGCAGAACAAATTAAAAACAGAGACAAAAATCTTTGTACTCAAAACTGCCCAATGTCTTCAAGTGTGGATTTAGTTTCTCTAAATTAAATTATCATACAACTTGAATGGGTTTTTAGAAATCGTACAAAAAGGGACTCAGAAGAACATCGTTTCCAAATTGGCGATATTTAAAAGCAAAGCCATTGGTTAGGTAAGGAATGCATAAACAACCCCCAAAGCTGTATTGAGTACTTTTTTTTGGCTATATATGCCCGAAAAACTGCCAACTTCATTTTGATAAGCCTTTGTTAAAAACAACAAACATGCCTGAGCTTGCAAACCATGCCATTCTGAAGAAAAAGCAATTGAGAAGATGAGGAAATGCTTAAAACGGCAACGTCTGATTAAAAAGAAAAACCTCTGTGGTAACAGGTTTAGCAATAAGTCACAACACTGTGCTGCCTATTAACATGGAGGGGAGCAGGCAACAACGCAAACAGAGAAAATCAAAGCACAACACTTACCTTCATAAATAAATAAGAAGCTACATCTTAAAACTAATACAATTATAGTTCACAACACTGACATCAGGGCACCAACATCATTGAGAAAACGAATCCTCTCATGCTTCATTAAGTTTAATGTCACCACAGTGATGTCCTTGCACTAAAGGAAGTGTCATTTCAGGGACTCTGAATGAACACACATAAAGTAACCAAGTGTGGGAATTTCCAGTCATGCAGAGTTCACGTACATCAGTTCATAAAAGTCAAAGTAACTTTACCTGAATTTGTTTCTGTATTTATTTTCACACTGATTATAAAATCAGCAGAATTATGGGATTGGAAGGTAGATAATTTGGAATATTTGTGTTCATTTCCCTATGGTAAAGAATCTGCCTGCCAATGCAGGAGAAGTGAGTTCGATACCTGGGTTGGGAAGATTCCCTGGAAAAGGAAATGGCAACCCACTCCAGTATTCTTGCCTGGAGATATCTGCCTGTTTTAGTCAAAACTGAAATTCTCTTCCATCTGCCAAACAATCCTGGAAAAATTCTAATAAATAAATTGTAACCTAAGGTTCATAAGACCAAAGTTCTTTGTTTTATTCACTGATATACCTTGAGTGACCATAACATCACTGGGCACATAGTAGGCACTCAATAAATACCTATTAAAGTAAACTGAAAAACATAAAAAATGTGTAATGTAACGTGGAAATGCTAAATGTGTGTGTTCAGTCCCTAAGTCGTGTTGACTTTTTCAGACTCCAAGGACTGTAGCCCACCAGGCTCCTCTAGCCATGAGATTTCCCAGCTAAGAATCCTGGAGTGGGTTGCCATTTCCTCTGCCAGTATCCTCCCAATCCAGGAATCAACCCAAGTCTCCTGCACTGGCAGGCAGATTCTTTACCACTAAGCCATCTGGGGAGCCCCAAATGCTAAATAAGTCTCTTTAAAAATTCCTTTCTCTGAGCACTGTTATAGGTCATCATGTTAATCACAACACACAAACTGTCCTCATATAAGCCACTTTTCCCAAGCCAGCTCCAAAGTCACAAATCACACTCTGAATTCTAACCAATGATCAGCACAGGAAGGTAAGAACCCAAAGAGACTCCAAAGACAGATGAGGATACATTTTATCCATCTGTAGTTTTGATTACTTTTCTTCTCCTGGTGGTTTACCTGTAATGTACCTGCATATTCATCTTCATATTATTATTTAAATACATGCATTTAAGATGTATTATTTAAAATTAAGGGTTTGTATTTTTTAAAATTATCCTAAAAGGCGGTTTGATAGACCTCTCAACTATTTCAGAATCCCACCAGTTTAAAAACAAAAAGATGAAAAAAAAAAAAAAAGATGGACAAAAAATAATAACAGGAAAATGACATGATCAGATGACTCTAATCATTAATTTTGTTCTAAATGCCTGAAAGTAATATGGTTTGAAAACTGAACTGAGTTGGAAGGAGAGGGCCTGGATTCTGGTACTGCCTCAGTCACCAATGAACTTAACCAATCCTTGGCAACAGGAATCTGAGCTTCCCAGGCTGTCTGGTGAAGAGTCTGACCAGACGATCTCTAAAAACCTGAACAATTTCCAAGATCCTGTGATTATAAGTGACCAAATCCAGTCATTTAATAACTACTTCTGGGAGGGTCAGACACCATTTGCCTAGTTTGACATGAGGTTTATGGCGAGGCAGTTGATTTTAAAAGCTAGTGATCTCCAAACACCTGATGAGTGTTTCTAAATATGGAGGGTCTGAAGACTCTGCTTCTGGGTTAAGCTGACTGCAGCCACCAGAGTGCCCAACTCTCAGCAAAGAAAAGGTAAGTTAAACTAATTAGAGTCCCTCCAGAATGGAAGGATTGAACCAGTGCCCTAGTAGGTCCCAACTGACTTATTACAAAAAAAAAAAAAAATTTACCAAGAGATTCAGAATGAATGCTGAGTGGTGAAAGCCAAAGGCTAACCAAATAGCCTCAGGACTTACTGGAACCCTGCTCTCAAATTTTGCTTCAAGCACTTTTCCCTGAGTCTGCACTACTGGTATCACTGATTTTGAGGACAAGAAGCAACTAAGAAATTAAGCCAATGGAAATTAAGTAAACATTATCACCTGAGGGAAGGGAAGATCCGAAATAAATAAGATACGTTAGGTACAGAATCCAGAAGGAACCTTGCGCGATCTCTCCTGCACGAGAAGTTGGCATTTGGAAATCACAGGAGGTGAGGATCAAAGCCGCTCCCTGTCCAGCCACCTGTCCAGAACCTGCCCGAGCACCGGCCCAGCACCGCCGGGGCAGGTGGGCATGTGTCTTTCCCCAACACAACGGGCGCTCCGAGGGACCAAGCTATGGTGGCGGGCTCCCGGTGCGTCGCCGGGCAGCCAAGGGAGCGCCCTCTGCCACCTCCACCCAGCCCAGCCCTAGAGCCTGCCGCCCGGCCGCGAAGGATGCCCGGGTCACCTGAGCCACCGCGTCCTGAGAGCGGACAGAGGGTGTGCCAGTGGGCTCCCGGGCCGGTACGCTGGGGATCCTGGTGCCAGAGCGATCGGCGGGAGACTGCGCCCCGGCAGCCCGGTGGGCCAGCCTCCAGCCCTCCGCAGCCCGCCCAGTTAGTGCAGATCCCCCTCTCCTCCCGGCCGCTCCTCTGGCTCACCTCGCGTGGACCGCTGCAGCCCGGGCGGTGGCGTGCGGACATGCCCCCGGGGTGCACCCACCGTGCCGCGTCCCCGCGCGGTGGCCCCTTCCCGGGCCCCAGGCGCCGTGGTCCGCGCTCCCGAGGGGCGGGGAGCGGACGGGGTGGGGGCGCCGGCGGGGCTGGGGCGGGGGCCCCACGGGCAGCGCGGGAGGCGGAGAGCGTGGCAGGGAAAATCCCCGCGCCCAGCCTCCGAAATGCACCCGGGAGTTCAACGCCCCCAGCTCCGCCGTGGACTCTGGCCGGCGGGTGAATGGGATTTATCCAGGGATCCGCTCTACCGGCCGCGGCTTGGCGAGGGGTGAGGGGCCGCCTCGCGGTTATGTAATGGACCTGCCCGCTGTGACCCGAGCCACCTCGCTCCGGACTGCCCGACCCTCCCCGGGAACGGCGGTGCCTTGCTCCTGACCTAGTAGGCAGGCAGAGGAGGCTCGGTATTCTCAAAAAGAACTTTCCCCTGCAGGGTCAAAGAGCAAGCTCTGCTTCAGGAATCCAAGGACTCCCAGAGGTGAACGCGGCAGGGATCTCTGCCCGTGCAGCCCGTCCATTTCACAGCACAGAAAACTGAGGCTCCGACGTGTTTAAAGCGCTGTTTCTTCGAGTTGGAGGACCTAGATTCAACTCTCTCGAAAAGCCATGACCGTAGGCAAGTTACTTAAATCTCAGAGCTCAGTATCTCCACCTGTAAAACGAGGATAATAGTGTCCACTTCCTGTGCTTGATGAGAGGACAAAATGAATGAGGCGCAGGAGCCCGGTATGTAACACACCCCAGTAAAAAATTACTGCTGTTGCTCGTGCTAAGGTTCGCCCCCTCCGCCAACGTCGCTGTAAAGTCGGCTGTCCCACGGACCTAAAGAGCTGCCCCAGGGACCTTCCTGTAAAGTCCACTTTTTGTCAGGAGCGAAGTCTCTGAACTGAGGAGGTCCGATTCCAACTTCTTGGGGTCTACATGCTTGCTACTCCATAGCATCAGTGTCATCTGGGACCTTGCTAGAAATGCAGAATTGCAGGCCCAACCCCAGAGCCACTTGTAACAAGAATCCCTAGGTGATTTAGTCGGTGGTACTTCAGAGTTTCACAATGAATCCGACTTTTTGGAAAATTTGAGAAGGGGACTAGAAAGTTGTGATGCAGTGGCCACACAATACCTTAGGGTATTTTTAAAAATAGACCGCCAAAGTCCTTCCTCTTTTACATCTGGCTGTTTTGTTTCTTCCCCTCTCCTCAGTTTCCTGTTCTTTATAAATCTGGATGAGCTCTTGTCACTTGTAAAATAAAGATCTAAGTTATCTGGAAGTAAAGGCTAGTGAAGATACCTTTAAGGCACACTATAGAGGAACTTCCTTGGTGACCCAGTGGTTAAGACTCCCCTTCCAATACTGGGAGTAGGAGTTCCATTCCACAGGCCCGCAAAACTAGCAAACAAAAAATGCAGCAGAATTTGCAAACAGAACTTGTAAAAGAATTCATTAGCATTGCGTATGGACTTAAAATGTTGAGGTTGCGGGGAGCCCTGAGCTTTCAACTGTGAAGGTCTTTTGGTTAAAGGCTGGAGTACTTTTTGGTTCAGAAAAATACTTTTTTTAGTTAAACATTGCTTTGGGAGGCTGAGAAGCCCCATTTTCCACTTCAATAATGTAGGGTAACCAGTTGTTTTTAAAAGTTTTGAAGAAGAGGAAGAAACCTCACAGGCTTTTCTCCATCTACATCATTTGTCATAGAGGCCCTAGAAAAGCCAAGGACAGTTCTTTTATTTATGTCATGAAGTGTTGGTTGGTTGTGTTTGCTTGTTCAGGTTTAGCTCGGCTGATCCTATCTCCGACAGAATGATTTTCATCTTTTGAGAGGTGAGTCTTGGTGGATTATTGATGATGGTGCTGATAGAGAAGGTCACTCCCATCTGCCTCCCCCTTCAGGGTCCCCCCCACCCAGCTCCCATGCAAGGATGGTTCCAAGGGGTGGGTGGTGTGGAGGTGGAGTTGGAGAAGATGGAAAGAGGAAAGGAATCTCTTTTCCGTGAGGCCAGAGGAACTGGGAAGGAGGGGGACAGACCCCTCTCCTTGCCTTGGAATCTAATGAGGAAAGAAGGGGGAAAATGCAGCATTTCTCTTAAAGAGTGCTATCCAATAGAATTTTCTGTAATGGTGGAAATGTTCTGTGTCTGTGCAGTCCAAAATGGCTATGAAATGTGGCTTTGTTGTTTACTTGCTAAGTTTGAGACCCTATGGACTCCCCATGGACTCCACCAGGCTCCTCTGTCTGTGGGATGTCCCAGGCAAGAATATTGGAGTGAGTCGCCATTTTCTTCTCCAGGGGATCTTCCTGGACCAGGGATGGAACCTTTCATCTCCCACATTAGCAGGTGGCTTCTTTACCATTGAGCCATCAGGGAAGCTCTAAATGTAGTTATTTACATTTAAATTTTAATCAAAATTCAAGTTTTTTGTGTTTGTTTCTTGTTGCTAGTCCGTTGCAGCAATCACATTTCACACTCTATACCAATATGTAGCTAGTACCATACTGGACAGTATATCAGACATTTCCTTCATCACAGGAAGTTCTGTTGGACAGCAGTGCCTAGAGGCCAGGATTTTGGTGAGGAGGTGAACCCAGATATTTCACCTTTTCCAAATTCTAGTCAGACTCTCATCTGTCCTCTGGCAAGTGAGGAACTGATCATTAAACCTCAGCCATTGAGTCCTTGTGAGAGTCAAGCTGGAATAACCCATAGAATGTGTTGGTTGTCATGCCCTGCACATAGTTAAGTGTGCAAAAAGTCTTAACCAGTATTAATATTTCACAGTTTTTAAGTTTTATTAGTCAAGTAACCTTTTGCTGATGTGCTGAGCTACTCTGGTCCCTCAGTGACCATCTATAGCTGTGCTCCAGCCCCCTCCGTTAGCTTCTTCCTCCCCTTTGTGAGCTGGGCACTGCCTTTGCTGTTTTGGCCTGGAGATACAGCCTACTTGGTCAAATCCCTACCATTTGTGCCCAATAAATAACAAATGTGTGAACTAAAGTCACAGTGTACCATGGTTCAGGGGAATCGATTGTCAAATGAGATTCTCAGAAGCATGACACCTTAGGGTACATCCATTATAGAAGGAGTTGTTTGTTCCTGTTATTTGGTCAAACAAGGATGTGTGGACTCAGCAGAGAGAAACGAGAACATTGGCTCCAGATAAGTAATATCTGGGCTGTCCACGTCAAGCTGGAAGCTACCAGGAGGTTGGAGGTGGAGGCGGATGGAAACATGAAGCTTTTACCTAAATAGAATTTGAAAGTTCATTTCCATGGCTAATAAGGAATCCAAAGATAAACTGTAAACAGCATAAAAAAGATGCAAGTATTTTATGCCGTCAGGTATGCGAATGAGGGCAGTGCACAGAATGGGAAATCGTGAAATTCTCCGCAGAACACCAGGAAACAGCTTTCTGAATATCCGGCTTCTCAAATTCTTTCTCTTTGACTTCTTTGATAAGGTCACATGCTGTGGGCACCTTTCAGATTCCACTTTGTGTATTGTCTTCCCTGGTCCCTGTTCCATCACATCACTTCTTCTGAAGGTTTTAGAATTCAGCATCTGTTTCTCTGCTTTTCTTCCTTCACCCCAATCCTCACTCCTGCCTTGTCATGACAGTGACTGAACACCTGCCTGTCAGAGGCTGTGCATTCCCAGTTCTGACCTCTCTCTGAGCCCCCAGGCCTCCAGTGGATATCGTCACTTAAATCTTCCCCACCCCAACACTTCAAATGTTAATTTATCAAGAACTTGCTAGCTGGGTGACCTTGGGTAAGCTGAATAACAAAACTTCCGTTTCTTCATTTATGAAACAGCAAAATAGCACCTTCCTTCTAGGGCTATCTCGAAGGTTAAATCAGACATATATAAAAAAATGAAAAAAAAAGAGACATATGTGTGAGTACCTAGCACAGTAGCTAACGTATTGCTGTTTTTGTTGTTTTAGACCCACAATCATGTGCGACTCTTTGTGACTCCAGGGACCTTAGCCCACCAGGCTTCTCTGTCCATGGGACTTCCCAGGCAAGAATACTGGAATGGGTTGCCATTTCCTTTCTCAAGGGGTCTTCCTGTGTTGGCAGGCAGTTTTTTACCACTGAGCCACCTAGGAAGCCAGCTAATGCATAGTAAGTACTTAATCCATGTTAGCAGAATGATTCTCAGTGGCCAAGATATGGAAACAAGCTTTGTGTCTGTTGATGGATTAATGGATAAAGAAAATGTGATATATATATGTATATTATTCTCATAATAAAGAAGATCCTGCCACTTGCAACTGTATGGTTGAACCTGGAAGACAATTTGCTGTATGAGTAAGCCAGACACAGAAAGACAAATACTGTATAATCTCACTTACATGTGGAGGCTAAAAAATTTAAGTTCATATAAGCAGAGAATAGAACAGTGGTTGCCAAGGCCTGGGTGCCATGGGAAGTGGGGAGATATTGGCCAAATGGTATGAAGTTTTAGTTATAAGATGAGTGAATTCTGGGGATCTAATGTACAGCGTGGTGACTATAGTTAACAGTACTGTATTTTACAGTGAAATTTGCAAAGTGAGTGGATTGTAAATGTTTTTACCACACACAAAAAGGTAATTGTGTTCTATGTTAGTGATTTAGTTAGCTTCATTGTGGTAATCGTTTCACAATGCATAGATATATCAAATCATGCTGTACACTTTAAATATGTTTAATTTTTACTTGTCAATTATACCTCAATAAGTTGAGGGGGGCAATTAAAAATAAATGCTAGCTGAAAACACACCAAACACTCCTCCTCCCTTGACCGCATAGAGTGTAAACTGGTTGATGGCAGGAGACTTCCCTGTCTCGTTAACTATTGCCCCAACGCTAACAGAGCAGGAACGTCAATAAATCTTTTGGAATGAGTAAATGTTCGTTACGCCTCACCTTTGCGGTCACCTCTGTGATTCTTCCTCTTCTAGATTCATTCAATTAGTACTTATAACATTTACCCTGAACTGAGTCACCAACCAAGGGCAGGACCGTGACAGCCCCACATCTAACTCAGTGCTGCAACTTGCTCCCTGCCTCAGGGCTGATGTGCGGCTTGAGAGTTCCCTGACCCAGCTCGGTTGTCTTCTGAAGACACCTGAGATAAGAAAATTTACATGGAGATTGGGAACGAGAGAGAGTAGCTGCTGGTTTTTTCACTCGACTAGATGTGAGGTATGACCCAAAACACTGGTGAGAAATTCCCTGCGGTCTGACCACAGACCTTGTGACCTACCCTTTCTTGACCCATAGGATCAGCACACGGCCTACTGATGTCAATAACATTGAGCTTCATTTTCCAGTTAATTTCTTCAAAATCTTTCAAATTATTGCTCAAACTTTTATGTCATTTTCCCCCTGAAATGTACATTTTGAGTTTAGCATTTTGTATCTCTAAGTCAAATTTATATAAAATTATGTAATTTTCATAATGTTAAGAGATGTCATATACCTCCTTTCCTTATCTGAACAGTTGTTGGGAGAGTTGTGAGGAATTTATTGATATTTATTGAGTTCCTTTAATGTCCCCAACTCTGGGTATAGATTTCCTTCCATCCTCACAGGACTTATTTTCCTATTGAGGGACAGAGCTCAGAGTGGTTAAATAAATTGCTCAATATTATGCAACTAGAAAACTGTGCTGCCATATGAAGCCAGGTCTGTTTACTCTGGGGTAGACTGATTGCGAAAACAGCTGGTATTCTCCATTCCTGTTTCCATATCCTTCACAATGTGAGTTAGCACCAACCATCAAGAAGTGGGGCCTTGTTTCCCCAACCCCTTGAATCAGGGCTGGTCCAGTGACTATTTTAACCAGTGGGAAGGAAGAGTGGTGGGCCAATACTGAGTCTAGACCTTAGGGGCCATGCCCCCACTGGCTCAGTCTCTCAGTACCCTTCATTGCCGCAAGAATGAGCCTGAGCTAACCTGTTGGAAGATGAGCAAACACATGGGAACAAGCTCAGTCAGTTCAGTCACCCCAGCCAAGTCCCCAGACACCAGGAGAGCCAAGCCAAGGTTAGCAAAGCTGGCTGCTAGCCCCACAGCAGGCTCTGGGTGGACCAGTGAGCCCATCTAGACCAGCTCAGATCAGTAGAACTGCCCAGCCAACCTACACAGGCTCACACATAAAGGTTTCCTATTGTAGCTACTGTGGGTTTGTGGTGGTTTGTCACGCAGCATTATTTAACCAAGAGATAAGTAAGATAAATTCACAACATCTGCAGATCTTGTTTTTACCTTGTAATAGTATAAGAGAAAAGTTTTTGCAAACATGTCTATCAGAAGTCTTTCTTCCCCAGGGTTTATCATGCTATTATGCTCTTTTCAATAACTCGAGGGGAAAAAAAACTCTGTTGTGAGCAATATATTAGAAAAAGGAAAGTATTTGTGTTTAATGGGCCAATTTAATGAGCGACCGAATTGCAAACTGAACGACAGTGTGTGTCTCTTCATTTCTATCATCAGACAAATCCAGCATAAACAAATGAACCAGTGTTTTTGAGTGTCTAGGCTGTGCGTGGCACAATAGTATTTTAAGACAGGGTTCCTGTCATCAAGGAATTACAATCTAGTTGAAGTAGAAATGCAAATGAAAGAAGCTGAATAACAATAAAAGATTTCAAAAACACCATCACCACAACCTACCACTTCAGAAGGATAAGGTGCATGATCATTTTGGTAAAGGAAGTCAGTGTTTGCTCTAACTCAGTTGTTGCTGTTCAGTTGCTAGGTTGTGTCTGACTCTGCTAGAATTCAGAGGAGAACCTAAACGCTTGGGACAGAAACTAGATTAATGCTGACTTTACAGGTGGTTCTGGAACTCCTTGGAGCAAGTCAGCAAGCAGATAGGAAGGCCCTTGTGGTAGTGTGAAACTGCAGGTAATGATATTAGCAGTGAGAAAGTGCAAGGTGTGTTTGGCGGTGAGTAAATAAGTCTTTTTGATGAGAACAGGGAAAATCAATAGGACAAAGTGACTGATTAGATAGGGAGTGAAAGAGACAGAACAAGCACATGTGTCTCCAGCTGGGAGGACAGTGATCATTAACAGAGAGAGGGGTTAAGAGGTAGCAGTTGGTGAACAATTCAGTATACACGTGGAGCTTGGGGTGGGTGTGAAATACCCATCAGGCTGCTGGAAATGTAGGGCAGGGGCCAGGAGAAAAGGTCAAAGTTAGAGATAAGGCTTGAAAATCTTCAGTGCAAGAGAGCTGAGATGAAACCATAGCGGAAGGACAAGGCCTGGACCTTGGGGAATGCCCACAATGTCTAGTGGGGAGATAAGGGAGATGCGTAGCTGACAGCTAAGCAGGATGGAGCGAGTGCTACATGAGTCACAGGAGAGTGATAACCATTCAGGGCTACGAGAGGTGTACAGGAGCAGAACAGAAACTTTCTCTTTCAGGAGAAGAGTGAGTGAGAATAAGCAGGGCCTGCTCCCAGAGGGCTTCTGGAAGTCCTTTGAAGAGGCACATGGTTCCAGCTAGACAGCTCACCTGCTAACATCAGAAACACAGTGAAGACCGATTAGACTTTAATTGCAAAAAAAAAAAAAATCAGCCAGCTTTGTTTGGGGCTGATTTACCCTTTTTGACTCACTCTGTTGATCTTCTTAATGGATTAATTAGCAAGTTCCTGCTTCACCTTTATTCATTTTGATAAATTCAGAAAGTGCAAAGTGAACAAACTATTTGATGAGGATAAAGCCAACCCAAATAGATAAGGCATCAAAGTAAACAAAGAGTGGACACACCCCCTTTTAGTTTCTATGCTAAAATTTCTTTTACTGCTTACTGCTAAGTCACTTCAGTCGTGATCGACTCTGTGCGACCCCATAGACGACAGCCCAACCAGGCTTCCCCGTCCCTGGGATTCTCCAGGCAAGAACACTGGAGTGGGTTGCCACTTCCTCCTCCAATGCATAAAAGTGAAAAGTGAAAGTGAAGTCGCTCAGTCGTGTCCGACTCCTAGCGACCCCATGGACCGCAAGCCCACCAGGCTCCTCCGTCCATGGGATTTTCCAGGCAAGAGTAGTGGAGTGGGGTGCCAATTGCCTTCTCCAAAATTTGTGTTACATAAATTAACATGTACTAACTGGGTGCTGCTGTTTCTGGTTTTTCATCGAGACACATTTATACATCCCTATGAATTAGTCTCATGATTATAGATGATGCCATGATAGCATCATTAAGTGAAGAAAATACAATTCATTCCAACCACTGGAAGAAACACTCAAAGAGTTTCTAGCAATATAAATAATAGCCATTGGTTATATTTCAGTAGAATGTGAAGAATAGAAAAGCACAAAGTGAAAAAAAGGCCACATTGGCTTTTATACGTTTGTTGAAAGAAGCCAAAATCTGCCAGTAAACTGCTTTCCAGTTGCTTAGAGTGTTTCCAACCAATGTGAAGGCTAGTTGAAGGCAGTGTACTTGTAAGCAGACTCATCCTCGTTAACCTGGTGTATACCTGCTCCAAGTGCTATGCTCCAGAAAAACTGCATGAAGGAACGGGTACATTCATAATCTTTCCAAATGGTCCAGAGTCCTAAATTTGAGAATCATGACCCAGGTATTCTATGGAGACCCAAGGATGGTTGGAAAGAGGGAAGGCACCCCAGTGGACCCGACCTTCTTCCCTTTTCTGCCTCTTTGAGTAAAATAGTTCTCCTTTATGGTTTTATTGTATTGGGCTTCCAATTCATTCCATTCATCAAGCCAGAAATCTAAGTTTTCTTTTAGAAGTCTTAAGTAATCTTACCTCCCACATCAATCCATCTGTTGCTGTTGCTGCTAAGTCGCTTCAGTCGTGTCCAACTCTGTGTGACCCCATAGACGGCAGCCCACCAGGCTCCCCCATCCCTGGGATTCTCCAGGCAAGAACACTGGAGTGGGTTGCCATTTCCTTCTCCAATGCATGAAAGTAAAAAGTGAAAGTGAAGTCGCTCAGTCATGTCTGACTCTTAGCGACCCCATGGACTGCAGCCTACCAGGCTTCTCCATCCATGGGATTTTCCAGGCAAGAGTACTGGAGTGGGGTGCCATTGCCTTCTCTGAATCTATCTGTAAGTCCTGTCAATTATCTCATCAAAATATAGCTCAAAATCTGCCTCCCTTTTCTCCATTTGCACTGCTGACACCCTAATCCAGTCTGCCATCTTCTCTTGCTTACTCCTGCTATAGCATCCTAACCCATCTACTTGTTTCTGCCCTAAGCCTCTGCCAATCAGTCCATTCTCATGAGAACACTAAGAAACTTTTTCTCAAACTTAAATTAGGACTTCCCCGGTGGTCCAGTGGGTTTAGAATCCGCCGGCCAACGTAGAGGCCAAGGGTTCCATCCCTGGTCTGGGAAGATCCCTGCTGCTGCAGGGCAGCTAAGCCAGTGTATCACAGCCACTGAGTCCATGTGCTGCAACTTCTGAAGCCCACGTGCCTAGAGCCCACGCTGGGCAACAAGAGAAGCCACCACAGTGAGCAGCTGGCCCACTGCAACTAGACAGCAACCCCCACTTGCCACAACCTGAGAAAGCTGGCACACAGCAGTGAAGATCCAGCACAGCTCAGATTAAAAATAAAAAATAAAACTTAAATTAGATCACATTGCCTCACAGCTTAAAACTTTCCTCTGGTTCCCAAAGTACCAATCTGGGCTCCTCTGACCATGGTCCATAAGTGTGCCATGCCCCTGCCTGTCTCTGCATCCTCTTGTGCCATATTCCCCATGTCTATTATTATTATTATTATTATTTTCACATCAAGCCAAGGAAGCAGAGGCTTTTGCTTTTGTCTTTTCCTCTTGCCTGGAAAGCTCTTTATCATTTTTTGCAAAGACCTCAGCTTCAGTATCCCCTCCCCAGAGGCCTTATCAGACCATTCTAACTTAAACTCAATCTCCCTCCCCCATTATTTTCCTTCTTAGCACTTTTTCCTCCTTCATAATTTTTTTTGCAACTTTTTGTTGCTGTTTGCTTTCGTTTTGTTTGACCCTGAACTAAAAGCTCAATGAGAATAGGAACTATGCCCGTTGTGTTCACCAATGTGCCTGTAAACCTAGCCTGGTGCTTGGCGTATATTAGGAACTCAGTTATTGGATGAATTAAATGGTTAAAAGGAGTCAAAGCTTTCAAGGTGTGGAGTCCCTGAGACAGACAAATTAGGCATTTTGGATGGGGTGACAGTGTTCATAAACTTCATTCCAGAGTTGCGTTGATGACTGGTGATCTGAAATTCTCAGGCCCATGCTCTTCCAGCCTGGTAGAGCTAGACCACGTTGTCGTTGGGAAAGTTTTGTAAAGCTAAGAGGTTGTTTTGCCCTGTTGAAGAGAGATGTATTCTTGTTTATCTGTGTGTATGAATGTATCAAAGTAAGAAATAAGAGTTGCAGTACTTTGAGGGAGAATGCCAATTGATTATACAACATGCATTATTAATACTTGTTATGGTTATATTAAAACTCATACAAAGCCCATGTAATCTCATTTCCAGAGTTTAGGCTTCTGGCCAAGAACATTATGACAGTCTAGTTTGGCGTTAGCATCATCTGGAGAGGGTCTGAGGCAGGGTTATTGAATTAGATTTGGCTGCTTGCTAGCAGCACATTGCATTTCCCATCCCCGATGGAGGCGGACGTGGGAGACGAGGGGCCGGTGTCATGCTGGGAGGGTGGGAGTGGGTGAGATGATGAGAACTACCTCTCAGCTCCCTTCCAACTGCTTCTGATTCTTCCATTCCAGCTGAGCCAAGTCAGCCTAGCTAAACAGTTATGGAGGGCCTTCTGCATGCCAGGAACTGAGCTGGAATCATGACCATGGACAATGTAGACACCTGCTCTGCCTTCACAGAATCTGGAGATGGTCAACGGGAGGTGAGCACGACTTGGCAAAACCAGATGGTGACATCAGTCAGTACTCGGCTGTCCTCTTGGAATGTCAGTTTGGCACAAGAATTAGCCGTGTCGTGAACAATAAAAAAAAAAAATAATAGCACTTTCTTGAGTGGTGTAAAATATTTTAATCCCCAGTTCCATGAAATGACCATTGGACGCATTTGAAATGGCCCCGGAATTTGAAGTCTCAGCTGCCTTCTCTTGAATGTTCCTCCATCCCCTCATTTGTTGGAGCGCTTTCACCATAGCTACATGTTTATTGTATTTACTGGGTGATACTGAGCCATTTTTTTCTTAATTTAATAGTAAAATCCGTATGCACTTCTCTTATTAGATTTGTGAAATAATAGAATGTCTGACTTGCCCAGAATTTCATGATATGCAATCCTGCAGCTGTTTTCCAGTATCCTGTTGTGTTTACAGCTACTTACTCATATTTGATGGAAACGCCATGTGCCAATTTGTAACCCATGGCAGCCAGAGTAGTACACCTTTTATTTTCTCATTAGCCCCTCTGCATCATCATCATTTTCCATATCAGGTAGTATGTTCATTGTTAGTATAAATCATACTCTTCTGAATTGTCTCAGCAGCAACATCGCCAAGTAGCTGGCTCTTTTCACACCTACCTTTTTTAAGCAAAATATTGACTTATTTATTTGGCTGCACCAGGTATCTGTGGCAGCTTGCCAACTCCTAGCTTCAGCGTGTGGGATCTAGTCCCCAGACCAGGATCGAACCCGGGCCCCCTTCCCTGGGAGCACAGAGTCTTAGTCACTGACCCCCAGGGAAGTCCGACACCTACCTTTTATTTAAAGGTGACAGTAGTTGTCTGACTAGTTGCCAGATGTTTCCTCCACTTTTTTCAGCTATTTTATGACTTAGAGGAAAAAAATAATTACGGATTATGTGATGATGTTGGGCAAGTCATTAAATTCTCTGGGCCTGCTATTTCTTCTGTAAAACTGAAGGATTTAATTACGTTAGAGGTTAAATTACTGACGGTAGGCAAATTTAGCTCTCAGATGGCTTAAAATGGCCTTCACAACATATAGATTAATTCATTGACAGCTGTCTAAAATTGAGAGATTTCCTATAAAACTCCAGATTTCTAGCTTCTGTTTGAAAGATCAACATCTGAATTCCCTTGAAATGTCTGGCTTCAGAGGCTCCCTGCCTCTGTCTCAAATCCTCACATTCACTAATGACAAGGGAGGAAGACACTGCTAACCCTTTGCATTTCTTTTGTGAGGGCACCTGAAGATGGTTACGCCCCATGCCCTGTTCCTGCTGAAATCTAACAGGAGATTTAGAAGAACCAGGCTCAGAAAGGGAAGCTCTCCTGATGGTCTAGAAAATTCCTTGAGGAAAGAGAAACAGAGACCTCACCTATATGATAGCTTTTGGCCGCTGTTCATATCATGATCTTGCATTGCTCATTATTTATCATGTCTCTGGTTGAATGCATTTGTTTAAAAAAATATTTGGGGTGGGGGGAGGTAGGGTGGAGAAATTGCTGCCAATGCAGGAGACACAAGAGACATGGGTTTGAGCCCTGGGTTGGGAATATCCCCTGGAGTAGGAAATCGCAACTTGCTCCAGTATACTTGCCTGGAAAATCCCATTGACAGAGGAACCTGGTGGGCTACAGTCCATGGGGCTGCAAAGAGTCAGACAGGACTGAGTGCATGTGCGTGCACACACACACACACACACACACACTCACTCACTCATTCACTAAGGGTGTAGGACAGGGGGGTTTATCTTGCCCCCTTGCCCCTTCTGGTTCTCTGAACCAACTTTCCCTAGAGCAGTTTTTTCTGTCTGCTAACTTTAGGAGAAGGTGTGTGCGTGTGTCAAGGGGAGCCGGTCTTGTTTGAGTTTTGTGAAAAAAGAACAAAATTCTGGCCTGAACTGCTGAGGAGAGAGTGGTCTTTAAGTTGGACACCTGTTCTTCACCCAATTGCAGTCCCCACCTGGCCCATTTTATTTATTTATCCGTCTGGTCCCTTTAGTCATCTGAGTTCCCACTAGGAAATCTCTAAATCCTCCTGCATCTTAATAAATCTAAACATTTTAAGATATTCTTTCAAAGGAGTCTAACCTCTGCAGGCAGGTATATCCCTCCCTCCCTCTCCTGACAAGAGTATTACCAGTCTAAATACAAAGGTACAGTCCTTGTCTGGGTTCCAGCAAATCCCCAGAAAAATCCCTAGCACATAGAGGTATTCAGTAAATACTTGTGGAATGAAGTATTCAGGATTAGCGATTAACTTTGGAAAGGATCTATGATGATTAACAGAGCAAATTAGTGTTTAAGAGGACCCAGACAACCACCTTAACTGCAATATCATTGTATTTTATGTTACCCATTAGAGCCAGCTTAACATGCTTTGGTTTAAATATTTTATTGTTGTGCAGTCTCTCAGTCGTATCTGACTCTCTGTGACCCCATGGACTGCAGCAAGCCAGGCTTCCCTGTCCTTCACTATCACTCCCTATTAACATGTCCTGGGTACAAATACAGTCAGGCTTCTAGGTTTCAATTTTATTTCTACAGAAGGATAGGTATATATTCCAGGCAGTAATGAAGAAAAACAATAAGCCTGAGTCTTAAAGAAATAATGAGTTTGCTTCTTTTACTAAGATAGTCTTTTTAAAAAAAAAGCTCTGAAAATCGGGTTTCTTAATGGCGCCAGGGCAGGGATAGGTGGCTGAACACTGCCCCCTTGTGGTTAGTATTAAAACTTAACAACCTAAGTGCCTACACTTAGGCGGCTGAAACTCCAATATTTCGACCACCTGATGCAAAGAACTGACTCACTGGAAAAGACCCTGATGCTGGGAAAGATCGAAGGCACGAGGAGAAGGGGATGACAGAAGACAAGATAGTTGGATGGCATCACCGACTTGATGGACGTGAGTTTGAACAAGCTCCAGGAATTGGTGATGGACAGGGAAGCCTGGCATGCTGAAGTTCATGGGGTTGCAAAGAGTCGGATATGATTGAGCGACTGAACTGAACTGAAGTGCCTACACAGATACAGAGAACAGACTAGTAGGGGTTCCCAGAAAGAAGAGGGAGTGCGGAGGAACAAGTTAGGGGTAGAAGATTAAGAAATATGAACTACTATGTATGAAATAAATAAGCAACAAGGATAAATTGTACAGCACAGGGAAACATAGCCACTATTTTGTAATTATTTTAAGTGGATATAATCTATAAAAATATTGAATCACTATGTTGTACACCTAAAACTAATATACTACTGCAGATCAGCTATCAGATCAGATCAGATCAGATCAGTCGCTCAGTCGTGTCCTACTCTTTGCGACCCCATGAATCGCAGCACGCCAGGCCTCCCTGTCCATCACCAACTCCCGGAGTTCACTCAGACTCACGTCATTCGAGTCAGTGATGCCATCCAGCCATCTCATCCTCTGTCGTCCCCTTCTCCTCTTGCCCCCAATCCCTCCCAGCATCAGAGTCTTTTCCAATGAGTCAACTCTTCACATGAGGTGGCCAAAGTACTGGAGTTTCAGCTTAAGCGTCATTCCTTCCAAAGAAATCCCAGGGCTGATCTCCTTCAGAATGGACTGGTTGGATCTCCTTGCAGTCCAAGGGACGCTCAAGAGTCTTCTCCAACACCACAGTTCAAAAGCATCAATTCTTCAGCCCTCAGCCTTCTTCACAGTCCAACTCTCACATCCATACATGACCACAGGAAAAACCATAGCCTTGACTAGACGAACCTTTGTTGGCAAAGTAATGTCTCTGCTTTTGAATATGCTATCTAGGTTGGTCATAACTTTCCTTCCAAGGAGTAAGCGTCTTTTAATTTCATGGCTGCAGTCACCATCTGCAGTGATCAGCTATACTTCAAATTAATTAATTAATTAAAAGTTCAATCTGGAACGTTTTTAAAGAAAGAACGCTTCAGTATTTGGAAAGTGAAAGTGAAGTTGCTCAGTCGTGTCCGACTCTTTGCGACCCCATGGATTGTAGCCTACCAGGCTTCTCCGTCCATGGGATTCTCCAGGCAACAGTACTGGAGTGGGTTACCATTTCCTTCTCCAGGGGATCTTCCCGACCCAAGGATTGAATCCGGGTCTCCTGCATTGGAGGCAGATGCTTTAACCTTCTCAGAGAAGAGATTGAGAAACCTGCCTCATTTGACTTCAGAATAAACTATCAGTGTCAACTATCAAACCAGCTGACAACACTGGATGGAGAGCAAAGATTTTAGACATTTTTAATTTTATCGTAAAACTCACCAAGTAGTGTGTATTGAACATCTGGATGGAAATCACTGGGATGAAGATGATGAATAAGATCATGGAGTTTTTTTTTTTTTGAAACAAGGAATACAACTTTATTTGGAAAGCTAGGCGTCCTAGAAGATGGCTAGTGCCCCCGCGTATCATCTTATCTGAGTCTGAACGCCAGTTTCTTTTACAGACAGAGAAGAGTAGAAGGTGAGAAAAGTGAAAGTGGCGTCGCTCAGTCGTGTCCGACTCTGCGACCCCCTCTTTGCGACCCCATGGATTGTAGGCTACCAGGCTCCTCTGTCCATGGGATTTTCCAGGCAAGGGTACTGGAGTGGGGTGCCATTTCCTTCTCCAAGATCATGGGGTTCTGAGGAAGAATTTCACAGCCCTAACTTTGGATGGTTCTCTGTAGGGTTTAACTGCTCATACTCCTTTGTAAGACCAGGAGCTTTGTGACGGCAGCAACCCTTCCTTCAAAGCCTAACTGTCCTAAACCCCAGGCCTCAAGGTCATCAAAGAGTTGATACCACTTTGCTTCTGTTACTGAGAACTAGTTCAATGTTGATCATAATACCTAACATTCTGAGAAATACATACGTGTGCCATGCACGTATCTATGTGTTTTCCATCCGTTCACTGATTCCGTCTGCACGGTGACCCAGTGAAGTGAATATCTGTACTGTGTCATCTCACAAGTGAGTAAAGCCATGGAAAGATTGCTCTGCTACTATGTACCCACGGGTACACTGGGGAAGGCTGACCACTCTGTCATGCTGTCTCTTGATGACACAAGCTCGCCCAGGGGCCTCCAAAAGTCGTTCTGCAGGTTGTGTATTGTGCAGAGTTGTGGCCCAAGGAACTTGGGGACAATCATCCAGCACCTTCGGCTTGCCAACTGTAGCCCTGGGGGGCTGCATCTGCCCACAGGGGTCTTTTCCTAATTAGCACAGAGGTGCTGGGAGCCAGGTACTGAGTTTAGTGCTCTGTCTGTATTATCTCGTTTCATCCGTTTGTCCCCAAGCCTCTGCCTGTTCTGTTTGCAAGATCCCAGTGCTTCCTGCCCATGCAGAGAATTCTGTATTGCTGAAATTTTAAGAAATTTAGGTCACATGACTCATTTGTAGACCAACCTCTGAATAGTGCCTACTTTTATTTTTATCTGTCAAAAGATGTTAACTGTCTGGGAAGCTTTAATTAAGCAACCAGGTCAACTAGGGGAGAATGGGTAATTTTGAAAGACGCTGTTAATAATTTAAAACATAAACTATTTTAAACCTATATTTTGTGCATCTTTAGTAGCAATATTTGTATCTAGTAATTTGTTCATTTTGCATCCAACCAACACTCTCTTTTTTCTTTGGTTGGTTGGGTTTTTCTTTGTTTTTGTTTTGATGGTCAGGCACTAAATTTGGTAGTGAGAATTCAATAAAGAATAAAATTATTGTTACCCTAAAGAAAATCCTAGTCAAATAAAGGAGAACTATAGGAAATGGAGCTTCCCTTGTGGCTCAGCTGGTAAAGGACACGCCTGAAATGCGGGAGACCTGGGTTCAATCGCTGGGTTGGGAAGATCCCCTGGAGAAGGGAAAGGCAACCCACTCCAGTATTCTGGCCTGGAGAATTCCATGGACTGTATATAGTCCATGGGGTCGCAAAGAGTCGGACACGATTGAGTGACTTTCACCCTATACACTCTCTTTAGGAAATGGAACTTATTTATTTGTCATTATATATTTAAGGGCTATTATGTGTCAACTCTCACAGCATCATCTTTCAGGATTTGGAATAGCTCAACTGGAATTCCATCACCTCCACTAGCTTTGTTCGTAGTGATGCTTTCCAAGGCCCACTTGACTTCACATTCCAGGATGTCTGGCTCTAGGTCAGTGATCACACCATCATGATTACCTGGGTCGTGAAGATCTTTTTTGTACAGTTCTTCTGTGTATTCTTGCCATCTCTTCTTAATAAACTCCAGTACTTTGGCCACCTCATGTGAAGAGTTGGCTCATTGGAAAAGACTCTGATGCTGGGAGGGATTGGGGGCAAGAGGAGAAGGGGACGACAGAGGATGAGATGGCTGGATGGCATCACTGACTCAATGGACGTGAGTCTCAGTGAACTCCGGGAGTTGGTGATGGACAGGGAGGCCTGGTGTACTGCGATTCATGGGGTTACAAAGAGTCGGACACGACTGAGCGACTGATCTGATCTGATCTGATGTGTCAACTGACACTAAAGGTATAAAGAAGCTCTGAATTATTACCACCAGAGAGGACAAATGCTTCTCATCCAAAATATATTTCCATCAAGTCAAAGTTACCTCTTATAACTAAGCAAATTAGGAGTATCCAGCACAAAGTTCACTTACTTCAAAGTGCTAGAATTCGTCACAGAATCTTCTCAGACCACTCTCTCCAAATAATCTCAGAAAGATACTCAAAGTGAAGTTGCTTTTTAAACCTAAAATTTGTGAGAAGACTTGAGCTTAATTACACTGACTACCTTAAAGAAAATAACAATTGTATGCATAATATAAACACCAATGAGTATGAATCTTTAAGTCCTCAAAATTAGTCACAATTAGCAATGTTTCCCAGATTACAGTGTACTTTCACAGACATTTTTATTTGATACTCATAAAATCCCATAAGGAAGGTTTTAACCTACTTTAATCTCTTTCTAGAGGATTAAGCAAGTCCAGTGGGGTTTGCCCATGTTCCTTTAGGTAATAGAGCCAGGTGTATACTCAAACCAAGTATTGTGTAGATTTCACAATGACATTACAAAATCCCACATCATAATTTGTTATTCCTGTCTTGACAGGGTTTTTATCATTCACTGCCAGCTTGACGAACAGATTCAAGCTACAATAATTCAGTAAGAAATAGATATTTTCAAAACACATCTGAAAAGTAGTATCTCCCTCCGCAGAAGCCGCTGTTACTTGTAACAGCATATAATGGCCAGATTCACGGCCTGTTGTATGTTGTGGTGTCAAAGCATCCGTAATGGCTGATTGATGAGAAGTCAGCTGGCTTTGCAGTGAAAGTAGTTCCTGAACTGATAGGGTTGTACAGTTTAATTTCACTAATTCTGGGACAGACCAGGAAATTCCCAAGAAAGCGATGCCACCTAGTGGTAAAATCAGGCAGCTGGCCATATACCTCCAATAAACTGCAAAATAGAGTAACTTAGTTAACCGTGAAAAGGAGTGAATTCTCATACTCTGAATTCTTTCCAGAAGGCTCTCAGTTGACTTTTCCCACATCCACTCAGAGTAATCACTGTCTATGGTAGTGATAGCCTCATGGGATGTATTTCTTTAATAATAAGACAGTCAAAACGACTCCTTGATCCCCGGGCTGCAGAATGGATGTTGCGTCACAGTGTGAAACAATATTAATCTCTTTATATGTACACATCAAAGCGCTTGGATGACTGGCATCTTGTCAATGAGCAGTAATATTGTGAAAGGAGTCTTTTTTTCTGAAGAAGTAGTTTTTAACAATGGGCTTAAAATATTCAGTAAACCATGTTGTCAGCATATGTACTATCATCCAGGCTTGCTGTTCCGTTTACAGAGCATAGACAGAGTAGATTTAGCATGGTTCTTAAGGGCTCCAGGATTTTGGAATGGTAAATGAGCGTTGGCTTTAACTTATTGTTATCAGCTGCCTTAGCCCCTAACAAGAGAGTCACCCTCTCCTTTGAAGCTATGAAGTCAGACACTGGCTTCTCTCTAGCTGTGAAAAGCTCTAGTTGGCACCCTCTTCCAACAGAAGGCTATTTCAGCTACACTGAAAATCTGTTGCTTAGTGTAGCCACCTTCATTCCTTATCACAACTCGATCTTCTGGAGGACTTGCTGCAGCTTCTACCTCAGTGCTTGCTGTTTCGCCTTGCCACTGTTTTATGTTATAGAGATGGCTTTTCCCCCTTAAACCTCATGATCCAATCCCTGCTGACTCCAGACTTCTCTTCTGCAGCTTCCTTATCTCTCTCAGCCTTCACAGAATTAAAGAGAGTTAGGTCCTTGCTCTGGACTAGGCTTTGGCTTAAGGGAATGTCGGGGCTGGTTTGATTTTCTATCCAGATCACTAAAACTTTCTCCATGTCAGTAATTAGACTGTTTAACTTTTTTATCATTCCTGTGTTCACTGTAATAACACTTTTAATTTTCTTTAAGAACTTTTCTTGGCAGGGCGGGAGGGATAAACTGGGAGATTGGGATTGACATATACACATTTATGTATATAAAATAGACAACTAATAAGAACCTGCTGTATAGCATGGGGAACTCTACTCAATACTCTGTAATGGCCTATATTGGAAAAGAATCTTTAAAAAGAGTGGAGAGATAGATATATATATATATATATATGTGTGTGTACATGTATAACTGATTGACTCAGCTTTCAACATGCCTCCTTCATTAAGCTTAATTACTTCTAGCTTTTGATTTAAAGTGAAAGGTGTGTATCTTTGGGGAATTCCCTGGCAGTCCAGTGGTTAGGACTCTGCACTTGCATTGCTGAGGGCCTAGGTTCAATCCCTAATCAGGGAACTAAGATCTCACAAGCTGCATGGCGGGAAAAAATGAAGTGAGAAATGGGCATCTCTTCCTGTCACTTGGAGGCCATTGTAGGATTGATAATTGGCCTAATTTCAATATGGCCAATTGAAACATTATGGAATGTTTCTTAGGAACAGGGAGGCCCATGGAGCGGGGAGCAATGGGAAATGGCCAGTCGTTAGAGCAGTCAGAACACACACAACATTTTTTGATAAGGTTCTCGGTGCCCTCAAAACAATTACAATAGTAACATCAACGATCCCTGTCAACAGATCACTCTAACAAATATAATACTAATTTTAAAAGTTTGAAGTGTTGTGACAATTACCAAAATGCGACACAAAGACATCAAATGAGCAAATTCTGTTGGGAAAATGGCCCAACTAGACTTGCTCAAAGCTGGGTTGCCACAAACCTGTAGTTCTTAAAAAATGCAACTTCTGTGAAGTGCAATAAAGCGAAGCACAGGAAAAACCAAGCGCGCCTGTTCTCTGCCTACCGGAGAAGGGCAACACACTTCACAGTGGGGGCCAGGGCAGGGGGGCCGTGCAGGGAGCCTCCCAGAGAAGCTGGTTTCAGAGCTGGAGTTTAATGGAAACCAACACACTGTGCAGAGAACGCAGCTTGAATTTAAACAGGCTGCTATGAGGCCCAGTCAGTGCAGCAGTGCGCGTCTTGCTGGCGCCTCTTCTAGCAGCGAGACCCAGGTGCTCATATTCTAAACGGAGCTCTCTCTGGTCAGCAGCAGACACATAGCTGAGAGTGAACTCTCACACTCCGCGTGCTGAGAGCCGAGGGCAGCTCTTTCATAACCTTCTCTTGAACTTCAGACTTATTCTTCCCATGCATATTTTATATTTCTAATAAATATAAAAATATTTTTATATTTCTAATATGTATCCATAATTAATACATGTTATTGAAATGATATATTTCCATGAGTACCTATAAACGCAAACGAATAGGAGAAACGTGGCAGTGTATGTACTGAACTGCCATCAGTGCTTCCCTCTGGGGAGACAGGAAGAGTGGAAACAGGGAAATAGGTAATTATTTGATGTATTATTGAATGATTATGTGGAGGTCGTGTTATTTTTATAATTTTTAAGCTGGCAAAATAAATGTGATTTATACTTTTTAAATTCATTTTATCAAAGTATATACTTGATTTACAATGTTCTGTCATTTCTGGTGTAAAGTGATTCAGTTATACCTATATATACATATACATATAACTGTTTGCATCTGCTAATCCTAAACTTCCGCTCCATCCCTCCCCTACCCCCATTCCCTTGTCGACCACTGGTCTGTTCTCTGTGAGTCTGTTCCTGTTTCATAGGTGAGTTCATTCGTGTCCTATTTTACATTCCACATATAAATGATATCATATGGCATTTGTCTCTTTCTGACTTCACTCAGGAAGCTGTATTCAATATCTTATAATAACCTATAATGGAAAATAATTTTAAAAGTGTATATATATTTGTATGTGTATATATACATATTACACATACATATATATGTATCACTTTGCTGTACTTTGTTATTTTGTTTGAAATAACACAACATTGTAAATAAACTGTATTTCCAATTTAAAAAAAAAACAAAAAGGCTGAGGAAAGACTAGTTGAAGGAAACATTCAGTTGTTCAAGATATACTGAGTACCTGTTAATACCAGGTGCCAGATCCTGTGCTGAATTTTAGAATGTTTAAGATTCTACCAAGATACGGACTGTTGGATCATTAATAGCTGATGTTGGCAGAGAAACGCTGGGACCCTGCATTTTGCCTCCACACAGTCGTCTATCCTGAATTGTCTCAGTGTGGGAATGTGTGCCAGCTGTAAGTCTCCAGAGACTCAGAAAACGAAGTAAGTGTCCTGACAGTATGAGTGAGCTGGAAAGAGAGAGGGGAAGGGAGAACCCTGTGGGTACCTACCGCTTACACTCACTCTCCTCAACAGATGTACACATCTTCGGAGTCATGATTTCTGAGTTAGTGTCCCTGAACAGCTCTGTGCTCCCCTAAGGACAGAGGAAAAGAGGGTAAATTATGGCCCCTCAGACTTCAAAGCAGCACAATTTTCAGAAAGTTCAAATGATCCACTTCTGCCAATAACACGGGGTGCCAATATAGTCCTGCCATCTGTTTTAAATTCTGACTGCCACAACTGCTACATATCGTAAATAAATATTTAAACCAGCTGCCAAGATGAAATTTTGTTAATAGTACATTTGTAAAGTATCTAATTTCAAGTATGATATGGAAAAGAAGTATGAAGAGTTTATAAAAGGCTAGAAAAAACGTTTTTTGAGTACAATGGAATGCAAAGGTCAATTCCATGCTTATTTGGTTTCCTCACTAAACCAGAAAAGTTTGCCCTTCCTAATCATGCCAGCTGACTCTTTGAGTTAGTGTGTGTTATTAATCACCATCCTAACTCCGACTTAAACACAAAAATGCGGTGCGGTCATGTGATTGGAATGTTCTTCAGCGTCCCTGCCTTTGGGGAATTAAAATGCTAGCTTTAACTTTTTTGAAAGAATGATCCCTATTTCCTAAATCATTTCCTTCAGGAAAGTCAAGTTTATTGAAAATAATGGGGGGAAAGAATCAAACAAAAAGAGAGAGAAATAATCACTATGCAGTGTTGATGCTGGAAGTAGATGTGTGCCTCACAGTCTTGAAAAACACCCCTGCTTGGTGGGCTGGGTGGACAGCCAACTATTAGAACGGCCAGCTGCGACTGTGAGAACAAAGGGTCTTGGCCCAAGTGATGTGATTGGCTCAAATGTCAAAATCATTTGGGGATTTTGTATACTCCCTGTTGACTCTTTGTTTAAGTGTTGCAAGGAAGCTGTAGGAGGTCATAATTGCAAGAAATGCAACAATTAATAAAAGCATGCTTTGAATAGAGTTTTTTTAATTAAAAAAATTGCTTTCTTGAAGTATATTTGATTTACAATATCACGTTCGTTTGGCTTCCCTGATAGCTCAGTTGGTAAAGAACCCTCCTGCAATGCAGGAGACACTGGTTCAATTCCTGGGTCAGGAGGATCCCCTGGAGAAGGGAAAGGCTACCCACTCCAGTATTCTGGCCTGAAGAATTCCATGGACTGTGTAGTCCATGGGGTCGCAAAGAGTTGGACACAACTGAGCAAATTTCACTTTCATCATGTTCGTTATAGCTGTATACACAGTGATTCAGTTATACACATATATGTGTATATATATATTCTTTTTCAAAGTCTTTCCCCTTATAGGTTATTACAAATATTGAGTAGAGTTTCCTGTGCTATACAGTACATCCTTGTAGGTTAAGTGTTTTATATGTGTAGCGTGTGTATCAGAGAAGGCAACGGCACCCCACTCCAGTACTCTTGCCTGGAAAATCCCATGGATGGAGGAGCCTGGTAGGCTTCAGTCCATGGGGTCGCTAAGAGTTGGACACGACTGAGCAACTTCCTTTTCACTTTTCACTTTCATGCATTGGAGAAGGAAATGGCAACCCACTCCAGTATTCTTGCCTGGAGAATCCCAGGGGCGGGGGAGCCTGGTGGGCTTCCGTCTATGGGGTCTCACAGAGTCGGACATGACTGAAGCGACTTAGCGGCAGCAGCAGCAGCAGTAGCAGCAGCAGCGTGTGTATATTAATCCCAAGCTCAGTTGCTCAGTCATGTCCAACTCTTTGCGATCCCATGAACTGCAGTCTGCCGGGCTCCTCTCTTCATGGAATTTTCCAAGCAGGAATACTGGAGTGGGTTGCCATTTCTTACTCCAGGGGATCTTCCCAACTCAGGGATTGAACCCATGTCTCCTGCCTTGGCAGGTGGATTCTTTACCACTCTACCACCTGGGATTAACCCCATGTTAATCCCAAACTACTCATTTATCCTTTCCCCTACCTTCCTTTGCTCTTTGGTAACCATAAGTATGTTTTCTATGTCTGTGAGTCTCTTTTTGTTTTGGAAATAAGTTCATTTGTATCCTGTTTTTGGAGAAGGCAATGGCACCCCACTCCAGTACTCTTGCCTGGAAAATCACATGGATGGAGGAGCCTGGAAGGCTGCAGTCCATGGGGTCGCTGAGGGTCAGACACAACTGAGCGACTTCACTTTCACTTTTCACTTTCCTGCATTGGAGAAGGAAATGGCAACCCACTCCAGTGTTCTTGCCTGGAGAATCCCAGGAACGGGGGAGCCTGGTGGGCTGCCATCTATGGGGTCGCACAGAGTCGGACACGACTGAAGCAACTTAGCAGCAGTATCCTGTTTTTAGAGTTTTTTAATATAATATAAATATTTATTAATGAAAAGATATAATAGCAATCTGTGAACACATATTTAAGTCATGAAACAGCTCTACAGACGTGGATGTAGACCTGTGTATATACATTTGCAGTGAAATGATTCATGTACTTTAAACTTTCAGAATGATGGACCTTTCAGAATAATAGAGTGTATACAAAGCAAAAACAAAAAGTGGGCTTTTTTCCTTTATATTTTCACTTGATCATCACCTCATTAAGTGCAAAGAAAACATGCTTATAGTTCTAGATAAATGACCCCAGGGAGTAAATTTTTAGCAGTTATGCAGTAAGAGTGAAAACAATATGTTTATTTTAATGATCTTTAATTTAATATGGTACTGGTTTATCAAAATAACAGGATTTCAGGATATGCTGGAAATTAATAGAGCTTTGTAAAGAAACAGAAATACCTAAGTGAATAAGTGACTCACAGTCATTTGGGAACTTTGACATTCCTGAGCCTGAAGAATTTAGAGCAGTTCCTCTTCTCAGTTCATGGGGAATACTACTTATTTTAAACCAGAAGAGATGGCCAAATAGAACATGAAAAGATGCTCAACATTACTAATTTTTAGAGAAATGCAAATCAAGTCTACAATGAGGTATCACCTCATGCCAGTCAAAATGGCCATCATTTAAAAGTTTCCAAATAGCAAATATTGGAGAAGGTGAGGAGAAAGGGGGACCCTTCTGGTGTACAACTGCACTCTTCACATGCTAGCAAAGTTATCCTCAAAATTCTTCAAGGTAGGCTTCAGCAGTACATGAACTGAGAATTTCCAGATGTACAAACTGAGTTTAGAAAAGGCAAAGGAAGCAGAGATCAAATTGCCAACATTTGTTAGATCATGGAGAAAGCAAGGGAGTTCCAGAAAAGCATCTACTTCTGCTTCATTGACTATGCTAAGGCCTTTGACTACGTGATCACAACAAACTTTGGAAAATTCCAAGAGATGGGAGTACCAGACCACCTTACCCACCTCCTGAGAAACCTGGATGTGGATTAAGAAGCAACAGTTAGAACCTTATGTGAAACAATGGACTGGTTCAAAATTGGGAAAGGAGTATGACAAGGCCATATATATCATCACCCTGCTTATTTAACTTCCATGCAGGGTACATCATGCAAAATGCCATGCTGGATGAAGCACAAGCTGGAATCAAAATTCCCGGGAGAAATATCAACAACTTCAGATATGCAGATGATACCACTCTGATGGCAGAAGGTGAAGAGAAATGAAAGAATCTCTTGAAGAGCATGAAAGAGGAGAGTGAAAAAGCTAGCTTGAAACTCAGTATTAAAAAAACTAAGATCATGGCATCTGGTCCCATACTTCATGGTAAATAGAAGGGGAGAAAAGTGGAAACATGAGAGATTTTATTTTCTTGGGCTCCAAAATCACATGGTGATTGCAGCCATGAAATTTAAGGATGGTTGTTCCTTGGAAGGAAAGCTGTGACAAACATAGACAGCATATTAAAAAGCAGAGACGTCACTTTGCTGACAAAATTCTGTGTAGTCAAAGCTATTGTTTTTCCAGTAGTCATGTATGGATGTGAAAGCTGGACCATAAAGAAGGCTGAGCACTAAATAATTGATGCTTTTGAATTGTGGTGCTGGAGAAGACTCCTGAGAACCCCTTGTACTGCAAGGAGATCAAACCAGTCAATTCTAAAGGAAACCAACCTTGAGTATTCATTGGAAGCACTGATGCTGAAGCACCAATACTTTGGCCAGCTACCTGTTGGGAAGAGCCAACTCACTGGAAAAGGCCCTGATGCTCAGAAAGATTGAAGGCAAAACGAGAAGGGGGCAACAGAGAATGAGATGGTTAGATAGCATCACTGACTCAATGGACATGAGTTTGAGCAAACTCTGGGAGATGGTGGAGGACAAAGGAGGCTGGCATGCTACAGTCCATGGAGTCACAAAGAGTTGGACACAACTTAGTGACTGAACAACAACCACCACCTGCCCACTTGGTGGGCATGTAAGTTGGTACAGCCACTATGGAGAACAGTACAGAGGTTCGTTAGAAAACTAAAGAAAGAACTACCATATGATCCTGCAATCCTGCTCCTGAGCATACACCCAGAGAAAACCATAATTTGGAAAGATCCATGTACCCCAATGTTCATTGTAGCACATTTTACAATGGCCAGAACAAGGAAGCAACCTAAATGTCCACCACCAGAGGAACGGATACAGAAGATGTGATACATATATACAATGGAACACTCAGTTCAGTTCAGTGGCTCAGTCGTGTCAACTCTTTGCGACCCCATGAATCGCAGCATGCCAGGCCTCCCTGTCCATCACCAACTCCTGGAGTTCACTCAGACTCACGTCCATCGAGTCAGTGATGCCATCCAGCCATCTCATCCTCTGTCATTCCCTTCTCCTCCTACCCCCAATCCCTCCCAGCATCAGGGTCTTTTCCAATGAGTCAACTCTTCGCATGAGGTGGCCAAAGTACTGGAGTTTCAGCTTTAGTATCATTCCTTCCAAAGAAATCCCAGGGCTGATCTCCTTCAGAATGGACTGGTTGGATCTTCTTGCAGTCCAAGGGACTCTCAAGAGTCTTCTCCAACACCACAGTTCAAAAACATCAATTCTTCGGCACTCAGCCTTCTTCACAGTCCAACTCTCACATCCATACATGACCACAGGAAAAACCATAGCCTTGACTAGACGAACCTTTGTTGGCAAAGTAATGTCTCTGCTTTTCAATATGCTATCTAGGTTGGTCATAACTTTCCTTCCAAGGAGTAAGCGTCTTTTGATTTCTTGGCTGCAGTCACCATCTACAGTGATTTTGGAGCCCCCAAAAATAAAGTCTGACACTGTTTCCCCATCTATTTGCCATGAAGTGATGGGACCGGATGCCATGATCTTCGTTTTCTGAATGTTGAGCTTTAAGCCAACATTTTCACTCCCCACTTTCACTTTCATCAAGAGGCTTTTTAGTTCTTTTTCGCTTTCTGCCATAAAGGTGGTGTCATCTGCATATCTGAGGTTATTGATATTTCTCCTGGAAATCTTGACTCCAGCTTGTGTTTCCTCCAGTCCAGCGTTTCTCTTGATGTACTCTGCATATAAGTTAAATAAGCAGGGTGACAATATACGGCCTTGACGTACTCCTTTTCCTATTTGGAACCAGTCTGTTGTTCCATGTCCAGTTCTAACTGTTGCTTCCTGACCTGCATACAGATTTCTCAAGAGGCAGGTCATGTGGTCTGGTATTCCCATCTCTTTCAGAATTTTCCACAGTTTATTGTGATCCACACAGTCAAAGGCTTTGGCATAGTCAATAAAGCAGAAATAGATGTTTTTCTGGAACTCTCTTGCTTTTTCCATGATCCAGCGGACGTTGGCAATTTGATCTCTGGTTCCTCTGCCTTTTCTAAAACCAGCTTGAACATTAGGAAGTTCACAGTTCATGTATTGCTGAAGCCTGGCTTGGAGAATTTTGAGCATCACTTTACTAGCGTGTGAGATGAGTGCAATTGTGTGGTAGTTTGAGCATTCTTTGGCATTGCCTTTCTTTGGGATTGGAATGAAAACTGACCTTTTCCAGTCCTGTGGCCACTGCTGAGTTTTCCAAATTTGCTGGCATATTGAGTGCAGCACTTCCACAGCATCATCTTTCAGGATTTGGAATAGCTCAACTGGAATTCCATCACCTCCACTAGCTTTGTTCGTAGTGATGCTTTCTAAGGCCCACTTGACTTCACATTCCAGGATGTCTGGCTCTAGGTCAGTGGTCACACCATCGTGATTATCTGGGTCGTGATAATTTTTGTACAGTTCTTCTGTGTATTCTTGCCACCTCTTCTTAATATCTTCTGCTTCTGTTAGGTCCATACCATTTCTGTCCTTTATCAAGCCCATCTTTGCATGAAATGTTCCCTTGGTATCTCTAATTTTCCTTAAGAGATCTCTAGTCTTTCCCATTCTGTTGTTTTCCTCTATTTCTTTGCATTGATCGCTGAGGAAGGCTTTCTTATCTCTTCTTGCTATTCTTTGGAACTCTGCATTCAGATGCTTACATCTTTCCTTTTCTCATTTGCTTTTCGCTTCTCTTCTTTTCACAGCTATTTGTAAGGCCTCCCCAGACAGTCATTTTGCTTTTTTGCATTTCTTTTCCATGGATATGGTCTTGATCCCTGTCTCCTGTACAATGTCACGAACCTCATTCCATAGCTCATCAGGCACTCTATCTATCAGATCTAGGCCCTTAAATCTATTTCCCACTTCCACTGTATAATCATAAGGGATTTGATTTAGGTCAAAATGGAACATTACTCAGTCATTAAAAGAACAGAATAGCACCATTTGCAGCAACATGGATGGAACTAGAGATTGTCGTACTGAGTGAAGTAAATCAGACACACAAAGAGAAATGTCATATGATATCACTTATATATAGAATCTAAAAAAAAAGGCTTCAGATGAACTTATTTATAAAACAGAAGTAGAGAACAAGCTTGATTACCAGGGCATATGGGGGTGGAAGGGATAAACGGGGAAGTTGAGATTGGCATATACACACTACTATACATAAAATAGATGACTAATAAGAACCTGCTGTACAGCACAGGGGATTCTACTCAGTAGTCTGTTATGGTCTATATGGGAAAGAATCTTTAAAAAAAAGTGGATATATGTACATGTGTAACTGATTCACTTTGCTGTCCGCCTGAAACTAACACAACATTGTGAATCAACTATACTTCAATAAAAATTTAAAAAGGAAGTAATAATGACTTTCATTTTCTCAACAGAGGGAAATGCAAAGACATTTTTTAAGATAATGAGAGAGACCTGGATTCTGCCAACCCAGAGATGGGACTGGGGACCAAAGACAAGCACCAGGCTCTTGAGAGGTGATCAATAAGTACTTGTCGAATTTACGAACTTCTGTCATGGAGACCTCTATGAACATGCTGTTCGAAAACTGAGTTTTTTGTCATAGATTGTTGTTGTTGCTATTGGAGAAAATTTGGAGGAGCCCTAGGTGAAGAAAGACTACATGATTGCAAGGTGTAATTGCTGTTTTCCCACAGTGTGAAATAATTATACAGTGTTGTCTCTGCCAGTTAGTATAAAGGTCTTTGGGGGAAGAGATGAAATCTTTAAGTTTCTGTGCAAACTGTCGTTAAAGTTTCCCGTGTGTTTGCAGAGCACTTCCACAATGCAAAGTGTTTATTTAGTAACCAGAGATGACAGCAGAAGTAAGGGCAGGCTGACCTTATGAAGATGTCTTTCGTTGCTTCCATACTTGGAGTGAGGATTGTGCGTCTTATTCGAGACGAACCTCTGACCATCTTAAGAGGAGTAACTGCCCAGCTAAGAGACTTTCTTTCCTAAAAACTAAACACCAAAGGAGGTATTAGAAAAATGTGGGAGTGGAATAGCAGCTGAAAGCCCAACTATTACACTGTGCTATTTGTGTGTGTTGTTTTGAAGGCTGTCAGCTGTTATGTGGTAGCCATGGTGGAGTGACATCCATGTGGTGCCATCATTTTTAACACATAGACAGCAACTGGGTTTATTTAACCCATAGTTGATCATCAAACAATGTTGCTTTCCTACAACTAGGTATGACCTGCCAGAATATCAGGAAGTCTCATTTAAGTGTGGATATGATGTTTAATGTTAGTGGTAACATAACTGTTGAGACAATGAGTCTCAAATTTTAGGTTTTTAACAATTAGAAGATCTTTTTTAATGCATTCTGGGACCCCAGTCCCAGAGCTTCAACCACAGGCAGTCTGGGGGAGGTCTGCAAATAGTCCTGCATGCGTGTGTGCTAAGTTGCTTCAGTCGTGTCCGACTCTTTGCTACCCTATGGACTGTAGCCTGCTAGGCTTCCCTGTCCATGGGATTCTCCAGGCAAGAATCCTGGAGTAGGTTGCCATACCCTTCTCCAGGGGATCTTCCCCACCCAGGGATCAAACCTGTGTCTCTTACATCTCCTGCATTGGCAGGCGGGTTCTTTACCACTAATGCCACCTGAGAAGCAACCTCCCCACCCTTGCAAATAGTCATGTTAAGCAAACCCTCCAGGTTATTCTGAGGCATGTTGGCCTACACCACACTTCAAGATACTCTATATTCTGGGCATCTCCTTCTATAAAAGCCACTTGACGTCTGAGATGATATAATTATTTTAGTAATTATGCTGGGCTGTTATGGAGAATGTAGGATTTCACTTGAAAAAAGAAAACTGTCTTTGACCTACATCATTTCTAAGGACAAAAATGTTGAATAGAAATAAAAATAACTCAATAAAGAACTCCTCTTCTAACTATCTTTAAGGATGGCAGTGGGTTTAGAAGACAAGGTCTTCCTAATATAAATCATAATCAAGACAAAAATAGTATGTCATTTAAATATTAGCTATTGAAAAAAGGTTTACTTGCTGAAACTAAATATTTTAAATCTAATGAGAAATACTAAAAGCCAAATACCAAAATTTCTATATACCTCTCTTTCAAAGTAATTGAACTGGTTAAAAAATCACCACAAGATGAGCTGTTTCATGAGAAATATAAGTTTTCTAAGTCCTATCAGAGCTAAGAAGTGTAAGGGATTGACTAGAATAGAATTTATTTCAAATCATAATAGAGGAAATTGATATAGAAGTCAATAATTATTCCATTTTACAAAAGTAATTTTGGCATGAGTCTTCACAATGACAAGTCAGTGCTTTGTAGACCCAAGTATTTCTTCTTGGACCAGATGAAATACAAATTATTTTAACCTCAGAAAAATGTGGTCAGTAAGTTTCTTGTTTTCTGTTTTATGAGAGCTCTAGGTGCACAAGTCTAGCATCAATGTTTGTGTAAATTGTGGTGGAAGTATGACGAAAAGAAAAAGAGAAGGCCGCGGGGCGGAATGTTAATATTAACTGAATAACAGAGAAGGAAAGCCTTGGAACTGAGACCTCAGATCAGCCCATGTGGAATTCTGAGCCTGGGCATGAGGAAGTTTCAATAAGATGAAAGATAGCAGTGATAGTTACACAATCAGGCATTGTGCTATGTACAATCCCTTTTGGAAAATGGAAGCAAATATCTGGATTATTTGAACTCAGAGAAAACCTTGATTTTTCCCAGGCCATTTCAAGATTCTTGATGACTGGTACATGATCATGGGTATGCTCCTTTACCTCTCCAAGCCTTGATCTTTTCTGTGAAGTGGAGACAGGAATGCCCACCGTGTTCATATGCTGGGTGCATTAAAGGAGGTTACGTACATGGAATGCCAGGCACATGAACGGCTTAATCCTCAGACCTGTCCTTGTTATGAACTCTTTTCTGTGTTAACGCTTTTTTTTCTCTTAAAAGTGATAACTTTATAAAGGGCAGGCTCAGTGTCTGATTCTTAGAATCAGAAACGCAGGTTTGGAAGAATGTTAAAGGTCATCCCTGTCCCAATCTCTCCCTCTTCATCCAGTGCCAGGTCAGAAACTGTGAGAGTTCAAAAGAGTTCAAAGCAGGCTAATAAATTGACTCCTTCCTAACTGATATTCCCTAAACAGTTGTTCAACATTTATTTGGGAATTAAAAACGAGAATAAAAGCATAAAGTGTAATTTCCACTCCTCATACTTACTTTGGGTGAAGCTTTTAGCATAATTTTGCAACTCACCTCTTGAACGATCAAAACTAATTTCCCCTGAGTTGAAATGTAAGACTCCATTATTGCCTCCAGATTCTCGTTTGCAGTACTGCATCAATAAGCTGACATTAAAACATTAGCAGGCGTATGACGCAGGGAGCTCAGCCTGGTGCCCTGTGACAGCCCTGAAGGAGGGGCTGGGATGGGGCTGGGAGGGAGGTCCAAGAGGTAGGGGACATACGTATACCTGTGGCCGATTCACGCTGTTGTGTGGCAGAATCCAACACACTGGATTGCAATTGTAAATTGCAATTGGATAATTGTAAAGCAATTATCCTCCAATTAAAAATAAATTAAAAACTAATCTAGAGTATAAATAAACCTATGCTTCGTTTATAAGGGCTATAATGTCCAATTCATTTTTCAATGAAATTGGTCATTAATGAATATCAAAATTATGTTTTCCCTGGTGTCTCCAAGAAGATGGCTTTCAGATTCTCTGGCTTTTACGTTGCCTACTTTTGCTGCTTTTTAAAGACTGTTCCTGACTGGTATTTCATACTTTGTTCTATAATTAAACTATACCATGGGGAAAAAAAACACATGAGCAATAATTAATCAGTAGTTAGCATTATATAATGAGTTGATAAATCTTAAAGTTTGTATGCAAATATATTTGGAATTTGCTTGGCATCCAAAAACTAGACACAATTTGGTGTTTTCTTTTTAAAGCAAATCTTAATGTCATATACCATTTTAGAAAGGTTGTTGTTTTTTTTATATCAAAGGGTAGTTATATCTTGGTTATATTCAATGTCTTTCTCTATGGCCATGAAAACAGATTATGCCACAGATGAAATGGTCCTTAAGGTTCTCTGAGACCAACTGTGTGATGCACAGATATTCCTCCAGCCTGATTTTGCTGAGTAGTCGTCATGGTTAATTAATGACCATGGTCGAGGCTGTGAGGTCAGGACAGCTGAGGTCGGTCATTGGCTGTAGAAACACAGCCTAAAGCACAGGAAGAATTGTGTAATTAACTGAATATTCAGGGTACAGTCAACAAAACTCAATTGTTCTCAACAACCAAGCCATTTTCTCTGCTGTCACTGAAAGCTGTGTGGGTCGGATCTGCAGATAATTGCCTCCCTTCTCCATCTCATTTTGCTTGTCTAAACATTGCATAAATAACTACTTGATAAATTCAATGTTGATGTTGGCACGTGAACAGACAGACAAGAGTGACTGCTTGTTTCAAAATTTATAATTCCAACATAAATAGTAATCAAACCCCAAAGGAGACTGCTTAAAAATATTCCTGTTTAACATTCACGATCCCATTTAACTTGCCTAATTTCAACCCACACACTTGTGGAACTTAATACAAAAATACTCTTGGCCTATTTTTAAAATAATGTGACATTTGACAAACTGTTCAAGTATTGAATTTAAAAATATGCTCTGTGTGAACTATAGTTCTAATATAAATCCCAGATGCATCACTGGCAGGATTAACACTGGGCTTTATCTCTTCCCCAGTGCACCACGTCTACACACACACACACACAAACACACACAAACACACACAAACACACACAAGCACGAACACACAACCTAAATGCTAGAAAATGTAGTTTGAGAACATTCCATGAAAAAATATTAACCGGTCAGGGTAAGTTAACTTGAGTAGTTAATGAAAAAGCAATTATTTCAACATTTAAGTTTTCTTTTAAAATTACAATTTACATATCTCTTAAAGATACAGAAGAAGAAATGTGCCACCTGCCTCACTATGGAACATGCTAAAATAGACATAATTCATTAGACACATTATGGCAGCCAAATGGCAAGAATTTTTTAGATGCCAAACCTGGTTAGAATAGCAGCAGTGAATTTCATGAACAGAGGGAAAGCAGAGGGAAGAAAAGAGAGAAGGAAAAGTCTAATATTAAAAAGATCCAATTCTTTCTAGTTGCTTTACAACCAAAGGGGAAAATTAAAACTCTTCTTAAGCTGTAAGAGCAAAAATTAAAAGAGAAATTCATTTGTTAAAAAAAAGAAAATGGAGACAACTGGGACTGAGGCTGCTGGCATTTATTTTTGCTGGCATTTATGATTTATTATTGTTACCACATCAACTCTGTGATAGATATTTGACTAAATGCACTTGGTTATTGTGTCTGAAAATGTGAGGATTCAAGGAACGTGCAAGAGAACTCAATTCAGTTTCTCAGTTAAGTCCAACTCTTTGTGACCCCAAGCCAGGTCTTCCCTGTCCATCACCAACTCCTGGAGCTTGCTCAAACTCATGTCTATTGAGTCAGTGATGCCATCCAACCATCTCATCCTTTGTTGTCCCCTTCTCCTCCTGCCTTCAGTCTTTTCCAGCATCACAGTCTTTTCCAATGAATCAGTTCTTTGCATCAGGTGGCCAAAGTATTGGAGCTTCAGCTTCAGCATCAGTACTTCCAATGAATATTCAGGACTGATTTACTTTAGGATAGACTGGTTGGATCTCCTTGCAGTCCAAGGGACTCTCAAGAGTCTTCTTCAACACCACAGTTCAAAAGTATCAATTCTTTGGCACTCAGCTTTCTTTATGGTCCAACTCTCACATCCATACATAATTACTGGAAAAACCATAGCTTTGACTAGAGAGACCTTTGTTGGCAAAGTAATGTCTCTGCTTTTTAATATGCTATCTAGGTTGGTCATAGCTTTTCTTCCAAGGAACAAGTGTCTTTTAATTTCATGGCTGCAATCACCATCTGCAGTGATTTTGGAGCCCAGAAAAATAGTCAGTCACTGTTCCCACTGTTTCCCCATCTATTTGCCAGGAAGTGATGGGACCAGATGCCATGATCTTCATTTTTTGAATGTTGAGTTTTAAGCCAGCTTTTCCACTCTCCTCTTTCCCTTTCATCAAGAAGCTCTTTAGTTCCTTTTCACTTTCTACCATAAGGGTGGTGACATCTGCATATCCGAGGTTATTGATATTTCTCCTGGCAATCTTGATTCCAGCTTGTGCATCATTCAGTCTGGCATTTCGCATGATGTACTCTGCATACAAGTTAAATAAGCAGGGTGAAATATACAGCCTTGATGTAATCCTTTCCCAATTTGGAACCAGTCATTGTTCCATGTCTGGTTCTAACTGTTGCTTCTTGACCTGCATACAGATTTCTCAGGAGGCAGGTCAGGTGGTCTAGTATTCCCATCTCTAAAAGAATTTTTCACAGCTTGTTGTGATTCACACAGTCAAATGCTTTAGTGTAGTCAGTGAAGAAGATATTTTTTCCGCAATTCTCTTGCTTTTTCTAGGATCCAACAGATGTTGGCAATTTGATCTCTGGTTCCTCTGCCTTTTCTAAATCCAGCTTGAACATCTGGAATTTCTCAGTTTATGTACTGTTGAAGCCTAGCTTGGAGAATTTTGAGCATTACTTTGCTAGCGTGTGAGATGAGTGCAATTGTGCAGTAGTTTGAACATTCTTGGCATTGCCTTTTGTTGAGATTGGAATGAAAACTGACCTTTCCCAGTCCTGTGGCCATTGCTGAGTTTTCCAAATTTGCTGGCATACTGAGTGCAGCACTTTCACAGCATCATCTTTTAGGATTTTAAATAGCTCAGCTGGAATTCCATCACCTCCACTAGCTTTGTTCGTAGTGATGCTTCCAAAGGCCCACTTAACTTCGCACTCCCAAATATAATGAGTAGAATATTTTATGAAATTGAAATGACACCATAGGTTAAAATAAAGAATATCCAATTAATGTAGATAATTTCACTTTTGTGCTATATATAAAGGATTTTTTTCAGCTTTCAAATGTAACTTATTTGTGAAAAATAGCTGTACTGAAATATAATTCACATACTATTTAATTAATTTATTTAAAGTGTATAATCAGTGATTTCTGAATTGTACAAGCATCACTTCAATCAATTTCAGAACATTTTCATCACCAAAAAAGAAACCTCATTAACAATGAGCAGTAACTCATTTCTCTCAAATCCTTAGACTTAGTAAACCACTAATTAGCTTTCTGTCTCTATATTGTGATAGCTTAATCTCTCAGTTGTGTCTGACTCTTTGCTACCCCCTAGACTGTAGCCCATCAAGCTCCTCTGTCCATGGGATTTCCCAGGCGAGAATACTGGAATGGGTTACCATGCCTTACTCCAGGGGATCTTCTTAACTCAGGGATCAAAACTGGGTCTCCTGCATTGAAGGCAGATTGTCTTTTGAAACTAGCCCCTTTCACTTAGCATAGTAGTTTCAAGGTTAATCCATGTTGTAATAGATACCAGTACTTCATTCCTTTTTATGGTTAAGTAATATTTATAGCTATAAATTTCTCCCTAAGCATGGCTTTACCTGCATGCAACAAAGTTTTGGATGTTGTGTTGAAATTTTCATTCATTTCAGTTTATTTTCTGTTTTCTTTGCGATTTTTGTTTGACCTATTGATTACTTAGAAGTGTATTGTTTACTTTTCACATATTTTGAATGTCTCAAATTAGCATTCTCAAATTTGATAATATATCCTTGCTTAAAATTTTATTTCTAAATTTTCAAGAAGCTTTATAAGAGACTCTGAGATGAGGCGATTCTATGGTAGTCCAGTACTTAAGACTCCACGCTTCCATGAGTTGTGGGTTCAAGCCCTGGTCAGAGAACTAAGTTCACACATTTGTGAACTAAATTAAATACTCAAAGCTTACGAAATGGGTTAGCCATCAAACTGCTTCCCCAAAATATCTTTCATTTTCATAGAGGTGGTGGTAATGAACGAAAGCAAGATGAACTCACTGGCATTCCTTAGAAGCTGAGGCCATAACTTAATCATATTTGTATTTCATGTCCATCTGATTTTCCAGGCAACTCAGTGGGTAGAGAATCTGCCTGCAGTGCAGGAGACACAGAAACGCAGGTTTGATCCCTGGGTTGGGAAGATCCTCTGGAGGAGGGCATGACAACCCACTCTAGTATTCTTTCCTGGGAAATCCTAAGGACAGAGGAGCCCAGCGGGCTACATCTGTAAGGTCACAAAGAGTCAGACATGACTGAAGCGACTGAGCATACTCCTACACCCATCTGACTAAAGCAAGTCTTGTTCTTTCCTATTATATCACCCTGTTTCTTTTGTAGCATTTATCACTATCTGATTTTCTCATTTATTTATTGGTCTCTGCTTAAAGTCAATTTTCCCTCACCAGAATGGAAGCCAAATGAAAGGAGGGATCTTGTTGTCTTATTCATAAAAGAATGTATTCTAAATGTTACCCAGTGCCTCCCGGATCATAGGCATTCAGTCAAAAGTAAATAGAATGAGTGAGTACCTAGAAGACCCTGTAGAAAATGTGCATTCATTAAACCTTCTTCAACAAATTTGGAAGGATCATCTTCTGATCACTGGGAGGAAAAGTGCCTTCTCTCTAAACAGTTCTTACCAGTAATGGAGTTTATGGCGATCTCTGATGGTGAAGCCTTCCCACTCACTAAACAGAACCACAACAGAATTGTATCTACTAGTTTCCTGTGGGAAAATGCTCAAGAGTTTATATAACCATCTTAGTTACAGAGAAATGTGGTCCACTAAGCAGCTCCTGGAGAACCCCATGGACGGAGGAGCCTGGTAGGCTGCAGTCCATGGGGTCGCTAAGAGTCGGACATGACTGAGTGACTTCACTTTCACTTTTCACTTTCATGCACTGGAGAAGGAAATGGCAACCCACTCCAGTGTTCTTGCCTGGAGAATCCCAGGGACAGAGGAGCCTGTTGGGCTGCCGTCTATGGGGTCGCGCAGAGTTGGACACGACTGACGCGACTTAGCAGCAGTAGCAGTAAGCAGCTCCTGCACAAGGTCTGGCACAGTAGAGGAAATAAAGTAACCACGATAATGGAATAGTATGTATTCAAAAGCACAATACACAGTTTACTCACGTTAATAGGACATTTTGCTCTACTATCACTTTGAAGCCAGATTAATTCTAGTTTCACTTTACTTGAAACTCTCTGACAGCTCCACACTGACTACAGAAGAGACCAACATCCTTAATGCAGAATACGAGTCCTTTCAGAATCTGGCTGTTGCCCTCTCTCCCGTGTCTGGTTTCTCTCTCACTAACCACAGCCCGGCTGAAGCAGACAGCATCCAGTTTCCTGAATAAACAAGGCTTCTTCTTCCCTCAATGCTTCTCTCACCCTGCTCTCTCTGCTTGGGCAGCCCTTCCCTCCTGGTCCGCTCGGTGCTCTGGGCTTGCTGGTTAAGGCTCTGTGAAAACTTTTCTTGTACCCTCCTCCAGGAGAGAGGACCAATGTCTCCTTCAAGTGCAGCTTTCTACCCTCACTTGGAGGACTTCAAACAGGACCTAGTCCACGGCTACTGTTAGAACTACATTTCCCACCACTCTGCCCATTGTTGACCCCAGACGCACGGGCCTCTTTACGGTTCTTTACCACTTCCATTGACATTTTCCAGGAGTGAAAGAATTTCTCCCAGGTATTTCCATGGTGTGTCCTCAACTTTATTCAACTCTGCTCCAGCATCACCTCCTAAGAGAGGTTGTCTTTGAGCATTCTAACCAAAGAAATTTCTCCTTTTCATTTTCTAAACAGAATTACCTTGCTCTCTGGCCCCTCTATCTTTTTCCTCTTTGTAGTACTGATATAACATTATGTGATTAGTAATGTTATCTGTCTTCCCTTCCAGAATGTAAGCTCTCTGAGGATGGGTCTGAGTTTTGTTTACTGCTGTGCATATTTGTGAATGAATGAATGACACCTGAAATTATATGGTTGGTTGAAGACGTCTGTCTTCCCCACACTTGACAAACATCGGTCATAACCTATTCCTCCTAGTCTACTCAGTGCCCCTTCCTGGCACAAAATAACTTCTTAATATTCCTTGTACAACTGAATGATGTCAAGTATAAATTACCTGTAACAATGGTTCTCAACAAAGGGACTCTGAATCCATGTAAAGATGGATGAAGAATACATAAACTGCAGAATGCAAGTAAATATTTCCACAATTCCTTTACTGAAACTCTTGGCACCAGATGTGTTTCTTTTTTTTTTTCCAGATGTGTTTCAAATTCAGAATGCTTCC
Organism: Bos grunniens; assembly: GCF_055505025.1. Taxonomy (NCBI): domain Eukaryota; kingdom Metazoa; phylum Chordata; class Mammalia; order Artiodactyla; family Bovidae; genus Bos; species Bos grunniens. The sequence continues at coordinate 11,596,433 of NC_141190.1, forward strand.
CTACTTAATTAACACCCTTAGTAGGGTCTGGTGGAGAAGGCAATGGCACCCCACTCCAGTACTCTTGCCTGGAAAATCCCATGGATGGAGAAGCCTGGTAGGCTGCAGTCCATGAGGTCGCTAGGAGTCGGACTTGACTGAGCGATTTCACTTTCACTTTTCACTTTTATGCATTGGAGAAGGAAATGGCAACCCACTCCAGTGTTCTTGCCTGGAGAATCCCAGGGACGGGGGAGCCTGGTGGGCTGCCATCTCTGGGGTCGCACAGAGTCGGACACGACTGAAGCGACTTAGCAGCAGCAGTAGCAGCGGTAGGGTCTGGGGCAGTACCTTGTAATCAAACACATTAATTTCTTTGCAACGTGTAGAGACCTCCAAAGTGTCATAAATAATGCTCAAGTCAACTTTTTCTGTGAAATGAATTATCAAGATAAATTTTAAGAGTTTGGGATTTCAGAATTGTGGATGTGGGCTGTAGATGTAGACTAGCATATTAAGATCTGTGTAGTATTTTCATGCTAAAATGGGTTCCCCACATTCCAGTTTAGAAATCACCGATTTAACCTGTTCATTTAAAAAAACATCTATTTTTTTTTCCCAGCATAGCTAGCATTAATGAAGTATATACTGTGTATCAACCTCTGTGCTAAGCTTTTTAAGTATACAGGTAAAAACTACTATTTGCCTCATTTTATAAGTGAGAAAGAGCTTCCCAAGTGGCACTAGTGGTAAAGAACCTGCCTGCTAATTCGGGACACATAAGAGATGCGGGTTCGATCCATGAGTTGGGAAGATCTTGTGGAGGAGGGCATGGCAACCCACTTCAGTATTCTTGCCTGGAGAATCCCATAGACAGAGGAGCCTGGTGGGTTATGGTCCATAGGGTCACAAAGAGTCAGACACGACTGAAGTGACTTAGCACCCATATGCACACATATGAATGAGAAAAACGGGTTTAAAGACAGGGTTAACTACTTGCCCACACAGCTCATCAGTGGATAGGCTGGATTCAAACAGAAGCTGTCTCACAACCAGATGTCCTGCTGTGGATCTTCTGGTCACCCTGACTTCATGGAGTTCAAGATAAGCATTCTTCAGTTCAGTTCAGTTCAGTCGCTCAGTCATGTCCGACTCTTTGGGACCCCATGAATCACAGCACGCCAGGCCTCCCTGTCCATCACCAACTCCTGGAGTTCACTCAAACTCATGTCCATCGAGTCGGTGATGCCACCCAGCCATCTCATCCTCTGTCGTCCCCTTCTCCTCCTGCCACCAATCCCTCCCAGCATCAGGGTCTTTTCCAATGAGTCAACTCTTCACATGAGGTGGCCAAAGCACTGGAGTTTCAGCTTCAGCATTCTTAGTCTTGCCAAATTTCTTCATGATGTTGGGCCAAAGTGTCTGTTATTCAAGTGAATGTAAAAAAATTCCTCTGGGTACTACTTCCTCATTGTTTAAAAAAAAAAAAAAGACTGGCTATAAGTAGCCAACATATAACTGATATTTGTATAATGGACTAATTTATTTTCTTAGTTAAACCCATATTATATACATTTATAATGAGAGATCAAGTGATTCCAGATAATTTAAAAATTGTGTAGTTGCACTAACATGCCTTGATTTCTTTTGAAGAACCATGATCCAAGGGGTGTTATTCCCTGACGGATGAGAGTAGAAATGGCAGAAGAGAACAATCTGAAACAGGTACTCTCACAGGCGATATGTGGGTTTTCACACTTACCTTTTTCAAAAACATCTTAGTTTCTGGAATTTTTTTCAGCCAGGTGGAAGTTGATCAAATGTTTTTGTGATGACCAAATTTTGAAACTCTTTCAGAATTATCAAATACAGTAGTGATCTTTTGGGAATAAGGAGTTAGTTGTGTAAGAACAATAAAGCTACATTAAAAAAATAAATCCTTGCATAGGGCTACACTACAGCTTTAAGTGAAGACAGAGCGTTTTGGACCTTACCAAGCTTACGTGAAAGCTTCAAATTATGAAACGTAGAGTAGCTAAAGTATAACACATATTCCTTTTATGATACAAAAGCAGATAATATGGACATAAAGGTTAAGATATGAAAATGATATACACACTAAAACAAATCACAACAGAAACAGGCTTTATTTCAACCAGACAAGTGAACACTTTCATTAACATCAACTTCTTCAAGACTTGAAGACATGGAAATTAAAGATGGTGCCCAGAAGGCAAAGAAGGAAAGTCTCATCATGGAACAATGGTACTGCCCTTCAAAAATCCCTTTCGACAATATGCTCAATTCAAAAGATTAATTAGTTCTGAATCATTAGATCTCATGTTTCAATATTTGTACAAAGCTCTCATTTTCAAGTTACCCATCAGTCCCAATGATATCTTTCAAACAGAAAAAAAAATATAGATCAGTATCATAATTTTTTTTTTTAATTTTAGAAAGTGGGATTGAAATACAGTTTTCAGTCTAAAATATTTTAAATAAAAAAGTTTGTTATTATTTAAGATGCATTGTTACAAAGCTCCTAGGTACATACATGTACAAAACACAGATGTTACTACATGACACCTCAACCCATGACTTCTCCTAAACATCTCAGTGTGAACAGTTATCTACCGGGAGACTTTCCCTGTAAATTCCAGCATCTTGCACAGGATTCGCTGCCACTCACATGCTCTGCATGGATGAGGACATTTAATCCGAGAACATTTCAATGTAACATTATAACCCAACATAAAAGAAATTCAATGCAACACTTTATATTCATAAGGGTGATGACAAAATTGCATATATTAATCATTTTCAACTTTAGCCAGACTCACTAAATTCATGAACACTTCTTCAGAGTTTTCTCTTCAAGGGCACTTTTGAGAGCTTTAGGTCTCGTGCTTAACTTTGTATTGAGTTGGTCAGCACCTTGATTAATGTGAACAAGGACACTGAAGAACGAATGTGTTGCAGGGGTGGGGGAGGGGTCATCCGAGGACAGAAATGGGGAAGGATTCTCTTTTTCCATAAGACAGTCAAACAGAAAAAACAAGACCAAAAAAAGGGAAACAGACAAACAAACAAACAAAATAGTGTTCACAGTAAAACATGCCAGATTTGTAGTTTCATTTGAAACCAACAGCAAATCATGAAACGTCATGAAAAATATGTCAAGGTAAAATCTTCTAGAGTCATTACTAAATGAAATTAAAAATTATCACACTGATCAGTAAACCCCAGAAGAAAAATAACCAGCACTTACATTTCAGGTCCTTCTTTAAACATCATTCAGCTTTTCAGAGTCAATGCATAAAATTGGTAGGTTTGGCCACGTTGCACAAATGTTTTTCTTTTTTTAAAAATACAGTATACAGAAAAAACTCTTGTATTCCCCATTTTGAATCATAAGCTCAAAACCCAAGAGTAAAAGATCAGCAAGAAGGATTTTAAATTATGTACAAATCCAGCAGGTTCATCTGCCATAATGGCTTGGCTTCCGTCCCGTGGCTCTCACCCTCTCCAGCAGCAGAGCTTGCGTCCCTGTCCTCACAGAGGGCTGCTCCATGTCTATGGCTCATCTCTACTGGTCATCAGGCATTTTGAACAGTTCCAACAGTGCCCCGACAGCTCCAAAGTAACCCTACAACAACAATGGGAAAACTTCTGTATGATTATCTCTGAACCTTGGCCCAATACCTGCTGTTTTTCATAATTTGAGGAATGCTGCCCACTAATGCTGTGTGTGCGTGCATGCTCAGTCACTCATTCATGTCTGGCTCTTTGAGACCCTATGGACCGTAGCCCGCCAGGCTCCTCTGTCCATAGGATTCTCCAGGAAAAAACACTGGAGTGGGTTGCCATGCCCTCCTCCAGGGCACCTTCCTGACCCAGGGGCTGAACCCGTGACTCTTTGTCTCCTGCATTGGCAGGCGGGTTCTTTACCACTAGCACCACCTGGGAAGCTGTAGATAATGAGAAATTTAAAACCTGAACTCTGGTATGAAACATGATAGAATAATAATAATAAAAAATGCACTGCGTATCTATTTGCTTATAAACATTAATTAACAGATGTAAAGTGCTTAGAAAAATCTCTGGCACCACAGTATACACTACTACCTTGCTGTTGAGTATTTTTAGGATTTTTCGGATTATAATTATTTCATTTTAATCCTTGTTATGGCAAAATTCACATTATTACCTCCATTCCACAGATAAGAAATGGAAGGTAATAAAGTAAATTACCCTTTCAGGGTCACATGCCTTGTCCTGGGCTCAATCCCAAAATCTATCTGACTCCAAAGTTGTCATGTCTCACAGGAAGGAACTCTAAGCTTCTCTCATCTGTAAAAATGACAGAACCTGAAAAACAGAAATATTTAGAGAAGTTGGTTTCCAAAAGGCAGGAGACGCCTCTTCTCTGCTATTTGCCTGGCTCAATGGTTACTTCCTGCAGAAATGGGTGGCAGATGTCAGAACACTACACAGCAGGGATCTCTGCCTCCACTGCCAACTGCTAACATTTATTGAGGGCTTGCTATAAGCTAGAAATTGTTCTAAGAACGCTACATGAATTTCTTCACTTAACTCTCACAATAACTTTATGAGACAAATACTATTATCACTTCATTTTACAAAAGCTAAAAGAGAATGGAGAAGTCATTGACTAAGGTCTCCAAGTCAGTGGGAGCCTGTGTTCTCAACTGCTTCACTAGACTATTTCTTTTAGTTTCAAGATACATGCGTGTGCATGCTCAGGCAGGTGTGACTCTTTGCAACCCTATGGACTGTAGCCCACCAGGCTTCTCTTTCAAGAATACTGAAGTGGGTTGCCATTTCCTGCTTCAGGGAATCTTCCCGACCCAAGGATCAAACCAGCATCTCCTGTGTCTCTTGCATTGGTAGGCAGTTTCTTTTACAACCGAGCCACCTGGGGAGTCCACTTCTCTTAGGAAATGCTCACTCATATAACTGAAATGAATGAGACTGAGTGAGGACTCCAGGCAGGGCAGGAAAGCCACCTTACCAGCCCTCCCAAAAGTTCTCTCTCCATACCTTCCTCCAGAAAGACCTGCCTAACTGAGAATGAACCCAAGGAGGTAGAGAATTTTCTGAGAAGTACCTACAAGGAGATACAAAAATGCTCTATTTTCATTGGCCATAGAGACTGAGTTTAACACTTAGTAACAAACCATAGCTATCATCCAGAGGCCTAAGACTGTATGAAGGATATGCCTTTATACCCGGAGAAGTGGGTTCCCCAAAACATTGGGTTTTGCTCCCTATCTTACCATCAACTAACTACCCGTGTGCCCCGTAGATGGCTTTTAATCCCTGATGACTTCCAGCATTTGTTTTCTATTTTAGTCCAAGAGGATCATAACTTAGGGTTGCCAGATAAAACAGATAAATGCTAGATAAAATAAGTGTGTCCTATTTGATTGCTAAATATAGTAACACTAGGGTTTCCCCAGTGGCTCAGTGGTAAAGAATCCACCTGCAATGCAGGAGCCGCAGAAGATGCAGGTTCAATCCCTGGGTCAGGAAGATTCCCCTGGAGGAGGGCACGGCAACCCACTCCAGGATTCTTGCCTGGAGAATCCCATGAACAGAGGAGCCTGGTGCGCTACAGTCCACAGGGTCGCAAAGAGTTGGATACAACTGAAGCGACTTAGCACAGATATCCAGAAGAGTGTTTTTCTTTTTCATTTTATTTTTTTAAACAAAACTTTACAAGGAAAATCGATTAACTAAGTAGATAGAAAGGGAGATGCTCTGGTTGGGGGAAGGAAAGTGAAAATTCTGAGGCCCCATCCTCCCCACAGAAAAAGTTAATATCATTTCTTAGCCTGCGTAAAAACATGAAAACAAAAACTTTCTTTAGTACTAATGTCTATCACTGGCCTTTAACTCTTTTGTATTTAACTTCCTATTGTTTTATATGCTTTAATAGAACATAGGTTTGCTGCTGCTGCTGCTAAGTTGCTTCAGTCATGTCGGACTGTGTGTGACCCCATAGACAGCAGCCCACCAGGCTCCACTGTCCCTGGGATTCTCTAGGCAAGAATACTGCAGTGGGTTGCCATTTCCTTCTCCAATGCATGAAAGTGAAAAGTGAAAGTGAAGTCGCTCAGTCGTGTCTGACTCTCAGCGACCCCATGGACTGCAGCCTACCAGGCTCCTCCATCCATGTGATTTTCCAGGCAAGAGTACTGGAGTAGGGTGCCATTGCTTTCTTCGAGAACATAGGTTTAGAGAGCCCTAAATAACTTAGAAATGCATCAGCAACTTTTCAAGTAAATAATTCAGTTTGGAAATGAGAAAAATGCCACAGTATTCATTACAATGGAAATTTATGATACTTCCTGTTCTTCCTGCTGCATTATATCCAAGGCACTGGGTACCTGCTATGATAAATAGCTGCCTTCTAAAAAAAAAAAAGAGCTGCTTTCTACAGTATTGATTTTATTTTCTTCCATTTTAAAATTAATTAATTTATTTTTGGCTGTGCTGGGTCTTCGTTGCTGTGTGGGCTCCTCTCGTGGTGAGCCGGGGTTACTCTCTAGCTGCAGTGCTCAGGCTTCTCGTAGCAGTGGCTTCTCTTGTTGAGGAGCACGGGTAAACAAGTTCCAGTAGTTGTGGCACATGGGCTCAGTAGTTGTGGCACATGGGCTCAATAGTTGTAGCTTGTGGGCCCGAGAGTGCTGGCTCAGTGTTTACTCCACGGCATGTGGGGTCTTCCCAGAACAGGGATTGAACCTGTGTCTCCTGCACTGGTAGGCGAATTCTTCACCACTGAGCCACCAGGGAAGCCCTACAGTATTGATTTTAAAGGAGGATAGAGGAGGTGGGAAGAAAAGAGGGCCCCCCTACTCACTCTTAGAAACCTCCAATTTAGAAACTGGATATAAGGGACTCTGAATTAATCAGAGCTCTCTACTTCTGTAAACAGGCTGCCTAATGTCTAGCACACTAGCCTCTCAAGGCCACCAGGTTACTAAGAGTAGCCTGAACACTTCTGTTCTCACTGACTGAGTTGTTTATTTGCCAAGGGTCAGTTGTGTTTATCCTCAAATTTGTTTAGGACAATTTCATTATTAATGTAATAATCTAATGTAAGTATATACCACCAAAACCAATAAAAAGAGTACAAGATGGTATGGTCACCTCTATGAAAATCGTTATTTTCTTAAAAAAGATGAAAAAGCTAGTTAATAATAGTCAAAGTTGCTAGGAGAGTAAATGTTCAAAGTTCTCATTACAAGGAAAAAAATCTTTGTAATAATGTGTGGTGGTGGATGATAACTAAACTTATGCTATTAATAATAACCATTTTATAATACATACATATATTGAATCATTATTGTATACCTTAAACTTATACAGTGTTATGTGCTAACTCTATCTCAAAATTGAAAAAAAAAAAAAAGCTACAAAGATTGAAAAAGGTAGTCACAACCGTTGCCCTCTATTTAGGTAGATTCTACATATGAAAGATTGGGATAATTTAGAATGATTTTGCAATCAAATTACTTCATAAGGATCTTTAATTTCTTGATCTACTTTAAAGAAACAAACCAAAAATCAAAAAAATGTACACAATACTGTGGATTATAAAAAAGAGACAATTACAAAGCTCCCATCAGCAGAACCCAGGCTCAAAATTAGGTCTTGCACCTGCCTCAAAAAATTGGTGAGCAAGTGAACATTTACACATTTTATATTAAAATAGAATGTTTAAAGTAGGGAGGTATTTTCCTAGGATCACTCATTTTTTAACTTTAAAAAAAATTAACCATCTACTAGTCTTGATTGTCGGAGAAGGCAATGGCACCCCACTCCAGTACTCTTGCCTGGAAAATCCCATGGACGGAGGAGCCTGGTGGGCTGCAGTCCATGGGGTCGCTAGGGGTCGGACACGACTGAGCGACTTCACTTTCACTTTTCACTTTCATGCACTGGAGAAGGAAATGGCAACCCACTCCAGTGTTCTTGCCTGGAGAATCCCAGGGACAGAGGAGTCTGGTGGGCTGCCGTCTTGGGGTCGCACAGAGTCGGACACAACTGAAGCGACTTAGCAGCAGCAGTCTTGATTGTTGGATAAGAGAGCTTCCATTTTATATACTGTTCTTCCTTATCTTTTGCATAAATACAAACTAAGGAACCCGCTCACATGTTAGACAACCCAAAAATGTCCACAGAGGACAATTAAGTCCATGTGACCTCAACTTACCTCATGTTCCAAAAACAGAGCTTTTAGCTGTCCTTTGGACCAAAAATCCATGGCGTATGCTAGCAGCTTCATGGAGACCATATTGATTCTGAGAAAATTCCCAACGAACACAACCCTATCAATATTCTGGGAAAAGAAAAAACGAAAGAGAAACAGTGAACCATGGCATAAAAATAGCATTTAACAGATCCAATGCTTTGTATATCACTGTGCTCCAGGACTTTTCAGAGTGAATTTGTTGTTGTTGTTAAGCAGAATTATTTCAGGATTTCCAAGGTGAAGCCAAATCAACCTCATAGTTCATTCCACAGTTTGCATGGGTGAGGTAGAGACTGATATTGGGCTTGTTTACAGGTATTATGTTAGGTTGCCCTGGGTCTAATATAAAATTCACCTCCCAACATTTCATATATGAAATTAAAACTGGAATTCAAGCTCAACTAAATTGCTTGTGCCTTCCTTCAATCCCCCAAACTTCCAACTCTAGAATATTATCAACTTATAAATTATTTTTTTTTATAAATTTTATCTATTTTTTAAAAAAGTTTTTGGTGCTGCGAAGGCAGCACCAAATCCCAACCACTAGGCTATCAGAGAACTCCCAACCAACTCATAAATTAAATGGTTATGGTATAAGTTATTCATCTAACAAGTCTGGTCAGGTTGCTCTGTTGCAAACACTGGGAATACAAAAAAGAAATGGTACCCAGTTTCGCCCTTTAGGATATATGATGAAATATCCTGTTTGATCAATATGTGGGTTACAATAAGATAATGAAAATCACATTTATATTTTTGTTGTCATGGATACATATTTGTATTCTGAACACACACCTCACACTGAACTCAGCCTGTCTGCCACACAGACGCTGCTCACCATCACTCACTCAGAGAGTCGGTTGCTATGGTCACTCACATAAAAGGGAACAGAGTCTTGGGATCTGGCATTATTTTCTGTTCAATCTATCAAGAGCAATCAGAGTGTGGGAACATCACTTTCTAACTGTCTCAGATTTCAACAATACATGTTAACAAATCTATTAACCACAGTGAAAATTTTCCCTGGGTAGAGGTGTGGGAGGTAACTTTAATGTTTCCGCAAAGAAGAGCTGTAGCCACAAACTGCCCAGGTAGGACTTGCTCAAACTTTCGGTCCTGCATTGCTCTGGCAGGAAGCCAGAAGAAAGGGAAATGGCATTAGAATGTGATAGATACTCCTATTTCAAATAAATTCCAGGTGCGTCAAAGATATAAACATTAAAAAAAAAAAAGAGACAAAGAAAACACGGAAGAATTCTTTTTAAAAATGTTGAAGTAGAAAAGGTGTAACACTCAGACTCCATTAAAGAAAAGTCTGACATATTTAATTCAAAAATCAAATATTTATTCAGCATGTTTACCCTATAATGCAGATAATACAGAGTCAAAACAAAACAGAAAAACTAAAACCAGTGCTACCTCTAGTGAGGTTAAAATTGAGGGATGGGATGGCAGTGGTGACTCATTTCCATGTATAGTCTACTTGTGGTGTCTTCAGAGCTCTGTATTATGTGTTTGTATTCTCTATTCCAAAAAAAAAAGAATACAAACTTTAAAAGTTGGTAGAGAACTATTTGATAGCATTCCAGTAATCACAGAAAAATATTTTAGAGTCAGTAAATGTGGTGCCCCTCCGTGAAATGGCTGGAATCAAAGATCCTCCAGTCAGTGACTCCAGGGAGCAAAGCAATGGCTGGCAGGACGCTGGCCAACAGAAGCCTGGCCCCAAGCGATCCGTGAGTCCTCTTATTCATTCAACACCACAGAAACATTCAAAAGAGTTACTCCAACTGTTAATAGGATGTACCATGGCTACACTATAATCCAACAATAAATGGTATTGACACTGAAATAAAAATAAAAAATAAAAGCAGTTATTCTACTCATAAAGTGATTATGATACCTGTAAAAAGATCTGCTGGCTCACGGCAGCTCTCTGGAAAGTAGGGGAAATGGCACCTATTACTCTATTGGATGGAAGACATTCCACCCAAGTGACCTTTGAGAGTTTATGGGCACAGCCAACTATACACATACTAGTCCTAGGGCTTGTTTGGCTACTTGGGAAAACTTTCCTCAAAGGTTAATGTCAAAAAGTAAATTCTCTGTTAAAGTGAATCCCATGACCACAGTGGACTTTGAAAAGGCATGTCTCTGGAATACATACTTTCATCTGAATACCACCCTCATTTAAACTCCAACTGAAATGGGGGCTTACAAAAAGCATGACACTGATCCATAGGCCAGTGACAAATTCTGTTCAATGCTGTAAAAGGAGTGTGTCTCTTTCGTAACCCTAGAGTTCAAAGGCAGGGCTGTCACCCACCTGTCATACAGGCTGCCTCCTACCCTGTGTAATATTCCACTGTTCAACTAGAAGGGGGCTGGAGAGGGTTTCTGCAGTTACCTGTACTGTTCCAATTCTTGATCTGAGTGGTGGCTATACAGGTGTGTGTGTGCACACATGCACATGTATCTGACAATCTGTCGGCTGTACCCTTGTGATTCGAGCCCTCTTCTGTATATATGTCACATTTCTATGAAAACTCATATTTTAAAAACTCTTACTGATGCTCCAGTGCTAAGTCGCTTTAGTCGTATCTGACTCTTTGTGACCTCATGGACGGCAGCCCACCAGGCTCCTCTGTCCGTGGGATTCTCCAGGCAAGAATATTGGCAAGCAGGGTCTTTACCACTAGCGCCACCTGGGAAGCCCCACTACTGATGCTACAGTGATTCTTTAATACTTTTGCTATTACTTATTCCACATCCTAATGCCTCTTTCTTGTCTTCCTAATACAACTCGGTGAGAACTATTCTACTTGACACATCTTGTATTTCAGAAAAGGGTTCTGTTCTTCTCAAAGCAATTTTGCAATGTTTTAAAACACGTTACCAAAGCTTTGTCAGTCACCAACTCTGCCCTTTCTTGTGCCTGGGGCTCTGGCTGGCCTCAGCTGTAGCAAGCTCTCTGTGCTTTGATAGCCCTGTACAATGCTGCTTGAACTCCATGCCACAAGGCAACACTGTAAAGAAGCTGAAAGCAGAGAGAATATCGAAAATTGCAAGTGGAATGTTTTACCTGCAACTGTTTACAAGGATGCATGAGCTTTCCCTCACCATTCAATAGGTGTGTGTCCACAAGGTTGGAGAGGTTATAGTATGGACTGTCATTTTTACTGTTTCCCCAGTTAGATGGTTTTATTTGTCATCACCCAGTGTCTCCTTAAAACACATACTCCTCTCCCTCCCCCAACAAACATCCCTCATGTTCTGCAAGGTATGATTATGAGAAACAGCAGGTTTTCCAAGGATCTGTAGTGTTGTGAGGGTCACCAGTTACTGCACTGCCAAAAATGGTGTTTATGAATGACAGATGGCTGTTCCCGGGGTGAAGGCCTTACCTCATTCAGCGCACACATCCGAGCAATGGAGCCAATGTTGTTGGTGATGGTGACAAGGGTGGCTCGGGCGAGGTCTTCCTTGCTGATGGAATCTCGCTTTTCCTTACTCATCATGTTGCCAAAGCTATGTTGGAAATATTAGCGAGTGTTCAAAATCATCCTCAGGCAGGCCCCATGCTTCCACCAAAGTACAGCGGAGAGTTTTATGAATAACTCTGATCAAGCTCAAATGACCTGATTTAGCTACCATGGTTTACAAGCTGACAGGATTACCATATGGATGATTGGCCGCCCTTTTCTTAATAGGGACAAAGTAGCATGGCTATTAATGGGGGGAAAAATTTTTTTTTTAATGCCTCTAGATATCTGGACAAGAATGGAACAGGGGAAACTGTTGCAGTTTTCCAGAACCTTCTTTCAAAGCTGCCTTATTTTAAGCACAGGTATCCAAAGCTAAACATCTCAGTGCTTCACCAAGGGCAGGAGATCAAGTCTGAGCTCCAATACCATAGATCCTTGCACCAGGCTGGTGGGTTGACATTAAAAAAAAACAAAAAACTAAATGAACAGCCAGGGTGGAGAGACTGCCTTGTGTTTAATCGCTACTGCTCCTAGCTACTTAGTCTCTACCTTGATGCTACCGCAGATCCTTGAAGGCCAAATCGTTCATAGTCTCCTCCGTAAATGTCCTTCACCAGCTTATCAACATTGGTGCTGTCGCCTTTGGCTGCCATTTCCAGAGCTTCTTCAAAGGTCTCACAACCAGTCAGCAAGCAACAAAGGCCTAGGAATGTTCCACCTCCAAGACTGAAGGAACAATAAGGTTTATTTTTTAAGTTTTACTGGAAGACTTTGCCCATCCAAGTCCCCAACTACATCAAGACCACTAATACGGGTGAATCAAAACAGAAAAAAAACTAAGGGGGCACTTGAATTAAAGTGCTGGGTGAAAAAGAGCTTCAGGGTAGATCGGATTGGAAAAAAAAAAAAAAAAAAAAGAGGGCAGAGACTAAAAGAAACATCAAGGAAAACTTGCCCTGAATTTTAAGAACAAAACCCAGAGAAAGACTCTCACTGATTTCCGTTGTGAGACCTTCAACCAGCCGCTGACCTAAGTGCTTCATGCAATCGTCCCGCCTAGAAACTGGGGCCAAATCATGAGCTAGCTCCCTTAATTTGGGTGGTGTGGAAGCGGCAAATAACCAGAGAAATGACTGCTATTAAAAAAACAAACAAACAAACATATGTAGCTAAATGCAAATACTTAGAAACTGTGTATACATGAAGCACAGTTCATATCTAGAGAGACAGACTCTATGACGACAAGACTGAACTGGGACTCTGCCAGGAATAGCCAGTCCCAAAGCTGTATCTTTCCTCCGACCTTGCTTCTCCTGCAGAAGTAATGTCACTGAAGATTCTCAGAAATTTCAAAAAGGAAACAATTGATGGATCTCACATTTGATTTTTTTTCTAGTAAACTTTGGAAAAGATTATTAGTATTTTACTTACCATGCGATAGTCAAAAAATAGCAACAGAGATCTTAAAATGGTTTCAGTGTTTGAACCATGTTTTAAAAGGTTTCAGTTTTTTTGTGGGGGTGGGGGGGTGCTGCAGGGAATTCCTCTACGATAGTCTTTTGAGACAAAATTCGAAACCAATCATGATAGTTGAGAGGGAACTCAATTGTATTTGAGGGGAAGAAAAGCAGATTCAGAATAAAACTGTCAGCAGTGAGCGCCTGGCAGAGAAGAGCACTGATATGGCCATGAATGGGCCTTACTTTCTGTTTGCCACTCAGAAGAGTAAATGCACATCAGTTTGTTCTGAAATTCCAAGAACTGCCAGCCCTGGGGATTCCATATGTGTTTGGATACTGGCTTTTAAGAGGAAATTCAAATTGAGATTGAGGTTATTTTCAAAACTTAAATCTAAAAAAAAAAAAAAAGAAAATTTAGGGTAAACTATATTTATTGTCAAAAAGTTGTTACCAAAAAGGTACCAGATTATAGACATACAGTTCTTTAGGATTTACATCTAAGGTGTAACTGTAATATTTCTTAAATAGTGATTCTTACGAAAATGCATACTTGATTGAAATGATGTGTCTTCGTAGCAAATTAGGTAGTTAGGCACCAGGCATAGCCATGCAAACTAGGTGCAGTCCCATGAGGACAAAAAGAGCTCCACGGGCATTACACTCTTGACAACTCAGTCACAGCAGAAATTCTGGATTTCCTCTAAGAAAGTTTGTGTTTATTTACATTTAACATGGTGCATCATGAGATGTTGTTAGTTTTTAGTCTGCCCCACATAGCTAGCATGGTTTAATGGGAACACTTTTTGGCTTGTGTGATGTGAATTTGTCTTGTTTTCTGTGTGTGTGTGTGTGTGTGTGTATAAAAAGCTTAGCTCCCATTTCTAGTTTCTACTTTTCATCCACACTAATATCCTGTCTTTGAAATCAGGTATTTGTATTCCTCAAGGTGTTCAGCAACTGACTCCAAACATACAAGCACTTAAAGGCACTGGCTGACTTAGAAAGAAGGCAACTCATCATCTGATGTGTTGGTATGAGTGAAAAGGGACGAGGGCTTTGTATGAGTGGAAAATGACAGGTGACTGACAAAGAATCGGTGCTGAATGGGGAAAGCAAGCATGCACTGGCACAGCTGGGACACTGCAGGTTGGACGAAAGAACGTACAGTTGCAGAAGAGCACTTTATTAACATCCTCAACCTGCCCCCCGTTATCCAGTCTAGTGATTCTCTCGCTCATCATCAGATGCATGTTTGTTTCAGCAGACACATAGCAAAACCCTCAGCAAATCAGAGACCAAAACATCATTGTTTTTTTTAAAAAACCCAACAAACTTGTAGTGAGGAATTTCAGGAAGAAAGTAAAAGAATCCAATTACATGAATGCTCATGCCCTTAAAACAGATTCCAAAAGAATGAAATAAGCTGCACTGCTCATTTCATTGAAGCTTGGACAGTCTTTACATTCCTCTTTTCATAGATTACACATTCTAACAATATAAGCCGTTAAGTTCTGCTTTTTTTTTTTTCATTGACTGCTATAATATAATTGGAGTTGTGTCAACAGAAAGGAAATGTTGCTATGAATCTAGGATGCAGTAAAATTACATATAACACTGAAACAAATCATTTAAAATCATAAGTCTAAAAGAAAACTGATATCCTGTAATAATGTGGGTTCCTAAAAATAAAAATGCTTAATAGGAAAATAGGGTATACGAGAATAACAAAAAACCTAGAGTTACAGCCATCCTACTAGGAGTAGCAAAACTTAAAGATCAAGCCATTTGCTTCAATCAGCGATTTCCAAAGTGTGTTCCACACACTGATGTTCACGGCTGACCAAAATATAGGCACACCTCATTTTCCTGTGCTTTACTTTATGGTACTTTACAGATACTGAATTTTTATAAATTGAAGGTTTGCGGCAATCCTGGATCCCCAAGCCTATCAGTGCCATTTTTCCAATGGCACTTGTTCACTTGTGTCTCTGTGTCACATTTTGGGTACTTCTCACAATATTTCAAGTTTTAACATTATGATTTTATGTGTTATAGTGATCTGTGATCTTTGGAGTTAAAGGATTATGACTTGCTGAAGGCTCAGATTATGGTTAGCATTTTTTAGGAATAACATTTTTTAATCAAGGTATATATATTTATTTTTAAACATAATTCATTGCGCAATTAACAGACTACAATATAGTGTAAACACAACTTTTAAATGCACTGGGAAACCAAAAGACTTATGTGATCCGATTTATTGTGATACTGGCTTTATCGCAGCAGTCCGGAACTGATCCTGCAATTTCTCTGAGGTATGCCTATAGTTTATAGATAAATGGTTTTCTAACTTGGATCAAAAACAAAACAAAAAAACTTTGGCAGAATAAATGGTTGGACAAGGAAGACCTGGGGTCCAGAGACTTGATATTTCGTTCCCTTCCCCAACCTGTGGCAGCCCTGGAAAGGGCTCTCTCATAACCTTCAGTCTCCTGCAATACCTTTCCAAAACTACTGGTTAAAGAGAGCTTGTCAGAAAGCTTGGACATCCAAACAGTATTCGCTGATTGCGAAGCACTGGTCATTAACCAGCATTTACCAGTCACTGGAATTTATAGGCATTACTGCACATATATCAGATACCAAGCAGCACAGTTTGGCTCATTATTCAAAGACAACCAGATCCTTGGAACCTCCAAGGTTGAGAGCATGTACCTGTGACATAAATCATGACTTTGTTTAGTGTTAATCAACAAAACTATAAATATCTCTAATTGTGGACAATGGTTAGCTTGTTGTTACCTTGGGACTAGCTCTACCAATTCGATGGCTCCTTTTGGGAGGAAGTCTGTAGCTGAAGATTATACCTTTCCCAGAAGATCACTCTCTTCAGGTAAACCCAGTCTAGCCAAAATATTTACTTGTCTCTGATACTTCTGACAGTCCTAATGAGGCCGTGGGGCCGATTCTTCAGCTTAGTGCTGTATTCTTAGTAAGAAAGTGTGTTGCCTGGAGGCAATTTACACACACACAAGCAGGATCAGTCAGGATGTGTGTACCAGGGTTTCCTTATACCACTAACTGTTAACATTTGGGACTTGACACTTTTTTGCTGTAGGGAGCTATCGTAGGATATTTAGCAACACCCTTGGTCACTAGATGCCAGTATCGCTGAATCTCCAGTTGTGACAACCAAAAAACAATGTCTCCAAACATTGTCAAACGTCCCTCCCCTGAGGGGCTCAATCTTCCCTTCCCCAGTGGTGAACCACTGATTTATGCAGACCCATCAAAAGTCATGTTAATACAGGAGTGCTCGCCTCCTCATGCGTGAGTAGAATTACAGAATGTCGGTACTGGAGAGGCGGGTACAAATTAAGAAACAACTCACTTCATGGCACAAACAAGGATACTGAGGCTCAGAGGAGTTACATGGTATCTCTGTCTATCAAAAACAACACTTTCAATATCATGTCTCAAAGCACCCGTCACACAGCGCCAGTTCCTTAAATCATTCCTCCAAAAATGGGTTCTTGTGGTCCAATAAGTTAAAGAAACTTCATTCTAATCTTCTTACAAGTAAAGAAAACCCTTGTAATTTTGCTTACACTATGATCTCTCAAAGACTTCTGACCCTGTATCTTCGTTCCGTGTTGAATCCCTACTAACAGGAAGCTGAGCCCACATGCCCGTAGGGTGTGTGTACACAAAGAAACACTCCCTGCACCCCACTGCCGTCACAGGGCTGTTTGTCTATCCACTGCACTTCCAAATTCCCTGTGAGGTGTGCTGACTATTCCAGTTTGCAGCAGGAGCATTTATCTGAGGGTAAAAAGCACTGTAAACAGAGTCTGGCTCACTGATTGGAATGACATTATTTCAAGCAATTCTTTCTGTGCTAGGCACCAAGGCAGTTCCAAAGGAAGGGTTTCTCTGCAGCCCTCTGACTATCACAAGCACCCTTCCACCTGGCTTCTGGGTTGTGTGACCCTTTTCCCGCACCTGACCAGTTTCCCACCACAGCAAGACCTGTGTTTTATTAACCTTTCTATCAATCACCCTGTATAACACATTCAATAAATCCTTTTTGGTTGGTTGAGGAGGTAAGATCTTTCTTTTAAAAATGTATTCAATATAAGTAACCTTTTCAGAAACTGGTCTTTAAGGAAGAGGCCTGGGTTTAATAAGCACAGAAAGGTTCTCCTAGTGGAAACCGCGTTTACCTGGTCCCTGTAACTCTTTTATAGTTGTCCTTGGAGTACACAGCTAGGATGCTGACACCTGAGCCCATGTTCACCAGCAACATAGGGTACGGGTTATCCAGGCAGTACGGCTTTTTCTGACACAATTCGGGATTGGTGGGATTTTCAAAGTAGTAACATTCCGGCTTGCCGTTGAAGCCAATGGAGTCGACGTAAAGCAGGCCCTGAATCAGACAGTCCAGTTCGTCCAGTTTGTGGAGCTGCAGGTCAGCAATCTGAAAGAGAACAAGCCCGTGGGAGGGAGACTGCCACCACCTCAGGGGATGTCCTGGGGGCTTTTCTTTGGTCTAAACGTATCATGAACGTGAAAGGCATGGAACCATTCTTCTAGCACCGCATTGGGAAATCTTGTTGAGACTCAGTCATTCCAGTGGAAAACCAGCCCTTAGCATGTGGGGTGGGTTAAATGCTTGCCCCTGAAAGATATGCCCATATCTTAGTTTTCAGAACCTGTGACTGTAACCTTATTTGGAAACAAGGTCTTTTCATATGTAATTAATTAAGGATCCTGAGATGAAGAGAGCATCCTGGGTTATCTGGATAGCCCTAAGTCCATGGACAATTTCCTGATAAGACACAGGGAAGACTGGATGGACGCAGGGGAGAAGGCCACATGAAGACAGAAGGCAGAGACTGGAGGGCTGCACGACAGGCCAGGAATGCCAGCAGCCACCGGATGCCAGAAGAGGCAAAACATGGGTTCTGCCCGAGAGTCTCTGAAGGAAGTATGGTTCTAGCAACACCCTGATTTCATCTTTCTGGCCTCCAGAACTGTGACTGAACACATTTCTGTGGCTTTAAGCCGCTAGAAGGGTGGTAATTTGTTATAGCAGCCACAGGAAACTAACCCAGCGTACCATGGGGTGAAGAGAGTGAGAATGTTCTGGAAGCAGAAAGACTTCTACACTTCCTTGAAAAGATACACAGTCTTGAGGGAGGCACGTGAGCCTGGGGGCTGGGGACAATCTCCTTTGAGCCCAAATAGCCCAGCTCTCCTTTTCCCAGGCACCAGGCTTTGGAGTTAGAGGGGCCTGACTTTGAATGCTAGCTCTAACACTTAGCTAATTGAGGGATGTGGGGCTAGTTCCTTAACTTCTCAAGCCTCAGTTTCCTCCTCTGTAAAATAGGGACGATACCCACAGCATAGTGTGAAGACTACATGATGATAATATATAAAATGCTGGGACTTCTCTGGTTGCCTAGTGGCTAACACTCTGCCCTCTCTGTGCAGGGGGGCCCAGGTTTGATCCCTGGTCAGGGAACTACATCCCAAATGCTGCAACTAAGAGTTCAAATGCCATAAATAAAGATCCCATGTTCTGCAACTAAGGCCCAGAGCAGCCAAACAAATAAATATCTTAAAAAATAAAATAAAACAAAATGCTTACACATGGCTTGGCAAGTACAGAGGACTCGAAAAATAGTGACTCTTTTACTAATAGCTTAAGCAATGGCACCCCACTCCAGTACTCTTGCCTGGAAAATCCCATGGATGGAGGAGCCTGGTAGGCTGCAGTCCATGGGGTCGCTAAGAGTCGGACACAACTGAGCGACTTTCCTTTCACTTTCATGCATTGGAGAAGGCAATGGCAACCCACTCCAGTGTTCTTGCCTGGAGAGTCCCAGGGACGGGGGAGCCTGGTGGGCTGCCGTCTATGGGGTCACACAGAGTCGGACACAACTGAAGTGACTTAGGAGTAGTCGCAGTAGGTAGTCCTAGAGTGTCCTTTCATGCTCCTGAGAAACAAAAACTCCTTTTCTCCTAGGTACTGGGGGGAAAAAGAAAAGGGGAATGAGTTAACTGAGGGCTAGCCTTAGCAGGCAATGGGTACTTTGCATCCTCAAAAGTTTATTAATGGTCCTCAAGAGTGATATTACTGCTGGTCCCCCAAAAAACGAAAACAATCTAATATTCACCAACATGAAACTGAGTCAACAATGGAAGATAATTTATAGGGTCTAATTTAAATTTTAAAAAATCTCTTTAAGAAAATAATAACTAGTATTTATTGTTTGCTATATGCCCAACCCTTATACTAGATCATTTAGTTCTCACAAAAATCCTATGAAGAGGTACCATTATCCTAATGCTGTTTGAGGCTCATAGACCTGAAGTAACTTCCCCTAAGTGACACAACTGGCAAATGCTTTGCTGTTCTTCTGTCTTCATTCATAATGAGTCCTTCTTCTGGGATCTGGAAACCACCTACATGAGTACTATACTTAGATATATTGCCCCCAAAGCATCATCTTCATTATGAAAGTTAATAGCTAGAAGGAAATTTTGGACTTTTTGTCATCTCACTGTCCCAGTCAACAAAATCTACTGAAGCTTTATCTGCAGAGCAGAGTTAGAATAGGTTACTGGCAAGATGGTGGACATTTTCTTGATATACAGGAAAAAGCATTCTAAATGACACATGATGATAAAGCAAATCTATCAAATGATCCTGAACATTTCATTTTCCACCAAGTGAAATTCTGGGTGAGATGCATATCATGTGTTCGGGGGTAATACTAGAGGTGTAAGACCATCTGGAGAGCTAAACGCTATAGTGATACACAGCTGGGTAAACCCTGTCTTCTCTTCCTCCTAGATTCCTCAGCTCTATCCATGTCTTCCACTGCACTCACAGCAAGGGTCACATTCTGGCTTGCTTTGTGGTTCACTGGGTGCCCCTGCACACCACGCTCAAAGGCCTGTCCATTATAATGGCTTAATAAACATTTCTTAAACAGAACAGGGAAAGCCGTCCCCTCTTAAATCACCCCACACTGAAAAGTAGTGATTTCATCAGCCAGTCTTGGGGTCATAGGTTAATCTGCTTAAAAATTAATCAGAGGTCCATCAACAATATTGAAACCCATGCCCAGAACTAACATCACAAACGTGAACAAAGTGTGTCCAGGAGACGTCCTGAAACTGCTCAGGAGAAAGAAAAACCTGTCAAGGCATATAAAGCATGCAACTTTGCTCTGAAAGGAAAGATCTCAACTTTTCCCTCAAAATCACTTTCAAATAATGTGCTAGCTGCAAACAGACATCTCTTCTATAGCATTTTACTGAGGGACGGGTATTTGTTTTTATTTTTTAATTGGAGTATAATTGCTTTACAGTGTTGTGTTGGTTTCTGCTGTACAACACGTGAATCAACTATATGTATACGTATATTCCCTTCCCCTTCAGCCTCCTTCCTCCACCCATCCCGCCCCTCTAGGTGAGCACAGAGCACTGAGCTGAGCTCCCCGGGCTGCGAAGCTGCCTCCCACTAGCTGGCTACTCTACATGTGGGTGTATTTATGTCAGTGCTACTCTCCCAATTGGTCCCACCCTCTCCTTCCTCTCCACAAGTCCATTCTCTACGTCCTCTTCTCTATTCCTGCCCTGCAAATAGGTTCATCAGTACGATGGATATTTCTGAAGCCTGAGGTCATGCACCCCACACTGAGAAACAGAAATATTAGTCACTTTCATTGAGACCTATGGAGACCTCCCTCGGAGGTCTTTCTCATCCGGGAAATAGGACAGGCTCCCAAGTGTAAGCCATGAGTCAAATCATTACTTGGACAGCATGTTCAGATCCCAGCTACAGAGAAACGCTCTTTCTTGGGACTTGGTTTTCTTTATACTGGGGGTAAAGAAAAACAAATGCTGCAGGAGCCAGTAAAGGAGTAAAGTCCCCTGACTAAACGTTCAAGTAACAGAAGGATGGGGATCGTGGCACACAAGGCAATCCACATGTGTTTAAAATTCACTGCAGCCCACGTGATAGTGGGGGCTCACTGTTGCCAATGATCAGATTTCTCAAGAGTCAGAAATCTAGATTTTTACGTGAAACTTCCAATTTTTAAATGCTGGCAGCTAGTTTAAATTAAATATCTATATAGAAGGGCACCATAACAGCTGTGGGCTACATCTGACTTCCCACTAATAGGCAGTAAATTCCTATGAATTTTATATGTATTCTTAATGGTGATCTCTATAATGGGTCTTAGATGATGGTAGATCTGAAATATCAGATGCAGCGAATATGCAGATGAAGCTTCAGTTAATGTGAACATAACCTTGTCACCAAGGTGTGTTGGTAAATGTTTAACAATTACCTCTCTAGGAGCAAAAGCCCTGGTTTACAGCTTTTACCAATTTCAGTTGTATCATCACTCCCACCACGGCCAGCTTCAAGCTGCCAGCACAATGTCACTAAGCACCAACTTGGGAAGACACAGTAGGTTCTCATGAGCCAACAGGAGCTGACTCCAGCGCACCACTGCGTGTAACTCTCCTTAGCACTTTCAGAAGATATGATTTGCAGGACTTCCCTGGCAGTCCAATGGTTAAACCCTTCACTTCCACTGCAGTGGGCATCAGGCTCAATCCCTGATGGGGAACTATGATCCCACATGCCACACAGTGCAGCCAAAAAGAAAAGACAGTATGAGTTCTGCCTGTTCTTAAATCATTAAGTTTAAACTATTCCCCAAACTTAAAAACAAGAAATCAAAATTAGCCCTAAAACTCAAACTCTGTAAATAATGGGGATAGAGGAAGAAATAAAGTAAAAAAAAAAAAAACACACACAAAAACCCCCACTTTTTTTCAAATTATTACTATGATAAACTAATTCTGTTTTGCCCATTCCCAAAGTCACCCAAGCAAGCATGGGTGCAGTGGGGATTCTCAAATTTTAGGCACCATCAGAACACCTGGAGGCTTTGTTAAATCAGATTGCTGGGCCCCCACTCCCAGAGTTTCTGATTGCCTGTCTAACAATATCCCAAGTGATCCAGATGCTGCTGGTCCTGCGACCACACAGACTTTGGAGCTGAAGAGCTGGTATGAATGTATGATCACAGAGTGACAACAGGCCTTCAATAAAATCACATACTGTCCCCAGTACCGGCTGCTCTAGTTAACTTTCAGGGCTCTTTTCAAGAACCGGATGAGATGGCTGTGTGAATGCCTTGGAAACATGAGCTACACATGAGTTATACAATTTATACAAGAGGTGAAATAATTCAATCTTCTTAAGCTGAAATACATTTGGAAACCCACTTCCAAACTGAAGGCTCTAATTTCTCAAAGGAATTCAGTGATTCCCTGTATGCTGAAATTAGAAAAAAAATATGGATTATAAACACAAGACATGTTGAGGATACAATTGGAAGAGGTTCTCCTTATGTGCTTCCCTCTGTCAAAAATAACTAACTAGCAAAAATTATTATATATAAGATAGGCTAAACAAGAAGGCCCTACTGTATAACACAGGGAACTGTTGTCAGTATCCTAAACATAATGGAAAAGAATATGAAAAAGAAGGTGTATATGTGTATCAATACAGAGAATCTTTCTGCTGTACAGCAGAAATTAACACACAATTGCAAATCAACTAGTGAAAGTTGCTCAGTCATGTCTGACTCTTTGCGACCCCATGGACTATATACAGTCCATGGAATTCTCCAGGCCAGAATACTGGAGTGGATAGCCTTTCCCTTCTCCAGGGGATCTTTCCAACCCAGGGATCGAACCAGGGTCTCCTGTATTGCAGATGGATTCGATTAGATTCAACTAGGAAATCAACTAGACTTCAATACAATAAACTTTCAAAGTAACTAAATAAATAGCTGAATGAATAAATAAATAAATGCATTCATACATACATATGTATGTTCATAAATCTGAAAAAAAAACCCATCCCAGGAGGTTTCATGCCTGCTCTCTATGGGAGTATGCTATTGACCTACCCCATTATATCACTCTCCTGCCCTTGAGAAATGAGTCACTAAATTGTTTGTATGATACACATTTGTATGATACCCCACACTGTCCAAGGTGCTTTTGCTGACATTGGCTCTATAAGTCATACTGGAAATGGTAGAAAAGGTTATCTTACTAAGCTCAAGAACAATCTGCATATAAAATGGTTGACTCCGAACTATAGATTACACTAGGGGCTCTTTGCTCCTTACACAGGAGAGCTGAGAGAGACCAGAAAGAGAGCTGAATTTCAAATATGTTTTGTGAGTGAGAAAAATAACAAAACCTGAGTAGGCAAACAGAAGGCAGCCCATATATTGATACTTTCTTTTATAGATGGCTAGACTGTTAGGCAAGTACTCCAGACTTGCTGCCTGCACCAATCTGTTTATTAGGCTCCAGCAGCCTGAAGGAACAGTTCAGTTCAGTTCAGTTGCTCAGTCGTGTCCAACTCTTTGTGACCCCATGAATCGCAGCATGCCAGACCTCCTGTCCATCACCAACTCCCGGTGTCCACACAAACCCATGTCCATCAAGTTGACGATGCCATCCAACCACTTCATCCTGTGTTGTCCCCTTCTCCTCCTGCCCTCAATCTTTCCCAGCATCAGGGTCTTTTCAAATGAGTCAGCTCTTCACATCAGGTGGCCAAAGTGTTGGAGTTTCAGCTTCAACATCAGTCCTTCCAATGAACACCCAGGACTGATCTCCTTCAGGATGGACTGGTTGGATCTCCTTGCAGTCCAAGGGACTCTCAAGAGTCTTCTCCAACACCACAGGTCAAAAGCATCAATTCTTCAGTGCTCAGCCTTCTTTATAGTCCAACTCTCACATCCATACATGACTACTGGAAAAACCATAGCCTTGACTAGATGGACCTTTATTGGCAAAGAAATGTCTCTGCTTTTTAATATGCTGTCTAGCTTGGTCATAACTTTTCTTCCAAGGAGTAAGCATCTTTTAATTTCATTGCTGCAATCGCCATCTGCAGTGATTTTGGAGCCCAGAAAAATAAAGTCAGCCACTGTTTCCCCCTCTATTTGCCATGAAGTGATGGGACCAGATGCCATCATCTTAGTTTTCTGAATGTTGAGCTTTAAGCCAACTTTTTCACTCTCCTCTTTCACGTTCATCAAGAGGCTCTTTAGTTCTTCTTCACTTTCTGCCATAAGGGTGGTGTCATCTGCGTATCTGAGGTTACTGATATTTCTCCTGGACAGAGGCTTCTTTTTTTTGGTTAAATAAGACATGACTTTTCTCAAGTCAGATCCTTGAGAAACACACTTGCTCATGACCAACAAAAATTGAGTAACTTTCTCCTGGGGCATTACCCCAGAGGAGGGATAGAGCCTTTGATAGAGGTTGCTTAAATGCTGTAGGTCACCTTGGTTCACTTCAGGCTCCCTAGAAGAGATGGACACAGGCAACCTTGAGGGACCTGGGGAGCTCACAGCACTAGCAGTGGGTCAGCATCTGCTGAATCAGAATTGAGCTAACACTCAGCTCTCACCTAAGGGGGCACTATGAATGCCTCTTTATGGCTCTTTAGCTTTAGTTTCCTTATCCTTGTAGCCACCTTCTGCTGCCTTCTGAAGATGATGAAACTGAGTCCCACAGGAGGGACATGATTTATCCAAAGGCACCCAGATAGTTAAATGCAGAAACATAATCAGAATTCAGGATCAGTGCTTTTTCATTTATGAATTTGCACTTAATGTTCATGCTCCTAGATCTCAACCTTCTCAGTTTCACAACTCTTCAATTATTGGGCCCCAAAGAGGAGAGTGAAAAAGTTGGCTTAAAGGTCAACATTCAGAAAACTAAGATCATGGTATCCGGTCCCATCACTTAATGGCAAATAGATGGGGAAACAGTGGAAACAGTGGGTGACTTTATTTTTTGGGGCTCCAAAATCACTACAGATGGTGACTGCAGCCATGAAATTAAAAGACATTTACTCCTTGGAAGAAAAGCTATGACCAAGCTAGACAGCATATTAAAAAGTGGGACATTACTTTGCCAACAAAGGTCCGTTTTGTCAAGGCTATGGTTTTTCCAGTAGTCATGTATGGATGAGAATTGGACTATAAAGAAGGCTGAGCAGCAAAGAATTGATGCTTTTGAACTGTGGTGTTGGAGAAGACTCTTGAGAGTCCCTTGGACTGCAAGGAGATCCAACCAGTCCATCCTAAAGGAATCAGTCCTGAGTATTCATTGGAAGGACTGATGTTGAAGCTGAAACTCCAACACTTTGGCCACCTGATGTGAAGAGCTGACTCATCTGAAAAGACCCTGATGCTGGGAGGGATTGGGGGTAGGAGGAGACAGGGATAACGACAGAGGGTGAGATGGTTGGATGGCATTACGGAGTCAATGGACATGAGTTTGGGTAAACTCCAGGAGTTGGTGATGGATTGGGAGGCCTGGTGTGCTGCAGTACATGGGGTCACAAAGAGTCAGACACAACTGAGCAACTGAACTGAATTGAACTTGGTGGAGAAAAGATTCCATGGATCATTTAAGTAAGTGGCAGCATCAAATTCTACTGCTGGGTAGGGAACACGGACACAAAAGGAAAAGTGAACACCTGAATATAATCAATCTGATTGAAGGGAACGTTCCAGGGCTCTATTGCTAGCTCTTGCAGAAACTACTTATCAATGAGATAAATGATGCTCCTTTTGATTGTGCAAATCAATTTGCATTAGAGCTTTATTAAATACAATGAATAAGGCATTGATTTACTAATTTATTCATTAATGATAAAGTTTCTGGCAAGACTAATCCCAGAATCTTTCAACCCTTCCTTCTTTTATGTTCAAACACTTCTGTTCATTTAAATTTCTCTATTATTTTTCTTTCTTCTCATTTTATTCCCTGTGAGATGAACCTAGACATTAAAGAGATTATCTTGATTATAGAAATGGGGAAATTGGAACACACAGGTGTTAGAGATTGCTTAATAAAGAGGAAGTTAGGACTCTATGCCACTCATCCATATCTTCCATTTAGCCAACTCTGTCAAATCTAAATAACCAACACAGAGGCAGAATATCCTGCTGGTCAGGATAAGGTATTATTTACTTATTTGGCTGCACCATGTGGCGTATGGGATCCTAATTCCCTGTCCAGGGATTGAACCCACACCCTCTGGACTAGAATCACAGAGTCTCAACCACTGGACTGCCAAGGATGCCCTCAGGATAAGTTACTATTCTTATTATGTAGAACCATACTGCCTAAATCTTGTTTATTTATAAAGGAATTTACCTGTAAGTAATATCAAAGATTTCATTTTTGTTTGTGAGCAAAACTTCTAAGGGACATTCATAAAACAGAAAAGACACAGAGCAAATGGGCAGAAAGAAGTACTCATTTTTAGTAAGATGTATAAAAAGTCTTTCCTGCAGGCCTCGGTCTATATATCTATGAAACTGGCACAATAATTATGTTTTTCACAAGACTCAAGAGTCTGGAAAACTAAAATAGTTCAGAAGGTGATTTACATCACCTTGTCTTTAGCACATTGTGCAGACATAATTGAAACAAAACTGAAGAGGGCAGCTAATATTTACTGGGCATTGTAAGTGCCAGGTACATATTACAGCCGCCAGCCCTATGAAGTAGGAACTATTTTTATTCTCATATAGACGAGGAAACTGAAGCAGTGAGAGGTGAGGTAAACTTGTCCCAAGTTGCCAAGCCTAGTAGCCTAGTTCTTCCACCGGGGACGCCATGCTTATGGGCATAGGAGAGGCTTCCTTTGTTTCTCTAAGAGGTGGTTTTGCGGTTTGCACAGGGCTAAAGCGGAAGACCCTGATGCTGGGAGGGATTGGGGCAGGAGGAGAAGGGGACGACAGAGGATGAGATGGCTGGATGGCATCACCGACTTGATGGACATGGGTCTGGGTAAACTCTGGGAGTTGGTGATGGACAGGGGGCCTGGCGTGCTGCGATTCATGGGGTCGCAGAGTCGGACACGACTGAGTGACTGAACTGAACGCGGACATACCGTTCTGAAATCCTCTTCGAACTTGAAAGCCCCGCCTCCCGTGGCACAGAGCGTGGTGTGCAGGCTGGAGAAGTTCTTCTCGCTGCCCATCTGGATGAACTTGTGCATTGCACAGCTGGGGAAGCGGATGAAGTGCAGGTTCCCCTTCCGCCCACACATGGTCAAGTTTTTCAGTTCCAGGTGGACGTCTCGGATCCCGGTTTTCCCATAAGCCGTGTTAGAAGTCAAATACTTCCTGATGCTCTTTAGGTTCTCCACCTCCTCCTGCTCTTCTTCAGCTGTAATATCCTTCGGCTCAAAGTAGACCAATTTAACCAGCGTCCCACCGATATCCATGCCGAACCACGGGAACGCTAGGGGACAGAAAGAGTGACCATGAATTCTGTACATTCAAGAAACAGTCAATAATGAAACGCAGTGGTGTCGCATATGTATGTGCATTTACCATTAAATTTACCAGAATTCTACTCTAGGTGCCTAAAAGAAGAGACAGGCGAGGTGAAATACCCTCTTTAAAATGGTGCCCGTGATTCTGCTTTCATCCCACTCAAGAGTTGGACTCAGAATTGACTATGAGATAAGAATAGGATTCTCTAAGGCAGTCAATGGCCGCTTGCTTCTCAGGGCTCCAGAATGTCACCAAATGGAGTGCAATTTCAATACTTAGAGATACATATTTTGCATACACTCTGGCTCCCAAAAGCTATTTTATCAGAATTTCAGGGAAAGAAACAATGATCTGACACCAGAGGAAATGCTGCTATGCTATCTGTATGTACCAAGAGATGGTATGTTGACCCCTAAGCCTCATGCTCTCTTCCCAGAGCACTCTTGGATGATAATTATCACAGTATACAATTTTTGCCTTCACGAGCTGACTTTTATACAATGTGACTCCACCGCTTCACTCAACAGAATAAACAGGAAGGAGAAAGGAGAGACAGTGGGTTATAAGAGCTGAGGGGCAGACATGATGATTCCAATGGCAACAGGCCTCTCAAAAGAACAGATCGAATTACAACTCATTCCTTTCTTTTCTAAGGAAGAGATTCTCTCTCCATCTCCAGGTGCCCACCCAGAAGTCCTCACCTCAGCCCTGTGTCTCCTCCCCCATCGATTCTGATTTAATTCTTGGGGAGGACCTAGGCATGAGTGTTTTTTTAAGTTCCCCAGATGTTCCAGTTTGCAGGCTTGCAAACTGCTGAACTACAAGAACCATGACCACTGATGGTCAAGCCTACAAATACCAGGTATACAACACAGAGGCATGTTTTGTGTAATATTTTAATACATAAATATATGTTTATATTTAATAAAATGCTGGAGAGGCTTACCTATGAC
Source organism: Bos grunniens (assembly GCF_055505025.1). Classification (NCBI taxonomy): domain Eukaryota; kingdom Metazoa; phylum Chordata; class Mammalia; order Artiodactyla; family Bovidae; genus Bos; species Bos grunniens. The sequence continues at coordinate 11,625,005 of NC_141190.1, forward strand.
AAAATGAATTTCCATAGTAATTATTTTTATTGTTATTGTGAGGAAAGGGCTGAGCTCCCTGAACAGGCTGAGTTTATTTAGAGGCAACCTGGAAAATTAATACTGGACTGTTGAATGCTTTGTAGTAAGCACGGGGCAAACTCAAATGGGAATCTGAAATTTGGAGATCCCTTTTCATCTTCCTCAGTAGACTGTATGGGCTAAATCTGAATCTTACAGTAAAAGTGAGTTTACATTCTAAATCAACTATACTGAGATCTCGGAGAAGGCAACGGCACCCCACTCCAGTACTCTTGCCTGGAAAATCCCATGGACGGAGGAGCCTGGTAGGCTGAAGTCCATGGGGTCGCACAGAGTCAGACACGACTGAGCGACTTCACTTTCACGCATTGGAGAAGGAAATGGCAACCCACTCCAGTGTTCTTGCCTGGAGAATCCCAGGGATGGGGGAGCCTGGTGGGTTGCCGTCTATGGGGTCGCACAGAGTTGGACACGACTGAAGCGACTTAGCAGCAGCAGCATACTCAGATCTAAACTAAAAACACCAAAACTGAGTTTAAAGACTCAAGAAGTTAAAGTGGCTTCTTTCAAAAAGCTTATTTTATTCAGCCCTAGACAACAGCCACTTGAGCCCTGGTCAAATTGTGCACATTATGCCTAGAGATTACACGGCCAGCAACAGAACTAGGACTTAGAGGAAGTCTTCTTTCTAGGCAGCCCCACTATTTAGCCCTCTCCATCGGTACACTGGGAAGGGAGAAGGAAGGAGTACATAGGAGGAAGCCATTCCTGCCTAGAATCTTCTCTCCTGTGCTTGCCTGTTGTCATTTGAGTTCTGATCCAAGCCAGCTCCTCCACACTTGGTAAGCAGTAACTCTAATGGTAAATCCCAAACTCCCTAGAAGATTGAGAACAGCAGGGACTTCCCTGGTTGGTTCAGTGGCTAAGACTGTGCTCCCAATGCAGGGGGCCCGGGTTCAATCCCAGTTCGGGGAACTAGATCCCATATGCTGCAACTAAGAGTTCTCATATGCCATAACTAAAGATCCTGTGTGCCTCAGTGAAGGTCAAAGATCCCTCATGCCACAACTAAGACCTGGTGCAGCTATATAAATATATTTTTTTTTTCTCAAAAACATATTAAGAGAAGCAAATTCCGGTAACAAGACTGTTAACAAATGTCCTCTTATCTTTGCAGAAGTTTGCAAAGCAAATCCCACACAGCTCAGTATAGACTGGGAAGCTTGCCTATCCTAGCAGGAGAGAGCAGAAACCTGGGAACCATTCATCCCTAGCTCACAGATGATGTTCTTGGTCCATTCTTGAAAAATCACTGTCAGCACGGCCCACAGTGTGCATGCGTGAGTGCTCAGTCACTTCAGTTGTGTCCAACTCTTTGTGATCCCAGGGACTGCAGCCCACCAGGCTCCTCTGTCCATGGGATTCTCCAGGCAAGAATACTGGAGTGGGTTGCCATTCCCTCCTCCAGGAGACCTTCCCGACCCAGGAATTAAACCCATGTCTCTTACATCTACCTGCACTGGCACAAGGGTTCTTTACCACTAGCGCCACCTGGGAAGCCCAACCCACAGTGTAATAGGTGGAGTCCCAGTTCAGGATTCTGAACAACTGCTTCTCAGAAGCAGCAGCCAGTAACTAGCTCACACTAACTTCCTTCACCTCTCTGGATCACAATTTCCTTATCTGCGAAAGGAGTGGACTGTGTAAGAATGGCCTCTAGCCCCCTCCCTCCCATAAACTTCCCAAGGATTTTTTTTTTTAAGAAACACATATACAAAAATCACAACCAGCCACAATCAAATAGGCCAACCAGAGCCCTAGTTTTAAACCCCACTGAAATATACTGTAGTATGTCAACACTGTCCAGTTATGCAATCGAGGTTGCAGGTATAATCCATTCTTGTCCACGTAGGAAAGACACCTACTACTGAATAGGATGGGAGAAGTGTATTCTGGAACACTGCTAAGGATAACCATTTTTGACAGACTCTGCCAACATCTATTAAAAGCACACATACATTTTAAAATGCAGTTAATTCCTCTCTCGGACCATATTTTTTAAAGGACTAGTATTTGAGGATGGGTATAAAGAAATTTACTGCACCCCTTCTTGTTGACTAGTCACCAAGTCATGTCCAGCTCTTTGGCAACCCCATGGGCTGAACCTAGCAAGGCTCCTCTGTCCATGGGATTCTGCAGGCAAGAATACTGGAGTGGATTGCCATTTCCTTCTGCAGGAGATCTTGCTGACCTGGAGATCAAACCCATGTCTCCTGCACTGCAGGCAGATTCTTTAACACTGAGCTACCTGGGAAGCCCACTGCATCCCTTACAGTGGCCAAATGTAAGAAAAACAAAAAAGCAAGATCAAAACAAATTGGAAGCAACATACATGCCCTTTAACAGAGAAACTTCAATAAAGCATGACTTTCCAAACCATGGGATATTAGGCAGACATTAGAAAGAATGAATGAGATCTATACTAGAGATACCCCCAATCTTCTACAGATGAGAAAAACAAGAGATACCTAGCAGTGTAAATAACTTATTAACTCCATCTGGTTTGGAAAAAAAAAAAAGAAGGGAGAAAGGAAAAGAGGAAGGAGGAACGAAGGACAGTGGGCAGGCAGGTGGAAGGCAGACCCCAAGTGTTTATGATTATATGAGCCCACAGGAAGGTAGAGAAGGCCACCCCTTCGGGTTGTTTATATTGTCGGAGGATGGTGGGATAAGTAGATTGTATAGGTAGAGGCTAGAAGTCAGAGAAAAGCATGAGAAAATTCTATACTTAGAAATTTCAGTATGTGAAGAAGTAAAATAAGAATTCAGTGATAATGGAAAATAAGACATCTTAGTGCAGAATGGACAGAACAAGTTGTATGTAACCCAGAAAAGCCCCTGTGGCCTGTATATGGTTGGCTGTTGTTAATTTAAGTACAGGCAACTGAAAAGAGGTCTCCCTTTTTAAAATGTGTCTAGGGACAGCTAAGCATTTTATAAATTATTTATAATTCCAGTTTCTTCTTCCTGCGTCACCTCCTCCATTTCAAAGCTTTTGTTAGCAGCTCAGCAAAACAGTGGGGGAAAGTGTTGAGTTTTGAAAATTCAGTTAAATGGCATATGAGCAGTTTGGGTTGATTGGAAAACTATAGTTTAAATGGCAATATAAATTGCTTTCACTTACTGTATTCATTCCTTACCTTCATAAAAAATTAAATGCCCTTCTATTTACATTTTAATGCTTTTATAGGACACTATCATATTTTAAATGTTCAGTTTTATTTATCTTCCTGATATCAAGGGCTACCTAAACGATAGTTCCCATATACAAGCTGTGGTTGGAGACAGAAGAGAAAGGGAAAAAAGAAATCCGAATGCAGCCACCATCCATGACTCGTGTTTTCTTTAATCCAGGGTATGCAGATGTTTTGATAAATTTAGCTGAACCACTGATAAGAATCTCTTCTGTGTTTGCCAGAAGTGATGCTCCTTCTAGATACAGAATATCTGCACTCACTCTTTACTCTTCCCTTTTAAACCCAGATGCTTTTTTTTTTTTTTTTAGTTCAGAAGCCTCTAGATCAAGAGGACCCACATCTAGAGTTGATGTTGAAATAACTTTGTTTCACCTCCTAATTTAGTGCCAACTGTGCATCACCTAGGCTCTTTGACTGGGTGGGACTGTGGGGTTCTCTCCTTTGGGGAGGAGATGAGTATTTCACATGGAGGAAGGAGAGTGAGCCAAATACCTGGGAACCAGAAGCCCACCTTGTGGTGGTCACTGGTGCTGCTGGCCCCTTCCCTCCTGGACTGAGTTTCTTTCCCCACTCTTTGTTAATAGATTGTCAAGCAAACTAATAAATAGGTGGGAAAGAAGTTTGAGGATTGTGTAATCAACAGAAAAGAGACTTTTCAAGTACTTTGGAAGATATTTTTATACTATGTGAGTACCGATTATGCTCAAGTTGCCTAGGGACTTCTGCAAGTTAAAAACACCACCAATAACAACTTTAATTTAGATCCAAGTATGTAATACAAACTGTATTTCTTTACAAATTTCCTCAGTGCTAGCCACCCCCTCACTGTGTCTCAATTTCACTGACAGCATAATGAAATTCTCTGCTAATGTATTCACAGAAGCACTGAACTTTAAGAGGTGGAAGGGATCTTTGGTCAAATTCAACACTTTGTTTACAGATAACAAAATCGAGGTTTGGAAAGCTCAAGGGATTACCCAAGGTTGATCACAGTAGGTAACAGAAACTATTTTCAGTTTCATGAGCCCACATATTCCCCATTTCGCTAGGCTGGTCTGAGTTGAGTTGTCAGTCACAGACAGAATGATTGTAGGCAGGTTTTTCTCTTGAGCCATTTACTAACCTGTAAGATGAAGTAGACTAACTAACTAAGGTTCTGTTAAATTCTTACATTTCATCATCCCAATTACACATATACAAAGTCCTCCAAAAGCATAGCTTTAACAGCATAAAATATAAGAGCTGAAAACCTAAGAACTATTTAAGGACCTTGAAGAAAATGGTAAATGTAAAATTTAATAAAAGGGTTTCCATAACATTGTGAAGAAACCCGTAATTATTGTACACAGAGCAGTCTGCTAAACATTAAATACTCTACGCAAAGAAACTTGAGTCATGGTTTCTTTTAAATTAATGCATACCAGATTTCTTGAAATTTTAGTCACACTGCAACCCACTCCAGTATTCTTGCCTAGAGAATCCCCATGGACAGAGGAACCTGGCAAGCTACAGTCCATGGGGTTGCAAAGAGTCGGACATGACTGAGCGGCTAAGCACAGCACAGCACAGCACAAAGGTATCAGAACACAAGCACTTCCAGAGTAGGAATGGGAATATAAATGGTTGGAATCCTTCCTCTGGGCTATTTGGAAATATATACTAAAAAGCACCACATTCCTACGCCCTTTGATACACTGGTTCCGCTTTACCCTATAGAAATAGTTATGCATGCATTCAAAAATTTATCTTAAAAATCATTGTTTTACTACTACTACTGAGGAAATGAATTTCATGTCCAAAAATAAAAGGTTGGTTATAGACAATTATCCATTAATACAAAGGAACAATATATCACCATCAAAATAATTTTGTAAGATAGCAATTAATGCGGAGAAGGCAATGGCACCCCACTCCAGTACTGCTGCCTGGAAAATCCCATGGATGGAGGAGCCTGGAAGGCTGCAGTCCATGGGGTCGCTGAGGGTCGGGCATGACTGAGCGACTTCACTTTCCCTTTTCACTTTCATGCATTGGAGAAGGAAACCGCAACCCACTCCAGTGTTCTTGCCTGGAGAATCCCAGGGACGGGGGAGCCTGGTGCGCTGCAATCCATGGGGTCGCACAGAGTCGGACACGACTAAAGTGACTTAGCAGTAGCAGCAGCAGCAATTAATGACATGAGGAGAATGTTCATTATATATTATTAGGTAAAAAGTGCGGGTGGTTAGTGGTACATTTTGTATGATTACAGTTTTGTGTAAAAATTAAACAGTTACTTGTTCCCAGAAAACAAGACTAGAAACTTCAGGCCAAAATGTTAACAGGCATTATGGATAGTGTGTGCTAAGTCACTTCAGTCCTTTCCAACTCTGCAACCCTATGGACCACAGCCCACCAGGCTCCTCTGTCTGAATACTGGAGTGGGTTGCTGTGCCCTCCTCCAGGGGATCTTCCTGACCCAGGGATCGAATCCACATCTCTCATGCCTACCTGCATTGGCAGGCAGGTTCTTTACCACTAGCACCATGTGGGAAGCCCATTAGAGTGGGCTTATGGTTTTTTTCTTCTGGCTTTGCTGATAGGATGTTTTTCAATTTTTACAATCAATATGTTTAATCTTCATAAGCAGAGTTATTTTATAATTCTCAATCAAAAACTTCTCTGTAATGATGCAAAAGCTAAAAAAAAATGTTTTAATTTCACTTCAATGAACAGAGAGCAGGTCTGTGGTCTTGCTCATGAAAAAGTGTGCCTTCATTTCCTCATCTCAACAATTTGGGTTACTCATCTCAACAATTGCTTTCTCAAGCAATATTCTGCTCATGTCAAGCCTGTTACCAAAATCTAAGATAGCACTATAAAGAGCGTGTGATATATATATACACACACAATGGAATACTACTCAGTCAAAATAAAAGAATTAAATGTTGCTATTTGCCACAACATGGATGGACTTGGAAGGTATTCTGCTTAGTGAAATAACTAAACCAGAGAAAGACAAATACTGTATGCTATATAGGGAATCTAAAAAATAAAACAAACTAGTAAATATAACCAAAAAGAAACAGACTCACAGATATAGAGCACAAACTAGTGGTTACCAGTGGGGAGAGAGGGGCAAGAAAGGGGTAGGAGAGTAGAGGTACAAACCATTAGGTACAGTAAGTTGCAAGGACATACTGTACAACACAGGGAATATAACCAATATTTTGTAATAACTATAAAAAGGAATGATGCTAAAGCTGAAACTCCAGTACTTTGGCCGCCTCATGCGAAGAGTTGACTCATTGGAAAAGACGCTGATGCTGGGAGGGATTGGGGGCAGGAGGAGAAGGGGACGACAGAGGATGAGATGGCTGGATGGCATCACCGACTCGATGGACGTGAGTTTGAGTGAACTCTGGGAGTTGGTGATGGACAGGGAGGCCTGGTGTGCTGGGATTCATGGGGTCGCAAAGAGTCAGACACGACTGATCGACAGATCTGATCTGATAAATGGCCTATAACCTTTAAAATTTGTGAATCACTATATTGTACACCTTTAACTTACATAATATTGTACAGCAACTATATTTCAATTTAAAAGGTTGGGAAAAAAAAAAAAAGAGGGACTTCCTTGGGTGTCCAGTGGCTAAGACTTCACATTCCAACACAGGGTGTGCAGGTTCCTTCCCTGGTTGGGGAGCTAAAATCCCACGTAACTTGCAGTCAAAAAACCAAAACATAAACAACAGCAGCAATAGTGTAACAAAATCAATAAAGACTTTAAAAATGGTCCACATTAAAAAAAAAAAAAAACATTTAAAAAAAGAAAAGGAATGACAGGGGAAGCCTGACACTCAAGAGCAGAGTTGTTTAGCTAGTTAGATGCTTGACATCACCAGGGCTCTTTCAGGCAGGAAGGGACCTGATTTCCCTCACTGTTGGCAAGGCACACCCTTGACAGCCTGAATGTTAAACTTGGAATTCAGAACACACTGAAGAAAGCACGGGGATGTTTGTGGGAATGGATCACCATGGCAAAGGGCCCACGTCGCTGTGTGATAATAGCCCTTCTTCTACTGACAAGCCTCAGATGCCCATCAATTTTCTCCCTCTCCCAGACAGGTGGGAAAGAACCAAAAGGCCGATCATATTCTCATATGCAAAAGGGGAACAGAATAGTGAGAACAGTCCTTTCAGAGAATAATCCTTTCAGAACTCCCAAGGCAAGTAGAAGTATTACCACAAGTCACCAGAACTAACTTCTGGATTTCACCACCTCTGCCATACAGGCTCCAGTTAACTGTTAGGCACCAAAGGTTCCATGCCTACCATATTTTAAACAATCACAAAAAAATCAGAAGAAAATATGAATTTTCATGTCAAAGGAAATGCTGTCATACATAACAACACATCCAACTTTACAGCAACAGTCGTAAAAGGCCTTTTTTTTTTAAATGGAGCAAGAAGCCCACAAAGTCAAGAGTGCCTGAGATCCATGAGAGTGAGACTCTGTTTATATTCTGCTCTGTGCCAACCCCAGGTTAGAAGTGACGTGAAACCCAATCAGGGTCTACTTTGCATGTGCAATTTGAACGGCAGCTCTGTGATTTTCTTACAACTGTATTTCCCGAAAGCAACTCCCATTTTAGTATTTTATGCAACTAAATTTTAAAGTCAAATGTTTCAATTATCTTTAGTTTTAAAAACTGATTGTGTAGGGACTTGCCTAGTGGTTCAGTGGCTGGGACTCTTCTCTCCCACAGCAGGGGGCTTGGATTCGATCCCTGGTTGGGGAGCTAGACTAAATATCTTGCATGCGAAGACCAAAGATGCAGGGGGCTACAACTATGATCTGGTGCAGCCAGATAAATAAAGAAAGAAAAATAAATATTAAAAAAAACCCAAACAACAACAACAAAAACCTTGACTGCCATCAACAACATTTCTCAAATTTGCCTCATCATAAAAAACATCCAAGGCACTTGTTAAAAATACAGACTCCTAGGCCTTTGCCTGGAGAGCCCAGAGCAGGGGGACTAGAGACAATGTTTTCAAGGAGGAGCCCCTGGAATTCTCATGGGTCAAGTTCAAAACCAGAGTTCTAGCTGAACTAATGCTCTTGAATGCTCATAAGTACTGGACCACAATTTGAAAGTGAGAGTCAGAGTCTGAATGAGCTGTCTTTGCTCATAACTGCCAGGGAGCTCAGGCTGCCAACTGAGGCCAATGCATGGTAATGACCCGGCTGACGTCCCCATTCCCAGAGGGACTTGGAAACATCTTATCGCTTGCTAATGAAATTATTTCTGGACAATTTATAACACCAGTGCCGCGGGTGATTTTCACATTTTAAAGATAGCTTCTCAAGTTTCCAGTTATCATTCAACCAGGACTGAACCCAACCGACATGGGTCTAGAAATGTTACACATATAATTAAATTTCATCATGTGCTCCTCTCTCCCAATGACTTCCATTTTAAAGGTAACCAGCCATTCTTCCATAAAGAAGTAAGCTCTGGCAACAGCACTCATGTATTTAGGTCAGGCAGGCAGATATTCTCTGATTTGCAACCCACGGCACAGACAACCCCATGAAATCAGAACAAACAGGTATACTGACATGAAAGTCATGTCTCTCTCTCTTTTTGTTTAAGTTAAGATTTGGGAGGGGAAAAAAAGGCCTTGCAGGGCCCCACTGTGGTGGCACCAGTAAGTGTATTCTTAGCCTGGATCTGGGCCAGGAGGAATCGGGGCCAAGTTGGAGCCAGACCTGCTGCTGCTGCTAAGTTGCTTCAGTCGTGTCCGACTCTGTGCGACCCCATAGACGGAAGCCCACCAGGCTCCCCCGTCCCGGGATTCTCTAGGCAAGAACACTGGAGTGGGTTGCCATTTCCTTCTCCAATGCATGAAAGTGGAAAGTGAAAGTGAAGTCGCTCAGTTGTGTCTGACTCTGTGTGACCCCATGGATTGCAGCCCACCAGGCTCCCCCATCCCTGGGATTCTCCAGGCAAGAACACTGGAGTGGGTTGCCATTTCCTTCTCCAATGCATGAAAGTGGAAAGTGAAAGTGAAGTCACTCAGTCCTGTCTGACTCTTAGTGACCCCATGGACTGCAGCCCACCAAGCTCCTCCGTCCATGGGATTTTCCAGGCAAGAGTACTGGAGTGGGGTGCCACTGCCTTCTCTGGGAGCCAGACATGACGGGACCCAAAATGTCAAACCCCTGAGGCTAAAACAAACTTTTCCTCGAGTCTCTTCCATGAGTTGCTGACAGGCTCAGTGAGGTGCAATCTCTTTTCCAAGGTCCTGGAATCTCTCTCTCCATTCCACCTTCTTACAAGAAGTTAGAACAGTGAGGACGGTCATTGCAGTGTCCATTGAACTCATCTTCTCGCCCTCACGCCTGAAGTCCAGCCCTGCTTTCCTGCAACAGGTCTTAAGGAGGAGAAATGAAAGGCAGATGAAATTTGTTTCCTATTCCCTTGCAATATTCTCAGGCTGAGTGTATGTGTGTGTGTGTGTGTGTGTGTGTGTGTGCATGTTCAATTGTATCCTACTCTTTGGGACCCCATGGACTGTAGCCTATCAGGCTCCTCTGCCCATGGAGTTTACCAGGTGAGAATACTGGAGTGGATTGCCATTTCCTCCTCCAGATGATCTTCCTGACGCAAGGATCAAAACCGAGTCTCCTGCCTTGGTAGGAAACATTCTTTACCACCGCACCACCTGGGGTGGCAAGAGATGTATACAATTACAGATCTTCCATGTGGTCTTCACCTTTAGTTACACCACTCGACTCATCAGAAATGGCTTTGCTGGTGCTCAGCAGTAAAGAATCCACCTGCAAGGCAGGAGACATGGACTTGATCCCTGGGTTGGGAAGATCCCCTGGAGAAGGAAATGGCAACACACTCCAGTATTCTTGCCTGGAGAATTCCATGGACAGAGGAGACTGATGAGCAACAGTCCATGGGGTCACAGTCAGACATGACTTAGTGACTAAACAACAACAATTCATCAGAAATATAGTCCATGAATTAAAAAGAAGATGCCACAGTTTTGACCATGCAGAGATGTGCCAAGGGGACCTGAAGGCAGTGCACCTGTATGACTGTCTCCAGTGTGATCATTTCAGCCACCAGAGCTGATCCCAGCATCCACTTAAGAATGGTTCTTCCAACTTCCTAATACCTTGCACTGAAGCTCAAGATGGTAATCTCATTACCTCCTTAAACAAATCCCAGTTTAAATCTCCAAGAGGTTTAGCTTTGTGTCTTGACAAGCCACCAGAGCATGCTTACTTACTCTAGGGACGCTATTGACAATTTAATACCAGGGGGTGGTTAATTAAAGAGGCTTTGGGGAGAACGGCATTGCTAGGTGGCACTGCAGAGAACAACGGGGCTACCAGAAATGAGCTTTGTTCATTAATTTTAGCTGTGAAAGCCTGGCAAACCTTTCAGGTCTAGCTGGGTGGGGACTGAGAAAAGATGTGCTAACTGCTCATGTGGCGATACAAGCTGAAATCGAGGAGGTCACAAGGACCCTCCTTCAATGATCTAAGACCAAGTTATATGCTTATGGGGCCACCAATTCAGTGAACAGATACTTTGTTCTATAGACTGGGAGGTTCTATGGTGGAGTCAGGATGCAGCAATGAACCCGGTCTCCTGGCATTTACATTCTCCTCTGCAAGGACTGATCATTAATCAAGAAGTCTGGAAAGAAGAAGTGAAAATTCTGCTATGAGTGAAATTCACATTGTCCTTGTACCAGACATTACTTAATTAAAACAATCCTTTAATATTTACAAAGGGCAGCAGTTCTGTGCAGGGTTCTCTTTTGAGCACAGTAAAGTTTGACACTTCCCAGACATTCAGGAACCTTCTAATTCAACTGCAGATAAAGTTTGAACCTACTAAATGTTTCAAAATCACAGGATGCTAGTGTTCGAGGGATGTAAGGGCACTTTTTTAGGGAAATGCACATCAAAACCACAATGAGGTATTTCCTCAAACCCACTAGGATGGTTATAATTTAAAAAATGGAAAATAACAAGTGTTGATGGGGATATGGAGTAACTGGAACCCTCCTACACCGATGGTCAGAATATAAAACAGTGCAGTCACTTTGGAAAATAGTCTGGCAGTTTTGCAAGAGGTTAGACATAAGCTTGTCTATAATCTAGCAATTGCAGTCTTGGGTATATACCCAAGAGAAATGAAAGCATATGCCCACACAAAAATTTGTATGTAAATGATCAGAGCAGTATTACATATAATAGTCAAGAAGTGGAAACAACAGAAATGTACATCAATTGATGAATAACACAGGACATGTCCATACAATGAAATATCATTTGGCAATAAAAAGGAAGGAAATACTGATACATACTAACACACAAGTGAAGTTTGAAAACACTATGCTAAGTGAAAAGAGCCAATCGCAAAAGACCAGATATATGATTCCATATACATGAAACATCCACAATAGGCAAGTCTATAGAGACAAACGGAGAAGGCAACGGCACCCCACTCCAGTACTCTTGCCTGGAAAATCCCATGGACGGAGGAGCCTGGTGGGCTGCAGTCCACGGGGTCGCTAAGAGTCGGACACGACTAAGCGACTTCACTTTCACTTTTCACTTTCATGCATTGGAGAAGGACATGGCAACCCACTCCAGTGTTCTTGCCTGGAGAATCCCAGGGACGGGGGAGCCTGATGGGCTGCCGTCTATGGGGTCGCACAGAATCAGACACGACTGAAGCGACTTAGCTGCAGCAGAAGCAGGACTAGGAGTTGTGGGAGAAAAGGGGAGTGATTGCTAATCAGGTTTTTTTGGGGGGTGATGATGTAGTCTAAATTGTGTTAATGGTTTCACTGTGAATATGCTGAAAACCACTGAACTGGGCACTTTCAATGGGTGAACTGTATGTGTGTATGTCTCAATAAAGCAGATTTCATAACATATATAAAGCTCTGACCCAATCCATGCATTTTACCAATGACTTTTAAGATATAAATGCCAAATTATAAATAGTTTTTGAAGGAAATCTTTCTAAAACGCATGACTCACTTCTCATATTCTTAAAGAAACATGAATAAAGTCTTAGCTCTTTTGATGACTCAGGGTCATGTGAGAATCAATTACTGTACCCACTATATACTGATGCCCTCAAGTACCACATTAACTTGTGCTTCCCTGGCTGCTACTGTTTGAGTATTCATCTGTCTCTGTTATAGCTTTCTATGTCTTTCTTTTCAGCTAATGCTGTTAATTTCTTGGCTGCTGTTGGTGTACTGTAATGTCTATCCCTAACCTGCTATGTATGATTGCAGAGAAACCAGAAGATCAAGTCTGTTAAAGCTGTGACTTGGGTGAAAGTAAATAGACTCGAGAGAGTCCAGGAAGTACTCCAAGTGCAAAATGCACGAGCATCTCCAACTTGATCTACTTTCCAACACTGATTTTTGGCAGCTCAGAAGGGTTTGTTTCCTTCCAGATTCTCAGCTGCCTTCTGGGTTATGGCTGCCAACATGCCAGAAGTGATGATCGCTGTGATCAGCAGGAACAGCCAGATGTAATATATAATTGGGAAAAGAGATTCAAATTTCACAGATATATGAGTATTCAAAATATTTTGTCTGGTGCCACTTAGTTTGGGGGCATGGTGCCCTTCTCTATCACTAAGGTGAGACTGTCAAACTCTTGAGCATGGGAGCTTTTTTTTTTAAACATCTTAACTGTGGATCTCAAATATGAAAGAGGTAAAAACAGTATCTTACTTAAGTTGGCTTATTTTACAAAACATATCACGTATTTAACATTAAGTTAACCAATAAGAACGATGCTGTTTTGATGAACATAAAGACCGGAAAACTGTCATTTATGGATGACAGGCGCAGCGTCAGGAACCTCAGCACAGTCTATATTTGTACTTTCTTTGGATTACACAATATGGAGACAAATTTGAGTCACAGACAGTAGGCGTAAATCCTATCTGGTTTTGCAGCAGTTTTCCCTACAATCTCAGAGATTGCGTGAATCAAAACTGATGCAGTAGCTTGAAAAGATTTACTGGAAATGTATCACAAAAAGCTGAATAGTAAAATATCTAACAGCTCCTCAGTTTACTTGTAGTAAACATTAAAAAAAAAAACAAAACAAAAAGCCTCTAAATTTTATACATGCTAAAACTCGACGACGACATAATCAGGACGCAACAGGTTATCCATTTACTTGTGAGAGCATTTGCCAACCAAATATGCCTAAGCCTTGCCCCAGATTTAATGGAGGGTGGTAAACGTGTGCTGAAGTACTAGCTTATGCAAGTTTATCTGGATGTGTGGGCATAGACACACAGGCCAAATTTCAAAAAATACCTCAGGGCTGCACACATGCCAATCAAAGGTCTCTTTTTAGAAGTTCTGGAGAAGTTTATTCCAGGGTCTATAAAAAATGCAGCAGCATTGTAACAACTAGTGTTAAGGGCATACTATGTGCCAGGCGCTGTGCCAGGAGCTTCACAGGCAATATTTAATTGTCATAACCGAACGAGGTAGGCACTGTTATTATGCTCAATTTACAGATGACAAAACTGAGGCGCAGAGAGGTTAATGAACCCACCCAGACATTAGTTAAGTGAGCTCCAGCTTTTTAATTACAGCTTTTAAATAAATAAACAATTTTTTTTTTATTGAAGTATAGTTGATTGTAGAATGTTGTGTTAGTTTCAGGTATACAGGTGTTTACACACACACACACACACACACACACATCCTTTATTTATTTTTGGCCATGCCACACAGTATGTGGAATCTTAGTTCCCTGACCAAGGCTTGAATCCATGCTCCCTGCATTGGAAGCACAGTCTTAACCACATGACTGCAGTTATATCAATAAGAACTCACTGATGTTTAACTGATTTGATCCCTAGGAATGTTTGACAAACAAGAGTGATACTAGACAGATTCAGGATCTTTTTTTTCTCTTTTGTGGTTAACCTGAAATACAGGGTCATCGGTGGAGAGATTGCCTGGAATCACAAATATCTCACAAGTTTCAGCAATGTCCCTCTTGGCTCAACCCTGAATCTAGCACCTCCAGATTGCCAGGCCCGAGTCCAGACCTACATCCTACTTGTCTTTCTTTATCTCCAGTGTGAGTGCTAGCTTGCCTGTTCCCAGCCTACTGACTTCAGAAGAAAGGAGGGGAGAATTCTTGTAAGACTGTTCCTAACCTCTCAATGAGGGCTTCCCTAGTGGTTCAGTGGTGAAGAATCTACCCGCCAATGCAGGAGACACAAGGTCAATCCCTGGGTTGGGAGGATCCTCTGGAGAAGGAAATGACAACCCACTCCAGCATTCTTTCCTGGGAAATCCCATGGACAGAGGAGCCTGACAGGCTACAGACCATGGGGTGGCAGAGTCAGACACAACGGAGCAACTAAACAACAAGAAACCTCTCAAGCTCAAGACAAAAACTACATAGGAGATACCAGATGCTTCCATCTCAGTGATTTTGGAGTGACCCCAAAGCATCTGTTTTGGGGCACAGGACTATTTCATCCCAAGAAAGGTTTCAAAATCTCAGACCATGAAGAAATGGTTAAAAATTAATGATATTATGGAAATAGTACTCTAAGCATAAAAGCTATCTACAAATTCTTATAGAAAAAAAAATTAATGATAAACAAATAATAAAAGGTACTGCCCCCCCCCCACCGCAAAAAAGAAAAGGAATCCTTCAGGGCAACACGATATCAGATTTTCAGCTATCAACAAATAGGATGCAACAATTTTAACCATGGTTAGATAATTGAATTTATTCATCTCATCGTGCATCATAAAATACTATTTTCTCAATTGGATATAATACATTGTTAATGTTTTTAGCAAATAACAGATTATGCCTATTTTTTTAAAGCATTCTTATCCTTTAAACATATATATGAAAATATCTACCACTGAAATGATACGATATCTGAGATTTGCTTTCAATATCATCCAGTTTGGGAGGGGAAGATTTGCATGTAATAGCCTAAATAAAATAAGATTGGACATGAGTTGATAACTGAGTTGAGTGATGAGTACTTAGTAGTAGGTTATACCATATACTCTGCTGATGCTGCGTCGCTTCAGTCGTGTCCGACTCTGTGTGACCCCATAGATGGCAGCCCACCAGGCTTCCCATCCCTGGGATTCTCCAGGCAAGAACACTGGAGTGGGTTGCCATTTCCTTCTCCAAGGCATGAAAGTGAAAAGTGAAAGTGAAGCCGCTCAGTCCTGTCCGACTCTATCGACCCCATGGACTGCAGCCCACCAGGCTCCTCCGTCCATGGGAGTTTTTAGGCAAAAGTACTAGAGTGGGGTGCCATTGCCTTCTCCGACCATATATTCTAGTTTTGTATAATGTTTGAAATTTTCCTAAATAAAAAGATTTAAAAACAAAAATCCCAACACTCTCCAAATACTTCTTCAGGACAGTGAGAGAACAAATGGAGCATAATGAGTTGCCTTTGGAGTAAAATGCAAGTGGGGATGAAATGGAGAAGTCCCTTTTTTGCTTGAGAGATCCTGTTTTGGAAGCAAACTTACATACCAAGTTCTTTCTCCTCCTGGCTGAGACAAATTTCAACCTGCCCATCATAACCAGAAACATGAAATGAAGATACTCTGGCAACTCCACCCTGTTGCTTCAGCAGCAGTAAATTCTAAATCAGTGTAGAAATTCTAAATTGGCAAGGCTCAACTGGGGCTGGATTTATACCTATAGCCTCTTGATGAAAGTGAAAGAGGAGAGTGAAAAAGTTGGCTTACAGCTCAACATTCAGAAAACTAAGATCATGGCATCTGGTCCCATCACTTCATGGGAAATAGATGGGGAAACAGTGGAAACAGTGTCAGACTTTATTTTTGGGGGCTTCAAAATCACTGCAGATGGTGATTGCAGCCATGAAATTAAAATATGCTTACTCCTTGGAAGGAAAGTTATGACCAACCTAGACAGCATATTAAAAAGCAGAGACATTACTTTGCCAACAAAGGTCTGGCTAGTCAAGGCTATGGTTTTTCCAGTGGTCATGTATGGATGTGAGAGTTGGACTGTGAAGAAAGCTGAGCACCGAAGAATTGATGCTTTTTGAACTGTGGTGCTGGAGAAGACTCTTGAGAGTCCTTTGGACTGTAAGGAGATCCAACCAGTCCATCCTAAAGGAGACCAGTCCTGGGTATTCATTGGAAGGACTGATGCTGAGGCTGAAACTCCAATACTTTGGCCACCTCATGCGAAGAGCTGACTCACTGGAAAAGACCCTGATGCTGGGAGGGATTGGGGGCAGGTGGAGAAGCGGACGACAGAGGATGGCATGGCTGGATGGCATCACCGACTTGATGCACATGAGTTTGGGTGAACTCCGGGAGTTGGTGATGGACAGGGAGGCCTGGCATGCTGTGATTCATGGGGTCGCAAAGAGTCAGACACAACTGAGTGACTGAACTGAACTGAACTGAAAGAAAAATTATATTGTTCTCCAATCCACAGGCGATGAGAGTGTAACTCAAAATTTGTTATTCAAATAAAAGCAATGGTGAATTATGATTTTGCTCTGATTAATACTTGGGTGCAAACATGTAAGTATACACACACACAAAGACATGTATGTTATTGTCTCCTTTCCTTGATTCCCATGCTGCACTGCTGGTACACTAACACCTACCTGCTCGTTCTACCTGCTGGGTCATCCAGCACTAGCCCCAAAGCGTTAGTCACTCAGTCGTGTTGGACTCTCTGCGACCCCATGGACTGCAGCCCTCCACTCTCCTTTGCGCATGGAATTCTGTGCAGGCAAGAATACTGCAGTAGGTTGCATTCCCTGCTCCAGGGGATCTTCCCGACCAGGGAGCGAACCTAGGTCTCCTCTATTGCAGGCAGATTCTTTACCATCTGAGCCACCGGAGCCCAGCTATTTTATTTTTTAGATTTTTTTTTTTCTGTGGGGGCCATTTTCAAAGTCTTTTTGAATTTGTTACAACATTGCTTCTATTTTATGCTTTGGCTTTGGCCATGAGGCATGTGAGATTTTAGCTTCCTTACTGGGGATAGAACCTGCACCCCCCTCAGTGGAGGGCAAAAGTCTTAACCACTGGACCACCAGGGAAGCATGTGTGCATGTGTGCTCAGCCATGTTTGACTCTTTGTGATCGCAAGGAGTGGGTCCCACCAGGCTCCTCTGTCCATGGAATTTTCCAGGCAAGAATACTGAAGGGGGTTGCCATTTCCTACTTCTCTCAGGGAAGTCCCAAGCCTAACTATTTTTGATGTAGAAATTTCAGAGGGAAAAAGGAAAGCAGATAATAGTTGTTCATCTAAAATCCAAGGGGGATTTGCTCCAGAACCTTGAACCCCTCCCCACCAAGTGGATACCAAAATCTTCAGATGCTCAAGTCCCTTATATAAAATAGCATAATATTTGTATACAACCTACATGCATCCTTCTGTATACTGGGGATAGAACCTGCACCCCCCTCATTGGAATGATCTCTAGATTACTTATAATACATAATACAATGTAAATACTATGTAAATAGTTGCCAGTACATGGCAAATTCAAGTTCTGCCTTTTGGAACTTTCTGGAATTCTTTTTCAAATATTTTAATAGAATCTGTAGTTGGCTGAATCTGCCGACACAGAATCTGCAGGTACAGAGGGTTGACTGTGTGTGAGTCTAAATTCTACCCTTATATTACAGTGGGTTTTCAAACATTTGTAGAATACTTTCTTTCCTGAGAATGAGGCTCCATCATCTAATGTCTCATATTCTAGTACTGTCCTAAGTATCAGAAGATATATTGAGCTTTTTCTCCCATTCTCTGCCCACAAAGCTGTGATAATTCAGTTTGTATTACTGCTGCCCTCTGGGACTTTTCTCTGAGTGACATGTGACCTGTATTATGGTCAGTGGTCAATATTTAACAACTGGATCTCTGAAAATAAAGCCCTGATTTTCGGCGTTTGCCAATTCCCGTTGTGTAAATACACCCATTGTAGCCAATTTCAAGCTGTCAATACAAGCACACTGACTGCAGAGTTGGGATGTAATGTATACAGCTGGCTCCGAGAGCCTGTAGCAGCCAGTTCCAGCACACCACTGGAACTCCTGGTTTGCCCAAGATGGTTCTGGCATCTTTATTAATGGTACCCTCTACCACTCTGTAAGGCTGCTGATGCAAAGGAGACATGGACATTTTGGACATAGTGGGGGAAGGAGAGAGTGGGATGATATGAGAGAATAGCACTGAGACATATACATCACCAACAGGTAAAACAGATAGCCAGTGGGAGGTCAATGTATGATGCAGGGAACCCTAAGCCAGTGCTCTGTGACAACCTAGAGGGGTGGGATGGGGAGGGAGGTGGGAGAGGGGTTCAGGAGGGAGGGGGCGTATGTATACCTAATGCCTATTTATGTTGCTGTAAGGCAAAAACCATCACAATATTGTAAAGTAATTATCCTCTAATTAAGAAAAAAATAAAATAATTTTTAAAAGACTGCTGATGAAATATTATGTGGTCACTGCAAAGAATAAATCACATTTGGGCTACTTCTTCACAGTAGAAAGCTTCCATGAAAGGAAAGAAGACGTGATATCTTCCCTGACCAAACTCATGCTATCTTTCTTCTAAATACATGGTATCTCTTTAGATGTTTTTCATCAAATGAAGGTAGCTGAGGAAATATGAATGGTGAACAGTTTTAACTATGTTCAAGCCTTCTGACTCATACACACAGTTTCAGGACTTATGGAACTGCCATAGCACAGGAGTAGAATAAAGTCATGTAACTGGTTTCAGGCTATACTACAGCTTGGAATCACATGGAAGTAAATATCACACCCAGAGTCTAGCACGGTACCTTGGCCCAAAGGAATAAAAACTGACTGACCCCTGTGCGACCCATGGGGAGTATTAAATCTCAGTTTTCAAGGTCACCCAGGTCAATACTTACCTGATCTCCTTTATGACAGTCCAAAAGAAGTCATCCTGTAGTCTAAACTTTAATACTTTCTGGTAAGTCAATACAACCTGTACTCAATCACATGGGTGAAGGAATCTGTCAGCTGAGAGTATGGCTCTTGGTTCTTCAAAGGGTGGGACCCCAAGGAAAAGTCAAAATAAAATAGATATCTTTAAATATCTATATAATATAAATTAGATGTGCTGCATTGTCAAGGAACACAGGGTAGAAACTGTGAGATGGATTCTGACTTAGTGTAAGGAAGGATATCTAACATCAACTCCCGTAATTTCTATTGAGTGCCTATGTTTTGATGGAAGACTCACCATACTGCTGAATCTCAAGTCAGCTGAGACTGAGCTTCAAGTCAGCTAAGTCCATCCCTGTCTCTTCCACTCCTGGACTGCTTACTTCAGGCTGTAAAGCAGTTGTTTTTCCGTAAGCCCCAGGATTCCCAGCAACTGGTACCACTTAGGCTGGCTTTAGCTTACAGAGGTCCATGCAGGTCCAGAGTGTCCCGAGCCTCTATCTAAAGTCCTGTGGCCTAAGATTCAGCATAGAGTCAAGGCCAGACAACACCAGAAGGTTCATATTCTGGCCCTGCAGGCAACAAGCACCCAGAAGTATCCATCTCATCTTCTGCCAGAACAAAGTTTGCTAGGCTGAGGGTTAAAAAACAACACCTAAGCACTGGATGTGGCTGTTCTGAATTCTGAAGCTTTGTTTGTGCAGCTTTTATAAAGGAAAAGTGCTCCCTTTCCTTATCTTTCTCCTCTCCATGGTGCCTATCTGCCTCACTCAAGGGCTGAGATATCAAACGGTAAAAGATCAAAGGAAGATACTTCCTGTTTTAAAAATAACTTTGTCCTGACACTAGATTAGCAGTAACATAAGTTACACAGCTTTCTTATTCACATCATTCTCAGGCAGGGCCTGCTCGTACTTGGTCTCAAGAGTTGCCATGGAGCCACCTATGAAAGTGACAGTGAGATAAAGACACGACACAGCCATGTGTCCTGCTTCCAGAAACCTCAGAAGGAATTAAGGAAGCTTCCATTTAGGAGATGATGTCAGATCAGGTTGGAGGATACCCTGAAACCCTGTCCACAAAAGTACTCAGTCAGAGCAAGATGGGTTGATGAGAATCCTGAGATTTTAGAAAGATTTGAAAGCCTCTGTGACTAAATAATAGCAAGAAAATTAATATTGAATACCTTTTATAAATAGTAGCTAGTATGAATAGTAAAATATCTTTTGCTCTGCACATATCAGGATATAGGCATTCTACTATACGAGACTTCACCTACATTTCCCACATTTGGTGCTCAAAACCGGTAAGATGTGTGTGTGCATGCTAAGTCCCTTCACTTGTGTCTGACTCTTTGCGACCCTACAGACTGTAGCCTGCCAGGCTCCTCTGTCCACGGGATTCTCCAGGCAAGAATACTGGAGTAGGTATCTATTTCCTTCTCTAGGAGATCTTCTCGACCCAGGGATGGAACTCACATCCCTTCTGTCTCCTGCACTGGCAGGTGGGTTCTGTATGACTAGCGCCACCGGGGAAGCCCTATTTTCCACATTTGGTCCTCACCACTGGTAAGACAGATGCCAGTTATTTGTAGTCAACAAAGTGAGCCTCTGAGAAGGTAAGCATCTCAACTGAGACTGCACTGTGAACAGGTAGTAGAATGAGGCTCCGAATCCAGGTCTGGTGACTCCAAAGCTCCTTCCACTCTAGAACACCACCCATTCATCCTGGGAATCCAAGAGGGTCCTGAGCCTGGTCTCCTGACCCAGCAGAGTCCAAATCGAAGCTCAATTTTCCCGAGTCCTAGAGCCCTTGCTCGGTTTCCTAGAGAAGGATAAACAGAAATTTATTCCTCACAGTCCTGGAATCCAAGATTAAGACACTGGCAGATTCAGTGTCTGGTGAGCTCAGTTCCTAGAAAGCGGTCTTTTTTATTTTTAAGCTTTTTATTTTGCATTGGCGTATAGCTGATCAACAACCCTGTGACGGCTCCAGGTGAACAGTGAAGGGACTCAGCCGTGCATATACATGTATCGATTCTCCCCCAAACTCCCCTCCCCTCCAGGCTGCCACACAACATTGAGTGGAGTTCCATGTGCCACACAGTAGCTCCTTGCTGGTTATCCACAGATAACTGTCTTTTTGCTTTTAACCTCTGGAGAATTCTCTGGGCTCGTCCTTATGACCTAATCACTTCTAAAACGCCCCACCTCTTATTACCATTATCTTGAGGGTTAGGATTTTGATATCTGAATTTCGGGGGGACACAAGAAATAAATCTAGAGTAGGACCTATCTCATAGGGAGCTGGGAGTGCTGTAATGAGATAATCCATGTAAAATGTTTTGGTTCCTGGCACAGAGTAAGGGTCCCTTAACATCGGCTACTGTTACCTCCACTAACACATGAATGAGCTTTTTGCCAAAGGTGTACCAACTGTATACACCGATCTCTTCTACAAGTTTTACAGAACACACTTCCTTTCCCAAAATAATAGGCTTAATGTGGCAGAAAAGAAGGCAGCTAGCTGAAAATGGAGGCAGACTTGGCTTTGAATTCTGGCTCTGCCGTTCACTGACTTCAGGTAGGTTGCTTCAATTCTCCAGGCCTTTCTTTCCCCATCGTATAAATCAAGTGTGGGAGTGCTGACCACATTCTTTTGTAAAGACACATAGAGAGCAATGGGACACACAGCTGTTGCTCAATCATAGCTAAGCTAGTTACTTGGTCAATCAAAGTGACCACTGTAAGTACCCACTATTGTCATAAATCTTTTCACCTTCTTTCCAAACTATAGAGAAATCTGTTAGAGGCACAGATCATTATTTTGATGTAACTGCCTCTACAAATAACACTCCCTTACCCCTTGGAATCATTGACTGCTTTCAAATACACTCCCAAGGATAAAACATAGTCAAACATACACACATACAATTAGCCAACTCTAAGCATCTAAAACATCTCATAAATTAAGTAATGAGATACCAAGCTTGATAGCTGCACTATCCAGAGGAAAGAAAGGTCTGCTGAGACATTCTGAGCACCCTATCTAATTCAGAATACTGTCATCCCAAGGCGAACACTGCCCTACACAGTGAAGGTAAAGCATAAAATTAAATGTAATGGAAGTCAAACCTTGATTGCTTTTCATGGTTATTGGTTTGTATTAAAACATACACACACACTATTAAGAGTCAGGCTATCACACACATTAAAACAAAAAACCAACCCCAAACCTGTTAATTAAAACCAGTACTCTTCTTTCCTGACTAATTATGTCTCCAAAAACCATGCTGGATTTTGTTTTATACCCTTGTTGAATGTCCCACATGTTAAAAATTAACAGCACTCTTTCTGTCAAAATTTTTGGTTACTGTGCCAAACAAAATATGTTTTGTATTAACGTTGAAATTCACTTGGCCTTTTGGGGAAAAGTGGTGTTCAGGTCCCTAATGAATCCTGACACCTAATTTAACCACGTAGATACTGAACACTTGGGCACTTAAATTCATAAATCTCTAGTCCAAATGTGCATTGTAGAATTCATAACTTCACTGACAAACTTAGAAATCGGACCACATCCCCGAGGTAGGAATTCTAGAGTGTGCCCCTGCTTTCCATCCTAAGTCTTTTGTTCTTGATTTGCAAAGCTTGTCCACCATCTAGAAGTTCTGATTATGTTTTTAATAAAAACGCATATATAGTCACACCGTTCCAGCCAGAAAATTCTACCTATTTACCTTTATATCCTGGTTTTTCCATTAGCCCGATTCAGAAGTTGGGGAAACTCTAGGTGCCAAAGCTAAATATCCTAATATTTAGGAAAGTGAAGACTTACGCTTTGTCAATGGTGGCCAGCTAAAACTGGTAATAGATTTGTGTTTCTTCAGTTTATACCCCACGAATGTGTTAGGTGCATAATGAACTCTCACCCATTTTCTGCTCGAGTTCTATCTGCATGATCTCAGAATCCAGAACTTCTACTAGGAGGCTGCAGGCACTGCTCCAGCCCTTATTCCCGCTTGTTGAAGAGGGCAGCTCACATCCTCGAGTCTTCTGATGACTCTCAAATATTTGCCTTTCTATAGCATAGTGTTTGCTGGCTCAAACAGCAAAAAAGTTATCTCCTTTGCATTTTTCTCCTCTCTTCAGTAGTATGGCTCATCTACAAGTATCCTTAGGGTCTAAAATATCCAGGATTTCAAGGAAACAGCTCTATACTTTTTTGTGCCATTTCTGTTCCTTCTCCAAAAAGTATATATTCATCAGTTTCATCAAAAATAAAAGAGTTATGTACAAAATTGTTGCTGCTGCAGTGTTTATGATGTTTAGAGACTCAAGCTGCAGTCTAAAGCTACTAGAGACAGGTTAAATAGATTACGGTGTATCTATATAATGGAATATTGGGAATGTAATACAACCACTACAAATGACGCTTTAATGCTGTAAGAAAATGCTTTTACTAAGATTTTCAAATAAAAAAGGGTAAGTTGGGAGTTTGGGATTGATATATATAGTACTATATTTAAAATAGATAATCAAGAAAGACCTACTGTATAGCATAGCTGGTGGTGTTTAGTTGCTAAGTTGTGTCTGACTCTTGTGTGACCCCATGGACTATAGCCCACCAGGCTCCTCTTTCCATGGAATTTTTTTTCAGGCAAGAATACTGGAGTGGGTTGCCATTTCCTTCTCCAGGGGATCTTCCTGACCCAGGGACCAAACCTGTGTCTCCTGTGTTGGCAGGAAGGTTCTTTATCATTGAGTCACATGGAAGCCCACTGTACAGCATTGGGAACTATTGATACTTTGTAATAATTTATAATGGAAAAGAAAATGAAAAGCAATAGATATATGTATATGTAAAACTGAATCACTTTGCTGTATATCTGAAACTAATATAACATTGTAAATCAACTATGCTGCTGCTGCTGCTGCCAAGTCGCTTCAGTTGTGTCCGACTCTGTGCAACCCCATAGACAGCAGCCCACCAGGTTCCCCCATCCCTGGGATTCTCCAGGCAAGAACACTGGAGTGGGTTGCCATTTCCTTCTCTAATGCATGAAACTGAAAAGTGAAAGTGAAGGCGCTCAGTTGTATCCGACTCTTCTCGACCCCCTGGACTGCAGCCCACCAGGCTCCTCCATCCATTGGATTTTCAAAGCAAGAGTACTGGAGTGGGTTGCCATTGCCTTCTCCATCATTACTCCCAGACATAACCAATTAGATCATATCTTCTTATTTTCAATAAGCAGTCAGCACTTCTCAAATAATTCAGAACATTGATTTCCAGGTATTTATCTCTTATGCTATTTATCCAAATAGATTTACATTGGAATTGAGCACTTTAGAAATGTATTAATAACAAAAATATATTAAACACTTATAATTGGACCACATATGGCTTTCCTTGTCTTCTATATAGATATACTTACTCAATCATTAATTTACTTATAGTAATACCATCCAGACCTATGAATAGTAATAGCCTGAGAACAAAATCCTGAGCATTAACGTCTGACCTCAGAGTTACAGGGTTTAACCAAATCAATTATTCACACACACCTCAGATATGCATTGGTTCAAACTTTGCACCTTTCCATTCATGCGTACCTTTGTTTACTGATTCCCTAATTAAGTCACTAATAATAATAAAGTCAATATGTAAAATTCAAAAAACCCTAAAAACAATATCCTAGAATATTACTAAGGTCTATCTATAGGCTTATTTTTCATAAAACTAAGATGCTATGTCTTTTTTGCAGCAGATCACGTTACACACAAAGATTATGGGCTTACTTGCTTCATGTCAATCCCATATTTATACTTTATCTACTATGCCTGTCCTTCATTCACTTAATTTTTCCATGTTTTAAAGATGGTACATATGGTAGCCAGCCTCCAAGACAGCATCCAAGGATTCCTGGCTCCTAGTACTCGTAGCCTTGCAGTCTCCTCCCATATTAAATCAACTATGGTCCAACATAAAATAAAAATTAAAAAAATCGTATCTTAGTGTGATCCAAAATTACCTTCAGCAAACGGCACATTTTAAACAGCCATTTTCTCTGGGTGATGGTATTTGTGAGCACTTCTTCCTGCTTTGTTTCCTCCAGTTTGTATTATGTAATATTTTTATTGGAACAAGGGTGTTGGAAGTAACTGTGGGACTAGGAGTGTCATAGATAATCAAATAAAACATTTTGGCTTTCTTATATTAGCCAACTCCCACCTTTTTGTAAACAAGAAAGTCAATCTGAGGTGTCTCTGTCAGCTCAGTCTCTTGTCCTATGGGTTAGTGGTGGACAGTGTTTTGCATGTGTGATAACAACTGGCATTTGCCAAATAACTGCTATGTGCCAAGCAGGAATTTACATATATATATACACACACACACACACACACATATAATATATATCTTATTTAATCCTCAGATCAACCTGATCACATAGTATGATTAGCTCCATCTTATCAATACTGAAACTGAAGCATAGAGGTTAAATAAGTAGCCCCAGGTCACCCAGATGTAATTTAAACTCAAGCCCTCCAGAGTCTGGATAACTCCACCATTTACAAACATTAGGCTCTTGGCATTTTATTAGGACTATAAAATTAGTTTCAAAATATTTGGGAAATGAGCTGACTTCATAAGGTGCTACTTACGTATGCTTCAAAGAATCAGAACACTAAGGAGCATACAAAAGGATTCGCCCTATAGAGACCTTACCGAGACTCCATTGAAGGGCTTTCGCCTCGTCTGTCCCATGGATGGAAATGGCTACTTTGATGAGGTGGTGGTGATGTCACCTGTACCTTTTTCGTCAACATCAATCAAGTATTCATGTATCCAAGTTGCAAAGCATATGAAAAAAACTATCATCTGTAATAAGACTTCCAACTTAATTGGGGAGATAAGACCAATAACATGCAGGGACAAGGCAAAAATAAAAAATTTTTAAATGATAATAAAATGCTAAGCCATGTGGTAGACTAGATGACTAGGGTGGAAGTTATGAAGAAAGAACTCTCAGCTCTTTAGAATCTTAGCACTTTGAAAGTACAAGAAACAACCCTTGAAGATCATTTCGTGGACTCCAGCATTCCAAGAGGAGATCTAACCTGGTTGAGGCCACACAATTGCTCAGTAGCAGAGACAGGTAAAGTAACCAAGGAAGCTCAATGAAACAGTTGAGTCTTGGAAAAGCTTTCCAAGGATAAGCACAGTGAGTGAGGTCATGGTACTTTTGATGAACAGAGTGGACAAGATTTCCTGGTTTAACAAAATCAACCTGCCACTACTCTGATTTTTAGATTACAAGATTGTGAATAGTCCTCGTACTGAGGGATTAGATTTAATTTTTTTAAATAATCAAAAACTACTGAATTGCCTGTTTCGTTGCATTCATTGTTTTCAAACATGCAGTATTTCAAAGTGTATTGCACTCTACCCAATATATTACTAAATAGAAACACATCTACCCACATATGCATTCCAGGTGCCTATCTGACAGAAGTGATACCTGGCTGTCCTAAAGCACTTCTGGTTCAGATAGAAGCAGGAGTCTGAAGTTGCAGACTGTAAGTAGGAAGTAGTTATTTGTCCAACTTTGATGATTTTATCAACAATACACTCAAATTTCATTTAAAGCATGTAAATACTCTTTGTAATAATTGCTTATGTAAAATTTATCAGTCATCAGAAAATAGAGAGATACTTAAGTCTAAGTAGATTTGTTTTAGATTACCTAAAAAATCAACTGATTGGGCAAATTTTTTCTTTTTTTTTGTAAAAAGATACTTGAATATTAATACACAAGGTATAAGGATCCTAAATTAAACCTAATTTCAACTAAGAAAATTTGGTAGTGAACACAGCAGATGTGGCTTAGAACATGTAAAATTTATTTCAGAAACGTTTGTTCAAATTTGAGGAAAAAATAGGCTAATGAAACACCAATTCTGATGAATTTTTTTAAAAAGTTGATAAATAAGTATGATCACTAAACTTAAAATACGTACGGTTTTCATTAAAAAAAAAAAATACAAAACCTATTTCAATACCTGACAAAACACACAGGCATAAATTTATACTTTCTTATATTCTAAATAATGCTTCCAGTGGATTTTCAAGCAAAAGTTAAGCCTCAAGGTTATTTCTCTGCCTTCCTGCAGAGAAAATTGTTAAGAGAGTATATTTTCAATTCCTCAAAAATTATTTCAAGAGGTATGATACACTCAAACATAGACCATTTATGCTCACAATACTACATAAAAACTCAAAGCAGTTCTCTTTGTTATATTTTAGCTATTTACATTTTAAACTCTAATATAGTTTGTTAAAGTAAATCAGAGAAATAAATGAAATGTGGCTTCAAAAGAAGTAAAACAGGTTAATAAATCATAAACAATCAATACTAGTGCATAAATAAAGTCATTTTCTAACAAGGTTCAAAAACAAAAGAAAACAGAAATTCAGGTTTTAGATGCCTTCCTTACAACCCTACCAATCTGCTGTGTGGGTTCAAAGTTCCTGACAAGAAGTTAACTTTGAACCTGAACTTTCAGACTTACAAAACACAAGTATCAGAGTTACTGAGTCCCACAGTTGGGTTAAAAAGCTTCCCAAAGTCTCAGACTTTAACTGAATGCAGAAAAGCTAAGAGTCTAAGATAATAAACAGAAACAGCAAAAAGTGAAGTTGCCAAATATCAAGGTTTTACAGATGAATCTAAAGTATATCTAGCAATTTCCCTGTATGAAACAATAAATAACCTATACGCAAATATGCATGTTTGAATGCAATCACGTTATTAGCATGCATTCTACTTACTTTGCTTTTTTGCCATTTATAAGCTTCATTGGGGAGACCCAGAAAGAGGTAACAAGTTGAAAGAAGTTCGGCTCAGATAAGAAACAGCTGTATACTTGATCTACAAATTTGCATCTCAGAACGTTCCGTGGGGGAGAGACTCTTCTCAAATTAACATATATACAAGCTTTAGATTGTGAAATTACGCATTTCAGCTTTCAGCACTGTATATTACTGTTGGAAACCTCAACTCTACCTCCCCATTCTCCGAAAAAAAAAAAATCCACCTCCAATCTTCATTGGTCCACATAGTTCCGGCCCACATGGTATCAGTGGGTGTGTCCCTCCCAACAAGTCCTCTCATTGGCTGCGAGGAAACAGCCTCTAATAGGCTGTGATTTGGGGGGCTGTCAAACTCCACGCCTCCAGACCTCGCGCTCGCCAATAGACCCAGGGAGCTGGCGGCTCCTCTGCGATTCAAAGGGCAGGCTGACTGCCTGAGCGCCAACCCCAGAAAGATGAGCTCTCAGAAAAGGACGAGGAGAAGGGCGACGGCAGCTCAGGCTCGCCCCCCACCGCTGCTCGACTCCTACTCCCGGACCGCACCAAATGTTGGCACACGTGCATTTTCCCACCGACAAATTAGTAAGGCGGCCAGCGCGTTTGCCTTCTGCAGAGCCGTTACCCGAGGAGCAGCTCAGAAGCCGAGTCAAACCGGCCCATTTTACAGATGAAAGCAGGAAAGGGATCTGTAGCGCCTGGCGCCCCTGGGGAAAGAATCAGTCCCGTGCGCCCCCTCAAAGCCGTCCCCAGACAGCTGGGGCTGGGATGCCCCGGGCGCGCTTAGGTGCCTGTCCCGCCGCTCCTGGGGGTCGCGCCCCGTTCTGCGCCCGCGCTCCCCTCCCTGAGAGACTTACGCGGCCTGTTCTTCCTCCCGGAGTCCATCCTCCTCCGCAGCCGGCATTTCTTGGCGGGGGAATCGTGCTGAGGGGGCGGCGGCTGTGGCTGGAGCTCTGGCTGGAGCGGCAGGCGCGGGGGTGCCGCGTCGCCGCCGCCCGGGGGGCCCCGGCTGCAGAGGCGCGACGGGTGGAACCCGTTGTGCAGCAGCCCGTTCACGGCTGCAGCGCCGACGCCGGCGGGAGTCCCCGGGGCGTGCGGGGCCGAGCGCTCAGGCTGCCCGCCGTGGTCGCCCATGCCAGAGGCTGGTGGGGCGGCGCGCGGGCCCCGGCTCAGACGGCCTCGCTGGAGGTCATTCTCGGGCGTCTTTATTTCCCCGGATCCTCCTTGCGGCTTCCGATTCAGCAGCCGCAGAGCCGGCGCTGGAGGATGGCGAGCCGGGCGCTCCTCCCCTCCTCCCTCCGGCGTTCCCACCTCCTCCACGCCCTGACCCTCGAGTGCCGGCCCCCCGGCGCCCGCCTGGAGCATGCCCGCTCCCGGCGCGGAATTGGGGATCCCCGCGCACCCCCAGCCGGGGCCCCCAGAGCCCGCCTTCCCCCGCTGCCCCAGTCGCGCGACTTCAAACGAGGCTTCCTCGCCTCCCAGACCTGTCCCCGCTACTGAGCATGCCCAGTCCTGCCCGCCACCGCCGAGCTTCAACATGGGGACTGAAGTTCTCCGGCTTCGCAAAGAAGAGATGGGCGGGTTGGGCTTTGTATGGCGGAGCAAGCCGAGAAGGGACTGGGCGAGGCCGGCGTGAGAGGAACGAGCAGCTTCGGGAGGAATGCGGGCGGGGGGAGGGGGGAGGCAATAAATATATGTAGAGGTTTGGGTTTGCTAATCCTGTCCGCACCGAGCTAGATACCTTTGCAAGGTCATTCACGTTGTCCCCTCCTCCCTGAAAGCTTTGTGAGCGTATATGTGTTTCTCTGGGTTTAGTTAAGTGACCACACTACTCACAGGCACGAGGGGAAGAAGGAGAACGATTATTTATAGACAGGTAGGCGGATTTGGAGAGGGAGGGGAGTGTAATTTCTTTACTGGCACTCACAGACACCATGTGGCCTCATGGAGTTGTCTTTTACAGGGAGGAACCTAGGAATACAGTGTAAGGACAGTGAAGGACATAGATGTAGGCGGGATTAACTGGTGCTGGAAGAGACCAAGTAAACAGAAGCAGTCCCAAGCTATAAAAAGCACTTTCCTCACCCAGAAAGGACGCTGAAGAGACAATGTCACCCTATTTATAGAGTAAGGAGTTGCCTGTGTTTTCAGAGGGGCAGGCAGCATCACAGGGGAGACAGCACCACAACCCTGGAGTCAGAGCTGGATTCAAACTCCAACTCAGGCACCCAACAAACCCTGAGAAACTCATTGCTCAAGTTAACACACCTGGTTTCATGAAACAGGACTGGGCATGCTCAGTAGGCAGGACAAATTTGGGTGCTGAGGACCTTCCCAAAGTTGTGCAATCCCTTGAGGCCTCAGCTCTTGACTCTAGAAACTGTCTTGAGAAATCTGCTACAGTCCTGGTGCACAGTAAATTCCCCAAAGATTGGTTATCCTTATTACTGTTATTATTAGCAGATCGCCCTTCATTTCCAACAAGGGGAATAAACCATACTCACAGTCATGTTTATTGTGTAACTTACTGTGTGTGATGTTCTCCATCATCTGCACTTATTTAATCTACAGAGGAGTCAGAGGCCTCAGAACACTCAGCAGCAGCCAGGGGCCTGTACCTGGATAGGAATTCCTTCCAGCAGTCTAACCTGGAATCAGCTTTAGGACCCATGACCACTTGAGTGCACAGGTCCCGTGCACAGGTCCCTTGACTCCTTTTTTTTAGATATGGAAACTGAGCCACAGACGGATGGCTGAGGTTATTAAGAACAAAGCAAAGAATAAACCAGGTGGTTAAATGACAAAGAATCCAATGGAGGAAACACAGGAGGCTTGGGTTCAATCCCTGGGCGGGGAAGATCCCCTGAGGAGGGCATGGCAATCCACTCCAGTATTCTTGCCTGGAGAATCCCATGGACAGAGGAACCTGGCGGGCTAGAGTCCACAGGGTTGCACAGAGCTGGACTCGATTGAGCTCGCACGCACATTAAAGAATAAGTCTTAATTCTCCTATTTTTGTTTCCCTGACGTTATCATATTATTTGAAAATATGAAGGAAAAACCTAGATGACCTGGCCCCTGCCTCACCTTGAGCTCCTGATTCTCCCTCTACTGAGCAGCCTTTCAGTTCCTCAAACACACGAACATCCCTTTTCATCTGCTGTGTTCCCTTGCGTGTTCCCAGATGTCTGTTTAACAGATTCCAACTCAGTCTTCAGATCTCTACTTCAACCTCTTAAAGTAGCCTTCCCTGACCCTTGGAACAAGATTAGAGCTCCCTCCTCCTACGCTTGACCTTCATGACTATCAGTTTGTAACACCACAATGGGGGTATAATAGGACATGACTGAGTTGTTACAGTGATAAAATGAATATATATGTCAAGTGTCCAGCCCATCATAAGTGCTATAAAAAAGCTCAATATTTGATTGTGCGTCTCCCCCAACTACACTGTAATCTCCATTAAGGCAGATGACTCTCTTTCATAACTATCCTTAGGAAGCTCTTGGTAATTATTTGTGACTGAATAAATGACTTGGGTGGTATTTCCCCAGCGTGTCTCTCACTTTCTACTGTAAATTTGCTAAAAACAAAACGCCTGGATTGTCACTCCTAAATATTCAAATATAAAGCTTTCAAATTCTGACATAATTTAAGCTCAGTAGTTTAGGAAGCACTTTAGAGCAGAAATGCAGAGAGTTAGCAATGCAGTGTATCCAAGGACATATCCTCTCCAGCATGATTCCCAGGCATGGTGAGGAAGGCCTGAGCCAGGTGGCTCAGACCCAGGTAGGGCAGGAGCACTGGTGCTGGGGACAGAACATCCTCTGCCTGCTTCCTTTCTCTCTTCTTTGCTCTGGGTGCCTTGAATCGGCTATACCTTGCATGTGATAGAGAGGAAGCCAGGTGGCACATCGCAGGTTTATGGGGTGTGTGGGAGTCAGGGGGGTGCGGGGAGGTTGTGGTTCAGAGGTGTCATTTTGAGGTATGAACTATGATGTGCTCCAGCAGGGGAATGGAACAAATAATGTTTGGAAGAGAGAGAAGGAGGAAGAACCCACAAGGCACTCTCTCCCTCTGTTCATTCATTTATTTACCAGTCATTTATTATGAGTGCACTATGTTGTAGGCAGTGAAATAAATGCTGGGAGTAAGTACGAAGTCAAAACAAATGGCTTCATTGCCCTCTAAGGGCTTACAATTCATAGACAGAGAGAGACAGAGACAGATAAGTCAATGATTCTCCATCATGTGGGTACATAAGAATAACCTAGGGACTTTTTCCTTTTAAACTTCTTGTTGAAAATAACATACATACAGAAATATATACATATCCTAAGGGTAGAGCTCGCTTCCTAAGGCCCACTTGTCTTCACAGTGAATTTTGCAGTGAATGAAACAAAGTGTGTCACCTATACTATGGAAGGGAACTCCAAAGGACTCCAGAGAGTGAGCAATGATGGAACAGGGAAGAGAAGAGGAAGATGGGGCTGAGATGGGTGTTAAAATACGCTTCAGGGAGGAAATGACCCTTAAACTGAAGTTTGACCAATCATGGAATTTCATCATGGAACACTGAAGGAAATCCATTCAGAACTGAGGGAGTGGAGGCCCTGCAGGTGTTTTGAAACCATCTGGCACGCTTGGGAACCTGCCAGGAGATCAACAAGGCCGAAAGGCAACCTACCGAGGGAGGAGGTGAGTGATGGCCAAAAACATGAGATGGGGTCCAAATCTCAGATGGCTTTCTACACCATAGGAATCAATTCAGACTTTTTTCCTGAAAGCCATTAGAAACCACTGAAGAGTTTTAGATTGTGGAAAAACTCCTAGATTCGCATTCTGGAAGGATCTCTGGCATCAGTCTGGAGAACAAAATAGGGGAGGAGGTCCCTAGTTGGAGGGACCAGATAGACGACTACTGGAAACAACCAGGAAAGAAGTGAGATGGGACCAAGTGAAGGACATACCATTCAGAATGAGATCACTAAGGGGACTCAAAAACTGTTTAAAGAATTCATAGGACTTAGTAACCAACTGCACAACGAGGAAGAGGTAAGGCCAGGATAATTTTTATGTTTCCAGTCTGGGCAACTGGGAATCTGGTGGTTTCAGCATGTAAGACAAAATATGCAAAAAAGAAGCAAGACCTTCTACTTATATTCTCTCTGGGATTTATATTTAAGAAGGGTGATCCTTTAAAAATGTAGATATGATCATGACATTCTTGTACTTACACTGATAGGTAAGCCATATCAATATCTGTCTGTTTCAGTCTAACTCCGCACTCCCCACTTGCCTTCTTTCCTCCCTCTCTCTTCCCCTCCCCCCATAAAAAGAGGGAGGTCAGCACTAGTTTTTAACTACTATTAATTAGACTTTTAATTTACTTTTTTTGGAAGACACAGATTAAAACCTGTCCACCATGCCATCATTATACATGATCACTGTAGAAATTCTAGTTCCTTGCTAAAATGGAAATAAAATCCAATGTGCCCAAGCTTTTTACCACTTAATAACCACACTGATGACACAGTATGAGCTTGGGAAAGGATACTCTTCAAGACATAGTTTAAAAAGAATTACTAGAATTTTAACTGTCAGAATACTATCCACCCACGATGACGTCTTTCATTTTTTCCTCTTTTGCTATTGGTGTCGGGGCCTTTCTTAGAGATTCGCATGAGGCACTTCAGGAGGCTATTTTCAAGGACTGTGCTATTTTCGATGACTGTGCTTTTCACTTCGACGACAGTGCTTTCTTCAGGGCCCTAGGGAGTAGCTCTGCTTCAGGGAGTCAAAGACCACCAAAAACCAACAAAACTGCCCTGTGAATAACTGTTATGGAGAGATTCTGAAGACCACTTCATCAGAGCCTCCCTCTTCTCCTTTCTTCAGAATTGAGCAACTGCTACACAGCAGGTACCATACTAAGTACCAAGGATATAGTCTTACGCAAAAACAAAGTTCCCATCCTTATCCAGATTACAGAATGGACAGGCCTTAAGCACGTAATCACAACAGCAAAAGCGTAACTATCACTCCGAGAAATGCAAAAATGGAAAGACTCCCAGTGCCATGAGGGCACATACCAGGGTGACCTGGACTCGTCTTAAACTTTAGTAGATGAAATGACATTTGCTGAATTCTGAATGCTGAATAGAAGCTAACTAAGGTGGAGGTGGAAGTGCAGGAGGTATTCTTAGGCTCTCTTATGTCATAAACATGTGGGCACTTCATAAACACTTGCTGACTGAAAAGATGAATTGACCCTGTTCCTCTCAATAGGGCAAATCGAATGTCAGGAAGATTATTCACCAAAATGAACCACTGGAGAGGGTTTAGGCCAATCCCGTTCTTTTTACTATTTTTTCTATATGGCTTGATGGAATATTTTAGTTTTTGTTGTTGGGTTTTTTTGGTTGTTGTTGTTTTTTCTTTTTTTGGTCAATAGAAGTGGAAAAACAAAACATCAGCAGTTGCCACTACAGTAATAACTGTGTGTACAGGAATGAAACACACCCCACATGAACTAACTTCCTGTTACTCACTAGTATTTTTTGAGCACCTACCAATGATGATTTATAGGTCACCATTACCAATGGTGAAGGGAGATGGGAGTGTGACTACCTAGGAATTTGATAAGCTATAATCAGAGTGACCCCAAATACTGGGCATAAGTTTAGGAATGTATCTGGCTTTAGCAAATTGTCAGTAGGCTTATTATCTAACATTTATTGAGTTCTTACATGCCATACACTGTACTAAGCACACTGGAAGTGTCATCTTTTTTAATTAGCAAGGTAGTCATGTGAGTTGGATTTGGATACTATTATTAGCTCATATTTTGTATGAGCAAACTAGAGCTTAGAGAGGCTAATGGGTCCAAGGTCACACAGCAGAAAATCTAACAGACATTTGAGTCAGGTCTGGATGGCCCTAGAACCTCACGTTTTGTAACTCAACCACCATGCCGCCCTCCCAAAAGATGGTGTACCTGCTGTCACCTGCAGATTTTACACCACGGTTGCAGACACCTGATATAGTATCCACTGCCCACACAACACTGCCTTTTAAACTACTGAGTCCCTTTACTTCTCACTGAAATGTTTTTGCTGTCCGGTGTCTTAGACTTTTGTTTCCAAAAGGGCTTTTTTCCCTCCCTTTTAAAAAATGTGCCAGCTATTGCCATTTTTCTATTTTGTATATCTATTCAACAAATATTTTAAAACGATGTGCAAACCATTGTTCCAGTTACAGTGATGAGCAAGGCAGAGAAGTCCCTCCCATTCCGGAGCACACATTCCTTTGGGGAGGGGGACAAGGAAAGTCAGAAAATAAACAATAAATACAGTCTGTGTTACGTAACATAAAAATTAAACGAAATGACGTGAAAGAGAATTATTGGGAGAAAGGAACCAGTTTACATGCAGGTAGTTGAGGAAGCCACACTGATACCGGTTTCTGAGGGCTGAGAGACTGAGGTGTGAAGCACTGTGAAGAGAGGTTTAGAAGAGCATTCCAGCACATGGAAGAGGGAAGAAAATGAGTATCTGTATGAGAGGGCTGGATGGCATCACTGACTCGATGGACTGAGTCTTAGTGAACTCTGGGAGTTGGTGATGGACAGGGAGGCCTGGCGTGCTGTGATTCTTAGGGTCGCAAAGAGTCGGACACGACTGAGCGACTGATCTGATCTGATCTATATCTATGTGTGTGTGTGTTTGACTCTTTGGGACCCCATGGACTGTAGCCCACCAGGCTCCCTCCTCCGTCCATGGAATTTTCCAGGCAAGAATACTGGAGCAGATTGCCATTTCCTACTCTTAGGGGATCTTCTGACTCAGGAATGGAACCTGGTCTCTTGCGTCTCCTACGTTGACAGGTGGACTCTTACCACTGTGCTGCCTGGGAAGCCCACTTCTGTATCTATATCCATATGTGTATGTGTGTGTATATATACATATGAATATATATACATATATATATTCATCTCTTCATCACCAAAGTTCCAATATTTGGGGGCATGCTGATGAATAAGGGGTATGCATTTTCCTTTGAGAATGACAGCAGTGGAAGGAAGAGGCTTTGATTAGGTCCCAGCATTCAGGACATTCAAATTTGTCTTATAGTTTTCCTGTTTTCTGAGTGAAGTCCCCTCTGAATCCTGAAGTTTCATCAGCTACAAATAATAAAAGCTGCTTTAACTCATTCCTACATAAAATGAATTAGTACAGGGAACTGGGTGAATAAAAATCTCTGAAAGGCTAAAGGAACAGCCTCTAGGCTGAGCTCCCAGCAGTGAATCCCACCACAGGATCACCTTCCTAAGGGAACTGCTGCAAGGGAGCTGCTACTTCTGGTACAATAGTAAACCAAGAAACCAGGGAGTCATTGCACCCTTGGGTCCCGGGCTGTCTCAGGCTGAATGGAAACGTCCAGAATTCATGCCCTATATTCTGTCTGTCCAAATCCATGGTGTCCAGGACAAGACACCAGGACCCCTGCTGCCATGCCACTGCCCACCAGACAAAACGGCAGAAGTCGGGCCTCCTCCTCCATCTGGACTTCCACATGCTGTCCAGCTGCATCTGCTTGGCAGAGCTAAGCGGTGTACAGGACCCGGGCACTAGCAGGGCCTGGGAAACTGACATCTTCAATTTTCTCATGTGTAGCAACTGATACGGCATGTTTAGTTCAGTTCAGTTGCTCAGTCATGGCTGACTTTTTGTGACCCCATGAACTGCAGCACACCAGGCTTCCCTGTCCATCACCAACTCCTGGAGCTTACTCAAACTCATGTCCATTGAGTCGGTGATGCCATCCAACCATCTCATCCTCTGTCGTCCCCTTTTCCTTCTGCCTACTATCTTTCTCAGCATCAGGGGCTTCCCAATGACTCAGCTCTTCTCATCAGGTGGCCAAAGTATTGGAGTTTCAGCTTCAGCATCGGTCCTTCCAATGAATATTCAGGACTGATCTCCTTTAGGATGGACTGGTTTGATCTCCGTGCAGTCCAAGGGACTCTCAAGAGTCTTCTCCAACACCACAGTTCAAAAGCATCAATTCTTTGGCCCTCAGTTTTCTTTATAGTTCAACTCTCACATCCATACATGACTATTGGAAAAACTATAGCTTTGACTAGATGGACTTTTGACAGCAAAGTAATATCTCTGCTTTTTAATATGCTGTCTAGGTTGGTCATAGCTTTTCTTCCAAGGAGCAAGTGTCTTTTAATTTCATGGCTGCAGTCACTGTTCACAGTGATTTTGGAGCCCAAGAAAATAAAGTATGTCACTGTTTCCATTGTTTCCCCATTTATTTGCCATGAAGTGATGGGATCAGATACCATGATCTTAGTTTTCTGAATGCTGAGTTTTAAGCCAGGTTTTTCACTTTCCTCTTTCCCTTTCATCAAGAAGCTCTTTAGTTCCTCTTTGTTTTCTGCCATAAGGGTAGTGTAATCTGCATATCTGAGGTTACTGATATTTCTCCCAGCAATCTTGATTCCAGCTTGTGCTTCATCTAACCTGGCATTTCGCACGATGTACTCTGTATATAAGTTAAATAAGCAGGGTGACAGTACACAGCCTTGATGTACTCCTTTCCCAATTTGGAACCAATCTGTTGTTCTATGTCTGGTTCTAACTGTTGATTCTTGACCTGCATGCAGATTTCTCAGGAGACAGGTAAGGTGGTCTAGTATTCCCATCTCTTTAAGAATTTTCTGCAGTTTGTTGTGATCTACACAGTCAGAGGCTTTGGCGTAGTCAGTGAAGCAGGAGTAGATGTTTTTTTGCAATTCTCTTGTTTTTTCTAGGATCCAATGGATACTGGAAATTGATCTCTGGTTCCTTTGCCTTTTCTAAATCCGGCTTGAACATCTGGAAGTTCTCAATTCATGTACTGTTGAAGCCTAGCTTGGAGAATTTTGAGCATTATTTTGCTAGTGTATGAGATGAGTGCAATTGTGTGGTAGCTTGGACATTCTTTGGCATTGCCTTTCTTTGGGATTAGAATGAGAATTGACCTTTTCCAGTCCTGTGGCCACTGCTGAGTTTTCCAAATTTGCTGGCATATTGAGTGTAGCACTTTCACAACATCATCTTTTAGGATTTGAAATAGCTCAATTGGAATTCCATCACTGGCAGTAGCTTTGTTTGTAGTGATGCTTCCTAAGGCCCACTTGGGACTTCGCATTCCAGGATGT
The DNA here is from genome assembly GCF_055505025.1 of Bos grunniens. Classification (NCBI taxonomy): domain Eukaryota; kingdom Metazoa; phylum Chordata; class Mammalia; order Artiodactyla; family Bovidae; genus Bos; species Bos grunniens. The sequence goes on from NC_141190.1 coordinate 11,663,391, forward strand.
CTGGCTCTAGGGGAGTGATCACACCATTGTGGTTATCTGGGTCATTAAGATCTTTTTTGTATTGTATACGGCATGTTACAGGGAGCTGAAATGGAGCTGAGTGAGCCCATCTATTTACCTGCAATAACCTCAATTGAGAATCTTGATAATGAAGTGGCACTGTTTGCCTCAGAGTTTTCTGTTTCCAGCAAACCCCATGGGACAATTGTTTACCCTAGGATGTAGCCAGGCTTGAAGCTCCCTATAAATCCTTCAAAGGGGCTGAGATTGAAAATAGGACTAAGCAACTAATAATAATAATGATACTACCTTATGCAGTTAAGAATTCCATCTTTGAAGTCACTCAGACATAGGCTTGAATCCCAGCTCCTCCTCTCAGCCAGCTTCCTCTATTATCTGGCACTTTCCAAGAATTTTGTGATGAGGTAAATGTACCGTGTCTACTCTTTGGTGGTGGCCACTGGCCATGCATCATTTCTGAGTACTTGATATGTGGCTAATATGACAAAAGAACTGGATTTTAAATTGTATTTATGTTTTAATTAATTGACATTTTAAAAGTTAGCTTATTTTAAAAACCACTTTATTGAGCTATGATTGACATATAAAAAAACTGTACATATTTAATATATACTACTTGATGAGTTTGGAGATAAGTAGTATATACCTGTCAAACCATCACAATTTGGCATAAATTTATCCATCACCTCCAAAAGTCTCCTTCTGCCCTTTTCCTCTTATTATATGATGATGATGATAAAAACACGTAATATACCACCTACCTTCTTAGCAAATTTGTAAGTATACACTAAAGTATAGCCATATTGTTTCCCACAGTAGCTAAACCATTTAAACTCAAATAGTAATATGTGACCAGTAGCTACTGTACTGGAGAAGGCAATGGCACCCCATTCCAGTACTCTTGCCTGGAAAATCCCATGGACAGAGAAGCCTGGTGGGCTGCAGTCCATGGGGTCTCTAAGAGTCGGACACAACTGATTTCACTTTTGCTTTTCACTTTCATGCGCTAGAGAAGGAAATGGCAACCCACTCCAGTGTTCTTGCCTGGAGAATCCCAGGGACGGGGGGAGCCTTGTGGGCTGCCGTCTATGGGGTCGCACAGAGTCGGACACGACTGAAGCGACTTAGCAGCAGTAGCAGCAGAGCTACTGTATTGGACAGCACTGTATACAATGGGGATAATAGTGGTACCTACCTCATTCATTTATTCAATGAATACTTATACAGTATCTTCTATGAGCATCTACAGGTATTGTGCTAAGGAAAACATCCTGAAGCCTACAACCAGTAAGGCAATCAGACCCATTTAACAAGTGAACAAATAAAATAGCTACAGTTTATAGTCAGCAGTATAAAGGAAGTAACACGGTAGAGCTTTGCAGAATAACAGGGGGTGAGAGGACACAGGATAAAGAAGTTCACCCACATGCTGGCTTCTCCATAACCTAACATAAAACATGAAAAAAGTGATGACTTAAATCACAACAACTGGAACAGGACCTCTCAAAAGCAAGAAATTTAAAAACATCCCACCTTTGATTGCAACACTCTTTTAAGTTGCTCTGACACTTGACCTTTTATTTTTACTGAGAATAGAATGTTCTATATCTGTTTTTTTTTTTTTTAAACCAGCTTCTGTGGGTCTTATGCTTATGTGCTCAGATCTGTTGCCTGCCATGCCCCTGCCCTGCCTGGTGAGGCAGGGGGCTGGCTCCCGAAAGCCAACTTTCTTAGGGTCAGTTGTCTTCCAGCAGGCTTAGTCAGTGGGAGATGTTGGTGAGAATGGCAGAATCTTCTCTTCCTCCCCTCGCTGTCTAGGGAGGCATCTCCCCAAAGTTGCTGACCCTCTTCTGGGGTCTCCATCACCTATGGACACGCCTGCCTTAACTGTCTTCTGCTTGGTGACCATAACTCCTGGGATCTCATTCTATCACCTTCTCCCTGCTTCTCGCCAGCCTAAGGTGGTGATGGCTTCGTGCCATTGCTAATGTCTGTGTTGCCTCACTGTCGTCTGACTAGCTTCTCTGCTTCTTCTTCCTTCTCTTCTGAACACCCTGGTTGGATGTTAGATGACAGACCATCTATGATGTTGACTCAGGATTGGACCTAGGACCATACCCGAAAACAGTTTTAAGGTTTTAACTACTTCCCATGGCATCCCTTTTTGGCCCACCCCTCAGGCCCGTTGAGGTATGATATTCATTATTCCATTATGGGTGGGTATATTTGTGTCAGAAATGCAACCTTCAGAAAATTAAATTTATCAAGTCAGCAGGGCTGCAATCATATAACCGCTGAAATAATGTATTTAAAAGGTCTGGAATCTCTGAATAAAGATTAAACAGTCCACTGGTCATATGAGATGTAGCATGTTCAATCAGTATACTGGAAATTTTATTAGCATACTTTATACTAGTTTCTGTGTAAATAAATAAACCCAAAAACTCAGTGACTTAATGCAATGAAAGTATATTTGCTGTTCTCAAAGAGTTCAATGTTGTCAGCTGAGGGGTGCCTGGTCTGTGTGGTTCATTTGGAAACTAGTGTTGCCCTAGATGTTGACATCCGCTAGCAGATGAGGGACAAAGAGAGTAGAAAGTGGTGGTGTTTTAGGGACCAAAACTGGAAACAGCATACATCAACTTTGGCCACATCTCACTGGGCAGAACTCAGTCTGTGTTCCCTCTGCACACCCACACCAGTTGCAGGAGAGCCTGAGAAGTGCAGTTTAACTTAATGCCTAGGAAGAAAAAGAAATGACCGTGGAAAATACATGGTCAATAACTACATTTCATTCTTCCTCCCATTTGTAGAATAAACTCCTCCCCGCTCACTTCCTAAAACATTATCCAAAGCTCTAGACCTTGGTGTCGGAGAAGGCAATGGCACCCCACTCCAGTACTCTTGCCTGGAAAATCCCATGGACGGAGGAGCCTGGTAGGCTGCAGTCCATGGGGTCACTAAGAGTCGGACACGACTGAGTGACTTCTTCACTTTCATGCATTGGAGAAGGAAATGGCAACCCACTCCAGTGTTCTTGCCTGGAGAATCCCAGGGACGGGGAAGCCTGGTGGGCTGCTGTCTATGGGGTCGCACAGAGTTGGACACGACTGAAGCGACTTAGCAGCAGCAGCAGCAGACCTCGGTGATGCTCAGCCAGTTCTATTTGGTTCACATGTTGTTCTTTTTGGTTGAGTACTTTGCAAACTAAAAAGAGGAGTCGTCTGCCCCTGCTCCTTTCTCGTCCCCAAATATACACTGGCGAGCAGAGACAAGGAGCTTCAGGGTCCCATCTGGAAAGGGAAGAAGTAAAAGAAAGCCGACAGTGGCCCAAAGTGGTTGGTTAGGCATTGAGACATTTCCCTGACCAGAAAGCACTGGAAAATGTCTTTTGATTGGACTCTTGCTCTCCTGTATGAGAGGCATTATCTTGTCCATATTTCTCTGTGACCCCTGGTTCCACTCTTCTGGAATTCTCTTCATTGTTCATTATCTATCCTCTGTGGCAATATCTGACGTGAGTGATGGGGAGTAAATTATCTCTGACACTATGCAGATTTTGTAGTCTGCCTCCTTCTCATGGAAACCTGTAAGTCCAAGGCTGGTTGTTGCTTTGTACCTTTTTCTAAAATTTATTTTTGGTTGCTTTGGCTCTTCATTGCTACTCACAGGCTTTCTCTAGTTGCGGCAAGCAGAGGCTACTCTTCATCGAAGTGCAGCGGCTTCTCTTGTTACAGAGCAGGGTTTCTAGAGCGAGGGCTCAGTAGTTGTGGTGCCCAGGCTCAGCTGCCTTGCAGCATGTGGAGACTTCCCGGACCAGGGATGGAGCCCATGTCCCCTGCATTGGCGGTGGATTCTTATTCCCTGTACCACCCGGGGAGTCCTGTTCTGTGCCCTGACTCATCTTTGTCCCAGACTTCTGTTTTCTTTGGAAATATCATTTGTGCAAAAACCTAACAGACTTCCCATTGATTTCCTTCTAGACAGTTCCTGTGCCACAAACTGAAGACCGAACACTGTTGCAGGCAGTGTTCTCAACATTCTTTATATCTTTCCCCCTTATCCTCATGACTCCCTCATCTTAATGGCAGCCACCTGGATGACGTCAGGATCGAAATGGAAAGCCACACCTGGGAGGTGATCTGTGCCGAGAGGTGGTGGTGACATAGCCGTTCTCTGTTGCTCACAATTTTCTCACTTTTATTTCCTACCATTTGAGGTCTAGATGTAGTCTACTTCAAGACTTCCAATTAATGTAGTTTTTCTATTTTCTTTCACTTCTCCCTGCAAACTGCCCAAATGTGCCAGCCACTTGTGGCCAAAAAGCACTAACAGTTTGATTCCTTCCAACTGCTTCTCTTGGAGCTGACAGTCAGGAAGCATATGGCTGGCCTCTCAACTGAGAATTCTTGCCAAGTTTTTGCCATGACAGCATGCATTGCCACCTTTTCTGCCTCCGGGATCAGTTTCCTTTCTTCCCACAACTGGCATGCTAAGCCGGTGCCACTTATTTCAGGTTTTCTGGATTTTTTATTTTAGGAGTTCCCGCCTTTAAATTGTAATACTGGAGAAGACTCTTGAGAGCCTCTGGGACTGCAAGGAGATCAAACCAGTCAATCCTAAAGAAAATCAACCCTGAATATTCATTGGAAGGTCTGATGCTGAAGCTTCAATACTCTGGCGACCTGATGCAAAGAGCCGATTCATTGGAAAAGACCCTGATGCTGGGAAAGATTGAGGCAAAAGGAGTAGAGGGTGGCAGAAAATGAGATGATTAGATAGCATCACAGACTCAGTGGACATGAGTCTGAGCAAACTTTGAGAGATAGTGAAGGACAGGGAAGCCTGGGGTGCTGCAGTCCATGGGGTCACAAAGAGTCAGACATGACTTAGTGACTGAACAACAGCAACCCCCACATCAAGGTCCCATTTGTGGTGTTTGTTATGGTATTAATGCTAGTTGCATAAAAAGAACCTTCAAGTCTCAGTACCTTAAGACAACAAACACAGTCAAGTTCATGTTTCACTCCACAGTCCAATGTAGGGGTGAGGGCGAATGTGGAGAGGGAACTCTGAGCTGTGCAGTCAGAGAGGAGGCTCAGAGGTTCTACCATCTTCAATGCATGACTCCTGAGGGTGCTCTGAGCATAGATATCCAGCCAGCAGCTGGGAGAGGACAGAGAGCACAGATGATCATATGGGTTGTTTTAGGAGTTGGGTCTGTGAGTGGTGGTGTCTCACCCTGCAGACATTTCATTTGTCAGAAATCACCAGTATAGCACAAAAGCTCAGTAGGTCATATAAGTGAGTTGAATAGGAACCAGGATGAATTCAGAAAGTGCATATTCTTTCTAAAGTGAGCAGCAGCCACTCAACTCCAACTGCTTATTGTCAGGTGGGAATGCAGGGTTGCCAGAACTCATTTTTCTAAAGTAGCCAGAAATCCAGATTTTTACATGAAGTCTTGTGATGTTGTCTTCCAACAACACAAGAGAAGAATCTACACATGGACATCACCAGATGGTCAATACCGAAATCAGATTGATTATATTATTTGCGGCCAAAGATGGAGAAGCTCTATACAGTCAGCAAAATTAAGACCGGGAGCTGACTGTGGCTCAGATCATGAATTCCTTATTGCCAAATTCAGACTTAAGCTGAAGAAAGTAAGGAAAACCACTAGACCATTCAGGTATGACCTAAATAAAATCCCTTACGATTATGTAGTGGAAGTGGGAAATAGATTTAAGGGACTAGATCTGATAGACAGAGTGCCTGATGAACTATGGACGGAGGTTGGTGACACTGCACAGAAGACAGGGATCAAGACCATCCCCAAGAGAAGGAGATGCAGAAAAGCAAAATGGCTGTCTGAGGAGGCCTTACAAAAAGCTGTGAAAAAAACAGAAGTGAAAAGCAAAGGAGAAAAGGAAAGGTATACCCATTTGAACGCAGAGTTCCAAAGAATAGCAAGGAGAGATAAGAAAGCCTTCCTGAGATCAGTGCAAAGAAATAGAGGAAAACAATAGAATGGGAAAGACATCTCTTCAAGAAAATTAGAGATACCAAGGGAACATTTCATGCAAAGATGGGCACAATAAAGGACAGAAATGGTATGGACCTAACAGAAGCAAAAGATATTAAGAAGAGGTGGCAACAATACACAGAAAAACTATACAAAAAAGATCTTCATGACCCAGATAATCATGATGGTATGATCACTCACCTAGAGCCAGACATCCTGGAATGCAAAGTCAAGTGGGCCATAGGAAGCATCACTATGAACCAAGCTAGTGAAGGTGATGGAATTCTAGTTGAGCGATTTCAAATCCTAGAAGACGATGCTGTGAAAGTGCTGCAATCGATATGCCAGCAAATTTGGAAAAAACAGCACTGGCCACAGGACTGAAAAAGGTTCAGTTTTCATTCCAATCCCAAAGAAAGGCAATGCCAAAGAATGCTCAAACTACCACACAATTGCACTCATCTCACACGCTAGTAAAGTAATGCTCAAAATTCTCCAAGCCAAGCTTCAACAGTACGTGAACCATGAACTTTAAAGATGTTCAAGCTGGATTTAGAAAAGGCAAAGAAACCAGAGATCAAATTGCCATCATCTGTTGCATTATCAAAAAAGCAAGAGAGTTCCAGAAAAACATCTATTTCTGCTTTATTGACTATCCCAAAGCCTTTGACTGTGTGGATCACCACAAAAGGCAGGTCTTTCTCAAGACCTGCCTCTTGAGAAATCTGTATGCAGGTCAGGAACAGTTAGATTTGGACATGGAACAACAGACTGGTTCCAAATAGGGAAAGGAGTACGTCAAGGCTGTGTAATGTCACCCTGCTTATTTAACTTACATGCAGAGTACATCATGAGAGACGCTGGGCGGGAGGAAGCACAAGCTGGAATCAAGATTGCCGGGAGAAATATCAATAACCTGAGATATGCAGATGACACCACCCTTTGCCTGAGGACACTCAGGCAGTCTGTGAAGAAGCCTACATGGGTTTACTGGTGTCTCCCATCAAGAGTCGCACCATTTTGCCCACCATGCGAGTGTGCCACCTTGATCAATCATCCATCTCCAATCGAGCCTTCGGATGATATAGCTGCAGCCAATATTACATTTGCAACCTCATGGGAAACTGTGAGCTAGCACCACCCAGCAAAGACTCTGAGTTAATAGATTCTTATTTCTTTTTTCCTTATTGTTGTTTTAAGCCACTAATTTTTTGGCATTAGAGCTCAGCAATGGATAACTAATAATGGCCCTAAGTCATATTTTACATTTTTTAAATACTTTTATTTATCGGGCTGTGCTGGGTCTTTGTTCCTACGTGGACTTTTCTCTAGTTGTGGTGTGGCGGCTTCTCTGCTGTGGCTCCCGGCCTCTAGAGCACAGATTCACTAATTGTGGCACATGGGCTTAGTTGCTCCCCAGCATGTGGGATCTTTATGGATCAGGAATCGAACCCATGTCTCCTGCTTGGCAGGTGGATTCTTTAACACTGAGCTATCAGGCAAGCCCCATTTAAAAAAATTTTTTTTTAATTTAAACATTGTATATTAAAAAAGATTCCTTCTACTGAATTCAGGTTATGAATTTATAACATCTATAGGGAAACCAAGAAACAGTGGGCTCCCTTTTTGTGATTTTTGCTTGTTTTGAATTGAACTTTTCAAGCATGATAAATCCAAGAGGGAAAGTGATTTAATTAACTGCATTACTTTTTGCCAGATTCAGTAAGACTGAAGCTTAAACATGATTCCACTATTTATTGGTTATGAGACCTTAGAAAATTTACTTGACCTCTTTTGACTACAATTTCCTTAACTGGAAGAAAGGAATAACAACAGAAGTACTTCTTGGGGCAGGGGGAAAAATTGTGAAATACTTTGAAATAAGAAAAAATTAGTGGGTGTCCTATCTGTTAATCTATTAAAAGTTTACTCTCTGCATTTCATTGGCTTTGAGTTATTTTACAACTCTACAATTTGCAGAAAACAGAGTAATGTAAATGTTCTTATACATAGAAATGCAAATTGTGTCCAGGGGTATGCAACCCATTACTTTCCCATGGATAAAGATCAGTTTTACACCAATAAAGTAAGTGCTTAATTAAGCATTCCTGATGGCTTAATGTATTCTCATTTGGACTGGCTGCAACATCTTAGTTATTACATCATTAATTAAATTAATAAAACCAGAGACATGTTTATATTTGTGAGTCATGACTCAACTTAAAAAAATTTCTCCTTCAACAGATTTCAGAGTGTTATTATGATGAATAAATTAATTAATGCATGTAAAGCCCTTGGCACCATGACTGGCACAGAACTTAAAATGCTAAGGAAGAGGGTAGTGAAGATGCAAAGATGTGAGGTCACCAATTTAGGTGAGACAAAGGTCTGTTGGTCTACCTTCTCTACAGATTCCTTTTGCTTTTTAAAAAATTTCCTATTTATTTGGCTGTGCCAAGTCTCTTAGTTGCAGCATGTGGGATTCAGCTCCCTGACCAGGGATCAAACCTCGTCCTCCTGCATTGGGAGTGAGAAGTCTTCTCCACTGAACTACCAGGAAAGCCTCTTCCATTCCTGATTTCTAAAAAGAATAATCAGAGAAAACAACTTTGCAAATCAACAAAATGGCAGTCAACATGCTAACCAACACAGCAATTACACAAGATTTCCAAACACTCATCTCACCTATCCTATCCCAGTGAGAAAAATAATACAATACCAACTTTAACAGTTGCTGAGAAGGCCCATGAAAGTAATATACATGGGGGGACTGTGAATGAGCCAGAAGGGTGCTAATCTGAAAACAGATTTAGAAAGCACGTGTCTGAGAATTCTTTCAATTCTCTGCTTCCTGGTAAGTAACTGAAATGCCTTAAGTGGGCCAGCTATAAGAAACAGCTCTATCAATTTTTGTTCCAGACAGAGATCAAATATTTAATAAAGAGAAAACATTTCTTCTTACACTGCCAACTGAAATTTTTATCACTTGCCATCTGCCTCTGCAAAGATTAGGTCACTAGCCACCACAGTTGCTGACCTACACCCCCTGAAAAGAGTTCAGGGAGGCAATCAGGAATGAGGCACTCTGTGCTCTGGGGAAAAACTCACAGAATAGGCCTTCAGATAGTTAGATATTTTCAGAAGATTTTATGAGCAGAATTTCTTGTATCTGCTCATAACTAGAAAAGCACTAAAATAATTAATGGAGACATCTGCTCCTCTTGACGAGCACCAACCTTCTTGTGACCAGCAGTAACCTTCGGCCAAAATATGTGCTTGTTTGCACATATCACCCCCACCTCCCAAATCACATATATACAGACCTCCCCCCTTACCTCTTCAGAGCAGTTCCTTAGAGCTACCTGAGAAACTGTCTCCCAGGTTATAGTCTTCAATTTGCCCCCAAAAAACTTAACTTCACAACTCTTCCCTTGTGTATTTTTTTTCAGTCGACACTAGGAAGTGAACAAACCTGATGATAACTGGAAACAAATACTCTGGCTTAGCATCAGAGAAGCAGTATGGAATGGAATGATGAACTGGAAGTGGGGGCCACTCTAGTCAAACGTTGCCACCCAGGAATTCTGGCCTCGGTTTTGTAAGAGCAGCAAGAATCTCAGTTATTACGGATATTTCTTCAGTTCAGTTCAGTTCAGTCGCTCAGTCGTATCCGACTCTTTGCGACCCCATGAATCGCAACACGCCAGGCTTCCCTGTCCATCACCAACTCCTGGAGTTCACTCAGACTCACTCACGTCCATCAAGTCAGTGATGCCATCCAGCCATCTCATCCTCTGTCGTCCCCTTCTCCTCCTGCCCCCAACCCCTCCCAGCATCAGAGTCTTTTCCAATGAGTCAACTCTTCCCATGAGGTGGCCAAAGTACTGGAGTTTCAGCTTTAGCATCATTCCTTCCAAAGAAATCCCAGGGCTGATCTCCTTCAGAATGGACTGGTTGGATCTCCTTGCAGTCCTAGCTCAAGCAATTAACTAAGCACCCAAATCAGGCAATCAAGACACATCTACCATTTCTTTGTGACCTCTGACTTAGGCCATGATGTTCTGGATGTGCTCTCTAGGTGGCAACTACTTGTTGGTGACACTCATCAGAAGTTTCTTATCATGGTTTGAAGCCTTATTTACTGGCATGAGTAGGAGATGAAGTGCCAGAGAACTGCTGATCATGTTTGCTTATCAGACTGGGGTTGCTGGTCCTCAACAAAGAGAAAGAGTAAGTAATATTTGTGGCTCTCCTGTCAGCCACTGGATACTTTCTTTTGCCATCGCACTTTGCTTTGTCCATCATAAAATGTACACGTGGGGAGAAAGGGTTCTAAGTATGTTCATCCTTTCAGGAAGCTTGTGAAAAACTGTAAGTGTTAGTCAGTCAGTAGAGTCTAATTCTTTGAGACTTCATGGACTGTAGTCCATCAGGCTCCTCTGTCCATGAAAGTCTCCAGGCAAGAACACTGAAGTGTGTAGCCATTCCCTTCTCCATGGGATCTTCCGGACTCAGGGATTGAACCCACATCTCCTGCATTGCAGGCAGATTCTTTACCATCTGAACCATCAGGGTAGTCCAGGAAGCTTGTATTGTAGTAGAAAACAGACAACTTTGGAGTCATATAGACATAGATTTGAGCTGCAGCTGCAGTGCTTAAGAGGTAACTGACTATGGATACTTTGCTTAACACCTCTGAGCCTTGGGTTTCCTCACTTGTAAGAGAATAAAAGTTGAATACAGAACCAGGCTTCTTCATTCTGACTGTTCGGCCATCTTCAGTGTGTGTCTTTCTGCCCATAGGTTGCAAGGTGGCTGTTACAAGTACAAGCATCGTTTCTGAGTTCCAGGCAGGAAAATGCAGAGTTAAGGTTAAAAGGCACATGTCAGCTATGTCTCTTTTATCAAAATTCAGTAGCTTCCTAGAAGTCATATTGAGCAGACTTTTGTTACTGGTCATATTAGCCACCTCTGGTTGCAAAGGAACTTGGGAAATAAAATTTTTTTTAGTTGAGTACATTTCCACTTACTCATAGGGCAGAATTCTCCTCTGAATGGGAGATTGGCTATTGGGTTAAAAAAAAAAAACAAAAAAACAAAAAAACAACCAAGTGGTATCTGCCAAAGTGCTCAATAATCCTGGATATTATGTTTATATTATATTAGTTTTTATCTCAGCTAGTATATTTCCTTTGTCATCATATCCAAAGGGCTGGGCATATGGTGTATGTGTGTGTATTCATTCTTGCTTCTTGCCCATCTAACTGGTACGTCAGAAGTACATTCTTCCTAGCTAGACTTAACAAAAAGCTAAAAATTAAAAAGAAAGAAAAAAAGGCACTTCTTCCATAAGTAACTACGCCAAGAAAGTACCTTTGGTGTTTTTTTTTTTTTCCTGTTGAAGATGAACCATTATCATTACGATAATAGCTAAAATTTACTGAGCATTTATGGTGTGACAGAGACTGTGCAAAGTTTTTCTATTCATTATAACCATTATAAAAACTCTATAAAGTGGATTCCATCATCCCTACTTTACCAGTAAGGGAACTGATGCTCAGAGAGGTTAGTTGGCTTAAGACCACACAGCTAATACACAGTAGAGCCAATATTTGAAGGTGGATCTGTCTGATTGCAAAATTCCTGCTCTCATTTTATAGTATTGACTATACTGGCAGGTTGTGAGATGTTCCTCACCTACATTTGGAAACTCTTTCCAAACTTTATTCTAAAGCCCAAATCTTGGTCTCAGCACTTGGCCAATGCCACAATAATAACTGATGTGGGTAAACCCCACCAATGGATTGTAGAATTAGTGAGGTAAAGTTTGATGAAAACAGGATAGATGCATATTTAAAAAGTATCTCCACATGAGAAACTCAATTATAAAAATAGTAACTTCATAGTGTAGAAAGCAGGCTCACATCACCGTAACCAAGTAATCCAAGTTAACATCACTAGTAATGAGACAGAGCAGTATCATGTGACCCCTGAAATGGTGCCCTGAGAAGCGCACAGCATTACTTCTGTAGTGTTCCTGCCAAAAATGCACAAGCTAAATTTAATCATAAGGACATCAGACCCAACTTGAAGGACATTCTACAAAGTAACTGGCCAGTATTCCCCAAAAGTATCAATGTCATGAAAGACAAAAAAAAATTAAGGAAGTGTCTTAGCCTGAAGAAGACAGAAAAATATGACAACTAAATGTAATGTATGATCCTGGATTGGATCCAGGACCAGGAAAAAAAATCAGTGTGACAATTAGGGAAATTTGAATAATATCGGTATATCAGTTAATAGTATGGTAAGAAAATTTTCTATTCTTCATAATTGTGCTATCATTATGCATTGTGAACATTTGGAAACTGGGTGAAGGATATATGAGAACTTATTTTTGGTTCTTGGTGACTTTTTCTTGCATCATTTTTTATAAGTTTGAAATTATCTTAAAATTAGAAATTAAGAAAAACCTGCCTTACCCAGTTCACCTGCTAAAGGTGTTTACTTATCAAAATTATGTCTGAACTGCAAGTATGTCTCCACCAGTTTTCTCATCTGCTCTGTGTTCTGTCTCTAAGAGGCTGACCTGTTCTTTGTCCAGATGGTACCAGGCTCAGTGGTGCCAGATCTGAGAACTATTCACACCCTAGATAGCATACATTTGTATATTCATTATGACAACTTTCTGGCAAATGAAAGGAAAATGTTTTGTGCTAAAAAACAAAGTATTGTGACAGTCTGTCATGATATGGAGGTAAAGTGTCTGGGGAAGGCTACTTTTTTGTTCTAATTCAGTGCGGGTGAGCAGTGGTCCTGCAGTCTGTTTCCTTCCGTCACCACCCGGGTACAGCCTCTCCTCGTCCAGATTAGATCTCGGCATAGACCACCTCCTGGCGGAGGGATATCCCCTTTCCTTATCTCTCCTTCAGCTGCAAAACAGAACCTTCTCCCAGATTTTCAAATATCCTGAGGCGCGACATCCTCAGTTGGCAGCGGGTAGGCTACACTGACCAGCCAGCGTGTAAAGAGGAGATGCAGACCTCAGGGCTGTAAGATGAAGAGCTGATTCTCAAACTTTCCCCCAGAGGTTCCCCAAGGTAGAGGAGAGTTCTATCAGTTCTGCAAATAACTGAAAATCCAGTTGAGGCTAGATTACACACAAAGAAATTTGTTTTGAGCTCTCAGGCAGTCCAGAGCTCAAAGGGGCTGCAGGGCCACTGCCATAAGGGCTTCCCTCCATTTCTTTGATACTCTCCTGGTTCATCCTTTGTGTATCAGTTTTGTCTCTAGATTAGAGTCCTCACTGAATAAATGGCTTACAGAGCAAATGCAGACACACATTTCTTCATGTTCTACAGGAGAAAAAGACTACCTTTCACCCACTGTACCACAGAAACCTTTCCCTTCAGGCTGACCGAGGGGTCAACTGAGGTCACACGTTCCACTCCTCTGCCAATTACATGCCCCAAGGGAGCTGTGCCATGAATGGCTGGAGCCTGAGTTCCTAAACCATTCAACGGCAAGGTGGTGGGATTACCACGAGTCATTCAGAGTAAGCAAGACACACTCCCAAAGCTAGGAATGAGGTTCAATTCCTTTGAGTACTGGGCCTCCTGAAGAAAAAGTGGATACCTGAACAAAAATCAGGGCTTTGCCAGGGAAAGGGATGGGAACAATTGACGCTGTTAAGTGAATTCCTATGCCCTGTGAATCTAGAGTGTTGGCCCAGCCTGACCTTCTACAAACAGGACTTTTCTTTGTATACCTTCTTCCTTTATAAATGGATTATACTGCTATGGAAGTTCCTCAAAATATTAAAAACAGAAACATCACATGATCCAGCAATCCCACTGCTGGGTGTACATCCAAAGAAGTGGAATGCAGGATCTCAAAGAGATATTTTCACACCCATGTTCCTGACACCACTGTTCACAATAACCAAGAGGTAGAAGCAACACAAATGTTCACCCCCGGATGAATGGCTAAATGAAATCTGGTTTACAGGAATATTATTATCAGTTCGTAAAAAAGAAGGAAATTCTATCACAAGCTACAACATGGATGAACCTTGAGGACACAATGCTAAGTGAAATAAGCCAGTCACAAAAAGACAAATATTGTATGAATCACAAATGGCCATCACATTGCGAATATTATATGAATCACAAATGGCCATCACATTGCGGGTTGTGATGACGTTTCACAAATTAATAATTTTCTCTTCCATCACATTTCATCTAATTTTAAAAATCCTTTTCCTGCTTTCTTTTAAAATTTTATTTACATTCTTGCTCTATTTCATAATGTCTGAGCCGGGTTCATCTTAGAATGAATCTTCCAATTTTGTGGGAAATTGGTTACTTTATTTTATATATATATTTTTTTTTTATTTAGAGGATAATTACAATATTGTGATGGTTTTTGTCATACATTAGCAAGAATTGGCATTAGGTATACATATGTCCTCTCCCTCTTGAATCTCCCTCCCACCCCTTAGGTTGTTATAGAACACTAGCTTTGGGTTCCCTGCATCATGATGGAACTCCCACTGGCTATCTATTTTACATATGGTAATGTATATGCAGATATTTATTCTGTGGCATCCAGAAACCCTTAGCCACATTTGAGAGGAAAGGTATGGAACCTGGAGGAATGGGTTTTCTGGAAGACAATCTCTCTAGTTAAGTGAATTGTAATGTCGTCATATACATGATGAACTATTAGCCATTAAAAAGGCTTATGAAGAGTATAATTTTTTAATGCGGGAAATTCTTATTTTACAATAATAAATAAAAAAGACAAAAGAGAAGTCAACGTTGACCATGACTATAAAAGAAAGAAGTGACAGGAACAATATTGGGAATTTGAAACAGAGATATAGTAAAATACCCCAAAAGAAACCAATGGAAATGTTAACAGTGGTAGTCTTTGGGTGGTAGATTTCCAGGAAAGTTTTTCTTTGAACTTTCAATTTTCTTGTTTTTTTTTTTTTCCCCCTCCTAATTTATGATGCGTGTAGAATGTTTAGTAAGGAAAAAGTGAACTGGGGTAAACATAAAAATTGCATCTCTAAGGGACTCACTTATAAAAACATAAACATTATGACCACTGTTCTGGCTGTTCAGAGAAATTACACTACCACCCACGCCCCTGCTTTTTTATTTTTAATGTGATTTTTGACAGTTGAGGTCAACATAAAACTTCTACTGTAAACATAAAAATAACGATAGGTCCAAAACTAGGTGGCTCAGCTTTCTCTGTGATTTAACTTCTTGGCCATTTAAAGTTTTATCTCTGAGTAACAACAAACTATTCCTATTAGCATTGAAAGTAAAGTAATTCAGAACAAAATGCAATTCTTGGTTGTCCGAAAAAGGATTAAAAGTCTTCTATACAAAAATAGAAAATTGTTCACAGGGATATAATTTGAAAGTCTGAAAGCAGCACATTTATGTGTAAAAAGGTCATTTTGTTTTAATTCTCCCTTACGTAACTCACATACTAAAATTTAAGGAGGCTGAGTTTGTTCCATGTGAGTGCTCTTTAATAGTGCTGTCATTCCGTTTCTTCTAAGTACAGCTTTACATAAGCATCCCCATGTGGAAATTCCAAGGTCAGAATAATTCAGATTCTCTCCTGGGGACGAACTGTGTTTGTCTCGTGTAAGATGACGGAATGTCCCTGTAGTGAGATGGCTCTGGGTTCGGTCTGCAGACTCTGCTAAGACTCAAGCCCCTGGATGTGGTCCAGCCATGATCTCCATCAGTGTGGTCACAGGGCCGCTCTGAGCTGGCATTTGCAGCTGCTGCTCTCCCCTGCCCTGAGCACCTGCCCTGCAGAGACTTGAACTTGGTCTATCCAGGCATGTTCTAGTCAGCTGCTGTTGGTCTGCATCTTACTACTGTGGGGCTTTGGGTTAATCGGTAACTTAACTTTTTGTGGCAGGAAAACTTATTGAGAATCAGTTTTTTTTTTTACATTCTCCAGACCCTGTGCTCACCATCCCTTTTCTCAGCAGCAGACTCGTGGTATTTTCCTGCCTTGGGGTTTTTTTGTACAAGGAAAGACATTGCCATGGACCACTTTTTGCTTTGTTAAAGTTCAAACTCGGCCAGCTTCTTCTATGCATTCTTAGAAAGACAGGAGAAAGGGAGACTCTTTGAGAGAAGCAAGAAGGAAGAGACAGATATACCTGTCACTAAAAAAGGGGAGGCCTGGGAAGTGGAGGAGCCCAGAGATTTGAGTAGCTAGAGGAGGATGCTAGTGCCCAGAGAGGAAAGGTGTGTAGTGAGGTATACCTTGACCTACCCCAGCCCCTCAAAGATCCTTGACATTGCAGGTCACACAGAAGACATGGCATGTCTCATTTCAGAGGACATTTCCTAGTACAGAAAATGGGCATCCAGCAGGTAATCATGCAGTTGGATAAGAAAGGACAGGGCCAGACCCCCCCATGCTTTAGCACACTGGGCAAGAACTGGAATCCTGAGTCAGGTCCCGTGAAGGAAGCCCTCAAATGGCTGAGATGTCATTTCTTGCCATCCCAGTGGAACCATGTTAGGAGTTAGATTTAATTAAATTTTAGAGCATAAAATAACTGGACATTTCTTACTCATTTGAATTTGTGTATATTTCTGCTTTGGCTGTTTGAACCTCTATTTCTTCATCATATCCTGGAGATCAAACACTTGCCTCATAGTATCACTGTAAGGATTAAGTTAGGTTAAGATGGGAGGACCTGGGAAGGCCATTGGCCATACTCACTAGGTGGTTGGTTGCTGTTGATTCTCTAAAAAGAATGTTTTTTCCCTTCACTTCAAGATGGGACTGCCAGAAAGAATGGCAGAAGCTGCCATTCAGCTTCTATGGAAGGCTTTGGGTTAGGGAAGGCAGAGGGGCAGTGATTTTAAAAGTAATAATAATGATTGCTACTTTTTTTGGAGTCTATTAATTGGGGACTTTTTAATATTGAGGTTTAAACTGATTTGGGCTTTCTGGGTGGCTCAGTCATAAAGAATCTGCCTGCCAATGCAGGAGACGCAGGAGACTCAAGTTTGATCCCTGGAGCAGGAATATTCCCTGGAGAAGGAAATGGCAACCCACCCCAGTATCCTTGCCTGGGAAATCCCATGGACAGAGGAGCTGGCAGGCTACAATTCGTAGGGTCACAGAGTCAGACACGACTGAGCACACATGCATGCACATAAGTTGATTTACAATATTTTCTTTCAGGTACAGTACCTGAATTCACAATTAAAAATTCACAATTTTAAAAGATGGTAATCTATTTATACTTATTATAAAAATTGGCTACATTCCCTGTGCTGTATAATATGCCCTAGTAGCTCCTTTTATGTATAGCAGTTTATATCTCTTAGTATCTCTTAGTACCCTAAGCCTGTTTTCTATAACTGTGAGTCTTTTTTTTGTTGTTGTTGTTATATTTACTAGTCTCATTTTTCAGATTCCACATATAAGTAATAATATAAAATACCTGTCTTTCTCTGACTTATTTCACTAAGCCTAATGCCATTCAGGCCCATCTGCACGGTTGCAAATGGCAAAACTTCATTCTTTTTTATGGCTGAGTAGTATTCCATTTCACCCACATGCTGTATCCTTTTATTCATAATGATAGGCAGTATTTATTAAGAACCTGTTATGGATCAGACATTCCTAGACTATAAATCTTGTCAGAGGTTTTTCATCTGTTCTGTGGAGTTCTAAGATTCCATGGAGGGTCTCAGGAGCTGCAGTGAAGGGTCAAAGGGAAACCTGTGAGTCCACATACAGGGCTGATTCCTTGGCTTCAACTAGGTCAGTTTTGCATTTACCTGCTTAATGCATTGATCCTCTACATGAGACTTTGTTTGAGAAGTAGTATGTCTTTTAAAAATGTTGGAAAACTTCTACAGAAATATTGGATCATGATGGCAATCTAAACAAAAACATGTTCATCCAGCCTTCCTCCCCTGATCTAAACCCTAAAACTAACCTAAAGGATATATATATCTACAGATACCTATAAATATATAGATTCTATATGTCTTTAGATATATAGATATTTGAAGATCCTGTTGACTTGCAAGAATTTCTCTAAACGGATCAAACATTCTGCACAAACTGTTGAAATACAGAAAGTAGAACTGAGATAACACTGAAAAGGGACCCCTGCCCAACATTAAAGAAGAGGGCACCTATAAATTGTGAGTCAGGCTTCAGTACTGCTCCAATACTCAGTATTTTCCAGTAGTTAGGGAAAGGAGATAAACGGTCAGGAGGCAGTCCCAAACCAACATTTAGGGTGATTCTGGTAGCATTCCAGCAGCAGGGACAATCAGGCAGTTCCTCTTTTCTTCCTTCCACCTGTGCTACGCAGCAAACAGCCAAAGTAATTCCAATGGGACCTCTTGGGGATTATAAGCAAAGTAATAACCAAGAGATGTGCGTACCCCATAAGAAGTGGGAGTTCCCATGCTCAGAAGACCAGCTACTGATCCACTTGATCTGGTGGTATATCCTTCCTCTAACCATAGGAAGCAGAAACAACGAACAGATAAGCACTCAAACATATACGCAAGGCTAAGAGGTAACGGAAAATGCAGACAGATGAACAACTGAGAATCACCAAGTATTTGAAGAAAAACAAAGAGGTGTCCCAGAAGGAAAGAATGGAGGGAATGAAGGGAAATAAATATTAAAAAACCAACAGAATAAAATAGCTCATTGTCAATGAAAGACATCACACCTCCAATGAAAAGAGCCCATTAGTGCTGCTTCAAATGAATAGAAAAACAAAGCAAAACCCAGATCACATCCAGACACTTGATGGTAACATTCCAGAAAACTAAGGATAGATGACAATTAAAAAATTATCCCTAGGTAAAGAAATTAACAGCTAAAGTAAAGCATATTACTTGGGAGAAGGAGACCATCATCTATTATTATAATTTTGTAAAAATTATAGAAAACCCTGGCGTCACATGGGAATAAAGTCCAAAAATAAAACCACACAAGGCCAGTTCCCAGGGTCTGCCTCACAATACCAACTCTAGTGTCATCTAGAGCTAGCTGTTCATCTGGCTACATACCAGTGGGGTGCACTTTTAATCACGAGCTGTCTTCCCATTAGCTCACACCTATTTCAGTGACTAATTTTGAGACTGGCGTGGGTACCACTGAGGACACAGGGCCCACCCCTCACATCCCTACTTACCAAAATGGAGTTGCTGCTGTTTTTCTCTCCGTGGAGACTCTCACTCTCTTCCATGCCATGCCTCTCCTGCACAACATCAGCTCGTCCCAATCCAAGAACAGTGCTGAGTGGAGAATGGGAACCAACCTCCAGTCAGGTTACCTGCGAGTCCACACAAAGGTGAAGGTTATTATACCTTATAAGAGCAGCTTGCAGAGAGGCAGGGCATGAGACAATGGGAAATGAGAGGGACCATTCTGATGGGGAAGCGGTGAGGACAACAGAGAAAGGAAGGCTGGTCTGCAGAGGGGCTGCAGCATAGTGTTTCCCCAGGGCTAGGGAGTAGAGGTCCTGAAGTAAAGAGGGTAAGCGGAATGCAGTGCAGAAAATCAGATTTTGTCAGATCAAATAGGATTGATATGGGAAAATACAAGATAGTGTTAACTAAAAGTAATCTGGATCAAAGAACCTGTGAACACAGTTTGATCCCTGAAGGTGTGTTTTCTTTAAATCTTTTATATGCCTGCTACATGCTGAGGGCACAGCAGACAAGAGGCATGAATGGAAAGCCTGCCATTTGTACCCCCAAAGGGCTTATAGATCAGCATCATAGATAGCTTTCAAAGTAAACAAAGGTTAAGAGTGACTCTCACTGGCTGTAACATTGTTCTTTTAGTATCGCTAAGTCCTGTTCAATTCTTTTGCAACCCCATAGACTGTAGCCCTCTAGGCTCCTCTGTCCATGGGATTTCCCGAGCAAGAATACTAGAATAGGGTACCAGTTCCTTTTTCAGGGGATATTTCTGACCCAGTGATCGAACCTGCATCTCTTGCACTGGCAGGCGGATTCTTTACTGCTAAGCCACCTGGGAAGCGGTTGTAAAACTAGGAGTGAGTTAATTTTCTTCCTTATAAATCATGCTTTCTACAATAGCTATGTATGCCTTTTATGAGAGAAAAGCAATGAATCTTATATTTTAAATACACAAACACTACAGAAAAATGAAAACAAAGGAGACTAGGCTATAGAGAATCGATTCACACTCATCAGGCTAACAACAGCTTTATTTATAAAACACAATGCCAATTTTATTTATTCAGCCATGTCCAAGATCTTACGATAGCGGCCGAGGTTATACAGAGGGTTAGGATAAATCCTTGTTCACAAGGAAGATTAAATTATGGTTTATGTGGTATTTATGGAAGAGGGAGCTGGAAGAATGGTTAACAGATAAGGCACGTATTAATAATTGTATTTCTTTGATGAATAAAATAAGGGCTAACTAGAGGTGTATGCGGAGAAGGCAATGGCACCCCACTCCAGTACTCTTGCCTGGAAAATCCCATGGATGGAGAAGCCTTCTTTCCTTGCTTATGATAAAGCTTATTTCTAGGAAAGGTCTTAGCAATATTTAAAATTTATACTGATGAAAACAAACCTGTAACACATGCAACAAATATCACTTCTTGAAGAGATGATGCTGGTGTTACCACTGCCTGTGAAACCAGGTTGGAGCTGAACATCTGATGAGGAGCCAGAAACAGAATCCCCAAGTGATGAAGTGTTACCAAACACAGAGAGACTTTCCTTTTTCAAGACTTTCCTCAGTATTACTGGTCTCCCTAAACTCAGGCTTGCGTTTAAGCAGTTTCTGTTTTTTAAAAAATTTATTTATTCACTTAGTTTTATTTTTGGCTGAGTCTTTGTTGCTGCACAAGAACTTTCTCCAGCTGTGGCGAGCAGGGGCTACTCTCTAGCTGTGGTGTGCAGGCTTCTCATTGCGGTGGCTTCTCTTGTGGAGGGTGGGTTCTAGGCAAGCGGGCTTCAGTAGTTGTGGCCGCATGAACGCAGTTGCCCCAAAGAATGTGGAATCTTCCTGGACTGGGGATCAAATTCATGTCCCTTGCACCAGCAGGTGGATTCTTAACCACTGGACCACAGGGGAACTCCAGCAACTTCTATTTAAATGAGTAAACAGTCATAATCTCTTGCTCACTGATAAACACACGCTGTTCAGGGCTAGCAATTAGTTGGTCACACATTTTCAGCGTTTGGTCTTTGGAGACTTTTTCAAAGACTGTGCTTGTGATGCCACTGTCAGCACTGCTATCTTTGGACTGACCTGTACTCACCACTCTCTCAGCAATCTCCCCGTGACTCAAAGAAAGCATGGGGGCGTCGTTATGTGTTCAGCATCTCTTCAAAGTCTGCTCCTTTCGACTCTATTTACACTGTCAGCTGATACGTTTTTGGCAAAAGTAATGAGCTTTGCTATCATCTTTTAACCAGAGTCTCTAAATACTTCAAAATCTTTATTGGTCAGGTAATTTTCAAACATCATTGTGGCCCAAAGTCTGTACTAGTTAGCGTTGATTTACTGACATCATTCTAAGCGTTAGCAGTTGTGTTGGTGGCTCAGAGGGTAAAGAACTGACTGCAATGCAGGAGACCTGAGTTCGATCCCTGGGTTGGGAAGATCCTCTGGAGAAGAAAATGGCAACCTGCTCCAGCATTCTTGCCCAGAGAATCTCACCGACAGAAGAGCCTGGTAGGCTACAGTCTGTGGGACTGCAAAGAGTTGGGCATTACTGAGTGACTAACACAAAGGGCATTCTCGAGACTAAATTCTTAAGGAAGTCTTGGATTTTCAGGCTCCTGTTGACCAAAGCAAGAATACTACTCAAAAAAAGGAAAAAAGCATTTATACCTGTTCTTCAAGGAGCATAGAATTCCCTGGTCACAGGGTCATATTATGGATGTAACACTGGGGGCAAAGTAAGCACCATAAACATTATTTTTCACAAGAAGTTCAGGAGGGGGATGTGCAGAACAGTTGTCCAGGCACAGTAAAGTTTTGCAATTGTCTTCCAGTCCAGCTTGCTTGCAATGAGTTCATGTTGCTGGCACAAAGTGCTAATACAACCAATCCAAAAAGATTCCTCTTGTTACTGGTGCTTTCCTGTTTGCATAATACTGCAAAGGTAAACTGTGTACACCTTTTTGTTTTTTTAATGTATTCATCTGGTTGCACTAGGTCTTAGTTTTAGCACGTGGGATCTAGTTCCTTGACCAGGGATCAAACCCGGGCCCCTTGCACTGGAAGCCTAGAGTCGTAGCCACTGGACCACCAGGGGAGTCCCTGTGCACACCTTTTAAACATCTTGGACACAGACTTTTCTCAATCACTGTCAATTTTAACTTGTGTGTGTCTGCAGCCTAAGCACAACCAAGAACAGTCAACCTTTGCTTGGCATCCTAGATATCTGTTGGTGCCTTTTTGTCCGCCATTGTTAAGGTTTGTCTAGGAATGTAGTAGCAGTACAGAGCTGTAAATGTGTTCAGGGCTAAGGTTTTCATCAGATATAATCTTGGCAAATTTATCAATATCATTTTCAGTGGTCTCGTGATCATCAGTAGCTTCTTCACCACAGATTTTAAGATACTTGATACTGTGATGCTTTTAAAAGTTTTACAGCCAGTCTTCTGAATATTCACACTCACTCTCAATGTTCAGTTCTTCATGGTATAGCCTAGCTTGTTTTATGACCTACAAGGCAGTCAGTGGTGTATACTGACTTCTTTGTTGTTGAATCCATTCAGTTAACACACAGTCAGGATCCTTGTTTTTGGTCCTATGAAATGTTTTTCTATTTTTCACTAGCACTTGGTTATCACCATCACCGTAAAAATTTTAAGAACTTATCTTTCTGTCTGTACAAGTCATAAGTGTTGATGGTTCCCACACCATATTATTCAGTAAGGCATCTCACAGACATACCACCACCAAGCTTTGCGGTAACTCCACTTTCTGAGCTATTGACAAAGACAGATGCATCCTTTTCTTCTGTTACCCAGTGGCATGTCTTTAACTCTTTGGGTCATTTTCACAGTGCAATTAATCCTCAAGCCACCAAATGTCAGCCGAGAGGAGACATTAGTGGTGATGGATATGATGGATATGAGTGCTGAGATATACCTAAGGCTGCAGAGCTGAGGTTTTGCTTCCAAATAATCCTGGTGCCAAACTTATAAAAATGCTTTTGGGTCTCAGACAGTACTTTTTTGGTTTTGTGTTTCGTCTATTTTGGAATTGTGGAGTAGAGACTGTAGATCTGTATTAAAAATATCATTTTAATGATGACAAGACTGAGGCTCAATTAGTAACTTGATTTTCTATTTCTTTTCAGTCTCCTAAACTTCGGCCACTTTATTGGACAAAGAAATTTTATTTTTTTTTGGTATTGTCTGCCAAGATGATTTGAGTTGGAATATTTTTAGCAAAGGAACCTAATACTCTTGGCTGTTTGACTGACATAGCCAATAGTTGAGGCCTGTGCTGGGCAGTGTGAAGATGCCTAGGCAAGAAGAGGCTGGATGTGCTAAATTTATAGTCATTGAATCTAGATGTTTCTTTTTCTTCCAAATGATCTGTTTGGTACTTAATCTGTCTAGATACTTATTGTCCCACAATGAGTAATCAGGACAAATGAGAGAAAACAGCTCATTTCAGATCTGTCTCAAATACTCCTACAAGTTTCCCATAAATATCCACTCATCTGAAAGGTTTTGTTTGTTTTTTCTAATGATTCCCTAAATTATACATCCCAACTGTGACTCAGAATTACTGTTCATCAAGTTTCAGAATTAAAAACGTATTTTAGACATTCTGCTAAAATATTTCCTTTAACTTAGAAAGAATTCATTAGAATCTTGAATGCCTTTTAAGAGTCTGTGGTTAGGGTCCTACATCAAATATTATTTTATAAGTTCTTTGTGGAGGACCGGCCTTTCTCCCTTAGTCTCATCATCCCCATATTTGTGTAGATCTTCATGGAACATCTATAATGAACTGGAGATTGTTGATTCAGGCCTAAATCTTTTTCTCTTTTCCCATTATGTGCGAGAGCAGTCCTTAGGACTGAGGGGTTTATAAAACTATGTAAAGCACAGTTCCTGTAATCCCAGAAGTTTAAAACCTAGTAAATAAAATGAGAAATATATAAAATCCAATGAAAATTCTCTATCTCAGGAGAGGAAGGGATCACATTTGTTACAATCTATACCACACTTATGTTATTTTTTTACATTGGTTTCTCCTGTAAGACGGCAATAATAACTACCATTTATTGGTCTCTTCTGTACCCAACAGAAGCTGGCATTTAAAAAGCACCAGACTCAGAAATGTCCATTGACCTTGCTCAGTGTCACAAAATTCTAAGTGAGAGAGTCTGGAATTGATCCTACTACTTGACTGCTGCTGAGTCTTCAGTCGTGTCCGACTCTGTGTGACCCCATAGACGGCAGCCCACCAGGCTCCCCCGGCCCTGGGATTCTCCAGGCAAGAACACTGGAGTGGGTTGCCATTTCCTTCTCCAATGCATGAAAGTGAAAAATCAAAGTGAAGTCGCTCAGTCGTGTCCGACCCTCAGCAACCCCATGGACTGCAGCCTTCCAGGCTCCTCCATCCATGGGATTTTCCAGGCAAGAGTACTGGAGTGGGGTGCCATTGCCTTCTCCAACTACTCGACTAGAAAGCTCTATTTATTTTTCACTCTGACTTAAACAACACTCTTTCCTTTGCCTTCAGCATATATTCTGTGTTCCCACCTGTCTCTTCACTATAGTCCGTTCTCCTACTTTAGAAAAGAAAGGCATACCCTAACTTATCTGAAATCTTATGGTGTTTTATCTCAATAAGTAAAAATCTCTGGTTGCCCAACAAAAGGATTATTCAAACGACTGGGAGACTTCACTGGAGATCCAATGGTTAAGACTTAGTCTTTCGATGCAAGTGGTGCAGGTTTGATCAGGGAACTAAGATCCCATACGCTTTGTGGCCAAAAGACTGAAACATAAAACAGAAGCAATATTGTAACAAATTCAATAAATATTTTAAAATGGTCCACATTAGAAAAAAATCTTAAATAAGGCTCCTTGAACAATTAATCAAGGCACATAAAATCCTAACGTTTGTCTTTCTTATACATATTTCTGTTAAGAGAAAAATGTTGCTTTAGAACCAGCATATTTTGGCCAGTGTTTGGATACTCTGAATTAAAACAGAATAGGTATTGGGGGTGACTGTGCCTCTGCCCTTTATGGACTAGAATCAAAGAATGCAGTGCCCTTGAAAGTTCCATGATAGTAAAGGAAAGACAGCTTAGATTTTTTTTTTTTAAGGAAAGCAATTTTTTTCAGCTACTTAAAGAATGCTCATCTTGGCACTTGTCATTAGCTAGAAAAAATTATAAGATTTTTCTCAGGTTAGTTGTCTATCATCCAATAAGGGAGCTAAACCCTATTTTATCAAATCAGATCATGAGATACTTATCCTGATTAAAGTCCATTCCCATTTTTAATATTTATTTGATTGTGCCAGGTCTTAGGTGTGGCTTACAGGAGCTTTAGCTGTGGCCTGTGGGACCTAGTTCTGTGACCAGGGATTGAACCTGGGCCTCCTGCATTAGGAATGCAAGGTCTTAGCCACTTAGCACAGGACAACCAGGGAAGTCCCCCATTCCCATTTTATTTCATCTTTTGAGTTACTTACTGTTTACTAACTCCTAATAGCTTCCCAGGTGGCTCAGTGGTGAAGAATCCACCTGCCAATGCAGGAGACACAGGAGATGTGGGTTTGAGCCCTGGGTTGGTCATTACGATCTCCTGGAGTAGGAAACAGCAACCCTAATAACAACATCTCCTAATAACAAGTGAATTTGCTAGATGCTGGGCCAATTAGTTATTAGCTGTGTGACAGAGACTGGTTGTGTGCTCATCAACTGGGCTTCTTCCTGGGTGTGAAGGAAAACCACATTTCCCACTCTCCCCTGCAGTCAGACTGGGACCACATGCCTAGGTTCCTATCCCAGGAACATGAGCAGAAGTAATCGACACCACTTTCCAGGCCTAGTTATAAACTCTCTGGGCACCATTATTCAAGCTCTCTCTTCTCCTTCTGCTGGGCCCACGGAGGTCAAAACTGCAGATTACCAGATGAAAGGAACCAAGCCACTGTTCTGAAGACAACTGCACAGGGGTGACCCTACTATCACTAGGGCTATGACATGAATGACAAATAGGGTGGAGCTGTAATTTTTTAAAATAGCATCTACCTTTAATTACCCTGATTAATATAAACAATGTATACTTTTATTATGGAGAAGTAAATGGCAACCCACTCCAATATTGTTGCCTGGGAAATCCTGTGGACAGAGGAGCCTGGCAGGTAACAGACCGAAGAGCTGGACACAACTTAGTGACTAAACAACTACTTACTTTTATTAAGCATACCAGATTTCGAATCAAGATTCCTAAAGAATATCACACCTGTTCTCATAGATCTTGATTTATATGCAACTTCTACTCTTAGCTGGATACTACATTGCATTATTGCAAATTAAGAAATGAAAAATGTGTTGCTTTGTTTCAGTTAAGTCATGTAAAATTACTTATATGAGAGCTGTATCATCGTAATCTTGACAGCTCATAGAAATACACTGTACAACATGGATTCTGTAACTTCTCAGTGATTTTGATACTGTTACTTAAAAGAAATATTAGCATATCTGAATTGAAAAATAAAATCTGACTTTTTCTGTCAGAAAATAAGTCATATTTTAGAGATTAGTTTCCAAATGAGGACTGGCTTTGTTAATTGGGTCATATGGCTTTGTCATTTGTGGTCTGGTTGACCACAAGATAGGGGTACTTTCCATATATTCAGTGAATGAAAGCTTTAAGTCTTGACATAACTATATTTAAAATATGCTAAAAGAAGTTTATAAAAAACACTTTACTATCATAAATAACTGAAATTAGTATCTCCAATTTTGACTGAGTATATTGGTTTAAATGAAACACTGCTGAGTGAAAGAATAAAAGGTAAAATTAACATTTACTAGATAATCTGTGATAATAGCATTTCTGGTGCAGTTTCAGAGACTGAGACTCTTAATATCTGTCTAATAAAACCTTTTATAAGTGAGATGGTTTCTAATTTATAGCTTTCAATAAAACTAAAAAGAGGACCTAATTCAATTATTAGCTGATAAAACTTTTAAGTAATTTTGGATAATAAATCACTTATTTTTGACATCTAATTTGAAAGAAGTTAAAGAAATTGGGTGACACTGCCATAATTTCTATTATTATATTATTATTGTGAAAAACAGCAAGAGAATAGAAGTGGCACTTTGTCCTATTTTTAGAAATAATGTTCTTCTAGGAGTACCTCAACTAATGATATACGGAATTTAGAAAAATGGTAACAATAATCCTGTATACAAGACAGCAAAAGAGACACTGATGTATAGAACAGTCTTTTGGACTCTGTGGGAGAGGGAGAAGGTGGGATGATTTGGGACAATGGCATTGAAATATGTATAATATCATATATTAAATGAATTGCCAGTCCAGGTTCGATGCACGATACTGGATGCTTGGGGCTGGTGCACTGGGACGACCCAGAGGGATGGTATGGGGAGGGAGGAAGGAGGAGGGTTCAGGATGGGGGACACATGTATACCTGTGGCAGATTCCTTTTGATATACGGCAAAACCAATACAATGTTGTAAAGTTAAATAAAATTAAATTAAAAAATAATAATAAAATAAACTTTTATTAAAAAAAAAAAATTATTTTTGCCATACTGCATGGCATGCAGGATCTTAGTTCCCTGACCAGGAATTGAACCCTTGAACTCTATATTAGAAACACAGTCTTAACCCACTGGACCACCAGGAAAGTCCCCCCACTAACTTCAATAAAATGTACTCGCCTACAAATTTCTACTTAGGTGCTTGGCAATTATGAAAAATATTTAACTGAACTGATTTTTTAACTACGTGTACAACAATAATAATCTTAACTACAGAGTATTTTTTTTTAACTTAGAGGGAACTAAAAAAATTAAAATCTGTATCTTTGTTTGAAGCACATGATAAGTGATCAATGAAAATCTTTGGAGCACAAATACTCTGTATTAGGGTAAAAAAAACTTGCATTAGGGTGAAAAACTGGGGGAAATGGAATGAAAAAGAGCTCAGGAAGTAAAAAGAACAATGCTCATTTTCTGAGTGCTAAAGAAGAGTTCATGTATTTTTAAAAAATGTGTGCTAGTCTCAGAGTTGCTAACATGAGATCATACTATTCTAATTATTTGGAGCTGATACTTTTCCTTGTGTATCTATTTTTAAAAAATTGGTTAGGTTCTTATAATTTATGTATTCATATTCTGGCTCTGGCACTGCCTATGATGAGACCTTGGGCATGCTGCTTAACTTTTCAGAGCCTTGGTTTTTTCCCTATAAAATGAGAAAGTTGAACCAGATCACTTGCATGTCCCATTATGTCTCTAATATTCTATAACTCTGTGACTAAAGACTCAGAAATATTCCTTTAGATGACTAAAAACAAAAACTACCCAAAGAGGTGTTTCCTTTTCCCCCCTTCTTTCTCATTTTCCTTTTTCTCTCCCAACATCACTAAGGCCCTGTTGGCATACAGCAAAGATTGTATGTTTTGAGGGAGTTACTAAAATTGGTCTCATTATGTTCCAATTAATTACAGTGAACTCACTGGCTTCCCTCAACCAAAAACAGTCAAACTACTCATGACATCATTATTTCCCCTAGTAATGAAAATCTGAAATGCATATAATAAAGGTAATATTTTCTGAAATAAAAAGATCACATTGGCATGATCCTTCTTCCTCCTTCTGAGGAAGACAGAATCTTCAAATAGCTCATCAGAAAGAGAACTCTTTAGAAAAGTTCACCAGAAAGTCTATAATTGCTCCTGAAAAATATGTGAGGTCCGCTAGCACCGCCTTGTGCTATTTTCAAAACAATGCAAGATATAACGCATAAATAGTACTGTTTTGGTTTTAAAAGGTCTGTCTAGTCAAGGCTGTGGTTTTTCCTGTGGCCACGTATGGATGTGAGAGTTGGACTGTGAAGAAGGCTGAGCGCTGAAGAATTGATGCTTTTGAACTGTGGTGTTGGAGAAGACTCTTGAGAGTCCCTTGGGCTGCAAGGATATCCAAGCAGTCCATTCTGAAGGAAATCAGCCCTGGGATTTCTTTGGAAGGAATGATGCTAAAGCTGAAGCTCCAGTACTTTGGCCACCTCATGCGAAGAGTTGACTCACTGGAAAAGACCCTGATGCTGGGAGGGATTGGGGGCAGGAGGAGAAGGGGACAACAGAGGATGAGATGGCTGGATGGCATCACCGACTCGATGGACGTGAGTCTGAGTGAACTCCGGGAGTTGGTGATGGACAGGGAGGCCTGGTGTGCTGTGATTCATGGGGTCGCAAAGAGTCGGACACGACTGAGCGACTGAACTGAAGAAAACTGAACTTTCATTTTGATAATAGAATGGTCTGATTTTTCATATTTGCAGTGAGAAAAAGTCTTGAAATGCTAGTGCTGTGTTCTTCTTTCTTGTTCCATACTTCCATGTAGTTAGATCTACCCATGTCGACTTGGGGACAACTGAGATTTTTAGATCAGGGATTCAAAGAGAGACAGTTAATAACTCAACTGATGGACTTCCAAAAAACAGCAGAGTAGGGCAGGGAACCCATGTGAGGAGATGGTTGCTGACCAACCCCGGGGAGCTATGTGGAAAGGAGGCCGGGGACTGCAGTTCATCCCCACCATGCGAGTGAGCGTGCCTCTTCGCGTATTAGGAGACCCGCAGGTGCTGCGGTCATCACTGTCAGCTCATGGCTGCATCTGCGCTGGGCCCTTAGCTCATCCAGCTGAAAGACATCTGCTGCTGCTGCTGCTGCTGCTAAGTCGCTTCAGTCATGTCCGACTCTGTGCAACCCCATAGACGGCAGCCCACGAGGCTCCCCTGTCCCTGGGATTCTCCAGGCAAAAACACTGGAGTGGGTTGCCATTTCCCTCTCCAACGCATGAAACTGAAAAGTGAAAGTGAAGTCGCTGAGTCTTATCCGACTCTTAGCGACCCCATGGACTTCGGCCCACCAGGCTCCTCCGTCCATGGGATTTTCCAGGCAAGAGTGCTGGAGTGGGCGGCTGCTGCTCAGTCGTGCCTGAATCTTTGCAATCCCATGGACTGTAGCCCGCCAGGCTCCTTGGTCCATGGGATTTCTCAGGCAAAAATACTGGAGTGGCTTGCCATTTCCTTCTCTATAGGATCTTCTTAACCGGGGGACAGAACCTGGATCTTGGCAGACGGATTCTTTACCACTCACTGAGCTACCTGGGAAGCCCAGAGAATGTCTGCCTGTGTCCTAAGACCTTGCTAGGCTCCCAAATGAACTGCTGTGAATTTCAACCTTGTCAACAGGATATATTTGAAAAGACATATATTTAAAAAGATGTTTATCTTTTCAAAATCGTGTGAGATCCTTCCCCACCAGAGGACACTGAAGATGAAGTAGAAAACAGAAACCCCAGCTTTAGGACTTGGAAGAGTCTGGACTGGGAAACCCATCTGTGGAGTATGTGTGTGTGTGTGCGTGTGTGTGTGCAGTTACATGTATGTATTTATGCTGAAGAAATATTAGGGTCTTAAGACTAAATGGGATGGCATATAAGAAAGTGCACAGTGTGAATTCCTCTATACATCCTATTAATAAAAGTTTTATTGAATACCTAATGAGGATTTATTGGGCACCTACTATGTGCCAGGCACTGTCCTTGGTACTAGGGATATAGGGGTGAACAAGATGGATGAGGTCTCTGTCTCATAGGTCTGCCCTATAGTGGGAGAAGACATATTATAAACAAAGAAAGTAATTTCAGTTATTGTAAGAATGTTATGAAGGAAGTAAATGAGGTCGGTTGGATAGAAAGTGACTGGCTGGGGGGTGGGGGGTGAAGGGAGCAATCTCAGGGACAGTGGGCAAAGATCACCTCTTTGGGCAGGGTAACACTGAATAATGACAAGTTAGTCATGGAGAGACATCTGGAGAGAACAGAGGGAAGACAGAGTGCAGAAGCTCTCAGGCAAGTACCAGTCGACCATGTTTTAGAAAGATGGCCAATGATGCAACCTCTGCAAGCTCAGGAGTGGGGAGCCTCCTTCAGTGAGGAGATGATTGGGTCTTATAGCTCAACACACAGTTAAGTGAATAGTGTGTTGTTTCTTTGACACACCGCATAAGAAAATTCTTATTACGAATTTAAAAAGAGCTTGTAACAAAAAGCTTCCCTGGGCCCCCTCCTGTCCTGCTTCTCAGAAGCAATCACCCTTACAATCTACTTTTAGTTCTGTTGACATATTTTTGAATAACACACTCCTAACGTTATTTCTTCATGTATTAATTATAGGCACTATCTACTTACTTCCTACAATGACAGATAAGCACTTAGCCAAGAGAGTTATGGTTATTTTTCTGCCTCTACTGGTTACCCTCACACCTATAAATAATTAACTTCTATGTCCTGTTCCTTCATCTCTTGATTCCCACATTGTAAGACTGGGATATTACAGACCTAAACCTTTCTGTTGCTTTTCTTCCTCCCATTTCCCCCCTGCATGTCTCTGTTGCACACAACCTCCTATGCACTATAGAATACAGTAATTCTAACTCTTTTTTAGCATGTCATACATACAGGACCCTTTATATGTAGGTGCTGCCTGCTTTTTCCATCTCCTGTCATTGTCCACAGTAGCTATACTCAAAGTCTTACTGAACTAGGTACTTACAGTTTTTGTAATGACTTTTGTGTGCTCATGTCTTTTTTTTCATTACCTCATATGTTTTCATTGCCTGGAATGGCCACCTTCTACAATTCACTGGCAAACCCCATTCATTCATTTCAGTCTACATGCCACTTTACAAAACCTTCCTTGGTGGATGTCATTTGTAAATATAAAAAATATTTATTCAATGGCTGTTATATGCAAGGCACTGTTGTAAGTGTCAGGGTTACAGAGGTTCTAGACAGACACGCATGAGCTTGCATACCAGTGACTTATGCAGATTGAATAAAAACAAATAGCATGATGAAACATATTATGTGTTAGGCTTTACTAAATAACTAACAAATGCTATTTTAATCCTCACAACATTAGGGAGACTTTTATATCCTTCCCGAGGTCACTTCCTGTAAGTGACTGAGTTTATATTCAAACTCAAATCTGTCTATCATCAGAGCTGTCACTCTAAATTATTCTCATTCTGCTCCTATTACTCTTTGTACACTTCTATCATAACATTTGTCATACTGTTTTGAAATTGTGCATGGATTTCCCCATATAAACCACAGGATATAAAAAAAAAAAATCATTCGTGTGACTATTTTCTCAGTTTTCTCAGGATGGCCACAGAAGTAATACCATTCTACAGGCATAAGAGAGAAATGATTGCATTACATACGATGGGTGCTGTAGGGAACAGGGATTATATTCTTGCTTGAAATCTCAGATTGAGAAAGACTTGCTTTAGGACAAAGCCTTCTTAAAGACAGAGATACCTGCTGCATAATGGGTACCTGATAAATGTTTGTTGAACCTGTTATTCAAACCTTTGCAAAAATACCTACTCAGTTTTTGGATTGAAAAAGTGTCTACATTAGTCCTGTATTTGGAGATGGCTTTGCAGCAGGAGCTTGGCACTCAGTCTTCTTTCAGTAGAGTTTCAGGGTGTTCAGTCCAAACTTTAAGAAGCAGTAGGAAGCAGTGGTTAACTGTGCAGACTCTATAGCCATCTACCCAGATTCCAATTCTATCGTTTACTATTTGTACAATAAGTGATTATTTAACATGTGCCAGGCACTTTTAAAAGTACTTTACAGGCATTTCCTGACTAAACCTAACACCTCTGCGTAGTGAATACCTTTACTATTCCTCAATAGTGCTACGACTCAGTTTTCTTCTCTACTAAAGGCAGAGAGTTGGACATGACTTAGCAATAGAACAATAACTAAAGGCAGGATACTGATAACAGAATACTTTACATGGTATCTAGGATTGAATGAGTATAAAATGCTTAGAATAGTATCCAGCACAGAGGAACTTAGTTATTACTACTTGTACAGGCTGTGATCAGAGCAAGAAATCAGCTTGATGTAACTTAATTTTTTCATCTTAAGCTAACGTTCACTTCAAAGGGACTAATGGGAATTATCTGGAATGGGCCTAAATCTTAAGCATCTCCCAATCAAGTTGGCTCTGTGTTTCTAAGGGAAAACTAGTGGCTGGTGCTGAGATGGAAAAAGCAGGAAAAAATACCTCTGAAATCTGTTCAGTTTTCTGCATCTGCTCTGCCATGTCCCAGTTCCACATTATCACCACCTCTTGTTGGGATGGCTGCAATAGCCTCCTGGCTGCTTCAACGGCATTCTCCTTGGCGGCCTCTATTCTCTGCTCCAGGAGATTAACCTTTTCAAAACACAAAGGCCAACAGTATTGTATGATACGCACACTTACAACAGTCCTTTGGTTTCTCATTGTTCTTAGAATAAGAATCCAAATCAGCCACTTAGTTGACTAAGCCTTGTAGGATCTGCCCTTAGCCCATCCCTCTCCACCCACCTCAGCCACATCAGCCTTCATTCATTATTCGGCAAGTATTTGTTTGATCACCACGTATTTACGGAGTCACTGAGGATACAGCAGTGACCAAGAGAAACACAGCTCTTATAGAACTTACCTTTTAGGAGGTGGGAGAACAATGACAACAAAAACCAGACATGTAATAATTACTATAAAAAAGATAATTGCTGGTTGTAATAAGTAGGAAAATGAAATCTAGCCTGCAAATAAGAAAGAGGAGCATTTGAGATAAGACGGACAGTCTTTTCTAAGCAGGTAATATGATAAAAGAGATCTAAAGCAGGAAGAGAAGTGAGTCACATGATAAATGGAGAGGAGAGAATTCAGGTGGAGGGAATCTATGCAAAGGTTCACATATGTTATAAGAGGCTGGTGTGTTTGAGGTACCCAGAGTAGAACTCATGGTACAGAGGTAAGAAAGTGGGGAGTAAGATTGACTGGTACTTGATCCTGTAGGGCCTAGTAGGTCATCATAAGAATTAGGAATTTGGGGGACTTCTGGTAGTCCAGTGGTTAAGATTCTGTCTTCCAGTAAAGGGGGTGTGGGTTAAGACTCTACCCTCCAACGTAGAGGGGGTGTGGGTTCGATCCCTGGTCAGGGAGCTACGATCCCACATGCAGGGCAGTGTGGCCAAAAAAAAAAAAAAAAATTAGGATTTTTTTCTCTTTTCATTTTAGAAAAGCTCAAAGCTGTAAAAACTATGAACTGTTTGTCACATAACTGTTTTGGTTCTATTTTCTTTGTTCTCTCTTCTTTTGTTCTCCCTAACATTCTTTTTTCCCCCTCAAATCTTCTGAAGGTAAGTAGTTGCAGACACTGATACACTTTGCTGCTAAATACTGAAACAAACATCTTTCCAAAATAAAGACATGCTTCTACATGGTTACAAATTATCACATGCCCCCAAATTAATACTGACTCAGTATAATCTACATGTAATCCATATTTAAATATCCACAATTGTCCACAATATGTTTTTCTTTTTGCAGTTACTTTTTAAAAAATCTATAACCAATGAAGATTCATGAATTTCATTTAGCAACAAGCACCTGCCTTTTGACTCTCTCTTTCCCTAACACTGACATTTCTAGGTCTGTTGACCTGTAAAATGGTCCTCACGATTAGATTCAGGTTAAACATTTCTGTCAGGCTTCCCGGGTGATGCACTGGCAGGAATCTGCCTGCCAATGCAGGAGATGCAGGTTCGATCCCTGGGTTGGGAAGATCCCCTGGAGTAGAAACTAGCAATCCACTCCAGTATTTTTGCCTGGAAAGTGCCATGGAGAGAGGAGCCTGGTGGGCCCCAGTCCAAGGGGTCACAAAGAGTCGGTCTTGAGTGACCACACACACACACAATCCATTGTTTTAGCATTCACTGATAAGCTTTATCTATGTTGATTTTGGGGCTTCCCAGGTGGCACTAGTGGTTAAGGAACCTGCCTGCCAAAGCAGGAGACATAAGAGACGAGGGCTCAATTGCTGGGTCAGGAAGATCCCCTGAAGGAGGGCATGAAAACCCACTCCAGGGTTCTTGCCTGGAGAATCCCATGGATAGAGGAGTCTGGCAGGCTACAGTCTACAGAGTCCCAAAGAGTTTGACATGACTGAAGTGACTTAACAGGGATGTCAATTTTTACATTGGGAGTTGCAAAGTGGGGACAGTTTACTATTCTTTTTGCATTAACTGGCATTCTCGTGTAAAGAATAGCTTTCCATTTTTAGTCCTTTTCTCCCTCATCCATCCTCCTACAAAGAGGACTTAAAACATTAAATGTGTTATTAAACTATTACCATCATTATTCTTTTGATGCACAATTTGTGCCAAACATGGTCAGTGTAAAACCCTTTATGCCAGATCCAGTGTCCTTTGTTAAATGACTTCATTCATTCTGAAGACTTCTTTGCTTTTTCTGACAAGAATGTTCTAGGCTCACTTTATAATTTTCTTGCCCCAGACCTGGAAGCAGTCTTCTCTCCAAGAGGCACTGTTTTCTTTTAGGGATAAATGGTATTTAGAAACCATTTGGGTGGCTTGGTCCTGGGGTGTTCATTGTTACTGGGGTGCCAGGGCTTCTATGCCTCCAGGCCCTCTCAGTGGACCCAATTAAGATAAAAAAAGATAATAAAACGCAAACAACCCAGGTCATTCTACTACCAATTCAAATCTAACTTCATGGGATTCTTCTTTACTTTCTATTATATTTATTTCCCTTCTCCCACAGTGAGAACCCTAGAACCAAACATGAATATATTTACTGATTTGCTTTTTCCTATAACACATGCATAATAGTTTCAAAATTATACCAATACCCGTTTCAACATCAAGCCTACTAAGCCAAGTTATTAATTTTTTTGCATTTCTTTTTGCTCTTCATCATATCCCACAACTCCTAACTCCTGAACATAGAATACTGTGCCCAAGTTAACTGAACAAGCTCTTTATCTCTGTGTAGCTATGCTGACAATTTGATATACAGGTAAATTCATCTCTTTCTTTGCATTAAATTTTAGGGCTTGCTTTTATTTTTAGATTTAATTTTTTGAAAAGGCAAACTCTGTTTTTTTTAAAAAGTTACAGAAGTCA
Organism: Bos grunniens; assembly: GCF_055505025.1. NCBI lineage: Eukaryota > Metazoa > Chordata > Mammalia > Artiodactyla > Bovidae > Bos > Bos grunniens. Next base: position 11,699,752 of record NC_141190.1, read on the forward strand.
CATTCTCATCCCCTATAGATAACCATTTACAACTAATTTTCTGTTTTATAGTTTTTGTATTTCTATCTTCAAAAATATACCAAAAATGTGTGTGGAATATATATGTATGTAAACTCTGATTTCTTCTTTTTGCTTACATAATAGTACAGTTTTTATATACTTTTGCATCTTTTTTCTTCACTGAACAATACAAATATCATTTTATTCTAAAACATCATTGAAGTGCTTTAAGCCAGAGGCTGACATGATCATTCCCACCTGAAGCTGGTTTTGCTGCCCTATAAATAATGGAGAACAGGATGTGAAGCAGGCGACCAGCTGGAGGCTATAGGGGTCTGGGCAATGAAAAGGGAGGGGAGCATTTTATTTCACTTCTAACAAAAAAGTGCAACAGATACATTTGTTTATGAACTGGATGAGAGTGGTGAGGGAAAAGGAGAGCTCAGAGATGATTCCTCCTCATGAATAACTAGGTAGATGTGTGGTGGTGTCATTTACTGAGGCACAGATTAGGGAGGAGAGGCTTCACGTTTTGCAATGAAAAATCACAATCCCATATTGAATATGCCAAGGCAGAGATTAACAGTAAACAAGGAGAGGGTGACCTTTTGCTGGCCCAGAAGCCAAATGAAGAATGTTTCAAGGCTGAAACATTTAACTGTGTGGATGAAACAAACTGTGAGGAATACTTCTGGGAGCGAGAATAAAATAAGGCAGAAAATCCACTGGTTCTTGTATTTATCCTGCCCCTATACCTGGGTGCTTACTCCTCTCTTTTTTTTAAACTTATTTGACATCTAATAACCCTTGGAAATCCAGATTAAACACTACTTGCTCAGGTTCCAGTGACATTGTCTTTAGAAATGCTCTAAACATTTTCTTCAAAACACTCAGTACAGTTGTAATTTCTCAATTATTTGTCTTTGCAATTTTTTGTCAATTATTGGAATATAACAGTGACAGACTTTTATTTTCTTGGGCTCCAAAATCACTGCAGGTGGTGACTGCAGCCACAAAATTAAAAGATACTTGCTCCTTGGAAGAAAAGCTATGACAAATCTAGACAGCATACTAAGAAGCAGGGACACCACTTTGTTGACAAAAGTCCGGATAAAATTATGGTTTTTCAAGCAGTCATGGACAGATGTGAGAGTTGGACCATAAAGAAGGCTGAGCATTGAAGAACTGATCCTTTCAAACTGTGATGCTGGAGAAGACTCTTGAGAGTCCCTTGGGCAGCAAGGAGATCCAACCAGTCAATCCTGAAGGAAATCAACAATGAGTTTTCATTGGAAGGACTGATGCTAAAGCTGAAGCTCCAATACTTTGGCCACCTGATGTGAAGAGCCAACTCACTGGAAAAGACCCTAACGCTGGGAAAGACTGAGGACAAGAGAAGGGAACAACAGAGGATGAGATGGTTGGATGGCATCACCGACTCAGTGGACATGAGTCTGAGCAAACTCCTGGAGACAGTGATGGGCAGGGAAGCCTGGCATGCTGTAGTTCATTGGGTTGCAAACAGTCAGACATGACTGAACAACAAAGCTCCTGGAGGGTTAGGGTCTGTTTTGGTAGCTCTCCTCCACTGTCTCAGTACAGCCTAGTCTAGTGTGTGGTACTTAGCAGGTTTTCAATAAATATTTGTTGAACAATAAATAAATGTAGCACCTGGAGGGCCCAAGAGTTGGAATCAGTAACAGCTAGTAAAAAGCAATACAGGCATTATGAGGTAAAGACTGGAAGTGTAGATTTTTGGGTAGACTTGCCTGAAGGGGTAATGAAGAGTTTGACACAGAGGCCCCTAAAGACTTAAGTTCCAGCCCAAACAGTAAATTACAGTTTTATTTGATCATCTGTGCTTTCTTCCCTTTCACATCTACTTTCTCTGCTCATTTTTACTCCTGGCCTTGCATCCCTTCTTTACTCCAAACTGGCTCACCACAAATATGATTTTGTGGGGAAAGAAAGCAAACGGAATGAGACAGTGGGAAGTTAGAAAGGGAAGCGGGGTAGGTTATGGGAAACATAAATGTAGAAAAAGAAAAAGAAAGACAATAAGCTCAACAAAACAGTTACTATGTTACAAATGCTGCTAACCAAATAAAACAGTGGAAAATAAGATCACATGTGAGAGGGCAGGTCTTGAAGTCATCCAGCTGAGTTTAAATTCCTAGTTCCACCATTAATAGCTGTATGCCTTTGAGCAAATTATTTAATCTTGAACTCAGTTTCCTAAAAATCTATAAAAATGGCATAATAACAGTTTAAAATCTATAAAAAGTGCATATTAACAGTATCCACCTCATAGGGTTGTTCTCCAGATCAGTACCATAACCAGTTTTAAAGTGCTTAGGACCACGGCTGGCACAAGGTAAATGCTCAGTTAACGTTAGCAGTTACTTTTCTTTAAAATGAAGCACAGCACGCAGAGATGGCCCAAGTAGTAAATATTTGTCATATGACTGTAATAACACTGCACCAAAAGAAAAGGATCACTTTAAGATAATCAGAGACGATGTACTGGCACTTACATTTGAGCACTGCAAAGACCTTACCTGTGCATGCAAGATAGGTAGCTGCTTTATATTTTCAGAATGGCAAAAACTAGCAAACAAACCCACAAAGAGTGAAGAATGCTTTTGAAAATCTTTTCTGAGAAAAATGTACCTTGTCCATGAGGGCGCCTATGGACAACAGGTAGGATCATGAAGCGAAGGAAGTGAAGTGACCTTCTGGGTGCGGGCAGCGCTCATTCTAAGTTACTCTTTAGAAGCAGAGCCTGTCCCGGTCCACAGTGAAAAGGCCTGCCATTTCTCACCTGGTCCCTAAGGGAGTCGCGGAGTTAAGTGGAGTGGCAGCGGCCTCACTTCGGGGCCTCCGCTACGTCTTTATTGTCTCCAGATTGGAATCCGAGATCCGCAACGCTGCCAAGAGAGGGTGGCACCCACCGCAGCCAGGAAGCAGCATCCTACCCGGCTTGGCACGCGGATACCCGCGGGAAGCTCCGCCCACTAGCCGCTCTCCAGTCTGCTTCCGCCCATTGGTCGCTCGGCATACCGAGACCCGCCCCCAAATTTGAAAGCTTCTCCCGGGAGCGGAAGAAAAATCCACAGAGAGAGACCGCGGCGCTCCAACGCGTCTTTCCGGAAGCTCCGCCCACTCCCAGCGTTCAATGCGGGACCCTGGCCGCCATTGTTTGAATTTGAAAAGGGCAATAACTCAGTGCTGGTCGCGGGTGGGGCTGGCAGGGTAACGTTTGCAGGTGAGGGCCCGAGGAAGGAAATGGGGGACTCCATACATACCAGGTGAGGTGAAGAAAGGTCTCAGACGGTGTGAGTACCTTCCGACCGGGCTCAAGACGCCCCTCAGGTTACTGTCGATACGTGGGGCTCCGGGTGCTCTGTGGAGGGCTGAACCATTTTACTAGAGTTAGGGTTTAAATCTGGTCTCTGCCGTTTCAGTCCATGGGGTTGCAAAGAGTCGGACACAACCGAGCGACTGAACAACAACAACAATCGCCGCTTATTAACTCTGAGGCAAGGCAAAGTCTTTAGTATCTCTGGGCCTCAGTTTCTTCATCTGTTAAAAGGGCTTAATTATAGAACCTACCTCTTCCGCCTCTTACGAAGATAAGGATAATGTGTAAAACTGTTAGAAACAGTGCCATTGGTATAGTAAGCACTATGTATTTGCAAGCCTTAGTATTTTTATTATTGTTACTGCTGCTTTGAGGATCAGGCCTCCTTTGCCAAATCTGGTGTCCTGTATCCCCAAGGTGAGCATTTTGCTCGGCAAGTGGCTTGGTCTGTTTTTAGGGCAGTCGGGGGCTCGATGTCTGTGCAGTTATTTCCAGACTGCTACCGCCGGTGCCGGGGCGCTCCCTTCTTGGTCTTTGCAGTGCGGAGCGAAAGGGGGGGTGTGTGGCGTGTGTGATGACTGCAGTCATCTCCACCCACCCACCCTCACCCCCGGTTTGGAAGGTTTCCCCCATCTCATTATACTTTTTGGTTCAGTAATTCCTGCTTAATGTCGCTCTCTAATATTCCTTACTGGAGGGCTAATTGACAGAAGGTCGAGCCTTATGGGTTAGTTTGTTTTTAATCCCCAAGCTGATCAAATTCAGGTTTGAATCCGTTCTTAAAACAAGCATTACCCGGAAACAGCCTTAACTGTGTACATTTTATTAAATGTCCAAGACCTGAGACTTCAGGTTGCAAAATAATGTAAAAGACTCATAAGTTAATTGTAAAGACTTTTTTTGACTGTATTTTGTGGATGACATGCGGCAACCTCAGTTAGTAATCAGTCTTCGATCATGAAATCTCATTGGAGAGACGAAAAAGGATACCATTTCTCAGACTTGGGAACAGCCTTCCGCAATGAGGTCTTGAACCTTGCTGTTGGCTAGAGATAATATAGGACCAAAAAAAATTTTGCGCATAGAGAATTTTATTTATTATTTAACCCACTTAACCCACTATACAAGGAGTCTTTATCACTGCCTAAATCTCTGAATTTGTTGTAGGGGTACAGAGTAGTATAAGATAAGGTCCTTGCTCTCATTTCTAGTCTAATTAGGGAGGCCACACATCCATAGAAGTTAACTACAAGTACAGGAAGTGACAATGTATCTCTCAATTTTATGATTGTTAAGGGGCAGTTTATTCATGAAAACTGAACATAGAAGCAAGCACAAACAACTGTAACATTTTTTTTTTAAGGAGGTACAATATTTTTTTTTAACTTAGTAATTTCATAAAAGATGTGTCAACATTTTTTTAAGCCAAAAATTAATTGAAGGCCAAGAATGAAGGTTACTTTCCAGTTTCCTGGGCATTTCCATGAAACTTGAGTTATGAAATGTCAAGCCATTACGTTCATGTTTTTGTAAACTTTTCCTCTGTGTTCTACATCAGTGGTTTTTATTCTATCAGATACGTTTTCTTTCTAATTTTCACCCATAAATTAAATATTTGAAATATTCTATCAAACTACATTTAAATACTTTTCTCATTTTGATTACATCACTGATACAATGAAAGCAAAAAGCAATAAAGATTAAACGTGCTTAATTGTATGGTTGGTTGATGTAGTTTGCTGGGTTTTGTTGAAGGTAAATGTATAGTTTCTTTAAATCTTTGAAGTTTAGGAAAAAAGAGAAACAGCTTTGTATTGAGTTTGGGGGTTTCAACGCTGATCAAGGAAAAAGATACCACAAGGTGGCAGTAACACACAAGGGTCTTTACCAGGTTAGCACTTGGACAGGACTGCATGCTTGGAAAGCTGCCCAAATCGTGAGACTTCTCGGAGACTAGAGTGAAGGGCTACCACCTAGAAGGGGAGGGTAAGGAATTGGAGAGAAGTGGGAATGATAGCAGAGGGAGCTCAGTATAAGTGTCCTAGCACAGTAGGGAGTCTGCATATCTGAGAACTTCAAAGGGCAGCAGTGGCTTGGGGTCTTTATTGTCTTGGATTTTGTCTGTGGCTAGCGGATGGTTGAGTGCAGTTTCATGGAATGTGCAAACCAGATAGGCTCTAAATGGCTAAAACTAAGATTATTTTGGCTATGTATAAAGCAAACAGATGTATAAAAATTTGAGTTTGACACCTCATTGGTTTTTTGAACTAACGTTGCCAGCCTGCTGTGAAGAAGTAAACAATTCAGGGCCAGTATATGGGGACCATCTTTGGCTCATTTACTTAATGCCTGTGGATGCCCGTTACAAGTACCTTCTTGAGCCAGGAACCCTATTGGCAGTGACTGTTCTGAGTATATCATAATATTCAAAGAATATGGTGCTCTCTCCATTTCTCCCTAATATTGTGCACCTAGTGGATTCTCAGTAAATATTTGAATGTTAATATTTTATCAGTGAAACTTACCTCTACATTTGTCTTTAAATTTAGCGAGATGCTTAATTTAGTTGTAGTAGTTTCAATTCAGTTCAGCCCTTCAGTCGTGTCCGACTCTGCGACCCCATGAACTGTAGCACGCCAGGCCTCCCGGTCCATTGCCGACTCCTGGAGTTTACTCAGACTCATGTGCATTGAGTCAATGATGCCATCCAACCATCTCATCCTCTGTTGTCCCCTTCTCCTCCTGCCTTCAATCTTTCCCAGCATCAGGGTCTTTTCAAATGAGCTAGTTCTTTGCATCAGGTGGCCAAAGTTTTAGAGCTTCAGCATCCGTCCTTCCAATGAATATTCAGGACTGATCTCCTTTAGGATGGACTGGTTGGATCTCCTTGCAGTCCAAGGGACTCTCAAGAGTCTTCTCCAACACCACAGTTCAGAAGCATCAATTCTTTGGCGCTCAGCTTTCTTTATAGTCTAACTCTCACATCTGTACACAACTACTACGAAAACCAGAGCTTTGACTAGACAGACCTTTGTCAGCAAAGTAATGTCTGCCTTTTAATATGCTGTCTAGGTTTCTTCCAAGGAGCAAGCGTCTTTTAATTTCATGGCTGCAGTCACCATCTGCAGTTATTTTGGAGCCCAAAAAATAAAGTCAGCCTCTGTTTCCATTGTTTCCCCATCTATTTGCCATGAAGTGATGGGACCAGATGCCATGATCTTAGTTTTTGAATGTTGAGTTTTAAGCCAACTTTTTCACTCTCCTCTTTCACTTTCATCAAGAGGCTTTTTAGTTCTTTTTCGCTTTCTGCCATAAGGGTGGTGTCATCTGCATATCTGAGGTTATTTCTATTTCTCCCGGCAATCTTGATTCCAGCTTGTGCTTCATCTAGCCCAGCATTTCTCATGATGTACTCTGCATATAAGTTAAATAAGCAGGGTGCCAATATACAGCTTTGATGTACTCCTTTCCTGATTTGGAACCAGAATGTTCCATGTCCAGTTCTAACTATTGCTTCCTGACCTACATACAGATTTCTCAAGAGGCAGGTCAGGTGGTCTGGTATTCCCATCTCTTTCAGGATTTTCCACAGTTTGTTGTGATCCACATAGTCAAAGGCTTTGGCATAGTCAGTAATACAGAAGTAGATGTTTTTCTGGAACGCTCTTGCTTTTTTGATGATCCAGCAAAAGCAATTTGATCTCTGGTTCCTCTCCCTTTTCTAAAACCAGCCTGAACATCTGGAATTTCTCAGTTCACGTACTATTGAAGCCTGGCTTGGAGAATTTTGAGCATTACTTTACTAGCGTGTGAGATGAGTGCAATTGTGCGGTAGTTAGAGTGTTCTTTGGCATTGCCTTTCTTTGGGATTGGAATGAAAACTGACCTTTTCCAGTCCTGTGGCCACTGCTGAGTTTTCCAAATTTGCTGGTATATCGAGTGCAGCACTTTCACAGCATCATCTTTCAGGATTTGAAATAGCTCAACTGGAATTCCATCACCTCCACTAGCTTTGTTCATAGTGATGTTTCCAAGGCCCACTTGACTTGGCATTCCAGGATGTCTGCCTCTAGGTGAGTGATCATACTATCGTGATTATCTGGGCCGTGAAGATCTTTTTTGTATAGTTCTTCTGTGTATTCTTGCCACCTCTTCTTAATATCTTCTGCTTCTGTTAGGTCCATACCATTTCTCTCCTTTATTGTGCCCATCTTTGCATGAAATGTACCCTTGGTATCTCTAATTTTCTTGAAGAGATCTCTAATCTTTCCATTCTATTATGTTCCTCTGTTTCTTTGCATTGATTGCTGAGGAAGGCTTTCTTATCTCTCCTTGCTGTTCTTTGGAACTCTGCATTCAAATGGATAATATCTTTCCTTTTCTCCTTTGCCTTTCGCTTCTCTTCTTTACTCAGCCTTCTCAGACAACCGTTTTGGCCTTTTGCATTTCTTTTTCTTGGGGTTGATCTTGATCCCTGTCTCCTGTACAGTGTCACAAACCTCTGTCCACAGTTCTTCAGGCACTCTGTCGGATCTAATCCCTTGAATCTATTTGTCACTTGCACTGTATAATTGTAAGGGATTTGATTTAGGTCATAACTGAATGGTCTAGTGGTTTTCCCTACTTTCTTCAATTTAAGTCTGAATTTGACAATAAGGAGTTCATGATCTGAGCCACAGTCAGCTCCCAGTCTTGTTTTTGCTGACTGTATAGAGCTTCTCCATCTTTGGCTGCAAAGAATATAATCAGTCTGATTTCAGTATTGACCATCTGATGATGTCCATGTATAGAATCTTGTGTTGTTGGAAGAGGGTGTTTGCTATGACCAGTGCGTTCTCTTGTCAAAATTCTACTTCTTTCTGCTTCATTCTGTACTCCAAGGTCAAATCTGCCTGTTTACTCCAGATATTTCTTTTTTTTTTTTTTTAACTTTACAATATTGTATTGGTTTTGCCATACATCAACATGAATCTGCCACAGGTGTACACGTGTTCCCCATCCTGAATCCCCCTCCCGTTTCCCTCCCCATACCATCCCTCTGGGTCATCCCAGTGCACCAGCCCCTACTCCAGGTATTTCTTGACTTCCTACTTTTGCATTCCAGTCCCCTCTAATGCAAAGGACATCTTTTTTGGGTGTAGTAGTTTACTGGTAAAGTATTCCATATTCTATTCCACATTCACCTGTAACATATCAGGTACTGTTTTAAATACATTCACATCTTTTTTTTTTTTAAGTCATGCCTCATGGCTTGCAGAATCTCATTTCCCCAGCCAGGAATTGAACCTTGGCCCTGGCAGTGAAAATGCTGAGTCCTAACCACTCAACCACCAGGGAATGCCCAGTACTTTACTTTTTACTTGTATCGTTTGGAAGAATTCAGTTGAAAGTAATTGTCCAGATAACCGAATTTAACTCCTAAATTATAAAACATTACAAAGTCTCATATTCTTTAGAAGACACTAAAAAAACTAAGCACAAGGTTATATTTATTACACCTTCTTATCTGACTTCTGAGAGCATTTCAGACAGATTGAATGTTTTATACTATCTTACTTTGTAGATTATCTTCACTCTTGAAATCTCTTTGGATGAATCTACCTACCTATAGGTTGGATCACATGAACAGTAGTGGTAGGCAGTGTCCAATATTAGTTGATTCAGAATCTGTAAATAATCTGTTCTTTTGTCTTTTCCATGGCTCATTATGTTGGAATAGTAATATCTTTCTTTTGGAAAGATAGTAGATGCAATAGTAATATGTTTCTTTTGAAAATCTAGTTTATGTGGCAAGAAGTAGCGGGCTGGACTCATAGACTTTTTAAACTATGGATGGTTTATATGCTGATATATTGAGATTTTCTAAAGACGTTACTGTTATTCTTACAGAATGGAATCTAATTTAAATCAAGATGGGATGTCTAGACCATCTTATGTTTTCAGTGCTGACCCACTTGCAAGACCTTCAGAAATAAATTTTGATGGCATTAAGCTTGACCTCTCTCGTGAATTTTCCTTAGTTGCTTCAAGCACCGAGGTAAGTACAAGAAAAGTATTATGTTGATTGTCGTGATTGAGTGTTAATGGACGTGTGCACACATGCACACATACACTTTTTGACAGGTACGACTAAAGACGAGCTTTCCAAACCTTGTAGGTTTAAGACAGACTTATCTCAGTAATTTTCTCATGGTGCCCTAAATACAGAACAGTTGCTTTCCAAATAGTAGGTGCAGACAAGTTAATAACTATTTATGCCTAACCTAGTAGCCATTTGAGAAAAAATTAAATGAAAAAAGAATTTTAACATCCTTCTTCACTAACCAAAGGTTACTTACTGATGGGTTATGTGTGCCTTTTGGGTGCTGCACAATTTCTCAAACTTTGCAATCAGATTAGACACTGCCACCTTCGTTTCCTTTTCTTCATTGTTTTGGGGTTGGACTTGCTTTTCATCACAACAACCACTGAGAAATCCAGCTTCACTAAGATATGACTTTATCAAAAGAAGTAGTGTGATCCAGTGTTGAAACCAAATTACTTCATGGTTTTCAACATGTGTCAAGTATTGGTATGGTTCTCTCAAAAATGTCAAATATTCCACTATGCCCCCGGGAACTGCCCTTAGTTTAAAAAATAATGCAGATTAAAAAAAAATTAGTAGTGTTTAAGAAATAAACATTACAAAGTTTCTACCACCCTACCTGTTACTATGTTTGCTGTGTTTATAGACCTTTTCTTACAAATGTACTTTCATTGTATTTATATTCTCTTTATTACAGATTAGATTGTTAACTTTGATGCCTTAGAGATGTACTAACCCCTTTTATAAAGACAGATGGAGTGGATATATGCATAGGTATAACTGATTGACTTTGCTGTACAGTAGAAACTAACAACATTGTAAATCAACTGTATTCTTATAAAAAAAGACTGAACTCTAATTAATGGAAACTGTGTACTTTGGGTTATAATGACATGTAACAAAGTTACCACTCTGGTGTGGGGTGATAGTGGGGGAAGCTGTGCTTGTGTGGGGACAGAAAGTATATGAGAACTTTGTACTTCCTCATGTACTTTCTCTGTCCTCAGTTTTGCTGGGATTTTAAAACTACTCAAAGTGACTTTGTTTTGTGTGTGTGTGTGTGTGTGTGTGTGTGTGTGTGTGTGTGTGTTATGTAAGTAAGGGGTCTAGGAACTGACACTAGCAAAAAAGGCAGACTAGAATGCTCCAAGTCCTCATTTCCCCCATGAAACATTAAAACAACAACAGTATCTAGAGACTAACTAAAATACCTTTATGAGAGCTCTGAAAAGCAAAAATGCACACCAACCATGTGAATACCCAATTAAAAAAAAAAAAGCTATGAAATGGTAGGAAAAAAAAAAAGGATGGAAGGGGAAGAGGGGGTATAGGAAACATAGATAAAAGAAAAGTAATTATTTAATACCCATTTCATGTGTCAGGCTCTTTTACTTTAGCTGATTTAATCATAAAAGAAGAGAGGAAGAGATGGCCTGTTTTTGTACTGCTCACAAGCTGTCACTGGTTTTTGCAGTTCTAGATGGTTGAAGAAGAAAAATCCAATTTCATGACATGAAAGTTATATGAAATTCAAATATTGATTGGTTTACTTATTTTCTAGGTCTTCTAGGTCTGCTTTTGTATCACAGTGGCATTTGCTTGCTGATGGGCACATGTGTTTATAGTGTCTGGCTATTACAAACAAAGCTTCTATGAAATTTTGTATACAAATCTTTGTATGGATATATGTTTCCTTTTTTTCTCCCCCTTGGATGAATACCTAGGGTTGGAATGACTGGATCATTTTTAAGAAACTACCAAACTTTTCCAAAGTGATATAGCATTTTATATTCCCGGTAACAATGTGTTAAGTTCTTCCACATCCTCACCAACCCTTGGTGTGGTCAGTCGGTTTGTTTTTAAATAGACTTCATTTTTTAGAGGAGTTTTATATTCACAGCTAAAATGAAGAGAAGATACAGTGATTTCCCATATTCTCTTTGCCCCCAAATAGCTTCCTTCATTACTAACATCTCCCACCACAGAGGTACATTTGTTACAATTCATGGATGTACTTTGACACATAATCACTCAGACTGGTTACAATATAGTTACATTATGGTTTATGCATGGTGTTACACATTCTATTGAACAAATGTGTAATCACATGTATCCATCATTATGGTATTATAGAGTGTATTTTCACTACCCTGAAATTCATCTGTTTCACCTGTTCACCCACCAACATTGATCTTTTAACTATCTCCAATGTTTTGCCTTTTTCAGAATATCATATTTTAATAGTTGGGATTATATGGTCTGTAGCCATTTCAGATTGGCGTCTTTCACCTAGCAGTAGGCATCTAAGATTCTTCCATGTCTTGCCATGGCTTGATAGTTCAGTTGTTTTTAGTTCTGAATTGTATTCCGTTATAAGGATGTTCAGTTCAGTTCAGTTAAATTGCTCAGTTGTGTCTAACTCTTTGCGACCCCATGAACTGCAGCATGCCAGGCTTCCCTGTCCATCACCAACTCCTGGAGCTTACTCAAATTCATGTCCATCGAGTTGGTGATGCCATCCAACCATCTCATCCTCTGTCGTCCCCTTCTCCTGTCTTCAGTCTTTCCCAGCATCAGGGTCTTTTCCAATGAGTCAGTTCCTTGCATCAGGTGGCCAAAGTATTGGAGCTTCAGGTTCAGCAATCGGTCCTTGAAGCGAATACTCACTTCTTTAGGATGACTGGTTGGATCTCCTTGCAGTCCAGGGGACTCTCAAGAGTCTTCTCCAACACCACAGTTCAAAAGCCTCAATTCTTCAGTGCTCAACTTTCTTTATAGTCCCCACCTCTCACATCCATACATGACTACTGGAAAAACCATAGATTTGACTAGATGGACCTTTGTTAGCAAAGTAACGTCTCTGCTTTTTAACATGCTTTCCAGGTTGGTCATAGTTTTTCTTCCAAGCAGCAAGCGTTTTTTAATTTTATGGCTGCAGTCACTGTTCACAGTGATTTTGGAGCCCCCCAAAATAGTCTCTCACTGTTTCCATCGTTCTGAATTATATTTAGTTCTAATTTTAATTTAGTTTATAATTTAAACTAAATATGTGTAAGTATATATTTAGTTTATAATTTTAATTTAACTTTTGTTTATAAGTTTAGTTGTGAATTATAATTAGTTCTGAATTATATTCCATTATATGGATGTACTGTGGTTTATTCATTCACCTATTGAAAGACATTTTAGTTACTTCCTTTTGGGGAACTATGAAAAAAACTTTTATGAGCATTCATGTGCACGTTTTCTGTGGACATAAGGTTTCAGTTTCTTTGGATAATTACCAATGAACGTGATTGCTAGATTGTATGGAACAAAAATATGTTTAATCTTGTAAGAAACTGTTAAACAGTCTTCCAAAATGGCTGTAACATTTTGCATTCTCACCAGCAGTGAATGAGAATTCCTGTTGATGCACATCCTCACCAGCATTTGGTTGTCAGTGTTCAGATATTAGCTATTCTAATAGATGTGTAGTGATAGCTCATTTTAATTTGCATTTCCTTGATGACGTAAAGTGTGGAGCATCTTTTTATATGCTTATTTGTCATCTGTATATCTTATTTGATAAGATATCTGATAAGGTCTTTGACCCATTTTAATCAGTTTGTGTTCTTATTACATTTTAAGAATTCTCTATATATTTTGGCTAATAGTCCTTTATTTGGTATCTTTTTGCACATATTTTCTCCCAGTCTCTGGCTTGTCTTATCATTCTCTTGATTATGTCTTTTACAAAGCATAAAATTAGTTTTAATGAAGCCCAGCTTATCTGTTACTTCTTTCATAGATCATGCCTTTGGCGTTGAATTAAAAAAGTCGTTACCAAACACAGGATCATCCAGATTTTCTAGAATTTTAGTAGTTTTGCATTTTACATTTAGGTTTGTATTCTTTTTAAGTTAATTTCTTTGGCGGGTGTGAAGTCTATGTCTAGGTTAGTTTTTTGCATATGGATGTCCAGTTGCTCCAGCACCACTTGTTGAACAGATTGTCTGCTCCCTCGTGTAGCCTTTGCTTTTTTGTCAAAGATCAACTGACTGTATTCATGTTGATCTGTTCCAGGGCTCTCTTCTGTTCCACTGATTCGGTTCTTTTGCCACTGCTACACTATCTTGATTACTGTCGCTTATAGTATGTCTTAAAGCTGGGTATTGTGAGTTCTTCATCTTTGTTCCTCTATTTCAATTTCATGTTGGCTATCCTGAGTAGTCTTTTTATTTTTAGTCATTCTAATAGGTATGTATTGATAATCTAATTGATATTTGCATTTACCTAATGACCAAAGATGTTAAATATGTTTTCATGTACTTATTTGCCCTCTGGGTGTCTTCAGAGAAATGTCAATTTAAATCTTTTGCCCATTAAAAGAATTTTTTTTTAATTTTAAGTGTTCTTTATGTTCTCTGGATACATCTGTCTGTCAGATATATCCTTTGCAAGTATTTCCTCTATGGCTTGTTTTTTCATCCTTCAACTGTTTTGGAAGAGAAGTTTTAAATTTTGACGAAGTCCATTTTACCAGTTTGTTCTGTTATGTATTATGCTGTTGATGGCATATCTAAGAAATCTTTGCTTAAGGCCACAAAGGTTTTCTTCTATGTTTTCTTTTAGAAGTTTTTAGTTTTATATTTAAGTCTGTGATCTCTGACCCATTTGAAATTAATTTTTCTATACAATGTGAGATATGTATTCAAATCGCTATTTTTAAAATTGTATATAGATATCCAATTGTTCTAGCACAGTTGGTTGAAAGAGCTATCGTTTCTGTACTGCGTTTCCTTTACAACTTTGTCATAAATCAAATACTCTTGTATGTGGAGGTTTATTTTTTAATACTCTATATATTCTGTTTCATTTATGTATCTCTCTGGCTGTCGGTACCCCACTGTTTTGATCACTGTAGCTTTAAAATGTGTTGAACTCAGGTGGTAGTGTTAGCCCATCAAATTTCTTCTTTATCAGAATTGTTTTGACTGTTCTAGGAACTTTGCATTTATCTATGAATTTTTAAATGAGCTTGTCAGTTAATCCCTCCAAAAAAACTTCCTGGGATTTTTTGTTGCGTTTGCATTGAATCTATAGATCAGTTTTGGAAGAATGGATTGGATATCTTAACACTGAGTCTACCAAATAATGAATGAGGCATATCTCCGTTTATTTTGGTCCCTTCTAATTTCTCTGAGCAATGTTTTTAATTTTCAGTGTATGGTGTTCCTGATCTATTGTTAAGATTTTTCTTTAATTAGTTTATAATTTTTGAGGTTATTGCAAATGGTATTTTTTTTTTAATCAAATTCTGTTTCTTCCAAGCATATACAGAAACGTTACTTTTTGCATATTGGTCTTCTATCATACTACATTGCTGAACTCATTTAATAGTTCTGGTAACTTTTTTTAAGGTGTTGTCATATTTTTAACATATAAAAATGTAGATGTTCATGATGTCTGTGAATAAAGACAATTTTATTTCTCCTTCCCATCCTTTCCCTCTTCCTTTTTCTTCTCTTCTTCTTCCTCTTCCCTCTCCTTCGCTCTTTCCTCCTCTCCCCCTCCTTTCAACTGATGACTTAGGCTAAAACATCGAGAACCTCTCATATAGTGTTGAATAGAGGTGGTGAAAGCAGAAATCCCTTTGTTGTTACTCATCTTGCAACTCTTCTCTGATTCAGTCTTTTGTCATCAAATATGCTGTTAAGTATAGGTTTCTTATAAGTGCTCTTTATCAGGTTAAGGAAGTTCCCTTCTGTTCCAGTCTGCCTGTAATTCTTATTATGAATGGATGTTGAATATGTGTATCAAATTCAAGTCACTCATATGCACTTCTTTTGCATCTAGTAGTGATGAAAGTTTCTCATTTGTTCTTTTAATCTACTAATTGATTTTTGAATGCCAGCTTGACCTTGCACTAGGATAAACTATTTTTTGTTAGGATATACTTTCCTGTTTTATGTATTAGCTAATATTTTGTTAGGGAATTTTTGCCTCTCTTTTTTCCTGACAGGCAACTTTTTTTCAGATTATATTAAAACAATTACATGTCAATAATAAGAAAACAGTCTAATAAAAATGGACAAAAGATTTGTACAGATACTTAACAAAAGAAGCTATACATAGGGTTAATACAGACATGAAAAGGTGCTCAACATCATTAGTCATAGTCAGTTCAGTCACGTCCTACTCTTTGTGACCCCACGAACTGCAGCACGCCAGGCCTCCCTGTCCATCACCAACTTCTGGAATTTACCCAAACTCATGTCCATTGAGTTGGTGATGCCATCTAGCAATCTGTTGTCCCTTTCTCCTGCCTTCAATCTTTCCCAACATCAGGGTCTTTTCAGATGAGTCAGCTCTTTGCATCAGGTGGCCAAAATATGGGAGTTTCAGCTTCAACATCAGTCCTTCCAATGAACACCCAGGACTGATTTCCTAAAGGAAGGATGGACTGGTTGGATCTCCTTGCAGTCCAAGGGACTCTCAAGAGTCTTCTCTACCACCACAGTTTAAAAGCATCGATTCTTTGGTGCTCAGCTCTCTTTATAGTCCAACTCTCACATCCATACATGACTACTGGAAAAACCATAGCCTTGACTAGACGGACCTTTGTTGACAAAGTAATGTCTCTGCTTTTTAATATACTGTCTAGGTTGGTCATAACTTTCCTTCCAAGGAGTAAGCGTCTTTTAATTTCATGCTGCAGTCACCATCTGCGGTGATTTTAGAGCCCAAAAAAAGTGAGGTCAGCCACTGTAGCCATTGTTTCCCCATCTGTTTGCCATGCAGTGATGGGATGGGATGCCATGATCTTCGTTTTCTGAATGTTAAGCCAACTTTTTCACTCTTCTCTTTCACTTTCATTAAGAGGCTCTCTAGTTCTTCTTCACTATAAGGGAAATGCATAAATTAAATCCACAATCAGATACCACCCTCACACCCACTAGAAGGGTGATAATGAAGAAGACTGGCCCCACCATCCACTGGTGAGTGTACAGAGCAACTGACATGTTTATCCACTGTTTGTGGGAATAGAAGATGGTACAACACTTTGGAGAACATTTTGCCTTTATCTTATAATTATTAGGGATATTGTTCTGTAATTTTTTCTGAGGATATCTTTGTCAGATTGTGGTATTCAGGTTATGTCAAACTCAAATTAATTGAAAGGTGTTCTCTTTCCATTTTCTTAGAGTTTGTCTTTAATTTGTGTAATTATAATCTTAAATGTTTGAGAGAATTTACCAATAAACTACCAGGTTATTGCAAATGGTATTGGTTTTTGGAGGGTTTGGAGTTTTTATATAGGATTATTTTGTTTGAATATAAGTTGAATTTCTTTAATAAGTATAGGGTTATTCAAATTTTCTTCTTGTGTCTTGTTTGGTGAATTGTGTTTTTCATGTAATTGTTTTCTTTTTACTTTTTAATATAAAGCATTTCTTTAAAATTATTTTTAAAAAATGAACTAAGCTAATTCCTTTCTTAAAGGAAGCAGTAAGGAGAATATAATACACCAAAATAAATAAATAAATAAAAAATGCATGATGGTCTTGAGCATTTGGGTTAATTGAGTATTCTGGGGACTTGTGATTTACTCTACTCTTCTATGTTTTAGTGACTTTCAGCCCTGTTATTTGTATTGGTTATAAAAGTTACAGTTTTATGCCAAAGAAGCATATTGTAAACTTTAAATATAAATATAGAAGGCAGGGAAAATTGAATCTTCTCTGGCATTTTTGTTTTTTTTAAAACAGATTTGTTTTTCTTTAAACAAATATAAAATGGATGAAAACAGAAGAGTCACTGTTTGCTTAGAGGTTTTGTATAATCTCAGATTATTCTATAACAATCAGCCACTTTAAAGAAAGGTGATCTCTGAAACTCTACATTTTGTGTCTTTAAAATATTTTCTCCTTTTTAAGGCAAACAGTTCTGAATCTAAAGATTATCTCCAAGTTTGTCTTCGAGTAAGACCATTCACACAGCCAGAAAAAGAACATGAGTCTGAGGTTGGTGCTGAATTTAATTTTATAGTTTATTTCCATTAAGTGAGCACAATATCATCATTTTAATGTACTTGTTGTGGGTTTTTAATTATTTGTGTTCTAGGGCTGTGTGTATATTCTGGATTCACAGACTGTTGTCCTGAAGGATCCTCAGTATACTGCCCTTGGTCGTTTAAGTGAGAAAAGCTCTGGGCAGATGGCACAAAAATTCAGTTTTTCCAAGGTAGGTACCCATATGAAACTGAAAATTTTTCTTTTAAGATAAAAAGACTTGGCTTGAGCTAAATTGCTGCTGCTGCAGCTGCTAAGTCACTTCGGTCGTGTCCAACTCTGTGTGACCCCATAGACGGCAGCCCACCAGGCTCTCCCATCCCTGGGATTCTCCAGGCAGATACAGTGGAGTGAGTTGCCATTTCCCTCTCCAATGCATGAAAGTGAAAAGTGAAAGTGAAGTTGCTCAGTCGTGTCCGACTCTGTGCGACTCCATAGACAGCAGCCCACCGTCCATGGGATTTTCCAGGCAAGAGTACTGGAGTGGGGTGCCATTGCCTTCTCCAAAATTGCTACCTAATTGTATATAATGAACTCTACGCACCTGTGCAACTCCATAGACAGCAGCCCACCGTCCATGGGATTTTCCAGGCAAGAGTACTGGAGTGGGGTGCCATTGCCTTCTCCAAAATTGCTACCTAATTGTATATAATGAACTCTACACACCTTGTGCTTATGAAACTTAGATCTTAGGTTCTGGTATTTTTTTCTCAATGGTAGGGCTCAACTTTTAGGTGTATAAACATATAATTGGAAGTGAATAAATCATTGTAAAAATCTTACAGTCTCTTTGTGGTTGGTGGAAATGTTCTTTTAACAGTTTAGATGAAAGGTTATTGGCTGGATCAGATTTCTATCGTGAAAACTTTTGGCAGTAGTTAAACTAGGAATTGTATCTGTTGGGATTGGGGATATGTCAACTCTAAGAATGAGTCTTGTAAGACAGATCTTTTAAATATTAAAAATATTAAAGGGTAGAACTCATGACTATTAATTAACTTGAATTTTCTAAAACTACTTGTTTTAAAAAATGCTTGTTTAGGTTTTTGGCCCAGAAACTACACAGAAGGAATTCTTCCAGGGTTGCATTCTGCAGCCAGTTAAAGACCTCTTGAAAGGACAGAGTCGGCTGATTTTTACTTACGGGCTAACCAATTCTGGAAAAACTTACACGTTTCAAGGTAAATGGTTTTATTTTTGGTAGAAAGAAAAAAGGAAGCCCTAATATTTGCTCATTTTCATAATACTTATAGTTATGTTTCCATTACCTTGCAAATTTGCTCTGTTTTTAATAGTAATAGCATATTGAATGTGTATTGCCCATGGCTTTTAAATCAGATTGACTTAATTTGTAAAACTGCTTTACCCATATGATAGAGAATTAAAGATGATGAAAACTTGGGAAAAGGACTGATGTAACATAAGGAATTAAGCAAAGAAAACCAGGGAAACACTTTATATTTTATTTTACTTTTATACTTTGTGATAATGAATGATAGCCAGTTTTAAAATCGGATCTGAATGTAAAATTTCAAGTTTTACATCAGACTAATAGCTGATAAATGTCAGTTATACAATGAAAACCAAAGTGATGGAACACTGAGTAATCTGCAACTTTCCTCACTTTTTGTCTTAGCTTTTTACTCTTGCCTATTGGTGGTATAAAAGGAGTCTTGGTAGCTCAACAATGTTTCTTTACTCTTTCTTAGTACTTTGAGAGACTGTAAAACACAAATTCTTGTCATAGGCACAGAAGAAAATACTGGCATTCTTCCTCGAACTTTGAATGTATTATTTGATAGTCTTCAGGAAAGACTGTATACAAAGATGAACCTTAAACCACATAGGTCCAGAGAATACTTACGGTTATCACCAGACCAAGAGAAAGAAGAAGTCGCTAGCAAAAGTGCATTACTTCGGCAAATTAAAGAGGTATGGGAGTATTTTAGCAGATAAAATACACATAATTGTGACCTTTTATTAGCTCTTCAGTTTGTTTTCAGCCTGTATTGAAATAGCTTGTTGTAGTTGTTGTCTTTTCTTTGTGATTAAAAGCTTTTTTGAAGACATTTCTTCATTTTGTATTGTACAAACAGCTGAAATGTTTAAACAAAACAAATATAAATGTTCTTTAATCATTTTAGGTTGTTGTAGAAACAGCAACTTTCTATATACTGATTTTTTAAAATCCTTTTTCTATTTGTAAAAGTAATGTGTATATACAAAATCTAAACAAGAGGATATGAAAAATAAAAAATAATTTTCTATAATTTCATTTCTGAAGAGAAAAACTAATAGTAACAGATATGAGCATATCCTTTTTGGTCTTTTTCTCGGTATACCAAAAATAATAAAATCTACTGAGGTTTCTATGTACGTCTATACATTGTGTAGTCTGTGAGTCATGTCCGATTCTTTGTGACCCCATGGATTGTAGCCCCCCAGGCTCCTCTGTCCATGGGATTTCCCAGACAAGAATACTGGAGTGGGTTGCCGTTTCCTTCTCCAGAGCATATTCTGAACCCAGGGATTGAACCTGCGTCTCCACCTTGGCAGGCGGGTTCTTTACCACTGAACCACCGGGAAGTTCATCAGATCAGATCAGTCGCTCAGTTGTGTCCGACTCTTTGCGACCCCATGAATCGCAGCACGCCAGGCCTCCCTGTTCATCACCAACTCCCAGAGTTCA
Source organism: Bos grunniens (assembly GCF_055505025.1). Classification (NCBI taxonomy): domain Eukaryota; kingdom Metazoa; phylum Chordata; class Mammalia; order Artiodactyla; family Bovidae; genus Bos; species Bos grunniens. Next base: position 11,719,941 of record NC_141190.1, read on the forward strand.
CCGAGACTCACGTCCATTGAGTCAGTGATGCCATCCAACCATTTCATCCTCTGTCGTCCCCTTCTCCTCCTGCCCCCAATCCCTCCCAGCATCAGAGTCTTTTCCAATGAGTCAACTCTTCACATGAGGTGGCCAAAGTACTGGAGTTTCAGCTTTAGCATCATTCCTTCCAAAGAAATCCCAGGGCTGATCTCCTTCAGAATGGACTGGTTGGATCTCCTTGCAGTCCAAGGGACTCTCAAGAGTCTTCTCCAACACCACAGTTCAAAAGCATCAATTCTTCGGCACGCAGCCTTCTTCACAGTCCAACTCTCACATCCATACATGACCACAGGAAAAATCATAGCCTTGACTAGACGAACCTTTGTTGGCAAAGCAATGTCTCTGCTTTTGAACATGCTGTCTAGGTTGGTCATAACTTTCCTTCCAAGGAGTAAGCGTCTTTTAATTTCATGGCTGTAGTCACCATCTGTAGTGATTTTGGAGCCCAGAAAAATAAAGTCTGACACTGTTTCCACTGTTTCCCCATCTATTTCCCATGAAGTGGTGGGACCGGATGCCATGATCTTTATCTTCTGAACGTTGAGCTTTAAGCCAACTTTTTCACTCTCCACTTTCACTTTCATCAAGAGGCTTTTGAGTTCCTCTTGACTTTCTGCCATAAGGGTGGTGTCATCTGCATATCTGAGGTTATTGATATTTCTCCCGGCAATCTTGATTCCAGTTTGTGTTTCTTCCACTCTAGTTTTTTCTCATGATGTACTCTGCATATAAGTTAAATAAGCAGGGTGACAATATACAGCCTTGACGAACTCCCTTTCCTATTTGGAACCAGTCTGTTGTTCCATGTCCAGTTCTAACTGTTGCTTCCTGACCTGCATACAAATTTCTCAAGAGGCAGATCAGGTGGTCTGGTATTCCCATCTCTTTCAGAATTTTCCACAGTTTCTTGTGATCCACACAGTCAAAGGCTTTGGCATAGTCAATAAAGCAGAAGTAGATGTTTTTCTGGAACTCTCTTGCTTTTTCCGTGATCCAGCTGATGTTGGCAATTTGGTCTCTGGTTCCTCTGCCTTATCTAAAACCAGCTTGAACATCAGGAAGTTCATGGTTCACATATTGCTGAAGCCTGGCTTGGAGAAGTTCATATACACACGTAAATATAGTCATATATAAACAGTTGTGTATATCTTTATTCCTTTTTTTATATGTGGGATAATGGTCTTTTATTTGAACAAAAATGAGATTTTATAGACATTCTATAACTTGCTCTTTCATTTAACATATCATAAATCTGTTACTACATTAGTTCACGTGTCTCATCGGTTGGTTTTTTCCTTTTTTTAAAATAATTTTTTATTAAAACATGTTTTAATAAAGTTATACTTGTCTATTTTTTCCTTCTGTGCCTTTTGGATTTTGTGTTATGTTTTTGCATGTTTATTCTAAAATTGTTAAAAACTAGTAATCTTTTTGGATATATTGAAAACACTGATGGGGATTTATTTTTAAATAATTTAGAAATCAGGGTTTCAAAGTAGTGTTGCTCAGTAGAGAGTAAAGTTCAGAGTCCATGATTATGCTCTCTGAAAGTAAAATAATATTTTAACAAGATTTGTGGAGATTGGTGGATATTTGTATAGATAATTCATAGAGGAAATTCAAGTCATTAATATTGAAAAAAAAATTCTCCAACAGGTTATCTAGTTAAAATATTATTTTGCCTGTGAAATTATTAAAATATTAAAAACTTGAGATCATATTTTCTTTTTTAAAAATCTCTTTTTATTGAGGTTGCTGTACAGTATTATATGTTTCAGGTATATGACATGAGATACACACTTTCACTTCCATAGATTGATTGTAAACTGTATTTCTCCAAAGCAATTTAGCAGTACTATATTATGAGTGAGAACCTAAAAAAAAGTTCATTATCTTTTCATCTATCAATTCAGATTAAGGTATATAGCCTAAGGGAACAATTAAATTACAGAAAGAAAAAATATACTAAGGTGTTTATCTTAATAGTATTTAATTAAGTCATTTCACATCACATCTAGTCAGTTATGCAGCCACAAATGTTTGTTAATAATTTTTAATTTTATAGAGAGAAAGCTTACAATGCAATCAGTGTAGGGAAAAGAATAGAAAGGAATATATTGAGATATTAATAGTAATTGCCTCTGAGTGGCAGGGATCATATATGACGGTATTCCTTTGAATATTTTCTGTAGTTTCCCCAAATTTCTTATTAGGTTGTTGAATTGAGTAGATGTAAGGCTGGTGACTTATTTGGATAGGTAATGAATTTACTGGTTATTTAATCTTAACAAAAAACATTTTTTAACTTAAGAAATCTTTTTCAGGTTGTTATGCATAATGACAGTTATGGTGCTCTTTATGGTAAGGTTTCCTTTCTCATATACTTTTAAGATGTTGATTATTTAAAAGACTTTTAATTTTTGAATCACTTCTGGTGATTTAATTTCTTTAATGACACAGTCAATAATACTTCAAAAGTGGTACATAACTATATGAAATGCCAGTCACCATAAGGTTTTATTTGGATTTAATAACTGATTGTTACTGATTGTTAACTTTTACTGATTGTTAACTTTTATGTTGAATTCAAGAGTGGCACTATTTTTTTCTCTGTCCTTTACGTTTAATTTCATTTTGGTTTGTTAACATATTTGCAAAACAAAAAAGCCAAATTTTGGTTAACACAAATATTTTTATCTGCTTTGGTCCAAAAAAATTTGGACACTGCTAATTAGAAGATTTGTATACTTAAGTTTTTCAAGCTGGGGAATCTTAAAAGATAATGAGATAATAGCCTATTATCTTATTTAATTTTGTGATTATCTTTTTTTTATTTTCTGTAGGAAGTCTAACAAACTCTTTGAGTATCCCAGAGTTTGAAGAATCCATGAAAGATTGTGAACACTCAAACTTGAACATAGATATTAATAGAAAATTTTCTGTGTGGGTATCTTTCTTTGAGATTTACAACGAATGTATTTACGATTTGTTTGTTCCTGTATCATCTAAGTTCCAAAAGAGAAAGACACTGCGCCTTTCCCAAGATGTAAAGGGCTATTCTTTCATAAAAGGTATACTGATGAGTATTGTTTCCTTTTTTGCTCTGAAGTTTCTTTCTAGGCTTTGTTATAAGAAAGCAGACTGGAAATTGAAAGTTTTTATACTATTTATTAATAGCAAGATAGTAAGAGTAGTTTGTGCTTTGAAAATATGTTTTGGAATGTTCATTAAATCTGAAGGTAAGAGGGTTTAGTAATTTGTTTCTGGAGTATTATTGATTGGATTTTAGGGAATAGGAAAAGCTGTATGTGTATATTCACATTATTCTGCTGCTCTGTAACAGTATTCAGACCTTGGAGTTACTAGGTATACCACAGTGGTATTTTTCCAACCTTTTAAAAATCACTACCCTACAGCAGGAAATACTTATTAATGACATCATGATTCTCCACCTGCACGCATGTGTGTGTGTGTATGCATATTTACAATTGAAAATGATCATTATATTTACCCTCATTGCAAGGAATACACTTTGGTGTTTTGTACATTCTACTTCATTTTTACAAAATGCTAGTTATGGCTCAAGAAATTTGATTTCATGACTCACAAATGAATTGCAATCTATCTAAAATCTCATAGCTAGTTACTTATCTAGGTTTACTCTGTAATGTACTTTGTCTTTTTTTTTTTTTTTTCCGATGTCTAATTCTGAGGAATCTTAACCTATTTTTAATTTTCCCTTTGGCAAACTGTTGAAGAACATTTACTTTTTGTGTTTATGCTAGAAAATCATTATAATATCCTCGTCTTGTGTATTTATTTTCTAGTGGAATATGAGATAGCTGAGTTGGCTATACCTAGGACGTGTTATTAAAAGAAAGATTTCATTATATGTCTTTAGGAAAGAGATTACAAATCTTCAAAGAGATTACATTATATAGCAAATGCTGTACATTTGTAAATTGATATGTGCCTCTTTATTTTTTAAAGATCTACAGTGGATTCAAGTATCTGATGCCAAAGAAGCGTATAGACTTTTAAAGCTAGGAACAAAGCACCAGAGTGTTGCTTTCACAAAACTGAACAATGCTTCTAGTAGAAGGTAAGGAGTAAATCTTGTGGTATAAGCCTGACCTGAGGCACCCAGGTGTTCTGTGCTAATTTGAAAGTGAAAGTGAAAGTCACATAGCCCCGTCGGACTCTGCGATCCCATGGACTGTAGCCCGCCAGGCTCCTCTGTCCGTGGAATGCTACAAGCAAGAATACTGGAGTGGATTGCCATTTCCTTCTCCAGGGATCTCCCCGACCCATGGATTGAACCTGGGTCTCCTGCATTGCACGCAGATTCTTTACCAACTGAGCTTATAGGGAAGCCCTAGTAGCTGTGCTTATTTAAATACAACTAATTTAAGATTAAATCAGACAGTAGGTTGTCTGATAAGATTATCAGGACTAATTTCATGTTCTAACATACAATTTACTAATTTGCACTCAAAGTGAAGTATTTTTATTCTTTCTATACGTGAATATCTAAGCTCAATGTTTTAATTGCCTGTAATATAGGACATTTCTCTGGGTTTTTTCTGCTTACTCCATGAACATAGACACTATAAATACTGAGTTAGGCCAGTATTTCAAAGGGCTAAGGAAGGATGTTTTAATGAAAGGGATTGGAGAATGAGAAACAAAAGGATGTTAAGTTTGAACAGTGAGATACTTAAAACAGATTTTCTCTTAAAGGGGAAAGAGCCCCGTCTCCCATGTATGGCTTAAGGACAACATATAATCCAGATAAGCCAATATTTAGTAGGCATCTAAGCCAAATGTATACTTGGCTTGATTCAAGTGATTTAGCTGTACATTATACCTAAAAGTAATACCTTTGTAAGCAAATTGAGACTTTATTATGAATTACTTCATTCATAGAAGTTGGAATGTTGAGAAGAGTAAATTTGAAGGGTCTGGGGCTAAGTGAAAGAAAGATAAGCTCTTTGGTTTTAGTAGTTGAGTGTTATGTAGGTGGCAGTGGAGCACTAAACTGAGATACCTGACGGCTAGTTGGAGAATGTAGTACTGTGATGATGGCCAGTATTAGGGTGAAAATAGATATTGATGTAGATGCTTGCCTCTCCTATTAGAATGCAGAAATAAAGAAGGAATGATAATATGTAATCTTTGTTTATTTCTTTTAGTCACAGCATATTTACCATTAGAATATTACAGATTGAAGATTCAGAAATACCACATGTAATACGAGTCAGTGAGTAAGTTGAGCATTGTTTAAATTGTTATTATTTTGAATTTTTTTGTTTTGAAGAATTTTTTAAAGTTTTTTTCCTTTGGTTAATTTAGATTGTCTTTATGTGATCTTGCTGGCTCAGAACGAAGCATGAGGACACAGAATGAAGGTGAAAGGTTAAGAGAGACCGGGAATATCAACACTTCTTTATTGACTCTGGGAAAGTGTATCAGTGTTTTGAAGAATAGCGAAAAGTCAAAGTAAGAGTTGCTGAACATGTTATCAGCATATCAAGGATTATATTAATAATATTTACACTTTCAGCTTTGCTAGTTTTAGAAAGTTCTTTTGTTTTTAACTTGCTTCTTACATAATGACTAGGAATGATAGAAATGAAAAGCATTATCAGTCAATGCCAGTGACTCAGGTAAACACAGTATTTTCTATAGCAAATATGTATCAACAGACAACTTAGATAATAAGCTTCTAATGCTGGTTTATTAACAGACTTTGAAACCATATTATTCTTATTAATGCACTGTGTTTTTCTGGATGTAGATTTCTGTATTAACTAGCATTTTAGGCTAAGTAAATGATAAATCCAACCTTTACCATTTTCTAGTTAAGGTTTATATATTGCATAATTGCTATACACTAGAGAACACAACCCACTTCATTGTGACTTCCTTTACATTTTGCCTAGTTGGTTATTATTGTCAGTATTAATAATAATAGTAGCAGTGTTTAAAGAAAACAACATGAATAAACAGAAAATGACTAGTACAAATGAAACTAATCACTAACCTAGAATTTAAGTCCATGGTTGTTATGTTATTTCTTTGTAAAATTTATCAGTATCCTGACTTCACAAGACTTGTTTTAACTTTTGATTTTTTGAAAATTTTTTCCATAGGTTTCAACAGCATGTACCTTTCCGGGAAAGTAAATTGACCCACTATTTTCAAAGTTTTTTTAATGGTAAAGGGAAGATATGTATGATTGTCAACATTAGCCAATGTTCTTTTACCTATGATGAGACACTCAATGTGTTGAAGTTCTCAGCCATTGCACAAAAAGTAAATATAGCTAAATTTCAGAATTTGTTAAGCTTTGTATTATTAGAGTAGTAATGATTTTTTTTTCTTAGAGTAGATAATACATTTTGCACTTACAGCTGTAAACCTAGAAAATAATTGAAAATTAAAAATGTAATATTTGAGTAGTAGGCATAGGAAAAAAATTGAAAGTTACCCCTGCTTAAGAGAAAATGACCTCAGTAATAAATAACTTACCCATTACAAATTGCAAGTACGCAGCGAACTATATGCTCTGCTGTCCGTCTGGCTTATATAGTGGCTAATCAGGAAACCACCTGCTGGGAATAGTACTAAGACCTTAACCCAGGAAAGTAGATTTATATGTAGTATACATGTGTAATTAGCTTTTTTCTTATCAAATATGTATTTGAGTATGCTAATTCCTTCTATATTTGGATAGATTTTTCTTTTTAATTCTCAAGTTGTCATTTGACTTAAATTTATAATTGTTTTTTCTTTGTTGACAGTTTTTGCCTTTGTTTTAAAAGTTACATTCAATATTTTACCAGGTTTATGTTCCAGATATTTTAAATTGCTCTCAAGAGAAATCATTTGGACCTGTCAAATCTTCTCAAGATGAATCATTAGATATTAATAATTCAGATAATAAAATACTAAATGAAAAAAGATCCACGATTTCATGGGAAAGTAGCCTAGAAGATGTGGTGGAAGATGAAGATTTGGTTGAGGATCTAGAAAAAGCTGAAGAAAAGCAGAATGTGGAAACTGAATTTATTGATGAAGATCTAGATGATACATTAGAGGATGATAAGGCTTTTAGTAGCCATGCGGGGAAGAGAGTATGTATTAACTCATACTTCTAAAATTGGCTTATTTATTATTCTGAAGTTTTGGTTAGTAATTCTTAAGGCTCTTTCTCCCATTTTTTCCAACAATACACTAAGTTTATCTTTCATTACATGTTTTGAAAGTTGCCATTTCCTTCTCCAATACATGAAAGTGAAAAGTGAAAGTGAAGTCGCTCAGTCATATTTGACTCTTAGCGACCCGATGGACTGCAGCCTACCAGGCTCCTCTGTCCATGGGATTTTCCAGGCAAGAGTACTGGAGTGGGGTGCCATTGCCTTCTCCAAATATAATGAATACTCATTTGCATTTCATCTGGATTTGCTAGTTGTTAAAATTTTACCATTTTTATATTCTCTTTCTGTGAGTGTGAATACACATCTTTTTTGCCTGTATCATTTGAAAACAAGATGCAGACATAATGACACCTTACAACTAACTACTTCAGCATGTTTCCCAAGAACATGGGCGTGTTCCTCACAATCAAAAGGCCATTTTCATACCTAAGCACTTTCACATTAATACAGTAACATAGTGTTGTATTGTCGATATCGAGATTTCTCTAGTGGTCCAAGTATTTCCTTTCATAGCCACTTTGTTTTTGATCTACAATTCAATACATTGCTTTTGATTATCACGTTTCTTTAGTTAATCTCTAATCTAGCATAGATATTTTTGAAAACTTGTGGTTAATTGTCTTGTAAAAAACCTCCAGTCTGGATCATCTTATTATCATAAGATAATTATCATAAGATGATCCAGGTTTAACACTTTAGGCAAGCTTGTTATATATATGAAGTTCTGAATTTCCCATTGAATCACATTAGGAGGCAGAGTGTCTAATTTCTCCATTTTTGGTGAAGCCAAGTTTTAGTTAACTCGGTGTTGTGTTTCAGGTCTCTTTTCATTGTTCCCCAGTATCGTTTCACCCTGTGATTTTAGCATACTCCTCCAAAATTTTACCTTGCAGTCTTAAGTACAAGAGTGCAAAATGTGTGCCTAGTACCGATTATTCTATTTTAAAAAATCACTTGATCATCTTATATTTATAGAAACAAATAAGATTTAATGGTGTTTCTTATAATTTCTGTCCAAATAAAATTCATACATATATTTAAGTTTCATTAATCCTGAAATACGGCTTCCCAGGTGGCTCAGTGGTAAAGAATTCGCCTGCCAGGGCAGGAGATGCAGGTTTGATTCCTAGGTCAGAAAGATCTCCTGGGGAAGGAAATGGCAACTTGCTCTGATATTCTTGCCTGGAGAATCCCATGGACAGAGGAACCTCGCGAGCTACAGTCCATGGGGTTGTAAAGAGGCGGACACGACTGAGTGACTGAGCACGCATGCACACAGTTCTGAAATATAGATCATGTCCACATTACTGGTTCCCCTCATTAACTGACTTGAGTGGTGTTGACACATCTGACATCATAGTACTCTTTTGGACTATAGACGTTTAAATAGATCAGTGATGTATTGAGTTAAATACTCTCATCTTAATAGTTTATTCCAGTGTCCCTGAAAGCCACTGTTGTGCCTGTGTTGCTTAGGAATGAAGATGAAAGCTTCAGATGCCATTAGTCCTAGTTTATCTGGTCACCATGTGATTGAACATGCTTTACCCTGGATCTCTGTAATGTAGTACTTCCCTCAGTGAAAAACTAGGCTAAGTTGTTAATAGTCGTCCTTTAATTTTTTTTTGATCTCAAAACTGAAGTTTATATATCAATGTAATGTTTGTTAAACTTACTAAGTTAGTCATTTATGAATTTATTAAGGAAAAATAATGTCATTTATGTAGGATTATGTAGTGTAAATGCATATCTTATAATATTTACTAGGTACTTCAAAATTAAAATTTTATCCAAGTTTTTTGTAATACTTCTCAAAATTAAAATGATTAGGCTTCTCATGCTTCACATTGTTAGCATTTTATTAATTAGAGGGTTGTGAGTATTAAAGATCATTATGAAATTATTAAAGATCGTTATGAAATATATTGATAGTAACATATCTATGCTTAAAATTCATTTAACTTGAATAACCAACCAGAATTTTTTTCACTCAATACTTTATCATATACTAACAGTGGTAGAAAACTAGTTGTTGAGAATTACTGAAAGAAACCAATTTCCCAAGGTTTTCATACAGATTTCTCTGAGTCTCCCACATTTCTTCTTCCATGTGAAAAGTGAAAGTGTTAGTAAGTCGTGTCTGACTCTCTGTGACCCCGTGGACTGTGCCTGCCAGGCTCCTCTGTCCATGGGATTTCCCAGGCAGAAATTCTGGAGTGGCTTGCCATTCCCTTCTGCAGAGGATCTTTCCCACCCAGGGACTGAACCTGGGTCCCCTCCATTGCAAATGGGTTCTGTACCATCTGAGCCAATAGGGAAGCCCCTCTTCTTCAATAGTTACTGTGAGTTACTATTAAATATTTATTGTTTTGAACAGTGGGAAAAGTCTGTGGTTATTTAAAATTATAAAAATATTATATAATCATGACAGAGTCTAGAAAAAGAAAAAGGGAAATAAATATAAATGTCTCTAAATCTACTTATCGTGTTAATAGATTTTTACTGTTTGTTACAATATTGTTAACTGATTTTCTTCATTTAAAAATAAATTGTGGAAATTATGAATTGTAAATATGTCATCATAATTCATTACAGTAGTTTCACTGTATGATGGTGCTATAGTTGAACCCATTTCTTAAGTTTGACTTTCAAGTTGCATTTTACTTTTTTTTTTTTGTTTACATATAACCACTCATTGTTGCAAAAAACACAGTGTCTATTTTATAGCCAAAATATAAAATTATTTCCTCAGTAGAAGTTCTTAGAATTTCAAAGTCAAGATATCTGTAAAATATTTTCAAATATAAAGTTGAGAAAGTGAAAGATCTGTAGCTTTGAGAGAGTTTATTAGTTTCTTATTGAGAAACTTTAATCAGAAACCTTAAAAAAAGGCTATCAGGCTGTTTTCTTGACTGCTATAATTTACATACCTATACTGGCTATAATGTCAAATTTTAATTGTTTTATTGTTTATTGTCCATGTTAAATGATTAATTATGTGTGTGCTTTCAAAGACAGAGTTGTTGCTTACATTTGGATAGTTATAGAAACCCAATAAAATATGTAATATCTCCCTTTGCCATTTTGAAAACTGGGGATTCACAGTAACTGCTCTGTGTAACATGTCAGCTTTATATTTTGACAGACTAACTTTAAACTCAGACTTAAGCATTTACCACAGACTTGGTCCTTACTTTCCCTACCTAGGAAATTTGAGTGCTCCTACTAAGTATAAAAAGGGTTGTGTAGATTAAATGAAATAAAATATGAACTCCCCAAAGTAGTTCCTAGTAGATAATAGATGCTCAAATTTTCTTTTCTCTTCATTCTTTGTGTAACCAGACAGACATTTGAACTGTGTTTCTAAAATGTGGTGAGACGAACTTGATTTTTCACATTAATCAATCTCTGCATATACATAGTTTTTAGTGAAAATACTATCTTTGTTAAAAAGAAACATAGTAATGAAAAGTTTTATTTTTAAACACATGGAATATCTTTCTCTTGGAATTTATTTGCTTTTTAATTAGAATTTTAATATTTATATTTTAGAAACTTCTGGATTTAATAGAAGATTTGAAAAAAAAACTAATAAATGAAAGAAAGGAAAAGTTAACATTGGAATTTAAAATTCGTGACGAAGTTACACAGGAGTTTACTCAGTATTTGGCCCAACGAGAAGCTGACTTTAAGTAAGTTTTTTTGTTCATGTCTAATAAAAATTGAAAATTTTATTTACTTGTGAAAAAAATTTATTTTTGCTTTTTTATATTAGGTGACTTCTAAACTCTAACCTTTATGCAAGCTTGAAAATAGCTATTACTAATCCCCATGGTGACTGTGAATTATATATGAGTGAGCATTTAAATTGACTTTTAATTTATAAGTCTTTTTATTTACTTTCTGAGCTCAGATGGTAAAGAATCTGCCTTCAGTGCAAGAGACCTGGGGTCTATTCCTGGGTCAGAACGATCCCCTGGAGAAGGACATGTCAACCCACTTCAGTATTCTTGCCTGGAAAGTCCCATGAACAGATGAGCCTGGTGGGCTAGTCAGTGGGGTCTCAGAGAGTTGGATACGACTCAGCAACTAACATTTTCACACTTTTACTTTAATTTATAATGTGCTTAACCTTAGAAATTTAAAATAAAAATGTAAAGTAGTGGTTTTTCTGTTTCTTAATGGGATTTATTTCTGTTATAAAGGGAAACTCTCCTTCAGGAACGAGAAATTTTAGAAGAAAATGCTGAATGTCGTTTGGCTATTTTCAAGGATTTGATTGGTAAATGTGATGCTCAGGAGGAACCAAAGAATGAAGATCATGCCATAAAAGATGAAACTGAAGTATGTTAACTGAAATATTAAATACATGAAGTATAGGTACCAGGATTTAGTATATAACATCAGTGATAATTTAATATACTTCAGAATTTAAAAAACCACTTAATATGTAACTTTAAGTAAGTGTGCTTTGTTAGGAATATAAACACAAATAGTTTAAGTATAGCTATTGAACTTAGGAAAAAGTAGCTTTTACGTTTATATCTCAGTTTGGTGTTGCTTGAGTCATTGTGTTGTTTGTAGGTAGATTGCTTTTTGTCTGATTATGGGATACCCACTCAGATTTGTTTTAAACTCAAGAATTTTATGGGGCTGACAGACTTGTGGGATCATTTAATTCTATTCTGATTAAAACAAAAATATATATAGAAAAATCATTCTTGCTTGGCTGAATAACCGTTCTCTACTGTTTAGGAAACATTTTTCTTTTCTGCTGCTTCTATGGAAGCTGAAATTAATCATATCTTTTTGGAATGGTTGGTTGTTTTTGTTTTGCTTTGTTTTTTAATTACTCAGTTCAGCGGTCCACGATGATAATGTCTAGGCTCTTGCCCTCAAACCATCATTCTGTGTCCCTGACATAGTTTGGGATTCAGTCTGAATTGTGAAAATGAGGATTTGTTTCTTCAGCTTACCCAAAAAATATTTTAAAGACTCATATGACTAAGAGTATACCTGAACTAGGTAATTATAATTGTTCTGTAAACTGTACATAAACAACGTACAGTTTATGACATTGTTCTTATGGAGAAATAAGTCTCATGTTCCATAAAATAGAAGATGACTAATGGAACACATCTTTTTCATATTTGGAGCTACTTCTATATAAGAAAACATAAACATGTCTATAGTCACCTAATAGAAAAACATAAATAATATGTTTAAAAAATTGTAAGTTGTGCATTTGTTTTGCTATTTGTTTTTAAAACATGCTAGATGGTACCACACTGAAGTAGTGAAAGCCACTGTTAACATTAGGCATGTGGTTTTTGCTATTTTTAGGAAGGACATAATTATGTAGGAATTGAAGATATTATTGATTCTCTTCAAGATGATGTCACTGGTATTAAGAAACAGGCTGAAATTGCTCACTTATATATTGCATCTCTTGCTGACCCCCAGGAAGCTATTGCTTGTTTAGAAATAAAGTTTAATCAAGTTAAAGCTGAATTAGCTAAAACCAAAGAAGAATTAATCAAAACCCGAGAAGAGTTAAAAAAGAGAGAAAGTGGTAAGTGGTTGTATTATATCCCTATGTAGATGTTACAAATTCTTAAAAAGACAGTTGGTAAGTATGAGATTTATGCAGCTTATTTACAAAGTGGTCAGAAAATGATGGAGGTAACATTTAATATTTTACCATTTGTATGAGTTTACAGTAATTTACTAGTAAAAATATATTTTTCCTTTTCTTTACTTTTAGACTAATATTACTAGAAAATAGACTTTCAGGAAAACCCAAAACCTAAGTGTAGCTTTATTAGCAAATTAAGAAATCTCATAGGAAATTGTAAAGCTGTGAAGTTTGTTCATTTATGTGTGTGTGTGTGTGTGTGTGTGTGTGGTGGTGGGGGACTGGGAGGACTTGTCACATCTGAGTTTCAAGTGTTAGATGAAATACGCTGCCCTTTTCTGTGTGAACAAGATGGGTGGAAAATAGCAGATAAGTGATGCCTCATTATGAAGTGGATCAGAAAGGTATAAGCTACTTCTCTTCTGACATTATTCCAGAAATTTCCTACTATTGAGCAGATGGCATTCATTTTTGCCCTGGGTTTTGAAAGTAGCTTTTTCAGAAACAGTATTTTCTGGTGGTAGAATTTGTAGCTGTTTGTGTACTTTTAGTGCTGTGAAAATTCTTTTTCCTGAGTATAACAATGAAGTGTCTACTGTAGCAGCTTATGTTTCATGTTTATTTAGTGATATATTTTTTTAGGTGCTTAGATATTTATTTTTAATATTCTTACTTTTTCAGAATCAGAAATTAATTTAAATTCATTGGTTCAAGAGCTTGAGAAATCTAATAAGGTAATGCGTTTAAGCTTTATTTTATCTTAATAAGGAAATTAATAAGTAAAATTGACAGTATGGATAATTAATGAGTATATAAGTGACTTCACTCTCATACCTCTTTCCACATATGGTCTCTGGAAAGTTTCTTGGTCTTTCCAGAAAAGATTTTATTTGTATATGTGTATATATATGTGTGTGTATGTGTGTAACATACATCTTTTAAAAAATTTATACAAATAGGATTGTAGTTCTGTGTCTTGCTTTCTTCCTTTAGAAGGCATCTTAGATCTGTATGTGCTGCCAGAGAATCATCTCTATGTCACTCTTTTACCAGGTACATTGTATTGAATAGATTATTTAAATAGTATTTATCTTGTCTGAAGTTACTGTTTTAAAATTTAGGATATGGCCTGATCAGTGTGCAGCATCAGAATCTGAAAAATCTCTTGCACTTTATACCTTCAGATCAGATAATTACTCTAAGTGGTTGTAGATGGATTTGACATTGTTAGATCTAAGTATGAAATTGCAGGGATACATAGAGGTGAAGTGAATTTAAAACTCTAAACTTAATATTTTTCCTGACCTTCTCTTAACTTACATTTGTTCTTCTAAAGAGCTGAATATTTTAACATATGATCAGATATAAATAATTCGAAATCTTGGCATCTAATACCCAGTACTTAAAAAGATAACCAAAATAATGTACTCAATACAAGACATTTTAGCTGTTGTTTAGACAGTTCCTATTCTCCTTTCCTTTTATTTTTTTCCTATTTATAAAAATAGCTGCTAGTTGTAAACATACTGTTATATTAAACTATGTAAAATAGAAGGTACAGTAGTCCCCCGTAATGTCTCTCTTACATTGAAAACAAATCCAAACCAACTTGGTTGGTAGCTCTTAGAGATTATTTTATGTATATATACACATAACTACACACATATATGTATTTTTTATAGAACATTTTCTATGAACTCTTTTAAGTTCTTTAGTTGTCTAAGTCTCACAACAACCTTATGATGCAGATACTGTTATTTTTTTATGTAGGCATTAAATAACTTGCTTGAGGTTCACAACTAGAAAGTAGAGAAGCTTGGAATCAAACCCAGATCATGTGACTCCTGATTCCTCTTATCCATTATGATGTATTGCTTCTCTTTCATTTTATATTTAGGCATGTTAATTTTTTAAATGAAAATAAAGTCATGCTATGCATAGTGTATTGCTGTTGTTTTGTTTTGTTTTGTTTTGTTGCTTAATCTTAAAATTTGAAGCAGTTCTAAACTGTATCATATTTGCATTCTAGTTATCCCCAAAGTACATTGACTAAACTTTGTTTTTTTCCTTCCCAAAGAAAATAATTATGCAGAATCAAAGAATTCAAGAGTTGATGGATAAAATTGACCAAAAAGAGGATACTATTAACAAATTTCAGAACCTAAAATTTCATATGGAAAACACATGTAAAGGCAGTGTAAGAATCTAATTTTATTTGTGTTATAAATTAAAGAAAGAATATGTTTTGTTTGGTTTAAAATAATTTAAAATAGCTTATACAACTTGAGACTAATTCACTAAGAATGTTGACTTGCTTATCTTGGCATTGAATGCAATTCACTATTGCACCGAGATGAATTTTTGAAAACTTAGAAGATGGCAGTTTGATCTCTACAAACTAAGCTATGAATGCTTTGTACATAAAAGGGACAAGACCGTGTAGCCCTTAGAAGTTTAAGCCTCAGCAAACTGGATGAGGAGCTCTGGGGTGAAAGAAACTTAAATGTGCTTTGATTCCACAGGTCATAAAGATCTGTATCTCTCTGTAGCTCTACTCTATTGATATATCTGTCTATATCTGTATGTCCATCTCTGTAGAACTATAAATGACATTAGGTTTTAGAAGCTTGTTTCTAGTTTGTACAGTTTTGCTAAAGTTCATCTATTTAATAGCAGGGATATTTTCTTTTAAAAATTACATTATTAACTATAGCATATAAAGCCTTTATGGGCTTGTCAGGGCTCAGCAGTGAAGAATCCGCTTGCCATGCAGGAGGTATGGATTCAATCCCTGGGTCGGGAAGATCCCTGCAGAAGGAAATGGCAACCCAGTCCAGTGTGTCTTGCCTGACGAATCCCATGGACAGAGGAGCCTTGTGGGCTACACTCCATACTGTTGCAAAAGAGTTGGACACGACTCAGTGACTAAAATATAAACTACAGTGTTTTAAGGGTTTTTAAGTAGCCTTTCATAAATAGAAATTTAGGTAATTTTATATTTAGTTAGTTTAGGATTGGATGATCAGCCTGTCTTTTAGTTGTTTTATTAAACAATGGTTTTTGGCTTTCTTTTATATTCATTTTTTATTGCAGTACCTTCAAATTATTTTTTGACATATTGTTAATAACACAATAGGTTGAGTAAATTAATAGCTAAAATTCTCTGCTTTTGTATGTCTTTTCTCTAACAGAGGCAAGCGTGGTATACAGTAGTTCCCCTTTATCTGCAATTTCAGTTTCTGTGGGTTAACCAAGGTCAGAAGGATTAAATGAAAAATGCCTGAAATAATTCATGAGTTTTACATTGTGTGCTGTTCTGAGTAGTATGGTGAAAGCTTATGCCATATTGCTCCATCCTGCCTGGCCTGACTCATCCCTTTGTCTAGCATATCCCTCCTGTTAGTCTTGTTTATCAGATTGTCTGTTGTTGGTATCATAGTGCTGTGTTAGAGTAATGCTGATTTTGCTTAATAATGCCCCCAAAGCAGAAGCGTAGTGATGCTGACGATTTGGATATGTCATAGAGAAGCTATAAAGTGCTTTGTTTAAAAGTAAAGGTAAAAATTCTCAATAAGGAAAAAAAAATTGTATGCTGAGGTTGCTAAGATCTATGGCAAGAATGAATTTTCTATTTGTGAAATTGTGAAGAAGGAAGAAGAAAATCTGTGCTAGTTTTGCTGTCGTACCTCAAACTGCAAAAGTTATGGCCATAGAGCAAAGGTGCTTAAGATGTAAAAAGCATTAAATCTGTACAAGATAATTTTGAGAGCAACAGAGGCTGCATTCACATAACTTATTATGGTATATTGTTATAATTGTTCTATTTTATTATTGTTAATCTCATTCTGTGCTTAATTTAAAAAAAAAAAAAATTTATTTGGCTCTGCCAGATCTTAGCTGTGGCGTGAGGGATCTTTAGTTGCAGCATGTAGGATCTAGTTTCCTGACCAGGGATCAAACCTGAGTCCCGGGCACTGGGAGCAGGAAGTTTTAGCCCCTGGGCCACCAGGGAGGTCCCTGTGCTTAATTTTTAAATTAAACTTTAGGCATGTACTAAACTTTGTAAGCATGTAAAGGAAAAAACATAGTGTATATAGGATTCAATATTTCCATGGTTTAAGGCAACTGCTAGGTCTCAGAATGTATTCTCTACAGGTAAGCAGGGACTACCGTATTATAAAATGTTACATTTGACCCTCCTTTGGGTCTTGAGAGTTGAATGCCAGTACCCACAACTTTCTCTGTATCTTCTCAACATTAGATAGGTTTTTGATGCTACAAGGGTAAATAAGGAACATTGTCTGGAGAAGCATAGCTCAACCTTTGTCTACTCTTGTAGCAGCCCTCTCTTTTGGCATTTATTATAATATTTATTAATTATAGATAAATATGAATGCCATTTATTGGCATTTATTATTATTTTGGCATTTATTATTGGCATTTATTCACTCCATCTGACTTTTTGTCACTTCCGTTGAATACGTTATTGTAAATTAATTAATAATTATATTAACAGTTTAGGATTTATGTTAATATAGTTATCAACAAATTATATTGGTAATGTAATTAATATTTTAATTATAATTTATAATTATATATTGTTGGATTTTTTTCCAGATCTGTTTTATGTATTATTTAACTTTTCTGAACTGGGAGAATACCCCTGTAGTAAGGTAGAGAGTTAGGAGAAGAAGCATAAAATGATTTATTTTGTCAAGAAAAACTGAGATTCTGTGTGCCGGGTGCTCTGCTAGATTCTAGGGATTATACAGATTAATAAAAACTACTCCCCTTAACAACTCCCCAGTAAGAGAAAAGCAACATAAATGTATTTATAATGAAATGTGCAGTGGTAATCAGTATGTACAAGAAGCTGAGAATAGAAGGGTTTGAGAGAATACTTTGTGCAGATGAAAATGATTAAGTTGAATCTTAAATGGCAAGTGAAATTTATCTAGTCCAAAGTAGGAGCAGTTGGTGGGTGTGAGGGACAAGAAGATACACTGCTTTTCTAGATAAAAGAATCAGAATGCACAGTTATGGACATAGAAGGCTTTCAGTCAGTGTAGGAAAGTATAAGTTTTAATAATTTGCTCAAGAAGAAAGTTTGAAGCAGGAGAAGTGAATAATGATGCTAGGAGCAGTAGATTGGGGTGAGATAGTGTGTGTGTTAGTCACTCACTTGTGTCCGACTCTGCGACCCCATGGATCACAGCCCTCCAGACTTCTCTGTCCATGGGATTGATTCTCCAGGCAAGAATACTGGAGTGTGTTGACATTTCTCTCTCCAGGGGATCTTCCTGTCCCAGGGATCAAACCGGGATCTCCTGCACTGCAGGCAGATTCTTTACCATTTGAGCCACCAGGGAAGCAAAAGGCCTTAAATACTTCATTAAAGCATTTGGGTTGTATTCTGTAGGCAGCAAGGAGTCTAAGGAGAAGGATAGCAAAGTTGATTTTTTATTTTGAGTTGATATTTTTAGAAACTTGGAAGATAGGATTGAAGTGGAATTAGAATGAAGGCTGGGAGACCAACTAGAAGCCTCTTGGAAAAGTTCTGGTGATAGTTGATGAGGTTTTGATTTAAGGTAGTTGGGTAGTGTAGTATGGATTAAGAAGAGGAAATTGATTTGTGAAATAAAAGGAGGAAAAACTTTTTACAACTTAGGGCTTTTGACTTTTTCAAGTAAATGAATTGCTGGACCTCCAGGCTCTTAGCACTTTGAGATTATTTGCCACCTGTTTTTGTTGAGTGAGTGAGTGAAAGTTGCTCAGTCTGTCCGACTTTGCGACCTCATGGACTATACAGTCCATGGAATTCTCCAGGTCAGAATACTGGAGTGGGTAGCCGTTCGCCTCTCCAGGGATGAAACCCAGGTCTTCCGCATTGCAGGTGGATTGTTTACCAGCTGAGCCACCAGGGAAACCCAGGAATACTGGAGTGGATAGCCTATCCCTTCTCCAGGGCATTTTCTGAACCAGGAATCGAAACAGTGTCTCCTGCATTGCAGGCGAATTCTTTACCAGCTGAGCTCCCAGGACTTGATCTGAATTTTAAGTTCAGCCTTAGATTTGTTGAAGGTTAAGGAAAAAAAAAAAAAAAAAAAACTAGAAAAAGAGAAGCCAGAGACAGATCACTTCTATTGCCTACAACTTTGAAGAAGATTGTTGGAACTTTAGCAGGGGATTATATCTATTTCTGTAGTATGTTTGCATATCACGTAATGTTAATAATGTTTATGTAAATAATAGTAAAAAAGCAATATAAATGTAAATAATAGTAAAAAAGCAATATAAAGTAAGCAATATTCCTAATTTAATAATCCTTGCTTTTGAGTAAATTTTTTAGATAGGCTCTAGACTCTGTTTTATCAACTGACTTAAAACAGTGTGCTAACTTGTTCACGTAAATAAATGCAAAGTAAATTAGAACTTAACCTGACTGTGCTGATCAACTGTTGATCTAGGGTCACTGTTCCAAAGAGTCCAAAGCAGACTCTTTTAATGATTAAAAGTTTGTTTTGAATGGTTCTTTAGCATCCTTCCTAACAAGAATACTCTAGGCAGAAAATATTCCTTTCGGGAACTGACACTTGTGGAGGATAGATTTTTTTCTTGGTGAAGATTGTATAGTTTGAAGAGGAGAAAATTGATTAGGTGATTATAATACGTCTGAACGTGGAAGAGGGGACAACTTAAAATTGTCGTGGACTGTTTGAAAACTCAGACTTTGTCAGAGGTCTGATCCCTCTATCCCAGGACTTTGTCACTTATCAGTGACACCAAGGGACTAATTGTGAAAAAGCATGGAGGTTGTTCTTCGTGATATTCTTTGATTAGGGCTATCTAAAAAAATTGCTCTTTTTTTTTTAATCATTACTTTATGACTTAAAATCGTTTAAATCTATATCTCTTAACAAAGTGATGATTTTATAATATAAAATGATGTTTTATTTTCTCATATAGTTTTACCTACCACCTACCCGCCCCCCGCAAATGGTTGGCTACCAATATGTAGGGATTTAATTAATCTCTGCCTTTCCCAAACCTTTAATTACTTTATAAACATGCACTTAATTGCTAAGGTTTCACCCTTCTTTCTGGCTTCCTTTCTGCTGTCCTATTAGGGAGGTGTAGTCTTTGCCTTAAAAAATGAAAATCTAAATGGTGTTTTTCATCTAGATAAACTAGGAACTCAGTTTTAAAGCAGTATGTAGATTGTGTATCTTTGAATATACAAAGGCAAGAAGCTAAGATTAGAACTTTTTCTGGGATTGGTTAAAGTGTAGGACGTGGTTACTTTGAGCTTTGGTTGCAAAACAAAATGACTGATGTTTTCTAGTTATTCATAATTACTCAAAATTTTAAGTGAAAGTATCTATAAGGAGCAATTATGTCATACTGTTTTCCTGTTTCTCTTTGTCAAAGCTCATTTTGTTTATGATTTAGAGGTAAGTGTTTTAGGACTTGGTTATCTGCAAATAAGTCTCTAACCCACCTAATCTTCTTAGAAAATCTAAAGATGAATTTGTTTTTAGTTTTGGTTTCAGGATGAAACTACACAGTTACTTTTTTTTGGTGGGGGAGTCCTGCTTACTGATTATACAAGTTAGTTAATATTACTTATTTCATAGAGTCATCAGTTATTTTAGGGTAGGGTGAGATTTAGGAAATAACCTAGAAAATATCTCAACAAACTTGAAAATATAATTTTTATAATGCAGTATTGAATTTTAATTTATATAGTTCTTACATTTATTATAGCTTTCTATATGTGAACTAATTTTAATTTATTTTACTTTAGGACAATGTTGGTAATTCTTCTTTAATAATAAACAGTAAATTGGTTTGTGATGAAACGACTGAAATGTCTAAGGACAGCAAAACTAAAAGGTATTCAGGAAGAAAAAGATTAAATGAAAATGAACTTCAACAAGATGAACCACCAGCAAAGAAAGGTACTTGTTCAGCTGCTAACAGGAGGCCATTAAGAAAGCTGACTCCTACACCAGGAAACACAAAAGTTGCAAGTAGAAGGAAATTTACTTATCTAAGGAAAAAACCTGAGAAAATCTAAATGTCCCTAATTTTTACACTAACATGTTATAAACTATCTAGAGGATGCAGGTATTTAAAGCTGCCTTTATTTTAATGTTTTTAGATATTATGCTCTTATCAATTTAGCATCATGATAATTCTCTTATTTCCGTGCCTATCGTAATTGCAAGTCACCTTTTCTGCCAAAATTTCTCCACACTTTGTTTCTCTCTTTATTCTGTTTTTCATTTGAAGAAAAGGCCATTTGACAGGAAGACTTTGAGCTAAACGTTACAAAAGGCAAATGTGGTCAGGTTGTGTTTTCTGTGAAACTGCTAGAAAAGAAGTGTGCTGAGCTTACTCACTTTATGCTGTACCTCCCTGGCTATGTAGGAGAACATAGCGGCTTTCACCTTGTCTCTAAACTATTCTGTCTTTAGGAGAACTTTTATAATATAATACAGAGAAGGAAGACTTTCTAAGAGAACATACATTACTTTAGAAACCTAATTAGCTGCTTCACTTTGAGATAAATGGATAAATTAAGTCTTGCTTTGTTTATTAGTAAAATAAGTTAAATATACCTGCCTCCTAAGGTTGTTAAGAATAAAAACAATTGGATAATACACCAATATAATACAAACTTCATAGAACCTCAGTAAAAGTAATGTTTTCAAAAGTAGTTGACTTAAAGGATAATATAGCAGTAGTCGGACATGACTGAGCGACTGAACTGAACTGAAAGCATTAGCTATATTAATGTAATAATTTATGAGCTAATAGGTTGAAACTAATATGCATTTGTTGCTGTTCAGTCACTCATTTGTGTCTGACTTTTTGGCACCCTGTGCACTGCAGCATCGGAGAAGGCAATGGCACCCCACTCCAGTACTCTTGCCTGGAAAATCCCATGGGCGGAGGAGCCTGGTAGGCTGCAGTCCATGGGGTCACAAAGAGTCAGACACAATTGAAACGACTTAGCAGCAGCAGCACTGCAGCATGCCAGGCTTCCCTGTCCTTAACTATCGACTGGAGTTTGCTCAAGCTCATGTCCACTGAATTGGTGATGCCATCCAACCATTTTATCCTCTATTGCCCATTTCTCTTCCTGCCTTCAATCTTTCCCAGCATCAGGGTCTTTCCCAGTGAGTTGGTTCTTCGCATCAGGTGACCAAAGTATTGGAGCTTCAACATTAGTCCCTCCCATGAATATTCAGGATTGATTTCCTTTACTATTGACTGGCTTGATCTTCTCGCTGTCCAAGGGACTTGTGAGAGTTTTCTCCAGCACCACAGTTCAAAAGCATCAGTTCTTCGGCAGTCAGAGTTCATTATGGTCCAACTCTCAGATCTGTACATGACTACTGGGAAAAACCATAGCTTGACTAGATGGACCTTTGTCAGCAAAGTGATGTCTGCTTTTTAACATGCTGTCTAGGTTAGTCATAGCTTTTTTTCTAAAGAGCAAGCGTCTCTTAATTCGGTGGCTTTAGTTACTGTCCACAGTGATTCTGGAGCCCAAGAAAATAAAATCTACCACTGTTCGCACTTTTTCCTTATTTATTTGCCATGAAGTGATGGAATTGGATGCCATGATCTTAATTTTTTGAAAGTTGAGTTTTAAGCCAGCCTTTACACTGTCCTCTTTCACCTTCATCAGGAGGCTGTAAAGTTCCTTTTCATTTTCTGCCATTAGAGTAGTATCATCTGCATATCTGAAGTTGTTGATATTTCTCCCAGCAATCTTAATTTCGGCTTGTGATTCATCCAGTCTGGCATTTTACTCTGTATATAAGTTAAATAAGTAGGGTGACAGTATACAGCCTTGACTTATTCCTTTCCCAATTTGGAACCAGTCTGTTGTTCCATGTCCAGTTCTAACTGTTGCTTCTTCACCTTTTTACAGGTTTCTCAGGAGGCAAGTCAGGTGGTCTGGTATTCCCATCTCTTTAAGAATTTTTCACAGTTTGTTGTGATCCACACAGTCAAAAGCTTTAGCATAGTCAATGAAGCAGAAGTAGATGTTTTTCTGGAATTCCCTTGCTTTTTCTGTGATCCAGTGGATGTTGGCAATTTGATCTCTGGTTCCTCTGCCTTTTCTAAATGCGGCATGAACATCTGGAAAGTCTCAGTTAACTTACTGTTGAAGCCTAACTTGGAGAATTTTTTTTTTTAATATATATATTTTTAAAATATAAATTTATTTATTTTAATTGGAGGCTAATTACTTTACGATATTGTATTGGTTTTGCCATACATTGACATGAATCCGCCACGGTGTACATGTGTTTTGAGCATTACTTTGCTAGTGTGTGAAATGAGTGCAATTGTGTGGTAGTTTGAACATTCTTTGGCACTGCCCTTCTTTGGGATTGCAATGAAAACTTAACTTTTCTAGCCCTGTGGCTGTTGCTGAGTTTTCCAAATTTGCTGGCATATTGAGTACAGCACTTTAATAGCACCATCTTTTAGGATTTGAAATAGCTCTGCTGGAATTCCATTACCTCCACTAGCTTTGTTCGTAGTGATCTTCCTAAGGCCCACTTGACTTCACACTCCAAGGTGTCTGGCTCTAGGTGAGTAATCATACCATCGTGGTTATCCTGGTCATGAAGATCTTTTTTATACAGTTCTTCTGTGTATTCTTGCCACCTCTTAATAATATCTTCTGTCTCTGTTAGGTCCATACCATTTCTGTCCTTGATTGTGCCCATCTTTGCATGAAACATTCCCTTGGTATCTAATTTTCTTGAAGAGATCTCTAGTCTTTCCCATTCTGCTTTTTTCCTTTGTTTCTTTGCATTGTTTACTTTGGAAGGTTTTCTTATTTCTCCTTACTATTCTTTGGAACTCTGCATTCAAGATAGGTATATCTTTCCTTTTCGCCTTTGCCTTTCGCTTCTCTTCTTTTCTCAGCTATTTGTAAGGCCTCCTCAAACATTTTGCCTTTTTGCATTTCTTTTTCTTGGGGATGGTTTTGATCACTGCCTCCTGTACAGTGTGTGAACCTCCGTCCATAGTCCTTTAGGCACTGGAGAAGGGAATGGCAAACCCCTTCAGCATTCTTGCCTTGAGAACCCCATGAACTGTATGAAACAGCACACTAATATGCATGGTCATTTTCTATTATCCACTGAACAAGTGGTGCCGTAACTACAGGGAGTATAACCTTTTTATGATTTCCACAGCACTGTTCCTCTGTTTTTTACCTTGTTTGGGGCCATGGAGTAGTTGAGAATTCAGGGTAGTTGAGAATATAGGATCTGTAGATCACTAGGAAGTGGAAGTGTGCAGGAGCGAGTGATCCACATGGTACAGCTAATCCTAAGGGTAACTCATTCATGAAAAAGATGATTATATAGTGATCTGAGTTGTTAGCAATAAATAATTTGGATGTGAGTAGGTTTATAAGTTTAGGTAACAAAATACTTTTTTTCCCCCTAAATTCATAACCACTGTGGCTATTTCTTAATTATTTGTTGTTAAGAGATTATAAGGACTACGTAAGAGATCATATGACAATTATAACTATAATATAACCATTTCCCCCCCTCTACCTGCTACTAAAAAATCTCCAGAACAAAATACATGATTTCTGTACTTACTAGGATAGGATTAGGGGGTTATAGTTATGCAGGATTGATGTTTTCTGCTCTTAAAAGGAAATGCAAAGCTATTTCCCTATGAAAGTGAATTTACTTCTTTGCGTCACTGTATCTGTATTTTGGGTAAACTGAATAACCATGTAAACATTTCAAGAAATAAGCCTTCAGAATAGTGATAAAGGAGACAAACCAGAAATATGCTATAGTCTGCTCACCTGTGACTTTTCAACCAAAACTAATTTTTGTAGCAAAATATAGGTAAAGCAGTATATGTACAGGTTGGGTGTGGTGGAAATATTGAATTAAAGTAATTATCTTTCTTATTGCTATGTTTATTTTTTATAAGTTAACCTATATTAGGCTCATATACTATAAAATCTACTTCATCTTTATTGCTAGACTAATAATTTAATTTCTTCTTGACAACACTGTTTTGAATATGGTCTATGAATCCTTTGATATGAAACATAAAAATTTATAAAAGGATAATCTGAATATCTGAATATCAGATGCAAATCCAATTTCCTGAAGTATCTTATGTAATTATCTAGTTTATTAAAGTATAGTAAGAGAACAACGTGACAAAATACTTTTTTTGATCACAAAAGCTATCTTGCACTTGCTTTAATTTACCTCAATGTTTAGGGATATGTCCATATAGTATGCATGACTCAAGTCTCTTCTCTCAGGATATTCAGGATTTATTTGTGAGCTCTGAATTTCTGATTATCATTTTTAACTTGCTTACATCCCATCTCTCCTGATAAAGGGTTCAGACATTTTTTTTATAACTTGTCTTCTTAAAGGGCAGGAGGATTTAGTCATTTCCACTGGTGAAGTTCCACCGATGAAGTCATAGGTGTGAAAATTGTGCCATAAGTACTAAATTACTTAAAGGGAAAGTAGAACAGAAGTGTGAATCAGGGGGAAAGAAAGTTATTCCACTTTGGGATGACGTGGCTACAGTTTTGTAAAATGTTAGGAGACAGTCTGATAAAAAATAATGCATTGGTTGAAGATTATTTTAAAAAATTCATTAGAATAAATGGGCAAGTTTGTTATAAAAGTAAATAAGAGTGAATCTGTTAGTTTCCAAAGTAGCTGGAATCCTTAGAATAAACTGAGAATCTGAAGGAGCTAAATTATGAAAATGTAACTACAAACATAGGAAAATCTTCAATAATCAACTCATTAGCTTTTCAGAAACCAGGCTATAGAGCAGGAGTAATGCCATGATTTTCCTCTCCTTTTTGAGTCAGAAGAGACAATGTAATTTATAGGTATTAAAACGTTATCCAGTGTGCTTTTAGTTAGTCTGTTAAAGAAATCTTGGAATCCTGTTATGGGATTACATAATTACTGCTGCCCAAGAGCATTTAAACTATTGCGTGAAGGAAAAGAATATGGATTGTATTTGAAAAATGAAAACTTAACAAATAAAGCTTGTTTTCACAAGTATACTACTGAATGTAAAAATGGATAAATTTTTGGAGTGGCAAAATGATGTTCCCAGATTATATAGTGAGTTTCGGGGTGAGGGGATACTCTAACAGGGGACATCAGTATATTGAGAGAACTGGGATTTCCCCCCCGCCCCGGTCCTGTTGAGGTATAATTGAGAAATAATATTGTGATATATTTAAACTGTTTAACATGATTTGATATACATTGTGAAAAGTTTCCCACCATGTTAATTAATTAATACATACATCATCTCATGTATTCACATATTTTCCCCCTCTTTTTCTTTTTGGTGAGAACACTCAAGTTATATACCCCAAGCAAATTTCAGTTTTACAGTACATTGTTATCAATTATAGTCACCATGTTATAGTTAGATCCTATGACCTTATTCATCCTCAACTGAAAAACTATACTCTTTTCCATCAACCACTATTCTACTCTTTGTTTCTATGAGTTAGATCTTTTTTCTTCCTTGTATCGATACCATACAGTATTTGTCTTCCCATGTGTAGTTAATTTCACAAAATGAACCCTCCAGGTTCACCTATGTTGGAGATGGCAAGATTTCATTCTTCTTTAGGTTGAGTAATTATATTCCACTGTATACATACTTACACCCCTTTTGAAAAAATCCATTCACCCATCCATTGACACTTGGGTTTTTTTCAACGTCCTGGCTATGGTAAAAAATGTTGCAGTGAACATAGGGCATGAACTCACATGAACTTTGAATAGTGATTTCATTTCCTTTGGATATATACTCAGAAGTGGCGTTGTTAGATCATATGATAGTTCGATTTTTAATTTTTTGAGAAATCTCCGTACTGGTTTTCTACTGCCTATACTACTTAATATCCCCATTAACAGTGAGCAGATGTCCTCTTTCTTCTCATTCTTGTCAGCGTTTGTTTTTGTTATCTCTTATCTTTTTGATGATAGACATCCTAACAAGGGTTAGGTGATAATCTTACTGTACTTTGGATTTCCTTTTCCCTGATGATTAGTGATATTGAACACCTTTTCCCGTACCTGTTGATTATTTGTATGTCTTTTTGGAAAAATACCTGGTTGGCTCCTCTGCCAGTTTTTAAATTGAATTGCTTGATTTTTTGGCTGCTGAGTTGTGTGTTTCCCATATATTTTAGATATTAACTCCTGGTCCTACCGGACAAATGGTTTGCAAATATTTTCTCCCATTCCACAGGTTGCCTTTTCATTTTGTTGACTGATTCTTGTGCGTGCATACTGTTTGTATGTAGGATAGTATTAATTTTAAAGAGCTTTTTATGATCTTAAAGATGCCTTCTTAATTGAACAGATTCATTAGACTGGGTACTATCGTCTCTCATCGAGATGCCCAAGAGCCTGCCACAGCAGGGGGGAAAATTTAAGGGCTTGAATCTCATTGCTGTGTGAGATTTGATATTTATCTCTTATGGAACAATTACATGTAGCCAGCCTGCCAGATAGGGGCTTTATAATGAAGCAAACTGATATGTTTAGATCCCAAATGTATTATAGGGGTGACCATCAAGTTCTTCCAGAAGTTTAAACAGATAAGTACCTGGATCATTGTGTATGTACGCTCAAGGTGTTTGCATGTACAATACATTCCAGATTTACCAAATCAGTATGTTTTATATCTGTTTGGAATCTACATTCTGAGTTCTCTTGCTCACTCTAAAACTAGAGAATCACTGTTGTAAAAAAGATACCGTAAAGATAAAACCTTAAAATTTAAAACATAAAATTACACTACAGTAACTGAGTTAATAGAACTGGGGCATGTTAGATTATAAATTTGCACATATCTAGAACCGGAGTAGGTGACTGATTACAAAAATTGTGTTTTTCTGATCCAGTGATATGTCTTAGAGATAGAAAAGGAGAACATAAGCAACATAGCTAAATGTCAAAAATAATTCATTTAGGATTATTGTTCAAGTATGTAAAGATGCATTAGACACAGAGAGTCTTCTGTTGGGAAATTTGGAATATAATAGATGAGAGCAACAAGTATACATAGTATTTCAATATAATATGATGTACTCAGATTCATAGGATAATATGGTGGCACTTACTAAAAAGACAACTATAAAATATACCTTTTAAAGATTCTTTGTACAGTTAACAACTGAAAGTAATAGATTTTTTGGAGAATTTCAATCCAGTTCTCCCTTATGACTGCCTTCTACATTTATGGATTTCATATTGTACCTGGAACCTCTAAGCAGGAATTTGATTCTTAATATGCTTAACGAGACTGCCAGATAAAAATACAGGTGAAATTGACAGATAAATGGCCAATTGGGGGGCGTGCATGAAGGTCAGAAGGACGTGTTGAGTGGATCAATACAGTATTGTGTAAAAAAGACATATAAATTGTATTAGAGTCATGTTGTATATAAAATTCACACATATAAACATCAAACCATGAAGTGAAATAGAATAGGAAAAAAATTTAAAAACCAAAGGTTCAGATTCTTATGTTTTGAAGTAATTTTCCTAGGATATGAGACACTCATCAGATGAGTTATTATCATAATGGAAATTGTATGAAAGCATAAAAAGATAAATTTGTATATCTGGAGAATTGAGAATTATGTTTCAAGAGTTAATCATGCAATCTGTGAGAAAAATTTGAACATAATTTATACTGGACAGTTGTGTGAGATGATTTATTTTGTCAACATAAATATTAAGAATTAACTTTTAGCTAATAGTGCATCCTCTGGACACAGTTTAATTTATATCAACTGTATTTGTTAAAGTTCTTGTACTTATATAACATTTAGAAAATGTTTTAACATACATTATATATTAATTTATTTGGCCCTCTTAACACTACCTTGTAGAAAGTAGGGCAGAGAAA
Organism: Bos grunniens; assembly: GCF_055505025.1. NCBI lineage: Eukaryota > Metazoa > Chordata > Mammalia > Artiodactyla > Bovidae > Bos > Bos grunniens. The sequence goes on from NC_141190.1 coordinate 11,748,816, forward strand.
TATCCTATTTTTGAAATGTAGGTATTAAGCCTGAAAAAGACAAACTTTTATTTATTTTTAACTAGCTGAGCTCTTCTGTACAGATTTTCAGTTTTTAATAATGTCTAACTATATCCCAAGCACAGTGTTCCAAGTTCATTTATTTTCTTGATCTTCACAATAACTCTGAGATGAAAGTGAAGTCGCTCAGTCGTGTCTGACTTTTTGCGACCCCACGGACGGTAGCCTACCAGGCTCCGCCATCCATGGGATTTTCCAGGCAAGAATACTGGAGTGGGCTGCCATTTCCTTCTCCAGTGGACCTTCCCGACTCAGGGATCGAACCCAGGTCTCCTGCACTGCAGACAGACTTTACCCTCTGAGCCACCAGGGAAGCCAGCTCTGAGATAGGTGATATTATTATTTCCATTTTACATTTGAGGAAACAGCCATGGAATCAAACAGTTGATTGACAGTTATGCAACTAGTAAAGATAAGGCTCCATTAGACTTAGCAGAAGTTTAACCATTTTTCTCCTAATTTCCGCTCTGAAAGTATAAGGCACTCTGTAAATCACTGATTTAGTAGACCTATAATATAATTGTACTTTTAAACTCTTCTTTAGTCAGCCTTAGGGTGTGATTCCCTACCCTCTGTCTCATAGTAATAATAGAGATTTGTGGTAGACAATTCAAATAACATTAAATGCTGTAAAAAGAAAGTAGAAGTAACTGGTAATCCCATTCAGAAGTAGCTGCCAGTATTTTCTAGTACATCCTTTACTAGTAACTCTGCTGTGACTTAATGGAACTATAATTTTTACCTAATTGGGTTTATAATATGTATGTTTTGCAACCTGATTTTTCTTTTTTAACTCAATAGCGTATCTCTGTTTTTCATTGTTTGTTTTCATATGTTTCATATTTTTGAATATTGGCTTATATGGTAACTTAGATTTTATTAAAGTTTGCAAGATTAATAATGTATATATATATTTTTTAAAGGACTTACGCATGCTAGTCCAGCTATCACTGAAGACCAAAAGAAAAGTGAAGAAATGCAAGAGAGCATTTCAGATGAGGAAAACATTAGACTTCTACAAGAAAATAATGAAGAGCTAAAAACACGTTTACTCACCATTGAGAATGAACTTAAAAATGAAAAGGAAGAAAAAACAGAATTAAATAAACAGATTGTTAGTTTGCAGCAGGAACTTTCTTCTTCTGAAAAAAAAAGTTTAGGCTTTAGTATAGAGGTCCAACAAATTCAGTCGAGTTATGACAATGTGATTTCTGAATTACATGTGCAGAAAAGTATAAATCAAGAACAGAAGGAAAGGATCATGAAATTGTCAGAGGAGATAGAAACTGCTAGACGAAACATCACAAACAATGTTTCACAGATAAAATTAATGCAAGCAAAAATAGATGAACTGCGTAGACTTGATTCAGTTTCTCAGATCGCAAACATAGATTTACTCAATCTCAGGGATCTGTCCAGTTGTTCTCAAGAAGATAATTTGCCAAACACACAGTTACATCATTTGGATAATGATTATTTGATAAGTAAGCAGGTTAAAGAACATGGTATTCAAGAACTTAGTAGGGAAAGGTCTTTCCACTCTACTGTTGAAGCCATTTGGGAAGAATGTAAAGAGATTGTAAAGACTTCCTCCAAAAAAACCCATCAGATTGAGGAACTAGAACAACAAATTGAAAAATTACAGGCAGAAGTAAAAGACTATACAAATGAAAACAATAGACTAAAAATAGAGGAGAGGGAGAAAAAGAATCAAGATGATTTACTAAAAGAAAAAGATAGTCTTATACAGCAGCTGAAGAAAGAAGTGCAAGAAAAAACCATTAGTCTTGATATTGAAGTACAGCATGTAGTGGAAGGAAAGAGAGCACTTTCAGAACTTATGCAAGATGTTACTTGCTATAAGGTGAAAATAAAGGAACTTGAAGCAATGTTAGAAACTCAGAAAGATGAATGTAGCCATTCAGCCAAGTTAGAACAAGAAATTATGGAAAAGGAATCTATCATTTTAAAGCAAGAAAGAAATCTGAATGAATGTCAAGCAAATCTTAAAGATTCTATCCAAAATGCCAGAGATTTAAGTGAAAGGGAAGTCAAATTGAAAGAAGAAATCATGCAGTTAACAAAAAATTTGCAAGATGCTAAGCATTCACTTCAATTAAAGGAAGAAGAAAAGGAAAGAAACTGGCAAGAAACAGAAAAGTAAGCTAAATGTTTTTAAAAGGTTTTAAAAATTTGCATTTCTTTTATTGATTTTTCCATATAGCTTTTAAAGAATTTAGGTGGGCATAACTTAAGCTGGTTAAATATAGCATTGTATGTTGAGAGAAGAACTTGAACTTTGTATAAACCTTTGGGACTGAATGTTATTTATATGCAGAGTTCTGTTTATAAAATCTCCTGAAATCCTCTTTGAAGTACTCATTCATGCTATGGACATTGCAAATTTGTGAAAAGATCTAATTTTGTAGGTTACTGGTCACACATATGATCCTAAGTGATTAGTGATATATCACCATAGGAAAGTGATTTTTGATTTTTAGGTTGAAAGAGGAGCTCTCTGCAAGCACTACTCTTACCCAGAATCTGAAAGCTGATCTTCAGAGGAAGGAAGAAGATTATGCTGAGCTCAAAGAGAAACTGGCTGATGCCAAAAAGCAGATTGAGCAAGTACAGAAAGAGGTTAGTTATTTGAAAAGTTGTGTGGCCAATTTAAATGATAATCATTGTTTTCCTTATATATCATGTTTATACACTAATTTTAGTATTGACCAGAACATTTGTCAACTCCATAATTTTTTTTAAAATGATGTGATCTGTTATTTCACCAAAAATTTAGTCAGCTTAAACAAACCAAAGAATGTCTAATAGTAAGAAAAACACTTGCCTTATATAAGATTAGAACCTTTTTTTTTCTTTTAAGGACTAAGCTCAAGTCTCCCCCAAAAATAAAAAGTAAACTTCTGTTTACAGATTGTATGTAGGAGAGTATGTAGTGCAGTTGTGACAAGTTTTTATTATAATTTGATTTTAAAAATAGGAAATACGTTCACATGGTTCCAAATGTAAAATACATGGAAGTGTATATAGTGAGGGGAGGCCGTCAGGCTCCCACCAAGGAATCAGATGTTACCAATAATTGTTTTTTCTTCACTTCTCCGTCTTCCTCTGTTGTTCCTTCCTTCTCTTGCTGTTAAAAAATGGAAACCTCCAATAAACACTATGTGAACCTTGTTTTTCTTCACATAGTGTATCTTGACTGTCTCTCCATCTCAAGATATAAGATATAAGTTTCCAGGTGACTTTTTTAATGACTAGGAACATGTATTTATGGTTAATAAGTCCCCTATTGTTGAACAATTAAGGTAATTTCCAGTTAATGATGCAGTGATGTCATTTTGAACTTTTGTAAGTCTTCCTGTGAAATAAATTCCTGAAAGTGGAATTTATGAGTCACTGGTTTGTACATTTTGATATTTTTTATGCTTTTTAGAGATTATGCCAATTTACTCACCAGAACTAATGTGTAAGAAAGTATTTTTTTCTATACTCTTATCCACAAAGTAGTATTTTATCATTATTTCTTTGATATCTGCTAACTTGACATGTAAATAATATATCTCAACTATAATTCTAACTTGCATATCTTTAATTAGAATGAACATTTTTTGGTTTATAGTTTAATTTTTTTTTCTCCTGTGGTCTGAGTATTCATATTCTTTAAGTTTAGGTTTTTTTTTTTTTTTTTTGTTATTGCTTTATGGGAGCTTATATATTTAGGAAATTAACTTTTTAGGGATATTAATTGTGGATAACCCCTGCACCTGACCCCTATCTTGCCATTTTTCTTGATTTTGATTATGGTGCCTTTTTCCCTTGGAGCAATTTATTTTTCTTTTATGAATGCTGTATTTTATATCACAATTAGACCTTTTTTAAAAGTTGAAATAATTTTAAATATTTTTCATTACTTAGAGTTAGTTACAAAAGAATACTTAAATGCTAAGGTCTGAAGATTGTTCACATAGCATGTTTGTGGGTCTCATCCATTTTTTGTTTCCTATCCCCAATGAAGTTAATATAATGAATGTTTTGTATTTGTCTTTTTTTAGATCTGTTAAAAATGTAAGTTAAACTATATATATATTTTTTATTTCTACACATTAATTGTGTTCTGAGACATTATCCACATCATATTCCTGAGAGTCATTTATGTATGTAGGTTATAGTTAATCACTTTCACTGCTGTGTAATGTTCCAAAGTGTGTGTGACTATGCAATTTAGTTATCTATTCTCTTGACCATTTAGATTGTTTTCATTCTTTGCTCTTAGAAGAAAGAGTGATCCTATTTTAAACATGCCCTAGGTATACGTGTACAAGAATTTGGAGAGCATGGGGTGGAATGGTTGGGTCAGGAGATAAAGGGGTATCTTATGGTTTTAAGTTGTATTCCTCACAGTGTCTGTTTTTATTCACTATATGTCTATTCTAGTTTTCACTTTGTGAGATACGTTTGTTCATATTTTCTTTTAATTTTTCTGTCCTTTTAAAAATTATTATTGTGTTGGATTTCTTTATCCTTGTGTCTGATTCTTTTTAAAAAATTTTTTTGTTTATTTATTTATTTTTGGCTGTGCAGAGTCTTCACTGCTACGCGAGAATTTCCACCAGTAATTCTTTACCATTTCCCACCAGGGAAGTCCTTGGTTCTAATTCTTATAAAATATATTGCAAATACCTTCTAGCTTACTTGTTGAAAGTCAGGCCTCCTCTTTCTATGAAAGCCAGTCAGTGTTACACTTATTTCTGTGATTATTTTTTCCCTTAATTTTTTTCTGTTATCTCGATATTTATTTTTTTGTTAGTTCCTCTGCTGCTGCTGCTAAGTCGCTTCAGTCGTGTCCGACTCTGTGCGACCCCATAGACAGCAGCCCATCAGGCTCCACCGTCCCTGGGATTCTCCAGGCAAGCTGGAGCGGGTTGCCATTTCCTTCTCCAATGCATGAAAGTGAAAAGTCAAAGTGAAGTCGCTTAGTCATTCCCGACTCTTAGCAACCCCATGGACTGGACTTTTAAAAAGATTTAAAACTTTTTTATCCAGCATTTGAAGTCCTTGAATAATTTTTTTAGGTAGCCTAAGAAAACTGACAATAATATAACATTAATGTAAATTAAAAATGAATGAAAAGAATGGGTGTGAACTTTTTGATCAAATAAATTATAATTTTCATGACTGTTAGGCCTGTACTGGTAAAGAGAAGCTCCCGCTAAGACTTGGGAGATACCCTCCATCTCCATATATGTAATATAGTTACTCTATGTGCTTGTGTGTTTTTATTTTTATAAATGGGATCAGCTATACCTAACAGAAGCAGAAGATATTAAGAAGAGATGGCAAGAATACACAGAAGAATTGTACAAAAAAGATCTTCACAACCCAGATAATCACGACGGTGTGATCACTGACCTAGAGCCAGACATCCTGGAATGTGAAGTCAAGTGGGCCTTAGAAAGCATCACTACGAACAAAGCTAGTGGAGGTGATAGAATTCCAGTTGAGCTATTCCAAATCCTGAAAGATGATGCTGTGAAAGTGCTGCACTCAATATGCCAGCAAATCTGGAAAACTCAGCAGTGGCCACAGGACTGGAAAAGGTCAGTTTTCTTTCCAATCCCAAAGAAAGGCAATGCCAAAGAATGCTCAAACTACCACACAATTGCACTCATCTCACATGCTAGTAAAGTAATGCTTAAAATTCTCAAAGCCAGGCTTCAGCAATATGTGAACCGTGAACTTCCTGATGTTCAAGCTGGTTTTAGAAAAGGCAGAGGAACCAGAGATCAAATTGCCAACATCTGCTGGATCATGGAAAAAGCAAGAGAGTTCCAGAAAAACATCTATTTCTGCTTTATTGACTGTGCCAATAAAGCATAGTCTTTGACTGTGTGGATCACAATAAACTGTGGAAAATTCTTCAAGAGATGGGAATACCAGACCACCTGACCTGCCTCTTGAGAAATTTGTATGCAGGTCAGGAAGCAACAGTTAGAACTGGACATGGAACAACAGACTGGTTCCAAATAGGAAAAGGAGTACGTCAAGGCTGTATATTGTCACCCTGTTTATTTAACTTCTATGCAGAGTACATCATGAGAAACGCTGGACTGGAAGAAACACAAGCTGAAATCAAGATTGCCAGGAGAAATCTCAATAACCTCAGATATGCAGATGACACCACCCTTATGGCAGAAAGTGAAGAGGAACTCAAAAGCTTCTTGATGAAAGTGAAAGTGGAGAGTGAAAAAGTTGGCTTAAAGCTCAACATTCAGAAAACTAAGATGATGGCGTCCGGTCCCATCACTTCATGGGAAATAGATGGGGAAACAGTGTCAGACTTTATTTTTGGGGGCTCCAAAATCACTGCAGATGGTGACTGCAGCCATGAAATTAAAAGACGCTTACTCTTTGGAAGGAAAGTTATGACCAACCTAGACAGCATATTCAAAAGCAGAGACATTACTTTGCCAACAAAGGTTCGTCTAGTCAGGGCTGTGGTTTTTCCTGTGGTCATGTATGAATGTGAGAGTTGGACTGTGAAGAAGGCTGAGCGCCAAAGAATTGATGCTTTTGAACTGTGGTGTTGGAAAAGACTCTTGAGAGTCCCTTGGACTGCAAGGAGATCCAACTAGTCCATTCTAAAGGAGATCAGCCCTGGGATTTCTTTGGAAGGAATGATGCTAAAGCTGAAACTCCAGTACTTTGGCCACCTCATGGGAAGAGTTGACTCATTGGAAAAGTCTCTGATGCTGGGAAGGATTGGGGGCAAGAGGAGAAGGGGATAACAGAGGATGAGATGGCTAGATGGCATCACTGACTCTATGGACATGATTCTGGGTGACCTCCGGGTGTTGGTGATGGACAGGGAGGCCTGGCGTGCTGCGATTCATGGGGTCGCAAAGAGTCGGACACGACTGAGCGACTGATCTGATCTGATATATAAATACTGCTTTTAAAATTTGATCTAATTTTAAGATTTTTTTTTTTCATAGTTTTAGGTGGTATCTCTTTTTAAGTAATGTTTTACTGTGCAGATAACTAACATTACTCTAAGGGCGAGAATTAAGAGTGTCTTCTGTCTTTCATTGTTCTGAACTTACATGTATCATCTCATTTAATTTTCATACAAATGTTAGGCATAGGGACTATTTTTAGCTTCCATTTTATGACTAGGGAAATAGGCATTAAGAGAAATAACTTGTCCAGTGTTAGAGGCAGGATGGAAACGGAAGCAGTCCTTATGTACATCTTGGTGTAATATATAGTCTCTATATTATTGGCAGACAGTTTATTTCTGTAAAATTGATGAAGATGGTGTTTATTAGTGGAAGTCCCTTGTTTTTGAACAAAATAATATATAAAGTTAAATTTTATTAATGTATGATTATACAAGGAATATATGTTTATTATAGTAATTTTGGAACATACAGGAAAACTAAAAAGAAATGTAAAAATCCCCTGAAACCAAAGAACTGCTATTATTATGGTATCTCCATAATTTTTATGAAGGGGAACTTTGTTCAGTTTATTTCCTTCAGTTTATGAGATCCCTAGGTATCTTGAAAATTGGCCTAAAAATGTACTTTGATTACATGTTTTCTCTACTTATCCCTTTCCCTTCTCTCCCCTCTCTCCTTCTCCCCTCTTTTCCTTTAAGGTTTGCATACTAATTCAAAGTGCTTTTTGATTTCTTTAATAGGTTTGTAGGATTAAGTTATCTGTAACACCAAAAATCAATTGACCTTCCCTTGCATGGGTACTTTTTGATCTTATAATTGTTCTGTTTTCATCTTCTACATGCCATTATTAGCTGTTAAGTTACTTCTTATATTACTGGATCATATTACTTAATAAATCTTGGAAATCAGAGTCAGTATTTTTCCCCTAGAGTATCTCTATTGATTTTTCCATGATAATGATTTCCCTCTTGCATGCATGGGACTATTCTGAGTCTTTTTTGGGAGCATTTATAGAGTTTGAGATTCTGATAATTTGAGTTACATCATGTATGTTGAAATCTGTAATTTTTCTAATGCTCTTAAAAGGACATTAATCTTTGAAACAGTGGCCTTGAATTTTAAACAACAAAAGCAGTTAATATTTTTATAAATACCTAATTTGATTTATTACTTTGTAGATCTCTGTAATGCGTGATGAGGAGAAATTGTTGAGGATTAAAATTAATGAACTGGAGAAAAAGAAAAACCAGTGTTCTGAGGAAATAGATATGAAACAGCGAACCATTCAGCAACTTAAGGTAACAGTTTTGTTTTTAAAGATGATTTAAGTAGATTCTGTTGGTATATTTTAGTGTTTAATTAAATGTATATATATATATTTCTAAGTAAGAAATGGATAATCTGAGGATTGTAACCTGGAAGACAGTCTTTCAGAAGGCTCTTAGGACTGTTCTACCCATTAGAGGTCAAAGCAAAATTGCATACTTTTTGAGACAAAGGGTTATACATCAAATGATATATTGTTGACAATTTACAGTACTCAGATGTGCAGTATAAAGTGAGTAGGGGGTAATCATGGCCCATTTGACCATAAGAAGGAAGGTTATCTCCTAAGGAGTTACCTTGCTGGCACCAGGAGAAAATAGCTTTTTACCATCCAGCAGGCATTCCTGTGTCTTCTAAGGAGGGGTTAATGCCAGTGCATAATGCACAGTTAAAATAGGGTAGGAGGCGGGCACAGAGAATTTTATGTTTGAAAAAAATTTTTCTTTTTTTTCTTCTCCTGCCTTAAAATGTTTATCACAACTCAGGACTCTTAGGTGGTAAACCCAGCCCAGTTGTCTGGTCAAGGTGCCTAGAATAGCTGGGATTGCTCCAGAGACGCGTTTGCATTTGCCGTCAGGGAAGGGCACCGCAGCCCTGGGTTTAGGGGAGATTCCCAGGCCTTGGGAGCCCAGTTTCAGGGGGATGTCTTAGTCCACCATCATGTTCCCTGGCACCTGCAGAGCAAGAGTCACGTTTTCAAGAGATGTTTAGAGGCCTTTAGGGGGGAAAAGCTGTTAAAATCCTACTTTCAAGAAGACAGTTAGTTCATGATTCCAATACCTTAGGGATCTTTAGGGGACTTTGAGGAACAGCTATGAGTACTTGGCGATAAATGATTTGAGCATCAGTCCAAAGGAATGGTGAGGTGTCAAAACAGATGGAAATTTTGTTTATAGTGCGCCCTTGTGTAACCAGACACCGACTAGGCTCTTTCCCTCACTGTCGGACCACCTTTGACTACCGCTGTTGTTCTCCGTCTATTTCCGTCCCCATCTGCCTACCTCTGTCGCTCTCCATCTGCTTCTGTCCTGTCTGACCACCTCCATCGTTCTGTTAACAGCCTGTGGTGTTCTCAGCGTTTGGGTCTCTGGTCACCCACTTCCGCCCTTCTCCGTCTGTTTGCATCCACCGTCCTTGTTCTCTGTTTCAGTTGTGTCATGCTACTGCATCATTCTACATCCACCTCCGTCGCTTTCCATCTGTCTACCTCCCTCATTCTCGTCTATTTCCACCCTGTCCGTCCACCTCCTTGGTTCTCTGTTTTCCTTTCTGTGGGTGCATCTCTGTAGCGCTGTTTCTGGTCTGTTTTGTCCCTGTCCGTCAGCCTTTGTAGTTCTCTGTGTTTCCATCCGTCTCTGTCCACCTCCATAGTTCCTCTCTCGTTTTCTTTCATTGTCTCTTCACCATCCTTCCAGCTCCAGATGGAAGGTTAGATTACCAGACAGGTTAAAACTAAAATTGAAGGATTTCCAGTGTCCATAAATTAATGTTGCGTCTTTTTCAAACCTTCCAGCTACTTTCTACATATAGGGCATGTGGGGGCCCTATTTTTTGTGCATCTTGAGTTTACTTGATAAAGAATTTATTTATGGTTTACTTTGTTGTTCCCATATTAAATATATTTCTTCCCCTGTATGCTTTTTGTGTTGTGTAAGAGAACATACATGCTAGCTTAAAACATTGAGTGAAGAAGATGATTTGACATTTTTGAGGTAGATTAAAGGTATAAAGTTGGGGGTTTGTTTTTGTTTTATTTTTTCCGATTATCACTCTCACCTTTACTCTGAGGTGAAACAAACTTGGAAGCTTAAGACTTAGCCTTCTAGGAGATGGATTTCAAAGTTAATAATAAACCCTGTTCAAGTCCCACTATTAAATATTGGTGTATAATTAAGTTTCACTTGGATTTCATGTTCTTTCATTTTGCAGGAGCAGTTAAATAATCAAAAAGTGGAAGAAGCTGTACAACAGTACGAGAGAGTGTGCAGAGGTCAGAGACACAACGCTTCTTCCAGTACTAAAAAGGCTGCAAAATAAGTAGCTAGAGGAACAGTTGCTTCATCATTTTCCTTTGAAAATTTTGAAGTGAAATAAGGACAATATAAAATGTAACTTTATCAAAAGAGAAAAGCATTGATTCTCAAGAGTAACTTACCACCCTGAAGTTTATCAATGAAGAGGGACTAATTTGGATCAGGAACTTGGATGTGAAAATATATGTCCCTACAGAATCTTATTTTCCTACCCTTTTAGGCCATTGTCCCAGAAGCATCTCATATTTCCGTAATATTTTTGGAATTTTCCTTTATTTTGGCTCCTTTGTCATTGTTGTCAGGTGTGAATAGATCTTGGCTAGTCTATAAAACATTCTTTGAACCAGAATATAGTTTCTTTCATATTTTAATATTTTATTTCTTGGCCATATATCGAGATGTGTGGTGTAGGCCCATTTTGAGTACTCTTAATCTTCCATCTTCTCCATTCTCTCTAAACTTTCATCCAGGCCACTTGTACCCTACATAGTGTCAGATCTTTTTGGGTTTTGCAATCCGTCCTTTCCTTTATTTTTTAATTATTTGTCAATTCATTTTCTCTCACTTTTGTTTTTTAAGTACTATTAATTGTATGAGTATTTTTTCTAAGTATAAAGGTGATGTGTAGCTTCCCCCTTTTTGAAACTCTTTTACCTTGGCTTTTTTTTTTTTTATGTTATCCTTTTTATTTAGGAATAATTTCAAAGGCATATTACTTATTGGATAGCTTTCTGTTCACAATTCCAATACCTTGGCTTTTGTGATCTATTCTTCTGGTTACTGCCTTTCTCTCAGAATGGACCTTAGCTGCTGTGACAGATTTCCTGAATAAGGCATCGTTATCTTTTTTGTGTTTGTTTTCACTGTTGAGTTCCTTCACCTTTGTGATTTTAACTTTGTATTAGACATTCTCTGACAAGCCAAAAAGTACATTTTTAGCTCTTAAGGATTTCCCTGGCTTCTAAAGTTCTATTTAAATATTGAATGCCATTTACCTAGGTATCTTATTGAGTTTTTAAATTGAGATATACAAACCATAAAATTTACCCTTTAAAAGTGTACAGTATGGTAGGTTTTAGTATATTCACAAACTTGTACAACCACTACCACCATATAATTCCAGAGCATTTTCATCACCCTAGAAAGAAATGCTGTACTGATTAGCAGTCACTCTCCATTCATGCTTCCATCAGAACTCCAGTTTGGTTTTATCTTAACATAGACATCTTCCCTCTGAGTGTGTTTTTCTTCTCCCTATCTGTTGCCACACAGACTTCCCTTTTCTTACAAGGACACCAATTATGTTGAATTAGGGCCCACTGTGGAGAAGGTGATGGCACCCCACTCCAGTACTCTTGCCTGGGAAATCCCGTGGGCTGAGGAGCCTGGTAGGCTGCAGTCCATGGGGTCACTAGAGTTGGACACGACTGAGTGACTTCACTTGCAGTTTTCACTTTCATGCATTGGAGAAGGAAATGGCAACCCACTCCAGTGTTCTTGCCTGGAGAATCCCAGGGATTGGGGAGCCTGGTGGGCTGCCGTCTATGGGGTCGCACGGAGTTGGACATGACTCACGTGACTTAGCAGCAGCAGGGCCCACTGTAATCCAGTAAAGGGAGTTCCCCAATGGCTCAGCTATTAAGAATCCACCTGCAGTGCAAGAGACATGGGCTCCATGCTTGGGTTGGGAAGATCCCCTGGGACTTCCCACTGGAGCAACCCACTCCAGTATTCTTGCCTGGAGAACCCCATGGACAGAGGAGCCTGGTGGACTGCAGTTCATGGGGTCGCAAAAAGTTGGACACTACTGAAGCAGTTTTGCATTCAGGTACACTAATCCAGTATGACCTTATTCTGAACTTGATTACCTCTGCAAAGACTCTTTTTCCCAAGTAAGGTCATATTCACAGGGAGTAGACATAATTTTTTCCCCTGACATGCTGGTGGGTATAAAGGAGTATGTCATTTTGGTTCACTCAGCTGCAGCAAGTCTTAGTTGTGGTCCGTGGGATCTTCCCAGAGAAGGCAATGGCAACCCACTCCAGTACTTTTGCCTGGAAAATCCCATGGACGGAGGAGCCTGGTAGGCTGCAGTCCACGGGGTCGCTAAGAGTCGGACACGACCGAGCGACTTCACTTTCACTTTTCACTTTCATGCATTGGAGAAGGAAATGGCAACCCACTCCAGTGTTCTTGCCTGGAGAATCCCAGGGACGGGGGAGCCTGGTGGGCTGCCCTCTATGGGGTCACACAGAGTCGGACACAACTGGAGTGACTTAGCAGCAGCAGCAGCATGGGATCGTCATTGTGTCTTTGAGATGTTTTGTTCTGGTGCACAGCTTCTCTAGTTGTGGACACAGGCTCCACAGAACAGGTTTCGTAGTTTAGACATGTGGACTTCGTTGGTCCACAGCATGTAGGATCTTAGTTTCCTGACCAGGGATTGAAACCATATCCCCTGCATTGCAAGGCAGATTCTTAACCATTGGACCACACGGTAAGTCCTGTTTGTTGTTTTGATTTACATTTCCTACTGATATTGAGCATCTTGTCTTCTGCTATTGGCCGTTGGTATATCTTCTTTGCAGAAATGTCTGTTAATGTCCTTAATGTGCTTTGCCTATTTTGGGCAAAAGTTGCCCCCTCAGACAATGCAGTTGGGTTGTTTGCCCCCTCCCCCAACTTGTTTTGTGTGTGTGTGTGTGTGGAGTTGTGATTTTTATATTTTCTGGCTTCTAGACTCTTATCAGGTAAATGTTTTCTCCTATCCTGTGGGTGGTTTTTCACTTCCTGGGTAGTGTCCTTTGATAGATAAAAGTTTTTAATTTTTTAAGTTAATTTTTATTGGAGTATAGTTGCTTTACAATGTTTACAAAGTGAAAGTTTTTCATTTTGACGTTACCTATCTTGTTTTGATTGCTTATGCTTTAGGTATCATGTCTAAAAACCTGTTGCCTAATCTAAAGTTACCTCAGTTTTCTTTTAAGGGTTTTATAGTTTTTAGCTGTTGTATTTAGGTCTTTGATTCACTTTGAATTAATCTGTTTGAGTATAATTTTGTATATTATGTGAGGTAGATGTCTAACTTAATTCTTTTTCATTTGGAGATCCAGTTGTCCCAGCACCATTTGTTGAAAAGACTATTCTTTCTCCTGTTGCATTGTTTTGCATCTTTGTTGAAAATCAGTTGACCATAAATGTAAGGATTTATCTCCTAACTCTTAACTCTGTTTCATTGTTCTATATGTCAGTCTTTATGCTAGTACCATACAGTATTGTTACTTACCTTTTAGTGAGTTTTGAAATTGAGAAGTATGAATTCTCTCACTTAAAAAAAAAATTTTATTTGGCTGCCCTGGGTCTTAGTTGTGGCACTTGGGATCTTTAGTTGTGACATGCCAACTCTTAGTTGTGGAATGTGGTATCTAGTTCCCTGACCAGGGATCGAACCTGGGGCCCTGGCAGTGAGAGATCTTAACCACTGGACTGCCGTGAAATTCCCAATCACTGAGTATTTCTAATCCAGAGTTTTACATGACATTTGTATGTCGTTTCTTTCACAAGTTGGTGCAATGTCCCTTCTTTGCACAACCAACCTGTTCTCGAACATTATGCTTAAGCTTTTCTTCCTTGAAGCCTTGCTAGGACATTATATAGCTTTCAGTGATCCTCTCTCCTGAATGTTAAACACTTGATTGATTGTCTGCCAGGCATTTATTTAGCTATGATAATTCATAGCTGTCTTTAGATAGCTTTGATGAAATATCTAGTTCCTGTCCTTTTGCTTTATTTTGTGTTTTATTTGTTGCATATTTCTGGATTCTTTTCTTGAAATAAAGTTCAGTTATTGGAGGCTGTGACCAATATAATTATCTTTTTTCTTTTACTGTTTCTGCCTTTCAAAATAGATGGATAGCCATTAGTGAAGTTATCATTGGTGTCTTGGAACTTTACTGATTGCTATCTAGATACTTAAACTCCTTTTTTTGAACCCTCTAATTTAGAGCAGAAGATAGGATGTAGGAAGAACAGATTATTTGAATAAAATTGTGATTAACTATATAGTCAATATATTTGCATATCATGCTTTTTCAAAGGAAGAGTTTGGGGCAGAATACCAGTACTACTTTAACCCTAAGAAAGAATTCTGTTTCATTAATTCTCCTGGTGGCTTATATCAATGAACAGAAATACTGAAAATTACTCAAAATATTTTCTCATTGTATTGTTTTAAGCTTACTTTATAGTAAGTATTTTAAGGAAGCCATCTTTAGATATTTGTGTCATTTTTAGTGTTTCTTTTAGTGCTCTGAGTTTGAGCTATGCATTTATAAATTCATCACCTCTGACATGAATAGTAGTCTTGGTAAGAGGTGTGGGAAGTTAGCCCTGGTACTGTGTCACCAAAGACAATAAGCCAGTCTTTCCTCCTTATCTCTTTCAGGTAGGATTAGAATTATTTATAATCCATTATTATAGTTATTTTTTCAAGGGCCAGAAACAGTTTTAGTAAGGTTATAATAGCACAGTTGTTCCTGAGGAGCTGGTTTAAAAAGCACTAGAAGTAAATATTTTGCTTTGAAAATTTTTCTAGAAAAAATAATTACTTGAGACTTTTGAAAAAGTAAATTTGGGATTGAGTATTTATTGTTTTAAGGAGGTAAAAATTATAGTTTTAGTTTTGGTTTAAGAATATTAACAGTTCAGTTCAGTTCAGTCGCTCAGTTGTGTCCGACTTTTAGCGACCCCATGAATCGTAGCACGCCAGGCCTCCCTGTCCATCACCATCTCCCGAAATTCACTCAGACTCACGTCCATCGAGTCGGTGATGCCACCCAGCCATCTCATCCTGTGTCGTCCCCTTTTCCTCCTGCCCCCAATCCCTCCCAGCATCAGAGTCTTTTCCAATGAGTCAACTCTTCGCATGAGGTGGCCAAAGGACTGGAGTTTCAGCTTTAGCATCATTCCTTCCAAAGAACACCCAGGACTGATCTCCTTTAGAATGGACTGGTTGGATCTCCTTGCAGTCCAAGGGACTCTCAAGAGTCTTCTCCAACACCACAGTTCAAAAGCATCAATTCTTCGGCGCTCAGCTTTCTTCACAGTCCAACTCTCACATCCATACATGACCACTGGAAAAACCATAGCCCTGACTAGACGGACCTTTGTTGACAAAGTAATGTCTGTGCTTTTCAATATGCTATCTAGGTTGGTCATAACTTTCCTTCCAAGGAGTAAGCATCTTTTAAGTTAAATTTTGTCAAATAGGTTTTTTTCTAAATCCCAGTATATGTGTTTATTAGTACAGGTGTACCTCAGAGATGTTCAGATGCTAAATCACTTCAGTCATGTGTAACTCTTTGCGACGTTGTGGACTGTAGAGCCTACCAGGCTCCTGTCTCCATGAGATTCTGCAGGCAAGAATACTGGAGTTGGGTTGCCATGTCCTCCTCCAGGGGATCTTCCCAACCCAAGGATCGAACCCAGGTCTGTCACATTGCAGGCAGATTCTTTACAGTCTGAGCCACCAGGGAGTCCCTTAGCACACCCGTGCACATAGTTAAATGGCTTAAAACAATGCAAATACATTACCTTACAACTCTGGAGGTCAGAACTCTGAAAAAAGGTCTGTTAAGGCTAAAATCAAGATATCTGCAAAACTGTGTTCCTTCTGGTTGCTTTAGGGGAGAATCTGCTTCTTTACCTTTTCCAGATTAAGACATAATAGTATTATGTTTAAAAAAACAGTGCTCACACCTAATTAAAAAATACTTCATTGCTACAAAATGCTAACCATCATCTGAGCTTCCAGGGAACTGTAATCTTTTTGCTGATAGAGTAGAGCCTTACGTTGATGCTGAAGACTGCTGACTGAACAAAGTAGTGGTTGCTGAAGATTGGGGTGGCTGTGGCAATTTCTTAAAGTAAGACAGTGAGGAAATTTGCCGCATCCATTGACTCTTCCTTTCGTAAACAATTTCTCTGTAGCATGCTCTGCTGTTTGATGCCTTTTTACCCACAGTAGAATTTTTTCAGAATTAGAGTCAAGCCTCTTAGACTCTGCCACTGCTTTATCAGTTTATGTAATATTCTGAATCCTTTGTTGTCATTTCAACATTTTTCACTCAGAATAGATTCCATCTCAAGAAACCACTTTCTTTGCTCATCCATAAGAAGCAACTCGTCGTCTGTTCAAGTTTTATCATGCGATGGCAGCAGTTAAGTCGTATATTCTGGATAACTGGCAGCACCTACGTCAGCACTTGGCTTCTTCACCTTGCACTTTTATGTTTTGGAGACAGCTTCTTTCCTTGAACCTCAAGAACTAACCTCTGCTACCTTGAAACTTTCCTTCTGTAACTTCCTTACCCCTCAGCATTCATCAGATGGAAAGAATTAGGGCCTTGCTCTAAATTAAGCTGTGGCTTAAGTGAATTTTGTGGTTATTTTTGATTTCTCTATCCAGGCCACTGAAAGTTTCTCTATATCAGCAGTAAGTCTCTTTCGCTTTGTTATCATTTGAATATTCACTGGGGTAGGACTTTAAAGTCTCTTGAAGAACTTTAATTTGCAGTCACAACTTGAGTATTTGGAACAAGAGGCCTAGCTTTTGGCTAGTCTCAGCTTTTGATATGTCTTCCTTACATAATCATTTCATGTCTAGCTTTTGATTTAAAGTGAGAGTTGTGTGCCTCTCCTTGAGCACTTCCTTTCACTTGAGCACTTAAAGGCCTCTGTAGTGTTATTAATTGGATTAATTTCAATATTGTTGTGTCCTAGGGAATCGGGAGGTCCATGGAGAGGGAGAAACAGGGAAATAGCTGGTCATGGGAGCAATCAGAGCACGCACAGTCTTTATGGGTTAATCTTACTATCTTGCATTGTTGCAGTTCATAGCATCCCCCCTAGAAATACAATAGTAATGTCAGAGATCAGTGATCATAGGTCATCATAACAAATACAACAATAATGACAGAATTATTAAAATGTGATACAGAGGCAGGAAGTGAACAAATACTGTAAAAATGGTGCTTATAGACTTGCTTGATGCAGGATTGCCACAGACTTTGAATTTATAAAAAAAACACAGTGTATCTGAAGCACAATTAAGTGAAGAACAGTAAAATAATAGTTTTATAATTTTCATTAATAGCTTAATTGAAAATGATTAATTTTATTTGAAAAGCTTTTCTGTCTGTTTATTCTTGCATTCATCTGTACATCAATTATTTGTTTGATCCTTCATTGATGCCAGTACTGGTCTAGGCATTGAAAATATAGCAGTGAACGAGACAAAGTTTTGTCTTGGTGGCACGCATATTCTATTTAAGTTAACTTAATTTTCAATATGGATATCTAGATGTAGATGTTAATAATTTCTAAAATGTTCTTTATAAATTTTTAGATCTGAGCGTTAAAGAAAAAATAATCAAAGACATGCAAATGACCCTGGAAGAACAAGAGCAGACTCAGGTAGAACAAGATCAAGTGCTTGAGGCTAAATTAGAGGAAACCGAAAGACTGGCCACAGGTAAAACAAGATTGCTTACATATTTCAAAGCATACTTTTTCATTTTCTTTCACTAGTTTGCTTTCCTTTTTAATGTGGTTTAATATTTATAATAATTTATAATAAGAAAGTATTTATTGTCTTTTTGGAATATCCTGTCACTTGTTATGTTTTACTGTGATGAAAATCATTGTATCTCATTGAAAAGAGGAATCAGTATACTTTCATAATAACTGGATGATAGCTTGCAGTGTTCCCCAGATGTTAAGAATAAACTTTCAACTTTTTTCACCTCTCTACAGCAATTGGTATCATCTTGTATGTTTAACTCAATAAATACTCTGATTCTGTCCTTCAGAATACCATCAGTGGGTTTTGTTTTTTTTTTTTTTAATTTTTGAGAGCATGAGGTTTCCTATATATTGGCATGCATTTAAACTGTATACTCAGAACACTATTCAATGAGTTATTGAGAGGTTTTCGTAGTTCTTGTCTTAGAATTTGGTAAACTTGTAGAATGGTCTGTGTGTATGTGTGTACGAAAGTCTCTCAGTCATGTCCGACTCTTTGTGACCTCATGAACTATACAGTCCATGGAATTCTCCAGACCAGAATACTGGAGTGGGTAGCCTTTCCCTTCTCCAGGGGATCTTCCCAGCTTAGGGATCGAACCCAGGTCTCCTGCACTACAGGTGGATTCTTTACCAGCTGAGCTACAAGGGAAGCCCAGAATGGTCTCAGTTCTATTTAATATCCTGGCCTATGATCTTCTGCTTCTGGGCTCTGCTGTCTGTATTCCTGTCTGTATCCCATGCCACACACATCTCTGTGCAGTATAACTTTTGCATGTAGTTTAAAAAAAAATTTATATTTTCATATCAGAATTGGAAGAATGGAAGGAAAAATACAAAGATTTGGAAGCCAAACACAATCAAAGTTCAAATAAAGAATTTGAGGATAACACAGATGTACTTAATACAAAACTCAGTAAGCTTCAAGATGAGTTACAGGTATGATTTTTATCTACATGTGTAATTTTATCTATATATTTATTATATTTCTCTTAAGATTATTTAGTAAATATTTTATAATTAATTTAGATATGGAGGTACTCATAGCTGGGAAATGTTAGAAAATAATTTCTCAGTACACATTGAAATGACATGGGGAAGAGATTCCCTAGAATACAAGCTACTAAGTGCCAATGAAAATGCAGTGGTCGGGTCTTCAGTTTTACATATTTAATTCTTGTATCATCATGTCTTACGTCTTTGTACCTATTTTTGTACTGTTTAAACTTTTAACTCTTCAAATACTGCTGTAGAGATGAAACTATTAGGAAAATTATTTTGATTATTGTAAATGTAAAGATGGGCTCGATAAAGGACAGAAATGGTATGGACCTAACAGAAGCAGAAGATATTAAGAAGAGATGGCAAGAATACACAGAAGAACTGTACAAAAAAGATCTTCACGACCCAGATAATCACGATGGTGTGATCACTGACCTAGAGCCAGACATCCTGGAATGTGAAGTCAAGTGGGCCTTAGAAAGCATCACTACGAGCAAAGCTAGTGGAGGTGATGGAATTCCAGTTGAGCTATTCCAAATCCTGAAAGATGATCCTGTGAAAGTGCTGCACTCAATATGCCAGCAAATTTGGAAAACTCAGCAGTGGCCACAGGACTGGAAAAGGTCAGTTTTCATTCCAATCCCAAAGAAAGGCAATGCCAAAGAATGCTCAAACTACCACACAATCACACTCATCTCACACACTAGTAAAGTAATGCCCCAAATTCTCCAAGCTAGGCTTCAGCAATATGTGAACCGTGAACTTCCTGATGTTCAAGCTGGTTTTAGAAAAGGCAGAGGAACCAGAGATCAAATTGCCAACATCCACTGGATCATGGAAAAAGCAAGAGAGTTCCAGAAAAACATCTATTTCTGCTTTGTTGACTATGCCAAAGCCTTTGACTGTGTGGATCACAATAAACTGTGGAAAATTCTTCAAGAGATGGGAATACCAGACCACCTGATCTGCCTCTTGAGAAATTTGTATGCAGGTCAGGAAGCAACAGTTAGAACTGGACATGGAACAACAGACTGGTTCCAAATAGGAAAAGGAGTACGTCAAGACTGTATATTGTCACCCTGTTTATTTAACTTCTATGCAGAGTACATCATGAGAAACGCTGGACTGGAAGAAACACAAGCTGGAATCAAGATTGCCAGGAGAAATATTAATAACCTCAGATATGCAGATGACAGCACCCTTATGGCAGAAAGTGAAGAGGAACTCAAAAGCCTCTTGATGAAAGTGAAAGTGGAGAGTGAAAAAGTTGACTTAAAGCTCAACATTCAGAAAACTAAGATGATGGCATCCGGTCCCATCACTTCATGGGAAATAGATGGGAAAACAGTGGAAACAGTGTCAGACTTTATTTTTGGGGGCTCCAAAATCACTGCAGATGGTGACTGCAGCCATGAAATTAAAAGGCGTTTACTCCTTGAAAGGAAAGTTATGACCAACCTAGATAGCATATTTAAAAGCAGAGATATTACTTTGCCAACAGAGGTTCATCTAGTCAAGGCTATGGTTTTTCCTGTGGTCATGTATGGATGTGAGAGTTGGACTGTGAAGAAGGCTGAGCGCCAAAGAATTGATGCTTTTGAACTGTGGTGTTGGAGAAGACTCTTGAGAGCCCCTTGGACTGCAAGGAGATCCAACCAGTCCATTCTGAAGGAGATCAGTCCTGGGTGTTCTTTGGAAGGAATGATGCTAAAGCTGAAACTCCAGTCCTTTGGCCACCTCATGCGAAGAGTTGACTCATTGGAAAAGACTCTGATGCTGGGAGGGATTGAGGGCAAGAGGAGAAGGGGACGACAGAAGATGAGATGGCTGGATGGTATCACTGACTCGATGGACGTGAGTCTCTGAACTCCGGGTGTTGGTGATGGACAGGGAGGCCTGGTGTGCTGTGATTCATGGGGTCGCAAAGAGTCGGACACGACTGAGCGACTGATCTGATCTCATTGTAAATGTAATTATTACGCTGAAAAAGAATAGAATTGTATGTCTGAACATTGGAATAGATTTGAAACTATATTACTACATTTGAAAATATATTACTACATAGAAGATAATCTGTTTTCTGTTTATATATTTTTCCGTATTTAGCTTTCACATACCATGAACAGGACGTACAGGGCAAAGATTTTTTAATGGGACTTAACAAATATGTAAAACTTTATACATTTTATTTATTAGAAGTTACAATCCAACTGTAGTTTTGGCATTGAAGAAAGCATAGTAATGGGTTTTGAAAAGATTGCATCTAAATTATTTTCTTAAATTCAGGCTGTATAGAATCAGATGTTAAACAAATAAATCCGTTCCTTTCTTTTTTGTAACTATTAATTACATACTATAGAATTTATCCTTTCCATTGTCAGAACTGAAAGCAGCTGGAACAGAGTGGATAATCCATTAGTTATGAAAAAATACACTAATTACTTTGTGAATATTCATATTAAGGAATACTGGTGTGTTTTGCATTCTAAAATAATAAGATCATGTATCTTAGATAATAAGCTTTGTAATTCTGTAATGGACTAGTGATAATTTATCTGGCACAGTGGTTTTGCAAGTTTTAAAAACAGATTTTTAAATACATAGCTTTTAGTGTAGTAGTATTATTTTTGCTTCAAAAGAAGTTTTACGTCAGTTTTGAATGTATAAATGAGATGTTTTTGAACTTGAAGGATCTATGGAAGCCTCTTTAAAATTTACTGATCAACTGTATTTTCTATCCAGCTATTCCCTGTATTCTTTAATAAATATTTGTCCTGTTACACAAGTTACTCTTTATTTGACATTCTGTATACCTGGGAAAATTTTATTTTGGAATCTCAGCTGGAAATGACCACTACAAATCAAAAAAATTTTTTTTAATCTAGCATTTAAAAAGACTTGGTTCTCTGTAATTCAGAAATTTCAGTTATTTCTTCTTAAGCTCACTGATGAAGGAAAGTTCTTAAATGGATTTTATAGCAAAATTAAGTTTATGAATGAAATAACTATTTAGGAAAGCAACCAACAGTGTTCATTTTATAGTCTGAAATATACTCAAACTTTGTCATTATTTAAAGAAAAATGCTTGTTTTAAGTTTTTGAAAAGGTGAAATGAAGAGCCATGGATTATATGGAAATGTTTATAAATGCAGATTTATTAACTGCTTTCAAAACATGTGATAGTTACTTATGCTATTTCTACATGTAGGAATCGGAACAGAAACATGAAGCTGAAAGAAAAAAATGGTTAGAAGAAAAAATGATGCTTATCACTCAAGCAAAAGAAGCTGAGAATCTACGAAACAAAGAGATGAAAAAATATGCCGAAGACAGAGAGCATTGTTTGAAGCAACAAAATGAAATGGTTGGTAATAGTTGTACTTTATCTGCTGTGTATTTTGCCTGCTTTCTTTGGCTTCTTAAATTGTTGCCTGGGATTCTTAGATTCTTATCAGTGTCTACATGGTTGTGTGGGTTTGGTTGGTTGTTTATTTTTAAGGCAGTTTGTCTATTTGTAAGATGAGTTTTCTATCCCAGTTTATCTTGAAGTTCTTATTCTTGGGAAAATAATTATTTCTCAATATCTAGATTCAGAACTTAAAAATATTTTCCTTTTGACTGCCACAGGGTTATCCCTACTAGAATGTAAAATATTTGCATTTTGAACTATAGATTCTAACATGGTGTATGCATTTTACCTCATAAGCTGCTTTTGTCAGATCTTTTTTTAAAAAAAAAAACATCAACTATATAGTTTCTAGAAGACTGTAGGTAGAAATAACTTTGTTTTACTAGCTATAGTTCTCAAGTAATTCTGTCTTATTAATAGTTTGTGTTTTTTCCTCCTATTTTAATCTACAACTTAGTCTCTTTGATACTCAATCAGAAAAAAGTTCAAAGTCATCGTTGATCCTGGGAAAACTATTGAGTAATATGTTATCTTTAAATGAAAAGATAACCTAACCCTAACCTAGTTCCCTGTTTACAGTAATGCTAACATGGCAGTATCACATTGCCATCTGTTGGCATTTCCTTTGTTTATGACAGAATTTTACTTATATCAGCTCAATTTTTCTGAACAAAAACATTAATTTTCACTAAGTTAAAGAAGATTTTCCCACAGATTTTAAGAAATATTTTTTATTTTGAAATCACTTTATTTCCAGAAACATTGCAAAGCTAGTACAGAGAATTTCTCTATATCTATTACCCAACTTCTGATGTTAGAGCTTACATAACAACAGTACATTGATCAAAACCAACAAATTAATATTATTATAATACTGATTGCTAAATTATGGATCTTACTAGAATTTTACCAACTTTCCCAATAATTTTTTTTTTTCCTGGATATAGGATCATATCTAGGATACTGTGTTCCATTTTAGTTGTCAGGTTTCCTTAGAGTCCTGACCCTGTTTTCTTTGTCACATGACAAAGTACGTGAGACTAATACTTGTTATTACTACAGCACCCAGGTAGCAATATATTTCACTTCATGTACCAATGCCACGTGACTGGAGTTACCTTCAGGAAGTGTTGTGCTGAGCAAGATTGAAATGCTACATCTATCTTAACAGGAAATGCTGCTGCTGGTTCTGTTTCTGTCCATAACCCATTTAACCTTCCAGACGGTAACAAGAGGCAAGAAGTGAAATCAGAGCTGTTGACTTTCATAGTCAGTCACTCCAGCCCCAAACCAGGAATGGGCCTACTTCTTTTCCTAATCAGTGGTCCCTCTGGCAGCAATGCCAGCAAGTAAACCTCCTTTGAATTTTTAGTCCTAGAGCAAACTAGCTTTCTCCTTTCTCCTATATATTTCTTTGCACTTGTACCTAGGACGTGTGTCTGCAATATTTAAGAAATAAATTGTTGATTTTTTAGAAGCCTTTTAAGCTGGAATACACAGAACACAGTAAGTAAAATAAACCGTAGCCAGTCCCCAGTTAACTACCATTGAGTTTAAGAAATAAAACAATATTAGCATCCAAGAGACCCCATCTTCTCAATGATAATAACTATTCTATCTTTTAATGTTAAACTTCAGTTTTGTTCATTTTTTAAAACTTTATATAAATAAAAATACGTAGAATGCATTTTCTTGTGCCTGGCTTCTTTCACTCAGTATTATGTTTGTGAGGATCATCTATATTTGTTCCAAGTAGCTGGAGTTAGTCTCCTTTCATTGCTGAGTATTTCAGTGTATAAGTATACCACAGTCTATTCAATTTAAAGTTGAAGATACAGAGGTTGTTACTGTTTGGGGCTGTTATGAGTAAGATATCCTGTAAACATTTTTATATATTTCTCTTAGTGCACGTGTGCATTCATTTCTATTGCATATATAGCCAAGAATAGAATCGCTAGTGGATAGGGTAAACATCCCTGGAGGAAGGGATGGCAATCCACTCCAGTATTTTTACCTGGAAAATCCCATGGACAGAGGAGCCTGGCGGACTGCAGTCCATAGGGTCACACAGAGTCTGACATGAATGAAGCAGTTAGCAGGCAGGCAGGCACGGTAAACATATGTGGAACTCTAGTAGAATGCCAGACTAATTTTCAAAGTAGTTTTACCCATTTATACTGCAATTTGTATTGTTGGATGTTTTGTTTATTGGCTCTGCCTACCCAAGTCCCCTTGTTTATTTTCTGTTTGACTATCTTTTTTATACAGGAGTTCCTTATACTTTCTGGATAGGAGTGTGTTGCAATTACCTTCTTTCAAACTCTGGTTTACCTTTTTACTCTCATTGCCTTTTTAGAACAGAAATGAAGAATTATTCTAATTCATTTTCTCAGTCTTTTCCTTTATTAACTTCAAGGACATGAAGCTGTTCTCTTACATTATTTCCAGAAAGGTTTGGGGTTTTACCTTTCCTATTTTGATTCCAGTGTTAATTTTTGTGTTGGGGTGAGATAGGGGTAAAGGCTGTCATCGTTCTTATAAATTTGAATTACCAATCGACCTGGTAGTACTTTTTGAAAAAGCTGTTACTTTTCTACTGCTCTGCAACTTTTGTTGTAGGTCAGTTGTCCAGTGGTTAACTTTTGTATATGGTGTGAGATTATAAGTTTTTTTTTCCATTTGGCTGTTCAGTTGTTCCATCACCCTTTGTAGAAAAGACTGTTGTTTTCTCCATTGAGTTTCTTTGACATTTTTATGGAATATCAATTGACCATGATATTTTTGGACTGTATCCTCTGTTCTCTGATGTCTGTATATCCTTAAGACAATATCACACTGTCTTTATTATTATATATAGTAGGCTTAAAATGACATGGTATGATTGCTTCTACTTTGTACTTCATTTTCAAAGTAAATTTGACTATGTCATTTGCATT
This sequence comes from Bos grunniens, assembly GCF_055505025.1. Taxonomy (NCBI): domain Eukaryota; kingdom Metazoa; phylum Chordata; class Mammalia; order Artiodactyla; family Bovidae; genus Bos; species Bos grunniens. The sequence goes on from NC_141190.1 coordinate 11,774,140, forward strand.
TTCATGTTATTTTTAGAGTCAGCTTTTCCACTTCTACTCACTCACAGACACACAGATACACACACACACTTGCTTGGATTTTTATTGAAGTTGCTTTAACTCTAGATCTTCTAAGGGAGAACTGACATTTTAAAAATAATGAATCTTTTAATCTTTGAACACAGGTTCTCTTTATTTAAAAAAGAAAGTGAAAGTGTTAGTTGCTCAGTCTTGTTCTACTCTTTGCAACCCCATGGACTGTAGCTGGCCAGGCTCCTTTTTCCTTGGAATTCTCCAGGCAGGAATACTGGAGTGGGTTGCCAGTCTCTTCTCCAGGGGATCTTCCCAACCCAGGAATCGAACCTGTGTCTCCTGCATTGCAGGCAGATTCTTTACTGTCTGAGCTACCAGGGAAGCCCCTTGTTTATTTACATGTTCCTTTATTTCTTTCAGCAGTGTATTGTAGTTATGTTTAGATCTTGCACATATTTTCTCTAATTTGCCAGTTTTTCAACCCAGTGAAAAAGTATTTTTAATTTTCATTTTTCTGTTGTTTGTTGCTATTGGTTTTGTCATTTATTTTTTTGTAATTTTACCATCTCATTTTGCAAATATTGAGGGAAATGCTAGAATTAGTTTAAAAGCTCTAATTGTTTATTGAAGGAAGTGCCCAGTAAGCTTTTTTTGTTTTGAATGAGGTGGGATAGGATATAATATGTGGATAGTTAAGGTATATAAAGGCATTATGTATTTGGTTTTTTAAGTAAATATTTTATCTAGACTTGTCTATGTAGTTTGTTGTGTATCCTGTTCACAGTTGTATTTATTGTGTTATCCATAATAACTTCAAAAATTCTTAGATTCATAATGTTACAACATTTACTTTAGCATTTTGTGTTTATTCTGTTTAGGAAATACTTAAAGGACAGTTGGCTGAGAAAGATGGTAACCTCCAGCAGTGGCGGGAAGAACGCGATCAACTTGTTGCAGCTTTAGAAATACAGCTGAAAGCACTGATCTCCAGTAATGTACAAAAAGATAATGAAATCGAACAATTAAAAAAGATCACATCAGAGGCTTCTAAGACAGTCAGTAGAATCTTTTTCTTTCTATGCCTTTTTTGATTAAACATAGGAGTTTTCCAAAATTATTTAATTGATTAACTTTTAAAGAATACAAATGTTAGTAGATCAGTTAGGAATCACAGATTGAAAAAATTATTTGCATGTTTGCCATGAATTTTGAGTTTTCAGAGTTTACTCTGAGTTGACCCATCAGTGACTGGTTGAGGAATAGTACTTTCTCTAATATTTTGGCCATATCTTCAGGTAGAGTATTTAGAAAATAAACAACTGGTGATTTAGTCCCTCATCTGTCTTTAAAATATGGCAGTGTGACTCAGCCTGAACTCTTGCTGATATTTAAATATTTGAGCCCATCCTAAATTTATGATAAAGATACACACTGTTTTTGAAAATAAGCACAATGGTGAGGAGATGTGAGTCATTCAGCAGGTACTTTTTTTTTCTTGGCCACACCACTCAGCTTGCAACATCTTAGTTCCCCGATCAGGGAATGAATCCGGGCCCCAGCAGTGAGAGCTCTGAGTTCTAACCACTGAACTACCAGGGAATTCCCAGGAGCTACTTTTGTAATATGCATTGGAGTTAGGAACCCTAGATGAAGAAAGTATTGCATTTCTCAGATAGCTGTTTCCCAGGAAAATTGAATCAGGGTGCATCTAAAGCTAGTCTTTTCAGAGTAAATGATTGGCATTTGAAAATATGCCATTCTAAAGCCTTTAGATAAATAATAAAATAAATGTGTATGTGTGTATCTGTCTCTTACATCAAAAGACCTTGTGATTCTCAGAGAAAGACTGCTCAAAACAGGTATTAGCATGTTGTATAAATTGTACAGAATAGACAGTTAGAAAAATGAGGTATCAACTACTGTCATTGTGGTTTGGGACCTTTGGGAAAATTACTCAACATTTCTGAACTTTAAATCAGAGGTGATAATGTCTTCCTAATGGAATTGTGAAAATTTATTGAGAGTGTTTATAAAACAGTTAGCACAGTTATTACAACAGTGGAAGTCAGTACATGCTAGTTGCTTTCTGCATTATGAGTGCAAATAGGATCCCTTTTACTTACAATTCTGGGTAGGTGACATAAGAGATGTATTTGACTTTTGATTTTGGTGGCAGTGATTAGAGGGTCCATGTTGGAATTTATCAAGTTTAGCAATGTAAATATGATTTTTTTTTATAGATAGGGTTTAGGAATAGAGAATATCCTGTGACTAAGTGGGATGAAGAGCGTGCAGCAAGGAAAAGTTCAGTTATCAGTATAGTCTTTTCTACTCTGATTCTGTAGTTGCATTCCTAAGACACCTCTAGTTTTTCAGAATTACATTATCAAAGTGATTTGGGAGGTTTAAGCTCCAACTCAGTACAGAGTCTGGTTTTGTTATTTAATGTCTCTAGGTCTCTGTTTCCTATACGGAAAGTAGAAATAATGATTCTTGCCAAATCTAACTCTGAGTTGCAATGAAAGTAAAATGAGAGAATATATGTAAAACACCTTGGAACTTGAAAGTAATCTTTCAAATTTCTGTTTAGGTCAGACTCAGAAGAGGCTGGAAAGTTGCCGAGTCTATGAGCATGCAAAAGAGGAAGAAGGAGAGTTAGTTGGTCATTGAAGTCTTTAGTTACTTCCAGTATTGAATTCATCTAAATCTTGATTTTATATTCTTTAGGTGAATTATTTTAATGTATATTCAGTTACAGCGGCTTGTTGCTTTAATATTTCCTTATTTTAGGAAAAACAGACCATGGATATCCACCTCACACAAATGAGTTCAACAGATCCTGGCAGGGTTGAAATTGAACCTCAGTCAACAAGTTTTGAAATTTCCAGAGGTGAAGTAGAGGTGGGTATTTGATAACACAGTCTGTTCTTTAACCCTCTTTGCCAATGACCATTAATTACTAAATAACACTTGAAAGTATAATTTAATTAGCTGTTGAAGGTATCTTGCTGTACAGTTAGCTATGAGTGCTCTTGGGAAGGAGAACTAAAGGCTTTTGAGGGGAGATGCAATTCTCCTGAGGAAATTTGATCCCCAAATGATACTGATCTCCTCAAAATGATACTGATCTCAAACAACAGATCTTTTAATATAAATAAATTTGATGGTCAGAAATAGGAAATCCCACCAAAGATAAAATTTGGATGACTGTTTTCTCTCATAAGTAGTCCATTTAAAAAGCATTCTAGTAAATAGTATTTTTTGGAAATTTTACCCACTTTACAACTTTATCACAAAATCCCAGTAACCTCACAGTGAAGTTTCTTTGGTTTGAAGTGGGCTTGGGGTTCTGTGACTCATGTTGTATAGCATAGAGTTTATCAGAGGGCCTATGAAATAGGTAAAAATCATATGTCACTTTTTGAAAATAAAATTACTTTTTAAAATATTTATTTCAAAAACATTTAATGGGAGCATTCATTGTTAGGAACTTTGCTAAGCCCTGAGGGTAAAGACATAAGATCGCCATCCTCGAGGAGTAAGAATTCTAATAAGACAGGTATTTAATGACTGTCTTGTTTGACCATTAGGACTGAGTGTTATGAAGAGAGTGCTGAGAAGGCACACTGAGGAAGATAGGATGAATTTTGCTTGAGTGGCTGTGTAGAAAAAGTAACATTATACTGGGTCTTGAAGGCTAATGGAAGTTTACCAAGCAGAGAATGGGAAGAGAAAGGCATTTTAATTCAGGAAAATAGCATAAGGCATTCCTTACAAGGCTTCAGAAGAACCATGTTACTTCCACCACATGCTGTTAGTCATAGAAGCCATTAAAGCCAGCCTCTATTCAGGGGCGGGGGGATGAGACTCTTGAGGAAGAATAGTATTCACAGCAAACTGTAGTTTACCACAGTGAGGGTGCTTATTACCTGGTAGCTCAGACAATAAAAAATCCGCCTGCATTGTGCGAGACCTGGGTTCAATCCCTTGGTTGGGAAGATCCCCTGGAGAAGGGAATGGCTATCCACTCCAGTATTCTTGCCTGGAAAACCCCATGGACAGAGGAGCCTGGCAAACTATAGTCCATGGGGTCCTAAAGAGTTGGACACGACTGAGCAACTTTAAATAAACAATAGATATTGGAATAGATAGGGTGCTTATTAAAAATCCTAGACTCTTTTCTTCGAGATTCCTGGTTTAGTAAATTCGTGGTAGAGTTCCAGAATTTTTAAAACTCTTTCTCCAGAGTATTCTTATGATGATACAGGTTTGGGAAATACTGAGTACCATGTGTAAACCTGGAGAAAGTAGATGACAACTCACTCTTTATATCCCTGTTGTGATGAGTTTGACCCAAACGTTTTATCTTTCCCAATTCATTCTTTTTAATAGGTATTTGACAGAGGTAATTTTTGGCAATTTAGAAATTCATGTTCTGCAAATACGGTTTGTTTTCCTTTTAAATTCTGTTGTAGGATGGATCTGTAGTCCTTGACTCTTGTGAAGTGTCAACAGAAAATAATCAAAGCACTCGATTTCCAAAACCTGAGTTAGAGATTCAATTTACACCTTTACAGCCAAACAGAATGGCAGTGAAACACCCAGGTTGTACCTCACCAGTGACGGTTAAGATTCCCAAGGCCCGAAAGAGGAAAAGTCATGAAATGGAAGAGGTAAATACTTAACTATTAAGTGAACTAAACAAGTAAGTTTTATTATTGTTCAGCTATATAGTTAAACTCTGCTACCTTGCCCTCCTGTGCATAAGCACTAGTATTAGAACCCAGAGTCATAGTTTACAGTGTATTTAATACTCTTAAGAATGTCGCTGTGCTAAACAGTCCTTAAACAAAAAGCTTGAGGATTTTAAAATGTGTAGACGTTTCCTTGTTTCAGTGAAGCTGTGATAGGTCAAATGGTGGTGAATTTTAGTAGAAAGCTATTTCAGTATTCCGGTTCTGTTCATACTTAGTCACTTTCCTTCCTGTGGAGTAGAAAAGGGATTAAGGATAAAGGAATTAGAGAAACTGAAATGACTAACTTGCTTGAATAGAATCGTTGTAATTTAGTTAAAATCTTAGGTCTCTATGATCGTAATAGGTTTCAGAAGAGAAATTCTTTTTCTGTGAGCCAGTATGAAAATTTGGATCCTGTTTAGTGGTAGGCCAAAAATGATTTACTTTTGCTTCTGCAGCTTTCTGATTGTGGGGTTACCAACCTTCTATCATATTCTAGCCATGTCGGTTCAGCAAGTCACATAAATTTTCTGATTCTCACTTTCCTCCTTTTGAAATAAAGAATTAGATATACTGTGTTTAAAATGTTTTGCTGTAACATTATGTACCTGTAATAGGTACATAATAAATGACAATATTTATGCTAAAAGCAGTATTTATGTTTAAAACTCTTTAGCACAATAACTTTTCCTCCAACTTGTCTTTTTCACTTCTTTAAAGAGTAGTGTATTTTCAAGCTGGTGGAAGAACAGAAATAATATTAAACATACTCCTGAGGCTCTCTGTCAGATAATACATTTGATGAATGAGTATTATTTAGCATATTTCTTGCTACACGTAGAGCACCTTAAAAGATTGTTTTGGAGAGCCTTAGTTAACTTTTATTCTATATTTAATACACTTAGATACCATTAAGATACAGATGACCCTTGGACAACATGAGGGCTCAGTGCCAGTCATTGTGCAGAATTGAGAGACAGTTATTTTATTCATTTTACTGCTGGTATATACTCCCCATTTCAGAATTACTTACAACAACAGATTGTTCAAAGTAAACCATGTAGAAACTTAAAACTTTTAAGTGATTTTGCTAGGCTCTTTCCTGCTATAGTAAACAGTGTTGTGAAGTCTTCAGGAAAATAATTTATACAATGCTATATTCTCCTCTAAATTCTACTCCAAATTTGAAGTGCTCTATTGAAAACAGCAAGTGTGATGGAGTTACAGTCTTTCTTCCTTTGCTTTCCTTGATTACCATCTATCTGTCTTTCCTGTCTTTAGAAAATCTGCTTCTTGTCATCCTTATGACTTTACTTTGTAACTTGAATTCTGAGGCTCAGTCGTGATCTTCTCTCTTTCTGTTCTTGCCTTCCCCCGCCCCCTTTATGCTTATCATCTTTAGCACAGTTAGGATTTGCACAAGTTCAATTCAGTTAATAACTACAAAAGATTTTGTCTTAAGTAAGGTTATGTGGGGAAAAAGAGTAAGATGTCATGCCTATTTAGTACTGAAGGCAGATTTTATGTCTTCACTATCATTTTTTACCTGTGCTTATACTGAAGATTTTTGTTTTCAGTGTCACCAAGTACCAATTAGAGGTCATACTCAGCATGATTTGGGAGTTGGGAAAAGGGTAGATATATTACTATGTTGTATTTTAAAGATGGGACTCAAAAGATGTTATCCCTTCATTTAAGTAATGTAATTTCATTATGATGCATGTGAAAAATTCATACCTTCAATCATTTTGTAATAAAAACATGTATTATATCGTCACGCTGTGCACTTAAACCTACATATGTTATATATCAGTAATATTTCACTGAAGGTGAAAAAATTGTGAGAAGAAAGTTGTACCTTCAGTCAGGGTTTCTCAGCTTCAGCATGATTGACATTTTTGGCCAGATATTTCTTTGTTTTGAAGAGTTCAATGTCCTGTACATTGTAGGGTTTTTTAGCAGTATTCCTGGCCTCTACCCACTAGTTGCCATTAAACCTGCCTCTTATACCCAGCAATGACAATCATAAATATCTTCAGACATTGCCAGTGTCCCCAGTCAGAATTGCTCCTGGTTAAGAACTATTTGCTTGTTTTTTTGTTTGTTTGTTTTCTTTTTTTTCTTCCTCTGGAGTCTAGAGAGAGAAAGAATATGTTGTTTAATCAGTGCTGAACTTCATTATTTTTAGGACTTTGTGAAATTTGAAAATAAGAAGAATGCTACACCAAGAATTAATTTGAAGTCCCCTGTTTCTGAGCATAGAAATTCTTTCAAAAAGGAACAAAAGGTTTGTCTTTTAATTTGTCCAGAATTGACCATTTTCATAAGTTACATTTGTGAAGTAGATGATGAAAATAAAAATGTCAAATTTGATTAGTAATTATTCAGAAGTTGAGTTTTGTCCAGTTATAACTCACTTATATTCTGTTTTCTATTTATCTAATTCAACTTAGAATATATAACCTTTAACATTTGACAGGTAGCAGGTACTTCCTGATGTGTTCACCTCTGACTTAGCACTCTTATCACACTCATTCTCTGGCCCTTTCATCCCTCTCCTATATTATTAACCCCAAGTTCCCTGCCTGAGAATTTATAACTTGTGTCTGGCCTCTTTAATTCAACTATGGCTATAACTGTTTGTTCTAACATGCCTCATTACCAATAACAACAAAAAAATGTTTGTTTATTAGGTTTCCATACGCCCATCATCTAAGAAAACTTATTCTTTACGGAGTCATGCATCCACAGTTGGTGTAAACGGGTCTGCTAAGAAAAAAGAAGGAACGCTACAGAAATTTGGAGACTTCTTACAACATTCTCCAACTATTCTTCAGTCAAAAGGTTTGCAGACTATTAATTAAATGACCCTTTATGTTACATGTATGGTGTTTTCTAATATCTGATTTGTATAAACTCAACCACAGTGACTCTTACATCTCCAGTAGAAACTGTTCTGTGTTAATGTTAGGTATTGAGGGAGGAAGCATGAACCTGTGATGTGCCTTGGCGTTCACTGTGTGGTGGGAGAGAACAGTCTGTATTTAAATAATTGATCCAGAGTAGCTTCCCAGGTGGCGCTAGTGGTAAAGAGCCTGCTTGCCAGTGCAAGAGATGTAAGAGACATGGGTTTGATCCCTGGGATGGAAAGATTCTGTGGAGAAGGGAATGGCAACCCACTCCACTATTCTTGCCTGGAGACACCAATGGACAGAGGAGCTTGGAGGGCTACAGTCCATAGGGTCGCACAGAGTTGGACACAACTGAAGCGACTTAGCATGCGTGCATGCAGACTGCTTAATGCATTGTAGAGATACAAGGAAAGAACTATGGTAGTATTGGAGGAAAAGAACTGTTGGGGCTATGGGAAGATTTGATATTAATAGAAGAGATGGGATTTAACTTGGGTATTGAAATGCTGGAAGATTATACCTCCTAGAAGTAACCACTATTAGTATTATGGTATATATTCTAGTGCTTTTTTCCTCTGCATGGATAAATATTACCTAATCTTATGTACTATATCAAAAACATATTTCTTTAAATATCTGTAAAGTTTAGTTGCTTAATGCTTTTTTCTTTATAATGTAGACATATTAATACTCTGGTATTAATATGTGATAAGATATATATTCTCTCTATACACTTACACATAAATACATACTTACATACACATCTACCAGAAAGAACAGTTTTATTATAAGTAGAGTACCAGGGAAGTGGAGCACTTGTGCAGGCAGTTCTAGGTAGCAATATGCATCTGGCATCTAGAATGTGGAGAGGTTATTAGGAGGAAGGGAGCAGGAAGGAGTGAGTTTTCATGAAATTACCTGAGTGGTGGTGGTGGGATAAATTGGAGACTAGAGGTGGGGAGAATGAGGAGGGAAATGACTAAAAGCAGGGGGACAGTTGAATTGAGTCACACTGGTTGTGTAAAAATACTTTGTGTAAAAACTTACCACAGAGCTTCCCAAACTTTCTTGGTTCACAATGCCTTTAATGTGTCAGTAATTTTTTTCAGTGCGTCCATGCACCCAAAGAAACACCTAAATAGTCCCGTCCATTAATACTTAAGGCCAAACAATCCCTGAAAATTTAGCTTCTGAAAATCCAGGTTGCTAAAATATGTCACCATCCAAAGGAAGGATATTTGATACCTTTTTGAAACTGTGTACTACCTTGAGTTGAGTGTCACTGTTTTCCTTAGAAATTTAAAATATTCCAAGTTGCTCTTGTGAATTTGCTGCAACATGTCTTGGCACACAGTTTGGGAACTTCAGACTTAGATCCATTTGTGTGTATGTGTGTGTGTGTGTATATATATTGTGTGTATGTATGTGTGTGTGTATATATATTGTGTGTATGTATGTGTGTATGTATATATATATATATATATTAAAAGTATACATTGTTGGAAAGGTATCATTTGTATAAGCATAGAAAATATCTGGAGAGGTAAACAGCAAATTGTTAAATGTCTAAATTTGGAGAAGTGGGACTTGTTATTTTAGATTTTTAGGTATTCTACTTAATTATATTGACCATTGTTTATATTTATTTAGTTGCTAAATTGTGTCCGACCCTTTGTGACCCCATGGACTATAGCCCACCAGGCTCCTCTGTCCATGGGATTTCTCAGGCAAGAATACTGGAGTGGGTTGCCATTTCCTTCTCCAGGGGATCTTCCCGACCCAGGAATCAAACCTGGGATTCGGGTTGATTCTTCCCGACCCAGGAATCGAACCTGCATTGCAGGTAGATTCTTTACTGACTGAGCTACAAGGGAAGCCCTTCTCCTTGAAAACATATTTCCTTTTGATATATAAACAATATATTGCCATAAAAAGCAATGCATATATGGTTTATATATTAACAGGAAACATGTTTTCAAATAAAGGGAAGTACCCAGATAGTAATGACTTCCTGACTTGGTTGATTTAGCTTAACAGCTTCCCTACTATATACCTGGTGTGGGTTTCTTTTTTTAAAACTCCTTTCTAGGAATATAAAGATTGCCTGTTTTGGATTGTAACTGCAGTACATGTCTCTTGTTGATCACTTGGAAATAAAGGGAAAAAAGAAGAAAATAGAGGCTAGTTCTTAAAATTCTGTTGCTCTGACAACTACTCTTAATCCAGTACTCAGTATCACTGTTCTCCCCATTTATCCCTTATGCCTATCTCCTATCCATTCAGTACATAGCAGCCAGAGTGATCTTTTCAAAGTACAAATTATTTAAGCCATTTAATTTTTTGTTTTCTTATTATCTATTCCAGTAGGATATAAGCTCTGCAAGTGCGACATGTCTGTCTTGTTTACATCTTCGGCTCTTAGTACAGTGGTTTGCACATAGTAGTGTGGGATTTTGAGGCTCCAACCCAAATCCTATGTGTGATTTGTTTCAGGCTGACCATGGGCGACTACAAAGGTTTTACCTGTTAGGCCTCATAAGGAAAAGCTGCCCTTCCCACATCAAACATGATACACAGCCAGTGCATTCCAGTCTTTGAAGGGAGTTAGTCAGTCAAGGACTCAGATCTCCTGCTGGCCATACTCTTACACATATCTGCATTCCTAGCCTGTGTGTGTGTGTTAGCCACTCAGTGGTGTCCAATTCTTTGTGACTCCATGGACTGTAGTCTGCTAGGCTCCTCGTCCATGGAATTGTCCAGGCAAGAATAGTGAGTGGGTTGCCATTTCCTTCTCCAGGGGATCTTCCCGACCCAGGTATTGAACCTGGGTCTCTTGCATTGCAGGCAGATTCTTTTACCACTGAGCCACCATGGAATTGCTAGCCTAGGGGCCTTCATTTGGATGCTCCTAATTGTGAGTGCCTTCAGTAGAGAATGTCCTCAGGCATCTCTGCTGAAGACTTTATGATGGGGAAGGAGAAGGAACCTTGGAGACACTTTTTTCCACTGACTGTACTTTTCCACTCCTCCCCTCTAGTCTCCAGCACCAAGGTCCATAAAACTGCAAGTGCGGAAGCCTTTTGACAGTGATAGAACCACCACTTCTGTGCTGATGCACCTGACCCAGACATGCATTATCCCATGGGGGAGTGTGGAGCAGGGCAGGGTTTGGTATGTTCTCAGTTTAGACTTCCCTGGTGGCTCCGATGGTAAAGCGTCTGCCTACAATGCAGGAGACCCAGGTTCCATCCCTGGATTGGGAAGATTGCCTGGAGAAGGAAATGGCAACCCACTCCAGTAGTCTTGCCTGGAAAATTCCATGGACAGAGGAGCCTGATAGGCTAGAGTCCATGGGGTCACAAAGAGTTGGACACGACTGAGTGACTTCACTCACTCAGCTTAGCCTCTTGCTTATTTAATTGCAGTAGATGGTTAAAGGCTTTAACTTCCATGTTGACTTATCTTAATTAGCTACTCTGACATCTGGCAGCTCCGCTCTTAGGCTCAGCTTAGCCACTGACAGGTAGACACTTAATTCTGCCTATTCCCTTAAATGTGTTCTTTTTTTAAAAAATATATATTTGATATAATATGTATATATATATTTATATATTTTAAATCCAGAAGTTTTCCTAAATGGAAATGTTTTGTGCTGAAATCAGTATTTGTCTGTTAAAATAAATAAATAAATAAAGCAGATGTACAAAGTAAGAAATTGAAAAATTCCTTTTCAACTCCCTAGAAACCATCAACTGTTAAAAATTTGGTTTCTATCTTTTAATCTATGTATCTGTGTGCATGTGTTTGTTAACTGGAAGTAAATGGCTCACAATTACAAGTTACTTTTACTTAATATTCATGTGGACATCTTTACATGTGAATACTGAACTAGCTCTGCCAACCTTATTATTCTTAGTGCTGCATGGTCCACTGTGTATGTGTACTGATCTTTTCCATAAATGTAGTACTGACCTCTTCCGAGTCGTTAAGGATGCCTGAGTTTTACTGGTGGTAGTATAATTTACCAGTATGTAAATTTACCAATAGTAAATTTACCAGATTTACAAAATTTCAACCTTTACAATATGTTGAATATTAGTGAAGTGATATTTTATTTATTTGCCTATTTTTGCTGTTGATCATTAGGTCATGTATTTATTGGGCATTTCTTTGTTTTCTATTTGTGTCCTTTCACCATTTATAAATTGCAGTGCTTTTTAATATGGCTCTTTATGAAGGGTTTATAATATTTGCAATTAGGAAATTATTTCAGGATTTAACTGATAAATTTTTTTTCATAGCAAAGAAGATAATTGAAACAATGAGCTCTTCAAAGTTCTCAAATGTAGAAGTAAGTAAAGAAAATGTGTCTCGACCAAAACGGGCCAAACGAAAATTATACACAAATGAAATTTCATCTCCTATTGATATATCTGGCCAAGTGGTAAGCTACTATTTCAGTTCTCTTAAAAGTAAAACTCTTTATGTTCTTTTTAATTCTGAAATACTCTTACAATTTGAATTACATAGTGGTTTGAATCTTTTATTCTGTACACCAAGTCTCATAAAACTTGCTTTAAAAGTTATACTATTGGTACTGGATGTGTTAAGTTTGTAGTAATTGAATGTAAATGCTACATTGATGTATACAAGTGTCACGTGCATCTGCATTGGTAAACTCATTAGAATTCTAGAACTTTTAATTCCATCAATAGAATTATCACTGTTTAATAATTTCTTGGCTTCTAACATCTGTTTTTTCATGTTATCTTTATCATAAGAGTTGTACAAATCTGGGCCTAAGTCTGCCTGGTAAAAATATAGACTTGACATTCAGTCATTTCCTCCCACTTTGCCTCTAAGCCTTCCATGTTCTCTTCAGAAAAGACTGTAGTTCGTCACCCCGACTCTGTGACTCATTCTCCTGACTCAGAACACGCTGTTCTATTACAGGGAAAGTTCTAATTTTCTATCATGCTTGCATTTGCCTAGTGGATAAAAGTGAAGATAGGAAAATAATTAAAGGAAAAGCCTTCAACAGGAAGTGGCCAAGAAAAATCAGGAGAGACCTTTTTGTAACAGTAGCTGTCAGATAAAAGATAGACACTTGAAGCAAGTAGTAAAGAATTAGGGTCATTAGGACATGCTTTTCAAGGTGCTGTTCTCTTGGTAACTTTTTTCCATCTGTCTGATAAAGTACATGATTTTCTCCCTTGGCTGAAATTGTTTCTTTTCTTAGTTGCAAAATAATGCTCTACTTGTTATTGCAAAAAATAATTTCTTAGAAATTACTCGAGATACTTGTTTCGAAATATTTTAGTTATTATTTCAAACTATGTATGTCCTGAATTCAGTAAAAGTGTGGATTTCTTTAATTTTAGAATGAGGTGGTATTTTAAGAATCTTTTATAAAGTCTACTGCCTCAGGCATGCTTTTTTTATAGAAGATAGTGTAATTGCAGTCCAGGAGGACAAAAATTACTGTCATGTACTTATTTCAGTTATTAAACACTGAAATATGAACATATCTTATTAATTGTAAGTAAGGTTTCATTTTTACTTTTATTTTCACTTATAAAATTTGTGAAATTGTTAATTTCAGATTTTGATGGACCGTAGAGTGAAAGAAAGTGATCATCAGATTCTCAAACGACGACTTCGAACCAGAACAGTCAAATAAATCACTTATGGAGAATATTTTAATATAAATTTTGTATTCATAATCATTGTAACTTGTATCATAACTTTTTAAAGATAATTGTATATACTGTGTTGCATCAAATCCCTTTGTATATACATTGTTATTTTATACTGGTATAATTTTAATTCAATAAAGAAAACATGTCAACAATAAGTTTACTTGTCTACTTTTCTAAGGCTTTTAAATAATAGCTTCTTTTTAATAATAGCTTCTTTTATCCTAGGCGTGGGCCCAGAAAGATGCTATGGTTTTTGTTTGTGTTTATATACATAGATGTTACAAATTAGATCTTTGGTTTACTTATATTTAACTGTTGTAGGACTTGCTTTTACTGCATCTGTTAGGAAATACAGGTGATTTTACATATCTATACAGGAAGTAAGTGTGTATAGGTCATCTGGTTGCTAAAATGTGCACATATTTTAGAAAAGATGTCAGGTTTTTAATTAGAATATCTTTTATTTTTAAATAATAGAATAGAGTTGGCTTTCTGAATTTTTTAGGACACAGATGATTAGAAGCAGAAAGTTAGAAGGGAAGAGGAGATAACATCTAGAGGCCAAAAATAACACTGTTATCTAAGAAATATAGAATTTTAGTCGGCACACGCCCTGCAACTAGAGAAAGCCCACATGCAGCAAAAAAGACCCAGTGCAACCAAAAAATAAATAAATAAAAATAATAAATTAAAGCCATATGTAGAGAGAAAACTGCAGTGAGGCAAGGAAGATCAGTGATTGCCTTGAAGCCATGGTCAGGAGATGGAATCTGAGGACATGAGGAAACTTCTTGGGGGAATGGCTATGTTCTGTGGCTTGAGTGTTCTGTATGCAATCTCTAAAAATAAAATTGTCTTTGAATTAATTTTATTGCTTGAAATATAAAGCTGGGAAAAAAGATTTTAAAATAAGCACCAAAACTGCAATGAGGTACCATTCTGTGGAGACCAGAATAGCTAAAATTAGAAAGACTGACAATACCACGTGAAAGATTCTGGCTTCTAGCATGTACATTTAATGGAAATTTTTTCCCCCTGTAGAGTAACTGCACTCATTCTTTATTGTGGCAAGAGATCATATTTTGGAAAATGTTTTGGAGGCATTTTTTGACCTAAGGTTCAGTTCAGTCACTCAGTCGTGTCTGACTCTTTGCGACCCCATGGACAGCAGCCTGCCAGGCCTCCCTGTTCATCAGCAACTTCCGAAGCTTACGCAGACTCACGTCCATTGAGTCGGTGATGCCATCCAACCATCCCATCCTCTCGTCCCCTTCTCCTCCTGCCTTCAATCATTCTCAGCATCAGGGTCTTTTCAAATGAGTAAGTTCTTCACATCAGGTGGCCAAAGTATTGGAGCTTCAGCATCAGTCCTTCCAATGAATATTCAGGACTGATTTCCTTTAGGATGGCCTGGTTGGATCTCCTTGCAGTCCAAGGGACTCTCAAGAGTCTTTTCCAACACCACAGTTCAAAATCATCAATTCTTCAGTGTTCGTCTTTCTTTATAGTCCAACTATCACATCCATACATGACTACTGGGAAAACCATAGCCTTGACTAGATGGGCCTTTGTTGGCAAAGTAATGTCTCTGCTTTTTAATATGCTGTCTAGGTTGGTCATGACTTAAGGTATGGTGACTTTAAAATGATAGAATTATAATAGAAACATTTTATTAAAGCTCACTTTAGAATACAGGTATTAATAATTCCACTTGATGAAGTGGTTATAGCAAATTTGAGGGAGTTTGCAAATCTGTAGGTAGAATTTAAAATGAAATATAAGACAAATATAAGCTGGGTTCTGAATGCCCTAGGGGCTATCATTAGAGGAAGGCTTTTGTAAAGGAAATAATGCTTTAATACTTAGAGTAATCACTTTCTAATTTATGTGTTTTATAAGTTTAAAATTTTATTTTTTCTTATGTCAAGTTATGCCCGATTTGTGATTAAAAGTCAGTTTAGCAAATGCTTATCAAAAGTTAATGATGATGAATACTATTTAAAGGCATAACAGAAGAAAGCCAAATATTATATAATCTAAAAATGGAAAGAGGATATATACTTCTGAATTCTCCTTTTGGTTACTAATTTTTTCATCTTCAGCATTCAAGAGAAGTGAAGACTTTATATGGAAGTTAAGGGAACAACTTCAAAGAAGTTTAGTAACCTATTGGTAGGTGTGTTAAGCCTGTAATTTTTTTCTCCCTGTGGCTTTCAGAGGTATGTTCATCTGTTAATGCAATCGTACCCATTTTTAAGAAGTCACAGTCCAGTATACTGAATATTCTTACTGATCTGAGTCTCAAATCTCAATCGGGGGGACCTGTGAATGTCATGTTCTGGTTACTCTGATCTACTATACCAAGCTGTGCTTCACTTCCCAGCTGCCCAGCTTCCCTAATCTTGGTCTTATTCACTGCTTTTGGAGCAAGACGAAAGTACTATACTTTAGCTATTTAATCTCTGCCTACAACCATCACTGCTGATGTAATTGCTATAACTGCAGTTTGATTAAGATGGGCATTTTCCATCCCCTCTTCATACTTGGTAAAGCATGTAGGCTATCAGTGTTTCTGATTTGGCCAAATCCCAGATACGGACCAGACTGGGTACTAGATTGGAATTTTACTGGCTGTCATTCTTCAAAGCTTTTCATTTCCTATTGGTGACTAGTATCTTTGAACCAGTATCTGAACTTTGTCTCAGTGTCACATACACAGTCAAGTCCCTTGTTTCCCCAAATACGGAATTCATTAAGGAACTACTATATATAGAACATAACTACTAAGGACCTACTGTATAGCACAGGAAACTATTCAATGTAATGA
Source organism: Bos grunniens (assembly GCF_055505025.1). Lineage (NCBI taxonomy): Eukaryota > Metazoa > Chordata > Mammalia > Artiodactyla > Bovidae > Bos > Bos grunniens. The sequence goes on from NC_141190.1 coordinate 11,790,326, forward strand.
CCTAAATGGGAAATAAATCTAAACAAGAATGGGTATATGAATAATTGATTCACCTTGCTGTGCAGCAGAAACGAACACGACATTGTAAATGAATTTATACTGCAGTAAAAATGTTTAAAAACAGAAAAATATCTACACTCCCCCCTCCCCACACACACACAAAGAGGAAGTTTAGGCTTTGCTTAGGCTGTTTCATGGCCAAGTAGGCTAAACTTTCATAAATGGGAGGCTTCATTGTGGCTTTCTAAACCTAAGGCTTGAGCTAGCAGAGCCTAGTCTAATAATAGCTAAGCATTCAGTCTTTGGTTCTAAAACTCACTTTTTATTTTCCATGTGACTGAGGAACATAAATTTATGTATAACAGTAGATGAACTGTTTATAATAGCCAGGACATGGAAGCAATCTAGATGTCCATCAGCAGATGAATGGATAAGAAAGCTGTGGTACATATACACAATGGAGTATTACTCAGCCATTAAAAAGAATACATTTGAATCAGTTCTAATGAGGTGGATGAAGCTGGAGCCTATTATACAGAGTGAAGTAAGCCAGAAGGAAAAACATAAATACAGTATACTAACGCATATATATGGAATTTAGAAAGATGGTAACAATAACCCGGTGTACGAGACAGCAAAAGAGACACTGATGTATAGAACAGTCTTATGGACTCTGTGGGAGAGGGAGAGGGTGGGAATATTTGGGAGAATGGCATTGAAACATGTAAAATATCATGTAAGAAACGAGTTGCCAGTCCAGGTTCGATGCACGATACTGGATGCTTGGGGCTGGTGCACTGGGACGACCCAGAGGGATGATATGGGGAGGGAGGAGGGAGGAGGGTTCAGGATGGGGAACACATGTATACCTGTGGCGGGTTCATTTTGATATTTGGCAAAACTAATACAATTATGTAAAGTTTAAAAATAAAATTAGAAAAAAAAAAAAAAAACAGTAGATGAACCTTATGGTACAGACTCAGCATGACTAGATTCTATATCCAATCTAAATGCAGATACATATTTTCCATGCAGTTTGTACACCAGCAATATGATTGATGACTAGTCCCACAAAACTAGTGCAATATTAGTTTTATATCCTTCAACTAGCAGTGTATGGTTCAAGAATACAGTTTATGTATTAACATTTAGCCTCCTGTCCATATTATCATTCCATTTATCATTTATTTGGGGACTCTTGTCTTTAGAATACCATTTAAAACTTAATAACCATTGACAGCACCAAAATGATGTTCTCGAGGTAAAATATGTACGTGGATTATTGGGCAATGTTAAAACTAACTTCTGAAAGTTTCAACAGAAAAGAAAACAAATGATTTCTCAGATAACACATTAAGTGGAAATTTGAAGACAAGATACATGTCATTGATCAAGATTTGTATCAGTGATCCAGTAACCAGAGATCTATTTAGTAGACCATACTGTGGCCATCACTCATACATCTATAGTTACATTCATACTACAGAGTTGAGTGGTTGTGACCCTTGTCTGCAAAGCCTGAAATTTTTACCTTTTGATCCTATACAGAAAAAGTTTGTTGGCTCCTGTAGTAGACAGTCCAACATACATAATGCCAGTTGGTAAGTGGTATTTATCCAGCAAGCTGCCAAACATGTTTTGGTCATAATCAGGAGATGTTTCTTGCCACTTCCCGGCATATTTTGGATTTAATGTAGTATGACAGTGTCTGGCATATAGGTATATTTTTTGAACATTTACTGTTTCAATTGACCTGTTTTAACTAAAAACAAGTATATGATACCCTTATTTTTTTAAATGGATCATCACAAAATAAGAACTTAGAAATGCTTAGTATTATTTTTAAAAGAAAATTTTGATTAACATTTTAATACTGTCTCTAGATGATTTTGTGAAGCATTACTGTTGAGGAATATAGTTTGGAAGGACTGTCCAAGGTCCTTGTTACTTAAAGTGCAGTCAGTAGACAGTGTGGGCATCACTTGGAAGCTTGCTAGAAAAAGACACTCATGGGTTCCACCCTAGACAACTCCTGGAAAAAAGTTGTTTTTTTAAACAAGATCTCCAAATAAGTCATGTAAAGTTTGAGGAGTACTGCCAGTTACAATACAATGGCAAGTGATTGTGAGCAACTTCTACTCATGCCCTGCTGATGCTAATGTACTTGATAGAACCATTTTGGAAAATTGGTAGTATCAATTAAAACTCCCCCACTTAAGGTGAAAAGCACAGGGAAGACTTGATTCCTGATGAAACTATTTTCTACCATCCTGGTTAAAAAAATGTAAACAATTCTCACGTCACAAAATTCTATACAGCTCAATGAGTTATCAAAAGTGAATGCATCTATCTAATGAAAAAGCAAATTTTCTGTTATTACTCTCTTGGTCTGTCCCAGTTACAACCTGTCCTGTTATTGAAAGTAACCAACTATTTAAATTTCTAACAGCATAGAATGTACAAAAAGTATGCATATGTTGTGGCTGATGCCATTTGTACTAAAATATACTTGTGCGATTTATCTATATTTTTCTTTCTGGTTATAGTATTTTCACTTATTGCTATGTGATATTCCATTATATATCACAATTTATTCATTCACCTATGGATGGACATTTCAGTTCAGTTCAGTTCAGTTGCTCAGTCATGTCCGACTCTTTGCGACCCCATGAATCGCAGCACGCCAGGCCTCCCTGTCCATCACCAACTCCCAAAGTTCACTCAAACTCAAGTCCGTTGAGTCGGTGATGCCATCCAGCCATCTCATCCTGTGTCGTCCCCTTCTCCTCCTGCCCCCAATCCCTCCCAGCATCAGAGTCTTTTCCAATGAGTCAACTCTTCGCATGAGGTGGCCAAAGTACTGGAGTTTCAGCTTTAGCATCATTCCAAAGAAATCCCAGGGCTGATCTCCTTCAGAATGGACTGGTTGGATCTCCTTGCAGTCCAAGGGACTCTCAAGAGTCTTCTCCAACACCACAGTTCAAAAGCATCAATTCTTCGGCGAGCAGCCTTCTTCACAGTCCATCTCTCACATGCATACATGACCACTGGAAAAACCATAGCCTTGACTAGATGGACCTTTTTGGCAAAGTAATGTCTCTGCTTTTGAATATGCTGTCTAGGTTGGTCATAACTTTCCTTCCAAGGAGTAAGCGTCTTTTAATTTCATGGCTGCAGTCACCATCTACAGTGATTTTGGAGCCCAAAAAGATAAAGTCTGACACTGTTTCCACTGTTTCCCATCTATTTCCCATGAAGTGATGGGACCAGATGCCATGATCTTCGTTTTCTGAATGTTGAACTTTAAGCCAAATTTTTCACTCTCCTCTTTCACTTTCATCAAGAGGCTTTTTAGTTCCTCTTCACTTTCTGCCTTAAGGGTGGTGTCATCTGCATATCTGAGGTTATTGATATTTCTTCCAGCAATCTTGATTCCAGCTTGTGCTTCTTCCAGCCCAGCGTTTCTCATGATGTACTCTGCATATAAGTTAAATAAGCAGGGTGACAATATACAGCCTTGACGTACTCCTTTTCCTATTTGGAACCAGTTTGTTGTGATCCACACAGTCAAAGGCTTTGGCATAATCAATAAAGCAGAAGTAGATTTTTTTTCTGGAACTCTCTTGCTTTTTCTGATGATCCAGCGGATGTTGGCAATTTGATCTCTGGTTCCTCTGCCTTTTCTAAAACCAGCTTGAACATCAGGAAGTTCACGGTTCACATATTGCTGAAGCCTGGCTTGGAGAATTTTGAGCATACTTTCCTAGCGTGTGAGATGAGTGCAATTGTGCAGTAGTTTGAGCATTCTTTGGCATTGCCTTTCTTTGGGATTGGAAAGAAAACTGACCTTTTCCAGTCCTGTGGCCACTGCTGAGTTTTCCAAATTTGCTGACATATTGAGTGCAGCACTTTCATGGCATCATCTTTCAAGATTTGAAATAGCTCAACTGGAATTCCATCACCTCCACTAGCTTTGTTTGTAGTGATGCTTTCTAAGGCCCACTTGACTTCACATTCCTGGATGTCTGGCTCTAGGTGAGTGATCATACCATCGTGATTATCTTGGTTGTGAAGATCTTTTTTGTACAGTTCTTCTGTGTATTATTCTTTTTTTAATTTAATTTTATTTTTTAACTTTACAATATTGTATTGGTTTTGCCATATATCGAAATGAATCCGCCACAGGTATACATGTGTTCCCCATCCTGAACCCTCCTCCCTCCTCCCTCCCCATACCATCCCTCTGGGTCATCCCAGTGTACCAGCCCCAAGCATCCAGTATCGTGCATCGAACCTGGACTGGTGACTCGTTTCAATATGATATTATACATATTTCAATGCCATTCTCCCAAATCATCCCACCCTCTCCCTCTCCCACAGAGTCCTAAAGACTGTTCTATACATCAGTGTCTCTTTTGCTGTCTCGTATACAGGGTTATTGTTACCATCTTTCTAAATTCCATATATATGCATTAGTATACTGTATTGGTGTGTTTCTTTCTGGCTTACTTCACTCTGTATAATAGGCTCCAGTTTCATCCACCTTATTAGAACTGATTCAAATGTATTCTTTTTAATGGCTGAGTAATACTCCATTGTGTATATGTACCATAGCTTTCTTATCCATTCATCTGCTGATGGACATCTAGATTGCTTCCATGTCCTGGCTATTATAAACAGTGCTGCGATGAACATTGGGGTACATGTGTCTCTTTCCCTTCTGGTTTCCTCAGTGTGTATGCCCAGCAGTGGGATTGCTGGATCATAAGGCAGTTCTATTTCCAGTTTTTTTAAGGAATCTCCACACTGTTCTCCATAGTGGCTGTACTAGTTTGCATTCCCACCAACAGTGTAAGAGGGTTCCCTTTTCTCCACACCCTCTCCAGCATTTATTGCTTGTAGACTTGAATCGCAGCCATTCTGACTGGCGTGAAATGGTACCTCATAGTGGTTTTGATTTGCATTTCTCTGATAATGAGTGACGTTGAGCATCTTTTCATGTGTTTGTTAGCCATCTGTATGTCTTCTTTGGAGAAATGTCTATTTAGTTCTTTGGCCCATTTTTTGATTGGGTCATTTGTTTTTCTGGAATTGAGCTGTAGGAGTTGCTTGTATATTTTTGAGATTAGTTGTTTGTCAGTCGCTTCATTTGCTATTATTTTCTCCCATTCTGAAGGCTGTCTTTTCACCTTGCTTATAGTTTCCTTTGTTGTGCAGAAGCAACAAAGGTTAATTAGGTCCCATTTGTTTATGTTTGCTTTTATTTCCGATAATCTGGGAGGTGGGTCATAGAGGATCCTGCTGTGATGTATGTCGGAGTGTTTTGCCTATGTTCTCCTCTAGGAGTTTTATAGTTTCTGGCCTTACGTTTAGATCTTTAATCCATTTTGAGTTTATTTTTGTGTATGGTGTTAGAAAGTGTTCTACTTTCATTCTTTTACAAGTGGTTGACCAGTTTTCCCAGCACCACTTGTTAAAGAGATTGTCTTTTCTCCATTGTATATTCTTGCCTCCTTTGTCAAAGATAATGTGTCCATATGTGCGTGGATTTATCTCTGGGCTTTCTATTTTGTTCCATTGATCTATATTTCTGTCTTTGTGCCAGTACCATACTGTCTTGATGACTGTGGCTTTGTAGTAGAGCCTGAAGTCAGGCAGGTTGATTCCTCCAGTTCCATTCTTCTTTCTCAAGATAGCTTTGGCTCTTCGAGGTTTTTTGTATTTCCATACAAATTGTGAAATTATTTGTTCTAGCTCTGTGAAGAATACTGTTGGTAGCTTGATAGGGATTGCATTGAATCTATAAATTGCTTTGGGTACTATACTCATTTTCACTATATTGATTCTTCCAATCCATGAACATGGTATATTTCTCCATCTATTAGTGTTCTCTTTGATTTCTTTCACCAGTGTTTTATAGTTTTCTATATATAGGTCTTTAGTTTCTTTAGGTAGATATATTCCTAAGTATTTTATTCTTTTTGTTGCAATGTTTCCTTAATTCTCTTTCTGTTTTCTCATTATTAGTGTATAGGAATGCAAGGGATTTCTGTGTGTTCATTTTATATCCTGCAACTTTACTATAGTCATTGATTAGTTCTAGTAATTTTCTGGTGGAGTCTTTAGGGTTTTCTATGTAAAGGATCATGTCATCTGCAAACAGTGAGAGTTTTACTTCTTCTTTTCCAATTTGGATTCCTTTTATTTCTTTTTCTGCTCTGATTGCTGTGGCCAAAACTTCCAAAACTATGTTGAATAGTAATGGTGAAAGTGGGCACCCTTGTCTTGTTCCTGACTTTAGAGGAAATGCTTTCAATTTTTCACCATTGAGGATAATGTTTGCTGTGGGTTTGTCATATATAGCTTTTTCTTCTGTGTATTCTTGCCACTTCTTCTTAATATCTTCTGCTTCTGTTAGGACATTTAGATTTCCAGTTTTTTTGTTGTTATTTACAAATAATGCTGCCATAAACACATATCTCTGAGGTGTACCTAGCAATTGAAATTTGTAAGTTATATAATATATTTGTATGTTCAGCTTTAGAAGATACTACCATTTTCTAAAATGGTTGTACCAAAGTACATTAGCATATACATGTACAACTCAGCAGGGCATGAGTTGTAGTTCACAATCACTTGGCATTACATGGTTTTAATTTTCATTTCTTTGATGACTAATGAGTTTGAGATCCTTTCATATGTTTATTGACTATTTGATTATCTCCTTTTACTAAGTCATTTGCCCATTTTAAAATTGGGTTGTCAGTCTTATTTATTTGTAGGAATCCTATGTCTTCTAGATATGAGCTCTTTTGTCATTTATATGTGTTGCAAGTATTTTTTCTCTCTGATTTGCCTATTCACTCTTTTTTTTTTTAATTTTTTTACCTTTTACTTTTTTATTTTTGTTTCACTCTTTTAATAATATATATTTTGAATAATTTTTCACGTTGTACTTAGAGAGTTGATCAGAACCATCTAATTCAGTATTGCCAGAAGTAGAACTAGTTTCCTTTTTAATAACTAAATTTTATAGCAGTAATGTATATTTTGGAGAAGGCAATGGCACCCCACTCCAGTACTCTTGCCTGGAAAATCCCATGGACGGAGGAGCCTGGTGGGGCTGCAGTCCATGGGGTTGAGAAGAGTCGGACACAACTGAATGACTTCACTTTCACTTTTCACTTTCATGCATTGGAGAAGGAAATGGAAACCCAGTCCAGTGTTCTTGCCTAGAGAATCCCAGGGACGGGGGAGCCTGGTGGGCTTCCATCTATGGGGTCGCACAGAGTCGGACACGACTGAAGCGACTTAGCAGCAGCAATGTATATTTATGATTAAAACAGCCATTATCAGCAGGAATTAGTTTGACAAGATTTTAAAAGATAACAATCTATTTCAACCTATTCAATCTTCATTTGAAGTCTTCTAGGATATGTAAAAAAGCAATAGATAAGATGTAGCCTCCATGTTACATGGGTAAGAACTTCTATAGTTGTATATTTATGCCTTTGATGATCTTCTCTCAAGATTACCAACTATGTGTTCAACAAATGCACATCAAATAGATCTGTATTGGTTGGGAAAAAGAGACAAGCTGAGATCTTGGCAATGTAAATATTAGAAAAATATTTTAAAAACTTATTTGTAAATAACTTCAAGATTATAGAAAAGTTGCAAGAATAAGAATATTATATGGAATACCTATATAATTTTTACTCAGATTCTCCCTTTTTCAGCGTTATTAAGGTATAATTGATGGAAAAATTATGATACTTAGAGTGTACAAAGTGATTTAATATACGTATACACTGTGAAAATATCCCCCATCAGGTTCACATATCCATCACCTCATGTATTTACCTTTTTTTTTCCTTTTGGTAAGAAAACTTAAGTTCTAGCAAATTTCCATTATACAGTATGGTGGTCTTCAGCAATACATGAACTGTGAAATTCCAGTTGTTCAAGCTGGTTTTAGAAAAGGCAGAGGAACCAGAGACCAAATTGCCAACATCCGCTGGATCATGGAAAAAGCAAGAGAGTTCCAGAAAAACATCTATTTCTGCTTTATTGACTACGCCAAAGCCTTTGACTGTGTGGATCACAATAAACTGTGGAAAATTCTGAAAGAGATGGGAATACCAGACCACCTGACCTGTCTCTTGAGAAATATGTATGCAGGTCAGGAAGCAACAGTTAGAACTGGACATGGAACAACAGACTGGTTCCAAATAGGAAAAGGAGTATATCAAGGCTATATATTGTCACCCTGCTTATTTAACTTGTATGCAGAGTACATCATGAGAAATGCTGGGCTGGAAGAAGCACAAGCTGGAATCAAGATTGCCGGGAGAAATATCAATAACCTCAGATATGCAGATGACACCACCCTTATGGCAGAAAGTGAAGAAGAACTAAAAAGCCTCTTGATGAAGGTGAAAGAGGAGAGTGAAAAAGTTGGTTTAAAACTCAACATTCAGAAAACAAAGATCATGGCATCTGGTCCCATCAATTCATGGGAAATAGATGGGGAAACAGTGGAAACAGTGTCAGACTTTATTTTTTGGGGCTCCAAAATCACTGTAGATGGTGACTGCAGCCATGAAATTAAAAGATGCTTACTCCTTGGAAGAAAAGTTATGACCAACCTAGATAGGATATTGAAAAGCAGAGACATTACTTTGCCAAAAAGGTCCATCTAGTCAAGGCTATGGTTTTTCCTGTGGTCATGTATGGATGTGAAAGTCGGACTGTGAAGAAAGCTGAGCACCGAAGAATTGATGTTTTTGAACTGTGGTGTTGGAGAAGACTCTTGAGAGTCCCTTGGACTGCAAGGAGATCCAACCAGTCCATTCTGAAGGAGATCAGCCCTGGGATTTCTTTGGAAGGAATGATGCTAAAGCTGAAATTGCAGTCCTTTGGCCACCTCATGGGAAGAGTTGACTCACTGGAAAAGACTCTGATGCTGGGAAGGATTGGGGGCAGGAGGAGAAGGGGACAACAGAGGATGAGATGGCTGGATGGCATCACTGACTAGATGGACGTGAGTCTGAGTGAACTCTGGGAGTTGGTGATGAACAGAGAGGCCTGGCGTGCTGCAATTCATGGGGTCGCAAAGAGTCGGACATGACTGAGCGACTGAACTGAAATATTAATGAGGAGGAGAAGAAGGGAAAAGCAAGTTCTGAGTGTGTACCTAGACTACTGTAGGGCTTTGTGTTCTTAGGTGAGTGTTGATACTCACAGGAGGAATGACTATCCACCTTAACAGGTCCTTAAGAGAATTAAATGAGAAAATACGTGAGAAAGTTTTTGGTAAATACAAAAGGTATGAAAGTCCAGTTAAAACTACGTGACAGTTTTGCCAAAGTACCTGATTGTGTACTTAGTGTGTGTGTGTGTGTGTGTGTGTGTTTGCTTAATGCATTCTTATCTCACCACAGGGAGAGTCACTCAGGAAGAAACTGGGATTTAGAGTTCTTATATTCTAAGACAGTCCTTAGTGATTTCCCCTCTGGAAACTGTAAAGGGGCCCCTGGAAGATGATGGAATCTACATACACAGATTGCTCTTTTCCCTTTGTGGCCATCAGTTTATCATCGTTTTAGAACTTCTAACTCAGTGTATATTAAAATCATGTACGTATTTTTTAAACCAAATATCGCTGGCTGGATTCTGTTGCCGACCTCACTGAATTAGTCTGGGGCAGGGCTGGGGTATTGGGATTATTGAACCCCTGGTGATTATAAGGGCTTGCAAGGTGGCACAACGGTAAAGAATTCGCCTGCCAATGCAGGAGACTTGGGTGTGATCCCTTGGATTGGGAAGATCCCCTGGAGAAGGAAATGGCAACCCATTCGAGTATTCTTGCCTGGAAAATTCCATGGACAGGAGCCTGGCAGGTACAGTCCACAGGGTCACAAAAGAGTCGGTCACGACTGAGCTTGTGTGCAGAGGGATCCCAAAGTGCACCCAGGCCCGAGAACTGCAACTGATGTTGCAAACATAAATTTTTCCACCAGAGGGAGACAAAGCACTTCTCTGTGAAAAGGCCTGGCATAAAACCCATTCTCTGACTTCATAGCTGCACCAATTTATGTAAAGTGCCAAGCAGGGCAAAAATGTGGGAAGATAGGTAATATTATCTTTGGCGCTGTTCCTTGCCAACCAAAGAAGTTCTTGCCACCACGGGAGAAAATTCCAGGAACTGGAAATGCAACCCAGTCCAGTATTTTTGCCTGGAGAATCCCAGGGCCAGAGGAGCCTGGTGGGCTGCCGTCTATGGGGTCGCACAGAGTCAGACACGACTGAAGCGACTTAGCAGCAGGAGAAAATTCCAGGAACTAATTTTAAAAGTAACATCGTTAAAAATATCTCATTCATTCAGTTACCTGTACTAGCATCTAGAAATCTTTTCATTCCTTCTACTACCTCACTTTGATAAAATAGACTGCATGAAAAAAAGGGTTATATTGTTCATATCAAGTGGAAAATTTACATAAGATCACTTGAAAAATTTGACATAAGATCACTCGAAGAATCATGCAAATAGAAATCAACATCAGCAAAAGTAAATTAGCTTAAGTTATGCTCACAAAATTTTAGGAAATATGCATACATAATAGTGTGATTTAGATGTATTTGACTGGCATCTCCCAATTTTAATTTCTCCCATCTCATGCCTACTTCATCATGCATTGCAGGCAGACTCTTTACGATGTGAGCCACCAGGGAAGCCCCATCCTCCATCATAAAAGCCATAAAAGCTACAAACTTGATCTCTGTCCTCTTGTGGCTGGAGACGGTCAGTGAGAAGGAGGTGAAAATCACTGGGGAGGGCTTCCCTTCATGAATAAAATGGCAAAGAAATTTCTCTCTTTTCATTACCTAGCAGTGTGCTTGGCAAATGCCATATGTGATGGAGCTCATTATGGTATGGAACCAAAGTGAAAAGATATTAGCTTGCCTGGAAAGAAATGTAATTTGATGGCCAGGACAAGGAAGTAAATGATTTATGATCTGATTATTCAGTTCAGTCACTCAGTCGTGTCCGACTCTTTGTGACCCCATGGATTGCAGCACACCAGCTTCTCTGTCCATCACCAACTCCCGGAGCTTACTCAAACTCATGTCTATTGAGTTGGTGATGCCATCCAACCATCTCATCCTCTGTCGTCCCCTTCTCCTCCCACCTCCAATCTTTCCCAGCATCAGGGTCTTTTCCAATGAGTCAGCTCTTCACATCAGGTGGTCAAAGTATGGGAGCTTCAGCTTCAGCATCAGACCTTCCAATGAATATTCAGGACTGATTTCCTTTAGGATGGACTGATTGGATCTCCTTGCAGTCCAAGGGACTCTCAAGAGTCTTCTCCAACATCACAGTTCAAAAGCATTAATTCTTTGGCGCTCAGCTTTCTTTATAGTCCAACTATCACATCCATACATGACTACTGGAAAAACCAAAGCTTTGGCTAGATGGACCTTTGTCTGCAAAGTAATGTCTCTGCTTTTTAATATGCTGTCTAGGTTGGTCATGACTTTCTTTCAAGGAGGAAATGTCTTTTAATTTCATGGCTGCAGTCACCATTTGCAGTGATTTTGGAGCGCAAAAAAAGTAGTCTGTCACTGTTTCCATTGTTTCCCCATCTATTTGCTATGAAGTGATAGGACCAGATGTCATGATCTTAGTTTTCTAATGTTGAGTTTTAAGCCAACTTTTTCACTCTCCTCTTTCACTCTCATCAAGAGGCTCTTCAATTCTTCTCTTTCTGCCATAAGGGTGGTGTCATCTGCATATCTGAGGTTATTGATATTTCTCCCAGCAATCTTGATCCCAGTTTGTGTGATCCCAGTCCAACATTTTTTATGATGTACTCTGTAAGTAAGTTAAATAAGCAGGGTGACAATATATAGCCTTGACGTACTCCTTTCCTGATTTGGAACCAGTCTGTTGTTCCATGTCCAGTTCTAACTGTTGCTTCCTGACCTGCATACAAATTTCTCAGGAGGCAGGTCAGGTGGTCTGGTATTCCCATCTCTGTAAGAATTTCCCACAGTTTGTTGTGATCCACACAGTCAAAGGCTTTGGCATAGTCAATAACACAGAAGTAGATGTTTTTTCCTAGAACTCTCTTGCTTTTTCGATGATCCAGTGGATGTTGGTAATTTGATCTCTGGTTCTTCTGCCTTTTCTAAATCCTGATTGAACATCTGGAAGTTAAGTCAGCATCACAGCTACTATAGCTCCCTTACCCATGCATATATTCTCATCAGTCCCAAATGGGCATATCTGCTTGAGCCATTAAACTGTGAACATGTCAAGGGCGTTACCTTTAAGGTAACACTGATAAAGTTGTACCTTACACTTTTGACAGGAAAGCGCTCATTTTACCCTAATGTAAGTCAGGATTCTTGTGGCGATGGCTGCTTGATCCTGGCTCTGTCTGTAATAGCACACTGGAGAGTATGATTTATGAGCTGAGTTTTTATTGTTCAGACTGGGAGTTAAAGAATAGCGTCTTGACAAAACCACCTGATATCACTTATATGTGGAATCTAAAAATGACAGAAATGAACTTATCTGCCAAACAGACGCAGATTCACAGACAGATCAGACTTGTGGTTGCCAAGTGGGGAGAAGGTGGAAGAGGTTTGATGAGCAGTTTGGGGTTAGCAGATGCAAACTATTATCTATGGACAAACAAGGTCTACTGTGCAGCACTGTATACCGCTCTAACGGTAGAAAGTGAAGAGGAATGAAAGAGCCTCTTGATAAGGATGAAAGAGGAGAGTGAAAACACTGGCTTGAAACTCAACATTAAGACCATGATCATTAAGATCATGGCATCTAGTCCCATCACTTCATGGAAAATAGAAGGGGAAAAAGTAGAAGCATATGACAAATTTTCTTTCCTTGGGCTCTAAAATCACTGAGGCTGATGATTGCAGCCATGAAATTAAAAGATGTTTGCTTCTTGGAAGAAAAGCTATGACAAAGCTAGACAGAGTATTAACAAGCAGAGACATCACTTTGCCCGCAAAAATCCATGTAGTCAAAGCTACGGTTTTTCCAGTAGTCATGTACAGATATGAGCATTAGTCCATATAGAAGGCTGAGCACCACAGAATTGATGCTTTTGAATTGTGGTGCTAGAAAAGACTCTTGAGAGTCCCTTGGACTGCAAGATCAAACCAGTCAATCCTAAAGGAAGTCAACCCTGAATATTCATTGGAAGGACTGTTGCTGAAGCTAAAGCTCCAACACTTTTGCCGCCTGATGCAAAGAGCTGACTGATTGGCAAAGACCTTGATGCTGCAAAAGAGTGAGGGCGAAACAAGAAGGGGGCGGCAGAGGATGAGATAGTTAGATAGCATCATTGACTCAATGAACATGAATTTGAGCAAACCCCGGGAGACAGTGGAGGACAGAGGAGCCTGGAGTGTTGTAGTCCATGGGATCACAAAGAGTTGAATATGACTTAGTAACTGAACAAGAACCACTGTAAAGCGCAGAGAACAGTAGTCAATATCCTGATAAATCATGATGGAAAAGAATATGAAAAAAAATGTCTATAACTGAGTCTCTAAGCTGCACAGCAGATATTAACACAGCATTGTAAATCGACTACATTTCAATAAAATAAAAATTTTTTAAAAGAGCAATCTCTTGATAGCAATACAGTGAAAGCCTTGGTGCTGTAGCAGCTTCTAAGATGGAGCATTTATGGACCCTGGTGTTTGGACAGCTGGACAAGTGCAGCTGTATTTGAGACATATTAAAATTTTTGTGTGTTGTTTATCTGATATTCAAACATAATGGACATCAAGTGTTTCATTTGGCATGGAAATGGCTTAAAAAACCACTCCACTGATTCCTTACCTTAAGAAATGAGAGGGTTTCAGATGCCATGATTTTCGGATTTTACTTGTTTTCAGAAACTCTGCACAAGTGAAATTTTAGGCAGAAGTCCACTATACAAAACAGATAAAAGCTGAGTTGCTCTGACTGAAACTGAGTGTGGGTCACTACCTACCTGAAAGTGGTAGAAAAGCAGTGGACTTAGTGATGTCTAAAATTCCTTCTACTGTGACAATCTGTGTGTCCAAGTGAATTCGTTTTACAGGAAGTAATCGTCCAGATTGTGATTAATCAGATGTCGTCCTTTCCTTTGACACTGAGGAAGGACAAAGTAGAATTAGTAACTGCCTTCATTTATTCTTTCCACAGATATTTGTTGAACACTTACTACAGCAATGTATTAGGCACTTTGGAACAAGAATACGAAGGGAAAATTTTAGAAGGCGCTCTGAATTTAGTAGAAGGGCTGATACTTATGACAGGTAACTGTAGGTGCATTTTTTAAGATTTACTATGTGATGGGCATGCATTGCTTCCAATTTTAAAAAGTATTTCAGTGAGCATTGGTCTGACTCACAGCTCTTGTTCTTTTCCACCTGCTTTCATCACAACCTTATTTCCTTTTTTTTTCTGAAACTAATATGCAGATGATTCCTCTACTTGTTTTTATCTCTGAATTTGCCTATCTAATTTTGGATATTTCTTAGAAGCCCTGCCTCTACTAAAGTGTAAGATGATAAAGTTATAACGTAGTTTTTTCCCCCCCCTTTCAGAGAGGCATTCCAGAGACCCAGCCTCTTCCCACAGCATGCTGTGTCCCAGGTCGGGGGTAGAAGAGGTCATTTTGGACATAATCCTCGTTTTCACCTATTTCCATGCTGAGGCTGTTAGCAAATTTCACCATTCCCTGCTCTGCAGGATTCCTGGCTTTCTCTCCTTCCTCCTTCCTCTGCCAGGCCAGATCCCTCACCTGAGTTCTGGTCATCTCACATCTCTCTCACTGCTGTCTTCTACTCTTTCTTCCTCCCTTTCATATTTTGCATAACTCAGCAAAGGTTCTTTTTGACCATTCTAAGTAAGTGGTTTGAACCCACGCTTTGTCCTTGTCTTCCTGCTATTGAAAATTCCCAGGTGCATGTTGGAACAGATGTTCTCATTTTGACACAGCTCTCAATGGCCAGATATTCTCTTCCATTCACTTTTGGTTTTTAAAAAACATTTTTGTTTTTCTTTCATGGACTACAAAATAATATCTGTTGAAAAAATTTTAACATATGCTTTTTCAAAAAGTAAGTGTAAATCATATGTAATTCTGTCTCTCTGGAGTGGGAGGTGGGGGATCTCTAAGGTATATTCTTTTGGATTTTTTTCCCCTATGTATTTTTTTTTCTTCAACAAAAATAGAAGCAAATACACATACTGTTTTGTGGCTTGCTTTTTCATTTAACAATAGTTAGTGAACATCTTCTGATTTTATTAAATTTTTTCCCTTGATATCATTAAAGACTGTGTAGTGTTCTATCAGATGGATGTGCTATGATTCATCTGGCCTACCCTACTTTGTTGGTCATCTGACTTTCCCAGGTTTTCCCTATTAAAAACGTCCTGCCCTCAACAATATTGAAGCTAAAGTATAACATACATCAGTGAAATGTGTTAAATGTTTTTTCCCTTAGGTCAATTCATAGAGAAAATATTTACACATAACCCACTTCCCAACCAGATTTCACTTTGTGTTTTGGTTAAACTTTCTTGTGTGACTAGCCAGTTCCTGGATTGCTCCTTCTTGGCCATTGAAGACCCACTTCTCTCCTGTCAGTCATAGTCTCTCACTTTATACCACACCTGTGTTGGCAGATTTCACCCCATGAACGCTGCTCACTTTCCTTTCTGCAGGTGGAAGGAGAGCAGAGCCTCCAGCTCCTTTCTCTTTCCAATGTTACTGTTATTCCTGCCTCTTTCTTGGAAACAGAGAGGCATGCACAAATCCCTTAATAACTTGAGCTTCACTTAAGATGGTGCTGGGGAAGCCCCTCCAGTCACTGTGTGACTCAACTCAGACACACACACACACACACACACACACACTGCCTTCTCAGACCTTTACCCAAGCCCCAGGTTCCCAGCGATGCTCCCACTGAGAGGCAGTCTGCATCCAGCACGGTGGAGATAGTTCCTATCTTTGGTGCGAGAAGAAAAGTCAAGCACTAAGTGCTATCATTTCAGGAAGTCTCAAGGCTCATTTTATGTTATTATATGTTTTTTACAATTTTTTTTTTTTTAGGCCGTGCCCCACAGCATGTGGGATCTTAGTTCCCTGGCCACAGAATGAACCCACAGTTCCCCTGCATTGGAAGTGTGGATTCTTAACCACTGGACTGCCAGGCAAGTCCCCCATTTTATGTTATGATGTAAGACCTCTAAAGAATCTAAAAGAGTGGATATAGATATTATATAACTGATTCACTTTGCTATACACCGAAAACTAACACAACATTGTAAATCAGCTATACTCCAACAAAAATTAAAAAAATTTTTTCTTTGATAGAAGAAGATAAAACTGTAGTTTTTCAAGCTGGGTTCTGTGAGGCCCTTGGGTTCTAACCCAACTTCTTGGGGGTCATCCCAAGTGGGGAGCAGAGAGCAAAGTTGAGGTGACCTAAGCTGATCTGTCTTTTTGTCTTGCCAGAGAAGAAGAAATGAAGACGCTGGAAGGAAGCGAGGGCCTTCCTAAAGTAAGCAGAGGTCATACGTCTTAACCCAAAGTTCCCAGTCTTTTCGTCTTTTTTGAGAGAAGGCTGCTTCTGCGTCTGGAAGGGGGCCCAAGAGAATCCCCCAGAGGTTGAGAGTTGACTTGGAGTTACCTTCTGATATGGTGTCTGTGAGTGCTGGACAGGGAGGCCTGTGCAGAGACACAACTGAGCGAGAGGGAAGGCGACAGCTGTGTCCCGTTGCATGACGTGGCAGACACACTCAAGTTCTCCCGTGGGCCCCGAGTGAGTGGGGAAGCGAGTGGAGAGCAGGGACTGATGGTCACTTTTCCCCTGCCGGACGCCGGGCCCCGAGTGAGTGGGGAAGCGAGTGGAGAGCAGGGACTGATGGTCAGATACTCAGAAAATACTGATATAGCCAGATACTCCTCCTGAAAATACTATTTGAATGTTGCCTTAGATTTTGGGGAAGAGGTATATGAAACAGATGAAGTGGAAGCAGGGACTTTTTCCAGGCTCCTATGTTGTTGTCTGGGTTTGGCCTCTGGCTGGAAGAGAAAATTTCCTTGGGGAAATTTCAGGGTTGCTGGACAAAAGCTCTACCTTACGGAAAAGCCAGGGAAAGCTTGTGGATTTGGTGTTTTGTGGGGTTGCATTAAGTCCAGACTAAACTCTAGTGCCTGATGAACAACATCTGGCTCATGAACTGTAGATAGGACAATTAGTTTCTCCACAATCAGTCCATCTAGACTAGACAGCAGTGCCGTTTTTTCTTAAGACATTAAAAAGAAGAGGCATAATGGATGGGGACTCTCAGAGTGGATTATCTCAGATGCAGAGGATCCTCTGGAAATATCCAGCTGCTGAAAAAATTATAGGAGAGCAGCAGCGGCGGAGGAGGCGGGGCTGAGTGTGGGAAAGAAGTAGATCCCTCCTCGAGAAAAGCAGTGTGGACTCCCTGCAGAGTCAGGAAACCTCAGGGTCAAATCCGGCTGCTTCCTGGGAGACAGAGTTGAGAGTAGGCCGGCATGCTGCCCTGCTCTCTAAGAATCCAGGTGCTGCTAGGACGAAGTGAGGGATGCTGGGAGCTTCCACTGCGGGGAGCTGGGTTTTGAAAAGCATCCTGCTTGCCTGTTCCATGTTAATTAAACTGAACGTGGGAAAGGAGCAGGAACCCTGTGGGGAGAAGCAGAGCGGGCCAGGTGAAGGCGAAGCTGTCGCTCAGCCCATTTCCGCTGCTTGAATCTGTACTCTGTACCTTCCAGCTGTGTAACCTTGAATGTGCTCCCAACACTGTCCGTGTATTGAGTTTCGCATTAGTCAAGGGGAATAGTAAATGCCTTCGTAGGGTTGATTAGAGGACGAAGGGAGATGGGTTTTTTAAAGAGCTATGGTAGGCCCTACCTAACATGTAGATGGTTCTCAGTGAATATTGGCTGATTTCTTCCTCCCTCAGCAGAAACTAACTTTTCCTCTGGTAATCTAGCAAGCATGGGGTGGCAGGAATTGACAATGATTTCACATAACTCTCTTTCTAATTTTTGGCTTTAACACAGATTGCAAGGAACAGAGCAGGTCACTGCAGGAGGCCTGTCATTTGGATCCAATACAGCCCTGCAAGCCACAGGCCTGAAGACACCTAATTCTAATTACCTGGAAGCAGAGAGGGGACTTGCCTGGAGGTCCAGTGGTTAAGACTCTGCAGTCCCAATGCAGGGGGCATAGGTTGCTTGATCAGGGAACTAAGATCCGTCATGCCACATGATGTGGCCAGGAAAAAAATAAAAAAAGAATGACTTTGGAAAACCCAAGCTGAGTGAAAAGAATAAAAGCTTACTAATATAACATTTACGTACATGTTTAAAACATACAAAGCAATGTCTAGAGCCAGAGAGAGAGGGAGCTGATTGGGTTGACTGACAACACTTACGAACATTGACACTGGTGTGTTGATTTCTGTCCCCCTCTAAACACGTGTGTGCTGTGCTAGGTCACTGCAGTCATGTCCGACTTTTTGCAACCCCATGGACTGCAGCCTGCCAGGCTCCTCTGTCCATAGAATTCTCCAGGCAAGAATAGTGGAGTGGGTTGCCATGCCTTCATCCAAGAGGGGCAGGTAAAACTTGGCATTTCCGAGTGTCTGCAGGCAGCCAGCAGCTAAAATTGACTGAGTGGCTCATTTGCGTCCGACTCTTTGCGACCCCATGAATCGCAGCACGCCAGGCCTCCCTGTCCATCACCATCTCCCGGAGTTCACTCAGACTCACATCCATTGAGTCAGTGATGCCATCCAGCCATCTCATCCTCTGTCGTCCCCTTCTCCTCCTGCCCCTAATCCCTCCCAGCATCAGAGTCTTTTCCAGTGAGTCAACTCTTCGCATGAGGTGGCCAAAGGACTGGAGTTTCAGCTTTAGCATCATTCCTTCCAAAGAAATCCCAGGGCTGATCTCCTTCAGAATGGACTGGTTGGATCTCCTTGCAGTCCAAGGGACTCTCAAGAGTCTTCTCCAACACCACAGTTCAAAAGCATCAATTCTTTGGTGCTCAGCTTTCTTCACAGTCCAACTCTCACATCCATACAAGAAAGTTTCAAATTCTAGTTCTGTTTCCATGGATCTAGGTGGAAGTTAGATGAAAACAGAGAAGGCTTAGAAATGGTTGGGGTGAAGAAATCAGCCCTACCAGGAAGCATTAACTTTCCCCCCTCTAACTTGCCAAAATGCACAACTATTTACAATGACTAGCTCATCCTGGTCTACCTGGACTTTTCCTGGCTATATCACTGAAAATCCTGAGTTCCAGTAAACCTTTGTCTTGGGCCAACCAAGACAGTTGGTCATCCTCCTGGAAAGGACCAAGAAAAACTGTTGAGAAAGAGACAGACTCAATGAACTCTGGATGGATAGGCTGGGGTCAGGAGTAAGGGGAAATGGGTGGGGTTAGCTGCTTGAAGTAGGCCTGCAGAGTCACAAAGCTGAACTCTTAAGTAATTGAAACCCAGAAGTTGGAGAGGTTGCTGAGGCCACCTTGAAAAACCAATAAGCAAATAATCAAATGCCAAAAAATGAAGGCAATCTACTCCCCACCTGAAGTTGGAATAGGCTAGACCTAAAGATCTCCTTTGGGACTTAGGGCAGAGAAAGAAAATTAGTTTTTTAGGGAACTGGTCTGCAGAGAAAGACTCCATTAAAATTGCTTAGAGTGTTTATTAAACAGTTTCCTGGACCTTACCCCAAACCTACCAAACTTAATTGTTCAGGCTTAGGACTGGGAATTTGTCCTTTTAATAAGCACCTTGGCAAAGTTAATATGAAGTAGGTTTGGAGGATCACTTGCTCTGGAGTGGAAACTTTAAATTTTAATTTCTGACCACTCACCCCTAGAAGTGAAAAAAAATTTTTTTAATATATATTGTCAACATATGTTGTTGTTTAGCTGCTAAGTCATGTCTGACTCTTTGTGACCCCATGGACTGTAGCCCGCCAGGCTCCTCTGTCCATGGGATTTCCCAGGCAAGAATACTGGAATGGCTTGCCATTTCCTTCTCTGGGAGCTCTTTCTGACTACAAGATCAAATACGCATCTCTTGCACTGGCAAGCAGATTCTTTACTGCTGAGCCACCTGGAAGTCCCAACATATATATATTGTGTATATATATATATATATATATACACACATTTATATTAAAAAAAATGTATATATATGCAGCTGTCTTTTAGGTTTCACATTTCACACTTCTAGAAGTGGTTTAATCGAATTGGTCTATGTTCTTGTCATACCTTGGATCTTTCTTTCCAGGACACATTTGTCTGCTAGACCAGAGTTTCATGAGGGCAAAGGACTCTATTTGATTTACCTTTGTACTCATACAGACTGTGCTTGGCCCATAGGAAATGTTCAATAAAATATTGGTTTGAGCTGAATTTTAAGGACTCCTCCTTGAAAGAAAGGGGGCTTTCCAGGTGGGTCTAGTGGTAAGGAACCAGGCTGCCAATGCAGGAAACACAAAAGATGTGGGTTCAATCTCTGGGTTGGGAAGATCCCCTGGAGTAGGGCATAGCAACCCATTCCAGTATTCTTGCCTGGAGAATACCACGGACAGAAGAGCCTGGCAGGGTATAGTCCGTATGGTCGCAAAGAGCCTGATACAACTGAAGCAACTTAGCATGCACCCTTAAAAGAAAGAGAGCTTGTCCATGGAACAGTGCTGGTTAATGCTAACATTGCATGTCCAAAGTGCTTCAGGTTTCCATGGAAACTCTTCTAGGAGTTCATGTAGTCACCTCTACCTGTCGGTGCCAGGTACCCAGAGAATTTAAAATCCCATTTCCTAGTCTCCAGCTGGTTTTCTCCTGCAATGGCAGAACTCCTGCTATAGGAGAAAGGACCCTCCGTTAAAAGAGCAGCAGGAGATATTAGTAAGAAGCTTTCAGTCCAGACAAGTAAAGAGTAAAGCAGTGGAACAGCTTCATTCTTCAAATATCACCTCCCCATAGGAGGCATGACTCAGTGGGGAGGTCTCCTCGAACAGGTAGGCGGGAGAACAAATCCGCTTTCCTCTCTCGGGGGCTTTATTGTTGAGTTCCAGTGATTGCTAACATCAATTATGCCATCACTACTTAATAGCACCTTTGAAAATAGGGATTGCTGGCTTTGGAAAAACCTAGTTAGTTTCTTTATCTACTTTGGGGTAAAAAAAGTCAACATGAAAATGAAGATTGAAAGACAAGGAGTGCTTTCATGGTGATGTAACTGCTTCCAGGCATGGGTGGCAGATGCTGTGCACGTTTAGGGAAATGATGAAATGGTGGAAGGTTGTAGCTGGGGAGATGTTCACGATTCTGACCCTCAGTCTGCATTATCACTGAGTAGGTGTTGTGAAATGACCCAAATCGCTCTGGTACAACCACTGGGTTCTTTTTGGCAAATGTACAAGTAGTTTTCAATGATTAGAAGCTGCTAAGGGTTATATGTTCCTGCTTATAACTTCCTACTAGGTTAGGATGGAAGCAAATTTCAAGCCATACCTGACATACATACTCACATTTAGTAGCAAGGAGACCCCCAAATGATCAGATCTGATCTTTGAGGTCTTTTGACTATTGGTAAAGAAAAAATTATCTGTGACACTTGTTACAACAGTAAGGCAGATTTTTTTCTTCAGGACCTTTGAGATAGGTATAGGGACTAATGCAATGGGGCTTTTATGTAAGGGAGAGAGATTGTGCTCAAATCCTGATATAATAAGAAAAAGTGGGAATTTTTTAAAAAGTGGAACTCTGTGTGTGTCGGGGGGATGGATTGGTGGGTAGGAAATTATTGAGGAAACATCAAGGGGAGGGGAGGGACTCTGGCCAAACTGCCCTCATTAGACTGTCACTGAAGGCAAGCTAGGATAATCAGACATCACCTGGAGAATGGTGGAGACCCTAATGAGCAAGGAGATGTGGAAGATGGGGGTTCTGGCTAAACTGACTCAGTGGGACTCCTCTTGAGGACATGCCCAAGGACAGAGGTTTGTTGAAGCAGAGTTCAGAGGATACAGATTAGAGTTTGATCAAGGAGAAAACCTTTGTTACTATACCTCCATGAGAAGAAAATGTGGCTAGACTCAGCTAACTTTACAGTTAAATCCCAATGGCAAGAATCCCTTGAATCAGTCACTGTTCTGTCTGGAATCAAGCTTGGGGTACATTTCAAAGGATACAGATGCCTGCACTTGCTCAATTTGTTTACACTTCTCACACTAGAGCAATAAAAGACTATAAGACTTTTAGCCAAACCCACTGTCATGAAGACTGTTCATTCTAGTGGAAAACCATAGTTCGTTATCACTACCTGGCGTTGATAAAGATGGTTGAGACAGTCATAGGGGCCAGCTCTGAAGTGTGGCTTCCTGCCAGTCTTTCCAACACTAGCTGCCAGTGTGGAGTGGTGTTCCCCTTAGGGCAATTGACCACTCGAGATTATAGCCTGGAGCTAGCAGGCAGTTAATGCCAAGTACTTAATGTAAATTACAGACTGCAGGATGGTGGAACTCAGGACTTTTTTTTAAAGCCTAAAACCATAACTGGAATAAAGCAAGGCTCTTGTGCTTCTTTCTGGTGTAGTACACCAGTCGTGCATGGTAGTGATTTTTAAGAAAACCCATATTGACAACAAAGGCATAATTTTAAAATATTTACTCAGTCTAACAAGGTGGGAAAGACCATTCCTCATATATAGCAGAACTTAAAATATGTGTCCCTATCATTGCCTCTCTTAAAATATTCCTCATGGACAAAAGCTGCTTTGAGAAGCTCTCAATTTCTTTCAACTCACAACTTTAAATATTCTTCCAATTCCAGACTCACTTCTCTGTCTCCTCTCTCTTATTTTCTCTCACAATTATTTTTTACCTCTTTTGTGGGAATCTAGACTTTCTTGCTGATTTCTCGCCATTCTTGCCATCAGTGTAATGAAGCACAGAAATGAGAGGTAGGTGGGGAGATAGGGAGAAAGGCGGGGCAACTGTCAGAGTTTGGGGGGAAGGGAAAAGAATGAATATTTCCCCCCACTTGTTACATAACTTAATAAAACCCTAGGCTCATGAGTTGAGTAAGATATCTCTATATATAGGTTATTCATTTTGGATCTCTTGTTTTTCTTAATCACTCCCCTTCCATTACAATACTCTTACATTTAAAAATAGTTTCATGTTTTAGATTAGTGTAGCAATAACATATATTCCAATGGAATTACAAAGTTTCTACTAGTAATGAGACTATTTTTCTTGTGCTTAAAAATGATAGTAAAAAATGTATTCTCAGCTACACCACTGCAGTGTTTAAACGCATGCAAGATAATAAACAGAGCAACATGGAGTCTGTAACTATATAAATATCCTCCTCAGAATGAGTTGGCTGTGGTCCCTCTCACAGTGGGAGTCAGGTTATTTGACCTGGTAATTAGTGGGAATGCGAGATGAAAGGTAATTGTGTTTCTTTACTACTCAGCAGAGAAAAGAATTTTTGGAGCAGGGTGAAGGTTTCCCTAAGATTATATCAATTGATTAGTGGCCAGAATCTGGTGCTCTTTCCTCATTTTAAAGCTGTCCCTTTGCCAGATTTTGTCTGGCAGAAAATGGTTTGTTTTGACTAGGATATAGGAACGTAGAAAAGGACTTTTATTTCTACACATACACAAAATTGAGCTTTGGGTAACTGGGACAGTTTAGATAAAAAGCAATAAAGGAGGAATGCATCCTCTTACAGCATAATGCAATTTGGCATCTGTTCTCAGGTTTGCTTATAACAAAAGAAACTCAAGCACCTCTCTTGGCTGTTGCTCTTAGTTAAGTTGCAAAGGAGCAGCTGGGAAACATTGCTCTGATTGAGACTTCCCTAGGCCTGCTGAGAACAGGATGGGTGATGCTGAGAGCTTGAAGAGGAGAAAGTCCACCTAAGAGAAAAAGTTGACAATGAAATATTGTACTGGGTGGAGTTAAACAGGCAAGAAAGATTTAATTTGAGACTAGGTAGGGGTTTAATTGCAATAAAGTTACAACAGAAGAGAGAGTGAACTCCATGGGAAAAAAAGGCTGGAGGGTTTTGTTTGTTTGTTTTTAATTTACTTTTTTGGGGGCACGCAGCATGTGGGATCTTAGTTCCCTGATTAGGTCTCAAACCTGCACCTGCTGCATTGGAAGTGTGGCGCCTTAACCACTGGACCACTGGAGAAGTCCCTGGGGGGTGTTAGTATTGAGGTGAGCTCATGGGAAAGTACTGAAGGCATTAGGAGGAGCCTGGTTGATGTGATTAGGCCACGCGTGTTTGCTTGTTGACATCAGCCTCCTACTCCCCACAGATTAGAGAAATACAGACCCAGTCTTTTTTGATGATTACGTTTTCAAGGGCTGCCCTTCCCTCCCCTGCCTCCTAGAGAATGATTCTTAGGTTGTAGAAGTTGTTGTTGTGTCGTTGCAAAGTTGTGTCTGACTCTTTGCGATCCCATGAACTGTAGCATGCCAGGCTCCTCTGACCATGGGCTTTCCCAGGTGAGAATCCTGGAGTGGGTTGCCCTTTTCTTCTCCAGGGGATCTTCTTGATGCTTGTCTTCTGCAATTCGCAGGCAGGTTCTTTACCACTGAGCCACCTGAGAAGCCCAAGTTGTAGAAGTGTTACGTCTCAAAGGGGCAGAGAAAGAATTTCCAATACAAATTTTCTAAAGTTAATGCTCTAGGAAAAGGGAGATCAGTAGTGGGCCTACAGTTGGAAAGTAACCAGTTTCAACTTAGTCAAGTTGAGGGGCAGGTTAAGGTTTTCTTTGTCAGGGGGATGAGGCTTGGAGGCAGGTGGTTGCAGGGGTGTCAACTGAGATAAACTGGATTATACCGGGAAGCGTCTCTGTTCAAAAATTCCCCATTACAGGGACTGCCCTGGTGGTCCAGTGGTTAAGATCCTGCCTTCCAATGCAGTAGGGCTGGGTTGGATTCCTGGTAAGGGATCTAAGACCCCACATGCTGAAGGGCAGCTAAGCCCATGCGCCACAACTACGGGGCCCACACGCCCTGGAGCCCTCGCGCCTCGACTGGAGAAGCCTGCACACCATAACAAAAGATCTGAGCATCACAGCCAAGATCCCACATGCCACGTCTAAGACCCGCACAGCTAAATAAATAAAGTAAGAGGAAACCAAGGTCATAAAAGCAATTCCCCATTACAGGCAAGCCACCTATGACATCACACTTAAAGTGATTCACCCTTACCTGTACTACAGCTAAGTGGTTAACATTCTAACATATTACAGTATTAGAGTTTTAAAAATTTGGCTAGATGTTTATCTTTACCAGTGTGTCATATGTTTTCTTGTTACTAATTAGCATTCTTTTATTCAGTTTGAAGACGTTCAGCATTTCTTGTAAGGGAGGTCTAGTGGTGGTGACTCCCTCAGCTTTAATTTGTCAGAAAAAGTCTATCTCTTCTTTATTTCTGAAGGACAGTTTTGCAGGATAGAGTGTAGTTCCTCGATAGTTTTTTGTTTGACTATGTATGTATATACACGTACATAATAGTCCATTTTATGCTGATAAAAACTTAACTTTGCATACAAAAACTCTACCCTTTTACTACGCCCCACCCTTGCCCTTTTGACGTTTTGATGTCAAGTGTGATCTTTTGAAACATAAGTTAGACGAAGTCATTAATCTGTTCAAAATCCAGTCATGCTAAAAGTAAATGTCAAAGTGCTTGTGATGGCCCAGCGCTGCTTCCCCATCCCCAGCTGTTACCTCCCGGACCTCACCTCCTGCTGCTCTTGCGGTCTCTGTTACCTCCCGGACCTCGCCTCCTGCTGCTCTTGTGGTCTCTGTCTCCTGCCACACTGGCCTTTTGCTGCTCCTCCAGTCCTGGCATATCCTGGCTGTGGCTCTTTGCCTGGTTATCTCCTTTGCATCTTTTTACACCCAAGATGAATGCTGGGACTAATCCCTCATCTTCTTTATGTCTACTCAGACATCACTTTCTCAATAAGACTGACTTGGACCACTCTATTGAATACTGTAAACTTCCTCTTTATCCCACCCGCAACCTTCCTTACCTGTTGTTATTCTTTTTGTAACTGTGTAATTTACAGTATCATTTATTGTCTGTCATCACCATCTACTATCGCAGTTTCCTAAGATTAAGTATTTTATTTACTGATACACCTCAAAGGCCAAGCACACAATAGGTATTCATTAAATATTTATCGAATGAATAGATGCAGGTGGCCTAAAAATGCCCTGAAAGTGGGAACTTTGACTTGAATTGGGAGAGAACCCTTTGGTAGGGGCTAGGAGGGAAAATGGCAAGAAGTCAGTCTGGAGCCCAAGCCACCTTGAGGCTACTGTCGGTTGTGGGGTAGTTATAGATGGAATTTGTCCTCTCCTTATTCACATATTAAAGCCTTAATGTCCCTTTGCCTATATTTTTAGACAGAGCCTTTTATAATGTATTTAAGATTAAATGAAGTCATAAGAGTGTGACCCTAATCCAATGGGACTGGTGTCCTTACAAGAAGAGATACCGGTAATGTGTGCACACAGAGAAAAGGCCACGTGAGGAGAGGGAGAAAGTGGCCATCGTGCAAGCCAAGGAGAGAGGCCTCAGGAGAAAACCAACCTGCCAGCAACTTGCTCTCAGATTTCTAGCCTCTAAAACTGTGAGAAATAAATTTCTGTTACGTAAGCCCCCGTCTGTCATATTTTGTTGCGGCAACCTAGTAGGCAGGTAGTATTTGGCGTGAGAGTTTTTACTCCTGTCTTGGGAGGAACTGTCAGAGGAAAAGGAGAAGTGGCCAGAGAAACAGAGTTGGAAACTTAACCCTGTGCTCCCTTGGATGTTTGTGCAGGTCACTGTGCTTTTTCCCTCCAGCAGGTGTGAAACACATTGACTACTTGCCCAGTTTCCTTGATAAACTTGCTCTCATTTTGTGGCTCCTGCTTCAAGTAGAGTGGCTGGGGATGGGGATGAGTGCGGTGTGGCGTGTTTGGTCATTCATTTGTCCATCCGTTCACTCTTTCAAGGAATATGTGGTAGGTACCTGCATGTGCTAGGCTTCTGTGACATAGAGATGAATGTAATATGATTCCCAGCATAAATCAATCATGTGCTGATAGTGGAGAAATACATAGGCAGATAATTGCACTACAGTGTGAGACGTCTGAAGACAGGCATTCTAGTGACAGCAGTGATAGAAGAAGGTACTGAACAGGAGGAGCTCTTGCATCCTTCTTGGTGACACCCAAAGTTCACAAATGTTCAAGTTAGCACAGATGCAAAACTGAGCCAAAGAGAGTCATTTTGGCTCATAGATATTAAGAATGTTAGTTTGCATAGAGCTCTCCAAGGATTCTGTAAACAATTGACAAAGCCTCATTCCGAAGAAAGCAACATTCCCAAAGGGGCACATCATGATGAAGTCTTCAGGATTCTGAAACCCCCTCTAGTGAATAAGTGCTCTTGATGGAATTCGGGCTTCAAATATTCCATTGTGTCTCGGTTCTACCGGCCTTCTGTTGTGCCTGAATTTCTATGGGAACAGGATTTAACCTTTGAGGTAAAATGGTTCTTAAACGGCACGATGGTGACAAGAATGTCATATCAGCACACTGAATTGCCGCTGTCCCTCGGGTGGTATTTTGTGCTTTGTGAGATCCCCAAAGTACAGTTTAATGGGAATCACTGTCACTGTAGAGTGGGTAAGGGCATTTTGTCTCAGATTTGGTGCTAGCTTAGAGACAGGGAGCAATGAGTAGGTAGAAATGCACATTTGTTTAGAAGGAAAA
Source organism: Bos grunniens (assembly GCF_055505025.1). Taxonomy (NCBI): domain Eukaryota; kingdom Metazoa; phylum Chordata; class Mammalia; order Artiodactyla; family Bovidae; genus Bos; species Bos grunniens. The sequence goes on from NC_141190.1 coordinate 11,818,201, forward strand.
GGGTAAGCACAGTGGGGTTCCTCAGGGGTTCGTCTGAGTCAGCCTTAGTTAGTGCCTTTATAAAGGATCTGCAGAAGGCTTTGTACTGTGAAATCTCCAAGTCTGCAGCTAATGCTGAACTCTTCTGAGTCGGGAAAAACCAAGCTGATGAGTCCTGATTCCCTGATGAGCAGGGGAGACTTAGGAAGCTGTGCTAATGGGCAGGAAAGTGGTAGATGAGTTTAAGTGTGGACATGAGCGACATAATGCATTTAGAACAGGAACATTACAAAAATTTAAAAGGATGATTCTAAAATGGGACACAAGAGACTCATGGAATCATGATAAATTCTGGCCAAATGACATTAACCCACATGCTTCTGCAGCCAAATATGTGTATTATAAAAGGGAAAACAAGGACAGCTGTTGTAAGTATGATGTTAGATTTTCTGAAGCTCAGCCTCTTGGTCATGCATTAATTTAATTTATGTTTATGGAGCACCTACTATGTGAAACATGTGTTTGGCACTGTGCTGGATAGGAACAGGGCTCCAAGGGAGATGGCCTGATAACTATGCATCATCTGATAAGTGAAGGTGGTGGAGGGAACCAGTGAGGGTCCTTTAAATTACCAGGACCTGGCAGGCAGCCTAGAGTGAGAAGCAGCCAAGAACCTCAGGCACTGGTGGAAGCATCTGCTGATAAGGAAACGATGGTGTCCTAGGAAGGATACCCTTTGCTTTTGTGTTGACTTGATACAACAATCGCTGCCACTTGTAAGAGCCTATTACATGCTCTTACACTGCTAAACACCCTTGTTTACCCAAATCTGTAAAAACCCAGACTCTCTCCCTTTCTTTGACAAAATGAACATTCTCCTTGTTGCAGTAACCTAGATAAAATAATCTTCTCATTAATTGTCCCATACATCTTATTTTTCACAATTTCAAGCAATTAACTATAATTAAATATGTATTTGTTTACCTAACCTCTGTATATTTGCTCATCAGGCACTATATTGGCCTCCACATGTATAGCACTAAGCAAGGCAGACATAACTCTCTTTGGAATCCCCAATTCACAGTCTAGTGAGGGTGTCAGATGAACAAGGAATTACACCAAAGTGTGATGATTTTTGAGATAGGTGATATAGTGCAGCATCGGTTATAAAACAGGAAAGGATTTAATCCAGCATTGAAAAGTGCAATGTTTACTTTCCTATGAAATGCTTCTTTAATTTACATCTTAAAATACAGACATTGCCTTTGCCAAGGAGCAACGCGACTGATCATACAGATGACTGATGTGTTTGAGGGAAGGCTTTCCGTGGCTCTGTCCTGGCTGCTCAGGGGGCTCCCAAAATGAATAGACAGTGGCCAGATGGATTCCCTTTGTTGCTTCGTGATGGAGAGGACTCCACAGATGAATAAGCAGGCCGCCAAACCTCGGGTCTACTACAGGCCCAGTTTGAAGGTGGAGATGAGGATGAAGGTATGTTTCCTTATATGAAGTATAAACCTGAATTGATCTGGATTTTCAGTGTGTGATAGGAGGTAGCAGGAACTTGCTGATGGTCCATTTAGAAGACAAAAAAGGTCTCTGAACCAAGGCCACTGAGCAAGAAAGCATTAAAAATATTTCCTTCAAGTTTGTTTTATTTAGTGAATTGCCATGGCAATGGTCTATTGGGAGGAAACAGTTCTACTTACAAAGTTTTTTATTTTAGGAATTTGCCTGACTCCCATAGTGTGGGAAACTCAACGTTTAATATTCCCTAAGATCCCGGTGTGCAGATTTTCTAAATTTTTAAAATTTATCTTTGGGCCTTGAAAGGAACCATGATAGATATAAACACAGGTCCTGGTTTCTATGAATATTTTACAGTAATAATATTATTGTTTATGATAATGATTGTAAAAGTAATCAATTACAAACATTCAGAGAAAGAAGCAAGAATAAAATAGTATTTATTAATATTCTCTCTCCAACAAGGTAGTGATTATCAGCTTCATTTTACATATGAATAAACTGAGGCTTCAGGTTGAATACCTAGGTTTGTCTGGCTGCAAAACCACACTCAGAACCACTCTGCTATACAGTTTCTAAACATTGTCACGTGTTTTTGAGAGAGTCATTTCCTAGGCAGGTTGATAGGGAGTCTAGGGGTCCCCAAGGAGAGAGGGGTCTGGAATTCTCAAGGAGGAAGAAAGGACAAACTTTTTTTCTTTCTCCACATTCCTTAGGATTATATAACAATAATGTATCCTGCCTGAGGACAGTCTCTGGATTAAGGACAGTCTTTGGATTAAACCTTCTGGCTAATTCTGTTATTTTAAAATGTAAATTATGGGAGTAGGTCTGATGAGGTCTTTACAACCTCCAGACATTCTTTGGATTCACTGGAGAGTATATAACTTCATTGTTAACACTAGCAAGCGGGTACTCTTTCTACCCCCTTCTGATGCCTATGTCAGAAGCTTTCTCTATCTCCTTTATACTTTAATAAAACTTTATTACACAAAAGCTCCGAGCGATCAAGCCTCGTCTCTGGCCCCGGATTGAATTCTTCTCCTCCGGGGGCCAAGAATCCCGGTGTATTCGTGTGATTCAACAACAACCTTTCATTTTCCCATGGCCATTACATTTATTTTTAATGGTTTGCATTTTTAAGAAAGCACACTTTTTGAGGTGTTATGATTTTTATTTATTTTTTCATTTTTGGGCTGTGCAGCACGTGGAATCTTACGTTTCCCATCCAGGGATTGAACCCATTCCCCCTGTGGTGGAAGCACGGAGTCTTAACCACTGGACCACCATTATCATTGAACACTGTGACTACTATGAAAGAGAAGTTGCCCCAAACCTGGTATAGGAAGGGATCTTTGTATATGATGTAATTTGCTACCTCTTATTTGGGAAGAAATGAACATTCCAGTAAAATACTTAAGTAATTTTCTGGTAAATATTAATGGAACAAAATCTTGTTCTAGGAAAACTGTCATGTATCTACCCTGCTGACTGACTCAAAAATCTAGCATCTTTAGCAAGCATTCTTTTCTTGTATATTTCCCTGTAACATTTATCTATAAAGAATTCATTTTTGATCACCTCACTAGAGGCTTTTGCCCTTGCACCAAGACTGCAATAAACTGTGACAATGCCCATAATTAAATAGCCTGGAGGGTTTCGATGAACACTATAGCCTCACATCTCTGTTGTGGAACCTAGCTTTATTATAAATCCAGTGGGTAAGGAGTCCTTCAACTGTCTATTTCTTACCAACCCCTTGCCAGCTTCTCCATTGTCTTCCCCACTGCACAATGATTTCTGTTCCCAAATGATTAGGACCAGAGACATGGAGATGGCTTAGTCTTTGCCTGTATTGGAAACTTGCCTTGGAACATGTTTTTCCTTAAATGATTCTGAACCACATTTCAACTTCTAAGTGAATTTTTTTCAGAAAAGATGTCATGAGAGTGATGACTCATGAAGATAAGCTTAACTGCCCAAGATCTAGGCTGGAAAGAAGAGAGGTGCATTGGGAGATAAAACCCCAGCTAATCTCTAAGATCAACAGTCTAATCTGGCTATCAACAGAAACTGCCTCACCAAATCCTGAACACAAGAGAGAGCAGCCTCTTTGGAGTTTAAGTGAGACATGATTAGGATAAATAAAAGGAGATACTGTACTTCCTGAGTGGACAGTGAGTAGAAAGAAATATTAAGAGGTTAAAAATATTTTGATACATTCACAGATAAAAAAGCCATGATTAAAGGACCCTGAAATGCTTGAGAATGTTATTCCTGTTAATATGGTCATCAGGGATAAATTACATCCCCAATGTATTGTTGAAGATGCTGTTGGACTAAATAGATCGTTGATCCAACCCAGAAAAGTTATCATTTCCTGTTTTTGTTTTGGTTGGGGGGGTTGTTTTCATCATTTTGATAAAAATTATAGAGAAAGAAGCATATTACATATTTAGCATATTGCTAAATTTCCGGTGATAAAGGAAGTAGGGCAGTTGACCATGAAGAAGGCTTAAACAGCATTATATATCATTCCCTAAGGTCCTCAGCATCAATAAGGCTGAAAAGTACAGTGTCTCAGAGTTCAGACTTGAGAATCTGAATTCCACCCAGCTCTGTTATATGCCAGACTTGAATTTTTCAGCAAATAATTTCATCTCATTCAGACTGTTTCCTCTTAAAGAAAATGGAAATACCTTTTCCACAGTGTATGTGAAGCTATCTACTTCTGTTTTGTTTGTTTTTCTTTGTATCAATTTCTCCTAGGTTTTTCAAGTAATAATTTTCCTATAGAAAATAACCTCCCCTTAACTTTGATCCAAATAGTTCAAGTAAGATTGACTCACAGAAGGAGCTCAAAATGTCAGCAGGTAACACAGACCTGGTAATGGGAAAACCCATGCTGCAGGGATTGGTTCAGTGGTGGACACGTGACCTGAACCAGGCAAATCAGAATCAGTTCTGGGACTTTTGCTGAGGTTATTAGAGAAACTCCTCTGGGGTTACGTATTAGCTGGGCTGACATGACGCAATACCATAAACTGGACAACTTAACAACAGAGATTTATTTCTCACAGTTGTAGAGGCTGAGATTTCTAACATCAAGATGCTTGTAGGGTCAGCTTCTGGGGAGTATTCTTCCTGGCTTGTAGGTGGTTGCCTCCCCTCTGTGTCCAGATATGGTGGAGAGCACAAGCTTTCTGGTGTCTTCTTCTCTTATAAAGACACCAAGCCAATCAGACCAGGGCTCCAACCATACAACCTCATTTAACCTTAACTACCTCCTAAAGGCCCTATCTCCAGTATAGTCACATTGGGGGCTGGGACTTCAACGTCTGAATTTAGTTGGGAGTGATACAAATCACTTCACAGCAGGTTTGTTTTGCTGATAGGATGTAAACCTGGAGCTAATGGCATTCATCTCATAATTACACAGAGACAACCTGAGAATAAGGCAATTTAGAAGGAAGTGGAGAGGAGAGAAAAAAAGTGTCTGGATGATATCATTGAGGTCATGTCTTTAGCTAACTATGTTCCAGAATTTTAGAGCTGCATTTTTGCCATTTGCAATCCAAAGATTCTTGACTAATAGTGAGTTGTTGGGAAGATACAATGAAATTGCACTTATGAAATACTTAACACATTACCTGGAGGAGAGTAAGTGCTCAACAAATACTAGCTGTTATTATTACTATTAGCAATTGCATCAGTGACAAACTCAATTGATTTTGGATTTTTCTGAGACATCTAATGGAAATATGAAACAGTTTAATCACCTGAAAAATGTTGTGAGGGTAATTTAGAGAACTATAAGTTTTGTGGAAATTCATTTTTGAAGGGCAGAGGGTGGTTGGACAGATTGCTCTCAGCAAAAAAGAAACAGCCATAGCAGCACACAACTCATAACTTTCAGACAATGTGATTTGTCTTTCCAATGACTTGAAGGAAAGGTCAGTAGAAATATATCAAAATGGAGAGCTGAAGTTACAGAAGATGATTACTTTTGGCCCTCAAATCAATTCAACAAAGTATGAGCAGAAGGGAAAGGAAAAGAAATAGAAAAATATATAAAGTTTCAACAAATTATTTAGCTGTTTGAACAAACACAGATCAAAACTAGTGGACTGATGTTTTGGTTTTCATACTTGGTGGGATATTACATTGATAAAGAAAACAACTCATGACATCACATTTATGATTGCCTTTCATTATCACTAGATTTACTTTTTTTTTTCTGTTTATTTTACTTTACAATATTGTATTGGTTTTGCCATACATTGACGTGAATCCACCACAGGTGTACATGTGTTCCCCATCCTGAACTCCCCCCAACCTCCCTCCCTGTACCATCCCTCTGGGTCATCCCAGTGCACCAGCCCTGAGCACCCTGTATCATGCATTGAACCTGGACTGGTGATTCGTTTCACATATGATACTTTACATGTTTCAATGCCCTTCTCCCATATTGTCCCACCCTTGCCCTCTCCCACAGAGTCCAAAAGACTGCTCAATACCTCTGTGTCTCTTTTGCTGTCTCACATACAGGGTTATCGTTACCATCTTTCTAGGTTCCATATATATGCGTTAGTATACTGTATTGGTGTTTTTCTCTCTGGCTTACTTCACTGTGTATAATAGGTTCCAGTTTCATCCACCTCATTCGAATGGATCAAATGTATTCTTTTTAGTGGCTGAGTAATACTCCATTGTGTATATGTACCACAGCTTTCTTATCCATTCATCTGCTGATGGACATCTAGGTTGCTTCCATGTCCTGGCTGTTATAAACAGTGCTGCAATGAACATTGGGGTACACGTGTCTCTTTCAATTCTGGTTTTCTTACTGTGTATGCCCAGCAGTGGGATTGCTAGGTCATATGGCAGTTCTATTTCCAGTTTTTTAAGGAATCTCCACACTGTTCTCCATAGTGGCTGTACTAGTTTGCATTCCCACCAACAGTGTAAGAGGGTTCCCTTTTCTCCACACCCTCTCTAACATTTATTGCTTGTAGACTTTTGGATAGCAGCCACTCTGACGGGCGTGAAATGGTACCTCATAGCGGTTTTGATTTGCATTTCTCTGATAATGAGTGATATTGAGCATCTTTTCATGTGTTTGTTAGCCATCTGTATGTCTAGATTTACTTCTTTTGAATGGCAGAAAATATTCTTACTATTTTGCTTATAGAAATATTTTTTTCTGTACAGATCTCCTAAGGAACTCTATATTCCATTTAAAATTTTGATTTTGAACATTATATTTTAAGTTTAAATTGATTTCTCTCTCTCTCTCTCTCTCTTCCTCTCTCCTCTCCCTATCCCCACCCCTGCCCCTTACAGGGGAAAATATAAAAAAAAAGATTCTGATATTTTTATCTAGAGCTTAAATAACTCTACAATGCTTAGAGATATTAACAAGATGGCTGTCTTCACCAAATGAGGAAAACCTAGCAAAATGTGTGTGTTTATTAAGGTGGTGTAAGACATTTTCAAAGCAATGAAACTATATAGTGATATGTAGGGGTGTAGAACCTGGAATTATAATTTTTAGAAGTGACTCATTCCCAACACTCTCTGTCGAAATGTAGAAGACCCAGGGCTTTAGAAAAGTCTCTAGTTTTCATAATCTCAAAAAATAAGAAAATAAATACAAATCCTAAAATATTTTGCCATTTCAAGGGGTGAGGAAATAGAAAACATACAAATAAAATATCTAGACAGTACAAGGATATATTATTCTGTATCTTCAATTAAAACTGTTTGATATAAAGCAAAAAATCCTGTTTTGTCTTTAGCACCCTGTTTGATACGTAAGAATTTTCAGCAATATGATCTGGATTCATTTTTGGCGTTGCCACTGTCAAGGACAGACTCTTTATAGAGACACACATTTTGGAGCATCTTGAGTTTAAAAAGCCACTGTAGAATTGGGTCACTGACATCCAGATGCCTAACTCCTTGACAGCAGAACTAGAACGGCCCAGATGAAATGTTTTTGTGTCCTTCTCAAAACTTTCATGAGGGTAAAACATATGATTTTACTTTCTATTTAGTCCACTGGTAGAAAAGAAGGGAAAAGTTTGCTTTAAAGTTCAGAATGCTATACTTGTTCAGCGTGCTGAAGTTGTTCAAAATTTGGTATGCAATAATTCCGAAATGGATGCGTCCCACATTTATCTTCCTATCAGTCAGTTCAGTTCAGTTGCTCAGTCGTGTCTGAGTCCTTGTGACCCTGTGGACTGCAGCACGCCAGGCTTCCCTGTCCATCACCAACTCCCAGAGCTTGCTCAAACTCATGTCTATCGAGTCGGTGGTATATGACACACAAAAAAAAAAAAGAAAGAAAGAAAAAAGTATATTAAAAATGGTGGCAAGGGTGGTTCCTTGTCTTTAATCACTGGGCAAGGATTTCTATAACACCTCAATATGTCCCAAACAACATTAAGATAGAGGGGATAGAATGATGTGGGAGACAAGCATCATCCTCTTACCCTAATAGAGCTTCCTGTTTAGTCAAGGAGACAGGTCAAAAATACAAGGGCCTAGAGAATAGAAGAAAAGGACTTAAGTTAGTGAAATGACAAAGTGGTGAAATTTGTGACAGACCAAAAATAAGATGTACTGAATAAATCTCTTCAAGTTTAATGAAAAAGAAAACGCTCTTTGGACCATGGAATGTACCTTTCTCTAGGCACTTTAGAATCATACATCATTCGAAACTCCTACATTAAAGGAAAATTGCATAAATAATTTTGTAGGTGGGAAGGAGAAAAAAGACTATCAAGAATAATGTCATGGTCTGTGCATGAGTTGGAAGAGAATTTCTAGTCACGGGGCAGAATGAGAAGAGATAAGAGTTTATTAGAGTGGGAGATGCTATTAAAATAGTGGGCTGGCTCAAGGGAGAGGCAACACTTTTGTGGGCTAGTAGCCAATTTTTCTAGCCTCAAGACAAAGACAATTCCTGCTGGAGGGCTGGAATTAGGTGATTGGTTAGGATGCTACAGGGTAGGTATTTCCACCTAATATGGAATCAGGGAGCTGGCTGGTTTAGGTCTTTTCCAGTGAGTTGGCTCCTCACATCAGGTGGCCCAAGTATTGGAGCTTCAGCCTCAACATCAGTCCTTCTAATGAATATTTAGGATTGATTTCCCTTAGGATTGACTGGTTTGTTTTCCTTGCTGTCCAAGGACTCTCAAGAGTCTTCTCCAGCACCACAGTTCTAAAGCATCAATTCTTTGGCACTCAGCCTTCCTTATAGTCCAACTCTCATATCCATACATGACTACTGGAAAAACCATACCTTTGACTATACAGACCTTTGACAGCAAAGTAATGTCTCTGCTTTTTAATACATTGTCTAGGTTTATAATAGCTTTTCTTCCAAGGAGCAAGCATCCTTTAATTTCATGGCTGCAATCACCATGCATAGTATTTTAGAGTCCAAGAAAATAAAATTCGTCACTGCTTCCACTTTTCCCCATCTATTTACCATGAAGTGATGGGACTGGATGCCATGATCTTAGATTTTGAATGTTGAGTTTTAAGCCAGCTTTTTCACTTTTTCCTTTCACCTTCATCAAGAGACTCTTTATTTCCTCTTCCTTTCTGTCATTAGAGTGGTATCATCTGCATATCTGAGGTTGTTGATATTTCTCCTGGCAATCTTAATTCCAGCTTCTGATTCATCCAGCCTGGCATTTCACATGATGTACTCTGCATATAAGTTAAATAAGCAGAGTGGCTTTGGTATAGGGCTATACAAATAGCTCAAGATGTCATGAGGAAGTGGCTCCTCACTATAATTTCTGAGGAAGTTACAAATTATCAGTGACATGAAAGATTAGTAGGAGTTAGGCAATAAGGATTGGGGAGAAAAGGTTTACATTGAATGCAACAGTAGCACTGATTGTGGGACGGGAAACAGCAAGTGATGAACTGAAGGGGCCAATGTGAGATTGAATGGGCTGTCTTGAGAATTTTAAATTCTTCCTGAAACAAATAGAAAATCAGTAAAGGATTGTAAACAAAGTGATTTAATCATATGTATATTTTTTATAGGAATACCCTAGATGGAGTGTGTAGAATTGAATAGAGAGAAGTCAAGATTGGATGTGTCAGGGACAGTTAGGATGCTATTACAGTGGTTCAGGTGAGATGGGCTGGGCTTGGACCATATGGTTGATGGTTGAAATGGAAAGATGACTTATCACTTGAAATTAGGAGTAGCCTTGACCAAAAACTTTGTACTATAGTAGATTGGGCAGATAAAATGTTTATTTCTTGCTCACATAATTGAACTATGCACATAGTCAGCATAGAATTAGATTGGTGGCTTCACAGTCATCAATACCAGGGACTAGATCCTTCTATCTTGTTTTCCAGCATATAGTCTCTACCTCCTGATCCAAGATTGTTGCTCCGATTCCAGCCTTGTTGTTACAGCTAACATGAATGAGGAAGGGGAGAAAAGGGTATGCCCCCTCCTTTTAAGGGCATTTATAGAAATTATACATGATACTTTTAGTTACAGATCATTGGACAGAAGTTAGTCATATGGCCGCATGTGGTTGCAAGACGTGTAGAGAAATAAAATGATTATTATAGGACTAAAGGTCTAGTTGAAAACATGGGATTTTATGACTAGAGACAAAGGGGACAATGAACAATGGAGACAACTAACATCTGCCCAGAAGTAGACAAAGTTGAGATATGTTTTGGAGGTCAAGCTAGCAGGATATGATGATTAATTTAATTCAGGCAAGGTGAGGAAAAGAGAAGGAAGAAAACTGAGTTCAACTTTCCTGACATAGTCAAAGGGATAAGTGGTAGTATATTTTTGAATATGAAGAAATGAAAGAAGGGGCAAGTTTGAGGCAAGAAACTAGACTTAATTAACTTCTAGGAGCTTGTCGACTCTGTCTTCAATCCTGGAGGAGAGCAGTTTATCCGATTGCTGTTGCTGTTGTGATGTGCTCTATGACCATATAGGTGGGTTTGTGTCAGCGTGTATACAATCTGTGTGTATACAAAGTTACTTAGACTCATGTAGATGCACACACATTTCTAATTTTATTTTTATGCAGTGGTAGTGTTCAATTATCACACCATTATAAATCTTAAATTTTTCACTTAATGTATCTTAGAGACATTTCCATATAAGTGTATGAGTGAGGGTGTGCATGCTCAGTCATGTCTGACTCTTTGTGACCCTATGGACTGTAGCCCACCAGGTTCCTCTGTCCGTACGTAGGGTTTTCCAGGCAAGAATACTGGAGTGGGTTGCCATTTCCTTCTCCAATAAGTGTATGAAGGGGTACCTTAGTATTTTTAACCATCACAGAATATTGTATTGTTTAGCTATGCCATAATTTAACCAGTCCCTGAGTTGTTTCTAGTTGTTTCCTATTAAGAAAAATGCCGAAATGCTGTAATACATGTCCTTACACATGTCATTACCACATGATTGAATATAATTGTGGGTTAAATTCCTTTAAGTAAAATTGTTGGGTACAAAGGCGCATGCATTTGAAATTTTCATTTGCCTATTTCACTCCATGGAAGTTTTAGCAATTTATACTCCCACCAGCAGTACATTAGAGTGTTTTCCTACACTCTTGCCAACTGAATGTGTTAAACTTTCTGAACTTTGCCAAGCAAAGGGCTTAAAAATTATACTTAGATTTGGTTTCATTTTGCATTTTTCTTACTATGAGTGAGATCAACCATGTCAAAAGTTTAAAAATCAGTTTTATTTCCTTTTCTCAATATGTCTTCACTTTTCTAATTGATTTGAAAGAATTGGTGACATATTGAAGAGATTATCTATTATGTTTTGTGAATACTTTCCTCATTTTATTCTTTTATTGCTTATATTTTCCTCATAGTAAATTCCTTTCTGTGAATTAAGTTAGATGATTATTTTTTAGTTGAAATAGAATTCCATATAATATTATATTAGTTTCAACTGTATAACACAATGATTTTAATATATGCATATATTGCAAAATGATCCTCACAATATGTCCAGTTAACATCCCTCACCACATATATTTACAACTTTTTCTTGTGATAGAACTTTGAAGATCCACTCTCTTAGTGACTTTCAAATAGACAGTACAATGTTATTAGCTATAGTCACCATGCTGTACATTACATGCCCAGGACCCATTTATTTTATAACTAGAAATTTGAACCTATCGACACCCTTAACCTATTTTAGCCACCTATTCCTGTCCCCATCAACTATCACTCTGTCCTCTGTATCCATGAGGTTTTTTTCTTTACAGTCCATATGTGAGATCATACTACTTGTTTTTCTCTGATTTATTTCACTTATGTAATGCCCTTAGAGGGGCTTCCCAGGTGGTCCTAGTGGTAAAGAACCTGCCTGACTTTGCAAGAGACAAAAGAGATGTGGCGTTGATTTTTGGGTTGGGAAGCTCCGCTGGAGGAGGGCATGGCAATCCACTCCAGTATTCTTGCCTGGAGAATCCCATGAAAAGAAGAGCCTGGAAGGCTACAGTCCATAGGGTTGCAGAGAGTCAGACATGACTGAAGCAACTTAGTATGCACTCACACAGTGTCCTCAACATCCATCCATATTGTTGAAAAATGGCAGGATTTCCTTCTTTTTATAGCTGAATATTATTCTATTTATCATTAATGGCTTCTTACTCAGATCAGATCAGATCAGTCGCTCAGTCATGTCCGACTCTTTGCGACCCCATGAATTGCAGCATGCCAGGCCTCCCTGTCCATCACCAACTCCCAGAGTTCACTCAGACTCACGTCCATCGAGTCAGTGATGCCATCCAGCCATCTCATCCTCTGTCGTCCCCTTCTCCTCCTGCCCCCAATCCCTCCCAGCATCAGAGTCTTTTCCAATGAGTCAACTCTTTGCATGAGGTGGCCAAAGGACTGGAGTTTCAGCTTTAGCATCATTCCTTCCAAAGAAATCCCAGGGCTGATCTCCTTCAGAATGGACTGGTTGGATCTCCTTGCAGTCCAAGGGACTCTCAAGAGTCTCTCCAACACCACAGTTCAAAAGCATCAATTCCTCGGCGCTCAGCCTTCTTCACAGTCCAACTCTCACATCCATACATGACCACAGGGAAAACCATAGCCTTGACTAGACGAACCTTTGTTGGCAAAGTAATGTCTCTGCTTTTGAATATGCTATCTAGGTTGGTCATAACTTTCCTTCCAAGGAGTAAGCGTCTTTTAATTTCATGGCTGCAGTCACTGTCTGTAGTGATTTTGGAGCCCAGAAAAATAAAGTCTGACACTGTTTCCACTGTTTCCCCATCTATTTCCCATGAAGTGATGGACCAGATGCCATGATCTCTGTTTTCTGAATGTTGAGCTTTAAGTCAACTTTTTCACTTTCCACTTTCACTTTCAGCCAGAGGCTTTTTAGTTCTTCTTCACTTTCTGCCATAAGAGTGGTGTCATCTGCATATCTGAGGTTATTGATATTTCTCCCGGCAATCTTGACTCCAGCTTGTGCTTCCTCCAGTCCAGCGTTTCTCATGATGTGCTCTGCATATAAGTTAAATAAACAGGGTGACAATATACAGCCTTGAGGAACTCCTTTTCCTATTTGGAACCAGTCTGTTGTTCCATGTCCAGTTCTAACTGTTGCTTCCTGACCTGCATACAGATTTCTCAAGAGGCAGGTCAGGTGGTCTGGTATTCCCATCTCTTTCAGAATTTTCCACAATTTATTGTGATCCACACAGTCAAAGACTTTGGCATAGTCAATAAAGCAGAAATAGACGCTTTTCTGAAACTCTCTTGCTTTTCCCATGATCCAGCGAATGTTGGCAATTTGATCTCTGGTTCCTCTGTCTTTTCTAAAACCAGCTTGAACATCAGGAAGTTCATGGTTCACATATTGCGGAAGCCTGGCTTGGAGAATTTTGAGCATTACTTTACTAACGTGTGAGATGAGTGCAATTGTGCTGTAGTTTGAGCATTCTTTGGCATTGCCTTTCTTTGGGATTGGAATGAAAACTGACCTTTTCCAGTCCTGTGGCCACTGCTGAGTTTTCCAAATTTGCTGGCATATTGAGTGCAGCACTTTCACAGGATTATCTTTCAGGATTTGGAATAGCTCAACTGGAATTCCATCACCTCCACTAGCTTTGTTCGTAGTGATGCTTTCTAAGGCCCACTTGACTTCACATTCCAGGATGTCTGGCTCAGGAGCCGTGGCTGCGCGGGCGCAGGAGGGCCTAGAGGAGCTATCCCACGTTGAAGATCAGGAAGCGTGGCGGTGAAGAGATACCCCTTGTCCAAGGTAAGGAGCAATGGCTGCGCTTTGCTGGAGCAGCCGTGAAGAGATACCCCACACCCAAGGTAAGAGAAACCCAAGTAAGATGGTAGGTGTTGCAAGAGGGCATCAGAGGGCAAACACACTGAAACCATACTCACAGAAAACTAGTCAATCTAATCACACTTGGGCCACAGCCTTGTCTAACTCAATGAAACTAAGCCATGCCCGTGGGGCAACCCAAGACTGGCGGGTCATGGTGGAGAGATCTGACAGAATGTGGTCCACTGGAGAAGGGAATGGCAAACCACTTCAGTATTCTTGCCTTGAGAACCCCATGAACAGTATGAAAAGGCAAAATGATAGGATACTGAAAGAGAAACTCCCCAGGTCAGTAGGTGCCCAATATGCTACTGGAGATTAGTGGAGAAATAACTCCTGAAAGAATGAAGGGATGGAGCCAAAGCAAAAACAATACCCAGCTGTGGATGTGACTGGTGATAGAAGCAAGGTCCGATGCTGTAAAGAGCAATATTGCATAGGAACCTGGAATGTCAGGTCCATGAATCAAGGCAAATTGGAAGTGGTCAAACAAGAGATGGCAAGAGTGAATGTTGACATTCTAGGAATCAGCGAACTGAAATGGACTGGAATGGGTGAATTTAACTCAGATGACCATTTTATCTACTACTGCAGGCAGGAATCCCTCAGAAGAAATGGAGTAGCCATCATGGTCAACAAAAGAGTCCGAAATACAGTACTTGGATGCAATCTCAAAAACGACAGAATGATCTCTGTTCATTTCCAAGGCAAACCATTCAATATCACAGTAATCCAAGTCTATGCCCCAACCAGTAACACTGAAGAAGCTGAAGTTGAATGGTCCTATGAAGACCTACAAGACCTTTTAGAATTAACACCCAAAAAAGATGTACTTTTCATTATAGGGGACTGGAATGCAAAAGTAGGAAGTCAAGAAACACCTGGAGTAACAGGCAAATTTGGCCTTGGAATACGGAATGAAGCAGGGCAAAGACTAATAGAGTTTTGCCAAGAAAATGCACTGGTCATAACAAACACCCTCTTCCAACAACACAAGAGAAGACTCTACACATGGACATCACCAGATGGTCAACACCGAAATCCGATTGATTATATTCTTTGCAGCCAAAGATGGAGAAGCTCTATACAGTCAGCAAAAACAAGACCAGGAGCTGACTGTAGCTCAGACCATGAACTCCTTATTGCCAAATTCAGACTTAAATTGAAGAAAGTAGGGAAAACCACTAGACCATTCAGGTATGACCTAAATCAAATCCCTTATGATTATATAGTGGAAGTGAGAAATAGATTTAAGCGCCTAGATCTGATAGATAGAGTGCCTGATGAACTATGGAATGAGGTTCATGACATTGTACAGGAGACAGGGATCAAGACCATTCCCATGGAAAAGAAATGCAAAAAAGCAAAATGGCTGTCTGGGGAGGCCTTACAAATAGCTGTGAAAAGAAGAGACGTGAAAAGCAAAGGAGAAAAGGAAAGATATAAACATCTGAATGCAGAGTTCCAAAGAATAGCAAAAAGAGATAAGAAAGCCTTCTTCAGCGATCAATGCAAAGAAATAGAGAAAAACAACAGAATGGGAAAGACTAGGGATCTCTTCAAGAAAATCAGAGATACCAAAGGAACATTTCATGCAAAGATGGGCTCGATAAAGGACAGAAATGGTATGGACCTAACAGAAGCAGAAGATATTAAGAAGAGATGGCAAGAATACACAGAAGAACTGTACAAAAAAGATCTTCATGACCCGGATAATCACGATGGCTTCTTACTACATAGGGTCAATATAAGTACTTTTTGGTGTTTTGAACCTTATTTTCCTTTGCCTACATAATTTTACAAAACATGCTCACACCATGCATACTATTTAGGTATTTGCTTTTAATCACATGTAATAATGGAAATCCTTCTATATCATTCAATATTTTTAAAAATCGTTTTTAATGGTTGTATGTATGATTTTGTCCTTTTGAGGTACAGTAATTTAACCAATCCCCTTACTCTCATTTAGGTGATTTCCATTTTTAAAGGGCTTCCCTGGTGGCTCAGATGGTAAAACGTCTGCCCATCTGCCCGCAATGCGGAGACCTGGGTTCGATTCCTGGGTCGGGAAGATCCCCTGGAGAAGGAAATGGCAATCCACTCCAGCACTCTTGCCTGGAAAATCCCATGGACGGAGGAGCCGGACAGGCTACAGTCCATGGGGTCGCAAAGAGTCGGACACAACTGAGCGACTTCACTTTCACTTTTTCTTTCCATCTTTAAAAACCAATGTTTAGCTACATATTCATGGTAATTCATTAGGATAAGGTATCAAAATAAAACTTGTATGTGTAGCGCAAAAGCCTCTCCTGTAACTTCGTGGCCTCAGGCGGCTCCACTGGACTCCTTGGATCTCAGGTCTCAGAGCGGTAGCTCCAGGCGTATCCTGCAGGGCGTTGGCGCAAGGCTGGAGGGCAACAGGCGCTCTGCAGCCCTTCCCTCCCCTCGCGCCCAGCGTAGCCCTTAGGCATGTTGGTACCTTACCAAACCGCCATCTCCAAAGCCAGTCACAATTTTAATTTCTTCTAGAAAAAATTCAGATTTTGCTGGAGAAGAATTGGTTCTTTATTTGGGTATGTACTTTGCAAATCCCTGGTGGCTCAGACGGTAAAGAATCCGCCTGCAATGTGGGAGACCTGGGTTGCATCCCTGAGTTGGGAAGATCCCTTGAAGGAGGGCGTGGCAATCCACTCCAGTATTCTTGCCTGGAGAAACCCCATGGACAGACGAGCCTGGCGGGCTACAGTCCATGGGGTTGCAAAGAGTCGGACACTACTGAGCAACTGACCACACTTTGTAAATTATACAATACCGGACTCTTTCCTCCCGCCTGCCCCCACCCCCGACTCTCCATTCTCCTATTAGTGCATATAAAATATGTTCCTAGTAGTTCAGCTTATCTCATAGCATATTTACGGGGAGTGAGTGTGATTTGTCTAGAAAAGGAATGGACATCCCCCAAAGATAAAGTGAACAATGAGACTTCATGTCCTCATTTGGGAAGCCACTTAGGGTGTTTTCCCTTATGCCAAGAACAGCTGCGTCATCTTTGGGGAAAGCTAGGTTTTGCCATTGCAGGTTAAATATGCCTATTAGAGGCATAAGACTGAGTGGGATACCAGTTTGACAGTGCTGGTTTTGTATGCTGTGGCCTGACCTAAGCTGGAACTACATTTATTTTATGGTTAGAGTTGGCGAGCGGGAGACGTGCAAGATTTAGGAGGTGAAAGTGAAGTGGCAGCTGTCATTGCCTGCAGTTGGGGTTGGCTGCAGTGAGAGGCAGAGGCAGATATGCTAGTGGGTCCTAGTTTGTTCCTGTTCTTCTGTTTTGCCTCCAGATTTTTCTGCCCAGTCTGCCCTGCTGGCCTACAGGAGCCCCGGGTCCCCCATCAGATACAGGGCCGCAGCTTTCCTTGGTCTTCTTCACCAGCTCCCATCTGTGTCCCACTCTTCCAGCTAGATGTTCTCTTCCCCAGATTTTCCTGCAAGTTCTGAGTTTCCCCTCATACTACTTTGCGAGGGCTCAACAATGGCTTTTCTCTGCTCCTTTCCCTCCTCAGTCTGGGCTTTCCTTCCTCGTCTCCTCCCGTTGTTGTGTAAGTTCTCGTTCTGTAAGTTACTAGACCATAAACTTCAGGTAGGCATACTGTCTGTTTTTATGACAACTATAGCCCCAGTGCCTGGCACCTAGAAGATATTCAATAAACATTTGTTGAATTTGTAAAGGATGTAACACATGTGCTTGGCCCATAATTAGCACTCAGTGAATGATTTGCAATTGGTTATCCAATATTGTTACCTGACAGAATTGAAGAGGACTCTTCCTCATGGGCCTCGGTTCCTGGTGAGGACACAGAGAAGAATCTGAGGTCTTACCCACAGCAAAAACAAGTTTATTGAAGAAAGAACAGAAAGAACAGCCCCAGGGAGAGGTGGCTTCTCTCCAGCAAGAGAAGCACTGGAATGATGAGGTAAGGGGTTTTCAACACAGGGCTTTTACATGTTCATCTAGGAGGGCATGGACTGACAGTTTTGATTGACAGTTGCAAGTTACATAACGCTGGTCTCTATTACACATATCCTTCCCATAATTCAATCTGTTATAATCAGATGTATACAGAGAATATTTATGAACCCTTAATGGGCTCCTGGGAGAAGGCAATGGCACCCCACTCCAGTACTCTTGCCTGGAAAATCCCATGGACAGAGGAGCCTGGTAGGCTGCAGTTCATGGGATCGCTAGGAGTTGGACATGACTGAGCGACTTCACTTTCCACTTTCATGCATTGGAGAAGGAAATGGCAACCCACTCCAGTGTTCTTGCCTGGAGAATCCCAGGGACGGGGGAGCCTGGTGGGCTGCCGTCTATGGGGTCGCACAGAGTCGGACACGACTGAAGTGACTTAACAGCAGCAGCAGCAGCAATGGGCTCCTGTGTCTCCCTTGAAGACACAACTGTGTGTCAAGGGTGCATGTCCCTGATTTGGAAAAGTCTCCGTGGTTATTTTGTAGGATATCTGTGAGTGCTCCTGGGCAGCATTGGGGCGTATCTGGGGTCGGATTTCCAGATGAGCTTGGCACTTTTTCAGCTAGGCCACCTCTCATTGCTCTTGCCTTACTTCCTACCTAATAGTGAAAGTGTGAAAGTGCTAGTCGCTCAGTCAGTCCCTTTTGACTCTTTGTGACTCCATGGACTGTAGTCTGCCAGGCTCCTCTGTCCCAGAATTCTCCAGGCAAGAATACTGGAGTGGGTAGTCATTCCCTTCTCCAGGGGATCTTTCCAATCCAGGGACTGAACCTGGGTCTGCTGCATTGCAGGCAGATTCTTTACTGACTGAGCAACCAGGGAAGCCCATTCTCAAATGTGACTGTGTGGCCTGAGACAGAAGGTACATAACCAACTTGCTTTTACTATCTGGCTTAAAAGCTTATTAGGGAAAACTACTTTTTAACGTGTTTTCATAGGCATTTGAGGATCTCTGGACCTCTAAACTCAATCCAGTCCCTGGGAAGCCCCAAATTACCTATAGATAGGGTGGTCTGAAAAATTTTGGCTTGCACCTCACTGCCCAGTGATACATTCATCATAACTCTTTCCTGCTTTTCCTGGATTTTTTTTTTCCTTTTAGTATGTTAAGGTCAGCAGAATTGTCTTTCCCTACTTGTATAAGGTCATGTGGACTTCCTTAAAAATTATTTTATATGTAACTAAGTATTTATTCTTAGTTACTCATTGGAAATAACTAAATATTCTTATTCATTGGAAAAGACCCTGATGCTGGGAAAGATTGAGGGCAGGAGGAGAAGGGGACGACAGAGGATGAGATGATTGGATGGCATCATTGACTCAATGGACATGAGTTTGAGCAAACTCTGAGAGATAGTGAAGGATAGGGAAGCCTGGTGTGCTGCAGTCCATGGGGTCACAAAGAGTCAAACATGACTGAGCAACTGAATAACAACAAAGTATTTTTTCATGTCTGAGAGAACTATTTTCTTTGCTTTTGTTTTGACTCAGTATCTTTTCCCCTTATTTATGTAAAAAATATGTAGCTCAACCATCCATGGATGAGTGTACAGCATTGTGCTATGAACATGTTGTTGTTGGAAAATTGTTAAGGACTTCAAATAATCCATGAAACAAATACATGGGATTTTTGTTTAAAGTATCTTTAATAGTAATTTCTCATTTTGTTATTAATTTCTCATTTAAATGCCTTCCTCTCTGCAGTCACCCTCTGTTTTTTTTCAGTCTAACCTTATTGAGGCTTCCAATGTGGGTTATTTTCAAATATCTTTTTATGTTGATTCCTAACATAATTCCACAGTGATAAGAGAACAGACTCTGTATAACTTCAATACCTTGAGACCATGAATTTTTTTGTACCTTGTTTTACATCCCTGGATATGGTCAAGTGTCTCCTAGTTTATAGTCTATGGGAACTTGAATAGACTTTGTATCCTACTATTGTGTGAAAATTGTATAAATCTTAGTTATGTTGAATTGGTCCACAGTGCTTTTCAGGTCTACTAGATCCTTCTACTTCTCTGCTGCTGCTGCTACTAAGTCACTTCAGTCATGTCCGACTCTGTGCGACCCCATAGACGACAGCCCACCAGACTCCCCCATCCCTGGGATTCTCCAGGCAAGAACACTGGAGTGGGTTGCCATTTCCCTCTCCAGTGCATGAAAGTGAAAAGTGAAAGTGAAGTCACTCAGTCGTGTCCGACCCTCAGCGACCCCATGGACTGCAGCCTACCAGGCTCCTCCATCCATGGGATTTTCCAGGCAAGAGTACTAGAGTGGGGTGCCATTGCCTTCTCCATTCTACTTCTCTGTATATTCATTAATTTTTGAGAGTTTTATATTGAAACTCCAACCAAAAATCCTTATCTACTTAAAAAATAAATATAGTGGCACTATGTAACCTTGTTCTGTATTTTCCAAGTCTTTTGTAAAGGTGTTATCATATTTTAATAATTAAAAAAATAAAAATATAAAACAAAATACACAAAAAAGAAGAATTCGTGAAAGGCATAGTCAGTTTTGGGGGAGGGTAATTTTCTGCTAATAGACTTTAACATATCTTCAAGGCTTTTCATATACTATATCTAAACTAATATATACCATTTTAACAAGTCATAATAGTGATTCATAAAATATTATGGTATTTATTCTCTTGTTTCTCTTGTTTTACTCTTTTCTCAGTGTTTTATTATGGAGAGCTCATATTTGTATCCTGTTTTATATTCTCCCATATGGACTATAACATATTGGTTGTATCTGGCACTTCTGTTCGATTAGACTTAGCATTTTTCACTTTCCTCATTTTCATTCATTTTCCTCTTTTTGAAGTATTTCTCATCATCTTGTTAGAGTTTCACTTTGGCCTTAGAGTCTACTCAATCTCTTTAATGTCCCGCAAGCACATTTCATGGGTTCTAAGTATTCTAACGTGCAATTCATTTTTGCACTCTCTAAACCTTTACGAATTTAATACATACTCAGAAAAATAGAAAATTCTTCAAGTAAGTATATTAACACTTAGCAGTGCTTATAGTTCCTTTAATTTAACATTGTTAAAGTAACATATGTTCTCCATCACGGAGTAAAAAAGTTAATGTCATAATGCAAGCTAGCACTCTGTTCTAGTCTTTATCACTTTACTGATTCTCACTCCCCAAAGACAACAACTTACATCTCTTTTAACTGTTTCCTCTTTTAGCTTCACATTTCTTCAACATGTCTGTAATACTATTTATTTTTTAAAGTGTAGATGATTTACAGTGTTGTGTTATTTTCAGGTATACAGCAAAACAAATTAGATATATTTATATATGTAGATATATGTATATATGTATACACACATACATATATCTTTTGCAGATTCTTTTCCACTATAGGTTATTATAATGTATTGAATATATTTCCTTATGCTATACAGTAGGTCCTTGTGGTTTATCTGTTTTATATACAGTAGTGTGTATCTGCTAATTCCAGACTCTTAATTTATCCCTTCCTCCCTGCCCCCCATTTCCCCTTTAGTAACCATAAGTTTGTTTTCTGTGCCTGTGAGTCTATCTCTGTTCTGTGTATAAGTTCACTTGTCTAATACTATTTCTTAATAATAGTTCAATTTATTTCTTTTCTCTTTTCTTCCTACTATTGAAGATGAATTGACTTTCTTACAATTGGGCACATATCCCCTTTTCCCCAGGGAAGGCAATGGCACCCCACTCCAGTACTCCTGCCTGGAAAATCCCATGGACAGAGGAGCCTGGTAGGCTGCAGTCCATGGGGTCGCTGAGGGTCGGACATGACTGAGCAACTTCACTTTCACTTTTCACTTTTCACTTTCATGCCTTGGAGAAGGAAATGGCAACCCACTCCAGTGTTCTTGCCTGGAGAATCCCAGGGACGGGGGAGCCTGGTGGGCTGCCGTCTATAGGGTCACACAGAGTCGGACACGACTGAAGTGACTTAGCAGCAGCAGCAGCCGCCCCTTTTCCCATCTTCCTAATCTAGAAATATTTCATTATTATATCAATTTCAGTGCTTATTTTGACACTGTATGATTCACAGCTGATCTAGTATATATTGTCTTCTCTTTACTATGTATTGTTTTTTCTTCGCTTAGTGACTCGGATTTTCCACCCACCTGATCCGCCACAGGTCCCTGGTGCCTCCCATCCAGAGCTTCCCAGGGCCCGCAGCCTGGAAGAGCTTAGCTTGCTCACACTCTGCCACTGCTGGTTAGGTTCTGGCTTCCTCACATTTGCCAACAAGTTGCTACTCATTCACACACAATGCATTCTTCCAAATTTTATTGCTATTGTCTTCCTGCCACTTCTGCTTATCCTTGTGGTTTGACCTTGTAAATTATTACTTTTACTGTCATTGTAGGACTTACCAGGAGGGAAGTGGAGGTAAGTGTCCTTGTTCATTTTTTGATGATTAGTGCGAAGTGTCTCATAAAATTCCTATACACATTTTTATACACTATTTAATGCTCATATAGTGTCCTAGAATCCTTAGAGCAAAGTAGCTGTTTTGCCGTGCGTACAAGCGTGTGTGCGTGTATGTGTATTGAGGAGAAGAGGGCATTGAATGGTAGTTGAGCCTTAATTGTATGTATTACTATATTTATTTAAATTACAAATTTAATCTCCCTTGTTCATTTTTTCCCACATATGTTATAAATAGCTTAATTTTTAAAATCTATTCTTTCATACACTGGCATTAAATCTGTGTCAAAACAAGTTCCTTTCCAGGAGCGAATAGAACCTATCTTTCTTGGAAACTTGAAAATAATTTTTCAAAATACAGCAGACCTTTTTCTTCTTTTTGTTAAACATGCTTGTGCCCCACCTACACACATTAGGAAAAACTAAACTTTAAAAACTATGGAAAAATTTGAAGTATAAAATTTGTCATAGCTCTAGATATGAGGATATAAGACATCTAAAATCATTTCTGTTTTTATTACCTCATTTACTTACATTAAAGTTCTCTCATATAAGTCCATTTATTCCTGTTAGTCTAAACTAATAGAATCAACAAATGTTAAGTACCAATAACATTTAAATACATATATTTTTTATTCTAGAATTTCTTGGATACCAGTGATGGAAACTCATCTCAAACTAACTGAAACCCAAACGGTAATTAACTTGTATAAATACTTGGGAATTCTGAGTTTATTTAGCTCTAGGTATAGCTGGATTAAAGTGGGTATCAAAAGACGTTGTCAGATTTCTAGGGTTTCTTTCTCTTCTCTCTCTGTCTCTCGGTCTGTGTATACCTCTATCTATATATGTGTGTGTTGTTGTTTGGTTGCAAAGCTGTGTCTCTTTGTGACCTACCAGGCTCCTCTGTCCAGGGGATTTCCCAGGCAAGAATACTGGAGTGTGTTGCCATTTCCGCCTCCAGGGGATCTTCTTGACCCAAGAATCGAACCTGAGTCTCCTGCAGGAAGATTCTTTACTGCTGAGCCACCAAGGAAGCCGTATGTGTATGCAGGTATGTTTATTTTACAGTAAATATTTTTATCATGTTGCCAGTGTTATTCAAACAAATATCCAAATGAATGTTAATCATTTAAGATAGTTTTTTTTAGGAGACTAAAACACTAATGGGACATGTGTATACTTTTTCTTTTGAATTTCCTTCTGAATTAAAGCCACAGAAAGAAATCAGTCTGATAATTTTATAATCATTGAACTTTCACTGGTTCCCATATGATATTTGTTTTATGGACACTTGTGTATTGCACCTGCACTCCCTTGGATGTTTAGGCTCTGAGTAAACAGCTGTGTGTTCTCACTGGCTTTGCCTGTATTTATCTTCCAGAGCATCATGCCTTCACGCTGGATGGAAGAGAAGAAGCCATGGCAGGAACAGGGCTCCCAAGAGAGGTCTGTCCAGGTGGGTGAGCATGGCTTCACCTCAGAGAAGCTGCTTCTGGGGGTCCCTGGATGGAGGATCTGGAGGCATTGCTTCTGGAGGCCATGGAAGCAAGGGATCCATGGGGGTAGGGAAGCCACCCTTCCTACCCACAAGTCCCACTGCCTGCACAGCGGGGGGTCCTGCTTGGGCTGCACTGGCAGCTGCTCTGATGGAGCATTGCTCACTCTCACATCATCTGTCCCCACATCGTCTCCTGGCTGTGCTGTGGCCCTCCGCCCTGTCCCTTGATCCTCCCCTAGATCTGCCTTCCTCCTCCGAGTGTTCTTAGTAGCAGTTAGAGGATGTGCTGCTTGCAGTTGGCGGGCACCCTATCCCCACCCCTGGGGCTGGGGAAGGAGAGCTGTTGTTGGTTAGATTGTCTGAGGGCTGAGGCTTCAGGTGACTGGGCAGCCCTCTGGCTCAGATCTCTTATAACCCAGGAGTGATATTGGAACATGACTTCCTGTTTCTGGCCTATCAGCGAGTCCTGGATCTCCATTTCCAGGTGAAACCATGGATGCCATGAAGTCAGTCTGCCCAGAGTCCTTGTGGCTCCACGTAGAGCTTTAGTTGCTCATATCCATGAGTCACAATAATCCACGGAGCCATCACAATCTGCTCTAAACTGCCTCTCTTGACGGGATCGAGGATAAGAAATTTCTCTAGCAGATTTTCACGTTCCTTTGTCAAGAATGGAATATGATGTGTTCTGCTCAGAACCTGCATCTACAGCTGCTTGAGTTTCCATCCCTGGAAAGGCCAGAATCCATCGCACTGAGGACAGGATGACTTCCTGTGGTTCTTCCCTGGAAGAGTTCTGGGGCAGCATGAGGGAGACCACCCCAGAAGATGTCCAGCTCGTTGTAAAAAAAGTGAATTTGTTGCTGAAGCCAAAGTCTGATGTTCGTGTTCGCATCCAAGAGCAGGTTTTCTGCTTGTAAGTCTCTGTGAACAGCACCCTTCTGGTGACCAGTCACACAGAGCTCACTGCTGGTGGACTCTGCCTTCAGCCTCTCTGCTTTCCTACTGCCCTGAGCCATGGGTGCTCACCCACCTCTCCTCCACTAGCGTCCTCCGAACATGAGTCAGAGTTTCAGCATCTTTAAATGTAGAAGTTGCAGCTGTGAGTTGAGAAAACATGCCATCTACTCTTTTTTAAGTTAACAATCCACTGCGCTCTGTGTGCCTCTTATTTGGCTTGGGATGAGGGAGTAAGGGCATCTGGGCGTTGTCACCAGTAGCTCAGAGGAGGAAACCAAGACACCTGTGCATGATTTTTTAAAAGAACGTTCTATTGACGGTATAGATACAGAAAAGTGCACAAATCATGTGTGCTGCTTGGTGACTGCTTACAGATTAAATTCACTTAATCAACATTCAGATCAAGAAACAGGATGTCATCAGCTCCCCTCCCCTCACCCCCACAAGCCCCTTTCCAGTCACTTTCTCCACAGTGATAGTCACTACCATGTCTTCTAACCGTGCAGATTAGGTTTGCTTGTTTTTGAACTTTCCATAACTGGAATCACACAGCGTTAGACCCATTGTGTCTTCTTCCTTTGTTCGCTGTTTTTATGAGATTCATGTCGTTTGTTTGCTATTTTAAATGCTGTAGAGTAACCCATTGTTTGCCCATTTTGCTGTCACTGGGCATTGGATCGTTCTCGGCTCAGTTTAGGCTGTTAGGAAGAGTGAGTGCTGCCCTGAACGTTCCTCTCCAGTGTTCAGTGAACATTTATGGCTTTCTGTTGGATATACACCTGGAAATGGAATGGATTGCTTAAGAGGGCTACAGTACAGTTTTTGGTTTTAGCAGACACTGCAATTTATACCAATTTACACACCCACCAATACTAGCCCTTTAATTTTAATCTTTCTGTGGGTGTGGGGGTGTCGCACTGTGATTTTAATTTGCATTTCCCTGATGCCTAATCAAGTAGAAGACTTTTTCATATGCTTACTGGCCCTTTTCTTTTCTGTGAAATGCCCAATCATGTCTTTTGCCTATTTTTCTTTTGGGTTGCCTGAATTTTTCTTATTGGTTTGTAGGTATTCTTTTTTTTTTTTAATATTTATTTGGCTGCACCAGGTCTTATTTGCATCACTTGGGACCTTTGATCTTCCTTGCATCATGCAGGATCTTCAGTTGCAGCCTGTGGGATCTAGTTTCTTGACCAGAGACTGAACCCAGGCCCCCTCCATTGGGAGTGCGGAGCCTTAGGCGTTGGACCACCAGGGAAGTCCTGGTTTGTTGGTATCCTTTGGTTTGGTGCGAATTGTTTGTTGCATTTGGCCCTGGATATACATTTCCTCTCCTCCCCACCCATCCCTGTTTAACTTTCTGATGCCACCTCCCATTACTTTATCAATTGCTCATTCCTTCCCCAAAGCTGGACTTCCTTCTTCCTTGAATATGCCCTGCCAGGCACATTCCCACCCCATGCTCTGCTCTAGTTCCTGCTTATGCCTGGGACCTTCTTTCCCTGGATCCACAGAACCCTCTCCCTCACCTCCATCAAGCATTTGCTCCAGTGTCAACTTCTTAGTGAGGTCTTCCCTGATTTACATCTTTGGTCTTATAAGGTGTGTTACAAGAGCTATCTGCCACCCTCAATCCATTGTTTCCTTTCTTTTTTAAAACTTTGCATTATGTAAAAATTTAAACATCAGTGCAGTTCAGTCGCTCAGTCGTGTCCGACTCTGCGACCCCATGAACTGCAGCACGCCAGGCCTCTCTGTTCATCACCAACTCCCGGAGTCCACCCAAACCCATGTCCCTTGAGTTGGTGATGCCATCTAGCCGTCTCATCCTCTGTTGTCCCCTTCTCCTCCTGCCCTCAATCTTTCCCAGCATCAGGGTCTTTTCAAATGAGTCAGCTCTTCACATCAGGTGGCCAAAGTGTTGGAGTTTCAGCTTCAACATCAGTCCTTCCAATGAACACCCAGGACTGATCTCCTTTAGGATGGACTGGCTGGCTCTCCTTGCAGTCCAAGGGACTCTCAAGAGTCTTCTCCAACACCACAGTTCAAAAGCATCAATTCTTCGGTGCTCAGCTTTCTTTATAGTCCAACTCTCACATCCATACATGACCACTGGAAAAACCATAGCCTTGACTAGATGGACCTTTGTTGACAAAGTAATGTCTCTGCTTTTTAATATGTTGTCTAGGTTGGTCATAACTGTCACAGAACTAAAAAGATTAGTATAAAGGCCTTTTCTCACATATCTAATATCCAACAGCTATAATTATCAATAGTTTTGCACTCTTATTTTATCCATAAATACTTCAGTCTACATTTGTAATAGGTGCATTTTTAATATATAATACTGATCCATATTCAAATTTCCCATTTGTCTCAAAAATGTTTTGTTACATTTGATGTGTTTGAATAAAGCTCTAAACAAGATATACTTGTTTTTATTTTTTCCATAACAATTTGCTTATTATGGAATATATTTATCATATATATCAAAATGTATATATTTTGCTTACTTATTGATTATTTTTATGTCCCTCTCCCATTAGAATTCTATTTCATGTGAGCAGTGATTTCTATCTGTTTTGTTCTTTGTTGCACCTCTAGCACCTAGAACAGTTCCTAGCAGTAAGTAGACATAAAATAAATGTTTGGAGAAGGAATGAGTGAATACGTTGGCAAGACGGATGTAATAGCACAAGGGGTATGCTGTGTCAACTTGGTAAGATCTGTTATTTTCCCTCTCTAAAACTTTGGGCAACTTCTCTGAGCCTCAGATTTTCTCATCCGTGAAAAGGGACCAATAATACCAAATTTTCAGGGTTATTTTGAGAATTAGACAAAACTGAGTGTGCAGAACCTCACACTCTGTGTGGATACTAGTTTTATATGTACCTGCCTTTGTTAGCCGTATCTGTAAGGCATAAGCAGATGAAAGAGCTGCAGGGGCGAACTTAGCCTTGCCCAAAGAGAGGTCTGACCTTTGTCCCTGGCTCCTAGGAGGTAACAGCTAAACCCCTTGGAATTTTCTGAGTGATAGGAATGTCTTTTTTATTTAGCGTCACACTGGATAGTATGCTATTGAAGTGTCTCCTGGTGCGCCCTTTGGGCTCCTTGATATCTGCCCTGCTGGGATGAGGGAGAGAGCTGAATGCTGAGTTCAAGCACATGGCTAATCAGTTAATTATGCCTTCATATGAAGTATCTACAAAAACTCTAATCAATGAAGACTGAGTGAGCTTCCCTGTTGGCCATGCTCCATTCATACTGTCACACATCAGTGATGGGAGGATAATATGTCTTGAGGGCAAAGAAGCTTTATGTTTGGAAAATTCCAAGACCCTTCCCTATGTGTCTCTTCATTTGGCTAATTTTAATATTCATTGTTTCCCTGTTATAAACTGTAAGCGTGAGTCTAAGCTTTCAGTTAGTTTTGTGAGTCCTTTCAATATATGATCAAGTCTGATGGTGGCTTTGGAAATCCCCTGAATTTCAGTTTGTGTCGTAAGTGAGGACAGCCATGGCAGCTGTGCTCTTTAACTTTACCTTCGGACTCTATTCTGGTATGTAGTGTCAGAAATTTGGGAGGCTTGGCACTCTGAAGCACTCTACCCTTAAACCTCATCTTTGGGCCAATTGCAAGTAGTTGGTGTTAGGAGAAGTGGGATTCGGGATAATGACCCTGACCCACTGAAATAGGCAGTTTGGGAAGAAAAAGGATGAGACATCAGGGCTTGACAAGCGTTTGATTCCTGAATGGCCACGGGGCCACCCACAGGGTAGAATGGGTGACAGATGGTACGGCTGTGCTGTAATCAGTTACTGGAGGTAACTGCCAATAGAATGTTGAAAAAGCTACCAATGGAATGTTGAAACGATGAATCCATCTCCTAGGAAGTTAGCTCATTGAATGCATAAAGAAATGTAAAATAGTAAAGAAATGTAAGTCATCAGTTCTTTGGTTATTGCTGTTTGCTGTTGTTTAGTCGCCAGGTCGTGTCCAACTCTTTTGCGACCCCCATGGACTCTGGCCTGCCAGGCTCCTCTGTGCATGGGATTTCCTAGGCAAGAATACTGGGTTGCCATTTCCTTCTCCAGGGAGCTTCCTGACCTAGGGATTGAACCCCCATTGGCAGGTGGTTTCTTTACCACTGAGCCACCTGGGAAGCCCCTGTTGTTTATAAAGAGCTAACATAACAGTGAGGAGAGGGGTGGTGAATCCCAGTGACTACGCCTGGATTTGGCTGGTCTACATGTCTGCGTCCAGCCCTAGGCCCACTACCACTGGGTAAAGTTAAGCTGAAAGAAGAAATAGTGTTGTGTCACGTCCTGACGCTAGAACAAAGTTGGATTCTGGCCATTCTGTGTTACAGACTCTAGCCTCAGGGCCCTCAGCAACGGGTAAAAGAAAACTAGAAGATAGTCTGGGTAGATCTTGACACAAAACTTGAATCCCAACCTATCCATGGGACAACCTGTGGCCTCAGGGCTGCTGCCACCAGGTCAGGTTAAAATGAAAGTAAGAGAAGGTGGGGGTACTTTCTGATGCTGGGCAAACTTGAATTCCAGCAGGCTGAACTACAGTCTTGGGCTCAGTCACTTCCAATGAGAACAGTTACACTGAAACACCAGCACATCACTGTATACATATACAAAAGGAACAGCTTTCATTTCACCTCTCTGAGTTGCTGGAAAATGCAGAGCTTAGTCGAAAGTCAGGTTGGAATTGACATTAACAAGTACTTTTGCATGGTGTATTAGAATACTAAACTTGGTGTCCAGAGATCTGCTTTTAAATCCCTTCTTTACCATTTATCATCTTTTTGGCTTTGGAATTCATATTGGCCTACTTGGACTCCAAGCAGAATACTGATGCCTGACTGGCTTAAATACAAGAAATTAATTTTTTCACAGTTCTGAAGGCTAGATAGGGTACTATTGAGATTGTTACATGAGACCGTTCTGCCAGGCTTGCAGACTGTGTCCTCACATGGCTCTCTTCTCTGTGTGCACACAGAGAAAGATGTTGCTGTTGTCTCTTCCTCTTCTTATAAAGACACCGGTCCTAGAGGGTTAGGGCCTCACCCTTATGACCTTATCCAACCCTAATTATTTCCTTTAAGGCCTTATCTCCAAATACAGTCACATTGGGGGTTTAGGACTTCAGCATATGAATTGGAGGGGAAGCAGAAACAATTCAGTCCATTATGGAAATATTGTTTAATTTTAGTGTATATCTCATATTGCATTGCCGGGTGGGTCTGAAGATTAAATAAGAAGATATATGTAGTAGACACTTAGTATTTGAGTTTAAAAAAAAATACTTATTTGCCTGCACTGGGTTTTAGTTGTGGCCCATGGGATTTTTAGGTGTGGTACACAAGATATATATATATATTTCAGTTGCATCATGTAGGATCTATTGCCTGACTAGGGATCGAACCCAGTCCTCCTGCATTAGGAGTGTGGAGTCTTAACTATTGGACCACCAGGGAGGTCCCTAGTTATTATTTGATTTTTAAAAGTGTATCATTTTTTAGCCCTCTGCTACTCTTGCCTGGAAAATCCCATGAGCGGAGGAGCCTGGTGGGCTGCAGTCCATGAGGTCGCTAGGAGTCAGACACAACTGAGCGACTTCACTTTCACTTTTCACTTTCATGCATTGGAGAAGGAAATGGCAACCCACTCCAGTGTTCTTGCCTGGAGAATCCCAGGGACGGGGGAGCCTGGTTGGCTGCCGTCTATGGGGTCGCACAGAATCGGACACGACTGAAGCGACTTAGCAGCAGCAGCACGCATTGCCAACTGAGAGGAGGGGAGATGATGAGTTTAGAATTTGTATAAGTAAATTGAGCACATTACATGTAATTTGATTATATGTTGATTTTCAGCATTTGTGAAAAACATGTAGGGGTTTTTGAAAAAGAAAACATTCATTTCCTGGATTTACAATGCTTTCTTTTCACTATGCACGCAAACGTTAAATAAGCCACTTTCAGTCATGACTAGTGGCTTCGAACATCACCAGATAGCGACTGACGTTAGAGAACTTTGAAATCTACAAGGTGAAACACAGAGGTAAAGCATTTGTGTTATTTTTATACCCTGCATCTCTTGTCAAAGGCTTTAAGGTAGTTAAAAAAACAAAACACCAAAACTTCTAAGTGCATTTGGTTGTTTCAGTTGAATTAAAAAATTTTTTTTAATTGGCATATAATTGCTTTACAATGTTGTATTAGTTTCTGCTGTACAACGGTGTGAATCAGCTATGTGTATACATATACCCCTCCTTCTTGAGCCTCCCTCCTGCCCCTGCATCCCGCTTCTCTAGGTCATCACAGAACACTGAGCTGAGCAACCTGTGCTATACAGCAGGTGTCTGTCTACCCATGGCAGTGTATATATATGTCAATGCTGCTCTCTCAGTTCATCCCACCCTCTCCTTCCCCATCTGTATCCATAAGTCCATTCTCTACATCTGTGTCTCTACTCCTGTACTGCAAATAGGTTCATCAGAGCTATTATTCTAGATTCCAGTTTCAGTTTTCTGTGGCTTATTGAACAGTCATGGAGTACTGGGGCTAGCAATTCGAGGGTTTTGTCATTTGTGTGACTGTGAGAATAAGCCATAGCCACTTAAAAGAACTTCAGGCGTGACACTTGTTGTGTGTGCAAATCTGACACATGTAACCTAGACTGTGTACATAACCAACTTCTCACTCTGTGCTTTCTAAATAACACTTGCCACACAGTCCAGATAATTTCCACCATGTGAAAAACATGGTGCATGCTTTTCAAAAACATGTACAAAAATCCGAATTCAATGTTTTCAGCAAACATTGGGTATGTACTTGCCGTGAGCCAGGGGTCAATGCTTTCTAGCCAAAATCACCAGGAACATATCATGTTGTACCAGTTGGACTTATTACTCACTGTACCAAGGGAGAGGAGAAGGCAATGGCACCCCACTCCAGTACTCTTGCCTGGAAAATCCCATGGACAGAGGAGCCTGGTGGGCTGCAGTCCATGGGGTCGCTAAGAGTCGAACGTGACTGAGCGACTTCACTTTCAGTTTTCTCTTTCATGCATTGGAGAAGGAAATGGCAACCCACTCCAGTGTTCTTGTCTGGAGAATCCCAGGGACGGGGGAGCCTGGTGGGCTGCTGTCTATGGGGTCGCACAGAATCGGACACGACTAAAGCGACTTAGCAGCAGCAGCAGCAGCAGCAGCAAGGGAGAAAGCACATCATAAGGGCCTGAGGGACTTCTCAGTAAGAGGATATTGGAAGGTGATTATTACAGGATTTGATTTGTTTTAGGTGATTTTGTGGAGGGGCTAAGGAAGCAGGAGTTTGCATTGGATGTCAGGAAGCTAGTTCATTCTATGAAAAAAAATAAAAGTGGAGAGAACCCATGTATGGTTAGGCCACTCAAGACAGTTACATCTCCCGTCCAACCAGTGACGGCTTCACCTATGCCCTACTCAGCTGAATGACTTTCCTGTGTATTTGCCCCAGGCCTCTGCTGGTGATTTTTCTTATCAAAAGGGCTGTGAGGGGCGGGCACCTCTGCTGGTTTCCCTGGTAACTAATGAGCCCACCTGACATCAATTCCACTATAACTGGTAACTTCCCTCCCCTCTTCCCCTGGCGAAGACTGCCACCACGTTCTGCCGCTTTCTGCAGCACACTATGAAGTGTCACTCCAGGACCTTTCTTCAGATGTGTAAGTTCCTCCATCCATTAATCTCTTTTGATGACTCCAGTCTCTTTCTCAGGTCTTGAAGCTGGGCAAGCACAGACCTCGTGGTCTGCAGGGCACAGCTCAACAAGCTGTCAGGGATGGCAGGGGTGGAGGGCTGACTGTGGGAGAAGGTACACAAAGTTAATAAAGCAGAGTGTGTATCTTGTTCATTTGGGGGGTAGGATGGGCAAACAATAAGTCATTTATCTGAGGTGGATGGCTTGTGGAGTTAGTGGTGGTAAGAGAGGGCAAAGCAATAGGTTGGGGCCAGATTATAGAGGACTTTGAGTGGAGGAAACTGGGAGTCATTGAGTAAGTTTGAGGAGGTGCCAAGAATCACAACTGACAGGTCAGGCTCCTAACAGGGTAGGGGTTTTCATACTCTTTTGATCATGTTACAATAAGAGATACATTTTACACCAAAACCTAGTACATACACACAGACACACACACACCTGTGTTTTAGCAGAACACGATTCAGCCTTATACTAGAGCTGCCCTCTATTTCCCGTTCCATTTGGCTACACTTCACCTCTCTCTATGCTACTTCACTCTTTTCTATTTCATGCTGGCTTTTATGCACCCAATTGATTTTTCTTCCAACTCAGAAATGGCCTGAGGTCTGAAAAATATTGTTTTTAGAAGATAAATGAGTGTGGTGCAGGGAAATAGGAGTAGGAGGGCTGTTCATAGCACAGCAATAGTCCATTTACCAAAAAATTCATTAATTCATTCAATCAAAAATATTTATTAAGTATCTCCTACATACCAAGCATGAAGATATGAAGATACCCAGACCCAGCAGTGCTCTTGGAGAGCTCATGGTCAGCAGGGAAGACAAGGAGTCAATTCACTTTGCAAGTCTTTAATAGACAGTTGTGAAAATATTGCAGGATGATCTAAACTGCCTGAGAAAAATAGGGAAGATTTTACAGAGAAAAGGGCATTTGAGGTGATTCTTGAAAGCTAAGTTTGCCAAGGTGAGGGGACTGGTGGAGTGTAACCTAAGGGAAAGGGTCGTGTGACAATGACAAGCAGGTCTGAAAGCACAGAGTGTGATCTGGGTAGGGTTGCCAGATTGAGAAATAAAAATAGAGTGCCGCCAGTCAAGTTTGAATTTCAGATAAACAATTACTAACTTTCAGCATAAGTATATGCCATCAGTCTGGGAGGGGCATGACATTCTGTGTGACTGGAATATGAGTGAGCCTGGGGGTGTACTGGGATCATGCTGTGAAATGTGATGAGAGAATAAAGAAACTCCCGTGTAGACTCAAGCTTCTACTGAAGGGTAATTTGAGAGATAATTGTGGAACGCTTGGAAAGACATTAAAAAAAAAAAACCACTGAAAAATATGCAACCCTTGAGTCTTTAGCTTATTAAAAATAAAAGTAGAATCACAGTATGTAGGTGGGGTGATTATTAATTATTAACCATTATTAATTACATTTGAGTAACTGTTTCTCACCTTCTCTCCTGATGCCTTTGTCCTCATGTTTAGTTGAAAAGAGAGGAATGAACACATTTTGCTATAGGTACCAGTTTCTTATTACACTCTAGACTGAAGCCATATTTAGGTTGGTAACAGTCATGGAATGAATAACACGTGTGTGATCAGCCAAGTGAATCTTTTTTCTGTTTAAGCAATTTCCCAGATGTAATACACACAGGTTGTCTACCTTTCATCCTCTCCCTTCTGCCTGCCCTCCCCAACCCCCATCTCAGCTACTCTTCAAAATACTGTAAGGGTGGCCCCTGGCAGTCTGTGATGGGACAAGTAACTCAAGCTGGACCAGGCAGTCTTCAGCCTCTCTTGTGCTAGTTGTAATTGTGACTTTAAACTCAGGAGCTCAGGGTAGCCATGTTTTCCTCCCATATGGGCTGGAAAATCAGAGAAAGCCAGTCAATATTGGCTGTAGGGTGTGGAGACCTGTGCAGCCTTTCAGTGAAGGAAGGATAGAGAGAGTGTGAGCATTTGGATTAAAGCAAAAACATACTAGAATGAGAAAGTGAAGAATGAAGAGACACAAAAGAGAGGAGAGAGAGGGAGACAGAGACAGACAGACCGACAGATAGATAGGGTTGGTTACATTCCATCTTTGAATTTTGTGCCCTTTTACCTTCTGATTCCTCTATGTTTAAGATCACTACGATGGATTCTGTGACCTGAAATGAGTACTAATTTAAAAACCAGATCACTGGGAACAGTGGCTCTTGTCAGTCTCTTGTTTCTGGAGAGTGAAGACCAGAGAAAGGGGATCCAAGCCTCAATGTTGTCATGGATGAGGGGAAAGGAATGTAACATCTTCTTTCAGGAGACATGCTTTCTCTCCATTTCCAGGCTCTGTGAAATACGTTGCAAGGTATATCTGTCTGCAACAGGACAGTCTGAACATTGCTTGCCATTCAGTGCTCACGAAAGGAAAGTATGAAGACTGAGGAGAGTCAAGATTATGTAATTTTTTCAAATTGAAGATTTGTGACAATCTTGAATCAACCAAGTTCATTGATACCATTTTTTCAAACAGCATTTGCTCACCTTGTGTCTCTGTGTCTCATTTTGAGGTTAAGCCCTGAGCCTTTGGAGTGGGAGCACTGACTCCAAGACCCTGGACTACCAGAGAACTAACTCTAGGGAGTATCACATATTGAGAACTCACACAAAGGAAACCACTTGAATACAAGACCCGGCATCACCCAACCACCAGGAGCACCCTGTACAGGAAGCCTCATCTAAACAACAAACAAAACAAAAATACAAACCCAGCAGACAGGATTACCACCTCACTCAGCCTTGCCCATCAGAGGGAAAACAAACAAACAAACAAACAAACAAAAACAACACAAATCGCACCCTATATGAAGCTTACACAAACCACTGGACCAGCCTTAGGAGGGCAGAAACCAAAAGGAAGAAAGAATTCAACCTTCAAGGCTGGCAAAAGGAGACCTCAAACACAATAAGGTAAAAAAAATAATGAAAAAGCAGAGAAATACTACACAAATGAAGGAACAAATTAAAAACACAGAAGATCAAATAAATGAAGAGGGAATAGACAAACTACCTGAAAACTAATTCAGAATAATGATAGTAAAGATGATCAAAAACCTTGAAAACAAAATGGAGAAAATGCAAGAATCAATTAACAAAGACCTAGAAGAATTAGAGAACAGACATACAGAGACAAACAACACAATTACTACAATTAAAAATACTCTAGAAGAGATCAATAGCAGAATATCTGAAGCTGAAGAGCGAATCAGTGAGCTGGAAGTTAAAATGATGGAAATAACTTCTGAAGAGCAGAATAAAGTATAAAGAATGGAAAGAACTGAGGATAGTCTCAGAGACCGATGGGACAATATCAAAGGCACCAACTTTCGAATTATATGGGTCCCAGAAGAAGAAGAGAGAAAGGAAGGGTATGAGAAAATTTTTGAAGAGATTATAGTTGAAAATTTCCCCAACATGGAAAAGGAAATAGTCAATCAAGTCCAAGAGGTGCAAAGAGTTCCATACAGGATAACCCAAGGAGAAACACACCAAGACACATATTAATCAAACTAACAAAGACTAAACACAAGGAAGGAATATTAAAAGCAGCAAGGGAGCCTGTCGGCTGGAACCACCATCTTCCAGTAATTTGCCAAAATGACCAACACAAAGGAAAAGAGGAGGGGCACCTGCTGCATGTTCTCTAGGCCTTTCAAAAACATGGAGTTGTTCCTTTGGCCACATCTATGCAAATCTACAAGAAGGGTGATATTGTAGATATCAAGGGCATGGGTACTGTTCAAAAAGGAATGCCCCACAAATGTTGCCATGGCAAAACTGGGAGAATCTACAATGTTACCCAGCATGCTGCTGGCATCACTGTAAACAAACAAGTTAATGGCAAGATTCTTGCCAAGAGAATTAATGTGCCTATTGAACATATTAAGCACTCTAAGAGCCTAGATAGCTTCCTGAAACATGGGAAGGAAAATGATCAGAAAAAGAAGGAAGCCAAAGAGAAAGGGATTTGGGTTCAGCTGAAGCACCAGCCTGCTCCACCCAGAGAACACACTTCATGAGGACCAGTGGAAAGGAACCTGAACTGTTGGAGCCCATTCCCTATGACTGTAGGGCCTGTTGGGTGTAAGAATAAAGACCTGGACTGTACAAATGTTTCTCTTAATTGAGTAGAGATGTTGTGTCTAAATTCAGTGGGTGATGTGTTTTCAAATCTAGTGTTTCTTCTTCCTGAAAGATGTAAGATAGTTTGTTATTCAGTATGTTCCATTGGTTAATAAACTGCCAGATATTGCCAAAATAAAAAAAAAATAAATTGCCAAAAAAACCAGCAAGGGAAAAGCAACAAGTAACATACAGGGAAACCCCATGCATTTAATAGCTGATGTTTCAGCAGAAACTCTGCAGGCCAGAAGGGAATGGAAGGATATATTTAAAGTACTGAAAGGGAAAAATCTACAACCAAGATTACTGTACCCAGCAAGGATCTCATTCAAAATTGATGGAGAGAGAAAAAGCTTTTCAGACAAGCAAAAGTTAAGAGAATTCAGTGCCACCAAACCAGCTTTACAACAAATGTTAAACAGACTTATATAGTCAAGAAATACAAGAGGAAAAAAACATCTACCAAATCAACCCCAAACAATTAAGAAAATGGCAATAGGGACATATATCAATAATTACTTTAAATGTAAGTGGATTAAATGCCCCAACCAAAAGACACAGACTGGCTGAATGGATACAAAAACAAGACCCATATATATGCTGTCTACAAGAAACCCACTTCAGACCTAAAGACACATATAAACTGAAAGTGAGAGGATGGAAAAATGTATTTCATGCAAATGGGAAGCAAAAGCTGGAGTAGCAATCCTCATATCAGACAAAACAGACCTTAAAATAAAAATTGCAAGAGATAAGGAAGGACACTATGTAATGATCGAGGATCAATCCAAGAGGAAGACGTAACAATTGTAAATATCTATGCACCCAACGTAGGAGCACCTCAATACACGACAAACACTAACAGACATAAAAGGAGAAATTGACAGGAACACAATAATAGCAGGAGACTTTAACACCCCACTCACACCAATGGACAGATCATCATAACAGAAAATTAATAAGGAAACACAAGTCTTAAATGATACATTAGATGAGATGACTTTCATTGATATCTTCAGGACATTCCATCCAAATGCAGAAGAATACACCTTCTCAAGTGCACATGGAACATTCTCCAGGATAGACCACATCTTGGGTCACAAATCAAACCTCAGTACATTTAAGAAAATTGAAATTGTATCAAGCATCTTCTCTGACCACAATGCCATGAGACTAGATATCAATTCCAAGAAAAAACTGTAAGAAGCACAAACACATGGAGAGTAAACAATATATTTCTAAACAACCAACAGCTTACTGGAAAAATCAAAAGTGAAATAAAAAAATTTTTAGAAACAAATGACAATGAAAACATGACAACTCAAAATCTATGGAATGCAGCAAAAGCAGTTCTAAAGGAGAGTTTATAGCAATACAATCCTACCTCAAGAAACAAGAAAAACATTGAATAGACTACCTAACTTTTCCCCATAAAACAACTGTAAAAAGAAGAACAAAAAAACCCCCAAAATTAGTAGAAGGGAAGAAATCATAAAGATCTGAGCAGAAATAAATGAAAAAGAAACAAAACAATAGTAAAGATTAATACAACTAAAAGCTGATTCTTTGAGAAGATAAACAAAATTGACAAACCTTTAGCCAGACTCATCAAGAAAAAAAGAAGAATCAAATCAACAAAATTAGAAATGAAAAAGGAGAGGTTACAACAGACAATGCAGAAATACAAAGGATTATAAAGACTATTATGAACAACTACATGGCAATAAAATGGATAACCTGGAAGAAATGGACAGATTCTTAGAAAAGTTCAATCTTTAAAGACTGAACCAGGAAGAAACAGAAATTATAAACAACCCAATTACAAGCACTGAAATTGAACCTGTGGTCAAAAATCTCCCAAAAAACAAAACCCAAGGACCAGATGGCTTCACAGGAGAATTCTATCAAACATTTAGAGAGGGGTGAATGCCTATCCTTCTAAAACTCTTTCAAAAAATTGCAGAGGAAGAAACACTTCCAAACTCATTCTACAAGGCCACCATCACCTGATACCAAAATCAGATAAAGACAACACAAAAAAAGAAAACTACAGGCCAATATTACTCACGAACATAGATGCAAAAATCCTCAACAAAATTTTAGCTAACAGAATTCAGCAACACATCAAAAAGCTCATACACTATGATCAAGTTGGGTTTATTCCAGGAATGCAAGGATTCTTCAATATGCACAAATCAATCAATGTGGTACACCATATTAAAAAACTGAAAAATAAAAACCACACGATAATCTCAATAGATGCAGAAAAAACCTTTGACAAAATTCAGCATGATTTATGATTAAAACTCTTTAAAAAATGGGCCTATAAAGAACCTACCTCAACATAGTAAAGGCCATATATGATATGAAAAAACAAATGCAAAAAGGCAAAATGGTTGTCTGAGGAGGCCTTTCAAATAGCCATGAAAAGAAGAGAAGCAAACAGCAGAGGAGAAAAGGAAAGATATACCCATTTGAATGCAGAGTTCCAAAGAACAGCAAGGAGAGGTAAGAAAGCCTTCCTGAGCGATCAGTGCAAAGAAATAGAAGAAAATAATAGAATGGGAAAGACTAGAGATCTTTTCAAGAAAATTAGGGATACCAAGGGAACGTTTCATGCAAAGATGGACACAATAAAGGACAGAAGTGGTATTGACCTAACAGAAGCAAAAGATATTAAGAAGAGGTGGCAAGAATACATGGAAGAACTATACAAAAAAAGATCTTCACAACCCAGATAATCACAATGATGTGATCACTCACCTAGAGCCAGACATTCTGGAATGCAAAGTCAAGTGGGCCTTAGGAAGCATCACTATGAACAAAGCTAGTAGAGGTGATGGAATTCCAGTTGAGCTATTTCAAATCCTAAAAGATGATGCTGTGAAAGTGCTGCACTTAATATGCCAGCAAATTTGGAAAACTCAGTGGTGGCCACAGGGCAGGAAAATGTCAGTTTTCATTCCAATCCCAAAGAAAGGCAATGCCAAAGAGTGCTCAAACTACTGCACAATTGCACTCATTTCACATGCTAGCAAAGTAATGCTCAAAATTCTGCAAGTGAGGCTTCAACAGTACATGAACCAAGAACCAGATGTTCAAATTGGATTTAAAAAAAGCAGAGGAACCAGAAATCAAGTTGCCAACATCCACTGGATCATTGAAAAAGCAAGAAAATTCCAGAAAAAACATCTGCTTCATTGTCTATGCTAAAGCCTTTGACTGTGTGGATCAAAACAAACTGGAAAATTCTTAAAGAGATGAGAACACCAGAGCACATTACCTGCCTCCTGAGAAATCTGTATGCAGGTCAAGAAGCAACAGTTAGAACTGGACATGGAACAACAGACTGGTTCCAAATCAGGAAAGAGGTAAGTCAAGGCTATATATTGTCACCCTGCTTATTTAACTTATATGCAGAGTACATCATGAGAAATGCTGGACTGGATGAAGCACAAGCTGGAATCAAGATTGCCAGCAGAAATATCAGTAACCTCAGATATGCAGATGATACCACCCTTATGGCAGAAAGCGAAGAACTAAAGAGCCTCTTGATGAGAGTGAAAGAGGAGAGTGAAAAAGTTGGCTTAAAATTCAACATTCAGAAAACTAAGATCATGGCACCTGGTCCCACCACTTCATGGCAAATAGATGGGAAAAAAATGGAAACAATAAGAGACTGTTTGGGGGGGCTCCAAAATCACTGTGGATGGTGACTGCAGCCATGAAATTAAAAGATGATTGCTCCTTGGAAGAAAAGTTATGACCAACTTAGCACATTAAAAAGCAGAGACATTACTTTGGCAACAAAGGTCCCTCTAGTCAAAGCTATGTTTTTCCCAGTAGTCATGTATAAATATGAGAGTTGGACTATAAAGAAAGCTGAGAGCCAAAGAAATGATGCTTTTGAACTGTGCTGTTGGAGAAGACTCTTGAGAGTCCCTTGGATTGCTAGGAGATCCAACCAGCCCATCTTAAAGGAAATCAGTCCTGAATGTTCATTGGAAGGACTGATGCTGAATCTGAAACTTCAATACTTTGGCCACCTGATGTGAATAATTGATTCATTTGAAAACACCCTGATGCTGGGAAGGATTG
Source organism: Bos grunniens (assembly GCF_055505025.1). Lineage (NCBI taxonomy): Eukaryota > Metazoa > Chordata > Mammalia > Artiodactyla > Bovidae > Bos > Bos grunniens. The sequence continues at coordinate 11,859,032 of NC_141190.1, forward strand.
AAGACGGGAGGAGAAGATGATGACAGAGGCTGAGATGTTTGGATGGCACCACCGATTCAATGACATGAGTTTGGATAAGCTCCAGGAATTGGTGATGGATAGAGAAGCCTGGCATGCTGCAGTCCATGGGGTTTCAAAGGGCTGGACACAACTGAGTGACTGAATTGAACTGATGATAAGCCTGCAGCAAACATTATTCTCAATGGAGAAAAACTGAAAGCATTCCCCCTAAGATTAGGAAGAAGACAAAGATGTCCACTTTCACCACTATTACTCAACATAATTCTGGAAGTTCTAGCTACTTCCAGAGAAGAAAAAGAAATAAAAGGAATCCAGATTGGGAGAAGAAGTAAAGCTCTCACTGTTTGCAGATGACATGATACTATACATAGAAAACTCTAAAGATAGTATCAGAAAATTACTAGAGCTAATCAGAAAATTTAGCAAAGTTGCAGGATACAAAATCAATACACAGAAATCACTTGCATTTCTATATACTAACAATGAAAAATCAGAAAGAGAAATTAAGGAATCAATCCCATTCACCATTGCAACAAAAAGAATTAAATATCTAGGAATAAACTTATCTAAGTAGACAAAATAACTGTACACAGAAAATTATAAGGTACTATTGAAAAAATGAAAGATGACATAAACAGATGGAGAGATATTCCATGTTCCTGGGTAGGAAGAATCAATATTGTGAAAATGACTATACTACCAAATGCAATCTACAGATTCAATGTGAACCCTATCAAATTAGCAATGGCATTTTTCACAGAACTAGAACAAAAAAATTTCACAATTCATATGAAAACACAAAAGACCCTGTATAGCCAAAGCAGTCTTGAGAAAGAAGAATGAGACTGGAGGAATCAACCTTCCTGACTTCAGATTATACTACAAAGCCACAGTCATCAATACAGTATGGCACTGGCACATGAACAGAAATATAGACCAATGGAACAAGATAGAAAGCCCAGAAATAAACCCCTGCACTTATGGATATCTTGTTTTTTGACAAAGGCAGCAAGAATATACAGTGGGGCAAAGACAACCTCTTCAATAAACAGTGCTGGGAAAACTGGATTGCTGCTGCTGCTGCTAAGTCGCTTCAGTCATGTCCAACTCTGTGCAACCCCATAGACAGCAGCCCACCAGGCTCCACTGTCCCTGGGATTCTCCAGGCAAGAACACTGGAGTGGGTTGCCATTTCCTTCTCCAATGCATGAAAGTGAAAAGTGAAAGTGAAGTTGCTCAGTAAGTGTTGGACTCTTCGTGACCTCATGGACTGCACCCTACAAGGCTCTGCTGTCCATAGGATTTTCCAGGCAAGAGTACTGGAGTGGGGTGTCATTGCCTTCTCTGGGGAAAATTGGACAGCTCCATGTAAAAGAATGAAATTAGAACACTTCCTAACACTATACACAAAGATAAACTCAAAGTGGATTAAAGACCTAAATGTAAGACCAGAAACTATAAAACTCTTAGAGGAAAACATAGGCAGAACACTTGATGACATAAATCAAAGCATAATTCTCTATGACCCACCTCCTAGAGTAATGGAAATAATAACAAAAGTAAACAAGTGGTACCTGATTAAACTTAAAAGCTTTTGCACAGCAAAGGAAACTATAAGCAAGGTGAAAACACAACCCTCAGAATGGGAGAAAATAATAGCAAATGAAACAACTTCCAAAGGATTAATTTCCAAAATATACAAGCAGCTCATACAACTCAATACCAGAAAAATGAACAATGCAATCAAAAAATGGGAAAATACCTAAAGAAACATTTATCCAAAGAAGACATAGAAATGGCCAACAAACACATGAAAAAATGCTCAACATCAATCATTATTAGAGAAATGCAAATAAAAACTACAATGAGATATCACTTCATACCAGTCAGAATGGCCATCATCAAAAAGTCTACAAACAATAAATGCTGGAGAGGGTGTGGAGAAAAGGGAACGCTCTTGTACTATTGGTGGGAATGTAAATTGATACAGCCACTATGGAAGATGGTATGAAGATTCCTTAAAAAACTAGGAATAAAATCCCCGTATGACCCAGCAATCCCACTCCTAGGCAAATACCCTAAGGAAACCAAAATTGAAAAAGACCCATGTATTCCATTGTTCATTGCAGCACTACTTACAGTAGTAGAGCATGGAAGCAATCTAGATGTCCATCGACAGGTGAACAGATAAAGAAGTTGTGGTACATATACACAATGGAATATTACTCAGCCATCAAAAGAAATGCCTTTGAATCAGTTCTAATGAGGTGGATGAACCTAGAACCTATTATACAGAGTGAAGTGAGTCAGAAAGATAAATTTCGTATTCTAATGCATATATATCGAATCTAGAAAAATTGTACTGAAGAATTTATTTACAGGGCACAATCGAGAAACAGATACAGAGAATAGACTTATGCATGTGGGGAGAGGGGAGGAGAGGATGAGATGTATGGAAAGAGTAACATAGAAACTTACATTGCCATAATTAAAATAGATAGCCGTCAGGAATTTGCCGTATGGTTCAGGAAACTCGAACAGGGGCTCTGTATCAACCTAGAGGGGTGGGATGGGGAGTAAGATGAGAGGGAGTTTCAAAAGGGAGGAGATATATGTATACCTACGGCTGATTCATGTTGAGGTTTGACGGAAAACAGAAAAATTCTGTAAAGCAATTATCCTTCAATAAAAAAATTAATTAAAAAAAAACCCAGATCACTAAAGTTGTTTTGAAAACTCCTGTGATTATCGCAGTTGAGCAGGGATTATGAGATGGCTATTTACTCACTGAGGCTTCCCAGGTGGTACTAGTGGTAAAGAACCTGTCTGCCAATGCAGGAGACATAAGAGATGAGGGTTCGATCCCTGGGTTGCGAAGATCCTCTGGAGGAAGGCACAGCAGCAATCCATTCCAGTGTTCTTGCCTGGGAAATCCCATGGACAGAGGAGCCTGGTGGGCTATAGTTCACAGGGTCCCAAAGAGTAAGACATGACTAAGTGACTTACCAGGCACGCACATTTACTCACTAGGTAGATCTTGACCCTAGAACTCCTTAATGGCAAACAGAAGGAAATATGGTTTTCATTAAACTGTGTGAACTGCTACTACACATGACAGAAACTACCCAGGCATACCACTTTTCTCTCCCTCCTGGAGCTAGTTCTGGATTTGTTCTAGGAAAAAACTGCGGGTTTAATTTGAAGCCAGTTTATTTTCATTGGTTTTGCAGTTCTTTTGTGGTGCTTTTAATATGACACAATTTAGGGTTTCCCAAGGTGTGTATTGTAAAGCTTTAGTTCAGCCATGGAATAAAAGAAGGAGGGAAGTTCCATGGTCAGGTCATGGGGCTTTAGGTAAACCACTTTATAGTACACTGTGGAGCCTTTGCTCTGCTCATACACAGTGTGAATTTCTAAAAGGGAGAGAGCTGATGCTGCATTTCCTAAACTCACTCGCCCACAGCATGGAGCGTTTCACCGGACTAGCATCTCCCAGGACACACCACAGGATAGGACAGCTGAGTGTGCACGGGCGCGGCTCTCACTGCTGCTCTGTGTAGGAGGGGACGTCTCCTGCCCAGTGCCTGTGGCACATAACGTTGCTCTTCAGGTGACAGGAAAATGACCTGACTGCCAGTGATTCTGCAGTACTCTTGAAGCTGTTAAGAGAACAGATTATTTTAAAGAGCTTCTCCTAAGAGAAAGGGAAAGCTTGGCATAGTGTGTATCTAGGTCAGGGGGTCCACAGACAAGAGATGTGTGGAGAGAATTCAGGTGCTCTCTAAACCTGGATAGGAATAGAAACCCGTGTCTTCATTTTATCAACATCCGTCTGAAATTTAGCAATTCCTATAGTTATGAATGTGGCAACAGATCCCAGTAATATGCGCAGAACCTGTGACTTTGTCAGCAACAGAAATCATAGATTTATATGTCAAAGTTGTTGCGGATTTCTCAGAATATTACTTGTGCTTCTTGCTAGTTTGAAATTATGGTAATTATGATGCCTATCAGTAGGTTGATCTTGTTATTTAATGTGTTACTAAAGAAGCACATAATCACCAAAGTGTGTGTGTGTGTGTGTGTGTGTGTGTGTGTGTGTGTTTTGGCCACATTGGGGTGTGTGTGTGTGTGTCTGTGTGTGTGTGTTTTGGCCACATTGGTGCAACATGTAGGGTCTTATTTCCCTGACCAATGATTGAGCCCAAGCCCCCTACAATGGGATCACAGTGGCTTAACCACTGGACTACCAGGGAAGTCCCTACCAAAGTATTTTGATAATAACTTTACCTCTCAAGCACATCACCTGTCCCTTGGTAGGGCTTCATGAATATTGACTAATGTTACCACCAGCCCCATCACCACCATGTGACTAAGCTTTCATATTTGTTGTATTAAAATGTCTCATTTTACTTCCAACCTCAGAGTAGTAGGGCATGTAATACTGATCAAATCAGATCGAATTATTTGCCTTGCTGATTCTTTTGCACATGATATGTGTTAGAAAACTGCAGCACTTACAAGAAACTTTAACTTGTTTATAAATTCCTTTATGCATTCACCTGTCAAGTGTTTATCTGCCCTCTTCCTTGGTCTCTGCTCAGGTAATGTTGGTGTGGTTGGAGTGGAAGTAAAGTGGGGAGCAGTAAATGGAAAGAAGTCTTCATAATCTATTTGTCCAACCTTCATCTCTCCCTGTCCTGTCTCTATTAACTCCAGAAAATTCAAGGGAAATGTTGCCGTCAGTTTCTAGCACCGTACTCTGAGCCTCAGGGCACTGGGGAAGTTGAAAAACAACACACCTCTGTCTACAGTGTTTTTACAGGGTCACTTTCCAAGACTGTGGCACCCATGTTCTCAGGTTATCTGATATTTAAGTGCCTCTTTAAAATTTATTTTTGAAAAGTGGAGTATAATTGCTTTACCATGTTGTATTAGTCTCTGCTGTACAACAATGCAAATCAGCTGCAAGTATACATATATCCGCTCCCATCTGAGCCTTCCTCCCACCCCTCTCAGTCATCACAGACCACTGAGCTGAGCTCCCTGTGCTATAAGCAACTTCCCACTAGCTAGCTATGAGACACATGGTGGTGTATATACGTCAGTGCTACTCTTCCAGTTTGTCCCGCCCTCTCCCCACTCTGCTCTGTCCGTAAGTCTGTTCTCTACATCTGTGTCTCTATTCCTGCCCTGCAAATAGGTTCTTCAGTACCATTTTTCTAGATTCAATAAATATGTGTTAATATATGATACTTATTTTTCTCTTTCTGACTTCACTCAGTATGACAGACTCTGAATTCATTCACACCACTACAAAGGATCCAATTTTTTCCTTTTTACAGCTGTGTAATATTCCATTGTCTATATGTACCACATCTTCTTTATCCATTTATCTGTCAATGGACATTTAGGCCGCTTTCATATCCTGGCTATCGTAAACAGGGCTGCAATGAACACTGGGGTACATGCACATTTTTGAATTATGATTTTCTCAGGGTATATGCCCAGTAGTGAGATTGCTGAGTCATGTGGTAGTTTTATTTTTAGTTTTTTTAAGGAACCTGTACTGTTCTTCACAGTGGCTGTACCAATTTACATTCCCACCAATAACATTTATTGTTTATAGATTTTCTGATGGCCATTCTGACTGGTGCGGGGTGATACTTCATTGTAGTTTCGATTTGCATTTCTCCAATAATGACTGATGTAAAGCATCTTTTCATGTGTTTGTTGGCCATCTGCAAGTCTTCTTTGGAGAAATGTCTATTTAAATCTTCTGCCCGTTTTTGATATTTTTTATATTGAGCTGCACGAGCTGTTTGTATGGTTTGGAGATTAATCCTTTGTCAGTTGCTTCATTTGCACATATTTTGTCCCATTCTGAGAGTTGTCTTTTTGTCTCGTTTATGGGTTCCTTTGCTGTGCAAGAGCTTTTCAGTTTAATTGGAAATGCCTTTTGTCTAACCTTCTCTGGATTGTTTCAGACAGAAAGTGGAAGATTGGCCAGGTGAGAATGAGATCTCTAGCAGGTTAAATTGTGTCCCCTGAAAGGTATGTCTAGGTCCTGATCTCGTGCCTGTGAGTGCTACCTTATTTGGAAATAGGGTCCTTAAAGATGTAATTCAACTAAGAATCTTGAAATGAGAACATTCTAGACTTAGGGCCCTAAGTCCAATGATAATGTCCTTATAAGTGACAGAGAAGTGTCCTTATGAGTGACTCAGAGGCACAGCAGGAAGAAGGCCATATGGAGACGGAGGCAGAGGTTGGAGTGTGGCAGCCACAAGACAGAGAAGTCCAGGAGCCCCTGGAAGCTGGAAGCGGTGAAGCAGGATTCTTTCCTAGAGTTTCTGGATGGAATGTGGCCCTGCGAACCCCTTTATTTTGGACTTCTGGCCTCCAGAGTTTTAAGAAAATAAACTTCTCTTATTTTAACCCACCGTATCAGTGGCAATAATCAGGAAGCTAGTACATTTTCCTCTTCCACTGGATACGGTGTGGAGCACACCAGTGTTCAGCCAGTCCTGGGGTTTGAGTGACAGACATTGCTATGGTCTGAACGTTTAGGTCCTCCCCAAATTCCTATGTTGAAATCCTAACTCCCCAGTATAGTGGTCTTTGGAGGTGGGGCCTTTGGGAGGTGACTGGGTCATGAGGTGAAGCGTTCATGGATGAGATCAGTGCCCTTGTATAAGAGGCCCCAGAGAGCACCTCCTGTCCTCCTGCCACATGAGGACACAATGAAAAGATGGTTGCCTACGAACCAGGAAGCAGGCTTTCACCAGACACCAAATCTACTGGCACCCAGATGATGGAATTTCCCAGCCTCCAGACTGTGAGAAATAAAGTATTGCTTGTGAGCCACTTTGTTATAGCAGCCTGACTGGACTTAAGAAGAGACATTCTTTAGTAGTTTCAGGATATTTTCCATTGATTCAGAGTCCAGCCCCAATTGGTTTGAACTTCATTTACCTATTTCTCTCCAGCCACCCTCTCTCTCTTTTCTTCTACTTTCAGGATAGAATCAAAGGCACCAGAAGACCTAATAATTATTCCTGTCTCATTCAGAGTTGTCTCAAATGATCCCAGATCAACCAAGTGACTATACCTACCTGATCTGATACTGTACAAATAGTTCTTCCCTCCTCTTGTGAAGGTCAGCAGGCTGGAACTGACGAGAGACTGATGAGAGAAGGAGATGATTGAGGGAGGCCCCCTCTTTCTCTGGGCATTGCCCTCTGATCTCACTCCCAAGAACCTCTCTCCAGACTCTGTCCCCCTGCTCATAGGAGAGAGAGACTAGGAACTAACCTAAACACACATGAGCAGGGGAAGAAGGCTTTGCATGGAGGCAATGGTTACTGATGTGCCCTTGTATGGGGTGGTGCCCTTCCTGGGGCCATTTGCAAAAATGACTAGGAATGGACATGAGCTTGGGCAAACTCTGGGAGATGGTGAGGGACAGGGAGGCCTGCTGTGCTGCAGTCCACAGGGTTGCAAAGAAAAGGACATGACTGGGCAACTGAACAACAGCAACTCTTGGGAAAGAGTTTTACCTTAAATTCTTAAGGTAATTTTTAATTTTACCTTAAACCAGGCTGGGCTTGGGCTTTGAAGGGAGCAGTGGATATCACCATGGCACATAGAGCAGGGAGGAAAAGCCCCATGGACACTCCATGGAGCTCCCAGACATATTTAGGAGAGAGGGCTAGATTCTGCAACTGTGCGTGGAAAGGGAGCCAGAGAAATAGGAGTTGTTATTTGTCTCTTCTGTTTCTCTTATGGAGACCCTGGTTTTGACTCCAGACTGGAATGACCTGGGAAACACTGGTAACACTGCAATGTAATGCCAGTCACATCTGTTGAAAGCCGTCAAGGCTGGAGCACATTGAGAAACACTAAGTTCACTTTTAAAAGCCAATGAAAAGAAGTTATAAAACTTGTTGAAAGTTTTATAGTGAAATTGATCAATAAAGATAATTTATTTTGCATAGATGTGGATAATAAACTTGAATTACAAAATAAATTTCCAGGGTTAGAACCCAATAAGGGCATCATGGCTTCCCTGATAGCTCAGTTGATAAAGAATCCACCTGCAATGCAGGAGACCCTGGTTCAATTCCTGGGTCAGGAAGATCCGCTAGAGAAGGGATAGATTACCTACTCCAGTATTCTGGCCTGGAGAATTCCATGTACTACGGTCCATGGGGTCTCAAAGAGTCGGACACGACTGAGCAACTTTCACTTACTCACTCAAGGGCATCGTATCCTTTCTTCTCTTCTCATCATAAACTTGCAGTTATATGGCCAAAAGCTACACCTGCAGCAAAAATGTAGCTTTGGTCCTGCCCCCTCCTCCTCTACTCCCTGGACCAGCTCAATGATGAAGATGTGTGATGCTTCAGGGGCCTTCTTGGTTCTCTGAGTGAAAGTATTGCTCCAGAAAAAATCTCTCTGTGGCCCTCCTCTCTCCTTTCTGTCTCTCAGCCACCTCAGGTGTTGAGTATCTGGGAACATCTCAGGCCTCCACTGACCCAGCAGCTGCTTCCAGAAGAGCAGCTGGGAATCCTGGGGATCAGAGACTCTCACTGGGTGACCTTCAGTTGTGAGGAAATGTTCTGGCTTTTCCATCAAGTGCTGTGGTTCTGAGCTACCGTGGGCAAGGAGCTGTGCTAGGATGTCTGCAGGGCTTCACATAGCCCATTCTCACAAGTATTTAGGGAGAGAGAACACACACTGCAATTAGAAAAGGAAGAAGAAAGTGATCTCAGTGAGGCAGTAGCGAGTGGTGGCATGGAATGAGATCTTAATTCCCTGCCCAGGAAGTGAACCTGGGTAGCCAGGATGTACTCTTGCCTGTCAAATCCCATGGACGGAGTCTGGTAGGCTGCAGTCCATGGGGGTCGCTAGGAGTCGGACACAACTGAGTGACTTCACTTTCACTTTTCACTTTCATGCATTGAAGAAGGAAATGGCAACCTACTCCAGTGTTCTTGCCTGGAGAATCCCAGGGATGGGGGAGCCTGGTGGGCTGCTGTCTATGGGGTCGCACAGAGTCGGACATGACTGAAGCGACTTAGCAGCAGCAGCAGCCAGCATGAAAACTAGGAATCCTAGCCACCAGACCAACAAGGGCTAGAGGTTAGAAGCTAATTTTTCCTGGATTTTTGCCTCCAGTGAAAAATGCATTTATCACAGAGGCAGAAGCGGGACATGCAGGTACAGAGTTTATTATTAGAGACATAGCACAACCACAAGTGGGAGAGTGCATAGAGACACAGTTTGTTAAGTTGAAATAGAAGCAGGGCAGAGATGCACACCCAGAGAGAAAGGGTGTGGGCGTCCCCCCCAGTGAGGAAGAGCACTGTAAAGAGGCGGTTAAGTCATTTATATAGATCAGTTCTTCTGAGTCTTTGTCCTCCTTCAGGACAATTATCTGGTTTCTTTTCCACCACTAGACCTACTCTGGGATGCTCCCCTGGATATTGACGTGAAGGCTTCTGGGAGGAACAAGACTCATTATGGCCTGGAGTTATCCCCTGACTTTTGATTCCGAGGAGGGTTTTTGTGCATGTGTAGTATCTCCGTTATCTTTTACTCAGAGGTTTTGCCTCTCTTTGTCCTTGCCATGATTATTCCCTTGAGATGAACACAAGCGACAAAGACTGGCTATTTACCCTATGTTTCTATTGTTACTTCCATTTCTGAGAGCGAATAGGGGGCTGGTTGTAAATTTTTCAACTGGAGCTCACCTATCTTTTGCCTCAGAAAATGGAAAGAGAAGGCTGGCTGATTGTGAATTTCCAACCTGGACCCTGTCAATCTCCTACCTCAAAAGCAATAGGACAGTGTCATGTAATGGCTAAGAGCCTGGGCTTTGAACTCTCCAGTGGCCCTGGGATGAGTCTCAGTGCTCCTTGGCACCTGGCTGTAAAGGAACTGGCCTCCTGTCCGGTCCCAGGTGCTGGTGGGGGGACCTAGAAAACCTGGAGGAAAGCTCTTCAGGACAGCACAGGTCCCCAGAGGTGTGGGACAGAGGCATGAGCCCTTCACCCACCTGCGTCTGCTCCCGGTTTGCTGTAAGGATTACAAGAGTTCATGAAAAGCAGATAATTAGCACAGCTACTAGCACATAATAATCTCTCAAAAGAAGTGCTATTATTGTTTCAACAGCAAGAATTGCCAGACTCCTGAGGATAGAAGCAATTCCTGGAGGGATTCATGAGAGGGAAGAGATTTAGGCAGTAAGAGGCTTCTGGGGTGGGGGACTTGAGAGAAGATGACATCAGGTAGATGTACTGTGAGATGGCTTTGAAAAGGTCATCAAAATACCACCTAGTGACTGGCCTTGGAACTATGGGGGCAACCTTTGTTAGCAGTCTGTGGCTTTGTTATTGATCAGTGTTCTTCGCCCTCCTTGATCAATAGAAATGGATAGGAGGCCAGACAAGAAATTCAGGCAAGGCTTTATTGGGGCCCCTGTTGCAATAGGGGGGAGTGATAACAAGTAACAGTTTCCTTGCTCACTCCCTGATGAGGGTGGAGAGTTGATTCCTTTTATGTGGGGAGGGGAGGGGTGGCTTAGGTGGTTTGCCCATCCCTTTGGTGGTGGTGTATGCAAGGGGCATGGACAGCACCCTGCTTTTGCTCCCAGCTCTTCAGAAGTGGCAGCTGGATGTTTGGTCTTTTGTGTCTTACTGTTCATAATTTGCCCCAGCTGCGCATGCACACAGTTCTTTAGTCCCTTGTCATTTCTTTTTAGTCCTTTATAGCACAGGGAAGCCTGGCATGCTGTGGTCCATGGCGTCGCAAAGATCCCAACATGACTTGGCGACTGAACACCAACTACGTTTCTTTGCATTTTGTTGCTCAAGGAGACGTCTGTCCAGGTGCAAGCACTACAGCACAGGGCCCCAGGACCCGGCCTGGCTCAGCTTGAGCCCCACAGACCAGACGAGCAGGTGTCTTCAGTGGTGGGCTGCTGGGGGAGGGCAGGGCCTGAGGAGAGCCAAGGCCCAGAGGCCAAACTTCAGGGGGTGTTGAGGGAACAGTGGGTAAACCCCACCCCTTCCCAGCTGGAGCAGAGGTTTGGCGTAAACTGTAAAATCGAAGAGTATCTCTGAGGCTGTGACAGGGAGGAGAAAGCTAAGGAGAGAAGATCAGGTTTCCAGGAGGCTTAGAGCAGCCCCAGAGGGAAGTCATGAGCAGGGTGGTGTTGGGGTGTGTGAGGGGGTGGGGTGCCTCCCCAAAGCAGGATTCGTGGGGGGAAATATCTCTCCCAGCCCCGCTGAAGTGTACCCTCCTCCCCAGCTAATTCCAGGCTGGCGTCACCTTCTACCGAGCGAAACAGTGGGGCGGCCTGAGAGCTGCTGTTTACCTTAGCAAACAGCGGCGAGCCTATGCCAGTGAATCCTGAAAAGGATTAAGGCTGTAAATTAAAGTTTAGGAAACAAGAAATGAAACAAGGCCTTTAAACTTGTAGCCCCAAATAGGCAAACTGCTCTGTTCAAGCAGTTCAGCTGCCGTGATGCTGGGCGACCAGCAAAACACTGAAAACGCCTCTTAAAACTAAGGTTGAGGAACCCACGATGTGACACCATCCTATTAGAAAAGGGGCTCCGCAGAGCGGCTCACTGCTCCTGCACCCTCCTGGCCGCCAGGGCTTCCCTCCTGGCTTCCTGTACACCCAGAATACAACGGCCTCTCCCTTTCCTGTCAGGAGGAACAAGCCCAGAAGGGTGAGGCTGAGAAAAGGTCTTTCCTTAGCTTTGGAAGCAGGAAATTGGGTGACCTTGACTAGGGCGGCTTTCACAGGCCCGGGAGAGCAGAGGGTGCCGACGGGCTCCCCCACTAGGGGGCGTGCTTGGCCTACTCACCGGGGCCTCGGGAACAGGTCTGAAGTGGGGCAGGCCCTCTACCCTCCTCGTCCCCCGCCCACGGAGGCCTCCACACCCTCTTCACAAGTGAGTTCTTAAAACATCAATTTTATTTTGTGTTTCTTATTGCAAAAGGAATATACAGAAAATTTGGAAAAACAAAACAAAACAGAAGACCACGGAGGAAAAAAAATTGTCCACAATCCTCAAACTAAGGAATTCCTCTGTTAGCATTTTAGTGTATAATGAGTTGATTTTTTTTTTTTTTTTTAATTAAGTGACAGCTGGCATCAGCATTTATCTTTGGGGTGAAATTCTTTTTTTTGAGAAAAATAAACTGGTACATTTTCTGGTTCAGCGTGGGAGGACAATTTGCAGGAAGGAGAGAGATGGCGTGTGGGTGTCCTCTACCAAGGAGATTCAGCGGAAGCTGTATGACCTGGCTTTCTTTTGTTTCTTTTTTTGCAGCAAATGCATTTGTTGCATTGTGTGACTGGATATTTTGGTGCTGTGCGGAGATATTAATTTCAAGTCTAGATCAATACAAGCAGCGTAAGCATGGAGTCTGGGAAGGAACTCGGGGGGCTATGAACACAGAGATTCAGGGTGAAGCTGCAGAAATCTGGGGGCAGGCGTTTGGACTTCCACAGTCTGTGGTGGACTAACAGGGGTGAGTCAGCTATACCCAGAAATTTGGGGAAGGAAAACATCCAGCTGGGTCATGTCATGCTAGAGATTTATCATTAGGATCAAAATTTATCATCAGGATCATATTTGCTTTTTTGATTGCAATGTGCCTGACATTAAACTTTTGATCGCTGAGTCGTCCACATCAAAGACATCCCTCTCCAACAGACACATTGCCAGCTACCCTAGATAAAAGAGCCAGACCTGGTCCACCATGAAGTTCCTCTTTTTTTTTTTCCAGAAAACTCTGGTTATGGTAGATAAACAACTGTTCATTTGACTGACCTCTTGTTTTCCCTTCCTGAGCTTTAATTCTGGATTTTATAATTTGTTTTTTTGAAGAGGGTACTGAATTTATTACTTATTTTTGTTAACTGCAGGGACATAGACAGAAATTCTTAACTTTCCCTATATCGCTGATAGAAATGTGACTGACTCAGGTTCGTGGACTCCTTAATCACTAGAAATTGGTAAGGGGCCAGAGGAGGAATTCAGGCAAGGCTTTATTGATATTCAGGTGCTCCTGTTTGTTCCCAAGGCGGGGAACAAGCTGGTACCTTAAATGAGCTGGGTGTTGAGGTGGGTGGGTGGGGTTGGAGGGGTGGTTTGGGTGGTCTGCACACCCCTTGGTGGTGCTGTGTTTACAGATTTTGTGGGGTACCCTGCTTTTGCACCTCAAGAGTGGCAGTTGGTTTGTGACTGTTTTGTGTCTTCTTGTTTGTAATTTGCCCCAACTGCTCACTTATGCAGTTATTTTTAGTCTCTTATAGTTTCTTTGTATTCTGTTGCTCAAGAAATGGAGGAGACATTTGTCCAGGTGCAAGCACTCTGGTAAAAATTTCCAGGTCCCAAGTCCCAGGTCCCAGCCTATCAGAAATAATGACAAAGTGCAAAAATACAAGATTCTGGACGAAGAGTAAGGTTCTTCTTGTTTTTACTCAAGCAAGTTGGGACTCTTGATTCACAGGGTCTTTTGGGAAAATTTATGCTTTATCTCTTTTTCTCTTAAATTTGTTTTTCTGTTGTAGGTTTTGTTTTGAGTACCTTTATTGTTTTCTTCTTTACTGTTTTTGAGATATGTTCTTATCTTTTTTAAAAATCATGTCCTTCTTTTTTACTAGCTATTTTTTTTATTTCAAATTTATTTTTTAATTGAAGGATAATTGTTTTACAGAATTGTGTTGGTTTCTGCCAAACATCAACATGAATGAGCCATCAGTATATATGTGGCCCCTCCCTCTTGAACATCCTCCCTCCCACCTGCCTCTCCATCCCACCCCTCTAGGTTATTACAGGGTCCCCGTTTGAGTTCCCTGAGTCATATAGAAAATTCCCATTGGCTATCTATTTACACATGGTAATGTAACTTTTCATGTTACTCTTACTAGCTATTTGGAATGTTTGTTTCAGTTGTCCTGGTTTTTGGATTTGCTCATTTAAGATGTATTTATCTCTATTATTGTAGCTATATCTCACAAGTCTTTAAATGTAATGTATCCTTTCTCATTCTGTTATTATTTAGAACATTTTTCTTTTCCCTCCAGCTTTATTGAGATATAATTGACATATACCTGTATGTGTCATATACAAGCTCACTGCATAGATTTGGGGCCTCCCTAGTGTCTCAGATGGTAAAGAATCTGCCTGCAATGCAGGAGACCTGGGTTCAATTCTTGGATTGGGAATATTCCCCTGGAGAAGGGAATGGCTCCCCACTCCAGTATTCTTGCCTAGAGAATTCCATGGATGGAGAAGTCTGGTGGGTACAGTTCATGAGTTCACAAAGAGTTGGACATGACTAAGCAGCTAAACACACACACACACAGAGCATAAATTTAAGATGTACAGCATAGTGATTTGACTTCCATATGTCATGAAATGATTAGCATGATTAGTTTACTGAACATCCATAATCTCATATAGATACAAAATAAAAAAAAAGAAAAAATTTGTTCTTTGTGATGAGAACTCATGCTTTAATCTTGTAACAACTTTCATGTATAGCATAGAGCCATGTTAGTTATATTAATCATATTGTACATTGTATACCTAGTACCTATTTATCTTGTAACTGGAAGTTTGTATCTTTTGACTATTTTCAACATATAAAAATATTACATAATTATTGAATATATTCCACAAGCGTACATTTCATCCCTGTGATTCATTTATTTTGTAACTGAAAGTTTATATCTCTTAATTTCCCTCACTTATTTCACTTATACCTCTTCCCACTGGCAATCACCTCTTTGTTCTCTGTATCTGTGACTCAATTTCTGTTTTGTTACATTTGTTCATTTGTTTTGTTTTTGAGATTCCAGATATATGGGAAATCATACAGTATTGTCTTTCTCTGTCTGACTTGGTTCACTTAGTATAATAATCTCTAGGTCTGCCTGTGTTGCTGCAGATGGCATTATTTCGTTCTTTTTCATGGCTGAGTAATACTCCATTGTGTGTGTGTGTGTGTGTGTGTGTGTGTGTGTGTGTGTGTGTGTGTATGCTGCATCTTTATTCATTCATCTACCAATACACACTTAGATTGTTTCCATCCAGATCTTATATTTTACATTCATCAGTAAAGAGTGAAACCAGGAAGCAGGCATCCCACCCTTGACCCCAATGAAGGGGGAACTCCAGATCCTTTTCCTATTTCTCTCTCTCTCTGTCTACCTGTGACCTCTCCATGTGGTCTCAGGTGTGCCGCATACTTTCCAAGACATGTAAGTAATAAGCCTTGATTTTTTTCAAAATTTCCTGATAGTTATTGCTGAGGATATCTTGCAATTACAGTAAGAACCGCAAGGGTCAGCCCAACTAAAATATTGACTCCATAAAGGAAATGTCTGCGGGGCTCGACACAAGTAGCACAGGCCCAGTTTAGTGTCCCCAGGCATTTCTAGTCAGTAGCATCACTATCGATAGGCTGAGACAATATTGTTATTATATATAACACAGTTTCTATCTTGTTATACTTTTTCTTATTTTATACTCTTTGAGTATTTTCCCTGCCCATTAAAAAAAATATATATATATATGCATGTGTGTGTTCACACAGGTATATATGTATACACACAACATATACACATGTGTGTAAATACATGTATGAGACTTAAAATGTTTAAAAACTGCAATATTCTATCATTCGGATGAAATTCTGATGCCTAAATTTGGATGTTGAGTGTATTTGTATGGCAGTGAGTATTAAAGAAGATTTTGAAGTATTAAGGAAGACCTGATTTTGAGGTCAGGGGTTGAACATTCACTTCTGAAATATCTTTCACAGCTCTGGCCTTTCCTTCCCCAAAAGACCCCCCAGAAGCACCCAGGTACAGTGGTGACCATTCTTGCATTGTGCTGCTGCTGGGCTCAGTCGCTTCAGCATGGCTGACTCTTTGCAACCCCATGGACTGTAGCCCTCCAGGCTCCTCTGTCCCTGGGATTTTCCAGGCAAGAATACTGGAGTGGGTTGCCATTTCTATCTCCAATTCTTACATCACACTGGGCTATTTTGGTTGTGTGTTTCTACTTCCTCTACTATAGCAGGAACTCCCTGATCTTAGGACACCTCATGTTTCACATTTGAAACACAGCGTCAGGCATAGTGTGTAGGTTTAGGACATGTTTTAAATAAACACGAGTATTGAGTCATTGAGCAGATCCCCCTCCCACCCCAAGTCATGGGCAGAGGCTCACTCCGTCAAGCTGCTCCCATTCTGATGAAGTGGCATTCTAAACTGACAGTTAAGTCTGCTCCCCACAGACTGCTCCTCCCCAGATGAGCCCTGGGGAGGCGAGCTTTCATGATTCCTGCATCCTAACTGGACTTATATAGATTCTTTTCATGTGTGACACCCAGTGGTTTTTTTTTAGGAGTATTTTGTATTGTCGTTGTTCTGCTTTCTGAATCTGAAAGTGAGTGGTGGAGGAGATGGGGAAAGAGGGGACAGACTGAGGTTTTTTGCTGGCATGCCTTGATTTTCAGTTATTATTTTGACTTTGGGTAGGTAAGCATTAAAGACTGAATCTGAGTTCTGAAAGAATTTACAACCTCTAGAGGAAAAATATGAGAACCAAACCCATGTCTTGCTATTTTGAATTTGAATGGTTGAAAGGATTCCCATGCATACAATTTCACCCAGTTTGTGATTTTGTCATCTTTATTGTTTGTAACATTGCTGATATCTGAAGCTGACTGAAAGATAGTCTTTTTATTGGCATCAGAGAAGAGAATCATCTTCCAGAACCAACACATCCTTTGTGTGGGAAGTGTTTCCTTTGCTTTTCTCCCCCTACTAGTTTCTGTTTAGAAAAACTGAGTCTTGGTGCGTGTGTCAGGCAGGTCTGTTTCAGAGGCGAGTAGAATAGATGGAGTGGCTGGTGTGATTCCTTTTTCTCTTCCTATACCACTTGTTGAAGATAATGCAATACATATACTGAGCTCAGAGAAAGAGGAAACTATAGGTGTTTTTCAGATATTCCACTTGAAGAGTTGGCCTTCTCCATTTTTTCCCCCTCTCTTTCACCTTCTTACTGCTGCTGCTAAGTCACTTCAGTCATGTCCTACTCTCTTCGACCCCATAGATGGCAGCTCACCAGGCTCCTCTGTCCCTGGGATTCTCCAGGCAAGAATACTGGAGTGGGTTGCCATTTCCTTCTCCAATGCATGCAAGTGAAAAGTGAAAGTGAAGTCGCTCAGTCGTGTCTGACTCTTAGCGACCCCATGGACTGCAGCCTACCAGGCTCCTCCATCCGTGGGATTTTCCAGGAAAGAGTACTGGAGTGGGGTGCCATGGCCTTCTTCTTACTACTGTTACAGAATTTCAATGAGTTAAGATACTTAAGACTAAATCAACTGCGTGGCTGCTATACTCTGCAAAATGAAAAAGGAAGCTAACCTTAAGAATAGAGGAATAAATGATGTTTTCAGTAAAAACACATGCTTTTCAGAGTGCATGGAATCTTAAGAGTCTAGAATCTAAAATCACTAGAAGAGTCTGTGGATGTGACATAGCTAAGCATCTGGGGAATCAGTACTGATGCTCCTTATACTGACCATGGCAGACATCATTAGCTGATCACAGTATGTCCCACCATGCAGAGACAGGGCCTCAGAACACCTCTCAGCAAACCATACTGGTTCTTCTCTATTAATTCATGGGTGTTGATACTCAAGATGAAAGCTCCTTGTCTAGTGTGACTTAGACATACTATCCACTGTATGAAGGGAGTTTCTCTTATAATGTTTTGGATGCGTGATTCAGGGCTTTCTGTTTCCAATTATCTCTGTAGCCCCCAACAGTTATATGTACCACAAAGTTCAGACAAATGAAATGATCTCTGGTTCCCAAATAAAGCCTTGGTTGTTCTTCTATAATTTTGTATATCTCCAGCATCGTTACCACCCTAATAACATTCCGCCATCCTTCCAAGATCCAAGAACTGCCATTGCAGTCAAGGCTTCTAACCACTTGTGCCTCACAGAATTTTATGATTACTTTTTTATTTTATTTTTTTGACCACGCTACATGGCCCATGAGATCTTAGTTCCTCAGCTAGGAGTTGAATGTGTGCCCCTTGCAATGGAAGCAGAGTCTTAACCACAGGACCACCAGGGAGGTCCAATGATTACTTCTTTAAATCCTCATAGCACTCTGCACCTTATAATAAACTCTAGTAGGTGCTTTGTCTCTAAGACTGTTTAGAAATTTTAAACTGGTTTAAAATTCTCTCTTGGCCAACATTTTTTGGGTTTAAGAACTTCTGGATGAAATGTAAAAAGACTCAGATAATCTTTCTAATGTTTGGCTTACTCAGTGCCAAAGTAGTCTGAAATTTTTTCCTTTTCCTAGATTTAATTGATTGAAAGTTTGATGTTTTTCTTTCCAGTGTGAAATCACTTATTCTTGTGTATCAAGAATAAGTCAAATCTGTATCTTAGCAACTATTTTTGAGGCACTTTTCAGTAGCATATGTTTTTTATGCAAAAGTAGATAACTGTATCTTTCCCAGAGCATAACAAATATTATAGACAGCTATGGGATCACTAGCCTGATGACCACAAATTTTATGGTAGAAACTCACTGACATCTCTATCATTTTATTATTTATGATAAGATAGGTGTGAGAATAACACAAGTCTCTCCTAAGGGTACACTGAAAAATCCAACTTAATTTTTTGGTAATCTCAGCCTTGGAAGTCTCCTGTAAAAATACGGCCTTACATTACAAAGGAGTTTCCACGTACGCAGATCTGTGACATAAAATACATTCTGAGGAATAATGACTCCTCTGAGTTCAAACAGAACTTAATGAATCTACGTTGTATGTGTCATGTAAACACAGGCTGCCCTAAATCAATATGTCTGATTATTCCTATTAGTCCTAAACCATAGTTTCTTCCATTTTTTCTTTAGATTTAATGTAAATCTCTCCCTCTTCACACTGTCATTTCCTGTTTTCTGTCCTCCGTGGGATGGACTCATGGCCAGTTACCATTGTTCGTATGATATTCTTTCATTGCTTGAAAATTTATCATCACCTTCTCGTCTAGCTGAAATATTCTTTATTCTTTTAACTTTTCCTCAGAAGGTGTGCTTAACCCCTTCTACATTTTTTAATAATTGCTTTTCTGGAGACCTCTCTGAGTTCACTAGGTGCTGTTCAATTCCTAATTGAACAGAGTAGTTTAATAAAGGTTGTTCACCATTGCTCCAAGGCAGACGACGGGGTGATACTGCCTGAGAAAGTACTTTGTGGGCTCCAAAGCAGCACCCAGATGGGGGAGATGGTTATTACTTGCTTGTTTGTACATCTAGAGCCAGGTCCTCATTTCTAGAAGTAAGGTTTAAAAATTTCTTCACTTCTTTAGTCACTCATTCATTT
This sequence comes from Bos grunniens, assembly GCF_055505025.1. Classification (NCBI taxonomy): domain Eukaryota; kingdom Metazoa; phylum Chordata; class Mammalia; order Artiodactyla; family Bovidae; genus Bos; species Bos grunniens. The sequence continues at coordinate 11,878,504 of NC_141190.1, forward strand.
ATCCAATAATAATCTTTCTAGCAAATGCTGTTAGACAAGTATTAGAAATTGGGCAAAATCCGTCTCAAGAGTCTTTACCTCTCAGTGCCTATGTGACAGTTAAACTTGCTTTTCCAGTTTTTTAAAAAATTGAAGTATAACTGATTTACAATGTTGTGTTAGTTTAGGTATACAGCAAAGTGATTCATATATATATGTTATATATATATTCTTTTTAAGATGATTTTTCATTATAGGTTATTACAAGATATTGAGTATAGTTCTCTGTGCTATATAAAGGCCCTTTTTGGTTATCTATTTTATATATAGTGGTATGTATCTGTTCACTCTTGCCATCTCCTGTTTGACCACTTCCAATTTGCCTTGATTCATGGACCTAACATTCCAGGTTCCTATGCAATATGGCTCTTTACAACATCGGACTTTACTTCCATCACTTGTCACATCCACAACTGCATGTTGTTTTTGCTTTGGCTCTGTCTCTTCATTCTTTCTGGAGTTATTTCTCCACTGATCTCCAGTAGCATATTGGGCACCTACCAACCTGGGGAGTTCATCGTTCAGTGTCCTATCTTTTTGCCTTTTCATACTGTTCATGGGGTTCTCAAGGCAAGAATACTGACGTAGTTTTCCTTTCCCTTCTCCAGTGGACCACATTTTGTCAGAACTTTCCACCATGAGCTGTCCATCATGGTGATGACCATTATATCTACTACTGTGGGCAAGAATCCCTTAGAAGAAATGGAGTAGCCATCATAGTCAACAAGAGAGTCCAAAATGCAGTACTTGGATGCAATCTCAAAAATGACAGAATGATATCTGTTCATTTCCAAGACAAACCATTCAATATTACTGTAATCCAAGTCTATGCCCAGACCAGTAATGCTGAAGAAGCTGAGGTTGAATTGTTCTATGAAGACCTACAAGACCTTTTAGAACTAATACCCCAAAAATATGTCCTTTTCATTATAGGGGACTGGAATACAAAAGTAGGTAGTCAATAAACACCTGGAGTAACAGGCAAATTTAGCCTTGCAGTACAGATGGAACAGGGCAAAGGCTAATAGAGTTTTGCCAAGAGAACGCACGGGTCATAGCAAACACCCTCTTCCAACAATACAAGAGAAGACTCTACACATGGACATCACCAGATGGTCAACACTGAAATCAGATTGATTATATTCTTTGCAGCCAAAGATGGAGAAGCTCTATACAGTCAGCAAAAATGAGACTGGGAGCTGACTGTGGCTCAGATCATGAATTCCTTATTGCCAAATTCAGACTTAAATTGAAGAAAGTAGGGAAAACCACTAGACCATTCAGGTATGACCTAAATCAAATCCCTTATGATTATATAGTGGAAGTGAGAAATAGATTTAAGGGTCTAGATCTGATAGAGTGCCTGAAGAACTATGGACAGAGGTTCATGACACTGTACGGGAGACAGGGATCAAGACCATCCCCATGGAAAAGAAATGCAAAAAAGCAAAATGGCTGTCTGGGGAGGCCTTACAAATAGCTGTGAAAAGAAGAGAAGTGAAAAGTAAGGAGAAAAGGAAAGATATACCCATTTTAGTGCAGAGTTCCAAAGAATAGCAAGAAGAGATAATAAAGCCTTCCTTGGCAATCAATGCAAAGAAATAGAGGAAAACAATAGAATGAGAAAGACTAGAGATCTCTTCAAGAGAATTAGAGATACCAGGGGAACATTTCATGCAAAGATGGGTACAAAAAAGGACAGAAATGGTATGGACCTAACAGAAGCAGAAGATATTAAGAAGAGATGGCAAGAGTACACAGAAGAACTGTACAAAAAAGATCTTCACGACCCAGATAATCACGATGGTGTGATCACTGACCTAGAGCCAGACATCCTGGAATGTGAAGTCAGGTGGGCCTTGAAGCATCACTACAGACAAAGCTAGTAGAGGTGATAGAATTCCCATTGAGCTATTTAAAACCCAAAAGATGATGCTGTGAAAGTGCTGCGCTCAATATGCCAGCAAATTCGAAAAACTCAGCAGTGACCACAGGACTGGAAAAGGTCAGTTTTCATTCCAATCCCAAAGAAAGGCAATGCCAAATAATGCTCAAACTACCACGCAATTGCACTCATGTCACATGCTAGTAAAGTAATGCTTAAAATTCTCCAAGTCAGGCTTCAACAATATGTGAACCATGAACTTCCAGATGTTCAAGCTGGTTTTAGAAAAGGCAGAGGAATCAGAGATTAAATTGTCAACATCCGCTGGATCATGGAAAAAGCAAGAGAGTTCCAGAAAAACATCTATTTTTGCTTTATTGACTATGCCAAAACCTTTGACTGTGTGGATCACAATAAACTGTGGAAAATTCTGAAAGAGATGGGACCAGACCAGCTGACCTGCCTCTTGAGGAATCTGTATGCAGGTCAGGAAGCAACAGTTAGAACTGGACATGGAACAACAGACTGGTTCCAAATAGGAAAAGGAGTACATCAAGGCTGTATATTGTCACCCTGCTTATTTAACTTATATGCAGAGTACATCATGAGAAACGCTGGACTGGAAGAAGCACAAGCTGGAATCAAGATTGCTGGGAGAAATATCAATAACCTCAGATATGCAGATGACACCACCCTTATGGCAGAAAGTGAAGAGGAACTAAGAAGCCTCTTGATGAAAGTGAAAGAGGAGAGTGAAAAAGTTGACTTAAAGCTCAACATTCAGAAAACGAAGATCATGGCATCTGGTCCCATCTCTTCATGGCAAACAGATGGGGAAACAGTGGAAACAGTGTCAGACTTTATTTTTGGGGGCTCCAAAATCACTGCAAATGGTGACTGCAGCCATGAAATTAAAAGATGCTTACTCCTTGGCAGGAAAGTTATGACCAACCTAGACAGCATAAAAAGCAGAGACATTACTTGGTCAACAAAGGTCCATCCAGTCAAGGCTATGGTTTTTCCAGTAGTCATGTATGGATGTGAGAGTTGGACTGTAAAGAAAGCTGAGCACTGAAGAATTGATGCTTTTGAATTGTGGTGTTGGAGAAGACACTTGAGAGTCCCTGAACCACCAGGAGATCCAACCAGTCCATTCTAAAGGAGATCAGTCCTGGGTGTTCATTGGAAGGACTGATGCTGAAGCTGAAACTCCAATACTTTGGCCACCTGCTACAAAGGGCTGACTCATTTGAAAACCCCCTGATGCTGGGACAGATTGAAGGCAAGAGGAGAAGGGGATGACAGAGGCTGAGATGGTTGGATGGCATCACTGACTCAATGGACATGAGTTTGGGTAAACTTCGGATTTTGTGATGGATGGGGAGGCCTGGCATGCTGCAGTCCATGGGGTCACACACACTCACATCAAACAAGCCAACAGAGAGGGCCTGGCATCAACAAAGAATATGAAGGTGTGGAAAAACTGTATTATATGGACCCAATTGCACGGCCCTTTGGGTTCATATTTCTGGAGCATCAGGTGTAACGAGAAGATGACCAGAGAGGTGAATTGAGGCCCCAGGATGAGTGATGTCATGCAGCCACTCATGTTGGCCACAACAAACGTTTTCTGTAAAGGACAAGATAGAACATTTTGTAGACCATTGTAGACAACATATAGACTCTGTTCCATTTTATCCTTTTCCTCTTTCCCTTTTCAAGCCCTTTAATTTAAAAGTATAAAAACTATTCTTAGCCCATAATCATATCATAAGTTGCTCAGTCATGTCCGACTGTTTGCAACCCCATGAACTATAACCTACCAAGCTCCTCCATCCATGGGATTTTCCAGGCAAGAACACTGGAGTGGGTTGCCATTTCCTTCTCCAGTGCATGAAAGTAAAAAGTGAACGTGAAGTCGCTCAGTTGTGTCCGAATCTCAGCAACCCCATGGACTGCAGCCTACCAGGCTCCTCCGTCCATGGATTTTCCAGGCAAGAGTACTGGAGTGGGGTGCCATTGCCTTCTCTGATTCCTAGCCCAAGGGTTGTGCAAAAAACAGTTGGCTAAATTTGGCCTGCATTCTGTAGTTTGCTATACTAAGTCCCTCCCTTGGGTGTATAAAGAATTTCCTCCAACTAAAGCCACTATGCAGGGCAACCAGAGAGACTTGGAACATACTGATAAGAAGAGGGACTAATTCGCCCTCGGGGAGTCTCTCAGAGGCAGTGGCATCTGAGTTGTGTTTGGAAGAATAACTAACAGTTCACAAGGAGAAAAGCAAGTTGCAGGGGAGCGATGTTCCCACTGAGTTGGACTCTGCCATTTGAAGATCATAAGCTATGGGGTAAGGCTTTGTTGGATCTGAGTTTCTTCATCTTTAGGGTGGGTCTTATAATACCTACCCTTCTAATCTGGAAAGAAATGCAGTGCAGGTGAAATAGTACCATCACCACCAACAACAAAAAGTCCTCTAAACCTTGCTTAAAAGAGCTTAAAATGCCTGAAAAATGTGGCTGTTATCTCAGACCCTTCATCTTGCCTGAGCCAAGATGACTCATGCCACTCATGTGTGCACAGTAATTGCTGAGATTATTGGGTTTATGCTGGAGTGTTTGGAGCCAACCACTCTTCTCTCAAGAGAGAACAGAATGAGTCAGGAACAGACTTTGGCATCTTCTTGTTGTTTTTTATGTGAGCCATTTGCATCCTGTTCTGAGGCTAAATTTGTTACAGCTCCTTGCTTCTTAAAAGTGCAAGTCATCAGGGGTGGGAGGAGGGGAAATGGGAGGAAGGTGGTCAAAAAGCTCCCAGTTATAAGTAAAGTAAGTACTAGGGATGTAGCAGGCATGATGATTGGAATTTACATTATTGTGTGTGACATACATGCAGGCTGTTAAGAGACTGGTTCTAAGACTTCTCATCACAAGGAAAGTAATTGTTCCTTTTTTTGCTTTCTCTCTTTATTGTACCTGTACAAGATGATGGATGTTAACTAAACTTTTTATGGTAATCATTTCACAATAGTTTATGCAGTTTAGTTCATTATGCTGTGAACCTTAAACTTACAGTAATGTATGTCAATTATTTCTGAATAAAACTAGAAAAAAAAAAGTACAAGTCAGAAGACTTTTTGGTGTTTTCTGAGGGGCAGTATCAGGATCTCCCCAGCTATTAACTTTTTCTATCATTCCACAATGCCTGATGTTCCAACAGAACGGATCCAAGTACTTCTTTAGAAAGGAAATAGCATTTTGGACAACCGGGGGTGAGTCAGACATCATGTGTGCTAAGTCACCTCAGTTGTGTCCGACTCTGTGACCCCATGGATTGTAGCCCACCAGGTTTCTCTGTCCATGGGATTCTCCAGACAAGAATACTGGAATGGGTTTCCATTTCCTACTCTAGGGAGGACACCTTAAACTAGGTATTAGCCAGAGAGATCATTTTCATGCACCAGATTCCAAGAAATGCTGATGTAGAGACATGGGACTCTAGGAAGATGACTTGGGTCCAAATTCTTTGTGCTGATTATTTAGCCTTTCTGCTTCTCTGCTTGCTTATCCAGGACATGAGATGATGCCTCTACTAGTAGTCGCCATTAAGATGGAATGCACAAGCATATGTTGGGAACACAGAGCAGTGGCTGACAGACAGTGACAGATGTTAGCTGTTATTATTTCTAGTTAAGGTCAAGTTGAAACAAGGATAGTTTTGTAACTGGAGCTAGGAGTGTGGAGAGGGGAAAACTGCTGTTGTTCAATTGCTAAGTTGTGTCTGACTCTTTGGGACCCCATGGATTGCAGAACGCCAGGCTCCTCTGTCCTCTAGTATCTCCTGAAGTTTGCTCAAATTCATGTCCATTGAATTGGTGATGCCATCCCACCATCTCATCCTCTGCTGCTCCTTTTGCCTTCAATCTTTCCCAGCATCCAGGTCTTTTCCAATGAGTTGGCCCTTTGCATCAGGTGGTTGAAGTATTGTAGATTCAACATCAGCATCAGTCCTTCCAAAGAATATTCAGGGTTGATTTCCTTTAGGATTGACTGGTTTGATGTCCTTGCAGTCCAAGGGACTCTTAAGAGTCTTCTCCAGCACCACATTTCAAAAGCTGCAATTCAAAAAATCAGTTCTTGATCATGGTGTATGATCTTTTTAATGTGTTGTTGGATTCTGATTGCTAGAATTTTGTTAAGGATTTTTGCATCTATGTTCATCAGTGATATTGGCCTGTAGTTTTCTTTTTTTTTGTGGCATCTTTGTCAGGTTTTGGTATTAGGGTGATGGTGGCCTCATAGAATGAGTTTGGAAGTTTACCTTCCTCTGCAATTTTTTGGAAGAGTTTGAGCAGGATAGGTGTCAGCTCTTCTCTAAATTTTTGGTAGAATTCAGCTGTGAAGCCATCTGGACCTGGGCTTTTGTTTGCTGGAAGATTTTTGATTACAGTTTCAATTTCCATGCTTGTGATGGGTCTGTTAAGATTTTCTATTTCTTCCTGGTCAAGTTTTGGAAAGTTGTACTTTTCTAAGAATTTGTCCATTTCTTCCATGTTGTCCATTTTATTGGCATATAATTGTTGATAGTAGTCTCTTATGATCCTTAGTAGTCTCTTATGATCCTTTGTATTTCTGTGTTGTCTGTTGTGATCTCTCCATTTTCGTTTCTAATTTTGTTGATTTGATTTTTCTCCCTTTGTTTCTTGATGAGTCTGGCTAATGGTTTGTCAATTTTATTTATCCTTTCAAAGAACCAGCTTTTGGTTTTGTTGATTTTTGCTATGGTCTCTTTTGTTTCTTTTGCATTTATTTCTGCTCTAATTTTTAAGATTTCTTTCCTTCTACTAACCCTGGGGTTCTTCATTTCATCCTTTTCTAGTTGCTTTAGGTGTAGAGTTAGGTTATTTATTTGACTTTTTTCTTGTTTCTTGAGGTGTGCCTGTATTGCTATGAACTTTCCCCTTAGGACTGCTTTTACCGTGTCCCACAGGTTTTGGGTTGTTGTGTTTTCATTTTCATTCATTTCTATGCAAATTTTGATTTCTTTTTTGATTTCTTCTGTGATTTGTTGGTTATTCAGCAGCGTGTTGTTCAGCCTCCATATGTTGGAATTTTTAATAGTTTTTCTCCTGTAATTGAGATCTAATCTTACTGCATTGGGGTCAGAAAAAATGCTTGGGATGATTTCTATTTTTTTGAATTTACCAAGGCTAGCTTTATGGCCCAGGATGTGATCTATCCTGGAGAAGGTTCCATGTGCGCTTGAGAAAAAGGTGAAATTCATTGTTTTGGGATGAAATGTCCTATAGATATCAATTAGGTCTAACTGGTCTATTGTATCGTTTAAAGTTTGTGTTTCCTTGTTAATTTTCTGTTTAGTTGATCTATCCATAGGTGTAAGTGGGGTATTAAAGTCTCCCACTATTATTGTGTTATTGTTAATTTCTCCTTTCATACTTGTTAGCATTTGTCTTACGTACTGTGGTGCTCCCGTGTTGGGTGCATATATATTTATAATTGTTATATCTTCTTCTTGGATTGATCCTTTGATCATTATGTAGTGACCTTCTTTGTCTCTTTTCACAGCCTTTGTTTTAAAGTCTATTTTATCTGATATGAGTATTGCTACTCCTGCTTTCTTTTGGCCCCTATTTGCATGGAAAATCTTTTTCCAGCCCTTCACTTTCAGTCTGTATGTGTCCCCTGTTTTGAGGTGGGTCTCCTGTAGACAACATATGTAGGGGTCTTGTTTTTGTATCCATTCAGCCAGTCTTTGTCTTTTGGTTGGGGCATTCAACCCATTTACGTTTAAGGTAATTACTGATAAGTATAATCCCGTTGCCATTTACTTTATTGTTTTGGGTTCGAGTTTATACACCGTTTTTGTGTTTCCTGTCTAGAGAATATCCTTTAGTATTTGTTGGAGAGCTGGTTTGGTGGTGCAGAATTCTCTCAGCTTTTGCTTGTCTGAAAAGCTTTTGATTTCTCCTTCATACTTGAATGAGATCCTTGCTGGGTACAATAATCTGGGCTGTAGGTTATTTTCTTTCATCATTTTAAGTATGTCTTGCCATTCCCTCCTGGCTTGAAGAGTTTCTATTGAAAGATCAGCTGTTATCCTTATGGGAATTCCCTTGTGTGTTATTTGTTGTTTTTCCCTTGCTGCTTTTAATATTTGTTCTTTGTGTTTGATCTTTGTTAATTTGATTAATATGTGTCTTGGGGTGTTTCTCCTTGGGTTTATCCTGTTTGGGACTCTCTGGGTTTCTTGGACTTGGGTGATTATTTCCTTCCCCATTTTAGGGAAGTTTTCCACTATTATCTCCTCAAGTATTTTCTCATGGTCTTTCTTTTTGTCTTCTTCTTCTGAACCCCTATTATTCGAATGTTATAGCGTTTAATATTGTCCTGGAGGTCTCTGAGATTGTCCTCATTTCTTTTAATTCGTTTTTCTTTTATCCTCTCTGATTCATTTATTTCTACCATTCTATCTTCTAATTCACTAATCCTATCTTCTGCCTCTGTTATTCTACTATTTGTTGCCTCCAGAGTGTTTTTAATTTCATTTATTGCATTATTCATTATATATTGACTCTTTTTTATTTCTTCTAGGTCCTTGTTAAACCTTTCTTGCATCTTCTCAATCCTTGTCTCCAGGCTATTTATCTGTGATTCCATTTAAGTCTACAAATAATAAGTGCTGGAGAGGGTGTGGAGAAAAGGGAACCCTCTTACACTGTTGGTGGGAATGCAAACTAGTACAGCCACTATGGAGAACAGTGTGGAGATTCCTTAAAAAACTGGAAATAGAACTGCCTTATGATCCAGCACTCCCACTGCTGGGCATACACACTGAGGAAACCAGAAGGGAAAGAGACACGTGTACCCCAATGTTCATCGCAGCACTGTTTATAATAGCCAGGACATGGAAGCAACCTAGATGCCCATCAGCAGATGAATGGATAAGAAAGCAGTGGTACATATACACAATGGAGTATTACTCAGCCATTAAAAAGAATACATTTGAATCAGTTCTAATGAGGTGGATGAAACTGGAGCCTATTATACAGAGTGAAGTAAGCCAGAAGGAAAAACATAAATACAGTATACTAACACATATATATGGAATTTAGAAAGATGGTAACAATAACCTGGTGTACGAGACAGCAAAAGAGACACTGATGTATAGAACAGTCTTATGGACTCTGTGGGAGAGGGAGAGGGTGGGAAGATTTGGGAGAGTGACATTGAAACATGTAGAATATCATGTAAGAAACGAGTTGCCAGTCCGGGTTCGATGCGCGATACTGGATGCTTGGGGCTGGTGCACTGGGACGACCCAGAGGGATGGTATGGGGAGGGAGGAGGGAGGAGGGTTCAGGATGGGGAACACATGTATGCCTGTGGCGGATTCATTTTGATATTTGGCAAAACTAATACAATTATGTAAAGTTTAAAAAAAAAAAATCAGTTCTTTGGTACTCAGCCTTCTTTATGGGGAAAGCTGCCGTGTGTGCATGCTCAGTTGTGTCTGACTCTGTGACCTTATGGACTGTAGCCTGCCAGGCTCCTCTGTCCATAGGATTCTCCAGGCTTCCTGGATTGGGTTGCCACTTCCTCCTCCAGGAAAAAGCTGAGATAAGACTAAATATAAGCATCATCTAAGTTATTTTTTTTCACATACCGGACCTCTGAGTGCTGTGTCTGGGCATGGTGTCTTGCTCAGTGAGCCAGTAGTTTAGTCTTGATTGAAAGATCCCCTGTCACCGCTTGGATGGATGTACAACACAGGCTTCACCATAGTGAGACACGGAGCAATCACTCTTCAGTTTCCTTCCTGCTGCATCTGTGTATTTGACCATCTTTATTTATGCATTCAAAATATTCTTTAAATGTGTAAATAAATATCCGTATTCCATATTTACAGGCTTTGCCTGTAAATTACAAGTATATTTATAGGCGACCGCTATATTTACAGGTGACTCAGTTGGTAAACAATCTGCCTGCAATGCAAGAGACCCGGATTTGATCCCTGGGTTGGGAAGATCCCCTGGAGAAGGGAATGGCAACCCCCTCCAGTATTCTTGCCTGGAAAATTCCATAGACAGAGGAGCCTGGTGGGCTACAGTCCATTGGGTTGCAAAGAGTCAGACACGACTGAGCAACTAACACACACATACATTCCATATTTAATTCCTGGGGAAAATTGGTTATCTGTATATGTAGGCAGATGTATTTATACATTTTATGTTCACAACTAAGTTATTTGGGTCATCAAGATTAGATGCCAAGAACTATGTACAAGGTTGGGCAAATTCTAGAAATACTTAATCTGTTACTGGTCAATCCAGTTCATTCTCCCTCAATTCTCGAGAAAACTAAAATCCCAATCAAAATGCTACAAGCCATTTAAATTCCTCAAAAATCTCAGAAAGTGGAAATGTTACCCATTGGAGCATAAGAGGAACCAATTTAAGGTGAGAACCTGAGAAATAAAATGCTTTGCTTTTGTTGACAGTGAGTCAATATGATATTAAAACCAAAAAAAGAAATTCAGCGAAAGAGGCAGTCTATGACATCTTTAAAAATTCAGTAGGGAAAAAGAAAATCAGATTAACTGGTGATTTTCCTGAAGTTGCTTGTCAATTTCTTCAGAAAGCTTAATTTGGCAGAATCAGCCTCAAATTGGTTTCTAGGGTGTATCTTAATTGTATCACTTTTCAGAAAAATGTTTCTGTCAATCAGAAAGTGTTTTAAGAACTAACTTGCTTGCAGAGCTGAGACCGGGCTCTTCATGTAGGAGGACAGCAGGTACCCGAGTCCTGTATCAGAGAAGAGAGAACATTCCATGTAGGGATGGGAGGCTGGGATGTACAGGGAGTGCCTTGGGCCTTAAGTCCATGTTGACATTTTCTTTTGGGGAAAATCTTGCTGTAGTTAAAAGAGTAAAAACTCATGAATTCTGGTCTTGGGCCTCCTAGTTTCTTTCTTTTGAAGGTGTGTGACCTGGGGTAAGATCCATCTTTTCCTTGTGTCTTGGTTTCCTTAACTAGAAAACCTTAAGAGCCGAAGGGTATGCCATCACACCCTTTTTTTGTTGTTTAGCTCCCAGCCTATGTGAGTATGTGGGAGAACCAGGTTCAATCCCTGGGTCAGGAAGATCCCCTGGAGAAGGTACTGGCTGGCTACCCACTCCAGTATTGTTGCCTGGAGGATTCCATGGGCAGATGAGCCTGGCAGGCTGCAGTCCATGGGCTCGCAAAGAGTCAGACACGACTGAGCGATTTTCACTTTCACTTCATTATGTGGGTTTACAAATTTTCCCTCTAAATCCATTTCTGAGATATTCAGTCAGTCAGTCAGTTCAGTTGCTCAGTCGTGTCTGACTCTTTGCGACCCCATGAATCGCAGCACGCCAGGCCTCCCTGTCCATCACCAACTCCCGGAGTTCACTCAAACTCACGTCCATCGAGTCGGTGATGCCATCCAGCCATCTCATCCTCTGTCGTCCCCTTCTCCTCCTGCCCCCAATCCCTCCCAGCATCAGAGTCTTTTCCAATGAGTCCACTCTTTGCATGAGGTGGCCAAAGTACTGGAGTTTCAGCTTTAGCATCATTCCTTCCAAAGAACACCCAGGGCTGATGTCCTTTAGGAGGGACTGGTTGGATCTCCTTGGAGTCCAAGGGACTCTCAAGAGTCTTCTCCAACACCACAGTTCAAAAGCATCAATTCTTTGGGGCTCAGCTTTCTTCACAGTCCAACTCTCACATCCATACATGACCACTGGAAAAACCATAGCCTTGCCTAGATGGACCTTAAGGGTTTTCAAAAGATATTGGGCGATATTTACAAAGTCAGAGGTGTTTGGTATTTTCATGAGCAGAATCGACTGCAATTCAGGGCTACCTAAGGTGCTGCCCAGAACATCTAGCCCTGGCAAGGGGACAGCCAATGGGGCTCAGGGCAGGAGCACAGGGTAGATAAACATTTCTCCCATCAGCTCTCCTCTAACTGTGGTGGAGTCATCATAAGCTGACTCTGTTGATGTTTATGCTGAGCAAGATCCACATGACCCCTGTGAATGTGTGCCGCACACCCAGAAGACTGAGGACAGGGAGCTTTTTTGGTGGGGGGAGGAGGGTGGAAAAAGACTGTAGAGATTTCTGTCTGCGGGAAATAGAAAAGCATAGATTTCAGGCTGTTTCTGCTATAAATCCTTATTAAATGCCCGGTTTATAATAGATACTCTGGGTTTAATGCTGAACAGCACAGATAGGCTTCCTGCCTTCCTGGAGCTTATTGCTCAGTGGAGGAAAAGAATGAGTAAACCTCAATCCTGTTACATATCATGCTAGGGAAAGTGGAGGGTCCTGGGTGCCCATCCCTGGGACATCTGACTCAGGTGTAGGAAGCTTGAGAGTTTTTCTGAAGAGATGTTTAAGCAGAAAATGGGAACATACACAGGTAGAGAAAGCAGAAGGAAGTGTTGAAGGTGGAGGGACCAGTGTGTACAAAGGCCTGGAGGTGGGAGACAGCAGGGTGTGTTCAAGGATCTGAAAGCCGTTCAGCGTGTCTGGAGGGTAAGAGACGGAGGCAGAGAGTAAATGGTGGAGAGATCACAGCAGTCAGGTTCCAGAGGGCCTCCTTAAACCTCAAAAGGAACTTGGTCTCTCATTTCAATGCAGGGGGAGGCTCTGAAAAATTTTAAACAAGGCAGTTATGGGATCAGATTTGTGTTTTAGAACCATCTTCCTGGCTGCAGAGTGGAGAGGGGATTGGAGGGGGCAAGAATCGAGATGGAGAAAGATAGGAGAGAGGGCCAGAGGACTTTTGAAATCCAAGTGGGGAGAAAACAGTTCTTTGGATAATGACAGGAACAGTGGGATTAGAGAGAATTGATGGGTTCAAGAAATGCTTTAGAGGCGGACTTGACAGGACTCAGTGAATGAGATGATGGGGACACAAGCACATTTAGTCTGTAACAGGTGGTATCATAGTTTTCACCGTGTCATGCTACCATTTTGAGACCCTGGTACATTGCAGTTTCTGAACTATGATGGCTGGTGTATAGAACTTTAGGACTTGTTTGTCTGGATACGGAAGTAAATGACCATCTCTTTCTATGAGAATTGGTCTTCTGTTTTGTCCTGTGATTCGTAGAGATTGGTTTCTGAGCTACAGTTTTTATCCTGTGTGACCCTAGGTCTCCTGGTCTTGGTCAACTGGATGAAGGGTAGAAAATTAATTTAACAGGAAGATTTGGCTCTTTCTCCTAGGAATTTAAAATTGAAAGTGTTCGTGTAACTGGACCTTTACCATGTAAACTTGGGAGCTGCAGGGTGGACTTATTTTCTACCATGGAGATTGGGAAGCAAAGAAAAAACAAAAAGGAGCAGAAGGCTGTGTAAAGATGAGCATAAGTGAGAGATGGAAAGAGAGTCTTATTTATTATGGACTATTACAATGTTGTGTTAATTTCTGCTTACAGTAAAGTGATTCTGTTTATATACATATATATATATATATATATATATATATATATATATATATATATTCTTTTTAGTCTTCTTTTCCATGATGGTTTGTCATAGCATACTGAATATATCAACAGTTCTCTGTGCTATACAGTAGGGCCTTGCTGTTTATTCATTCTGTATATAATAACTTACATCTGCTATGTCCAACCTCCCACTCCCTCCCTCCCCCTTGGTAACCACAAGTCTGTGGAAAGAGAGGCCTAACGTCCTTCCCTTCTCTCCCTGCAGTCTCTTCTTCAGATCCGGCTGCATATCTGTTACGGGTTTCCTTGAGATTCTCTTGTACCCCTCTCAGAAATTCTCATTTTTCCTTTTTTTCCTGGCTAGCTTGAGTTGGTTTCTGCTACTTGCAACCAGATAGCCTCAGTAAAACACCTAACACCCTAGACACCTGGCAAAACATAGGTCTTAGCAGAGCCTTCTTGCCTGTACCACCCTTGCATAGAGTTCTCTTTTCATGCTTGGCTTGGGCTGTCATTTTCTAAAGAAGCTTTCTAGAGGTGATGTCCAATTAGCTCAGTGGTGGCTCTGGATATCTATATTTTGGCTATGACTCATAGAGCAGCTCTCTTCCTTGGTATAGATCAGAAAAAAAAGAAAACTTACAAATAATTGTATTCAGCTCCTTTCCCAACCAAAGTTGTTTTTTGATTTGGCATTGTGCCAAGTACAGCAGCTTGGCTCTGATGGATCCAGTCCTTCTAAGAAACATATGATTAGAATCATGAACACCAATAACATTTTATAACCTGCTGAGGGCAATGTTTTTCCACAAATAATGCTCATAAATATCTGAAATTTTTAAAAATCTAGCTCTGTACCCAAGATGTTTTGGCATAAATTACAGAGCATTTTGGGACTTTTATCACATGCTGCTTTCTGAATTTAGTAACTGAATGAATACGTTATGTACCAAATTCTTGCTTGTTTAAAGAAATAAAGAACTATGTTTTCAAATTAAAGTCATTTTAAGGTTTTGCAGCTGTTAAATTGAAGAAAAAAAAAAATAAACTGACAACCTAGCCATATTTGAGCTGGGTCTACACAGCAAAAGAAAGTCAGGGAGTTGAGGCACTGGCTGATCAAATCTTAGGAACTTAGAAGGGTACCTACTGCTCAATGGTTAAGAGACCTGGTGTTGGACTTAAGACCCCATGCCTGGGTTGGAACTGGGCCTTGCCTTTTTCCAACTAGTCCATTTTTTTTAAACCTTTTGATACTCCAGGCTTCTTTATTATAAAATGGATTGCAATTGTACCTACCTCAGATGGTTTTGTGAAGATTAAGCAAAATGGTGCTCATAAAGTACTTTGCCTGGTGATGCATCCTTAATGCTCAGTCGTGTCTGAGTCTGTACAACCCTGTGGACTACAGCCCACCAGGTTCCTCTGTCCATGGGATTTCTCAGGCAAGAGTACTAGAGTGGGTTTCCATTTCCTTCTCCAGGGGCTCTTCCCAACAGGGATTGAAGCTGGGTCTCCTGCACTGTGGGTGGATTCTTACCATCTGAGCCCCCAGGGAAGCCTTGACCTGGTGATGGGGCATGGTAAAAACCCATTACATGTCAAGTAACTAGTATTTGGTGCCTGGATGAGGTGAATTGGAAAAGTGCGGTACACAGTAGGATGGCCTGCTGTTAATGAAACAATCCTCCAAAACAGAACATGGCAAACTATATCCTGAGAGCCAAGTCTAGCTGGCAGTCTGTTTTTATCTGGTCCACATCTAAGAATGGTTTTCAAATTTAAAGGTAACACTATTGAATGAACTTCACCTGAGATCTGTGGGCCTGGAAAAAAGCAACGGTTAAACCTTCTCTTCATCTTTTGTTTTCTGAGGCTAAGTGTAGAGGACCACCTCACCCTGGCATATTCTAAGATAAAAATTGTTTCCAATCTCCTTTAAGACTTCCCTAAAACTCATGGGTGGCTCCCCTTGTATAGCTCAGGTCCTCTTCCCCTTCTCTGGGACATTCCTTGTTAGTGAATGTTGACTCCATTCCAATAACCTGAATAAAGCCAGCACCTTGGTTGTCTGGTGCATTTTGTCTTTCCTATAATGTTAGTAAAAACTAAGACCAAAACCCCAAATACACATGCAACAGGGACTGTTGCCCTCAACATAAGAAATATTTAATCTGGCTTTACAGAAAAGCTTGTCAACTTCCATTTCTGGGATAAAAAGGGTCCTGGCCCAAACCTCTCCATCAGTCATAGACACTCTTTTGTATACCTGTTGAACTTGTCAAGTGATTCCTATTATAACTCAGATATACCATAAGAATGATCCAATCGGAGCATTCAAATGGGGGAAGGAAATGAGCAATTTGGAAATGATGAAAAATAATCAAAGGTACTTGTGCTGCATGTTTTCTTGATATTATCTCCATTAATTCTTAACTGTTTTGAGACAATTGTTCTAAGAAACAGTCAGTTCAGTTCAGTCAGTTCAGTCACTCAGTCGTGTCCAACTCTTCGCGACCCCATGAATTGCAGCACGCCAGGCCTCCCTGTCCATCACCAACTCCTGGAGTTCACTCAAATTCATGTCAGGAGAAGCTTTGCAAACTGAGTAGAAGATACCCTTTTGTAAGGGACATTTATATTTATAAAGGAAACTTCCATGTGTAAGAGAAACAGGAAAAGAAGTGTGGAGGAAAAGAAAGATGACTCTAAGTATGTAGAAACTTCTATCAATAAAGAAGGCACTGACTAAAATCTGCATAATGAACCTTACTCTTGCTTATTTTGATTTCCTGGTAATCTCTTTAACACCGACTTCCCTCCCACCCACACTTTTCATTCTTCTGTCTTTTTAAAAAATTTATTTATTTTTATTTTATTTTTTAACTTTACAATATTGTATTGGTTTTGCCATATATGGAATTTAGAAAGATGGTAACAATAACCCTGTATATGAGACAGCAAAAGAGACACTGATGTATCATTCTTCTGTCTTTAGCTGAAGATGGTGTTGAAGTTTGAGTTCTAAACCACTTTTTTGAATGACCAATTTTACCTCTGGGTATCTCCCATGTATCTGTGAGGTATATAAGTTAATAAACTCAAATTCCATTTGTTTTTCTCTTGTTAATCTCTTTTATGACAGCAGTCTCAGCTAAGAACTCAGAATGGAAGAGAGAATTATTTTTCCTCCCCCACACAGT
The DNA here is from genome assembly GCF_055505025.1 of Bos grunniens. NCBI lineage: Eukaryota > Metazoa > Chordata > Mammalia > Artiodactyla > Bovidae > Bos > Bos grunniens. Next base: position 11,895,127 of record NC_141190.1, read on the forward strand.
CTTGCAGAGTAAATATTTATCATCCCAACCTTACAGGTTAGGTGATTGAGTGTGAAGTCACATAGCCATGGTCACAGAGCAAATAATTGGAATGTGAGTCTCAAGCTCTCTGATTACAGGGTCCACATTTCTTCTACTAAAATCCTATTAGGTTCAAGAATTTGAAGATCTGTTATAGAATGCTGAGTAAACTAGGGTACTCTAAAGAAGACAGAGGATGAGATGGTTGGATGGCATCATCAACTCAATGGACATGAATTTGAGCAAATTCCAGGAGATAGTGAAGGGCGGGGAAGCCTGGCGTGCTGCAGCTCATGGGATGGCAGAGTTGAACACGACCAAGTGACTGAAAAACAATACCAACTACCAGAAGAATGGAGCGAGGCAGATTCTGGTTCAATGAACAGAAAAGCGTTGAACGACTAGGACTTTTAGCAAGAGGGACCAAGTCTGTGAAGTTTTCCATCTGGCACTCTGTATGTCAAAAGATGTATTTTCCAAAATTTTAAAAAAGTCTTTAATTCTTGCTATAGAACAATGTATACAGTATAGACTTTTGCAGGATTTTGATCAGTGATTATCAGTGGTGATTAGGATGGAGGAACAGATCACCTTAAATATCAGAATTCTCATTCTAAATGTTCTTATAGGTCTTGACAACTTTGAAGCTCACTCTTTTGGGAGTGTGTCCTTAGGTTTGGGGATATTTAGATACATCTGCTACAAATTATAACCTAAAAATATCTAAACTGTAAGAGTATTTTGCACCCTAATCAAGAGAATTAATGGTGTCATTTTGTTCCACTTGAACATATTGAATATTATTTCTTCAACATTACATTCTTCTTTCAAATATCTGCATACCCTGAAGCCATTTTTGAAATGGAAATATTTTTTATACCTGCTTCGCTGTTACAAGTGAAAAATTGATTTGAATTTAATATTGCCATTTCCTGCCCCCAGAAGTATCCTAGTGTTGGTTTCTTTTGAGCATTTAAAAATTCATTAAAATATTGACTTTAGTTTGTTTTTCTTTTTCCATTTTTCTGGCAATAAAAATGATTAACAAAACCCTAGAGTAGTGTCTTAAATAGATGCATTAATTTGATTTAAATTATTTATATTTCTTGTCATGCCTGGCTGTCCACCTAGGCTGAGACTGGGGCAGTAAATTTCCTGCTTTCACTAATCTTTGAAATGGTGATTAGAGGTCTATGTTTGCAGAAATAGTGTGCTGTTAGACTATTGGTTCTGGAAAACAGAGTAATATCTTTTGTTTATAAATGCAAAAGTTTAGTTTTGACCCACAAGATTAATGTTTTGGATATTCTGAAAGCTTTGTATGTGCATGAAGGAATTATTTAGGTTTTAAAATTACTCAACTTCAATATATCAGAGGAGGGGCTGTTAATTTTATGTACCTGGTGCCCTTGGCTGAGCTTTGACATTCAAAAGCTATTTTAAAAAATTGGTTTGTTGTCTATGGCTGTAACTCGACTGGATTTTCAAAGAAATTTCCACTTAAATAAAAATGATTAGAGATTAACATTCAACAGTGCCTGAAGGTTACAATGGGGACCCACATTTGTCATCAATTTTAGATTTTTTCTTAAACAAAATTTTGGTTTTAGTAAAACCTCCAAGGAAAATATGAATTAAAAACACAGAAAAATTTTCAAGGGAAACCCACACACATGTCTGGAATAGATGATTTAAGGCTCATTAAAGCTTTTAAAAAACATATCAGTATAAATGGTTTTCATTTCTTCAATTTGGTATTTTGTATCTGGTGTGTGCTAGCCATTAAACTAATTAATATATATTTATGTTGTTTCATTTTCTTAATAATTCTTTAAGAACTATTCCCTCCCTTTTAGATTACAAAAAAGTTGAAAATGTATGAGGGTAAAAAAATTGCCTAAGGTCACAAAACTCTCTAGTAGAAGAGAATTTGACAGCAGTTCTGATCTCAATATTAGAGTTCTTTTGACTATCAGTTATTAATAACAGTCACCAGGGCCAATTAGCAAGATGTTTTCAACTAGTGGGCCAGCATGACATTCTGTAGAAAACAGAGATGACCAAGGTCCTCTTGGACTCCATTGTGTCAGAGAGCAGGAGGTGACTTGTTTTGGGTCAAGACGTGGGTTTACAGTGTTGTCCTTCCCACAAAAATTCAAACTGCTTTTGACCCCTTTACCAATGGGGATTGAGAACACATCTACCAGATCAGTTTCTTCATCTTGAAGTCCAGAGTCCCTATTGCTCTGCTTAGTAATGTTAAACGAACTGCCCAAGTGAACAAAGTGAAAGTTGCTCAGTTGTATCCGACTCTTTGCAAGCCCATGGCCTATACAGTCCATGGAATTCTATAGAATACTGGAGTGGGTAGCCTTTCCCTTCTCCAGGGGATCTTCCCAACCCAGGGATCGAAACCAGGTCTCCTGCATTGCAGGTGGATTCTTTACCAGCTGAGCCACAAGGGACTTGCCCAAGGATGCACAATGAATAGTGGGCAAGAATGGAATAGACCCTGCTCTATCTCTCTTTAAATTCTGTGCCCTGCACAGCATATTACATAGCCTTTCTCTATGGCTCCTACCAGGTCATTCTACATGGTAGACATTTTATATGGGGGATATCTCAATCTAGTGGCTGATCAAAATGAAAAGAAGCTAGATACTTGATTAATTTAATCCATAACTTTGTAATTGATTCAGTTAAAGATTTTATGAAAAGCTGGGAAGGTTTATGACTATTGTGAAATAATCAAATGGTGTCTATTATACTCTTGGGGTTCCTTAGTCTATTTTGGATAATTGAATTTATATATTACAGAATGTAAGGTATAGCTAGTTAGGTTGAAAGTCAGCTTGGACTCAGCTTTGCTTCAAATACTATAAACTAACATTCTCAGGAGTTAGAATCATGATATTTTGAGCCACTAACTTCATGTAGCACCTACTTCGTATTGTACAATGATTTTAACTTCTAGTCATTTTTGCTTCACTTGTTCAAGGTGGGTAGCACAGTTTATGTGGAGTTTAAGGTTAAGATTGGCAGAATAAATTTGTTCCTGTGATCCACTGATTTTTTTTTCTCTTCAGACATTAAAAGAGACATAGTCCATTCAAGTTACATACTACAGTGAATTATGTGTGAATAAATTAAAAGATCTAGATCTTTACTACTAATACCACTTTGTAGCAGCAGTGGTTCTGTAAATGGATATCTTACCTATTATACAAAACGGAGTTGAAAAATAAAATACACCGCTACCCAAATAACACCTTATGTTACAAATAATCAGTTTGGATGGAGCTACAAGATTTTTCTGGCACAATAGTAAATTACACTTCAGCAAATTTATCAAACTGATGAAAATCCCAATTCTATGTGTTTTGTCTGTATGATGTAGAAATATAGACAACAAGATGTTTTCATTTATCCACATTCATGTGAACAGAAGAATAATTTCACAGACAAATAGTTTCTACTGTTTTTCTGAGAAAATATGGGTATAGCAGTTAGAAACACCATTAGTAGCTTAAAACGATATCATTTACTTTTTTTTCATAATTGGCATTCCAGAAGTTGGTGGCTACTGGTGTAAGATCACCCTATCAACTATTCCAGGGGTGCCCAACCTTTTTGGCACCAGGGACAGGTTTTGTGGAAGACAATTCTTCTGCACAGGCAGGGGTGTGGGGGAGGATGGTTTCAGGATAATTCAAGTGCATTACATTTCTTGTGCACTTTATTATTATATCAGCTCCACCTTAGATCATCAGGCGTTAGATTGTAGAGGTTGGGGCCCCTGAACCATGCCATCAAGGATAGAAGGAGTTTCTATCTTCCAGTGTTGTTATTCTCAGAAAATTAGCTTTCACTCTCCTGCTTGTTGCCTCACGGTTGCAAGGTGGCTGCAATAGTTCTGGCTATCAGAAAAAAAAGGGAGAGGAATCAGGATATCTATGATCCTTTATCCGCCCACTTTCACATTTATCTCCTAGACCAGTATTGTATCCTATGTCCATGTCTAATAGCAAGGAGGCTGGACAAGTGAGGAACAGGATTGGTATTGTTGGTATGGCCAATCATGACTAATCCTCAAGGGCTAGGCCGTTGCTGCCTCCAAACAAAATTGGGGTGTGTCCAGAAAAAAAGAAGAATATGGATGTTGGTTCCACTTCAGAGTTTTCTGTATGTTGTGGTCAGCTGTTCTTTCTACTTTTCTCAGAAGTCTGTTCACAGGTGCCACCTTACTGATGACTATTCTCAATGGATGAGTATGCTTAAGTGTGGATGGTAGGGATTCAGATGTGGAAAAGATCAGTGAGGACAGGAATGCTCACAGAATATCTCATGAAAGAATGGAATTAAAGGGTCAGGTGGCACAGTGGTAAAGAATCTGCCTGCAAATGCAGGAGAGGCAAGAAACATGGGTTCGATCCTTGCATCAGGAAGATCCTCTGGAGTAGGAAATGACAACCCACTCCAGTATTCTTGCCTGGAGAATCCCACAGACAAAGGAACCTGGTGGGCTACAGCCCATGTGATCACAAAGTGTCAAATATGACTGAGCATACATGCAACTATGTACCAGGAGGAAGAGGATTCAGATAAGTGATAGGGAAAAGAAACAGCATCCCAAACAGAGGGATGGGGTCAGTAAAGGCAGGGAGGTTGGCTAAGCACTGTCTCATGAGAGAGAAGGGAATTGAGACTGTGAGTTGAGACTTTCCTTCTGAGCAGAATTGAGACTGTGTTGAGTGTGCCTTTCTGTTCAGATAGTGTTCTGATGGTTTGGCATCTGGGACCTTGCTGACCTGGAGAGACTATCCCTTCCCAGCCAGCCAATTCCTAGAGATAGTAAATGACCTGCCTTTCGAATACATGCACACCAGCCAATCCAGAGACCGTATCTTCCCACTACCTCCTTTATTGGGCTCGTGCATTCTGGGCCACTGTCCACCTGCCCGAATCACACCAGGGCCAGGTAGGAGACAACTAGAGGCACCCACACCCCGAAGCCAACTGAAAGTATTTAAAGTAGCCAGTCCTGTGTCTTCTCACCCTGCCTCACTCGTTCCTTCGTGGAAACCACAGTAAAGTCTCTCCTCCATGTTTTCTCCTCGCTCCTTCTGCTTCCTAAACAACCCAGGTGCTCCCCTGTGTGGCTCCCCCACAACGCCACACCATGCCTCCTGTTTTTAAGGATCTGTATCAACTTCTTTCTTCATGGCAGTCATTTTCCTGCCTGTTTTCCCATGCCTGTTTGAAACACATCCCGGTACATTCTGCAACACTGTTCATTTTTTGTTTGTTTTCACCTTATCTTTATTTTCAATTAAAGTATGGTTGATTTACAATGTTGTGTTAGTTTTAGGTATACAGCACAGTGATTCAGTTATATATACATACATATATATATACATATTCTTTTTCAGATTCTTTTCCCTTACAGATTATCCCAAAATATTGACTATAGTTCTCTGTGCTATACAGTAGGTCCTTGTTGGTTATCTGTTTTCTATGTAGTAGTGTACAGTGAAAGTGTTTGTTGCTCAGTCGTGTCTGACTCTTTGCGACCCTATGAACTGTAGCCCTCCAGGCTCCTCCATCCATGAGATTTCACAGGCAAGAATACTGGAGTGGGTTGCCATTTCCTTCTCCAGGGGATCTTTCTGATCCAGGGAGCAAACCCAGGTCTCTTGCGTTGTAGGCAGATATGAGCCACCAGGGAAATTCATCATAGTAGTGTACGATACTATCCTTATTCGAAAGCACATCAGTGAGACTGGGAAGAGTGAGAAAGAAGGTCTCATACTGTGGTCTGAGATTTCCAATTTTGGTGTGGAGAGATGAATAGGAAGGTCACTGAGGAGGAGAGAGGCTTGAAAAAGTTCTGATCTGACCACCAGGATCAGAGGGCTCTGGGGCTATTTGGTGTTTTCTTCCAGAGATTCAAAACATGACTGTTTCCATGTGAAAATCCGTTAGCTTTCAAAGTGATCTTCAGTTTGCTATTCATGTCTGAGAAGGATCAGTGAGATTATAAAAAAGATTGAAGCTAATAAGCTACTGATGAGAAGCAATGAGCTCATTTGTAACCTCATTTCTACAAATGACACAGGTTTTGCAGCTTAAGAAAAAGTGATGTATTGGGCAGGCAAGGAAACTAGTGTTTTCCCTTCAAACAGTATCTCTTCCTTCTTTTATTCTACCATGAAATATTTTTGTTGCTCATATTCATAATCTGTTGTTAAAATTCTAAGAACCTTTCTTTGGAAGTCTGCAGTTTATGAACCCAAATGATTGTTAATATTTTACGGTTGAAATAGCAGGACAAATCAAAACTAATAAAAACTTGTGGCGATTACCATCTTTACTAGCATAAATTTTCCTACATAAATAGTCTGCAGTTAAAATGAGAAGAGAGCACGCTATGAGGTAGTGGACCCCTGATAAAGATGGACCTTAGCAGTATTGCCATCTGGAGCTGAATTTCCAGAGACTTCCCCTTGGCAAATTGCTGTGCTTCCAGGAAGGAGTGAGCCAACTGAGAAAAGAGGTTTAGTTACCCTACCGAGCTGATGTTGAAGAATTGTGGTAACTGTTAACTCTTCTATTAACTTAAGCGAATAAGATTCAATTAAATCCAATTCATACCTCATTGGTAAATCTGAAGTTTCAGAATGCTTGCTGGTAAAATTCAACTTACTGGAACTTCCCCGGAGGTCCAGTGGTTGACTTCGCACTTCTACTGCAGGGCATGGATTCGATCTCTGGCCCGGAACTAAAATCCTGGGGGGCAAAAAAAAAAAAAAAAAAAAAAGATCAACCTACTGTGTGTGTGTGTGTGTGTGTGTGTTAGTTTCTCAGTCGTGGTTGACTCTGTGACCACATGGACTGCAGCCCACCAGGCTTCTCTGTCCATGAGCTTTTCCAGACAAGGAGACTGGAGTGGGTTGCCATTTCTTGAGCTACCCTAAATCATCTTCTCTTCCAAATTAGGGTTCTAGAATATGTGAAAGATAGGGAAAGACCCCCTCCACTCATTTTCTTATGTGTTAATTAAAAACCAGAGCCCCTCATAGACTAGAATACCAAGAGAATTACTGTCACCATCAAACAATGAAACAGCTATTTCAATTCATAAAAAAGCTTCACTGAAATAGCCTTCATTATTAGGTGCTCATTCTAAAGCCATTTAAGAGGGAGAAGAACATGTTGTTCAGATGTAGTGGGAAAAAAGAACAGGAAGGCAAATCTTTAGGTTTGGAGGTTTTTTTTTAAAAATGAAATTCATCTTGTAAGTGGGCTTTACACCCAGTTAAATCAACCATTTTGTTCTTCAAAAGTCTGGGCTGTTGTTTTGCGTTTTAAAATATAATCATTTCCCAGGGCACTGCCTCTGATTAGCGGGAGAATTTTAAAACCCTTCTGCCATAGGTGTGTAGAGGAAACACACACTGAAAAGGCAGCTTGACTGCTGCTGCTGCTGCTGCTAAGTCGCTTCAGTCGTGTTCTACTCTGTGTGACCCCGTAGACGGCAGCCCATCAGGGTCCCCCGTCCCTGGGATTCTCCAGGCAAGAACACTGGAGTGGGTTGCCATTTCCTTCTCCAATGCATGAAAGTGAAGGGAAGTTGCTCAGTCGTGTCTGACTCTTAGCGACGCCATGGACTGCAGCCTACCAGGCTCCTTCATCCATGGGATTTTCCAGGCAGGAGTACTGGAGTGGGCAGCTTGACTCTGCTACCGAGCAAATTAAGTAAGCCCGCCTCTCTTCAGGCTTCACTTTTCTCTCTAATGTGCTAAGGTAGACCAGCTGGTCTATGCAGTCTTCTCCAGCCCCAGCATCCTGTGATGCCCAGTCTCTGTGATTCATGACTATGTGGCTCAGGCGAGTAATGTGATGGGAGAAGAGGGGCAGATGCTGAGGGAGACAAACTGAGGGGTGTGTGCTTGGGTTAAGGAACACAGCTGCTGCTCAACTCAGGTTTACTGATGCTGCCACAGGTACAGGACCGGTGCTGCAAACTCTGATTTCTTTGAGAGTGGCTGCCCAGCAGTCAGTCTTTTTTGCCTTCAGATCTATTCCTCCAGTCCCCACTTCTTTGCTCTGAAATGAGGTGCTGATCCCCATAGGCTGGGGTTCCCATGATTGAAGCCTTTGAAGATGGGGGTTGGGGAGAAAGGGAGAGGCCACAGTATTTCAGCCTCTGCCTCTCTGCCTTGCATAATGAAGGCCTCCTATGGCAGAAATAGCTCTGCAAGGACCTCAGCTTTTGCAAGACAGGCCCACCTATGGACATTCTAGCTTTCACTGGGTGATCCTAGTCATCTCCTTGTCCTGTTTTTGCACACCCTCTCTTCCTATCTCTGCCTCTTCCTCTCCCTCCAGCCTAGATATGAGACTTTCTCCAGTCCAATACCTCAGGAAAATTCTGGAACACAAAATACAGCACAGAATTTGTTCCATCCTGAGGCAAGGGTTGCCCAATTTTACCCATAATGTGTTAGTAATTGGATAACTCTCCAAGTTTCAGAAGACTCATCCTTGTTTCAGCCATGTTTAAACAGATGTGACTGTTTTAACTGTATTCCCTCACGAAGGGATGGTGAGAAGAACTTGGAAGGGAGTTTTACAGCTGTGTTACAGTTCCTTGGGGGGAAAACACAACATACCCTTTAGGGCCACACAGGGAAGCACTAGGTTTGGTGAAGATACAGGGAGAGGAGGTAGCTGTGGGTAGGCACCTTCTATGGCTTCTGTGGCAAGGAGTGGCAGGGTAGGGTGAGCAGGCTTAGGACTGGCTAATTTGAGTACTTTCAGAGGGCTCTGGGAGAACGGGGGGTGCCCTTGGTTATCTGGTCCTTGGTCCTGGGGTGATAAGGGTAGTTATATAGTGGCCTGGAATATAAGAACCCCATATGGAAGGTGCTTGACTTCATCTGCTGCTCAGGAAGGGGAACTGAGCAGCCTCTAGCCAGGACCTCTAAAGTGGATCAAGACAACACATACACAAACTATTTTACAGTGATCCAAATGGGAACATCCCCAGGGAGGCCTTCCTGGGTTGCAGGAAGGTGTTACCTTTCCAGGAAGATTGGGAGAACTGCCAGTTCTCCATCTTTGCAAAGCTACCTAGCAATGGTGCTAACACTTCTTGCCTGGCAGAAAAAGCAACTAGGGACAGCCAGTACTTACCCCAGCCAGTGGGCAGGGCCAACAGCTGGTCCCTGGCTCCGCCTGGCTGCTTCTGTCACTTCTCCCAGCTTCACAGAGGTAAGCTGTGCTCTAGTCTTGATTGACAGTTTTCCCTAGCCCCTTTCAGTATGAAGCACAAGCACATTTAGCCTAATGATCCTTCTTAGAACATCTCCTTATGGAAGATCTTTGATGTTTCAACACAGAATTGAAAATGATGAGCTTTGAGGTTATAAGAAGGGATCACATAATTTTTCTTCTGCACCCAAATTTGTTCAAAGCGCAGAAGCAGCAAACCATAGACTGTGAGCTCCCAAAGGAGCTTAATCCTATTCCCTCTTTGGAAACAGGCTCAGAGAAATGAAGAGACTTGCTAAAGTCATGAAGCTCGTTTGGTGACAAAGTCAAAACTGGGATCCAGATCTATTATTCCTTTGCTAGTGGCTGAAAGCTCCTATAAACCAGTTGTCCTGTTTTATAGCATACACATAAAAATCAAACTCAACACATTTCTGGAATTTGCAAATGTGAAAGTTGTTAATGTTGAACTTTATTTATTAAAGGTTGTGAGCAGGGCCTTTCTCTGCCCAGTTTCTCAGTGAAGGCAGTGAAAATGGCCTGGACTTGAGTCACACGGCAATTATGTGCCGATTACTCATGTGTGTGTTTTCTGCTCAAAGAAATCATATTTGGCCCAGTGTGTGTAGCTGGGTGAACAAACCTGACTTAGCATAATGGCAATTTTATTTATTTATTAAGGAATTTTGGGGGGAAAATTTTCAATGACTGCTCACAGATTGTCCATTTAGTGTTCAGTTCAGTTCAGTTGCTCAGTCGTGTCCGACTCTTTGCGACCCCATGAATCACAGCACGCCAGGCCTCCCTGTCCATCACCAACTCCCGGAGTTCACTCAAACTCATGTCCATCGAGTCAGTGATGCCATCCAGCCATCTCATCCTCTGTCGTCCCCTCCTCCTCCTGCCTCCAATCCCTCCCAGCATCAGAGTCTTTTCCAATGAGTCAACTCTTCTCATCAGGTGGCCAAAGTACTGGAGTTTCAGCTTCAGCATCATTCCTTCCAAAGAAATCCCAGGGCTGATCTCCTTCAGAATGGACTGGTTGGATCTCCTTGCAGTCCAAGGGACTCTCAGGAGTCTTCTCCAACACCACAGTTCAAAAGCATCAATTCTTCAGTGTGGATGCTTCTTTATTTAATCATCACATCATCCTCTTGGGGTCTCCCTGGTAGTTCAGATGGTAAAGAATCCACCTGCAATCAGGAGACCCTGGTTTGCTTCCTGCTGGAGAAGGGATAGGCTACCCACTCCAGTATTTTTGGGCTTCCCTGGTGGCTCAGCTGGTAAAGAATCCCCCTACAATTTGGGAGACCTGGGCTCGATCCCTGGGTTGGGAAGAATCCCCTGGAGAAGGGAAAGGCTACCTACTCCAGTATTCTGGCCTGGAGAATGCCATGGACTGTATAGTCCTTGGGGTCACAAAGAGTCAGTTAGGACTGAGCAAATTTCATTTCACTTCACTTCATCCCCCTGAGCAAGGTGCGCTGCTTGGAGAGTCCCTGAAAGAAAAGGTTATCAGAAGGGCATCTCCCTCAAAGGGGAGTCACATGCTACCTCTGTGAACAAGACAGGAATGAAAACACATTTGCACAAAATCTGCCCAGATTCTGCTGACAGTTAGCCCAGTTCAGTAGCTCAGGACAACTTTGTGATTTTGGAAGAATAGAGAACCAAGTCAGAAACGGGACTGCAATTGCCTTTCCACAAGTAACACAACAGTTTGGGACCAGCCTTCCTCTAATTCTTTTCAGTGGCCTTGACCATGTGTCCGCAGACAATTTCTCATTGTCAAGTTGTTAGCAGTGATTTTTTCTGAGTGGCTTTCTTTTCTTCCTTCATTCTGTTTCCTCCTGTACCTTGGATTTCATGTTAAGGCAACCAATTAAAAAGTCCTCATGTTTTCAGTGCTTTAGTCTCAAAGAGCACATGTTTGATTAATGTCGTTTGAGAGACATAGTTTTATTTCCTCATCTCTAGTGCTGGGTCTTTGCAGCCAAAGAGTGAAATACTAGAAGATCATGACTGACCTTGAGTGGCTGCTCATTTGTAGATATGTTTCAATGTCATTTATTTTAATTTATTTTTTATTTTATATTGGAGTATAGTTGATTTATAATTTTGTATTAGTTTCATGTCTACAGCAAAATGATTCAGTTATATGTATATCCCTTCTTTTTCAGATTTTTTTTCCATACAGGTAATTACAGAATATTGAGTAGAGTTCCCTTTGCTATACCGTAGGTCCTTGTTGGTTGTCTATTTTGTATGTAGTAGTGTATATATGATTAACAGTGATCTTGAAGTGAGTAATCTCCAACAGCATCCTTCATGTTTTATAGATAAAGACAGATTCCTGTTTGAAAACCTCTGGCAGCTTCCCACTGCTCACAGAATGATGCTAAAACTCTTTGGCTCAATATGCAAAGAAAGCCCCTCTAGCATCACCTAATAGTGAGTTCTTAGTCTCTTATAGCTCTTAGGCTTCAGTCAACTTGGACCCATTCATTCAATATTCAACAACTGTGTGTTGGCCCCACCATGGACCAGTGCTGTGTTGGGCACCAGGAAGAGAGTGAGGTCAGTTCTCCTTATTGTGCCCACTGTCAGCATTCCCAGATGTTCACTGGGTTTCCTCAACCTTTTATCTCTGGTCTCCCTGTTCCCTGACTGCAGTAAACCCCACCCCCATCCTCTCATCACAAAGGACCCTCTGCGTTCTTTCCTCTGAAGTGTCCTTGGTTTGCTTGTTCCTATGTGCTTCTGTGATACTTACCCTTTCCAATCCTGTATTCTAGCCAGGTTTCACAACTCATATTATTCAAAGTACTCGTGAACAGGGAGAGTATCTCATTCATCTTTTAATCTTTGCTGCCGGGCAGCTGTGTGGGAATGAATAGAGGTGCGTTAGACTGATGCAGCAGAGAAGGAAATGGTAACCCACTTGGTGCGGGGAGCGAGCTCCGCCCCGGGCAAAGGTCATGAGGAAGGAGGCCTGGCATACGCAAAGGCGGGATCAAGCCTCAGGAGTCTCCCTGGAAATTCTCGAGCAATCTACCCCCCAAACCAGAGTCTGCCTACTTTCTGCTTTGTGCTTTCACCTACACCTCTGACTTTACGGGGGCTGTCCCCCACTACCTCTCTGAAAAAAGAGTTAGCTTACAGCTCCAGTTAATAATTCCTGGGTGTGACAGTGTTTAACCTACAAACTCCTTTGGAAATCCTCTAGCCTGCCTGAATAGGTTTTTCCGGCCACATGTGATTGTTCAGAGCCTCCCAACTGTGAGAGGCAGGAGATATTCTAAACTGTCTAAACACAGATTCTTTTGAGTAGTTAAAAGATTGATTAGAAATTGTATTGGTGAAGGGATTTTCACTTGTTGGGCCAATGTTTGCTGCTAAGTTTCCATATCCCTTACCTGCTGTGTCCCTGGCAGTGTATTGATTAATATAATTGGTGTAAGTAGTAGCTTTAATGTTTGTAACCTGGGACCCTTGAGTTAATTCTTTTTCTTGTTATAGCCCACCACACCTTTGCGCTGTAGGAATGCAACTTTATCTAATGCTTTTGGAGGGTGGCTCCTGACCAATCACCTTTAGAGAAAAATAAGTTTTCTGAAGAAAAGGTCTTAAAATGTTAACAGGCCTCCGGGCCAGAAGATGATGCAAATCACCTAAGCTTTTGCATATGATAAGTTTGCAGGAAGAAAGCCTGGTTTGCTGCAGGACTCTACCCCTTCCCCCATTATCCTCTATGCATAACTTAAGGTGTAAAAACTGCTTTGGAAAATAAAGTGCGGGCCTTGTTCACCGAAACTTGGTCTCACCATGTCGTTCTTTCTCTTACCTTCTGGCTGAATTATTCAGCCTCTTTTCTCCACTGAATTTCCTCACTGAGCTATCCTTATTTCAGCCTCTTTTCTCCACTGAATTTCCTCACTGAGCTATCCTCATTCTATTACTCTTTATATCCTTAATTAACGTTTAATTAAGCAATTGTTTCCTGATCCTCGCTGACGCCGTCCCTGCTTCGAATTCCCTGGATCAGCTGGGGCTGGTCCCCGGCAACTTGGTATTCTTGCCTAGAGAATTCCGTGGACAGAGGAGCCTGGTGGGCTGCTGTCCATGGGGTCACACAGAATCAAACATGACTGAAGCGACTTAGCAGGCATGAAAGTGAAAAGTGAAAGTGAAGTCGCTCAGTTGTGTCCAACTCTTAGTGACCCCATGGACTGCAGCCCACCAGGCTCCTCCGTCCATGGGATTTTCCAGGCAAGAGTACTGGAGTGGGTTGCCATTGCCACATTTTTTTTTTCTCATTTATAGTGACTAATGTAACCATAATATCCAAGAAAACATCCATTGCCCATGATGTGAAACTCAGCATAGCTTGAGCGGAAGTCAAGGTGTGCGAATTTTCTCCATGTTCAGTGATTCGTTCACTGAGAAACATGGGGTTAATGTACACTTGATTTTTGAGTATGTTTATTTGTGAATGTTTGTTAATATTGTATTTACTTGTTCTGATAAAGAATCTTGGTTATTTCCATTTCCATGTAGTAGTTTATTTTAAGCTTTCAGCAGCTGCTTTGAGGAGAGCTAAAAGGATTTTCTTCCAAGAGAATAAAGTGAATACTGTGTGGAGGATGATCACTAAAATGTATTGCTCATGTGGCTGTTCAAATGACCTAGTTATTTATGTAAAACTTACTTTTCATTTCAAAAACTGTCAACTGGACCTAATTGCTTTTTGATTGTAGTGCTAGCAAAATATATTAATACTAATTACCATGGATTCTATCATTTGAAAAGATGAGGTATTTATTTCTGTTTCATTCTTGAACTAAAAATGGATATGCCCTTCTGTAGGATTTTTCCTTAAAAGCGGAGAGTTGCATGTTTATTTTCATTTGTTAATTCAAGTGTGAATTACATGGGACCTTCTTGTATATTTTTTGAGTTTTGGGTATGGAGCTTAAAACTAAAATCATCTCGGTATATCTCTATTTCTATATAGCTATACCATCACACCACCATCTACATATCCTCTCTATTTAGCTCCTTCCTGTATGTATGTATGTCTGTCCATCCGTTCATTCATCCATCCAGGTTCTTTATAGAATGAGATGCAGCAGGATGTGTTTTATGTTAATTTTCGGCTACAGTGTGTACTTGGATTATTTACCTTTTAATTTTGGTTTTATAGTTTAGGGTTTTGCTAAAACTCATAGATGAGTTTGTTTACTCACTGTTTCTAATCTTTGAGCAATTATAGAAATTGGAAATGATGCCAAAATACTGGAACAATTTTCTGGGTGAATTTGTTTCTTTCACAAAAGAGGGAAGAGAACGGACTCTGTAAATCAAAGACTCATGCCCTTGAGACTAATATTTGGAGGGACTCTAGAACAAATGATTGAAAAATAGTTACTGAACATTTAGAACAGGAAACAGTAATCATTCAAATTCTCAAGGATTCATGAACAATACATTTTTAACATTCTTTTCTAACTGCTTTATTGAACAGGCTTCCTCATCAGACTTTGTTTACTGAACAATTAATATGCTACTCTACGTTTTCTTCCATTTTTTGAGCTTGGAATACCCTTTTTATAAACTCTTGTCTCTTTAAAGTTTATTCATTTATCAAGGGTCAACTCGATGCTTTAGTGAAGCTTTCTCAAGTCTTTAGTGAAGCTTTCCTGGTGGGTCAGAGAGTAAAGAATATGCCTTGCAATGAAGAAGACCTGGGTTTGATCCCTGGGTTGGGAAGATCCCCTAGAGAAGTAAATGACTACTCACTCCAGTATTCTTCTGGAGAATTCCATGGACAGAGGAGCCTGGCGGGCTACAGTCCGTGGGGTTTCAAAGAGTCGGATATGACTGAGCGACTAACACTTTCACTGACTTCTCATAGAATAGACATGTGTATCTCTTTTCCCTTCTTCAATTCTGTTACATATTAGTGTTTACAAATCTAGTCTTTATCTATTTATTGAAGACAAAACCTGCTCAACTCAGCCCATGACTCTCCACTCGCACAATTGTGAACTTACATTGTGGTTGCTTTCTCCTAGGGTTCCATGATATCTTCATTTTCTTTTAGCTTCTCCTAATTGGATAAAGTTAGCTCTTGTTTACTCTTGTTATTTCATTCTCTTATCTTCAAAGGGCTGGTACCATGACAGGTCCAACATTGGTCAGAATCTCTATCTTTAGCATAATATAACTTCCGTCTCCTTATATCTTGTCTCTGGGCCATAATCTGTTCCAGATTTGCATCAAGAGCACATGTCTCCCACTTTCTCTGTATGGCTGGGAAGCCTGCAGTATGCTGTATTCTGCAGTTACTTTGTCTTGATGTTATTTAACAATGGTACATCCCATGGTTTAGATATGCCTTCTTTATATTCAGGCTATTCTTCACTCCTTGAAAAAAAAACCTGTTCTTCTCAATCCAAATTGAGAATACCATCCATTCACTTATGCATTCAATGAACATTCATTGAGTCCTAGTATGTACTAGGCACACAGATACAAGAATAAATGATTGTCTTTTCTGTTTCTTTGAAGCACTCTGACCTCTTAGCAAGATAGATGCTCAAAAGGAGCATTTCAATTTAGTGCTCTGAGACAGTGCCAAAGAGAAGCACTGGTCTCATAACCCTTGAGGACAGTTCTGATCCTTCTGGTGCAGTGAGATAGGATAAGACACGGTTCCCAGGAATTGTAATATTCAAATTCAGCCTACAGACATGAGTAGACATTAGCCTTCAATAGGGATTAGCTATGGAAAAGTTGGGGGGAAGGTGAGGTGTGGGGATGGGGAAGAATTATGCTGGGCACATGACAAGGCATGAGCAAAGACGAGGTGGTAAAAACATCGTATTGTAAACTAGGAAATATAAACCATTTGGTGTTGTTGGAACATGGAATTCAAGACAGGGAGTGTCAAGAGTTGAGGCTAGAGTGTCAGTCTCAGGTCAGATCTTGTAAAATCTGTAATATTCAAGCAGAGAACTTGGCAGCATTCTTGTCCTGAGTTCCACCCCAGCAATTCTCACTAATAACTCCATCTTTCCTTCTTTGGGTTAAAAACTTGTTTGTTTTGGTCTCCTTTCCACAGATACATAAAGCTGGAGCTGATTGATACTAACTTGAATTTTTTAGAAAATTTGCAGGATGATTGTTGAACATAGCCATTATTAAAAATTACATGCAATTATTGGGTTGGCCAAAAAGTTCATTTGGGTTTTTCTATGACATCATACAGAAAAAGCTGAATGAACTTTGTGGCCAACCAGATAATTAAATTAAATATACCAATAATAAATACTTACCACTTTTCAATTATTTTACATTTCATTGCATTGTATGGTATCTGCTCTCTTAAGATTATGTCTGTTTCTCTTGTGTGGTAGAAATACTATATAATGGTGTGCCGCTCTGCACAGCCCTTCCCAACTCTGTTTGTTGCATCAACGTGGTAGCTTGAAATTGGCCATGGTGGGAATATTTACACCATGAAAACCAGCAAACGCTATGAGTCAGGGATTGATTTATTGTTTTGTTGACTGTCTAGACTTAAGAAAATGAGGGAGCAGATGTAAATAATGCAGATTAACACAAAAGCATGTTTATGTCTGTAGCCATTACATTGGGAGTAATGGTAGAAAAAAAAAATAGGAAAATATTCTTCCAGTATCTGAAAACTCATTTCCAATTCAGCAAGGAAAGCATTCACATCATTGACAAATGAGTAAACTTCCAACATATGTCTTTGTTGCTTTGCTTGTGTCCTTTCTTGTTAAAGTAAATAAAAACATCTACTGAAGTTCATGTCAGAATGATGCTCATCTGTCATCTGCAACCATAAGTTGGACATAGATACAAAAGTTCTGCAAAAATCAACAGCTGCATTTTGTCAGGATCAGTTGGCTATATAAATTTATAATAGAGGGGATCATATATTTTATCATTATTTGTAAGTGGTGAGCTGTAAATCTTTTATATGCATGAAATTATGAAGAACTTTTATGACTATGTATTATATAATACATATATATGTATGTATGTGTGTGTGTGTGTGTGTGTGTATATATATATATATAAATGCACACACCAGGTGCCTCCCTGGTGGTTAATGGTAAAGAATCTGCCTGCAATGCAGGAGACACAGGTTTGATCCTTGGGTTAGGAAGATCCCCTGGAGAAGGAAATGGCAACCCATTTCAGTATTCTTGCCTGGAAAATCCCATGGATAGAGGAACCTGGCAGGCTATAGTCCATGGGGTCACAAAAGAGTCAGACAAGACTTAGCAACTAAACAACAACAAATTATATATACTTTTTTTTTTTCCCTCAAAGAGCTGTTGTTAAACATTTTCCAACATATTATGGCTTAAACTGATTTCTAACTGTAGTCTAGCTTATTTTTTTTCTGTTGGTTACTGAGTTCTGTTGCACAATTATTATTTTTCCTATATAATACACAGAACTTCCTGTTACATTTGGTTTTACAAAGATCTGGGCATTTCCTCTCCCATACCTCACCTGCTGTTTCAATTACTGGTAATCATATTGACAACTCTCTGGGAAAATCTATCTTCTCTCTCTCTCTGTGACCTGCGTGATGACCTTAGCCCATTGTTCTATTACCAGGTCCAGAAGATGGAAATTAACTTTGCATCCCCCACCTCCATGTAGCTGCTGCTGCTGCTAAGTCGCTTCAGTCGTGTCCAACTCTGTGCGACCCCATAGACGGCAGCCCACCAGGCTCCCCTTTCCCTGGGATTCTCCAGGCAAGAACACTGGAGTGGGTTGCCATTTCCTTTTCCAATGCATGAAAGTGAAAAGTGAAAGTGAAGTCGCTCAGTCGTGTCCGACTCTGAGCGACCCCATGGACTGCAGCCTACCAGGGTCCTCCATCCATGGGATTTTCCAGGCAAGAGTACTGGAGTGGGATGCCATTGCCTTCTCCCTCCATGTAGCTAGTTGTTAATTTCCCCCCATTTTTTTTTTTTTGGTCTCATAAAAATTCCAAGCTCTCAACTCAAGTTGGGATATGTAAATTCCACTTAGATATACAAGTCTTTCAGCTTCCCTCCACAGACTTGATTGCCCTGAGAAATGTCTTCTAAGTCTCTTATGGCAGAATTATCAGTCTTTGAATAATCAGTAGAAGCAGAAAGAGGGTAAATGTCAAGGCCTTCGTGTTCTCCATTGGAGGGACTGCCACTAGGGGAACGAGTCAGGTTTATGAGAACCATATCTCTGTCATTCCAAGAAGCCATTATTGAGGTCTGAATGCTTCTCACAGCAGACCAATAGACAAGCTTTCTAGTACTAGTCTTGTCCTACAAAGCATAAGTCACTGCTTCTCCTCTAGGAGTGCCAATTCTATTAGAGATACAGTTTTGGGTTGTTATGAAGCTTTCTTGCTTCAGTTTCCTCTCATTATCTTTGTGATTACATTCTACCCACCACACTCTCCCCAGGCTTCTTGCTGTCATCAACTTCTTGTCTATTTTTTGGTCTCAGATTTTTGTCCTCCAAGAAGTCTTCTCTGAGGGGTAGTGCTCCTAGGCACTCTGCCCACCCCTAATATTGCAACTGGAGACATGCCAGCATGACTTCTAAGCGCTCTCCTACACTGCTCTGTAAGGGCAGAGATGGTACCCCTTTTCTCTATGACTTTATTTCCAGCTCTCAGGAGAGGACCTGGTAAATGGTAGGCACTCAATAAATATGTACTGAATGAAATAATAAATGAATAGATGAATGGTCTTGGGTCTCGATGGGGTGCCTCTTGATTCAAAGATCTGTAAACTAAGAAGAAAAATGTTCTGCTCTCTAACACATTGTATACAATAGCAAAATAACAGCAATACATAGTGTTAGTGTGGAAGAAATCCAGCCACTAGAAAAGGGGAAGACTAGTAGGTACACAGTAATCACTGGTTTACTGCAGTTTTGAGATTTTACTGGGCAAATCCTTCCAGGTCCTCCCATTTTCAGGGCAGGGAGGATTCCTAAATTAGGCTTGGGCGATGTCTCAGTGAGTATTTCAATGCAGGAGATACAGGAGACATGGGTTCAAAGAGCAACCCACTCCAGGATTCTGCACCTGAAAAATCCCATGGACAGAGGAGACTGGGGGGCTCAATCCAAAGGGTCGCAAAGAGTCAGACACGACTGAGTGCCTTTCATTTATCCTTCACCTGCTCTCTTGGTGTGGCTCCCAGTTCATTATTGTCCTGGGTCTTGGCTTCTCCCCCAGAGATGTCTTTCTTTCTCCATAAACCTATTGGTTACTTCTGAAGATGGAATTGGAATATATTCTTTGAGTACATCTTTAGCATTCTTCCTGCCCAGAGAAATTTAGGTACCCTCACTCTTTCTCAACTGAGCAATGTCAGTCTCCTTCACCTTAGGCTGGCAGTGTCTCTATCAACACACCTCTGCATATTTGCGTGTTTTCTAGATATATCATTTGAAAGGTCTAGATAGGCCAAAGGTCACACCAGTACTCCTGTTTTTCAGGTACGTTTTTCTCTGTAGACTTAATTACTCCTATCTTGGTGATCTTAGACTCAATGGACATGAGTTCAAGCAAGCTCCGGAAGATAGTGAAGGACAGGGAAGCCTGCCATGTGCAGCCCATGGGATTGCAAAGAGTCAGACATGAATGAGTGACTGAACAACAACAACAATCTTGGTCATAGCTGGTTGCTATGGAACCATCCCCTACCTAAGCTTTATAGAAGCGTTTTTGTGTGTGTGCAGCTGAGAAGATACTTTCTTTCAGAAGTTTTAAGAAGAGCTGTGCAACCAAATTATTGATTTGATCTTTACCCTGAGGGTGTGTCTAACTGCAGTGCCCTAGATCTTTGCCACCAGGATTTATCTTAGTTTGAGAATGTTTTACTGGTTGAAGAGGTTGGATATGAGAAACCAATTAATTTTTCAGATGAGTCAGGCCCTGCATTTCTGGGCTATGCTCCCTCTCAGTTTGTTTGCAAGTTTGCTAGTTCTTGCTTGCACTGATCATCTCTCTCTTGTAGCTACCTAACCATAGACATTAAAAGCAATCAGCTGATGCTTTCAGCATTGTGTCTAGAGACTGCCTTCGGTTCAGTTCAGTTGTTACTCAGTTGTGTCCGACTCTTTGCAACCCTATGGACTGCAGCACTCCAGGCCTCTCTATCACCAACTCTTGGAGCTCACCCAAACTTATGTCCATTGAGTGATGCCATACAACCATCTCATCCTCTGTCATCCCCTTCTCCTCCCATCTTCAATCTTTTCGAGCATCAGGGTCTTTTCCAATGAGTCAATTCTTCAAATCAGGTGGCCAAAGTATTAGAGCTTCAGCATCAGTCTTTCCAGTGAATTTTCAGTACTGATTTCCTTTGGGATTGACTGGTTTGATCTCCTTGCAGTCCAAGGGACTCTCATGAGTCTTCTCCAACACCACAGTTCAAAAACATCAATTCTTCAGTGCTCAGCTTTCTATATGTTCCAACTCTCACATCCTTATATGACTACTGAAAAAAACACGGTTTGACTATATGGACCTTTGTCAGCAAAGTAATGTCTCTGCTTTTTAATATCCTATCTAGATTGGTTGTAGCTTTTCTTCCAAGAAGGAAACATCTTTGAATTTCATGGCTATAGTCACCATCTGCAGTGATTTTGGAGCCCAAGAAAATAATGTCTGTCACTGTTTCCATTGTTCCCCCATCTATTTGCCATGGAATGATGGGACCAGATGCCATGATCTTAATTTTTTGAATGTTGAGTTTTAAGCCAACTTTTTCACTCTCCTCTTTCACTTTCATCAAGAGGCTGTTTAGTTCTTCTTCACTTTCTGCCATAAGGGTGGTGTCATCTGTGTATCTGAAGTTATTGATATTTCTCCTGGCAATTGTGATTCCAGTTTGTGCTTCATCCAGCCTGGAATTTTTCATGATGTACTCTGCATGTAAGTTAAATAAACAGGGTGACCATACACAGCCTTGTCATACTCCTTTCCCAATTTGGAACCAGTCCGTTGTTCCATGTCCGGTTCTAACTGTTGCTTCCTGACTGCATACAGATTTCTCAGGAGGCAGGTCACGTGGTCTGGTATTCCCATCTCTTTAAGAATTTCCCACAGTTTGTTGTTATCTACACAGTCAAAGGCTTTAACATAGTCAATGAAGCAGAAGTAGATATTTTTCTGGAATTTTCTTGCTTTTTTGATGACCCAACAGATATTGCAATTTGATCTCTGATTCCTTTGCTTTTTAAAAATCCAGCTTGAACATCTGGTTCTTGGTTCATGTACTGTTGAAGCCTCACTTGGAGAATTTTAAACATTACTTTGCTAGCATGTGAGATGAGTACAATTGTGTGGTAGTTTGAACATTCTTTGGCGTTACCTTTCTTTGGGATTGGAATGAAAACTGACATTTTCCAGTCCTGTGGCCACTGCTGAGTTTTCCAAATTTGCTGGCATATTGAGTGCAGCACTTTCACAGCATTATCTTTTAGGATCTGAAATAGCTCAACTGGAATTCCATCACCTCCACTAGCTTTGTTCATAGTGATGCTTCCTAAGGCCCACTTGACTTCGCATTCCAGGATGTTGGCTCTAGTTGAGTGAGCATACCATCGTGGTTATCTGGGTCATTAAGATCTTTTTTTTTTTTTGTATGGCTCTGTGTATTCTTACCACCTCTTCTTAATATCTTCTGTTTCTGTTAGGTCCATACCATTTCTGTCCTTAACTGTGCCTATCTTTGCATGAAATGTTCCCTTGATATCTCTAATTTTCTTGAAGAAATCTCTAGTCTTTCCCATTCTGTTGTTTTCCTCTCTTTGCATTGATTACTTAGGAAGGCTTTCTTATCTCTCCTTGCTATTATTTGAAACTCTACATTCAGATGGGTATATCTTTCCTTTTCTCCTTTGCCTTTCACTACTCTTCATTTCACAGCTATTTGTAAGGCCTCCTCAGACAACCATTTTGGTTTTTGCATTTCTTTTTCTTGGAGATGGTTTTGATTGCTGCCTCCTGTACAGTGTTATGAATCTCCATCCGTAATTCTTCAGGCACTCTGTCTATCAGATCTAATCCCTTGAATCTATTTTTTACTTCCACTGTGTAATCGTAAGTGGTTTGATTTAGATCATACCTGAATGGTCAAGTGGTTTTCCCTACTTTCTTCAATTTAAGTGTGAATTTTGCAGTACGAGGCTCATGGTCTGAGCCACAGTTATTTCCTGGTCTTGTTTTTCTGACTGTATAGTGCTTCTCCATCTTTGCCTGCAAAGAATATAGTCAATCTGATTTTAGTATTGACCAGCTGGTGATGTCCATGTGTAAAGCTGTCTCTTGTGTTGTTGGAAAAGGGTGTTTGCTAAGACCAGTGCATTCTCTTGGCAAAACTTTGTTAGCCTTTGCCCTGCTTCATTTTGTACTCCAAGGCCAAACTTGCCTGTTACTGCAGGTATCTCTTAACTTCCTACTTTTGCATTCCAGTCCCCTGTGATGAAAAGGACATCTTTTTTGGTATTAGTTCTAGAAGGTCTTATAGGTCTTCATAGAGTCATTCAATTTCAGCTTCTTTGGCATAGACTTGGATTACTGTGCTATTGAATGGTTTGCCTTGGAAACGAACAGAGATCATTCTGTCATTTTTGAGATTGCACCCAAGTACTGCATTTCAGACTCTTTTGTAGACTATGAGGGCTACTCCATTTCTTCTGAGGGCTTCTTGCTCACAGTAGTTGATATAATGGTCATCTGAGTTAAATTCACCCATACCGGTCCATTTTAGTTCACTGATTCCTGAAATGTCAATGTACACTCTTGCCATCTCTTCTTTGATCTTTTCCAATTTACCCTGATTCATGGACCTAACATTCCAGGTTTCTATGCAATACTGTTCTTTACAGCATCAGACCTTACTTCCATCACAAGTCACCTCCAAGGCTGGGTGTTGTTTTTGCTTTGGCTCCATTTCTTCACTCTTTCTGGTGTTATTTCTCTACTGATCTCCAGTAGCATATTGGGCACCTACCGACCTGGGGAGTTCATCTTTGTGTCATATCTTCTTTCCTTTTCTTACTATTCTCAAGGGGTTCTCAAGGCAAGAATACTGAAGTGGTTTTCCATTCCCTTCTCCAGTGGACCACATTTTGTCAAAACTTTCCACCATAACCCATCTGTCTTGGGTGGCTCTGCATGGCATGACTCATAGTTTCATTGAGTTAGACCAGACTGTGATCCATGTGATCAATTTGGCTCAGTTCAGTTCATTTTAGTCCCTCAGTCGTGTCTGACTCTTTGCAACCCCATGAACTGCAGCACGCCAGGCCTCCCTGTCCACCAACTCCTGGAGTCCACCCAAACCCACATCCATTGAGACGGTGATGGCATCCAACCATCTCATCTTCTGTTGTCCCTTTCTCCTCCTGCCCTCAATCTTTCCCAGCATCAGGGTCTTTTCAAATGAGTCAGCTCTTCACATCAAGTGGCCAAAGTATTGGAATTTCAGCTTCAACGTCAGTCCTACCAATGAACACCTGGGACTGATCTCCTTTAGGATGGGCTGGTTGGATCTCCTTGCTGTCCAAGAGACTCTCAAGAGTCTTCTCCAACACCACAGTTCAAAAGCATCAATTCTTCAGCGCTTAGCTTTTTTCACAGTCCAACTCTCACATCCATACATGACCACTGGAAAAACCATAGCCTTGACTAGATGGACCTTTGTTGACAGAGTAATGTCTCTGCTTTTTTAGTTTACTGTAATTTTTGTTTTCATTCTGTCTCCCCTCTGATGGGTAAGGATAAGAGGCTTGTGGAAGCTTCCTGACAGGAAGGACTGACTGTGGGGGGAGGTGCATAAATGTGTGGCATCAAGCCCCTTGGAGGAGGTTGCCATTAACCCCACCCTAGAGCCACCAAGCAGATGACCCAGAAACTGGAGAACAATTATACCAAAGAAGTTCTCACACTGTTGCAAAAGTTCCAGGGCCCACAACAGATTTCCCAACCTGGGTTTTCAGCAAAGGGATGAGAACCCCCAGTGAATTTGACTTTAAGGCTGGTGGGATTTGATTATAGAACTTCCACAGGACTGGGGAAACAGACTCTGGGAGGGCACAAATAAAACCTTATGTGCACCAGGACTCAGGAAAAAGGAGCAGTGACCCCAGAAGAGACTGAGCCAGACTTGCCTGTGAGTGTCCAGGAGTCTCCAGCAGAGGTGCGGGCTGACAGTGGCCTGCCGTGGTGTCAGGGGCACTGAATACAACAGACCCGGGAGTCTTGGTGTGCTGGCACAAGCCCTTTTGAAGGAGTTCACCATTACTGCCATTACCCCTACCATAGTTTGTCCTCAGGCCAAACTAAGGCAGGGAACACAGACCCACCCATCAACAGAAAATTGGATTAAAGATTTACTGAGCATGGCTGCACCAGAATAAGAGGCTGCCTTGCTGCTAAGTCACTTCAGTCGTGTCCAACTCTGTGCGACCCCATAGACGGCAGCCCACCAGGCTCCGCCATCCCTGGGATTCTCCAGGCAAGAACACTGGAGTGGGTTGCCATTTCCTTCTCCAATGCATGAAAGTGAAAAGTGAAAGTGAAGTCGCTGAGTCGTGTCCGACCCTCAGTGACCCCACGGACTGCAGCCCACCAGGCTCCTCCGTCCATGGGATTTTCCAGGCAAGAGTACTGGAGTGGGGTGCCATTGCCTTCCCCAAAGAGGCTGCCTTGGACAAGTTCAAAAGCTTATTAGATATATTTTCTGTCTTCCAAGTGACATAGGTGACAGTTTAACCAAATGTTTCATGTCTCCACAATGAAGCTCATGGTTTCCTAGCCTCATATGTTTTCTAACCATGTCTCTAGCTTTCCTTAACACTTTCTTTGCCATTTTCTGAGTCTACACACACTAATTCCAAAGTTAATGCCTCATAATTTAGGTTTTTGGTTGCAGCAGGAACCATTTCTACGTTCCAATTTCTGTATCACTTAGCTATTGTTATGTAACAAACTGTCCCCAAATTTGTTGGCTTAAAATAACAATCATTTATTATTTTAATTATCAATGGCTCTAACCCACATGGCAAGGGGAATGGCCACAGGGAGGGATGTTGGGTTGCCATTAAAATAATCCACCCTAAAGAATAAAGCTTTTTACCTTGGAATTACAGAGAAAAGATTTTTGTCTGTTGGATAATGGTGTTATTTTCTCTTTACACATTAAAAAAATACTCTGATAAAAGCACACTGATTTCTTTCTTAAAAAAAAAGTCAAAATCTGTTTTTTTAAGTCTGCAAAAATCAGTAAATGAAGGGAACTGTGGCTTCAAAGTTGTTAATCCAACTTTTAAAAGTGAAGCAACTAAGATTTCGACAGGCTCTTACTTCAAAGGGTAGAGAACCAAGCAGGGCAGCTCAGTGGAGGAAAATCTTCCCTTTATTGGCAGAGTCACTCTAGGAACCATTATGTCTTCTTTCTGCCAAGACTCATGGAAGGAATGTACAGAGTTCTGAAGTCAGTTGAACTAAAACCTTTGGGGATATTACTCAATAAGGCAGAGTCTGAGAATGTAGGAACTGGACTTGGGGGGAAAGGCTTCAGACCCATATGATCTCAAGGCCTGGGGGTTCTGTGACATAGTAAGTGAAGGAATGTAGTTTAAGGGCTCTTTCCACCAGTGCTCTGCAAAGAAGCAAGACAGGTGTGGAGTTCATAATGGTGTGCTAGCTTAGTTGCTCAGTTGTGTCTGACTCTGCAATACCATGGACTGTAGCCCACCAGGCTCCTCTGTCCAGAGGATTTTCCAGGAAAGAATACTGGAATAGGTCCCCATTTCCTACTCCAGGGTGTCTTCTTCATCCAGGGATCAAACCTGTGTCCCTGTGTCTCCTGCGTTGCAGGCAGATTCTTTACCCACTGAGTCATCCAGAGAGCTCCATTCATAATGGGGAGAAGGGTTATAAATACAACCTTGATATTGAATTTTAAAAATATCACTCTTTGGATTACTTTTATAAATATAGTAAGTAGCTAGTATTTGTCTACTATAAAATGTTTTTGTCAAAACATCACTGGATAACATGTGCTCCATTTTTTGTAATTTAGTGAACTAGTCGAGGGAGGCAGAACTCCTTTGAGCTCAGTGGTTTAGCATAAGAGAAGTTCATTCCTCACTCATGTCACAGGCTCAGTGGATAGAAGGGAGGCCCTGCTCTGGAAGGTCATCCAAGAATCTGAGCTCCTTTGTCTTGAGGCTCCAACCTCTTCTGGATCCTTGTAGTTTCCTCTGTTCAGCTGAAATATGGTGGAAAATAGTGAGGTGGCTTTAGAATGGCCACATATCCTTTGTGATCTTTTAAGAAAATTGTAAAATTTTGACCGTGCTGGGCCTTGGGTGCAGCGTGTGGGCTCTGTGTGGTGGTACAGGCTTCTCTTGTTGCAGCATGTGGGCTCTCTGGTTGTGGCACAATATGTGGGATCTTAGTTTCCTGACCAGGGATCAAACTCACACCCCCTGCATTGGAAGGGGGATTCTTAACCACTGGACCATCGGGCAATTCCCTCCTTTGTGGTCTTTTTATGTGCACATGGCTCAGATGTACTTGACAAAATGGGACTTTATTCCCTTCCCCTTGAGAGGGGACTTGCTTCTAATGAATAGAAGTGGTAGTGGGTAGCTTCCGAGACTAGATCGTAAAGGCACTGCAGCTTCCTGCTTGCTCTCTCTCTCTTTCTGATGGTTTACTTTGAGGGGAGCCAGCTGCCTTGTCACAGGGTATTCAGGCAGGTGTGTGGAGAAAGAGGCCCATGTGGTGAGGAGCTAAGGACTTCTGCCAATTGCCAGCAAGGAGATGAGGCCACCTGCCAAAAGCCCTCTCAAGGAGCCTCCTGTGGCGCGGATCCTCCAGGTCCAGGTGAGTCTGCAGATGACATGGCCTCAGTGGATGGCTTGACTGCCATGACCTTGTGAGAAACCCTGAGGCAGAAACACCCAGGAAAACCAGTCCTAGGTTCCTGACCTTCTGAAATTGTGTGAGACGATAGGTGCTTGTTACTTTGAACTGCATACAGCGATAAGTAACGAAGACAGAGAATGAAGGATTGTGCATGGAAGGGTTTTATATCCTGGACCTGCAGGACTCATAAACCACTTTCCACCACATTCAGTTGGCTAGAGTGACTCACATGATCACACCTAACAACCCAACTGCAAGACAGGCTCAGGAATGTCATCCAGCTGTGGGCCCAGGAGGAAAGGACAACTTGGATAAACAGCTGGCCACTCTCTACCAGGTTCAGTGAATTTATGTTTAGGACTGTTTGGACTGCAAGGAGCTGGTGGTTGTTTATCCAGGTTCAGACAAAATTCTTAGAGGAAGTAAGTACAGCCTTTGAAATATTAGTATTTATATTAGTTCCTCTTGTAGAGTGATGCCAGCTGTCTCTGAAGTTACGCAGAACATTAAGAGGTTCTGGTTTGTCTCTTGACTAGTGCTGTCACTGTTATCAGAAGCAATAACAGTGATACCACTACCCACAGTTCACATTTTCAAATATCTGGACATCATGTGAAATTGTTAATTGTCATAGCACTTAAATGAGGTAGGGGGGATGATCTCAATGTCACAGATGGTAAAATGAGACATAGAGAGCCTAGGCAACATGTTCAGAGTCTTACAGGCATTTTCAGGCCCTTTAACACAAGTGTGTGTTTCTCCAGAGCTAAGATGCTTGACCGCTCATCAGGGTTAGCAGGGTGTTTAAGGGAGGGTCTGAGCTTGGCCAGGTGTTTTTAGCACGTGGTGTGGGAGGGGCTCTGACATGCCATCCCAGGCAGAGGGAGTGAGGGTCTGCCACACTCTTCTACAATGTAGAGTAACCTGAAGACACTAGATACTCCCAGTACAGGTATCATCCTAAAAGCAGGTAGAAAGACACAAACTAGCTGTGTCAGATTCCAACTTGGTCAAACTCACATGTTTGTTTTTCAGCACAGCTCTAGGTAGGATATCTCTGAGCCTCAGTTTCTCCTATTTAAACCAGGAACAAAAGTGGGCTTATTGTAAGGTTCGAATGACATGGTGTATGCAAAAACATCTGGAATATTTCTTGGCAACACTACAATTTTTTAAAGTCCTTCTAAAACCCATGCCATTATTTTCTGAGGGACTAGAAGCCACTTCTTATTTATCATTATATATCCTTCATACCTAGTACAGTGTCTGGCACAAAGTACATAGTACAGTTATGTTGAAGGCACAAGTGAATAAATGATAGAATCATTTCTTATTCATTCTTCCCAAGAGTGAGGAGCTTAGTTTGAGATATGCAGTCTAGCGATCAAGGACTTAGAGTGCTTTCACACACAAAATCTCCTGCACAGCTGCCCCTCCCCGCTTCTTTCCCCCCACCTCCTCCTCCCCCCCACCCGCCAGGACATTGCCACTGCCCACTCCCGAAGCAGTGGGAGGCAATCCTTATTAAAGTACTTTGTCCAGTTCAGGATTGAAGAAAATCTAACAAACTCAGAGAGTGCCCAGAGGAGAGCAATAAAAATTGATTAAACAGACCTTCTGAAGAAAGGTTAAGAGAATTGGGATTATTTTCAGCTAGAGTGGCTGGTGGAGGGAATAATGAATTTTCAAGAAACAAAAGAATATCTTGCAAAACTTTTTTTTTTTTTTTTAAGTGGTTACAGTGGGCTATTCTACTGAGGATAGCAGAGAAGGCGTTTTGATGACTTTTTTGCTTGACATTAGCAAGCAGCCTCTCTCACTCTCTCTGCCCATGGCATTGTATTGGCTACTTGCTCTCTGAAAATTCCTTATTGCTTTGGGACATTCCTCTAAGAATGTTGTGGGTCTCAGGTACTGTGAGGTCACTGGTGCATGATAGAGAAGAAACACTTGAACTAAGTAAGAGATTAGATTATATTCATCCCCTGACTTGGAACTTCCAAAGGAGAAGACTATGAACCCAATTAACCAGAGGCCTCAAAGACATTTATAGACACTACGCCTCCCTACTTTGCTGACCTCCCAAGACTTTTCAGGGCTAACTCCTATAAATCTGCTACATTCCATAAGACAAGCATAAGCAGCACCCTCATTTTATTCTTGTTCAATTATCCTATAATATTTATGGATGGAGGTAGATTTCCTAGGACAGCAGGAGCTCAGAAATAGGTATCAGCACTTCCACTAGGACCATGATGTTCCTTGCCTAAGCCCTGAAGTCAATTTGTGTTGACTTCACACAGCTTAGTAACACAGCAGATGTTTATTGAGTGCATTCTATATGCCAGGCATTGTGCTAAGCACTGGGGAGGCACAGCGGTGAGTTGTCTATATGAGACCTTGCCAGCACAGGGCCTAAACATGGGTTAGTGGGGATACAGACAAATCAAGAGGTAACTGCAATATTGTGAGATATATGCTATAAGGCCAGTTGAGAGACCCACTTAACCCCAAGGTAGATGGCCAGGGCAGGCTTTATGGAGGATATGATGCCAAGTGATTTGTGAAAAATAAATAAGCATTATTAATTATCACTAATTTCTTTTTTGGCCACACTATCAGTCCAGATAGCTCTTATTTTGGAAATGGATGTCATTACCTAATCCATCGTCACCCTTCCCCCACTCCACTGTTTATTTTTGTTTTCTTTTTAAAATTGCCTCCATGATTCAACCATTATCTGCATGGTTTAGAGGTGAAGAAAGGCCCCAGGTATACTTAATCCAGGTTAAATTAATGCCAATAATTATTTGCCAAGAGTTAATACTCTCTTCTGAAGCACTGTATTAGTAAAACATTGAGGCATCCCGTATGTTAAAGAACGTCTGATCTTGAGATTCATACAGGAAAGAAGCTATACTCATTTGAACCAGAGAGAGCTGATTGTCTGTTCAGAGAGCTCAGAGTACTGCCTTGGCATTGGGGTACCGTTAGTTTTTATTAATTATTTTCTGTTTAATAATAATCTGAATGAGGCCCCAGTGTAATGACAGAGCTTTGTGAAATTAAATTTGAGCTGCTCCAAGTTAAATAATTAATTACATTCAGCTTTGGAGCAAATACACAAAGAGGTGTGTGCCCAGCTCAGGGTGGTTTCCCTTCTCTGGGATTGTGCCCATGCAGAGAATGGCCTCTAGGGCTGTGCATCTACAGCTGATGGATCCAAGGGCTAGACACCTGTCCAAGCTAGGCCAATCTCATTTCATCTCAGGAAGTTTTGAGTTGAGAGAGAGAAAGGGAGAGAGGTAGAAATGAGGGGAGAGAAAAGGGGAGGGGAGAGATGGAGAGAAGAGGAGAGGGAACATTTTAACGGCAGTAAGTGTGTGGCTCCCATAGTTCTCAAGGTCCAGTGATTTCTGCATCTGTCTTGCAGTTTGGTTATGTGAGATAGGTCAGTATTCTTAGAACAAATTCGTTAGTCTGCCTTAGCTACATCAAGGTGGGATTCTGTCCCCTGCCATTGACCATTCTGCTGAAGACAAGTCTGCATTATACTGCATATACTGTATATATATATAGTATAGGTGGCTAGAAGCCTGTAACTCACTGTGTGGTGACTGATGGTCACAGGACAGAGCATAAGGCTGTCTGACCTCCTGCTTTGTGAGCTTGCCTGTTAGGAAATCTTTGGGGGCTCAAAGAGTCTTAAGAGCCCACACAATTGGCTTATTTGCTGAGGTTCTATTCTCTACCTGCGTCTGAACCTCAGTAGCAGGCTGCATGCTCTCAGCCATCACTCCTGTGGCTGTATCCAGGGGCTCTTACTAGTAGTTACCCGCTCAAGCTCTGGAGTCAGGCAGACGGTGCTCGGGATTCCACCCCTGCTGTTTAGGAGCAGCGGTTATGTGGCCATTTGTTAATGACTCACAGCCTTGGTTTTCTCATCCTTAAAATGGAGGCCTCACTTGGTGTTGCAGGATTAAAGTTTTTTTTCACATAGAATATTGGACAGGGCACCTGGCATATAGTAACCACTCAAATATTAGCAATTAATTCGAATACAGGCCAAGTCTTCAAATAGGAAAGAAATGTCCCCTGGTATTAGGCAATAGATGAAGCAGGCTTTTCAGACACATAGAGTTACTGTAATCCTGGTATAAAAAAAATAGTGTTTTAATGTCTTGGAAAAGATCTGAACAAGTTAAGGGCAAATTATGATTATATTGCTACTTGTGACATAATCCGATGGTCTTGCTTTCTCATCTCCTCTTGGGAAAACCACAGCAGAAACCTTCTGAAACCATGCAGTGACCTCACTATATTATGCCTCATTTCATTCAGGAATCCCACAGATCCTCTCCAGGGGGTTTAATTACCCATACTATGCAAAGAAATTAATTATAAGAACGCAAGGTTGCCCTGAAGTTGCATTTATGCTCAACCAAGATGATCATAAAATCTTCCCTGCTCATAGCTCTGCTTATTTTTTCACAGTTTGAGGTAAAGATTATTGAGTATAAAGTCAGCCAAATTTCTGTCTGTATGTTTTCTTTTTCTGCTCTGAGGCCTCTCTCTCCACCACATGCCCTAACTTCCTGGTTCCTGCTCCCCTCAATTTAGTGAGGGATTTGAAAGAATATAATTGTTGAGAGTGACTTGACAGTCAGATATATCTGAATTTCAATTCTGACTCAAATGAGTAACCTACTTGTCTTTATAAGTACATAATAGATGTCAGTAAATGAAAATTATTGCTAATTATCGAAATGTCTCATATTTCTTCTATGAAAACACCAAAGTAATGATTTTGAACTGTGGTCTGAGGATAGCTTTCATCAGAATGATTCTTACTAAAAATATAGACTTCCAGGCATTTATTTTTAGTAAGAACTAAAAAATAAAGGGGCTTCCCTGGTGGGTCAGATGGTAAAAATCCACCTGCAATGCAGGAGATCTGGGTTCAATCCCTGGGTTGGGAAGATCTCCTGGAGATGAGAACAGCTACTCACTCCAGTATTCTGGCCTGGAGAATCCATAGACAGAAGAGCCTGGCAGGCTACAGGCCATGGGTTCGCAAAGAGTTGGACATGATTGAGTGACTTTCACTTTCAAATTAAAGGGAGAAACCTAGGAGAGGGACAGAGAAATCTGTATGATGAGCCCCAAGATGATTCTTCTTCACATTGAGTTATGAGAGTCCCTGAGAGTATAATCTCTCTTGAAGATACCAGAGGTGCAGTCCATGTGTTACCTCTCTCAGTGGTATTTGTGTTTTGACCTGACCTCTCACAGAAGGGTGAGAGACTTTTGGACTGAGTTTCAGGCTTTGCTGAGCAAGACTGGAAAAGCCTTTACAAGCTCCAGGGATGTCCAGTTCCCTGAAATCACACTGAGTTTATGTGTAAGGTTGACCTCAAAGGTAATTCTGTTTTTGTGGTTTGAGTCCTTAACCTCTTGGGGGCTTCCTGGTAGCCCAGAAGGTAAAGAATCTGCCTGTAATGCAGGAGACCCAGGTTCAGCCCCTGGGTTGGGAAGATTCCCCGTAGAATGAAATGACAACTACTCCAGTATTCTTGCCTGGAAGAGGAGCCTGGTGGGCTACAGTCCATGGGATTGCAGTGGTGCCCAAATGTGGGTGCAACTGACACCACTCCTTGGGCATCTGGGAGTGTGGGGGGTTGGATACCAAAATGACTGGGGTGGGCTCAGAGATGCAGATGTTCTGACATGAATGAGGTAGTTCTGCCCAATGAGGAGGATCTTGTCTTGTAGGACATCACGTCTCTGCTGAAGGTTGAGGGCAAAGGGAGGCAAGAGGGATGGTTTCCATTACTGCTCACTTGTGATGGCAGAAGCCTGTTCCCATGAGCACTGGAAGCAGAAGATATGGGTGTCAGACCTGCTCTGCTTCTGCCCCAACCTGTCTCCAGCCCCTCCTGGCCTGGACACCTTCCACCTGTAGGCAATGCCTCCCTTCTGAACCACAGAAGTTGTGGTTACAGCTGGAAATGTCTGTTGATCAGAGGAGGCAGAGTGACCATAAAGCTTATGAAGCTTGGGCTTCAGGGCTCTTCTCTTGCACAGACCCCCTTGTGTCCCGGGAGCTAGGGAGTCAGAAGTGGAAGGCTGACAGCCATCAGGAAGCTTCTGTCTATATAAGCATTCCCAGTCAGTTGCCTAGGAGATCTCGTAGGAAAAGCACCTGGATCTCTAGAGTGCCAGCAACTCATTTTCTGTAAATTATTTTTGTAATTTATTTTCTCATTCTAAGCAAATATTTACTTTTGTATGTAGTTCTGTATTTGTAATTTTGCATTTGTTTTCCTAAAAATCCCTTACTCTCCAAACTGTATAGCAGTACTTTGGCCACCTCATGCGAAGAGTTGACTCATTGGAAAAGACTCTGAGGCTGGGAGGGATTGGGGGCAGGAGGAGAAGGGGATGACAGAGGATGAGATGGCTGGATGGCATCACTGACTCGATGGACGTGAGTCTGAGTGAACTCCGGGAGTTGGTGATGGACAGGGAGGCCTGGTGTGATGCAATTCATGGGGTCGCAAAGAGTCAGACACGACTGAGCGACTGATCTGATCTGAAGACTCATAAAACCTGGACCTGTCCTCCCTCCTGATTAGGGCTCATTAGCTTTACATGAGCTAATATAAGTTTGGGGGAATTAATAAAATTTTCACATGAATATGAAATGGGCTCAGGGTGGTGCTTTGGGGCCACAAGTGAACTGAACATTAGGCTCTATGATCATTGGTCAAGAATGGTCTCATGGCAGTAATTCCCCACATTTACTGAAGACCCTCTCAGGCTGCACCTTTGCAGTCCCCAGGCAGGGACTGGTCCATGGCTGAAACATGAGGTGAGGGCAAGCCAGTTGACATGATGCACCAGGGCTGATGGGCTTCCCTGGTGGCTCAGATGGTAAAGACTCTGCCTGCAATGCAGGAGACCGGGTTTGATCCCTGGATTGGGAAGATCCCCTGGAGAGGAATGACTACCCACTCCTGTATTCTGGCCTGGATAATTCCATGAACAGAGGAGCCTGCAGGGCTACAGTCCATGGGGTCGCAAAGAGTTGGATGCAATGGAGCGACGAACACTTCACCGGCGCTGATAAACGCACTTCCTGCATAATCATCACAGCAAAGTCAATCAGGATGGTTCCACTCGAGAAGTTAGTTCTACTGAAGAGGATTCCAGTTTCCAGGAGCGTCATTATAAGAATCAGCAACACCTGGTGAGTGACTCATTGGTCTATAACCTGGAGTTGGCTGCTACTGAGTAGCTGGTAAGTCTTTTGACAGATCATTTTATCTATGGGTAGAAAGGGAGATGTGAATTAATATGCTTCTCTCAAAAGAAAAATCACGTGTTAACTATATCGCCTCAATTACTTTTGGAGCATTTTATCATCAACTTTGGGAAGCTATTTGGCATTTACTTTCACTTTAATATTCACTGATTTTTCAGAAATTTTCCATCAAAAGAACTGTAATGTGTTGAGAAACTCTGTTCAACGATTTGTTGAAGTTATTCTCACTTCTTTGTAAAAGGCCTCTATTCTCTTTCTACCTCTGTGTGACACAAACTGACCTTGAGCAAATCTTTTACTCTCTCTGGGCTTCAGCATATTTTTGTGTTACATTTAGGTCAGTTCAGTGGTTCTTACACTTCAGTGTACATCAGAGTCACATAGAGGGCTTGTTAAAACATGGATTTCTGGCCCCAACTCTTGGGTTTCCGATATAGGAGGTCTGAGATGAGGCTGAGAACTTGCAAGTCTAGTGAGTCTTTGGGTGGTGTTGGTGCTGCTGCTAACCTGGCCTGCACTCTGGTAACCCCTGGGCTAGACAAATAGACCGTAATGCTGACTGATGATCAGAATCCTCTGGGGAACTTCTAAGCAATGAGGATGCCTGAAGCCCGTCTCTGCCTATATCAGAATCTCTAAGAGTCTGGGCCAGGACTAGGATGAGGTGAAGTAATGCACCCAGGGTACAAAAATAAGGATGGACTCGATTAAAAATTGTTTGCTTTTCCATTATGGTTTATTGAAGGATATTGACTATAGTTTCCTGTGCTATACCAGTAGGAACTAGTTGTTTATCCATTCTGTATTTGATAGAGCATCTGCTAATCCCAAACTCCGAATCCTTGTGTCCCCCCCCACCCTCTCCCTTGGCAACTACAAGTGTGTTCCCTGTGTCTGTGTGTCTATTTCTGTTTTGTATATATGTTCATTTGTGTCATATTTTATTTTATTTTATTTTTTGTGTGTCATATTTTAGATTCCACATATAAGCAATAGCAGATGACACTTGTCTTTCTCTTTTTGGTTTAGCACGATAATCCGTGGATCCATACATGTTGCCGCAAGTGGAGGATGACTGCAGTCACTTTTAGGGTTGTACAAATCCAGACACTAAGAGTGAGTGCTCCTTAAATTTTGCTCCCTAGGCATCTCACTCACGACCCCCGCCTCCTCTGCTCAGAGCTTCGGCCATGTTGAGAGGAGAGTTGAAAATTTGTATGTAATGCACCAGACTCGTGGCTACACATATGATTCTCTAAAGTTTCCTGGAGTAATCAGGGTGTGGGGTAGCCTTTTACTCATTTGTAGATTAGACTCTTTCTTTTTTACAGAATTATTTATGTATTTATGACCGCACCGGGCCTCCAGTGCTCCATGAAGGCTGTCTCCAGTTGGGGCAAGCAGAGGCCACTCCTTGATCCCATGCACAGGTGTCTCACTGCAGTGGCTTCTCTTGCAGCAGAGCATGGGCTTTAGATTGAAGGCTCAGTAGTTGTGGCATGCGGGCTTAGTTGCTCCATGGCACGTGGGATCTTCCATACGACATGGATTGAACCCGTGTCCCCTGCATTTGTAGGTGGATTCTTAACCACTGAACCACCAGGGAAGTCCCTAGATTGTTTATTTCAACAAGGGATGTCAGCCCAGCGATGTTTCTAGGGCTAAAGAGTCCCAGGTTGTGCTCTTAATAATTGCTTCCTGCTGAATTCCTTCCTTAGGCAGAAACTTTAAGTTACTCAACCTGTTGAGGGTTAACTGCTGATGAACTGATTTATACTGGGAAAATACAGAGTGCAATGGAGGCGCTGTTGGAGCTGCTCACTGCAGTTGCCCCTCTTTCCTTGTTATTCATATATATGCTTGAAAATAATATTGAGTGATAGCATATCACAGAAGCAAACAATGCTTTATTCTTTTTCTTAGAATCATTATTTTGAAATAATTTCAAGCTCACAGAAAAGTTGCCAGAACAGTACAAAGTACTCCTACAGCCCCATCATCCAGCCTTTCGATGGATAATATTGCACTGCATCTGTTCTTTCACCGTGCGCTCTTGGTCTGGGGCCCATCAGGCACCTGTAGTATAATGCAGTGTTCAGGCCTCTTGAGTCTCTTCCAGTATGGAAGAGTTCCATGGTTTTCCTGTTTTCCATGTCCTTGGTGGTTTTAAAGATCGCAGGCCTTTCCTGTTGTAAGATTACTTTCAACTGTCTGGTATTTCCTCAAGCCAGGCTCAGGTTGTGTGCATTCTTGACAGGAGTCCCACAGGAATCACCCCTTTTCAGGGCATCATTTCAGGGGGCACTGTCTTGACTGGTCCCACAACTGATGATATGAACCTTGATCACTTGATTATCTTAGTGTCTGTCAAGTTTCTTCACCAGTTTTCCCTCTGTACTTATAATTTTGTGGAGGTATTCCAAGGTCACGTGAATATCCTTCTACTTCTATAGTGGCTCCCTAATGGTGATTCAGAGAAGGCAATGGCACCCCACTCCAGTACTCTTGCCTGGAAAATCCCATGGATGGATGAGCCTGGTAGGCTGCAGTCCATGGGGTCGCTAAGACTTAGCAGCAGCAGCAGCAGTGGTGATTCTCTGTTTCCATCACTCTTTCTACATTTACGAGTGGTCATTCGCATGCAAACCTGAGCTTATTAATATACATGGACTCATTGTGTATTAGTCAGGGTTCTCCAGAGAAGCAAAACATTCATCTATCAATCAATCATCTACTGAGAAATGTATTATATGGTATTGGCCCATGAGATAATGGAGACTGAGGAATCCCACATCTGCTGTCTGCAGTCTGGAGACCCAGGAAAGCCAGTGGTGTAGTTTGGAGGCCTGAGATCCAAGGGAGCTATGATATTGTAGATTCTTGTTCAAGTCTGATCTGAAGACCTGAGAACCAAAGAGCCAAGGAGGGCAGGACAAGAGGTCCCAGCTCCAGCAATCAGGCTGAGAGAGGGCAAATCCAACCTTTCTCTACCTTTTTCTCCTATTCAGACCCTCAGTGAATTAGATGGTACCCATCTGCACTGGGGAGGGCAGTACACTTTACACAGCCCACCTGCTGCTGCTGCTGCTGCTAAGTCGCTTCAGTTGTGTCCGACTCTGTGTGACCCCATAGACAGCAGCCCACCAGGCTGCCCCGTCCCTGGGATTCTCCAGGCAAGAACACTGGAGTGGGTTGCCATTTCCTTCTCCAACAACCCACCTATTCAAGTACTAATCTCTTCCAAAAGTACTCCAGTAGACAAACCCAGAAGTAACATTTAATTAGATATCTGGGCTTCCCATAGTCCAGTCAAGTTGATAGATGAAATTAATGGTCATGCATGGATTCCTGTTTTATTTTTAGTAATTTGTAATTTGTTACTTTGTTTTTTAAATTTTATTTATTTGATGCTCAAATTTTCAGCTGTTTGAAGTGGAAGCCTCTTAATGCATGTTTTCATTATTCATTGACTATTTTCTTACTTTATGGCAAAAAAAAAAAAAAAAAAGGATGCTCCAGGCTCATCTTGTACTTTCTGTGTCTCAGCCCAGAAATGAGCTATTTCTCTAGGGACATGCTTATATAGTCCTCAAAGCTCTCTCCAAATAGTGTTTACAAATGAGAATTACATGATAAGAATTCATTTGTTTCTAAATTTTAGCATAGGCATATTAACAAATGATAAAAACTCAAGCCAAGTGAATATTTTCAGTTCAGTTCAGTTGCTCATTCGTGTCCGACTCTTTGTGACCCTATGAACCATGGCACGCCAGGCCTCCCTGTCCATCAGCAACTCCTGGAGTTCACCCAAACCCATGTCCATTGAGTTGGTGATGCCATCCAACCATCTCATCCTCTGTCATCCCCTTCTCCTCCTGCCCTCAATCTTTCCCAGCATCAGGGTCTTTTCAAATGAGTCAGCTCTTCCCATCAGGTGGCCAAAGTATTGGAGTTTCAGCTTCAACATCAGTCCTTCCAATGAACACCCAAGACTGATCTCCTTTAGGAGAGACTGGCTGGACTCCTTGCAGTCCAAGGGACTCTCAAGAGTCTTCTCCAACACCACAGTTCAAAAGCATCCATTCTTCAGCGCTCAGCTTTCTTCACAGTCCAACTGTCACATCCATACACGACTACTGGAAAAACCATAGCCTTGACTAGATAGACCTTTGTTGGCAAAGTAATGTCCCTGCTTTTGAATATGCTGTCTAGGTTGATCATAACTTTCCTTCCAAGGAGTAAGTGTCTTTTAATTTCATGGCTGCACTCACCATCTACAGTGATTTTGGAGCCCCCCAAAATAAAGAAGTGAATATTTTAAGAGGAGTAGATAAAAATGAGAGCATAGGCCAGAAAAAAGTTTTTATGGCCATTGTTTCCTTCTCCTTGAGTTATACTATCGCTTACAAATGTGCACACGTCCTAGCATTTTATTTGCACCCTAAATCCTTTTAGTGTTAACTTGCATCTGGTTACTAGGTTTCCTTCTTTCTCTGGGGCTTGTTTGATGGCCTCAATTGATGAAAACAGTTCAGGCTGTTGACCTCTCAGTGTATCTCCACTGAGATCAACTAGAGGAAGCAGAGTGAAGAGTTCAATTCACTTTGCTGGTTGAGCATAAAGAAGAATCCAGAAAAGACCAGCTTATAATGGTAGCTAATAATGCCATTCCTAATGAAACCAATGACAGTGTCCTGGGAAAGAAATCTGCTGATAACATGTTATTCTGGTGGTGTTCTTAGAAGTTCCCATTGTTTCCTGCTGAGCCTCCTTGCTAAAATAATTAACTTGCAACCTGGGAACTGCAGTAGGGAGGCTGGAGGGAGAGATAAGACACAATTACTTCCTATGAATTTTTGCCTTCCTGAAAAGATTTCAGGCTTTGCAAATTTCTCTGCTATTTTTAAATGTTCTCATTCTAATGAGAAGCAGACCCAGCGTCATGTAATGGTTGAGTTGGTATGGTAATTGCATTACAATAAATAGCTGAGGTGCTCAGCCCATAAAACTGACCTATAACCCACTGTTCTCTTGCAACAGGGGACTCTTTAATAACAACAGATTTTTAAGGGGCTGGTGTTTCTTTGGACTATTTCTTCCAGGTATAAATAAGGAAAAGTCTACCTTAAGGGCCCTGTGTTGGGTATGAGTAATTTTATGTCTTTGCTAAGATGAGAAGTGTTATTACCCAGAGAAAATTATGCTGACACAATTTAAGCAGAAATGATATAGGAGATAGTTGGGAAAAAATCAAGCCTTTTGTTTTTCCAAGCAAGAAATTAAGGTACCTTGGTAATACTAGGAGGAAAATGAACTGAAAATCATATTTTTAAGGACACAGGCCTCTCTAGACTATGACAGAAGACTACTAGGATCCACATATATACAATAGGTATGTGAAGGCACATTTCATATGTATTCTTTCCACTCTAGTTTCTGTTATTGACTGAAGGTTTAAGCTTATAGGAGAAAAAAGTCATTCATAGGACCCAGCTCGCTTATATTAAAATGTTCTTGTTCAGGGTGGTACAAGATGGAATGGAGGATGAGACAGATGTACACAGTCTAACTGTGCCCTTAAATAGCTTATGATCATGGAGGGGGGCCAGGGGTTTTATATATGTATGTATGTATCTATCTATCTGAATGCAACACAAAGCTCAGTGTGGAGCAAGCTCCAGGAGTGCTACAACTCAGGTGTGATGTGGGTTAAAGAAAAGAAGTGTATTTAGATGAGAGTATGTGTATTTATGTGTGGGGAGCCTGGTGGGCTGCAGTCCATGGGGTCGCTAGGAGTCGGACACGACTGAGCGACTTCCCTTTCACTTTTCACTTTCATGCATTGGAGAAGGAAATGGCAACCCGCTCCAGTGTTCTTGCCTGGAGAATCCCAGGGACGGGGGAGCCTGGTGGGCTGCTGTCTATGGGGTCACACAGAGTTGGACACGACTGAAGCGACTTAGCAGCAGCAGCACCATGTGTATTTATGTGTGTGTATAAGTGTCATTGACTAAAAAAAATTCACAATGTAAAAGTTGAAAATTATGTTTTATTCAGCAAACAAAACTGAGGACTTAAGCCTGAGACGTAGCATCTCAGATAACTTTCAGAGACTGCTCTGAAGAGATAAGGGAGGAGCCTAGGATATATAAGAGTCTTTGCAACAAAAACCAGATAGTCAGAGCATCAAAAGGTTACTGTTAATTAAAGAAAACCAAATATCTCAAGTTAAGGAATTTAGTGCTTTTCCCTGTATGGGAAGATGCAAGACTCTGGGCTCACAGAAATCATTACTTTCTTAGGCACCTCAGCTATCTCAGGCTAGTATCCTGTGCCTTTCCATCCTGTGTTTCGTCAGGGTGCACCATGCATGGTGGGTGGCTAGAGATGTTGACTGTTAGATGGTGGGCATCCTTTGACTTTCCTGAGTTCTCCCAGAATTCATAGTAGGGGTGGTTATAATGTGATGGCTTGATGTCTGCAACATCTTTTACTAATATGGCAGGCAGTATATTTCATTCAGTGTATTTGTGTGTGCGTGCATGTGTGTGTGTGGCTATAGATGTTTCTAGTGGAAAGAACACAATGACACTTGGCAAGTCAGGACAAGAGGGCTGGCTGGATGCCTGGTTGGACCTTACAATGTGGCATTTACATTGGTGAACTCACTAGTGTCCTAGGCCTGGCTCATAGTATTTCAGTATCAAAAACTGACTTCTTGGTGTCCCAGAATTGATTAGATTTTGTGATGCTAACTTGGTTTAATAAAGTTTATATGAGTTTAATGTATTAATCCAGAAAACCAATTTATTAATTCATAATGGGAATTATAACCCTCAGTGGACAGGACACTTTTATTAGCCTGACTAGAGTATTAGTCCTACATAAGCAGAAGCCATGAACATGGCTTGGAGCCATGAACTCAGGATAAAATCAGAATCAGGATGTTTAGCCATCTGACTTCAAAATGTAGTGACAACACATTAATCCAAATTGCAACCATTTTTAAAATAAGGGCACCTTTGATGATTGGATCCATCAGGATGCACCCTTGAGCCACAGTGGAACATTTTCATCGTTGCTTAGGCCAGCATGGCTCGTGGTGGCCTCCGGTCCTCTTTCGTGTGTGTTTCCATGGATGACTGAAGATCCTCCACTTCCCTTTGGATTGACATACACTCTTTTTTTTTTTTTTTGTAGTAGAATCTCCTCTTCAACAAAATTGACTAAAGGGTTGTTTAAAATAATGCACTTAATTACATTAAAAAAATTAACAAGTACCAATGTAAATTCATTCCCTAATGTTTTGATGTAGCACCACCGTTTCACATTTTGTTTGATTCTTAGTTTGGATTACCTGGGGTTTCCCCAGTGGCTCAGTATTTAAAGAATCTGCCTGCAATGCAGGAGACAAAGGAGATGCAAGTCTGATCCCTGGGTTGGGAAAATCCCCTGGAGGAGGAAATGGCAACCCACTCCAGTATTACGTAAATGATATCCATTGTGTAGCCTCTATGATTGGGTTATAACCATGTAAGGTCACTTAGGAAGCAACCTGAGGGCAGAATCTTTCTATATTATTATGATTATCCCTTCACATTAGGCTTTTTATAGTTTTCATACATGTGCTTCATTTGATAGCAATTTACTTTTTTCCTTCTTAACGTTTTTTTAGTTTTTCTAAGGCTTTAAATTTAAAAGAAAGAACAATTATTATTCTTTTCACATTCAGATTTCATCAGTTTATATATTGTTTATTAAATAACTTAAGTAAATAGTTTTAGAAGAAACCATAATTGACTCTTATATGCTTGAAATCAACTTGGTACATTAGAGTACCTAGTCACCCAGAAGTGAGCATTCAGCATACTAGGGTATTAGTCAGAAACATTCTAGGCAGCATTAGGGAGGCTGGGTTAGTCCAGGGAGCTTCTCCTGTATATTTGTTTGCAAGTTAGATCTTTCTGGCCCAGGAGTCATTTTATCTCTGGCTCTGCACTTCTCTTTATTGGCCCATTATGTACTATTGAGCAATCCGAGGGCAATCTCATTTCTCTTCCTTAGCAGCATGTGCTTTCAGAGATTACTACCTGCCCCCACCCCCCACACATCCCTTTCTAGTGAAGGTGGCTCAGTGGGTAAAAAGCCTGCCTGCAGTGCAGGCAATGCAGGAGACATAGGCTCGATCCCTGGGTTGGGAAGATCCCCTGGAGGAGGGCATGTTAACCCACTCCGTATTCTTGCCCAGAGACTTCCATGGGCAGAAGAGCCTGGCTGCTACAGTCCATAGGGTTGAAAAGAATTGGACAAGACTGAGCAACTAACACCTTCTAGTGAAAGAGGCTCCAGATAAATCATTTTGGAAACACTAGGGGCAGCCATATTACCTGCCATGCACCAGAGGAGAAAATATGACACTTAGTTTCTCTGGCGAACTGGCCCAGAGAGCATTGTAGGGTGTGAGCTCTTTCATCCAGGGAAATGGGGTACAGTCAGATCCTTTGTATGAAAAAGTTACTGGCTTCCTTAAGTTAATCTATGGGGAGAGCAAAAGGCTTTGGTTCCAGGCTTATGACTATGAAGCAGTGGCTAGAACCAATCCTGATGCAGAATTCCTTGGGTGGACTAATGCTTTGAATGGGATGGGTATGTGGAGTGAAAAGCTGGGCTAAGGAATCTGGGGATCCCAACAATGGGTTACTCTGGACTAAGCGCTGGGACATAGAACAACAGACTGGTTCCAAATAGGAAAAGGAATACGTCAAGGCCATATATTGTCACCCTACTTATTTAACTTATATGCAGAGTACATCATGAGAAATGCTGGGCTGGGTGAAGCACAAGCTGGAATCAAGATTTCCAGGAGAAATATCAATAACCTCAGATATGCAGATGACACCACCCTTATGGCAGAAAATAAAGAGCCTCTTGACGAAAGTGAAAGAGGAGAGTGAAAAAGTTGGCTTAAAACTCAACATTCAAAAAACTAAGATCATGGCATCCAGTCCCATCACTTCATGGCAAATAGATGGGGAAATAGTGGAAACAGCAGCAGACTTAGTTTTTTGGGCTCCAAAATCACTGCAGATGGTGGCTGAAGCCATGAAATTAAAAGACACTTACTCCTTGGAAGGAAAGTTATGACCAACCTAGATAGCATATTCAAAAGCAGAGACATTACTTTGTCAACAAAGGTCCGTCTAGTCAAGGCTATGGTTTTTCCAGTAGTCATGTATGGATGTGAGAGTTGGACTATAAAGAAAGCTGAGCATTGAAGAATTGATGTTTTTGAACTGTGGTGTTGGAGAAGACTGTTGAGAGTCCCTTGGACTGCCAGAAGATGCAACCAGTCCATCCTAAAGGAGATCAGTCCTGAGTGTTCATTGGAAGGACTGATGCTGAAGCTGAAACTCCAATACTTTGGCCACCTGATGTGAAGAGCTGACTCATTTGAAAAGACCCTGATGCTGGGAAAGATTGAAGGTGGGAAGAGAAGGGGATGACAGAGGATAAGATTGTTGGATGGCATCACCAACTCAATGGATATGATTTTAGGTAAACTCTGGGAGCTGGTGACGGACAGGAAGGCCTGGTGTGCTGCAGTCCATGGGGTCGCAATGAATTGGACATGACTGAGAAACTGAA
Source organism: Bos grunniens (assembly GCF_055505025.1). Classification (NCBI taxonomy): domain Eukaryota; kingdom Metazoa; phylum Chordata; class Mammalia; order Artiodactyla; family Bovidae; genus Bos; species Bos grunniens. Next base: position 11,939,379 of record NC_141190.1, read on the forward strand.
CTGAACTGAAGCACTGGGAGACTGGGGTCTTCATTCCTTTGAACCAGTGTGGTCCATGCAGAGATCTGGGCCAGCCATGCATCTGTTGACAATTTTCCAAAACTTGGATGGATAGCAAAGGGAGGGAAGCTTGTTTTTTCAGTGTCCTGTTGGAGCATCACTTAAGGGGATCATCCAAAAGTCCTTAATTACTTTAATTTAGACTTGCTATTTTCTATTGACTAAGGTTCAGATTCTGTGAAGTTTCAGATTGCTGGCTAGATTTTGTCTGGTGTGGGTGAAAATGGGTCTGTCTTGTAGAAAAGATAACCCTAAAGTTTATGTTTTAAATGCCTTATAGGGCATTATCAGTTTTACATCCAACCTAGTGTGGTGGTTTAGTCGCTAAGTCATGTGTGGCTCTTGTGAGCCCCTGGACTGTAGCCCACCAGGTTCCTCTGTCCATGGGATTTCCCAGGCAGGAATACTGGAGTGGGTTGCCATTTCCTTCTTCAGGGGATCTTCCCAACCCAGGAATCGAACCCAGGTCTCGTGCATTGCAGGTGGATTCTTTACCAAGGGAGGTACGAGAGAAGTCCTATTCTAACATTAAAAAAAATCAAATATCAAACATCCCAAATTCCTCAGATGGTCTTGGACCCAGTTTTCCCATGAGTGAGTTGAATAAAGCTTTGGCATATGTTCATTCTTCACTTGCTCAAGAGTCAAGTCTGTGTTATACTTTGATTTGCCTCTGTCAGGCTGATTTAGGATCTGTCTCTATGAGGGATCCCCTGTGGGAGAGAGGAGAAAAAGCATCCTGGAGGAATGGGTGGGAGGCATGGACTGACTGCCTCTATTATTCCTCTTAAGTTTCCAAGCTCTTGGAAAATTCAAGAGGAGGACAGCATCCCTAAGCTTTTCTGTTCTTAATAAAGGAGGTGGGATGAGATGGTAGTGGTGGTAAGGATGTGGCTCCAGTGATTAATTGGGAAATAAAAGTGATGTGACTACAACTCTATCTTGTTTGTGGAGTAGCTTATATGTGAGTTATTAACATTTAGAGCAGTGCCTTATTTTTGATTATTGGGGTAGAACTCTTTCTCTTCCCCTTGTATTTCTGACAGTAACATTGAAAGGGGTCTTGAGACTGCAAAGATGAAGAGGTGTTGCACAGTGTTGTGGGTATTAGCACTCAAACAGATGTATGCTTGCCAAGTGTTACAGTGCAAGGTTTTTGTTTCGTGTTTTTTTTTTTTTTTGGAGGAGGGCTTTTATATTTTTATTTTCTGTATAGTACAATCTTTGTGGTAGTGGGAATGTATGCACAAAAAACAATTCAAATTAGAGTTCAGAGTAAAAAGAAAAAAAAGAATTTGTCCCAAAGGACATTAAATATACATGGATTTCACAGCTATACTCTATCCATGCCCCCAGACTCCGCACATCGAATCATTCTAATGAGACTATCTGATCTTGAAATTTTTCAGAATCAGGGGAGAAAACAAACATGGCCACCTCTCCTTTTGTATGTTTACCTTGTTCTGAAATTTACCTAGTTGGGAGTCAGGTGCTGAATCTAGCATTGGAAGTGTTATTCACATGGATTCCTGTTTCTAATGCTTGTTAAACATTTCCTATCACCAGGCACTCTTCTAATCCCCTACCTGTAAGAATTCCTTTCATAATGAAAAGAAATCATATTATGCCATATTTCTGTTCTGTAATAAACATGATAGCAGCGGTTACAGGTCAGATTCCCCAGGAAGCAGACTATGAGATGGAGTTGTGTATACAGGAGGTTCATCAGGATCTGTCTGGGGATCAACCTCTTGGGGGAAATGAAGGAAGTAGGATGAATCAGAGGGAGAAGCTGAGTGGTGATACAACAAAGACCTCAGCTGACCCCATGGGAAGCTTAGTTTTTGAACCCACTTTTATTTCCCAATTAAATATTAATAACTCACTAGTCTCTGAATGCAAGCTGACCCCACAGAAGGGGCTCTGACTTGGGCAGAGTGGTGAGCCTCAGCGGGCAGCAGACACTGGAAGGGGGCTCAGTTGTGAGCTGTCAGTTATCAACACTTTGAGAAGCTGGAGAAAGAACATTTCAGTCTTGAAATGGTAGTGGGATCTGAGCATCCACTAAGCAAACTTTGGCTTATGTTTTGGTAGCCTAATTTTCATTATCTTAATAACTGCAATTTCTGGACACCCATGTTTCTGAACACTCCTTGTAGATCTTTTTAAGGCTCCTTTGGCTCTTTCCTTCTTAAATGTTATCTCCTAGGTTCCCAGCCTCAGCCCTCTTCTCATCCCCAGCTACATTTATTTTCTAGGTGATCTCATCGGCACTCATGCCTTTGGCATCTTTCCAATAGGACAACCCACGGTGGTGTTTTTTTAATGGATTCCCTGAAGTAGCTCTTACTAGGAGCATATTTCCTTTCTAGACATCTTAATGGTATCAGAATCTCTTGACTGCACATTGTCTTAGCTCTGTCTGCAATAACAAAATACCACAGACTGGAAGGTTTAGACAATAGATGTATATCTCACAGTTCTGAAAGCAGGGAAGTTCAAGATCAAGGTGCCGGAAGATTTGTCTCCGTGTTGGATAATAGCTATCATGACAAGTGTGAAGTGATATCTTGAGTTTTTTTGTGTGTGTGTCTTTCTGATGATCAGTGTTGTCTTTGCATCTACCTGTTAGGTATTTGTATGCCCTCTTTGGAGAGGTGATAGACAACTACTTCTTCACTTTGTCTTTTGTAAGGAAACATTAGAGGTGCAGTGCCAGAATGCCTGGAATGAATCTTTGATCAAGTTTCTTGTCTTCTTTTTGTGTATCTTTCCTCATAAAATTATACCTTGATTATAGGACTGTTGCATAATGAAGTGAGATGCTACATGTGTAAAACTATTTTCTGGCATAGCTTTAGTGATCAGTACACATTAATGATTAAGTTCATATCCTTTTGGTATATATTTATAAAGATAAAATTGTATCTTTCCATTTATCTCTTTTTAAGTTACTTTTTTTTCTCTCTGTTCACCTAGAAAGAACTGAAACTGCCCACCCAGTTCCCATTCCTATATACAAGAGCACACTCCTGGAGTGGTCCTGGCATACATGGATGTCATGTGTTGGAAGACTCCAAAACCTACCTCTGGTTAGATTCTTCTTCTGCATTCAGAATGCCTATTTTTGGCTGCTTGTTAGGAACCTCTTCCTGTACATCCCAGAGATACCTCAATTCCAACAATTTAAAAAATAAACTCAGAATCTTTCCTCTTAAATTTTCTTCTATAATCTCCATTCACCAACTTTCCCATGCAGAAATGTCGAGGTCATATTAGATTCTTACTCTCCTTCCATTCCTCACATGCAGTTGTTCATCAGATTCCTACAGGTTCTCCCATCTAGATGTTGCTTCACCTCATTTCATCCCATTCTTTCTAATCCCATTTCTCAGGGTAGGTTTAGGCTCTCATTGTTTCTTTAGTGGTTATTTCAGTGGTCTAACAACTTATTTCCCAGTTCCCACTACTGTCCTGTCCAATTAGGCAGACATATAATTTGTCAACCAAATCGGGACACTTTTGAGAATGAAACAGGGGTGTTATTAAACATTACACTCAGACATCAACAAGGACTGTCCCAGGCAAATTAGGACATATGGATATCCCTCTAATTTATCCTGCACAGCTGTCAGAATGTTCTTTCTAAAACACTTGTCTGACCCTGTCGCTGGCTCTCCCATATAGTGTCTAAGGGGAAAGCATGTGCTGTTCTAATGACTGCAGCGTTCTGCTCCGCTTGGCTTGGTTTCTTACTGTAAATCAATCAATTAGCTCTCTGCCTCTCTTGCAGTTTGGGGTAAATTTTAGCAAAGAGAAGTCTTCCCAGGGTTGGATCACTTCTGAATATCATAAAAAAGCCAACTTTGGGATTTGCCCAGCTTGGAATACGCTGTAGGCATCGTTGTTGTTGTTTGGTTGCTAAGTTGTGTCTGACTCTTTCACTACCCCACAGACTGCAGCCCACCAGGCTCCTCTGTCCATGGAATTTCCCAGGCAAATATATTGGAGTGGGTTGCCATTTCCATCTCCAGGGGATCTTCTTGATCCAGGGATTGAACCTGCAACTCCTGCATTGGCAGGCAGAGTCTTTACCACTGAGCCACCTTGGAAGCCCAATGCAGGTGTTACTCGAGACAATTCTGCCCTCCCCACCAGGGGACTCCTCTATGATACCAGCATCCCACAGCCTTCAGCTGTCATCTCTCAGCTGCTGTCAGATCAGTGGTTGACTAAATCTGCACATGACAGCTTTAATAAATGACTAAACACAGCATAAAGTGGGCAGCCTAGGTATATCAGCTTTTTTTGTTTGTTTGTTTTAACATTAGCTTTCTGATTTTCAGGGAAAGTAGCCAAAGAAAAGATTTTTCCTGATGAGTATGCATTTACTTTTAATTCACTGAAGAAGGAGTGCTTTCTTACAGCTTCTCTGAGGAAAACAGCTATTCTTTTAATTGACATTTGCAATTGTTCCTAAATATCAAATTTTTCATTATGTAAGAAATCTATAGTCATTGCAGAAAAATTGAAAAATATATAGAATACACATAAAAATATACAGTGCAGTCGCTCAGTCGTGTCCGACTCTTTGCTACCCCGTGGAGTATAGCCCACCAGGCTCCTCTGTCCATGGGATTTTCCAGGCAAGAATACTGGAGTGGGTTGCCATTTCCTTCTCCAGGGGATCTTCCCAACCCAGGGATGGAACCTAGCTCTCCCACATTGCAGGCAGATGCTTTAACCTCTGAGCTACCAGGGAAGCCCATCAAAAATACACAAAATATACAGAAAACACAGAATGGCAAAAGGAAAGAAAAATTATCCATCTTTCTATCTTATACATAAAATCGTACTCATATTGTGTATATTCCTTATATATTTTCTGTGTGAATGAGTATATGAACAACTCACATAAAACAAAAATAAGCATGCTGAAGAGTAGCTTGCTTTTTTGGCTTAGTAATAAAAAATGCTTTTTACATCAAAAAGTGTATCTTGGCAACCATTGTTTGTAAAGCCTGCATTATACTTCATTGTATGGCTGCTCCATTCTTTACTTAACCGTCCTTTATTTTTGGATATTTAGGAGGTTTCTAACTTTATTTCCATTTAAGAAAATGTTCATGGAATCTCCTGGAATCTCCATCTTTTCCCATTTTGGGTATTGCTTTGGGATTCATGTTCATATGAGGATTTGTTGAACCGTTTTTAGATCTTTGAGCTCTCTGGGCTTTGCATTTGTATGTGCCGCTGAGCCTCAAAGCAGCCTGTCTGGGCAGCTTCACTGACGGAACCTCACATTCTTTGGTCGCTTATTAGAAAAAGATAAATTTTAAACTCGAAGGGGTGCATTAAATATATATTTTTTTCATTACAATCTTTTACCTGTGTTTATGCAGGCAAGTTGGAATGAGATATGTTCTAAAGAATCCATTCGCGGAAAAATTCAAGCCCATATATATTTTTTCTCAAAAGTATTTTTGTTGTGCTTTCCTCCTGAACTCTTGGGTCATTGGGAAGAAACAGGCATGGTTTCACTTCCTTTCTGTTGATTATCTCGCTAATGGATTCAGTCTAGTGACTGAATGCTTCTAGGAAAGACATGAAAAGACATATTCTATGTATTTCTAATTTTGAATAGATATCTACCCAGGAGAAGCACTTTGAATTAACCCAGAAAAAATGATCAGAAGGTGACATATAATTGCACTCATGTTTTATTCTTCAAATAGTTCTTTTGCAGAATTTGGTATTTATTTGGACCCACTAAAAGTAAAGTTTGTGTCAGAGTTCTTTGTGATGGGTGCCAGGTAGAAACCGTCAGCATGACTCCAAATGTGATGGATTGTGGAAGATTGATTCCTCAAGAGAAAAATTGTGAAATGATTCTCAGAGATGGCAGCATTCAGAAGAGTATACATTTTTGCCATTTAAAAAGATAATGTCAAAATGAAAGTCAGAGTTCTTTAGGTATTTCCTTAGTGACTGTCACTGTGATCTTTCATGTTCTACATTATTTTCTTTCTCCTAAACCAGATAATTTTTATTTTTTTCCCTGAAATATGTGGCCATGTCCACCCTAACTCTCTCTCCGTAGGAGTCTTCCTTACCCTTTGGATTTTCCACATGGGCAGGAGAGAGGTGGGGTGGGGAGTGGTATTTGAGGCTTTCTTAGCATCTGGAGTGGCTTCTTGCTTTCTGAAACCTAAAGCATTAACCCGAGGGACAGGAATAATGCTAGATGAGTCAGTCTTTTCTCCCTCTAGCATCAATATCTTGAATCTATTAATAGTGACATCATCATAGTGTACAATTAGGCCCTAATCAGTGGAGCACTTTATTGATGGTGAATGTAATTGCTAGCTAATGTTATGATCATGTCAATACAACTCAGGGGTTAAGGTTTCCCAGTTAAGCACTGGGGATTTGAAGGTCTTGCTGCCCTAGATATAGGCAGTGCTTCTGCTCAGTGCCAATAGACAACCTATAGATCAGAAGTCTGCAATTATCTAATGCATCTACAGAAACTCTCCTGTCTCTAGAATTCATGAATTCTGGGCATTTCCCCTCCCCTCACCAACCTAAAGATGCTGAAGCATAAAGGAGAGCCCCAAACACAAAGATATCCATAAAAGCCTGTGCTCTTAGGTCGATGTTGAGGATGCTAAGAGCTAACAGGTTGGTTAGTTGGTTTCTCTTGGGATAAAGGGTGAGATTTGCAGTAGTCTGTCCACTTGTCTTTCTGGATCATGATCCTTTCATATTTAACCATAAAATGTGGATGGCTACAATATGGGAAAGAGGAGGATGGAACCAGGAGAAGATAACAACACTGTGTGTTGGAGGAAGGGATCATGATTTAACTTGTGTAAATGTGCACATTTTTATGTTTCCCACGTTTGTATTCTTTGAAGGAGACAAAGGGCTTGAATCATAAAAACAGCAGACTTGTTAGTCATAAGAAGCAATATACAAAAGTTTGGAGCTGCCATTTTCTTGTTCTGAAACCAGTTGGTCAGAAATGAGGGTGGTCTGGGAACCCTGATTTTTGTGGCTGGTCTGAAATGAGGGCAGTCTAGTGAGGAATTCTGCCCTTAACCTGCTAAGTTTGACCTAATTCCAAGTAATTAGCATTAGAGGTCAATTTCAATACTAAAAATCATTGGGGAAACATTGAAAATAACATAATGCCTGGCACAGAATTGTTGCTCAAAAATGTTAGTTAAAGGGCTTTCAGTTAAATGGGACAAAGTTATATTCTATACGGGGATAAAATAAAATGGATAAAATCTACAATTTTGCATCATCTAACTATGGCAACACATTCAAAATAGTCATAAGTAGGGACAGCTTATGCCTCAAGTTTTATCTTGTAAAAATATTTGTCAAAGAAGAAGTGCTAAGAATAAAAGCAAAAAGATAAATCTGTGAAGATATCTGGCTTGAAATATTTAAAATTTCACTATGAAGAAAATTAGAGTTGAGAACATCATCCGTTACTAAAATTTACATTTACCAAATACTACAGCAATAGAAGAGAGAATATTTTCTCAGTATTTAAAACTGTTATGGCTCTTATTACAGAAAGAGTCAATTGAAGATGTCGACAACTTCTAATTTATTAATCATAAAGTGTAACTTTCCAGAAGATTGTGGCAATTTTCTACGAACTTAAAAATAATAAAGTTATATTGAAAAAATTCTTTGGAAAAATATCACTGACATGAAAGGCAAATGTGGCTGAGAAACTGGATAGTAAATACAGCTATGTATTAGTCTACTCAAAATAAAAGCCAAGGTCCTTAGGATGGCCTGTGAGGCTCTCCTAAAGTGCTCAGGCTCTTTCTGTCCATGAACTCTTCTCCTAGCCCTCTCTCCAGCTGACTCTGCTCCAACTACATTCCTATCTTTGCATTCTAGCTGCCATTCACACTCTCCAGGCATGCTGTGCTGCCCATAGTCAAGAAAGTTGGTAGACCAGAAAACCTAAAAACATGTCTCAAGTTCCCAGTGCTCTGAATGTGCCTTTTGAAATTATTTATTACAAAAATGATGCAAAGAGCTGACTCATTGGAAAAGACCCCGATGCTGGGAAAGATAGAAGGCAGGAGGAGAAGGGGATGACAGAGGACGAGATGGTTGGATGGCATCACTGACTCAACGGACATGAGTTTATGCAAGCTCCGGGAAATGGTGAACTACAGGGAAGCCTGGGTTGCTGCAGTCCTGGGCTCGCAAAGAGTCGGACACAACTGAGTGAATGAACAACAACAATTACAAAATTTATTTCCTACTCCCTTTTAGTTGGGAAGTTAAAATGAAATTGCCAAATAATGGCATTATAGAAAAGAGGAAGTAGTTAAATTAATACCCTCGTTGTCTAGTCTCAAGTTCTTTACAATAAATCAACAAATGCCAAGCAAAATCAGAGAATGCAATACAGTAAGAAGATACAGATGCTGAATAGGAATATTTACATATCACCAAGGAAGATTCATCTGTTTTTGTTTACTGACAGGTGTGGTTAAATCCACAGGCTTTAATATAATTAACCCCAGTTACCAAGGGACTAATTATCTAGTCTAGTTTTCATCAACTTTATCTTAAACAAGAAATTTACACTGTTTCCTCCTCTCACCTCTTTCCATTTTTTCCCCCTTCTGATGTCTTACTCTTGACCCCAAACACTTTTACTTTCAAAATTTACTAGTGATGCTTAATTTCCAGGCTAACCAGTCTTCACCCAGTTTCGCCTGAGGGACTTCTATTAGGTGGCCATCCACAATTCACACACTCCATTTGGGGTTTCCATGATGTGTTCTTTGTCTCTTGAGTGATGTGACCCTTCTAATCTCTACCTCCTTGTTCAGTTCAGTTCAGTTGCTCAGTTGTGTCCGACTCTTTGTGACCCCATGAATTTGCAGCACGCCAGGCCTCCCTGTCCATCACCAACTCCCGGAGTTCACTCAGACTCACGTCCATCGAGTCAGTGATGCCATCCAGCCATCTCATCCTCTGTCGTCCCCTTCTCCTCTTGCCCCCAGTCCCTCCCAGCATCAGAGTCTTTTCCAAAGAGTCAACTCTTCGCATGAGGTGGCCAAAGGACTGGAGTTTCAGCTTTAGCATCATTCCTTCCAAAGAAATCCCAGAGCTGATCTCCTTCAGAATGGACTGGTTGGATCTCCTTGCAGTCCAGGGGACTCTCAAGAGTCTTCTCCAACACCACAGTTCAAAAGCATCAATTCTTCAGCACTCAGCCTTCTTCACAGTCCAACTCTCACATCCATACATGACCACAGGAAAAACCATAGCCTTGACTAGACGGACCTTTGTTGGCAAAGTAATGTCTCTGCTTTTCAATATGCTATCTAGGTTGGTCATAACTTTCCTTCCAAGGAGTAAGTGTCTTTTAATTTCATGGCTGCAGTCACCATCTGCAGTGATTTTGGAGCCCAAAAAAATAAAGTCTGACACTGTTTCCACCTCCTTGTAGAGAAAACCTTTAATCCCTCTAACCTAATCTCGCTGTCCTCATCGTTTGGTTCTGGTCCACAAGAAGCCCCTATTCTTGTTCTTCTCTGTGAACACATTCAACCTAATGGTTTGTCACCTCTGTAGCACTGACTGTGCTGTGCTTAGTCACTCAGTCCTGTACAACTCTGCAACCCAATGGACTGTAGCCTGCCAGGCTCCTCTGTGCACCAGGATTCTCCAGGCAAGAATATTGGAGTGGGTTGCCTTGTCCTCCTGCAGGGGATCTTCCCAACCCAGGGAATGAACCCATGTCTCCTGTAGTTCCTATACTGCAGTCAGATTCTTTACCACTGAGACACCAGTGGTAAATACAGTAGGTCCTTGTGGTTTAAATATTGTTTTAATGGAATAGGATGGAGTCTTCCTAGGCAGGGGCTACAGACTGATCAAACTGATTTTTGCTTAAACATTTTGAAGTCTTCTCCCCCTTATTACCTGCAATTAAACAGTAATGAAGAATCATTGGAAAAATTAAAATGCATACAGCATAGCTAATGATGTAAGAGGGACGACAGCCTAGCTAAAGACCCAGGCACACATTCACATCCCATTAACTAGTCTTTTAACTGCTGTCTCCTGAATTACTGCACATGTAGAAACTGAAGAGAGCTACACAGGCAGGAACTTATCACAGAAGAGAGTGCCTGACCGGACTGCCAAGCTTAGTTAGAGCAAATATCTCCTGCCAGAGCCTGCCAAAGTGTTTGTTCACTCTTCCAGATCGCTTGCAGTAGGAGCTCTGATGACAAGCTGGAGCTCGTGTCTTAGCTGTCATTACCAACGGCATTACTGATGAGTACGCTGAGCCCAGGATTCAGAGTAGGGATTCTCTGATACTGTTCTCTGCAGGGCTGGCCTCAAGCTAACTGTGGATTCAATCACCTTCATCTGTCCTCAGGGTGGCCCAAAGTTTTTTCTTATATAGCCCCTCCCTGCCTCTCTCTCCCCAAACCTCTTCAAGATGCCTTATTCATCAGAGGTTGAAAAAGGGTTGGGGATACAGGGAGGAGGAATTAGAAAGGGGCTATTTTTAAAAATTTTTATTTATTTAAAATAATTTTTTAAAATGTGGACCATTTTTAAAGGCTTTATTGGATTTGTTACAATATTGCTTCTTTTTTTTTTTTTTTTTTTGTCATGAGGCATGGATCTTAGCTCCCTGACCAGTGATGGAACTCACACCCTCTGCATTGAAAGGCAAAGACCACCAGAGAAGTTCTGGTAATTTTTAAACGAAAATAACGCATGTACGTATTTTTTTGTGAGTCAAAGAGTATTCTAAGGTTTAGAACTAAAAAGACAGTCATTTGGCTCTTTTCTTCCTTCATCATTTCCATCTTATACTACCCAGATGCAACCACTTTCAGCCATTTTAATAATTTCTCCTGGCATTTACCTCCATGTCTAAATAATCTGCTTATGTGCCTATTTATTTTTACATTTTGATTTTTAACATTATCGATCAGTTTTCTATGACTATACTAAGTTTAGAACCCCAACTGCCTAACACATGTACACTCTGCTAAACCCATGGCTATATGATAACTGGATATAAAAGTGTTTATACTTTTATTGGATATAATAGTATTTCAGCTCATACAGTATATTATGATTATGTTTTCTTTCTTGTTCAACCTTTTTTCTAAGTTAATAAATGCCTTGTTTTTTAAAGCTTAGCAAACTAAATCAGCTCTAAGAATATCTCACCATGTAGACAAGAAATCAGGTCATCTGTCAATTACTTTTTTCTTTTATTCTTGGGGTCTTTTCTCTGAAGTCGCTCAAATCAACCTGGGCTAATGGCCCTTGAGACCAGTTGTTCTGGGTCCACCCTCGCTCTCATCCAGGAATTTCCTTTGTCCTTTTCTAATGCTGGATGCTCTATTTTCATGTTCCATGTATTTCTCTTTCTTGTTTTTGCCTTGTTTTTGTGGGGTACACCTTCCGGTAGCTTCTAAAGCAAGGTACATAGGAGAAATATTTTTAAGAGCTTGCTTATCTTAAGTGTTTTTATTCTATCTCCTACTTAACCGATAGTATTTTAGGGTTTATATTTCCAAGTTGAGAATAATTTCGGCTCAGATTATATTGCTTTTGGGAAACCCATTGGTATTTGGTTAGCTCTCTCTGGCATGTGAGCTGTGTTTTGTCTCCTCCCCAGGGTGCCATCAAGTGTTCTTCCCCTGAATCAAGATATGTCAAAGTGCAATTATAGAATTTCAAAATTAAATCTTCTACAACCCCTGGCTTACATTGTTTTGTTCCTTTCTTTTACAAGGATCAATTTAAATGTCTTCCTGTTCACAGCTTTGTTTTCAATAATTGCAATTTGCTAAAAGCTTCAAAAGCTGAAAAATTTGGCACTTTATACATGAAATGCCACCTCCTAAAACCAGAAAGAGTAAGCACATTTCATTTTAGCATCCTGTGTGCTGTTCTTGAAAGGGTCTGGGAAGAATCAGGAAAAGAGAGAGGGTGATCACTGGTTATTATCTAGATTTAACCACAAGTTAAGATGAGAGGTCTGTTTCCTGCAAATGTATCTCACACGCTACTAAGTGAGAGCACGACAGATGCTGGGAAGTCGAAGTAAAGGACATCTAGTCTCATAAGGCTGATTTTAAAGCAACTATTACTACAAATAGTACTTCACTACAAATGAAAATAATCTGGAAAAATGGTAAACTAGATCCAATTCTAGTGGGACTGTTCTAAGCAAACAAAGATGTATGGCCACTTTAGACATAGGGCATCTTTGATATTATTGCAGAGGTATCCATTTCATATTTTATGGAAAGAGGGTTATATCTTAAAATATGTATTCGTTGTCTCTATAAGTTGCTCTGGCCTCAGCATTCTGAAAAAACAAACATAAAACAGAGATGAGGGACTTGTAAGGACTTGTAACCCCAAGGAGGGTTGCCTGACTAGGAGGATAATGACGTGGAAAGGAATATAGGTTGGGTTGTTGCTAGAGGTAAACACCATGGATTCGTCCTGTAATGGTTTGAGGAAAAAGTCAACCACAATTTGGAGATTTCATACCCTTTTAGTGCTATAAAGAAATGTTCCAGCTGGATGAGGGCTCAAAAACCTCTAGATTTAATGAGATTTCAACTTTCAAATGCAGTCTCTAGTTTGCATGGAGTGAGACTTGCTAACGCAGTTGACAGCTTCTAAAAAGGCTAATACTTGTTCTGAAGAATTAGAAAAACCCTGTGGACCTCGTGTGAGCACCAGCTGGGTTCTGTGAGGTTGACACATGGTGCTTTTTCTTGAGAAAGAAAGTCAACACTGCCTGTGTGTTCACCCAGAGCAGCGGCATATCTGAGGTCAAGAGAAAGCTTGACAGAAAGTTTCATTATGGTGACTTCTATCAAAAGAGAAAAATCTGTTCACTTGAACTCTGAAGTAGGTGTTTTTAAATCTGTCTAGTTGATTTAGGACTACTTAATCTGTTGTTGTTATTGTTCAGTAGCTAAGTCGTGTCCGACTCTTTGTGACACCATGGACTGCAGCATGCCAGGCTTCCCTGTCCTTCACTGTCTCCGAGAGTTTGCTCAAATTCATGTCCATTGAGTCAGTGATGCTATCTAACCATCTCATCCCCTGTCACCCCCTTCTCTTTTTGCCTTCAGTCTTTCCCAGCATCAAGGCCTTTTCCAATGAGTTGGCTCTTCACATCAGGTGGCCAAAGTATTGGAGCTTTAGCTTCAGATGATTACTTATCTACCTACTTAAATATATACTATGCCTATTCTTATGTGCTAGGCAATGTACTTGCTGCTTGAAACAAGGAAGATAAAGTTGCTGCCTTCATGGAGTTTTGGGATGAATACAAAGAAATATTTCTTTGGGTGGAGGTAATTCTAAGGCATTCATTACCTATCCTTCTGCCCTTCCAACAAGTTGCAAGTTTCAAATATAGATTGGTGCCAAGATAAACATATTTTTGAGGAATAGGGGATTTTTGAGAAGTATATTTCTCATCAGATTGATTTAATGGAAGAAAATCATTTAACTGATATAATGATATTACATTTATAATGATGATAATAATTCAGTGGGTACTTTCCATGTGCCAGATACTGTGTTAGGAATTTTCCATAGATTATTTCATTCAATCTTCTCAACAATCCCATATGTAGGCACTACTGTTATCTCTCTCTCTCTCTTTTTTTAAGAAGAAAAGTGATTTACAAAAAAGTTAGGTAACTTACTTGCCCTGGGGCATTTATAATGTACAGATGAACCAAGAACCAAGCCTAGACTAAACCAAGACTCTGAAATGACAGTCTTAACTCCAGACATGCCCTGCTTCCATCAGATTCAGGCTAAGTGTCATCCATTTGTGAGGTCATTGTGGATCAGGTCTGTGAAGTCACTCTTCAGATGCTGAGGGAAGGCATTGTTGAAGGGCCTGAAAGGTCTAGTCAACCACTGTTAGGAGCATCACCTTTAATCTAGCACAGTCCTTATTTATGGCTCAATGGATGTATCATCTCTGTCTTGTCAGTGCCTCTTTGTGGAAACTCTGTCCAAGTGTCCTAGCATGTGAAAAATGGTCATAAACCTACTCAGCAAACCCAAGTAGAAGGAAAATCTCAAGCACAATTTGCTTTCATGTCGAGTAAACATCCTACATCAAAGAGATGGAAGTTGGCTTATGAATGGCAGCTCGGAAATGGCTCATCTCTTAGCTCATATGCTGCTAAGTCACTTCAGTCGTGTCCGACTCTGTGTGATCCCATAGATGGCAGCCCACCAGGCTTCCCCGTCCGTGGGATTCTCCAGGCAAGAACACTGGAGTGGGTTGCCATTTCCTTCTCCACTCTTAGCTCATATAAATGGTACTAAATATCAGCTTGAAAAGCACCAGGGCATGTTCAGAGCATAGAAAGCTAAGATGTAATCACTTACAACTCCTCTGTATGTATGTGTGTGTGTGAGTGTGTTATTTTTTGAGTCAAGCTAAGGTCACAAATATTAAATTATTCAATTCGGCAGCACAAGATTAAGCCCATAAAATGTGTTAATGTGACACATAATTTCACAAATGGGACTTTAGGATGGCTTGCTAGGATTCTCCAACACGGCAAAAATACCTATTAACTTTTACTGCAGCTTGTCTTCAGATTGAGGTAGAATCAGCTAATAGTTCTAGAAAGAAGTGGTGGCAGAGGGAACATGGATTGGAAGTCAATGTTCCTGAGCAGTGATTTTGCTTTTGTAATTTGCTTTTCTTTCCTAACTTCTCTTCAGACATACAAGTAAGCTGTCTTATTCTTATTAATGACTTGATAATAATGTCTACTATATACTGAGTTGTATTCTGGGGAATTAACCATGTTTTAAAGAAATAAATTTTATACAGTGCAGTAATTTAAATGTATTATTGTTATATGCCATTTATTATTCATATACTATTATTTGTTACATTGGAAACACTATACATTTTCCAAAAACTGGAAAATGAGCTACAGAAACTGGGATACATCTGCATAATAACATATCATCTAGCTGTTAAAATGATGTTAGCAAGGATTGTTTTTTTTTTTTACTAACAAGTAAAAATATTACCATGTTAAATGAATAAATTAAGTTAAAACTTGTTCACAAAATCTAATGTTTGTAAAATATCCATAGAAAAAAGACTGGGAGGACCATTCCAAAATGTTAAGATTGTCTCAGGGTTACAAGATACGGATATCAGCTTTTTTCCCTTCTATTTTTTTTTTTTGCTATTCTTTCTGTGTTATTCATATTCTCTGTCGTAAGAGTTATTTTCATCATCTCAAACCAAAGTAAAAAATCTCATTTAAGAGACATTTGAATTATTCATAAGTACCAATGGAAACTTTAATTAGCAGTCACCATTATGTTTGGGCACCTAAAGCAGTTTCAATATCAAGCAATTTTAGTACTTTCAGTAAAAGTGATTTGTTCAAAGTATGAAAAAGATATGATTTAATTATGGCCTTTTATGCAACTTCCATTTATGGCCAAAGAATGGAGAGCACCTGGATTGCACGTGGACTTCCTGGTGATCTTGCCCTGAGTGTGTGTAAGGCTAGGAGCGCTCTGCTTGCCGCTCCTGTTCTGTCTCCCTACACCTGTCTCAACTCCCCCTCCCACTGACTCTGGACCTGCTTAAAGGTCATTCTTTCAGGCAGGCCTTCCCATGCTTCTCTTCTCACTCTCCACTCCGGTCCCTCAGGAAGGTCGTTCTATTAAAAGCACCCTGCCAGCACCCTGTCTTTTTTCAGGGAGCCCTTTCTGTGATGTGATTGTATCTCCACGTGATTTCTGCCCACCCATCCTTCTGCTGCACTTGGGGCTCTATCTGGCTCCCTGTTGCTATCTGAGCACCTAGAGCAGAGTATAGCACATCAGAACTCAGTACCTATTTGTTGTATGAACAAGTGGATCCATCACATTTTAGATGCCAGATGTCAATTCCAAATGTGTAAATATCCCCATGCCACTGAAATTGTGTTTGAAGGAGAAGCCCCAGAATGGGACCATGATGGAAGCTGGATGTGGAGTGGAAAGTTGAGGGTTGTGCCTTCCTTCAGACACATTAGCAAAGAGAGTGTGTGTTAGTCTATCAACCCGATTCTTAAGTCAGAGCTGAGGTTTAATAATAGTATAGCCTTCTGCCTGAGTATGAAAGCAAACTACTTGGCTTTGCATTCCAGCTAGGCATTTACTGTATCTATGAATATGGCTTATTTAATACTCCTGTGCTGTAGTTCCTTCATCCGTATAAAGAGCTATGCCAAATCACTCAGTTGTATCTCTCTTTGTGACCCCATGGACTGTAGCCCACCAGGCTCCTCTGTCCATGGGATTCTCCAGGCAAGAATACTGCAGTGGGTTGCCATGCCTTCCTCCAGGGGATCTTCCAGACCCATGGATAGAATCCTCATCTTTTGTGTTTCCTGAATTGTCAGGCTGGTTCTTTACCACTAGTGACACCTGGGGAGCCCATAATGAGCTATAGTACCAACTAAAGTTATTGTAAAGAGAAAATGAGAGACAGCACATACAGAGCTGAACACAGCCCCGGAATACTTCAGGTGTTCATTAAGTCTCTTCAACAGCAGCAGTGTTGTTATTAATAGTTTTTTAATTTTTAAAGTCGTTACCAATTTTGAGACACAAATTTCTCAATGACCACTAGATGGCATTAAGGTGAATTTAAAATATACATAGTGTGGTCCTTATTCATATCTATAAAAACATGTGGTGAAAGGCAATTTCATACATTCTGATTTTTAAGGTCAGAATTAATAACTAAGGGGTTTTCATTATTTTACATAGGAAAATCTTAGAGGGGGTCATATTTGATTCAGCTATGTTTCCATTAAGGGCTCACCAGGCTTCTTTGGTTTTTTTCAATTAAGATGTTTACTGTTGAGTGTTCTGAGCTATGCCATAAATTAAATGGCCATCTCAGTGCACTGAAAACACGACTGCAGTTTTGCAACCACGGTGGGGGGGTATACAGATGACGAACAATGTGTTAAACTCAGTGGTGAGCTGGACAGACGTTTCTGTGGGTTTCTTGAGCTGGGAGTGAAGATCATACGACTGATTATGTGTGAAGCAGATGCGTGTATACAGGAAGAGCCTAGTGCATCCAGCAGGAAGTGCACTCACCCGCTATGTTGCTCAAGGAAGCTGTATCGTAAGACAGAGGCCTGTTGCTTTCTCAGCTTTGCAGAATGTAATAAATGAGCAGAAAATGCAAATATATTATAAATATCCTCCTCAGCAAGCTGCAGAAAACTTAAAACTTCAGGATTGCTGATTTTTTTGTGGATTAACCCAGACATTAATCTGTGGATATGTTATCTAAGGTGTTGTAGAAGAGATATGTATTTAGAACATTCAGAAAGGAGAATAACCTCGGAGACAAGTAAACTTTGACGGGGTGGGTGGCTCACTAAGAGCAAAGAGGCACAGTGTTTAACAAGGGGGAAAAATTAGTTTTGTCATAATGGCCAATGAACCTGAGTTGGGAAACCATCCACTTGGCAGTTTTGTTCAATGTTAGAGTTGGATTGCTGAATGACCCAGCTCACATGTGAACTTCACTGGGGCAGCAAAGGCATGTGTATGGCATTCCTGAGTTTTCAATGCAGAACATAGTACTTATGGAGAGCACTTTATGCAGTCAACAAATGTTGGTTGAATGAAGAGTAATAAAATATCCAGTCAATTAGACTAAATGAAAGAATCCTATTGGAGGTCAGCAAGCGGGACTTTTGGTCAAGTTGTTATAGCGTATTTGTAAGAAGACACTCCCCTTTCATTCCCAATATATAAGAGAATATAAAATATGAACCAAATATAACAAAAAGAGATAAAAAGGCAAGGTTAAGTTGAAAAATAAGGTAAAGGCCTATATGAACCAGAAATGGAACTCAATCACAAAGCAACGAATGAGGCTAAAGGTTTAGGATACTGGGCTCCTTTTATCCCTCAGAATAGATTGGTGAGTTTTGCTTCTGTGGAAAACAAAGTAAATGCTCTCCTTGTGGAATGGGGAATTGGGTCCAGGCTTGCACTTCCCAGGAGGTTGTAGTGGTAAAGAACCTGCCTGCCGATGGAGGAGATGTAAGAGATATGGGTTCAACCCTTGGGTCAGAAAGATCTCCTGGAGAAGGGCATGGCAACCCACTCCAGTATTCTTGCCTGGAGAACTCCATGGACAGAGGAGCCTGGTGGGCTACAGTTAATAGGGTCGTACAGAGTCAGACACGACTGAGGTGCCTTAGTACACACACTGCTTGCGTTTAACTCCCAAAGTCTGGATCAGAATTTAAGATTATATTTTAACAAGAAGAAAAGCGAATCCACTACAATCGAGATAGTCTTATAGACTTTAAAAATGTTGTTTTTTCTGTTGTTGTTGTTTGTTTTTTTTTAGCAAATTTAGAAAGGAATTATCACTTATGGGGATGATTCAGATTAGCCAAGGCCCAAGACATTGATGTAAAAAAAAATTTTTTTTCTCCAAAAACCTAGAATGCAAATATAGCTAGAAATAACAGATGGCCAAGGCACTCTCTCCTTTGTGGGTACACTGCCTAGAAAGCTAAATTATAATCAGAAGTCTGCTTAGCATGAGATCAGAGCAAGAGGAATTAGTAATATAATTAAAATGATTGAAAAATTTTATGGTAGAGGTGGGCAAACTTTTTCTGTAAAGGTTTTGTCAAGACTACACAACTTTGCCATTATAATGCAAAAGGAACCATAGTTAATGGGTAAGTGAATGGACATGCCTGTGATTTAATAAAATTTTATCTACAAAACAGGATTTGGTCTATGAGCTATAGTTTATCAACCCCTGTTTTGTGGAACCAGATCCTGTATGCCTGGTGTATCCCTCTCCACCATGTGGTTAGAGATACTGCATTTATACGAGGCACTGCATTCTTGAATTAGGGTTTTCTTGCCCTCAGTTAAGCAGAGATGAAATTAGTGTCTGTGACTTGGCTTTTGGCAGGCCTCTGTGGTCCCCTCCTCCTCATGATTAAGACCCCTTAGGTATGATCATTCCTCCAACTAGAGTTGAGTGTTGTTGGTTTAGGAAGCTTTCTGCCTTCTTAAGGTGACTTTGGATATCTCTGTTTCAGTTTGACTCTCGGGGGATGTTTTATTTCCCAATTCTACACTGGTCCCCAGCTCTCTCTCTCTCTTTTTTTTTTAGGGTTTATTTCTTTCTTTTTATTTATTTATTTATTTTTTTTACTTTACAATATTGTATTGGTTTTGCCATATAGCAACATGCATCTGCCATGGGTATACACGTGTTCCCCATCCTGAACCCCCCTCCCACCTCCCTTCCCGTACCATCCCTCTGGGTCATCCCAGTGCACCAGCCCCAAGCTTCCTGATTCCTTAAAAAACTGGAAATAGAACTGCCCAGCTCTCTCCTTTCTCATTTCTAAGAGATTTCTCATCATCACCCCAGATTGATGCTGCAATGGCAGCTTGTGGTGCAGATCCAAGCAAAAGGAAGTGCTGAAGCGTGGTTGTCAGTTGATGCTTAAAATGCTCATTTCTCCCAGTTGTGTGGTTTCAGGAAAACTGACTTAAGTTTTATAGCCCCCAGGGCCCTCACTGTCAGTCTGGGACCCAAAAACACCTTGGGCTGAGTCTACATTTTAAAGAAACCACACATAAAGGGCTTTTTTTTTTTCCCCACAAGAGTTTTTTTTTTTACATTTTTGTAGTAATTATTCTGGTCTGATGGCCTCTGATTCCTGTCAATATGTAACTTTAGTTAGTGATGGAGGAGCAGCCATTTCTTATCCTAAGTGGTGGTATCAGAGTCTACTTTAGCAGCTTAGAATGCAGAAAGTGGGCAGACCTCCTGCGGCAGTAGCATCACCTGGGAGCCGATTAGAAATGTAGACTCACAGGGCCCCAGACCTTCTCAAGGAGAATCTGCATTTTAACAGAATCCTCAGATAATTCATGATAATAAATTTTGAACTTTAACTTATTTTGCATCTTAATAGTCTTTATTTTTTATTTTTTGGCTTTGTTTAGATATAATTGACAAAATTATAAGACATTTAAAGTGCATGTCATTTATCATAGTGATTTGATATATGCAGACATTGTAAAAGGACTTCCCCTGTCACATCTATAGCTTAATGTTAATTAGGAAACAGTGACTCCTTTTGGCTGCAGAATTAGGAAAGGCCATAAAGTTAGAGGATGTGGGGTTAATTTCTCCCGTATTTTCATTTCTTTGGGCAGATCATGAGGGTATGTGGTGGCCTTGATGGATGTGGTCATCCCAAAGTCTGTTCATAACCCAAATTATTATGATTAGATAGATGGGTTGATATATATATATTTAAATAAATTTATTTATTATAAATTTATTATCAAATATTTATAAATTTAAATATATTTATACACACACATATATATATTCTTTCCCTTATTGGTTATTATAAAATGTTGTGTATAGTTCCTTGTGCTACTGTAGGTCTTTGGTTATCTATCTTATATATAGTAATGTGCATATATTAATCCCAACCACCTAATTTATCCTTTGCCCTTTGGTAACCATAAATTTGTTTTCTGTGCAATCTTAAATTTTTTAAAAAAGGCTTCCTAAGTGACTCTAATCAGATTGATTATATTCTTTGCAGCCAAAGATGGAGAAGCTCTATACAGTCAGCAAAAACAAGATTGGGAGCTGACTGTGGCTCAGATCATGAACTCCTTATTGCCAAATTCAGCCTTAAATTGAAGAGAGTAGGGAAAACCACCAGACCATTCACATATGACCTAAATCAAATCCCTTATAATTATACAGTGGAAGTGACAAATAGATTCAAGGGACTAGATCTGATAGAGTGCCTGAGGAACTATGGATGGAGGTTCATGATGTTGTACAAGAGGCAGTGATCAAGACCATCCCCAAGAAAAAGAAATGCAAAAAGGCAAAATGGTTGAGGAGGCCTTACAAATAGCTGAGAAAAGAAGAGAGGGTAAAGGCAAAGGAGAAAAGGAAAGATATACCCATTTGAATGCAGAGTTCCAAAGAATAGCAAGGACAGATAAGAAAGCCTTCCTCAGTGCAAAGGAATAGAGGAAAATAATAGAATGGGAAAAACTAGAGATCTCGTCAAGAAAATTAGAGATACCAAGGGGACATTTTATGCAAAGATGGGCACAATAAAGGTCGGAAATGGTATGGACCTAACAGAAGCAGAAGATATTAAGAAGAGATGGCAAGAATACACAGAAGAACTATACAAAAAAGATCTTAATGGCCCAGATAACCAGGATGGTGTGATCACTCACCTAGAGTCAGACATCCTGGAATGTGAAGTCAAGTGGGCCTTAGGTAGCATCACTACAAACAAGGCCAGTGGAGGTGATGGAATTCCAGTTGAACTATTTCAAATCCTAAAAGATGATGCTGTGAAAGTGCTGCATTGAATACACCAGCAAATTTGGAAAACTCAGCAGTGACCACAGGACTGGCAAAAGTCAGTTTTCATTCCAATCCCAAAGAAAGGCAATGCCAAAGAATACTCAAACTACCGCACAATTGCACTCATCTCACATGCTAGCAAAGAAATGCTCAAAATTCCCCAAGCCAGGTTTCAACAGTGCGTGAACTGTGAACTTCCAGATGTTCAAACTGGATTTAGAAAAGGCAGAGGAACCAGAAATCAAATTGCCAACATCCGCTGAATCATCAAAAAAGCAAGACGAGTCCCAGAAAAACATCTAGTTCTGCTTTACTGACTATGCCAAAGCCTTTGTGTGGATCACAATAAACTGTGGAAAGTTCTTAAAGAAATGGGAATACCAGACCACCTGATCTGCCTTTTGAGAAATCTGTATGCAGGTCAGGAAGCAACAGTTAGAACTGGACATGGAACAACAGACTGTTTCCAAATCGGGAAAGGAGTATGTTAAGGCTGTGTATTGTCACTGTGCTTACTTAACTTATATGCAGAGTCCATCATGTGAAATGCAGGCTGGATGAAACACAAGCTGGAATCAAGATTGCTGGGAGAAACGTCAATAACTTCAGATATGCAGATGACACCACCTTTATGGCAGAAAGCGAATAAGAACTAAAGAACCTCTTGAAGAGAGTAAAAGAGGAGAATGAAAAGTTGGCTTAAAGCTCAACATTCAGAAAACAAAGATCATGGCATCCGATCCCATCACTTCATGGCAAATAGATGGGGAAAGAATGGAAACAGTGACAGACTGTATTTTCTTGGGCTCCAAAATCACTGCAGATGGTGACTGCAGCCATGAAAGTAAAAGACGCTTACTCCTTGGAAGAAAAGCTATGACCAATCTAGACAGCATATTAAAAAGTAGAGACATTACTTTGCCAATAAAGGTCCATCTAGTCAAAGTTATGGTTTTTCCAGTAGTCCTGTATGGATGTGAGAGTTGGACTATAAAGAAAGCTGATGCTGAAGAATTGATGCTTTTGAACTATGGTGTTGGAGAAGACTCTTGAGAATTGCTTGGACCGCAAGGAGATCCAACCAGTCATTCCTAAAGGAGATCAGTCCTGGGTGTTCATTGGAAGGACTGATGGTGAAGCTGAAACTCCAATACTTTGGCCACCTGATGTGAAGAACTGACTCATTGGAAAAGACCCTGATTTTGGGAAAGATTGAAGGTGGGAGGAGAAGGGGATGACAGATGATGTGATTGTTGGATGGCATCACCGACTCATTGAACATGAGATTGAGTAAGATCCAGGAGTTGGTGATGGTCAGGGAGGCCTGGCGTGCTGCAGTCCATGGGGTCACAAAGAGTCAGACACGACTGAGCGACTGAACTGAACTGAACTAAGGCAAGAAGAAGATGGCAGAGTAAGGGGATGGCATGAGAGGGAGGGTTTATGATCTCACTGTGGCCTTACCTGTGGGTAGGTTGGTGGGGGAATGTTAAAGATGCTGATCTGTTTCTATGGTAAATGGAACATAGAGCCAAGCCAAGTGGAACCCATTCAGGGTGTACCTTCTGTTGACCTAAAACAAATAGCCTACCAGATATTTCTGCAGCAAAGATCGATTTTTTGGGGATCAGCAGAGAACTGAAATTCAGGGCCTGCAACCATGATAAGTCCCCCTCAGGCAAAGGAAGGGGGACTCTTCTACAGAGGGGAGAAAGAAGTGAAGAGGCTGTGGAAAACAAAGAATTCATGGCTCTTCATTGGTTGAATTCTTACCAGGAGAGAAGAGGAGCCTGCCTTCTCCCTGATGGCTCTGCTATCAGCAGAGGGCATAAGAGCACCCCTTCTGATCTCTCATCTCTATTTAATTGAGCTTTGAGTTTATCAGTTTTTTTTACTTCAAAGTCACCTTTAGGCCTCAGAGAACCTAGCATGATAATCCCTTGTGTTACCTCTTGGTTATGCCTATAACATCTAGAAGAATAAACAGGTACAAGTGGTTAACTGAAAGAAAAGACTCATACTACCACCTGTTGACAACATAGTCTGAAGGATGGTGCAAAACGTGTGGCTGTCCCCTGTCCCACTTTCTTTCTCATAAGGTTGCCAAGTTACAGAATCTGCCACTTTCGCTGATTGGGAGTCCCTTCTTCTACTGATTCCCATCTTTTGTCTGTCCTTCTGTAGGTTTTCCTCCTCTTTTTTAATATTTCTGCACAAATTCCTCTCTCCCTCCCAACTCTGATGTCTAGACTCCATCTTAGAGGTGGTTCTCAGTGTCATGATAATCATTGGCTGTCTCCTGGAAGGGTGGGTATACGGCTATGTCTGTTGAAAGAGTAAGCTTTAGGCATTCAGAGTCTTCACAGAGACTCGTGCAACTCTTGATGGGTTCTCCATGTTTAATTTAGCTGAGTTACTCTACTCATCCCCATAGTTTTCTCTTCACCCTCTCATATCAAAGACTCTCTCCACTAGGAAAGATGTGAGAAGAAAAGAAGTGCATGGCAGGAAGGAAAATATTGTTTAACATCTTTAGGTTGCTAAGGGAACTGGCTATCACATGGAGGGAAAAGACAGCAAGGTTGCTGTCTGATTCTGAGGACAAGAGGTTGAGAAGTAGTATTTCCCTAATTCTGAAGCACTTTGGAAATTGATGTCACATTATTTTGCCCACTTAGCTCTAATACTGGAGTGCTTAAAACCTATTATAGTGAAACCTGTATCTTCTTCAACACTTTAAGGGGAAGTCTTACAAATTTTTTGCTTTCTGGGGCTTATATTTATATGGTAACATTCCCTTTAAGAGGAACTCAGAGATAGGTTGAAAGGAACTCCAGACTGAAGTCAAGGTGAAATAAAGCTTTCGATGAGGAGGAATTATTCATAGACCTCATAATTGACAATCTTGTGCAAGATAATTGGAACATCATTTTAGACACTCTTTGTGACTTGATTGAATTTTATTTGGATCTAAGCATTCAGCCTGAAGGTACGCTGAAAGTATAATTCTGTTTGAAATAAAAGTTAAAGGAATTTTTGGGTAAAAATTTGGAGGTAAAAAACTATAGATGCTGGTGAGCACAGAATCAGGGACAGGAACTATGCCAGTACAAATAACTCACATATATGCTGGCCCTGAAATTTTAGAAAAATCCTTTTTACAAAGGAAAAAAGATAAACTAAGCAAGGAAATTTCGCTTATAATATAAGAAGCATATATATCATGGCCAGCAAATAGTCAATATGACTGTGCTCTTCCCTCCAACCTGTACCCCAAAAGGCATTGCTAGTTGATCAAGACTCACTTTTCCACAAAGCATACAACTGGTCTTGCAGTGATCACTACAGTTTTCCAAGTAGCCAGGGAGAATCACATAATTTGCTATCTGAGATTATCTGAGATACAATGTACCTTCCTTGATAACTTCAGTCACCAAAGAAGGCTCTCAGGTAGACTTGAAATCCCTTGTCCAAATGTCAGAGAAACATTGTAAAATGTCATAGGAGAAAGAGAAGATAAGGTACACAGAAAGTCTTAGTTTAAATCAGATCTGATTCTTTTACATAGCTGATTGAATATTATTTATTCTCAACTTGAAAGAAACTGCTCCTATGTCATTCAAAGAGGGCCCAAACTGAAAACTAAAGTCACTAAATACTCCCACATTCTAGACAGAGATGCAAATGAATGCCTAGAGTTGAAGCAGAAATTTCATAGGGTTTTTGCTTTATGGGGTTTTTTTATGAAGGAGTAGTCAAATCAGCCCCATTACCCCTAATCACCACTGCCTTCCTGGTCTGTGAAAGAAGCCTGGGGTGAGGAAAAGCATCATCACAGTCCTTTGAAATATGGGGAAATTCTCCCTCTCCTCCCCAGAATGGGGGGGGGGGGTGCACTCCAAGAGATCATCTGCAAAGAGAGTTGGTGTTTTGAAGAAGAAAAGGCTGGATTACTCTTGTTCCTCATTGTGACAACTTGCTCTTATGTTTCTCTGCCTGTCTGAGGAGGGGAAGTAAGACCTGCAACAAGGAGGTGGGTTGAGAGATGGGACGGCAGTAGAGTGCCTGCTTGCTGACCCTTGGTATGTCAAGGAAGCGTGAGTTTTCCAAGGGTTGGGAAGACACAACAGAAGGTAGTTTGGTCAAGTTTGTTTGTCCTCAGCAAGAAGGGATGCTTTCTGGGTGTAGGAACCTCAGCAGCATAGGCTGTGATATTGACCACTGGTGGGAGACACTGGAGCAATGATGAAAGAGGTTGAACCAGAATTAAAGTTTCCATGTTTGGGACTCTTCAGTGGAAGGCTCCACAGGGCCCTCCAGAGAAGCCTGAAATGTACAACACAAGATATTCATCGTTCAGAAGCCAACTCTACAGAAGACACTGGTTGTCAGAGTGTTAGTATAAGAAAAGAAAGTCAATAAGAATAGAAAAGAGCCCACCCTTAAGACTCACGAGAAGACATTTACCTTTTCCAATGTGGTGGCCAGCCTTCAGGACGGGCTTCTTATATTTCTTCTCTTTTGTTCTCTATCCTCCAACCTCTCGCCACTCTCTATCTACTTTTCTCTTTTTTCTATTGTCTAGAGCATAGAGAAAGATAGGGATTCCGGATTCCGTGGCTTTTGTGTTGAGTAGGATCAATTTGCAGATAATTGTAGCTATGAGTGTGAGAGTTGGACTGTGAAGAAGGCTGAGCGCCGAAGAATTGATGCTTTTGAACTGTGGTGTTGGAGAAGACTCTTGAGAGTCCCTTGGACTGCAAGGAGATCCAATCAGTCCATTCTGAAGGAGATCAGCCCTGGGATTTCTTTGGAAGGAATGATGCTAAAGCTGAAACTCCAGTACTTTGGCCACCTCATGCGAAGAGTTGACTCATTGGAAAAGACTCTGATGCTGGGAGGGATTGGGGGCAGGAGGAGAAGGGGCTGACAGAGGATGAGATGGCTGAATGGCATCGCTGACTCGATGGATGTGAGTCTGAGTGACCTCCGGGAGTTGGTGATGGACAGGGAGGCCTGGTGTGTTGCGATTCATGGGGTTGCAAAGAGTCGGACATGACTGAATGACTGATCTCTGTAGCTATGGGAATACTGGAGGAAAAAAACACTACTTGATGCTTGAATTTCCACAACCAATAATGGTTTCTTTGGTGTTAATTACAGTCTCTTTCTTCTTTTTATTCCCCTCCTCCCCCCCAGATATTAATTTGAAATGATAAAATTTTCTAATAATAAAATGAAAGATTCTAAATATTCTTGTAAAGGGTAGCAAGGTGAGTTGTCATCTTACTTCTACCCTCATTTACTCAGAGGCACAGATCCTGTGGCCGAGCTGCAAATCAAAAGGTGAGGATTACACCCTGCTTGTAGTGGAGGATTGCAAAGCCATATAACACATGGGTACAGAATTGGGACCAATAATTCAATCTGCCACACTTCTCAATCCATTTATTTGGTATGATCCTAATTTCTTGCTATTTCATATAGCTTGCTGCTGCTAAGTCGCTTCAGTCGTGTCTGACTCTGTGCGATCCCACAGACGGCAGCCCACTAGGCTCCTCTGTCCCTGGGATTCTCCAGGCAAGAACACTGGAGTGGGTTACCATTTCCTTCTCCAATGCATGAAAGGAAAAAGTGAAAGTGAAAGTGAAGTCGCTCAATTGTGTCCGACTCCTAGCGACCTCATGGACTGCTGCCTATCAGGCTCCTCCGTCCATGGGAATTTCCAGGCAAGAGTACTGGAGTGGGGTGCCATTGCCTTCTCCTTCATATAGCTTAGTTATATATAATATATAAATTGTTGGCTTCCCAGGTGGCACAGTGGTGAAGAATCTGCCTGCCAATGCAGGAGGCAAAGAAGATGTGGGTTTGATTCCTGGGTCAGGAAGATCCTCTGGAGGAGGAAATGGCAACACGTTCCATTCCAAACTCTCACCTGGAAAATCCCATGGACAAAGGAGCCTGGTGAGCTACAGTGGCAAAGAGTTAGACATAACTGAGCACATGAGTTGAACTGAATGTCTATAAATTGTGTGTGTGTGTGAAGTCGCTCAGTCATGTCCACTCTTTGTGACCCTGTGGACTGTAGCCTGCCAGGCTCCTTTGTCCATGGGATTCTCCAGGCAAGAATACTGGAGTGGGTTGCCATTTCCTTCTCCAGGGGATCTTCCCAACCCAGGGATTGAACCCGGGCCTCCTGCTTCGCAGGCAGATGCTTTATCCTCTGAGCCACCAGGGAAGCCTATAATTATAAGTCTATAAATTATATGTGTTATAAAAGAGAAACTTCTCTAAGTCTAGGGCCATGTGAAAGAGGATGATCTGAAGGATAAGGAAACTATTACCAGTGTGATCAGGCAGAAAGTTGATGAAGTCAGTTATGGCAGGATGAATCTTGAGCTGAGATGGGCTAACATGTTGGAAAGGAAGGGGAGGAAAGTCCTTCCGAGAAAGACTCTGGAGACAGGTGTGTGTCTGGCAGGTTGATTGGTTGATAGGGAAAGGGAAGGGGTTCTTGTCATGCCCAGATGCCTGGCTTGGGTGATTACAATAATCAGGGGGAAGCATAGTTCAGGACTGGATGTGGAAATATGAGGGCCTGTGAGATATTCAGGCATGCCCATGAAGCATCTAGATTTTTGGATCTGAACCTCAGGAGACAAAGATTTTGCTGGAAATAAAGATTTAGGCATCATCAACTTGGAGTAATTAATGTTCTAAGTGAAGTGAAAGTTGCTCAGTCGTGTCTGACTCTGCGACCCCATGGACTATACAGTCCATGGAATTCTCCAGGCCAGAATACTGGAGTGGGTAGCCTTTCCCTTCTCCAGGGGATCTTCCCAAATAATGTTCTAGGAACAGAAGAAATTTCTGAAGAGGCCTGTGGGTAGAAATATGAAGCCCAAACCCACTGGCTTTTAAGAAATAGCAGAGGAAGTGAAATTCACAAAAGGGATCATAGTATATGCGGGGGGAAAGTCTTAACACAAGCTGAAACTCAGAAATGTCAAGATGAAATAAGCTGTTATAATTTGGGCTCATTTCCTCCCCAGATCCAAAGTTCTTCTCCAGGGCAATGCCCCACGCCACCCTGCGTACCTTGTGTTGGCAATGCTTGGGTCCAGGGAGTGTGTTAGGTGCTTCTAGTTTTTGCAGGCAAAGGAGAGTTCCACAGGGACATGAAGATTCATTTTTGCTTTCCTTCAAATAAAAATTAGTCTCAATGAGCCCTGAAGCCCTACCAAATGAATCTAGATGTGTTTTGGGGTTTTAATTCATTGTGGTGGTGGTGGTGGTGTTCAGTCACTAAGTTGTGTCTGACTCTTTGTGACCCCATGGACTGTAGCCTGCCAGGCTCCTCTGTCCATGGGATTTCCCAAGCTAGAATACTGGAGTGGGTTGCCATTTCCTTCTCCAGAGGATCTTCCCGACCCAGCCACCAGGGAAGCCTTTAATCCATTGTAGGCAACAGTTTTTAGCATTTTAACTTGAACCATTTGTGTTCACAAATGGTTCAACAAACACAAATTAATTATCTGGTATCTCTGTATCCACCCACTAAATTAGTGAAACAACCACGAAATTACCTTTGTTTTGTCTGATTTTTTGTAAGTATTTATGAGACACAAGGAAGGGTAGATTGAGATGAAAACAAAGTCCTTGGAGAACACTTGTGAAGTTAAGTAATTTTCAAAGGGGCTTTGTATCATCAGAAAGACTGCTTTCCTTAGAACCATCTGAATTGTACTTGGGAGACTTTGCTCATGTCTCTGAGTGGTGCTTGAGATGAACCCCAGACTGCAATTTTCTCAAAAGCAATTACTAAAAAGGGGCCTTATTGAAGAGGTAATGAAACTGTTCATCACCACAAAAACACTTTCCACCAGGCATGATGAAAACACTTGCTGGGCTGGGTAGGGTGTTTTATCATTTATTTAGTCTCTGAGACTATTCCTACCAAGCCAGGGAGGTGGGAAGTAGAGGCAAGATCTTGAAATGAACAAGATCAAAAGGTTCTGTTGTTAACGAAATATTGACACTCTGCTTTCTTTCTGAGTCATCCAGGCCCAGTGCCTACATGAACCCATCGGGAGCTCTCACTTTCTTGCTCCCCTGGCTGAATGCAGATATGTCAGTGCTACTCTTGTAACAGAGGATTAGAATGGAATGTAAACTTCTAAAAGTGACCTGGCCAGGCTGTCATTCTGCAGTCTCTATGAGTATATTTCTTTGGGTCTCTGAATCTGGGAGTATATTTCTCTGGGTTTGAGTCCTGTCTCTGCCACTTTCAGTATGATTTTATGTGAATTAATTAACTCTGAGAAGAAGATTTGGTTTCCTTATCCTTAAAAAGGATGAAATAATAGTAAAAAGAATAATACTCATCTCATAAGGATATTGTGAGGATTGAATAAGTTAATGCATGTAACATGCCTGGCAGACTGTCCACACCCAGTGAACAGGAGTCATTATCTATCAAATGAGTTTGGCAAAATCTATGGGTCTCACATTGAATGGGCATATGGCTTGAGTAGATTGTTTAAAATATACATTTGGGGTGTTTTTTTCTTAAAGATTTTGATGTAGTAGGTAGGTCTGTGAGGTGAGGTCTCATTTAACCAATGCTAATTCTGAGGCAGACATTTGCAAGCACACTTTGAGAGCTATTGGAGCAAATGCATGGTCTTCCTGATCCCTCTTAGAGTTCTGAGGCACTTAGACCCCAGTTTAAGGTACAGAAAAGAGGACGTTCACTTGTGATTAAAGATGAGTCCCAGGTAAAGTTCTGAAAGTGGTAGAATTGTGGTTTGATGGAGAAATGGAAGCGGGAGGTAGGAGCTAGCCACAGACAAGGGGTTGGCAGGTATAATGACCAGAGTCCAAAGGGTAAGGATGTGTGGCCAGAAAGATGATCTCCAAAACTGAAGACACTAGGGGGACTTGGAAGGTAGTAGGTGAGAAGAGTCAGCCAAGGAGACTGGGAGTGTGTATGAAGAGGATCTCCCACAGGTACAGGTTGGAGAGATTATTCTTGTGGGATTGTGCATGGCAGTCCAGAGGCTGGCGAGTTTATTAGGAGCAGCTGGCAAGTTTCCGGCCTGAGCTCATTAGGGCTTGCATTAATGTGACAGCCATCAGAACAGGAAACCAGCAACAACATTTCAAAGGAATTTTGAGGAACTGTTCACTTCATTGTAAGAGGCGATCAAGTCCAGATTTGGGGAATGTCACAGAACCAACATTGTTGTAAACACAGACATTTGGGAGAAATACCAATAACCTCAGATATCAGATGATGCCACTTTAATGGCAGAAAGTAAAGAGAAACTAAAGAGACTCTTGATGAGGGTGAAAGAGGAGAGTGAAAAATCTGATTTAAAACTCAACATTCAAAAAACTAAGATCATGGAATCCAGTCCTAACACTTTATGGCAAATAGAAGAAGAAAAAGTGGAAGCAGTGACAGATTTTATTTTCTCGTGCTCCAAAATCAGTGTGGACAGTGACTGCAGCCATGAAATTAAAAGATGCTTGCTCCATGGAAGGAAAACTGTGACAAACTAGACAATACATTAATAAGCAGAGAGCAAATTTCTGTGTCGTCAAAGCTGTGGTTTTTCCAGTAGTCATGTATGAATGTGAGAGTTAGTTCATAAAGAAGGCCGAGCCCCAAATAATTGGTGCTTTTGAATTATGGTGCCGGAGAAGACTCTTTAGAGTTCCTTGGGCAGCAAAGAAATCAAATCAGTCAAGCCTAAAGGACATCAATCCTGAATATTCATTGGAAGGACTGATGCTGAAGCTGGAGCTCCAATATTTTGGCCACCTGATGCAAAGAACCGACTCACTGGAAAAGATCCTGATGCTGGGAAAGATGGAGGGCAGGAGGAGAAGCGGGCTACAGAGGATGGGATGGTTAGATAGCATCACTGACTCAACGGACATGAATTTGAGCAAACTCTGGGAGATTGTGAAGGACAGAGGAGCCTGGCATGCTGCAATCCATGGGGTTGCAGAGAGTCAAACATAGCGACTGAACAACAACGACACACATTTTACCACTAGACAGTGAATAGGGATTTCGCTTCAGAGCAAGGAAACACAAAGTATGCAAGACTGGTAGCAACTGTTAAAAACACTGATATTTAAGCAGACTCCCTTCACCGCTCCAGTGGTGGCAGAAGGCAATCTAGACCCCAGGTGCAAGATACTAGATTTGTTCTTCTCTGACCCCAGGCTCTGTTTTCATTTTCAAATTTTTTGCCTAACACAGCACATAAATTAAAACAGTGGGAGGAGAGGGGAGAGGTCTGTGAGAAGCTGTTGGGAGTCTCAGCTATGGGCGCCTCTTGCCCCAGCTCAGTGGGTACCAGCGGCGGTGGCCGTGATGCCGAGGCCCCGGTGCTTTCAGTCTATTCTCTCTGTAGTGACTGCTGGCTCCACCCGGGGCGTGGAAGGCTGAGAATCTGTGAGGCCAGGGTACCTGTCATCTCCTCCGCTTCCAAGATTTATTCTTAGGTGTGGTGTGGAAAGGGTGGGTAAAACCCTAAAAGAAGATGGATCCTAAGTTTTGATTGCTGTGCCGGCAGTCCTTTAACTGCCTCTGGGAACATGCTGTACTAGAAAAAAAATAACAAACAGGACTTTATTGGAACTAAGTTTTTACTCCCAACATAGCATTACAACTCTGTAATTTCTCTTAAATGCTCTATTTCTCTTGTTCCATTGTGGCTGGAATGTTTAGAGAGCATCATCATCCTAGTGACTCATGTTTGTGATTTTTAACTGACTTTGCCTTTAATCTGGCCAGAGATTTCTTCAAGCCAGCTTGGTTGCTGCTTCCTAGCAAATCTTTGGGTAATGTTGCCGCTGTACTTGAATCCTTTCTTCCTTCCTTTTCAATTCATGGTGTCTTTCTTTCTTTTTTTTTTTTATTTTATTTTTAAACTTTACATAATTGTATTAGTTTTGCCAAATATCAAAATGAATCTGTCACAGGTATACATGTGTTCCCCATCCCGAACCCTCCTCCCTCCTCCCTCCCCATACCATCCCTCTGGGCCGTCCTAGTGCACCAGCCCCAAGCATCCAGCATCGTGCATCGAACCTGGACTGGCAACTCGTTTCCTACATGATATTTTACATGTTTCATTGCCATTCTCCCAAATCTTCCCACCCTCTCCCTCTCCCACAGAGTCCATAAGACTGTTCTATACATCAGTGTCTCTTTTGCTGTCTCGTACACCGGGTTATTGTTACCCTCTTTCTAAATTCCATATATATGCGTTAGTATACTGTATTTATGTTTTTCCTTCTGGCTTACTTCACTCTGTATAATAGGCTCCAGTTTCATCCACCTCATTAGAACTGATTCAAATGTATTCTTTTTAATGGCTGAGTAATACTCCATTGTGTATATGTACCACAGCTTTCTTATCCATTCATCTGCTGATGGACATCTAGGTTGCTTCCATGTCTTGGCTATTATAAACAGTGCTAAACAGATCTCACTTGTGGGTTTACTTTCTGCTTCCACTGTTACTGTGTTTCAGAAAAATCTTTGGAGTAGAGGAGTAGGGGGTCAGGTGACATAGATAATCACTTTCAAATGTGGTTTTGTTGAGTAGAGATGCATGGGCCTTCCATTGCCATGAGTTTTTCTTTTCTTTGAAATTCAAGTGATTATTTCAAATCATGAACTTCACAGATCCACACATGTAAAGTTAGTGTTCTTCATAATAATAAAAACAGTAGAACTTAATAAATGTTCGTCTTGAGTAAGTCAATGTGACAAATATTGGACTGGCCAAAAATTTCGTCTGTGTTTTCCCATAACATGGAAAACTAGAACTTTTTGGCCACCTCGATACTTTGTATCCCTTTTCTGTTTGAATCCTTTGGAAACTTTATAAGTTGTTTTATCCCTTCAATAGGACAAGAAACAGGCCCTGAAAGTTTATGTACTGTGTGGTCAGGCCATTCATGATGGCTGTTGTCCTACACTCTGGACTCGCTCTGCCTGACCAGTCCCTGCCTCACTCACATGATTCCCCAGTTTTTTTTAATTATCCGGCTTAATCAGTAACTGCCTGCACGTTTGCCCCCTGCCCTAGCGCTGGTTTCCCTAGTAACTGATGAGCCAACCCAGCGTCAGTTCCCCCTATAAAGGGTAGCCTCACCGCCGCCTCCCCGCCCCGCCCCCCCGGCCCCAACAACAAGCGTAGTGCTGCGTGCCGTCTGTCGTCCGCAGGGGGCTGTCTCTCCAGGACCTTTGTTTTGGATGTGTAAGCGACCTGTCCAATAAATGGTTGATGCCTCTGTTGGTGTTTCTGTCTCTCTTCAGTCTCTCCACTAGGCAACGGCAAGGCTTTCAGGCCTGTGGTGTGCATTCCAACAGGTTCCTCATCTAAAGGAAGAGGCAAAACAGTGTCTTTTTTTTCAAATTTTTTTAAAAAGTTGAAGTAGAGTTGATTTACAGTACTGTGTTAATTTCAAGTGTGTAACAAAGTGATTCAGTTATATAAATTTATGTATATACATAGTTTTTTAAGTTTATTTTCCATTATAGGTAATTACAAGATATTGAATATAGTTCCCTGTGCTGCACAGTAAATCCTGTTGCTAGTCTATTTTTATAAAGAAGTTTTATCTGTTAATCAAATATTCCTAATTTATCCCTCTCTTCCCTCCCATTCCCTTTGGTAGCCATAAGTTTGTTTTTTATGTTTGTATCTGTTTTAAAATAAGTTTGTTTACATCACATTTTAGATTCCACATGTAAGTAATATATAATATTTGTCTTTCTCTGTCTGACATCACTTAGTATGATAATCTGTAGGTCCATGTTGCTGAAAATTGCATTATTTCATTTTTTTAAATGGCTGAGCAATATTCCATTGTGTATATATATATATATATATATATATATACTTCACATCTTAAATCAGCTGTCTGTTGATAAGCATTTGGGTTTCCATGTCTTGGTTATTTATTGTAAATAGTACTGCTGGGAACATTGGGGTGCATGTATCATTTTGAATTAGTGTTTTCAATTTTTCTGGATGTTTACCCAAGAGTAGAATTGCTGGATCATATGGCTGTTCTATTTTTAGTTTTTAAAGGAAGCTTCTATGTTTAGGACACTCAAGATGGCTGTTCTCTTGTTCTCTGTGCATCCCCTCCTGTCCAGTGCCTGCTTCACCTGTACCCTATGCACACAACTGACCTTCCTTTCTGCTTGCCCCAGGCCCCAGATGGTGATTGTTTTTATCAAAGGGGCAGTGAGGGGCGTGCCCCTCTGCTGGTTTCCCTGGTAACTAATAAGCCCGCCTGCCCTCAATTCCTCACTAACTGGTTATCTCCCCTGCCCCCAGGAATGAGGACAGCTGCCAGATCCTGCTGTCTGCTGCACACAGTCGGGTATCATTCCAGGACCTTGCTTCAGAAGTTAAGTTCCCCCTCTATTAAATCACTGGTGTCTGTTGTTGACTCTGGGCTCTTTCTGATGGACAACCACAGCCCTACAGGGTGCAGCCCAACTATTGTTGTAGCAGCCAGGAGACGGAGGAAACCCTCGTGCGCGTGGATGTGGCAGGAAATACAGCATAGAGAGTGGAAAGTTGTGGGGGTCATCCCCTAACACGTGGGGCCCCAAAGTTCCATAGGTCAAGCCGAAAGTTATTGGAAATCCCGGGGTGGCTGTCCGCTAGTATGTGGGGCTCCAGGGTGGCTGTCCTTGCTAACTGGAGGCTGCCAAGAGATCTGGAGAACAATGGTGTCTAATGACTGCTATTGTAGTGAGTCTTGTAATAGGTTAAGCTAGCTTTCTAGAAGGAACTG
The DNA here is from genome assembly GCF_055505025.1 of Bos grunniens. NCBI lineage: Eukaryota > Metazoa > Chordata > Mammalia > Artiodactyla > Bovidae > Bos > Bos grunniens. The sequence goes on from NC_141190.1 coordinate 11,974,786, forward strand.
GTATTTCTCTTGTCCTTTTGAGATATAAATAACCTACCTGTGCTCTCTGGAACTTTAACCTCCTGTAATCTTTTTGGACGTGCCTTGTATATGTTCTTTGGCCTTTGAGGATGTGGATGTATTTGAAAGTCAAAATGGAGTAGCTGTGGTGCAGACATTGGAAGTAAAACTAGGTGGCCATCGTATACATGATTTTAGGCACGTTCTTGTATTGTGGAAAGCTTGTTTTCTGAACTGTTTGCAGACCAGGACATTATCTCAGAATGAGGTTACTGCTTGTATTTTGCTTAATTGTCATGATCTCCCCTCTGTTGTACCTGTTGGATGTCTTTGGTTTCATCCCTAGTCTGTGGGAGGAAATCTATTTGAGGACTGAGCAACACCACTGGCATCCCTGTGAAATGAGTAAAATTTCTGGGTCTACAGTGAAATGGCATTGTTGTCCTCCTCTGGATTCCATGAAAAATTGACCTGCCTAATGTGATTATGTGGGGGTTACTGACAATGAGGGGAAAGGCTCATCATCTTCCGGTCCCACATGCTGATACATCAGAAAGACTCCTGTCAATAAACATTACTGAATGACCAACAGCCCATGAGCCGCCCCCCAGACTATGCTGTACGGAGAGGAATAGGCTGGACTTCTGGACATATAGTCCATCTAGTGGGGTTAATTGCTTTTGTTTGGAAAGACTTAATGGGTCCACCTTTAACAGCACTCAGCATCACACGAGATGAAGATACGTACTGTGACTGCTGACTTCTGGCCAGACCATCAGACTGTTTCTTTTAAAAGGTGGGTCTTCCTCTCCCCGTGGGGATGTCTCTGGGTTTGTGAAAACCAGGGGTGGCCTTTCCTTCCTTAGAACCGCACAGGGCACTGCTGCTATTGACTCCCTTTCCACTGATCAGGTAAGTGCTTTGGCTCCAAAGTTTGCCCACATCCTGGCCAATGACTGTTCTGAGCATACTAGGTATCTTAATCTTGATACTCTGGCCCCTACTGTCTGTATTGTGGTATCTGGTTTCAGTGCCCCTAGCAAACCTGAAGGGATACGGTGGAAGGTGAGGGGATGGGAGGACCAAGATTGTAAGGGTTGAGCAGGGTCTGTAGGAGTAGAGTGTATGGTCAGGCCTCTCAAGGTGGCTGTTCGTTGCTCTCTGTACACCCCCGCCTGATTTCACCTGTACACTATACACATGTATGACCTTCCTCTGTACTTACCACAGGCCCCAGCTAGTAATTGTTCTTATCAAAGGGGCTGTCAGGGGCATGTCACTGCCGTTTCCCTGATAGCTAACAAGCCCACCTGACATCAATTCCCCTATAACTGGTAAGCTCCCCTCACCCCTAGGAGTGAAGATTGCCACCCTGCCCTGCCAGGTATCCACTGCACATGGTGGGCTATTGCTCCAGGTCCTTGCTTCAGATATGCAAGCCTTTCCTGCCACCCCTAACCCCCACCCCTGCCAATTAAACCACTGATGTCTCTCTTGCTGATTCTGGGTTCTTTCTTTAGTTTTGACCAGGCAAGCACAGGGCTTGTAGGCCTGTGGGGGGCAGCCCTACAAACCTCCATACTGTTCTTCAGAGTGACTGTACCAATTTACATTCCCACCGATAGTGTAGGAGGGGTCCCTTTTGTCCACAGCCTCTTTCAGTTCAGTTGCTCAGTTGTGTCCGACTCTGTGACCCCATAGACTGTAGCACGCAGGGCTTCCCTGTCCATCACCAACTCCTGAAGCTTGCTCAGACTCATGTCCACAGAGTCAGTGATGCCATCCAACCATCTCACCCTCTGTCATCCCCTTCTGCTCCTGCATTCAATCATTCCCAGCATCAGGGTCTTTTCAAATGAGTCAGTTTTTTGCATCAGGTGGCCAAAGTATTGAAGCTTCAGCATCAGTCCTTCCAATGAATATTCAGGACTGATCTCCTTTAGGAATGACTGGTTAGATCTCCTTGCAGTCCAAGGAACTCTCAAGAGTCTTCTCCAACACCACAGTTCAAAAGCATCAATTCTTTGGTGCTCAGCTTTCTTTATAGTCCAACTCTCACATCCCTACATGACTACTGGGAAAACCATAGCTTTGACTAGACGGTCCTTTGTTGGCAAAGTAATGTCTCTGCTTTTTAATATGCTGTCTAGATTGGTCATAGCTTTTCTTCCAAGGAGTAAGCATCTTTTACTTTCATGGCTGCAGTCACCATCTGCAGTGATTTTGGAGCCCAAGAAAATACAGTCTGTCACTGTTTCCATTGTTTCCCCATCTGTTTGCCATGAAGTGATGGGACCGGATGCCATGATCTTAGTTTTCTGAATGTTGAACTTTAAGTCAACTTTTTCACTCTCCTCTTTCACTTTAATGAAGAGGCTCTTTAGTTTTTCTTCACTTTCTGCCATAAGGATGGTGTCATCTGCATATCTGAGGTTATTGATATTTCTCCCACAATCTTGATTCCAGCTTGTGCTTCATCTAGCCTGGCATTTTGCATGATGTACTCTGGATATAAGTTAAATAAGCAGGGTGACAATATACAGCCTTGACGTACTCCTTTTCCTATTTGGAACCAGTCAGTTGTTCCATGTCCAGTTCTAACTGTTGCTTCTTGACCTGAATACAGATTTCTCAGGAGGCAGGTCAGGTGGTCTGGTATTCCCATCTCTCTAAGAATTTTCCACAATTTGTTGTGATACACACAAAGACTTTGGTGTAATATACTGTCTCTAGCATTTATTATTTGTAGCCTCTTTTTTTTAAACTTTTAATTTTGTTTTGGAGTATAGCCAGTTGATAATGTTGTGATGGTTTCATGTGGGCAGCCATACTTACACATGTATTCATTCTCCCCCAAACTCCCCTCCTATCCAGGCTGCCACATACATTGAGCAGAGTTCCTTGTGCTATGCAATAGGTTATTTGTAGACTTTTAAATAATAGCTATTCTAATGGGTATGAGGATACTTCATTGTGGTTTTGATGTGCATTTCTGTAATAATTAGGGATGTTGAGCATCTTTTCATGAGCTTGTTGGCCATCTGTATGTCTTCTTTGGAGAAATATCTACTTAGGTTTCTGCTCATTTTTTTGATTGGATTTTTTATTTTTGATATTAACTTGTATGAGCTGTTTAAATATTTTGACTATTAACCCCTCATTGGTCTCATCATTTGCAAATGATGTTTTCTCCCATAGGTTGTCTTTTCATTTTGTTGATGGTTTCCCTTGTTTTTTAAGTTTATGTACCATTGTTCATTTTGATTTTCTTTTTGCCTTGGGAGACTGATCTAAGAAAATAATGCTATGATTTATGTCAGAATATTTTGCCTATGTTCTCTTCTAGTTTTATGGTTTCATGTTTTATATTTAGGTTCTTTAAGCCATGTTGAGGTTTTTTTTTTTTTTTGGTATGGTGTTAGTGTGTTCTAATTATATTGACTTACATGTAACTGTTCAGATTTTCGGAGAAGGCAATGGCACCCCACTCCAGTACTCTTGCCTGGAAAACCCCATGGATGGAGGAGCCTGCATGTAGGCTGCAGTCCATGGGGTCGCTAGAGTCGGACACGACTGAGCGACTTCACTTTCACTTTTCACTTTCATGCATTGGGGAAGGAAAGGGCAACCCACTCCAGTGTTCTTGCCTGGAGAATCCCAGGGACAAGGAAGACTGGTGGGCTGCCGTCTATGGGGTCACACAGAGTCAGACATGACTGAAGTGACTTAGCAGCAGCAGCAGCAGTTCAGATTTTCAAACACCACTTGCTGAAGAGACTGTCTCTTCTCCATTGAATATTCTTTCCTCCTTTGTTAAAGATTAATTGACTATAGATGGTGGATTTATTTCTGGGCTCTCTATTCCATTCCATTGATGTATATATCTTTTGTGCCAACACCACATTGAAAAATATAATCTTGATATTAGATTTGAGTCCTATTATGAAAGACTTTTAATGAGCTGTGGAATATTATTGGTTTTGTGTATTTTTAGAATTAATAATCTGGAAGAGACCAAAACATGTGACTTTTTTTTTTTTTTTTTTGACTATCAGTTTGGTACAGTGACCACCAGACAGTAATGGAACTCTGAGGCCCCAATTCTTGCAGAAGAGCCTTGCTAGGTAATCGTAAATGCCGAAACGGAAGTCTTTGATCTCAGACATGGAGATACTAGATATGTTAGGCAGGCTATGAAACCTGTGTGTGTACCTTGAACAGAGAATGATGATATCACAATTACTCCAGAATAAAGGCTGAGAATTCCAACATGAAAGTGATGCTAATGAACTTTGATGAAATGCTCTAGCATATTAAAACAGATATAGAAGGCTAGAGAATTCCTCTTGGAAAGCAACATTGCAAAAGAAGGAAGCAGATAGCTTTTAGGCCCTAAGGAATCTCATTCAAGTGAGCAAGTCACAGGTATAATGGGCTGGTTTAGTGGGAGGGAATTGTTGTTCCGTTGCTGAGCACTGTTCAACTCTGCGACCTCATGGACTGCAGCATGCCAGGTTTCCCTGTTCTTCACTGTCTCCCAGAGTTTGTTCAAAATCTTGTCCATTGAGTTGGTGATGTCATCCAACCATCACATCCTCTGTCACTCACTTCTCCTCCTGCCCTCAGTCTTTCCCAGTGGGAGACAGAGATGCAGTGAAATGGCCCTCCAAGATGAAATATATTCTACTAGGTGAGAGGGCCATAGCGATAGTGAGTCCACAATGGACTATTACCTGAACTGATTTCAGGTAAATGGTACTTACTCAGAGGTTGAAGGATCAAAGTCAGGGCTCTGACTCAAGGAAATAGGAGTACTTGGGGGGAAGGGTAATGTGTTAAAACTTGGGAAGAGGGGTAAGCAGGAACCTCAACTGAGCCAAAGGCAGGGCTGGATAGTTGACGATGGTTTGAGGTCCATCACTATGGGAGGTCATACCTGGGACTTTATTCCATGTTCTAAATGGAAAAGTAGGACTTGGGAAGCAGCGTGGAATTATACTTCTTTTCATTGGCAAGCTGAGTCTTAGAGCAACATCTGTTTTTAATATAATCTGCATATAAATATGGAGAAGGCAATGGCACCCTACTCCAGTACTCCTGCCTGGAAAATCCCAAGGACGGAGGAGCCTGGTGGGCTGCAGTCCATGGGGTCGCTAAGAGTTGGACAGAACTGAGCGACTTCACTTTCACTTTTCACTTTCATGCATTGGAGAAGGAAATGGCAACCCACTCCAGTGTTCTTGCCTGGAGAATCCCAGGGATGGGGGAGCCTGGTGGGCTGCCATCTCTGGGGTTGCACAGAGTTGGACACGACTGAAGCAACTTAGCAGCAGCATATAAATATATATACACACATATAGATATGTGTTTATGACTGTGTACACATACACAGTCAGCTGTAAAATTGGATTAGTCAATGACTTGGAAAAGATAAGATTTTAGGAAGATCTATCAATGGTCCAAACTGTGGTCAGCCAGTCAGGGCCATAAAGAAATTGGGAGGAGTCTAAACGCTATGAAGATCAGCAAGACCTAGATAGAGGGTCCCTGCTGCTAAGTCGCTTCAGTCATGTCTGACTCTGTGCGACCCCATAGACGGCAGCCTACCAGGCCCCCCTCTCTCTGGGATTCTCCAGGCAAGAACACTGGAGTGGGTTGCCGTTTCCTTCTCCAGAGGGTCCCTAGCCCAGTAAAATATGTAGATCTACTCTGTAAGGTTTTCCAGTAGTCATGTATGGATGTGAGAGTTGGACTGTGAAGAAGGCTGAGTGCTGAAGAATTGATGCTTTTGAATTGTGGTGTTAGAGAAGACTCTTGAGAGTCCCTTGGACTGCAAGGAGATCCAGCCAGTCCATTCTAAAGGAGATCAGTCCTGGGTGTTCTTTGGAAGGAATGACGCTAAAGCTGAAACTCCAGTACTTTGGCCACCTCATGCGAAGAGTTGACTCATTGGAAAAGACTCTGATGCTGGGAGGGATTGGGGGTGGGAGGAGAAGTGGATGACAGAGGATGAGATGGCTGGATGGCATCACTGACTTGATGGACAGGAGTTTGAGTGAATTCTGGGAGCTGGTGATGGACAGGGAGGCCTGGTGTGCTGCAATTCATGGGTCGCAAAGAGTCGGACACGACTGAGTGACTGAACTGAACTGAACTCTGTAAGGAGTGCCTGGTGAGTGCTCAGAGAATATGTGGAATTCCAGAGCTGCTCCTCTTCTCTTTGTATTATATCTTGTCTTTTATTTTCCTATTTGCAGTTCCATTCTACCTCTAATCTTGTTTCTGTGCTATTCTTTTCCCAGAACTGGTTTTGGATTTTGAACTTTGGTTTCTTCTATCTCTCCCCTGGCAAGCCCTCTTTATTAACTAGCCCTGTTTGATGTGGATCTCGACTTCCCACAGACATTTACTGCTCTCTCATGCAGACTCTATAGGCCAGGGCCCAATTTTGTAAACGGACTTGGAAAGATAGTAGTTATTGCTATTTCTGAACAATTCTGTTGTCTTTGGACCATCCCTATCCTCATTTATTATCAGTATATTCGATAGAGAAGTATTTCCCAAAGTATGCTCACTGCATGCTTAGTCCTATGAAATGGTCTATGAAAAGAGTTCTGTGACCATATATGTTTGGGAAGCAGAGTATGATATATCCTCCTCTTGGGAGTCGAACTATGAATGTTAGCACATTAAAGGCTCTGATAAGTCCTTCAGGAAATGAAACTCTTCATAAACAAATGTTTTCCAAAGTTTCTTGTTCTGCTACTTAAAATTCCATAGACATAATGTTCCAAAGAACAAATTTGAGGAAATGCTGGCACAAAGCATAGTTTGTACTGGATTTTCTATTTAAATTGTTAGGCTAAATGAACTTTATTGATAGTCATCAAGTCTAGCAGAGAATAGAGCATACATTGCAAATATTTTCTTTTGATAGAGCATTCCCATGACCACAAAATCTCTTTTGAGACTGTATAGGAGACTTCTTAAGGTTCTACGTGTGACTACCTCATGTTAGGATAAGAAGTAAAAGCAGTTGACCTTCAGAATATTATTCAAATATGATTTTGTCCTGGGAACAAAATAAAACATGTACTGAATTTATTTTAATTAGAAATGCACAATAAAGTAGAAATAACTGTACTGGTTAACATGACCTAGAATTAGTTTCTCATGAAGGAAGAGACAGCTCTTCAACTAGTAGTAATTAGGCCTCCCCTTTAATCAGTGGGACAGTGAAAACCAGTGAGAAGTAAGTACTTGTCTCTTATAATCTTAGCAGAGGGAGACTTGAGGTCTTTAGGCAATAATGCAGCATTCAGAATGTGCACTATAAAATTTCTGAGCTGTATTGACAAGTCTGGGGCTGTTAGTTTTTATGGAATGCAGTTGCATCTTTTATGCTGGTAATCCTAAGTCATTCAACCAAACTCAGCAAGCAATACGAAGGACGGTGGAAGTGGAATTCAGGAGAAACATAATTTTATAGTGCCAGTGATTCTGTGGCCCATTACTCTGAGTGAGTCTAAGCCTGGGAGAAGGAATGGATGGGAGTGAGGGTCAGCCCACTCCCTCACTTATGGGAAAGAATGTTAATCTGCTTTCCTCTCTTTTCCCAAGTGCCTTTTCTAGCATGAGCGTGCTGTGTGTCAAGCATGATTTTAGTGGTTGGTGATTTGTGTTCCTCACAAAAATGGCTTCCTTAAACAAACCAAAGTCTTCAACTGGAGATCAATATGGTAGTGCCCTTCCAAGGGATTTTCAAGGATAATTTGGCTATATGCACTTTTTACCTTGTGCATGGGCTTTGGAGCTAACCTCCATGGGAGAGGGGACCCTATTGAACTCAGATATCCTGTCCGCTAGTTCTGAGACTTGATCCTATTTCTGATTCTCCTTCTCAAGCAGGGATCTTGTTGGGAGAGGGGAAAACTGAGTCACATTTCAGGAAGAGTCATGGGAGAAGCATTTGTTACCAGCCATGTATATTCTAAGGAAGAGAATGTCCTTTCTCTACAAACACTCTTTCCTGGGGCAGGGGAGCAGTTATGGTGAACACAGAAGTTGGTATCACATTTTTCTTTGCTTACTACACACAGTAAAAATACTATTTTTTTTGTAAACTGCTTGATTCAGCCATGTGGCTTGTATTGGGAACATTGTGATAAACAGCTAGAAGAATTTTGACTGTGGAAACTAACATAAGTGCTGGCAGTTGAAGCCCATTCATTTTGGTATAGAATTTTTATGGAAACCAAAATAAAATTTTAATTCTATTAATAAAAACAACAAATGATAACATATTTGTCTTGCACTTTGAAAATATCAGGTTGATTCATAGCGTGTAACTTTAATGTAATTCACCCTGGTGAGATCTACTCATAATAGTGAAACAGATTATAGCAACTCTGAAACAGATGGTTATATGTGTCTACATATATCCACTGGCTATGGATACATATTGCTGTATCACTGTATTGTTGACCTGAAACAGTCTGCCAGTTACTTCTCAAGCAAAAATAGACTTATTGAAGATCAGCAAAGAATTGCAATTTGGAATCTGCAGCCATGGGAAGTTATGCATCAGTCCCCACACAGCAAGGAGAGAACTCTTTTAAAGTGGGGAAAAGGAAGTTGGGAAGGGTTGAGTAAACAGAGGGTCCAGGGGAGGAACTGAGAGTCTGGTCTAGTGACTTTTCACTGGCTAAGTTATAACAGTCTCTCATTGGCTGAGCTCTCCCTGGGCAAGAAGAGGAAGTCTTTCTTCTTTCTTTTGGATTCTCCTATCATAATAGGGAATGAAAGCTTTCTTTCTGACCTCCTGACTCTATTTTAATTGAGGTTTTCTATTCATTTTTATGAAAGTGAAAGTTGCTCAGTCATGTCCAACTTTTTGTGATCCCACGGACTGTAACCCGCCAGGCTCCTCTGTCCATGGAATTCTCCAGGCAAGAAGACTGGAGTGAGTAGCCAGTCCAAGTTGTGCTAGTGGTAAAGAACCCGCATGCCAATGCAGAAGAAATAAGAGACACAGTTTTGATCCCTGGCTCATGAAGATCTCCTGGAGGAGAGCATGGCAACCCACTCTAGTATTCTCACCTGGGGGACCCATTGGACAGAGTAGCCTGGGGGGACTACAGTCCATAGTGTTGCAGAGTTGGGCACAACTGAAGCGACTTAGTGTGCATTAATTTTTGTAGTATGTAATATGCAATTGTTTGTATTGACTATTATGTGCTTTAAAGTATAAAATTTCTCTGCACAGATGCACAAGGAACAGCGGTTATTTCTGGGAAGGAGAGCTTGGAGGGTTGGGGGAATGTTTGAATTTTTAAAATTACATGCATATGTGTGCTCAGTTGTTTTTCAGCTCTGCGTTCCTATGGACTGTAGCCTGCAAGGCACCTCTGTCCACGGAATTTTCCAGGCAAGAATACTGGAATGGGTTGCCATTGCCTTCTCCAGGGGATCTTCCCAATCTAGGGATCTAACTTGCATCTCTTGCTTCTTTTACACTGGCAGGTGGATTTTTTACCATTGCACTACCATACCCTTAGTTTAAAAAAAAAAAAAAAAACTGGTAAATCTTTTCATGATGCTAAGCCACCAGAATAGGGAGGGGAAGGTCCAGGGCCTGGGATGCCAAACAATCTGATGATTCCTAGAGAAACTGACACGCTCCTTTCATGAAGATACAATTAGGCCAGAGGTGTGTCTTGCTAAGAAACTTACAAGCGATGGGTAATATAGGTCATTCCTAGACTCCACCAAGCAGGAGATCCTTAAGGTACTAGGAAGGAAAAAAAAAAACCCTTTTTCCTAAGCATTCATTTTTGTTGTCGTAACAGAAAGTGGTGAAAAGAAAATTTAGGCTTATGCACAGAACTGTCATAATGGTTTTGAATTTTATCATCCCTCCCATCTCCTTTTTCCTTTCCTGCCTTTTTGGAGAGGAGGAGTTGACAATACAGTGGGTGTTGTGTACTATGGGAGGGGTCCCAGGTTGAGAAGCAAGAGTCCAAGGGGCTGCGGAGTTGAAGGTGCAGAATGATCCCTCCCTGGATGGCTGGTTCTCTTGGTCAGTCTGCATTTATTCATTTTTTCTGGAAGAATAAAGTCTTGCTCACTTTTCATCTTGATAGATTTTTCTTTCTGCCCTCTCTGCATTTCTGTCTTTGCTGAACAGCTATGATATTAGCCCTGATGTTTCTTCAGACATTTTTTTTTTCCCTAAGACTTCGGGCAGGAATTCAGACAGCTGCCATTCTGTCTTGGGCCTTTTGGATGATTGATTAAACATGTTTTCAGATTCCACTCTTGGTTTCTATCCACTCTTCAGTGTTGAGGCTTTGGGACTGGGTCAAGAGGAGAGTGTCAAAGATGTGTCTACATGTCCTATGGACTGGGTCGTGTCCTCCTTTTCTGGAGAACCCAGACTAACACAGGCTCCTACCACCCACAGAGAATGGGAGACAGGAGTGCTATATCTTTCAAAGATTACATTTTAAAGGAATGGCTATCGGGTTTTTGAGAAAGACATCCTTGAGTTGCAAAAATTAGCAAAGATTGGGAGAAGATTTACATCTCAACAAGTCAGAAAGAGAATTGACAGTTGCAAGTTTTCTAAAGTAAATGCATTAAGAAAAGGGAGGTTAAGGATCTATAGTCAGAAAACAAACCTATAGTCAAGCCAAGGAGATAATGTCATCTTTGTCATGCACCAGTCACTTTTATATGTCTTGAGAAGCAGAATTATATTTAGGCATCAGCAGCAGAGGGCATTTAATTTTTCCATAATATTTTTAAAAGAGTTTACATTTTAAAAACGTAATAGATACTCCCATGAACAAGAACTTAGTTTTTCTTTAGGAATAATTAACCTAAATGAGATAAAGTATGTTATTAACATTCACTTATAAGCAATGCCTGGTTCCCAAAATTGATTTGATTGACTCTTTTGTGAAATTTTTCCTGGCTGTCGCAATTCCAGTTTATGGCCCTAGAGAAGATGCGATAGTAAATAATCCAGATAAGATAGTATGGCATCCTAATGGAATTATACTACAGAGTAAATATGAAAGCATCTGGCACAGTGTCTAATATGAGATGTCCTCAAAAAATGTTTTTCAAAGTAGACATTGGACTGCTTCCCATTTTCTGGTCCCAGACCAAACGCTCACTGGTATTTCACCCTCCGATATTTCTACCAGAGGCGTACAATCCTGTGCTTTTAGCATCACCACGTGTTGCTATGCAGAGATTTCATGTTACTGGGAAGAATTCAAACACATTTGGTGATGGTAACTGGTGGGCAGGGAGGTGACCTGTGAGGGAGCAAAGGAATGAAGGAACAGCAAGAGTGGTGATGGTAAAAGTTTGCAGGAGCAGGGAGGGGAAGATGGCGGGAAAGGACATCAGCCACCCATGGAACATGTGGAGCCCTTGCTGCGCCATCTGATAGTCCATGGGTAGGTGGGGCAGGCTGAGTCCTGGCCAGAATCCTCTGACCATTCAGGTTTACATGGTGATGAAAAGCAGGGACTCTTGAGCAGATTATTCAGAGTGAAGTGAGCCAGAAAGAAAAACACCAATACAGTATACTAACGCATATATATGGAATTTAGAAAGATGGTAATGATAACCCTGTATGCGAGACAGCAAAAGAGACACAGATGTATAGAACAGTCTTTTGGACTCTGTGGGAGAGGGAGAGGGTGGGAAGATTTGGGAGAATGGCATTGAAACATGTATAATATCATACAAGAAATTAATCGCCAGTCCACGTTCAATGCAGGATACAGGATGCTTGGGGCTGGGATGACCCAGAGGGATGGTATGGGGAGGGAGGTGGGAGGGGGGTTCAGGATGGGGAGCACGTGTACAACCGTGGTAAATTCATGTTGATGTATGGCAAAACCAATACAATATTGTAAAGTAATTAGCCTCCAATTAAAATAAATAAATTAAAAAAAATAAAAATAAAAGTAAAAAAAAAAAAGAAAAGCGGGGGCTCTTGGAAGTCTGGTTGGAAACGATTTATTTGCATTCTGACCCTAGCAGCTGGCTGTGTGACTTGGAGGATATTATTCAACCTTAATGTCATTGATAGAAGAAGATAGTTATATAAGGCTCATTCGGGGCATTAGATGGGATGTGTGTAAACACTTGAGCACAGTAGCAGGTCCATTTGGGCCAAAAACAAACTACTAAAAGCAAGGACAGGAATGGAAAATGCCAGTTTCCCTGCCTCAGGTTTTCAGAGGGCTTCCCTGCCGAGGTTTATGCTGCCGCTACTTCCAGTCTCTGGGCTAAGAATAAAACTCATTAAAGCACATTCTCTTTTGATGAAGTGGTAGGAAAGAGGGTATTGAACTCACCAGTTGACAGTGTTTTGAGAAAGCGGGAAGTGTGGGCCTGCTGCAGTCAACTGAGTGTCTGAGGGTTTGTTTTGTGCCTCTGATTATTCATTTTCTGTGATTCAGAAATTGCCTAAATGTTTTAATTATGTTCCTTTCATTGTATTTTAATGAGCTAATGAATTCTTTCACCCACTTTTTATCCAACAATGGGCCAATAATTATAACACCCAGAAAATCTTTTGAAATTGCCAGGAATCAAAATTCAGTGGAGTTCTTTCTGGGTATTAAAATGAATGTGCTAATTTCGCTAGCTAACAAGCAGCTTTGAACACCCACTGTGCGCCCAGCCCCACACAGAATGTGAGGGACGTGAAAGAAAAAAGAACCAGAAGTCTACCTTCACTTTAGTTTTACTTTAGAATGTAAGTAACTTATCTCCTTTTCATCTTGTTTCTTCATTCATTTACTTCGTAACCATCGGTGGAGCTCATATTTCATGTCGGGCACTGTGCCAGGTATGTTGTGACTGGATGCTTATGGAGCATAAAGTGTAAGATCAGGATTAGTGAGAGATGAGCTATGGGATCAGATAACAGAGACTTTACCTAGGATTAAGTAAAGGGGAGACTGAAGGTTTTCAATCTGGAGTGATGTGGTCAGATTTACATGTTTTATATACATGACTCGGGTTGTGAGGAGGCAAATGGATTAGAGAAAGAGTTACTGGTTATAATGAGACTTCTGTGGTTTTGCAGGAGAAAATGGAAGCAGTGGAAGAAGGGTTGGCTGGTGGACACCTGAGGATCCTTTGTTTCCTTCTGCCCACCTTCCAGGAGGCTTTGATTTCCTGGGACCTGTGGGGTTATGAGAAGTCCGCCTGTGGCGCCATGGGGGTAGAGGACGTGGTTTGGGCTAACGCGCTCACACTGGGTGTAGACGGATGGACTGTGCTGATGAGCACAGACTACGTCCCTTATCACCTGCAGGGCTGGGGATTGTTTTCAGGTGAACATAGTACTTAAAAGCATCTAATCACAGTGACTCTTCACTTTTCTGAGGATTCTGTGACCAGTACTCATTCTTGCTCTGGAGAATGTAATGTAGATATGAGACAGACTCCCTGGAGGTCATATTATTTTCTAAAGCCAATGACAGGTAAGTGCAGGGACAGCTGTGAGGCTCAAAGTAGTCACCAGGGGAACTCTTGAGAACTACCCATTCAGATTAAGAGAGTCCAAATGACCATAGGGGGACATATGTATGTGGTGACTTCTCTGACCTTCACCACCCTTAGCTCTTTCAAGCTTTGTTCTCTGTATTGAAGCCCTTTATATTGACATATATAAAGGATCTCTTTTTCCTATCCACAAACTGGCTGATACAAGGTAATAGTTAAATTTGTGAGGCAGGTTGATATGGTTTGAGAGCATCATCTTCAATTGGGAAGAAAAATGCTTACGTGTGAATCCTTGGGCAATACCAATACTTGGGAATCAGTGGAGGGAGACCAGAAATAAGACCAAAAAAGGAACTGTCTGATGCAGAGGAAGAGAACTAGTGGATTATAATGTGGAAACCAAAGCATTAAGTTTCAAAGAGGAGGAGGAATTTGCGAAGTAACAAGACTTGGTAAGAGAGAACAAATGATCAGCCAGTAGATTTGGTGGAAATAAAGTCACATTAGATCTTTGCAAGAATAGTTTCAGTTGAGATATAAAGGATGAAGCCATTGTAGGGTCAGCTAGAAGAACTGGCCCAGTGAATTCACCCATATGAAAACAGACCATGAGTTTTGACTGCTAGTTCACTTTAAACATGTATCTCTGTTGGGAAATTTTCCTCTTATATCTCAGTGTCCCAAGGTAGAAACTAGAAATGCTCCTCTTCCCTGACCTTCCTTGCTCCTAGAGCAAGGACATGTAACTTGGGCTCTGCTAACCTAAGAAACCCATTTGAGATTTTAATTCAGAAGATACTGAAGGATACACAGTGCAACTCTGGTAAATGTCCACACTGAAAATATTTATGATACGATAACTTAAGAGCCTTAAGATATCCCTACACTTTGATTCTGTAATCTCATTACTCAAAATTGGAAATTATCAGAGGCCAAAGCTATACTTGCTAAGATGATCACAGCTGCATGTTCCATCCATAAAAGGAAAAAATGGAAATGTCCATCCTTAGTAAAATGGTCAAATAAACCGTGATGCATGTACTTGATGGAATATTATTCAGTTTGTATCTTTCATATTAGTGCCTATCACATGGTAGTCATTTGTTAAAATAATGTTAAAGTGAAAATTATGGAGACTGTGCATGGAAAAACATATGGTTTCTTGTGGTAACAATAAGTAAAAGACAAAATGAATTTATATATATATGATTACACCTATGAAAAGTAAGAATACATGAGTACCTGGACTCTAAATGAACTCAAAACTCAAAAATGAAAAGATTTGCAGTAGGACTGGGAGTACATATGTGATCCCCCCCCCCCCCTTTAATACTGTTACTATGTTTATCACTATAGGCTTCCATAGTGGCTCAGATGGTAAAGAACCTGCCTGCAAGGCAGGAGACCCAGGTTCAATCCCTAGGTCAGGAAGATCCCCTGCAGAAGGCAATGGCTACCCATTCCATTATTCTTGCCTGGAGAATTCCATGGACAGAGGAGCCTGGCAGGGCTACAGTCCAAGATGTTGCACAGTTGGACACTACAGAAGCAACTTAGCATGCACACATCCATGTTTATTACCTATACCACAATAAGCTGAAGTTCAAAATTCAAAAAGAGAAAAGGAAAGAAATAAGCCAAATAAGTCCAGTGCAATTCCTGCTTTGTTCTGGGCTCCAACTGTCCTAGGCCATTCTGCCATCTTAGGTGATTCCATCCACAGGCTTCAGAAGGAAAGTTTCTATTGATTTGCCCACCAAGCCAGGAAAACTATGACTCATGTCTGAGGAAGTTGGCTGCTTCTGTGACACTGCAGTCCATCAAGACCTGCTCTGGAGATTTCTACCTTCATGATCCTTCAGAGAGGTGTGCAAGAAACATCAAAGGAGGGAAATGTGTACTTGGAGCTATGCTCTGCTTCTCGGTTTGACAGCTTTAATTGGGAGTCTGAGAGGCAGCAGGTTCCGGGAAAGAGAAGAGGCTTTGGAGTCTGTATCAGCTGGGTGGTGTGCAGGTGTGTGCAACAGTAAATCTTACTAGAGTGGCTTACATAGTTTTAAACACTTTTATTCTCCTCCTTTAACAAGAAGTCAGGTGGTAGATAGTCCTGAATGGCCTGGTGGCTTACTAAGAAAATCAGTGATCCAGACTTCCTAGCCTTTGGTCTCTGTGTTGATCCTTGCAGCAAGAAAGCCATAGTAAATCCACATTCCTGGTAGAGGGAAGATGAAATACCTGCAGACCTTCTCTTCCATCTCCTCAGTCAGAACACGTCATCTAATCACTCTTAGCTCCAGGAAATGCTGGAAGGTTATTTTTCATTCTGTTTCAGACTTTCTATTTCCTTATCTGAAAAGGGAAATTCAATGAACTGTCTTATACGGTTGTTGTAAGGGTGCAATAACTGAGTCAGGAAAAGATCTCATCCAGCACGAGGGACCTCAGGTATGTTAAGGATAAACTCAGTGAAGCTAGGACCGCAAGAGCCTGACCATGAGTCACATTCAAATGAGTTGTGTGATTGCAAAGCCTTTGAATGGTGTTTTCATGTTTTTCACTTGAAAAAAAAAATCTTAGGTTTAAAAAAATCATTACATATATGTAGTTGAGGGACAAACAGTCCTATAACCAATAGTCCCATATCCTCAATACACCCCATGTTTAACCTCTCTAAGTGGTAGAGGGCTGGTTGGTTGTCTGGCTGACAGTCTGGGAGAGGTGTTCTATGACAGTGGTGCCCCAACCTCTGGGCTCTAATGCCTGATAATCTGAGGTGGAGCTGATGTAATAATAATAAAAATAAAGTGCACAGAAATGTAAGGGGCTTGAATAATCCCAAAACCATTCACCTGCTCCCTCCCGCAATTTTCTGTGGAAAAATTGTCTTCTAAAAAACTGGTCCATGGTACCAAAAAGGTTGGGGATTCTATTCTAAGAATCTGTCTTAAAAATTATTAGCAAATCTTTGGGACATTCAAAAGGTATAAAGAATTAATAATTGAACTAGTAGTCAATGACCATAGTTCCAGATATTTATCTATTAATAGGAAGAATAGTCCCATTAAATACACCAAATAAGATGTTGGAATGCATATACACATACTCTGTGCCACACACTTTAAAAAATGAATGGCTGAGCTGCCAGGAACATACACAAACTCATGAGGGGCTAAACTAAAGCAACACTGTGAATCTAGAGAGGTAAGCAAGTGCTAGAGCACTTGCTAATCTTTGATGACTTAGGCCTTTGATTTCATGGCCACTGAAGGACAGTTGACAAAGCCCCGTGCTTGGGAACATGGTCATTCAGATCAGAGACACTTGAATGTAGTTAGAACTCCCAGAGGGTAGAACCCTCTGGGAAAGTTTGAGCTAAACACATGCTTCTCTGAAAAGGATAGAGTAAGGCACATAAATTCAAGTATCTCTATGGTGACTTTCAACCCTTCTTATCTTCCCAGCATCTATCATACTTCAGAGATTTCTGGAACCTCCAAGTTCTGAGACTTTGGGGACTTCTGAGGCTCTGTATGATAAACCCTTTGCTTCTTCGCTTGGCTCCCCACATGCTGTTTGCTTTCTGCTCTTTATCATTCGCCAAGGTAGTCGCCTCATCTCCGCATGTTTCCAATTTCTGAAACTGCTGTCTTTGTCAAAAGCTGTTTCCTCTCCTCTCTATCCTCATGGGTGTCTGCATTTATTCTGTTTCTGGAACAGAGTTGTGTTTTAGGAGCCAGGAGAGGTAAATATGAAGAATGAACCTGTAAACGTTTAAACAGAAAGTCCAAAGTGTAGGGCTTTGCTGGTGCTTCCTTAGTCCGTGTCATGGTCACATTTCTTCAAAGACTACAAACACTGCTCCTGCGGCCCACAACTTCCCACTCAAATAGCTGCTCACTTCTCTTGCCTGCCAATGCACAATGTTCTTTCACTTTCTCTCTCTACCCTGTTGTATCACACTCCTTTCAACTCTGTACATGGAGATTTTTCAAAGTATTCCAGGTGATACTAAAATGAAGGTTGAGAACCACTGCTGCTGATAGATATGTTGATTTGTTGATATTATGATTAAGCTAGTGGAGACTATCCATTAACACATTGATGGTTAGTGATTTCTTGTGTTGAGTTTAAACCAGCCGTGTGTTTCAAGTTGTTACGTCATAATAGTTTCAACAGCCTGGAGTCTATCCCTGCCCCTTTCAGAGTATATTGAGCTGGTGTGTGCATTTGCACACCTAAACACATGCTCTTGGAATGTGGTCCGAAACTTCACTGACTGTCTTACTGCCTTGAATAGCCACTTGCAGAAACTTCTGAGAAGATCAGATACTGACTTTTTACCAAAAAAGCAATTCCATATGAAAAATACTGTTATTAGACAACAAGACTTATATTTTATATAAATATATTTTATAACTATACTTATATTTCTTAAGGAGAAAAATATGAGCTCTATCTGCTGTGATGCTTTTGGGAACTTGAGATGCTTTTCTGAGTTACTGTTGTCATTCAGTTCTACGCAATCATAATCCAATACTATATTAAGTCAAAAACAGTGGCTACATTTCTTTTTTTAATATGTATTTATTTGTATTTATTTGGCTGTGTCTGTCAGGGCATGCAGGATCTTTTGTTGCAGTGCATGGGCTTCTCTCGTTGTGGTTCCCAGGCTTGCCTGTGGCATGTCGGATCTTAGTTCTCGGACCAGGGATTGAACCTGTCTCCTTCGCACAGGAGGGTGGATTCTCGCTGGACCACCAGGGAAGTCCCAGTGGCTAAGTTTCCAACGAGAGTGCATGTAATTTTGGCTGTCAAAGTAGAAAGGATGAGAAATGATGTAGTTGCTCGCATTAACTGAAGTGAACATTGATGGCAACTTGCTTTGGTTGAATTTCAGTATTAAAAATCATGTGAGGAATACAGAGGTGAAAAGGATATTTTCTTATTCTAAGGAACTTACAGTCCAGAGCAGAACTTACAATCTAAAAGAAGAAAAAGATAACTCCAACCTAAGAAAAGACCAGAGAAAAGGTCATCATGGAAGCACAATAACAAAGGAATCCTCTTAGTAATTTTGTGAACTCCCCAACTCCTTTTTTGGAGCTATTAGAAGGGTGAAAAGAGCTTTTAGTTTCCAGTGTAAGACCTGGAAAATAAAAAGGAAATGCCCTCTGGGTCCAAAGAGAAGGGGTGAGTGCCAGCATCATGCCCACTTGGAAGGTGATTAGTGTTTCCTAAATGCCTACCACGTGCTGGATGTGTATTGTAGTTTCAGGGACCTGTGCTCCCTCCTAGCACAGTCAGTGGTTTGATGTGAGATCTGAGTGATTCTGCCTGTTTTCTTGAAAGCTTTTCCCATCCCCCTTCTAACTGATTCAGGTACTTATTCTCACAACACCTAGTTTCACTGATGTTACATGTCACTGTGTAACACATTGGGACATAGAAGATGTGTCTGGAAAGTTCCACTGGGCCATCATGTTCAGCCTGAATGATACAACGAAGTGTCCAAAGGGGCCTTAGAGCTCATCTTATTTGCTCTCTTGCTCCCTTGATTTGGAGCAAGATCTCAGGCTTCCCTGGTGGCTCAGAGGTTAGAGCGTCTGCCTGGAATGTGGGAGACCTGGGTTCGATCCTTGGGTCGGGAAGATCCCCTGGAGAAGGAAATGGCAACCCACTCTAGTACTCTTGCCTGGAGAATCCCATGGAGGGAGGAGCCTGGTAGGCTACAGTCCATGTGGTCACAAAGAGTCAGACCTGACTGAGCGACTTCACTTTCTTTCACTTTCACTTTCCCTTGATTATATCTGATCACACATTTTTTCTAATAACTATGTCGAATACCAGTTTTTGAAATAAAATTAACTAAAAAATTTAAATGCATTTTCTCAGTTGCACTAGTCATAATATTTGAAGTGCTCAATCGTCACATGTGGCTAGTGGCTACCATACTGGACATCTCAGGTCAAGGAGATAATGTCATAATTTATGATTTCAGATCTCACATTCAAGTCTTTAATCCATTTTGAGTTTATTTTTGTGTATGGTATAAGATAGTAGTCTAATTTCATTCTTTTGCACATGGCTGTCCATCTTTCCCAACATTATTTATTGAAGAAATGGTCTTTTCCCTATTATATATTCTCAGCTCCCTTGTCATAAACTAATTGACAAACTATGTGTAGGTTTATTTCTGGGCTCTCTGTTCTGTTATATTGATCTGTATGTCTGGTCTTTTGCTAATACCATAGTGCTTTGGTTACTGTAGCTTTGTAATATAGTTTGAAATCAGGAGTGTTATGCAGAATTTTTTTAGGAAAGTTTTAAACTATAGATGTAATTTATTTTATAGATAAAAGATTTTTAGATTGTCTCTTTTTGAGGTAGTTTTTGTAAGTTGTGCTTGAGGAGATTATCTACTTTATATAAATTGTCAAAATACTATTTTCTTATCTTTTTAAATATTTCTAGTTTTTTTTTTTGGTAGTTTTAGTTTTTATATAGATCCAAATTGAGGTCCAAGTTGGACAATAGATGAGTGTACACATATATTTACATTTCTGTCTTACACATAAAACAATCAAGTTGTAATCTTATCTTTGTAGTCACAAATTTCCCTGTTCTCCCCTAGCTTCCTATTTCATCCAGGTGCCCACATCCTCCCACCCCAAGCCCCTATTTCTAGTTTTTTAAAAAATAATCTTTGGAGTATTACTCAGCCATTAAAAAAGAATTCATTTGAATCAGTTCTAATGAGGTGGATGAAACTGGAGCCTATTATACAGAGTGAAGTAAGCCAGAAGGAAAAACACCAATACAGTATACTAACGCATATATATGGAATTTAGAAAGATGATAACAATAACCCTGTGTATGAGACAGCAAAAGAGACACTGATGTATGGAACAGTCTTATGGACTCTGTGGGAGAGGGAGAGGGTGGGAAGATTTGGGAGAATGGCATTGAAACATGTAAAATATCATGTATGAAACGAAATGCCAGTCAAGGTTCAATGCACGATCCTGGATGCTTGGGGCTAGAGCACTGGGACGACCCAGAGGGATGGTATGGGGAGGGAGGAGGGTGGAGGGTTCAGGATGGGGAGCACATGTATACCTGTGATGGATTCATTTTGATATTTGGCAAAACTAATACAATTATGTAAAGTTTAAAAATAAAATTAAAAAAAAAAGAACTAGGGGAGGGGCAAATTAGTGGTAGGGAATTAAGAGATACAAACTACTATGTATAAAATAAATAAGCTGAGTATATACTGTACAGCACAGGGAATTTTATAGCTTTAAATGGAATACACTGTATAAAAATATTGAATCACTGTGTTGTTCACCTGAAACTAATGAATTGAACAAGATTGTAAATCAACTATATTTCAATAAAAAAATTTTTAAGGAACCAAAAAAAAAAATCTTATTTAGTTACTTCAGTTTTGACCATTCTGGGCCTTCACTGCTACTTGGGCTTTTCTCTAGTTGTGGTGTGTGGGGCTGTTCACTGACGCGGCTTCTCTTGCTGTGGACGTAGTTCTAGGGCACAAGGGCTTCCGTAGCTGTGGCATATGGGCTCAGTAGCTATGGCTCTTGGACTCTGGAGCACAGGCTCAGTAGTTGTGGCTCCCGGGCTTAGTTCTGCAGCATGTGGGATTTTCTCAGTCAGATATCAAACCTGTGTCTCCTGCTTTGGCAGGTGAATTCTTCACCACAGAGCCACCAGGGAAGCTGTCTTATTTCTTTTGCAAATGTAGGCTCTTAAACTATATCCTTGCTCTTGGTTTTATCTTGTAATTCTTATTTTCTTGATCTGTCTTACCAGTGACTTGTCAACATTCTTATTCTTGTGGAAAAACCAGTAGTTATCTTTGTTTATCCACTCTGTCATGCACACATACACACAATTAACTTTGTTTCCTTTTTGTGGTTCTGTTGGGGGTCTAATTTCCTATTCTAACTTCTGGTAGTGGACTCCTAGTTAATGATTTTAAGAATTTCTTCTTTTCTATTACATGCAAATAATATTACAGAATTTCCACTGAGAACATCTTTTAGTGCTTCAAGGTTTCATATACTATATTTTCATTATTGGTTGGTTAAAGGGAGTTTTTAACCTTTAAAGGGGCTTCCCTGATAGCTCAGTAGGTAAAGAATCCGTCTGCAATGCAGGAGACCCTGGTTTGATTCCTGGGTTGGGAAGATCTGCTGGAGAAGGGAAAGGCTACCCATTCCAGTATTCTGGCCTGGTGAATTCCATGGACTGTATAGTCCATGGGGTCACAAAGAGTTGGATATGACTGAGTGACTTTCACTTCGCTAAAGGGAGTTTTACAAATTTACATTATGGTTTTTGAAACTGCATAGGCTATTTGGATATCATTTGCTTGATTTCCAAATATTTGAGAATTTTATAGCTACTTTTTCTTATTGATTTCCTGGTTAATATTACTGTCACCAGAAGACATCTGTATGATTTTAATACTATGGAATTTAAGAGTTGGTTTATGGACAAGCATATGGTCAATTTTGGTAGGTGTCCATATGCAGTTGAAAAGAATGTGTGGGGGAATAAATATATATTATGCATATAATATAAATCACAAAATTATATAACTCTTGTTTGTAATATTGTTTAAAGCTCATTTACACCCTTTTTGTCTGCTTTTCTATCAATTACTGGAAGAAGAATGTTTATCTCCCACCATGATCATAGATTTTTTTCCATTCTTTCAATTCTGACAGTTTGCTTTGTATATTTTGAGACTGATATCAAGTGCATACAGACTTAGATTTTTAGATCTTATTGGGTTGACCTCTTTATCAGTACTACATATCTCTCTTTATCTCCTGTAATGCTTTCTGTCATAAAGAACAGTTTCTACAATGTTAGTAATTATACCAGTTTTATTTTGGTTTGCATGGTATATTTTGTTTCATATTTTTTTAACCTTCAACATTTCTATGTAATTCAAAACATTCTTCTGTGAGCAGAATATAGTTGGATTTTGTTTTTTGTTCAGTCACTCAGTTGTGTCTGACTCTTTTGCAACCCCATGAACTGCAGCATGCCAGGCTTCCCTGTCCTTCATCTTCTGCAGCTTGCTCAAACTCATGTACATTGAGTAGCAATGATGCCATCCAACCATCTCATCCTCTGTTGTTCCCTTCTCCTCCTGCCTTCGATCTTTCCCAGCATCACAGTCTTGTCCAGTGAGTCAGCTCTTTGCATCAGGTGGCCAAAGTATTGGAGCTTCAGCTTCAGTCCTTCCAATAAATATGCAGGCTTGATTTCCTTTTGGATTGACTGGTTTGATCTCCATAAATTCCAAGGGACTCTCAAGAGTTTTCTTCACCACCACAGTTCAAAAGCATCAATTCTTTGGTGCTCAGCCTTCTTTATGGTCCAACTCTCACATCCATACATGACTATTGGAAAAACCATAGCTTTGACTAGATGGAGCTTTGTCTGCAAATTAATGTCTCTGCTTTTTAATATGCTGTCCAGGTTTGTCATAGCTTTTCTTCCAAGGAGCAAGTGTCTTAATTTCATGGCTGCAGTCACCATCTGAAGTGATTTTAGAACCCAAGAAAATAAATTCTGTCACTGCTTCCATTGTTTCCCCATCTATTTGCCATGAAGTGATGGGACTAAATGCCATGATCTTAGTTTTTGAATGTTGAGTTTTAGGCCAGCTTTTTCAGTCTTCTCTTTCACTTTCCTCAAGAGGCTCTTTAGTTCCTCTTTGCTTTCTGCCATGAGGGTGGTGTCATCTGCATATGTGAGGTTATTCATATTCATATTATTCATATTTCTCCTGGCAATCTTGATTTCAGTTCCAGCCCAGCATTTCGCATGATATACTCTGCATATAGGTTAAATAAAGAAGATTTAATAAAAAGGATTTTGCTGTTTTTATTTTGTTGCTTTAAATTGAAGTGTTTAGTCCCCTTAAATTTAATCAACTAACATATTTGGATTTAAACATGTTTTATTGTTTGTTTTCTGTTTCTCTCACCTACTTTGTATTCACTTTACTGTCTTTTTGTTTTCTTTTGCATTAACTTAAAAAATTTCCTTCTCTTTCCATTAGCTTGTTTACCAAACTTGATGTCACTATTCTTTTAGTGATTACCCCAGAGATTTTCACCTGTATTTTGACATTTTTTTTCTCGTTTTACTGAGAATAACTGACATACATCACTGCATAAGTTTAAGGCATACTGCATGATGGTTTGATTTACATATGTTGTGAAATGCTTATTACCACAATAGGTTCAGCTAACATCCATCTTCTGACATAGATACAATGGAAAGAAAAGAAAGAAGAAGGAAAAGAATTTCTTCTTCTTGTGATGAGAACTCTTAGAATTTACTCTTTTGAGAATTTTGTATTTTGACTTAAGTATAATAACATATAGTATTTTTTTTACCATTTTCTACACAATGCAACATGCCTTTTTATTGTTTGTTGTGTTTTTAAATTCTATCTCATTATTGCTATTTACATACAGTCAGTACATACTTTTTGTCCTTTTATACAGCTCATGAGGTTCTCACAGCAAGTATACTGGAGTGGTTTGCCATTCTCTCCTCCAGTGAATCATATTTTGTCAGAACTCTCCGCTGTGACCAGTCTGTCTGGGGCAGCCCTACCTGGAATGACTCAGTAGCTTAATGGACTTCTGCAACCCCCTTTGCCATGACAAGGCAGTGATTCAAGAAGGTAGGGAGATCAAACCAGTCGATCTTAAGGGAAATCAACCCTGAATACTCGTTTGAAGGACTGATAATGAAGCTGAAACTCTAGTATTTTGGTCATATGATGCGAACAGCTGACTCAATGGAAAAGTCTGTGGTGCTGGGAAAGGTTGAGGGCAGAAGGAGAATAGGGCATCAGAAGATAAGATGGATGGATGGACATGAACTTGGGCAAACTTCAGGAGATGGTGAGGGACAGAGAGGCCTGCCATGCTGCAGTCCATGGGGTCACAAAGAGTTGGACATGGCTAGGAGTCTGAACAACAAGTAAATACTTATATGTATTCATATGTTTCCCCTTTCCAATATTCATTTTTTCCTATACTTCTTTGCTGTATTCTATTATCATTTTCCTTCTACCTTAAGAACATCTTTTACTATTTTTCATGAATCCACTAGTGACATTTTTTGAGGTTAGTTTTCATTTGCTTAATGTTTCTTTCATAACATCCAGGTTGACAGTTACTCTTTTAAAATATTGAATGCATAATTCCACTGTCTTCTATTTTCCACTGCTTTTAATGCAACATTAGATGTGATTCCTTTAGAGGTAAGGTAAAATATCTTTCTTTTGCTGCTTTAAAGATTTTTATTACTGTCTTGCTTTTCACCAGTTTTACAATAATGTGTGCAGGTTAGGTTTTCCTTGTTATCCTACTTGAGTTCATAGTTGTTCCTGAAGTATAATCTGATGTGAAAAAAAAATTCAGTCATCACCCCTCCATTTGTTGCTTCTACTTCGTTCTTTCATTTCTCCTCTGAAACACTAATTATACACTGATGAGAACTTATCACTGGGCTTTATCTACTCTTTGCCGACAAAGGTCTGTATGGTCAAGGCTATGGTTTTTCTAGTGGTCATGTATGGATGTGAGAGTTGGACCGTAAAGAAGGCTGAGTGCCAAAGAATTGATGCTTTTGAACTGTAGTGTGGGAAAAGACTCTTGAGAGTCCCTTGGACTGTAAGGAGATCAAATCAGTCAATCCTAAAGGAAATCAACCTTGAATATTCTTTGGAAGGACTGATGCTGACATTCCATACTTGGGCCACCTGATGTGAAGAGCCAGCTCATTGGAAAAGATTGAGGACAGGGGAAGAAGGGAGCAACAGGAGGAGATGGTTGGATGGCATTATTGATGAAATGGACATGAGTTTGAGCAAACTCAGGGACATAGTGAAGGACAGGGAAGCCATGGGTTGCAAAGAGTCAGACTTAGTGACTGAACAACTGAACAACAACAACGAATCTACTCTTGGGAATTTTCTGTTCCTTTGTTTCACTTTTCTTTGATCTGAATTATTTTTTCTGATCTATCATTTCACTAATTTTTCCCTTAGTTGCTGAATCTAAAATTCTGTTAAATTCATCTACTGACTTCTTAATTTTCATTACTGTTTCCTTTTCTACAAATTTCCATTTAAAAAAGAATTTTTATAGCTTGCTCTTCCTCTTTTTTCTCGTGTACATATTAAGAATACTAATTTCACTCCAGTCAGAATGGCTGCGATCCAAAAGTCTACAAGCAATAAATGCTGGAGAGGGTGTGGAGAAAAGGGAACCCTCTTACACTGTTGGTGGGAATGCAAACTAGTACAGCCACTATGGAGAACAGTGTGGAGATTCCTTAAAAAACTGGAAATAGAACTGCCTTATGATCCAGCAATCCCACTGCTGGGCATACACACTGAGGAAACCAGAATTGAAAGAGACACGTGTACCCCAATGTTCATTGCAGCACTGTTTATAATAGCCAGGACATGGAAGCAACCTAGATGTCCATCAGCAGACAAATGGATAAGAAAGCAGTGGTACATATACACAATGGAGTATTACTCAGCCATTAAAAAGAATACATTTGAATCAGTTCTAATGAGGTGGATGAAACTGGAGCCTATTATACAAAGTGAAGTAAGCCAGAAAGAAAGGCACCAATACAGTATACTAACACATATATATGGAATTTAGAAAGATGGTAACAATAACCCTGTATACGAGACAGCAAAAGAGACACTGATGTATAGAACAGTCTTATGGACTCTATGGGAGAGGGAGAGGGTGGGAAGATTTGGGAAAATGACATTGAAATACGTATAATATCATGTATGAAACGAGTCGCCAGTCCAGGTTCGATGCACGATACTGGATGCTTGGGGCTGGTGCACTGGGACGACCCAGAGGGATGGTATGGGGAGGGAGGAGGGAGGACGCTTCAGGATGGGGAACACATGTATACCTGTGGCGGATTCATTTCAATAAAAAAAAAAAGGGGGAAAGAAATCTTAAAAAAAAAAAATTACACCAAAAAAAAAAAAAAAAAGAATACTAATTTAAAGTTGTATGATAGAAAACCTGGAAGTCTTGTGCAATAATTGCTTTTTGCTTGTTATTCATTCAAGTATTTATTTTTGTGCCTTAAAAAAATTCTTGTTGTCCATATGTGTATAAAGTTTGTAGAGATAATATGAGGCTCTTGGAAGATTATATCTCCCTGTGCAAGCACTCAGTCGAGTCCGATTCTTTGTGACCCCATGGACTGTAGCCTGCCAAGCTCCTCTGGCCATGGGATTTTCCAGGCAAGAATACTGGAGTGGGTTGCCTTTTCCTTCTCCAGGAAATCTTTTCAACCCAGGGATCAAACCCAGGTCACCTGCATTACAGACAGATTCCTTACCCTCTGAACCACCAGGGAAGTCATTCTATTTCCTATAGAGAGAATTTAATTTTGCTTTTGGTAGATGGTTGGGACAGAGAAGATCACCTTAATTCAGTTAGGGACTGAGCTTCAGACAGTTAATCAGAAACAAGCTCATCTGTCATTTCATTCTAAAATCTTCAGAAGTGGGACTTCAGACTTTTTGAGGATTATTTACATTTTCTACCTTATTCCTAGAGTACAGCCTTTCAGTTCAGTTCAGTCGCTCAGTCGTGTCTGACTCTTTGTGACTCCATGAACCACAGCACACCAGGCCTCCTTGTCCATCACCAACTCCCGGAGTCCACCCAAACCCATGTCCATTGTGTTGGTGATGCCATCCAACCATCTCATCCTCAGTCGTCCCCTTCTCCTCCTGCCCTCAATCTTTCCCAGCATCAGGGTCTTTACAAATGAGTCAGTTCTTCGCATCAGGTGGCCAAAGTATTGGAGTTTCAGCTTCAACATCAGTCTCTCCAGTGAACACCCAGGACTGATCTCCTTTAGGATGGACTGGTTGGATCTCCTTGCAGTCCAAGGGACTCTCAAGAGTCTTCTCCAATGCCACAGTTCAAAAACATCAATTCTTTGGCACTTAGCTTTCTTTATAGTCCAACTCTCACATCCATACATGACTACTGGAAAAACCATAGCCTTGACTAGACGGATCTTTGTTGGCAAAGTAATGTGTCTGCTTTTTAATATGCTTTGTAGGTTTGTCAAAACTTTCCTTCCAAGGAGTAAGCGTCTTTTAATTTCATGGCTACAATCACCATCCGCGGTGATTTTGGAGCCCAGAAAAATAAAGTCAGCCACTGTTTCCACTGTCTCCCCATCTTTCCTATAAAAAGAATTTAATTTTGCTTTTGGTAGATGGTTGGGATGGAGAAGATCACCTTAATTCAGTTAGGGACTGAGCTTCAGACAGTTAATCAGAAACAAACTTGTCTGTCATTTCATTCTAAAATGGGATGTTTAATAGAGTTCTACCTTTACTCCAACCACAGCCTATGAGGTTTTCGGAAGGTCTGCCCCATTTCTTTGTTGCTCAGGCTGTCACTCTTTGCTCAGCTGTGAATGCTCTTAGCTGCTACTTTTGAATCAGTAAATGCCTTGGTAGAAAACATGTTGCCAGATATCAGATCCACCTCTCTGAACGTTCTGTTTGACTTAATTATTTAAGCACTCATGGCCTTGGGCACTCTCAGGTGCTTTTAATAGGTTAGAAAACAATTTTGTGAGGTTTTGTAGTTATTCTCAGGGAGACAGCTAATCTGAAACAAACTAGTCTGGCATTTTATTCTAAAATTTTAGTGTTTGCCACAGCCTACCATTCTGACTGTGTGTTCCTTCTTCTTCTACCTTGCTCATTGTGCTTCAACCACTCTGAGCTTATACTTCCCAGCCTAGGATCTTTGTACTTGCTTTTCCTGTGTCTGGAATTCTTTCTCTCTTCATCTCCCTCTCCTCACCTAGAAAATGTCTTTTAGCACCTTTAATTTCCATTTACTTAATCTTTTTAGCACTTATGACATTTGTATTAAATTACTGTGCAATTAGGTGTTTAATGCTTCAGAACGTATTCATTTCCTATGGCTGCTGTAACAAACTACTACAAACTTGGTGACTGAAAACAGCACAGATTTATTCTCTCACAGCTCTGAAGCCCAGAAATCAAATCCATTTCACCGGGCTAAATAAGGTGTTGGCTGGGTTGGTTAGTGTTAATTGCTCAGTTGTGTCCAACTCTTTGTGACCCTATGAAGTATAGCCCACCAAGCTCCTCTGGCCTTGGGATTCTCCAGGCAAGAATACTGGATTGGGTAGCCATTCCCTTCTCCAGGGATCTTTGCAACTCAGGGATAGAATTTAGGTTTTCTGCATTGCAGGTGGATTCTTTACCAACTGAATCCACAGGGAAGCCTCTAAAGTTAAGGTGTTGGTTGTGCTGGATCCTTTTGGAGGCTCAGGATGATCCTTGTGATTATGATGGAGCCACCCAGATAATCCATGATAATCTCTGTCTTGAAATCTTTAATCATATTCAAAGGTCCTATTGCCATTTAAAGTAACATTCACAGATTTGGGGATTAGGCTGTATCTTCCAGGTGCCCAGTCAGCATGGAAAGCAAACTTCACAAGGGCTGGAATTTTTTTCTTGTTCACCATTGAATCTCTAGCATATGGTCTACTTGAATATTTGTGGAATGAGTTCTTCCTCTCCAGGCCAGCAAGACACTTATTGCGTGTTGACACAGAGGCTTTCTCAAGAAAAATGACTGAACAGAAAATGGCTGTGGACTAATAGTTACTCTGAGCACCTACAGTGTATCAGGCAGTGAGCTAAGATGTTTATACTGTTGCCTCCTTTAATTTTTATGAAAGCTTTCTGAGATAACTAGAGCTTAGAGAAGTTAAGTAACCTGCTCAAAATCACAAAGCAATTCAGTAGCCAAGCTCACATTCAAATTTGGGTCTTTCTGACTGCAGATTTCAAGCTTTTAGTATATATGTGGAAGGTTCCTTATAATTAAGCAGCTCATAGTTTAGTAGTAATATTTAATATTTAGTCAGTGGTTTACAAAGATCCTGTGCGGACACATGTAGTTTTATTTAAGACTCCCAAATAAGAGGAAACAATCTGTATCCTGCAAAGGTAGCAACCATGTATTAATGGAAAAGACCCTGTGTTAATGGGAAAAGACCCTGATGCTGGGAAAGACAGAAGGCATAAAGAGAAGGGGCTGGCAGAGAATGAGATGGCTGGGTGGCATCACTGACTCGGACATGAATTTGAGCAAACTGGGAGAAAGTGAAGGACAGGGAAGCCTAATGTGCTGAGGTCCATGGGGTCACAAAGAATCAGACATGATTTAGAGACTGAACAACAACAAATGTGTTAATGAGCAAACAGTAACAGACCTAATAAACATTTAGCATTTCAACTTGGAAACATTAGTGTGTAAATTAACTTTTGAAAATTATTATTAATGAGCAATGTCAATGGATAGAAAAATCTACATTTTTCTTAAAAACATAATTAAAGTTCTGAGTACCCTAGTTTATAATAGCCCATTAACATGCAGCTTTTGACAGGCAGTCTCCTTAATAAAACTTCACAGGAATCTCTAATTACGTGCAACTGAAAGTTTATTATCTTTTCATTATTTGATGCTGATAAAAGAAATGGCTGAAATGTTAGAGCTTATGGATCTCTCTTGTGTTAGCTAAAGACTATTCTTTGAGCCTATGACTCATTCATATTATTTGAGAATCTGTGTTTTATATTTTTTCAAGGTCATAGGGACAGGCTTTATTCTTGGTCCTTTCTGCCTCTAAGTTTTTGCTGTGTATGGGTGAAAGCCTGATGTGAGAAATCTTGTTTCAAAGGAATAGAAATGTCTAAATTTTTCTATCAAATGATCTGTTAACAGAGGTATTTGCAGATGGGTTGAATTAGGGGAAATAAAAGGCTTCTTTATCAATATCTGTAAGGCAGTCCTGGATGGGTCATCACGCAACAGATCCTGGGAGCTTAGGTTCCTACTCATCATGTGATAGCACTGTCTCTTGTAAGAATAGTGACAACCCATCTGCCTGCCTGACTGGGTTGAGAACCCTCTTGGAGTGATGCCTATCTGTTCAAACATTTTTTAACAAGTAAGAGAACTTTCTGATTCCACAGAAGGGAAGAGAGGTGTCAAAATATTCCTCCACAGTTCTTTATTTAAAAGTTTCAATTTAAAAATAGCATTTTTTTCTTGATTGTAAGATTAATACATGTTTATTATAAAGAAAGTCAGAACGTTTTGGCCAACTCAATATATACATATGTACACACACACACACACATCCATATACAATACTTGTAAAAATGAGATGCTCTTTTTCATAGTGAGTTTTAAACTTGTTTTTTCACTTAACAATATATTGTCATCATCTAAATCTATACAGGTTTATTTTAATTATTTCATAGTATGAGTGTACTGTAACTTATCCTTTCACTGTTGAGGGGCACTTTGCTTGTCTGCATTGTTTTCTATTATAGACAACATAATAATCAATCTTCATTCACATATATCTTTCTACAGATGGTCTTCAAATTAAATCAACAAATATTTCTTTATTCTAGGTAATGGAGGTATGTACCTGATTGGACAGACAGACATTGTCTGTCTCAGTAGGCTTAGAGTAGAGGAGTGAAATTAGCTATTAAAAACAGGTAATTAAAAGTGAGATGGTTATTAAATGGGCAACTCAAAGTACCATAGAAATGTACAGTAAATAGATTTTCTTGGTTTTGGTAAGTCAGGTACAGCCTATCAGAGGACAAGTCATTTAAACTGACATCTGAAAGATGAACAAAAAAGTTTGCAGATGAAATTGATCCAGGGGCACTGGGTACTTGAGGTGGAGTAAATAGTATGTTAAGGGCCAGAGTCAGAGAAAGCATGACATGTTCATGACTGTAAGGAAGGTAAGGATGTAGGGAGTGAGCAGGAGAGAGGCACAAAATGATACCTGGCAGTGTAGCAAGGGGCTTGATTTTGTGAAAGAAGTATTAAGGGTGATCTGGAGGATTTTAGGCAAGCGAGTGACACGGTTACTCTGAATTTAAAGTTTTACTTAGAGTTACATAATATTTTTTTAAATTTTATTTTATTTAACTTTACAATATTGTATTGGTTTTGCCGTATATCAAAATGAATCTGCCACAAGTATACATGTGTTCCCCATCCTGAACCCTCCTCCCTCCTCCCTCCCTATACCATCCCTCTGGGTAAAAAGATAGAAGAAGAATGAAAATTACCTATTAAAAACACTGAAAATAGATGAGAAAAATTCTAAATAAAATATTGGCAAATTGCATCCAAAAAAATAAATAAAATAAAGTTTTACTTATAACACTGATAGTACTGCATACTGTTTGGATTTTGAGCTTGAAAGAAAAGAGAAGGATCACAGGAGAATCTCCATTTTCCAGCTTGAGGATACCTGGAACTGTGTGCCAGGTGCTACATCCTTGGTAGAGAAGCTGCTTTGAGGAGGGAGGATGTTATAATTTAAGACATTCTGAGTTTGAGTTACACCCAGGTATCAAAACGGAGATGTCTGTAAGTAAGCAGATAGCTTTACAGCTTGCATGAAAGGACTTAGCTACAGATGTAGCTTTGTGAGTCCTCAGCACCTAGATGGTGATCAAAATGGGAGAGGAGGTGATCAAAGACAATAGAAGAAGGGCCTTTACAGAGTCCTGAGAAATTTCTTTAAGTGAGTGTGGTGTTTCGGAGATGGTGGCAGATCAGATCAGATCAGTCGCTCAGTCGTGTCCGACTCTTTGCGACCCCATGAATCGCAGCACGCCAGGCCTCCCTATCCATCACCAACTCGCAGAGTTCACTCAGACTCACGTCCATTGAGTCAGTGATGCCATCCAGCCATCTCATCCTCTGTCGTCTGCTTCTCCTCCTGCCCCTGATCCCTCCCAGCATTAGTCTTTTCCAATGAGTCAACTCTTCGCATGAGGTGGCCAAAGTACTGGAGTTTCAGCTTTAGCATCATTCCTTCCAAAGAAATCCCAGGGCTGATCTCCTTCAGAATGGATTGGTTGGATCTCCTTGCAGTCCAAGGGACTCTCAAGAGTCTTCTCCAACACCACAGTTCAAAAGCATCAATTCTTCGGCGCTCAGCCTTCTTCACAGTCCAACTCTCACATCCATACATGACCACGGGAAAAACCATAGCCTTGACTAACTGGACCTTTGTTGGCAAAGTAATGTCTCTGCTTTTGAATATTCTATCTAGGTTGGTCATAACTTTCCTTCCAAGGAGTAAGCGTCTTTTAATTTCATGGCTGCAGTCACCATCTGTAGTGATTTTGGATCCCAGAAAAATAAAGTCTGACATTGTTTCCACTGTTTCCCCATCTATTTCCCATGAAGTGGTGGGACCGGATGCCATAATCTTTGTTTTCTGAATGTTGAGCTTTAAGTAGGTGTCAAAAACACTAAACCAGAGAGTACAAAGTCACAGAATGCAAGAGAGAAAATATTGCTCTAGATGGAGAAAGCGGTACATTGTAGCAAATGTTGAGACAGGGTCAGTGATGTTGGAAGTGAGGAGTATGGCTGTAGGATCATGGAGACCACTGATGACCTCGCTGAGAGCAGTTTGATGGAGCTGAAGGAATAGCTTGGGAGTAGAATAAGGAGATAGGGAATGTGAAAAACGTGTGATACTTTCCTTAGGGTGTAATTCAAGTAATGGAATTGACAGCCAATGGTACTTCATATAAGTTTTGACACATTTCCCCTACTTATCTTTTGGAAAGGTTTTATATATTTATGGTCTTTCCTATAGCTTTATAAGTGTTCATTTTCACATACTTTGCCACCTTTTAAAAAAATTATCCACAATGTCATAAGCAAACAAGACAAACCTAAGTTATTTTTAATTTGTATTTGACTATTAATGTAGTTGAACAGTTCATATTTTTGGACCATGTTTAATCCTTCTTTTGTGAGTGACACACTTTTTTCATTTTTCTGTTATGTACTTTGATTTAAAAAAATGATTTGGAAGATCTGTATATGTCGATGATTGTAACCCATGTCTGTCATATATACTACAGTATTTTATCATGCTTATCCTATTTTTTTGTTTATAAAAAAATCTTTAACAGTTTTATGTATAAAATCTAATTGTGCTTTTTATTATGGTTTCTGTCTTTGGTGTTTTTCTCAGAAAGGCCCTACCTCACTACTGTACTGCAAGTCTATACTTTTCTTCTAATTAATTAAATTTTATTCTAATTAATTCATGGTTTGAATTTTTCTCTTTTTTTTCTTTTTTTTAGTTTGACTTTGTTTTAAATTTTTATTTTTATTTATTTTTTAAATTTTATTTTTTAACTTTACAATATTGTATTGGTTTTGCTGTATATCGAAATGAATCCGCCACAGGTATACATGTGTTCCCCATCCTGAACCCTCCTCCCTCCTCCTTCTCCATACCATCCCTCTGGGTTGTCCCAGTGTACCAGCCCCAAGCATCCAGTATTGTGCATCAAATCTGGACTGGCAACTCATTTCGTATATGATATTATACATATTTCAATGCCATTCTCCCAAATCATCCCACCCTCTCCCTCTGCCACAGAGTTCAGAAGACTGTTCTATACATCAGTGTCTCTTTTGCTATCTCGTATACAGGGTTATTGTTACCATCTTTCTAAATTCCATATATATGTGTTAGTATACTGTATTGGTGTTTTTCTTTCTGGCTTACTTCACTCTATATAATAGGCTCCAGTTTCATCCACCTCATTAGAGCTGATTCAAATGTATTCTTCTTAATGGCTGAGTAATACTCCATTGTGTATATGTACCACAGCTTTCTTATCCATTCATCTGCTGATGGACATCTAGGTTGCTTCCATGTCCTGGCTATTATAAACAGTGCTGCGATGAACATTGGGGTACACGTGTCTCTTTCCCTTCTGGTTTCCTCAGTGTGTATGCCCAGCAGTGGGATTGCTGGATCATAAGGCAGTTCTATTTCCAGTTTTTTAAGGAATCTCCACACTGTTCTCCATAGTGGCTGTACTAGTTTGCATTCCCATCAACAGTGTAAGAGGGTTCCCTTTTCTCCACATCCTCTCCAGCATTTATTGCTTGTAGACTTTTGGATCGCAGCCATTCTGACTGGTGTGAAATGGTACCTCATAGTGGTTTTGATTTGCATTTCTCTGATAATGAGTGATGTTGAGCATCTTTTCATGTGTTTGTTAGCCATCTGTATGTCTTCTTTGGAGAAATGTCTATTTAGTTCTTTGGCCCATTTTTTGATTGGGTCATTTATTTTTCTGGAATTGAGCTGTAGGAGTTGCTTGTATATTTTTGAGATTAGTTGTTTGTCAGTTGCTTCATTTGCTATTATTTCTCCCATTCTGAAGGCTGTCTTTTCACCTTGCTAATAGTTTCCTTTGTTGTGCAGAAGCCTTTAAGTTTAATTAGGTCCCATTTGTTTATTTTTGCTTTAATTTCCAATATTCTGGGAGGTGGGTCATAGAGGATCCTGCTGTGATGTATGTCAGAGAGTGTTTTGCCTATGTTCTCCTCTAGGAGTTTTATAGTTTCTGGTCTTATGTTTAGATCTTTAATCCATTTTGAGTTTATTTCTGTGTATGGTGTTAGAAAGTGTTCTAGTTTCATTCTTTTACAAGTGGTTGACCAGATTTCCCAGCACCACTTGTTAAAGAGATTGTCTTTAATCCATTGTATATTCTTGCCTCCTTTGTCAAAGATAAGGTGTCCATATGTGTGTGGATTTATCTCTGGGCTTTCTGTTTTGTTCCATTGATCTGTATTTCTGTCTTTGTGCCAGTACCATACTGTCTTGATGACTGTGGCTTTGTAGTAGAGCCTGAAGTCAGGTAGGTTGATTCCTCCAGTTCCATTCTTCTTTCTCAAGATAGCTTTGGCTATTCGAGGTTTTTTTATTTCCATACAAATTGTGAAATTATTTGTTCTAGCTCTGTGAAGAATACCATTGGTAGCTTGATAGGGATTGCATTGAATCTAGAAATTGTTTTGGGTACTATACTCATTTTCACTATATTGATTCTTCCAATCCATGAACATGGTATATTTCTCCATCTATTAGTGTCCTCTTTGATTTCTTTCACCAGTGTTTTATAGTTTTCTATATATAGGTCTTTAGTTTCTTTAGGTAGATGTATTCCTAAGTATTTTATTCTTTTTGTTGCAATGGTGAATGGAATTGTTTCCTTAATTTCTCTTTCTATTTTCTCATTATTAGTGTATAGGAATGCAAGGGATTTCTGTGTGTTGATTTTATATCCTGCAACTTTACTATAATCATTGATTAGTTCTAGTAATTTTCTGGTGGAGTCTTTAGGGTTTTCTATGTAGAGGATCATGTCATCTGCAGTGAGAGTTTTACTTCTTCTTTTCCAATTTGGATTCCTTTTATTTCTGTTTCTGCTCTGATTGCTGTGGCCAAAACTTCCAAAACTATGTTGAATAGTAATGGTGAAAGTGGGCATCCTTGTCTTGTTCCTGACTTTAGAGGAAATGCTTTCAATTTTTCACCATTGAGGATAATGTTTGCTGTGGGTTTGTCATATATAGCTTTTATTATGTTGAGGTATGTTCCTTCTATTCCTGCTTTCTGGAGAGTTCTTATCATAAATGGATGTTGAATTTTGTCAAAGGCTTTCTCTGCATAACTTTTAATTCACATTAAGTTCATTTTAATGTGACATTCAAGATCGAGACTCAACTTTATTTGCTTCCAGTAACTTGTTTATCTATACATGCTCCACACTAATTTAGAGTTGGAATCAGAAGAAAAAGTAGATTAAATAAGTGAAAAAGGAAGACTTGAAAGAGCAGATGACTCCAGGTTATAGTAACTGGATATTCAAAGGCCCTGAGGTGGAAAGGGGCCTTGTGATGTCAAGTTCGTAAAAAGGCTAGTATGACTGAAGCTCAGAACAGGGCAAGAGTAGTGTTATATGAGGCTGGAAAAGTACGTGTAGACCTTGTATTTAGGGTCCTATTAAATACCTATTAGTTTTTGTTTCAGGGCAGTAGGAAGCCAAGACAGTATTTGAAGTGACAGCATAATTTTTACATTTTGAAGAAAACAAAACACACTTAGTTTGAAATTGGGGTAAGGACTGGCAGAGAGCAGGAGTATATTAAGGAGACCACTGGGGGAGATTATGTTAGTAGCCTAAATAATAGTCGATAGTAATTTAAGTGTGAGCAAGGGAGATGAGAGAAATAGTACAATAGAATTAAAGATATTTAGAAGGAAAATAAAATTTGACTTAGGGAGAACATCAGTCAGAGGTTGTTTGAAGAAGTAAAACTACTCCAAGATATTATGGATCAGGAAAGTAATTAATAGAGGGGACTGGGTATTTATTAACCAAGAGCTGGAGGAACCGAAGTGGGTGACAGCTATCATTAGATCTCAGGTTTCACTGTTGGCTTTCAGGGAGCCAGCTGATCACAAGAACCATAAGAAAGGACTGCCATGATCACGTATGTCTCTTTTACCTGGGTGAGTGATTCATAGGAAATTATCTGTAAGTCACTATGAAAGGGTTTGCCTGCTGTTGCTGAAGACAAAGAAAAAGGCTTTCAATTCTTGGACATTTGAAATTTCATGGTAATGCCTCTTATTGTAGCAGTCTAACCAAGAATTCACTGGCAGATACCCTGGTCTCTAGGTTTCTACCCATTATTCTCCAGAGGAGAAATACAGAAGGGAAAAATTGGGGTTGGGTTACTAGCAGACAGTTAACACAAGAAGTGAAAGAGATAAAGGTGTTAATGATGACACCCATATTTCTGGCACAGGTAACTGGATGGATATAGTGTCATTTGATAAGTATATACAGGAAACAGTATGATCACATTTGAGGGTACTACCAGAAGAAGTGAGCTTCCCAGGTTGTGCTAGTGGTAAAGAAACTGCCTGCCAATGTGGGAGACTTAAGAGACACGAGTGTGATCCTTGGGTCCGGAAGACCCCATGGAAAAGGAAATGGCAACCCACTCTAATATTCTGGCCTGGAGAATCCCATGGACAGAGAAGCCTGGCAGGCTACAACCCATACGGTCACAAAGAGTCGGACAAAGCTGAAGTGACTTAGCACACACCAGTGGAAGTATTTTCTGTATAAATAGTAAATATTTATCTGACACAAGTATGTTTCTAGCATTGTTCTAAGTGCTTTTACATATGTTAACTCATTTAATCTTCACAAAATTTCATGAAGTAGGTATGAATATTATTTTCATAGAGGAGAAAACTGGCACACCAAAAAGAAAATAACAAATGTTGGTGAGGATATAGAGAAAAGAAAACCTTGGTGCCCCATTGATAGTGTAAACTGGCTCAGCCACTATGGAAAAGAGTATGGAGGCACTGCAAAAAATTTTTTTAAAAATTACTATATGGTCCAGAAATTCCACTTCTGGGTATTTATTCAAAGAAAACAAAAACACAAAATCAAAAAGATATATTCACCTCCATGTTCATTGCAGCATTTTATATATAGTGTATATATATGCACACACACACATGAGTGTGTGCTAAGTCACTCAGGCATGTCCAACCCTTTGTGACCCTTTGGACTGTAGCCACTAGGCTCCTCTGTCTATGGGATTCTCCAGGCAAGGATACTAGAGTGGCTTGCCATGCCCTCCTCCAGAGGATTTTCCCGACCCAGGGATTGAACCTGCATCTCTTAAGTCTCCTGCATTGGCAGGAGGTGTCTTTACCACTAGCACTACCAAGGAAGCCCATACACATACACACTCATAATGGACTATTTATGTTTATATAATAATGGACTATATATATATATATATATATACACACACACACACACATATATATTTAGCCATAAAAAGAACATCTTGCCATTTGTGACTACATGGATTAATCTTGAGGGCTTATACTAGGTGAAATAAGTTAGAAAATATTATATGATCTCACTTATATATGGAATCTAACAACAACAAACAGCCCCAAGCTCATGGATATGGAGAACAGACTGGTGGTTACCAGAGGCAGGAGTTGCAAGGGGTGGGAAAAATGGGTGAAAGAGGTTATTATAAAGTATAGCTTCCAGCTGTAAAATAAATGTCTTGGAGATGTAATATATAGCACACTGGCTATAGTTAACAATATTGTACATTTGAAAGTTGCTAAGAGAGTAGATCTTAAAATTTTTCATCATAATGAAATTTTTTGTTGCTATTTTATAGTGACTATATTAATTATACTTTGGTCATTTCTCAATATATACAAATAAGGAATCATTGTACACCTGGAACTAATGTTAGATATTAATTTAAGAAACTTTGCAAAGGATACAGAGCTAATAAGTGGTGTAATTGAGATTTCATATCTGGCACTAGACTCTGTTATTTTAACCCTGATAAACTGCTATGATAAAATTCATAAACTTGATTTTTAACATATTGATTTAGAGATGCCTTTGAGACATTTTAAAAGAAATGTAGGCAATTAAAAAAAATGAGGAGTAGTTGTATGATTTGGAAGTGTAGAGGTGAGCTCTGGTTGGAGATTTTGAGTCTTCTGCTGTATCATGCCTTGTGGTTGGGAATCAGGCTGCTCAGGTAATGAGTACAGAGTTAGAGGAGCGAAATGCTTGGAACTGAGTTTAAAGAAATGCAAACATTTGAGAGCTCTGTAGGCAAGATGCAAGTTTTCCAAGGACCCGGAGAAGGAACACTTAAAGATGTTGGAGTAAAATTAGGAAATTATGATAGTCTAGAAAAGAATTTTTCAAAAGGAGAGTGTAGTAAAAAATGTGTACATTGGTGACCTTATCCAGAGTTGATTTGCTCAAATGATAGAGATAGAAGCCACTCTAGTGCGGGCTAGGAGTGAGGTAGGGATGATAGAGACAGCAAATGTGGACTCTTCTTGTGAGATGACAGATTCAGTTCTGGCTGCAGGAGAATTTTGTTCAAGAGATGGTTTTTGTTTCTAATTGCTTATTTTCAAGAGGGACAGACTTAAATCGTCCCATTTTATTTTATTTTTTTAAATAAGTTATATCAGTTAGAGTTTATTTTACTTGTTGTTCAGTTGTTCAGTCATGTCTGATTCTTCGTGTCCCCATGAACTGGTACACCAGGCTTGCCTGTCCTTCACCATCTCCCAGAGCTCATTCAAACTTATGTCCATTGAGTTGGTGATGCCATCCAACCATCTCATCCTCTGTTGTCCCCTTCTCCTCCTGCCTTCAATCTTTCCCAGTATCAGGATCTTTTCTAATGAGTCAAGTCTTTGAATCAGGTGGCCAAAGTATTGGAGCTTCAACTTCAGCATCAGTCCTTCCAATGAATATTCAGGACTTATTTCCATTAGGATTGATTGGTTTGATCTCCTTGCAGTCCAAGGGACTCTCAAGAGTCTTCTCCAACACCATAGTTCAAAAGCATCGGTTCTTCAGCACTCAGCCTGGTTTATGGTCCAACTCTTCAGGACTGATCTCCTTGCAGTCCAAGGGACTCTCAAGAGTTTTCTCCAACACCACAGTTCAAAAGCATCAGTTCTTCAGTGCTCAGCCTTGTTTATGATCCAACTCTCACATCCATACATGACTACTGGGAAAACCACAGCTTTAATTAAACGGACCTTTGTTGGCAAAGTAATGTCTCTGCTTTTTAATATGTTGTCTAGCTTTGTCATAGCTTTTCTTCCAAGGAGCATGTGCCTTTTAATTTCATGGCTGCAATCACCATCTGCAGTGATTTTGGAGCCCAAGAAAACAAATTCTGTCATTGTTTCCATTGTTTCCCCATCTACTTGTCATAAAGTGGTGGGACTGGATGCCATGATCTTAGGTTTTTGAATGCTGAGTTTTAAGTCAGCTTTTTCACTCTCTTTCACTTTCATCAAGAGGCTTTTTAGTTCCTTCTTACTTTCTGCCATAAGGACGGCATATCTGAGGTTATTGATATTTCTCCCAGCAATCTTTATTCCAGCTTGTGCTTCATCCAGCCCGGCATTTCACATGATGCACTCTGCATATAAGTTAAATAAGCAGAGTGACAATATACAGCCTTGATGTACTCCCTTCCCAATTTGGAACCAGTTGGTTGTTCCATGTCTGGTTCTAATGGTTGCTTCTTGACCTGCATACAAGTTTCTCAGGAGGCAGGTAAGGTGGTCTGTAAGAAAAGGAAATTCCAAACTGAAATGACTTTTAACAACATAGGAATAAATTCTCTTGAGTATTTGAAAAATTCACAAAGTTTTGCATTTCCAGCAAGAGTTGATGCAATAATCCAGCAATGTCAAAAGGAGCTGGGGGGCTGCTCCATCTCTAGGCTCTTTGTCTGCCTCATTTTCCATCTTGCTCCTGATCCAAGATGTCTGTTTCTATTCAGTCTACATGCAGTACTTCTCTTTCTTCCTTCAAATATGGAACAAAGTCTTAAAAAAAAAAGCTTTATTTTATATTGGAGTCTAGTTGATTAACAATGTTGTGTTAGTTTCAGGTATACAGCTAAGTGATTCAGTTATACACACACACACACACACATATTCTTTTTTATATTCATTTCCATTATGGTTTATCAAAGGGTATTAAATATAGTTCCCTGTGCTATACAGGAGGTCCATGTTGGTTATCTGTTTTAAATCTAGTAGTGTGTACATAAATAAATTCCCAGTTTATCCCTCCTCTCACCTTTCCCCTTTGCTAACCATAAGTTTTCTCCTAAGTCTTTGAGTCTATTTCTGTTTTGTAAATAAGTCCATTTGTCTTTTCTTAGATGCCACATATGAGTCATATCATATGATATTTGTCTTTCTCTGTCTGACTTCGCTTAGTATGATGATCTCTGGGTTCATTTGTGTTGGTACAAATTGCATTAATTCTTTTTAAAGGTGGTGTAATATTCCATTATGTGTGTGTGTGTGTATGTATTACATCTTTATCCATTCATCTGTCAATGGACATATAGGTTGATTGAATGTCTTGGCTATTGTAATTAGTCCTGCAATGAACATTGGGTTGTGTGTATCATTTTGAATTACGGTTTTCCCAGGAGTGGGATTGCTGGATTATATGGTAGTTCTATATTTAGTTTTTAAAGGAATCTCCATATTGTTCTCCATGACAGTTGTACCAATTTACATCCCCTTTCTCCACCCTTTCCAACATTTATTGTTTGTAGACTTTTTGATGATGGCCATTCTGAATAGTGTACAGTTTTGATTTGCATTTTTCTAACAATTATCAATGTTGAGCATCTTTTCACATGCCTGTTAGTCATCTGTATATCTTTTTTGTAGAAATGTCTATTTAGATCTTCTGCCCATTTTTTGATTGGGTTGTTTGTTTGTTTTTTGATAATTGAGTGCATGAGTTGCTAGTAACTTTTAGAGATTCATCCCTTGTCAGTCACATCATTTGAAACATTTTCTCCCATTCTGTGGGTTGTCATTTCATTTTGTTTATGCTTTTCTTTGTTGTGCAAAAGCTTTTGAGTTTAATACGGTCCCATTTATTTTTGTTTTTAATTCCATTACTCTAAGAGATAGATCAAAAAAGATACTGCTGCAATTTATATCAAAGAGTGTTCTGCCTATGTTTTCCCTTAAGTTTTATAGTATCAGGTATTATATTTAGGTCTTTAGTCCATTTTGAGTATATTTTTGTATGTGGTGTTAAAGACTGTTCTACTTTCACTCTTCCACTTGTAGCTGTCTAGTGTTTTCAGCACCATTTATTGAAAAGACTCTTTTCTCCATTGCATAGTCTTGTCTCCTTGGTTGTAGATTGATTGACTGCAGATATGTGTGTTTGTCTCTGGGCTTTCTGTCCTGTCCCATTGATCTATGTTTCTGTTTTTGTGCCAGTGACACACTGTTTTGATGAAGAATCCACTTGCAATGCATGAGACATGGGTTTGATTCCTGGGTTGGGAAGATCCCCTGGAGATGGAAATGGCAACCCACTCCAGTATTCTTGCCTGGGAAATCCCATGGTCAGAGCAACCTGGTGGGCTATAATGCATGGGGTTGCAAAGAGTTGGACATGACTTAGCAACTAAGCAACAAAAACAGTAAAGTTTTAGTATAATCAGAAGCCAGGGAGCCTGATGCCTCCAGCTCCATTTTTCTCCCTCAAGATTTCTTTGTCTATTCAGGGTCTTTTGTGTTTCCACACAAATTTTAATGGTGGCTCAGCTGGTAAGGGATCCGCCTGCAATGTGGGAGACCTGGGTTTGATCCCTGGGTTGGGAAGATGCCCTAGAGAAGGGAAAGGCTTCCCACTCCAATACTTTGGCCTGGAGAATTCTGTGGCCTGTATAGTCCATGGGGTCACAAAGAGTCCGACACAACTGAGCAACTCTCACATTCACATTCTATGAAAAATGCCATTGGTAATTTGATAGGGATTGCATTGAATCTGTAGATGGCCTTGAGTAGTACAGTCATTTTCACAATATTGACTCTTTCAGTCTAGGAACATGGTATATCTTTCCATCTGTTTGTGTCATCTTTGATTTCTTTCATTAGCGTCTTATAATTTTTGGACTACAGGTCTTTTGCCTCCTTAGGCAGGTTTATTCGTAGGTATTTTCAAGAAAACTTTCCTAGAAACATGATAGAATTGCAGGGAAGTGTGCATATGAGTTTGAAGATGTTCATTTTCACCATACATTTATTGATATTAGTGAAACCAGTATAACCTAGCATGTGACATTTTCCTAGTAGTGTTTAGCTGCTCAGGGAAAGATATGGAATAAATATAGCTCAAATTCTTTACAATAAAAGATTTTTTCAGAGGCTCAACAAAACATAAAGAGACAAAGGGTTTTATGGTATTTGTAAGAGTGCTATTAAAATGATAGCCTGTTGATTCCAAGTTGGATAAGAAGGTAAAAAAGAAGAGGATAATGAATTGAAGGAAATTAGAAGGATCAATAGGTTGAAAGTCACATGGAGGATGAAGAATGGTCAACGTGATAATAGTTGTTAACCAAAAGCCAAGTGGACAGATGGTGGGATGCATAGTTACTGATTGAGTGAAAGTGAAAATCTCTCAGTCATGTCCGACTCTTGTCGGACCCCATTGTCCATGGGGTTCTCTAGGCCAGGATACTGGAGTGTGTAGCCTTTCCCTTCTCCAGGGGATCTTCCCAACCCAGGGATCGAACCCAGGTCTTCCACATTGTGGGAGGATTCTTTACCAGCTAAGTCACAAGGGGAGTCCACTGATTGAGTAACAGAACAGTTTTTATTTAACACAGTCTCAACGTCATGAAACTGAGTTGCTGAGGTTGGAGAAAAGTCATTGAGATGAGATCAAGGGCTCAAGATGAGATCAAGATGAGATGAGAGGGCTCAATGGGATGTTTTTAAGTCAGTTAATTAGAGTCAATCAGATTATGGAAATATTTGGGGAAGAAGACACTGACCAAGATGTATTTTTATATTTCATTTTGTTATGTCAATTGTACTGTGCTATATTATCTGAACAGGAGGGAAATAAAAAAATGTTATAAAATGTCTCAACACTGACAAAGAATCAACTATGTTGGTTAAGTTGTGGAATTCTCATTAGGCTTAGGGACTGACCAGCTTCTCTAACAAAGAATGTATTGCTACCGGTCTGAGAGAGGTGGTTATGGTGTTGAGTGGATTGTGGAGTAAGACAAAACTGAATTTGAATCCTATTTTCATTAGGTACTTTAACTTACTCCTTTGAGTCTGAATTTTCAAATCACCAAGATAGGATTTGCAAGGCCAATTGTATGGAGGAACTGTCAGGAAGAAACCAGATAAAAGGTATGACTTATTGATTGCAGTGCCTAGAATTTAGCATGTGCTCAGTAAGTCTGAATTCTTCCTCTATGAGGAGACTCGTCCAGGGAAATTGCAGTATTGAAGGGAAGACTTGTAAGCTCCCCCTACCCCCAGATATTGGAGGATAAATAGTTTTCTAAATTATAATTTTGTGCAAAAAGACAAGCAAATGAGTAGTTTGTCAGAGGTGGCAAGATGCCTTACTTCCTAAAATTTTTTTTATAATATGGAAATTTAATTCCATTCTGTGGTGATTACAGTTCAGTCTGTGGAGATAATTGCACCTAATTGTGATCTTGTTATAAAGAACTTTGTAGAGAGAAATGCAGCTAGACAATGAGGTTGATTACCTGAGGTTTACAGCATTCAGAGAAGTGACAAAAATAGACCAGGGTCCTTGGCTGAATATTGATTACTAAAGGAAAGCCAGGATTTTCTTTGAGATTCAAGAAGTATATATTTTTCCTCAGCTCTAATGAGGCCTGCATAAGGTAGTG
Organism: Bos grunniens; assembly: GCF_055505025.1. Taxonomy (NCBI): domain Eukaryota; kingdom Metazoa; phylum Chordata; class Mammalia; order Artiodactyla; family Bovidae; genus Bos; species Bos grunniens. The sequence goes on from NC_141190.1 coordinate 12,019,674, forward strand.
ACAATCATAACCAGGTAAGGATGGAAGACGGTGTTTTTACTAGAGAACACTCTTAATACAGTTTGTTGAGTATCCATCATGTGCCCCATGCTTTCTAAGCACTGACCAATCTTTACAAACACTCTTGGGGTGGGAAATTGATCCTCAATTCCAGACGAGGTGACTGAGGCTGGACAGTTGAAATTACTCACCAAAGGCTATCATTTGATCAATGTTTCTTTAAAGTCCAAGTCTACCCACTATGTCATCCTGCCTCCCAGGCAAAACTCTGGGAGCATGGGCGTTATGTTTCTGGATTTTGCTAAAAGAAAAACAGCAAAATTTCTTAGACTGTATTAGTCAAGAGTCTTCCAGAGAAACAGAACCAATAGGATGTGCATATGTATGGAAAAAGATTTATTATAAGAAGTTGGCTTATGCAGTTATGAAGGTTGGCAAATCTGCTGAGTGGGCTGGCAAGCTGGACTTCACTTTTCCGACTGTATTAGTCAAGAGTCTTCCAGAGAAACAGAACCAATAGGATGTGCATATGTATGGAAAAAGATTTATTATAAGAAGTTGGCTTATGCAGTTATGAAGGTTGGCAAATCTGCTGAGTGGGCTGGCAAGCTGGACTTCACTTTTCCACTGGTGCGATTCCAGTCTGCTGGAGGATTCCCTCTTGCTCAGGGATACCGGTATTTTTGTTTTATTCAGTCTTTCAACTGATTGGATGAGGCCTACCTACATTATAGAGGGCCACCCGCTACTCACACTTAACTAAATGTTAATATCATTAAAAAAGAGCTTCTCCAACTTGATGAATAAAATTAACCCTCCAGAGACTTAGATGAGTCTGTTTTTTTAAAACTCATTTCTTCAGGAGGTAGAATTTACCAGGCACTGATATAATCTCCTACCTTGATAGTTAGAGGAGCCCTAGTGGGCTCATGGAAGATTACAAGAGGTTGGATGATGCTGCAACACCTTAAGAATGAGCTATGGTTCAAAGATTCATAGAAAATAAAATTCAGTCTCTGAGATTTAGTCTTCAAAGCTTCCACTCCCGGGAATACCAACAATCCTCTTAGACTAACTTTGTGATCATCCTTGCTGTCATCATCAGTAATGATGATAACAGTTAACATTTACTGACTGGAGCTTGTGTGGTTGGCACTGGTTTTGAGCACTTTTTGTGTGTTACCTCATTTATGTCAGCACTAGGAGGGAGGTGAGGTACTATTTATTCTTTTACATCTTTTTTAAACATGCATGGAAAGGAGTCTCCCAGAAGTTTGTAAGTTAAGCTGTATGGTAATACACTAGTAAAGTGTGGATTCAGGATTCAAAAAAGGCAGTTTGCTATGCATAAAGATGACTTGGGGTCATCTTTGGGGTCACCTAAGAATGCAAAAGTAGGAAGGCAACAAACACCTGGAGTAACAGGCAAATTTGGCCTTGGAATACGGAATGAAGCAGGGCAAAGACTAATAGAGTTTTGCCAAGGGAACGCACTGGTCATAGCAAACACCCTCTTCCAACAACACAAAAGAAGACTCTACACATGGACATGACCAGATGGTCAACACCGAAATCAGATTGATTATATTCTTTGCAGCCAAAGATGGAGAAGCTCTATACAGTCAGCAAAAACAAGACCAGGAGCTGACTGTGGCTCAGATCATGAACTCCTTATTGCCAAATTCAGACTTAAATTGAAGAAAGTAGGGAAAACCACTAGATCATCCAGGTATGACCTAAATCAAATCCCTATGATTATACAGTAGAAGTGAAAAAATAGATTTAAGGGCCTAGATCTATTAGAGTGTCTGATGAACTATGGACTGAGGTTCATGACATTGTACAGGAGACAGGGATCAAGACCATCCCCATGGAAAAGAAATGCAAAAAAAGCAAAATGGCTGTCTGGGGAGGCCTTACAAATAGCTGTGAAAAGAAGAGAAACAAAAAGCAAAGGAGAAATGGAAAGATATAAGCATCTGAATGCAGAGTTCCAAAGAATAGCAAGAAGAGATAAGAAAGCCTTCTTCAGCGATCAATGCAAAGAAATAGAGGAAAACAACAGAATGGGAAAGACTAGAGATCTCTTCAAGAAAATTAGAGATACCAAGGGAACATTTCATGCAAAGTTGGGCTCAATAAAGGACAGAAATGGTATGGACCTAACAGAAGCAGAAGATATTAAGAAGAGATGGCAAGAATACACAGAACTGTACAAGAAAGATCTTCATGACCCAGATAATCACGATGGTGTGATCACTGACCTAAAGCCAGACATCCTGGAATGTGAAGTCAAGTGGGCCTTAGAAAGCATCACTACGAACAAAGCTAGTGGAGGTGATGGAATTCCAGTTGAGCTATTTCAAATCCTGAAAGATGATACTGTGAAAGTGCTGCACTCAATATGCCAGCAAATCTGGAAAACTCAGCAGTGGCCACAGGACTGAAAAAAGTCCGTTTTCATTCCAATCCCAAAGAAAGGCAATGCCAAAGAATGCTCAAACTACCACACAATTGCACTCATCGCACATGCTAGCAAAGTAATGCTCAAAATTCTCCAAGCCAGGCTTCAGCAATATGTGAACCGTGAAAATCCTAATGTTCAAGCTGATTTTAGAAAACGCAGAGGAACCAGAGATCAAATTGCCAACATCCGCTGGATCATGGAAAAAGCAAGCGAGTTCCAGAAAAACATCTATTTCTGCTTTATTGACTATGCCAAAGCCTTTGACTGTGTGAATCACAATAAACTGTGGGAAATTCTGAAAGAGATGGGAATACCAGACCACCTGACCTGCCTCTTGAGAAATTTGTATGCAGGTCAGGGAGTAACAGTTAGAGGACATGGAACAACAGACTGGTTCCAAATAGGAAAAGGAGTACATCAAGGCTGTATATTGTCACCCTGCTTATTTAACTTATATGCAGAGTACATCATGAGAAACACTGGACTGGAAGAAACACAAGCTGGAATCAAGATTGCTGGGAGAAATACCAATAATCTCAGATATGCAGATGACACCACCTTTATGGCAGAAAGTGAAGAGGAACTAAAAAGCCTCTTGATGAAAGTGAAAGTGGAGAGTGAACAAGTTGGCTTAAAGCTCAACATTCAGAAAACGAAGATCATGGCATCTGGTCCCATCACTTCATGGGAAATAGATGGGGAAACAGTGGAAACAGTGTCAGACTTTATTTTTTTGGGCTCCAAAATCACTGCAGATGGTGACTGCAGCCATGAAATTAAAAGACGCTTACTCCTTGGAAGGAAAGTTATGACCAACCTAGATAGAATATTCAAAAGCAGAGACATTACCTTGCCAACAAAGGTTCGTCTAGTCAAGGCTATGGTTTTTCCTGTGGTCATGTATGGATGTGAGAGTTGGACTGTGAAGAAGGCTGAGTGCTGAAGAACTGATGCTTTTGAACTGTGGTGTTGGAGAAGACTCTTGAGAGTCCCTTGGACTGCAAGGAGATCCAACCAGTCCATTCTGAAGGAGATCAGCCCTGGGATTTCTTTGGAAGGAATGATGCTAAAGCTGAAACTCTGGTACTTTGGCCACCTCATGCGAAGAGTTGACTCATTGGAAAAGACTCTGATGCTGGGAGGGATTGGGGGCAAGAGGAGAAGGGGACGACAAAGGATGAGATGGCTGGATGGCATCACTGACTCGATGGACATGAGTCTGGGTGAACTCCGGGAGTTGGTGATGGACAGGGAGGCCTGGCGTGCTGAGATTCATGGGGTCACAGAGTCAGACAAGACTGAGCGACTGAACTGAGTGGGCTCATGGAAGATTACAGTAAGTTGGATGATGCTGCAACACCTTAAAAATGAGCTATGGTTCATAGATTCGTAGAAAATAAAATTCTTATTGCAAAAATTCAGTCTCTGAGGTTTAGTCTTCAAAGCTTCCACTCCAGGGAATACCAACAATCCTCTTAGACTAACTTTGTGATCATCCTCGCTGTCATCATCAGTAATGATGATAACAGTTAACATTTACTGACTGGAGCTTATGTGGTTGGCACTGGTTTTGAGCACTTTTTGTGTGTTACCTCATTTGTGTCAGCACTAGGAGGGAGGTGAGGTACTATTTATTCTTTTACATCTTTTTTAAACATGCATGGAAAGGAGTCTCCCAGAAGTTTGTAAACTGGCTATGGTAATACACTAGTAAAGTGTGGATTCAGGATTCAAAAAAGGCAGTTTGCTATGCATAAAGATGACTTGGGGTCATCTTTGGGGTCACCTAATGCACATGTGCCTGAAAATCTTTGATTATTCATCATAGCATCTGAAATTGTTACTTTTAAAAGAATCAAACCTTTGGAAAATCAAACAACCAACACTCAGTACTAATTGTGGATCTGGTGCCAATGTAGGGCTTCCCTAAGTAGCTCAGCTGGTAAAGAGTCCACCTGCAATGCTGGAGACCCTGGTTCTATTCCTGGGTCAGGAAGTTCCCCAAAATACTCCAGTATTTTTGGGCCCCCATGTAGGTGTAGAGGATAGAAAGAATAGTAAAGAAGACTCCCTACTTGAAAGAGCTTGTAGTTGTTGGGGAGGGGATATTTCACCTCTAGCTGTCTACAGTTCTTGTGGCTGGACTAATAATAAAATTGACAAAAGATGGAAACCAAGTTAATGAACCATTTCAATTCTCTCTGGAGTCTTGAGTGGGTCAGAGCAAAGAACTTGGATAATTTGGTGGACTCTTAGGCAAATGCATTTAGCAGGATACTTACTAGGACTTGTTGAGTAAAATAAATCATAATAATAATAGATATGATTTGGTGAGAGCTCACTAGCCCCTGAGGTAGGCCATGAGACATCAAGCATGTTAACTGCATTTGACTGTTTCTCATATTCTAGTAAAATGTGAGTTTCATGAAGATGGGGGGCCTTCTGCCTTGCCATTTCTGAGTCTCCAGCCTCTGGTAGAGAGCCAGAAACTTCGAGGGTGCTCAATAGGTCTTTGCAAAATAAATGGATGGATGTGACAGTTCACTTATGGTAATTCTTTGCTCTGTCAAAATGTGATAGTCAGAACTGGGTGTTTTTTTTTTTTTTTTTACCTAAGTAGAAAGAATGTAGCCTTTGTAGTCAGTAGGACTTGAATATTATCACCATTTTTCCATTTATATAAAATTTGACCAAAATTACTTTTAAGCCCAATTTCCTTGTCTAATTCTGCTAAGATGGCAGTAGCAGCAGTTCATAGTCTTGTAATTTTCCCTAATCACACCCTCTCCACCCATAAACAAAGAACATCTAGGTAGCAAAATAAGCAGACCATGAAACCCATGAGGAGCATTTACAGTGAAATTATGACAAGGAGTCCTCAAAACCCCAAAGACAAACAGCAGGAATAACCATCAGCCACCACAAAACCTGTGTGGCATCAATATTTGTGTGCAATGAAGAAGGAAGCATAGGAGTGTCTGATGGACATAGGAACAGGAGAATCCCAAAACAGACAACAAGGATTCACTGAAAAACACCGTAGGCTAATTTGAAAGCATCTATTGAAACTGGGAGGGGTTTTGTCCAGTCTAACAGCAGGTGAATGTAAAGGTTCGCATGACTGTACATATTTCCTTGCTAGAACTTTCTCTCCATCCCCCATACTCTACATGTATCACTCATACTCATTGTTCAGCTTTAGGCTTAGATATCACTTTGCCTGATGTATGATTTTCTTACTGCTTGCATAACCAAAACCCTCAAACTGATTGGCTAAAAACAAGATAATGTTTTAATCTTCAGGTTCTGTAGTTTAAAAGTGCAACACAGTTTTCACTAGGTTAAAAATCCAGGTGTCAGTGGGGCTTCCTTTCTGGAGGCTCAAGAGCATCCATTTCCTTTCCTTTCCAGCTCCTGTAGGTGACCCACTTCCTTGATTCATGATCCTTTCCCTCTATGTCCAAAGTCAATGTCAGGGAGATTCAGTTTTCTTGACATCACATCACCTCAGCTTCCTCTTCTGTAGTCAAATCCCCGTTTACTTCCCTCTTATACTTTTAAAGACCCTTGAGATTATATTGGAGCTACCTGTTCAGTTCAGTTGCTCAGTCGTATCCGACTCTTTGCGACCCCACGAATCACAGCATGCCAGGCCTCCCTGTCCATTCCTACTAGGGAAGCCCTGCATGGGCACCAGATCCACAATTGGTACTGAATGTTGGTTGTTTGATTTTCCAAAGGTTTGCTTCTTCTAAAAGTAACAATTTCAGATGCTGTGATGAATAATGAAAGATTTTCAGGCAAATATGCGTTCAGTTCAATTCAGTCGCTCAGTCGTGTCTGACTCTTTGCGACCCCATGAATCGCAGCACGCCAGGCCTCCCTGTCCATCACCAACTCCCGGAGTTCACCCAGACCCACGTCCATCGAGTCGGTGATGCCATCCAGCTATCTCATCCTCTGTTGTCCCCTTTTCCTCCTGCCCCCAATCCCTCCCAGCGTCAGAGTCTTTTCCAATGAGTCAACTCTTCGCATGAGGTGGCCAAAGTACTGGAGTTTCAGCTTTAGCATCATTCCTTCCAAAGAACACCCAGGACTAATCTCCTTTAGAATGGACTGGTTGGATCTCCCTGCAGTCCAAGGGACTCTCAAGAGTCTTCTCCAACATCACAGTTCAAGACCATCAATTCTTCGGTGCTCAACTTTCTTCACCATCCAAATCTCACATCCGTACATGACTACTGGAAAAACCATAGCCTTGACTAGACGGGCCTTTTTTGGCAAAGTAATGTCTCTGCTTTTGAATATGCTATCTAGGTTGGTCATAACTTTCCTCCCAAGGAGTAGCGTCTTTTAATTTCATGGCTGCAATCACCATCTGCAGTGATTTTGCTGCTGCTGCTGCTAAGTCGCTTCAGTCGTGTCCAACTCTGCACGACCCCATAGATGGCAGCCCACCATGCTCCCCCATCCCTGGGATTCTCCAGGCAAGAACAATGGAGTGGGTTGCCATTTCCTTCTCCAATGCATGCAAGTAAAAAGTGAAAGTGAAGTCGCTCAATCGTGTCTGACTCTTCGTGACCCCATGGACTGCAGCCCACCAGGCTCCTCCATCCATGCGATTTTCCAGGCAAGAGTACTGGAGTGGGGTGCCATTGCCTTCTCCGGCAATGATTTTGGAGCCCCCCAAAATAAAGTCTGACACTGTTTCCACTGTTTCCCCATCTATTTCCCATGAAGTGATGGGACCAGATGCCATGATCTTCGTTTTCTGAATGTTGAGCTTTAAGCCAACTGTTTCACTCTCCTCTTTCATTTTCATCAAGAGGCTTTTTAGTTCCTCTTCACTTTCTGCCATAAGGGTGGTGTCATCTGCATATCTGAGGTTATTGATATTTCTCCCAGCAATCTTGATTCCAGCTTGTGCTTCTTCCAGCCCAGCATTTTGCATGATGTACTCTGTATATAAGGTAAATAAGCAGTGTGACAATATACAGCCTTGACGTATTCCTTTTCCTATTTGGAACCAGTCTTTTGTTCCATGTCCAGTTCTAACTGTTGCTTCCTGACCTGGATATAGGTTTCTCAAGAGGCAGGTCGGGTGGTCTGGTATTCCCATCTCTTTCAGAATTTTCCACAGTTTATTGTGATCCACACAGTCAAAGGCTTTGGCATAGTCAATAAAGCAGAAATAGATGTTTTTCTGAAACTCTCCTGCTTTTTCGATGATCCAGTGGATGTTGGCAATTTGATCTCTGGTTCCTCTGCCTTTTCTGAAACCAGCTTGACCATCTGGAAGTTCACGGTTCAGGTACTTCTGAAGCCTGGCTTGGAGAATTTTGAACATTACTTTACTAGCATGTGAGATGAGTGCAATTGTGCAGTAGTTTGTTATTTTCTCTTAATATTAAACGAGTACTTTTAAACCAGGTTAATAGCTACTGTGAGAACTTTATGTGACAGGTAGTGTGGCAAGCGCTGTTATATGGTACTACCTTATTTAGTCCCCATACTTCTAAAGGATAGATTTTGCACCCAAGGAAAGTGAAAGTTCAGGTGGCTAAATATTATCCTTGAGGTCTAAGAGCTTGTTAGGTGAGAACAAGTTCTAAACCTTGGCAATCTAAGTCTGATCTTCACCTTTAAACATATGCTCTCCTGGTAGTATTGGTACTTAGAATGCAAGTTAGCAAGTGCCAATTAGTCAAGTGCTGATGACAAATTGGTCCTTGCCATCTTTTCTGCCAGTTTTTCCCAGAGCACAAAGTGCCTCATTCTTCATCTCCATCCTGAAATCCTTTCAGAGGATGCTACACGTCAGCAGCTATAGCAGGTCATGATTTAATCCTTATAGATGTAGATGATGGTGGTGGTTTAGTTGCTAAGTTGTGTCCGACTCTTGCAATCCCATGGACAGTAGCCTGCCAGGCTCCTCTGTCCATGAGATTCTCCAGGCAAGAATACTGGAGTGGGTTGCCATTCCCTTCTCCAGGGTATCTTCCCAACCCAGGAATCGAACCCAGGTCTCCTGCATTGCAGGCAGATTCTTTACCAACTGAGCTACCAGGGAGCTACCTGGATAACCTACAATAACCTCTCCATTTCAAGATCCCTCAAGTAATCACAGCTAAGTCCTTTTTTGCTATACATGGTAATAGATTACAGGGTTCCAAAGATTAGGGCATGGATATCCTGGGGGGAGGAGCAGTAGTTAGGGGGTACATTATTCTGCTACCACACCTGAGAAGCTTTTCCTGCCCCAAGACAGCACTGGGTACCCTTCTCCTGAGAGCCTGTGGATGCTGGCCTGCTTCCCTGTTGGCTTGTCTGTCACGCGTATAAGATGGAGTCTTCCTTAAAAGCAAATGTGTATCTTTGCCACTGAGTTCCCCAAATCCAGCACACTGCTGTTCAACATAAATATAATATGATCCAAATATTATCTTAAATATTTTAGTGGCCACACACACACACACAAAAACCTGGTACAGTACATTTAAAGACTATATTTTATCTAACCCAGTGTGTCCAAAATGTTATCTTTTCAACAGGTAATCAATATAAAGTTAATGAGATATTTTACATTCATTTATTTGGACTACATCTTTGAAGCCCAGTCTGTATTTTTGTACATACAGCCTATCTCATTTCAGACCAGCCACCATTCAGACGCTCAGTGGCTACCATATGGGACAGCTCAGCACCATCTCTGGTGTTTAGGAGACTGCAGGTGCATTTGTCTAATAATTGGGGAAGGGGACTGATGTATAGCCAACAGGAGGGCTGAATCTTAGAAGTGAGTGCCAGCTTCATGGTGCTACCGTGTTCATGGCTTAAGTTTATTAGATTTTACATAAAAAACAGAAACAAAATCAAGTGCCTTGTGAGCATAGGTCTTTCGGTTTCTAATTTGGCAGTGTGTGCACTCAGATCAGTTTCCTGGGGTGAGGGAGCAGCCACGGCAGTAAATATTTACTCAGAGTCCTCTTCCAAGGCTCCCAGGAGCGGGAGGTAATTAGCTCTTGAGGCGAAAAATGTATTTTCGCCGCATTTCCAAAGGCTTGCCTCACTTTCATGTATACCTCCTTCAAAAACTGTCCTCAAACTGTATGTTGAAAGCTGACCCTGCTAACTCTGGCTCCTCAAATCTCTTTGAAGTCACAGAACAGCCTGAAAACAAAGCATTTTCACAGTCCTGGGACAGAAAAATAAACACACATTCTTCCTGAAGGGAGACCCCAGCCTCTGAACTTCAGAACTCCATCTGCCAGGGGAGGCTGGCTGGTGTCCAGGGCTCCGTCTCCACCAGAATCCCCGCTATCCTCTGCTTTGCTCTTTCAAAAAGCCGGATCCCCATAATGCATGCTTACATTTCCTCACAACCAGCACAAGGCAGAATTCTCTGAATTGAGCTATGTGTGGAGCCTTGTGATCTAGCAAGGTATTAAACTATAATCAGAAGCAAATTGCTGCTCCCCCTGCCAACAGATGGACTATAAACAGAGATAATCATGTAACCACAGCGTTCTGCATGGTTCTTTTCTGCTTTGTACATTCAACAAGGCAAAGAACCAGCCACATATTAGGTTGCTAAATGGTGTTGCATGCATGCATGCCACGGACTCTCCTCTCTTGCCCCCAGCTTTGCAGAGGGAACAGGAACAGAGATCTATTTCTGGGGATCATGCCATCCTTAGAACACATGTGTAGCCAATTCTCATAAAAGAGCACCACATTTCAATACAATCCATTCACTATCAAAGAGACAAGAAAGGGACACATGCCCAAAAATGTTAGGGTGTAGGCTTTCACACTCTAAAATGAAGACAAATCTCAAGGTAAACCAGACACTGCCTAGAACCTGAGGATCACTTTGTGTTCTATGGAGCAGGACTGGCAGGTTTTCTGGTTTCTGCTAAAACTACCCAGCTACAGGGAAGACCCTATGATTGGAGTGAACATGAAGACAAAAATCAAGTTGTGGAGGCTCTCTCTGGATCCATACTGTGTAATAGGTTTCTGTCTGTTAAAGTCATAAATTGCAACTTTGTTTCTAGTTCACCTGCATGGTTCAATTTCTCCAAGCATCCTTTAACTCAGTGGGCTTAAAAAAAGAAGAGAACCTAATTTATTGGGAGCATAAAAGGAAAAGTAAAGAGAGAAATGGCAACATTGTCTTACACCTCTTCATTCTGCTACTCCTGGGCCTGAGGCAGAAGGGTCTCACAGATCTGAGCACAATTTCTCTTGCAAATGATATAGGGTGTGTGTGTGTGCTCAGTCATGTCCAACTCTGTGTGACCCCATGGACTGTAGGCCACCAGACTCCTCTGTCCATGGGATTTTCCAGGCAAGAATACTGGAGTGGGTTGCCATTTCCTCCTTCAGGGCATCTTCCTGTCCAGGGATTGAACCCATATCTCCTGTGTCTCCTGCATTGACAGGCAGATTGTTTACTACTGAGCCCCTTGGGAAGCTCAAATGATACAGACTACAGCAGTCATATGGCCAAGTGTTCATGTTTCCAATCCTAGGAGAGGAGGTTGATCCTAGCACATAACTTTAATAGAGAGCCAAATAAAACAACTGGAGAATCCACAGCACCCCACCTTCTGTAGCTCCAGCCTCTCACTGCCGCAATGTTCCAAGGCTGCCACATCAGGGGAGATGTGGGTATATTTATATCTGCATGCAGGGACTTGATTTTTCACTAACATATTCTCTCTTAAGACCCAGACAGAGTGTCCGATTTTCACTCATGGGGTCTTTGAGCCACCTTATGAACTTTAAACAGACCTATGTTTTCCCTTTCTTTCCTGTCTAGTGAGAGTGGGGAATCATTATACACATGCATAGTTTCAAACGCATCGTCTTTAAATGCTAGTTCTCCACATTTGATCATTAAAAATAAAAACCTGGACACAGATGCACTATAACATGGAAAAATAAAATCATTAGCCAGTGTTTTAAGGCCAGATGGTGGGCAGTGAGAAATAAAATCAAGTTGAGGAATTGGTTGAGGCTAGGATATAGTAGATGTTGCAAAGTATTCATGAATAATCTATTTTAGGGAAATGCAGGACCAAGTGGTTTGGGCTAGTTCAGAGTCTAAACTTTTTATGCAACCATGGGAAAGAACAGGCCAGAAATTTCATTTAAGTCAAATGAAAAGAATTACTGGAAAGCAGATTTGGGGCACAAGGAAGTCAGAAAATTTTCTTGGAAGGTGAGTAGGGACAGATAAACCAACAAAGAAGGTGGAACCACTGAGTTCGTTTTCCTACTTCCTGTTCTGGCTGTGCACGTTACTGCTGAGTGTAAGCAAATAAGTTTTGCAGCTGTGTGCTACAGACCATAAAGGAAGGCTACTAGTAAATTAAACCTTGTTTGTTTGTTTTTTTATTTTGGCTACTGGAAGCTGACACTTTATTTGTCCAATTTTTTTCCATTATAATCATAAAATAATGAAATAATAGCAATCATAATCGATGGCTGGAGTTCCATCTATTTGAAAGCTATAAAATTTTGGTAGGCAATTAAATGTTTGGATTGATGATTCTGAGACTGGCATTTCATATGTTTTCTCTAAAGCTGGAGGCTTCGATAACATTGGGATGGCCAAATAAATTTGGTTCATCTATTCAGTGGTGTTTATCCTGGGCTTGTTTTACTAAATGCTTGGCTGTGGTATTAGGCTATTATTAATATGATTGCCATATTGAACTTAGGTCAAGTATATGGCTCAGAAATTGAGAGCATTTCTCTTTTACCATGTCCTAAATTAGTTAAAAATGGAAAATGGTAAATGCTATAATGAGGTGAATTGGCATGAGAAATGGGGCTAGAAGATTCTGGCTATGTTTCTTGGTCACTTAGTCCTCTTTGGGACTGGGCACCAGCAGCTCTTAAGCAAATAATTTTGTATTTGTATTTTTTTAGTGATAATACTTGTTTTTCTAGAAAATGAACTTTAGATGCTCAAAATTGGATTACTTATAATTCTGATCTGAGTATCATACATCTACTTACCTCTTTTTATTTCCCTTCCTTTCACTAATCATCCCTGGCCCCAAATTTCATTTTTCCTTATCACAGGCACCCATTCTTTTTCTTTTCTTTTTTAGTCAGGTAATTCAATCTTGCTAGTTTTCAGTTCAGTTCAATCATTCAGTTATGTCCAACTCTTTGCTACCCCATGCACTGCAGCATGCCAAGCTTCCCTGTTCTTTACCATCTCCCGGACCTTGCTCAAACTCATGTCCATTGGCTTGGTGATGCCATCCAATCATTTCATCCTCTGTCATCCCCTTCTCCTCCGGCCTTCAATCTTTCTCAGCATCAGGGTCTTTTCCAATAAATTGGCTGTTCGCATCAGTTAGCCAAAATATTGGAGCTTCGTCTTCAGTATCAGTCCTACTAATGAATATTCAGGGTTGAGTTCCTTTAGGATTGACTGGTTTCCTTGCAGTCTGAGGGACTCTTAAGAGTCTTCTCCAACACCACAGTTCAAAAGCATCACTTCTTCAGTGCTCAGCCTTGTTTATGATCCAACTGTCACATCCATACATAACTACTGGAAAAACCATAGTTTTGACTAGATGGACCTTTGTCAACAAAGTAATGTCTCTGCTTTTGAATATGCTGTCTAGGTTTGTCATAGCTTGTCTTCCAAGGAGCAAGCGTCTTTTAATTTCATGGCTGCAGTCACCATCTTCAGTGATTTTGGAGCCCCCCAAAAAGAACATCTGTCATATGCTTACATTGTTTCCCCATCTATTTGCCATGAAGTGATGGGACCGGATTCCATGATCTTAGTTTTTTGAATGTTGAGTTTTGAGCCAACTTTTTCACTCTCCTCTTTCATCAAGAGGCTCTTCAGTTCCTCTTCACTTTCTGCCATAAGAGTGGTGTCATCTGCCTATCTGAAGTTATTGATAGTTCTCCTGACAGTCTTGATTCCAGCATAATGTATAGTATGGCGATTATAGTTAATAACACTGTATTGAATATTTACAAGTTTCTAAAAAGACAATTCTTAAAAATTCCTATCATGAGAATAAGAAAAGGTCTGTAATTATGTGCTGTGAGAGGTGTTAACTGAACTTACTATAGTGCTCATTTCTCTATATTAATATAAATATTGAATCATTATGTTGTATACCTGAAACTAATATAACATGTCAATTATACCACAACAAAAATAATCTAAACAAGTAAAACAAAAAGAGTCAACACCATATATTCAGAAACAAGAAAGATTGAAAATTAAGGAACTAAGCATTCAATTCAAGAAGTCTGCCAAAAAGCAATAAAATAATCCTCAAAGAAAGCAAGGGATGTAGAAAAGCATGAGATGAAACTCATAGAAATGTTGAAAGGATTGAAGCTGACTCCAGCTGGGTCTTAGGCCACATTTAGCCAAACTGAAGTGTGTGGATACATGCTCTAGCAAGCAACTCTTTTGTCTAATATCTATGGAGATATTTTGGAGAAGGCAATGGCACCCCACTCCAGTACTTTTGCCTGGAAAATCCCATGGACAGAGGAGCCTCGTAGGCTGCAGTCCATGGGGTCGCTAAGAGTCGGACATGACCGAGCGACTTCACTTTCACTTTTCACTTTCATGCATTGGAGAAGGAAATGGCAACCCACTCCAGTGTTCTTGCCTGGAGAATCCCAGGGACGGGGGAGCCTGGTGGGCTGCTGTCTATGGGGTCGCACAGAGTTGGACACGACTGAAGCGACTTAGCAGCAGTAGCAGCATGGAGATATTTCCTATGATTGATAAGATACTGAACTTTGTGATTACAACTGCCAGGCCAGTCCACTGAAGCTTGGCACCATGCTGAGCTGACAGCCTGGAAATCTTGTTTCTCATCCCTCTGCTAGCATGCTATTGCCGGAAAAATTTTGTCATTTACCCTTATTTCCCATGGGTGTGTTAACTTTCTCCGAAGAATTCTTTTAGAAATTTCACCATTATTTTTTTTTCCAAATGAATGTTCATGCTTCCATGACCAACCATTTAGATACAAAGCTAAATTAATGCCCCTGTCTGTCACCAGAATCCAAGAATAACCTTTGGCATTTAGAATTCTTCATTCACAAAGCTATCTTAAATCTACTGCTCTTTAAATAGTAAATATTTGGATTTTGTATTATGATTCAAATTGAGTAGCAATTGCTTTTACAGCAGACAGCATTATCTTAATAAAAAACATTTGGCTTCCAAAAGTAAAACTTCATTTTAAGATTGGATTTCTCTATAATTTTAGTGACTCAGAATATACCAAACCAGATATTAATGTTCAAGTCAGTTATTACATTTTATAGATAGCCTTTTGTGTTTCTAGTACATAAGGAATGAATGAATCAACCAAACCAACTACTACATTTATTTACCAAGGCTATGTTTTTACTACTTTTCAGAAATGTACTATGTGGTACTGTTGCCTAATATACTCTGAGAATACTGTTTCCCTCTGTGTTTTCTGATATAATCTGGAAAAATAAAAACCAGAAGCAAACATAATTCTGTCATTCTATTTTTGTTGGAAGCAAGGCATTTGTTATTATCCGGTTTTGGGAAAATAAAGGTAGTATCTCGGATTTGGAAAATTTCCCAGACTTAAAAATAATATTTGGCAGTGTGAGGAGAAGGGCCAGTGTGGTCCCTTTTGTATAGGCAGAAAAAGCCAGTTTATTTGAAGTTAGATGTTTCTCCGTATGTAGTCAAACAAATCCCTTTCATGTGTGGAAGTAATTGTAGAGACGCTGAAAACCAAGGACGAAGCATTACATTTTGACAGTAAGCTGTTAGGAATGAACTCTTAAAGAGAATCGATATGCTATTGTGGTTGAGTTCAGCTTTTGAATCAGACATACCTGACTCTAATTCCATCTTTAATTCTTACTAGCTGTCTGACCTTACTTTTCAAATCTCTAAAATGGGAATGATAATAGCAGCTAAATCATTAGCTTGTTATAAAACTAAATGAAACCAAGTTTAACAACTTATTGACCAGAGACATATTACTGTGTCTTTTGTTACCCAAACATTATTGACCAGAGTGTTTCAGTATTCATTTATATAACAAATTGTTGGCCACAGGTGTTATCTTCTGCAAAATTCCCTGGTTAATAATGTATCAAGAAGGCTTGCAGCTCTGTGGCTGACCCACAGTGAACTCTTGCTCTGTCTCCAAGAAAACTATTAACATAAAAATTCAAGAAAAGACAGGGAATCCTTTTGCAGTTCATGTGAAGCATCCTTATTTGAGAACGTTTGATGAGTCTGAAAACAGAAGCTACTGCTGGGGGTGGCATAGAGAGTAGAGGCATTTGACTTGAGGGAAAAATATTATTACTGAAGGGAATAATAGTAACTGAAGGGAAATCAGGGCCATCTAGGGATAACAGAACTTTGAGGATGACTTCAGTCTCCTACAGGCCATTGTCATCTAGGATGTTGTGTACATGTGAAGTAAGTCCCAGCTCCTCACTCCTTGCCCTGACATGCAAGAACGTCACAGGTAGCTCTGATAACCCTATTACTACTGCTTTCAACATACAACCCAAGTTCTCTGCAAACCAGACCTTCCCCCAAAGATTGTTGCACTTTCTGGCTTCTGTGGCTTGGTTCCCACTCTCCTCTCTGGTTTGTTTCTTCCTCTCTTCTTCCAGTTTCTAGCCATCCTCACTATTGCATCCGAAAGGCACCTTTTTCCTTTCTGGATTCCAACATTAAGATTTAATATCTCCCTCTTTTGAATTTCTGTAGCTCTTGTTTTGCACTTCTTTCACAGCATCTACATTATTCATCTTGGATTAGAGATCTGATTGTCTCATTACTCCTACACTTGTAAGCAGCTTGAGGGAAGTGATGATCTAACTTTTCTTTGTTCCCCCCTGCAAGGCAGCTAGTTCATGATAAGTGCTAAACAAATGGTTGTTGAGAGAATAGTCATTGCAGATGCATTTTTGAATGGACCACTAATGTGATCCAGCATGGCATTTTTTTTTTAAAGATTTTTTTGATGTGGGCCATTTTTATTGAAATTTGTTACAAAGACTTGATTGAATCTGTTACAATATCGCTCCAGTTTTATATATTAACTTTTTGGCTGGGAGGTCTGTGGGATCCTAGCTCCCCAGCCAGAGATCGAACCTGCACCTCCTGCATTGGAAGGCAAAGTCTTAACCACTGGACTGCCAGAGACGTCCCCATGGCATTTTTTTGGGATCACGTACTGGTAAAAACTGCATCAAATTTTTATAAAGCATCTACTGTGTACCAGGCACTGCGCTAGATTCTGTGAACAAGGTAGTCTTGATTTGTATTCCTTTGTGGTTTATAGATTAATGGGAAAACCAATTTTGGACAATTAAGTAGAATTGAGTATTAGGAAAGAGGTAGGAAGAGGTTCTAATTAAATAGCTTATTTCTCAGAAAGGAGAAAGTGGCTGTTAATACTGAAAAAGTTAACTGGATTAGTGTCCACATTCAGAAAATCCTGTGCCTGTGACTGATTTAAGTTTGAAGCTACAAAATATTACGGAACCACAGGAGCTGCTCTGTGTTCTCGGAGAAAGAGGCTACCTATAAATTCAGGTTCAGGAGGTAGTTTGGGAAGTCAGGAGCGTGAGCTAGCTGAAGAGATGCACTAACACAGCGTAAAATACACTGAGATCTGCCACTTAGTGTCCCCTCAGCTGGCGTAAAGTTGTTGAGTTACTGGGTGTAGCAAAGATGGTAAAGTGATACTGTAGCATAATGTCTGCTGCTGCTGCTAAGTCGCATCAGTCGTGTCCGACTGTGCGACCCCATAGACGGCAGCCCACCAGGAGCCTCCATTCCTGGGATTCTCCAGGCAAGAACACTGGAGTGGGTTGCCATTTCCTTCTCCAATGCATAAAAGTGAAAAGTGAAAGGGAAATCACTCAGTCGTGTCCGACTCTTCGTGACCCCATAGACGGCAGCCCACCAGGCTCCTCTGTCCATGGGATTTTCCAGGCAAGAGTACTGGAGTGGGGTGCCATTGCGTTCTCCGAGCATAATGTCTATTATATAAGAATTCAGGTATCGACATCCTGAGGATATAGGCACATGCCTACATTTTATCTTATTCTGTTGAGTTAACTTGGTTTTAGAATGCAGGCCATAAAGCACAGTAAATCATGAGAGTTCTTTTAGAACACTGACCCCAGAGCAAAGCTATCTCTTTGGCTTAAAACCACTCTGAATACTCTCCAGAAAAAACACTTAACCAGATGTTTCTACACTCTTCTGAGATTCATCTTTCTTAAGGTGGATGGCTTTTAAAAAACTGACTTTGAATAAAATAATGATATCTCAGAATTTTAATATTTAATTTCAATAGTTCCTCTAAATGAGGACAGAATATGGCCTGCAAATAATAGCTGTCTGAATTTTCTATTTTACCTGAATTTATATCAACCTTGTATAAACTTGGGAACATCTATGGGCAAGGTAAGAGACATTTTTTTTTCTTGGTAGAAGTTAAAGTGCTTAAGCACCTAAGCGCTATCCCCACTCACTGAGTTGGCTTTCCTGAGGGTTACCACAATATTTACAGAAAACCATTCAACTTCTTCATATTCTCAGTTTAAAATTCCCAATAGAGTGATGGGAATTTTGTCCAGTTTACACAGGTGCTTTGAGTACAGCAAAGCGAAGTGAAAGTTGCTTGGTTGTGTCAACTCTTTGCAACCCCGTGGACTGTAGCCTGCCAGGTTTCTCTTTCCACAAAATTCTTCAGGCCAGAATACTGGAGTTGGCAGCTGTTCCCTTCTCCAGGGGATCTTCCCAACCCAGGGATAGTACCCAGTTCTCCTGCATTGCAGGCTAATTCTTTGCCATCTGAGCCACCAGGGAAGCATTAAGTAGCTAAACACCAAGGATCTGAATTGACAATGATTTATGTTCTAATTCTATACTACTATTTATGAGCAGTGAGATCTTGATTAAGTTAAGGAAAGTGAGGCTTTAAGAGGTTCCATATCTGTAAAATGTAAGTTATCATTTTACTTACTTGATAGAGCTGTGGGGATTTAAAGGTGCTAATGCATGAAAGCTCTTAGCATAAAGCTCGAGATGTGGTAATTTATCAACAAATAGTAGTTATGCTGATTAATCTTTATTAACCTCTACCTTTATACCTAGGAAGCACATAGAGAAATGCTCCTTCTAGTCAAGAGTAGAGAGAACCTACTCTTGGTTCCTTAGAGTTCTAGAAGCAGTGAAATCACTAAAGGAGAATAAACACGTCTGTCAGGATTCTCTTGGTTGTAGGTAACAGAAATCCAGTTAAGTCGACTTAAGGCCAAAAGGGGATTTGTTGGAAGGAATAATGTATTGGCCAAAGAACATATGTTGCCTTTTATCAGGAGCATCTTGCATCACTGTATCTTGGTATTGGCTTGCATGCACCCCTCTTGTGCTGCTAGAGAGAGACCTTGTTCCGTCCTGTAAGAGACAGATGTAGTACTGGAGTCAGGCAGGTGCTACATAATACCTGCCCTATATTTTATAGTTTTCAGCATATAGGTCTTTTACCAACTTGCTAAAGTTTATTCCTAGATATTTTATTCTTTTTTTGATGCAGTTTTAAATGGGATTGCTTAACTTTCTCTTTCTGATATTTCATTGTCGCTGTAAAGAAGTGCAACCAATTTCTGGGTATTACTTTTGTGTCTAGCAACCTTGCTGAATTCATTTCAGTTCTAATAGTTTTTGTGGATTCTTTTGAGTTCTCTATATAGTGCATCATGTCATCTGCAAATAAAGAGAGTGTTATCTCTTCCCTTCTATTTGGATACCTTTTATTTACCTGTCTGATCTGGCTGCTGCTGCTAAGTCACTTCAGTCATGTCCAACTTCGTGTGACCCCATAGACAGCAGCCCACCAGGCTCCTCTGTCCCTGGGATTCTCCAGGCAAGAACACTGGAGTGAGTTGCCATTTCCTTCTCCAGTGCATGAAAGTGAAGAGTGAAAGTGAAGTCACTCAGTCATGTCTGACTCTTCGCGACCCCATGGACTGCAGCCTACCAGGGTCCTCCATCCATGGGATTTTCCAGGCAAGAGTACTGGAGTGGGGTGCCATGGCCTTCTCTGCTGATCTGGCTAGGACTCCCAAATAGTATGTTAAATAGAAGCGGTAAGAGTGGGTGTCCTTGGCTTGTTACTGAATTTAGTAGGAAGGCTTCAGCTTTTTGCCATTGAGCACTAGGTTGGCTGTAGGTTTGTTGTAAATGGCTTTTATTGTGTTGAGATATGTTCCCTCTATATGTACTTTGGTGAGAGTTTTTATCATGAACAGATGTTGAATTTTATCAAAAGCTCTTTTTTGTGTGACTATCAGGATGGTTATGTTGTTTTCATTGTTATTGTGGTGTACTACCCTGATTGACATGCATACATTGAATGATCCTTAGGACTCTGGAATGAATTCGACTTGCTCATAGTGTATGATCCTTTTAGTGTATAGTTTGATTTGGTTTGCTAATATTTTATTGAGGATTTTTGCAACTATATTTGTCAAAGATGTTGGCTAAGGCCCCCATTTTCATGTGGCTAAGTTGAAGAACTGCATGGATGTGATTCATTTTCCCAGCAATATGAGCAGCTTGTGAAACTAAAAGTACTGTAGAAAGTATTTACCTTAAGAAATAAAATTGAGTCTTGAAATCCACCAGTTATATCTCTTATTCTCTCTCTTGTTGACTTGGCCTTATTTTCTTCTATCATTCCATGATTTTACCCTTGCAACATGGATCCTGGCTCCTGGCAACTTCCAGGGCCATATTTTAACAGCTTGGAAACCAGTGAAGAAATAGAGTATCCCTCTCTCACTTTCTGCTTAAAAAACCTCTGAGGAAGGACTCTGGAATTGGTCACATATTCTCTTGGACTGCTTACTGTGATCAAGGATTGGGGTACTGTGACTGGCCTAACTCGGGCCATGTACCCACTTCTGTTACCTGAAGCAACTGTGTTTTGTGCAGGCTTGTGGGTAGGGTTAGGTAGAGGTTGAAGGTGAAATCCCTATAGCACAAATGTGACCATTTAGGGAAGAGTTGTTAGGATTTTTCCAAACTCTTCAAGAAAGAGCTAACCAAAGGTTGTTTAGAGTTAGCCAGGCATGGCCCTCCTGATGAAGCATTCTGTGCTGGCTGGAAGGAAGTTTATCTTCATTTGGTCATTGGAGGAACACTGTCAGTCAGAAGGACCCCAAATACTTAAATGCCCATCATCCTTCTAGCAGGAAGATTTCTAAGTTGGACTCTCTTTGTTTGAAGAGGGAGATACAACTCAAGAAAGCAAGGAAGGTCACAGGACTTTGATTTTCATCTCTTAGAATTATGATTTCCTTCAAACCCTGTGTGCATGCTCATTTAGTCATGTGCGACCCTATGGACTGGAGCCCACCAGGCTCCTCTGTCCATGGAATTTCACAGGCAAGAGTACTGGAGCAGGTTGCCAGTTCCTTTTCCAGGGGATCTTCCCCCTAATCAGATTGTTAACACCTCACAATTTGCTTATGAGGACATAGACTATGTAATCACAAGCATGGGAGGTTTTACTGACCATCACAGCAGTCTCGGGTGTGAAGCTGTGAACACATCTCAAATTTTGCAGAGGAGAAGACTCAGGTAGAGTTTTGCCTCTGAGAACCTCTTCTTCTATCCTCTAGGTCCCAATGGGATTCCTCTTGGCCTGTGAATGGCCTGGTCTTATTTCTCAGTTGGTCTCAGTTCTCACACTGGGGTGCATTGGAAAGTGTTCCTGGAATGTGCTGCAGTGGGGGAACCAGAGATAAATGAAGAGCATTTTCTTGGTTTGGCAATTAAAAACTTGACTTACAATTAAGACAGGCATTCAAATATTATGAAATGGAATTTAAATAGTGTTTCTGTGTTTATGACGAATCGGGAGACTTTGAAGTCGTTTAATTTTGTTGTCAGTGTCCTGGCCCCGTATCCTTGGTTCCCTAGGGGTGAATTTGAATTTCTTGTCAAATTCTATGAGTACTTTAGATGGAAAGTGTGAGAAGCACTGGGGAACCAGTTGTACCCAGGGCTTAACTCTGAAGTCTGTAAGAGAAGATCATCATACTTAGAGTTAGGCTCCTCCTTGGCCCTAAAAGCTTTCAGAGGTCTGTTTGCTTTTGCTAGCATGATTTTGGAAATGGAAAAATACTATCGGGGCACAGCATCATCCTTTGCTTTGAAATTCCAGGCTAAAGAACTTGGCGGGGGTAGGGGCCACTTCATTGTTTAAATTAAACAGATTTCCTTCTCTCCTTTCCTTTCATCGTGTTTATTGCTTTTCTTACAGAGCTTCCTGGTTCCCTTTAAGTTTAGATTTGGATATGTAGAATTTAAGAGGTAAGGAGAACTAAGAAATTTCCTCACAAATGGAGACCCTGAAGCCCAGAGAGAGGAAGTGACCAGCTCAAGATCACACAGCTCATCAGTGTGGCAGAGGCGGGAATGGAAGCCAGGTTTCTGCTCTCATTCCAGGGCTCTTTCCATGATCCCTAACCTCCATAGACACTACCTCCAAAAGGGTTAGTCTCATGCTAAAGTTTATGTGGTTTTACTTCTCTGCTTGTGAATGTCTGCCTTGAATTAACCTTAACTTGGGTTGTGTTGCTATCTCAAGGGACAGTACTATATTGAGATTCAGCTGCCTTTCAGAATGTATTTGCTCGTTTTTCCTTGTATGTGTTGCCTTATATGACTCGGTATCTAGAACTTTTTTAGGAATGTTTCACTTTTTAATGTAGTGTCAGCAGATTTCTAATTTCTGAAGAGTCACTTCTCATCTTAGTTATACCTGTAGAGTGCTCTCTCCTCATCTAAATTCTGTAACTTCTACCCATTGAATGCGTGCACAGGTGCTCAGTCACTTCAGCTGTGTCCAGCTCTTTGCAACCCTATGGACTGCAGCCCTCCAGGCTCCCCTGTCAACCCACATGGAGTGGGTGGCCATGCCTTCCTCCAGGGGGTCTTCCTGGCCCAGGGACTGAACCTGTATCTCTTACATCTCCTGCATCGGCAGGCAGGTTCTTTACCACCAGCACCACTTGGAAGCCCACCCACAGGATTCTAATTTGGCAAAGGTTCACCATAAAGACAGGGCTTTTTCATCACCTGTGGAAATAATATGCTCTCTTTCATTCTATTAATATCATCAGTTATATTAATGGATTTGTTAATGTTAAAACTTCCTTGCATTCTTGAATGAATCCCATTTGGTTGTGATGATGTATTATTTTTATTGAAATTATAGATTCTCTTTGATAGTGTTTTATTAAGTTTTTGGATGTCAAGATTCATTAAGTGCCATCTTAATCTTTCAAGATGCCAACCTTGAAAATTAGCTTATTTTAAAATTTCACAAATTTCCCTGTGAAACTATTCAGACGTGTTTTTTATTTTTTCTTTTGTAGAGAAGTTTTTTTATTTTTTTTTTTGCTTTCTTTTTAAAAATTTTTTTATTATTATTATCATTTTTACTTTACAATATTGTATTGGTTTTACACTCTCAATTTTTAAAATTGGTCTGTTTGTAAGTTCTCTATTTACTGGGTTTCACTTATGATTTTAAAATCATATGTATCATTAGTTTCTTTTAGCTACTTCTCATTTTGAATATTCTTTACCTTTAACAAAAATTAGGCTAGCTAGTGTTTTTTATGTGTATATATTTTAATTTCCCCCAATGTTTATTTATTTATTTATTGGTTATTATTTTTGTTTTCTAGATTATTAGATTCTTTTATATTAATCACTTCTTTCTGATGTCTTTTATTAATTTGCAGCTCTATATCTAGCTTTTTGAATCATTCATTCAGCTCTTCTAAGAAGCACGTGTTCAATGCCTGGGTTGGGAGGAAATGGCAACTCTAGTATTCTTGCCTGGTGAATCCCCATGCACAGGGGAGCCGGGAGTGCTGAAGTCCATAGGGTCGAACGCAGTCGGACGACTGAAGCTACATAGCACAGCGTAGCTCTTCTATTTTAATTTTATTTAATGCTAAGGATTTTCCTTTGAGCACTTTTTTAAAGCTATGTCCCACATATTTTGATAAGTTTTGTTTTCTAGGAATTCTAGAAACATGTTTTGTGTCTTCCTTTTTTGTCCCAAACGTTTAAAACACATTGTTTATTTTTGTGGTCCGGTGGAAAAACCTTTTAATTTTGGGGTTTTAAAGTTTATTATAATCTAATCGTTTCATTGTGTTGTATTCAGACATGATACTGTTTTTGTTACTATTTTTAATTTCCTGAGGTTTTTCTTTGTGGATTTGTATGTCCTCAATTTCTCTATATATCCATTGTGTACTTGAAAGTATTTCTTCTAAGATTTGGATTTGGACCTTCTATGTCCTTAGTACTTTTTCATCTATGTGGTTTGTTTAACTCTAAGAGAGGTGATAAAGTCTTGCTTTCCAGTATGTGTCTGCTTCCTTTTATATACTTTTAATAGTAAAAGAGCTTTTATTTTTAATATTTCTTAATTATTTTGTTAGTATATTTCTTTATATAGTGTGGGATTGAATTTTTTAAACCTATTTAAAAATACTTTTTCTTTATAGGAAGTTGAAATCTATTTACATGTAAAAATATGACCTGTTTGGTCCTGGTTTGTCACATTGCTTTATACTTCATACATTACATAAATTCGTACCATATGTTATACATACCAAATCAAGTTTTTCACTAGATGGAATATTTTTGTTTCTTATTTCATGGTATTTAGGAAGGTATTCAGTTTCTTATTTCATGGTATTTAGGAAGATGTTCATTTCTGTTCTAGTGATTATCACTAACAAATACTTTTATTACATAATACCTTTAGTTTTCATTCCAATACCAAAGAAAGGCAGTGCCAAAGAATGCTCAAACTACCGCACAATTGCACTCATTTCACACGCTAGTAAAGTAATGCTCAAAATTCTCCAAGCCAGGCTTCAGCAGTATATGAACCGTGAACTACCAGATGTTCAAGATGGTTTTAGAAAAGGCAGAGGAACCAGAGATCAAATTGCCAACATCCGCTGAATCATTGAAAAAGCAAGAGAGTTCCAGAAAAACATCTATTTCTGCTTTATTGACTATGCCAAAGCCTTTGACTGTGTGAATCACAATAAACTGTGGAAAATTCTGAAAGAGATGGGAATACCAGACCACCTGATCTGCCTCTTGAGAAACCTATATGCAGGTCAGCAAGCAACAGTTAGAGCTGGACATGGAACAACAGACTGGTTCCAAATAGGAAAAGGAGTACATCAAGGCTGTATATTGTCACCCTGCTTATTTAACTTATATGCAGAGTACATCATGAGAAATGCTGGGCTGGAAGAAGCACAAGCTGGAATCAAGATTGCCGGGAGAAACATCAATAACTTCAGATATGCAGATGACACCACCCTTATGGCAGAAAGTGAAGAGGAACTAAGAAGCCTCTTGATGAAGGTGAAAGAGGAGAGTGAAAAAGTTGGCTTAAAACTCAACATTCAGAAAACGAAGATCATGGCATCTGGTCCCATCACTTCATGGGAAATAGATGGGGAAACAGTGGAAACAGTGTCAGACTTTATTTTTTTGGGCTCCAAAATCACTGCAGATGGTGACTGCAGCCATGAAATTAAAAGACGCTTACTCCTTGGAAGGAAAGTTATGACCAACCTAGATAGCATATTCAAGAGCAGAGACATTACTTTGCCAACAAAGGTCCATCTAGTCAAGGCTATGGTTTTTCCAGTGGTCATGTATGGATGTGAGAGTTGGACTGTGAAGAAGGCTGAGCGCCAAAGAATTGATGCTTTTGAACTGTGGTGTTGGAGAAGACTCTTGAGAGTCCCTTGGACTGCAAGGAGATCCAACCAGTCCATTCTGAAGGAGATCAGCCCTGGGATTTCTTTGGAAGGAATGATGCTGAAGCTGAAATTCCGGTACTTTGGCCACCTCATGCGAAGAGTTGACTCATTGGAAAAGACTCTGATGCTGGGAGGGACTGGGGGTAAGAGGAGAAGGGGATGATAGAGGATGAGATGGCTGAATGGCATCACTGACTCGATGGACGTGAGTTTGAGTGAACTCCGGGAGTTGGTGATGGACAGGGAGGCCTTGCGTGCTGCAATTCATGGGGTCGCAAAGAGTCTGACACGACTGAGCAACTGAACTGAACTGGCTGACTGACCTTTAGTTATCTCTTTAGATCTTTAGATAGTGTCTCTTGGTTTCCTAATATGAGCCATTCTGATGTGAGTTATAAATTACTTCTCTATTACCTCTACTTTGCCTAATAATCTATTGTTCAGGGTTTTATTTTTGTCATTTGAGGTAGGTATCTGTTACTTAATTTTTCAGTTTCAAATGATATTGTTTTAGTCTCCTCTAATAACCAGTGGCAGTCGGAGGCTTTATTCTATTTTATACTTATTTCCTTTCTTAATCTCCTTTTTTTTTTCATTAGTTACATAATGTCTACATGCCCAGAACATTTGACACTTATTTATAGCTTTGTTTCCTTTTTCTCCATTTTTTTTTTTAACAAGGTGGCTTTTTAAACGATCCATTAATATCACCAGCACCACCAGGTAATGGAGAATTATGTGAATCAAGTCTGGAGTGGCAGAAGTAACAGAAAGTGACAGGGGACAAGCAGGGTAACCAATAAGATACAGAAAAGAAACAAAAAATTTATCCCAAAGCTACTTCCACCCCAAAGTGAAGAGTGTTCTCTGAATAGAACCCAAGTTTGAGGATTTAAGATAGCAGCAAAGTGGGAAAAATTCCCAGAGGTTTCAAGTTGCAAATGAATGCAGATAGGAACAAGGTTGGTTTACAACGTGTTAGTTTCAGGTGTACAGCAAAGTGATAGTCATGCATGTATTCTTTTTTTTAAGATTCTTTTTCATATAGGTTACCACAAAATGTTGGGTAGTAGTCCCTGTGCTACACAGCAGGTCCTTATTGGTCATCTATATTATATATAGTAATGCACACGTGTTCATCCTAAGCTGCTGATTTATCACTCCCCTACCTCCCCCCACCCCCGTATTTCCCCTTTGGTAATCATAAGTTTGTTTTGATGTCTATAAGTCTGCTTCTGTAAATAAATTCATTTGTATCTTTTTTTCAGAATTAGATTCCACACAGTGATATCATATATTTGTCTGATTTACTTCACTTAATATGATCATCTCTGGGTCTGTCCTTGTTACTGCAAATGACATTATTTCATTCTTTTTAGTGGCTGAGTAATATTCCATTATATGTACTGCATCTTCTTTATTTGCTCCTCTGATGATAGACATTTAGGTTGCTTCCGTGCCTTGGCTATTGTAAATAGTGCTGCAGTGAACATTGGGGTGAATGTGTCCTTATGGATTATGGTTTTCTCTGAATATGTGCCCAGGAGTGGGATTGCTGGACCATATATTGTTTTATATTTAGTTCTTTAAGGAACCTCCATATTGTTCTGCGTAATGATTGTACCAGTTTACATTTCCATTAATGGTACAGGAGGGTTCCCTTTTCTCCATACCCTCTCCAGCATTTATTATTTGTAGGCTTTTTGATTACGGCCATTCTGACTGGTACAAGGTGATACCTCATTTTAGTTTTGATTTGCATTTCTCTAATAATGAGTGATGTTGAGCATTTTTTGGTATGCTTTTTAGTCATCTGTGTGTCTTTGGAGAAATGTCTGCTTAGATCTGCTGATTTTTTGAGTGGGTTGTTTGTTTTTTTTTCATATTGAGCTGCATGAGCTGTTTGTATATCTTGGAGATTAATCCCTTGTCGGTCACTTCATTTGTAAATGTTTTCTCCCATACTGAGGGTTGTCTTTCGTTTTGTTTATGTTTTACTTTGCTGTGCAAAAGCTTTTAAGTTAAATTAGGTCCCATTTGTTTGTTTTTGTTTTTATTTCCACTACTCTCAGAAGTGGATGAAAATAGATATTTCTGTGATTTATGTCAGAGAGTGTTCTGCCTATGTTTTCCTCTAAGAGTTTTATAGTATCCAACCTTATATTTGGGATTTTAACCCATTTTGAGTTTATTTGTGTATATGGTCATATAACAGTTTTAAATCTGCCAATCTATCTACATGTGCATATAATTTTATGTTTTGGGACATGAGCTTGGTAGAGTGTTTTCTGAGGGTGCATGCATACTAGTGTGTGCCAATGTTTAGCAGTATGATTAATAGCTCAAAATTCCATACAGCAATTCTATAATTCTATTGTTCTCATGTTCCCCACACTACTACACTCAATGAGAAGTAGGTTTCTCTCTTATACTCATAGAATTTTGTACTTTTCATTTCTGACACATCGAATGCTGTGATTATATAGTGTTATGCTATGTTAGATCCCTAGGGCTGCCATAACAAGTTGCCACTATTTGGTGGCAAAAAACAAGAGAAATTTAATCTCTCCCAGTTCTGGAAGCCAGAAGTCAGAAAATCAAAATTTTGGTAGGGTGTACTCTCTGGAGGCTTTGTGGGAGAATCTAGCCTTTGCCCCTTCTAGTTCCTGGTGATTGTAGGCATTCTTTTGTGTTTCTTGGCTTATGGCTACATCTCTGCAGTCTCTGCCTCCATCCTCACATCTCCTTCTCTGTGTCTCTCTAATCTCCCTCTGCCTTTCTTTGTTAAGAATACATATTACTACACTTAGGCTTGACTCAGCTTATTCAGGATAAGTTTCTTCTTTCTATATCTTCAACTTAATCACATCTTTTTCCATAAAATATAATATCCACAGGTTCCAGGGATTAGGATGTGGACATACCTTTGCAAGGGCTTCCAAGGTGGTTCAGTGGATAAAGAATCTGCCTGCAGTGAAGGAGACACAGGAGACATGGTTTAGATTCCTGGGTCAGGAAGATCCCTTGGAGGAAGGCATGGCAACCCACTTCAGTATTCTTGCCTGGTGAATCCCATGGACAGAGGAACCTGGTGAGCTATAGCCTATGGGGGTCACAAATAGCTGGACACGACTGAAGCTACTGATCTCTGGGGCCACCATTTAGCCCATTTCCTGTACCATCCCTCCTACCAAATATCTAGTTCTTTTAGTTCCTGAACTTCATCAAGTCAAGATCATGTCCTTTTCTGTCTTGATAAATTCCTTGTTTCCAGCACTGTACCCAATCTGTTTAACTACTATTAACTTATAGTCAATAAATAAATTATTGTGGTATAAATAAATAAATCCATGAATTATGTATAATTGCATTTCTATGTTTACAGTTAGTCTGCAGCCTTAGCCTTGAGGCATCTACTCAATGTATCACTGAACGGGGAAGTGTCTTATGAATTCTAAAGGATCAGACCAAAACTTGCATTAAGATATGGTATAATGCATGAGACAGCTCTTTTGAATTGTATTGTTTTCTAGCGTTCCAGAAGCATTTCTTCATTTTACTGCCTGAGAGCTCCATGAATTAGCTTCTTACACGACCTATTAGCAACTATTTGTGTGTCTTGTTGTCATCCATTTTTCTTGTATGTTCAGCTTGGTGGAGTTGTATTAAGATCAGCATTGCTTCAGGCCTGAAAGATGGACTATCTTCAAGGCTAGCTCATTTTCCTACTTGTGCTTAGTATTTCTTTAAAAATTAATGTGTACCCTGGCTTCCTCCAATGCAATTTTGAAATAACTTCCCCACTTAATTCATACAAGCAAGACAATAAAAATATTTTTTAAAATAACAGAAGTCAAAGTGAAAAAAGAAGAAATATAGATGTATTAGATACTCAGGATGAGATAATTATTGTAATCATATACTAAGCACTGTTAGGACTGGTGGTTGAAAAAGAAACACTACTGAATTAACAAGTTAAAGAAAAAGTGAAATGCATTAGAGGATGTAAAGATTTTCCTGGCTCTGAACTCTAAGAGGAGGAATTTAGTGTGTATATTTTGCTTACAATATGTAATTGGTTATTAATTAAATTCATCTCATCCTACTCCCTATGTTCTTTCTGAAGCTACTCTCAACCACAAATATCTTTGTGACATGTCAGAAAGCAACATGTCAGAGTCAAGAGGAGGTTGAAGGGCAGGCAGTAGCAGGATACATTAAAACTTTTCCCCAAATTAATTTTGTTTCTAAATAATGTATATTTAAATAACCAGGGTAAATTTTTTTTAAAAAATTTCTATAATCAAGATTGAGGAGTCCTTCAAAATGCTTTGAAATCAATATGCTCATTTTGCTATTAGCAGAAATCAGTAGCCTGTAGCACATTTCTACAGCATACATATATAGTTGGCATGTATCAATAATGAATAAGTCCCTGAAGAAATTAGGACATTTACTGCTAGAATGTAGCTCTACTTTCCTTCCATATTTTACACAGATCCCCTCAAGCTATGTAATTCTCCATGGTCCCCGTTTCTGATCACAAGCCTGTCTCAACCGTACATAGTCTTTCCTTTCTCTTGTGTGTGTCAGTGGAGATGTTTCTCCTCTTTCCTAAGATAAATTCCTCCACCTTGTTCACCTCCTTTGATCTGATGAGGAGCTTGGTTTTACCCAGCATCATCTGTTCTCCTTCTTCTAATATCAACTGCTCTATCATCTCTTTTCTTTATGTAAACATTGATTTAACAATTATATAACTCCTATGGAAATACAGTGGTGATCAAGGCACCCCCGAAGAGTAATATCCCCAAAGAGATGATAGTGTAATAGGACAGAGGTTCAAGTAAACAGGCAATTTTAGCACAATATAACAATTGTTAGGTGTAAAAAAAAATGTTACAGGCGCTCACTGATCCTTGCTCAGAGGTGGGTTCTAATTCCCCTCTCCTTTGATGTAGGCTGGGCTTAGTGATTTGCTTGACTGATAGAATATAGTAGAAATGACATTCAGGGATTTCAGTCTAAGTCTTAACTTGCAGCTGGACTCCTCAGAACCTTTAATATGTTGAGGTTCTTTGTAAATCTCCAAGAAGTGGAAATCAGTTATTAAATTCCATTTTCCCTCCTCACTAACTATTCTATTGTATTTCTATATTTGAGTAAAACTTGAGGAGAAAAATAAGAGAATTATGAGAGACAATGTCTTTGTTCCTTCTCAGAGAGACAATGTGGCTGAAAAGGAAATACATAGGTTTTGGGAATTAGGCTAACATTGCTTTTCCATTTTAACTACTTGTTTGACATTAAATTGCTTATCTTTTATAAGCCATAGATTTTTCTTAATCAAAAAAGAGGTTTTGATCTGAATTATAGATTTTTGAAAATAGATTTCACAGAGCCCCTAGGTCCATGAACGTTTTGAAGTCATTCACTGATCTCCTCTGTTTAGATTCTCTACTAGATTCTCAAAAGGGTCCCTGACCAAAAAGAGGACAAGAACTACTAGACTAGATTATTTCTAAGCATAGCCCAGGTGAATACTGAGTCAGTACCATTTCCAAGTGTTGTGTGTGTTAGTTGCTCAGTCATGTCTGACTCTTTGCTACCTGACTATAGCCTGCCAGGCTCCCCTGTCCAAGGGGTTCTTCAGGCAAGAATATTGGAGTGAGTTGCCATTCCCTCCTCCAAGGGATCTTCCATAGCCAGGGATCGAGCCCAGGTCTCTCACATTGCAGACAGATTCTTTACCATCTGAGCCACCAGGGAAGTCCACAATTTCAAAAAAGAAGTGTTTTTTCAATATTTATCTTATTAGCTGATTTTTAAACCATAAGCTTTGTTGTTCAGTTGCTAAGTTTTGTCTGACTCTTTGTGACCCCATGGACTGCAGCATGCCAGGTTTCCCTGTCCTTCACTATCTCCCAGTGTGCGCTCAAGTTCATGTCCATTGAGTCAGTGATGCTATCTAACCATCTGATCCTCTGCCACCCTCTTTTCCTTTTGCTTCAGTCTTTTCCAGCATCAGGGTCTTTTCCAGTGAGTTGGCTCTTCACATCAGGTGGCCAAAGTATTGGAGCCATATGCTTGCACTCACTTAAGTGAATGGTTCAATTGAAAGAACTATTTTATTACTTTTTAAAAGATTAAAAAACTCATTTTCTCCTTCATACTGAAAAACATCCAACAGTGTTAGTATGCTTCGTAGAGTAACAGGAAACCCAAAGCTTAAACAACTATGAGTGCAGAATTGATCTTGAATTATCAAATCAGAATTAAGTTTGCATTAAAAATGCTTTGAAAGTAATTCTAGTCTGGAGTTTTTAACTAATTTTGTTTTAAGCATTAAGAAGAAGAATACTGCAGTGAGTGAGAGAAGAATCTTTCCAACTCAAAGAACACCCACAGTGTGGCAGGAAAGCAAAGGATGAAGTGATTATGTAAACACAGAAGAACTAACTTAAACTATTTAAACCTCCTATCTTAATTGCATACTAGACAGGAATGGTTTCTTCAGGGACTCAGATTACTAGTTGGGTTTTTTTGTCCCAATTAAGTTAATTAGATGGATAGATGTTGTCCCTCCCTCCCTTCATCACACCTTTCTTTCTTACTCTTGTGGCAATCACCCCAACATATATATTTTTAGAGATGTTTCTTCTAAATATTTAAAAATAAGCTTTATTAGTTGAGTGGAGAAATAGCTCTATTAAAAATTCAGTTTCTTAATTTCTTAGGAGTTATTTTTGGAGGCTTCTAGTTCCTTTTCTGGTATCAAATTGAGAAGCTGGTAGGCAGGGTCTGGGCATCTGTGTCCCAAATGGAGCTATGTATTGGGGTGTATGTATTCCTGGCCACTGTTTATCACTTCTTGCTTTAGGTTTTTCTTCCTCTGCCACCTCCTTCTCCTCCTGCCCTCAACCTTTCCCAGCATCAGGGTCTTTCCCAATGAGTTGGCTCTTCTCATCAGGTGGCCAAAATATTGGAGTTTCAGCATCAGCATCAGTCCTTCCAATGAATAGTCAGGACTGATCTTTAGGATTGACTGGTTTGATCTCTTTGCTGTCCAAGGGATTCTCAAGAGTCTTCTCTAGCCCCACAGTTCAAAAGCATCAATTCTTCGGCACTCAGTCTTATGAGCCAACTCCCACATCCATACATGACTGCTGGAAAAACCATAGCTTTGACTAGACAGACCTTTGGCAGCAAAGTGATATCCCTGCTTTTAAACAGCACTGAGTCTGCTCATCAGTAGGACAGCAAGAAGAAACATGTGGGAAATATTATGGTTGAGCAATTTCTCACAAGCTCTAAGCAAGCTCTTCCAGAAAAAAGAATGGCTCAAGATAATTATTCAATAGCATTTTTTTTTTTTGGCCTGCTGATGTGTATAAACAATTATGGGAAGAACTGACATTGCGCCTCAACTTATCCCTCTTCCAGAAGCTCATTTCAAGCATCCCACTCTGACTGCCATGCCTGCTAATGTTCTCACTTCAGCAGAGAACAGGGAGGCCACAGGTTTTTCCTTACTATTTACTCTTTACCTCCTTAGTACCATTCCTACTCTCCACATTTCATCACTATGAGAAGTCCTCTGTAAATACCATCACTCCTTTGGTTGTCCCTCCCTCCCTTCATCACACCTTCCTGGCAAACTCTCCACACTGTCTTAGACCAAGTCCCTGAGAAATTGAATCAATGCCTCTCTTTTCACATAAGGAAACCAGAACTCAGAATTAAGAGATTTAGTCAAGGCACACATAGTTAATAACAGTAGTAATTTTAAGGATAATAACAAATGCTTTGTGTCAAGCATTGACACAAATACAGTCTCTTTTCATTTTCACAATAAACCCTTATTTCATGTTGATACATACATAGAGGTTCAGGTTAGACTGAGTAGGCTTACCAAGGTCACTCTGCCTGTCATTGAGGCATTCAGTCTGACATTCAGTCATTCAATAACTCTTGAGTCCGTAATCTCTGCAAGCAGTGAACTGGGGCCTAAGTCTACAGCGGTGGACAGAACAGAAACAGACCTTGCCCTGATAGTGACGCCACAGTGGGAAATATTGGAGAGGGAAACGGCACCCACTCCAGTACTCCAGCCTGGAAAATCCCATGGGTGGAGGAGCCTGGTAGGCTGCAGTCCATGGGGTTGCTGAGTCGGACATGACCGAGCGACTTCACTTTCACTTCTCACTTTCATGCATTGGAGAAGGAAATAGCAACCCACTCCAGTGTTCTTGCCTGGAGAATCCCAAGGACGGGGGAGCCTGGTGGGCTGCCGTCTATGGGGTCGCACAGAGTCGGACACGACTGAAGTGGCTTAGCAGCAGCAGCAGCAGTGGGAAATATTTATTAAGCTTTTACTAGACTCTGGACATCATTTTATTTTACTCTCACCACAACTCTGTGATGTAGATACTGTTAATATAATATCCAATTTTCAGATGAGAAGTTGAATCTTGAAGAAGGATATTCCTGAGGCCCTACTGCTGGTAGGTGAACAGATTACGATAGGTATACGAACCCTGACTTCAAAGTTCATTCTTCTTATCACTATGCTATGGTGGCCATGGATACTAACAATAAACCACAGATAAACCCAGGAGAATTTCAGGTTGTCTTATAGGAAAGGAAAATCTAGGGCCAGTGGACCTCTTTTTACCCTGCAAATATCATCACCTTCTTCTGCCCTGCCAGTCCACAGGGTTTATGGAACTGTATGTGTGGGTGTCAGCCAGGTTGTTCATTCTTATAATTTACATGATGTCAAGCAAACCCAACTTTTAATGATTTCTGTTGAAATGATTCAATAATTTCTATTGAATGTTAAAAAAAGCCTGTCAAGTTAAAGAGAAATAAAGCGTTTATAAACATTCCAAACATTTGTTTTGTGTTGGCTGGAGCTGGAGTCTCAATAAAAGCTCCAAGTGTGACTAATAATTATAATCTAATTTAGTGCACTGAATTGGAAAGGAGTAATTACTACACAGGACTTTTTGAAGTAAATGATTTATGGTTGACCTACAGTAGATTATTAATTTGGAAAAGAGAGGAATTTTAATGCAAATTAATTGAATGTGGAGTCCTTTCTGATTAGGTTGATAGAGTAGTGGAAAATTCCAGGGTCTTACGATACTGGCTGAATTCAGACTTGGGATATGGGGTAAACGTTGTGTTGGTGTCTGGAACTTGGGTGTAAAGACACAAGCTTCATGCCAGACGCCGAGCTTTTCTGATCTGATCGGGGAAGAGCCCTAAAAGAAAAACTGACTTTCTTCAAAGAAGAAAATGTTCCCTCCTCAAGTGTTTATATGCTCCAAGATGGTTGTACTCTTTCCAAGTTGTTGGTCTCTGGAGCCAACAAGAAGCACCATCACCACATACTGAGTGGTGGCAGTGAGCCAGACAGATATTATATTCCAGGTGCTCAACCTTCACAAGACTGACATTTTGCTGTGGGAATCTGTTCTGTGCATGTAGGATGTTGAGAAGCACTCTTTGCCTCTACTCCTCAGATGCCAATAGCATCCTTCTCTTGTGAGAACCTCAGATGTTTTCAGACATTGTTGAGTACATCCTATGGGGGTGGGGGCCAAATTGCCCCTGGTAAGAACCACTGTGCCAGACACCTGATGTGCATTTTTACTTCATTCCTTACAATATCCTGAAAGGCCAGATGTATTAGTGTCCACTTCATAGAGGAAAACACTGAGGCTTACAGAGGTTATACTTTACCAATCACATAACTGATACATGTGGAAGCCAGGATTTAAACACAGACCTGTATGGACTCAAAGCCCCTATTTTCAGGTAAGTAATGTTTTTGAGGTTGAACCACCTCTCATTTTTAATAAATAAACCGAAGTCAGGCAGTTTAGTGATGTGGTCAAAATTACATAACTCACTTATAGCAGAGGTTGGGCTCCAACTTGGGCATCCTTAAAAAAGCTGGTCATGGGAAGTGGAGATTCAGCTGATAAATGAAAAGCACATTCACAGTGACTTTGGCTGTTTTTTTCTCTTTTGACTTTTACTCTTTTATTTGTTCAGTTTAGCTTTTGAGTATAAAAGGGTCTTTAAACTTGTGTCCATTAACTCTCAAATACATACCGAGAGTTTAAAATTTGTTCCTTTTAATATTGGAAAGAAACAGACCCTTGGATGGTGGCTGCTATATAATTATTTATAAAAGCATTCCAACCCACTCAAATATTTTGCCAGCCTATCCTCACCCCCAACCCAGCAAGTAGAAAGGAAGCCAAACAACCCAGTGAGAATTCTGTTCTATTCCCAGTATATTCTGGTACTGCTGGTGGGCCAGGGGGTAAGGGAGTAACCAGCTGGATGACTATAATAAAACAGCAACAGGCAGCCTCAGATCAGAAATTTGCAATGGCCACTCCAGCCAGCATTATTATTCAAATCCACATGTAACGCAGTGGGGCCTGATCTGAAATTTCTGCCTAGTGGGTGCCTAACCACAGAAATCAATGTTTTCTCTATAGAAGATAGGCAAGGGCTTTCAGAATCTGTTAGGCTGAAGAAATCTAATAGAGAGATCTGCATAATTAGTTCTTTGACTAATCTTGTGCTTGCCTTGGGGTGAGAGGCAATTTAAGCTGCAAAAACAGTTTTGAATATTTGAACTGCAGGGAAAAAAGTGTTCAGGATTTGTAGACTTTTCAAAATTCAGGGCAAGATATTTACTCTTCAAATAGAAGGTCCCTGGAAAATCCTTAGCCTTTTGGAATATAGGGTTTCCTGGTGATGAGTAGGTTTTCTTCTGGCTCAGAGATGCTGCTGGGTTCTGATGTATGTGTGCTCATGGATCTGAGGCTAGGGAGCCCAACCACAGATGTTGTCAGGGAGTAGGATAGGACCAAGGTGGAGAAGTCAGTGGGGCAGAGTGAGAATTAGCAGGCATATAATACCTACTCAGAGATGATAGATGATATAAAGGAAATTATTCCAAGATTTAAAGATAGAGCATAATACATTTTTTAGGTTTTTGGGTTGATTGCTAGAAGGAACCACTGTAGACTTAGAATATAGAGTTTGAAAGCTCATCCCTGGAGTCAGATCATCTGCATTCCAATTTCAGCTCTCCCACTCACTGGCTATGTGACCTGGGATGAGCTGTTTAATTTTTCTTGTCTTTGTTGATCTTTTGTTGTTGTTGTTGATCTCTTCATAGAACAGGTTTAGAGTAACAGTAACCCCATGGAGTTGTTCATAAGGGTTAACAGAGACAATCCCAATCAAGATTTAGATCTGGGTATAACACACAGCACTCAGTGAATGCTGGCCATTACTGGACAGTCTAGGTCACCAATGGGGTAAATCAGTTCAGTTCAGTCGCTCAGTTGTGTCCGACTCTTTGCAACCCCATGACCTGCAGGATGCCCGGCCTCCCTGTCCATCACCAACTCCCAGAGTCTACCCCAAACCCATGTCCATTGAGTCGGTGATGCCATCCAATCATCTCATCCTCTGTCGTCCCCTTCTCCTCCTGCCTGCAATCTTTCCCAGCATCAGGGTCTTTTCCAATGAGTTGGCTCTTCGCATCAGGTAGCCAAAGTACTGGAGTTTCAGCTTCAACATCAGTCCTTCCAATGAACACCCAGGACTGATCTCCTTTAGAATGGACTGGTTGGATCTCCTTGCAGTCCAGGGGACTCTCAACAGTCTTCTCCAACACCACAGTTCAAAAGCATCAATTCTTTGGTGCTCAGCTTTCTTTATAGTCCAACTCTCACATCCGTACATGACCACTGGAAAAATTACAGCCTTGACTAGAAGGATCTTTGTTGACAAAGTAATGTCTCTGCTTTTCAATATGCTGTCTAGGTTGGTCATAACTTTCCTTCCAAGGAGTAAGTGTCTTTTAATTTCATGGCTTCAGTCACCATCTGCAGTGATTTTGGAGCCCCCAAAAATAAAGTCTGACACTGTTTCCCCATCTATTTTCCATGAAGTGATGGGACCGGATGCCATGATCTTCATTTTCTGAATGTTGAGCTTTAAGCCAATTTTTTTCACTCTCCTCTTTCACTTTCATTAAGAGGCCCTTTAGTTCTTCTTCACTTTCTTCCAAAAGGGTGGTATCATCTGCATATCTGAGGTTATTGATATTTCTCCTGCAATCTTGATTCCAGCTTGTGTTTCATCCAGCCCAGTGTTTCTCATGATATACTACTCTGCATATAAGTTAAATAAGCAGGATTACAATATACAGCCTTGACATACTCCTCTTCCTATTTGGAACCAGTCTGTTGTTCCATGTCCAGTTCTAACTGTTGCTTCCTGACCTGCATATAGGTTTCTCAAGAGGCAGGTCAGGTGGTCTGGTATTCCCATCTCTTTCAGAATTTTCTGCAGTTTATTGTGACCCACACAGTCAAAGGCTTTGGCATAGTCAATAAAGCAGAAATAGTAGGGCTCAGAAAAGTAATGGTAGAAGAGCTGGACTTCTTCCTGATGGATCACTGTACTGCCTCTTCCCAGTACAAATGACAAGAAAAGACTCTAGTGGTAGTGTGAGTCTGGCACAAGTGGGAGCTTTCAGAGCTCCCGAAAAGAAGCACAAGCTCCTTTGCAACTGAAGAACCTCCTTCTTCAACACAGTGACTTCTGGGAATGTGAGCCATTGCTGTTGAACCAGGAAACATTAAACGTTGATACCTAGCTCATTTCTGTCCATTCAGGACACTGTTGGGTATACATAGGCCTGGTTGAAGTTTTAGAATAAAGCAGAAGATCCTAAATATCTATAGGAGAATATTTCTATTAAAAAGTTGAGATTATCACACCTTGAAGAAAGGTAAAATGAGATACCTCACGGCATATGTTTAGGCTTAGATGTTGAATGTGTTTTTATTGATTACATACCCCTTTCAGTACATAGAATAAATACATATATTTAACTGGTGAGCCTATCATGGCCACAGTTGCTTTAGGTTTTACTGCCTAATAAGGGCTTCCCTGGTGGCTCGGTGGTAAAGAACCTGCTTGCCAATGCAGGAAACAGAAGAGACGCAGATTCAGTCCCTGGGTTGGGAAGATCCCCCGGAGAAGGAAATGGCAACCCACTCCAGTAATTCTTGCCTGGAGAATCTTATGGACTGAGGAGCCTGGTGGGCTACAGTTCATTGGATCACAAAGAGTCAGACATGACTGAAATGCGTTAGCATGCACATGCCTCATAAACTGGGTCTTTGTAAGTGAGAAAAAGCAGTTGAACTAATAATCACTGGACCTTCTTTGAATAGTCAGTGAGTAGTAAACCTCAGTTTCTCATCACTGCCTTAGTGGGGATGGACAAGGAACTGGGCCTAATGGAAGGAGCCAGTGGGACCCAGAATGTGGACCAGACCATGAAAAGGACTAGACTGCTATCACATGGTGGGCCTTGAAAGTCAACCAAATCCAGCCTCTGGTTTTCTGAAACTCAACCCTCTTCTTCCAACTCTCTCCTAACCAAGTGCTTTGTCAGGTAGAGGTCAACCCAGCATATTTACAGTTTAGGGGTGCTGCAGAGGGAAGAGCAGAATACTGTATCACCATTCATCTTCATTTTAAGAAATAGAAAGCTAGTATCATTGGCATATCCTTTTCTGAGACTAGGATAAAAGAATGCGAGAGATGTATAAGTGGTGTGGCTTTTTTCCCCTTTGTCCACTTTCCTCTTTTAAAATGCTCAATTTGATTAGACCATGTTGAAGCAAAGAGGATTAAAATAATCCAAGATCGATTCCTTACTAACATAGATGACATTTGTAACAAGGTTATTGCACATCCAGGGAGCAGATAAGCTCTTTTGGATATTGAGGAAAAAGCAATCAGTTTTACATTACCAGGCTCCCCGAGCAGAGTTAGAGGTTATTAGAGATCAGGGATATTTACAGATGAGGTGAAACTTTAACTCCAGGAGACTAGGATTTGGAAATGCGATGTTGCTTTTTTTTTCTTTTTTTGGACAGCCAGGACAGCTCTTGAAGACTCTGTACATCTCTGAGGTGACTGGTGCTTTGGTAAAAGGAAAGATGCTTTTAGCCTTTCCCATTTCATCCTTCCAACTTTAGGTTAATAACTTTCCTTCTTCAGCATTGTGGATGTATTAATTTTTCACAGGGAAAAACATAGTATGAAAAATCATCCTTTTTTGAGGCTTTGGATATCAACAAAGTTACTGATTTTCAGAAACAAAGAATATAATTTATATAATATAAACTTTTAAAATTAAGTATACATACTTTTGAGTTGCTCTTAATTTTAGGAAAGCAATTTGAGCATTTTATAGAACTTAATGACACCTTATATAGTTTTATGACAACTTTTTTTTTAAAGGAAATTAATTTTGTTCCAAAACATTTTGAGGCATTTTTTTTTTTAAATCACTAATCATGTAGGAACTAAGTAAAAAATATCCCATGGGCCCTTGTATTAGTGAAAGAATTAAAATGCTTAATTGCATTTATTGCTTAATTCAATCAAAATACATTTATTCTTCTCAAGAAAAAAATAGACTTATTGGGAAGTAAGAGCATATCCAGGTTGAAATAGTAATAAAAATGAAAACTAACACAAAGATAACCAGATTAGAAATTTTTATTAAAGAACCCACCACTGCAATGAAACACATCAAGGTTTCTGACATTTATAAGCTATGTGACTTTGGATGGATGGCTTACCCTCTTTTTACTATGTTCTCTTCATGTGGAAAGTATTGATTCAAGGCTTATTTGAGATCATGTGTATTAAGTGTCTGGCACTGGGCTCTTTCTACAAATATTGGTCATTATTTTTTACTTACATACTTGGAATTTATGAATCTTGTTCAATTTTAAGTGCCTATAAAACACCTTTAAGTATTTTTGAAACAAGCAGGAATAAATGATATATTAATGTGTTCATTCTGTGGCGACCACAGAAATGGAAAATGACCTTTTGTGGAATTGCTTATTGTATTTTTTAATTGGACTATAATTGCTTTACAGTGTTGTGTTAGTTTCTGCTGTACAATGTGAATCAGCTATATGTACACATATATCCCCTCCCTCTTAGGCCTCCCTCACACCAGCCCCTTATCCCACTCTCCTAGGCCATCACAGAGCACCAGGATGAGCTCCCTGTGCTACACAGCTGCTGCTAAGTCGCTTCAGTCGTGTCCGACTCTGTTCGACCCCACAGAGGGCAGCCCACCAGGCTCCCCCGTCCCTGGGATTCTCCAGGCAAGAACACTGGAGTGGGTTGCCATTTCCTTCTCCAGTGCATGAAAGTGAAAAGTAAAAGTGAAGTCGCTCAGTCGTGTCCGACTCCTAGCGACCCCATGGACTTCATCCCTCCAGGCTCCCCCGTCCATGGGACTTTCCAGGCAAGAGTACTGGAGTGGGGTGCCATTGCCTTCTCCAGGTGCTACACAGCAGCTTCCCACAATTTTACACATGATAGAGTCATAGTCAGTGCTACGCTCTCATTTCATCCCATTTTTCTTTCTGACCTCACTCTGTATGACAGACTCTAGGTACCTCCACTTCCCTACAAATGACCCAATTTCATTCCTTTTTATAGACTTACTATATTCTTTTTAAAATTAATTTATTTTAATTGGAGGCTAATTACTTTACAATATTGTGGTGGTTTTTTGCCATACATTGACATGAGTCAGCCACAAGTGTACAAGTGTCCCCCCCCACCCATCTCCGTCCCCATCCCATTCCTCTGGGTTGTCCCGGTGTACTGGCTTTAAGTGCCCTGTTTCATGCATTGAACTTGGACTAGTCATCTATTTCACATATGATTATATATACATGTTTCAATGCTTTTCTCTCAAATCATCCCTCCCTTGCCTTCTCCCACAGAGTCCAAAAGTCTTCTTTATATCTGTGTCTCTCTTGCTTAGACTTACTGTATTCTTACCTTAAAAAACCTATCTCTTCTACTGAACTGGAGACAAGGACTTCACCAAGGCATGGGGGAGAGGGAATGTCCTAACTAGGGGAGGGCTTATGTAAACTTCTTGGACTTCCCTGGTGGCTTAGACGGTAAAGCGTCTGTCTAGAATGCGGGAGACCTGAGTTCGATCCTTGGGTTGGGAAGATCCCCTGGAGAAGGAAATGGCAATCCACTCCAGTACTATTGCCTGGAAAATCCCATGGACAGAGGAGCCTGGTAGGCTACCAGTCCATGGGGTCACAAAGAGTTGGACACGACTGAGCGACTTCACTTCTTCTTCATACTTCATATAAACTTCTTAGAGGATTGTTATTATTGTTTAGTCACTCAGTCATGTCTGACTCTTCTGCGACCCCACAGACTGTAGCCCACCAGACTTCTCTGTCCATCAGATTTCCCAGGCAAGAATATTGGAGTGGGTTGCCATTTCCTTCTCCAGGAGATCTTCCTAGTCAGGATCAAACCCGTGTCTTCTGCATTGGCAGGTGGATTCATTACTGCTAAGCTGCCAGGGAAGTCCCTCTAGAGGCTAGGATAATCATATATCTGCTGCCCAGAACAGTCAAAGCTCATGTCTGTTATTTTGGCATAATTATTTATAGTTGTCGTTACACTCAAGTGTTTTGGTTGGACAATACAATTTATGGTCACTCTAATGATAACTCCACTGGGATTTCCCTGGAAAGAGAACAAGTTGATCCTGACAGAGGCTTTGAGAGAAGCCAGGGGATTGTTGCTCACATCTTGGCCAAAAAGTTGACCTATGTCATCTTAGAGAAAAGACTTTTTCACTGTCTTAATCCTAAGAAGTCTTAATAAATTTTCACATGATTTCATTACATATGAAAAAAAGCAGCTAAACACAGTCTGATTAATTAGATCAATTGGTCTTAAGGCTTTTTAAAAAATTTCAATATATTAAAATTAAGGACATGACCAAAAAAGTCCTGGATGTGAATGACTGTTTCTCTGGGTGCACTAGGGTGACAGATTCTTGACGAAGGTTACTGGAGTTTAGATCTGGTCCTTAACTGTGCAGATCCACAAACTGGATTTTCTAATAGGTCTCTCAAAGCCCAAGGATTGGGTACAGAAGGGAGAAAACTTCTGGTTTTGAGGACAATGAAAATAGTATCAATGGCTAGCAAGTGTCAAGCACTGTTCTAGGCACTTTGAATGAGTCATTTGATAGCTTTTGTTTCAACAAGCATAGCACATGAAGCTGAGTTTTCCTGGGGTATGACCACACTTCATCATAGCAGACACTTCGGTTCATGAGTCATGCTGTGTTCAGGCTTCTCTAGTTTCTAAAAAGATTTATAAACATTTCAAAAAGAGAAAAAAAAAAAACTTATAATTACACATTCCTAAAGTAAATGTGCTAGGTAAAGGGAATTCTAGGGAGAAGTCTATTCCCTTATTTTCAACAGGGACAATTGAGCCTCTTATTTGTGTAATTTATATTTGTCTGTATACCATTCAGATACAGACAGATGATTTTGGAAATAAAGACAAGACAAGACAAAACAAAACAGAAAACCTTGTTTTCCTAAAAAGAAGGATGTGATTAGATAGTTTTGAAGAGTTGGGCTTGCTGAAAACACTGTCATGATCTCATTACAAATCCATTGGAGTAAAGCAGATTTTTCTGACTGTCAGTCTGTGATAAGCTTGATTTAAATCTTTGGCTCAAAGATCCCCAAAGCATTACCCAAAGGGTGAGCCCCTTCACCTAGAACCTAACCTCATGCTCTAGGCTAATCAGCAAGTGCTAGAAGTGTTACTATATCCCATGGAACTAGAATCAGTTCAGTTCAGTCACTCAGTTGCGTCCGACTCTTTGCCACCCCATGGACTGCAGCATGCCAGGCTTCTCTGTTTATCACCAATTCCTGGAGCTTGCTCAAACTTATGTTCATTGAGTCAGTGATGCCATCCAGCCATCTCATCCTCTGTTGGAACTAAAATAGGAGTCCACAAAGGATGAAGTCAACTTGGAATCACAGACTCTTGAAGCCCCAAAGTGCCTTAAAGAGCATATAATTAGATATCCATCTAAGGCCACACGGTGCTCAGAGAGATTAACGTTAGTGTCTAGAGTAGGAAAGAGGAGACGAGTAGCTTATTTCTTTTCACAGAGAGAAGCTTCATGACTAGATGCCCTGTCTCTGGTCTCTAATAGTTGTGGGATCTGGGAAAAAGCACAGAAATGCCATGTCGAAGCAGTTGCATTGGGGATTCACTGTTTTCTTGTCTGTATGTTAACTGCTTCCTTGCTGATCATTATGTAAAGCAAGTATAATGAAGTCATCTTGCTGGTGCTGATTCCAGAAGACAGTGAAATTTTGCTGGTGGTGATTCCAGAAGACAGAGACATCAAGAAGAGGTTCTGGCTGAGATTGAGGTGCCTAATACACAAAGAAAAGCAAAAGAAACTTCTATAGCATTACAAAGCTGGAAGTGCCTGAGGGCTAGCATCCATCCACCAGTTTCATTTTGCAGATGGGAAAACCGATGAAGAGAGAACATACTCTCTGCTCTGAAAGGCAGGGTGAACAGCCTTGAAGGATGACAGAGATTTTGGCTTGTAGTCTTTGACCATGTCAAAAGATATATGAGACTGTTCCCCCTCACTTGAACTTTACTTTTCTCTCTCCTCCTGCAGTTCACTCCTAAGTGAAGCTGGGCATGGGTGATGTGATATATGTGTGCTGGTGTAACCATGTCACACACCATGCTTACTCACGACATCCCTGCCTTCATATCCACTCCAGGAGAAGACAAATCTGGTTGGTGAGAGGAAGCCTGTAAGATTTCATGGGGATAAGCAGGCCTCATGGGGAGGTCCCAGTATCTGAAAATGGTTGACATTAGCAATGATTGACATTGCTAATTCTCACATTGTTAGTAATTCATAGTCTGCTTCTAGTACATTCATATTTAGGAAAACAAGGGAAACTTAGGAATTTTTTCTTCTCTTTCAAGATTAATTTATGTGTTTGGGGAAAATATTGGCTTCCCTCCGCAGTTCTTCAGCTGTTGTCTTATGCAATGAATCATCTTGAATTCCTCGTGTCATATTATTTTCTTTTTCTTTCCAGCATAATGAAGAACATAAACAGCCCCAGACATGTCACAACTGGGGGAAATGGACAAAATGGTTTCTGCGAAGGAATTAGTGGCTGATGTTTACAACATGCTTGCTATTTGGGCTTCTCTTCTTAGTTTGGAAACGCATCACGCTTTCCATGTATGCTAAGTCGCCTCAGTCATGTCCGACTCTCTGTGACCCCATGGACTGTAGCCTACCAGGCTCCTCTGTCCATGGGATTTTCTAGGCGAGAATACTGGAATGGGTTGCCATTTCTCCTTCAGGGAATCCTCCCGACCCAGGGACTGAACCCTCGTCTCCTGTGTCTCCTACACTGGCAGGCAGGTTCTTTGCCATTTCTCCTTCAGGGAATCCTCCCGACCCAGGGACTGAACCCTCGTCTCCTGTGTCTCCTACACTGGCAGGCAGGTTCTTTACCACTAGCACCACCTGGGAAGCTCAAGCCTTTCATGGTCAAGTGCTATTCATCCCAGACAGACTCAAGTGCTCCTGGTCCAATGCCATTGTGCTTA
This sequence comes from Bos grunniens, assembly GCF_055505025.1. Lineage (NCBI taxonomy): Eukaryota > Metazoa > Chordata > Mammalia > Artiodactyla > Bovidae > Bos > Bos grunniens. Next base: position 12,064,639 of record NC_141190.1, read on the forward strand.
CCATTTCAGGGTTTAAAGGATGAAACTCTTTTCCATTTTGCATCTTGGGCCTACAAAATGAGCCCATTTCCTGATACTTAAGATGGTTCTTCATTCCACTTACATACTTCTCTCTGAATTTTGGACATTTTGATACTTTTTAGAAGCATCTTTACTAAACAGGAAGATTTGAACAAACCTTAAATAGACATTGAAAATAATTAAAGTCCTTGTTTTTTGAAAAAAAATTATGAGCACTCTTTCATTTTTTAGCTAGGAGTTTTCATCACCTAGATTATTTTTGAGTACACAGCACAAAGTAGGGAGATGTCAGAAAATCAAACAGTAGTTCATGTTTGGAGGTTAATGTTTAGAATGCAGTTTGAAAGCAAATAAGACTCCTAAAACTCAAACTTGAATTCTACTGAACTACTTCTGTAACTTACAGAGTAACTTCATTTTTCCTTAACTCAGCCTTCAGTCCTTCTCCCCACCTGTCTGCTTATGAGATTCCAGCTGAATTATTTCTGCTATGGGATCTGACCTGCTCATTTATTATCTGGGTCTTCTCTCTTCCATATCAGCCTCTGGTGTTTTGTCAGCTTATCTGGCCTCTGGTCCTCTGAAAGGACCAAGGACAAGAGGAGAGGAGGAAAGCAGGCCTCATTTGATGTCTGTCCCTCATTAATCCAGGCAAGCTCCTCATAAAATCTGCTTACCACTTGTGGTTCCTAAAATGTATCTCAGTGTTAACAGTTTTATTTAAGAAAAAAAAAAGTTTTCTGGTCAAATATATTTGGAAACTGCCCATGTAAAATTAAATGAGTTCTTCATTGCAGACCTTCTCCAAGTCTTAAAAATGCTAATAAATGCTAATATGCATTATGAATCTCTTAGAGCGCAATGTACAGTAGTATACAGCTTTTCCCAAACTCATTTTACTGAGAAATTTTTTTCTTCTCAAAAATATTTTGAGACTAATGTTTTAGGGAGCATAATGTTAAAACTCATTTTAATTTGTCTCTTTCAGCCACTTAGTTATCACCTTATCATTTTTTTGCTGACATTTTTCTTGAAATCATCTCACTTTTTAGTTTAAATAAACTTATTTGAAAAGGAAATTACTGTAATGGGAAAAATAAGAATCACTTGCCATAAACAAAAATAACCAAGAAATTAAGTAGGATGAAGCAACATTCAGTTCAGTTCAGTTCAGTCGCTCAGTTGTGTCTGACTCTTTGATACCCCATAGACTGCAGCATGCCAGGCTTCCCTGTCCATCACCAACTCCTGGAGCTTGCTCAACTCATGTCCATCGAGTTGGTGATGTCATCCAACCATCTCATACTCTGTCTTCCCCTTCTCCTCCTGTCTTCAGTCTTTCCCAGCATCAGGGCCTTTTCCAATAGGTGGCCAAAGTATTGGAGTTTCAGCTTCAGCATCAGTCCTTCCAATGAATATTCAGGACTGATTTCCTTTAGGATTGACTGGTTTGATCTCCGTGAAGTCCAAGGGACTCTCAAGAGTTTTCTCCAACACCACAGTTCAAAGACATTGATTCTTTGGCGCTCAGCTTTGTTTATAGTCCAACTCTCAATTCCATGCATGATTACAGGAAAAATCATAGCTTTGACTAGGTGGACCTTTGTTGCTTTTCAATATGCTGTCTAGGTTGGTCATAGCTTTTCTTCCAGGGAGAAGCGTCTTTTAATTTCATGGCTGCAGTCACCATCTGCAGTGATTTTGGAGCCCCCAAAATAAAGTTTCTCACTGTTTCCATTGTTTCCTCATCTATTTGCCATGAAGTGATGGGACCAGATGCCATGATCTTAGTTTTCTGAATGTTGAGCTTTAAGCCAACTTTTTCACTCTCCTCTTTCACTTTAATCAAGAGGCTTTTTAGTTCCTCTTCACTTTCTGCCATAAGGGTGGTGTCATCTGCATATTTGAGGTTATTGATATTTCTCCCAGCAATCTTGATTCCAGCTTGTGCTTCATGCAGCCTGGCATTTCACATGATGTAGTCTGCATATAAGTTAAATAAACAGGGTGACAATATACAGCCTTGACGTACTCCTTTTCCAACTTGGAACCAGTCTGTTGTTCCATGTCCAGTTCTAACTGTTGCTTCTTGACCTGCATACAAATTTCTCAGGAGGCAGGTAAAGTACTCTGGTATTCCTATTTCTTTAAAATTTTCCACAGTTTGTTGTGATTTACACAGTCAAAGGCTTTGGTGTAATCAACCAAGCAGAAATAGATGTTTTTCTGGAACTCTCTTGCATGGTTGATAATCTAGCAGATATTGGCAATTTGATCTCTGGTTCCTCTGCCTTTTCTAAATCCAGTTTGAACATCTGGAAGTTCACGGTTCACGTCCTGTTGAAACCTGGCTTGGGGAATTTTGAGCATTACTCTGCTAGTGTGTGAGATGAGTGCAATTGTGCAGTAGTTTGAACATTCTTTGGCATTGCCTTTCTTTGGGATTGGAATGAAAACTGATCTTTTCCAGTCCTGGGCCACTGCTGAGTTTTCCAAATTTGCTGGCGTATCGAGTGCAGCACTTTAGGATTTGAAATAGCTCAACTGGAATTCCATCACTTCCACTAGCTTTGTTTGTAGTGATGCTTGCTAAGGCCCACTTGACTTCTCATTCAAGGATGTCTGGCTCTGGTTGAGTGTGATTACACCATCATGGTTATCTGGTCATTAAAATCTTTTTTGTATAGCTCTTCTGTGTATTCTTGCCACCTCTTCTTAATATCTTCTGCTTCTGTTAGGTCCATACCATTTCTGTCCTTTATTGTGCCCATTTTGCATGAGATGTTCCATTGATATGTCTGATTTTCTTGAAGAAAATCAATTAAGAAATAAGCTAAAATTAAATAGTGAGTTATAGACAGTAATATATCGTGAGGGAGAAAAAATAATTTTTCCTCTACCTATCTAGGTTCTTGGCTGGGCCACCTCTGGAATAAAAAGACAGGACATCAAGTGGAAAAGCAAACTGAAATTTAATAACATGTATGCATGCCTCTTGTAGGGCTTCCCTGGTGGCTTAGTTGGTAAAGAACCCACCTGTCAATACAGGAGATGCAGGTTCAATCCCTGGGCTGGGAAGATCCCTTGGAGAAGGAAATGGCAACCCACTCCACTATCCTTGACTGGGATATCCCATGGACAGAGGAGCCTGGCAGGCTACAGTTCACGGGGTCGCCAAAGAATCTCAACATGACTTAGCAACTAAACAACAACATATGTCCCATAACATGGAAGATACCAGGAAAACTGAGTAACTTCCTAAAATGGTCTGATCCCCCACTTAAATAGCATCTCCAGCTCTAAGGACAAAAGAAGATACTGGGCAGGGAGAGAGGAGTCAATAGGGGAGGTTACCCAGAAAAGCACAGGGAACAAAGATAAGGTTGTTACACAGATTTAGGTCATTGCCTTCTCCATGGATAAGCGTTTCTTGAGATTTAGAGTCCTCCATCTCCTCCAGGTACTGAGGGGAAGGCCCCTGGTCCCCTTGTAAATGTGAATGTCTCTCACAAAAGGATAATCTTCATTGTCAGAACTTTTCCTATGTCTGCTGTTTTCTAAGGATAATCATCCTGCAATGATCCTTACACCAAAGAGGCATATTTGAGCTGGTATATTCCTATTCTTCTTCAATACTAAATTGATGTATAAAAATATATGCTTGAGGATAAGCCCGTTTTGAGAAGAACGCAGTCAATAATCAAGTAATACTAGAAGCAATCTGGGCACTACTGCTTATTGTGGATAATTACAAGGATTCATTACCAAGAGAATTCTGGTTTATGGTTGATAGGTTTATGGTTGATAATCTTGATTCCTCTGTGCATACAGTCAAACAGGCCAAAAGTTATTTAAACACTTTCTAAGATAGAGTTGGATATCAAGAACTGATTTCTTTAAAAATTCTTTTCTTTGTGCCAGAGGCTGAGTTTTTACCATACTATTTTTTCCTGTTTAATGAAGAACTTCAAACACAGAATGTATAAATAGTAAGATAGATGTGCAAATATCCATATCCTACAGTCAACAAATATTAGCCTTTTTTCCTATACCTATTACTTGGCTGAGTTATTTTTATGTAAACTTTTTATTGACATGAAGGACATTACTGTTGAACTATTATAAAGCAAATTAATTATTTGATACTTCATTCTTAGAATTTTTAGCATGCATCTTCAAAAATGGTATTATTCTACATAGACACAGTACCAGTATCTCTCATATCTAACAAACAATCAGTTCAGTTCAGTTGCTCAGTCTTGTCTGTGATTCTTTGTAACCCCATGGACTGCAGCATGCCAGGCCTCCTTGTCCATCAACTCCTGGAGTTTACTCAAACTCATGTCCATTGAGTCGGTGATGCCATCCCACCATCTCATCCTCTGTCTTTCCCTTCTCCTCTCTCCCTCAATCTTTCCCAGCATCAAGGTCTTTTCAAATGAGTCAGCTCTTTGCATGAGGTGGCCAAGTATTGGAGTTTCAGCTTCAGCATCAGTCCTTCCAATGAATATTTAGGACTAATTTCCTTTAGAATTGACTGGTTGGATCTCCTTGCAGTCCAAGGGACTCTCAAGAGTCTTCTCCAACACCACGGTTGAAAAGCATCAATTCTTCTGTGCTCAGCTTTCTTTATAGTCCAGCTCTCACATCCATACATGACCACTGGAAAAACCATAGCTTTGACTAGGTGGACATTTGTTGGCAAAGTAACGTCTCTGCTTTTTAATATGCTGTAAGTTGGTCATAACTTTTATTTCAAGGAGCAAGCATCTTTTAATTTCATGGCTACAGTCACCATCTGCAGTGATTTTGGAGCCCCCCCAAAGTAAAGTCTCTCGCTGTTTCCATTGTTTCCCCATCTATTTGCCATGAAGTGATGGGACCGGATGCCCTGATCTTGTATTATACTCAGCCCAATAATTTTGCCTTCTAGTCCTGGTAGACATTTGAGATGGATACCCCTGGTTTACTAATAGGTTAAAGGAAGAATAATTCAGCATAGGAAATATAATATTTTGAGAGCTGAATATGCGCAAACTGCACTGACAGGAGAAAGGTAAACTGGGGTGAAACTAATCTGGCCTATTTAATAGTTTTGCTGAGGCCGACACAGATCTGTTATCTGCTACATAAAATTGTTTCCTGTTCTATTCACTTAAATTCCAAAAAAGTTAACCAAATAAATAAAAGACACAAAGTGCTGATTGGTTTCTAAAAACTTCCAGATGAAAAAGCTCAATAGTGAAGTGTATCTGTACTTATAAAATGAAGCTTCATATGGGAGATATTAAAAAGCAGGAACTGCTGTGATGGGTTGGACCATGATGCTATAAGCCCCATGTTCTAACTGATTTTTACAGCTTCAGGGAAGAGATTTCACCTTTAGAGTCATAAAATCTCAGCATTGGTAGGGAAATAGATTTGATAAATGGGGAAACTGAGTGAATAGATAACTAGATGACTTGTCACAGGTCCTGGAGATTATGGGAAATGCCAGTACAGCAATAAAACCCCTGGTTGCCCAACTTGCAGTGTCTCTTTCCTCATTGTGATGATGGAAACAGTATTTTTGGCTTGAATAATTCAGATTCTTGGTCATATGATCTATAGTTACCAGTAATTTTCACTTCATTTCTCTCACAGTTTTTGGACTTTGGGACTCTGGGGGGGTGCATATACATATAGCAAAAATTTAGCTTCAGCTAACAGAGGTTGTATATCACCAGGAACAGTGAAATTGAAATTTCACCTTGTCATTTGAGCAATTCAGGGAAAAATAAAAATAATCTGCTACTGAAGGGGAAGAAAAGGGTGTTCAAAATTGATTTCTGACATTGATTCAGCCTTTTGGGTCTCTGCCCAGTTCCTCTCTTTTCTTTATATAAATGGAGCTGAGAGTCATAGAGATAAATCAGGGTCAACTAGTTCAAATAAAATGACTCATTTCAGAGATATCATCTCTGGAGAAAGCTTGAGAATAAACATATCCATTCTCTAAGCTGCTCTTATAGTGGGCTCCTATTCAATTTTGTACTTTTCTGAAGCTGGCTACATCATAGCACAAAATGTGGGAGCCTTGGGTTATCTTTAGAGCATTCACCACTCTTTGAAGTTTGTTTGTGGATTCATTCATTCTTTAAGCAAATTATTGCTGGTGTCAAGGGGGTGTTTGTGGATGACTAGGGATAGGTTCGGAGAAGGCAATGGCACCCCACTCCAGTACTCTTGCCTGGAAAATCCCATGGATGGAGGAGCCTGGTAGGCTAGTTCATGGGGTCATTAAGAGTCGGACAGGACTGAGCGACTTCACTTTCACTTCTCACTTTCATGCATTGGAGAAGGAAATGGCAACCCACTCCATTGTTCTTGCCTGGAGAATCCCAGGGACGGGGGAGCCTGGTGGGCTGCCATCTCTGGGGTCGCACAGAGTCAGACACGACTGATGCAACTTAGCAGCAGCAGCAGCAGGGATAGGTTTAGAATGCTGCTCTTAAGGAGTTTATGACTTACCAAATAATGGGGACATAAAATAAGCACAGGCATTTGTACCACACCAAGTATACTGTAACAATGAAAAGCAGCTATAAATAGTATTGGAGAAATCAGATATATCGACAAAAGAGATGTCAATTGTGTTGGGTCTTGAAAGATGGATAAGATTTCTGTAAGACTTGACTCATACAGGTCTCTCCACTTAGAGTAGATAACCTACATTTTGGTTGCTAAAAAGTAGTGAATTAATCATTGTATCAAGTACTATTTGAAAACCTACGATGTTCTGTCAAAAACAATTCCACCTTTATAGCTCAATTAATGCTACCATTTTATTTAAGCTTTCTAGGAACATCTGAGCAAAGATTTCTCCTTTGTTTGCATTTCTGGTCTGCTTAATTGGTGATGATTATTTTGCATGAACCATGGACCATGGACCGAGAACTGTGGATGTTTGTTTCATTTATGTTCTTGGCTTATAAGCTCTTTGAGGGCAGGTATGGTTTTTCATGTCATTTTAATTCAGTTTAGCATTAGTACAGAGTGAGACTTTAGGAAGACTTTATTGACCAAAATGAGCTAGGTAATTGTCCAGTCTTCACTTTGTGTATGTGTAAATTATTTCTGTCTTCTTCATGACAAATACCACCACCATTGTCAACCTTCTACAAGCTATATTTCAGACAATTACAAAATAAATGATCAGATGGATAGATCCTAAAGTTCCCTGTTCTCTCTAATGTCTCCTGGGCACAATCTGGTCTATTCTAATATCTAGTTTTTATAGAAATGGTCTTTAAGTTTGTGTGAAACTATTCTCTAAAGACAATAAAATATAACCTTTGTAGAAAATTATGTAAAGCTATAGAATTTTGAACATGGGATTTCAAATTTTTGTTATGTGTTAGCTCTTAACATCTTTTAAAATCAGAAATCTTTGGAGATTAAAAACTGAAAGAGCTTGTGCAGAAGACTGCTCAGGGGCTGAAATGACAAAGCATCTCATCATTTTCTACACTTACCCATCAGTTCAAGCCTTTTCTTTTGTCATATAAAAATTACTGAGGTTAATAGGCTGGTTTTGGCCTTGTTCCCCAATCTGCCAGAGGGGTTTGAAGTCAGAATCTGAAGGATACATATGACATACATTACTGAGTCTGCCTGAATTGTCTCTGTCCACAGACTCACCATGAAAATAAGATAGCTTCAGAGGCTCAGCTTCTTTGGCCCAGAATCCAAAGGGATGCCATTAAGCATTCTGAATAATTAAAGCTAACAAAACTCAGAATGTTTGTTGTCATTTTTCATGATCAAGAATCATAAGAGGTAGGCACTTTTATTATAATACAAATGAGAAAACTGAAGTTCTGAAAGTTTCTGTAAGCTGCTGAGGTCACTGAGTTGGTAAGTGATAGAGCAACGATTTGAACCCAGGCAGGCTAAATCTATGCCAACAAAATTAATCCCCAAGTTATTTTGCTTTTGTTGGAATTCCATATTCCAATATATGTGACACTTTGAGAATATGCCAACCCTCCTCTGAGGAAAGAGACTGCCCACAGAAGTAGATTCCATTCTAGGTTCTAGATTTTATTACAAGTTGGTTCTTGAACCTCATGGGATAAAGTCAGGTATAGTAAGTGCTATATAAATATTCCCTGAATAATTGAATAGCATGTCCCTAGGTAGATATCTTCTTTATTAAATCCTTCACTGGAATTTTCCTGAAATCCTCAGTTGAAGTCAGGTTATATAGTCAATGGAGTTTAAGAGAATATTCCCCCTTTAATTTGAAGGCTGCCTTAAAAAGGAAAGCATTTGTATGTCAGTATTAGCAGGGTATTTCCTATGCACTCTTGCGTTTGTGAAATTGCTATTAATTTTCCCCAATTCACTGCCATTTTAAGAGCTACTAGGCTGTGATTATATAGCAATTTACTTGCCATCTTTCCCTTTTCTGTCAACAATGCCAATGCATAATTAAACCATGTGCCTTGGGGAAAAGACACTTTTGAGTACAGAGGTACAAGCAAGATATGGTCTCAAGAAAAGAGCACAGAAACCAATTTAAATACCAAGTTAATGTCAGTGTATTAATGTGAGTATATGCTTTGCAAGGAGAACTAACTTGAATAATTTGTTTCCATAGTGCTTTTTAATTTGATAGTGTACTATTATTGAAGTTTGAAGATATTCTCAGGCACAAGATCATATATACAATAAATATTTTATGTCACATATTATATAAAATAATCAGAGAAAATTAACGATCATTTGACTATTTAGATAGAGCAGTTAAAAAGTGACAGAAGTCTCTCATGAGTGTTCAGAAAGTAAATACATATATTAAATACTTCAAAATAATTTGTAGGGATTCTTTTCCTTTTTTTTTTTTTGCTATAGATAAGACACAGACATTTCAGTATATAGCAAGCACAGGATGAGCAGATGCAAATGAATCTAAATCCCCTGGAAGTCATTTTGCATTAGTTTCTTTGGCATTTTCCCATTTAATAAATAAATGCATCCTATTACATTTATTTACATTTAGCTGCAGGCTAGTAGAGAAAACCTATTTAACAAATATCAGGCTAAACTGCCTCATAATTTGGCAGGGTACATCTCTCAGGGTAGGGCAGCAATGAGCTCTAAGCGCGAGGCACAGAGAATCTAAACACACGCAGAACACCATTTATGATTTACTGTTGGCTTGTCTATATTCTAGAGATCATGAGATAGAGGGAAACTTCTGGAATTTCTCCTTTCTCCTTCCTCTGACCGCTTTTCACACTGAGAACGTAGGTCAATACTTCTTTTCTTCATAAACCAGTTGACCCTTTGCAATGAAGTGACTGTTCACTAGGAAAAAAGAGCAAACATACCCTGGTATAGGAGCTAGTGGCTTGGGGAGCCCTTTAAGTTGTCCAAGGTCTAACCTGACCCCAAATGGCAGAGGAATGCCAGAGAACTCTAGGCAGTCTCATCTAAGCTTCTTTGGTCAAATTCAGGAACCCAAGGCAGGACAAGAGAAAATGAATCTAGAACAAAGGAAAAATGCTTTTGAAGGGATCCATCTATGAAGATTCAGGCTTACTTCATGTTGTTTTTGTTCAGTCTCTAAGTTGTGTCTGACTCTTTGCAACCCCGTGGCCTGCAGCACAGCACCCTCCCCTGTCCTTCGCTATCTTCCAGAGTTTGCTCAAATTCATGTCCATTGAGTCAGTGATCCCATCTAATGATTTAATACTTTGCTGCCCCCTTCTCCTTTTGTCTCCAATCTTTCCCAGCATCAGAGTCTTTTCCAATGAGTTGGCTCTTCACATCAGGTGGCCAGAGTATTGGAGCTTCAGCATCAGTCCTTCTAATAAATATTCAGGATTGATCTCCTTTAGAATTGACTGGTTTGATCTCCTTGCAGCCCAAGGGACTCTCAAGAGTCTTCTTCATCATCACAACTTGAAAGCATCAACTCTTCAGTGCTCAGCCTTCTTTATGGAGAAGGCCATGGTACCCCACCCCAGTACTCTTGCCTGGAAAATCCCATGGATGGAGGAGCCTGGTAGGCTGCAGTCCATGAGGTCGCTAGGAGTCAGACACGATGGAGTGACTTCACTTTCACTTTTCACTTTCATGCATTGGAGAAGGAAATGGCAACCCACTCCAATGTTCTTGCCTGGAGAATCCCAGAGATGGGGGAGCCTGGTGGGCTGCTGTCTATGTGATCACACAGAGTTGGACATGACTGAAGCGACTTAGCAGCAGCAGCAGCAGCTTCTTTATGGCCCAACTTTCACATCCAGGGGACTTCCCTGATAGCTTAGCTGGTAGAGAATCTGCCTGCAATGCAGGAGACCCCAGGTTGTTTCCTGGGATGAGAAGATCCCCTGGAGAAGGGATAGGCTACCCACTCCAGTATCCTTGGGCTTCCCTGGTGATTCAGCTGGTAAAGAATCTGCCTGCATTGCAGGAGACCTGAGTTTGATCCCTGCACTGGGACAATCCTCTAGAGAAGGGAACGGCTACCCACTCCAGTATTCTGGCCTGGAGAATTCCATGGACTGTATAGTCCATGAGGTCTCAAAGAGTAGGACATGACTGAGTGACTTTCACTTGCACTTTTCACATCCATACATAACTACTGGAAAAACCATAGCTTTGATGATACAGACCTTAGTTGACAAAGTAATGTCTCTGCCTTTTAATACACTGTCTAGGTTTACCATAACTTTTCTTCCAAGGAGCAAGCATCTTTTAATTTCATGGCTTCACTTATTGTCCACTGTGATTTTGGAGCCCAAGAAAAGAAAATCTGTCACTGTTTCAACTTTTTCCCCCTTCTGTTTGCCATGAAGTGATGGGACTGGATGCCATGATCTTAGCTTTTTGGGCTGAGTTTTAAGACACATTTTTTTTTCCCTCTTTCACCTTCATCAAGATGCTCTTTAGTTCCTCCTCATCCCTGTAGCTCAAATGGTAAAGAATCTACCTGCAACACACGAGACCCAGGTTTGATCCCTGCGTCAGAAATATCCTCTGGAGAAGGGAATGACAATCCACTCTAGTATTCTTGCCTGGAAATACCCATGGACAGAGGAGGCTGGCAGGCTATACAGCCCATGGGATTGCAAAGAGTCAGACATGACTGAGCAACTCATACTGCTATATACTACTACTCACTTTCTGTCATTAGAGTGGTATCATCTGTGTATCTCAGGTTGTTGGTGTTTATCCCAGCAATCTTGATTCCAGTTTGTGATCCATCCAGCTCAGCATTTTGCATGACGTACTCTGCAAAGAAGTTAAATAAGCAGGTGACATTATACAGGCTTGTCATACTCATTTCCCATTTTTGAACCAGTCTGTTGTTCCATGTCCAGTTCTAGCTGTTGCTTCTTGACCTGCATACTGGTGTCTCAGGAGACAAGTAAGGTGATCTGGTATTCTCATCTATTTAAGAATTTCCCACAGTTTGTTGTGGTACACGCAAAGGTTTTAGCATAATCAATGAAGCAGTAGATGTGTTTTGGAATGCCTTGCTTTTTCTATGATCCAATGAATATTTGGGTCTCTGGTTCTGCTACTTTTTAAAACCCAGCTTGTACATCTGGAAATTCTGTTTGCATACTGTTGAAATCTAGCTTCAAGTATTTGAGCATAAATACCACATTTATGTGCCATGCCCATGGGGCAACCTAAGATGGGCGGGTCATGGTGGAGAGATCTGACAGAATGTGGTCCACTGGAGAAGGGAATGGCAAACCACTTCAGTATTCTTGCCTTGAGAACCCCATGAACAGTATGAAAAGGCAAAATGATAGGATACTGAAAGAGAAACTCCCCAGGTCAGTAGGTGCCCAATATGCTACTGCAGATCAGTGGAGAAATAACTCCAGAAAGAATGAAGGGACGGAGCCAAAGCAAAAACAATACCCAGCTGTGGATGTGACTGGTGATAGAAGCAAGGTCCGATGCTGTAAAGAGCAATACTGCATAGGAACCTGGAATGTCAAGTCCATGAATCAAGGCAAATTGGAAGTGGCCAAACAAGAGATGGCAAGAGTGAATGTCGACATTCTAGGAATCAGTGAACTGAAATGGACTGGAATGGGTGAATTTAACTCAGATGACCATTATATCTACTACTGCGGGGAGGAATCCCTCAGAAGAAATGGAGTGGCCATCATGGTCAACAAAAGAGTCCGAAATGCAGTACTTGGATGCAATCTCAAAAACGACAGAATGATCTCTGTTCATTTCCAAGGCAAACCATTCAATGTCACAGTAATCCAAGTCTATGCCCCAATCATTAACGCTGAAGAAGCTGAAGTTGAATGGTTCTATGAAGACCTACAAGACCTTTTAGAACTAACACCCAAAAAAGATGTACTTTTCATTATAGGGGACTGGAATGCAAAAGTAGGAAGTCAAGAAACACCTGGAGTAACAGGCAAATTTGGCCTTGGAATACGGAATGAAGCAGGGCAAAGACTAATAGAGTTTTTCCAAGAAAATGCACTGGTCATAACAAACACCTTCTTCCAACAACACAAGAGAAGACTCTACACATGGACATGACCAGATGGTCAACACCGAAATCAGATTGATTATATTCTTTGCAGCCAAAGATGGAGAAGCTCTATACAGTCAGCAAAAACAAGACCGGGAGATGACTGTGGCTCAGATCATGAACTTCTTATCGCCAAATTCAGACTTAAATTGAAGAAAGTAGGGAAAACCACTAGACCATTCAGGTATGACCTAAATCAAATCCCTTATGATTATACAGTGGAAGTGAGAAATAGATTTAAGGGCCTAGATCTGATAGATGGAGTGCCTGATCAACTATGGACACAGGTTCATGACATTGTACAGGAGACAGGGATCAAGACCATCTCCATGGAAAAGAAATGCAAAAAAGCAAAATGGCTGTCTGAGGAGGCCTTACAAATAGCTGCGAAAAGAAGAGAAGTGAAAAGCAATGGAGAAAAGGAAAGATATAAGCCTCTGAATGCAGAGTTCCAAAGAATAGCAAGAAGAGATAAGAAAGGCTTCTTCAGCGATCAATGCAAAGAAATAGAGGAAAACAACAGAATGGGAAAGACTAGAGATCTCTTCAAGAAAATCAGAGATACCAAAGGAACATTTCATGCAAACATGGGCTCGATAAAGGACAGAAATGGTATGGACCTAACAGAAGCAGAAGATATTAAGAAGAGATGGCAAGAATACACAGAAGAACTGTACAAAAAAGATCTTGATGACCCAGATAATCATGATGGTGTGATCACTGACCTAGAGCCAGACATCCTGGAATGTGAAGTCAAGTGGGCCTTAGAAAGCATCACTGCGAACAAAGCTAGTGGAGGTGATGGAATTCCAGTGGAGCTATTTCAAATCCTAAAAGATGATGCTGTGAAAATGCTGCACTCAATATGCCAAAAAATCTGGAAAACTCAGCAGTGGCCACAGGACTGGAAAAGGTCAGTTTTCATTCCAATCCCAAAGAAAGGTAATGCCAAAGAATGTTCAAACTACTACACAATTGTACTCATCTCACATGCTAGTAAAGTAATGTTCAAAATTCTCCAAGCCAGGCTTCAGCAATATGTGAACCATGAACTTCCTGATGTTCAACCTGGTTTTAGAAAAGGCAGAGGAACCAGAGATCAAATTGCTAACATCCGCTGGATCACGGAAAAAGCAAGAGAGTTCCAGAAAAACATCTATCTGCTTTATTGACTATGCCAAAGCCTTTGACTGTCTGGATCACAATGAACTGTGGAAAATTCTGAAAGAGATGGGAATACCAGACCACCTGACCTGTCTCTTAATAAATTTGTATGCAGGTCAGGAAGCAACAGTTAGAACTGGACATGGAACAACAGACTGGTTCCAAATAGGAAAAGGAGTACGTCAAGGCTGTATATTGTCACCCTGTTTATTTATATGCAGAGTACATCATGAGAAATACTGGACTGGAAAAAACACAAGCTGGAATCAAGATTGCCAGGAAAAATATCAATAACCACAGATATGCAGATGACACCACCCTTACGGCAGAAAGTGAAGAGGAACTCAAAAGCCTCTTGATGAAAGTGAAAGAGGAGAGTGAAAAAGTTGGCTTAAAGCTCAACATTCAGAAAACTAAGATCATGGCATCCGGTCCCATCACTTCATGGGAAATAGATGGGGAAACAGTGGAAACAGTGTCAGACTTTATCTTTCTGGGCTCCAAAATCACTGCAGATGGTGACTGCAGCCATGAAATTAAAAGACGCTTACTCCTTGGAAGGAAAGTTATGACCAACCTAGATAGCATATTCAAGAGCAGAGACATTACTTTGCCAACAAAGGTCCATCTAGTCAAGGCTATGGTTTTTCCAGTGGTCATGTATGGATGTGAGAGTTGGACTGTGAAGAAGGCTGAGCGCCAAAGAATTGATGCTTTTGAACTGTGATGTTGGAGAAGACTCTTGAGAGTCCCTTGGACTGCAAGGAGATCCAACCAGTCCATTCTGAAGGAGATCAGCCCTGGGATTTCTTTGGAAGGAATGATGCTAAAGCTGAAACTCCAGTCCTTTGGCCACCTCATGCGAAGAGTTGATTCATTGGAAAAGACTCTGATGCTGGGAGGGATTGGGGACAGGAGGAGAAGGGGATGACAGAGGATGAGATGGCTGAATGGCATCACTGACTCGATGGACGTGAGTCTGAGTGAACTCCGGGAGTTGGTGATGGACAGGGAGGCCTGGCGTGCTGCGATTCATGGGGTTGCAACGAGTCAGACAGGACTGAGTGACTGATCTGTTCTGATCTGACTACAGTTTGTCAGAGCTCTTCATGGTGTCCCAGCCATCGTGGGTGACCCTGCACAGCATGGCTGATAGGTTTATTGAGTTACACAAGCCCCTTAACCTCAACAAGGCTGTTATCCTTGGGGAAAGGGGGGGCACTACTTCTTAGACTTTAAAAATTGTTTTTCCTTAGAGTTAATTTGAATGACTTAAGTGAATTAGCATGAGCGAGCACCCTTGGAGGAGTGATGTGCTAGACCTAGGGTGTGCTAGCTCAAACAGTAAAGAACCTGCCTGCAACACGGGAAAAAGGCTCCCAGGGAAAGGCTGAAACTTGTTTGGAGCTACATGCTAAACTTCCAACCTTTGGGACCCCCTCCAGTTCCTTTCCACTGAGAGGGGTCTCTTCTTTCAGCAGAGTAAGTTTTCAGGGTGTAGTTCTTGGCTTCATTTAATCATTTTTAGGAGTTTTTTATTTTACTGTGCGATGAAGGACTGCTTTTAATAATAAAAACATAAAACAAACATATCCTGTGACTCTCCTGCCACTGGGTAAACATAAGAATAAAATCCCTTAAAGGCTTGAATACAGACTAAATCTCTGTAGCTTTAGAAATTGTGATGGGGACTTAATAGCATCCTCAAAAATAAATCAAAACTTTAGTCGGTTCACAAATTGGGTAATCCCATCGTGTTTTCTTTGTGTATATTTGTAATGAGATGTTTGACAAGCAAACATCAGACTGACCTAAAGGTGGATGCTTACTGGATCACTTATTATCTATTTGTTACATTATGTAACATTTAGGTATTTTGTAATATTAAGGACTCAGTCTTGGGGGCTTCCCTGGTTCAGTTCAGTCACTCAGTCGTGTCCAACTCTTTGCGACCCCATGAATCACAGCACGCCAGGCCTCCCTGTCCATCACCAACTCCCGGAGTTCACTCAAACTCACGTCCATCGAGTCAGTGATGCCATCCAGCCATCTCATCCTCTGTCATCCCCTTCTCCTCCTGCCCCCAATCCCTCCCAGCATCAGAGTCTTTTCCAATGAGTCAACTCTTCGCATGAGGTGGCCAAAGTACCGGAGTTTCAGCTTCAGCATCATTCCCTCCAAAGAAATCCCAGGGCTGATCTCCTTCAGAATGGACTGGTTGGATCTCCTTGCAGTCCAAGGGACTCTCAGGAGTCTTCTCCAACACCACAGTTCAAAAGCATCAATTCTTCGGCACTCAGCTTTCTTCACAGTCCAACTCTCACATCCATACATGACCACAGGAAAAACCATAGCCTTGACTAGATGGACCTTTGTTGTCAAAGTAATGTCCCTGGTTGCTCAGTGGTAAAAAAAAAAAAATCGCCTGCCAATGCAGGAGATGCAGGTTTGATCCCTAGTTTGGGAAGATTCCCTGGACAAGGAAATGGCAACCCACTTTAGTATGCTTGCCTGGATAATCCCATGGACAGAGGAACCTGGCCGGCTACAATCCATAGGGTTGCAAAGAATCAGACACGACTGAATGACACACAATTATTTTTCAAAGTTATCATGAAATTGTAAAACCCTATTTTTAAGGCATGGCAGAAACCTGTTATTTCTCCAGAAATATAAGGTATTAATAAAATAGTGCTCTCTTAAAGGCCTACAAGGAGACACTCACAAACTTCAAGGCCTAATGCATTCTCAGCAGATCATAAAGTTGAGAAAATTTGAGGACACAAGACTGGCCTAGGTTTCCTGTGTCTCCTCTTATTAAAGTTACCTGCATTATCAGGCTCAAGTCTGGTCCTGTGATAGCTCCATTTCAAGCATATTAATGTTGACAAATGGGGGTAGAAATAATTATACATATTTCAAGGGCCTTAAGTAATTCAAGGCAACCAAAGGGCTCTGGTATGAATTCTGCAATTTGGCTGTCAGTTTTGTTTAATGAATCTATCCAACATACATTTAATGAGTTCCTTTCTGCAGAGCCTGGTTTAAGTACTGAAGGGGGAATGAAGATACTGAAACATGAATCCTTTTTGTTAGTGGCCCCTGTTCCTTCTGTTTTAGGAGCTGTGGCCATTTGGAGTCCTGTGGTGAATGAAATGGAAGATTCTTAAGAGACATCTTTGGCTTGATTTTGTCCTATGTAGAGGGGCTGGGTAATGCTCTGCTCCACGCTGGCGTGTTACAATACCCCACTCACCTACCCTCCTCAGTTCTATCCATTCTATCCCTTCCCATCCGTGGTGATCCATATAACAAAAGAGGAAAGCAGTGGGTTCAGATTCTAAACCGGGAATCTTGTCATGTCCCGAGATCTTTCCACGATTCGCAAAACCACCGACAGGTTCCAAACTATCAATGTGACTGATTTTCGTCAGGGAGGTGATATCAGAGGTAGTGTTTAAAGCAATTGTTTAAGGCAACAGGAAGAACATGAAAGAAATGCCTGACCATTTCTGGTCATTCTGCCTTGTAGAGCCTTGGGAGAAAGGAAGGAAGAAGGAAGGTTTGAAAGTTCTCTGCTATCTGGCCTATTAAACTTTCTTATCATTATGCAGGATTTTTAATGTTATTCCTTAATAATAATTTCTTATTCCATTTAAGAGATTTCAGTTTAGTGGAAGTGACTGTAGAGTCACTAGTCAATGTCCTATCTCTCCTCTTCTGTTTTCTTGTGGTGGACTTTTCACAGGCAGCTTTCACTGCAAACAGAGTGTTACGCATCACGGAAAGGAGCCATAGAATGTTCTGCCTGAGACTTAGATATGTGTCGCATTTCCTTTCCAATGAACTCAGAATTCTCTTTGGCCCAGGACTTCAGAGCTCATGCTAATTTTTTTGGCAGCAACCAGTAAAGAAAGATCAGTTTCATTGTGTGCCAGTGTTTTTCAATAATAACCCTTTTTGATTTCAATGAATAGATAAGCACTTTTTATATAATTGATTAACTTGCTTATTTCATCTTCCTTAAAACAAATAAACAAACAAAACAGACTGAGAGAGGATACCAGATACTGAATAACCGTTTGCATGGCTTAGGGCAATTTTAACATAATATGCAACAAGCCCCAGGGTTTCCATCAGAATTTTGCACACATTACCTGGATATCAGAGAGAGTGGGCTCTGTTCTTTCCACTCCCTACAAAGGTTTGTGGTTGGGAGTGACAGGACTGTTGCGGAGAAATTTGTCTCTTCACTCCCTTTGTTTTTATCTTTCTTTTCAATTGATGATTATATTTTTATGCAGATTCTCAGAGGATTAAAAGAAGACATTTAACATATGACCTACTCCACATTTCTTCTATACCACCAGGCACATAAGAAATTCATACATGGTATATTGCCTGTTTAGTATCTATGCCTCTCTCCTAATAATAGAGCAATGTTTTATCATAGGAGCATTAAATAAATGGTAGAAGAGAGCATTATATGAGAAAAATTACTAAAAAGATGTGTACACCATTTAGGCTTGTAAATGTTATCTGTCATTTCTCATATACTCAATTTACTTAAAGCTTCATTATTTTGCTTTTATTTCTGTTCCTCTCTTTCATTTTGGTTTGATTTTCTGGCTGTTTCTTCTTCTGACTCTTCTTAACCCTTGCTAGGCTTCTGCATTCTGCCCCACACATGAGAACTCTCCCTCAAGATCAAGAATCAGGGTTCTTGACAAACATTTTATTTGCAGACAGAAAGTAGTTTTATTGTTCAAGCAAGCAGCAGCTTCAACCAGGAATTGGCCCTGCTTTGGAGAAGTGTCACATGTAACTGGAAACCAAAGTTAAGATTTTGGTAGCTACACTCAGATTTTGCCTGATGATGGATGTCATCTCTCTGAAGTTTTATCCCATCTCCTGCTCCCATTTCTGGGTTGGGAAGACCCCCTGGAAAAGAGAATGACTACCACTCCAGTATTCTGGCCTGGAGAATTCCATGGACTGTATAGTCCATGGGGTTGCAAAGAGTTGGACATGACTGAACAACTTTCACTTTCACCTGCTCCCATCACTCACTTGGCATTAATATTCTTTCAATTCTGCAAACACATTCCTGCTTCCAGGGTTTCATATATGCTGTTCCTTTCTTTTCACCTTTCCTCTCTAGTTTGAATGCCACCTCCTAAAAGAGGCCTTCATGAACCATCAAATATGTTACAGAGTTAGGCTTTTGGATGAACTTTTCTCTCCCTTGGGTGCTTGTAATTTGTCCTTGTGTTTTTCAATTCTCTTGCTTTTGTTGTCATAGTAGAATGTAACTTTCATGAGGCTGGGAATATGTCTGAATTGTTCATTATTGCATCTTTATGATTTAGCTGAAGCCTGACACACAATAGATGCTCAACAAATACATGCTGAATAAATAGGCAATAGTCTTCATAGCAGTTTATCTCACTCAGCTTGGTGTATATCTTTAACTTAGTTCACTGTGGATATCTCAGTATATTAGGGATTAGCTTGACAAACTCCATGGTAAATTTATTGAATCTGTGCTTGGTAAAGTAGAAGTTTGAAAACTAATTTGTTCATTTGTCTCTGTGTTACTGTGAATTTAAATATTTTATAAAAATATGAATTACTTTTCTTAACTGTAGTATGTGATACTACATATTTATTGTAGAGAATTTGGGAAACGTAAATATGGAGGAGAAAGTATAAAACTACTGAGCATCAGTCAGCAAGTCATTAATATAAGTTGTTTTTTCTTTCACTGATAACTGAAAATTTATGTAACATTATAAATACCACTGCAAATTCTGCACATTGAGGCATGCGTACCTGGTTGACCAGAGATGCTAGACCCAAAGACTTGGAATGAACTCAGGACTGTTATCTCTGGTTTTTAGTGTCATATATTTATTTTAAAACATCTATACATTGGGATATACAGTATGAACTCCTTTTGAAATTTGCTTTTGTTTTTGCACTGAATCTCATGAGTGATTTCAATCCCATTAGGTATTGCTCAAAAATATGTGGCCTCATGGTAGTTAATCCAAATACCTTCTTGAAGCCTAAATTGGTTGGAATTGGGTTTCAGTGGTTTACAACCAAAAGAATATGGAAAAATAGATATACCAAGGACTTTTATCTATAACTTTGCACCATGTGAAAAAGGAAGCGAAAAAGAAGTGAACTCTCAGAAGTTGGGATGGAGAGAAAGTATGGCTGGTATTTTTTTTTTTGTAATTTTCCTATTTTCAAAGCCTGAGGTCTGACTATCCTTGAGCGTGGTGTGTTACTCAATATCCTCCTAATAACTTTTCTTCCCTTTCTTAAGACAATTTCAATTACTTTCTGGTACCACTAGAAGAACTGTGGCTAAGTCACGTTATTAAGAAGTGAAGAGCCTCCAATATAATACTTTGGAGAGAGCAAATTCCCTTCTTCATGTTTCATCTTGTTTTTCTCACAAAGAGAAACATTAGTATTTTCTTATCCCAGAGCCATAGGAACATATTATGCCTTGAGTTCCTTTGCCACTTCAATTACATGTTCCTGTTTTAAATTGTGCTTATCCCAAGCTCAGGTGGTTTTGCTTACTCTGTCAAGCAGTCCATAAAACTCTCTTCTCTATCTCTTGCTATGCTTCTTGCCCTCTTCTATACTGGGGTATTCCGCATGCTTTGGACTCAAGTTCCATCTACAACAGACCTATTGTTCTCGTTGGCTTTGGTCTCCCTCTGCATTAATCCCCGTGCACCTTTTCTGCTCATTTCCATTCATCCTCTGTGGGTTTTTGACAAAGCTGCTCCTACGGAGGCAAGTACTTTTGTCAGCTTTCTTCTGCAAGAACAATTTTCTTCCCTCTATTTTCTCAGGGTGGTTCTTTTTCATCCCTAGACTCTTTCCTTTTATTTATTTTCCTCCTGGAAAATAAGCGGCCTTCTTTCCTTTCCTTGAGCTGTTCCTAGAGTCTTATCTTACTGTGCTCTTATTGGCCCAGGTGACTTCTCTGCATTCTTTTGGGCTGAGTGAATGAGATCCCTGCTTATTCAGGCTCTCTGCCTGAGCTCCCTTTACTATGGCCAACCCAGGGATTGAACCCAGGTCTCACTCACTGCAGGCAGATTCTTTCCTAGCTGAGCTACAAGAGAAGCCCTTACTATGGCCAGTTCTTAGGAAAATTGTCTGAGTAGTTCCAGAGGTTAAAAAGAATGTATTAGTCTGGGTTCTCCAAAGAAACAGAATATACATACATATTCTATTTTCCTAATAAAAATAATGAATTGGCTCATGTTGTTTTAGAGGCTGAGAAGTCCCAGGATCAGTCAGTTCAGTTCAGTTCAGTCGCTCAGTCGTGTCCGACTCTTTGCGACCCCATGAATCACAGCACACCAGGCCTCCCTGTCCATCACCAACTCCCGGAGGTCACTAAGACTCACGTCCATCGAGTCAGTGATGCCATCCAGCCATCTCATCCTCTGTCGTCCCCTTCTCCTCCTTCCCCCAATCCCTCCCAGCATCAGAGTCTTTTCCAATGAGTCAACTCTTCGCATGAGGTGGCCAAAGTACTGGAGTTTCAGCTTCAGCATCATTCCCTCCAAAGAAATCCCAGGGCTGATCTCCTTCAGAATGGACTGGTTGGATCTCCTTGCAGTCCAAGGGACTCTCAAGAGTCTTCTCCAACACCACAGTTCAAAAGCATCAATTCTTCGGTGCTCAGCTTTCTTCACAGTCCAACTCGCACATCCATACATGACCACAGGAAAAACCAATGCCTTGACTAGACGGACCTTTGTTGGCAAAGTAATGTCTCTGCTTTTGAATATGCTATCTAGGTTGGTCACAACTTTCCTTCCAAGGAGTAAGCGTCTTTTAATTTCATGGCTGCAGTCACCATTTGCAGTGATTTTGGAGCCTAGAAAAATAAAGTCTGACATTGTTTCCACTGTTTCCCCATCTATTTCCCACGAAGTGATGGGACCGGATGCCATGATCTTAGTTTTCTGAATGTTGAGCTTTAAGCCAACTTTTTCACTCTCCACTTTCACTTTCATCAAGAGGCTTTTAGTTCCTCTTCACTTTCTGCCATAAGGATGGTGTCATCTGCATATCTGAGGTTATTGATATTTCTCCCGGCAATCTTGAATCCAGCTTGTGCTTCTTCCAGCCCAGTGTTTCTCATGATGTACTCTGCATAGAAGTTAAATAAGCAGGGTGACAATATACAGCCTTGACATACTCCTTTTCCTATTTGGAACCTGTCTGTTGTTCCATGTCCAGCTCTAACTGTTGCTTCCTGACCTGCATACAGATTTCTCAAGAGGCAGGTCAGGTGCTCTGGTATTCCCATCTCTTGAAGAATTTTCCACAGTTTATTGTGATCCACACAGTCAAAGGCTTTGGCATAGTCAATAAAGCAGAAATATATGTTTCTGTAACTCTCTTGCTTTTTCCATGATCAAGCGGATGTTGGCAATTTGATCTCTGGTTCCTCTGCCTTTTCTAAAACCAGCTTGAACATCAAGAAGTTCACGGTTCACGTATTGCTGAAGCCTGGCCTGGAGAATTTTGAACATTACTTTACTAGCATGTGAGATGAGTGCAATTATGCGGTAGTTTGAGCATTCTTTGGCATTGCCTTTCTTTGGGATTGGAATGAAAACGGACCTTTTCCAGTCCTGTGGCCACTGCTGAGTTTTCCCAATTTGCTGGCATATTGAGTGCAGCACTTTTACAGCATCATCTTTCAGGATTTGAAATAGCTCCACTGGAATTCCATCACCTCCACTAGCTTTGTTCGTAGTGATGCTTTCTAAGGCCCACTTGACTTCACATTCCAGGATGTCTGGCTCTAGGTGAGTGATCACACCATCGTGAATATCTGGGTCATCAAGATCTTTTTGTACAGTTCTTCTGTGTATTCTTGCCACCTCTTCTTAATATCTTCTGCTTCTGTTAGGTCCATACCATTTCTGTCCTTTATTGAGCCCATCTTTGCATGAAATGTTCCCTTGGTATCTCTAATTTTCTTGAAGAGATCTCTAGTCTTTCCCATTCTGTTGTTTTCCTCTATTTCTTTGCATTGATCACTGAGGAAGTCTTTCTTATCTCTCCTTGCTATTCTTTGGAACTCTGCATTCAGAGGCTTATATCTTTCCTTTTCTCCTTTGCTTTTTGCTTCTCTTCTTTTCACAGAGATTTGTAAGGCCTCCCCAGACAGCCATTTTGCCTTTTTGCATTTCTTTTCCATGGGGATGGTCTTGATCCCTGTCTCCTGTACAATGTCACAAACCTCATTCCATAGTTCATCAGGCACTCTATGTATCAGATCTAGTCCCTTAAATCTATTTCTCACTTCCACTGTATAATCATAAGGGATTTGATTTAGGTCATACCTGAATGGTCTAGTGGTTTTCCCTACTTTCTTCAATTTAAGCTGAATTTGGTAATAAGGAGTTCAGAATCAGTCAGCAAGTTGCAAATCCAGGGGAGCCAATGATGGAAACTTCAGATCGAGCCAAGTCCAAAGACAGGAGTAGAGTGATGTTCCAGCTTGAAGACAAGATAGCCAGGGCAAGACCCACTCAGCATTTTTGTTTTATCAAGACTTCAAAAAATTGGATAGGGCCCATCCACATTGGGGAGGGCATTCTATTTTACAGTTTGCCTATTCAAATGTTAGTCTCATCCAGAAACATCCTCACAGACACACCCAAAAAATATGTTTAACTAGATGTCTAGTTACTATGTGGTCCCATTAAACTGACACATAAAACTAACCATCTAAGAGAGTTAAATGAAATTACTTCAACTGCTCATCCATACCTGGTAGACATCCAAGACTTGGTGAATCCCTCAGGACTCACCTTCCCTTGGTATTTTATGGATCTTTACTTTTTTTTTTTTTTACTATTTTATTTATTTTTTTACTTGTACATTGATCCAGAGAAGAAACGAATTTGCACAAAAAAGGTTCACATAAGGCAGTTGAGGATAGCTCTAGACCCACAGATGGGATAGGAGACAGAAAGTGTGCACTAAATCCGTGCCATAAATCCAAATTATATAGTAGATAGTTCTATTTTTAAAAAAAATACCCAGTCACTCCACCTTCAAGATTCCTCCCTGGGCATCTTTCTTCCACCAGATGCTCCAGCTGCATCCTCTCCTTCTTACTCTATCTCCTCCTGTCTGTCCTGAAGCCCCCAGTTCCTGTTTGACTTATTGGAACAACAGTTTAGTGAATTCTTTGTTGCAGTGCAGCCTTCCAAAGTGTAATGTATAGATTCACTTTTCCTACCCCAAAACAGTTCCCTCCTAAAAAGCTATTAAAATGCTACTTTATTCATTCTGCTTTGTTTGTTTATGCAAGTAATCAATCATTCATTAAACTTTAACAAGTACCCACTTAGCAGTCGTTAAACATGGAGAAGCAAAAGAAAGGCAAAAATTGTGTGAGATAGTGTTTTAAGTGGTTCTATTAGCTATTATGTGTTATGATTTAGTATCTATTGTATTAAGAAGGAAGACTTGGGATAAGAAGGAAAGAAATGAATTGTGTCATAGCTTTAGGGATTCCTGCTAGCATAAGGATTGAAAAATAAAACTAAAAAATGAGTGATAAAAGAATAGATCACATTTTTTAAGGTTCCTGCTTCAAAAACAGTAACACCGTCAACCACAACCTTTCCATTGCTTAGAGAACTTACAGACAAGTAACAGAGACAAACAAGCAGAGAGCAAATTGCAGCACAGTGTGATAAACAGAGATAAATATGGGATGGCATGAATGGGCTGTGGTCATCATTGAATATTTTCTAAACTTGAGTCTTGGGCTTCCCAGGTATCACTAGTGATAAAGAACTCTCCTGCCAATGCAGGAGACATGAGACTCAGGTTTGATCCTTGGGTATGGAAGATCCCCTGGACGAGAGCATGGCAACCCACTCCAGTATTCTTGCTTGGGGAATCCCATGCACAGATAAGCCTGGTGGGCCACAATCCATAGGGTCACACGGAGTCGCACATGACTGAAGTGACTTAGCATGCAAAACTGGCTCTTAGTTGTTGAGAGAAGACACAGGTAGGTAGTGAAGCATTCGCTTGTTCTTGTGTATTGGCAGGTAAAGATGAGTGGGGGTGAGGGGCGATGATGACTTAGCAACTTCAGAGTGATGTCAAACTCATAGGACTCAACATAGCCTAAATTAAACTCTTATCTTTTCCTCTCTTTCTGTGTTTCTTCTACCATTGCCTCCTCAGAAGATGACACAAACACTCACCTCAATGTTCAACCAGAAGTAGGGCAACATCCCACTATGTCCTCTCTCAACAAACATATATAGTTCATCAGCTATTAAGTCTGGCCATTCTGAACAACTTTCAAAATCCCAAATATGCCATGCCTCCTTTTACCTCTGAATGTTTATTTCCTCTATCTGGAACATACCCTCTCTCACACATACCCACTTTAGCTTGGCTAACTAATATTTTTGGTTTCTGTGTGTTGACACACAATATTGCATTAGTTTCAGGTATATGACAATGATTTGAGATTTATATACATTGTGAACTGATCACCACAACAAGTCTAGTATTTGTCTATCACCACAAGAAGTCACTGTAACATTATTGACTCTATTCTCTATGCTGTATAGTACATCCCAGTGATAGATTTTGATTTGTGGTTATCATGAGGTTCATATATAATATGATATAATATGAATGGCAATATATAATATGAATTTCATGGTTTTAAGTCTGTTTTAAGTTAATATTAACTTTAGTTCAAATGCATTCTAAAAGCACTACATTTTTACTCCTTCCCTTCCAAGTTTTATGCTTTTTACGTCATATTTTTTTTTTTGCATTTAAGCCTTATTTTTATTTTATTTTTTTCACTTTATATATATATTTTTTAAATTTTATTTTATTTTTAAACTTTACAATATTGTACTAGTTTTGCCAAACATTGAAATGAATCCGCCACAGGTATACCCGCGCTCCCCATCCTGAACCCTCCTCCCTCCTCCCCACCCCCAACCCTCCCTCTGGGTCGTCCCAGTGCACCAGCCCCAAGCATCCAGTACTGTGCATCGAACCTGGACTGGCAACTCGTTATATTTTACATCTTTTCATTTTGTGTATTACTTAAATCATTATTTTAGATTTAGATGATTTTACTAGTTTGTCTTTTAAGTTTCACAGTAACTTTGTTAAGTGGTTGATCCACTATATGTGCTGTGTTTTCCTTTATTATTGAGCTTTTTTTCTTCTATAATTTTCTTATTTCTAGTTATGATCTTTTCTTTTCCATTTGAGGAAGTCCCTTTAACATTTCTTGTGAGGCTGGGTCAGTGTAATGAGCTCATTTAGCTCTTGCTTAATTGGGAGACTTCTTATCTCTCCTTCAATTCTGAATGATAAACTTGCTGGGTAGCTTATTCTCAATTGCACTTTTTTCCTTTCAGAAATTTGGATATGTCATGCCAGACCCTACTTCCCTATACAATTTGTCCTAAAAACCAGCTTATGAGATTCTCTTATGCACTACTAGTTGTTTTTCTCTCCTTAGTTTTAAGGCTCTCTCTTTAACTTTTGACATTTCAATTACTGTGTCTTGGTGTGGATCTCTTTGGTTCATCTTCTTTGGAACTCTCTGTGTTCTGGACATGGATGTGCCGGAGTCCAACTCCAGCAACCAGGGATTCAACCTGGTTGAATTCATCTTTATGAAAAGATAGACGGTGTCAGCGAGAGAAATGCAGCAGCCTCTCATTTTTCTTGGACTGCCTGTTTATTCCAAGTTTAAGATTCTCTTTTATACTTTTACAAAAACATTAGGCCAGAGGTTTGACATTTTCAGTTCCCCCTCTCCCAGATTTATTATCTCCATAAATCATTGTTGCTCTTCAAACAGTGTTCCTCCTTCAGTGATTCTCTCCAAATCAGCCTTATCATCTATTATCTACCTCCTCTAATGTGTCCTATAGTTAACTTGTGATTACATTGTAATTCATGCTACATTCTTCAGTTTACTACTTATCTTCCTAAATCCTGTTTGCCCCTAACATCCTGAGCTCACTATCTCTTAAAAAGGCTTCTAGCTATCAGATCAGATCAGATCAGATCAGTCGCTCAGTCGTGTCCGACTCTTTGTGACCTCATGAATCACAGCACGCCAGGCCTCCCTGTCCATCACCAACTCCCGGAGTTCACTGAGACTCACGTCCATTGAGTCAGTGATGCCATCCAGCCATCTCATCCTCTGTTGTCCCCTTCTCCTCCTGCCCCCAATCCCTCCCAACATCAGAGTCTTTTCCAATGAGTCAACTCTTTGCGTGAGGCGGCCAAAGTACTGGAGTTTCAGCTTTAGCATCATTCCTTCCAAAGAAATCCCAGGGCTGATCTCCTTCAGAATGGACTGTTGGATCTCCTTGCAGTCCAAGGGACTCTCAAGAGTCTTCTCCAACACCACAGTTCAAAAGCATCAATTCTAGCTATAGTGTCTCTAAAAATTCCTAACTTCTATAAGCTATAGTAAAATATGCTAACTTTACAACATTCCTTAAATCTCTAACTTCTAACTGTTTTAATTATTTCTAAGCCCTAAATTCAGTAAACTCCTTTGCCATAAACATTCTCCTCACAAATAGGCTTCAGATAGCAATCCCTCCCATGGCCTCAAGCTACGGCCTATGTGCTCATCCTGGAACACTCTTTTGTAAAAGTCCTTGAACAAATGTCAATGATTAACTTTATGAATTATTTTCTGAGCACAGCTGCAGAAGGCTTTGTGCCTTCTCATGCTCCTCTCAAGAACAATAAGCACCTTAATATTCCTTTTCAGTCAACTCAGCTGAGGAGAGGAAAAGACAAGTCAGAATTACAAGGCCTAACTCCTTAATGCTGGGTCCATGCCTGCGGAATGAGGAGAGGGGGCTGGAGGCCGTGCCTCCATTTTGTCAGTAATGCCTAACGCGGCTCCCGACATGGATGTCTGTTTCCTTCTCCAGATTAGGAAAGTTCTCACCATTATTTCTTCAAATAGGTTTTATGTCACTTTCTCTCTCTCTCTTGTCTTTCTTATAATGCAAATGTTAGTATTTGCTTGATGTTGTCCCAGAGGTCTCTTAAATTATCCTCATTAAAAAAAAAATTTTTTTTTCCTGCTCTGATTGAGTGTTTTCCACTAGCATGTCTTCTAGATTGCTGATCCATCTTTTGCATTTTCTAATCTGCTGTTGATTTTCTCAACTGTATTTTTCATTTTTAATATTGTATTCTTCAGTTTTAATTGGTTATTTTTCATATTTCCTATCTCTTTGTTGAGATTCTCACTAAGTTCATCAATTTTTCTCCCAAGTTTGATAAGCATCTTTAGGACTGCTGTTTTGAATTTTGTATCTAGTAAACTGCTTATCTCTGTTTTGCTTAGTTCCTTTTTCCAATACTATTGTCTTGCTCTTTTGTTTGGAATGCCTTCTTTTGCCTCCTCATTTTCACATAACTTTTTGTATATATACATCTCCTGGTCTTAAAAGAGTGATCTTAGGTAGAAGTTGTCCTGTGGAGACCAGTGGCACAATACCCACTGGTTACCAGAACCAGATGTTCCAAAAGTATCCCCAGTTTGGGCTGCGTGGACCCTTTCTTTTGTGGTTGGGCTGCTGCTGATGCAAACATCCTGGCGGACAGGATTTATTCCCAGGCCAGCTAGCTGTATGATTTGGCAGAGCCTAATGTGGATACTCTAGTGAGTGGAGCTGGGCCCTCACCTGGCTGTCTAGTAGATCTGACCATGAATATGTGGGTGTACTGGTGTGTCAGGCTGATCCCCTGGAGTGGGAGCCACTTTGGAAGGGTGCTTTTGCTGGCTGAGTCCTGCCATCAGATGGACAGGGCTAGCTGTCCAGGGCAGGAGCCTCTTGGGGGTACCACTGCCAGCCAGGAGAGTTGTCTTGTAGGGACTGGCTGGGTCAAGTGGGTTGTTTCTCAGTGGAATGCTGGGTGCCCAGTGTTAGCTAATTTGATGGAGAGTGGCAGAAATGGCACCTGCCAGTGTTGGATGAGCTAGGTAGAAGAATTTTTTTAAAGAAGGCACCTACTAGTACTTCTGTCTCTGGAAGAAGTTTTACCAGATCCCTGTTCTTCCATATATGCTAAAATTAGTCAATGATTTTTTTTTTTTTGCATGACCCAGGTGCTTGTATGGCTCAGCTGCAGCCTATGCACTGGGACTTAGAAAGAGGGAGTTTGTGCAAAAGTCCTTCAAGAGTAGAATCTCACTTTCCCACAGCCCTCTGGCTCCCTGGAGGTAAGCCCCAGTGGTTTCAAGACTAGACATTATGAAGGCTCATCTTCCTGCTGCAGGTCCCTCAGGTTGGGGAGTTTGACATAAGACTTGGGCCCCTCATACCTCAGGGGGAAATGCCATGGTTGTGATACCTCTTCTGTTTGTGAACTGTTGCAACAGGGTTTGGGTTCTGACAGACCATGCCAGTGTCTCTCCTACTTTGTCTTGATGTGGCCTTCTCTTTATATTCTTAGTTTTAAAAATCTGTTCTGTTACTCTTTAGATCATTCTCAGAGATCACTATTCTGTATGTAAATAGTTGTAGTTTTGGTGCATTTGTGGGGAGAGGTGAGTTCAGGATCTTTCTACTTCACCATCTTGATCTGGATCCTGTCTTTCCTCTTGGCCTCTTATACTCATTTTTTAAAATTTATTTTATTGAAGTATAGTTGATTTACAATGTTGTGTTAATTTCTGCTACATGGCAAAGTGGTTCTGTTTATACACACACACAATATTCTTTTCCACTATGGTTTATTACAGGATACTGAAAGTAGCTCCCTGTACTATCCAGTGGAGCCTTGTTGTGCATCCATTCCAAATATAATGGCTTGCAGCTGTCAGTTCCAAACTCTCAGTCCATCCTCTGTCCACTCCCTCTCCACTGGAAACCACAATTTTGTTTCCTGTATCCGTGAGTCTGTTTCTATTTTGTAGATAAATTCCTTTGTGTATTCCACTGCGTGTGTGTATCTCCTGGAGGGGAAATGGCAACCCACTCCAGTAATCTTGTCTGGAAAATTCAATGGACAGTGAAGCCTGGAGAGCTACAGTCCATGGGGTCGCAAAAGAGTCAGACACAACCAAGTGATTAAACAACTACACACACACACACACACACACACACACATACGAGTCTTCTTTATACATTCCTCTGTTGATGGACATTTAGGCTGTTTCCATATCTTGGCTATTCTAAGTAGTGCTGCTGTGAATATAGGAATGCATGTATCTTTTTGAATTATAACTTTGTCCAGATATATGGCCAGGAGTGGGGACTGCTGGATCATTTGGTAACTTTATTTTCAGTGTTTTGAGGAACCTCCATGCTGGTTTCCATAGTAGCTGCATGAACTTGCATTTCCACCAGCAGTGTAGGAGGGTTCCCTTTTCTCCACACTCTCTCCAGCATTTGTTATTGGTAGATTTTTTAATGGTGGCACTTCATTGTAGTTTTGACTTGCATTTCTCTAATAATTAGCACTTGTATTAATTCTTAAAGTATCAGTTTAGGCTTTACTTGTACAGGAAACCTTCTATGACAACCTATGTCTAGATCAAATGCTCTTCCTGTATCTTTCCTATCATATACCAAGAAAGTATTTATGTCATTTTATTTGTAATGGCCTGTTAGTTTTTCTGTCTCCTTAATTAGTATATAAGTTCCACAGAGGAAGAAATATTATCTTTTAAAACTATAACTATTTTACAGTGACTAGCACAATGGTTGACATAAGGTAGGTATTCAATAGATATTTGTACAATGAATGAGGAAATGAATGATTGAAATTTCACAGGCAGAAAATTCCAATGATGATAAAAAGCCATGGTGTAGATATGGTTCTGTGTGGCAAATGTAGGTGAAGTTGAAAGTCACCGGAATTAAGAAGGCCAAGAGCTTGTCTACCTTAGAGAGGTCTGGAGGGATTGAAGTTTGTTAAGGACAAACATGGATAGAAGAAAGATCAAGAACCACAATCAAGGTCTTTAGTAAACATAGTGAGTACATCATGAGGTCAACAGATTAGAGATGACAAACCGTTCAGTTCAGTTCAGTTGCTCAGTTGTGTCCGACTCTCTGTGACCCCGTGGACGGCAGCACGCCAGGCTTCCCTGTCCATCACCAACTCCTGGAGCTTGCTCAAACTCATGTCCGTTGAGTTGGTGATGCCATCCAACCATCTCATCCTCTGTCACCCTCTTCTCCTCCTGCCTTCAATTTTTCCCAGCATCAGGGTCTTTTCCAATGAGCCAGTTCTTTGCATCAGGTGGCCAAAGTATTGGAGTTTCAGCTTCAGCATCAGTCCTTCCGATGAGAAGGGGTAAGTGGTGCAAGAGCCAGAATGGAAGAGCGTCAAGGCAGCAAGGAAGGAATTTTGTATGAACATGAAGGGATATTTTTTATACCAAAAAATTTTTTTCCTGTCCATACAAAGCTCTCAGATTGTCTTCAAGACCCATCTATAGTATATATTTACTGTCCTTAATAAAACTTTAATACTGAACCCCTAAGATGAAAGTATATGGTGAATATTTTCCATTGTTGCCTTTCCATTTTTCATTCCCAAGTTCAGACTCCAAGCTTGCCATTCCTTTTATTGAGACTGCCAGTCCATCATAATGCCTTTGAAAACAATCACAATGCCTCCTACAGCAATTGTTTCCTCCCTGGAAAGAAAATATATACATATGTTTTTAACCTTAGCTTTCAAAGTATGCTCTGTCACTGGCTCATTCTTTTTCTTTTAATACTCTCTTCAAAATCCAATTTTTCTAATGCTCTGTGGCTCACACCGAATGACTTATTTCCAGAGATTTGAATTACTGCAAACAGGCCTCTTGGGTCCATCCTAGTGAAATCAATAATAGGCATTTCTACCATGTAACATCTTGCCAGGCAGTGTTTTGTATTCCTTTTTATTTAGCTCATCCCAGTGAATCTTTATAGAATGGTGCACTTTTTTACTCTTCTCTGCAAGAGGTTTTCTCTTCTTTTTCTTTCCTTCTCAATGCCTGTAGCTGGTAAGAAAGGCACAATGGAAAAGTCAGCATTGTTAGTTTCTGTTCTTCCCATCCTTCTCACATTCATCTCTACATTTCTGCTCTTACTTGCCCATTCCAATTCTTTAGTTGTATCTTGCTGGCCAGTTTTAAGAGGCTGACACAGAGGTTCTTGAGACACTATCTTGAGACAGAGTCTCCCTCTGAAGGACTCAAGAGTGAAGCCCTTTGATCTCTGGCCCCATAGAAGAGGCTCCTACTTGACAGACGCCCACTCACTGTCATCGCTGTCCTCCGTTCTCCCATTTCTAGTTCTTGACTTAGGTCTGGTGCAGTATCCCCAATAGTTACTCTGCTGAAGGACATACATTTCCACTCCATGAAACTACAACTTGATTTGGGTAATTGAATTTGACCTGAGATTGAGGGAAAGAAGGCCTTTGAAATGAAGTCTCTGAAGCCATTGTAACTGATTTGAGGCTTGCTATCAGACTTAATAAATATTATGGTGCCATTTAAATTAGTGACATGTGAATATCATACGGTATGGGTAGAACTTGGTGCTCATTATTTCAGAAGATTGTCTTCTTTGACCTAGAAGGCAGCACTGGTGGGAAGCATGAGAAAGAGGAGGGAAATTAAATCAGGCTGGTAACCAATGTGTGACACATGTCACTGATACACCATGCTTTTACCTGAGAATTTCTGCTCACAAAGCTGAACAGGAAGAGTGGCAATATAAATGTAGGCCTGTGGCCTGCTTTCTCCTCTTGGTGCTATGAAAAGGCCCTTAAGTTAAAAAGAAAAAACAACCAGACGTCTGGGGTTTTCTTTAAGCTGACAATTTCCCCCTCCATCCTAGGATATCCTGATAAAGTTCTCCTTGACTTTCCAGCTTCTGCCTTTATAGGTTACTAGAGGAGGCCATACAGCCTTTCTCAACTCTACTTCCCTCTTAGAAATTCCTTTATAGGAAATACTGACTTAGAGCCCCGGGCCTCTGCTTGCTGCTGGCTCTGACGCTTCTCTCCAACATAAGAAGCAGAGGGAAAGGTTGGAAGGGCAACTACTCCAGTTCAAGATGAATTTCCACAGAGCATGCAGCAAACCCATGCCCACCACTGACTCCAGGGTGGAGACATGGGCATCTGGAGGCTGCATGTGTTCCTACGGCAGCATGGGAACCAGGGCAGACTTCTCTGTGTTTTCTTTGTGCTTTTTACAGTCTGTTGTGTAGGTAGACAGTCTGCTGTTATGCCATTTTAGAAATGAACTGGTAGCAAAGTATTGTTATGCATCTGGCTAGAGGATATAAGAACACATCAGAGATGCATCACAGCCTAGGTCCCCGGTCCTCTGACCACCAGTCTGGCTTCTTGCTCTTGGTACCCGTTTCTTCTCCCAAGTCCCTATTTTTGGTCAGAAGTGCCATTATTCTGAACGAAAAGAAGAAGCTACATTTAAAAACAAAATTCTGAGCATGTAGTTTGTTTTCCAGTCTCTGAGCTGATTTGTTTATCTAATCTGTACACACAGAGCTCTGACTTCATTGTGTTTTGCTAGAATCACATTCCAGGGCTTTGTGGTCGATATTATGCAATGCCATTTTGCTGGTTTGTACTCTGCCAATTTTGGGGAGCAAGCTTAATTATGCAAATGCATCTGATAATAGATTATTCATTTTAGTCATGCTCAATTATTTATTTTTTATGCATGGCCCCGATGACTTGGACAGAGCTTAGCAATAGCTCATCTCATATCTAACACGAAGACACAGGCAAGGACATAATTCTGATGCAGGTCAACTGCTCTTATGGGCATCAAGCTGCTTGAGGAAAAATCACATTTGAGGCAAGGCCAACTATTTCTATGGAAAATGCCAGCTGTTATTGCCTGTCTGTTATTCCCTGAGAGGCCACTTCATGGGCCGGAAGGAGCAGTGACACTTAGAGGCAGTAGGACTTTACTTGAAATTATGGGTTGAAGGGGAATGGAAAAGAAACCTGTTTGGTTACTGATTCCTGAACTGCATTTCCTCATTTGGGCCTTTCTAGCTTTAGAGATCATCAAAATGAACCTGGAGGGAAAGCAGTGAAGTGGAAATAGACACACTAGGGTGTTTTGTCCTTCTCAGAAGAAAGTAAGTGAAAATAATGCTACTGAGTGCAAACAGAAAGTTTGGCTATCTTTAACTTGTTCATTTCTCCATGTGTGCCCTGAGCTTATCGACATACAATATTTATATATTTAAAGGGACTTCATTCTGCCCCTCAGAGTTGGCTGTTACTCATCATGTAGGTATCATTTTAAATATTATTTCTCCCAAGAAGTCTTCCCTGAATACTTTACTCGCCCCCACCTTCAACCCCAGACTAGGTTATACACCCCTGTAATATTGTCTAACAGAATCAGGTACATTACTTACCTTGCCACTTACTTCACTTCATGGGATTGCTTGTTTAATTGTGTGTATATACCCATTTATGAAGATGAAGACCATGGCTATGCTGCTTATCGATACACAGCTAACACTTATCTCAATGCTTGGGAGATAGTATCCACTTCATAAATATTTGTCAAATAAGACAATGAATGAATAACTGATAGAAAGTGGTGATGTAGGGGGTGGGGGGTGTCAGGCTTTGCTCTGTTCCTTAATGTCCTATTGCAAACCAGAAAAACTCACCTAACTCGGTGGCAGTATTTGTTTCTAATTGTGGAAAACAACATGTTTTTTCTACTGGAGAGCTGTGGCTAATTGATTGACGGGTTTTGTGAATACTGTGGACAGTGGTAGCTAAAGTATTGGTCCAACAGACTTTGCTCTTAATCTTTCACTGGGTAGACAGAGTAGTTTACTGTGTCCCTCCTCTCCACTTGCCCTGTAACTACTAGAGAGGCAGGGAATAGGATCCAAGACTAACCAGTATGGCTCTTCACCAGGAATGAAGTTGGAAGAAAGCATATTGTGTTAATTAATTTTTATTAGAATATAGTTGCTTTACAATGTTGTGTTAGTTTTTGCTATGTAGCAAAATGAATCAGCCATCAGTTCAGTACAGTTCAGTCGCTCAGTCGTGTCCGACTCTTTGCGACCCCATGAATCGCAGCACGCCAGGCCTCCCTGTCCACCACCAACCCCCAGAGTTCACTCAGACTCATGTCCATCGAGTCAGTGATGCCATCCAGCCATCACATCCTCTGTCCCCCTCTGTCCCCTTCTCCTCCTGCCCCCAATCCCTCCCAACATCAGAGTCTTTTCCAACAAGTCAACTCTTCAGATGAGGTGGCCAAAGTACTAGAGTTTCAGCTTTAGCATCATTCCTTCCAAAGAAATCCCAGGGCTGATCTCCTTCAGAATGGACTGGTTGGATCTCCTTGCAGTCCAAGGGACTCTCAAGAGTCTTCTCCAACACCACAGTTCAAAAGCATCAATTCTTTGGCACTCAGCTTTCTTCACAGTCCAACTCTCACATCCATACATGACCACTGGAAAAACCATAGCCTTGACTAGACGGACGTTTGTTGGCAAAATAATGTCTCTGCTTTTGAATATGCTATCCAGGTTGGTCATAACTTTCCTTCCAAGGAGTAAGCATCTTTTAATTTCATGGCTGCAGTCACCATCTGCAGTGATTTGGGAGCCCCCCAAAATACAGTCTGACACTGTTTCCCCATCTATTTCCCATGAAGTGATGGGATCAGATGCCACGATCTTCGTTTTCTGAATGTTGACCTTTAAGCCAACTTTTTCACTCTCCACTTTCACTTTCATCGAGGCTTTTGAGTTCCTCTTCACTTTCTGCCATAAGGGTGGTGTCATCTGCATATATGAGGTTATTGATATTTCTCCTGGCAATCTTGACTCCAGCTTGTGCTTCTTCCAGCCCAGCATTTCTCATGATGTACTCTGCATAGAAGTTAAATAAGCAGTGTGACAATATACAGCCTCGATGTACTCCTTTTCCTATTTGGAATCAGTCTGTTGTTCCATGTCCAGTTATAACTGTTGCTTCCTGATCTGCATATAGGTTTCTCAAGAGGCAGGTCAGGTGGTCTGGTATGCCCATTTCTTTCAGAATTTTTCACAGTTTATTGTGATCCACACAGTCAAAGGCTTTGGCATCATCAATAAAGCAGAAATATATATTTTTGTCGAACTTTCTTGATTTTTCCATGATCAAGTGGATGTTGGCAATTTGATCTCTGGTTCCTCTGCCTTTTCTAAAACCAGCTTGAACATCAGGAAGTTCACGGTTCACGTATTGCTGAAGCCTGGCCTGGAGAATTTTGAGCATTACTTTACTAGCGTGTTAGATGAGTGCAATTGTGTGGTGGTTTGAGCATTCTTTGGCATTGCCTTTCTTTGGGATTGGAATGATCTGTCCTTTATCGAGCCCATCTTTGCATGAAATGTTCCCTTGGTATCTCTAATTTTCTTGAAGAGATCTCTAGTCTTTCCCATTCTGTTGTTTTCCTCTATTTCTTTGCATTGATCGCTGAGGAAGGCTTTCTTATCTCTTCTTGCTATTCTTTGGAAGTCTGCATTCAGATGCTTATATTTTTCCTTTTCTCCTTTGCTTTTTGCTTCTCTTCTTTTCACAGCAATTTGTAAGGCCTCCCCAGACAGCCATACATATACATAAATCCCCTTTCTTTGGATTTCCTTCTCATCAGGTCATCACAGTGCATTAAGTAGAGTTTCCTGGGCTATACAGTATGTTCTCATTAGTTACCTGTTTTATACCTAGTATGTATAGTCTATATATGTCAATCCCGATCATCCAATTCCTTCCACCACCCCCCACTTGGTATCCATGTGTTTATTCTCTATGTTTGTGTCTCTTTTTCTGCCTAAGCATATTTTTGTTTCCAGTGAGGTTTATTGCCTCAGAGGCTTTGAGTCTGAGACCACTGATAGCCATCTTGTCTACTATTACCCAGAGTCTATAGATGAAGCCAATCATAAAGCCACATAGAAATTCAGATAGAGCCTAAGATCCTGATTCCTGCACATCTTTTTTTGCTCCCATGACCTTCATCAGGACACAGTTTTGTTAGGAAGCCAACAAAATATTTTTTCTTTCAGTCAATATGAGTTTGATTTCTATTTCTTGCAACTGAATGAGATCTGCCTAATGTATTGACTAAAGTAGTTTATTTTTACAGACATAGGGGGGTCAGCTGAAATCAGGGGAAAAGGCTGTCACAACCTTAATTTATATGTTTATATGAGCTTGACTTTGAAAATTCAGTGTTCTGATAAGTAAAGAAAATTCAGTGTTCTGATAAAGAAATTGTTCGCTAAGGTCAGATTTAAGGGTCATGTTCTGACAACATCTCTAGTGTTGGTAACTATGTAGTAGACGGTTCAAGAATTAAATCAGATATAAATTGGAATTTTAAGGAAACTACATTGATAAAGAAACCCCCAGGCTGGCAAAATGTGCCTTATAATTACTTAACCCCTAAGGCTCTCCTTACCACAGTTGTAATTGTACTGTGGGAAGAGGATGACTCATTATTAACACCAAGTATCCAGTACTAATTCTGTTTTAGGCTTTTCCAAGGAGGCCGATGGTTATAGTCAACTTTTCTGACAAGTGTCCAGGGCCAGGAAGAGAAATTCATTCAAGGACTTATTCTATGGTCAGGGAAGTCTTTCTCCTTTTGACACTTTCCAAACGGGAATTTTTAACTGAAGTGAATAACACTCCCCTGTAATTTTATACTGGCTATGTTGGGGTGGTTAAATTTATTATTTGGCAAGACTGTGACAAGACTTGGGATTCGATATAGCAAATGATGTGACAGGTTGCTTTGGAAAGGGTGGGCATGTTTTCCATTGTACATGGGACACTGGCATTTTGATAGGTGGGCATTTTAAAATGTAATGTAGGGGACAAGGGTACCTCTTGTGTTAGGAAGTCAAGTGGTGGAATGTAGCAAATCTTGGTAGCTATTGTGTTGTCCACAGAGCTTTTCCATCTTCTTCTCTGGTAAATGCTCCTTCCTCTCATTTTTCTCCCACCATCCCAGCCATAGGGATGACCTTATAACTCACATCTGAACAAAACCATTTTCTGGGATTGAGAGGTCATCTCTGGGAAAAACATTGTTCTCTTTTTTGACGTAGCCTAAATGGGAGGATGTGAATCTGAGGCTACTGAGATGAGACAGGGCAAGAGGCAGAAGAGAAGGTTGTATTCTCTAATTCCCCATCTTTAAGGCTGCAAGGCCCTGGACCCTGCAATTGCTCATTCAATCGCAGGGCTATTCCGTATCCCATTCACCTTTTGGGTCAATGAAATCTGTTCTTAATGTAGCTTGATGTGGATTTTTACCACTTACAACCCAAAGAGTTGTGAGCTCAATGCCCTCTCCTCAGAGAGTCTACCTTTGACCACCCCAGATAATTTAGTGCCCTTCTGTGACTTGCTGTTATCGATCTTGTTGCCCTACTTTAGGTTTTAAGGCACTAATTGCACTCTGAAATTACCTCTATTGAAAATGTCTGTTTTTCTGTTTGTTGCTCATTCTTCCTCCCTTCCCCTGCCTGCTACTAAAATGTAAGTAATATGAGGTCAGAGTTTTCATCTGTTGTATTCAATAATTTTCCCAAGGTCTAGAACAGAGCCCAGCACGCAGTAGGTGCCACTTAATAAATACTTATTCACTGAATCACTCATTAATACTACACATAGGTGTAAAGACTAAGGAGTCTAAATGGAAATGGAATCTGCAGGAGGAGATATCCATTGATTTTTCTATCCTGGTTTTCCTAGCATTTCTATTACCTCACCCACTCTTGTTAAATATTCGCTTTTTTCTCTCCTGTATTTGTCCTTTGTTTAGAGTAACCTTACCACTCAAACTCTACACCACTCCTTCCATCACCCACCCCTGCCTCATAGCTGCTTTTTTGTCCAAAAACTCAGTCCATATTTGGCTCCCATAAGTGCTTACACACCACATGATTTAATTACTGAAAATGCTACATTTCCTTTTGGTTCTCTACCCAAGGACCCTACCCCACCACAGTGCTTGAGTTCTTTATATGTGTGCATATGTTCAGTCACTTCAGTCATGTCTGATTCTTTGTGACATTATGGAGTGCAGCCCACCAGGCTCCTCTGTCCATGGGATTTTCCAGGTAAGAATACTGGAGTGGGTTGCCATTCCCTCCTCCAGAGGATCTTCCCAACCCAGGGTTCAAAACTGCATCTCCTGCATTGTAGGCAGGTTCTTTACCACCAAGCCACTTGGGAAGCCTGAATTCCTTATGACCTGCATGAATAATTTCTTTTTTCTGTGGGGAGAAGGTGATTAAGAGAACTACTTTCTTAAATGATAGAAAACTGTATTCTCTTTAAAGCACCTGTGAATGGGTTAATTTCAGCTCTCCTGTACAATATCCTTCATGATGTAGACAAAAACTGGAATTGGTATCAAAAATTCAGAGATGAGAAAACCAGGATAAAGAAAAGCTGATGGTTCTTCTAAGGCTGCAGAAGTAGCAAAGGTAAACTTGGACTTGAATCCAGTCTTTTTCTTCTTGGTAACATGAGACATTGTAGAGAAGGCTGTCAGTTGGGATGAGAATCAAATCAGAGTGTTGGTAAATCAGTGGAGTCTAGGCCACAAACTCAATTGTAACCATTCTCCTACTTACTAGTGACAAAGCAAATTAGTTTATAATATATACACTAGCTGTATCACTAGTCAAATTTTGCTAGCAGGAAAAAAAAAATCCCCAAACTGAAAGCTTCCATTTGAAATTTCTTATGATACCATTCACCAAACCCCAACCACAGAGGGATAGAAAAATATCACTTTTGAACAAGTTGCATTTTCTCTGTGTTAAGTAAAATCCAATACATCATAGGCCCAATGACATTTTAAGAGTTTCAAGTCTGTAGTGGCTGTCATGGCATGAATCATTCAAATGGAGGCCAGCATCCTAAGCAATGACTCAGAATAAATAGCTCGAAGAGAGAAAAACATATTCTCTCTACTTGGAGCCATCCTTCAAATGAAATGAACTTACCCAGGCCACGACTACCTTTTAGAAGCCTGGATGCTTCTATTGTGTCCACAACAGAGCATATTCTTAAGGTGAACTCAAATGAACAGTGGAGACCTCTGAAGGTCAGTTCTCTCCATTACTAATGAAAAGTGTGACCCCAGGCAGGTCTTTACAGTTTTCCTTGCCTCAGTTTCTTCATTTGTAAAATGAGAGAGCTAGACCGCATAGACTTAGAGGTCCTCTTGGGTTCTAAGAATTGCTGATTTCAGGTTATCTTACTCTAGTCCTGGAGGTATTATTGATTCCAGGTATTGTCTTACCCACCGAGAGACGCTAATGCACTGAGTAAGGAGGCAGGTGCTGAGGCGTTGTTCCTGGTTCAACTACTCCTGTGGCCAAGAGAGGTAGAAGATACAGTCATCACTTGGGTGGCACATATTTTAATTTGCACCAGGATGTTTCTGAACCCTAGAGGGAGTCACAGGTTTATATTTACCTAGTATCTTACCAGAAAACCTCCTTTGTTATGGCGCAGGAAAACACAGTAGCCAACAGTTCTGTTGTACTTTTGTGTGCTTTGCTATGATGATTCCCAGGTTTTGCCATTACCCTTTACTTCAAGGGCAGGAGAAATAGGGAATTCAGAGAGAATATAACTGCTTTATCTGTGTCAGGAATGTGATGGAGCAGCCACTAGTCTGAGGGATGGGGTTGTTCTCTTACTGCCAGAAGGATGATAGATTGGATAATGCACTGCAGGCGGATTCTTTACCAGCTGGATTACCAGGGAAGCCCAGATTGGATGATAGCAGAGGAATTTTCTTTAGTCCAGGCACTCGGGTATGTTTAAAGCACTGTTTTGCTTAGACCAATGTAGCTCCTTGATGGAAGCTTTCATTTATTG
The DNA here is from genome assembly GCF_055505025.1 of Bos grunniens. NCBI lineage: Eukaryota > Metazoa > Chordata > Mammalia > Artiodactyla > Bovidae > Bos > Bos grunniens. Next base: position 12,105,389 of record NC_141190.1, read on the forward strand.
ATGGTTAACGTTTTCCTCAAGGTTAAATGTTTCTGAGAGTGGGGGTTCTATATAAAATTCCCATTTTTTTCAACCAATAGTATTCAAATGCTTTAAAGAATTAAATTACTCTATCAGATGCATACTCATAATACTAATGCTTTTACAACCTAATTAAACACATAGAATTTGAAGAGTCATACAATTCGTATCAATACACAATTCAAGCCATTGTTTCATAATGTTTAAAATAACTTGCATATATGTGTTAATATGCAATTTTTTTTTCTCTTTCTGACTTACTTCACTCTGTTTCACAGATGCTAGGGCCATCCTCATCTCTACAAATGATCCTATTTTCTTCCTTTTTTGTGGCTAAGTAATATTCGTGTGTGTGTGTGTGTGTGTGTGTGTGCATACCACATCTTCTATATCCATTTATCTATTGTTGGACATTTGGGTTGTTTCCATGTCCTGGCTACTATAACTAGTGCAGCAATGAAGTCAAAGAGAAAAACGAATATCATATATTAACACATATATATGGAATTCTAGAAAAATGGTACAGATGAATCTATTTCCAAGGCAGGAATAGAGACATAGATAGAGAATGCAGATGGGGAGAAGGGAAGGGTGGGATGAACTTGGAGGTTAGGATTGGCATATGCACTCTACTATGTGTAAAATAGATAGCGAGTGGGAAGCTGCTGCATAGCACAGGGAACTCAGCTCAGGGCTCTGTGAGGACCTAGAGGGGTGGGATAGTGAGGTGGGTAGGAGGGATGTCCAAGAGAGAGGGGATATATGTATGCATATGGCTGATTCACTTCATTGTACAGTGGAAACTAACACAATATTGTAAATCAGTTTTATTTAAAAAAAATAACTTTTACCACTTAAAAAAAGAAACCAAAAAACAAAACTGAGGGCTCAGGAGCCCAGTGGCCTCTTAAAACCATCACCTGGAAGGCATCACAGTATTTCCTATCAGGGACATGCTGGCCTTACAGCAGATTTGTCAGGGTTACCCAGTACAGACAGTTCCAGGGATTCTTGGGGTGCTTTCAGTGGTCCCAGGACTGGCAGCAAATGCCAATAGAATCATGGTTTGTGTGGGGCATGGGGGAGAGTCAGAAGTGGGCATTGTGGCTTCTAGTGCTGTATTTATTAAAAAAAAAAAATTGTGGTAAAGTATACATAACATACCGGGGCTTCCCTGGTAGCTCAATCGGTAAAGAATCTGCCTGCAGTGCAGGAGAGACGGGTTTTATCCCTGGGTTGGGAAGATCCGCTGGAGAAGGAAATGGTAAGCCACTCCAGTATCCTTGCCTGAAAAATCCCATGGACAGAGGAGCCTGGTGGGCTGTAGATCATGGGATTGCAAAGAGTCAGGCACAATTGAGCAACTAACACTTTCGCATATAACATAACATTTGCCATTTTAAGAATTTTAAGTGTGTAACTTGGTAGCATTAAGTACTTCACAAAATCATGTAACTATCACCACTGTCCATTTCCAGAAGTTTCTTATCATCCCATACAGACACTCTGTGCCCATTAAACAATATCCCTGTTCCCTCCTTCCCCAGCCCTTAGTATTCCGTATTCTACTTTGTTTCTATTTCAAGTACCATATGTGAGTGTAATTGTGTGATATTTGTCCTTTTGTGTATGGCTTATTTTACTTAGTATGTTCTCAAGGTTCAGCCATGTCATAGTAGACATCAGAATTTCATTTCTGTTTATGGCTAAATAATATACCATTTCATGGGCATGTTACAGTTTTTCCATTCATCTGTTAATGCACAGTAGGGTTGTTGCCTTTTTCTGCTGTGAATAATGTTGCCATAAACACTGATATACAAGTATCTTTTAAGTCTTTGCTTTCAATTTTTCTGGGTATATATCCAGAAGTGGAAATACTGGATGATACAGTCATTCTATGTTTTACTTTTTGAGGGACCATAAAACCATTTTCCACAGAGGTTGCACCATTTTATATTACTCTCAGATATGCATGAGGGTTCTAATTTTTCCATGTCTTTGCCAACACTTGTTATTTCCTGGTTTTTATTTTTTTGATACCAGCGATGCTAATGGTACGAAATGGCATCTCATTATGGTACTGCTATATGTTTGATAGAGCAAGGGAAGCAAAGAATAGGAAGAGTATTTTTGCTTGGAAATTTAGCCATTGACTAGATCCCTGAAGATGCAAGTTCTGTGTACCCTCTGGTACTGACACAAAAACAAACACACAGACCAATGGAATAGAATAGTGTGTGCACACGAAATTGTTTCAGTCGTGTCCTACTCTTTGCGACCCTAAGGGCTGTAACCTACTAGGTTCCTCTGTCCATGGGATTCTCCAGGCAGGAATACTGGAGTGGGTTGCCATGCCCTTCTCCAGGGGACCTTCCCCACCCAGGGATCGAACCCAGGTCTCCTTCACTGCAGGCGGATTCTTTATTGTTAAATGGAGTATTATCTATAAAAATTTTGAATCACTATGTTGTATACCTGAAGCTAATATTGTGACTCAACTGTTTTCCTTTTATTTATTTTTTTAAAATTATTATTATTATTATTTACTTTACAATATTGTATTGGTTTTGCCATACATCAACATGCATCTGCCATGGGTGCACACGTGTTCCCAATCCTGAACCCCCCTCCCACCTCCCTCCCCATATCATCCCTCTGGGTCATCGCAGTGCACCAGCCCCAAGCTTCCTGTATCCTGCATCGAACCTGGACTGGCGATTTGTTTCTTATATGATATTACACATGTTTCAATGCCATTCTCCCAAATAACCCCCCCCCCCCCACAGAGTCCAAAAGACTGTTCTATACATCTGTGTCTCTTTTGCTGTCTCACATACAGGGTTGTCGTTACCATCTTTCTATAGTTAAGAAAAATAAGTTACTTAATCGCTGACTCAACTTTCTTTCCCAGTACCTATGATTATGAAGCTCAAAGTAAATATAAATCACCCGGGATATACTGCCTGCACCAGCCCAAGTTCAGGGCACATGCTGAACGGTGGGCCCATTTCTTGTTATTTGCCCTTGACAGATTATAGGTATGGCACAATTTGATTATGATCAGAGTATAATAGACTTCATTTTTTGGAAAGATAAACATTACAACTCCTAGCCAAAACTTGTTACTTAAAACACATTCTGTTCAAAATATTGGTCACTTTAACTTTTGAAATGAGGAGTTTCTCAAGCTAATATTTTAGCTGAAGGGGTCATGGGATTTAGCCATTGCTATTCTATATAGAGAGAGACATTTCATACAGAATTCTATCAGGAATGATATAGAATTGTCATTTTTATTGACTTTCAATCAGTCTTTGGTTGTAAACAATAAGTTGCTTAAATCAATTCAAAATACCTCTCTCTCCTAACACTACTTAAACTCATAAAACATCTGAAAAATAGTATCCCATAAGACTCCAAGTGAGTAGGGTTGCTTCTTAATCAAATAGGCATGCTTTTTCAGTGAGACAAAGCATGGCTATGTCCTGACTTCCTTTCATTTTAATTAGTTTCTTATCATCTGATAGCACATTGGGATAAACATTCTTTTATATAAAGCTGCTATGTTTTCAATATTGTGATCTTAGTAGACAATGTAACATGCCATCTAATTATTATGGAGGAGAAAAACTACAGACTGTGTATCCTAAGATGAAAAATAATTTTTCATGGAAATAATATTTAATTAGTTCATATTTAATAATTTCACATAGCAAGTCACTTCACTCAGTGCTCGTGGCACATGTTTCTCATGAAAGAAATAGAAAATAACGTACCTTAAAATTAGGCATTCCATGAATGATATTTTTAAATGGTGGAGCAGTCACTTGACTATGTAATATTCTGGGATAAGCAATTTTGGCCATTCTATTTACAGTCTTATGGAATATAGATTGCTTTTTAGTCTGTGAAGTTTAGGTAGGGGATGCAGGTATAAAGATGACTAAAAACCCAACTTTCTACTCACATATTGCTCAAATCCCCTCTCTGAATGGAGGTGAGAGGTATATATCTTTGTTAGGCTTCTCGAGTTTCACAAAAGAATGTCAACTGATCCACTACTCAGCTTTAAGTTAAAACATATCATTTTGAATATAAGTGGCAAGAGCAAAGCGGCCAAGCCAGGTAATTGTCAAGGATTACAAATCTGAATTCTCTTGTGCTCTATTCGAACTCTTAGTCAAGAGAAAAATACTCATAGAGAAGGGCTCATAGGATAGACAATCTATTAAGTTCTCCAAATGAATGCTTCTCAATTTCTCTTAACAAGGAAGATAAAAGGATTTATTAAAAACAAGAACATAGCTATTTGTCACGTGGACAGACCAGGTGGGATGGATGTGGCTGTTAAGGACCATATTGTATTGGTTCTGTCTTTGAAGATGGAGTTGGTTTCCCTATCACAAAGTCACGTGGAGCACCATCACCCCCTGGGCAATAATTGTATTTCTAGTATCTATCGCCAAATACACGATGAGAAGATAAGCCTCTATGAATTCTGTGCTGAATTTAAGTATCTATATAATCATCTACATAGTCATGATAGTGTCTATACATATCTGAACATTGTTCATATATCAGTGAGTGAGACAATTATTTATGAAATAAATACATAGGCAATACTGGAAACTTTACAAAAACTTAAAGTTTCCCCAGGAATTTGTTGTGCAGAAATTAGAAGTCATAAGTAACCTATGTAAATTATGCTTTGTTATCACCGGATGAAAAACAATCTATTGGAGGGTGTTGAGTGCCTGGTTTGTCATATTACACAGTGCGAGGCCCCTTCAGTGAAATTTTTTGCTTTATTTATGAAAAATTATTGCTTTTCCCCCCTAATAGTTTATCTTTGGGAAGCAGAATCATATGATAGACTAAGAAAAAATTAACTGTTAGGAAAATTTTGAGGCAAATATGCCACTTCTTATAACTGGCAAATAGGACCTCATGAAAGGTCTCTTATGTCAACCTCATTTCTATCCTATTCCCTTGCCTTCTGTTCATCATCTACTTCTAATTTTTTATCTTGGTGTATCATATATCTTTGAATAAGATATCTTTGAAAAGATAATAAATCTTTTTTTGAATAGAGCTGGGTATCCATAAACAAAATTAAATGGCTGCTGTCTATGGGGTTGGCAAGTTGACACAGCATAAGGACAGAGGTATTCATATAAAAGGACAGAGGTTGATTCCTTTTGTAAGCTCTGTGAATATTGTGTTCAAAGTTTCTCTGCAAATCCTAGAAGCTCCGGCTTCCCTTACAATGTGGGTAGGTGTGGAATAGCTGCAAAAATTACCGGAGTGAGAGGAAATTCTGAGCTTTCATTCTCAGCTTTCGTGTTAACTAACAGTATTAATCAAGGCATTTGGGACATTGGTTCTTTTTTTTAAAGTTAGTTTATATTGGAGTATAGTTGCTTTACAATGTTTTGTTAGTTTCTACTGTACAGCATAATAAGTAAACCACATATATCTCCTCCCTTTTGGATTTTCTTTCCATTCAGGTGACCACAGAGCATCAGGTAGAGTTCCCTGTGCTATACAGTATGTTGTCATTAGCTACCCATTTTTTTTTTTTTTAGATAATCAAACTCTTTTTTTTTTCTTTTTTTCTTTTTTAACTTTACAATATTGTATTGGTTTTGCCATATATCAACATGAATCCACCACAGGTATACACGTGTTCCCCATCCTGAACCCTCCTCCCTCCTCCCTCCTCCCTCCCTGTACCATCCCTCTATGCAGTATCAATAGTGTATATGAGTCAATCTCAGCCTCCCACTTCGTCTCAATCCCTCTTCCCTCCTTGGTATCCATATTTGTTCTCTACTTCTGTGTCTCTATTTCTGCTTTGTAAATAAGATCATCTATACCATCTTTCTAGATTCCACATATATGTGTTAATAAACAATGTTTGTTTTTCTCTTTCTGACTTACTTCATTCTGTATGAAACTCTCTAGGTCCATCCATGTCTCTACAAATGATGTATTTTCATTCCTTTTTATGGCTGGTTAATATTCCACTATATATATGCACGACATCTTCTTTATCCATTCCTCTGTTGATGGACATTTAGGTTACTTCCATGTCCTAGAAAAATCCTCAGCAATATACTAGCACACCGAATCCAACAACACATTAAAAGGATTATAAACCTTGCTGGACGTTCATTGGACGGACTGATGTTGAAGCTGAAACTCCAATACTTTGGCCACCTGTTGCAAAGAGCTGATTCATTTGAAAAGACCCTGATGTTGGGAAAGATTGAGGGCAGGAGGAAAAGGGGACGAGAGAGGATGAGATGGTTGGATGCCATCACCGACTCAATGGACGTGGGTTTGGGTGGACTCTGGGAGTTGATGGACAGAGAGGCCTCGCGTGCTGTGGTTCATGGGGTTGCAAAGAGTCGGACATGACTGAGCGACTGAACTGAACTGAAACCTTGCATGATGAAGTGGGATTATCCCAGGGATGCAAGGATTCTTTAATATATACAAATTGATTCATGTGATGCCCCGTTTTAGCAAATTGAAGCATAAAACCCATATGATCATCTCAATAGGTGCAGAAAAAGCTTTTGACAAAATTCAATACCCATTTATGATTAAAAACCCTCCAGAAAGTGGGTAAAGAGGGAACCTACCTCAATATAATAAAGGCCATGTATAGCAAGCTCACAGCAAACATTATTGTCAATGGTGAAAAACTGAAAGTATTTCCTCTAAGATCAGGAATAAGACAAGGGTGTCCGCTCTTGCCACTAATTATTCAACATAGTCTTGGAAGCCCTAGCCATGGCAATCAGAGAAGAAAAAGAAAAAAAAGTCCAAATTGTAAAAGAATTAAAACTGTTACTGTTTGCCAATGAAATGATACTATACACAGAGAATCCTAAAGACGCTATCAGAAAACTGCTAGAGCTAATCAATTAGTTTAGTAAAGTTGCAAAATTAATACACAGAAATCTCTAGCATTCCTATACACAAACAATGAAAGATCAGAAAGGGAAATAAATGAGACAATCCCACTTACCATTGCAACAAAAAGAATAAACCTACCTAAGGTGGCATTATTTCTTTCAAGAGTCACGTGTTCATCAGCTCGTATTTCAGAACTTACTTCTTTCAAGAGTCACATGTCCATCAGCTCATAAATCAGAACTCAGTGCTTTCTGGTGACCAAGGAACTCTGTAAGACAAAGGCAGAGGTGGGTATGGCAGGGAATGGAGAGCCCGTGACCCACCTGAGACATGCCAACCTTTTTGGTACTCTGTGCCAGCTGAACAGTGGGGGTCAGATTTGCCCAGAGGCTGTCAGGTATTTTTGCCTTTTTTTTTTTTTTTCCCTTCTTATAACCCCTAGTCCCAGTGATCCTGCAGGGTCCCGCTGTTCTTGTCATTCTGTGGTGATAACTCCATTGTTCAGCACAATCCACCTCTTCCAGGCTGGGCAAGTGTGAAGAATGAAATGATAGCCGGGGTGTGAGCTGAAGTGAGAGGATCGCAGGCAGGGAGACAGGAGAAACCTTTTAAGAATTCAGTGACAGCCTCTGGCACCTGGTACCTGGGGCAGAGCTGCAGCTGCTTGGGGAATGGCAGCAGCTCACAGACCGACCTGACGGGAGGGGCGGGCTCTCCGTGCTGAGCTTGACTTTGGGCTGACCATGAATCTAAGAAGCAGAATCACAAATAGTGACAGGCGATAATAAATAACCATTTCCCAGCTTCCTTTTCTTCCCTCCCCTAGACCCTTAGGCATTCAGCCTACCTTCTGCTCCTTTTAACAGCTTTCTCATTATATTCCACCCATCACTCAAGTGCAGTTCAAATGCCAGTTCGTCCTCGGAGCCCTCCTGTCTCTGCAGCTGGAATTCTTTATGCTCTGGGTTTGGTTTGGATTTTACTGAGTGCAGATTGCATTCCACCAGGTGCTAGTATTATGACAATCTGTTGTCACCTGCTGGAATGTAAGCTGCTTTCTCTCTGGTTTTCTGTCTCCCTCTTGGCGCCTAGAAGAGTGCCTTGTCAAAGCAGATGTCCAGGAAATGAAGTATGAAAGCCCAGAGTTTAGGCTCTGTGGCCAGAAACACAGACTCAGTCTGGGCTGCTGGACCCATTAGCTTTATGACTTTGGATGAATTAGCAACCTCTCCAGGCCTCAGAATCCCATGGACAGAGGAGACTGGCAGGCTACAGTTCATGGAGTTGCAAGAGTTGGACATAACTTAGTGACTAAACCACCGCCACCACCAAACCTCAGTGTTTATCATTAGTTCAGTTTGTCTTCTTGCTTGTGTTTAGGATTATACGGTTAATTCATGTACACTTCTCAGCATAATAATATCTTGTGTCTGGATAAATGTTACAAAACAATGTTGCTACATGTTGCAGTCTATGCCCTCTGTAGCCACGTTCCTTTTTTTATTATCTGAAAAATGAATTTGTGTGTGTTGATGAAAAACAGGGCTCTGTGGATGATGGCTTTATGATGGACCAGAAATGAATTGACAAAAAAAAAAAAAAAAAGGAAAACAAGGATTTGACATCTTAGACTTGGAGGAATAGGAGAAAAAGTGACTGATGTTGGAAAGCTGAAATTGCAAACTAATTATAAAGAGAAGGCCTGAGGGAAACAGAATAAATTTAATTAAGAGGCGCAGTTGGATCAGCTGTCCAGAATGACACATTTATTAAACAAAAGAGGAAAAAGTCCAAAGTAAAGTTGAGGCAAAAACTGAGAAAAATTCAAAGGGAAGGTCTGCTTGTGGAATCTGTCCTAGGGCTGGGGTGGAGGGGGACCAGGGAGTTCCTCCAGAGGGATACCTGAGGGTTGAATAACCATTTAAAGGCTGGAGGCGGTGCCTGGGACAGGAGTTCACACCAAGTCTCACCAGAAAAGCCCAGGCATCCTTAATGCTCAGGAAAGTGGGGTCCTATCTTCTATGAGAGAGAGAGAAGCTCAAACTGCAAAGTCTGGCTTACCTGTTAAAATATGCTGAGCGCAAGTTGGTGACAGCTATGGACTAATAATCTCCCACTTTCCCTAGAGTCAAGAATTTCAGTATTCTGTGTAATTTTGCAAGTTGATCCTTATATCTAAAGTACCTGTGAAATAAGTGAACTAAGGTTGTATGTAATACTTCCCTGGTGGCTCAGATATTAAAGAATTCGTCTGCAACTTGGGAGACCAGGTTCGATCCCAGGTGGGGAAGATCCCCTTAAGAAGAGCATGGCATCCCACTCTAGTGTTCTTGCCTGGAGAATCCCCATGGACAGAGGAGCCTGGCGGGCTACACTCCATGAGGTTGCAAAGGGTAGGACACGACCAAGTGACCAAGAACAGCACAGCACAAGGTTGTAATAATGGAAGGATTTGGAAGTTGCTTGAAGTTTCATATGAAGCCAAATAATTAGAGGTTGTTTGTTGAGCATGGAATTAAGCTATCATATTTCATTAATTCTAAGACATATATGAAAATGAAGATCATGGAATCCGGTCCCATCACTTCATGGGAAATAGATGGGGAAACAGTGGAAACAGGGTCAGATTTTATTTTTCTGGGCTCCAAAATCACTACAGATGGTGACTGCAGCCATGAAATTAAAAGACGCTTACTCCTTGGAAGGAAAGTTATGACCAACCTAGATAGCATATTGAAAAGCAGAGACATTACTTTGCCAACAAAGGTTCGTCTAGTCAAGGCTATGGTTTTTCCTGTGGTCATGTATGGATGTGAGAGTTGGACTGTGAAGAAGGCTGAGCGCTGAAGAATTGATGCTTTTGAACTGTGGTGTTGGGGAAGACTCTTGAGAGTCCCTTGGACTGCAAGGAGATCCAACCAGTCCATTCTGAAGGAGATCAGCCCTGGGATTTCTTTGGAAGGAATGATGCTAAAGCTGAAACTCCAGTACTTTGGCCACCTCATGTGAAGAGTTGACTCATTGGAAAAGACTCTGATGCTAGGAGGGATCGGGGGCAGGAGGAGAAGGGGACGACAGAGGATGAGATGTCTGGATGGCATCACTGACTCGAAGGACGTGAGTCTGAGTGAACTCTGGGAGTTGGTGATGGACAGGGAGGCCTGGCGTGCTGCGATTCACGGGGTCGCAAAGAGTCAGACACGACTGAGCGACTGATCTGATCTGATCTGATCTGAAGACATATATGATCACATTTTAATATCCAAAATTATGCTATGTAATAAATAATTGTATCTTACAATTGTGCTGGCCAGGTAGCAATAGAGATGTGGCTTGTTAAAATCTGCATATGCATAAAGTAAAAAGTGTCAGCATCAAAACATGCAAAATGGGTCAACACCTGGGAAAAAAATCTGGAGAGAAATGTGACTAACTCTTTTAAGAAACATGAATTCGCCATGACATGATGGCACAGAGCATGGAAAAGAATATCAGTGACTCTTCCTACCCAGAAAGTAATTAGAAAGATTCAGGTTTGTATTGTGAAGAAATTCCAAAGGGGGTTTTTATTTCATTTATAGTTCAGTGTATGTGTATAGAAGATAAAAATGCCTCAATCAGTTTCTAACAGCTGAGACTCAACAAGAAGCTAATTTACACATGGAATAGGGAAACATAGGGATAGTGAGATATAGGGCTATGACCTGGGAATAGTAACATTGCCATCGCAAAGCAAAGGGTTGGAGGTGTGCTCCTAGAAGTCAGGGTGAGAGAGTTGCAAGACAGGATCCGAGGGTGACTGTAAAAGGAGGAGGGATACAACAAGCCCAAGTAACCCTACAGGGAGACAGTTGGGGGATCAACGTCCACTGCCAGCCCCCATACCCTCATCCTCTGATTTCTTGGAGGAATTTGATCTCTTGGTCAAACACAAGGCAGAAGTAAGACGATCCATTTATGTAAACTACCAGTTTTCAAGTTTTTTGGTCTCAGAACTCTATTATACTCTTAAAAATTATGGAGGACCCCAAAGAACTTCTGTTTCCATAGCTTATATCCATTGATACGTACCACATTAGAAATAAAAGCTAAGAAACTAAAAAAAAAAAAAAAAGTTGAATTAAAAAGTAATAAATCCATTGCATGTTAATAAAGAAACATTTCAATGAAAACAACTATGTGTTTCAAAAGCTAGTAAGTAGGTGGCATTGTTTTACATTTTGGAGAATTACTAATGTTTGGCTTCATGGAGGACAACTGGATTTTCATATTGATTTCTATATTTAAAATGTGGTGACATACCACTTTGGTTGAAGTGCATGAAAAAAAAAGCTTCATACCTACATGCAGTTAGAAAAGGAGGCTTTTAAATATGTCTTCCAAAAATCATGTATATTCTCCTTTAATAATGCACCAAAGCTCAACAAGTAGTTTCTTAAAGGTTAGTGCAATATGGAATCTGAAATTATACCAATGAACTTTGTGTACTTGGTGACATTAAAATCTATTGGTCTGTATTGAACTTTGAATATACATTTTACCCATGCATGATTGTGTAGTTTTATGCCTTGGTCATTTGGAAAATATCGGTTTAGTGAATTATGCAAATCTACTACATATTGACACACTTGAATATACAATATAAAAAAAATCAGTTTTGTTAACAGCACCTCCAATCTCATCAGAAAAATTTTTAAGCTTTGGGAAACTGTCAGTCTCATTGGAGCGAATATAAGTTTCAAAAATTCTAATATTTGCTTAAAAGCTCAAATTGTATCATTGGCAACAAATACAATGGTTTCTCTCAAAATGACAGATTCACTTGTGTTATTTTTGAGAAGATACCTGCCAAAAGCCAATTCCGAATACCTATAGTTTATCTGTTAGTCTTATTTCCAAATGGTGCTCCATGAGCAAAGCAGATATTCAGCCTGCAGTTTAAACAATCCTGTCAACGCGTTTCTTGGAAATAACCATCATGCTTGGGTGTACAGTAGAAGAATGCTTTCTGCATACTCCTCTCTCATTACGTGGAATATTAAAAAGATATGGACGCAAAAGATGTGAGTGAATGAAATTAATACTGTTTTTGCTGCTTTGTCATGGGCATTCTTAAATGAAGCTGGCATTTCTTTAAGAATTGAGAGTGCTGAGTGAGTGGAGAATGCGGTGTGAATGTGAAAGTCACTCAGTCGTGTCCAACTCTTTGCAACCCCATGGGGTGTAGCCCGCCAGGCTCCTCTGTCCATGGGATTCTCCAGGCAGGAATACTGGAGTGGGTTGCCATGCCCTCCTCCAGGGGAACTTCCCGACCCAGGGATCGAACCCAGGTCTCCAGCATTGCAGGCAGATTCTTTACCGTCTGAGCCACCAGGGAAGCTGGAAGAACACAATGACTACCAGCAAGTGGGTGCCCTGCCTTGATTCCTGCTAAGGCAACAGCAGTTTTATCCACCTTTGCTTTTGCACCATTGGTTCGCATGGCAGCACAGTGAAAAAGGCAAGTACTGTCTTAGTATTCTTGTAGTTTTGACTTGTGTACCTCGTGAAAAAGTCCTGTAGAAACCCAGGGATTTGAGGACTGTACCTTGAGGACTGCTGAGGTGGCCCCTGCAGATCAGTCTCCTGGGTCAGAAGGCCGAATGGAGAAAGGTGGGGAGAAGATTTGAGGGTGGTGGACAATAGGAAGCTGTACAAAGTAAAGCCTTAATCAGCACTCTGCTTTAGGATAAAATAAAGACACATCTCAGTCACACGATGACTTGATCTTTGGTTTCTAGGAGTTTGCAGTTTAGGAGCAGGGATAAGTCAAGTGTACAGGTAAACAATAGCAATTCAATAGTGGATGGGATCAAGATGGTAGAGTAGGAGGGTTTGGACCTCCCCTGCCCCACAAACACATCACAGATAAATCCACAAGTGGGACAGTTTTCACAGAAAATCAGCTAGAAACTGACAGAAGATCTCTTCCACAACCAATCTTGCAAGAAAGATCCTCATAGAACCAGGTAGGATCAAAACAAGGCTTTACGATGGGATTGGCATCACTGGGAGGGATCTGTGAATGTAGGGGGTTCCCTACTGGCAGGCGCTTGGCCTGTGAAGCCCCGCTGTAGACTGAAACAGGTTAGAGGTGCCACGGGAGCCTGGACTCTGTGTGCTCCTCTGCTAGCTTGCTAGCACTCGGGGCAGAGAGAGACCAGTGCCGATGGCTGCCACCTAGCTTTACTACCTAGCCTGAAACAAGAGTCAGGCGCGGGTGCTAATATGCGTAGCAGCTTGGTGCCGAAACCTGGGCAGACAGACCCTAGGAAGGGACTTGGTCTAGCTGCACAGAGACAGACCAGAGGGCCTGGGTTATGGCCAGGCTGACCTTCTGAGCCTCTTGTCAGGGTGCCTACAGGGGGCTCCCCAGGTGGCACAGTGCCAAAGAATCTGCCTGCCAAAGCAGGAGATACCAGAGATGTGGGTTTGATTTTTGGATCACGAAGATCCGCTGGAGAAGGAAATAGTAACCCACTCCAATATTCTTGCCTGGGAAGTCCCATGGACAGAGGAGCCTGGCAGGCTACAATCCATGGGGTCGCAAAGAGTGGGACATGACTGGGCATACACACACAACAACTATAGTTGGGCACAACTCTTGAAGTGGTGGACCATGTGCACACGCACACAGCTGGGGGCGGGCTGACCTGTGAGCCCATCATCAGTACTCACAGCCTTGGAGCAGGAGGGCAGATCCAAGGGCGGGTCAGCCAGCTGTAGATTTTGTTGCCATGTATACTGGCTGGTAGACAGCATCATAGATTTGCACCATTCCAGTGGAAAGCCCCTGGGGAGGAGTATGCAGGGGTTCCTCACCCAGTTCGAGTGCTCTGGTTCCTTCTCCCTCACACAGCTGCTTAGAACCAGAACTGGGGCAGACAGGTCTCAGGAAAGCCCTAACACAAAGGCTAACACAGGTAACCCTAACACAGGTAACAGCAAAGCCACCTTGATTCCTGCCCGCACAGTGCCCTCGGCTCTAGTGCTAGCCTAGAAGCAGGTCTTGAATGAACACATAGAGAAAGGGACATGACCTTGGGCTGCTTCTGGGCAGAACCTCAGAGGCATGCACAGGTGGTCATTTCACTGTGACCACATGTGCATCACGTGCTTCAGCTTATCCTTCCCGGAGACAAAGCACACACTTAAGCACAAGGGATCCTTTATTGAACCCGACCCTCCGGGTTTCTACTCCAACAATTGGAGAGCAGACCCCACCAATGACAGGGCTGTGACATCCATGGGGCAAAGCATAGGCCCTTCCCAACGTCTAGTGCAGTCTCTGGACACCACACCATCGGTCACATCTCCTATCGGGGGGAAACAGCCAGCATACTCTGAGGAAAGATGTGGCAGGCATCCATACCAAAAATACTGGACTCACACCGTCTACAAGGAGACGATCCTACATAATAGCAGCCCTTCAGGACCACAGTAGGTAACTGTTCCTCCTAAATTCATAGAGACAAAGTTAAGATGAAAAAGCAGAGAAACTACTTCCAATGAAAAGAACAAGAGAAATTCCCCCAAAGAGCAAATAATGAAAATGACCTTGCCAGTCTACTAGACCCTGAGTTCAGAAGGGAGGTAATAATCTTTCTTAATTCCTATAGTACTTTATTGATAGAAATTCAGATCACTGTAACAAGGAACTAGAAACTATAAAAAGGAGCCAATCAAAATTAGACAACTCAATTGCTGAGATTAAAAACCAAACTAGAAGCAATGAACAGCAGACTAAATAATGCAGAAGAGCAAATTAACTGATCTGGAAGTTAGAATAATGGAAATCACCCAATTAGAACAACAAAGACAAATAAAAAAAAAAGCAACATACGAGATCTATGAGATAATATAAAATGTACCAACCTATGCATACATAATAGGGGTTTCAGAAGGAAGAAAGAGAAGGGGATTAAAAATTGATTTGAAGAAATTATGTCTGAAAATTTCCCATACCCAAAGAAGAATACAGTATCCTGGTATAGCCACCACAGAGGGTCCGAAACAAGATGAACCCAAACAGACCCACATCAAGACATATTAGACCATCTCTACATTTGAACATTCAAGTTGTCAACCTTCAAAGATGTCAACATGTGTTTTATCAACGTGGGATGTGAGTGAAATTAAGCTATTGCTAACCATCCTTCAAGCTCTACCATCTCCCACTTCCTCTCCCTCCGCCAGTCAGTAACCCTTCTTTGCCTGTTCACTTGATGCCAGTGCCTATATGCCAACTGTTGGACTGTATTACTATACTGTTTCAAGGTACTATACTGTAAGAATAAAAATGCCTTTATTTTTGTGTTTGTTTTTTTATGTATTATTTGTGTGAAAAGTATTATAAACCTATCATGCTGCTAAGTCGCTTCAGTCGTGTCCGACTCTGTGCGACCCTGTAGATGGCAGCCCACCATGCTTCCCCGTCCCTGAAATTCTCCAGGCAAGAACACTGGAGTGGGCTTCCATTTCCTTCTCCAATGCATGAAAGTGAAAAGTGAAAGGGAAGTCACTCAGTCATGTCCGACTCTTAGCGACCCCATGGACTTCAGCCCACCAGGTTCCTCCGTCCATGGGATTTTCCAGGCAAGAGTACTGGAGTGAGGTGCCATTGCCTTCTCTGATAAACCTATCATAGTATAGTACTATAAAGCCAATCATGTTAGCTAGGTAACTAGGCTAACTTTGCTGGACTTGAACAAATTAGACTTACGAACACAGTTTCAGAACATAACTCATTCATGTGTGGGGGACTAACTGTATTTAAATGGCAAAAGTTAAAGATTCTAAGGGCAATAAGAGAGAAACAAAGTCAATTACAAGGGAATTCCCATAAGGCTATCAACTGAGTTCTTTGTAAAAACTTTGTAGGGCAGAAGGGGTTGCATGAAATGTTCAAAGTCCTGAAAAGGAAAAGCCTGAAACCTAGGATACTCTTCCAGCAATATTATCATTTAAAACAGGAGAGATAAAGACTTTCTCAGACAAGCAAAAACTAAAAGATGAATACTAAATAGTAGACCTAATGTAAAAGAAATATTGCAAGGTCTTCTCCAAATAGAAACTTTTTGCAGCAAAGGAATCCATCAACAGAATGAAAAGACAGCCTATGAAACTGGAGAAAATGTTTGCAAAGGGTGAGATAAACAAGGTGTTAGTTTACAAAATATACTAACAGTTCATACAATTCAATATAAAAGAAAAGAAAGAAAAAACCCACCCCAATCAAAAAAATGGGCAGAATGGGGTGGGGAGATAGGGATACGCTTGGAATTTGGGGTTAATAGACTCAAACTATCAAAGCATTCCATTTAGAATGGATTAACAGCAAAGTCCTAGTATATAGCACAAGGACCTATATCCAGTTTTCTGGGATAAACCATAATGGAAAAGAATATAAAAAAGAATGTATATATCTGTATGACTGAGCCATTTAGCTGTACAGCAGAGACTGGCATGGTATTGTAAATCAGTCATACCTCAATTTAAAAAAAAAAAAAAAGGAAAAATGTGCAGAAGACCTAAATAGACATCTCTTGAAAGAAAACATACAGATGACTAACAGGCACATTAAAAGATGCTCAACATTAATAATTATTAGAGAAATGCAAATCAAAACCACAATGAAGTATCACTTCCTACCAATCAGAATGGTTATCACCAAAATGTCTACAAATAATAAATGCTGGAGAGAGTGTGGGAGAAAAGGGAACACTCTCACACTGCTGATGGGAATGTAAAGTGGTGCAACCCCTATGGAAAACAGTATGGAGTTTCCTTAAAAATTAAAAAAAGAGCAACCAAATGATCTAGCAATTCCACTTCTGGGCATATATCTAGAAAAGATGAAAACTCTAATTTGAAAAGATACATGCACCCCAGTATTCATAGCAGCAGAATTCATAATTGCTAAGACATGGAAACGTCCCAACTGCCCATCATCAGACAACTGGTTTAAGAAGATGTGATATATAATTGAATATATACAAAAGAATATTGTGTATATATATATACAATTATATATATTGTCTATATAATTGATATACACAAAAGAATGTAATACTGCCATTGGCAGCAACCTGGATGGACTTAGAGAATATTATGCTTAGTGAAATGTCAGAGAAAGACAAACATTGTATGATATCTGGAATCTAAAGAATAATACAAGCACTTTGCTGGTGGTTCAGTGGTTTAGACTCAGTGTTTCCACTGTAGGAGGTGGTTAGGTCCCTGCTAGGGAAGTAAGATCCCACATGCCACATGGCCAAATAAAGGCATCTTAAATAAATAAGAACAAAAAATAATACAAATGAATCTATACACAAAACAGAAATAGATTCACTGACATAGAAAACAAAGTTATGGTTACCAAAGGGGAAAGGGTGTGGGCAACAGATAAATTAGGATTTGGGGATTAACAGGTACAGATTATCATACATGAAATAGATAAGCAACAAGAATTTACTGTATAGTACAGGGAACTACAGGGAATAGATGGGGAAACAGTGGAAACAGTGTCAGACTTCATTTTGGGGGGCTCCAAAATCACTGCAGATGGTGACTGCAGCCATGAAATTAAAAGACGCTTACTCCTTGGAAGGAAAGTTATGTCCAACCTAGATAGTATATTCAAAAGCAGAGACATTACTTTGCCAACAAAGGTCCGTCTAGTCAGGCTATGGTTTTTCTTGTGGTCATGTATGGATGTGAGAGTTGGACTGTGAAGAAGGCTGAGCGCTGAAGAATTGATGCTTTTGAACTCTTGAGAGTGCCTTGGACTGCAAGGAGATCCAACCAGTCCATTCTGAAGGAGATCAGCCCTGGGATTTCTTTGGAGGGAATGATGCTGAAGCTGAAACTCCAGTGCTTTGGCCACCTCATGCGAAGAGTTGACTCATTGGAAAAGACTCTGATGCTGGGAGGGATTGGGGGCAGGAGGAGAAGGGGACGACAGAGGATGAGATGTCTGGATGGCATCACTGACTCGATGGACATGAATCTGAGTGAACTCCGGGAGTTGGTGATGGACAGGGAGGCCCGGTGTGCTGCGATTCATGGGGTCACAAAGAGTCGGACAAGACTGAGCAACTGAACTGCACTGAATTGACAGGGAACTACATTCAATCTTATAATAACCTATAACAGAAAATAATCTGAAAAAATATATAACCAAATCACTTTGCTGTATACCTGAAACTAACACAATATTTTTAAATCAACTATACTTCAATTAAAAAAAAAAACCTCAAAAAGTGTGGTAGCATAGTGTAATTGTAGCTTGATTTTTTTTAGCAGTATATAACATAAAATACATCTTTGAATTGACTCCATAAGTCTCACATCTATGAAGTATCATAAGTGGAGAGAATCAAATGAATTACGTGTTGGAGTGACCTGACACATCTCTTTCCACATATCCGTGTATTTTAGAAACACTTGGCTTTCTGGTCTTCCATTGTTTATGAATCTCCTTTCTGAGAGACACATTTTATCTCCTAAACTTACGAATGCACAAATGAATGGGTGAATGAATAAATATGAGTGGCCTACAAGTCACTGTGCCTCCTTCAAAGGACTTTGCCTGTCCACTCTGGTAGGATGATTTTGTACTTTAATGTTCATAGGGCAGTTTTTTTTTTAATGTTCAATTTCCTTTCACCTTTGAAGAGGAAGAATCATTTTACTGTCACCCTTACTCCTTGCCCACTATGCTATGGACATAATAAAGAAATGAGACTGATGGATGCACGATGCTGCCATCAGTCACTCTTCCATGAATGCCCAGCCAGACTTTCTCCAGTCATGACTCAAGAAGAAAGTAATGTTATCTGCAAACTGCAGTCTCTTGAGTTTACATTTGCAAGGGAAATTGTAACCTAGGAACAATCCTTTATTTCGAGGGGATTAGAGCTTCAGCTGATATTGGACTCTCTTATTTGTTTCTATAAATTTTTAACAGCTTGAAATGGCATTAAATTCTGCAGAGAGCACAATATAATGCCACTAATCCTGTTGATCTTACATTGCTTTACAGAGGCGAGAACTGCAATAAATCCTTTTATGTGTAAATCAGAAGAGATGTTAGCCATTTCTCTGCAAGGACATATCTTGTTACTAGAGTTGGATAAGTTAGAACTCAAGTATTAAACCTGAAATGTCTTTTCTCGTTCCCTTTGCTAGTCCACCAATTCTCTTCCTTCTCCCATTCCCCCTTCCCCAAATAATTGAACCTTTCTTATACCTATCTATCATCCATTTATCTATCCATCACGTGCAAAATCTCAGTGTCTGACTATTCTGCCATAGGACACATTTCTGCAAAGCATTGTGACATGCTTTTTGAAGGCTCACAGTAAGACTTGATTTTTAAGATCTTGCTGTCTAGTGGGAGGGATAAGTCAAGTGCACATGTAACAGAAACTTAAGGTTGGATTTGGCAGGATATGGATTTGAGAGGATAGTGGTTAAGGGCAAGGACTCAGCAGATGGAATCTATGCTTGTCTCTGTTACATGCATGTGTGCCTGCTAAGTTACTCAGTGGTGTCCAACTCTTTGTGACCCTATAGGCTGTAGCCGTCTAGGCTCCTCTGTTCACGGGATTCTCCAGGCAAGAATACTGGAGTGGATTGCCGTGCCCTCCTCAGGGGATCTACCTGACCCAGAGATTGAACCCACGTCTCTTACATCTCCTGCATTGGCAGGTGGGTTTTTTTTGTTTGTTTTTTTTTTTTTTTTTACCACTAGTGCTACCTGGGAAGCCCTTCCTACCCATACTTCCCCAGGCAAATCCTTTGATGTATCTGAACCTCAGGATTCCTCATCTGCCTTGTCAACCACATAGGACTGTTGTGATGATTAAAGAAACGTAAGTATTTACCACAATGCTATTTATTCCTATAAATAATATTATAATCTGTGCTCAAGAGGTATATAGTGTGTGTTAGCTGCTCAGTCGTGTCTGATTCTTTGTGACATGGACTGTAGCCCGCCAGGATCCTCTGTCCATAGGATTCTTCAGGCAAGATTACTGGAGTGGGTAGCCATTTCCTTCTCCAGGGGATCTTCCTGATCCAGGGATCAAACCCGGGTTTCCTGTATTGAAAGCAGATTCTTTACTGTCTGAGCCACCAGGGAAGTCCCATGTTAGTTGCTCAGCTGTGTCTGACTCTTTGTGATGGCATGGACTAAGCAATAACCAAGCTGACCCTTACGTTATTATTAATAGTTGATTTACTTAGCCACCAATAAAAACATATCAAATTTGGTTTTTCTTTTGTGTAGCTTTCAGAAATAAAGCTAGCCCAAAGGCCCTGAGCTGTCACTAGCATTAAAGTAGTTTCTTAACACAGATGGTTAAGGCTATCCCAGAGAAAAGATGCTCCTGGAATTGTCTTTCTTATGGTAGACATATGTTGCGGTAAACCACCTGTGCCATTCAATGAATCCCTACTCTTAAAAGCAATGACACCCAAATGTGTTACTGTCCCAGAGCTGGATTTGTCCAGAACAAAGATAGTCATGTATGACATAGGTCATCATATTTGCTCTGCTCGGTCCGGTACAAATCAGCCCCGCTGCCTTCAGCCAGCGGTAAGTTTGCAAGCCATGCTTGGTGTCTCCCATACGCTATTATACTCACTTGAATCCCAACACTTTCTATATTGCAGCACTTTTGTCCCCATTCCAACATAGTCATCAATGATCCATACATTTCCTGGGAAAGAAAGAACCACAGTTTCTAGAACTTCAGAGGAGCAGAGGAGACCAACCTATTTCGAGACTTTGGCAGTCTGGAATTCCCACTGGACGAGAGGAACAACGGAGGAAAATGTAACAGCCTAGAATCAGAACCTCAGCGTGACTTCTGGCCCCACTTCTGATTTACTCTGTTGACTGAACGAATTACCAAGACTTTCGGGGCCTCAAGTGAATGTATTCTCTACATAGTAAATGTATTATGCTAAATAATCTAAGCTTATTGCATTCACCAGTTCATCCATTTAATATTTATAAAGTACTTGATTCTGCACTGTGCAGAATACAAGACATTTCTATTATATAAGATCTAGGCACAGGCACACACTGACTCCATTACTCAGAATGTGATAGGAGCTGCAAATAAAGATACAAAATGGTGAGGGACTGTAGCTGTTCTATTGTGGGTCTCTAAGCTACTTCTCTTGCCTAGAAAATCCCATGGACGGAGGAGCCTGGTAGGCTGCAGTCCATGGGGTCGCTAAGAGTCGGACACAACTGAGCGACTTCACTTTCACTTTTCACCTTCATGCATTGGAGAAGGAAATGGCAACCCACTCCAGTGTTCTTGCCTGGAGAATCCCAGGGACGGGGGAGCCTGGTGGGCTGCCGTCTATGGAGTTGCACAGAGTTGGGCACGACTGAAGCGACTTAGCAGCAAGCTACTTCTCAGTTCTAACCATAGGGCCAGATCTGTCATTGGTTTCTTCAAGTTCACAAACACATCTTGAAGCATCACCTCTATGGGACTCTGTTGTTTCCTCTGGAAAATGAGGCAAATGAATTTAACAGCTATTTCCAAGAATTTTTTTTTTTTTTTAACAAAGTTCATTTGTCCCTGAACTTCATTATGAATTGGTCAGTGACAATATCCTTGTCATCTTTTGATATATAAGGAGACTGAGGCTCTTAGAGGCTTAAGCACTTACTAGAAGGAAAACCAGAGTATCGATGCTCAGTATAGGTCTGTAAATGTAACACGCAGAGAAATAATTGCTAGGTTAATTCTCCAAACTAAAACTCAGTTTTGCCATCAATATTTTCTTCTCCTGATCTATAACACATCCAGTGGAGGAGATAATGTATAGTAACACCAGTTTCTTGGTTAATCATCTTTATCTGGGTTTGTGCTTTTAGGATGAACTCAGCCAGACGATGTTTTCTCCTGCCAATAGGTGGCAGAGGAGGCAAATTTGTCTGATAATGGAAACAAAAAGTATCTGAAAGGAGGGAGCATGGACTGGGACCTCCTGTTTGGTCAACCTGCATTTAGCATGCACTCACATTGCAAAGCCTACCACAATGCAGGTTTGAGCACTGTTTGCTTGTCTGCTAAGTCACTTCAGTTGCGTCCGACTCTGTAACGCTCTGTGACTGTAGCCCGCCAGGCTCCTCTGTCCATGGGATTCTCCAGGCAAGAACACTGCAGTGGGTTGCCACACCGTATCTTCTACTGTCACATACACTTATCCTTTTAACTCATTTTAGGCTCTTTTAACTAATTTGAAAAATATCTGTATATTTTGTTGCTAAACTGAGATCTTGGAGGTCATGACCATAAAATTAGTCATCTTGGTGCTACAGTGCCAAATATAATAGTCATTTATTATTTGTTGCAGAAATGAATTTATTACTAGAGAAATAGGTAACAAGGAAGGACTGGGATGTTTTCTAAACTGCATCACCTTTTTTTAGAGGATGGTGACCACAGAAAAATGAGACATGACAGAAAGTATGGTAATATAGCTTTTGTGACACATTAGCTGTAATGTATTTCAGGGCCATATCTTTATTCACATATGACTCTGTTGCATGTAATTTAACATCTCTGAGCCTGTTTACTCATGTAAAATGTGAAAAATAATGCTTCAAAGAACGGTCACCAGCTTAAGTCACTAATAAGCAAATTTAAGTTATACATTTTAATATAATACACATATATAAAGAATGGTGACTACTTCTATTATCTCAGTGACAAACCATTTTCTCTTTGAAATGACATTTGATATCTTTAGAGTCAGCAAAATTAGCAAACTATCAAATGAAGTTTATTCTTTTTCTTATATCACCTGACTTTGCTACCAAGGAAGTAAAGGCAGTTTTGCAGGTTAAAAATGCTTGATTCGCTGAAGGAAAAAATATACTTGCAATTGTGATTTATGTGTATGATTTTTCTCTTATGAACAATTTAGAAATGAATAGGGCTTATTTTATGTGGTGTTGATTTTTATGCTAAATTTAAAAAGTGTTTCTCTAAAGATCCTGAACTGTGTTCCCTATCTGATCCTAGAGGCTTTTTTTTCTGGAATATTTATAAAGTAAAATTAAATTTGGTGGAATATAATTAAACATATGACTTTAAGTATAACTTGAGGTCTGTGAAAGTTTGAAAACAAAGAACACTTCTGACAAGGAGAAAATGCTTGAAATTTGTGGTTCAGCAAGCTGCTTGTGGGTTTCCTGGTGGCTCACATGGTAGAGAATCCACCTGCAAGTTGGGATACCTGGGTTTGATCCCTGGGTTGGGAAGATTGCTTGGAGGAGGGCATGGCAGCCCACTTCAGTGTTCTTGCCTGGGAAATCCCATGGAGAGAGGAGCCTGGTGGGCTACAGTCCATGGGGTTGCAAAGAAGTTGGACACGACTGAGCACACTGCGTGCACACACCACCACACAAGCTGCTTGTAGAATGATTCAAAAACTGTCACTGGAGAATCAGAGGATGGACAGCCAGAGTCTGAGTTAAGTTGGCTGTGTTACCAGTGGCTGTGCAGTCTCCTCCACCCAGCTCGGTACTGGGTCATGGTAGCTGCATCTCTAGCTGGTGGGTTGGAATGCATGTGAGGAACAAATGTCCCATCAAACAATAGAACCTATGCATTCTGTCTCATCAAACAATAGAACCTGTGCATTCTGGGGTCACACACTAGATTCTACCATCATTGAAAGACCAAAAAACAATACGAGGAAGTGACACAATCTCCACATGCTGAATTCACCCTAATTCCTTAAAGTTATCTTTTTCTTGAGGATATGCAGCCTGCAAAGCCCAATGCTTTAAACAGATACTGTGGTGTTATCATCCTCACCCCCTGTCTTAAGCTGTATCCAGAAGGATTTCTTCTGATTTATGTCTGTGGAATGAGATTTTCTTTTCTAGTACTTGGGAGCTTTCCATGGTGTCCTGTGGATGCTTCGAAATGAAGGCTTTCCTTTTTTAATCCTTTATTTTTCTTAGAATTGTCTTTTGTAATTTTTTCTTTTTTGTTGTTAAAAAAAATTCAAAAGGAAAGGAGAAAAAGAAGCAGAAGGAATCTAGTTGGT
Organism: Bos grunniens; assembly: GCF_055505025.1. Taxonomy (NCBI): domain Eukaryota; kingdom Metazoa; phylum Chordata; class Mammalia; order Artiodactyla; family Bovidae; genus Bos; species Bos grunniens. Next base: position 12,129,464 of record NC_141190.1, read on the forward strand.
GACTGCAGCCCAGCTGTTGCAGAAGACAACTCCTGTAACTGGTTGTTAAAAGTGCCGTTGTCATCATTTTCCCCACAGATTGAAATCGACTTTTCCTCGCAACATTTCCCTCTGGGGGCTAGGGAACTTAACCAATTAATTGATTAAAATGAAATAACCGTCTAAACATTTCCAAGTTCTGGCCTCAAAGAGAAAAAGGTGTTTTGAAGCATCTCTCTCCTGAACCAAAATCTCAGTTCAGTGCATCAGCGCTGGTGTTTGAATGCTACATCATTCAAGATCTGTTCTCAATATATGTTTTTCTCATTGAGAAATCTCACACATGATTTAGCATAAATTATAGCCTAGTGTGATGATCATCCATAAGTGAAATACTCTCAGTTGAGTTAAAATGTCGTTAATTAATTGGGGAAATCTGAAAAAGATCATGTGACGGCCATGTGTAACTACTCAGGAAAAAAAGTAAAAAATGGTTTCTAAGGAAATGAACTTTATTCTCAACTGCTGAATGTCCAAGATCTCTGCAGTGGTCATTGGAGTATTGTGGTATGAGTGACGCAAGTTAGGGTGAGAAAATAATGACCATGAATACAAATAACCAGACTATGGGTGTGAGCAAGCTCAAGCTCTGCTGACACAAATGTTCTGTAGGAAAATTTGAGACTACTTTGAGAAAATTTAAAAATGTGCCCATTCCTTGGCTCCTCAATCCCATTTCTAAAAGTGTATCCTAATGGAATTCAGGATGTGTGAAAAGATTCACTTGCAAAGGTGTTCATTGTAAAATTATGATAGAAATTGGAAGTAACTGAACCAGCCAACAAAAGGATAGTACCAATACTGGTTAAATAATCATGGTATAAATTCCTACAGTGCTATACCATTCAGCTGGAAATGAAGTAAATGGAAACAGGTTAAAAAAGTATCATATATGAAACGAGTTGCCAATCCAGATTCGATGCACGATACTGGATGCTTGGGGCTGGTGCACTGGGACGACCCAGAGGGATGGTATGGGGAGGGAGGAGGGAGGAGGGTTCAGGATGGGAAACACATGTACGCCTATGGTGGATTCATTTCGATATATGGCAGAACCAATACAATATTGTAAAGTTTAAAAATAAAATTAAAAAAAAAAAAGTTAAAAAAAAAAGTATACATGCAGCAAACAAAGATCCTGTGGATAACAATTAAGATCCAGCATAGCCAAGTAAATAATTTTAAAAAGTATGTGTATATAATTCCTTTTTATTTTTTTACAACTAAAGAATATGAAAAAAATCTAGAAAATATACTTTAAAAGCTTACTAATATGGTTATCTCATAAGTCATGGGGTTACAGATGTTTTTGTTTTTTTTTTAATCTTTGTATTTCCTGGTATTCTCTACTTTTTCTACAATGAATATGTGTTAAATGTTTGATAATATTGCAATACTGGCCCACACTTCTTGACTTTGAGATGGCTCAGAGTCTCTCTGCTGCTGCTACTGCTGCTAAGTCGCTTCAGTCGTGTCCGACTCTGTGCGACCCCATAGACGGCAGACCACCAGGCTTCCCCGTCCCTGGGATTCTCCAGGCAAGAACACTGGAGTGAGTTGCCATTTCCTTCTCCAATGCATGAAAGTGAAAAGTGAAAATGAAGTCGCTCAGTTGTGTCCGACTCTAGCGACCCCATGAACTGCAGCCCACCAGGCTCCTCCGTCCATGGGATTTTTCAGGCAAAAGTACTGGAGTGGGTTGCCATTGCCTTCTCCAAGTTCACATCAAATTAGTCACAGTAACCATCCTGGGCAAAATGCTATTTAGAACACGGAATCTGTTTAAGAGTCTAAAGATTTTGCAGTTGTAACATTTTAACACTTTCTTATTTATCTTTTTTGTATGTCTTAAATATATACTTCCTCAAAATATGATATTATACATGTTAATGTTTTAAATTAGTATATTTTATTCTTAAAAATGTGTTGGAATAGTTCTTGTGATAATTGTTTATGTAATGGGGAACATCCAGGGCTTCAATCACTTCCTCAGAAAGTGGATTTGTCGTGGATTTGAATCATTTTAGAAAGGATAGTGGGTAGTGATCTTCAGAATTCTCTGAAGTATGTAGTGACACAGAGAACCAAATTACAGTCAGGAATAAAAAGAAAGGGCACTCCTGTAAGGAGAAAGTCCCTCCATCTTCATTCCTATACAGGTATCCCTAGTAACTACAAAATGTCAAGTTCTATGAATGAGATAGCGTACTGTCTCCCTATCTCCATTATGCCTACAATTTAATAGTCATGATCAGGGTCAGAGTAGAGAACACATGTGAAACGGTCAACATAAGTCACAGCAATATTTTCTTAGATTCATCTCCCAAGGCAAAAGAATTAGAAGCAAAAATAAACAAATGGGACCTAATCAAACTTAAAAGCTTTTGTATAGCAAAGGAAATCATCAACAAAATGAAAAGATAGCCTATGAAATGGGAGAAAATATTTGCAAATGAAGCAACTGACAAGGGGTTATTTTCCCAAATACATTAACAGCTCATACAATGCAATATCAGAAAACCAAACAATCAAATCAAGAAAATGGGCAGAAGACCTAAACAGACATTCCTTGAAAGAAGACATACGGATGGTCAGTAGGCACATGAAAAATTGCTCAACATTTTAAAATTATTAGAGAAATGCCAATCAGAACCACAATGAGGTATTACCTCATACCAGTCAGAATGGCTATCATCAAAAAGTCTTCAGAAAACAAATGTTGGAAAGGATGTGGAGAAAGGGATACATGTGTACACTGTTGGTGGGAATGTAAATTGGTGAAGTCATATGGAAAACCGTATAGAGGTTCCTTAAAGAGCTAAATATAGAAATACCATATGATCTAGCAATTCCACTCCTGGCTATATATTTGGGGAAAAAAGGAAATACTAATTGAAAAAGACTCGTGTACCCCAGTGTTCATAGCAGCACTATTTACGATAGCCAAGACATAGAAGCAACCCAAGTGCCCATCAACAGTTGAGTGGATTGGAAGATGTGGTACATGCATGTGATTGAATATTACTCAGCCATAAAAATAATGTAACATTGCCATTTGCAGCAGTGTGGCTTGGCTTATAGAATACTATGCTTAGTGAAATAAGTCAAAGGCAAATACTATATATGACGTCACTTATATATGGAATCTAAAAAATAATGCAAGTGGATCTGTATACAAAACAGAAACAGACTCACAGATAAAAGAAACCAAACTTGTGGTTACCAAAGGGGAGAGGGAAGGGGGAGGGACAAATTAGAAGTATTGAATTAACAGATACAAGCTGCTATATAGAAAATAAATAAGCAACAAGGATTTACTGTATAAAATGGAATAATACCCATTATCTTGTAATAATCTATAATGAAATATCATCTGCAAAAATAATCACTACTGTACACCTGAAATGAATCTTGAAATTCAACTAGACTTCAGTCTTAAAAAAAAAGAGTAAACAGCTATGTATTTGGGGGCTATAATGGAAAACAAACTATACCATTCATCCTTCAGGTGCACCATTTATAATTTTCTAAAGAGCATTATTCTCAGCCATTGCTAGGCCTGATATCCCAAGTTTTACATTCAGGTTTCCTACTATCATGGTGTCCTAATGCTTATCAGCTTTACCTCCATCAGTATGTATACCTTTGTTAGTAAACCTGCATCGCTTTTTTGACTAGGTCCTTAGAGGAGAGCAAACCTAGAACTAAGATTAAGGTCTGGAGAAACAATTTCCATGGAAACTGGGTTAAGGGACCTTGCTTTTGTGTGAATTGAATTAATCATTGATTTATTTGGCTTGCTTTATTCAGGTTGTGGGTATAGTTTATGCCAAATGGGCAAATTCCAGATCTTCATTTCACTCAGAATTAAGACTTTTGCATTCAACAGCAAACTCTTACTGGTTTACTATTTGGAAGAAATCTACTTAGCCTGCTGCTGCTGCGTCGCTTCAGTCTTGTCCGACTCGGTGCAACCCCATAGACGGCAGCCAACCAGGGTCCCCCGTCCCTGGGATTCTCCAGGCAAGAACACTGGAGTGGGTTGCCATTTCCTTCTCCAATGCATGAAAGTGAAAAGTGAAAGTGAAGTCGCTCATTCGTGTCCGACTCTAGCGACCCCATGGACTGCAGCCTACCAGGCTCCTCCGTCCATGGGGTTTTCTAGGCAAAAGTACTGGAGTGGGGTGCCATTGCCTTCTCCGCGACTTAGCCTAGCAGACCTCAAAGTATTACAATAGTATCTCCAAATTTTCCGTGGAATTGTCGTAAATTTCTCATGATATTTCCTTCTAAACATGTCCAAGCCCTTCCAAATTCCCATCCTCCCAGATGGGCAGTTAGAGGTTTTTTTCCCCTCCATGGTGATACATTACCCTGTAAAGTCTTTATCATAGCACTTAGGGTATTATATGATAACTCTTTGTTTTTTTCTTAGACTTTGAGCACTTTGAAGGCTAGGACTATGAATTATGAATCTCTCCATATTCAGATCCTATGTCTGCCATAAAATAGGCAATTGATGCATTGAATTCATATGGAATAAATGAGGAGATAACTGTAAGAATTTGACATTCTCCTTGTGAAGAAAGCATAGGCCAGGATGTCCATTTACTGTTAATATAATCTTACGTCTGGACTCATAGTGATAAAAAGCAAGAAAGGGAAGCAATGATATTTTATAGCAATGATATTTATATACACTTATATAAAATATATTTTATAGTGCCCCTTTAGTGATACATAAGACAAAGAAAAGTAGGAGTTTTTCTCTCTATTGTGTAAGTCAGTTTGGAAAATGTGGATACTTTACAAGTCTGACTGCTGGAGCATTTATATGCATATGCAGTCACTGCTCAATCTCCTCAGATAACTTCTTTTTCAATAAAATTGGAGCTAACTTCTGCAAAAAGCTGATACCATTCTGTCACTCATACATCTAACACTGTATCAGAGTCACTGCACCATATATCAGCTAGCACACCCAAACTTTGGAGCAACGAACAGTCAGAACAACGGCAGATTTCATTTCAAAATAGCAGTGGAATTAAAGAAGCTTTTACTTTCTCAGGCACTAGATAAAACACTGTTTAGTGTATCATTACTAAGAAAAAGTAAAGTCTTTCTATTTTGTTTATGTATGGTTTTTTTTTTCCTTTTCTGCTCATGTCTGTTTATCTCTATCATCTATGAAGCTCTGGTCATCACACATAATTTAGGGCAAAAATGTCTCATAATGGCAGATTCAAGGAGCTCCTAGAAGTATCCCGAAATTCACATAGTAAAACACATTGGACTAAAATCTTGTCTTTAGCTCTAGGACTTAAGGGCATAAGTTAGACACTTCTACATTCTTAAAGTTCAACGGCAAAACATGTTAGGTGTAAATTAAGTGTCAGACAATACGTTGGGTTCCTGGGGGGTGTTTGGAACAGAAGAGGAATTTTCTTGAAGGGCTCACAGTTTGGTAGTGAAAAAAGATAATATGATACACTATAAGGACACCCAGAGAGGGCTTTGGGATCCTAGAGGAGGGATGTATTTTTTTCTATATATTCTTTTGCAGTTACATTCTTTTTTTTTTTTTTAATCACTTGTAATTCTAGAGTCCTGACTATTACAGTCTTTCAGTCCTGGTAAAACTGAGTCATCATTTGCTAGTCCCTGCAACCTATATCATCTCTTCCTGGGATCCATGGTTATGCCCCTATTCTTTGATCTCTGTCCTCCTCTTGGTTTTAGGACAGCTCTCAATACCTACTGCCATTGTAAATAGCGCTGCAATGAAGTGGAGTGCACATATCTTTAGAAACCTAAATGTCCGTTGATGGAGGAATGGATAAAGAAGATATGGTACATATATACAATGGATTATTACTCAGCAATTAAATGGAATGAAACTGTGCCATTTGCAAAGATGTAGATGGACCTAGAGAGCGTCCTACAGAGTGAAGTAAGTCAGAAAGAGAAAAACAAAATCATATATTACCACATACATATGGAATCTAGGAAAATGGTACCAATGAACCTCCCTGCAGGACAGGAGCAGAGATCCAGACCTAGAGAATGGACTGTGGACCGAAGGGAGGGTGGGACAAATTGGAAGAGAAGCACTGACGTATATACACTACCATGTGTAAAGTAGATAGCTAGTGGGAACTTGCTGTATTACAGGGAGCTCAGCTCAGTGCTCTATGATGACCTAGAAGGGTAGGAGTGGGGTGGGGTGGGAGGGAGGCTTACAAAGGAGATACATGTATACACATAGCTGATTCACTTTGTTGTAGAGCAGAAACTAACGCAACTTTGTACAGCAATTATATTACAATAAAAAAAATACTGCCAAAATAAAGCTGATATTCCTGGGTTTTGAAACTGGTCATTTGGTTTACCTGGTTACGCACACCTGGGTTTTTCACACCAGGTTTTTCCTCTGTCTCTTCATGGGTTGAAACCACAGCAACCCAGTCACAGAACTGGCAAGTTGCTGAATGCGGCTGCCAGACAGGGACTTCTGTCTATTATTTCAAAAGGCCAGTGGATTTATTGTTGTGCCATGGAACTCAAGGGGACACCTAGCCCTCTCTAGTTGCCACTTAAACACACAAGTAGGGCAGGTTAGTTTCAGTAGAAAGGAAATTTAATCAAGCAAATTATTTCATTTACTATTCAATAAGCATTTAATCAGCACTTTCTGGGTGTCAGGCACTGTGCTAGGAATTGGAAATTCAAAAATGATTTTGAAATGCGCTTTTGATGAAGAATTGATGCTTTTGAACTGTGCTGTTGGAGAAGACTCTTGAGAGTCCCTTGAACTGCAAGGAGCTCAAACCAGTCATTCCTAAAGGAAATCAGTCCTGAATATTCATTGGAAGGACTGATGCTGAGCTGAAACTCCAATACTTTGGCCACTTGATGCCAAGAACTGACTCATTGGAAAAGACCCTGATGCTGGGAAAGATTGAAGGCAGGAGGAGAAGGGAAGACAGAGGGATGAGATGGTTGGATGGCATCACTGACTTGATGGACATGAGTTTGAGCAAGCTCTGGGTGTTGGTGATGGACAGGAAAGCCTGGCATGCTGCAGTCCATGGGGTCACAAAGAGTTGGACACAACTGAGCAAATGAACTGAACTGTCATGAAAGCTAAATAGAGATATTGAGTGGGTAGAGAACAAACCCAGAGAACTAAAGAAACCTCTACAGGAGGGAAACAGTTCAATGGGTCTTAAGAAACAGGACTTCATCAAGGAGTACAGAATAGCCTGTTCCAAGCCATGGGAGTGAGAGAGAAAGAAGTGTGACTTGGGAATGATTTGAATGTAACTGGGGGAGGAAGAAAGGATTCAAAGCATTGACAGGTTGTGCCTGAGGTCTAAGTGAACTGTTCTCCTGCCTGTGCATTTCCTGTTATGTTTTTCCTCTTGTTCCGTGGAAGAGAATCTCCACTTCCTCTCTTCCTGCTGCTGCTGCTGCTGCTGCGTCGCTGCAATCATGTCTGACTCTGTCGACCCCATAGACGGCAGCCCACCAGGCACCCCCGTCCCTGGGATTCTCCAGGCAAGAACACTGGAGTGGGTTGCCATTGCCTTCTCCACTCTTCCTGCTAGAGACCAGATATTGAGTAACTCACTACTCTCTAAATGTAAATTTCAGCATGTTTGGGGGAGAAAATGTTACATTCTTGACCATGACCATGGATGGTAAACTTTACTAGGTGGTATCCAAATGACCTGAAATAATTAATACAATTATTTGCAATTGAAATCTACACAGCAATTTATGTTTGAGTCATTAAAACACTTCGTGCATCTGATTCATCATTTAACCATCATACAAAATGGGACCCTGCATCTTGTAAACAACTCTGGTAATGTACTTTACATTCGCAAAAGGATCTTGACAGCTTATAGTCATCAAGGAGAGCCTCTGTGTTCTGAAACTGAAATACTTATATGAAGAGTAAGAAGATGATTCTCACTCTAAGCATGCACATTTTTGGAATTTTAATTTTTCAAGACTGAAGATGAACAATTTGGAGAAAGATGGACTAAGCTAGTGATTCTCAAGCTAAGCTAGATGTAGAGAAGAATAACACATGGAACTTGTTAAAAATAAACAGGGAAGGATCTGGAAATCAGAATTAAAAAAAAAATCCACAGGTGGCTCTTGTGCAGTCAGGTTTGTAAATTCTAGGGTTGTATGACCTTTTGTGATATGTCTAGTCAGAAGACTGTTAGGCAGTTTTCTGGGTGAATAGCTAAATGATGTAAAAAAAAAAAAAAGCCCACCTGAATCTAAATAAACAATACAAATGAATGCATAAGCAAAACAGAAACAGATTCACAGATAAAGAAAACAGGTTTTGGGTTGCCAAATGTGAGATGCGGGGAGGAATAAAACAGGAGTATGGGGTTAAAGAGTACAAAGTTCTATGTATAAAATAGACAACAAGGATTTACTGTTCTAGCATAGGGAATTAGACCCGTTATCTTGTAATAACCTATAAAGGAATATAATCTGCAAAAATACTGAATCACTATGCTCTATCCTAGAAATGAACACAATACTGTAAATCAACTGTACTTCAATTGAAAAACCCCCACCTATTCAAGATTGAATTGTATATAAAGAGAATTGGTTGTTAAGACTTCCCTGGTGGTCCAATGGTTAAAACTCTGTGTTTCCAACACAGGGGAGCATCCCTGGTCAGGGAACTAGATCCCACATGCCACCACTTAGAGCTCTCATGCCTCAACTAAAGATCCTGAATGCCTCAACTAAGACTGAGTACAACCAAAAAAAAAAAAAAAAATTTAAGAGAGAATTTGTTGGAGTAGAATGCCCAAGTGTTGTTTTTTTTTTTAATTATATAAGGTTGTTTTAAAAACCATATTTGACCACTATATACATTACATATAGTTCAGTATAACCAAGTGTGAATCTCGAGTTCAAGAGTTGTTCGTGTTCCTCCCATTCCTATTAGTAATATACATCTCCCACGTTTGGTCATGGGTTCATAGGAGTACTTATTCATCCCCCCAGGCAGACTAAGGGGCTGTTACTTCTCTTGGCTAAAGCAGTAACTTTAAACTGTATAACATCTATGAGAATAAGGGAAGTAAAGATTAACTTTCTGCTGTTGTGAATTTTCACATGGTTGGCTGTTTTTTAAAAAGTTGCTGGCTGAGTGTTAAAACATTTAACAAAATTTATGAGACTGAACGACTGAGGGTACATAGGTGCACACACATACACACGAGGCTTACGGTAGAAAAGCAAATTAAATACAAATTTTTAAATAGCAAAACATGACATTTGTTCTTTCCCTTACAATGGTTCAAGTGCGTATCTGCTGAAGGAGGGACACAGTTGGTGAGGTCTGGATCAGAGCCCTACTCCATAGGGAGAGGGGTTAGAAAAAGGAGAAAACTGTTCTGATAGTCACGCCAGAACCACGTGGCATGAGAGAAGGACATTTTTTTTCTTAAGGCAGAGGAGGGGCATTGTTATTAGAAAAATAAAAGCTACCTGGCAGATAAAAACAATACAGGTCCCTTACCATTATAAATCAGATTACAATATCACTTGTTTTCTCCAGAACTAAAATTTCATCAGGGATACCAAAAAGAGGGCTGCTTCATCTAGCTTTATTTCTGAGCCATTTGAAAATGGAACACAAAGGTTTGCATACATTAGCCACTTGGTAAATACCAGAAGAACAGAAAAGAAGGTGGGTAGACAGGCATTTTCCAGCTTGAAAAAAATTGTGTTGATGCGCTTCAGAGAAGAATATGGTTCCAAATGTATGGTAACTAGATGCAAAAATAATTATAAAACAGTATGGTTTTGTCAGTTAAGTCTTAAGATTTGCATGTGAGATGAAAACGAGTCATTGTTTTGGTTGCTGTCCCAATGAAGTATACTGTTCGTATGTGTCAAAGCTGTTTTTATTGAAATAAGCAGAATCAGGCATTCTACTTTCACTAAGGAACAAATGCCATGAGAAGTTACAAGTTGTTATGTGTCATTGGACTAAGCATTTTCTCTTGGTACTGTCTCCTAAGGCCAGTGGTTTGTCCAGTAGTAACAATTTATGAACTTAATTGATGACCAAGCCACTAAAGAGATCCTAACTCCATTTCACTCTTTTTTTCTGTCTATTAACTCTCACTTTGGTTTTCTGATTTTTTTTTCTTCATGGTTTCTCCCCAGTCTGCACAGTAAAATCCATTCAAAACCTGATTCTCTACTCTTCTCACGTTATCAAACTTCTCTAAAGACTTCACTACAACAATTACTTTTCCCCACTTCTCTTTTTCCTTTGTCTCCGTATCCCTCTTCCCTCCAAGTTACTTCCTTATCGCTTGTCAAGATGAATGTCGAGTTGGAGAAGTGAACTGAAAAAGGTTTACAGAAAATGAAAAAAAGTGTTGAGAGAGAAAGTAAAATAAAAATAAGAAGTGAAAGCCTTAAAGACGGTCCATTGCTTTGCTATAAAAATAGAGACTAATACAGGCCTTGAAGATTGAAATAAATTAGATGGAAAGGGTCACAGTCACTAGCAATTTGCAAAGCTTTTGAGCTATTCCTTTGGACTTTTAAGACTCCTTTCTGAAGGTGAGTAAAGTGCAAGAGGATTCCTCCAGATGTCTAAAGGGATAGAAACTATCCTGCTTCCTCTTGCGTGGCTTGGAAAGCAACCTCATTGCAAAGGCTCTGCAAAATGAGATGTGGGAGGAGCAAGGAAACAAAAAATCGGCTTTGACACAAGAAAAGAACTTGAAAATGGAAAAACTGGAAAGCCAAGCACTGAAGAATACATAATTGTTTTCAGGTCACTTGTGGCTCTATGTGGACAGAATTTTCACTGAAGGCATAAAGTAAGGAGGTCATGGTGTTAAAGACTCTTTGGTGAAAGGGTAAAGGTTTAGGCAGCTGTATTTAGGGTTCATTCCATCATTTTGTGAGGTTCACCTTTATTTTTATTAGTGAAAGCAAATATACATTACCATCTACATTTAGACCCACTGACCAGAGAGAGTGGTTTCGAGGCATGGACATCCTACTTTGGCAACTCCAAGGTCTTCGTGGGAAGAAGGGAGATTTAGAGAGTCAGGGGAAATAAAGTTTGTTTGAATTTCAGATGCAGTATACACGGGTCTTTGTGACTTGTACAAGCGGTGATTTCTAATATGATCTCACAAGGGTGAAATGGGGAGGAGACAACCATCAGGCCTTTTAATGACCCAACATAGTAAATGCCCACTTGTCATTCACAATGCATATCCATCTCAAGTCAGTAGGCATGTCCTGCTCATTGTAGCCACTTAAGGACATGGGGTGGTGGAGATGCCATCTTGATACATATTTTTATAATCACCAAAGCAAGGAAAGAATATACAGTAAATGATACATACACTGACTCTTATTTAAAGTTTCTGCCAGAAAGTAACACATGTTACTTCTCATAATAGAAAAGCAAGTCATAGGACCACATGTAACCTCAAAGCAGGAAGAGAAGGGCAATCCTCACACCTGGTCACAGAATAGGAAGTTTTACAAGCAATTCCATTGTTGACCACACAAAGCAAAAGCCATTTAATGCAGTTTAAATGAATGCATGTGAAGAGTACAAGTACAGGACTAAGAGTGACTTACCCTGTCATATTAAATGTATAAGTAGTCACTGACCCTCAACCCAAACTACAAAGCCTCAACTCTTTAAAAAAAATTTTTTTTAATTTAATTAATTTACTTTACTTTACAATATTGTATTGGTTTTGCCATACATTGACTTGAATCTGCCACGAGTGTACATGTGTTCCCCATCCTGAACCCCCTCCCTCCTCCCTCCCCATATCATCCCTCTGGGTCATCCCAGTCCACCAGCCCCGAGCACCCTGTGTAATGCATTGAACCTGGACTGGTGATTCATTTCACATATGATATTTTACATGTTTCAATGCCATTCTCCTATATCATCCCACCTTCGCCCTCTCCCACAGAGTCCAAAAGACTGTTCTATACATCTGTGTCTCTTTTGCTGTCTCGCATACAGTGTTATCCTTACCTTCTTTCTAAATTCCATATATATGCATTAGTATACTATATTGGTGTTTTTCTTTCTGGCTTACTTCACTCTGTATAATAGGCTTCAGTTTCATCCACCTCATTAGAACTAATTCAAATGTAGTCTTTTTAATGGCTGAGTAATACTCCATTGTGTATATGTACCACTGCTTTCTTATCCATTCATCTGCTGATGGACATCTAGGTTGCTTCCATGTCCTGGCTATTATAAACAATGCTGCGATGAACATTGGGGTACACGTGTCTCTTTCGATTCTGGTTTCCTCAGTGTGTATGCCCAGCAGTGGGATTGCTGGATCATACGGCAGTTCTATTTCCAGTTTTTAAAGCAATCTTCACACTGTTCTCCATAGTGAAAGCCTCAACTCTTAACAAGCTCCTAAATGTTAGAGGGTTGTTTCTCCTTCTAATGACATATTTCTACACATTTTTATCTTGGAGTCAGAGGGTACCATTCTTTGGTCTCTAGAGTCAATGCTTCTTTCCCTTTTTTTCCCATCTTCACCTCAGTCTTATTGATACTGGCATTACCCATTTCTCTTAAGATAAATCTCTCCAGACTTCCCTGGTGGTCCACTGTCTAAGACTCAGTGTTTCCACTGCACGGAGCACAGGCTGATGGATGGGTGAACTAGTATCCCACATGCCACGTGGTGCAGCCAGAAAATTAAAAACAAAATCTCTCCTACAGCTGCACCATATGTGACCTGGTTTCATGGCCCAGGTAAATATAATATTCAACAGACTAATTCCTACTGTGTTGTTCAATCCGAATGTGGGAGATTTCCTTCCCTCTCACTCCCTTTTTTCTTCTACCGCATCTTACTCCTTCCTTGAATGAGGTCTTGGGTAAGAAGGTTGAAAAATGGTTGAGGGTCTGTTGCATAATACTTGAAGTGCTGTTACGAAAGGAGGTCAAATCAAGGTATTGCGTCTCCCAGCTGCAGCAAAGCCTGGGGCGGTGGAAGTGATGTCATTCTTTGTCTCTGTGAGGTAGTCATATTAATTTGCATGCATTTGTCCCCTCTTGAAACACTGGGGGAACGTTTCACTGCTTCCTTGTTTCTCCAATTGCGATGTTATAGGGTTTGTTTTTCCATATCTTTAGGTTTATGGTATAGGTTTTGGCTCAAATGCAAAACTTTTCTAATCCCTTGAAGTTCCTGGGGTTCAAAAACCTGCTCACACACTGAGAAATGGAGTATTTCCTGCCATATCAGTAAATAAGGATGCCACAGTCATCAGTGATTGCAGCCCTTCAATGTGAGTTCCTGAGCCCTAAATCTTCCCAACCCAGGGATCAAACCCAGGTCTCCTGGGTTTGTGGGTAGATTCTTTACCAGCTGAGCCACCAGGAAAGCTCAAGAATACTGGAATGGATAGCCTATCCTTTCTCCAGGGGATCTTCCCAACCCAGGAATCAAACCGGGGTCTCCTGCATTGCAGGCAGACTCTTCAACAGCTGCAGTACCAGGGACACCCCTAAAGGCACGCAGGAAGGAGAATACCTGGGATCTAGCAGCCATTAGGACTGCAGCTACTTCCTATGGGGAACCCCAAGGGAGCTCAGGATGTGAAATACACAGGATACGGAGATGCGCATGAAAGGAATGATTTCAGTGAATCCAGACTTTTGCGTCTTCCCACACTTTGAGGAATACTAAATTCCTTAACTTGAGATATCTGGTTTTCTTTAATCAGCAGTAATCTGTTGATGAAGAGACTACCTGCCCTTTGTTGCAAAATTTCTGTATAATCTGGTTCCTCTCCTCACCCCCTGAGAGCAATTCTCTCAGGGTTACCTGAGAGCAATTCTCTCAGGGTTACCTGAGAGCTGTTTCCTAGGCTTGATGTCCTAAAATTTCCCACTGAATAAAACAGAAGTGTCAACTTTTAGATTGTGAATATTTTGTGAGTCGACTGCACACACACACGACACACACACACACACACACACATGCACACATACACAACTACACAACTTCCCAGGGAGATTCTTTTTATGGCCAGACTGTCACAAAGAACTTCAACCTTCGAATGCTTGCCTGAGGCCTTTCCATTCCTGGGACTGTGGCTACTGTCTAATGCGAGGTAAACACAGTTCTGGTCTTGTCTTTAACTTTATAGAAGGGGTGTCATAAAGGCTATTCCAGGCTGCCCATTTTAGCTATTGTTTTGCTTTGGAGAGAATGCAGAATGGGACTTGGAAAGAATAAGACATCAGCAACACACACTCAAGTACCATCTTCTTAAAATATCTCCTCATAGAAACATTTGCTCTCCCCATCTGAAGGGATAATTCTTGATGGGAGAATACATTTTTGTCTATTCCTAGGCTTATTTATGGCTTTGCGATATTCTTTCCTTGGGCTACTTCCTGCCCAAGTTCTCTCCTTTCTGTGATAATACAAAAATAATTAAGTGACTTTCTTGAGCACTTACGGTATGCCAGACTCTGTGTTAAGCACTTTACGCGTATTATTTCCTTTACTTCTCCTTACAGGCCCATGTGGAGGTGGTGGTGCTTCAGTTTTATAGAGTCCAACTCCAAGATTACCGAAGAATGAGAAGAAGAATCTGATTTTTTTTGGTAGATTCTATTTTTTTTACATTATTTATCTTAATTGGAGGCTAATTACTTTACAATATTGTGGTGGTTTTTGCCATACATTGACATGAATCCGCCGTGGGTGTACATGTGTTCCCCATCCTGAACGCCCCTCCCTCCCCATCCCATCCCTTTGGGTCATCTCAGTGCACCAGCTTTGAGTGCCCTTTTCATGCATTAAACTTGGACTGGTCATCTCTTTCACATATGGTAATATACATTTTTCAGTGCTATTCTCTCCAATCATCCCACCCTCTCCTTCTCCCACAGAGTCCAAAAGTCTGTTCTTTGTATCTGTGTCTCTTTTGCTGTCTTGCATATCGGGTCATCATTACCATCTTTCTAAATTCCATATATATGTATTAATATACTGTATGGGTTCTTTTCTTTCTGACTCACTTCACTCTGTATAATAGGCTCCAGTTTCATCCACCTCATTAGAACAGATTCAAATGTGTTCTTTTTAATAGCGGAGTACTATTCCATTGTGAATATGTATCACAACTTTCTTATCCATTCATCTGCTGATGGACATATAGTTGTTTCCATGTCCTAGCTATTGTAACAGCTGCAATGAACATTGAGGTACACATGTAGAAGAGTTTGGTTTTGAACTGAGGTCTTTCTTACTCAGTTCATATGCTCCATTACATATACGCTGCTGCTGCTAAGTCTCTTCAGTCATGTCCGACTCTATGGGACCCCATAGATGGAAGCCCACCAGGCTCCCCCATCCCTGGGATTCTCCAGGCAAGAACACTGGAATGGGTTGCCATTTCCTTCTCCAATGCATGAAAGTGAAAAGTGAAAGTGAAGTCGCTCAGTCATGTCCAACTCTTAGTGACCCCATGGACTGCAGCCTACCAGGCTCCTCCGTCCATGGGATTTTCCAGGCGAGAGTACTGGAGTGGGGTGCCATTGCCTTCTCCACCATTACCTATATAGTTTTGTTATTATCCTTCCTCTGTCCAACTATTGCTCCCAATTCTTTATATTTTCTTACTTAATAATAGTATTGGATGATACTTAAGTGATCCCTATGTGCCCAGCCTTTTAAGAAAAAGACAGGAAAAAAACAACAAATGGAGAAAAGCCAACAAACAAAGGAAATCCAATAACCCAATATTAAATAGAAATTTCATACTATAGTTTTATCTGCCAGCCACTCCATTGAGATTGTGACTATTACACAGGGGAATGAATCAATCACCCCTTTGGCTAGTCTCAGTTTCCAGGCTGAGCATGTCTCTACACTGAATGTAGTGTAGACCTTTAACCAAAGTCATTGACTTTATCTGGGGCTCATCAAAGGAAGCCCCAACAGGAAAAACACAGGGGAGAAAACGAAACAGTGATGTGTATCAGCTTTCAATATGAAACCCAACTAAGGGATTCTTAAGGATAATTTTAATAAGGCTCATTCTTACCTTCTGGGGCATCAGAGCAAACCATGACACTTTTACCATGACACATTGAAATATCAGAGAAGGGACATTAAAAGCTATTTGGAACAACCCCCTCAAAGTATAGAGACATAGAAACTCAAGCAGAAGTTAAATGGCATATTCAACAGGAGTAGGATAAGTTACCCCACTGTACCCTGTGGGTAGTATGCAGCTGTTAGGACTAGGACTCCATGCCTGAGTTACAAACTTAGCTCTGTCGTTCCCAGTGTCTATGGGAAGGAGATTTCATTTTTGTCCTTTCACAGGTATCGCATGAAATAATACCTCTTTTCTTTTTGTTGCTGGTAAGTGAAATAACCCATGTAAATCTGACTTTTAAAATACTAATAAATATAAAGAATTGTTATTTTATCTATACTAGGCTGCTGCTTGTTATCTTTGCCCTGTTCCTTCTGCTTCCTCTGTCTCTAAAGTCTTATCTGTCTACTGTTCAGTGCTTCTCTATCCGTAGTAAACCAACTGTTTTGTAATTGTGGAGTATAAACAGGCTTATGAGAAAGGTGCAGAAAAGGGGTTTAATTGGCTACTTTCATGTCCATTAGTGTATTCACTGTCCCATGTGGGAGTGACAACTGCTTACCTCCCAGCTCAGAGACTTTTGTGCTCACTAAACGTGATGGTCAGGAAACCTAGACATGATTAGTAGTGTCACATATGGGTTAAAATTACAGGTTTTGGCTAAAAACATCCTGGGTTGAGTGAAAGCTCTGAGAATGTATAGTTCTGTGACTTTCAGCAGATTATTCAATCTTTTTGAGTCAAGTTTTCCTCATGTTAAAAGTGGATGTGTCAATGTCACTTCAACAATTGTAACTAAGGTGCCACTGTAGTGGGAGATGCTGGTGATGGGGAGTCAGCGCGTGTGGGGGAGCAGGGAATTTATGGGAAGTCTCTTTTCTCGGTTTTTCTGTAAACCTCAAACAGTCAAAAAATATGTCTTCAACTAATAAAAGATACACTGTTTTTACTACCCTTAGTAGGGTTGCTGGGAGAAGGATGTATTTATGACTGTATGTAAAGAGATCATTGTGTTTTTAAAACACAACTATGAATTCCCTCACACAGCTCCCATCCGTACTTGGAGGGTATGGCCCTCCTCTTTAAACTTGGACAAGACTTTGTGACGATCTGGATGGAGAGAATGCAGTAAAGGGACACAGCATGCCGTTCAAACCAAGAATGGAAAAGATCATGCAGCTTTTGCCTGCCTTCTCTTGGGATTCTGAGAATCAACATATGCCGAGGAAGAAGCCTAACTAATGCAAATTCACTCTTTGGAGAGACCCCAAAGAGTAAAGGGAGAAAGAGACACACACAGAGAGATGTCTGAGCTCCAGTTGGTCCTTTTGAGTCTTCTAGCTGAGGTACCACCATGTAAGTGAAGAAGCTCTCAAGAAGACCCCAGCCCTGGGACTTGCCTGGTAGTCCACTAGCAAAGATTTCATGCTCCCAATCTGGGGCCCAGGTTCCATTTCTGGTCCGGGAACTAGACCCCACATGCGAGTTTGCATGTGGCAACTGAGTTCACATGCCAGAGGTAAAAGATCCCATGTGCTACAACGAAGACCTGGTGCAGCCAAACAAATAAATATTAAAAAAAAAAAAAAAGGCGACCCCAGCCCTAACCCTTGTCTGCCTGCATTTGTCTGAGAGACCCTCAGCATGAACCACCCGAGCCCAGTCAACCCTCAGAACCTTGAGAAATAATAATAATAATAATGATAAACTATTGGTGTTTAAGGCTTCATTTTTAACACCCAAGGTGTTACTCTGAGTCTGTCTCTGTATACTTAACTCATTTAACCCTCCCAGATCTGTTATTTTTCCCATTTTACATATTGGGTAGTTCATGTACAGAGAAGTTAAATGCATCAGGTGTGTTTTTTCTGTGTAACAAACAACCCCCAATCTAGTAACTCAAAATAATAATTCTGCTGATCTGGGTCCGGTTGGTCTTAGCCGGCCTTATTCATGTGTCTGTACTCAGCTGCTGGCTCACTGGGGGTGGGGAGTCCGTCATGGCCTCACTCACACTTCAGGCCTTTCATCTGGGGGTACTGGGGTGACTGGACCATGTCATCTCTCATCACCTCACAGGCAAGTCCGGGGTTGTTCACATGGTGGTGGCAGTATTCCGGGAGGGTGAGTGAAGCATTCAGGGCTCCTGAGGTCTAACCTTGAGACTGGTACAGTGTCACTTCTGCCATATTTGTTCGTTAGAGCAGGTCAGAGTGCCAGCCCTGAGCCAGGGGGGGGAGGAAGATAGAATCTGCCTCTTGATAGCGAAGCACTTTTCAAAGGGCAAGGATATAAGAAGGGAGATTCCTGGGCCATTTTGCAACAGTTGGCCGTATTATATAACTCACCCATTGTTACACAGGATGTAAGTGACAGAGCCAGGATCTGAATCAGCAGCAGGGCTCCAAAAAGCATATTTTTACTACTCTACCGCCTACTTCTGAGTCAGTTCAGTTCAGTTCAGTCACTCAGTCGTGTCCGACTCTTTGAGACCCCATGAATTGCAGCACTCCAGGCCTCCCTGTCCCTCACCAACTCCCGGAGTTCACTCAGACTCACATCCATCGAGTCGGTGATGCCATCCAGCCATCTCATCCTCTGTCGTCCCCTTCTCCTCCTGCCCCCAATCCCTCCCAGCATCAGAGTCTTTTCCAATGAGTCAACTCTTCGCATGAGGTGGCCAAAGTACTGGAGTTTCAACTTTAGCGTCATTCCTTCCAAAGAAATCCCAGGACTGATCTCCTTTAGAAGGACTTGTTGGATCTCCTTGCTATCTGAAATCAATTATTCTTGGTGAAAACCACCTGAAGAAACAAGTTGGCCCTATATCAAATTAGGAGTCCAAAGCTATCAGAGTATCTTAGAGCAGAGAGTTTCCATCTTTGCTTAACTACTCACCAGCTCTTTGTTCTTGGGTAAATTACTCAAACCCCTCGAATCTCAGTGTCCTCCAATGAAAAATGATACTTTTTGAAAGATTAAATAGGATAATCAGGTACATTCAGTTCTACTATAATGCAACATATGCATTTCCTAAAATCACTGTGCTATGCAAAAGTACACAATAAAAACCACAAACTTAGAGGAGAAACGAGGTTAGAAGCACAACACTAAAACACTGGTGAAACACAAAAAAGGGGAGGACACTTTAATGGAAATACTAGAGTGATTGTACATGATAAATACATAGATACTACAGTAATTATGGCCCTGTGAAATGAGCTGGAGTTGGCTGTGAAACTGGGTGCCAGAGGGTTGCAGCTTGTGGGTTATGGTGGAACAGTGGATGGGTCGGGGGTGGTGGTTTAGTATCTAAGTTGTGTCCAACTCTTGTGACCCCGTGGACTGTAGCCCACCAGACTCCTCTGTCCATGGGATTTCCCGGGCAAGAATATTGGAGTGGATAGCCATTTCCTTCTCCAGGGGATCTTCCTGACCCAGGGATTGAACCCAGGCCTATGTACTGCGGTCAATCTCCTGCATTTCAGGTGGATTCTTTACGGACCAAGCCACCAGGGAAGCCAGATTGGCGGGGTTGGGGAGGGGGGGACGGTGGGTGTATCTGAAATTGGGAAGAAAGCTGTGACACTGGATATGGGTGAAGTGACTCGTGGGGAACTGAGGCAGCTGGTAGAGGTCTGATGTGTGTCCATGTATACAGTTTGTATATTCATAGCGATCGGATTCCATTGAATTTTTGCTTTGGCCTAGGGAGGAGAAGGGGATGACAGAGGATGAGATGGCTGGATGGCATCACTGACTCGATGAACATGAGTCTGAGTGAACTCCGGGAGTTGGTGATGGACAGGGAGGCCTGGCGTGCTGCGATTCATGGGGTCGCAAAGAGTCGGGCACAACTGAGTGACTGAACTGAACTAAACTGAGGGGTTCCATAGACAAAGTTGTGTATAAGCAAATGAATTCGCAACATGTCCAAACTGTTCCCTAATATATGGTTCTTGAACCAGTTAGTGTTTTCAAAACAAGCATTTAAGCAGAATTGACTGTGAAGTTAGCATATATCCAGCACTTATTACCACTCAATAAATATTAATATTAGCTCATTACTATTAATAATGAGAAAGAAGGCACACCCTATTCAATGGCATTAATATATGTAAAGGCAGAATATGTGTGTATCCAGCAAGGAATCTAGAAAAAGGAAGGCCAGTGAGCAGGAATTGTCTATGTGTTTCCAGCACTGGCCAGAGAATCCAAGTGTCCTGTCTTCCTGGCAGGTCAATCTCAGTCTGGAGATGAATGGGTCAGGCTTAATGATACCAGTTCTTAAGGTCATCCAGCTTCCCCCTCCTGCTCCGAGTCCATGCGTGCCAAGTCCATGACCACCCACCAAACTTTGGATTATGGTTTACCTCTTCATGTCTTTAGCAGGCTGCCTTCTCCTGCTGACATAAATGTTTGGAACCGTTTGGCAGTTATATTTCATAGTACGAACTGGTGAATTGGCACTCTGCTTTGTACATCAGTCTCTTGTAAATTCCCGGGGATTAATCAACTACAAGCACGCTGACACATTCCATCTTCTGGATCTGCAAAGCTGAGGAGCAGACGCTGGAATGCTGTGACCCTGGGAAGTGTCTGTGCCCGGCCAGGCCTGACAGCTGCCTCCCCAGATGACGCATTTACCCCTCCTCCAACTGCAAGTGTGCTGGCATGTAACTGCATCGGACCTGAACACACGTGCATGGGATTAGCTAGAAGGTAGGCTCTGTTTAAGGCTCCATCTCTTGTGGAATTAGGACCATTTTCTTTGTTCATTAGTAATTCATTTCAGTAGCTGGGATCTGAACCTCAAGGCATAGCATCTTTACTTACAAGACTTGCATTTTGGATAGCTGACTTTGAATGAATTTGCACCTGCAAAAACAGGTTTTTCTCTTTCTTCAGGGGGTAAATTATCTTAGAAAGAAAAAGAGCATGACATTCAGCTGTCTACTCTATTCCCTATTCATTTTGAACCAAACCTGAACTAACAAAAGCAGGCATGATTAGTGTCATCAAAGACAGAACTTGGAGAGAAATAGACTCTTCTCAAGTTTTTCATAGCAATACTGTCAGACTTCTATCTCCATGATTGGGTCTGAAGTGCACTATTTTTGAAGATGCTAGGTTTGCAATCTTTTTTATTAGCAGGTGAGAAAACCTGTCGGCTTTACCTATGGATGAGCACATACTAGTACAAACAAACCGAAAATCTGCACAAAGATGCTTGCAGATATTTGTTATAGTTTGAAGGCAAAGATAATCAGCCAATTAAGTAAACTGGAACCATGACCATTCTCTGAAATTTCTTAAAACTTGTAATGTTCAATATATCAATATTTGTCATAAGAATACCTTAATATTTTAACTAATTCATTTTGTATATTCCATTTTTTCTATGGTTGCATGCATTTTCATTATCTTTAAATATTTACTCAATAACAATGATTTTTTCCAACAAACATTTAGTAAGTGCATTAATTGAATTCTAGGCATCATGTTATGTCCCAAAGATATAACAGTTGTGATCATTGACCTCTAGGAGCTGGCTGTTGGCTTGACACAAAGTGCAAATAAATGAATGCTTCTATAAATCATTCATTCATGGATTCACAAATCCTTATTGAGCACCTAAATGTCAGGAATTATTCTAAACATTGAGAATGCAACAATAAACCCAAGATACAAGGTCCCTGCTTTAGCAAGCTGGCATTGCAGGAGACAGTCAATGAATAAGTGAACAAATAAACAAGATAATTTCAGATGGCCATGAGAGCTATGAATAAAATAAAGTGGGTGAATTGATATAGAATGATGTACTAGGGAGTGTAACACTTTGCTGGGATCATTAGCAACAGCTTCTCTGAGTAGGTGACATCTGTGCTGAGATATGAATATGAGGAAGTGGCCAGCGGGGAAGATCTGGAAGAGGAGTTTTCCATGCAGGGGAGCTATAATTTCAAAAGCCCTGAGAGGAGAAAAAGTTTGGCATGACACGGTAAGCGAGGCGGCATGGCTGGCGCAGGACCTTGTATGACATGGGATACTAGTTGCAGGCAGAGACCTCAAGACCATGGTAAAGCACTGAAGTTTTATCCTAAATGTGATAGGAGCTGCTGTGGTGGGGAGGTGTTGAAAATTGAAATAGCCTGACTCAAGATCATGTTGGCAATTTGTGTAGGGGCTAGATGGAAGTGGGTTGACAAGGTGGCTTTTGCTATAACCCATGGGGAGCTGGGTGAGCATAATCTCTGCAGTGACTCAAGTTACAATGTGACTGGTGTTACAATACTGTATATAAAAAGAGATATAAAAAGAGCCATGAGAGCACAGATGCAAGTGAGTTTAATTTTGCTTTGAAATGTTGGGGCTTCATCAGGAAAGGCTTGTGGACTGCTACATGTGGGACTAAAGCAGGGATTAGAAAATTTCTGTGGAGGATCAAAGGGAAACATTTTAGGCTCTGAGAGATATATATTAGTTTTTTACTGCAACTAATCAGTTTTGTTGTTGAAGCTCAAAAGCAGTCATAGATGATGTGTGTAAATAAACAGGTGTGGCTGTGTTCTAATAAAACTTTATTGACAAAAACAGGCAGCCAATAGATTTGGCTGGTGGGCTGTGGTTTGGCAACTTCTGGGGTAGAGGTTATCATTTCCAGCACTGCTGAGTTTCTTCTTTTCCTCCGTGTTTTATGCCATTTCTCTCCACTCTCACTCTTCTGGTTTCATTTATATTAACTCTTGAACCCAGATGTTGTTTCTACCTTATTGAAATAACTTTCAGCATCAACAACCATGATGTTCCTCACTACCCAAAATTTTGCTCAAAGGATTGGCCTGATGGCCTGTGATAGTATGGTCTGAAACCTTCCCAGAGCTCACATAAGTTTCTTAGTGGGAAGCCAACAGCAGTCTTCATTTCTTAATCACTGCTTTATCTCTTGAGTTCATTTTCTGGTACTGAAACTGATTGATTACAAAGATACTGGAGTCATATTTTATTAGTCACGGTCTTCAGCACTTATATGCAATCACATATAAATGTCTAGTGGCTTTTTCTCATAAAGTTTTCCATCCAGCTCAACATTAGCATGATCCATAACTCAATATTACCCTCAGCATAAGTCATGATTCAACCAGAAAACAAAATAGTGTAAATATTTATCAGAGTGAATGGGTATCACCAATGATGAAGCTAAAAATCTATATAGGGAGCAGTCAGATAGCTCACACATTAGCAATATCAAGAAGCTGCTAGCAGCCATAGGCAGGGGTCTGGGGTTAGTGTAGCCCAAGGACTAAAGTCACTGGTCAGAAAGTAGAATACCTGCCACTTGGCAGGAGCTGGAGCCATAGAAGAGATATGGTCAATGGCTGAGACGATGCCCAAGATAGTGAAGTAGAGGGAAAAATCATGTGGGTTCTTTCTTTCTCTGACTCCACAATCACCTGCCTGTCCTTGCATAGGCCAGGCGTTTGCCAGAAGCCAGCTGACACAAGAGCTGTGAAACAAAGTGAGATACAGCGGAGCAGAGAACAGGAAGGGAGCAGATCCAAGGGAAATAAGGACCAAAGGAAGGGACTTGATATCCTTTTCTAGATGGAAAGCTGAATGGGAAACACGCACATACACACAGAATCGGAGGCGACCATCAGCTGGGCAGAGAGAAGAGCAGCGGACCTGGAATCAGAGGGTTTTCTACTCACAGATACAGGATGAAGTGTGCTTATCACAGGCAGTTAGAATAACAAAAATAGGCAGCAGTTGGTCTCACAAACCTAAGTATTTTCAAAAGTACTTAGAAGGACAGTTAGCAGAGAAGTCTCCTGCCCCCACCCACCCCACCGCCAGAGGGACTCACCACCAAGATGGAAGGAAGCCCACCTCCTTGTCAGCTTTCCCAGGCCCATTTACTGCCCATCTGTGATGGGAGCTGTTGAAGGAAAAGAGTTTGGAATTTGTCCAACCAGGCACTACAGACAGACTGCCTCAGAGCCAGCAGTGACCCAGAACTTCCTTGTCATTCATAGCTGAAGGCACAGCCTCAGCTGAGCTCAGTCCAGCTGGCCTGGGATATCCTTGCTTGGTGATGGAGAGTCTCCCCAAATTAGTAGCTTCAGCTTTCACACTCTAATTTTGTGTAAACATAGCCCTGACACAACCTGGATAAGTAAGAGGGTGATGAAATACATGTGACACAAGCATTTTTATTCCTAAATCCACCAACAAACAGCCCTTCCTCAATCCATGGGGATGCCCCTGGTAGTTATGCCAGAAGCAAGTCCTTGCTGATTTCTTTCACTGCTTAATGCCCTTCAATACCAGGATCTAGCCCTCCAACCCTTGGGTGATGGCATAAAAGAACTATGTCGTTAAGATCTCAGTGGCTCTCCTAAGGGAACTCCCTCTGAAAGAGGTATCTCTTAAGAAACAAACTCATGTTTCTCCTTCCCAGATCCAGAAAAAAAAATAGTTTAGTGGCCTGGGAAAGGTCATCCGTGACTCCTGATGACCTGGGAACACGACAAAAGCAGTTGCAGTAGTTTGGTTTATATGCTGAGACATCACTGTCTCCTTCAACCTACTGATGTAGGGACTTCAAAAGGCAAAGCAATCATACCTAGGACCCACAACTTCTGGGACCTAGAAAACAGTTGAATTATAAGTGTTTTGGAGGAATCTCAGAAATATTTGGGAAGGTCAAGTCTCTTCTCTGAGTATTTCTAACTAAAAAGCAATGGGGAGTCTTCAGAGTAGGAGTTTTATGGGATTCATGTAAATACATTTGTACTCTTAGCTGGCTGGTGATGGCTGGAACATCTGAGTTTCAGGAATAGTCTTCTAACAGTGAGAAAGGACTCAAGATTGCATTGATTCTAGTGAAAGTGAATTCTTGAGTGGCTGAAGCCTGGGTACTTCTAGTAAGCAGGGATTGCTGAGGGGATTTGAATCCTCAGAATCAAAGGTAAGAGAATTTCTGTATAACATTCTTACTGGGAAGTTCCCCCCCCCACCCCAGTTTTTTTATCTGTCTCTTGGACTTTGCTGTGTTGCTATGATGCTGCATATCTTTATCACTTTAGTCAATAGTTCTTATTTTCATAGTCAAGAATGTGGGGGAACACGAGGACAGAGTGGCAATAGACGAGAGTCACGAGAGGCAGCTTTGGAAAAACAAACCTTCTGTAGGCTTATAGATCTTATAGGAATTTAGTTCACAGTTGCTTTGAGGATCCTGGATAGTTGCTGAAAATCTGTGCAGTAGGATGTGAGGAACTTCAAGTGCAAAGTTATGTTCTGCGTCCTTCCCACTTGCCCGTATGGCCACAACAGAATTATACAACTGACAGAGATTTTTATAGGTTTTCTCAGTAGGATAGCACATTGATCATTTGGGAGCTTATTGAGCAAAATTGTCAAGCAGTCAACGGGTGCTTCCGCATTGGCAAGCTGGCCCCGTTACCAACCTGGTTTAAATAACTTGACAGCACAGAGTGTCAACAGTTCAGGCTCTGATGGATGACTTTAGACAGGGGAAAAACTAAATTACCCTTCCAATGGGCTGATAAGGTTGAAATATGTAAAGAGAAGCAGTGTTCTCCTTGGAAAAAGTCCACTATAACATTTGAATCATAATGGAGTAGAGCCTGAGAACAGGAAGATTAATGATAATCTAGTAGAGTAAAATTAAGTTCTTTAGAAA
The DNA here is from genome assembly GCF_055505025.1 of Bos grunniens. Lineage (NCBI taxonomy): Eukaryota > Metazoa > Chordata > Mammalia > Artiodactyla > Bovidae > Bos > Bos grunniens. Next base: position 12,155,394 of record NC_141190.1, read on the forward strand.
AGCGAAAGAAATGGGGCAAAATTATAGATATGATAACCCAAAACTCTCCCGCTTTGCTCTGTCAGTATGGGCATAGAATGTCTCTGACAACCTACCTGGTGCCAGGGGAAGATGACATTTTGCAAAAACAAACATACCAACCAACCAAGCCAACAACCAATTCAAAATTATTGTGCTATTTGTGAGCTTCATTTTATTTAACCTTGTCCTTGTAAGTTAATGGGTCAAGACAGAAGTCCATTACTAGAGCTGTTATTTTCTTTAGTTCGTTTAATTGCTTTGTTTGGCAGGATAACTTTAGCCTCTTTTATTTTCTGTGTGTGCCAAAGTTTTTGTTTATAATATTACATTTTCTACTGCCTATTTTATGGTGTAGATAACCTTTATCAACTTCTGTTTTATCCTTGTAAAAATATTCCCTTATGCATCTTGTATAATTATTAAAATCCTCAAGCCGTCCCTTCATCAAATTCATTCTTCTTTTACAAAGAAATTGAAGAAGGCAGCTGATTTCAGTTAAAATATTATATATAAAAGTTATTATTGCCTTCATATACTAAACCCACTTTCACCCCTTTGCTTTTACCTAAAAAAAAAAAAAAGAATTTTTATCCCATTATTTAGAGTCAATGCAGAGACACAAAACTGCCCTGGGGCTCATAAAGTCTGAGTAACAAAATAGAGAAATGAAAAAAGAGAAAATATAGGACAAAACATTACTGTCTCCCCAGAACAGTTGCAGAATTGAGGTGTGTATGAGGCGTGGGTCTATTTTTCAGATCACTTTAATCCTCTTTCATATTGTATGTTTTGACTTGTTCATTGTAAGTACTTTTAATCAGTTGCAGTAAAATGGCTTTGGCTTTCAACTTGAGTTTAAAAATATATTATGCAAGTACACATGACTATAAAAGTTACCTCTATACACAGAAATGGAACATGATGTTAACTTGTTTTTTGGTTTAATAGAGGAGTTTGCCTTATGTCTGAAATCTTTATACAACAGATATATTCTGAGCATATGCTGTACGATAAGTCTTCTGCTAGGTATAAATTATGCAGCTATCATGGGGTCAACATTTTTTATACAGCATATTCAGATGTCTAAAAAGGAGGTGAGATATATAAATTGGAACGATTTCCTTCCAGAGGGGCTGGGAGTTGTAAGAAGAACCATCTTGACAATCAATGTATTTCAGTCTCTGCTAGGATTAAATAAATAGTTTTCCTCTTGTTTAGTTCAGTCCCTTTTGGGTTCAAGCTTCTGCTTCTTCCCAGGCTGTGTTTACCTTTCAAGGGTCCATCCCATATCGTCTCCCTCCCCAAGATGGAATCAGTAAGGACGGCAAATCATGCATCTCCTCTGGAGAACAGAGGCAACTGTTGTATATGTGGGTCCTTGCGTCATCTGTAGTTCTTTTTCTTTAATGTTACTGAATTATAATTGATATACAATGTTGTGTTTAATTTCTGCTGTACAGCACCGTGACTATCCACCTATTCTTTCCCATTCTGTTTCTGTCATGGTTATCATAAGATATTGAATATCGTTCTCTTACTATACAATAGATCCTTGTTGTTTATCCATCACATATATAATAATTGCATCTGTTAGTTCTAAACTCCCAGTCCTCTCTCTCCCACCTCTTCCCCACGATGGCAACCACAAGCCTGCTCTTTATATCTGTGAGTCTGTTTTTGTTTCATGTGCTATGTGGTATTAGATGCTCAGTCATGTCAGACTTTTTGTGACCCCATGGACTGTAACCTGCCAGGTTCCTCTGTCCATGGGATTCCCCAGGCAAGAATACTGGACTGGGTAGCCAATCCCTTCTCCAGGGGATCTTCCTGACCCAGGGATCAAACAAAGGGCTCCTGAGTTGCAGGCAGATTCTTTACCGTCTGAGCCACCAGATGTGTTCATTTGTGTTATCTTTTAGATTCCACATGTAAGTGATAGCATTTGTCTCTTTCCGAATTACTTTGCTTAGTATGATAATCTCTAGGTCCATCCGCATCGCTGTGAACGGCATTATTTAATTCCTTTTATGGCTGCGTTACTGACCTCTTGTTGAGATGTCCTTGTCCACTGAGTGGCCAGCTCTTATCTGAGGTACATGACTGGTCACGTCCTATTCGCTCAGCACAGGCAGCATACCCTGGGATCTCCGCCATCTCCCTGCTGACCAGCCAAGGCCTCATCTTCCCTGAAGCCATCACTCAGCACACCTACTGGACCAGAGCCATCAGTTATGTGTCTCCTGCAAGGTCACAGGAGCTTCTGGTGCCCACTCTGTGACTCTTTCTCTAGCCAATACCCCTGTGCTTCCACCACCACCATTTGATCCTTTGTGGGTGCATCTTCTGAGGCTGGCTTCTCTCAAGAACAGGGGCACGGGTTCCTCTTGGCTCAGCTTCTCTCACTGCTGCAATATGTCTGGGCATTTTATATCATTTCCTTCCCTGTTGGCTCAGTGATAAAGAATCTGCCTACAATGCAGGGGACCCAGGTTCGATCCCTGGGTCAGGAAGATCCCCTGGAGGAGGGAATGGCAACCCATTCCAGTATTCTTGCCTAGAGAATCCCATGGATGAAGGAGCCTTGTAGGCCACAGCCCATAGGGTCACAAAGGGTCAGACATGACTGAAGTGACTGAGCACACAGGCACTTCTTCCAAAAGTGTATATAGAAAGGAGGATTTGCATAAGGTTCCCCAGGCTTTGGCTTTATAGGCCTTGGCCGACAAAGCTCCGTATAGTCAAAGCTATGGTTTTTCCAGTAGTCATATATGCGAGAGTACGGCCATAAAGAAGGCTGAATGCTGAAGAATTGATGCTTTTGAACTGTGATGTTGGAGAAGACTCTTGAGAGTCCCTTGGACTGCAAGGAGATCCAACCAGTCAATCCTAAAAGAAATCACCCCTGAATATTTATTGGAAGAACTGATGCTGAAGTTGAAGCTCCAACACTTTGGCCACCTGATAGGAACAGCCAACTTCTTAGAAAAGACCCTGATGCTGGGAAAGATTGAAGGCAGGAGGAGAAGGGGATGACAGTGCACGAGATGGTTGGATGGCATCACTGACTCAATGGACATGAGTTCAAGCAAGCTCTGGGAGATGGGGAAGAACAGGGAAGCTTAGCGTGCTGCAGTCCATGGGGTCACAAAGAGTCGGACATGACTGAGTGACTGAACAACCACCACTCTAGGCTGCAGAAGCAGAAAGCTTTTCACCTGGTCTCTGTGAGGTAGGGGTTGCCATACACTGCAGCACAGCTTGCTTACACTACAGTTTTCAGCAAAGCTTCTCTCCTGTGATATATCAAAATGAATGAGGTGAACTTTGAAAAATTCCTTTTCTCTCTCAAGAAAATTTTGTTTTTGAGATGAATGTTGCCCATTCCGAGCATTACAGGTGAATAAACTTCACTTGAGGGTCCCTTGTGGCTCAGCTGTAAAGAATCTGTCTGCAGTGCAGGAGATGTGGGTTTGATCCTTGGGTCGGGAAGGTCCCTGGAGAAGGAATGGCAACCCACTCCAGTACTCTTGCCTGGGAAATCCCATGGATTTCTGGTGGGAGTTGACTCATTGGAAAAGACTCTGATGCTGGGAGGGATTGGGGGCAGGAGGAGAAGGGGACGACAGAGGATGAGATGGCTGGATGGCATCACTGACTTGATGGACGTGAGTCTCAGTGAACTCCGGGAGTTGGTGATGGATAGGGAGGCCTGGCATGCTGCGATTCATGGGGTCTCAAAGAGTCGGACATGACTGAGCGACTGATCTGATCTGATCTGACCTGACAGTCCATGGGTTTGCAAAGTCTGGCATAACTTAGCGATTAAACAACAATAAACGTCACTTGTGAAGCAAGAATTGAACGTACTCTCTTGAGATATACCAAGATACCAGAGTGGTCTGCAGGTGGTGAGAAAGAGAAAGTTGGGTCCTAAGCCCAGAACCTGCCTCAATGTGACCTCCACCAAGGCATGTTGCCATCCTTTCTCTCAATGAGGTCCACTCCTAGGCTTCAGCCTGCTTACTCTCCAAATCTCTCCTTTTTCTCTTATAACACATTCCCCCATGGCCTCCCATTTTCTGTACTTTTAGACTATAAACCAGTCTAGGACTATAACCTATTTACATGCAGTACCATGACATTTCTGGACTGTCATCTTATTCCTTTCTTTTTGACAGCTATCTACTTTTAGACAAAGAGTAGGGAGAACAACGCTGTCTACAACAAGAAGCTCTAAGGATGGGGTAGAATTCAGCAAAGTATGTTCCTATGCTTTCCTCAGTCACTCATGTGAATTAAGGCAAATAAAGCATTGCAATTCCACTACAGACTCCAGGGTCAGAGCTTCTTCTTTGATGAAAGAGGAAAAGAGGAGGAAATCTCTTATTTCTAAAATCTGTTGTAAGACTACATTATCAAAGGAAGAGAAGAAATACTTAAAAGGAGAAAAAGGATTGCTAAAATCAAGGCTATATATTGTCACCCTGCTTATTTAACTTATATGCAGAGTACATCATGTGAAATGCTGGGTGGATGAAGCACAGGCTGGAATCAAGATTTCCAGGAGAAATATCTATAACCTTAGATACGCAGATGACACCACCCTTATGGCAGAAAGTGAAGAGGAACTAAAGAGCCTCGATGAAACTGAAAGAGAAGAGTGAAAAAGCTGTCTCCACATTCAAAAAAAAACTCAATATTCAAAAAACTAAGATCATGGCATCCAGTCCCATCACTTCATGGCAAATAGATGGGGAAACAATGGAAACAGTGAGAGACTGTTTTCTTGGACTACAAGGTCACTGTGGATGGTGACTGCAGCCTTGAGACTGAAAGACTCTTGCTTCTTGGAAGAAAAGCTATGACCAACCTAGACAGCATATTAAAAAGCAGAGACATTACTTTGCCAACAAAGGTCTGTCTAGTCAAAGCTATGGTTTTTCCAGTAGTCATGTATGGATGTGCGAGTTGAACCATGAAGACGGCTGATTGCCAAAGAATTGATGCTTTTTGAACTGTGGTGTTGGAGAAGACTCTTGAGAGTCCCTTGGACTGCAAGTCAATCCTAAAGGAAATCAGTCCTGAATATTTATTGGAAGAACCAATGCTGAAAATGAAGCTCCAATACTTTGGCCACCTGATTCTAAGAACTGACTCATTGGAAAAGACCCTGATGCTAGGAAAGATTGAAGGCAGGAGAAGAAGGGGACAGAGAATGAGATGGTTGGATGGCATCACCAACTCAATGGACATGAGTTTGAGCAAGCTCTGGGAGTTGGTGATGGACAGGGAAGCCTGGCATTCTACAGTCCATGGGGTCACAAAGAGTCAGACACAAACTGAGCTACTGAACTGAACTGAAGATTTATGACATGTTTTTACACAATATTTGAGTATTCCTCAAGCCTTTCCACTTACAACAAGGACAATGGATGCTCATTTATGTGTGTGTGTGTGTATGTGTGTTTGAGTGATGATAGAAATATCATTTGCTTGAAATCTCATGTTTTAGTTTATGTATGAGAAAATTTTATTCTAATCTAGAATATGTCTCTCTTTTAATGGAAAGAAAATGACCTCATAGTAAAATTACTTTTCCATGTTTATCTTTTGGTAGGACTCCAACCTTAGGTTGAGAACCACTTTTTTTATTCTCTTTACTGAAGAGAGTGTATGGAAGAAATGGCTAACTGTCCACCAAGATTCACTCTCCCCTTCCACAATGTAGAGTCATTTGGGGAAGGAGCTAAAATGAGGGACTACATTTCTCACCAGTCACCTTCAACTCCACCTTCTCCACCAGCATCTGAGTATGAACTTGTGATTTGTTTTAGCCAATGAACTATGAACTGAAGAAATGCTTGTTGACCATGTTCCAGAATGCTGTGATTGAGAAACTGGTTTGTATCTTACACCGGTCAAAATGGCCATCATCAAAAAGTCTACAAACAATAAATGCTGGAGAGGGAGTGGAGAAAAGGGAACCCTTCTACACTGTTAGCGTAAATGTCGATTGGTAAAAACCACTATGGAGAACAGTATGGTGGGTCCTTAAAAAAGTAAAAATAGAACTACCATATGCTCCAGCAATCCCACTCCTGGCCATATATCTGGAGAAAATCATAATTTAAAAAAATACATGCACTTCCTCAATGTTCATTGCATCACTATTCACAATAGTCAAGACATGGAAGTAAATGTCCTTCAACAGATGAATGGATAAATAAGAAGTGGTATATTTATATAATTGAATACTACTCAGCCATAAAAGGAATGAAATGAAGCCATTTTGCAGCAACATGGATGGACCTGGAGATGATCATACTAAGTGAAGTAAGTCAGACAGAGAAAGACAAATACCATATGATATCACTTATAAGTGTAGAATCTAAAAAATGATACAAATGAACCTATTTACAAAACAGAAGCAGGTTCACAGACTTTGAAAGCAAATTTATGCTTAATGAAGGGGAAAGGTATGGGAGGGAGGGATAAATCAGGAGTTTGGGATTAACATATACACACTACTGAAAGCACCTAGTATAGCTAAAGTTTTATATCTAGAAAAAGTTAAAATGAAGTGTAGTCAAGACTTGATTCTGAATGACCTCTTCCTTTTTCACAGTAATATTGAAAAGTCCATCTTTATTGGATGGGGCTTAGCAGAGAATATCAACTACATCAATGAATATATTTACTGAGTCCAAAACACTTATTATTCTGCTAAGAGCTCCACATTTTTCTCATGTACTCTTTATAGAAATCCTTCAGATCAGATCGGATCAGTTGCTCAGTCATGTCTGACTCTTTGGGACCCCATGAATCGCAGCACGCCAGGCCTCCCTATCCATCACCATCTCCTGGAGTTCACTCAGACTCATGTCCATCGAGTCAGTGATGCCATCCAGCCATCTCATCCTCTGTCATCCCCTTCTCCTCTTGCCCCCAATCCCTCCCAGCATCAGAGGCTTTTCCAATGAGTCAACTCTTTGCATGAGGTGGCCAAAGTACTGGAGTTTCAGCTTTAGCATCATTCCTTCCAAAGAAATCCCAGGGCTGATCTCCTTTAGAATGGACTGGTTGGATCTCCTTGCAGTCCAAGGGACTCTCAAGAGTCTTCTCCAACACCACAGTTCAAAAGCATCAATTCTTCGGTGCTCAGCCTTCTTCACACTCCAACTCTCACATCCATACATGACCACAGGAAAAACCATAGCCTTTACTAGACGATGGAGAAGGAAATGGCAACCTACTCCAGTGTTCTTGCCTGGAAAATCCCATGGATGGGGGAGTCTGGTAGGCTACGGTCCATGGGGTTGCAAAGAGTCGGACACGACTGAGCGACTTCACTTCACTTCACTTACTAGACGAACCTTTGTTAGCAAAGTAATGTCTCTGCTTTTGAATGTGCTATCTAGGTTGCTCATAACTTTCCTTCCAAGGAGTAAGCATCTTTTAATTTCATGGCTGCAGTCACCATCTGCAGTGATTTTGGAGCCCAGAAAAATAAAGTCTGACACTGTTTCCACTGTTTCTCCATCTATTTCCCATGAAGTGATGGGACCGGATGCCATGATCTTCGTTTTCTGAATGTTGAGCTTTAAGCCAACTTTTTCACTCTCCACTTTCACCTTCATCAAGAGGCTTTTGAGTTCCTCTTCACTTTCTGCCATAAGGGTGGTGTCATCTGCATATCTGAAGTTATTGATATTTCTCCTGGCAATCTTGATTCCAGCTTGTGTTTCTTCCAGTCCAGCATTTCTCATGATGTACTCTGCATATAAGTTAAATAAACAGGGTGACAGTATACAGCCTTGATGTACTCCTTTTCCTATTTGGAACCAGTCTGTTGTTCCATGTCCAGTTCTAACTGTTGCTTCCTGACCTGCATACAAATTTCTCAAGAGGCAGATCAGGTGGTCTGGTATTCCCATCTCTTTCAGAATTTTCCACAGCTTATTAGAAATCCTTAGAGAACTTAATTTTCACACTATCATACAAGTGGAAATGGACAAAGGTGTAATTTGAACTCTGACCTGTTGGAATTCTGAAGACCATGTCTTTTCTATGAAGCAAATTCATTCTCCTTCAGTCAGTCAGTACAGTCGCTCAATTGTGTCCAGCTCTTTTCAACCCCATGGACTGCAGCACACCAGGCTTCCCTGTCCATCACCAACTCCCAGAGCTTGTCATTCTCCTTGCACCAAACAAAATTGCATGGAAGAAGAGGTAACTGCTAGATATCACTCACCACTGATATCATGGCCATTTCCCCCCAACTGTGATCAAAATGGCACGAGTAATGGCTCTGCTAAGTGGATATAGATTTCTAGAGTGTTCCCTGAAGGTACAAGACCTTGGCTTTTACCAAATCAATCCCTCATCCATTGTTCATACTGTCCATCCTGACTTTAGATGATGTCACTAGCTGCTATGTCATCACTCAGCTTGGTGGCCTCTTTATAAGATGAGAACAAAAGTAGGATGGTCAGGGCCAAGGCGGTGAGGTCTGGGTGGGCAAACCTCATGTCATACTGGGCTATGTATGTATACTGTTCCAGGCCCATGAGAACAGTTGGAAATTTGCCTGCAGAGTAGAGAAAAATGATCAAATTGGATGCCTCATCAATTGTGCGTGGTATGAAAGATTGAAGCAAGCTGGAGAAATCATGACCAATTCTCAAATGCTTGTTTTCTATCATTTGTTTTGAATCCCATCATAGAAGGCAAGACCACTTAGCCACAGTAATTTGGCCGTAAGATAATTTTTTTGAAATATGAAGTCTTTATCTTTTCAAAAGAGAACATTATTCTTTACTATTTGTATCACAATTTAAATACAATTTTATGCTCATAAACCTTTCTTTTCTACTGTTCTTTGTCAACAGTGGAAGTTAAATACAAATACCATTTGAATAATGAATGCTAATAAAATTCATAAAGGGAAGAGTGTTTATAACAGAATTGAAAAATCAATGCCATCAAGTGCCTACACAGTCTAAAAACCCATATTCAAAACACATTATTATTTTAAGGACAGGGACCTTTCAAAGTCATTAGGATGTCTTAAGCCCTTCCAAATTATATGACCTGAGAATATTAAATAATTATTGCTTTTGATTTTTGTGCCTACATATTCCAGGAATAAAGGCAAAGACAGTTATACAAACAAGCCTGGGCAGCTTGCTAAAAGCAACTGTTCAATCAAACAACGATCATTGTTCAGGCACCCATATTTTATGATACATGCATCTCCTCAAAGATTGGAAAATGGATCTCTAATTTTCCCTCAAGAAAGTTCTGATTGCAGTTTTGGCTTTCAGGGTATTAAGCTCAATATATAAGCCAAATGTAAAAATACAGGAGGGTTTTTTGCTATCCTGCCCCCGCAAAAGTCTCCAGGTATCTAAGACTAGATTATACAAATATTTTTTAAAGGCACAGTCTATACAAATAAGGAATTAGAGAAAATTAAAGATAAATTCAGCACTTTAACTTCTCTTGGTCTTGTCCAAATATTTGTTGCACTTTGCATAAGGAGATACAGCCATCATTTTATTGAGACAAAAGCGCCTTTTGGATTTCTTTAGTTCATTTGTTAACTTATTTTATCAGCATGAGCTGAATGGTAAAGCCATGCATATAATCCAGCCCCATGTGTGGGTCAAAGCCACCAGCCTGTGACTATAGAATCCCTCTACTCAAGTCGACCAAACACAATGAATAAACAAGTGAACAAGAGCTGAGTAACCCAGCAAAAAGATATATACATTCTGTGCAATAAATAGGAATCTAGCATACCAGCTGGTAAGGGGCAGCATGAAACTAAAAATAATACCGTCGATCGTATTCAACTAACATTTATTGAGTGCCTACTGCACACTAGGGCCCATGTTAAGCACTTCTCATATATCACCTCCTTTCATCTTCATAAGAACCCAGCCAAATAAGAGTTATAGATTTCTTTCTTTCTTTCTTTCTTTTTATTTTAAACAGAGGCAGAAACTGACATGCCTCTGGGTTAAATGACAGGTTTCAAGGCCTGGCAGCTGGTAAGTCTAACCAGGTTTTGAATTAGGGTTTCCTGACTTTACTTGAGGTAGTTCCTCCCAGAAGCAGACCCTGAGCCAAGTTTGATTCCAAGTGATTAAGGAGAAAGTGTTCCCAGGAGCAGGTAAGTAGGAAAGGGATGGGCAGGGAAATAGTACATGCACGCTAAGTCACTTCAGTCATGTCCAACTCTTTGCAACCCCATGGACTGTACTCTGCCAGGCTCCTCAGTCCATGGGACTCTCTAGGCAAGAATACTGGAGTGGGTTGCTGTGCCCTCCTCCAGGGGATCTTCCAGATCCAGGGATGGGACCCGCGTCTCCTGAATTAGCAGGCAGGATCTTTACCACCAGCGCCACTGGGGAAGCCCGGGGAAACAGACAAGGGTGCAATTATAGATGAAGCCTTAGACTGAGGTTCTCCTTTGAGGCAAATGCAGACTTTGTGCTCCCTCATCAGCTTGTCTGGCTGGCCAGGCCCTTCCCTCTCTGCAGAGCAACTCTCTCAGGTAGCAGTACTTAGCAGCAGAGCAAGCAAAAGCAAGTGGAAGCTGGATGCAAAGAGCAGGTGAAAGAATGTCATCAGAGCTCACTCTAGACTCCAAGACGTGTGCTTCCTCCTGAGTTGTGTGTGTGTAACTTTGGAATAAAACTTTTTCTCCCAAATTATGTAAACAAAACTGTAACATAATAAAAGCACCCAGGGCTTCCCTGGTGGTCCAGTGGTTAAGACTCTGGGCTTCTACTTCAGGGGGTACAGTTTTGATCCCTGGTTGGTAAAGGTCCACATGCCTCACTGTGGACAAAGCCAAGAAGAGTTATTCAAAGGGCATCTTCAAAGACTGTAGAGTTACATGGTTGGGAAATTTCTTTAGTTCCAACAGAAAAAAAAGAAAAATCACCCATATAAGACCTATGGCTTCAACAGTTTGTGTGAATGTGGTATTTTCCCTTGAGCTTTCCTGGAAATGAAGGGAAAAGGAGACCATTTTTGTCATTGTTTTGTTTCCTCCCTCTCTTAATTTCACATTTTTGGAAGCCTATATTTGGATGATGGCTTCTTTTGTGGCTCAGATGGTAAAGAATCTGCCTGGGTTCAACCCCTGGATCTTCCTGGGAAGGGAATGGTAACCCACTCTAGTATTCTTGCCTGGAAAATCCCATGGACAGAGGAACCTGGCAGGCTATATGTAGTCACAAAGAGTCAGACATGACTGAGCAGCGGACTTTCAATTTCATCTCAATGAACCACAGTTTGTTGGTGTAATAAGTCAAGCAGGAACAATTCTATTATTGTTTCTTAAGAAAAAATGAATTATTAGTACTGACATCTTGCTACATTTTTAAAAAGGCCTCTGTCATCCTTGTTTCCCTTCTGCAGATTCTCTTCATGTCTTTACTTCTACTGGGTATATAATTGTTCTGATCAATAGTGGAACCAATGACATTTATTTCAAAGAGCTGCATTAATACTTCTTCAGGATTGACCAACACTTTACTAGTCACTCCTGGGAGCATATCTGCTCCAAGACCCCTCTAGTAATCAGGAGATCTCATCATCTCTACCTCTTTTCTCCTGTTCCAGGTGTCATTATGGGCTCTGAACTTGACCAGGCAGGAAAGAGTCTACCTATGTTTAACATTATGATTGACCTTCACTGGCAACCAGAACCACAACCAATAAGTTGTGAATCTTCCACTGAGAACAATAAAAATGTTTGCTGAGAAAGACTAACCCCTCTCTAAGGTATGAGCCACATGCTCTCTTCCATTTAGCTAATCAAGTAGATCACATAGAATGCCTCCTAGGGTTTGAATGCTAACTTCCCACCCTTCTTCCCCAAGGACTGGGAGGAAGTCTCCGACTCTGTCTCACTTGTATCCTCATCTTCCCTTGTCATCCCTGGCCTCCATCATTCATTGATCCTCATGTGTGCTCATTGTATTTCTCAGGCTTGTCTGTGTCAGAATGGGTACTTCATTCTGATTAGTCCTTGTTCTCCAGAGAATCCTCTTCTTCTAGTACTTGCTCAAAGCGCATGCTTTCCACAAAGTGCTGCATTTGGCTCTCCCAAATTCAACTTACACCATTCTTGGGTATAAAAACAAGCGGAAAGTTGGTCTTCTTCAACACACACTCTATAATTAGCCAACTAAAACCACCAGTTACACCAGAAATAGCTTCCTTCTCCTGCACTGTCCAACCTCTGACTGAGGCCCTCTGAGTGAAGTTATTGGTGTGTGAGTATGCACACTTACTCTCTGGCATCTTTGTGCCTGTGCACCAGGAATCATCCTATGGTTTTATGCTCCCTCTCATCATGTGGGCTTCGCAGAGGTCCTCTGTATGTGGGCAGGGCCCGACGTTCAGAAAGTGTTCATGCATAGTTCCCTACATTATTGCTCCACATGGAAATATAGACTGGAAATTGTAATCACATCTTGGGCCAATTATCAGAATCTCTGCCACGTAAAGAAGAGAAATAGGGAGATAGACTGATTTCTTTTAATAATCAGTACAGTTAGTGAAATATAACCTGTCACTTACCACTAATCAAACATGAGCGCTTCGAAGTTTCTGTGACTTCAGAAAAGGCACTTAGGCTTAATTTATAATCAGTTCCAGAAAAGTAAGTGACATTTCATAGATCAAATACAAGATAGCCAAACTAGGATACATTAACATCACATTTAGCTATATTTTTTAAATTATATGAAGCAATAAATTGAGATGGATTGGTAACCAGAGAGAAGCTGAGAAATGTTGGGCATCTGAAAAGACATTTATTATCACATATGCAACTGACTATCAAAAATACTGATTGCTTCCATTACAGAAGAAGCCAGATTCTGATAAAAGAGAGAAATATTTCATAAGCATTTTTTAAAAGGTACTAAAATATTGCATACCTCTTTCTGCTTTCAACTGGATGGAGAACTGAACTCTTATTCTCATATTAAAAGCTCTTTGTCACTCTCCTCCTATAAATCACTTCTCATTGCTTGAAATGTGGGCCAATTCTGTAGCCTTATCCTCAGATTTTTTGTTGTTGTTGTTACTATGGGCTAAAATCCACCATAAGGCTTTCAAAGAAGATTCAGGTATGATGCATAGAAAAAACTGTAGAGGTAGAGTCTCTTAGTATAAGAGGAGGCAACGGCAACCCACTCCAGTATTCTTGCCTGGAAAATCACATGGGCAGAGGAGCCAAGCATGCTGGAGTCCATGGAGTTGCAGATAGTTGGACACAACTGAGTGACTGAACACATAGCACACACTCTTACCATAGAGATGGTTTGTAATTCAGAGGTAATTTCATAAAAAGAGAATCATGATGGTTAAACATCATATCACTGGGTTGTTTTTAATGTAGCATCTAACATGATTTAAGTTGGATTTTGGAAGGAACCCATGTGAAAGACAGACCTAAAACTAATTTTTTTTCCTGAAAATAATATCAAGTAGATGTTGATTTGAAGGGATGGAGCAGAGAAGTGTATTGGGCACTGTCATCCATTTTGAATGTAGACATGATCAGACATGAACTGGTGCCAGGCAAAGATCTTTCTATGGCTGCTTCAAATCTTCTGTTCCTCTCCCTTTTGCTCAATCTTTAGATGTCTCTCTGATTATTACCATCTTTTTATTTTTCAGTATTAACTGAGATTTCTGAGCTTCACTCTCTTTTTCTTAATTATAATTTCTCAAATATATGAACAGTTTCTGATTTCACAATGTCAGATAAACACCAAATGAAACAAAACTGCTCGCTGTCTTAGCTGATCAAGGACCCAAATTTCAGGCATGTAAGAGATGGTGAAAGGAATGAGAAGATGATGAGATTCCTAAAGGATATGGAAATCAATGTCTTTGATTCTCCTTGGAAAAAATAAAATAAAAAATTATACTTGATGAAAAAGTACTGAGCCTTGGTCAGGGCCAAGACTTATGTGGCCTAACCCTAACTCTAATTCTGATTGCTTGCACAGATATCTGAGACCTGAATTTAAGAATGAAATAAATTCCTTCTCATCAACAGTTGAAGGAAAAGTTATATCAGCAAGACTTGAGTTTTAAAAAAAAAGTGTCTACCCATCATCTACCTATCATCTACATATTTTTTCTCATCATTCTGTAAGGAAAATTTTAAGATTTTAGAATGGGAAAAAGGATTACTATTTTTTCCCTGTAAAAGTTACCTATTCAGTGGAATGCCAGAGTCTCGGGATAGTCTGCTCTTACAGGGATGTGAACCTTTGTCTTTCACTAGGCATTATACTTTGTTAGAACTTTGACCACCTGATGCAAAGAGCCAACTCACTGGAAAATACCCTGACACTGGGAAAGATTGAGGGCAGGAGGAGAAGGGAGCAACAGAGGATGAGATGGTTGCATAGTATCACTAACTCAATGGACATGCATTTGAGCAAACTCTAGGAGATCATGAAGAACAGGAAAGCCTGGCACACTGAAGTCCATGGGGTCACAAAGAGTCAGACATGACTTAGCAACTGAACAACAGCAACAGGCTGTTATACAACACTGAAAAAAAGACTAACTAGTAGAAAATGGAAATTACCCAATGCAAATATTTCCTCTCGGCTTTGCAAATGATTCCTGTTCATGGCAGTGCAAATGAATTTTGTCCAGTAGAGAATATAAATTAAATCCACATTGTTAGAACCAGTTCTAACAACTTACCTGTTCCCTTATTAATGTGTCAAAAATATTTTTGACATGTGTTCATTTTATATATATATGAGTCATAATTTTATATTTATTGGAAGACTAATAATAATACTCAATAAGGGTATTCTTTTCCCTTTTAGAGTTAAAAGGATTCTGGAGAGAGTACCGTCATGCCAGTAGGAGCAGAATTTCTTGGTACCACTGTGGAATACTTTTGCAGAATACCAGAAAGGTCTGGGATATGGTTAGGTGTGGAGAGGACTGAAACATTGTGATAATGAGAACAAAGAGCCAACTATCTTCTCTACATACTCATGTTTCTAGGTGTGCACTACACAGATATGCTTCTGGGGGAAAGGGACAGAGGAGAGAGAGAATTTCTTTCCTGAAACTTTTCTCTTACCCTTTGTTTCTTGACTTAATATTTCTAACACATCATTATTTGTTTTGCTTTCTTCCTAGAAGAAATTTCACAGAGTGCCTGCAATTTATACAGCAGATATATTTATTTTGGCATGCTGTCATATTCATTTCTTTCAAGAGAAAATAATTTCAAAATATTTGTCAGTAAAAATTTTGTACATCTGTCTTTCTAGAATATATATCATGTCATCCACTATTCCTTCACTCACCCAAACCCTATGATTAACCAAAAACCTTAGTTGATTTAAAAAATTTCTTACTAAATGTTATAGTGCTTTCCGATAAGCTATTGGGGCAGATTGTGGGCAAGCCTGTGAACTGTGAATAAGATGCAGCCTATGATTAGGGAACAAGAGCAGCAAAATTCAACTGAAACTTGTAGAATTAGTAACAGACTGGCTCAGTGATTCCCAAGTAGAGTTTGTGGTTGTCGACTGAGTGAGCAGACAGCCTTGCAGCAGAGAATGCATGTTGAACATGTCTAGTCAGCTCAGCCTGCGGCTGAAACACTGTTCATCTGTTTCTTTCTCTGGAAGTTGTCATCAACTGATGCTGCTGCTGCTGCTGCTAAGTCTCTTCAGTCGTGTCTGACTCTGTGTGACACCATAGACGGCAGCCCACCAGGCTCCCCCATCCCTGGGATTCTCTAGGCAAGAACACTGGAGTGGGTTGCCATTTCCTTCTCCAATGCATGAAAGTGAAAAGTGAAAGTGAAGTCGCTCAGTCCTGTCCGACTCCTAGAGACCCCATAAACTGCAGCCTACCAGGCTCCTCCGTCCATGGGATTTGCCAGGCAAGAGTACTGGAGTGAGGTGCCATTGCCTTCTCTGTTAACTGATGCTATGTCCCCACAAATGCCCATGAGCCCGGCCAGGGAAGACCTTGGTGGGAGACCTAAATATGTTTTTTCCCTGCATATTTGAGCTCCAAAGATTCATAGCCACCTTCAGGAAACTTACTGTAAAATGTTCAAGAAAGGGGAGGAGAGAGAACATCAAGGAAGAGGCATTTGCCCACACACCTTTGTGCCTGCCTTGGATTGGAGGAGTATTCCTCTGCAGACCTGTGAATGTCTGGGGCTGCACTTAGCACAGGCTGCAAATACAAAGCTGGATTATAAAGGAGATCAGTGTCCCCTCCATAGAAGGGCAGCACCTGGTCTGAGGCTTGGGCTAAGAATATATACTTGGTTCTGTCTGTCTTGTATAACTCGGTATCCAGGTCACTATATGACTCTCTACTTTGGAGCTTGGTAGTTCTCTCTTTGCTTGAGCTGAAGTATCTGCCATCTTCCTTGACTTATTATATGAAAATCAAATGAGTGCGTTTATTCCGGCCACACACTTTCAGGGCGGGTGCTTGAAGATGAAAGAAGTAGCAGGTTTGACGGTACAAGTGAATGTGAAAGTCGCTCAGTCGTGTCCGACTCTTTGTGACCCCATGGACTATACAGTCCATGGAATTCTCCAGGCCAGAATACTGGAATGGGTAGCTATTCCCTTCTCCAGGGGATCTTTCCTACCCAGGAATTGAACCCAGGTCTCCTGCATTGTAGGCAGATTCTTCGCCAGCTGAGCCGCAAGGGAAGCCCTGACATGTACAAGTAGTGTCTAAAAAATAAAGAATCAAATACCTGTCTTTAATCCAAAATTGATCAGACTTATGCTTTTTTAAAGCAATTTAAAACACTTTCAAACACACAGAAAAGTTTACATGTTTAATTTTTGCTGAATCATTTGAGAGAATGTTGCAGATGTCATAATTCTTTATTCCCTTACAGCATCACAATGTAATAATCAAGAAATTCAACATGGGGAGGGCGGTTTAAGAGGGAGGGCACCCATGTTTACCTATGGCTGATTCATGTTGATGTTTGGCAGAAACAATTCTGTAAAGCAATTATCCTTCAATTTAAAAATAAATTAAAAAAAAAAGAAATTCAACACAGGTATACTACAATTCTTCTACCATTCTTCAACATAGAGTCCATGTTCAAGTTTCACCCTTGTCCCAATAACAGTCTTTATAACAAATTTTATTTTTTGATTCTAGACTCAACATAGTAGTAATTGTTTTCAGTCTCCTTATATCTAGATTAGTTTTCAGCCTTTCTTTGAGCTGAGTTAGACATTTTTGAAGAGTACAGGCTATTTGTTTTGTAGAAAGTCCCTTAGTTTGTGCTTGTAGGATGGGTTCCTTGTGATAAGATCCAGGCAAAGATATTGTGTTTTTCTTTGGCGGGGGGAGGGACAGAAATTCTACATAACTAATGTCATGTCCTTCTTAGCACAGCAAATCTGGAATTTTGTGATGTTATTTTGCTTTGTTATTGGTGACATTAGCTTTGATCATATGGTTAAAAATGAAAGTCATGCAGCATTTGGCAGTAGAATGAATAGTATAGAAGGTTTATTCTACTCTATTAAGTAAATTTTTGTATCTAATAGACTAATATGTGAGGAGATACTTTCAGACTATGCAAGTAAATGGTTCCTTAATAAAAATTTTAGCCAATGGAGTAAGTATCTGTAATGATTCTTCCTTGAAACAATTTATTACTATAGAGTTTGAAAATAATGATTTTCTAGCTAGTTCATTTCTTTCATGTAAGATGGTAAGAATTCTGCTGAAAAGGGGGGCTTCCCCTTTCTCTCTTCCTCTTTCCTTCCCTCTCTCATTTCATCATGATGTGATAGCTCCCTTTTCCTATGGTATTTTATTAGAATTTTAACCTGTTTGCAATGAAGAGTCTATGACCATTTTGTAGCTTTTGAACCCTGTGGATAACAAAGGCACCATATCAGCCTTTTCATCTCTGTAACCACTATACCACAAGCTTCACTGTATCAGTGTGCACAAACATTTTAAAATATATCCCACACAAAGAAACACGTTTCCCATTATAATCCTGTGTTCATATACCTGTGCATTAACATAAGCTGAAAAATACCACTTAGGTTTATTACCCTTAACACATGCAAATCATATTGTCTAGTCTGTTGTTTTTTAAAAGGTGGCATCCATCTATGTGAGTCTGCTCAATATACCATAGCAGAATACCATCGACTGGATGGCATGGACAACTTGCTTCTCGGTTCTGGAGACTGGATCAAGTACAGTCAGATCCAACTCCCCCCTGAGGATCCTGTCTCTGTCAGCAGATGCTTGCCTTCTCACTGTGTCCTCACAGCAGAGACAGAAAGAGAGACACACGCGGAGAGAAAGAGACTGAGGTAGGGTCAGGGGAGAGGGAGAGAGAGGAAAAGTTCTCTGGCCATCCCTTCTTATAAGAACACTAGGACCTCAGGATATCATTTAAACCTAACCACTTCCCAAAGGAATCATCTCCTACACCCATCACATTGGGCATCCAGGCTTCAACACACGACTGTTGTGGAGGACACAATTCAGTCCACAGCACCACCTCAAAAACTGATCTCATATCCATCACTGGGTAACGACCCACAGTTTGAAAAACTCTGTTCTGTGACTCATATTTTGCCCACCGTCTCTGAACTCTAGGGAAGTTTCTACTAAGTTCTATGTTAATCTCTCCTATTGTTCTAACCACATGCACACATAAGCACCACAGTCCTATATGATGTGCAGATAAATAGTACTGAGAACGTATAATGGCAAACATTCCTTGAAATACAAAAAAAAAAAAAATGGCCTCCCAAATTCAAATACATTATCATATAAAAACAACTTCCTAAAAAAAAAAAAAAAAAAAACTTCCTAGCTATTTACAGAGTAGCAAATACATTAAACCATTGTTGTCTGCTATTCAGAGCGAGGAGGCCCATTTTATACATGGAGGCTGTTTGCATGTGGGACCCATGGATTATTCATTACTATGCTGTTTCCTGGTCATTTCAATTACTCATTTACCTTAACCAGGTTGACTGATGTTCTTTCTTTCGTCAAATAACTCATTGTTAGACTGAATCGACCAAGTAACAGCTTGTGTTTTGGAGATAGTGCAAGTAAAGGCAGAGCTGACAGTTAATCTAAATGAGACCATTTGTTTTGGGTGGATCTTAATGCAGTCTTAAGGAAAACAACCATCAGAAACTATCCCTGGACAGATAAGATAATAATTTTGAGAAACAGAAGGTAGCTATTATTTAAGCTTTCCTTCTTTTAATTTGTTTCTTAATAATGTGAAGCTCCTTGGGAATGATGAAATAGATACCAAATATTTTTCTAAGCTAATGAAATATTTTTGTCAGGAATTTAACAAATGAATTTGTTTTATTATCCAAAGAAGGTCCATAGAAAAAGTTGCTGGGGATTAATCACTCAAACCTGAAATCAACACTTTGATATTTCAGATATACTTGAGAATGTCATTGAGTCATACTACCAATTCCCCAGGGCTGGGTTCTTTAGAATATTTCAGAATGCAATCCATCCTGGAAATCTATATTTCTCCAAATAAGATAGTTTCTTGTGTTCACCATTAAGCTTTTTCTTTAGTGAAT
This sequence comes from Bos grunniens, assembly GCF_055505025.1. NCBI lineage: Eukaryota > Metazoa > Chordata > Mammalia > Artiodactyla > Bovidae > Bos > Bos grunniens. The sequence continues at coordinate 12,175,061 of NC_141190.1, forward strand.
TTAAGGGTGATTGGTGACTCCCATGTTAAAATTATCTGGGCTATAACTGTCAGAGTGATCATACTCTATGGTTTAGAACTATGAGTCTTGTATAGTCATTTACTGTTGGTGCTAACTTATACCTATTTGTCATACTTATATACTGTTCCTATCTAAATAATTCCCACCAACCAACGAAGGTGGAATAATCTCTACACAAATAGAGGTGATGATCGAGTGCCTTAATTTTCATAAGACATCAACCTCTTTCTTTTTACTGTCAACCAGTTTTTAAAGACCAAAGATGGTCCAGAATCAGCAATGAACAAAATCGGTTCAGTTCAGTCACTCAGTCATATCCGACTCTTTGCGACCCCATGAACTGCAGCACACCAGGCCTCCCTGTCCATCACCAAGTGCCAGAGTCTACTGAGTCAGTGATGCCATCCAACCGTCTCATCCTCTGTCAACCCCTTCTTCTCCTGCCCTCAATCTTTCCCAGCATCAGGTCTTTTCAAATGAGTCAGCTCTTTGCATCAGGTGGCCAAAGTATTGGAGTTTCAGCTTCAACATCAGTCCTTCCAATGAACACCCAGGACTGGTCTCCTTTAGAATGGACTGATTTGATCTCCCTGCAGTCCAAGAGACTCTCAAGAATCTTCTCCAACACCACAGTTCAAAAGCATCAATTCTTCAGCACTCAGCTTTCTTTATAGTCCAAATCTCACATCCATACATGACCACTGGAAAAACCATAGCCATGAAGATGGACCTTTGTTGATAAAGTAATGTCTCTGCTTTTGAATATGCTGTCTAGGTTGGTCATAACTTTCCTTCCAAGGAGTAAGCGTCTTTTAATTTCATGGCTGCAATCACCATCTGCAGTGATTTTCAGTTCAGTTCAGTTCAATCACTCAGTCGTGTCTGACTCTCTGTGACCCCATGAATTGCAGCACACCAGGCCTCCCTGTCCATCACCAACTCCCAGAGTTCACTCAGGCTCACATCCATCGAGTCAGTGTTGCCATCCAGCCATCTCATCCTCTGTCATCCCCTTCTCCTCCTGGCCCCAATTCCTCCCAGCAGCAGAGTCTTTTCCAATGAGTCAACTCTTCGCATGAGGTGGCCAAAGTACTGGAGTTTCAGCTTTAGCATCATTCCTTCCAAAGAAATCCCAGGGCTGATCTCCTTCAGAATGGACTGGTTGGATCTCCTTGCAGTCCAAGGGTCTCTCAAGAGTCTTCTCCAACACCACAGTTCAAAAGCATCAATTCTTCAGTGTTCAGCTTTCTTCACAGTCCAACTCTCACATCCATACATGACCACTGGAAAAACCATAGCCTTGACTAGACAGACCTTTGTTGGCAAAGTAATATCTCTGCTTTCAATATGCTATCTAGGTTGGTCATAACTTTCCTTCCAAGGAGTAAGCGTCTTTTAATTTTATGGCTGCAGTGATTTTAGAGCCCCCCAAAATAAAGTCAGCCACTGTTTCCACTGTTTCGCCATCTATTTGCCATGAAGTGATGGGACCAGATGCCATGATCTTAGTTTTCTGAATGTTGAGCTTTAAGCCAACTTTTTCACTCTCCTCTTCTACCTTCATCAAGAGGCTCTTTAGTTCTAAACATTTTCAGAAGAAAAACCTGACATTATCTAGTGCCTGAGTTTTTATCCAAAGTTCAATTATACAAAATGCATGGAAGATCGCCTATATGATCTATAGCCTCTTCATTGCTCAGTTTTCTTGAGTTGGGAGAAAGTATAAAAAGCAGTCATAATAAATTTGCCTTACATCTCTATAGGGATGCATGCATGCACGCTCAGTCACTTCAGTTGTATCTGACTCTTTGAAACCTATGGGCTGTAGTCCACCAGCCTCCTCTGTCCATGGAATTCTCTAGGCAAGAATACTGTAGTGGGTTGCTATGCCCTCCTCCAGGGGATCTTCCCGACCCAGGAATTGAATCCATGTCTCCTGGATTGCAAGCAGATTCATTTATTGTCTTGTATACTTAGAGAATAGGCAGAACTTTTCCTTTAGTGTCCCAAAAGACAAAATAAAATGATTGGATATCAATACAGAAAACAGTGATGAAATGTCTCTATTTGCCCAGAATGGCCTGGTTTCTACCTGTTGTTCTAATGTAATTATGAATAGCGACTTCTTTTATCATTTTCAAAATTGTTTGGGTTTGAAATGTAATTATGCGGTCCCCCTATCACAGGAACACAAATTCTGCCCCAGTTTGGAGTTAAGAAAAGGAGACCAAGCATTTTCCCTCTCAGAAACAGTAGTTTTCTTACTTATAGAGTTTGTCTTTGTGTCATGGGCAAACCCCTAAACAGTCTACCTGAATAGAAACAACATTGGAGCCAACGATCTGGGACTGGTCAGGTCTTGGAAAAGTAAAATTCCAGCTTTGACCAAGTCTTGGAAGCAGTGTGGACATTTGAATGTTTCTCTACAATGTCTTGAGTAGGAAATACAGGGTTAGGAAAACTTTTTCTTCACAGAGGTTATAGGATTCAAAGTAAGACCATAGTCAGAGAGGAAGATTTCCTTAACTTTGATAAATTCTTTGGCACACAGCTCAAACACCAATGGTATCCTGTAGCCCCATGCTGATGACTTTAAAATATTTGGATGTTATAAAAATAACTTATTTCTATGGTGTATATGGCCAAGACTACTGTTTAGAACCTTTTATTCACCCCTACAGGGGCTGTAAAGAAAAACTGTATGCATGAGTGACACTCAAGAAATAAAAACTATTTCTTTCCTTGATTATATTTATAAATCATCAGCATACATTTGTAACCCCAGAGAGTACAATATCCTTACATAGGATGCATACCAGAGTCATTATTTCTTTAAAAATCTTTTTTGAAAATATAGTGGCAATTTTCATTTGAAAGTCAGACATCCTACAACAGCTAGCAAATTGCAGACCCACGAAGTCAGCTACATTTCTGTCCTTTCCTTGATTAGAGAATTGGGCAGAAATGATCAAGATCAATTCAGGATGCATGAATTTCACCTTCTTCAGTTTCTGAATGTTATACGAGGCCTGTAATTTCGTCTACAAGATGGCGCTCTTAGGGAGTGAACAAAGAAAGCAATTGATGCTTTATTCTTATTCTTGCAAATCATTTTGCTTATTACCTTCTTCAAAGTACAATTGAGTGAACAGTGATTATTCTTGCATAGGCATATATGTGGAAGAAGCTAAAAATGAATGGCATGAAAATAGCTTTCAGCTTCCAAAATCATTTGTTCAATCTGCCAAATGTGGCCAGATTTGCACAGTGGATGTCAAACTTAAAATAGAGTAGACTTTTCCAGCTTTGTGGCTAGCTCTGGGTCCAGTAATGTAAGGTGAACAGAAGTAAAAATTACTAATGTGGATTTTTCTACCTATGGTCAGGACTATGGAGAGAATTTGAAAACACATCCTTACTTCTCAGAGTACACATTACAGCTTAACAAGCACTGATGTAGTTGGTAGGTGGTATGTGCAAAGCTTCAGAAGCATATGGACCCATCTAGAACTTGAAGCATGTTTACTTCAATGCCATGTCTATTGAGTTCCTACTATGCACTTTACAGGTATATATTTGTGAAATTAGTTCATGGATTCTATTCTATGAATGACTAGAAATAAATGTTTAGTTGGTTGAGTTCACATAAATTTTTCTTCCTTTTCCCTTGTCTGCCATTATAAGTATGTATCCTTAGTTAGTGCTCTTAGAGTGTGTAAATGTATTTTTTCCTATCTAAATCATTTGCAAATGACTGCCCACATGAATTTCATTTCATGAATTTCCATTAATTGTATATATTACTCTTCAGCTTACACATATACAGTCAACTCTCACTTAGGCACAATGATTAAGGAATGGTCACTAATAGTTCACTGACCATTCTGGTTATCTGATAATTATATGACACATTTCCAGAAATTAAGCAAAATTGCAAGCACTATGTAACACGTCATTTAATCTTGTCTTTCACAGGCACAGGGGATTTTAGAATCTTCATGTGGCTCAAACTCTATTGTTACATGAACACCAAGGCTTATCAAAATTTATCTTTGGGATATATTTTATGGGGACTCAGCCCTCTTTTCCTCATCCCTGATTAATGTACTCTTCTTTCTGAAATCTGAGTGCTTGTTAAAAGGATAAGTTCATTTTACTTCTCTGCTTAAAAATAGCAATGGCTCTCTTTCTTTCAGGATAAAAATTCAAAATTGTCAGTATGGTCTGGACCATACATACTTTTCAGGGTCACACATCATCAAGCTTCTCTATTTCCCAGTTCCACTCAGCACAGGTGTATTATCTCTATCTCTTCAGTCTATCCTCCAATTAGAAAAATGATTTTCAGATCCCAGAAGTCTCTGTGTACTTCCTGGCCTCCAGGCCTCTGCACCTGCTGCCCCTGTGACTGGACCATTATTTTTCTGTTCTATACTTTCTATCCCATTGCATGAATAATTCATATCCCTTCAGATATCAGCTTTACCGTGAATTTATCCAAGTGTCCTGCCTGCCTCTCTGATACCTCTTTGAGCCTCAGCCCCTGCACTTCAGTTATATCTGACTCTTTGTGACCCTATGGACTGTAGCCTGTCAGGTTTCCCTGTCTATGGGACTGTCCAAGCAAGAATACTGGAGTGGGTTACCATGCCCTCCTCCAGGGGATCTTCCTGACCCAGGGATCGAACCCACATCACATTGTGTCTCCTACATTGGCAGGTGAGTTCTTTACCAGTAGCACCACCTGGGGCGCCCCAGGGATCCCATAGCAGATCACTAAACATCCTTCATCCCAGCACTTTGGACTCAGATTTCCTGTTTATCTCTCTGTCTCCCCAAGTCTTTTAGGTCCTCTATGGTAATGAGTTAAATCTTTCTCACCATTAAAAACCCAATAGCTAATACAGTGACAAATGTAGATGTCGCTCCATATATTTTAATGAAATAAATGAACGTACTGCTTTATCAAAAACCATAAAATTTAATCTGTTTAAATATCCCTTTTCTATATGCACTATAAGAAAAGATAGCAGATAAACTATTTACAATGAATCTTTAGTTACCTGGGTGTGTGCCCTAGGAGATTTGTTCTAAAATTAATACCCAATATTAACATATTTGCTTGTAACTTCTTTTCAGAAAAGATAAGTGCAGATTGGGCAAATGCAGAGCTGGTTAGGCCAAAACCAGCTGGTTAGGCTGCCCTTCATAAAAATGAATATAAGATTCTGCTCATTTGTATGCTTTGATTATTACAAGAGAAGATGGATTACAGACTATGTCGTTAGAACAAAGAGTGGCAGAAAATGTGAAAAAGGAACTGTGGATGTATCATGTTAAATAGATTCTCCATTCTGGTGAAACTGCAAACTAAATATGATAAAACTCTGAGAATTTAATTAAGCAATTACATACAGGAAAAGTATTTAATTAAGAGGAAATCAATAGGATTTCAAGTTTGTTCAGAAATAATCAAACTCAACTGATGTCTTCGTCTTCCAGGAAAGCATCCTCATAAAGAAATGGTACCTCCCATCCTCACCTCTGCCTCTTGAGAAATTTGTATGCAGGTCAGGAAGCAACAGTTAGAACTGGACATGGAACAACAGACTGGTTCCAAATAGGAAAAGGAGTACGTCAAGGCTGTATATTGTCACCCTGCTTATTTAACTTCTATGCAGAGTACATCATGAGAAACACTGGACTGGAAGAAACACAAGCTGGAATCAAGATTGCTGGGAGAAATATCAATAACCTCAGATATGCAGATGACACCAACCTTATGGCAGAAAGTGAAGAGGAACTAAAAAGCCTCTTGATGAAGTGGAGAGTGAAAAAGTTGGCTTAAAGCTCAACATTCAGAAAACGAAGATCATGGCATCTGGTCCCGTCACTTCATGGGAAATAGATGGGGAAACAGTGGAAACAGTGTCAGACTTTATTTTTCTGGGCTCCAAAATCACTGCAGATGGTGACTGCAGCCATGAAATTAAAAGACGCCTCCTCTTTGGAAGGAAAGTTATAATCAACCTAGATAGCATATTCAAAACCAGAGACATTACTTTGCCAACAAAGGTCCGTCTAGTCAAGGCTATGGTTTTTCCTGTGGTCATGTATGGATGTGAGAGTTGGACTGTGAAGAAGGCTGAGTGCCGAAGAATTGATGCTTTTGAACTGTGGTGTTGGAGAAGACTCTTGAGAGACCCTTGGACTGCAAGGAGATCCAACCAGTCCATTCTGAAGGAGATCAGCCCTGAGATTTCTTTGGAAGGAATGATGCTAAAGCTGAAACTCCAGTACTTTGGCCACCTCATGCGAAGAGTTGACTCATTGGAAAAGACTCTGATGCTGGGAGGGATTGGGGACAGGAGGAGAAGGGGATGACAGAGGATGAGATGGCTGGATGGCATCACTGACTCAGTGGACGTGAGTCTGAGTGAACTCCGGGAGTTGGTGATGGACAGGGAGGCCTGGCGTGCTGCGATTCATGGGGTCACAAAGAGTCGGACATGACTGAGTGACTGATATGATATGATATGACCCTCAAAGATGTGGCCAAAGACACAGAGTCCGGTGGCAATGCCTGAGAGAGGGCTCCTAGCTGTGCACGAGTGGGAAGATCTGGGGCAGGAAGTCTGCGTTTGTAGTAATTGGCTGTGCTGTGGTGCTTGATAACCCTCCAATCCAAAGGTTTCCAAACATAAATGCTTATTTCTGATGTGCATTTCATGTTGGCTGTGTCAGTTATAGCTCCATGTCAATATCACTTTACTGCAAATCCCGGCTGAAGGAGAAGCACCTTTTGGGACATGGCATTCTTATGGGGAAGGAGACATGAAAGCAGTGTTTAAACACACGATCATGGCTATGGTTCTTTTCAGATATGATGTGTCATAACTGCTTCCACGCCATTGGCCAAAACACATCATCTGTCGAAGCCTGATATTAGACTGAAGAAGTGCCTGCCAGCAGCACAGAAGCTCTGCAAGTCGTGTGTATGCGCTCTTATAAAAGGGAGTGAATACTTGGGAACAATAATACAATAGACTGACAGTCCTTGAACTGGGACACTCAGAAAACCGAGTCAAAATGAGGAACATGGCAGGGACGTGTGAGTTTGAAAATGAAAGGCCCTATGGGATAACATTTCTAAAACCTGTGGCTAGTCCTCTATTATATGTGGAAGTTGTGTGGCTGGAGGTTAAGGGCTCATGCACAGAGATCTCAGATTGTGCTGGATGGGAATTGCTTTATTTGCTTGGTGACCTGGTGAGGCACTTCACTTTTCTGAGCCTCAGTTTCTCTGGCAGAGTCTATTTTCTGATCATGAAATATCAAAGAAAAATCCACATGCTTCTCTTATATTTAATCACTCCACCTGCAGTTAAGGTGAGGCCATGAGATAGGTTCTGGGCAATGGGATAGGAAACTTCCAGATATGGCCCCTAAAATCTGCCCTGAGACCCTCAGCTCATTTTCTTCTCTTCTGCAGAGCAAGAATTGGAGAAAATATAGATCTCTGAATCACTCGAAGACTCACACAGGAAAGCTACCCAACCCACCTAAGACTGTGCTGGGGTGACAACTCTGGGTTGTGTTAAGTCATTGAAATCTATTTTGTTTCTGCACTGATCATTCATCTACAGAAGAGGCCAAAGAATGAATTGCATTTTACAAAGATGAATCGAGATAATTTACACAAAGCACAGGGATTTCCCAGGTGGTGCTAGTAGTAAAGAATCCGGCTGCCAATGCAGGAGATGTAAGAGATGCAGGTTCCATCTCCGGGTCTGAAAGATCCCTTGGGGAAGGGTATGGCAACCTGCTCCAGTATTCTTGTCTGGAGAATCCCATGGACAGAGGAGCCTATCAGGCTATAGTCCATAAGGTCGCAAAGAGCTGGACACAACTGAAGTGACAGCATGCATGCAAAGTGCAGAGCAATGTTTGGCACCATAAAGGCTCATTTTGTGGTGTTACAATTTATTTTAAGGTCATGTTTATTTAGAGATTAAGAATAAAGTCATTAATATCAGTAGATCTAGTTTATATTCCAGTTCTGCTACAAACTAACCATGCATGTTAAGAACATTATTTAACTTCTCTATGGCTCAATTTCTTTGTTTCTAAAATGACCATAAAAAATAACATTCAACTTACAAGGCTGTGAATTTATACTAAGATAACCCATGTGGTGGTGGTGGTGGTGGTGTGACGGGTGGTGATCTTTTGCCTGATCTACTATTATAGAAGCAGAGTTGACTGTCAAGTAAAAGAAGTAAGGTGGCAAGCTTATGTGGAGACTGAACCATGATTCTGATGTGATCAACTGAGCTGACTGGTCACAACGTAAGTACTTGTAGAACTGTCTCCATCCATAAAGACAGTGCCCAGATAATGGCGGACTCTCTATATCAGCAAGTGGTTTTTCTGCTGAAGACATGAAAAACTTAGGAGCTGGGAAAACACATATCTACCATTTTAACTTTGTTGTGTTTGTATTTTTTTTTTAAATAATTTTAATGAAGTAAGGGATGCAGCATTAAAAATTATTATGTTTTCAATTAAAATAGTTACATAGTTCATTGTAGAAAGAAGCATAGATGTTTGTACAGAAAAAACTGCATAGTTCTAATACAAGAAATAACTAGTAATTTCTTTGTATTTACATTCAACCTTTTTTTTCTATGGGTAAGCTTTGTTTGTTTAACATAGTTGGATTTTCTAGAGTTTTATTAAAATCATGACATAAATATCGTTTTCAAGGACTTAATTAAATGAATGTACCAGTTTACTTAATCATATATTTATTTGGGGTCATTAATTTGTTTTATTTTTTGCTATAATAAATAATGCTCCTGTTAATTTTTCTGTTATATATTTTTCCATGTTTTGATTTATTAGGACAAATTCACAGAATTGAAATCACTAAGTCAGATAGAAGAAATATTTATAAGAAATAATATATTGGCAAATTGTTAACCCCAGAAATACAGTCATCTCTTGATATATGCACACTAAAATCCTTTGATTCTCAAGTCCCTTACATAAAATACATTTGCATGTAACCTACACACATCTTTTAAATAATCTCTAGAAAACTCATAGTACTAATACAATGTAAATGCTATGTAAATAGTTGTAAACACAGTGTAAATACTACATTTGCTGGCAGGTGCAACAAATTCAAATTTTGCTTTTTGGAATGTTCTGGAATTTAAAAAAAATGTTATCTATCTGCAGTTGGTAAATCCACAGATTTGGAACCTGCAGATATGGAGGGCTGACCATATATGAAAATGATTTCATGTGGCCCACCATGGTTTTAATTTTTAAAGAAATATTTGCTAATTGTTTGCAAATATTTACTAATATATTTATATTTATAGATTTAAATATATAATTATTTTCTTAATGATACATGAGTTTGAAAAATCTTCCAAGTTTATTATTAGTGCATGGTTTTTGAGTGGTTAGTGAATAGTTCTTTATGTCAGTTGCCAATATCAAATATTTTTATTACTGATTTGCATGACTGTTTCTAAAATTAAAGTTATTAGACATACTGTCTTCTAAATTTATATCATCCTTTATATCAGGAGAACTAGAAGCTGCCTCTGCTCTTCTTAGCTCACTTTTAACTAATTAGGTGGCTATTTTTTTTTTTTTACTATCTCTCATATACTCTCACAGGCTTAGCAGGTAACTCAGTGGTAGAGAATCCGCCTGCCAATTCAGGAGACATAAATTTGATCCTTGGGTCAGGAAGATCCCCTGGAGAAGGAAATGGCAACCCACTCCAGTATTCTTGCCTGAAAAATCCCACGGACAGAGGAGCTTGGAAAGCTATAGTCCATGTTATTGCAAGAGTCAGACACAACTTAGCGACTAAACAATAAAAACATATACTCTCATAACTAGATTTCCCAATGATTGTAGTTAAAATCAGTGGGTGAACTTGCAAGCTTAACAGAAGCAACAGTCCCTGAAGATAGACCTCATGCAGACTTTTCAACTTTTAGTAGATAGATTTGATATCTGTTTCTTTCTTTTTAAAAAATAGCATAGTTACAGAATTTTATTTAAGTCCCTGTTTTTATGCAAAATGTTTCTTCTAACACAACTCGGAACTGTCAGAGAGGGACTGAACTATGGCCGAGTTTCTGTGTAAATTGAAATATGAGAAATAATTGGAGTCTTCATAGAAATGTCCATTTCTGGCTATAACTCACATTGCCATTTGAACTTCAGACATTTTAGATTACCTCTTCCCAGATTACAGTTCTAAGCACTGGGAGTGTTTTCTCAGAATTCCTCCCATGGAGGTGCTGTTTTCCATGATTGCCAACTTTTCTACTGCTTTGTACCAGGACAGGCAGACTCTGGGATACAAGCTGTCAGTTGAGCCTTTATGTGTGGCTTATGCTGGGGCTGGAGAAGGCAATGGCACCCCACTCCAGTACTTTGCCTGGAAAATCCCATGGATGGAGGAGCCTGGTAGGCTGCAGTCCATGGGGTCGAGAAGAGTCGGACACGACTGAGCGACTTCACTTTCACTTTTCACTTTCCTGCATTGGAGAAGGAAATGGCAACCCACTCCAGTGTTCTTGCCTGGAGAATCCCAGGGACGGGGGAGCCTGGTGGCTGCTGTCTGTGGGGTCGCACAGAGTCGGACACGACTGAAGCGACTTAGCAGCAGCAGTATGCTGAGGCTACTTTCATGCCTGCCATTAAAGTAGCTACGTTTCCAAGTGCCACAGTGCTAAGCAGAAACACTCAAGGTCATATGTGACTTTTTTTATATAGTGAATTCTATTTGGACCATTGTTTTCCCTCAGTTCTCACCTATTCTCATGTTTTAGGCAGCAAATCTCAAAGATTTTGACTTAAGGATTTCAAACGCACCAGGATAACACACTGCACAAAACTGCTATTGTAAATACCACAATCCGTGTCTTCTAGCATTAAAAGGCATCGTCCACCCTTTCATTCATTTGACAAATATTGACTGCCTAGGGGAGCTAGTCTGCCTGCATTTGAATTCCAATTCATTTATTTAGCAACTCGGTAAATTTAGTAAGTCTAATTAATCTTCTCAGTTTTTCTCATCTGAATTGCATTATTTCAACTATGATGACTATAATCCAGGCACTGTGCTAGATGTGATGAACACTTTAGTGATTAAAACAAGCATGGTTTAAACTTTCATGGAGTGTAAACTCAGTCAGGAGAGGTATCTGGGCTTTGGAGAAGATAATAGAGGATGTCTAAATTTGAACCTCTCTACCTAGCTTCATAAAATACACAAAGGATAACAAGGAGAGGAAATTAAATCTCCCATAGTTCACAGTTACAACTTTAGTAGGCAGAAGAATATAAAAACTCTCAATTGACACATAGGTGAAAGAACATGTCTAAAAATAGTAGAGTCTGCTCAGGAGTCTGAAAGAGTTGAGAATCAATTGGACATTCTGTAGAATGAGAGAGAGGGCAGTGGCGTCAGCGTGTCACTATGACACAGATAGTATCAACGGAAGTTTATCCCCAAAAGGACTGGGTCTTCATTCTGAATGGAGAAATAATATAAAGTGTACATTCAGAAATGGATAGGAGCTCTGGCTACCAAGAAGTCTAATGGAGGATTAGAAAAGGAGTGTCACAGACAGGTACCACCCCCATGGAATCTGTCTCTTGGTAGCTCAGAGATAAAGAGAAAGAAGGAGGCATTTGAAGGTAAATGCCACAACTTAATATGATAAAATCAAAGATTCAGAAGAAAATAGACCCAAAGGTCACTTATTAAAGAAATTGCACCTCACTATAGCAATAGAAGAAGACTTTCTTAAACCAAGAAATCAAGTAAACCACTCAAACTCCTATAATGCTGCTGCTCTAGGAAAACCCAACCCAAATGCACTGTTGTTGGGTGCCAGTAACGAAGAGTCCCAACACGCCTACTGAGGTGTTACACGTAATAAAAGCAGTGGTTCAAGGAAAACACATAGACTCAAATACTTATTACGTTAATAAAGATTTCTTTAAAATGCTGGTATATTAAACATCCAGCTCAAATAGTTAAAAATTTTAAAACAGACATTTCTCCAAAGAAGACATACAGATGGCTAACAAACACATGAAAAGATGCTCAACATCACTCATTATCAGAGAAATGCAAATCAAAACCACTATGAGGTACCATTTCACACCAGTCAGAATGGCTACGATCCAAAAGTCTACAAGCAATAAATGTTGGAGGGGGTGTGGAGAAAAGGGAACCCTCTTACACTGTTGGTGGGAATGCAAACTAGTACAGCCACTATGGAGAACAGTGTGGAGATTCCTTAAAAAACTGGAAATACAACTGCCATATGACCCAGCAATCCCACTGCTGGGCATACACACTGAGGAAACCAGAATTGAAAGAGACACGTGTACCCCAATGTTCATTGCAGCACTGTTTATAATAGCCAGGACATGGAAGCAACCTAGATGTCCATCAGCAGACAAATGGATAAGAAAGCAGTGGTACATATACACAATGGAGTATTACTCAGCCATTAAAAAGAATACATTTGAACCAGTTCTAATGAGGTAGATGAAACTGAAGCCTATTGTACAGAGTGAAGTAAGCCAGAAAGAAAAACACCAATACAGCATACTAACGCATATATGTGGAATTTAGAAAGATGGTAACAATAACCCTGTATGCTAGATAGCAAAAGAGACACAGATGTATAGAACAGTCTTTTGGACTCTGTGGGAGAGGGCGAGGGTGGGATGATTTGGGAGAATGGCAGTGAAACATGTATAATATCATATGTGAAATGAATCGCCAGACCAGGCTCGATGCATGATACAGGATGCTCGGGGCTGGTGCACTGGGATGACCCAGAGGGATGATATGGGGAGGGAGGTGGGAGGAGGGTTTAGGATGGGGAACATGTGTACACCCGTGGCAGATGCATGTTGATGTATGGCAAATCCAATACAATATTGTAAAGTAAAAAAAAAAAAAAAGCAGAAGGAAAGAAATGTCAAAGAAAACTACAAAAGTAATTTATAAAACAAAAACATGAGGACTAACAAATAATTATTCTCAGTTATTTTCACATGTGATAATGAAGATCCTATGTTTAAAAAGTCTCCTGAAGTTTTCTTACATTACTGATGGAAGGCAAAAAATGATCCAGTCACTTGGGAAAAGAGGGATTTTTCTCAGAAAGTTAAACATGCTCTTATCATAGCATCTATTAATCCTATTCTTTGGCATTTACCCAAGTCTCATGAGAACTATGTTCACTCAAAAGCCTGAATACAAATGTTTATAGTAACTTAATAGTCACCCAAAACTTGAAACATCCCAGTCCTTCAACTGGTGTGTAGATAAACAAACTGTGATACATCCATAACACAGAATACTTCTCAACAAATAAAAGGAACAAACTATTAATGTGTAAAACAATATGGTTGAATATCAATTGTGTCAAAGAAGCTAGACTCCACTTACATGAAATTCTGGAAAAGGCAAAATTATAAAACAAAAAGCCAATCATTGGGGTTGGTAGGAGGATTAATTATAAAAAGGCATAATGGAAATTTGAGGGTGATGGAAGTGTTCCATGTCTTAATTTTAATGGTGTTTACATGACTATAAACATAGCTTAAAACAGGGAACTGTATATTTGAAATGGTAAATTTTCCTGTATGCAAACTATACCTCAATTAATCTGACAGCACCTCAGAGATTTAAATTTTAGAGAGTCTTGCTAAAATGTTTACAGATAAAATGATATCTAATATTTTATTCCAGATAATCTGATGGTTTGGAGAGTAGTTGGAAGTATACATAAAATCAGATTGCCTAAGGGTTGCAATTGGTTGAAGTTAGGGTGCACTTGATTCCCCCTGGGTCAGAAAGATCCCCTGGAGGAAGGGATGGAAACCCACTCAAGTATCCTTGCCTGGAGAATGTCATGGACTGAGCGGCTTGGTGGGCTACAGGCTATAGAGTTGCAAAGAGTCGGACACGAGTGGAGTGACTTGGCATGCATGCACACAGGGCCCATCACTCTACTCACCTTGCTATTCTGTATATGTGACATTTCTCATCATAAGCAATATTTTAAATGTAAAGTTATTTGGAATTAGAAGTTAGTCAACACAGAAGAAAAAGTCAATTTCACGTATTTTTACGTTCAAGATACAAATCTTGGTATATTTTGCAGTAAGCTGTTATGTTGTTACCAATGAAAAAGACTTGTTGGAAGTCTTGAGCTTGAAAGACTAATTTGGAATTTCATGAAGTAGGTATGCTCCATAGGAGTCCCATATTAAACAAATTAAACTGTATTTTTCTTAAAGTGCTTAATATCTTGATGTGGACTTCTCAGGTGGCTCAGTAGTAAAGAATCTGTCAGCCAATACAGGATACGTGGGTTTGATCCCTGGGTTGGGAAGATCCCCTGGAGGAGAAAATGGCAACCCACTCTAGTATTCTTGCCTGAAGAATCGCATGGACAGAGGAACCTGGTAGGCTACAGTCTATGGTGTTGCAAAGAGTCAGACGAAACTGAGCACACGTGCACACACACACACACCCATCTTGATGTATGGAATTTTAGCATTCTCACATTTATTTGTCTATATAATCCTCTTTTTTCCAGAGTGTTTGAAGAAATAGCATTGCATGGAACATACGTGAGATTCCATACAATACATATGTATAGTTGCTTAGGAGCCAAGAGGCAACTTAGTTCTGAGATTAAAACTTGGTGCTTCATATATTAGGGTACTGTTCTCCGCTACATCACATAATTCCCAGAAGTAAAGATGCTTAACAAAATAGAATTTATTTCTCTCTCACATGTCTGTCAAACGAAGGTATTTGGGTAGCAGGTGACTTTTCTTTATGTAGAATTTTCAGGAATTGATGTTCTTCCCATATTATTCCTTTTTCATCCTCTAGGGGCTCAGATCCTTCTTCATCTATCCAGCTCCAAGAAAGAAAGAATGAAGTCACCCTGATGTCTTAACCACCTTTGCCCAGAAGTGATACACATCACTTCTGCTTCCATTTCATTGATGACAGTTAGTCATATGGCCCAACTAGATATATCAGGGTCTGAACAATGGAGTTCCTGGCTGGGCAGTTGCTTTGTATGAAAAATGATCATGAATTTTGATGGACAGTTCACTGCTTCTACTATGGGTAGCATAAACAAAGGAGCAATTCAACTAATTCAGTATTTCTACCAGAGATTATGACTTTAATGATCTGAAGTGTGATCCTGGCATCAATATTTTAAAAATTTCCATAATATTTATTACTCAGTTTGAATTAAAAAACATAGGAGTAGTCATTAATTTTTAAAGAAGAAATTTATTTCTTTCTACTTTTTCCAGCTTTAGTGAGATACGATTGACAAGTAAAAATGTATGTTACGCTGAACAACATGATTTTTAAGAAACAGGTCTGTTATGTATGCTGCTACTGCTGCTAAGTCACTTCAGTCGTGTCCGACTCTGTGCGACCCCAGAGACGGCAGCCCACCAGGCTCCCCCATCCCTGGGATTCTCCAGGCAAGAACACTGGAGTGGGTTGCCATTTCCTTCTCCAATGCATGAAAGTGAAAAGTGAAAGTGAAGTCGCTCAGTTGTGTCCGACTCCTAGCGACCCCATGGACTGCAGCCCACCAAGCTCCTCCGTCCATGGGATTTTCCAGGCAAGAGTACTGGAGTGGGGTGCCATTGCCTTCTCCCTGTTATGTATAGGGCACCTCATTTTCTATATTACAAATGAAGCAAAGTGAAAGTCACTCAATTGTGTCTGACTCTTTGTGTCTGACAGTCCAGGGAATTCTCTAGGCCAGAATACTGGAGGGGATAGCCTTTCCCATCCCCATAGGATCTTCTCAAACCAGGGATCAAACCCAGGTCTCCCCCATTGCAGGCAGATTCTTTACCAGCTGAGTCACATGGGAAGCCCTTATTACAAATAACCCAATGGAAATGCTAACTTATCAAAAGATATTCTATTTAAAGTATTTAAAATTAGGTCAATGTGAACAAGCACTGCTAACGTGATGATCTGCAGCCAATGATATCTGGATCCCACTGGGCAGTATTCTCCAGAATGCTATGGCTTTGCTTCCCAACCAAAATAGATACATTTTCACCCAGCATACTCCTAGAATATAAATCATTTAGGTGGCTGAACCTTATTCTTTGATGGCATGATAGATCACTGGGCATTAGATCCTTGAAGAGATGCTATTTTTCAGAAGTTGCCTTTAAACCATCACTCATGCTGTCACAACAGATCCAAGTTTTATAGCCCCACAGCTAATATTCTAAATTATGGAAATAGACACTAAGCAGCATGTCCACCATAAAAAACTTTTTATAAAAGTATGCTTGAATTTTATTTCATTTATTTTGATGGATTGCATTAAACTAATTTGAATTTACTACACAATTGTCCGCAACTACATTTATCTGCTATGTGTCTAGGAGTTTTTGTCTCTATTCTTTAAGAAATGATTCATTTTGTTTTAGCCACACAGGTCCAGAGAACACTTGTCCATCATATTTGTATGTAAAGGTGTTTATGTTGTTTGATTATGGAACACTTTGTTCCCCCTGGAATGGAGACAATCAGAAAAGAGATGACCTTCATCTCTGTGCATAACTTCATTCTGTTTCTCAACATAATCAATTGATTTCTATGTTTGTCAGTTTGGTTTCATCAGCCGCCATAATGGTCAATTACTAAATAAGAATTGATCACCAAGTGGCCTGATGCTGTTTCCTTAGCAACCCTGTACCCAGTCTAGTTATTTAAATCATTTAAATGACTAGATCAGATTAGCCATTTGCCATTGGATCAATAGCACAGTGACCTGCATAAGACTGACTAATCTTATTGTGCACTTAGGCAAAGTCTTAGGAGGAATATGGTTGTTTAATTAATATACAAATATATTTCCCTGGGCAAAACAAAGTATTTGCAGATATGCTATCTAACATTGCAGCTATTTTATTTTTCTATAAAGTGAGAAAAATGCCAGCCTTAAAGTCTATGGTACAAAACCATAGATAATTTATTCACTTAACAAATGTTAATAAGGACAAAGTAAGATTTTATGAGCTGGATGTTGTGGATGTAGTGATGAATAATTCATAGTTCCTGCCTGCAAGTAAATCATAGGCTCATAACAGAGATATACTAGAGGAAATAATTTCAATAGAGCATGGTAAGTAAAACAAGTTCTGATAAATAGGGCGGGGGGGAGAGTTACTTTTTTCTACTTGAAAAGTTAGGGAATATGCACATAGAGGAGAAGAGGCTTAAGTAGGTTCTTGAAAGATTGACAGTTCAAGGTAAACAAAGGAGAGCATTATAGTCACAGGAGACCTAGGAAAGCACAAAATAGCACAATGTGTGTGTTTTTCCATATCTCTCGGTTGAAAGTGACAAAATCATAAAAACTAATTTGAGAAGAAACGTGGATTTTTATTGGAAATAGCAGTAGGAGGGCAGAATAATGACTCACTCTGCAATATCTACGTCCTAACAGCTGAAACCTGTTAGTATGTTGTGTTACATAGCAAAGAAAAAGTAAGGTTGCAGATGGAATTAAGGCTGGCAATAAGCTAAGTTTAATTAAGATAAGGAGATTGCCCTGGATCATCCAAGTAGACCCATTGTATCTATAATTACAAGGGTCTTTACACAGAGAAGAAGAAAGTGGAAACACAAGAACCACAATGGAAAATACTTACCCAGCATTTCTGACTTTGAAGATGGATGGAAACCAAAAGACAAGAACATGAGCAGTCTGCAGAAGCTGGAAAAGACGAGGAAACAAATTCTCCCTTAGTGCCTCTATAAAGAAATATAACCCTGCTGACACCTTGATTTTTAGCCCACTAACACTCATTTGGACTTCAGACTTATAGAGATGGAAGATAATAAAATATTTAAGCTACTGACTTTGTGGTAATTTGTAACAGGAGTAATAGGATAATGCATAAACTTACTTGAAATTTAGTTTACTTGAAATATAAATGAAGGGAAAGCTGGGGAATCAATCCTTAAGAAGGGTAGGGACAACTGGAACCAGATTCTCAATAATCTACATTTCTCTACTCTTTCTCTCTCAGTCTATTAGTTTCATTCTCTGAGAGCAGCTTTTCCCGTGGTGCAGGGGATCTGGTCACTAGCTGACCTGGGCTCATACATCCTGGAATTTCAGAGAAAAATATTTTTCCATCTTGGTTTCAGTTTGGAAAAAAATGCCATGGACATATTCTAATGGGCCTATTTTAAGTCAAATGTTAGACCACTGGACTAAGCTCTTGGGGTGAATGATATTAATTAGCCCAGCTGGGGCCCCGTGCACATTAATTTGGCAAAAATGAGAGATTTGCTACCAGAACAAAGGGGGCAAGAATGTAAGGCAAATTGGAATAGTAGCTGTCTACTACAACATGTTGAATGAACTACAAGTGGTTTACTACAGTGAGAACTTAAAGTCAGCGATGAATTCAACCTAAATTCATATGAATAGCTAGATCATACAATTAGTCACTCAGTTGTGTCTGACTCTTTGTGATCCCATGGACTGTAACCAGCCAGGCTCCTCTGTCCATGAAATTCTCCAGGCAAGAATACTGGACTGGGTTGCCGTTCACTTCTCCAGAGGATCTTCCTGACTCAGTGATCGAACTGGGTCTTCTGCACTGCAGGCAGATTCTTTACCATCTGAGCCACCAGGGAAGCCTAGATCATTTAATTAGCCTCTAACTCTGCATACTTGATTCCCAGAACTCTAGCTTTCCCAAATGTATGTTTATGAGCTTCCTTTTAATCAGGGAGGTCATGGTAGATAAGTTCAATTTACATTGGTTCACTGCCTTTTTTTTCAGTATGGGAAATTTAGGAACTTGGTCATCTGTGAGGAAGATGAGTTTAGGGGAGACTGAGGTCAGGAAAGTAGATTCCTACTAAGAAGTGCTATTTCTTGGGTCATCTCTAGGCAACCAAAGATCCAGTCATGAATCTTCAGCCTTTTGGAAACTGCTTTGGATTTTGGTTCAAAGATCTGGATACAAGCCTAAGCTACACTCTTTCTTAATTTTATTACCTTGGGCTGGTTCTCTCAGCACTGTAAATCTCATTTTCATTACCTGCAATCTATATATTGATCATAAAATCTGCTCCCTGTAAAAGCTGTCATTTATTGAGAGTTTATATGTATCAGACACTTTATGAGGGTTCCAGGAAACTTCAGTCATGAAGGAGAAGTCACTGGCCTTGAAACAAAGTAAATCTGTAAACTAAGGAAAGAGGGCAGAGCCCTGGTGAAGTGCTATAGACATAAAATCAAAGCTGAACTTGCAATGAAGTTAACTGGATGCAGAAGCCTTTAAAGTAAGGTTCTTGTTGCAGGTATGATGGCTTGCTGAGCCTAAGTGAGCTGGAAGCAGGGTTACACAGTCTGCAGGTGAAGGAGGTCAATCATGGGGGGTACAGAGAAAGAGACAGAAAGAGTCAGACAGAGATTGAGTATGGAGGCACAAAGATCACTTCATTTCCTATTCTGCCTCTGCTTTTCCTACCCCAGGTTTTCCAAGTATGAAAACCACTCTTGAACCCAGCATTCATTTGGCAATTCCTTAATGAAAATGATTCAAATGAACCTAGGAAAGGAACCTCCAATCAAGACAGTCTTTATAACAGCCCCAAATGGCAGCTGTTTCCCAAATCTTAGAATTAGAACGTTGCTGATTCTGACCCTGTAGGCCAGCTAGACCCATGCTCACTTAGCAGAGTGTCCTATCTAACAAAGCACCATATTACTGTTCGGAGTTACTCTCAGTTCAGTTCAGTTCAATTGCTCAGTCGTGTCCGACTCTTTGCGACCGCATGAATCACAGCACGCCAGGTCTCCCTGTCCATCACCAACTCCCGGAGTTCACTCAAACTCACATCCATTGAGTCGATGATGCCATCCAGCCCTCTCATCCTCTGTCGTACCCTTCTCCTCCTGCCCCCAATCCCTCCCAGCATCAGGGTCTTTTCCAATGAGTCAACTCTTCGCATGAGATGGCCAAAGTACTGGAGTTTCAGCTTTAGCATCAGTCCTTCCAATGAACACCCAGGACTGGTCTCCTTTAGAATGGACTGGTTGGATCTCCTTGCAGTCCAAGGGACTCTCAAGAGTCTTCTCCAACACCACAGTTCAAAAGCATCAATTCTTTGGTGCTCAGCCTTCTTCACAGTCCAACTCTCACATCCATACATGACCACAGGAAAAACCATAGCCTTGAGTAGACGGACCTTTGTTGGCAAAGTAATGTCTCTGCTTTTGAATATGCTATCTAGCTTGGTCATAGCTTTCCTTCCAAGGAGTAAGTGTCTTCTAATTTCATGGGTGCAGTCACCATCTGCAGTGATTTTGGAGCCCAAAAAAACAAAGTCTAACACTGTTTCCACTGCTTCCCCATCTATTTTCCATGAAGTGATGGGACCAGATGCCATGATTTTGGTTTTCTGAATGTTGAGCTTTAAGCCAACTTTTTCACTCTCCTCTTTCACTTTCACCAAGAGGCTCTTCAGTTCCTCTTCACTTTCTGCCATAAGGGTGGTGTCATCTGCTTATCTGAGGTTATTGATATTTCCCATCCATATTCATCTCCTAGGGCTGCTGTTACAAAGCAAGACAATCTGGGTGGCTTAAAACTATAGAAATGTATTGTTTCACAGTCTCCCTGTGCGTCTCTGTCTTCACATGGCTATTTTCATATAAGGCCATTAGTCATACTGGGTTAGGGGCCCATCTTACTCTGATATGACCTCACTTTAACTTAGCCAGTTATATCTGCAATGACCCTATTTCCAAATAAGGCCCTAGTCTGAGGATCTGGAGATTAAGACTACAACATATCTTTGTGTTATGTTTAGTCACTTTGGAGAAGAATATGGCAACCCACTCCAGTGTTCTTGCCTGGAGAATTCCATGGACAGAGAAGCCTGGCAGGCTACAGTCCATGGGGTCTCAAAGAGTCGGACACAACTGAGTGACTAACACATACACACACATGATTAGTTGCTCAGTCGTGTCTGACTCTTTGCAACCCCATGCACTGTATAGCCTGCTAGGCTCCTCTGTCCATGGGGATTCTCCAGGCAAGAATATTGGAGTGGGTTGCTATGCCCTTCTTCAGGGGATCTTCCCAACCCAGGGATTGAACTCAGGTCTCCTGCATTGTAGGCAGATCCTTTACCATCTCAGCTACCAGAAAGCCCAAACATATCTTTGGTGGGGTGGGGTTATAAATTGGATAGGCCAAAAAGTTTTTTTGGTTTTTATGGAGAAGGCAATGGCACCCCACTCCAGTACTCTTGCCTGGAAAATCCCATGGACGGAGGAGCCTGGTAGGCTGCAGTCCATGGGGTCGCTAAGAGTCAGACACGACTGAGCAACTTCACATTCACTTTTCACTTTCATGCATTGGAGAAGGAAATAGCAACCCACTCCAGTGTTCTTGCTTGGAGAATCCCAAGGATAGGGGAGCCTGGTGGTCTGCCGTCTATGGGGTCGCACAGAGTCAGACACGACTGAAGCGGCTTAGCAGCAGCAGCAGCATATACCATCTTATGGAAAAATCCAAACAAACTTTTTGGCCAACCCAATAACTCAACCCATAATATTGTCCTCTTACTTTTGACCAACTCCTGTTCAGATTCTACATCTATTTGCTTGTTGGTTCCTGACTCCTGATTTCTCTGCTATTTATGACCCAGCTCTTATACTTGGGGTTAAGGGTTCACAGATAGTTGATACAAACAAAAGAGAAAAACAGCCCCTGGAAACCAGAAGCTGGCTGGATCATCCAGGCCTTGATGTTGCCATGAACCGCCTGGCACCTACTGCTAAGCTTTGGTATTCCCTGTTGAACATACATAAAACTACTGCGAACATGATGAATCAAGACAAAAGCAAGACCACTCTACAATCATGTCTGAACACAGAGAAAAATACCAACATTGTCCAAACCACACAAAAGACCAAATCTCTTTTTTATCTTGAGTAGTATGAGTGACTGCTGCTTTTTTACCAATTACAACTTTGCCTTGGTCTAGTCCTCTCCCCTTCTAGATAAATTGAAATAAATCATTAAACTTGCTCCCACTTCCTGAGAGCATCTAATCCAGAACAAAGCTCCCCTTCCTTAAATCTTTCCCAAATCACATAACATAATCACAAATCTTATAGTAAATTCTTTCTAATACCTTCTGCCTGAGTCTCCCCCTGGCTTGATGTATAATCCCTCTCACTGCAATAAGCAATAAACTTGACTTGTCAAACTATGAATTTGTTCCTGATGGAATTTGCTTGGAGGGCATCGACAGGAATTTTAATAATGCATACTAGCTAAAATGTGATAATTGAATTAGAAAAATACTTTGCATGTGAAATGTATCAATCCATTCACTGATTACCATGAGGATGAGTATATTGCACTCCAGAGAGAAAATGCTGGTATAAAATATGGTTGTACTTACTAAAGTATTATTTGTTACCCAAATCTGGTGTGTGAATGCAGTCATATCTCTTATTTTATAAATCAGATTCAAACTTTGCTACATCAGTTTGGCATCAGGGCTAGTGTCTTTTTTTTTAAAGTGTCTTCTTCCACTGAATGGTTAAGGAAAATAAAACTAGAAAACGTATCAACTTCCATACCCAGTTGGTGGGATGTGAGAGAGAAGGTCTGAGATCTTATCAGTTGGCCTCCTGCCATTACTTCTGGCTGTCCCATGGAGTCACAGTTGGAAATTCATCCTACCCTGTGAGGTCAGGCAGTCGGTCATCTTTGATGACTCAAAGTCCTCAGTGGGGATTCCTCTGGTTGTCCAGTGATTAAGACTCTGTGCTTCCATTGCAGGGGTCATGGGCTCCATCCCTGGGTAGAGAACTAAGATCTTGCATGTCTCATGGTATGCCAAAAAAACAATCCCTCAGTGCCTGGTACCAATCAGAACATTCCTGACTTTGGCTCTCCAGGTCACAGCTGTTAGCTCTTGACTCACTCATTCCCACCGATAGTCATTCTACCAAGGTGCCAGTTGCTCCAGGAGTGCTGTTTGAAGTAGGACAAGAGCCTGCAGTTTGAGAACTAAAATCACTCTTTTCCCTGTAGGGAAATTGCCTCCAGGACGGGCAGTTCATCTTATTCAGACCCTCAGACACAGGTTTCTTTACTTACATTGCCTCTACAACAGGAGAACTTTTTACCTCAAGAGAGTTCTGAAATTTCTACTTCTACCTGGAAGGGAAGGAGCCACCATGTCTCAACAAGAAGAACCTTCAAGGGTGACATGGGGGCTGTTTAAGCCCTCTCTCAAAAGAGCAGAGAAGAAGGAAAATATTCTTAGGACACAAGTAAAATGCTTGGTGGGGTCATACTGCCCATTCAGTGACATAATAACATAGAACTGCTTTGTTCTTGAGTGTCTTCTCACTTGAAATTGCTTTCTTTAATTTACATGGGGCATTGGGCTCTTTTCCAGGGGATCTTTCTGACCCAGGGATTGAATCTGGGTCTCCTGCATTGTAGGCAGATACTTTATGTATGAGCCACCAGGGAAGCTGTATCTGTTGTAGTTTTGATAATTTAGGAAATGAATACATTTCACCTATCCTATATCTTATCCCAGACTTTTAAATGTAAAGTACATTTGCTCTAGTCAAATTTCATCAACACATTACTATATTTAGCTTGAAGTAATAACATATCCTGATATTCTTAAAAACACAGAGTTGGACACGACTGAAGCGACTTAGCAACAGTAGCAGCAAGAAAGATCAGATTATCATTGAAAGTTAAAATTTCCTCAACTTTTAGATTTTCCCCCAATGAGACAATTATTTTTACAACTTTAAAACACTGATACTATCTAGATGATATCTATCTGTAACTATTATAGCAGAACAGATAATATTAATGCTCATTCTAAATTCCTTTCAGGACTCTGACTCTGACTGCCTCCTTTTTTTTTTTTTTTCCCATTCTATATGGAGTTGTGCTGGTACTGTAACGGGAAGATCATTATCATCTACGATATTCATTGCTTAAAAGTGTTTTTTACTATCATAGCAGAGAGAAGATTTGAGGATGAGAGTCAGGCTAGGTCAATTTTTGCTGGAAGGCAAAAAAAAAAAAAAAAATTGAAAACATAATGTAATCCTCTAGAGCATCAGCTCATAAGGGTGGTCAAAGTAGAGCGCAGAATATGAGTTATGAGGATATGGATAAAAGGGTAAAGAAGTCAAAATTTAACTCATATCTTAATTTAGCTTTGGTTTCTCCCCAAACCTTGAGTTTGTCTATGATGATATTTAGTATTTTTTTTAAAAATGAACTAATTGAAGATAAGAAAGTACTTATATTAGGTTTAGATTTTTTAAATGAAATCAGGTTGAATAATATTCACACTTGTTCCAACTTCTGATAATTTCAGTTAACACAGATTTATAGTGCACACCTGGGATCTAGAAAGCCCAGAGACATACTATGCCTCTGCCATCACTGATATCATCATTCTGGAATGTGATTTCAGCCCTGGTGAAATCCAATTGTGATGATAGTAAAGTACATTTCTCTGATGCTTTCAACTCACTCTGTTCCTGGGCAGTATTTATTTGTTTCTGTTCTCTTCAATCTGACAAAGTACAGAAAAAAAGCTCATAGATAAACACAACTCTCCTTTCTTGCTCTACATGGATTTCGATGAAAATTGAACTACTGGTTCTCTGACAAAGAACATTTGATAGAAATGTGACCATGAATCCTATGGGATACGTGCTTCTTAAACTGAGCTGTATGTGTTTGTACTCGTCAGAGTAAAAGAATCTCCAACCATTTCCCTCTAACTGTTATGTCATGCTCTGATAATTAAAATCTTCTCCATTCGGAGGATTATCACTTCTTACTTACTTTATGTTATTCAGGAATCAGAGTTAGCATATTCTCATTAAAGGCCACCAATGATAAATTTTCGTCTCAAGGCAAGATTTTCAGCGAACAGAATAATAAAAGTATTTTTATTTTCTGACGTTTTATGTTACTGTTAGCTTAATGATTTCATTTGTGTTTTAGTGCTTGGCAAGTGAAACATTCTAATATATCTTTAGATGATGCATTCAGTAACATAGGTACCTAAACCAGTGGAAACATGGTTGAAAGGGCCGTTGGACTAAGTATTAGAAGACGTCATTATAAATTTTGTCCCTGTTATTTATAAACTATGTGAACATTGGATAGTTACTTAAGCTCTCAGATCCTCATTTTACTTTTCTACAAATGGGAGGTGATAATTGTGCTCTATAAAGTCATTGTGAGGATTAGAGATCATGTATATAACGTAAGAACTTGGCATATATTAGCTGCTGACTGAAAGGAAGTGTTTATGCAAAAGCCCTGGGACACACACATTAGACAGCCTTGGATGGGCCCCAGTGGTCTTCATTTTTGGGGGCTCATGACCTTCGGTAACCCCTTCTCCTTGAGTGTGGTTGGACTCAAGGGATATGTCACAAGTGATGAAATGACACTTTTGAGTTTAGGTTATAAAATGACTGTCCTTCATCTTGAATGTAGTCCCTCTCATAGTCTCCTGGGTCACATGCCCTAAGGGATGGCAGCTGGCATGCTTTAGGCAGTCCTGTGAAATGGTCCATGTGGTGAGTGACTAAGGCCTGCCAACAACCATGGGAGTGAGCTCAGAAACAGCCACTCCATAGATAAGCATTCAGATGAAGCTGCATCTCTGGTGTTCCTCATGAGACACCCTGAAACATCCAGTGCAGCTGTGCTCAGATTTCTGACCCAAAGAAACTGTGAGATAATTAATACTTATTCCTTTAAGCTACTAATTCTGAGGTACTTTGTTATATGGCAGTAATGACAAATATGTCATTAGAAGGCATAATAGCAGCATTTTAGAAAAATATTTCATTCCGCTTTATAGGAATCATTTGGTAAATGTACATAGGAAGTTTATATATAATACACCTCTAAAGTATATTTGTTGTGTTTTGCAGTGAGGTGGCAGAGGCGAGAGTATAAAGCAGTTTTTGAAGGCAGACTTTAGGTTCTGGTCATCTGACTATAGCCTTGAATCTCAAAATGTACCCATGGAGCACCAGTCTCCAAGAAATGTGGTCACTGTGTTCTCTAAGTCTGGAAAACACCAATACCTTCTTTTATTCCTGGAGGGTCACAATAATGAACACAGTATATTATAGGTTCCAAAAATCTGAGAAATGCTAGGATTTCTAATATGTTAATGGCTTCAATAGGTTAAACATCCCACAGTAGACTTTGGGAAATCATGAGTTACTATGATCAACAAAGTGCTGAAATCCTGGCTTATACCTCACAGCAGCCCAAACATCACTTACGAACAATGACTTTCAGCCTAGTTCACCTTGCTTCAGTTCCCAGGCCCTAAAGTTTCAACCTTTTCCTTGAGCAAATGTTTTATTATAAAATAACAAGAACTCAAGGTTATAATCACCAGAGAGCAAAAGCTGAGCAAGTTCTAATCTGACACCACAAAAGAAGTTGTTCCTAGTCGCATTCTGTCCACTCACATTTCATCTTTTTCCTCCTAACTGTTGAGTTGATGATTGCTTGATTCCAACTATTCATTTTTTCCCAGAAGGACTTGTTAATAATGCTTTTTCCACCCCCACCCCTTAAGAAAATGTTTATAGTGAAATCCTTCCCATTTAAAACTCCTCGTTAACCAGTTTTAGTTCTCCATGAAGAACTCCCCTCCACTATGACTTGCAGCATTTATGCTAAATATTGTATAAATGTTTTTGCAACATATTGAAAATTCTTCAAAAATGTTTGCATTTCCCTCTGGTACCATTTGCAGCAGTGTGTGGCAGTTGCTATGACAACTACCTTTAAAATTAAAAAGAGAAATTAAAAGTTTTACATAATCGAAAGGACTTCCTGACACTAAGTTTAAGATGCTGGGATTTTAACATAAATTATATCTTAGTGTGTAGGTCTTTTCTTATTAGGACAACATTTTAGAGCTCATCATTGGAAATGCTGTTCTAATCCTTTTTTCCATGTCAACTATGCTAATATTGTCAGAAAATTGTTATGAAAAATCTGCAGATTATAAAGTTTATGAAATGTGCTTGGTTAGCAAATTCTCCTTTCTGAGGGCAAGTAACAACCACCACAAAAACAACAATAGTATTAGCAATCACCAAGTGGCTGTGCGTTATGCACTCCATCAGGCGTTGATGTATGCATTATATGGATATTCAGGATTTTGTAGGATTGTTCTGAGAAGGAAATAGAATCGTGCAATTTTATATACACAATTAAATTCTTTCTTACAACACTCCTATTAAATAACTATTGTAATCTCCATTTTAACCATGAAAACAATCTGAGGCTCAGGGATATTATATAATTTGTTCAAGGTTATAAAGCTAATGGATGGCAAAGCTAGCATTCAAGCTTGTTAACTTCCAGTGCTCTTAATAATTATACTGCTTTAAAAAAATAACAAAAATCATATGGCTTATATGTGGAATATTAAAAATGATAAAATGAACTTACTTACAAAACAGAAATAAACCCTCAGATGCAGAAAACAAAGAGGGTTATCGAAAGGGAAAGAAAGGAGGATAAATGAGGAGCTGGGGATTAACATGTACACGCTACTACATACAAAATAGATAGCCAACAAGGACCTACTGTATAGTGGGAGGAACTATATTCAGTATTTTGCAATAACTTCTAAGGGAAAAGAACTGAAAAAGAATGTATATGTATGACTAAATGGCTTTGCTGTACACCTGAAACTAACACACTGCTGTAAATCAACTATATTTCAACTAAAAAAATTAACATTTTTTTTAAATTTAAGAAATTTATGTACGTTACTTTTTAATTTGCTGCTCTTTGCAATTCATACACAAGAGGTTCTTGATGTGAGGACAGGGCAGAGGTGATCCAGGGAGAAACTCTCGAAAGCAATGCAAAGACCCTTTTCACATTCCTCTGGCCTGACACAGGCCACCAGGGAAATGCAAATCAAAACCACAATGAGACACTACTTCACACTAGGATTGTTATAAGTCTCAGAAACAAAATTACATGTACTGGTGAAGATGCGGAAGAACTGGAGCCTTGCGGCAAGGTGAATGGTACACCCTCTGTGGAAAACAGTTCGACGGATCTTCCAAAGGCTCGACACTGAATTACCATAAAAGTGAAAGCATTGGTCTCAGTCCCATGGACTGAAACCCACCAAGCTCATCTGTCCATGGATTTCTCCAGGCAAGAATACTGGAGTGGGTTGCCATTCCCTTCTCCAGGGGAATCTTCCCAACCCAGGGACTGAACTCATTGCAGGCAGATTCTTTACTGTCTGAACCACCGGGGAAGCCCATATAGCCAAGCAATTCCACACCTAGTTATATAGCCAAAAGCATTGAAATCAGGAACTCAAACAGATTCTTATAAATATTCACTGCAGCATTATCACAACAGTCAAAACGTGGAAGCGACTGACGTGCCAATCAACAGATAAATGGATGAAACAAACACAGAACATGCAAACAATAAAATACTACTTAGCCATAAAAAGAAAGTTCTGACACATCTTACAACATGAATAAACCATGAAAATATTATATGCTAAGTGAAATAAGCCAGACACATAAAGGACAAATATTGCAAGATTCCATTTCAATGAGGTATCGAAAATAGGCAAATTCACAGAGAAAAAGCACATTAGTGGTGAATGGGGATGAGGGGAATGGAAAATGAGAGTTATTACTTACCAACTTTCTATTTAGGGTAATGAAAAATTTAAAAAAATAAGTAAGTAGTGATGATTGCACGGCATTGTGAGTGTAATTAGAATCACTAAATTGTACACTGAAACATGGTTAAAATGACAAATTTTACATTCTACGCATTTTACCACAATAAAATGAAATGTTCCAATTATCTTTATCCTAACTCCTAACTTTCCCTTGACTTTTCTGCTTCAGCTTCCTGATACTAATTCTAGCTTCAGTTTTTTGGGGTTTTTGTTGTTGTTGTTTTGCTTATACAGTCTGTCCAGAAAAGTTTCCTAAGAGGGCCAGAATTGTGTGTGGATCTTAGAATTTTAGAAGTGAGATAAATTTAGACATAATTTTTTTTTAACAACTCCAACACTGTTTTTGAAAAGTTTAGATCCTCCAGAACAAAAACTTAGCACATGTATTTCCAGGCTATCACAAGGCCTGACATGTTGCTCTTGACAAATGAAAACTTCAATAAATGAAAGAAAAGAAGGAAGCAAAATGAAATCCAGAGAAGTGCATTTCAGTTCATTTTCTTCCTTAATCTAGCCATTCATTCAAACAAAATTTATTGCTGTGTGCTTGGTGTTAGGGCTACAAGATGCTGATATGTTAGCTTTTATCCCTAAGGAGCACAGAGTCTAAGGTGGGAGATAGATATGTAGGCATATTCCCAGCACAATGAAGTGTCTGGTAGTATAAACAGTTAGGGGTAGCGTAGCTGGCCAGTCTCTTGCTTCCTGAAAAAGTGAAAAGTGTCAGTCGCTCAGTCATGTCCAACTCTTTGCGGCCCCATCGACTGTGGCCCTCTAGACTCCTCTGTCCATGGGATTCTCCAGGCAAGAATACTGGAGTGGGTTGCCACTGCCTTCTCTAGGGGATCTTCCCAACCCAGGGATCAAACCTGGGTCTCCAGAATTGCAGGTGGATCCTTTACCATCTGAGCCACCAGGGAGAAGGCCAGTGAATTTCTATAGGAAGGTCCTAAGCAAAGGGGAAAATATGGGAACTGGTCTTTTCACTTTAAAGATCAAAAACTAAGCATCTCCCTAACATCGGCTTCTAACTGTGCTCTTGTTTCCTATTTCAGATTTACTCTGGTATCACTTGATAAAAAAGATGGAAGAATGCAAGTGGTGCCAATAACCCCTCTCCACTAAGAACTGAAACTAGGCCAAAAAAGGTCATTCTGGTCTCTAATATTGTAAGGACTTTTGAAATTGCATGACTTGTATTGGATTAGGCCACTTCATAACTTAGGTTTTATACATGGCTATTACAGGGTATGAGACACTTCTAGGAGATTATATCAAAACTCAGGATGCTCAGCATATGTTATGGACTGAACATGTTCCCCAGTCGAAGCTCTAATTGCCAATGTGATGGTCTTTGGAACTGGAGATTTTGGGAGGTAATTAGGTTTTGATGAAATCTTGAATGTGGGTCCCCCCAGGATGGCATTAGGGTCCTTATAAGAAGAGGAAGGGAGACCATAGCTTGCTTTCTCTCTTTACTATGTGAGAACACAATGAAAAGATGGCATCTACAAGCAGGAAGAGGGACCTCACCAGGAATTGAATCAACTAGCACTTTGATCACGGATTTCTCTACCTCCAGAACTATGAGAGACAGATGTCTGTTTTTTAAATTACTCAGTCTGTGGGATGTTGTTACCAGCAGAAAGCAAAAAGGAACTAAAGAGCCTCTTGGTGAAAGTGAAAGAGGAAGGTGAAAAAGCTGGCTTAAAACTCAACATTCAAAAAACAAAGATCATGGTATCTAGCCCCGTCACTTCATGAAAAACAGATGGGGAAACAATGGAAACAGTGACAGACTTTATTTTCTTGGTTTCCAAAATCACTGCTGATGGTTACTGGAGCCATGAAATTAAAAGACATTTGCTCCCTGGAAGGAAAGCTCTGACTAACCTACACAGCATATTAAAAAGCAGAGACATTACTTTGCTGAAAAGGTCCATCTAGTCAAAGTTAAGGGTTTTCCAGTAGTTACGTATGGATGTGAGAGTTGGACCATAAAGAAGGCTGAGCACCGAAGAATTGATGCTTTTGAACTGTGGTGTTGGAGAAGACTCTTGAGAGTCCCTTGGACTGCAAGGAGATCAGTCCTGAATATTCATTGGAAGGACTGATGCTGAAGCTTAAGCTCCAATACTTTGGCCACCTGATGTGAAGAACTGATTCATTGGAAAAGACCCTGATGCTGGGAAAGATCGAAGGCAGGGGGAGAAGAGGACAACAGAGGATGAGATGGCTGGATGGCATCACTGACTTGATGGACATGAGTTTGAGCAAGCTCCAGGAGTTTGTGATGGACAGGGAGGCCTGGCGTGCTGCAGTTCATGGGGTCACAAAGAATCGGACATGACTGACCAACTGAACTGATAGGTGTTTGCAGAGATGGTGGGACTGGCTTGTCTGTTCTTGGCTGGGGTAGATAGATGGCAGAAAGTACTGGAATACCTGTCAATATAAGTGTCAATGCATATGAACTTAGAAGACCAGCCTCATGGTAGGAAGGGGAGAGTAAGGTGGGTTGCTGATGTTTAGTTGCTAAGTCATGTCTGACTCTTTGTGACCCCATGGACTGTAGACTGCCAGGCTTCTCTGTTCATGGGATTTCCCAGGCAAGAATACTGGAGTGGGTAACCATTTTCTTCTCCAGGGGATCTTCCTGACCCTGTGATCTAACATGCGTCTCCTATGTCTCCTGCACTGCAGGGGAATTCTTTACCACCGAGCCACCTGGGAAGCCCTAATAAGGTGGGACCAGGGTAATAAATGCAATGTAGACATTCAAAGTCAGCAGTTTACAAAAGAAGAATTGAGAGTGAAGGTCCAAAGTTTTAAAAAGAGAGGAAGATGAAAATAAGATGAAATATAGACTGTGAATAGGAACAATGGGCATATTTCAGAAATCAAATTACAGCTACACCCTTATATGCTGAGCAGGTCCCTTTATGGGGGCTGAGATGGGTTATCCTATAATACAGCCATCTTCTCACCTTGATTTTACTGGCTTGGCTCTGCTACCAGGAATGTACTTGGTTCCTTTCACCAGGGCTTTCAAGGGTCTATGTGTTTTTCAAACTGTCACAATGGTCACAGGTCTGCTTACTCGGGAGCCCTGGAGGAAGTCTGTCAACATCACAGGGAAGCCCTGACTCTAAAACAGGAAGAAACCAAAGACACATTCGTGAGTCATCCTCATCAACTGCTACTGGAATATGATTTGAATTACTCTGATCTGTTTTCCTCAGTGGTTCATCTAGTTTGGCATAGACCAGAAACATACAATAGTTCCTCTAATTCACCCAGCTATATAATCGGAAACATCTGTATTATCCTGAAAACCTTTAGCCAGATGAAAACTGCTTATCAATTTATGTGTGAACACTGACAGTCCTTTGAATGTCATTGAGATTGCTGTTTTAAAATTGACAAATGCTTGGAAGTTAAAATTGCAACTCTACACATTACTTGCAATTTTATGTTCTTTGCAAATTGTCATCATGCATATTTCTGGAAATCTGAGGGATTCCAGTTCAGAAGCTCATTAGTCTGTCTTTCATTCTCCTTAGTCTTCCAACTTTGTTCCAAACCAGGCTCTATCTTCCAAAGAAAAGCTGCAAAGAGATCACTCATATTCAGTTTTTTCCTTTTTTGTTAACTCGGAGTGTATGAACTGTTTATTTTACATTGCATTTTAGGTAAGACATTATTCTTTCTGCATTCTCTAGCTTTGGTAGGAAAAAAAAGTCCTGGTTGAGTAGTTAGAAAACTGGTTCTTTCCAGTTTTGAGTAAATCATATAACTCTCTGAATTTCACTTTTTATTGGCAAAATGGGAATGATTATTCTTGCCCTACATATATTGTTTGGCTGCTGAAATGATTAAATGAGGATATCAGATATGAACAAGGCCCTGTAACGGACACAGAACAACTTTAAGAGTAAATAATACAGAAAGCAGAAGAGTTCTGTGGGAGCTTAGTTATTTAATTAACCACATTTTCAAACAAAGAACAAGTTGCAGTCTTTCTGGAGCAGCTTTCATCCAGGCCTTAATCCCCATACTTGAGCAAGCAGTATGAACTCTACAAGAAAATAAGTGAACCACATGCCTGGAGAGGAATTTCCCTATGAATATCAGGAGACGAGAAAGAAACACAAAAGAGCTTGATGTAATTCCCGATCTCTATCAAACAGGAAGGAGTTATACAAAGGAATAGCAGCTCCATCCAAGAGAGAAATACTCCAGAATTCTCTGTATTACACGACAGAATCTTTCTTCTGAGTAAAATTGAAGATGCCCAAAACTTGGGTCTGTTTTCTGCTTGCTCTCCCTTTACTGGAACCAGACTTTCTATTTTTCCCATATAGGAGAGAGAAAACTGTTGAGAAAATGGACTTACTCAAACACTGAGGAAATATACACAGTTCCTTTCTAACTAACTAGTTGCTAAATTAATCCAGGTGTGGAGATGAGAAGACTCATCAGATAGCTGAAATGGAGAAAATATATAAAAGGGAAAGATTTTGATCAATCAACAACTGATACCAGAAGAACTAGAGATAATGTAGCAAATAAAAAGAACTTAAAAATAACTTTTATGTATCAAAGATTTAAAAAAATATATTGTCATAATATTAAACTATTTTGAAATGCAAACTAAGCTATTAACGACCAAGATAGCACCTTGGAAATTAGAAACCTAACTCCTTAAAATGTAAAAGATCTAGAGTGATAGTTGAAGATAAAATTTTTAATTTGGAAAGTAAAGAGCAGTTAATCTCTTAGAAGATAAAGGAAATACATAAAATAATAGAAAATAATGGAGAAAATTAAGAGATGAGGAAAATTATTCCAGAGGTCCAATATTTACCTGAAGAAGATCCAAAGTCATAGGCATTAGAAAGTGAAGATAGGAGCAGTAATTTTCTAAAGATGACTATTTTTTCAAGCTGAGGAAAGTCACAGGTGGAAAGGTGTGTGTGTGTTAGTCACTCAGTCAAGTCCGGCTCTTTGTGACCCCATGGACTCCAGGTTCCTCAGTCCATGGGATTCTCCAGAACAAGAATAATGGAGTGGGTTGCCATTTCCTTCTCCAGGGTATCTTCATTCAAACCTGGGTCTCCCACATTGCAGGCAGATTCTTTGCCTTCTGAGCCACCAGGGAAAGGTCTCATTAAATGCCAAAATGGAATGAAAGGGGCAAACATATAAACAAAAGATGATAGGTAGATGATAGACAGACAGACAGATAGACAAAAGAAAGAAAGAGAGGGAGAGTATATTATGTTATATGGTCCAAGGAACTTTGCTAATGTGATTAAGTTAAAGACCTTGAGATGGAGAGATGGCTAGCATTACTCTGATGGGCAAGCACAGTCACAAGAGTTCTTATAAGAGGGAGGCAGGAGGATCAGAGTCAGAGACAAAGAGTTGATCTGAGCATACCTCAAAGAGATGTCGGTCCTTGAGTCAAGGAAAGTGGGGAACCTCTAGAAGCTAAAAATGGGCAAGGAAATATTCACCCCTATAGCGTCCAGAGAGAATGCAGCCTTTCTAATTCTTCGACTTTAGGACCTCTGAGCTCCAGAATTGTAATATATCTGTGTCATTGTAAGCCACTGAATCTGTGGTGGTTTGTAACAATAGCCATATAAAATGAAAGCAATTGGTTTTGTTTAAACACTCATGGGAGTGATAAAAGCCTAAGCAGAGATTGTTGTTATACCTCTATTAGGAAGACACACGTGAAGACACTGAAAGGAATATCTCATGGATGCAGACGTCTTTGGGATGGATAGCTAGATGTGAGGGATGGGCCTTCTTTCAGTGAAATGGGGTCCATTTGCTACCGATGAATCTGCCCTAACTTTCATTTTGGTGCTTAAACAATACCTGTCATGGTAGCTTCTTGGGGACAGATCCTCATCGCAACTGACATGGCCCTTCAGGTCTGACTTTTCTCTTAGGATCTCTGACTCTTACGATCTTTGATCCCCCAACCACACACTTTTTTTTTTTTCTCCCTAATATGGTAAAATAAAGAAACTATTTACTTCTCTGTAAATGAAATGTTTTCTCAGAGTCCCCTGGATGTGTTTGGGTTTTTAGAAACCAAAGCTTGGAAGACACATTTTTACTTTCTGACTCCTTACTAGTTCTATGTATCACCAGGTACGTGGATCACAATGCCTACTATCTGCTTGAATGGAAGGGAGGCATACAAAGCAAAAGATAGAAGCTTGGAAATAAGAGGTTTAGGAAATCAAAAAGTGGTTCTAGGCAACAGAAAGGTATCCGAAGCTCAAGACATTCTTAGATACCTACACAAAGTGCCAAGTAACAGGTACAGAGCATCAGAGAGAGAAGCTCTTTACTTCATTTTGAGTCACTTTTAGTTCTTCCTGCCCAGGGCAAAAGCTGGTATCAGAGTGTGAGGCCTGAGTTCAGAGATTGGGATAAAATGACTATGTGTGTGTTCTCTCAGCTGTGTCTGATGCTTTCCAACCCCATGGACTGTAACCTGCCAAGCTCCTCTGTCCATGGAATCTTCCAGGCAAGAATACTGGAACTAGTTGCCATTTCCTTCTCCAGAAATATGACTATAATGAGAAAGAAAAGGAACAGGAAACACAGGAGTTCTTGGGGGTTATATTTCTCTATATTCCAGCAGGTTGATGATTAGAGTCATGCAATATCAAAGCTGAAAAAGTCTTCAGAATCAAGAAACACTAGTAATGATTGAGCATGGTGTATTAAGTGTTAAAGCTGTGTGCTAAGTGCTTTATATCCATGTAATCCTAAAAATCAATCCATGAAGTTGACATTATTATGCTGTCTGACAGATGAAGAATCTGAAACTCAGAGAATTTAAGTGAACCACTTGAAGACATTCAGCTCAAAGGTACTCAACAAATGCTTGAGATAGAAATAAGATAGAAATAAAACAACAATAAAACAAAACACAAAATGCAGGCAGTCTTGATTTCTACCATATTGCTCCCAAATAGTCTCAGCAAGAATTTACTATCTAGAACCCACAACTGCAAAAACATTCTAGGGCAATCTTACTGAGAAGTCACATGCAGTCACACAGTTTTAACATTCAATTCATTTTCAGATGATATACATTGATATTTCCTCTTTGAACTATGGTCAAATCTTTCAGTACCTAGCAATATGTCTGTAATCTCCCTGGATTCCACTTATTTTGGCCAGCAAGGCACAGCCCCAATCATGCTGCTTCAGTTTCTAATTTAATGGAACATTAAGCATTCATTTCTGGTACCTAAATTAGCCAGTCTCTTTTATTTATAGAGCTTACATGCAAAGTGTTTAACTAAAAAATGGAAATAAAAATAGGAAATGGATGGGTGCCTGCTATTGAAGTCTCATGAGTGATCCCATAATATTATTAAGTCCAGTGGGTAATGAGTGTTAAACAATTTACATTTTAGAAATTTTCAAGTAAAGACTTAATTACTTCCTTCTGCTAATGAGCCTCCACTTTTTCTTTGGTGTTGCAAACATGGGCTTCTGGAAATAGTCAGGTCAGCCACACTCCATCCATCATTCAGACATCTCTTGTTCTTGATGGTAGTAGAGTACCTCTTTCTTTCTCCCTCATCCCTCCCTTCCTTCCTATAAATCAACACTAAGATGCAAAACCCAGAAATGAACTCTGATACTGAGCATGCGCGGCAGGGGAGCACTTTGTAAGCCTGTCAAATACAGTTTCAAAATTCCACTAATGAAAACAAATACACATAATCTGAAAGCTGCCTTTTGTTAGGGACATTCAAATGGATATCTGTTTATTTTTCTTGGCCTATAAGCACAAGAAAAACAAAATTTTGCTGACAGATTAAGAAGTTCTAGGAGATACTCAGTAAGGGCTTTGAGGATCTAGGACAGGGATCTCCACGCAGATAATAGTCTGACATTTGATTTCACTGACTGACTGTTTAAAGCAGTTGGGAGTCACAGAGTGTCTCTCTACCTTTCCATACCTCCTAGGAGTCCAAGCCCCTCTTTCTATGCAGCTGCAGCCCTATATCTCATGCATACCATCTTATTTTCTGTCAGAGTTTCCCATGGGATATCATCCACATCCCTCTGACTCTCAAGGTGTTAGTTTCTCAGTCGGGTCTGACTCTTTGTGACTCCATGGACTGTGACCTGCCAGGCTCTTCTGTCCATGGGGATTCTCCAGGCAAGAATACTGGAGTGGGTTGCCATGCCCTCCTTCAGGGGGTCCTCCCAACCTGGGGATCAAACTCAGGTCCCCTGCATTGTAGGCAGATTCTTTACCATCTGAGCCACTAGGGAAGCATAATTTAATTCTCTCTTCCTCACTTTCTGCTCATCCTGACCTGGGGCTTTTTTTTTTTTTTTTTTAGAATCAAATGTTGTTTGGCTAAACAAAACAGTACTTGCATGTAAGAATTCTGTAACCAGAATTAACTGTATATCCAATTAGTTCTTTTTCTCCTAATCTTATATTTCTGAGAGCATTTTAACCTCCTAAAGTCACTATCAGTTAGGCACGACTTATTCAGGATTCCCATAGTAAGGACAAAAGATCTGAGTCATACAGTTGCAGTAACTTGAAGATGGAAAATTAAATATCCAAAACTATGCTGCAGACCCTCATATGCCTTGTCTACTGCTATATCTGACACATGGTTCAGGCTGTATGGATCATCATAGTTTTCAGACAGCGTATGCAAGGAGTGTGACCCGTGGGAACTGTGGTGGTGAACGTTATATGTCCATTCAACTGACCGATGGGTTGCCCGTATGGCTGGGAAAACATTATTCCTGGGTGTGTTTGTGAGTATGTCTTTGGAAGAGATTAACATATGAATCTATAGACTGAGTAAAGATGACTGCCTTCCCTAATGTGAGTAGGCATTATCAATCCATTGAGGGCCTGAATAAAACAAAAAGGTGAGCGAAGGGAGCATTCTTTCTCTGTTTGAGCTGAGATATCATATTCTCCTGCTCTTGATCATTGGCTTTTGGACTCATACCAGGACTTAGACCACTGGCCCCTGATTCTCAGGCCTTTGAACTTGAATTGAATGACACGACTGACTTTCCTGGTTTTTTACCTTGCAGATGGCGGATTGTGGGACTTCTCTGCATTCAAAACCATGTGAACCAATTCCTGTAAGTCTCTCTGTCTCTCTGCCACACCTCCCTCTTTCTATCTTTACCTCTCTCTAAATATATCTCCTATGGGTCTGTTTCTCTGAAGAACCCTGACAAATACACAGGTCCTATTGGAGAAATGTACTGTGATGAACATAGTCATTGCTGGGCTTATAGGAATGTCATAGATTGTCTACAAAAAGAATGGTATCAAACTCATAATTGGACAAAATGTGCGAGGAGATCCAACCAGTTCATCCTAAAGGAAATCAGTTCTGAATATTCATTGGAAGGACTGATGCTGAAGCTGAAACTCCAATACTCTGGCCACCTGATGCAAAGAACTGACTCATTGGAAAAGCCCCTGATGCTGGGAAAGATTGAAGGCAGGAGGAGAAGGGGATGACAGAGGATGAGATGGTTGGATGGCATCACCGACTCAATGGACATGAGTTTGAGTAAACTCTGGGAGTTGGTGAAGGACAGGGAGGCCTGGCGTGTTGTAGTCCATGGGGTCACAAAGAGTAGGACATGACTAAGCGACTGAACTGAACTGAACTGTGTCGTCTCCTCACCTGAGAGAGACTGAACCAAAAAAGGGAAGGGGAGGAAAAAGCCACATTTTATGAACAAACTCATAGATTTGGAATCAGACAGCCTAAATTATACCACAGCTCTGACACTAGCCTCTTACCAGCCAGACCTTGGACCAGTTTGTCACGTCTTAGCAGGAGACAGAGGACTAAATGACCAAAGAGAGTTTCAGAAAGAAAATATTTTCAAAGTTGTAGGAGCATTAGGAAAAACCAACAAAGAATATAAAAACTCTGACATTAGCAACCTAGGGAAATCGCTTATACCCCTAGATCAATGGGCCAGGACCAGTCAAAAGAACTCCATGAGACCTGGCAAGAAAGTGTCAGAAGACTGAACACTCCAACTTCTTTCTGCCCACCCACTCACCTCCTGCCCGAGCCTCACTTTGGCTGAAACCAGTTAAAGACCAGAGGACCTGAGAGCCCACTGATTCAGGCCACGGACATCAGGTACAGAGCGGGGTGGAGAAGACTGCAGAGTTGATCTGGAGGGATAAATAGAAAACAGTCTGCACAATGAACATTAATAACAATTTCCTGGTAAAAAATAGAGACTAAAAGTGCCCATCTCAAAGTTTTATCTGTTTGTTTTGCTTCTGTTCATTGAAAGACAATGATTGCAAAGGACTTGACCTCTGGATATATATTATTTGCAAAGCAGTGTTCTGCAAAAGAAGAAAGGTAACCCTCGTATGAACATTCCTTGGATCCAGTTGGCATAATTATTTCTATAGTGACTTTAGGTCAATTTAGTCAATTTATCCATTTACTGCACAGTCCCTGTGGGCAGAGGTTGGGGAGTGGTGATCCGGGCCACCTAAAAGCATCCAGGGTTAGGAGCAGAGCAGAGGGAGTCCTTTCTTACACTGATAGTCCTTAGCTCCTGGAGAATGACTAAGCATTCCCTTTGGAGCGATGACTACGGCTTATAGAAATGTGTGTAAAGTTAAACTTCCAAGATGAACAAAGTAGTTTTGTAATTACATTCAAGAAAAGAAAAGAGGCACTTGCGCCATATGACAGTATCTGGGAGGGCATATTCTTGTCCCCAGCCTTACCAGGCCATGAGGACCAGTGGTAAAGGGACTAATCAATATTTTTCCTGGCTGGTGGCACGGACAGTTTTTGGTTTCTCTCAGATAGGAACATATTCTTGGCTTGAAGGAAAAATTTCCCTGAAGTTTTGAATTTCATTCTCTTGGATTTGTAAAGATGAGGAATTTGTGACTGTGTTTTAACTGGAAGTCTGAGGGACATTAAAAATAACTCTGACCTAATAACATAGGTGCAAACTAAAGCCTCACGTTTACTAGATGGACAAGGCCACTGCCTACATTTTAAAATGATGGGGAAATTTAAGGGACAGCAGAAAGAAGACAGTACTGGGGAGTGCAAGAATAAGACATTAATAATTTTGATGAAAATTTGGGATTGATGCTTCCAAACTTAAAAGTTCATGTGGGAACAAAGAGCAGAGTAATTAGGAGATTTTGTGAAAACATGTAACGAAACAAACAGTTATGGGGAGTACCACTCATCCACTCACTCATTCTCTAGACATTTAATAATAAACTACTATGTCTCATACGGAGAAGGCAATGGCACCCCACTCCCGTACTCTTGCCTGGAAAATCCCATGGACTGAAGAGCCTGGTAGGCTGCAGTCCATGGGGTCTCGAAGAGTCGGGCACGACTGAGCAACTTCCCTTTCCCTTTCCCTTTCCTATATCTCAGGCACTGTCCTAGGTACTGCAGCTACAGACAAATTCAGGAAAAAGTGTCCTCATGGTATATAGTGAGCTAGTGACATTTGACAATAGGAAAGGTATGCAGGAGCCAGGTTACAACGGACATAGAGATTTAGGTTAAGTCATTTGTATGTTATTCTATGTGTAGTAATGTAGCATCAATTCACCTACAAATATTAGGATTCCCCAACTTAACTGACATTTCAAAGGAGGAAGACTCATTACCTTACATAGTGCATTCCAGAAGTAGGGCAGCTCCAGAAATGGTTAATTTAACACTTTGACAAACCCCTCCAAGAGCCAGGTATTTCACACTTCTCTGTTCTGTCATCGTCAGCACAGTGTTTTGTCTTCATGATTGCAAAATGGCTACCTAAGTTATATTCAGCAATTTGCAGATATGATTTAATGGTAATAATGAAGAGAAACCAAATAATAATGAATTAAAGAGACAGAAACTTACTTCTTTTTATGTAAAAGAAATCTGGAGTTAGAGTTGGTTCAGTGTCTCCATAAAGTTATCAGACTCAGGTTTCTCTTGGCTCTTTATCGCCATCATCTCTAGGATAAGACTGCACACTCAGAGACAAGTATGACTGTTGGAGCTCCAGCTACTTTATCCACATTCGAAGCAGTAACATGCAATAAGGAAGAAAGAAAATAGGTATACCTCATGTCATTTAAGGGGAGTTTCCAGAAGTACACTAAAAATCTCTATTCAATCTCATTGACTAAAGGAAATGGCAACCCACTCCAGTGTTCTTGCCTGGAGAATCCCAGGGACAGGGGAGCCTGGTAGGCTGCTGTCTATGGGGTCACACAGGGTTGGACACGACTGAAGTGACTTAGCAGCAGCAGCAGTATTAATCACAATGCCATACGTAACACCAAGAAAATCTGCGACAATGGTGGTCTGTGGTATTACAGTAGGATAGCATATCTCTAGTCAAAACCACAATGAGGTACCATTTCATGCCAGTCAGAATGGCTGCCATCCAAAAGTCTACAAACAGTAAATGCTGGAGAGGGTGTGGAGAAAAGGGAACCCTCTTACACTGTTGGTGGGAATGCAAACTAGCACAGCCACTATGGAGAACAGTGTGGAAATGCCTTAAAAAACTGGAAATAGAACTGCCATATGACCCAGCAATCCCACTGCTGGGCATACACACTG
Source organism: Bos grunniens (assembly GCF_055505025.1). NCBI lineage: Eukaryota > Metazoa > Chordata > Mammalia > Artiodactyla > Bovidae > Bos > Bos grunniens. Next base: position 12,216,677 of record NC_141190.1, read on the forward strand.
AGGAAACCAGAATTGAAAGAGACACGTGTACCCCAATGTTCATCACAGCACTGTTTATAATAGCCAGGACATGGAAGCAACCTAGATGTCCATCAGCAGATGAATGGATAAGAAAGCAGTGGTACATATACACAATGGAGTATTACTCAGCCATTAAAAAGAATACATTTGAACCAGTTCTAATGAGGTGGATGAAACTGGAGCCTATTATACAGAGTAAAGTAAGCCAGAAAGAAAAACACCAATACAGTATACTAATGCATATATATGGAATTGAGAAAGATGGTAACGACAACCCTGTATGCGAGACAGCAAAAGAGACACAGATGTATAAAGCAGTCTTTTGGACTCTGTGGGAGAGGGAGGGGGAGGATGATTTGGGAGAATGGCATTAAAACATGTATAATATCATATAAGAAACGAATCGCCCATCCAGATTCCATGCAGGATACAGGAAGCTTGGGGCTGGTGCACTGGGATGACCCAGAGGGATGGTATGGGGAGGGAGGTGGGAGGGGGGTTCAGGATGGGGAACACGTGTACACCCATGGCAGATGCATGTTGATGTATGGCAAAACCAATACAATATTGTAAAGTTAAAAAAATAATAATAATAAAAATTTTTTTTAATTAGAAATTTATTAACAATAAAAGGAAGATGAATATTGAGGAAAAATAGGAAGTCTCTGGCACTTAGAATCATCTGCTATTCCTTATGTCTCAATTTGAGAGCAAGGAACATTTGCAAAAGCATCTTAAAGATAGCTTAGTTATGGAGGTTTTGAATTTAAGAGAGAGGTTTGTGGCTCAGATGGTAAAGACTCTGCCTGTAATGCAGGAGACCCAGGTTTGATCCTTGGGTCAGGAAGATCCCCTGGAAAAGGGAATGGCTACCCACTCCAGTATTCTTGCCAGGAGAATCCCATGCACAGAGGAGCTGGTAGGTTGCAGTTCAAGGGGTCCCAAAGACTCAGACATGACTGAGCGACTAACTCTTCATTTTGGAATGTAAAACCTGGTATTACAGTCCAGTTCTGCTATATATAAGCTTGATAAATTTATGCAAGTTAGTTTACCTCTCTGAGGTTCAATTTATAATATATAAAAGAGGATTCTAAGCTCTTAAGTTTATTGAGAATATTAAATGAAATTGTGTATTGCAACAGATGGTAAAGTGGAAAGTGCATTTCACTACTGGGACCATCCTAGTGACCAATAAAGTTCGTCAGTTGTTTTGATCTTTTGTTTGAAGATCAATGCTTGTGGATAAATTCTGTGACCAGATAGTAGAGAAGGGGCTTTGGCCTCACCAGCTCCTCAGTAGGCTATGTGTATGTGCGTGAGAACTTAGCTTTGAAACCATAGAACACATAGATTCTTTCTCCTGTAGCAACCATCAGTTTTTATCATTTGCCATTTTCCATCAAGGAAGACTCTAGGATATTTTAGAAATGTCTTAAGTAGGGACTCAGCTGCAAAATATAAACTTTCAGAACATATGGTGAGGAATACAACTAATGCGAAAGTTCCAAAAAGAAGATGAAAATACTAAAGGACTAAAAATACTTTCTTCAAACAACCTTTTTCAGTACATCAGTACAGCTGCTTCTTTGTTAAACCAGCTGTTAACTAACCCCCAAGGGTACTTCTCACAGGGGGCTTATTTTGTTGTTGTTTTGTTGTTTTTAAATGATTTAATTCTTATAGCTCAAACTGCATTCTGTTCTTAATGGTTTTACATTTCCCCCTCTGAAAGACAAGGAAAAAAGAGTGGAGAAATGAAAGAAATTAAAGGCTGGAGGAAGATTGATAAAGGGTGTGCATATCCAGTTCAAAGCATGGTAGGAGGGAGGGAGGAACTGGCAGAATAGCTGAGAAAATGAGGATGTGAAAAATGTAAGTAGTTCCTGATGAAGAAGAGCTACAGACCTAGCATGTTAGGATATGCTCAATACACAGAATATTAAATAACTTCTACACCGTACTGGCCAAAATACAGGAAAGCAACTGAATGTGGCATTGAAGATAATGTTCTTGGGAGAATAGTGGATTATAGAAACCCCAGTTCCTCTACTTACCAGTGGTGGGAACTTAGCCTTAGAAAAGTTACTTGGTGTCTTTGAACCTTAATATCCTCATTCTAAAGCAAATAATAATAATAATGTCACACATCAACATGCATTGTAAAGCAAAAAATAATAATAATAATTAAAAAAAATAATAATGTCTACCACATGGGATGATTCTCCATTAACTCAGGCAATGTGAATAAAAGCATTTATGATACTGCCTGGCACATCAGAGACCACAATGAATTTATTGAAAATTATTACAATTTTCTTTTTTCAGAAAAAGTTTATACTTGTTAAGAAAAAAAATCAATACACAAGAAACAGACTAAAATATACAAGAAAATATTCCCTTTCATCATGGACTCTTTCTATAAGAAAAAATGTCTTATAGCCATATTCTGTCCTCAAATGGGTCAACCTTTTTTTTTTTCCCCCCATACTCAAAACAGATTGTGTAATATTATTCAACCTTAAGAAGGAAGGAAATTTTGTCATATGCTATTACATGGATAAACCATGAGGATATTATGTTAAATGAAATAAACAATCAAAAAAGACAAATACTCCATAATTCCACTCATATGAGATATCTAATGACTCAAACTTATGGAAACAGAAAATAGACTAGTAGTTTTCAGGGACTTGAGGGAAAGGAAAGGGAGAGTTGTTGTTCAATGAGTACAGAGTTGCAATCATGCAAGAAGAAAAAGTTCAAGAGGTTTATTGTATAACAATGCACATATAGTTAACAGTATTATAATGTACCCTTAGAATCTGTTAGGGTAAATTTATACTATGTGATTTTTACTGCATTCATATACTATAGCAAGGACACACAGTAACCTTGAAGTAATTGTGCTGAGCAAAATGAGCCAGTTACATGGGGGCACATTCTATGTGGGGCCACTGGTGGCCTGCCGTCTATGGGGTCTCACAGAGTTGGACACGACTGAAGCGACTTAGCAGTAGCAGCAGAGTAAATTCATAGAGATAGAGAGTAGAATGGTAATTACCAGAGGGTGAGCGGAGGGAGGGATGAGGAGTCACTGTTGGATGAGTATGGAGTTTCAATTTGGAAAGATGAAACATTTCTAGAGCTAGATGGTGATTATGGTTGCCCAATAATGTGAATGCACTTGTTCGGTTGCTCAGTCGTGTCTGACTCTTTGCGACCCCATGGACTGTAGCACTCCAGGATTCCTTGTCCTCTACTATCTCCTCAAGTTTGCTTAATGCAATTGAACTGTACACTTAAAATGGTTAAGTGGTAAATTTCAAGTTATACGTTCTCAACCACAATTAAAACAGACAAACAAATTGACTTTTCTATAATGGGGTTTACCAGTATCTCTTTACAATTGAATTTGTCTGACAGTCATATGACGATAGGAACACTTAGCTGCCGTATTCAAGGGCTCAAGAGGGAATGAGGCCCTTCTTTCCCATGCAATGTGTGACATGCTATGTGCTGTTTTTCTTAGACAAAAATTTTCTGTGGAAGTCTCCTTGCCTGATTTAGCTTATGTAAGAACAAGAATCAAGGGTGTTTTTCCTTTCAGAAAAAATATATAATGTGGATACTTAAACTCAGGACTTTAAGAAGATGGCAAAAGGATTTACTGACAATGTTTCAAACCATTCTCTTCATCTCATAACCAATTTGTTAAATACACTCAGAGATGGCACATTTTAAAAGATAATATTTATTCATAGTTCTTCCCCAATAAAGAATTGGTGTCAATCCCTTAACAGAGAGGCAAAAGAGATGATTCTTGTCCAGATTTTACTCTCCTTTCTACAAACTCAGTGTTACTTTATTCTGTCTCATGAACAGAATAAAGAGTGTCACATATGGCTTCAGGGCTATTATTTATGAGTTCTTGAACTTATGTAGGTACTTGATTAAAGCAGAATCATTTTGTTCTGAGATTTTTTTGAACCAATTTCTATAGAAGGCTTTGCTTCCCCCCAAATAATCAATACTGTCCTGACTATACAATCTTTTTACACCCCTACCTGCTCTTCTGTGATGACCAACTTCTTGACTCTTTAAATGGGAGATGAATTTGAAACTGATTTTGGTGGAAAAGGTCACTTCTTGTTTAGATTAAAAGCTGGAAACTTGTACTCAGCATGGAGTACTTTCTAGTAAAATCTTTGTGTGTTATCTGGCCCCTGAATAAGCTGAAGTAATAAAGAAAGGTGGACCATTTGAGGACAGGATATGGCTATAAGACTTTTTTCCTTACAGAGTACATGATGAAAGAGAAAATTTTCTCATTTACTTTGTCTATTTCTTATATATTGATTTTGTAATAATTCAGAGCATTACAATTTGATTTCCAATGTACTATATCACTTTGATTGTATAAGGTGGGAGATCTTCTGAAGTGGAAGTTTATGAAAGATAAAGAGGCTCCTTCTTTAAATGTTTTCCCATGCAAAAATTTAAAATAAATAGCTTAAAAAACTGCAAAGCACTCATGAATGATAAGCACAAAGAATACATTTTAAAATTGTCTAAGTGAGCTCATGAGAAAGCAAGGGAAATCCCCAGGGGGCACAAACTAAGAGAAAGAAAGGCATTAAATTAATACTAATACTAAGATTGACTTGTGATTGGCTGGTGTTTGCAAAACCTATAACAAGGGTCTGGGTTTTCAGGAGCCACACAAAGATGTAAGATAGGGTTGAGTTCATATAAGGTAGAAAAATTGTTACTAAGACTCTTGGATAAAGCTGTGACCCTGTAACAGTAAACTCTGGGAGTTCGTGATGGACAGGGAGGCCTGGCGTGTTGCAGTCCATGGGGTCGCAAAGAGTTGGACATGACTGAGTGACTGAACTGAAGGGTAGGCCCTTAGTGAACAGAAGAATCAGAGAAAAGAAATCTACACATTTCAAAAGGAGATAGCATAAAACTCTTCTATTTCAGCATGGTCTTTGATAGAAAATATTCCTGTAACCATAAGCTTGTCCTCATACATAATTGAATGCCAATTTATTCTCCCTCTGTAGACAAGAATACTTTAACCTAAAAAATTAATTTAAAGTGTCCAGAGCTAACAGCAAACCAAGGAACTTGGCAAAGAAAATGCAAATCATGATTCAGGCTCATACCCATGAGGCAGGCCATCCGTAATTCTTTAAAAAAAAGTTTGACTAAGTAAAAGGATATAATTACAAATTACTTAATACAGTTAGAGCAAACCACCATGAGTGAGGGACAACAAATAAAATGATTAAACTTCCTAGTTTAATGTTCTGATTCAAGCATTAAAAGTAAAAGATAGTGTTTATGTTCAGCAATGGCATAGTAGTAGTGATCAGATAAATATTCCAGGATAATAACTATAAACTGGACAAAATACATAAATCAAACACCTGGAGGCACTTAAGACTGACAATAAACAGGTATAAATTGAAAGCAAATTAACACTTGGGATGGGCTTTCCTGGTGGCTCAGTGGTAAATAATCTGCCTGCAATGCAGGAGATGTGGGTTAGATCCCTGGGTTGGGAAGATCCCCTGGAGGAGGAAATGTCAACCCACTCCAGTATTCTTGATGGGAAAATCCCCCCAACAGATGAACCTCATGGGCTGTCTGTGAGGTTACAAAGACTTGGACATGACTGAGCATGCACACACACACACACATTTGGAATATAGGAACAAAATTCTCTGAGATACTCAATGGCTTTTAGTCAAAGGGCTGGCCCCATTTATATCCAAGTAGTATAAATAAAACATGGATAAAAACTGGAAAGATTGTTGTCTTGGAGAGCTAGAAAATAGAAGTTGGGGGTGGCCACACCAGCTTTTAAGTGAGAAGGGGAATCCAGGAAAAGACAAAGTAATAGCAGAGAAGCCCAAAAATCTACATAAATACCCTGTGTAAATATCTGGCTAACTCCTGAGCTGCTCATGAACACACCAGAAACCAAGCAACAAAGCTGAGAACTAAAAAAAAAAAAAAAAAAAAATGGAGCAAGACACGAAAGCGACCTTAATGTCCATCAGCAGAAGAATGAATAAGATGTGGTATATATTCACAATGGAATACTACTCAGCCATACAAAGAATGAAATTATGCCATCTGTAGCAACATGGATGAACCTAGAAATTATCATACTAAGTGAAGCAAACCAGACAGAGAATGCAAATATCAAATGATATCACTTATATGTGGGATCTAAAAAAACTGATACTAGTGAACTTATTTACAAAATAGAAATATACTCACAGACCTAGAAAACAAACTTACAGTTATCAAAGAGGAAGGAGAGAGAGGGATGAATGAGGAGTGTGGGATTAAAATATACACACTATTATAGGACTATATTTAGAACAGATGACCAACAAGGACCTAGTGTATATCAAAGCGACTACACTCAATATCTTGCAGTTACCTATAATGGTAGAAAATGTAAAAAAAAAGAATATATATGTGTATAACTGAATCACTTTGCTGTACACCTGAAACTAACACAAAGTTGTAAATCACCTATATTTCATTAAAAAAATTTTTTTAAATGGGCAGAAGACCTGAATAGAGATTTTTCCAAAGAAGATATACAGATGGCCAATAGACACATGAACAATATTCAACATTGCTAATAATCCGAGAAATGTAAATCAAAACCAGAATGTGATATTACCTCACACCTGAGAGAATGGCTATCATCAAAAAGGCCACGAACAAAAAATGTTGACGAGAATATGGAGATAAAGGGAACCTTTGTACACTGTTGTTGGGAATGCAATTTTGTGCACCCACTGTGGAAAACAGTACATAGGTTGCTCAAAAAACTAAAAATAAAATTATCATATGATCCAGCAATTCCAGTCCCGGGTATATATCCAAAGAAAGTGAAAATATTAAATTGAAAAGATACATGTACCATAATGTTCATAGCGGCACTGTTTATAATAGCCAAAATATGGAAGTAACCTAAATGTCCATCAGGAGATCAATGGATAAAGATGACATGGTATATATACAATGGAGTACTATTTAGCCATAGAAAGTGAAATTTTGTCATTTTTAACATGGACAGATCTGTACGGTATTATGCTTAGTAAAATAAGTCAGACAGAGAAAGTAACGTACTGTATGCTATTATCTCTATGTGAAATCTGAAAAATGAAACAAACGAATATAATTAAACAGAAAGAGACTTACAGATGTAGAGAATAAACTAGTGGTTATATAAAGGTAAGGGATTAAGGGGTACAACCACTGCATATAAAATAAATAAGCTACAAGGATATATTGTAGTGCACAGGGAAAATGGCCAATATTTTATAACTTTAAATGGAGTGTAATTTATAAAAAATATTAAATTATCCAATTAAAAAATCCAGTCCCTTTTAAGTGCTCAAAAGGGCAGGCAGCAAGATGGTCTTAGCTTCTGAATAACTGGCTGTAAAGAAGCCATAATTTTCTAATTCAACCAAATGTCACAATTTTGCCCCAAGTGGATGTGTCTTGATTTGTTAAAAAACAAACTTGACTCTATTAAAAAATATTAAATCATTTTGTTATACAACTGAAACTAATATTATAAATCATCTATACCCAATAAAAAATAAATAAGTAAATGAAAAAAATTAAGTAGATATTATTGCAAGTTGTCAGTTTTGTTATAAAATGTATATAATATCATAATAGTATTGTCAATGTTTATAATTAGTTGCATTAGTTTCACTTTCTTATATAGGTTAAATAATTTTGTTAATTAAAGTTGATGGTATACTTAATATAGTAGGACTTCCCACGGGGCTCAGATGGCAAAGTGCCTGCCTGCAATGCGGGAGACCCGGGTTTGATCCCTGGGCTGGGAAGATCCCCTGGAGAAGGAAATGGCCACTCACTCCAACACTCTTGCTTGTAAAATTCCATGGACAGAGGAGCCTGGTAGGCTACAGTCCATGGGGTCGCAAAGATTCAGACATGACTGAGTGACTTCATTTTCATACTTAATATATGAGCAACATTTCTTTATATAAAAATATAGCTAGCTTACATTATACAATTACAATTATATAGTATAAATTGCTTACAAAATTTTGACAGTTTCATATTTCTATTGATCAGAGTGCAAATGCAAATATGAATTGTATCTGAACCACAACTGATTCCAAGTAGATTTCTGCCAAAGAATAATATTTTTTTTTCAAAGAATAATATTTTTACAATGACTTGTGATCCACCAAAATCTATTATTTGGATACTTATTACAAAAAACTTTCATCTTCAGTTATTGTAAGTTGAACTTACAATAGCATGTATAATAATATCAAATGTTTTACTTTTGGCAGAGTAACCTTTTAAAAGCTTTATTTTTGATTTCAAAAGTTGTTGTTAAAAACCAAATGATTAGTACTGATTTAATACTGGCATCATTTAACTGTTAGGAAAATCATTGTTTTAAAAAAGCCAATGTAGTAACTAATATCACCTCAATTTTCTTAGACATTTAAGAACCGTTGATTTGAAAATGAGCAAAATTAACTTTAAAAAAAGCAGTGAATTTGTTTACATAAAATGTGATGTTTCACAGTGGACAGCTGCTTGTGGTAAATCACCATCTTCAAGGACAGCCTCATTAAAACACTTCCATGTTGATGTATAGCAAAACCAATACACTACTGTAAAGTAATTAGCCTCCAATTAAAATAAATAAATTTATATTAAAAAAAAAATCTACCAACAGTTAAAGTTAGTGCTATACTTCTTCAGCAGACGTGTCTCTTCTGATTTTCACAAGCTATCAGATATTTCAGAAGGTATCTGATTTGCTATTATACCATGATATTGGGTAAATATCAATAAATATTTTATACATGGTCATCATCACCTTTCTTGAGAATGAAAAACAAAACTCAATCCTTATATTTTTATTAAATGTACACTTCTTTTTTGACTCGTTGTGTAAAGGGTTTATTATAAAATAAATACACATAACCAAAAAATAAATAGGTATAGCTTTATACCATATATCAAGTGGTAAACTGCTGTAGGAAGGTCAGACTATTATCTTTACGCTCGTGGCAGAACTTCTCAGCCTCTTCCCATAAAGACTTCCTGTATATGTGACCTTCAGCTTCCCCTGTTAACTACTGACCTTGCCAACTGTGGCTTGGTACCTTTATGCTTCTTCCTGACCCACAGCTGGCCAGTAGGGGAATCTGCATTCTTTACATCTCTCACTACCACTCAGGACTAGAAACACTTATCCCAGATGCTAGTACCTGACAGTACTTTGTTTTTATTAGAGAATGCTCCACTTGCATTCTTGCCTAAAAAATTCCATGGACAGGGGAGCATGGTGGGCTACAGTCCAAGGAGCTGTAAAGAGTCAGACACGACTGAGCAACTGACCACACACATCACCACATGCATTGCATTTCCTTTCATCTGGACAGGTGAGAGAAAAAAGCCAATACTGAGCCTACTGTACTGAATGGAAACTTCTGGATGCTCATAAGGTATATCTTTAAAAATGTAAAAGTGTAGCTATAATATTTCACCTCAATTTAAAGTGTTAGCTATGTTTCTTTAGAAAGAGTAAAAATAATTCTTTCTTCACGCTTCAAGTATGAAATTTAAAACCTGGTAGTTTCTTAACGGTTTCACAAATGCTTATTCCTACCTTGTCAATTCTATTATTAGAAGCACTTTTCTACATGCAAAACTAACTAGTAATTTGGCACACTTTTTGTACTTTGGTCATTGACTAATCGGTAATAGTACAAATTCTAGCATCACTTAAATATTCCTTTCTTTTGCCAAGTAAACAGTCACTTTTTCATCACTGTGTATTTTGATTAATTTCTTAATTTAGGAACATGTTTCTGAAGAGCTCTCTCATTCACAGATTCTAAATCCATTCTGAACATATTAACGTTGCCTGTGAGTCTTCCCTAAATTCTTATCTCCATAGCTTTCTTTCTCAGTCCCACTCTGCGGCCATTTGATTTCTACCTCTCTCAAAATGCTCAAGTTTCTCTTTATCTTAAATGTAAAAGGCGAACACAGGAACTGAAAACAAATAATTTCTGAGACTGCATGACAGTGACAACATACTAGCTTTTAAAATATGCTTTATGCCTGATTTTCTGCTGCTGCTGCCGCTAAGTCGCTTCAGTTGTGTCCGACTCTGTGCGACCCCATAGACGGCAGCCCACCAAGCTCCCCTGTCCCTGGGATTCTCCAGGCAAGAACACTGGAGTGGGTTGTCATTTCCTCCTCCAATGCATGAAAGTGAAAAGTCAAAGTGAAGTTGCTCAGTCATGTCCGACTCTTCTCAACCCCATGGACTGCAGCCTACCAGGCTCCTCCATCCATGGGATTTTCCAGGCAAGGGTACTGGGGTGGGGTGCCATCGCCTTCTCCAGCTTGATTTTTTACTTCTCCTTTATTGCAGTGTGGAGGTTTTCATTTATTTAGCTTTTCATTTTATTTTTAGCTTTTCCCTCAGACACAAGGTAAATTTGATTTTAACTTTTGCCTTTATTTTTGTAAAATTTGATCCCATATTTGATGGATAATTTGGGGTTAGGTACATTCAGTTGTGGTCTTATATTCCACGTTGATAATCAAATTTGTATTTTAAAATTTAATGTAGAAGATGCCCATATACCCTTAATTGGTATATTTCCCTGGTCCTGCTGCTGCTGCTGCTGCTGCTAAGTCACTTCAGTTGTGTCCAACTCTGTGTGACCCCATAGACGGCAGCCCACCAGGCTCCCCCGTCCCTGGGATTCTCCAGGCAAGAACACTGGAGTGGGCTGCCATTTCCTTCTCTAATACATGAAAATGAAAAGGGAAAGTGAAGTTGCTCAGTTGTGTCCGACTCTTAGTGACTCCATGGACTGCAGCCTACCAGGCTCCTCTGTCCATGGGATTTTCCAGGCAAGAGTACTGGAGTGGGGTGCCATCACCTTTTCCGTCCCTGGTCCTAGGCACTGTGAAACAAGTATTCTCTTACTTTCCAACAGATACACATATGGTTTGATCATCACTGCTCAATCCCTCTGACTGATAGAGATCAGATCATTAAACAAAGATTCTTTTGGTGCTTCCTTCTCTATAAGGAAAAAAAAAAATCCTAAATTGCTCTGATGTGATTTGCATTTAGAGCCTCTATACATAGCTTTCTCTGAAATTCAGCTGTAACCAACCACATTTTCCTCCTTTCCAGTTAAGCACCTCCAAGCATTTTACTAAGAAAGATTAAAGCTTTTGAAAATATAAACAGACTAGTGTTTTTTTTTTTTTTTAAGTAAGTAAATTCAAATTGGAATTTTTGAAGACTTTCTATGGAACAAATGGGCTGAATAATCTAGTGAAATCGCAATCTGAATTTCTCCAAAGACCCTTAAAACTTAAATATTAATACCAGTAACTTTTATCTGAGACATGTGTTTAATAAGTCTGAAAATATATTATTGAGAATACAGTACTGTACCAAAGAGAAATGCCTCAGAGGTTAAGAGATTATTTTTTTTTTCTTCTGATTTAAACAATATGTTAGGGAATGGTTGTATAAAACTTGGAAACAGATCTGGAAAAAGCTTGGAAACACAGGAAGAAAAAAGATGGTGGTGATTATATGGTGGTAGTTATGGTTTCTCTACTTAGTTATGTATGGATGTGAGAGTTGGACCATAAAGAAGGCTGAGTATCAAAAAATGGTGGTGCTGGAGAACACTCTTGAGAGTCCTTTGGACAACAAGGAGATCAAACCAGTCAATCCTAAAGGAATCAACTCTGAATATTCATTGGAAGGACTGATGCTGAAGCTCCAATACTTTGGCCACCTGATGCAAACTGCTGACTCATTGGAAAAGACCCTGATGCTGGGAAAGATTGAGGACAGGGGGAGAAGTGGGAAACAGAGGATGAGATGGTCGGATGGCATCATTGACTCAATGGACATGAGTTTGAGCAAACTCTGGGAGATAGTGAAGGACAGGGAAGGCTGGCGTGCTGCAGTCCATAGGGTTGCATATAGTCAGATATGACTTAGAGACTAGACAACAACATCATATCATGCAGAAACGCAGATCATATGTAGATACTCTTCTCCATCTCTGAGCCTTGTTTTCCTCATCAGAAACAAGAGGAGAGTATTCTGCATGTAGAGTGATATACAGCTGCAATAAAGTATCATAAATGCTGTATGCCAAGATCATTAAAAATTTTGTGCAGAAACAAACAAACAAACAAAAAATGAGATCAATGCTACATCAAGAAAGAGGCCAAAATATCAGCCATAAACCAGGTAGAATGCCCTGTGAGTAGCTACCTGTGCCTACTTTTGTAGAGTATCCTTTCGGGAATTCTCTCTTGGCTTTTTCTCTGATCTATTGACTTTAAATCTTGGTTCTTTTTTCCGTAATTTCCTCTCATGCCACCAAGAAGGTGACACATCAGGAACATGTCTCACAGGACAATATCAAAAGACAGCTGGTCTGAACTCTCTCTGTCCTAATATTTAGGGAGAAAAGGCCCATTCCTTCTTAAATAATCACAGTTAGACTTCCCTCAAGAGCCAAGGTTTGGGAGTGGATCAAAGACACAGAAGGAAAGGAGGGCTCTAAGCATAAAAGACAGATTAAGTCAGCAGGTCAAGAACTTCTATTTGAGAATTTAAGACCAAAGGGGTTCCAAACAGGAGTTTGGGGATGAATCCTGCTTTAATAATAGAGTACCATGTCCTGGGAACTCCCTCCTGTATATCTTTCTCATGAAACTACAGCAGCTAGAGTCTCAGGGTACCACTCAAACCCACCATCTTCACCCACAAAGCCTGTTGTACCTTATCATGGCTGAAAAATGGTACAAATGGTATAAATTTAAATCCAGGACTCTGAAATCAGAGTATCATATGATAGAGAAAGAATCTAATGATGAGTTTCTTCCTAGTCCCAGAGGAAGAGCAGGCCCTAGGACATATTTTAGTAAAGAATCTGCCACCCATGGAGCTTTGAAGGTGGCTCAGTGGGTAAAGAATCTGCCTGCAATGAAGGAGATACAGGAGACTTGGGTTTGATCCCTAAGTTGGTGAGATCCCCTGGAGGAAGGAATGGCAACCCACTCCAGTATTCTTCCCAGAAGAATCCCATGGACAGAATAGCCTGGTGGGCTACAGTCTATAGAGTTCTGAAGCAACTGAGTGCGCATGAACTACCTTGTATATTATCCTATTTTTCTCTTATATGGTCATTCTACCTCTTATAATCCTTCAGGAACCTCATGCCATCATAATGCCTTAAGACATTATAAACTAATACAATTATGTAAAGTTTAAAAATAAAATAAAATTAGAAAAAAAAAAAAACCCAGTGTTCAAAAAACTAAAAAAAAAAGAAAAAAGACATTATGATACTGCGAGCTCCCAACTTGGCCTGCCCTACTTTTCAAAAGTCTGCAAGTTACTAATTTTCTATCTCCTACCTCCACCCCAAACCCTCATGTTTTCTATACAGCTGCTCAGACAGGGGTATGAAGGAAAGCAGATGATTAAGCCAATTCACAGAAAGATTTGAATGACTGATCTTTCACACACCCCCAGATATTTGCATTTTTGGAAGAGAAAGCTTGTTAACTCAAATAAATCTATCATCAGTGAAATTTTTAGATGACTTATCAAAGAGAAGAGAAAAAATAAATCAGGCTTTGACAGGAAAGGCAAGAGGAGGAGAAATGAATCTCAGTTTTGGTCTTACTGGGGTCTCACAAAACTCAACGTGCCAAGTTTAATAACAGTGGTTCTCGTGTAGCAATATAATTGCAGATGAAAATGTATGCATACACACACACGTGTGTATGTGTGTGTATTTGTGTGTGTGTAAGGGAAACAAGTTTATGATAGGGACAACAGTAGTGAATTACATGTAGATTGAGACCTGGCAACCACTGATGTCTGATGGTCGTTAAAAATAATTCTAGCATTCACACGAAAGGTCCTAAGTATGAAATAGATGTTTGTTTTGGATTGGCTCTAATGGCATCAGTCAGTAAGAGACTGACTGCACTGGGAAACATTTAGAATGACTACTGGTTAACCTTTGCTGAGCAACAAACACCCCAAAATATAGAAACTTAAAGCAATAATCATTTATCTTCTCATGATTCTGTGAGTCAGCAATTTAGGATGGGCTCAGCTGGAAGGTTCTTACATTGGCTTTGCCTGGACTCTCCTATGAGACAGCTGTTAAACAGGGTCTGAATGGCCTCACTAAATATGGCTTGCAGTAAATCAGTTTTTGGTTGGATGTCTCTCCACATATCTTTCACTCTCTTCCACATATCTTCTCCATGAGGCTGACTTAGACCCATTCACATGAAAATAGCACTCCAAGAAGGCAAGATGAAAACTTCAGAGCTGTTTGTGCCTAAGGCTCAGAATACACACCATGTCACTTGCTCACTTCCATCATATTCTATTGACCAAAGCAAGTAACAAGCCCAGCCAGAATCTAGGGCTAAGGAAATAGCCCCACTTTCTGAAGAGGACCACTGCAAAGAGCTACATTTTAATCAACTTATCAAGTCTTAAGAGTAGCACAAAAGATTTTAAATAATTTTCTATCTGAGGTGTTTTCTTTTTTCTTTCACTCTCTCCTTACTTAAGTCCAATGAGACTATTATTTTTGTTTTGGAGAAAAATCATACCGTGAGAGCTCATGTTCCATTTATAAACAAGGCCTATGAGAACAGAAATGTTAAGCTGCTGATTATTCTGTTTTAGGAAAAGTGAACAAAGGTAGATCTTACAGTTTTTAGAACATTTCAAAAATGACATGTAATCTTTTTCTTTTTCCCAATAAATGGCCTCTAGTGGCACTGTTTGGAAGAATTATAACACTAGAAAATTCACTGTATAGGTTCTCAAGTTTTTATTTTGAAGAGTTTTTATTTTATTTGTTAGAGCAGATGTGCTAAGATATTTAATTCACACATTTCCAAAATATTGACTTTTTAAAAGGGTGTGTTTAGCTTTTATCCCTTGAGACTTAGATTTATGTTTCCTGCCACTCATAATAAGAACTTAAAAGCTATTTTTTTTCTTCTGATTGAACATCTTATTTCCACTTTGTAAGCTAAAAGGAAAAACATTTAAGGAGACTATTTTCTTAGTTTGTAACGAGAACATTTATGACAGGCATTGATTTCTTGTGGTAAGTGTCTGGTCATGGTTTATGACAGAATGGAACAGGTGCTATTATATTTGGAGAAGCTGATATGGGAGTCTCAATATTGAGCTCTGTAAGTCACATAGCCTGTAAAGTAAGATGATCAAGGATTCTGTCTGAACCATCTTGGCACTAGATCCAAGCCAGCAATTTTGAAGAAGAACAAATATCTATTTTGAACATCACGTTCCAAGCAATGGAGAAAGTAGGTGTGATGGGAACAAGGTGCCTGGTAAGGAAACAGAGGGAAGGAGCAACCTCTGGGCACAAGAGGGTCCTTGCACTTTCAGACTCTCTGATGTTGAACTCCAGGCTGCATCTCCATCTGTTCTTGTACTTTCTAAAATTCAATGTCTTTGGAGTAAGAGCTCTGATAGAAGATGTGGCAGTTTCTATTCCCCATAAGGTAAGACTTGTGATTATAATATAGTCTCCAAGGAATCTTTCACTCTATTTTGCTTCCAGATGAATTTTTATGTCTTGTCTTGTTTTTGCTCATTTCTATTTCAGCATTTTAGAACAATTGAACATACTTAATTTTGCAAAAAAGAAAAATTAACATTGTTTCTATGACTTGATTGGATTATAAAGGAAATCAGCCTGGCCACCTATTTTAGATCATTGATTCTTCCTGCAAGGATAATAAACATATAGTGTACCATTTGTAAGCCATATCTCAATGAAACAAAACCAAGGCAAAAAGAGTTTTCTACATTACATTTGATTTTTTTCTTACACAATTTAGCCCATTTGACAGAAACCATGAGCTCAAGAAATGTGAGTTCCTGCTGCCATTAAATGTATTTGTTTCTAATGTATGTTGCTACTAAGATAATTATATTGTCCAATGAAATTTCTATGACTCATTAGATATTATATACTCTAAAAAACTCTTTGCCAGGAGTGTGACTCTTTATAATAACTCAAATAAGATATTAAGCAATTAATAGATATAATTTTTTTAGGAGAAGTCCTAAAAAGTATTGCAGCAAACAATGAGATTAAGTATATGCCATATAAAAACTGTTTTATCCTGATTTTAAGTTTTATTGTTTACATATTTCCCACTATGGATGATAATGACACACACATTCACCTCCTTTACTTTCTTTCCTTCATTTTTAAATTGCTATAGCTATGTAACTATTACAGCTAATCCTTTGGCATATTATGCTTACATCTCCTTTCTTATAAATTGGATTTTTTCTAGCTTTATTAAGGTATAATTGACAAATTAAAAGCTGTAAATACTTGAGGTATAAAATGTGGTGTTCTAAGTGACTGTGGTTGTAAAATGCAACTTTCAGTTAAAAATGAGTAAGTTCCAGTGGTCTAATATACAGCATGGTAACTATAGTTAATGTATTGTATACTTGAAATTTGCTGAGAGTAGATCTTAAGTGTCCTCACCACATACAGACCTAGAATGGTAACTATGTGAAATGATACGTTAACTAGCTTGATTGTGGTAATCATTATACAAGAAATTTTCCCTCCCCTGCTTCTATCCCTAATTTACTTTTTCTTCTAGTCCCTCTTCTATTTTTCATATTCAGTAAGGACCTCATACTACTAAATCCAGTGTTCATTTTTTCATCCTTGTGTTATTTGACTTATAAGCAGCAGTTGATATCACTGATCACATCTTCTTTTTGGAAATTCATTTTCTTGGTTTCTGGGATGCATTTTCTCCTGGACTTTTATTCTCAGACCCCTTTGCTAACTCAAGTATTTCTGCTTAAACTCTACTTGAACTTCCCAAGTTCAGTCCTGGAATTCCTTTCTTGTCTATCTATCTCCACTTTCTCTACATGCTGCTGCTGCTAAGTCACTTCAGTCGTGTCTGACTCTGTGTGACCCCATAGATGGCAGCCCACCGGCTCCCCCGTCCCTGGGGTTCTCCAGGCAAGAACACTGGCGTGGGTTGATATTTCCTTCTCCAATGCATAAAAGTGAAAACTGAAAGTGAAATCGCTCAGTTGTGTCCGACTCTTAGCGACCTCATGGACTGCAGCCTACCAGGCTCCTCCGTCCATGGGATTTTCCAGGCAAGAGTACTGGAGTGGGGTGCCATTGCCTTCTCTACATAGTCTTACTCATATTCATGATATTAAGTGCCAGCTATGCTCTGGCTTACAAAGAGCTGTGAAAAGAAGAGAAGCGAAAAGCAAAGGAGAAAAGGAAAGATATAAACATCTGAATGCAGAGTTCCAAAGAATAGCAAGAACAGATACGAAAGCCTTCTTCAGCGATCAATGCAAAGAAATAGAGGAAAACAACAGAATGGGAAAGACTAGGGATCTCTTCAAGAAAATCAGAGATACCAAAGGAATATTTCATGCAAAGATGAGCTCGATAAAGGACAGAAATGGTATGGACCTAACAGAAGCAGAAGATATTAAGAAGAGATGGCAAGAATACACAGAAGAACTGTACAAAAAAGATCTTCACGACCCAGATAATCACGATGGTGTGATCACTGACCTAGAGCCAGACATCCTGGAATGTGAAGTCAAGTGGGCCTTAGAAAGAATCACTACGAACAAAGCTAGTGGAGGTGACGGAATTCCAGTTGAGCTATTCCAAATCCTGAAAGATGATGCTGTGAAAGTGCTGCACTCAATATGCCAGCAAATTTGGAAAACTCAGCAGTGGCCACAGGACTGGAAAAGGGCAGTTTTCATTCCAATCCCAAAGAAAGACAATGCCAAAGAATGCTCAAACTACCGCACAATTGCATTCATCTCACACGCTAGTAAAGTAATGCTCAAAATTCTCCAAGCCAGGCTTCAGCAATATGTGAACCGTGAACTTCCTGATGTTCAAGCTGGTTTTAGAAAAGGCAGAGGAACCAGAGATCAAATTGCCCACATCCACTGGATCATGGAAAAAGCAAGAGAGTTCCAGAAAAACATCTATTTCTGCTTTATTGACTATGCCAAAGCCTTTGACTGTGTGGATCACAATAAACTGTAGAAAATTCTTCAAGAGATGGGAATACCAGACCACCTGATCTGCCTCTTGAGAAATTCGTATGCAGGTCAGGAAGCAACAGTTAGAACTGGACATGGAACAACAGACTGGTTCCAAATAGGAAAAGGAGTTTGCCAAGGCTGTATATTGTCACCCTGTTTATTTAACTTATATGCAGAGTACATCATGAGAAACACTGGACGAGAAGAAACACAAGCTGGAATCAAGATTGCCGGGAGAAATATCAATAACCTCAGATATGCAGATGACACCACCCTTATGGTAGAAAGTTAAGAGGAACTCAAAAGCCTCTTGATGAAAGTGAAAGAGGAGAGTGAAAAAGTTGGCTTAAAGCTCAACGTTCAGAAAACGAAGATCATGGCATCCGGTCCCACCACTTCATGGGAAATAGATGGGGAAACAGTGGAAACAGTGTCAGACTTTATTTTTCTGGGCTCCAAAATCACTACAGATGGTGACTGCAGCCCTGAAATTAAAAGATGCTTACTCCTTGGAAGGAAAGTTATGACCAACCTAGATAGCATATTCAAAAGCAGAGACATTACTTTGCCAACAAAAGTTCGTTTAGTCAAGGCTATGGTTTTTCCTGTGGTCATGTATGGATGTGAGAGTTGGACTGTGAAGAAGGCTGAGCACCGAAGAATTGACGCTTTGAACTGTGGTGTTGGAGAAGACTTTTGAGAGTCCCTTGGACTGCAAGGAGATCCAACCAGTCCATTCTGAAGGAGATCAGCCCTGGGATTTCTTTGGAAGGAATGATGCTAAAGCTGAAACTCCAGTACTTTGGCCACCTCATGAGAAGAGTTGACTCACTGGAAAAGACTCTGATGCTGGGAGGGATTGGGGGCAGGAGGAGAAGGGGACGACAGAGGATGCGATGGCTGGATGGCATCACTGACTCGATGGACGTGAGTCTGAGTGAACTCCGGGAGTTGGTGATGGACAGGGAGGCCTTGTGTGCTGTGATTCATGGGGTTGCAAAGAGTTGGACACGACTGAGCAACTGATCTGATCTGATGCTCTGTCTTTGAAATTTTTACTGCCAGTCTTCATATAATTCTGGAATTAGATTGGAATAGCCAATTATCTACATACAATTTCCATTAGGATGTCTAATAGCAATCTTAAACCTCACAAGATCAAAACAGAACTATTGACTTTGACTCCAACCTCTTCCTCAGTCTGCTTTTCCCAATTCAAAACAGTAAGATCATTCTCCCAATTTACTCAAACCAAAAATCTGGGTACCATTATTTCCCACCTCAAATTAATCCGATAGCAAACCCCACTTATTTTATCTCCAACATATATTCAGAATCCATCCAGTCTTCTCATCTCAACTCTTCTACCCAAGTCCTATCTACTATCCCTCTTCTAAACTTCCACGTTAGCCTTTCCCCCATATTCCATGACTTAATATGGTTTTTGTTGTTTATATTTTAACTTAATACTAGATAAATTTTTAAACATATACAAAACTATGGAAAATATTATAATGAATCGATCCCTAATGAAAACTTCATTTAGTTTCAATAGTTAACATCCTGCTAGTTTTGTTTCATCTATCATCTACCATTTCTCCTCCTCCAATCAATGAAATACTTTAGATGAAAGCATGGACATCATTTAATTTCACTATAAATAATCCAGTATTAGTAGCAGAAAGTGACTTATGTTGTTAACATAACATCAGTAGACAACCAACCAAAAAGAAAAAAAACTCCAATAATTTTGTTACATCATCCAATATTCAGTCCACTTGAAAATTTTCCTAGATTTTAGGAAAATTTTCAGCAAGGCTTGAAAGACTTTTGGACTAATAAGCTCAATAGAAAAAAAAAATGACAAAAAGCACAAAGGTTTTAAGCCACAAAATGTCAAAAATGCCTTCTTATGGTTGTTCCATTTGAATAATACTCCAAACAAGGTCTACACTGCATATGCCTTTTTTAATCTGTAAAATCCTTGTTTATTTCATGTCATCCATTTGTCAAAGAAAGCAATTTACACATTCTGGATTGGCTGGTTGCATCTTCATAGTTCTTTAAACATATTTGCCTCTTCACATTTTTCCTTAGATTGTTAGACCTCGAGACTTGATTATTTTCAGGTCCAATTTTATTTTGTTAAAGATAATTTCACTTTGTAAGTGATATGCTGTGTGCTTCTAATTGCACCATATCAGGAGTATCTAACATCTGGTTGCCCCAGTTTAAGTGATAATGAGATTAATCTATGGGCTCAGGTGATGTCAGATTGGCCCATTCATTATATAATTCTCAAACAACTTTTTGCTCTTCTGTTCTAGAAACCATGGTGACCACTGTCTAGATCCATTATTTCAATATAGGTCACAAAAGGCAATTTAAAAAAATTCTGTCCTTCTACCTGCAGACACTGGCTGAAACATAAAGAACATATCATCAGCAGCTATTTTCTTACCCTGAAGCCCACTTTATACAGGAAAGACAGAATTTATGTTAGATCTCTGCCCTTAGTTTACCAGTTTTCAGGATAATGAGCCAGTGCTTTGGAAACTTACAAAAATTTTAAAATTACTGTTTAGTTCTGTTTTTATTGTCCTTATGAATTTTCATGTATTTGATGAGTATGAGTCCACAAAATAGTCTTCAAATTATTCACCCCATTACAAAGATATTCTTACGATATTTTCACTACACTGCAGTCAGTGTGATCTTTGAAAAACCCAGATCACATGACACCATCTGTCACTTAATACCTTCCAGTGTCTCCTCATTACATTAGAATATTCCCCAAATGGTTTAGTAACGTCTTCATAATCTGGCCCTGCCTCCTCCTCTGATTTCAGTCCACACACATCTCCTTCACCATCGCCGCTGTCCTGCTTCTCAGAGGCCTGTCATCCAGGGGCAGTGCTCTGTCTACTCCCTCTGTCAGCGGTGCTGCTATTCCTGGGCTTTGCATATGTCCTTCTACAGCTGGTCAGTTATTTTACACCAAATCTCCCACCAGGCTTTTATTCTTGGTTTTTAATGTTACTAATTTATTACTTTATTGTGTTTGTTTTTATTTTACTCTCTCCTCTGAAATATACATCCTACTGAGAACAAAGATCTTGCCTATCTGGTCCATCACTGAATCTTCAGTGCCTAAAACAAGATTAGCACTAGCAGACTTTCACTGCCTCTGTGAATATAACTGAATAAGTGCATGAAGGGCTCACCCAATTTAAGACTGAATCTCCCCAGGAAGAGTGCCCTTGAGATAAACATATACACTACAGACTTCTTGGTGGAAGATATAGCTCTCATATTGCTGAGATGACTGTAGTTTCTCTCACCCTAGGATGGCAGGTTTCAACTTACAAATAAATAAAGGAGAAAAAAAATCCTTTGAGCAATTTTCATTGAAAGAAAAATTAAAAGTCAACACAATTTACTTTAAAATCTTTGTTAGTCTTTCGCAGCAGAAGTATGAACTTCAGTTAATAGTAGTAGGATTTGATTTAAGTTTTCCAGTTCAAAATTTGTTTCATATTGTTGACAGTGTCATACAACTTATGAAAAGTATATTATATTGTGGAGTAACACACACAGATATTCTTTTGGTGTTTCTTATTTTTGACCACATAAAATTTTGTATGCAAGACCGAAAGACTTTTGGACTAATAAGCTCAGTAGAAAAAAAATATGACACAAAATACACAAAGTTTCTAAGCTACAAGAAGTACTAGGCTCTAATTGCTAAACTTTTGAATAATATACTATCAATAATTTTTTTGAGGTAACTATAAAGTCTCATTTCATATATTGATATTATTCCATCTCAATTACATGCCACTTTAATGTCAAAAATCTGGGTGTAACTCTAGTCAGTATAGATTTTTGAAATTGTACACATATTTAATTTCTGATTTCAAAATATTGCTAAAAATTTTATGGTAACCTATAACCTATAATATTTTAAAAAATTAAAAGCATATGAAATGATTTTTATTGTTTTAATTAAAAATATTAACATAAACATCAACCTTTAAATATTAAATATATTTTAATAAAAAAGTATTTGTGTTTTCTACTGCAACAACTATTGAAATATAATTTTGCCCAGTTATTTATTTTTGAGGAAGCAATAGATTCTAAATATTAATAACTTATTTTCATTAAAATACACCAAAGCAAAGTGAAAAAGTTATAATTTGGAAGAAGACTTTACAATACAACTAACTAATAAAAGATTAGACTAGTATCCCAAACATATATTAAAAAATTAACTTTTTAAAGTAAAATGGGCAATGAGGTATATTAAGAGCAGATTTTTTCACAGAGAAGAAAACATGAACAGTAAACCAGCACATAAATACCTGTTGGCTCTCAGTAGCAACCAGAGGAAAATAAGACCACAATGATCACAATTTGGATGCACTCTATCAGCAAAATATTAGAAATTTGATGATACCAAGTATTAGTGAATATGTAAATCAAAGAGAATGCATAATCAACTGTTCATGAGTATGTAAAAATGATATACCAACTGTGAAAGACAACCAGGTATTATCTTAAAAGGCTGAAAATGTTCATACAGCCTTCCACAAACATCCCATTCCTAGTTGAACACATTACAGAACCTCTTGATGATCGATATGAGACATGTAAAAGAATAATCAGAGCAACTTGTAATTTTTTTGAAAAGCAGAGATTCAAACCATAAATGCCCAGTAAAAAGAAAACATATATTTGAAACATACATACATACCTACACACACACACACACACATATATATGAATAAAAGAATTATGTCTATTCATGATAACATGGATAAATCTCAGAGCCACCATACTTAAGGAAAATCTCAGGTCTCAAAAGACTATCAGATCAGATCAGTCGCTCAGTCGTGTCCGACTCTTTGCGACCCCATGAATCGCAGCACACCAGGCCTCCCTGTCCATCACCAACTCCGAAAGTATATATACTTATAAAGTTTAAAGCAAGCAAAAACAAACAATATATTGCTTATGAGTATGCAGAGTAAAATGAATTTTAAACAAGGGAATTCAGGATTATGGTTACTTCTGAGTGATTGACAAGACAACATAGGCTATAGGTAGTTTCAGTTACATTAGTAATAGTCTAAGAATGGTGATGAATTCATAGCCACCATTTTATTATTTTACTTCAAATTTATGATGTTATGTTCTGTTGCTAGCTAACTGGGTTGATTAGGACCAACTTTTCATGAGAAAAACTACAGAAGCTGTCCATAATGTGCATACCATCTGATCTAAGTTATTGGAGAGCTACAAAGAAGGTGAGAATTTTCAGGCCATAGCCTGTAAAAATAGTGAAACTAAGAGAAGTATTTACATATTTAGAATACCACTTACTTGCTGGGTGATTCTGGATGCTACAAAAAGCAGTGAATGAAAAGGTGAAAAGCTGAGCACAGTTTTTTATTAGTCTGTGGAACTAGGGGGAAAAAAAAAAAGAAAGCGAGACTCAAGGAGAAGAAATGTCACAGGTTAATGTTCCTATTTCAAAATCTGATTCTGAAGGGTACACTCTGCAGTTTATAATGAATAGCAAATAGAATGGCTCTCAGAAGGACTGAAGCACATCTTTAAATTATCTCAAATCAGTTCATATGGCTTCCTTCTACCCTAGCTGCCTACCAGAAGCAAAATATATTGTTTCTGGAGGAAAATACTATCAGACATAACTTTAAATTATTTCTGTAATTTTTTACATGCACCTTTAAGCCCTTAGTAAAAAATAATGAGACTTACAAGTACACAGAATTGATAAAAAGTCAAAGGAGACATAAAAATTAGAACTAGAGACCCAAAAGATAAAGATACTTAAAATTTTAAGGCACATACTTAATAAAAACACAAAACTATGCTTAATATGATCAAAAAATTAAAATACAAGTAGAGAATTTAAAAAAAAACCAAAAAAATAAATAGTATATAGCTAAGGAAAAAAAAAAACAAAACTGAAACTGAGAACTCATAGAGTGAGTGTAAAAGCATATTGGACACAGAAGAAGAATAAAATGGAAGGTAGGACTGATAAAAATCTAGCCTGAAATATGAAGAGGAAAAATCTGGAAAATACAAGAAACAAACAAACAAAACCCACCACACTGCCTTAATAGGAGCATTGGTAAGATTAACAGTGATTTCTCAACAGAAATAATGAAGACAAAAGATAGTGGAATAGCATTAATGTCTTCAAAGTAAACAGCGACGATGCCTGGTAACCTAGAATTCTGAATCAACAAATATAACCTTTAAAAGTGAAAGAAATATAAAGAAATTTTAAACAAGCAGAAGCTCAGGTTTTATAATCAAACTGATACTAAAGAAAATATTAAAGTGTATTCTTCAAACAGAAGACAAATTATTCAGAATGAAAACAAAGTTCTACAAGAATAAAAGAACAAAGAAGAGGATAAATATGTGGTAAAAATAAAATGAATGTTGACTACATAATACAATAATAATACAATGCATGTGAGATTTAATATATAAGTTAAAACCAGGCAATAATAGCACAAAATCCAGTGGTTAGCTGGGTGAAAAGAATTAAATTGTTCTTTGATCTTTGTATTTTTCTGGAAGATGGTAAATTTCTAATTTTATGAAACATTAATAAATCACAGACATATGCCATAATCTCTATGGTAACTACCAAAAGAATAGTAAAATAATGTATAATTATAAGAAAGGACCATAACAGAAACAGACACACACATAAAATCAGGAACAAAACTATAAGTAAGAATAAAAGAAATCATAAAACAGGAGAGATAAATAGAAAATGAATATTTAGATGACAAATTTAAACTCTAGTACAAAAAATATGTAATAAATATTTTGTTTAAAAATAGCAATTATCAACTTGAATAAAAGCAAATATATACTTCTTATAAAAGACATAAATATAAGACTACACAAAGATTTAACAGAACAAAAAAGTTATAAAAATTACCAAAATAACATCTATTGTGGCATGATATGATAAATTTACTTTAAAGCAATAAATAATATTAGAAATAAAAATGGATTTTTCATAATGAAAAGTCAATACACTAGGAAGATGTGATAATGACAGGGCCTCAATACCTATGAAATAAAAACTTACAGGAGTAAAAATGAACAAAGTTGATAAACTTCTGGAAAGATTGACAAAGAACAAAAGAAGAGATAAATAGCTAATTCAGGAATAAAAATGATAGAGGACACTCAGATTACTTATGATACTGGATTTGAAAATATAAAGTGGAGACAAGAGGAAACAGAATATCTGAATAGTCATGTAAGCTATTAAAAGAATTGAATCATTTCAATTCTTTAAAGAAATAGTAAAAGAACTTGTAAAAGGATTAGTGAAAATCTCCTAACAAAGAAAACCCCCAGTCCACATGATCTCATTGATAGATTCTACCAAACATTTACAGAATAACACAATTTTGCCCAAACTCTTCCAGGTAATAGAAAAATAGGTAACATGTTCCAACTCATTCTATGACACCAGTACCTTCAGAGAATTAATTTCTATAATTAAAATTATATATATAATATAATACATACATACATATATATATATATATATGAAGGCAATGGCAACCCACTCCAGTACTCTTGCCTGGAAAACCCCATGGACGGAGGAGCCTGGTAGGCTGCAGTCCATCGGGTCGTGAAGAGTCGGACACGACTGAGTGACTTCACTTTCACTTTCCAGTTTCATGCACTGGAGAAGGAAATGGCAACCCACTCCAGTGTTCTTGCCTGGAGAATCCCAGGGACGGGGGAGCCTGGTGGGCTGCCGTCTATGGGGTCGCACAGAGTCGGACACGACTGAAGCGACTTAGCAGCTTAGCAGCATGTATATATATATATATATATATATACACACACACACATATATACACACACACACACACACACACGCTTATTTAGGTAAAAGACATTTCTGGAAGGAGTCACAAGAAACTACAAACAAGTAGTTTGCCTTCAAGAGAAGAGCTGAAACACAGTGTAGGAGACAGATTTGCTCTTCATTATATACTTCTCGGTAATATTTGAATGTACATGTATAGATGCATATGTTTATAACAGACACATTTAATTTTTAAAAATCAAAGGGTAAAAAAAGGAAAAAAGGGGATTGCCAGTTTTCAGACTAGGACATAAGCCTCTTGGAAGTCACTACTTCATCCTAACAACAAATAAAAAGCTGAAAAGTCAACAGCTCTCTCAGATCTGTAACAGAAGAGAGGTCATAGGCCCAATCTCTGCCTCTGAAATTGAAGACTGGAAGGCAAATTCAGAGAATCATAATTTACCAGATTAGAAACCTCCACAGGAGCTAGAACTGGGGTAGGGAAAGCTCAACTGCAATTAAGCAATTTCTGGAGGCTCAGAGAGGACAACTCTGAGAGTTAAAAAAACAAACAAAAAAAACCCAGGTAGGGTATCACAGCATTCAGCCCTTCTTTACAAACTTTACCCTGGGAGGAAACTCTTCAACCAGAGCCTAATCTGCTGAGATTTTTTCAGACCATGATGCTGGGGAAGATTGAAGGTAAAAGGAGAAGGGAGAGTAGAGGATAAGATGGTTATATCACTGACTCAATGGACATGAATTTGAGCAAATTCTGGAAGATAGTGGAGGAGAGAAGAGCCTAGTGTGCTGCAGTCCATGGGATACCAAAGAGTCGGAGGTGACTTAGCAACAGAATAAGAACGAACTTGAAGGAAAGAAGATACCCCTCTGGCCCACATTAGCCATCCTGTTCCACCTAACAGGGTGAGGTGACTGAGGAACATGTGTGAATTTCATAGTCTGGAGGCATACGCTCCCCGAAAGAGTGACCTCTTATGCGATGACAGAATGCTTCCCTTCACCCCACACCTCACTGCCACATTACTAAGGCCTATTTGCAACAGTAAACGATGGACTTTGAGTGATAGGGACGTGTCACTGTAGGTTCATTCATCTTTGTAACAAATGTCGGGGTTGTTGATAATGGAGGAGGCTATGCATGTGTGAGGACAGGGAGTATATGGAAGGTCTCTCTACCTTCTCCTCAATTTTGCTATGAACCTAAAACTTCCCTAAAAAGTAAATCTATTAAAAACAAAGTAAAAAGGGGCCCTGTTGGCCTTTTTACCTACCTTCAGTTATGTAAAATTTTGAGAGACTGACTTATGACTATGGGCTTTGCTGGAGGGAGAGGGTTCCTGGACACTTGAAAGAGGGTGGCTATAGTGAATTGGTTGGTAGCCTCAGCTGTAATCTTGAAAATGGAAAAGGCCAAGGGAATATAAATTATCCACAAACCTCAAGGCCAGATTAGAGACTTGAGACGTGGCCATGCCAAATGCTTCTGTGACCTACTACTTGATGTGTGCTATGGTGACAAAGCCTCTCAATGCACCAGTCTGCACGTTGGTTGATGTTAAATTCTCACCTGCTCCTTAAACAGGAGCTTAAGAAACCGCTGAAGCTTGTCCTGTGTCATCATACAATGAATCTGGCTTATATCCCTGATCAATACAGTGGTGTGTTAACTCCCTCATGATTCAGATGGGAGAAAAATAGAAATGAAGATCAATGAATTGTTTTTATAAGCACCATTTTGAACTCAATCATTTTGTGCTTCCAAGATGCTGCCTCAGAGTGACTAATTCACAGAGTTCGTTTCATCACCTCTTCTATCTCCATTGCTAATACTGTTTTTGGCAACTGACCAATTGTTTGGCATTCAGCTGCATTGACAGCTGATAAAAGTAATAAAAACGTGTTGGTTGAATGATAACTAGTGTCACTGGATTTAGATTTTGAACTATAGAAATAGGGGAGGTTAATAGTCTGGAAATGTGAAATGTGGAGGGGGAGGGAAGGCACAGGGCATAAAAATGACTAACAGACTTCAGGAGGAGGGGACAGACTGTCACATATGTGACAAAAGTAATATTGAGAATGCAGCAAAAACTCAGGAGGAGGGGTGTGTGAAGGGGTAGACTCATAGAAGTCCAAAGGGGTGTTTCAAATTGTTACATATTAAAACGTTTGTTTTGTTTTTAGGAGAGCTTCAGGTCTATAACCTCACATTTTGTATAAAAATCATTGCTACCCAGTGTAAAAGCATAAAATGAATGTGAACAGGGTACATAGAACTTCCTTTAGCAGATATCTTACAAAAAGAGTGGGCTGACTAAAAAATGAAAGTGAAAGTTTTAATCACTCAATCATGTCTCTTTGTGATTGCCAGGCTCCTCCCTCTGTCCATTGAATTCTCCAGGCAAGAATATTGGAGTTGTTGCCATACCATTCTCCAGGGCAATCTTCCCAACCCAGTGATCGAATCCAGGTCTCCTGCACTGTGAGTTACATTAAAAAATGATGGGTAAAAGCAAACACATGCGCATTCAATATCAACTAACTTCAGGCTATTTAGTAAGGAGATGAGACAATTTGGGCCAAGCATCACTTCATGGCAAATAGATGCGGAAACAGTGGCTGACTTTATTTTTCTGGGTTCCAAAATCACTGCAGATGGTAATTAGCAGCCATGAAATTAAAAGACACTTATTCCTTGGAAGGAAAATTATGACCAATGTCTCTGCTTATTAAAAAGCAGAGACATTACTCTGTCAACAAAGGTCTGTCTAGTCAAGGCTATGGTTTTTCCAGTGGTCATGCATGGATGTGAGAGTTGGACTATAAAGAAAGCTGAGCGCTGAAGAATTGATGCTTTTGAACTGTGGTGTTAGAGAAGACTCTTGAAGAGTCCCTTGGACTGCAAGGAGATCAAACCAGTCCATCCTAAAGGAGATCAGTCCTAGGTTTTCATTGGAAGGACTGATGCAAAAGCTGAAACTCCAATACTTGGCCACCTGATGCAAAGAGCTGACTTATTTGAAAAGACCCTGATGCTGGGAAAGATTGAGGGCAGGAGGAGAAGGGGATGACAGAGGATGAGATGGTTGGATGGCATCACCGACTCAATGGACATGGGTTTGGTTGGACTCTGGGAGTTGGTGGTAGACAGGGAGGCCTGGTGTGCTGTGGTTCGTGGGGTCGCAAAGAGTTGGACATGACTGAGTGACTGAACTGACGGATCATTGTTTTGAAGCTGCCAGAATTACTGATTCTGAGTCCATCAAGAAAAATAAACAAATTCTATATACCATAACCTATTAAAAGCAATAACATGAAATTCATTTTAGAAATATTTCCACTTTCAGAATAATTCAAATATGGAAGACTTGTCACTGTAGACCCACTCTTTCTAAAAAAGAAAAAACAAAGATAGCTACATGTATCCAACACCTACTTTGTGCCAAGTAACTGATACATTAATGCTAATCCCCAATAATTTTGCAATGTGTTTATTATTATCCACTTTAAAGATAAACAGAGGTTCAGAGAAGCTGTAGCTTCTCTATAGCTTGTGAATGATCAAGATAGAATTCAGTCTCAGGGCTATTTGGCTCCCTGATCATCCAGCTTCTCAACTAGAATATCCCTAAAGCGTCCTCAGGGTTGAAATCTTCCAGTAAGTGATCCAAAAATAAGTGTAGATTGTGGACAGCACATTTTCTTTGTCTTTCATGTGAGTATATGTGAGTGAGTGGTGAGAGTAGTCTCATGCCAGCCCACCTGCGTGGGGCTACCTGTCGTACTTTATGCCAATGTGATCTGGTACAGTAACTGTTCCAAATCCCAGTGTCTCTCTCCACCACCACAATGTACAATAACATCCATCTTATAGAGACTGGAAGAGATTCTCCATGTGACATACTAATTGGCACCATTAAAACAGGATATTAGAAAGCAGAGACATTACTTTACCAACAAAGGTCTGTCTAGTCAAAGCTATCGCTAATCCAGTAGTCACGTATGGATGTGAGAGTTGGACTATAAAGAAAGCTGAGCACTGAAGAGTTGATGCTTTTGAACTGTGGTGTAGGAGAAGACTCTTGAGAGTCTCTTGGACTACAAGGAGATCCAACCAGTCCATCCTAAAGGAAATTAGTCCTGAATATGCATTGGGAGGACTGATGCTGCAGCTGAAACTCCAATACTTTGGCCACTTGATGTGAAGAACTGACTCATTGGAAAAGACCCTGGTGCTGGGAAAGATTGAAGGCAGGAGGAGAAGGGGACAACAGAGGATGAGGTGATTGGATGGCATCATCGATGCAATGGACGTGAGTTTGAGTAGGCTCTGGGAGTTGGTGTTGGACAGGGAAGCCTGGTGTGCTGCAGTCCACGGGCTTGCAAAGAATCATGACTGAGCAACTGAACTGAACTGAAGATTTTAATAAGCCTTAGCTAATAATACTTTACTATTGAACACACATAGTTGAACACCTACTTCCTTCTGGACAATTTTCTTAATCAAACAGGGATGATTAAAGCTTCCAACCCTTAAGTAGCTGATAATATAATGGAGAAGAAATGCAAACAAATAAGAAATTTTATTAAAAGAGGTATAATAAATGTTTATACATATGAGAGAGAGAAAGACTCAAAACATATTTAGTTTTTTGTATTTACCCAAGAAGGCCTTCCAGAGAAGAATGCTTTTCCATGTTGAAAAGTGACATGTGGTATCTAAATAAAGCAGCCCTTTTAGGGCATATGTGCTGTTGTCTGCTTCAAATGCATTTTTTTTTTGGAACAGTTCGCATATGGATGAAGTTATTGCTTCTATTAAAATCCCTCAAAGTCCTTTTCCCATTATCGTGGAGCACTGAAACACATTTTTTGCTATCTGGCTACTTATTTTCAGGGAACAAAATAGCAGGAGACGATTAGTTGGAACTCCTGTATTTCCCAGTTATAGTTCTTGGGAATCTGCAGCAAAAGCAGAGTCAGGGTTTATTTCTCAATTCACGCAGAAGCAAGAGGAAAGGTCGGAAAGGACTGCGTACAGCCTGGAGCCCTACTTTCACAGAAAAGCAGATGCTGCTTGTCCGTGGTCACAGTAAAGTGATAAGCACAAGCTTTTGAGATGAGCAGCCATCACTCTCAACCTGAGGAGCAGGTGGCTAGCCATCCAGGACTTGGTCCTTTCACACATGTCCTCTGTCACTCAGGGCAGCCCTGGTTAGAGAGGGCTGATGAACTGACCGACCCTGGCCCTAGAATGCACTGTTTGCACTGAGTCATCTACTCTGCCTTTTTACCTTGATCAAAATCACTAAATATTGCCCCCACCCCTTCCTTTTGCACTAAATCCCCTTTGAGATAAATGTCAAAGCAAGGAAAAGGAACTCACAACACTAGAGTGGGATCAGAGACCAGAAGGAAGGGCACCTTCCTTAGTGGGGGCTGTGTACCCCATTTAACCTTAAATAAAATGTCCTCATTGAGGCCAAATGAAAAATACTATGTCAGCAGGGTCATACTACAAAGGCAACCACCACTCACATTTTAAAAGAGAAATTTACAAAAAAAATCTAAACTTCAGATCTGATTTCATAGTTTCAGTATCCATAACCTGCATACTTTAGAGCAGTTCCCGTACCTTTAAACATCTATAAAATTAGATTCTTTTTACATATATTTTACAACATTCATACATATACTTTTTTCTGGTTAAAATAGTAGTAAATATTCATTGTTCAAAAATTGAAAAATAGAGAAAATGTATAAAGAAGAAAAAGTCATCCACAATTCCACTCCCCAGAGAGAATCATACTTAAGAGTTGTGGCCTTAGAAATTTTGAAAAATGATTTCAAATAGTCAATTTATTTAAAGAAATAATAGTATGGTTTGATTTTCTGCTTCACTTCCACTGGAATAAAAATCAAATAAGAACTTCCCAAAATCCATAACACTTAGGGGAAGAAAGGAATGAAAATCAACAAATATCAAACTTCAGTGAATATATGAAAAATCCCTATTTATGTTTTACTTCAATTTTTCCACCACTTGAAGGCCCAAATGCTTTCTGGCTGATTGTTCAAATTAACTAGCCAAAGAACAGGTGGGAGCTGAGTGGCAGATACATTTCTTTCCTGTGTCCAAAATGGGCTTTTTTTTTTTTTTTAAGTTTTTGCACCAGCTTACTTTATTTATTTTTTTAATATAAATTTATTTATTGTAATTGAAGGCTAATTACTTTTTTTAAAAGGCCATCTTTTAGTATCTAGTAACTGTAGGAACTATACAAACTGGAATAAAGAAATCAGATCAGTTTCCCCTCAAAAAAAAAAAAAAAAAAGGACAAGATGTGAATAGATTTTTCATTATCTTTGAGAAACAACTGTGAGAAAAGGCTGCAAGGAAATATCATGGAAAATATTCTTTTCCTTGCTTTAGGAATAGGCTATGATTGTACATCGTCACATGGACTTAGTTCTTTGCCTGTCTTGTTCTAAGGTATGTTTATAGGTAGTCTCTTAGGTTATAGTTCACCAAGTATCTAAAGTTAAAACCCCAAATTCTGGGCCGTGTGCTTTTTGAGGTAGGAGTGTTTTAGTGTGTATCTGAAAAGTTCTATTCGATTCTGAAAGAGCTTCCTGACCAGGAAACCACAACAACTCAGATGTTAGACGGTTTGAGGTATAGAGATGGCGTGGGATGCAGGGCAAAAAGAGCCTGGCAGACTTGGATTCAAATTCTGTACTTCTATTTGTTGACTTTTAGAAAATTATTATTTTATTATTATTTTTGTTTTTACTTTATAATATTGTATTGGTTTTGCCATACATCAACTAAACTCTGAGTGTTTTTCCTTACATATATAACAAGTATAATACTACTACTTTCACAGAATGTGGTGAGAATTAGAAATAACACACAGTGGTTAATGAAGCAGATATTCAACAAGGAAAAGTATATTAGCATCCCTTATGTAGACATTTACAGTCAGAGAAAACACTGATCATTGTCTGTGGAAGAAAGCAAGTTACTATAATAGAAAATCTCTAACAACAAAATATCTTTTCCTGTGAATCCTCCCTTACCTCTCATCTCTTCCTGAAACCATTAATGAGGCTTCTGCTGGTCTATTGGGGGTTCTCAGTGACCCATAGAAGGATGCCAGTGATGAAGAGGGTAACCCTGTGAGCAGAATCAGAGCCTGAGAAGAATGAAGGGGTCATGCATGGGGGGTCAGTGCTGATAAGTGTCTTTGGGGAAAGAAAAAGTTCCTTGACACAGTATGTCCAGGAAATGCTAAGGTCTACAGGTTTGTCTTCTGTTCATCTATTCAGAGCCTTTAGTACACTAAATAAATCTAAACTCTCTAGTAGTCTTGGCCATGGAACTCTTTTAATAAAAAATATTCTCTTATAACCACTTATCTATGATGATGGAACCAGTTTTTATTTATAGATTTATTTACAAATCTATCATGAACTGAGACTTTTGCAAAAGTGAATTAGTAAAAAACTGAAATAATAAAACAAAGACTTCAGTTCACACCTCCAGTACTTATGAGAGTCTAGATACATAGAATTATTCTGTCAAATTGTACTGAATGTTTTTAAATGCCCATTCTTTGGGCATTTGAACTTGTCAGGACCAAAATTGGACCGTCTGCACTTGGGCACTGAACCATACTTTGAGAAAGCCTGTTACAGGTCACACCCAGTCCCCATGGTTTACAAGTGTGGAAACTGGGGCACAGAGAGACAAAATGACCAATCTGAGGACAAACAACTACGGAGAGAATAGCCAATACTACCCCGGGACTCCGGGCTAAAATAAGAATGCGCTCTAATATTCTTTGTGTTTTGATAATAATCTCCAGAAGACAGGGACCAAATGTGTCTTGACATCTTATCAATACTTATTAGTATAATGCTTGACTGTGGTAGATTCTTAAATATTAAATGAAAGCATAAGTAAGTGTCCAAATGAATGTTCAAACCACTAACTTTATTAACTGCTTGACTTTAAATTCACTAACTAATGTTACTATTTCTCTACACAGGTTTATCAGTGCACAGGGAGCCTCATGTGTCAAGGCATGTGGAATGGTACCTTCATTCATAGCTTCTATATACCTGTTATAAGACAGGTTTAGGTGGATAACAATGTTCAGCTGAAATCCAAACATGTAAAGTTAGCAAAAGGGAAGGGAGGGTGATCTGGGAGATAGATCATAGGCACAACTACTGTGTTTGTACTTTTTGAGGCTTTTGAAATCAAATCAGTATTAGGGAAACTTAATTAAACTCTTTCCCCTCCTCTGACCTGAAACCAGGTGGCTGCTTTCAGATAAGAGCAACAGACAGAAACAGTTCCGTCAAAGGGAGAGCTGCTTTCCAAGAGTTCAAAGCCTTGTCCAAGGAATAATTAACACTTTTTTCATAAGCTGAAAAGGAACTCACTCATTGCCCCTCCCCCAAATTAGCCTATTTATGAGACTAGCTAGCCAAGGGGGGAAAAGTTAGATATTAGTCTAACAAATACAAATATTTCTATGAGTTTTATTACTCAATACAAACATGAGGGATTTTTGAGTTAAAGAACAGAAGATCACATAGAAATTCTTCTAAACACCACACTTTTTTCTGCTTTTAGCATCAGCAAACTGTTCAGTCACTAAGTCGTCTCTGACTCCTTATGACCCCATGAACTGCAGCACACCAAGATCTCCTGTCCTTCACCATCTCCCAGAGTTTGTGCAAATTCATGTCCATTGAGTTGGTGATGCTATCCAGCCATCTCATCCTCTGCCACCCTCTTCTCCTTTGCCTTCAATCTTTCCTAGCATCAGGGTGTTTTCCAATGAGTCAGCTCTTTGCATCATGTGGCCAAAGTATTGAGCTTCAGCATCAGTCCTTCCAATGAATATTCAGGGTTGATTTCCTTTAGGGTTGACTGGTTTGATCTCCTTGCAGTCCAAGGGACTCTCCTGCTAAACACTGACTTCCCTTATAGCCTCACTCCTTTTCCAAATGAGAAACAGACAATTCTCCTGAGTTCATTCATCTCTGACACGATAGATGGCACACAAATTCTTCTGAAATATGGAAACCCCAGCATGTCAGTGAGGAAATATCTGTTTTGCTTAGTTACGCGGTTTATAAAATTGCAGGGAACAGTTTTTCCTTTTCCAAGTATATTTTTAGCTAAAGATAAATGTTATCACTCTGGACTCGCTGTTAAGGGTTGATGCCTTTGCATATCCTTTCTCAAGCACTTTTTTCCTCTCTTCTGGTTTTTCTCTCCCTGTCTCTTCTCCATTCCAGTCACTACTCTGAGGCCCAGGGACTCAAAAAATACTGTTAGGATGATAACAACTAATTCCAAGTAGATTGCCAAAAACTATATGAATATCCACTCTTGGAGGGTGTTTTGTAGATGAAGCTATTAATATTATATTATAAGACTTAGATAAAACTTCCTCTTAATATTTTCTACTGTTAAAGTTTTAGGCTCAGTGGTTTCTGAAGTGCCCCCCCAACTCTAAAATATGACAACTCAGTGGGGTATGTTACACCCACTTATTCATAAGTCAAGTTTTTTGGAAACAGTATGATATGCAAACTTTGGCAGAAATAGACTCTGAGTGCTAAAATAATTGTCATTTTCACCAAGTCTCTAGTTTCCATCTAGGTAATTTGGTTCCTTAAGTCTTTTTCCCTCAATTACCACAAAATTCTTTAAAATGTACTTATATTTTTTTAATCATTCTGTGTGCTAGGCACTCGGTGTAGTTTATTTAATTCTCCTAGTTCTATGGGAGAGGTATTCTACAATAAATAAAATGATGCTCAGAGAGGTGTTCTAATTTTACAAGGTCATTTAGTGGTAATTTAACCAAGATGACATCTACCTTGTACTGACAGAACTTAGATTCAAAATCAATAAAGCATACTGAAATATGACATCAATTATTTTTTAAATTATAAAGTAAGTACATGGTCATTGCAGAAATTTGGGAAAATTACTTAAAAGAAGAAAATAAAATTTAAAACACTCTAGCAATCCAGAGAAAACTCCTACTACATTAAGATGTATTTCCTTCCAGATATAAACATACAAATAGGCTTTTTTTGTGGAGAAGGAAATGGCAACCCACTCCAGTGTTCTTGCCTGGAGAATCCCAGGGACGGTTGAGCCTGGTGGGCTGCCGTCTATGGGGTCGCACAGAGTCAGACACGACTGAAGTGACTTAGCAGGCTTTTTTTGTTGTTGTTTAAGTTCAATCAATAATCTTTCCCCTACAAACTATGCTTCCTGAGTTGGCTTGTTTTTCACTATCATATTAGAAAGAGAAAACTGCAAAAAAAAAATGGAGGAAACAATTAAAGGTGGACAAATTGAAAGAAGAATAAATATCAGCATGATATTAAAGGATTAAAAGAAAGAGAAAGTGGGAGAAAGAAGCTAATCTCTGCACAGAAAAGTCACCTTCATGCGTATTGATGTCTTGGAGGTATCAAGAAAAGATTAAATTGTGTTTTTTGTAAAAGGAGAGAAATGTGTATAATTTTTTTAAAGAAACATCACGGAGTGGAGGGGAAGGGGGAGAATGAGATGAATTGTGAGATTAGGATTGGCATATATACACTACCACGTATAAAATAGGCAGCTAGTGGAAAGCTACTGTATAGCACAGGGAGCTCAGCTCAGTGCTCTGTGATGACCTGGGGTGAGATAAAGGGGTGTGGGAGGAGGTTCTAGAGGGAAGGGATATTTGTATACATATAGCTGATTTGCTTTGCTGTACTGTAGAAACTAATGTGTGCTTAGTCACTCAGTTGTGTCCAACTCTTGCAGCCCCATAGACTGTAGCCTGCCAGGTTCCTCTGTCCATGGGATTCTCCAGGCAAGAATAGTGGAGTGGATTACTGTTTCCTTCTCCAGGGGATCTTCCCAACCCAGGAATTGAACCTATGTCTCTTGCATTGCAGGCAGATTCTTTACTGACTGAGCTATGAGGGAAGCCTAATTCAACATTGTAAAGCAATTATACTTCAATTTAAAAAAGTAAAAAAAAAAAAAGAAGAAGAAGAACATTTAGGGGAAACATCATCATTTTGAGGTTTAGCATAAGGAAATCGGAAACATTTTTTCTCCTGGTCCACCTCATCTTCTAAAAAGTGACGTTTTCCCCATAGCCTTGTACAGGGTCTTTATTTTAGAGAAGTGAAGGTCTATTATCTCTTGTCACCTTAAATCCCACATCACTCATCTATAGCCCACACTAAGTCAGGGCTTAGGGAGCAAATTACGAAATAGCAAAACAGCTTAGGAAAACAGCAACTTCCGTTGTTGAAGGCAGAAGTGAAGGTGGGGATGTATGCTGTAACATACAATCTCTGGACATATTGAATTGATTCAGGCATTCCACTAAACTATCTCTTTCTAATTCATGAGCCAGAAAAATAACACCTTTAACCATTGTAAGTCTACTCTAAAATGGTAGAAATCTACACCAAATAGCCTGGGACCCCCATTTCTTCATTTCAATAGCTGATCTCTAACATCTCAATTTGAAGAATCCAGATATTAGTCTTTGTGAATTCCAGCACATCAGAAGGTTACTGATGTATCTGAACTACAGCACTGGAATTGAAATTTTCTTTGGATAGTCAGCAAATCCTCTAGGACTGCTCAAGTCTTCTGACTTGGAAGACCCTTATATAGGTGTTATGTTTAGATTTCCTGAAACTCTATGCCAAAAGGAAAGCTATAAATCCACAGCTGGGTTCATAAATGCCTTAGAGATATAGGCATACCTCATTTCTCATTAGAGATATGCTTTTAAAATTTAATTATAATTTGGACACTATACAAAATCATATATGAGGCTTGTAAAAGGTAAATCACTTCTTAGTGTTATTAGCATTCCTAAAAATAATTATTTCACAATAACAACAAATGCTTTTGTAATGCAAATAATCACTCTTATTATTTTCATTTACCCTTCAAAAATAAATCCAAATGTTTATATTCAGGGTTTGTTTAGAGGACGCTTGACTTTCTTATCGGTCATATTTTAGCTAGCTCTTAGGAGCCAGTTGTATTCCAGTAAATGTTACTAAAAACATTTGCTTTTCAACACGCAGACTGTCGCCGTCACCATGTGTACTCCAGAAAGGCTAGTTGTAAGAACATGGTGTGTGTATGCTCATGTGCTTAGTCACTCAGTCGTGTCTGTCTCTTTGCGACCTCATGGACTGTAGGCCACCAGGCTGTCTGTCCATGGGGATTCTCCAGGCAAGAATACTGGAGTAAGTTGCCATGCCCTCCTCCAGGGATCTTCCCAACCCAGGGATCAAACCCAGATCTCCCGCATTGCAGGTGGATTCTTTGCCATCTGAGTCATCAGGGAAAAACATGGGGATCACAAGCTATATCCAGAAAAATGCTTCCTACTGCTCCAAGGTGTTTTTTTTTTTTTTTTTTTCATTTGTGAAGGTTTCTCTCTTTAAGCTGAATCTCACACCCTGTCAGGTTACCCAAAATCCTTTAAGAAACAGGAGATTCAAATCACAAACTTTAAATAACAGAGATGAAAGATAACTCTTAAAATGTGGAAGTTTAAATTCTGGCTGTTTAAAATTAGAAACTGAGGTCCAGGGAGATGAAGATAGTGTCCATTTTTATACTGGGAGTTATCAAAAGAGCCATGACAAAATCTAGGACTTCTGATACTAAAATACATGCTCTTCCTAATATAAAATGCTGCCACATCTGCAGTACTTGAATCCCTGTAAATGATATCCATTTCTAAGCCTAATTTGTAAGTAACAAATATGATTAGAAAAAGATGACAGAGTCAAATACTAGCTCATATTTTTTCCTTTGAGTGTGTTTTCTAGGTTCTGAAATAAAACAGAAGGATATTTTTAAAAGCTTTTTCCTATTCATAAAACTGTGAATTCATTCTTAAAAATGATGTTCACATTCTAAGTAGATTCCAAATACAGAGATAACTAAGATGGAGAAATTTCAAACATAAAGATCTTGTAATTGAGAATACTTTTCAACCAAATGACTTCCATCAGACTAGTGCTTCTGAGGTCTGGATCTAAGGGAATATTTTCAAAGATGAACATGAAACTGAAAGGCATTACAGACCTCCTCTTATCTACCTGGAGCTTTAAAGTCATGAAAACCTTGTGTGCAGCTTTGAAAAACTGCACTGGAACATGGAATACTGTCTCTTCTTCCCAGAGCTGAAGCTGGCTTCTTCCAACCTCAGCTTTAGTATTTCTCCGGATGGCCAGTTAAATGAAACCATCCTTTCAGAAAGTCTGAATGAGCCCAAGAGCCTCCCCAGCCACAAACTGCATGCATGCTAAGTCACTTCAGTCATGTCAGACTCTTTGCAACCCCATGGACTGTAGTCCATCAGGTTCCTCTGTCCATGGGATTGTTCAGCCAAGAATACTGGAGTGGGTTACCATTCCCTCCTCCAGGAGCTCTTTCTGACCTAGGGATTCAACCCATGTCTATTATGTCTCCTGCATTGGCAGGTAGGTTCTTTACCACTGGCACCACTTGCAAAGCCTAACAACAAACTAGGTAGAAAGAACGTAACCTCCAGTGGTGAGTATCATGTAAAGATTTGGTTCCCAAACTTGGCTGCTAGTCGAAATAATCCACAGAAATTTAAAGGTATGAGCTGCTTGCAAAGGTTGCAAATATTCAGTGGTGTAATGGAAATTTACATTAATATGTTTCAAAAATTTTGATCTATAGATTGAGTTTCTGTTTGATTAATTGATTTGTAAAAACCTATGTCCCTTTTATGACTCCTTTTCTGCCTTTTAGGGTTGGAGTTCCATTAAGTTTAACCAGATCTTGATGCACAGATACTACTTGATGATATTGAATGGATTTCCTCTACTATGTAATATTCCTCAACACTGTACATTGAGAAGCATTTGGGAGCTTAAGAGGAAAAATAAAGCAAGTGCCCAATCCTCAAAGACTCTGAGTTAATAGATCTGAGGTTGAACCAGGGCTTAAATACTTTTTAAAAGCTTCCTGTAGTAGCCAGCCTTCTGGGTGGTCCCCAATGAATGTCACCTACCAGTACTTGTATCTTTATAAAGCATTCCTACATTGTGCCAAGGGCTGTTCTACATGACCAATAAAATAGTGCATAACTGATGATATAATTAGGTTATAAAAGATGCTGCAGTTTCCATCTTAGTTGTTTTATCTCTCTCGCAGATTTTTGCTCTGGGGAAGCCAATCACCATGCCATAAGCAGCCCTATGGAGAAGTCTATGTGGCAAGGAACTGAGGCCTCTTGCCACTAACCACATGAGTGAGTTTGCAAACTGATTCTCCAGCCCTGTCATGCCTTTCCCTGGTGGCTCAGATAGTAAAGAACCCACCTGCAATGTAGGAGATCTGGGTTCGATGCCTGAGTTAGGAAGATCCCCTGGAGGAGGGCATGGCAACCTATTCCAGTATTCTTGCCTGGAGAATTTCCCATGTACAGAGCAACCTAGTGGGCTACAGTCCATGGGGTTGCAAAGAGTCGGACACGACTGAGAGATTAAGCACAATACAGCCAAGACTATCAATGACTGTAATGGTCCACATCTTGACTGCAGCCTCATGAGAGACCCTGAGCCAGACTCACCCCGTTCAATGGCTCCCAGCCCCTCAAAAATTGTAAGAAAACAATTTCTTTTTCTTTTAAGGTGCTGAATTTGAGTAATTTGTCATACAGCAATAAATAGCTAATATACTCC
The DNA here is from genome assembly GCF_055505025.1 of Bos grunniens. Classification (NCBI taxonomy): domain Eukaryota; kingdom Metazoa; phylum Chordata; class Mammalia; order Artiodactyla; family Bovidae; genus Bos; species Bos grunniens. The sequence goes on from NC_141190.1 coordinate 12,257,626, forward strand.
TCACATGCTTTAATTAGCAGAAAAGAAAAAGTCAGGAAAAAGACTGAAGTTTCTGGATAACTATTATTACTGGCATCTAATTTAGTTCTATTATGATAAGAAGATATATGTGAAAAATTTCATTAAAAACTTTATTGAGTTCTTTTATGGCCCCCAAATGATACATCTTGTTGAAATTCCATGTGCACTTTAAAAGAATGTGTCTATTTTGCATTTGCTGTGTGTATTGTACTGTAAATATCAGTTAGATGATGCTAATTGACAGTATTTTCCAGATATGTGTTTTTACTCTCTTTCTGCCTAGTCTGTCAATTTCTGAGAGGACTATTAAATCCTCCAACTATGATAATGGGTTTATCTATTATTTTTTTAATTCTGTCAATTTTTGCTTCCTATATTTTGATACTCTATTATTAGGTACAAGAATATTTGTGATTGCTATATCCTATGAATTCACTATTTTTTCTTATTAGATATCCAAATATCCTTCCTTGTCTCTGGTATTTTGACTTAAACCATCAGGCAGAATGGTAAGTATAGTAGTAGGAATCCTGGCTCGAGTCTTGATATCTCTCCAACTGCCTTGTATTGTCCATATAGTGCTTATGATTTTCCTCCCTCTGATCATAGAGTAAGATTGTATTTCCAAATTGCACAAGACCTATGATTTCCTTTGACTGATAAAATGTTGGCATTTGACTTCAAATTATGTGAATGGTCCTTCCCTGAACCCTGCTATACTCCAGAGAGTGAAGCCTCCATCAACCTGAGATACCCTACATCCAAAGACAAAAAGAAGCCACAGTGAGATGCTAGGAGGCAGCACAACCACGATCAAATCAAATCTCCTACATGCCAGGTGGGTGACCTACAAACTGGAAAATAATTATGCCACAGAGGATCTCCCACAGGAGGGAAAGTTCTGAGCCCCATATCAGGCTCCCCAACCTGGAGGTCTGGTGACTGAAGGAGCCCTCAGAGAATATGACTTTAAAGACAAGTGGGGTTTGAGAACAGTAAATCTGCAGGGCTGGGGGAAACAAACTCCACTCTTGGATGGCACACACAAGGTTTCACACATAAAGACTCAGGGAAAAAAGCAGTGACTTCAAAGAGACTGGGCCAGATGGCCTGAAAATAATGGAGGGTCTCTTACAGATGCGGGGGATGGCTGTGGCTCACTGCAGAGGCAAAGACACTGGTGGAAACAGTTCTGGGAGGTCCTCATTGGCCTCTTGAAGGTTACCACTTTCTTACCAACACTTGGCACCACTCAACAGCCTGTAGTTTCCAGTGCTGGGATGCCTCAGGCCGATCAACAGGGCTGAAACACAGCCCAATCATAAGCAGACAGGCTGCTTAAAGTCTTACTGAGCCCACGGCCCTCTAGACATGCCCTTTGATATGGCCCTGCCTCCTGGAAGGACAAAACCCAGCTCCACCCACCAGTGGGCAGGAACCAGTCCCTCCAACCAAGAAGCCTGCACAAACTTCTTAGCCTCATCCACCAGGTAGCAGACAGCAGAAGCAAGAACTACAACCTTGCAGCCTGCAGAACGGAAATCACAATCACAGAAAGTTAGACAAAATGAGATGCAGGAGGAATATGTCCCAAATAAAGGAACAACATAAAATTCCAGAACAACTAAGTGAAGTGAAGATATGCAATCCACTCCCCAACAAAGACCATATATAACAATAGTGAAAGTCACTCAGTTGAGTCCAATTGTTTGTGACCCCATGGACTCTACAGTCCATGGAATTCTCCAGACCAGAATACTGAGGTGGGTAGCCTTTCCCTTCTCCAGGGGATCTTCCCAATCCAGGCATTGAACCCAGGTCTCCCACATTGCAAGTGGATTGTTTACTGGCTGAGCCACCAGGGAAGCCCAAGAACACTAAGTGGCTAAGCTATCTTTTCTCTAGTGAATCTTCCCAACCCAGGAAAATCAAACCAGGTTCTCCTGCACTGCAGCTGGATTCTTTACCAACTGAGCTATCAGGGAAGCCCATATATAACAAAGGCCACAGCTAACATCATACTGAGCTGTGAAAGGCTGAAATTTTTACTCTAAATTGGGAATAAGACAAAGATGCCCACTCTCAGCACTCTTACTCAACATAGTTCAGGAAGTTCCTGTCAGAGCAATCAAAGAAAGATAAATAAATAAAAGGCATCCAAATTGTCAAGGAAAAAGTAAAATTATGATTTTTTACAGATAATACGATCTTACATATACAAAATACTAAAGACTCAAATAAAAAAGTGTTGAAACTAATTAACAAGTTCAGTAAAGCTGCAGAATATAAATTAATATAGAGAAATCAGTTGCATTTCTATATGCTAATAATCAAATATCTTAAAAAGAAGTGAAAAACAATGCCATTCATAGTAGCATCAAAACCAATAAAAAACTCATAAATAAATTTAACCAAAGTAGTAAAAGACCTGTATAATGAAAACTATAAGACTTTGATGAAAGAAATTAAAGAAGATAGAAACAAATTGAAAAATAGCTATTGTTTATGTATAGAAGAATTAGTGTTACTAAAGAGTACATTTTACTCAAAGCCATCTACAGTTTCAATGCAATCTCTATCAGAATTCCAGTGACATTTTTACAGAAACAGAAAAAAACAATTTTAAAATTTGTATAGAATCACAAAAGATCCCTTTGTATATTGTCATCCTGCTTATTTAACTTATATGCAGAGTACATCATGAGAAATGCTAGGCTGGATGAAGCACAAGCTGGAATCAAGATTGCCAGGAAAAATATCAATAACCTCAGATATGAAGATGACACAACCCTTATGGCAGACAGTGAAGAAGAACTAAAGAGCCTCTTGATGAAAGTGAAAGACGAGGGTAAAAAACTTGGCTTAAAGCTCAACATTCAGAAAGCTAAGATCATGGCATCCGGTCCCATCACTTCATGGCAAACAGATAGGGAAACGGTGAGAACAGTGGCTGACTTTATTTTTCTGGGCTCCAAAATCACTGCAGATGATGACTGCAGCCATGAAACTAAAAGATGTTTGCTCCTTGGAAGAAAAGCTATGACCAACCTAGACAGCATATTCAAAAGCAGAGACATTACTTTGCCAACAAAGGTCCATCTAGTCAAGGCTATGGTTTTTCCGGTGGTCATGTACGGATGTGAGAGTTGGACTATAAAGAAGGCTGAGTGCTGAAGAATTGATGCTTTTAAACTATGGCGTTGGAGAAGACTCTTGAGAGTCCCTTGGACTGCAAGGAGATTCAACCAGTCCATCCTAAAGGAGATCAGTCCTGAGCATTGAAGGGTTCACTGGAAGGACTGATGTTGAAGCTGAAACTCTAATGAAAGGTTGTTGCTGAATGAAAAGACGCTGGGATTCTTGGCCTCTGGAGAAGAAGAATTCAATCCGGGGCCAGAGACGAGGTTTGATCGCTCAGAGCTTTTGTGTAATACAGTTTTATTGAAGTATAAAGGAGATATAGAAAGATTCTGACATAGGCATCAGAAGGAGGCAGAAAGAGTACCCCCCTGCTAGTCTTCAGCTGGATGTTATATAGTCACTGCTGCTGCTGCTGCTAAGTCACTTCAGTGGTGTCCGACTCTGTGCAACCCCACAGACAGCAGCCCACCAGGCTCCCCCGTCCCTGGGATTCTCCAGGAAAGAACACTGGAGTGGGTTGCCATTTCCTTCTCCAATGCATGAAAGTGAAAAGTGAAAGTGAAATCGCTCAGTCGTGTCTGACTCCTAGCGATCCCATGGACTGCAGCCTACCAGCCTCCTCCATCCATGGGATTTTCCAGGCAAGAGTACTGGAGTGGGGTGCCATTGCCTTTTCCTATGTAGTCACTAGCAGTCTGTTAATGAAAGAAAGGAATGTCTTAAAACTCAGAATGGCACCAGGACCCTCACCCATAAGATTTATTTTGGGATAATCTTGATACCAGACGATTCATCCCGGGCCATAAAATGATTAACTTGAATCTTGTAGAAAGGCAGATTACCATATACATAGTTTTGTTTACATAGATTATGGGAACAATATCTGAGTATAACATATTGGTTTGTCAAGTAGGTTCTGAGCCCTTAGGTGGAACCGACTTGAAGACAGAGTTTGGGGTAAATGCACAGTACATTAATGTAGCTTAAGACAAACATCTCCATAAGAAAAATGTATTGGTTAACTCAAGGTTTGAGAATAGTTAACTTCAGGTGGAACCATTGCCACTTAAGAGAGACAAAAATGTCTGACACTTGCAGGCTATTTCCTCCGTTTGGAGACCCCTGGCCTTCCTGCCTGTTACCCTCTCACTAATACTTTGACCACCTAATGCAAAGAGCTGACTCATTTGAAGACACTGATGCTGGGAAATATTGAAGTCAGGAGAAGAAGGGGACGACAGAGGATGAGATGTTTGTGTGGCATCACCAACTCAATGGACATGAGTTTGGGTAAACTCTGGGAGTTGGTGATGGACACGGAGGCCTGGCATGCTGCAGTCCATGGGGTCTTGAAGAGTCGGACATGACTGAGTGACTGGACTGAACTGAGCTGAACAGAAGATCCCAAATAGCCAAATTAATCTTGAGACAGAAGAACAAAGCTGGAAGCATTAAACTTTCTGATTTCAAACTATAGTAAAAGGCTATAGCAATAAAAATAGTATACTAACTTGGCATAAAAATAGAACTGTACAAACATGGAACAAAATAGAGATAAAAAAATAAGCCTATGTATATGATCAACTAATAGTTAACAACAGAGCCAAGAATACTCAATGGGGAAAGATTAGTCTCTTCAATAAATGGTGTTAAAAAAACTGGATAGTCACATGAAGAAAAGTGAAATTGGACTCCAATATTACATTAGTCACAAAAATTAGTTCAAAATTGATTAGAGGCTTCAACAAAATATCTGAAATTGTAAAAACCCTAGAAGAAAGCATAGGGGAAAATCTTCATGTTGCTGTTGGCACTGATTTTTTTTGGATATGATGCCAAAAGCACAGTAACAAAATAAAAAATAAACAAATGGGAGATTTATTTGTTAATAAACAAAAAATAAACAAATAAACAAACCATCAAACTATAAATCTTCGGCACAGCAAAGAAACAACCAACCAATGAAAAGGTGACCTGCCTCTTGAGAAATCTGTATGCAGGTCAGGAAGCAATAGGTACAACTGGACATGGAACAACAGACTGGTTCCAAATAGGAAAAGGAGTACATCAAGGCTGTATATTGTCACCCTGTTTATTTAACTTATATACAGAGTACATCATGAGAAATGCTGGACTGGAAGAAACACAAGCTGGAATCAAGATTGCCGGGAGAAATATCAATAACCTCAGATATGCAGATGACACCACCCTTATGGCAGAAAGTGAAGAGGAACTCAAAAGCCTCTTGATGAAGTGGAGAGTGAAAAAGTTGGCTTAAAGCTCAACATTCAGAAAACGAAGATCATGGCATCTGGTCCCATTACTTCATGGGAAATAGATGGGGAAACAGTGGAAACAGTGTCAGACTTTATTTTTCTGGGCTCCAAAATCACTGCAGATGGTGACTTCAGCCATGAAATCAAAAGACGCTTACTCCTTGGAAGGAAAGTTATGTCCAACCTAGATAGCATATTCAAAAGCAGAGACATTACTTTGCCAACAAAGGTCCGTCTAGTCAAGGCTATGGTTTTTCCTGTGGTCATGTATGGATGTGAGAGTTGGACTGTGAAGAAGGCTGAGTGCCGAAGAATTGATGTTTTTGAACTGTGGTGTTGGAGAAGACTCTTGAGAGTCCCTTGGACTGCAAGGAGATCCAACCAGTCCATTCTGAAGGAGATCAGCCCTGGGATTTCTTTGGAAGGAATGATGCTGAAGCTGAAACTCCAGTACTTTGGCCACCTCATGCGAAGAGTTGACTCATTGGAAAAGACTCTGCTGCTGGGAGGGATTGGGGCCAGGAGGAGAAGGGGATGACAGAGGATGAGATGGCTGGATGGCAACACTGACTCGATGGATGTGAGTCTGAGTGAACTCCGGGAGTTGGTGATGGACAGGGAGGCCTGGCGTGCTGCGATTCATGGGGTCGCAAAGAGTCGGACATGACTGAGCTACTGAACTGAACTGAAATGAACCTTTGGATGGGAGAAAATATGTGTAAACCATATAGTGGATAAAGGATTCATATCCAAAGTGTAAAGAACTCATACAATTCAATAATAATAATCAATTAAAATGGACAGAAGAATGAATAGAAATTTTTCTAAAGAATACATACAAGTGGATAACAGGTACATAGATAAGATTCTCAGCATCACTCATCATCAGATAAATGCAAATCAAAACCACCATAAGATATCACCTAACACCCATTAGGCTGACTATCATTAAGAAGACAAGATTTAAGGAGTAAGGATGTGGAGAATTGTGCACTATTTATATATAAATATAAATTGGTTCAGCTACTATGGAGAAAAGAATGAAAGTTTTTTAAAATACTTAAAATGGAACTATTAATGCCATTTGACTGGCAATCCCACTTATGAGTATATATCCAAAGGAAATGAAATCAGGATATTGAAAAGATATATACAGTCTCACAGCAGCATTATTCACAATAACCAAGCTATAGAAACAACCTAAATCTCCATAAATCCATTGGATGTACAAAGAAGATCTATGTATACACCTATGTATAGCTTCTGTATTTATATCTATTTTCCCATAAAATGAAATATTATTCAGCCATGAGAAAGAAATTCTGTTTCTGATCACACAGATTTTGAAAGCATTATGCTAAGTGAGATAAATCAGAGAGAACAATAAATACTCTATGACAGCCTGTATACGTGTAACCTAAAAGCCAAACTTCTAGAAGCAGAGAGTAGAATAATGGTTATCAGGGGTTGTGGATTACTCAGTTTGGGGAGATGTTCATTAAAAGGTACAGACTTCCAGTTAGAAGATCAGTAAGTTCTGGAGATCTCTCTAATCTAGTGATTATAGTTAACAATATTGTATTATACACCTCAATGGTTTTAGATCTTAAATGGTCTCTCAACAAAAAAGAAATAACTATGCAACATGAGAAAGATATTAGTTAATGCTATGGTGGTATTCATATTGCAGTATATAAAGGTATAAAATCAACAGATCGTATATATTAAATTCACACAATTTTATATGTCAATTATGTCTCAATAAAAATAAAAGAAATGTTTTAAGATGATAGATTTTATATATGTAATCATTTTTCAAAGATTTGGTTGGTATGTTTCAGAGATTTTTTTTCCCCTCAACACAAAGTACATGAAACTAATTTAAAATACTCTGTGGAAGTGTTATAGCTCTTTTAGAATTTGTCTAGCAGGTTTTCTGGGCCTCGCCAGAAACCATTAGTTAGCATGCGTGCTCACTGGGTCTGACTCTTTGCACCCCCATGGACTGTAGCCCACCAGGCTCTTCTGTCCATGGAATATTTCAAGGGAAGAATACTGGAATGGGCTGCCATTTCCTCCTCTAGGGCATCTTCCTGACCTAGGGATCAAACCAGTGTCTTCTGGTCTCCTGGATTAGTAGGTGGATTCTTTACCACTGAGCCACCTGGGAAGACCCACCAGAGACCACTCCTGCTCAAAATAATCTGTGGAAACATATATGCTGATATTCATAAACAAGAATGCCTGTATAGCAAACTTTTTACTTTTTGAGAAGAGGAGACTGATACAAAACATCTGGCCACATATTAGGAACATAACTCAACCCCAGTGAGACCAAATCTATGATATAAACATGTTTTACTACTCACGCTTTTTAAACAACAATACAACCTTATGATGGGCATTTTCCAGGATTTCTATTTAGCAGAATTGGTCACCATGGTAACAATGTGAACACAATGATTGCTATGCTTTCTCATGAAGGTTGAATGACCCAAGTAAGCCACTTGGGAGCTGAGGTTTTCAGTTATAGCAACACATACTCCCCACAGAGTTCATAACATTGCTTCTCAGTCAATCTGAATCAATTGACATGGTAGTCAAAATGGCTGGCTGGTGTTGCTGAAAATCCTGATATTTCCGGCATCTAACCCACCAGAGTTGACCAATCTGACTTTATAGTTTTCAAAGTGGCAGAGCACTGGCTATGCCCACAAGTCTTACATGGTGATTGGTTGCGAGCTAGATAATGGATAAAGTCATGTAGTTTATTAAACAGGCATCTAGATAAAAACTAAAAATGATTAAAAACATGTGGATAATAAATTCAGTTCAGTTCAGTTCATTTCAGTTCATTTGCTCAGTTGTGTCCGACTCATCACGACCCAAAGGACCACAGCACTCCAGGCCTCCCTGTCCATCACCAACTCCCAGAGGCTACTCAACTCATCTCCATTGAGTCGGTGATGCCATCCAACCATCTCATCCTCTGTTGTCCCCTTATCCTCCTGCCCTCAATCTTTCCCAGCATCAAGGTCTTTTCAAATGAGTCAGCTCTTCGCATCAGGTGGCTAAAGTATTGGAGTTTCAGCTTCAATATCAGTCCTTCCAATGAACACTAGGACTGATCTCCTTTAGGATGGGCTGGTTTGATCTGCTTGCAGTCCAAAGGACTCTCAAGAATCTTCTCCAATACCACAGTTCAAAAGCATCGATTCTTCGGCACTCAGCCTTCTTTATAGTCCAACTCTCACATCCGTACACGACTACTGGAAAAACCATAGCCTTGACTAGATGGACCTTTGTTGGCAAAGTAATGTCTCTGCTTTTTAATACGCTGTCTAATTTGGTCATAGCTTTTCTTCCAAGGAGCAAACGTCTTTTAATTTCATGGCTGCAATCACCATCTGCAGTGATTTTGGAGCCCAGAAAAATAAAGTCAGCCCCTGTTTTTACTGTTTCCCCATCTATTTGCCATGAAGTGATGGGACCAGATGCCATGATCTTCATTTTCTGAATGTTGAGCTTTAAGCCAACTTTTTCACTCTCCTCTTTCACCTTCATCAAGAGGCTCTTTAATTCTTTTTCACCTTCTTCCATAAGGGTAGTGTCACCTGCATATCTGAGGTTATTGATATTTCTCCCAGCCATCTTGATTCCAGCTTGTGTTCATCCAGCCCAGTGTTTCTCATGATGAATCTGCATATAAGTTAAATAAGCAGGATGACAATATACAGCCTTGATGTACTCCTTTTCCTATTTGGAACCAGTCTGTTGTTCCATGTCCAGTTCTAACTGTTGCTTCGTGACCTGCATACAGATTTCTCAAGAAGCAGGTCAGGTGCTCTGGTATTCCCATCTCTTTCAGATTTTTCCACAGTGTATTGTGATCCACACAGTCAAAGGCTTTGGCATAGTCAATAAAGCAAAAATAGATGCTTTTCTGGAACTCTCTTGTTTTTTCGATGATCCAACGGCTGTTGGCAATTTGATCTCTGGTTCCTCTGCCTTTTCTAAAACCAGCTTGGACATCTGGAAGTTCACAGTTCACATATTGCTGAAGCCTGGCTTGGAGAATTTTGTGCATTACTTTACTAGTGTGTGAGATGAGTGCAATCGTGTGGTAGTTTGAGCATTCTTTGGCATTGCCTTTCTTTGGGATTGGAATGAAAACTGACCTTTTCCAGTCCTGTGGCCACTGCTGAGTTTTCCAAATTTGCTGGCATGTTGAGTGTAGCACTTTCACAGCATCATCTTTCAGGATTTGAAATAGCTCCACTGGAATTCCATCACCTCCACTAGCTGTGTTCATAGTGATGCCTCCCAAGGCCCACTTGATATCACATTCCAGGATGTCTGACTCTAAGTGAGTAATCACACCATCGTGATTATCTGGGTCATGAAGATCTTTTTTGTACAGTTCTTCTGTGTATTCTTGCCATCTCTTCTTAATATCTTCTGCTTCTGTTAGGTCCGTACCAATAAAGATGGGCTTTATTGAGCCCATCTTTGCATGAAATGTTTCCTTGGTATCTCTAATTTTCTTGAAAAGATCTCTAGTCTTTCCCATTCTATCATTTCCCTCTATTTCTTTGCACTGATCACTGAGGAAGGCTTTCTTATCTCACCTGGCTATTCTTTGGAACTCTGCATTCAAATGGGCATATCTTTCCTTTTCTCCTTTGCTTTTCACTTCTCTTATTTGCACAGTTATTTGTAAGTCTTCCTCGACAGCCATTTTGCTTTTTTTGCATTTCTTTTCCATGGGGATGATCTTGATCCCTGTCTCCTGTACAACGTCACAAACCTCCATCCATAGTTCTTCAGGCATTCTGTCTATCAGATATAGTCCCTTAAATCTATTTCTCTATACTTCCACTATATAATCATAAGGGATTTGATTTAGGTCATACCTGAATGGTCTAGTGGTTTCCCCTACTTTCTTCAATTTAAATCTGAATTTGGCAATAAGAAGTTCATGATCTGAGCCACAGTCATCTCCCAGTCTTGTTTTTGCTGACTGTATAGAGCTTCTCCATCTTTGGCTGCAAAGAATATAACCAATCTGATTTCGATGTTGGCCATCTGGTAATGTTGAATCTTGCAGAGACACAAAGTAAATCTTTCAATTATAGCAATTTCAAAAGTAGAATGATAACTGTTGCTTTTCTTTTTTCACCTAAGCTGGATCTAAAATTTACTCTGAGGAAGAGAACAGAGATTTTTATGAGTGAAATTGGCTAATGTTAGCTGATCAGTGTGTATTAGTTTAATAAATGAATAGAAAACTAGTGCCAGTCAGTATTTTTAACAAGGAATCCTGATAGAAAAATCAATAAAGAACATTAATTAAAATATGTTTATAATTTTCTAGTTTGTAAAGTATAATCACAATAATTTAATTTTTAGACTAGTGAGACAGTTTATAATTACTCCAGTTTTATAGATGAATAAATATAAGGTTAATAATGATTATGCAACTGAAATATACATAACAGGTAAGTGGCAGATTAAAATTAAGTAAGGCCTTCTAAAGGTACCGCTCATATCTTTCATTAATATAACTCAATAAGGAACTCAAATAGAGTAGATAAATTCAAAATGATGCTAAGGATAACAATGAGTTGAGTTTTATTTATTTTATTACTGTTTCTGTAGACTTTGGAGGAGTTTGAATAAATATAGTCCCAAATGTCAAAAACAAAATTTTAATAATTTAAGAACAAAACATAGGAAACTGTCTTTTACACAAGGATAGAAAAGAAGCCTTTAAGTAAAACACGCAAAAAAGAACAAACCACGAATAAAAGATTGGTAACTTTATTGTATTAAAATTTAAATTGTATCTATTACAAAGAACCAATGATGAATAAACTCAAAAGGTGAGTCAAAGACCAAAAAATGTTATTTGCAATGTATATGACAAAAAAGAATTGTTACTCTGAATTTGCAGGAAAACTCTACAACCGAATAACCCTACAGAAGAGTGAAGAAAGGAACAGGTATATGAAACTATGGTCAACTTTGCTAGAAGTGCAAGGTAAATAACACAAAGACATGCAGATTTAACCAATAAAATGCAGTTTCACATAGGCTATCTCGGAAGAGTTATAACGCTTGGGAGGAGCACTAACCAACAGACGGTGGCTTTGAAGGCAGCCGATTCAAGACAACCTTTCAGAGAGACAGCCAAGAGAAATAGATGCACTCACTTCACTCCTTCACTTCCCTACTTCATTCTGATCTCCTGCCAGAGATCCCTATTGGCTGAAACAAAACAGAAACTAGAGGGATATGGATATGTTGATATAGTCCATATGGCCAGAGTGTCAGCACAGGTAGGGGTGAGGCAGGGTAGTGAGTATATCTGGAAGGATAGATGAAAGATACGTGACACAGAGCCTCTGATGTTGGGGTCCCCTGCACCAAATGACAAATGTCTTCAAATATTGCATTTAAGAAATGTACAATATGCATACCTGAGAAAACTAAATTTTTAAAATGGGGAATGGAGAACATCTTTTACATTATTATTTTTAAAAGTCTAGATTTAAACAGTGTATTAAAATCCCTCTGTTGATTCAAGTGCATACATTATCTTTCTCCTGGGAACATGCTTTACAAAACAATCTATTGTCTAGATAGATTACAAAACTAGAGCATTTTAGTCTATAATGCTGATTTCAAATAGTACATTTTGATGCTTTACAAAAAAGAGTCCTTGAGGGATCAATTTAAAAAAATAATTTCCTAGAAACAGTATAGAGTAGAGAACTATATTTATTCTCACTGTTCTACAAGATTTTTTTATGTTCTTTAAGGCATGACTTGGAGAAATTGCAGGTTCGTTCCAGACTACTACAATAAAGTCAGTATTGCAGTAATGTAAGTCATGAGTTTTTTGATTTCCCAGTGCCTATAAAAGTTATGTGTAGACTACACTGTAGCCTATTAAGTATGTAATAGCATTATGTCTAAAAAATAATGCACAATACCTTAATCAAAAAATAATACTGTTGGAAAAATGGCAGTGATAGATTTGTTCTTTGTAGGGTCTCTGCAAACCTTTAGTTTGAAAAAAAATGCAATATCTGCAAAGAACAATCAATTGAAGTATGCTTGTAACTTGTTTTTATTTTACAAAGTTTTGGCCTTTGCTAGCAATAATCTAAAATGTGAGAGCTCATTTTACGCACTTGACTACTTCTTTTAATTATACCCTATGGCACTGAATGAGCATCTACATAGCCTGGTTCTCCCTGGATTTAGACAGAAGCATATAAATTGTAATCCAGTGAAAGTATCTCCAACAGCTTTCAACTGAGTTTGAAAATGGTTTTCTTTACCATGTGAGCCAGGGTAGTATCTGTATTAGTGAAGGTAATCCAAACAAAACAAATTTTTAGTTATTAGTAGTATAATGAAATTCAACAATTCCGCCAACGTATCCAACACTTGAGCACCTTCTAAGTGTTCTAGATGTTTGAGCTACATCACTGAATTACAGAGAAATATTTCTGTGCTACAGAAACTCATGTTCTAGCAATAGAGACAAGCAATACGTAATATACATAATAAGTTTATAAACTGCATAGTATGTTAGAAAAGGATATATGCTACAGAGAAAATAACAAGTAGAGCAAGATAAGGGAGACTAGACTGTGGGGTGTATTACAGAGTTAGGATTAGCTTCATTGATAAGGTAATATTTATATCAAGGTTTGAAATAAGCATGCGAGGTAACCAAGCATATAGCTGAAGGAAGAGCTTTCCAGAGAGAAAAACATCGTATGTATGTGTATGTGTGTGTGTGTGTGTGTGTGTGTGTATATGTGTGTATATATATATATATATGTAAAAGAGTGTGTGTTCTGAAATTAAAAATGTAAATAGGGTTAACTTAGTTGGCATACCACCTTTTTCCTTAATCTCTCCTTTATCACATCTAAAACACCATACTTTTTACCAAGAGTTATGCTTCTCACCTACGGTGGTGACAATAGAAGAATAATCTCATAATTGCCCATTTACTTTACTTCTAATTATGTATGTAACACCTATTCTATTACCACCAATTATGGTAACTGAAAACAATTAAGAAATGTTTTTGGTTGTTTCCATTTCCCTTATGTGTGTGTGTGTGTGTGGCTTTTTGCATAGCATATTTGCGTAGAAGGGCATATAGCCATTACACACTATATTTTCTCCCTTCTACATTCACTATTAATTCTATTCATTGTTGTTCAGTCACTAAGTCATATGTAACTCTTAGCAGTCCTATGGACTGCAGCATGCCAGACTTCACTGTTCTTGACTATATCCTGGAGTTTGCTCAGATTCATGTTCATTGAGTCAGATGCCATCCAACCATCTAATCATCTGTTGCCCCCTTCTCCTCTTGCCCTCAGTTTTTCTCAACATTAGGGTCTTTTCCACTGTGTCAGTTCTTCATATCAGTGGCCAGGATATTGGCATTTCAGCTTCAGCATTGGTCTTCCCAATGAATATTGATTTCCTTTAGGATTGACTGGTTTGATCTCCTTGCTGTCCAAGGGACTCTCAGAAGTCTTCTGCAACACCACAATTTGAAGGCATCAATTCTTCAGCACTCTGCCTTCTTCATCCATACATGACTACTGGAATTAATTAATTCTATTAGTTATAGAACTATAACTATTAATTCTATAAGTAAGTATATTTGGTGCTCACCACCAGTCTTATTGATGTATCTCTCTACATGTGGATTTTCTGAATTTGCTATTTAATTCCTCAGGGAGCATGGCAAGAGCATGCTACTTCTTGTATGCCAATAACACATGTGCTATTCTATACTTGCAAGTCAGCTTTGCTGGATATAAAGTCCTTTCCTATATATTAAGCCAATTTTATATGGTATAAAATTTTTGTTGTTCAGTCGCCAAGTTGTGTCTGACTCTTTGTGACCCCATGGACTGCAGCATGCAAGGCTTCCCCATCCCTTACCATCTCCTGGAGTGTGACCAAGTTCATCCATTGAATTGGTGATGCCATCCAACCATCTCATCCTCTGTGGCCCTCTTCTCCTCCTGCCTTCAATTTTTCCCAGCATTGGTACTACTGTCTAATAGCTTGAAGATAACCTAGTATTATTTCTTATTTACTATTTTTGTCTAGATAACCAAATACTCTATTTTTAGGGTTGACACTAAAAAGTACCTTTCTGTTGATTGTTCTAGGTTGATTTTCATAGGTACACAGTATACTCTTTCAAATTATAAAGATATTTCATTTTTAATTCAGAAAAGCTTTCTTGAATTATAGTTTTTCATATTTTCCCCCTTGCTTTGGCATTTTCTTCAGGAATGCATATTACTTTTGTGTTGGATTGTCTTTGTCTATCTTCAGTACTGGTTATTTTCTCTTGAATTCTTTTCACCTCATTTCCTTTTTATTTATATTAAGACATTATTTACTGTGTTTATTCATCTTTCTCCACTATATTTTTTAGTCCAGTCTAAATTTCTAAAATTATTTCCCCCCTTATTTCTAATTCTTCTTTTAGTTCTGTCATTCCATTTCTAAGTTTTTCTAATTCTTATTTACATTTCTCTTTAAATCATACATTTATATTTTTGTTTTGAAGCAGTAAGTTACAGTTTAAATTTTCTTATGGGATGCCTATCTGGTATGCTTTGGTTATCCATAAGGATGTTATTTTTCTCCATATTCTTTTCTGTAGTAATTTTGTGTGGGATTTGTTCCTAATACAGTAGATGCTGGTCAATTCTATTTGCAGCTAGATTCCTTGGACTTTCAGAAGGCAGAATTAAGGATCTTTTTTTGTTGTTGTTTTAGTCTAACAAGTCCCCTGTGTTCTCTACTGTTTTCATATAGTGTGCAAGAATTTGGCGACTTGCTTTCTGAAGCTTTCTAGCTGTTTCCCTCTCAATTTTTATCTTGGTCTTCTCGGTCTTTTGTCTCCATTGCCCATACCCTATTCAATTTTGATTCCACTCCCACTAATTTGTCTTCACTGTTGAATCCTCTCTTGGAAGGGAGTCCTGCTCAGTGTCAAAGTTCACAGGGCCCAAACTGCTCAATTTCTTTAGACTTTGCTGTGGGTCCCTCTTGTGTCTCTACTTTTGAAGTGGTCAAAACCATTCTCAGCTTTAGATGTTCTGAAGTTGGCCTTCCATGCTTTTCAGTGAGTTCCTGGGTTGAGATTCTATATTCTTTGGTGGTGGTGGTGGTTTAGTAGCTAAGTTGTGTCCAACTCTTATGACCCCATGGACCATAGCCCACCAATATCCTCTGTCCATGGGATTTCTTAGGCAAGAATATTGGAGCAGGTTGCCATTTCCTTCTCCAGGGATCAAATTCGCATCTCCTACATTGCAGGTATATTCTTTACCACTGAGCCACCACTGAAGCTCCCTATATTCTTTAGGTCACTCCATTTTTTAGTTACTCCATTTATGCTTCCTCCTTCAGAAATTATAACACTAGGAAGTTCTAGAAGTTGGCAGATTTTTTTGTCACAGACTTGTACTTTGGGGTTAGAAAGAGTGCTATTTTTGTTATGCATAGGCTTTTAGTTTTGCTGTCTAGTTCTATCTATGGGGATTGGGAAATTACTTCAACTATACTTCCTCTTCTGCCTTCCTAGAGTCTCCCTCATCTTACCTTTTAAGATTAAAATGTATCTGTTTAAGTTTTCGCCTCATGGAAGACTTGAAAACATTATCTCATTTTTTCCATGGACCCTTGGAGTCCATAAATTGCCATAAGAATTGTCATAACAATTATCTAGAATGACCTATAAGATAATGAGCTATCCTGTTTAGTGGATCATTTTCAGTAATTTTTCTTAGCTGAATTCTTGCTAAGATTCAGCCCTTTCAAAAGCTGGAAACTGGGATAAATGCCAAATTTTCTTCAGGTGAAGGCAGCAACTTTTCTACTATGTACCCAGAATCATCTTTCTCAAAACTTGTGTCTTTCAGTAGAAAAACATGATCATGATTTTCCTTTCAGTAGTTATCACTGATCCCATCTGGACCTGAGTAAGCTAAAGATATTTTGGTAGTTGGCATATGTCCACATCTTCTAATGGGTCATATACCAGGGTTTCATTTTCAAGTTCCCCACAATCATATGAGAGGTGAGAGTTTGATATTTTAATATAGCTTTTTAAAAATAATCAGTGAATCATCATAGTCAGCCAATTATTTACTTTTATATTACCCACACAGTTTTTACTCATGATGTTATTTTTTGGGAACCAATCAGTCCCAATGTCTGACTTGTCTAAGATACAGACAGTCTTATTAATGAGTCATTGCCTGACACCCTGCATGATTCAAGAATATCTTAAAACAACAGTTATCAGGATTTCCAAATCCAGGAAGAAGATTAAAGGACATTCTTTAAATAGATACAGTCAGCACCACAGCACCTAATTAAACAGATTTCTATTAGGGGGTGAAAATGTCATTAAATTGGCTGTGTGCTGCTGTGATTCAATTTATTCAAGTAAATCTGTAAAGCCAAATGAATGTTCAAGCAGTCATGAGCTTTCTAATAATGCATCTATTTTAAATTTTTCCCCCAGAAATCAACATCAATTTTGTTAAGCAGTGTTCAGAATCCATTACATTCTACTTTCTCAAAAACTCAGAAAACATCAGCACCATTATTGTATCCATTACTCTTTGCAAAATACTAGCTAGTTAGAATTTGTCAGAGTATACCAGAAGTGGTTCTTTCAGAAGTGACATGGTTCAAATCTTCAATGCCTTCTCAAATGAAGGGAAATATGGCACTCTCACAGATTGTTGTGTGATATAACAAGTATTCTGGAGGGTGATTTGGAATTAGGTATCAAAAAGTCTAAAGAGAATGTTCCCTTTAATTCAGTAATCCCACTTTCAGGAATACATGTATTCTGAAGAATCAATGATAGCTTTACACCAAAGGTTATGTGAAACCTATTCTTAGGTGGCTCAGTGGTAAAGAATCTGCTGCCAAGCAGGAGATGCGGGTTCAACCCTGGGTCAGGAAAATCTGGAGAAAGAAATGGCAACCCACTCCAGTATTCTTGCCTGGGAAATCCCATGGACAGAGGAGTCTGGCAGGCTAAAGTTCAGGGAGTCTCAAAAAATCGGACACAACTTAGTGGCTAAATAGCAATAGCACCATGCTATTTAGTCGCTAAAGACTTAAATTAGGGGAATCTAGAAACAACCATGTTCCACCGCCATTAAGGGAACTGATCAAGTATACAACAGCTACACAGATGGTGGAAAACCATGCAGCCATAAAATACCATGTTTGGGAATACCTGGAACTAGAAAATGATCATTATGTTTAATTTTTTAAAAGCAAGTTAAAATTGGTAAATTATGAATTTAAATTTGTTTTATGTACATGGACACTGCATCTGCCCATGTGTTCAGGGAGAGAGGGGAGACAGAGAAAGACAAAGAGAGACCCACAGAGAAAGAATTTTAGACCCCACATGAGGCTATAGGAAATGATGCATTCCTAGATCTCTTTAATTATTTAATGTCCTTCAATCCCCTACTCACACACTGGCATTCTTAGGGCCTCATTCTACCTCAAGGAACTTAAAAATAATATTGGATTTAATAGTTACAGAATATAGATGTAGGAATAAAGTTATTAATCTACAATAATTATCATTTTTTCAGGGCTCCTCAGCTACAGGATATTCCTATCAAGTATGGCCCTTACCATTTGTCTTTCGCTCATTTATCTCTCTGCTTCTGGAAACTTCAGGGATATTTCTCACAGTGGTCCTGCACACTGATACACATTTGGAACCTGATAACTACTTTCCAGTCTAGAGATCTTTCTTCCCTGCTCCCTAGTTCAGGGGGAAGCATTAAAATTCCCCTGGCTCTTTGCTTCTGACTCTTTCCTCTCAGACTCTTCAGGGACCCATTGAATCCTCATAAAGGGAATTAAGCCCTAAAGTTCTCAGCTTTCACAATGGTTGGGAGGAGATAAAAGAGAAACCAATTCTCTTTTCTATTGGTGGAAATGGGAAAAAGTGATGTGAATACACATTTATTTCTTAGTCACCCTGTTACCTGAACAAGCAGAAAAAATTTAAAAGCGGGAAGGCATATAACAAAACAATGTTCATCATTGGGTACAAGGATAATGAGTGGCGTTTTTATTTATTTTGCTTTCGTTTTTAGTTTTAGCTATTTTTCTGATTTTCTATAATGAGCATGTAGAACTACCTAAAATTATGATCAGAAAAATAAGCATTTCATAGTTAAAACAGAAAAAAAGTCATCCTAAAATGACTGATAATTGGTCCCACTGAGAAGAATCATCAGGCATATTTGGTATAAAAATATGCTAAATGGACAGGGGCTCTGTAACAATCTAGAAAGGTGGGATGGGGAAGGAGATGGGAGGGAGGTTCCAGAGGGAGGAGACATATGTATACCTATGGCTGATTCTTGTTGATGTTTGACAGAAAACAACAGAATTCTGTAAAGCAATTATCCTTCAGTTAAAAATACTACATTTAAAAAAATGCTAAATGTTTTTATTATTCAAGAATTATTGATGAAGAACCAATGTGACAAGACTAACTGGAACAATAAATATAGAATTCCAAATATTGTATATGAGCAGAGAGAAAGAATATGTAGAACTATGGAATATGTGAGCTGAAACTGAGAAGATCAAAAATGTAGGAATGAGGATGAAGAGACAAGATGGTTGGAAGTGAACAAACCAGACTTTGATCCTATTATGAAAAGCCTACCTGTGAACCCTTAAGAGATAGATAGCAAAAAAGGAAAAGAAAGTTGTTTGGAAGTAGAGAAGCATCTGTTGGCCTTTTGTCCAGTGCCGTTACCCGAAAAGAAAAAACACTCAAATAATTACAACAGATTCTGTGCTATCAGTTTTCCCCTAGCATATTAAGTTAGCAACATATTAATCTCTTAAGGGTTTTCCTTCAAAAAATGCCTCATGAACCACCCTAATTAAGGTTTTTATCAATACCTACCTTGACAATTCATTCATATAGCCGATGGTTTCTGAAGGTCTTACACATGCCGAAAGAGTCAGTACAGAATAAGAGAACAGAGAGTAGAGAGTAAAGGGGAAAGATGATTTAAATATGGCAGAAAGGATGGGTGTTTCAGAAGACCTAGAAATGCAGAATATCTTGAGAAAGAAGAATGGAACTGGAGGAATCAACCTACCTGACTTCAGGCTCTATTACAAAGCCAGTTATCAAGACAGTATGGTACTGGCACAAAGACAGAAATATTTATCAATGGAACAAAATAGAAAGCCCAGAGATAAATCCACGCACATATGGACACCTTATCTTTGACAAAGGAGGCAAGAATATACAATGGATTAAAGACAATCTCTTTAACAAGTGGTGCTGGGAAAACTGATCAACCACTTGTAAAAGAATGAAACTAGAACACTTTCTAACACCATACACAAAAATAAACTCAAAATGGATTAAAGATCTCAATGTAAGACCAGAATCTATAAAACTCCTAGAGGAGAACATAGGCAAAACACTCTCCGACATACATCACAGCAGGATCCTCTATGACCCACCTCCCAGAATATTGGAAATAAAAGCAAAAATAAACAAATGGGACCTAATTAAACTTAAAAACTTCTGCACAACAAAGGAAACTATTAGCAAGGTGAAAAGGCAACCTTCAGAATGGGAGAAAATAATAGCAAATGAAGCAACTGACAAACAACTAATCTCAAAAATATACAAGCAACTCCTACAGCTCAACTCCAGAAAAATAAATGACCCAATCAAAAAATGGACCAAAGAACTAAATAGACATTTCTCCAAAGAAGACATACAGATGGCTAACAAACACATGAAAAGATGCTCAACATCACTCATTATCAGAGAAATGCAAATCAAAACCACTATGAGGTACCATTTCACGCCAGTCAGAATGGCTGCAATCCAAAAGTCTACAAGCAATAAATGCTGGAGAGGGTGCGGAGAAAAGGGAACTCTCTTACACTGTTGGTGGGAATGCAAACTAGTACAGCTACTATGGAGAACAGTGTGGAGATTCCTTAAAAAACTGGAAATAGAACTGCCTTATGATCCAGCAATCCCACTGCTGGGCATACACACTGAGGAAATCAGAAGGGAAAGAGACACATGTACCCCAATGTTCATCGCAGCACTGTTTATAATAGCCAGGACATGGAAGCAACCTAGATGCCCATCAGCAGAGGAATGGATAAGAAAGCAGTGGTACATATACACAATGGAGTATTACTCAGCCTTTAAAAAGAATACATTTGAATCAGTTCTAATGAGATGGATGAAACTGGAGCCTATTATACAGAGTGAAGTAATCCAGAAGGAAAAACACCAATACAGTATACTAATGCATATATATGGAATTTAGAAAGATGGTTACAATAACCCTGTGTACGAGACAGCAAAAGAGACACTGATGTATAGATCAGTCTTATGGACTCTGTGGGAGAGAGAGAGGGTGGGGAGATTTGGGAGAATGGCATTGAAACATGTATAATATCATGTATGAAATGAGTCGCCAGTCCAGGTTCAATGCACGATACTGGATGCTTGGGGCTGGTGCACTGGGACGACCCAGAGGGAGGGTATGGGGAGGGAGGAGGGAGGAGGGTTCAGGATGGGGAACACAGGTATGCCTGTGGTGGATTCATTTCGATATTTGGCAAAACTAATACAATATTGTAAAGTTAAAAAAAAAAAAAGAAACATTTTTTTCTAGTGTTACCAATAGTAAGCAGCCATGACTGGTTTTGTGCAAAGGAATGGAAATGTCAACGTGTGGTTCCCAGTAACATGAATTTAGCAGCAGGAAATACTGGGGCAAAAGTAAAATAAGAAAACACAGTTAAGTGGATATATGATGTTGGTTTCTGTGTAGAAATAAGGGCCAACCAAATATATCTCCTCTCATTTTGGTGAATTTAGCACTCCATCTAACACTTGGATTCTCAGTTTGTAGTCTCCTCACTTCTAAGTATCCCTTCCTCCACCACCTCTCTGCCACCTGCTCACTTACATTCTAAATTTTATCATTACAAAAAATGGCATCAACCTGTAAGGGTCACTGTCACCTCACTGGTCAGCAGGCTTGATTCCATTTCTCTGGCTGGACAGGTGGGAGTCCTGCCATCCTTCTCCACTAAAGTGCGTAATTCTCCTTGGCGAAGAAGACAATTTCCTCATCAAGAATCACCGATCAGCACAGTGCCATGTAGAAACAAGCATGTCAGATCAAGAACTCAGTTCCTCTCACTACTATTTTGTTTTGTTCAGTTTTGTTTCCTCCTAAATGAGCACATAATGAGAGAATGCAGACTTTTGACTCTCATTTCCCATGACTCAACTTTTCCTTGGGGTTTATAACCAAGTCTATTGATTTTGGACAGTAAGTTCAAAGGAAAGAGCTTCAAGACCACAATAAGCTCTCTCATCAGTTTTTGCCATCAGTTCCCCAGAGATGTGGGCTGTATCTCTGTCAGTGATAAATAGATCAAAGTCTCTCATTTTAATTATAATTGATACAAAAAAGCATTTTTTCCCTGAAGTTGTACTAATTCAATTCTGATCACTTAGAGCACGGTGAAGTGACATTAAATCTTCCCAGCTAAGTTTAAAATTCTATATTTTTATGTTCTTAAAATGTTTCTTTCTCTATCAAGTAAATTTTAAAGGACATATTTTGTTACATGCTTGTCAAGACAGACCATGAGTCAAATCTAAATTTCTTTTTAGACTAACACTATAAATCAATAACATCTGTTGATAAGAACTTTCAATGAATATGAAATGTTAAAAAATATTCTTCATTATAAATGACAATTGCAGTCCTATTTGAGAAGTGATTGAGGCTCCTTGAATGTGTCTTTCTCTTTTATGTAAGATGAAAAATAAATATATTTTAAATTAGAATGCTTTTTCTATAGGAAATTATCACTATTCTTGAGAAGTGGGCAGAGAAGGCGATGGCACCCCACTCCAGTACTCTTGCCTGGAAAATCCCATGGATGGAGGAGCCTGGTGGGCTGCAGTCCATGGGGTCGCTGAGGGTCGGACACGACTGAGTGACTTCACTTTCACTTTTCACGTTCACGCATTGGAGAAGGAAATGGCAACCCACTCCAGTGTTCTTGCCTGGAGAATCCCAGGGACGGGGGAGCCTGGTGGGCTGCCGTCTATGGGGTCACACAGAGTCGGACACGACTGAAGCGACTTAGCAGCTTGAGAAGTGGAAGAAGCTTCTTCAGAATGTTTAAGCCATTTCTTTGTCTAAAATCATAAAAGGGTTGGATGGCAAATTGCAGGATAAAGAGAAGCAATATATAGTTTCAGAACAGGCTCAAGAGCCAACTCCAATTTAGTGGGGTTTGCATCTACCTCTGTGACAACCTAGATGGATAGGATGGGATGGGAGGTGGGAGGGAGGTTCAACAGGGAGGATATAGACTTCCCTGGTGGCTCAGATGGTTAAGCATCTGTCTATAATGCAGGAGACCCGGGTTTGATCCCTGGGTTGGGAAGATCCCCTGGAGAAGGAAATGGCAATCCACTCCAGGACTATTGCCTGGAAAATCCCATGGACAGAGGAGCCTAGTAGGCTACAGTCCATGGGGTCGCAAAGAGTCGGACACGACTGAGCAACTTCATTATATGGCTGATTTATGTTGTTGTATGGCAGAAACCAACACAATATTGTAAAGCAATTATTCTCCAATTAAAAATAAATAAATCATAAAATAAAATTATTCAAGTCTGTATAACCATTTGAATAAAGAGGTGTTTATTTGGGGTTTGTTAGGACTGCAGCCTGGAAGACAGATTCAAGAAGTACTTGAATTGTGTTCCTCTGGACTATAAAATGGAGGAGGCTTATACAGGCAAAAACTGCAAAGCCACGTTAGTTACATGAATTGTGTATCAAGAATTATGATTGGAGCTGGTAAAAAAAGTAAGGGTGCTTGTTAAGCGAGAACGGGTTGAAGTCTGAAATGATTGCATTGTTAAAAGGGGGAAGGACCTTGAAATACAAGGTTGCAGTTAGCAGATATTGTTTTGAAAGCTGCTGGTGTCCTTGGGTTAAGTATAGAGTAAGATTAACTTGAATTTTCTCAGTGGTACAAGGATGTGCATGAGGCCAGTTTCTCAATGTCCACCTGACTCGGTTTTTGTATACCTGAAGGGTGATTACTCCATTCTAATTTCAATTTGTCATCAATAATGATAACAGTGAACATTTGCTCTGTACTTACTGTATACCAAAGTTCTGAGTACCTTTTGCTCATTAACTGATAAGAGGACAAAAGAAGTTATGTGACTTCCTGAGACCTGGAAGCTTGTATACAGAAGAGGCTGGATTGGAATTCATCTTTTCAACAGCAAAACTCTTTCATTGCATTATGTTATCTTTCAGCAAAAAAAAAAAAAAAAATCTGCTAACTGATGGTAAAGTGCAACATTTTTATATTGCTTAAAAGCACCTTAATCAAATTTTTTCTATTCTCTGGCTTTTATCTTTTGAGATTTCTACTCAGGAGATGCTAATCAGCTCAAAGCTTCCTCAGACACTCTCTAAGGGACTTTCAAGGCTATTTTACAAGCAGAAGTTGTAACTGTCTCAGATTTTTCTATTTACCAAACCCACTGAAACCAATAACCTGGAGTACTGGTCTACACAAAACAGAGGAAAAATAGATGGGAGTAAAGAAAAAAAAATTCATTCTGTGAGACAAAAGCAAAGTATTGATAAATAAACAACTCAGAGAATAATAATGAAGTTGCCTTCCATTATAAAAGCCACTGATCCTGTTTTTAACAATTGCCTTTTTTTTTCTATACGTGGGCTTCTCTGGTGGCTCAGTCAGTAAAGTGTCTGCCTACAATGCGGGACTTCCAGCTTCAATCCCTGGGTTGGGAAGATCCCCTGGAGAAGGAAATGGCAACCCACTCCAGTACTCTTGCCTGGAAAATCCCATGGATGGAGGAGCCTAGTAGGCTATAGTCCATGTGGTTGAAAAGAGTCGAACATGACTGACTGGCTTCACTTTCACCTTTTTCTATACATACCAGAATTAATCCTCCAGAAAGTTTAGTATTTCATGATCTTTCTGATTTTCATATCGGTCGCATTTCAGCTGTTCTGTGTAAACAGATTTAGGCTCTCCCCGATATCTGATGAAACTTTCATTTTACTTTTTAAAACCATTAAAACTGGAATCCTAATCACCATCCAAGTTTCTCTGCCTACTCCTCAAATCCCCTGCCATGAAACAAAATCCAGCAGATCTCACTGAAGTTGAATTCCCTTACATGCTAAAAAATAAAATATGGTGTTTAAATGCAGTCGCCAAAATAACACTTAGTTTTGTACTTGCCAGGGCACCATATATAAGCCGGAAATGCCCAGATAAAGCATATGATGGAAAAGACTGAGAGATTTGAAATTGAAAGCCTTTGATTGTGGAGCTGCTTCTGGCTGATACCAATCTGTACAAAAATTCACCATTCTGAGACTCAGATTTCTCATTTGTAAAACGCAAATAATGATATACATGTGTTAAGGTTGTGGTGAAGATTAACTAGATAATATATATGCTTCACTACTCTCCTCCATCCAACAGAAACTAGCCCACTGGTCTTGGTGCTATATTTCCTTCCAACCCACTGATGAGCCTTCCCTCTCTAGGGAAGTGAGGGCAAAGTTTGGAGCTGCACTTAACCTTGTGCCCACATGAGGTCAACAGTGGCCTGCCTCTGCCACTCACAGCTAGTGGTCTTCAGGATCCCCATCAAGTTAACTCAGAATTCTGAGACTTCAGACAGAAAGTAGAAATTCTGCAAAAGTGGTATTATGCAAAGGAGAGAGGAAAGGGAAGAGCAATGTGAGATTTATGTAAAAAATGTGTGTGAGCAGAGAGGGAAAGCAGGTGCCACCTTAAAGGAATAAAGACTTAAGGATATGGTTTTTATATCTTACTAGTATCCTTCATTGATTGTCTGGATATCAACTTTATTTTTTTTTAATAAACAGGAATGAAGAGAGCATAATTTATGCAAAGTGTCCCCAAGTTCTCTGTTTCCATTGAAAGACTGCTGTGCAGGGATGAAGAAACACAGATACTTCTAGACTTTGGAATATCATATATTTAGAGTGCCAACAATTATTTGATTGAAGGCAGGAGGAGAAGGGGATGACAGAGGATGAGATGGTTAGATGGCATCACTGACTAATGGACATGAGTTTGAGCAAGCTCTGGGAGTTGGTGGTGGGTTACAAAGACAAGTGTCTACTTCTCACTCATGTAGAGGGTGATAGGGAAATATCTTTGACTGTGTCTCATATCTCCTTTATTCCAGGACCCAGACTGAAGGAGTAGCTCTGTCTCATTTGCATGGGAGAGGTGAAAGGGCAATGGTGGAACCACATATAGCTCTTAAAGCTTTGGCTGGGACTTAGGGTACATTGTACCAGCCACATTTCTTTGGCTAAAGCAAGTCATATGTTCAAGTCTATTTTTAGAAGAGTGTGTGTTTGTGCTCAACTGCTCAGTCATGTCTGATTCTTTGTGACTCTATGGACTGTATAGCCTGCGAGACTCCTCTGTCCATGGAATTTTCCAAGTAAGAATATTGGAGTGGGTTGCCATTTCCTTCTCCAGAGGATCTTTCTGACCAGGGATTGGACCTCTCTATCCTGCATTGGCAGGCAGATTCTTTATCACTGAGCCACCCAGGAAGCCCCATTTTTATGAGTAGAGGGACTATAATTCTTTTATAGGGAACAGAGAGGAAAACAGGACAAAAACATGCACAGAGAGGAAGTATTAGAGGTGAAATTAAAGCTGAGATTCTTCTGATCCTTAAGTGCAGTACTGTTATACTCGGCATGCTCCAGTGGTGAATGGACACAGTTGGCACTGGAAACTCACCTGACGATGAGCAAATGAAGGAAAGAAAGAAGAATGAATTAAAGTCATCTATGCATTTGTCCTTCCTTATGTGAGGATTCTCCTGGATAATTATTGAGATTTTGATCACCAGAAATCTTAAATGTCTACACATAACTCATAACTGTGTTGGATTGGGCCAAGGAGACTGGGACAAATGCCAAAGGCATACCAAACAGAATCTAAAAGAAACACAGTGATGGGAGAGTTTGTCTACAGGATAAAAAGCACCACTACACTTCAAGAGCAGTCTTTGAATAAAAGTTAAAGATGAACAATTGTTACCAGTAGGACACTGAGAATAATAGACATGAGGTTCATCATGACTAAAGGTTCTGATTCTGATTCCTGCACAGATATGCTCACAAGAATGAAAGATTTGGCTTTAAAGGGAAAGAAAGTGAAAAAGAAAGTTGCTCAGTGGTATCCAACTCTTTGCGACCCCATGGACTATACAGTCCATGGAATTATCCAGATCAGACTACTTGAGTGGGTAGACATTCCCTTCTTCAGGGGAATCTTCCCAACCCAAGGTTCAAATCCAGGTCTCCTGCATCGCAGGTGGATTCTTTACCAGCTGAGCCACTAGGGAAGCCCAAGAATACTGGAGTGGGTAGCCTATCCCTTCTCTAGCGGATCTTCCCAACGCAGGAATCGAATCAGGTCTCCTGCATTGTGGGCAGATTCTTTACTAGCTGAGCTATGAGGGAATCCCAATTTTAAAGTGGACTGTCAATAACATGCACCTATGCACATTGAAATTAAAAGATTCTTGCTTCTTGGAAGAAAATCTATGACAACACAGACAACATACTAAAAAGCAGAGACATCACTTTGTCAGCAAAGGTCTGCATAGTCAAAGCTATGGTTTTTCCAGTAGTCATGTATGGGTGTGAGAGTTGGGCCCCAAAGAAGACTGAGTGCCAAAGAATTGATGCTTTTGAACTGTGGTGTTGGAGAAGACTCTCGAGGGTCACTTGGATAGCAAGGAGATCAAAACAGTTAATCCTAAAGGAAATCAACCCTGAACATTCATTGGAAGGACTGATGCTGAAACTTAAGCTCCAATACTTTGGCCACCTGATGCAAAGAGCCAACTCACTGGAAAAGAGATTGATGTTGCTAAAGACTGAAGGCAAAAGGAGAAGGGGGCAGCAGAGGATGAGATGGTTAGAATGCATCACTGACTCAATGGATGTTAATTTGAGCAAACTCCAGGAGACAGCGAAGGACAGGGAAACCTAATGTGCTGCAGTCCATGGGGTTGCAAAGAGCTGGACACGACATAGCAACTGAACAACAATGCAGGTTGAAATTCACAGATCATCATTTCAATTCAGTTTCCCCCCCATCCAACTGCCTTCTTAGTTATTCAGCAAGTACTTATTGTGAGTCAGTTAGATGCCAGAAATGATTTAAGGTACAGAGGATATAAATTGAAAAGGGAATAAAAATTTCCTCTTCACATGAACCTTCTTTGCTAGTGCAATAAACATAATGATTTCTCTCTCTGCACATGTAAGAAAATAAAATATGTGGACTGTCAGATGGTAATAAATTCTACATAAAAAATGAAGAAAGGGAATAAGTAATCTCAGAGGAAGAGACTGGTAGTGGGAATTGTAATTTAATAGAAGATTTTGAGAAGATGACCCTTGAACAGTATGCAGTGAGGAAGCAAATGAGGCAGATCTAGGTAAGAATGTTCCAAGCAGAGGAAACAGTCAGGGGAGAACCTTGAAGTGGGACAGTATCCAGCAGGTCTGAGAAAAAGTGAGCAGCCAGTGTGGCTGGAAGTGAGTCAGCAAAGAGAATAAAAGGAAAAAAATAGGTCAGAAAGGGTAACGGAAGGGATGTAATGTAATGCATGTAATACTGCAAGTCGTTATAAGCACTTTGACTTTTCCTCTAAGATGGGAAAATCATTAGAGACTTTTGACAGAGTAGTGTCATCATCTCACTTAAAATGTAAAGTGATCATTCTGGTTTTGTTTGCAAGGAGAGAAACAGGGAGCTCAATTAGGCAGCTATTTCAGTAATCTAGATGCTGCTACTGCTAACTGCTATGTCATTTCAGTCATGTCAGACTCTGTGCGACCCCACAGACGGCAGCCCACCAGGCTCCCCCATCCCTGGGATTCTCCAGGCGAGAACACTGGAGTGGGTTGCCATTTCCTTCTCCAATGCATGAAAGTGAAAAGTGAAAGTGAAGTCGCTCAGTCGTGTCCGACTCTTAGTGACCACATGGACTCAGCCCACCAGGCTCCTCCGTCCATGGGATTTTCCAGGCAAGAGTACTGTAGTGGGGTGCCATTGCCTTCTCCGAATCTAGATGAGAGATAATAATAACTTGTACCAGGTTTGGCAGTGGTCAAGATGGAAAAAAATGAAGCTTTCTTGATGTATTTTGAAGGTAGAGATGATATAATTTACTGCTGGGTTGGACTTTGGGTATAAGAGAACAAGAGGAATGAAGGAAGTTTCAAGATTTAACTTCAGCTACTAGAAAGATGATGTTACCATTACAGAGATAAGAAAGACTATCAGAGGGTGAGATATGATAGAAAAATGAGAAATTTGATTTCTAGAAGGTTAATAATAAAATGACTATGTGATAATCAAATGATAATTTTAGTTAGGAAGTAAGATACAATTTTTGAATTCAGAAAAGAGGTGCCACTGAAGATAAAATTTGAGAATCAGAATACAAATGCTTTAAATCTATGAGATTGAAGGCAGTCATCAAGAGAGTAACAACAGAGGGAAAGACCAATCTTTCCAGTTCAGAAGGATGAAAAGAAACCAGAAAAGGAGATTCATATCCAGTCAGCAGGGTAGGTGAAATCAGAGATTCTGAGATTATTTTTGACTTAAAGTCTAAACAAAGGCAATTTTGGTGGAAAGGTATAACACTGACTGAAGTGAGTTGAAGAGGAAATGGAGTAGAATCTATTTCCAAGTGTAAGATTAACCTTAGGAAGATGAGAAGTTTCAGTTCAGTTCAGTTCAGTTCAATCGCTCAGTCATATCCGATTCTTTGCAACCCCATGAATTGCAGCACACCTGTCCATCACCAACTCCCAGAGTTCACTCAAATTCACGTCCATCGAGTCAGTGATGCCATCCAGCCATCTCATCCTCTGTCGTCCCCTTCTCCTCCTGCCCCCATTACAAAAGGAAAGGTAGTGTTATAAGCAGGAGCACAGATGCAGACAGAAATAGAGACATGATGGTGGAATTGTGTGCAAGTTTTCTTCAGACATTTCATTTCTAGAGAAAATAGTAACCAGTCCCATGAGCCAATAGTGGGTTTTAAGGATAAAACAAGACAATAAGCCCCAGATAGAGTCACTTGTGCTAAGCTCCACATCACCAAACCAAGACTTACCCATAGTTTCAGCTCTCCCAGAAATGGAGTCTTTAATCAATCAATCAGGAATTGCCTGATTGGTATTAGTTCAGTGGTCTGCCTTATACACCTCTGCCATCCTTAAAGGAAAGTTGAGATCATCAACTTGCTTTTTGTCCCAGTGTAACTTTTTCATTCCTGCCCCCTTTTTCCTATAAAAGCCTTTCATTTTGCACAGAAATTCAAGAATTCCTATCTGCTAGATTGGATACTATCTGATTTGAATCAGTTTTTTTCCTAAACTCTTAACATTTTTAATACACCTCAGTTTATCACTTAACAGGTTGAAATAGTCACCTAGAATAGAGCAAGAGAATGAATGAGCTGCTAGGTGCATTGTTGCTGGAATCATGTTGCTGGGCTCTGCTTAACCACAGACATGAGTATGATTTTTATGAAAATAAAGTAAGACAAATCAGCAAGGATATGTATTTTCTCTAGCTGTATTCTACTGTGTGGGAGCAGAAAAGAGTAGGCAGAAATTTGGATTTAATTAGAGCTGGGGCTTTGCCAGATATAGATGATAGAGACAGTGCCAAGGGAGGTAGGGGAGAATGCAGGGATATATCATGATGGACGAGGGAATCTAAGCTTCATGAGAAGGAAAGCAAGAAGGCATAAGTGGCAACGGACAGTGAAAATGTGGAAGTTTCAGTAGATTGTAGCTCCCGGAGACATGGTGGTCAGAAAATGAAATGTTTGAAGTTGAGATATGTGGATGCATTTTATCTTATGGTAATAATAATAAGTGTGAAGGAGAAAAGTGAAAGAACCAGCTTAAAACAAAATATTTTTAAAAACTAAGATCATGGCATTCAGCCCCACTACTTCATGGCAAATAGAAGGGGAAGAGGTGGAAATAGTGACAGATTTCCTTTTCTTGGACTCTTAAAATTACTGCAGATGTTGACTGCAGCCTTGAAATCAGAAGACAATTGCTTCTTGGAAGGAAAGCCACGACAAACCTCGATAGTGTGTTGAAAGGCAGAGGCATTACTCTGCTGACAAAGGTCCATATAGCCAAGGCCATGGTCTTCCCAGTGGTCACATATGGTTGTGAGAGTTGGACTGTAAAGAAGGCAGAAGGCTAAAGAATTGATGCCTTTGAACTGCAGTGTTGGAGAAGACTACTGAGAGTCCCTTGGACTGCAAGGAGATCCAACCAGTCTTAAGGGAAATCAACCCCAAATACTCATTGGAAGGACTGATGCTGAAGCTGAAGCTCCAGTATTTTGGCCATCTGATGAGAACAGCCAACTCAATGGAAAAGGCCCTTTTGCTGGGAAAGACTGAGGGCAGAAGGAGAAGAGGGAGTCAGAGGATGAGATGACTGGATGGAATCACCAGTGCAATGGACATGAACTTGGGCAAACTTCAGGAGACAGTGAGGGTCAGGGAGGCCTGGCATGCTGCAGTCCATGGAGTTGCAATCAGACATGACTGGGTGACTGAACAACAACAACAATAATGAAGTCAAAAGTATGACCTTGGGATTAAACAGGTGAGCAAGAGAGATGAATCATTGAAACAGAGAATGTCAAGGAGAGACTAATGGATTGAAAGGATCACATAAATGGACACTAAAATCACCAAAAACTTGAATGCCCTGGCAGTCCAGTGGTTAGGACTCTGTGCTTCCACTGCCAGGCCCTGGGTTTGATCCTTGGTTGAGGAACTAAGATCCTGCAAGCAGTGTGGCATGGGAAAAAAAATCACTAAAAATGATGGCAAGAATAAAATGAGAAAGAGTTAACTGAGCCAGGAACTAAAAGCTCAAAGCAATGAGAGGGAGTATTCTGGGGGTCTGTAGATGATTAGAACGAGGAGAGAGAGTGGACATTATAGTCTGATGGTATGTGGTATAAAGTGTGCATGTATGTGTGTGGGAGGGGGCAGGGAAGAGGAAAGGAAAATGCTCTAAAGTGGCTAAGAAGAGCAAGGGGTATACCAATATCTCCCAGAGACCAATGGCAAGAGGGTTTGTGATGGAAAATATCCACCACTTAGAGCTTCTACTCAGCTTTATCCTGGTGATTCAGATGGTAAAGAATCTGCCTGCAACACAAGAGACCCAGGTTCAACCCTTGGGGTGGGAAGATTCCAACCCAATGGCTACCCACTCTAGTATTCTTGCCTGGGGAATTCCATGGACAGAGGAGTCTGGCAGGTTACAGTTCATAGGGTTGCAAAGAGTTGGACACAACTGAGCAGACAAACAGTTTCATAGATGGGTTCTCCAGGGGAAGCAATAAACTTAGGGTGACTGAGTTTTTAGTCAAAGCAAGACAGCAAAGGGGACATTTAGTGAAGAGTCAGAAGAATATCAGGAAATCTGCTCACGATTGACCTTGTATTTCAGAATACACAGCTTTAGGAATTTAGGATTTTAGGAATGGAGGTAGAGTGTGTGAAGAAGAAGAAGACTTCTTCTTCCGTGGAGAAGTCTGTACGGAGTGGTAAGAATCTGAAGGATAAAGGATGACTTGGGAGCACTGAGTCACTCTGGATGATGGGAAGCAGAAATAAACATCGCAATGAGCTCAACTCCGATGGTGCTGAGGCAGGTGCTGATGAATCTGTGAGTATCTGTGATGGGGGGAAGGCAGGGACTGGTTGTGTGTTGATGTGGAAGTAAAGGAGAGTTGAGGTCCTCTCTGGACTGACCAGGGCTCTCAGATTTCTTCCTCCTTCCTGTGGACACCACTGCTGATTGCATTTGCATTTTACCCCCAGTGCCCTCCTGTGCCCAGAGATGGTGCTCTTTGAATGAGATAAGTCATCAGTGAGCATTAGTTAGATCTGAGCTGTGGAGATAAGGTAGATGAAGAAATTTTGCAGACCTCGGGAATGTCTGTGGAGTTTTTCAGTGTTTGCACCTCACCATGTGACACCAGACGCTGTTCAGCTCTGCCCAGCCGAACAATCTGGGTGTGAATCATCACTGACTCATGGACCAGCTCGTGTCACCAGCAGTGCTCGCCTTAAGTCACAGTGACCTTTCCTGACCACCTGTAACGGCAGCACAGTGGGGACCGAAGTTCTAGACAGTGTGCAGTGATGGGGTGGTGAGTGAGTACTGCTTCTCGTCCCTGGGAGTGAAAGGGAAAGTGAAGCCGAGAACAGAGTTTTACTGCCACATTTTTCTTCACTCAATTGAGAAATGTATCTGAAAATTACTATAAAACTTCCTATTTTTAAGAGGTGATTTTTTTTTTTCCTGTTCAGAGAGTCAAGGACTTTTTAAAGACATTAAAGGATTTACTGCTACTGCTGCTGCTGCTAAGTTGCTTCAGTTGTGTCTGACTCTGTGCGACCCCATGGACGGCAGCCCACCAGGCTCCTCTGTCCCTGGGATTCTCCAGGCAAGAATTCTGGAGTGGGTTGCCATTTGGTGGCTCAGACGGTAAAGCATCTGCCTGCAATGTGGGAGACCCAGGTTCAATCCCTGGGTTGGGAAGATCCTCTGGAGAAGGAAACGGCAACCCACTCCAGTACTCTTGCCTGGAAAATCCCATGGATGGAGAAGCGTTGTAGACTACAGTCCATGGGGTTGCAAAGAGTCAGACACAGCTGAGCGACTTCACTTTCTCCAAAAGGATTTACTACTTTTACTCATATAGAATAAAATACAGAAATCTTGAAGTACTTCCTTTAGAAACATTCTGGTTGGAGAAAGAGTTTCCATTTTTAAGAGCGATAAGACTAGGTCAACTTAAATCCTTTTTAACACAAAGTTTGTATTAACCCATAAGATCTGAAAAATTCAAATACTGTTTTGATTGAGGTAGCATGCATGCATGATTAGCCACTTGTCTTGTGGGACTTTTCGCGATCTCATGGACTGTCAGCCCTCCAGGCTCCTCTGTCCATGGGATTTCTCTGGCAAGAATACTGGAGTGGGTTGCCATGCCCTCCTCCAGGAGATCTTCCTGACCCAGGATTGAACCTGAGTCTCCTGTGTCTCCCACACTGCAGGCCGACTCTTTACTGCTGAGCCACTGGGGAAGCCTGATTGAGGTAACAAGTTAGCCAAATGTCTTTACAGTGTTCCCAACTGCTATGAACTTAATTGTATCCCCTCAAATTCATACACTGACACTTGAACCCCCAAAGTGACTATATCTGGAGAGGAGGTCTTTAGGAGGTGATTAAGGTCATAGGACTATGGCCTTTTAAGAAGAGAAAGAGGAATTTATCTTTCTCTCTTTACCATGTGAGCACACAGCGAGAGGGCAACTAGCCCCAAGCCCTTACAGACACTGCCTCTGCTGGTATTTTAATCTTGGACTTGCCATCCCCAGAACTGCGAGGAAATTTCACTTGTTTAAGCCATTCAGCCTGTGGGATTTTGTAATGGCAGCCTGAGAAAATTAAGACACTCACCTGCCCACCTTTCTGGGACTGATGTTTATTCCCGAAGGAAAAATTGATTCACATCTCAGTCTTGTTTGGGAGATAAATTCTGAAAATTTGTATAACAGTCAAATATTTGCACAACTTAAGATATTCTCTTAGACTGCCAATGTCTCACTGGCATGGACTGTGTCTACTGGTACACCACCAGCACACTGGTTGAATGAAAAAATGCATGCAAATCATCTTTTTGACGGTGAGCAACTGAAAGAAGGAAAATACTGAAAAATATGTTGGTTTGCAGCACACACATGAAATGAAAGCCTTACTGTCTTTAGCACCTACTTCTGCGCTCATTAAGCATCAGGATACTGTGCAGTAGAAAACTCGTTTGTGCTTTTTATTTTTCTAATTTAAAATTACTGACTTGCTACTAGCTCAGTCAGTATCAAGATTCTATCTTGAGATCAATAAAAACAATCATGTTTTAACACCACTGTAGACTTAGGTACCTGAGATTTGGCAATACCCTCCAATAGATGTCAACACATAAAAAAGAAAAAAAAAGTTTATTGCACATAAGAAAATCTAAGTACATAAAATCCTTACTCCTAGGTATTTTGAAAGCCATCCCTGTGGTACTTCAACATTATTAGTACAAGGCAGATTACCCAAACTTTCATTTTTCCTTTCAGTTAGTTTGATCTTGTAAGAAAAGTCATAAAGTATTACAACTCTTATTAAAAGAGAAAGGAGAAATTGTTTAAAAATATAACTTAGGTCTGTTCTTTGACCTGTGTGCGGTGAGAGTCCTGGCAGAGTGAAGTTGAAGGCCAGCACTTGGAAAGGGAATCCTCCTACACTGTTGGTGGGAATGTAAGTTGGTGCAGCCACTATGGAAAACAGTATGGAAGTTCCTCATAAAACTGAAAATAGAATTACCATATGATCCAGCAATCCCACTCCTGGGCATACATTTGGACAAAACTATAATTCAAAAAGATACATGTCCTCTGTACAGAGAAGCACTATTCACAATAGCCAAGACACGAAAACAACCAAAATGTCCATTGACAGATGAATGGATAACGTAGATGTGGTACATATATACAATGGAATACCACTCAGCCACAGAAAACAATAAAACAATTCCATCTGCAACACGGATGCAAATTGAGATTATCATACTAAGTGGAATAAGTCAGAAAGAGAAAGGCAAATACCATGTGATATCACTTCTATGTGGAATATAAAATATGATACAAATGAACAGAATCATGGCCATAGAGAACAGATTGCCAAGGTGGTTGGTGGTTGCCAAGGGAAAGGGTTTTTGGGGAGGGAGATAGTAGGAGGTTGAGGTTAACTGATAAACCGGTGTATATAGAATGGATAAACAACAAGGTCCTACTGGATAGCACAGGGAACTATGGTAAAGAATACGGAAAAATTATAATATGCATGTGTATGTGTGTATAACTGAGGCATTTTGCTTTTCAGCAGTAATTACCACAACATTGCAATTCAACTATATTTCAATAAAAATTAAAAAGAAAAAAAGGCCAGCTCTTGGAAAGCAGAATGCATTGCCTTCTTGCTGAGACAGCAGAGGACGTGTATTTTTTCCCTTCCATAAACCCAGATGGCACATTTTTACATTGCGTTAACCTACAAAAGGAGACCTGGAATAGTTGGCTCCCATAAATGTGTGAACTTTGTATTTTAAAAATGTTAACATCAAAAGCATCAATATGAGTGCCTGGCCATCCAACTAGAAATAATCTGTGACACTTGTGTGAAGAACTAATGACATCTGTCAAGTTTTCTGTCAACTCCTCTTCTCTCTTCCTTGTTTCTTTCACTCCTTACTTGATGTGCTTCAGTCTATCAGTTGCCCAGTGTTAATCTCTCCCCCTTGGGAAGGCAATGTAAAAAAATAGCAAACTATTATTTCTCAAGTTTTAGAATGAGTCAGCAGATCCATTTAATAGCTGCATGATCTTAGACAAATTATTTCATCTCTTTATTACTCATTCTCCTCATTTCTAATCAGAGAAAAATAATTGTACCTAATGTTTTGGTTGCTGTATGAATTAAGTGAAATAATATAGGCAATTCTCCTTGCGTACAGCAAATGGTCAAAATCTTAGCTGTCATTTCATTTTGGGATTCACGCTAAGTAAGATTATTGATCCACTTTTTTAGGTCTTCTGTCTTATTCCTTTCTACTTCTAAGAATAATAGGGAATAAAAATTGGTGTGATTCTCATAGAGAAGTTTTTTAACATTAGACTTCTGTCGTCTTGTGGGAACTCCTCAGCTCCCTGTGCATCTTTTTCTTGTCTCCTTGTTTCTCAGTTTTGTCTTATTTTGCAGTTTTCCATCATTCCTTCCTCAAGGTCAAAAGGTTTTTCATCTCTTTCTATGGGAAAGCCTGAACTCCCTATAGTCTGTTTTGTTACCATCAGAGCATCTTCTCTATGTTCATCTGAGCGGGTGTTCTCAGCATGAATTGTTCTCTTTTCCTGTCTTCTTTTGCCAGGTAGCTGAGTTGACTGTGTCCCCTTTGCTTTAGAATAAGGGTCTTGGAAAATTTTCATAACTTTTTCCCTTTGCTCCATTAAGTTACAAACAAAATTCATATTTATTGAATTTATAGAGGCTACTGCTAGGTTCTTACCCCTTCACATTCACACTCTTTTTTGCCTCCTTCTTTTCAGCCTTATTAGAAATCATTCTCCTGCCTGCTCATTCTCTAACTCTGCTTTCAGAGATCATGTTTCATTTTTACTTACGCACCAATCTGTTTCTGAGCTCTGAGTTTTCCTGTTTGTTCATCATCCCTTGGCTCAAAATTTTCTTCTCAAAAGAGAAGAAAACTGTTTACTTGATCAATTTTTTTCACCTTTTATATCTCGACTTAGATGTCAGGAAATTTACTGTGATGTCTCAGGTTTCTAATTTTACATATTCAGTGTATATTGTTCTTCTGTGAGGCACATTTATCAAAATTAAATTACTTCTCTATTTATTTGTCAGCTGGCTGCCTGCTGTATGAGACCATAACTTGCTGTTTTGTTCATGGATATAACTCTAACACCTAACACCATGACTGGCAGATAGTAAATTCTCAGTAAATACTTGAATGGATGAATGAATGAATGAACATATGACTTGTACACCCCTTTCCCATTATTTCTCATGGTACAAGACAACTTCGTTGACTAGTTTGTCTACCAAAGCTAATCATCTTCTACTCTAATAAAAGATATCAGACAAATGACTCATTTATCCCTCCATTCCAGAGTTTTATATTTATACTTTTCAGTTCAAATTCAAATAAGTATATTTGCTAAACTCTCAAGGATTCAAAATATCTCTTGAATCAATTCCCAATATGTAGCTATTGATTCTTTCATCCTCAGTTTGCTCAGCAGAGTTATATGGTTTCTGTCTGTAAGAGTTTCCTTTTGATGCAGACATAGAAAACAGACTTGTGGATACATAAGAGAAGGAGAGGGTGGGGTGAATTGAGAGAGTAACATTGAAACATATATATTACCATATGTAAAATTAGATAGCCAGGGGAAATTTGCTGTATGGTGCAGGGAGCTTTAATCTAGTGCTGTGACAACCTAGAGAGGTGGGATGTGGTGGGAGGTGGGAGGGAGGGTCAAGAGGGAGGAGACATACATATATGGCTGATTCATGAAGTTGTCTAAGTGGTAAGCTGAATAAATTTTAAGAATAAAAAGAAAAAAAAGATTCTCCCCTGTAATCTCTATGGTTTGAAAGCTCCTCTCAATGTCTCTGAAGCTGATGCTCAAAGTCAGTCTCCTCTTGACAGTATTTGCTAAACAGTCTCTTCCTCTCACTGTGGTCCTCAGTGTTTTTTCTTATTCGTTCTTATATTCCTTGTCTTTATGATTCTTGCTGACGATGAGCGAGGCAGAGACAGGTCTCTTTCAGATCTGCTTCTGCTGCCTTTGTTTCGTCTCCTCCCAGCAGGTACCTTGGGATTTAAGCCTGACGTCCTTCTACTACCTTTCTGCCTGCCTGTTCCAAAACCTGGGTAGGCTTCTTGCCTGTCAGCACTTTCTCCAGTTGTAGTTTTTCACTGTTCTTTTTAAACATCCTTCCATGCATTTTTATTATTCCTCTGCACTGTGGAAGAAATACTTGGACCCTCATGATAACCTAAAAGTTAGCAAGCATCAGATAAGATTTTGGGAAAACCACGGATTTAGTGATGGATGAATCTGCACTCCAGATGAATCTCTAACTGAGGCTGAAAATGTCATCTCCTAATGTGTGAAGCAGCTACATGTTTTGGTGGAGAATTTGATTCTCCAAAAAATGTTTCATGTGAACTGCCTGTAAGCAAGTCAGTTATAGAGATAAAGGCCAAATTTCCCAGGGAGTATTTATGTCCATAGAAAGGGAAGATTTGGAGCCTGAAACCAAAGTCCTCCAGTCATCTCAGCTTGGCCTTGTGTGATCTTCAGTGGGAACCAGAAGCCCTGTTACTCGGATCAGCTGCTGGTGCAGAGTTAGGAGCGGAGGGGAAGCTGGAGGAAGAGAGTTTGAGGAATATTGACTAAAGTGAGAATTACATAAAGATACCTTGCAAAAAAGAGAGCAGCTGTGTAGGGCCAAGGCCTGGGAAGGTGGGTAAGGGAAAAAGGAAAGTGTTGCATGGATTAAAAATTGTAATTTTAAGATGGTTAACCAATACACTGAATCCCTTATTTAATTACATTTGGTTGTTAGACTTATTTATTTATTTATTTTTTGGACTGCAATGCTGTGCAGAGACTGGGCCACAGGGGTTTTTGTTTTGGTTTGGGTTTTGTTTATTGCTTTTTGTGGGTATTTTTCCTTAATGTTGCTCTTTTAGGATTTCATTTCTTGCCTGTGGTTTTGTATTTAGTAATAATTCTCAGCTGTGCTTCTGATGAACAAAACCAGCATAAATCTTATACCATGAGCAAATTTTCACCATGAATGCCTGACCACTGGGTAGATGTGAGTCATCCTGGTTCTTGGAATAAAAGTACAAGTCAGTGGGGAGAAAGTACAAGTGAGGACAGGATGCTGTGGGCAGGCAGACTGGCACAGCATTACATGAAATTGTAAACTTGATAGGAATGTAGTTTTTAACCTGAACTCCATGGATCCTCAGTAGCATAAGACACCAGAATCCTTTTAGGATGGCATGAGGAGTTGGTCATGGGGGATCAGTGAAGTCAAAATGGCAAAGTAGGAGGTCATGAAACTCACCTCCTTCCACAAACACAACAAAAACACATCTATATGTAGAACAGTTTGCACTGGAAACTGGCAAAAAGACTCCTTTATAACCAGGGCTGTAAGAAAGAGCCACAAGTAATCAGATAGGAAGGGAAGAAAAGTGAACAGGTTGGTACCTGTGCCCCTGGGAGGGGGCTCAGAGGAAAAGGATGAATACACAGTTGAAACCTGCTCTGGGAGTGAGCAGTGAAAGCCACAGACTGGGCACCCCAGTCCTGGGTCCTACATAGGGGAGATGAGCTTCCTTGGCTGATTGGAGGACCTCTGGGACTAACAGGAGGGCTGTGGGCAGTCTGGGCTCCACTTGAGTATGTGCCCCTTGCTTGCCCCCAGAAGCAAAGTGGAAAGGGCAGTTAGAAGAATGCTCAAGTGGCTGCTGGGTCTCCTGCAACTACCTCAGTGTGCACCCCCAGCACCTCAGCCAAAGCCAACACTCCAGCTCACTTACTTTTCATCACACAATGGCACAGGATCTAGGGCTGCCCCAACCAGGGAGAAAATTTGGCCATGGGATGCAGAGGCAACCCAGTCCTAGGACGGAGCCTGAGTTGGGGAGGGGCAGCGGTTGTTGTTGGCATGTACGCAAGCGGTGCATCAGAAGCAGCCCACAACTTTGATGATGGCTGCTTTACCAGAGGCCACACCAAGATATACACTGAGGGTCCACGTGGGCCCTGCCTGCCCTGCACTGAGACCCCACAACAGTTATTTTGGACAACTTGGAAA
Organism: Bos grunniens; assembly: GCF_055505025.1. Lineage (NCBI taxonomy): Eukaryota > Metazoa > Chordata > Mammalia > Artiodactyla > Bovidae > Bos > Bos grunniens. The sequence goes on from NC_141190.1 coordinate 12,297,865, forward strand.
TGGACAAATTTCTAGAAACATACAAGATGTCAAGACTGACTTAAGAAGAAACAGATAATTTGAACAGACTGATTACTAGTAGTGAAATTGAATTTGTAATTAAAAAACAAAACAAAACAGAAAACCTCTTAGTAAACAAAAGTCTAGGACCAGATGGTTTCATTGGGGAATTCTACCTAACATACAAAGAAGAGCTAATACCTATCCTTCTCAAATTATTTTTAAAAATGGAAAAGATGGAACACTCTCAAATTCATTCAATGAGGCCACCATTACCCCGATACCAAAATCAGAAAAAGACACTAGAAAAAAGAACATTTCAGGCCAGTATCTTTGGTAATTATAAATGCAAAAATCATCAAAATATTAGCAAACCAAATCATAAAAAGGATTGTATACCATGATCAAATAAGATTTATTCCAAGGACACAAGGTTGTTTGAAATTTTGAAATTAATGAATGTGATACATTACATTAACAAAAGGAAGCATAAAAAAACAAAATCATCTCAATGGATGCAAAAAAAGCATTTGACAAAATTCAATATCCATTCATAAAAATTCTCAAAGTGAGTACAAAGAAAACATATCTCAACATGATGAAAACCAGTTATGACAAACCTATAGCTAGCATCACACTCAACAGAGAAAAACTGAAAGCTTTACCTCTAAATTCAAGAAAAAGACAAAGATTCAGACTCTCACTACTTCTATTCAACACGGTATTAGAGGTCCTAGCCAAAATAATCAGATAAGAAAAAGAAATAAAATGCATCCAAATTGAAAGGGAAAAAATAAAACTGTCACTATTTGCAGATAACATGATAGTTTATCTAGAAAGGTGTAAAGTCTCCACGAAAAAACTGTTAGAACCAAAAAATGAATTTATTAAAGTTGCAGAAGATTAATGTACATGAAACTATTGTTTTTCTATACACTAATAATGAACTCTCAGGAAGAGAAAGCTAAAAATCTCATTGAAAAATCACATCAGAAAATATAAGATACCTAGGAATAAACTTAACCAAGAGGGGGAAAGACTTATACTCTGAAAACTATAAAATACTTATGAAGAAAATTGAAAACGATTCAAAGAAATGGAAAGATATCTCTGTTCATGGATTTGAAGACTTAATATTGTTAAACTATGTATACTACCCAAAGCAATCTATTAGATTTAGTGCAATCCCTACCAAAATATCAATGACATTTTTCAAAGAACTAGAACAAATGATCCTAAAATTTATATAGAACTGCAAAAGACCCCAAATAGCCAAAACAATCTTGAGAAAAAACAACAAAGCTGGAGATATCACCCTTCCTGACTTCAGGCTATACTATAAAGGCAAATCAAGGGAGCATGTTATTGGTGGGAAGAAAAAAAAAAAAAGATACATAGATCAATGGAACAGAATAGACAGCTCATAAATAAACCCATATACCTATGTTCAGTTAATCTGTGACAAAGGAAACAAGGACATGCAATGGAGAAAAGACAGCCTCTTCAATAAGTGGTACTGGGAAGGCTGGACAGCTACATGCATTAGAACATTTCCTCATGCATGCACAAAAATAAACTCAAAATAGATGAAAGACTTTAAAACAGGAAACCATAAGCTCCTAGAAGAGGAAATAGGTAGAACACTGATAAAAATTGTAGCAATACTTTTTTTTTTTTTTTGGATCTGCCTCCTAGGACAAAATAAATAAAAGCAAAAGCAAATAAATGATACCTAGTTAAACTTAAAAGCTTTTCCACAGTAAAGGAAACCATCAACAAAACAACAACAAAAATCACACTGAATGAAAGAAAATATTTGCAAATGATAGGACCAATAAGGGGCTAATATCCAAAATATTAATATCCAATATTGGCTATTATCCAAAATATTGAGCTTTCCTTGTAGTTCAGCTGGTAAAGCTGCCTGCAGTATGAGAGACCTGGGTTCAATCACTGGGTTGGAAAGATCCCCTGGAGAAGGGAAAGGCTACCCACTCCAGTATTCTGGCCTGGAGAATTCCATGGGGCTGCATAGTCCATGGGATTACAAAGAGTTGTACTCAACCGAGCAACTTTCACACCCAAAATATATAAAAAGCTCATACAACTCAATATCAAGAAAGCAATCAATCAGAAAATGGGCAGAAAATCCAAAAGACATTTTTCTAAAGAAAACATACAGAGGGCTAAAAGGTACATGAAAAGATGCTCAACATCACTAATTATAAGAGAAACATAAGTTAAAATAATGATATATCACCTCATACCTGTCAGAATTATTATCAAAAAGTCTAAAAATAACTATTGTTGGCAAAGTTGTAGAGAAAAGGGAACCATTATGAACTGTTGGGGGGAATGTAAGTTGGTGCAGCCGCCATGGAAAGAAACTGGAGGTTCATTAAAAAAAAAAAAAAAAAACTAAAACTAGAACTGCCATAGGATCCAGCAATGCCACTCCTGGGTATATATCCAAAAAAAAAACACAAACCACTACTTCAAAAAAATACATGCATCCTGATGTTCATAGCAGTAATATTTGCAATAGCCAAGATATGGAAGCAACCCAAGTGTCCCTAATAGATGACTAGAAAAAGAAGATGAGGCACACACGACGGAGTACTACTCAGGCATCAAAGAATGCAAGTCTGCCGTTTGTAGCAACATGGAAGGACCTAGAGAATACCATGATTACTGAAATAAGTCTGACAAAGACAAGTGCTAGATGATATCACTTAGTGTGAAATCCAAAAAATAAAATAAATGAATGTGTATATCACAACAGAAATAGACTCACAGATATAGGAAACAAACTAGTGGTTACCAGTTTGGAGAGGAGAGAGGGGAGGGGCAGAATAGGTACATGGGATTAAGAGATACAAACTACTATGCATACAATAGATAGGCAACAAGGCTTTATTGTACAGTACAGGGAATTACAGGCATTATTTTATAATAACTTAATGGCGTATAATCTATAAAAATACTGAATCAGTATTCTGTACACCTGAAACTAACATAATATTGTAAATCAAATATGATCCAGCAATCCCACTGCTGGGCATACACACTGAGGAAACCAGAAGGGAAAGAGACACGTGTACCCCAATGTTCATCGCAGCACTCTTTATAATAGCCAGGACATGGAACCAACCTAGATGTCTATCAGCAGATGAATGGATAAGAAAGCCGTGGTACATATACACTCAGCCATTAAAAAGAATACATTTGAATCAGTTCTAATAAGGTGGATGAAACTGGAGCCTATTATACAGAGTGAAGTAAGCCAGAAAGAAAAACACCAATACAGTATACTAACGCATATATATGGAATTTAGAAAGATGGTAACAATAACCCTGTATACAAGACAGCAAAAGAGACACTGATATATAGAACAGTCTTATGGACTCTGTTGCAGAGGGAGAGGGTGGGAAGATTTGGGAGAATGGCATTGAAACATGTATAATATCATGTATGAAACGAGTCACCAGTCCAGGTTCAATGCACGATACTGGATGCTTGGGGCTGGTGCACTGGGACGACCCAGAGGGATGGTATGGGGAGGGAGGAGGGAGGAGGGTTCAGGATGGGGAAGACATGTATACCTGTGGCAGATTCATTTTGATATTTGGCAAAACTAATACAATTTGTAAAATTTAAAAAAAAATAAAATTAAAAAAAAAAAAAAGAGGAGGTCAACGTCAGACCCATTTGAAATGTTGTATATTATCACTGCCCAATAGAGACAGGATTCCCCAAGGACTGGGCTGTTTCTATGAAACTTAAGTGAAACAGGCTTTTAATCCATGGCTAAAAATGCTGTCCCTCCAGAAACAATAAATTCTTATGAAGAACCAACCCAGAAGACAGAGAAAAGACCTTTGAGTCACGAGTCACGGTTTAAATATTCCATTAATATGGTGCTGGAATTTAAATCCTCAGAGGCTGAGAAATGCTGACGCTGAGTCCATAGACCCTCAGGGCTGTTCCCAGTCACCCAACTGCAGAGACAGCCATCCCCAGGGAGAACTGTGGCACTTCTCATGACAAGCATGGGGTAGGTTGACAGCGGCTGGGACTGACAAGACCAACTTATGACCGGCTATCAGTGGACAGGGCAAGATCGTTACCACTAAGTGTTCAGAGCAGAACTCTAGCAGTGAATTTCCTGCCAGGGCTATAAAATGATGCTCAGAGTATCAAAGCCGAACCACAGTAAAACATAAAAAAGTGCTGGAACAAATTAAAGTCCAGATTCAATTAGTGATTTTGTAATCCATGGTAACCCAAAGGGATTCTCAGAATTCTCTTTGTAAAAGCTAATCAGGGCAGAGGAACGGAAGAAGGATTTCACACTGGTACTGTCACAATGAGGCAGAATATTAGAGCTCTGATCAGTGATGGCCAGGTGGACTTGGGCAGCCAGGATGCTGCAGGAGGTCAGGTCTCCTGAAGTCAGATCTTGCCTACTAAAGCCAGGGCTAGGTAAGTGTGGGAAGAAAGCTCCTTAATCCCAATCTGGGGACAGACCACTGGAAGACTGGAGGATGAATTCTGGAATTTTATTCCAAAGAGGTTGTGTTGCTATAATTACTCCTTTGTATTTCCTCTTTCGTTGCATAGCGGAATACTCTAAACAACCATGGCGACACTGTCTACAATTGTAACAGTTGAAGGGAACTCTGCACTCAATTAGAGGAGCAAAAAATAACTAGTAGCCTTCTGTTCACAGGAGGTAGGTAAATCAGGAACATATATTCCTCACCTTTCCAGGTTCACAGACCTTTGAAAGGAGACAAATGAAACTTTCAGCTGTCATTTTACCTGCAGGAAACTCTCCAATCTTTAAATACAAAGATTGAAAGAAGGGACCTAATAGAACATCAGAATGATGCTTCTCATGAGTTTCTGTCTGCTTACTCCTAAGAGGGTTGGTAGAGGATCAGGGAAGATATAGTGACTGTGTCCTCCTGCCATTCTTTGACAGTAAACTCCAGCCCACCAACGACAGCAAAAATCATGAAGGCCTGGCAGGTATTAAAACAAGGAATGGGAAAGAGTTTGTGGGAGGTGGGGAGAAAAAAAAAAAAACAAGGACAGAGATAAACTGGATAATTTCTGAGTTGGGACAAATGAGAATCCACAGATATCAAATTAGAATAAAGATAAAGAGAGATTTGATCATGTTTCCTCATGTTGTGATTTGGATCCACTCATGTTCTTTGGAAATGGAGACATTTAAAATTACTTTGCTCTGGTTTATGCCTAGAATACAGCTCTAGTCAGTCCTTGGAACCCACAAAATATAAAATCTATAATGCTTTATTCATTGTGTTAGTTTGAACTGCTATAATAGAATATGAGACAGGGTGACTTATAAACAGTACAATTTATCACAGTTCTGGAGGCTGAAAAGGCCAAAATTTCAACTGATTCAGTATCTTGTGAAGACCCATTTCCTGGTTCATGGTCTTCTCCCTGTGTCCTCCAGGTTGGAAGGAGACTAGAGAGCTGTACGGGGACATTAATCCCACTCATGTAAGCTCTACTCTCAAGACCTTCCCAAAGGCCTGCCTCCTAATAGCATCACACTGGGGATTAGGATTTTAGCATATGAATTGTAAGGAGACACAAACATTCAGGCTATGGCAATGATAGAAAATGTAGATAGGTATTATACCCATTTTTTTCAGGTACCAAATAAAAAAGCTGTTAATACTGAATCAAATGATTACCCCAGGATTAAGAGATTCTGCCAATATTTACGAGGAGAAAGGAAAACTCAATTTTTGTCTCCTTGTCTTCCCTGGAGGTAATATTACTTTATTGGTGTGTGTATACCTACTTGATTAGAGGGAATCACTGTGTAGTAAGTACATGTGATAATGAATGTTTAAAACTGTATGATAGACTTTTAGATAGGATTATTTTTTCTCTTTCCTAAACAGGTTATAAATTCCTAGTGGGCGGGACCATTAGGACTCTGTACATTGCTTTCTCCTTTCCCCAAACTTGCTTTGCTGTTCTCTTTCCTATTTCATTTTCAATATAATATATTTTCTCTTTACTCGCCTTTCCTTTCCTGATCTCAGCCCTTCTCTCACTCTTTCTTCACCTTTAATTTTTCCATTTCACATTTCAATTGGCCCTAAAGAACAGTAAACTCACTTTTTTTTTTAAAGAAGTGGCAAGAAGTAAGAAGACTGAATCTGTTGGTGTCAATCAGGGAAGTTGACCCTACAAGTTATGGAATAAAGGACTGATTACAGGAATTATAGTTTACATAGCTATGGGAAGAGCTGGGGAATTAAAGTCCCAGAAAGCAATGAAGGCCCAGAAGCAAGTCACCAGCCAGCCCTGATAGAGCCAGAACCAGCAGGGAAATGTGTGAAGCCAGGTGTGTCTAGCTGCCAGACACTGGTGCAGGAGTCTCCCGAGCATCGATGCCTCTGTCTCTGATGATAAGCCTGGGTTCAGTTAGTCACTGGGCTGCCAGTGGAGAAGAAGAGATGGAATCAAATCAAAGAAGAGCAAGTACAAGCTGGAGCTGGTCAGTATCTTTCCTCTGTTTCTTCCTGCAGGTTGAGTAGGGACAAGCTTGGACCTGCCAGTACCTCTGCATGCATCTCTCACTCAATCTAACAAAGATACCCTTTAGAAGGTAATAGCTGCTGCTTTACTTTTCCCATCCAGTTATTATGTAGATGTCTCTATGGCCAACTCTAAACTAGAATTGTGAGGAAGGGGAAGGTAGTTCCAGCTGATGTAAGCTAATATATACAAAGCTCCTGGAGAAACTAAGCATGCTTGTATCATAGATGTGAAGGCAGGACAAGGGAATTTGTAAATGTCAGCATCACACAACTGGCTTTCTCCACTGAAGTTGACAACCCATTCCAGTATTCTTGCCTGAAAGATCCCATGGACAGAGCAGCCTGACAGGCTGCAGTCCAACAGATCACAAAGAGTCAGACACAACTCAGCAACTGAGCACATTGAATTCAGACTTTCTTAAAGCAATAAAGATTTTATGGGATTATCTGTTAGATTTATTTTAGTTTCTCTAAATTACCCAACCATAACAATGTATTAGGCATAAATGGATAAATAATGTATTTGGAATAAAGTGAATAAGGGAGACAGAGTTGCTGCCTTAGCATTAATCACTCAGGGAAGGCAGATGGAAAGAATGTTGACACAGGGCAGTAGGTGCTAGAGTAAAGGTGGGCCAAGTGTCCTAGGGGAGCACAGAGGAGGCGCTCCAATATGACCTGGGTGGGAAGATCATGGGGTCTTCACAGACCAGGCAAAGCCAGAAATGCATCTTAAAGGATGAGTAAGAGTTTGTCAGAAAGAGAATACTATGGGCAAAACCATGGAATAAACAGTTTGGTATTGCTGGAAATCAAAGGGCACACATAGGAATAGCAGGAGATGGGCACAGCAAGGTAAGCAAGGTTATTCTTAGCACATGTAGGACCTCAGGCAAATATATTTTGCAGTGTCCTTCTTTATATAAGTCATTTGATTAAAGTCATATAACAAAACTGTGGGCTCATATGAGGTACAGTGCTTTGTTGGTGAAGATTCAGGCTGATGGGTAGAAAGGAAGTTTTTACATGCCTGTTAATCGTACCTCAGTGCGTGTGAAGGTTTTGTGTAGTATTAGGCTCTTCCTGACTATGTCACGTAACCATGTGCTGTATTGTCACAAGTAGCATTCTTACCTAATTTCTTATCTCCCACTACAAGAAAAATATAGTGACACTTTTGTAATGCCATGGCTTCTCAGAACCTAGTTGAATGGAAACCCTATGGACTATCTTGCCTCTGAAGTTCCCTAAAAGCACCTATTTAATGCCGGCTATATCACTACTCATGATTCTGCATCATCTCTCATGCCACCTATGGATACTATTGACCTCCAGCTATTCTCTTAAAAGTTGTCATTATGCTTCCATGATGATGGTCATGATGATGACCACAAATGTAACCCTTATGCAGGAAAGTGTGAGAGAGAATGTAATGGAACATATGGTACCATATCTACTTTACGGTAGAACAACATTTCTACACCCTGTCTTCTCTTGAACTCTTGGGGCCACAATCACAGCATTCCTAGAATGTGATTTTTCTATGTGGATCTGTCTCTCACACACTGCCACAAACAGGAAATGTCGGTGGGTGTGTCAGACAAGGTAAGAAGAGTTTTCTCGGCCATATAAGTAATGCCTGTCCCTCATCCAGCTCAAGATCAATCAAGGGGAACACAATGTCACCACATGGGTGGGTATAAGGGAGGACATCCATCAGAAGGGGCTGCTGCTGCTGCCATCATAAAAGCCCTCAGATGATATACAAGCATCTGCAGAGAACACGTGCCATGGAGCTCATGAAGAGGGTGGTGAGCCAGCAGTGGGAGACACACAGAGTAAGTGACACGTGCTACCACTACCACCCTGCAATGCTGTAGGCTAGCAATGGCACCATAGTCAGAGCACAGATGGGTGAGAGCCTCAAATGCAGCACAGGCTCAAAGACCAGCACTGGAAGTGCCAACAGCCCACAGTTCTGAACTCGCCCTGTGTTTATCATGAAGGCAATCACTCCAAATCAAAATGTTAGCATCCTTTAGGTGACCCGTTTTCATGGAATCATGCCAAAGAAGCACTGTGCTCATCGGCAAGAGGGACACCGCAACCAAGTCCCGCCACAGCTCCTAGGACAACCCAGAGTCTGAGTCTCTGAGCTTTTTGGGGATTTCTGGTCAACTTCACAGGTTGTAGAGTACCTTGAAGGATATAAATAAAGTCCAGGGCCCCATGAGTACCTGTCTGACCTTGAAATGCCTCATGCAGGTGTTATTTCCACCAAGTTAGTCCCAGGATTTCCAGGAAGGGGATTCAGAAAATTTTAAGGAAAGTGCTGTAAATATAGTAGGCTTCATGAAGCCCAAGCTTAGATCAGGGCTGAAACTTGTCCAATTCTTAGGGTGGTACTAAAGGGAGGCTAGCACAAGCTCGGAGAAGGCAATGGTAACCCACTCCAGTACTCTTGCCTAGAAAATGGACTGAGGAAATGAAAATGCTTCTCCTGCCATGGACGGAGGAGCCTGGTAGGCTGCAGTCCACGGGGTCGCTAAGAGTCAGACACAACTGAGCGACTTCACTTTCACTTTTCACTTTTATTCACTGGAGGAGGAAATGGCAACCCACTCCAGTGTTCTTGCCTGGAGAATCCCAGGGATGGGGGAGCCTGGTGGGCTGCCATCTCTGTGGTCTCACAGAGTCGGACATGACTAAAGTGACTTAGTAGTAGTAGTAGTAGTTTAGTTGCTAAGTCATGTCCAACTCTTGTGACCCCATGGACTGTAGCCTACCAGGCTTCTCTGTCCATGGGATTCTCCAGGCAAGAATATTGGAGTGAGTTGCCATTTCCTTCTCCAGGGTATCTTCCCAACCTAGGAATCGAATCCAGGTTTCCTGCATTGCAGGCAGATTCTTTACCAACTGAGCTAATAATGTTATTAGGTAAACTGGGGGAAAAAATGGTGAAATAGATGAGAAACATTTGACAGCCTTTATTGTAGTAGTATGAATTTTGAACTGTCTGTAAAGAGATAGACTATCTACCCTTCTGTAACTTTATCTTGAAAAATAACCCATGAAATCTTTCATCTGTTATAAAGTATAGTACTTAATTATGCCACAGAATACCCTTTAGAAAAAACTACAAATGACATAAGAACCATTGCAGGGATTTCACACAGAATAGATTTCCAGTTTAGGAAAGTTACTTATAGGAAAGTCAGTAGTTAGAGGAGAGAGAAGAGAAAGGGATAAATGAAGCATAAAGATTAGAGAATTTCCAGTGACTCAGACTCCTCTTTCCAATGCAGAGGGTATGGTTTCAATCCCTGGAGGGGAACTAGGGCCCCACATGCTGTGGAGTGTGGCAAAATAAATAAATAAATAAAGGAGTAGTGGTTAGGCGTTTTTATTTTAAGAACTAGTCAAGTGACGATAAGATCTGAACCAAGCCAGTATTAGCAGGGCAGTGCAGTCACAAACACATACTTCTTAGATAAATTAAACTGTATGCACCTGGCCCAAAACAACTAAATGAGGAAAAGAGTCACTTAATTATTTCAGGCTAGTGAGCCTGCCACTGCACTCAATGATACCAAACTCCTGACTGTGTGTGAGACTTTTTTCCTGGAATTTGGTTATCAAGTACATTTTATGCATGACCAGCTAGCCCCTTGGAGAGTGATTCTCATATAGAAGGATACGTATTTTCCATAAAATGTTGGCTTTAAACAAAAGTCAACCACTTCATCTGGGACTCAATCTGTTCCACTGCTGCAGGGAAAACTGGCCATGTTGGACTGACTGAGACACAGTATGTCAGGCTCTGCTGTAACCACTTCCTAAGGTATCCTCAAGGGTAATTTTGACCATATGTGACTGTTCTCCTTTGAAGATGATTTTTGTATCCAATTCCAGAGTAGGCTGCAACTGTATTCACTGATAATCACAAAGAGCACTTGTCAACTTCTAAATCTAGTCCTGTGATTCTGTAGCCCTAAACACACTTAAGTGAGAGTTTAAATAATCTCTGGGTAAAAATAGAAAGACTGTATGTATTAGAAGCTGAAGGGGCTGGAATATGATAGGCTCTGGGGGAAAAATCTAAACTCCTTTATTTTCATTTTTGGATAATGAAGCTGAAATTCAGAGAGAGAAACTGACCAAGTCTAATCTGATATGGCAAAACTAAGATGTAAACCCAAGTACTCTTACATTTTTAAAAATTTTTATATCTTTATAAAAATTTTATATTTTAAAATTTTTAGAAATAATCTCTAGTGACTATAAATCTCTTTTAGACTATGCCATTAAGAAGCTTTATGAAAGAGTAAACAAATATGATGTTATTTTCTCTTAGCCTCAAAAGGCACACAAACTTTAGCTGTGTGGAATCACATGGTACAAATATATATCACCTTGTATGTTCCATACATTTCTAAATACCTCATTTCTGTCTGCTCCATAATAGAATAATTCAATACAAACAGAAAACATCTGAATTTGAGAAACTTTTTAGATATTTTATTCTTCCAGAAATTTATCAGTGCTATTCATTCTATTTCCAAAGGCAGAGAAAGGTGGTCCTGCACCATAAACAAATATACCCCACCCCCGCTTCATCACATCAGCCACACCAAGAACCAAATTCTCAATGACACAATTCCCTTTCAGCCAACATTCTATCTGGACATTTAATTATATTTGGTCTTCAGCTGGCTGGCTAGACTCCTGAGCTTTATTTAAATATTGAATGATGAAATTACAGAGCACTCTCAATCTTCCACAATAGGAGCTCAGATTAAGCCTCAGAAGAAACAGAACAAAGCACAGGCTATGGGTTGGAGAGAAAAACATCCAGGTCCCCCACTGATGGCGTCTTGGCCAGCCAGGTTGACCTGTAGGCTTCCATATCTCCTCTGAAGACAGGTGTTGATCGGAAGAGGCAGGCTTTCTGGAAAACTGAGGGACTGAAGAGCAGCAGTTACTATGGTTAGTGGGGGAAGACACAGTGTCATTGAGAGAGTGCTGTGATGTTGGAAGTAATGGATGGAGGCTAGGATCAAGTAGACCACAGCAGAGGAGCCAAAGGGCAGCCAAAGCCAAGCACTGCTGTTCAGAAGCTGCTGGCAACATGGTGGCAGCACTGTCATGCCAGACACGTCACCTGCAGCAACCTCACGGCTCACAAAGATGGTCTGCAGAGACAAGAGCTCAAAGTCACTATGTGGCAGCAATGTTAAAACAGCAAAGCTTAGCAACCAATCTTTCTCTTTCCTAGAATCATCAGAGTGCAGTGAAAACATACTGGGGGGGGGGGCGGGGGGAAGGGAAGTTATAGAAAAATAAAGCGTAGCCCCATCTGTGTTTTTTAAAAATGTATGTGTTTATGTTTTGCATGTATATGTATGAGACAATGCATGTGTGTACCACAGGCATACAGATATATACGTCTTTATGAGCCTGAAGAAATGTCTGAAAGCACACCAAATTGGCCAAACTGTGCTTATGCTTATCTCTAGCTGTCAAATAAGACAGGTAGAGGAAACCACTCTCTTCTTAATCATACATATTAAGGTTTGAAGTGGAAGACAGTAGTAGTGGATTTCACTTTCTTTTAGTGCTGTTCACATTTCTTTATATATATATATATTTAAAAATAAAACTTTGAGTCTCACAGCCCCATTTAATTGTGGGAATTTGAAAAAAAAAAATCTCTTCACATTTGTTATCTTTATTTTTCAAATTCGAGAAACAGATATGCCCGTCTGACCAGAGATGTGAAGCTCAAATGAGCTGATGCTTCCAAGAGAGTTCTATAGGTGAGAAAGCAATATGTCTTTTTCTTTTCCTTCTGTTGAGAAACTAAGAGTATACTTGAAATACTCCTGTACAAGCACTGTCATTTCAGAAGGTAGGAAAAGCTTTGTTTTTGCACAATTCTCATCAATGCAAACTTTTGAAAGTCCTATAACAATGACTGCCCTTATGGATTTGGTAATGCCAAAGAATACTGCTATAATGTTTTCACTGTAGGCTGCTCATTACTCTCTCCTTATTCTGAACTAAGGAGAGCTTATTAGTGTGCTTAACTGAGAGGTGGCTGAAATAGCTTTATTTATCTCTTGATTTACTTTCAAGCTTTTTTTCTTCTTCTTCAGATTATAGCCAAGACAAGCAAAATAAATGAGAATAATATCCTAATTTAAAAGATAAGACTAGGCTTTTACTTTTTTTCTCACTTATATGCTGTCTCCCCATATAACACTAATTTTACAATAGGAAAAACATATCTTCTAAGAGTCACATATCAGTCATTAAAATAAATATTAAAGCTTTATAAATGAGGCTTTATAGATTCTTATTACCAATGCTGTTATTAATTTTTGCTAACTAGAATCCTTCAACTCCAGCTTCTAGTAATCATGCACAATGAGCATTAGCTTTCGTAGGAAAGTTTTTAGTGTACATGGGAATAATTTGGAATGCTTATTTAAAATGTAGATTTCTGAGACACACTCATAATTACTCTCATTTAATTTAGATCTGGGGTGCCTCCCAGGAATCTGCACTTTAACCTGTACCCCCAGAAGATTTAGAGCAGGTAATCTAAAAATGTAAGTTCCACTGAACTGGCCTAGGAGATCTAGAGATGAGATGAGCCCTTTGATTGCAATGAGGACCAGAGAATTCTGAAGTGACCAAAAAAAAAAAAATACAATAATAGCAGGAAATCTCAAGGGGCATGCCCATGGACCTGTCATATGGCGTATATATCAGAATGGTCTGATACACAGGGCTCTTAAAGAATTTGTAGTTGGGCTTCCCTGTTGGTTCAGATGATAAAGAATCTGCCAGCAATGTGGGAGACCTGGGTTCAATCCCTGGGTCAGGAAGATACCCTGGGGAAGGAAATGGCAACTCACTCCAGTATTCTTGCCTGAAAAATTCCATGGACCGAGGAGCCTGGCAGGCTACAGTCTATGGGGTCACAAAAATGTCAGACACAACTGAGTGACTAACACTTCCATTTCCATGAATATCTAGGTCTAAAATAGATGTGGAGCCCACTAAGTTGTTACTTGATTTGTATTGACAAGAAACCCAACAAACTTCATAAAACGTTCAGTTTGCAGATGACATGATACTATACATAGAAAAAAAACCCAAAAGAAACTATCAGAAAATTACTAGAGCTAACTAGTGAATTCAGCAAAGTTGCAGGATACAAAGTCAATACACAGAAATCACTTGCATTCCTATATACTAACAATGAAAAATCAGAAAGAGAAATTAAGGAATCAATCCCATTCACCATTGCAACAAAAAGAATAAACCTACCTAAGGAGACAAAAGAATTGTATAGAAAATTATAAGACACAGATGAAAGAAATCAAAGATAACATAAACAGATAGATATTCTATGCTTCTGGGTAGGAAGAATCAATATTGTGAAAATGATTATGCTACCAAATGTAATCTAAAGATTCAATGTGATCCTCATCAAATTACCAATGGCATTTTTCACAGAACTAGAACAAAAAATTTCACAATTCATATGGAAACACAAAAGACCCTGAAGAGCCAAAGCAGTTTGAGAAAGAAGAATGTAGCTGGAAGAACCAACCTTCCTGACTTCAGACTATACTACAAAGCTAAAGTCATCAAGACAGTATGGTACTGGCACAAAAACAGAAATATAGACTAATGGAACAAGATAGAGAGCCCAGGATAAACCCATGTACCTACAGGTACCTTATTTTTTACAAAGGAGGCAAGAATATACAATGGGGCATAGACAGCTTCTTCAATAAGTGGTGCTGGGAAAACTGGACAGCTACATGCAAAAGAATGAAATTAGAATACTTCCTAATGCCATATACAAAGATAAACTCAAAATGGATTAAAGACCTAAATGTAAGACCAGAAACTATAAAACTCTTAGAGGAAAACATAGGCAGAAAACTAGATAGCATAAATCAAAGCAAGATCTTCTATTACCCACCTCCTAGACTAATGGAAATAAAAACAAAAATAAACAAGTGGGACATAATTAAACTTAAAGGCTTTTGCACAGCAAAGGAAACTACAAATAAGGTGAAAAGACAACCCTCAGAATGGGAGAAAATAATAGCAAAGGAAACAGTGGACAAAGAATTAATTTCCAAAATATACAAGCAGCTCATACAACTCAGTGTCAGAAAAACAAACAACCCTATCAAAAAGTGGGGGAAAGACCTAAACAGACATTTCTCCAAAGAAGACATACAGATGGCTGAAAACACATGAAAAGATGCTCAACATTGCTGATGATTAGAGGAATACAAATCAAAACTACAATGAGATGTCACCTCACACCAGTCAGAATGGCCATCATCAAAAAGTCTATAAACAATAAATGCTGGGGAGGGTGTGGAGAAAAGGGAACCCTCTTGCATTGCTGGTGGGAATGTAAATTGATACACCCACTATGGAAGACGGTATCAGTTCAGTTCAGTTCAGTTGCTCAGTCGTGTCCGACTCTTTGCAACCCCATGAATTGCAGCATGCCAGGCCTCCCTGTCCATCACCAACTCCCAGAAGATGGTATGGAGATTCCTTAAAAAACTAGGAATAAAACCATCATATAAACCAACAATCCCACTCCTAGGCATATACCTTGAGGAAACCAAAACTGAAAAAGACACATGTACCTCAATGTTCATTGCAGCACTATTTACAATACCTAGAACATGGAAACAACCTAGATGTCCATCAACAGATGAATTGATAAAGAAGTTGTGGTACATGTATACAGTGGAATACTACTCAGCCATAAAAAGGAACACATTTGAATCAGCTCTAATGAGGTGGACGACCCTAGAGCCTATTATACAGAATGAAGTAAGTCAGAAAGAGAAATATAAATATCATATACTCATGCATATATATGGAACCTAGAAAGATGGTACTGATTAATTTATTTTCAGGGCAACAGTGGAGAAATAGACATAGAAAACAGGCCTGAGAACATCGGGGGAGAGGAGGAGGGGGACCGGGTGTTGTATGGAGAGAGTAACATGGAAATTTATAATACCATATGTAAAATAGATAGCCAATGGGAATTTGCTGTATGACTCAGGGAACTCAAACAGGGGCTCTGTGACAATCTAGAAGGTTGGGATGGGGAAGGAGATGGAAGGGATATTCAGAAGAAAGGGGACATGGGTATATGGCCGATTCTTGATGTATGACAGAAAACCACAAAATTCTGTAAAGCAAATACTCTTCATGGAAAAAAAAATAAAGTGGCAAAAAATATCAGAAGAAAGACAAAAATGTCTGTTAATACTACATTAATCCCATCCTATATTGAAAGTACTAGACAGTTCAAAAGTACAAGAAAAGGCAAGCACATAAAAGAAATTAAAGAAGAAAAAAAAAAAACAAATTTCAAAGCAAGTGAACAGAGATCTGATTCGAGACTCCATGAGAGTCACAGTCCCTTTTCCACTTCTCTGACTTGAGTCAGTTCATAGACCCAGAACTGTTTAAAAGTAAAAACGGTATTGAGGAAAAGACCATGGGGAGGCATAGAAGGACCAGCATTGGCACCTTGGGGCTGAAGGAGTGATCTGAGACTTTGGGGTTATATTTTTAAATGTATCATTTATCCAAATAATATTTTGTGCATTTTATACAAATATTCTGGTATTAACATTTTAAACTGTTTTCCACTTTCTTTTTTTATTTTTATTTTTTTAATTTTTAAAATTTTTTTAAAAAGTGAATTTCAAAGGGATATTTTCCATTTAACTTCTTGAACAGAACAGAAACATATGCTATATTAGAATACCTATAAAATAGCCACTCTTTCTTGATCTATTTCATTATTTAGCAGTAATTACTAAATAATTACCAAATGTACCAAGTACATTCCTAATGTGTTAATTAACATTTTTTCCAAATGGAAAAGGAAAACATTCCATTTAAGAAGACAGGCATCCTACGATCATGGCATCCAGTCCCATCACTTCAAGGCAAATAGAAGAGGGAAATGTAGAAGCAGTGACAGATTTTATTTTCTTGGGCTCCAAAATCACTGCAGATGGTGACTGCAGCTATGAAATTAAAAGACGTTTGCTCCTTGGAAGGAAAGCTATGACAAACCTAGACAGTGTATTAAAAAGCAGAGACATCACTTTGATGACAAAGTTATGTCTAGTCAAAACTATGGTTTTTCCAGTAGTCATGTATGGATATGAGAGTTGGACCATAAAAAAGGCAGAGTGCCAAATAATTGATACCTTCAAATTGTGGTGTTGGAGAAGACTCTTGAGAGCCCCTTGGATAGCAAGGAAATCAAACCAGTCAATTCTAAAGGAAATCAACCCAGAATACTCATTGGAAGGACTGATGCTGAAGCTCCAATACTTTGGCCGCCTGATGTGAAGAGCAGATTCATTGGGAAATATTCTAATGCTAGGGAAAACTGAGGACAGGAGGAGAAGGGAGTGACAGAGGATGAGATGGTTGGATGGCACCACTGACTCAATGGACATGAATTTGAGCAAACTTGGGGAAATAATGAAGGACAGGGAAGCCTGGTGTACTGCAGTCCATTGGGTCACAGAGTCTGACATGACTTAGCGACTTAATGACAACACTTTATATGTGACTTGGCATTTTAGAATGTTCCTTTTTGAATGTTGTGGTTACTTAACTCATCTTTCAAAAGATATTTTTTGTTTTCTTTTTGAATACCATATGAGTCTGCATTACATTCAGATTCTTACCTGTCTTCTTAAATGGAATGTTTTCCTTTTCCATTTGGAAAAAATGTTAATTAACACATTAGGAATGTACTTGGTACATTTGGTTGCAAATGCAAACAGTCTAATCTTCTATTCATTACAACCTTTTGTCTAAATTATTCAACTGAATAACCGGTTGCAGTCAAACATCACCCAAAGGATTCAGTTATCTTAAAAGTACTCCTTTTGTCTTTCTGAGAAGAGTTATGTATTATGAATTACTCAAATTGCATTTTGTTTGATCACCATGGTAACCAGCATGGCAACATTTGAAGGGATGGCTACATTAATCACTTCTCTTGCGAACAAGAGATTCTGGCCACACTTTCTGTGCTGAACTTAGCAAAGACCGTTTATAGCATCCATAGGAATTAAATATCATCAGAAATTTTGTACTTTGAGACTTTGTATTGATGTTGGTGTGTGTGTGTGCTCAGTCATTCAGATGTGTCTGACTCTTTGCAATCTCATGAACTATAGTCCACCAGGCTTCTTTGTCTATGGGATTTTCCAAGCAAGAATACTGGAGTGGATTGCCATTTCCCAATTCAAGGATCAAGCCCATGTCTCGCATTGGCAGGCAGATTATTTACCACTGAGCCACCTGCTGCTGCTGCTGCTAAGTCACTTCAGTCATGTCCAACTCTGTGTGACCCCATAGACAGCAGCCCACCAGGCTACCCCATCCCTGGGATTCTCCAGGCAAGAGTACTGGAGTGGGGTGCCATTTCCTTCTCCAATGCATGAAAGTGAAAAGTGAAAGTGAAGTCGCTCAGTCGTGTCCAACTCTTAGCGACCCCATGGACCGCAGCTTACCAGGCTCTTCCATCCATGGGATTTTCCAGGCAAGAGTACTGGAGTGGGGTACCACTGCCTTCTTCAACTGAGCCACCTGGGAAGTCCCATATTGATGTTGAAGGAACACTGAAAATAAGTTTCCCTAAAACTGAATTCCCCTGCCCAGTCTATGATTAACCACTCTGTCTAAAACTTTATTCTCTTTCCTGTCCTACCTCTTGCTCCCCTCAGGATTGAGAAGTATCAAAAAGAGGGAGTGCATTGAAACCAAGCAGGACCCTGTGGGGTACAAAAGTCCCTCTGTGTTAGTTTGTAGCAAAAGGATTTAGTCTTCAGGCCATTTGTCTAGTTCCAAAGAGCCAACATAGGTAGTTACTAATTAGGGAGGTAAGGGAATGAAGAAAGAAAAGAAAAACAAAGAGTTTAGCATAAATCAGAGTCCTAGTTCCTCCTCAAGAGATACCCACAACAATCTATGCATATCTTTGAGTTGTTCTGCAGACCCTAACGACCCTCAACCCAAGTGGAGAATGGTGACTACATGCTAACCACAACCACATAGAGCCCAGACCAGTCAGAACCAGAAGGCTGAATATTAAGATTCCTGCAACATCACCCTGTTACCTTACCGCGAACCAAAGAAGTCCATAAACTACCTATAAAAATCCTTTCCAGAAAACCACAGGGGAGTTCAGGTCTTTTAAGCATGAGCTTCCCCTTCTCCTTGCTTGATAATCTGCAATAAACACTGTACTGTCCTGTACCACAACCCAGTGCCAGTAACTTGGCTTTGCTGCAGGGGGCGAGCAGATCCAAGTTTAGTTTGGTTACACTTTTCAAGGGGAGGGCACAATTAAAAGGCAGAAATAAACAGTCATTTATCAAGTGCCTACTACTTGTTAGGTGCTTCTTTCAATGACCTGATTTAGTCTTCCCAATAGTTCTATGGAGGTAAGTATTCATGCTTTTCCTCCTGACCGATGAGAAACCCAAGGCTCAGAAAAATGAGTTTGTTCCGTCATTCATCTAGTAAATAGCTATCAACTGTTTTCTTTCAGCAACATGGACAAAACCTTACAAATAGATTTAGTGAAGCTGAGATTTAAAACCCAGTCTATCAGATTTCAGAATCCACACTTTCTACATTATATAATTTTGTCTCCCGGCAACATTGAGTTGCAACACGTCTTCCTTACCCTGATGTCTTACTCTGATAATAGCAGTGTAAGTTATATGAGTGAGTGAGTAAGTGTGTGTGTGTGTGTGCGTGCGTGCGTGTGAGAGAGAGTGAGCATTGGCTTGGGAATAGATGTGTCTACATTTATGGTCAAAAAGAGGTATAGAACTGACACTACGAGGAAGCAAAATACAAAGTCTAATATGGGAAACGTGCCCAGTATAATTAAAGAGCTTTTAATATGATTATTGTCTACTGTACTGGACAGTGCAAGCCCAGGGGAGCTGCTGGTGGAGACCACGTCCTAAGCCTCATTAGCAGGACTCCTCCCTTACCATTTCTTCTCCCCTGCTGCTCCATACTGTGTTATTCACTGCAATTTCCCTGCTGTTTTTTTTAGGAAGGTCTCTAAGATTTCTTCTTGCCATGCCAAGCAGCATGACAGAATGCCATTTGTATTTTGTTTTCAACAGTCTTAATGAGGGTCATTTTGACCTCACAAATACTGGTGAGTGACTTGTCACCAAGAGCTATTTTTTTTCCTCCAAAACACTCCCTATAATGGTAAAATGGGGACGTAATCCAAGAGCCTCTCAAACGATTAAGCCAAATGCTCCAAAATCACTAAAAAATAGTGACAAAGATTTCATCTGAACATTGCTCCTCATTCCTTTGGTATCTAAAGAAAACAACGGGGCTGCAGAATAGCAGGAAGAGTCAGGGAGAGAGGAGAGGAAGCATGAGAAAGGAAAGGAACACATAATCTTTGCCTCTTTACATAAAACTGAGTGATGATTATCCTACAGTTATCCTTACTAGAGAGCCAGCAGGGTGAGAGGGATTGGAGCTGGATGAAGAGTCAGAAATCTTTGCATTATACAGACTTGCTCAGGTAAATTACATCACCTCTCTGAACCTCAGTGTTTTTCTTGTCTAAATGGGGGGAAATATACCCACTCCCCTCATCTGCTTAGGTTATTCCAAGTTTCAAATGAAATAATACATGCCAGAAGGATATGCACTATAAGTTATTCTCACCGTTATATAAGAAGAGGTACTCTTGTGTATATCACCACTTTTTGTCTTCCAACAAAAACTTCGGGATGGGAAATAAACAAGAATATATCATTTCTATTTCTTAACAGCCATACAGCCTACTTACCTGCTTTCAACCATTGACATTTACTTGAAAATATATTTTTTTCTAACAATTGCCTGTTGTTGGAAGTATCTACTTCCACACTTGTATTATTGCTCCAGCCTGGTAGCAATACAGCTTCATACCCAAGGCCAGATTATACCTGGTATGAAGGGAAGGGGCACACAGTAGGATTCAAAATCATATGATACCTGCAAAAACAGTACACTTCTGGATCTCTTCTGTCTCCCCTATTTCCATGTGATACCAATTTCCCTCTCTGAGCAAGGTACCAGTGTATGTGTCTATGTGTTGAGTCGCTCAGTCATGTCCAACTCTTTGCGACCCCATGAACTGTAACCTGCCAGGCTCCTCTTGTCCGTGAAATTTTTCAGGTAAGAATACTGGAGTGGGTTGCCGTTTTCCTCCTCCAGGGGATCTTCCCAACCCAGGGATTGAACCTGCATCTATAGAGTATCCTACGTTGGCAGGCAGATTCTTTACCTGTAGTGCCACGTGCAAAGTCCAAGCAGGTACCTCCTTACTCTGAAATGTCATAGTCCAGTCTTGCACCAAGGGTTTCCTTTAACTTTGAGAAATTTAGTCATTCAATAAGCTTAATCAAACTTCTAATGCCTGCCTAGCAAAATACTTGATGCTCTGTAAAAGGGAAAAAAAGCCCTCATGAGGTTTACAATCTGGAGGCAGAGCTCATATGCATGCAGGTGACACATGAGATAGCTTACTTGAGCATCAGATCAGATCAGATCAGTCGCTCAGTCGTGTCAGACTCTTTGCGACCCCATAAATTGCAGCACGCCAGGCCTCCCTGTCCCTCACCAACTCCCGGAGTTCACTCAGACTCACGTCCATCGAGTCAGTGATGCCATCCAGCCATCTCATCCTCTGTCATCCCCTTCTCCTCCTGCTCCCAATCCCTCCCAGCATCAGAGTCTTTTCCAATGAGTCAACTCTTCGCATGAGGTGGCCAAAGTACTGGAGTTTCAGCTTTAGCATCATTCCTTCCAAAGAAATCCCAGGGCTGATCTCCTTCAGAATGGACTGGTTGGATCTCCCTGCAGTCCAAGGGACTCTCAAGAATCGTCTCCAACACCACAGTTCAAAAACGTCAATTCTTCAGCGCTCAGCCTTCTTCACAGTCCAACTCTCACATCCATACATGACCACAGGAAAAACCATAGCCTTGACTAGACGAACCTTTGTTGGCAAAGTAATGTCTCTGCTTTTGAATATGCTATCTAGGTTGGTCATAACTTTCCTTCCAAGGAGTGTCTTTTAATTTCATGGCTGCAGTCACCATCTGTAGTAGGGAAAAATAGCCCTCTGACTTTCTAACAGCCCTCCAGAGCATTGTAACCATTTTCACTGTCAGTCCTACTTTGAAGAAAAAGAATACTGACATCCTGTGGATCAAAATGCAGATGTGTAAATTTCATATTCCATTCAAATAAAACCACCATAAAACGATAGCCTGCACACTAATTACCCATGGAGGACTCCATTAGGTTCAGCCAAACCTAGGTGACTACTAGAGATAGATTAACATATATTTCTAAATTGGGTTTAATAAAGTTTAATTACTCACGATGTTTTATATACCATGTGGGAAAGTTCCAACTATTTTGTGATATATTTCCATCGCAAGAGTACAGTTCCATTAAATAGATCTAGCATTATCAAAACTTCTGTACCCAAATTATGACTCAAATGAAATGTTACCAGTTTTCAAAGGCAATATTTTCCTAGGTAATTTATACAAATGTTACACATCAGATGTGACCCATGTATACATATAAGGATTGCTTCTTGTGCAATCCTTTTATTCATTGATGCATTCATCCACCCATTCATCTATTTATCCATCATGGAAGAAGTTTAATATGGAGAAAGCATAGGTGTTTAGGGGCTTCCCTCTTGGCTCAACAGTAAAGAATCTGCCCCGCCAATGCAGGAGATGCAGTTTGATCCTTGAGTCAGGAAGATCCCCTGGAGTAGTAAATGGCAACCTACTCCAGTATTCTTGCCTGGGAAATCCCATGAACAGAAGATTTCTGTCAGGGCTCAGAGAATGAGTGCTTTTGTTTCCCACATACTGTAGATTGGAGATAATTTTAGACTGATGTGCACAATCTTGCTAGATATTCTGATTTCCAGTATGCAAAATTAAAGTAGTTGAAAACAAAGTCCCTATATTTAAAACAACATGTTTTGGGGATCACTGAGAAGTTAGTTTTGCTCCAACAGAGCAGCCAAGGAGTAGGACTATCTCAGTACATGCCTTTTTGTTCATTGGTCATTGGTACTTTGAGAATCAATTCAGATTTCTCCTCCAAGAAGGAGAAAAGTAATAAAAACATCAGGAATCTGCAGCAACCAAATCTCAACCCAGACGTCATCAACATTTGCTGTATCCAGTTCTGTCCACCCTAAGAATGTCAAAGACAATTGATACTGTTTCTACCTTTTCTTTTGTGTCTAGAACTTTGCTTAGTGTTAATACATATTTATGGAGAAGGAAATGTCAACCCACTCCAGTATTGCTGCCTGGGAAATCCCATGGACAGGCGAACCTGGCTGGCTACAGTTCAGGGGGTCACAAAAGACTCAGACATGACTGAAAAACTAAACAGCAATACCATACATATTTAACTCAGTCCAAATATGTGATGGACTGGGAGAATGGAAACTGGCATATATAAGTGAATTTGGTTTAACTCAGAAGCCATTTTCTGGTGGGGGGAAGAATGCCTAGCAGAATACCTTATACATAGCAGGAACATAGCAGATAATTATAATAGTTTCATTCCCCAAACTTTGAGCCCCTATTGTGTGCCACCCACGTACCATCTACTCTTGTCCAAATAAAAGTAGGTCCTTACTCTCAGTTCAGTTCAGTTCAGTCGTTCAGTCGTGTCCGACTCTTTGCGACCCCATGAATCACAGCATGTCAGGCCTCCCTGTCCATCACCAACTCCCGGAGTTCATTCAAACTCATATCCATCGAGTCGGTGATGCCATCCAGCCATCTCATCCTCTGTTGTCCCCTTCTCCTCCTGCCCCCAATCCCTCCCAGCATCAGGGTCTTTTCCAATGAGTCAACTCTTCGCATGAGGTGGCCAAAGTATTGGAGTTTCAGCTTTAGCATCATTCCTTCCAAAGAAATCCCAGGACTGATCTGCTTTAGAATGGACTGATTGGATCTCCTTGCAGTCAAGTGCTGGAGGAGTTCACTGAAACATAAATAAAGTGGAGTGAAATTGTGCCATTTGCAGAGATGTGGATGGACCTAGAGACTGTCACACAGAATGAAGTCAGAACAAATATTGTATATTAACACATATATGTAGAATCTTGAAAAATAGCACAGATGAACCTATTTGCAAAGCAGAAATAGAGACACAGACATAGAAATCAAACATATGGACATCAAGCATGGAAGGAAGGGTTTAAATTGAAAGATTGGGATTGACATATATACACTCCTATGTATAAGAAGATAACTAATGAGAACCTACTGTATAGCACAGAGGGGGAAAGGGGAGGTAACAATAAAGTGAGTTTGATAAGTGTAATAGCAAGGGCACAACATTCTGTGGCCTCTGCAGGAAGGAGGAACCCCCTTAGTAACAGGGAACTTCATTAAGAGAGAGTATTGTTCTCAGTCATATGAATAAAAAGAGGTTTAGGAGACCTCAGCCTGTGTCCAGCTCTGCTTGTACCCGAAAAACTGTCTGGGTGTCAGGATCTCTATCAGCAGCGCAGAGTTTGAGAGCAAAACAATAACACAAATTCACAGAGAAGGCAATGGCACCTCACTCCAGTACTCTTGCCTGGAAAATCCCATGGACGGAGGGGCCTGGTGGGCTGCAGTCCATGGGGTCATGAAGAGTCGGACACCACTGAGCAACTATACTTTCACTTTTCACTTTCATGCGTTGGAGAAGGAAATGGCAACCCACTCCAGTGTTCTTGCCTGGAGAATCCCAGGGACGGGGGAGCCTGGTGGGCTGCTGTCTATGGGATCGCACAGAGTTGGACATGACTAAAGTGACTTAGCAGCAGCAGCAAGCTGTTCCCATTCATTTTTCATTTAGGGCTTAATTCATTCCTTTAATTTTTCATCAAATATTTACAGAGTACCTACTACCATGTGATAGGCACTTTGAGAACAGCATTAATTAGATAATAAACCAGATATTTATTCTATTCTTGCAGAGTTCATGATAGATAACAAGCAAGTAAGTAACTTAATGTTTGGAATCAGTGAAACAACAGAAACCCATAAGCATACTTTAGTAAATTATAATGTAGCTCATGGAGAGGAGCCAAAGGGAGTCCTGAAGGAAAACAGAGTAAACGTTCTTTGGTATTAGCCCCAGGAGCTCATGTTCTCAGTGAGTCATGAAGGCGTAAGAGGAAAGAAAGGGAGTGAGAAGAGTGGGGCAGAAGTGGCAGGGAGAGTATTTCGGGAAGAAGGAAGAAGGTGTGCTAAGGCCCTGAGGTGGGGGCAAAGCCTGGCAGGCTGGAACTATTGAAAGGCAACCAGTGGCATGTGGGTGGAGTTTGTTAAAGAGAAAGCAATGCCAAAACCCTCCCTTGGAATTCATTTCCATTCATTTTAACTTGTTCTCTAAGCAAATCAAGTGGGAGTAGGATCAGAGTTCTTAAAATATGAACCAAGTTGGGGTTCATCCCCTCTCCCGTCTCTGACCCCTCTTTCCACCTCTGATTCCGCTGCTTCCTGAGCTCACCAGGCAGGTGGTGCCTCAAACCCTGCCCCTCAAAGCTCCTGCCCCTGCTTCCAATGCTTTCTACCCAAATCATCCCATGGCTCAGCCCTTTACCTCCTTCAATCCCTTGCTCCTTGGTAAGGTCATCTCCATCTATCCCATCTGTAATGGCATCTTTCCAGACAACAAGACCCCCTACCCACACACACATCCTATATTTTTCTCCATTACCTTTATCTTCTTCTAAAGAAACTGTAAAACATTCTTATTTGACCTGCTTAGTCCCTCTCCTCTAGACTATAATATCCATGAAGGCAGAGATTTGTGTCTATTTTGCTCAATGCTATACCCACTAGCTTCCAGAGTGGTGTCATAGTCAACATTCAGATATTTGTTGAAAGAATCTCATTTAATCTTCACAAGGCAACATTCAATGACTAGCTCAAAGGGGTGGTGTATTAGCTTTCATAAGGTTACAAAAATCATTTCATTGATAGATTAAAATCTTGTATTGATCAAGGCAATAAATACCCACAAGA
This sequence comes from Bos grunniens, assembly GCF_055505025.1. NCBI lineage: Eukaryota > Metazoa > Chordata > Mammalia > Artiodactyla > Bovidae > Bos > Bos grunniens. Next base: position 12,323,646 of record NC_141190.1, read on the forward strand.
TAAATCCAAATGTTGTATTAATAAATTTTGACAGTTTTTCTATCTCATGAAATGAAAATCAATGACATAATTTATAAAAGTAATTTTTTAGCTATTAATCATATATTATTTGCAGTGTGACAATAGTTATGTCCATTGATTTGGTTTCAATTTGAAATTCAAAAAGAGTATTAAAAGGTTCTCTGTGGGATTCAACTTCTTAAAAATTGCTATCTCTTCTCTTCTGACATTATGGTATAAACTGTACCTTTTAATGAATTATATATTCAAATATAAAGAGAAATTTGGTCTTCAGAATATGATTCATTTTGCTGCCATTTAAGTATAAAAAGAGTCGGACACAACTGAGCAACTTCACTTTCACTTGTCACGCATTGGAGAAGGAAATGGCAACCCACTCCAGTGTTCTTGCCTGGAGAATCCCAGGGACGGTGGAGCCTGATGGGCTGCCATCTGTGGGGTCGCACAGAGTCGGACACGACTGAAGCAACTTAGCAGCAGCAAGTATAAAAAACAAAATGCAAGCAGAGAGATTTTGTTGTTGGTGTTGTCTGTTCTTCAACTCTAAGAGATAAAAATGCAAAAGTAAAAGAAGCACAGCTAGCCAGACAGATATGTCTTCTTGCTAAAACCACAGTGTTTAAACTTCCCATTCTTGGTACTTATTTTAACTTGGTACCTTTTGCCAGAAGCATCTAAGGCTATGGGATGCCTGGGAAGATGCAGTGAGCTTTTTCTGGAGCTGGGGAAGGCCTGAGAAGAGGTGATTAAGTTAAAATGAGGTCACTAGTATGGACCTTAATTCACTATAACTGCTATCCTTATGAGAAAAGGAATTTGTGACAGACAGATAGAAAGGGAAGATCAAATGAGAACACAAGAAGCCAGCCATCTACAGCCAAGGGAAGAGGCTTCAGAAGAAACCAGTCCTGCTGATACCTTCATCTTACTTGTAGTTCCAGACTGTGAAAACAAATCCCTGTTGTTTAAGCTACCCAGCCTGTGGTCCTATGTTACAGCAGCCCTACAGACTAATATACTGTATCTTCATCTTTCTCTCCCCGTGGAAGAAGGGGATACATTAGACTCAGTACTTTTTCTTTCTCGAAGAATGAGTCCAAATCTTTCTGCCATTATGTAGGGTCAGTAGTCACTGGCCTGAAGGTTGCTAAGTCACTGAATCTGCAGTGTACTAGATGCTTCTTTTTGCACATTTAAAAAAATTAGAGTATAGCTGCTTTTACAATGTTGCATTAATTTCTGCTGTATAGCAAAGTGAATCAGCCGCATGAATACATATAACCCCACTGCCTTGGATTTTCTTCCCATTTCAGTCACCACAGAGCACTGAGTAGAGTTTTCCATGACCTATAGTAGGTTTTCATTAGGTATTTTATACATGCATGTGCGCATGCTCAGTCGCGTCTCTTGTAACTCCATGGACTGTAGCCCACCAGGACATAGTAGTATATATATGCCAACCCCAATCTTCCAGTGCACGCCACCCTCCCTTCCCCGCTTGGTACCCATACATTTGTTCTCTATGTGTATGTCTCTATTTCTGCTTTCAAATAAGATCATCTATACCATTTTTCCAGATTTCACACACATGTGTTAATATATGATATTTGTTTTTCAGACTTCTTTAATGCTTCCAGGATAAGGAATAGGGGCAGGTGACAGCAGTGAAGCTGCTTGCTCTGGGGAGAACACACAAGACTCCTGAGGGCTGAGTGGATGCGGTCCAAGTCCAAGCTGGCTTCCCCGAGGAGGGCCTCTCACTAGAGCAAGAGGACCCCAGTGGCAGGAGACTTGGGGAAATTTGCCACTGTCAACTCACTCATGCCAGGGAACAGCCCAGGAAAATGCTTCTCCTGGAGCAAGTTATAGGTGACATGCCCTCAGCATTTCAGACTTAGGTGGCACAGGGGACCAGTAGTCAGTTTAAAATACACATAAAAGCAGTAAAAGCTAATCAGCAGAAACCTCAATGTAATATGTTAGGAGACCAGGGAGGGGAACTCTTTTGCCTGTAATGATAGCAGAGTCCGACAGGAAGAAGACTGGCTCTTCTCCCTTCCTGTCAAGGACTTGGACAATGAAAAGCCATGGAATTTTTGTCTACTACAGCCCTCCCGACTTCCTTGTCCTCCCTATAATAGAATTCTCCTGCCTTGGCCATTTTGGGATCTGCATGATGCTCATGTTGGATTAAGAATCTGCCTGCAGTGCAAGAGATGCAGGAGACGAGGATTCGATTCTTGGGTCAGGAAGATCCCCCTGGAGGAGGGCATGGCAACCCACTTCAGTAGTCTTGCCTGGAGAATCCTATGGACAGAGGAGCCTAGTGTGTTACAGTCCATAGGGTCGCAAAGGGTCGGACACGACTCAAGTGACTGAGTGTGTGCATGCACACATGCGTGCACACCGTGGTGGCAGACCCTGAGTTGCAATTCCCTGCTGATCTCACATTAATTCATCTTTGCTAGAGAAATATCTGAGTGTCTGTTTTGGTTCAATAAAGCCACAACAACCCACTGAAAGGTGAAGGTAAACTTGGAACTGCTGCCATATATGTAGTCAGTGACAGTGTTTTCCCTCCTTCCATCACCAGGAGAGAGGATTTGAAGGTGCAGATTATATCCTACTAGTGATTCTGACAGCAATTCTGATGTGAAAGGGGTTTTCTCTACCACCAAGCTATTCTCCAACATCAGCTGGGAGGCCTACAATTCAGGTTAACTCTGACAATATCTGGAGAGAGCATCAGATCCCCCAGGATAAGGGCTCCTGCAAGGCAGCACCCCCTCACCCTCCTTGAGATACCAATTGCAAGTCCAAGTGGTCTCCTGTGCTTCTAACTAACCAACTGTAAAGGTTCCTATGACCCCCTTCTTGTATTAGGAGGAAACACTGAGAAACAGTCTACCCTGGCCAGACACCATAGTAACCATTTTTGTGAGTTATTTTACAACACGAGGTCCTAGTAAGGAACATGGAACTAACAAGCCATCTCCAAATGGAAGAATTCTGGGAAAGGTCAAAAAGATGCCACATGTCGTACCACCTCCCAGAATCCTTCTTACTGGCATCCATCTTGGCTGAGCAATGCGTGTGCCACCAGGAAGGACTGGCCACCAGGAAGGATTGGCCACCAGGGAGGACTGGTCAGAATGATTGGCCAGAGGCAACCCAGAAACTAATTCCATCACTATAAAACCAGAGACTGCAAGCCACAGGGCAGAGCAGTCCTCCTGGGTTCCCCTACCCTCCTGATCTCCACCCAGGTGTGCCTTCCCAATAAAGTATCTTGCTTTATCAGCATGTGTGCTTCCTCAGACAATTCATTTCTGAGTGTTAGACAAGAGCCCATCTAGGGCCCCACTTCCTGCAACACTTGGGTTTGATTAATTTGCTAGAGCAGCTCAGAGAACTCAGAGAGAGAAACAGTTTACTTTACAACCAGATGGAGGAGATGCATAGAGCAGGGTCTGGGGAAAGGACACGACCCTTCCCAAATCTTCACATGTTCACCAACCTGCGTCCTTAGAGTGGAACCTGGAAACTTCTCGAAGCCTGTCCTCTTGGATTTTTAGGGAGCTTCATTAAACAGGCATGACCAATTAAATCATTGTCCATTGGTGACTGAACTCAGCCTCCAGCCTGCTCCCTTCCTTGGAGGTCAGGGGGATGCAACTGAATTTCTAACCAACAGCCCCCCCCCCCCAACACACACTTCTCTTTCATGGCTCAGCAGTAAAGAATCTACTGCAATGTTGGAGATGAGGTTCAATCCCTAGGTAGGGAAGATCCCCTGAAGAAGGAAATGGCAACCCACTCCAGTATTCCTGTCTGGGAAATCCCATGGACAGAGGAGTCCTACAGGCTTTAGGGACTAAACAGCAACCTCAATCACTTAGCAGCATCTGGCAACCAGGCCCCATCCTTTGCACACCTAGAGGCTTTCCCAAACCCTTTTCATACTGTTCATGGGGTTCTCATTACTTTGCCAACAAAGGTCCGTCTAGTCAAGGCTATGGTTTTTCCAGTATTCTTGTATGGATGTGAGAGTTGGACTAAAAAGAAAGCTGAGCACCGAAGAATTGATGCTTTTGAATTGTGGTGTTAGAGAAGACTCTTGATAGTCCCTTGGACTGCAAGGAGATCCAACCAGTCCATCCTAAAGGAAATCAGTCCTGAATATTCATTGGAAAGACTGATGTTGAAGCTGAAACTCCAAAACTTTGGCCACCTAATGCAAAGAACTGACTCATTTGAAAAGACCCTGATGCTGGGAAAGATTGAAGGTGAGAGGAGAAGGTGACAACAGAGGATGAGATGGCTGGATGGCATCACCGACTCAATGGATGTGAGTTTGAGTGAACTCTGGGAGTTGGTGATGGACAGGGAGGACTGGCATGCTGCAGTCCCTGGGGTTGCAAAGAGTGGGACATGACTGAACAATTGAACTGAACTAACTTCCCAAAGCCACCTCATTAACATAACAAAAGACACTTTTATTGCCCTCTTCACTAGGGAAGTTCTAAAGGCTTTAAGAACTTAAAGTTGAATTTAAATGAAATTAAAAGATTCTTGCTCCTTGGAAGAAAAGCTATGACCAACCTAGACAGCATATTAAAAAGCAGAGACATTATTGTGCCAACAAATGTCTGTCTAGTCAAAGCCATGGTTTTTCCAGTAGTCATGTACTGATGTGAGAGTTGGACTATAAAGAAAGTTGAGTGCCAAAGAACTGATACTTTTGAACTGTGGTGTTGGAAAAGACTCTTGAGAGTCCCTTGGACTACAAGGAGATTCAACCAGTCAGGCCTAAAGGAAATCAGTCCTGAATATTCATTGGAAGAACTGATGTTGATGCTGAAACTCCAATACTTTGGCCACCTGATGTGAAGAACTGACTCATTGGAAAAGACTCTGATGCTGGGAAAGATTAAAGGCAGGAGGAGAAGGGGACGACAGAGGATGAGATAGTTGGATGGCATCACCTACTCAATGATGAGTTTGAGCAAGCTCTGGGAGTTGGTGATGGAAGGGAAACCTGGCCTGCTGCAGTCCATGGCGTAGCAAAGAGTGGGACATGACTGAGCGACTGAACTGAACTGAACTGAAAGGTTTTAACTGAGTTTTGTGCTGGAGACAGGGACAAAGGACAAATATATTGTTCTCATTATAAATCACAATATCACACCTTCCTTAACCAAACGTTCCCTTTTCCCCAGCAGCTTTATCCTCCAAGTCAGGAAGGGACAGTTCGGTTCAGTTGCTCAGTGGTGTCCAACTCTTTGCAACCCCATGAACTGCAGCATGCCAGGCCTCCCTGTCCATCACCAACTCCCGGAGTTTACCCAAACTCATGTCCACTGAGTCAGTAATGCCATCCAACCATCTCATCCTCTGTCGTCCCCTTCTCCTTCTGCCTTCAATCTTCCCCAGCATCAGGGTCTTTTTAAATGAGTCAGCTCTTCACATCAGGTGGCCAAAGTATTGGAATTTCAGTTTCAACATCAGTCCTTCCAGTGAACACCCAGGACTGATCTCCTTTAGGATGGACTGATTGGATCTCCTTGCAGTCCAAGGGACTATCAAGAGTCTTCTCCAACACCACAGTTCAAAAGCATCAATTCTTCGGTGCTCAGCTTTCTTTATAGTCCAACTGTCACATCCATACATGACTACTGGAAAAACCATAGCCTTGACTAGACGGACCTTTGTTGACAAAGTAATGTCTCTGCTTTTTAATATGCTGTCTAGGTTGGTCATAATTTTCAATCCAAGGAGTAAGCGTCTTTTAATTTCATGGCTGCAGTCACCATCTGCAGTGATTTTGGAGCCCCCAAAAATAGTCAGCCATTGTTTCTCCATCTATTTGCCATGAAGTGATGGGACCGGATGCCATGATCTTAGTTTTCTGAATGTTGAGCTTTAAGCCAACTTTTTCATTCTCCTCTTTCACTTTCATCAAGAGGCTCTTTAGTTTTTCTTCACTTTCTGCCATAAGGGTGGTGTCATCTGCATATCTGAGGTTATTGATATTTCTCCTGGCAATCTTGATTCCAGCTTGTGTTTCTTCCAGCCCAGCGTTTGTCATGATGTACTCTGCATATAAGTTAAATAAGCCGGGTGACAATATACAGCCTTGACGTACTCCTTTTCCTATTTGGAACCAGTCTGTAAGTGGTACTATTTTAGCAATAAGACTGGTTTACAAAAGCCGGTGGACTGGCTTAAACTTTAAATGGGATTAAGGAGACAAAAATGCCTTTTTGGTCAGAATTTGAAATCTCAGGTCTAAAAAGTGAGCATGCTTGAGGCTCAAGGCAGTTGCATGGTGTATATATCTGTTGTGAAGCTCCTCAGCCACATGTGCTAAGTTGCTCAATCATATCCTACTCTTTGCAACACTTTGGACTGCAGCCCACCAGGCTCCTCTGTCCATGGTATTTTTTAGGCAAGAATACTGGAGTGGGTTGCCATTTTCTCCTCCAGGAGATCTTTTCAACTCAAGAATAAATCCATGTCTCCTATGTCTGCTGCATTTCAGGCTGATTCTTTTCCATTGAGCCATTGGGTAATCCTCCTCAGCCAAATACATGAAGTGTAGCAGAGTTGCCTGGCAGGTATTTACTAAAATCTAGTAAATCCTCATCTTCCCTCAGTGCTTTTTCAAAATATTATAACCTGCTTCACTTTCATCATCCCAATCCTAAATTTTAATCTTGCTTCTAAAACAGAGTGTGAGATCCTGAGCAAGTCACTTACCCTCTCTGGCATGGCCTCATCTGTAAAATGAGAATTGTTGAACTAAAACAGAGGCTTCCAATTATTTTTCCAACAAAAATGGGTGTGTTTGGGATAAATTTGAGTTCTGCAAATTAATTTCAGTTTTAAAAGAATTGCAATTTGAGTTCTGCAACCATGGCTAGCATGTGAAAATAGCCCACAAAAATGGAGAGGACAATTCCTCTAGGGGGAAAGGAAGTTAGGAAGGCTGGAGTAAACAGAGTCCAGTGGAGGAATTGAGAGTCTGAAGTCTAGTGGCATTTCATTGACTGAGTTATGACAGTTGCTCATTGGCTGAACTCTTGCTGGACAAGAAGAGGAAGTTTCCTTTTCCCATTGGGCTCTGCTACTGTCCTGGGGCATGAGAGTTCCCACATGTAGCCTCCTGACTCTATTATGATGAAGATTTCTTTTTATTAATTTTTATAAGATAATAATACCAGCTTGTAGGGTAGTCATCAAGAATAAATGATACAGAGCATTTAAGATCAAGTCTGGTACATACAACATACTTGATAAATGAGAGTTACTATTATCATTATTAACAACAATACTTAATATGAGTGAACCCTACCTTCTAGGAATACTAACCTATTTGTGTTAAGCAAACAGGGATACTCATGCTCCCTTGCAAGCTATCTGTCTTGAAAAATATGGCACTCACCCTGGTACACGTAGCCTGGGGAATGGGTGCTGGTGTTGGTCACTTAGTCATGCCCAACTCTTTGCAACCCCATGGACTCTAGCCCACTGGGCTCCTCTGTCCATGGGATTCTCTAGGCAAGAATACTGGAATGGGTTACTAGTTCCTTCTCCAGGGGCTCTTCCCCATCCAGGAGTTGAACCACCATCTCCCATGTTTCAGGCAGATTACCATCTGAGTCAAGAGGAAAGCCTGGGGTCCTTATCAAATCTCATCTCTTTGGTAAAATCTTTTTTAACTATAACTTTGTACCCCCATCTTCTTTATCCCATACTTCCTAAACTACAGAAGAAATCTCTTTTCCTGCTGGGTTTTGTTCAATCTGCTAGAAAAGTACTTGGCATATTATCCTTTCCAGCTAAACCACAAGCCCTTTAAGGGCTAGAGCTATAGTTTTTTTTTCAATTTTTCACCTAGTAGTTTGTCAGTGCTCAATGCTTTTACCTTTAAAACAGGGGTTGACTCCTATATTCTCACCTATAAATGAGGTTTGGAATTAGAATGAGTAAAAGTTGCTCAGTCGTGTCAGACTCTTTGGGACCCCATGGACTATACAGTCCGTGGAATTCTCCAGGCCAGAATACTGAAGTGAGTAGCCTTTCCCTTCTCCAGGGGTTCTTCCCAACCAGGGATCAAACCCAGGTCTCCTGCATTGCAGGCAGATTCTTTACCAGCTGAACCACCAGGGAAGCATCTGAGAATCTTCCAGAGAGCTCGTTCAAACTCAGATTCCTGGGCTGTACCCTCAGGAAGCCTGACTCAGCCAGTCAGGGATGTCCAGAGCTTAATAGTCATTTGCCACTCCCCCTCCCCTCCTCCCCCCACCCCTCCTCTCCCCGCAGTTGATTACTCTATAAGTGATCTTCCCACGGTCTGCTCCTGGCCCTGGGCTTCTGTGATTACACAAGTCAGATAAATAACATCTGAATGTGCCCTTTGCTCAGTTCCCAACTCAGCTCTTCAGCCTACTTTTGATTATGGGGGAAGGAAAAAAGGCTTTGCTTCTTTGTTCCCGAGGCAAGAACTTATTTTTACTGAGAAGCGATTGCTCACTGTGGAGCATAGAAGCATTTTAGCATTCAGATCAGTTCAGTGTTGATGAAGCATTTCTTGAAATTGTTTCAGAGCCTACAGACAAGCCTATGTTTTGCCTAAGAATGGCCTATAAAGCATCATCTGCCACGTTCACAGTACAAAATCGTCTTTCCAGAAGCTTTAGGTTCTGTCTTCTACCTCCTAAGAGCCATGAATAAACTTCTGTGAGACTCGCACAGCAGATCTCTGACCTTACAAATCTTGCATATCAAACCTAGCCACTTTCTCAGTAACAGTATCCTCCCTCTTCCAATTAACAGTGTTAAAAGTGCTACATTTTTAAAAATAAATGAGGAATAGCTGCTTTAAGGATGTATATCACCAATAAGGACATAGATTAGAATAGTTACAGATGTTAAAATAGAGATTTTTAAGATTTCATTTTATCCATTTCTCATTCTCTGAACAATCCAGGCTCCTCTGATCCCACCCAACTCTGCCAAGGCTTTATACAGCTAGAGAAGAGAAACAAAACAGAAAACACTTTGGAGAAGAATCTTAGACCTGTGGTCACTAGAAAGAAAGGGGAGAAGTAAATGAGGCAGGTAGCTGGTTGATAGCAGTGGGAAGGTTCTGTTTTTCCTTGACTCCTTCCATCAGTCAAGGAAGAAGGATTTGTTCATATTTTCCTTCCCTGCAGAAGAATGTAACAGAAAGGAAATTGGGCACACTTCCAATCCTCAACTGGATGGCTGGCAAACTTGGATTAATTATTCTGGGGGTATTCCAGTTGAAAATCCAACCTATATATGCTACTTCAGCAAGTATAATTAGAAAAAAAATCAATTTAATACATCTGCAACAGAACTTGTTAAGAGTGTCCCACCTTACAATAAACATTGAATATACTTTTTCCTTTAAACCTGTAGATTATCTCTGCTCTTCTCTACCTACTGGAGGGTGTTCTCTCTTCTGGCCTTCATATAATTTTTGCTACCTTCTGCCTAGCTTGAGCTTCCTGAGAGACAGATCTTACAGAACTCTCAAACATATTACATTTATCCTTAAACGTACTTTCTTCTCCAAAACCCTAACCCTTTTCTAACTTGAGCTAGAAAAGTCCTTGTAAAAGAATGAAATTAAACTCAAACTGGATTAAAGAACTAAATATAAGACTTGGTACTATAAAACTCTTAGAGGAAAACATAGGAAGAACGCTATTACATAAATCACAGCAATATCTTTGTGGAGCTACCTCCTAAAGTAGTGAAAATAAAAACAAAAATAAACAAATGGGACTTAATTAACCTTAAAAGCTTTTGTACAGCAAAGGAAACTATCACCAAAAGGAAAAGATGACCTACTCAATGGGAGAAAATATTTGCCAAAGATATGAATGATAAGGAGTTAATACCCCAAATATAGAAATAGCTCATACAACTCTACATCAAAAAGCAAACAACCTAATTGAAAAATGGTCAGAAAAACTGAATAGATGTTCTTCCAAAGAGGACATGCAGATGGTCAACAGGCATAGGAAAAGAAGCTCAGCATCGTTAATCATCCAGGGAAATGCAAATTAAAACCACAATGACTTATCACCTCACACCTATCTGAATGAATATCATCCAAAAGAACACAAGCAAAAAATGCTGGCAAGGATGTGGAGAAAAGGGAACGCTCATAAACTGTTGGTAGGAATGCAAATTGGTATAGCCGCTGTAGAAAACAATATGGAGGCTTCTCAAAAATTTAAAAGCAGAATTACCACATGACCTAACAATTCCACTCCCAGGTATTATACGCCCCCCCAAAAAATGAAAACACTAATTTGAAAAGATGCATACACTTCAATGTTCATAACAGCATTATTTACAAGTCTCAAGATATGGAAGTAACATCAAGTGTTCATCAACAGAAGCATGGATAAGGAAGATGTGGTATATGGAGTACTACACTTAGCCATAAAAAGAACAAAATCTTGCCATTTGCAACAATATGGATGGACTTGGAAACTATTATGTTAAGTGAAATAAGTCAGGAAAGATAAATACGGAATGCTATCACTTATATGTGGACTATCTATGCTAGAGAATATAACAAAAACAAAACAAGAACAGACTCAAAGGCAGAGAACAAATTAGCAGTTACCAGTTGGGAGGGTGACGTGGATAGGGGCAAGATAGGAGAAGGGGATTAGGAGTCACAAATTTTTATTTATAAAATAAATAAGCTACAAGGATGTATTATAAAACAGAGAAAATATGGCCAGTATGTTACATTAACTATTAATGGAATGTAACTTTTAAAAACTGAATCACTATGGGGTACACTTGTAACATATAATTCTGTGTATCATCTATTCATCAATAAAAAGGGTATAAATAAATATTTTAGAATATTTTAAAGTCTTCTGTTCTATAATGGCATCAATAGATTAAAGCAAGAAACAGAAGCTCTTTGTTTTCCTCAATTTTTAAATAGCGTAAAAAGTTCCTGAGACCAAAGAATTTGAGAATCCTTGGTTAAGACTTCATCGAGACATGACCACTACAACTAGCAAAGTCGTGAGACTTCCCAGACGCCCATGGATCCCTGGTTTACAGGTGGATACATGAATATGTTGAGGGTTCTGTTAGCCAGGAATAAGGAAGCATCTGGTAAAATTAGAGCTGGGATTTTACCTCCCTCTAGTATGTTCTGTAATGTGTTGGTTGCCACTTGAGTAATTACTACAAATGCCTTTGTGACAAGCCAGCTCTCAGGCTCTGTACCTGCGTTCTCCTACGTCCACCCCATAATAGTACTCTCTCCTCCATGAGTCCCTTTTCCTGTCCTGGTCTTGTGGTCTGATGAGTGGAAACAAATTGAGTAAGGGATTGGGATCCTGCTGTAGCACTAGAGGACTGGCTTCATCAGGCCCTGATCACACTTGGTAATTCTTGGTCTCAGTGCAGCCAGAGGGGAGAAGTGTGGGAATGAGAAATATTCATAAACACAGTTACCTTTAGGGAGAGGTAGCTTTACATTTTTTTATAGCAGGAGTTTAGGAGCAGTAACCTGGTTGGAAAGGAGAGTTAATGACCCTTGCTTTGAAACTACACTTGCTGACCACACATACGATTGATGTTTTAAATCTGTGCTTCATATCACAGATGAATAAAAAGAGCAAAGCTTGGGAAAGATGTTTTTATTCACACATTACTTCAGAGTTAGAAAATGACAACTGCTTATTTTAAATAAAAAGTCTCCAAGAAGTGACTTGGGTACAGAGCAGTTGATTGAGTAGGGAAGTCAAAAGGGGAGTGTCCTGTCCCTAACACATTCTTGGGCAACACCTCTGCCTTGAAGAAAGAAAAGAAGAAAACCAAGGGTACAGGGAATAAGGTACAAAATTGACCTCTAAGTCAGGGCTGCTAAGTAACAAATATACTAATATTACTGAGAGTAACATGGGGTCAGGTGAACAATTTCTGCTCCTTTTGGTACCTGAGTAATAGGGAAGGAGTGGCAGGTGCCAGGGGAAGAATGAATTTTGGCTGGGGGCCTAGCTAAAAGGAAATTTCTACCTGCTTCTAAAATTCAGAAAATGATTTAATAGAGTCCTAGCAAATGTTGAAATGATGATCACAAAAGTAATATCCACAAGACTCTGCATTATCACTTGGGAAAATGATTCAGTAACAGGATTTAGGGCAAGGGAAAGACATGATGCCTGAGTTTACTCAAGATTTATTAATATCAATATAAAAGTCCCCTCCACCTAATACTTGATACATTTATACATAACTCCTTCAATTACTCTGTGTAATATAGCATTATGCTGAGAACTCTTGTCTTCAGTTTCAGATATTCCCCAGAGCTTCCCAGGAAGCCATTGGAGAATGGTATGTCATCCAACAATATTCTGTGAAATTGATTATCTGGGAAACTCATTATAAATCTCACGGATCAGTGAACCATGACTTAGTAACATAACAAAAATTATATCTCATGTTTGTGTAGCATTTAACTGTTTAGAGAGCATCCTTATTCCCTGCCATCCTCACAGCATCTAGCATGGCATTCAGCTCAGTTCAGTTCAGTCGCTCAGTCGTTTCTGACTCTTTGTGACCCTATGGATGGCAGCACACCAGGCTCCACTGTCCATCACCAACTCCCAGAGTTTATTCAAACTCATGTCTATTGAGTCAGAAATGCCATACATCCATCTCATCCTCTGTCATCCCTTGTCCTCTCTTCTTCAATCTTTGCCAGCATCAGGGTCTTTTATTCAATGAGTCAGTTCTTCCCATCAGGTGGCCAAAGTATTGGAGTTTCAGCTTCAGCATCAGTCCTTCCAATGAATATTCAAGACTGATTTCCTTTAGGATGGACTGAATGGATCTGCTTGCAGGCCAAGGGACTCTCAAGAGTCTTCTCCAACATCACAGCTCGAAAGCATCAATTCTTCAGTGCTCAGCTTTTCTTTATAGTCCAACTCTCACATCCATACATGACTACTGGAAAAACCATAGCCCTGACTAGATGGACCTTTGTTGGCAAAGTAATATCTACTTTTTAATATGATATCTAGGTTGGTCATAACTTTCCTTACAAGGAGTAAGCACCTTTTAATTTCATGGCTGCAGTAACCAACTGCAGTGATTATGGAGCCCCCCAAAATAAAGTCTGACACTGTTTCCCCATCTATTTTAATTATTTGTTTATTTATTGTTTCCAATACACTGTGGAAAATTCTGAAAGAGATGGGAATACCAGACCACCTGACCTACCTCTTGAGAAATCTGTATGCAGGTCAGGAAGCAACAGGTACAACTAGACATGGAACAACAGACTGGTTCCAAATAGGAAAAGGAGTATGTCAAGGCTGTATATTGTCACCCTGCTTATTTAACTTATATGCAGAGTACATCATGAGAAACGCTGGGCTGGAGGAAGCACAAGCTGGAATCAAGATTGCTGGGAGAAATATCAATAAGCTCAGATATGCAGATGACACCACCCTTATGGCAGAAAGTGAAGAAAAACTACAGAGCCTCTTGATGAAAGAGAAGAGTGAAAAAGTTGGCTTAAAGCTCAACATTCAGAAAACTAAGATCATGACATCCAGTCCCATCACTTCATGGCAAACGGAGAAACAGTGGAAACGGTGGCTGACTTTATTTTTTCGGGCTCCAAAATCACTGCAGATGGTGACTGCAGCCATGAAATTAAAAGATGCTTATTCCTTGGATGGAAAGTTATGACCAAACTAGACAGCACATTAAAAAGCAGAGATATTACTTTGTCAACAAAGGCCCATCTAGTCAAGGTTATGGATTTTCCAGTGGTCATGTATGGATGTGAGAGTTGGACTATAAAGAAAGCTGACCACTGAAGAATTGATGCTTTTGAATTGTGGTGTTGGAGAAGACTCTTGAGAGTCCCTTGGACTTCAAGGAGATCCAGCCAGTCCATCCTAAAGGAGATCAGTCCTGGGTGTTCATTGGAAGGACTGATGTTGAAGCTGAAACTCCAATACTTTGGATACCTGAAGCAAGGAGCTGACTTATTTGAAAAGACCAACCTTGATGCTGGGGAAAATTGAGGGCAGGAGGAGAAGGGGATAACAGAGGATGAGATGGTTGGATGGCATCACCAACTCAATGGACATGAGTTTGGGTAAACTCCGGGAGTTGGTGATGGACAGGGAGGCCTGGCACCCTGCGGTTCATGGGGTTGCAAAGAGTCAGACACCACTGAGCAACTGAACTGAACTGTTTCCCCATCTATTTGCCATGAAGTGATGGGACTGGATGCCATGATCTTAGTTTTCTGAATGTTGAGCTTTAAGCCAACTTTTTCACTCTTCTCTTTCACTTTCAAGAGGCTCTTTAATTCTTCTTCACTTTCTGCCATAAGGGTGGTGTCATCTGCATATCTGAAGTTATTGATATTTCTCCCGGCAATCTTGATTCCAGCTTGTACTTCTTCCAGCCCAGCGTTTCTCATGATGTACTCTGCTAAGTTAAATAAGCAGGATGACAATATACAGCCTTGACATACTCCTTTTCCTATTTGGAACCAGTCTGTTGTTCCATGTCCAGTTCTAACTGTTGCTTCCTGACCTGCATACAGATTTCCTAAGAGGCAGGCCAGGTGGTCTGGTATTCCCATTTCTCAGAATTTTCCACAGTTTGTGGGGATCCACACTGTCAAAGGCTTTGGCATAGTCAATAAAGCAAAAATAGATGTTTTTCTGGAACTCTCTTGCTTTTTTGATAGTCCAACAGATATTGGCCATTTGATCTCTGGTTCCTCTGCCCTTTCCAAAACCAGCTTGAACATCAAACATTGTACAAGATAGGCTTTATCTGCCCTTGAGATATAGGGAGACTGAGGCTTAGACAGTTTTATACAATTTTCCCCAAATCCATGAGAAAAGAGTTTCAAGAAACATAATTCAAACCCAGGTATGCTGAATTCCAGTTTCATGTTGTTCTGTACATCACAGCCGCCTTCTACTTGTAAACTTGCCCTGCTACATCCAGAAACATGAACATAGCTTCCAAAGTCAGCTAACTTGCTCACTTCATGACACTCATGTTTTGATATCAAGATGCTCCTTCCTTCCCTCTTCCTCTGGCACTTTGTTTGCCCATCTGGTAGCACTTACCGCTGTCTTGTCGGGCTGGTGTTTGGTACCAAGCTTCATCTCCTGTGTAGACTTGACAGAGGACAGTGAATAGCTTGCATATCCTGGCTTTTTCCACAGAACCCATCTCAGTGCTGGATCCTTGGTAGAAGCTTAGAAAGCCCTTGTTCCTGGTTGATGAAATGCTTCCATCCCTGCTCTTGGAGTGCATGCTAGAATGGTTTCATAAGAAACGCAGCCTAACAACAAGTTAATTATCCTGTGCAATTGTCTCTTTCAACTGAATGGAGATTTGATCCTGAAGAAGATGCCTAAATTCAACCAGGCCAGCCAGCATTCCAAGCTCATTAGGATCATTGAGGCCATTCTGGGAAAACAATGAGATCCACCACCCAGAACCCCTTCAGGGAAGAACTTGATGTCCCAGCTGCTGGCAGTGCTGTCATCTGACAGTCTAGCTCAGCTCCCTCAGGGATGAACTCAACTTTCCTTGCTGGGGTTATAAAGGCCTGACTATCTCAGTTCAACACAGTCAACCCTGAGTGGCCATTTCACCTTGAAAGCTCCCTGTGGGCTCGGCTGATGCCGTCACTGGACCAGCATGACACATATACCTCGCCCTCTGCTCAGCCTTCCTCCCTCTCTTCCCTTCTAGCTGCGCATCTCAAGTGCTCTCCTTAATAAGCATCCTGCACATAAGCTCCATCTCAGAGTCTCTCCCGAGTTCCCAACCTGCATCTAAGTTTTTCCATGATTTGAAACAAATTCAGAAAGATTTCTAAAGTCTCTTCTTTCTTTCTGAATTCACCTTGTGCAATCATAGCCAGCCTGGCCATTGCTCTCTCTCCTTTTCTGTACGCTGAAAATAGCTTTTCTCTAATTATGTAAATAATATAGTTTCAACATAAAGCATTTGAAAAAAACATAAAAATAAACAAGAGAAGTTATATGAATACCATGATTGCCTTTAATACCACAGCAGCTAGCTTTTCATGCATTTCTTTACATATACATACCTCTATAGTTTTACAAAATTTGGAACACAAATGCCACTTGATTGTAATTATAGACTCCATATATACTGTGCACAAACCTCCAATATATAGCATGCAAACTTTTGATTTTATGTATTGTTCCTGCCCACTGCTCATCCCCCGCTTTGTTTTTTTTTTACAACCCCTAGACACGCCACTGTTTAAGTACTGTTAGTTACTCAGTGGCTCTATTCATACGACTTCTCCATGCTCATATACTTACACACACCTGCACAGAGATGAGAGGTATTTTTGCTACTGTTTGTTTTTCCAAAATGGAATCATCTATCCTCTTGTAGCTTGCTATTTTACTTAAGATATTATGGAAATCTCTCCAACTAAAGTGGTATAGATTTATCTTGTGGCATTATACTCCACCAAACAAATGTATACAATTTAAATAAATATTTGAGCCATATTTTTTATGACTGCATTGTTTCTAGAAATTTACTACCACAGTATTGTAATAAACATACTAGTGCTTCTATTTCTAAGGTATAATTATCACATACTCACAAAGAGATTTCTTTCCAAAAAGGATGTAAAAATTCATATTCCCGCAAGCAATATGTGAGTGTACCCCTTCTCTTACAATCCCAGAGTAGGTATTAATATTAACACTTTCTAGATTTTTATGACAATATGGATGATTATAAATTTATATTTCACATATTTCACATTGATTTGCATTTCCCTGGCCACTAGCAAAATCAAATTTTTCATATATTTTTTGGCTATTGGATTTGCAGGTTATGATCTTCTCCATATTTTCTATTTTTAACCTAGATCTTGACTTAGAAATTATTTATTGTTAGCATTCTCAGTATTTAAAAATTTTTATTTAATTTTTTTTTGTATTTTAAAATTTAAGTGGAAGGATATTTGTGAGTTGCACATGAATAGTACTAAGAACAAGGATGTAGGAGTTGGGGGGCTGATTTAGGGCAATGAGAAAGGAAATGTCATGGATAAGCTACTGCTTTGCCCTAGGTGCTTGGTCTATATTAACTTACTCTATTTTCTCAACACCTCTGAGAAATTGGTATTATTACCTTCCATTTTACATAGGCAGAAACTGAAGTTCAGAATTTTGCAGGAGCCTCTTAAAGTCACTCAGGTGCTGATTTACAGCTGGAACTTGTGAGCTAGAACTCACGTTCTACCACTGCTGAGCTTTACATCTTAGCACAATGACAATTTTGTAAGCATGTGTTCACACCCACTCCACATAATAAGATCTCAGATGAGTTTCTCATGCTCTCTCTGCAGGGTGAAGAGAATAGGTCCGGAGAAAGGGTGATAGTCACAGCAAGAGATGGTCCAGAATTTCGTAAGATTGAAGGGCTATGGTAAAAGATTTGTCTGTTAAAATCATCTTTTATATGAAGCTGCTACAATTTTAGAAATCCCATTTTTGGATGGGACTTTCTCAGGAAACTATTGCACTGGCAAGGCTTTTTTTCTTTTAAGCAATAATATAGATATCAGTGTTTTAAGAACTGATTTTTCCTAATCTTGTTGAATTATCCATCTGCGTTCTCTTGAAGTTCACTGAACTTCCTTGAGACAAATATTTTGAATTCTTTATCAGGAAATTTTTAGCTCTTCATGTCTTTAGGGTCAGTTACTGGAGATTTATGGGCTTCCCAGGTGGTACTAGTGGTAAAGAACCTGCCTGCCAATGCAGGAGACATAAGGCACATGGGTTCAATACCTGGCTTGGGAAGATCCCCAAGAGGAAGGCATGGCAACCCACTCCAGTATTCTTGCCTGGAGAATCCCAAAGACAGAGAAGCCTGGTGGGCTACAGTCCAGGGGGTCACAAAGAGTTGGACATGAATGAAGCAACTTAGCACGCACGCACAGGAACTTCATTCACTTCCTTTGATAAACTAATTGTGTTTGCCCAATTCTTCACCATCTGTGTAGCCTTGCTTTGGTGTCTATGCATTTGAAGGAGCAAACACTTCGTCCTGTCTTTTCAGCAGGTAAAGAACCTCTCCTGCTGGGTCCTCTGCTTGATGGGATAGACTCTGGGATCTCAGTCAAGTAAGGTTGGCCCCGTGCCACGTGGCTGCTGTTGGTTCAAAGCTGGGTTCCAGGTTGGCAGGCCTGTTACCAGCAGTCATGCATGGGTATGGCTCCCACTGGGTCCTGGATAAGCAGGACTGGGTTGGGTCATGGGGCTGCCTCAAGATCCTTGATGGCCAGCTAGGTGGTTGGGGGAAACTGACTGGCGTGTCTCCTATTGGGTCCTCCTGAGGGCAGGGCTGGCTCTGTACTAGCAGTACAGTGGTCCTGGAGCCAGGTCCCGAAGCTGGGTCTATGGTGGGGAGGAGGACTATCCACGTGCAAAAGAATGAAGTTCAACCCTAACTTATACCATACACAAAAATCAACTCAAAAGATATTGAAACCTGAAGTTATACTACTTCTAGAAGAAAACATAAAGGAAAAAGCTCCTTGATCTTGGCAATGATTATTCGGGTATGACACCAAGAACATAGGAAACACAAGCAAAAATAAACAAGTGGGACTACATCAAACTAAAGATTTTCTGCACAGCAAAGAAAACAACCAACAAAATGAAAAGACAACCTATGAAATAGGAGAAAATATTTGCAAACCACATACCCTATAAGGAGTCAATATCCAAATTACATTAAGAACTCATACAACTCAATAGCCAAAAAATTAAACTCCAAACAACTCAATTAAAAATTGGCAATGGATCTGAATAGACACTTTCCAAAGAAAACAAATGGTCAACAGGTACATTAAAAGATTTTCAATATCACTAATCATTAGGGAAATGCAAATCAGAATCACAATGATATAACCATAAGTTTGTTTTCTGTGTCTGTGAGTAAACTTGTGACTGCCAAAGGGGAAAGGGAGGGAGGGGAGCGATAAATTAAGAGCACGGGATTAACAGATACAAACTACAGTACATTAAAAAAAACAGCAACAAAGATTTACTATATGGCAGAGAGAACTCTATTCAGTATCCTATAATAATTTATTATGGAAAATAATCTGAAATATATGTTTGTAACTGAATCACTTTGTTGTATACATGAAACTAACACAATATTGTATGTCAACTACACTTCAATTGAAAAAAAAAATAAAAACTGTTGTTTTGGTCTCTCACTTGTTAGGATGGCTCTAAGCAAAAAGTCAAAAGATAAAAAGTATTGGGGAAAAATGTACAGGCAAAAGGATACTTGTTCACTGTGGGTGGGAACTTAAATTGGTATAGCCACTATGCAAGCATGCTCAGTCACTTCAGTCATGTCTGACTCTTTTGCGACTCCATGGATTTTAGCCCACAGGCTCTCTGTCCACAGGATTATCCTGGTAAGAATACTAGAGTGGGTTGTCATTTCCTTCTCCAAAAGCCACTATGGACAGCAGTAGTAATGTTCCTCCAAAAGTCAGAAATAAAACTATCAAATGATTCAGTAATCCCATTTCTGGGTATGTATCCAAAGGAAATGAAATCAGTATTCCAAAGAGATATCTCCATTTCCATGTTCACTGCAGCATTACTCACAACAGCTAAGACATGGAAACAACCCATTGGTAGATGAATGGATAGAGAAAATGTTTTATATTAGATTGGTGAAAAAGTAATTTCAGTTTTGCATTATTGAAATTTGCCATTTGATATTGGAATACATTCTCAAATAAAAGTGGTTATGTTATATATCATTCTAATACACATTTCTCACTTTATTTATATTTTCTTGCTAATGACTTATTGCCTGCTGCTTACTTTATGTTTATTTTATACAAGGGAAATGATGTTAGACAAAAAGAAAATTCAAGAAATTTTCTTATTTGAGTTAAAAATGGGTTGTAAAGCAGTGGAGACAACTCGCAACATCAACAACGCATTTGGCCCAAGAACATGCAATGCAGTGGTGGTTCATGAAGTTTTGCAAAGGAGACAAGAAACTTGAAGATGAGGAATTCAGTGGCTGGCCATCGGAAGTTGATAAACAAGAGAAATCATCAAAGCTGATCCTCTTACAACTACACAAGAAGTTGCCAAAGAACTCAATATCAACCATTCTATGGTTGTTTGGCATTTGAAGCAAACTGGACAGATGAAAAAGCTTGATAAGTGGATGCCTCATGAGCTGATTACAAATCAAAAAACTCATCCTCTTGAAGTGTCATCTTCTTTTATTCTACACAACAACAACCATGAACCATTTTTTGCTCTGATCATGACGTGTGATGAAAAGTGGATTTTATATGACAACCAGCGATGACCAGCTCAATTGCTGAACTGAGAAGAAGCTTCAAAGCACTTCCCAGAGTCAACTCTTTGGCAATATGTTGCCTGTCTGATCCACTACACCTTTTTGAATCCTGGTGAAACTGTTACATTTGAGAAGTATGCTCAGCAAATCAATGGTGCATCTGCACCAAAAGCTGCAGCACCTGCAGCCAGCATTGGTCAACAGAATGGTCCCCATTCTACTCCATGACAATATCCAACTGCACGTCACACAACCAATGTTTCTCAAGTTGAACGAATTGGGCTATCAAGTTTGGCCTTATCCGCCATATTCACCTGATCTCTCACCAACTGACTACCACTTCTTCAAGGATTTCAACAACTTTTGCAGGGAAATAATGTTGAGAGTCCCTTGGACTGCAAGGATATCCAACCAGTCCATCCTAAAGGAGATCAGTCCTGGGTGTTCACTGGAAGGGCTGATGTTGAAGCTGAAACTCCAATACTTTGGCCACCTCACACAGAGTTGACTCATTGGAAAAGATCCTGATGCTGGGAGGGATTGAGGGTAGGAGGAGAAGGTGATGACAGAGGATAAGATGGCTGGATGGCATCACCGACTCGATGCACATGAGTTTGGGTGAACTCCAGGAGTTGGTGATGGACAAGGAGGCCTGGCGTGCTGCGATTCATGGGGTCGCAAAGAGTTGGACACGACTGAGCGACTGAACTGAACTGAACTGAATGTTTCCATAAACAGGAGGATACAGAAAATGCTTTCCAACAGTTTGTCAAATCCTGAAACATAGATTTTTATGCTACAGAAATAAACAAACATTTTTCATTGGCAAAAATGTACTGACTGCAACTGTTCCTATTTTGATTAATAAAGATGTGCTTGAGCCTAGTTTTAATGATTTAAAATTCATGGTCCAAGACAACAGTTATGATTGTACCAACCTTATATATATATGTAAATGGGTGTATATATATATATATATATATACACACACATACACACAAACACATACATATATATATATTATGTATACAATATGTGCTGCAGTCCATGGGGTTGCAAAGAGTCAGACACAACTGGGTGCCTGTACAACAACAACAAATATATAAACACACATACTTTTATTATTCAGCCACAAAGAAGGAGGAAACCCTGCTGTCTGTGACAACATGGATGAACACACAGGATGTTCTGCTACATGAAGTAAGCCAAATAAAGTACGATCCCACTTGTATTTGGAATCTCATAGAAACAAAACTCATAGAAACGAGAATAAAAAGTGAAACAGTGGTTACTGGGGGCCGAAGAGTGGAGGAAAATGGGGCTACTGGTCAAAGAGTAAAATCTTTCAGTTATACAATGAATAAGCTCCGGAGACCTAATGTATACTATGATGACTACAGTTAACAATGTATTATACACATGTGTGTTGCAGAGTTGGACACGACTGAACGACTAAGCATGCACACACACACACACACACGTGAAAAGTGCTTCCCAGGTGGCTCAGTGGTAAAGAATCCATCTGCCAAGCAGGAGACTCGGGTTCGATTCCTGGGTCAGAAAGATCCCCTGGAGAAGAGAATAGCAACCCACTCCAGTATTCTTGCCTGGGAAATAGCATGAACAGAGGAGCCTGGCAGGCTACAGTCCATGGGGTTACAAGGAGTTGGACACAACTTAGTGACTGAACAGCAGCAGCAGCATATATACGAAAGGTGTTAAGGCAGTATATCTTATGATTTTTAGCCACACAAAAAAGGTATGGCTACGTGAGGTGATGGATATGTTAATTAGCTTGACTATTTCAATAGCAGTAAAGTGGTAAATATTTCAATATATATATTTATAGTCAAAACATCAAATTGTACACTTTGAATATAGACAACTTTTATTTATGAGTCATGCTTCAATAAAGTTGGGAAAAAAGGAAATGGTTTTTTTAGGTTCAGTCTCTTTTAATTTGGATGTGTCATCCTCCTCCTTACTTGTACTACATTGTTATTTCTCATTCAACAAACCTGACAATAGTCATGATGACTGTAATGATGATTATTATCATTAAGATGACAATCGCAGCACTGACCCTAATTCTATTCATACCAGATTTTGCTAGCAGTAATTGTTATGATGGCATACCACTTTCTCATCCGGTTTAACAAGCATGGCCTCATTTAAATGTAATTGCAGACAAAGTCCCACGCACTAGTCACACTAAACCCAAGGTAAAGAAGGACAAATACAGTGTGTTTAAATCCTCTGCTGTGCTATCTACCAGAGGCTTCAGCCCCTAAAGCCTTCTGTCCCACCTTGTGGGTCACTGTTGGATTGTCTGACCAGCTCCACTTGCAAGTGTAGAGAGAGACAGTGACACTTGGAAAAAGCTTGCTGTAAGTAGGTTGCTTGCATACGTTATCTTGGAAAACCTCATGTTCTGCTCATCAATCTCTGCACCATAGGGAGGGTAAGAAACGAAACGTGCTTGGCTCCAGCTCCCAGCACTTGCATTAGGAAATTATTGTCTGGTTGCTTAGAAGTCCATCTGCTCCTGCTGGGAGTTGCCGCACTTGGAGGTCTAAACCCCGTAAGTCATATGAGCACTGCCAAGGACCCAGAGTCCCTGTGGCAGAGGCTATTAAGCTCTTATGTGGGAAACAGGCTGCAGGAGGAGATGAGTTTCAGAGCTCTGATTTTTTTCATCCAAATGACCTATGGCATACTGAAAAGAGAAGATGTACAATTTACCAAGAACTCCATTTTTTTTTTTTTTAAAAGCTTATATCTTTTTACCCTGTGCAATTGTAGGTGTTTACAGTCTGCTCTCTGCATTAAAAAGGGAAATGTGAGTCTTTTAGTGGAATGATTAGTATAAGTCTTTTATTAATGTGTCTTTCTGAACTGGGAAAGAGATGACAGCACTCTGGGGTTTCTCTTTTGCACTGGGCAGGCTGATGCCCCTGGTTTTCCCTATGAATGAACCGCTCACCTTGGAAGATAGAGCAGAAACAAGGGAAGACCTCTGGGTTGGCAATTCTTCTCCGGGCTTCTCCAGTGATTTTCTATCTGGTGTTTACTGAGAGACTTATTTTTTCTGGAAGCTGAAAGTCATAAATACACTATAACATGCTGTTAACTTCCAAATCAACTGCTTACTGCTTAGATTCTCTCAATATCACTCTATGCCTTTTACTGGTTGCTAAGATGTCCCTTCCAAACATCTTTTACACAGCAGCATTCTTTCTTCAGTTAGGAATTCACACCATTACCAGTTCTTTTTGTTGTTGTTTTTAATAGAGTGTAGTGTTTCAAGCTGCCCCGGGACATGATAGCATCAAGTCAGAACCAAACTCTTGTTCCCACTTTCCATGAGCTATCCTGTGATCCCCTTAGGCACATGAAACCCAGGATGTTTCAATCCTATGTAAAACATGAACTGGAAAATTAGCAGGTGGTGTTACCAAAGTGCAGAAACCATCCTGCAGTGAACCTCAGAGGGGTAATTTTCCCAGGCAAGTTACTGGTGGAGAAGTGGTGCTGAAACTCACCTGGGAATTGACTATCATGCATCACCATGTCAAGGCCCACTTCAGCTGTCCATTTCCCTATTCATGACAAAGAAGCTATGAGTCCCTGTCCAATTCCAACCACCACTCCCCCAGTGATGATTGCGGATGTCAGTCAAATTACAGTCACAACAGTTTTCCTACTTTCTACTTCTCCTTCAGAATTTCTACCCTAGACCATTGAGGATAGGACCAAGTATTCAACAGGGAAAATTCTGCTCCTATCCAGAACCACACAACTTCTAGACACCTTTAAAACACAAAGGAAGACAACTATTTCTTTTTGCTATCCAAACTATTATGTAGTATTTTTACTTTGGGCAAACCACTTGTACCTTCTGAATGATGGGAGATAAGATCTACCTTACCAGATTGCGGTGAGGATTAAATGAGATGATGCCAGCAAATGAGGATGACAAAAGGGAATTATAATTGTTTTATAAACTGTAAAATTGTGCAACCAATATTGTGTCACCATCATTATTCTTAGTGTTTATTTGTGTTTAGTTTACGCATATGTGCAAGTTTTGATGTGTTGTTCAATGTAAGTATTGTTGAATGGTTCTCAGCATTTCTGGGAATATTGAAAACACAAGGCAAGAGTTCTTAGCCAAGTTATAGTAAGGTGAAATTAAATGATGCTAAAGCTGAAACTCCAGTACTTTGGCCACCTCATGCGAAGAGTTGACTCATTGGAAAAGACTCTGATGCTGGGAGGGATTGGGGGCAAGAGGAGAAGGGGACGACAGAGGATGAGATGGCTGGATGGCATCACCGACTCGATGGATATGAGTTTGAGTGAACTCTGGGAGTTGGTGATGGACAGGGAGGCCTGGCGTGCTGCGATTCATGGGGTCGCAAAGATTCAGACATGAATGAGTGACTGATCTGATCTGATCTGATTATATGTGTATGCGGAGAAGGCAATGGCACCCCACTCCAGTACTCTTGCCTGGAAAATCCCATGGATGGAGGAGCCTGGAGGGCTGCAGTCCATGGGGTCGCTGAGGGTCGGACACAACTAAGCGACTTCACTTTCACTTTCATGCATTGGAGAAGGAAATGGCAACCCACTCCAGTGTTCTTGCCTGGAGAATCCCAGGGACTGGGGAGCCTTTGGGCTGCCACCTATGGGGTCGCACAGAGTCAGACACGACTGAAGTGACTTAGCATAGCATATGTGTATGTGTCTCAAACATTAAGTGGGTAGATGATGTATAGACATGAAATTGAGTCTGAATGCTGAGAATGAGAAACATTTCTTTCATACTAAATCTTCGAACATTCATGTGAGTTCTTAGGGGTGCCTTTGCTTCCATTTTCAGCCAGTGATCATTTTCTAGAACTCTATTAAACCTGCTGAGTCATGGGTGCAGATGGAAATTAGTTCCTTTAAGCTGGATCTCTGGAAAAGGTATTTCTCCTCCTGGGTCCACCTCTACCGCACTCTTGCACCAGTGCACGCTGATAAGCTGGCAGTTTCTTAACTTCCCTCCTACCGTGGAAACATTGTTGGCAATTATTGCTTATCCAACTTACCCTCTCCCACTGCTGCTGCTGCTGCTGCTAAGTCGCTTCAGTCGTGTCCGACTCCGTGCGACCCCATAGATGGAAGCCCACCAGGCTCCCCTGTTCCCGGGATTCTCCAGGCAAGAGTACTGGAGTGGGGTGCCATTGCCTTCTCCAACCTTCTCCCAGAGACCTTCTCAAATTTTTTCCAGGGAGAGGAAAATTACTCCAGGTTTGCAATTATTTTTCATTTTTGATATCATCTACTGTCATTTGACGGACAGTCACTTTTCCCCAGTGGTCTCCAGTGGTCCTCACTGACCAGTGAGTTTCCGTGGCCCTTTATTGTCATCATGCCATGCAATAAACAGCATCAGCGTACCAAGTTGAACCCATCGCTGGAAGAAGTTGATACAGCTTTCCCAAATACATGGGTTACTCCCCCAAAGTTATATATTTGAAGAGTCTAACTCATGAACTAGGTGATCTATATAAGGAGAAATATCTCCTAAGAGAAATTACCATACCACAGTTTTATTTTTCCCTGAGACACAAAACATGAGAAATAATGTAATTTTATACAATATAATGCAAAGAATAGCCCATTACTCACCAGAAACAGCACATTGCTTAGCAGCTGACACGAATTACTAGGAAACTTCCTGCAACAGCAATCTACATGAGCAATAACTAAAGAATATAGCTCTCTCTTTCTCTCACCAGATGACCAATACACACTATTTCAGCTCCACGGGTGAATTCAGAGTCGTGGACGATCATTTAATACAACCGCTCACTAGTGTTTCTCAGACTGCATGAGCATCACTGAAAGAGGTTGCTAAAAATTCTGATCCCTGTGCTCCAGCCCCAGAGGTGCAGCAGGTGCAGATACAGTTAGAGACCATGAGAGTGCATGTTCACTGTGCACTTCAGGGAGCCCCGACGCAGTTGGGCCATAGACCTCACTTGAAGCAATATTACTTCTACATTGCAGATGAAAAAAATTGCAATTCAGAAATATAGATATACATGCCCAAGGTCAAAGATCTGCTTATCAGCAGAGCCAGGACAAGGAATAATTAATAATGATAATGATAAAGATGATGATGATGATAAGGGGAGGTAGGTGGAGAAGGAGAAGAAGACATTGCTAAGTGTTTTATGAAAAAGGATAAACAAAGCTTCTGCCTTCCATGCAAGAGAAAGTCCCATCCATCCTTTATCTTTTAATTTCTTACATACCTTTCCTCATCATGCAGGCATCTTTAAAATATTTATTGAGCATGTACTGTGATTGAGATACCACAAGTAAAATGTTTAAAGACAGAATCTGGTCTCTTTCCTCATGGGGCTTACAGTATATAAGTGTTTATAGAAATAAGGAAGCATAGAGAATAAAAACAATGAAAAAAAAAAGATTTGGTTAAAGAAAAAAGTCCTTAAAGATCCACTCAATATTTAGGGAATTAGTATAATAAGAATGAGGAGAGATATTTCACATAATCACTTCTCTGCTTATTCCTTTATGCCATAAATATTCACTGAATACTATTATGTGCCAAGCACTATTCTAGGCATTAGGGATGCAGCAGAAAATATGAAAGATGAGGTCCCTGACTTTTTGAAGGGTGATTTCTGGTGGGTTGAGAAAAAGATAATTATCAAACCACATAACTAAGCAATATAATGGAATATTATATTATATTTAATGTATATTATCATGTTATATTATAATAAGCACATTAAAAAGTGCTCCAAAGAAAATAAATAGGACAATGCAGAAAAGTAAGAGGAGGAAGAGGTAGAAGGTAGTTTCAACATGCTGGCCAAAGAAAACCTCTGAAGCGACATGACATTCCATGTGACACCTCAAAGTCACACGGGAACCAATCATGGTAAAGGAACAACCTGGTAAAGGAACAACCGTGACAGAGCGAATGGTAAGTGTGAAGGCCAAGGGAGTCAGAGGAAGGCAAAGTTGATGTTCCAGCTTCCCTGGTGGCTCAGAGGTTAAAGCGTCTGCCTGGAATGTGGGAGACCTGGGTTTGATCCTTGGATCAGGAAGATCCCCTGGAGAAGGAAATGTCAACCCACTCCAGTACTCTTGCCTGGAGAATCCCATGGAGGGAAGAGCCTGGTAGGCTACAGTCCATGGGATCGCAAAGAGTCGGACACGACTGAGTGACTTCAATTTTCACTTTTTTCAATTTGATGTTTGATGGGAAAATAGAGAGTCAAAAGGAATGTGGTATGACATGGTGTGTGAGCTGCAGCCAGGAGCCAGGGCCTTTGGGATCATGCAGGCCATAGAAAGGAATCTGAATTTCATTCCAAGGGCAGTGGTCAGCCATTAAGAGCAGAGTTTAGAGGACTCAATTTGTATTAAGAATTTCCACTCACCAGATCAAATGTGAAGAATGAACTGAAGTGGAGGATGAATAGAAGAAAAAAAACAAGTTTAAAAACTGTTTTCTTGTAGTTCAAGGATGTTTTATGCTTAAAGGCTTGAAGACCTTTTATGCTTGAAGGCCATTCACTGGAAACAAGGAAGAGAGATAAAGGTGTACACCAGGAACATCGATTTTCATTTTAAGTAGGTTTGACTGTGTGCACACGTCTTCTTGGCCTACACAATTCAGCACAGACAGCCTAGCAACCAAGACCATCCACCTCACGGCACTGGCAAAGTATAGGATTTATCCTGCCTTCCTGCCTACCAACCAGAGTGAACCATCTAATTTCCAGCTATTCTTTCTGCATCCAGCACCACGTTTATCCTCTTTTTATTCCCTTTTATCTCAGTCTGTTCTTGCCAAAGCTCTCTTTATCTAACTTGAGGGCTTGCAAATGTTTCCTCCTTTGGAGATCCTTTTCTCTCATTCAGATGCAATTTCTTTCTCCTTGGCAAATGCATTCCAGTTCACAGTTACACCCGATATGATTGCTCTTTATTTTTATATCTCTCTACCCCTAGTATATTGTAAGTTACTTGAGGAAGAAATAGAGTCTTGCTTGCTTTTTATTACCCATGATGCTCTGTACCGAGCCTCAGAAGGGCGCACAAGGAGTTCTATAACCTGAACTCAAGAGCCTCATTTCTCATCTCATCTACTACTTGAATTCATGTTGTTCTAGTTGCAGTTCTATGGGAAAAACTATGCCATGGCATCATGGCATCATACAATACAGCTTGTTCTGGAGAAGTACATGTCCTGGTATCTTTCTCAAGTAGTGTGCTCAAAGACGCCTTTATTCTGCCCATTAAACATCCAGTATAGAAAAAGCAAGAGAGTTCCAGAAAAACATCTATTTCTGCTTTATTGACTATGCCAAAGCCTTTGACTGTGTGGATCACAATACACTGTGGAAAATTCTGAAAGAGAAGGGAATACCAGACCACCTGATCTGCCTCTTGAGAAATTTGTATGCAGGTCAGGAAGCAACAGTTAGAACTGGACATGGAACAACAGACTGGTTCCAAATAGGAAAAGGAGTTCATCAAGGCTGTATATTTAACTTATTTATTTATTTAATTTATTTAACTTATATGCAGAGTACATCATGAGAACCGCTGGACTGGAAGAAACACAAGCTGGAATCAAGATTCCCGGGAGAAATATCAATAACCTCAGATATGCAGATGACACCACCCTTATGGCAGAAAGTGAAGAGGAACTCAAAAGCCTCTTGATGAAAGTGAAAGTGGAGAGTGAAAAACTTGGCTTCAAGCTCAACATTCAGAAAACAAAGATCATGGCATCCGGTCCCACCAGTTCATGGGAAATAGATGGGGAAACAGTGGAAACAGTGTCAGACTTTATTTTTCTGGGCTCCAAAATCACTACAGATGGTGACTGCAGCCATGAAATTAAAAGCTCTTACTCCTTGGAAGGAAAGTTATGACCAACCTAGATAGCATGTTCAAAAGCAGAGACATTACTTTGCCAACAAAGGTTCGTCTAGTCAAGGCTATGGTTTTTCCTGTGGTCATGTATGGATGTGAGAGTTGGACTGTGAAGAAGGCTGAGCGCCGAAGAATTGATGTTTTTGAACTGTAGTGTTGGAGAAGACTCTTGAGAGTCCCTTGGACTGCAAGGACATCCAACCAGTCCATTCTGAAGGAGATCAACCCTGGGATTTCTTTGGAAGGAATGATGCTAAAGCTGAAACTCCAGTACTTTGGCCACCTCATGCTAAGAGTTGATTCATTGGAAAAGACTCTGATGCTGGGAGGGATTGGGGGCAAGAGGAGAAGGGGACGACAGAGGATGAGATGGCTGGATGGCGTCACTGACTCGATGGACGTGAGTCTCAGTGAACTCCGGGAGTTTGGTGATGACAGGGAGGCCTGGCGTGCTGCGATTCATGGGGTTGCAAAGAGTCGGACATGACTGAGTGACTGATCTGATCTGATCTGATCTGATGGTTGCCCTGCTTAGTGCTTAGTCGCTTCAGTCGTGTCCGACTCTGTGTGACCCCATGGACTGCAGTCCACCAGGCTCCTCTGTCCATGGGATTTTCCAGGCAAGAGTACTGGAGTGGGGTGCCATTGCCCTAAATACGGTTAATTCCAGGTTGAAAATAGTTTTACCTAGAAGTTTAAGTTTTCCAGCATTCCTGGTAAGAAATCTGATCATAAATTTATTTCTGATTATTTGTAAATGATCTGTACATTTGTATTCTCTGGGACCTTTCCAGGTCTTCTCTTTAAATGCAGAGTTCTGGAATTTGACAATCATGAGCTTCAGTGAAAGTTTTTTTTGTTTGTTTGTTTGTTTTTTAATATGAAGTTTTATTTATTTATTTATTTTTTTAAATTTTTCAGCACTTTATTTTTTTTTTATTTGATAAATTTAATGCCTTTTATTGCCATACCTCATTTTACTGTGCTTTGCTTTAGTGAGCTTTATAGATACATTTTTTTTTTTCCTTGTTAATTTTCTGTTTAGTTGATCTATCCATAAGTGTGAGTGGGGTATTAAAGTCTCCCACTATTATTGTGTTATTGTTAATTTCTCCTTTCATACTTGTTAGGATTTGTCTTACATACTGCGGTGCTCCCATGTTGGGTGGATATATATTTATAATTGTTATATCTTCTTCTTGGATTGATCCTTTGATCATTATGTAGTGACCTTCTTTGTCTCTTTTCACAGCCTTTGTTTTAAAGTCTAATTTATCTGATACGAGTATTGTGACTCCTGCTTTCTTTTGGTCCCAATTTGCATGGAAAATCTTTTTCCAGCCCTTCACTTTCAGTCTGTATGTGTCCCCTGTTTTGAGGTGGGTCTCTTGTAGACAACATATGTAGGGGTCTTGTTTTTGTATCCATTCAGCCAGTCCCTGTCTTTTGGTTGGGGCATTCAACCCACCTACGTTTAAGGTAATTACTGATAAGTATGATTCCGTTGCCATTTACTTTATTGTTGGGTTCGAGTTTATACACCATTTTTGTGTTTCCTGTCTAGAAAATATCCTTTAGTATTTGTTGGAGAGCTGGTTTGGTGGTGCAGAATTCTCTCAGCTTTTGCTTGTCTGAAAAGCTTTTGATTTCTCCTTCATACTTGAATGAGATCCTTGCTGGGTACTTCAGTGAAAGTTTTCAGGGATTAAGCTGAGCCTTCAGTGGATATTTTCCTTTAGAAATGTAGGTTCTGAGTATGACATCAGAAAACATGGATCTAACATAAGAGGGAAAAGAAAAGGAGAAAGGTGAAAGATATTTCTAGAATGATGATAGCAGGGAAATTTGGGATTAACTGTGCAGCAGGCTTAAAAAGCAAGTATTTCAGATTGAGTAGAAAAAATTCTGTAATTAATTTCTGTGGAGAAAAAATAAAAATATTATAAAAAATTACAATCCTAGAATTTCAAAAAGA
Organism: Bos grunniens; assembly: GCF_055505025.1. Lineage (NCBI taxonomy): Eukaryota > Metazoa > Chordata > Mammalia > Artiodactyla > Bovidae > Bos > Bos grunniens. The sequence continues at coordinate 12,355,075 of NC_141190.1, forward strand.
GCACTTAGAAATTGAGAATATGTGAGAGCAGGAGTACACACATATGTGCACACTACATACAAGTTGGAAGATACGACTAAGACAATCTCAGAGATCTCTCTCAGAAAGCAGGTCACAGCAAGAGAAGAAAAATAATATTTTTTTAAAAGAAAGTGAGAGGATCAACTCTAATGGAAACAACTGGGAAGTTCAAATACCAGGAAAAGAATGTAGAAAAAATGGTGGATAAAACAATACCAAAGAAATCAACTCACAAAGAAATTCTCAGAACCTACACAGATCAGGTGGGACCCATCAGAGAAAACCCAGAGTTCACCACTCTGATGCATATAGAAAATGCATAGATTTCCTTTGGAGTCTTACTAAGACATAGTACTTTTTATTGTCAGGAAGGTGTAGAATATATGTATAATCTCCATGCATAGTGGAATGGATAGGGTTACAATATCCAGTTGGAAAGAACCACAGGACTCCACAAGATTGAGGGAACAGAAGTACCTGTTCCACCACAATGGGGATTGTTTAGTGGGCCAGAGAATAAATATTTTAATCATCTTCAATTCCACAAGTTCTTGTTTCACTTTAAGGTGAAACTAAAATTTGAATCCAATTCCCAATGATGGGCTCTATTATGAAAAGATAGATGATCAAAATGGTGGAGAAGAAACAAGAGCGGTTGGACAGGAGCGACGTGGGATGAGGAGCACGCACTCTCTTTTGACCCAATCAGCTGGCATTTCAAAGTCTGTCCAGGAAACAATTTGAGAAAACATCAGGCAAGTAACTAACTATGTTATTCTTGGGCTTTAAAAACATCATGCATGCTTTGAAACTCTTAGGGGAAGCATCTTTTACCTCTTCTCTCAATAAAATTTGAAAAACCATCAGTTTCCTAAGGGCTGGTGAATGTGTCAGTGCCAAGCCAGGAACCCAGGTTTGGACCCTGGATAGCCTCATTCTTTCCACTACAAGGGTTAGTCATTTACCCATTAGGTCCCTTTTTACCTTCTCCATTGTACTTACCTGGACTACGCTAAGGAAATTATTAGCCTTTTTCTTCTCAACTTTAGGTAAATAAGACATTTTTCTCTCAGCTTGTGTGAGCGGGTGTGTGTGTGCGTGTGTGTGTGTGTCTCCCAATGGACTTGAATGGAAAAAAGCCTTCCTGGAACTGCCAAAGGGGTCAGAAGAAAATGAAATAGAAAAATATTTCCCTTATGTGGAAAGTGTTTCTGAGGCTGAATAAATAGTAACATTTAATAGAGAGAAATAAAGGAATGCTCCAGTCATGGGGAGAAATCTCATGGGGGGGTCCTTTATAATATTCATATTTATATTCAACATCATGTAACTAGATAAGGAAACAGAACATACATATTACTGAAACCTCAAATTTCTCACACATTTTGTTATAATTTTCTGAATTTCTTTAAATATGTGAATGTACTAATTCTTCAAGAACATGAATAACTCAGTAAGAACAAAGTATAATCTATCTGGGTTAAACACACACACACTAATTTTTCTCTACATAATATCCTTGAAAATACTCTAAGTATCTGGCCAAAGTCATTTAAATTCTAGGATAGTCTTCTAACTAGTCATTAAAAAATAAGTTAAGCATACTTCAGCTATATAAACATTTTCTCAGCACTGCTCATGCCTCAGAAGTCCTCAGGCATGTCTTACAGAAAATTCATTTTAATTTCAATTTCTAAGGAATTACAGAAAACTTTCTTTGAGGCTTTCAAAAATATGGCATTTGGTTGTACAAAGTGTACCCCCACCCATGAAAAAAGGAACATGCCTGAACTTTGAGTTTCCTATGAAATGAAATGTGTCTGACTCATAGAGAACTTTTAATCAATATAATTTTCTTCATTAAAATTTCCCAGTCCTTTGGATGGCAGGCCAATGTTCGTTAGAGACTTGGAGCCTCCTCCCAATCACTAGGATAAGGGAATATGTTCTCTTTTCAACAATGCTCCAGACATGTTTTGATGAGCATTGGGTTTAGAGGTCTTCTGGGGGATATTTTAGTATAAATATTTGGAAAGCAGCTCAAATAACTTTCCAATATCTGGAAAGTTCCTTCCAATACATGTAAGAGTTATGTCTTTTCTAGGCCACTTGGTCTATACTCATGAGTGCTTTAATCTTCTAGAAGGTGGGACTGACATGAGGCCATTTGTGCAGTATAGGAAAATCAACTTACCTTCTCTCTGCACACTCTTTGTCTATATCCCTGTTCCGGAGATCATGACAGGAAAGACCAGTATCCTGGGCTGGTTTGGGCTGTGCAGAATCTTGCCTCCGATCCTGCCTGCCCCCTTGAATTATATAATCAGTATTCCCCAGGAGACAAACCCAAATCAGGTCACACACAGACCAATCTGGCCAATATGTCATGATATTACTAACTGATGGTGAAATAATAGCTTATATTAATGCCAGAGCATTCTCAGAATCTCTAAAAGAATCCATTCTATTTCAGTTCAGTTCAGCTCAATCACTCAGTCGTGTCTGACTCTTTGCGACCCCATGAATCGCAGCACACCAGGCCTCCCTGTCCATCACCAACTCCCAGAGTTCACTCAGACTCACGTCCATCGAGTCGGTGATGCCATCCAGCCATCTTATCCTCTGTCATCCCCTTTTCCTCCTGCCCCCAATCCCTCCCGGCATCAGAGTCTTTTCCAATGAGTCAACTCTTTGCATGAGGTGGCCAAAGTACTGGAGTTTCAGCTTTAGCATCATTCCTTCCAAAGAACACCCAGGGCTGATATCCTTTAGAATGGACTGGTTGGATCTCCTTGCAGTCCAAGGGACTCTATTCATCACAATGAAGACCAACTAGACAACAATGAATATAAAATAATAGCACATATGTTACCATTCCTCCTGTCCTGTGTCCATGGTAGACAGTTGCAATTGATGGACTATACTTAACTAATTCATAGACAGAGCCTCAAAATCCTTTGCAGCACCCTACTCCAGACAGCCAGTACTAATTTATACATTCGTGGTAAAGAAGCCACCTGCCAATGCAGGAAACATAAGAGATGTGGATTCAATCCCTGGGTCATGAAGATCCCCTGTAGGAGGGCATGGCAACTCACTCCAGTATTCTTGCCTGGAGAATCCCAAGGACAGAAGAGCCTGGAACTGTAGTCCATAGGGTTGCAAAGAGTCAGACCCAACTAAATCGACTTAACACACATGCACATGTTTAAATTACCCTAACATGATGATTAGAGACCTAAACCAACAAATACGTATTATCTCTCAATTTCTGTGCATCAGAAATACAGGCTTAGCTTAGCCGGGTGCCTCTGGGTCAAGATCAAAGGTCCACTGTGTTAGGATCTCATCCTAAGCTAACTCATATGGCTACAAGCAGACCACCTTATGTCTTTTGTTGGTTAAAGGCATTCAGTCCTTATGACATGATCCTCTCCGTAGGAGAGCTCACACCATGATTCTTGAAATTTCCTCAGAACTAGCAAAGAAAGGGAAAGAGTACGAAGGAGGTGGAGAGAGAAATCCACAGCCTCATTGTAACCAAATCTCAGAAGTGGCGTTCTATCACTGTTCCTGTCTTTTGTTTGTTGGATCTGCATCGCTAGGTCCAGTCCTCATTCTGGGGGAGGAGCTTACACCAGGACATGAAAACCAAGAGGTGGGGATTGTTGGGAGCTGTCTTAGAGAGGGTCTCCCACACTGTCTAGCAATGTCAGGACAGACACACAGCATGGGTTTCACTCTGTAAATTACTGTTAAATAATTTCAACTGAAGGCATAAAAATTTGAATTTGGTAAGTGATCAAAAATCTAAAATAGCAGTCTTTCTTGAAGTTATTAGTTTAAATCGATTATCTTAAGTTTCTTTAGCTTCTCTTAGAACTGAACTACATAATTCTGGAAAATAGCTAGCTTCTTTAGAGTTCAAAAAAATCAAATACCTGTGATGAGTTAGCCTCTTGCAGATTTAAAAATATAATAAAAATGTAATAAATAGCCACTTTTAAAGTTTGTAAAACCTAGGAGAGTATAAGAAAAATACATTTATCTATGATTCAACCTTTCAGGAACAACTACTTTTAATGGTTTAGCCTATTGAAAAATTGTAATATGTGTATTTTCTACATTTAAAATGTTCACATTTGGTTGAGAATATTTTAGCATTTACCAAAGGGGAAATAATGCTGGAAATATTACTCTGTGCAGTGAATGTCAAGATGGTTTATTTACTTGCAGGCATATGGACACAGACTTGAAGGAAATAGTTGTAAAAACCACTTGGGTCATAGCACAGTGTGAGCCTGTGATAACTTTTTTATTCTTTGTAAAACCTCTGCAACTGCCACAATAATGGTTTAGCAATAAATAAAACCCCAAGAGAGGAAGGCAGAGTATATTTTCTCTTAACTGGATTGAAGAATTATGAGAGTAGTTATGAGCCTTTTTGAAGGAAGAAGAGACAACAAATCAACAATTTTTCTTTTGAGTGTAGCCTATTACCTTTGTTTAGTATATTCTTGTTTTCCCATTCTGTTTACTGTGTTTTACTAAAATCAATATTCCCATTATTAATTCTGATCCATCTAGGAGAATCTTGTCCCCTTAACAGTGTTTTAGATCTGAGAGAACAAGCATAGTCTAAGAAGACCATTTTGTTCCTATAAAATATCTTTGAACCATACCTTAATGGTAATGTTAAAATTAAAATATGTACTCTTTAGGTCAATGGGAGGATTGAGTGGGGTTGTTGCTGTTTGGTCACTAAGTCATGTCCGACTCTTTTGCAACCCCATGGACTGCAGTCTGCCAGGCTCCTCTGTCCATGGGATTTCCCAGGCAAGAATATTGGAGTAGGTTGCCATTTCCCTCTCCAGTAGATCTTCCCGACCCAGGGACTGAATGGGATATGTGTTACTAAAGGGCAGGTACATATCAAGCACTCAGTAATGGTAACAATTTGGAAAGGAGGGCCTGGGTCAATCAACTTCTCTAAGCTGGACTTTTCTTAAAAGTTAATGTTTGGGGAAATCAAACCAGTCAATCCTAAAGGAAATCAGTCCTGAATATTCATTGGAAGGACTGATGCTCAAGCTGAAACTCCAATGCTTTGGCCACCTGATGTGAAGAACTGACTCATTGGAAAAGACCCTGATGCTGAGAAAGAAGGCAGGAGGAGAAGGGGATGACAGAGAATGAGATGGTTGAATGGTATCACCGACTCAATGGACATGAGTTTGAGCAAGCTCTGGGAGTTTGAGATGGACAGGGAAATCTGGTGTGCTGTAGTCCATGGGGTAGCAAAGAGTCAGACACAACTGAGTGACTGAACCGTCTGAATGTCTGAGGACTTCCCCGGTGGTCCAGTGGTTGAGAATCCACCTTGTAGTGTAGGGGATGTGAGTTTGATCCCTGGTCGGGAAACTAGGATCCCACATGCTGAGGAGAAATGACCTGCATCCCACAACCGCTGGGCTGGTGCCACAACTGGAGAGTCCATGGGCCACAGCGAAAGATCCTGCATGAGAAAGATTGTGCATAAGGCAAGGAAGGCAAACATGCAGCAAGATACATATATATATATATATAAAGTTACTGTGTATAATGATGGGGAAGAGAAGATTCTGCAAAAGCTCTGAATTCCAGGGCACTGTGTAAAGAGTGTTGGAAAGAAGATCCACACTTTAGGTCACGATGAATGAAAAGAGGAAAAGGCTCTTTTTCCTGAGTTTTTATTTTGGTCCATTTTTACTCCTTTAAAGGTTCGCCCCACTCCAGTACTCTTGCCTGGAAAATCCCGTGGACGGAGGAGCCTGGTGGGCTGCAGTCCATGGGGTCTCGAAGAGTCGGACATGACTGAGCGACTTCACTTTCACTTTTCACTTTCATGCATTGGAGAAGGAAATGGCAACCCACTCCAGTGTTCTTGCCTGGAGAATCCCAGGGACGGGGGAGCCTGGTGGGCTCCCGTCTATGAGGTCGCACAGAGTCGGACACGACTGAAGTGACTTAGCAGCTGCAGCAGCAGAACATTTTAAAAGATTTAGAAATTTGGTAAATTTGGCTGCAATCATCTGAACTCTGACCAACCTAGGAAATTCCTTCAGACGCCCCTTTTCTTTCTTCCTCCTCCTCCCTTTCTGACTCAATCTTAAATCTGTTATTGTGGCAAAGAAAGCTATCGGTTAATCATTGATAGAGCTGTTTCTAAGGAAATACTGTGCTGCCAGTGGTTGTATTGCCCAGGCCACTTGCATGCAGGTAGAACTCTGTAACTCATCCTTTCCAAATGGAATTCAGGGGAAGTGGTTTGTGTTGCCCAAAGGTTGGGAGAGGTATCTTTCCCCAGGTTCTAGATGAAAGAACTGCCAGCTCAGTCAGTCGCTTCAGTCATGTCCAGCTCTTTGTGACTCTATGGACTCTAGCCCACCGTGTTCTGTCCATGGGATTTCACAGGCAAGAATACTGCAGTGGGTTGCCATGCCCTTCTCCAGGGGATCTTCCTGATACAGGGATCCAAATTGCATCTCCTGCATCTCAGACAGATTCTTTACCCAGTGAGCCACCTGGGAGGCCTGGATGAAAGAGAAGGGAAAGCTAAAGCAGAAAACAGAACTAGTCTGGTTTCCTGAATGATTACATGGAAGGCCACCTGCCAAACATGGACATCGGGCTGTTACGAGAGCAAAATAAACTGTATATTATATGTCTGTTATAGTAGCTAAGTAAGTAATAGTTACCCAGCTCCAAAATGAATACCTTGGTACTGACAAGGGAACTATCTAGAACTCCATCTGAGCCAATTACCATTTAACTGGAATATCCAATCTGTGGGTGCTTAGAATTGTACCCAGTTGCCTAGCCAAGGTCCCTATCTACGTAACAAACCCACCCACTCTTCTAGACCTCACACACATGAGGAGAGAGAGGAGATGTGTTTGCAGACAGTCAGCTTCAGCCCCTTGAAATTTCATTGTCTTGTCCTCAAGTCCAATCAAAGAAACACCGCCATAACAGTTTTCTAATGGATTTTGATAAGGCACAATTTAATTGATAAAAGTTATAGGGAATCTTTCTGTGGTATCAAATGGCAGGAGACATACTTTAGTAGCTAAGTGAGAGAAAAAACATGGACAGGAAGTCCAAATTAACTACCAAGCACCACTGAGTTCCAGTATCTGCTATCAAGAACCTAGCATCACTATCCACTGACTTCAATGAAAAGGCATTATCTGAATTTCTGGATTACAGTTGAGCCCCAAATAACAATTGTGTTGTACAACTAATAAAGTCTGCTGCAGAGAATGGTGGGTCTCAAGCGTCTCCTAAACAGAAGGCAATTGTCAATTCCACTCTATCCAGGAGTTCCACTCTCCGGCAGCTCACACATATGAATGCTAAGACAGTCCATTTGAAGAGCATTTGGACTGCTGTGTTATTACATCTGATATAACGGGGCCAGCAAAATTGACCCTTGCCACTCTAGTGATATAAGACCTTTTTTGGTGACTAACACACAACTAAAAGGGAGTTTTCTACCACAAACAACTTCCAAAGGCATATGTACCAAAAATGAGTCAAAAGACCTTTAATTCAGAACATACAGAAAATACAAAGTAAATGACAGCTAGTTAGGTTAATAATTGTAGGAAATCTGCTGTGTTCATCTTTTAATTTTATTGTATATTGATAAAGATTAAAGCCCATTATGCTTTTGGCTTAATATCAGTTTGGAGAAATAGTAAAATGTCTTCTGTCATTTCTGATAGTGAATGTAGTTTATAGAACATTAAGCCATATTTACCTAACTGAAATAGGCACTGGTTCTTATTGCACCTCTTAAAGAACTGTCTACTACTTCTGTTCTAAGTGCCAGGTCACCAAAGTATAGCGAAATTGTTTTTAGATGCTGGTGAATCACTGTGGAAGATCAAATCCTGCATCATTAGAATAGCAATAGGGAAAGGTTGCTAGCAGAATTGAGACAATGCCAAAACATATTGTCTCTCTCTCTCTGTTTCTCTTCTTTTTTCCCCTCTCCCATCACCCCTCTTTTTCTCTATTTCTCCCTCGCCAATTAAGGATCGAATCTGTGCCTGTTGTGATGGCAGTGCATAGTCTTTTCACAGTCTTAACCAGAGGACTGTCAGGAAAGTCCCCTCCCCCTTCTTTTCAGGAAGGTTCATAATAAACGGAATTTTTGCAGAAGAGAGTGGTAATTCTGATGGAGACAATAAAGTCATAAAGTCCATGTTACTCCTACTTCTAAGTAAGCCACAAATAATCAACTCAAAGTATATCTAATTATAGGTTATCCACTCAGTTAAGTCATGAGGACTGCATATGCCCCAATGAAAATGATAAGTAACTTAATTATTGTGGGACATCTATAGCACAAAACACATTCACCTGGAAAATTGAGGCAATAAAGGAGATCCAACCAGTCCATTCTAAAGGAGATTGGTCCTGGGTGTTCTTTGGAAGAATGATGCTAAAGCTGAAACTCCAGTACTTTGGCCACCTCATGCGAAGAGTTGACTCATTGGAAAAGACTCTGATGCTGGGAGGGATTGGGGGCAGGAGGAGAAGGGGACGACAGAGGATGAGATGGCTGGATGGCATCACCGACTTGATGGATGTGAGTTTGAGTGAACTCCAGGAGTTGGTGATGGACAGGGAGGCCTGGCGTGCTGTGGTTCACGGGGTCACAAAGAGTTGGACACGACTGAGCGACTGAACTGAACTGAACTGAACTAAAGGGATATTTGGTCACTTTGAAGAACATGTATACTATCTCAATTGTCTAGCTCAATCTACACATAAGAAATACAGCCCTAAATGATGTTTGCTCAGGATGTGATTTGTACCATGGTATTGGTTGACCTGGCTCAATTCATCTGTTGGCTGAACTGAAGGCTCTGAACTTTATCAAGTTTAATGAAAGAACTTTAGTGATGTCTGATCTATTTGTTACCTCAAGCTACATAAACTCACCCTTTTCACCAACAACATTTTCAATTATTTACTATCTCCAAGTATTGATGAAGTTCTATATTCTAAAATGTTAATAACTAAACAAGCCTAGTAGATAGAAAAGGAAGAAGAGAACAAAAGAAGTTAATTATAATGTTGTGAACATCTCTGTAACCAATATTGGGGAGTAGCTTCACACACACAATTGTATTTAATCTTTACAGTACAGAAGGAAAGACTGATGAAGATGAAGAGACTGAGATTTCAGGCGGGTAAATAATCTGCCCCCAAATAAACAATTCATGGGCTTCCCTGGTGGCTCAGAAACAACCAATGACAGTACTAGGGCTGGGATTCTAATTATGTCTGTTTCATTCTGAAGTCCTTGTCCATACAACTCCATCCTCCTGTCTCTTTCTCTGTGTCACCTACTTTCCTTGTTGATTAAGTTGTAGACTTAAACTTGTTAGCATAAGGTCAAGGGAAACAGATCTGACTGCATTCCTACAAAGCATAGTGCAATCTCCCCCAGTGCAAATTGCTACAATTCACAACACAGTAACAAAAACTTATGCATAAAATCATCATCATGATGTCAAGGTTTCCACTTAGCCCATCTGTCAAGCTGAATACATCCCAGAAAATAAAGACAACAACAACTCTTGGGAAAGAATTCTCCAAATATTGAGTAGTGTATTATAAATCAAAGAAATAAGACATAACAAAAAGAAAAACAACTTTAAGATATTTTTGGTGCTTTCTGAAGGCTTCTAAATGTTGCTTAGATATATAGGATGACTACTTTCATTGGTGAAAAGTCTAGTTAGAAGATCACCTACCTGGGATTTTTGTGAAACAAGAAGGAAAAATATCAGAATCAAATTGATCTAAACTGTAGCTTTCAGTTCTAAGTAATCAGTAAGCTGTTCAGACTTCAAGATGTAGGTCAGGAATTGGCAAACTTTTTCCATAAAGTGTCAGATAATAAGTACTTTAGTCTTTGCAGGCCACATGATCTCTGCTATAACTGCTTCACTCGCCCGCTAAATTGCTTCAGTCGTGTCCACCTCTGTGCGACCCCATAGACGGCAGCCCACCAGGCTCTGCCATCCCTGGGATTCTCCAGGCAAGAACAATGGAGTGGGTTGCCATTTCCTTCTCTAATGCATGAAAGTGAAAAGTGAAAGTGAAGTCACTCAGTTGTGTCCGACCCTCAGCGACCCCATGGACTGCAGCCTACCAGGCTCCTCTGTCCATGGGATTTTCCAGGCAAGAGTACTGGAGTGGGGTGCCATCGCCTTCTCCAGCTGTAACTGCTTAGCTCTGCCATTATCGCATACGAACAGAAAATACAAAAATCAGAGTGGGTGTGCTCCAGTATATGTATGTATGTGTGTGTGAATATATATAATAATATATATTATGTATGTGTGTGTGTATATATATATATATATATATATATATATATTTACAAAATATATGTAGTGGGCCAGATTTTTCCCATAGCTTGTAATTTGCCAACCTCTAGCTTAGGCTTGGAGAAGGCAATGGCACCCTACTCCAGAGTCGGACATGACTGAAGTGACTTAGCAGCAGCAGCTTAGGCTATTCGTTCTGCCTAGGGTGGGATGGAAAGAGATTGCCTCAGAGTCAATGTCTGTCACAATAAGCTCTTGATGGGGAGAGAAGGAGACAGAAGGTAGGAGGAAGACCATGGCGATGTAGTGATGCTGAAGCCAGCAGCGAAGTGGATGTGTTAGAGAAGCTGGAGGGGACTCTATGGGTACGGCCTGGACTGGAGACAGAAGGCAGTGACCCATTAGTTTCAGGAATTCATTCTCATTAGCAAAATTAAAGGCTGAAGTAGAGCAAGGGGTCTGAGAATGTCTTCAAATGAAGTCTTTTGAAGTTCCTATATGTAAAAAAAAAATTAACCTACTGACACTCTTGTTATATCCAGACTGAGGGAGTCTCACCTCACAAGAGTGATCCTGAGTCAACTGAAATGTCCAAATCTGTGCCCAAGAAAATCAGAGGTTCAAGGGTGGGTTGCAAGCATCAATGGTAGACAAAGATGAAAGCTCTAATTCTGACATTCTATGATTGTGTGATTTAATTTATTTTTGCCCCTGCTGTCAGATGGATAAATAGCTATATGTGTGTGTGTGTATCTACATGAGACTACTAATATTCCCATTTGAAGATGTCATTATCTATTGAGGGCATCACTGCAGTAAATGTGTCAAGTGCTAGATTTCCACAAGAACCTCAGAGTTGGTTTAACCTGACATTGCTGTTTCTCTCTGTACAAGAAATGGATGGCTCGTATTTGCTCATTTGTTTAATTTACCTACAACTTTTAAATAACACAATCCAATAGTCCTGATCTTCATGTCCTCATGAGCTAAATGTCAGTGATGACTGGCTGGATCTTGTCTTCCTCTGTCCAGGCTTCCATAACAAAATAGATTGGGTGGCTTAAACAAGGGAGTTTGTATTCTCAGAGTTCTGGAAGCTGGAAGTCCAGAATCAGGTACAAGCACTGTCGTTTCCTGGTGAGGATTCTCCTCCTAACTCTAAGGTAGCTGCTTTCTCACTATGTGCTCACACGGCAGGAGGAGGAGGGAAGGAGACAGAGAGAGCAACCTCTCTGGTGACCATTCTCCTAAGGCTCCTAATCCTATATGAGGACTCTTCTCTCATGACCTGATTTTGATCATGACCTGAACAAAACCTAAATATCTTCCAAAAGCTCATCTCCAAATACTGTCACCTTGGGATTAGGGCCTGAATATATGGATGGAGGGATAACATTGAATATATTATTTCATTCAATAGTAAATCTCATAGGCTATGAAGAGAAGGACCTCAGAGAAAAACAAAACAGATAATTTTTAACAACTGGAAGAGAATAATGTTTTCTTTCCTTCCAAGATCCCTTTCAGTTCAGTCACTCAGTCGTGTCTGACTCTTTGCGACCCCATGAATCACAACACACCAGGCCTCCCTGTCCATCACCAACTCCCGGAGTTCACCCAGACCCACGTCCATCAAGTCAGTGATGCCATCCAGCCATCTCATCCTCTGTCATCCCCTTCTCCTCCTGTCCCCAATCCCTCCCAGCATGAGAGTCTTTTCCAACGAGTCAACTCTTCGCATGAGGTGGCCAAAGTACTGGAGTTTCAGCTTTAGCATCATTCCTTCCAAAGAAATCCCAGGGCTGATCTCCTTCAGAATGGACTAGTTGGATCTCCTTGCAGTCCAAGGGGCTCTCGAGAGTCTTCTCCAACACCACAGTTCAAAAGCATCAATTCTTCAGCACTCAGCCTTCTTCACAGTCCAACTCTCATATCCATACGATCCCTTTAGAAACCAGCAAACAAAAATCATTTTTGTTTATCTCTATTTAATCTCATGTTAAATCAATTTTGCCATTTTTGTTATTTTTAACTTCTTCATTTAACTCTATCCTTCTCGTCAGACTTTTTTTCATGATGAATTGTTTTTAGGTAACAGAGTTTGGAGGGCTAAAATAAAAATTAGATGAAAATGCTTGACATGGGTATATTAATAGAAAGTATTATCTCCTTTTTTTTCTTTTGACTGATTAAATATAGGAAGAACTAGTGAAGCATTTTTACTCCACACTCTACAGATCTGAGCTCTGGCTCTAATGGCCTGCCTTAGCAACGAGTATTTTGATGACAAAGGCGTTCACAGAACTTGCCCTTCTACAGTCACTGGAAATTGAGTTACTGCCATGAGACTGGCAAACAGACTGACTGCAGGTTTTATATGAGAAAAACACTACCTGGGTTGTAATTGAGTGTGGATTTCATCAGAGGTGGAAACTGTCCTGCTGATAAGTTTTTATCTTTGGCGACTACTTTGCTCCAGTTTCTAGCACAAAGCCAGACACCAAAAAGACATTCAGTGTGGGCATTCCCATTGTTTCTTTGCCAGGAAGCATCCTTTGAGCTGTGACTGAGGACCACTCAGGAAGATAATACACTGAAATGCTGAAAGAAGGTGTTAGAGCAATTATCTTTTGGGAGCAGGAGAAGTTTGTTCCTCCGAGCATAGTTCTAGTTGTTTAGCAGAAAGAAATGTCAGGCATTTTTAACTACATTTTGTCATAGACAGCTGTGACACTTTATGCAGTAGTTCCTTTTATTTTTGCACTCCTTTAACACCAACAATAAAGAAAGTTTACTTTTTCCTCTTTTATAAGCTCACAATACATGATGCACAGTCATTGCAATTATTCCCAGAGGTGGCATAGTCTTGCATTTATCTCTTTTAATCACTCATCGGAGGATACCATGTTTCCTATTAGCAGCAGTGAACTTGATGTCATTATGCATAATTTCTTCCAGATGAGCAGTAGCACTTAACTTTCTGGTTCAAAATACTGATTTATGCTTAAAACAAGCCCAGCTTCTAGAGTGATTTCCCAGAGCAGAGAATTCAAGTCTAATTAAACACAATGTTTCCCCATCAATGTTTTCTCTGCGTCCAAAGCATTCCTTAAGAGGTAGTCAGGCATCAAGCCGGGAAATAATTTTTAGGTCTGGGGTGGACATTAATAGAGAGCGTAGCTTACTGATGCATGACAAGATTCGTGAGCAAACTAAAAATAATTTACAGAATGGTCAATTTTTTTAAAATGCTGCATTGCAGGGCTTTATGCTCACTCTGCCTCATTGCACTCTCATAATCCTTATTGAGGTTTTCCTCCTATGTAAAACACAGAAATAGGAATTTAAAAGAAAGGCTGGAATTAACTGCTACAATTTACCAAGTGCTTACTTTGTGTCAATGTGTTAAACATATTACATAGTATTACAGATAATGAAATCCCTTATCCAAAAGCCCTAGCCCTGTGTATTCCAGAATTCAGAATTGTTTAGATGTTTAAAGATAATAAAGGGGAACAGGGAATTCCCTAGCTCTCCAGTGGTTAAGACTCTGTGCTTTCTCTGCTGAGGGCCCCAGTTTGATCCCTGTGGCATGCCTCCCCCCACAAAAAAAAGGAAAAGAGAGAGAGATAATAAGGTACATGTATCCCATGTTTTGCAAGCAAGTGAGAGCTGGTATAACATTTTGGAGGCAAATAAAATATTTGCAGTGAAATACAAGAGTCATCCTATTAAGCGGGACTAAAAACACACCCACTAAAAAAGGTATTACATCAGTAATCATCAATATGCTTGTCATATATTTGCAAAATACTTTTTTCAAGGTTTTTGGATTTTGTACATGTGAATTAGTTATTGTAGATGTTTGGGCAAGTTGTTTAAAGGGAGATTAAATAATCTGGGGAGGGAGGAGGGAGGAGGGTTCAGGATGGGGAGCACAGGTATACCTGTGGCGGATTCATTTCAATATTTGGCAAAACTAATACAACATTGTAAAGTTTAAAAAAAAATAAAATTAAAAATAAATAAATAAATAATCTGCTCAAAGTTACTACAGCTAGAAATCAGCTAGACTAAGATTCAAACCCAGGACTGTCTGCCTCCAAAGTCTATGTTCTAGCAGATGAAGAGAATAAGATGGTCAAACATCCTAGGGTATGATCTCAAAGCAGAGCAAAATAGAGGTGCTGCAGAGGGAGGAACATGATAGGAAAAACAAAGACAGTATGTTGAATAATGAAAGAGGGAGCCATAACACGAGCCATCCAGAGTTAACAGAGAGATGATGAAGTGCCATCAGAACGAGAAGGGTGGGGGACTTCCCTGGTGGTCCGGGCGTTAGGAGTTTGCCTTCCAATGCACGTGTGGGTTCACATCGCATGCCTTGGGGCCATAAAACCAAAACATAAAACAGAAGCAGTATCATAACAAATGCAATAGACTTAAAAAAAAAAGAAAGGACAAGAAAGGTGATAGGCTGAGTGAGAAGAGGAAAACAGTGTGCTGGGTCTCCATGCGCTTGTCTGGAAAAGGTGAGGCTGAGTGTACAGATGGGAAACTGAGGCTGTGTAGATGACAAGAATCTGCTCATTGGATCAAAACTGTCTCCAATTTCCACAGCTTCTGGATATTTAGCAAATGATATTTAAATGATGCCTAAAACAGTGAAAGTGAAGGTGTTAGTTGCTCAGTCATGTCTGACTATTGGCTGTAGCCCTCCAGGCTCCTCTGTCCATGGGATTTTCCAGGCAAGAATACTAGAGTGGATTGCCATTCCCTCCTCCAGGGGATCTTCCAACCCAGGGATCGAACCCAGGTCTCCTGCATTGCAGGCAGATTCTTTACCATCTGAGCCACCAGGGAAGCCCACCATGTGGCAAACACTAGGGATAAAGTGATGGAGATAATAGGCATGCGTCTGCATTCCTGGTCCCAAAACTTATTAGCTGTGCAACCTTAGCAAAGTTGCTTAACCACTTTGTACTATACTCAGTTCAACTGTAAAATAAAGATACTCATATCTACCTCATAAATAGTAAATATTAAGAATTAAATGTTTAAGGACATGAAAAGAACTTAGCACACTGCCTGGTGCAAAGCAAGTGATATAACCTTAGCCAATATTATTCCATGAATTTTATCCTTTGGGACAACTGGTTACTCCAATCAAAGAAAAACTCCCACATTCTGGGAGTATCTGCAAACAGCAAACCAGAGAACAAAGCACCAACTTCTGGTCAAATATAATTGCTGTCCAATAAGCAACCCTGGTGAGTCTGCTCTATTTTCAGCTCCAAGTCTACTTGTTGTGCTATCTTGAGTGAGTCATTTAACAGCATCTGCTTCCCCTTCTGTGAATTGACTTCTGCTCTTTAACTCAAGGGTGTTGCAGGCAGTTCAGGGATAAATGAAGGAGAAATCATTGTTCCAGCTAATACACTGCTTTAAAACATTTCTTTATAGAAAATTCTCTTGAACTTGAAGACTAGGAAAGACACATTCCGAAAGAAAGCAAGCGTCCCTTGCATATTTATACCTGCATGAGTAGAATCTGTATGAGCAACCACCAAGTAAGTAAAAGGAACCTGAACAAATATTGCTTTGCTCAGTCTCCCAGTAATATTCCCATTCAAAAGTATGGTGCTTGTTTGAGTACAACTATCATTTTCTCTCAAGTCAGAAAATTGAGAATTACTAAAAGAAATTATCTATTTCAGCTGCTTTTACAATAGAGATGGATAATCCAAAGGATGGTCATTTGTTCCCGGCAAGTATCATTAATAAAATGTCTTGTGGGCAGTTACTTTCATTGAAAACCATGTGTGGTTCTCTGCCTACCTGCCTATCTATACAAGGTGGTTCTGCAAAAGAAGAGAGTCAGGATCCGATGACTTGGGTCCACAACTGGGAAAGCTGCTCCTAGGTGATAATTAACTGAAAGTACAGTGCTTTGTTATATTTTCTATAAATAAAATGTGGAGAATCCATGTTTAAACTGCAAGTGGAAAACCACCACCTTTATTACAAGAAATAAATCTGGAAAAGCTTGAATCTTATAACTATAGCACCCTATTCTCTATGGGATACATTTCCTAAAATTTAAGGGCAGTAGCCAAGGGGCATAAAACATTATCTTTTGTCTGGAATGGAAAACTAAAATAAGGAGACAGCAGCTTATAGAATAGACCTAACTCCTCTCCCCCAAATACAGATACACTCAGTCTGGATTTTCTCATCTTCCAATCATTCTCCAGTCACACTCAAGCACTTACAGATCCCCAGCCCTGCTGAGAAGTCTCTTCAGTCTGTACAGCTTATTCCCTTTCCCATGCCTTCCTCTAATCTTCTGATTAACTCATAATTCATGGTTCACTTTGTCACTCTGAGAGAGCTTCCCCGACCTGTCTTAGATAAGTGCCCCTCCATTGTGCTCACTTAGCACATGTCCCTCGGATTGATGAAGGTTTCGCTCCTTCTCTTCCTCTTCCTCTTGACAACAAGCAAATTGGAGACAGAGGCTCTGTTATACTCGTAACTGAATCCTCAGAACCCAGCAGTATAATGCTAGTCATATAACTGCTGCTACTGCTCAGTCATGTCCGACTCTGCAACCCTATGGCCTGTGGCCCACCAGATTCCTCTGTCCATGGGATTTCCCAGGGAAGAATACTGGAGCAGGTTGCCATTTCCTCCTCTGAGGGATCTTCTGGACCCAGGAATCGAACCTACATCTCCTGTATCTCCTGCATTGGCAGGTGGATTCTTTACCACTAAGGCACCTGGGCAAACCCAGTCATATAACAGACACTTGGAAAACATCTATGGAGTGGTGACTGATGGAATGAATGAGGCTACATGGATGAATTTAATCAAGGGATTACTGATTTTTTTTTCTAGTTGACTGTACCATTGCCTAGGTCAACATCACAATACAAATTTATCATATATAGCTCATAAACAGGCTTGTGGGTTTGTAGCCATCTAGAGCTGGCAGCTCTAGATCATCATGAGGTTCCAATTCTAGTTCAGAGTGTAAGTAAAGTTATGGTTATAACCTCTGTCACAGAAAAAATAAATATATCTTGGCAACACATTAGTAGTTTTGCTGATGAGAATGAACAGAGTGAAGAGGGGAAATCTCATTAAACTTGAAAGTATTTTTAGACAGAGAACATTGGCATTAGATTGTCAGAAAATCAAATGGAAGGAAATTGTGATGAACAGTAAATATGTTAGTGAAAATGGTCAAGTGGAATCATAATTCAAAGAACTGCTTACTATTTCTACCAAATCACAGTCTGGTTGCCCAGCAACTGCTTCATACGGGAGCTGCAGAGATTGATGACATATTAGATCCCAACCTCAACAGTGGACTGACAAGCCACACCATTAAGTCCTGCAATCTGACTTGCACTAGCTTCATCACCTTATTACATTGTGAATGAGTCTTATCTTTCACCTACACAAAAGATGAGGTCTATCAAAAGAGCACACAAATATCTTCGATGCTTTGAGATACCTTGAATGTCTTTAGGATAGCTGAATTCATTATACATACAGATTCAATTATCTGTGCTGTCTCAGACTCTTTCCACTGCACTAGTTATATGCTAGTGATGAAAGGTGATATCCAGGCTAGTCCTTGTAGAAAAAAGGATGCATGCTGTCTGTGCCAGTTTTGAGTCTCATCTTCCTTCTCATCTCTTACTTTACTGCCCACTCTCAAAAGAAGGAAAACAGCAAACTATAAAGCTAAGGTTAACATTTTTTGTTAATCAATAGGAGAAAAGAACTGTAATAGAAAAGATACAAAAGGATATCAATGAATCCACATACAAAATGAATAAATAAATAAATACAATTAAATGAACATCTATTAAGGATTACTATACCATTCTTATATGTTATAAATGTCAAACATTCTAATATGCATTTGGGTTAATACACTGATTACTCATATGAATTAATTTTATGATACATACTATTAATAGCATTCTCATTTTTTAGGTGAGGAAGCTAAAGCACAGAAAGTTTAAATAACTTAATACAGGTCAAATATCAAGAAAGTATCAGAACCTGGATTCCCAGACTGCCTGCCTTCAAAGACTGAGAATAAATGAAGGAGACTAAGTATAGAAGAAAATACTTGTGTCTCTAGTAATCAAAGAACTACAAATCAGACCAAACAAACAGCAAGCTGTTATTTACCAATTCAGCTATGACTTTAAACAATGATATTCAGTGTAGACAGTGTTTGTACAGCATTTCATGTGAGGAATCACTACTTTACTCTCAACTTTTTGTTTAGTTGTACTACAGCGAAATGACAAAAATTTGGAGGTGTAAGAGGGATTTTCCACATTAATCACAATATACATACTTTCAGTGAATCATAGGCATCTTTATAATTATTTTCTTTCATCCTCTGTTGTCTATTTCTTGAAATGTAACTTGATGTCTATTTAATCTACTAAAAAATGGGCTTGTAAAAATATTTGGTGTAGACAAGGATAAAGTAAAACTGAGACTTTTAAATATTCACTGTAGACAAGGATAAAGCAAAACAGACTTTAAGAAACCACTGATGAGAATACTAATCAGCATATACTTTCTAGGGTGAACCTAGGCATTATGCAGGAGGATTTCAACGCTTGTATCTTTGACCTAATAAAAAAAATCTATTCTAAAGAAATAACCAGAATTTTAGGGAATCACAAACATTAAAGAATATTTGCTAAGGCATTGTTTAGAATTGTAAATAATTGAAAATAATCTAATGTCCAAAATTATGAGGCTATTAAAGAATATCTAAAATCAGAGCATAGAAAAATTCAGTGTAACATAAAGTGAAATCAGCAGAATATAGTTATGCTTATTGAATGACCCCTCTATCATATATTCAAACACAGAGACACGTGTGTATATGAACACAAAAACACATATATAGAACTACTTTGCAAAGAGAGAAAGAAGGGAAGGGATAAAAATATGTCAATATTTTTGAAATATGTCAATAACTGAAATATGTCAATAACTTTCAGTATTTATTTTTAGATAAAAAATAAGAGTTTATCTTTTATTTCTAACTATTTCTAAATTTTTCACAAGGCTTTATGCTTCTTAATGTAAAGGTATTACAGGAGCCTGGCAGGCTACACTTCATGGGGTTGCAAAGAGTCAGACACAACTTTCACATGCACATGTATTAAAAATAATGAAACTCTTTACTATCTTCTAATAATTCTCTTTGAACCTAAATTAGATGACCATAAAACTAATCTAGTCATGAATTATGCTCAATCACTAATGTTATACAATGACTCAATATGTTTACCACTCCAATTTAACATTTTAATTTAAATAGTATCTTTAGTGCCTTAAAGCAGAGGTGATAATATGAAAATTTCAGTTTTAAAAAATATCCATAGATCAACACTGTGTTTTGTAGTGTACAAAGTCCTTCCTCAGAGAATATAGAACTAGTTTGATCTTAAAGCAACTTTTGAGTAGGCAAATTCTAATATAAAAACAGAAGAAAAGAAGCAGACTTCACTGTTAGATTCCTAGGGCAGCATGATGCCTGTTCTCTCACCTTATCCTTACCCAGCACTGAACTAAGCAGATGCGAAGTTCTACCTGGCCAGGATCACGTGGTTGGTCAGCAGTAGGATCAAGGCCCAGATTAGGACCAAGATCTTTGATCCTCAGTCTGGTACACTTTCCACTAACTCATCAGAATAATCATGTGGTCATTTTGTGAGGAACACACCTGGAAGAGGATTTCCATTTTCCTGAGCTCCTAGGCTCATGTAGAAAACCAGCATGGAGCATATAGACTTTTGAGTAGACTAAGCCTGAGATTAATTAATAACCAAGTGTTTGCTACATGATTTTTGCAAGTCACTGAATTTTTCTTGGTCTTTTAATCTGTAAAACAAGAATAATGATGCCCAAATCTGTAAGGCTGTTATAAAGATGAACTAACACAAGGTATGTAATATGTGCATGGTGTCACATGAACCTTGGATACAACACCTCCTGCCTGCTCCTGCCACCCATCTCCTCACCGCCTCGCCCCACTGATGCACACGGGCACAGCCTTGGTTCAAGCCTGCCCATCGTCCTTCCTGATTCAAGAAAACATGAAGTTAAGCACCATCCTACAAAGAAGTAATATAGAACATAATGGGTTTCAAACTTTAAAAAGCCCACTTTCCCTAAATACTTTCTTATAACTCAGTACATTTGCTAAAAAGAGTGTTCAAGCTAATATAGACCATCAAACCTCTTCTGATGCCAAAAATAAGAAGCTACTTGGATAATGCAGCATTCAGTCATATGTTCAGCTTAGAAAATGTTAACTGAGTAAAATGCAATTTTGACTACAGGTGACCAGGGGCTTCTGAAATCTTTCGTTTTTGTTATTTTCTTTTTAAACATGGAAAATCTGGATTGAAGATAAGCAATGGGAAATGCACATACATTTTATCCTGTGACTCAGAGGGCTTTTTACTAAGCCTAAAAGCTTTTGGCTAAAGTGCAAAAACACTAGAGACTCATTTTGAATAGCAAGAGAAATTGAAAGGATTTCAACTTGACAGTTCCAATGGCTGGCAGGAGGTACCATTTTTTAATTGATTTTTCAAAAACATTTAAGTCATCAAGCTTGTAGATTTTAACCTTTCCAATTGAGTATTAGCAAACCTTCTTAAGGAATGAGACTTTTGAAAAATCCTGTTATCTAGACTCTTACTTTGGAAGTGGGGAGTCTGGAGACACCGATGGTAATCCTAATGGAATGAAGGTTCCCAAATGAATTTTAGATATAAGGCCAAATTCTTAATCACTTACATGAATATAGCAGAGAATTCAAGGAAAGTCCTCGTTAGAATAGCTCCTGCCACAAAAACTCTTGCCAGCAAGTTTTTAAATCAGGCTTTTTTGGTTTTCTCTTCTTTGCCCACATCTGCTAACCTTGCAGTAGGAATGCTTGAACAAAATGTTCGTTAATTACAAGGAGAGTCCAGAGAGTGATCCATATATCTAAGGAACCAATCTTATAAGAGTCAGACTGCCAGTAAATCAGGTACCTGGAGGCAGCTTGAGTGGGTGAAGCCCTTTGGTGCTCCTATCATTGTTTATTCAAAGTAAAAAGATTCTAAATTATAAGATGAAATGCAGTGAAGCCCAACAAAACTCTCATTTTATCCTTCATGATTATTTTCCCTCTCATTGGAGATATCTAATATTCAGTTATGAACACATATTTTTGCTCATTCTTTTTGAGGTTACAATTGTTCTACTGTTCCATGAGCATAAACTTTCCCTACCAGTTATATCATCAAACACTGAATAAGATAGTTATTTTTTCAAAAATCCTGTAGTACTAAGCCATTTGAGTTTTAGAGAAAAAAAATTATGACTTATAAACAATTATTTATTGTCTTACTTACTCTTCTGCGATTTTTGTTCACATCTCCTTTGGAGCATTGAAAAATACTGCTATAAAATCACAATGAACATTTTATATAAAAAACACATAAAATATAAAATACAAAAGTAGAGACTTTATGATGTAGCAGAATTCCCTGTGTATATGTCTGTATTCCCTGAAGGTACAGAAATTGTTTCTTTCCTGCTCGTAGCTTCTTGCCTTGGCACACAGCAGGCACTTAATCAATGTCTGATAAATGACACTGAGGTAGGATGTAGATGGGCTCCCCCTCCCACTGGGTAAAGCAATAGGAAATTCATTCCCTGTGGACTGAAACACCAAGATAAGAATAGCAGGATAATTAAGAGAGAAGGCTGGGCCCTGCCCAGATCACATAATTCTCAATCTCAGTCAGGAGACCTCCCCAACCACACACGTGCAGAAAGGCTCCTAGAAGGTCAAAGGGAAATGATGCTAAGGAATGTTCTACCCATAGGCCTCTTCAGTGGAATCCATCTTGGCTAAGAGATGCATAAGCACATTTGAGAGGATCCTTAGATATACCAAATATGGACTCTGAACCAGACAGATCAAAATGATTGGCCAAAGGGAAACCAGAAGAAATGCCCCATAAAAGTAATGCAAACTGCTCTGAGGGTGTGATTCAGGGGCTCTCCGTCTGAGTCTGCCTGTGTATCTATCCACATATACTGTACTATTTTTCCTTCTAATAAATACTTGCTTCACTACTTTCCATCTTTGCAGGAACTCCTTTCTGCAAAGCTGAAGGCCAGCTTGTCACTGACCACTGGTCTATTGGCTAGGCTTTGGTACTCTCACCACCACGACCTGGCCTCAATTTCTGGTTTGGAACCCAAGCCCCACTCTAAGCCATTGCAGGCTGAGGCCACCCAAGATCAACATGACAGATTCTGATTTACTTCTGTTGGTATTATTGGTCATGTCTCTCATACAATGAGAAGGAAGTTTTAAGAAGTACCATGATTATCCAAGGTCAATCAGTGCCAGCTGCTGCTGCTGCTGCTAAGTCACTTCAGTCGTGTCCGACTCTGTGCGACCCCATAGATGGCAGCCCACCAGGCTCCCCCGTCCCTGGGATTCTCCAGGCAAGAACACTGGAGTGGGTTGCCATTTCCCTCTCCAATGCATGAAAGTGAAAAGTGAAAGTGAAGTTGCTCAGTTGTGTCCGACCCTCAGTGACCCCATGGACTGCAGCCTTCCAGGCTCCTCCGTCCATGGGATTTTCCAGGCAAGAGTACTGGAGTGGGGTGCCATTGCCTTCTCCATCAGTGCCAGAGGCAGAAGCAAATCTTAGATGATCTTTCTGCTGTCCTGAGAGAGTGACCTTTCCACAACAGTATCCTGTTTCCAAGCAATCTCCTGTCTTAACTTGATAGTGACAGAGTTAAATACCCACAGTGGTTGCAAACAATGTATCAAGTCTCACAGATGTGTCTGTGTTGGAGATAGCTATAAACTTCCTATAAAGTTGGCTGCCCAGCCAGATGAGTTACACTCACTAATGAATATAAACATTTGGTTGTCTAATCAAATATCGCTAATTCCCCAGACAAAATAATCACTCTTTTGGGTTCTTAGGAGAAAATTCTCTCCCTTCCCACTTCTGGTCACTCAACAGTTCCTGCAAATCTTGTGCTCTTCGATGAATCTAAGGATTTGAGGTGGAAGGAGGTACAAAGGAAACCAGAATTTCTTGCAGGCTACTCCTATTTCCCAAAACTCGTATCTCCCCTAAGGTAGTAAAGCACAGAGTCATAAATGGGGGGAACAAAATGCCAGGGAGATGACACAAGAATGCAGGAAAAAAATAAAATTTATATCTCAAAACATTATCTAGACATAAATATATATAAAGTATGTTTACAAATCAGGAAAAAAATATAATACTAAAGCAAGAACATGAATAGAAGATTTACAAAATAAGAAATAATATATGTCCCATCTCTATTTTTAAAATGGTCAACTTTACTAGTAATTGAATATAAATGTGAAGATACAACCAGAGATTATCATACTAAGTGAAGTAAGTCAGAAAACACAAATACCATATGATATCACTTATATGTGAAATCTGAAATATGATACAGATGAACTTACCTGTGAAACAGAAATAGACTCACAGACACAGAAAACAGATATGGCTGCCAAGGGGTGGCAAGGTTGGGGAGAGATGGACTGGGAGTTTAGGGTTAATAGATGCAAACTATTGCATATAAGATGGATAAACAATAAGTTCCTACTGTATGGCACAGGGAACTACTTCAATATCCTAAGATAAATAATAATGGAAAAGAATATAAAAAGAATCTATGTATATGTATAATGAGTCACTTTGCTATAGAGCAGAAATTAACATAAAACTTTAAATCAACTATACTTCAATAAAACAACAAATTGAAACTTAAAAAAAACAAACTCTTATACTTGTAAAAAATTAAAAAGTTTGATAATGGCCTGTATCGAAGAGAGTAAAAGGGCAATCTTGTTAGCAGACTTCTCAAGGAAATATTAAAAATATTCCATTTCTATGACTTTTTCCATCAAAAATAATCATGCAAATTGACAAGGATGGTTGTATAAAGATGTTCATTAAAACAACCTCAATACTCAATAATAGGAAATTGGTTTTCAGTATGGACCAGACATTGCAATAACATCTAATGCAACTGTCAGACAAGATGCTGGGTTAAAACAGAGGTTGATAAAATAGTATTGAATTCTACTCTGTGTGTAGTTCTAAGTCTGAAGCGCCATATAAATGGAATGGTGGCTATTTTTTAAAATACCTTTTAGAGATTTTCTTTTTTAATTTTTAAACTGGGTCATATTTTTGTGATTTTTGAATATGTATTCCTTTTATAATTAGATACACATTAAGCCTTTTGGTCATTGCTAGAAATATAGGAAGGAAAGACAAAATGGAAGGAGGGAGGAGAGGTATCTGGAGTAACATCCCCTAACTTAAAGATTTGGCAGCAAAGAGTGCTAAAGGGGAAAATGTAAGAAGATCAGAATAAAAGACAAAATCCTCTAGCGAACTTTGCCCTTTAATTACCCTGAGTTCATCTCTATGCTGCTGCTGCTGCTAAGTCGCTTCAGTCTATGGCTAAGGTCTATTGGCCAGAGGGTAAAATATTGTATTATCACTTCAGCCTCAGATATGCTTTTATCGTTCACCTGACTTTCTTCTTCAGTGGTTCTTCCAGAAGCCCAATCTCAGCTCCCCTTATGAATTTTTTAAGTTCATAATTCCTAGACTTGCATATTATTTCTGTTCATATCATATGCTCAGGATTTATAATTCTCTTACCTCTCAAAATGCATACATCTTGATATCTGTTAAATACCAATTGATGCTAATGAGCTAATATACTAACTACTTCAAAAGAAATCTTTTCTCACAAACACTTTCTTATAAGGGTACATGTTAGGTTCTTGAGAAAAATAAATTGCAAGCATGGTTCTTATACTCAAGTTTGGGAGACTATAAATAAGAACACCTAATTAACACCAGAGTTTTAAAAACTAACAATATGAGCTACATCACAGAGCAATATGTGTTTTAAGACAGCAGTGTTGTCAGATGAGTTGGAGATTTGGAAATCTTAAGACCTGAATTTGAGACTCATATCTGCCACTTCCTTTATCACTTGAAATTTCTTAATTCCTCTAGGTCACAGTTTCTTTTTTATGTTACACTATAATAGTAATAGTTTGTTCACAGGATTTAAAGAGACCAGGTATTTGTAAACATTGCATTCATGAATGAACAACCATTGATGATGCCCTTCAAATTCATGTATAGTATTACACTCTATGTGATGGTCTTCCTGGTCCACCTCCATGTTAGGCCAACTCTATTCACTTCTCCCTGCCTTACAGAGATGACCTACATTAAAATCAAGTAGGAACAAGGCACCTGAGTCTTAGAGCAGCCACACTTCTACAGCTGAACTATCACATCTAGTTAGATGCTATTACTGGGTCCTGGACCCTGGGAAATAACTAGTCACTTCTCTGAGCAATAAAAAATATTGGACTAAATATATATTTCTGTTGAGTGATATGGATAAAGCAAACAGTATGTGAACCTTATTTTTTAAATATTCCCTTTAACCTATGGTCCTCAGTGCCAAGAATTTTTCAGAAGTTGCAGAAAAGGTAAAGAAGCATAATCCCTAATTTATTTCTGCTTCAATCTAAATGAATAATTTTCAGACTGAAAGAAAGAATTTGCAGTTATTTTAAGGGCTTGGGTCCTATCTTCTAATTTCCCACTTAATTTAACTTTGGCTTCAAAAAGAGTCTGAAATCCCAAACATAGAATACTAGAAGAAGCTCTGATTCCTTTGAAAATGGCAAATCTCTCAAATAGTGGTTGTGATAGTCCATCCACTGTTCTCCTGCCTCCATCTTTACTGAGGTATAATTGACAAATAAAAATCATGCATATTTAGGATGCACATGTGATGATTTTATATAAGTATACACTATGAAATGATTACCATAATCAAGCTAATTAATACCTCCATCACCTCACATTTGTGTGTTTGTGTATATGTAGTAAGAGCATTTAAGATCTATTGTCTTATCTAATCAGGTGTATAATACAGTATTGTTAACTATAATCACCATGCTGGACTTTAAATTCCCATAATTTGTTCATTTTATAATTCAAAGTTTATACCCTTGAATTTGAGAGAACAGGAGAATGGGGGTGTTGTTACATAGGTTCTTGCATTAGAGACTGGCAAATAACACTTTAAAGAGAAAAAAAGATAAAATGCTGTAAATTATGGATTTTATAAGCATGTAATTGAACCAATAGCAGAATCCTGAAACTGCTTATGTAGTAAGTGATTTATGAGCCTTTAGCATATAATCTTACGATCACTGGCTTACTAAAATTAAGTCTCATTGTGAATGTGGAAGAGCTTGTAGACTTATTTTACCTGTAAGTCTGTTAGAATGAGCAACAATGTATTGTATTCAACACTTGCTGATTTCCAAGGCACGTTCACTGAATTTCTTGAAATCTCATAACAGCTCCATAGGCTAGAAATGAGACTGTGTTCCAATTTCAAACAGGAGGAAACAGACAAAAAGTGACGAAGGGTTACAAGGGAGCAAAGCTAGGGACTGGGAGAGCCAGAATGTTGACTTGAACTTGTGACTGCTGATCCAAAGCCCACTGTGCTGGTACTTACTCCCAGTGGCCAAATTTACAGATGTGAAGGTGTTAGGAAGAATATTTACTTTGCAGTTTTTGGAGCTATTTGACAATGGAATGATTTGTTTTATAAACAAACAGAGTCCCTTTAAGTTCAATAATCAAACTAATAGTGAGGTGGCTGAGAAACAGGACAAATAATTCTTGTAATGGTAACCACTCAAGTTTCTGCATCTCTAAATTCTAAATTAGAAATTTCTGTAATGCTTCAATCAATCAAGCAGACCAGATTTTTCCTGGACATGTGCTGCAGACTAAAAATTGCTTAATTTCAAACCATTGTTAAATGAATTGGCACTAGAATGACTTCAACCTAAGTAATCACTGACAGTTTCTATTTAAGTGTTAAATCTTTGTTTTCTGGGTTAATTGCTTCTTTTTCTGGTTTTCATCATATTGGAAGTCATAATTTTGAAGACTGGCTATTACATTTCTGCATACTTTATGCAACTAGTCATGATGCAAAGATAGGTTGTGATTTACTTAAAATATCTTTGCCTATTTGACCCTTTTATCACCTCATAATTAAACACATTTTTGATTTAAATCTATTTTCTTACTTTATATGACCCTCTTTTCTAAATGCAAATAAGAAGCAGGTACTTAAAAATCTCCAATATTTTAGAATCTTGTTGGAAATAAAAAAGCAGGTTGAAGTTCCTTCAATGTTATTTTTTCACCCAGTCTTGTATCTCCTTTACTACCACAGTACTCCCTGACAAGCATGTGTACATGTGAATGTGCTTGTGCCTGCATATTGTATACATATGCACACACATGTGTGCACACAGAGCTACACAGTTCCATTCAAAATAATTTGAAAATTTCACCAGGCACACATTTAAGGTCATACAGGATTTAGGTCGGGCATTTAAATTAGGCTAAATCACAAAACAACCGTCAGCAAAAAATCAGAATTAGTCCTCAGACCTACAGTCCTGTGAATTTTCTTTGCTTCCCTACCCACCCCCCCTTTACCCCACCTGCTTTTTAACCTCACCCAATACCAATAAAAACTGGCTCTGAATGTTCTCAGCTTCATTTCCCATGTGATAAGAAGCCCACTTGTCTTTCTGAGTTTCAGTGCTTCCCAAGATATTGTTTATTCTCCAGTCTTTCCATATCTAGCCATTCTGTTATCACTAAAATTCACTTTCCCAATCCCCCCATGTCACAGCCTGTGCTTGGTTTGTCCAGTTTGAAGAAAGGAGACAGGAGGATCAAACAGAGAAGACAATAGTGCTACCAGGTAAACAATGACAGCTTGTCAA
Source organism: Bos grunniens (assembly GCF_055505025.1). Taxonomy (NCBI): domain Eukaryota; kingdom Metazoa; phylum Chordata; class Mammalia; order Artiodactyla; family Bovidae; genus Bos; species Bos grunniens. Next base: position 12,383,461 of record NC_141190.1, read on the forward strand.
ATCTTTTATTCCCAAGATAACTCGTTCTTCCAAAAGATTAGATAACTTCTCGGAAATCTTCAGCCTATGTCTTAATCATGGGTTAGTAGTTATCACTGTGGAAAATTTCACTGGGACAAGGTTTGTCACAGGTATTACATTTCAATAATTTTTCATGGCCTAATTTTTCCTAAGAAACCAAGTGAGGGGAAAAGTTGCTCATGCTCAGCTAATATATCTATTTAATAGGCAGTTAAATACTTGCTCCTTGGAAGAAAAGTTATGACCAACTTAGACAGGATATTAAAAAGCAGAGACCTTACTTTGCCAATAAAGGTCCATCTAGTCAAAGCTATGGTTTTTTCCAGTAATCGTGTATAGATGTGAGAGTTGGACTATAAAGAAAGTTGAGCGCTGAAGAATTGATGCTTTTGAACTGTGGTGTTGGAGAAGGCTCTTGAGAGTCCCTTGGACAGCAAGGAGATCCAACCAGTCCATCCTAAAGATTCTTTGGAATGACCGATGCTGAAGCTGAGACTTCAGTTCTTTGGCTACCTGATGTGAAGAACTGATCATTTGAAAAGACCTTGATGCTGGGAAAGATGGAAGACTATAGGAGAAGGGGATGAAAGAGGATGAGATGGTTGGATGACATCACCAACTCAATGGGCATGAGTCTGAGTAGCCTCCAGGAGTTGGAGATGGACAGGGAGGCCTGGCGTGCTACAGTCCATGGGGTCACAAAGGGTTGGACACTACTGAACTGGACTGAATTGAACTGAAATGCAGTAATGTCATTTTAAGTGAGTCAAAAAATATTCATTAAAACTGCTGATTTAGAACCCTTCAGTGGCAATATTAGAGTATTTGCCACCACCACCCCCAAACGCCAGTGTGTGAAAGACGATATTTTGGTGCTATTACAGAGAGGCTTCCACTTTGAGGACATACCTAAAGGGCCCAGATTTAAGTCTGAAACTAAGAATCTGACTTTAATGCAAAGCTGCTCACCTACAAATATGGTCAAAACAGACAGTGTCTTAGGTTATCAAAAGAAGTTACCTTTGACCATAAGGTCTACCTGGATAGGATTGCTCTAGGGCCACTAACTCAAGCACTTGAGACTACTATACTTGGTTTTAGAAATTCTTATCTGTTAAAATGAAAATAGACCTGTTTGTATACCATAGTAAGTCAGATTTAGCCATTAATATCTGAGTGAATTAATTTACCAGGTCTTTTCTTAAATAGATAAGAACTTGTATGAATGAAGTCTATTATAATTCTGTTACAAAGAGTAAAATAGAGAGAGGCACAAAACACTACAAGAGAGGGCCATGCATGGCAGGACCCTGTAGACGTGTACAGAGAAAAACAAAATTAAACAATAGGGATGAGGACTTCTGCTTCCTTAAAGATGGAGTAACATATTTTTTCCTAGTCCTCCAACTAAGTACAGCTAAAACGATTGGCCTTATATGCAAAACAAATATAAGACACTGAGTGGTGAGCTAAAGAGGGCAAACTGGCTAGGAGTTTAAGGAGTGACATATTTTTGAGTTACCTTGGGATTTCTTTTTGACTCCTATATCCCAGAATGGATGCTGGAGAAGCCAGTAATCAGGAGATGCTAGTGAGAATAGACATAAAAGCCCCAAGGAAATAAGAGTTCTGATCCTCTCTAGTCAAAGGACCAGGAAAGGAAGAGTTTATCAAGATATAAAACTTTTAGCCCATAGGTGTTCTAGCCCAGTCAAGCACTATGGGAAAACAACAGCAACAAATAGTAGGTCTCTCATCAGAAACCATGGAGGCCAGAAGTGGCATAGGATTCTACAGATGTTGAAAGAGAAGAACTGTCAATCCAAAATTCCGTAACCAGCAAAAATACCCTTCATAAATGAAATGAAAAGATCAAACTATTCTTAGATGAATCGAAACTAAGAGTTTGTCACCAGCAGATCTATCCTAAAAAGAATGACTAAGAAAATTCTCTAAACAGAAAGAAACAATAAAAATAAGGAATTGTGCAACATCAGGAAAGAATAATGAGTAGAACAAAAATATAGGAAATAATAATAGGCTTTCTTCACTTGGATTTTCTAAATTATGTTTGATGTTTGAAGCAGAATGATATCTCTATGAAGTAGTTTTCAATATATGTATAAGAAATATTTAAGACAAATATTTTATAACTGTGAAGAAAAACCGAATGTAAAGGGGAGCAATATTTTTAAATATCATTCAAACAGGTAGACTATGATAAGCTATGTATGTGTAATTTAGCACCCAGTTGTTGTTTAGTCACTAAATAATGTCCAACTCTTTGCAACACCATGTAGCCTGCCAGGCTCCCATGTCCCTGGGATTTCCCAGGCAAGAATATTGGAGTGAGTTGCCATTTCGTTCTCCAGGGAATCTTGCCAACCCAGGAACTGAACCCACATTCTCCTGCATTGGCAGATTCTGTACCAATGAGCCACTAGGGAAGCCTAAATGAATACCTAGATCTCTACTAAAAAAGTGACACAAAGGCATACACTCAAAAACACTTCAAATAAATGGTAATCTAAATATGTTCAAATAAAACACAGGGAAGAGGACAAAGAGAATAGAAATATAAAAAGGAGAGAGAGCCCACAAAAATGGCATTTCTAAAACATCAATAATTACATTAAAAGTAGTCTAAATATATCAATTAAAAAATAGAAATTGGCAGTTTGTTAAAGAGAACAAATGAAAACATGACAACTATATGTTGTCTATAAGAAATTCATCTTAAATAAATATAAAAATATAGATAGGTTGAAATTTTAAAATATGGAAAGATAAACCATGCAACCATTAACAAAAAAGTAGGGATAGTTTTATTAATATCAGACAAAAGGAAAGAAATTTATCAGGGACAGAGAGGTAAATTATATAATGATGAAAGGGTAAATTCACCTAGAAGACAGTAATCCTAAGTTTGTATGCACCAAACAAGAGACATTAAAAATATTAAAGTAAAAATGATAGAATTGAAAGAAAAAATAAAGAAATCAATAGTTCTAGTTGGAGACTTCAACATCTTTCTCTCACTAGTGATGGAAAAATTAACAAAATCACAAGTGTAGAAAAACTCAATAATATCATCAACCTATAAGATCTAATCAACATTTAGAGAATGTTCCATGCAACAACAGCACATTATACAGGAACACCATGAAAAAATATGAAACAGTGTGAGAATTACCAAAATGAAACACAGAGACACAAAGTGAGCAAGTGCTGTTGGAATGTGCCAAAAGATTTGCTCAAAGAAGGATTGCCACAAACCTTTCATTTGCAGAAAATGCAATATCTGTTCAGTTCAGTTGCTCAGTGGTGTCCGACTCTTTGTGACCCCACGGACTGCAGCACGCCAGGCCTCCCTGTCCATCACCAACTCCTGGAGTTTACTCAAACTCATGTCGTTGAGTCAGTGATGCCATCCAACCATCTCATCCTCTTTCATCCCCTTCTCCTCCTGCCCTCAGTCTTTCCCGGCATCAGGGTCTTTTCCAATGAGTCAGTTCTTCACATCAGGTGGCCAAAGTATTGGAGTTTCAGCTTCAACATCTGTCCTTCCAATGAATATTCAGGACTAATTTCCTTTAGGATGGACTTGTTGGATCTCCTTGCAGCCCAAGGGATTCTCAAGAGTCTTCTCCAACACCACAGTTCAAAAGCATCAATTCTTCGGTGCTCAGCTTTCTTTATAGTTCAACTCTCACATCCATACATGACTACTGGAAAAACCATAGCTTTGACTAGATAGACCTTTATTGGCAAAGTAATGTCTCTGCTTTTTAATATCCTGTCTAAGTTGGTCATAACTTTTCTTCCAAAGAGTAAGCATCTTTCAATTTCATGGCTGCAGTCACCATCTGCAGTGATTTTGAAAGTGAAAGTGAAGTCACTCAGTCGGGTCCGACTCTTTGCAACCCCATGGACTGTAGCGTACCAGGCTCCTCTGTCCATGGGATTTTCCAGGCAATAGTACTGGAGTGGATGGCCATTTCCTTCTCCAGGGGATTGAAACCAGGGATTGAACCCGGGTCTCCCACATTGTAAACAGACACTTTACCATCTGAGCCACCAGGGAAGTCCTGGTGGCAGTGATTTTGGAGCCCCCCCAAATAAAGTCTGTCACTGTTTCCACTGTTTTCCCATCTATTTGCCATAAGCAAAAAAGCCTTAAATCAATATTCTAAGCTTCCAATTTAAAAAATTAGAAAAAAGAACAAAATATATCAAATACGAGAGAAAGGAATGAAATAACGAGAACAGAAATAAATACAAACAGAAATGGAAAAACAATAGAGAAAACTAATGGGACAGAGAGAAGAGCATCTCTTGGACAACCAAGAGATAAACCAGTCAGTCCTAAAGGAAAATCAACCCTGAATATTCATTGGAAGGACTGATGCTGAAGCTGAGGCTGCAATACTTCGGCCACCTGATTCGAAGAGCCAACTCATTGGAAAAGACCCTGCTGGGAAAGACTAAGGGCAAGAGGACAAGGGTGCAACATGGAGACAGATGCACAGTATTATATATCCTACATGGAGATAGATGCACAGTATCGAGATATAACAAATAGAATTGTTATACATAAAAATATTTAAAATAATCAAATGGGGTTTAGAATAGGAAAGCAAGGCTGATTCAATATTTGAAAATCAGTCAATATAATCATTCAAGTGATGAGATAATTGGATGGCATCAGTGACTCAATGGACTTGAGTTTGAGCAAACTCAGGGAGATAGTGAAGGACAAGGAAGCCTGCTATGCTGCAGTTTATGGGGTTGCATAGAGTCAAACACAACTTAGTAACTGATCAACCACAACAATGAGGCAGAGGGACGCTGGTTCTTTGAAAAGAAAAACAAAATTGATAAGCCCTAGTAATAGTGGCTGCTACAGCTGCTGCTGCTGCTAAGTCACTTCAGTCGTGTAGACTCTGTGCGACCCCATAGATGGCAGCCCACCAGGCTCCACCATCCCTGGGATTCTCCAGGCAAGAACATTGCAGTGGGTTGCCATTTCCTTCTCCAATGCATGAAAGTGAAAAGTGAAAGTGAAGTCACTCAGTCGTGTCCGACTCTTAGAGACCCCATGGACTGTAGCCTAACAGGCTCCTCCATCCATGGGATTTTCCAGGCAAGAGTACTGGAGTGGGGTGCCATTGCCTTCTCCAGTAATAGTGGCAAAGGGAAAAAAAAAGAGTAAAGAAGCAAACTATTAGGGGGGAGGAGCTAAGATGGCAGAGGTACCTTTAAGAACCCAATCTTCAGTACCCATTTTTCACTAGAGAGCGAGATTACTGGCTTGACTGCTCTCTCTCCCTTTGGACTCTCCTTTTTCTCCACCAGGTCGTCTGTGTCTCCTCCCTAACGCCTCTCTACTCTACCCAACTCTGTGAGTTTCTGTGTGTTCCAGACGGTGGAGAACACTTAGGGAACTGATTACTGGCTGGATCTGTATCCCTCCTTTTCATTCCCCCCTTTTATCCTCCTGGCCACCTCTGTCTCCTTCCTCCTTCTTCTCTTCTCTGTATAACTCCACGAACATCTCTGAGCGGTCCAGTTGTGGAGTGCACATAAGGAAGTGATTACTGGCTAGCCCACTCTCTCCTCTATTGATCCCACCTCATCTCATTTGGGTCACCTCTAACTCCCTCCTCCCTCTTCTCTTCTCCATGTAACTCTGTGAACCTCTCTGCATGACCCTCATGGTAGAGAAACTTTTCATCTTTAACGTAGATGTTTTATCAATGGTGCTGTATAGAAGGAGAAGTTTTGAAACTACTGTAAAAAATAAGACCAATAACTGGAAGCAGGAGGCTTAAGTCCAAACCGTGACTCCAGGGAACTCCTGACTCCAAGGAACATTAATTGACAGGAGCTCATCAAACGCCTCCATACCAACACTGAAACCAAGCACCACACAAGGGCCAACAAGTTCCAGGGCAAGACATACCAAGCAAATTCTCCAGCAACAAAGGAACACAGCCCTGAGCTCCAAGATACAGGCTTCCCAAAGTCACTGCAAAACCATAGACATCTCATAACTCATTACTGGACACTTCATTGCACTCCAGAGAGAAGAAATACAGCTCCACCCACCAGAACACTGACACAAGCTTCCCTAACCAAGAAACCTTGACAAGCCACCTGTACAAACCCACACACAGCGAGGAAACGCCACAATAAAGAGAACTCCACAAACTGCCAGAATACAGAAAGGACACCCCAAACTCAGCAATTTAAACAAGATGAAGAGACAGAGGAATACCCAGCAGATAAAGGAACAGGATAAATGCCCACCAAACCAAACAAAAGAGGAAGAGATAGGGAATCTACCTGATAAAGAATTCCAAATAATGATAGTGAAATTGATCCAAAATCTTGAAATCAAAATGGAATCACAGATAAATAGCTTGGAGACTAAGATTGAGAAGATGCAAGAAAGGTTTAACAAGGACCTAGAAGAAATAAAAAAGAGTCAATATATAATGAATAATGCAATAAATGAAATTAAAAACACTCTGGAGGCAACAAATAGTAGAATAACAGAGGCAGGAGATAGGATTAGTGAATTAGAAGATAGAATGGCAGAAATAAATGAATCAGAGAGGATAAAAGAAAAATGAATTAAAAGAAATGAGAACAATCTCAGAGACCTCCAGGACAATATTAAATGCTACAACATTCGAATCATAGGGGTCTCAGAAGAAGAAGACAAAAAGAAAGACCATGAGAAAATATTTGAGGAGATAATAGTTGAAAACTTCCCTAAAATGGGGAAGGAAATAATCACCCAAGTCCAAGAAACCCAGAGAGTCCCAAACAGGATAAACCCAAGGCAAAACACCCCAAGACACATATTAATCAAATTAACAAAGATCAAACACAAAGAACAAATATTAAAAGCAGCAAGGGAAAAACAACAAATAACACACAAGGGAATTCCCATAAGGATAACAGCTGATCTTTCAATAAAAACTCTTCAAGCCAGGAGGGAATGGCAAGACATGCTTAAAATAATGAAAGAAAATAACCTACAGCTCAGATTATTGTACCCAGCAAGGATCTCATTCAAATATGAAGGAGAAATCAAAAGCTTTTCAGACAAGCAAAAGCCGAGAGAATTCTGCACCACCAAACCAGATCTCCAACAAATACTAAAGGATATTCTCTAGATAGGAAACACAAAACGGTGTATAAATTCGAACCCAAAACAATAAGGTAAATGGCAACAGGATCATACTTATCAGTAATTACCTTAAATGTAAATGGGTTGAATGCCCCAACCAAAAGACAAAGACTGGCTGAATGGATACAAAAACAATACCCCTACATATATTGTCTACAAGAGACCCACCTCAAAACAGGGGACACATACAGACTGAAAGTGAAGGGCTGGAAAAAGATTTTCCATGCAAATAGGGACCAAAAGAAAGCAGGAGTAGCAATACTCATATCAGATAAAATAGACTTTAAAGCAAAAGCTGTGAAAAGAGACAAAGATGGTCACTACATAATGATCAAAGGATCAATCCAAGAACAAGATATAACAATTATAAATATATATGCACCCAACACGGGAGCACCACAGTATGTAAGACAAATGTTAACAAGTATGAAAGGAGAAATTAACAATAACACAATAATAGTGGGAGACTTTAATACCCCACTCACACCTATGGATAGATCAACTAAACAGAAAATTAACAAGGAAACACAAACTTTAAATGATACAATAGACCAGTTAGACCTAATTGATATCTATAGGACATTTCATCCCAAAACAATGAATTTCACCTTTTTCTCAAGCGCACATGGAACCTTCTCCAGGATAGATCACATCCTGGGCCATAAATCTAGCCTTGGTAAATTCAAAAAAATAGAAATCATTCCAAGCATCTTTTCTGACCACAATGCAGTAAGATTAGATCTCAATTACAGGAGAAAAACTATTAAAAATTCCAACATATGGAGGCTGAACAACACACTGCTGAATAACCAACAAAGCACAGAAGAAATCAAAAAAGAAATAAAAATTTGCATAGAAATGAATGAAAATGAAAATACCACAACCCAAAACCTGTGGGACACTGTAAAAGCAGTCCTAAGGGGAAAGTTCATAGCAATACAAGCATACCTCAAGAAACAAGAAAAAAGTCAAATAAATAACCTAACTCTACACCTAAAGCAACTAAAAAAGGAAGAAATGAAGAACCCCAGGGTTAGTAGAAGGAAAGAAATAAAAATTAGAGCAGAAATAAATGCAAAAGAAACAAAAGAGACAATAGCAAAAATCAACAAAGCCAAAAGCTGGTTCTTTGAAAGGATAAATAAAATTGACAAACCATTAGCCAGACTCATCAAGAAACAAAGGGAGAAAAATCAAATCAACAAAATTAGAAATGAAAATGGAGAGATCACAACAGACAACACAGAAATACAAAGGATCATAAGAGACTACTATCAACAATTATATGCCAATAAAAATGGACAACGTGGAAGAAATGGACAAATTCTTAGAAAAGTACAACTTTCCAAAACTGGACCAGGAAGAAATAGAAAATCTTAACAGACCCATCACAAGCACAGAAATTGAAACTGTAATCAAAAATCTTCTAGCAAACAAAAGCCCAGGTCCAGATGGCTTCACAGCTGAATTCTACCAAAAATTTAGAGAAGAGCTAACACCTATCCTGCTCAGACTCTTCCAGAAAATTGTAGAGGAAGGTAAACTTCCAAACTCATTCTATGAGGCCACCATCACCCTAATACCAAAACCTGACAAAGATCCCACAAAAAAAGAAAACTACAGGCCAATATCACTGATGAACATAGATGCAAAAATCCTTAACAAAATTCTAGCAATCAGAATCCAACAACACATTAAAAAAATCATACACCATGACCAAGTGGGCTTTATCCCAGGGATGCAAGGATTCTTCAATATCCACAAATCAATCAATATAATACACCACATTAACAAATTGAAAACTAAAAACCATATGATTATCTCAATAGATGCAGAGAAAGCCTTTGACAAAATTCAACATCCATTTATGATAAAAACTCTCCAGAAAGCAGGAATAGAAGGAACATACCTCAACATAATAAAAGCTATATATGACAAACCCACAGCAAACATTATCCTCAATGGTGAAAAGTTGAAAGTATTTCCTCTAAAGTCAGGAACAAGACAAGGGTGCCCACTTTCTCCATTACTATTCAACATAGTTTTGGAAGTTTTGGCCACAGCAATCAGAGCAGAAAAAGAAATAAAAGGAATCCAAATTGGAAAAGAAGAAGTAAAACTCTCACTATTTGCAGATGACATGATCCTCTACATAGAAAACCCTAAAGACTCCACCAGAAAATTACTAGAACTAATCAATGACTATAGTAAAGTTGCAGGACATAAAATCAACACACAGAAATCCCTTGCATTCCTATACACTAATAATGAGAAAACAGAAAGAGAAATTAAGGAAACAATTCCATTCACCATTGCAATGGAAAGAATAAAATACTTAGGGATATATCTACCTAAAGAAACTAAAGACCTATATATAGAAAACCATAAAACACTGGTGAAAGAAATCAAAGAGGACACTAATAGATGGAGAAATATACCATGTTCGTGGATTGGAAGAATCAATATAGTGAAAATGAGTATACTACCCAAAGCAATTTATAGATTCAATGCAATCCCTATCAAGCTACCAACGGTATTGTTCACAGAGCTAGAATAAATAATTTCACAATTTGTATGGAAATACAAAAAACCTCGAATAGCCAAAGCGATCTTGAGAAAGAAGAATGGAACTGGAGGAATCAACCTACCTGACTTCAGGCTCTATTACAAAGCCACAGTTATCAAGACAGTATGGTACTGGCACAAAGACAGAAATATTGATCAATGGAACAAAATAGAAAGCCCAGAGATAAATCCATGCACATATGGACACCTTATCTTTGACAAAGGAGGCAAGAATATACAATGGATTAAAGACAATCTCTTTAACAAGTGGTGCTGGGAAATCTGGTCAACCACTTGTAAAAGAATGAAACTAGAACACTTTCTAACACCATACACAAAAATAAACTCAAAGTGGATTAAAGATCTAAATGTAAGACCAGAAACTATAAAACTCCTAGAGGAGAACATAGGCAAAACACTCTCTGACATACATCACAGCAGGATCCTCTATGACCCACCTCCCAGAATATTGGAAATAAAAGCAAAAATAAACAAATGGGACCTAATTAAACTTAAAAGCTTCTGCACATCAAAGGAAACTATTAGCAAGGTGAAAAGGCAGCCTTCAGAATGGGAGAAAATAATAGCAAATGAAGCAACTGACAAACAACTAATCTCAAAAATATACAAGCAACTCCTACAGCTCAATTCCAGAAAAATAAATGACCAAATCAGAAAATGGGCCAAAGAACTAAATAGACATTTCTCCAAAGAAGACATACAGATGGCTAACAAACACATGAAAAGATGCTCAACATCACTCATAATCAGAGAAATGCAAATCAAAACCACTATGAGGTACCATTTCACGCCAGTCAGAATGGCTGCAATCCAAACGTCTACAAGCAATAAATGCTGGAGAGGGTGTGGAGAAAAGGGAACCCTCTTACACTGTTGGTGGGAATGCAAACTAGTACAGCCACTATGGAGAACAGTGTGGAGATTCCTTAAAAAACTGGAAATAGTTTGATCCAGCAATCCCACTGCTGGGCATACACACTGAGGAAACCAGAAGGGAAAGAGACACGTGTACCCCAATGTTCATCGCAACACTGTTTATAATAGCCAGGACATGGAAGCAACCTAGATGCCCATCAGCAGATGAATGGATAAGAAAGCAGTGGTACATATACACAATGGAGTATTACTCAGCCATTAAAAAGAATACATTTGAATCAGTTCTAATGAGGTGGATGAAACTGGAGCCTATTATACGGAATGAAGTAAGCCAGAAAGAAAAACACCAATACAGTATACTAACGCATATATATGGAATTGAGAAAGATGGTAACAATAACCCTGTGTATGAGACAGCAAAAGAGACACTGGTGTATAGAACAGTCTTATGGACTCTGTTGGAGAGGGAGAGGGTGGGAAGATTTGGGAGAATGGCATTGAAACATGTATAATATCATGTATGAAACAAGTCACCAGTCCAGGTTCGATGCACGATACTGGATGGTTGGGGCTGGTGCACTAGGATGACCCAGATGGATGGTATGGGGAGGGAGGAGGGAGGAGGGTTCAGGATGGGGAACACAAGTATACCTGTGGCGGATTCATTTCGATATTTGGCAAAACTAATACAATATTGTAAAGTTTAAAAATAAAATAAAAAAATTTAAAAAAAAAGAAGCAAACTATTAGTTTCAGGAGTGAAACAGGCTATATCACTACAGACTCTATAGACAACACAAGGATAATAAGGGAATACCAAGAATAACTCTACAGAGATAAATTTGACAATTGGATGAAATGTACCAATTTCTCAAAGAGTATAAACTGTTTACAACTGTGAAACTGGTATAAAATATATAACACTAAAAATATGTTACATAGATTATCTGAATTTGTAATTTAAAATTCCTCTAAAAAAGAAATCTCCAGAGCCAGATGGTTTGGCTGAAGAATCTGATCACATGTTTAAAGAGCAATTAACACATATTCTATGAAATTTTTCCAGAAAATTAGATAAAGGGGGACACTTTCTAACTTGTTCCATGAAATAGGCCTTCCTTTCACATTAAACAAGACTGCTGCTGCTGCTGCTGCTGCTAAGTCGCTTCAGTCGTGTCCGACTCTGTGCGACCCCATAGACGGCAGCCCACCAGGCTCCCCCGTCCCTGGGATTCTCCAGGCAAGAACACTGGAGTGGGTTGCCATTTCCTTCTCCAATGCATGAAAGTGAAAAGTGAAAGTGAAGTTGCTCAGTCGTGTCTGACTCTTAGAGACCCCGTGGACTGCAGCCCACCAGGCTCCTCCGTTTATGGGATTTTCCAGGCAAGAGTACTGGAGTGGGGTGCCAGTGCCTTCACCAATTAAACAAGACAAAAAACAACAAAAAAGAAAACTACAGAGTTATATCCTACATGGAGATAGATGCACAGTATTGAGATATAACAAATAGAATTCAGTTATACATAAAAATATTTAAAATAATCAAATGGGGTTTAGAATAGTAAAGCAAGGCTGATTCAATATTTGAAAATCAGTCAATATAATCCATCACATCAACAAACTAAAGAATTAAAATCGCATGACCACATTGATAAAGTATTTGATAACATTCAGCACCTAGTCATGATAAAAACTATAAAAACTCTCAGAAATCCAGGAATAGCAGGGAATAAGCTCAACTTGATAAATAACAGAAAAAGTTTCAGGTTATTATTTTTGCTTCTTCTGATACACCTGCTATAAAGTACAGGGTCTAGTGGTACCCTCCTTAGACTTCAGCTGCCAGTCACAAGTCCAGGTTGTCACCTGTACTTCTGCATGATTGGCTATAAATTAGAAGTTTGATGAATTTGCTAGAATGGCTTATAGATCCCAAAGAAGCATTTTACATACTACATCACTGGTTTACTATAAAGGGATGTAACTTAGGAAGAGCCAGATGGAAGTTACATAGGGGAAATGTGCACAGCTTCCATGCTCCCTCCCAGTGTACAACTTCTACTCTCCACATGTTCACCAACCTGGAAGCTCTCCAGAGCCTGTCCTCCAGTTTTATGGAAGCTTCACTACATTGTCATGATTGATTACATCATTGGCCATTGGTGATTGATTCAACCTCCAATCCCTCTCCCCTCCCAGGAGACTGGTGGCAGCATCTCTTTTAAGGATGAAATGCTTAAAAAGCTGATTGGGTGGAAGAATTGGTGAATTGGCAAGCCGCATTGTAAAGAGGGGCTCTAGATCCAGCAGGGTTGTTGGATGGAGTTCCTGCATCTCCCAAGTTAGTACCTTTGCTCTCAATGTGTCAGTTTCTCCAAAGATATAGCTCAGTATTTTTCCCCGATATTAGAAGGTTGGCTGGTAGTATTGTGGAAGTCAAATGAGGCCTAGGTTTTGGGACAGAGTAGTTCACCTTTTGGGCTTCCCAGATGGTACTAGTGGTAAAGAACCTGCTTGCCAAGGCAGGAGACACAAGAGACGCAGGTTCGATCCCTGGGTCAGGAAGATCCCCTGATGGAGAGTGTGGAAACCCAGTCCAGTATTTTTGCCTGGAGAATCCCATGGACAGAGGAGCCTGGTAGGTTACAGTCCATAGTGTCTCAAAGAGTCAGACATAACTGAAGTGACTTAGAACACACACACACAGCTCACCTTTCAGTATGGTTTTCGCTTAATCCCCCTGTTTTCATATGATGTCTTACCTATCCCTCCACCCCAGTTGTACCTGCTATTCACAACAACAGAGTGTGTAGCATTTTCACAGAGTAAACACCACCCACCCCCCGCCCCAACCAATGGAGAAGGGGAGGCTAATTGCCTCAGAGAAGAGGGAGAACTTTTAGAAAAGTCTCTTTTAAGTTTTAAATTAAGATGTCCCCTGGTGAGATGATTGATTTGGGAACTAAATCCAAAATTAAGCTCTCTACTCTGCTATTGGCAGCCAGGTACACAGTGGGAAAGGCAGGGCAACTCTGGGGTCAAGGCCATGCTGGCAGAGCTCGGGCCTCTGACCCCCACTGGACCTGAAATCCCACACAAGCCTTGCACACCTCGCTGGAGACAGAGCTGACTCAAGGTGAGGCAACAAGAACTGGAGAGCCACTGACTAGGGCTAGGGAGAAGACCCCACACCTTCAGCCACATAGCACCTCTGGGAGCCCCTCCTGCAGCCACTATATGGAGTGGGGAGGTGGTGGTCCTTCCAGAGGGAGAACTTTTAAAGAAATGGATAGACTACTAGAACTATATCACCTACTAAGACTAAATCATGAAGAAATAGACAATCTTAACAGACCAGTAGCAATCAAGGAGTTTGAATCAGTAATCAAAAATCTCCCAGCAAAGAGAGATTGAACAAATGATTTTATGGTGAATTCTACCAAACATTTAAAGAATTAATGTCAATCCTTCTCAAACTCTTTCAAAAGTTGAAGAAAAGAAAATGATTCCAAACTCGTTTTACAAGGTCACCATTACCCTGGAAGCAAAGCCAGAAAAAGACAGACCAAGGAAAGAAAACTGCAGGTCACAATCCTTGATGAACAGACCCAAAAATCCTCAACAAAATATTAGCAAACTGAATTCAATCGCATATTAGCATGATCATAAGAAAACATGCACTTTACATAAGGATTTAGAAACCACCAACCCTGAAGATAATTTTCAGTTTTTTAAGTTTATAAAGCCAAGCAAACTGTAAATTCTACTTCTTGAATATATTAACTGAAGAATTTTTAAATGTTCTTTGTAGGCAGGTTACAGTAAAGAGTACTCAACAGATGCTGAGACATAAATTAGAAAAATAAAAAGATTCAGACCTTTTAATAGAGTGAGAAAACATTTTACAGCTTTTCACAGATGAGGCCCAGAGTTCTGACTCATTGTACAGCTGGTTATTGGCTGAGCTGAAGATAAAGCTTTGCTTCTTAGTTCTTATTCTAGACTTCTTTCGATTCTACCACTTTGAGTCTACAAAAATAAAGTAACAAAAGATCATATACCAAATTGAATCTAACAGCACATTAAAAAGATCATACACCATAATCAAGTGGGATTTATCCAAGAGATTCAAAGTATCTTCAATATATGAAAATCAATCATACGTAGCGTATGTGATAATGTACATAATGTAGTGTATGTACACTACATTAACAAACTAAAGAATAAGAACCATATGATCATCTCAGTAGGTACAGAAAAAGCTTTTGACAAAATTCAGCACCCATTCATGATAAAAACTCTCCAGAAAATGGGAACGGAGGGAGCCTTGCTCAATATAATATATAATAAAGGCCATATATGATAAACCCACAGAAAACACCATTCTCAATGTTGAAAAACTGAAAAAATTTCCTCTAAGATCAGGAACAAGACAAGGATGTCCACTCTTGCCAGTTTTATTCAACATAGTTTTGGAAGTCCTAGCTATGGCAATCAGAGAAGAAAAAAGGGCATTCAAGCTGAAAAAGAAGTAAAACTGTCACTGTTTTCAGATGGCAGATTTACTATACATAGAAATTTACGTATTTACTATACATAAATTTGCAGATTTACTATACATAGAAAATCCTAAAGATGTTACCAGAAAACTATTAGAGCTCATCAATGAATTTGGTAAATTTGCAGGATCTGAAATTAATACAAAGAAATATCTTGGATTTCTATATACTAAGAACAAAAGATCAGAAAGAGAAATTAAGGAAACAATTCCATTTACCATTGCATTAAAAAGAATAAAATACCTAGGAATAAACATACCTAAGGAAGTAAAAGAGCTGTACTCACAAAATTATAAAGATACTGATGAAAGAAATTTTAAAAATGACACAGAGAGATATACCATATTATTGGACTGGGAGAATCAATGTTGTGAAAATTATTATACCACCCAAAGCGATCTACAGCTTCAATGCACTCCCTACCAAATTACAAATGGCTTTTTTTTTTTTTAACAGAATTAGAACAAAAAATTACAGTTTATATGGAAGCACAAAAGATCCCAAATAGCCAATGCAATCTTGAGAAAGAAAAACAAAGCTTAAGAAATCATGTTTCCTGACTTCAGACTATACTACACACCTAGTCATCAAAATACCACGGTACTGGCACAAAAACAGAAATATAGATAAATGAACAGGATAGAAAGCCCAGAGATAAACCCAACACCTATGGTCACCCAATATACAACAAAGGAGACAGGAATATACAATGGAGAAGAGTCTCTTCAATAAGTGTGCAAGGAAAACTGGACAGTTACATGTAAAAGAATGAAATTAGACCACTCCCTAGCACCATACACAAAACGAATCTCAAAATGGATTTAAGACCTAAATGTAAGGCCAGAAACTTTAACTGTTAGAGGAAAGCAGAGGCAGAACAGTAACATAAATTGCAGTAAGAACTTTTTCCATCCATCTCCTAGAGTAATGGAAATAAAAATAAACAAATATCTGATATCACTTATATGTGAAATCTTAAAAAAAAATCGTACAAATGAACTCATTTACAAACCAGAAATAGAGTAATCGATGTAGAAAACAAACTTACAGTCACCAAGAGGGAAAGGAATAAATTGGGATATTGGGATTGACATATGCACACTACTATTTATATACATCTGTGTGAGTGTGTATAAAATGTATATATGTATGTATATATAAAATAGACAACTTATAAGGACCTGCTGTAGAGCACAGGGAGCTCGTCTCAATACTCTGTAATGACCTAAATGTGGAAAGAATAAAAAAGAGTAGATATAGGTATATGCATAACTGGCTCACTTTTCTGTATAGCAGAAAATAACATTGTATATCAACTATACACCAATAATTAAAATAAAAAGAAGCATAGAAATGTGGAATATAGATATGCCCTAGATGTTATATTGGACTTTTCTGGTGGTTCAGACAGTAAAGAATCCACCTGCAGTGCAGGACACCTGAATTTGATCTCTGGGTTGGGAAGATCCCCTGGAGAAAGGAACAGTTACCCACTCCAGTGTTCTTGCCTGTAAATCCCATGGACAGATGAGCCTGGCACACTACAGTCCATGGGGTCGCAAAGAGTCAGGCATGACTGAGCAACTTTCACTCACAGTCTAAGCACACGTCTTGAAAAAGATAACTAGGAAGGAAGACAGGGAAGATGGGAGATGTATATCATGTTAGACAGCAATTCTTTAAAATAACAACAAAAATTAATTGTAGAGGAGGAGAGGACAGTTTTACATACTCTTGACTTGGGGGAAAATAGAAAAATTTAAAACATCTAGTTCATTATTTATTCATTTATTCAGTAAATATGTCTTAGTAGTTACTATGTGGTATTTGCAGGGCTGAGTCCTGGGAACATGATGGTAAACAAAAAAGATATTGCTGTACCCTGCAAGAGCTTACAATCCCAGAAAGGAGACAGATGTTTAGCTCAGCAATAGCAAAATTGCAAGAGCCTTCTTGGAGAAAGTAGAGTGGATGGGAAGAAACTTCCCCAAAGAATAATAAAAGATTTACTCAAGGAAGGCGTACTCATCTGAATCAAGGGATGAGTTAAGAGCTACACATTGAAAAGAGTATCCCAGATGAGAAAATCTGTCTTGACTTCTCTTCTTGACAAGAGACTCATCTCTCTTGACTTCTCTACAGACTCAACACAATTGGCGCATCCTCCTGCTCGGACTTAATCGACATCACTGGCCACTCTTTTTCAATTCTCTCTGCAGGTTTAGCCTCTACTCGACATTCAAATGTTGATAAGCCACACAGACCTCTTTTCTATCTACATTCTCTTACCACTTTATCCAGATCATTAGTTTATTTCCAGGCCTGGTCTCATCACTGAGCTACAAACCTATTTCAAAGCTCTGCCTGTTTGTTAGACATTTCAAACATTAACTCTCTTGCCTGGGGTTGCCCTCCACTTTTCTTCCAACTTCTATGTTGAGTATACAAACTCAAGAGGAGCCAAGTTTGGTAAGAAGAGAAAGGAAAAATTATTTAAGCTAAGATACAAGAGTGAATAGTATTTATCTGTGTGTAAAGGGAGACAAACAATACTCCAAGTCAATCATGATCTCTATTTTTATGTTATGTGGTCTCTTAACAACAATTACCCCATAAGGTACAAGTGATTTTTATTTTTCTTTTACTATGTAGCCCAAATTTTTACAGAAAAAAAATATTGAGTAATCAACTGAGTAATCAAGTAATATTTAACAAGAAATATTTATTAATCTGGATTACTAGGAGGGCTTTTGTGATGCCAGTGAAGGCTCCAGGTTTAGAGATTTGTTTTTAGAGACTGGAATTGGTTTTGCAGGTTTCTTCCTCTCCATCTAGTTTGATGAGTATAGCCAACAAAATTCTGTAGCAATTTGAATGAGTCACTATGAAAGCAAAGAACAACAAAAAGGCTTGCTAACTTTAAATATTTCTAGGTATATGGCCTTGCCCTCCAGCCAAAAGAATCCATTTTTTATCCAAGCCACATCTTTCACTGACAGCTTTTTTTGCAGATACAAAGTGCAATAATGAAAAGAATGAATAGTTCAACTCTTTGATTTATAATAACAGTTTTCTGATACAGGGGAAATGAAGAATTGAGCAGATTCTATGAAGTGAAAATTCCCAATTACATTGTTCCCTTATATTAATTAAACAGGTGCTAGCTAGTTTTCAGAGTAGCACTTCTGCGACCTTTGTTGTCCAGAATTACTTACAGTTGTTAAGTGCCATCCTCTTCTCAATGAAAGCAGTAATACAAATATTGACTGGGCCTCTATAAGGTACAAAGTACAACTCTACTTGGACTCCCTTGAGGAGTCACTCACTAATCTTGAGGCACCTCATCTGTTCCACCAAATTTTCATTTATTAAGAAAAATAATCTGCTTTGGAGGGCCTCCAATATTTATCAAATAATCTACTGTCAAGATTATTTCAAAATCTTAGTCCAATTTACCACTTCCATCCTAGCTCATCATTTCCCAAAGAAAAATACTTTTACTGGGAACCATGTACATAAAATAAATGGTCTATATCTTTAGCCTGGTATTTGTGGTCTCCCAGAAACTGGACAATCTCATCCATGGCTTAAACTAATCAAAGTTTGTGACCTTAAAACTTGAAACTTTTGACAAAAGTTTACCTCTTAGCTTCAGAATCTAGTAGTGCATCAATTTCTTTTCTTAGTTCTTTTGTGGGTACCTCAAAGTCAACATGGTAAACACAGAACTTGCTATCCTGAACCAATCATTCTTTCATTTATTTACTCTGCTTCTTTGAATGAGCATGCAGTATCTCAAACCAGAAGCCAAGAAATTATCCTGGAGTCTTTTTTCCTTACCCTTCATATACAGTTCATCAGTAAGTTGTTTGTTGTTCTACCCAATACATCTAAAATCCTTTCTGCCTCTCTATTACCAACTCTGCTGCCCCAGTTCAGGCTCTCATCATATTTCATCTAAACAATTTATAATAGCTTTATAAATAGCTGTTTTCTTCTACATGTCCATCCTTCCATCGGACGTAACACTGTCATGGGAACCTGTGCTCCATACTGTCATGGGATTTATCTAACTCATCAGTCTGATCACCATCACTATCATTTTCAATGATTTCAACAGCTCCTAGTCACTACAGAATATTAAACTCCTTTGCATGACTTACAAGACCCTTTTTGATTAGACTTCCTGCTTCCTCTCCCACCAGTCTTAACCCCTTTCCTATGTGACCCCAAACATTTTATTTTCCAATTCTCAGAAAGTGCCTTTTCTCACTCTTATCTCCAGGTCTGTGTATATTTGGGTTGTTCTTTGCACAGAATCCTGACCCCTTCTTCTCCATTCATGAAATTCTCATTTATAATTTGTCTTAAACTCTAATAATATCTGCCCTAGAAATTTTTCTTGACTCCTGATATTAGAATCTTTCTCTCTATACATTGAATATACTTAAAGTACATAACTGTCCGTTTATAATAATGTTTTTTTCTGTGTCTATCTTCTACAAGGTTATACATTCTTTGAAATTAAGACTTTTGTTTATACAACTTTGCACCTTCATCAGTTGAGAGAGTGTTTGACACAGTCAGATGCAGTATTCTGAAGAAATTGACTTGAGTGAATGTATACTTGAAAATATGAGTGAGGTTGATCTGGAAGTTATTTTTACTTCAATAGCTTTCCAACACTATCATTTCTTATTCCAATAGCTTAAGTTGCTTTGGAAATTTAATGTCTAAATCTGGTCTCTTGCCTATGTTCCTTAAGGGCAGTTTTATGACATTTCCTGTAATAAGGGGCAGGGTTATAATAATGGGAAGAACAGATGTGTGAATGCAAAGATGTTTTTCCTTTGATCACCTTTAGAGTCCCTTTCCAGGCTTCCCAGGCCTGCCCAACGCATGAGACGTAAGATTTGAGTCAGGAAGATCCCCTGGAGGAAGGCATGGCAACCGACTCCAGTATTCTTGTCTGGAGGATCCCCATGGATGGGGGAATCTGACAGGGTATAGTTCATAGGGTCGCAAAGAGTTAGACGTGACTGAAGCGACTTAGCACATAGCACTCATGCACACAGAGTCACTTTCAGTCGGTCATGTGTGTGTCTCTGCCAAGTGCCAAGGCAGATGTGTGTTACTATTGATGAATTATTTCAAACCACTTATCAGGCACACTAATTGATTGGATTTTCTAAACATTAATAGGAAAGTAAGAACTAAGTGAGGAAAATGACATGAACCAAATTTTTATCCTCTTGTGAGGGTAAGAACCAACCCAGGGTTTACAGTGCACCTGCTTACAAAATTGCACTGCTCTTTATTCCTCTCTTTACACTGGAGATTTGCCAACTGCAGACCTAATTCAGCCTCAGAAGAGAAGACAGTAGCCAAAGGACTGGGAATAGGGAACGTTCCCAACAAAAAGAGGCTTATAATTCACCTAAACAAAACCAAAAATGCAAATATGAAATGACATAGAATGAAAGGGAAAGTGGCCTGAACCCTTTGTTTCATCAGGCCAGAAGGTCCACAATTTATTTGTTTAAATTCCATTTTTTTCCCTAAGATGGCACATATAAAACCAACTACTGTTAGTGTTAGAAGAGATCTTAGACACCATGCAGTTGCTGTGCTATGATGAGTCACTCAGTCGTGTTCGACTCTTGGCAACCCCATGGACTGCAGCCCGCCAGGCTCCTCTGTCCATGGGGATTCTCCAGGAAAGACTACTGGAGTGGGTTGCCATGCCCTCCTCCAGGGGATCTTCCCAACCCAGGGATGGAACCCAGGTCTCCAGCTTTGCAGGCCGATTCTTTACTGACTACCCACTCCAGTACTCTTGTCTGGAAAATTCCATGGATGAAGGAGCCCAGTAGGCTACAGTCCATGGGATTGCAAAGAGTCAGACATGACTGAGCAACTTCACTCACTCACTCTTTACCGACTGAGCTACCAGGGAAGCCCAACAATACTGTGGTGGGTAGCTTGTCTCTTCTCCAGGGAATTATGATCCCCAGTGCCTTTGGGTTCTGATGTGGCACTTCAGGGACCAAGAGCAAGCTCCAGCTTTCTTGCCATGCTTTAACTCAAACAGCAATCCTCTTCTGTTTCATTTGTTAGTTTAATAATGGAATAACATTGAATGTAAATTGGTGTATCCACTATGGAATACACTATGGAAGTTCCTTAAAAATTAAAAATATAACTATGATATGATCCAGCAATCCCATTCTTGTGCATATACATAGACAAAATTATAATTCAAAAAGATACATGCACCCTAGGGTTCATTGCAGGACTATTCACAATGGCCAGGACAATGAAACAACGAAAACATCCATCAGCAGATGCATGGATAAAGAAGATGTGGCGTATACACACACACACACACACACACACACACACACACAGGAATACTATTCAGCCATAAAAAAGAATGAAATGATGCCATTTGCAGCAATATGGATGGACCTAGAGATCATTATACTAAATGAAGTAAGTCAGGTAGAGAAAGACAAATATGAGTTCACTTATACATGAAATCTAAAATATGACACAAATGAATTTATCCATGAAACAGACTCACAGACATAGAGAATAAACTTGTGATTGCCAAAGGGGAGGGGTGTGAGAGAGGAATGGATTGGGAGCCTGGGATTAGTAGACACATACTATTACACATAGGATGGACAATGAAGTCCTACTATATATCACGTAAATATCATGGGAATTACATTCAATACTCTAATAAACTATAATGGAAAAGAAAATGAAAAAGAATGTATATATACATATAACTGAATCACTTTGCTGTATAGCAGAAATTAACACAATGTTGGAAATCAATGATACATCAATAAAATAATTTTTTAAAAATTGCAATTCCCACCCAAGATTTTAGTTGATAGGAATAAAAGAATTGTTTAAAAGCTTAAAATACTCTGCTGCTGCCGCTGAGTCACTTCAGTCGTGTCTGACTCTGTGCAACCCCATAGACGCAGCCCACCCGGATGCCCTGTCCCCAGGATTCTCCAGGCAAGAATACTGGAGTGGGTTGCCATTTCCTTCTCCAATGCATGAAAGTGAAAAGTGAAAGTGAAGTCGCTCGGTCATGTCCGACTCTCAGTGACCCCATGGACTGCAGCCAACCAGGCTCCTCCGTCCATGGGATTTTCCAGGCAAGAGTACTGGAGTGGGGTGCTATTGCCTTCTCTGAGTTAAAATACTCTGATTTACACCAACTCCCTTGATTCATAGATGAGGAAAAATATGGACATATTATCCCTGGACATGAATTTTAGAGCCCAGGTATCTGAATTCTTACACTGTCACTGTCTCTCTCTCTCTCTCGCTATATATATATATATATATATATATATATATATATATATATATATATTTGTCCTTTCTGGGCATCAGTCCTCATCTGAAAAATGGGTCTTATATTGGTACATGCCTCACAGAGTTGTTTTGAGGAGTAAATGGGTTAACATATAGAGTATGTCTGGTACTCTAGCCTTCCTTTTTAACTTTTTCATTTATAAGGATCCTTGTGATTGCATTGGGCTGAAATAATTCAGGATAATTTCTATTTTCATATTCTTAATTTAATCTCACATGCAAAGCCCCTTTTGCCATGTAAGGTGATGTATTCACAGATTCTGGGGATTCCAACATGCACATATTTGGGGGACCATCACTCTGTGCATTGTAGGCAAGTATGCAAAAATATGCATAATATGCAAAATGGCTTTGTAAAAAAGGGAATGATGTGCACTGCATATGCCTTACCTAAAGGCAATCATATTTTTCAAAAATACTAGACTAGGCAAACTAAGTCATCTCAGACCTGACTTGGTATGAGGTGGCTGTTTTGGATCCCTGTCCTATGGCATTTCACTGTTTGGTTAGACCAAGTCTAAATGATATAAGGCAAAGAAAGGTGGTGACTGCCTGAGTCTGTGCCATGTAAGAACCCTAAATAATTCAAGATATTTTTCTCATAATGAAACAAAATGATAAATTGCCATCTAATTCACACAATCTGCTTCAGTATGCTTTAAATACCTGTGGGAAATGACCCAGTTTTGATCGCCCTCCATTGGCTATTTCAAATTAAACTCTTTAGCAGCCAATGACAACAGGCATCATACCAACAGGTGCTTCATCCTCCACTCCTATTTATGTCTCTTTTTCAGCCATTACACCTGGTTGACTTGGAGATCCTCCAGGGAGGGCATCTGTTATCACCATTTCCGTGAAATCCAGGCCCACAGTTGTTGATCTGCAAATGTTGATGAAAACTCAACCTGTACTTGTCTCCTAGCTTTGCCACCATATGCCCAATCAAATTACCTTTCACAGATGGCAGTGAAAGAAATGAAGAAATAGTCAATGCAAAAACATCTTCCTTGGCACCACTGGGGAAGTAAAATATAAAACCTTCCTCCTTATCTCCTTTATCAAGTCTGATTGTGATAATTGTTAACATGAAAAGGGGCTTTTTAAAAGGATCCCTAGAGGCTCCTTCTCCTGAGCCCAAATCTCAGTTGCTAAAATGAAGATTTGTCTTCAGGCATGAGAAACAAAAGAGTGCCTTTGAGGTGATGATGTTTGAAGGAAAGGTGAGCAAGAAATAACAAGTAGGGAGATGAGAGAGAAAGCAGGGAAAATAGAAGATGAAGTTATCATCTGTCCATGTGTATGACTGAGTGACTGTATCTGGGAAAACAACAGGGGCTGGTTATTAAAAGTGTGAGATAAAAGAAGGAAAGGCTTGTCTTAGTCCCTTTCTGGTTACTAAGTGAAAGTTACTAACTAGGCTCAAGAGTCTAGAGCCTGTAGAGACATAATTTATGGAACTTTAGTTGACAAGTCATTATTTAACCAATAGATGGAAGGAAATAATTATTGTCATATGTTATGTTTTAGAAAGGAAGAAAACTCTTAATCATTGAGTCTCACTCCAAGGAATCAGTTCTTTTGCCACTAAAGTTACATCAATATGGGCACTAAGAGCCAGTGGAGAAGATGCTGGTATAAATGAGGGCTAGGCAGTTTTTAAACTTAGTGTACACAGTTCCTACTTTTGTAACAAATTACTGCAAGCTTAGTGGTTTGAAATAACTCAGATGTATTATCCTATATATCTGGAGGTCATAAGTCTGAAATGAGTTTTATGAGTCCAAAATCAAACTATGAATGAAGCGGCATTCCTTCTGGGCATGCTAAAGGACATTCTGTTTTCTTGCATTTCCTTCTAGAGATCACCAGCATTTCTTCACTGTGGCTCCTCCTCCTGTCTTCAGAGTACATTGTTACCCCAACTTCTGCTTCTGGTAGCATATCTCCCTTTGATAACTTAGACCCTCTTGTCTCCAGTAAGATCCTTGTGATTACCTTGGGGGTCCTCTAGACAATGCATGATAATCTCCCCATCTCAAGATCCTTAATTTAGCCACATCTGCAAAGTCTCTTTTTCCAAGTAAGATGACATGTTCACAGGTTCTGAGGATTAGGATATAGACATCTTTGGGGGACCATTATTCTGTCTAGAACAGACAGATTTGTCAATAAAGGCTTTATTCCAGAAACTATAAACCCCAAATCTACAGAAGACAGGCAGATAACAAACGAAAGAAATAGATCAAAGAATGGTGAAAGGGGAGATGAGCTAGGGAGTGAATAGAATTCTATGGCTAATTTTTAAAATTCTAATTTAAAAAATTGTTTTAAATTGTATGTAATTACCATGTGGGTGAGACAAAAGAGGTCTCTGGTTCCTGCTTGCTGGTTTGCAGCTATTGATTTAAACAAAATATTCTCTGTTCTTCAAGAGCATTTTTTGCTCAAACAAGAGAGACTCCTTCTGTTAAAATAGCTCTGTACAAAGCTACTGTATAATACAAGGAGCTCAGCTTAGTGCTCTGTGACAACCTAGAGGGGTGGAGTGGGGTAGGGAGAGGGAAGGTGGTTCAAGAGGGTGGGGACATAGGCATACTTATGACTGATTCACGCTGTTGTATGGCAGAAACCAACACAACACTGTGAAGCAATTATCCTTCAATTAAAAATAATTTTAAAAAATAGCCATATGTTTTCCACAGCCTATCCCACGCTGACATGAATATATAAAAGGCTGAAATACAAGAATATGCTAAAAAGAAGAATAAGGTTTAGAGCCTGTGTTAGCTGAAGCCCACTGAAGACTAACTGGAAGAAACAGGCTAGGAAGGAAGCTGACAATTGCAGGAAATAAAGGGACAAATAAACAAAGATGGGGACCCTGCTCCCAGCAGGCTCAGCAGCGTTCTCTGGCTTGGCGGCAGATGAGAGCCTGCTAAGTAGTCTGCAAGGACTGAGGGCCCATCAGTTTCATAGCAGTATTGTAGCACAATGACATTATAGCACTAGTTCTAAGGATCCAGGCGAAGAGTAGCAATGCTGTGTTTCTGTTGGACTTTATCTTAGGGAGTTTCTACCAACTCCTGAAGTTTGGTATGTGCTGCATGGGGGTAGGGGAATGAGGTGTGGTACATAACTTTGTACAGATGTACTGAGTATTTGATCACGGTAAGAACTTAATTCATCATCATTTATGGAATTCTGGATTAGCAGACACTCTGAAGTCTGCACCCAAATCAGAATATATGTCCAAGTTTTATAAAGATTTAGATCAAAGATCATCAAGAAATGATCCTGGGAGACACATAGTGTTTAATGGATCTAATAGATGTGTAGCAGGGGGAACAAAAAAGATGCAGAATTGGTCAAGAAGGACAGCTGGGGCAGCTGATGCATGAGGGGAGCAGCAGAAGTCACTTAGGATTCATATGGGGAGGAGAACGTGCTAAAGAGAAGAAGGAGGTTTACAGCCTGTGTTAGCTGAAGCCCACTGAAGACTAACTGGTTTTTTTATTTAAAAACCAAAGTAAGCAAATGAACAAATGCATGAATTTTTGGTTATGAAGAAAAAGGCTCTATGCTTGTGTAGAGGGGAGACATTGAGACAAAGAAAGATAAAGTTACTTGCACACAAAACATAACAGAAATGTGTGTATGTGAAAGAGTAAAAGATAGAGAAGAGGAGAGAGTGGCATGCTGAGATAAAAGGACGCAGAGAGACAGAACAGGACAGAGACAGAGAGACAAAGACAGAAATTGCTTTAGTGAATGATTTGTATTCAGTAAGGGGTAAAATTATAACTTAGCTGTTTCTGTTCTATGCCACTGCCTTCCAACAAGTTCTGTTGATCATTTTCTTGCCTCTGGATGACATCTCAAAAATATAAAATAGCTTTTCCTGTCACTCTCACGAATAAGTAAATAGCCTTAGTATAAAGCACCGCCATTTAGTCTAGCCTAATATCAAAGCCTACTTCCTTGTGTGAGTCATCTTCTTCCCTGCCATTTTGCATCTTGGATGGACTGAGGCTTGGAGAGCTGCAGTGGGGAGGGTAGCTGGACCAACTTCTGCACTTGGCTTTGTTCTCATTCTTCTCCCTACGAGGTAGGCTCTGGTTTTTCCAGGGCTCCAGGGGAAAGGGATGAGGATGAAAAGATTTACTTACTGGTGTGGTTGCCCCTGGGTTTCCCTGGTAGCTCAGCTGATAAAGAATCTGCTTGCAATGTGGGAGACCTGGGTTTGACCCTTGGTTAGGAAGATCCCCTGGTGGAAGGCATGGCAACCCACTCCAGTATTCTTTCCTGGAGAATCCCCGTGGATAGAAGAGCCTGGAGGCCTACAATTCAAGAGGTCCCAGAGTCAGACACGACTGAATGACTAAGCACAGCACAGTGGTTGCCCCTGACACTGGTGGAGAGTGAGGGAGAACTGCCCTCCTCCCTTTCCCACCCTCCTCCCTTTCCTCTCTCTCTCATGCAACTTTCCTCAGTAGGACTCATGTGAAATCTTCAGAAACCTCCATTCCTGTCCACTTCTCACCTGCTGTTCCCTTGTCACAGAAGATTCCACCTCTGCCACCTTCAGCTGGTGGTTCATGACTTTCCACCCAGCCTAGCATCCAGAGGTTTATCTCACAAATATCCTCCATCGCAGGGTCCCCATACTCACCAGGAGATCCTTTTGAGCAGGATCTTTCAAGATGAGCCATGTTCAGCTCCTACATCAATTTATATCTGGTCCATGTCTAGGCGAGCAGACCATTTTGAATGCAGACCTGTGTCTTTGCTACTATGAAGAGTTCCCTTTAAGCTTCTTCCTTTACAGTATTTAGGTATAAATCTCGTTGCTGAATATCATCAGGTACAGGTCAAGCTCTCCAGGTGGTTTCCTAAAACATTCCTCAGGTGATATGAAGCCAGAGTTAAACCCCCTTCTACTCTTCTCTTCCAGACCCTCCAAGGACTTTAAATACCTGAGATAACCCAGCAGGAGCTATTCATCTACTAGCACAAACCTTGCATATTTCAAGAACAGTGGGGGAGTTCTGAGAATCAGACTTGGCATTGTCCCTGCTCTTTTGAGCCTCTATAATTTTGGTGTTTTATTCCCTGACCTCTCACTTCCATTGCCTCCAAATTCACTAATTCAGATCGCATACCTCCAGTCTCACTTTGAGGATGAGCAAGGGTGTATTACAATCAGACAAAAGCAGAGGACAGAAAAACAGCTGGTGTTCCCAGGATGTCAGAAGTCTCTAGTGGGGTCTTGCTTATGGGCCAACAGGCAGTGTACAGAGATGAGTTTGGTCCTTGTTCTGCTTTACTATGTGAGGACCAGCTTTGCTAGACTGGGTTTCTCCCTTTTGGCCAAGGTTTATACCTTCTGATATTTCAGGGCCTTGCAGGTTCATGCGTTAAAGCCACAGGAGAATAGCTCATATCACTCAGGCTCACCCTAGACTGATCTGTAAATTAGAAAATCAGTTTGCTAATTTGCAGTGCTTCAGATTTGGCTACCATTTGTTTTGAGCATGCTATGTGTCAAATGATGAGCTGGAGGCCTTCTTACCCATGATCCCATTGAATCCTCCTGTCAGTGGTCAGTAGATGTTCCCAGAGGGAAGCCAATTTAGAAAAATGAAAAAACTTTGAAGAGTATCTATGAAATATGGTATCCAAGGCAAAAAGAACTAGATGACCTGTGGAGGGAACCTGGTAATAGGAGGGTGCTCTGGAATCCCTTCTCTTATATACACCTGCTTATGGAGCCAGTCTCAGTCAGGAAACTCGAACTCTGTCCCATTGGTGGTGATGGACCCCCACTGAACAATGCTTTCTCCAATTCTGTTCAGCATTTTATGCTGACACTTTTTACCTCCCTACAACATCTTATTCCCTAACTTACAATCAGAGTGCCTCTGCAGAAGGAATCTAGGCATAGAGACACAAGTTACATAGTAGAATGTCCCCTATCTCCTAAATAGATGCAAATTCTTTCTTGAATCTGACTTATTTCACTTTTCACAATGGCAAACTTAACAACATGCCTCTAGAATAAATCTCTGGAGATTTCCACTCCTGTGCTGAGAGTTAGAGGGTCCTTGGTGTCCTCTTTGTGGCTCTAGGCATGGGATGAAGGAGGGGTATAGACAGAAGAGACTCAAACTTTTAATGTTGTAATCATGTAAAGAGACTGTCCCTTATAAACTTATGCACATACGTTTGGTATTTCAAAGTAGTTATTTAAGCATTTATGCAGTGCTATGCACTTGGTACAAGGAAATGAAAAAGTCACTACTCTCAAAGAACTTATTGTCCACTGGGGAACACACACTCATAAAGAAATAATTTCAATGCAGTGAGCTAAAGGTTAATTGAAGTATAAACATGGAACCACTAGAGAATCAAGGTTTAGAAAATGGTATGTACATGGTCAGGGAAGGTCTCACAGCTAAGGTGACATTTGAGCAGTTGTAAATGAAGAACAGAAATTCACTGGGCAGAAAGAGGAGCAATGGAAGCAGGTTTGAGAAGGATGTTTAGGTGAGGGCGTTTCAAGCAGAAAGAAAAGAAATATACAACAGCCTAGTAGTTTTGAGAAATGATAGGCTATACGTGGTATGCCTACAGCAATTTATATGAGTGGAAATAAGGATGAAAGTTCAGTTCAGTTCAGTTGCTCAGTTGTGTCCAACTCTTTGCGACCCCATGGATCACAGCACGCCAGGCCTCCCTGTCCATCACCAACTCCCGGAGTTCACTCAGACTCACGTCCATCAAGTCAGTGATGCCATCCAGCCATCTCATCCTCTGTCATCCCCTTCTCCTCTTGCCCCCAATCCCTCCCAGCATCAGAGTCTTTTCCAATGAGTCAACTCTTCACATGAGGTGGCCAAAGGACTGGAGTCTCAGCTTTAGCATCATCCCTTCCAAAGAAATCCCAGGGCTGATCTCCTTCAGAATGGACTGGTTGGATCTCCTTGCAGTCCAAGGGACTCTCAAGAGTCTTCTCCAACACCACAGTTCAAAAGCATCAATTCTTCAGCGCTCAGCTTTCTTCACAGTCCAACTGTCGCATCCATACATGACCACAGGAAAAACCATAGCCTTGACTAGACGAACCTTTGTTGGCAAAGTAATGTCTCTGCTTTTCAATATGCTATCTAGGTTGGTCATAACTTTCCTTCCAAGGAGTAAGCGTCTTTTGATTTCATGGCTGCAGTCACCATCTGCAGTGATTTTGGAGCCCCAAAATATAAAGTCTGACACTGTTTCCACTGTTTCCCCATCTATTTCCCATGAAGTGATGAAAGTTAGGCAAAGTCAAATCAAAACTGACTCCTATTGTTACTATTTTAAGTCTGAATTGCATTCAGTAGCCACTAGGTGAAAAATTTAAGTAATGTAATGTCAAGAACATATTTATGTTTTTCAGTTCAGTTGCTCAGTTGTGTCTGACTCTTTGCAACCCCATGGACTGCAGCACTCCAGGCTTCCCTAAGAGAGGTTTAACAGTATGATTTATGGAAGTTACTTTGTTCTGTAATTCTTATGGAAGATTAATATATGAATGATGATATTTGTTTTAGGGAAGTATATTATTCTATCACAGTGTTTTAAATTTTATAATAATATTGTAAATAATTATTTTGCAGTACAGTGTATTTTCTCCCTTTTTTCTAGTCTTTCCTGATTTGTCAAAAAATTAATATATAGTCTATAGCTCTGATGTGGTGGGAATAGGACTGAATCTGGAGTCAGTAAACTTGGCTCTGAGACTACTCTACCTCTTTCTATTATTATTTGGCCATACCACAAAGCTTGTGGGATTTTAGTTCCCCAATCAGGGATCAAACCCAGACCCTCAATAGTGAGAGCACAGAGTTCTAACCACTGGACTGCCCAGGAATTCCCTCTTTTTCTTTCTAGCTTTGTAACCTCACACATTTAACTTCTCTGAGACTCAATTTCCTCATTAGTGAAATAAAGATATTGATACCCCCCTTCTGGTTTCTTGCAAGGATTAAATTACAAACAAGTGAGACAGTCCTTGGACCTAAAATGTCCCCTAGGACTCATCCCTAGGGATTTCAATTTATGAAATCTAAGATACATTTAGATGATATTTAATAGACACTGCTGATCCTATACTGGCAAACTTATTTTTCTGCCTTTTCTGGATGAGAGCATTGAGTTTCAGAGAATGGAAACTAGTGATGGATATAAAGCTAAAGTCTGGACTCCAAAATTTCACACTTTTATATTTCAGAAACAATCCTATGGAATGGACTCATTTAAAATTAAAACTTATATGAAAGTGGAAATGGAAACAGACTGACTTCCTATTTAAGTAAGAGAAACTCTGATGATTAGAAGATAATATGTATTCTAACCTTCCCTTCTGAATGAAAAAAATTAGATCTCTTCCTTACTCACCACAAACTATATTATAAGCTGATAACCAGTTTTGGTGTCATTCACTGATAAAGATGGGTTTCTGGATTAAAGAAAAGTCTTGACTGAAGAAAAGTTATGAACAACCTAGATAGCATATTGAAAAGCAGAGACATTACTTTGCCAACAAAGGTCTATCTAGTCAAGGCTATGGTTTTTCCAGTGGTCATGTATGGATGTGAGAGTTGGACTGTGAAGAAGGCTGAGCACCAAAGAATTGATGCTTTTGAACTGTGGTGTTGGAGAAGACTCTTGAGAGTCCCTTGGACTGCAAGGAGATCCAACCAGTCCATTCTGAAGGAGATCGGCCCTGGGATTTCTTTGGAAGGAATGATGCTGAAGCTGAAACTCCAGTACTTTGGCCACCTCATGCGAAGAGTTGACCCATTGGAAAAGACTCTGATGCTGGGAGGGATTGAGGGCAGGAGGAGAAGGGGACAACACAGGATGAGATGGCTGGATGGCATCACTGACTCGATGGATGTGAGTCTAAGTGAACTCTGGGAGTTTATGATGGACAGGAAGGCCTGGCGTGCTGAGATTCATGGGGTCGCAAAGAGTCGGACACGACTGAGTGACTGAACTGAACTGAACTGAACTAAAAAA
This sequence comes from Bos grunniens, assembly GCF_055505025.1. Lineage (NCBI taxonomy): Eukaryota > Metazoa > Chordata > Mammalia > Artiodactyla > Bovidae > Bos > Bos grunniens. The sequence goes on from NC_141190.1 coordinate 12,415,162, forward strand.
AAAAAAAATTGTCATAGGTATTTTTGCTTGAGTTTTCAGTAGCAATACTCCAAATAAATCTGTCCATATATGTAGGAAAACAAAGGAGAAAAACTTTTTGAAAAAGTGAACAGAGTCTCACATATTAAAAACAGCCTGTGTTTTTTAATTGATTAACATTCCAAGATTAAACTGAATAGAATAAGTGAGTCTAAATAAAACCATTCAGGTGGAAATGGGGAACTTTCTTAGAACTATAATAAAAATACAAAGTAAGAAGTCCTGTTTCAGAGGAAATGGTAGGTTAGATAATCAAACTGATCCCCTTGCTGAAGAAAAACAAAAAATACTGAATAAAATGTACCTTTTAAAAAACTCATAGAGAGAACAGAACAGTAGAGAAGGTAGCAAGATATTAGCAGTTAAAATACTAAGGAAAGGCATGAAATCCTAAATCTAAGTGAAGCACTCAAGCTGCTTTTGTTCCCATAGCATCTACCAAACTTGGCACAATTAAACTCCAGATTCAACAGTGTTATACAGTCAAAAAGAAAGAAGTTCAACCTCAAGCTTTCCCATGTTTGACAGGCCAGTAGGAGACCCTTTTAATATTAAGATGGAACCTCAGAAAAGTAACCTCTCAGATAAAGATGAACCAGAGTTAAAATGTGTGCCTGATTCATGAAAAGATACTCAAGATCACTAATTATTAGAGAAATGGAAATCAAAACTACATCAAGGTATCACTTCATACCAGTCAGAAGGACCATCATTAAAACGTCTACAAATAACAGGTGCTGGAGAGTATGTGGAGACAAGAGAAACCTTCACTGCTGGTGGGAATGTAAACTCGTGCAGTCGCTATGGAAAATAATATGGAGGGTCCTCAATAAACTAAAAGTAGAGATGCCCTTTGATCCAGTAATCTCACTCCTGGGCATATATCCTGATAAAATTCTAATTAAAAAATATGCATGCACCTCTATGTTTGTAGCAGTACTATTCACAATAGCCAAAACATAGAAACAAACCAAACATCTATCAACAGATGAACTGATAAAGAAGATGTGATATGCATACACACACACAATGGGATCCTACTCAGCCATAAAAATAAATGAAATAATGCCTTTTGTAGCAATATGAATGGACCTAGAGACTACCATCGGAGAAGGCAATGGCACCCCACTCCGGTACTTTTGCCTGGAAAATCCCATGGACGGAGGAGCCTGGTAGGCTGTAGTCCATGGGGTCGCTAGAGTCAGACACGACTGAGTGACTTCACTTTCACTTTTCACTTTCATGCATTGGAGAAGGAAATGGCAACCCACTCCAGTGTTCTTACCTGGAGAATCCCAAGGACGGGAAGCCTAGTGGGCTGCCGTCTATGGGGTCGCACAGAGTCGGACACGACTGAAGCGACTCAGCAGCAGCAGCAGCAGAGACTACCATACTAAGTGAAGTAAGTCAAAAAGAGAAAGATAAATACCATATACATCACTTATATGTGGCATCTAATATACAACGCAAATGAACTTATCTACAAAACAGAAACAGACTCACAGACACTGAGAACAGACTTGTGGTTTCCAAGCGGAAAGTGGAGTAGGAGAGGGATGGACTGAGAGTTGGGGATTAGCAGATGCAAACTATTTTATATAGAAAGAATAAACAACAAGGTCCTACTGTGTAGCATAGGGAGCTACATTCAATATTCTGTTATAAACCATAATGGAAAAGACTATGAATAGAATATACATATATATAGAGAGAGAGCGTGGGCAGCTGCGATGGCGCACAGAGCGCGACCGAGAGGAGCTACCCCACGTCCGAGGTCAGGGGCAGAAGCCAGGAGGACCCCATGCCCGAGGGGCGGCGGCCGAGGGGCGTTACCCCACGTTCAAGGTCAGGGGCCATGGCTGGGGGAGCTACCCCACATCCAAGGAGCCGTGGCTGGCGGAGGGCCTAGAGGAGCTATTCCATGTTCAAGGTCAGGAGGGGCGGCAGTGAGGAGATACCCCTCATCCAAGGTAAGGAGCAGAGGCTGCGCTCTGCTGGAGCAGCCATGAAGAGATATCCCACGTCCAAGGTAAGAGAAACCCAAGTAAGATGGTAGGTGTTGCAAGAGGGCATCAGAGGGCAGACACACTGAAACCATAATCACAGAAAACTAGTCAATCTAATCACACCAGGACCACACCTTGTCTAACTCAGTGAAACTAAGCCATGCCATGAGAGGCCACCCAAGATGGATGGGTCATGGTGGAGAGGTCTGACAGAATGTGGTCCAATGGGGAAGGGAATGGCAAACCACTTCAGTATTCTTGCCTTGAGAACCCCATGAACAGTATGAAGAGGCAAAATGATAGGATACTGAAAGAGAAACTCCCCAGATCAGTAGGTGCCCAATATGCTGCTGGAGATAAGTGGAGAAATAACTCCAGAAAGAATGAAGGGATGGGGCCAAAGCAAAAACAATACCCAGCTGTGGATGTGACTGGTGATAGAAACAAGGTCCAATGCTATAAAGAGCAATATTGCATAGGAACCTGGAATGTCAGGTCCATGAATCAAGGCAAACTGGAAGTGGTCAAACAGGAGATGGCAAGAGTGAACGTCGACGTTGTAGGAATCAGCAAACTAAAATGGACTGGAATGGGTGAATTTAACTCAGATGACCATTATATCTACTACTGCAGGCAGGAATCCCTCAGAAGAAATGGAATAGCCATCATGGTCAACAAAAGAGTCCGAAATGCAGTACTTGGATGCAATCTCAAAAACGACAGAATGATCTTTATTCGTTTCCAAGGCAAACCATTCAATATCACAGTAATCCAAGTCTATGCCCCAACCAGTAACACTGAAGAAGCTGAAGTTGAATGGTTCTATGAAGACCTACAAGACCTTTTAGAACTAACACCCAAAAAGGTGTCCTTTGCATTATACGGGACTGGAATGCAAAAGCAGGAAGTCAACAAACACCTGGAGTAACAGGCATATTTGGCCTTGGAATACGGAATGAAGCAGGGCAAAGACTAATAGAGTTTTGCCAATAAAATGCACTGGTCATAGCAAACACCCTCTTCCAACAACACAAAAGAAGACTACACATGGACATCACCAGATGGTCAAGACCGAAACCAGACTGATTATATTCTTTGTAGCCAAAGATGGAGAAGCTCTATACAGTCAACAAAAACAAGACCAGGAGCTGACTGTGGCTCAGATCATGAACTCCTTATTGCCAAATTCAGACTTAGACACTAGACCATTCAGGTATGACCTAAATCAAATCCCTTATGATTATACAGTGGAAGGGAGAAATAGATTTAAGGGACTAGATCTGATAGATAGAGTGACTGATGAACTATGGACATTGTACAGGAGACAGGGATCAAGACCATCCCCATGGAAAAGAAATGCAAAAAAGCAAAATGGCTGTCTGGGAAGGCCTTACAAATAGCTGTGAAAAGAAGAGAAGCGAAAAGCAAAGGAGAAAAGGAAAGATATAAGCATCTGAATGCAGAGTTCCAAAGAATAGCAAGGAGAGATAAGAAAGCCTTCCTCAGTGATCAGTGCAAAGAAATAGAGGAAAACAACAGAATGGGAAAGACTAGAGATCTCTTCAAGAACTTTAGAGATACCAAGGGAACATTTCATGCAAAGATGGGCTCAATAAAGGACAGAAATTGTATGGACCTAACAGAAGCAGAAGATATTAAGAAGAGGTGGCAAGAATACACGGAACAGTAGAAAAAAGATCTTCACTACCAATATAATCACGATGGTGTGATCACTGACCTAGAGCCAGACATCCTGGAATGTGAAGTCAAGTGGGCCTTAGAAAGCATCACTATGAACAAAGCTAGTGGGGGTGATGGAATTCCAGTGGAGCTATTTCAAATCCTGAAAGATGATGCTGTGAAAGTGCTGCACTCAATATGCCAACAAATTTGGAAAACTCAGCAGTGGCCACAGGACTGGAAAAGGTCAGTTTTCATTCCAATCCCAAAGAAAGGCAATGCCAAAGAATGCTCAAACTACTGCACAATTGTACTCATCTCAAACGCTAATAAAGTAATGCTCAAAATTCTCCAAGCCAGGCTTCAGCAATACATGAACTGTGAACTTTCAGATATTCAAGCTGGTTTTAGAAAAGGCAGAGGAACCAGAGATCAAATTGCCAACATCTGCTGGATCACGGAAAAAGCAAGAGAGCTCCATAAAAACATCTATTTCTGCTTTATTGACTATGCCAAAGCCTTTGATTGTGTGGATCACAATAAACTGTGGAAAATTCTGAAAGATATGGGAATATCAGACCATCTGAGAAATCTGTATGCAGGTCAGGAAGCGACAGTTAGAACTGGACATGGAACAACAGACTGGTTCCAAATAGGAAAAGGAGTACGTCAAGGCTGTTTATTGTCACCCTGCTTATTTGACTTCTATGCAGAGTACATCATGAGAAACGCTGGACTGGAAGAAGCACAGGCTGGAATCAAGATTGCCGGGAGAAATTTCAATAACCTCAGATATGCTGATGACACCACCCTTATGGCAGAAAGTGAAGAGGAACTAAAAAGCCTCTTGATGAAAGTGAAAGTGGAGAGTGAAAAAGTTGGCTTAAAGTTCAACAGGAAATTGAAATTTTCTGTTGGGAAAATGAAATGTTAGGAAATGTTAGGAAAATGAAAATCATGGCATGTGGTCCCATCACTCCATGGCAAATAGATGGGGAAACAGTAGAAATAGTGTCAGACTTTATTTTTGGGGGCTCCAAAATCACTGCAGATGGTGACTGCAGCCATGAAATTAAGATGCTTACTCTTTGGAAGAAAAGTTATGAGCAACCTAGATAGCATATTGAAAAGCAGAGACATTACTTTGCCAACAAAGGTCCATCTAGTCAAGGCTATGATTTTTCCTGTGGTCGTGTATGGATGTGAGAGTTGGACTGTGAAGAAAGCTGAGCGCCGAAGAATTGATGCTTTTGAACTGTGGTGTTGGAGAAGACTCTTGAGAGTCCCTTGGACTGCAAGGAGATCCAACCAGTCCATTCTGAAGGAGATCAGCCCTGGGATTTCTCTGGAAGGAATGATGCTAAAGCTGAAACTCCAGTACTCTGGCCACCTCATGCAAAGAGTTGATTCACTGGAAAAGACTCTGATGCTGGGAGGGATTGGGGGCACGAGGAGAAGGGGACAGCAGAGGATGAGATGGCTTGATGGCATCACTGACTTGATGGACGTGAGTCTGAGTGAAGTCTGGGAGTTGGTGATGGACAGACAGGCCTGGCGTGCTGCAATTCATATGGCCGCAAAGAGTCGGACACGACTGAGCAACTGAACTGAACTGATATATATATATATATATATATATATATATATATATATATATAAAACTAAATCACTTTGCTGTACAGCAAAAATTAACACAATATTTTAAATCAGCTATACTTTAGTAAAAGGTTTAAAAATATATGTCCTATTTCCTCCCACCCATTTCCAAAAGGAATTCCAAATAACGACATACTGCAGAAAAGGAGAAAAAACTATAATCTAAAACAAAGAAAAACACTAGAAGAGAAAAAAAAAAAACAAAACATAGGCCTATGGTTAGAGACAGTTATTTTCTGAATATTGAGCTGAATGTCAACTCCACTTTATCTCTGTAATTTGAAGTCTATGGCCTTTCCCATTATAAAGGTTGGCATATACCAGACATTCTGTATCTGCAGATTCACATCTATAAATCCTAAAACTTAGTCATAAAGCAAGAGTCCTCAAAACTTGATTCCAGAGTAGTATTGTCCCCAGAGACCTTCCAGAAGTGAAAACACATCCTCTCTGGAGGAAAGAATCTTCCTACTAAGCCACTGAGTACCATTACAAATAAATGTTTTCAAGAACTAAGAGTAAATGGAGAAATGAATTACAAATGACCATAAGGAAAACTTTTGGGGGTCATAGAAATATTGATCTCTTGATTGCAATGATGACATTATGCATATATTTATGTGTCAAAATTCATCAACTTTGCATCTTAACCTATGAAGTTTATTATATGTCAGTTCTCTATTTCTTTTTTAGCTGCTAAGTCATGTCCGACTCTTGCAAGCCCATGGACTGTAGCCTGCCAGGCTCCTCTGTCCATGGGATTCTCCATGCAAGAATACTGGAGTGGGTTGCCATTTCCTTCCATAACTCAGTAAAGATTAAAAAGCACCACAGCAAAAACCCAAAAACAGATCTAGAAGACAAAGGGGTTGCAGAGGACAAGTGACAGAATTATTTGGTCACAGTAAGCTACCCATCACTGGAAAGATTTTTTTTTTTTTTTAAGTATGAATGAAAATCTTTTAGGCATTTTAGAGAGTTATATGCAAAAGTGGAGAAGGCAATGGCACCTTACTCCAGTACTCTTGCCTGGAAAATCCCATGGACAGAGGAGCCTGGTAGGCTGCAGTCCATGGAGTCGCTAGGAGTCGGACATGACTGAGCGACTTCACTTTCACTTTTCACTTTCATGCACTGGAGGAGGAAATGGCAACCCACTCCAGTGTTCTTGCCTGGAGAATCCTAGGGACCGGGGAGCCTGGTGGGCTGCCGTCTATGGGGTCACACAGAGTCGGGCACGACTGAAGTGACTTAGCATATATTCAAAAGACTAAACTGCATGTCATCTCAGGTTCTTTACCTCTGTGATTTGGAATCTATGACAATTATCATAGAAGATAACAAGCATTCTAACTTCTTCCCATCTGAGTGAAAAAAAAAAATATATCATAGAGGTTGACACATCCCAGACATTCTGTATCCCAGATAAGAGTTATGCCCATGAATAAACATTTTTTAAAACACTAGCTATTTTATGATTCTGCTATACTTCCTGCTCATATAATTTCACATGACTTTTCCAGTCCTCTTTCAAAGTAAGTGAAAGAAAGTGAAGTGTTAGTAGTTCAGTCATGTCCAACTCTTTAAGTCAATTATTTCAGTAAACTTAGCTGTTTTTTTAAATGCTTACTTCTGTTATAAAACAGGTAAAATGTGATACTTGTGAATCAGTGGATCAATAAACTTGAAAGACCATGTGTATAGTCAACCGCAGTTCACTTATTTATGTTCTCTTTTTAATTAAAGCAATGTTTTACTTCAGAAATAGCATCCTGTGAAATAGTGCTTCTTTTGAATTTATACATTTTGGTATAATGATAATTATAATTCAGTGTAGAAAACATTAAATTCAGTAGTTACAATTTATAAATAATCTTCGATTGTTCCTATTATCAATATTTTAGAAACAATGTTTGGTTCAGTTGCTCAGTTGCGTCTGACTCTGCAAACCCATGGACTGCAGCATGCCAGACCTCCCTGTCCATCACCGACTCCTGGAGCTTGCTCAAACTCATGTCCATCGAGATGATGATGCTATCCAACCACCTCACCCTCTGTCGTCCCCTTCTCCTCCTGCCCTCAATCTTTCCCTGCATCAGGGGCCTTTCCAATGAGCCAGTTCCTTACATCAGGTGTCCAAAGTACTGGAGTTTCAGCATCAGCGTCAGTCCTTCCAATGAATATTCAGAACTGATTTTCTTTAAGATTGACTGGCTTGCACTCCAAGGAATTCTCAAGAGTCTTTTCCAACATCACAGTTCAAAAATATCCATTCTTCGGCACTCAGCTTTCTTTATGGTCCAACTCTCACACCCATAGAGTTCAGTTCAAATGCTCATTCATGTCCAACTCTCAGCAAACCCGTGGACTGCAGCACGCCAGGCTTCCCTGTCCATCACAACTCCCTGAACTTGCTCAAAGTCATGTCCATTGAATCAGTGATGCCCTCCAACCATCTCAGCCTCTGTCATCACCTTGACCTCCCACCTTCAATCTTTTCCAGCATTAGGGTCTTTTCCAAAGAGTCAGTTCTTTATATCAGGTGGCCAAAGTATTGGAGTTTCAGCTTCAACATCTGCCCTTCCAATGAGTATTCAGGACTGATTTCCTTTAGGATTAACTTGTTGAATCTCCTTACAGTCCAAGGGAACCTCAAGAGTCTTCTCCAACACCACAGTTCAAAAGCAACAATTCTTCAGCACTCAGCTTTCTTCATGGTCCAACTCTCACATCCATACATGACTACTGGAAAAACTATAGGTTGAACTAGACAGATCTTTGTTGGCAAAGTACTGTCTCTGCAAGTGTCTTTTAATTTCATGGCTATAATCACCATCTCCAGTGATTTTGGAAACCAAGAAAAGAAAGTCGGTCACTGTTTCCATTGTTTCCCCATCTATTTGCCATGAAGTGATGGGACCAGATGCCATGATCTTAATTTTCTGAATGTTGAATTTTAAGCCAGTTTTTTTCACTCTCCTCTTTGATTTTCAACAAGAGGCTCTTTAGTTCCTCTTTCCTTTTGGCCTTAAGGGTGGTGTCATCTGTGTATCTGAAGTTATTGATATTTCTCCTGGCAATCTTGATTTCAGCTTGTGCTTCATCCAGCCTGGCATTTTGCATGAAGCAGGGTGACAATATACAGCCTTGATGCCCTCCTTTCCCAAGTTGGAACCAGTTCATAGTTCCATGTCTGGTTCTAACTGTTGCTTCTTGACCTGCAAACAGGTTTCTCAGGAGGCGTAAGGTGGTCTGGTATTTCTATCTCTTTAAGAATTTTCCACAGTTTGTTTTGATCCACACAATCAAAGACTTTAGCATAGTCAATGAAGCAGAAGTAGATGTTTTCCTGAAATTCTCTTGCTTTTTCCATGATCCAACGGATGTTGGCAATTTGATCTCTGGTTCCTCTGCCTTTTCTAAATCCAGATTAAACATCTGGAAGTTCTCAGTTAATGTACTGTCGAAGCCTAGCTTGGAGAATTTTGAGCGTTGCTTTGCTAGTGTGTGAGATGAGTGCAATTGTGCGATAGCTTGAGCGTTCTTTGGCATTGCCTTTCTTTAGGATTGGAATGAAAACTGACCTTTTCCAGTCCTGTGGCCACTGCGGAGTTTTCCAAATTTGCTGGCATATCGAGTGCAGCACTTTCACAGTATTTGAAATGGCTTTTAGGATTTGAAATAGCTCAGCTTGAATTCCATCGCCTCCACTACGTTTGTTTATAGTGATGCTTCCTAAGGCCCTTGACTTGGCACTCCACGATGTCTGGCTCTAGGTGAGTGATCACACCATTGTGGTCATCTGGGCATGAAGATCTTTTTTGTATAGTTCTGTGTATTCTTGCCACCTCTTCTTAATATCTTCTGCTTCTGTTAGGTCCACACAATCTCTGTCCTTTATTGAGCCCATCTTTGCATGAAATGTTCCCTTGGTGTCTCTAATTTTTCCTGAAGAGATCTCTGGTCTTTCCCATTCTAGTGTTGTCTTCTATTTATCTGTGTTGTTCACTTAGGAAGGCTTTCTTATCTCTCCATGCTATTCTTTGGAACTCTGCATTCAGATGGATATGTCTTTCCTTTTCTCCTTTAACGTTCACTTCTCTTTTTTTCTCAACTCTTTGTAAAGCCTCCTCAGACAACCAGAAATAATGATAGGCTTTGTTTAAATTTTTGATCTTGTAGTAGTGACGTGTTACACTGTAAATTTTAAAAAGAAATCATATTGCAGTGTTCTTAAAACACATACATATGCCCAGATTATACAGTTCATGCCTTTTCACAATGACAGAAAAGTTAATAAATATATCATAAATTTGAATACAAAAATAACTCCAATGCCTTATTCTCTCTTTTATCACATTTTGGAATTCCAAATAAACATTTTAAAACTTTCCACTCTGTCTTCCAAGCCTCTTAAACCTCTTTTCCATATTCTCCATCTTTTTGTCTCTATATGTGACATGTCCAGTGTCTTCTTCTCATCTATCTTTCAGTTTACTAATTGTTTCTCAGATTTTGTCTAATATACTGCTACACTTATTCTTTGAGTTTTAATTTTGCTAGTGTAATTGTAACTTATAGAGCTTTTCATTGGTTGTTTAAAATTAATTAAGTCATTTTTTATCGTTTCCTTTACCCTTTGGTACTGTCTAACATCAAAATACAAGTTGGTACATTTCCTCCAGTCGGTTTATCTTTCTGAATTTTCACTGTTCTTTCCATTTTAACCAAGTAATCCTTTGCTATTTCATCAACCTTTGGATGATTTTAATTATACTTTCAAAAAACATTTTCTCCAGAAATTTTTCTTTATAATTGTGTGTGATATGTACACGTGCAAAGGTGGAAGGGAGGGAACTAGGCTGAAAACCTGGTCCATCACTATAGGAAATTGCAGTCTGAAAATTGTTGGAACAATTTAAAAAATATAAAAGCACACAATTTTGTATTAGTTGAACTATTTGGGCTATAGGTCAGATCACCTGTGTGATTTGTTATCTGATCTGTCATGAAACTCTTGTAAATATCAAGTATTTAGAACAACCATTTTCAATCTATTTTTTGTCAAGCCTACAACATTTGACCATTTTCAGATGGAGTATAATTGTGCAAAAGAAATTTCCAAGCAAATTTATTCCCTGTTTTAGACCATCTATAAATCTTGTCCCCATAGTAACACATCTCAAGATTTCTTCATTTACACTTCATAATTTGCCTAGTCATGAATTTTAAAACCAATACTTTAGGTGTTTATTTTGCAATTAAATCAAAAGCTTTATTGTTCACTTCTGTCTTTTCAGAAAATTCTTAGAACTTACTGATGAGTAGAGAAGTAAAAAGTTGTTACAGACTAGTTATTGATAAGAAAATAAAATAGAGGGTTTTTGAAATGTCAGCGATACAATGCACAAATAAGCATGTTTCTAAATTGAACTGTTAACTTTTATAAAATGATGGCAAATGTTTAATAGTAGTAAAAAACAACATGATTGTTTTTAGCTTTTTATTTTATATTGGCATATAGCCAATTAACAATGCTTTGATAGTTTCAGCTGGACAGCAAAGGGACCTAGCCATATATATATATGTGTATCCATTCTCCCCCTAACTCTCCACCCATTCAGGCTGCCACAAAACATTGAGCAGAGTTCCCCATGCTATAGAGTAGTCCCTAAAACAGCATAGTTTTTACCTCTTCTTGTGTCAAACTAAAGAGTTGAAGCTAAATCAGTCCTACCTAGCTAATATTCACTTTATATAACAAATACTGGCAATGATTAAAATTGAATATTTAAAAAATAATCACATACACATATAAATATAGGGATGATTGGTTTTTAACAAATCAGTAAGTCATATCACTTAACATCACAATGAATTTCTTGTTTTCATTTCCTACTAGTGCGAGAATTAATTCTTAGGTTGATAAGGAGTCTAGGGCACTCAAGGAGGAGAAGGGACTAACAATGTTTTTTCCTACATTGCTTTGTCTTAGTCATATAACATGTTTTTTTCTTAAACTATGAGTTGTTATGAAAACAATCTTTAAGACTAACTTTCTTTAGCCCAGAGCTAATGATTGCACAACAAAACAACTCATCTTGCTCCAGGGTATGTTTTTACTTAAGCCTGTCCTAATGATTCTGTTAGATTTCCCTTGTGGCTCAGCTGGTAAAGAATAGGCCTGTAATGCAGGAAACTTGGGTTCAATCCCAGGGTTGGGAAGATCCCCAGAAATGGTATGGACCTAACAGAAGCAGAAGATATTAAGAAGAGGTGGCAAGAATACACAGAAAAACTGTACAAAAAAGATCTTCACGACCCAGATAATCACGATGGTGTGATCACTGACCTAGAGCCAGACATCCTGGAATGTGAAGTCAAGTGGGTCTTAGAAAGCATCACTATGAACAAAGCTAGTGGAGGTGATGGAATTCCAGTTGAGCTATTTCAAATCCTGAAAGATGATGCTGTGCAAGTGCTGCATTCAATAGGCCAGCACATGTGGAAAACTCAGCAGTGGCCACAGGCCTGGAAAAGGTCAGTTTTCATTCTAATCCCAAAGAAAGGCAATGCCAAAGAATGCTCAAACTACCGCACAATTGCACTCATCTCACACGCTAGTAAAGTAATGCTCAAAATTCTCCAAGCCAGGCTTCAGCAATATGTGAACCGTGAACTTCCTTATGTTCAAGCTGGTTTTAGAAAAGGCAGAGGAACCAGAGATCAAATTGCCAACATCCACTGGATCATAGAAAAAGCAAGAGAGTTCCAGAAAAACATCTATTTCTGCTTTATTGACTATGCCTAAGCCTTTGACTGTGTGGATCACAATAAACTGGAAAATTCTGCAAGAGATGTGAATACCAAACCACCTGACCTGCCTCTTGAGAAACCTATATGCAGGTCAGGAAGCAACAGTTAGAACTGGACATGGAACAGCAGACTGGTTCCAAATAGGAAAAGGAGTACATCAAGGCTGTATATTGTCACCCTGCTTATTTAACATATGCAGAGTACATCATGAGAAACGCTGGGCTGGAAGAAGCACAAGATGGGATCAAGATTGCTGGGAGAAATATCAATAACCTCAGCTATGCAGATGTCACCACCTTTATGGCAGAAAGTGAAGAGGAACTAAAAAGCCTCTTGAAAGTGAAAGAGGAGAGTGAAAAAGTTGGCTTAAAGCTCAACATTCAGAAAACTAAGATCATGGCATCTGGTCCCATCATTTCATGGGAAATAGATGGGGAAACAGTGGAAACAGTGTCAGACTTTATTTTGGGGGGCTCCAAAATCACTGCAGATGGTGATTGTAGCCATGAAAATAAAAGGCACTTGCTCCTTGGAAGAAAAGCTATGACAAACCTAGACAGCACATTAAAAAGCAGAGACATTACTTTGCCAACAAAGGTCCATCTAGTCAAGGCTATGATTTTTCCAGTAGTCATGTATGGATGTGAGAGTTGGACTGTAAAGAAAGCTGAGCACTGGAGAATTGATGCTTTTCAACTGCGGTGTTGGAGAAGACTCTTGAGAGTCCCTTGGACTGCAAGGAGATCCAACCAGTCTATCCTAAGGTAGATCAGTCCTGGGTGTTCACTAGAAGGACTGATGCTGAAGCTGAAACTCCAATACTTTGGCCACCTGATGCGAAGAACCGACTCATTTGAAAAGACCCTGATGCTGGAAAGATTGAGGGCAGGAGGAGAAGGGGACGACAGAGGATGAGATGGCTGGATGGCATCACCAACTCAATGGACATGAGTTTGGGTGAACTCTGGGAGTTGGTGATGGACAGGGAGGCCTGGTGTGCTGCGATTCATGGGGTTGCAAAGAGTCGGACATGACTGAGCAACTGAACTGAATGATTCTGTAATAATGACCCTGATGATGGGAAAGATTGAAGGCAGGAGGAGAAGGGGATGACAATGGACATGAGTTTGAGCAAGCTCTAGGAGTTGGTGATGGACAGGGAGGCCTGGCATGCTGCAGTCATGGGGTCGCAAGAAGTCATACATGACTGAGTGACTGAACTGACTGACTGATGATTATATAACAACAGTGTATCATGATCAACATGTTTCTCTTTCTTAACAAGAACCTTTTAATTAGTCTTATTATCTTAAGATATAAGTCTTTTCTTACATCTTAAGATAATAAGTAGAGTGAGTCTGATAAGACCTTTCTATTGTTAATTCTCATCTATCTAATTTAAGATGTATGTTGTGGGAGTGGGTCTTGTAGAAGTATATAATGCCTTGATAAGACTAGCAAGTGGGACACTCTCCATCCCTCTTCTGATTTCTATGTCAGAAGTTTTCTCTGTCCTTTTTTACTGTAATAAAACTTATGCCATACAAAAGCTCTGAGTAATCCAAGCCTGGTCTCTAGTCCCGAAGTTAAGTCTTCTTTGGAGATCACGAATTTGACATTATTCACCATAAACTGTCACTAGTCCCTACTATACCGTCTCTTCAATTCACGACTTAAAAAACTAGCGAATGGCCTAACTCAAATTGTCAAATAATTCTCTCTTATTCCCTTTGTAGTATGCATTTTTATTTACCCCAGAGTTTTCAAATGGGCCAAAGGAAGTTCAAAGTGATACAAAGTATTATTTAAAAATTTATATAATATAATATATATATATATATATATATATATATATATATATATATACACGCTAATGGTAAAAAACCTACCTGCCAATGCAGGAGACATAAGAAATGCAGGTTTGATCTCTGGGTCAGGAAGATCCCATGGAGAAGGAAATGGCAACCCACTCTAGTATTCTTGCCCAGAGAATCCCATGGACAGAGGAGCCTGGTGGGCTACAGTCCATAGGGTTGCAAAAGAGTCAGACATGACTGAAGTGACTTAGCATGATAGTATATGTATGTTTGTGTGTGTGTGTATGTATAATCTTACTTCCTACAGAACTTCAAGCATACTTTTCACAACTGTGGGGCATAGAGCATCCCAGAAGAGTTTGAAAAAAGATCTAGAACTCACCCCTATATACATTGTCAAAAGTTGGAAGGATCTGGGTTCAAATCCTAATTAACTGTAGGACTTTGGGCAAGCTACTGAAACCCTATGCATCACGGTTTGGTCAAGAAAACAGAAACTGCTCAAGGTATTTCAAATAGAAAGAGATGTCATACGGAGATTGAAGAGTTACAAAACCATCAGGATGAACAGTGAAACAAGGGTCAGGGAAACCATTGGCAGTGTTCAAAGATTCAGGAAGACTAGGAATCATAGAAAACTGCTAATTCACAGGCTGGCATGAGGATTGTTGGTGTTTAGTCATTAAATCATATCTGACTCTTTTCATGACCCCATGAACTATAACCCACCAGGCTCCTTTGTCCATGGGGTTTCCCAGGCAAGAATACCATTTACTTCTCCAGGGGATGTTCCTGACCCGGGAATTGAACCCAAGTCACCTGCATTCCAGGTGAGTTCTTTACCACTGAGCCACCTGCGAAGCTCTAAGCACACACCAAGCCTCAAATCTGACACATCAGGAGCCTATGGGCTTGAGCCTCTGCATCAGGAGAACAGCGGCCTCTTCTATTCTTACAAGCACTCTTTGGCAGAACGGAACATGGTGCCTTGCTGTTAGGAACTGTGGAGAATATAGTACCAGGCTTTCAGCCTCTGCAACACAGGGAAGACAAGAGCAAGGGCAGGGGATGTTGCTAAACTACCAAGAGAAATTCTAGCTCATTCCCTATATCTCACCGTCTTCAGATGTAAAAGTACTATCAAGAATAAGTCAAAATAGTAGATGGAGCACCTGCTGAAATAATCTTTTGTATATCAAATATCCTAAAGTGAGAAAAAATATACATATGTGTAAATACACATATTATTCAGATATAGCTATGGATGATATAGACATAGATAAAGCATAATGGGACAGGAAAACAAATTGTGAAGAATCCTTAAAAGATAGAAAGCATATGGGATCAAATTGATAACAGCTGTGATAAGCATAGCTCAAACAAATTGAGGATATTATCTCTATAAAGACTAAAAACAGAATCTAAACTGGATGAAAGAAAAAAGCAGAGAAGTAGTCCAGAAAATCATTAGGGCAAATCAATTAAAAAACTGAATTTAGAAAATTAAAAACAAGTCCTTTTGCACTTGCAGTAAGTGACAGACCCAAGTTTGGGACAAGTTTTATTCATTTATATTACTGGCACAAGGCTATTTTTTCATTACCACTTGAAAAATAATGTTTGTGTAATTTAATTAATTTTGATATAAATATTGCTGCATTGTTATCCAAGTTGTTTAATTTAGTATCTAGTAATAGATTGCTTAAAAATAACCTTTCTGACTTTCTTTAAAATACATTTTTTGGCCTTAAATGGTGATCATACAATTAAACAAAAACATCTTTTACCCACTTGAAAGCTTTAAGAGCTATTTCAGGGGGAAAGTTTAACAATTCAACTGAAAGGGGGTGTATATATTTACTGTTCTGTGTCCCTTCTAAGTGGGCCACTCTTTTTAAAATTTGGTAACCAGGCCATCAATCCATTCTCACCCATTTTCTAGCTCTTTCCTTTTTATTAATGAAGAAACTGACAACCAGTGTTAGTTTTTGACATGTGAATGGGCAGATGACCTCATCTCACCATCAAGAATATTTGAGTGCTTTCAAAATGCCAGGCAATGCTGAGGTTTTAAAATACAAAATCTTACTTAATCTACAAAATAATAAAGTGGATCCTGTTGTTATATTACATTCACAGACTAGAAAACTGAGATTAGGGAACATTAAGTTATGTAATGTCACATTGTTAACAGTGTCAAATTAGGATTTGACCATTATTGAGTTTTGAAAGCTCATAGCTTATTTGCTGTGCCAGTGTTTCTAGGGCATCTGCAATTTTCTGAATCTTTGTCTCCCTCCAAAATTCAGATGCTGGATTTCTAACTCCCAAAGGTGATGATATTAATAAGTGGTGCCTTGAGGAGATGATTTAAGTCATGAAGGTGGAACCCTCATAAATGGAATTAGTGCCTTACAAAAGAGGCTCCGAAGAGCTCCCTACCTCTTTGGTCATGCAATGATACAATGAGAAGTCTGAAAGTTAAAGTTGGAAGATGGTCCCCCACCCGACCATTCTGGCACTCTGAAATCAGACTCCCAGTCTACAGAACACTGAGGAATTAATTCCTATTGTGTATAAATCACCCACTCTGCAGTATTTTCTTATAGCAGGCTGAAATGACTGCAGCAGCCTCCATGTTCTTCTGGCATCCATGTTCTGTCTTTTTCTAGGCTTTTTCTAGGCAAGTCTAGTCTTTTTTTTTTTTTTTTTTCCTTCATTTTGGTGAAAGTATATCCTGTAACTTAGCTGGATGAGCACCTTCTAGCTGACTACTGGCAGATGATTAAAGACCCACATTTGCTTTAGTATTTACAAATAAGTGCACACCAAGTAAAGGCCAAATGAATTTGGAACATGCTCGTGGATGAAGAGCTTCCAACAGTTTGCAGAGAAAACCTGGACAAGCTGAGTCATCTCAAGACAAATGTTGGTAGAGGCATGTCAGTTGTGAAGAAATCTGCCCAGTAGCTATGTCTCATGAAATTTACTTTCCACCTTCACACATCTATAACTCTGATGGATTTCCAGGCCATTCAGGGTTCATACAGGAAACATATGGTACAATCAAGGGGATAATGGAAGAGAATTGAATGAAGATACTATTTGCAAAGACACAGCCAAGGTTAAGGGGAATTCATGACAGATGGAGTGGTGTTGCCAGAGTAAGTAATGAGAAATTTTGAGGGGTTCAGAAAGGAACTATTACTTCAACCTGGAGAGAGAGCGAGCAGTGACTTAAAAAAAATTATTAAAATACAGTTGATTTGACCTTTATTGTTGGGATACAACCAGGGCTTGGGAACCCAGCTCAAAAGGTACCAGAAGAATTAATATCCCATCCTCACTCTTATCTCTATATAGTACTATCTCCTACTGGTAATCTCCAACCCCTGACCTAACCAGAAGTCAAAGGACAAATAGCCCTTGATGCAATCCATACAGATCAGCCTCCCTGAGCAGCAGTCCCTGCAGAATGAAGTTGGTGGGGCAAGGAGATACCCAGCATCATTACATTATCCAATGATGTATTGCTTTGTCCTGATAATAACATCAAGATTGATGTTTACTGGAAAGTATATTTATTAATATCCATAATGTTGAGTGAGAACAAGATTCTAAGGACACATCTTTCTTTTCTCCGTTGAAAGAAGGTAAGATTAAGTAAGAAATTTGGTAGAGTCATTTTAAGAAAGAGTTCGAGACTTTATGTCTCACTTAAGTTGAAAAAAAATCTCATTCACTTGCATTTCAGCTTTTTTTACATGGAAAGTTAAGGGGCTGAATTAAAATTAGGAAATAGCCAGCAAATAAAGTGTATCTTCCTGGTGAGTTTTTTTTAAAGACTGAAAATTGCTATTGGATGACAAAAGACTTCAAATGACTTCAACTGGCTGTAATGATGAATCCAACTTAACAAAAGTCTTTTTTTTTTTTTTTAATTAAGTTGTTCAAACAGAACATAAGGAAAATCTACCTAAAAATAATTCTTTAGTAAAAGATCTGGTGGCTTTGATAAATACAAAATCTGTTACAAGCTAAAAAGAAGTGACAATTGATAGGAAATGCAATGAAATCTTAGGTCAAAGGAAGATAAAGAAACTTCCGGACAAGGGAATTAATAATTCCATGTGGTTTTGCCTAGATTAAATACTGCCTGGAATGTTGAACTCCATTTAGAGGGGTATTGGTAAAATGATTGTTGTGACAAAGGATCTCAAATCTAGGTTACAAAAACAGTTTAGAGACACTATGGGTACCAACCCTGTAGAAAATGTAAGGAACGTTTGCTATGGCAGACATCTGAAGATAAATGAAGAAGGAGTAGACTAGTTTCATGTGTCTCCAGATGCAAAACTAGGAACAGTAGGAGCTAAAGTGGCAGGTGAAAAGATTGGGACTCAACACAAAGAGGTACTTAACGAAAGACTAGAGGTGACCAGATGGAGAGCTTTGTCCCTTGAAAAGAGAATGAAGAGGAGAGTGGATCTCAAGGATGTTGAAGGATTCTTACAATGAAGATATGGTTGGGTTGAATGATCAGAGGTTCTGTGATCTGTAATTTGATTTTTTAAAAAAGAGTATTTTGAAACTGACACCCAATGGAAATGGCTAGCATGGGATGAGGAAGAAATTATGAAATTTTAGGTTTAAAGAAAGGAAGAGAACATTAACCTTGAGTGTCTCCAGTGGGGCATAAATAGAAAGAAATGGGGAACAGATGGAAAATGCCACACACACACAGAAAACAAGAAAACATACATACCCTAAAGAACAGGGAAAGAAGGAAGATGTATATTGTATTTTTTGGAGCTTATTTTTCTGAAAATGAACTCAAAAGCATTATTTATAAAATTCACTTGCATTATCACTTATCTTTTATACTTTCTGGTATCAGAACTCCATAGAGAATGTGACACTTTTCCTACAGTTTTGATGCTAATATATGTGAAATAGCATTCAGAAGTAGACAGCAGAAATAAATTCTTTTGTCAATGTCTCAGAAACATTGCATGACTGTTCTGAGAATTGTCAAAGACTTAACTGTGGCAGTTAGAAAGTATGATTTTGAGCAGAATGTTTCAGTTGTTCAGTATCTTTATCTTGCAAAATGTGGAACAGCTGTTGTATTATAAAACTTACTATATAAGTGAAGCGTTGCTCTTCCTCAGCATTTTTTGTGCCACTTTAAATTACAATGAATTCAGTCGCTGTTCACCAAGAGTGAATTATCTTTTTTATACATATGATGGGCAACACTGATGTAGAATCCAATAACTGTTAACTTTCAAGAAAAATAAAAAGTATAGAATTTGACTCAAATCAGTCCCTAGAGTAGGGATTTTAAAGTATATCGTAAAATAATGGGCTTTCAAGTTGGGTCTTTGTTGTGCTTCCATCTGTGAGGAAAACATGACCTAAGGGTTAGCTTCTCTTTCCTGACCCTCAAAGTGAAAGTATCTCAACCATTAGAACACTGAAAGATAAGCAAGAAGACAAGCCTTTGGGCTTCTGTGATAAGATTCTTTATCCATCCTTAAAATCCTATACAGAAATGAGTAGGACAAATAAAAGGGAGAAAGACACAAGGTCCCACACCTCCTCAGCAACCAAAAGTCAGCTGAAAATATAAGCTATTTCTTTCCATACTGTTAGAATCCAGTTATCCCAGGCTGAGGAGAAAAAAAAAAAAAAACAACTCTTAAGAGTTAAAGACCAAAGCGGAGGTCACTGAGGTCAAGTAACATGAAGTAGGTACATAAATAAGTATCTTCATAGATAGATCTGTGTGCAAAGATGAACCAGACATAGTCTCTCCCCTTGGTGGGGTTGGGGTGGAGGTTCAGGGCAGAAAACACGAACTCTCGTGCAAAGGTTTCAGCAGAGGTCTACACATAGGACATGAAACTCAGTGAAATGAGAATTCATGAAGGAAGACCAAAATAAGCAGTGCTCACTCAGCCTTGAATGACGAACAGAATTGCATCCAATAGAATAGTGGAAAGCGATGGAAGAGATTGCAAAAGCCAGGCATAAAAGCTTACAATGTCTGCTAAACCAGCCCCTTGATCAGCACTCCTGGAAGCCTCCTGGTCTCCCCTACCATGTCTCATCACCTAATATCCCTGCATGGATGTTCTAGCAACACTGACTGAGTTTGAATACATTTATTTACAGAGGTGGTACCAGAAAGTTCTTTAGACCAGTTGAGTTAGCAGGAACCTGTTTCATCACTGAATGTTTAGTCATGGGGAGACAGAAGAATACTAGGATCTGAGTCACCACAGATGCTGTTAATGTGTGTCTTAGGAATCCAGGCACAGAAAGAAGGCCACAGTCCTGCTGGGAATGCAGTAGGAGCAAATAATTAAATAAGCCAAAAAGATTCTAAGTGGGAGAATTCAAAGTGGCAGAATAAAGAGCTGCATTGAAACAGCAAATAAAAAAGACAAATATTTCATCTGCATCGTTCCATCCAAACTTCTCGGGCTTTAGCCAACTGCCTCTGAATGCACTCATTTCATCAAACAGGATATGTAAAGCCTTAGCAATCAATCAAAGAAGTTGGCTGTGACAAGCCTCTGGCTTGCAAGGCCAGATCTTAAATTGAAATGTTTTGTTCCTTCAAACTCATTGAGCTCCTAAGACTGCTGCCTACTGGAGATAGTTTAGAAGTACAACTACTTACAGCTATCTTAGATCTAACCCAAAGGTTAGTACAGATGTGGTTTTTATTCATTTCCTAATAGAGTCTTCAAATACAGTGTCTCAGATCATTTAGGGAGACAAAGCTACTGATCTATCACCAGGAGATCATGGGATTTAAGGTGATTTCCCCCACACAGTTGTATTTATTGTAATTATTGTATAGATTAAGTCATCCTTATCACCAGGACCTTGATGTAGATTTCACCAGGTTAGTGGAGCATAGCTGTTTCCGCAAGTGAATGACCTGCAATCATGACTGATCACTGACTGCATGCAACATTCCAGGCATTGTAATAAGTCCTTTACATGCATCATATCATTCTATCATCCCAGTACCCTTATGATGTCTTGACAATGTTCTATAGGGAAGGAAACTGAGACTTCGAGAGGTTAAGAACCCATAATATCCCACAGTTGCTAAGCTGGAGCTTACATGGAGCTTACATTCTAACAGGGCAAGACAGACAACTATTGCGCAACATGAAATATCAGATGGCAATAGATGTTAAGGAGCTAAAAAGAGGCATTTTTGGTTTTTACAGGGCTGTCACTCAATATAAGACCTGTGTATTGGGGTGCCTCTGTCTTTGAATTACGGTTTTCTTAGGGTATATGCCTGGTTAGTAGTGGGATTTCTGGGTCATATGGTAGTTCTATTTTTAGTTTTTTTAAGGAACCTCCATACCATTCACCACAGTGGTTGTATCAATCTACATTCCAACAGTGCAAAAGGGTTCCCTTTTCTCCACACCCTCTCCAGAATTTAGGGAATGGACTTGTGGACACAGGGAAGAGGGGAGGGATGAATGGGAGATTGGGACTGACATACGTATACCACAATGTGTAAAACAGAGAGCTAGTGGGAACCAACCTATAGCACAGGGAGCTCAGCTTGGTACTTTGTGGTGACCTCGAGGGGTGGGATGGGGGTGGGGTGGGAGAGATGTCCAAGGGGGTGGGAAGATGTGTGTACATATAGCTGATTCACTTCTTTGGCCACAGAAACTAACATAACTCTGCAAGATAACAGAGTAGTAGACAATGGCACCCCACTCCAGTACTCCTGCCTGGAAAATCCCATGGATGGAGGAGCCTGGTAGGCTGCAGTCCATTGGGTCGCTGAGAGTCGGACACGACTGAGCGACTTCACTTGCACTTTTCACTTTCATGCATTGGAGAAGGAAATGGCAACCCACTTCAGTGTTCTTGCCTGGAGAATCCCAGGGATGGGGGAGCCTGGTGGGCTGCCATCTATAGGGTCACACAGAGTCAGACACGACTGAAGTGACTTAGCAGTAGCAGTAGCAGTAGGAGGCTATTGTAATTTATGAAATGATGGTAGCACAGACTCAGGTGGCAAATTAAGAAAGAATAAAAATAAAAGACATGATAAGTAAAGGGACAAGCTTTATAGATATCTAGGGAATTGTCACTATAGGAAAAAGAAAACAAATGCAAAGACTCACAGAGGGAAATGGCTGATGTGTTGAGATACAGTGGAGAACCCAATGCAGAAGCTAGAGCAGAGAGTAGAAGAGGGGCTAGAAAGGGAGCTTAGAGTTGAAACAGGGCCCAGATAATGCAGGACCTTGTAAATCACAGAAACCAATTGGAAATCAATCCTGAATATTCATTGGAAAGACTGAAGCTGAAGCTCCAATACTTTGGCCACTTGATGTGAAGAACTGACTCATTAGAAAAGACCCTGTTGCTGGGAAAGATTGAAGATAGGAAGAGAAGGGGATGACAGAGGGTGAGACAGTTGGAAGACATCACTGACTTGATGAACTTGAGCAGGCTCTGGGAGTTGGTGATGGACAGGGAAGCCTGGCATGCTACAGTCCATGGGGTTATAAAGAGTATTCAGAGCGACTGAACTGAATAACTAGGGAAGCCATCAGAGGTTTCTAAGCAAAGAAATAATATAGTCTGGCTTTGGTTCTTATGTTAGAGATAGATTTCAAAGAGGAAACAGAGTAGTTAAGAGCCTAATTTATGAAATTATGGTAATACTGACTCAGATGGCCATAGCAGAAGTGTGAGAGTAGGTCACATTCTGAATATATTGTGAAGGCAGAGGTGAAAAGATTAAATGGCAGTTCAGAGGTAAAGTGAAATGAGACAAGGGAGGTAAAGTTGACTTTAAGGTTGGACTGTACAACTTAGAGGGTGAATTTTCCATTTCCTGGCTTGAGGAAATGGGTGGGAGAATTGGAAATAGAAATTTGATTCTGGACATGAGCCTCTCTAAGTGGAGAAGGATCAATTAAGCAGAGGCATATAGGAGTCTGGAATTTAGGTAAATGTACAGATTGAAGATACATACATTTTGGGATCATCTGTGTATAGATAATGTATAAGGTCATGTAGCAGGATGAGATCACTTTGAGAGTGACTATAGATTAAGAAAACAGATCTAAGAACTGAGTCCTAAGATTGCACTAAGGTGTTCATGACTATGTCCATCTTTTCTGTATAATTCCCGACTCCCCAAAGTGTACTTGTAACTTCTCCTTGCTCACTGGAAAAACTATATAGAATAGTTCCCAATTATAATTTGCCTGTGAGAATCAGTTGTGGAGACTGAATAGAGGCAGTCCATGAGTTCAGAGAACTGAGTTGACTGCTAGAAGACAAGAGTAAAGGTATTTTAAAAAGAGGAAATGCACCACTGTATCAGATGCTGCTGATAAACCGATTAAGAAGATGATTAGGAAAATCTGATTGGGACATGTCCAGAGACAATGGGAAGAGAAGGACAAGAGAGTCAAAATGACTGCACCAGATTTTATTTCCACTGAAAGAGAAAAAAACGAAAGTGTTAGTTGCTCAATCATGTCCAGTTCTTTGTGACCCCATGGACTGTACCCAGCTCCCAGTCTCCTCTGTCCGTGGAACTCTCCAGGCAAGAATACTGAAGTGGGTAGCATTCCCTTCTCCAGGGGATTTTCCCAACCCAGGTATCCTGCATTACCAGCAGATTCTTTACTGTCTGAGCCACCAGGGAAGCCCACTAGCAGCCTTTTAATGATGCCTTACCACTCAAAAGAAGAAACCTTCACTGGAATGCATCCCTGGATATGGTTCCAGGGATGTAGAAACATCTACATATGAAACATCTACAGATGAAAAACATCTACATATGCCTGAATTCTGACTTATCTACACCCCCTCCACCTAGAGCACAAGCTTCAACTTTAAATAATGTCCTGCTTTCCTCTTATTCTTTGGCCATTAATTACTTGAACCCAATTACTCCCTAACAGTAATCAAATCCCTCTGAGTCATTTATCTTACAAGAGTTGACCCTTCTGTGTATGTCAATTAATTCTATGTGTAACAGTAAAAAACTGCTTCATTATGAGATGATGTATATTTCAATGTCACCCACTGAACCTCTCGGTCTTGTCTGGTTAGACAGTTATATTAACCAAACCACATTCATTTGTTGAAAATGAGAGCATATTTCTTTCTAGATTTTCATGGCCAGTTAACAATTCTTGATGAATGTATTTCTGTCAAGGCACAATTCAAAAGCCTAATTGAATGCCTAATACCATTTTGGTCTGTTAGACAGGTGATTCTTTTACTAGCAGTGAAATCTCTCCATAATGTCAAGTAGAATACACTGATTCTTTTTTTAAACAGTTTTATTCTTCACCTCCCTCAAAATGTTCATGCCTGTTGGGAATAGTAGAGAATTAATAGCCAGGGCTACATCTCAATTATTAAGCACTGATGTTTTGTAAAAGAGAAAACAGGCTCAAATTACATAGAGACTTGACAATGATAGGCAAGACTGTAGTTCTGGAGGCAAACTAAGTTAGGAGGTATGGAGGTAGAGTTCTAAGTGTGTGACTTGGATCAATTTACTTCTTATCCATTAAATGGGTACATAGAATCAGCTCAGAACTACTACGAAAAAAAAAAGTGCAAAGCTCTTCATTTGGGGATTAGAACACAATAAGTACTCACTAAATGTTATTTATTCTTAAGTAGCCAACCTAAGAGCAGAATCTGTTCACCAGACTTTTTCATTGTTGATTTTTCTTCTGGGCCAAGACAACTTTCAAACATGACACAGTAATAGAATTTGTGCTGTGGCAACCAAACCATGACAGGGGGTGAAAATGGAAATCAGAATGTGGGGCAGTCTGTGCTTGAGCCAAAGATGATTTCATTTCAGCTGGAGGAACTTTCCTTTCACTCCAGGTCATTTCTTCTCCAGCAGACCTGATCAGACCTCCACAAGGCAGATGTCCTAATGAGTTGGGTGTCTCTGCCAGGAGCACAGCTGCTGGAAAGAAAGGTGCTGAGCCTGTCAGCACTGACTGCAATGTTTCTCTTGGGTATAGAAGACAACATGAACACATCAGCAGTGAGACAAAGTGAAGGGCAAGGTGAAGGGTGAGAGCTTAAACGACTCATAACTTTCTTAATGGGGCCACTGGCCTCACCCTCTGGCCACTTTGCAAGCAAACCTTCCTTTGGGACTTCTTCCCTGCAGAGATCCTCAGGCTTACTTCTGCAGAGCTTTGAACTGCCCTGGACTAAATTTAATTCACACAAAGCACATCCTTTGGGGTGGCATGCCAACCAGACTTGTAAGACTTTACTGTAAATGCTTATTTTAGCCTAGTTTTATTTATTTTTAGCTACTTCATCTCTCACTTTTTATATGGAAAGGAAGAAGAACCTGAACAAGGGAAGTGGTTTACAGGCGATTTCTTGACATAAATATAGAAGACATATTCCCTTTTATTCTCCAGTTATCACTGCAGGGTAATTCCTATTTGGGAACACACAGATGTTCCAGACTTAACTTTGATAAATCTTACACTGAGCTGGAAAAAGCAGAGAGACATATTCCCAAAACTTTTTCCTTAAAAAGCATGGAATCCTGCCCTAGTAGAGAGACATCACTGAGACATCTTACAGCATAAAAGCTATTTTGATTCTTTTCCCCACTTGTTCTTTATATTTTTAGAATAGTTTTAGATTTACAGAAAAATTGAGAAGATAATACAAATATTTCTTATACATCCCATCCCAGTTTCCTGTTAGTGACCATCTTACAGTAGCAAGATTATGATGATTAATGAGTCAATACTGATACCTTATTATTAACAAAAGTTCATCCTTCTTTCATATTTCCTTAGCTTTTACATAATGTCCTTTTTATGTTGCAGGATCTCATCCAGGACACTACATTACATCTAATTGTCATGTTCCATAGGCTCTTCTCAGATGTGATAATTTCTCCTTGCCTTGACAGTATTAAGGAATATTGGTCAGGGGTTTTGTAGAATGACCCTTATTGGATTTGTCCCGTGTTTTTACCATGACTTGACTGGGCTTATGAATTCAGAGACAGATCACAGCGGTAAGTGCCATTTTTATCATATCACATCAATGGTATAAACTCTCAACACAATTTATCACTACTGATGTTGACTCTGATCACTTGGTTGAGTTAGTGTTTTCTCCTCTGTAATGTTATTCTTTATTGCCTTTAGAAGTCACGATGTGCGGCTCACACTTGAGGAGTGTGGAGTTTCATTCCCTCTCTTTGAAGGCAGAGTATCTATATAAATTACTTGGAATTCTGCTATATGGGAAATTTTTTGATGAATTAGCTTACTTATTTCAGTATGGATCTTTAGAAATTTATTTTATACTTTCGATTATAGTGTAATATTTATTTCCTTTGATTAAATGTTTCCTGGCCTTGGCCACTGGGAGCTCTTTCAGTTGTCACCTATAATCCTTTGACCTACCGCCATCAATAAGGGGCTTTGTTTCGTGGGTACTTCCTGCCTTTGTGGCTATGCTGATGTCTCCAATGCTAATCCATTACCACAAGAATCAGTCTTGTGGTAATCCTTCTCCCCTTGCTCATCTGTAAACTTCTACTCCAATAATGAGAAACCTGGTTCCTACCATTTACTACCTTTATCAGTAAAGAACCTACCTACCAATGCAGTAGACACAAGACTCTCAGATTCGATCCCTGGATCGGGAAGATCTCCTGAGGGAGGAAATCGCAACCCACCCCAGTATTCATGCCTGGAAACTCCCATGGACAGAGGACCTTGGCGGGCTACAGTCTGTGGGGTTGTAAAGACTCAAACACACCTGAAATGACTTAGCATGCACGCATGTGGCCAGTGTAACAAATTACCACAAATCTGGTGGTTTAAAACGGAAGAAATTTATTCTCTCATGGAAGAAATTTTTAAAATTTTATTCTGGAGGCCCAAAGTCCAAAATCAGTTTCCCTGAGCCAAAGTCAAGGTATTGACTTGACTTCATTCCCTTTGGAGACTCAAGGGGGAAAGCTCCTCCTTGTCTTTTTCAGCTTCAGTGCCTGTCAGCATGCTTTCACATCACTCCACCTCTCCTCCATTTTCACATCATTTGTTCTACTTCTATGGAATCTCCCTCTGCCTCTCTCTCACAAGGATCCTTTTGAGATGGCATTTTAGGGTCTACCTGGATAATTCAGGATAATTGATAATCTATTGCAGGATCCTTAACTTAATCACATCTGCAAAGAGTTCTTCCAAATAACATTTACAGGTTCCAAGGACTAAGACCTGGTATCTTTGGCAGTTACTGTTCAGCCTACTATACTATTCTTTACCTACTTTTCCATTCCAGGATAGACATGTCAAAAATAAAGCTAGAGAGTAAATGTGGAAAGGACAGATTTATTCAGTATTAACTACTGCACCCGGTGGCTTAGCAGGTAAAGAATCTGCCTGCAGTGGAGGAGACACAGGTGATTTGGGTTCGATCCCTGGGCCAGGAAAATCCCCTGGAGAAGGAAATGGCAACCCACTCCAGTATTCCCACCTGAGAAATACCATGGACAGAGAAGCCTGGCAGCCTACAGTCCCAAGGGTCACAAAGAATCAGACATGACTGAGCAACTAAGCAAGCAGCACAACTACTGCAATGGGGAAGAGACTCCAGCCTGAAATGAATTCAAAATGCAATTTCCATAGAGGTTACCGGTCATGGTAACAGGAGAATAAGAGACTATGGTGGTGGGGGGTGGGGAGGAAGGGGGAGACAAGTGGGGCTCCAGCAGAGCCAGGAGAGTGGAAATTTACAGAAAGCAGAAAGACAGATTTGTCAATGTGATTAGACTATCTGGGTTTGCTAACTGACATTTGCTGAAGTCAGGCTCCTACCTTCCCACAGAGACTGGGAGACAGGGGCCCTATCTTCAGGTGTTAATAGAACAAACAGTAAATTCTTTTAGCAGTCTTGACCTTTCCAAAGCAGACGGGCATGTAAAGGGGGGCTGGAGTCTTCACCTGGGGATGCTGCCTCGAGCTGTGAGAAAGTATGCTAGCATTTGTTCAAGTCTCTTAGTGTGTGCCAGAGGAGCATTTGCGCTGTGTGTCTGCAGTTTTTATAGGTCAAGGTTGAGAGCCAGGCAAGAAGAGGGCAGGGGAGCCAGACTTAAGTTTTATCAAGGAGATCGTCTTTGTCATATTTATAAAAAGCCTTCACAAATGTTAACCTGTACTGCCACGGGAGACAACTCAATCAACTAGAGGACAGTTCTAACATACAGTTAATTTACTTTCAGTCTTACAGGCTCTATCATTTCCAAAGCTACTAGGATCGGCCCTTTTTTCCCTCTCACCATCTTTCTTGTAGTTGCTTCATGTATTTACAGCACTTAATTTATCCTGTCTCCATCTCCATTCCTTTCTGGGATTTTCTACCTCCTAAATGATTTGTTTATTTGAATATATTAAGGCCCATTCTTTTTGCTATAAAGTTTATGAGTTTTGACACTTGTCTACCATTATGCGATTGTCAAATGATACATCACAGTAAAAAAAGTGCCCTCTAGGACTTCCCTGGTGGTCCAGTGGTTAAGAATCCACCTACCAATGCAGGAGACACGGGTTCAGTCCCTGCTCCAGGAAAATTCCTCATGCTTCGGAGAAACTAAGCCCATGTGCCACAACTACTGGGCCTCCATGTTCCTCAACAAGAAAAGCCCACGCACCCCAACGAGAGAGCAGCCTTGGCTTGTGACCACTAGAGAAAGCCTCTGTGCAGCAACAAAGACCCAGTGCAGCCAAAAATAAGTTCCTTAAATGCCCTGTGATTCTTCTATTTTACTCTCTCTTCCTCCTGCTAATTCTCAGATAACCACTGACAGCTTTGGCTTTTCCATAATGTCATATAATTGGAACCATACAGAATGTAGCCTTTTCAGACTTTTTCACTTAGGGATATGGATTTAAGGTCCATCCATGTCTTTTTGAAACACGACAGCTCATGTTTTTTATCACTGAATAATATTCTATTGTACGGGTGTACTACAATTTGTTTGCACTTCTATGGAAGGACATCTTGATTGCTTCGATTTTTGATGACTGTGAATAAAGCTGCTATAAACATTTATGTGCAGGTTTTTGAGTGGACATAATTTTCAAACCAGGAGCATGATTTTACTGGATTGTTTAATAAGAACATGTTTAATTTTATATGAAATTGCCAAATGTCAGTGTGCCATTTTGCATTCTTAACAGCATTAAATGACAATTCCTCTTCCTTTGCATTTTCATTAGCAATTGGTACCATCAGGGTTTTGTTTTGGTTTTTGTGCTTTAGTCCTCTTAATAAATGTGCAGTGGTATCTCATTATTGTTATAATTTGAAATTCTCAATAATAAATGTAGTCAATGAAGCATCTTTTCATATGCTGTCTCTCTTTTTTCTTTTTTGGCTATACAGTAGGTCCTTGTTGGTTATCCATTTTAGATATATCATTGTGTACATGTCAATCCCAAACTCCTTAACTATCCCACCTTTCCCCTCTGGTAACCATAAGTTCATTCTCTAAGTCTGTGAGTCTGTCTCTATTTTGTAAATAAATTCATTTGTATCATTTTTTTAGATTCTGCATATAAGTGATATCATATGATGTTCTCTCTCTGACTTACTTCACTCTGTATGAAAATCTCTAGGTCCATCCATGTTGCTGAAAACGGCATTATTTCTTTTTAATGACTGGATAGTTTTCCATTGTATATGTGTATCACATCTTCTAGAATCAACATTATCAAAATGACTATATCACCCAAGACAATATACAGATCCAATGCAATCCCTATCAAATTACCAATGGCATTTTTCACAAATCTAAAACAAAAAAAAAATCTTAAAATTTATATTGAGACATAAAAGACCCGAAATAGCCAAAACAATCTTGAAAAAGAAAAATTGATCTGGAGGAATCCAAGCTCTCTGACTTCAGACTAGACTACAAAGCTATAGTCATCAAAACAGTATGGTACTGGCACAAAAATAGAAATACAGACCAATGGAACAGGATAGAAAACCCAGAAATCAACCCACATACATCTAATCAATTAATCTGTGACAAAGGCAGCAATACTATACAAAGGAGAAATGACATTCTCTTAAACAGATGGTGCTGGGAAAACTGAACAGCTACATGTAAAAAATGAAATTAGAACATTCTTTAATATCATATACAAAAATAAACTCAAAATGGATTAAAGACCTAAATGTGAGACCAGACACTATAAAACTCTTATAGGGAAATATAGGCAAAACACAGTCTCTGACATAAATTGCAGCAATATCTTTTTTGATCCATCTCCCACAGTAATTGAAATAAAAACAAACATAAATGAGACCTAATTAAGCTCAAAAGCTATTGCACAGCAAAGGAATCCATAAACAAACAAAAAGACAAACCACAGAATGGGAGAAAATATTTGCAAATGATGTTACTGGCAAGGGCTTAGTCTCCAAAATCTACAGACAGCTCATGCAGCTTAATATCATCAAAACAAACAACCCAATCAAAAAATGGGCAGAAGACATAAATAGACATTTCTCCAAAGAAGATATATAGATGGCCAAGAAGTACAAGAAAAGATGTTCAGTATCACTAATTATTAGACAAGTGCAAATCGAAACTACAGTAACACCTCACTCCAGTCAGAATGGCTATCATCAAAAAACCCACAAACAATAAATACTGGAGAGAGTGTGGAGATAAAGGAACCCTCCTACACTGTTAGTGGGAATGTAAATTCATACAGCCACTGTGGAGAACAGTATGGAGATTCCTTTAAAAACTAAAAGTAGAGCTACCATATGATCCCACAATCCTATTGCTGGACAAATATCCAGAGGAAAACATGATCCAAAAGGATACATGCACCCAAATGTTCATTGCAGCCTGTCTACAATACATGGAAGTATGTCAAGATATAGAAGCAACCTAAATGTCCATTAACCAAGGAATGAATAAAGATATTCATTGGATAAAATGGTTCATATATCCTCTTTGGCTTAAGAGTCTGTGAGATTATTTGCCAATTTTTTTTATTGTTTATTTTTAAGATTTATTTGTTATATTTTGGGTATAAGGCCTTTATCAGATATGCATCTGAAAATATTTTATTCTAATCTGGGTTTGTGTTTCGTTCTCATAACCTTGTCTTTCACAGAGCAAAAGTTTAATTTTAATGAAATCCAACTTTTTTCTTTCATAGACCATGCTTTTGGTATTGTTATCTAAAAAGTCATCACCAAATCCAAAGTCCCCTAGATCTTCTGCTATGTTATTTTCTAGGAGTTTCATATTTTATATTTAGGTCTAAAACCATTTTGAGTTAATTTTTGTGAAAGATGTGAAGTCTGTGTCTAGATTCTTTTTTTTTTTTCCTGCAAGTAGATGTGAAATTGTTCCAGTAATGTTGGTTAAAATGAACATCTTTTCTCTCTTGAATTGTCTTTGTTCCTTTGTCAGAGATCATTTCACTATATTGTGTGAATCTATTTCTGACCTTTCTATTCTGTCCATTGATCTTTATATCTTTTCTTCACCAATACCACACTATCTTAATTACTGTAATTTTACAATAAGTCTTAAAATTCGATAGTGTGAGTGCTCTGATTTCATTTTTCTTTTTAGTATTGTCTTGGCTATTTTAGATCTTTTGCCTGTCCATATAAACTTTTGAATTAGCGTTACAATATCTAAAGAATAACTTTCTAGGGCTTTGATTGGAATTGCATTGAATATATAGTTCTAGCTGGGAAGAAAAGACACCTTAAAACTATTAAGTCTTCCAATCTATGAGCACAGAGTAACTCATTTATTTAGATTTTCTTTGTTTTCCTTCATCACAGTCTTATAATTTTCTGCATATAGATCTTGCACATATTTTGTTACAATTATCATTAAGTATCTTTGTTTTTTACTGCAAATGGTATTTTTAAATTTCAAATCTAATTGTTCATTGCTGATATATAGGGAATTAATTAACTTCTGCATATCAACTTTGTACCTGTGACTTTGAATTCTCATTTATTAGTTACAAGAGATTTTAGTTGATTCTTTGGGGTTTCTACACAGCCAATCATATCACCTGCAATTAGAGTTTTATTTGTCCCTTCCTGATAGGTATCTTTTATTTCCTTCATTTGTCTTATTGCATTAGCTAGCCCTTGCAATGTATTGTTAAACAAGAGTGATAAGAGAAGGCACCATTTCTTGCTTTCTATTTCTCATCATCAACTGTTGTGTCAGCTGCAGGTTTTTTGAAGGTTATTTTCACTTTTTAAATTATGTGTTTTCCAAATTTATTTGACCGTGAGGCCCTTTGGTTGAAGTACACGTATTAATACGTCACTGAGCAATAGTGTTCCATGGAACACAGGAAAAATTTTATCATGGTAATAATTATTCAGGAGTAACAGATCAAATTTGCCCTCAGGAGAAAATAAAATCAATTCTGGAGACAGATGAGAGAAAACATTGAAATATTTCTTCTATCTGGTTTCCAAAACAATTGGAGATGATACATGGAAATCTGGGGTTTTATGCTCATGGTTTCTCAAATTTTTGTCCACCTAATTCATTCATTCATTATAAAATGTTTGTTTTGTGTTCTCAGATTAGTGGGTGTTATAAGACTACAAAGATGCATACAGCATAATTCTTACACTGGAGGTATGCAGTCCAGAACAATGGACTGGTTCAAAATTGGGAAAGAAATACAGTTCAGTTCAGTTCAGTCACTCAGTCGTGTCTGATTCTTTGCAACCCCATGAATCACAGCACGCCAGGCCTCCCTGTCCATCACCAACTCCCGGAGTTCACTCAGACTCATGTCCATCGAGTTGGTGATGCCATCCAGCCATCTCATCCTCTGTCGTCCCCTTCTTCTCCTGTCCCCAATCCCTCCCAGCATCAGGGTCTTTTCCAATGAGTCGACTCTTTGCATGAGATGGCCAAAGTACTGGAGTTTCAGCTTCAACATCAATCCTTCCAATGAATACCCACAACTAATCTCCTTTAGGACGGACTGGTTGGATCTCCTTGCAGTCCAAGGGACTCTCAAGAGTCTTCTCCAACACCACAGTTCAAAAGCATCAATTCTTTGGTGCTCAGCCTTCTTCACAGTCCAACTCTCACATCCATACATGACCACAGGAAAAACCATAGCCTTGACTAGACGAACCTTTGTTGGCAAAGTAATGTCTCTGCTTTTGAATATGCTATCTAGTTAGTCATAACTTTCCTTCCAAGGAGTAAGCATCTTTTAATTTCATGGCTGCAGTCACCATCTGTAGTGATTTTGGAGCCCAAAAAAATAAAGTCTGACACTGTTTCCACTGTTTCCCCATCTATCCCATGAAGTGATGGGACCAGATGCCATAATCTTCGTTTTCTGAATGCTGAGCTTTAAGCCAACTTTTTCACTCTCCACTTTACCTTCATCAAGAGGCTTTTTAGTTCCTCTTCACTTTCTGCCATAAGGGTGGTATCATCTGCATATCTGAGGTTATTGATATTTCTCCTGGCAATCTTGATTCCAGCTTGTGCTTCTTCCAGTCCAGCATTTCTCATGATGTACTCTCCATTTAAGTTAAATAAGCAGGGTGACAATATACAGCCTTGACGTACTCCTTTTCCTATTTGGAACCACTCTGTTGTTCCATGTCCAGTTCTAACTGTTGCTTAAAGAAGTACATCAAGGGTGTATATTGTCACCCTGCTTATTTAACTTAAATGCATGTGAAATGCCAGGCTGGATGAAGCACAAGCTGAAATCAAGATTGCCAGGAGAATATCAACAATCTCAGATATGCAGATGATACCACTCTAATGACAGAAAGCAAAGAGGAACTAAAGAGTTTCTTGATAATGGTGAAAGAGGAGAGTGAAAAACCTGGCTTAAAACTCAGCATTCAAAAAACTAAGATCATGGCATCTGGTCCCATCACTTCATGGCAAATAGATGGGGGAAAAGTGGAAACAGTGACAGATTTTATTTTCTTCAGCTCCAAAATCACTGTGGAAGGTGACTGCAGCCATAAAATTAAAAGACACTTGCTCCTTGGTAGAAAAACTATGACAACCCTAGACAGCGTATTAAAAAGCTAAGACATCACTTTGCCAACAAAGGTCTGTATAGTCAAAGCTATGGTTTTTCAGTAGTCATGTACAGATGTGAGAGTTGGACCATAAAGAAGGCTGAGCACCGAAGAACTGATGCTTTCAAATTGTAGTGCTTGAAAAGACTGTTGAGAGTCCCTTGGACAGCAAGGAGATCAAACCAGTCAATCCTAAAGGAAATCAACCCTGAATGTTCATTGAAAGGACTGATACTGAAGCTGAAGCTCCAATACTTTGATAACCTGATGTGAACAGCCAACTCATTGAAGAAGACCCTGATGCTGGGGAGGACTGAGGATAAAGGAGTGACAGAGGATAAGATGGTTGGATGGCATCAATGACTACACAGACATGAATATGAGGAAATTCCAGGAGATAGTGAAGGACAGGGGAGCCTGGCATGCTTCAGTCCATGGGATCACAATGAGTTATACATGACTTAGTGACTGATCAACAATGAGAATAAGCTATGTAATTTTCTTCTGTGAACTTACAGTTCATAATCTTTGCTGATTTCTCTTTTGAAGTTATTTATCCAGATATTCTAGATACTGACTAAGCCTTTGATAAATAGGCTCCATTGATTTTTCCTAGTTGGTTCTTGCCTTTCTGCTTTGTTTATTTGTATGCTATGATGCACATAAGCTTTTAATTTTATATAGTCAACTATTGTTTTCCTTTAATTTTCCTTTGTTTTCTCTTTGCTTAAATACTTAACTTAGATTAAAGATATAATCCTGTATTTTCATTTAAAGCTGTTCAATCGAAAAAGCAATAGAGTTCCAGAAAAACATCTATTTTTGCTTTATTGACGATGCCAAAGCCTTTGACTGTGTGGATCAAATAAACTGTGGAAAATTCTGAAAGAGATGGGAATACCAGATCACCTGACCTCCCTCTTGATAAACCTATATGCAGGTCAGGAAGCAACAGTTAGAACTGGACATGGAACAACAGACTTGTTCCAAATAGGAAAAGGAATACATCAAGGCTGTATATTGTTGCCCTGCTTATTTAACTTATATGCAGAGTACATCATGAGAAATGCTGGGCTGGAAGAAACACAAGCTGGAATCAAGATTGCCAGGAGAAATATCAATAACCTCAGACATGCAGATGACACCACCCTTATGGCAGAAAGTGAAGAGGAACTCAAAAGCCTCTTGATGAAAGTGAAAGTGGAGAGTCAAAAAGTTGGCCTAAAGCTCAGCATTCCGAAAACGAAGATTATGGCATCTGGTCCCATCACTTCATGGCAAATAGATGGGGAAACAGTGTCAGACTTTATTTTGGGGGGCTCCAAAATAACTGTGGATGGTGATTGCAGCCATGAAATTAAAAGACGCTTACTCCTTGGAAGGAAAGTTATGACTAACTAGATAGCATATTCAAAAGCAGAGACATTACTTTGCCAACAAAGGTCTGTCTAGTCAAGGCTATGGTTTTTCCTGTGGTCATGTATGGATGTGAGAGTTGGACTGTGAAGAAAGCTGAGCACCGAAGAATTGATGCTTTTGAACTGTGGTGTTGGAGAAGACTCTTGAGAGTCCCTTGGACTGCAAGGAGATCCAACCAGTCCATCCTAAAGGAGATCAGTCGTGGGTGTTCATTGGAATGACTGATGCTGAAGCTGAAACTCCAGTACTTTGGCCACCTCATGCAAAGAGTTGACTCACTGGAAAAGACTCTGATGCTGGGAGGGATTGGAGGCAGGAGGAGAAGGGAATGACAGAGGATGAGATGGCTGGATGGCATCACCAACTCGATGGACATGAGTCTGAGTGAACTCCGGGAGTTGGTGATGGACAGGGAGGCCTGGCGTGCTGTGATTCATGGGGTCTCAAAGAGTCAGACATGACTGAGCGAGTGAACTGAACTGAATGTTACTTTTACCATTATATTTTATTTCACCTAGAATTAATTTTTTTTGTATGGCTGATGTTGAGATATTATCATATTTCTTATTTTTTTAGTTGTGCCAACTGATTTACCAGAAAAACTATGCATATATCAATTTTCCATATGTGTGTTTATTTTGGAGCTCTTTTTATGTTCAATTTCTCTTCTTAAAACACCACTGGCCTAAATAATGATATTTTATTCATTAAAGTCTTACTCTCTGGGAAGAGCAGTTGCCTCACCAATGTCTCCTTTTTTACAAATTGTCTTAGCAACTCTTGGCCCTTTTCCTCTGAATATTTTTGTTAAACTAAGTTGACAAAGACTTGTAGGTTTTAAAATTTTCTTGTTTGGAAATTGTATATAACTTGCAGATTAATCTTGAAAGAACTAGAATATTAATGATATTAAATCATATTACATTATCTTGTTCTCATATTTCATTTTTGAAGACACATTCATAGACGTGTTATATATTGTACATATAGTATTTAGTTAAGTTTTTGCTTTTGGTAATAGGAAACTAATTTACATTTGTTTATTAATCTATGTTGAGCTCTCTTCCTAATTCTAAACTTTGTATATACTCTTGGATTTTCTATGGAGATAATCATGTGTGCATGCTGAGTCACTTCAGAAATGTCAGAAAAGTTACAGTCCCCTTTGTGACCCTGTGGACTGTAGCTCACCAGGCTCCTCAATCATATTCAATCACAAACAACACTCTTTCTTCCTTTCCATCTTTCTTCTCATTATTTTGTTTCCTTTGTCTTACTATATTGGTAAGACCCCCATTATAATGCTGAATAGAAGTTACATAATGAGAATTTTCATTTTCACTTGATTTTAAAGAAAATATTCTACATTTTTGTTATTAAATATGGGGTTTCCTGTAAGATTTTGGTGTCTGCCATTGATCAGGTTAAGAAAAGTCTATTTCTAGTTCACAATTTTTAAGTTTTTCTTTTCAATTAATTAGAGGGTGCTGAATTTTATTAAATATCTGTCTACATTTACCTTGACAAAGTAAATTATTTTAATATTTTCTAAAGTTAAACCAAACTGCCAATCTTGTTAAAAGCCTAGTTTACTCACAGTGTATTATCAATTTGTATTATTGCACAGTAATGCTGTGTTAACAAACTATCCTAAAACTCAGTGACTTGCAGCAGTAATCATTCACACCCATGAGTCATTGTCAGCTGGGGTGCATGGAGTGGCAAAGAAAGCTCTGATTCATCAGTGGTACCTGGAACACCTGCTAACTCAAGTTTGCGTGTGTGTGCTCACGTCTGTAGGTCAGTAGATTCTAAGCTGTGCTGAGCTGGGCAGCTCTACCAAGTGCCAGGGTGTAAGTTAACCAACCAGCTCTGCTCCACACAACTCATCCTCCTTAGGTCATAGGTTAGCCCTTGCGTGTTGTTCCCATGAAGATGGCAGAGAGACAAGAAACAGCTTTATTACAAGCTCATTCCAAACTCTTGCACATCAACTTTTCCCATCAACCAACAAATAGCACATTGTAAAACCTCAAGTCAAATTGTAGGGATGTGTACTCTACTTTTGCAAGAGGAATTGCACAGTTACATGGCAAAAGGTGTGGATATCGTTAAGAGTGAAAAATGTGGTCCATTAATGCACTCTGCCACAGTGTGTTATTCTGATACATTGCCTGCTTTGCAAAATGCAAAGATCTTATTAAATACATGATTTTCGAATTGTTCTTTAGCGAATATGCTATAGAATAAAGTTCAAATTACATTATCTTTCTTTTCTTATATAAAATATGAAAAACTTAGGTAGTGCCATTATATCTATATATCTAGGACATGGATTACCCCAGAGATTTCCCTAAGGAGTAAAATTAACTTCTTTCCTAATTCTACTAATTCCTATATTTTCTGGAAAACATTTTTCTATGCCTCAGGAACCAATTTAGGTTGAAAAGTCTCAAGAATTTCTTCATATATTAAAAAAAAAAAAAGGTGTCACTATGGGTAATGTAAGTCTAAATTAGTTAAAGTTCAGTCAAGCAAACAGGGTCTCTTGCTACAGAAATAAGGGGTTTAACATAGGAACTGGGACAAATATGAGTGTTCCTAAGGGACAACTTTTCCTGCAAGGACATTTCCCACCTTTAAGACATTTTGATTGACCTGATTATTTCACAAAATGGGCTCATTCTGAACACAAGATACTTTAACAATAGCAACAAAGAATGTGAAGTATATAGAAATGAACCTAATAATGAATGCAGAAAATCTTTCAGAGAAAATAGTTTAATTCTATCAAACTATATGAAAGAAAATTTGAGTAAATTGAGTAATATACAATGTTTATGCATGGGCTAATTAATATGGATTGAGATCAGTTATCTCCCAAATTAGCCTGCAAATTCAACACAATAGCAATAGAACATATAGCTAGAGGCATTAAACTCATTCTAAAGTTTATATGGAAGAAAAATCAAAGTCAACTTTGAAAAAGAAGAAGAAAGACTAACCCTACAAGACATTAACATATTACTTAAGTCATAGTAGTTAGACAAGAAGACTAAAGAACACAATAAAAGAAACAGAAACAGACCCTTGCACATATGAAAACTGATACACGATAAAGATGGTACCACAAAGCAATGAGGAAGAGATCGTAGAAATCTTTGTGAATCTCTTGAGTTTAAAAAGTGAAAAATAGTCATTGGGGGCTCAATTAAGAATGTACCTACCTGCTTAGTTGATTTACTGCAACTAAAAGGACTTTTAAAGCCTTTTGCTCAACCACTTTTTCAGAAAGTGCCTGTTCGGAGGTGCATTTGTCCCCACTTGGAGAAGCGGGTCAATGCCTGACAAAAGGAACCCACAGAAAGCACCAGACTATAACATGGGTGCATAAGGGTCAGAGAAGTAAACGGAAATGGAGAAGTAAAAAGGATTTCCTAAAGAATATTATAAAATAATGGGCAGAGAGAAGACTAGAAGAAGATATTTACAACTACTAAAACTGACAAGGAATAATACTTCGATTCTAAAAAAGATCTCTCAACAATAAAGAAAAAGACAAGAAGTACAGCAGAAAACTAGAGAAAGATTAACACATCCAAGAGACATGTGCAAAGTCAAGACTAATAGGAAAAATGCTAATTTTTCTGAAAAAGCGACAATGAAAAATTAATGTGCACCCATCAGAATGCAAGAATTAAGAATATGGATAATATCTAATGTTGTAAACCTGAACACTCATACACTGCAAGTAAGAACAATAATTAATTGATCCAGCCATGCCAGAAAGCAGTATGGTAGTGTGCAGGAAAATAGAGTATTTCTGTTTTATGACTCAGTGACGCACTCCTGGAGATTTTATTAATAAAATGACATAGCTGTATATCATGGAATTCTAGATGCATATTCAATAGTGTTGACCAACCTTTAACACATTTTCGAAGTGAGCAAACTATTAGAATGGGATACATAATGCAATGCCACTTATGTAAATTAAAAATAAACATGCACAAATCAAAACCATATATCTTATGAGGATATGTATTAAAACACATAAACATACATACTTAAATATATGTAATATAGTTAAGAATGCAAAGTGAATCTGTTAGAAGGGGAAAATTAAATACATAGGGGAAAAGCCTTATGTGAATCAATTATCATTGTGTAATTGGAGAAGGCAATGGCACCCCACTCCAGTATTCTTGCCTGGAAAATCCCATGGAAGGAGGAGCCTGGTGGGCTGCAGTCCATGGGGTCGCACAGAGTCGGACACGACTGAGCAACTTCGCTTTCACTTTTCACTTTCATGCATTGGAGAAGGAAATGGCAACCCACTCCAGTGTTCTTGCCTGGAGAATCCCAGGGACGGGGGAGCCTGGTGGGCTGCTGTCTATGGGGTCGCACAGAGTCAGACAGGAATGAAGCGACTTAGCAGCAGCAACAGCAATATATACTCAGGAGTATGATGAGTTCCACTCCCTGCCTGAGTTGTGGTAGTTAAAAAAAAAAAAAGAGAAAAATAAAAGTGCCAACTTATTTGTTAACTGCAAGGGCTCTCTGGAATATACCATACAATTACAAAAATCTTCTGATGCAAGATTAAAGATGAGAATGGGAGACGCTGAATCTATACTAATAAACTTTCTGGCTTTTGGATATGTATTTACAATAGATCAAGATTTCAGAGAATTAATTCCTCCCATATTTGAGGTTTTAGGCTGTTTCAATCCAGTTGAAGTACTTTCTAACAGGACACGAGCAAAGATGGATTTGGTAATCCAACCTCACTGAACAGTACTGCTTAGCAGAGTTCAGTGGAGATCATCCCTCCGGAGGTACAACAGAGCTTATGCATCCCCACATGGATGAAGTTATCTAGTAAGACACAACTAATAGGTTCCTTTTTCATTCACACGCTTGGTCACATCCTGATAACACTTGTAAGTTTTCAGCTACTGTACCCATTAGCTGACAGGACTGACTGCCGAAGACCTGAGTACTGCAATTAGTCAATGGTGCCATCTTAACTACTAACTTCTCCATAACAGTGCCTCTGCCTCACTTCTGACAGGAAAAACACAGGCAGGAAAATGGCAGAAATTCGTCTTAAGCTAGACTTACAAATTTGAATTGGCTTTAAAGTTTTCATTTTGAATTAAGAGGGCTCCTTCAATAATCACTACTCAAACCAAATGGAGAAGGCAAAGGCAACCCAACTCCAGGATTCTTGCTTGGAGAATTCAATGGACAGAGGAGCCTGGCAGGCTATGGTCCATGGGGTCGCAAAGAGTCGGACACGACTGAGTGACTATCATTCACTCACTGCAAGTAAGAACAATAATTAATTGATCCAGCCATGCCAGGAAGCAAAATGATAGTGTCCAGTAAAATAGAGTATTTCTACACTTAAAAGGAAAAAAATATGGGTAAACCAAGAAAAAGAATCATGAAAGTCCTATTCTATTATTCACCTGTCAGAAGACACCTGGAATAAACTTGTTTAATTCTAAAAGTAAATTTTTAAGAAGGGCTTATTTATACAAACTGATTTCTATACAAAGAAAAATGAACATGATCTTATTAAGCCTGGAAGTCACATCAAATCAAGTGCTAAGGGTGTTTGTACCAGAGGAAAAACTCCTAATATTAGAAGGAGAGCACTTTTAAAATGCAAGTGGTTGAGTTGTATCCCATTAGGGTCTCCAAAGTTCTGTCATGCTTATAAATCTCACAAGTTCTCAAATGGCAAAAGGTCTGTTTTGTGTGTATGATAGATTACAAGAAGAATTAAGTATCAGATGTTTCACTAAATGACAGTTTGTGAACCCCTCCATCCATGACTTTCAATGCATCTGTGAAAATGTTTTTAACATATAAAAGGAAAATGAAGATGTTCCCTTGTTAAATGATACACGCACTGGATTTTCAAATGAGCACTTCTTCTTGATTCCAGATAAAATAAAAGTTTCCCACATCATTCTCAGATCAGTTCAGTTCAGTCTCTCAGTCGTGTCCGACTCTTTGCGACCCCATGAAGCCCAGCATGTCAGGCCTCCTGTCCATCATGAACTCCCGGAGTTCACTCAGACTCACGTCCATCGAGTCAGTGATGCCATCCAACCATCTCATCCTCTGTCGTCCCCTTCTCCTCCCACCCCCAATCCCTCCCAGCATCAGGGTCTTTTCCAATGAATCAACTCTTTGCATGAGGTGGCCAAAGTACTGGAGTTTCAGCTTCAGCATCAATACTTCCAAAGAAATCCCAGGGCTGATCTCCTTCAGAATGGACTGCTTGGATCTCCTTGCAGTCCAAGGGACTCTCAAGAGTCTTCTCCAACACCACAGTTCAAAAGCATCAATTCTTCGGCGCTTGGCCTTCTTCACAGTCCAACTCTCACATCCATACATGACCACAGGAAAAACCATAGCTTTGACTAGATGAACCTTTGTTGGCAAAGTAATGTCTCTGCTTTTGAATATGCTATCAAGGTTGGTCATAACTTTCCTTCCAAGGAGTAAGTGTCTTTTAATTTCATTGCTGCAGTTACCATCTGTAGTGATTTTGGAGCCCAGAAAACTAAAGTCTGACACTGTTTCCACTGTTTCCCCATCTATTTCCTGTGAAGTGGTGGGACCGGATGCCATGATCTTTGTTTTCTGAATGTTGAGCTTTAAGCCAACTTTTTCATTCTCCACTTTCACTTTCATCAAGAGGCTTTTGAGTTCCTCTTCACTTTCTGCCATAAGGGTGGTGTCATCTGCATGTCTGAGGTTATTGATATTTCTCCCAGCAATCTTGATTCCAGCTTGTGTTTCTTCCAGTCCAGTGTTTCTCATGATGTACTCTGCATAGAAGTTAAATAAACAGGGTGACAATATACAGCCTTGACGAACTCCTTTTCCTATTTGGAACCAGTCTGTTGTTCCATGTCCAGTTCTAACTGTTGCTTCCTGACCTGCATACAAATTTCTCAAGAGGCAGATCAGGTGGTCTGGTACTCCCATCTCTTGAAGAATTTTCCACAGTTTATTGTGATCCACACAGTCAAAGGCTTTGGCATAGTCAATAGCGCAGAAATAGATGCTTTTCTGGAACTCTCTTGCTTTTTCCATGATCCAGCGGATGTGGGCAATTTGATCTCTGGTTCCTCTGCCTTTTCTAAAACCAGCTTGAACATCAGGAAGTTCACGGTTCACATATTGCTGAAGCCTGGCTTGGAGAATTTTGAGCATTACTTTACTAGCATGTGAGATGAGTGCAATTGTGCAGTAGTTTCAGCATTCTTTGGCATTGCCTTCCTTTGGGATTGGAATGAAAATGGACCTTTTCCAGTCCTGTGGCCACTGCTGAGTTTTCCAAATTTGCTGGCATATTGAGTACAGCACTTTAACAGCATCATCTTTCAGGACTTGGAATAGCTCAACTGGAATCCCATTACCTCCACTAGCTTTGTTCGTAGTGATGCTTTCTAAGGCCCACTTGACTTCACATTCCAGGATGTCTGGCTCTAGGTCAGTGATCACACCATCATGATTATCTGGGTCGTGAAGATCTTTTTTGCACAGTTCTTCTGTGTATTCTTGCCATCTCTTCTTAATATCTTCTGCTTCTGTTAGGTCCATACCATTTCTGTCCTTTATCGAGCTCATCTTTGCATGAAATTTTCCTTTAGTATCTCTGATTTTCTTGAAGAGATCTCTAGTCTTTCCCATTCTGTTGTTTTCCTCTATTTCTTTGCATTGATCACTGAGGAAGGCTTTCTTATCTCTTCTTGCTATTCTTTGGAACTCTGCATTCAGATGTTTATATCTTTCCTTTGCTCCTTTGCTTTTCGCTTCTCTTCTTTTCACAGCTATTTGCAAGGCCTCCCCAGACAGCCATTTCACTTTTTTGCATTTCTCTTCTATGGGAATGATCTTGATCCCTGTCTCCTGTACAATGTCACGAATCTCATTCCATAGTTCATCAGGCACTCTATCTATCAGATCTAGGCCCTTAAGTCTATTTCTCACTTCCACTGTAT
This sequence comes from Bos grunniens, assembly GCF_055505025.1. Lineage (NCBI taxonomy): Eukaryota > Metazoa > Chordata > Mammalia > Artiodactyla > Bovidae > Bos > Bos grunniens. The sequence continues at coordinate 12,458,779 of NC_141190.1, forward strand.
AATCATAAGGGATTTGATTTAGGTCATACCTGAATGGTCTAGTGGTTTTCCCTACTTTCTTCAATTTAAGTCTGAATTTGGCAATAAGGAGTTCATGATCTGAGCCACAGTCAGCTCCTGGTCTTGTTTTTGTTGACTGTATAGAGCTTCTCCATCTTTGGCTGCAAAGAATATAATCAACCTGATTTCGGTGTTGACCATCTGGTGATGTCCATGTGTAGAGTCTTCTCTTGTGTTGTTGGAAGAGGGTGTTTGTTATGACCAGTGCATTTTTTGGCAAAACTCTATTAGTCTTTGCCCTGCTTCATTCCGTATTCCAAGGCCAAATTTGCCTGTTACTCCAGGTGTTTCTTGACTTCCTACTTTTGCATTCCAGTCCCCTATAATGAAAAGGACATCTTTTTTGGGCATTAGTTCTAAAAGGTCTTATAGGTCTTCACAGAACCGTTCAGCTTCTTCAGCATTACTGGTTGGGGCATAGACTTGGATTAATGTGATATTGAATGGTTTACCTTGGAAACGAACAGAGATCATTCTGTCGTTTTTGAGACTGCATCCAAGTACTGCATTTCAGACTCTTTTGTTGACCATGATGGCCACTCCATTTCTTCTGAGGGATTCCTGCCTGCAGTAGTAGATATAATGGTCATCTGAGTTAAATTCACCCATTCCAGTCCATTTCAGTTCGCTGATTCCTAGAATGTCATTCTAGATCATTCTAGATCATTTTATTCTAGATCTAGATCATCATTCTAGATAATTTTATTGCTACCTTGACCACAGGACACATCAGTCATCACATGACTGAGATTTTAATATCTGCGAAAACCCAAGAACACTATCTTAGAATGAGTCACCATTTCCTATGACAGAGGCTACCAGCAAAGGTCCCAATAAGAAGTGGGACTTTCAAAGCAGAAATAATAGTTCGAACAATGCACAGTGCATTTCTGTGATTGTTTTCCCATTTTTTTTCAAAACCATCTGAGGGACTGGTCGACTATGCTAAAGCCTTTGACTGTGTGGATCACAACAAACTGTGTGGAATATTCTTAAAGAGATGGGAATCCCATGCCACTTTATCTGCCTCCTGAGAAACCTATATGCAGGACAAGAAGCAACAGTTAGAACCGGACATAGAACAATGAACTGGTTCAAAATTGGGAAAGGAGTACCTCAAGGCTGTATATTTTCACCCTGCTTATTTAACTTATATGCAGAGTACATCTTATGAAAAATGCTGGGCTTGATGAATCACAAGTTGGAATCAAGACTGTGAGGAGAAATATCAACACCTCAGATATGCAGATGACACTACTCTTATAGCAGAAAGTGAAGAGGAACTAAAGAGCCTCTTGATGAAGGTGAAAGACGACAGTGAAAAAGCTGGCTTAAAACTTGACATTCAAAAAACTAACAACAACAACAAAAAAACAACTAACATCATGGCATCCAGCCCCATCACTTCATTGTAAATAGGGAAAAAGTGGAAATAGTGTCAGGTTTCATTTTCTTGGGCTCCAAAATCACTGCAGACAGTGACTATAGCCACAAAATTAAAAGACACTTGCTCCTTTAAGAAAAGCTACGACAAACCTAGACTGTGTATTAAAAACAGAGACATCACTATCACTTTGCCGACAAAAGTCCATCTAGTCAAAACTATGGTTTTTCCAGTAGTGATGTATGGATGTGAGAGTTGCACCATGAAGAAGGCTGAGAACTGAAGAACTGATGCTTTGAACTACTGTGCTGGAGAAGATTCTTGAGAGTTCCCTGGATAGCAAGGAGATCAAACCAGTCAATCCTAAAGGAAATCAACCCTGAATATTCACTGAAAGGACTAGTGTTGAAGCTGAAGCTCCAAAATTTCGGCCACCTGATGCGAAGAGTTGACTCATTAGAAAAGACTCTGATGCTGGGAAAGATTGAGGGCAGGAGAAGGGGACAACAGAGGTTGGATGGCATCACTGACTCAATTGACATGAGTTTGAGAAAACTCAGGGAGATAGTGAAGGACAGGGAAACCTGGCATGCTCCTGTTCATGGGGTCACAAAGAGTTGGACATGACTGAGTGGCTGAACAACAACACCAAGTATTGACTCTAGTATCAAAACCATAAAGGTACCTATAAGCCTAATGGAAAAACTACTGGGCTTTTTAAAGCTAGTTTATTCAGTAGCACCATCAAGATTGAAAACTGAGTTTTATGATAGTGACAGAACCACAGAGAGCCAAGAGAAGCATTGTTTCGAGATTTGTCAAGAAGAGGTCACTCTGAAAAGCGAAGCTTCTATGCACAGCCATTACCAAAGACAGACACTCTGGGACAATTTTCCAAACCAGGAGGGAGAGCAGGGCCCAGACACTGTTAACTCAGAGCCCAGTGGGACTCATGGGTCTAGCCTGCAGGGCCTTCCCATCTCCACCAAGCTATTTTCAGGGATCAGCCTTTATCTTGGCACCTCTCTAAACATATTTCATTCACTGTCAGGATTGAAAGTATTCCATTTGTCAGCTCTTATGGACAACCAGCCAAGGAGGCAGTTGCTAGCTTCCTTATATGTGTCAGGCAACAATTCAAAAGAGATTCTTATTTCTAAACTATTTGCGTGGCTTGCAGGGTCCCTTACCTCTTTCAGGTCTTGATTGTTCAGTCAATTTCTCAATCAGGCCTCCTTTGGCCACCCTATTTTTAAAATGTGTGCATGTACTGACACTGCAACATTTCCTAAACTTCCTGCTTTTACTTTCTTCAAGCATTCATCAGCATTTAATACACTATGTAACTTACAAACACATTTGTTAATGACATGTCTCTTACCACCACTACCCCTTAGAATATAAAATCCATGTTTTTGTTTTGTTCAGTTGTTTGTTTGACTGGTTGTGACCCCATGGACTGCAGCATGCCAGGCTCCTCTGTCCTCCACTGTCTTCCAGAGTTTGCTCAGATTAATGCCCACTGAATTAGTGAGGCCATCTAACCATCTCATCCTCTCCTTCCCCTGATCTTTTTTAAATCTTCATATATAAAACTCATGAAGTTATTTTTGTATTTTGTTGATTCCTCTTTTCCAAGTATGCAAACTGTGCCCAGCATTTAGATCTTAAAAAAATATTATTGACTTAATAAAATGAGAACACATTATAAGGCATTTAGCACAGCTCCAACACTCAAAATTCTCAATAAATATTAGTGTTAATATATTTTAATCATAATATTAATATTATTTTAATATTTACATCTATGTTCAGCCTCCCAGCTTTCCAAGGGCATCAAAACATGTTCTAAGTCTTGGAAGAAGCAGGAAAATTTTTTCTTTATCATTAACTTTAGCACTGCTTGTGTCCAGTTGGCCAGAAATACCATAAAGCTCTGCAATTCCACAGGCTAAAAATTAGCTGTACCTGCCCAGACTACCATCCACACAAGGACACACCTGGAAATAAGACACATGATATCCTTCCTATTCTTCCTGCTTTGTTTAAAAAAAAAAAAAAAAAAGCCATGTTCAAATGCCATCAGCAGCATCTCCAAAAATCCTTTCTGACTACTCATTTCTCTACCTCCCCTGAGCTCCATGACCCTCTCACATCCCCGTTACACTATGGTGCTTTCTATGAGTTACTTCTATCTGGTAATCTGTTTTGTCAGGTAAATCTGTCTCTCTAAATGTGGTCATAGAGAACCTAGGATATACCTCCAAAATACGCACTTTCTGAAGCAGTAATTGAGTAAGAGCCTTCAAAACCCTTTTAGTAGCAGAAAATTAAGTAAGCAGGTAGGTTCTTAATTGAGCCAAAGTTTTAAATCCAATATATTCATATAACTTTCCAGAATCAATTTCCCTTCATAAAGTACTTTCATGGAAATTGTAAACATGATCAAACTTAAACATATTCCTTAATATCAGTCTTCCTAAGTCAAAATCTAAGTACATCAGTTATTTTCAGGCACTCCAGAACTAAGAGATATAGACCTTCGAACTTATTATTAATGATATCAGAGTGCAATGAACACATAGACCATGGTGTTCCTTGCACACTCACATTCCTGTAGTATAATTTTGAAAATATAAAATGTTAGATTCAGAGATAAACCACTCTAAATTTTGCACAGGAAGAAGTCAAGGCCATGCCCAGTGTCACAGAGCTAGCTAGAAGCAAAGTGGAGGCTAGAAATTGGGACTTTAGCTTCGTGTCTGCAGTGTGCATTCACCACCTACCACCCACTCAAGCCTCAGGTACTGGCCTCATGGTGAGTCCTGAATATCGAGTACTCTAATTGCAAAAGGATGTCTGAGTTAACATAGGTTGCAATGAGCTCAGTAGTTTAATTCAACTTGTTCAAAGAGCTAAAATGAATGTCCACTCTATACCTGATCAGAGGGTGAGGATCATGGATAAGAGAGCACATTTTGGATTTAGCCGAAAGCTCTTCAGAAATCCGAAGACCCGCAGTATGACTTAGAACATTATGAGTCATAGTAAAGGAATTGTCCTCTTTTGATTATGCAAGAGAGCAGGACTCAAGCCACTTCACATCTGATGATAAAGCATCTCTTCAGATCAAGGGAGAATGGTCCTGTACTAGATTGATTTTTATCATGGTAGAGTTACAAATAAATCCATAGAACCTGATATACAATTCTCATTACATCAGTCTACTGGCTCATGATACAGAAATATTTTAAATTAAAAAATTGTTATTACACACTACACTGCTGCTTCATAATAGAGAGTTGCCTGGTATCTAATAGCAATTTGAAAGGGCCTTGAGACTTTTGCCAGCAAGGTCGTCATCCAGAATCTATATACAAGCAATAATAATTTCACACGCTCTCCCACAAGAGCTCTTAAAGACAGTTTCTCCTCTACCTGACTTGTAAGAAGCAGAACAAGAATGGCTTTCCTAGCCCAGGGAAAAGTGAATGCCAAGCAGGAATTCAGAACCACAGCACAAATGAGTTTCAGCAGCACATATAATTACTATACAGTTTTAAGTGGGAATGAATTTTTTCTTCTATATAATTCTCTAAGTTCAAGGCTTATGGAAGTATTAGTTTCCTATAAAAATAATCACTTAAGAAGTTGAAAATAATTGGAAGGATTACTTTTATATGTGATTAAGAAACACAAGTTAGGGTCTGTGGTCATGCAACTTTGCCACTTATTACCTGAGAAATCTTAAGCAAGTTTCTTAACCTCGCCCAGGCTATAATTTTCTCGCTTAAAATCCAGGATGCCTTCCTTCTGAGGTACTGTGAGGATTAAAGCAAATAATGCACGCAAAGGGCTTAGCACATCTCCAGGTATTAGTATGCAAAATTACCATCACTATTATTATGGAAGGTATAGCTAAACAAATGCTAATAGAAATATAAGCAATGTCCCATGAAAGCAATTTATTCTGCCTAGTGATTAGACCTCTGGCTCTGAGCTACACACGACCTTTACAAAAGGAGTACAAATAGAACATATTTCCTAAGGTATGTTTAGAACCTTTGCAGAGCAATAATCATGAGGTCATTACTATTCCAGATCAAAGGGCAAGAAGTAGTCTTTTGTCTGAAACTGCCATGTCTATGACTGGCAGAAGAGAAAGACAAATCTATTATCTGCATTGGTTTAAAAATTTTTTTTCTAAGAAAAGGAAATCATAAGGAAACCCAGTTTACCTCATACTGAAATTTGGCCTACACTAAATCTGAATTATACCGAGGACAAGTACCTTCCGGCAACACTAAATGGTCTCTCTCTCTCTTTTATTTGTACAATATTGTGTTAATTTCTGTTATACAACAAAGTGGTTCAGTTGTCCATATATACATTATTATATTCTTTTCCATTATGGTTTATCACAGGATATTAAATATAAGTCCCTGTGCTATACAGTAAGACTTTGTTTATCCATTCTATATATGATAATTTGCATCTAATAACCCCAAACTCCCACTCCATCCCTCCCCCACTTTCCCACCCGCTTGGCAACCTAATGTCTGTTCTCTGTTTTATATGGTCTCTTTTTTAAATTAACTTTTAAAATTGGCATATAATTGCCTTACAGTGTTGTGTTAGTTTCTGCTGTACAACAAAGTAAATCAGCTATATGCATACATAAATCCCCCCCCTCCTGAGCCTCCCTTCCATCCCCCCGTCCCGCTCCTCCAGGTCATCACGGAGCACTGGGCTGAGCTCCCTGTGCTATATAGTAGCTTCCCACTAGCTCTTTATTTTATACATGACAGTCTACATGAGTCAATGCTACTCTCTCAGTTCATCCCACTCTCTCCTTCCCCTGCTGTGTCCACAAGTCCATTTTCCATGTCTGCGTCTTCTCTATTCCAGCCCTGAAAATATGATTATTAAATGGTCTCTTGAAGAAGAGACCTCACCTATAAGTTTCCATGGATCCTGTCTTTAGTCTGATTAGGCTGCTATAACTATATACCATAGACTGGGAGACTTAAACAACATGCATCTATTTCTCATGGTTTTAGAGTCTGACAAGCCCCAGATCCAGGTGCTGACAGATTCAGTTCCTGATGAGGGCCCACTTCCAGATTGCAGATAGCCATCTTCTCACTGTATAGGAAGATCTGGCCTCTCTTCTTAGAATGGGTGCTCTACTCACATGACTTCATCTGAACCTAATTAACCTCCCAAAGGCCCCATCCTGTAATAGGGAGTTAGAGCTTCAACATACAAGTTTTGAGAAGGACACAAATTTAGCTCATATCAGACCATATAGTTACATATTGCTCCATCACATTTTTATTGAAGTATAGTTGATTTACATTATGTTAGTTTCAGGTGTACAACACAGTGATTCAATATTTTAAAAGATTATTAGATCAGAGATCAGATCAGATCAGTCGCTCAGTCGTGTCCGACTCTTTGCGACCCCATGAATCGCAGCACGCCAGGCCTCCCTGTCCATCACCAACTCCCGGAGTTCACTCAGACTCACGTCCATCAAGTTTAAAAGATTAGACTCCATTTAAAGACACTATAAAATACTGGCTATATTCACTGCGCTGTAAAATGTATCTTCGCAGCTTCTTTATTTTATACCTAATAGTTTGTATCAATCCCATGAACGGAGGAGCCTGGTAGGCTGCAGTCCATGGGGCTGCAAAGAGCCGTACACGACTGAGTGACTTCACTTTCACTTTTCACTTTCATGCCTTGGAGAAGGAAATAGCAACCCACTCCAGTGTTCTTGCCTGGAGAATCCCAGGGACGGGGGAGCCTGGTGGGCTGCCGTCTATGGGGTTGTACAGAGTCAGACACGACTGAAGCGACTTAGCAGCAGCAGCATTCTCCCCTACCACTGTGTGTCTCTTCTTCCTTCCCTCTCCCCACTAGTAACCACTAGTTCGTTCTCTGTATCTGTGAGTTATATCCACAGCTTCATTAGTGTTATATCCACTACTTTGTTGTATTTTTTAGATTCCACATATTAGTGATATCATTCAGTATTTATCTGTCTCTGTCTCACTTATTTCACTTAGCATAATGCCCTCCAAATCCATCTATGTTGCTACAGGTGGCATAATTTCCGTCTTCTTATGACTGAGTTTGTGTGTGTGGGTCTTTTTTCTCCATTCACTTATTAATGGATACTTAGGTGGCTTCTGTATCTTGGCTACCATAAACAGTGTCATTATGGACACTGAGGTGCACGTCTCTTTTGTATTAGTGTTTTCATTTTTCTTCAGATAAATACTCAGAAGTGGGATTGCTGGATCATATGGTAGTTTTACTTTCAGTATTTTGAGAAACCTCTATACTATTTTCCATAGTGGGTGCTTATTGAAGAGATATGTTTTACCCATTGTATATTCTTGCCTCCTTTATCATAGATTAATTGATCAAAAGTACGTGGACTTATATCTGGGCTCTTGACTCTATTCCAGTGACTATTCCAATTCTATTCTGTGTCTGTTCTTGCCAGTGTTAAACTGTAGGTTTGTAGTACAGTCAATTCTCTCTTGATTTTTAACTTTTGCCATTTTTAATTTTGATATGTCATAGTGTGGGTATCGGAGAAGGCAATGGCACCCCACTCCAGTACTTTTGCCTGGAGAATCCCATGGACGGAGAAGCCTGGTAGGCTGCAGTCCATGGGGTCACTGAGTTGGACACGACTGAGCGATTTCACTTTCACTTTTCACTTTAATGCGTTGGAGAAGGAAATGGCAACCCACTCCAGTGTTCTTGCCTGGAGAATCCCAGGGACGGGGAAGCCTGATGTGCTTCCGTCTATGGGGTCGCACAGAGTTGGACACGACTGAAGCGACTTAGCAGCAGCAGCAGCAGCAGTGTGGGTATCTTTGAGTTCATCTTGTTGGGGACTCACTACACATCCTATACTTGGGTATATGTTAGGCTTTCAGTCATAATTTCAAATACATTCTCAACACTTTCCTCTCTCTTCTCCTTCTGAAAGAAAAGTGAAAGTGAAAGTCACTCAGTCATGTCCAACTCCTTGTGACTCCATGGATAGTCCATGGAATTCTCCAGTCCAGAATACTGGAGTGGGTAGCCTTTCCCTTCTCCAGGGGATCTTCTCAACCTAGGGATTGAACCCAGGTCTCCTTCATTGCAGGAGGATTCTTTACCAACTGGGCCATAAGGGAAGCCCAAGAATACTGGATTGGGTAGACTATCCCTTCTCCAGGGGATCTTCCTGACCCAGGAATTGAACCGGGGTTTCCTGCATTACAGGCAGATTCTTTACCAACTGGATTATCAGGGAATCCCCTTCTCCTTCTGAGACTCCTATAAATGCAAATGTTGATAAACTTGATGTCACTCCTAGGGATGCATGTCCTGACCTGACTGATCACTCCTCTTCCTTTCCTAAACAACTCTGTAAATCTTTCTTTACAGTCCTGGTTGTGTAAGTCTTTCTACCAGTTTCCAGTTTGTTTTTACATGTAGATTTTTTTGATGTTTTTATGGGGGGAAGTGAACTCAATGTTCTCCTACTCTATCTCCTTGATCTCCTCTATAGTTTCATCTTCTTGAGCTATGGTGATAAAGTTTTTATTTCAAAACCTCTTATTCTGAAAGTTTTACATTTACAGAAACACTGCAAAGATAGCGTTCCTATATACCTTATGCCCTGTTTCCCTTATTATTAACATCTTATGTTAGTATAGTATTATAAGCTGTGTATCTGAAGAAACTGGATAGACCCCCACCCAAAATCTCATTTGGATATTAAGATCAATGATGTCACACAGACACACACACACAAGAGGTTATGACAAATCTATTACTATTATATAGTCAGGTTTTTTGAGTTGAGTAGGGAAAGCTTGGAGAAGGCAATGGCACCCCACTCCAGTACTCTTGCCTGGAAAATCCCATGGACGGAGGAGCCTGGTAGGCTGCAGTCCATGGGGTTGCTGAGGGTCGGACACGACTGAGCGACTTCACTTTCACTTTTCACTTTCATGCCTTGGAGAAGGAAAAGGCAGCCCACTCTAGTGTTCTTGCCTGGAGAATCCCAGGGACGGGGGAGCCTGGTGGGCTGCCGTCTATGGGGTCGCACAGAGTCAGACAAGACTGAAGTGACTTAGCAGCAGCAGCAGCAGGGAAAGCTTTCCAGTCATAGAATCAGTGATTTATCCCATGGTTTCTGATTCCTTTTATTGCAGCACAGAATTAGAAACCAAATCTTGGCACTAGGAGTGTTCATTGTTACTAAGGTGTTGTTGCTTCTAGGCTCTCAAGACACAGCAAAAGCAATATATTGTGTGCATGGATCCATACATACAAAGACTTTTTAAGAGGCAGAAGCAATACTGAGAGCCATGAACATACCAAAATTGTCCATGGCTCTTGTGTAGAGTTCTATTAATCACTGTACGATTAACAATTCGGACTGGATAAGTATTGTAGGGGCTGGAATGTACACTGTAGAAGGTTTGGCAGCTTTGCAGCCTCATCTCACCAAACACCAATAGCATTCTCTTTCCCGAGTTGTGACAACCAAAAATGTCTCCAGACACTGTCAAATGTTGTCAACCACAACTTTAGTCCAAATGCTCAAAAAAGCCCTTTCATTTCTAGACATTTAATGGAAAGTCAAAGACACCTTACTTTTTGAAAGTTATTTTTCAAATAGAATCTAAAGTTTAAAAAGGAGACCATTAACCGTTAAATCAAACTATATCAAGAGATTCTCTCTTTTCTCTTCTCATATCTAATTTTAAAAACTATCCTCAGTTACATTGCAAATTCTCTTTTCTCTCTAGCTTTTATTTGCATTTGATAAAGATACATATCTGTGTTTAAATAGATTACTAAATTTGCTAGTAATTTGCCAGCCACATATTCTAATGTTTGCCCACCATTTTCTTATAGAGGCGGTTCAGCTATCAGTGGAAGACATTATCCTGAGGTCTCAAGAGAAACCAGACCTGCCAAAACCTTGGTCTTGGACTTCCCAGAGTCCAGCACTATGAGGAATAAATTTTATTGCTTCAGCCATCCAGTCTACGGCACTGTGCTATGGTAGTCCTTGCAGACTAATGCACCATCCATAATGCTTTTTGAAGTTCTGTAACAGCATGGGCTTCCCTTGTGGTTCAGCTGGTAAAGAATCTGCCTGCAATGTGGGAGACCTGGATTCAATCCCTGGGTTGGGAAGATCCCCTGGAGAAGGGAAAGGCTACCCACTCCAGTATTCTGGACTGGAGAATTCTATGGATTGTATGGTCCATGGGGTCGCAAAAAGTCAGACATGACTGAATGACTTTCACTTTCACTTCACTTTCAATAGCATACATATGGTACATTCTAGGACAACGGAGAACATGTTGGTCTACCTAGATAGGTTGATGAGCTGCTTAAAGACAAAGGCTTTATAGATTATATGTGTTTGGTGGTCATTTGATTTTCTCTATTAAATTATTAACTAAAAAAATGGATCTTGTCTATCACCCATAAATCCTAAAATAACATGTAGTCTATTGAAAATGATTATTGGTTGAAAACAGTTTCTTTCCTTTTAACAAAAGCCCCAAGATTCTCAGAATAAAAATCATAGCCCTCTTTTTCTAGCCCAAAAAACAACAGTAACAACAAATAGTATTGAACTTTCCTATGTGTAAGACACTGGTCTCTGTGTTTGGCTATTGGTGAGGCCATCTGAAACAATTAGTTTCCATTAAAAAGCAGCCATGTGGTGCCTCCTGTTTTCTGGCTGGGAAATACTTATTGGGACTTTTAAGAAGGCTGAGATCACAATTTTGTGTCTTACAGTCTAAGGTACAGAAGCAATTGAACATTTCAACCTATGAAGCCCCAAAATATTGGACTATCAGTCATTATTAATTACAAGTCACAGCTGGCAAAAGCCACCCTTAGCAGAGCTGTGTTACTTTCATCCCTGCTAGCAAGTAAGCTATTTCTTACTTCTGTTTCTCTAAAACTTGGTTAAAACAAGCAAATAGTAATTATCACCTACTAGCATTCTGACCTCTAACCTATTCCCATACAGTCCCACACCTGTCTTCAAGGTACCACAGTATTCACTTTACCAAATATTTGTTCTGGCATGACAAGGATAATCAGCTTTACAGCCACAATATCTGCTTGACCACTGAGCCAAAGCAGTTCCACTTCTAGGCAACAAATACCATAATGGCCATGAGTCAGCACAGGAAAAAGAAATCATTCTAAGGATTTTTAAATAGAAGGAGTTTTATATAAGAAATTAAGCAAAACCATTGGATCACCTAGAGTAGCAGTGTCAGAATCCCAGTACAGCTTGAAAGAATATTGAGCTGCCAAGTGTTAGAAAAACCTGATAAAACAAATCAAAATGAAAGTTACAATCAAGTCTTTGATGACTTACAATGAAAAAATAAGCAGGAGGGTAAAACCTGAGAGAGTGCTGACTCCCCAGTGCCAGTCCATTTTCTCCCATGGGAAGACTGGTGGAGGGCTGACAAGCAGACCAGTAGAGTGCATGGGGTAGGCCCAGTAGAGCTGTGGGGGCCCTCTCATTTTTTAGGGCATGCCAAACAGTAGTGTCCTGCAGTTTTATGGACTCTGTGTCAGAGGAATAGAATGGGATGAGGAGGGCTAATAGAAAAGCACTGAGCCAGAGTGGAAGAAAGTGTCTTCAAGAGTCCCCACAATCCTCATCTACTCCCTCATAAGGAGACCTCAGCAGAGGCACCTGAAAAGGACCTTGGCAACAAGACCCCAGATAAAGAGACTTTTGAATGCAGATGTCTAGCCTAGGAATGCAAATATGTATAAGAGAATGGTGGGGTAACTCCCCTTAGAATGCACTTGCTGTGCAACTAGTCTAGAGTGTAGTGACTGGCAGTTTTCCCTGTGAGGTCTGCCAGGTAAAGCCTTTGTAATCAAATATGGTCAGGTCTGAAAAATCATACAAAGGCAATTTTTGGTGAAGAATCAGAATTCTCAGCAGAATCAAAGCAGGATCATCAGGACTTCCTAGAATAATGCAGAACTCACCCACATGGAAAGCTATTAGTGCTAAGGCCACCATTTAGTGTTTTGAATGAAGTAACCACCCAACATATCTGACATCCATATCCAACACACGGTTGAATCAGAATGCTATCACCATCTCCACTATTGCTACCACAATTCCCTCTGGATACTCAGGAGCCCAGAGAATGGTCCCTGGAGAATATTGCCGAAAAATGTAATTTCTCCATAACCTAGTTTTCCACACAACCAATTAAAAGATGAAGATAGAGTGTGAACAAGATGGCAAATAAGGCTTTTTTTGGTTATTAAATGTTAAAATTTTCAGTATTTCATGAACTTCTATATTGGTCTCTGAAGAATAGAAAAGGGCAGGAGACAACTCCTGCCCATGAAGAAAATACTGATTTCCTCAAAAAATGTCAACTACAAATTGGCACTTGCCAAGACCATTTGCCAGCAACTGAACAACAAGGTCCTTTGCCATCTTCCTATGCAGAGATTGTACCCTGTGCTACTGAAATTGTTGACCTTCAACACCCACTGAGGGAGTTCAAGGTGGAGTGAGGCACTCTGTGCTCCAGGGAATCTGGTGGAACAGGTCTTTAGAGAGTTAGATATTTTCAGGCGTTGATTTCATGCTCCCAATCCTCTCTTCTCTTCCTATCTAGAAAAGTACTAAATCCCTTCATGGTGACATCAGCTCCTCATGATTAACAGAAAAACATGTATAGTAAGCACTTGACTGCATTGAACTCCCCCTTCACCAAAATCTTATATATTGACCTTCCCCCACTGCCTCTTTGGAGCAGTCTCTCAGAGCTATCTGAGGTGCTATCTCCCGAGATACAGTCCTCTTTATGCCCCAAACAAAACCTAACTCACAACTTTCACATTGTGTACCTTTTTAGTTGACGTGCAAGCAAAATAGGTATCTGAGGAGGCTGTACAAATAGCTGAGAAAAGAAGAGAAGTGAAAGGCAAAAGAGAAAGGGAAAGATATACCCAACTAAATGCATAGTTACGAGGAATAGCAGGGAGAGATAAGAAAGCCTTCTTAAGTGAACAATGCAAGGAAATAGAGGAAAACAATAGAATGGGAAAGACTAGAGATCTCTTCAAGAAAATTAGAGACACCAAGGGAACATTTCATGCAAAGATGGCACAATAAATTATACAAACAGCAAGAACCTAACAGAAGCAGAAGAGATTAAGAAGAGGTGGCAAGAATACAGAGAAGAACTGTATATAATAGGTCTTAATGACCCAGATAACCACAATGGTGTGGGCACTCATCTAGGGCCAGACATCCTGGAGTGTGAAGTCAAGTGGGCCTTAGGAAGAATTACTATAAACAAAGCTAGTGAAGGTGATGATATTCCAGCTGAGCTATTTCAAATCCTAAAAGATGATACCATTAAAGTGCTGCACTCAATATGCCAGCAAATTTGGAAATCTCAGCAGTAGCCACAGGACTGGAAAAGGTCAGTTTTCATTCCAATCCCAAAGAAAGGCAATGCCAAAGAATGTTCAAACAACTGTACAATTGTGCTCATTTCACATACTAGCAAGGTAATGCTCAAAATCCTTCAAGCCAGGCTTCAACAGTATGTGAACCAGAAATTCCAGATGTACAAGCTGGATTTAGAAAAGGCAGAGGAACCAGAGATCAAATTGTCAACATTCGCTGAATTAGAGAAAAAGCAAGAGAATTTTACAGAGCATATACTTCTGCTTCATTGACTATGCTAAGGCCTTTGACTGTGTGGATCACAAGAAATTGTGGAAAATTCTTCAAGAGATGGGAATACCAGACCACCTCACCTACTTTCTGAGAAATCTGTATGCAGGTCAAGACGCAGCAGTTAGAACCGGGCATGGAAAAATGAACTGGTTCAAAATTGGAAAAGGAGTACATCAAGGCAGTATGTTGTCACCCTACTTATTTAACTTATATGCAGAGTACATCATGCAAAATGCCGGGCTGGATGAAGCACAAGCTGGAATCAAGATTGCTAGGAGAAATATCAATAATATCAGATATGCAGATGATACCACTCTTAACAGCAAAAAGCAAAGAGAAGTAGAGTCTCTTTATGAAAGTGAAAGAGGAGAGTGAAAAACCTGGCTTAAAATTCAACATTCAAAAAACTAAGATCATGGCATCTGGTCCCATCACTTCATGGCAAATAGATGGGGAAAAAAAATGGAAACAACAACAAATTTTATTTTCTTCAGCTCCAAAATCAATAAAGATGGTGAGTGCAGCCACAAAATGAAAAAACAATTGCTCCTTGGAAGAATAGCTAAGACAAATGACAGTGTATTAAAAAGCAGAGACATCACTTTGCCAACAAAAGTCTGTCTTGTCAAAACTATGGTTTCTCCAGTAGCCATGTATGGATGTGAGATTTGGACCATAAAAAAGGTTGAGCATTGAGTACTGATGCTTTTGAACTGTGGTACTGGAGAAGACTCGAGAGTCCCTTGGACAGAAAGGAGATCCAACCAGTCAGTCCTGAATATTCATTGGAAGGACTGATGCTGAAACTGAAGCTCCAATAATTTGGCCACCTGATGTGAAGAGATGACTCATTGGAAAAGACCCTGATGCTGGGGGAAATTGAGGGCAAAAGAAGGGGGCAACAGAGGATGAGATGGCTGGATGGCACCACTGACATGATGGACATGAGTTTGAGCAAGCTTCAGGAGAATGGTGAAGGACAGGGAAGGCTGGCATGCTGCAGTCCATGGGGTCACAAAGAGTTGGACATGACTTAGCAATTGAATGACAAAAAAGTGATATTTCAGAATATGTCATCTGTCACCTATTCATTACTCCTTCCCTCCTCTCCTTTCTCATCAAAGATGCTGATAGTGCTTCAAATTATTCTCCCACTATATGCCCTTATTTCTAAAGTTATACCCAAATGAGTAACTGTGTCCAAAAAGATAAAGTGCCTTCCTTCCATATACCAGAAGTCATATTCTTTTTCATACAATCAGGGCCATAGCGGCATTTTCTTTCCTAAAGTAGGATTATCATTATATAGGTTTTAAGAATAATTAAGTAACTGGGGACTAGTTTCTGTTACAATAATTATGGGAAGCAGAGACCTCTTGACTGAATGAACCCCACTGAAATTGTTAATAAAGTCTGAGGAGTGCTATTTGTCATGAAAAGAAACACTGAATTAAGGCAAATATCAGCTTAGAATAAAAAGAACATTAACAGTCCCCACCTTCATTATCCCAACTTCGCCCTCACTAGTCACTTAACCTTTCATACTTTTGCTAAAACCTCATTAGTAAAAAGGAGACCTGCCAACTAAGCGTAATGGTAAGGCTTTAATGGATTTTAGAGATCATTCACCATCTATGACTCAAAGCACTGAAATGCTAATTCTTTTTCATTTGAATGCTTAAGAGCATTAATTGAGCATTTTTAATGAGTTTCAATTGTCAGAATAAAATAAACAAAGTTCTCCGGGAGAATCTGAATTTTAACAAATATTAAAGTCAATGAAGTTAAATGGAGAAAAGTATTTTGGTGACATGAATTCTAGTTGATACAGTCAGTTCTATAAGAGTTTAAAAAATATGCTTATAAATAAGCATTTAAAACTTATAAATGAGTCGCCAGTCCAGGTTCGATGCACGATACTGGATGCTTGGGGCTAGTGCACTGGAACGACCCAGAGGGATAGTATGGGGAGGGAGGAGGGAGGAGGGTTCAGGATGGGGAACACATGTATACTTGTGGTGGATTCATTTTGATATTTGGCAAAACTAATACAATTTTGTAAAGTTTAAAAATAAAATAAAATTGTAGTTGGAAAAAAAAATTTATAAATAAGCTTCAAAACTAACTCTGCAAATCTCTTAACCCAGGGAAATTGTTTCCTGAAACTGTTTCACTGCCTTTAGAAACACTGCTGTTTTGTTTTCATTTGTCTTGGTTTTTGTTTGTCTAAAAGAGACATGAAGGGAGTCTTGGAAGGTAAGTATCTTTTAATGGTGTTAAAAGATAAACTGAGGTATATTAAAAATTTTTAAGAGTTTATTTGAACAAAAATCAATGTAGATTGGGCAACACCAAACCAGAAGAGGTTAGGAGCACTCCACCAACAGGAATGTGGAAAGAGACTGTTAACAGAGAAAAAAGGGAAGCAAATGCAAGTAAATTACTGATTGGTTATAGCTTAACACCTAGTTCACTTTCTGCAATTCACTGCCCTTAGGTTTCAATTTTGTAAACTTGCATTTGTAGGCCCAGGTTTTGTTTCCTTAACTAGGTTGCCTTGGCATTAGAGCCATCTCCATTCAATGTCCTCCTTGTTGAATTAATTTAACAGTGGGCACATTTCAGTCTAGGTAAAATTGGTGAAGAGAGAGAATGGATGCTGAATTATTCAGTAGTATCTGCCATAACATATTTAGACAGAGAAGCACAAGGCTCACCATAGGAAGTATCTGCAATTCCTTTTGACTAGGATTATCGTCTCCCACATCTTCATCTAACTAAGGTCTATTTCATTCTTGATTTGCTTGATACTGTTTTAATCTTGGATTAAAATTCACAGAGGCTAGATTCAGTCCCTGCATCCCTTTTTAAGACCTTCCGATACAAAAGAAACTAAATGTTTCCTCTAAAAAACAAACACATGACACTGTGCACAAACTCCGTTATAGCAGACAACATACTCCTTTGAAATAATTTGTTTATATGTGCATCTTCCTCTACTTGATCCCCCTGGGCATCAACCATGTTTTGTCATATAGGATTGTGACTGGCACATATTCAGTGTCCCATAAATCTTCATGGAATTAACAAATGAATGAATGAATATGAGTTATCAACAGAATTCTACTGTATTTCCCAAATGTCTTTATTTCTGATGAATTTAAATATTTGTTTTATTTTTCTTAACTATATTTTAAAAGGTAATACATTTTTTACTTTCATTTTCCTAAGGGTCTTACAAGGAAATGCAAGATATAAAATTAATTAGAGAGATATTTCCACAATGGCTATCCACACTGGATACCCCAGGCATAGGGTAGTGAACATGCAGACTCAAATTCCTAAAACCAAGCCAATTATTACACATTTGTCAAGATACCCTGATTTACTTTACAATAAGATTATATTACCTTCCCTCTAGGGGCAATGCCTGTATAAGTGGAAAATTAAAAAGCATAGTGAAATGCAACATTATTCTACAAAAATGTTGCTAATTCCCCCAGGATTGACTGTGTTTGCTATTCAATATTTCTGGAAATGTACTTTGCCTGTAATGAAGAATTTCCAATAATTCCCTTCTTGGGTAAGATTAGGGCATCAGCAAAGAAGCAAACTCCATAACACAAGCAGTAAGATTCTATTTTTCACTATAATGTGTTACTAGAAACCATGTTGTGCAGCAAAAAGATTAAAAATAGATTTTTTTTAATTTCATGAAGGTTTTGTTAAGTTTAAAACTGCAGTTACTTATTCATTTAAGCAGGTAATATTTTTATTTGATTGGTAAAATATTGACTGGGGCTCTCTTCTGGAGCCAAGAGAGAATAAAACAACTGGACTGTGTAACAAGGCTAGGTCTCTCAATAATTAGTGCAGCAGAAAATCTAGTTCAAAGCAAGAGAAGAAAAACTATGGCATATATGTCTTAACTTCCCATTTTAGAGCCTATAAAGACAGGACTTGTCCTTATAGTCCTGACACTTACTCTTGTCATTCTTTCCTGCTTTACCTACATTTAACTTAAGAATCTTCCTTTCTACTGAAGTCCAGGTGGTCACTTGCATTCATTTTTTGGACTTGTTGCCAATATTACATATATTTAATGTTGGCCCAACTCCCTAGACTTAGGTTGTTTATTTATATAATTATAAGCAGGGAACAAGCTTTCACCCAGCGGCAACATCTTGAATAGTAGTCAAAACCTCAGGAGAAAGAATCAACTATTTTAAGCCTAATTCATTAATTCAGGTTTGCAGATAGTGGCAAACATAAGCTATTATATTAAAAAGAGAGGCTTGTACTAAATTTCTTGAGTTGCTAGAATTCCCTAGTTTATGTCATCATGGGGTATACTTTAATAACAATTTCATCGATTTGTTATGTGGCTGTGCCAAATATTTCAGTTCAGTCAGACCATTTACTTCGGCAAATACTTACTGATGTCTTATTATATATATATACAGCACATTAATGGATTGTTTTAGGACTTTGAAAAATGTGCTTCGGAGCTTGTTCTCAAAACTTTACTCTTTTAATTCAAAAAGATATGTAGAGTTCTGCTTTCAAAAATGATAGAGTAGTTTATATTGGATTAACTTTACCACAGATTATAATTATAAACTCAGGACAAAAAAATTTCAAATAAAACACAAGTATTTAAAAATATAAGATAATGGCCAAACTTAGTAAAAAAAAAAAAAAATAGAAGTCAACATTCAAAGTAAGGAAACTATAGTGGGTAAGACTTGTGTTTATGTGACTTTTTGCCTATGGACACTCTCAGCATAGTTTATAGAGTACTGATGCAGAAACTTAGCCCTGCTGGCTTTAAGAGTCAGGGGATGAATTTCAAAGCTGCAAAAATCTCTGAAAGCTAGGGGAGGAGTTCGTAAGGGAGAAAGTCAAATCAGGAATTCCAAAATAAATACAGAGAAATAGATAAGTTAAATATGTACATGCACACATGCGCATGCTAAGTCACTTCAGTCATGTCTGACTCTTTGCGACGCTATGGACTGTAACCCACTAGGCTCCTCCATCCATGGGCTTCTCCAGGCAAGAATACTGGAGTAGGTTGCCATGCCTTCCTCCAGGGGACCTTCCCAACCCAGGGATGGATCTGTGTCTCTTCCGTCTCCTGCATTAGCAGGCAGGTTCTTTACCACTAGCACCGCCTGGGAAGCCCACACCCATACACATCCAACACCAAAATTCTTGACTAGCCCCTGAACAGTACTTGTGGGAGAGTTCCCAAGGGCCTGGAAGAAAGCAACAACTGGAAACCTCAAAGGACTAAGCAGATTTCAAATCCTAACCACCACAAAAGATGGAGTTTGGAATTGGAGTCTAACCAAGCTAACAGCATAGAACTAACAGCAACAATCTTAAGGGGACAATAACAAAATTCAGAGTCTGTATGACAGACATTTTTAATGAAATAATCAAAGATTTTACCAACAGTCAAGAGAAAAAATCAGGTGTTAATAAAAGAAACTAACCCTGAGATGATCCACATGTTAGAGTTAACAAATAAGGACTTTAAAATACCTACTATACATATGTATAATAATTTAAAGGAAATTACAGTCATAAGAAATGAAAGTATGTGGAAAATAAACTGAGAAATGAACTAAATCAAAATCTAGAACTAAAAGTATAGCATTGTAAGTAAAAGTTTCACTTATGAGCTTAAGAGTAAATTGGAGACAAAAATAATCGGAAAAATAATGGCCTAGAATTTTCTGTTTGATTAAAATATAAACTTTTAGATATTTATAAAAAAAAACATAAACTAAAGCTCAATGGACCAAAACAGAAACAAATTCAAAGAGAACCCCAAAGTCAAACTGGTGAAAACCAAAGGTAAAGAGGAAATTTTTAAAGTCAGAGAAATATTACATAGAAGAAAAATAAATACATGAGTGATGGCTTATGTCCTATAAATAATAGAAATAATTGAAGCCAAAAGAAAATGGAAAAGAAAAAATACAGTTGAACAGAGTAGCCCATGGATAGAGAAAATATTATTTTAAAATGAAGGAAGGAAAAGAAACAACAAAGGGAAAGAATTCATTAACAGTAGGTTATACTCAATTAAATGCTATAGGAAGTTATCAAGGCTGAAAGACATCACAATGTTTGGATCCTCAGATCTACACAGAGAAATGAAGAGCATCAGAAATGCAAGTAAATGAGTAAATATAATAGATTATACTTTTCTTCAATGAATTTCTTTAAAGTCTTTGAACTTTAAAAGAAAACATTGTAGTGTACATATGCATTATGAACTTTACATAGTACCAGTAGCACAAAGGACAGAGTGGAATGTTAAATGGAGCTCTAAGACTACAGGTGTGCACACATCAACTCCACATAGATTGTGATGAGTTGAAGATGTATATTATAACTCCCAGAGAAAACAAGACAGTAAATCCAAAGAGGTATAACTAAAATGCCAATAGAGGTATTTTGGTTTGAATGTTAAAGTTCTAACTCCCAGTATATAATAACGTGACCTTATTTGAAGGTAGGGTCTTTAGAGAAGATGAGCTGAAATCCAACAGAACTGATATCCATGTAAAAGAGACAGACACGCATACAAGCAGAGAGATGGCCATCTATATGCATTTATGAATGAAGACATTTTATAGAAATTGATGAGCTGATTCTATGATTTAGATGGATTCAAAAGACACAGAACAGCCAAAATGAACTGAAAGAATAAAACTGATGAACTTTCATTGCATGACTTGAAATCTTAGCAGAAAGCTATAGTAATCAAGATAGTGTGGTGCTGGCCTAGAAACATGCAAACAGATCAATGGGACTTAATAAAGTCAAAAATTCTTTTTTTTTTTTTGGCTGTGCTGCATGTCTCGCAGGATCTTAGTTCCCCATCCAGGGATTGTACCCGTGCCCTTGGTAGTGAAAGTGTGGAGTCCTAACCACTGGACCACCAGGGAACTCTGAACAAATTCTTATATGGTCACTTATTTCCAAGACAAAGACACCAAGGTTAATAACCTTGGGAAAAGAAAGCTTAAAAAAAAAAAAAAAAGTTCTATAACAACTGAATATTCACATAGAAAAAACATAAACTAAACTCTACACCATAAAAAACAACTATTTTAAGATGGATCATAAACCTAAACATAAAAGCTAAGACAAAGAAGTTTCTAGAATAAAACACAGAACACTGCATTTGTGGCCTAGAGTTAGGCAAACATTTCTTAAACAAGACACAGAAGATAATAACATCAAAATTTTAAATCTGTTCATCAAAAGACACCATTAAGAAAATGAATAGGTAAGGCTCAGACTAGGATAAAATGTTTATAAAACAGTATTTCTGACAAAGGATTTACTTTCAGAAAGTAAAAATAATTTGTATAATTCAACAACCAAAGGACAAACAGTCCTATAAATATGAACATAATGTGAACAGAGACTTAACAAAGAAAGATACATAAATGGTTAATAAGCTAAAAAATAAAAGCATTATCATCATTAGAATCACTGCAGATAATGACTGCAGCCATGAAGTTAAAAGATGTTTTTTCCTTGTAAGGAAAGTTATGACAAATCTAGACAGTGTATTAAAAAGCAGAAATATCATTTTGCTGACAAAGGTCCATATAGCCAAAGCTATGGTTTTTCCAGTTGTCATGTATGGATGTGAGAGTTGAACCATAAAGAAGGCTGAGTGCCAATGAACTGATTGTGGTTTGGAGAGGACTCTTGAGAGTCCCTTGCACTGCAAGGAGATCAAATCAGTCAATCCTAAAGGAAATCAACCCTGAATATTCATTGAAAGGACTGTTGCGAAGCTGAAGCTCCAATACTTTAGCCACCTGATACAAGAGCCAACTCACTGGAAAAGGTCCTGATGCTGGGAAAGACGGAAGGCAAAAGGAGAAAGGGATGGCAGAGGATGAGATGGTTAGATTGCATCACCAACTTAATGGACATGAATTTGAGCAAACTCTAGGAGATAGTGGAGGGCAAAAGAGCCTGGTGTGCTGCAGTTCATGAGGTCCCAAAGAGTCAGACATGACTTAGTGACTCAACAACAATAACAATCATCATTAGACCTCAGAAAAATGCAAAATAAAATCTAAAGGAGATACCAGTACCCACTCAGTAGAGTGGTAATGAGATCAACAAAACTGAAACCAAGGAGGGTCCTGTGGGGCCCTTCTGAGTACAAATCCTTCACATGTTTGAGGAGACAGGCTTCATTCAGCTTCCTTGGCCTTCCTTGAGTTCCCAAGGGTAGAGTGAAACAGTTACCTATCAGGGAAGCGAGGGAAAGCAGTCCAGAAGCAACAGTGCAGCGTGGGACAGGGTCCTGGTTCTTCCTCAAAGAACAAATATAACAATATCTTTGAGTTCTTCTGTAGGAACTAACGGAGAAGGCAATGGCACCCCACTCCAGTACTCTTGCCTGGAAAATCCCATGGACAGAGGAGCCTGGTAGGCTGCAGTCCATGGGGTCGCTAAGAGTCGGACACGGCTGAGCGACTTAGCAGCAGCAGCAGTAGGAACTAAGGCCCCCAACCAGGTGGAGGGTGTTAACTTTAGATTGAGCACAAGATTCCTGGAACATCACCCTGTTACCTCACCACCAACCAATCAGAAGGAAGTCTGCTCACAGCGAAAGATAATAGATTCTGACCTCCTCCCCAAATGATTCTCCCTTTAAAAACTTTCATGATCAAGTGGAATCTTTGGAGCTTGTTTTTGGACATGAGTCTGCCTTCTCCTCAGTGGCTGGCCTCTTGAATAAAGCAAGCTTTCATTTCCAATCAACAGTGGTCTCTCGAGTACTGGCTTTTGAGTAGTGAGCAGCTGAACCTGAGTTTGGTAACAAAATCAAATGGGATAACATGGAGAAACTTGAACTCTCATATTCTACTGGTGGACATATAAAATAGTACAATTGCTTGGGGGGGAAAAAAAAACAGTTTAACTGTTTCTTATAAAGTTAAACATATATCATCCCTGTTTCCCAAGAAGAATGAAAACACATGTCCATGAAATGACTTGTTTCAGACTATTTGTACCATATATATTCATAATAGCAAAAAAAAGTTTTGTAAACAACACTTGGTTTGCAAATGGCCCCCATATACAGAAGGCAAGGGGAAACCAAAGAAAGAGGCAGCCCCTCCAGGGTAATAGGTGGCAATAGGCAACGCAATTAAGTACCAGGCTTGTCTCAGGCAGCTGCAAGACAAGTAGACCTTCTCATCTGCCCACCAGAATCTTAAAAGTTTATATAGATACCTTAACTGGGTTTAATCATGCATTCAGTGCCGTTGGTCTCCACAACACACTGCTCTCTCAAGGCTGTGCCCCTAAAAACAGTGGAACTGGCAAGCAGACGGTACATTCAGGGACTGGGGAGGAGATGAAGGACCTCTGAAAGCCTGGGTCAAGCTCACAGGTCAACCAGCAGTCATGTCCTCTACATGCCCTCCTCCATTAATACAGACATCCATCAATAGGAGAATGGAAAAACAAACTGTAGTTTTTTCATAAAAAGAATCCTATTCCACAATAAAAAGAAATGCATTACTGATACATCTAACAACAAGGGTGACTCACACAGAAGTCATGCTGAACAGAAAAAGGCAGATACTTGCCACCAGGTGCGAAGAGCTGACACCTTGGAAAAGACCTTGATGCTGGGAAAGATTAAGGCAAAAGGAGAAGATGGTGGAAGAGGATGAGACAGCATCATCGACTCAATAGTCACTGACTAAGAAGGAATTCTCTGGAATGACAAAAAGTTCTATCTCTTGATATGGCAAGTGGTTACACTGGTGTATGCATTTGAGAAAACTTATTGAGTTGTACACATTAAACCTGAGCATTTGACTTTATGTAGACTTTAAAGAAAACTGAAAGCAAAAGCAGTACTGAAAGTAAAAGACAGCTCTATAGAAAAAAAGACATGCATATACCACAGACATAAAAACAAAAGCCAGAAAGAAAAACACCAATACAGTATACTAACACATATATATATGGAATTTAGAAAGATGGTTAACAACAATCCTGTATGTGAGGCCGCAAAAGAGACACAGATGTATAGAACAGTCTTTTGGACACTGTGGGAGAAGGAGAGGGGGGATGATTTGGGAGAATGGCATTAAAACATGTATAATATCATATAAGAAATGAATCGCCAGTCCAGGTTCGATGCAGGATACAGGAAGCTTTGGGCTGGTGCACTGGGATGACCCAGAGGGATGGTACAGGGAGGAAGGTGGGAGGGGGATTCAGGATGGGGAACACGTGTACACCTGTGGTGGATGCATGTTGATGTATGGCAAAACCAATTTAAAAAAATAATAACAACAACAACAAAAAGCTATCAAGAAAGAATTTTTAAAATTCTATTAATACTTATAATGGCTTTATAATCACTGTCTCAGATAATTCACACAATTTGCCAGTGAATTTCTAGCTAAGTTCTCTATGGTACTCCTAGCAACACTAAGGCAGTATATCAAGAAAATACAATATGGAGGATTGTCCCAAGTTAAAGAAATGAAAATAAACTCGTAAAATCCTCAAATTTAGTTTTTTTTTTCCAATACACTTTCAAAAACATCTATTCTTGCTTTCAACAGCTTGCTTGAATGTGCTAACAAATATCACAGTAAAACAAGACTGAAATATTAATGGGAATAGTTAGAAGTTTGACTTCTTAAATCTGTATCATCAGTTTGCTGAGGATTTTTTTTTATAAGGAGACCCATTTCTATACTACAATTAATAGTACCATATTTTATGCTTACAAAGGTGCTTCTAATTGCTATGACAGAAGTAAACACAGTAATATTCCCTTGTGTTAACAAAGGGTGACATAACCTCCACAGTTATGCACCATGAGGACAAATTTGAGATCCAGTCATTGATACTCAGGAAGGCTGATGTGTATTAACCTTATAGAAGAAAACATCTTTGAGATATTAGGATTCCTACTGAGCCTAAATAGTGGCATTCCAGTAGGTAGGAAAAGACTAGAGAACCTCCAGCTGAGATTATGTAGCATTTGAGGTTAAAAGCTGAGGCTTGGGTGTCAGGTCAACATTAGCTCAAATTTGGGAGTGTTAGCTATGTGATCTTGAGCATGCTTTTAAACCTAAGTCGCACTTTGTCTATTCATAAAAGAGGGAATAATTCCTATTTTCAGGGTTGTTGTGATGAGACAATATGTATATAATGGTTGACACAAGTGTTCAAATAAGTAATTATTAAAAAGTGAATATGAATGGCTGTGATCCAAAAGTCTACAAGCAATAAATGCTAGAGAGGGTGTGGAGAAAAGGGAACCCTCTTACACTGTTGGTGGGAATGCAAACTAGTACAGCCACTGTGGAGAACAGTGTGGAGATTCCTTAAAAAACTGGAAATAGAACTGCCTTATGATCCAGCAATCCCACTGCTGGGCATACACACTGAGGAAACCAGAAGGGAAAGAGACACGTGTACCCCAATGTTCATCGCAGCACTGTTTATAATAGTCAGGACATGGAAGCAACCCAGATGTCCATCAGCAGATGAATGGATAAGAAAGCAGTGGTACATATACACAATGGAGTATTACTCAGCCATTAAAAAGAATACGTTTGAATCAGTTCTAATGAGGTGGATGAAACTGGAGCCTGTTATACAGAGTGAAGTAAGCCAGAAAGAAAAACACCAATACAGTATACTAACGCATATATATGGAATTGAGAAAGATGGTAACAATAACCCTGTATATGAGACACCAAAAGAGACACTGATATATAGAACAGCCTTTTGGACTCTGTGGGGGAGGGAGACGGTGCGATGATTTGGGAGAATGGCATTGAAACATGTATAATATCATATATGAAACAAGTCGCCAGTCCAGGTTCGATGCACGATACTGGATGCTTGGGGCTGGTGCACTGGGACGACCCCGGGGGATGGTATGGGGAGGGAGGAGGGAGGAGGGTTCAGGATGGGGAACACATGTATACCTGTGGCGGATTCATTTTGATGTATGGCAAAACCAACACAATATTGTAAAATTAAAAAATAAAATAAAAAATAAATGAATTTAAAAAAATAAAAAAACAAGTGAATCACACTAAAGATATTATAAATAAGCAAATCATGTGAGATTAGTTGAAGTGACCAATTTGCTTTATTCAATGAGGTTTTTCTGGAAATTAGTAAGAAATAAGGCTATTAACCTTTATATATGATCTTGTTGTTTAGTCACTAAGTCATGTCCAACTCTTCTGCAACCCCATGGACTATAGCATGCCAGCTTCCTCTGTCCATGAGATTTCCCAGGCAAGAATACTGGAGTGGGTTGCAATTTCCTTCTCCAAGGATTCAACCGAGGGATCAACCCAGAGATTGAACTTATGTCTCCTGCATTGACAGGTGGATTCTTTACCACTGAGCCACCAGGGAAGCCTGTTATGTATGATGAGAGGAATAATTTATGAAAAACATTGAAAGTTAGGGTAAGGAATTATATTTAGACACACAAGTACTTAAAGATAAGTTTGAATATGATTTATAACAAAGGGCTCCATGTCATTTTATTTAGAGGAATATGTATCTTTTCATATGCAAAGAAAATATGCATATAAATACGTACATAGTGGTGGGATACATTTTAAATTTTACAGATATATAGTCACTGCACTGAGATACTCAAGGAAACAATTTATTCCAATTATAGCATGCTAATTTGCCAAGAAAAATGACTAATTTTCCAACCTGGTACTTCCCAAGGGAAGTCTAAGTCTAACTTGGCTGCGATTTTTTAATTTCTTTTATTATTCTGTTGACTATATGCTCCTGGGCTTCATCATTAAAGGCGTTTGCTTACAAACATGCAGTAACATGAGAAAAATCCAAGTAGCCTAATATATTTTTACACATTTACCTATTATCTCAAGAAATAACATCTGCTTCAGTTATACTAATGAATCTGTTCTGTAACTCATAATGGAGCTTGATATACTATTGCCTGCATGCTGAAAATAAAAACACAGCAAATTATGCTAATTTAATTTACATTGGGTGTACTACTTTATACTCAGTGTCTCTCATTTATGGAAGAGAACAGCTAGCTAGCTTGTTCAATGATATAGGCAATCTCTTTCTCACTTGGTATCATCTTTTTTCTAACAGTTTCAGTATAGGTAAATGACTCAACTACAGTCCAGCAAATAACCATTCAGAAATTTTTATGCATAATGCATAATAGTATGGGGCTTTCCAGGTGGCTCAGCGGTAAAGAATCCACCTGCCAATGCAAAATACACAGGTTTGATTCCTGGGGCAATAAGATCCCCTGGAGAAGGAAATGGCAACCCACTCTAGTATTCTTACTTGGAGAATCCCATGGACAGAGGAACCTGGCGGGAAACAGTTCAAAAGAGTTGGACATGACTAAGTGACTGAGCACAAGGAATACAAGACACATGCATAATGCATCTGGAAACAGTGAATGACTTAAAATTCTGTATTTTATTAATAGGATGACCTACATCTACATGACCAAACTGCTGCTTGACCTGGGTTCCCATGTTTCAAACAGTCTTCTCATTTTCTATTTCTTTCATCTTATTCCCTAGATGTCTGGTCACTACAAAGGTTTGAAGCCATTCTCTTTGCCTTAGGAAAGAGTTCAGAAAAGTTGCAAAGTGCTGACCCCCTCTCAATGCCAGTTAATATCCACATGGTCTCTTCTCTGAGCCACACCACCTGTAAGTCCAAAACCACAGATGCTATCAGAGTTCACATTCCTTGTGCTGATACTCTAACAGCCTTTGGAAATGGCCTAAATATGGCCTAAGAACTAATGTGCCTGAATGAGGTTTTGCTGTACAGAAGATTTGATCCAATGACTGTGTCTCTAGCTCTAGGGAAAGCCCTGGCACCAACAATGAGCTTTCTCAGGCTGCCTTCCACCTCAAGCCCCAGTTGTCTCTTTGCTCACAATTGCAAGAGACTTGTGTTGTTGTATGAAGTCACTAATAATCTTGAGCCAAAGAAATTAGAGAAACACTGCTGGATTGGAGAAGAATGTTAGCCTCAGGAGAGAACAGTTTGAGCTTCTTACTGCCTCAGATTAAAAACTATATTCCATTATAGAACAGAAGGTTTCCCCCATTTTAGTACCTGTCTATTAGGGTAGAGTCATCTCTTATGATTGCCTTTTCTTTGCACTAAATTCCAGCCAAGCTGAACATTTTGGGCTTCTTCTTAACTGCTCTCTCTTCTCTCTGTGATTTTGTTATTCTAGTTGCTCTTGGAAGACTCTTGGAAGTCTCTCTCCCACACCTCCCACATATACGTTCCCCTGTTTTTACTGAACCAATTCCTACCTATCCCTCAGACTTTGGTTTACTTGAATAGTTTTCCAAAGAACTGTTTCTTGATGCTCCTAGATTCTCTTTAAATGACATTCCTAGGGGCTGCCATTGCATACTTTAATCCTTCAAGAACAAATGAGGTGTCCATATGTGCGTGGATTTATCTCTGGGCTTTCTATTTTGACACCTTATCTTTGACAAAGGAGGCAAGAATATACAATGGATTAAAGACAATCTCTTTAACAAGTGGTGCTGGGAAAACTGGTCAACCACTTGTAAAAGAATGAAACTAGAACACTTTCTAACACCATACACAAAAATAAACTCAAAATGGATTAAAGATCTAAACGTAAGACCAGAAACTATAAAACTCCTAGAGGAGAACATAGGCAAAACACTCTCTGACATACATCACAGCAGGATCCTCTATGACCCACCTCCCAGAATATTGGAAATAAAAGCAAAAATAAACAAATGGGACCTAATTAAACTTAAAAGCTTCTGCACAACAAAGGAAACTATTAGCAAGGTGAAAAGGCAGCCTTCAGAATGGGAGAAAATAATAGCAAATGAAGCAATGGACAAACAACTAATCTCAAAAATATACAAGCAACTCCTACAGCTCAACTCCAGAAAAATAAATGACCCAATCAAAAAATGGGCCAAAGAACTAAAGAGACATTTCTCCAAAGAAGACATACAGATGGCTAACAAACACATGAAAAGATGCTCAACATCACTCATTATCAGAGAAATGCAAATCAAAACCACTATGAGGTACCATTTCACGCCAGTCAGAATGGCTGTGATCCAAAAGTCTACAAGCAATAAATGCTAGAGAGGGTGTGGAGAAAAGGGAACTCTCTTACACTGTAGGTGGGAATGCAAACTAGTATAGCCACTATGGAGAACAGTGTGGAGATTCCTTTAAAAACTGGAAATAGAACTGCCTTATGATCCAGCAATCCCACTGCTGGGCATACACACTGAGGAAACCAGAAGGGAAAGAGACACGTGTACCCCAATGTTCACTGAAGCACTGTTTATAATAGCCAGGACATGGAAGCAACCTAGATGCCCATCAGCAGATGAATGGATAAGAAAGCAGTGGTACATATACACAATGGAGTATTACTCAGCCATTAAAAAGAATACATTTGAATCAGTTCTAATGAGATGGATGAAACTGGAACCTATTATACAGAGTGAAGTAAGCCAGAAAGAAAAACACCATTTACAGTATACTAATGCATATATATGGAATTTAGAAAGATGGTAACAATAACCCTGTGTACTAGACAGCAAAAGAGACACCGATGTATAGATCAGTCTTATGGACTCTGTGGGAGAGGGAGAGGGTGGGGAGATTTGGGAGAATAGCATTGAAACGTATAATATCATGTATGAAACGAGTCGCCAGTCCAGGTTCGATGCACGGTACTGGATGCTTGGGGCTGGTGCACTGGGATGACCCAGAGGGAGGGTAGGGGAGGGAGGAGGGAGGAGGGTTCAGGATGGGGAATGCGGGTATACCTGTGGTGGATTCATTTCGATATTTGGCAAAACTAATACAATATTGTAAAGTTTAAAAATAAAATAAAATTAAAAAAAAAGAACAAATGAGGTCTTAGGAAGATATAACAAGAACACAGAAAATACTGCATATTTATAATAAAAATAAAATAGAAATAAACCGAGCTCTTATCCTTCTGCAGGCTGAATCCGTTCTAGAGAAGTTAGGTCTGATCTACAGAGTAGAAAAATTGAGTGACATTAAATAAAAACAAAGATTTCTATCTTCTCTTTTAAAAAACATTAGAACACCTGGCAACACTACTCCTATATTTCAACGTGCCAAAAATTAACTGGGGAGCAGCTAACCCCTTTGCAAGGGCTCCAGTTCACCACAATCCCCACCACTCACTAGCCACTGCCTGGCTTGTGCATGAGTGCTAAGTCGCTTCAGTCATATCCAACTCTTTCCAACCCTAACTAAGGAATATAGCCTGCTGGTCTCCTCTGTCCATAGGATTCTCCAGGCTAGAATACTAGAATGGGTTGCTATGCCCTCCTCCAGGGGATCTTCCCGATTCAAGGATCAAACCTGAGTCCCTTATAACTCTTGCATTGACAGGCAGATTCTTTACCACTAGCTCCACCTGGGAAGCCCCACTGTCTGGCTCACTCTACAGTAATTTGTGTTGCCCACTGGACCCCTGTAAGCATGTGAACCTGCGACCATGAACAGTCAAGAGATTGAGATTGCAATGATAATCTCCATGTTTATGTTGATAACATAAGATCAAAGGTGAGATAAAGAAAAGGACTTGTGTTAAAAGATTTGAAAATTAGGAGGAGGAATGATGAAAATTAATTAACAGGAAATATGGATACACACCCAACTTTTCTGCTTCAGTAACTTCAGTCCTAACTAGCTGGAATGTGTTTTCTTTGTTGTTTTGTTTTGTTTTATCATCTGATAGGAAATGAAGGCAGAATGGTCAATACCATTTGTTCAATTAAAACTCTCTTCACATCTAGGTAGAAGAGTACCTGGATATAGGTGGTAACTGGTCATTGAGCTCAATTTCTAATGCAAAAGCCATCATTCAAGGGTGTGTTTCAGGGACTTCAATCAGATGCCCTACTCTGCCCTGGTGAACAAATGAGTGACTCATTTCAGATCAGATCAAATCAGTCACTCAGTCGTGTCCGACTCTTTGCGACCCCATGAATCGCAGCATGCCAGGCCTCCCTGTCCATCACCAATTCCCGGAGTTCACTGAGACTCATGTCCATAGAGTCAGTGATGCCATCAAGCCATCTCATCCTCTGTCGTCCCCTTCTCCTCCTGCCCCCAGTCCCTCCCAGCATCAGAGTCTTTTCCAATGAGTCAACTCTTCACATGAGGTGGCCAAAGTACTGGAGTTTCAGTTTTAGCATCATTCCTTCCAAAGAAATCCCAGGACTGATCTCCTTCAGGATGGACTGGTTGGATCTCCTTGCAGTCCAAGGGACTCTCAAGAGTCTTCTCCAACACCACAGTTCAAAAGCATCAATTCTTCAGCGCTCAGCCTTCTTCACAGTCCAACTCTCACATCCATACATGACCACAGGAAAAACCATAGCCTTAACTAGACAAACCTTTGTTGGCAAAGTAATGTCTCTGCTTTTGAATATGCTATCTAGGTTGGCGACTCATTTACCCCAAGGCAAAAAAGAAGGCATGAGCCCAGTAAGAAAATACAAAAGGAATGGTCCACAAGAAACCAATTCCTGTACTTCATCACTTTTTATTTCTTTCACAAGCCAGAGTATTCTTTAGGGAATGATCTCATCTCTGGAGACGAATGAAAATATATTACTTCTAGGAGATGCAAATTTTACTTCAGTGTTATGGGAAAAGAGGGACACTTCAGACCATAAAATGTACATTTTATGCTTTGGTGAGAAAGACTTTTAAACATGCCCTGTCATCCAGAAAATAAATAGCTTAATAAAACTGCCCTAGAAAAGATGAAAACGTTGTAATCATAAGAACAAAATCTTTTGAGACATTTGATGGCCCACAAAATGCAATTATTGACCATAATATTGTTTTTCCTGATACCTCAAGATCCTCTAGAACACCCCTTTCCATATAAGTGAACAAAGGTATTTCATGGCTAAAAACAACACTAATTTATTATCTTTCATCTCTTGAAGTAGGAAGTCCTAAAACCAAGATGTTTATAGAGTTCTTTCTTTCTGGATGCTGTAAGGGAAAATCCATTCCCTTCTTTTATGCAGCTGCTTAGGTCACATACATGCCTTAATTCATGGACACCTTCCTCCATTTTTAAAGCCCACAGTATAGAATTATCAAATCTCTAGGATTCTGATCCTCCAACCTCCCTCCAATGGAGCTTTGTGATTACATCTGGTCCATCCAGATAATCCAAAGTAATCTCCCCTTCTCAAGGTTCTCAATCTCATCTGCAAATCCCCTTTTCCATGCTTGTTCTAGGGATTAGGCGATGGGCATCTTTGTGTTCAGTGTGTGTGTTCAGTTCTTCAGTCATGTCCAACTCTTCACGACCCCTTGAACTGTACCCTGCCAGGCTCCTCTGTCCATGGGATTCTCCAGGCAAGAATATTGGAGTGGGTTGCCATTTCTTCCTCCAGGGGATCTTCCCAACCCAAGGATCAAACCCATGTCTCTTGCATCTCCTGCACTGGCAGGCAGATTCTTTACCTCTAGCATCACCTGGGAAGCCTGGACATCTTTGGGAGGACGTTTATTATTCTGCCTAAAAGACACATTGATTGGAGTTATCAGATACAAAACCCATAGTAAGAAAGGTAATTGGAGTAAGAGTGCATTAGGGAGCTCTCAAGGTGGTTTCAGATAAAGCTCAATCACATAAGGAAAAGCATTTTATTCTGCTATGATTTCATACTTTACTAATATAGATTTCAAATAACT
Organism: Bos grunniens; assembly: GCF_055505025.1. Taxonomy (NCBI): domain Eukaryota; kingdom Metazoa; phylum Chordata; class Mammalia; order Artiodactyla; family Bovidae; genus Bos; species Bos grunniens. Next base: position 12,491,847 of record NC_141190.1, read on the forward strand.
GTTCTTAGAAACATTTTATTTGAACCTAGTAGATGTAAAGAGATCAAAATTTTTAAATGGATACTTAATGAACATTGTACTAAGATTTTTGACCAGAGTATTCTCATTAAAATGTGTTTTTAATAATATAAAAAAAAACATAAAACTATTGTCTAAGGTACTGCTTATATTTAATATGCTATGTGGTTAAATGAGAACACAAACCTGCTGTCCTTGATGGGAGAACAGGACCTTCAGATACCTTCAGTCAAGACTGTTCAGTGTGTGTGTGTGTGTGTGTGTGTGTGTGTGTGTGTGTAAAGAAACAACAGTAATTAACATGTATTAAATGTCTATTATAATCCCTATGAGAGCTTCCCTTATGACATAGATGGTAAAGAATTTGCCTACAATGCAGGAGACCAAGGTTTGATCCCTGGGTTGGGAAGATCCCCTGGAGAAGGGAACAGCTACCCACTCCAGTATTCTTGCCTAGAGAATTCCATGGACAGAGGAGCCTGGTGGGCTTCAGTCCATGGAGTCACAAAGAATCAGACATGACTGAATGACTAACACTTCATAATCCCTATGAAGTGATTCCCTACAATTACTCTTATCTTACATTTGAAGAAACTGAGTCATAGAAAATGACTTATCCCCAATTTTAAATCTAGCAAGTGGCATCTGTTTGAACCCAGGTGTTCTAAATTAGAAGTTTCATTTACCTGTTTTAAGGAAATAAATTTAGAGAAGCTAGAAAATGGTAGAAAATATTGGAGATTCCTCTATGCAGATCAAGATATACAGTTTGTATGAATTTTCTTCATATTAACCCAGAACCCTGAGAAGAAACACTAAGTGTTTGGATCTATTCTAATTTGGAATTGATAGAGTTGACCATATATAGGTTAGAAGAAATACATTTGTTGATGAAATACAGAGAAAGGAAGAACAAGGATAGTACTTTTCATATATATTCACATACACACACACACATACACGTTTTAAAAAAATTAAAACAAAGACAAACAACTTTGTGCTGAGAAAAATAATATCAAAGAAGTGCTTTCCACTAAAACATTGTTTCAAGTTCTCCCAGCCACCTTAAAAATCATGAGCAAGACATCCTATGCAAACTGAGGGTTAAAGCTCCTCAAGGTTAAAGGAATGGAAACTGCTAGATGAAGAAGCATCAAGGCTTGAAACAAAGCACCTTGGGCTCGATGGTGGTGGTGGTTTATCGTGACGTCATGTCCAACTCTTGCAACCCCATGGACTGCAGCCTGCCAGGCTCCTCTGTCAATGGGATTCTCCAGGCAAGAATACTGGAGTGGGTTGCCATTTCCTGCTCCAAAAGTGAAAGTTGCTCAGTCATGTCTGACTCTTTGCAACCCCATGGACTATACAGTCCATGGAATTCCCAAGGCCAGAATACTGGAGAGGGTAGCCTTTCCCTTCTCCAGGAGATCTTCCCAACCCAGGGATCAAACCCAGGTCTCCCACATTGCAGGAAGATTCTTTACCAGCTGAGCCACAAGGGAAGCCCTTGGGCTCAATATGCTTGTTCTAAGCACTCCCGTCTCACCTTCCACATGAATTTTGTTACCTACTATTTTGGTTTCAAACACTTTGTCTTTTTGATTTCCTGAAACAACATGGAATTGTTGTTTCAAATATAGTGGCTTTTTCACCAAGGTTTTATGATGAAAATTGATATTTTGTGGTTGGTTGCAGATAACTCCATCCCTTTCTCTCTGAAACCAGTGATGAACACATGCACAAACACAATTAAGAATTGCTTAACTCCAACAGGTTCAAATTAAAATGACATAAACTTATCTAACAGAGAGAAGGTAAAAAGCCATGAAACATTTCTTACACTATAGAGCTAACAGAAGACAACATTTGGAGCTGGGAGAAGTGCAGGCCATCTTGACCAAGCATCACATTTTCTTATTGAGGAAATGGAAATTCAAGAGTGAAAAGAACCGCAAAAGCATCATCAGAATAGTCTGTGCAGAAGTCAGACGTCAGCTCACTGACACTAGCTCATTTTCATACCTCAATAATAATGACAACTTCATAACAATGATGATAATAAAAAATAATATTTTTGAGTATTTCAATGTGTTAGGCATTCCACATACATTAGTTTATTTATGTTCCCCAGACCCCTTAGAAGTCAGATTTTGTTAGCAATTTTCCTTTACAGGTGAAGCAACTTCAAGTCAGAAAGGTAAAGTGATTTCACAAAGGCTGCATGTCTAATGGGTGATAAACTTCATTTAGAAGCTAAGCTGATGCTGAAACTGAGTTCTTAACTACTGGGTTGGCCAAAAAGTTTGTTTGGGTTTTTCATAATTTTTTAGCCAGTGCAGTATTATGCTATGTATCAACAGTCTACACAAAAGGAGATACTTGTGCCTACATACATACATGCACGTACATACCATTAGTAAGAAGTTTCTCTTCATTTCTTTTTTCTCATTTTTACTTTCAGTGTAGTTCCCTTAAAAGATTCCATTTCCCTCCTTTTAATTCTTGTCTCCTTATAATTTTTTCTAGGCCTGGAAGATAAGAACTTTTCACTGCATTGCCACTGATTATCTTTTGAATTTGCACATGTAGCGAACCAGATTATAATGCTAGTTAGCAACAGCTATATGATCTTTCCAATGGTTCCTCTTCATGGCAATTTAGTACCTTTAAAACCTCTAAATTGCCAAGTTAATATGTCTTTAGTTCAGCAATTATGATAGTTATCAAGTCCCTGTCAGTAGAATAAACCCTTGAAAAGTTTACAATTGATGTACTATATAGAGGAAAATCAAGTGCTGAGGGGTAGATCCTGAATGATGAGAATATTTTCTAGAAAAAAATGTCCAAGCCTGAAAAAAATATGTATCTCATCGTCCTTCAAGTTTATATCCTCTGAGTCCTATTTGTCAGACTAGGAATGAGACTACATTAAGACAAGGTTTTGCATAATCATTTCCTTTCATTTTTCCAACAGCATTCCCAAGTAACTACTATTATCCACATATTCCCAAACAATTTGGGGGAAACAGGATCAGAGAGAGTAAGGAATTTACTAGGATCATAAATGGTGGCTCAGATGGTAAAGAGTCTGCCTGCAATGCAGGAGACACAGGTTTGATTCCTGGGTTGGAAAGATCCCCTGGAGAAGGGAATGGCTACCTACTCCAGTCCTCTCACCTGGAGAATTCCATGGACTGAACAGCCTGGACATGGGACCACAAAGAGTCAGACATGACTGAGCAGCTAAAATTTTCCCTTGACTTTCAGGCTCATAAATGGTGATCCAAGATATGTACTGAGGTTTTCCCTGGCCCAAAGGCTCATCCCACTCTAGCACTCCATGGCCAGGAGGGAACACGTTTCAGTGTGGGCGTAGCAGTGCTTTTCTCTTCAAAGCAGAGTGCACCTCGGTAAGTGTACCTTTCATTGCATCTGTACACATCCTTCTACCCTCACATGGATTTCCCAAGCAATAGGTTAACTCCAAAGAACTTACTGGTGGTAGAAGAGGAGAAATGGAATGATCGGAATGCCAAAAACCTTTTAGTCTAAAGCAATTTCACATATAAATCTCAGACAAGCTAAGATCATCTTTATTCTTCAAGCCACTTACAAAAGGTCATTTTAAAGACATTTATATTGCTTTGTCAGTTTCCTGCATGTCAGGTCCTCACAAATAGAAATTCATCTGTAGTGACCATGACAACAAACTCTCTGCACTGAGGCCTCCTTCTTTCTCTATTCAGAGGGCAATCCAGATAGCAGAAAGGGGGCAAACACACTATTTTTCTGAAAGGCACTCTTTCAGGATAGCTTTGGTTTGCAGTTTCAAGAACCATATGAATTGCTTATTACAGAGTTTCTAAGTAAGTCCTTCTTGAGGCTTAAAGACTTTCAATCCACTCACATCTTTATGGCAAAGCCATTTCAGAATAATAAATCATTTTCTTTAAAAAGACATCATAAAGCTAAGTATATTTGAAATTATATGGGCCTAAGAAAACCAATGTAAGTGAGGTGATTGAACAAGGAGGTTTTGACCTTCAGGAATGTGCATCTATAAAAGTACATAAATCAGCTACAAAGATCATTATTTCTATATCCTAAAACCCTGAAAAATGCCCTCATGAAGTCAGGCATGCCTCACTATGAGAAGACAAGGGACATGACTAGAGGAAGTGCTGCTGTTGCTGCTGCTAAGTTGTGTCAGTCGTGTTCGACTCTGTGCAACCTCACAGATGGCAGCCTACCAGGCTTCTCCATCCATGGGATTTTCCAGGCAAGAGTACTGGAGTGGATCGCCAGTGCCTTCTCCAAGAGGAAGTGCTGGTCTTTCCCTAATTCCAGGTTTTTGCTGGAGCCTCCTTAACTATGTACATTCTGTCCCCAGCCTCCAGCTGCCTCTCCCAACTAAAGGCTCACCTTCACTTTGAAGTGGAGTCCATGGGGTCATAGAAGTGCTAGCAACATCTGTTGAGCTTTCTTGGAAACTACACCTGGGCACCATCCTCCAACTACAGGCTCTTTCATCTCAGGGTGAGCAATTTTAAAAGTACAAATCAGCTGTTAAAATACAGTTGACCCTTGGATAATGTGGACATTAGGAAGACCTACACTCTGTAGTCAAAAGCTTGTGTATAAGTTCTTTATCTAAAACATCAATCAATAGATGAGTGGATAAAGAAGATGTGGTACATATATCCAATGGAATACTAGTCAGCCATAAAATAATAATGAAATAATGCCATTTGCAGCTACATGGATAGGCCTAGAGATTACCATACTAAGTGAAGTCAGACAGAGACAGACAAATACCATATGGTATCACTTATATGTGAAATCTTTAATATGACACAAATGTTTGTTTCATAGATAAGTTCAGATGCACAGACACAGAGAACAGACTTATGGTTGCCAAAGGGGAAGGGCAGGGGAGGGATGGAGTGGGAGTTTGGGATTAGGAGATGCAAACTATTATCTCTAGAATGGATAAACAACAAGGTCCTACTGTATAGCATGGGGAACTATATTCAATATCCTGTAATAAACAATAATGGAAAAGAAAAAAAATTTAATCTGTGTATAACAGTAGAACCTTCATATTCACATTTCCTAGGTATCTGTGTTCCTCATCAATAAATTCAACCAACTACATATCATGTGCTACTGTCATATCCATTCCTAAAAAAATATGCATTAAGTGAAGCAGCTCAGGTCAAACCCATGTTGTTCTGGGGCCAACTGTATATACTCGTATCAACAATTCTAAAAATTTCTGCTAAGAAAATATTTAGTGATAGATATATTAAACTTAATTATAAGATTGTTCCTTTATGTTATTTTTAATGCCGAACAATAGAGGACTGCTTATTTATTCAAAATGTTGTTACAAATGTCCATGGCATAATATCAGTGAAAAACACATCTTCCAAAGAGTAACTAGATTTTTATCTCATTTTTATGTGTGTGCACACAGACACACACATGCACACACACACACCCCTAGGTAAACGGTGGGAATCTGAGTATTTGCAGTTTTCCTTTTTCTCTGTATTTTTGTTTTCCATAATAGTTTTGTAATATATAATTATTGATAATTGTTTTTAGTTTACCTGCAAACGATGAATGAAAGAGCATAGAGCCAATGATAAAAAATGAGAGTGTGAGTAAAATACTTCACATCCTTGAGGTCATTCTCAAAGGTCACCTAATCAGTGTCAGCTTGCCTGGCTCTTCTTAAAATTGCAACCCACACCCTTGACACTCACTGTTCTGCTCCTGTTTATCACCATGGCACTTTCTATTGTCATCTAACATACTGTATTTTTATTTTTTACTTTGTTTTTGCCTTTTCTCCCCATAGAAGGTCAGAGACTTGGTTTTGTTTACTGCTACTTCCCTGATGGTTCTCAGCACAGTGACTGGCCCTACACCACATATACGCAAAAAATATCTAAAGAACATCTGGCTAGATAGGGATGGCTCAGACCAGTACCAAGAGTCAAGGAATAATGGAAAAGGAAAAAAGAGGACAGATTCTCTAATAATCAAGACTTGTAAAAAACAAAACACAAAAAGGGGGACATGGGTAGAAGTAAACTATATACAGAGCAAGAAGATAAAAAATTGGATAGGGCCTGATTAAGACAATACAGGATTAGATGAAAAAACAATCAAAATTTCTCACTTATTACTTCATTTCTCTCTTCTTTAAAGGATGATAGTGAGAAAAGACTGCAGTCAAAAGCTGTAATCAAGATTGCTGGGAGAAATATCAACAACCTCAGACATGCAGACGATACCACTCTAGTGGCAGAAAGCAAAGAGGAACTAAAGCCTCTTGATGAAGGTGAAAGAGGAGAGTGAAAAAGCTGGCTTAAAACTCAACATTCAAAAAACTAAGATCTTGGCATCCAGTCCCATCATTTCATGGCAAATCGATGGGGAAAAAATGGGAAGTGACAGACTTTATTTTCTTGGGCTCCAAAAGCACTGCAGATGGTGACTGAAGCCATGAAATTAAAAGACATTTGCTCCTTGGAAGGAAAACTGTGACAAACCAAGACAGTGTCTTAAAAAGCAGAGACATCACTTTGCTGACAAAGGTCTATATAGTCAAAGCTACGGCTTTTCCAGTAGTCATGTACAGATGTGAGAGTTGGACCATAAAGAAAGCTGAGCACTGAAGCACTGATGCTTTCAAATTGTGGTGCTTTAGAAGACCCTTGAGAGTCCCTTGGACAGCAAGGAGAACAAACCAATCAATCCTAAAGGAAATCAACCCTGAATATTCATTGGACAGACTGATGCTGAAGCTTCAATAATTTGGCCACCTGAGGCAAAGAGCCAACTCATTGGGAAAAAAAAAAAACCCTGATGCTAGGAAAGACTGAAGGAAGGAGGGGAGAGGATGACAGAGGATGAGATGGTTGGATGGCATCACCAACTCAATGGACATGAGTTTGAGCAAACTCTGGTAGATAGCGAAGGGAAGTCTGGTGTGCTGTAGTCCATGGGGTTGCAAAGAGTTGGACACAACTGAGTGACCAACAAGTGAGAAAAGGCAGAACTAGCACTGAAATAAGAACACTGAAAAGCAAAGTAAGTGAGGAGGATACACAGGAGTTCAGGTTGCTCTGCATGAGGTCTGGCCTCGATGACTCTATGGCTCTTTCTGGGAGGACTTCCATCTGGCTTTAGGCACCCATTACATGCTGTGCTATCACCATTCACTGCAACTAATTACTGCTCACTTAGAAGGTCAAATCTTTGAGCATTACCATTGTACTCTCTGCTCACTGCTGAAGCCTCAGTGCCTCTCTTAGCACAAAGTTCCCAATAAATATGTATTTCATTAATTCCTTAAATACAAATCAAGTTACTAAGAAAACTTGCAAATTAGTATATTGATCCACCCAAAGGGAACATTAACAATCACAGAAGATTAGAAAAGTAAATGATAGAGAGCAGACAATTGCCTGATTTCACAAAAGTAGAAGAAATATTTGGTAAATTGTTCACTGATGTATTCTGTTGTTGATTTCAGGCCAAATTCTATACTGAATAACTGAACAGAGACTTTGTATGTGCTTCAGAAAATAAGTTGTGAGCAATAGAGGCCAACATCGGTTCATCTAGAATTGTTCTTGCTAGTCAGCCAGATTTTCTTAGTGAACATTTTAGAAAACTATCAGAAACTTTTGATTTCTGCAAAGCATTGAACAAAGGCTTGTCTGATGTCTTTATTGACAGTAGCCTGCACATAACAGATACTCGATGAAAGTGGATTTGGCAAATGATTGCAAAGAGTATTAACTGTATCATTTCCTTCCAACATTTTCTGTGTTTTTCTTTCTTTTATTCATCCATGTTCCTCTCCTTAACAGACACATTTCTTCTTACCTGCCAGGATTGCTAACCCTTTGTTGAAACTAAAGTGCTATGGCACATTTGGGATAATTACAGGATTTGAGAATTTCTTTACATCAAACTTTGGGCAAGAAGGAAGCTTAATTTCATCTATCAATTTTTCCTTGGAGAAGAATGAAACAGGTTCAGGGAAGCAAGGAATTAGATGCAACAGGTCAAGACGAGGAGCTCTGTCTTTCTTTCCTTGATTTTTTTTCTTGCATCACTTTCAAATCAAATCCCAGTTGCATCTCCATCACCCTTTTGCTACTCTGGTATCTGTATAGAAAAAAAGAAAATCAATCTGATAAGTTTATAATACTAAAGGGATTGAATGTTCTATTGCCACAGGGTTTTCATATTAAAGGAAGATGTCAGAGGGTAACTAACCTATTTTAAAAAGGTATAGACAATGATGTGCATTCAGACAAACTTAAACTCACTTCCTCCCATTCTTTGACACATACAAATGCTCTGGACAGGTCTACAGAACATACACACGCACCACTCACACCCATGAAGTGATACAGGAAGTCCTGTATGAATTCTTTCCCCCTTGGCTATGGATGCTTGAGTAGAAAAATACTCAAATGGCAGTGAGGAGCTTTAGGTTCTTGTCTCAACTCTTCTACTACAAAGGTGTCTAATTCTGAGCAAGTCAATCCCTTCCCTGGACTCTAGTTTCCTTATAAAATGAAATGAATTTAGCACAAGAAATGAAGTGTTGATAGAGCTGTTAGAAGGCTGAAGGAACAAGCTCCAGGCCAGTCTCTTGGGAAGTCTCCAGACCAAAAAAGAACTGACTCCCTAAAGAAGCTACTACCCTTGCAACCACCACTAGATATACGCTAGCCTGCATCTCATTGTGCAGCATTCACTCACTGCACAGCAGCAACCTGTGAACACGGGCCACGCTGCAGAACAGACATGAACACCAGTAATCCAGAGATCACAGTCAGCTGCCCCTATACCCACTAATTACTGACAGCCAAAAGACTAGAAGATGAACTCTGGAATCTGCTTTTAGAAAAATCACGTTCTTGCTAGCTAGCACGTACAACTAGGAACTGGAGGTAAGAGACCCTTTATTCAATTCTCCCTCAAATCTCATACAAGGGAAACTTGGTGAAATCTATGCCAAATCCAATTCCTTCAGTTCAGTTCAGTCGCTCAGTCATGTCCAACTCTTTGCGACCCCATGAATCACAGCACACCAGGCCTCCCTGTCCATCACCAACTCCCAGAGCTTACTCAAACTCATGTCCATAGAGTCAGTGATGCCATCCAGCCATCTCATCCTATGTCATCCCCTTCTCCTCCTGCCCCCAATCCCTCCCAGCATCAGAGTCTTTTCCAATGAGTCAACTCTTCGCGTGAGGTGGCCAAAATACTGGAGTTTCAGCCTTAGCATCATTCCTTCCAAAGAAATCCCAGGGCTGATCTCCTTTAGAATGGACTGGTTGGATCTCCTTGCAGTCCAAGGGACTCTCAAGAGTCTTCTCCAACACCACAATTCAAAAGCATCAATTCTTCAGCACTCAGCCTTCTTCACAGTCCAATTCTCACATCCATACATGACCACTGGAAACACCATAGCCTTGACTAGATGGACCTTTGTTGGCAAAATAATGTCTCTGCTTTTGAATATGCTATCTAGGTTGGTCATAATTTTCCTTCCAAGGAGTAAGCTGCTTTTAATTTCATGGCTGCAATCACCATCTGAAGTGATTTTGGAGCCCCCCAAAATAAAGTCTGACACTGTTTCCACTGTTTCCCCATCTATTTCCCATAAAGTGATGGGGCCAGATGGCATGATCTTAGTTTTCTGAATGTTGAGCTTTAAGCCAACTTTTTCACTCTCCTCTTTCACTTTCATCAAGAGGCTTTTTAGGACTAAACAATTGTATGCACCATACACTTCTATTACAAGAACTCAAATGTTATTTTCAGATGAACACAGATCCTTGAGAAATCCCACAATGTAAACTGGGATGTTATTCTCTTGTCTTATATGAAAAGAATCTGGTTATCAAATATTTTGTGGCAATAGATTAGTGCCACAAAACTAACTGAAGACATTCTTTCACATGAAGAATTCATGACTATAGTATGCTGAGGTAATTTGCTTTTCCTTATAAAGGATTACTCTTACCTGGAAAATCCCATGGATGGAGGAGCCTGGTAGGCTGCAGTCCATGGGGTCACTAAGAGTTGAACACGACTGAGCGACTTCACTTGCCCTTTTCACTTTTATGCATTGGAGAAGAAAATGGCAACCCACTCCAGTGTTCTTGCCTGGAGAATCCCAGGGACGGCGGGGCCTGGTGGGCTGCCATCTCTGGGGTCGCACAGAGTTGGACATGACTGAAGCAACTTAGCAGCAGCAGCAGCAGAATGGAGAAAAGATTGCTTAGGTGTTCCTTTGTGAAAGGCTTTTAAAAATAATTTTATTTATTTTTGGCTGTGCTGGGTCTTCACTGCTGTGTGGGTTTTCTCTGGTTGTGAAGAGTTCAGTTGCAGTGGGCAGGCTTCTTATTGCAGTGGCTTCTTCTGTCACTGAGCATGGTTTCTAGGGTGCGAGGGCTTCAGTGGTTGCAGATCTTAGGCTTACAGCATAGACTCCATAGTTGTGGTACACTGGCTTAGATGCATTGCACCATGTGGGATTTTCCCAGATCAGAGATCAAGCACTTGTCTCTTGCACTGACAGATAGATTCTTTACCATGACCCACCAGGGAAGACCTATGAAAAGGCATTTAAATTTTTTTCTTTTTCTTTTTGGTGAATAAATTCATCCAGATGGGATCTGGGGATTTATCCTCTGCACACATATCAAATTCAGTGCTCCTGTATGCTTGCTTTTGAAGGGCTGGTAAATGTTTATATTTGTTGTTCTGCTCAGCCAAACTAGTTTTATTACTGGTATTATAATCAGTGAACAGTATTAAGAGGTAAAAAGATAGGAAACTGAAAGATGAACTCCCCAGGTCGGTAGGCACCCACTGTGCTACTGGAGATCAGTGGAGAAATAATTCCAGAAAGAATGAAAAGATGGAGCCAAAGCAAAAACAAAACCCAGTTGTGGATGTGACTGGTGGTGGAAGCAAAGTCTGATTTTGTAAAGAGCAATACTGCATAGGGACCTGGAATGTTCCATGAATCAAGGCAAATTGGAAGTGGTCAAACGGGATATGGCAAGAGTGAACATCGACATTTTAGGAATCAGCAAACTAAATGGACTGCAATGGGTGAATTTCACTCAGAAGACCATTATATCTACTAATGTGGGCAAGAATCCCTTAGAATAAATGGAGTAGCCCTCACAGTCAACAGAAGAATTCGAAATGCAGTACTTGGGTGCAATCTCAAAAATGACAGAATGATCTCTGTTTGTTTCCAAGGCAAACCATTCAATAGCACAGTAATCCAAGTATGTTCTGACCAGTGATGCTGAAGAAGCTGAAATCAAATGGTTCTATGAAGACCTACAAGATCTTCTAGAACTAATACCCCCAAAAGGTGTCCTTTTCATTATAGGGGACTGGAATGCAAAAGTAGGAAGTCAAGAAACACCTGGAGTAATGGGCAAATTTGGCCTTGGAATACGGAATGAAGCAGGGCAAAGACAAATAGAGTTTTGCCAAGAGGACACACTGGTCATAGAAAACACCCTCTTCCAACAACACAAGAGAAGTCTCTACACATGGACATCACCAGATGGTTAACACTGAAATCAGACTGATTATGTTTTTTGCAGCCAAAGATGGAAAAGCTCTATACAGTCAGCAAAAACAAGACCAGGAGCTGACTATGGCTCAGATCATGAACTCCTTATTGCCAAATTCAGACTTAAATTGAAGAAAGTAGGGAAACCACTACACCACTCAGCTATGACCTAAAACAAATCCCTTACAATTATACTGTGGAAGTGAGAAATAGATTTAAGGGACTAGATCTGTTAGACAGAGTGCCTGAAGAACTATGGAAGGAGGTTCATGACATTGTATAGGAGGCAGTGATCAAGATCATCCCCAAGAAAAAGAAATGCAAAAAGGCAAAATGGTTGTCTGATGAGGGCTTACAAACAGCTATGAAAAGAAGAGAAGCAAAAAGGCAAAGGAGAAAAGGAAAGATATACCCATTTGAATGCAGAGTTCCAAAGAATAGCAAGGAGAGATAAGAAAGCCTTCCTCAGTGATCAGTGCAAAGAAATAGAGGAAAACAATACAAAGGGAAAGACTAGAGATCTCTTCAAGAAAATTAGAGATCCAAGGGAATATTTCATGCAAAGATGGACACAATAAAGGACAGAAAAGGTATGGACCTAACAGAAGCAGAAGATATTAAGAAGAGATGGCAAGAATACACAGAAGAACTATACAAAAGAGATCTTCATGACCCAGATAACCATGACAGTGTGATCACTCACCTAGAGCCAGACATCCTGGAAAGCAAAGTCAAGTGGGCCTTAGGAAGCATCACTACGAACAAAGTTAGTGGAGGTAATGAAATTCCAGTTGAGCCATTTCAAATCCTAAAAGATGATGCTGTGAAAGTGCTGCACTCAATATGCCAGCAAATTTGGAAAACTCAGCAGTGGCCACAGGACTGGAAAAGGTCAGTTTTCATTCCAATCCCAAAGAAAGGCAATGCCAAAGAATGCTCAAACTACCACACAATTGCACTCATCTCACACGCTAGCAAAGTAATGCTCAAAATTCTCCAAGCCAGGCTTCAACAGTACATGAACCGTGAACTTCCAGATGTTCAGTCTGGATTTAGAAAAGGCAGAGGAACCAGAGGTCAAATTGCCAACATCTGCTGGATCATTGAAAAAGAGAGAGAATTCCAGAAAAACATTTACTTCTGCTTTATTGACTATGCCAAAGCCTTTGACTGTGTGGATCACAACAAACTATGGAAAATTCTGAAAGAGATGAGAATACCAGACCACCTTACCTGCCTCCTGAGAAAGGTGTATGCAGGTCAAGAAGCAACAGTTAGAACTGGACATGGAACAGACTTGTTCCCAATCGGGAAAGGAATAGGTCAAGGCTGTATATTGTCACCATACTTATTAAACTTATATGCAGAATACATCATGAGAAATGCCGGACCAGATGAAGCACAAGCTGGAATCAAGATTGCTGGGAGAAATATCAATAATTTCAGAGATGCAGATGACACCACCCTTATGGCAGAAAGTGAAGAAGAACTAAAAAGCCTCTTGATGAAAGTGAAAGAGGAGAGTGAAAAAGTTGGCTTGAAACTCAACATTCAGAAAACTAAGATCATGGCATCCGGTCCTATCACTTCATGGCAAATAGATGGGGAAACAGTAGAAACAGTGAGAGACTATTTTGGGGAGCTCCAAAATCACTGCAGATGGTGATTGCAGCCATGAAATTAAAAGATGCTTGTTCCTTGGAAGAAAACTTATGACCAACCTAGACAGCATATTCAAAAGCAGAGACATTTCTTTACTGTCAAAGGTCTGTATAGTGAAAGCTATGGTTTTTCCAGTGGTCATGTACAGATGTGAGAGTTGGATCATAAGGAAAGCTGAGCACTGAAGAACTGATGCTTTTGAACTGTCATGTTGGAGAAGTCTTGAGAGTCCCTTGGACAGCAAAAAGATCAAACCAGTCAATCCTAAAGGAAATTACTCCTCAATATTCATTGGAAGGACTAATGCTGTCACTCCAATACTTTGGCCACCTGATGTGAAGAACTGGCTCATTGGAAAAGACCCTGATGCTGGGAAAGATTGAAGGCAGGAGGACAAGGGAATGACAGAGGATCAGATGGTTGAATGGCACCACCAACATGATGGACATGAGTTTGAGCAATCTCTGGGGATTGGTCACGGACAGGGAAGTGTTGAATGCTGCAGTCCAGGGAGTTGCAAAGAGTCAGACACGACTGAGTGACTGAACTGAAAGAAAGATCTGTGTTGAACTCCTGCCCTATGGAACTGTAAGATCCTAAATGTATTTAAGCAACTAAGTCTGTTGTAATTTGTCACAACAGCAATGGAAAAATAAAACACCCAATATATTTTCTGTCCATTATTCCCGTTTCATCACAGAGTATCAGGGGCTGATTTCTTGAAAATAATCAACAAAAATTTAACTTTTTTTTTTTAACAAAAAAAATTTAGGTGATGCAGGAAGAACAGGTGAAGTTGTTTGTAGCTGAAGGTATGACTCAACCAAAAATGGGACCTTGAGGAAGCTCTCCACTTTTCTGAGGTTTAATATTATCAGATACTGGGAATAAGAAGTCTTGCTTATTTTACAGAATAGTTGAAAATATCAAGTTTCAAAAGGGATGTGAATATACTTTGTATATATTATACTCTATAAAGAACCATACTGGTCATTACTTTTTTCTCCAAGAAAATAAATGTATTTCCACTCTAACATTTGTTCAGCTTACATCAGGAATGCTATCTCCCAACATCCATTCTTTCCTTGTGGTTTATACAAGACTCTTCCAACTTTTAGTTGGGAATATGGTAATCAAGCCACGCACTCCAGCTTCCTTTGTTGTCAGGCTTGGTCATGTGATTGCATTCTAACCCAGGGGACAATGACAAATGAAGTATGCAAACTTCAGATGATTCCCTTAAAAGGAGGACGTTGCCCTCTGCTTCTTCCTGTCCTGTTCCCATAGGCTGGAATGGCTGTGGCAGCACAAAGTTAGCACTCATAAATGAGAGCATCGTGCCAGGTCAGGGTGGTCACCAGTGCAGCCATTCATTCACGTGTCATCATGGCAACAGTGGAGTAGAGAAACAACAAAAACCCACATGACCTTCAAAGCCTAAGATATTTACCATCAGCCCTTTACAGATAAAGCTTACTGGCCCCTGCCCTAAGTAATCGGAAATCAACAAAACAGATGAAATCTAGGTCCACAGACAACATCCTAAAGCAGGTATACTCTTCCCCTCTGACAACCCACCAGCGTGGATTTTTATGTGAACCAGAAATCAACTTTCTGTTGTTTAATACATGACGTTATCAATTACAGTGGGCATGGTAAACTAGAAATAGTAATAGTAATGATGATGATGATAACAGTTGACACTTACATGGTTTGTGCTTACTACACAAACCATATATGTGCTTACTACATTCTAAGACTCTTCTAGGTATGTATGTGTAATGTATCCACACACACATTTCAAGACCATGGTAATTCTATGAGTTACTATTTTTTATTCCCACTTGACAGATGAGGAAACTGAGGCCCAGTAGTTAGGTAAGTTTTCCAAGGTCATACCAAAAAAGTGATGGAATCGAAATTATGGTCTACGTAATCTATTCAGCACTAGCATCTCTGCTCTTACACATCTACTTGATTCCCTTTTGGTAAATCACAACTGTTTCATTTTGACTGAGAATAAATCTTAGGATCAATCATCCTCAAACTCTGTTTATTTTATTTTATTTTTTAAACAGGAGACCTATTAGTAACAATAGCTTAACCCCCAAATGTTGACATGTGCTGGATTAGCTAGCATTGGGAATATCAGTGGCAATTTGTTTCACAAGGGCTTTCCCTGTGGCTCAGCAGGTAAAGAATCTGCCTGCAATGCTGGAGACCTGGGTTGGGAAGATCCCCTGGAGAAGGGAAAGGCTACCCATTCTAGTATCCTGGCCTGGAGAATTTCATGGACTATGACCCTATATAGTCCATAGGGTCACAAAAAGTTAGACATGACTGAGCGACTTTCACTTCACTTTCCTTTAAATAAAATGTGTTTTGTATTGTATACCTAATCTTTAGACTGAGAAGAAGTTGAAATATTATACAAATCTTCTTATTTGAATTAGGGTAATCTATTTGGAAATAAAGATAAATGAAAAATATTTAAAAAAAAGAAAAATACGGTAGAAATTTAAAGTGATAAAATGAAGCCTGAGAATTCATGATTTAAAAAAAAGAGAGTGGGAAAGGTTACATTAAGGAATGCAGACTCTGAAATTATTGTGTGCTTACTAAGTACTTGAAAGGGAAGAGGACACTTGAAGTCCTAACTACCTACAAGACTTTTTTAAAATTTGAAACAGATTCATGAAAATTGAGCCAGTTGCTTAAAGTCACAGAAATCAGTGAAACTCAGATCTTTTTTTACCCCAAGCCAAGATTCTTCATGCTACAAAGTCTTTAAGAGAACAAACCAACCAACAAACAAAAACACACTTTAGTCATTTCAGGCAAGAAAAAGTTTAAGAATGAGATAGATGCTTATTTACAGCTTCTATGAATAATCAAGCAGGCACTTTAGAAGACCTTAATGCACAAGACTGACCCAAGGCTGATCAAATGTCTACAAGAAAACAGAAAAAAAAAAAAAAAGAGAGAGAGAGAGAGAGAGAAATTGACCAATACTGATGGCATGGAAGAAATCAAAATTAAAAGCTAAAAGTCAGAGCCCCACGATGAGTACCAGATCATGAAAAAGTAAAGTTACATCTGTGAGGAAACTGTTGAGCTTTAAAAAAACTTACTCTTTCAACTGGTATATCTATTTTTGCTGTCAA
The DNA here is from genome assembly GCF_055505025.1 of Bos grunniens. Classification (NCBI taxonomy): domain Eukaryota; kingdom Metazoa; phylum Chordata; class Mammalia; order Artiodactyla; family Bovidae; genus Bos; species Bos grunniens. Next base: position 12,508,326 of record NC_141190.1, read on the forward strand.
GGAGGAGATTAGTCACTAATAAGCTCTTTATTATTGATTTCTCTAAGCCTTGAAGTTCCCTTAGAGATAGAGAGTATGATAGGATGAGCTTCATTCAATTGTGAGGTTAAATGCAAGATACTGCGGTTGCCTCAGTCAACTAAAAAGAAATGGCCTGTAGAATTAACTCATTATATATTATATCATTCCTTAGTTCCATAATGCCTAGAATGAATCAGTAAGGAGAAAATAAATCATTATTATCCTTCAAAAATGAATCTAAACCAAGGACTCAGAAAGGCCTTTTGGAGATCATCTATTTATTTTATAGATGAGAAATCAAAATTTCCAGGGAAGACTTAGGTGTTGTGATTTCTTGGTCTTCAAGCATGAAGGTTGAAGGTTTCCAAGCCCAATTTAAAACTCGTAGCATGGTTGGATGCTCTCTGGAGCTGATTTTGTTTGAGCCATGGATCAGCATTCTGGGATGTTCAGGAGGAAATATTTGTGCGTATAATGCATACCTAAGTGAAATTCCCCATAAGTGAACAGACTGTTACCTGCTTGGTGTGGTCGAAGAATAGCAATTTGTGTAGAATGACGTGGAACAAAAAATGGCAAAATGTGGCTGGAAAAACAAGCTATGTCCTGGTCACCAGGTGTTTTATAGACTACAACTGGGAAGTTGGATTGTTTTTCTAAGTGCCATTCTGGTCATTGGAGGAGTTTTGATAGGAATATGATGTAGTCAATTTCAATTATTCGTCTAATTCATTTTGTAAGCAAGCATAGTTTTAGGCTCTCAGGAAGCAGAGATACATTCCTAGCCCAGGAGAATCTCAAAGCCTATTGGAGGAGACAAAGCTATAAAATGTAATACAAAGTAGCAATAAAGCTTGGAGAGGCAGGGAAAAGCCTACAGAGAAAAGAATAGTTAAATGTGTTCTTCAGTCAACAAAGTCTAGTTTTCAAAGTTATTCTTCATGAGACCAGACCTCCAGCGTAGTAGAGTTATGTTCAACCCAGATTCTGACAGTAGCAGCTGCCTCCAGTTGTATAGTGAGAATAATTGTACAGCATTGTGGGAACTCAGTAGGACAGACTTTTGTGATGTATGAGGATCTCTAGAACAGAATGATGGCACATTTCTACTTTTAGGAAACAGCCTATGGAAGGAAAACACAAGAAAGACAGAGATCTTCTAGCTAGAAGAGCTCCATAGAGCATTCCAGAGCTTCATAAACTACTTTGAAACTTCACCTATTATCATTTGGGAAGCAGACAATGGACATAGTTTCTATCTTCGAGAGAAATTACATCATGGCAGCACCTCAACTCAGCTTCTGAATGAAGAAATATCTTCTATCACTGATATTCTTTCTTGCTACTCTCAAGTATTAATTTCTTCTTTTAGTTCAAAGTTCTAAAGGAGGAATTTAATACACTAGTGATAAATAGAAATTTTCTTATAGAGTTTTTGTAAGGATTAAACAGGAAAACATTCTTCCCGTATTTGTGGTGGGTGGGGTGATGGCATTCTAGGAATTTTGGAGATTTGAAGAAGTCTGGACACCCTCTCAGGACACCTCCAACAGATTTCTTCTCCTAAGGCAGACAACTACTGGAGCTGGAAACAGTACAGCTTGGAAGAAGGGATCAAGGTCTGGGATCAGACAGAAGGAGGTCAAAATTTTCCACTTCTGGGCTGCATGAGAAACTAGGCCCCAATTAAAGAGAGATCTGGGATGATTAGCAAGAGTTTCCTAGAAAGAACTTGTCCTATAAGCTCTTAAGGGGTCCAGAGAGGAAGGACAGAGCTGGCCCATATGAACACTCGCCCTTCAGAGAAAATGGGGAATAAGTTGAGTTCCCTTATACAATAAAGCTAGGAGAAAATAGACCTTTATAGCTGATGAGAAGGGAAGGAATGGGGCATGTGTGAGATGCCTTGAGAGATGACTAATGAAACAGAATGCTTGCTAGTATGACCAGTAGGGTCCAGTGAGCAATGAGCCCCAAGACACAGTTTCTACTGGGCTTAGGAAGCATCACTGCTGTAGGTGACAGAGCTCAGCCTCAGTGAGTGACGTGAAGAAAAATGACCTAATTCAGGACCCTGCCTGAGAGGAAGAATATAGAAATATAGAGACAGTCAAGAGCAAGAACTCCTGGGAAAACAAAACTACTGAAATAGACAGATGGCAGGTGGTTGGAAAAAAAAAATTAATAAATGAAATTTGATCACAGCACAAATAACACTGAATCTATGAAATGTTAACTTTATCACAAAGTTTAGTAGATGAACTGAATAAGTTCATGGCATTTTCAGATAACAGTGAAAAAACAGCATTTATCATCCCATTTATGTAAAAATTGTAGGAAGGAAGGCAAAGGAGGAAGAAAGAGACATGAAGGGGGAAAAAAGTCCTCATCAAAATCTTAATGGTAGTTTTCTCAAGAAATTTGTGCTTCCTTTAAATTTTGGGGTACCATATGAATTATATCAAATGAAATATAATCAAAATATACAATCAGAATTCTATTTGTACAGAATAAAAATTATTAGAATTCCAGGTGCTATTGTATCCCACAGCATAGAAGACTAAAACAATAAGCAGTAAGATAGTTTGGCTTACTGCAAAAGCCATTCTTCTCTCAAAAGGACTGGATACTATGTAAGGCACTGATGAGCATCTGAACTGAGGGGTCAGCACAATGAGGCAGCAGCATGGACAGGATTTTGTCCCCCTTTACCCCACTTTCCTCCCACCGCCTCAGTGGGACCACTTGACTCTACCCTCAGCTGTGGCTCATCATTGTTGCTCAGTCACTAAGTGCGTCCGACTCTGATCCTGTGGACTGCAGCACGCCAGGATCCCCTGTCCTTCACTATCTCCTGGAGTTTGCTCAAATTCATGTCCATTGAGTGTGTGATGCCTTCCAACCATCTCATCCTCTGCTTACGACACATGAACACATATGCACTGATTCACACACACTGATCACATTTCTCAGTGATCTTAAAAAAGAAAACACTATTGCAGGATCTAACTTCATTGGCTATTCAAAATAAGAATCATGGCATACATCATTAGAAGAATTAAACTTTATCTCATTTTTAAAAGGTTATTAAAATTTACAGCTTAAGAAAGTATGTCACTGATTGAATTCTGGACCAAAAAATGAATACAGCTAATCATAAAAGAGCAATTCCCTTATGATGTGCTGCTCATGCACAGAGATACTTATTTTTGCCAACCCTCAGAATTGGGAGACTGAACTGTAGTGACACTTAATGACATACTTTATAAGCAACAAAAATTGATCAAAAAAGAGAACTGCCAGTAATTACTGTGAAAGTGAAGTTGCTCAGTTGTGTCCAACTCTGCGACCCCATGGACTATAGCCCACCAGCCTCCTCTGGGTCCATGGAATTTTCCAGGCAAGAATACTGGGGTCGGTTGCCATTTCCTTCTCCAGGGGATCTTCCTGACCCAGGGATCAAACCTGGCTCTCCCACATTGCAGGTAGACTCCTCACCATCTGAGCCACCCAGGAAGTAATACTGATTGTAAATGTCTCTAAATGGAAATAAATCAAAGGCAGACAATTTGAATGAGATTATTCAAAAAACCAAACTCTACTGCAGAAGATTGCAACTTGTCTCAGATCAATTGATGGCACAGCCCATTGGTCCTGAAGCTTCATCTACCGTAAACTTTTTAAAAACTTAAAGAACACTTAGCTAGAGATGCACCCAGCAAACTGCACCTCTCACAAACAGGGAGAGAGAGATGCCACTCCCAGTAATTACTAGCAGGTATTTCTGCAATTACCTTACAGGAGAAATGCCCTTCTTCTATAAAATTAGAGACATATTTATAGAGCAAACATTGGTTAAAATAGTATTAGAAGATGGTATTTAAAGTCTAAACTTTAAATAAATACATACAAAAATGCTGGACAGCAAGGAGATCAAACCAGTCAATCCTAAAGGAAATAAACACTTAATATTCACTGGAAGGACTGATGCTGAAGTTCTAATATTGTGGCCATCTGATGCAAAAAACTGACTCACTGGAAAAGACTCTGATGTTGGGAAAGATTGAAGGCAGGAGGAGAAGGTCACCACACAGGATGAAATGGTTGGATGGTATCACCAACTCAATGGACATGAGTTTTAGCAAACGCCAGGAGATAGTGAAGGACAGGGAAGCCTGACATGCTACAGTCCGTGGGGTTGCAAAGTCAGACATGACCTTAGCGACTGAACAATAGAACAAAGATGCTGGAAGCTCTGCATATTTGGTAAAGGCCCTAATATAAAGGCTACTCCAGCACAGAAGAGTATGGGACCCACAGAATTGTGTAGCTCATTTGTACTATTACTTATTTGATCTACCATGACTCTCTTTCTTATAAAATATCTTCCCTTACTGTGGGGAACACTTCCCTTGTAGGTTGAGTGTGGTTGACTTTGCCTCCCACCTTTCCATAGATCATTCATCCTGGGATTAGCCAAAGAGCACTCTATGCATCTGAGCATAATGATCAGATCACCGTGGCCCCATCAGATCATCTCTAAGGCTTGTCGTGTGGATAACTGAAGAGAGAGCATCAGTCTTGTTCTATAGTCAAAAGCTTGAAAGTGAAGTTACTCAGTCGTGTCCGACTCTTTGTGACCCCATGGACTGTAGCCTACCAGGCTCCTCTGTCCATGGGAATTTTCAGGTAATAGTACTGGAGTGGATTGCCATTTCTTTCAAGAGCTTGAAGTACCATCTAAATCTTGAGTTTCTGGTCACTATCATTCCTGCTACCAGGGGAAAGAGCTAATAAAAATGAAGTTCACACAGAAAATAAAGAAGCGTAAAGATGGCTCAAACAGTAAAGAACCTGTCTGCAATGCAGGAGACCCAAGTTCAATCCCTGGGTCAGGAAGATCCCCTGGAGAAGGGAATGGCTACCCACTCCAGTGTTCTTGCCCGGAGAATTCCACGGATAAAGGAGCTTGGTGGGTTGCAGGCATGTGATCAAAAAGAAACAGGGAGGAAATCAGAAAAAGAAAAGAGAGGAGCCAGGGAGGAAGGAAACAAATGGAGAGAGAGATAAAAAGGAAGAATCAACAATCAGCAATCTCATCAGAGCACCAAGATGCAGCCATGTCTAAGTCTTGTTTGGTCATGGATCTCTAAGCTACATGAGCTAAAAGAGCTCTTTTTAAAAGTTAAAGTAGTCTGAAGTTCACATATATTATTTGAAGCTCAAATGATACAGCATGAGATGCAAATAGTAGCCCTGAAGTTACAAAGCAATATCCAAAAAGCAAATGGGGGGGAAAAAAAAAAAAAACCTCATTAGAAAAGTTAAAATTCATTTGCCTGCACTGTTTAGGGTTTTACCAATCATTTTCAAGGGAGACTTGAAGTCAATTGCATAGTAGAAAAATAAAGAACTATAATTTATAGTAGCCATATCTTATTTATGTAATTATAGCTAGTTGTAGAGAATGCTAGATAAAACTCTACAGTTCTTCTCATAGACCAAAGATTAGCATAAGATTATATTAAATTTCCAATTTTTTCAACCAAGAATACAAAAACATAGCAGATGTAGGCTGGAAATACAGGACAGGTACAGATGCAGCATTTCTAATCATGTTTGGTCTCAGCCCTCATAAGGCATTCAGTAGCTAGTCACGCTGTCCTTATAAACTAGGATCTTCCCAAATGTAAGAAATTCAATTCTTGCTGTCCCACTGCCATCTTAGACTTCTCTTTTCAGAAAGGACTAACACCAACTATCATTTTTGTTTCAGAGAATTACAGAAGACTCCTTTGTTCTTAAAATTCAGCATCATCTTAAAAAAAAATAAAATGATACAAAGGAACTTACATACAAAACAGAAACAGACCCTCAGACATAAAAAACAAATTTGTGGTTACTAAAGGGGAAAGGGTGGGTGAGAGATAAAGTAGGTGTTTGGGGCTAACATTAACGCACTATGGAAATATGCTGTATAGTGTAGGGGGCTCAAATCTGGTGCTCTGTGACAACGTAGAGGGGTGGGATGGGGTGGGAGGTGGAAGAGAGGTTCAAGAGGCGAGGGACATATGTATACCTATGGCTGATTCATGTTGATATGTGGCACAAACCAACACATTATTGTCAAGCAATTATCCTCCAATTAAAAATAAATAAATTTAAATTTTATAAAGATAACCAACAAGAGCCTACTGTATAGCACAGGGAACTATACTCTATATTTTATAGTAACCTATAAGGGAAAAGAACCACTCCAGTACTCTTGTCTGGAAAATCCCATGGACGGAGGAGCCTGGTGGGCTGCAGTCTATGGGGTCGCTAAGAGTCGGACACAACTGAGCGACTTCACTTTCACTTTTCACTTTCATGCATTGGAGAAGGAAATGGCAACCCACTCCAGTGTTCTTGCCTGGAGAATCCCAGGGACGGGGGAGCCTGGTGGGCTGCCCGTCTATGGGGTCACACAGAGTCGGACACAACTGAAGTGACTTAGCAGCAGCAGCAGCAGTGTATAATTTATAAATGTGTGTGCGTGTGTGTGTGTGTGTGTGTGTGTGTATACAAATCCCTGGAGAAATGAATGGCAACCCACTCCACTATTCTTTCCTGGAGAATTTCATGGACAGAGGAGCCTTGTAGGCTACAGTCCATGGGATCACAAAGAGTTGGACATAGCTGATTGACTAAGCACATATATATACATATGGCTTAATCACTTTGCTGTACACCAGAAACTAACATCACAGGTCAACTGTGCTTCAATAAAAAAAGAATATTCATGATAAATTTGAAAATAGAACATTAAAGATCAAGTTAAAAAAAAATTCAGTGTCAAACCACAAACCTATGTCCTAATGGATGCTCTAATAGAAATTATGCTCTATGCTCTGGTAGAAATTAGAGTCATTCTCCACAGGTCCCTGATTCATGTCTCTGCTTCAGATATCCTGCGTTCTGGAAAGAAAGTCCATTTACCCCCATTCATATTTTAACTCTGATTTAATACCCTTTTAATACAGAGTTTGATCTGAAGGTAAAGATCACAAATCAGTTTCCACAAAATTAAATTCTAAAATACAGGTTCAATTCTTCTAAATCAATCTTTTGTTCTTGTGTTCTAAAGTCTCAAGTTAAGGAAGAAATTGCTTCAGATATTTTTTAAAGGTAGGAATCTGAAACAGATATACATCAAATAATAGTTTCAATTAAGTTTCTGGTTTCTAACAAAGGCACACTGATTTGAAAACACTCCATACAAAATATGATCTTTAAAGCAATGCCTGTCAGTGTGTGTCATATATTATCACAAAATAGAGTTATGTCCTTATAAATTTGATATGAAAGCAAAGGAAAGAATGATTAACTCTGCTTGCTGGGAGAAACCATAAGACATCATAATCATCTCTATCATCACTAAAATATTGATCGAATGTTTGTAACACTTTAATGTAATTTCTGTGACATGTTCATTTTACACATTATTTTTTAAAAAGCACAAAGCAGTTTATTTTAGAATCTGACTCTCTCCTGCTAAAAACACCTAGAAATTCTGAGTAAGACACAGTTAACAACATGAGAGGGGAGTGAACGTGGCATTGCCAGGTTGCCTGAGGGTATCTCTTGACACACACAAAAAACTAAATACTTGGTTTTGACAGTAACAGGGGAATAGAAGACAAAAATCGTGGGCTTTCACAGGTTGAGGTGTTAGATGGAAATTTCTGCAGGCATCCAGAACCATAGGAGGAGGAATGGCAAGACAATTGGTCCATCCCAAGTCTCTGCAGTGGGAAAAAAATTAGGAATTTTCTGCAAAACTTGTCATCCCAAGCTAAGCAAGACCAAGACTGTGTACCTTTTGGAGGCACCAGGCAAAATTCCTACTTGCCTCTGCCAGATTCCAAGTATCACTCCAACTGCTTCCTTCACCTTAACAACCAGCTGTAAAGCATTATCTCTTCTCTTTGGCCTCCTGACTCCCTTGTAAGAGGACTCCTGTGATTCTGTCAGGGTCACCTGGATACTTGGGATTCTCTCCAGGTCACATTCCTAATTGAACTTTATCTGCAAGGTCACTTTTGCCACAAAAGGTAGCAGATTCACAGATTCTAAGAATTAGGATGCACACATCTATTCAATTAGTACAGTGGCCTTGAGTTGGGTCAGAGGGTTGAATTTAGATTGGCCCAGGGGACAGTTAGTGAGGAACTTAAAGTGACAGAAGTCTGCATGAAAACTCTCTGGAAGAAATCATCTTCAATATAAGCCCCTCAATGCGTAGATCGATTAAGGTTGAACATGATCAGGTAAGCATAAGCTCACAATCAAAATGTACCCACTGCAAGAGAAAACAAGACCTCATCAGTAAGGGTCAGCTGGAGTGACAAATGACAATTATACCTCCTAAAACTTCAGATTTTGGAATTGCTGGGTACCTAAAAGGGGAAAAAAATAGTATGGCTAAAATGTTCATAGAAAATAGTGAAATGTGATAAGAACAAGAATCAAGAGTCTATAATTAATGGCCAGACAGATCTGATAAAGAACTTGGGAAAATAAAGTAGTAATTGAAAATAAAAGCTCACAAGATGGGAATAACTGGCAATAGCACAGTGCTCTTTAAGTACTAAAACTTCTGGGTAAATTTTTAACATCACATGACTAATAGTATGTGAGGACTCTGGAAGTGAAAGTCTTAGTCACTCAGTGGTGTCTGACTCTTTGTGATTCCATGGACTGTAGCCCGCCAGGCTCCCTCTGTTCATGGGATTCTCCAGGCAAGAACACTGGAGTGGGTTGTCATTTCCTTCTCCAGGGGATCTTCCTGACCCAGGGATTGAACCTGGGTCTCCCACACTGCAGGTAGATTCTTTACCATCTGAGCCATCAGGGAAGTCCAAAAATTCTAGATAAATTTTATTTATTTTTTTTTAATTTTATTTTATTTTTAAACTTTACATAATTGTATTAGTTTTGCCAAATATCAAAATGAATCCGCCACCGGTATCCATGTGTTCCCCATCCTGAACCCTCCTCCCTCCTCCCTCCCCATACCATCTCTCTGGGTCGTCCCAGTGCTGTAGCCCCAAGCATCCAGTATCATGCATCGAACCTGGACTGGCATAAATTTTAAAAATCACATGACTATTAGTGTTAGAGCTACAGAAGAATTGAGAAGTAGAGGGGTAAACATTCAGGATAGGGGAGAATGTCAAAGAGATGAGTAACCTCATAAAGATCGTTTCACTGGGGTTATTCATGATATTGTACATAGAACTTAAAATTTGCTGAGCCTGGTGACAAACCAAAAGAGCTTCCAGCCATTTGGGGGTATGCAAAGAGAAAATTCATGCCTCAGACACAGCTGGCTTTCCCTCTCAAGAAATTTGCCAAGTTCTCAAGACAGGGAAGGAGAATCTTTACCACAAGGGGCCCCAGAATAAAAACCATTCTATCAGTTGGAAACACCTAATGCCTACATCCAAAGAAAGGGTAATAGAGGATGAGATGGTTGGATGGCATCACCGACTCAATGGACGTGAGTTAGAGCAAGCTCTGGAAGACAGTGAAGGACAGGGAAGCCTGGTGCACTGCAGTCCACGGGGTCACAGAGTTGGACACGACCGAGTGACTGAAAAACAACATCCAAGGAATGGAAATTAAACAGAAACTGAGCTTTACCCCTACGTCCGAGGTCAGGGGCAGCGGCCGAGAGGAGCTACCCCATGTCTGAGGTCAGGGGCAGCGGCTGGGAGGAGCTACCGCATGTCCAAGGAGTGGTGGCTGTGGGGGCGCAGGAGGGCTGAGAGGAGCTACCCCACGTTCAAGGTCAGGAGGGGTGGCTGTGAGGAGACACCCGTCGTTCAAGGTAAGGAGCAATGGCTGTGCTTTGCTGGAGCAGCCGTGAAGAGATACCCCTGGTCCAAGGTAAGAGAAACCCAAGTAAGACTGTAAGTGTTGCCAGAGGCATCAGAGGGCAGACACACAAACCATAATCACAGAAAACTAGTCAGTCTAATCACACAGACCACAGCCTTGTCTAACTCAATGAAACTAAGCCATGCCCTGTGGGGCCACCCAAGACAGGTGGGTCATGGTGGAGAGGTCTGACAGAATGTGGTCCACTGGAGAAGGGAATGGCAAACCACTTCAGTATTCTTGCCTTGAAAGCCTCATGAACAGTATGAAAAGGCAAAATGATAGGATACTGAAAGAGGAACTCCCCAGGTTGGTAGGTGCCCAATACGCTACTCGAGATCAGTGGAGAAATAACTCCAGAAAGAATGAAGGGATAGAGCCAAAGCAAAAACAATACCCAGCTGTGGATGTGACTGGTGAGAGAAGCAAGGTCTGATGCTGTGAAGAGCAATATTGCATAGGAACCTGGAATGTCAGTTCCATGAGTCAAGGCAAATTGGAAGTAGTCAAACAGGAGATGGCAAGAGTGAATGTAGACATTCTAGAAATCAGCAAACTAAAATGGACTGGAATGGGTGAATTTAACTCAGATGACCATTATATATACTACTGCAGGCAGGAATCCCTCAGAAGAACTGGAGTAGCCATCATGGTCAACAAAAGAGTCCAAAATGCAGTACTCGGATGCAATCTCAAAAACGACATAATGATCTCTGCTCGTTTCCAAGGCAAACCATTCAATATCACAGTACTCCAAGACTATGCCTCAACCAGTAATGCTGAAGAAGCTGAAGTTGAATGTTTCAGATGGTGACTGCAGCCATGAAATTAAAAGATGCTTACTCCTTGGAAGGAAAGTTATGACCAACCTAGACAGCATATTCAAAAGCAGAGACATTACTTTGCCAACAAAGGTTCATATAGTCAAGGCTATGGTTTTTCCTGTGGTCATGTGTGGACATGAGAGTTGGACTGTGAAGAAGGCTGAGCGCCAAAGAATTGATGCTTTTGAAGTGTGGTGTTGGAGAAGACTTTTGAGAGTCCCTTGGACTGCAAGGAGATCCAACCAGTCCATTCTGAAGGAGATCAGCCCTGGGATTTCTCTGGAAGGAATGATGCTAAAGCTGAAACTCCAGTACTTTGGCCACCTCATGGGAAGAGTTGACTCATTGGAAAAGACTCTGATGCTGGGAGGGATTGGGGGCAGGAGGAGAAGGGGACGACAGAGGATGAGATGGCTGGATGGCATCACTGACTCAATGGACGTGAGTCTCAGTGAACTCCGGGAGTTAGTGATGAACAGGGAGGCCTGGCGTGCTGCGATTCATGGAGTCGCAAAGAGTCGGACACAACTGAGCAAATGATCTGATCTGATCTGATGAAGACCTACAAGACCTTTTAAAACTAACACCCAAAAAAGATGTCCTTTTCATTGTAGGGAACTGGAATGCAAAAGTAGGAAGAAAAGAAACAGCTGGGGTAACAGGCAAATTTGGCCTTGGAATACGGAATGAAGCAGGGAAAAGACTAATAGAGTTTTGCCAAGAGAATGCACTGGTCATATCAAACACCCTCTTCCAACAACACAAGAGAAGACACTACACATGGACATCACCAGATGGTCAACACCGAAATCAGATCGATTGTATTTTTTGCAGCCAAAGATGGAGAAACTCTATACAGTCAGCAAAAACAAGACCAGGAGCTGACTGTGGCTCAGATCACGAACTCTTTATTGCCAAATTCAGACTTAAATTGAAGAAAGTAGGGAAAACCACTAGACCATTCAGGTATGACCTAAATCAAACCCCTTATGACTATACAGTGGAAGTGAGAAATAGATTTAAGGGACAAGATCTGATAGATAGAGTGCCTGATGAACTATGGAATAGAGGTTTGTGACATTGTACAGGAGACAGGGATCAAGACCATCCTCATGGAAAAGAAATGCAAAAAAGTGAAATGGCTGTCTGGGGAGGCCTTACAAATAGCTGTGAAAAGAAGAGAAGTGAAAGGCAAAGGAGAAAAGGAAAGATATAAGCATCTGAATGCAGAGTTCCAAAGAATAGCAAGGAGAGATAAGAAAGCCTTCCTCAGTGATCAGTGCAAAGAAATAGAGGAAAACAACAGAATGGGAAAGACTAGAGATCTCTTCAAGAAAATCAGAGATACCAAGGGAACATTTCATGCAAAGATGGGCTCAATATAGGACAGAAATTTTACGGACCTAAGAGAAGCAGAAGATATTAAGAAGAGGTGGCAAGAATACACAGAAGAACTGTAAAAAAAAAATCTTCATGACCAAGATAATCATGATGGTGTGATCATTCACCTAGAGCCAGACATCCTGGAATGTGAAGTCAAGTGGGCCTTAGAAACCATCACTACGAACAAAGCTAGTGGAGGTGATGGAATTCCAGTTGAGCTATTTCAAATCCTGGAAGATGGTGCTGTGAAAGTGCTGCACTCAATATGCCAACAGATTTGGAAAACTCAGCAGTGGCCACAGGACAGGAAAAGGCCAGTTTTCATTCGAATCCCAAAGAAAGGCAATGACAAAGAATGCTCAAACTACCGCACAATTACTCATCTCACATGCTAGTAAAGTAATGCTCAAAATTCTCCAAGCCAGGCTTCAGCAATACGTGAACCATGAAATTCCAGATGTTCAAGCTGGTTTTAGAAAAGGCAGAGGAACCAGAGATCAAATTTACAACATCTGCTGGATCATCGAAAAAGCAAGAGAGTTCCAGAAAAATATCTATTTCTGCTTTATTGACTCTGCCAAAGCCTTTGACTGTGGGGATCACAATAAACTGTGGAAAATTCTGAGAGAGATGGAAATATAAGACCACTTGACCTGCCTCTTGAGAAATCTGTATGTAGGTCAGGAAGCAGCAGTTAGAACTGGACATGGAACAACAGACTGGTTCCAAATAGGGAAAGGAGTATGTCAATGCTGTATATTGCCACCCTGCTTATTTAACTTACATGCAGAGTACATCATGAGAAACACTGGGCTGGAAGAAGCACAAGCTGGAATCAAGATTGCCGGGAGAAATATCAATAACCTCAGATATGCAGATGACACCACCCTTATGGCAGAAAGTGAAGAGAAACTAAAAAGCCTCTTGATCAAAGTGAAAGAAGAGGGTGAAAAAGTTGGCTTAAAGCTCAACATTCAGAAAACAAAGATCATGGCATCTGGTCCCATCACTTCATGGGAAATAAATGGGGAAACAGTTTCAGACTTTGTTTTTTGGGGCCCCAAAATCACTGCAGATGGTGATTGCAGCCATGAATTAAAAGACGCTTACTCCTTGGAAGGAAAGTTATGACCAACCTAGATAGCATATTCAAAAGCAGAGACATTACTTTGCTAACAAAGGTCCGTCTAGTCGTAGCTATGGTTTTTCCAGTGGTCATGTATAGATGTGAGAGTTGGACTGTGAAGAAAGCTGAGCGCCAAAGAATAGATGCTTTTGAACTGTGGTGCTGGAGAAGACTCTGGAGAGTCCCTTGGACTGCAAGGAGATCCAACCAGTCCATTCGAAAGGAGATCAGTCCTGAGTGTTCTTTGGAAGGACTGATGCTAAAGCTGAAACTCCAGTACTTTGGCCACCTCATGCGAAGAGTTGACTCATTGGAAAAGACTCTGATGCTGGGAAGAATTTGGGGCAGGAGGAGAAGGGAACAACAGAGGATGAGATGGCTGGATGGCATCACCGAGTCGATGGACATGAGTTTGGGTAAACTCGGGGAGTAGGCGATGGACAGGGAGGCCTGGTGTGCTGCAGTTCATGGGGTCACAAAGAGTCAGACACGACTGAGTGACTGAACTGAAGTGAACTGAGCTTTAACCAGGTTGTACTAGTGGTAAAGAACCTGCCTGCAAATGCATGAGCCATAAGACACAGGTTTGATACCTGGGTCAGGAAATCCCCTAAAGAAGGGCATGGTATCCTACTCCAGTATTTTACCTGGAGAATCCCATGGACAGAGGAGACTGGCAGGCTGTAGACCATAGGGTCACAAACAGTTGGACATAACTGAAGCAACTTAGCATGCAGGCACTTTCTAAAACCCCAATCCAAGGTCAGTGCTATTCAGACCTTGATTGCATTAAAGTATTTGCTATTTTATCTGCCTCTATTTAACAGAAGAGTGAACTGTGTTTTATGGAACATAACCAAAACTTCATCTAGAGACTTCACATTTTATATACAATGTCCTATATTTAATGAAAATTTCTAGGCATGCCTAGGGGCAGAACTATAAAGGCAAGAGAAGAAAGTGGATGGAAACCCATAGTAAATAGGCTCCCCCGTCCCTGGGATTCTCCAGACAAGAACACTGGAGTGGGTCGCCATTTCCTTCTCCAATGCATGAAAGTGAAAAGTGAAAGTGAAGTCGTTCAGTAAGTGTCCGCCTCTTCGTGACCCCATGGACTGCAGCCTACCAGGCTCCTCCAACCATGGAATTTTCCAGGCAAGAGTACTGGAGTGGGTTGTCATTGCCTTCTCTGAATATGTGACTTAGAGTGTTTTAAATAAGTGATTTACTAGAATGTTTTAAGTAGAGAAATAGAAGAAAACATGTAGAATTACAACAGACTGAAATTTATAATATAAAATGGCATGAAAATTACTACAATTGAAATTAGTAACAATAAGTTTATAGTAGATTATATATAGCAGGATATAAGGTTGCTGCTGCTGCTGCGTCGCTTCAGTCGTGTCCGACTCTGTGCGACCCCATAGATGGCAGCCCACCAGGCTCCCCCGTCCCTGGGATTCTCCAGGCAAGAACACTGGAGTGGGTTGCCATTTCCTTCTCCAATGCATGAAAGTGAAAAGGGAAAGTGAAGTCGCTCAGTCGTGTCCGACACTTAGCGACCCCATGGACTGCAGCCTACCAGGCTCCTCCACCCATGGGATTTTCCATGCAAGAGTACTGGAGTGGGGTGCCATTGCCTTCTCCGAGGATACAAGGTTAGTGAAATGTAAGATAGGTCAATAGAAAATATTTGAAATGAAAGAAAAAATATGTTATATGTATATATATATTATATGCACACACACACACACACACACACACGTATTACATATTTATTGGATCGTGGTAAAGAATCTGCCTGCAATATGGGAGATTAGGGTTTGATCCCTGAGTTGGGACGTTCCCCTGAAGAAGGGAATGGCAACCCACTCTAGTATTCTTGCCTGGAGAATTCCAGGGACAGAGGAGCCTGGTGGGCTACAGAACATGGAATCGCAAAGAATCAGACATGACTGAATGGTTAATACACTTATATATTTTTATTAGCATTCCAAAAGGAGAAGAGAATTGTGCAAAAACAGTATTTGAAGATAATTTTCTAAAACTAAAAAAAAAACAAAAACAAAAAAAAAAACACAGGTATAAGCTATGCAAACCCCAAACAAAATAAATATGAAAAATGACCACACCTATATACAATGAGAAGGCGATGGCACCCCACTCCAGTACTCTTGCCTGGAAAATCCCATGGACACAGGAGCCTGGTAGGCTGCAGTCCATGGGGTCACTGACGGTCGGATGTGACTGAGCGACTTCACTTTCACTTTTCACTTTCATGCATTGGAGAAGAAAGTGGCAACCCACTCCAATGTTCTTGCCTGGAGAATCCCAGGGACAGGGGAGCCTGGTCGGCTGCCGTCTATGGTGTTGCACAGAGTCAGACACAACTGATGCGACTTAGCAGCAGCAGCATATACATCCTAGTTAAACTACTGAAAACCAGGGATATAATTAAGATCTTTAGAGCATCCAGATTTTTAAAAGTCACATTGTTTTTATAGGAGTAGTAAAAAGACTTACACCTGCATTAAGAGAAACAGTGGGAGCCAGAAGACAATGAAATAACACCTTTAAATTTGTGAAAGAATTTACAGATTAAGAATTCTATTTTGGGTCTTCCCTAGAGATCCAGTGTATTGAAAGACTCACCTTCCAATACAGGGGGTGCAGGTTCGATCCTTGGGTAGGGAGCTAAGATCCCACATGCCTCACAGCCAAAAAAATGAAAACATTAAACAGAAGCAATATAGTAACAGTTAAATAAAAACTTTAAAAATCATCCACATCAAAAAAGGAATTCTATACTGAGCAAAAATATCATTCACATACACATTTTCAGAAATCAAAATCTGAAATAATCTTCTTGAGAAGTTGCTATAAAACAAACACTAAAGAGAGTTGTTTAGGGAGAAGGAAAGTGATCCCAGAGAGAAACATGGGTATGTAGGAAACTATGAAAAGCAGTAGAAAGAAATATGTGATGAAACATAAATCAAAACATAATGTCTTGTGTGGTTTAAACAGGATGAAAACATAGGATCATAATGCATGAAAACAATACTTCAGAATATGGGGGAGATAATTCAAAATGTTTATTCATCTAAAAACTGAGTTTCAAAATACTGACTTGTAAAACCACAAAAAAAATGATAGACAAACATACAAATTCACAGGTTAACACTATTGTCTGAATAATTAATAAGTAGACAGAATGTCAGTAAGGACATCAATTCAAGCAACATCAAACAATTGACATTTATAGAACACCTAAAAACATAAGAATATATATTCTTTTCAAGTGGGTCTGGCACATTTATCAACATTAACCATTCAATAGCCTGAATAAATTTTAAAAGATTCAAGTCACAGAAAAAAATTTTTTAACCATCACAACAAAAAAAATGTGAGCCAGAGAATGGAAAGATATCTGGAAAAATTCCAGATATTTGGAAACTAAAACAGCTCTCAATAACCCATGGGTCAAAGAATAAATCAAAAGGGAATTCAGGAGTGATGTCAGCAAGATGATGGTATAGGAGTTTCTAGCACTCAGCTCCTCCCAGAAACAGAAGTTCCAATAACTATCCACACACAAAAATACCTGAACAAGCGCTAAGGATTCCAGGTGAGGGACTGCAGTGTCTGGGTGAAACAAAATAAAAAAACATATTAAAGAACATAGGAAAGATGGCCTCACGTTACCCATCACAGCTGCCCCAAAACGAGGCAGCCTAGGGCAGAGAGACATCATCCCCAGGGGGATGGAGGAAGGATTCTCCAACCACCCAGTCCAACTCGAGTCTGCTGGTGGTCATATTCTTCCAGTGACCTCCTCTAACACACAAGGGTTAGCAAGGATGTGAAGAAAAAAAGAAAACTTGCTGTACTTTTGGTGGGAATGTGAATTCTATAGCCATTAGGGCAAACAGTTAAACTCACCCATTCCAGTCCATTTTAGTTCGCTGATTCCTAGAATGTCTACATTCACTCTTGCCATTTCCCATTTGACCACTTCCAATTTGCCTTGATTCATGGACCTAACATTCCAGGTTCCTATGCAATATTGCTCTTTACAGCATCTGACTTTACTTCCATCACCAGTCTCATCCACAACTGGGTATTGTTTTTGCTTTGGCTCCATTTCTTCATTCTTCCTGGAGTTACTTCTCCACTGATCTCCAGCAACATATTGGGCACCTACCAACCAGGGGAGTTCATCTTTCAGTGTCCTAAGGTTTGGCCTTATCACATTGCTCATGGGGTTCTCAAGGCAAGAATACTGAAGTGGTTTGCCATTCCCCTCTCCAGTGGACCACATTTTGTCAGAACTTTCCACAATGACCCATCTGTCTTGGGTGGCCCTACACAGCATGGCTCATAGTTTCATTGAGTTAGACAAGGCTGTGGTCCACGTGATTGGTGTGATTAGCTTTTCTGTAATTGTGGTTTTCATTATGCTGACACTCTGATGGATAAGGATGAGAAGCTTCCTGATGGGAGAGACTGACTGGGGAGGAAACTGGGTCTTGTTCTGATGGGTAGGGCAATGCTCAGTAAATCCTTAATCCAGTTTTCTGTTGAGGGGTGGGGCTGTGTTCCCTCCCTGTTGTTTGAACTGAGGCCAAACTATGGTGGAGATAATGAAGAATATGGCGACCTCCTTCAAAAGGTCCCATGCATGCACTGCTGCACTGAGTGCCCCCAACCCTACAGCAGGCCACCACTGACCCACGCTTCTGCCAGAGACTACTGGCCACTCATGAGCAAGTCTGGGTCAGTCTCTTTTGGGGTCACTGCTCCTTTCTTCTGGGTCCTAGTGAACACAAGATTTTGTTTGTGCCCTCCAAGAGTCTGTTTGCCCAGTCCTGTGTAAATCCTGGCAGCTCTATGGTGGGGATAATGACCACCTCCTCCAAGAGGGCTTATGCCATACCCAGGTCTGCAGCACCCAGAGCCTGGGTGCAGGCCTACAGCAGGCCACTGCTGATCCCTAAATTAACAGGAGATACTCAAATACAAATTATATATATTACTGTGGGCAAGAATCCCTTAGAAGAAATGGAGTAGCCCTCACAGTCAACAAAATATTTGAAATGCAGTACTTGGGTGCAATCTCAAAAATGACAGAATGACCTCTGTTCGTTTCCAAGGCAAACCCTTCAACATCACAGTAATCCAAGCCTATGCCCCGACCAGTAATGCTGAAGAAGCTGAAGTTGAATGGTTCTATGAAGATCTACAAGACCTTCTAGAACTAACACCCTGAAAAGATGTCCTTTTCATTATAGGGGACTGGAATGCAAAAGTAGGAAGTCAAGAGATACCTGGAATAACAGATAAATTTGGCCTTGGAGTACAAAACAAAGCAGGGCAAAGGCTAACAGAATTTTGCCAAGAGGATGCGCTGGTCATAGCAAACACCCTCTTCCAACAACACAAGAGAAGAATCTACACATGCCAAAATCAGAATGATTATTTTCTTTTCAGCCAAAGATGGAGAAGCTTTAAACAGTCAGCAAAAACAAGACTGGGAGCTGACTGGCTCAGATCATGAACACCTTACTGCCAAATCAGACTTTAATTGAAGAAAGTAGGGAAAACCACTAGACCATTCAAGTATGAGCTAAATCAAATCCTTTATGATTATACAGTAGAAGTGACAAATAGATTCAAGGGATTAGATCTGATAGACAGAGTGCCTGAAGAACTATGGACAGAGGTTCATGACATTCTACAGGAGGCAGTGATCAACACCATCCTCAAGAAAAAGAAATGAAAAGGCAAAATGTTTGTCTAAGGAGGCCTTACAAATAGCTGAGAAAAGAAGAGAAGAGAAAGGCAAAGGAAAAAAGGAAAGACATACCCATTTGAATGCAGTTTCAAAGAATAGCAAGGAGAGATAAGACAGCCTTCTTCGGCGTTCAGTGCAAAGAAATAGAAAAAACAATAGAATGGGAAAGACTAGAGATCTCTTCAAGAAAATTAGAGATATTAAGGGGACATTTCATGCAATGATGGGCACAATTAAGGACAGAAATGGTATAGACCTAACAGAAGCAGAAGATATTAAGAAGAGGTGGCAAGAATACCCAAAACTATACAAAATAGACTTTCATGACCCAGATAATCATGATGGTGTGATCACTCACCTAGAGCCAGACATCCTGAAATATGAAGTCAAGTGGGTCTTAGAAAGCATCACTACGAACAAAGCTAGTGGAAGCGATGGAATTCCAGCTAAGCTATTTCAAATCTTGAAAGATGATGCTGTGAAAGTGCTTCACTTAATATGCCAGCAAATTTGGAAAACTCAGCAGTGGCCACAGGACTGGAAAAGATCAGTTTTCATTCCAATCCCAAAGAAAGGCAATGCCAAAGAATTTTCAAACTACCCCACAATTGTTCTCATCTCACATGCTAGCAAAGTAATGCTCAAAATTCTCCAAGCTAGACTTCAATGGTATATTAACCAAGAACATCCAGATGTTCAAAATGGTTTCAGAAAAGGCAGAGGAACCAGAGATCAAATTGCCAATATCTGCTGGATCATAAAAAAAGCAAGAGAGTTCCAGAAAAACATTTACTTCTGCGTTATTGACTATGCCAAAGCCTTTGACTGTGTGGATCACAACAAACTATGGAAAATTCTTAAAAAGTTGGGAATACTAGACCACCTGACCTGTCTCCTGAGAAATCTGTATGCAAGTCAAGAAGCAACAGTCGGACATGGAACAACAGACTGGTTCCAAATTGGGCAAGGAGTACGTCAAGGCTGTATATTGCCACCCTGCTTGTTTAACCTATATGCAGAGTACACCACGCAAAATGTGAGGCTGGATGATGCACATTCTGGAATCAAGATTTCTTGGAGAAATATCAATAACCTCAAGTATGCAGATGACACAACCTTTATGGCACAAAGCAAAGAAGAACTAAAGAGCCTCTTGATGAAAGTGAAAGAGGAGAGTGAAAAAGTTGGCTTAAAACTCAACATTTAGAAAACTAAGATTATGGCATCTGGTATCATCACTGCATGGCAAATAGATGGGAAACAACGGAAACAGTGAGAGACTTTTATTTTGTGGGGCTCCAAAATCACTGCAGATGGTGATTGCAGCCATAAAATTAAAAGATGCTTACTCCTTGGAAGCAAAGCTATGACCAACCTAGATAGCATATTAAAAAGCTGAGGCATTACTTTGCCAACAAAAGTCTGTCTAGTTAATGCCGGGGTCCAGCCCCGGCTGATCCAGGGTTTTCGAAGGGGAGACGGCTTAGGCGACTATTTAAATATTCATCAAAGATATAAAGAGTAATAGAATGAGGATAGCTCAGTAGGAAAATTCAGTGGAGAAAAGAGGCTGAGTAGCTTGGTTTATGCGGGAGACCAACAAAACTTCAAGACAAGAAGCTTGCACCACTTACGTAGGCCACAGGCTTCCTTCCATTCTCCCAAAGGAGAGGAGACACTGAAGCCTCCCCAGGTGGATCTTAGAAGCCCAGGCATAATTAGTAAGCATGGCGGGTTCCACGCTCCAGATGGAGACTCAGCCAGAGTGAGAGAGAGAGACATGGGGAGACCAGTATTTTGAGAAACTGATCCCAATTCTTTATTTTCCAGAGTCTGTTTTTATACACTGAGATGTTATACAAAAGTCACGCGGGGACAGCAGTCCTGACTTTTATTAAAGTCAGGTGCTTCACACAAATGTATACAGAGGTCTTAGGGGTGTTACATCATCTTCTGGCCAGGGGGGCTGCTGACAATTTATGACCCTCTCCTTGTGACAGTGGTCAGTCAACCAGAACACTTTTTTCTCCAAGGGTGATTATTCTTAAAACAGATGCCACCCAAATAAAGTTACATTCCTATAGGGTGTAGTGGGTTTTAGTTAAGGAAAGAATTTACTTAGCCTAAGTTCTAACGTGATTAATATCAAAGGTTAATACTTATTTCTTTTATATATTCATTAATGTGTGTAAGGGCAGGGGATGTGGAGACTTAGCAACATTGGCTCAACAAATGAAAAACCCTTCACCAATACAATTTCTAATCAGCCCATTATACTTATACTAATAGTTTTCTAACTTTTCTAAGGAACCTGTTTTTAGGTTTAAAGCATCTCGTGCCTCTCACGGTTGGGAGGCTGTGAGCAATCACATGTGGCCGGACAAGCCTGTCAGGCAAGCCAGAGAACCTTCAGAGGAGTCTGTAGATTAAAACACTCTTGTCACGCCCAGGAGTTTTTATTAACTGGAGCTCTAAATTAACTCCTTCTCCGAAAGAGGTGGTGGGGGACAGCCCCCCGTAAAGTCAGAGGTGTAGGTGAGAACACAAAGTAGTAAAGGAGGCAGGCTCTGGTTATGGGGGTAGATGCTCAAGGATTTCCAGGGGGACTCCTGAGGCTCGATCCTGCCTTTGCATATGTCAAGCCTCCTTCCTCATGACCTTTGCCATGGGCAGAGTACCTCACGCTGGCCCCCAACAAGTTAAAGCTATGGTTTTTTCCAGTAGTCATGTATGGATGTGAGAGTTGGACTATAAAGAAAGCTGAGCACTGAAGAATTGATGCTTTTGAACTGTGGTGTTGGAGAAGACTCTTGAGAGTCCCTTGGACAACAAGGAGATCCAACCAGTCCATCCTAAAGGAAATCAGTCCTGAATATTCATTGCAAGGACTAATGCTGAAGCTGAAACTCCAACACTTTGGCCACCTGATGTGAAGAACTGACTCATTGGAAAAGACCCTGATGCTGGGAAAGATTGAAGGCAGGAGGAAAAGGGGATGACAGGATGAAATGGTTGGATGGCATCACTGACTCGATGGACATGAGTTTGAGTAAGCTCTGGGAGTTGGTGATGGACAGGGAAACCTGGCATGGTTGAGGCCATGGGGTCTCAAAGACTGATCGACTGAACTCACTGATGGCAAACAGTAAGGAGGTTCCTGGAAAGGTTAAAGATAAAATGACCATTGATCCCAAAGTTTCATCTGGGTATGTCTCTGAAGGAAATGAAATCACTGTCTCAAAGAGATGTCTATACTCCTATGTTCACAGCAGCATTTTCATAATAAACAACACATGGAAACAACTGAAGCATCCATTAGCCACTGAACTGATAAAGAAATGTGTTATGGGAGGAGTGGCCAATATGGCCAAGTAGGAAGAAACTTAGCGTACCTCCTCCCATGGGCACACCAAAATGACAGCTATTATGTTGGTGGAAAGTAATTGTGGTTTTGCATTGTTGAAATTCACGACTTGATAATGGAGTACATCCTTAAATAAAGAAGGGGACGACAGAGGATGAGATGGCTGGATGGCATCACTGACTCGATGGATATGAGTCTGAGTGAACTCCAGGAGCTGGTGATGGACAGGGAGGCCTGGCGTGCTGCAATTCATGGGGTCTCAAAAGAGTTGGACATGACTGAGCGACTGAACTGACTGACTGACTGATGTTATACACAATTTTAATGCACATTTCTCCCTTTATGTTTTTTTGCTAATAACTTATTACTTGCTATTTATTTTATCTGTATTTTAGACAATGGAAATGATGTTAGACAAAAAGCAACTTTGAGCAATTTTTTTATTCAAGTTCAAAATGGGTCATAAAGCAGCAGAGGCAACTCGCAACATCAACAACACATTTGGCTCAGGAACTGCTAAGAATGTTCAGGGCAGTGGTGGTTCAAGTAGTTTTGCAAAGGAGATGAGTGCCTTGAAGATGAGGAGTGCAGTGGCCACCAATCAGAAGTTGACAGTGACAACTTGAGAGCAACCATGGAAGCTGATTCTCTTACAACTACATGAGAAGTTGCCGAAGAACTCAATGTCGACCATTCTACAGTCATTCGACATTTGAAGCAAGCTGGAAAAGTGAAAAAGCTTGATAAGCAGGTACCTCATGAGCTGACGGAAAGTTAAAAAAAAAATCATTGGCTTGAAGCGTCACCTTCTCTAATTCTATGCAACAACAATGAAACATTTCTTGATTTGATTGTGACCTTTGAGGAAAAAAGGACTTTATATGGCAACCAGTGATGACCAGCTCAGTGGCTGGACCAAGAAGAAGCTCCAAAACACTTACCACAGTCAAACTTGCACCAAAAAATGTTCATGGTCACTATTCGATGGTCTGCTGCAGGTCAGATCCACTACAGCTTTCTGAATCCCAGGAAGCCATTACATCCGAGAAGTATGCTCAGCAAATCAATGAGATGCACCAAAAACTGCAGCTGGCATTGGTCAACAGAAAAGGCTCAATTCTCCATGACAACGCCCAACACACATTGCACAACCAATGCTTCAAAAGTTGAACAAATTGGGCTACGATTTTTGCCTCATCTGCATATTCACCTCATCTCTTGCCAACCAAACTACTACTTCTTCAAGCATCTCGACAACTTTTTGCAGGGAAAACACTTCTACAACCAGCAGTGGGAAGAAAATGCTTTCCAAGAATTCATCTAATCCAAAAGCATGGATTTTTATGCTACAGGAATAAACAAACTTATTTCTCATTGTGAAAATTATGTTGATTGTAATGGTTCTATTTTGATTAATGGAGATGTGTTTGAGCCTAGTTTTAATGATTTAAAATTCATGGTTCAAAATGGCAATTACTTTTGTACCAATCTAATATTTACATAGCAACTTATGACAAGAATAATGTGAAGACTAGTAGAAAAGATCTTCTACAACTGTCTACAACTAAAGATACAAAGAAAGAACTACAATGAGATGAGTAAGAGAGGTAGAGATGGAGTATAATAAAGATGCATGTTCCCAGGTAGCTGACTCACAAATAGGAGGGTATTTACAATTGCAGAGGTTCTCCCCAAGGAGCAAAGGGTCTGAGCCTCACAAAGGGTTGAGCCCAGAGGTCCTGCAACAGGAAGATGAGTCCCCAGAACATTTGGTTTTGAAGGTCAGTGGAGCTTACTTTTGGGAGAACCAAAGAGTCATAGAAAATAGAGACTACATTCTTAAGAGGGCTCACACAACATCTCACATGCTCCAGGACCCAGGGCAGAAGCAGCAAGTTGAAAGAAGCCTGGGTCAAACCCATCTGCCAATCTTAACCTCTCAAAGGAGGAGAACACAATCAGAGCTCACTCTGGGCATACAGCAGCTATCTGGGAGATCTGATTCTACCACAGGTATGCTGTTTCTGGCAAGGGCCACTGTCAGAATATTCAACCAGATGATCCACACTCTAGTCTCACTTGCCAGTGGGCCAGTATTTAGACACCCGAGACCCTATATAGCCAGCCATGTCAGAAACTGGCTCTGCCCACCACCAAGCTGACATTAGATCTACTGACCTACTACCAGACAACAGACCTACTACCATTCACCCCAGGACCTTGCTCTACCTGCCACTGGGCCAGCACTAGGCCCAGGAAACCCCAGGACTCAGCATCCAGCCACCTTGTGACCTGGTTCCACCCATTAGCGGACTTCAAGCTCTGCACAAGTAAAGGCCTGGCAACCAACCAGACCAGGGGCCAACCACATCTACCAGACTGCCAGAACAGTCAAGTCAGCCCACTACCACAGAAGGGCCCATAGATGGCCAACAGGTACATGTAAAGATGCTCAGTATCACTAAGCATGGAAATGCAAATCAAAACCACAGTAAGATTATCACCTCACATCTGTCAGAATGGCTATTATCAAAAAGACAACAAATGTCAGGCGCTGGCAAGGACACAGAGAAAAGAGAAACCCAGTACACTATTGATGGAAATGTAAATTGGTGCAGACACTGTGAAAAACAGTGCAGAGACGCCTCAAACGATTAAAAATAGAATTACCATATTATCCAGCAGTTCCATTCCCGGGTACTCATCAGAAAAAAATGAAAACACTAATTAGAAAAGATATTCATATGTGCACTCCCACATTCATTGCTGTGTTACTTACAGTAGCCAAGATATGAAAGCAACTTAAGTATCCACCAATAGATGAATAGATAAATAAGATGTGGCATATATATATACACACATACATATTTATGTATGTGTGTATATGTGTGTGTGTGTGTGTGTGTGTATGTGTATAATAGAGTATTACTCCACCATAAGAAAGACTAAAATCTTGGTATTTGTAACATGGTTGGACCTAGATGGTATCATGCTAAGTGAAATAAGTCATAAAGAGAAAGACAAATACTCTATGATTTCACATATGTGTAGAATCTAAAAAAACAAATGAACAAACATAACAACAGAAAGAGTTATAGATACAGAGAACAAACAAGTGATTGCCAGAGATGAGGAAGAAAGAGGTGATGGAGATAAGAGTACAAACTTCAATACCAAAATAAATAAGCCACAAGTACAAAATGTACAGGGTGGACAATATAGCCAATAATTATGTAATATCTTTGCATGTTGATAGATTGCAACTAGACTTATCATGGTGATTACTTTGAAGGAACAAATAGAAATATCGGATCATTGAGTTGTGTAACAGAAACTAACATAGGTCAATTATATTCCAAAATCAAACAAACTCATAGAAAAAGATTTGTGGTTAGTAGAGATAGGGAATGTGGGGTGGGTGAATTGTCTGAGTGCAGTCAAAGGAACAAACTTTCAGTTATAAAATAGATAAGTACTACATATGTAATGTACATAATAAACACTGTTGTATATTATATATGAAAGTTGATAAAAGTAAATCCTAGGAGTTCTCAACACAAGGAAAAAATTTCTGTATTCCTATGATTTTTTTTATCTATATGAGATTGATGTGCACTAAACTGACCTGCCTCTTTAGAAACCTATATGCAGGTCAGAAAGCAATAGTTAGAACTGGACATGGTACAACCGACTGGTTCCAAATAGGAAAGGGAATACATCAAGGCTGTATATTGTCACCCTGCTTATTTAACTTATATGCAGAGTACGTCATGAGAAACGCTGGGCTGGAGGAATCACAAGCTGGAATCAAGACTGCTGGGAGAAATATCAATAACCTCAGATATGCAGATGACACCACCCTTATGGCAGAAAGGGAAGAGGAACCAAAAAGCCTCTTGATGAAAGTGAAAGTGGAGAATGAAAAAGTTGGCTTAAAGCTCAACATTCAGAAAACTAAGATCATGGCATCTGACCCCATCACTTCATGGGAAATAGATGGGGAAACAGTGGAAACAGTGTCAAACTTCATTTTGGGGGGCTCCAAAATCACCACACATGGTGACTGCAGCCATGAAATTAAAAGGCACTTACTCCTTGAGAGGAAAGTTATGACCAACCTCGATAGCATATTAAAAAGCAGAGATACTACTTTGCCAACAAAGGTCCGTCTAGTCAAGGCTATGGTTTTTCCAGTGGTAATGTATGGATGTGAGAGTTGGACTGTGAAGAAAGCTGAGTGCCAAAGAACTGATGCTTTTTAACTATGGTGTTGGAGAGGACTCTTGAGAATCCCTTGGACTGCAAGGAGATCCAACCATTCTATCCTAAAAGAGATCAGTCCTGGGTGTTCATTGGAAGGACTGATGCTAAAGCTGAAACTCCAATACTTTGGCCACCTCATGCAAAGAGTTGACTCATTGGAAAAAACCCTGATGCTGGGAAAGATTAAGGGCAGGAGGAAAAGGGGACAATAGAGGATGAGATGGCTGGATGGCATCACCGACTCTATGCACGTGAGTTTGGGTGAAGTCTGGGAGTTGGTGATGAACAGGGAGGCCTGGCATGCTGTGATTCATGGGGTCACAAAGAGTCAGACACAACTGAGCGACTGAACTGAACTGAAACTTATTTATGATATTTTATGATGTATATAAGTCATAATGCTGTACAGCTTGTGTATGTGTGTGTTTGTGTGCTAGTTGCTCAGTCATGTCCAAATCTTTGCAACCCCAAGGACTATAGCCTACCAGGCTCCTCTGTCCATGGGATTCTCCAGACAAGACTACTGGAATGGGTAGCCATTCCCTTCTTCAGGGAATTTTTCCAATCCAGGGATCGAACCCAGGTCTCCTGCATTGCAGGTGGATTCTTCACCATCTGAGCCACCTGGGAAACCTGTTGTACACCTTAAAGCTATATAATTACATATGTCAATTATATCTCAATAAAACTGAAAATTTTTAAAAATGTGTTATACATACACAATGAAATATTATTTGGTCATAATAAATAAGGAAACCCTGCCTTTTGTGACAGCATAGATGCAACTTGAGGACATTATGCTAAGTAAAATAAGGTAGAGAAAGACGAATATTTTATGTGAAATTTAAAAAAACTAAATTCACAGAAACAGAGTAAAATAGTGGTTTCCAGGGCTGGGAGGTAGGAGAAAAGGAGAGATGTTGGTAAATAGTACAAACTTCCAGTTATAAGGTTGATAAGTTCTAGGAATCTAATGTGGTAAATATCATTTATAGTACTATACTGTATACTTGAAAATTGCTGACAGCATAGATCTTAATGGTCTCTATACAAACGCAGCATAATTATGGGATATGGAGATACTGACAGACCTTATGGTAATAATTTCACAATAGATGTGTGTTTCAAATAATGATATGTGCATGTGTGCTCAGTTGTCAGTCATGTATGACTCCTTGCAACCCCTCTTTGCAGCCCTCCAGGCTCCTCTGTCCATGGAATCATCCAGGCAAGAATATTGGAATGGATTGCCATTTCCTTCTCCGGGGCATCTTCCTGGAGATCCCAGGGATTGAACCCACATCTCCTGCATCGGCAGGAAGATTCTTTACTAGTGAGCCACCTGGGAAGCCTTCAAATTATGATGCTATACACCTTAAACTTACACAATATTATATGTCAATTATATCTCAAAGCTTAGGGGAAAAGGAATTCAGGAATTATTTTAAACTGAATAAAAATCATAATACAACATAATATCTGTGATATGCAGCTAAAGCAATGCATTGAAGAAAATGTATAACACTAAACATGTATTAAAACAAAAATCTCAAAACAATAAAATCTCAAATTCACCTTTACAAACAAGAAGAGAGTAAATTTAGTCAAAAATAACAAGAAAATAAAAATCAAAACAGAAATTAGTAAAATAGAAAACATAAAAATGGTCATGAAAAGTCAATAAAGCCAAATGTTAGTTCACAGAGAAGATCAATAAAATTGATAAACCTTTAGGCAAGGAAGAAAAAAGATAATACATAAAAACACCGGCCTTGAGCGAGGTAATATTACTAGTGATAATAAAGGGTTAAAAAGAGAATATTATAAACTTAAGCCAGTAAGTTTGGAGAAGGCAATGGCACCCCACTCCAGTACTCTTTACTGGAAAATCCCATGGATGGAGAAGCCTGGTAGGCTGCAGTCCATGGGGTTGCGAAGAGTCAGACACGACTGAGCGACTTCACTTTCACTTTTCACTTTCATGCATTGGAGGAGGCAATGGCAACTCACTCCAGCGTTCTTGCCTGGAGAATCCCAAGGACGGAGGAGCCTGGTAGGCTGCTGTCTATGGGGTCACACAGAGTCGGACACGACTGAAGCAACTTAACAGCAGCAGCAGCAAGCCAGTAAGTTAGACAATTTATATCAAATGAATACACTTCTTGAAAAACACAAGTAAAATCACAATTATTTGTAAATAAAGCTTATTCTGGTACAGATGTCTGCACAGGGGTGTTATCTTCAATGCCACTCCTAATCTAGGGAGTGAAAGATGGGACCAAGATAAATTACAAATACCACAAAGCAAACTTCTTAACAAGATTTATTAGGTTTTCTTAATCAAGTGTTCCTTTGATGGCTGAAAGCTTTTGGTTAGTTTCCAGAGTTCCACAAATTTTGATTCTGTCCATTTTGCCAGTTTCTCTCACTGCTTTAATGGAAGAATGTACTTTGGGGTCCCTTATTCTGCCATTTTCACTAATACCACCCTCTTCACATAATTATATGATTACGATATAATCTTACCAAAACCAAGTAAGGACAACACAAGTAAAAGAAACCGTAGACCAATCAATCTCATTGACATGAACATAAAGCACCTAAAAGAAATACTAATTTGTAAAAGATAGCAATAAATACACACACTATAATAAATTTGCATTTAGAGCAGTTATAAATACAGAAGTGGTTTAAATACATAAAGTTTAGTAATATAAACTGCCACTAAGAAAAATTACATCATCAATACAATAGATGTTGGAAAAGAATTCCATACAAGTCAATACCATAATTAGCAGCTCTTCATAAACTATGTATAGAAGGAAAATTGTTTTCCATAAAGGAGTAGGAACCAAAAACTTACATCAACTACCTCAATTAATGGGTAACTGTGTAGAGCCACTTGCCTTAAAAATCAAGAACAAGCTATGTGGGATAGGATGAGAAAAATAAGAGGATGTATAAGGACTGAAAATGAAAATAAACCTTCATTTTCCCCAGAACCCCCAAGAGAATTAGACTTTATTTTATTTTTTTGCTGCAGTACAGATTATGATTTACAATGTTGTATTAGGTTTAGGTGTACAGCACAGTGATTGAGCATTTTCTAAGAGATTATACTCCATTGAAATTTATTAAAAGGTAATGACTGTAATTCTCTGTGCAAAACAATACATCCTTGTTGCTTGTCCATTTTATACTTAGAAGTTTGTGTCTGTTAAGCCCATACCCCTCAGTTGCCCCTTCCCCCTTCCCTCTCCCCTTTCTTAACCACAGGTTTGTTTTCTATGAGTCTGTTTCTATCTTGCATATACATTCATTTGTATTATTCTTTAGACTCCAATGTAAAAGTGGTATCATACAGTATTTGTCTCCAAATAGACATTTTAGACTTAGAAATTGAGTTCAGCAAAGATTGTGAACACAAAATCAACTTAGATCATCTGCATTTCTGTTTCCTCAAACAAATAGAAAAAAAAATTTAATAAACAATTTATAGATAATTTGATATGTCTGACCTTCAAGGAAAATATAAAACTATTTTAATTATATATGAGGACCATTACTATATCTAGGTACAACAGGACAAGATATTATGAAGATGACAATTCTGTCCAAATAATTCTATAAATTTCATTCCATTACAAAGAAATTTCCAACAGGGTGTTTTGAGTTCTTAAACTGACTCCAACATTTTATGAAAAAATAAAAGACAATGAACACACAATAGTTTTTAAGAACAATGTGGGGAGAATTTTTTAAAACTATAGCAATCAATAAAAATTTCACTGTGACAGAATCAAAAGCTTTGAAATAGAATCATGCTTATATGAAAAATTTATACCAAATCTAGCATTTCAGATCAATGGTAAGAAAAAAAAAATCGATGCAAGCTGTAACAGAATTTAGTTAGGTTAATTCCTCACATTATGCAAGGAACTCCAGACATAATTGTGCAAAGCAAACTCAAACTTACAAAAACAAACATAGGAGGAAACTTTTGTCCTTCAGTTAGTGAAGGATTTCTAGATCAAGATTTTTAAAATCTATAAGGGGAAAGTAAAATCCATGTGGCAGGTCCTATTTTCCAAAGATGATCACAATGATATTCTCAATTCCATATGCTTTTTTTACAATGTGATCTTGACATTTCTGTCATTAAGGGATGAGGTCTGTGTCTCCTCTGTATGAAAATGGGTGGGCTTTTGTGACTATTTTGACAAAAGAATACACAAAATTAACAAAATCCCAGGGCCAGGGCACTAAAGATACAACAGCTTCCTCTTTGCTTACTGAAACATATACCCTGGAGCCTAGAACTGCCAACCAAGCAGCCCAGCTACCTTATGCTGTTATGCCATGAACAAACCCACACAAGATGCTAACGATACATCATATAAGGAATTTCTGGGACTACCTGATAAAAGTAATGCCCAATCATATTCTCACCGTTCCTGTTCCAGTCACATTCCCTTTGCAACCACACAAAAGATCTTTAGTCAGAGCACTCAACTGAGCCCTTTCCAAATTACAACCCAGAAGAACCATGGGATGCAATAACAGTGTTTTAAGCCACAAAGTTATCGAGTGCTCTTTATCTGGGGCTTCCCTAGTAGCTCAGTTGGTAAAGAATCTGCCTGCAAAGCAGGAGACCCAGGCTCAATCCCTAGATCGGGAAGTTCCCCTGGAGAAAGAAATGGCAACCCACTCCAGTACTCTTGCCTGGAGAATTCCATGGACAGAGGAGCCTGGCAGGCTACAGTCCACTGGATTGCAAAGAATTGGACAAAACTGTGTGAATAACTTTTAACTTTATACAGCACTGGAAATTGGAACACTGTGGCTATATTCAAGTTGAAAAACTTCCATTCATTCAAAATACCACAAAGAATGAAAAGATAACCCACAAATTACAAAACAATGCTTGCAACCATATAACAAGCAAAGCATCATATGCAGTGAACGCAAAGAACTTCTCCAAGCAATGAAAAGGCAAACCAAGTAGGACAGGCAAATGATACGAACAGCCAATTCAGGTGACTAATACCACTAGAATGGCAATACCAAATGAAAAGTTGCCTAATTAGCCAGCAAATAGGAAAACATACATGAAAATCCACATGATACCATTTCACTCTGTCATATCACAGAAACTTAAAAGTTCAACAACAAACACTGGCAGAAAATGGAGACTTATCCTACCTGCCAGTGGGTGGGTTAAGTGATGTGATCAACTTTAAGAATTAAAGCTGGAGACACAGTCTATGAGTCAGAAATTCCACTCCTACATAAAAGTTCTGGAGAATTCATCTTCCTGTATATCATGAAATGCATATGATAATATTCAGAACAAAAGAATTTTCTCGTTGAAAATTATTATAATATGCAAAACAGAAAAGTCAATAATTATAGAATATTCATGAAAATAGCTGATATATAACCAAGAAAATGGGTGAATTAGAGCTGTATGTTCTTCAACATGGATGGATCTCAAACGTGTAGAATTAAAGATGTAAGTTGAACAGTATATATGAAGATCTTCATGGGAAATTTTAAATCATTCAAAGCAGCATCATCATTGCTTTCTGAGATATAAGTATGTATAGAAGTATAAATAAATGTATGAGAAAGAAACACCAAATTCAGGATAATGGTTACCTCCGGGAAGGGAAAAGGTGGGGTGATAAGAAAGAGTTATAGAAGTAGAATATGGGTTGTCAACATAAAATAGCAAGATTAATATTTGTTACAGTTTTCTTTAGGCTTTCAGGTGCCCCGCTGCCGCTGCTGTTAAGTCACTAAGTCGTGTCCGACTATTCTGTGACTCCCACGGACTATAATCTGCCAGGTTCCTCTGTCCATGGGATTTCTCAGGCAAGAATTACTGGAGTGGGTTGCCATTTCCTTCTCCAGGGGATCTTCCTGATCCAGGGATCGAACACAAGTTTCCTGCTTGGTAGGCAGATTCTTTACCGCTGAGCGACCTGGGAAGCCCCTTCCAGTATCTTAATATTATATAATAAATTTGATATTTTCAAAGATATAAGCAAGACCCGACACAGGGAGAAAGGTCAGCACTGAAAATGACTCTCAGGAACAGAATCATGCCTACCTGGAGTCTTACGGTCACTCGTGGAGATCCAGACTTGGGGCATTACCAAGAAATACACAGATGAGGGGAAGTTGGGAGTCAGTGGACAAAATAGAGGAAATGACTGCTTGCCTGGACTCTTACTATGGATCCCTCGAGGCTGACACTCTGGCAACACTTGCAGCCAAGGCAGCTCTCATTCTCACTTGGGACAGTAAAACTTCTGTCCAATTTAAGCCCCTAGCTGCTGCCTCCAATTATCTCTGAGTTCAAGTCTCATCCAGAAGACTCCAGGCAGTTGATCTGATTTCCATGTGATTCCTATAGATCCCAAAAGTCAATAAACTAAAGGGGCACTTTTAATAGGATCTCTTACTTTTCTGTCTCAAAAAAAAAGCAAATACTGCTTTCTGGAAATTGATCAGATACTTGCCACTAGGCTTCAGTGTTGTTGGAAGCTCATCTGGCATTTAAGCTAGGCGGTGCTATTCTCATGCTGGACATAAACAACCTTATGGAACATTAACATCAGATATGATAACTCTGAGTCCACGATAAATTGAGACAAAACAAAGCCACTTCATAACTTTGTCTAAGCACAGGAAAATGCACAATCACACACTTAGGACCAAATATCCCCCTTTCCTGACTGGTGTGAGAGACTGATCTTCTTTACCTATTACAGCATTGTCCTTGCTCTCTTTTGCTCTTCCTACAGATAAGATTGATTGATACAGCCAATCATAAAATTGCTGTTTTTGCCAGTACCCAACATAGAGCAAATTTTCACTTCCTTAGACCCTCCTAAAAATCACTCAACCAATACCCAAATCTTATAATAGGATCTTTCTGACACAATCTTACTGAGAGGCTCCACAGTTCCTTATGATGTGTGCTGTCACTCACTGCAGTGAGTAATAAACCCAACTTCAATTACACGTATATCCCTGGTAGTGTTTGGCTGGAGGGCATTGACACTTGCCATCACCTATCTTCAAGGAAATCCAATTACCTATTGAAGTGAAACCACAATTTCTCAAACTGTTGAAACAGTTATGCCTACCACTTTGAAGTACAGAAAAGTTGATAGGAAGATGAAATACTGACTACTACCCCACATCAGAACTCTAAGTAATAATCTCCAATTTCACACAATTTCCTCCTCATTGATCATGACCATAAACATAAAAATCACCTCCAATGGCGTTTGTTTTTCATCTGAGCAGAATACAAGAACTATTTTTTTCATGGCCTGGGAGACAATGATGTAACTTGTACATCAACTAGTACTTGTACTAGTAACTTGTACATCCAACTAGTAAGCAGAATGCAAAGGGGCACTCAAACCCAGAACACTGTCTAAAACCAGAGTCCACACTTCATCACTGCGTCTGTCATCTTCAAAATGATCAATAGTTGTAGTACAGAAGAGAGAGGATGAACAGTCCAACCAGAAAACAGCATGTGTGAAAAGACGAATAAATCATCTCTCTGGGTTCCTGACATGGCAAATGTTTACATGTGGTTCAAGAGTAAGCTCCAGAGAAGGCAATGGCAACCCACTCCAGTACTCTTGCCTTGAAAATCCCATGGACAGAGGGGCCTAGTGGGCTGCAGTCCATGGGGTCGCTAGGAGTCGGACACGACTGAGTGACTTCACTTTATTTTTTCACTTTCATGTATCACAGAAGGAAATGGCAACCCACTCCAATGTTCTTGCCTGGAGAATCCCAGGGACGGGGGAGCCTGGTGGGCTGCGGTCTATGGGGTCGCACAGAGTCGGACACGACTGAAGCGACTTAGCAGCAGCAGCAAGAGTAAGCTCTGTGGAGGGAGATGTGGCAAGTGATGGCATTTGTGAGAGGAATAGTTAAATCCTAAGTATGGCTTGGAAAGGTTAGGCAGGGTCACATGTGTCAGATGACAACAACTTTGGATAGTATTTCATGGCCAACAGAGGTTTTAAGACATGGATGGAGGCAAAGGTGTGCGATCATTAGAGCTAAGTTTCAAAATGGTAACTGAACACAGTGAAAGATTAAAGAGGAGAAAGAACTAATGGCCTATGGGAAACACATTTTATGAAACACGTCTCAAAATTAACAACAAATGTAGGCATTTATTCTATATATAAATCTCTCCACATCCAGGTGAGATATCTTTGCTGTTATTTCAACACCCATGGGTTTTAAACAACCATACTAAGCTTTCATAGCTCAGGGAGTGATAATGCAGCTCAGTTAAATTATGAGTTCTAATTAGGGTTTAATTAGAAACAGAAAGCAGCTTGGTTGGAACCAGGCTTTTGATAGCTAGCAACAAAGCTTCATCTGCATCTTTGTTATAGAATTTTTTAAAAACCCTCTATGTGCTGAATTAAGGAAGATGGTGATTTTGAGTCTATTCTTCAAAGCCCATAGGCTCCATGAATCACCACTAGGCAATATTGGAGAGAAATACTACAGGAGAGCATTTGTGGTACTACAGAGCAGAAATACCACTGCATTTGTATTCCTGCTTCACTTCCCAAACCCTGTTGAAAACCTACACCCAGAAAACTAAGGTGACAGGTAATAGATTTCATCTTGATTAAATTTTATGCTCTTGAGGAGGGCATGGCAACCTATTAAAGTATTCTTGCCTGGAGAATCCCATAGACAGATGAGCCTGGTGGGCTACAGTCCATGGGGTCACAAAGAGTTGGACACAACTGAAGTGACTTAGCACAAACTTAATGCTGATCAAAGGTTAGGGACTGAAGAGATTCTGAGAAGATGTGCCTTGGCACAACAAGGAAGACAATTTGGGAGAGATTTTGATAGATAAGCTACAGGGGTGAGTGGTGGCAACCGAGATAGTGACTTAACACCTGGAAGTATTCTCTCCAAGCAGAAGAAAAGAAATAAGAACAAGGATTCAGGGACTTCCTTGGTGGTGCAGTGGATAGGAATCCACCTACCAATGCAGGGCATAAGGGTTCGATTCCTGGTCCAGGAAGACCCCACATGCCACACAGCAGCTAAGCCTGTGTGCCACAATTACTGAGCCCATGTTCTACAACCCTCAAGACCCAATACTGAAGCCCATGAGCCTAGAGCCCATGCTCCTCAAGAGAAGCCAACACAATAGGAAGCCCACACACCACAATGAAGAATAGCTCCCACTCTCCACAACTAGAGAAAGCCCATGCAGAGCAATGAAGAACCAATGCAGCTAAAAATTAATGAATTTTTAAAAAAGAACAGGGATTCATCATAGCCTTATAGGAGTCAAACATAGCCTTATAAGCACTTGATACATTTGTTCTATCCAATATATCTTATAATTATTTTCTATACTCCCTTATATCTCATGATCTCTCTCCTAGTGGGTCAGAAGCATTCACATTGTCTCTAGAAGAATTAAATCCCTTATGGCAAGATAACCAAGAAAAACAGTAAATATTGAGATTTTATTTTATTCCTAAAATAGGTTTTTCTATTAACAGAAGAAATAGTTGTGACAGTCTTAACTCACAAGAAGAGGGTTGGCTGAAGACTCTTAATGATCAAAGGGAAAGCTGTGAAAGAGACAGGAAATAACAATAGGTTGGAAAGACAATGGAAGACATTGATTCCCCAGACCAAATGAGGATGACCTGGACTGGGAAAGGTGGGGTGAGCTTCGAAGAGATTGTTTTAACCAAAACAGTGGCCTAGCGGAAAGAAGCAGATCTGGCAGCCTGCTGGCCTGGGAAGAAATACAGTAGTTCAAGTAATACATGCATAAAATACAGTCATTGAGAAGTGTAGTGGTCAACTGTTATTTTACAGGCTTGAAAATATGTTTCATGTTATGTCAGTTGAATTCAAATGTATGAAATGAGTGTTTTACTGGAGTATTCCAAAGTTGCAATGATATATGGAGACATAGGGGAGAGAAGGCCGGAGAAGGCAATGGCACCCCACTCCAGTACTCTTGCCTGGAGAATCCCATGGACAGAGGAGCCTGGAAGGCTGTGGTCCATGGGGTCACTAGGAGTTGGATACGACTGAGCGACTTCAGTTTCACTTTTCACTTTCATGCATCGGAGAAGGAAATGGCAACCCACTCCAGTGTTCTTGCCTGGAGAATCCCAGGGATGGGGGAGCCTGGTGGGCTGCCATCTATGGGGTCGCACAGAGTCGGACACGACTGAAGCAACTTAGCAGCAGCAGCAGCAGGGGAGAGAAGGCAGAAGGGTCTATTCCGGATTCAACTTTAAGAGTTGCTTGTGCAACCAACTTAGATGGCATTTGGCTACGTGAACAGAGATTCAAAGCACCCCTCCAGTTTGCCTTCCCTAACCCAACTTACATAGCAACTCTACTCATGCTGATAATGTTATAATGAGCTTTGGAAAAAGAGCATAATAATAGAGTAGAATCATAAGGTGAAGAGATTAACTGGTTACTCAAAGGGAAACCTTTGGGTGTTGAGATCATCTTGGACACACAGTTGTTGTTCAGTCACTCAGTCGTGTCTGACTCTTTGCGACCCCATGGACTGCAGCATGCCAGGCCTCCCTGTCCTTCACCATCTCCCAGAGATTGCTTAAACTCATGTCCATTGAGTCAGTGATGCCATCCAACCATCTCATCCTCTGTCGTCCCCTTCTCCTCCTGCCTTCAGTCTTTCCTAGCATCAGGGTCTTTCCTAATGAGTCAGCTCTTTGCATCAGGTAGCCAAAGTATTGGAGCTTCAGCTTCAGCATCAGTCCTTCCAATGAATATTCAGGACTGATTTCCTTTAGGATTGGCTGGTTGGATCTCCTTGCAGTCCAAGGGACTCTCAAGAGTCATCTCCAACACCACTGTTCAAAAGCATCAATTCTTTGGCTCTCAGCCTTCTTTGTGGTCCAATTCTCAATCATATATGACCACCGGAAAAACCATAGCTTCGACTAGATGAAACTTTGTTGCCAAAGCAATGTCTCTTCTTTTTAATATGCCAGCTGGGTTTGTCATGGCTTTTCATCCAAGAAGCAAGTGTCTTTTAATTTCATGGCTGCAGTCACCATCTCCAATGATTTTGGAGCCCAAGAAAATAAAGTCTATCACTGTTTCCATTGCTTCTCCATCTATTGGCCATGAAGTAATGGGACCAGATGCAATCATCTTTGTTTTCCCATTCTTTGTTTTTTGACTATTGAGTTTGAAGCCAGCTTTTTCACTCTCCTCTTTCACCTTCATCAAGAGGCTCTTTAGTTCATCTTAGTTTTCTGCCATAAAGGTGGCATCATCTGCATATCTGAGGTTATTGATGTTTCTCCGGGCAACCTAGAGAACTCCAGTTTATACTTCATCCAGCCCAACATTTCACATGATGTACTCTGCATATAAGTTAAATAAGCAGGGTGACAATAGACAGCCTTGATGTACTCCTTTCCCAATTTGGAACCAGTCCATTGTTCCCTGTCCAGTTCTCATGTTTGCTTCTTGACCTGCATACAAGTTTCTCAGGAGGCAGGTCAGGTGGTCTGGTATTCCCATCTCTTTCAGAATTTTCCACAGTTTGTTGTGATGCACACAGTCAAAGGCTTTAGCGTAGTCAATGAAGAAGTAGATGTTTTTCTGGAATTTTCTTGGTTTTTCTATGATCCAACAGATGTTGGCGATTTGATCTCTGGTTCCTCTGGCTTTTCTAAATCCAGCTCGTGCATCTGGAAGTTCTCAGTTCATGTACTGTGGAAGCTTAGCTTGGAGAATTTTGAGCATTACTTTGCTAGCATGTGAAATGAGTGCAATTGTGTTGTAGTTTGAGTGCAATTACTCCCTCTAGCATGGTCACAATCAGGACAAGAAAAAGGAAATGTCAACTTACGATTTCATTGTATTCTCTTTCTTTCTGTTGGCATTATTGCTTGGAAAGAAATTCCGGAGCTGATGTTATACATTGTAATTACCGTCTAGCATCCATATGGATTTTTTAAAGGACATTGTAACACACCAGAATGGATAAAAGATAACTTTTAAAATTTACCTTCATGAAAAATTTACTGAATATTTTATTTATCACCAGCGGTGAGAATGTTGTCTTACATTTTCTGCAGAGGTATTTTGGGGAATACCCTCAAAAGATACAGCTGTAATAAAGTGAGGAAAGCGACTCTGGGTCAAAGACGAAGTTGACCTACAATGCGGTTGCAACTGAATCTCATTCAATCCTACAAGGAACTCTGGACTTGGAATGACCCTTCACAGTTATCCCAAATTGAGCCTCGGGGCTGAGTCTTCATATCCTTCTTCAGTCATAGACCACAGGCCATGGCCTCCAGGGAGGGTAACCTTGGATGAGACAGTTCCCAAAAGCTCAGGGCAATTCTAGTGGAAGGCATAGCAATGATCTATTGGAAGCAAATATTTCCAGCACTGGAGGATAAGTGATAATGAGAGGAGCTGGCCAAGAATCTCAATATACATTACAAGCTTCACATGAAGTACAGTCAGAGTATTAACATGAGAAACTACTATCTAGGCAATGCTTCAATCCTAGCTCTTAGAAAGACCCCATGAATGCCAGCAGGGTCCTCCATCAGTGCTCCACCAGCCTACCAGCTTTCATTTACAAACCGCAGTCCCTAACGGTAAGCTACTAGAGAAATTTGGGTCTGCCTGAAAAGCGATGGATGACCGCAGTGGGGGGCAAAAATACCTACATCTGTTTGTCTAGCTATCCAATCTGGAGACCATGAAAGGGAGTAAGAGGAGTGGGAGATTTATTACTTTTATTTTCCTTAGGATTTCATGTGCAAGTAAATGTAAGCCACCAAGTAAGTAAATGACAACTAACCCCAGAATTCTTGCCTGGGAATCCCCATGGACAGAGGAGCCTGGCGGGCTACAGAACATGGGGTCACAAAGAGTCAGACACGACTGAGTGACTAAGCACAGCACAATACATGCATACATATAGGAACATATTTGTATATGTATGACGTTATAAAGTTTCTCTTAAGCTGTTTTTCTTTAACCTTAGTGTTGTCTTTTAATACCTAGGGCTTCCCTGGTGTCTCAGATGGTAAAGAATATGCCTGCAATGCAGGTTCAATCCCTGGGTTGGCAAGAACCCCTGGTGCAAGGAATGGCTACCCACTCCAGTATTCTCTATGGACAGAGGTGGCTGGCAGGCCATGGTTCATGGGGTCGCAAAGAGTCAGACACCAACTGAGTGACTAACATTTTAACACCTCTAATGTCTTTTGCGGATGAAATGCTAATTTTTCACTTAGAAATTATTTCCATTTAATTTTCTTCTTTTGGTTTAGTTCAAGGTAAATTCAGTATTTTTTTTTTTTTGAGTATAGATTGATTCCTTTTTTCTTAAATTGCTTCTTGCTATTGATCTAGTCATGCTCCTCAATCTGAGTACATCCAGACAAGAGATACTAACAATGTGTGGATATCACTGAATATAATTCTGTGTTGCAAACACAGAGAACAGACTTATGGACATGGCTTGTTGGAGAGGAAGGAGAAGGTGGGATATATAGAGAGAGTAACATGGAAACAAAACATACTTTACTGTATGTAAACTAGATAGCCAATGGGAATTTGCTGTATGACTCAGGGAACTCAACCCAGGTAACAATCTACAGGGGTGGGATGGGGAGGAGGTGGGAGGGATCTTCAAGTGGGAGGGCACATGGGTAAACATACAGCCCATTCATGTTCATGTTTGGTAGAAACCAACACAATACTGTAAAGCAATTATCCTTCAATTAAAAATAAATAAATTGTAAAAAATCAAACAGAAAAAAATACACTTCTGTGTTGGGATTTTAAATGATATTTTATTTATCCCATATTTTTCTATTACTTGAATTTTAAATAAATTTCATTTTGTATCAGGGTTTCCCAGGTGGTTCAGTGGTAAAGAATCTGCCTGCCAAGCAGGAGTCACAAGAGATGCAGTCCCTGGATTGGGAAGATCCCCTGGAGAAGGGAATGGCAACCTACTCCAGTACTTTTGCCTGGAAAATTCCATGGACAGAGGAACCTGTTGGGTTATAGCCCATGGGGTCACAAAGAGTTGTACATGACTGAGCATCACCACTGACCTGGCTTTGGCTACTTCTTGAACATCATCTCTCCCTAATGGGGCAGGGTTATTCCAAAGGATATAGTGTAAGAAAAGAAAGGGAGAAAAAAGGAGAAGCCATCCAGCAACTAGAAGAGTGTTCTGAGGAGCTGTATGAAATGGAGGGTTATAATAGGCAGCAGGAGGGTGGGGCAAGAAGGTTTCTTTTCTTAATCAAACTAAGATAAATGATAACATTACAATTTAAGGAGAAAATACAGGAGGAGGAACATGGAGCTCCATTAAGCTTTATTTCAGTATAGATAATCTTTTTATTCCCATTTCATTACTTCAACTTCAAATTGATGAAATGAAAACCATGAAGAGAGACAGTCCTGTGTCTGGTCCAAGAGAACTGAAAATTGAAATGATCAGAAGCATGGGACTGTGAGGTGGTTTTTTAACTTTCATTTCTTAAAATATAGTCTTAATTTGTATATTTCCTCAAAATAAGTCTCCTGGAGGAAATATAAAATATGGATGTGAAAGTGAAACAATTCAAATGAGCCCCCTACTGGGATTACACTTAAAATCAAGGATTAAGGAACTAACAAAAAAAAGAGCAAATTTTAATTTAATGAATAGGGTAAAGGTTACTTTCCTTCATGTTTCTTACTCTGCTTTTGGAATTTGCTTTTTTTTTTAATTACAGAAAAGAAAAAAGTTTGGAAAAGTACAGGAAGATGCATATGAAGAATAATGATCATTCATAATTTCATTTCCCAGAGGCAGCTACCATTAACATTTTAAATTTCAGGGTTTTTTCCTAAGCATTTTTATTGGCATCTGGAATCAAATAATAAATACATATATGTATATATATTGTTTTCTCTATGTAACATGATATATTTAAAAGTTCTTACAAACTTTTATACAAATAGATGATTGAAGAAATCATAAAATGTAAATTAAACTCATCCTGCCACCTAGATATACACAATTTTTGTTCTGTGTACTTCCAAGGAAATGGCAACCCACTCCAGTATCCTTGCCTGGAGAATCCCAGGGATGGGGGAGCCTGGTGGGCTGCTGTCTATGGGGTCGCACAGAGTCGGACACGACTGAAGCGACTTAGCAGCAGCAGCAGCAGCAGCAGTACTTCCAAGCTTTCTTTTTTTCAAGCTTCAGCAACTTTTATTTTCATGGGTGAGAGAATCCCTGCCACCAGGGGCAAGAAGTGGGAGCTGAGGACCAACTTTTAGGTTCTGTGCCCAAGACACAGGCTGCTGCCTGAAGCCTACTCTCCATACAATCATTGACAGCAAGGCCCTAATAGGAGGCTCCGGCCAGAGTCAAAGGCAGCTTCTGAGCAGCCAGGAATTGGGTAGCTGACTCCAATTTTTGCCAGTGACCTAATGTATACTGGGGGATAGAGTTCTGGTGTAGATGGACCAAGCAGTGACTTGGTAGCTCATTCAGTCCTACTTGAGTCGCAGTAGCTTTCTCTGCCTCCTGTTGGAACAGTTCCTGAGATAAGACAGCCCCTGGCTTCTAGTGTCTGTAACCGGGAACCTCCCAACATCACAGTCACTCTGAGGCCAGGGGGGCTTCCATCCTGCTCAGGGAAAGCAATGGAGTCATACACAATTTCCAGGATGACTGGGTCTTCTGAGGATGGCACCAAATGTCCAAATCCCTGGACAGGTAGACGAGCTCCTTGGTACTGCAGATTTGCCACAGCCACAGACACAGCAGTGATGGTACTCAGGGCACAGGCCAGAGGTGCAGCCTCAGCAGAGAGCAGCTTGCTGAGCACTGA
This sequence comes from Bos grunniens, assembly GCF_055505025.1. Lineage (NCBI taxonomy): Eukaryota > Metazoa > Chordata > Mammalia > Artiodactyla > Bovidae > Bos > Bos grunniens. The sequence goes on from NC_141190.1 coordinate 12,550,969, forward strand.
AGCTGGAATGGCACTAATAATGTGGTCCGCCTCCAGGCTGCTGTCCCCTAGAGACACCTTCCAGCACCTTCTGCCTGGAGACTGAGCCCACAGACAGGCTGGCCTTGGAGAACACTGACACCCCTACTAGTCAGGTGGGTGTTGAGGGCCTGGGGCATTGTCTCCAGCCCTCCATGGAGTGACTACTGGCATCATGATGCACTCAGCCTGAGCTTGGCGAGTAAGTGCTGAACCCAGCTGTGGGCCCCACCCTGCCCCCAGCAGCGGCCCCAGTAATATGGAACGATGGGTTTGCTCAGCTTGGAAGAGACTGGGAAACAGGACCTGATGCTGAGCTAATGCTGTGACCTCAAACACTCCACTGCAAAAGATGTCACCTTAGAAGCAAGGCACGCTGGGCAAGACTGTGTACAGTCTCATCAGGGTCTTTGCCACTAGGGGTGGTCAAATCCCTCAGTCCAGCCCAGAACAGAAGTTTGGAGAAGGGAGGTGAAGGGCGGAGGAGCCCCCTGATGCCAGAGGGCAAGGCAGGTAGAGCACCACCTACATACAGGAACCTGCTCTGGGCACCTGGATGGCCTCCCAGGACAGGCAACACTTCTGAGTTCAAGCCAAGCTCAGAAACCAGGGTCCAGACTCCCAGGGCTGCCCCCCAGCCAAATTCCTTGAGGTCCAAGTTCAAAAATAACACCATCTGGCCCTCATACTGAGCGGATCCAGCCTCCCAGGTGCTCGCTGCCCTCCACCCAGACCACCTGGCGGGGACAGGGGGCCCGGATCAGGTAGTAACTGGCAGCCAAGCCGCTGACCTTCTGACCAGCACAACTACAGTCCAGCCCATGAAGAAACCTGTGGGTGAAGAGGCACCACGAGGGGAATGAGAAAAATGAGGTCTCAGCGCATCACCCCACTGGCATTCCTGGGGGACAGGGGAGGTGGATAAGGGCCACACCCACGCTATCTGCTCGTTCAGGGCTCAGGGATCCGCTTTCCCTCCCACTCCTCTCAATCTTTTTTTAATAGTAAAATTAAACAAAACCTTCTGACCAGTTTCTTAACAATAGATCATAACCAAACCAGGTATCTGTAATTTCCTGTTATTAAAAAAACAAAATGTTTAAGGCACATTCTTGCTTATATTGGACACTTACCCAATTATTTCCTCAGGAGAAACATCTAGAGGTGAAATGCTTGCATCAAACTGTAGTAACATTTTTAATACTATTTCCAAGACTTCTGAAAGGCTGTACAAACACGTAGTCTTACTGAAAGTACCTAAGAATGTTTGTTTCACAAGTGGCAATTTTGAATATTTCTATTAAGCTTAGTTTTGTAATTTAATAGGAAAAAGCCTTTATTGTCTTAAATTGCGTGCCTTTGATTACTATCAAGGCTAAGTATTTTCACAGAATTACTATATTTTCTTCTATTTCTAGACTTTACATATTTTTATTGATATGCTTATTCATTATAACCATTTAAAATGTGAGTCAACATTACTTCTTTATCATTTATGTTTTTAATATAATCATTTTTCTCATCTAATTGAATTGGCTAATATTAAAGAATAAAGGTAAATAGTAATTAATACCAGAAGCTTTTTTTCACTTTTTCATACAGTTTATGGGGTTCTCAAGGCAAGAATACTGAAGTGGTTTGCCATTGCCTTCTCCAGTGAACCACATTCTAGCAGTCATGTATGGATGTGAGAGCTGGACCATAAAGAAAGCCGAATGCCAAAGAATTGATGCTTTTGAACCGTGGTGCCGGATAAGACTCTTGAGAGTCCCTTGGACTGCAAGGAGATCCAACCAGTCAATCATAAAGGAGATAAGTCCTGAATATTCATTGGAAGGAGTGATGCTGAAGCTGAAATTCCAATTCTTTGGCTACCTGACGCAAAGAGCTGACTCATTAGGAAAGACCCTGATGCTGGGACAGACTGAAGGGGATGACAGAGGATGAGATGGCTGGATGACATCACCAACTCAATGGACATGAGTTTGAGCAAGCTTCCAGAGTTGGTGATGGACAGGGAAGACTAATGTGCTGCAGTCCATGGGGTCACAAAGAGTCAGTCATGACTGAGCAACTGAACTGAACTGAACAGAAGCTTTGCTCTTATAGTGGTTTTAATGAGACGAAATCTAGTCTTTCAACAACTAAACATGCCTGATAGCTTGAGATTATTTTTTACATATCAATTTCATCTAATCTTATTTCACTAAATTTATCTTTTTTAAATCAGAATGTGTTTCAAATTTCAAATGCCTTTTTAGCATTTATCAATATATTTTTTATTGATAATGTAAAAAGTAATTAACTACTTTTTCTAGTATTGAATCTCACTGCATTCTTGAAATTCATCCTCCTTGACACCTAATATTTGAGTCTGTTCAATCTGTTATGTCCTCATTTTCAAAAATACCAGTTGTGCATATTTTAGACCTCCCTTATTTACCTTTTGTGTCTATAATAAATGATAGAATGACCCCTGTTTCCAAGGCAAACCATTCAATATCACAGTAATCCAAATCTATGCCCCAAATACTAATGTCAAAGAAGCTGAAGTTGAATGGCTCTATGAAGACCTATAAGACCCTCCAGAACTAACACCCAAAAAAAATGTCCTTTTCATCATAGGGGACTGGAATGCAAAAGTAGGAAGTTAAGAGATACCTGGAGTAACAGGGAAGTTTGGCCTTGGGGTACAAAGTGAAGCAGGGCAAAGGATAACAGAGTTTTGCCAAGAGAACGCACTGGTCATAGCAAATACCCTCTTCCAACAACACAAGAGAAGACTCTACACATGGACATCATCAGATAGTCAATACCAAAATTTGATTGATTATTTTCTTTGAGCCTAAGATGGACAAGCTATATATTGTCAGCAAAAATAAGACCAGGAGCTGACTGTGGCTCAGATCGTGAACTCCTATCGCAAAATCCAGACTTAAACTGAAGTAGGGAAAACCACTAGACCATTCAGGCATAATCTAAATCAACTCCCTTATGATTATACAGTGGAAGTGGCAAATTCAAGGGATTAGATCTGACAGACAGAGTGCCTGAAGAACTATGGATGGAAGCTTGTAACATCATACAGGAGGCAGTGACCAAAATCAGCACCAAGAAAAAGAAATGCAAAAGGCAAAATGGTTGTCTGAGGAGTCCTTACAAAAGCTGAGAATAGAAGAGAAACAAAAGCAATGAAGAAAAGGAAAGGTACACCCACCTAAATGCATCTAAATGCAGAGTTCCAAAGAATAGCAAGGAGAAATACGAAAACCTTTCTAAGTGATCAATGCAAAGAAATAGAGAAAAACAACACAATGGGAAAGACTAGAGATCTCTTCAAGAAAATTAGAGGAAGGAAATGGCAACCCACTCCAGTGTTCTTGCCTGGAGAATCCCAGGGACGGGGGAGCCTGGTGGGCCACCATCTCTGGGGTCACACAGAGTCAGGCACGACTGAAGTGACTTAGCAGTAGCATATGGGAACGTTTCAGGCTTCCCTTGTGGCTCAGCTGGTAAAGAATACACCTGCAATGTGGGAGACCTGGGTTCGATCCCTGGGTTGGGATGATCCCCTGGAGAAGGGAATGATACCCACTCTAGTTATCTGGACTGAAGAATTCCATGGACAGAATAATCCATGGGGTCACAGAGTTGGACATGACTGAACGACTTTCACTTCATTTCACTTCAAGGGAACATTCATGCAAAGATGGGCCCAAGAAGAGACAGAAACAGTATGGACCTACAGAAACAGAAGAGATTAAGAAGAAGTGGTAAGAGTACACAGAAGAACTATACAAAAAAAATAATATATCTTAATGACCCAGATATCCATGATGGTGTGATCATCACTTAGAGCCAGACATCTTGGAGTGCGAAGTGGGCCTTAGGAAGTATCACTACAAACAAAGCTAGTGGAGGTGATGGAACTTCAGCTGAGCTATTTCAGATCCTAAAATATGATGCTGTGAAAGTTCCGTACTCAATATGCCACAAATCTGGAAGACTCAGCAGTGATCACAGGACTGGAAAAGGTCAGATTTCATTCCAATCCCAAAGAAGGGAAATGCCTAAGAATGTTCAAACTAACACACAATTTCACTCATTTCACATGCTAGCAAAGTAATGCTCAAAATTCTCCAAGCTAAGTTTCCAGAGTAAGTGAACCAAAAACTTCCAGATCTTCAAGGTTGATTTAGAAAAGGCAGGGGAACCAGATATCTAATTGCTAACATCTGTTTGATCATAGAAAAAGCAAGAGAATTACAGAAAAACATCTCCTTCTGCTTCGTTGACTATGCTAAAGCCTTTGACTCTGTGGATCACAACCAGCTGTGGAAAATTCTTAAAGAGATGGGAATACCAGACCACCTGACCTGCCTCCTGAGAAATTTGTATGCAGGTCAAGAAGCAAACATTAGAACCTGACATGGAACAATAGACTGGTTCCAAATTGGGAAAGGAGTATGTCAAGGCTGCACACTGTCACCCTGCTTATTTAACTTATATCAGAGTACATCATGAGAAATGCCAGGCTGGATGAATCACTAGCTAGAATCAAGATTGCCCAGAGAAACATCAATAACCTCAGATATGCAGATGACACCACCCTTATGGCAGAAAGCAAAGAGGAACTAAAGAGCCTCTTGATGAAGGTGAAAGAAGAGAGTGAAAAAACTGGCTTGAAACTCAACTTTCAAAAAATGAAAATCTTGGCATCTGGTCCCATCACTTCATGGCAAATAGATGGGGAAACAATGGAAACAGTGAGAGACTTTATTTTGGGAGGGCTCCAAAATCACTGCAGATGTTGACTGCAACCATGAAATTAGACACTTGCTTCTTGGAAGAAAAGCTATGAGAAACCTAGACAGCATATTAAAAAGCAGAGACATCACTTTGCTGACAAAGGTCCATGCAGTCAAAGCTGTGGTTTTTCCAGCAGTCATGTATGGATGTGAGTTGGACCATAAAGAAGACTGAAAGTGAAAGTTGCTCGGTCCTGTCCAAGTCTTTGTGACCCCATGGACTATTCTCTAGGCCACAATACTGGAGTAAGTAGCCTTTCCCTTCGCGGGGGATCTTCCCAACCCAGGGATTGACCCCAGGTCTCCCACATTGCAGGCAGTATCTTTACCATCTGAGCCACAGGGAAGACCAAGAATACTGGAGTGGGTAGCCTATCCTTTCCCCTGGGGATCTTCCTCACCCAGGAATTGAACCAGGGTCTCCTGCATTGAAGGCAGATTCTTTACCAGCTGAACTATAAGGGAAGCCCTAAAGAAAGCTGAGCACTGAAGAGCTGATGCTCTTGAACTGTTGTGTTGGAGAAGACTCTTGAGAGTCCCATGGACTGCAAGGAAATCAAACCAGTCAATCCTAAAAAAAAAATAAATGCTGAATATTCATTGGAAACAATGATGCTGAAGCTGAAGCTCCAATACTTTGGCCATCTGATGCAAAGAACTGACTCATTGGAAAAGACCCTGATGCTGGGAAAGATTGATGGCAGGAGGAGAAGGGGAACACAGAGGGTGAGAAATTTGGATGACATCACCAACTCAATGGACATGAGTTTGAGCAAGCCCCAGGAGATAGTTAAGGACAGGGAAGCCTGGTGTGCTGCAGTCCATGGGGTCACAAAGAGTCAGACACAACTGAGCAACCGAACAATAACAACAAATCTTTAATAAACCTTTATTCTTATTGCTCCATTTCAGATGATCTTCCAAGCCATCCATTCTATCTTTGCTTGAGTTTGTTATTTCTCTACCTTTTGTTACTTTCATTCTGTAATGTGTAAGGTTTCTTTTCTATTCCTTCTGAGCTTTTCCAACTGGCTTTTCAGATTATCCTGTTATCATATAATCACCTGAGCTTTTCTTATTTTTAGAATGACATTATCTATACTTTATTGGATAACAAAAAAGCGAGAATTACTAAAGTGAACCCTTCCTATCTTTCTTCAGGCAATTCATTTTACAACATATATCATTGATTTCCTTTTAATACTTTTACCCAATTTTGTATAATTTATCTGCTAGATTTCAGATGAAGAACATCCTGTGGAAGAATACGATGTGACCTGGCAATCTGCAGTTTCCCCTTTGATCTCCTTTACCTTCTCACTATCTTATTGACCTAGGGAAAAGTATAATAGAAATGGAAGGAAGGAGAAGGCAAGTCACAGAGGGTTATAATGAAAAATACAGACTCTGGAACTTCCCAGGTGGTGCTAGTGATAAAAAAAAAAAATGCCTGTCAATGCAGGAGACAGAGGAAACACAGTTTCAATTCCTGGATCAGGCAGATTCCCTGGAGAAGGGCATGGCAACCCACCCAGTATTCTTGCCTGGAGAATCCCATGGATGGTGGACCCTCGCGGGCTACAGTTCATAGGGTCACAGAGAGTCAAACACAACTGAAGGAACTTAGCAGGCATGCTACTTACTAGCTCAAGGTTCGGTAACTAGTATTTTTACTTCTGTATCTTTTTTTTTCCATCTGTAAAATGGGGATAGTAATAACTGTTTGATAGGTTATGAAAATTTAGCAAGATAACATTTAGTCTCGAGTAGCACCTCTCACATACTAATTGTTGTATAAAGGTTAACATTATTAACTATTATATGGCCCTGTAACCTCTCTGATGCAATCTGTAACTGCAACTTTCCTTTTCTTGGGTTCCTCTACCCTACCCCAGGTACCTACTTCAACTAGGAGGGCTGTTCAGAGAAAGTAGAAATGCCTGGAAATGCCATAATAAGGTATATTGTTCAGCTGTACTTCCTTGCATTTTTGTGGTTTTGAACCAAGTCTCTACAGGGACAGTCCACATCTCCCATAAGAATTCCATTCCTTATTTTGCAGGTCAAGAGTACCTCTCAGCTCTCAGCAAAATCTGGCCAGTGCTTTATAATTTGAGGTTGTTGTAGACATTATCCCTTCTTTTATTGTGATGATGTAGATGATGACTTATATTCTTCCTACCATTTCTGTCAGTTATTAAGAAAATGATGAGAATATACATGCCTTAACTCGAAGATTTCTAACAGAAATCTGGAATAGTTTTAATAGCTTAAGAATGATCTGAAAGAACTCACATGTGAGGTACTCCAGGCTGAAACCTAATAGGGAATCCTTAAAATCTAGAGTGATCATTACTTATATTTGCTACTTAAGGTTTTTAGTAGCTGGTATTTTCAAAATTTCACTTCGCATTTTTTATTTTATCACTTCTATGTTTAATTGCTTTAATATTTCTGTTCTATCCCTTCATTCAAACACTCTGTATGGGTGGTCTCTCCATTATTTGCATTGCCAGGATTTGAGATATTTACTGGTCTTTCCAAAAAGCCTACTCGTGGCTTTATTTTTATGCTTTTATCCTATATTTGATTCTATCTCTTATTTTCCTTAGCTTAATTTCTAGTTTGTCTAGAGTTTTTAATAGAATACCTAGTCTATTTTTATTCTTTGTTGTTAATAAACCATTTGCAGTGAATCATTTTACTCTGAATATAGCTTGGTGATTCTACATTATTTTGTTTGCATAATTAAGGACAATGAAATATTCTATGAAAAGACTAAACATTAACTATTCTCAGTTTTTGCTTATAGGCTAGTTCAATTTTTGGTTGATTATAATAATTCTATTTTGTTAAAAACACTACTTTCATGGGTATAGAAAGTGAAAGTGAAGTCGCTCAGTCATGTCCGACTCTTTGCGACCCCATGGACTGTAGCCTACCAGGCTCCTCTGTCCATGGGATTCTCCAGGCAATAGTCCTGGAGTGGATTGCCATTTCCTTCTCCAGGGGATCTTCCCAACCCAGGGCTTGAACCTGGGTCTCCCGAAATGTAGACAGACGCTTTACCGTCTGAGCCACCAGGGAAGCCTTCATGGGTATGTGTGTGTGTGTGTGTTAGTCGCTCAGTTGTGTCTGACTCTTTGCGACCCCATGGACTGTAGCCCACCAGGCTCCTTTGTCCATGGGATTCTCCAGGCAAGAATACTGGAGTGTAATAATACATATTTTTGCAAAAATCTGAAAAATTCCTAAAAGCAGGAAGGATGCTTTGTGCTAAAGAATCTAGAATACATTTCTTAATATCCCCTGACTTTAAAAAGTTAATTATTTTCAAAACACTGTAATATTCAGCATCAATAACCTGTGACATTAATTGTGGTAAATGGACAGGCATAGTCAAAAAGGGCTAACATTAAATCTTATCTTTGTTCATTGCCCTCCAATGATCTCAGGTTTCATTTTATTGTGAAAAAAAAAATCTGTCACTTTTGAAAATCATGTTAATTTCACTTGTATCTTAATGAAAGATATACTTGGCATTATGTATCATTGTAGGGGGGCTTCCGTGGTGGCTCTGATGGTAAGAACCTGCCTTCAATGCAGGAGGAGGTCTGGGTTCAATACTGGGTTGGGAAGGCAATGGCTTCTCACTCTGGTATCCTTGCCTGGAGAATCCCCATGGACAGAGGAGCCTCGGGCACTACTGGGGTCGCAAGAGTTGGACACGACTGAGTGACTAACGCTAACCATCACAGGCAAAGAATTAAATTGTTTCCTCCATAAAGCTATTGTGAAAAGATGATGAAATGGTTAAGATCATGGTGAAATGGTTAAGAGAAGGCTGACAAAAGCAAGCCACTGGAGATAGCTATCTTCTGCTGGGAGGCTGTGCTAAGGAAGTGGAGATCTTCCAGGAACAGTGTTAGGAACTTGACATATGCTCATCAAGAAACTGTGTGTAGAAATAACCAAAAATATGTGCTCAAGTAACTCGTCCTCTTTGCAGTAATCTGAAGTTCATTTAGACTCTATGCAAATTGTCCTGTCATAATGGCTAATACTGAAAATATCAAACTTACCATCAGGTACCAAATTCCATACATGCAAAATTTCATTTAATCTTCAAGATAACACTATATGATTTTATGAATATGATAGACCGAACTAAAAAATAACTACTCCCACTGCAAATGCTTAGAAATTCTGGAGAAAGAAAAAGCATTTTTAAATACATTATTGAGGTTGTTAGGAAAAATAAGAAAAAGCCTTGAGCATAAAATAAAATAGTGGGAAATACACACACATTGACACTGCGATAGCCAGGGCTCAACAGGACTACTATGCAGGAGGAGACAGAACCAGGGAGGTCTCCTCTAATTGCCAGGGGCTCAGGTCCTAATGTCCACGCAGGTGATCGGACCTGCATGAGATCAGAAATTGAAATGTAAATCCTTGGATAAAGCCAGGACCCTCAAAGTGCTATAGCCTTAGGAAATGGGGAACAGATAAAAATCTGCCTACTGTCACAGGGAGATAGCAATAATATTTTTACTATCTTGGATTTTGGATACGTTTTTTTAAAAATTACCTCAATCAAAACCTCAAGCCTATATTATCTGGAGGTTTGAGTCCAACTTATAATGCCCATAAGTGATGAAAATTCAAGCTGGTACCACAGAGACAAACAGTATGAGAAAATGAAAACCTGCTCTGAATCAGTGCCATGGGAAATGCCTACAGGGGGAAGAAATGACATACATGAGGGTCCCAGTCAAAAATGATGACATATGCTAGAAAATAAGCAGTGGACAGAATAAGTAAAATGAATAGCCTCTGAGAATGACAAATAATTGGAATAAGCTTAGAATGCCTGAAGAGATAAAAGAATGGAAACAAACACAAGGAATCACAAGAAATACAAGAAATCTAGAAATAGGACTTCTAGAAATGCGTATGCTTTTCACTGATATTTAAAATCTAGTTGAGGTAAAAAACAACTAACTCAATCCAGTCAATGTATAATCAATTAAAAAAGAGCTGAGGAAATAACCCAAGATGTGTAAGTGATAAAATGATACAACTCTAAGAGATGTTAAAAGATGGAGAACAGAAGGAGAGCATTCAACAAATGTCTATTAGGAGGTTTTAAAAAATGAGAATGAAGGAGAGCAATATTCAAAGAGGTAATGACTGTGAAGCTTTCTGAATTAGTAAAATACATGAAATCTCAGATTGAATAAGCACCAGAACTCCTGAGCAGGTTAAACAATATCTATCAAATGGAACAAAAACAAAAACTTCTAAGTTACCAGAAAAGGAAAAAGAGATTACCCAGCAAAGCAATACACCAATAGAGTTCTAACAGCAAAACAGAGACCAAGAAAGCAACGATAAAATTGAGTCACAGAAAGGTCAGGTATTTTCTGTTAAGACTGGTAACAAACAGTGGTAGAGTCAGAGCTTAAAGACATCTGGTTCAAAGCCCACACTGAGCATCACAGGGCCCCTTTCTGGGTAGTGCCTTAGACAATTATCCTCATCTCATCTTTAGTCGGGGGAGGCTCCCTGTGGCTCAGTCACAGGTGACCTGGGTTCAATCCCTGGGTCAGGAAGATCCCCTGGAGAAGGAAATGGCAATCCACTCCAGTATTCTTGCCTAGGAAATCCCATGGACAGAGGAGCCTGGAGGGCTACAGTCCATGGGGTTGCAAAAGAGTTGGACATGACCACCTCCATCTTTATAGAGAAGGGGGAAAAAATCTAATTTCTCTCAATACTTCAAGAACTGAAATTTTGAGAAAAGCCACATGAGTGCCATTTAACAAATATGAAATTGAACTATTAATATTTATAAAAATTCAAAAGTAGGATCTGGAGTACTGCTTCTAAACAGTAGTGCAGATTATATATTCCATACTGGGTCCAACTAAACTGTATTTAGACATGTCTGAAGGTGAAACACTCTTGACAATGTCAAGCAAAATGGAAGAAAGTGGGTGGGCTTTAGTGGATAAAAATATTTCCAATTTTTAATTAGGCATGCCATATGTAGTAAATGGAGAAATCTTAATCAACAGATCTCAATTTCCCACATCATCTCTAAAGCATATGATCTTGAATATAAATGAGCTGGGCAACAGATCTTTAGTGAATGTTACACATGTATTTGTAGTCTCAGTAGTAGATGAAATTATTTTTAAAATGAGACAGATTCTTTCACAGCTTGTTAACTCGGTCTGAAAATAATTCCCAAAGTGAGGGATCAATGGTGACGTAAGTTGAAATAAATATTTGACCTCCAACAGTGCACGCTTTGAAGGATAACACATCCTCACTTATATAAAATTTCTTCATCACAGCTCAAAAAAGGTGAAAGTCACGAAATGTTTAAAGTGCTTTCTACATGTACGGTATCACTAGAAAATGTTTCAATATTACATGGTACAATGTTACATGGTACAAATTTTCTCAGCTACCAGAAAATAGTTGTTCTGAAATTATTAACACTTTATTTCCTTTATTAACAAAAGCTATTAAATGAGTGATCAGAGAATGGTCAAAGGACTAGAACAGGCTCAACAGTATACTAATTAAAATTATTTTCATGTAACATTGCAAGCTCACTTTTTAATAAATGAGACACCTACTGGGAGGTGAGTGGTATAGCTGAAGCTTAAACGATTATGTTTAAATCCTTCCTATCCTATGACCTTGGAAGTTACTTTAACCTCTGTACTTTCATGTGGATAAAGGAGATAATACTTATTTCAGGCTTTTGGTGAATATTAAACAAGATAAAGTATCAAGAAATCTACAACTAGGAGTCATCTTTATCTCCAATTAAATTGTGCCAAGAGTAAAGCTGATATGGAAGCTGTTGGGAAACTCTCAGGTTCTGGTCCTGACAAGAAAAGCAGGCACTCACACATACCTGAAGCATGTGTAGTATCTGGGTACCCGAGAGAGGCAACCACAGGCCTTATTTTATCTTTATTCAGAATTCCCCAAACCTGTCACTAGAGGTCTGTCCTGAAGAAGACCCAACCTTCACACCAGAGGGAGTTTGTTCTGCCTGGCAAGGCTGCTTATGACACTCTGTACCATGTGACTAGATAGAAATTACAAAACAGCAACCAAAAGTCACATTTCAAAAAGTTAATAAGGTAGAAATGGATTAGGACTGAGTGTCAATTTATTCTGCTCCATTTCATGACTTGAGCTGATAGGATAGAGCTTATCAGACAAGTGGCCCAGACATTAAAAGTTTCAGCCTTTGACATTCCTCATGATGCTGAAACAGGAATCTGAGTTCTTGTTCGCAGAACCAAAGAGTGAACTTCACAAACACACAAACACTCATTGTAGCAAGCAAATAGGATTTATTAAAGAGAAGGAAACTACAAAGTTCTCAGCATAGACACTGAGAAAGAGTAACAAGTCCTCCCAAAGGTGGGACTTAACAACAGTTTATAACCTTACCAGTATTAATCTGTACATTTTTGGTTGGCTCCCATTCTTAAAATATGTCATTTCTAACCAGTTTAAAGGTCAAAATGTTTAACTTAAAATCTTTATGGCTTCTCTTGATCCTCAGATTAAGTTGCCACCCTTTTTCACGCCCCTTGGCCACTTTATAGTGGACCAGATGTATGGGCGATGGCACCCCACTCCACTGCTCTTGCCTGGAGAGTCCCATGGACGGAGGAGCCTGGTGGGCTGCAGTCCATGGGGTCGCTAGGAGTCGGACACGACTAAGCGACTTCACTTTCCCTTTTCACTTTCATGCATTGGAGAAGGAAATGGCAACCCACTCCAGTGTTCTTGCCTGGAGAATCCCAGGGACGGGGGAGCCTGGTGGGCTGCCATCTATGGGGTTGCACAGAGTCGGACACGACTGGAGTGATTTAGAAGCAGCAGTAGCAGATGTATGGGCTAGACATGAATGACCACCAGTTGTTTTTCCCTCAGGCATATGGAACAGAAGTTAATTACCACACTTCCTTGGATCTGAGTGCTGATAATTTATCAGTCCAAGGACACATTCCAGGAGTTTGGGACAAACAGTATTAGCTCAAGGTTAATGGAGTGAGATGTTTATTGAAAACAAGACCGAGGTCTCACAGTCCTACACTGACTGCCCAGCAATTTCTACCTCAATACTTGGAGGAGGAGGTCCTCGATATTTGGCAATACCCTTCATAGACTAGCGCCCTGGGGTTTTTTTAGGCACACCCAAAAAAACCTTGACATTTTTCACCAACCACAGCCCCAGCCCTGACCTGTTAGGAAAGGAATGGACCTGGGATGAAGGTCACTAGCTCTTGCCTGTTGCCCTGCGACAGTCACAGGATTTCACTTATGCCAACAGACCTCTCTTCCCAACAACACTCCATTCAGGCAATATAAAGTTACTGAGCACTTACCATACTATCATAATAGTCCTGTTCGAGTGCTCACTGTGAATTCAGGCACAGTACTAAATTCTTTTACAGTTACATCTTGTTGAATATTTCAATAACTTTGTAACTATGCTTTCCATTTCTTATCTAAAGGAGCTAAGGCACAGAATATTTAAACAACTTGACAAATATTCAGTTTGACGCTTTGCCACGTTTTATTCATAAAGAGGGTTACTTGATATGAAAAAGCACTGTCTCTAAATAATCCATCTTTGGCTTGAAAATATCCATAATTCGTATAGATCCCAAAGCAAGAGAGCTTTCCTTTCTGTCATTTTCCTTTTGCTTTTGTATGACCATGTGTTTTCTGTACCAAATATTTGAGAAAGAAGTGAGCTTATCTGTTCATTGTTTTAGAGTTTTGCTAGTCTACTTAGCATTCCTTTTTGAGTATCAAGATTTATGGAACAACAAATGCCATTTAATGCCATGAGCTGTTTAGAATTCCTCATCAGTCTCTACAAATGGAGTAAAAATAATTAAAAGCTCAAACTTGAAATTATACCAAGCAGCATTGAATATTAGTTTATCCCAATGAAACAGGTTAAATTATGGCACCAGCAAATTTGCTTTTTTTTTTTTTTTTTTAATAGACGCACACATTTCAGTATAATGTTTTCTGATTGTTTTACAAAAAAAAAAAGAAGCATGGTCTGATTATGACTATTCTAATCCTGGAAGAAAAAAAAAAATATGAGTAAGACACACTGTTCTCCAACTGCTTAAAATCCAGTTCAGGATACACACATTTATAACTTACAATAAATTTGCTAATAGTTGACAAGTGCTCCAAGGAAAATTCAGACAGACTGCTTTTATTCCTCCCCAAAATAGGATACTCTCCTATCAATGTCAGCTAATGACACTTGACAATATAGGAACATATTCATACTCTGCATGAAGCATTGACATTGGAAACAGATTTGTTAATAGAATAACTCTGCATGAGAGTCTATCAGGGCCCTGATAGACTGAGTGCATCTGGAATCTTAAGCCTTTTGTCATGATGATGTTTGTATCTATATCACAAAGGAATGTTTAGTCAAGCCTGAGAAAATGGTGAGCCAGGTAAAAAGAGCCCTGAAGGACAGAAACAAACACTCACAGAAGTTACCTCAGTCTGAGGAGTAATGACTGGAAACGCTCTTCCCTAGCAGGTCTGAAATTAAAAGACATTTGCTCCTTGGAAGAAAAGCTATGATAAGCCTAGATAGCATAATAAAAAGCAGAAATGTCACTTTGCGACCAAGCTCCATATATTCAAAGCTATGGTTTTTCCAGTAGTCCTGTATGGATGTGAGAGCTAGACCATAAAGAAGTGTGAGTGCTGAAGAATTGATGCTTTAAAATTGTCGTGTTTGAGAAGACTCTTGAGAGTCCCTTGGGCTGCAAGGAAATCAAAACAGTCAGTCCTAAAGGAAATCAACCCTGAATATTCATTGGAAGGACTGTTGCTGAAGCTGAAGTTCCAAATCTCTGGCCACCTGGTACAAAGAGCCCTCACTGGAAAAGACCCTGATGCTGGGAAAGATTGAAAGCAAAAGGAGAAGGAGGTGGCGGAGGATGAGATGGTTAGATAGCATCACTGACTCCATGGACATGAGTTTGAGCAAACTCCAGGAAATAATGGAGGACAGAAAGCCTGGCATGCTACAGTCCATGGGATCACAAAGAGTTGGACATGACTTAGTGACTGAACGACAAAAAGCAGGTCGGAAAGTTATCAGACGGCCCACAGAGCAAGGTTTACTGGACCTCTAGGCCCCAAGCCCGAGCTCCCTGGGTTAGGGGATTTCACAAGTTTCCTGTTACAAAGACTTCCAAACTCCCTCACTGTCCTGGCTTTGATGAGTCACTGAGCAATGAAGGTTCACTCTGTGATCTGATGATTACGGCCACAGGGAAAAACAGTCTTGGGTCTCCATTCTAATTTGGCATATGGTCTTAACTATTGAGAGAAAAGCATGCTTCTTCCACCCCTGCCTCTAGACTGAAGGAGGATTTCTCACTTATGGAGCAATAAACACAAAGAAGCCAATAGTCACAGAGGGAGAAAGGGCAAGGGGAAAATCTTAGGAAACTGACCATGAACAGACACGAACATGAATTGGAGGATTTCTTTTAAAGCTCAGATCCCTGGCCACTTCCCCTCTCAACCCCTGAATTTTATAGTCTTTTGACCAAAGTTAGCATCAATCATTCACCTTCCTGTTCCCTCAGAGCACATTCTATCTCTATTATAGCATTCCTTTCACTCTATCTTGTAATACAACTTCTCTACCACCAAAATAGATTTTAAATTCAGCCACTCTGACAGCACTATCCCACCAATGTGCCTAACCAGGTCTGCTAGAGCAGCCTCCTATTAGCTTGTCTATTCTACTGTTCCCCCCACCCCCACATACCAGTCTGTTACCAATATGCTGCTGCTGCTGCTAAGTCACTTCAGTCGTGTCCGACTCTGTGCGACCCCATAGACAGCAGCCCACCAGGCTCCCCCATCCCTGGGATTCTCCAGGCAAGAACACTGGAGTGGGTTACCATTTCCTTCTCCAATGCATGAAAGTGAAATTGCTCAGTCTGCGCCTTTTAAAACGGTGTATCACATTTTAGCTCAAAAACCCTCCGGGGATTCCCATCACACTGAAAATCCAAAGCCCCTTACCACAATCTGAGTGTTGTGTCCACTTCTCCCAGATACCAATCTTATCTTGTTTCCTTTCACTCTTCCCTCACCCGCTCCAGTCATTCAGCCTTCTTGTTCATCTAGCTTGTTTCTACCTCCAGGCCTTTGCACTCTCTGTTTCCTCTGACATTTTCCTTCCAGGTGTCCATAAGACTCTGCTCATATTATTGAAGTTCCATCTCAAGTGCTACCTCTTTTGAGAGGTCTCCTCTATTCTCTCCATCTAACACTGTACCCTATCATTCATAACCCTCATGCCCTACTTTGCTTCCTAGAGGGATTATTACTGCTCTGATATGACAGTATTTCCTTGCTGTCTCCTATACTCAAAAGGCTTCCTGAGAGCATGGCTGTTAGCTTTTGTCCACTGTTCAATCCTCAGTGCAATGCTGGAACCAGAAGGCAACAGATGTATAGAAAGTGACTTCTCACAAAAGCAGCATGTTTAATGAGCCAGGAGACTGGAGGCTTTGGGAGTTGGCAACCTCAAGAGCACCTTATAGTCAAAAGATCAGTGAACAAGCTTGGAGAAAGGAACTCAGGAGGGATGGAGAGCCCCCTCTGCCATCTTCTGCTCCACAAAGTTGAATTGCACAGAATATCCTGATGACAAGGTCAGTGTCACTCACTGGGCAGTTGGGGCTTAAGGAGAGTGCACAGGAATTAACTTGAAAATACTTAGGCACATTTGAGAACACTAGCTGATGGGGGCTTAGTCACCACCTATAGGTCTTAGGCAATTCGCTAATCACCTCTAAGCCTCAGTTTTCTCAGCAGAAAAAAACAAAATCATAATAGGCACCTTGCAGAACTTCATGAATCTTCCTGCAATGAAGGAAACCTGGGATCGATTCCTGGGTCAGGAAGATCCTCTGGAGAAGGAAATCTCCAGGATTTTTGCCTGGAGAATCCCATGGACAGAGGAGCCTGGCAAGCTACAGTCCATGGGGTCTCAAGAGTCAGACACAACTTAGTGACTAAACCACCACCAAGATTGAATGAAACAAGTTTAATAACCTAATATACATGGGAGGGCTCAGAATATTAGTAAAGGCTAAGCAAATGTTTGATCAACATGAATCTGGTCTCACAAGCAGCAAACTACCAAACCTCCACCTTAGACCTGGAGCAATGAGAGAACCATAGTACTGATGATGAATGGAAACAGCCAGACAAACATCAGCTGCCAGTGAGGCTGTCTCATGGACCCATGTATGGCGTAAATTGAAAATGAATCTGTACTAACGCGTAGGAGAATACCCTGGCAGGTATTTCTGTGTCCTTTAAGACCCTCATCTGGGTCCAGCCTGTTCCCAGACAGCACCTGTCATCAAGAGGACCACAGAGCCAGGCATTGTTCCACATCTGACAGTTCAAAAGGAAAAACATCGACTTCCACTTCATTGACTATGCTAAAGCCTTTGACTGTGTGAATCACAAAAAAAAAAAAAACTGTGGAAAATTCTTAAAGAGATGGGAATACCAGACCATCTTACCTGCCTCCTGGGAAATCTGTATGCAGGTCAAGAAGCAACAGTTAGAATGGAACATGAACAATGGACAGGTTCAAAAGTGGAGAAGGAGTACAAGGCTATATATAGTCACCCTGCTTATTTAACATATGTGCAGAGTACATCATGCGAAATGCTGGGCTGGATGAACCTCAAGTTGGAATCAAGATTGCTGGGAGAAATATCAACAACCTTAGATATGCAGATGAGACCACCCTAATGGGAGAAAGCCAAGAGGAACTAAAGAGCTTCTTGATGAGGGTGACGGAGGAGAGTGAAAAAACTGGCTTAAAATTCAGCATTAAAAAAACTAAGAGCATAGCATCCAGACCCACCACTTCATGGCAAATAGAAGGAAATAAAGTGGAAACAATGACAGATTGTATTTTCTTGGGCTCCAAAATCACTACAAATGTGACTGCAGCCATGAAAGTAGAAGACACTTGCACCTTGGAAGAAAAGCTACGACAAACCTAGACAGTGTGTTAAAAAGCTGAGATATCACTTTGCCAACAAACGTCCATATATTCAAAGCTGTGATTTTTCCAGTAGTCATTATGGATGTGAGAGTTGGAACATAAAACAAGCTGAGTGTAGAAGAAGTGATGTTTTTGAATTGTGGTGCTAAAGAAGACTCTTGAGAGTCTCTTGGACTGCAAGGAGATCAAACCAGTCAATCCTAAAGGAAATCAACACTGAGTATTCATTGGAAGGACTGATGCTGAAGATCCAATACTTTGACCACCTGATGCAAAGAGCCGACTCATGGGAAAAGACCCCAATGTGGAGAAAAATTGATGACAGAAGGAGAAAGGGGTGACAAAGGATGAGATGGTTAGATAGCATCACCAATGCAATGGACTTGAGTTTAAGCAAACTCTGGGAGATAGTGAAGGACAGGGAAGCTTGGCATGCTGCAGTCCATGGGGTCACAAAGAGTTGGACACAACTTAGCAACAACAATACCTAATATGAACTGGTGAGTATGCTTTGTTAGTTAGGTGGCTATAACTTTTTCCCCTAACCATAAAACGCCATCTTTCAACTCTGGTGATTTATACTACGTAAACACAGGAGGGCAGTGAGAGTCCCCAGGCTAAGATTTCTTAATATCCCTGACTCTGGGTATCTTTCGCATCATTCCAACTTAGATCTGGGAAAGGAATGGCAAATTAGTGTTAAGTGAGGCCACCGTGCCCTCCTGAGCTTGCAGGTTCATCATGGCCCATTTCCCAGAGAGCCCTGACATATCTTCAACAGTGTTCCTGGCTGACACTGTCAATAATCTTAAATTGAAACATAAGAAAAAATCAATTTCCTCTCCCTAAGGATTACTGAGAAAAGAGAAACAGTAACCATCTTTATGTGTCACCTCAACTCTAGCCATTCCAGCCTGTCCAACTCAAAGCCTAAAGAAGAGAAATTGTTCACTCTGTCCTCTTTCCCTCTTTCCACCTCTCCCTGCCTTGAGTCCCATCACACACTGGCCACCAGAAAACTTACTTAATGTTTTCAATGGCACCAGCTGCCTAATTAGAGAGAAGAGTCTGTTTCTTTAGCACTCTCCTTCAAAGTATTAATGAAAATGCTCTATTTTATGTTCTTTCCTTTTCCTAAAAGAAGTACACCACCACAATCCCCTTATGATATAGAAAGATGCTTTACAATTCACAATGACTGTTCACAAGACAAAGCTATTATCTCACTTTATAGATGAAGAGACGTGGGTTCAGAGAGGTTAAGTGACTTGCTATTTATCGCACGACTAAATGACAAAGCAGGGCTTAAACGCCAAGTCTGAATTGAAACTCAAAACATTTTCCACTTTACCAATGAGCTTACCTGAACAACTAAGATACCTTCAACCCAGCACACATAATATCATTGGCGGTTTTTCTTACTCAAGACTGGAAAAGAGACAACCTGAGCATCTTCTTTGCAAAAGACCATCACGTGCTCAATGGGAAAAGCATGTGGACATAGTTTCAGAGGCGCTGTTCAGCAAGGTTTGAGTTTGTTGTTGTTGTTGTGGCTATTCCTTCAGCAGCAACCCAACTTTCTGTCTTCCATGAAGAATGAAGAGGCCCAGGAAAAACAGGATGTGGTACAAAGGAAACAGGGAATCACTAAAGGCGTGAATAGCAAACAAAAACATTTTTTGTTGAAGTTTTTCCTTTTCCTCCACATGATGGAAATGGTACCTAGGAAGCCAGGAGCTTCTCTGAGTGTAGGTAAGACAGAGGAGCAGAGAGCTGGCGGCACAGAGTCCAGCTCTCTCTGTACCCCACTGACCCTGAGTCACTTACCCTCTCAGCTTCCCTATCTGTCAAGGAAAGATCATCATTATACTACCTAATAGGGTTTTATGGTACCTCGAAATCAGTTTATTCAAAGCCCTGTAATTACTAACATTATCACCCCTTGTGCCAGAAAGAAATCCTAATTAGGAGTCTCTCCCCTTTCAGGCCTCACCTTGGTCTGACCTTGCACCCATCAATCCACCTCACTGGCCTCCAGGTCCCTCTTTTGCAGGCAGTTACAGCAGCTCTACCCACTTCATCAAATCCTTAATAGGATCACAGGGGATAGAATAGCAGAGGGTATTTAGGAAGCAGTCTTTGATCAGGGTCTTCTCCATTCTAGTCAGGTGTTCATATCAAAACGTGAGTTGAGTAACTGAAGTTCTCAAGGCTGTAGCCCAAACGGATAAAATGCAAATGTGTTTGTGTAACAATGGGGGGGGGGGGGTGTTGTCACACCCATCATTTAATATGCCTTTATTTCTTCCTTTACAAATATCGTACCTCCTGCTAATCACTTGAGTTATGATGGGGATAAAGTGTTGATGGAACAGGCTGAGCCCCTGCCTGGCCCTGCATGTTCATATAAGCAGTTGGAAGTTGTAGGCAGGAAGGCAGGGTGCACTGCTGGAGGAAGCAAGCTGGTTTTGAAGGGCGGGAAAGGACACAACGGAGATAGTATTTAGGTAGAGATTCGAAGGATGAGGAAGCACTACCATGGCAAAGGGGATGGAGAACCAGCATTAGGAAGACAAGTACAGAGACCCCAAAGGAGGAACAAATATAAAACAAGCAAGAGATCGAAGGAGATCATTGTGAATGGGACTGAGAAAGCAAGGAGGAGGCAGCTGGGGAAGTGGGCAGGGCCAAGCCTGATCAGCCAAGTCAGAGGTTTTGATCTTTATCCTAAAAGCAGTTTTATAGAAATCTACATGTGTAACATTAAAGTTAGTTCGTCTGACACAGTGGCAGAATGGAAGCGTGGGGCACGCATGGATGCAGGAAAAGCAGTGAAAGCAGGGCTCCTGCTGTGGTCCAGGCAGACTGTAATAGAGTTCTGTGACAATGAGAAGAGGGAGAAGCGGTCAGACCCAAGAAGGACCTATAAGAAGTTCTAGGTGTCAACCCTAGAAGTTGGCACTAAATTAGCTCTAAGGTGAGAAGGGGAGATGCTCTGTTTCCCCTTGGAATAACTGAGGAGAAAATGGAAGGAGTCTCTGATATTGAGAACGTGCTAGAAGATGAACATGTTTAACCCACTCTGAGGCGTCCATATGAAAGTAGCCAGCAAGCAGTGGAATAAAGTCCAGAATACAGAGAACCCTGAACCACAGCTGAGCTGTATTTGTTTTCAGCTAACATGTGTAGAATTCAGGGGAGATGCTCCCTTCTGATTAGGCACAGAGAAAAAATGACTAACAGAAGCCAGAAGCAGCCAAGACCAGATCACTACTGTGAGTTCCCTCCCTTCTCCATCATGATCCTTCACAGCCCTGCCAATGCCACCCTTCTCCCTGTTGCTTTTATAGCCACAAGTTGGTAACTATGGAGCTTTCAGGTGCTCTTTACAGGTAGAGGGTATATTTCCTTACTGGGATGGACAGTTGAGAGACAGCAGGAAAAAACAGCAAGAACTAAAACTGTGAGGCTTTCTAACTTTCTCTAAAACTATTGGCTTTTTCTTACATGCAAGGATGACTAAGCTTACAGTTTCGCAGAATTTGCAGCCCTGGGCCAGCTTTCTGACAAGAGCACTTCCCCAGAACTTCTGCCTGCCTTGGTGGGGCTATGTCAAAGCTGTGTTTCTGCTTCTCAGCCAGGTCCCCTCCTCTGTCCTCGGAGTCACAAGCTGATGACCCTTGGGGCTCAGCCAATGTGCCCAGTGTGCCAACAGGAAGCATGAAAAAGTATAAGAAAGTGAATTCATGGTTAAAGTTTTCCTTGTCCTTAGCACTTCAACTTAACATCCATGTCTGATTTCAGACTTTGCTGTTTACTCTTAGCTCTGAGTTCTTGCACAAGTTACTTAATCTCCTTGATGAGAGTTCCCTTAACTGTTAAATGGGATGATACTGTTTTCCTCATAGGCTTCTTATGAAGCTGAAATGAAACATGCTCATCATAAACAATTATATGATTATAAAACGGAAATGACAAATAGATTCAAGGAATTAGATCCAACAGACTGCCTGCCTGAAGCACTATGGACAGAAGTTTGTGATATTCTACAGGAGGCAGTGACCAAGACCATCCCAAGAAAAAGAAATGCAAAAAGGCAAATGGTTGTCTTATGAGGCCTTAAAAATAGCTGAGAAAAGAAGAGAAGTGAAAGGCAAAGGAGAAAAGGAAAGATATACCCATTTGAATGCAAAGTTCCAAAGAACAGCAAGGAGAGATAAGAAAGCCTTATAAGATCAATGCAAAGAAATAGAGGAAAACAACAGAATGGGAAATACTAGAGATCTCTTCAAAAAAATTAGAGATACCAAGGGAACATTTCATGCAAAGATGAGCACAATAATGGACAGAAATGGTATGGATCTAATAGAAGCAGAAGATATTAAGAAGAAGTGGCAAGAATACACAGAACTATACAAAAAAGATCTCCATGACCCAGATAACCACAATGGTGTGATCACTCAACCAGAGCCAGACATCCTGGAAGTTCAAGAGGGCCTTAGGAAGCATCACTACAAACAAAGCTAGTGGAGGTGATGGAATTCCAGTTGAGCTATTTCAAATCCTAAAAGATGATGCTGTCAAAGTGCTGCACTCAATATGCCAGCAAATCTGGAAAACTCAGCAGTGGCCAAAGGACTGGAAAAGGTCAGTTTTCATTCTAATCCCTAAGAAAGACAATGGCAAAGAATGTTCAAACTACTGCACAAATGCATTCATCTCACACACTACATTACTAGCAAAGCAATACTCAAAATTCTCCAACCCAGGCCTCAACAGTATGTGAATCGAGAACTTCCACATGTTCAAGGTGGATTTGGAAAAGGCAGAGGAACCAAAGATCAAATTGCCAACATCTGCTGGATCACCGAAAAAGCGAGAGAGTTCCAGAAAAACATCTACTTTTGCTTTATTGACTATGCCAAAGCCTTTGACTGTGTGGATCACAATAAACTGTGGAAATTTTTCCAAGAGATGGGAATACCAGACCACCTGACTTGCCTCCTGAGAAATCTGTATGCTGGTCAAGAAGCAACAATTAGAACTGGATATGGAACAACAGACTGGTTCCAAATTGGGAAAGGAGTATGTCAAGGCTGTATATTGTCACCCTGCTTATTTAACTTATATGCAGAGTTCATCATGAGAAATGCCAGGTTGGATGAAGCACAAGCTGGAATTAAGATTGTCAGGAGAAATATCAATAACCTCAGGTACGCAGATGACATCACCCTTATGACAGAAAGCAAAGAAGAACTAAAGAGCCTCTTGATGGAAGTGAAAGAGGAGAGTGAAGAAGTTGGCTTATAGCTCAACATTCAGAAAACTAAGATCATGGCATCCGGTCCTATCACTTCATAGCAAATAGCTGGGGAAACAGTGAAAACCGTGACAGACTTTATATTTTGGGGCTCCAAAATCACTGCGAATAGTGACTGCAGCCATGAAATTAAAAGATGCTTGCTCCTTGGAAGAAAAGCTATGACAAACCTAGACAGCATATTTAAAAGCAGAGACATTACTTTACCAACAAAGGTCTGTCTAGTCAAAGCTATGGTTCTTCCAGTCATCATGTATGGATGTGAGAGTTCAACTATAAAGAAATCTGAGTGCTGAAGAATTGATGCTTTTGAACTGTGGTATTGGAGAAGACTCTTGAGAGTCCATTGGACTGCAAGGAAATCCAACCAGTTCATCCTAAAGGAAATCAGTCCCGAATATTCATTGGAAGGACTCATGCTGAAGCTGAAACTCCAATACTTGGGCCACCTGATGCGAAGAACTGACCCATTGGAAAAGACCCTGATGCTGGGAAAGACTGAAGGTGGGAGGAGAAGGGGATGAGAGAGGATGAGATGGTTGGATGGCATCACTGACTCAATTGGCATGAGTTTGAGTAGGCTCTGGGAGTTGGTGATGTACAGGGAAGCCTGGCTGCAGTCCATGGGGTTGCAAAGAGTGGTACATGACTGAGAGACTGAACTGACTGAACTGAATCATAAACTATTAGTACATAGAAAGGAAACACTCTCTTTCCATTCTGGAGTATTTTTCCAAGGATGGTCCATGAACTATCTGAATTAGCATCAGGGAGGCTTCTATAAAAATCAGAGTCTAGGACCTTCTCCATTGAGAGTCCACATTTATGTGGCAGAAGAGAAAATCTTATTATTTCCCTCAGTTTGAGGAACCATTTCTGAAAACACTGAAAACTCTGAAGACTCTTTTGATCCTAAAATAGGGTTTCTCAAATCTGGCTGTACATATCAATAATACTCAGGCCTCTACCTGAGTTGAATCAGAACCCATGAACACAGGGCCCAGGCATAAGTATTTCAAGAAGTACTCCTAAGTAGGTGATTCATTAGTGTAGACTGAGTTGAGAACCACTGGGTTCTGTTTTACTTACTAAGATACCAGGGAATTCTATAAGTCTATAATTCCTTTTAATTTCCATTAATCTCTAGCTGCTGCTGCTGCTGCTAAGTCACTTCAGTCGTGTCTAACTGTGCGATCCCATAGATGGCAGCCCACGAGGCTCCCCCGTCCCTGGGATTCTCCAGGCAAGAACACTGGAGTGGGTTGCCATTTCCTTCTCCAATGCATGAAAGTGAAAAGTGAAAGTGAAGTTGCTCAGTCATGTCTGACTCTTAGCGACCCCATGGACTGCAGCCTACCAGGCTCTTCTGTCCATGGGATTTTCCAGGCAAGAGTACTGGAGTGGGGTGCCATTGCCTTCTCCAATCTCTAGCTACCTCCTTTCTTTTACCCCAGCCTCTTTCCACTTTGGATGCCTGTCTCCTCTTTGGTATTTTATACCATAGAAGCATCTGATCGCTTTAAGAAGCAAGTACTACCCAGTATTTATCTATGAATCAGAACTGCCCTGTTGATGTTACCCTACCTAGAAGTGTAGAGTGCACTAGGCCACTGGGAGATGGGTCTAGAGTTAAGAGATGGCACTGACCACAGAACCCGTGGAGATCCTGAGTCTCCCCGACAAGACCAAGCTGGTAGACAGGGCACTAAGAGGATTACATATGTAAAGACGAGCTCATTATCTTTAGGGTGGCAGCTGTGTAGAAGAATTGCTTCTCTGTGTAACAGCAGGCTTTTTATCTGACTTATCAAGTTCTAACTTTGTAGTCTATTTTAATTAAACTGTTAATGGGGAGAAAAAAGGTAGACCAAAGAAGCAAGTAAATTGCTAAGAAAAAAGCTAAAACTTCAAACAGCATATGCTTCCATATCGGCATATGGAAAACAGAGAAAGGCAGTTAGCCAAAGAAAACTTGAAATATGGAGACTCTCAGGTTCCGTGGTTTTCTGGCCTAAATTTTCCTATTAAATGACAAATGCCTGGGGTCAGGGACAAGGGAGAGGCAAAACTTTTGCCTTCAGTATAGTCTAGTTGATGAGCTTCTTTCTTGGGAATAGTATTAATATTTGACAGACCTCCTTAAACTTACGGAAGGAGAGGAAAGTGGAAGGTGTCTGAGGAGGCATGAGTGATGTTTTTGGAAGGAGACCTTTTGTTCTTATTGGCATGATCATATCACAGCTTCCTTTGTCCCAGATCAAACCCAGAAAACTAGCTCAGCATCAATGACAAAGTAATCAGTAATCTTAGAAGAGGGATACTCCATGCACCTCAAGACTTTTCCTTAGGTCTACCTCATCTCTGATTTTGTCCCCTAGAGTCTCCCATTTTCCTCCCTTGCAAAAAATGTCCAGGCCACTGAAGATATTTGCTTTTGACACCCACATGCCTCTGTTACATGATCCCTGTTGTTGCCATTGCAATTTATTTTCCACTTACGACAAACATGGTTCAAGATCTCTAGCCAATAATGGGCTTAAAAACGTCCCATTTCTGACTGTGAAACAGTGCCCCACAAATTCCATGGATGGGGAACATATACCTCTACTTTATCCAGTCAGGACTCTACTTCTGATCCTACTTTGCATCCCAAAGACAGATACCAGATCACAAGAGATGGAAAGAGCCTCCAAAGAAGGCCAAGATGAATAGCAGTTAAGTTAAAGTATCACCGAGATTACAGTTTACATAAGTCTGATTTCTTTTATATTGTATCTTTTTCTGTTCTAATAATAAATCCCCTTTCTATTCATAAAAGTAGGGGTGCCTACTCCAGATGGTTTAAGAGGAAGACATTAAGTGGACATCACAGCGTTTATTCCTAGAGAAGAAACCTTCTAGGGAATTCTCTACCCTCTAAGAACATCCATTTACTTACATTCTTTCCTTTGGTCTTAAGGGGAAACCCCAGTGAAAAACAATCCTAAACAAGGCAATGGAGAGAACTGTGTTGGAGAAACTGGAGTATGAGGAGAGGAATTCAAACTGTCCCAGGGAGGGCATGAAGGAAAAGTACTTCTCTAAATTTGATGTGTGATGTCTATTGGGACCTAAATAAAACACAAAGATTCTAAAATAAAATAAATTGTTTGAAAGGCACTTCAGAAGCATGGGTGGAGGTTATGAGAAAGAACATTTTGATTAAGATTCACCAGCCTAGATTCAGGAAAAGGGAAAAAAAAAAAAAAAAAGGTGTTGTCTTAATACCTGCTGCAGCCTTTGAAGCTGTCTCTTTGTTCTCACGACAAGGAGGCAATGAGGGCAACAAGCTCATTTTTCAAAAAACCTTTTGACATAGTTTAACTTCTGGAGATAATAGCCAAAGCAAATGTCACAGAAAAAAAGGATGAAATAAAGTTTTATGTAGAAAAGACCTAGGGCCAGGAGATGAAAGAAAGTCCTAGCTAACTCCAGGATTTGCCTAACATGGCTGGCTGAACCTATCGTTAATGAGATCAGGAGAAAGACTGCACTCAAGCCCCTAAAGGAACAATTATTATTTCCAAGAAGACACTTCTAATCCTACCCAAATCATCTTCAAATGTGCTCCTTTTGTCACAGAGAAGAGGAAAGGATGAAAAGGAGTATACAGGGTAGTTAAAACCAAGTTCTTGCCCAAACCAGTAAATGAATCTATATCAAATGCAGTCAGATAGTTAGCAATACTGTATTATATTCCCCCCAAATTGCTAAGAGGATATACTGGACTGGGTTGTCACTTCCTTCTCCAGGGGTTCTTCCTGACCCGAGGATCGAATCCCATCTCCTGCACTGGCAGGCAGATTCCTTACTGCTGAGCCATCTGAGAGCCCTTCATGGGTATATACTTCTTTATAAATTCATCAAGTTGCATACATTAAATCTGTATGACTTTTTCTATGTCACTCATACCTCAATAAAGTAGTTTTAAAGGAGGGAGGGAGGAGAAACCTCTGTCCAGTCTCCAACTTTAGGTTTTTCACCCTAGCCAGCTATTTCCAGTTGTTTCTTCCTATAAGTCTCTTTCAGTCAAAGATTCCTTTTTTTTTTTTTTTTTTATGTGATAAAGACAGCTAGAACTTGGGAAGCATAACAGCTTATCCATCAAGTTCTCTCTAGGTCTTTTCCTTCCCTGCTCTCTCCACTGCAGAAGTCTACCTACTGCTTGAAATGACAGCCCAGACATAGATGCCCAGTGCTTGATGAGACCAGTATTCCCCACCCCTACAACTGCCCATCCACAGGATTGGACTTCTAGAAGCTGTTTACTACATAAGCCAGATCTTCAGCCCTTTGTGATTGGCCTGGGGTTGGACCTCTGACCCAAGCTGGACCAGTCGTCTATTCTGAAGGAACCTGGAAGAGCAAATCAAAGAGCTTGCCAGTCTCAGCTATGGCTCGAAGTGTTTAGTTAAAAACTGAAAACAAAGTCACCACGGGACAACCCTACTCCTCCATGCCGACCAGAAAGTGTAGAGAGCTGATGAGCAGTGAGTGAAGAATGAAAAAAAAGGATGTACAGAGAACATGCTGGAGAATCCCGATTGATTTATTAATTTCTATTTTCAGCCATTTCTGTCCATCAAATGCCCCCCTCCCCCCAACCCCGTGTCTCTTTCTCCTTTTGTTCCTGTTGGCTGCAATTGTCTCCTCTTTGTAAATCACCCTCTTGACTAAAGACATTCCCCTACTCGCTCCTCTCTACCCTCTCCCCCACCATGGACACTTATCCCCCATGTCTTTCTAGTTCTGGTTCCCTGAATCCCCATCTCCTGTTACCCCTAAGTGCTAACTTGGCAGTACCTTATCACTGGCTCTATAAAGCTGTGGTGTTTTGTCTATAGGAGATTGAGCTGAGGGTGAAAGGATTCTGTTCATCTCCAAGTTTCCAGTGATCTTGGAGATATCTTAGTTATTGGTGAAATGAGCTGTAATATAAAAACCATTTTTGAGGTGCCTTTAGGCAAAGTATGACTTATTTACTGATCCTGCCAGCCCTGTGAGGATCTAGAAACCACGGGTATTCTAAGAGCCAAACAGGCAAGATTCAGAAAGTAAAGGAGACCTTCCATACATCCTTTTCATTACATGCATTTTGGGAAGTTTGGATACTTTGGGGTCAGATAATTCAAGACTATTTCTCTGGATTCTGCTGTATTGTGACATGGCTTCCAAGATCTCTCCTGATCCCTGGGAGAAAGAGGCTGTCACTATGAGTTCCCAGGAAACCATGAAATTTCCTCATGTTCAAGCTATGTGCCATAAACAGAGATAATTTGCATCCTGTAGAAATATAAATTAGGATATTTACTTAATGAGTACTCCAGAATAAGATGCTGCTGGGATATGAGTAATCCCAAACTCTAATTCCCACGAAGTCTCCAGGCTCCTTCATTTGTTGTTTCATGTACTGGAAAAACTTCTGAGTATCTACTATATCCCCCTCATTCTAATACACTGATGCATGAGCATATCATTCAAAAGTGACTGGGGGAGCTCATTCTAAGTTGTCCAGACAATGAGCCAATTGAGACTCTGCTTCTCCACAAAAGTGTGTGCACCTGAACTTAGCTCCTTATGGTCCCAGGGACTTCCTTTCCCAGGAGAGGATGCTGTAACCTCCCATGGGCCACAAGATCCTTGGGAATGGATCACGTGGCCTTCCCAGACACCTACTTTAAATAGCCGGTACTCAAATCCTGACTGCCTGGTGGCCAAATCATCTGATTAACCCCCACTGAGGAAGAGGCTCTCATTTTTGCCCTCTAAAAAGATAAAGTGTTCTGGACTGAATGTTTCTGTCCCTCTAGAATTCATGTCAGAATGATCTCTGTTCGTTTACAAGGCAAACCATTCAATATCACAGTAATCTAAGTCTATGCCCCAAACAGTAATGCTGAAGAAGCTGAAGTTGAACGGTTCTATGAAGACCTACAAGACCTTTAAGAACTAACACCCAAAAAAGATGTCCTTTTCATTATAGGGGACTAGAATGCAAAAGTAGGAAGTCAAGAAACCCTGGAGTAACAGGCAAATTTGGCCTTGGAATACGGAATGAAGCAGGGCAAAGACTAATAGAGTTTTGCCAAGAAAATGCACTGGTCATAACAAACACCCTCTTCCAACAACACAAGAGAAGACTCTATACATGGACATCACCAGATGGTCAACGCCGAAATCAGATTGATTATATTCTTTGCAGCCAAAGATGGAGAAACTCTATACAGTCAGCAAAAACCAGACCAGGAGCTGACTGTGGCTCAGATCATGAACTCCTTATTGCCAAATTCAGACTTAAATTGAAGAAAGTAGGGAAAACCACTAGACCATTCAGGTATGACCTAAATCAAATCCCTTATGATTATACAGTGGAAGTGAGAAATAGATTTAGGGCCTAGATCTGATAGATAGATTGCCTGATGAACTACGGAATGAGGTTCGTGACATTGTACAGGAGACAGGGATCAAGACCATCCCTGTGGAAAAGAAATGCAAAAAAGCATACTGGCTGTCTGGGGAGGCCTTACAAATAGCTGTGAAAAGAAGAAAAGCGAAAAGCAAAGGAGAAAAGGAAAGATATAAACATCTGAATGCAGAGTTCCAAAGAATAGCAAGAAGAGATAAGAAAGCTTTCTTCAGCAATCAATGCAAAGAAATAGAGGAAAACAACAGAATGGGAAAGACTAGAGATCTCTTCAAGAAAATAAGAAATGCCAAGGGAACATTTAGTGCAAAGATGGGCTCGATAAAGGACAGAAATGGTATGGACCTAACAGAAGCAGAAGATATTAAGAAGAGATGGCAAGAATACACAGAAGAACTGTACAAAAAAGATCTTCATGACCAAGATAATCACGATGGTGTGATCACTGACCTAGAGCCAGACATCCTGGAATGTGAAGTCAAGTGGGCCTTAGAAAGCATCACTATGAACAAAGCTAGTGGAGGTGATGGAATTCCAATTGAGCTATTTCAAATCCTGAAAGAGGATGCTGTGAAAGTGCTGCACTCAATATGCCAGCAAATTTGGAAAACTCAGCAGTGGCCACAGGACTGGAAAAGGTCAGTTTTCATTCCAATCCCAAAGAAAGGCAATGCCAAAGAATGCTCAAATTACTGCACAGTTGCACTCATCTCACACGCTAGTAAAGTAATGCTCAAAATTCTCCAAGCCAGGCTTCAGCAATATGTGAACCGTGAACTTCCTGATGTTCAAGCTGGTTTTAGAAAAGGCAGAGGAACCAGAGATCAAATTGCCAACATCCTCTGGATCATGGAAAAAGCAAGAGAGTTCCAGAAAAACATCTATTTCTGCTTTATTGACTGTGCCAAAGCCTTTGACTGTGTGGATCACAATAAACTGTGGAAAATTCTGAAAGAGATGGGAATACCAGACCACCTGATCTGCCTCTTGAGAAATTTGTATGCAGGTCAGGAAGCAACAGTTAGAACTGGACATGGAACAACAGGCTGGTTCCAAATAGGAAAAGGAGTATGTCAAGGCTGTATACTGTCACCCTGTTTATTTAACTTCTATGCAGAGTACATCATGAGAAACGCTGGACTGGAAGAAGCACAAGCTGGAATTAAGATTGCCAGGAGAAATATCAATAACCTCAGATATGCAGATGACACCACCCTTATGGCAGAAAGTGAAGAGGAACTCAAAAGCCTCTTGATGAAAGTGAAAGTGAAAGTGAAGAGTGAAAAAGTTAGCTTAAAGCTCAACATTCAGAAAACGAAGATCATGGCATCTGGTCCCATCACTTCATGGGAAATAGATGGGGAAACAGTGGAAACAGTGACACACTTTATTTTTTTGGGCTCCAAAATCACTACAGATGGTGACTGCAGCCATGAAATTAAAAGACTCCTTGGAAGAAAAGTTATGACCAACCTAGATAGCATATTCAAAAGCAGAGACATTACTTGGCCAACAAAGGTTCATCTTTGTTGACTGTAGGACATGACTGAGCAACTGAACTGAACTGAGAATTCATGTCAGAAACTGTACTCTCCAATGTGATGGTATTACGAGTTGAGGACTTCACAAGTTAATTAGGATTCAGTTCAGTTCAGTTACTGAGTCGTGACTGACTCTTTGCGACCCCAGGAACCAGAGCATGCCAGGCCTCCCTGTCCATCACCAACTCCTGGAGTCCACCCAGACCCACGTCCATGGAGTCAGTGATGCCATCCAACCATCTCATCCTCTGTCGTCTCCTTCTCCTCCTGTCCTCAATCTTTCCCAGCATCAGGGTCTTTTCAAATCAGTCAGCTCTTCGCATCAGGTGGCCAAAGTATTAGAGTTTCAGCTTCAACATCAGTCCTTCCAATGAACACCCAGGACTGATCTCCTTTAGGATGGACCTGTTGGATCTCCTTGCAGTCCAAGGGACTCTCAAGAGTCTTCTCCAACACCACAGTTCAAAAGCATCAATTCTTTGGTACTCAGCTTTCTTTATAGTCCAACTCTCACATCCATACATGACTTCTAGAAAAACCATAGCCTTGACTATACAGACCTTTCTTGACAAAGTAATGTCTCTGCTTTTTAATATGCTGTCTAGGTTGGTCATAACTTTCTTTCCAAGGAGTAAGCATCTTTTAATTTCATGGTGCAGTCACCCTCTGCAGTGATTTTGGAGCCCAGAAAAATAAAGTCAGCCACTGTTTCCCCATCTATTTCCCATGAAGTGATGGGACCAGATGCCATAATCTTCGTTTTCGGAATGTTGAGCTTTAAGCCAACTTTTTCACTCTCCTCTTTCACTTTCATGAAGAGGCTTTTTAGTTTTTCACTTTCTGCCATATGGGTGGTGTCATCTGCATATCTGAGGTTATTGATATTTCTCCTGGAAATCTTGATTCCAGCTTGTGCTTCCTCCAGTCCAGCGTTTCTCATGATGTACTCTGCATATAAGTTAAATAAACAGGGTGACAATATACGGCCTTGACGTACTCCTTTTCCTATTTGGAACCAGCCTGTTGTTCCATGTCCAGTTCTAACTGTTGCTTCCAGATCTGCATACAGATTTCTCAAGAGGCAGATCAGGTGGTCTGGTATTCCCATCTCTTTCAGAATTTTCCACAGTTTATTGTGATCCACACAGTCAAAGGCTTTGGCACAGTCAATAAAGCAGAAATAGATGTTTTTCTGGAACTCTCTTGCTTTTTCCATGATCCAGAGGATGTTGGCAATTTGATCTCTGGTTCCTCTGCCTTTTCTAAAACCAGCTTGAACATTAGGAAGTTCATGGTTCACGTATTGCTGAAGCCTGGCTTAGAGAATTTTAAGTATCACTTTACTAGCGTGTGAGATGAGTGCAATTGTGCAGTAGTTTGAGCATTCTTTGGCATTGTCTTTCTTTGGGATTGGAATGAAAACTGACCTTTTCCAGTCCTGTGGCCACTGCTGAGTTTTCCAAATTTGCTGGCATATTGAGTGCAGCACTTTCACAGCATCATCTTTCAGGATTTGAAATCGCTCAACTGGAATTCCATCACCTGCACTAGCTTTGTTTGTAGTGATACGATGAAGTCATGAGATGGAATCCTCATGAATGGGATTAGTGCCCTTATCAAAGTCCTGAGAGCTTGTTCCTCCCTGCACACCACCATATGGGGACATAGTCTATGGAGAAGCTGGCAGTCTACAACCTAAAAGAGGTTCTCACCAGAAGGCAAATATACTAGCACCCTGATCTCAGACTTGAAGTCTTCAGAACTAAAATTTCTGCTGTTTATAAGCCATTCAGTGTGTGGTATTGTAGGGGAAGAAAAAGTTTTCCTCAACCCTTTCAGGGTCCCTGGCTGGGTCTCAGAATTAAACTGACAAAGATAGATTCGTAGGAGAAAAGCTTACATTATTTAATATGAAATTTAAATAACACAAGTTTTACAAGTGAGAACCTTAAGGAACTGAAGATCTGAAGTAATGGTTAAATGGGGTATTTTTACTCTAGAAATATGATAGGGCCAAGAGTATGAGGTTAAGTGTAGTAGTATGTGTTTGTGTGTGCATGAATGCACTCAGTCATGTCCAACTCTTTGTACTGCCTGGACTGTAGCCCACTGGACTCCTCTGTCCATGGAATTTTCCAGGCAAGAATACTGGAGTGGGTAGCCATTCCTTTTTCCAGGGGATCTTCCTGACCCAGGGATTGAACCTGTGTCTCTTGTGTCTCCTGCACTGGAGATCCATTGAGCCACCAGCAAATGCCGAAGTGTAGCAGACCAGGGGACATTTAGAAAAGCTTCTTTGGATGCCCCGGGCATCCCTTTGTCTTTGTAGGGAAGAATGTTATAGGGATGGCAATCCTCACACAAGGGTTTTATTCCCTACTGATACTCCCTGTGGAGAAGGAAATGGCAACCCACTCTAGTATTCTTGCCTAGAGAACTCTTGAACAGAAGAGCCTGGTGGGCTACAGTCCATGGGGTCCCAAAGAGTCAGACAAAACTGAGTAACTAACGTTGATACTCCCTGAGGGAGGAGGGAAGGAAAGGGATGTGGGGAGAAGATCAGAGTGAACTTCCTGCCTCTGCAACTATCTCAAAACCCTTCAGCTGAAAATATGCAATATTTATATTATCCCATCACCTCATGGCAAATAGAAGGGGGAAAAGTAGAAGTAATAGATCTTATTTTGGAGGGCTGTAACTGCGGATGGTGACTGCAGCCATGAAATTAGAAGACACTTGCCTCTTGGAAGGAAAACTATGACAAACCTAGACAGCGTATTAAAAAGCAGAGATATCACTTTGCCAACAAAGGTTCATATAGTCAGTGCTACAGTTTTTCCAGTAGTCATATCTGGATGCAAGAGTTGGACCATAAAAAAGGCTGAGCATTGAAGAATTGATGCTTTTGAATTGCAGTGTTGGAAAAGACTTTTGAGAGTTCCTTGAACAGCAAAGAGATCAAACCCATCAAGTTTAAAGGAAATCAACCCTGAATACTCTTTGGAAGGACTAATGCTGAAGCTCCAATACTTTGGCCACCTATACAAAGAGCCCACTGACTGGAAAAGACCCTGAAACTGGGAACGATTAAGGCAAAAGGAGAAGAGGGTAGTAGAGGATGAGATGGTTAGATAGCATCATTGATTCAATAGACATGATTCTGAGCAAACTCCAGTAGATAGTGAAGGACAGAAAAGCCTGGCATGCTATAGTCCATGGGCTTACAGAGAGTCAGACACAACTCGGCAACTGAACAACAATACTTACAATACTTATATTTAAATTAGCATTGCATTAAACATTATAGTAAATACAGATTTTTAATAGGCAATACAAATATAAAATTGCAAATTCAGAAAATTTGCATGATTCTCTACTATGAACATGGTAGAGAGATTCCTATGATAGAGGAGAGAAATCAGCTTTGGTGAGATTTTTCAGGGAACACCTGGCTGAGGAAGGAAGATAAACTGACAATTGATAGATGAGAAGGGCCAGCCAGCCACATAAAGAGCTGCGGGCAGGAGAGTCTACACTGACGGACAGCACAAAGGATGTTCCCAGAGAGGAAGCAACCCGCGAGTTAAAGGAGTGCAGTGTAGCTGAAACAGGGAAAAGAGGTAAAACAGGGAGGTTGAGACAAAGCTGTCGAGGTACTAACCATGACCCAGTCACTACCCAAAGTCTATTCCTGGTTTGGCCCCTGGAATGGAAGCTAATCTACCTTTCATAATAATACCAAGTCAAAGACAGTGCTTTCAGAATTCTCCTGCCCACCAGTCCAAGGGGGTACTTTCACTAAGCAGTCCCAAGATGAGAGTACCACCACCCCCCATATATTTTCCACTTTGTAGACAAGGGAAGAAGCGGGAAGAGACAAAATGGGAGATTAGGATTGAGATACATACACTAGTGTTACTGCTAAGTCGCTTCCGTCATGTGCGACTCTTCGCAACCCGATGGACAGCAGCCCGCCAGGCTCTTCTATCCATGGGATTCCCCAGGCAAGAATACTGGAGTGAGGAATGAGATATATAAACTACCAGGTATAAAATAGATAGCTAGTGGGGAGCTGCTGTATAGCACATGGAGCTCAGCTCAGTGCTCCGTGATGACCTAGAGGAGTGGGAGGGAGGCTCAACTGGGAGGGGATATATGTGTACATATAGCCGATTCACAGTGTTGTACAGCAGAAATGAACATGATATCGTAAAGCATTTATCCTCCAATTTTAAAAAAAAGAGCGTAAGAATAGGTTCAAGGAATACTCTTGTCACTACCATGATGTTTACATGCTAGACTTGCATTCAGATGGTGAGAATAATGCTGCTGGTGCTGCTGATTACAACTGACAGCTAAACTCACATTTGATGATTAACTGTCTGCCAGGATCTAGGTGAAAAACTCCATGATTTAATCCTCACAAGCATATATACTTGTCACAGAGCCAGAGTCAGGGGTATTGCGAGTATATCTGGGTGAGGAAGGGGTTAAGAAAGGTCATGGTTTCTTTCAAGTACGTTTGTCATAACGGCATGAAAAATCGGGTGTCACGGCCTGTTTATGTTACAGAATCACTGTTTCAGAAATAAAATACAGGAATGTTTAGGCTTGTCCTTGAGCTGGACTTGGGAACTCATGGTCCACAAAGCAAAACACATTGCTTCCAACATTCTCCAAACAAGAATCCTAAGATCTGACAGCTGATAGAAACTTTATGACAAAATAATTAGGACTTTCTAAAGAAGTGGTTGCATTGTCTTCCTTATAAGGAGTACATATGAGGGAGAAACACTTCTTGTAGACTAGGCTTGCTCCAGCTCTAGTCCAGTGTATTTTCTACACTGTAGGCAGGGCATTTTTCTAATTTTTTTCTGTCTTTTTTTTTTTCCATTTTTTAAAAAATCTTATTTTATTTTTTAACTTTACAATATTGAATTGGTTTTGCCATATATCAACATGAATCCACCACAGGTATACACGTGTTCCCCATCCAGAACCCTCCTCCCTCCTCCCTCCCCGTACCATCCCTCTGGGTCATCCCAGTGCACCAGCCCCAAGCATCCAGTATCGTGCATCAAACCTGGACTGATGACTCGTTTCATATATGATATTATACATCTTTCAATGCCATTATCTCCCCAGCCCCAAAACCTTCTTCATTCTTAGGCATGGGGTTGGATGTATGGCTTTGAACCACTAGAAAATGCTCTTCTCAAGCACGCCCCAGGCTTTCTCTGGAGCCCGCACAGACCTTGAGACCTTAACTAGTTGCCTTGAGCATTCCACTGGACTGACCTCAGGATGCTCCCAACTCTGCTCGCCATCCTCCTGTTAACTCTGGATTTGCCTTGTGCTTTTCTTTCTCACCACAGCTCTGTACCTACGTCGCATTGGTTAACACCCTCTCCTGGTTGAGTTTACTCCTAGAGTTTCCACAAGATCTCACCCTGAAATGCAAGTGAGACACATCCTACAGAATTTATCTTTTGATTTTGTTCAGGCATGAGCTTTTAGGACATTGCCCTCAAAATGATTTGTGTTGCAAAAACCACTATGAGCCTAGAGAAATTTGGTAAGATCTTTCGAGAAGCTGCCAAATTAGTAAACCAAAGCAAAAATCCCACATTCAGCTTCTAGTCTCACATACTTTCTCTTTCCTGGACCTAGGAAAACCCTAACCATTCTCTATTCCATCTGTGCTTTCCTCCAAGTGTTTTGAGACTCAGAAGATAACACCTTCCACTTCCGAACAGATCAATTTCTAAGTGTGTTTAATGAAACTGATGTCATAAGAAAAACAAACAATATCACAGATCCTCCAAAAGATAATCTTCCTGATAATTCAGTGCTTGTTTTCTTAATTCAAGAATGACTAGCATCCAAAGAATTTTGAAGGCATATGGAAAACAAAAAGGAGCTAGCATGCATTGTATAATTTCTTTTGGACACATGCATGCTGCACTAGGCATGTTACACAATTTAGCTCTTAAGTCCAGACGGCATGCCCCTCAGTTATTCCATAGAAGAGCATAAAGCTCTCTGGGTTGCATGATAGAAATCCCCTTTAAATCTTCTGTAGTAAGTTCCTTGGGGCATGTTGTTTTCTTTACCACTATATCTCAAATGTTAAAACACATAGGTTTTACTAAATATTTCTGAAATGAATATGTTTTTCTGATTGTATAAATATCTAAGTATGGTAGGAAATATAAATACCACAAAATTACATGACTTGAAAAGTGATCATTTCCTCAAAATTACCCTTCACTCCCCACAACACAAACACTGCTGGGTGAATTACTTTTCACTTGCACACCGGTGCCTTCTGTTTCTTGCTCTAACTGAAATCTCATTCTCTGTTCCCCTTTCCTGGTTCTCAGCTGTCGTCCCACTTCC
This sequence comes from Bos grunniens, assembly GCF_055505025.1. Taxonomy (NCBI): domain Eukaryota; kingdom Metazoa; phylum Chordata; class Mammalia; order Artiodactyla; family Bovidae; genus Bos; species Bos grunniens. The sequence goes on from NC_141190.1 coordinate 12,588,656, forward strand.
CCTAGAGTGGTTCTCTGCCACTTGTGTCTGCCCAGTACCACTGCTTTCCTCAGGTAATATTCTTCTCTCATGACCATCATGCATTTTGGCTCAGGGCCTGCCAGGAACAGGACCCCCATCTCCCAACTTCAGTGACTGGTTCTCTCATAGTGAACACATCACCACGGTCATGAGACTGGAGGACTCTGATTGGCCAGACCTGTGGCTTGGTGTGGAATACCCACAAGGAAGTTTCTGGCCACAAGCCCCAACTACCACAAGATAAAAAGCAGCCTATTCATCAGACCAGCCTGGCTTCCAGTAAAGGTCAAATTTAAACCGCCTCAAGCCCATTGGAATTCTGTAGAAGTCTCCAGAGTCATGTTGCAGAGATACTCTCCTTAGCTACTACACATACATCCTAGCCTGACTGGGTTGTGATCTGGATTCACAGACAGAGCTGTCCCTTTGTAACTCTGATTTGTTCCTATTGACAATAAAGCATTTATCCACCACAGGCAATGTTTACCAGAGTTTCACTTCTCTTCTGGTTTCCTGTCAACTCTTTCTGGGTGCTCTGCGTGGACAACTGTGGTCAGCTGCCTCCAACAGAAAATGTCTGTTGTCTTAGTCACCAATTCTGGACACTCATATTGACGTTCTGCTGCAAAGCATCTTCATCACATATAGACACTTATCCTTGTTTGGGTAAAAATATTGTACGTACGATAGATAGAGTAACAGAGATGACCCAAAGCAATAGCAACTCAATTGCACATTTTACTATTATCTTCAAAGTATTTTCTAAGAATAAACTCCCCTTTTCTACTACTTCTCAAAATATTTTTTTTTAATAAACTGAAGCTAGTATGTCATAAAATGAAGATTTCATCCAGGGGTAAATTCTAAGAGATACTCTGGCTCAGCGTCGTCTTGAGCAAGCCCAGGTAGCACTGTTCACTGGGGTTTCTCTGCTTCCTGGGAAGCAGATCCACTCTAGTTGCACAGGATTGAAAGATGGGGCCCACATGGTTTGGGGTAAATTTCTGCATTTCTTTCTTACCCCTGAAAAAATGATTTCATAGAATAAGAGTATAGAGTTTTGATTTCAATTCATCAAAACTGATCGATTAAAACCAGAAAAAAAAAATTAAAAGCAAAGCCCTCAGAACATCAGTACTATTTTTTTTTTTTCCTGCATCTTTTGCTTTACAAGAGCTTTGCTAAAAGCTTTCAGTAACCTTGAGGTTCTTAGGGCATGAGCTACCCTTCTCCTTGCATGGCCCTGTAATAAACCTTTCTCTGTTCCAAACTCAAAAAAAAATTAAAAAAAGAAATGGAGTCCAAATCAAAGAGCTAGTGGTTTTCTTGTCAAAATGAAAAAGTCAACCCTCTATCAACAGATAACATGACTTCTCCTAGAGGCAAGTGTCATCATGGTTCAGACCTTAGCTATCCCACCTTCCCATTGTGGTACCCACAGCAAGTTAACTTTTTATAACGGAGGTAATACACAACTTTGGTGAACATACTGGCTTAAGAAACAAAAGCATAATAGAAATTGATATTTGGTGCCTTTTTCCCAAACTAGTTTAAGAGTACCATCCTCAATGTAAACCACAAGGTTTTGCATCCCCTAATATCATTGCGAGCCTTCGTTACTCAAACACCCTTTAGGAATTTAAGAAAAACTTCCTGTTAACTTGTTAGGATGAAGTAGGTTTGCAATGAAGTTGTTTTTACTAAAATTCTGTTTTTTCATGTTCTACATATTGTGAAATAAAATTCATATTTTATGGAAACATGAAAAGATGGAAAATATGAAATATGAAAATTTAAACATGAAAAAGTGTCCTCTGCACTTTGGCCTGCTCGCTCCCCTCTACTGTGCATTGTGCACCTGTATTGAGTGTCCACCAAACCACCCCCTTCAGTAGAAGTAACAGCTCAACCATAAAGAACAACATGAGCTGTTGAACAGCATCAGCAAGACAACTCTTTAAAAGATAACATTCCTTCTTAATCTTTTTTTCCTTCTTAATCTTGTAAGGGGCCACAATGATATTTAGATTTGGATTGTGTAAACTGTCAATAATACATCATTTAATGTACAGCCGTCTGTCTCAAACTTACACAACTATGCCTTGACTTCTAACATGCAGAACAATTCTCAGAGCTTTCTGAGATGTAGTTTCTGAGTTATTATCCTCAATTTGACTAGAATAGAAATGTCTATTTCTTTTACTATTTTGATTAATTTATTTTAATTGAGGCTAATTGTTTACAATATTGTAGTGGTTTTTGCTATACATTAACATGAATCAGCCATGGGTGTTATGTGTCCCCCAAGCTGAAGCCCCCTCCCACTTCCTTCCCCATCCTATCCCTCAGGGTTTTTCCAGTGGATTGGCTTTGAGTGCCCTGTTTCATGCATCAAACTTTGACCGGTCATTTATTTCACATATGGTAATATACATGCTTCAGTGCTATTCTCTCAAATCATCCCACCCTTGCCTTCTCCCACAGAGCCCAAAAGACTGTTCTTTATATCTGTGTCTATTTTGCTGTCTCACATACAGGGTCATCATTCAGATCAGATCAGATCAGATGCTCATTCGTGTCCGACTCTTTGCGACCCCATGAATCGCAGCACACCAGGCCTCCCTGTCCATCACCAACTCCCGGAGTTCACTGAGACTCACGTCCATAGAGTCAGTAATGCCATCCAGCCATCTCATCCTCTGTCGTCCCCTTCTCCTCCTGCCCCCAATCCCTCCCAGCATCAGAGTCTTTTCCAATGAGTCAGCTCTTCGCATGAGGTGGCCAAAGTACTGCAGTTTCAGCTTTAGCATCATTCCTTCCAAAGAAATCCCAGGGCTGATCTCCTTCAGAATGGACTGGTTGGATCTCCTTGCAGTCCAAGGGACTCTCAAGAGTCTTCTCCAATACCACAGTTCAAAGCATCAATTCTTCGGCGCTCAGCCTTCTTCACAGTCCAACTCTCACATCCATACATGACCACTGGAAAAACCATAGGCTTAACTAGACGAACCTTGTTAGCAAAGTAATGTCTCTGCTTTTGAATATGCTATCTAGGTTGGTCGTAACTTTCCTTCCAAGGAGTAAGTGTCTTTTAATTTCATGGCTGCAGTCACCATCTGTAGTGATTTTGGAGCCCAGAAAAATAAAGTCTGACAGTTTCCACTGTTTCCCCATCTATTTCCCATGAAGTGATGGGTCATCATTACCATCTTTCTAAATTCCATATATATGTGTTAATATACTGTATTGGTGTTTTTCTTTCTGACTTACTTCTCTCTGTATAATAGGTTCCAGTTTCATCCACCTCATTAGAACTGATTCAAATGCATTCTTTTTAATGGCTGAGTAATATTCCATCGTATATGTGTACCACAGCTTTCGTATCCATTCGTCTGCCGATAGACATCTAGGTTGCTTCTGTGTCCTAGCTATTGTAAACAGTGCTGTGATGAACATTGGGGTACGTGTGTCTTTCAATTCTGGTTTCCTCAGTGTGTATGCTGAGCAGTGGGATTGCTGGGTCATATAGCAGTTCTATTTCCAGTTTTTTAAGGAATCTCCACACTGTTCTCCATAGTGGCTGTACTAGTTTGCATTCCCACCAACAATGTTATGAGGGTTCCCTTTTCTCTGCACCCTCTCCAGCATTTATTGTTTGTAGACTTTTTGATAGCAGCCATTCTGACTGGCCTGAGATGGTACCTTATTGTTATGAGTGAAGTTGAGCATCTTTTCATGTGTTTATTAGCCATCTGTATGTCTTCTTTGGAGAAATGTCTATTTAGTTCTTTGGCCCATGTTTTGATTGGGTCATTTATTTTTCTGGTATTTAAGCTGCATGAGCTACTTGTATATTTTTGAGATTAATTCTTTGTCAGTTGTTTCATTTACTATTACTTTCTCCCATTCTGAAAGCTGTCTTTTCACCTTGTTTATAGTTTCCTTCATTGTGCAAAAGCTTTTAAGTTTATTTAGGTCCCATTTGTCTGTCTTTGATTTATTTCCATTACTCTGGGAGGTGGGTCATAGAGGATCCTGCTGTGATTTATGTCAGAGATTGTTTTGCCTATGTTTTCCTCTAAGAGTTTTATAGCTTCTGTTCTTATATTTAGATCTATAATCCACTTTTGAGTTTATTTTTGTGTATGGTGTTAGAAAGCATTCTAGTTTCATTCTTTTACAGGTGGTTGACCAGTTTTCCAAGCACCACTTGTTAAAGAGATTGTCTTTTCTCTATTGTATTTTCTTTCCTCCTTTGCAAAGACAAGGTGTCCATAGGTTTGTAGATTTATCTCTGGGCTTTCTATTTTGTTCCATTGATCTATATTTCTGTCTTTGTGCCAGTACCATACTGTCTTGACGACTGTAGCTTTGTGGTATAGTCTGAAGTCTGGTAGGTTGATTTCTCCAGTTCCATTCTTCTTTCTCAAGATTGCTTTGGCTATTTGAGGTTTTTTGTACTTCCATACAAACTGTGAAATTATTTGTTCTAGTTCTGTGAAAAATACCATTGGTAGCTTGATAGGGATTGCTTTGAATATGTAGATTGCTTTGGGTAGTATACTCATTTTCACTATATTGATTATTTCAGTCTATGAACATGGTATATTTCTCCATTTGCATCATCTTTGATTTCTTTCATCAGTGTTTTATATTCATTGACAATTTCAGATCAACTTCAAATTCAGCTGTCTTTCTCACACCTCATCCTCGTTTCTTGTCGTTTCCTCTTTCCACAGCTCTCATCCTCTGAGTCATATTCCCAGCAAGTCAGTCTATGATTTAGCTAAAATTAAGAGAGACTATTCCTATGAAATGTTTAGTAGTGAGTATACAAATTTTACCTCTGCGGAAGTATAAACTGTTTTGAGCACTATTCCATTTTGGCAAACAAATGCAACTAGTTAAACAATAAACTGTCAATTTACTTATCCAGGACAGTCTCTCAGTACACTTCCAGTCATTTTGCCAGTATATGTGATCTAGAATAGCAGATTTCAACTGTGCATGTTTACTTATACACGATTTTTTTTTCAACAACAAATACCCTGGTTGCAATGGAACACACAGGTGCTCGTGGCAGTGGGGCAGCCACAGTGACAAAGACGTAGACCAGAAGCAGTGACTCCACAAGGGCCCTTAGGAGGTTTGCCTGGGTATACAGGCTAGTCAGTAAAGGAAAAAGGAACGTACACTTCCTGAGTACCTATGTGCTTGGTAATAAGCCATTAGAGATAACCAAGAAGGGACAGAAACTTTTCCGATGACAAACTCTTGGAAATTTTTCTGAGCCCTGTGATTTCTAGCAAGACATGCTGAAAGAGTGATCATGAGCATCTCTAGCCTAGCTCCAAAAATGGATGTTTTCAGGCTGACAACAAACAAGTTCCTTCTTCTAGAACAAGCATATTTTTCTGTTCCTTTTCAGTGCTGCCTGCTTCCAAATTATTAACCCCTTAATCATATGATTGCAAGCAAGTGGTGCAGTTAGGAGAGATGGGAGACAACAGCCTCCCATGAAAGAGGCCCTCCATCTGCAGTCCCCTGAAGACACCTGTTGTCTGTTGCCTCAGAAGGACCTGGACTTTTCGAGCATTTTGGTGCTTGTAGCAAGTCAGATCAGACAAATGTAAGCAATCACACAGTTCCCTTCTACTGATTAACATCAGCCAACAGAGTCACTTGTCATCTGGTGACTATCCGATAGAGAAGAAAATTCAGAGTAAAGGCTTATTGCCTTTAGTTCTGGAGTCACTTGCATTTCCAAACTCCACTGCTGAACAAATCTGGCTCTCAGATTCTCTAACATCTAATTCTTATATTAGAAACTCCTCTTTTCTCTCCTCTACTATCAAGTGCCCTCAAGACTGATGGCCACCCAATTGCCCTGTATCAGTCGCCTTACCAGCCCTCTCCAAGCTGGAGGATGAGTATGGTTTCTGGCACTCACTCAGGAAACATCAGTGCCAGTCCTCTTATGTCTGTCCTTCTAGGGGAGAAAAAAAGCCTATCTAGCACTAATGTCCCAGTACTCTGCTCAGTGGTCTGGCCACTTCTGAGGTAGCTACTCCCTGTGTCATGCAAGAGAATATGAGGAAAATAAAATCAATGTTGAGGTTTCTTGTGCTAGTGATAAAGAATCCTCCTGCCAGTGCAAGAGACGCAAGAAACGCAGCTTTGATTCCTGGGTTGGGAAGATCCCCTGGAAAAGGAAATGGCAACCCACTCCAGTATTCTCGCCTGAAAAATCACATAGACAGAGGAGCCCGGCAGAATATAATCCAAGGGGTCTCTAAAGAGTCAGACACAACTGAGCACAACATTGAGGTTCCAGCCGGCACAGTGAAGGCTCCCCCAGCTCTCTTTGAGTGAAACGGCTACTCCCAGCCCATCTATAACCTGTGTACTCTTCTACTGAAATGCCAATAACCTCTTGTACTTTTTAATGATTATTTGTCTCTCTTTAGAAGAGGGAATGCTGAAGAGGGACAGATAATTTGTCTCATTTACCTATCCAAAGTGTTTACCTCAGTTTTGACACATGAGCTCCTCAATCAATTTGTCAGATTGAATATTTTTACATCCTAAAATTCATTCTAGAAGAGGTTGAGAATAAAAAATGTAATAACCACTAATTATTACAGAAAGTACTGATATGAAATGAATAGCATTTTGATTTTTCATAGACAATAAAGAACTAAATGTGTTGCTGCTGCTGCTGCTAAGTCGCTTCAGTCGTGTCCGACTCTGTGCGACCCCATAGACAGAAGCCCACCAAGCTCCCCCGTCCCTGGGATTCTCCAGGCAAGAACACTGGAGTGGGTGTGTTAGCATTCTCCAAAGAACCAGTGGTGCACATACATGTATGCATGTACATGTATGGGGTTTCTTATAAGGAACTGGTTCCAGCAGCCATTAAGGCTGGCAATCCCAATTTCTGCAGTTGGCAAGCTGCAGACCAGGGGAGCTGGTGGTGTAATTTAAACTAAATGTTAGCAGATTTGAGATCCAGCAGTTGCCAACATTTCAGTTTTGGATTAAAGGCATGAAAAAGTCTCTATCCCAACTCAAAGGCAGTCCAGCAAGTAGTCCCTCTTGTTCAGGGGAGAGTCAGCCTTTTTGTTGTCGTTATGCCTTCAACTGATGGAATGAGGGCCACCCACCTAGGAAGGGCACTCTGCTTTACTCAGTCCATCAATTTAAACGTTAAACTAATCCAAGCACACTCTCACAGAAACACCCAAGCTTTTGATTTTTCATAGACAATGAAGAATTAACTATGTTAGTGTTCCCCAAAGAATCAGTGGTGTAGGTCCATGTACACAGGTACATGTATGGGGTTTATTATAAGGAATTGGTTCCAGCAACCATTAAGGCTGACAGTTTTTCCAAATATTGTGGGCACCATGTGCCCAAACAGGTTGACATATAAAATCTATCACATTGAGTATGTAAAAGTCTAAAGTGAATGGATCATCCCCTCTCTCCTCACATTCACTCAACAAACACTTAATAAGGACATACTATCTGCCAGGCATTACAGATTCTCTTGCTTCCCTCTCTTTTCTCTCATAGGGTCTAACATTCTGCCAAGGTGATGGGTGCACCCACATGACAGAAGGGACAAGTGAGCTGGGGCAGCACAGACATGATTGGAAACAATCAACATGAAAATGCCCAAGCAGAGCCCCCAAGCAGGACTCTTCACTCTGATTTTCATTTCTAGACAATACTGCTAGGGAGAAATGCTTCCTCCCAGAGAAATCAAAGAAACATTTACTTGGAATGATTCACACAAAGGCTCTCAAACTTGACTGTACTTTTAAAATCACCCAGGGAGCTTTAAAAGCCACTTATGCCTGAGCACTGATTAAATCAGAACATCTGGGGGTGGAGCCAAAGCATTCATAGTTTTTAAAAGCTCCCAAAGTGATTCTGATGTGTAGCCAGGGTTGAGAATCACCGATTTACATTAATTTACACAATCTTATGTGTTAGGCTTCTGATTGTAATTATTCAAGTAGTCACTTGCCTGTGGGGCTTCCCAGGTGGCTCAGTGGTAAAGGAACCCACCTGCCAATGCAGGAGACACAGGTTAAATCTCTGGATCATGAAGATCCCCTGGAGGAGGAAATGGCAACAATCCAGTATTGTTGCCTGGAAAATTCCATGGCCAAAGGAGCCTGGCAGGCTACAGTCCATAGGGTCACAAAGAGTCAGACAAAACTCAGCAACTGAGCATGCGCACATGCACTTGTCTGTACTCTATTCATCATTCTTGCTGGGGTAGCTGATAAAGATGAGGAGCGGTACAGGACTGATAATGAACACCTGGTTAAGCTGTCCAGTTGGCTGGGGGGAATCAGCCCAGTGTTGCCACTGATAACAAGTTTTGGTCTGAGATTCAGTGGCCCGTGCCTGTGTGTCAGCCACTTGCTAGGACCACTCCCACTTGCTCTGTCTTCCTCAGTCTTGGTGCCATTGTTTGTTTTCAGTGACAGAGCCCAATATCAATGTCTGATCCACTTGCTTTGTCCTCTCTCACCCAAGCTTGTTACCAATTTTTCAAAGTAATGGGTAAAATTGTGTAGCTTATTTCTTCTACTGAGGTAGCATTGCACTTATGGCAGAAAATGAAGAGGAACTAAAAAGCCTCTTGATGAAAGTGAAAGAGGAGAGTGAAAAAGTTGGTTTAAAGCTCAACATTCAGAAAACTAAGATCATGGCATCCAGTCCCATCACTTCATGGGAAATAGATGGGGAAACAGTGGAAACAGTGTCAGACTTTATTTTGGGGGGCTCCAAAATCACTGCAGATGGTGACTGCAGCCATGAAATTAAAAGACGCTTACTTTTTGGAAGGAAAGTTATGACCAACCTAGACAGCATATTCAAAAGCAGAAACATTATTTTGCCAACAAAGGTCCGTCTAGTCAAGGCTATGGTTTTTCCAGTGGTCATGTATGGATGTGAGAGTTGGACTGTGAAGAAAACTGAGTGCCAAAGAATTGATGCTTTTGAACTGTGGTGTTGGAGAAGACTCTTGAGAGTCCCTTGGACTGCAAGGAGATCCAACCAGTCCATCCTAAAGGAGACCAGTTCTCGGTGTTCTTTGGAAGGAATGATGCTGAAGCTGAAACTCCAGTACTCTGGCCACCTCATGCGAAGAGTTGACTCATTGGAAAAGACTCTGATGCTGGGAGGGATTGGGGGCAAGAGGAGAAGGGGACGACAGAGGATGAGATGGCTGGATGGCATCTCTGACTTGATGGACATGAGTCTGAGTGAACTCCGGGAGTTGGTGATGGACAGGGAGGCCTGGCGCGCTGCAATTAATGGGGTCACAAAGAGTTGGACATGACTGAGCAACTGAACTGAACTGAACTGAGCACTGCAGATTCCTCACAGTAAGAGGCAATGGATTTTCCACTTATGGTCAAGGCAGCCCAGCTACAAAAGCAGAAGCAGCCTGGTTTATGCCAAATGGGCTCCCACAAAGAGGCAGGGATGATGGAGTGCAAAACAGTTTTCTGAACCCCACAGAAATGGACACTAGTCCATCTGCTGCTGCTGCTGGACCAAGAGGGGGCATCTTTCAGGGGGAGGCAGTTAAGCCCAAAGTCTTCCTCTCCCCGAGGTCCTGTCTCCCGTAACTAATGGGGTCAATTCTGGGAGACTCGGGACTTTCAGGGGTGATATACCTGAGAGGTTTAAGAACATAGGCTGTCCAGATGCCATAACTCAAATTAGAATTCCAACATTACCACTATTACCAATGTGACTTGGGGCCAAATTACTTAACCTCTCTCATTTATTTGCTCAGTAATGATAGCACTTGCCTATTAGAGTTGCTTTGTAATTATAAGATATAAAGTGTGTGGAAGGGTTATTTGGCACAGTGCTTGGCATAGAGTAATGCTCAAATAAACATTAGCTATTCTTAATGTAAATGTACCCCCCAGAAGTACATGTGTTTTGGATTATAACTAGTGACTAAGGAATTTTCATGTCCCATCAGAGTCTGGGCCACCTGTCATGAATACTAACTGTTAGCTTAGTCTCACCACACCCCAAGCCAGGGAGAAGTCAAGCTGGTGGCCCATTAGGAATCACCCCATGCCCACATCACATCAGCCATTAGCAATAGGTGGACCCAGTCCTACATGGTAGACTCATCTTTCTGCCATATCAAATGTATAACCAGTCCCCACTCTACTGGTTTCCAATCCCAATCTCTCTCTAGTCTATCTCAAAAACTGAAGTGGGCCCTCAACTCCAGCCAGTTACTTAGAGGGCTTGAACCTTTGCCCTAATTCATGCAAACTCCTTTCCTCTAGGGGGCAGGTCTATGACCAACCCCATCCATCTTCATGCCTCCAAGTCCTGACTGAAAGCATTCCCTCAAAACAGACATCTCCCCAAGTAGCCACTACCCCCAGCCTACACAGGACTCAATTCTCTGACTTGATATTCAGCTGCCAGGCTACCTACTAGTCTGGTGTTCTAATATATCTCCTCACATCCCTAACGAGAAGGAAGAGTTAGTTTAACTTTGGTCCAGCTAGCTCCCTCCCCCTCAGTAAGAGTTATGAGTGTCCCACAGAGTCACGCTTACACTGGGGATCTTAATCACCTTTGCTTCCAAAACACTATCCCTCACCTGCCTGCTGATCAAATCTTTGATCTTTAGCACATGTGAGTTTCTCCTCTTGCTCCCAACTCTCCTCCACTCAACTTTGATATTTCAGGGTAAGAATCATTTAATATATGATGGATGTCAAATACAGCAGTCAGTACACAATTCCATGACAAACAGATTAATCTGTAGCAAAAGATCAGGATCCAAGTTTAATCCATTTTCTATGGCTTATGTGTGCATGCTGTCACTTCAGGTGCGTCTGACTCGTTGTGACCCATGGGCCATAGCCCTCCAGGCTTCTCTGTCTATGGGATTCTGGAGGCAAGAATACTGGAGTGGGTTGCCATTCTGTTCTCCAGGGGATCTTCCTGACCCAGGGATCAAGCTTGGGTCTCTTATGTCTCTTGCATTAGCAGGCTGGTTCTTTACCACTAGCACCACCTGGGGAGGCCTTCTATGGCTTGTAAACATTTCATAAACTTCTTTTGGTCTTTATATTACTTAAAACTATAAGCTTCTCCATATTTAACATAATAGAAGTAACCCAAGTCAACGGTGAGGGGCTGCAAATTTTTCTTCATTTATTCAATATCTTCATATGTGTATTTGTTCAGACAATGGGCTCCTGAATTTGGATTCCCAGGGAGAAGGTCAGCCACTTCCACTGCTCTGGGTCACGTTTCCAAACTTCACTGCATAAGAGGAGATGTGGCCCAATCCACATTTTCCCAGTAGAGAAACTTCTCTACCCATCATGAATTCCCTTGGAAGATAATTTCTCACCATCTGAGCATGTCTGCCTTTCTGTATGACTTGATAATATTTGGGGGTCAAAATGTTTGCCAGTGGAACACTGTTGAACTAACCTAGTCGAGTGCTTCCCAAAGCATGGGATACACTCCACTAGAAAATGATAAGTTGTAGGGAATACATAGAACATTAAATAACAGTGAGTCACATGGTGAGATATTATTCTCTCTTCAAATCTCTTCCAGCCTCTCTGGTCCAGGAGAAGGTTTCAGTTTTGTGCTAATATATCTCCAACACCTCTCTTATACTTTCTAAATTGCCTTTTACAGAGAAGCCTGTGTCCCAGAATCTTCAGACTACCTTGTCTATCTTGGATTAACAAGGCTTTATTTTCATGTATTCATTTTATGGTTACCTGCTATTTGTGATGTGCAAACAATTTTTTTTTTTAATTTTCAGTCATTATAGAACATTTCCTTTAAAAAATTTAAAATGAGTCAACTTAAAAGAGTAGCAAGTTAGAATACAGGCATACTCATGTTGCAAAACTTGCCAAGGTAACACACAAGTTGAAACTCAGCTCCTGATTTTATCAATGACACCTGGGGACCTGATGACGATACTGATGCCCATGGTCGCAATGTTTGGTTGATAGTGAAGCTGAGACAAGAACCAGGCCTTTCAACCCTGAGTCAGTGCTGCTCCATAATTCCATTAGGTGCTTGACAAAGTAAAAGAGGAACATAGTCAGTCTTAATGTGCTTGTGTATCCTGGTCAGGACTACTACACTTACTTCACACCTGGCTGGGAAACCTTCCGGTGCAGCATTTAAAAAGAGACTTCCTAGAGACTATTATATAGAGTGAAGTAAGTCAGAAACAGAAAACAAACAGTTATCACATACTAATGCATATATATGGAATCTAGAAAGGTGATCCTGATGAACCTATTTGCAGAGCAGCAATGGAGACACGGACAAAGAGAACAGACTTATGAACACAGCTGGAGGAGGGCAGTCGGGAGAGGGTGGGAGGTTTGAAGACAGTAACATGGAAACCTACATTATCATATGTAAAATAGATAGCAAATGGGAATTTGCTGTATGATTCAGGGAACTCAAACCAGGGTTGAGATGGGCAGGATGGGGAGGGAGGTAGAAGGGATGTTCAAGTGGGAGGGGACGTGGGTAAACCTATGGCTGATTCATGTTGATGTTTGGTATAAACCAATGCAATACTGTAAAGCAATTATCCTTCAATTAAAAATAAATGAATAAGTAAAATTACAAATTTGCTACCAAAAAAGTGACTTCCTTCTCCTATGTACATCTTCTAGGTTGTATATTAACGTTTAGGCCTTCATTTCAGAAATAAGGAGAAATAAAGTGAGTTTATTACAGGATAGTGAATGTTTTGCCTCAATTTCACAAGTGAGAAAATAAGAAAAAAATGCTTTTGAAATTAAGCTGCTGCTGCTAAGTCGCTTCAGTCGTGTCTGACTCTGTGCAACCCCACAGACGGCAGCCCACCAGGCTCCCCTGTCCCTGGGATTCTCCAGGCAAGAACACTAGAGTGGATTGCCATTTCCTTCTCCAATGCATGAAAGTGAAAAGTGAAAGTGAAGTCACTCAGTCGTGTCTGACCCTCAGCGACCCCATGGACTACAGCCTTCCAGGCTCCTTCATCCATGGGATTTTCCGGGCAAGAGTACTGGAGTGGGGTGCCATTGCCCCTCCTTTGAAATTAAGCAGCAGTCCCCAATTAGACAATAGCATAATTACATCCAATATTGTAACAGTACTATTTTTTTATGTCAACAATCACCTAGTTATTTAATTCCCTAATGCAAAACAAGGCAGAATGTTATCTTTTGCTGAGAGATTAATATATTGTAAGGAAAAATGACCTCCCACACACTAAGCACAGGAGGCAGTGTTTTTTGCCACATAGAGAACAGACTGGATACACATCTCACCATTGAGGGAATACAGTGTTTTCAAAGAACATACACACTTTTAAGATACCATTTCTTTCCACACTTAAGATTATTCTTTGCAGCTGATTATCATTAGATTTCTCATTGCCTAGAAACTTTAGGTTCATCCATGGCCTATCGGGGTAGCTCAGATGTAATTACAAGTAACAAACATTGGTGGGCCATGGCCAAGCCTACTGTAGCTTTAACCAACCTGCAGTAGTTACTTTTATTGGAAACTCTGCTAAGTATTTTGCATGTATTACTTCACATACCCTTCACAACACCCCTGTGATCCCTCTCTTTTGTATAAGGAATCCAAAGCTTAGAAAAGTTAAATTCTTACCCAAAGGTACAAGAAGTTGCAGAACCAGGATTTGAATGTACACGTTTCTGACTCCCCAAAGCAAACAGCTAAACACAAACTCTCAGAACTTGCCATGACAATGCAGCACTCTGTGCCAAGTAGGTGGCACAGTTAACTCAGACCAAATCATAGTTTACTCATAACCTCTACAGGCTGGTTATTTCTAAAAAATTTCCAGGTTGATAATGGTGTTGAAATAAGAAAGGATTTTCTTAATCACCATTTTTAGGGAAAAAAAGTTAGTAATAACCCATAATGCAGCCATTTTTTAAAATAAAAAATTCACTTACATAAAATTATAGAATAATAAAATATCTATGTAACTGTAATAGTTTTCTTGTTAATGCTAGAAAAAAATAATTACCAAACTTAGTGACTTAGAACAACACATATTTGTTCTTTTACAGCTCTGAAGGTCTGAAGTCCAAAAACAGTCTCACAGAGCTGAAGTCAAGGTGTCGGCAGGCTGCGTCCTTCTGGAAGCTCTGAAGGAAAATTCCTTTCCTGGACTTTTCAGCTTCTGCCTCCCTCAGCTCCTGGCTGCTTCCCGGCATTACCACAGCCTCTCGCTACCTCCTTCACATCCACTACTGACTTTGGGTTTCCTGCCCCACTTCTAAACGGATGCTTGTGATGGTATTGGGCCCACCTGGCTACCCCACGCTAACCTCCCCACCTGAAGATTCTTATTTAATCACGACAGTAAAGCCCCTTTTGCCTTGAAAGATAACTTACTCACTGATTTTAGGACATAAACATCTTTAGGCCATTATTGTGTCTAGCGCAATTACCAACATTTACAGGTTTTTTTTTTTTTTACTTGAAACAAAATTTTAAATTAAATTGGAAAGGGATCTAACCTTTATTGTAATTGCCTGCATCCAATTTCCAATGAATTTATGGTTTTCCAGGGCTTAATTTCATGGCTAAGCAATGATTTTCTTTTTTTTTTTTTTCCTTATGGTTGGAAACTTTCTGGAGCACATGGATGCAGTGATGGTGGTTACTAAGCAGCTTGAATGAACGTCTGTGCAGGAACCACTGTGATGGGCATATTTTAAAACGGTTTCCTCCAAGTGATCAGAACAGGGCCAGGCCTCGAGTTTAGAAGCAGCCTGAAATCTGCTGAAAAAAAAAAAAAAAAAAGAGAGAGAGAGAGATTATAAAATGCAGAGGGCAGTTAAATAAATACATTCACTATTAGCAGTTCACTGGGAATAGGTAAGGGAGCAAAGAGAATTAAAGGAGAGAAGAAAACCTGCAGCTTCTTGAGTAATCCATTGAGCCAGTTAATCATGTTCTGATTAAAACACATATAGCAAGAAAACATGCTCCATATTCCTGTAAGGTTTATCTTCTAACTGTGGAAAAGAAGAGATCCACAGTGCTAAGAAGCCCTTGTTATGGGAAGGAATACCAACCAACCAACCAACCAACCACTTGGCAAATTCTGAGCACGGCAAGCCCATGCAGAAATATATTTGTTTTGTTTTGTTTCTCATTTGAATTGGTATTTAGAGAACATCCACTCACTTAATGCCCTTAGGAGAGACGGACAGTCTCCTGGCATCTCATTCTGATTAAAAAAAAAAAAAAAGATCCTTACAAGGGTTGCTACACAGATAGAGCCAAATGTTTCAAAGGTTCAAGTTGCTGCTTCTGAAAGAATCAGGTGACGTTGAAACTACATTTGTGAAGAGATCAACACACTTCTAATACTGGAAACTCCTTTTACCTAGATGTTACTGTTTATTCAGGCTTGCTTCTAATGACATTTGAATGTGTATATTCATTTCTTAGGAGGGCATTAACTAATACACAATGTTACTTAATTAAGAAGCTAAAATACAGCTTGTTTAAAAAAATGAGAAAAAATGCTTTGAAGCAACCAGCCATACCTAATAAAATATTCTTATTACCCTAATTAGAATTCTTTTTTATCAGTGAGGAGAGAGAAAAAGAGGGAAAAAAGCCTTTGGGACTGGTTGATTCTAAAACTTGCTCCAGTATTTTTCAAACTTTAATGAATATACAAAACACTCAAGGATGGTGTTAAAATGCAGATTATGGTTTAGTAGGAAGGAGAAGGGGCAAAGGGGAAAAGCAGATGGATTCTGTATTTCTTATAAGTCCCTAAGTGATGTCACAGTGCTACTCTTCCCCCTTTAAGTAATGACCACATAGAAAACTTTATAAAAATAATTACAAATTCCAAAGTACCACTGCAAACTTTCCTGCAGATCTGTAATTTCAACAGGCCCCTTCTGACTGTATCTATATCACCAGCCTTACACTCAATCAATGAGCTGAGGTGGCACAGCCCAAATGCCTGCGGAGGGCATGTGGTTATATAAATATTTGAAATAGATTAATTTTAAAACAGGTACTAAGCTGGTTAGGTTGGAACTAAGCTTCAGACCAGCTTCAATCACTTGCCTTTTAACATGTTTCGCAGTCAGAAAATAATAGCAAATAATGGTATACGTTATAACCTCTGAGTCTAGAGTTGGCAGTCTTAACATTTTGGAGGCCATGTCCCCTGTGAGAATTTGATATAAATTATTTGACATCTACCCCCTAAAAAAGTCTACAAACATCTACACACACATTTCATGAAGAGTTTCAGGAAATTGCATCTTTCCTGGTCTGTCCATGGATTCTTTAAGAGTTTGTGAACGTCTAGCTAATTTTAATTCAGAAGGTATGAAAGAAAATAAAGAATTTTCACACTAAAATAAAGAAATGGTGTTTGCCTGGGATTGCTAATGTGCATCCATACACATGTACTATAGAGTTTTGGCCTGTGTGGTTCTACAGTGGAATTATTTTAACATCTATTCCTGTAAACTGTCTTAGGAATTTATGTTTCATAATATTTTACACTTCACTGTGTAATAATTGAGGGTTATAGAATCGAGCATTACTCGATTAAGTAATGAGCTGCAATATGTGACATTACACTGAAAAAACTCTTCTCATCATTTCTCCTCATTTAAAGATGTCAATTATAAAACATTCACTGTAAAGGGTAAACTAAGAAATACCAGCAAATATTAGTTTTTCACTAATACATGAAAATACATGAAATTTGTACAATACATGAAAAATGTATTGTAACAGCCAAAAAATAAGAGGAAGAGGGATGATCTGAAGATGTATCTAACTAAGCATTTACTGCTGCCTTAGCCACGTGATTACTAATAAGGCTTTGAAGTCAGTACACAAAAGGGCTTTCCTGGTGGCTTAGCTGGTAAAGAATCCACCTGCAATGTGGGAGACCTGGGTTCAATCCCTGGGTTGAGAAGATCCCTTGGAGAAGGCCCACTCCAGTATTCTGGCCTGGAGAATTCCATGGACTGTATAGTTCATGGGGTCGCAAACTAGGACACGACTGAGCGACTTTCACTTCACTAGGTACCAACTTTTCTGTTTTACATGATGAAAAAGGGAGTTCAGAATTTCAGAAACGATTTGCTTGTTTGAATATAAACCTTTCTTGATAAGTAGCCTTGGTGTTTAGAGTCCAGAATACAACTGTGCCATATCACTGGTAATAATGGGAATTACCTTGACCTCTGAGAGTAAAATTTTAAATCAACAGAGAATTGATCAAAGTGAAATTATGCAAAATCAAACCTACAGAAATAGAACTGGTCTCATAAAAGCACAACTTACCTAAGGTCCACATGAATATAATAAATATCCAAAGTAAGACTGTGACAATTGTGAATGGATAGATCAGTCAATGTAGCATCTAAAAGACTTCACAAAATCAAATTATAATAGGGCACGGCCACACCTTAGGAAGTTATGTTCAACAGACTTTAGTTACTCATCCCTAGTATTAGGTGGAAAAACCAAACCATCTTAGCCTAATTCCATTAAATATTTGACCCTTCTGACTTTTTTCTTGATCTTTTGCATTGTGCTATTCCATTGCTGCTGTAACATATTTCCATAAACTAAGTGGCTTTAAAAAAAACATTAATTTATTCTCTTTTAGTTCTGGAGGTTGGATGTCTGAAGTGAAGGTAAAATCAAAGTGTCAACTGGGTGTTTTCTGAAGGCTCCAAGGGTAAAGAATCCTCCTTCTTATCCTATTCCAGCTTATGGTGGCTGTCCATGGGTGTCCCCATCCTTGGATGGTGGCCATCCCACTCGTCTTTGCTTTTGTTGTCACCTTGCCTTTTCCAATCCTAATCGCCCACCTCCATCTTTAAGGGCCCCTGTCATTACATTGCAACCACCTGGATAATTGAGAATGAAAACCTTCCTATCTCAAGATCTTTAAATTAGTAGCATGTGAAAAGTCCCTTTTGCCATATAAGGTTACACAGATTTAGGAATTAGTATGTGGATATGTTGATTTCTGTAAGCTTCAAAACACTGACAATAAGGGTACATACATACGGATTAATTGCTTGGGGCAGACTTACAAACTCACATGCCTGACGTACAAAACCAGACTGTTCATTTTTTTGAGACATACAATATGTATAGAGAAGGCAATGGCACCCCACTCCAGTACTCCTGCCTGGAAAATCCCATGGATGGAGGAGCCTGGTAGGCTGCAGTCCATGGGGTCTCTAAGAGTCAGACACAACTGAGTGACTTCCCTTTCACTTTTCACTTTCATGCATTGGAGAAGGAAATGGCAACCCACTCCAGTGTTCTTGCCTGGAGAATCCCAGGGACGGGGGAGCCTGGTGGGCTGCCATCTATGGGGTTGCACAGAGTTGGACACGACTGAAGCGACTTAGCAGCAGCAGCAGCACAATATGTAAGGACTGAAATATTAAGCTTATATGGAGAGCTCTCCTCCCAATGGAGGAGACGAAAGAGACACAGGTTCAATTCCTGAGTCAGGAAGATCCCTTAGAGGAGGGCATGACAACCAACTCCATTATTCTCACCTGGAGAAACTGACAGGGGAGCTTGGCAGGCTCTAGTCCATAGGATCACAAAGAATTGGACAAGACTGAAATGACCTAGCATAGGTGCACAGTATAATCTTTAGGGCAAACACTAAAAAGACTAATACAAAAAGATATAGCCAAACAGCCAATAGAAAATTAAAATAGAATACTAAAAATATTCAAGTAATCCAAAAAAAGGCAGGAAAGAAAGAAAAGGGGAACAAAAACCAAAGTGAAAAAGAAAACAAATACAATCGGCCTTCCATATTCATGGGTTCTACATCCACAGATTCAACAAACCACAGATCGAAAATATTTGAACACAAAATTCAAAAATTCCAAAAAGCAGAACTTGAATTGGTGGCACTCCAGCAACTATTTTCATAGCTTTTATATTATAAATGATAAATAATCTAGAGATAATTTAAAGTATGTCTGAGAGATCTTATACTATGAAGTCAAGCTATTATTGAACTCTGGAGCCAGTGGCCCTCATCTTCATCAGTGACTAATACTCTACCCATATCAGCACCAGCAGCAGCCACAAGAACACTATATACCTCTTGGCTGACTTCTAATGATAATGAGCCACTGTTCTATTCAAAGAACTTTTGCTGACATTCTTAGTTTATTCATTTACACACACATACACACATACCACTTCCACCATCTCTACCACTGCTAAGGAAAAAAACAATTATACTGTAGCTATCAAAAGTAGTATTCTTTGCCATATTTTTATCTATGTTCCTCTCCTTTGAAGATCAAGAAAGAGAGTAATGATTATTCTATCATTATTTTGAGCGATAATTGCCTTTCTGAACAATTCTAATTGACAAACGTATTTGTCAATTTGCGCCATGTCCAGATGGTCACAATTCTGAGTTAACAGGTGCAGCATTTGATTACAAATCTGAAATAAATGTATCTCCAGGTCAGGTTCTGACAGGCCTAGAACTTTCTCTGTTAAAAACCTTGCCTCAACCTCAGGAACCCTGTTGGGAGAGAATAGACTGAAAGAAAAGCTAATAACCTACATGCGTCAGTCACCATGAGCCACTGGTGAACCTGAATTCTCCCCGAGGGAAAACAAAAATGTGTCTGGAGAACACATCAGAGCTCACTGACAGATACCAAGACACTTGAAGTTATGAAAAATCGGTGTAAAATAAAATAGTCCCAAGTACAGCTCTTATTGTATCTGCTGCTAAGTCACTTCAGTCGTGTCTGACTCTGTGTGACCCCATAGACAGCAGCCCACCAGGCTCCCCTGTCCCTGGGATTCTCCAGGCAAGAACACTGGAGTGGGTTGCCATTTCCTTCTCCAATGCATGAAAGTGAAAAGTGAAAGGGAAGTCGCTCAGTCGTATCCGACTCTTAGCGACCCCATGGACTGCAGCCCACCAGGCTCCTCTGTCCATGGGATTTTCCAGGCAAGAGTACTGGAGTGGGGTGCCATTGCCTTCTCCGCTTATTGTATCTACACTCTTTAAAAATATATTTTTCAGCTATTCCATCAAAGTGATGCGTCTCTTGGACTTCCCTCGTGGCCCTGTGGCAGAGAATCCACCTGACAATGCAGTGGACATGGGCTTGATCCCTGATCCGGGAAGATCCCGCATACTGAGGATTAACTAAGCCCACGAGCCTAAAGCCTGCGCTTTGCAACAGGAGAAACCACTGCGATGAGAAGCCTGCACACCGCAACTAGAGAGTAGCCCCCACTTGCCGCAACTAGAGAAAGCCTGAGTGCAGCAATGAAGACCCAGCACAGTAAAAAATAAATAAACAAACAAAATTTAAAATAATGAGTCTCTTTATTCACCCCTTGAATCTAGGCCAGTCCTGTGATGTGCTTTGGCTAATAAAATATGGAGAAAGCTATGTTATGCCAGTTCTGAGCTGAAGTCTCAAGAGGCATTTTGTGCTTCCCTTTTCCTTCTTGGAACCCTGCCACAATCATATGAACAAACCCGAGCTAGCCTGTTGGAGGAGACCTCAGCTGTACTAGCCAAGACTGTCCTAGCCCAGCCTCTAACCAGCTGATCCACATACGTGTAAGAAAGCCTAGGCAAGACCAGCAGAGTTGCTTATCCAACCCACAGCTGCTCGCAGACACAGAATGAGCCCATGGGAGACCAGAACCGCCTAGCCGACAGACTTCAAACTAAATATACTTGTATCTTTAAACAATTAAGATTTGCTTTCATACAAATTGTTAGGCAATAGATAACTAAAACATAAATAGATGAGAGTATCAATATTTCCATCATCAGAGATGTAGACCTTTGGGAAGAATCTGGATCTGAATTCCTCAGTTTATGAAGACAAATAAAGATAAAATATAGAGAATATGAACTAAGAGTTACAAGCACCAGCTAGCTCTTTTCTTTACTATATTTAGCTAATATCACAAAATTTCCTTGATCAGTTCTATTACAATAAATATATTACTAACTAGCACTTTGGCACTAAATATAGACAGATATTTATACTAAAAATTTTACATCGGGTTTTCCCTATAATATCAGGAAATAAAGATTCTCAGAATCACACCTGGAATGCCTATCAATATGAATTTTGTAACACAAGGACCCATGTCCTACAGTCTCACTACATTTGACTGCCTCCCACTATGGTAAGGCACAGGCTGCAACTTATATTGGGCTGAAATTTTAAAATCAGTACACTAAGCAAATAATTGCAGTTCAAATTATCCTTGAAAATGTCTTTGCCTACAAATTACAACACCAGCTGTTAGGAAGTCCACCAGAGTCAGTTTTTTTCCTCCAGTATTGAACAGACAGCTAGAGTTTGGGAGGGAGAGAGGTTAGTATAAATAGATAGATTGTGTATCAGAGTCCACGTTGAATTTTAAAAGAAATACACACACACATGGCCATGTGTTTTATAAATGGTTAGATGCTCACACTGCAAGAGATATATGAGATTTGAAACCTACTAAATGATCATCATACTCACCTCTTCCATCTCATTTTTCCTTTGGCCCGTAAGCCAGACTGACAGATGGAATCATGATATTAAAATTTGCTCTTTCTCTATTCCTGTTTCCTTCCATTGCCAAGTATTTAAATACTTAAATTCACAAAAGTTAAATGTGTATCTGGTGCAACTTCACTCTACTGTTGCAGGAAAACATAACATGCCACCCCTTCCAGAGTCATCAAGGAAGTAAGCGTATGTGGAAAACTGGAAAGGTCGACACATGAGCAGTCAGGAACCACTAGTCTCGATCCCTGATCTGGCACTAACTTGCTACATGACCTTGCTGTGTGTCAAAATCCATTTGCCATCTCTGGAGCTCGGTTCCCTCACCTGTAAAATGATTTTTGACTCAGAGAAATGCACCTTAACCCCTTTATACCAAGAGATAAAACACAGCAGGTAAAATTTGACTGCTTCCAGGAAATTAAAAAAGGGTGGGGGAGGGGTGGGATTGATGCAAGGCTCCTATTCCTCAAGGAACAACTGGCTTCCCAGCAGCAATCCTGGGTGCTTCCTGAGACCCAGACTTCTGCCTTCCGACAGACACACTGTCCACTCATGGATTCTGTGATGTCCTGGATCCAGGGTGCAACAGTCCTGAGCTCCAGCCTCTGCTCCTTCCCCTGTTACCGGCATAAATCTTGGCAACTTACTTAAGCTATCTATAACTTCAATTTCCTCATGCATGCAACTAATCATATATATTTAACCTACACACGTAATAATAGTTGGTATTTCTGTTAAATATATAAGATAACATATGTTAAGCCCAGTTATTTTGTGCCGCTTGGGGTCATTTAAACACTCCAAAAGCAACAAAAACAGAATGCTACTTTCTTAAGCAATAAAATAAAAATAAATAAATGGAAATGGTGAGCTCAGGAAACAGGAGAGCAACCAGACCTTGTAAAGACTGGGCTCAGGGCAGACTGGGGTATCCGCACAGTAGGATAAATGTCCCTACATGGGTCTCTGCCCCATCAACCCTCTGTGTTTAGGATGGAATTGCTGAGAGAGATAATCCAGGTGGCTTAGCTTGGATCATTGGACTACATCTGATCAAAGGGTAAGAGCCCTGTGAGGGAAAACCCCATTCAGGCTGTACACACTGAATACGAGTGAACTCCCTGAAAGAAGGAGGCCCTGTTACTAGAATCAGAGACCAGATGCTGCTGGGAAGGGAGAAACTATATTCCACACCCAGTCATGAGAGTTATCATCAATGTTACACAATCCTTCTAAAAAGTTACTGTTGGGTTTTGGGGTTTTTTGTAATGGCCTGTCCAATGAAATCACCGTCTGGGTGTGACTTTGCCGTGATTTCTCCTGCTCCCCAACCTGCCTGCTGTTGGGCCTTTTGTGGTTCCAGCCACTTTCCCATTGAAAGTCTTGCTGAGTTTTTTTGTTTGCTTGTTTGTTTTTCTTTGTCTTGTTTGGCCACACCACAGGCCATGTGCAATCTTTGCTCCCCAACCAGTGACTGAACCCATGCCCTCTGTGTTGGAAGGACGGAGTCTTAACCACTGAACCCGGGAAGTTCCAGTCTGCTGAGTTTAATTGTCTTTAGGGACCCAACTCTTCACGAAGGTTAACTGGGCCACAAAACACCATTAATCCAGTGGGTAGGCTTAGGTTTCCTTAAAAGACTTGGTTTTCTTCAGTTATAGAACCATAAAAACCCCCACATAACTGATGGATGAAAAAATTCAGAAACTGTGGTCTTCACCCAGAAACAACACAAAGAAACTCAGAAACCAGAGCAGGAATGTAGCCTCTCCATGAACTTCTCTCTCCGTGACTCCCTTATGCTGTTTGAACAGCTGTCACAGGCTCAGTCTGATCTTCTGAACCCTCTGTGACATTAGGTCAGATAGTAACATCAACAATGTGCTTAGCCAGGAGGGAATTAGGAGATGAGAAAAATCAGGGGCAAAAGAGACCAAAATGAATAGTCCAGGCTGTTCTTTGTAATTTTTCTTAGTGAAAGAAGGAAATGTTTGGTCTACACATTTAGGCTCAAGAGCTCCAGATCCTAATGTGAATTGTCTTGTGATTCTTTTAATCTGTGGCTTTTTCTTTCCCAGCACAAAATACATGGATAAAAATTCCACCTGCAATCTGAAAGTGAGGAACCATAATTCAGTCTAAATTAGTTTTCAGGATAACAGAACCACTAGATGTCAGGATGCTGGGTTCTCATCTAACTGCCAACCACTGCCTAACTTGAGGGGCAGTGCTTTCCTTCTGTGGGTCTCAGTGTTCTCATCCCTCGAGTGACGGTGCTGAACCACGTTTCTAAGGTCCCTTCCTTCCTGATTTATTAGTCAATGAAGCTAGGGTCAGAGGGATTCTTAAGAACAAATGTTTCCAGTGTACTGAGAGGGCTTCCCTGGTGGCTCAGATGGTGAGGAATCTGCCTGCAATGTGGGAGACTCAGATTTGATCCCTTGCTTGGGAAGATCCCCTGGAGAATGGAATAGCAACCCACTCCAGTATTTTTGCCTGGAGAATTCCACAGACAGAAGAGTCTAGCAGGCTACAGTCCATGGGGTCACAAAGAGTCAGACACGACTGAGTGTATATTGAGAAACCAAGTCTCCTGGGAAAGACATACATGAAGATTAAAGTGAATCATTTTCCCACCTTGATCTGAAAGATCAAGGGCTAAAGAGCTGAAAAGTGCACTTGTTGATGTTACTAGAGAGCTCTGGAATATCACTCTTCATGAGCATGTGTTCTACAGTATTTGAGATGACAATAAAAGCCAGAAGTCAGTAAACTTTTTAGGTAAACGTGAAAGTGAAAGTCACTCAGTCGTGTCCGACTCTTTGTGAGCCCCATGGATTATACAGTCCATGGAATTCTCCAGGCCAGAATACTGGAGTCATTTCTTTCTCCAAGGGATCTTCCCAACCCAGGGATCAAACCCAGGTCTCCCACCTTGCAGGTGGATTCTTTACCGGCTGAGCCACCAGGGAAACCCAAGAATACTGGAGTGGGTAGCCTATCCCTTCTCCAGAGGATCTTCCCAACCCAGGAATCAAAGTGGGGTCTCCTGCATTGCAGGCAGATTCCTTACCGGCTGAGCTAAAGGTCAGATAATAAACACTTTAGGCTCTGCAGGCCTATAGTCTCTGTTGCCGCTGTTCAACCCTGCCTTTGAAGTGTGAAAGCAGACACAGACAACAAACATTTGAGTGTGGTTGTATCCAGTACAAAGATATGTGATGAGACCTGACCCATGGGCTGCAGTATGCTGACTCCTGGAACAAGGGATGGTCTTCCTTCACAGAGAGCTGCAAGGCCAATTAGCATTTGTCCTTATGGAGGAGTCTGGAGGGAATGGTGCAAAGTCATAAAATGATTTGGAATAATAATAGTAATATGAAGATCCCTGACATAGGAGCCACAACATGTAGATTAAAGACAAATTCCATTATTCAACTAATTGGCAAATTGTTTAACCTCCACCAACCTCAGTTTCTTAATTTTTAAATGGAAAAAAAAAAGGAAATGCTATGCCTAAAGGAATAAGAACAAGCATAGTAACAGTTCACATTTGAATGTCATCATAAAATTTTAAAAGCTCCTTTTACTTTTATCATCATATTTAATTCTAAACAAAACTTAGTTTCTGCCTAATGTGGTAGATGTTATCTAATTCTCAGCATTCTGACTTGTAGATACCATCATTTCCATTTTATGAATAAGACACTTAAAGTCATGTGAAGAGTAAAACTGAGATGAAAACGCTCTGCTATAACACTTTATAGCATAAAGTGTTATAATTGCTCAAGATGAGTATAATTCTTCCCAAGTACAATTCTTCCCAGTTCTTCCACAGATTAAAGTAGTGCCTTTTCATCATGGAATTTAAATCTAATTCAACATGTGCATTCTAACACCCACTATTGTATGTAATCAGCCTCCACCCTCAAGGAGCTCCTGATCCCCATACATACAGAACCCTAATTCACCCCTAAGGAGAGGCTAGAGAATCTCTCCTATTTCCTTGCCCTCCCTAAAGCATATCCAAAAAAACAGAGTTGCTGTTATTTTCATGGACATTATAGTCACATGGCAACAGAGATCCAGACATGGTTCCCACCTGTGCCAATAAAATATGTGAAGGAATGGGTGAGGCAGAGATGTTCAGTGAAATCTGGCATCTTCCAACTCCCAACAGCCCTGCCAGTGAGAGGCTGCAGAGATTCTCCTTTGTCTGAACATGCGTAAAGGCAAGGATGACAGGTACCCAGCGAGCATCTTCCCGTGGTTTACATTGGATGACCAGATGAAAAACAAACACACCAGGACATCACTGTCAAGTGTTTGAAATCCTCCCAGGCATTACCTTTAGACACTATACAGTTTTAAAGAGCAAAGACCATGGTTGTTGAATTCCATCTGCAGAGCACCTCAGTATAATTTGACACTTACATGACTCTACTTTTTTTTTTTTTGGTGGTTTTTGATATGTGTTTCTTTTTACTACAGTTGACCCTTGAACAACACAGAGGTTAGGGATACCAAACCACCCCCTCAAGCAGTCAAAAATCCATGAATAACTATATTCAGCCCTCTATATCCATAGTTCCACATCCAGGGATTAAACCAATGGCAGACTGTGTAGTACAAAAATTTGCATGTAAGTGTACCCACACGTGGGTACAGATATGTGTTGTTCAAGGATAAACTGTAAAGGGAGCATTGTTCTAATACAGAAAACAAGGAAATACACACAGAAAAAAATAAGTAATTGATGAAACAAGAGTAAATCATAATTTCATAAGGCAAAATAGCTATGAATGTGGCAAATCATTTTCAGAGATGGCCACAACCACTCCTCCCTCCTGCATGCACTTTTGGAATGTGATTTTGCCACCCCTCTCATCTAGAGATGGAGTTTGATTTTCCCTCCCCTTGAACCTGACATCACAGCTTGTTTGCCAACAAAACGTGGCGGAGTGACATTGTACAAATAATGGCTTTAGACTCTAAGAGGACTAACAGCTTTTGTTTTTGCCTGCTAAGAGCCTCTAGTCTCCATATTATTAACAAAACAAACAAAAAAAATTCTTCTAAAATAAGCTATTTAAATAAGATAAAGTCTTATAACGTCACAAATCCAAGTTTCAACTGAAAATCATTTGATACCAAGAACAGAAAAGATCTCAAATCAAATGAGAAAAGAAAATCAACCAATATGACACAAATGTTGGAATTATCTGACATGGATTTTAAAGCAGCCATCTTAAAAAATGCTTCAGTGAGCATATGGACATGTTTGAACCAAATGAAAAATAGAAAGTCATAGAAAAGAAACAGAAGATATGAAGAAAAAACAAATTGAAATTCTATAACCAATATATAACATCAATAAAAAAAAAAAAACTCAGTAGATGGTTCAACAGCAGAAAGAAAAGGACAGAAGAAAAATCAAAAAGTTGAAAATTACAATAGTAGAAATCACCTAATATGTACAACAGAGAGAAAGAAAATAGAAAAAAAAAAATGAATAGAGCCTCAGGGACATGGGGGACTATGACAAAAGATTAACCTTCATGTCACTGAAGCCCAGGAAAAAGGGAGAAAAAAGGTGGACTGAAAAAGTGTTCAAGGAAATCATGGCTGACAATTCCCCCAAATTTGGTAAGACAAACCTACAGATACAAGAAGCTGAAAGAAACTCCAACAGGATAAATCCAAAGAAATCTATGTCAAGACATATGATAGCTAAACTGAAAACTGAAGATAAAAATAATCTTGAAAACAGCCTGAGAGAAATGATGCATACCTATAGATAGGGGGAAAAAAAACCCAGTTTGAACAAGGCAGACTTCTCATTGGAATCCCTGAAGGCTGGGAAAAAAAGTGGCACAACAACTTTCAAGTGCTGAAAGACAAGAACCATGAATTCAGAATCCTATAATTAACAAATATAGCCTTCATGAAGAGGAAATAACATATTTTCAGATAAAGGTTAACTAGAATCTACTTCTAGCAGAGAGCAACTAGAAAAGAACAACTAAGGGAAGGAAGTTCTCTAAACTCAAAGAAAACTGATAAGACAACTTAGAAGATGAGAATGTTAAGAATGAATGCAGAAAAATCAAAAGAATAGTTTTGATTTTTATAAATGCAGTAATACTCCCTTCTCTTAAATTTTCTAAATGATATGGTTTAAGAAAAACGTTCTAATTGATGGTTGAAGAAAAATTATGACAATATCTGCTATGGTTCCTGATGTGTATACAGGAAATATCTAAGACAAGATTAGGGGGAGAGAGTAAAAGGATTAAAAAAGAGGGAAGAGGTTTCTACACTTAAGTCAAACTGGTAAATGTTGACACCTGTAGACTGTGATATGGTGTGTATGTATATAAAGTAAAACCTAGAGTAATAATCATAAAAAATACACAAAAGAAACATTTTAAAATGCTATGGAAATCAAAACTGAATTCAAATTGCCCTCAGGAAGGCACAGAAAAATGAAAAAGAGAAAACAAATCAAAATTTTTTAAAAAGCACAATTACAGTGGCCACCAAGGAATCATGTGCAAAGTGGTTAAAGGCAGTACTCTGGAGCCAGCTCATCTGGAGCCCAGCTCCAGGCACAGAAAAATGAAAAAGAGAAAACAAATCAAAATTTTTTAAAAAGCACAATTACAGTGGCCACCAAGGAATCATGTGCAAAGTGGTTAAAGGCAGTACTCTGGAGCCAGCTCATCTGGAGCCCAGCTCAACCACACTGGGCAAATTCCCTAGTCTCCTTGTGCATTAGGCACTGTATCTGTCAACCAGAGATAACAGTATCCACTGCACAGTATTGTTGAAGTCTGAGCAAGTTAATATTTATTAGCAATGGCATCTGCAAAAGGTAAATACATACATGTTTTCCAATTAAATAATATACAGTTGACAGAATAATGTGAGGATTAGGGGCACCCACCCCCCACACCACCAAAAATTCTGAATAATCTATAGCCACTTCTCCCTATATGTGATTCCTCCATACCCAAGATCCCTCTGTATCTGAGGTCCCTCCTTATACAAGTTTCTGCATCCTCGGATTCAACAACCGAGAATCATGCAAGACTATAGTATTTACTTTTGGGAAAAGTCCACAAATAAGTGAACCCACACAGTTCAAGCCTGTGTTGATCAAGGGTCAAATGTAATTAAATTGACTTCCCAACTAGGGGCAGAGGAACATCCTCCTAGTTCTCATTCTTGCCCTCCTAAATTACACTGTGACAAACATTCTTGTTCTTTAGGCTTATTCCATATTTCTGACTATCTTTAGGATACAGAGCTTCCCTGGTGGTTCAGATAGTAAAGAATCTGCCTGAATGCAGGAGACCGTTTCCATCCATGGGTTGGGAAGATCCCCTGGAGCAGGGAATGACTACCCACCCCAGTATATATTGCCTGAAAAATCCCATGGACAGAGGAGGCTGGTAGGCTACAGTCTATGGGATCACAAAGAGTCGGACATGACTGAGTGACTAACACTTTCACTTAAGGATACAGGAGTTCCCTGAAAAATGTCTTGATGTTCACATGCAACCTCACTTTTTTTCTTCTCAGGATAAACATCACAGACTTCTATAAGAAGAAGAACAGACACAGAACTTGAATAAAGTAGCTGCAGTTTTTCACCAGATTCATTTTGCCAGCACAGAGCAATGAATTCACTGATGCAGCATAGTATCCTGGTTAGGAGCAGAGACTGTGAGGTTAGATGGCCTGGTTTCAAATTCCAGTTCTATCATTTATTAGCTGTGCGACTTTGGGCCTATTGCTTAACCTCTCTGTGCTTCAGTTTCTTCACCTGTAAAAGGGGAGGAATATTAACATATAACCCACAGGAAAGTTATGAGGCTGAAATGAGTTAATGTACCTAAAGTACTCAGAGTGGTGCCTGCCATTCAATCACATACAAATGCTAAGTGAATTTCCTTTTGTGACAGCCTAAATTGATCCTGAAAGCATGCAGATAAGAAAACAATCATAAACCTCAATGTGAAATGGTGAGGAAAAGAGGGAAAATACCTCCCTCTTTCATCAATGAGTAACGTCAGCTGCCAAGTGTATTGTAATAGAGCTATTGGTTATGCGGCACCACAATCTGTAGCTGCTGAACATGGAATTCCCTATAAATCACCTTTAAACAATGAGTGAAACAAGTAATTTTGCATAGTTTTTTTTTTTTTTCCATCTGAACAGATTCTAGCTGCCTGCACATGTGGGAGCTTAGCATATTTATTTGATGACAAACAGATTGCCCCATCCCATAGGGGCATCCTAAAGGCTCAATGTTTAGTTTGAAATCTTTGAATATCTTGATTTAAAGGAATTCTGCAATTTTTGGTTTAAAGAGTTCCATGACTCAATGGGTTTATTCTTAGATTCCTTATGGCTGTAAATCAAAACATAAGATCATGCTTTGGGAGATGTTGTTTGTTGTGTTTTTAAATGGAGTTAAAAATAAATTGCTGAAATCTCTCTTAAACTCTGGGCCTAGAATAGATTCTATTTGGGGAAATTATTACACAGTATGTAAACAAACTGTACCAAGATAAATCATACAAGATTTCATAATTCCTTGCTGCTAAAGCATAACAGCTGCTTGCTGCAGAAATGTCAGTTTTCTCTCTAAGTCTAGTTTCTCCTTTCCTCATGTATAATGGCTGATGTCACTCTGGGATCTAAACACGGGACAGACTATAAAAGCATTGTGTGTGTTAGTCGCTCAGTTATGTCTGATTCTTAGCGACCCCATGGGCTGTAGCTCACCAGGCTCCTCTGTCCATGGAATTCTTCAAGAAAGAATACTAGAGTTGGTTCCCATTCCCTTCTCCAGGGAATCTTCCCAACCTAGGGATAGAACCCAGATCTCCTGCACTGCAGGCAGATTCTTTACCATCTGAGCCACTAGGGAACCCTGGTGACAACATAAAAGCATTAATCCATCCATTTTATTCAACGTTTCAGCAAGATATGCAAGACCCAAAGGAATTACTCTATAATGGTGAGACTCCATACATTGTAAAAAAAAAAAACAACAACAACAACAACAGAGATGTTTGGGGCTGATACATATGCTCTCAACTCATACCTGATTAGTATATTAACCATACATTTTGATTTCCCAATCCAGTTTCAGTGTTGAATATTCTGACCTATTCTTAGCATAAACTATCAGATCACCCTGGAAATTCCAAAAGCTAAGCATTTTTAATCACACCTTCCCTATAACCCTGAAGAGCCATGTGTTTCATTTTAAGGTTTAAAAAAATATTAAGACCATGAGCCCAGGCAGCCTTTCTTGTTCATAACAGCTGAGTACTGTCTGCCCATTTTCAGGGCTCAACATTAAGGTCTGGCTTCTGTAACTTGGGGAACTTGATTAGCATTCCAAAGAAAGCTTCAGAAGGGAGGCCTCATATGAGTTCTTAAGAATTTCTGCTCCAATGCGCTTTGGAGGTCTTACAGATTTAAAGAAGAATTTGAAGTAAATAAGAATACGCCACTAGAGGACTTCTAGTTGGAAAATATTCATATATTGGACCCTGTTCTCTTAGGGGATAAGCTCAATGGAGCATGGCTAAGATAATGGGAACAGAGACTAAAGAACACTCCAGCCTCTGCAGCTTTAGAGTATAGACTCTGGAATCAGACACAGATTTTAATCTTATCTCTACAGTTTATAAGCTGTGTGACCTTAGACAAGTTAAAAAATCCTCTTTGGTGATAATAATAGTGTCATCCCAGTAGTATTGTTGTGAGGATTAAATGAACCAAAATACCTAGAATAGTGTTTCTAAAACAGCATTTCCTATTTTAGTATTCTTATTATTGAGGCTGTTATACTGTCATGTCCATATTGAGAGAGATTTACTCGGAAACAAGAACCAATAAAATATATTAAGTGCCTACCACTTCCCCATTCCTGTGCTAATCACTCAGAATTCAATGATGTAAAAACATATGGGTAAATGAGGGAGAAAAAACAAAGCTGCCAGGCAGAAGAATTCCAAGTAATTTATGTACTCCAGCTGGACTCCCCACTCAGAAGTAATAATTGCACATGGTGACTCTGTTTCAAAGAGCACAGTATAGACGGGGCGGGGGAGAGGGGACAGACAGCGTTAGGTGAAGGAACCTAGCAAACGCCAGCTCAGCCAGATGAGCAAGGGCACCATCAACAGTGTTGCACCAGGTTCATCACATGTACCCTAACCCCAGCCAGCTCATGAGAGAAACATCAGACACATCACAGCTGAGGAACATTTAACAGAATACCTGACCAGTACTCCTCAAAGAGTTCAAGGATACCCAAAACAAGAAAGGTCTGAAAAACTGTCACAGCCAAAAGAAGGCTAAGAAGACATGAAAACGAAATGCAATGTGCTGGTTCCGAGAACAAAAAAGGACACTAGATGAAAATGAAAGAAATGTAAGTGAAGTGTGGATCTAGTGATAATACTACACCACATTGTAACAAATGTACTCTACCAGTCTAAGTCATCAATAATAGAGGAGACTAAAGAGGTCTGTGGAGATTTTCTGTACTGTCTTTCCAATTTACCTATAAATCTAAAACTGTTCTGTGGGGGGAAGGGTGAGGGGAAAGGGTAATTAGGGAGTTTGGGATGGACAGGTATACACTGCTTTTTTTTTAAATGGATAACCAACAAAGTATAGCACAGGTAACTCTGCTCAACGTTATGTGGCTGCCTGGATGGGAGAGGAGTTAGGGAGAGAATGAATACATGGATATGTATGGCTGAGTCCCTTTATTCTGCACCTGGAACTATCACAATAATGTTAGTTGGCTGTACTTCAATACAAAATGAAAAGTTAAAAAAATAGTTGTTGAATAAATGAATAAATTGAAATCACCATGTGATTTAAAAAAATAAACTGTTCTAGAAACTGAAGTTTATTTAAAAAAAGAAGAAGAAGAAGAAAGAGAGAGAGAGATAGGTGAGGTTCACAAGGAACACCCAGAGTAACAAGAAAGACAAGAAACTAAATTATAATACATGATAGTGTGGCATGCGTAAGGATGGACACGTAAAATGTGCAGAGTCTGCATGGAACATGGAAGGGCTAATACCAGTGTCCAGGGTGGTAAAGCAGAGCTTCAGGAGGGACGCATGGCCTGAGCTGCAGTTTCTAGGAATGAATTAGGAGGTGTGGAAGGCAGGCCTCCTAAACAGTAAGGACAGCTTGGGTAAGACCTGGATACTACTGAGCCCTTTGGTATAGTCACGGCATTCAGGGGGAAGGAAAGAAGTCACAAAACAGGACACTGGAGAGGGAAGAGCCAGATCAGAAAGACCTAGCTGCTGGACTAAGAACTGGACCGCACTCAGCCAGTGGGAGGCCCAGCCCAGCAAAGATGTTTCCAAAAGGAGAAGACTGAAAGGGCAAAGTAGTGGGAAACGCTAACAGGCACCCCATTCCCTTTAAATTCAAGCGCCTGTCATTCCTCCACTGCCGGAAATGACAGCTGGAACATACCAGACCTGACCTACTTTTAACTCCATTTGTCTGCTAATGCCATTGGGCTCAATTTATGGATGGCTAATAGGCTCTTTCTAGAGAAAGATTCATGACTAGAGAAAAAGAACTTAACATTATTAGTCAGAAGGCTTCTCCTGGAATGGAGAGAGCAAAGAGCAGAAGAGCCCAGTCCTTAGGCTTGACCTGAATGACAAGTCTTAGCCATCTCAGCCTGAGTGTGGTTCTGTGAACCAGCACCCCGCTAGGGAGAACAGGGAGCAGACATTAGGCTGGGGGTTAGGAAATGCACTTTTATAAGGGGCTAGAATTGAGGAAAATGCCCTGGGGATTGGGCTCCATCCCGAACACAGGCCAGCAGTCTAGGAAGGCTATTAAAATAATAAGACAAACCCCCATCACTTTTTGCAGAGCTACCAGCAAGCCTCTTACTTCATGAAAAACAACAGAATGGCTTCTGGGTTCAGTGAGAAGATTTAAATTCCAATGTATGAAATTCACAAAGAGAAGAATTTGTCCAACCAACTCTTTTGGTTCCCACACTAAGGAGAGGCACAACATGTGGAAGGGTCACACCTAACAAACAAATCCTCCATTCCACATGCCTTTTACATGTCATTCCAGGAAGCCATGAGGAGCAAACTCTGGGCATACTTATTAGAGCCTAGAACACAACTCTGGTGGGCTAATTATTCTGGGAAGCTTCTGGACTGAAACTACAAGAGACTCAATTTAAGGAAGTTCCTAAGAGCAGAAGCCAAATTGGGCTCCAGGACTGCCCCAGAAATCTGGAGCTACTCTGAGACTCAGTTAAATGCAAGTCAACTAAACTCCAAACATACTTCATAAATATCGGGTTGGTGCAAAAGTTCATTAGGGTTTTTCTGTAAGATGTTATGGAAAGTCTGAAGGAACTTTTTGGCCAACCCAGCCACCTTCCCTGGTGGCTCAGAGGGTAAAAAATCTGCCTGCAATGTGGGAGACCCGGGTTCGATCCCTGGGTCAGGAGGATCCCCTGGAGAAGGGAATGGCAATCCACTCCAGTATTCTTGCCTGGAAGAACCCACGACAGAGAAGCCTGGTGGGATACAGTCCATGCCATTGCAAATAGTCAGACATGACTGAGCGACTAACACACACACAATCTCCTTAGGGTTCTGAGGCCAAGCCAGGATTTGGTTCTGCTTTAGAAGAGTAATATCTCCAACAATTAGAAGAAAGCCTCATGGGACTGTTTTCTATGACAGGGCAGGGAGACTATTTACCAGTGTTTCCTACATGGGGCATGAGCACCCTCGCCAGAATTATTGCACAGCCTCACTGAGGTAAATGGTTTCTTGCATTAGAGTAGGTTGCACAGTTCTCAGAAAAGAGGACCTGAACAAACATCCAGAGCAATGATGTCTACCACCATGCCCCACCCAAGTTGCAGGTAGAAACTTCCTCAGTATGCAATGCCTATTTCAGAAAATTCCAGACATTAGCATTGGATAAGCATTAGACATAGTTGCATGGCTCTGCCATCGCATTTATTCCTCACAATATCTCCATGATACAAGTATTATCATCTCTTATTTCCAGACAAGCAAACTGAAGTTCAAGTAGGCTAATTAGGTTTTCCAACCAGCTTGGAAGTAGAAGGTTTGAATCTAAGACTGTGTGACTCAACGTCCTGGTTTTTAATCACTGCCCCATGAGAGGCAGCATGGACCATGGCTAGAGTATAACCCTCAGTGTAAAACATGTCCCAAGCCACTGGCTGCATGATCTGGAATAAGAATCTCAATATCGTCGGGCTTCTGCTTCTCCAGGATTTCATGATCAATCAGAGGAGAGCTGAGTCAGGTGCAGACCGCCAGCTGAGGCTGGGCTGGATTGTTATTCTTTGAACCAGCCCCCAGAGTCTGCTAAAAGGTCATGCAGTGGGTACTCCAGGTGCATGTGGATGAGCAAGCTGGATGCACACTCAAAGAGTAAAGGTTACAACTAACTTAGGGATTTATGTTGCAAGGCCAGAGCTCTTGAAGCTGTTCATTTCCTAGTAAGTCCCTTTGCACAAGGCGAGGAGTGAAGACAGTGATCCTCTACAGTCAGGCTTTTGCTGTCTTATGTTTGCAATCTAAATGCAGCAGCGATTACCTACCCTTCTGGATTTTGCTGCTATTAAATAGTAGAAACTGCTGACTGAATAGCCCAGCTATCACTTCTGGATTCATGGCTACCAAATCCAAAATATATATACAGAGAGAGATACTATGTAGTACATAGTATTAAACATAAACACATGCATTATATAAATTATATTATTTATAATATATAAATTATATGATATCTGATATGACATTATATAATATCTAATATACACACACACAGACACACACGTGTGTGTGCGCAAAGTTTCTTCAGTCATATCTGACTCTTTGCAACCATATGGACCATAGCCCACCAGGCTCCTCTGTCCATGAGATTTCCCAGGCAAGAATACTGGAATGGGTTGCCATGCCCTCCTGCAGGGGATCTTCCTGACCCAGGGATTGAATCCACATCTCTTATGTGTTCTGTATTGGCAGGTGGGTTCTTTACCACTAGCACCACCTGGGAAACATATATATATATATATCTCTCAAATCCAATTACTAGCTGCTGCTGCATAGACACAAAAGTTAAACCATAGATCAAAACAAGTGTTCATATGGCTGAATTACTACATGAGATGGGTATAAAATGCCCAGGAGAATCAATTGTAAAGAAATACAAGTTTTATCTAATCATAGTTCTTGAGAAGAAACATGGTATCAAGAGCTTGGTTTTCCTCCAGCTCTGCCACTAACCAGCTCTGTGAAATCTATAAGACCCGGTGAGGTCCATAACAAGCTCATGGGTCAGACATTTTAAATTATGGTGTGGCAGGGCATTGATATACATAGCACCATTCACAAGGGCAACAAAAACAAAACAAAGTCCTTTTTGTCACATCTTTATGGGGCTCTCATTCCCACCAATGGTGAAAAAGAAATATGACACTTCAAGGTTACTTGAAGTTTTGAAAAGCCTCCTTCAGTGTAACAGCTTTACTTGAGCAAACAGTCGACTCAAATTCCCTTTCAGCAGTTTTTTCCTCTTTCTTCAGATTTAATGTTCTCCTATTCCCTGCTTTTTACAATATAGTATCTAAGCATGTATCCTCACCACAATAGGACTGGGCCATCTGGTCTACCTGCTTTCCTTCCCTCACAGTTCAACAGTGCTAGCATCAGCGCAGACTGGCTCCTAGGCACTCTCTATCAGTGTCTGTAGAGATGCAGATAATCCTGGTGATTTAGAGTGTCATGCTGGCCTCTGCTCCTAAATCTCCTAAATAAAGTAGTCAAAAAGAGTTCCAGAAATAAATGTCTCAGTAAGTAAAAGAGATAGAATCTTTTTCATCACTCCAGCTACACCCACAACATCAATAATGATCTACAGTAGATGACTCATGTTTTATCTCCAGTCCAGACTACTCCTTGAGCATCTGACATATGTAGTCAACTGCAACTCTCATCTCCATATGGTGTCAGCTTGAATATACTTATCCAAATTCATAATCTTAATCCCCCCAGTCCAGTCTTCTCTCAGAACTCCGTAAAACAACAAATGCACCTATTATCCACCTAGCTATTTAGGGTAGAGATTTAGATCTCATCTCAAGCTTCTCTACTCCAGCCTCTCTATATAATTTATCATCAAGTCCAATTGCTTTGGCCTCCTAATTACCTCACAGATTCATCCCTTTCTCTCTGTCTTCATTGCCACCTCCTACTCCAAGTCACCATTTTCCCCCATCTGAACTTCTTCAAACCAAACACGTGGCTGATTTACCTGTGTCTACTCTGGCCTTCTTCTAATCCCTTCTTTCCACTTTAGCCAGAGAGATGTGTACCAATCAGCACATGCACGCGCGCGCGCACACACACACACACACACATTCTCCCTTAAAACTCTAGCTGGCATCCTATTAATCTAAGCCAGAGACAAAAATATTTAACATGCCTCTCAGAATCCTGCATCTTCCAGTCCCCACTTCCCTCTGCAGCCTCCCCTCACACATTCCCCATTCACCTTGGTTCCAGTGTCACTGAGTTCAATCTCTCATCTGAAAGGCTTGCTCTCAACACGGGATCTTTATGTATGCTATTCCCTCTATATTGAAGGCTCCTCTCCCCATTTAACCCTCCTTTGCCTGGCTAACAGAACTCTTCCTTAAGACCTCACCTTATCATCGTTTCCTCAGGCAGCCCTTTTTAACCTTCCTGACAATGTAAAAGCTCCTAGTCATATGTACTTCTCAGTGGTAACTTTATATGTATGTATAAGGTGGCTCAGTGGTAAAGAATTTGCTTGTCAATGCAGGAGCCGCAGGAGACACAAGTTTGATCCCTGGATTGGGAAGATCCCTTGGAGGAAAAAATTACACCCTACTCCAGTATTTTGCTGAGATAATCTTATGGACAGAGGAGCCTGGTGGGCTATATACAGTCCATGGAGTAGCAAAGAGTTGGACACGACTGAGCATGCACCACACACATATGAATTTAGATTAATATATATCTCTCTCATTAGACTGTAAGCTTCATGAAAGGAGAAACTACATCTGTTTTTGCTCACCATTTTCTCCTTAGCAATCAAAATGATGTATGGTACATAGAATGAATGAATTACTAATCATTGTATATATAGCTGAATGAATAAAATTCAACCAGAAACTGATGATTAAATTTTTTAAAAGTTCAGTTATTGATATTTGTGGCACTGACTCTCAACAGGAGAAATGTTTTCAGATCAG
Organism: Bos grunniens; assembly: GCF_055505025.1. Taxonomy (NCBI): domain Eukaryota; kingdom Metazoa; phylum Chordata; class Mammalia; order Artiodactyla; family Bovidae; genus Bos; species Bos grunniens. Next base: position 12,626,684 of record NC_141190.1, read on the forward strand.
AGAATAAACGCAGTCTACACTACCTGTTAGCCAGGTAATCTTTGGAAAATCATTTCACTCAGCAGCATCATTATCATAATAATAATTGTTTTCAATCACAGGGTTATAGATAAACTGTCAATTGCTATACGAATGTGACATTATAATTCTATTAGCAAAGCTTAAAAATGTTTTGCGGAAAAGCCACCAAAAATTGCATAAGAATGCGTAATCAATGTTGAAAAAAAGCCTAATGGTTTCCTCCTACAGGGTTCAATTTTACTTTTGTTAATATGGATCCTTAATCAAATGATACACTAAAATAGTTATGAAATATTCTTTAGGTACCCAATACCTTGCAAAAAGTAGCTGTTTATTTCCTATCTTAAAATCATGATTATAGTTAAGTGGGTGATATCAGTTCTTTCCCCATAGATAAGAAAACTGAGCTTTAAGAGAATAAGTACCTTGTTCAAGGTCACAAGCTAGTAAGAGACGAAGGAGGATTCCAACACCTGGCTTCTGTGACTTCAAATCTATCTATGCTTTTGGAAGTCTGAATAAATTTAAAGGAGAAATTTTATCAAACAAAAGCAGCATTTTACTTTTTTATAGGGGATCATTATTGAAATCTGAATTAGTAACCTAGGAAATGACCTACAAGAAATATTTCAAACACCAAAGGAAAAGGTATAGAGACTTAGAGCCTATATCCAGGAGCCCTAACATATGAGTAGCAGATATTTTAGCATGATAAAGGGATATAGATGAGTGGAGGTAGTATTTAGTTAAAGCAGAAAATGTTTCTGACATAATGAACAACTTGGTTCTGTAGATTAAAAAAGCTCTCTGATTTCAAGGCCAGGAATAAGGGGCGGTGGGGGGGTGAGGGAGATACTGAGGCATGCCATAATAAAATCTTTGATCTCTTTAGGATAAAGAGAAAATCCTTACAAGCTACCAAGCAAACAACAACTACCTACACAGGAAGAAAAAACTCAGACTAACATTTACAATATTGGAAGTTAACACTAGAATCAAATCTACAGCTAAGAGCAGACTGAAACCTAATTCTATGCCCTAGAAGGGTAAATTCCTAGAAGGAAAACTCTATTAAATATTTAAATTGTAATAGCAAAATCTAGGCATTTGTCTTGGGGAAAAAAATGAAAACATTCCAAAAGTTTAATGGTAGCAAGAGGGAAAAGAAAGGTGGGAGAAGTGAAAGTATTTTAATGGCCTCATCCTGTAGGGCAGGGAGAACTGGAGAAACAGAGAATCAGACCGTAAGTGTACCCAAGTCAGGGAAATAGTTGGGTTTATTCATCTGGTGGAAGATGATCATTTAACAGGGGGAAAGAAAAAGAATGAATATCAACTTAAACCAGCTAGGTTAAAAGAAAGGAAACAGAAGAAACAAGAAAAGGAGTAGGCTCCTGGGTATGCCACGTGGTGTGGGAGGGGTGTTCAGAATGGGTTGGATCCAGGTATACCTGTGGCCGATTCATGTTGATGTATGCAAAAAAAAAAATCACAATATTGTAAAGTAATTATCCTCCAATTAAAATAAATTAATTTTTAAACATAAAAAAAGAAAGAGTAATGAAATGCAATGATTGAAGAAATAAAGTCATTACATTGAACGAATGGCTGAAATCATTCACAGACTGAAATCTCCTACTAAAATATAAAGACTGTTGGACTAGGTTACATACATTTTGCTATTTGCAAACTTGTATTTAAGTTGACGTGATAAAGATGGAAAATAAAAGGATCAGCAAGGAGATATCAGACAAATGCAAACAAAAGGAAAACAGATATGGCAACATTAATATCATATAAGGTGGAATTTAAGGTTAAAACATTATATAGGATTGAAAGCATCATTGCTGCTGCTAAGTTGCTTTAGTCGTGTCCGACTCTGTGCGACCCCATAGACGGCACCCTACCGGGCTCCTCTATCCCTGGGATTCTCCAGGCAAGAATATTGGAGTGGGTTGCCATTTCCTTCTCCAATGCATGCTAAGTCGCTTCAGTCATGTCCGACTCTGTGCGACACTATGGACAGCAGCCCACCAGGCTCCTCTGTCCACAGGATTCTCTAGGCAAGAATACTGGAGTGGGTTGCCATTCCCTTCTCTGAAAGCATCATTATGTGGTGGTAGAAAACTTAATTGAGGAATTTAGTGCTCCAGGAGTTGGTGATGGACACGGAAGCCTTGTGTGCTGCAGTCCACGGGTCATAAAGAGTCAGACAGACATGACTGAGCAACTGAACTGAACTGATATGTACCAAAAAATGGCAGATAAATATGTGGATCAAAAACTATTAGGCACACAAGGAAAACTTGAAAAATGCCATTGAAATAGGGAATTTCAATACAACTCTTTCAGAACCTAGTGGTCAAAAGTAAGTTAAGGTTATAGAAGAATTTAATAATACAGTAAATAAGCTTGATTTAATAGCTACTTAAATCAATAGATGAATTAGTGTATACTAGTTTTTGGAAGCCAATTGTGAGTATCTCATCCCATCTCCATATTCAGTGTTGTCACATTAGTAACTAGAAATAGATCATGACAGGTGTATATACACCATGGAAAACAGAAATGCTATAAATGCTAAAAATCATATCTAGAAATTTGGCTATTAAACGTTTATCAGCACCCCACTGAGTCTCTACACGAACATTTACTTTCAAATAGAGAATATAATTTTTCTTGTATATCCACTGAACATTTTGAAAAGTTAATCATGTACTCAACTCAAAAACTTAACTGATTCCAAAAGTAAAGATTTTTACAAACTATATCTTTTGATCATATATCAATGAAACTTGAAATAACTGATAAGAATTACCACTGAAAAAATTTAGAAACATATTTCTAATAAGTCTTAGATCAAAAAAGTACAATGAAAGGGAAATCAGAATCACTTAGAAAGCAAAAAGAGAAACTTTTTTTTCCAGAAATCTATAGGATAAAGGGAAAACTCTATTTCATAGAAATATTATACCTTGAAATACCTTTATTATTAAAGAAGAATGAGCAAGGAAGAATAATACAAAAGGGGCTTTGTGCTAATCTTGAGAAGTTGGGGGATAAAGAACCATAAAATGAACCAAGAAGCAATCAAGAGAGAATAAAGATAAAAACTGATACTAATGAAATAGAAAACAAAGAATAGAAAGGATGAAAAATAGACAAAGAAATCCATGAACTGGTTCTTTGGAAGAAAAAAATAGATAATTTTTTAATCAGGCACTTGAATAAGAAAAACTGAGCGCAAAATAGAGCAACATTAGAGTTGAGAAAAGAAGTATAACCACAGATGTAGGAGAACTTAAAAGCACTACAAGAGAATACATCACATACATATTTTTAAGATGCATTCAAAACAGATTTGAAAATGTTTTTCCTGAAAACACAAATTCCTTAAATTGACCTAAGAAGAAATGGAAAACTCAAATATTCTAATCATCATAAAATTGGGAAGGCAATTAAAAGCCCACCTTCAAAAAAGACATCATACCAGCTGGGTTCATAGCCATGTTTTGCTATCTTTGAAAGAACAGACAAATATTTAATCTATTCCATTCCTAGCAGGAGGGTGAAAGTTTCTTCAGTTAAATTTTAGAAGATAAAATCATTGTAATATCAAATCTGATAAAAGTAATAACCAAAAGAGAAGAAGAAAAAGAGGAGGAGGAGGAAGAAGAGAAAGAACACTTTCTCCCGGATGTAAACTCAGTAAGGACAGGGATGTTTATGCATAAATATGATAGCTTTTGTACCCAGACTGATATATGACATAAAGCAGGTACTCAATAAACATCTTTTGAGTGAATAATAAACCAGTTCTCCTTGTGAATATAGATGCCAAAACTAAAAATAAATATTTGCAAACAGAATGTGATGACACCTCAAAGTATTTATATCATATCTTATTGTCATAGAGTATTTAATCAGTATTACAGAGGGAATGATATATAATACCAACATTCTTTATTATTTCTGTGAAGCATCTAGAAAATTTAGTAAAATTTAAAAAAAATAAATAAAACAATGAATATAAGCATTAAAAAAGAAAAAAGAAAATGTTATTCTTGATATATGTCTCTATACCTAGAAGACCAATTATCCTAGAGAACTTTCCATAGGAATTATTGATTGATAAAATCCAAATGCACTGAAGTGGGTATAATATCTCATTTTCTAAAACAATGATGAAAACAAACATGCAAGAGAGAGATACTTAAGCATGGGAAGATATATATAAGGTTCGCCATGAAATTAAAAGATGCTTACTCCTTGGAAGGAAAGTTATGACCAACCTAGATAGCATATTCAAAAGCAGAGACATTACTTGGCCAACAAAGGTCCGTCTAGGCAAGGCTATGGTTTTTCCTGTGGTCATGTATGGATGTGAGAGTTGGACCGTGAAGAAGGCTGAGTGCCGAAGAATTGATGGTTTTGAACTGTGGTGTTGGAGAAGACTCTTGAGAGTCCCTTGGACTGCAAGGAGATCCAACCAGTCCATTCTGAAGGAGATCAGCCCTGGGATTTCTTTGGAAGGAATGATGCTAAAGCTGAAACTCCAGTACTTTGGCCACCTCATGCGAAGAGTTGACTCATCGGAAAAGGCTCTGATGCTGGGAGGGATTGGGGGTAAGAGAAGAAGGGGACAACAGAGGATGAGATGGCTGGATGGCATCACTGACTCGATGGACGTGAGTCTGAGTGAACTCCAGGAGTTGGTAATGGACAGGGAGGCCTGGCGTGCTGCAATTCATGAGGTCGCAAAGAGTCAGACAGGACTGAGCAACTGATCTGATCTGATCTGATCATATTGGAATTTCATGTGTCAGGGAATAGAATCAAGAAAGAAGAACAGGAAAGAAAATCCAGGTGAAGTTTAAAGTAATATATATATATATATATTTATATATATATAAATTTATAACATAATATATAAATTATATATATATAAATTCATAACAAGTTCAAATTTTAATCTTATTAGTAAAATGGATCTTAAAAGATGCATTTGTTTATTTTCAGTGTACTGCGTTGTTCCAAGGAAAGATATAGAATGAAAAAATTAAGAGATCACTCTTCCCAACTCCAACTCGAGGTGGTGAGATGCAGGTCGAGAGCACAAGAAGCATAGACTTTAACTCCAATATTTATGCTTCCAGGGCCCTGGCCTACTCTGCTGCACAATCTTTCTCTGCAACTTTCTATGGGGAATGCCCTCTAACTGGGATTCATTAGTCATAAGAGGGTATGGACAGACTAATCACAGGTCAATGCTGTTTGATTAGATTTCTCCACCAATGGGCCCCATCAAAGGCTGGTTTCACTCCTCTATGTTGCTGTTTCAAATAGCTGCATGATTAAAATTTGTTTTATTTGCTTTCTCTAGGCTTCCTCTAATCCCACTGCTGCACACTTAAGAAACTAGAAGTCAGCAAGACTACTGAAGAGCCTTCATTTGAAAGCAGCATTTCCCACTCTCACCCCACTCCTGCCCACCAAACACCATTACTCACTTGACCATGGTAATTGAATAAAAGTAGTTCACTGAACACATTCAGAGAGCTTTATATGACATCATCTATGATTGAATGAACGTACTTAGAAAAAAAGAAAAAAAAGTCCCTCTGATACGTCAAATGACGTTAGAAATGTTCATCTTATTTTACCTTCAGTTCAGTTCACTTCAGTCACTCAGTCGTGTCCGACTCTTTGCAGCCCCATGGACTGCAGCACACCAGGCTTCTCTGTCCATCACCAACTCCCAGAACTTGCTCAAACTCATGTCCATTGAGTTGGTGATGCCATCCAACCATCTCATCCTCTGTCGTCCCCTTCTCCTCCTTCAATCTTCTCCAGCATCAGGGTCTTTTCCAATGAATCAGTTTTTCGCATCAGGTGACCAAAATATTGGAGTTTCAGCTTCAGCATCAGTCTTTCCAATGAATATTCAGGACTGATTTTCCTTTAGGATTGGCTGATTTGATTTCCTTGCAGTTCAAGGGACTCTCAAGAGTCTTCTCCAACACTACAGTCAAAAGCATCAATTCTTCAGTCCTCAGCTTTCTTTATAGTCCAACTCTCACATCCGTACATGACTACTGGAAAAATCAAGGTAAACTGGAAGTGAATCAAGGTAAATTGGAAGTGGTCAAACAGGAGATGGTAAGAGTAAACATTGACATTTTAGGAATCAATGGACTAAAATGGACTGGAATGGGCAAAATTAATTCAGATGACCATTTTACCTACTACTGTGGGCAAGAATCCCTTAGAAAAAATTGGGTAGCCCTCATAGTCGACAAGAGAGTCCAAAATGCAGTTCTTGGATCCAATCTCAAGAATGACGTAATGATCTCTGTTCATTTCCAGGGCAAACCATTCAGTATCACGGTAATCAAAGTCTATGCCCCAACCAGTAATGCTGCTGCTGCAACTGCTAAGTCGCTTCAGTCGTGTCCGACTCTGTGCAACCCCACAGACGGCAGCCCGCCAGGCTCCCCTGTCCCTGGGATTCTCCAGGCAAGAACACTGGAGTGGGTTGCCATTTCCTTTTCCAATGCATGAAAGTGAAAAGTGAAAGTGAATTCGCTCAGTCATGTCCGACTCCTAGCGACCCCATGGACTGCAGCCTACCAGGCTCCTCCATCCATGGGATTTTCCAGGCAAGAGTACTGGAGTGGGGTGCCACTGCCTTCTCCACCAGTAATGCTGAAGAAGCTGAAGTTAAACAGTTCTATGAAGACCTACAAGACCTTCTAGAACTAACACCCAAAAAAGATGTCCTTTTCATTATGTATGACTGGAATGCAAAAATAGGAAGAGATACCTGGAGTAATAGAAAAATTTGGCCTTGGAGTACAGAATGAAGCAGGGCAAAGGCTAACAAGAGTTTTGCCAAGAGAACGTACTGGTCATAACAAACACCCTCTTCCAACAACACAAGAGAAGACTCTACACATGGACATCAACATATGATCAATACCGAAATCAGATTGATTATATTCTTTGCAGCCAAAGATGGAGAAGCTCTATAGAGTCAGAAAAAACAAGACTAGGAGCTGACTGTGGCTCTGATCATGAACTCCTTATTGAAAAATTCAGACTTAAATTGAAGAAAGCAGGGGAAACCACTAGACCATTCAGGTGTGACCTAAATCAAATCCCTTATGATTATACAGTGGAAGTGAGAAATAGATTCAAGGGATTAGATCTGACAGACAGAGTGCCTGAAGAACTATGTACGGAGGTTCATGACGTTGTATAGGAGGCAGTGATCAAGACCATCCCCAATAAAAAGAAATATTTTACCTTATGAAGTAACAAAGATGTTAGAGATAAATAATCTTAATAAATTAAGATCAAAATTGTATGTTTCATCTTATATTTTTGGTATAAATTTTGGTAAAAATATCTTACTACAAGATTTTTTTATTCTTTATCAGAAAACCTCTAACTATTAAGTATATTTCTGATTCTGGTATAATACCTAGATTATTCTTTTATTTATTTTCACTGTGGCATTACTTAAAAATCTCTGTTTACAAAAGTCCATGGAATAAAAGTTAGAAGCCACAGGTTCTATGTCAAGATAGCTGGATATTCTTAAATTGGAATAATCCAAAAAGTATTTATTGTTTCATCATCACAACTACATCTTTCTTAAAGAAACTTAGGGCTTTGATTGTTCATCTTCAATTTTGTAATAGTCCTTCTTGTTTTTTAAACTAAGATACAGCTCTGAAAACCAAATAAGTATGCAATTTTGATTAAAATACTTTAACCAATAGCTAGATTAATGATAGACTAATTAGTTCATTAAAATTATTGAACTAACAATTAACATTCAATAGCAGGTAAGGCAGTGGTAAAGAATCTGCCTGCCAATGCAGGAGATGTAGAAGACTTGGGTTAAATTCTTGGGTCAGGAAGACACCCTGGAGAAAAAAAAACAGCAACCCACTCCAGTATTCTTGCTGGAAAATTCCATGAACAGAAGAGCCTGATGGGCTATACATTCCTTGGGGATCACAAAGAGTTGCAACTGACCATGCATACCTTCCTCCCAGCACAATAATATTCATTACCCTCAACCACCCCCTTGAAGTCAAGAGAGACCTATAAGTAGGGATTAGAGAGAAAGTGAGCAAGTTTGGAGCCACTCTTTGGCAGTTCCCACATTACAGCAGAATCAAGCCCTGCTGTAATCAGGTGAATCAGAATCAAGGTGATAGGACAGAACCTACCACAATAAAGGTAATTCTTTCTAAAGATCAATATATCTGACCTATATCCTTTTTTAAAGTTTGACTTCTCCTATTAATATGAACTTAATCCAATTCTTTGTAAAATAGCATCTAGGTTATTTCATAGTAAAGATACATTTGTCTCTGCCTTCCTCATACAGTGTGCATGCGTGCTGAGTCATTTCAGTCATGTCAAACTCTTTGCAAACCCTATGGACTATATTCCACCAGGCTCCTCTCTCCATGGGATTCTCTAAGCAAGGATACTGAAGTGCGTTGCCATGCCCTTCTCCAGGGGATCTTCCTGACCCAGGGATCGAACACACCTCTCCCGTGGCTCCTGTATTGCAGGAGGATTTTTTACCACTGAGTCACTGGGGAAGCCCTTCCTCATATTAGTATTAGTGAGCAATAAATAGGAAAATATTGAAATCACTCTCTTCTAGTCCCCAAATTTCCCCTTTGTCCACCAAAAGGATATAGATAGACAATTCAATCCATCCTGACACAACACATCATTGTTAATAATGCATACCCAGCTTTCCCCACTAGAGTATAAATTTACATTAGAGTGTAAACTCTGTGAAGCCAGAAGCCTTGTCTATTCAGAAATTCAATGCCATCATATCCTGAGCTTTACAGAGTTCCTAGAACATAATAGGAACTCAGTATATGTGAAACAAGAAGATGGGAAGCAAGAGGAAGAAAGGAAAGAAGCAAATCAGGAGACAAGCAGGTATATAATAATAAATGATGGCTTATTATTCAAAAAGTGGTTGTATTATTGCTGTCACTGCACATAGTATGAAGGGGGTTGTAAGTCTATTTGCCTGCATTTACAAAGACTTCATTAGCCTTTAGATGTTTTTTGTTGGGCCTTAGCCACAACATAATCCTATTTGCAGGCTAACATCTCTGAAATAAATGTATTGTGGTTTCTGTTTATTTCTTAGCTAAGTCTAGGGTGCCCGCATTTTAGAAGAAGATACCAAAAAAAAAGTTTCTCTGAAGCTATCTGAACCAAGAACAGCAAGTTATGTTTTTATGTGGGAATGGATTTTCCATTAAAGGGAAAATGTACTATTTCACACAGTTCGGCAAAACAGTATTTTTTAATTTATATGTTTAAATTTAGAGCACTGAAAGCCCAATGTAAGAGTGTTTTCTGACCATGGAAACATCCTCTTCACTCAGCTGTGAGGAAGGCCAATTTTCATCGACTTCACACTTTCACTCTCAGTAGCGTGTCCTTATGAGCTAGGAAAACAAGCAGGCCATTCTATTAGCCTTTAAAGTTTCTCTCACAGTCCAGATAATCATCTTCAGAGTATTATTCTATTTTAGCACATTTTCAGAAAAGTTATCACACTCAAAAAATATGGCGATTTGTCAACCTCCTCTTTCCTCTGTAGCAAGATGAATTTCCCTCTGCCTTTGCTCACCAGAAACCCTTTCTCCCTGTGTGAAGTCATTTTAAATTGAAGGGAGTAATTCTCTATCTCCGTTGATTTTAACCAAGAATGGAATCTATGAGTCAGGAGTGTCAGCACTTTCCTATCACTTATCCATATCAGATATCACATATCAATTACGGAAAATTCAGAGTCTGGATTTGATCAAACAATTCCTATCAACATAGGCTTTCAGGCAGTCACCTGCAGTTAATTAGACTGCTTATGTGAGTCTAAAGTTGTTTCGTCATTGCTGGTCTAGCAATGACCACCTGGAAGCAGTGAGGTCAATTAGACTTCTTAAGAGTCACTTCAGTTCTATTAATCATTCTTATCTATAAATCATTTTACCCCAAGGATCAGGGAGAGACTACTCAAGGAATCTTTTGTAGTCTAGAAAAATAAAGTATCATATTCTTTGTGCTGATGTCAGCAGTCAAGTTAGGAGCTAGTAACCAGGTACAAGTTTAAGTAATAGATGTTGTATGTCCTGGGAAAGACATGTAACCCCATTTATATTCTGTAAAATTGTAACCAAACTCCATATTCTGAATTATACTATCCTTCCTCAACCCAGCCTTTCAGAGATCATAATTGCAAGGTCTGTTTAAAGCTTGTGTGCGTGCTAAGTTGCTTCAGTTGTGTCCAATTCTTTTCTACCCTATGGACTGTAGCCCGCCAGGTTCCTCTGTCCATGGGATTCTCCAGGCAAGAATACTAGACTGGGTTACCATGCCCTCCTCCAGGGGGTCTTCCTGACCCAGGGATAGAACCTGTGTCTGTAATGTCTCCTGCATTTGCAGGCAGGTTCTTTACCACCAGAGCCGCCTGGGAAGCCCAGAGCTTGTGTAAATACAAGAAAAACTAAGTCACAAGAGGTTGGTAAGATGTATGTTATTAGAAATGTGAGTAAAGTTGGTCTGGGTCAAAGGGGAATGCAAAGGAGATCCTAAGGAAAAAAAAAGAGATGGTATATACATCTAGCCCTTCCATCCAGATTGATGGAGCACAGGACAAGGAAAGAACAAATGCTGCTGAAAGGTGGAAGACCCAGGGTGGGAACACTTGAAATTGAAGAGGAGAGGATGGGGAAGAAAGAGAAACTCTACTTCTGCATCTTTGTTCTAGCTATTTAGGAGCTATTCTATTCCCACTGGTGAGTGAAATGATGGTCAGTAACATACACAACCAATGATACCTGTAACCAGCTGGGTATCAGCCTTGGGAATCTCCAGGTATTTGGCTGGTTCTATTAGACTCAAGTTGGGGTGATAGAATAAAGTGAGTCACCTCAAGTACCAATACCCCAAACCAAGAAAAGACACTCCAATACCAAGAAAAATCTCAAGTCAATCTTAGCTGCAAAATATTTGAATCTGTGACTCTAGAACTATATCCACTGTATCTTTTCTAGTTTCCCCCTTCCCATCAAGTCATTTTATGCATTAGAGGAGATAAAAATCCTGTCATGAGATGAATGCTGCTGTACTCCTTGACCCTCCTGTTATAGAGAAGAGGGACACAGATATTTCATGAAGCCCTGTTTCTCCCTCCAGGACAGGCTCATGACTCACAGCTTACCTACCAGATTAATATGATGGTATATGAAAAAGTCTTATCCATATTTTTCTGTTTTGCCAAATACACAACAAAATAAATCAAATAAATGGACGTGCTCAGTGCTCCTCTCCCCAGTGCCAAAAGCTCTTTTCCTTTTGGGAGGGCAGCTTTAAGAGTGGGACACTGCCTTGGCTTCCTTTCAAATCTCTCTGGTCTCTCATCAAAGCAGTAGAAATCTAGAAATTGTTACCAGTTTTACTCAAGTTCAACTAGACTGTAGGAAAGAAGAACCAAACAGTTGAACCAAATAGTCTACAACACTCAGAGTTCTCCTGAGAAGCAGAATCAGCTATATATATATATATATACACACATACATACATACATACATATGGAAGGGGAGGGGTTTTGAGGTGGGGCTAGTAGTAAAGAAACCACTTGCCAACGCAGGAGACATAAGAGATATGGGCTTGATCTCTGGGTTGGGAAGATCCCTTGGAGGAGGGCATAGCAACCCACTCCAGCATTCTTGCCTGGGGAATCCCCATGGACAGAGGAGCCTTGTGGGCTACAGTCCATAGAGTCACAGAGTTGGACATGATTGAAGTGACTTAGCACACACGCACATACGTGTGTGTGTGTGTGTGTGTATCCATATACATGGAGAGATGTAGACAAATATATGGGATCAGTTCAGCTCAGTCGTGTCTGACTCTTTGCGATCCCATGAATCGAAGCACGCAGGCCTCTCTGTCCATCACCAACTCTGAGAGACTACCCAAACCCATGTGCATTGAGTCAGTGATGCCATCCAACCATCTCATCCTCTGTCGTCCTCTTCTCCTCCTGCCCTCAATCTTTGCCAGCATCAGGGTCTTTTCCAGTAAGTCAGCTCTTCGCATCAGGTGGACAAAGTATTGGAGTTTCAGCTTCAACATCAGTCCTTCCAATGAACACCCAGGACTGATCTCCTTTAGGATGGACTGGTTGGATCTCCTTGCAGTCTGAGGGACTCTCAAGAGTCTTTTCCAACACCACAGTTCAAAACCATCAATTCTTTGGTGGTCAGCATTCTTTATAGTCCAACTCTCACATCCATACATGACCACTGGAAAAACCATAGCCTTGACTAGACGGACCTTTGTTGGCAAAGTAATGTCCCTGCTTTTTAATATGCTGTCTAGGTTGATCATAACTTTCCTTCCAAGGAATAAGCGTCTTTTAATTTCATGGCTGCAATCACCATCTGCAGTGATTTTGGAGCCTAGAAAAATAAAGTCAACTACTGTTTCTACTGTTTCCCCATCTATTTGCTATGAAGTGATGGGACCAGATGCCATGATCTTCGTTTTCTGAATGTTGAGCTTAAGCCAACTTTTTCACTCTCCTCTTTCACTTTCATCAAGAGGCTCTTTAGTTCTTCACTTTCTGCCATAAGGGTGGTATCATCTGCATATCTGAGGTTATTGATATTTCTCCTGGCAATCTTGATTCCAGCTTTTGCTTCATCCAGCCTGGCATTTCACATGATGTACTCTACATTTAAGTTAAATAAGCAGGATGACAATATACAGCCTTGACATACTCCTTTTCCTATTTGGAACCAGTCTGTTGTTTCATGTCCAGTTCTAACTGTTGCTTCCTGACCTGCATACAGATTTCTCAGGAGGCAGGTCAGGTGGTCTGGTATGCCCATCTTTCAGAATTTTCCACAGTTTATTGTGATCCACACAGTCAAAGGCTTTGGCATAGTCAATAAAGCAGAAATAGATGTTTTTCTGGAACTCTCTTGCTTTTTCCATGATCCAGTGGATGTTGGCAATTTGATCTCTGGTTCCTCTGCCTTTTCTAAAACCAGCTTGAACATCTGGAAGTTCACGGTTCATGTATTGCTGAAGCCTGGCTTGGAGAATATTGAGCATTACTTTACTAGCGTGTGAGATGAGTGCAATTGTGTGGTACTTTGAGCATTCTTTGGCGTTGCCTTTCTTAGGGATTGGAATGAAAACTGACCTTTTCCAGTCCTGTGGCCACTGCTGAGTTTCCCAGATTTGCTGGCATATTGAGTGCAGCACTTTCACAGCATCATCTTTCAGGATTTGGAATAGCTCAACTGGAATTCCATCACCTCCACTAGCTTTGTTCATAGTGATGCTTCCTAAGGCCCACTTGACTTCACATTCCAGGATGTCTGGCTCTAGGTGAGTTATCTCACCATCGTGATTATCTGGTTCATGAAGATATTTTTTGTACAGTTATTCTGTGTATTCTTGCCACCTTTTCTTAATAGCTTCTGCTTCTGTTAGGTCCCTACCATTGGAGATATATATACACAAAAACATATGTATCCTATATGTGGTATACACCTATATATGGTTTATATGGTTCCAAATTGGGAAAGGAGTACATCAAGGCTGTATATTGTCACTCTGCTTATTTAACTTAAATGTAGAGTACATCATGTGAAATGCCAGGCTGGATGAAGCAAAAGCTGGAATCAAGATGCTGGGAAAAATATGAATAACCTCCGATACACAGAGGACACCACCCTTATGGCAGAAAGTGAAGAAAAACTAAAGAGCCTCTTGATGAAAGTGAAAGAGGAATGTGAAAAAGTTGGCTTAAAACTTAACATTCAAAAAACTAAGATCATGGCATCTGGTCTCATCACTTCATGGCAAATAGATTGGGAAACAGTGGAAACTGTGTCAGACTTTATTTTGGGGGGCTCCAAAATCACTGCAGATGGTGATTGCAGCCATGAAATTAAAAGATGTTTGCTCCTTGGAAGAAAAGCTACGATCAACCTAGGCAGCATATTAAAAAGCAGAGACATTACTTTGCCAACAAAGATCCACCTAGTCAAAGCTATGGTTTTTCTAGTGGTCATGTATGGATGTGAGAGTTGGACTATAAAGAAAGCCGAGTCCCGAAGAATTGATGCTTTTGAACTGTGGTGCTGGAGAAGACTCTTGAGATGCCTTTGGACTGACTACAAGGAGATCCAACCAGTCCATCCTAAAGGAAATCAGTCCTGAATATTCATTGGAAGGACTGATGCTGAAGCTGAAACTTTAATACTCTGGTTACCTAATGCGAAGAACTGACTCATTGGAAAGGACCCTGATACTGGGAAAGACTGAAGGCAGGAGGAGAAGGGGATGACAGAGGATGAGACGGTTGGATGGCATCACTGACTTGATGGACATGATCTTGAGCAAGCTCCAGGAGTTGGTGATGGACAGGGAAGCCTGGCATGCTGCAGTCCATGGGGTCGCAATGAGTCAGACACGACTGAGCAACTGAACTGAACTGATGGTATACCCTATTATATATATATGAAAAGATGCATTTTGAGGAACTGGCTTATTCAGTTATGTGAGCTGATAAGTCAAAAAATCTCTAATATAGGGACTTCCCTGGTGACCAATGGTGAAGACTTCACCTTCCAATGCATGGGGCATGGGTTCCATTTCTGGTCAGGAAGTTCAGATTTCACAGGCCTCACAGACAAAAATCCAAAACATAAAACAGAAGTAATACAGTAATAAATTAAATAAAGACTTTAAAAATGGTCTACATAAAAAAAAATCTTTGAAAAATAAAATAAACAAAATCCCTAATATAATACCACTAGTCCACCGTGCTTCAGTTTAAAAAAAAAACAATAGTCCCTAGGGCAAACCAGCAAGCTAGAAATGCAGACAAGAGGTGATGTTGTAGTCTTGAGTTCCAAATCTATACAGCAGGCAAGTAGGCTGGAAATTCCAGCAAGATTTCTATGTTCCAGTCTTAAAGCAGAATTCCATCTTTTCCTGAAATATCAGTTTCTGCTTTTTAAGGTCTTCAACTGATTGGATGAATCAAAAATCACATTACAAAGGTTAATATCTTTTACTGAAAGTCAACTGGAATTGTGGATGTTAATCACGTCCACCAAGTACCTTCACAACAGTATCCAAAATAGCGTTTCACCAAACAACTGGACACCATACTCCAACCAAGCTGACACATAAAATTTCATGATCACCAAGTCCTACTGATGTCTCAAAATGTGGACATTCTAGAATTTAATTATTTACACATCATTTCACCAGATTAATAAATATATAATTTTTCTGGTTTTAAAATAAATTCAAGAAATGTCAAAATAATTGTTTCATAGTCCTTTTAGGAGTACATGAGAAAATTATGTCACAAGTTAGCTTTAGTGTAGTTTAATTAAAAAAAAGCTCTAAAATAGTGCAGGGTTCTTCATTATACATACAGGAATAAATCTGTAGGATGCTTTTGAAAGCATCCTAAGGTCAGATATCGAATGCCATATCACGACAGAAGTGCCTGACTTGAACTGAAGCAACACAGGCAAAATCAACATATACATAATATCTACTACACCAGAAACTGGAGGGGTTTTTCCCCTTTCACATGAAAGAGAAACCCAACATTTTTTCAGGAGTTTACATTCTCTGGGGTTGCTTTGATTTCAGAAAGATCAAGAAAAAAAGTCAAAGTACTTTACTATTGCCAAAAACTCAACAATAAGTAGAGAAAATGTGGAACTTATTTATTCTATGACACCACAGATTCAACATCCTACTGTTCTAAAAGCCCTTTCCATTTTTGTTACTGAACACTGTCACATACCTGCTATGTCCTAAGCCCTCCCTCATGTGCTGGCAATACAGAGATTCCCAGCGTCGTAGCAGGGAATTGCTTGTGTTTATAAAAGAACTGTGAAGCAGAGCGATAACATTTTTTTTCTCTGCATAAAGGCATAAACATTGCCTAAATGGCTACCACCACCTGCCAGATAGGTGAATCCGCCAAGCTGAGAGAATGTGTTTCAGGAATATCCCTCTTTGAAGCATGCCTGCCTCCTGACTTACCGTGCACATTCCCAAATCCATTGTTTTTCTCTCTCCTGGTCCCTTAGAGTTTCTCGAAAACCTAGCACAGATTAGCATTGACATTATTATTCATCTGTTTCTTGTTTACCGTGGTATCCCCTTCTTCTGGCACAGGGCCTAGAAAAGGGCAAGAGATTCAGTTGTTTGTTGAGTGAATGAATGAATGGCATTTCACAATTACATATACTCTAAAGCCTGACCTGAGTCAAGGATATGAATAAAAGTATCCTACACCCTGACCACAGAGACATCCCCAGCCATGGGCTGTCTGTTTCACTAGCCCCATCTTTGAAACATGCCATGCCAAGAATAGTGGGGAACCTTTCTCAACCTGAGAAAATTAAGCTTTGTTGACCCATGGCATCCATTGTATGTCATAAATTAATGTCTTTCTCATGCACCTAGAGTGTTCTCTATTATCCTCAGGAAATCTGAGAAAATCATCACTCAATTCCTTTTCTGTGTTCAGCTGAGGGTGGCTGAATGGAGGTAACCTCCCCCGTGGCTCGGTGGCAAGGCTTCCAGAATGTATAAGTGCAATTACACTGACCAACTATGCATAACTACTCTTCACTGTTGGCTATTTCCCTACATTTCCCTCCATCCTGTTTAACCCTGATTATTTTAATTCTGCAGTGGCGGCAGGAACATTCAACTCCATCATTTTAATGGATCACTATGAGGTAACATCTCTTCTCTCTTAAGTCAAAGACCGCTTTGTCAACCATTCTACTGCATCATTAGGGGGCCTTGGGGAGGAATTCCATGCTTCCAGTCCCTTCTTAGAGTAGCCATGTTCTTCATGCAGTTTCTGATATTTCTGAGTTAATCACAGAGGACAGTCAACGTCAAGAATTTTAGAAAATGAGGGAGGTGGGGTGAGCCTAGAACCCCTCTATCAAGTCTGCCGCATTGTATGCAGCCATCGGACTTAATTCAGGTTCAGCCAGAACACGGGGTGGAGGAGAAAGTGGGCGGTACCGAGTGTTCCCCAGGCAAGGGCTGCCTGCTGGCCAGCTGAGTCACCATCTTATTTTCCTTTCATCATTCTCCTAAGAAAAACAGAACTCCCTCTCCCTATGTTATGCTGCTCTCAGTAGGAGCCCAAATCTCCAAGCAGCTGGGACAAGAAGGTGAGAACAAGGATGCTTGATCACTTCAAGGAAGCCTTGAAATAAGCAGAAAAGAGCCCACTTCCTCTGCTTCCATTAAATAAAAAATGGCTCAGCAGTTTGCTTATCAAAATACAACTTGGCTATTTTCTCTGCTATTTTACCATTTTCGTCTTTAAACCATTCTTTTAAGACAGAAGTGACAGGAACAGTGCAACCTATGTGTCTCTCCAGGAACAATAAGTGGAGAATTATTATAGATACAGGAGAGGTACGCTTTTCATGTATCCCCAGTGGTGTTACTGAATTTCTAACGTTTAGATCCTTGTTTAAAATCCCAAGTAGTAGACATAAATAACACTCTAGAATGGTCTTCTAATGCCATGCCAAATACTCGTGGCACTACATGATGCTGATAAATAAAACAATCATTTGTTTAGAGTTTTCTTTCTGTGTCAGAGATGTTTACCATTGCTTAATAGGTTTAAAAATAGAAGAACAGTCCTACATAGATTGCTCTGTTCCTCTCAAAAACCTAGTCTGCTGTGGGTATGTGGACCAGACCAAGTAGGTCCCCATTCGGCATGGGTAATGGGGGAAAATGAAATCACGTATGCTTCCACACTACTTAATGATTTTTATCTTCAGAGGAACTATTAGAAAAATAATGTATTTGATCATCTAAACAATACTTATTAAACATAATGTATAATATATATTATAATAGCAATAAAAGCAAAGACTATGGGTGAGCAGGCACTATTCTAAGTATTTGTTATGTATCAATTTATTTAACACTCACAAGACCCCCACTCCATGCCACAGAAGCTACTATTAATGTCACTTTACATATTAGGACACTAAGGCACTGAGCAGCAAAGCAGCTTATCTAAGGTCACATGTCAAGTAAGTACAGTCATCCCTTGGTATCCATCAGGGATTAGTTCCAGGGCCCTCATGGATACCCAGATCCACAGATGCTCAAGTTTCTGATATAAGATGGCAAAGCACAGTCCATTCTCCCTCCTTATCTGCAGAACCAGTGGATAAGGGCATTCTGCAGATAAGAATGACCGACTGTGTTTTGAAACAATATTGAAACAAGGATAGGTGAAGAATAGCACCTCGTGCCACTAAATTTTCTTTCTTTCAGCACCTAATTAAACCTTGGCTTAGGAAAATTTTCTCAAAAAAATGAAAAAAAGTCCATGCCTGAGGCCAGGGCTTCCCTCTGATTTGCAGTTTGCGTGTTATGACAGATTGCATCCGCCTACTGGCAAAGTTCAACTGAGGCTGTGAGTGAAAGTTGTTCAGTCGTGTCTTTGAGACCCCATGGACTATAGCCCCTCAGGTTCTTCTGTCCACGGGATTCTCCAGGCAAGAATACTGGAGTGGGTTGCCATTCCCTTCTCCAGGGGATCTTGCTGACCCAGGGAGCGAACCTGGGTCTTTTGCATTGCAGGCTGACTCTTTACCATCTGAGCCACCAGGAAAGCCCTCAGCTGAAGCTAGTTCTCCCTGAATAGTCACGCTATGGGTAAAGAAAACGGCTATCTTTGCCTATGGGTTGTGCTACCTGTGGTGGTTCTATATTCTTTCTTCATAAGAAACAGAAAAATTGAGACTTTTGAAATCCCCAAGAGTTTCCCCCAAACAGTTATTCTAGCCATTACCGTGTCTCAACCCAAAAACTTACTGAGGAACCAAGTTGCTGGTTCATTCAAACAGTCCTCTTCCCAGTGCCCAGGAGTTGCCTGCTATACCACATGACTTCTCTGGCTTAGCCGTGCTCCACAAAAATAGTTCCTTACTGGGACCTTGCTTCTGGAACATTTAAAAGCACAATTTAGAAAGAGCAGTAGCTTTAAATACAGTTACACACTGCTTCCTTCACTAGGTGCAAAGGTCTTATGAATTTTAAGTGAGTCTTTTACCTAAACCAGTTATACGGATCACATTTAAAATCCTAGCTAAAATTCTAGCTAACAAATGGCCTCAGATTCCAATATGTACAACGAAGAAAATTTAGAGCACTTTAGCTTGTATTTTAGTTCCCACTTTCCTCCCCAAATACTGAGGCTAATTCAACGAAGCATTCTAGATACCCAAGTTTTTAAAACAAAGGCCCATTTAGAATTGGAAACAAAGCAACATGCCCTTTCTTTCCCTTCCCCCATGCCCATCTGCCCCTTGACCCTAGAGATGGAAGCCTCTCACAGATGATGTCCTGTGGTTTATGGAAGTGAAAGGATCAGAGAAGTCTCAGACTAGTCCTAAGTACATGACTTGTTGGAGAGACCCACAGGTATTTGTCTAGCAGGACACATGAAGAAGTTTCACAACACAATAAACCTCATAATCAATAATAGTTAGCTTTGGATACTCACTGTATGCCAGGCACCTTTCTAAATGCCTTACATGTTTTAACACATTTAGTCTTCACCGGGAATGAGATAAGTACTCTTCTTATCATTCACATTTTACAGAGAAGATCATTGAAGAAGGGAGAGGATAAGTAACTTGCCAAGGTCACGTAGCTTCTTAGCCGGGGAGCCAAACATCTGGACCCAGGAACTCCAGCTCTGGCTTCCCAAGTAGCACTAGTGGTAAAGATGCAGGAGATGTAAAAGATGCAGGTTCAATCCCTGGCTTGGGAAGATCCCCTTGAGGAGGGCATGGCAACCCACTCCAGTATTCTCGCCTGGAGAACCCCATGGATGGAGGAGCCTAGTGGGTTATTCTTTACAGGGTCGCAAAAAGTCAGATACGACTGAAGCAACTTAGCACAACCACTATATCTCAGCCTCCTCTCAGAGTGGAAGTTTTGTTCTGAATGCCATCCTCTTCCAGGCCTCAGAGACAAGAAACAGTCAGCTACTTGCTTGCCTGGGGAGCTGTGGGAAGAGTAGATTTCAGAAAGCTCAGTTCTGGGGGCTCTTGTTTGGTTTTGTTTTGGGAGAGGACCATTGTTACTGTTACTGAAAAAAGACTCCTTATAAAAATTAGCATAATGTTTGTCTAGCAGAGAACCTTTGGACACATTTATCTGACTTTTCAGGGTAGAAATAAATAAGAGTTGGGGCCTGCATTTGCACTTATAGTTCTGACACTTTAAGAATTCAATGAATACCAAAAGCATCAACACAAGTCACAAATGATACAAGCAAAGCAGTGTACCTGGAAGGTGGGTGATTTCTAAGCCTGTTTTATCCCACTACATCCAACCAATATGGATTTGTTGATAGAAACATGTCAGTTTCAACCTTTTCAGTATTCCTGACATTTACTTAGACTGGAGGAATGGAGGAGAAATATCACTGTAATCTACAAAAACAATCAAATCATTGCAGTACCATCTCCACTGCAAAGTTTCAAGCAGGTAAATTTCATTCCTCCTTGGAAACCCAGCACAATTCTGAAACGTCCAGAGCCTAAAATATAAATCAGAGTATAATGAGAGCTGGTGTCTATTTATCTTGTTCACAAAAGGGTTGCAGGTGCCTAGCAGATAGATAGTAGGCACTGAATATACTGACTGAACACGGATGAATGAATGAGTTGGGACAAGAGAGCCCTGTGAGTCTGGTTCCATTCCTGCTTTGAGAGAACCAGGTAAAACTCCTATTCCAATTTATTCTAGAACTGCAGCAGGATATGCAACCTGAAACATAGCAGGCAAGGAAAATCTTTGCTCAAACATATACCTCTAAGACTATTTCAGTAGCCACAAGGCTTGTTGACTATAGACCAGCATTTGACCAGAGGCTAAAAGTAAAGGCCTCTGGCCACCCACAACATTTACCGCAACCTACTTGCAAAGTAATTTAGTGTAATTGGTCTTGAGGATCAGGCTTAAATTCAAATCTAAACACCATTGTTTGAGCTAAAATTTGAAACTCTCTTAACTTGTTCTCTCATTTTTAAAAATCAGGATAATAATTCATACCAGTAGAACTATACAAAAAAGACCTTAATGACCCAGATAAACACAATGGTGTGATCACTCACCCAGACCCAGACGCCCTGGAGTGTGAAGTCAAGTGGACCTTAGGAAGCATCACTACAAACAAAGCTAGTGGAGGTGATGGAATTCCAGCTGAGCTATTTCAAATCATAAAAGATGATGCTGGGAAAGTGCTTCACTCAATATGCCAGCAATTTGGAAAACTCAACAGTGCCCACAGGACTGGAAAAGGTCAGCTTTAATTCTAACTCGAAAGAAGGGAAATGCCAAAGAATGCTTAAAATATTGCACAATTGCACTCACTTCACATGCTAGCAAAGTAATGCTCAAAATCCTTCAAGCTAGGCTTCAACAGTATGTGAACCAAAAACTTCCAGATGTACAAACTGGATTTAGAAAAGGCAGAGGAATTAGAGATCAAATTGCCAACATCCGTTGGATCATAGAAAAGGGGAGATTTCCAGAAAAACATCTACTTCTGCTTCACTATGCACAGCCTTTCACTGTGTAGATCACAAAAAACTGTAGAAAATACTTAAAGAGATGGGAATAGCAGACCACTTTACCTGCCTTTTGAGAAACCTGTATGCAGGTCAAGAAGCAACAGTTAGAACCAAACATGGAGCAATAAACTGAAGTTCAAAACTGAGGAAGTATTTCAAGGCTGTGTATTATCACCCTGTTTATTTAACTCATATGCAGAGTACATCATGTGAAATGCCAGCTGGATGAAGCACAAGCTGGAATCAAGATTGCCGGGAGAAATATCAACCACCTCAGATATGCAGATGACACCACCCTTATGGCAGAAAGAAAAGAGGAATTAAAGAGCCTCTTTGATGAAGGTGAAAGAAAAGAGTGAAAAAGTTGGCTTAAAACTCAACATTCCAAAAACTAAGATCATTGGCATCTTGTCCCATCACTTCATGGCAAAGAGATGGGGAAACAATGGAAACAGTGACAGACTTTATTTCCTTGGGCTCCAAAATCACTGTGGACAGTGACTGCAGCCGTGAAATTATAAGACGCTTACATCTTGGAAGAAAAACAGTGACAAAACTAGACAGTGTATTAAAAAACAGAGACATTACTTTGCCTACAAAGTAATATAGTATAGTTTTATAGTTTTACTATATAGTAAAAGTTATGGTTTTTCCAGTAGTCATGTATGGACGTGAGAGCTGGACAAGAAAAAAGGTTGAGTGCCGAAGAATTGATGCCTTTGAACTGTGTTGCTGGAAAAGACTCTTGAGAGTTCCTTGGACTGAAAAGAGATCAAACCAGTCAATACTAAAGGAAATCAATCCTGAATATTCATGGGAGGGACTAATGCTGAAGCTCCAATACTTTGGCCACCTGATGCAAAGAACTGACTCATTAGAAAAGACTCTGATGCTGGGAAAGATTGAAGACAGGAGGAGAAGGGGATGACAGAGGATGAGATGGTTGGATGGCATCACCAACCAAAAGACATGAATTTGAGCAAACTCCAGGAGATCGTGAAAGACAGGGAAGCCTGGTGTGCTGCAGTCCATGGGGTCACAAAGAGTTGAGCAACTGAATATCATCAACAACAATTCATACCAGAGTTGTTGTAAGAATTAGAAAACATTTTTGACCAAACAAATACCTTTTTAAAATCCTCACTTTTATCACCAAGAGCTCAAGGATTAGGTAACTGCCAATTTGTCTTTCAAATAGTTTGCATATCATTGAATCTCTCAGAAGAATTGTGATATCTTCCAGCAATGTGCCAAGGGAACGTTGGCCAGAGCAGGGCTCATCACCAAAGTATTGGGAGGTCAGTTGTGTTATGCTCATAATGAGACTATATTTCACTAAATTAAAGGATTTATGTAGTTTCCAGAAATACTTAGCTTGCTTCTAGGCTGGGGTTCTGTTTGATGTTACTCTCAGACCTCCTTCCCAAATAACTTTAAAGAAAGAACCTTTGACTATCTCATATTCTGAAGATTCTAATCTAACATGTTGTTTTGATAATATATGGAACAGCCTCTTAGATTACCCTGGTCCTCATCAGGAATTTTATTTCCTGTACTGAGAATATGACTTATGCACAGAAAATATTTGTGCTTATTTGATGATATGGGCCATAAGATATAAAATATAAAAAACATGTCTTTCCTATCAAACCATTTAATAAGCATACAATGATGATTGCTATCACTAGCAATCCTAAAAGAAGCAGACTCTTGGATTCAAGTTTTAAAACTCATATAATATACCAGAAGCTAGTATATTTAACTACCATCACTCACTGAGTTTCCCCTGTGTCAAGCTCTCTGCGAAGCATATTTATGCCCATAGTCTCTCATTTAATCATCACACCTATTCTTTGATGTTGGTGAAAACAAATCCTATTTTCCAACTTGGAAAACTGCAGGGTAAAGCTAACTTGTCCAAGGTTCCTTAATGAAGAAGTGGTGAGTTCAGAACTTAAACCCTGAAATCTAGATTTGAAGTCTAAGATTTCTCATGCTACCATTTCGTGTTTCCTACTATTGAATTCAGCAGATGGTAAAATCTTTACTCTTATAACTTGAGTAAGTAGGGGTGTAGGATCTCATTTTCTGACTAATATACAGCAACAGACATTATCATACAGGAGGATAACTTCATGATCTATTTATAACACAAAATGAAGATGCATCCCAAATAGTCTCTCAGATAAGGAAAAAGCTAGATCTTAATCTCTCTAGAGATCAACTGGTTTCAACAGAACTCTAAACTTCTGGAGTCTCCACTTATAATGATTTTTTTGTGTTTGTATCATGGTCCAGTTTTACATCAACTGCTTACACATAGTAAGTTTTCCTCGCTCACCAATTACTCCCAACTCTTGACTTTTCCTCCAAAACCTTTTCTGTTAACAGGCACACCTTATTTTATTGCATTTCACTTTGCTTCACCTCACAGATATTGCTTTTTTTTTAAGGTAAAACAAATACTTTTATTGCACATTTATAAAATCTGCATAGTTGTAGCAAGTCTTTGACCCTCCCACAAGTCCCCTGGTAATCTTTAAAATTTGGTTAAAACACAATACCCAATCTGGAGCCTTTTAAAAATAGTCAACGGGATATTTCTCTCTCTACATATACATATATATATATTCTTTTTCTTTTTACAAACCCACATCCCCTATTTCTTAAAAGGAAAAAAGGGGATGGGGTGTCAAAATGTTCTTCTGGACCAGCAGCAGCCTTAGCCATGTGTTTTAGCCATTTTCAGATGCTAGAAAATGCATTTTTTACACAGTGAAGGTTTGTAGCAGTCCTGCATTGAGCAAGTCCATCAGCCCCATTTTTCCAACATCATCTGCTCACATTTTGGTAATTCTCATAATATTTCAAAACATCCACTAGCAAAAAGATGATGATTCACTGAAGACTCAGATAATAGGTAGCATTTTTTAGCAATAAAGATTTTTAATTAAGGTAGATAATTTTTTTTTTAGACACAATGCTATTTCACAGGTAATAGACTACAGTATGGCTTCCCAGGTGGAGCTAGTGGTAAAGAACCCTTCTGCTAATGAAGGAGTCTTAAGAGATGCAGGTTCAATCCCTGGGTCGAGAAGATCCCCTGGGGGAGGAAATGGCAACCCACTCCAGTATTCTTGCCTGGAGAATTCCATGGACAGAGAAGCCTGGTGGACTACAGTCCATGGGGTTGCAAAGAGTCGGACACAACTGAAGCGACTTAGCATGCATGCAAACTGCAGTATAGTGTGAACATAATTTTATACGCACTGGGAAACCAAAAAATTCATGTAACTTGCTTTATTGCAATGTTTGCTTTATTGTGGTAGACTGAAACCAAACCTGCAGTATTTCTGGGATCTGCCTGTATTTTCATAAATAGGTTTCATAATCAGAAACACAAAGAGAATCATGGCAATGCTGATTGCACCCTCCAGGGCTAGTTCCTGAAGACCCGCTTCAGACCTTTCGCTTGCTTTGCAGACAAGAGTGGAAATAATTGGGCTGCACTAGGTCTATTTTTATGAAATTATTCTGAAGAACACTCATTAAGTTGGGAAGATTCTACCTTACCCATCTCCATGGGTATGCTAAATGAGGACAGCGGTTTGTGAAAAAGCAGTCATGAGCTTTTAAAATCATCACCTTTCATACAATCATTGATTTCTTACATGTTTCAGTGGGCCTGGCCTCAAAGCCCAAACTTAAAAGAAAAGCAGCCATTGATAGCTCAACTTTAATAACAATTCTCTACAGTGTCAGAACTATATGACATGCTCAAAAAAAATCCTTATAAACATATAAATTCACACCATAAAAGCAATGTCAATCATTAAACTATGGGGCTATCTGTCCACTGGGGGGATATTTGTCTTTATGATGAGTCATTAAAAAGCAGTCCAGCTTGTGAGGTGGACTCATGCAACATATGATTCTGCACCAGGGCTCTTTTGTATTCTGAGATTTGCAGAGTCACCTCAGCGGCTTTCACAGATGCAACTGGTTTAGGGCAACTAGAAGGGTTTCCACACCAAAGCTTCTAAGCTGCTAAGTCACTTCAGTCGTGTCCAACTCTGTGTGACCTCATAGACAGCAGCCCACCAGGCTCCGCCATCCCTGGGATTCTCCAGGCAAGAACACTGGAGTGGGTTGCCATTTCCTTCTCCAATGCATGAAAGTGAAAAGTGAAAGTGAAGTCACTCAGTTGTGTCTGACTCTTAGCGACCCCATGGACTGCAGCCCACCAGGCTCCTCCGTCCATGGGATTCTCCAGGCAAGAACACTGGAGTGGGTTGCCATTTCCTTCTCCAATGCATGAAAGTGAAAAGTGGAAGTGAACTCGCTCAGTAGTATCCGACTCTTAGTAACCCCATGGACTGCAGGCTACCAGACTCCTCCGTCCATGGGATTTTCCAGGCAAGAGTACTGGAGTGGGGTGCCATTGCCTTCTCTGTCCACACTAAAGAGGTTAGCTCAAATCCCAGATCTGCTGGTAGACTTCACTTCATTTCAATATATTTCCTCATCTCCAAAATGTGTGGGTTGGACAAAATGATTTCCAAGATCCTCCAGAAGCCTCAAGCTCTAAGGCTTCTTCTTCTACCCCACCCCACTCCCCATCCCACGCATACATCACTTCTTCCCTTCCCATTGCAAGAACTGCTGGAAATGGGGGTAACTACTCAGATTGGTCTGAGGATCAGACTCCACGATATTGACGGGGCCACATTCCCTGCTGAGCAGGGGCTCCAAGCAGTGAACGCACACTTGGGAGTGGGATGAGCCTGGCAGCAGCTCTCCTTCCCTGCTTTCAGCCATGCAGCTAAAGTGGAAAGCTGGCCCAACGGCTGTTTTCTGCACTTCTCTGTGCTCTCTTCTTGCCTATCCACAGCAGAGCCCAAGTCCGTGTGCAGCCTAGGTTATTTTAGGCATTGGATTGTAAAACACTTGCATTTCGCCTTGCAGTCTCTCTCTCCCCTCCTCTCTCTGTAGTTCTAGTCCCCTACTGCTGGTAGATATGATAGATTGGGTATAACCATCTGGGGGAAAGTGAAACATTAGGCTGATACAGTCCTATTAGCTTTCCCAGAGTTCTACAAATTGAGACCTCAAGCCCAAACCCACTTTCAAACATGTAGCTCTGTCAACTTACTTCCTGTATGTTCCACATGGATGTACCTTCCCAGAGAACCATCCAGGGAGGAGAGGAGTTGGGCTGAAGTAAGAGGTAAAAACTCTCATTTCCTTGGCCCTGACATTCTAGTTTTACCAATGATGCCATATCGACAAGAGTGCTGGGAGAATACACTTTGATTACAGAAACAAATATAGACAAGTATTTTATCAGAAGTTAGCTTATACCCTAATTAATATAGAGTTTGCATAAAATAGAAGCTATTCATCTGACAAAATTCTTTTGTCTGAACTAGTTAACATGAAGTTCAAGCCTCTTTTTCTGAGTATATCCAGCTCTATAACTTTCTCTTACTGTCTGTCTCTCCCTGTCTCACACACACACACACATACATATACATGCTGCAGTATGACCATCATTGCATCACATTGAGAGGGACTGAGAATTTACTCCTTCCCAGACAAGCCACCTGTATCAGGGAGCCTGCTTGGAAGGTTCCAAAGAAGAGAGAATACCATCGGTCCCAGTTTTTCCTGTCCATAGCCTACATATACACCTTCTAACACATACACACACAGCATTTGGGTTGCACACCCTAGAATTTTCCCAACCAGTAGGGGCTGGGCATCTCAGATTGAGTTACTTCAGTTGTGAAGACTGACTTCTTGAGGACATGCTCCTGGTCTGAGAAAACACGCCGGCCAGAGGCAGCTACCTGCTTGCCCGGTGGCACTCGGGACACCCTCCTCATGAGCCAAGTCAAACTGAACTCCCTTCCAGCCTTTCTCTGAGGGCTGTGACTTATCATTGGTGAAGCTTTCCAGTTTCTTAACCTTCCAACCTGTCACAAGAATCCTATCATTTCCACACCATTGACTGGAGCCTAAACACTGCTTTGGGTGTAGAAGAAAAAGAAAAGAAAGTTGAAAAAATATTCAACTGCCACCTCCTCAGGCAGTTATGAAAAGTCAACTGAAAGATTATGTCTGGCTTCCCAGAGAAGAAAGGAGAAAGAGGAAAAGACAAAAGACATTCAAGAGCTATCAAATTCCAGAGTACCTTCTGTAAGTCCTTTCTTGCCCTAGCGATAATGAATGTAGACTGTGTTGAAGATTTCTCATTTTTCCTAACACTCCCTGAGTAATTCTCAAGCTGTTGTCATTAAGTGACTCTGATGTTTTCTAATGCATAAACACATTTATAGTAATTAGATAGGGGAGACTTCTTACCATTCCAAAATCGTCATGCTAGAGCCTAGTAGAGGAAGCTGAGGAGTCTCTTCAGTGACAGTGGCTGTTCTCTTGCACCATCTTTTTTTGCAAGCAGAAGGTGAGACCCAGGGTATGATGACAAGGTAGCAAAACCCCAGGGCAGAGCTGGCTCCCCAGAGAATGCAGAGAGGGAGAGCCATGCCAGGGACCACCCTCTGCACCACACCAGAAGAGAAAAGGAAAGACATGAATTCTATGCCTTAGACTGTCCCATCTCACCTCAGTGCTGGTCCAAGGTTCTTGGTGACACTGCATTCCTTAGGGTGACATGTGCTAAGTCATTCTTTCTAGAGTAATCACATGTGTTTCTTACCCCATCTGGTTTCCTCGACCTGCAAAGGCAAACACAAATATCTAGACCTCCAGTATATAATCTGCTGCCCTGGCCAAGACTGGTCCCAATGATTAAATTTGTTACATGTAAAAATATTATGTGTGTATGTGATTAGTCACTCAGTTGTGTCCAAAATATTACATATCAAGAGGAAAATCCTCAATTATGCAGAATGGTATGTGATATAAAATTCCTCTCCTTATCACCTGAGTCCCCCAAGTGCCCTTACTACTTGAGTAACCACATTTCATAGTTTATATCATTTAAGAAATGATTTACAAACATGCAACTGATTCTATAGATGGTACTTTTTAAAATATTCAAATGAGAATCACACAAAGCACACTGTTCCATCACTTGCTTTTTTTAACTTCATGTATTTGAACATTTTTCCGTATCAGTACACTCAGATCTAATTCACTCTTTTTAAGAACTGAATATTGTCTGGGCAGACTGTAATTTAATGAGTCCTCTTGTAAGAGACCATGGGATGACTATCCATTGCTTATTATTACAAGCCATGCTGCAGTCAAATTGTTTGAACATGTATCTTTGTGTATCTGTGCAAGCAGATCTTAGAAGTGGAACCCTATGCTAAAAAAAATACGTACATTGTAAATTTTGATAGATGAAGTCAGATTGCTCTCAACAATAATTGAAGGTAAAGTGTTCACTTATCTACAACCTGGCCAATGCCAGTATTCACTACTAAATGAAAATGGTATTTAATGTTTTAATCTCCATTATAAATCTTCAGTGCACATTTACAATGCCTTATTTGTACACACACAGAAACACATTTCCTCCATGAACTACTTATTCATATCCTTGATTCACTGTCCATTTACTCTTCTTGATTTGTAAGAATATCCACAAATATATACAAAATGATAATATCTTTATCATACGCATTCATTTTTCCCATTTTGTTCTTTGAATTTTTTGTTTACAAGTATTGTTAACATTCTAAAGTTTTATATATATTTTAAACACTGCGACAGGCGCGCCAAAGCGCGGCCGAGAGGAGCCACCCCACGTCCGAGGTCAGGGGCAGAACCCGGGAGGACCCCATGCCCGAAGGGCAGTGGCCAAGAGGAGCTACCCCACGTCCGAGGTCAGGGGCAGCGGCCGAGAGTACCAGACTGCGACGGCGCAGGAACGGCCGAGAGGAGCTACCCCGCGTCCGAGGTCGGGGGGGTGGCCCAGAGGAGATACCCAGCGTCCGAGGCCAGGGGTGGCGACAAGAGGAGTTACCCCGCATCCAAGGTCAGGGGCTGCGACTAGAGGAGTTACCCCGCGTCCTAGGTCAGGGGCAGTGGCCAGGAGGAGATGACCCACGCCCCAAGCCGGAGGCCAGGGGCAGTGGGCGGGAGGAGCAACCCCACTCCTCTAAGCCCGAGGTCAGGGGCGCAGCCGGGAGGACCAACTCCACGTCCAAGGAGCCCTGGCTGCGCGGGCGCAGGAGGGCCTAGAGGAGCTATCCCACATTGAAGGTCAGGAAGGGTGGCGGTGAGGAGATACCCCTCAACCAAGGTAAGGAGCAAAGGCTGTGCTTTGCTGGAGCAGCCATGCAGAGATACCCCATGCCCAAGGTAAGAGAAACCCAAGTAAGATGGTAGGTGTTGCAAGAGCGCATCAGAGGGCAGATACACTGAAACCATACTCACAGAAAACTAGTCAATCTAATAACACTAGGATCACAGCCTTGTCTAACTCAATGAAATTAAGCCATGTTGTGGGGCAACCCAAGACGGGTGGGTCATGGTGGAGAGATCTGACAGAATGTGGTCCAATGGAGAAGGGAATGGCAAACCACTTCAGTATTCTTGCCTTGAGAACTCCATGAACAATATGAAAAGGCAGAATGATAGGATACTGAAAGAGGAACTCCCCAGGTCAGCAGGTGCCCAATATGCTACTGGAGATCAGTGGAGAAATAACTCCAGAAAGAATGAAGGGATGGAACCAAAGCAAAAAGAATACCCAGCTGTGGATGTGACTGGTGATAGAAGCAAGGTCTGATGCTGTAAAGAGCAATATTGCATAGGAACCTGGAAGGTCAGGTCCATGAATCAAGGCAAATTAGAAGTGGTCGAACAAGAGATGGCAAGAGTGAATGTCGACATTCTAGGAATCAGCGAACTGAATGGACTGGAATGGGTGAATTTAACTCAGATGACCATTATATCTACTACTGCAGGCAGGAATCCCTCAGAAGAAATGGAGTGGCCATCATGGTCAACAAAAGAGTCTGAAATGCAGTACTTGGATGCAATCTCAAAAACGACAGAATGATCTCTGTTCATTTCCAAGGCAAACCATTCAATATCAAAGTAATCTAAGTCTATGCCCCAACCAGTAATGCTGAAGAAGCTGAAGTTGAACGGTTCTATGAAGACCTACAAGACCTTTTAGAACTAACACCCAAAAAAGATGTCCTTTTCATTATAGGGGACTAGAATGCAAAAGTAGGAAGTCAAGAAACATCTGAAGTAAAAGGCAAATTTGGCCTGGGAATAAGGAATAAAGCAGGGCAAAGACTAATAGAGTTTTGCCAAGAAAATGCACTGGTCATAACAAACACCCTCTTCCAACAACACAAGAGAAGACTCTACACATGGACATCACCAGATGGTCAACACCGAAATCAGACTGACTATATTCTTTGCAGCCAAAGATGGAGAAGCTCTATACAGTCAGCAAAAACAAGACCAGGAGCTGACTGTGGCTCAGACCATGAACTCCTTATTGCCAAATTCAGACTTAAATTGAAGAAAGTAGGGAAAACCACTAGATCATTCAGGTATGACCCTAAATCAAATCCCTTATGATTATACAGTGGAAGTGAGAAATAGATTTAAGGGCCTAGATCTGATAAATAGAGTGCCTGATGAACTATGGAATGAGGTTCGTGACACTGTACAGGAGACAGGGATCAAGACCATTCCCATAGAAAAGAAATGCAAAAAAGCAAAATGGCTGTCTGGGGAGGCCTTACAAATAGCTGTGAAAAGAAGAGAAGTGAAAAGCAAAGGAGAAAAGGAAAGACATAAACATCTGAATGCAGAGTTCCAAAGAATAGCAAGGAGAGATAAGAAAGCCTTCCTCAGTGATCAATGCAAAGAAATAGAGGAAAACAACAGAATGGGAAAGACTAGGTAGGGATCTCTTCAAGAAAACCAGAGATACCAAAGGAACATTTCATGCAAAGATGAGCTCGATAAAGGACAGAAATGGTATGGACCTAACAGAAGCAGAAGATCTTAAGAAGAAATGGCAAGAATACACAGAAGAACTGTACAAAAAAGATCTTCACGACCCAGATAATCACGATGGTGTGATCACTGACCTAAAACCAGACATCCTGGAATGTGAAGTCAAGTGGGCCTTAGAAAGCATCACTACGAACAAAGCTAGTGGAGGTGATGGAATTCCAGTTGAGCTATTCCAAATCCTGAAAGATGATGCTGTGAAAGTGCTGCACTCAATATGCCAGCAAATTTGGAAAACTCAGCAGTGGCCACAGGACTGGCCACAGGACAGAAAAGGTCAGTTTTCATTCCAATCCCAAAGAAAGGCAATGCCAAAGAATGCTCAAACTACCACACAATTGCACTCATCTCACATGCTAGTAAAGTAATGCTCAAAATTCTCCAAGCCAGGCTTCAGCAATATGTGAACCGTGAACTTCCTGATGTTCAAGCTGGTTTTAGAAAAGGGAGAGGAACCAGAGATCAAATTGCCAACATCTGCTGGATCATGGAAAAAGCAAGAGAGTTCCAGAAAAACATCTATTTCTGCTTTATTGACTATGCCAAAGCCTTTGACTGTGTGGATCACAATAAACTGTGGAAAATTCTGAAACAATTGGGAATACCAGACCACCTGATCTGCCTCTTGAGAAATTTGTATGCAGGTCAGGAAGCAACAGTTAGAACTGGACATGGAACAACAGACTGGTTCCAAATAGGAAAAGAGTACGTCAAGGCTGTATATTGTCACCCTGCTTATTTAACTTATATACAGAGTACATCATGAGAAATGCTGGACTGGAAGAAACACAAGCTGGAATCAAGATTGCCAGGAGAAATATCAATAACCTCAGATATGCAGATGACACCACCCTTATGGCAGAAAGTGAAGAGGAACTAAAAAGCCTCTTGATGAAAGTGAAAGAGGAGAGTGAAAAAGTTGGCTTAAAGCTCAACATTCCGAAAACGAAGATCATGGCATCTGGTCCCACCACTTCATGGGAAATAGATGGGGAAACAGTGGTAACAGTGTCAGACTTTATTTTTCTGGGCTCCAAAATCACTACAGATGGTGACTGAGCCCTGAAATTAAAAGACGCTTACTCCTTGGAAGGAAAGTTATGACCAACCTAGATAGCATATTCAAAAGCAGAGACATTACTTTGCCAACAAAGGTTCGTCTAGTCTAGGCTATGGTTTTTCCTGTGGTCATGTATGGATGTGAGAGTTGGAGTGTGAAGAAGGCTGAGCACCGAAGAATTGATGCTTTTGTACTGTGGTGTTGGAGAAGACTCTTGAGAGTCCCTTGGACTGCAAGGAGATCCAACCAGTCCATTCTGAAGGAGATCAGCCCTGGGAGTTCTTTGGAAGGAATGATGCTAAAGCTGAAACTCCAGTACTTTGGCTGCCTCATGCGAACAGTTGACTCATTGGAAAAGACTCTGATGATGGGAGGGATTGGGGGCAGGAGGAGAAGGGGACGACAGAGGATGAAATGGCTGGATGGCATCACTGACTCGATGGACGTGAGTCTGAGTGAACTCCGGAAGTTGGTGATGGACAGGGAGGCCTGGCGTGCTGCGATTCATGGGGTCTCAAAGAGTTGGACACGACTGAGCGACTGATCTGTTCTGATCTGAAACAATCCAGTTTATCAACTTTGTGCTTTAGAACTTCTGGGTTTTATGTCAGACCCCAAGAGTTTCCCCACTCCAAAATTATTTTTTTTAATTAGTGGTATTTTCTTCCAGTACTGTCATTCCTAATTCTTTAAGTATAAATGTTTTAATAACTTGGGATTTATTTTGGTGTAAGACATGAAGTAAGGATCTAGCTATGCACTGTTTCCAAATTTCCAGTTGTCCAAACATAATTTATTACAAAATCTAATTTTGCCTTTATAATTCTAAATACTATCCGGCATGTCAAATCTGAAAACAAATTCAGGTCTATTTCTAGACTCTCTAATCTGTTTCATTGATTTTCTATTTCTACCTTGATTATAAACTGATTTAATTACTCTAACTTCATTATGCATTTTAATAGTTGGTAGGGTTAATCTTTTCTTATAAGTCTTCTTTAGTGTACCTTATTCTCAAGCTGGAAAAGTTGCAGGCAGACTCCCTCTTCAGAGGTGGCAGCTTGGGTTTTTGATGCCTGTTTTTCAGTTCTGTGAAAAGCCACCCGAGTGAGTCTTTTGGTTGTGCAATGCCCACCCACGGCTCTGGGGAGGACATAAATGCAGACCCAAATGCAATCTGCTCCACCTGAAGAAGCCAAGGGGTCTGTTTAGACACTAAGTTGGGCAGGTTTTGAACAGATCAATGTTTCTACAGTTTACCTGGCCCGCAGAGAAATGTTTCTTCCCTAAGTGCTGATTTATAATGTATAACAGCGTGCACTCGAGTACATGTGTAAGAGTACAATGTGTCTCTGTCAGCATCTGTGTCAAGGAGTTGCAGAGATGGGAGGAAGAGCCATCATCACAGAGGAGCCTGTGTGGAGTCCTGATGCTCTCTTCACCTGCAGTGCCAGTGATAAGTGTTAGTTACTCGGCCGTGTCGGACTCTTTGTGACTCCATGGGCTGTAGCCCCCGCAGGCTCCTCTGTCCAGAGTACTGGAGTGGGTAGCCATTCCCTTCCCCAGGGGATCTTCCCAACCCAGGGATCAAACCTGGGTCTCTGGTATGGCAGGCAGATTCTTTACCGTCTGAGCCACCAGGGAAGCCCCAGAGAGAAGACAGGCAGGGACTGGTGCCATCCATCCTCAGCCTGGGCTCTCATTCCACAGTTGGTGTCATGAACAACCGAATTAGGAAGATGCGTATGGCTAAACTTCAGGCTTCTGATTTACTCTAGAGCCTTCAGAGAAAACCTTATTCCTGCGGTTATTTTTAGCTTTGCAGTTCATATAAGCCCACACAGTCCTTTCAATACTACCCTTCTCTGTGTAGATTAGCAGATCAAAGCCCCCACCCTTCTATGCTGCCCTTAGATGGCCTTTGGAGGACTCATTCCATTTACAGATTTGGGAAGACCCTTCTGTCACCCTACAGACAACTTTTTAATGCCATTCTCACCTAAAGCTACCTGCTCCTTAAGCACCCAGGAAAAACCATCTTTTGGCTCTATTGCCCTTTGCCCTCCTGAGTTCATTCATCCATCGCATAAGCATTTATAAGCATGTGTCTATCATATACACAACCTTACACCATGAATAGTAGAGATTATGATGATTAGCTTTCATTTTATTTTGAAATAATTTCCAAATGCATTACTTCATCTAATCCTAAGTAGAAAAAAAGGCCTATGTCTTAAAATAAATTTAGACTCTTTGGGAAACAATATATTCCATGCCAGTGTTATAAACATAATAAACTTGATACTTTTGTTATGTTTTACAAGATAAGAAAATTAATGGGAGTTAACAGGAGGTCAGCTTAACCTTAGAAGAATTCTTAGAGGAGTTGATTCAGAGTATTTTTTCTTTAATTGTAGAAATGAATATAAGTGAATTTTTTAAAGTTAGTTCTCATATAATCATGGTATGGAAATTTTGGAAAATGAAAAATGAAACACCACTATCCTAACTGATATTAGCATGGATAAGAAAAACTAGTGGAATAGAGTACTGCTAAGTCGCTTCAGTCATGTCTGACTCTGTACGACCCTATAGACAGTAGCCCACCAGGCTCCGCCATCCCTGGGATTCTCCAGGCAAGAACACTGGAGTGGGTGGCCATTTCCTTCTCCAGTGCATGAAAGTGAAAAGTGAAAGAAGTCGCTCAGCCGTGTCCAGCTCTTTGCGACCCCGTGGACTGCAGCCTACCAGGCTCCTCCATCTGTGGGATTTTCCAGGCAAGAGTACTGGAGTGGGTGGCCATTGTCTTCTCCAGGAATAGAGTACTAGTGTATACTAACTACTAATGTTTAGTAGTTAGTATATTAGTATATTAATATACTAACTACTGACTGCTGCTAAGTCGCTTCAGTCCTGTCCGACTCTGTGCGACCCCATAGACGGCAGCCCACCAGGCTTCCCCGTCCCTGGGATTTTCTAGGCAAAAGTACTAGAGTGGGGTGCCATTGCCTTCTCCGAACTACTGACTACAAACATACTAATGTTTCCTTTCATTAATTTTTCCTTATATGCTATAGGTAAATATACAGGTATGTCTATCTACATATATAATTTAATATTCTGATTTTTAGATAACATTAGGGCTTCCCTCATAGCTCAATTGGTAAAGAATCTACCTGCAGGAAGATCCACTGGAGAAGGGATAGGCTACCCACTCCAGTATTCTTGGGCTTCCCTTGTGGCTCAGCTGGTAAAGAATCCACCCACAATGTGGGAGACCTGGGTTCGATCCCTGGGTTGGGAAGATCCCCTGGAGAAGGGATAGGCTACCCACTCCAGTATTCTGGGCTGGATAATTCCATGGACTGTATAATCCATGGGGTCAAAAAGAGTCAGACACGACTGAGCGACTTTCACTTTCAAGGTGTGAATGTTCATATGCTACCTCAGAGTGTTGTTAACCATCATTCTGAAACTTGTATCACAGTACAGTGAGTGACTGTATCATATGTGCTGCTGCTGCTACTAAGTCGCTTCAGTCGTGTCCGACTCTGTGCGACCCCATGGACGGCAGCCCACCAGGCTCCCCTGTCCCTGGGATTCTCCAGGCAAGAACACTGGGGTGGATCGCCATTTCCTTCTCCAATGCATGAAAGTGAAAAGTGAAAGTGAAGTCGCTCAGTCGTGTCTGACTCTTAGCGACCCCATGGACTGCAGCCCACCAGGCTCCTCCATCCATGGGATTTTCCGGGCAACAGTACTGGAGTGGGGTGCCATTGCCTTCTCTGTATCATATGTACCATATAAATATTGCTCTATTGCTAAACATACAGAGTTTTCCAACTTTTCAACTATTTGGAGCAAAAAACTACTTCAATATTGTTGTTTCCATTAAGTTACCGATAGGAAACCG
Organism: Bos grunniens; assembly: GCF_055505025.1. Classification (NCBI taxonomy): domain Eukaryota; kingdom Metazoa; phylum Chordata; class Mammalia; order Artiodactyla; family Bovidae; genus Bos; species Bos grunniens. Next base: position 12,663,429 of record NC_141190.1, read on the forward strand.
TTTTGTTTGTTTGTTTTTAGGAAACCTATTTTGAGTAATCCGTCTTTTGAGTTTGAGCTTTCTTGCTGAAACTATGAGAAGTCTTTGCAAAATTAAGATGATTAAAATCTAAATGAAGATTTTTGCTGCAATTTTCACTAATTTAAATCTACATCCATTCTTAAGTGACTAGTCCTTCTCCACAACTTTTTCTGACTACTTGTTACTCTGCCAGGTAGACAACATATTTTTTCTGTCAACATTTTGTTATACAAACACAAAACCATTAACATCAATAAGACACGCTAATTGAAATAAAAGTTGTGGAGTCTTTAAGGACTAAACGAAAAACGAATCAGTAGTGACATTAAAGCATTTTGGCTGGGTTGGATTAAACAGTACAAATTCTGGACCTGTGCAATCACTCTGGTGCATTGAAGACAGATTTAAGAACACATTTTCCTGAGTAATCCAATAGACTGGCTCTATTTCTGTTTAGTTTTTGTCTCTTTTCCCCAAGCCTGTTTGCATGCAAATCAGAAATGTTGCTGATTCCCCACCTGCAAAGCACCATTCTGCTATTCCTTTAATTAACCAGCCCTCTTGAATCACCTTTTACTTTCCTCCCACATTGTTCTAATTCTATCCATAGATCCTGCTGTGGAGTTGTTCACAGTACTTGCTAGCATCCCATTTGGTGGTAGATTTTATAAGTGAAAGCAAATCAACACTTGTGTTACAGTTAAAGTTTCACATCCAGAGATGTGTACCCTGGGCTCCCTGCAATAACTTATATACATCTTTTTCTTGCATGAACTTTCAATGCACATCATTTTCAAAGTGGAGAAATGGGCAGTGATTGAAGAAATAAATGCTGCAGGATCAAATTCCTCCAACAACATAAAAAAGAATAAAAAAAGATCCACAGGATACATGCATTTTAAAATATTTCCATGTAAATTTCAGGATTTCAAATATAAGTAGGAACACTTCACAAGATTTGTTAGCTACTTCAATTCTATATACAAAGAAGATTAGAGAACAAATGTTTTCCAAATTTAATGTTACAAAAGAAATACATGTTTACTGTAAAAATTCAAAGTTTACAAAAAAGTACAAAGAAAAAAATCCAGCAATAATACTTTAATTCTGTCCAAAGACCCACACTATTAATATGACTGTTTTTTTATAAAAATAGAATCATACTCTACATTATAATTTAAAATCATGCATTTTTCAATTAATAGTATACTGTGAACAATTTCCTATGTTATTAGTGTCCTAAAACATGATTTTTGTCTTGTTCAATATATAAGTATACAATATACCACAGATTATTTAATTCTTGGTTGTTTTTTTTTTATCAATTGTGAGGGTTTTTTTTCCTATTATCAGTAACTGTAATTACAATCTTACATAAATTTTTTGCACATCTCTTATTATTTCCTTAGCAGAGATTTCTGCATATCTAGAAAATTTAGAAAAATTCCTAGTTTTGCTGCTCAGATTATATAAACAACTTTAGGAATTTTTAGTAAATGATCTCGTGTTTCTCATGAAGGACTTTTCATTCTTTTAATCAATGAAAATGTACTGCATATATTCCTTCCCACATTAAAACTTTTAAAAATCAAGTGTGATATTGTTAACTAACATCTAACATAATCTATTTGCCTGTGTATTCATTCCCTTTACATTGTAATCCTTTTGTTTCTGTAAAAAGTATGCACCTAGAAAAGTAACATTTTGTCCTATCAACCTTATAACTGGAAGAGGCCCACAGTTCATTTCTTCCTTAATGTTTAATTCCTTCAAACAAATATTGTGCTCTCCCAGGAAGGGACTCTAAGATGAAAGTGGAAAATCACCCCTTCTGTTTGAAAACAAAAATCAGAAGGACTTTCAATTCAGTTCAGTTCAGTTCAGTTCAGTCGCTCAGTCATGTCCGACTCTTTGCGACTCCATGAATCGCAGCACGCCAGGCCTCCCTGTCCATGACCAACTCCCAGAGTTCACTCAAACTCATGTCCATCCAGTCGGTGATGCCATCCAGCCATCTCATCCTCTGTTGTCCCCTTTTCCTCCTGTCCCCAATCCCTCCCAGTATCAGAGTCCTTTCCAATGAGTCAACTCTTCGCATGAGGTGAGTCTTCTCTAACACCACAGTTCAAAAGCATCAATTCTTCAGAGCTCAGCTTTCTTCACAGTCCAACTCTAACATCCATACATGACCACTGGAAAAACCATAGCCTTGACTAGATGGACCTTTGTTGGCAAAGTAATGTCTCTGCTTTTCAATACGCTATTTAGGTTGGTCATAACTTTCCTTCCAAGGAGTAAGTGTCTTAATTTCATGGCTGCAGTCACCATCTGGAGTGATTTTGGAGCCCAAAAAAATAAAGTCTGACACTGTTTCTACTGTTTCCCCATCTCTACCAAAAGAGAAGGGATACATGTATACACATGGCAGAATCATTTTGCTGTACAGAAGAAACTAGCACAACATTATAAAACAACTGTGTGTGTGTGTGTGTGTGTGTTAGTCGTTCAGTCATGTCCAACTCTTTGTGACCCTGTGGACTATAGCCCATTAGGCTCCTCTGTCCATGGGGATTCTCCAGGCAAGAATATTGGAGTGGGTTGCCTGTCCTTTCTCCAGGGGATCTTCCTGAACCAGAGACTGAACCCAGGTCTCCTATAACACAGGTAAATTCTTTACCATCTGAGATACTGGGAAGTCCTAAACCAACTAGACTCCAGTAAAAATTATTTTTTTTAATCTTTATACTCTAAGATGGGAACCTAACAATTTTAGCTGCCCAGCATCCCTTTCTTCTCTAATTTAATGTTTTTGGTGGCGTGTCGGGGTAACAACACCTGCCCCTTACCTATTAGAGTGCAGTTCCCAGTCTCCCTCCAAGAATTATTTAGTGAGCACCTATTTTGTGCCGTGGACTACTTTAGGATCTTGGAATTCAGCAGTGAGCAGAAAATGAATAAGTTCCTGCTTTCTTGGAGCTTAGAACCTATTTGGAAGAATGGGTCAAATTAGACCAATTGGAATTATTTTTTAGAATTTCATGTGCAGACAGTGAAAAAAAGAATTCCTTCTTTCCCCTTGATTGAGAGCTATAATGATACTATCCCAAAGCTCCTAGCAGCCATGTCCACTGCCTCATGATGGCTCTAGAAGAATGAGGTCAAGACGTACTACTGAAGCTGAGCAGAGTGCTGAAGAGCGAGAGACCCACAGTCCTTCAGCCATTTTGCATCCCCAGACCCATTCCTGTTTCCCAGTTACAAGAGACAGTAGAGCGTCTGCATCTTTTTGTCTTTAACCTATTTGTCTAACACGGACTCTGGTCCCACACTGGTGAACGCCTTTCTCTTCTTCTGTCCTATATGATGGCATCTAGGAGTGCTGGAAGCAGGAGGCGGAGAAGATGCTCAGCTTAAGGTTATCTTTTTATTCTTTGCTCTAGCAGTACTTTATTTAACTATTTGATTCCCTCCTACATTTCATTCATTCAATAAACATTCATTGAGCAACTGCTATGCACCAGAGAGTCTTCCTGGTGCTAAAGACACAGCAGTGAACAAAACATAAAAACCTCTATCCTTAGGCAGTTCAGTGTCTAGTGGAACCAGCTGACAACCTTCAAACTAGCAGGGTGGTTGGCAATAAGAAAAGACAGCAGGAAAGGAGGCTAGGGAGTGCTGAGAACGGGTGGGTAGGGATCCTTGTGTTATGAAGAACAGTCTGGGAAGGCCTTGCTTTTTAAGGGGAGGTTTGAGCAGAGCCCTGAAGGAGAGATGGGAGCAAACCACAGATCGCTGAGGGAATGTGATTGAATAATAGAGGTGAACAACTCAGGAATGCCCTGACACTGCACGGATAAGTCAGCTCATGCTGTCTCTTCCCTGGAATTTGACTCTTGGACAATTTTTAAAACCAGAAGAAAAGCAATGGGGGGTGGAAGGGGGAAAGCATTAAAGGCTATTATGGCTATTATATTTAGCTTCCATTGAAAGCTTTGTTTTTTTATTACTATCTCTTTTAAAGGTATAGTTGAGGTTATTGAAATTCCTGTTCTTCTGATAAAGAGATTAAAATGTTATAATTTAGGGGAGGATAGAAAAATTATCCTTTTAGCGTAATTATTGAGATGCTCATCTAAGTCTCCATGGGTGTCTAGTCTACCTCCCTTAGCCCTGTCCTTGTTTAAAAAGTCACTGAGGGGCAGAGAAAGAGTCGTTTCCACTGGATTGAAATCTAGAATGGGGAGTCCTTAAGAGATGACCAGAGACACTGACACCATAAAATCAGGCAATATCCACAACCTCGGAGATAGACAGACATTGTTAGGGTGTGTTGTTGTTCAGTTGCTAAGTTGTGTCCAACTCTTTGTGACCCCATGGACTACAGCTCACCAGACTTCCCTGTCCTTCTCCATCTCCCAGAGTGTGTGTGTGTGCATGTGCTAATATGTATGTATGTATATATATATATATACACACACACACACACACACACATATATATATACACACACACATATATATACATATACACATATATATAGTAAAGTAATGCTCAAAATTCTCCAAGCCAGGCTTCAGCAATATGTGAACTGTGAAATTCCAGATGTTCAAGCTGGTTTTAGAAAAGGCAGAGGAACCAGAAATCAAATTGCCAACATCCGCTGGATCATCAAAAAAGCAAGAGAGTTCCAGAAAAATAATCTATTTCTGCTTTATTGACTATGCCAAAGCCTTTGACTGTGTGGATCACAATAAACTGTGGAAAATTCTGAAAGAGATGGGCATACCAGACCACCTGACCTGCCTCTTGAGAAACCTATATGCAAGTCAGGAAGCAACAGTTAGAACTGGACATGGAACAACAGACTGGTTCCAAATAGGAAAAGGAGTACGTCAAGGCTGTATATTGTCACCCTGCTTATTTAACTTATATGCAGAGTACATCATGAGAAACGCTGGGCTGGAGGAAGCACAAGCTGGAATCAAGATTACGGGGAGAAATATCAATAACCTCAGATATGCAGATGACACCACCCTTATGGCAGAAAGTGAAGAGAAACTCAAAAGCCTCTTGATGAAAGTGAAAGAGGAGAGTGCAAAAGTTGGCTTAAAGCTCAACATTCAGAAAACTAAGATCATGGCACCTGGTCCCATCATTTCATTGCAAATAGATGAGGAAACAGTGGAAATAGTGTCAGGCTTAATTTTTGGGGGCTCCAAAATCACTGCAGATGGTGATTGCAGCCATGAAATTAAAAGACGCTTACTCCTTGGAAGGAAAGTTATGACCAACCTAGAGAGCATATTGAAAAGCAGAGACATTATTTTGCCAACAAAGGTCCGTCTAGTCCAGTATGGATGTGAGAGTTGGACTGTGAAGAAAGCTGAGCGCTGAAGAATTGATGCTTTTGAACTGTGGTGTTGGAGAAGACTCTTGAGAGTCCCTTGGACTGCAAGGAGATTCAACAAGTCCATTCTAGAGGAGATCATTCCTGGGTGTTCTTTGGAAGGAATGATGCTAAAGCTGAAACTCCAGTACTTTGGCCACCTCATGCAAAGAGTTGACTCATTAGAAAAGACTCTGATGCTGGGAGGGATTGGGGGCAGGAGGAGAAGGGGATGACAGAGGATGAGATGGCTGGATGACATCACTGACTCGATAGACGTGAGTTTGAGTGGACTCTGGGAGTTGGTGATGGACAGGGAGGTCTGGCGTGCTGCGATTCATAGGGTCGCAAAGAGTTGGACACGACTGAGTGACTGATCTGATCTGATACATATATCATACCTATAGTGTTTGTGAATATATATACATATATCTAACACTGACACCCAGGGTAAATTAAAGTGAGGCTCCTTTCTCTGTCAAAGATAAATGATCCTACTATTTGCTGGAACCCCAAACTCCTCTCTTCAGAAGAACTGAATTACAAATGTGCCCAAAATTGCTGCCCTTCTGAATCATGGGCCCTCTGCTTCTCTATATCACATGCTTATGAACAAATATAAAATTAAATTAAAATGCTGAGAAAGCCATAAAGAGATCCCTTGGATTTCAAAACCCTGAAGATCTCAGAACCAACCTGTTCAGTGATGTGTCAGTCCTGTGGACCTGTAGCTTTGATGGATGCCAGCCTGTGAAATTGGTGAATCAGAGAATCACTAATGCCTTTTGAAACATGATGCCTTTCTTCCTATTCAGGGCACCCTCTATTCATAGGCACCTGATACCCTCATATTTGATCATCTGCTGCTTGGCCTTCATTTCCTTGCTTTAAAATATAAAGGTTGGATCAGATTTTCAGTAAGGTCACCGTCAGCTTGAAGTGATATATTCATTCACTCTTCAATGTGAATCAGTTCTAATGAGGTAGATGAAACTGGAGCCTATTATACAGAGTGAAGTAAGCCAGAAAGAAAAACACCAATACAGTATACTAACGCATATATATGGAATTTAGAAAGATGGTAACGACAACCCTGTATGTGAGACAGCAAAAGAGACACAGATGTATAGAACAGTCTTTTGGACTCTGTGGGAGAGAGCGAGGGTGGGATGATTTGGGAGAATGGCGTTGAAACATGTATAATATCATATATGAAATGAATCTCCAGTCCAGATTCGATGCAGGATACAGGAAGCTTGGGGCTGGTGCACTGGGATGACCCAGAGGGATGGTATGGGGAGGGAGGTGGGAGGGGGTTTAGGATGGGGAACACGTGTACACCCGTGGCAGATGCATGTTGATGTATGGCAAAACCAATACAGTATTGTAAAGTAAAAAAAATAAGAAGAATAAAATTAAAAAAAAAAAAAGAACCAACCACCCTATAAGGAAAAGGACATGCCACAAATGGTACTTACTAGAGACAGACTGCACCCTCTGGTCTATAGGCAAGATGTTTTCAATAGTTTTCTATTTAAGTTGAAAGCTTCATGTGTTTAGGAAAAACCCACCTGGTCTTCTGTTTTTAAAAGAAAATCTTCTAGTTAGCAAAAGGAAGAACCATTTTCAACAATATTGGGAAATTCTGACATAAGATTAGAAATCCTGTGGCAAGTGATGACGCCACTCCCTTCTGTGATGCACTTGTGGATAAAACACCAGGAAATCCAGAGGCAAGGTAAAAATAGCCCCAACCACGAAGGCTTAGAAAGTGATCTGCTTCTGCTCCCAAAGGTGTCATGGGCACTGCTATTCCACTTGTTCTGCTTACTGTTTCCAAGTAGATGGTAGAGTCCAAGAGCCCATACAGGGCTTGTGACTGGTTGGATATCGTAATTGAAAAAGAGAAGCAACCATTATTTAAAAAGAAAAAAAAAAGAAACACAAGTTCAATACAATTCTATGAAAACTAGAAATGTTTGGTCCAAATATGCCCAATCTGCTGAGTCTCTGGGTGCTGGCTTCTGTTGCCACTCTAAATCCCTGTAATGGACAATTTCTAAAGTAATGTTTCAAGATGCTAATCTCCTCCTGGACATGGGCCAGCAAGGCAAAACCTGCAAAGGGCTTAGAAAAGTTGATGACAGGAGAGCTTAGATTCTCACACAAGAGAAGGGAAAGCTGTCAAACCTCTGTATCAGTTGGTTCAGGTTTCTTCAGGAAATGTTACTTGTTCACTTCACTGTTCTCCACAGCATTAGACACTTCCATCCACGGTCAACAACAGCAGGATTTTTAAAAAGAGGGGGACAAGGAAAAGGAGGAATATTCCAGAGAATGCCATATCATTGAGAAGCAAGGAAACAATTAACTGGACTAATAGAAACAAAGAAACCAAAGATAAAAGAAAAGTATTCCAAAACATCCCTCTGTCTCACTTTTCCAAACCTTCCACTCACTGCACTCACCAAACACTTTTTGGTAAACATTTTCGATCTGTTTGTTTTATTCCAAAATAACAAAGGCTCAAGGTACTGGTGAAGCACACAGAGGTTATAACATGAGAATCCCCAGGAAATTCACGAGAGTGTTAGGGAATCGTGTCACAGACCATGTCAAGTGCATGTGGCCAAGATGTCCCCTTCACTTTGCTTACAGGATTCTCTTCCTGTAGCACCAAGACTCCTGCCAAATCACTAGACTGGTGGAGGCACAGGACACTCTGCTGAGAATCAGGATGTTTGGAGCTCAGTCTCAGCTGTGTCATGGAATCTGAGCCTTGGTTTCCTTCTTTATGAAAGGAGGAATTCTTAATTGCCTCCTCGACTTCAGGGGGCTCTTGGGAGGATCAGATTAAGAGAAGGCAAATAAAAACATCTTTGGAAATTGCAAAATGCTACAGTAACATATATCTGTTTGTTACTCCTCCTTGCAGACAAACGCTATTTGATCCCACTTACACAAGATAGCTAGAATAGTCAAATTCATAAGCGTCAGAAAGTACATTCGCAAATGCTGGGTTGGGAGGAGATGGGGATGAGGAATGGGAAGTTGGTATTTAAGGGACAGAGCTTCAGTTTAAGAAGGTAAAAACTTCAGAAGAAGGATGATGGCGAGAGTTGCACAGCAAGTGAATGTACTTAGTGCCACTGAACTGTACAACTAAATACGGTTTTAAAAGTGTTTTACATTATGTGACTTTTACCATAATAATTTTTTAAAATTGTTACTCCTCTTATTACCATCATCAGATGAAGTGTGGGCCAAGTTCAAATGGCAGAGCATGGGTAGTCGGGGCCACATCTATCTTCACTCCTGAATATCAAGCCCCGCTTGCTCATCACCTTAAGGTGAATTATTATGGTCTCTCACTTTCATATAAGGAGGTGGAAAACATATTTGTGGAAACCAGTGAGAGCTTAGAACAAAAACAAATTTGTTCTAGTGCTCATTGTGCTTCCTTGACCTCAGATGGAGTTACAGAATACGTTTCCATTGTACTTCAACTTGTAGAACAAGCAGAGCCATAAATACTATGGGCCTCGCTACTGTGAACTTGGCACATCTCATTCTCTAGAAACTATCTGAACAAAAGTCTAGGAAGAAGCTTGGTTTATCTATAAGAATTAATGCTTGCTTCTATTCTCTCCTAGCTTATGGAACTTCTCAATATAAGAGTAATTTGATTACTATTATGAGATTCCTTGTGGATAAAATGGGATTCATATATTTTTTAAATCACGCAATAAGTAAACTCCTTAACAATCCCACATTAGTCTTCAGATTCTGCGTTTTTCTTAATGCTCCAAAATAGATACACCAGTGTAAGGGCTGATGCTAATGTCCTCTGCTATGTAATCCCATCCTCAGGAGAATACGTCAAGAAAAGAATTGATTATAATCAGAATTACATGCCACTGTAGTTTAGCCATATTCTTACACCAACATCTAAGTCTAAAATAATGCCTCCAGTAAAGCAGCAGTGAGATGACAAGATGAACCAAAATTGAAATAAATGAATTATTTGCATATCTAAAATGACAGCAGCAAATTAGGACATGCAAACTGTTGATGTATATAAATAGTCCTGCACATTTTAGTGATGAAGAATCTAATCAATGACCTAAATGTTTGGCCTGTGCAATATACTAAACATCCAGAATAAAAACTGGATCCCCCGTTGTTTTGGTCAAAATGATTTCAACAAATACAGACCCCAGGCAAACGCAGACAGGGAAGGAGTAGGGTATAACAAATGGAACCATAATGTAATAATCACTAATAAAAATCGTTTTAGAATCACAAAGTATAGAATTACAAGGAGGAGACTTCTCAATGATATGGCTGAGCAGATTTGTATAGAAACTGCTCCTGAAACAGCCCTGAAAGTTAAAATTCTGGATGAAATCTTTTAAAACTCTTTTAAATTTATGGCTGAGGCTATGGGGAAAGAAGAAATATGGGTAAAGTACCAATCTCCCATTAATCACGGGAGGTCTAGAGCTGGGACTCAACAGGCCTAAGGAGACTTGAAACAGACCCATTAGAATACAAAAAAAGGCCAATCAGAGACTCTAAACCTGGAACCCCTCCCCACACCGGGGATTTTCACCCTTGAAGGAGACAACAGAAATGCCTGACTCTCTTGGCCTTGGCTGTGGAAAGATGTGGGGAAAAGACCCCTTTGAATTTCTAATCATCAGTTCATAACCAGGCAAATTTGGGGCCAAAACTCAAATCATCTGTGTGACCCAGGAAAACCTAAACTAAAATTTTAAAGTGGTTTTAGGTTTGTTATGCTCCCAGGAACATGGCAGCAGTGAAAGAAAATCCTTTCTGCATTAATATATTTTAGGCACAGGACCCAAAGAATTCAAGATAAGGTTCCTAGGAAACTGAGCATACAATGAAAAAATTCCTTAAACTTATGATGTAAGAAGAAACCATAGTAAAAAATCAATACTTGGCAAAAAAAGCCTATAGAGTCGAATCCATAAAATTTCAGGTACTGGAATTATCACATGTAGAATATAAAATAAGTATGTCTAACATATTTAAAGAAATAAAAGAGGTATAAGTATAAGATGAAAACAAGTTATTAATACTATCAAAATTGTCCAGACAGATAGGAAATAGAATTAAATAAAACTTCTACTTTCAACAATTACAGACTAAGGAATACAGACAAACCTTTCCACCAGGGAAAATTAGAGAAGCAGGGTGGAATGTAAAACGCATGTGCTTAGGGGCCCTGGCGAGCTCTCGGGACAGTGGGGAGCATGAGGCAAAGGTTCGGGGATAATCAGCGGTCTGAGTGTTGGAGGATGCTGTTCTGCTGTGACTGCTGGCACATCCCAGGAGAAAACTGAGTGGCAGGAACAAAATCATCCAAAAGAGCTAAATAGTAAGTCCAGGGCATGCCAAAGTTGAAGACTGGTGAGAACGCCTCTAGCTTTGTTCGAGGGCCCTAAGGAGCAACACTCGAGGAGTAGGAGTTTCCTAGAAATCAATAGGATTTTCACAGAGGCAGCAGCTCAGTTTCGAATCACATCAGCTTTTGAAGCTTATCTTGGATTCCTCTGTCCCTGGATGCCTAGCAAAAACAAGCTTAGATCTTCACTGGAGGAAGACACTATCATCTAACGTTATTTTCACAAACAATTATTTCCACATAGAAATCAATAACAAAAAGATAAGAGAATCCTCAGGTGTTGGCAGTTTCAGAAAACACCACTTTTAAGTAAACTTTGAGTCAAAGAAAAACATTCAAATGGAAATTAGAAGGTATGTCATTGTTTTTTTAATGACATATCAAAACGTGAAAAGCAACTAGAGACAAATTTATAATTTTCAAGTATCTGTTAGAAAAGAAGACTGAAAATCAATGAGATACACATCCTAACATCCATCTCAAGAAATTACAAAAACCTAGCAAGTTAGGAGAATCAGAAGATGAAAAGTAATGAAATTAAAAAACTAGAGAATATCAACCAAGACAAAAGGTGTGTGCATTAAAAAGACACAAACTTATCAAATCTTAAGAGATATTAGTCAATAAAAAAGAGATGAAGTATATAAATTCTTAGAAAAATAAAACTTACAAAAACTGATAAAGAAGATCCAGTAAATTTGCCGTCTACTGACAATTCAAAAGTCTAATTCTATAATTAAAAACCTTGTAACCCCTGGGGGCTCATAGAAAGTTGACTCACAGGAAAATATTACCAAAGCATATACGCAAGGCGTGCTGCTGCTGCTGCTGCTAAGTCGCTTCAGTCATGTCTGATTCTATGCGACCCCATAGACGGCAGCCCACCAGGCTCCCCCATCCCTGGGATTCTCCAGGCAAGAACACTGGAGTGGGTTGCCATTTCCTTCTCCAATGCATGAAAGTGAAAAGTGAAAGTGAAGTCGCTCAGTTGTGTCTGACTCCTAGAGACCCCATGGACTGCAGCCTACCAGGCTCCTCCGTCCATGGGATTTTCCAGGCAAGAGTACTGGAGTGGGGTGCCATTGCCTTCTCCGACACAAGGCATGAACACAACCCAAATCATTTTGTGATTCTGAAACCTTGCAGGATACTATGGGAGCCCTCCCAAGTACAAAGGGCTTTCTGAGTCCTTCATTTCTTCTTTGCAGGGAAAAGGTTTCATCCTCCTAGACCTTTGGAGGTCTAGGATCTGAGTTCCAAATGGTAGGTTCAAACAATTAGTAATTAACAGAGCAAGGGAATGAAGAAAGAAATGATAGTGAAGGATACAGCAAGATCCTAGTTCCTCCTTGGGGACATGCAGAGCAATCTGATACACACCTCTGAGTTCTTCTATAGGAACTAAGGCCCTCACTCAGGTGGAGAATGTTAACTATAGGCTGAAGACTGCACAGGGATCCCAAACCAGCTGGACCCAGACTAATGACTCAGATTCCTGGAACACCATCCTGCTACATCACCACTAACCAGTTAAAGGAGGGTTAAACACCCTGCAACCTTCCTCCCAAATTTTGCCCATAAAACCTTCTTCCCTGAAACCCACTGGGGAGTTCAGGTCTTCTGAGCACCAGCCACCTGTTTCCTTCATGGCAGGCAATGAACCTTTCTCTGCTCCAAACTCTGATATTTTGGTTTGTTTGGCCTCATCATGTGCCAGGATGTGGACTTGTGTTTGGCAGCAATTCTGTAATACCTTTATTGTCAACATTTGACAAAACATTGCAAGAAAAGGAGTTACAGGCCGAACCTGTCTTGAACACAACACAAGAAATCCTAAACAAAATATCAGTCAAAGAAACCTAGCAACTTTATTTTAAAGTTTGGGTTCAGTGCAGGAGGGTTATACAAGAACAAAGGTAGGAGACTTTATTTATAAAGATAGAAAGCCACATTAAAATTAGATTGTACACAGTAAGAAAATGAATGAGCCAGTTAAAAACTGGGCCAAAGACCTAACAGACATCTTGTCAAAGAAGATACACAGATAGTAAAAAAGCATTATAAAAGATGCTTCATATTATATGTCATCAGGGACATGCAAATTGAAACAATGGAACTACTACACACTTATTCAGTTTCAGTTTAGTCGCTCAATTGTGTCCGACTCCTTGTGACCCCATGGACTGTAGCACGCCAGGCCTCCCTGTCCATCACCAACTCCCAGAGTCTACCCAAACTCATGCCCACTGGGTCGGTGATGCCATCCAACCATCTCATTCGCTGTCGTCCCTTTCTCCCACTCTCAATGTTTCCCAGCATCAGGGTCTTTTCCAATGAGTCAGCTCTTTGCATCAGGTGGCCAAAGTATTGGAGTTTCAGCTTCAACATCAGTCCTTCCAATGAACACCCAGGACTGATCTCCCTTAGGATGGACTGGTTGGATCTCCTTGCAGTCCAACGGACTCTCAAGGGTCTTCTCCAACACCACAGTTCAAAAGCATCAATTCTCCAGTGCTCAGCTTTCTTTACAGTCCAACTCTCATATCCATACATGACCACTGGAAAAACCATAGCCTTGACTAGACGGACCTTTGTTGGCAAAGTAATGTCTCTGCTTTTTAATGTGCTATCTAGGTTGGTCATAACTTTTCTTCCACACACCTATTAGAATGGCCAAAATCCAGAATACTGATAACACCAAATACTAGCAAGGATATAGAGCAACAGGTATTCTCATTTATTACTGGTGGAAATGCAAAATGGTACAGCCATTCTGAAAGACAGTTTTGCAGTTTCTTATAAAACTAAACATACCCTAACCATATGACTCAGCAACTACTCTTCTTGGTATTTGCCCAAAGGAGTTGAAAACTTTTGTCCACTCAAAAACCTACACAGAGATGGTTACAACAGCTTCATTCATAATTGCCAAAACTTGAAAGCAACCAATATGTTCTTCAGTAGGTGAACTGGTCCATCCAGACAACCAAATATTATTCAGTGCTAAGTAAGAATGAGCTAGCACGCCATGAAAAGACACAGTGGACACTTAAGTGCATGTTGCAAAGTTAAAGAAGCCAGTCTGAAAAGACTACTTACTGTATGATTCCATTCCACGTATGATTCTATGATTACAATATTCTGGAAAAAATAGAACTTTAGAAAGAGCCAAAGGATCAGCGGTTTCCTGGGACTTGATGTGGGAAGGGAAAAAAGGATGAACAAGTGGAATGCAGAGAATTTTTAGGGCAGTAAAACTATTCTGTACAACACTAGATGGTGGATATATTACATTATGCATTTGTCAAAATCCACAGAACTATACAACAAATAGAATGATCCTTAACATAAACTATGGACTTTAGTTAATAATAATGTACCAGTGTAGGTTCATCAATGGTAACAAGTGTACCACTCTAGTAGGAGATGTTGATTGTAGGGGAGGTTATGCATATGTGGGGACAAGGGAAATATAGGAAATCTCTGTTCTTCCCACTCAGTTTTGCTAAGAATCTAAAGTGAAAGTGAAAGTCACTCAGTCATGTCTGACTCTGTGCAATCCCATGGACTGTATGCTGCTGCTGCTGCTAAGTTGCTTCAGTCGTGTCCAACTCTGTGCGACCTAGACGGAAGCCCACCAGGCTCCCCCATCCCTGGGATTCTCCAGGCAAGAACACTGGAGTGGGTTGCCATTTCCTTCTCCAATGCATGAAAGTGAAAAGTGAAAGGGAAGCTGCTCAGTCATGTCCGACTCTTAGCGACCCCATGGACTACAGCCCACCAGGCTCCTCCGTCCATGGGATTCTCCAGGCAAGAGTACTGGAGTGGGGTGCCATTGCCTTCTCCGATGGACTGCATAATCCATGGAATTCTCCAGGCCAGCCAGAATACTAGAGGGGGTAGTCTTTCCCTTCTCCAGGGGATCTTCCCAACCCAGGGATCGAACCCAGGTCTCCTGCATCGCAGGTAGATTCCTTACCCACTGAGCCACAAATGGCTCTAAAAAAGAGGGCTTATTTTAAAGAATTAGACTGTTGTAATAATGAAAAGATAGAAATATCAAAAAATATAAGTATAGAGAGCCCAGAAACACACCCATACATTTCTGGAAGTTTGATTTATGACAAAAATAACACAGCAGAGGAGTGGGGAAACAATATTATTTACAATATATGGTCCCAGAACAATTGTACGTCCATTATAATAAAAGAAACATGACCCCCTAATTCACATGATACAGAAAAACAATCTCAAGGTAAATTGTAGATCTAAATGCAAAGGCCAAAAATAAAGCTGCTAGATGGTAATGAAAGAGAATATTTTCATGGTTTAAAGAAAAGGAAGGATTTCTTAAACCTGATACAAAATGGTAACTATCAAGGAAAAGTTTGACAAATTTGAATAAATTAAAATCAAGATACCTTTAAGAAGATACCCATGGAGAGGGAGAAGTTATCTATATTATTTATAACTGATAAAGTGCTCTTAACTGATGAACATTTTTTAAAAATTTATCTCTGCAAATGAATGAGAAAATGTCAGATGACTCAACAGAAAAATGAACAAGAAATTCAAATAGGTACTATATGAAAAGTCTATCCAAAATGCTGATAAGCATATACAAACATGTGCAGCCTGACCAATGATCAGAGAAATAAAAATTAAAGTCACATGAGGTACTGCTATTTACTTACTAGAAGGGCTAAAACTAAAAACAATTTTTGAAAGAAAAAAAACAATACAAGCCATTATTCAGGGTGGGAACCAAAAGGCATTCTCACCCACTACTAGTGTGGGGAGTAAAACGGAAGATTCACTCTAGAAAACAGTGGCATTACTAAATTGAAAACATGCATACCCTATAGCCCAGAAATTCCACTTCTAGATGTATATCCCATACAAATGAGTATAAGCACACACACTGTGTCAGAATGCTCCTTGCACCATTACTTACAATAGCCTCAAACTGGAATAAACCAATGTCCCTCAAAAGTAAACTTCATAAACTATCATATGTTCATACAATGAACTACACAGTTCAGTTCAGTTCAGTCACTCAGTCGTGTCCGACTCTTTGTGACTCCATGAATCGCAGCACACCAGGCCTCCCTGTCCATCACCAACTCCCAGAATTTACCCAAACTCATGTCCATCAAGTCAGTGAGGCCATCCAGCCATCTCATCCTCTGTCATCCCCTTCTCCTCCTGTCCCCAATCCCTCCCAGGATCAGGGTCTTTTCCAATGAGTCAACTCTTCACATGAGGTGGCCAAAGTACTGGAGTTTCAGCTTCAGCATCAGTCCTTCTAATGAACACCCAGGACTGATCTCCTTTGCTGCTAAGGCACTTCAGTCATGTCTGACTCTGTGCAACCCCATAGATGGCAGCCCACCAGGCTTCCCTGTCCCTGGGCTTCTCCAGGCAAGAACACTGGAGTGGGTTGCCATTTTCTTCTCTAATGCATGAAAGAGAAAAGTGAAAGTGAAGTCACTCAGTTGTGTTCAACCCTCAGCGACCCCATGGACTGCAGCCTTCCAGGCTCCTCCATCCATGGGATTTTCCAGGCAAGAGTACTGTAGTGGTGTGACATTGCCTTCTCCCTGATCTCCTTTAGGATGGACTATTATAACACACAAAAAAAGAACAAAATAAAGCTACACACTGAACCTAAGTAAATCTCACAAACCTAAAGTTTAGCTAAATAAAGCAAATCTGGAAGAATTTACACAAGATGGTTCTATTTTAAATAGCCTATAGTTGGTATGCTAAACTCTAGGTCCATCCATAATACTGTAAATGGCATTGTTTCATTCTTTTTTTATGGCTGGGTAGTATACTAAGTGCTGAAGCTGAAACTCAATACTTTGGCCACCTCATGTGAAGAGTTGACTCACTGGAAAATACCCTGATGCTGGGAGGGATTGGAGGCGGGAGGAGAAGGGGACAACAGAGGATGACATGGCTGGATGGCATCACCAACTCGATGGACATGAGTTTGGGTAAATTCTGGGAGTTGGTGATGGACAGGGAGGCCTGGTGTGCTGCGATTCATGGGGTCGCAAAGAGTCAGACACGACTGAGCGACTGAACTAACTAACTAACTAATATACTAAGTGAGGTAGCTCAGCTGGTAAAGAATCCATCTGCAAAGCAGGAGACCCTGGTTCAATTCCTGGGTCGGGAAGATGCCCTGGAGAAGGGATAAACTACCCACTCCAGTATTCTCAGGCTTCCTTGGTGGCTCAGATGGTAAAGAATCTGCCTGTAATGTGGGAGACCTGGGTTCGATCCCTGGACAGGGAAGATCCCCTGGAGAAGGGAACAACTACCCACTCTCGTATTCTGGCCTGGAGAATTTCATGGACAGAGGAGCCTGGCAGGTTACAGTCCATGGGGTCAGTAAAAGTCAGACACGACTGAGCTTTCAAGTCAGACAGAGAAAGATAAATATATGATATCACTTATTTGTAGAATCTTTAAAAATGATACAAATGAATTTATTTACAAAATAGAAACAGACTCACAGACATAAAAAACAATTTTACAGGTATGAAAGGGGAAAAGGTGGGGAAGGGGTAAATTAGGAGTTTTGGATTAGCACATACAAACTACTATATATAAAATAAACGAAGACCTACTGTATAGCACAGAGAATTATATTCAACCTATAATGGAAAAGAATCTGAAAACCACTATGCTGCTGCTGCTGCTAAGTCGCTTCAGTCATGTCCAACTCTGTGCGACCCCAGAGATAGCAGCCCACCAGGCTCCCCCGTCCCTGGGATTCTCCAGGCAAGAACACTGGAGTGGGTTGCCATTTCCTTCTCCAATGCATGAAAGGGAAAAGTGAAAGTGAAGTCGCTCAGTCGTGTCCAACTCTTCACGACCCCATGGTCTGCAGCCTACCAGGCTCCTCTGTCCATGGGATTTTCCAGGCAAGAGTACTGGAGTGGGGTGCCATTGCCTTCTCCAGAAAACCACTATACATATATATAAATGAATCACTTTGCTGTACACCTGACTAACACAGCATTGTAAATAAACTATACTTCAATAAAGAAGAAAAAAAAAAAAAGATTGAGTTATGACCCTATAAAAAGTTTTCTAGTAAACACTATAAAGGAACAAACCATAGAGAAGCTTAACATCCAAGCAAACTAACAGGCAAACTGTCCGATGAGAGTGTATGAAGACATGGAAGTATTAGTAGCTCCGTCGTGTCTGACTCTTTAACCCTATGGACCATAGCCTACCAGGCTCCTCTGTCTGTGGGATTTCCCAGACAAGAATATAGGAGTGAGTTGCTGTCCCCTTCTCCAGGGGCTCCTGACCCAGGGATTGAACCTGGGTCTCCTGCATTACAGGCAGATTCTTTACCATCTGAGCCACCAGGGAAGCCCAGTGTAATTTGGGGAAGAAATAAATTATACCACTCATGCTGCAGTGCCATGTGCCACATAGAGCCGCTGGGGTCAGGAAGATAAAGTGGTCATAATGCGAAAAAAGTTATTATGCATGAGTGAATTTCCATGTTGTATCTGGAAGATGCTATGCTTGGCAGTAGGGGACCAGAGGAAACATGAGTTTTAAGTTCTTTTTCTATAAGTGTAAAATAAATAAGAAGTCAAATAAAAATATAAATAAAATAGCCCATACTAATTCATAATATTTAGGAATGCATTCCTAGGTGGAATATAAACAAATATAGTTTCTTTTAAAAAATGAGGCTGTTTTATCATAAACTTCATCAGGGTGGTTATCATTAGGGAGAAGGGGGGAAATGATTGGGAGGGGAGACAAAGGGAACTTTTAGGATACAGACTAACTCTATTTTGGGGGTTACATGGTTTCATTTTGCATTAAATTATAGAGGTGTGCACTGTGACAGACAGAATCTAGGGTGAGCCCATGGTTCCCATGCCTTCTGTGGCAGGGTCCTGTGACTTGTTTTAGTCAGCAGAATATACCAAAGGTAACAGAATGTAGGTAATCATGTATATTTGATTATGCTATATAAAACTGTAGCCCATATGACCAGAAGTCTCTCTCTGTGTTGCTTTCTTTGAGGAAGAAAGCTGCCATATTGTGAGAAGCCATATGGAAAGCGCCAAGCAAGAAGGAGCTGAAGGTAGCCTCCAGCCAAAGTCAAAGAGAAACTGAGGTCCTCCAACCAACAGCGGGCAAGGAACTGAATGCACCCAGCAGTGTCACCTGGGTGCTGGTGCGTACCCAGCTGAGCCCGCGAAACACAGCACAATAAGAGGAAAGAAACCTGTATGCAGGTCAGGAAGCAACAGTTAGAGCTGGACACGGAACAACAGACTGGTTCCAGATAGGAAAAGGAGTACGTCAAGGCTGTATATCGTCACCCTGCTTATTTAGCTTATATGCAGAGTACATCATGAGACACACTGGGCTGGAGGAAGCACAAGCTGGAATCAAGATTGCCGGGAGAAATATCAATAACCTCAGATATGCAGATGACACCACCCTTATGGCAGAAAGTGAAGAGGAACTCAAAAGCCTCTTGATGAAAGTGAAAGAGAAGAGTGAAAAAGTTGACTTAAAGCGCAACATTGACTTAAAGCATCCGGTCCCATCACTTCATGGCAAATAGATAGGGAAACAGTGGAAAGAGTGGCTGACTTTATTTTTCTGGGCTCCAAAATCACTGTAGATGGTGATTGCAGCCATGAAATTAAAAGACACTTACTCCTTTTTAATGGCTGAGTAATACTCCATTGTGTATACACATGTATACCTGTGGCAGATTCATTTTGATATTTGGCAAAACTAATACAATTATGTAAAGTTTAAAAATAAAATAAAATTAATTTAAAAAAATAAAAAAATAATAAATAAATAAACAAAAAAATAAATAAAATAAAAGACACTTACTCCCTGGAAGAAAGTTATGACCAACCTATACAGCATATTAAAAAGCAGAGACAGTACTTTGTCAACAAAGGTCCATCTAGTAAAGGCTATGGTTTTTCCAGTGGTCATGTATGGATGTGAGAGCTGGACTATAAAGAAAGCTGAGTGCTGAAGAATTGATGCTTTTGAACTGTGGTGTTGGAGAAGACTCTTGAGAGTCCCTTGGACTGCAAGGAGATCCAACCAGTCCATCCTAAAGGAGATCAGTCCTGGGTGTTCATTGGAAGGACTGATGCTGAAGCTGAAACTCCAATACTTTGGCCACCTGATGCAAAGAGCTGACTGATTTGAAAAGACCCTGATGCTGGGAAAGATTGAGGGCAGGAGGAGAAGGGGACGACAGAGGATGAGATGGCTGGATGGCATCACCGACTCAATGGACATGGGTTTGAATGGACTCTGGGAGTTGGTGATGGACAGGGAGGCCTGGCGTGCTGTGGTTTATGGGGTCACAAAGAGTCGGACACGACTGAGCGACTGAACTAAACTGAACTAAACTGAAGATGAAAGAGGTAAAAACATGGAAAAGTGAAGAGGCAATAAAAATAGCATGAGTTCCAAAAATGTCTATTGGTAATTCATGGAAGAGAGAGCAGAGATAAAAAAAGGAGAAACAATATGTTTAAGATACAATGTTTTGGTTTTTAATTTTTATTTTATACTTCAGTATAGTTGATTTACAATGTTGTGTTAGTTTCAGATGTACAGCAAAATGATTCAGTCATATATATGACTGAATCATTTTGCTGTACATCTGAAACTCTCTCTCTCTCTCTCTCTCTCTATATATATATATATATATATATTCTTTTTCAAATTATTTCCCCATTTAGGTTAGATACAATGTTCAAGAATTTTCCAAGAAAGATGAAATACACCAACCTCAGATTCAAGAAGCCTAGCAAATAGCAGGCTAGACACACCTCAGCATAACTTAAGACCAAGTGCAATTCCAAAGACAGTGAGACCTTCAAACTAGTAAGAGAAAAAAGTTAAACTGTCTATAAATGATTTGAAATTAAATTAACAGATTATTTCCCAGTATAATTCCCAGTATTTTCCCAGAATAATATCTTCAAAGCGCTGAAAGATAGAGCTGTCAGCCTAGAATGTCATATCTTAAGAAATTATTTTTCAATAATGAGGATAAAACCAAGACATTTCTAGACAGACAAAACCTGAGAATTTTCAATGACTTTATACTCACAGATTTTAAATGTTTAGAATGACAAGAGGAAAAGTAACTAAAATAAACTGATGCTTTCATTGAACATCTTTTTGTTGTTTAGGCTAACTGTACATCCGAGGTTGTAACATTTTATGGATAAAATATTCAGACCAAGGTAAATTAGCAATTGTTCCATATCATTCAAACCCAAAACCTTGTTATTGATTTAATGTATTTATGTATGTTTTAAATTATATTTATTTGTTATTGATTTTTGAAAGGGTTGGGATTTATCTAGGGCATTTGACTCAACTGTGCATTGAAAAAATTCAGGAGGAAAGTCTGAACTAGGATTTAGGCAGGCCTGATCATATGTAATGGACTGGTGGGTAGCTGCCCTCAGTTCATTTCCATAAGACTAATTTGTCTGATTGATAGTTTTGGGAGGATATTGAGAAAGTTGGTCTTTCTGTAAGTGCTGAAGAAGAAAGATGAAGGAAATAGGACAACAGCGTAATGTTGGTCTCAAGTCTGGTTCTCTTCCCTGAGCAATGTCTGCACCTGGGCTCAGAATGTTTTGCAGCATCCCAGGAAATCTATTTGTCTTTAGTATTTGGACAAAGGTACTGGCAACTGCAGTCATATAAGCTCCTCTCTCAAGGGGCTTCTTGGGAAGCAAACACTGATTACAGTCCAGAACAGAAGAAGCAGAGGAGTTTACATGAGTGCCTATGAGAATACCTCTCAGTTCAGTTCAGTTCAATCGCTCACTCTTTGCGACCCCATGAATCGCAGCTCGCCAGGCCTCCCTGTCCATCACCAACTTCCGGAGTTCACCCAGACTCACGTCCATCGAGTCAGTGATGCCATCCAGCCATCTCATCCTCTGTTGTCCCCTTCTCCTCCTGCCCCCAATCCCTCCCAGCATCAGAGTCTTTCCCAGTGAGTCAACTCTTTGCATCAGGTGGCCAAAGTGCTGGAGTTTCAGCTTTAGCATCATTCCTTCCAAAGAACTCCCAGGGCTGATCTCCTTCAGAATGGACTGGTTGGATCTCTTTGCAGTCCAAGGGACTCTCAAGAGTCTTCTCCAACACCACAGTTCAAAGGCATCAATTCTTCGGTGCTCAGCCTTCTTCACAGTCCAACTCTCACATCCATACATGACCACAGGAAAAACCATAGCCTTGACTAGATGAACCTTTGTTGGCAAAGTAATGTCTCTGCTTTTGAATATGCTATCTAGGTTGGTCATAATTTTCCTTCCAAGGAGTAAGCGTCTTTTAGTTTCAGGGCTGCAGTCACCATCTGCAGTGATTTTGGAGCCCAGAAAAATAAAGTCTGGTACTGTTTCCATTGTTTCACCATCTATTTCCTATGAAGTGATGGGTCCAGATGCCATGATCTTCGTTTTCTGAATGTTGAGCTTTAAGCCAACTTTTTCACTCTCCACTTTCATTTTCATCAAGAGGCTTTTGAGTTCCTCTTCACTTTCTGCCATAAGGGTGGTGTCATCTGCATATCTGAGGTTATTGATATTTCTCCCGGCAATCTTGATTCCAGCTTGTGCCTCTTCCAGCCCAGCGTTTCTCATGATGTACTCTACATATAAGTTAAATAAGCAGGGTGACAAAATACAGCCTTGATGTACTCCTTTTCCTATTTGGAACCAGTCTGTTGTTCCAGGTCCAGTTCTAACTGTTGCTTCCTGACCTGCATACAAATTTCTCAAGAATACCTCTAGGAATTCTCAAAAATTATGGGAAGACCCTGTCAACAACAGACTGAGATCCTGCATAAAGACAGCGAGCATAAGTCAGTGAAGTACAGAAACACTTCTGCAACTGTACCTGCATGGAGAGGGCACACATGTGAGATAAGATGCCTGTGGGGTATGCCTGCTGGCCACTCCATTTGCCACTGGTCATTGGACAGCTCCGATAGCCTTTCTTCCTTGAGCCCATGCCCTGTAGCTTCTACTAAAGATGCTTTCAGTTATTCCTGGGAACCAAGATAATGATTTTTTTGGAAAGAGATAAGATTCTGATGGCAGAGTCCACTACATCAGTCCTTCCTGGGCAAAATAAGAAACTACCCTTAGGAATGCCAAGAAGAGCCTCACCCTATGAGTGAGAAAATAGAAAAGAAAGTCCAGATGAAATAAACTGAGGTCACAGTATAGAAAGCATGGCATCATGGACACAGAGGAAGGAGAAGGCAGGAGAAACTGAGAGAGTAGAACTGGTGTATGTTCACTACCATGCACAAAAGAGATGCCTAGTGGAACTCGGTGTATAGCACAGGGAGCTCAGCGGTGGTGACCTAGAGGAGTGGGATGGGGGTGGGGGTAAGAGGGAGACTGAAGAGGGAGGGCACATATGTACACACGTAGCTGATTCACATTGTTGTGCAACAAAAACCAACACAATATTGTAAAGCAATTATCGTCCAATTTTAAAAAACCCTATGATAAACCATAATGGAAAAGGATATTAGAAAAAGAATATATGTATGCTTATAATCAAATCACTTGTTGTATAACAGGAATTAACAACATTGCAAATCAATTACACTTCAATAAAAATAAATAAGAAAATAAAGAAAGCATGGTACCACAGAAAGAGTAGGGAGAAGTGGAGGGAAAGAAGGGAGGTGAGGCAGAGAGCAGCATAAAAGCAAAATGAAAGAAGAAAGTGAGAGAACATGAGAAGAAATGATTAGAAAGCTGATAATGACAAGCTGACAGCGAATGGTCCCCAGGGAGAGTGGGTTGTCTCCAGGATGACAGCCCAAAGAGAACACAACCAGTAAAGCTTGGGAACGGGAGCTCTATAGGAGAAACCAGCAGAGAAGGCTAACAGGGGAGGAGCTGGAGCATGGAGACAGACCAAGCCTCGCTTCTTTGGCTAATCAGCTTTTTCCAGCTCCCTACGGATCTAAGTACAAAATGCAGTGTTTGTGCAGCTCTACCTGCAGATATAATGGTATAACATGTTAGGAGTCAATTTTATATAATTATTTATGTATAGAGAATAGGAAAGAATGACTTAACAGTTTTATAAAATTATACTTTCTTGTAAAACAGTTCTAGGAATACTGAATAGAAGGAAAAAAGACAACACAATACTACCCAAATCCCACCTACTGGAGATTAGCATGGTCACCATATGGTAGACACCTTTTCAGGTAAGTCAGATAAATATATCTATCTAGCTCTTGCTAAGTCGCTTCAGTCGTGTCTGACTCTTTGTGACCCTATGGATGGTAGCCCGCCAGGCTCCTGTCCGTGGATTCTCCGGGCAAGAATACTAGATGCCCTTCTCCAGGGGATCTTCCTGACCCAGGGATCAAACCTGTCTCTTACATTTCCAGCATTAGCAGGCTGGTTCTTTACCATTAGCACCACCTGGGAAGCCCCATATATATATATATATATATGTATGTACATACATACATAAACATATATATACAAGCACACACACTTCTCTAAAAACACACATACACATATATGTCACACACATTACTGTATACATGGTTGGATGAATAGAAGGATGTACACAGAAAGATACAAAACAAATAGATAAAAGATAGAGAAATAAAGAAAGGAGGAAGGAATGAAAAGGGAGGTAGGAAGGAGAAGAGAGAGGAGTAATGAAAACTTTTGCAAAATGAACTTACACGACCTGCTGCTTTTAATTAAAATATTTCCATAGAGTCACATTATCTAATGTGGGTACATTAAAAACTAAGATCACTAAGACAAAGAACATTACTCACCACTCAGTTCTACAAGGGTTAAGTTGTAATCCACTGCAGCTGACCCCAACAGTGCACCCAGAAAGGAATCCAGGATGGAAAAGAGATGAGGCACTCTGTGCCTTGGGAAAGCAAGCCCTTACATAGTTGGATGCATACTTCAGGAAGAATTTCAATAACCCCAGATTCTTGCATCTCCCCATACACAGAAAAGCCCTAAAATAATTAATTTGAGATGTCTATTCTTTGTGATTAACAGTAATCTTTTACTAAGATATATATAGGTGGCTCGGTGGTAAAGAATCCACCTACCAATGCAGGCCAACACCTGCTAACGCAGGGTTCAATCCCTGGGTCAGGAAGACCCCCTGGAGAAGGAAATGGCAACCCACTCCAGTACTTTTGCCTGGAAGATCCCATGGACAGAGAAGCCTGGTGGGCTACAGTCCATGGGGTCACAAAAGAGTCAGACATAACTTAGCAACTCAACAGCAACATACTTGACTGCATGAATTTCCCAGCCAAAAACCATATATACTTTGGCTCCTCTTTAAAGCAGTCTCCTCAGAGCTACTGAGTGGCTATCTCTCAGGCTTTAGTCCTCAGCAAGAGCCTAAATAAAACTGAAACTCACAACTCTTATGCTATCTTTTTCTAAGTCGACACTAAGCATTTATTTAACTTACATAGATACAGCCACACACTTAGATAGAGAGAGGAAGAGGAAAAATTTACATAGTGCAGACGCTTCAACTTACCTTCCCCTTCATTCAAGGAGCATAAGAGAGATTTCCATCTGTTCCTCACTCATGGTCAATCACAATGTATCTCTGTAATGCAAGCATCTCATTGAACTAAATAGGAGAGTTGGCACGCAAAAGGAGATACCGTTTGCACAGTATGCCTCCACATACACAACTTACTACCTTATCTAGTACTCTAACAAGAAAATACCAATTTCTTCCAAAGTGGGAGATTAAACTTTCTAAAGAGATTTTCAAAGAAAATGTTGATTGCATGTAATATTCACATTCTGGGATCATCTTAAAATCTATTGCTTAAGCAAGATATAATTTTTCAGTATAAATTTAGTGTCCCCAAAATTTGCCAGAGGGTACCAAAGAGCAACTGAAAAATTACTAAATCTCCAAGTAATATTTATGAGATTTCATTTATAAAAAGACATAAAGTTATTTCTTAAATTATGCCAAGATTCTTTTTTAATTACTTATTTTAAGTATAATGAATGCCTATTCATTCCTTCTTGAAAGATATGAAAATTAACACCATAGTTTCTCCCACCATCCCTCCCTCAATTCCTACTTTTTATTCATTACACAATTATTTCAATGTTGTAAAAGTTGGTAGCATGACAGTCTGATTGTGATCATAGTCCTCGTACTGTGCTGTGCTGTACTTGGTCGCTCATTTGGGTCTGACTCTTTCTGAACCCATGGACTGTAGTAGCCCACCAGGCTCCTCTGTCCATGGGGATTCTCCAGGCAAGAACACTGCTGTGGGTTGCTATGCCCTCTTCCAGGGGATCTTCCCAACCCAGAGATCGAACGCAGATCATTTGCTAATTCCATGAGTTTCACCACTACTCCATACATCATGACATTGTCATTTATCTCTTAATGTGCTACATTTTGTCATCACGTAGATTTTTCAAGATTGGATCACTGAGACCATATAATTCAGAATGCCTGTTTTACAACTTTCCACTTGTATACCCAATCCACTTGATATTGGTAGATACTTGTTCCATTGCCTTCAGACAGTGACTGATCCCATTAAGAAACATGGCACCAAACATATTTTTCCCCTGTTAAGATCTAAATTTTCTTACCACTAAATTTTCCTTTATTCCTAAAACAGTAATTTCCCCTGAAAGTGAAAGTGAAGTCACTCAGTCGTGCCCGACTCTTTGCAACCCTATGGATAGTAGCCTGCACCAAGCTCCTCCATCCATGGGATTTTCAAGGCAACAGTACTAGAGTGGGTTGCCATTTCCTTCTCCAGGGAATCTTCCCAACCCAGGGATCGAACCCAGGTCTCTCATATTGTAGACAGACGCTTTACCATCTGAGCCAGAGGTGTCTTAATTTTAATTACTCTATATCAAGATTGTAGATTTTTTCTTCCTAGGATAAACTGTGCCTTTTTAATCTGCAAATTCATGTTTTTATTTAGTTTAAGAAAATTGTCTTCTGTTATATTTTTACTTGATACTTTTCCCCTTATGTATTAGAGTTACATAAGTTCAGTTCAGTCGTTCAGTCATGTCCGACTCTTTGCGACTCCATGAACCACAGCACGCCAGGCCTCCGTGTCCAACACCAACTCCCAGAGTCCACCCAAACTCATGTCCATTGAGTCGGTGATGCCATCGAACCATCTCATCCTCTGTCATCCCCTTCTCTTCCTGCCCTCAATCTTTCCCAGCATCAGGGTCTTTTCAAACGAGTCAGCTCTTCACATCAGGTGGCCAAAGTATTGGAGTTTCAGCTTCAACATCAGTCCTTCCAATGAACACCCAGGACTGATCTCCTTTAGGATGGACTGGTTGGATCTCCTTGCAGTCCAAGGGACTCTCAAGAGTCTTCTCCAACACCACAGTTCAAAAGCACCAATTCTTCAGCACTCAGCTTTCTTTATAGTCCATCTCTCACAGCCATACATGACTACTGGAAAAACCATAGCCTTGAGTAGATGGACCTTTGTTGGCAAAGTAATGTCTCTGCTTTTGAAGATGCTCTCTAGGTTGGTCATAACTTTCCTTCCAAGGAGTAAGCGTCTTTTATTTATTTATTTTAGTAAGCGTCTTTTAATTTCATGGCTGCAGTCACCATCTGCAGTGATTTTTGAGCCCCCAAATATAAAGTCAGCCACTGTTGGCACTGTTTCCCCATCTATTTGCTATGAAATGATGGGACCGGATGCCATGATCTTAGTTTTCTGAATGTTGAGCTTTAAGCCAACTTTTTCACTCTCCTCTTTCACTTTCATCAGGAGGCTCTTTAGTTCTTCTTCACTTTCTGCCATAAGGGTGGTGTCATCTGCATATCTGAGGTTACTGATATTTCTCCCGGCAATCTTGATTCCAGCTTGTGCTTCCTCCAGCCCAGTGTTTCTCATGATGTACTCTGCATATAAGTTAAATAAGCAGGGTGACAATATACAGCCTTGACGTACTCCTTTTCCTATTTGGAACCACTCTGTTGTTCCATGTCCAGTTCTAACTGTTGCTTCCTGATCTGCATATAGGTTTCTCAAGAGGCAGATCAGGTAGTCTGGTATGCCCATCTCTTTCAGAATTTTCCACAGTTTATTGTGATCCACACAGTCAAAGGCTTTGGCATAGTCAATAAAGCAGTAGATGTTTTTCTGGAACTCTCTTGCTTTTTCCATGATCCAGTGGATGTTGGCAATTTGATCTCTGGTTCCTCTGCCTTTTCTAAAACCAGCTTGAACATCTGGAAGTTCATGGTTCATGTATTACTGAAGCCTGAGAGCTTCAGAAGGCAGACAGACTGAAACCACAATCACAGACAACTAGCCAATCTGATCGCATGGACCACAGCTTGTCTAACTCGATGGAACTAAGCCATGCCTTGTGGGGCCACCCAAGAAAGATGAGTCATGGTGGAGAGGTCTAATAGAATGTGGTCCCTTGGAGAAGGAAATGGCAAACCACTTCAGTATTCTTGCCTGGAGAACCCCATGAACAGTATGAAAAGGCAAAAAGACAGGACACTGAAAGATGAACTCCCCAGGTCAGTATGTGCCCAATATGCTACTGGATATCAGTAGAGAAATAACTCCAGAAAGAATGAAGGGACAGAACCAAAGCAAAAACAACACCCAGTTGTGGATGGCATTTGTGATAGAAGCAAGGTCTGATGCTGTAAAGAACAATATTGCATAGGAACCTGGAATGCTAGATCCATGAATCAAGGCAAATTGGAAGTGGTCAAACAGGAGATGGCAAGAATGAACATCAACATTCTAGGAATTAGCAAACTAAGATGGACTGGAATGGGTGAATTTAACTCAGATGACCATTATATCTACTATTGTGGGTAGGAATCCCTTAGAAGAAATGGAGTAGCCATCATAATCAACAAAAGAATCTGAAATGCAGTAGTTGGATGCAATCTCAAAAATGACAGAATGATCTGTTCATTTCCAAGGCAAACTATTCAATATCACAATAATCCAAGTCTATGTCCCAACCAGTAATGCTGAAGAAGCTGAAGTTGAATGGTTCTACGAAGACCCACAAGACCTTCTAGAACTAACACCCAAAAAAGATGTCCTTTTCATTATAGGGGACTGAAATGCAAAACTAGGAAGTCAAGAAACACCTGGAGTAACAGGCAAATTTGGCCTTGGAGTACAGAATGAAGCAGGGCAAAGGTTAATAGAGTTCTGCCAAGAGAATGCAGTGGTCATAGCAAAACACCCTCTTCCAACCACACAGGAGAAGACTCTACACATGAACATCACCAGATGGTCAAGACCAAAATCAGATTGATTATATTCTTTGCAGCCAAAGATGGAGAAGCTCTATACAGTCAGCAAAAACAAGACCAGGGGCTGACTGTGGTTCAGACCATGAACTCCTTATTGCCAAATTCAGACTGAAATTGAAGAAAGTGGGGAAAACCACTAGACCATTTAGGTATGGCCTAAATCAAATCCCTTATGACTATACAGTAGAAGTGAGAAATAGATTTAAGGGACTAGATCCAATAGACAGAGTGCCTGATGATCTATAGATGGAGGTTCGTGACATTGTACAGGAGACAGGGATCAAGACCATCCCCAACACATGTATACCTGTGGCGGATTCATTTTGATATTTGGCAAAATTAATACAATTATGTAAAGTTTAAAAATAAAATTAAATTAAAAAAAAAATTCTAGTACATGTACAAAAAAAAAAAAAAAAGACCATCCCCAAGAAAAAGTCTTGCTACATAAGTACATAATTTACATACGTACTCAATCAATATTCCTTGAGTGCATAAATGATATGCTGGAATACTTTTTCTGTTCTATTTATTCTGTTCTTTTCTTCAGAAAATAAATTATACTTCTGTTCATTGCCTTTTCTCTGTCTTCCACTCTGACCACTTTTTTATACCCCTTCTCCCTCGCCTTTTTTTCCCCCTACACTGCAGGATCTTAGTTCTCCCACCAGGAATGTAACCTGGGCCCCAGGCAGTGACAGCACTGAGTCCTAGCCATGGGACCCCCGGGGATTCCCATATACCCTTTTCAATACCTCTGTCTTTTCCATTTTGCTTTTATGATTCCTCAAGCCTATTCAGCACTTTTACCTCTGGCTGCGTTTTTCAGCATTGTGCTGCTTCTTTTTCCTCTCTTATCATTTCTGAAGTGTGCTTCATCTCTGTAATGATTTTGTTTTCTTGCAGTTCTTCCCTAAATTCTACTGACACACCATTCATTTTCTGCTTGATTTATTATAGTGTCTTCACAGAACCCTCTGAGCAGTCCTTTAGAAAACACAGTGTAATTTCTTTAAAATATATACACCTATTTGTCTAAACTCTTCCTATGTTTTGGGGTAACTTTTATGATTTTTTTTTTCTGCTTCCTTTAAAATGAAAATAGTGAGTCTTCTTTAAATGAAGCCAACTGTTAGCTAAGGAATAATGTGGACAGGGGAGAGCAATCTTGAGCTGTCCACAAAGTCAGTTCAGGTTCATGGCGGTAGGTAAATCTATCACAATTTATATGGCGGGCTAGGAGTTCTGGTGCATATGTTAAGCTAACAGTTTTCATCAGAATGAAAGGAAACAGCTGTCTGGACACCTTCATCCACTTCAAAAGGGTGCCCACTGCCAACATTCCTGGCTGGTAAAACATATAGATTACAAAAGAGATTGGAATATATACAGCCCCTAGTATGGGCCCCTCACTTTCAGCTACAGACAGCCCCCTCTCTCTCACTGTCCAGCCTTCCTTAGGAGAGAAAGTTCATGGAGGTAACACTTCTGCTCAGTGTCTTTCAGCATCACAATGGAATATTTTTCAGTCTGCAGTGAAATACTGAAATGGTAATGAAGACGGCTGGTGAATAATAAACCCAGGGATAAACAGGGTCAAAATGAGTTAGAACCAAAAGATATGTAACTGAAAGCAATGCTTGGGAGAAGGAGAAAGGGGATGACTCACATCCAGAATTATGCAGGAGGCAGAGGTAAGTGTGTAAGAAATTTTAATATTGGGATTTAGAGCTTGAGGACTGTGGAACTTCAGAACCGATCTGTGCCACTGGTTAGAGAACCAGTGAAGTTCTGATTACCCACATTTATTCTCCTGACTCATATTTCTAGTACCTATACACAAAAAAACCAACAGATGAACAATTCAAATCACAGCCCTGATTGCTCTGCTCCTCCCCAAGTGCCTCCTCTTGCCATTCCTAGCAATTCAGAAGCCCCAGCTGACTCAGACCAGGAGATCAGGAGCCATAGTTGGGGTGAGGGAGGGGACAATGTCAAGGTGGGGAGGGAGGAGGTGATTGCTGAAATTGGCCAGAGGGCAAGTCCAGAGGTGGGAGACTTAATGCTTTGCCCTGGGAAAATGTCCCCCCATCATCTCTGAGGATTAGTGCTTCTGTCAATCAAGTCCTTTCTAGGATATGAGTAGGTGAAAAACAGAGCTTCCCTGCTCCCCTTTATTCTGCTGCTGTTTAGACAGATTTAGACAATCGTGATATCCAGCCTGTCTTAGACTCTAATCCCATCTCTACCTTTTACTTCCTTACTCTCAGGGTAAGCTTAGACTCTTTAGCCTCTCTGAACCTCGGTTTCTTCATATGTGAGAGGTACAATCTACTATGCATAAAATAAATAAGCTACCAAGATACAGTGGACAGCAAATACGGCCACTATTTTATAGTAACTATAAATAGAGGATAATCTTTAAAATTTGTGAACCGTTATCCTGTACATTGGGCTTCCCAAGTGGTGCTGGTGGTAAAGAACCTGTCTGCCAATGCAGAAGACATAAGAGACATGGGTTCAATTCCTGGGTCTGGACGATCCCCTGGAGGAGGGCATGGCAACCCACTCCAGTATTCTTGCCTAGAGAATCCCACCAACAGAGGAGCCTGGCGGGCTACAGTCCATATGGTTGCAAAGAGCTGGACACAACTGCAGCGACTTAGCATGCACACATGCACATCTTGTACCTCTGCAATTTATATTGTATTGTAAAGCAACTATATCTCAACAACAAAGAAAATTAACGCCACCCTCCCCCCAAAGGGATGTCAGTTTTCTTTTAGAAAAGGGATGTCTCTTTTCTGTTAGAGATGCCATTCCTACCAATGAGAACTACTAACCTGGGTCTCCATGAGCTAGTCCTCATTTGGTGACCTGTGTACCACCACAGCATAGAAGATATCCTGTGAATCTAAAGAATTATAGGATGAGTCTTTAGGTTTGAGACATTTGAGAGAAATCTGGGGCATTTGGGGACAGGTTGCAGCTGGGATCATTTTATTCTTTCATTGAATATGAGGGGGTTGTTTTCCCTTGTTTTTCATCCTTTTGCTACTTTAGATGAGTTTTAAGGGAGCAAAGAGGAGTAAAAATGCTTTACAAGGACATATTTAACCAGAAACTCCCTAAGTTTGGCTGTATGCAGGTCAGGAAGCAACAGTTAGAACTGGACATGGAACAACAGACTGGTTCCAAATAGGGAAAGAAGTACATCAAGGCTGTATATTGTTATCCTGCTTATTTAACTTATATGCAGAGTATATCATGAGAAACGCTGGGCTGGAGGAAGCACAAGCTAGAATCAAGACTGCCAGGAGAAATATCAATAACCTCAGATATGCAGATGACACCACCCTTATGGCAGAAAGTGAAGAAGAACTAAAGAGCCTCTTGACGAGTGTGAAAGAGGAGAGTGAAAAAGTTGGCTTAAAGCTCAACGTTCAGAAAACTAAAATCATGGCATCTGGTCCCGTCACTTTATGGCAAATAGATGGGAAAACAGTGGAAACAGTCAGATGAGATCAGATCAGATCAGTCACTCAGTCGTGTCCGGCTCTTTGCGACCCCATGAATCGCAGCACGCCAGGTCTCCCTGTCCATCACCAACTCCTGGAGTTCACTCAGACTCACGTCCATCGAGTCAGTGCTGCCATCCAGCCATCTCCTCCTCTGTTGTGCCCTTCTCCTTCTGCCCCCAATCCCTCCCATCATCATAGTCTTTTCCAATGAGTCAACTCTTCGCATGAGGTGGCCAAAGTACTGGAGTTTCAGCTTTAGCATCATTCCTTCCAAAGAAATCCCAGGGCTGATCTCCTTCAGAATGGCCTGGTTGGATCTCCTTGCAGTCCAAGGACTCTCAAGAGTCTTCTCCAACACCACAGTTCAAAAGCATCAATTCTTCAGCCCTCAGCCTTCTTCACAGTCCAACTGTAACCACATGAAAAACCATAGCCTTGACTAGATGAAACTTTGTTGGCAAAGTAATGTCTCTGCTTTTGAATATGCTATCTAGGTTGGTCATAACTTTCCTTCCAAGGAGTAAGAGTCTTTTAATTTCAGGGCTGCAGTCACCATCTATAGTGATTTTGGACCTCCCCCAAATAGTCTGTCACTGTTTCCACTGTTTCCCCATCTATTTCCCATGAAGTGGTGGGACTGGATGCCATGATCTTCATTTTCTGAATGTTGAGCTTTAAGCCAACTTTTTCACTCTTCACTTTCACTTTCATCAAGAGGCTTTTGAGTTCCTCTTCACTTTCTGCCATAAGGGTGGTGTCATCTGCATATCTGAGGTTATTAATATTTCTCCTGGCAATCTTGATTCCAGCTTGTGCTTCTTCCAGCCCAGCATTTCTCATGATGTACTCTGCATATAAGTTAAATAAACAGGGTGACAATATACAGCCTTGATGAACTCCTTTTCCTATTTGGAACCACTCTGTTGTTCCATGTCCAGTTCTAACTGTTGCTTCCTGACCTACATACAAATTTCTCAAGAGGCAGATCAGGTGGTCTGGTATGCCCATCTCTTTCAGAATTTTCCACACTTTATTGTGATCCACACAGTCAAAGGCTTTGGCATAGTCAATAAAGCAGAAATAGATGTTTTTCTGGAGCTCTCTTCCTTTTTCCATGATCCAGTGGATGTTGGCAATTTGATCTCTGGTTCCTCTGCCTTTTCTAAAATCAGCTTGAACATCAGGAAGTTCACGGTTCACATATTGCTGAAGCCTGGCTTGGAGAATTTTGAGCATTACTTTACTAGCATGTGAGATGAGTGCAATTGTGCGGTAGTTTGGGCATTCTTTGGCATTGCCTTTCTTTGGGATTGGAATGAAAACTGACCTTTTCCAGTCCTGTGGCCACTGCTGAGTTTTCCAAATTTGCTGGCATATTGAGTGCAGCACTTTCACAGCATCATCTTTCAGGATTTGGAATAGCTCAACTGGAATTCCATCACCTCCACTAGCTTTGTTCGTAGTGATGCTTTCTAAGGCCCACTTGACTTCACATTCCAGGATGTCTGGCTCTAGGTCAGTGATCACACCATCGTGATTATCTGGGTCGTGAAGATCTTTTTTGTACAGTTCTTTGTGTATTCTTGCCATCTCTTCTTAATATCTTCTGCTTCTGTTAGGTCCATACCATTTCTGTCCTTTATCAAGCTCATCTTTGCATGAAATGTTCCTTTGGTATCTCTGATTTTCTTGAAGAGATCCCTAGTCTTTCCCATTCTGTTGTTTTCCTCTATTTCTTTGCATTGATCACTGAAGAAGGTAGCTGACTTTATTTTGGGGGGCTCCAAAATCACTGCAGATGGTGATTGCAGCCATGAAATTAAAAGACGCTTACTCCATGGAAGGAAAGTTATGACCAACCTAGACTGCATATTAAAAAGCAGAGACATTACTTTGTCAACAAAGGTCCATCTAGTAAAGGCTATGGTTTTTCCAGTGGTCATGTATGAATGTGAGAGTTGGACTATAAAGAACGCTGAGCTCTGAAGAATTGATGCTTTTAAACTGTGGTGTTGGAGAAGACTCTTAAGAGTCCCTTGGGCTGCAAGGAGATCCAACCAGTTCATCCTAAAGGAGATCAGTCCTGGGTGTTCATTGGGAGGACTGATGCTGAAGCTGAAACTCCAGTACTTTGGCCACCTGATGCGAAGAGCTGACTCATTTGAAAAGACCCTGATGCTGGGAAAGATTGAGGGCAGGAGGAGAAGGGGACAACAGAGGATGAAATGGATGGATGGCATCACCAACTCAATGGACATGGGTTTGGCTGGACTCCGGGAGTTGGTGATGGACAGGGAAGCCTGGCGTGCTGCAGCTCATGGGGTCGCAAAGAGTCGGACACGACTGAACTGAACTGTGCAGAGGAAGTCTGGGGGCTTAGAGTATGGAGTTTCAAGTCAGTTTAAACACTGCCTTCATCACTCATGAGATCTTGGACCAGTGGCTTAATCTCTCAATGCCTCAGTTTCAACATAGGAAAAAAAAAAATGGAGATAATAAAATCTTAATGATAAGCTTATTTGGGGGGGCTTAAATAAAATAACTCATTTTAAACAGTGAGCAAATAATAAAGGAATCAAAAAATACTATGTACTATTATTATAAATTTGCCTTACATTACCAATTTAAGAAAACAAAGGAGAATTGGTTGATTTGCCAAACGTAAATCTGGGTTCAGTTCAGTTCAGTTCAGTCTTTCAGTCATGTCTGACTCTTTGCAACCCCATGAATTGCAGCACGCCAGGCCTCCCTGTCCATCACCAACTCCCGGAGTTCACCCAAACTCACATCCATCAAGTCGGTGATGCCATCCAGCCATCTCATCCTCTGTCGTCCCCTTCTCCTCCTGCCCCCAATCCCTCCCAGCATCAGAGTCTTTTCCAATGAGTCAACTCTTCACATGAGGTGGCCAAAGTACTGGCGTTTCAGCTTTAGCATCATTCCTTCCAAAGAACACCCAGGACTGATCTCCTTTAGAATGGACTGATTGGATCCCCTTGCAGTAGGCCCTACTAATGCTCAAGTGTTTATATCTACATCCAAGTAAGAAAATACAGCATTCTTTTCCCTGAAGAAACAGTAAGTGACACTTCCTTGTAGTTCTATGCCACAAGTATCAGTGGAATAGACACTCCAGTACTCTTGCCTGGAAAATCCCATGGGCGGAGGAGCCTGGTAGGCTGTAGTCCATGGTGTAGCTAAGAGTCGGACATGACTGAGTGACTTCACTTTCACTTTTCACTTTCATGCATTGGAGAAGGAAATGGCAACCCACTCCAGTGATCTCATCTGGAGAATCCCAGGGACTGGGGAGCCTGGTGGGCTGCTGTCTATGGGGTCACACAGAGTCGGACACGACTGAAGCGACTTAGCAGCAGCAGCAGTAGCAGCAGATAAGGAATCGGAGAAGGCAATGGCACCCCACTTCAGTACTCTTGCCTGGAAAATCCTATGGACGGAGGAGCCTGGTAGGCTGCAGTCCATGGGGTCGCTAAGTGTCAGACACAACTGAGTGACTTCACTTTCACTTTTCACTTTCATGCATTGGAGAAGGAAATGGCAACCCACTCCAGTGTTCTTGCCTGGAGAATCCCAGGGACGGGGGAGCCTGGTGGGCTGCCGTCTATGGGGTCGCACAGAGTCAGACACAACTGCAGCGTATTAGCAGCAGCAGCAGCAGATAAGGAATAAAAGTGACTTGTCTAAGATCCCACAATAAAGTCTCAATAACTTAGAACTACTCTCTTTTTGTCCTCACTTTGACCCATGGACCCTCAACAGAGAGGTGCAGCGGTGCTGAAGGAACATGAGCCATCCTCTACCTCCCGTAGGTACTGGAGAAAATAAAATACCAAAATAGACAGAGGTAGCACACTTCTCCTCTTTTTAGCCCTGCAATTTAGGAAGGCTTAGAATGAGTGAACAGAAGTTTTCTCAAATCCTACATGGAATAAGGTAAGGTATGGAAGGAAAGAAGGAAGGGAAAAAAAGGAAGAAAGAAAGGAAGAGAGTGAGGAGAGGAGAGAGAGAGGCGGGAAGGAAAGAAGGAAGGAAGGAAACCTACTTCTGACCTAAAAATATAAGTTGCCAATCTTAAACTGTCACACATCTGTGTAATTTAAGAATTTTATGTCCTACAATCTCTGTGAAAGCAACTTACAGTCATGCTTGACATTATCGATTGATGTCAAGACTAACTTAACAAAAAAAAAAGATGAAGCCTGAAGGGATAACAGCCAGAGATATTAGGAATGTTAAGCCTACAAATTGCTCAATATTGGGCTGTTATTGGGAGCTGAACATTGTTTCACTGATGGGAGACTGACTACAGAAGCAGTGATTGTAGATTAAAGAAACATCTTTATACCTGTCTTCTCTGTCTATAGTTTGTGGGTGAGCATCCAGATCAGATATCTTTCTGTTATGATATCATTCTGTTATGATGGACGAGTTCTTTAAGACATGCCTTTATGGAGATGCCAACAATCTTATGATAATGACTAATCCCAATCTGTAACAAGATGCATGTACAGTGTCACAATACAGTTAACTTAAGTACATGGACAGGCAGAAAACATTTAAATGGGTTTCCCCCTAGGAGACGCTCTCTCTCTAGTTCTTCCACTAACGTTTAGTCCATGCTTTGCTGTACCAATTCCTTTCACAGTATAAAGGAAGCTTTCATTTCTTAGCCTTTGAACAAGAACCATAACTCCCAGATTGAGTTTGAGTTGAAAACAGTGATCACTATTAAACATCCTCCGTGGAGGTCAGCACTTTTAAATGTGTGAAAGTGTTAGTCACTCAGTCATGTCCGATTCTTTGCAACCTCACAGGCTGTAGCCCACCAGGCTCCTCTGTCCATGGAATTCTCCAGGAAATTGTACTGGAGTAGGTTGCCATTCCCTTCTCCAGGGGATCTTCCTGACCCAGGGATCGAACCAAGGTCTTCCACATTGCTGACAGATTCTTATCTGAGCTATCAAGGAAGCCCCAAGAACACTGGATTGAGTAGCCATTGTAACTGTCCACTAATCCTGCTCATTAATCAGGAAGGCTAACTACAGAACAGCTGCAAACAAAGTAAAGCTATCAGGGGGAGAGACCTGATTAGGACTAATGATACATTTGCTGGGAGACTTCTCTAAAAACAGCTGAGGAAATAAGCTGCTGCTGCTGCTGCTGCTGCTAAGGTGCTTCAGTCGTGTCCGACTCTGTGCGACCCCATAGACAGCAGCCCACCAGGCTCCCCCGTCCCTGGGATTCTCCAGGCAAGAACACTAGAGTGGGTTGCCATTTCCTTCTCCAATGCATGAAAGTGAAAAATGAAAGTGAAGTCACTCAGTCGTGTCCGACTCTTAGTGACCTCATGGACTGCAGCCCACCATGTTCCTCCGTCCATGGGATTTTCCAGGCAAGAGTTCTGGAGTGGGGTGCCATTGCCTTCTCCGGAGGAAATAAGTTAGAGACATGTAATAGTCAATAGGTCAGCCTTTCTATTAGTTGAATTTACATGTTTTTTATCCTTATCTTTTTCTCTCTTAAACTAAGTAAACAATGTCTGGAAGATAATTAGGCATCGCAGGCACCATGAAGCCATTCATCTTCAAAGCTTTGCCTGACAATTTGATACAATGTTAAGACAACTTCAGTTTCTTTATTTCCTTCATATAGCAATCACTTAAATAATTGAAACAAATTCTCTAAGTCATATCCTTTCCTATTTATTCATAATTATCCAATCAATTGAAGTACTTTCCTGTAACTTCAACCATAATATAATAAGTGCTATAATCAGATAAGTTTAAAGTTTAATCAACTCAGACTTCTATGTCTATGGAAATGTTTTAGTAATCTAAATTAAAATCACCCCCGATAATTCACTCACTTCTCTCAATGGCATTGGATAGTTCAGGGAGGGGCACATGTCAGGAGGTTAGCATTCAGTGGCTTTGTGTTGTATCGAGCAAAAGTTATTTTCTTTAAGCACAATATATATATTGCATTTTAATATCTCTATAGATTTCCCTATTGACAAGAGGAAAGCACAGCAAATTTACTAAATACATTTGAACTGAATGGCCCAGGGTTATTAATCATTACATCTCTGTATTTTAAGGACATGAATTTGCTTACTTAAAAGCCATCTGATAAAATTGTAGTGTCTATATATTGAAGGGCAGGTGAACTCAATCTCATTAGAGTCCATGCTAACAGTACAGAAAAGCATATACAAACTGAGCTTTGGGAATAATCCACTTTGTTTTAAAAATCCATTTATAATATAAATAAACACACACACACACACACACACATTTAGATCTATAGAGCTATGGAAGGCAAAAGTCTATTAAATCAGGAAGCTAATTTGGCAGTCTCAGTACACAGTGATATCAATACTGTATATTGATTGGTGCTTTTTTCCAATTACACATTCTATCAACACTTGGAAAATGCAGAAAATTATGAAGAAAGTTAAAATAATAGGCTGCTGTGCTATTGTGTTTAGTCGTTTCAGTTGTGTCCAACTCTTTGAGACCCCATGGACTGCAGCCCACCAGGCTCCTCTGTCCATGAGATTCTCCAGGCAAGAGTACTGGAGTGGGTTTCCATGCCCTTCTCCAGGGCATCTTCCCCACCCAGGGATCAAACCCACCTCCTGCATCTCCTGCACTGCAAGCAGATCCTTTCCTGCTGAGCCACCAGGGAAGCCCCATAAATCCCATTTATTATTAGAAATATACTTATTACCATTTTAAACATATAGAAAAGTATAAAAAAGGAAATAAAAATCACTTACAATGTCAATATTAAGAGACAACCACTTAAACAGTTTGTACAGACACATACACAAGGACTTACATATATAAGCTTTCCTTCAATTGAGATTTTACTACTATATATGAAAATGCAACTTCTTACCTGGAGGTTTTCACTTGAAGTTGTGCCATTAATTTTCTTTTTGTATTATATATGGTCAGGCCACTCAAGACAGCTGTTCTCTTGCTCTCTGGGCATCCCCTGCCCAACCAATGCCTGTTTCACCTACACTTTACACACAGGGCTGAACTTCCTGTGTACTTGCCCCAGCACTTCCTAGGTATTGTCCTACACACAGGTGCCAGCTGGTGCTTGTTCTTATCAAAGAGGTGGTGAGGGGCATGCCCCTCTGCTGGTTTCCCTGGTAACTAATGGACCACCTGATGTCAATTGCCCTATAACTGGCAAGTTCCCCTTCCTCCCCTGGAGCAAAGACTGCTGCTAAGTCCTTCCTGCCTTCTACTGCACGCAGTGGGCTGTTGCTCCAGGACCTTGCTTCAGAAAAGCTCTCCCATCCTTTAAACCACTGGTGTCTGTGTTGCTGACTCCAAGCTCTTCGGTCTTAAAGCCAAGCAAGTGTAGGCCTCATAGGCCTGTGGGGTACAGCTCAACCTATTATTAACTGTATTTCCAAAATCTGTTTATCATTAATGGCTGTTAGATGATAAGCTCCATGAACACAGGGACTAAATTAAAACTATCTTGTTCCTATAACCGTAACAAGTATGCCATTATTTATTTAACCATTTTCTAATTGTCTGATATTTAGGTGGTTTACAAATTTTCACCCTCATAAATGTTACAATATTATTAATGCATGGATTTCCCCAGTCTTTCCCCTTTATCTAACAGCTGTTTTGTCTCTCTCTCCCATTCTCAGAGGAGAGCTCTATTTTGCCTATAGAGACTCTGAGCTTTTGTTATGCAGATTTTAAAAGGAAGGTGAAACTTTAGAAAGCTGAAGTTGAAGAACAAGAGGTGTGTGGGCACTAGGCGTAGGAGAGAAATTTTCTGAGAATTTTGGAGGACAAGATGGGGGAATAGGTATGTGAGAGAATTAGATGGGAGGT
Organism: Bos grunniens; assembly: GCF_055505025.1. NCBI lineage: Eukaryota > Metazoa > Chordata > Mammalia > Artiodactyla > Bovidae > Bos > Bos grunniens. The sequence goes on from NC_141190.1 coordinate 12,704,070, forward strand.
AAGTACTGGCAGTGGTCTGTGTAAATTCTTCACTGCGTTCTTAAAATGTAAGTACAAAAATTGAAGTGAATCAGGTCGGGGGGGTGCAATTTTGGCTGCTGAACATTCATCCTTCACAATTAGGGTGTCCTAACTTCTGAAACTGTGGTTTTGGAGAAGACTTTTGAGAGTCCCTTGGACTGCAAGGAGATCAAACCAGTCCATCCTAAAGGAAATCAGTCCTGAATATTCATTGGAAGGACTGATACTGAAGCTGAAACTCCAATACTTTGGCCACCTGATGTGAGGAACTGACTCACTGGAAAAGACCCTGATGCTGGGAAAGACTTAAGGCAGGAGGAGAAGGGGACGACAGAGGATGAGATGGTTGAATGGCATCACTGACTCAATGGACATGAGTTTGAGCAAGCTTCAGGAGTTGGCGACGGACAGGGAAGCCTGCTGTGCTGCAGCTCATGGGATTGCAGAGTTGGATATGACTGAGCAACTGAAATGAACTTCTGAAACAACCCCCAAATCTCAGTGGTTTAACATCATTAAAGTTTAGGACTCACTCATGTCATGGTCCATTAGGGTGTTCAGTGGGTGACTTTCAGTGGGTGACTTTCAGGTGGTGACATAGGAACTCCACTTCTTCTTGTGGTGGATCTGACATCCCCCAGGGTCTCTTGAGCTTGGCACTGGTCCTTATACATCCTGCCTGGACATGAGGAAGCAGAGAGAGCACCACGGACTCTGCAGGAGGTTTAATGGGCCAGACCTAGAGGTGGAGAACATCACCTTTGCTTCACTGCATTTTCTAGAATTCAGTCAGGTAAACCCCATCTAGCCTCAAGGGAAATTGAAATGTAGCTTCTTGTGTCCCAGAAAAGGTCTTGTAGGTCTTCATAGAACCATTCAACTTCAGCTTCTTCAGCGTTACTGGTTGGGGCATAGACTTGGATTACTGTGATACTGAATGGTTTGCCTTGGAAACGAACAGAGATCATTCTGTCGTTTTTGAGATTGCATCCAAGTACTGCATATCAGATTCTTTTGTTGATCATGATGGCTACTCCATTTCTTCTGCGGGATTCCTGCCCGCAGTAGTAGATATAATGGTCATCTGAGTTAAATTCACCCATTCCAGTCCATTTCAGTTTGCTGATTCCTAGAATGTCGACATTCACTCTTGCCATCTCTTATTTGACCACTTCCAATATGCCTTGATTCATGGACCTGACATTCCAGGTTCCTATGCAGTATTGCTCTTTACAGCATCGGACCTTGCTTCTATCACCAGTCACATCCACAGCTGGGTATTCTTTTTGCTTTGGCTCCATCCCTTCATTCTTTCTGGAGTTATTTCTCCACTGATCTCCAGTAGCATATTGGGCACCTACTGACTTGGGGAGTTCCTCTTTCAGTATCCTATCATTTTGCCTTTTCATACTGTTCATGGGGTTCTCAAGGCAAGAATGCTGAAGTGGTTTGCCATTCCCTTCTCCAGTGGACCACATCCTGTCAGATCTCTCCACCATGACCCGCCCATCTTGGGTTGCCCCATGGGCATGGCTTAGTTTCATTGAGTTAGACAAGGCTGTGGTCCTAGTGTGATTAGATTGACTAGTTTTCTGTGTGTATGGCTTCAGTGTGTTTGCCCTCTGATGTGCTCTTGCAACACCTACCGTCTTACTTGGGTTTCTCTTACCTTGGGTGTGGGGTATCTCTTCACGGCTGCTCCAGCAAAGCGCAGCCATTGCTCCTTACCTTGGATGAGGGGTATCTCCTCACTGCTGCCCTTCCTGACCTTCATCATGGGATAGCTCCTCTAGGCTCTCCTGGGCCCACGCAGCCACGGCTCCTTGGACGTGGGGTTGGTTCTCCCGGCCACTGCCCCTGGCCTCCGGCGTAGTTGGTCCTCCCAGCCGCCGCCCCAGGCCACGGCGTGGGGGCGTGGGGTAGCTCCTCCCGCCCTTGGCCCCTGACCTCGGAAGCCAGGTAACTCCTCTCGTCGCCGCCCCTGACCTCAGATGCTGGGTATCCTCTCGGCCGCCCTCCCCCCTCCCCCCACAACCTTGAACGCGGGGTAGCTCCTCTCGGCCGTTCCTGCGCCATCGCAGTCTGGTACGTTCTGCCGCTGCCCCTGACCTCGGACGTGGGGTAACTCCTCTTGGCCGCCGCCCTTCGTGCATGGGGTGCTCTTGGCTTCTGCCCCTGACCTCAGACGTAGGGTGGCTTCTCTCAGCCGTGCTTTAGCGTGCCGGGCGCAGCCCCCTAAGTTTTAACACGCTGGTCGCAGCCGCTGAAAAGATGTCCTTTTCATTATAGGGGACTGGAATGCAAAAGTAGGAAGTCAAGAAACACCTGGAGTAACAGGCAAATTTGGCCTTGGAATACGGAATGAAGAAGGGCAAAGACTAATAGAGTTTTGCCAAGAAAATGCACTGGTCATAACAAACATCCTCTTCCAACAACACAAGAGAAGACTCTATACATGGACATCACCAGATGGTCAACACCAAAATCAGATTGATTATATTCTTTGCAGCCAAAGATGGAGAAGCTCTATACAGTCAGCAAAAACAAGACCAGGAGCTGACTGTGGCTCAGACCATGAACTTCTTATTGCCAAATTCAGACTTAAATTGAAGAAAGTAGGGAAAACCACTAGACCATTCAGGTATGACCTAAATCAAATCCCTTATGATTATACAGTGGAAATGAGAAATAGATTTAAGGGCCTAGATCTGATAGATGGAGTGCCTGATGAACTATGGAATGAGGTTCATGACATTGTACAGGAGACAGGGATCAAGACCATCCCCATGGAAAAGAAATGCAAACAAGCAAAATGCCTGTCTGGGGAGGCCTTACAAATAGCTGTGAAAAGAAGAGAAGAGAAGTGAAAAGCAAAGAAGAAAAGGAAAGATATAAACATCTGAATGCAGAGTTCCAAAGAATAGCAAGAAGAGATAAGAAAGCCTTCTTCAGGGATCAATGCAAAGAAATAGAGGAAAACAACAGAATGGAAAGACTAGAGATCTCTTCAAGAAAATCAGAGATACCAAAGGAACATTTCATGCAAAGATGAGCTTGATAAAGGACAGAAATGGTATGGACCTAACAAAAGCAGAAGATATTAAGAAGAGATGGCAAGAATACACAGAAGAACTGTACAAAAAAGATCTTCACGACCCAGATAATCACGATGGTGTGATCACTGACCTAGAGCCAGACATCCTGGAATGTGAAGTCAAGTGGGCCTTAGAAAGCATCACTACGAACAAAGCTAGTGGAGGTGATGGAATTCCAGTTGAGCTATTCCAAATCCTGAAAGATGATGTTATGAAAGTGCTGCACTCAACATGCCAGCAAATTTGGAAAACTCAGCAGTGGCCACAGGACTGGAAAAGGGCAGTTTTCATTCCAATCCCTAAGAAAGGCAATGCCAAAGAATGCTCAAACTACCACACAATTGCACTCATCTCACAGGCTAGTAAAGTAATGCTCAAAATTCTCCAAGCCAGGCTTCAGCAATATGTGAACCGTGAACTTCCTGATTAATGTTCAAGCTGGTTTTAGAAAAGGCAGAGGAACCAGAGATCAAATTGCCAACATCCACTGGATCATGGAAAAAGCAAGAGAGTTCCAGAAAAACATCTACTTTTGCTTTATTGACTATGCCAAAGCCTTTGACTGTGTGGATCACAATAAACTGTGGAAAATTCTGAAAGAGATGGGAATACCAGACCACCTGTCCTGCCTCTTGATAAATTTGTATGCAGATCAGGAAGCAACAGTTAGAACTGGACATGGAACAACAGACTGTTTCCAAATAGGAAAAGGAGTACATCAAGGCTGTATATTGTCACCCTGTGTATTTAACTTATATGCAGAGTACATCATGAGAAACGTTGGGCTGGAAGAAACATAAGCTGGAATCAAGATTGCCAGAAGAAATATCGATAACCTCAGATATGCAGATGACACCACCCTTATGGCAGAAAGTGAAGAGGAACTCAAAAGCCTCTTGATGAAAGTGAAAGAGGAGAGTGAAAAAGTTGGCTTAAAGCTCAACATTCCGAAAACGAAGATCATGGCATTTGGTCCCATCACTTCATGGGAAATAGATGAGGAAACAGTGGAAACAGTGTCAGACTTTACATTTCTGGGCTCCGAAATCACTGCAGATGGTGACTGCAGCCATGAAATTAAAAGACGCTTACTCCTTGGAAGGAAAGTTATGACCAACCTAGATAGCATATTCAAAAGCAGAGACATTACTTTGCCAACAAAGTTTCATCTAGTCAAGGCTATGGTTTTTCCTGTGGTCATGTATGGATGTGAGAGTTGGACTGTGAAGAAAGCTGAGCACCAAAGAATTGATGCTTTTGAACTGTGGTGTTGGAGAGGACTCTTGAGAGTCCCTTGGACTGCAAGGAGATCCAACCAGGCCATTCTGAAGGAGATCAGTCCTGGGTGTTCTTTGGAAGGAATGATGCTAAAGCTGAAACTCCAGTACTTTGGCCACCTCATGCGAAGAGTTGACTCATTGGAAAAGACTCTGATGCTGGGAGGGATTGGGGGCAGGAGGAGAAGGGGATGACAGAGGATGGGATGGCTGGATGGCATCACTGACTCGATGGAGGTGAGTCTGAGTGAACTCCGGGAGTTGGTGATGGACAGGGAGGCCTGGCGTGCTGCAATTCATGGGCTTGCAAAGAGTTGGACACGACTGAGCGACTGATCTGATCTGATCTGTGTCCCAGAGGTGACTACTCTTTGTTATCACTTCCTATTCTCTAAAGTCTTGATAAAACTGTTCCTCAGGGCATCTGTGTCCTCTTGGCCAAATGATACACGGGGGCCCAGTCAGGTAAGTCTATTCAGAATCTCTTTCCTTCCTAAGTATTTGAATCTTCAGTCAGGAGGAAAACATTTGGGGGTTATTCATTCTGATGGCAATGCCCTGTAATAACTCTTCATTTGTTTCTGCAAGGGGGACCCCCCCACCCAGTATAGTCTTGGAACCATCTTTTTTTTTTTTTAATTGGAGGAACATTGCTTTACAATGTTGTGTTGGTTTCTTCCATAAACAGTGATAATCAGCCATAATTATACATATATCCCCTTCATCTTAAGCCTCGTTCCCCTTCTCCCATCCCACCCCTCTAGGTGATCACAGAGCCCCAATCTGGGCTTCCTGTGTTATAGCAACGTCTCCCCAGCCATCTATTTTACACGAGACAGTGTATATAAACTGATGCTACTTTCTGCACTTGTCCCACGCGTTCCTTTCCCCACTGTGTCCACAAGTCCATTCTGTACACCTGCATCTCCATTCCTTCCCTGCACACAGGTTCATCAAAACCATTTTTCTAGATTCCATATATATGCATTAATATATTATATTTGCTTTTTTCTTTTTCTGACCTACTTCACTTTGTATATAATGGGTTCTAGGTTCATCCACCTCACTAAAACTGACTCAAATTCATTCTTTTTTATGACCGAGTAATATTCCATTGTATATATGTACCACATCTTTTTTATCATTCATCTGTAGATGGACATCTAGGTTGCTTCCATGTCCTGGCTATTGTAAATAGTGCTACAATTAACACTGAGGTACATGTCTTTTAGAATTGTGGATTTCTCCTTTAAAACACTAGGGATAAATCTACCATATGACCCAGCAATCCCATACTGGGCATACACTTTGGAATCATCTTTTACAAGAACTAGATATTCAACTTTTCCTTCATATCCATAATCTACCCACATCTTTACAACAAATTACTTTGCTGTCTGTTAGCCACAGTTATTTTTTGTTGTTTATAACTAATACAGAATTTGAACTATTTTGGAATTATGTTCATTTGTTATTAGTACTAATCTGCATTTCTTCACTCATATCATCACTTTTGGGTGATGGCCTTATAAATGTTACAGAAGTAATGTTTAGATAAATTGATCTGTACATAAATCTTTACCTTATTTCTGATTATCTCCCTAAGCCAAATATCTAGACCAAATATGCTTTAAAAAGCATTTTAACCCTAATTATGTATTTTAGTCTTTTAAAGATTGATACAAAATCTTTTCCTATGATACACATTTCATTTCAGCTTCAGAAATTGTGTTTTCATCTCTGTAAGTAATAGTAAAAAACAAACAAACAAACAGCACTCACCACACAGACTAGTATTAAAGTTAGTGAATCTAATCATAAGTGAGGAAATCCTTCCAGAAACTTCAGATACAGTGTGAGTTTTCCAGAAAGCTGTGCCCTCAGTTGCAATAGGATGGATGGCAAGAGAAGTGTGACTGTGGCATTAGTGAGCCTTCAGTCACGTATTGGGTTTGGGTTGTGGTCAGTTCAGCTCTCGGTTTCAGTGGAAGCCATTCTTTGTCCCCTCTCTTTATTCATGCTTCTTTTCCTCTACACTGGGATATCTCTTTGTCTCCAGGAAGCACAAGGCCACCAGCCACCAGGTTATGCCCACGTAAGTCAGATAGGTCTTTATGAAATTGCCCATGAGGCTTCACTGTTGCATGAAGGCAGATTCTTTCACAAGGTTGTTTGTCTTCTTGGTTTAGGAAAGAAAGTGGGGGAAATTGGCATATAGACATTCATGTACCCCCCAAAGAAGATAAGGACAATCTTTCTTTTTAATTTCCAAAAAGAGGAAAAGCTGTGTATCTTGAGCTATTCTTATACAATAATATCCTACTGTGAAATTGGAAGGGCTTCTGTTGTGTAAAATTTAGCTCAGGTGTGGGCAACTCAGCCAAGTATTTTGTTATTGCTGTCCAACTTGTGCTGCTTGAAAAATACATTCTTTATCAAAATGTTAGCATAAAATGATTAGTATTTAACTCAAAATATATTGTATATATTTAAAGAAATATAATATATTTAAATACAACACATATTTAAAGAAAACAAGCACGAAATTCACTAATAGAAAATTTTAACAGAGTAATACAAAAGTATAAATAATCACTTTTAATAAAATTAGATGAAAACAAGTCTTTCTTAACCTAAAACCAAAACCAGAAGAACATGAAAAAGCTTTTAAGAGCTACTTATCAAAAATACCTAGTACAATCATTTTGTTAGCAAATATTTTAAATATATATATATAGAATAAAGTTTGCTACTGAGGCCTAGAACAGTGTAAAGAAAAAGGAAATATTCCAAATATGTGATATAAACATCCTGACACTATTGCTAAATCTTACTAAACTAAAAGAAAGCTACTGAACAATCTCACTTGTGAATATCAACCAAAAAATATCCTAAACAAAATGTTACTAGAAGAATCAAATATCCACTGAAACCGAGAGCTTCCACTGAAAGGAGAGTAGTGGATCATAAATAAGTATAATTCATTCTAGACTGCAAGGATAACATAATATAAGTAAATGTTCACATAATATATACTCTCTTACCTGCCAAAAACATTTGGTTAATTCCAAATGTATTCCTGATTTTTTTTTAATTTTAAGGTAGGATGGAATGATTACTGCTTGAATAAATAAAATAAATACATATTGAAAATTAAGCTCAGTATTATGTTTAGTGGATAAACAATGAAAATGTTTCCATTGAAGTCAGAAATAAGGATACCTTAGATCATCATAATTATTTAATATTGTTCTGAACATTCAAGACAACGTAATTAATCAATAAAATGAAATAGGTATACATACTTGAGGGGAGGATGCAAAATTGTCAGAATTTTTAGTTAATATACCTCTAAATGACAGGAGAACAAACTGTAAAACTTGTGGAACTATTAGGAGTATCAGTAAGGTAGCTAGTTTTAAAATAAACATACAAAAATTCAATCATCAGCCTTTTTATTTACCAATGATAACTAGTGAGAAAACTACCACATTTACAATAACAACAAAGAAAATGAAATAGAAAAGTAAAAAGAAATATGCAGTAATACAAATTATAAAGCTCTACCAATACACAAAAATTAACTCAAAATTAATGTATTAAAGACTTGAACATAAGACCTGAAACTGTAAAATTTCTAGAATAAAACAAAGGCAGTAAGCTCCTTGAAATACATAGGTCTTGGTAATGATTTTTCAATCTGATACTAAAAACAAGAATAACAAAAACAAAAATAATCAACTGGGACTACATCAAATTACAAAGCTTCTGTATAACAAAGACATTTATTAACAAAATAAAAAGGCAACCTGAGCATGGGAAAAAATATTTGCAAATCATATATCTGATATCTGGTAAGGATTTAATATCCAAAATATATAAAGAACTCACACAACTCAATAACAAAAAACCAAACAATCCAATTTTCAATGCACAGAGGATATGAATGGACATTTTTGCAAACACGGTGCACACATGTTCAACAGGTACATAAAAAGATGCTCAATATCGCTAATCATCAGGGAAATGCTAATCAAAATCACAAAGAGATATCACTCATACCTGTTAGCATGCCTGTTATCCAAAGGACAACGTGTGAAGATGTGGAGAAAAAGAAACTTTGTATATTATTGGTGGAATGGAAATTGGTACAGCCACTAAGGAAAATAGTATGAAGGTTACATATGATATGTGCTACCATATGATCCAGCAATTCCACTTCTGGGTGTTTATCTAAAGAAGACAAAACACTAGTTCAAAAAGATATATGCTCCCTATGTTCATTGCAGCATTATTTTCAATTGCCAAGATACAGAAGCAACATAAGTGTCCATCAGTAAATGAATATATTAAAATATGTGATATATGTAATATATATGCATACAATGTTAATATTCTAGGCATTAGAAAGAAGGAAAGCTGACCATTGTGACAACATGGATAGCATTCAAGGACATTATGCTTAGTGAAGTAAGTCAGACAGGGAAACACAAATATCATATGATCTCACTTACATGAGAAATCTAAAAAAAAAAAGCAAAACAAAAAAGTCTGTCTCATAGATACAGAGAGCAGTTTGATGGTTGTTAGAGATGAGGGGTGGGTACGGGTGGATGGGTAAAGGGGATTGAAAGGTACAAATTTCCAGTTAAAAAATAAGTCATGGGATGTAATGTACAACATGGTGACTATTTAATAATACTGTATTGCACATCTGAAAGCTGCTAAGAGAGTAGATCTTAAAAGTTCTCGTCACAATAAAAGAAACTTTCTTACTATGCAAGGTGACAAATGTGATTACTCTGGTGATCATTTCACAATGTATACAAATATTGAATTATTCTGTTGTACACGTGAAACTAATACAATATTTTCTCAATTATACTTCAATAAAAATAAATTTCAAGACATACCTTGTTTCTGGGTGGAAAGACTTGGTGTTGTAAGATGTCAATTCTCTTTAAAATAGACTACCAACTGTATGCAATTCCAATCAAAATCCAACAGGATTATTTTACAACATAACGAAAATTACTTTCAAGTTCATCTGCAAAGACCATAACAAAAAGGAGAAAGGAATGGAAGGAAGAGGACACATGCTTTCCCTATTAGGTAGTAACATCTTGTATTTAGCAATAGTGGTAACAACAGCAGCAATGATGTAGGAAAAGACAGACTGCCGAGGCGCAGGGCAGAAAATTCCAGAAGCAGACTCAAGTATCATGAGAGTATTGTTGGTTTGCAAACTCAGGAACTTCCTGGGTGCAATGTGAAATTGCCCACCGCCGCCCCCCATGTAAAGGCAAGCCACTCCCTATTGGTGGGTGGCAAGTTTAATAAGGAAGGGACCTCACAAGGCTTGTTGTGGGTGGCTGCCAAATGAGGGGCTCTCTGCACCTGCCCCCCAGAATCCTAAAGGTTTATATAGAGGTCTGAACTGAATTCAGTCATGTACACACTCCAGATGGTCTCAACACAGAACTCTCTCAAAGCTGTGTCCTTTGAGGGCTTCCAGGTGGGGCGGGCAGGTGGTACATGCATTTTAAGGATAGAGGAGGAGGTGGGGAGCCTCTGATTGTCCGGATTGAGCTTGCAGGTCAATTGTCACGTTCTCTCTGTGACCTCCTCCAGAAAATGTACGATAAATGTGGCATTTCAAATCACAGGGGGAACAGTTGCTATTCACACATAATTTGGGGACAAGTGGAACCTTAAGGGAAAAATTAAATGTCATAAATTCAATTCCAGTTAGATTAAAAATTTTAATAAATGTCAAAAGTGAAACAAAAGTCTAAGTAAACACTTTAAAAAACAATAGAGTAGAACAAGCATTTCCTAACTTGACACCAAGGCCAGAAACCATAGGAGAAAATGAATTTACAGAGAAATTAAATACTTCCTGGCAGCAAAAACAAAAACAAAATAACACAGTTATAGAGGTGTGAAAGACTTAGAAAAAACTATTTAGTAACACACAGGATGGACAAAGAGCCCTTACAAATCAACTATAAAAAATGGTCAAAGACTATGAATAATAAATTCACAAAAGGAGAAATTAAAATGGACAAAAAGTAGGAAAAGATGTTCAGTTTCATTATTTTCCAAAACACACACAAGAACAACAAAAAAGAAATCTTTTTAAACCATAGGACTAGGATCAGATGAATGACAAAAAACAAATGTTGGTATGGAGGAGGCAGATTTTTACTCCCACCCTCTTAGGATTTTTCAGCATGGCCTGAGAATTAAACTGACGTAAGATAGATTAAGGGAGAAAAGTATACACACTCATATTAAAATTTACATGACATGGGAGCCTTCATAAGGAATGCAGAGTAAAAGAAATAGCAGAACCGACATGCTTTTATATTAGCCCCCCAAAAAAGGAAGCAATTGTGAAAAGTGGCTCAGTGGCTCAGTTGTGTCTGACTCTTTGCCACCCCATGGACTGTAGTCCCCCAGGCTCCTCTGTCCATGGGATTCTCCAGGCAAGAATATCGGAGTGGATCGCCATCTCCTTCTCCATGTGAAAAGTAACTAAACAATATAGAGAGGCTAAAGGAAGATATGAATTATTTGAACAAGGTCTGTGTGTACAGATTTCTTTCTGCCTCAGTTCTGTGTCTTTGGTGATAAGAACATCTTCCTTTCTCCTGGTACAGAAAGGGTGCCTTTCACAAGGGAGTTTTATCTCCTGCCTTCAGGAATAAAAAGGAGGGTCTGAACGCCCATCTTGCATCCGCCGTCTCTCAAGTGACTTTAATGCAAAATAATCAATAAATCATGTATTATGGGGCTGACACACTCTGAACTCCTTCATCGGCAAAGGAGAAAGAAAACTGGCATTTTCCAAAACTTTTGACATAAGTAAGAATGGATACAGCCTTTCTGGAAGGCACTTTCATCAATGCATACCAAATTATAAAGGCACATCTGATTCAGCCCAAAGATCTCATATGTAGAAAACTCCACAAAAAGACAGTTACAAAATGGTGGGGGGTGGGGGGAGGGCATCAACATGCCTGTTGTTTTAATAATGATAAAGCAACCCTGAAATGAGACAAAACGAAATGTCCATCACTGGGTGATTGGTAAAGTAAATGAGAGACTCTGCTATCATTAAAATAAGAATGTAGTTTTACATCTTTTGAGGTAGAAACATGAAGTTAGCACGTTTTTGACTGGTGAAATAATAGGCTGCAGTAAAGGATGAATTCAATTATAAAGTATATGTCCACATATCTATAAATGCATCCATGTGCCTTTAGAAATCTGAATATTGATCTCTGGATGGTTACATTTGGTGGTTTCATGACCTAAATAGGTTGTTCTCATTTGATATTTACTTATTGAGTAAATGAGTATGTATCATCTTAACTATTAAATATTAAGCTTTTTTAAAATCACTTTACCAACCAGTTCCCAACCCTACTTAGTTTTGTCCCTCTCTTGACACCAATACTACCACATTTTGTCAATACTAAACTGCGTTTTCTTTCTCACTTAAAATGTATGGCACTTCACAAACGTTTTTGGCCAGGATACTGGCCAAGATGACATAGTTATCACCACCTGTGCAAACTTGGTTATAGTTATTCTTACTGTCATCACTTCAGTTAATTACAGACATCACTGGCACTACATCCATTGAGTATAACTGGCATTCAAAATTTGCTTTGGTTACTCTTGTTACGTAGCTAATCACTTCAAAACTCAATGGCTTAAAACAACAGCAATCATTTTATCATCTCACACTTTCTGTGGGCCAGGAATTCAGGAAGTCTTGACTGGATGCTTCTGGTTAAAACATCTCTCATGAGACTGCAGTCCCAGATTGGCTGGAACCAGAACAACTGAGGCAGAGGGAGCAGGAGAAGCTGGAAACTGGCAAAGCATCGATCTCTCTTCACTAGTCCCAAGACTTCTCCCTGGAATCCTCCTGAGTTTTATTAGTTTGGGTCCGAACATGGTGGCCAGAGACCAGTCAGACTGTTAACATGGAAGCTCTGGGCTCCAGAGCAACTATTCAAGCAAACAAGGTGGAATTTACATTATCATTTTCAGAGCTGGCTTCAGAAGTCATGAGGCACTGTATCAGATGCTGTCTATCTGTTACAAGCAAGTCACAAAAGAGCCTAGATTCGAGCGAGGAGAAACTAGACTTCCCCTTTCAGTGTGGCAGTCGTGAGGTGCCAGAAGCACATGTTGGGCAAGAGCTGTTATCGTGATCACCTTTGGGGAAAAAATATTTGCCACAAAATGTTTTCCAAAAAATTATACTTTTGTTTAGTATTGAAATGTGAAGTTATCTTAAATCCAGAGAAGTACTACATGACAAAAACAAATTCCTTTTATATGTCTAACAGCTCTTTCAGTAGGTGTAACACAGAAATTTCAAGTGACAAGGGAACAGTGTCTCATAGTTTAATTGGCAGAATTTATTCTTCCTTGGGGTCTGTTGCAGAGATGTCTTCCGTTCATCCACTTTCCACACTTCTCATGAAGCTGAAGTTTGCCCTCTGTGGATGTGCTCCTGTGCCCACTGGCTTCAGGTTGGGCTGGGCCACTTGGAGCAGCCTGGCAGGAGACCAGGAGACAAAAGGGAGGAAGGGAGGGAAGGAGGGGAAGAGCAGAGTATACATTCACACAGTTCTCTGCCCATGAGCTCACCTGAGTCTGGTGGTCACTCTACAATTCTCTCCCCTTCCAGTAATATCCCCCACCCCTCATTCTTTTATGTGAAGGTGGTGACAGTTCCTCAGATGTTAGCCCTAGGTTTCTACACTTTTCGTGGTGGTTCTCCTACACCTCGGTAACTAGTGCCTTTGTAAATAAATTCTTGACTGGTCAAGAGGTGTGTAAAATAATGCTGCACCTTACAGCTAATGGCATCATAGAATAAATACAACTTCAGAACTGACTTCACTTCACTTTACATGTTAACAGAATGAACAGAGACTGGCCTGGACAAAGCCTTTCTACTGAGGACAGGTGGGCTGGTGAAGCAGAGAGCTAAGGGGAGAGACACTGGGCCAGTTCCCTCTTGCAGACAGGCATGGCCACTGGGCTCTAAGGGCATGACCTACTATAATATTTTCTATGTTGTAATTCTCTTGTACCACAAATACCCCTTCAGGTATGTTTGCTTGATGTTACAGCCTGATCTTATCTATGACATAAGCAAGGCCCAAACCTCCCCTTGTTGTGTAGAAGAAATAGAAAATCAGTAGGAAGGAGAGACTTGTTGCCCAAGCAAGAAATGACCTAAGAAGGATGAAGAATGCTCACATACAAATAGAAGACTGAGAGATTGGGTAAGAGTCAGAATGAAGGAGGACATGGATGATTTCCCTGTGGGATCCCAGATACCTGGGGAAGCTCTGCTGCTGTATGTGACTCAGGGTCTCAAAAGAGAGGGAAGCTCCCAAAAGCTGGAGATGCCTGGTTTTCATACAGTTTTAAATCTAATTGTGAAAGTTGCTCAGACACGTCCAACTCTTTGCAACCCCATGGACTAATACTCCATGGAATTCTCCAGGCCAGAATACTGGAGTGGGTAGCCTTTCCCTTCTGCAGGAGATCTTCCCAACCCACAGATTGAACCCAGGGCTCCCGCATTGCAGGCAGATTCTTTCCCAGCTGAGCCACAAGGGAAGCCCAAGAATACTGGAGTGGGTAGTCTATCCCTGTTCCAGATCTTCCTGACCCAGGAATCAAACCAGGGTCTCCTGCATTGCAGGCGGATTCTTTACCAACTGAACTAACAGGGAAGTCCTCAAACCTATTTAGGTGAGCCTATTTCTTGAACATTTTTGAACATGAGACCACTCTTAGTCATATCTCTGTATGGGAAGCAAGCCAGAACTTCCAAATCATCTTGAAATCTGTTTAACAATTTTAGCCATTTCAATTCTTCCAGATACACCAGTGATACACTGCACTGAAAACAAGGCACATTCCTTTCAAGTAGAAAGTGAGTAAAGGGTCATGCCCTTGCTTTCATTTGATGTATTACTGATTCTTCTGAAACTTACCAAAAGAGAGCGTGCAGACTCTAATTGGTTGTGGGAACCTGCTTTATAAAAATTCAGCTAACACTTTTGACTAAAACATTATTTCAAAGGTGACTGTCAAGTTATTTCAACAAAAATGCACACTCTCTTTTCAATAATTCTAATTACTGCAATCTGTCAAAAAATATGTTATATTACCAAAAAGAGATTAACAAGGACCATTAGGAGAGCCAGAGCTTTGGCACTGTTTACACTGGAAGAGCTCTTTCAACTCCCTCCCTCTCTACTAACTTGTCTCTTTCCCAAATTATAAGAATCCTCTATATGCAAAGATCTCTGCTTCCACAATTGCAGCAGTTGTTACTTGGCTTTTTTTTCCTTCTGGGTATTTATAGAGCTGTGATGTTCCATTTTGCCAAAGGTGCCCACCTCCCTTGAGATGAACTTCTCCGGGCTGATAATTCTTTAATGTTTCAGAATTTTAAAAAATATATTGGAAATGAGAATTATCTGAAAAATAATCCCATACTGAGGGTTGTCTACTTTCATTTGTGAATGGATTAATAACCATAGTTATGAAAGTTAAAAAATATATATTTGTCTTTAAATTATTCAGGTCTAGAAAATCCCGCCTATCTATTACAGTTGTTTTTTAGTCACTAAATCATGTCCACCTCTTTTGCAACCCCATGGACCAACCCTGCCAGGCTCCTCTGTCCATGGAATTTCCCAGGCAAGAATACTGGAGTGGAGGCAAGAATACTGGAGTGGGTTGCCATTTCCTCCTCCAGGGGATCTTCCCAACCCAGGGATTGAACCCGAGTCTCCTGCATCACAAGTGGGTTCTTTACTGCTGAGCCACTTGGGAAGCCCACCTGCAACAATAACTCTGGGGAAATAGTCTCAGGAATTCTAATTATCAACATATGTAATATTTGAAGCATACATTTCAACATAATTAATAGGTACAGAAATAAAAAATGTAATACAATGTGGTTGGTGAGACAAAAATGTTCAGTTTCACAAATCTGAACTTTGAGACCCTAGAAATAGACTGAGAAAGGTTTTACAATGTTCTTTCAGTGAGGTTCTCTATAAGGCAGGATTCTCCTAGTTGTTCATGTCAGAAACCCAATTCAAACTAACATCTTTCAGAAGATCAATCGTGTCTAATAAGATCATTCTAAAACTCTGGTTATGATTTCAAGAAAATATGCCTTTTTCTCAGCTGTCCTCACCAATGGTAGATAAATTAATTAAGTTGGTGCCCTTTTCTAATATTCACTGTGGTGAAACAGAAATGAAATCATTTTACCTCAGTGTATGTTAGTGTTGCTGTAAAACTGCATCTCCCACCGCACTGCAATTCATGTTATAATATTGAAGAGATGGTTTACATCCCAAACTCTATGCTTTGCATGATCCAAATGGATGATTGGGAATTAGGCCAAATTCTCCCTTAATTGATTTAATTTACTAAATCTTTTATTTTTGCAGATAAGTTAAAAGCCAATATTGAAAAGCGTGCTACAATTAAATTGCTAAGAGCCAAGCAAACAAGTATAAAGACTAGAATTTGACAATGCACCCGGAAATAGTTTCAGGTGTTAATTTCATCTCCATGTCTAAAATATATTCTAGCATTGCAGAGAGAGCCACTGATGAGGAAGGTGACGGAGTAACGGGGGTGACAGGCAACACCCCTCACAGGAATTGCTGTCTTAAGCCAGAAAAGCAGCGAAAGCTGTCTCACAGGAGCAGATCTCCCAAAGACCAGGGTCCAGGGCAACTGGCCAAATCTTCCTGACAAACCTCAGCTGTTACCTAATTACCCTCATTCATCTTTGCTTTAAAAAGCTAGGGAATTCCCTCAGTTCCCAGCTCCAACGCAGCAGGAGAGAGACCTGGCCCATGGTGTAGATGGGTTTGGTTAACAGCGTGTTTCAGATGCAGAGGACCCTGGGGGTCTGCAAGGAACTGAACCCGGTTTGGTTTGAGCTGCTGTCACCAACACCAACTTGTCACATGGTCTGAAATTTCTCTCAATATTCCCTCAGGTTCAGACACTGATCCAAGGAACTGTCTGCCTCAATGCAACTATGTACCTTGTGAAAAAGGGTCGTTGCCTCTGAAACATGGACTAAGGTATTTGATTAGGGTATTTGAACTGGCTGACAGTCAAGAGAGAGAAAAAGATGAGAGAATGAGACACAGGACAGGCAAGTTTTAATGAAGAGACTACAGAAAGGCACACACTGGGGCTTCCCTGGTGGTCCAGTGGTTAAGATTCTGCACTTGCATTGCAAGGGGGGCAGGCTCCATCCCTGGTCAGGGAACTAGGATCCCTCAGGCCTAATGGCTAAATCCCTCGGACCATGGCTAAATAAGTAAGTAAGCAAACCTTTCAGAAAAAACATGTATTGGTATATACGGCAATGAAAATGAATAAACTGTGACTTCCCAGAACATGGCTGAACTGACAAAATGAAAATGTTAAAAAAAAAAAAAAAGAAAGGCACACATGAAAGGCAAGATCAAGATTAGCAGGGTCTTCAGAGAAACAGAGCCAGTATTATTTTATATATATTATACATAGGTTATTAATACACATATAGCATGAAAGTGAAAGTGATAGTCACTCAGTCATGTCTGACTCTTTGCAACCCCCTGGACTATAGGCCACTAGGCTCCTCTGTCCACGGAATTTTCCAGGCAAGAATACTGGAGTGGGAAACCATTTCCTACTTCAAGGGATCTTCTCCACTTAGGGATGGAACCTGGGTCTCCTGTATTGCAGCCAGATTCTTTACCATCTGAGCTGCTAGAGAACCCTGTACCTACATCATATATATATATGGATATAGATATATCTTTACACACACATCAACCAATATTCTACTCAGATATATATGTGTGTATACATAAATGTACACATATACAGAGACAGAGAGTTGTATATACTTAGATATATATACAAGAGGGCTTCCCTGGTGGCTCAGCAGTAAAGAATCTGCCTGCAATGCAGGAGATACAGGAGACGTGGATTCAACCCCTGAGTCAGGAAGATTCCCTGGAGGAGGGCATGGCAACCCACTCCAGTATTCTTGCCAGGAAAATTCCATAGACAGAGGAGCCTGGTGGGCTACGGTCCATGGGGTCACAAAAAGTCAGACACAACTGAAGTGACTAAGCACATACACATGCATATAAAAATAATTATTATAAGGAATTGCTCACATGATTATGGCAGTTGAGAAGCCTCATGATCTGCCATCTGCAAGCTGAAGACCCAGAAGAGCTGGTGATGCAGTTCAGTTTGAGTCCAAAGGCCTGAAAACAAAGGGCTGATGGTTCCAGTCCAAGCATGGGAGAAGACTGATGTCTCAGCTCAAAGAGTTGGATGGAGAGTGAATTCTCCACCTGCCATCTTTTTTGTTCTATTCAAGGCCCTCGATAGATTGGATGAAACCCACCTACATTAGGGAGGGCAATCTGCTTTACTCAATCTATAGCTTCAAATCCCATTCAGAAACATCTGTACAGACATAACCAGAAAAAAATGTTTAGCCAAAATATATGAACACCCTGTGATCCACTCAAATTGATACATAAAATTAACCATCATAGGCAGGCTGCAATAGAAAGGGATAACCAGGAAAAAGCAACTGAGATACTGGGTACCTGGAAATGCAGGAATCCAAGAAAAAGATTAGGAAGCAGGAATCACATCCTTTGTTCCCTTCACAGTGATCTGGGATTTAACCTTGAGCAACCACTTTGGGGTATTCAGTGTAAGAGGAGGTAAGAAATAAGAGTGAGTCCCCTCTGAGTACAGATGCATATTTTCAAGCCCACAAAAACAGTCAGTAACCAGTGAAACGCATTCTGTGAAAGGGAGAATGTCAGGGAAAGCACACATCAGCTGGTGAGCTAACATGTTTTACTTACAAGTTAATGTCCTGGAGGGCCTTCCCAGGTGGCGCTAGTGGTGAAGAATCCATCTGCCAATGCAAGAGATGCAGGAGACACAGGTTCCATCTCTGGGTAAGGAAGATCCCCTGGAGTAGGAAGTGGCAACCGCTCCAGAATTCTTGCCTGGAAAATCCCATGGACAGACGAGCCTGGCAGGCTACAGTCCATGTGGCTGCAAACAGTTGGCCATGACTGAGCAACACACAATGTCCTGGAGCTCCACAAACCTCAGTCCATTTTCCCCCAAAAACGGATTTAATAGACTTTTAGATTTGCTTTGAGGATTAGCAGAATGACTAGTGAATAATAAATAATCAATGAATGTGAGCTGTATTAATAGCTGCTATAATCACATACACAAACACACACACACACAATGGCCAAAGTGTGGACCTTGGCCAAGGTCAGCATCTCACGCTCAAAGAGTGCGATAACATATTTGACAAAGATCAACTCTTTGTTTTGTTGACAAACATTCTGATCAGCTACTTGGCCATGGGGACAGAAATCTGATGCAATGATTCTTAGCTAGCTTTGTGCAAAGTGCCAATATTAGTTAAGCCAGTAGTTACTCAATAATGTAGGAATTAGCCCGGTCTGTACTTAAAACTCATATGTCTAAATATAACTGAAAACTGTCTACAGGGACCTATGGGTTATTTCCTTCCACAAGCTTGCTGGATTTTTGGTACCAATAGTAGCATGGAGTCCTACAGGGCACTGAAGAAAGGGTTTGTGAGCATCTTGTGGATTCCTCTGACAAGATTCTATAACCATATACAAATGGTTTAGATATTATTTCACATTAATCATGCTTTTCATACTAACTTCACACAGATTCAGTCAGATGAATTGGTTTTCCAGCATCTTTGGGAAGAGCAATTCTCAACATCTGGAACCCAGATATGATCTGGAGCCCAATCTTACCTGGTAGGCACCCTCCAGGGCATCCCAGGACACAATGAATCAGAGTTTCTGTAAATGGAGCCCAGGAATCTTTATGTTTAACAAACTCCCTAGATAACTCTTGTTCAGACTGAAATTTAGAAAAACACTGGGTATAAGATATAAGGTGGTACGGCTAATGTTAGAGTTAACATTCTCATATCACAACTTTTCACCTTCAAACTCTGTGGTTGACATGCTATCAAAATCCAGTCCCTTTCTTTGCCTTACATAAGAAAAATTTAGTTAATAGCATCATTCAAAAAATTAAACTCTTTTCTGTGGCTTCAGGTCAGCATTCTGGATTCAATTTAGCTGTAGATAATTGAAGAGCAGAAACACAGAGGGGGAACGTTCAGTTGTGTAAAGGCTCTGATTTGTGACCACAGGTAACTTCTCTGCATGTTTCTGCTATCTCAGGGGTAGTTCTCAGACATGAGCTGTTCCTCACCTTCCCCACTGGAGAAGGCAATAGCACCCCACTCCAGTACTCTTGCCTGGAAAATCCCATGGACAGAGGAGCCTGGTGGGCTGCAGTCCATGGGGTCGCTGAGGGTCAGACACGACTGAGCAACTTCACTTTCACTTTTCACTTTCATGCATTGGAGAAGGAAATGGCAACCCACTCCAGTGTTCTTGCCTGGAGAATCCCAGGGACAGAAGAGCCTGGTGGGCTGCTGTCTATGGGGTCGCACAGAGTCGGACACGACTGAAGCGACTTAGCAGCGGCAGCAGCAGTCACCTTCCCCGCAGTATACCCTCCCAATATACCCACGCTCTGTACTGCGTTGCACACGTGTCTTGCACACCTGGTGTCCTGCACTTGTCACTTCTCAGTTGGGGAAGTGCTAGGATTTCCTTCATTGAGTAACTGCACACTTTCAGTGGACAACAGTCAATTTTTGTGATTCTTTTTCTCTGTGATGTTTGCTCTGACCGTATTTACTGAAATGCAGTTTTACCTTTATTGAACTTAAAGGAAAAAACGGAACTTAACATTTTGTATTTTTTTCACTTCACTTTTCTTATAATAATCATTTTTATTACTTTTTCAAATACATAGCTGTGTAACATATTTAAAAAACACTTCTTCACCTAAGATAGTTTGCAAGACACTACCCCGTATCACATCTTGTCAACAACTTTAGACAAAACACAGTTCTAATTTACCATGTTCTCACTTGCTAACTGGGAGGGGTTTGTATCTCTGTGGGATCTTCCTGACTCTTTTGCTTTCATCTGAGGGCTTCCCTGATGGCTCAGCGAGTAAAGAATTTGCCTGTAATGCAGGAGACACAGAAGACCCAAGTTCGATCCCTGCCTCAAGAAGATCCCCTGAAAAGGAGCCTAAGGCTACAATTCAAAGGGTCCCAAAGAACTGGACACAACTGAGCGACTAAGCACAGACAGCCATGATTCTTCTAAGAAATTCATTCATCCATCCACTCATCAATCAAATAGATATTTATTAATAGGTCCAAAGTCTATCTAAACACTAGAACCCAGGGGTAAGACAGAAATGAATTCCATTCTTGTGAAGGTAACTGTTTAGCAAGGAAGCTGAATTGTACACAAATGTACCATTGGTACACAATGGTATACAAATGATTCTCTAGGTCTATAATTCTCTGTGAATACGGTTACATTTCATTTTCCTACAGGTAGATTATTTATTTTGTCAATTATCCATGACAAACTTTTACATCTAACTGACTTTTTGCTGCCTCTCCTCAGAGCTCTTCCCCATCTCTCCCACTGTGAGACTGTGTGGGTTGAGAGAATAAAGAACACTTTAATAATAGCCCAATCAAAATGTAATTAAGAAAGGTAATTGGCACCAAAAATATCACATACTACATATCAAAGATAAATTCTAGATAATTCTTGCTGTCTCCTATTTTGAATTACCACTTCTCTTCCCCACTGAAATTTAAATATTTATATCAATATACTGAAGTATGCATTTCTTTCTGAACTTTCCTGTATGTGCCTTATTATAATAGACATCACATTTTATTATTATAATCATTTGTATACCATTTAGCTTCCTTGCTAAACATTTACCTTCACAAGAATGGGATTCATTTCTGTCTTACCCCTGGGTTCTAGTGTTTAGATAGACTTTGGACATATTAATAAATATCTATTTGATTGATGAGTGGATGGATGAATGAATTTCTTAGAAGAAGAAACATGGATTGGTCTTTCATTTTTTTATAGTCTTCTGAGTATTTCTGGTCCATTACCTTCCTTTTGATCCATAATCTCTGAGCACAAATTATATAGTTTGAATAGAATCTAAGATATCATATGTCTGTTGAGGGAACCATAATTACAAGATATCTCAGTTCTTTCTCAGCTTTTTGTAAAGTGCCAAATGCCCAACATAAGTGTCATCTGTTACATATATTTCTGGTAAATTATCAGCCTCTCTCATTTGTTTTGGATTACCCATCATAAATTTTGCTTTCACGTTTTTATCGATGATCATATCACATCTCTGTTGCTTGCACTGCATAAGCACGGTTTGGGAATTTTTTTTTTTTAATGTATTTAGCCAGCAGGAGTTTAAATAGCAAAGTGTTTAAGAAATTATTTTTCTTCTCCAGAGAAAGTGTAGACAAAGCAAGTTGAAAGAGAGACCCAATTAAATAAACTTCTGTCTCTGGACACAAAATCCCAAGGTCTGCATGCCTCACACATAATACTAACAAGGCCTGCTTTTCTGGATTTACACTGCTTAGAGTAAGTAAGGAATGACATCACGATATGCATTACTCTCAGTGCTTTCAAAATGCACTGAGATGCTGAAAGTTTCCAAATGGCTTCTTTGTACGCTGTTAGGGACCATCTGGCTAGCTGGAGATAAACAAGTTTCAACATATGGGCCCTAACACATACACAGCACTGCTTCACTAGTGCAGAAAATTAACAAAAGGTCACTCTCTTGATATGACAAACTCATGCTAAAGAAGCAGCACCATGTAGCGGAGGGCCTGCCCAAGTTACACACAGGAGACCTTAATTCCGGGTCCTTTCTGCCCACTCACTGCATGTGGCACTTGATCACAAGTCTCCTGGAATTCCTCACCTGAAAGTAAAAGAGTACCAAGTCAACACTGTCTTTACTCCTTCCCTTCCCTTAGGTCCTTCCCTTTCTCTTTTTTTATTTCTTCCTCCCTATGAAGGAATATTTATTAGTATTTTATTTAAAGTTCTCAGCAAAAAGGTCTTTAATCTCCTTCTTTAGGTTTCTTCCTAGTTTCTGAAGTGATTTTAAACAGGATTGTTTTTTTTTAATTTCTCTGATATTTCATTGCTGCTGCTGCTGCTGCTAAGTTGCTTCTGTCCTGTCTGACTCTGTGCGACCCCATAGATGGCAGCCCATCAGGCTCTCCCGTCCCTGGGATTCTCCAGGCGAGAACACTGGAGTGGGTTGCCATTTCCTTCTCCAATGCATGAAAGTGAAAAGTGAAAGTGAAGTCGCTCAGTTATGTCCAACTCTTCGCCACCCCATGGACTGCAGCCTACCAGGCTCCTCCGTCTATGGGATTTTCCAGACTACTGGAGTGGGGTGCCATCGCCTTCATTATTACTATATAAAAGAACAACAGATTTCTCTATATTATTCTTCTATCCCACCACCTTGCTGAATTCATTTATTTCTCATGGTTTTTGTCTGGAGTCTTTAGTGTTTTCTGTATAGATTATCTTATCATCTGCACACAATGACAATTTTACCTCTTCCCTTCCAATTTGGATACCTTTTCTTTTTTTTGTCTGATTACTGTCACTAGGACTTCCAATACTTCGGTGAATAGAAGTGGTGAGAATGGGCATCCTTGTCTTGTTCCAGGTTTTAGCAGGAAGGCTTTCAGCTTTTCACAGTTGAGTATTACATTGCTCGTGAGTTTATCATTAACAGCTTTTGTTATGTTGAGACGTGTTCCCTCTATACCCACATTGGTGAGAGTTTTTGTCATGAATAGATGTTGCTGCTGTTGCTGCTAAGTCGCTTCAGTCCTGTCCGACTCTGTGCAACCCCATAGATGGCAGCCCACCAGGCTCCCCCGTCCCTGGGATTCTCCAGGCAAGAACACTGGAGTGGGTTGCCATTTCCTTCTCCAAGGCATGAAAGTGAAAAGTGAAAGTGAAGTCACTCAGTCGTGTCTGACTCTTAGCGACCCCATGGACTGCAGCCTACCAGGCTCCTCTGTCCATGGGATTTTCCAGGCAGGAGTACTGGAGTGGGGTGCCATTGCCTTCTCCGGAATAGATGTTAAATTTTATCAAATGTTTTTTGCATGCCTACTGAGATGATCATGTGCTTCCATCTTGTCTTTTGTTGATGGGATGTATCACACTGATTTATTTGTGTAGGCCGAACCATTTTTGCAACACCTGGAATGAATCCAACTTGATTATGGTGTACGATCCTTTTTCTGTATTGTTGGATTCAATTTGCTAAAATTTTGTTGAGGATTTTTACATCTAAATTCACCAAACCTATTGGCCTGTAATTTTCTTTTTTGTATTGTCTGTATGGTTTTGGTATCAGGGTGATGGTGGCTTTTAGAATGACTTTGGAAGTGTTTCCTCCACTCCAATCTTTTGAGATAGTTTGAGGATTAAGTGTTAAGTTCTTCCATTGAAAAGGAAACACTAATAAAGGAAATTGAAGATGATTCAAACAAATGGAAAGATATCCCATTCTCTTGGATTGGAAAAAGTAATATTGTTAAAATGACCATACTATGCAAAGCAATCCGTCACTCTAATGTGATCCCTATCAAGTCACCCAAGACACTTTTCACAAAACTAGAACAAATAATTCTAAAATTTATTCAGAATCACAAAGACTCAGAATTGCCAAAGCATTCTGTGGGGGGATGGAGGGAAGTTAGCGGCATAACCCTCCTAGACGTCAGACAATTCTACAAAATTATAGTAATCAAAACAGGGTGGTATTGGGGCTTCCCTGGTGGCTCAGTGGTAAAGACTCTGCCTGCCAATGCATAAAACACAGGTTCAGTCTCTGATCTGCGAGGATCCCACATGCCACAGAACAACTAAGCCCATGTGCCACAACTATTGAGCCTGTGCTCTAGAATCTGCGAGTGGCAACTACTGAGTCCATGTGCCGAAAGTACTGAAGCCATGTGTTCTGCAGCCTGTGCTTCAGAACAAACGAAGCCATCGCAATAAGAAGCCCGTGTACAACTAGAGAAGCCCCCATTCACAGAAACTAGAGAACAGCCCACATGGCAATGAAGACCCTGCACAGCCAAAAAAAAAAAAAGTGTGGTACTGGCACTAAAAACTTAGAGATCAATGGAACAGAACAGAGAGCCCATAAACAAACTCATGGGGTTTGTAGGTGGTGCTATGGTAAAGAATCCGCTTGCCAATGCAGGAAATGCAAGACGCCGGTTGGATCCCTGGGTCAGGAAGATCCCCCAGAGGAGGAATCACAACCCCCTCCAGTGGAATTTCCTTGCCTGGAAAATTCCATAGACAGAGGAGCCTGGCTGGCTACAGTCCATGGGACCACAGTCAGACATGACTAAATGACTGAGCATACACTCACAAAGAAATCCATATACCCCTGGCCAATTAATCTTAGAGGCAAGAATATACAATGGAGAAAAGATTGTCTTTTCAGCAAGTAGTTTGGGAAAGCTGGACAGCTGCATGTAAATCAATGAAGTTAGAACACACCTTCACACCATGCACAAAATAATACATGACACCATAAAATTCCTAAAAGAGAACATAGGGAAAACATTCTTGTATATAAATCAATGCAATATTTTCTTAGTCTCTCAAGGCAAAATAAATAAAAACAAAAGTAAACAAATAGGGCCTAATCACACTTGAAAGCTTTTGCAAAGCAAAGGAAACCATCAACGAAAAGAAAAAAACAACCTACAGAGTGGGAGAAAATATTTGCAAATGATGCAAACTGACAAGGGGTTAATTTCCAAAACATACTAACAACTTAAACAATTTAATTTAAAACAAAGAAACAACCCAATCAAAAAATAGGCAGCAAACCTAAACATATTTCTCCAAAAAAGATATGCAGATGACCATGACATAAAAGCACATGAGAAGATGCTGTGTGTGTGTGTGTATGTTAGTCGCTCAGTTATGTCTGGCTCTTTGCAACCCCATCAACTGTAGCCCTCCAGGTGCCTCTGTCCATGGAATTTCCCAGGCAAGAATACTGGAATGGGTAGCTATTCCCTTCTCCAAGGGATCTTTCCAACCTAGGGATTGAACCCAAGTCTCTTGCATTGCAGACAGATTCTTCACCACCTAAGCCACCAGGAAAACCCAGAGAAGATGCAAAACATTGCTAATTATTAGAGAAATGCAAATCAAAACCACAATGAGGTATCATCTCACACCAGTCAGAATGGCCATCATCAAAAAGTGTACAAATAATAAATGCTAGAGAGAGTATAGAGAAAAGGGAGTTCCTACACTGTTGGTGGGAATGTAAATTGGTACAGCCTCTGTGGAGAACAGTATGGAGATTCCTTAAAGAACTTAAAAAAGATCGATTATATGACCCAGCAATAAGGATACACAAACCCAGTGTTCATTGCAGTGCTGTTTATAATAGCCAAAGCATGGAACTTGCATCCATCAACAGATTAATGGATAAAGATTTGACACACAAACACACACACATACACACACACACATTAGCTTGGTGCAAAAGTAACTGGTTGTACATTGTTGAACTTTGCTGTTTGATATTGGAATACATTCTTAAATAAATGTCATTATGTTATACATTATTTTCATGAGCATTTCTCATTTTATGTTTTTTTGCTAATGAGTAATTACTTGCTGTTCATTTTATATTTATCTTACACGGTGGCTCAGAGGTTAAAGCGTCTGCCTCCAATGTGGGAGACCCAGGTTCGATCCCTGGGCCGGGAAGATCCCCTGGAGAAGGAAATGGCAACCCACTCCAGTATTCTTGCCTGGAGAATCTCATGGACGGAAGAGCCTGGTAGGCCACAGTCCACAGGGTCGCAAAGAGTTGGATACGACTGAGAGACTTCACTTTCACTTTCACTATAGAAACGACATTAGACAAAAAGCCAATTCGAGTGATTTTTTAATTTCAGTTCAAAACGGGTCGTAAAAGAGCAGAGACAACTTGCAGCATCAACAATGCATTTGGCCCAGGAATTGCTAATGAATGACAGTGCAGTGGTAGTTTCAGAAGTTTTGTAAAGGAGACAAGAGCCTTGGAGATGTGGAGCATAGTGGTCAGCCATCAGAAGCTGACAAAGGCCAACTGAGAGCAATCATCAAAGCTGATCCTCCTACAACTACACGAGAAGTTGCCAGAGAACTCAACATCGACCATTCTGCGGTCATTCAGCATTTGAAGCAAATTGGAAAGGTGACAAAGCTCGATTAAGCAGGTGCCTCATGAGATGACAGGGAATTTAAAAAATTGTTGTTTTGAAATATCATCTTCTTTTATTCTATGCAACAACAATGAGCCATTTCTCAATGGGATTGTGACATGCAACAAAAAGTTGATTTTATATGACAACCAGCCGTGACCAGCTCAGTGGTAAGACTGAGAAGAAGCTCCAAAGCGCTTCCCAAAGTCAAACTTGCACCAAAAAATAGGTCATGGTCACTGTTTGGTTGTCTGCTGCTGGTCTTATCCACTACACCTTTCTGAATCCCAGCAAAACCATTTCATCTGAGAAGTATGCTCAGCAAATCGATGAGATGCACTGAAAACCGCAAAGCCTGCAGCCAGCATTGGTCAACAGAAAGGGCTCAATTCTTCACAACAATGCCCGATTGCACATCACACAACCAACGCTTCAAAAGCTGAACGAACGGGGCTACAAAGTTTTGCCTCATCTGCCATACTCACCTGACCTCTCACCCACCAACTACAACTCCTTCAAGTATCTCACAACTGTTTGCAGGGAAAATGCGTCCACAACCCGCAGGAGGCAGAAAATGCTTTCAAGAGTTCATGAAACCCCGAGGCATGGATTTTTACATTACAGGAATAAACAAACTTCTTTCTCGTCAGCAAAAATATGTTGATTGTAGTGGTTCCTGTTTTGATTAATAAAGAGGTGCCTGAGCCTAGTTATAATGATTTAAAATTCATGGTCTGAAACTGCAATAACTTCTGTACCAACCTAATACACACACACTACATTATCACTCAGCCATAGAAAGAATTTGCAGTAACCTGGGTGAACTGAGAGAGTATCATACCAAGTGAAATAAATCAAAGAAAGACAAATTTTATGATACCACTTACATGTTAATCTAAGAAATATTACAAATGAATCCATTTATAAAACAAACAGACTCAGACACAGAAAAGAAACTTACGGTTATCAAAAGGGAAAGGGATGGGGGAGATGAATAAATTAGAGGAGTATGAGATAAACAGATAAACACCACTATATATAAGATAAATAACCAACAATTTACTGTATATTATAAGGAATGATATTTAATATCTTATATAATAAGTTATAATGGAAATAAGTTGAAAATATATATATAACTGAATCACATTATTGTAAACGTGAAACTAACATAAAATTATAAATCAACTATACTTCAATTTAAAAAAAGAAATATTTTTTGCCTTCTATACAAGTTCCAAGCATGGTGCTTGGTGCTGGGAATATTGGTTTAAAAAAAAAAAAAAAGACGCGGTTCATGCCCTTGAAGAATTACTAAACAATGAGAAAACATACATAAAATCAATAATTGAGAACAGAAAGAAAAAATTCCAGGCAGAGGAGGAAAACATGTGTGAAGATACTCAGATAGGGAGGAGCATGGACTGTTTTTAAAAATTCAATAGATTCGTAAACATTTCTATCCATTGAATGAGAACTCCCAGGACAACTGAAACGCTAAAAGGAAAATTCTCATCATCCCCAGATGCCATTCAGACATTATTATATTTGTTGTTATTGTTGTTTAGTCACTAAGTCACGTCAGACTCTCTTGTGACCCCATGGTCTGTAGCCCGCTGTAGCTCTCTGTAGTTGGCTGTCCATGAAATTCTTCAGGCAAGAATACCAGCGTGGGTTGCCATTTCCTTTTCCAGAGGATGTTCCAACCAGGGGTCAAACCTGCGTCTCCGGCAGAGACTGAACGTGCGTCTGTTACACTGGTAGGCAGACTCTTTACCACTGAGCCACCAGGAAAAACTATTATTACCGCAATGCATAAACTGTTTGAAAAATTGCCTGAATTTTCTATTTGTCTTGCTGAGGTAATGTCTATAATCGATGAATCTAATAAAATTACATGAAAATATGATCATCAGAAGCATTTACAGGCATCTCAGGCACGTGACACCACGGTAAATGCTTTAAGAATTTATGAAACAGTTTCCAGAAAACCTAGGTTCT
This sequence comes from Bos grunniens, assembly GCF_055505025.1. Taxonomy (NCBI): domain Eukaryota; kingdom Metazoa; phylum Chordata; class Mammalia; order Artiodactyla; family Bovidae; genus Bos; species Bos grunniens. The sequence goes on from NC_141190.1 coordinate 12,732,824, forward strand.
ATGAGTGCCCCCTGTTTAATATTTACAAAATAAAATCAAACACTAAGGCAACAGTCACTAAGTTACTTCTTACAAGTAGGCCACTTCTCAAGTTATCATTTCCCAATATTCGGTCTTACCAGAAAATAACTGATACCCTAGAGTCAGAAGAGAGATTTGTTATAATAGTCATGGTTGCTGAATCGTCCAAAAATACATATAAAATTTTTAAGTGATTTTCCCAATTCTTAGTTAAAAGCTGTACCTTTGGTACAAATTACATCATAGGTGAAATAGTATAAATTGTTTGACATTTTTTCTCATTCTCTCCCAGCTTCTACTTTTTCTTTTCCTTTGGCTGCTAGGCATGGAGAGTACAGTATCCAGTGACAAGCCACTGTAACTAGGATGAGGCAGAGAGTGCAAGTCAGGCAGGATAAAGAACCAATTTTAATAACTAAGGTCCTAATAAAAAAAATTAAACACCTATGAAAACCTGAATCAATCCAGTTAACCATAAGGCCCTGACTTAAACTACAGGAAAGAAACACGTCGCTCCTTAAAAATCTCTATTGTGCTTACTATAGGACATGGTGACAAGCTGAGAAAAGTCTGCCTTCTGATGTAAATTCCTCAAAAGTAAGGACTTGTTTTACCATCCTGGTTCCCTCAATGTCCCCAGTGCTGAATGCAGCGGGAGCCTAACAAATGCTTATTAATCAAATCAAGGAATGAACGGTCACTATTTTTAAAAAGTTACAAAAAGGATGCAATTAAGTACAGAACTACCTTAGCTACCTGTTAGGATTGCAGCAAATACATAAAGTCTGCCATTGTGTTAGTCTACATAGAGTGACATTTGTAACATCAGACCATCAATTAAAAGTCATTATTTAAGTTGCTTTATTACAGCTACAAATAAACTTTATTTGATGTAATGTAATAAAACATTTTCAAATTTAACAACATTTACCTGACCAGGACGAATCAGTTAAATTATGGATATAAGTATATACAGTTACTTCAGCAAATCCGCGGTTCAGGAATTGGTACAAGCTTTATCAGAAAGGACAGTGCCCACCTCCCCTTTCAAAGAGGCAGACCCTTCCTTGTGTGTGATAAGAAGCGAAGTCAGTGAAAGTTGGAAGAAATCTGCCATCCATGCTAGAATTCCACATTATCCTGTGAGAAAACAGCTACACATATTGCAGGAAAATAATATTCTCTTTCCATTCTCTCTTGTCAAATGAAGGTTTGCATTCATTTCGTCCCCTTAGAGGTACTCTTCTCTGATCTACTTTCTGTCTCCCTAACTCTTAATATTACATAGAACCATTAAAAAAAATCCCAGGTACAAAGGGAACTTTTCCATGTCCTGACCTGCCCTGAATATCTACCACTTTGGGAAGGACAGGGGACGAGAACAGAATTGACCAGGCACACATGTGATTTCAGATACAGAGAACACAAATACCAACCCTCTAGAAGGAACAGAATGGTACTACAGAGGCTTCCCAGCACTGCCCCATGTGACCGCCGGGGCACACATACACCGCTGCTCAATGAGAATTAGCACAAGGACGCTCCATCTCCAAAAGCATCACGGCCTTGCATGGAAACCCCACTGTTACCATCCTTTCTCCCCCAAACCTCAGAGTTAGGAGCCAGCCCGCAGGCCCACAGCACCGAGGTGTAAAGGACAGTCACAAGTTCTGTGCCAACCATCGTGTTCATGTCCAGGGCAGGGAGGCAGCTCTCGCTCTCCATCCAGGGAAAACTCCTCACAGGAGGAATGCCCCTCCCTTCTCAGGAGTCCCCAGAAGAAGAGTGAGCGTGATTTAAAAAAAAAAAAAAAAAAGCTTTATTCAGGTTTTAAGATTCTCTCCATCCTGAGCTCTGTTCCTGAGTTACTCCAGAATGAGAAGCGAGTTAACAAAGAAAGGAGGCTGGTGGGGACATCACAGGGACCCTGCAAAAAAGCCAAACTGTTTGACAGAAGCTTTGAACAGACACTGCTCTGGGAGATCATTTGTAGTGGCTGATGACAGGGTTCTGTTTTCTAATGTGGACATGCAGTGTATTCATCACTAGGCTTACTACAGTGGGCTGAGGAAAACACCCTCTGTCCCACAGCAAAATACATCTGTCTCATGAATGATTCCTGAATATTCACCACAAGGCCTAGACTCAACAGCCTGAGAAGTGTGCACAGGAACTTCTTCACTTGCACAGACTTGAACAGAAGCAAAGCACCAGAAACTGTGTTCTTTCTGGAACTCAGTTCTGTGTGTGCGCTTACAGCTGAGCCGATCAGGCCATTTTCACGTGCACACAATAGCACGGATCCACAGAAAACAAGGAGAGGTCACCATCCCTCTCACGATACACTCTGAACAGTGGATATACTTTGCTGGTCATGTCTTAGCCATCCCAAGAAAGGACAGACGCCGCATTCCATTCCGAAGTCTCAGCAAATGATTGCGTTCTGTTTCCACCTCTGTCTTGCCTTGTTTATTTCATCTCCATTATTCTGCTTTTGATCATGAATCATGACTTTTTTTTCTACAGTAGTCAGAGTTTTGTCTACAGAGAGAGAGAGAGGGAGAGAGAAAGAGGACGCAAGAAAATGATTTAGCAGAACTGTCATTGTGAGTTGTTTTGTGGTGGGTGGATTTAATTCTTACAGCATTTGATAATTTGAATTATTTGTGGTTTCTAAGGGGATATGAGCATCTAAGGGGGAAGAAAAAGTGCTATGACTTTTGTCGTACATTTCATAACATCTACAAGTTGCAGAGGCCTTAATATATTTGCAAATCAGCTCCAGATAACCCATTTAGGAGTTCACTTTTATAATACAGCCCCAAATGGCTCTATTCTCAATAATCCTTTCAAAATACTACTGCACTTACTGTACCCGAAAAGAATAATGGTAACTGCAATGGGAAGTGTCCTCCCCTTCAAACTTAGAAGGATGCATTACAGTAAACCCTGTGTGTAGAGGCCGAGAAGCCCCTCCTTCCTAGCTTCCTTCCTCCCAGGTTGACAGAAATGGCGTGAGTCAGGAGAAGTCTTGGCCAACAGCTGAAGAAAAGTCCCTTTCTCCTTAGTGCAGAGCCAAATCCCTCTAGATAAACGCCTCTAACTCAGTACCTTCACAAGACGTCTCAACTTACCAAACTACATCTCCGTGCTTGAGAGCTGGGTCTAAGAGGGTTCGGGGCCTCTGCCTCCCCGTCCCATTGAAAGTGCCTCCTCACCTGGCTGTCAAGACTTGATGAGTGAGTCTCCCTGGTGACAGGATCAGTTTCTCCATAAGACACCAACTCAATTTGTTCCTCACCCCCACCACGGTGCCTGAGGGGAAGCACCGTGCTCCGGCTTTGACCCCTGGCTCCAGGCTGCTGGGTAGCTAGGAAAAGGCACTGAGAAGAGGCTGTGTCCCCTCCAGGGCTCCACACTTACTCTTGTCCCAGGGCCTCTGCCTCCTCCCCACAGAGGAGACTGCAGTTCCCCTGAGGCTCACAGCGGCTCATGAGCTTTACTGAATGCCACCAGGCTCCAGCACCATCTCTGAAGCTCCACTTTCCTCACAACCTACCTGTTAGTTTCCAAATGTCCAGACATCCTTGGTCTCTTTCGTAGTCTGAATGCCCACCTTCCTCGGGCAGGCCTCATCACTTTTACGCTGGTCTCCTACCTGTTTCCCTTCTCCTATTGTGAACTCCTATTTATCCAGTAGATCTTTTCTCACTCCAGCTCAAAAACCTTCATTTCTCTCCCCGCCCACGTTGCCCACATGCCCTCCAAGTTGACCCCAATCTACCCAGCTTCCAGGTCCTACTGAAGACACAGCCAAGGGTCTTACTGTGTCTCTGTCCACTTCTAAGTCCCTCTGTCCATACTGTCCCCTCTTCTCGGAGTAGCCCCCAACCCACCTCGACCCCTGCCATCCCTTAATCCTGCTCTTTATTCAAGACCCACCCCAAAGATCATCTCCTTCATGATGATATTCCCTGCATCATGGATACTTTCTTCCTAAGACATCCCCCTGAGGCTTATTTTTCTTGTAGACATGTTTATACTACTTGATTTTATCTCGTGCTGTGTATATTTACTGTCTACTAAGAAAACAAACAAAAATATTAGAAAGAAGCAAGTGAGGTCAATTGCCTGCCTTTCTTACTTTAAAGAGATGCTGCAAAGTTAAAATGTAGGCAAGTACAAAGCAGGAAGTGAACAAGTTATTATTAGTACTAATTGATGATTTAATAAAAATAAAGAGCTGAATTCCAGCTAGTCAATGATGAGGAAAATACTACTCAGGGAAAGAAAATTAATGAAACAACCAACTTTTTGTTTGGCTTTGTCTTTAAGACAACATCCTACCACAGACATCCAGGGTTTCAAGAGCCATGATGAATCTTCCCAATTTTCAACAGGACCCATTTCATCTTATTTTTTCATAATCACTCCTAAGTGATTCAAATCACTCCTAAGTGATTCCTTGCCCATAAAGACAAGGCAGATTCACTCTGAATTCCTAAGCTTCAGTACTCACCATTCAGCATTCAGGACAAGAACTCAAGATGACTCTGCTATAACTGCAATGGTTAGGGACTGTAAGAGTCTCTTTGCTAGGAAGAAGGGAGAAGGGAAGGCAGAGCTACTTGAAAACAATATTATGAAATTTTTTTACACGGAAGTATTTTAGAAATTGCTGTTCAATATTGTTCACAGTAATGGTGTTGAAGAACAAAAGTCATCCAAATGTGACACTTAAAAGCCATTTCGCTTTTTGGCAATTCAAAGCAAATCCATAAATAAAGTCATCAAATTAAAAAAAAAAAAAGTCCCTGCTTCTATCACATTATCACATTTGGTTTTATATTATCAGTATTTGAATACTTGTGAAAAGGTGACAAAGACTGTAATTTAGGGTAGTACATTATAATTACCAGTGAAGTATTTATAGCCTTTTCCCTCTATTCACTCCCTAGCCAAGGAAGACTCCCGAGTGCCTGCCAGACTCCTGAGCCTCTCGTTATGCAGATCAAAAAAATGGGGAATATTTGGAAGTAGCAATACACAGGCTAGTAGACTGTTTATACAGGAAAGGAGGAAAACTATTATATAGGAGGAAAAAAGAAAGCCAAGAAGATGGAATAGATTGTTTATACAGGAAAGGAGGAAAACTATTATATAGGAGGAAAAAAGAAAGCCAAGAAGATGGAGTTGGGGCAAAAGTAAAAGAGACTAGAACCTAAGCAGCCAGGGGAAGGGGGGTGGTGGAAAGAGGGCTGGAGAGATTGGAAGGAGCAGCCCAGAGTCTCTAGGTTGGCCAAGAAATGTGTGTGCTAGAAAGACAGGGAGGGGGAACAAAGGCTTGTAAGATTTGCTGTGAGCTATGGACTGGATGCCAGATCATTATTCCAGAGACTCGAGTAGAGTTAGAGTTGATTTGGGTTCTCCAGCTGGTGTTTACTTGAATGCGGCTGTGCAGAGCATGGACCATAGGGAGAGTTCTGGTCACTAGTCATTTACTAGCCACCACTCCCACCACGTCTACAGCCACCCCGCCCACTGGCTCTGTGAGCTTCCAGAGGCAAGGACTGCCGCTCATTTGTCCTTCTATCACTGCCATGCCTGGTGCCATGCCTTGTACACAACAGGCTCTCAAATATTTCTGGAGAAAACAAGCCAATGAAGAGATGCCTCAATTCCAACCTCTACCTTCTAATTCATTCCACATGATACCACCAAATCAGTCTCATGGTTTTGGTGACTCCGTTTTCCTTACTTGCAGAGATTTGGCCAATGGCTTCCTTCTGCCCACAGGAGGATTTCTGAACCTTAGCATTATGGACATTTTGGGCTGGGTAATTATTTGCTGTGGGGGCTGCCTGAGTAAGATAGGATGTTTAGCAGCATCCTCAGCCTCTACCCACCAGATGCTAGGAGGTCTTCCCCTTCCCTATCTGAGACAACCAGAAACATCTTCAGACATTGTCAAATGTCCCTGGAGTGCAAATTAACCCTGGTTGAGAACCATTTGCCTACACAAAAAAATCCCTAAAATTTCTGGGGCTAGAATGGAAGATCCTTCATAATTTAATTTATTTGATCTTTCCATTATGATCTCTAAATCTCCCTTACAACAATGCTTCAGTCAGCCTGTCCCTTGCATAAAGTCTCACACTGACACCTCTATAAGAAATGTCCCCTTCATGAGGAATGTCATCTCTAGTCTCCTGTAGACATAAATGCTTTGACCCTGATAGTCATACTTGAGCCCATATCCTTTAGGAAGTATTCCCTGGTCAGAGGTAAGGAAATCACTGAGTTATTTTCCTCTCCTTTGAATCTTATAGCTTTTCCTGTCTCCAACTTTCCTTGTGTTCTCAACACAAAAAGAGTAAATGAGCTTGTGTGTGTGTTTACATATAGTCTGTACGATAGAAATACATGCGCTATGGCAAGAAAGACATCGTATGTTTTCTGTATCCTCCTCAATGCTTGACACAGTTATAAACAAGAATTCAAAAATGAGTCCTCCCACATTGGAAGGGAAAAGAAAACTGCCTGCCATAGAATTTTTTAAGTAGCAGCTATTCCAACTAATTAGAAATCTCCTAGAGTTAATGAATACTTAGGTCCATCATCCCAAATAATTTTAACATTCCATAATTCTAAATAAAATCAATAATTAAACATTTAAACAGAAAGAGATATAATGAGGACACAATCATTTTCTGAGACCAGGGGAGACCAAACTATGACTTGTAGGCCAAACCCAGATTGCCACCTGTTTTTGCAAATAAAGTTTTATTTGTATACCACCATATTCATTTGGTTACTTGTGTCTAGGACTTGTTGCTCACTACAAAGACAGAAATAAGTATTTTCAGTGGAGACCATATGGCTAGAAAAACTTAAAATATTCACCATCTGGCCCTTCAAAGTGAAAGTTTGCTGATCCTTGTCTTAGATTAACAGGAAAACTAATACCTAAGACTCCACACTAGCTAAAGAGGCAAAGGCAAATACCTTTTGATGTTATGTTAGCTGATTTAAATACTTTTATAAAAGTCATAGCAGCATGGAAGTTAAAAATACATTTGAACACAGATGTCCTGCACTCAAATGCAGCTCCCCATGTAGACTTTGAAAAATTATTTGACCTCCCCAACAGAATGAAGATAAAGGAAACCAACCTCCCAGAAGGCTTTAAGAATTTAAATGCCATAACTCACATGGAGTGCTTAGAAGAATATCTGAGAGTGAATCATCAATAAATGTGGGTAACTATTATTTTAAACTGAAAAACCTATTTGTATGATGTTTGAAAAATTAGCATTTTTTTGAATTATGTGTGAATTATTAGCTAAAGTAATCGATAAAATTATCCCCGAGTTCTTTGACTGTGTAGAAGGAAAACTAACACAGTGGTGTTTTCTAGTTCAGCACCTCAGCGGTTCTTTCCTAGTTTCTACACTGGCTGCTTAACTGGACCCCCTGCCATCAGTCTTTTGATTTTATCTGCCCTTCCCACTGCTGCCAGAGAGACTTTCTTCAAACACACCTTTCAGCATGTTACTCCTGGGAACTGAAACCAACACGTTTTCCAGCTCCTGCGCTGAACAATTCTGGAGCCAGGCAAAAGAACCCAGTACTTGTTACAGGAAAGAGTTGCTTCTAAAACATAAGACTGCACACCAACTGAACCAGCTTACTCCTCAAGACTGACAGTTTGCTAATTAAAAGTGGTTTCAAGGTCCTCATTCAGCTGTACCCACCAATCCAAAGTTATCACAAATAAACTCTGCCCAGTCCTCACTTCTCTGCCCTAGCACTACCCAGCCCAAGCTCCCAAACTCTATCAATAACATTTGTTATGTCCTCATCAGAGAAATGACCAAGACTCCGTCAAGGAGGTGTCCTCTTAAACTGCAGTAAGTCTAATAAACTTAACTTACTCCTATTAATGGGTTTTTCTAAACATCTTCTTAGTGAACTAATGGTTAAAATCCCTAGCTCAAAACATCCACAAGCTCATTGCTACTATAGACTGAAGTCATCTGACAAGTAGTGCTACCCATGTGTTAAGAGCACATGCATTGGGCTGATTCATACCATACCTACCACTCGGACTATGTAATCTTAGGCTGCTAGTTTATGTCCCAAGCCTGTTATTCCTCTGAAAACTGGGGGTGCCAGAAGCAATTAGTTTACAGGTAGAATGATAAACACCCTGATAGCATCTGGTAGGTACTCAACAATTGTTAAAAATTATTACTTGGATTATCTATTACGTGTCAGGCACAAGATTCTACAAACAGAAATTTGGCTAAGACATGGCTCTTTCCCTGAAGGAATTTAGAACTTGGTCCTGGTGGATAAGCACTAGAGGTTGATTCAGTAAGAATCTTATAAACCTGGAAAGATCCTTGGGAATATAGGTCGCTCATTGCATATATTCTGAAACCAAAAGACTGTATTCTTTTATAATGAAATTTTATTTATTTTTTGATGCAACATGGGGAATTTCCCCAACCAGGAATCAAACCTGTGTCCCCTCCAACAGAAGTTCAGAGTCTTAACCACTGGACCATCAGGGAAGTCCTTGTATTCTTTCAAAAAAGAAAATCTAACTTTTTATTATGAACAAGTTCTTATATACAAAACAGGGTATAGAATAGAAGTAAAAATAAATACCTGTGAAGCTATTTCACAGCTCAAGAATTAGCATATCTGTAGTCTTACAACTTTGAGTTCCTAGGACAGGAAATGATGATCTCTGGTTTCCCTTATCCATATTAGGGAGATGTTTCTGCCTCCTTCATCCTGGTGATGAGTTAGAGAACAAGCTGAGTTCCTTGAGGTTTTCAGAGTCGTCTGGTGTGTATCCTAGTTGGGAGCTCTGGAGTCTACCATAACCCATGAGGGTACTTTGGGACCCTGTTCCCCTGAGATAGCTGAGAGCACAGAGGTCTCCTTGGCCACCTTGATTACACATAAAAGCAGTCTAGTATATGGACAGCATCTGGAGGTAAGATTCACATGATGTGGGATCTAGACCCAGAGGTACCACTAATCATTGCATGATAGCTCACTCGCCATGACCCAGTTATGTCTTCTGTCAAAGGAAGGGACTGGCCACAATGACTGGGAGGGTCCTTCTCAGCTACAGTGGTCCAGGGTTCTCTGGCCAATTCCAAAGAACAAGGTTCAGTTAAGAGGGACACCTCTTGTCTCACATTCAACACTGATCTATTCTCTAACCAGCACCTTCTATTTCTTCAATCTAGTTTATTTCCCCAGTTTTCAAATATGAAAATGTCTCCTCTACCTCAAATTTAAAACAAGATCTTCATTGGACCTGATGACTTTGCTATGCTGTCTCCTTCCTTCTTTACAATACCAAATTAATCCACGTGTGTGTTATATTTCCTTACCACCATTGGCTCTTTGCGGTCCTTTTCCAGATTCCAACGTCCTATTGTAATTGCTTCTTAAAAAGTCACTAATTGCTTCCTAGACAAACTCAACAACTCTCTATCAGTTCCCAACTCCTAAAGCTGGGTCGCACTTTCTGAAAACTCTATCTATCAAGACTTTGCCCCACCCTGGCATTTCCCTACACTAACCACTCCCTACTGCCTCAGACTACTTCTTTTCTCTTTACCAGATGTAAGAGTAATAGCAACTAAAATGATATTGTTACAAGAATTAGAGCTATAAGGACCTAAGGTGAATGTTATTTTCAGAGAAAGGAGGAAAAACATCACCTTCCTTGTCAGCCATGGCATCAATTGCGATTCATCAGCAAATCAGTCTCTTCTTCCAATCCAACTGAATACCTATCTTTGGCTTTTGGAACTCTATGGGGTGGAAGACTACAGTATTCTGGACTCAAATCTGATACACTTGGGAGAAAATAAGCTTGCTACTGGTTCTGGAAGCTTTCTGCCATGTGCTTCAGAAAGGAGGTCCATGAAAGGGTTGGGGGGATAGAAGGGAACAGTGATAAATGACCTTACAGCACAAGCTCAGGTCTCTCGGGCCTCTCGGCGAGCTTCAGGGCCTCATGCATGCCTGCGGCCGAGAGTTTCCGGTTGATATTCCGGTACTGGCATTGGAGCAGGCTGCGGTAGGTGGTCCTCAGGTCCCGGTTGAAGAAGGCATATATAAAGGGGTTAATGAGAGAGTTTGCATAGCCCAGCCACAGACATGTCCTCTCCACCCACAGCGGGATGCAGCTGCAGGCGATGCCGCAGATGAAGGGCCTGGCGGTCGAGAGGAGGAAAAACGGCAGCCAGCACATGGTGAAGGCCCCGACGATGATGCCCAGCGTGGTGGCTGCTTTCTGCTCCCTCTTAAAGATGGAGATGTTTTTCCTTTCGTGTTTGAGAAGTCTCGAAAGGTTTGCACACTCCTCTACCTCCTTCTGGAGCTTCACCATGCCGTTGAGGGAGATGACGCTGTCGGGCTCCTCCGGCCGGGGGAAGCCAGGGAACTTGTGCTTGGCGGCGCTCTTCCTGGCGGCTTTGTAAATCTGGTAGTACATGAAAAGCATGACGGACATGGGGATATAAAACGCCACTGCGGTGGAGTAAATCGTGTAGCCGAAGTCCTGGCTGATCAAGCACACCTTGCCATCGTTGACGTTCTGAGCCCAGCCAAAGAGCGGCGGTAGAGTGATGGAGGCGGACAGAAGCCAGACGGAGAGGATCATCTTGGCCATGCACTTCCCGTTCTGCCTCACAGGGTACGTCAGCGGCCTCGTGATACCAAGGTACCTGGGAGAGAAGTGGGAAGAGAACACATGACTGCCGTGATCACAGCTGGTCGACTGGGGAGCACCACTAGGCTATGAACCCAGGAGCTCCCTTCCTTACAGTCCCTTCTAGGCAGGCATCTGTCTTCCCATTTCACAGAAAGGTAAACTAAGGCTCTGAGAGGCTGTGTATTTTATTCCAGGTCACACAGCCAGCCAAAGGCACTGCCAGCACTCAGCCTGAGCCCTCTGCCTGTAATGCTGGGCCATGCTCTTTTTATACCTTGCAGCCTCTCACAGTCTGTGTGGTCAAGGACCAAAGACTCAACATCTGCCTTCGCCCCATGACTGCTGCCACTGAAATCAGTCAGGAACAAAATGTCAAGCCTGGTGGGATGTTGCGATACACTCTCACAGGCTAGCCAAGGTCTACCACACTCAGAGATTATTCACCCACTGATCTCCACTGTCTGAATTCAGACCAGCTCTGAATTCATTTTCACTTCCCCTTTGCACTGAAATGAAAGCACTTCTCTAAGATCACAGAGATCTGTGAGATATTTAGGAAATCCTAGGGTTTGGGAATGGAAAGTAGCAAGTGATCATTTTTTTTTTTATCCCCAGAAAAATTCTCACACAAGAGTAATGTCCTAGGAGCAATCATTAGAAAATAAAAACAGCCTGCCTTGTCTTTCCAGTTCTAAGGAGGATCACAAGGAAAAGCGTAATTCTGAAAAATATGAGACAAACCCAACATTTCCTCTGTGCTTAGTTCTATAGAGAATAAATATTTCTGTGTGTCTGTTATCAAGGATTTATAATGCAAGAGAGACTAAGCAAACAGGGAAAACATAGTCAGCAAGATGTTCTGCCAAATGCTTGGTAGCTTTCAGCTTTCCAAACCTGTTTTCTTCTCTATATTTAATGGTCTTAGCTTCTATTTGAGAAGGGATTCAAAGAGCACTTGATAAGCCAAGATAGGTAAAGTCTGGCCATTCTGTTGGTTTTTTCATATATATATATATATATGACATATTCTTGAAACATCAAAAGGAAAGGTACAGAGAATGACCAACTTACCTACATGTTATTTCTTGAAAGTCTGTCACTTGACGGGTTGGAGTTTAAAAAATAATCGTTTTTGTGCTAGAAATACCCTCACACATTATGCTTGAATTATCTCACAAAAGTCACTTTCATAATAAAAATTAGCATCAATGCAACACTTGCAATAACGTAAAATTGAACTATAGTAACAAAAAAAAAAAAGCAGCAGCAGCCAGATTTGCTTATTCAGTGACAATATTCATTCATTCATCCCTTTAACAAATATCAACAGAGTTCCTTCTATATGCCAGGTGCCATTTTAAACGCTGGAAATATGAAACCAATGAAAGAGACACAAACCTTGAATGCAGGCACATGGGGAAATCCTGCAGGGGTGAACGGGACTACTGAGCTTGTGGTCATGGTAAAGTGACCCCTGACCCCTCCCCCCAAGCATGCAGGTGTCAGTGGGACCAGTTCTTCATCCTCACTCCTGCCTTCCTTTGTCCACAATAAAGCTAGCCCATGAGCACAATCTCTAGGGTTTTCAGCTGTAACTAGGATTGTGTTTTGCCTCCCAGATAGAATGAAGGATGAGAAGGAAAGGGGTTTTCCTGAGAACTCAACAGTGAGAGCTGAAAAGGGAGGGAAAAGAGAAAGGAGGAGGAAAGGAGGAAGATCAAGAGTAGGTTAGTGTGAAGTAGCTTTGGCCTGGAGAAGGCACTGGCAACCCACTCCAGTACTCTTGCCTGGAAAATCCCATGGACGGAGGAGCCTGGTGGGCTGCAGTCCACGGGGTCACTGAGAGTCGGACACGACTGAGCAAATTCCCTTTCACTTTTCACTTTCATGCATTGGAGAAGGAAATGGCAACCCACTCCAGTGTTCTTGCCTGGAGAATCCCAGGGATAGGGGAGCTTGGTGGGTTGCCGTCTATGGGGTCGCACAGAGTTGGACACGACTGAAGCGACTTAGCAGCAGCAGCTTTGGCCTTATGTGGAAATGTCTGAAATTGTCTGAGTTTTAAGCTATGGGGCGGGGGGCGGGGGGGGGGGGGGGGGGGGGCAGGGAAGGTACATAAGGAAACCCCTGAAGCAAGATGTTAGAACTGACGAGAAGCTTAAAATCAAGCTCATCTGTGCCCTATGGCTGAATGCAGAGGTTCCACTAAAAAATAAAACCTCTCTCTGTCTTTGCTTTGGTTCAGGGGCTCTCTCCAAGTTTTTCCTGCTAAAACTGTCTTGCAGACCTCTCTTTTTGGACCTAGTTTTTGCCCTCTACCAACTCCTGTGGATGGAGCCTGGGCTCTTTCCAAGATTCCCTAGGCAGCCTTTGCTAGGACTTGGACTTTGATCATCTCCCTCTGACTGTAGCCACAGGCATAAAATGCCAACCAAGCCTGGAACTGGCTTCCAGGATTATTGTATCAACCCAGGCTGCAGGTCCAATGAGAGAGATTAGTTCATATAGTTTCTTACATGGCCACCAGATGGCACTGTCAGACCATCTTACTGGGGGTTGGGATGGTGGGTAGTTGGAGCAGTAAGTGCTGGAAGGAGGAAGGAGGATTACTCATGACAAGATGAGAAATTATACTGTATTTGTGGGGTCATATAAAAAATTAGCAAGCCTGGAACTCACAACCTGGTGAACTCTAATTCTTGAGGAAGTCGGTTCAGTTTTCTCTTCCATCCTTCACATTTTCATTACTTAAAAAGGAACTTATACCTTAAGGCTTAATTAAATTTAGCTTCTCTCTTACGTTAAGTAATATCAAATCCACAAAGATTAATCCTGAGAGGTTAATTAATTGAGTATCAAAGGACACATCAGAATATTAAATAATCTTATAATAACAGCATACTTACTCATTCTAATATATTTAGTCTGACTTATATTACATTTCAGTGATGAGGACTCAGTCCTTCCTGGATATACAAATTATATTCCATAAACTTGCCTATTTTAGGCTCTATTCTATAATCACCTCAAGTAATGTTCTACAATAAGGGAATTATATTTTCTTCTTTAGTCTCCTGGGTACCATCTAAGACTTCTGAAAGCTAAAACCAACCAAAAGATGATTAGGAAAAAATATGAGTGCTCATTAAAGTGTCTGGAAATAAAATAAATAAACAAAAGTCAATAGCTTTCTAAAAAAGGATTAACAGATAATTTCATGGAAGAAAATAATTTCATTCACAACAATCAAAAAATTAAAATATCTATATAAATCTTTTTAAATGATCAGGGCCTATATAAAAGAAAACATGAAATGCTACTGATAGACCTAAGAGAATCCCTGAATCCATAAGAAAAAAAAATTATAAAAAAATCCAGTACTATAAAAGTGCCACTTTCAATTAATGTAAAAATATCATAGAAGTCTAGTTGAAAATCCTAGCAATTCTTTCGTTAGCTTGACCAAATGATTCAAGTTCATCAAGTAAATATACAAAAGTAGACAAAATCCAAAAACAATGAAAAATGAAGGCATATTTATAAAAAATAGCATAAATCCACAGACATAAAAACTGAATAATAACTATTCAGAAATAAATAGATCAATAGAACAAGATAGATCCCAGAAGTATATTCAAAAGTATAAGAGAATTTAATATCAGAAAGTAAGTAATTTTAAATCAGAGTATAAGATTAGATATTCATGAAGTCTGACAACTGGCTAGCAATTGAGGTAAAAAATAAATCTGAATTATCTTTCTTCTTATTCAAAAATAAATCCCAGATGGATTAAAGATTATCATGTAAAAAAATTAAACCCTAAGACTGCTACAAGGAAATACAGATATTTCTGCAATCCTGCCAGAGGTCATTATTAACCTTTGGATACAAAAGCTTGATATTATAAAATGATATATAAGCTTGAAACTATTGATAAATTTTTGACAAAAATTTGACACGAAAATACAAATAAATAAGAAACATTTTATTTAATTCAAAAATCACTATGCACAGAATTAAAAGTCAAATGAGAGACTTGCAGTCCAAAGAACAATATATCAATATTCACAGATCTCTTACAGGTCAGTAAGAAAAATACAACCATCCCGATAAAAATAGTGAAGCAATAAAACACAAAAGAAATAATATTCTATAAGCACTCGGAAATATGTATGACTTCATTAATAATTAAAGATATGCAAATTTTAAAATAATGTTAGAATTTGGAATCACTTGTCAACTTTTAAGAAAGACAAAACCCAATATTGGGAAAATGTAAAAAACAAGTGTGCTATCTTTTTGCCAGTGGGAGTTTCAACTGAGATAAAAGTTGGGGAGGGCAGTTTGGTAATTAATATACATCAGCATTTGTCTTTTAGCTCCGCAATCAAGACTTCTAGGAATCTGACTTACAAATATAATTGTACAGGTGCAAAATGGTTACTGTGTAAGGATATTCACTAAACATATAAGAAAGAGAGGAGGAAAAAGATGCGATCTAAACATCTATCGATAGACATTTTTTTGTGTGTAGGTACAGACACACAAAATGTGTAGGTATATATATCATGTTACCATTAAAAATGATGAGATACATATCTATTTATTGATATTAAAAAGCCCAACAAGAAGTGGATAGGAAATGATGACTAGCTCTAAAAGACAAGTAGTAGAATATCATATGTTGTATTAACCTGTTTATATAAATCTATGTGTTTTCATGAGTGTGTGTGCATGTGTATGTACTGAGATGTCTAGAAACATATCTACCAAGATAGTAACAAGAATTTTAACTGAGTTTTGGAGATTTAAAAATTCTTTCTCTTTGTTTTTTATGCTTAAGTTTTAACTTTACATAATTTTTTTTAAGTCATTTTAATTCTAAGAACAAAATAAAAGATCTAAGAGGATTCTGTGATTCCTAAGTCACATAAGTGATTTTGGCAGCAGAGATAATCTGGTTTAAAAGTCTGACAATTAAATCTTAGATAGTTTCATTTTATTCACTTTCAAAAGTGTTTTATTACATTCGTAAGTTCATACAAAGAACACAGAACTTACTGGCATCTGAAATCCTATAACTACTATATAAAGTAATACTGGTATTCAGGAAAGTGTTTGTCCAAATTATAAACTGATCCTCCACAATCTTGTATAATACAAATCTTACCATCGGTGGGGGGGGCAGCCTAGACTGATTCTAAATATTCCCTTATATGCGTGGCTAACATTTGTCAAACTAACATTTTATGCTCACTGTTAATTAGAAAGCGGGGTGCTTATAAAGCCTTCAGAATCTTATTTTTAAATGCATACAAATGTGAAAGTACAGTAAATCTCAAAGACAAAGGCAGCAAAGTATTATATAATTGAGAAATGTATGCAATTCACATTAGGGATTCCGTTAAAATGGGGTTTAGAGAAAAAGAGGATTAGAGAATTATTATATACATGGAGAGGGATTAGAATGCAAATTAACTCTGCTGCCTATCTTCCATTCAAACTGTATAGAAATTATAGATAATGGCTCTTTAATTAAATGGCTTCTCCTGAGTTTTGTTAATATAGAATAATCATTTATGGGGTAAGGAAACTGGGTAGAATTACTCTGAAATACATTGGTTTTTTTTTTTGGAATGTTAGGCTTTAAAAAGGTCTGTACATTTAGAAGACCTCTTCTGTGAGACCTCCTTCCTTACAGTAAGTGAAATTCATGGCAATCTCCAGCCTACATCAGTGGTTCCCCAAATTATCAGATTATCAGAATCACCAAGAAGCTGTTGAAACACAGACTCCCAGGCTACCACCCAAAGACTCCCTTTCAAGGTCTGGAGACCCTGGGCACTTTATTTGGGACTGATATTTCTAGTTCTTTATCCCATGTACTTTTAGAGTCATTGTCCCTCATTCAGTCACAAAGACTTTCCATGTACGGTATGAAGGGCTTTATTGTTACTTTATATATCTCATCTTAATCGTGTGCTTCCAGTCAGGTCTAACAAAACCATCATGAATCACATTTCCAGTGTCTCAGCCATTAGTTCTATCTTTCAGAACTGTGCTAAATGAAAATAAGATAAGCATGGTTTTTATGTCTTGATAAAGTTGTAGATTTTTTTTAATGTGTAATACACAGCAGAGTTTTGTAAAATCTTTCTGACATGAATTAAAAATAACTATTTTTTTACAATAAGAAATACATTTTCCACCATCACTCAGTACAAATATATATACTGAGTTGGCCAAAAAGTTCATTTGAATTTTTTTCTTAAGATTTTTGAAAAAACATGAAAGAACTTTTGGGCCAACCCAATATTTATTTATGCAAATTTAAAACTGATGCATGCACATGTACGTACATCTATGAAGGTATATAGATACAGATGCATATATTTACATATATGAAATTCAAACAAAATTTTACTAAACCATACTTACCATTACAACTTGCAAATCACTCTCTTCTACTGTATGCTATCCAACTTCAGATTTTTTATATCTGGTCTTAATGTACTAAATTGATTTCAAGACCCAATAATGAAGCATGTCCCGAGGTTTGAAAATTGTGTTAGGTTGCTCAGTCGTGTCCGACTCTTTTGCAACTCCATGAACTATATAGCCTGCCAGGCTCCTCTGTCCATGGAATTTTCCGGGCAAGAATACTGGAGTGGATTGCCATTCCCTTCTCCAGAAGTTTGCAAATTACTGACCTCCAATAAACATATGGAAAGGTGTTAAATATTATGAGTCGTGAGGGAAATGCAAAGTACAAGCACACTGAGATACACCAGCATGTATCAGAACAGTTAGAATTAAAAATAATGATGATGATGACAATAAGAATAATAAATTATGATGCCAAGTGTTTTGTGAAGATAAAGAACAACTCTGATTGTCATGCATTGCTGGTGGGAATGTAAACAGATGTAGTTACTTCGGGAAACCATTTCTTAACATCTTCTAAAGCTGAAATAAATATATGTATATATATATACATTTCTTTCTCTATGACCAGCATTCTTCTAAGTATACAATGAACACGCATCAAAATATGCATATAAGAATGTTCAAAGCAGTAGTAATGGTAATAAGCCCAAATAAAACCAACCCATTCTGCATGAATAAAAAAGTACAGTTCTACAACAGGAGAAGGGGTACATAAACTGTGGTACATTTACACAGTGAATTCTATAAAACAACAAGAATGAACCAACTGCTGTATCAAGATGGATGATTCTCACAAACATAACTGAACTAAAGAAGCCAAACTCGAAAGAAAACACAAGGTTCAAAAATAGCCAAGACGAATCTACGGTGACAGGGGCCAGAAGTGTCACTGCCTTGAGGGGAGAGGACATGCTCTGGAGATGTTCTGTTTCTTTACATTCCTACCAGCAGTGCAAGAGGGTTTCCTTTTCTCCACATCCTCTCCAGCATTTATTGTCTGCAGACTTTTTGATGATGGCCATTCTGACCTGTGTGAAGTGATATCTCATTGTAGTTTTGATTTGCATTTCCCTAATAATGAGCGATGTTGAGCATCTTTTCATGTGTTTGTTAGCCATCTGGATGTCTTCTTTGCAGAAGTGTCCGTTTAGGTCTTTTCCCCACTTTTTGATTGGGTTGTTTGTTTCTCTGGTATTGATTTGTATGAGTTACTTGTATATTTTGGAAATTAATCTTTTGTCAGTTGTTTCATTTGCTATTACTTTCTCCCACTCTGAAGGTTGTCTTTTCACCTTGTCTATAGTTTCCTTTGCTTTCCTTTGCAAGAGCTTTTAAGTTTAATTAGGTCCCACTTATTTATTTTTGCTTTTATTTCCATTACTCTAGGAGGTGGGTCAGAGAGGATCTTGCTTTGATTCATGTCATCAAATATTCTGCCTGTGTTTTCCTCTATGAATTTTATAATTTCTGGCCTTACATTTGGGTCTTTAATCCATTTTGAGTTTATCTTTGTGTATGGTGTTAGGAAGTGTTCTAACTTCATTCTTTTACATGTAGCTGTTCATTTTTCCCAGCACCACTTATTGAAGAGGCTATCTTTGCCCCACTGTATATTCTTGCCTCCTTTGTCAAAAATAGGGTATCCATGGGTACATGGGTTTATTTCTGGGCTCTCTATCTTATTCCATTGGTCTATATTTCTGTTTTTGCGCCAGTACCATAATATCTTGATGACTGTAGCTTGGTAGTACATTTTATCTGTGTGTGTGCATAGATCCATTCATTTTTAGCCACTCTTTTTTACATTCTTTTCCCATATGGGTCATTACAGAATATTGAGTAGAGTTCCCTATGCTATATGGTAGGTCCTTCTAAGTTATCTATTTTATCACCCTGATACCAAAACCAGATAAAGACATCACAGAAAAAGAAAATTACAGGCCAATATCACTTACAAACATGGGGACAAAATTCCTCAACAAAACACTAGCAAACTAGGTACTTCCTGGTGGTGAAGAATCCACCTGCCAATGCAGGAGACACAGGTTCCATCCCTGGTCCAGGAACTAAGATCCCACATGTTGTTGCAGTTGCTTAGCCACTAAATTGTGTCTGACTCTTTTGCAACCCAATGGACTACAGCCTGCCAGGCTTCTCTGTCCATGGGATTTCCCAGGCAAGAATATTGGAGTGTTTTTTTGTTTTTTTTTTGGCACCACCAAGAACACTGGTGCCATTTACTTCTTCAGAGGTCTTGCTGATCCAGTGACTGAATCCACATCTCTTGCATTGGCAGGCAGTTACCACTGAGCCACCAAGGAAGCCCCAAGATCGTACATGTTTTGGGGCAACTAAGCCCATGTGCCATAACTACTGAGCCAGACAGCCCTCGAGCCCACAGTCCCCAACAAGAGAAGCCGCTGCAATGAGAAGACCGTGCACCACAGTTAGAGAGTAGCCCCCACTCACCACAGCTAGAGAAAGTCCGTGAAGAGCACACGCACTGCCAAGAAAACTCAGCACAGCCAAAAATCAATAAACATTTTTTAAAAAAATACTAGCAAACCAGATCCAACAATACATTAAAAGGATCATATACCATGATCAAGAAGGATAAAACTATCTTTAAAACGGGGTTCTACTATACTTTTAAACCATTTTCATCAGTGTGTCCAAGCTGTAATTATAGTTAAAACCAGTAAACAATCTAAATTCCCCATTCTGACCTTAGCATTGAAGAAAAAAGTGAGCGGACAAGCAGGGACAAAAAAGCGACAAAATTCAAAAAATTTGGAAACCGTAACAAAAGCTTTTTCTTCTTTGAAAAAGTAAATTATAAAACAAGATACAAGTTTCCCTTTAAGGAGAGAATCAGACAATTAAAGCAAATCACTTAAAAGTACTTTTAAAATATTCATATATTGTTGCTACATAATTAATTACCACAATTCAGTAATTTAACACCAATTCTGCAGTTCTCACAGTTCTGTACGTCAAAAATCTGGACACAGTTCAACTGGGTTGTCTACTCATGGTTTCATCAGGCTGAAGTCAAGATGTTACCTGGGGCTGAGGTGTCATATGCAGCTCAGAGTACTCTTTCAAACACATGTGGCTGTTGGTAGAATTCATTTCCCAGTAGCTGTAGAACTCACAGAGGTTGCCACCTTCAAGCATACCAGGACAGCACTGGCTGCAGGTCTCAACCTGTTTGATCTTTAGACCCACTTTGAAAAGGGCTCACCTGATTAGATCAGGCCCCTAACATTCAAGGGGAAGGAATAAACAGGGCATGCACACTGGGACCATCTTAGAACTCTGCCTACACAAATACTTGGTCATAACAGAAGCTAAAGATACAGAAAATATCCTACCACAGGAGTTCAACAAAGACCTATTTCCTACCTACTCAAGTTGAGACAAGCCTTCCAGTGAGACTAATTTTGTCTGTAGTCTATCATAAGGCAGTGCTTTTCTACTGAATTTTTCTGTCATTCAGTGCAAACATATAAATTATCTTATTGTCAACTCATTTATTTAGCCATCTGTTATGTAAAACTCTCTATGTCATCTACTAAAAACTATCAAAGGAAATTTTTAAACAATTACAGAAAGTCATGAAAATGAACAATACGGGAGATCAATAGTGATCCTTACATTACGCCTACTGCTAATCACTACAATTGTATCTGAACTTTATTATATAATCAGTTCAGTTCAGTTGCTCAGTCGTGTCTGACTCTTTGCGACCCCATGAATCGCAGCACTCCAGGCCCCCCGGTCCATCACCAACTCCCGAAGTTCACTCAAACTCATGTCCATCCAGTCGATTATGCCATCCAGCTATCTCATCCTCTGTTGTCCCCTTCTCCTCCTGCCCCCAATCCCTCCCAGCATCAGGGCCTTTTCCAATGAGTCAGCTCTTCACATGAGGTGGCCAAAGTACTGGAGTTTCAGCTTTAGCATCATTCCTTCCAAAGAAATCCCAGGACTGGACTGGTTGGATCTCGTTGCAGTCCAAGGGACTCTCAAGAGTCTTCTCCAACACCACAGTTCAAAAGCATCAATTCTTCAGCGCTCAGCTTTCTTCACAGTCCGACTCTCACATCCATACATGACCACAGGAAAAACCATAGCCTTGACTAGACGGACCTTTGTTGGCAAAGTAATGTCTCTGCTTTGGAATATGCTGTCTAGGTTGGTCATAACTTTCCTTCCAAGGAGTAAGTGTCTTAATTTCATGGCTGCAGTCTCCATCTGCAGTGATTTTGGAGCCCCCCAAAAAATAAAGTCTGACACTGTTTCCACTGTTTCCCCATCTATTTCCCATGAAGTGATGGGACCAGATGCCATGATCTTAGTTTTCTGAATGTTGGGATTTAAGCCAACTTTTTCACTCTCCACTTTCACTTTCATCAAGAGGCTTTTGAGTTCCTCTTCACTTTCTGCCATAAGGGTGGCATCATCTGCATATCTGAGGTTATTGATATTTCTCCCCGCAAGCTTGATACCAGCTTGTGCTTCTTCCAGCCCAGCGTTTCTCATGATGTACTCTGCATAGAAGTTAAATAAGCAGGGTGACAATATACAGCCTTGATGTACTCCTTTTCCTATTTGGAACCATGTCCAATTCTAACTGTTGCTCCCTGACCTGCATACAGGTTTCTCAAGAGGCAGGTCAGGTGGTCTGGTATTCCCATCTCTTTCAGAATTTTCCACAGTTTATCTATTATATATTATATAATAGACTCTGAATTTTCCCACCAAACAATTTTCCCACTCAGAGAAATAGAAATGGCAAGGCAAAGAGGGAGCCCAAATTTACTAACAACAATAAAGGAAAGGATGGCATAAAACCTTAGCCAAGAAGTATGAAGATTACAGGAAGGAAAAATATATATAGAGAGAGTTATGTGACTGTACTCAATTCAGTTCAGTTCAGTCACTCAGTCGTGTCCGACTCTTTGCAACCCCGTGAACTGCAGCACGCCAGGCCTCCCTATCCATTACCAACTCCTGGAGTTTACCTGAACTCATGTCCATTGAGTCGGTGATGCCATCCAACCATCTCATCCTCTGTCGTTCCCTTCTCCTCCTGCCCTCAATATTTCCCAGCAGCAGGGTCTTTTCCAGTGAGTCAGCTCTTTGCATCAGGTGGCCAAAGTATTGGAGTTTCGGCTTCAACATCAGTCCTTCCAATGAACATTCAGGACTGATCTCCTTTAGGATGGATTGGCTGGATCTCCTTGCAGTCCAAGGGACTCTCAAGAGTCTTCTCCAACACCACAGTTCAAAAGCATCAATGCTTCAGAGCTCAGCTTTCTTTCTAGTCCAACTCTCACATCCATACATGACCACTGGAAAAACCATAGCCTTGACTAGACGAACCTTTGTTGACAAAGTAATGTCTCTGCTTTTTAATATGCTGTCTTAAGGGGCTTCTAATCCCACCTCACACCAAGAAGCAGTACTGAAGAAAGAAGGTAAGTGAATAAAATCCTTAAAATTATGTCTGTGCATACTGCATGCTAAGTTGCTTCAGTTGTATCCAACTCTCTGTGACCCCAAGGACTGCAGCCCACCAGACTCCTCTGTCCACAGGATTCTTCAGGCAAGAGTACTGGAGTGGGTTGCTGTGCCCTCCTCCAGGGGATCTTCCCAACCCAGGGATCAAACCAGTGTCTCTATGTCTCCTGCATTGGCAGGCGGGTTCTTTACCACTAGTGCCATCTGAGAAGCCCAAAACTCTAACTGTGCTGTACTTAGTCATGTCCAACTCTTTGTGACCCCATGCACAGTAGCCTGCCAGGCTCCTCTGTTCATGGGGATTCTCCAAGCAAGACTGTTGGTGTAGGTTTCCTTGCCCTCGTCCAGGGGATCTTCCCAACCCAGGAATCGAACCCAGGTCTCCTGTACTGCAGGCAGATTCTTTACCATCTGAGCCATCAGGGAAACCCAAGAATATTGGAGTGGGTAGCCCATCCCTTCTCTAGAGGATCTTCCTGACCTAGGAATCAAACTGGAGTCTCCTTGCATTGCAGGTGGATTCTTTACCAGTTGAGCTACCAGGAAAGCCCAAAATTCTGACTAGTACCCTCCTCTTTGGAGACAAGCAAATTGGGGTGATAAGAAACTAGTGTTAAAAGAAAAAGTGATGAAAAACTATCATGTACCAATTGTATACAATTTCAGCAAAGATTAGAGGGGCACCATAATTTGCTCTCTTTTAGGACACTGGGATGAACTGGAACACACCAAGGTTTGGAAGGGGTAACCCTTAGCTAACTGGAAAGTGCTCAGGTCCTGGACATGGATGAGAAGTCAGAATAAAGAACAGTCCTCTATTAAAGGCCACACGTGACTGCAGCGAGGTCCACTCCCTTCGCTTCCCCCAACTCTACACCTTTTTCAGGCTACAGATAAGTCGATACAGTAAATGGTGGCCTAAAGGATAAAATTAACTGAAATCAAATAGGAACGAATATCAAGAAGAGTTCAACCACATTGTGTCAGAAGAAACATTAAGTTTTAAGTAACCCATGAATGAGCAAGATGGGGAAAAAAAAAAAAACACTACAGAAACTATATAAACATGTGACAAAAATAACCCCAGTGGAAGAAGCAACTGAATAGGCCCAAGACTGTTGAAAATCAAAGTTCAAAAAGAAAACACAACTCTCAGAATATAAGCCGTTTTCCTACAAATACTTTTCACTGTGAAAGACCTTAACAAGTATATGTTATCACTAAAGCAGAGGCTCAAAGATGAGATTTTAAAACAGAACACAGCACAAAAAGGGACCATAAGGTAAGGAAATAAACTGAGGTCAAAACACCACCCCTGTAGATCCAATAGGTTAATTAGAAGCAACTGGGAATAGAGTAGGATAGATGGGGAACACGTGTACACCCGTGGCGGATTCATGGTGATGTATGGCAAAACTAATATAATATTGTAAAGTAATTAGCCTCCAATTAAAATAAATATTTATATTTAAAAACAAAACCACCACTGTAGATCTAATAGATAAATTAGAAGCAACTGGGAATAGAATAGAATAGATGGGGAACACGTGCACACCCGTGGCGGATTCATGGTGATGTATGGCAAAACTAATATAATGTTGTAAAGTAATTAGCCTCCAATTAAAATAAATGTTTATATTAAAAAAAAAAAGCCACCACTGTAGACCTAATAGATAAATTAGAAGCAACTGGGAATAGAATAGGCAGGCTTGAAAAGCTAATCAATGGCATGAAATAAAGGCTTGAGGTAATAATAATAATAAAACACAGGGGGAAATTTTTATTCAAGCAATTAAAGAGACGATAACTAACATACAAAGCGAATATAACATAAAGATTACTTATGCTCCCAAAGAAAAGAACACAACAAATGTGAACAACAAAATGTAAACAGAGGTGCAATATGTACAAAGTATACAAAGATACAGGATATTTTCCTTAATGCAAGAGCTGAATGTTATGATCTAAGCGACACATAAAATAGTTGGAAGAAATGACAATTATTATCAAGAAGACCTATCCAAGTAAAGTCACTAAACTTCGAAACATAGGAAGATGTATGCAGGCATCTGAAGTGAAAAAAGAAACTGAAAAATATGCAAGGGGAAAAATAATCGAGCTGATTCTCAACAGCACCATCCCATAACAGGACACACTCAAAGATATCCAGAAAGATATGAATGTACAATAATATACCTGCTATTAAAGGTTACGAAATCAACAAGGATACTTTCTCAAACATGAAAACCATGGTGGGGGGCGTGGGGTGGAAATAGTTCCCTTTTGGGGAGGAAAACCAAAATTCATCCAATCAAAAAATGAATCAAATTAGAGAATTTAGAACCATGATTCTAAACCATGGGTATCACTGAGCCTGTTTAAATATAGAAACTAACACCTGCGGGAATTATATTAGAAAAACAGACTGTAAATTTTACAAGGTAAAAATAATATAAATCACAAGAACCGGGAGCTGAGGGAAATGGCATATGATAGAGTGTTAGAGTTCTAATAATGTCCACTCTCACAGTAGGGCACAACTAACATTGTCTAAAATTTTAACATAGAGTTTATATAAATCCAGTTTCTTGACAGTTTTCATATTTTTCCTCATACTCTTCATACAATCTTTTAGGAACTACTAGCTCTGAAATTAATAAAGGTCTTAAAGGTCTGAAATTAATAAAGGTCTTAGAGGTCTTTTTTCTTCATTTCTTTTCTTTTAAATTCAAGTCAACTCAGTTTTAATATTTTGTGAAAAAATGTATAACATGATTTCATTCTTAAAAGTGTTTATCTACCAACTTTCTATCTAGCTGCCTGTGGAGTCAGCCAATCAGAGAGCCAGCCATCTTTCTAAGTGGATGTACGAATAGACAACCTAAAGACGCAGACATAAAGAACAGACTCGCGGACATGGGCGTGGGGGATGAGAGGGTAGGAGATGAGAGGGTGGGACGAATTGATACAGTAGCATTGAAACATACACATTGCTATATGTAAAATGAGATAGCCAGTTGAAATTTGCTGTATGACACAGAGAGCTCAAATCCAGAGCTCTGTGACAACCTGGAGGTGTCTAATGGTGTGGAGGTGGGAGGAAGGTTCAAGAGGAGGGGACCAATGTATACCTATGGCTGATTCATTTTGACGTATAGCAGAAATCAACACAGTATTTTAAAGCAATCATCCTCCAATTAAAAATAAATATTTAAAAATTAAAAAAAGAGAGAGATCTAAAATGATCCTCACCAAATGTTAACACGGGTTTTTTTTTTTTTTTCCCCTCTGCATAGGGAGAGTTCAGATGATCTGTTGCTTTATTTGCATTTTTCATTTGTATGTTTTACAACTGCTTGAAAATTTTATAATGAGCACATTTAATTTTCACAAAATTATTTCTCTAAAATATACCAAAGCCTTTTAAAAAATAATGACTTTAACCAGTCGTTTCATTCACCTGCCGGTTGGTCTCTTAAGAATCCCTCCAGGAACTTGGCAAGTTTGGAATTAACAGCTAATTTAACCATATTCACTTTCTGAGAAATTTTGGCAAATTATCTGTTCTCTTTGAATTCTCACTAACTTCTTGGACTGTGAAGTAAATCGAAGAGGAAGCCAGTTCTAAGCATCCTAACACTATAATCTCCTAATGAGCCGTGGTGGACTACAGACGGCTACGTATTCTTTGCCCCTCTCTCTTTGAGAGGTAAACTCTTCCCCTCTCCTTTATTCTGAGCTCTCCCTGTGACTTCTCTTTACCATCAGAGTGGGGCAAGTGATAAGGTGTAACTTCTGAGGCTGAGCCTTAAGAGATCTGCAGCTTCCACCTCCACTGCTTGGAAAACTCCATCTTGGGAGTCCACTATGTTGCAAGGAGGCCAAAGCTACCCCTGTGAAGAAAATCAGTGCCATGTGGGGGAGCACCGGGGAGTCAGACATCTAAGCAAAGCCTTCCTGGACCTTTATTTCCAGGCTAGATAGCAGCTGAGTGCAGCCAAGTGCATAATCCCACATGATGCCATTGGGAGTCAATAACTACCCACGTTCCTGAAACAGGAAGTTAGGAAGAATAATAAATGAAAATAAAGTTACAGGGTAGTTTATAAAGCAACAGTAGATGCCCCCCAGGTGGTGCTAGTGGTAAAGACTGCATCTACCAGTGCAGGAGACATAAGAGGCACGGGTTTGATCCCTGGGTTGGGAAGATCTCCTGGAGGAGGGCACGGCAACCCACTCCAATATTCTTGCCTAGAGAACCCCATGGACAGAGGAGCCTGGTGGGCTACAGTCTATGGGGCTGCAAAGAGTCGGGCATGACTGAAGCAACTTAGCACTCAGCACAGATAATTGAGACAACATAACAATGCCATATTCATCTAACACGTGACCTTAGAAATTGGATTGGCTGGCAAGCACTTCATCTCATTACTAAGAATGAGTCTATCCAACCACTTTGACTTGACATCTGCAGACCCTAAAGTGAGCTACAAACACCAGTATTTGAAGCAACTCTAAAATTCATTCCATGCTTACTTTGGAAACTTTGACTCCATCTTGACTGATTCATTTATTCATTCAAAAACTGTATCCTAAGTGTCTGCAGTACACCAGGTACTGTTTTAAAGACTAGGGATACGGTAGTGAATGAAAGAGACAAAAATCTGTTAAATATGAAGCTGACAATCTAGCAAGGGGGTGAGGAGACAACTCCAAAATAAATAAGTAAAAACATACAGAGTCAGATAATTATGAATGCAATGGAGAAAAATGAAGCAGAGGAGGGGAACAGGGTGGGATTGGGGGTGAGCTGCAACACGGACTTGCACTGTGATCACAACACTGAAGCCCTTTCACCTCTATCTCCCAGGGTGGATGCCTAGACCTCAGCTTTTCCTTGAAACATGAGATTGGTGTGTCCCTTTAGGATGAAGAGCACCATTATCTCAAGCAGGAGTTTCCTATGCAAGTTTTATTCAACAGAATCTAAACTCTCCCTGTGCAAGGATGTACTTAAAGAAGACGGACTGTGGGCCTAAGCTTTCTTCCCTCCTCTAAGGACTGGCATTTAAATTATTTCTCTCTCCCTCTAACTTTTCAAGACTATAGGTTTATTCTGTTCCACCTACAGGTATAAATGTATGGGCGGGTACATGTGCATCTACTGTGTATATACATTAATAATGTGTATGTGGAGTCAGTCAGTCACGCCTGATTCATTGCAACCCCATGGACTGCAACCTGCCAGGCTCCTCTGTCCATGGGATTTTCCAAGCAAGAACACTGGAATGGGTTGCCATGCCCTCCTCCAGGGGATCTTCCCAACCCAGGAATCTAACCTTTGTCTGTTGTATCTCCTTCGTTGGCAGGTGAATTCTTACCACTGTGCCACCTGGGAAGCCCTTGTGTATATATTATATTCCATCTAATCCTCCATAGTTCTCATTCCTTTTCACCCCAATTCTATGGAACACCTCTTTCTAAGCTGCTTTTATTTTCTACCCACCCACTTCCTTCTTGATTCTCCCAATAATCTGGTTTCCAGCTGCATCAAAAGCTGCGGCTGCTGCTGCTGAGTCGCTTCAGTCGTGTCCAACTCTGTGCGACCCCATAGACAGCAGCCCACCAGGCTCCCCCGTCCCTGGGATTCTCCAGGCAAGAACACTGGAGTGGGTTGCCATTTCCTTGTCCAATGCATGAAAGTGAAAAGTGAAAGTGAAGTCACTCAGTCGTGTCTGACCCTCAGCGACCCCATGGACTGCAGCCTTCCAGGCTCCTCCATCCATGGGATTTTCCAGGCAAGAGTACTGGAGTGGGGTGCCATTGCCTTCTCCGGCATCAAAAACAGTTTACTCTAAAAGGTTACCTCCCTTTTAGACAAGTCTAATTGTGTTTTTTTGCTCATTTCTAGTAACTCTTGACTTCTTTCCTCCCTGAACTGTGATTGGAGACTGCCCAGTCTTTCTCCACTCTCAACTTCTGTGGCATTGCCTTCCCCACTTCTTTATCTTAGCCTGCATGGACAGGTACCATCTCTACAGAGTGGCTAGATGATATTCAATCTAAAGAGAAAATGAAACCAATCTAAACCTTGCATTGGAGAGGTCTGGTTTGAATTTTGGCTCTGTTCTTTTAATCAGCTAAAATACTCCAAAAAAGCAACTCAGCCTTCCTGAGCTTTCTATGCCTCATGCATAAGGAAGAGGAAAAGAGTATCTATCTTGTGATTCACTATGACAATTACATGAGAACAGGCATGTAATTAAAGCTTTCACCCCACTTTCTAACAGACATTCATAATATATAGCTGACTTCCTTTCCTCCAAATGCCCTTTTAAAGAAAGGAATGGGCAAATAAGGTGATCCAGTAAGAGAATTAAGAGGATTACAATACAAAGATCTATGAAAGGAAGTAAGACTAGAAGGTGGTTATTTCTACATACAACAGAGCATACAAGCACAGAGCAGGTATATGAGGAATTCATTGGTGTGAGTGGCGGCCGGATCGGAATTGGTGAAATGGTGCTATTAGCGGTGAGAAGAAGACAGAAGCAAGAGAGAATGTTGAAACAGAGTAACTAGAACTTGAAAATGGTTTAGTAAGGGTATGGGATGCTGTGTGTGCTCAGTGTATCTGACTCTTTGTGACCCCATGGACTTACTACAGCCTGCTAGGCTCCTCTGTCCATGGGATTATCCAGGGATAAAGATAAAGGAGGAACTAAAGAAGCTCACTGATTTTCCTGCTAAGATAACAAGCAAAATGGTTAGCCAGTATGTGAGGTAAGCAGATCTCAATCCACTGTAATCCACCCAAGAAGCCTCTGAGATGGATCTTGCTGGGATCACTGATGCTCTCTGGATTCCAAGGACATTTCTCCATTCTCATCATCCCCAACAGCTCTGCAGCCCTCAGTGCACTCACTGCCTCCTTCTTGAAACTTTTTCCTTGGTTCAGTATTACCGCCCTCTCCCAGTTTTCCCAGTCTTCTGCACCCTCTTGCCCACTCCTCTCTACCTCCCCGTCCTCCCCTTGCACACCTTTATGTTCTGAAATTCCACAAGGCTGGGTCCCAACTCTACTTTTCATCTAATTCTAATTTCCTAGTTGTCTTCAACAATTACCAGTTCTTCAAAAATCTCTACTGGCTGATGATCCCCAAATTCAAATCCCCAGCCCAGACTTCCCATGGAGCTCCAAACCCACAAATGCAACTGCCTCCTTCAGGTCTCTATTTTACTATCTCTAAAATATCATACTCACTTCTTTGTTCAACAGACTGTTATAAAATACTCTGTATGGGTCTGGCCCCATCTAGACAGGTCCAAACACATTATCATCTCCACAAACTGAGCCTCCTTCTGTTTCCTCAACTTCATGACTCCACCTAAGGCTGTATGTAGTCCAGAAACCTGGGAATGATCCTTGACTCCTCTTTCATCATCCTGCTCCCAGTTATGAACACACCCTGCCCTATTTTACCTCCTCAGTACCTCTAAAACCTATCCACTTCTGTCTGTCTCCACTGCCCCCACTCTTGAATCACTCTCTCTCCAATGATTACTGCAACGACCTCTAAATTTGCCCTCCACATCTCTTCTCCTTCCTAATCCATTCTCTTCATGCATCCAGGGCAATCTTTTCTTTTAAAAATTTTTAATGTTAATTTATTTCATTGATTAAGTAACATCTTCACATACCTCAACATTTTAAATTAGGTGTATATTAAGAAGTCTTACTTCAAATCCTATTTCCATCCTCCTTACCCTCGTCTCATATAGGTACTACTTTTATTAGAATCCTGTGCACTCCTCTAGCTTTTCTTTGTACAAATGCAAACAAACAGAAATATGTGTTCTTACATGTAAGACAGCATACTGGATACAATATTTTGCATTTTTCACTTTAAAATATCTCCTGGGGATATTTTCACACGGGTGCATTGTGAGCTCCCTCATGTTTTTTCAGAGCTGCATAGCATTCCATTGTACGGCTCTGTCATAGCTTACTTATCCAGTAATCAATAAATAAAGGGCTTCCCTGGTGGCTCAGTGGTAAAGAATTCACCTGCCAATGCAGGAGATACAGGTTTGATTCCTGGGTTGGGAAGATCCCCTGGAGAAGGAAATGGCAGCCCACTCCAGTATTCTTGCCTGGGAAATTCCATGGACAGAGGAGCCTGGTGAGCTATGGACCATGGGGTTGCAAAGAGTCAGACACGACTGAGCAACTGAGCACAAATCAATAAACAATAGGATGAACAAATTCTGATGGTATCAACAACATTACCCACTTTCTACCTGATATCCACACTTCAGAGGTGAACACCCAGGTATATAAAGGATAAAACAATTATAACATCTTGGTGATTCAAACCCTAAAATTTAGTGGCTACCAGTCCTTCAGTTCACCTTTGAAGAAAAGAAAGGATGCTGATGACAAAGGCTGGTGTTCACTCACTCACATGGCATAGAACTGACATTCCTTCCTACTAGCCAAGAACAGCCCCGTTACCTGGAGCCTAGGGCCCACTTCACAAAAACCCTGCAAAGGCTGAGGGTATGTGTCCCTGATGCATCCTTGTAGAAAAGAAAAGAAAACAAGTTTCCTTAATGTACTCCAAGTTGCTGCACTATTTGAATATGAACATCGCTTTACTCCTATGTTAAGAATATCACACATAGCAACCTAAATCCATCAATATTCAAGTTTTTAAAAAGCATATAAAAATATGGCACCTACAGCTTTGGGGAAGACATATGTCTCTCTATTCAATACTTTGAAAACACCATTTCCCCTTAAGTGAATTGTATGGAAAGTTACAAATTCAATTTATTCTACACTCACTTTTCTATTCATTATTGTTGATAATTGTTAATTAATTTGCCCATTTCCATTAATCTTCCCCCAAAGCAATCAGCTAGCAAGTATATTTAATCTTCAAAAGCACATTATGTATGCATATGAATGCATAATTTCAGTGTGTTTTCTTTCTGAACTAAATTGCTTATCTGATCTAGGCCTATCACAAATGTTCATATATTTCCACTGAAATAGAGTAGAATATAAATCAGCATGTACCAAAATGCATTTTCTAGTTTAAAGTTTTAAACATAATCAGCTTCATACGTTAGAACTAACTATAACCAAATCTGTACCTTAAAATAATTATAAGAACAACGAACAAAAGATGTTTTAGAATTATAAAATCAATGATATAATATATTCCAACTTTAAAGTAATTTTAAAAATTAAAGTCTAAAATCCAAAGCAAAAATAAAATAGTAATATCAGAACCAGCTAGCAAAAGACCAAATGCACCAGTGCTTTGAACAAAATGAATAAAACTGAAAATCCCCTTTGTAGACTGTGAAGTAGGAAAGAAATGAAAAGAGAGAAAATATTATATGGAAAGCGCAATAATTTTCTAAGTAAATTAAAACAGAAAACAAAAAATGAAGAAAAGCCCCTTGGTAAGAACCATAAATCATTATATCTTTAAAAACAGTATTTAGAAGAAATCTCAATTGAAAACTGATGATAAAATTAGTATAAAAAAATTCAACAACCTCCTAAATTCAGCGAATATTAAAACAAATTCCTAAAAACAAAACTCTCACATCATAACAGCACAATTTTATTCATATCTACTTAAATACTATAAAATAGCAAATAGGCATCAGGTGTTTGGCTGCTTATTCTCTTAATCCTTTATTCTCATATTTTTAAATAGTTTCTCTTAAAATGGCATTATTCAATAGTTTGAAATAACATTCAGTGCTATAATCTATATGAGCCGTCACAGAGTCTGTTAGCTGTTGTCTTGTCCTAGGATACACAATATGCAGCAGTAAAAGAGACGTTTCCCCTCCTCTTCCTTTCTCCTTTAGCACATTAACCACTAAAAATCCACCACAACTTTAGTCCAGAGGCTATTTTTATTCTTCTCTTCTTCCCTTTAGTCCCATTTTATATGACAAGTCTCTATGCATGCATGCATGTGTGCTAAAGTCACCTCAGTCATGTCTGACTCTGCGACTGTAGCCCATCAGGCTCCTCTGTCCATGGGATTCTCCAGGCAAGAATACTGGAGTGGACTGTCCTGCCCTCCTCAACATGTCTCTTTACACTAAAGCAAAAACCTTCCCAATTAAATATTATAACTGACAAACTTACTTTCTACTTGTGTGGGGAAAGAATTATGTTTATTTTATACATGTGTCTACCCAGAAACCCACTCTGCATTATGTAAGGTTAATGAAATACGGCATATTTTTTCTTTTCTCCCCAGAATGATTATGCTGAAAGAATAAGAAGAGCAAAAATAATTCTGCCTCATGTTTTCACAGCATTTGAATAAAACTGGCTGATATTTACTGAGCATACAGCATGCCAGGCTCTATGATAAGTGCTTACACAGAGCATTGGATTCAGTTCTTACAGCCCTAAATGGTAGGTATTATCCCCATTTTACAAATGAGGAAATTGAGGCTCAAAGAGGTTAACTTACTCTCCCAATGTCACATAATTATTTAATAAGTTCAAAACTGGGTTTCAAACATGGATTTTTCTCCAGATCCTCCTCTTAACCAATATATATACTTTTCTACTGAGTCACTTACAAATCACATCCGTATACCTGGTCTAGTATAATCCCTGTTTCCTGTTTATACTGGAGAATCAATGGAAGTCTTATTGGAAAGAATTTAGAAGACCTGACTCTGACTCAGTATAGGAATTCCCACTTTGAGCATCTCTAGCTTTTAGTTACACTCATATACTGACAGAGAAGTCACAGCTGCTTGAAGCAAACATCTACACTGCTGGATGGTCACAACTGTTTAAAAAGTTCTATTAAGTCCAGGACAAATGTACATTTTTAATGGATTTCCCTCCCCTCCATGGGTGTCATTCTTTTAGAGCAACTAAGACTAATTCTTAATCTTTTCCATATGCTACTGCTAAGTCACTTAGTCATGTCCAACTCTGTGCTACCCCATAGATGGCAGCCCACCAGGCTCTGCCGTCCCTGGGATTCTCCAGGCAAGAACACTGGAGTGGACTGCCATTTCCTTCTCCAGTGCATGAAAGTGAAAAGTAAAAGTGAAGTCTCTCAGTCATGTCTGACTCTTCTCAACCCCATGGACTGCAGCCTACCAGGCTCCTCCGTCCATGGGATTTTCCAGGCAAGAGTACTGGAGTGGGTTGCCATTGCCTTCTCCTTTTCCATATGACACCTATTTAAATAACTATAGCCATTTGTGATCTTTTCACATCTTTCATTTAGTTAGGTCCTTTCCTTTGGAAATGACAGAACCCCAAGCAAAAATCAAGAGTAAGCAAGAAGGCTCGTGTTGAGGTTATGCTTCAGGCATGCCTCAATCCAGAGGCTCAAATGATGTCACCAGAATCTGGGTTCTCTTCAACTCTCATCTCTGTATCCATCAATATGGCTTCATTCTCAAGTTCAGTTATGGCAATATGGCATTCCAGCAGCACCAGGGTTATATTTTGCAAGGATCAATCTGATTCAAAAGTATGTGCTCTCCCCCAGCACACCCAGAAAATATCTGGTTGTATTTTTCTGGCCCAGATCAGTTCACACGTCCCCCCCAGACAAATCATGCAGGCCAGGAAAAACACCCCACTCTGCAGACTGGGGCATCCACTCCACCCAAACAAACATGGAATAAGAATAGGGGTAGGGATAGCTTCCTGGACAAAAATAATAGCTATTCCAGGCATCATGCTTGTTTTAGGTAGAATATGTCAGTTATAACATGACTACAGAAATGAACTCAGGATTTCACATGTGCATGAACTAGCATGGATTACATGAAAAGCGGAATCATTGTTTCACATTTCTGTGCTGTATTTATAATTCAAACTTATACAATGGTAATTGAAGGTATTTTTCCCAAGTCCCAAGTACTCATTTTGTGCTAACTGTGCCTCTAGCCTACTCCTTAGAGAGATTCTACTTATTGTCACTTATTATGACTCCTGTACCTTCATCTGACAGGTTTATAATTTGGAGGCCGTTCACTTGAATTTTATTATAACATAAGACCAGTTAGATACATTTGGCTGCGGAGAAATTTTTTTTCAGAAAAATCATCTCAAAATGGCCGAAACAATGAGAATGATTTATTATCTCCCCAAACAAGAAGTCATGAAGTTGGCTGACTCTGAGATACTTAATTTGCCAGCCTGATGACATCAGTGGGGACTGGGTTTCCTTCCATCCTTTCACTCTGCCATCCTCAGTGTTTGACTCAGCAGCTCCAATGGACAGGGTATGGCAACTGCCAACCCAAGCATCACCCACAAACCAAAATCAGTAGGACTCTGACAAACCGTTTCTTCATGAGCATCTCTTTTTAAGAAATAAAGCATTCCCAGATGGCCTTCTCCACAGCCTTCTGCTCATGGCTTGCCAGCTGTGAACTATATCACGTATTTATCCCTAAACCAGTCACATACAGAAATATGAGACAACCACAAGTGGTTGAGTGAAACATGACCACATGTAGAAGAGGGGGTGCCTGAACAAAATAAGGTTCTTTTAACAAGGAAGAAGAGGGGATGAGCTCTGAGAGGTAGCAGAAACAAGTTAAAATCAATCATACTCTCATCACCCCAGAAACAGATCTGATTAACATTGTGGTGTATCTGCTTCCAGACTTTTTTCTATTTTTGTTGCTTCTCTTAAAAGGTTTTCATTCATTCATTTGCTTGACAAATATTTATTGAAAATCTACTACTTCCCACCTGTGTTCTAGGCATTGGAGATATGGTGGTGATAGAGGCAAGGAAACAGTTGGATACAGCTTCTCAGACAGTGTTAGATGCCAGGTAGCTTAATTAAAAAGGGATAAAGCGCGAGGAGGGTACAGTGGGCAAAGAGAGATGGTAAGGTGAGGGCAGGACTATCTGAGTGGAGTTCTGAGAGAGGTGAGAGTGAGTCACATGAGGATCCAAAGAAGGTGAAGCCTAGATGCAGAGGTTCTGAGACCCCTGTCCATGAGCGCTCGCCATGTCCGAAAGCCAGCCAAAGGACCAGAGTGGCCCCATCATCAGGTGAGTGAGTAGGGGAGATGTAAGTGATACCTCTGGTCAGGAATGAGTCCTTACGGGGCCTGAAAGGTCCTTATGAGGCCTTTGGTTTTATTCTTGGTGAGATGAGAAAGCCTTGGAGAGCTGAGCTGGGGACATGTGGACTGACTTACATTTTGTGATGTTTTCTCAGGCTGCTCTTTGTAGAAGAGACTATGGACACAAAATTCTAGGAAGTAGACTTTTTCAAGAATTTCTGCAGCTTTTTAATGTCTTTTTTTCCCCTGGTTTACAAGAACAACGCTCTAGCTTTCTCTTGTATCTCTGACAGTCTCTTTCAATTTTCTGTTTTAGACCATACCTGGCCAACAGAAATATATGATGAGAGCCACAGATTTAAAGTTTGTAGTAAAAAAAAAGTGAAGTAAAAAGAAACAGATGAGCTTGAATTTAATATTTTACTTAACCCATATTTCCTAAATAAAGTTTCCGCAATTAACTAATACAAAAATTTTAATGAAATATTTCACAAGCTTTTCCTTGTATAAAGTCTTTGAAATCTAATTATATTTTATGCAGACAGCACAGCACAATTCTCACTAACCATGTGTGGTCACTGCTCACCACATTGGACGTGGAAGTTTGGGACAATAGTCTCTACTTGTTCTATATTCCTTTTAATGTATCCCTTATGCTATATCATACCTTTAATATCTGTGGGCTTAATTTCATGAATATTTAAATTTTAAAAGGTCTAGCTAACTTTTGGAGAAGGCAATGGCACCCCACTCCAGTACTCTTGCCTGGAAAATCCCATGGACGGAGGAGTCTGGAAGGCTGCAGTCCATGGGGTCGCTGAGGGTCAGACACGACTGAGCAACTTCACTTTTACTTTTCACTTTCATGCATTGGAGAAGGAAATGGCAACCCACTCCAGTGTTCTTGCCTGGAGAATCCCAGGGACGGGGGAGCCTGGTGGGCTGCCATCTATGGGGTAGCACAGAGTCAGACACTACTGAAGTGACTTAGCTAGCTTAGCTAGCTAACTTTAATACCCTGTATCAGTCAGATATGTTAGGTGGATCTTGTCTCATTCTATTGTCTCTTTAGATTAACTTTTTATTTTCAAATATTTTAATTCAAAAACACACTTATACAATTGACTGCAGGCTAGTAATAGTTCACGATATTTACCTGAAAAAGGCAGAATGAATACTGACAACCTTTATATCCTTTCTGTTCTGTTTTGTTCAGCTGCTCAGTTGTGTCTGACTCTTTGTGACTCCATGGACTGCAGCACGCCAGGCTTCCCTGTCCTTCACTATCCCCTGGAGTTTGTTCAACTTATGTGCATTGAGTTGATGATGCCATCCATCCTTTAATTAATTGGATAAATTTTATTAACCTTAGAAAAGATGTAAATCTGATCTACTTTTTCTTTCTTTTAAGTTTATGTGAGAACTATGTTAATATCCTCACACAGCACAAAACTGCATGCTTCCAAAAGTGCATTCCTAGTCTTTTAAAAATTTGAGTATGGTATTCAGTACATGGTACAGAAGTGGCACATAGAAGGGGATGATCAGTGTGAGATAAAGGACTAAGTGAATATATACAGAGCAGCTCAGAAGGCACCAGGAGCAGCGGGAGGCACACTGCCTTGGGAAATGGAACAGACTCCCATTCGGTGTGAAGATCAACCACCACCAGGAATGACAAACTCAAGTTCCCTGCATGTGTAAATCTAAGAAGCAAAATCTAATGAGATTATGGGAAGTTACCTGATTTTTGGTTTGTTTCTTAGGTGGTATTGTGGTTGTTTGTCCCAGCAAGAAACAGGCATAGCCCAGAGCCCAGAGCATTATAGGCTTCCATATGTCTCACTTTCCTCTCTCTCCTAAGAGTACCGTTGGTTTGAGGGGAAAAAACAAGGACAATCAAAACTCACTTGAAAGGAATAAATATTTACATCTATGACATAGGAGACTTCAAATTTTTAATTTTTAAATTTTTATTTTATAAAATTTTATTTTCATTTTTCGTATTGGAAATATGAGACCCACAGCATTGAAATAATATGAAAAGGTATGAATTCAAAAGTAAAAGTCTCCTTGTCCATTTGTAACCTTAATTTCTAATACTACTCTCCAAAGAAATTTCTGTAACAGTATA
Organism: Bos grunniens; assembly: GCF_055505025.1. Classification (NCBI taxonomy): domain Eukaryota; kingdom Metazoa; phylum Chordata; class Mammalia; order Artiodactyla; family Bovidae; genus Bos; species Bos grunniens. The sequence goes on from NC_141190.1 coordinate 12,770,791, forward strand.
TTCTTCTTAAAATTATCCATGCATACTATATTCATACATGTTTATATGTAATCTTTTCATAAAAATGAGATTGTACTCTACATATTTTACAACTTGCTTTTTCCCCTTCAACACATACACTGGACATGTCTCTGTCAGTAAATATAAATATACTTCCTTCATTTTAAAGCTGAAGAGCGAGAATAAGGAATTTAAGCCAAATCAATGAGCCAAAACTTTCTGGAATTTCACTTTTAAATATATCTTTCAAAGAGAAAAAGTGTTTAAGACATTCTCTTGCAGAAACAATGAGAAAACTGAGCTCATATTCCACAGAAAAATCAAAAGACCTCAGAAGGGTAATATATGGTCAATACAATGCAACCATTCACCTTTTAACTGAAACTAAGAATCTGAGAAAGTAAGTATTTTACTTTCCCTGAAAAGTGGGTGTGATTCTACCGGGGGAAAAAAAAGAATGATTTCAAATGTCCTTATTTCAAACACAGTTTGGTTACAAGGCCTCTTCTTTTATTTTCTCATAAGCAGAGAATCAGAATGAAAGTCCCTCCCCATCGTTTCCCTGGTGGTGGCTCAGAGGGCAAAGCATCTGTCTACAATGTGGGAAACCCAGGTTCAATTCCTGGGTTGGGAGGATCCCCTGGAGAAGGAAATGGCACCCCACTCCAGTACTCTTGCCTGGAAAACCCCATGGACAGAGTATCCTGGTAGGCTACAGTCCATGGGGTCGCAAAGAGTCGGACACGACTGAGCGACTTCACTTTCACTTTCCCCATCGCTTAAAAGCAATATTCATGCATCAAACTTCACATTTCAAATCAGTCTTTTGCTGGGAAAACTCTCTCAGCAGTTCTTTGCCAACTGTAAGGTTCCTGGCAGAACACTGCCTGTAGCCATAGGGAACACAGACAGCAGTCAAGCTGCAGCCTGCACCTCATTCAAGGACTGTTCCCCCAGGCCAGCTCCCTGCTTTGGGCATGTTCTTCTTTGGTGCCAGACCTCAGCTCTCTCCCTCTTCTGTCTGGGTTGGATCAGACTGCATTCCAGGACCAAGCACTGACCTCTGGCTCTGCTCTGGTTTCCCCTTGGGACGTTGATTCCTGCCATTCACGAGACATCACAAATACAGCAAGGATGGCTTCCTCCCACAACCTGGAAAGGCTCCTGGATACTGGCACTAGCAGATCCATGGCACCTCCAACTCCATACCCATGAGCAGGAGACAATGCACCCATGCCCCACCTCCTTGGGTACCACACTGGCTGCTCTGCTTCTCCACGAGGACACGGAACAGCTTCCAGAGAAGCCAAGTCAGGAATGTGAGGGCAAAGGTCAGGCTGACTGGGGTCACACACAACTTCTAATTCGTAAGCTAGAGTGAGCCATTTTTTAAAATATTTATTTATTTATTTGGCTGCACTGGTTCTTAGTTGTGGTATGCAGGATCTAGTTCCCTGACCAGGGATCAAACTCTGACCCCCTATGTTGGGAGTGCAAATCTTAACCCCAGACCATGAGGAAGGTCCCTAGAGTGGGCCATTTAACCCAAGACTTCATTAACTCACTGATAACATTGGGTTAATGACAGCACTTTCATAATATGGTTAAATAAAATCTTATTTAAAAAGATTAAATAACCCCTATTATTTATTGTGCTTAATAAAGTTCAGTTAGGTAATAACACTATTACTGTGCTCACCACAATGCATGAAGCTTAGTATATGCTTAATAAGTATTAGTGGAAATGACAATAACAATGGTGATGGTGATGATGATAATGATAATGATGAAAACAATGATGACAATGATGATGCTAGACCTCGCCAGAAGACTTTAGAACTACTGGCTTCCTAAATAATTAACACGAAGAGCAAGAAGAGATTAAAAAAAAAAAAAAAAAGCCTTCTTACATGAACAGTGCAAAGAAATAGAGGAAAACAAAGAATGAGAAAGACTAGAGATCTCTTCAAGAAAATTAGAGCTACCAAGGGAACACTTCATGCAAAGATGGGCACAATAAAGGACAGAAACAGCAAGGATCTAACAGAAGAAGAAGAGATTAAGAGATGGCAAGAATATACAGAACTATACAAAGAAGGTCTTATGACCCAGATAACCACGATGGTGTGGGCACTCACCTAGAGCCAGACATCCTGGAATGTAAAGTCAGGTGGGCCATCACTACAAACAAAGCTAGTGGAGGTGATGGAATTCCAGCTGAGCTATTTCAAATCCTAAAAGATGATGCTGTTAAAGTGCTGCACTCAAAATGCCAGCAAATTTGGAAAACTCAGCAATGGCCACAGGACTGGAAGGTCAGTTTTCATTTCAATCCCAAGAAGGACAGTGCCAAATAAGGTTCAAACTACCAGATAATTGCACTCACTTCACATGCTAGCAAGGTAATGTTCAAAATCCTTCGAGCTGAGCCTCAACAGTATGTGAACCAAGAACCTCCAGATGTTCAAGCTGGGTTTAGAAAAGGCAGATGAACCAGAGATCAAATTGTCAACATCCACTGGACCAAAGAAAAAGCAAAAGAGTTCCAGAAAAACATCTAATTCTGCTTCATTGACTACACTAAAGCCTTTGACTGCGTGGATCACAACAACCTGGAAAATTCTTAAAGATATGGGAATACCAGACCACCTTATCTGTCTCCTGAGAAACTTAAATGTAGTTCAAGAAGCAACAGTTAGAACCAGACATGGAACAATGGACTAGTTTAAAACTGGGAAAGGAATACATCAAGGCGGTATATTGTCACTCTGCTTATTTGACTTATATGCAGAGTACAACATGCAAAATGCCAGGCTGAATGAAGCACAAGCTGGAATCAAGGTTGCTGGCAGAAATATTAACAACCTCAGATATGCAGATGAGATACCACTCCAATGGTAGAAAGCAAAGAGGAACTAAAGAGCCTTTTGATGAAGGTAAAAGAGGAGAGTGAAAATGGTGTGAAAAAGCTGCTTAAAACTCAACATTCAAAAAACTAAGATCATGGCACCCAGTTCCCTCACTTCATGGCAAACAGATGGGGAAAAGGTGGAAACAGTGACTGACTTAATTTTCTTGGGCTCCAAAATCACTTCGGACTGTGCCTGAAAGTGAAAGTGAAGTTGCTCAGTCGTGTCCAACTATTTGCGACACCATGGACTGTAGCCCACCAGACTCCTCCATCCATGGAATTTTCCAGGCAAGAGTACTGGAGTGGGTTGCCATTTCCTCCTCCAGGGGATCTTCCTGACCCAGGGATCGAACCCAGATCTCCCACATTGCAAGGCAGATGCTTTACCGTCTAAGCTACAGGGAAGCCCTCGGACTGTGACTTACCTATAACAAACCTAGACAGCACATTAAAAAAACAGAGACATCACTTTGCTGACAAAGGTCCATATAGTCAAACCTATGGTTTTTCCAGTAGCCATGTACAGATGTGAGAGTTGGACCATAAAGAAGGATGAGTGCCAAAGAACTGATGCTTTTGAATTGTGGTGCTGGAGAAGACTCTTGAGAATCCCTTGAACTTCAAGGAGATGAAACTAGTCAATCCTAAAGAAAATCAACCCAGAATACTCATTGGAAGGACTGATGCTGAAGCTGAAGCTCCAATACTTTGGCCAGATACAAAGAGCCGACTTGTTGGAAAAGACCCTGATGCTGGGAAAGATTGAAGGCAGGAGGAGAAGAGGGGTGACAGAAGGTAAGACGGTTCGATGGCATCACCGACTCAATAGACGTGAGTTTGAGAAAACTCCGAGAGAAAGCGAGGGACAGGGAAGCCTGGTGTCATGGCGTCTCAGAGGGTGGGGCATGACTTAGCAACTGAACCACCACAACTAATTAACTCCCTAGAATCATGCCCCATTAACTTTCCTACATATCAAGGAGTGAGATGCCTGGATCCTTCCAGAGAAAGGTACTCTGATAAAGCTATGGCAGTGCCCTGAAATGTCCACCTACACTTACCCAGAATCCTCCAAAACTACAAGGTAAAGCCTTACCACTTTCCATGTTCTTGAGGCTTCCAAGAGTTCATCTGAGGCTTGTACAATTTTCTAACACTCATCCTGGAGCCATGTTTCCTCTTCCCACAAACCTGCCCAGTCATCTTGTATTACTTTTGTTCCTTGCTCATACTTTCGATTCCATATTTAACATCTTTAAACACAGTAAACTTGGGTATCTGAGGTTCAGTATTTGATAACTGCATCGAAAGTCTACAGGCCAAATCGGGCTGTGTGTCGTGTCTGTTAGTAGTGCCTGGCTTCCTAAGGATTTGATGATGTGCTGACTGTGAGCCTGGGTTTCCTGGGACTTTGTGGGGATTCTGTGAAGCCTGTAATGAAGATGTGTTTCTCCAGGGGCCATCTGCATCCATTTCTGCCAGGTCAGGCAGCATTGTCAATCCAGGATCCCTTTACATCAAATTCTAGTTTGGGTTTTTGGTTTGTTTCTTCCTTACACCTCAGGAGTGGTCCCCAGAAGTGCCTGCTTCTGGTTACAAATTCTTAAGAGACACTTTACACCACACAGTGCCAGGGTTAAGAAAGGCAAATTTCCCTGCTAAATCCCTTGCAAGCCCGCACCCCCACAGGTCACTCTTTTAAGGTCCTAAATTCCAATGGTAGCTTCAAGCTCACTCCCCCATTCTGTAAAAGCCCTGGGTTTCTGTCTTGCCTCCAGAATGCAGTCCTTATAGACCAGGTTCTAGGTCACCAAAAATCAGCAACTATCCCACAGGAGGCCACCAGCTTCCATGCTGGTTTTCCTCTCTGCTTTCTCTACATTTCAGGATTATAAGCATTTCTCGCACTTTTTAGCCAGACCAGCCTTGTGATTTAAATGACAAATATTTTTCACATTTTATCCAGCATTTCTAGGGTTTTACATTAGATAAGTTTTACAAAATAGCTAGTCCATCCATGATACAACCAGGAATAGCCTGGATTTTAATCTGATGTTAAAATTTACTCAGTATTTTGTTTCCAGGGATTAGAATGACTTGTCTGCCTCTCCTTGTCATCTGCTTCAATAATCATGGTGTTCCTGCTATACTGTGAAGCCCCCATGAACTCACCTGTCTGAGTTGTCTCTTATTACCTCCTCTCATTTTCCATTAAGCTCTGGCTCTTCACCACGAATTTTCCCAACCAGGTCTGCCCACAGGAGAAAGGTTACTGCATAATTATTATTTTATTCTGTGACTTCAAGCAAGATTTCTAGGAAATTTAGTTCTTGACAGGTACCATAAAATTACACAAAGAAAGATGGGGATTAATTACATTCTCGTTAAGATAAGTCCTACTCTTAAGAGATGATATGGAATAATATGGCACTTTATACATTATCTGTCATAAAATACACCACACACAAAACTATCTAATTATGTTTCCAACCACCTCAGGGATATAACTGTCTACATCCTATAATGCCTTCATTATCTTAAAATTAATCATGAAAGACTCTGAAAAGATTCACTAATAGCCCCTGCAAAACATACTAAATACCCCCATATTGTCCTTTCTCTGAAGCTCAAGTATTGGGATTTCAAGCCTAGCCTCTGAGATAAACAGCCTGGGTCTGAGTCCTTACTCTGATCCTTAGAGGTGAGAGCCAACAGCAGGTCACTTCATCTCTGTGAGCCTCCAGTCCTCACTTACACAACAGAGATAACAGCTCCTCCTTTCTAGAACCATATCAGGGTTTAAATAAGAGCATTTATAAAAGCCTTGGTACAGTTCCTGGTACCTGGGTTGCCTTCAATAAAAAAACAGCTAAAAGAATGAATTCTATTACTACCTAATTTTTAAAAAATACCCAGCATTCTTATAAATGGAGTAGTAAGCACAACTGGACCAACATCAGTAAAGTGTAAGGAAGCCAAGAGATTTGTTTAAGGACTGGAGATTAATGTGTGCTGGCCTGATCACTCTTCTACTTGTTACTCTGTGGAGCCAACCCACTCTCCAAGATGGTCAGTCATGAGAAAGCCTAAATCCAGGATCTGTAATAGCTGGTTGTTTGACCTGGTATCATTGACTTGGTATCAATCTATACTATTGCCCGGTTCATTTATCAGCTGTTTGTGCTCTTGTCCACTCTGGGGAAGACACAAGCTCCCAGCCACTGTACAGGCTGCTCCTCTGCCTGGAATACTCTGTGGTCTTCCTTGGGTGCTGCTAAGTTGCTTCAGTTGTGTCTGACTCTGTGCGACCCCATAGACGGCAGCCCACCAGGCTCCCCCATCCCTGGGATTCTCCAGGCAAGAATACTGGAGTGGGCTAGTGGGCAAGAATATGCCATTCCTTGGGCTAAGTCCTACTTATTCTCTAGATACCAGGTTGGATGCCACTTCCTCCAGATTCTCCAGAGTTACTAAGTGCCCTGCTCAAAATTCCTAGAGCATTTCCTCATCACAACATCAACTACACTGGACTATGATTAAATGCTCATGTTTTTGGATCCTCGGTAAGGTAAGATATATTAGGATAGGAATCATGTTTTTCCTTGATCAGAACTAAATCCAAACACTAGTAGAATGGCTGACAGGCGTTAAATACTGGTAGGATGAATGAATGAATGAAACTTGACAAACTATACTAAAGACTTCTTTTTTCTACAGACATTATTTAGAGGTATTAGAAATATCAAAGGTGTTTGCTCACTCAAGCAGTGATCATTAGACCTAAATATCTAACAGAGGTAATCAAACTGAAGAACTGGCACAGACATACACTTAAAACACTATCTTCTTGGTGAAAGCCAAGTAGAGCCTTAAGGCAAGAATACTTCACCAGGGAATCTTCCCCACCCAAGGACTGAATCTGCATCTCCTGCTCTGGCGGGCACATTCTTTATCACTGAGGCACTATGTGGTACCCAGTCACTAAATAAACATTATCCAAATAACTGAATAGCACCCTTGCATTTTTCACTCATCAACCTCAACACTGCCTATGGTTAAATCGTTAACTTTCAGCAATCCACCTCCAGCCTTCATTTTGGGGATGTACTTTAAATAATACTATAGTTGATCTTTCTTTTTTTTCAGTGAATATATATGGTATTCTATTAATTTCATTTAGGAGCTTTTAAAAATAATATGATGGTCCAGTGGTTAAAACTCCACACTTCCACTGCAGGGGGCATGGTTTGATCCCTGGGTCAGGAAGTTCCACATGCCATGCAGTGCGGACAAAAGATAAAATCAATCAATAAGCAAATGTATATCAGGTGATCACTAATATTTTACTAGTATGTAGACAGGTGTTTTTCTTTTCATTAATTGTGGGATGAGGGCTTTTTAATTTTTTGTTTTTATTGAAATACAGTTGACTCACAATGTTGTGTTAGTTTCTGGTGTACAAGAAAGTGATTCAGTGACACATTTTTTTCCATATAGGTTATTACAAGGAACTGAATATACTTCCCTGTGTTATACAGTCGGACTCCGTTGTTCATCTATTTTATATATAGCAGTTTGTATCTGCTAATCCCAAACTCCTAACTTTCCTCTTTGGTAACCATGAGTTTGTTTTCTATCTCTGAGATTCTGTTTCTGTTTCACAGATAAGTTCATTTGTCATGTTTTAGATTCCACGTATCAGTTGAGTTCAGTTGCTCAGTCGTGTCTGACTCTCTGCGACCCCATGAACCGCAGCACGCCAGGCCTCCCTGTCCATCACCAACTGCCAGAGTCCACCCAAACTCATGTCCATTGAGTTGGTGATGCCATCCAACCGTCTCATCCTCTGTCGTCCCCTTCTCCTCCTGCCCTCAATCTTTCCCAGCATCAGGGTCTTTTCCAATGAGTCAGCTCTTCGCATGAGGTGGCCAAAGTATGGGAGTTTCAGTTTCAACATCAGTACTTCAAAGAACACCCAGGACTGATCTCCTTTAGGATGGACTGGTTGGATCTCCTCGCAGTCCAAGGGACTCTCAGGAGTCTTCTCCAACACCACAGTTCAAAAGCATCAATTCTTCAGCACTCAGCTTTCTTTATAGTCCAACTCTCACATCCATACATGACCACTGGAAAAATCACAGCCTTGACTAGACAGACCTTTGTTGACAAAGTAATGCCTCTGCTTTTTAATATGCTGTCAAGGTTGGTCATAACTTTCCTTCTAAGGAGTAAGCATCTTTTAATTTCATGGCTTCAATCACCATCTGCAGTGATTTTGGAGCCCAGAAAAATAAAGTTAGCCACTGTTTCCCCATCTATTTGCCATGAAGTGATGGGGCCGGATGCCATGATCAGATCCCTGGGTCAGGATGATCCCTTGGAGAAGGGAATGGCTACTCACTCCAGTATTCTTGCCTGGAGAATCCCACGATGGAGGAGCCTGGCAGGCTACAGTCCATGGGTTGCAAAGAGTTGGACATGACTAAGCTACTAACACTTTTTTATACACACACACACACATATATACACAAGCACACACACAAATATGTGCTTTCCTGGTGGCTCAATGGTAAAGAACCCGTCTGCCAATGCAGGAGATGCAGGTTTGATCCCTGGATCAGGAACATCCCCTGGAGAAGGAAATGGCAACCCACTCCAGTATTCTTGCCTGGGAAACCCCATGAACAGAGGAGCCTGGTGGGCTTCAGTCCATGGGATTGCAAAAGAGTCGGACATGACTTAGCAACTAAACAACAACATACATACATATGTATGTGTGTGTACCTACCTCTTCTTTATCCATTCACCTGTCAGTGGGCAATTAGGTTGTTTCCATGTCTTGGCTATTATAAATAGTGCTGCTATGAACATATAGGTGCATATACCTTTTTGAGTTACAGATTTTTCTGGATATATACCAGAGGGATTTCTGGGGTATATGGCAATTTGATTTTTCATTTTTGTGGGAACTGACATACTGTTTTCACAAGTGAACTTATTTATGAAACAGAAACAGACTCACAGATATAAAGAACAGACTTGTGGTTGCCAAGGTTGTGGGGAGGGATGGACTGAAAGTTTGGGATTAGCAGATGCAAACTATTATTTATAGAACAGATAACTCTCCAAAGAAGCTGCACCAATTTAAATTCCCACCAACAGTGTAGGCAGGTCCCCTTTTCTCCACACCCTCTTTAGCATTTATTACTTGTGACTTTTTTATATGGACCATAGCCCACCAGGCTCCTCTGTCCATGGGATTCTCCCAGCAAGGATATCATGCCCTTCTCTGGGGGATGATCTTGACCCAGGGATCGAACCCGTGACTCTTACATCCCCTGCACTGGCAGGCAGGTTCTTTACCACTAACGTCACCTGGGAAGGCCTGCTGATTCTTTACTCAGTCTTAAAATCAGGTTTTTTTTACCCCTAACATTTCCTACTACCATCAAAGTACACTGTAATGCTTGATGGTAAGGACTGAGCTCTGAATACAAAGCCACACAAACTCCTCCAGGAAACAGTTGCTGGGCAGCCTGCTAAGCACCCAACATGGGAATGTTACATTCCCACTGGGCGTGGGCTTCCGCACTGAGATTCATGTGACCACTGATGCAGCGTTTCTGTGAAGAGCTTAAACACCACCTCAGTTCAGTTCAGTCACTCAGTCATGTCTGACTCTTTGTGACCCCATCAACCAGAGCACACCAGGCCTCCCTGTCCATCACCTGCTCCCAGAGTCCACCCAAACCCATGTCCATTGAGTCGGTGATGCCATCCAACCATCTCATCCTCTGCTGTCCCCTTCTCCTCCTGCCCTCAATCTTTCCCAGCATCAGGGTCTTTTCAAATGAGTCAGCTTTTCGCATGAGGTGGCCAAAGTATGGGAGTTTCAGTTTCAACATCATCAGTCCTTCCAAAGAACACCCAGGACTGATCTCCTTTAGGATGGACTGGTTGGATCTCCTTGCAGTCCAAGGACTCTCAGGAGTCTTCTCCAACACCACAGTGCAAAAGCATCAATTCTTTGGTGTTCAGCTTTCTTTATACTCCAACTCTCACATCCATACATGACCACTGGAAAAACCATGGCCTTGACTAGATGGACCTTTGTTGACAAAGTAATGTCTCTGATTTTTAATATGCTGTCTAGGTTGGTCATAACTTTCCTTCCAAGGAGTAAGCGTCTTTTAATTTCATGGCTGCAATCACCATCTGCAGTGATTTTGGAGCCCAGAAAAATAAAGTCAGCCACTGTTTCCACTGTCTCCCCATCTATCTGCCATGAAGTGATGGGACCAGATGCCATGATCTTAGCTTTCTTAATGTTGAGCTTTAAGCCAACTTTTTCACTCTCCTCTTAGAGGCTCTTTAGTTCTTCACTTTTTGTCATAAGGGTGGTGTCGCCTGCGTATCTGAGGTTATTGATATTCTCCTGGCAATCTTCATTCCAGCTTGTGCTTCCTCCAGCCCAGCATTTCACATGATGTACTCTGCACAGAAGTTAAATAAGCAGGGTGACAATGTACAGCCTTGACGTACTCCTTTTCCTATTTGGAACCAGTCTGTTGTTCCATGTCCAGTTCTAACTGTTCCTTCCTGACCTGCATACACGTTTCTCAAGAGACAAGTCAGGTGGTCTGGTATTCCCATCACTTTCAGAATTTTCCACAGTTTATTGTGATTCACACAAAGGCTATGGCATAGTCAATAAAGCAAAAATAGATGTTCTTCTGGAACTCTCTTGCTTTTTCGATGATCCAGCAGATGTTGGCAATTTTATCTCTGGTTCCTCTGCCTTTTCTAAAACCAGCTTGAACATCTGGAAGTTCAAGGTTCACGTATTGCTGAAGCCTGGCTTGAGAATTTTGAGCATTACTTTACTAACATGCGAGATGAGTACAATTGTGTGGTAGTTTGAGCATTCTTTGGCATTGCCTTTCTTTGGAGTTGGAATAAAAACTGACCTTTTCCAGCCCTGTGGCCATTGCTGAGTTTTCCAGATTTGCTGACATATTGAGTGCAGCACTTTTACAGCATCATCTTTCAGGATTTGAAATATCTCAACTGGAATTCCATCACCTCCACTAGCTTTGTTCATAGTGATGCTTTCTAAGGCCCACTTGACTTCACATTCCAGGATGTCTGGCTCTAGGTGAGTGATCACACCATCGTGATTATCTGGGTCATGAAGATCTTTTTTGTACAGTTCCTCTGTGTATTCTTGCCATCTCTTCTTCATATCTTCTGCTTCTGTTAGATTCCTACCATTTCTGTCCTTTATTGACCCCATCTTTGCATGAAATGTTCCTTTGGTATCTCTGATTTTCTTGAAGAGATCTCTAGTCTTTCCCATTCTGTTGTTTTCCTCTATTTCTTTGCATTGATCACTGAGGAAGGCTTTCTTATCTCTCCTTGCTATTCTTTGGAACTCTGCATTCAGATGTTTATATCTTTCCTTTTCTCCTTTGCTTTTCACTTCTCTTCTTTTCACAGCTATTTGTAAGGCCTCCTCAGACAGTCATTTTGCTTTCTTGCATTTATTTTTCTTGGGGATGGTCTCGATTCCTGTCTCCTGTACAATATCATGAAACTCTGTCCATAGTTCATCAGGCACTCTATTAGATCTAGTCCCTTAAATCTATTTCTCACTTCCACTGTATAGTCATAAGGGATTTGATTTAGGTCATACCTGAATGGTCTAGTGGTTTTCCCTACTTTCTTCAATTTCAGCCTGAATTTGGCAATAAGGAGTTAATGATCTGAGCCACAGTCAGCTCCTGGTCTTGCTTTTGTTGACTGTGTAAAGCTTCTCCATCTTTGGCTGCAAAGAATATAATCAATCTGATTTCGGTGTTGACCATCTGGTGATGTCCATGTGTAGAGTCTTCTCTTGTGTTGTTGAAAGAGGGTGTTTGCTATGACCAGTGCGTTCACTTGGCAGAATTCTATTAGCCTTTGCCCTGCTTCATTCTGTACTCCAAGGCCAAATTTGCCTGTTACTCCAGGTGTTTCTTGACTTCCCACTTTTGCATTCCAGTCCCCTATAATGAAAAGGACATCCTTTTTGGGTGTTAGTTCTAGGAGGTCTTGTAGGTCTCATAGAACCGTTCAACTTCAGCTTCTTCAGCATTACTGGTCGTGGCATAGCCTTGGATTACCGTGATATTGAATGTTACCACCACCTGGCTTCCAGCTAAACTACTGCTCATTCTCGGTCTTTCTAGGGAGAAAATTCCTCAGCACTTTCTGCACAGGTTTATCTCTGATCTGAACAACCTGTGTTTTCATTAAGAATACATAATTCAGAAGAGCACCTGGAGGGACCATCTGATCTTTGCTTGGCATCTACCCACATACCCAACAAGCAGGATAACTGCCGTGGGGGCCTGCACACTCTGTCAATGCCAAATGGCCAAGGATGATTGCCCTGCCTTGGCTAAGGAAGACTGATCTGCTTCAAACATAGGAAAAGACTGGTGAAACTTGCCTGCTGCTAGATACCTGTTCATATTTCTCTACGCAGGTCAGTGATCTTTTTCTTCCCATACACATTCCTCTGAAGCTAACGAGGAGGCCAGCTGTGGCACCTGGGTTAACATTCCCATGTGTTTCTGTCCCTGACGCCATGACACAGGAACAAGCTAAGACATGATTGAAAAGATGGAAAAGCAATGAGATGGGGAAGACTGAGAAACTCTGAAAGGGTCTAACTTCCCTTATTGTTGATTATTATCTGAACTTTTATTTTTAAACCACAAAGCCTTGAAATTCATGAATAATACAGGAAATCTGTAAAATGCCACTTTTCTGGAATAACCAGGACATTAAAATGCAAATTGCAGTTCCACACACAGCTGTACTCGATGTGACAAATTAAGCTCCTCTTATTCCTAGTCTTGACATTTACCTTCAAGATGTTTGTTCGATGTAGAGAGAAAGAGCAAGCAAGCATCAGATGAGAGGAATGGCCACAACAACCCCCCAGGAGGCCAGCCTCCATGAGATGCCCTCAGCGGGTGAAAGGCCTCCCTGGGACCCTCCTTCCCCCACAGCAGAGAGCAAGGGAAAAGCCGTCTTCTGCATTGTCACACTTTGTCAAGAAAACCTTCTCCTAAAAACAGCATTCTTTCATGATAACAATCCGTCTTCAGAATGAGTAGGACAGAAATCTAGAAACTAAGTAAACTGGAAAACTTGAGTCCCTGTTGGACCCCTAACTCCACACTTTGTTCACTCAGCTAGACTCACAAAGCCCATTCTTAAACCTTCCCTTCAGTTCAGTTCAGTTCTTCAGTCGTGTCAGACTCTTTGCAAACCCATGAATCGCAGCACGCCAGGCCTCCCTGTCCATCACCAACTCCCTGAGTTCACTCAGACTCACGTCCATCGAGTCAGTGATGCCATCCAGCCATCTCATCCTCTGTCGTCCCCTTCTCCTCCTGCCCCCAATCCCTCCCAGCATCAGAGTCTTTTCCAATGAGTCAACTCTTCGCATGAGGTGGCCAAAGTACTGGAGTTTCAGCTTTAGCATCAGTCCTTCCAGTGAACACCCAGGACTGATCTCCTTTAGAATGGACTGGTTGAATCTCCTTGCAGTCCAAGGGACTCTCAAGAGTCTTCTCCAACACCACAGTTCAAAAACATCAATTCTTCGGCGCTCAGCCTTCTTCACAGTCCAACTCTCACATCCATACATGACCACTGGAAAAACCACAGTCTTGACTAGATGGACCTTTGTTGGCAAAGTAATGTCTCTGCTTTTGAATATGCTATCTAGGTTGGTCATAACTTTCCTTCCCTTAGTAGTCAACATATTTCTTTAGGAGGAATACCTATAATGGGCCTGGAACACTTAGGATCCATCAGCAAATAGCACAGACCAAGCTCACTGAGAGGGGGTGGGGGATGAAGAACCAACACTTCATCAGCTGCAGTGCTAAGTGTTTTACATATGAGACCACCCAATCCCCAGGAAACTGAGGCACAGAGAAGGTATTTATCTAGTGAACTTGCTGGGATGTGAACCCCTGCACCCTGGACCAAGAATCAGCATGCTTATCCACTTCATTAGATTACCTTTCTCTATAGCCCTGTCTGGGCTTCCCAGGTGACTCAGTGGTAAAGAATCCACTTGCCAATGCAGGAGATACAGGTTTGATCCCCGGGTCAGGAAGATCCCCTGGAGAAGGAAATGGCAACTCACTCCAATATTCTTGCCTGGAGAATCCTGGACAGAGGAACCTGGTAGACTACAATCCATGGGGCCACAAAAGAGTTGGACACAACTTAGGGACTAAACAACACCAAAGGCCTCCTCCACTTGCTGTTTGTCTATAATAAAGTGTGAACCCTCCCAAGGACAGGGTCCACACCCTAGTTATCTTGGGAACCCACCCCTCACAACCCATGTATAGTTTGGGTTGCATGCGTCCTAAGTCATTTCAGTCGCGTCCGACTCTTTCCGACCCCAAGGACTGTAGCCTGGCAGGCTCCTCTGTCCACGGAATTCTCCAGGCAAGAATAGTCCAGGGGATCTTCCTGACCCAGAGGTCGAACCTGCGTCTCTTGTGTCTCCTGCATTGGTAGGGTGATTCTTTACCACTGGCGCCACCCCAGTGTTCTTGCCTGGAGAATCCATGGACAGAGGAGCCTGGTGGGCCACAGTCCATGGGGTCGCAAAGAGTTGGACACAACTGAGTGACTACACACAGCACACAGTGCCACCTGGGAAACCTTATGGATACTCAATAAATACTTACTGAATAAACAAATCTTCTGTTACTACTAAATTATCCTGGAGCTACAAGAGCAAATATTAGCGCCATCTAGTGGAAAGAGGCCTGGCACAGGAAAGACTACTATATTACGGAGTGGTTGACACCAATAATCAAAGGTAGCCAAAGGTTATAGCAATTATCCGGATGACACAGGAAAATGTCTTCATGTAGGTGCCTTGCCATCATCCTACAGACCGCTGGCACTTGATCTGATAACCTAATGCTAGTTGCCCAGTATATAAAATTAACATTCCAAACCCAAATCAGATCAAGCCGTAGCATTTTTAAAGGATCAACAAAGCAGAACATTTTAAGCAGAATTCTTCTGAAAAACCCATGATCATGGACACAGCATAATAGGGAAGATCTCAAATTCTTATAGAAAAGACCTACAAACATGTATCTACAATATACGGTACTAATATTGTGAAAAGTATATGACACCAATCATTTGGAGACCAAAAATTCAATTGGGTCCAGATATAAAGCCCAAAAGGGCTTCCCAGGTGGCTTGGTGGTAAAGAATCTGCCTGTCTATGCAGGAGACACAGGTTAGATCCCTGATTCAGGAAGATCCCCTGGAGAAGGAAATGACAACCCACTTCAGTATTCTTGCCTGGGAAATCCGATGGAGAGAGGAGCCTGGTAGCCTACAGTCCGTGGGGTTACCAAGAATTGAACATGACTGAGTGACTAAGCAGCAGCAACATAAAGCCCAAAAAGAATATGACTGTTTCTGATCTCTACTCCTCAGGAACCCATTGTATATTCTTTTACTAAATATTAGCTAATTGTGCTATCAATTTATTAGTATAAAATAAGAATGAAGCCTCTATATAAACCAAACAAATTGCATTTACTTCTTAAGACCTCTTATCAAAAACAATAGAAAAAGTAAGAATATTTTATTTTAATCTTCTTCATTTGCTTTTCCCCTTTGACAAAAAGTTAAAATAAAAAAAAGAACAAAAGAAGTCAATGAAAACTGCAGGCAAACATTGTTATAGGCCAAAATGCAAAAGTCAGAAAGAGTCTGTAAACTTTTAAGCCCCACTTCCTAACCAGGAAAACTCCTATTCGTCCTTAAGGACCTCGTGCAAGTGTCACATCCACTGTGACGTTCTTCCCTTCTGTGTCCCAGCTACAGCTGCACACCCTCATTACTAAGATCCTCTGCTGGGACCCTGTGGACTGCAGCCCACCAGGCTCCTCCATCCATGGGATTTTCCAGGCAAGAGTACTGGAGTGGGGTGCCATTGCCTTCTCTGACTAAGACCCTCTAGTACCTGAGAAATAACACTATCATATGATTCATATCACATCATATTATAACTATGCCCTGACATCCTTCTCCTACCTTCCTCATGAAGTTTCTCTGCACATCCACCAGCTCTATAACTACTGAAACCAGAAGTAAATAATGATCATTTGAAACAAATATTATTTCTTTCTTCCTAAGCTATTCTTTGTATTATTACACAACAAAAAAGCTCTTGAAAATAGCATAAAGACACAGCAATTCTCAAGGCCTCTACCCTGACTCTCTGTTTGTGGGTTTTTTCCCTTATGTGGTTTTCAAAACTAATCCTGCTGACAAAATCATCACTGAAAATGTAAAATAGAAGAAATAACCAAGGACTTTGGTTTTCAATGCTATTTTTGTCTGTTCTGCCCACGATAAAACTGTGTCAGGAAGGACACCCCACACACATCAGTGCATCTGCCTGAACTGCAAAGAATGTGGAAAGGCTCACTAGGAACATCAAATCCACTTCATAAATCCAAGTGCCCAGACATGATCTGTCTCTTTAAATGTTCTTGGCAAATGTACTACTGAAGGTTAACAGACAATTAAGAATCTCTCTAGTTCCATGAAAATGATAAATAAAACAGAAAGATCAGCCTTGCATGGTTACATAAAATCAGCTACAGTTAAACAAAAATAAGCCACTGGGGAAAGCAGTGTGCTTGCTAAACGCATCTCACTCATATACTGTGATAGTTAAATGTTTGGATTTGGAGAGATCACAAAACCAGAATTTAAATCCATGCTCCGCCATTATGCCTCATATCTGTGAAATGGGAAGAATAAAATACAATCCCGGGTTTGTTATGAGCACTTTGCAGAGTGTCTGACATACAATAAACATTCAATAAATATTAAAAAGTTATCATCCTTTATCTTATCTCATTTATTTATTCATTAGTTCAAGAAAATAAACATTTAGTGCTAACACTAAATACTGTGCTGGAGACATTCATACATCATGGCAATTCCTATCTGGAAAAATGAAAAGATTTTATACTATGAAACTTTTTGATGCCCGTATCTTTCATTCTAGTCATGTGAGTAATAAAACATGGCTTCCAGGGTTCTACAAATATCTGACTTGAATTTCACTGTGAAAATATCACTGATGAAAATGTATCAATCACTTTTGGGAGCTATGCTATAAAGCACCACCCATCCTTGCGTTCTGATTAAACTTTGACACAAAGCAGATCCCAAGTGACTTAATTTGTGTTGCCTTGTTATCTCTGCTTTTTTCTGGAGCCTTCATGATAAAGTTTCCTCGTGGATATATTTGAACTTTATGGGAATGTGATGCTGATTAAGAAGATCTTTTCTTGTTTTGTTTCGCTAAAATTCAGACCTACCCATGTCTACTCACAGAAAACCATACAAGCCAATACACCACAACATATGTGTGTTCCATTCACTTAAACGACAGGATATATTCATAGGTATTTTTTGCCAAATGATGACAAATTAAAATAACCAAGGAACCCATTAATTGACTCTAAACTGAAACTTAACAATTACTTGCATGGGCTTGTTACCTACTATGATATTAACTTGAAACAAGTACTTCCCACTCTTTTGAGTTACTGTAATAGTTAAATTGAAGAGCAAGCTATTAAAAAATACTACCGTTTGCAATTATTCATCTGTGTGAGCCCCGATTTGCTTAATACCACGCAAAGAGGAAGAGAGTGTGCATGTACCTGAGATACAGAGAGACACAGAATGAAAAGAGAGGGAAGATTAAATTGGATGCTTATATTTATGCGACTAGAACTGTTTTCTACAAACAAATTTCATTGGAAGTTTATTATTGATAAATCAGCCTCATTGATCTTTTGGATGACTTTATAATAATCAAATGTCACAAATTCAAACTAACAGCTTATACTAACAAAATTCTCCTTTAATCTCTTCTACGTATTTGAACCCTAGATGATATTTCTTTTAAAAGAGAGGTTCAGAAAACTGTTCCAAGCTATTCTCTTTAGTGAGCCATTACCATAAGCCAGTAACTATTATGTTCCTAGGTGAGACACAAAGAAAAATATTACTGAGTACCTGTCCACAAGGTTTAAATCTAGAAGAGACAGACATATTGACATTTACAATAAGGTAGTATGTGGGACGTGCCAACAAAGTAAGTGTGCAATTATATACAATACCTGGAGGAGTGAGGAGGCAGATTGGGGGATGATCAATTTCAACTGGAAAGTTAAAGGAATTAGTATTTAATGAGTATTTAAGTTGCGCATTGAATACTGATTAGAATTGAACACAAAGATTAAATGGAAAGATTCAAAGGAAGAATGCTTAAGAAAAAATGCATGATCCAGTGTGTATATATACATTTTTGTTCACGTCCACTGAAGGGAGGAGGGGAGGAGACAGAACATTCTGAGACAAGGTGAGCTTAAATTAAAATATGTCACAGCCCCTGAAACTGTACCTAGAATAAAGATGTACGTTTGGTATTTAACATACATCTAATGAGCCAAAAGAGAAAATGTTTAAACTGAACTGTTGATATTGCCTTCCAGTTTTTTCTTTCAGCCAAGATACCATTATAATTTCCAGTAAGTTAAAGCTTGAAAATCCTCCTGTTTCTTGATCTTTCCTAACGATTTCTCACATAAAAATTATTCCAGTTTTTGACAAGAGTTTTATTTCTTCAAATTTTAAGTATCTGGTTATAGCTGCTCCATATAGTTCTTTGGTAGTTACCTGAGAAATCTCCAAGGCTATCTGTGGTATAGTCTAAAAAATACATCATGAAATTAAAGAACTTTGAAAAAAGAAGGAACCATAAGATCAAGTAACTCAAGTTTCTTATTTTCAAAGGCATCTATAACCCGTAAAAGTTAGATGATGCTGTTGAAATAATGAAATGAAACAGAAGGTGGAACAATTTTTTTTAACACAAAAACCACTAAAAAATATTTTTTTAAGTGTCACGCAAGTTAACCACACAAGCTCTCAGCTCAGTTCAGTCGCTTGGTCATGTCCGACTCTTTGCAATGCCACGCACTGCAGCACACCAGGCCTCCCTGCGCATCACCAACTCCAGGAACTTGCTCAAACTCACGTCCACTGAGTCAGTAATGCCATCCAACCATCTCATCCTCTGTTGTCCCCTTTTCCTTCTGCCTTCAATCATTCCCAGTATCAAGGTCTTTTCCAATGAGTCAGCCCTTAGCAACACATGGCCAAAATATTGGAGTTTCAGCTTTGGCATCAGTCCTTAAAATGAATATTCAGGACTGATTTCTTTTAGGATGGACTGCTTGGATCTCCTTGCAGTCCAAGAGACTCTCAAGAGTCTTCTCCAACACCATAGTTCAAAAGCATCGATTCTTTATGGTCCAACTCTCACATCCATACATGACTACTGGAAAAACCACAGCTTTGACTAGATGGACTTTGTTGGCAAAGGAATGTCTCTGCTTTTTAATATGCTGTCTAGGTTGGTCATAACTTTTCTTCCAAAGAGTAGGTGTCTTTTAATTTCATGGCTGCAGTCACCATCTGCAGTGATTTTGGACCCCAAGAAAATAAAGTCTGTCACTGTTTCCATTGTTTCCCCATCTATTTGCCATGAAGTGATGGGACCAGATGCCATGATCTTAGTTTTCTGAATGCTGCGTTTTAAGCCAGTTTTTTCACCCTCCTTTTTCACTTTCATCAAGAGGCTCTTTAGTTCCACTTTGCTTTCTGCCATAAGGGTAGTGTCATCTGCATATCTGAGGTTATTGATATTTCTCCCAGCAATCTTGATTCCAGCTTGTGTTTCATCCAGCCCAGCATTTCTCATGATGTACTCTGCATATAAGTTAAACAAGCAGGGTGACAATATACAGTCTTGATGAACTCCCTTCCCAATTAGGAACTGGTCTGTTATTCCATGTCTGGTTCTAACTGCTGCTTCTTGACCTGCATACAGATTTCTCAGGAGGCAGTTAAAGTGAAGTGAAGTGAAAGTCACTCAGGAGTGTCCAACTCTTTGCGACCTCATGGACTATACAGTCCGTGGAATTCTCTAGGCCAGGATACCAGAGTGGGTAGCCTTTCCCTTCTCCAGGGGATCTTCCCAACCCAGGGATCGAACCCAGGTCTCCCACACTGTAGGCAGATTCTTTACCAGCTGAGCCACCAGGGAAGCCCAGGGCAGGTAAGGTGGTCTGGTATTCCCATCTCTTTAAGAATTTTCTAGTTTGTTGTTATCCACACAGTCAAAGAATTTAGTGTAGTCAATAAAGAAGAAGTAGATGTTTTTCTGGAATTCTCTTGCTTTTTCTATGATCCAATGGATGTTGGCAATTTGATCTCTGGATCAAATTGGCTACAGCCATACCAGATGGAAATAATTATAATTCTTGATTTACAATACATTATCAACATTGCTCCATGTATGACTCTCTTTTTCATTTATTTTTTTTATCTTTAAAAACACAGGGAACACCATGAATACACCATCCATCCCAAGAACCATGATGGAGACTATCATATCTATCCATGGACATCTGCCTGTTTCTTTCTCTGCCTTCCAAGGGAAGACTTCATGGTCAGACTTGAATCAAGGATGATCAGTAGCATTTGGATAGATGGAAAATAAAATCTTGAACAAAGTGCAGATACACAAAAAAACTAGAACTAGGAGGGAGTAGGGGGGGATACAAAGACCTCTGCAGCTGAAATAATAATTTGTGGGAGGACTTAAGAGAAAATGCATCTATGGGTAGAGAGCTCTAAATGCCACCTAAGGGGTCTTAAGCTTATCCTGAAGACAGTGGGGAGATTTTCAAAGGGAAAATGAATGATCAAAGTAGTGTTTGGGGAAAGTTGGCAGGATAAATAAAAGCAAAATAGACTGAAGGGAAGGAAACCAAAGTCAGAAAGTTCAGAGTTGTGCAAGGAAATCTCACAGTAAATGATCACTGGCCAACATTCCAATAGCAGCCACTCTCTGCTTCCCATAAAAATACCCACTCCTCGTGAAAAATAGATACGACTTATAAAATTACTTATGTGAATAATAAAACTATTAACAAGAACCCTCAGACTATCTTTTAAAATATTCAACAAGACATAGCTTAAAATAAACACATCTATTTAAAAGCACAGAGAGTTAAAGGATGCTGCTGCTAAGTCACTTCAGTCATGTCTGACTCCGTGCGACCCCATAGATGGCAGCCCACCAGGCTCCCCCGTCCCTGGGATTCTGCAGGCAAGAACACTGGAGTGGGTTGCCGTTTCCTTCTCCAGTGCATGCAAGTGAAAAGTGAAAGTGAAGTTGCTTAGTCGTGTCCAACTCTCAGTGACCCCATGGACTGCAGCCTTCCAGGCTCCTCCATCCATGGGATTTTCCAGGCAAGAGTACTGGAGTGGAGTGCCACTGCCTTCTCCAGAGTTAAAGGATAAACAGAGGCAAATACTAATTTTAAAAAAAGCAGATGGCCATATTAATTTCAGATGAAGTATACAATTCAGCTGGCCTGAAATGTCTACAGGAAAATATAAATTTCACAGATTAACCCCTCAAAGAAGTAGACTAGTTAACAGTCTACTAAATAGACTAGTTAGTAACCTACTAAATAGACTAGTTAGTAGTGAAGGAAATTAAAGGGGAAAAAGAGGCTCCAGAACCAGATGTTCTAATATGGACAAAAAGATGTAAACCTATCTAATTCATTTTATAAATCTAATATAATTCTAATATCTGAAAAAAAAACTAGCTCCATTTAAGAACAAATTGTTGATATTAACTACAGACCAGTTTCATGTCTTTAATTTTAATAGGTGTTACATAGAGTCTGTTATATAATAGGCACTATGCTAAAGCACAAGAGAAAAATACAGTCTCTATATTCCTAGTACTTATAGTCTAGCCAGTAAACAAGTAGTTATTAGTGTTATGGGATAGACATAAGAGACATAAAAATTACAAAAAATACTGACAAACATTTTGAAATAAACTAAAAGAGCCACTCATAATGGCTGGAGGTTATTACCAGGAATGCAGGTATAATGTTCAGAAATGTATTTATATCATTGTGTATCAACATATCTAATATATCTAATATATATTAGCATATATACAAGAAATTCACATTAAAAAGAAATTTTTAAAAACAAAAAATAGTATCAGCTCATAATTACAGATCAGTGTATACTATAGCTTCTACATGTATTCATTGATTCCTTGACGTATAAAGAGTGTTTTTTAAAAACAGAGTTTGAAAGCAAGAAGAGGGTACCTTCAGTGAACCAAAACTCACATGGAATCCCTTAAAGACAAAAAGTACATGCATACATACTAAGTCATTTCCAACTCTCTGCAACCCCATGGACTGCAGCCCACCAGGCTCCTCTGTCTATGGGGTTTCCCAGGCAAGAATACTGGAGTGGTTTGCCATTTCCTCCTCCAGGGAATCTTCCCAACTCAGGGATCAAACCTGCGTCTCCTGAGGCTCCTGTATTGGCAGGCTGATTCTTAACACTGAGCCAAGTAGACTGGATCAGATTTAAAAAGGAACCACAGTTCAAAATGTGCTGAGAAAAATGACTGCTGAAAAACAAAGGGGAGCTTCTGGGACAGCTCTAAGCTAGGAGGCAGGACGGATATAGGAGGGGGATCCAAGGCAACTGATGGTGTGATTTGAGTGGGGACAGTTATCACAGTATAAACAGACAGGCAGATTTGTCACTCTCCACTCACCCCTGTGCCCCAAGCGCTAACTAGGAGGACAGCCCACCTGGAAACGCATCCTCCCCCCTCATCATTACTAGGGCACTGCGGTGAAAGAGACACCATCGGCAGATAAGCAGGATGAGCCCACAACCAAGAACCACAAAATATTTTAGGGGAGAACCAAAATCAGCAAAGTGAAGCACCAAACTCAACAAAACCTAACAGAGGAGGAATTATTAAAACAAATAGGGAGAGACTTGAAAAGAGGTATAATTTTTAAAAACATAATTAATGATCCCAAAATGATCACACAAGATATTAGTCAATAAAAAGTAAAAGTCTGTATAGAAATTATATCTTAGAAACATAACGGGAGATTTGTTTTCTCAAAATGAGTTAAGTAATTCTAAGCTCATCTAGAAGAATAAAATACTTAGATGATATTAGCCAAGGAAATAAGTGGTCTCATCAAATAATAAAAAATTAAAACAGCAAGATACTGGCATAAGAACTGATAATCAATCAGATATAAAAATGCCCAGAAACAGACCTCAATATGTATTAAAGCTTTCTATAACAATGAAAACAATGAAAGAATGGAATGTTAAAAAAAAAAATCCACGAAATAGCTAAAATAAATCACAAATATTTAAATTATCAAAGGATATATAAAGACATCTTAAGCAAAAGTGAAACCTAAGAAATAAAAGAAGACAGATTTAACTGTACTAAAAATATCACCAAAAATGAAAAGCAAATGATAACTCAGAAAAATATATCTGCAACACGTATGACAAAAAAGGGACTATCCTCCAAATGTAGAAAGCTCCTATGAGTTAAATTTTAATTAGTATAGATATTGAGATATAAAGAAAAAAGATTCTTTGAATATTCACCATCTTAATGATACATATCTCTAAATTGCAAAAGTAAGAATTTTATTTCCTTTGTAATTTTTTGTATATGCCAAATTTTCTACAATGAACAATTTTATAATCAGAAATAATTAGAAACAAAAGTTATTTCTAAATCAATAAAATGAAGAACACACAGGCAAAGACAATTCACAAAAGAACAACAGAAGGCCAGTTAAGATGCAATAAAATTGGACATTACTAATCAAAAATGCAAAACAAGATGCTATGTTTGTTTCTTAAAATGTCAAACTTTTTTTAAGTTTTTTTAAAAATGATACTACCAAATGTTGGCAAGAATGCAATGAAACACATACTTCACATACTCTTAGTGGTGAAAACAGGACTGGTATAATCTTTCTGAAGAATGTGGCAATATATGCCATAAATACTAAAAATATACAAACTCATACTTTCTACTTACAGAAAATTAGCCTGAGAAAATAACCAGAGTGGCAAACTGGTATTTTCATCACACTCTTTAATAATGGTCAAAAATGACAAATAACCTGAAATATATCAACATATATATATATATATAAAACAAAATAAATTATGGTACACAATTATGCAGTCTCTAAAAGATACAGTTTTTAAAAATGACTTAATTGTGGGGTAACTGCACTCAAAACAATGTTAAAAGAAAACAACAACACATAAAATTCTATCTACAGGGAGAATTTAAAATGGTACAGTCACTATGGAAAATAGTAGGTAGTTTGTAAAAAAAAAAAAAGGAATTAGCAGACGAATGGATAAGAAAGCTGTGGTACATATACACAATGGAGTATTATATGGCCATTAAAAAGAATACATTTTAATCAATTCTAATGAGGTGGATGAAACTGGAGCCTATTATACAGAGTGAAGTAAGCCAGAAAGAAAAACACCAATACAGTATACTAATGCATATAGATGAAATTTAGAATGATAGTAATGATAACCCTGTATGTGAGACAGCAAAAGAGACACAGATGTATAGAACAGTCTTTTGGACTCTGGGAGAGGGCGAGGGTGGGATGATTTGGGAGAATGGCATTGAAACATGTATATTATCATATGCGAAATGGATCGCCAACCCAGGTTCGATGCATGATACAGGATGCGCGGGGCTGGTGCACTGGGATGACCCAGAGGGACAGTATGAGGAGGGAAGGGGGAGAGGGGATCAGGATGGGGAACATGTGTACACCTGTGGCGGATTCATGTCGATGTATGGGAAAACCAATACAACACTGTAAAGTAATTAGCCTCCAATTAAAATAAATAAATTTATATTTTAAAAAATAAATAAATAAATAAATTTAGGGGGAAAAATAAAATAAAATAAATAAATTTATTTTAAAAATAATAAATAAAAAAAAGAGACACTGAAAAAAAAAAAGAAATTAAAAACAGAATTAGCATATAACCCATAAATTTCACTTCTGGATATACATCCCCAAAAAACAGAAAGCAGGGTCTTGAAGAGACACGTGTACATTCATGTTCAAAGCAGCATTATTCACAGTAGCTGAAAGGTGAAAGCTACCCAACAGACGAATGGATCAGCAAGATATGATATATCTATACAACAGAATACTATTCAGCCTTAAAGAAGGATATTCTGACACAAGCTACAATATGGAAGAACCTTAAGGATATAATGCTGAGCAAGATAAGACAGTCACAAAAAGACAAACGCTGTCTGATTTCCATTAATATGTGGTAACGAGAGTAGTTACATTCATAGAGACAGAAGACAGAATGGTGGTTACCAGGGGATGAGCAGAGAGAGGAATAGAGAGCTATTTACTGGGTATAGAATTTCACTTTTGCAAGATGAAAAGAACTGTACAGTTTAGTAATGGTTAAGACTAAATTTCAATAACCTCAGACATGCAGATGACACCACCCTTATGGCAGAAAGCGAAGAGGAACTAAAAAGCCTCTTGATGAAAGTGAAAGAGGAGAGTGAAAAAGTTGGCTTAAAGCTCAACATTAAGAAAACGAAGATCATGGCATCTGGTCCCATCACTACATAGGAAATAGATGGGGAAACAGTGGAAACAGTGTCAGACTTTATTTTGGGGGGCTCCAAAATCACTGCAGATGGTGACTGCAGCCATGAAATTAAAAGACTCTTACTCCTTGGAAGGAAAGTTATGACCAACCTAGATAGCATATTCAAAAGCAGAGACATTACTTTGCCAACAGAGGTCCGTCTAGTCAAGGCTATGGTTTTTCCAGTGGTCATATATGGATATGAGAGTTGGACTGTGAAGAAAGCTGAGCACCAAAGAATTGATGCTTTTGAACTGTGGTGTTGGAGAAGACTCTTGAGAGTCCCTTTGGACTGCAAGGAGATCCATCCAGTCCATTCTGAAGGAGATCAGCCCTGGGTGTTCTTCAGAAGGAGTGATGCTAAAGCTGAAACTCCAGTACTTTGGCCACCTCATGCGAAGAGTTGACTCATTGGAAAAGACTCTGATGCTGGGAGGGATTGGGGGCAGGAGGAGAAGGGGACGACAGAGGATGAGATGGCTGGATGGCATCACTGACTCGATGGACGTGAGTCTGAGTGAACTCCGGGAGTTGGTGATGGACAGGGAGGCCTGGAGTGCTGCGATTCATGGGGTCGCAAAGAGTCAGACACAACTGAGTGACTGAACTGAACTAAATTTTATGTATGTGCACTGTACTACAATTTTTTAAATGGGGGAAAAAACTAAGCCTGAACCCACTTTTGAAAAACATTGATATGGAAGAGAAAAAGAAAATTATCACCTCCCTTGACCATCTCTACTACCACTGTTTTCTAAGGAGACTGATGGTATAAACAAAAAGATTAAAAGTTATTGAGCAATAAATATTACTAATAAAATAATATCCTCCATAAGATATAAGAAGTTTAGGAAATGAAGCAAAAAGCAAGAGGGAAAGGAAAAGATATACCCAACTGAATGCAGAGTTCCAGAGAACAGCAGGAGAGAGAAGACTTTCTTAAATGAACAATGCAGTGAAGGAGAGGTAAACAACAGAATGGGAAAGACTAGAGATCTCTTCAGAAAATTGGAGATATCAAGGGAACATTTCTTGTAAGGATGGGCATGATAAAGGACAGAAAAGGCAAGGACTTAACAGAGACAGAAGATATTAAGAAGAGGTGGCAAAAATACAGAAAAACTGTTCAATAGGTTTTAGTGACTGGGATAACCACGATGGTGTTGTCACTTATCTAGAGCAAGACATCCTGGCACATGAAGTCAAGTGGGCCTCAGGAAGCATTACCACAAACAAAGCTAGCAGAGGTGACGGAATTCCAGCTGAGCTATTTCAAATCTTAAAAGATGATACTGTTAAAGAGCTGCACTCAATATGTCAGCAAATTTGGAATATTCAGCAGTGGTCACAGGACTGGAAAAGTTTTCATTCCAATACCAAAGACAGGCAGTGCTGAAGAATGTTCATACTACCAGACAACTGCATTCATTTTGCATGCTAGTAAGGTTATGCTCATCCTTCAAGCTAGGCTTCCACAGTACATGAACTGACAACTTACAGAGGTACAAGCTGGGTTTAGAAAAGGCAAAGGAACCAGAGATCGAATTGTCAACATTCACTGGATCATAGAGAAAGCAAGGAATTTAAAAAAAAAAAAAAAAAAAAACAACCTACTTCTGCTTCACTGACTATGCAAAAAGCCTTTGATCTGTATAGATCACAACAAACTGTGGAAAATTTTTAAAGAAATGGGAATGCCAGACCCTGTTTCCTGTCGCCTGAGAAACCTGTATGTGGGTCAAGAAGCAACTGTTAGAACCTTACATGGAAAAATTGACTGGTTCAAAATTGGGGAAGGAGTACAACAAGGCTGTATACTGTCACCTTATTTAACTTCTATGCAGAGTACATCAGGCAAAATGCTGGGCTGCATGAATCACAAGCTGAAATCAAGATTGCTGGGAGAAATATCAACAACCTCAGATATGCAGATGATACCACTTAATGGCAGAAAGTGAAGAGGAACTAAAGAGCCTCTTGATGAAGGTGAAAGAGGAGAGTTAAAATGTTGGCTTAAAATTCAACATTCTAAAAAACTAAGATCATGGCATCTGGTCCCATAAATTCATGGCAAATAGAAAGGGAAAAAGTGGAAACAGTGACAGATTTTATTTTCTTGGGGTCCAAAATCACTGCAGATAGTGACTGCAGCCATGAAATTAAAAGACGCTTGCTCCTTGGAAGGAAAGCTATGGCAAACCTAAATAGCGTATTAAAAAGCGAAAACATCCTTTGCCAACAAAGACCAGTATAGTCAAAGCTATGGTTTTTCCAGTAGTCACGTACAGATGTGAGAGCTGGACCATAAAGAAGGCTGAGCGCCAAAGAATTGACGCTTTTGAACTGTGGTGTTGGAGAAAATTCCTGAGTGCCCCTTGCAAGGAGATCAAACCACTCAATCCTAAAGGAAATCAGTCCTGAGTATTCATTGGAGGGACTGATGCTGAAGCTCCAATACTTTGGCTGCCTGATGCAAAGAACTGACTCACTGGACAAGACCCTGATGCTGGGAAAGACTGAAGGCGGGAGGACAAGGGGGCGACACAGGATGAGATGGTTAGATGGCATCACTGACTCAATGAACCTGAGTTTGAGTAAGCTTCAGGAGTTGGTGATGGACAAGGAGACCTGGCATGCTGCAGTCCGTGGGGTCACAAAGAGTCGGACATGACTGAGTGACTGAACTGAACTGAAAACTCCATTACTGAAGAGAATTTACAATATGTTATAAACGGCTTCTAAATACTTTGTGCAAGTGGATTCTTCTAGGAAAGCTCAGAGAAGAGGCTGAGTGGCAGCTGACATCTGGGTTATATAAGAAATGTCTAAGAAAAAAGACGGGAAGGATACCTCCTAACTGTCCATGATGGTTATTTCTGGATGGCAGAACTCCTGGTGGATTTTCTTCTTGTTCATATGTATTCATTTATGTATTTTCTAAACTTTCTACAAACAGTATGGGGGGAGTTATTTTTCAGTGGTTGTTTTGGAGTACAGTGAAAAAAAAAACAAGGGAGAAGTGATAAGCATGAAAGAAAGGTTAAGCAAGAGACATGCTGTGTGAAAGACAAAACACAGGATTAGGGCTAGGCCCACTGAGGAGCTTTATCTTTTTTGCAGTTGATTCATTTTCTGATTCACTGTTCTCATACATATTTGTCAAGATTCAAAGGACACCAAAATGAAGAAGATTCAGTTCTTGCCCTCGAGCAGCCGGTTCTTCAGTCAGTTCTTACTTACAGGCAGTTCACCATAAAGGCAGAGGAGAAGAACTGGACAAATGCTGCACACGAAGGATAAACTGTAAAAAGAACTAGAAATCTTATCAAAGTACCAACTGGAAGCTAGGATGGAAAAATGCTTGGAATTAGTATAAATCAATAGACGCGAGATTCTGCCTTAACTATCTGAATTATTCCACTGAGGAACAAAAGCCCCATAGAACCATGGAGAATGTATCAAGAAAGATGTGCCCCTAAGCAAACTGTCCCAACAGTGCATGTTCAGGCAGCTAACATTTTGATAAGTATTTTTGAATGAAATCTTTCAAAAATAATGTGTATGCTTTTTTTGCATCCCGAAAGAGAATCTGCAGAACAAAATCTAATGTTTTCCTGATGACTCAATGTCACCATGAAAAGAATCAAGTATTACGCTGCCTGTGACACAGCTATGCCCTCAGAAGCTACTGGGTTCTCTAGGATTATTTCCTCCATACTGGGTCCAGATTTCTAGGTTTTTCTCCTTGTATGTGTTTCCAGCAGCTTTTTATAGCTTTTATCTTAAATACTTGAATTTTAGAGCTAGAAGGGAACTCAGAGATTAACCAGTTTAACCCACTCATCTCACAAGAGCAAACTGTTCCCTCCTTCACTCTAAAGTTCTATCTCCAACTTGGTGATATTTTAATGCTCCTGCTGTGATTGACACCTCTCCCTTTTCCGATCTTTCTGCCTCTGACAACTGGGAGGCCAGATAAGCAACCCTATTACAATGATACCAAAAATAGCCATAATCGAAATGGAAAAAAATATTCTAAGAACACAAAGTCTGACTTTTACCATTGTTCCCTTGGGCCATATATTGTGGGAACATGGAGGCCTCCTTTCTATTCTTCAGGTTTGGTGAATCTGTTTACAATATGAAACTGAAGGTTTCCAGGACTGTCAAATGATGAATGCTCATCCTCTGAAAAGGAGGACTTCTTCCCCTTATGAACTGTGTGGACTTAAGTAATTATTCTAAGCCTTGGTTTGCTCACGTGTATAAAGGGAACACAGAAGAGGAAATAGCAACCCACTCTAGTATTCTTGCCAAGAAAATCCCATGGACAGAAGAGCTGGACGGGCTTCAGTCAATGGGATCACAAGGAGTTAGACAAGACTGAGCATCTGAGCACACACACACATAAAGGAAATAAAGTTTAAGTCACATGCTTTAATGAGTGCTCAAAAAATGGGACGTGTTCTTGCTGTGTCTCCCCACTTTTCCTTAAGCAGCACAAGAAGGAATATTTACTAATGGACATCTTCATTTTCTGCAGCAGCTTCAGGACCTGAGTACAATCCTGCTCAAAGCAAAATGGGTTCTTCACAGGGCTTCTCAATGTAGATCCCATTAGAATCACCTGGGGGCTTGGAAAAGGAGCGCTGCTTACACGTTACCTGCAGATATTCTGACTGGATTGGCCTGGGTTGGGGCCCAGGTAGAAGTTCCTTTTAAGAAGTCTCCAGATGATTTTCACAGGAGCCCAGGTTGTGAGTTAATGCTCCAGAGAAAAGCCTTGAGTTCTGCTAAGCCTCCATGCCTGTCTGTGTGAGATCAGGACCCCTAAAAGCCCACTGTTCATCGGCCAGACCTTGTATTGGACCCTTTGCATAGGCAGCCATAAAATTTGCCTCCTAATTTTATTCAAATCTTTGGTCAAATGTCTTCATACTGGAAACAAATGGAACCCAGACTACTCACTAAAAAGGCATTTTGCCTTGCTTCACCGTGTTTCAATTTGCTGCAAAGCACAAATTATTTACTACTACACTTCTTAGTCTATGTGTTATATGAGTCCCTCCACTAGATCCAAGGTTCTTTGAGAACAAAGATTTGGCCTGGTTTGTTCATTCTCTATTCCCAATGCAGTGAACAGAATCCATTCCATATTAAGTGCTAATCAGTATTTGCCAACAATATGTGAAAAAAATGAATTACATACTACTTAGAAAATATATGAATGAGAGAAAATATCTGCAAAGTATATATCTGATAAAGAAAGGGCTTGTATCTAGAATATATAAAGAGCTCCTACAATTGATAATAAAACCGCAAACAACTAAAAAGTGGGGAAAAGTTTTGAATAGACATCTCACCAAAGAAAATACACAACGGGCTAATAAAATGCTCAAACTCAGGACTGGGTAGGAAAACACGAATTTAATGACAACAAAATTCCACTATAAACCTACTACAGTCGCAATAAAACAACTAGTATGAACATAAAGAAACTGAACTCCCATTCATTGCTTCTGGGAGTGTACAGCAAACATCTTGGAAAATAGTTCAATCATTTCTTAGAAAGTTAAATATGTTTAACTCTGACTGTAATTCCACTCATAGTTATCTTACCCAAGAAAAATAAAATCAATGTCCACATAAGGACTTACCACTATTTATAGTAGCAAAAAAAAAAAGTGGAAATATTCCAGATGTCCTTCATTGTTAAGTGAATAAACAAAACACAGTATATACATAAAATAGAATACTGTTCTGCAAATGTGTGTGTGTGTGTGTGTGTGTGTGTATAAAAGGAATGACCTACAGCTACATACTATAGTATAAATGAACCTCAAAAATATATTATGCCAAGTGAAAGAAGCAAGGTACAAAAGACCACATATTGTATGATTCTATTTACATGAAATTTCAAAAAAAAAAAAAAAGGCAAATCTATAGATACTGAAAGCAGAAGACTAGTTGTCTAGGAGTGGTAAACGGGAAATAAGGGTATATGGAATTTGGAGATGTACTGAAAATTTTCCAGAACTGGATTGAGGGGATATATTCACAAGTCCATAAATTCACTCAAAATCACTGATCTGTGTACTTACATTGGGTAAATTTTACAGCGTGTAAAGTCCTTCGCTAAAGCTGTTAAACAATAACAATGACAAGACGAAATAAAAACCATCACGGAAATACATGTTCCTTCCATTCCCTCCCAGAAGATCTCTCCCACTCCCTTTTCATTAATGCTGCTTCTCTCTCCACTATGGCAATCAGACATGCCTAGGGCTGCGGACCCAAGTCAATAGGGATCTGCTGGGTTTGGGACCTTGTCTTTGAATAGCATACCCCGTTCCCCCATAAATTCTCCCAAATAGCCAGTGATTTGTTGATAATTTTGAATCACAACCCTAAATAGCACCATTAAGGCTTAACCTTTACTTCTGTGGTCCACCCACTTTGAATTGTCCTCTTGGTTCCCATGCTCACTTTTGTCCTGGACGGTAGCTTTGGTTTAGCCTTATTCCTCAAAGTATACACGTGAAACAAGAACCCTCCACTCCATCCCAGATCCTGGGCAAAGAACCTCCTTGAGATCAGCACCAGCTAGTTTCCCACTACTTCTGGGGAGGAGCAGAGTTCAGGCAGTATCTCACAAGCTAAAAGGAATATTCCAGGAAATCCCATCCTCCTTCAAAAATGAGGACCCCTTTTATATAAATGTCAAAACATTTTTCAAACCCACGTTTAGTAGTCATTGTACTTCTAGTATCAGTTGACTGAAAAAATTCAGAATGACACAAAGGTATGATAGCTTAAATGCTCTTAAGTAAATTTGCATTTTATTAATCATAACTACATCTACGTTAATCAGGAAGGAAAATTTGCTATTTCAAAAAATAGGGAAGTACTCCAGCTACTTCTGCATTCTGAGAAAGGGAAGAATTCATTTCTGGGGGAAAATGTCATTGTTTTGCTTAGAATGACACAGCCCCTAGGGCATGAAAGGGAAGGCTCTAGGCTAAACTGACGAGAGAGAGGCTAAAGAAAAACAAATTGCTCTACGTAATAAAATAATACAGTTATTTTAAGCTGTTCCTAGGTAGCTTAAGAGAGTAATGGCTTTCAATTTTGTTTTTGTTGTTAGGGATGTGGG
Organism: Bos grunniens; assembly: GCF_055505025.1. Taxonomy (NCBI): domain Eukaryota; kingdom Metazoa; phylum Chordata; class Mammalia; order Artiodactyla; family Bovidae; genus Bos; species Bos grunniens. The sequence continues at coordinate 12,803,583 of NC_141190.1, forward strand.
CAAATAGGGAAGGAAAGACTCCCAACACATGGAAAGAGATGTTAGAGGAAAAAAAGTTGATAAGAAGAGGAAATGAACTTGAATCAGGCCACTCTTTTTTGGAGCAAGAACCTGGAAGCTGATAGAACAACTCGACCAACAAAAGGGGGATATCCACTGTAGGAAGTGCAGTTCCTGACCATTTTCTTGAGTTATTTCTTTAGAATCATAAGAACTACAAGTGATTTTACAGATACTGGGCGAAGATCCCAAGCATCTAAACCAGGAGATACAGGGATCAAAAGTCAACATAGGCCCCACAGTCCTGCCAAGTTGGTGTTTCAAAGGACAGTTGTAACATCCTAACACTGTAGTGAAAGCAACAATTTCCACAACTTACAAAAAAGCACTCTTGCATAAACATTTTTATTTTCACCACCAAAATATCCTGTGAGAGGTATTACCAACTCAACTCTATAATGGGGAAATTGAGGCTCAAAGAGAATGAAATGATACTTATAGCTAATAAGGAAGCCACAGAATGAGAACTAAAAGAAAAGCCTTTGCATTCCAAAAGCAGTGCTCTTTCTACATCAACACAGGTATGGAAAAGGAGTAAGAAAATAAAAGGGCATCAATAAAATTCTAATTAATTTTATCAGATTTCAGTAGCCAATACAGAACACCTGAGAGGTCAAAGAACGAAGCACTGCTCAAGACAGATTAGATGCTACTGCTAACTTTAAACCACTTCCCACTCAACAATATGAATATTCATTAATTTAATAATTAAATACTTACTGACTTTTTATCTTATGCCAGTGCACTGACAAAAGCGAAGTTTCAGTAATTATAACTTGAACACTGTTCAATAATTGTTATCAATAAACAGTATAATGATATTCTTCCCTTGATGGTGAAGTGAAAGTTGCTCAGTTGTGTCTGACTCTTTGCGACCCCATGGACCATACTGTCTTCCTCTCTTCCCTGGTGTCTCAGCTGGTAAAAAATCCGCCTGCAATGTGGGAGACCTGGGTTTGATCCCTGGGTTGGGAAGATCCCCTGGAGAAGAGAATGGCTAACCACTCCAGTATTCTGGCCTGGAGAATTCCATGGGCTGTACAGTTCATAGGGCCACAAAGAGTCAGGCACGACGGAGCAACTTTCACTTCACTTCCCTTGATGGTAAGAACCTGATTCACTGCCATATTGGTTTGTGGATGTCATAAGCTGATGCCTTTATTAAAAGAACAAACAGTATCTACCCTGAAAGACATTAATTACACTGGACACAAACCATCTGCCTACACTGCTTTTAAATTTGTAACCAGATAAACACAGAAGCCCATTCGTGACTTTTTTCACTCTAGACCACCCAAGGTAAGACAAAAGTCATAGCTGAGAAGTTGCCCAAGTACAGCTGAGCAATGACGCAGGTCAAAGTCATCACAGGAGGATGTGAGCCAGCAAAATCGCCCTATTAACAAAGGAAATAAAAAAATAACTTCCTCAACTTCTGTTCTGCCAGTCACTGTCTTTTGTCACTGGAGTTACTAGACAAGAAGTCAGCCCAGTGTGCCTTCCAAGTTCTGGTTCTGCCACTTGGTCAGTTTCTTCAACACTTTCTCCGTGCTTCAGTCTTCTCTTTATAGAATGTAATGGTTTAACTACATGATCTCTAGAATCCTCTGTCAATCAGCAATCAGCGAGATACAGACTGTACACTCAAATTAGGATAATTCAAGGAGACTATTTACAGAGGGATGGGCAGGAGGTAGGGAAAGTACAAAGGACTGAGAAGCCACAGGAGAATCGCCATCTTGGGAAAAGGCAGGAAGAAGGAGGCAGTTACAGGACAGAAGGAAGAAGTCGTGTAGCAAGGGCCACCATGAGAGGAGCAGCGACTCCCCATCACAGGGTACAGTCAGTGCCAGGTGACCACCCCGCAGAAAGGGCTGGATCTCCCTTTCATGTCCTCCACTGGACTTGCGGTTGGCTGAACCCAACCAGGAGCCAAAGAGCACATTCATTTTCCAGGGAAGGAAGAGACTGGAGAAGGATAGAGAGTAAGACCTGGAGACGGGAATCAGCACAGCTCTTTGAAGTTTTAACACTCGCTGATTCTGTTTGTCTGGCACTTTGAGGGGACAACTTGACCTCGTCTGACCACTGACATGCCAAACCTGGACCTTCTGGGCAGTCGGGAATGGGTACAGAGCAACATTCCCAGCAAGGTCAGCCCCTATCCTATCCCTGTACAGAATATTTCCGGGTCCTGATATCATGCTCCTAGGTGAACCCTGAAGGTCAGACATGTTATTTGATTTTCATCTTTAGGAGAGAATACATAATCTAAAAGGAATAGACCATATTTTCCATCTACTTCTTTGTGAAGCATAAGAGTTAAGATACCAACGCTGAAATCACATCAAATCAAACCCAAGTTTGATTCCAGGTTCTGATTCTGGGTAACTCGATTAAACTCTCTAAGCTTCTCCTTGTTTGTAAAATGGGGATAACAGAACCTACCATGTGACTGGGAAGATTCCGAGACGGTCAGCATGTAGCACAGGGCCTGAGTGATACAAGGCAACCTTTAGTCCTTCACTGGGTATTTATCTAATAACGTTTCTTGGGGAGTTGTTAATGACTATTACCTGAGTTATTTTCCTCCTCCTTCATTCTGACTCTGAAGGACTCCTTCAAATGACTTTCTAGGGTTCCCAAAATGCCAACAATCAATCACAGATTTTTACTGAGGCTACACATTAAACAAATTTGTTTGAAGAGTTATCACCTCAGACAAGACAAAATGAATAGCTTTCAGAGGAAAAATTGTTCATTTTGAAATCATAAATCTTACACATTGAAAACAAAATCAAACCCAAAGAAGATATAAATCAATCATCACATAATACCATTGAAAAATATAATTTAGAAAAAGGAAACTTGGATTCTATCAAAGGGATTAATTTTGTCCAGTGCCTTTAATGACTATATAATCCTATTTTTTAAAACCTTGGGGAACTTGGGCAATTATCTATAGAAACACAAAAATAACATAAGGATGGATAAAAGATCACTGTACAACAGAATGTGACCATACAAAACATCACGAGTACAGCAAACATCAGGTTTTAGATATCTAGCTGGGGCGTAGACAAGAAATAACTAAAGAGAATATTCCTGACACAGAAGCCAAGATTCAAAGACTTCACAGTTGAGCTGTACATGCTCATCTGGCCCATCCACACTTCCAGACTGTGTTCTTAGTCCTGGGCACTGGAAGAGGCTGAGGGTGAGAAAATCCTATTAGTCTTCCAGATACTGCTTCTGTTTTTGGAGTATCCAAGGTCTACTGGGGAGATAGACTCATAAACAACCATCCAGAGAACATGATGGACATGGTGCCATAACACAAATCAATATGGGAACATAAATCCAGGGGGAAGGAGAGTCTAAGTACTGATGGCTTTCTATACGTTAGCTTTGGGTATGTAACAAACTAATCTAAAACCCTATGGTTTAAACACTAGCCATTCGTCCAGCTAAATATCTGGTGGGTCAATGGGCCTGTCCTGGGTCAAGCAAGATCGGTTCGTCTCAAGCGGATTATCTTATGTCTGTGTTCAGGTGATAGGTCTGCAGGTGCCTGAATAGTTTTGCATGACTTCATTCACCTGACTGGTAACTGGCAGCCAGGGAACTCGGAGGCCTAAGCCATGGGTCTCTCATCATCCAGACGGGGCTCCTTCACATAGGTTCCCTAAAGCAGCAAAAGAAGGCAAATTCTAAGTGTCTGTATACATCATGTTTGCTGAAGTCCCATCAGCCAAAGCAAGAAAGAAGATCAAGCCAAGAGTCAGTGTGGGAAGGGCTATACAGACACACTTGAAAGGCACGTAGCATTGGGAAGAACTGGGAGCCATTTTTATCATCTATCACAAGGCTACCCACAAGCGACATTTGAGGGGAATGTAACAGTCTCCAAGGAATTCACCAGGGGAGGAGCTATTCCCTGGAAGAAAATCAAAACAGGAACCAGCATGGAAATGGAAAAATGCACCACAGACCCATCAAAAATGGATTAAGAGAGGTTCTGGAGGCAAGGTTAGACTTCATCACTTGATTTCTTTTTTGAGGAAATTTATTTGAAATATTCATGGCTGTAGTGGATCCCATCATACTGTCTCCAGTGTCTAGTCTTGTCCCTGGGGCTTGGTAGTTAACCCACTAAGGCTGCTGGGAATGTTTATATAATATATTCTGCAGGCAAAAACCTCATTACCTGACCATCCTTACAGGGAGACCTTAAAGAAAAAACAACCTGGAAATGAAATCCACAAGCAGCTTTGTAAGTCATGAGAAGCAGAACTGTGCCTTCAAAGACATAGAAAAAATGCGCCTGGTAGCTATAATGAGGTCCCCACTCAAGGGAGTAAGAAAACAAGACCCACCAAAGCAGAACTGAGTCATAAATCTTGTGGCTTCTATGTCCCTCTTTCATTTTCCCTCCCTGTTTCATACTTAATGTCTTAAATAGTCACAAATAGTCTTAATGTGTGTGTCTCATATGACACAAATATTCAATTTTCCCCAGCTTCATTCATTTATTGATTCACTTATCCAGAAAATATTTATTAAGACCTTTCACATATCAACAGAAGCTGGGAGCAGGCAGAGATTTTTAAAAAAAAATGCCTCTGTCTTCAAGAATGTAGCATTTGGGGTGTGGTGGACACAGAAATACAATCAACTACATTTCAGCCTGACGATCATAGAGAAGGAAGCTCAGAGTGCTAAGGGAGAGTCTGGGAGGTACATCTAAGCCAGACCAAGGTGTCAGGGACAGCCTCCTAGAAACCAGGCCATGTTAGCTTCGTCACGAAGAACACATGGGAAATAAGCAGAAAAGAGGAGGGCATTCCAGGCAGAGGAAATAGGATGTACTGAGACATGAAAACACAGGAAGACATGGAGAAAATGGAAGCAGCCCCAATACTTCCTGTGATACACAGGAGGTACACAGAGAAAGGACAAAAGCCGCAAACAGCTAGGATGTTATCTGGGGAGTGATGGTGCATCACAAACGCTCCCCTCCCCATTATCTAAAACATTATATAAGGTACCAATTATTGATCCTTCTTGACTGATCCACTGAGCACAACTCAGCATGACTGAATTCAAGCCCCTGACTTGCCTCAAGCAGCATCTGAACTAAATCATGGAACTGACTTTGGCCCCTATTTCTGGCATCCTTGGACAGGTGCGCCGGCAGGCTGGCACTCCCTGAAGCCTCATCAAGATCCCATATAGACTCTTCCTGAAGCAAAGTTGGTTTACTTTTTCCTTTTAGGATGAAAGAGGAGAGTCAGAAAAGTCAGCAGTGAACCTTCCCATTCAAACAACTCTCCAATCCCAGAGAGCTGCCCTGGGTGGCTGGTAGAATTCAATTCTCTAGCACATTAATATTATTAATATTAACATTACTAACATTAATAATAATAACTGCTTTCAATCAGTGGGTATTTTATGTAAGTCAGGCTCTTGGCTAAACCTTCATGTACATAATCTCATTTATACCTCACATTAACTCCATGGAGATATTTCTATCATACATGAGAAATGAGATTTAGAAATAAGGTCTAGTAACTCACAGTTCAGTTCACTTCAGTTGTTCAGTCGTGTCCGACTCTTTGCGACCCCATGGACTGCAGCACATCAGGCTTCCCTGTCCAGCACCAACTCTAAAGCTTGCTCTAACTCATGGCCATCGAGTTGGTGTTGCCATGTAAAACCATCTCATCCTCTGTCGTCCCCTTCTCCTCCTGCCCTCAATCTTTCCCAGCATCAGGGTCTTTTCCAACAAGTCACTTCTTTGCATCAGGTGGCCAAAGTATTGGAGTTTTAGCTTCTGCATCAGTCCTTCCAATGAAATTCAGGACTGATTTCCTTTAGGATGAACTGGTTGGATCTCCTTGCTGTCAGGGAATCTCAAGAGTCTTCTCCAACACCACAGTTCAAAAGCATCAATTCTTCAGTGCTCAGCTTTCTTTATAGTCCAACTCTCACACCCATACATGATGACTGGAAAAACCAGAGCTTTGACTAGATGGATCTTTGTTGGCAAGGTCACAGTCAGGTCACAGTTAAGACCTCTGTTCGCAAGGTCACAGTTAGGAGTTATAGAAATGGAATCTGGCTTCTGATTCTGGCCCTTCCCCAGTTCTATGGAAATCCTGGTCTAAACAACCAGCATCTCTGACCTTTCCTAACCAAAGCTCCCCTACTCTACTCCCAAGTTTAGCAGACTCATGTATTCATTCAAGGATATTTTTGCATTCCCACTAGTATACATGAGCCTACAGAAGATGAATCAGACACAGTCTTGAGCCTAAAGTGTTTCTACTCTAGTAGGATATTCATTAAGTCCATTGACCCATTCATTCAATTAATATGATTAAGCACCCACTGTGTGCCAGAAACTCTGTAAGCACTAAGAAAAACAGAATTTAAGACATGCACATAAATAATTATCATAAGGGTCACTGCAGCAGATACAAAGTTGAAATGTAGGTTTCCTGACTCTGAAAGCTAACCTTCAAAGAGCTGATTCCAGTCATTGCCTCTACTTCCTTTTCAATCTCTCTTCACTTCGCTCCATGTGGGCTTCCATACCACTTTTTCACTGAAACCACTCTTCTTAGGATCACCAGTGACTTCAAGGTCACCCAATTGACTGGCCATTTTGCTAGCCTTATCTTACAACTGTTTTTGACACAATTGATATTCTATCTTGTCAAAACATGTTTCCCTTAATTTCCATGATGGCACCTCCAGATGTACCTATTTCGCGTCCATGTTTTAAACTGTGCTGGCTCTTTCTCTTCTCTTTACCTCTAAATGTTTTACTTCCCTAAGAACTAGTAGCTGGACCCACCCTATGGCTTTATACATCATTTCCAATGATGCTCAAATTTGTATCTCCAGTTCTACCTCTCTCTGGAATCCTAGACTCTTATATCCAAATGTCTATTGATATCAAACTTGCCATTCAAAACAGAACTCTTGGAAATGCAAATCAAAACTACAGTGACATATCACTTCACACCTGTCAGAATGGCCATCATTAAAAAGTCTACAAATAACAAATGCTGGAAAGGGTGTGGAGAAAAGCGAACCCTCTTCACTGTTGGTTTGGAATGTAAATTGGCACAGCTACTATGGATAACATACAGAGATTCCTCAAAAAAACTAAAAATAAAGTTGCCATATGATCCAGTAATCCCACTCCAGGGTACATTATCTGGGCAAAATCATAATACAAAAACAATACTGTACACACAGCATACAGTACTGTTCACAATAGCCAAGACATGGAAACAACCTGAATGTCCACCAGCAGATGAATGGATAAAGAAGATGTGGTACATACAGACAATGCAATGGTACTCAGCCATAAAAAAGAATGAAATAATGCCATCCACAGCAACATGGATGGACCTAGAGATTATCATACTAAGTGAAGTCAGAAAGAGAAAGACAATACCAAGTGACATTATGTACCTGAGGGATCTAAAACATGGCACATATGAACTTACCTATGAAACAGACATGAAGAAGAGACCTATGGTTGCCAGGTGTAGGAGAGAAGGACTAGGGGTTTAGGGTTGGCTAGATACCATGGCAGCCCACTCCAGTACTCTTGCCTGGAAAATCCCATGGATGGAGGAGCCTAGTAGGCTGCAGTCCACGGGGTCGCTAAGAGTCGGACACGACTGAGCGACTTCACTTTCACTTTTCACTTTCATGCATTGGAGAAGGAAATGGCAACCCACTCCAGTGTTCTTGCCTGGAGAATCCCAGGGATGGGGGAGCCTGGTGGGCTGACGTCTATGGGGTCGCACAGAGTTGGACACGACTGAAGCAACTTAGCAGATACAAACTAGTATATGGATAAACAACAAGGTCCTAGTGTATAGCAAGGGGAACTATATTCAACATCCTGTGATAAACCATAATGGAAAAGAATATAAAAAAGCATGTGTGTGTGTGTGTGTGTGTGTGTGTGTGTAACCAAATCACTTTACTGTACAGCAGAAATTAATACACTATAAATCAACTATACATCAATAAAATGAATCACAACTATATAAAATGAAACAAACAAATAAATAATAGAATTGTTATTTTGTTCCATTGATCTATATTTCTGTCTTTGTGCCAGTATCATACTGTCTTGATGACTGTGGCTTTGTAGTAGAGCCTGAAGTCAGGCAGATTGATTCCTCCAGTTCCATTCTTCTTTCTCAAGACTGCTTTGGTTATTCGAGGTTTTTTGTATTTCCATACAAATTGTGAAATTATACGCACCTATGGACACCTTATCTTTGACAAAGGAGGCAAGAATATACAATGGCTTAAAGACAATCTCTTTAACAAGTGGCACTGGGAAAACTGGTCAACCACGTGTAAAAGAATGAAAATAGAACACTTTCTAACACCATACACAAAAATAAACTCAAAATGGATTAAAGATCTAAATGTAAGACCAGAAACTATAAAACTCCTAGAGGAGAACATAGGCAAAACACTCTCTGACATAAATCACAGCAGGATCCTCTATGACCCACCTCCCAGAATATTGGAAATAAAAGCAAAAATAAACAAATGGGACCTAATTAAACTTAAAAGCTTCTGCACAACAAAGGAAACTCTAAGCAAGGTGAAAAGACAGCCTTCAGAATGGGAGAAAATAATAGCAAATGAAACAACTGACAAACAACTAATCTCAAAAATATACAAGCAACTCCTACAGCTCAATTTCAGAAAAATAAATGACCTGATCAAAAAATGGGCCAAAGAACTAAACAGACACTTCTCCAAAGAAGACATACAGATGGCTAATAAACACATGAAAAGATGCTCAACATCACTCATTATCAGAGAAATGCAAATCAAAACCACAATGAGGTATCATTTCACACCAATCAGAATGGCTGCAATCCAAAAGTCTACAAGCAATAAATGCTGGAGAGGGTGTGGAGAAAAGGGAACCCTCTTACACTGTTGGTGGGAATGCAAACTAGTACAGCCACTATGGAGAAGAGTGTGGAGATTCCTTAAAAAACTGGAAATAGAACTGCCTTATGATCCAGCAATCCCACTGCTGGGCATACATACTGAGGAAACCAGAAGGGAAAGAGACACGTGTACCCCAATGTTCATCACAGCACTGTTTATAATAGCCAGGACATGGAAGCAACCTAGATGTCCATCAGCAGATGAATGGATAAGAAAGCTGTGGTACCTATAAACAATGGAGTATTACTCAGCCATTAAAAAGAATACATTTGAATCAGTTCTAATGAGGTGGATGAAACTGGAGCCTATTATACAGAGTGAAGTAAGCCAGAAAGAAAAACACCAATACAGTATACTAAGGCATATATATGGAATTTAGAAAGATGGTAACGATAACCCTGTACGTGAGACAGCAAAAGACACACAGATGTATAGAACAGTCTTTTGGACTCTGTGGGAGAGGGCGAGGGTGGGATGATTTGGGAGAATGGCATTGAAACATGTATAATATCATATATGAAACAAATCGCCAGTCCAAGTTCGATGCAGGATGCTTGGGGCTGGTGCACTGGGATGACCCAGAGGGATTGTACGAGGAGGGAGGTGGGAGGCGGGTTCAGGATGGGGAACATGTGTATACCCGTGGCGGATTCATGTTGATGTATGGCAAGCCAATACAATATTGTAAAGTAATTAGCCTCCAATTAAAATAAATAAATTTATTTTTAAAAAATAATAGAATTTTTTATTTTTACCACCAGTTCTGCAACTCTCTTATTTGGTCAACAGCATAACCATCGATCCCACTCCAGTGTTCTTGCCTGGAGACTCCCAGGGACAGGGGAGCCTGGTGGGCTGCCGTCTATGGGGTCACACAGAGTCGGAAACGACTGAAGTGACTTAGCATGACTTAGCATAACCATCAATTGAGCTGCCTGAGCCCAAAGCACAAGGTCATCTTTTATCCTTCTCTGTCGTCTAATCCCTCAGTCTGTTGGGTTATTCATGTCCAACTCTTGGCAACCCCATGGACTCAGCACGCCAGGCTTCCCTGTCCTTCACTATTTCCTGGAGTTTGCTCAAACCCATATCCATTACTGCCATCCAACTATCTCATCCTCTGTTGCCCTCTTCTCTTCCTGCTCTCAATCTTTCCCAGCATCAAGGTCTCTTCCAATGAGCTATCTCTTTGCATCAGGTGGCCAAAGTATTATAGCTTCAGCTTCAGCATCAGTCCTTCCAATGAATATTCAGGATTGATTTCCTTTAGGATTGACTGGTATGACCTCTTTGCTGTCCAAAGAACTCTCAAGAGTCTTCTCCAGCACCACCATTCAAAAGCATGGATTCTTTGGCACTCAGCCTTCTTTATGGTCAAACTCTCACATCTATACATGACTACTGGAAAAACCATAGCTTTGACTACAAGGACCTTTGTTGGCAAAGTGAGCCCTCAGTTAGTCCTGTCAATGTACAGCCCAGATGTACCTCAAATCATTCCACTTTTCTCCAACTTCACTCTTTTGATCTTCTTTTATCTTAACAATTACAGAAGCCTTCCCATTGGTCTCCCAACTTTCACTCTCACTCCTCTCCATTTTATTCTCCACAAAGTAACCACAAGGAACTATTAAGACTATAAACCAGATCATGTCACCCAAGACTTCAAACTCTTCAAGGGCTCCACTTTATTTCGAATAAAATCCACTCTCTTTACCTGTCCCAAACCTCAATACGACTGTGACCACTGCTCTACTGTCATCTCCTTCTGGGCTTCCCCTTGAACTCTCTACTCCCGTCACACTGGTCCAGGGCCTTTGCACCAGCTGCTGCCTTTGCCTAAAATGTTCTTCCTCCTGATCTTCTCAGAGCCAGATCCATCACATTACTTTACACCTCAATGTATATGTCACCTCCTCAGGATCACCCACTGTAACACATCATCCTGTTCTAATTTTTCATCTGGCACTTATCACTAATGAATCAGTGTGCATGTGTGAATGAGGCTTTTTTTAGTATATCTGTTCCTTACCTATTTATTATTACTCAAATACAAAATTCAAGACAGCAAAGGCCTTATGTGCTTTATTTAGGATAAACAAGAGTAACCAATGAAGACTAAGTAATCAATAAATACTGAAGATGTGAATAGATGAATCCCCTAGGATTCCCTTAACTTAAAAAAGGGCAATTTTTCTATGTTAAGAAATTGCTATCAGAAGACTATCACCTTTGTTACCCCGAAAGGAACAGAGTGGTAGAAGCCTGCGGTCTTCAGAAAACTGTCAACTATGAAACTGTGAGGCAATCTATTTCTCAAAACAGGAGATTCTGCAAAGACTTCTCTTGAGAATATCAGAGACGTCTTCAAACCAAATGTATAGAATATACATTTCCCCAAAATAAAATTCTGAAATATTCAGGCAGCTGGGCTGGATTGATGATAGATGGCTTAAAGCATGCCATTTAAGTCTCCACATGCCTGACTATAAATATTGATAGCCCCCGTGAGGTGGATGGTTCTGCCTGATGTTCCAGATAAAAGAACCATTTGGAAGGAAGAAAGCTATCCAGCTGCCTCCCTTTGACAGAGTGGGAAATATTATCAGAATGCCCAGAAATACAGAATTTGAATCAGAACAGAGGCCAGGATGAAAGTGAGAATACAAACTGGCTAAACAGGCAAAAATAAAGCTCCCCAAATAGATGCACTGGAGATGCTCCCCCGAAGGCCCACAGCTGCTCAGCCCCCGGGGGCTGGCATCCTGTTCTTCAACAGGCAACATCAGAAGCATGAGCACGTAGGTCCGACCTCGCAGCCCTCGTTTTGCAGCAGTCTTAACAAGAATTCTTCAGGCACAGAGAGGATGCTCAAAAACAGACCATAGAGTACTGGGGGTTTTATCGACGGAAGTGCTCAAACCACCCAATTGTTTGCAACCAGAAGCTATGTGATTCACGAATCCCTTCAAGAAAGGTCATACCACACAGGGATTGACTGAAAAGGAATATGTACAACCTAACTTTTTAAAGGTACAAATGTTCTGGTATGTGAAAAAAATAATTTATGCTCAACTAGATAACCTCTTGAGGACGAGGCTGTGTCTTTATACACCTTTGTATCCGACAGTACTTAAATACCCAGTAGGCAAACAACAAGGGTTTGCTTAGTAAATAAACATCACCTTCACCATCTCCTCTAACCTGCTTGCCCATGTACCCTCTACCTGTTACCTCCCCTCCCCTTCTTCTTCTCTCTCTCCATCCATATCAACTCCCACTTACCTACCCCTCTTTTTACCCTCCGCCTTTACACACACACACATACATACTTGGCCTCTTTGTTAGGGCCTCTTGCTCAGATTCCAACTTAAATCTTTGAAGGGAAGTGCTAGTCACTTCAGTAATGTCTGACTCTTTGTGACCCCAGGGACTGTAGTCCACCAGGCTCTTCTGTCCATGGGATTCTCCAGGAAAGAATATTGGAGTGGACTGCCATTCCCTTCTCCAGGGGATCGTCCTGATTTAGGGATAAAACCCAGCTCTCCTGCATTGCAGGCAGATTCTTTACCATCTGAGCCACAAAATGGATCTTAATATTCCATAATATTTCACAGTGACCTCACCTTAACTGTAACCCAAGAGTTAATGGATGCACTGGAGCGAGGGAATGCCCTGGACCAATGCTAGAGGAAAATGTGCCAGAACACGTCTGGTCTCTGTCCCTGTCTGAGCAGCAGGAGAAAATACCTTCTATCACTTGGCACCTTCAGAAATGATATTCAGAAAGCCAATAACCCTCTGGGCCTCAAAAGAGGGGGACTCACCCCCCGACAAATGGGATTCACAGCTTTCCTCCTATATGCTCTTGGGCAAGCTACTGCACCTCTCTCAGCTTCCCTTTCCTCATCCAGCAGGAGCAGTGGGCATGAGAGTGCCCACAGAGTGTTCATGGGAATGAAGTGAGTTGTACCACATTAAGCTCTTGGCACTAGGCCTGGCACGTAGTATGCACTCAGTAAATGATCCTGTAACCGTCAGTTACTGTGCTCCCCACCTTGGGTACCACTGTCATGCCTGACACCTATGGCTTTCCTTCTGGGTTGCATTAGCTCAGTCAAAATATGTTTTATTCATTGAAATAGAAAGAGTCTGGGATTTTTGTTTCATTGTGCCTGCCTTTTCACACTGCTTCATGGCACAGCAATGGTGATAATAAAAAGCTGACTCCTGGGCTCTAAGCTGCTAAATTTTTTGCATCACTAGGGCTTTGTTTATGTCAGTGTTCTGCACATGCGTGGAGAGCAGAAAGTGACTCACCAGTTTACAGTGCTTAATGGGATGACCCCTCAGGACTGTCCACACTGCTTCTGTTTCATCACACAATCTCCCAACCCTAATTTGGTTTCCAAAAAAACTTCCCAAGAGGAATATATTTCATAAGAAGCTAGAGAATAAGAAGGCAAGGCCAGATACTTGGGAATCAGAGGTACCCACCTTCCCTCCCCTCCTTCCTTCCTCCGTCAGTCAATCCATATGGATTAACTGAACACCTACTATGTACCAACTATTATGCTGGGGGCGGGGCGCACAGTCTCCAATAAGAGAGACCTTGGTCCTGCCATGTCTGCTGTACGGACAATCCCGCAAATCATGAATCCACTACAGTTAATTTAAAACCGGTAATTACAGACCGAGGTGAGTGCAAGGAAGAAAAACTGCAGGGAGTTATAAGACTAAGATAGTCTGGGGATTCTCAGAATGCTTCCATGAGGCAATAACATCTAGTCAAGGACCTGTCTGAAGAGTGATAAGAATTAACTCGCCCAAGAGGCACATACGAGTGTCAGGGTGTGGGGTGGGGAACAGGCAATAAAAAGACTTGTGAAGTCCCTAAACAGCAAAATGTGAAGGAAGTCAAAGAAGCTCAGAGTTGCCAGAATATGGGGGAAAGAGAGACAGGGGGAGGGAGAGAGATGATCTATAAGATAGAGAATTGAATTGAATCAAACCAAATCTTGGTAGAAGTCGGCAAACTCCAGCAGCGTTAAATCTGGCCCCTGCCTGTTTTTGTATACCAGCCCCCATCAGCTAAGAATGCTTCCATATGTTTTAATAGTTGAAAAAAATAAAAAGAATAATATTTAATAACATTGTGAAAATCATATGAAATTCTAATTGCAGGAGCCATAAATAAAGTTTTATTGGAACACATCCATGCCTGTTCATTTACATACAGTCTACAGCTGCCTTCATGCTACAGAAGCAGAGCTGGGGAGTTGCAACAGAGACCATATGGTACACAAACCCAAAATATTTACTATCTAGCCCTTTACTGAAAAAAAAAAAATGCCAACCCCTGATCTAGTAAGATACACAGAAATTAGATTACAAAATCTTTTAAATTATATTAAAAATTTAGCATCTTATCCCCAAAGCAGGGGAACTCATTAACCCACTAAAGAGTTTGAAGAGGAGAACAGCATAATTCAGTAGTGCCCAAACCTGGCTGCACACTGGACTAACCTAGGAAGCTTCCAAAATATAATGCATAAGTTTTGCCCGCAGTGTTGTACATCAGCTGGGTTTGTGCATGGCCTCGGTATGGGTTTTGGAATTTTTGGAAGATTCCAAGGTGATTCTGATGTGCAGGTAACTTTGGGAACCATGGATAAAATCACATCTACATTTTTATAAAGATCACCCTAACTCAGGGCTTCTCCCTCTGGCTGGATACACATTAGAATCACCTGAGGGATATTTTCAAACACACTGATGCCCAGGCCCACTCTACACCAGGATCTGTAGAGACGGACTCCGAGCCCTGCTATATTTAATTGTCCAGATGATTCTAACATACAGCCAGGGTTACACACTTTGTTATCAATGTGTGGCAAGAGTAGATACAGGGAGAGTCCTGGGTGGCTACTTCAAGGGGTCCAAGTGAAAAATGACAGAGACTTGGGTTGAGTTTCTGGTCCTGGGAGTGGGGAGAAGAAAAGTGAAGGGACAGTCAGTAGGATCTGGCGATGGGCTGGTGACAGTGAGCAGCTGGGTGGGAAATTTCAAAGGTGATACCTAAAAGTCTAGCAAAAACAATGGGTGTAGCCTAATGCCATTTACTGGGATGGGAACCTTGTAAGAGGAACAAGTTTAGGGGGTAAGAACATTAGTTCTATTATTCTGACATCTTGTTGAAAGAGAGGATACCTATGATGGAGTTAAGTCAGATTGAGGCTATAAAGGAGGCTGGGGTCAAATTACAAAAGGCCTTGAATGCTATACTCACAATATCCTCCTCCTTCAGCAAGCAATGGCTACAATGTAGTAAAGGAACCCATAAGGGCTTTTGATTCAGTTGGTGTTCCTGCTCTATACAGTGTATATGTTTCCTCAGCTTCCTCATCTACAAAATGGGATTGGAAATGTTCATACTCTGTCTCCTATACCTTTGGCCAGCAGACCTCAATGACAGCAGAGGCCCCAGTAAACACCCTTACAAAGGTGTTATGAAGATTAAATGAGATATTACGTGTAAAGTCTCTATGAATTTATGTAGCACAGAAGGCCCTTATCCCTAAATGTCCATTCCAAGATGAATGGATAAAGAAGATATTGTACACACATACAATACAATACTGTGCTGCGTTGTACTTAGTCGATTCAGTCATATTCAACTGTTTGCGACCCCATGGACTGTAGCCCGCCGGCTCCTCTGTCCATGGGGATTCTCCAGGCAAGAATACTGGAGTGTGTTGCCATGCCCTCTTCCAGGGGATGTTCCCAACCCAGGGATCGAACCCAGGTCTCCAGCATTGCAGGCGCATTCATCTGAGCCACCAGGGAGACCCAAGAATACTGGAGTGGGTAGCCTATCCCTTCTCCAGGGGAACTGCCTGACCCAGGAATCAAATAGGGGTCTCCTTCATTGCAGGCAGATTCTTTACCAGCTGAGCTACCACCTGGCCATAAATAGAATAAAATAAATAATTCCATCTGCAGCAACATGGATGGGTCTGGAGATTACCGTACCAAGTGAAGTAAGTCAGAAAGAGAAAGACATACACCATAAGATATTACATATATGTGGAATCTAAAATAAGACACCAATTAACTTATCTATGAACAGAAACAGACTCACAACAGACTTGGGGTTGCCGAGGGGGAGGGAGAGTTGCAGAGGGATGGAGCGGGAGTCTGGGATAAGCAGATGCAAACTATTACATATAGAATGGATAAGCAACAAAAGGGGCTGTTGCCCAGCACAGGGAACTATATTCAATATTCTAAAATAAAACAGAATGGAAAAGAATGTTTAAAAACAGTAGTCATTATTCCCAAAGGAGAATGGCACAGTGACACCTCACAATGATGCTTCAGGAAATATATAGAACATTAGTGTGAAGGATACACACATAAGAAACGGGCAATAAGATTTAGAAGTTGTGACAGATGACGTAACAATATCTGTTCAACCACTAGTAAGAAGTCAGGGACATGCAATCCGGTAGAGTCCATAACCCTTCAGGGTCCCCGCAACCCTCCCCGTACAGTTCTCCTCCTCCTCCAGCATGGCCCTGGTTGTCCCTCTAGCCACTGTACTCACTATCCAGTTGACAAGATGGAGGAAAAAAAAAACAAAAAAGGATTCTATCAACTCTTAAAGAATATACACATGCTGAAAATTAATTTTAGAGATGATCAAGGATGACTTCCTTCAAAGAGAAAGGGGATCCAGAGAAGCCAGACGGCACCCTGCACTGCTGACTGCAGCAGAATTAAAGCCAAGAGCAGAACTCAGATCACTGAGGCGAATGAGTCATGGCGCCTGGCGAGGAAGCAGGGCTTCAGCCAGACACCAGTCAGAATTAAAGATTGTGGCTCTTGCAAATTAGCCAGAGGAGTTCCTGTAACTGTGGACAATCCAAAGACGAGCCCTGCCCTCACACATGAGGCTGAAAACCACCAGATGCTGACTGCATTAAAACAGTAACTGCATCTGCCCTGATTAACCATACATCCGATGTAAATCCTGAACACCTCACAAGGTGCCATCAAATAAATACTTCTGTCCCTTTAAAATATAGATGTAGGAAGTAGCCTAAAATATACGTGGATATTTTCATAGTAACTTTTAGAGAACCCTCAAGATACCTTGCCTGTATCCACCTCTACAGGCAAGAGAGAAAACATTACGCCACCTCAAAAGCATGCCTCTCTGATCATCATGTTTCTTCCCACCTAGAAGTAATTAATCACTACCCTTGTTCTCATGATGTATAATTCCTTCCTTTTCTTTATATTTCCATTTCTATGTATCTCCAAATAATGTTGCTTGTTTCTATTTTCACATGAATAGAATTACATTATATGTGTTCTTTTTACTCTGTTTCTTCTGCTCAGCATCATGTTTGTGGCTTCAAAGCATTATATTCATGGGTGAAAGGCCACAATGTCTAAAATTTGAGTTAAAATACTGTGAGGAAGGAGTTGCAAAGTAAACATTAAATACTTTGTGATGGATAGATTAGGCTCTTTATACTAGACTCTTAGCTCTTACATTTTAAGTTTCAAAATTTTTATAATAAAAATTTGCTTAAATTACTTTGTGAGATTCCTTTTACTACAGCAATTTTCAGTGCTGTATAGCAACAGTTTTCTAAGTAAGGTCTCAAAATCAAGAGCATCAGAATCATTTGGGAATTTGTTTGAAATGCAAATCACTGGGTTCCACCCTAGACTTACTGAATCAGAAGCTCTTGGAATGAGGCCCAGTAATCTGTGTGTTAATAAACCCTCCAGATAGTTCTGATGACACTCAAGTTTGATAATCACTACTGAATAGTATTCTATTATGTAAATGCTCCACAGCTTATCCATTCTACTATTGATACATTTATATATTAATATATTTCAAATTTGGGGGTTTCAAATTTGTGAATATTATAAATAGTTTGTACAAGAATTTTGGTGACAAGAGTCTCCCTGACATATGCCTACTGCTACAATAACAGAATCGTAGGGTATACATATTAATATTACCTAATAATGCCAACTATTTTCAAAGTGGTTCACCAATTCATGGTCCCACTAGTAATGTACAAAGGTTCCCTCTGCTCTACATACTTGCCAATATTTGGTATTTTTCAGATATTTTCACTGCTGCCATTTTATAGGGTTAAGCAAGTTTAAGCTTTCCAAGTTGGGATCAAAAAACATGTATTAGGGAATAGAACTCCAGACATGGAATCATAGTATTGCAACTATATTAGTTGGTGGATCTGCATGGAATAAGCCTGACATAGAAAGAATCTGGCATGATAGAGAAACTGAAAAAGGCCAATATGATTATACTACGAAAAGGAAGGTGAAATACAGTACAAAATGCTGTTGGAGGTAAGACAGGAACAAATCAGGGACCCTGTAAGCATGCTGAAGACTTTGAATTATATTCCTAGTGAAACCAAAAGCCAATGAAGGTTTTTAAGCAGGAAATTTACATGGCTATATTTCTACATCTGTATATTTAAAATCTTTCAGGCACACATCCAATTCTCCCTATAATGGAGTTGCTTAATGCTTCAGACTATGCTTCTGCTAAAAACAACTAGAATAGTTGGATAAAGCACAAATACATACATACACCTGCTTAAAGGCATAACAGAGTTTTTGAGACAACCAGTAATTGAGGGGACAAACCCTAGTGATAAGAGAACCACAAAGAGATGAGCCAAAATTCTGCAGTCATTCTTTCCCTTGGGACATTTGCCTAAAGTAGGGGAGGGGTAAGGGGCTGAGGATCTAGGCAAACAGCCTCAACACAGTTGCTATTAAGAGGCAAAAATACCAGAAGATATTTCAGCAGTCTCTTGAGGAAAGAAAGACAAAACTTAAGAGCTCTGAGATGCCAAGATCCAAATAAAAAAGAAGCAGAAAACTAAGCCCAGCACTTGGCTGGTATTCCCCTCTAGACATCTGCTCAGTTCTAAAGCTGTGCAGGGCAGGAGGCTAAGAAGCCAAGGAGAAGGCTCCCAAAAACACTTTCAGCGAGAATTTTGATAGTCTCACGCTGCTGAGGAGAGAAAAGACGTGTGGACTAGCCAGGGGGAGAAGTCACTGAGAACACCCTACGCTCTTAGCTGCAGTTCCAAGAAGGCTACAACCTAGAAAGAGGCATCGGCAAGTGGCACACACAGCTTTATCAAAACTAAAACAATGCCTATGGTCAGCTAAGTCACTAGCTGGATTATAATAATCAGTCCCCCAATGTGCATGCCTGGAAGTTTTTTCTCTGGAGATAAAATCACATACAACATTCACAATTTTTCATACAAAATGTTGAGTATACAATCAAAGTTAATTAAACATGTCAAGACACAAAGCACAAACCCAGAGGGGAAAAAAAACAGATCACAGACAAAGAAACCACAAGTGATTCAGGTATTAGAGTTAGTAGGAAAAGAGTCTAACTATGATTAATATATAACTATGATTAATATATTACTACAGATGGTGACTGCAGCCATGAAATTAAAAGACGCTTACTCCTTGGGAGGAAAGTTATGACCAACCTAGATAGCATATTCAAAAGCAGAGACATTACTTTGCCAACAAAGGTTCGTCTAGTCAAGGCTATGGTTTTTCCTGTGGTCATGTATGGATGTGAGAGTTGGACTGTGAAGAAGGCTAAGCACTGTAGAATTGATGCTTTTGAACTGTGGTGTTGGAGAAGACTCTTGAGAGTCCCTTGGACTGCAAGGAGATCCAACCAGTCCATTCTGAAGGAGATCAGCCCTGGGATTTCTTTGGAAGGAATGATGCTAAAGCTGAAACTCCAGTCTTTTGGCCACCTCATGCAAAGTGTTGACTCATTGGAAAAGACTCTGATGCTGGGAGGGATTGGGGGCAGGAGGAGAAGGGGACGACAGAGGATGAGATGGCTGGATGGCATCACTGACTCGATGGATGTGAGTCTGAGTGGAATCCAGGAGTTGGTGATGGACAGGGAGGCCTGGTGTGCTGCGATTCATGGGGTCGCAAAGAGTCGGACACGACTGAGCGACTGATCTGATCTGACGATTAATATATTTAGAAATATAAGAAGAAAGTGGAAAAATTCATAAAAGGCAAAGAATTTCATCATAGAGTTAGAATCAATAAAAAGAATCAAATGCAAAAACTAGGATCAAAAATAATTTCTAGTACTGTAAAATTAAAACTACTGAGCAACATATTAGACATAGCAGAAGAGATGATTAATAAATAAGAAGGTAGGTCAAAATTCTTCAAAGCTGAAGCACAAAGAAAAGCTAAAATGGAAAAGAAAGAAGAATGTAAGATACACGTGTGATAAAGGAAAAAGACCTAAATTATGTAAATGAAGACATAGAAAAAGAGAGAAAGAAGGGGCAACAAAAGTATTTAAAGAGATACAACCAAGTTAGAGATAGCAATGCACAAACACAAAAGTTACTAAGAACTTCATCAGGGTTAACAGCAAATCTACAACAGAAAATAATCAATAATGCCAAACCTAGGGACATCATAAAAATATGGATAAAAACTAAAGGCAAGAAAATCCTAAAAGTGACCAGAGGTTAAAAAAAAACACAGTATCTTCATAAAAGTATTAATAATGTTGGTTAATGACTGACTTTTCAACAGAAAGGATGGAAGCCTGAAGACAATGGAATAAGATTTTTAAAGTGCTGGGAAAAAACCTTCAATATATTAATAGAATGACATACTTAGAGAAAATATCATTCAAAATGACAGTAAAATTAAGATATTTTCAGATAAGTAGAAACTGAGAGGATCTGTCAGCAGTAAACCCTCACTTTGAAAAAATGCTAATAAAAGTATAATGGGCATAAGAAAATGATCCCAGATGAAGGCATGGTAATGTAGGAAAAAAATAAAGAGCAATGGAAAAGGTAAACATGTAAGAATGAATATTGATTGTTTAAAGTAACAATAAAAACTCTAATACATTTTTAAAATGTGTATTGTAGATTAAAATGCATCTATAAAATGAAAGATGTGAGAGGGTATATAAAATTAAAATGCAATAAGGTATCTTATTATCCAATATTACATTTACCTGAAAGAAACGAAAATATGTACACAAAATGATTTATACATTATATATTTATAGAAGAACTGTTAGTAAAAGGCTTCCCAGGTGGCGCTAGAGCTAAATAATCCACTTGCCAATGCAGGAGATGCAAGAGACATGGGTTCAATCTGTGGGTTGGGAATGATCCCTGGAGTAGGAAATGGCAACCCACTCTGGTAATCTTGCCTGGAAAATTCCATGGACAGAGGAGCCTGAAAGGCTACAGGGGCCTTAAAGATTACAGTCCATGGGGCCATAAAAATTCAGACACAGCTGAGGACACACACACTTACCCAATTCCTATATCCATGGTTAGTGACAGGTACAAACTGAAAACAATTCAAATGTGCATCTGCAGGCGAACTGATAATCAAATTAAATGGATTAAAGGAAAAAAAGGAACAAAATATGGACAGACTGAAAACTCCTGACGAATCACATTTACAGGTTTAGAGTGAGCAAAAGATGCCAGGTTTACAAGTACACAGTATACTATTCCATTTTGTGAGGTTTTGACCAAGAGAAACTAGTTTATGATGCTAACAATCGGGATAACTGTTATCTTTGGGAAGAATATAAACTGGGAACGATTAAGAAGGGACCTCTGGCTGGTTAGTAATGTTCCACTTCTTGATCCAGTTACATTCATGGGTTCACTTCATGGAAAGGGATCAAGCTTCACATTTAGGATTGTTCATTTCTCTATATGTATTTCCAAAAAAAACAGAAAGTTACACACAGGATAACAAGACTGTATCAACCACTAAAATATAGCTTGACCAGTATCATCAATACACGTTACTCCCTAATTATCCCCACCCCCACCCTACTAGAGATAACTACTCTCATAAATTTGGTGCTCACCATTCTTCTGCACTATCTTATATTTTGACTGCTTATATATAAGTTCACCTAAATAATATATAGAATTGTTTTGCATGTTTTTAAACTTTATATAAAAGATCATTTGATTTCTGTTTTTAAAAGATCATTCTAAAAATAGCACAAGGAAACTTCCTAGTATGACAAAATAATCTATATATTATTTGGAGTGTTGGTTAAATGTGTAAAAACATTTGTCAAAGCACATCAAAATGTACATTTAGTATCTGTGCATTTCACTACAGGTAAATGTTACCTCACTTAAAACCACTTTTTAAAAAACAAATCATTCTAGCATTTTCATAGGCAATGGATGAGAAGTGAAATCAGGAAGGCCAGTTAAAATATTACAGTAGACCTGGTGAGGGCCAAACCCATCTCTCTGAGAAGTAAGGATCTAAAGTCAGGTTGTGGTCATAGTTCTTTGAACAGCTTAACGGTGAAGTGGAGGGCTTCCCAGGCGGTTCAGACAGTAAAGACCCTGTCTGCAAGGCAGGAGATCCGGATTCAATCCTTGGATAGGGCAGGTCCCCTGGCGAGGGAATGGCAGCCCACTCCAATATTCTTGTCTGAAGAATCCCCTGGAGGAGGAGGAGTCTGGTGGGCTACAGTCCATGGGGTCACAATGAGTCAGAGACAATTGAGCAATAATCCCTCCACTTCCCACTGTGAAGTGAAGCGGTGACTGGAGGGAGGGATGAGTCCAAAGAGAAGTTCTCAAAAACAGAAGATTAAGCCTGACCCTATTGAGAGGCAACACAGAAGACAAAGGAGAGATGAGGGGTTAAGGGTTGGGTCCTCCAGAAGGTGAGAGGGGATGGGATGGTCTGGTCTCTGCTGGCACACAATGCCTTCTTGCTTTTAACTAGAAGGAAGTAAAGGTACAGATGCAGGAAAAATTGTTTGGTGATTGAAAGACAAAGGAGTTTCCATTCAATGGCTGCTACGTCTTCAATGATCATGGGTCATTACTGATATAGGGTGGAGACTGGAGTGTTGAAGCTTATGAAAAGAGGCATGAAATTCCATTGGAAAAGGCTGGGAAAGCATCCCAACATGGTGGGGAAAGATTAAGAAAAAATCTAAGGTTCTATTTTGCAAGGCTAAGTGTCCAACAGGTATCCAGATCAAAAACAGGAACAGTATTATTCATCTTTGCCTATGCTTCATGAAGCACAGTATAACAAATATTAGGTACATGAAAGAATGAATTAATGAAAATTCAATCTTTTCATATTTTCTTAGCACCTTTTTATATTGTTGGCCATATTCTATGATGGAAGTGAAGAAAAAACAGAAATAATGTACCTTAGCAATCAATCGCTATCAAACACATTTTCCTGTTCCTCAGTTTTAGTTCTGTTTGTTCTTGGAAGAAAAACAATCTGTGTCTTCCAATGTTACAAATTCTTCATTTTATCAAAAAATGACGTGTTCATCCTCTAAAACAACTGTTCAGCAGAATTCACCAATGGGGCAATTCTCATTTAAAAAAAAAAAAAAAACCTAAGAGATAAACTCTGCATCCCTATATTAACACAACTTGTGCCAATCATAAGGATATATATAGTTGAAGAAGAAATTAGACGCTCTTGCCAAGAAGGATTAACCTGTCTCTGTATTGGAGATGTTCCTGCTGCTGCTAAGTCGCACATGCATCATGAGTAAAGAAAGCCTTTAGCTTGTGTACAGTAATCTCAGGGTGACCCCAGCAAACAATAAGCACACTGTGCCGTTTGTTTATCATTTATCAATTGTGAAATTGAAAACAAAGATTATAAATGCATTACTTGCAGTCGAAATTATTTTTATTACACTAAACTCCATTGAAAAGGGCTCCATTCATACAAGAAGCACAGTTTGGGCTGGATGAACAGTCAGATTTTTACACTTATAATTCAAGCATCTACTTACTACGTATATTGAGTGCACTGTCCTAGTTCCTGTTGCCACAGTCAGACTATAAATGCGTATTTGTGGTCATGCTTAACTACAGTAATTCAGAACTTCAACTGTCAAGTTTGGAGCTAATATTCTCACGTAGGCAGTTCATGTTCTAATCTTAAAAATAATTCCTTGTTTGCTATCGGAAGCTCCTAATATAATACACAAAATAGCAGGATCAATTTTTTAAAATAATCTATATCTTTAACTAAATGTACTTTTTTCCCTGAAAATATCCCCTTCCTTCAGTAACTGTAAACCCTGGTGAAGCAGTAAAACAGCAGAACATATTAAATATATACAAAACACACACAGAGAAAACAGCCGTGTTTACAGGGAGGAAAAGAAGGAAAATCTCAGTTTTGTGCTAACTATCCTTTGAGACATTTTTTTAAGTGTGGAGGCACCAATTATTTCTCCTTTGCTGGAAGGTCTACACATTTAAAGGTTCCGTAGGTCCACTAAGAAAATAAGCAACTGTTTCTCTGTATCATTAAACACAACAGGATACCAGTCCTGTGCCGATTTTAAAATACTAACAAAATTCTAACTGTGAATATTAAGATTTAACATTTCAGTTTCAAGAGAAGTAAAGAGTTGTTTTGTCTACAAAGAGCATTAGAACCATACTCCAAATTGTCAATTGCACAATATCTTTAGCACTGAAGGCTAGCTCCATTGCAGAATCTTGTAATGCTAGAGTCTGAAGAAACCTTGCAGGTCTCCTATTCCAATCTGACACCCAAGACAGGAATTTTTTCCTCAGCATCCCTGACAGATGGTCAATCTCTGTTTCAATTACTCCAGTGGGGGAGTTCTCAAGAGAAGATTCCCAAGGGATATGATGAAATGCTAGAATCAACCATTCAGACAGGGAGTACAGCTCCAGTAAGCCTGTAGATACAGACAGCGTTGCCAGACACTAAAACCAGACTTCCAAAAGAAAGTGATTCAGAATCAGCAACGTTAAGACATGGAGACCCCCCAATCCTGGGACCACCCTAGGTCTTTTTATTGGCCTGGGAAGCAGCCTCTACAATCTGGGAAGCAAGGTGGCTTTTCTCCTGCTGGTTTCTTAAAGAACTGATTCTTTCAGGCTCACAGCAAGGGTTTGTTAGCTAGCCTCAGAGAGGATCAAATTTCTTCCTTCTGGAAACCAAGCCAGGGGACCCCCCTGGTGGAATTGCTAATGCTTAAAATACTCCTAACTTTGGTCTTAAAATTCTCACTACAATAAACCAGGGCATTTCAAGCTCTTCTTTTAAAGGTATATACAGGCTAAGCTGTAACTGAAGTAGCTTGGTTGGTGTAGGGTTGACGTGTGGGGGTTGATGGTTTAAGCGCAGCCCTTCATCCCGCCGTGAAGTCTGGTTTATCTGACAAGGAAAGGCGAGCGCGCGGGGCTAAGCTGCCAGCACACCCACTGCCGGACCCCGTCACAGGGCTGCCCGGCCCTTACCTGTCGATGCTGATCACGCACAGGGTCATGATCGAGGCCGTGCAGCACATGACGTCCATGGCGATAAAGACGTTACAGAAGAAATGGCCAAAGATCCACTTGCCCCCAATAAGGTCGGTGACGCTGACGAAGGGCATGACCGCCACGGCCACCGAAAGGTCGGCCAGCGCCAGGGACACGATCAGGTAGTTGGACGGCTGCCGGAGCTTTTTGACGAAGCACACCGAAATCACCACCAGGCAGTTGCCGGCGATCGTCAGCAGCGTGATGAGCGTCAGGATGGAGCCGATCACAACTTTCTCGGCTCTGCCGTAGTTGATCTGCTCCCAGCAGCCGGAGGTATTGTCCCGCGGCGTGTCCCGGGTGGGCCCGGGGCTAGCCGTCACCTCCACGACCCCGTGCAGCAGGTGAGGCGCCCAGGAGCCCGCGACCGGGCCGGCGCCGTCGGGGCTCAGGTCGGGCAGCCCGCGCCCCACCTCCGGCAGGAAGAAAGAGCGGAGGTGCCCGTAGAGGTCCGGGCGGCCGCTGCTATTAACGTCCATCATCGTGCCGCTGTGCGCCGCTGCCCATGGAGCCGGCGGCCCCGCCACGCGCTGCGGCTGCCGGCCCGGGGGCTTCACCTCGCCGGTTCCGCTCCGCTCAGCCCAGCCATGAGGCCCGCGCTGACCGCAGGGGGGCGCCCCGGCTCGGCCTCACGGCTCCGCACGTCCGGGTCCCGCAGCCGCAGCGGACAACACGGGAGCGCGGCCGCCCCGGGGACTACTTGCAGGAGGCGTCTCCAGCACCCGACGGATGCCCGGGACGCGCGGGTTCGCTAGCCGGCGGGCCGGGCTCGGCTGGCCGCACCGCAGTCCGCAGCCCTCAGCCGCCGCGCCGCTCGGCCGAGAGCGCCCGGGAGGCAGCGGCAGAAGTTGCGGAGTGCGCCCCGCCCCTCGCGCCCGCCGCCGCCGCCGCCGCTCCCCTGCGGCAGCCACGCCGCGTTCCCGTCGCCGCCGCCGCGTCCGGCCGCTGACCGCGCGCCCCGGGATCCCGGACGGGCTTCCCCGGCTGGGCAGGGGCCGCCGCCTCTACCGCGCTTCCCCCAACCCACTGAGCGGGGGGAGGCGCTCCTCGCGCCTCCCGGGATCCCGAGCCGCCTCGCTCGGGGGATCTTTCTTTCCGCGGGAGGCTCACACACCCTCCGACAGACCCGAACCCCCTTACAGTAGTAAAGATAGTTTGGTGGGGGAGGACTAGGGAGCCAGCGGATGTCCGGACTCACTGCAAAATGAAGAACCTGGGGAGGAAAAAAATTTTTTTAATCTTAATTTTGAAAAAGACAAAAAAAAAAAACTTTCTGAGCACTCTACCAAGCAACAGATAATTTCCAGTTATTTTGATCACTGATGGGAGAAAGCGAAGATGAAAAAAGAGAAGCAGCTGAATGTGGGGGGCGGGGGTGAGCTCAGATGGAGATAAGGGACAGCGAGGGACGTCTTAGGGTCCTGGCACCTAGGAGGAACTACTGGCTCTGGAGAAGGGCCTTCAGAGAGCTTAAAAAACCCATTGTGACAAACCCCCCAGGCGTATAGAAACCGGCCTTTCCCCTCTGAATATAGACCTTGGCTATATTCAGACTTCAGAGCCTATGTTCAGACTTTAGAGCCTAATATATTGAAGTATTCGCAGCCTAATATATTGAAATGAGGGCTAATTCTCCATGGCGTTCTGGAAATCTTGCACATAAGAAACGACCGCTTTTAACGTTCTCCAGAAGAATCCTGGAGACGTATGTTGATTTAATCCCTATTGCTTAAAATCCCCTTGGTATTGAAACCCAGTCAGGGTGGAGCTGGTTTGTTTATTTGAGACTTAATTCATTCCATTTTGTTCAAATATTTTACCGGAAGCTAGCAGTGATTTCTTTAAAGACCCTTAAAAATAAGCAAATCTGTTTTCTAGTTAGGCCCTGCTGCTGCCGCTGCTAAGTCGCTTCAGTCGCGTCCCCGACTGTGCGACCCCATAGACGGCAGCCCACCAGGCTCCCCCATCCCTGGGATTCTCCAGGCAAGAAGACTGGAGTGGGTTGCCATTTCCTTCTCCAATGCATGAAAGTGAAAGGTGAAAGTGAAGTCGCTCAGTCGTGTCCGACTCTTAGCGACCCCATGGACTGCAGTCTACCAGGCTCCTGCGTTCATGGGATTTTCCAGGCAAGAGTACTGGAGTGGGGTGCCATTGCCTTCTCCGAGTTAGGCCCTAGTGTATCATAAATAAGAAGAAAGGGAACAGAAACCTCAAAATGTACTGATGTGAGTGCTGGGTTGGGTAACACTCTTCCGTTCTTCAAGGTTTTTCATTTATCCTGTTTTTCCAGATAAGGAAACATAGTTGCTATTTCAGTCAGCTGGTAATAGGTTTCCAACCCAGGTTATTCTGATTACTATGTTCATATTCTTCCCTCTAAACATTCCCCCAATTTTTTTTTAAGTGGAAAAAAATAAATGCCTAAATCTTGGGCCAGTATTGACAGCTCTTTCGCTACTGTGAACCTGTCAGGAGCTCTCCTCTGTTTGGGGTAGGTGGATCAGTACATTCAGAGGAAGAGTGAAAGGTACTGTTTCATAGTTAAGAGGATGGGTGAAGAAGTGTCTTCAACCTTACGTAAATTAGTATTAAAGGTAATTTCAGACAGAAGAAAAGTAGTTTGCAGTTGGAAGGCACCTGCAAAACCGTTCTCTTCAATGCAGAGAGGGAAGTAAAGGCTGCCACAAGTGACTTGTCCAAGATCATTCATGACTACAATGAAACGGATCAGGTTTTTGGTTTTGTGGTTTAGAATTGTCTCAAGGCCTCATAAAAATTCTTTAATGTAGTAAATTTCACACGATGTTCTCAGCTTTTCTCATTTTGACTTTTTAACTCATTTTGGCTTTTCTTACTTTTTCCTTCTTGAGAACTCTAATCAGGGCCACCTTACTTTCTGTCTTGGCTCTTTTAAGTAATATTCTACATTAATTAATTATACAAAGAATCTGAAAAGCAATATTCTATATTTGAATCTACAGTCAGTATAATTTGCCACTTATACTCTGGCCAGCCCTTACCCAGCCCACTTAGGTCTCATAGCAGCTTCTGACGTTTTTTGCTTTTGTTTTTTTCATTGTAAACATATAAATGCACCAAATAATCGGTAAAATAGTACTTTCAAATTTACTTCCTCTTCCACTTTCAATATAGCATTAGTTCCAAACTCCCCTTTTTATAGAGAAGTCACCTCTATTATATTATCCCTGGTGATGGCTGAGTGTATTTCCTAAGAGTTGCTAGGTTTTAATTTATAAGCTGTCACAATGCATAAACACAGTTATCGAAAATCTCAGCCTCTGCAGCATTGCTTATGTTGAGTTCAAATTTCATCTATCATTGTATCATTCCAAAATCCAGACAGAGCAACCTGGAATTCTTTCAGTTTGCCTCTAACCTTAGCTAACAAATAATCATATCTTAATAAAAATGCTAAAATCTCATTTATTCTTTTCCATAATTTTCTCACAAAAAATGCTAAAGATACAGCTTCACAAAATGTTCATTAAAATACCTAACATTCACCTAAATGGGTTGTTTTGCCCTTGGTTTCCTGGGGTTTTAAAATCCATATCAGGGTGTTGTTGCCTTTCCTTTCCTCCTGCCAACCTACTCTGGCTGTTATTTTAGAGACAATAAGAGAAGTGTTGGCATTTAAATCAAATCATGTCTTTAGTTTTTATCCCTTGTATTTCTTTCATTAAAAAAATTTGACTCTGCTAACTCTAAAAAGTACCAGTCCTTGTCTAGACTCTCATCTCCTATAACAGCATTTTCCTAAAATTGTCAATGAGGGCACCTGAAACGACAGCTTTCTGAGGCTTCCAACTGGCAATCTCCTGCTCTCAAAACTGCTCTGGGGGAGGACAGAAGAGCAGCCGCATCCTACAATAGGAATTATCATCTTTTTATAAGCTCTTCTTCCTGTAGGTACTCATCTGGCTCATCTAAATGCATGTGCTTAATCACATCTCTGCAGACCCACACATATCCATCTGGAGAACATAAGCTTAGGAGAGTTTATTTTCCCATAAACCAGCATACTCTGATAGTCTAGATTTACTTTAAGAAACACAAGTAAAAATAAGGCTTTCTATGCCATAGGATTCATTGGCAACACACTAGTTGTTAAGCATACTGACGTCATCGTGACTGAGGCTCCAGTAATTTCCAATGCCCCATGCAGCTGTCTTCCTGCAGGGTTACTCTTGCACATCCCCAAAGCTTCTCAACTACTTACTTGAACATCCAATTGGCTCATTCAACTGAACTAATTGTCTGGGTGTTGTCCCCAGAATTAGACCAGAAAAGGCTAGGAGAACAATGCTTAGATGGGTACTGTGCTAAGATTAGTATATATAAATAATCAAATCCTACCCTGTCAGGCTGTAGAGCAGTAGCACAGAGAAAGAACATACATCCTAGCAACTGTCAATTTGCTAGGCCCAGTTGGAATTTGCTAGCAATTGGGAGGCCCAGTTGGAATAAAAGCAGTTAGTCTGGAACATAAGAACGTCCCCTACTCTGAGACAGGCCCCCGCACTGTGACTAGCCTCATCCTTTACAGGTGCTGAAGACTCTCATGGCACTTTTTTTCACATCTTTATTATAGCACTTACTGCTGCATTATGCTTTTATGTTTAGGTGGCTGGATTTTCTGTCCAAGTGAGAACACCCCAAAGATAAAGATATTTCCTTATTCCCTCCACATACTGCTGCTGCTGCTAAGTCGCTTCAGTCGTGTCCCCAACTGTGCGACCCCATAGACGGCAGCCCACCAGGCTCCCCCGTCCCTGGGACTCTCCAGGCAAGAACACTGGAGTGGGTTGCCATTTCCTTCTCCAAGGCATGAAAGTGAAAAGTGAAAGTGAAGTCGCTCAGTCAATAAATGGCTGTCAAATAAATTGAGTGTAGAAAAATGCCTTATAACCAAGAGTCGTTCATGATTTAAAATCACTCCTCAGCTTAAAAGTGAATGGTGAGTTTTGTTTTGATTCAGATGTATGTCTTTTAATTGTGATACTTTCATTTGCATTTTCACTTAATTCTGACTAGAAAAAAATGTAATTTTTTTCCATTGGTTCCTTTTGTTTAGAAAATTTTCATTCTCTTTACAAAGCAAATGTAACCTTTAAAATTTTTCCTCAAAAACAACAACAAAAAATATGAAGAGAAAATCAGAAAACAGATAAATCCAAAAACGCTCATTTATTTTCCTAATTACTCAACTTTTTCTTACCAGGACCATCTTGAAATATAAGCGGTACATGCACACCCTCTAGTGGTGAATTCATTCCTCATACAAATTCCACACAGAGCTTCAGTGGAAAGCGTCAGCTTCCATGGTCCAAACCGGAAGGATTAATTAAAAGAAAAATTAAGTTCCTTAACTTAAAGAAAAACAGATAATATGAATATTCCCTCATTAATTGAGTCAACATTTATTGACTAATACATCACAGATACTGTTTTAGGAGTTCTTTTTTAAAAAGGACACAGCAAGCTGGAGATCCTGTTGGACATCCAAGTGGAGATATCAGATAGTAAGATATAAGTTCTGGAGACAATTTCTCAAGAAGAAGAGTAGATAGAGAAGAAGCCTGAGGAATTTACCCCTAGGATGGATGCTCCAACATCCTGAGGTCAGGGAGAAGATGAAAGACCAACAAAAACCGAGGAGAGACCCTTGAGTTAGGAGGTGAACCACAAGAGATTGGATGCTCCAAGTCAGGGGAAGAAGATGTGTCAAGGAAAATAAATTGATGAACTGGATAGAAGGCCAAGTAAGGAAAGAGCTATTCCAGTGGAATAGCTGGAATAAAAGTAGACTAGAATGGGCTCTGGAGAAGGCAATGGCACCCCACTCTAGTACTCTTGCCTGGAAAGTCCCATGGACGGAGGAGCCTGGTAGGCTGCAGTCCTTGGTGTCGCTAAGAGTCAGGGACGGCTGAGAGACTTCATTTTCACTTTTCACTTTCATGCATTGGAGAAGGAAATGGCAACCCACTCCAGTGTTCTTGCCTGGAGAGTCCCAGGGACGGGGGGCCTGGTGGGCTGCCATCTATGGGGTCGCACAGAGTCGGACACGACTGAAGTGACTTAGCAGCAGCAGCAGCAGAATGGGTTCTAGAGATCAGGAGAAGAGAGAAAATGGCAACTGGGAGGGCAGACAACTTTTGTAGCAGTTTCATTCAAAAGAGTAACCGGGAATTGGGCAGAAGCTAGAGGGACATGTGATATTTAAAGATAATCAGAAAAGAAAAATAGGAAAGTCCTTCTTTTAAAAATTGATAGGATGTACCTTATTCCACATTTTCTAATCTTCTGTATAATTTTAGCAATCCTTCTATAGTCTTCAAAATAATATGTGAAATGAAAATTCCCATCATGTTCATGTCCCCATTTCCAGGCAAAATTATCCTTGATCCATTCTTTCAGTCATTCAATAAACATGTACCAACTATACATTGTGTTCAGTGCTGAGGATGAATAATTAAGACAAATTCTCCATTCTGCAGATGTTCACTACCTGGGGAAAGAGACCAACTAGATACAGTGCAGAATGAAAAGCCTCATAGGGAAGAAACAAAGATGGAGCCCAGAGGAAAAGGGCATTGGCTGTTCTTGGGGGGACCAAAGAATTCACAGAGCTAACATTTCAGTGCCAGCAGAAGTCTCATCAATAGACTGAAGGACAGGGGGTGCAATGCTGACAGGTGTTCATAACTCTATGGCAGACTTGCCATAACATGTCATGTCAAACGCGTTGGAAACAGCCAGGGTAGACTTGTTGGGAGGCAATCATAAAGAATCACGTGTGTCCAAACACTCGACGATGGAGAAGGTGTGGAAGAATGGAACCTTCCTACGCTGTTGGTGCAAAGGCAAATTGGTACAGCCACTATGGAGAACAGTATGGAGGTTCCTTAAAAAGCTAAAAAAAGAGATACCACATGACCCTACAGTCCCACTCCTGGGCATATATCCAGAGACAAACATGATCTGAAAGGATATATGCACCCCAGGCTTCATTGCAGCACTGTTCACAATAACCAAGATGTGGAAGCAACCTAAATGTCCATCAGCAGAGTAATGGATAAAGAAGATGCAGCACACATACACAATGGACTATTACTTAGCCATTAGGCAGGATGAAGTAATGCCCTTTGCATCAACATGGATGGACCTAGGCAGTGTCATACTGAGTGAAGTAAGGCAGAGAAGGAGAAATATCATATGATGTCCCTTATATGTGAAATCTAAAAAGAAAGGATACAATTGAACTTACTTACAAAACAGAAAGAGACTCACAGGCTTAGAGAACAAACTTATGGTTGCCAAGAGAAAGGATAGTGGGGATGGGATAGTTAGGGAGTTTGGGGTGGACCTGTACGCACTGCTGCTGCTGCTGCTGCTAAGTCGCTTCAGTCGTGTCCGACTCTGTGCGACCCCAGAGACGGCAGCCCACCAGGCTCCCCCGTCCCTGGGATTCTCCAGGCAAGAACACTGGAGTGGGTTGCCATTTCCTTCTCCAATGCATGAAAGTGAAAAGTGAAAGTGAAGTCGCTCAGTCATTCCCGACTCTCAGCGACCCCATGGACTGCAGCCCACCAGGCTCCTCCGTCCATGGATTTTCCAGGCAAGAGTACTGGAGTGGGGTGCCATTGCCTTCTCTGACCTGTACACACTACTATATTTTAAATGAATAAATAATGAGGACCTGCTGTATAGCACATGGAACTTTGGTCAATGTTAGGTGGCAGCCTGGATGGGAAGGGAGTTTGGGGCAGAATGGATACATGTATAAGCATGGCTGAGTCCCTTTGCTGAAACTGTCACAACATTGTCTGTTCATCATCTATACCCCAACACAAAGTAAAACATTTGAAGAAAAAAGATATGGTGCTACCACCTCCCCCCAAAATAGAATTGTGTGTCATGCAAAGAAGTATGAATGTTGCTGTGTGCTCATATGGCAGAGATCAGAGAGAGTCATGTTTCTTCTTGTAAGGGCCCTAATCCCATCATGAGGGCTCCACTCTCATGACCTAACCATCTCCCAAAGGTTCCATCTCTAAATGTGATGTAAATACATCATATTTGGGGTTAGAATTTCAGCCTATGAATTTGCACGTATGCAAACATTCAGTTCGTAGTACCTGCCTTTTAAATAAGATATTTTGCAATGATAGAGGAGAGAATAAATAGATGTATAAGTATATGCATGCTTAGTCACCACTGGATCAAAAATATAGTAGATGCCTTTATCTACTTCTAACAAATATGTTTTCATTTTAATATGTTTAAATGTAGATTTGAGATCAACTGAATATTGTCAGTAGTCCCAACTTACATGTAACATTTTGAAAGTGAAGTCGCTCAGTCGTGTCCTACTCTTTGCGACCCCATGGACTGTAGCCTGTCAGGCTCCTCCATCCATGGGATTTTCCAGGCAAGAGTGCTGGAGTGGGTTGCCATTTCCTTCTCCAGGGGATATTCCCGACCCAGGAATCGAACCCAGGTCTCCCACATTGCAGGCAGACGCTTTACCGTCTGAGCCACCAGGGAAGCCCAACATTTTGAAGTAAGGGCTAAATACGTATATTAGATAGTATATAAGATGATGGATGGATGTACATGTGGGTATGTCGTAATATTTACATAAAAGAATCACCATGAATGTAACTACAAATGAAGACTGATACAGTTTGTCAACTCAAATAATAAAAGTAGCATAGCTGCAATGACATAAGTTTTTGAAACGGGGAACAACTCTTCTGGTTCTCTCATATATAGTTCCAACCAACTCTTATAGGTCCAAGCAAAGCAAAATACAGTCTTCCCTTTATTTACACAATAATTATATTCCTGGAAAATTCTGTGCATATAAAAATTGCTGTGCTTTTATATGTAAAACCTATTTAGGGTCTAGGCTTAGGTAGTGATAAGCAAGCTTTACCCCATGTGAATGTCTGGCAGGATATTCAAAAATCATGCAAGATGAGGAACAAGTGTTCATTATATGATACTCTCATTCACTGCAGGATAGTTAACATCTCTGGCCTCTTCCTACTCTAAGCTAGTGTCAACCACCTCACTTCTCGAGTATAGTGACAATGATAAGCTTACAACAACAAATTACTATGACGAGCAAAAAAATTACACAAATTTTCAAATCCCTCCCCACCCTGGCAACGTTAACTGAGAGGTAGAATAGAGCGTATGAACACTGTTGTGGATCATTGATTTAAAAAGTGTTCATCAGATGAAAACAAGGTCCTCCTGTACAGAGCAGGAAACTACATTCAATATCGTGTGAAAAAGAATATGAAGAGGAATGTATGTGTGTAAAACTGAATCACTTTGCTACACAGCAGAAATTAACACAATGTTGTAAATCAACCATACTTGAATAAAATGATTTGAAAAACTAACAAAGGGCTCAGCAAACATTTTCCATAATTTATATCAGATAGTAAATATTCGGGGTTTTCTGGGCCGAGATGCAGAATTGAGGCTGTTTAAATAGCAAAACTTCCTTTTGTAGTTTAAAATTACATTAGTGACATTAATTGAAGAGGGAAAATTAAGAAGTATTAGCACAAAGTTTCAAGGTTTAAATCAGAGCACACTTTTTGGATCAGTCTTCAGCTCCACAATTTACTGCTGCACTATGAGATTAGACCATAATTTTCATATTTGGAAACCAATTTCTAGGCCAAAAATGAGCTTAATTATTCCTAGTCAGATGAGTTTCCCCAAAACAAAATTTTGCTATACATAAACAAATCAGATTATATGATTTTTCAAAAGGTGGGGAGAAAGAGTATTTAAAGGGGTGATAGCATGGACCAAAAGAACCACATCTGGCCCAGCCTCCACTGGTCAACCAAGATGGAGACTTTTTTCCTTGACAGCATCAGTAAAGTAAATTTCTTTCAGCAGTTCACAATTCCCTCAGCATCCACTATATGCACTGCAGCTTTTTGGAACACAGATTGTGTGGGTTATGGTTAATTACCATGGCTATTACTTGTATAGTTTTTAAGTTTAGAGCTCAAAGTGGTTCTGATCTACAGGACAATAAATTGGCTAAAATTCTGCCTTGACAAAATCTTGTCATATTGTGCTTAGGTTTCATGAGTCTGATGTTAACACTGACCCCTGCAGGAGTCCCATCTGTAGTCATGGTTACCAATTCTGACACATCTACTTTAAAATGGTCAAAATTTCTCTCCATACACAAAAATAAGCCACTTCCTAATGATGTGCCTCGTTTGGGCAGCATTTTCAAAAGACATTTGGTCATATCAAAATTCTCAACCACACCAATAGCTTTTATATATCTACTTACTTATCAGCTGTAATAGAATATGCCAGAAATAACCTAGCTTTTTCGTGCAATTTACCCTGAAAGTTCTAAGCTATATTTCCAACATACTGAAAATAGACTTTTAGTTGTATTTGTCTGTGAATACTAGTTTCTGTTTAGGACCTGCTCTTTCTTGTGCCTTCAATAAATATTCCTCACAAACTAGTCTTCAGTTCAAAAAAAAAATTTAGTTGCCTGAGCAGTTTTTCTTCACTTATGGGATGATTTCAAGGCATCATTCCTACAATGATTCTATCAACTTGACTGGGCCACTGGGTGCCCAGATCAGTGTCAAACATTCTGGCTGTGTGTTTGAGTTTTTTCTGAATGAGATTAGCACTTGAATCAGTAGATTGAGTACAACAGATTAACCTCCCTAATGTAGGTGGGATTCATTCCAGTTTGTTGAAGACCTGAATTGAACAATAGGACTGATGCTTCTAAGGGCTTCCCTGGTAGATCAGTGGTAAAGAATCCACCTGCAATGCAGGAGACACAGGAGACACGGGTTCAATCCCTGGATTGGTAAGATCTTCGGGCGAAGGGAATGGCAACCCACTCCAGTATTCTTGCTGGGAATATCTCATGGGCAGAAGAGGCTGGTGGGGGTATAGTCTAAGGAGTCACAAAGAGTTGGACATGACTGGAGAGAATGAACACACACACAGTATGGTCTACCAGGGTCCCCAGGAAAAGTTGGGCAGGTGGTTCACTGAACAAACTTACCACCCATGTGGTGAATAGGGGCAAATGTGAATCTGCCTGGAGGAAGGGCATCTTTTTCTGATCTGCACAGAAGCACCAGCAAGTACTCCATCATTGGGAACAAGAGAGGGGGTTCTATTTGAGTTACTAGTGTACCCTACCAGTCTACCACATGCATGCTGCTGCTAAGTCGCTTCAGTTGTGTCCGACTCTGTGTGACCCCATAGATGGCAGCCTACCAGGCTCCCTGTCCCTGGGGTTCTCCAGGCAAGAACACTGGAGTGGGTTGCCATTTCCTTCTCCAATGCATCAAAGTGAAAAGTGAAAGTGAAGTTGCTCAGTCGTGTCCAACTCTTAGTGACCCCATGGACTGCAGCCTACCAGGCTCCTCCGGCCATGGGATTTTCCAGGCAAGAGTGCTGGAGTGGGGTGCCATCGCATAGTTCAGTTAATTTCTGTATTTATGTAACTGAATACATACAGCAGTGCTTCAGTTACCCAAAGTGCTGTTTAGGTAATTGAATACATCCAGTAGTGCTACAGGGCTTCCCTGATAGCTCAGTTGGTGTAGAATCCACCTGGAATGCAGGAGACCCTGGTTCGATTCCTGGATCAGAAAGATCCACTGGTGAAGGGATAGGCTACCCACTCCAGTATTCTTGGG
Source organism: Bos grunniens (assembly GCF_055505025.1). Taxonomy (NCBI): domain Eukaryota; kingdom Metazoa; phylum Chordata; class Mammalia; order Artiodactyla; family Bovidae; genus Bos; species Bos grunniens. Next base: position 12,840,850 of record NC_141190.1, read on the forward strand.
CTTCCCTTGTGGCTCAACTGGTAAAGAATCTGCCTACAGTGCAGGAGACCTGGGTTCAATCCCTGGGTTGGGAAGATCCCCTGGAGAAGGGAAAGGCTACCCACTCCAGTATTCTGGCCTGGAGAATTCCATGGACTATACCGTCCATGGGGTCTCAAAGAGTTGGACACGACTGAGTGACTTTCATCTTCATCAGTGCTACAATTGGGTTGATGTGGGTATGAAGATAAACACAAAGCCATGGGTTGCTTTATTAAATTTGCAACTTTTGACTCAGTACCACCTACTTTATGCCAGTTCTGGATACACCTCAGACCTCTGTGTCTTGTTCCTCAATTTCATGGGTCAAAATTTAATTCAAGCATCACCTCCTCTAGTAAACTGTATGTCCTCTCCAAATCTCTCAAACCTCCCCCTCAGTCTGGAAGAGAAGACTCTGCCAGATGTTCTGGACACACCTGTGCAAGTCATGTTATAGTACTGCTTTCTCGCCTTGCCCAACCTCAGCCTTAAGCTGACAGAGGACTGGGGGGTGGGCGGAGTGTTTCTGAGCTCACTCAGGAAGGCTGAGCCAAGTGAGAAGAGTAGAAGGGCAGAGACCAACAGAGCATGTACTGACACTGAGGGGCCAGCCCAAGAAAGAGAGGTCTGCAGGGAGACCCAGATGGGCTGGAAGGTTGCTTTGGATGCTGCTGCTGCTGCTAAGTCGCTTCAGTCGTGTCCGACTCTGTGCGACCCCAGAGACGGCAGCCCACCAGGCTCCACTGTCCCTGGGATTCTCCAGGCAAGAACACTGGAGTGGGTTGCCATTTCTTTCTCCAACGCATGAAAGTGAAAGTGAAGTTGCTCAGTCGTGTCCAACTCTTCGAGACCCCATGGACTGCAGCCCACCAGTCTCCTCCATCCATGGGATTTTCCAGGCAGGAGTACTGGAGTGGGGTGCCATCACCTTCTCTGCTTTGGATGCTAAAGCCCGTTTTCTCTTTCATAGCTGTCTAAGAAAGAGGAAATAACTGAAAAGTCATCCTTTTTGAGTTCAGGATTCCTCCTTGATATAATAGGAATAACAATATCTCATTGGCTGGTTGCATGGATTAAATCAGACTGTAGATAGGAAATGTGTAGAATAATTATATAGTACTATGATTTTCCAGTCAGAAGTTTCCAAGGTCTTCTATCCTTTTTGCTGTAGCTACACCAACCCATCTCACCCCTAGGCCAAATTCTGACCCCTCTTCTCTGCTCCTCTCCCAGTGCCATCTTCTCTTTTTCTTCTTCCCATTCCTCCTCCCCTCTTCCACCTCCTTCCTCCCCTACCCTCTCCCTCCGTACTTCTTCTTTCCTCTCTCTCCAGCCCTCCACTCTCCCTTTCCCTCTTCTTCTCTCCCCCTCCCTTCCCTTCCTCCAACTCTCCCTCTGCTTGCTTTGCCCAGGAGACAGTACACCAAGCTTTGCCCGGGAGGTAGTACACCAAAGCCCAGGATGAAGATGCTTGGATCCACATGCACGTCTACCATGATCAAGTTTTAGATGACTCAGACACAAAATGCAGATGTTACTAAAAGGCAGGACTTAACTCATAGCTGTTTTTAAAATTAAATAAGATATATAGGTAATTACTTAACAAATAGGCTTGCCCTCAGTAAAGTGATCAGTGACTGTCATCTGCTCATTTTCCTTCTTGCCCATTTTTTTTTCCCTTGTTATCTAAGCCCAGGGTGAAGATGAAGAACGAATTCTAAAGGGTACGGTTCACAGCAACAGCGCCATGACTTTCAAAGAGAGAAGCTCTCTGTTGTCTAATGCTGGCATCAAATAATGAGTCATCTTATTCACCTTCACCACACATTGGTCATATTTCTGACCAATCTAGATTTTGTGGTCATAGTATTACCAAAAGGCAAGTTCATGTGCCTGGCACACAGTGAGGCCAAACAATACCAAAATGTCATAGTTTGAAACAGAAATTTTATTACAGGGCCATGCAAGCAGATGGGCAGCTCAAGCCTTAAAAACCCCAAATTCCCTGAAATCTTTCAGCAAAGCCCTTTTCTAGGAAAGGTGAAGGGGAGGTGTAGTTAGTCATTGCAAACTTCTTGGGTCAGAGCCTTTGTTTTTGAGGTCAGGTCATGGCCAGGTAACGATGTTTCTGTAAATCTCTGCCAAAGGAATGTTATTCTCTGTTCTGACAAGAAAGGGCAAGGTCTCAAGGCACAGCTTTTTCCCTCTGAGGTCAAGGACCTGGCTAAGAGGAGGTAGAGCTCAGCTGGCAGCTCCCTCAGAGCCAGCTCCCTGCCCAGCTGTCACTGCTGAGGGAGCAAGATGCCCAGGACCCAGCTGGCCCTCAGGTTCCCTAAATGGGAGGGAAGAGAAGGTCACACAGACTGCAGTCCAGGCAGATGGTCAGTAATTGCTATCAGGTCGCTGAGATGCGCTTGGGGGAGAGGTTCACTGCTGCCTTACAGCCTGGGCCAAGGCCAGTGGGTGGCCATGATAAGGGTTCTGGAGTCCTACAGGACAGAACCCCCAGTCTGTTTGCTGGGCTCCCCAGCTTACCCAGTGGCCCGGGACCAGGTGAGCTGGAGGAGCCTGGGGAGAAGGCAGGGAATCCACCTCTTACCTGATTTTCCACCTGACAACCACCACTCTGCCTGACTGGAGTTGGCTGAATGAGCCCACTAACGGCCACTCCTTGACAGTTGGTTGCTTGTGGGCGGGGCCCACTGCAGTGCTGACCAATGGCTGAGCAGGACCCCTCATGGTCCTGTGGTAACCTTTCCCTGGTAACAGGGTGCAGGGATAATGCCACACAGCAATGGCGGTGTGCCAAGGGCTGCACTCGGCTGCGCTCTATTACAATAGTGTAATAGAGTATGACTGAGTGCAGCCCTTAGCACCCGGCCCTTGCTGTGTGCCATTAACCTCCTACCCTGTTACCAGGTAAAGGTTACCACAGAACTATTAGGGGTCCTGCTCAGCCATTGGTCAGCACTGCAGTGGGCCCCGCCCACAAGCAACCAACTGTCAGAGTGACCCTTAGTGAGCCCCTTCAGCCAACTCCAGTCAGGCAGAGTGGTGGCTGTCAGGCAGAGAGAAAAGTAAGAGGTGGATCCCAGCCTTTTTCCCAGGGCCCTCAAACTCACTTCCTGGCCTGAGGCCCGGTGAACTGGAGGGGCCCAGGAAACAGGCATGGGGCAGTGTCCTGGAGGGATCCAGAACCTGTCCCAAGGCCACCCACAGGCCAGACCCAGGCCTTAAGGTGGCAGTGAACCTCTCCCCACTCCCATCTCTGTGACCTAATAGCAGCAGTCTGCATAAGATGCAGTCTGGGGGACCTGGCCCCTGCCGTGTGGGTGGCCTGAGGAGCCTGAGGGTCAGGTGGGCCCTGGGCACCTGGCTCCCTCAATGACGACAGCTGGACAGCGTCTGGGAACCTGGCTCTGAAGACGCCTCCAGCTGAGCTCTGCTTCCTCTTAGCCAGGACCTGAACCTCAGAGGGTGAACGTTGTGGGTTGGGATCTTGTCCTTTCTTGTCAGGACAGAGAATAATATTCATCTCGTGGAAGTTTACAGGAACACCATTACCTCACCATGACCTGACCTCAAGAACAAAGGATCTGACCCCAAGAAGTTTGCAACAGCTAACTACACCTCTCCCTCACCTTTCCTAGAAAAGGGCTTTGCTGAAAACTTTTGGGTTGCTGGCGGTTTTTAAGCATGAGCCACCCATCTCCTCGGATGGCCCTTGATAAACCCTTCTCTGTTTTAAACTCCAACATTTTGGTATTGTTTAGCCTCACTGTGTATCAGGCACAGGGACTTGAGTTTCCATAACAACTGGTGAAGATCCTGTGAAATTAACACCAGATATTCTGATGAAAAGCAAAGGGTTTGCTTTATATGACTTCATTCTCTTTGCAGAAGTAAATTTTTATTCTTACTTAGGATATATCAAGTGTTGGGAAAGCAAAAGATTTCTTCTTCACTAAACTTGGCCGAAAGGAGAATTGCTTGCTACTACATGCAATTCTAGGGACAGGATTAAAGGCAAAAGGAGAAGAGGGCAGCAGAGGATGAGATGGTTAGATAGCATCAGTCACTCAATGAACATGAATTTGAGTCTGCCTGCAGTGCAGGAGACTTGGGTTCCATCCTTGAGTCAGGAAGATCCCCTGGAGGAGGAAATGGCAACCCACTCCAGTATTCTTGCCTGGCGAATGCCATGGACAGAGGAGCCTGGTGGGCTACAGTCCATGGGGTCACAAAGAGTCAGACAGGATTGAGCAATATACACTTTCACTTTCAAGAGATAGTGAAGGACAGGGGATCCTGGTGTGCTGCAGTCCGTGGTGCGGCAAAGAATCGGACATGACTTAGTGACTGAACAATAATAACGTGGGGCAGATCCCTCTTAAAATTCCCTTCTGAGACCAAGGGGAAAATCATGAGAGGAATACAAGTCAAGATGTGGCCTCAGGCTAGAGATTGTCTGTGTACTCTCTGTGATAAGTTAGCACAGAAATTGGAACTGTTTAGAAACTTTCACACCCATTAGGCCTTATCTGGATACCCAAGTCCCTAGTTATTGGACTCTTCTTATTCAGTCGAGTACACAGGAATTCAGATGTTTGATCAAACTTTTGAGGCCAGATTTGTCTACTGGTCATGCAGGAGGAAACAGGAATGGGTCCTAGAACAATTGGGTGGGTGGGTGGGGAGGGCAGTAACCAGGCCCTTCATCACAGATCGTTTGAAAAAGCACTGATGTTAATGTTGTTGTTGAGTTGTTAAGCCATGTCCAACTCTTTGTGACCCCATGGACTACAGCACGCCAGGCTTCTCTGTCCTCCAGCGTTTGCTCAAATTCATGCCCATTGAGTCGCTGATGCCATCCAACCACATGATTGTCATCTGATGTCAACTGTAGTTTCACAGTTTTATGTTCTTGGATCATTGATCAATATTTAAGAAGAGTTCACTTACACGAAGTTCAAAAATGTGGAAATATCAATTGTGTTGAATTTGATTGTACATTTCTTCTTATTTCAATTACGCCCCTCTCTTTTCTACCCAGTTCTTGGCTAAACCCCTGATGGAGCTAACCTCTCATCCTAGAGAGAACCCTGCCATCTGGTGGCTGAGGATGTTGAGTGTAAGGAAGTAGCGCGCTGTGAACCCCCAGTTCAGACAGAGGAAAAAGACCTTTCCCCCTGGCAATCCGCTTTTAGGTCAGTTTCCCCATTTTCCGTTAAGTCCATTTTAAACAACGGAATGGCCTTTAACGGGGAAAAAAAGAACAAGTTCCCCATTACTTTTAAAGCATTTCCAGCCCTTAGCAAAAGGATTTGGTTCAAGTAAGCGCTCAGTTAATGGTGTATTTGTCCAGCTTCTCTGGTGGCTCAGAGGTTAAAGCGTCTGCCCGCAATGCAGGAGACCTGGGTTCGATCCCTGGGTCAGGAAGATCCCCTGGATACTCTTACCTGGAGAATCCCATGGACTGAGAAGTCTGGTGGGCTACAGCCCACAGGGTCGCAAAGAGTTGGACTTCACTTTCACTTTCATGTCCATTTTAAAAGAATTACTTTCTACATTATTTCCAAGGATGAAGGGTGGGAGATGTGAACTCCCACCCCGCAACCCTAGGAGAAACCAGACATTCTCATTTGGAAGAAGACGAAGAAGGACTGAAGCGAGGCTGCTAATCTCCACATGCTAACTTCTGCGGGAGCCTGAGAGCCGCAGACTACTGGAGGGCGGGGCTGACCGAGCCGGTGAACTGCAGTTCCCGGCATGCCCGAGGAGGCGGGGCCCAGAGGCTGCGCCGGCGCCAGGGTTCACGTGACTTCAGCATGGCGGTGTTTGCCGATTTGGACCTGCGGGCGGGTTCCGACCTGAAGGCGCTGCGTGGGCTCGTGGAGAACGCTGCTCACCGTGAGTCTCCCGGGCTTCGCGGGCCCCCGTGCCTGCGCTGTCTCGCTGTCCCTAGGCTGTCGAGCCATGCTCGACATGCTCTGGAGAGACCCGGCGGGCCTAGTTCTGGTGTCCTGGGGCCTCCGGCGTGTCCTTGGAAACTGATGCCCCTGCGGTGTTGCTCTGACCCGCGGGAAACTCGAAAGCACTGGGGAGACGTTACCCAGTCCAGCTCCTTCTGTCTTGGGAATTGAGGAAACTGAGGCCCTGACATGGCGGGGGATCTGCATGGGCCTCACAGCTGATGGATAGAAGAAAACAGGGCTCCCAAGTGTACACCTACACGAGTGCTTTTTATATCGCCCCTTCCTGCGTCTCTTGACATTGTCCTGATGCTGTCAAATGCTGGAAACTGATGCAGAAGTACTGTGGGGGCCCTGAGAATGGGGAGGGGGCATGTGGTTCAGAGTGTTGGAATGTTATTTACACGGAGAGTAAGTGGAGGCGGAGGACTTACTAGGAACGTGGGAGGAGAGCAGAATGGCTAGAATGTTACTCCTCTTTGAATCCAGGGGAAACAAAAGCCGTGAGAGGTAAGACCTCATCTAAATTATTGAAGTGAATCGCAACTGCTAAGTGGGGATAGAAGGGTTTCAAAAGAAAAGGTTTCTTCAGGGTCTGTTAAGTAATGGATGCTCAGTAAATATTTGAGAGACGAAGAAAAGGACCTTGGACAAACTGATGAGGGAGGAGACCACTATTTTGGCCTTAATATGCGTTATCTTTTAATATTAATATCCTGTCGTCACCGTTGGTGTTTAAATAGCTTAAAGATTGGAGTCATGATTTAAACATATTTTTGAAGTCCACATGTCCGGAACAGTGCTGTGTTGAGGCTGATAAAGCCAGGCCCTGGCTTCATAGAGTTTTCAGTCTCTTGGTGGGTAGCTCAAAGGAGAACGTGGACATTGGTGTGAATTAGTGGTCATCCTGTTTCTCCTTAGCAAAAGGGTCTCTGAAGAAGTAGAAAGGGTAAAAAGCAACAGAAAAAATGACAACAACGTAAGAATGAAGTTGATAGTGAAAAAAGTATAAATTTGATGAGATGAAAATGAACATGGGGACACGAAAAAGAATAATGGTTGAAAGAAGATAGGCAAAGATAAGGGTCTTTGTTGTCATGCTGATAATACATCACCAAGTCAAACAAAGCCCAGTGTCTGTGCCAGGCACTGTTCTAAAACATCCAGCGTGTGTTATCTTAATTCTCATGACAGTTGTATGAGATGAATCCTGATACTATCACCATTTGGCAGATGAAGAACCTGAAACTTAAGGTTAAGTAACTTTTAAGTGGAAATGTTCAGGTTTGAGAACAGGCAAATCTGACTCCAGAGTCCATACTCATAACCATTCTTCTACCTTGTAGTCTTGACATGAATTGGTATGAGCTTATGTGTAAAAGAGGTTGTTGTATTTGACAAGAATGTTCAATTTTTCTTTTCAGTGGGCTATTCAGTTGTTGCCATCAATCATGTTGTTGAATTTAAGGAAAAGAAACAGGTAAAATAGATTTCTGACAATAATAACCAGCATTTATAATTATTTTGTGTGTATTGGTAATGTGGAAGCTACAAATGAGCACTCTTTGTGCATTATTTTATATGTTAACAGTTGAGCTGATACATATCTGTGCAAATGATAACTTTTTTGTGAAGTGCTGGGGTATGGTGTAAAGATTCTTAAAGTTGGTTTGATGTTAAGTAACTTTAAAAGTGCATTGTTGTTGTTTAAACTGTAATCACAATATTTAATCTTTTTTATTTTACTGTCATGGACTCATTACTGAATGATTGCCCTTCCGAACATACTAGTAAATATGTGTATCTCTCCTTAGACCAACAACTGTTCCTTACAGATTGTTTCATTCTAAAAAATTGTTGTTCATCCTCCCTTTCCATTGATGTTCTCCTGTCCTACTCGGCTTCAAATTTCTTCATTAAAAAATACATGCATGCACATACACACAGCTTATTTAGGGTTTCTGCATGCTAGAAATTAGCTTTCTGAAAACTTATTTTTTATTTGTCATAGGAAATTGAAAAACCGGTAGCTGTTTCTGAACTTTTTACAACTTTGCCAATTGTACAGGTAAGTGCTTTGTTTAAGAAACATAATATGTACTCATCCAGTTCAGACATTCCCAGTCATACGTTTGGTTCTCTAACCTGCACTGCCCCTTCCTTTGTCTACCAGTCTTACCTTTCCATGAAGACTTAGTTTTTCCATGAAACATTATGTACATCTCTTTTTCTCTAGCTATACAGGTATACCTCAGAGATGCTGTGGGTCTGGTTCCAGACTACCACATTAAAGCAAGTCACGAATGTTTTGGTTTCCTGATTCATGTTAAGTTTATGCTTACATTGTTAAGTGTGCAGCAGCATTATATCTTAAAAAAACACAATGTTTATCTTAATTTTAAAAAGTATTTTACTGCTTAAAAATGTGCTCACCATTGTCTGAGTCTTCAGTAAGTTATAATCTTTTTGCCAGGGGAGGGTCTTACATTGATGCTAAAGCCTGCTGACTGATCAGGGTGGTGGTTGCTAAGGCTGGGGTGGCTGTGGCCATTTCTTAAAATAAGACAACGATGAATTTGCTGCATGAAACCTCTCAGTACAGTTTCTCTGTAGCATGCAACGCTGTTTGATAGTATTTTACCCACAGTGAATCTTCTTTCAAAATTGGAGTGAGTCCTCTCATACCCTGCCACTGCTTTATTAACTAAAAGTTTATATAATATTCTCAATCCTTTGTTGTTATTTCAACAATAGATTAAGTTCAATGTCTGACATGTGTGTGGTCTTTGACACTGCAAACAATTACAATAGTATCATCAGAGATCAGGGAATTCCCTGGCAGTCTAGTGATTAGGACTTAGGCAAAATCAGTAATCACAGATCCCTGTAACAAATATGATAATAATGAAAAAATGTGAAATATTGGGAGAAAAATGAAAATGTGACACAGAGACGAGAGTGAGCAAATGCTGTTGGAAAATGACACATCATAATAGACTTGCTCAATACAAGATTGCCACCGATCTTCAGTTTGTAAAAAAAAAACAAAAGCAATATCAGTGAAGCAGAACAAAGCAAAACACAATAAAACAAAGTATACCTCTATTATAAATTCCTTGAGAGTTAGGGCTAGGTTTTACTGATCTTCACTATTCTGTATTGTTAGTACCTTTTAATGAGTACTTTCCACTGGTAAGGAGGAAAATCAGTCATCTGTATTTTGTGCTTTTTTTATTACAGGGAAAATCAAAACCAATTAAAATTTTAACTAGACTAACAATTATCGTTTCGGATCCGTCTCACTGTAATGTGTTGGTAAGTTATTTTTCTTCTCTCTTGGTCTTAACACTTGCTTTTCAACTCACCTCATTCTTACATCTTCCCTAACCCCCAGTGTATGACACTTGACTGCTCTCCTTAGCTCAGAATTCACATGGTATAATAGAGTCTCTTCTATTCATGACACATGTATAAGGATTAAAGCTTTTAAAGATTTAAAGAGTCTTCCAGTGACTGGTATTCATTGAATTTACACAACCCAGACATAGAGTACTGGTGATGTTGCTATGAGTAATACAGACATAATCCTTTGGAAAATGGGAAAAATGTTTAAAAAGTGGGAGATAGTAAATAAGGAATGTTCTGGGAGTGTGTAACAGGAGGCCAAGCTGAGGAAGCTGATGTTCAAACTGTGGCCATACAAATCAGTGAATGTTATTGGTGCCAGATAGGGAGAGGATATTCCCCCAGACAGGATAAATTATGCAAGATTCTAAATCCCAGAAAAACATGGTGCATGGTGGGAAATGAAATGCCAGTTGAGTTGAGCCTGATGAGCTGTCTTAACCTAGGATGATGTTAGAAACGTAGGTCTGGGTGAGCAATTAGAAGAAGCCTTTGAAGGTTTTAACTAAGGGAGTACAGTTATGAGATTTGCATTATAGAGAATGGATCAAAGGGGATAAAGGAAGGGATTTGATAAAGGATAGGATAAGGGAAGGTGGGGGAGGGGAGGATTGACAGGATTTGATGTTGATTGGATCGAAGGTGGTGATTCCCTGCTTTGGCCTGAGCAGCCAGATAGGTAGATGGTACCATTTCCTGAGATGAAACATACAAAGAGAAATAAGTGTCAGATCATCATGTTTGAGACACAGTAAGTTCTTGTAAGAGTTCCAGTGAAAAGACAGTCACAATCATGTCCAACTCTTTGTAACCCCATGGACTGTAGCCCACCAGGTTCCTCTGTCCTTGGAATTCTCCACTCAAGAATACTGGAGTGGATTGCTATTTCCTTTTCCAGGGGATCTTTCCAACCCAGGGATCAAACCCCGGTCTCCTGCATTGCAGGTAGACTCTTTACCAACTGAGCCACCAGAGAAGCCGCAAGAGTTCAAGTGGAGCTTGTCAAATGAGTAGTTGGAAAAAAAGGACGTGGCCCTCAGAAGAGGAACCGCAATTCAAGATACTCATTTGGAAGTGGTCACCTTGTAGAGAGTAATTGTACTCATGAGAATGGATGAGACTCCCTGGTCAAAGTATAATATGGGAGGAGAAGGTCTGGGACAGAATCCTAAGGAACATCTATATTCAGTGGTGGAGTAGAGGGTGAGCTAGGATGGGAGACTGAGACGGGCCATCTGAGGAGTAGGTGGACAATGAGGAACATGAGAAGGGTGAGCAACATCAGCGTACCTGAGGAGAAGGGCTAAAACGTGTCTTGGACAGGCAAGTTCCCTAATGACATGGTGGTCATTGGTTGCCTTACGAAAAGCCGTTTCCATGGGAATGATTGGGCTATGAGAAAATACAGCCAGTGTCTGCTGCTAACTTTGCTTAACCAACTTCACTCCATGGAGGAACAGGAGGCTTGGGATGCTGGTGAGAACCTGCTGTCTAGATTTTGTTTGTTAAATGGAGACTTGCAAATAGCTGGTGCTGATGTGATGAATCAGTGAGGGAGGGAGAGAGTGAGATCTCTGAGAACATAAGCTGTTTCATCATTAGCTGGAATGGCCTCCTCTCTCATAGAAAAGGAGTAATCAAGGAAGGGCTGGCCTCCTTTCTAACAATTAGCATTGCTAAAGAAATTATGAAAAACCAAATTTGGGGTTTTTTTATAGCTGCAGGTTACATTCCAGTTCTCTAAGCCTGGGGAGACATAGAAGTGACTTTTTATGGTCACAGACTTTGATTTTTCTCGTTACCATGAACATCCTGGTGGCCCCTTTCAGTCCCTATCCCAAGTGGGAGTGTCAAGCCGAGGAAAAGAGTACTGGATCCTGACTTTTTCTGAGACCTAGAACCTGCCCTGTCTTGGCATGCATCTGCCCAGTGGGTTTGCTTAGCTGCTCAAGCCCAGTACCTGCTGCATCTCTTCACCCGTTCTGTTTCCTCCTTTAATTTTTATCTTGCTTTTTCTTTTTACAGAATAAGAGGTAAAATATTTAAAAGGTGCCAAAGGGAAAGAAGAAATAGCACATATTATCTCATCATTCAGTGATTGTAAACTTGAATATGTATTTTTTCAGCCTTTTCACATGCATACACATACAGTATCAGTTTGAGACTTTCTTTTATAAATAATCTTTAACTGATAAATCTCTCTCCTTCTGTCGGAGGGCTCTTGGTTATTTTCTTACACATCTAGCAGTTTAATTTGTATTTAACAGTATTCTCATCGTGAACCTAATCACGTCATACTTAGTCATGTATAATTCTCGTCTCACCAAAAAATGATAAGCTCCACTGAAAGCAGACACATGCCTTAAATGATTTTGTATCCCTAGTGCCCTACATATAGCAGGTGCTCAGTCAATTTCTGTCAAGCTCCTCTGCTAGCTTATAAGAGCAGGAGCTGTCTAATTTGATTTTTGTGTCTCAAACAAAATGTTTGATATACAGGTAAAACATGATAATGTGGGAAGGAAGGAGAGATGATTGATGAGATGGGTGTTGATAACTGGAGTCTTATGTGCTGAGAAAGTCTTTTCTGTCAACATACAAAGCAAGGCAAAAATGTCAGTGGCAGATTATAGGTATTACAAGATTGAAATGTGAGTGCAGCCAGGACACTAGTCAGAATCCCATAAGCATTTGTTGTTGTGTTGTTCCTGTACGGTAACATTCTTTTCATTTTACTAGAGAGCAACTTCTTCAAGAGTCCGGCTGTATGATATTGTTGCAGTTTTTCCAAAGACAGAAAAACTTTTTCATGTAAGTAACAGTAAAAGAAAATAGTACTCATTATTTTACATAAGAAGTCTGATGTTGTACCTTTGTAGATGACCTGTTTGATCTCATCTGGAAACATTGAGGATTTTTCGTTTATATGTGGAGTCCTGGAACTGCCTGAGAGTGTATTTGGGTGGCATATTTTGTTTTGTTTGTTCTGCTAGATATTTGATGGGCTGATACAAAGAGAGTCCATCAAGTTTTCCTCTTTTTAAAAAAAAAATAATTTTGTTTATTTTTATACTTCTGGCTGTGCTGGGTCTTTGCTGTGCAGACTTTTCTCTACCTGTGGGCGGGGGGCTGCTTTTCCTAGTATTGCATGGGCTTCTCTTGTAGGTGGCTCCTCCTGTTGTGGAGCTCTAGGGCAAGTCAGCTTCAGAAGTTGTGGCTCTCAGGTTTAGTTGCCCCGTGGCACGTGGGATCTTCCCATGTCAGGGATCAAACCTGTGTCTCCTGCATTAGCAAGTGGATTCTTTACCACTTCAGTTTCTGTCCTTGCTATTTGCTGCTGCGTATTACAGAAGAAAGGCACAAGATTCTACTGTGACATAAAAGGTCCTTCTCTGCTTCGCTTCTCCTTTGTGTGCTCAGAGGCGTGGTCCGTATGCTAGCATGATCATGGTCTTCTAGATATCCTTCAGAATCAACTGTCTGCTGGTGTTCCTTTTTGTTTAAGAGAACCTTTATGAATTTCTTTTCAAATGGCCATTTCTGTGACTTTTTAGGAGGCAGAGTTGTTTAATGTATATGTTCAATACATTTTGTCAGCTTGAGACAGAACACATTGGGAGTTGTTAGTGATCACAGGAGAAAAGAAATCAACTGTAATAATAGTTTTTCAGGAATATGTTTTACCGTGTAAAGTGAGATATAGCTGCTTTTAGAAATTAAGGAATGTTGACTTTGTCTCAGTTCAAGAAAATAGCCATCTACCAAAAAGTGTGTCCACCAAAGGGGTGTTATGGAGCTGGTCTTTAATGTTTTAATTTTACAACATAATCGATTTTTAAGTAGTCTGTTCTAAAATTATAAGAAGATTTTCCCTAAGTTTATTCCAGTAGATGGAGCTGTTGACTAAGGAGACTTCTGTGTGATAAATTTAGTTTTTGAGGTACACTCACAATTTCCATTGTTTATATTAATGCAGGGAAACAGCACAAGTTAGCAATGAATTCCCCTTTTTTGCTGACTCCTTTTCTGAAATGCTCAGTTATAGTAATTCTCTAGAATTTCATTTCAGAGAAAAGGGAAGTAGGATCGAGTGGATCTTAGACATCAGAGACCCCTGTGGAACCTTTTAAAATCAGGCAGGCTCAGATCTCCACCATGGGAGATTCTGATTAGGCAGGTTTTGGGGTTGAGCTTGGGTATCTGTTTTTTTTAAGTTCCACATGGGATTCTGATTCAGTATGGAAACCCTTAAGAGAAACATGAATATGTCCAGATTTGTTAAGCAGCAACTTAGTTTTTTATTAAATATTAACAACTCGGTTATAATGTAGATTAAAAGTTGATAGTATACCTAATTTTTTATTGTACCCTTGTGTTTTGAATTGATTTTGAAGAGCATACATCCTACATTTCCATAGCCATTTATTTGATTAGAGAAAACAGCCCAGGGGTAATTGGGATGAATGCTTATTATTATCGCCATTTTGTAGAAGAGAAAATTGAAGCTCAGGCTAAATGATTTGCTCTAAACCTCAGGTAACGTGTCATAGAACTAGGACTATGGTGTTAGAATGCATTATAATTTGATACAGTGAATTTATCTTACTGTTTTCCTCAGATTATTCTCAAATTTTAGGTCAGAAATATGAACACATAATTCATGATAGTGGGTGGAAGAGTTAGAAATATTCTGGAAGATGGATAAAAGCTATAAATAATTGGCAGAGTATTTGTTTGGGATTGACTGTAGAAAAAAGTTTTTAAAATCAGAACATTTTTCCATATCTTACCCATTCTTTAAGATTCAGTTGAAGTTGGCACTCCTTGTTTTCTATAGAAAATCCATTTAAAAAGATTTTTCTTACAATCGTAAAGCTTGAAATTGGATCAAATGCAAGCAATTTGTTGCTTAACAGGTTATGTTCTATTAAGTGATTTTGTTTGATAAGTTGATTATTTAGAATGTAGGCAAGTGTCTCTGTAGATAGGATATTCTAAAACTAAGGTCTCAAAAATGAATCGTAAAAGTATTCCTAAACACGTTAGCAATTAGTAGTATGAAATCTAACCACCTTAAGTAGCGTTGTTTCCATGGGAATTAACGTACTAGTTTCCACTCAGAGTATCTGAAAGATATCTAATAGATAAACCCTTTTTCTCTATAGTTACCCCAGGGGATAAGGCAAAGATGAAAGGTTGTAAGCTGAGTCCATTGGCCAGGGCTTCTTGGGATGGGGGTGGCTGTGGAATGTGGCAGAGAAAGTTACATAGAAGTTTCAGGAGCTTCTGAGTTAGTTATTGCCATTTAGGAATTTTTAAAAAAATTTTATTGAAGTATAATTGATTGTTGTGTTAATTTCTGCTGTGAGGCATAATGATTCAATTACACATATTTTTCTTCATATTCTTTCCCATTATTTTTCCCATTTAGGACTGGACAGGGTGAGGAGAATTCAACCTGTTTAGTCCAGCGGCCTCCAATCTACTTTGAGTGTGTACTGTATCAGTTTGAAAAAATACTGGTCCTACATCCCCAATATATGTGTTTATTTTCTTTTAAATTATTTGATGGGTATATTTATTTTCTTTTAAATTATTTGCATGCTCCATTATATCAGTGTGCTTTATGAAATAATATACACACACTGAACAAAATATTTTAAGAGAAGGAATTAAAAATAAGTGAAAATTAAAGTTCTCTTTTCTTCCTGCTCCCAAAGTCCATCCCTTACCCTTTGCAGAGCATTTTTGTACTAACACCTGGGGCTACCGAAAAGGGCGGATCTTTCCAGGCTCCTTTTAAGGTGTGGTCTGGCTGCACTGGCTCAGATTTGCCATGAAAATTTGTTGAAATGCAGGTGATTAGACCCTCCTTACTGAATTGATTGCTGGGAATAGGGCCTGGTAATCTCCATTTTAAGCAAATTCTTGAGGGGAGGATTTTTTTTTTTTTTTAAAACATGGGTTTAAAGGTTGGGAGGATCCATTTATGGGCATCTCTTTTCACTGGCAAGCCTGGTTCTTCCTTGCATAAAACACCAGATGTACCAATCTGACATCCATGAAGGATTTGGGGGAGACTGAACCTTCTCCCTCTTACTCTCCTTGTTCCATAAAATCAAAGATAAGTGTATGTGTGTATGTACCATTTGGGGAATACCTTCCTTAAATCCTCATAAGAGTCTTTGCCCAGAGGAAGATTAAGAACAGTTGATACGAATTCATATACAACCTGCCAAAACCACTGTAATCAAATTCTTAATCACAAGTATTTGGACATAATGTAATCATTTTTAATGATTTAGAAAGTATTTCATTATAATGTGAACATTAAACATTAGCTCTTATTTTATAGTTACCTAAGTGTATCAGTTGAACATTTGGATTAATAGCTAAATAACAAAAGAACTGGCTTTGAGACATTTTAAGTCTAAGGTGCCAAGTAGAGCTGTCCTTTGTAACTGAAGATTTATTATAATGCATGTATTTAAACCAACACAGGGGATTTTCTTTAAATTAACCCTGGGGAAAAAAGAGCAATACATAATCAAGTAACCTAATTTAGCTTTACGCTGGAGAAGAATGTTTTACAGGCTTTTAAGAAATGAATCAGCTTTTTGAAATGAAAAATAATTTGTGCTTGTAATAATAAATTCAAAGAGTGCAAAGAGGTGTACGCTGAAAAGTACACCATCCTCCTACTTAAAACGCCTTGTCCCTTTTCTTCAGAGGCAACCACAGTCAGAAGGTCTTGGGTTCCTTTTCAGGAGTATTTTCACCCAGTCCTTCTTCATTCCCCTCTCCCTTTCCTGCCTTCCTTCCTGACGCCTTGCTTTGTTCACCTGCCAGTAGTTCCATAATATCCATTTGAGAGGTGCCTCGCTGCATAGAAGGAGTCAGCGTGTTCTATTGTGTAAAGCAACCCTGTTTGTTTAAGTAAAATTGAGGAATGTTTACTCATGTCTAACCTTTTGTGATTGGTACTGCAGCAAATGTTCTTTCACTAATATCCTGAAGCATTTGTAGGGTATAAAGCTATAGAACAGACTTCCGGTCTCTATAGGATACATTCCTATAGGTACTTCTGGTCTCTGTAGGATACCTTCCTATAGGTGAAATATGCTGATGTGTGCATGTAAAATCTTGATACCTGTTGCCGAAATGCTTTTTGAGACTGATTCTGAAAACCCTGTGAGTCCGTTTGTTTGTTCTTGTGTCACCTGTATATTACTAAACTTTATGATCTTTGCCAGTCTGATAGTGTAAAAATGGCAAACAGAAGCTGAATTTGTTTTAGTTTTACCTGCTATTCAGAGCTTTTCTCATCCATTCTTAGCAAATTTTCAATGACTTTTATGAGTTAGACAGCTGTAGCAGTTGGGATGGGACAGGTCCTTTATGAGCCGAGTGTCTGCCAAAGCAGCATTACTTCCCAGGCTTACTAAGTTACTGAGACTGTCTTAAAGCCAGGCAGCCTCGGATCACTTCCTGCTTCCTGGAACCCTGAGGTGGGGGTAGCAGTGAGAGGAGCAGGGGTTCTGAAGAAAAAGTGTAAGATGTGCCTGTCCTGTCATTGCTAAAGGTCAAGCCTACCCTGCAGGGCATTGTCACCCCATCTCGACCCATTTCTCTTGGTCATTGCCACTGATGTTAGATTGCCAGCACAGCCACCCTGGCAGCTGGAATTTGTTCATCAAGCCTGACTATACCAGCATTGATAGTGAGGCTTATTTTTTGTCATGGTAGGGAAGAGCCAATTCTTTTTATCTCTGTAAATCAAATAATAGCAAAAGGAGAGCCGGATGTGCAGCTTCTAGCCTGCACTTTTAAGCTAGTAACCACTCCTCAGCTTTATTTTCCTTCCCTGTTCTTCCTTTTATCCTCGTTTCCTTATCCATTTATTTTTGTCTTGCATGTATTTTTTTATAAGCAGTTTCAGATCTCTTTAGGAAGTAAATGCAGAGTGTCAACAAGTAATAGTAAAAATGAGAAGAAAGGAGAGAAATTAACAGTTTAAAAAATGCATTCAGAATCATTTGATTTACAACAGTTCTCCTTTGACCATTTGTGGAGATGCTTTGTTTCTATCAGCATTTGAACAAAATGCTGTTGGTAGTGCCACGTGTTTCTTTGACCACTCAGTAGACTGATCGGACCCATAGATGTGGGACAATTGCTGGCACAAAAATAAAGAATTTCTGGAGAAAGTGGACCATGCATACGTTCCTTTTAGCTTTGCTTTTTTTTTTTGGATATCAGAACCGTTTCCTTTTTCTGGAACAATCTGAAGTAACCTTCCAGAAATTGAGCCTCTCTTAGCAACCTCTCCTTGTGTAGCTGACCGTGGATTAGAGGGTCTCTGGACCATGTCTGTTGAGATGTTCTGTAGACATACCACCCTACTTCAGCTGGATTGCAGCTAAACCATTCAAACCAAATGTGAATGGCTAACCATTGGTTTTGCAACTGGACGGATGCATTGAACACAGAACCCTACAGTGTCCATTGAGTGAGCCATATCTATTGGCATTTCTTTATGGCATGTTTGACCCTACCACACTCTTAACATGTGCCAGTTTTGCTTTTGGTTTTACGTGTGTTTTCTCCTTGACAGGTTGCTTGTACACATTTAGATGTGGATTTAGTCTGCATAACTGTGACAGAGAAGCTACCATTTTACTTCAAAAGACCCCCTATTAATGTGGTAAGTGTCACACTTTGTTCTGTATGTGAATCTCTAGATGTGGGTTAACATGCTGGGAAAGGGGCAGAGGAAACCGCTGTTTTTAGAGGGGAAAAATCAAAGGCTGGTAATAAATAGACAACTTAAAGGATTTTATTGTGCAAGCTGACTAAAGGCTGAAAGAAAGCTTAATATAAAAAATAACCAATAAATTACCAAGGTGTGTTTGAAAGGCCTCAGGAAATTTCCTAAGCGGATAGCTAATAATAATGGACACTTACAGTCTGCATGTTGCATATTAAGGAGACAGAGAAGCCAAGAAAGGAGGAGGGAAAAAATAGGGTTCTCATGGCAGCAGCAAACTGGAAAGGGGAGTGGGGTGGCAGGGAATGGAAAGCACAGCAGGCGTAGTCTGTGCCCAGTTAAAATCTGCACCGAGGTGTGCCGGCTCACACAAAGAGCCAGCGTTGCTTTGTAATGACCAAAGAAGGTGACCCCGCGTTGTCTCCTTCTATAGAATCTTTCTCGTTACCTTTCTACATACTTTCTCATTTTCTTCTACTCGTTATCTTCCATCTGTCACACCTTTTTATAAGTCTTATTCTATCATGAAAGTGAGATTGCTTCACATTGGGAGCTATAAGGTTGGCACAGCTGTCAACTATTTGCATTGGCAACCGGATCCTGGGAAGAGTCAGGATGCTATTTTAGAACAGAGTCTTCTGAAGCTGTTTCCCATTCTCAAAAAGTGCTGTTGAAGGAGAAAAAAAAGGTTTAACAGTCTAGATTACATACCCAACCCTGTCAGAATTGGAAAATTAAAAATTTATGGGTTTTTTTCAGGATAGGTAACTCCCCTATTCATTTGTCTCTGGAGAATCTTTTGTTTCCCTCTCTGCTGCTAAGGAGCTGGCTTGATGCTGAGAATAGGCAGAGACGGTAAAGAGGAGAAAATTGATCTGTATGGTATGGAAAAATTGAATCCGGTGTGGAAAAAGTTGAAGATGGCTTATGTTCTACCCCTGAATGTATGCTACTGTAAAGCATTCAAGAGTAATATTTTGAAAAGTATTCAAAATTTTAGAGTTATATATTTAAAGGAAAAACTATTAAACAGCTCTTTGCTGATTAATAATGAGAATATACGGAACATATGTATAACAACACGCTCGAATCATTGTTTCCCCATGTTCTTGCCAGTACTTATAGATAAATGAGTAAACACTTTTAAAAAAAGGCCCTAAATCATCACGTTTTAGAATTGGAAATCTATGTTGTTTTAACAGCTCACTTGTCAAACATGGTGAAATGAAGGCAAGGAGAAGCTGTACAGCTCTTCAGACCCAGGGTTGGGACAGACCAGGTTGATTTCCATTGGGTGAGACCTCCGATGTGCCCTAGCTACCATGTTGAAAGCTCAGACTAACAGAGTACCTGAGGTGGTGACAGTCCTACTGGCCTCACGTGTTGGTCCTCCCCTGCGGAGCAGGCTTTGTCTCCAGAAGTTTGCCAAGGCTTCTTACCAGCTCCAGTTTGCCATTCCAGTTTACATGTAAATGGCATTTCCCATAAGTTGCTCTTAAACTTTCAACTTCTTTACTGTTCTCTTTACCCTGATGAACAAGGAAGGCCATTTTTTAGATGACTTTGCCTGAGTAAACCCACATACAATACTGTGTTCTTGGTTGGGAGGAGACAGTGACATGTGATGCTAAGGCCAAGTCCGTGGAATGGACAGCAGTTCACAGCACTTAATTCCTCTCATCCCACAACAATGCTAAGCCACCCAGTGGCAGTTTTGGGGATGTCTATTGGTTTCTTATGAACCTGCCCTACTGTTCAACCCAGATTGTAAGCTTCTAGGAAGCACCAACCGTGTCATGGTCTTTTCTTAATTACCCCAATACCTTCTCTTTAATGAGTCCTCCCTAAAATTTTCAGTTGAATGAGTATACATCTAATTTCATATTGTCAAGGTGCAACTTAGGGAACACAAGCAAATCCTGCAAGCCATTAACCCTTAGCTGTTGTCAGGGCTCAGCAGGCAGCCTCCACAGTGAGAGGAGTCGGGCACTGGGGCATGAGGAGGAGACGCCCCAGGACAGCCCACCTTCCAGTTCCATCTGTAAGGTCAGGAAGGTACTATTTTTTGATGGGTATTTTTGGCCACATTCCCACATTTTTCAATGTAAGAATTCTGAAAAGTAAAAATTTGACAAGTGAGACGGATATGCAGTATTTAACACACTGTCTGCTTTTTTTAAAATCTGGTGTGAACATTTTACATATGTTGTTTAATAAAAACTAGATGATGGAGTGGAGGGAAGGCTGTGCAGCCTTATTTTTAGTCTTTGTCTAGTGTATAAGTAGGCTGCGGTGTGAATTGGTCAGGAAGCAGAAGAGTCCCTGTTAATTTCATTCACCTCTTTTTCATTTAAGAGAAACTGGAATTAAAAGTTAAATTAACTAAATTTAAAAGCTAGAAGCATATTGATACAATAAAAGTTACTGAGTTTGTTGTACAGGGTAAAGAGTAGTTGTATAGATGTGTGTATATTATTTATACCTGATAATTATACCTATTATGGATTTGGAACTGTATCCTTAAAGTATGGAAATACATTCCCCATGAAAATATAGAAGATGTAGTGAACGTGGGGAACAATTTAGTCTGAAGTCTTGGTCCTTGCATGCTCTTTTGGCCCTTAGAATGAATTTGTCTTTGACCATGATAAGTTGTTAGCTTGGTTTATAAGGATCACAGTATTGGGTACAGATCTTAGTTTGGATGGAGTGGTGAAAAAAAAAAATGAGCAGTAAGATACTTAATTCATTAGTCTTGACCTCCTGGCCGTAAGGCATGTGAGAATTATCAGCTCAGAAAGTTGGGATTTTAGGTCAAAGGGTACAGATTTTCACTTAGAAAAAGAACTAGTTCCGAGGCTCTAATATACAGCATGGGCGACCGTGGGTAATAGTCAGTATTGTAACTTAAAAGTAGTTGAGAGAAGATCCTAAGCAGTCTCACACAGGAGAAAAAAATGTTAACTATATCAGGTGATGGTTGTGTTAATTATCTTGATCTTGGTAATCATTCTACATTGTAGAGCAATGGTCCCCAGCCTTTTTGGCACCAAGAACTGTTTTCTTGGAAGACAGTTTTTCCATGGACTCGGGGCTTGGGGAGGGGATAGATGTTTTCACTTTGGCCTGCCGCTCATCTCCTGCTGTGTGACCTGGGTCCTAAGAGGCCGTGTACTGCTGCTGGTCCGTGGCCTGGGCACCCCTGATGTAGAGTATTTGTATATCAAATGACCACATTATATACTTTAAATATATACATCATATTTTTCAATCATCCCTCAATACAGCTTTAAGAAGTAAAAGAAGGTTGCAATTATGAAGCAGGGCCCAGGAGCTAAGACATACCAAAGCATTCCTTATATATAATTTTTAGCAGCTTTCATCCCTCTTGGTATCTTCACCACATGCTTACGGCACCATAATTTCAGTTATGTTAATTCCCTCTAGAATCTCCTACAAACCTCCTCTAAAGTCTAAGTAACTTGTAATAGAATCATTTTATCGTATTATAGTTGGGTTTCAAGAAAGTTGAATTCAGCTCCTTTTCTTGGATAACCAAATGACCTCTAATAGCATTTTAAGGTTTAAGCTCTCTCACACTTGCTCTCAGCCCACAGCTTTAAGGTGGGGTAGATGTGAATTCTCTCCATTATGCAGGTGATGTAATTGAGACTCAGGTAGCTTGCATCTCACAACAGGTACACATCTCTCTCAAAGGTTAACTTGGGATTTGTACTCAAGCTTTGATTCTAAATCTGCTGTCATTTTCCTCTTGAGAAATGTTATTTAAAATTACAGCAGAGCTCTTTGTTAAGCACAGAGTAATTTCATATTTTAAAATATCTTTATGAATTCAGGTTTTGAGAAGAATTTTCTTTAAGCAACACCTATCTTCACCTTCATTTTGATTTTTTTTTAAACAGTGTTTTGCCATTGAACAACAACTAAAAGTTTTTTGAGCTATTTTCATGCTCTCTTTGTGAAGTTTTCCCTTCAGCATTTTCTCTAACTCTAATCCATTTGTCTTCTTGGTCCAATTAGTGCCCACTGAAAGAAATCCAGTAAATAGTATCTGAAGCAATGAGGTTGTTCCAGGAATCTTTCCATATATCCTTGAGTTGGGTGTGACTGCTCTATAAACTTTATTTTTCATCACACATACTGTGAACCTAAATGTGTTACGTACTTTATGGATCTAGTGCTTGGAGCAGGGCCAGCAAACTTGGCAGTATCAAAAAATGTCTGTGTGGCAAAAAAAAAACACCACCACCCATCAGAAACAGAGTGGAAAGACTGATGACAGACTGGTGGAAATAGTTTCACTTATGTCATAGACAAATGGCTAGTCTCTTTAATATATAAAGAGCTCCTAGAAGTTGATAGGGCTTCCCTGGTGGCTCAGACGGTAAAAAAATCCACCTTCAATGCGGGATACCTGGGTTTGATCCCTGGGTTGGAAAGATCCCCTGGAGAAGGGCATGGCAACCCACTCCAGTATTCTTGCCTGGAAAATCCCCATGAACAGAGGAGCCTGACAGACAACAGTCCATGGGGTCACAAAGAGTCAAACATGACTGAGCCACTAAGCATGCATGCAGAAGTTGATAAGCTTAGAAAAGAGAGATGTTCAATCCAAAAAAATGGATTAAGAATATGAAAAGGACATTTCACAGGAAAGGAAATACAAATAGGCTGTTAACATATGAAAAGATGCTTAAATTCATCATGCTAAGAGAAATTCACATCAAAAATCATCTATCTGATTGGCACAAACCCAGAAGTTTGATGATACATGGTTGTAAGGCTGTGGGAAAGCAAGGGTTCTCATACTTTGATTTTAACTGTGTAAGTGGAGCAGTCCATATGAGGGAGGGGATAATTTGGCAACAGCTATGAAAATTATGCATGCTTTACCCTCTGACCTAGTGTATTAGTTGCTTGGGGTTATCATAACAAAGTACCACAAATGGGGTGGCTTAAACTAACAGAAATGCGTCAACTCACAGTTCTGGAGACTGGAAGTCTGAAATCAAGACATGGGGTTATGCTCCCTCTGAGACCAGTAGGGGGATCCTACTTTGTCTCTTCCTAGCTTTCTGTGATTTGCTGGCAGTCTTTGGTGGTCGTTGGCCTGCAGCTGCGTAGCTCTGATTTTGCCTGTCTTTACCGCGTGTCTCTATGTCTTCATGTGGTCATCATCTTGTAAGGACACCAGTCATACTGGAATAGGAGTCCGCCCTATTCCAGTAAAACTTCATTTTAATTTACATCTATGGTGACCCTGTTTCCAAATAAGGTTACATCCTAAATACTGAGTATTAGGACCTCTACATAACCTTCATAAGAGACACAATTCAACCTGTAATACCCAGAAATCCCACCTTAGCATTTATTCTACAGATATACTGGAACAACTCAAAGCTATGAGAGGCTTGGTTAAGCGTGCCTTACCTCTGCCGTGGAGTACTGCAGCTCTAAAGCAGTGCTGAAGGTAGGAGCTGACATGGAGAGCCCTTCACGTCAGAACCGCAATGTAGTATGCTATCTTTGGGGTAAAAAAGGAAAACAGATGTTGTTCATACTTGCTTATATTTGTATGAAGAAACTCTGGGAAAAGACGTAAGAAATGAATAAGTGTGATTATCGGAGACGGGGGTGGGGCAAACGGGCAGAGAGGCAATTAAGACTCTCTGTTGCTTTCTTGTGTTACTTGATAGTGAATCGTATGAACGAGTTACCTGTCTCAAGAATGATACACCAAGAGTGTCCTCCTTTGCAATTCAGTAAGGAACTAATTTTTAGGAAATAAACAGGGAATCTGTATATTGTCCCAGTAATCAGCCCCCTATTTTCTTTCTCTCTTCTTTCTCTTAAGCTTTGCTTTAGTTCTTGGGATTGTGCCACCACTACCTCTCTTCACATGTCACACACCTGCTCTTGGTTTGTAGCATCGTTATGACTTACTTCTCATTAGTAGAGAAATATCTGCTTATTCCAGAACCTTTGGTCAGAGATGCAAACAAAAGCTAATCAAGCACGCGCTGGCATTTCTTATGACAAGGCTGTTATGAACAATCAGTTGATGAGCTTAAGGCAATTTACATTAAAATGGGCTTGGAAGCAGGAGCACAGGTAATGAGTCTGTATTTCATCTATCTAAAATTTTTAAATAAAGTGTTGTGAAAGAAGTGTTCACAGCCTTCAGTAGCACATTATCTTCAGTTTCTGAGTTTTCTTTCCATTTTAAAAGTGAATTTGACTAATGTACTAAGATCAGAATCAGAACTTCTTTCTTAAAAAATAATTAAGTGGATAATTATGTCCATTAACCCTCTCCACGCCCAAAAAAATTGTTTTTATTTTGCTCTGGTCCCCAGGGGGGCGGGAGGTGGGGGAGAAGCAAGAATACTTTGGGACCTGGTCACCTAGTTCTGTGTGTCACCTGCATCTTCTATTTCTCCTCTTACCGACCTGTACTGTAGTTCAGCAGCTAGAGGGATGAGGAAAAGAAGTACATGTAAGTAAGCCTCTTTGGCTAATTAGTAGTTTTGGTTAGAGAAACAGCCAGGGGGATAGTTGAGAATATGGTTGAAAGACATGATTTGGTTTGTCTGTGAATTTCAATTTGCCAAGTTAACCCTGGTTTCTTTTATGGTGGATAATCCATAGTGAACAGCATTATCATATGACCTCTTTTCCATAAGCTACTATTTATTCCCTCAGAATATTAATGTATTAAATGCTTTTTATATAAAAGAACAGCTCTGTGTTACTGAGAAGTATCATGATGCCAGCTTCCAGATGTCCAAGCTAGACAGGGAGAATGTGGTATATCTTTGTGCCACAAAGAATATCATAACAGACATCATTCCCAGATATAATCAACACAAGACAAAGAATTGGGGGCAGGAAGAAGCTGTCTGAAAAAGAGAGAGGGGGAGGTTGCAGTGTGGAAGACAGGGTGTAAATGCTAATTAAACTAGGATCAGGTATATAGGGAAGCTAAAATAAAATCTGGGCACCTCAAGGCAGCAAGAAGAGGAAAGGGAAGATTAGGGGATGGAAGAAAAGAAGTCTGTATTCAGAAGACAGATTTTTTGCATTACTTTTTACACTCAGGAATAGACCTCCAGCCGTCCTAGCTGGACAGGTCTCAGCCCATCTACCTCCTGGTCTTTGCCTGCTTTACTTACTTTGTTCCTTCAAAAGACCACTGCAGCCATTGTGACTCCAGTCATCACCTCCATGAGAAAATCCATAGATGCTCTGTGTGGCTACTAAGATTAATTCTGTCTCTGTTCTAAAGACCGGCATTGCTGGCCCTACCCATCCTCTTCTAGCCTCCAGTCCCACCACAGGTCTCTCCTCATTCTCTCCTCCCCAGCCTTTGACCTTCTCCACATGCTCCACCACTCCCTCCAACCCTAGAGCCTCTTCATATACCCCTCCCCGCAGCCTGCCTTGCGCAAGTGCTTCACTCTTCTGCTGTTTAACTGATTTAAGTCCTTCCTCACCTACACCTAGACTTCTCCTTGACTTTACTTAGCACAGTGCTGCTGCTGCTAAGTCACTTCAGTCGTGTCCAGCTCTGCGCGACCCCAGAGACGGCAGCCCAGCAGGCTCCCCATCCCTGGGGTGCTCCAGGCAAGAACACTAAAGTGGGTTGCCATTTCCTTCTCCAAGGCATGAAAGTAAAAAGTGAAAGTGAAGTCACTCAGTCGTGTCCAACTCTTAGCGACCCCATGGACCGCAGCCTACCAGGCTCCTCCATCCATGGGATTTTCCAGGCAAGAGTACTGGAGTCGGGTGCCATTGCTTCTCCACTTAGCACAGTGGAAGTTTTTAATTTTTGTGTAATTATTTGATGGTCTCCCCCACTAAACTGGAAGTTTTTAGAAGAGAAGAACCATGTAAGCTTTTGCTCATCATTCCCTTGCACAGCTGGCTTGAAACCCCTCTCTTGTAAATGGATGAAGATGCAAATCACTCTTCAGGGAAGCAGAATAGTGTAGTGGTGGATTTAGTCCCATTGCCACCTCTTCCAGGCTGAACAATCAGTTGATGAGCTTAAGGCAGTTCGCATTAAAATCATCTTATAAGCAGGAGCTCAGGTAATGAGTCTGTATTTCATCTATCTAAAATTTTTAAATAAGGTGTTACCTGTGGATACCTGTGGATTCCACCCTATTAAGAACACCTTAAACAAGAAAGTTTCTTTTTCTCATGTAGAAGGCCAAGCTTGCAAGCTGGGCAATATTGTCAGGGATGCAGGCTGCTTTCCTTGTTTTTGCTGGGCATTCATGAGCCCCGCTTAAGATACTGACTCCATTAATAAAGAAAATGGGGAGATCAGGGCGGGACAGTTAGCTGTCTCTGCCATAGTGCTTTCTAGGCACTGTGGGTGTTGAATAAATACATAAGACTCTCTCAGCACAGTGCCTGGCACATAGCACTTCTTGGCTGTTTGTGTTTCTTTCTTTAGCATATTCACACTACATCACTTACCCTAGACGCCTTCTACTCCTGTTCTTAGAATGTTTTTGAGTTCTTCATTCTTGGATCAACTTAGTTGGTTTACTACATTTGCAGACAGTCTACCCTGCGTGTAGGGAACACGTCTCCGATTTCCTTTTGATCGTTCATGGAGTAGTAGCCCTTCTGCCACGCCACTGGGACGTTGCTCTCCTCGGCTGTTTATATAAAGTCAGCTTCCCCACAGCTCAGATAAACTCTGTTGACCAAATAGAGCCAAAGGTCTTTTTTCCTCCCATGGATGGTGCCATCCGGGCACAAATATGCCTTTTTTCAAAGCTATACCTGGACATGCAGGAGTTAGGCGAGGAGGGACAGGGTGAGGAAGGAGGTGAGAGGGAAGTTCAGTGAAAATAAAGTAAGACAGTGTGTGTTAGCCTTAACAGTTTTCTCTTCTTCGTTTCCCATGAAGGCAATTGACCGAGGAGTGGGCTTTGAACTTCTCTATAGCCCTGCTATCAAAGACTCTACGATGAGAAGGTACACAATTTCCAACGCCCTCAATTTGATGCAGGTCTGCAAAGGAAAGGTATGGTTCCATAATTTTAGGATGGTTTTCAAATCTGATTGTTTATTATTAATATACTGGGGTTATCCAGCTGATCCTTAGAGCAAAAAGTTCTCAAGGCCCAAGAACAAATTCTACCATTTCAACAGGCTCTGCAGGTCTTAAGAGAGAGAAAAATGCTCTAGGGAAAAATAACACGAAGTGGGGAAGATGTGTTGAAAGTCTTTATCTTTCAGTAAAGAATTGGCCATTTACCTCCTGTGAAAGAATAGTCTGGAGAGCAATTATTTGTCATCATTGAGTTGAATTAAGGTTACATGCCCTTTTCAACTAGTTTTTTAAACTGATTCATCTTTCCTAAGATCTGTTGGGAAGGCCTGTTCTGTTTCTTATTTTAGGCTGCTTTTAGTTTGACATGAGGTCTTTCATCCATCACTTTAATTATGTACCTTATCTTAAGAAGAAGTTGGTGTTTATGTTAAAAATTTGATTGCTGGTTATTTGTATTGTAAGACTCTTCAGTTTTTTCCCACATTTATCTAAGATTAATGTTGATTACTTTCTGTTTTGTAGAATGTAATTATATCTAGTGCTGCAGAAAGGGTAAGTCTGGCATTAAGTACTTTGTTTTCACTTTTCAAGTTTTAAAACTAAAAGGTTTCTAGGGTAGAAATTAAAATAGTAATGTAATAAAAGGTTGTGTTTTCATTTTTAACTTCATTTGCTCATTGTAATTGCTGAAAAGCAATTTTATCCCTATTTATCCCCATTCTTTTGGGGCTTCAAATTTTGTCTATATAAATAGTCTTTCCTTCATATTGTTGTAAAATGCTTTTCAAGGATCTTTTATATTTTCAAAAATGTAAGAAACCCATCAAAATTATAACGACTTAAATTTATGCAGTTGACTTCTTTATTTTTAGATACTTAAGCATCCTATTTACTGCAGATGAAGTCATTGAAATGTTATGAATAACTTTTCTCATATCTATTTTTTGTTCATTTTATTTTAGCCTTTAGAAATAAGAGGCCCATACGATGTGGCAAACTTGTATCCTTTTCTGAATAAGAAGTCATTGCAATTTTCTTTTAGGAAATTTGAATTTAGTATATTAAACTTTAACAAGAGTTTTAAAACTATAAGTCTATCAACTAAGAATTTCAAAAACAAATTACATCAGGCTTAAAGTGCTTTATCCTTTTGTTTTCTGGATGAAGGGTAAAGTAGAAAAGGGGGGAAGAGTAAAAGTTTAGAGTTAAATGAGTCTTTTCTCAAATGCTTTTTCCATTTAGGCTAAGAACTGTAAAATTAAAGTGTCTCTCTCAGTGCCAGGGCAGCTGGCATTGTTGGTTATGTTTCTGTTGGTCTGGTGTCCTCGGCTGATTCTGGGCTGAAATCTTTAACGACACCCAGAGGGTTGCTGTTTGGGCTGTCTGAAAGTGATGCGAAGGCCGCAGTGTCCACCAACTGCCGGGCAGTGCTTCTGCATGGAGGTGAGCACGTTTTTCCAACAGAATCAGAGTGGTCATGTTAAGAGCCAGTCATTTCTGTCAAACAGTTGAGCCATATCAACTTTTATTATCCTGCCCCTCAGAGTTCCTTTAAAATCATCTTTTCTGAACCCACTAGCCGTGTGCATCATTGCTTTTCTTGCCCTTCACTTCAGGCTTTATGTTCTGTAGTGTGTGGAATGAATACACTTTGCCTTGAGTGTTGAATGCGTTCTTTCAAGCTCTACATATGTATCCCTGTCTACATTTTGATAGGCCTCTAATTGCCCTTTCTTCTCCAGAGGGACATGCTTTCCCTGCTGAAAATCACTGATTGAGAGAAGTGAAAAGTGAAAAATACATGTTAAGCCATTGATGAGGAACACAAAAGCACCGAATACATTTTTAAAGATCTAGCCAGCAAACTCAGATCACAACGTTGCACATTTATTACATCTTGTGGTTCTTTTCTCATTTTTTGTTTCCATGTTCAAGTATGCATAGACTTCACGTTTTTTTTTTTTTTAACTCACATTTCATTTACATATATCTACCTCCTTACCCTAATTCTGCTGCTTGAAGGCACTGAATTTATTATTCATCAGATGATAAAAGTTGAATTAGAAGTGTTTGATATGCCAGGACTTTGGAGAATGAAAAAGAGGCTTTTTAAAAGGAAAAAAATGTGTACTTTTGATCTGCTGTTTTTATCTGCATTCTCTTTGTAAATTTTAGTAGTAGTGGTAATGGTCAGGAAGCAGTCTACTTGATACTATCCACATGCGTGTTAAGCTTCAGAACTGGTTGATACATAAAGACTAGGTTATTTAAGAGTAGTTAAGACTAGGTTAAAAGAGTAGTTACTGAGGGCTTGTATACTATGTCTGGATTTTAATGATCTGATTTCTGCTTGGCAGAACTGGTTGCTGTATTGACTTACCACGAATTAGATGATTTTGCTTTTGTTTTCAACATTTTTAGTTTGAGATTCTTTTATTATATACATAACCTAGTCCCATCATATAAGCTCTGGGAATGACCACATTAGAACTTTTATCAAGATTTTCTGAAATTAGGAAATAGTTCAAACTGGTGGTTCTGCCATTATTTTTGTCTATCTTAAGGGAACGTTTAAGTATCATCAAGATTTTGGGTAACAATTAGTGGTCTAAAACAGACTAAGACAAAGAAGGGAAACTAATTTTAAAAATTTAATAGGGAAAAATATGAAGATCTACTCTTGACTTCAAGAACCTCAGCTATTCAACATAAGCTATATCTAAAGCTAGGTTTTTATGGAAGCTAAACTAAAAGAAGTCTTGTGGACTCTAATAGCATTCCCAGTCATTCTAGTTGTGCCCCTGACAGTCCTAGTTTATGCTCTCTGTCCCTGTAGAATTAATAGCACATCTATAGGATAAATTGTAGTTCCCGTGGTTTTAGTTGACATTGGGATCAATGAGACAGTCGTGTGGTGGGATACTAGGATTATTAATTCAACCTAAGGTTCAGTTCAGTTCAGTCACTCAGTTGTGTCCAACTCTCTGTGACCCCACGGACGGCAGCATGCCAGGCTTCCCTGTCCGTCACCAACTCCCGGAGTTTACTCAAACTCATGTCATTGAGTCAGTGATGCCATCCAGCCATCTCATCCTCTGTCATCCCCTTCTCCTCCTGCCTTCAATCTTTTCCGGCATCAGGATCTTTTCAAAAGAGTCAGTTCTTCGCATCAGGTGGCCAGAGTATTAGAGCTTCAGCTTCAGCATCAGTCCTTCCAATGAGTATTGAGGACTGATTTCCTTTAGGATTGACTGGTTTGATCTCCTTGCTGTCCAAGGGACTCTCAAGAGTCCTCTCCAACACCACAGTTCAAAAGCATCAATTCTCCAGTATTCAGCACTCCTTATGGTCCAACTCTCACATCCATACATGACCACTGGAAAACCGTAGCTTTGACTAGACAGACCTTTGTTGGCAGAGTAATGTCTCTGCTTTTTAATATGCTGTCTAGGTTTGTCATAGCTTTTCTTCCAAGCGTCTTTTTAATTTCATGGCTGCAGTCACCATCTGCAGTGATTTTGGAGCCCAAGAAAATAGTCTCTGACTGCTTCCATTGTTTCCTGATGAAAGTGAAAGAAGAGAGTGAAAAAGCTGGCTTAAACTTAACATTCAAAAAACTAAGATCATGGAATCTGGTCCCATCACTTCATGGCAAATAGATGTGGGAAACAGTGGAAACAGTGAGAGCCTAAGTTTACATGAAAAGAATTACTCTATTCTAAGGCAAGAGGATTCAAAGCCTCACTGTCATCCTCTGTACTGGTAAGACCCAACTGGCACCTGCGTCATCCTGAGTGCCACATTTAAGGGCACCACTGCACAGAAGCACTACCAAAAGATGGTTAATTCTTGGAGGGTGTGAAAACCCTATCATGAGAGCAATTGTTGAAAACAGTGCAGGAGTAGATACCTAGAAAACAGAAGAGTTGAAAGCCTTCTCCACATTGGAAGGCTTGCTATAAAGAATCAAAGTTAGATGAGTCCTGTGGGCTTCTAGCAGCCAGTGAATAGCAATTTTAAGGTCAAGACAGAGAAAAGAGGTTTAGGGTCTAAAAGAGTTACTTTAGTAACTATATAAAAATCTTGTTTTTCAGTGATTTATAATCTTGTTGGCTTAGATTAAGAAGTAAATGTTCATGTGATTAAAAAAAATATTTCTGACATAGAACTAAAATAATTTTGAAACTAATCCTTTTTGTTACAAACATTTTTGTTAATTGCTTTTCACAATTTAATTTTTATATTTATTCTGCTGATTTTTAGACTATTACTCATAATCATAGTGATAAAATAAACATCTGTAACATTTTTCTTGGTGAAATGCAAATTTAAGGCAATTTCTGTTTGTTTTGAGGTTCTCTCATTATGTTGGTGTTGTAATGACCTTGAGAGAAGTTTTGTCCCTGTTATAAATTAAAATGCTTTTAAATAACTGACAGAAATTTAGTAGACTTAGTAAATTAATCTTGATAAGTGAGAAGGTAATATTTAACTTTTTAGAAATGACTTTACTTTCTATTACATGAAATGTCTTAATTAAATTTGTGTTTATCAAGTCCCTTTGATTTTATCTCTTGTCACCAAAAGGTCTTGCTTCCTCCCTCATCCTTCCCCATTTCCTAAGGACTAAGTTTAAATCTCTTCGTGGCACTGTGACCTTTCACAAACGACCCCTCCAGCCTTGTTTCCCCTGATTTTTTCACACTCCTCCTTTACACCAGTCATCTTGTCTCCTACGTATTATTTTCTTATCTCTCTCTCCATATCTTTGCAAAGGAAAACTTTCCTTTTTCTTTTCTTTCTTTTATGATAGTGTTATTTCTTTTGTGATACCGTCCTGATTCCTCCAGGCAGGGTTACTTCTCGTGGGGTCTCCATTCCTACTATACTATTATATTTGCCCCTGATGTGCTGTCAGTATGGGTAGAAAGAAGCACTGTTTAGGCTTCTCAGAATCCTCTGTAGATAACACAGTGCCTGGCCCCTTAGTACATTTTTAGCAGAAGTTAGCTAGACTGAAGTTGAACTCTGCTGCCAGCCTGACCTAAACATCTAATAATTTCCATTCTTCTTTGTCCATTGTCAACAACACAAAAGAGATCAATAACCATGTGTATTATTCTTTATTCACTCAACAAGTATTTCTTAAACATTTGTTAAATAACCAGGCATTGCTGTATGTTGGCCATATAATATGATGGATTCTTCAGACAGACACTCATGATCTAGTGAGGGACACAGATAGTGAATGGTCTGTACCATAAAATGAAGTGAGCACACACACCACCATGGATCAGGACGGCTGACTGTTGCACTTGCTGTCCTGGCTCATCCATCTCTACCACACTTTACGCATGTGCTGCCCCAACCTCTGAAACTTGGTTTCTGGCTACATGAGATGCCATTAGAGACAGACCGTTGGAGATAACTTGCCCTGTAATTTTACCCTTGAGGGTAGTCCCTTTGGAATGAACTAGATGTTAATAATATACTGATATTTGTATAAGCTAGGGGCAGGTAAAGGTGATCGCAGTAAATGGCATCAGCACTCACAGCAGTTCATACAGGTTTATCATTTACTTATGCTGTAAGTGACATGGGGATTTCTTCGGAAGGAATGATGCTAAAGCTGAAACTCCAGTACTTTGGCCACCTCATAGGAAGAGGTGACTCATTGGAAAAGACTCTGATGCTGGGAGGGATGGGGCAGGAGGAGAAGGGGACAACAGAGGATGAGATGGCTGGATGACATCACCGACTTGACGGACATGAATTTGGGTAAACTCCAGGAGTTGGTGATGGGCAGGGAGGCCTGGTGTGCTGCAGTTCATGGGATTGCAAAGAGTCGGACACGACTGAGTGACTGAACTGAACTGAACATGGGGATGCTTGTTATACCACCTCTTTAAATCATATCTTAACTTTAAGCACTTTGGTTTCCCTGTTTGATTTATAGAAACTAGAAAAACTGCTTTTGGAATTATTTCCACGGTGAAGAAACCTCGGACATCAGAAGCAGATGATGATTCTCTTCCAGCCTGCAAAAAAGCCAAGTGTGAGAGCTGAAAAGAACCGTCCATCTCAGTCAACACTCCCCTTTCAGAGTCCATCAGCCACTCTGAACAGAAACGGAACCCCCGTATGATTCACTGTTTTCACTTGGAGCCAGATGTCACTAGTCTATAAAAGCAATCTTATATTCAAGCCATTAAAATAACAAAACCTAGTAAAACATTAGAAAAAAAAGACTGTCCCCATACATTAATTTAAATATATTTTAGGAGAAAAACAAAGACAAGTTTGTTTATCCTTTGCATTAAGTGATAAATGGCAGGTATACGTACGATCTTTCAATACAAGAGACTCTAAAAATCTTTCTTGTTCATTTTGAAGTTCATGCTTTTCAGCTTCACTTGGTATATATGACTATTTTTTAGTTTTACTGCTCAAAAAGTGATTATTTTGAGGACTATTAAAACTTTGCTAAAGGATTGACTTTTTAGTTGATCTTTTCTTTTAAGCCTCTCTCATTATGTTCATGAAGTCCAAGTCCTTTCTAAGAGCAATTGCTATAAAATTTGTGGAGGAGAGGGAAAGTGCACATAAAATCACTCTTGGCCTCTTCCTTTGCTGCTTCTTACCTCCATGATGTCCTTAAAATAGGATTCCTCTGAGTTGGAAGCCCCTGAAAACCTAATACTGATTTTTATAAAACTATAGTGAAAATCTCAAAGTACTAGACTCAACCAAATTTGTAAATAATTTTTTTTAATAGTGGGATCATTATGTTAAATAGAAGTTGCCTTTTTTTACAAGTATGTGCATTTATGCTATATTGATACTAAGAAAATTGGAGGAAGCTTTACACCAAACTCAATCTGTGAATTTATTTTGGGGTTTTTTTTTTTGCCTTTAAAAATGTTTTATTTATTCGTAAACATTTTTAAATTTTGTACAGGTTTTAAAGGTTACTTTGCATTTACAGTTGTTAAAAGAATACTGGCCATGCCCCTGTGGTTACAGTGCACCCTGAGCCCGTCTGCCACCACCTCTAGTTTGTGCCTCCTGCTGCCCCCTCCGCTGTTGCCCCCTCTCCCTTGCCCCCTGCACTGGTAACCCTCAGTTTCTTTTCCTTATCTATGAGTCTACTTCTTTTATGTTATATTCTCTAGTTTGTTAAGGACTCATATTCTTTAACTCTGGGGTACAGGGCAATAATACTTTTAATTTGTGGAATTTAACTGGAAATAGAACTGCCATATGACCCAGCAATCCCACTGATATTCAGATATTCATGCTGAAATATCTATTGTATTATTTTCTTTTTTTAAATTTTTTATTATAAATTTATTTATTTTAATTGGAGGCTAATTACTTTACAGTATTGGTATTGGTTTTGCCATACATCGACATGCATCCACCACGGGTGTACACGTGTTCCCCATCCTGAACCCCCCTCCCACCTCCCTCCCCGTACCATCCCTCTGGGTCATCCCAGGGCACCAGCCCCAAGCATCCTGTGTCATGCATCGAACCTGGACTGGCGATTCGTTTCACATATGATATTATACGTGTTTCAATGCCATTCTCCCAAATCATCCCACCCTCTCCCTCTCCCACAGAGTCCAAAAGACTGTTCTATACATCTGTGTCTCTTTTGCTGTCTCGCGTACAGGGTTATCATTACCATCTTTCTAAATTCCATATATATGCATTATTATACTGTATTGGTATTTTTCTTTCTGGCTTACTTCACTCTGTATAATAGGCTCCAGTTTCATCCACCTCAGAACTGATTGAAATGTATTCTTTTTAATGGCTGAGTAATACTCCATTGTGTATAGGTACCACAGTTTCTTATCCATTCATCTGCTGATGGACATCTAGGTTGCTTCCACATCCTGGCTATTATAAACACTGCTGTGATGAACATTGGGGTACACGTGTCTCAGTTCTGGTTTCCTCACTGTGTATGTCCAGCAGTGGGATTGCTGGGTCATATGGCAGTTCTATTTCCAGTTTTTTAAGGAATCTCCACACTGTTCTCCTTAGTGGCTCTACTAGTTTGCATTCCCATCAATAGTGTAACAGGGTTCCCTTTTCTCCACACCCTCTCCAGCATTTATTGCTTGTAGACTTTTGGATAGCAGTCATTCTGACTGGCATGAAATGGTACCTCATTGTGGTTTTGATTTGCATTTCTCTGATAACAAGTGATGTTGAGCATCTTTTCATATGTTTGTTAGCCATCTGTATGTCTTCTTTGGAGAAATGTCTGTTTAGTTTTTTGGCCCAGTTTTTTGATTGGGTCATTTATTTTTCTGGAATTGAACTGCAGGAGTTGCTTGTATATTTTTGAGATTAATTCTTTGTCAGTTGCTTCATTTGCTATTATTTTCTCCCATTCTGAAGGCTATCTTTTCACCTTGCTTAGAGTTTCCTTTGTTGTGCAGAAGCTTTTAATTTTAATTAGGTCCCATTTGTTTATTTTTGCTTTTATTTCCAATATTCTGGGAGGTGGGTCATAGAGGTTCCTGCTGTGATTTATGTCGGAGAGTGTTTTGCCTATGTTCTCCTCTAGAAGTTTTATAGTTTCTGGTCTTACGTTTTGATCTTTAATCCATTTTGAGTTTATTTTTGTGTATTCACCTGTGAATTTAGATGCTTACATAAAATATTGGCAAAACCATGTATCCCATAACCAGGTGAGATTTATTTTAGAAATGTAAGTATGTTTAAGTTCTTTTCAGTGTACTATACTTTATCATATTAATAGGTCAGATTAGATAAATGAGAATCATCTTAATAGATGCAAGTAAGACATTAAATAAAATATAAAATGTACTCCTAATTTAAAAAATAATAAAAGCGCTTAATAAAATACAAGTATAGGAATACTTCACACATATACAGCTTTGTTTCTATTTATATATTGTATTAAGCATCATGATTCTAAAATAAAGCATTTTTTACTCGCATCTGAACGCAATATGATTGTTTGGCCTGCTGCATCCCCTAGAACAGATGGCCACTGCTGCTGAGCCCCAGAGCTGCCACTTCCCTGAGTGCCAGCTTGCTTCTGCCTTCACCCTCCTGCATTCACCAAGGGCTGCTGCTGCTGCTGCTAAATCGCTTCAGTTGTGGCCAACTCTGTGCGACCCCATAGACGGCAGCCCACCCAGGCTCCCCCGTCCCTGGGATTCTCCAGGCAAGAACACTGGAGTGGGTTGCCATTGCCTTCTCCAATACATGAAAGGGAAAAGTGAAAGTGAAGTCTCTCAGTCGTGTCCGACTCTTAGCGACCCCATGGACTGCAGCCTACCAGTCTCCTTCATCCATGGGATTTTCCAGGCAAGAGTACTGGAGTGGGGTGCCATTGCCTTCTCCGCACCAAGGGTTAGGTGTATGTTTATTCACAAGTCTGTTTATGTCATTGCATTTATTTAGCATTATAAAATTATGTAAGTTAATTTAAAATTATGCAAACTGATGAACTAGGAGGAGCAAAGAAAAAAGGATTCCCAGGAAAAATGATGCTTTTGAAAAATTTTTTAAAGATAAATCATTTAAAAGAACTGTCAAAATAGGTGTGAGCAAGACAACTAGATTTGGAAGGGATCCAGTGGACATTTACCAGAGTCTTTTATTTTTTTTCTTCTTCTTTTTTAAATTGATGTAACATTGTCAAGTTTTATGTGTATAACATAATTCAGTTTATGTATACTATGTTGCTGCTGCTGCTAAGTTGCTTCAGTCGTTTCCAACTCTGTGCAACCCCATAGACGGCAGCCCACCAGGCTCCCCCGTCCCTGGGATTCTCCAGGCAAGAACACTGGAGTGGGTTGCCATTGCCTTCTCCAATACATGAAAGGGAAAAGTGAAAGTGAAGTCTCTCAGTCGTGTCCGACTCTTAGCGACCCCATGGACTGCAGCCTACCAGTCTCCTTCATCCATGGGATTTTCCAGGCAAGAGTACTGGAGTGGGGTGCCATTGCCTTCTCCGCACCAAGGGTTAGGTGTATGTTTATTCACAAGTCTGTTTATGTCATTGCATTTATTTAGCATTATAAAATTATGTAAGTTAATTTAAAATTATGCAAACTGATGAACTAGGAGGAGCAAAGAAAAAAGGATTCCCAGGAAAAATGATGCTTTTGAAAAATTTTTAAAAGATAAATCATTTAAAAGAACTGTCAAAATAGGTGTGAGCAAGACAACTAGATTTGGAAGGGATCCAGTGGACATTTACCAGAGTCTTTTATTTTTTTTCTTCTTCTTTATTTTTAAATTGATGTAACATTGTCAAGTTTTATGTGTATAACATAATTCAATTTATGTATACTATGTTGCTGCTGCTGCTAAGTTGCTTCAGTCGTTTCCAACTCTGTGCAACCCCATAGACGGCAGCCCACCAGGCTCCCCGTCCCTGGGATTCTCCAGGCAAGAACACTGGAGTGGGCTGCCATTGCCTTCTCCGATGTATACTATATGTGCTACCAAAAGTTTCTACCCATCACCATACAGTTGACCCCTTACCAGTAATTCCACATAAGAATGAAATCACTTAGTATTTGTCTTTCTCAGTCTGACTTAATTCCTTTAGCATCATATCCTCATCTGTGTTGTCACAAATGGCAAGATTTCTTCTTTTATGGCTTAGTAGTCTATTTTATATACACACACCCCACATCTTTATTCGTTCATTTGTTGATGGACATTTGTTTCCATACCTTGGCTATGTAAATAGTGCTGTAATGAACATAGTAGTGCATATATCTTTACAAATACGTGCTTTCATATTCTTCGGATAAATTCCCAGAAGTGTAATAGCTGAGTCATGGTAGTTCTCTTCTTAATTTTTTGAGGAATCTCCATAGTGTTTTCCTTATTTGTATTTCCACCAATAGTGTATGAGGGGTCCCTTTTCTCCACATCCTCTCTATAACATTTTGGTATTTCTTGCTTTTTTGATAATACCCACATTTCCAATTGGCAGTCAGGCATGACATAGGTATTAGCATTATCTTTGCACGTTGTCTCCTCAGGCAAGGGAAACACGCGAAAGTAAAAGGCTGCACAGCAAAAGTAACCCACCAGCAAAATGAACAAAGACAGCCAACAAGGACCTACTGCATAGTACAGGGAACAATAATAAATATTTTGTAATAAACTATAAAGGAGAAGAATCTGAAAAAGTATCGTATGTGTGTGTGTGTAAAATAAAGTTTGTAAAAAGAAACAACTTTTGAGTGGGAAGATATTAAAATAATGTATCAGATGAGGGGTTAATAGCCAAAATATTTTTAAAAATTCATATCACTCATCAACAAAACACTAAACAACCCAATTGAAAAATGGGCAGAGGATCTGAATATAGACATTTTTCCAGAGATGTACAGATGGCCAATAATTGATACATGGACAGATGTTCAATATCACTTACTCAAATCAAAGCTAAATACCACTTTTCATCTTTAAAGAGAACGGAACTCAAAAATGAAGATCTGTCAATGGATCAGATCAGATCAGTCGCTTAGTCGTGTCTGACTCTGCAACCCCATGAATCACATCACACCAGGCCTCCCTGTCCATCACCAACTCGCGGAGTTCACTCAGACTCGGGTCCATCGAGTCAGTGATGCCATCCAGCCATCTCATCCTCTGTCATCCCCTTCTCTTGCCCCCAATGCCTCCCAGCATCAGAGTCTTTTCCAATGAGTCAGCTCTTTGCATGAGGTGGCCAAAGGACTGGAGTTTCAGCTTCAGCCAGCATTCCTTCCAAAGAAATCCCAGGGCTGATCTCCTTCAGATGGACTGGTTGGATCTCCTTGCAGTCCAAGGGACTCTCAAGAGTCTTCTACAACACCACAGTTCAAAGGCATCAATTCTTCAGTGCTCAGCCTTCTTCACAGTCCAACTCTCACATCCATACATGACCACAGGAAAAACCATAGCCTTGCCTAGACGGACCTTTGTTGGCAAAGTAATGTCTCTGCTTTTGAATATGCTGTCTAGGTTGGTCATAACTTTCCTTCCAAGAAGAGTCTTTTAATTTCATGGCTGCAATCACCATCTGCAGTGATTTTGGAGCCCAAAAAAATAAAGTCTGACACTGTTTCCATGGTTTCCCTACCTATTTCCCATGAAGTGATGGGACCGGATGCCATGATCTTCGTTTTCTGAATGTTGAGCTTTAAGCCAACTTTTTCACTCTCCTCTTTCACTTTCATCAAGAGGCTTTTTAGTTCCTTTTCACTTTCTGCCATAAGGGTGGTGTCATCTGCATATCTGAGGTTATTGATATTTCTCCTGGCAATCTTGATTCCAGCTTGTGCTTCTTCAGTCCAGCGTTTCTCATGATGTACTCTGCATATAAGTTAAATAAGCAGGGTGGCAATATACAGCCTTGACGTACTCCTTTTCCTATTTGGAACCAGTCTGTTGTTCCATGTCCAGTTCTAACTGTTGTTTCCTGACCTGCATACAGATTCCTCAAGAGGCAGGTCAGGTGGTCTGGTATTCCCATCACTTTCAGAATTTTCCACAATTTATTGTGATCCACACAGTCAAAGGCTTTGGCATAGTCAATAAAGCAGAAATAGATCTTTTTCTGGAACTCTTGCTTTTTCCATGATCCAGCGGATGTTGGCAATTTGATCTCTGGTTCCTCTGCCTTTTCTAAAATCAGCTTGAACATCAGGAAGTTCACAGTTCACATATTGCTGAAGCCTGGCTTGGAGAATTTTGAGCATTACTTTACTAGTGTGTGAGATGAGTGTGATTGTGTGGTAGTTTGAGCATTCTTTGGTATTGCCTTTCTTTGGGATTGGAATGGAAACTGACCTCTTCCAGTCCTGTGGCCACTGCTGAGTTTCCAAATTTGCTGGCATATTGAGTGCAGCACTTTCACAGCACCATCTTTCAGGATTTGGAATAGCTCAACTGGAATTCCATCACCTCTGCTAGCTTTGTTCGTAGTGATGCTTTCTAAGGCCCACTTGACTTCACATTCCAGGATGTCTGGCTCTAGGTCAGTGATCACACCATCGTGATTATCTGAGTTGTGAAGCTCTTTTTTGTACAGTTCTTCTGTGTATTCTTACCATCTCTTCTTAATATCTTCTGCTTCTGTTAAGTCCATACCATTTCTGTCCTTTATTGAGCCCATCTTTGCATGAAATGTTCCTTTGGTATCTGACTTTCTTGAAGAGATCTCTAGTCTTTCCCATTCTGTTGTTTTCCTCTATTTCTTTGCATTGATTGCTGAAGAAGGCTTTCTTATCTCTTTTTGCTATTCTTTGGAACTCTGTATTCAGATGCTTATATCTTTCCTTTTCTCCTTTGCTTTTCGCTTCTCTTCTTTTCGCAGCTATTTGTAAGGCCTCCCCAGACAGCCATTTTGCTTTTTTGCATTTCTTTTCCATGGGGATGGTCTTGATCCCTGTCTCCTGTACAATGTCATGAACCTCATTCCATAGCTCATCAGGCAGGAATCCCTCAGAAGAAATGGAGTAGCCATCATGGTCAACAAAAGAGTCCAAAATGCAGTACTCTGATGCAATCTCAAAAATGACAGAATGATCTCTGTTTGTTTCCAAGGCAAACCATTCAATATCACAGTAATCCAAGTCTATGCCCCAACCAGTATCGCTGAAGAAGGTGAAGTTGAATAGTTCTATGAAGACCTACAAGACCTTTTAGAACTAACACCCAAAAAAGGTGTCCTTTTCATTATAGGGGACTGGAATGCAAAAGTAGGAAGTCAAGAAACACCTGGAGTAACAGGCAAATTTGGCCTTGGAATAAGGAATGAAGCAGGGCAAAGACTAATAGAGTTTTGTCAAGAAAATGCACTGGTCATAGCAAACACCCTCTTCCAACAACACAAGAGAAGACTCTACACATGGACATCACCAGATGGTCAACACCGAAATCAGATTTATTATATTCTTTGCAGCCAAAGATGGAGAAGCTCTGTACAGTCAGCAAAAACAAGACCAGGAGCTGACTGTGGCTCAGACCATGAACTCCTTATTGCCAAATTCAGACTTAAATTGAAGAAAGTAGGGAAAACCACTAGACCATTCAGGTACGACCTAAATCAAATCCTGTCAGTGGAACCATACTTCAAAGAATAGGCTTCGATGTGATGTGATGTGAAAGTCGCTCAGTCGTGTCCGACTCTTTTTGACCCCATGCACTATACAGTCCATGGAATTCTCTAGGCCAGAATACTGGAGTGGATAGCCTTTGGCTTCTCCAGGGGATCTTCCCAACCCAGGGACTGAATCCAGGTCTCCCGCATTGCAGGCGGATTCTTTACCACTGAGCCACCAGGGAAGCCTGTGAGTGTACACAAGACTGCACATGAGTGTACATTTACGTATTTTAACTTGGAATTTTTAAGGGGATGTGTGTTCAACTTATTTTTGGTGCACCTCCATAATCTATGTTTTCAACCGACTATATATTAGCCCCATCCTGTGCCAGATATAATATCGAGGACTTTCATTGTTATATTGGAAAGGAAGTAAAGTTACAGCAAAATGTGAGTCTTGTTTGAAACATTTCAAGAAAAGCAACTGGATAAAGATGAGAAATGCAGGTGCTTCTTAGTTTCCATACATCTGTTATCTATTTGCAGTTGTACCTGCTTTTTGTTTATGAATATGCACGTATCCTGTTCAAAGTAGGGCATGATGGCTGGTCACCAGTGAAGAGCAGCAGGCAGGGCTTTTTAAAGTTTGCCTTTGTTAGAACGTGAACTGGTTTAATTGTAACAGGATGACAGTACCTTTATTTCAGCAAGGTGGTCAGTTATAAATATGAAAGCCAATAATTTTAATTAATATAATAGTAACTTTTTATAAAATACTATTTTAAAAGATGGTCCTAATCACAGACATGTTTCCCAGAAACGATGGAACTCATGAAGGAAACTCTTAGAGGATGTGGGAAATTAAAGCCTGGAATACGTCAAGGAGATGTGGTCAAATTCTTCCCCAGTTTATGAATTTAACAAAATCCAAAACAATGTATATATTATTGTTTGTGTTTACTTTTTGCTTTTAGGCTTCATATTTTGAAAGAAAAAAATTGAGACCAGCTAGGGAATTTTGTAGAGAAACACTGGGAGGGACTTGGGATGGTGATTATTACAGAGTACAACAGAAATCTAGTAACTAAAACAGTATAATTGGTACAGAAATCCATGTAGATGAATAAAAGAGCTGGGAGTCCAGAACAGTCCAGTTATGAGAAGTGACCAGATTGTTCAGTTAGTGGTGTTGGAACAACTGGTCCCTTAGCAGGAGAGGCAGGACAGCATAGTACAGTAAAGTGCAAAGACTGAAGACATGCTACCCAAACTGCTAGTACTTACTGCCTGTGACCCTGGGCAAATGATGTAACCATTCTGCATCACTTCTCTTCTCCCAGAGGTGGTATTGCAAGGGTTAAGTAGATTGAAATTTGTAGAAGGCTCAGAGCAGAATTGGAGAAGGCAATGGCACCCCACTCCAGTACTCTTGCCTGGAAAATCCCATGGACAGAGGAGCCTAGTAGGCTGCAGTCCATGGGTTCGCTAGGAGTCGGACACTACTGAGCAACTTCACTTTCACTTTTCACTTTCATGCCTTGGAGAAGGAAATGGCAACCCACTCCAGTGTTCTTGCCTGGAGAATCCCAGGGACGGGGGAGCCTGGTGGGCTGCCGTCTATGGGGTTGCACAGAGTTGGACACGACTGAAGCGACTTAGCAGCTGCAGAGCAGAACCTGTCATAGAATATTCCTACTAAGTATGAGCTATATTTCTGTCATTTAGGGGGAAAAGTCCACTCCCTATCTCATACCCAGGACACATCATAAATTCAAGTGGATTAAAGAGTTATTTTTAAAAAATAAGATTAGATTGCAAAAGACCTAAACACAGTCACCAAAGCCAGAAAATAGAAAAGCTTAATCAGTTTGTCTCCATGAAAATGTAGTGTTAGAAAAGTACAAACAACTAGGAAGGTACATTTGCAATGCATGTTCCAGTGAGGTTTAGCATTCTTGGCTTTTTTAAAGAGATTGCTTTTAAAAAACAAATATGCAGCGTGACAAATACTGCTAGTGTCCATCCAGGTTCTTTTTGCCAGATGGTACCCCTCCCCCACAGCTGCTGCAGATGTTAGGTATTAATTGTTTATCCTCACCCTCCCCCAGAGAGTGTCCAGGGCTGGTTGTCCCAGAAATGCTTGGGAAGGTTTATCCCCACCCCTGGATGTTGGCGCCTGCTGGATGCCTGATGCAGGGCATTGCAGCCTGGCCTTCTGGTCTCTGTGGTGCAGTTTATGCTTCTGAGCTCCCCATGGAATGAGGTTTAGGGGAGACTTCTGAAACCACCTCCATGCCTCTTCTCCTGCCCTATCCTGTTTCCCTCAGTCCCTTATAGAGCACTCTCAAGAAATCACACAAGAATCCTCATTTCAAGTGCCACTTCCAGGGAACCTGACTTAATAGAAAATTGAGCAAAGAAGACTGACCCAGAAAAATGCTTAACAAACCTGAAGATGCTGAATGTTTTGTTAGTAATCGGGAAAATCATCAAAAATACATCTTTCCATTGCTGATTGGTTTGAAAAAATAAAAGATTATAAAATGAGTATTTTCTTGATTGTGAGCAAAGGCTAAGGGATAATTTGATACCAACCTTATAGATACTTCTATAAACACATTTCTTCAGAAATGGTTAGGTGTAAA
Organism: Bos grunniens; assembly: GCF_055505025.1. Classification (NCBI taxonomy): domain Eukaryota; kingdom Metazoa; phylum Chordata; class Mammalia; order Artiodactyla; family Bovidae; genus Bos; species Bos grunniens. The sequence continues at coordinate 12,884,849 of NC_141190.1, forward strand.
GGATGGATAAGGATAGTCATTGCAACAATGTCTAACATGGGGAAATGGAAACAACCTCAATGCCCAATAATGACAGGACTAGTTAAACGATCCATTGTTCATTGAAACAAGACTATCATTTATTAAAATGTCTAGAATAAGTTGTTCAATTGGCAATAAAGTTATAAAGCTAAGTGTATGGTGCCCATACGTAATGTGCACAGAAATAATCAGTGCCATGAAATTAGGGTTATAGGGAATGTTTGTTTTCATTAGTCATTTCCATAATCGGCTTATTAATGAGCATGCGTTGCTTGTTCAAGGGGAGAAGACGTTTTTCATTTAGGCGGTAAAGGTAGCATGATAGACGTTAGGACACGAAGAAAAAGAAGTACAGCAAGAACACACGAGACTAAAAAGTCCAAGTAAGGATCAAGGATGGCTTCCTGGAGGATGAACAGCTACCCCAAAAGGGGGAAATGAGGAGAAATTATGCAGTGGGGTGGGAAGAAGAGCCTTCCAGGGAGTTGGCACAGTATATGAGAACAAAAGCTGGTACCTAGAGCTTTTTTTTAGAAACTGGAAATTCAGTTGAGTTGAAATTTACTGTTTAGCTAGGAAAGTAACGAGAAATGGATGAGAATGAAGAGTTAACAGCAGCCAGATTTCAAAAGACTTTTTGAAAACATTAAGGCATTTTTATTTCATGAGGGCAATGGGCAGTCACTGAAAATTTCTGTAGAGAAGAATGACCAGATTTGCATTTTAGAAAAATCACCCTGGCTGCAACTTGAAGAACACACTGGAGGAAAGTTAAGCTGAGGCATTGCGTAACCAGGGAGATGACAGGTAGTCTGAACTAGGAGTGGCCCCTAGGACGAGAGGAAGTGGACAGATAACAGAGCCCCTTGGGTAGTATTCTTGGTAAGCAGTCCCGTGGTCATTTGAAAGAGGGATGAGGCCAAGAGCAAGACTACAACAACTTCCAAGACTCCCCACTGGCCAGTGGGACATTCCCTTCACGGATAAAAGAACACACGTGACAAGTGACAGACTGCGGGCCAGGAGCTGGCTCGGGTTGGAAGACAGCTTATAAATGTTGACCACCTGTGTGACAGAAACGAAGGCTGTTGCCTCAAGTGTTTATCTTCTCAAGTAGCAAAGGTCACTGAGTTGCCCTTGCTATAATGAAACTTACTCTGTGTTGATTCTCATGCCCCCTACTTCTGTACTAGTGCAAATCTTCATATGCAGGAACACAAAAGTGTTTTAACCCCTTACTTCCTTCTCTCCTTTACCTTCCAATTCTTGTGGGGAAGGGAACTTGAGGAAGACATAGAAAACTTGGCCACATAATAACACACCCAAGTTGTGCTGTGGGAGACGTCAGTGTAGCAAGGGAGATGCTGCCTGTGTAGTAGCTGCTTTGCTTAGGAAAAAAAGGATCCTGAACCATAAGGATCTGATGGGTTAGAGCCAACAGGATCCTCTAGGGAGGTTAGGGGATGGCAGAAGGGTATTGAGAGGGAGGGATATAACAGAATGAAGCTCCTGAGGCCCCCAAGAGGTGGATGCTACAAATTGTTCAGAGACCGGATAGAAAAGGCACAGAAATATTTCACACCATCCTTACAACTCCATGATCGGCTAACTGAAGGATCTTCTGGTTATGGATTGTGCCTGCACACCCTCAAAGTGTTGGCGACATAGCTGAGAGGTCATGAGTATTACACTATCTAAAGTGGTTTTTCGGAGAAGGCAATGGCACCCCACTCCAGTACTCTTGCCTGGAAAATCCCATGGACAGAGGAGCCTGGTGGGCTGCAGTCCATGGGGTCGCTGAGAGTCGGATACGACTGAGCGACTTCACTTTCACTTTTCACTTTCATGCATTGGAGAAGGAAATGGCAACCCACTCCAGTGTTCTTGCCTGGAGAATCCCAGGGACGGGGGAGCCTGGTGGGCTGCCGTCTCTGGGGTCCCACAGAGTTGGACACGACTGAAGCGACTTAGCAGCAGCAGCAGCAAAGTGGTTTTTGGTAGGGCTACCAGCACAGATGTTTCACCCTGGCCTTCAAACATTTCTGCAAGTGACAAACTTCCCCCATAACCTTGCCCTTTTCTACATTCTCTCTGCTGCCTATAACTCCAGTTTATCCTTCAGACTCCTCCAGGAAGGTCCCTACCTCAAAGAAGTCTTTGTAGAAACTCCCTCCCGCGCCTCCCCATGGAATGATGAGCCTCCTCAGCTTAGACTCTCAGCATGCTGTGCTTGTTACTTCTTTGTACTTATTGCAGATTGTTACCATGTATTTATTTCTGTGATCACTTCTTTAATATTCCTAGGAAGTCCTAAGAATAGGGGGCTTCCCAGGTGGCTCGGTGGTAAAAATCCACTTGCTAACCCAGGAGATGAAGGTTCGATCCCTGGGTCAGGAAGATCCCCTAGAGAAGGAAATGTAACCCACTCCAGTATTCTTGCCTGGGAAATCCCATGACAGAGGATCCTGGCAGGTTACAGTCCATGGGGTCACAAAGAGTCGCACACGACTTAGCGACCAACAATAATCCCAGGAAGGCAGGACAGGGACAATCTGGTTTGCTCATCACAGGTCATAGCACCTGGCCAAGCATGTGACAAAATCACTCTCCTTGGAGGTCAACAATCATTGGCCAGGTGCATTTTTTCTTGGGCAGCTTTGATACTAGTAGCTGGTGTCCACAATAATTGTTAAACCTCAGATTAGTTAAACCCCAGTTGGAACGTTTTAAGGATTCATTAAATTGTAGTAATCATTTTGCCCACCAGAGGTCCCTTTCTCCCCATCACTGGGGCCAAAGAGCTTGAACTCCTGTGTATCTTCATAGTTTTCACAGCCATGCTGCTCATTGAAGACTGTGATATACCATCACCTCTGCATCGCCCAGGGGCTTGTCAGTAATGCAGAATCTCACGCCCCACCCACGGCCACTGGAGGAGTCAGAATCTGCATTTTAACAAGATTCTCAGGTGATCTTTGTAGACATGAAATACTGAGAAGTACATACAGTTCTACAGAACATTCATAATCTGAAAAGCTTGGAAGACATAACCCCATCTAAATGGCCTTTCCACCAGACTTAAAGAAGGAAAGAGGTTTAGAATCTGCTTTTATTATGAATATAAAATATACATACAACATAATACACATTTACACATTTACAATTTGCAGTTAGTTTCACTTTTTTGAGCACGTTTGGTTCTGCACGGCACAGTGGCCCATGTTCCTTCCACTTACACTCAAGACATTCTCTTCACCTTGGTACATACTTGGGAAGAAATACCAGGCCCAGGCGTCAAATGGCCAGCTTTACTGTCTTCCCAGAATCACGTTCATTCTGTTTCCCCTTCTGCTGCTACAGGCTTTCCATGGCCTCAAACTTCAGCATTAAAAATGCAGGAGAAAAGAGGGCTGCAGTAATCCCCTTCGTCTTTCAAAATCACCTTGAAACATCTCACCTGAGCGAGGTGATACATCATAGGCATTGCTGGTTAACATAGTCTAAGAACTACCTACAGGGAGGCTCTGATGTGTCACATACAAACTAAGCTTGTTCACCAAATGAATGATCACAAAGGATCTGAGTATCGGTGGTATCGCAGTAAATAAATAAATAAGTTAACTGGAATAAATACAAATAAATAGAGTGAGTTTCACTAAGGAAAACGTCAATGCCTACGTCCCTGTGCTCCAAACCTCATTAGGTGCCACTTTACAACAGGCTGATAAACAGAAGCTGGATTTCTCTACGAGTCGCTCTTTGGGGCAACGCCTTCCATGTGCTGGTACAGAGCAGCCAATGGAATCGTTTGTCATCGCTTTTCTCAGAATGCTGCTATGCGAGACGCTTTGTAGGAGTTCTCTTTGAGGCTGTCAAATATTGCTTTGGTTCCGTTCTGCCAGTGTAGCACCAGATCCATCGGAGTCTTCCCAGCCTAATCGAAACAGAGGAGGGAATTTGACTTCCAGGTTGAAGGCATCTATAAGTTCTTCTCCTCTGTGTGTGTATTTGATGAGGTAATGGATAGGTGTATGTTACTGAGGTGTTTTATGTTTCCCACTATGATCTGCAGTTTATTTTCAAACCAGGCCTTTACTGTTTCTCACAGGAATGCTTCTGGCATTTCAAATTAGCAGATCAGCAGTGTTTGGTTTATTTGCCCCCCTGTGGGACTATCCCAGGTGTTGGTAAAAATCCCAAGTCCCTTGACACTAAATAGCAAGCCTAAGCCAACTCACTGAAATTCAAAAGATGCCTCTGTACTTATACAGTATACTGCAGAATGGGCATGGAGAGGTAGCAGTATCCACCTGGTCAAAAACCAGTTCCTATCAGTTTGGAAAATGATTCCTGACTGATAAAAACTGGTGGGATATGAGCTGCTGCAACACCTTGGCTTAATTACACAGGTACCACTCCAGGGAGTAGATTTTTCACAGCTGCTCAGAAGTTACGCTGGGCTCTCCCAGGAAATTTATTTTTCTTGGAGATAATATCAATGATTTTTGAGACCAAGTTTTTTTTTACTTTATGTCTCAAGATATTTACAAAAATTAAAATTATGTCACCTCTCAATTCTTGCCTCTCAATTTGAGAAGTCCTAAAATTTTCCATCTCTATTCAGAAGTCTCTCTTTATCCCAGAGATTGCAAACTGGCAGCTTTGAGATGCAAATAAGTCTAGAGACCTGTGTTGGCCCAAACAGCTTAGAGTTTTAAAAAACTGGAATTAATTGGCAACAGTTGGAAATTAAGAGATTTCCCAATTGAATCTGTGATCTCTCTGAAAAAAACTGGAAGGCTTGGCAGCATGATATCCATGGTTTCATGAAGCAAGAAGGGACTGGATTAGGGAAGGACCACTACCTTATGTGCACAGAGCCTGCAGCCACCATAAAGTCATTTATGTGATCTGCCTGGGCCCTAGGCGGATTTGAGTTAACGTCCCTGCAACCTTAATTTTGGACCTTCTCACCCTGTAGCATGTGCCCTGGGGAACACTTAGCAGCAGATGTGAAGACAGTTTGGGACAATGATACAATAATGATACAGTAATGTATTGTTTACAACTCCCTTCAAGATGGTGTCCAGTAACATCCTTTTTTGGAAATATCCATCCATTGGGTCAATGACATTTATAGTTCTAGAACCTTTATGCTGGGGTCTTACTGAAAATACAGAGCTCTAAGGCCTATTTGTATATTTAGGGCTATTTTTCCATGAATTCCTTAAACTCCTTTGTATTGAAATTTATCTCGTGATTCCCTGGCGACTTACACAGTCTCTCCAAATCTATATGCTTTTGATCTCTGCCTGAAAAAAAATTATATTTTCTGCAGCTTTAGGGGTTTTGTTGAATCTACTCTTTCTGATGGTTTAAATTATTTGATAAGATCAATCCCATATCAAGGATGAGGGGACCCTACTGTTAACACTTTCCCAACCCAAGCAGTCTCTATCTGCATTTATTTTGTTCCTGTCACCAAGACAGTTTTATTTTCCTTTTTGGAATGATGAAGTATTCCTCTCAGTCTTATAGTAACACAGTAAGAGGAGGAAATGATTCACAGTAAAAGATGACTGGGTTTTTTTTTTTCCCCTTTCTTTGTAAAGTGATTCTCCAAAAGCCTCTTTCAAATTACTTCTTCAGTACTTTACACTCATTCCTCCCAGTGGTATTTTTAAAGCTTGTATTAGATGATGCTTGACTAGGAATTGGGACCATGAGGAAAATCTGGTTACATTCCCTGGCTTACAGATGAAGCTAAATTAACATGTACTTGTAAAAGGGATTTATACAAGCATTTTCTGGGCCTAAATATAAGAAACTATTTTGAGGGATGTGCAGCTAAAGCAAAGAGGAGAATGAATAGAAATTAGCTCAAAAATAAAGGCAAATGCATGGCTACCTCTGTAAGAAAGTGGTAGCATTCATGCCATTTTAAGAGGGGAAGGACTATTCACAATTACTCGGATTCAGTGTTGAATCATTTGAATTCCTTGACCCTTGGCTGCACTGACCACTGTGGAATTTTCAAGAGCTTCAGGAATGGTGGGTGTCTTTATTCCTGACTATTCCGGCCTAACTCAGCCAGGCCAAGGCAGACACTGCTTGTGTCTGTGAAGGTGGGTGGTTTGACCATCTTTTATTTTCCATACCAAATTCTAAAAGAATTCCTAAATGCTGTGTTAGGCATTGAGGGCAAAGGAGGCACTATGGCTTCCCCATCTCTGACTAGATGACCTGAGTCCTTGCCAAGGTCAGCAATATCCTTATGGGAAGGAACAGGGCATTTAAATCATCAAAAGACCCCCTAAATGCTACCTTTATAAGGCTATTTTCAAGTATGTGAGCCATACTTCTGTTCATTAGAAAGCCGGCAAACAAGGCCCCTTGCCTGAGTACTTACACAGTTCTTGACGTTGAGGTCGGCACCATACGTGATCAGGAGTCGGATCATCTTGTACCGATTCAGCCTCACGGCATCATGCAAGGCAGTATCTCCTTCCTAGAGAACAGAGTGAATAGGCTAAAGGTGGGCCTGAGGCCAGGAAGTGGGTCCCGAAAAGGTGCCCAGCAGGGGTAGTGATCCCAAATAAATGAGTGAAGGTTTTAGGAGGCCAAACTCTGCCGGCCTACTCACCCGGTCTTTGGCATTGAGGTCTGCCTCGCAGGCGATGAGATGCTCTGCGCACTCGTAGTGGCCGGTCCTCACCGCGACATGCAGCGCGGTGCTGAGCAACTACGAAATCGAAAAGCCCGTTGGGTCCCTGGGCGTGAGGACAAAGGCTGTCCCAGACCCCAACGCATGTGTGAAGGGGAGGAGGGGAACGGGAGTAGGAGAAATACCTTATCCCGCGCACTGATTTTGGCGCCTTTGTTCAGCAACAGTTTTAAGACATCCAGGCTTCCTCCGCGGCTTGCCCAGTGGATTGCTGTGGATTCAAGCTGTACGAGGGAGGTGAAAGGACATGACTCAGTGGAAGAAGAACCTGGTCAGAGGAATTAGTTCTTGGTTTCTAAGACCTAGGAATACCAGGTTTGCTAGGGCATCTGTGATGGCACTGGGCTGTCCTGGTCTAGGTTGACAGTTCTAACTATTGTAGTTCAAATCTCTTGCCAAATGTTTCGGCAAAAATGTGCGAACGTGTATGCTCTCCTGTGTATGTATCTGTGTGCATGTTTGCATCATTAGGAGGTTCTCAAGAAACCTAATCTTTTTAAGAGAGGATAAGAACTAAAATGTACTGAGAATTTCGTGGTGCCCACATGGTGCCACATACTTCAGACGCATGGACGCTCCCAGCAACATTGTGAAGTGGGCGTTCCTGTGCTCATTTTGCAAATGAGAAAAAGGAGGCGCCAAACTATTCAAATTTTTTGCCCAAGGAAACACAGCTAGTAAGTGGCAGAAGAGTTATTCCAACCCACAGTGTGCCTGGAACGTTAAACCACTTTTGCCAGATAAACTCAAAAGTTCTAGACAAATGTACGGATTTTAAAATTCTGGCAGAAAAGAAGTAGTCCCTTCCAAAAGATACTCATCTGGATCTGACGCCTCTTCCTGTGTCCCTGTTGTCTTTTCCTCGTCTCTTCCTGGTTCTCTGCTAGCACACTGTCATCTGCCTCCACCGTCCTCATTTGTAGTTACTGCACTTAATCATACTAGAAAATTTGGTATATCCTTGGCCCTCCAAATATCATGCTCATGAATTTTTGTGTCTTTCCACGCAAACTTTATATTTTGTTTACTTGTTTTTCTGTGTGTGTATCTTCTGGGTTCAGTTTTAGCCAAATCCTTTGGACTTTTCCAGTCCCTTTTCCACTCTGCTTAAAAAGTCAAATTGAGCTATATTTAAATAAATAGAGCATTTTTTTTCCCCAGCCTCAATCTTCATTTCATAGGATATGCTATATACTGGTCTGCATAGAAATCACAGTGGTTGAATTACTGAAATCTGAATAGCAGCCACTTCCCATAGATGCAATTCATTTTGTGTGCAGTCTAGCCCCAAATCTCACTGACAGCAATCAGCATCTATCAAATAAGGTGTGCAGCCAGAGAATTCTGAGATGTTGCTGGCAGCCAAAGGTCAGGAGCAGGTGGCCACGTATGATGGAAGGATGGGGATGCTGAAAGGCAAGTGTTGACTGTATTACTTCTCAGTAAGGCTACTGACTTGATAACGACCCGAGTCTTTGATGAGGATATTGAATTCTGTCCAACAGCTCTCACTTCCTTCTTTTCCCTGAAATACTCCTCTCCTTTTCAGTATATATGGAAAATACTTTTCACGTGACCTAGTCCATCTCCCAACTTCCCTTTGTATGGAGAAATAAGCTTCTGCCTAGTTCTCTCAGATCAATCTTCAATACAATTGGCCCCATTTTTCATGGTAGGTTTTCTCAAGCTTCACATAGTCTACTTACTTTGGCTCATTTCCAAACAAAGAGATATATTTACCATATCACGGAATTCAATCTGGGCTCCAGCTTCTATTAACTTCTCCACGATTGCCAAATGTCCTTCCAAGCATGCTCTGTGAAGAGCTGTCCGTTTATACTGTCAGAGATTTTAAAAAGAGTGAGAGAGAACAATGCATATAAAAATGAGTATAAATCCTTTCTAAGAAATAGGAAGCTAGGGATTCTGATGACCTAGCTGATAGAAACTTGAGTTCTTTTTTATGAGTTAGAAATGTCAAATTTACTAAAATTATCGACTGGAACCATTATTCTGCAACTGAGATTTGCGTCTCCTGCAATACACGTTTCTAAGTGATTAGAGGTCTTCATCGAGGCGCATGGACTTAAAGATTCAAAACTACCCAAGTGCTGACACTTCCCTTTCTTGTGTTTTGTGCCCTCATGATTTCTGTAGTATCTGCCATGTAGTTCAGGCCATTTCCTTCCTTTGGGACTGCTGTTAGGTTGAATATCAAAAAGTATTCATTTTTAAGATAACGGAAGACATTTTTCTTTCAGCTTCAGAAATGATTCCCCATTCCAGTTCATAGGGGAAAGGAGTCAAAAAAGGATTAGTGATGTCTGATAAATTGGCTTCAAATAATGGATTAATGGGCTTCCCAGGTGGCTTCCCTGGTGGCTCAGAGGGTAAAGAATCCGCCTGCAATGCAAGAGACCCCAGGCTTGATCTCTGGGCCGAGAAGATCCGCTGGAGAAGGGAATGGAAACCCACTCCAGTATTCTTGTCTGGAGAATGCCATGGACAGAGGAACTGGCGGGCTACAGTCCATGGGGTCACAAAGAGTCAGACACAACTGAGCAACTAACACTTTCACTTCAGGTGGCTCAGTGATAAAGAATCTGCCTGCCAATGCAGGAAACACAGGAGGCAGCAGATACCATCTCTGCGTCAGGAAGGTCCCCTGGAGAAGAAAATGGCAACCCACTCCAGTATTCTTGCCTGAAAAATCCCATGAACAGAGGAGCCTGGCAGACTGCAGTCTGTGCAGTCGCAGAGTCGGAGACTCCTGAGCTCACACGCAAATGGATTAATAGGCTATTTGTGCTGGAACACTATTAGGCATTATTTCACTCCAATGCCCTCTCTTTTTAGATAAGGAAACTGAGGTCCAGAAAATGCAGATTGGCTGCCAAGAATCAAATAAGTGACTACTGATAGAACTGACACTTGAACTCCGGGCTAGAGATTCCCTGTGTAGAGCTGATATATTTGGGTCCAGTCAAAGCTAATGCTAACAATATATTTCTCCAGTCATGAGTGGTTGGTCCTGCCATACTAAAAGTCTATCCCAAAGATCTCAAAATTAAAGGCAAACTGAAAAAGCAGTGGGAAGAAAATGAGAGTGCAAAAAAATAATGCAATCCATAGCACTGATCCAGCATTTTCTTTTTCTGGCCCACTGCACTCCCCTGTTATGCTACTGGCATATGTGGCAACAGCTGGGGCGACGGTTTCAGGTGGATTGATTTCTGGCACCAAACTAGCAAGGCTGCAGTAAAGCATAAGAAACACAAAATTAACAAGCTGGATTTTGCAGTGCTTTGTATAAGCCTTACCTCATCACAGACATCTGGATTGTTCTTGTCTGACAAGAATTTTTCTATTACTGGCAGTTTATTCTCCAGGGCAGCTTTCAGAAATGTAGGCACATCCACAGGTTCTGTCTAAAGTTTAAAAGAAAACAATGTGAGAGTTACCATGGGCTTTCCGACATTCAGTCAAACCCTCCACAGATAGTTATTTGCTTGTAGCCTAATGCCGAGGTTTTCCCTGGTGGCTCAAACAATAAAGAATCTGCATGCTATACAAGAGACCCAGGTTCAATATCTGGGTTGGGAAGATTCCCCTGAAGAAGGAAATGGCAACCCACTCCAGTATTCTTGCCCAGAGAATTCCATGGACAAAGGAGCCTGACAGGCTACAGTCCACGGGGTTGCAGAGTCAGACATGACTGAGCAACCAACTCCCACCCCCACAACATAAGGAAACCCAGCAGTGCTTACCACAATTTCAGGTTCAGGTTCCTTCACAACTGGAACTTTTGTTTTCTTGTATTTTTTCCTTTTCTTCAGTTGAATGATTATTTCAAGATCTTCTAAATTTTCCAGTTTTGATCTTTGTTCTAGTTTTTTCTTCTTGAGCTAAAAAAGAAATGCATGTTTCAAAATATGGTGAGTTCTACTGACAAGCATTCTGGTTGTGTCAAAACAAAATCTGCAAGGTCTGAGCTCAGTATGTGAACAGTTTGAGCAAAAAGATTAAAAAAAATATTTATAATAAATCTTTGACTTGGATTTAGTGATTTCTTATTCAAGTATTTAGGGGTCAAATTTTTCAGCTAATTGCCTTTATCTTCACTTCCCTTGCTTGTAGCACCAGCTTCTTCCTGAAGATAGAATCTAGTTTCTAAGTGATGATATTGTAATTATTTCCATAAACAGACCCCAGATTTCTGTAGAATTTTTTTATCATGCTCATGAATTTTTTTAATTGAAAAGACTTTACTAATAAGTTTCAAACTCTTAAAATTTCTATGCCAGTGTCTTTTAGGTAGCTCACTGAGCAGCGCTCATGAAACAGACTGTCTGGGGACTACATCTGTGGTTAGTAAGTAATGAAAATTCACCCAGCAACACATTTTCTCAACACGAAAAGTTGCCACAGTCAAACAATGATCCATGAACCACATTACTGAGGAAAAAAAAGGCTCCCTTCCTTGGGATTAATTAAACTATATAAGACATCAGAAATTCACTGGACACTTTTCTCTTTCCAAGTCTTTCAGTCAAAACAGTCAAAAACCATTCGGTGATTGATTTGGAATCCAGAGGTCATAGTCTTGCCAAAGAATTATTTTCTACAACCTGTTCCATAGAAGTTGCTTCTTTGTAAGTTAGAAATTGATAAAGAAATACCTTTGGGATGGTTGCATTTATTTGGTTTCTCTCTTTTCTCCTTGCTATCTGGCACCTGTGTCCTCTACGCCCTCCCCAACCTCCCACTAGTGAACCTCCCAGAAGGCCCTTACCTCTGCCTCTCGCTGTTTCTCAGTTTCCCACTGTTGCTCCCCCAGGCTGACAAAGTGGACCGGAAGTGTTTTCAGGTCTTCTTGCTTCTCTAAAGTGACAGCAGCTTCATATTCTCCATCTCTGAAGTCCTCAGGAAGGAACTCCCCAGCATCCCCACTGCCTTTCTTCTTCCCTGTAACCTACAAGGGAAGAAGGTGGCCGGGTCAGAATAACAGAGTCCGTCCTGGGGTCCTTCTCCATAAAGGATGCTGCAGGAGGTCCCTGGGCCCTTCCTCCCTGCTGACAGTGGCTTCAGAGCAATGCACTCTCAGAGCTCAGGTTGTGATGCGCTGCCCCAGTGTTCCAGGAATACCTTTAGATACTTGTTCTCTTCTATTAGTTAAATCAAGGTTTAGGTTAGGTTGATATGTTTAAATCTGCTTTTAATCCACTTAATCACATTTCTCCTAAGAAAATCCCAACCTCTTCCCCCCATCCCCACTGATGATTTTAAAATTCTTTCATTTTTCAGTACTTTTGATGATCCCTTGCCTTCCTGTGGTTTCCAGATATATATTGTTGCACTAGAACTTCTCCCCTAAGGCATTTTGATTACTGTACATGATTCCACACTTTAGTGATAAAACCAAAGGAGAAGATAATAAATAGGGAATATGTAGAGAATTCATTACTGCCAGCTCCTTTTTTTCTAATTTTACTTATTCCATCACATAAATCAACCATTTTCCACATATGACATTTTTCAGAATACCTGTGCATTATGCCTGAAAGAAAAGAGCATTTCAATTTTCAAATAAAAGTCAAGGCTGCACCATTTTTCACTGCATAAAAATAATGTGCTTTACATACCAGCTCTTCTACCTTCAGAACCATCATGTTGACCCGAAGTTCGTCAGTCTGTTTTCCTCCTGAGGAATGAACCCTTGAGTTGCCCTGGGGAGCCCATCTGCTCCAGTGAGCTTATATAGCTAGAGCTGGGTGAGATAATCTTCCAACCTGGGAACCCAAGTAACACCCCTGCCCCCCCTCCCTCCTGGGGCCAACTCAGAGGCAGGTGAATTTTTCATTTCAGACTCAGTGTCTGGGAAGCAGGGGAGGGAGGGGATGACAAGTAACCCCACTGAATATGTGAATCAGGAAGAAATGTGAGAGGGCCATTCCTTTGGCAGTGACCACACCGCTCAGCAATGCAAGTCATCCTATTTATCGGGGAGCCAGAGGACAGCTGTCTGTTGACATTGCGCCACACCGCTGCTCCTTTTCCTTCTTTGTCAGCTTTCATATGACTAATCCTATCAAGAAAATGTAAATGCCCTGCGTATCACACCGCCAGTAATATCTTTCTGATAACCAGACTTATCAACACGTCACTTGGGGGAAGTGTTGCTTTAGGACATCCTATTCCCGTGGGTAAACAGCCCGAGAGGAAAGGACTCAGGTCCTAATGGCCCTTGTCTATATCTGTTTGGAATCCTCTGGAGTGATGTCGAGGGCTAAAAAGGCCCCATGACAGGCCACCTTACCATCATTATAAGAAATTGAAAGCATTCAGTAATACAGTTTTATTTCACGGTGTCACAGGCCATAATTAGCACATGACATGTTTACTGTAACAGCATACTTACTGGAACACTTTTTATTCAAAAAAGTTTCAAAATGTCCTGAGATAGATTATATGAGGCCGATTGTTAGTAACAGTATGACCTTGATCAGGTCATTGAGCCACAGTTCTCAGTTGCTGTGGAGAAAAGACACCTGCCGGAGCTGGTGAAAACTGCAGGTCCCTGGGCCCCACTCTGGGGCATTCTGTGTCAATTTATGGCTGAGTCCTAGGAGTCTGTGTTTTTCAAAGCACTCGAGTAATTCTGATGAAGGTTTGAGACAGGTTGCCAGAGGAACAAAGAGCTTTGTTTGGGTTGGAGTGAAAAAAGACCTCTGATCCTGGTTTCTCATCTCTGAAGTGTTAAATTATGTAAAAATGTTTACTGTCTCTTTACAGTCCAAGGAGAAACTAGAATTACTATCTCCAAAGCCATTTTAAAATGTTTTTTTATTTTTTTTTCAGTAAAAGAAAGGAGGGGAGAGTGAGAGAAAGAGAGTGTGAATGGAAAAGTGTGTTCATTAGATGTTCTGTTGACCTTCTGTGTCCATCACTCCCTCAAATGCACCCCACTCAGCACACATGGCTGCCAATCTCTTCTTTCCCCTGATCAGCCTGGGGGTGGTTTTGCTGAAATTTTCAGAATGACACACTGACACCCGCCACCTGCCCCCCGACCAAAGTGCTGACAAAGAGGGATCCTCCCAATTACCCGGGTATCTGTTCTAGTCTCCTAATATTCTATCCTAAAAGGGGTTTTACGAAAATGAAATTTCCTGGTGTTTTCTTTGAGGTGGAGACAGCGATGACCATTTTCACTGGTTTCTTTAAATAAGAAGTAGCCATTAAACTTTTCCTACCGTTTCTTATCTTAGTCTCTTTGTTCCAGGCCTGACCCAAACTGCGGGGAGCCTTAGGAGATCTCCTTGAGGGAAGGGTCACCGGTTGTTGAAGCGTCTTGGATATTGAATCCCAGAGCTGGTAATGCCCTCAAAGTTCAAGCAAGGCCAGTGCATTCATTCTACAGAGAGGGCACGGAGGCGCAGAAACGTGACAAGTCACTGGCTGCAGACGCACAGCTGGTTGCTGGATGCTAGGTTGAAGAGTTTGGATTCCGTCCATCAGAAGCAGAGAATCATTGAGGTCAGAGCACATTTTCAGAGTAGTTCAAACCTAGACCCACTCAGGGCCCAACCAAGACCTATTAAAAGGTCCTTCCATGTTCAGGACACCTCAAAAAAAAAAAAAAAAAAGCAAGTCAAAGTGGGTGGGATGGTACACCAAGCCTATTTCTTCCTCTGGTCATTTAATTATCCCCTCAAACCTGGCTGGTTTTACGCAGGAGAGTCCAATAGGTCTACAGAAAACTGCAGAGGATGACGCTTGAGGAAGGCTTGATGGGATGGGCAGAACTTAGAGAAAGGAGCCTGCTGGCCAGATCCCTGGGTATCATCAGGTGAGTAAATTCTACCTGCCTCTCCACTCGCCGCTTCCAGTATTGATCCCATTGGTCATTGTAAAACATGAGAAGATTTTGCTTTTCAAAAGAGCTTCTAGATACTCATAGCTCCCTGACAACGGATCAGATGAAACTGTATTTTCAAATCATTCCTATTCATCAAAATTGAAAACCAAACTTCGCAACTGGAGGAGAGTTTTCTGTGACTTGCTTTTAAGGAGCTTCCTTTCCATGAAAGTTCCCATAGTGGAGTAAGTTCTGAAATTTGTACATTTGACTTGATCACAACCTCAAACTAAGCATAACCTTTCCTTATCAAGACGAATTAAGACAAATTGGTTCTAGAATGATTTAGCAACCCAGTGTCAACTAGAATGAGCAGGGAAATGGTCCCTGAGATTGGCCAGAGTCATCTTAAGAGCTTTTTCTCCTTCCTCTCAGGATTTGTGCATTTCAATGCGACCAGGATTATAATCCTATTTACAGGTAAGGAAAGTGAGGGGCAGAGAAGTGGAGTCTAAAGCGTTTATTATTGTCACCCAGGGTTTGAGAGACGTGCCCCAGCACCACCAGGGTTCATGTGCCGTATAGCTCAGCTCCAAGGACAATTTTGTCTTGCCAAATTTTAGGACATTTTACACTTATTTTTACATTTTACTCAGACTTTTTATTTTTACTGTTTTCTTGACTATGTAAGTAACATACAAATATGTTGTTAAAATTAAAACAATGCAGAGAGAAGAAGGTTGCTTAATTGTAATCTTGCTGAGTGCTGATTTGGTACTTGATGTGTTTCTCTTGATCATGTGTCTTAAAGATTATCTTCTACCAGCACGGATGAGTCTGTCTCATTATCTTCAACCACCACGTGGATTTCTGTGTGTGGACATACCCTTGCTTATTTAACCAGTCTCCTATTTATGGACATTTAGGCTGTTTTCCAAAATGGTCTCTTATTTGCTACAATCCAAGGTATTTTATAGCACACAAAATGGTATGGTTATTAACACTCCTTGCCCTCGGAACACCCACCTTGATACAAACAGGAAGGACTCTGAGGACTGTCACCAGACTCTGACTGGAAGCCACCTTGTTCTGCTGTTGCACTTGTAACTGCTCATTTTCCCATCCCTCCTAATTGCCTTCCCAGTCCCAGCTGCTCCTCACCTCTCTTGGCTCTGAGAAATGGCTGACTTGGCCCTACTAGGAATCCAAGTATCCCTCCAGCCAAGCCTAGGTTCAGTTACACACTCAAAAATACCAGAGGGAGGTCATAGAATTGAAGCAAACAAGGTTCAAGGTTCCTTCCCTTCCCTGCCAACCAAGGATGAAATCACCTGTATTTGAAAAGCCACACATGCTGGGAACATTTTGAGCAGTACATTTTGAGCAGAAGGCATCTGCCTTCCTCTCCTCTCAAAGGATAGACTCAAGACCAAGGTCCTCCTGTATCCAGAGCTCTGAATAAAAATTGCATACACACTGGGTTGTAAGCAACCCAGTTTCAAGCTGCCTTTTTGCAAATATCAGCAGTTTCCTTTGGTAGACATGGGTGAAGGCTGTAGGAGAAGGCAATGGCACCCCACTCCAGTACTCTTGCCTGGAAAATCCCTTGGGTGGGGGAGCCTGGTGGGCTGCAGTCCATGGGATCTCGAAGAGTCAGACACGACTGAGTGACTTCACTTTCACTTTTCACTTTCATGCATTGGAGAAGGAAATGGCAACCCACTCCAGTATTCTTGCCTGGAGAATTCCAGGGACGGGGGAGCCTGGTGGGCTGTGGTCTGTGGGGTCGCACAGAGTCGGACACGACTGAAGCAACTTAGCAGCAGCAGTAGGTCTCTTCCCCATACCTTACAGCAGCAGGTGCCTTGCTATAAATTATGTCTGTAACCAAATTCTGCCCCGCTTATGGATTGTGTCAGCTAACAGGTATACACAGCCACACGACTGTTCTGTAAACTTTCTGAAAGTGGCCCCTACCCATTACACTCTAAGACAGTGCCTGGAAAATGAAGTCATTCTAGCAGTAGACTTTAGCTAATTTGCTAGCCCAATCAGATGACAGAACCTTCCATGTATGACCCAAGACAAGATCTGACCAATTGCTAGTACTGAATATATAGGTCTAGGACTCCACAGAGCATACATAGCAAAGTGCCTGACACATAGTGAGGCTAAGTATTTAGCTAACATCTGGTAGGAGTTTTATAGTCTTTCCTAGCCAAATCACATATCTCAAATCTCCTTTCAATGACAAATAATTAGGAACATTTTAATGCTAAATAACAAATAATCTTCTAATACTAATTAGGGATAAAGATAAAGTGCTTAGGTAATATCCTCTGGAGTGTGAGCATCTTATTAGCATTTTTCAAATGCTGACCAACCATGACAAGTGTAATTTCCCAGTTAGGGCATATCACAAGTGCCCTTTCCTTGGGTGGTGGTTCCAAGGCTGGGTGCATCTTAGAATCGTCTCAACCCAGGTGAATGAAATCTGAATATAAACTTTAATATCCAGGTATTGTCTTGAAAAAGGAAAAAACCAACAAACAAAACCTTTCCAGTTGATTCTAATTTCCCCCCAGCATTGAGATTACCACTCCAGGGTACAGATTTAAATGAATACATACATAAATATATCTGTGTATATCCTTGAAGATAGAGGCAGTAAAGTCATCTTTATCCCAGTGTCAGAATTCTGATTGTGAAATCACCTTTACTAAGACTGTGGGAAACACACATCAAACTTACCATCAATATTTATTTGGCCCTACTATGTGTCGGGCATTTTTTAGAGCTAGAGATATACCAATGCTTTCAAGAGTCAAACTCTCCTGCCCTCGGGGAGTTTTCAGTTTTACTGAGTTTTTTTTTTAAGGAAAACCGCAGGCAACATAGCATGCTGCTTCTGCCACAAAACCAAGGAGGGCAGCCTTTGTATATATAAATGTATAAAGTTGTGAAAGATGAAGGATGTGGGGTGAGGAATTAGGGAACCTGGCTTTTAATCCGGGCTCTGCCCTGGGACTAGTTGAGCAAATCCCCTCAACTCCTCAAATTACCAAAGGAGAGCTTTGAACAAAATGATTTCTGAGCCCCTAAAGTTTTATTGAGATCTCAAAATCACTGAATTAATAGATAGAAATAAACAGCCCTCGTGACTGCAGCACCACACGCGGACCACAGAGTGGATTCTCCAAAGCCTCTAACACAGGTGCTGTGCTGAGCTTAGTCATTCAGTCATGTCCAACTCTTGTGACCCCTTAGACTGTAACCCACCAGGCTCCTCTCTCCATGGGATTCTCCAGGCAAGGATACTTGAGTGGGTTGACATTTCCTTCTCCAGGGGATTTTCCCGACCTGAGAATTGAACCCAGGTCTCCTGCATTGCAGGCAGATTCTTCTTTTTTGTTTTGTTTTGTTTTGTTTTGTTTCCATTGAAGAATAACTGCTTTACAGAATTTTGTTGTTTTCTGTCAAACCTCAACATGAATCAGCCATAGGTATACATATATCACCTCCCTTTTGAACTTCCTCCCATCTCCTTCCCCAGCCCACTCATCTAGTTTGATACAGAGCCCCTCTTTGAGTTTCTTGAGCCCCACAGCAAATTCCTATTGACTTTCTATTTTACATATGGTAATGTAAGTTTCTATGTTACTCTTTCCATACATCTCACCCTCTCCTCCCCTCTCCCCATGTCCATAAATCTATTCTCTATGTCTGCTTCTCCATTGCTGCCCTGTAAATAAATTCTTCAGTACCATTCTTCTAGATTCTGTATATATGTGTTAGAATACGATATTTATCTTTTTCTTTCTGACTCACTTCCCTCTGTATAATAGGTTCTAGATTCAGCCACCTCATCAGAACTGACTCAAATGTGTTCCTTTTTATGGCTGAGTAATTTTCCATTGTATATATGTACCACGATTTCTTTATCCATTCATCTGTCAATGGGCATCTAGGTTGCTTCCATGTTCTAGCTATTGTAAATAGTGCTGCAATGAACAATGGGATACATGTGTCTTTTTCAATTTTGGTTTCCTCAGGGTATGTGTCTAGGAGTGAGAATGCTGGGTCATATGGTGGTTTTATTCCTTGTTTTTTAAGGAACCTCCATACCGTCTTCCATAGTGGCTGTATCAACTTACATTCCCACCAACAGTGCAAGACCGTTCCCTTTTCCCACACCTTCTCCAGCGTTTACTGTTTGTAGATTTTTTTGATGATGGTGATTCTGCCCAGTGTGAGGTGACATCTCATTGTGGTTTTGATTTGTATTTCTCTAATAATGAGTGATGTTCCGTATCTTTTCATATGTTTGTTAGCCATCTGTATGTCTTCTTTGGAGAAATGTCTGTTTAGGTCTTTTTCCCGCTTTTTGATTGGGTTGTTTGTTTTTTTGGCATTGAGTTGTATGAGCTGCTTGCATATTTTGGAAATTAATCCTTTGTCAGTTGTTTCATTTGCCATTATTTTCTCCCATTCTGAGGGTTCTTTTCACCTTGCTTATAGTTTCCTGTGCTGTGCATAAGCTTTTAAGTTTAATCAGTTCCCACTTGCTTACTTTTGTTTATATTTCCTTTACTCTAGGAGGTGGGTCATAGAGGATCTTGCTTTGATTTATGTCATTGAGTGTTCTGCCTATGTTTTCCTCTAAGAGTTTTATAGTTTTTGGTCTTACACTTAAATCTTTATCCATTTTCAGTTTATCTTTGTGTTTGGTGTTCAGATCAGATCAGTTCAGTCGCTCAGTCGTGTCCGACTCTTTGCAACCCCATGAATCGCAGCACGACAGGCCTCCCTGTCCATCACCAACTCCCAGATTTCACTGAGACTCACGTCTATCGAGTCAGTGATGCCATCCAGCCATCTCATCCTCTGTCGTCCCCTTCTCCTCTTGCCCCCAATCCCTCCCAGTATCAGAGTCTTTTCCAATGAGTCAACTCTTCGCATGAGGTGGACACAGTACTGGAGTTTCAGCTTTAGCATCATTCCTTCCAAAGAAATCCCAGGGCTGATCTCCTTCAGAATGGACTGGTTGGATCTCCTTGCAGTCCAAGGGACTCTCAAGAGTCTTCTCCAACACCACAGTTCAAAAGCATCAATTCTTCAGCGCTCAGCCTTCTTCACAGTCCAACTCTCACATCCATACATGACCACAGGAAAAACCATAGCCTTGACTAGCCAGACCTTTGTTGGCAAAGTAATGTCTCTGCTTTTGAATATGCTGTCTAGGTTGGTCATAACTTTCCTTCCAAGGAGTAAGCATCTTTTAATTTCATGGCTGCAGTCACCATCAGCAGTGATTTTGGAGCCCAAAAAAATAGTCTGACACTGTTTCCACATCTATTTCCCATGAAGTGATGGGACCGAATGCCATGATCTTCATTTTCTGAATGTTGAGCTTTAAGCCAACGTTTTCACTCTCCTCTTTCGCTTTCATCGAGAGGCTTTTGAGTTCCTCTTCACTTTCTACCATAAGGGTGGTGTCATCTGCATATCTGAGGTTATTGATATTTCTCCCTGCAATCTTGATTCCAGCTTGTGCTTCTTCCAGCCCAGCGTTTCTCATGATGTACTCTGCATATAAGTTAAATAAGCAGGGTGACAATATACAGCCTTGACGTACTCCTTTTCCTATTTGGAACCAGTCTGTTGTTCCATGTCCAGTTCTAACTGTTGCTTCCTGACCTGCATACAGGTTTCTCAAGAGGAAGATCAGGTGGTCTGGTATTCCCATCTCTTTCAGAATTTTCCACAGTGTATTGTGATCCACACAGTCAAAGGCTTTGGCATAGTCAATAAAGCAGAAATAGATGTTTTTCTGGAACTCTCTTGCTTTTTCCATGATCCAGCAGATGTTGGCAATTTGATCTCTGGTTCCTTTGCCTTTTCTAAAACCAGCAGGAACATCTGGAAGTTCACGGTTCACTTATTGCTGAAGCCTGGCTTGGAGAATTTTGAGCATTACTTTACTCGCGTGTGAGATGAGTGCAATTGTGTGGTAGTTTGAGCATTCTTTGGCATTGCCTTTCTTTGGGATTGGAATGAAAACTTACCTTTTCCAGTCCTGTGGCCACTGCTGAGTTTTCCAAATTTGCTGGCATGTTGAGTGCAGCACTTTCATAACATCATCTTTCAGGATTTGGAATAGCTCAACTGGAATTCCATCACCTCCACTAGCTTTGTTCGTAGTGGTGCTTTCTAAGGCCCACTTGACTTCACATTCCAGGATGTCTGGGTCTAGGTCAGTGATCACACCATCATGATTATCTGGGTCGTGAAGCTCTTTTTTGTACAGTTCTTCTGTGTATTCTTGCCATCTCTTCTTAATATCTTCTGCTTCTGTTAGGTCCATACCATTCCTGTCCTTTATTGAGCCCATCTTTGCATGAAATGTTCCTTTGGTATCTCTGATTTTCTTGAAGATATCTCTAGCCTTTCCCATTCTGTTGTTTTCCTTTATTTCTTTGCATTGATTGCTGAAGAAGGCTTTCTTATCTCTTCTTGCTATTCTTTGGAACTCTGCATTCAGATGCTTATATCTTTCCTTTTCTCCTTTGCTTTTCACTTCTCTTCTTTTCACAGCTATTTGTAAGTCCTCCCCAGACAGCCATTTTGCTTTTTTGCATTTCTTTTCCTCGGGGATGGTCTTGATCCCTGTCTCCTGTACAATGTCACGAACCTCATTCCATAGTTCACCAGACACTCTATCTATCAGATCTAGGCCCTTAAGTCTATTTCTCACTTCCACTGTATAGTCATAAGGGATTTGTTTTAGGTCATACCTGAATGGTCTAGTGGTTTTCCCTACTTTCTTCAATTTAAGTCTGAATTTGGCAATAAGGAATTCAAGGTCTGAGCCACAGTCAGCTCCTGGTCTTCTTTTTGCTGACTGTATAGAGCTTCTCCATCTTTGGCTGCAAAGAATATAATCAATCTGATTTTGGTGTTGACCATCTGGTGATGTCCATGTATAGAGTCTTCTCTTGTGTTGTTGGAAGAGGGTGTTTGTTATGACCAGTGCATTTTCTTGGCAAAAGTCTATTAGTCTTGGCCCTGCTTCATTCTGTATTCCAAGGCCAAATTTGCCTGTTACTCCAGGTGTTTCTTGACTTCCTACTTTTGCATTCCAGTCCCCTATAATAAAAAGGACATCTTTTTTGGGTGTTAGCTCTAAAAGGTCTTGTAGGTCTTCATAGAACCGTTCAGCTTCAGCTTCTTCAGTGTTACTGGTTGGGGCATAGACTTGGATTACTGTGATATTGAATGGTTTGCCTTGGAAACGAACAGAGATCATTCTGTCGTTTTTGAGACTGCATCCAAGTACTGCATTTCGGACTCTTTTGTTGGCTACTCAATGGAGTATGATGGCTACTCCATTTCTTCGGAGGGATTCCTGCCCGCAGTAGTAGATATAATGGTCATCTGAGTTAAATTCACCCATTCCAGTCCATTTCAGTTCGCTGATTCCTAGAATGTCGACATTCACTCTTGCCATCTCTTGTTTGACCACTTCCAATTTGCCTTGATTCATGGACCTAACATTCCAGGTTCCTATGCAATATTGCTATTTACAGCATCGGACCTTGCTTCTATCACCAGTCACATCCACAGCTGGGTATTCTTTTTGCTTTGGCTCCATCCCTTCATTCTTTCTGGAGTTATTTCTCCACTGATCTCCAGTAGCATATTGGGCACCTACTGACCTGGAGAGTTTCTCTTTCAGTATCCTATCATTTTGCCTTTTCATATTGTTCATGGGGTTCTCAAGGCAAGAATACTGAAATGGTTTGCCATTCCCTTCTCCAGTGGACCACATTCTGTCAGATCTCTCCACCATGACCCGCCCATCTTGGGTTGCCCCACAGGCATGGCTTAGTTTCATTGAGTTAGACAAGGCTGTGGTCCAGTGTGATTAGATTGACTAGTTTTCTCTGAGTATAATTTCAGTGTGTTTGCCCTCTGATGCCCTCTTGCAGCACCTACCATCTTACTTGGGTTTCTCTTATCTTGGGCGTGGGCTATCTCTTCACGGCTGCTCCAGCAAAGCGCAACCATTGCTCCTTACCCTGGACGAGGGATATCTCCTCACCACCACCCTTCCTGACCTTCAACGTGGGATAGCTCCTAGGAAGTGTTTTAATTTCATTCTTTTACATATAGCTGTCCAGTTTTCCAAGCACCATTTATTGAAGAGGCTGTCCTTACCCCATTGTATATTCTTGCCTCCTTTGTCAAAAATAAGGTGCCTGTAGGTGCATGGGTTTATTTCTGGGCTTTCTATCTTGTTCCATTGGTCTATATTTCTGTTTTTTTGTGCCAGTGCCATACTGTCTTGATGACTGTAGCTTTGTAGTATAATCTGAAGTCAGGAAGGTTGATTCCTTCAGCTCCATTCTTCTTTCTCAAGAGTGTTTTGGCTATTTGGGGGTATTTCCATATGAATTGTGAAATTCATTTTGCTTGAATTTCATTCAATTTCAATTGTGAAATTTTTTGTTCTAATTCTGTGAAAAATGTCATTGGTAATTTGATAGGGATCACATTGAATCTGTAGACTGCATTTGCTAGTATAGTCATTTTCACAATATTGATTCTTCCTACCCAGGAACATGAAATAGCTCTCCATCTGTTTATGCCATCTTTCATTTCTTTCGTCAGTGTCTTATAATTTTCTGTGTATAGTTCTTTTTTCTCCTTGGGTAAATTTATTCCTATATAGTTAATTCTTTTTATTTCAATGATGAATGGGATTTATTCCTTAATTTCTCTTTCTGATTTTTCATTGTTAGTATATAGAAATGCAAGTGATTTCTGTGTATTGATTTTGTAAACTGCAACTTTGCTAAATTCACTGATTAGCTCTAGTAATTTTCTGATACTATCTTTAGGGTTTACTATGTACAGTATCATGTCATTTGCCAATAGTGAGAGCTTTACTTCTTCTTTTCCAGCCTGGATTCCTTTTATTTCTTTTTCTTCTCTGATTGCTGTAGGTAGGGCTTCCAGAACTATGTTGAATAATAGTGGTGAAAGTGGACACCCTTGTCTTATTCCTGATCTTAGGGGGAATGCTTTCAGTTTTTCACCATTGAGAATAATGTTTGCTGTAGGCTTATCATATATGGCCTCTACTATGTTGAGGTTGGTTCTTTCTATACCCATTTTCTGAAGAGTTTTAATCATAAATGGGTACTGAATTGTCAAAGGCTTTTTATGCATCTATTGAGATTATCATATGGTTTTTATCTTTCAAATTGCTAATATGGTGTAACACATGATTGATTTTCATATATTGAAGAATGCTTGCATTCCTGGATTAAATTCAACTTGATCATGGTGTATGAGCTTTGTAATGTGTTGCTGAATTCTGTTAGCTAAAATTTTATTGAGGATTTTTTCATCTATGTTCATCATAGTGATGAACATCATAGTGATATTGGCCTGTAGTTTTCTTTTTTTGTGTGTTGTCTTTGTCTGGTTTTGGTATCAGGGTGATGGTGGCCTCATAGAATGAGTTTGGAAGTATTCTTTCCTCTGCAATTTTTTGAAAGAGTTTTAGAAGGCTAGGCATTAGCTCTTCTCTAAATGTTTGATAGAATTCTCCTGTGAAGCCATCTGGTCCTGGGCTTTTGATTTTTGGGAGATTTTTGATCACAGCTTAAATTTCAGTGCTTGTAATTGGGTTGTTCATAATTTCTCTTTCTTCCTGGTTCAGTTGCAGGCAGATTCTTTACCAACTGAGCAACAAGGGAAGCCCATAAAGTGAAAGTTGCTCAGTCGTGTCCAATGGACTATACAAATTGTGACCCGATGAACTATAGAAATTCTCCAGGCCGGAATACTGGAGTAGGTAGCCTTTCCCTTCTCCAGGGGATCTTCCTGACCCAGAGATCGAGCCTGGGTCTCCTGCATTGCAGGTAGATTCTTTACCGTCTGAGCCACTATATCTACCTCTTCTGATATGTAAGGCAGAGCCTTTAATAATCAGCATTGTGAGATGGTGATAAGGATGAGTGGATTGCCTGTTACCACTCAGAGGAGAATGGGTGTGTGGGAGAATCAGCTATTGTGAATGCATAATGTTTTCCCCTTCTACCCCTAAACTTCTTGAAAAGCTAAACTGACTTCATGAGATTAAATTGTACTGAATGGACAGTGGGATGATGAAGAGTTTGCACTGAAGTGGTTTTTGAAAAATAAGTCTGATTGTCATAGTAACACTCTGAAAAGATTTTGATGCAACTTTGGAATTAATTCACATCCAATTACATAGGACATTCACTTGGGGTGAGAGATAAGTGCTTCTCTCACTGCAAACATAGAAAGAAAATCCATTTAACCTTTTTAGCCAATTTATTAAAGCAGAAGAGAATTACTTTTAAAATGCAATTTCTGACTTCAAGTAAGGAATGTTGGAAGAAAATTTTTCTTGGTGTAGTTTGGAGTTTCCTAATAAAGGAGAAAATGCTACAAGACATCTTAAGTTTGGATTCTTTAGGAAAAGACAACTTGAGGACCAGGAAAAAACACCAAGCAGTCATTGAGTTCATTCTCTGACCATCAGGAAGGGCCAGGTTCAAGCAGGTAGGATCCTCCTACTTTAAAGACTGAGGCCTCCCTTTGTAAACATCCCAGTGCTTAAACTCTCCTTTTACCATAATTGTTTTTTTTTTTTTTATGGTTTACCTAAATCTTGGCAGTTCAGTCTGTTTCGCTCTAGCTTCAGAAAAGATCATCACCACCAAAAACATTGACTGAGCACTTTTTACAATGAGTTTTGTTAGATGAAGAGGAGAAAAAGCTAAAAGGTAAGGTTTTTGCCCCTAAAATCTTACAGGAACAATCCCCACTTTCAGCTCAAAACCCTTCTCATAAATAGGTATTGTTAATCTCTTCAGAACATTGAATTTTGGAGCATAAAAAGTGTTTCAGTACCTCTAGCCCAGTTCCCTAATTAAATACAATGGAGTAAGTGACACCAGAAGAGATTAAGTGGTTCAACCCAAGTCACATAGAGTTGGGATTCCAATTCAGGTCTCCCTGCTTCCAGACCAGTACTCCATCTCTAGCTTAAAAGTGTCTTGGTTATTTTTCTTCACAAAGATACCCTGGCTGACATTTAGTGCTGTATTCCCTTCAGAGTAAATGCCCACACATGTATCATTTCATATTTTGTCTCCTCCTATACCGTGCTTATAGTTCATATATATATATATATATATATATATATATATATATGGAACAGGGGAGGTTCAATATGAGCTTAGACTACCCTGTGCCAGGAAGCACAGACCATGATACTCACAGACCATGGGGAACTTGCCCAAAGATGCAACTGTAAGGGCTCCTGCTCTCCAGATTTGGGACATGTCAAATGTCAGAAAGAATCATGATGTTAACTTCTGAATAAGACAATCTTTTGAGTCCATGCTGCTGCTACTGCTAAGTCACTTCAGTCATGTCCAACTCTGTGCGACCCCATAGGCGGCAGCCCCCCAGGCTCCCCCATCCCTGAGATTTTCCAGGCAAGAACACTGGAGTGGGTTGCCATTTCCTTCTTCAATGCATGAAAGTGAAAAGTGAAAGTGAAGTCGCTCAGTCGTGTCTGTCCATAACGGTACTCAAAAAGCTAATATGAATATATAAACAAGTAAATAAATATAGAAAGGAAAGGAAAGGGAAAGTCTCTTCTTAACAGAAGAATGCCAGCTAATTGATATGGAGAGAAGGGTACAATTAGAAAGTTAATGGCTTTACAACCCCCAATGAAACAATTAATTCAAGGAAAGATCATCTATGAACACGAAGACCATAAAAGATTGTTGGGCATCAGGATATTCTCATAGCACTAAAAGATCACACAGAGTGGAGATTCCTTAAAAAACTGGAAATAGAACTGCCATACAACCCAGCAATCCCACTGCTGGGCATACACACCGAGGAAACCAGAATTGAAAGAGACACATGTACCCCAATGTTCATTGCAGCACTGTTTATAATAGCCAGGATGTGGAAGCAACCTAGATGTCCATCAGCAGATGAATGGATAAGAAAGCTGTGGTACATATACACGATGGAATATTACTCAGCTATTAAAAAGAATGCATTTGAATCAGTTCTAAGGAGGTGGATGAAACTGGAGCCTATTAAACAGAGTGAAGTAAGTCAGAAAGAAAAGCATCAATATAGTATATTAATGCATATATATGGAATTTTAAAAGATGGTAATGATGACCCTATATACAAGACAGCAAAAGAGACACAGATATGAAGAACACACTTTTGGACTCTGTGGGAAAAGGCGAGGGTGGGATGATTTGAGAAAATAACATTGAAACATGTATGTTATCATATGTGAAACAGATCGCCAGTCCAGGTTCGATGCATGAGACAGGGTGCTCAGGGCTGGTGCACTGGGATGACCCTGAGGGATGGAATGGGGAGGGAGGTGGGAGGAGGGTTTCAGGATGGGGAACATATGTACACCCATGGCTGATTTATGTCAATGTATGGCAAAAACCACTACAATATTATAAAGTAATTAGCTTCCAATTAAAATAAATTAATTAATTTAAAAAATAAAAGATCACACAGGGATTACATATTTAATACGAAGGAGCAAAAAGCATCTTTACCGTGGAGAAATCTGGCAGGCACCCCTTCATCAGTGACCTGGTTTATCAAGAGAATTGCTCAGGACCAGATATTGCATTTTTTAAAACTTTCCAGCTGATTATAATTTCTATCTAGAATTGGGAATACCATCCCAGGGTTTATTTAGATTTACACAAATATGTGTGTGTGTGTATATATATATATATAGAGAGAGAGAGAGAGAGAGAGAGGGAGAGAGAGAGAGAGAGAGAGGGAGAGAGAGAGAGAGAGAGCTTCCCTAGTGGCTCAGCAGTAAAGAATTCACCTGCCAACACCAGAGATACGGATTCCATTCCTGAGTTGGGAAGATCTCCTGGAGAAGGAAATGGCAACCCACTTCAGCATTCCTGTCTGAGAAATCCCATGGACAGAGGAGCCTGGCTGGCTACAGTTCATGGGGTCGCAAAAGAGTCAGATACAACTTGGTGACTAAACTGTGTGTGTGTGATACCTTATCATGGTATCAGAAGTTTGATTGTTAAAGACTCTGCCTTTACTAAGACTATGGGGGAAAATACATACATCATATATATAAGTCCTTCATTCAAGAAATGTTTGTTTATCTAGTCTATTCCCATGGGACAACCAGATGTTATGCATTTCCTGAAGTGCAATGAGTAACATCACTTATGTAATATTCTTACTAAGAATGTTTGACCTGAATCCGATTCTGAGGCAACAGTCTGACAAATCTAGAGTGTTGGGCGGTCAAAAAGACTAACTACCTTGGGCTCTTCAAAGGTCAATGACTTGAAAAACCAAACAAAAAGTGAGAGGTTGTTCTAGATGAAAAGACATAAAAGAGAACAGTCAGACAAAATGCATAAACTGTGGCTGGATCCTGTAATTTAAAGAACAAAAGCCATAAAATACATTTTAGAGCCAATTAAAGAAATCTAAATTTGGGCTGTATTTTAGACATGATATTTGATTTAATGATAGTTTTCTTGTGTGTAATAATGACTTTGAAATAATGTAGGAGAATGTCTTTATTCTTAGGAGATACATTCTGAATTATTTAGGAGTGAGGTGTCATTATACCTGCTCTCAAATGGTTCAGCTAAAAAACAGTGTGTGTGTTTGTGTGTTGAGAGAGAAAAGTGGAAAGAAAAAGAAAGAGCATAGCTTTAAAAGCTTAGCAGTTGAATCTACGTGAAGAGTATACAAGTACTCATTGTACTATTTCCATGTTTATGTCCCTTTAAAAAATTAAAAATAAATAAACCAATCCTCTTAATAAAATAGGAACCTTAGGACATAAACTCCATGAAGCAAGGGATGTATGTTTGTCTGTTTCTCTCACTGGGGTACCAAAAGCCCTTAGAGCAGCCCCTGGCACATAGTAGGCATTCAGTAAACATTATTTAATGAAAAACAAACAGGAAAGGTGGCCCCAGCTTGGGCTCAGAGGGCTGGATGGAGGCCAGGGGGCAGGCGTGGCTGCCCAGCGGTGCCCTGCCTGTCAGCATGCTTCTGAGCTCCCTGGGGAGGCTCCAGCACCAGCCTGGTGCTGCCAGCTGGGCAGAAGGTTGGGGGAAAGAAAAGTCACTCAGCCAGAATGGCTTTCCCATGACCTGCTTTCTCACCATTTGTGCCGATCCAACTGGAAACAGCAAGTAAGGGGACGTTTCTGATGAGAGTATTAAGATGTAGGCACCCGTTGACACATAGGGGTTCAGAGTCTCCCCATGGACTCAGGAGAAAACCAGCTGGACCGCAAACTCCAACAGACCCATACAATGGGAAAATCGAAAGTCTTACAGTAAGGCCACAACTGGCTTCTTCTCTTCTTTTTATCTCCTGTAATGCCACCAAAACAATGCATCGCTTTTCAAAGATGAGTTCCCTAAGATTCTATCAGTTAATGACTTACTACTTCATTTCCAAATTCTAGGATTAAGGAAACACGTATATTAAGAAATGATACAATATGAATTTTAAAAGTGCCCTGGAAGTAATTGGAGGAGTTGGTGATGAGGGACTCGGGTGTGTGACACAATTGCTCAGTGAAACGCCCGCCAGTAAACGTGTCTCTATCCTCCTCTCTTTTTTTCCTTCTTTCTTCTATCCTCTTTCACTGTCTCCTTTCTTTCTTCCCTTCCTTTCTTTTTCTCTCTCAAAAAGAAATCACCTGAAGCTCAAGGCTGACCCAGCCGCCACCCCCTCACCCCACCTCCCATGAACAGAGCCATTTCCCTCCCAATAGTGACAGTTGGAGACAGAGTTTCAGACCCTTTACCTCAGAAAATCCCCCACCCCCTCCCCAGGCCTGTCATCTCTTTCCTGTGTAGACCTGCAAGGGAGGCGACCTTACCTCTCTTGCTTAGGAGGAGCCTGGCAGTGCTTTCTGAACTGAATTCATGTAAGAAAGGGAAGCGCATGTTTTGGAAGAACGTACCCTTCTGCTGCCAACACAAGCAGATCTTTAGAGAGAAGGGAAACTGCAACCCCTCCAAGATCTTTGCTCTCCTTTGGAGCCCAGGAGCTCAGGTTTCACAAAGGAATTTATAGAGCAGACTGACGCCTCTGGGGTTGGAATGGGCTCAGAACCAAGTGGAGAGCAAGAAGAGGGACAGGCACCCCTGTCTGCTTTGTGTGGGCTGGAATTGTTTACCAGGGGATGAAAACGTCCTCTCACTGAAAAGGAATGTTTGGCAAGGAAATGACCTCTGGAGGCTCAACCCAGTGGCTCCCTGGGGAGGCAGTCTGGGTGAGTAAGAGAGCAGAACCCCCAAGCTGGACAAAGCTCATCAGGCTGGGCGAGGAGGGGGCTGGGATCACAGGAGCTTTGTGATGTTTAAAGCAACTCCTGCCTTCAAAGGACAGCTGTCCTCTTGATAAATTATGTTTTGCAAAAGAAGGAAGAGGAAAAAAAAAAAGCTTGAGTGGTGTGAAAGCATATTGAAAAATAGAAGAAATGTTTCCTAATGTACCATTTAGCTCAAAGCTATCCTAGGTCCTTTCAAAACCACGTTTGGGGGTCCCAAGATGGCACAGGGTGAGTTGCTCTGGTTGCTGACATTTCTACTTGGATGAAATGGAGAGAGAGATGACATTCTTCCTTATTTGGCAGCTCTGGAAGTCAGATTCCCTCGTCATCTCTCTTCCTATAAGACCCTGGCCCTGTAGAAGCCCAAACCATTCAGCAGGCCCCACCCTTGGCGCTTGCTTATCTCAGAGTCTTCGCTGTGGAATTCCCAGGCCCACCCCAGTGCTCCGGATGCGCTTCAATCCATGGTCTGCCACTTGGCTCCTCTTGTGATGACAAGCAGATAACATAGCTCACATGCCTTCTCCTTTTCTTGCATACCAACCAGACCCCAGCTCCGAAAAGGAAACACACCACAAACCAAGAGAGATGGCAGTTTTATTTTTATATAGACATTGTTAAGACTCTGCAGTAAGCCTAGAATTGTGGAAAACACTCTCTTGTGTTGCTTCAGTTAATCTCCACATCCCAGGATTTTTACAGATGAAGAAATTAGCGGATACAGAGGTTAATTAAATATCCACAGTCACATAACAGACATGTATGTGTGTGTGTGTGTGTGTGTGTGTGTGTGTGTGTGTGTTGGGAGTGAGGGGCAAATTCAAACCCGAGCCTGACTCTAAGTCCAAACCACTTTTATTGTAGTTAAATCCTATCACAACTAAGCATGACCCCAATGGCAATCACTTTCAAGAAGATTTACCAAGTTCGGACATCATTAACTTTAAGACAAGTTTTCTTTTTTCAAGGCATGCTAGCAAAAGTGGCACTTTCATTATTCATCAACATCACCATGGTTCCAGCCACAACTTAAATGCAATTTACAAAGGCTCCATATCTGAGAAACAAGAAGCAGAGAAAATATTTGCTAACCACATTAGTAAATGAATAGGTGTAAACATGAAATGAAGTGGCAGAAATATGCCCGAATCAATAAATATGAAGGAGTTAAATGCCTCTTTTAAAAGACAGTTGCTCTTATATGGGGTAAAACAATATGAACCAAGCTGTTTTGTGAGGGCTTCCCTGATGGCTCAGTGGTAAAGCATCTACCTGCAATGCAGGAGACGCAGGAGATATAGGTTCGATCCCTGGGTTGGGAAGATCCTCTGGAGGAGGAAATTGTCACCCACTCCAGTATTCTTGCCAGGAAGTTCCCATGGACAGAGGAGTGTGGCGGGATACAGTCCACAGGATCACACAGAGTTGGACGCGACTGAGCATGGATGTACACATCAGCTGTTTTCTAAGAGACACATTTATACCAGGATGACACTGAGAGGATGAAAATAAAGAGGTGGACAAGGGGATACCATGTAAATGCAACCAAAATAGTCAGAAGGGGCAATGTTAGTATAAGACAGAATAAATTCAAAGCAAAAAAGCACTAAATGAGACTAAAAAGGATGAAAAACACCATCCAGTGAGAATTTCTACCAATAATTAATTTTTATACCGTCAACAATATAGCAGCAAAATTTCTAAAGACCAAATCTGTGTACTCAGGCCTGCTAAGAATGGGTATACTCAGTAAAAAGTATTGTCTGGATCCGATAGGAACTTGCTATCTCTTCCAGTATGTAATTTGTATGCAGTGTATTTAAAGCAAGGAGCTTAAGCTCAGATTTCTAGATTGGAAAGACTCGAAGTATTTCAGGGAGAGTTTATTTACTCTGTATGAGTATTTTACGTCAGGGAAGCATTATAACAAATAGACCGTGAAAATCGCACCACATCCTAAGGAAAAACAAAAAGCCACAGAAGGTTCTTGGAGTGTCTCTTCAGGAAATCCTCAAGCACTCAAAGCCCTTGCCAGTTAGGGTAATGTGTTCATAAATTTCCCCTAACAAACTCATTCCAGCATCAGAAAATGACAAATCAATCAAACTTTAAAGGATTGATGGCTAAATAAACTCTTCCAGGACCGTAGGCATGAATCCAGGGAAGGAATTTATGCCAGAAAATTGAACCCCTTCCTGCCAGAAATGGAAATAAAGACAGAAACCCAGTTACTTCAACTCACATCTACCGCGCTTTAGTCAGGAGAGTGAGGGTGCAGCTGAGAGCTTCTCAAAGGTGAGAAGAAAGTAAGGAAAAGACAGGAACTAAAGTGTTCAGTTCTTGAACAAACCTCACCTTGTCAGCAGGGCTTGGGTCAGTGGAGGAAAGGAGCCCACTGACCCCTTGTAAGGGGGAAGATTGTGGAGTAAGCACCTAGGTTCCAATGATGTCTTCTGAGGGGCACACGATTTGAATCGATATTAAAGGAAACTGAAAGCTAGTAAGTACAAATCTAGACTATTCAGTCTGGTAAGCCTAAATTAGACAGTGAATAAGTTGGAAGCACTTGAAGGAAAATTAATGTAGTTGAGATCACGAGTCTTTTGTGTTCTATGTTCAAACCCCATAAATCCTTCCAAACTCTGTGTGGATGTAGAATGGAGACCCTACTAGGTCATTGACCAACATGACTTTTTGGTCTGAATGGATTGAACACACACACACACACACACACACGTGTAATTGCATGTGTGTATGTCTATACGTGTGTGTAACTGCAGGTGGGTAGATTTTAATTTCTGTCTCTCCCTCTCCATTCCTCGCGTGGTCTTTTCTCTGTCTCCTCCCCTGTCTGATCTAACTCTCTGCCTCGGTGTGCACTCCCTGTGTGGCAGTCAGTACGTATGTCTTTTCTCTGCACGTGTCTTCATGGAGCTCAGTGTACCGCTCTCAGTCACAGGCTGTTTGCCCTTCTCTCTTGCTCTCTCTGTCTCCCTCCTCTTTCTTACTTTTGCAAAGGCAAAAGCAGCCCTGCTGCTGGGATGCATTCTCTACGAATGGTGTGAGCATTCAGGATGAACAAATACGGTAACAGGTTTCAATCAGAGTTGAGGTCATGGTAGCCAGGCAATGCTTAAACCCTGCACAGTGCTCAGGAAACTCAGGACTCTCACAGACACCTCACACCTCATATCCAGGCTCCTGAGATCAGGAGGAGAGAGAGAGATATAGCCAGTCCCTGGTTTATAAAAGGCATCAGAGGCTCTTTGTTGGCAACCACCACTTGTCATAATTCAGTCAATTTTCCATCCCAAAGCAATTTACATTCATGTCTTTGTGAGGATTACTTTGCTCTGCCCTTACTGGAGGGGAAACTGTCTTCCTTAGAATCATTTAGATAATTAGAGTAAATCCACTGGATAAAGGAAAGCTCTGGTACAACAATGAAACTATTGAAAAATGTTTTTTTTTTTTTTTTTTATTCGCTCTTCTTTTAAAAGAACATTCAAAGAAATTGCCACATCAGAGTTCTGAAATGTCAAGAATTCCTCTCATTTCTTGTGGTAGCTAATGCCAGGAACATTCTAGAACACTGCAATTGCTTGTTCTTTAGAGTGAAGGATAAAGGATAATTTTGTTTCCCTGTGCTTTAACCTACCTGAGAAGTATTTTTTCGAGGTCCTCCTTGAGCAAAAGACTGAAAAATGTTCAACCAACCTATGGGGAAATAACTTTTTTTATTAAAGGGCTTTGCTTAATCAAGCATACATCTATGACATTTTAGGGATTTCATTTTTACTGAATCCTTCCAGAACCTGCAAAAAAACTTCAAAATGGACAGCACCAACTTCAGCTACAGAAAACAGTTGCAGTGAGGGTTAAAGGAAACAGGCTACAGTGCAGTGTGTCAAGGGTGCAGCTTCATTTTTCTGTATTTCCCTTTTGTGATTTTTTTTTTTTTTTAAAAGAGGAATCCAAATCAGAAAGGCAGGGGAGCCTATCGCTTAAATTCATGACTCATGAAATTTGTTAGAAAGTTTTGTTGGATTTTTTTTTTAAGTCTTATGGAAAGGCTATGTAGGGTGTGGAACTTTCCACCTAGGAAACTTTCCCCCAGGTGGCTCTAGCTGTAAACAACCCACCTGCCAACACAGGAGGCATAAGAGACTTGGGTTCGATCCCTGGGTCAGGAAGATCCCCTGGAGGATGAAATGGCAACCCACTCTGGTATTCTTGCCTACAGAGTCCCATGGACAGAGGAGCCTGGAGGGCTACAGTCCATAGGGTCACAAAGAGCTGGACATGACTGAAGCAACTTGGCACACATGCAGGACAAATTCTAAACTGTAATGGGACCTTCCCCTCAACCCAGCCTATCTATTACCATTTATTGAATACTCACTATATGCCACATTCTGGGATAAATGTTTAATTAGTTTTGTATCAATACAGATAAGATTGTGCTTGTGCTGTGCTTAGTCACTCAGTCGTGTCCGACTCTTTGTGATGCCATGGACTGTAGCCCATGAGGCTTCTCTGTCCATGGGGATTCTCCAGGCAAGAATACTGGAGTGGGTTGCCATGCTCCCCTCCAGGAGATCTTCCCAACAGCTATCAAACACAGATCTCCTGCACTGCAGGATTCTTTACTTTTTCAGATTCTTTACCACCTCAGAATTTTTACCATCTGAGCCACCAGGGAAGCACACAGATAAGATTACTATTCTCTATTTTACAAGGAAGAAACTGAGCCTCATGGGTTAAAGCAATTTGTTCATACAGCTAAGAAGGAAGAAATATGGGATTCAAACCCAGGTCTGCTGACCTTACAGTCTGTATTTTTAAATACCTGTCCCATGGCTAGACTCGACACCTGAGAGTTCAGCTACAGGGAGAAAATTGGCTCCAAGCCTCAGTGGATATGGAAAGATTATGGAGACCTTTGTAGTAAGAACTATTGAACTATTGTAGTAAGAAATAAAACAGGAAGAGAGCTAGAATTTGTGAGAAGGAAAATACAGAGCAGCTCACTATCCAACATGCCCAATAGCCAGAAATCACCAATAAATGAATAATATTAAGTATTATTAATTAATTTATACCTATAATAAGATGTTCCATGGTAAGGGGGACTGCCAAGAGAATTGAGTATAGAGGTTAAAGAAGCATGTAAAGGAGATGGGCACCTCCTTCCCCTGGTTGGATATTCACAGCAGACCAGCTCTTCCGTCTCTGCATCGAAGAGGATTGGAGCGATGTGGGAGGTACAGAAAGCTTCTCCACCACTCAGAGCTGCGTGCCCACCACTGGGCCTGGCCATGAGCTTGAACTTCCCATGGGACAGCTGGAAACACGACATTGCAGGGAGCTGAGCTTGAGCCATCTTGCTGTCATCCCACCTAAGAGGGTTGTCCGTCCAGTGTGGAGTAGAGGGCATGGAGCTGGAGCTAACTGCTTTTGTTAGGGAGGAGGAGGGATTCCTCAGGAGTGTCCAAAGAACTGCTGCATGTGTGTCTGTCACATGGGCCACATGGACACTGAGCACTATGACCTGGATAGTTAGCAACGCAAGGGAGGCGCTTCACTAGCTGAGTGAAAACAAGTTTTCCCTTTCTTCTTCCCTCTTTCCCACTTGCAACGGTTAATTTTATGTGTCAACTTGATGGGCCCCAGGGTGCCCAGATATTTAGTTAAACATTATTCTGTGTGTGTCTATGAAGGTTCTTCTAGATGAGATTAACATTTGAATCCAAGGACTCAGTAAAGCAGACGGCCCTCCCAAGGTAGATGAGCCTCATCTAACCTGTTGAAGGTCTGAATAGAGTAAAAGACTGAGCAAGAGAGAAGTGGATCTTTGTCTGTTTCTGAGCTGGGATATCAGTTCATCTTCACCTGCCCTCAGACTTGGACTAGAATTACACCATCATTCCCCTGTGTCTTTAGCTTGCCAACTGTGGATCTTGGGACTTGCCAGCCTCCAAAATCATCTGAGCCAATTCTTACAATAAATCTCTTTCTGTATGCATTTATTTCTTTTTCTTTTTTTAACTTATTGAAGTAAAGTTGATTTACAATGCTGTGTTAGCTTCAGGTAGCAAAGTGATTCAGGTATGCGTACATATATACCTATTTTTTCAGATTATTTTCCCTTATCAGTTCAGTTCAGTCACTTAGTCGTGTCCAACTCTTTGCAACCCCATGAACCGCAGCACACCAGGCTTCCCTGTCCATCACCAACTCCCGGAGTTCACCCAAATTCACGTCAATCGAGTTGGTGATGCCATCCAACCATCTCATCCTCTGTCGTCCCCTTCTCCTCCTGCCCTCAATCTTTCCCAGCATCAGGGTCTTTTCAAATGAGTCAATTCTTCACATCAGGTGGCCAAAGTATTGGAGTTTCAGCTTCAGCATCAGTCCTTCCAGTGAATATTCAGGACTGATTTCCTTTAGGACTGACTGCAGTCCAAAGGACTCTCAAGAGTCTTCTCCAACACCGCAGTTCAAAAGCATCAATTCTTCGGCACTCAGCTTTCTTTATAGTCCAACTCTCACATCCATACATGACCACTGGAAAAACCATAGCCTTAACTAGATGGACCTTTGTTGGCAAAGTAATGTCTCTGCTTTTTAATATGCTGTCTAGGTTGGTCATAACTTTTCTTCCAAGGAGTAAGCGTCTATTAATTTCATGGCTTTTCCCTTATAGGTTATTGCAAAATATTGAGTATAGCTCCCTCTGTATATATTTAGAGCCCTGACAACTGGAGAGGAAAGGTATAGAGCTTTGAACCACATAAAACATTGAAGTTTTATACCATGTCAGGCAAAATTTTAACAGCTGAAAGTGAAGGGAAAGTTATGGAATATATCTAAATTCTGTTACAGCCTAAAGAATGATTTGATGGAGTATAATAGGGACTTGGGAATAGCCATTGAAATAAATCAAAATATTTCATGTTTATACTCCAAGAAGTTTAAACTCTTCAGTAACCTAGTTACATGCCTGACCTTATCCCACAAAAGGCTTAAGTCATTTATTAAATGCCATTTAATACAATGGAAAATAAAATCTATGATAGGAAAAAATGTAAACAGAATAGAATGATAATCAATGAGAAAGGAAAGTCCCAGCAAAGGTCCACAGGCCTCCCAGTCCTGCACTGATAGCAGGGTTAAGCCACTGACTTGGTTCTGATCTTCTTGGCAGCCAAAGCAGAAAGGGGAACTGGATTCATTGACTGATTATAGGAACAAAGTATGCTAACAATTTTCAGAATAAAAATGTTCTGGATGGTAAACTGTGTGATCAAGTGTTCAACACCAGTGACTGTCACTATACAATGCCCTGTCCTCCACGGCTTCATTGCTTTAACACTTAACTACACCCTCAAGGAGATCCAACCAGTCCATTCTAAAGGAGATCAGCCCTGGGATTTCTTTGGAAGGAATGATGCTAAAGCTGAAACTCCAGTACTTTGGCCACCTCATGCGAAGAGTTGACTCATTGGAAAAGACTCTGATGCTGGGAGGGATTGGGGGCAGGAGGAGAAAGGGACGACAGAGGATGAGATGGATGGATGGCATCACCGACTCGATGGACATGAGTTTGAGTGAACTCCGGGAGCTGGTGATGGACAGGGAGGCCTGGCATGCTGCGATTCATGGGGTTGCAAAGAGTAGGACGCAACTGAGCGACTGAGCTGAACTGAACTGACACCCTCCAATTAATAATATGCTTTGTTTGTGTGTGTGTGTGTGTGTGTTAGTCACTCAGTCACATCCGACTCTTTGCAACCCCATGGACTGTAGCTTGCCAGGCTGCTCTACCCATTGGATTCTCCAGGCAAGAATACTGGAGTGGGTTGCCATCCCCTTCTCCAGAGGATCTTACCAACCCAGGGATTGAACAGGGTCTCCCGCCTTGCAAGCAGATTTTTGACCATCTGAACCACCAGGGAAGCCCAATAATATGCTTTAGATGGATAATATTAAAGACTAAAATGGGGAACCACATGCTGAGTGCAGTGTGAGCATTTCTAGTTGTCCTCATTTTATAGATGGGGACTCTGACGCCAACAGAGATTAGGTAACTAGACTACATTGCCCCAGCTAGCAAGCTGCAGAACCAGAGTCTGAAATCAGATCTCCTGGTTCCTAAGCCCACATTCTTTACTAAGCCCAACTCTGTAATGCTATTATGGGAAATGAGAGAATACTGACAGCGCCCTCTTGGCCTGAGTGCTTGAGAACTGGGGTATTCTGGTCAACTGAGGAGTGAGCATACTGGTGACATCTCGTAATCTAGGGAATGCGGCGATATGACGACAATGGTTAACAGTGTCTGAAAACTCCACCCAGCACTGGATACACTCCATGCTAGTTCATCTTTCAGGCCACAGAATGAGAATCCATATCCCTCTCACTGACGATCTGAACCAAACTTCTCTCTCTCTTTTTTTTTCCCCATATGCACAGTTGAGATTTTTCAGGTAATTACATTTAACTAACAGTGTAGACAGCAAACAATTAATAGAACCGAAACTCTCCACCAATCTGTGTTAAATGCCCTCTGTTCACACTGGATTTCATCCTTATCTCTGATTTTCAGGATTTCATGCCAACAGACTGGTAGCCTGTGATTTGGACGAAAATGCCTGAAAACAGTTTATTCTTTCCTTTGGCGTCCTCATCAGTGGTAACTGAATTGCTCTGAGACAAACCTGGGAAGAAATATCTTGCATCAGCTTGTTTTCTGAGTACTGCCATGGTTAACTGACTTCCTGTGCAGGAGACGCAGTTGTAGGTAACCACAGAAACAGAAGTATTTCTTCCGGCCTTTAACAATGAAAGCTGGAACCTGTGAGATCTGGGAAAAGCTGAGTCTGAATTTCCCCACTTGGAGCTCCTGCCTCAACCACAGCAGCCGAGTTCCCAGAACGTATTAGAGAAATCACAGAATTAAGAGGTAAAGACCTGAGTTCTCATCCTGGGCTGCTTCAGGCAAATTGTCCTCTACACATGAGAAGGATAGTGATGCCTTGTTACCTAAAGGTCATAATATGTAATAACATCTGAAGTTATCTAACCTTCACATGTTGAATATTAACAGCGTACCCAGGTAATGCTAGTGGTAAAGAACTCATCTGCCAGTGCAGGAGACATAAGAGATATGAGTTCAATCCCAGGGTCGGGAAGATCCCCAGGAGAAGGAAATGGCAACTCACTCCAATATTCTTGCATGGAGAATCCCATGGACAGAGGAGCCTAGAGGCTATACAATCCATGGGGTCACAAAGAGTCAGTCATGACCGAAGGGATTTAGCACACAGGTGATGTTCTGGGGGTGGAACTGTAAACAAAACTAAGTCCCTGCCCTCATAGAGATAAAACTTTACAGTGGGAGTGACAACTGTTGATGTTAAGTTTTAAGAGATCTTCTGGCCACTCTGGAGAGAATAGACTGCAAAGTTCAAAGCAGCAAGACCAGTTAGAAGGCTATTGCAATAAGATAGGTGAGATTTGACTCTGGCTTATGAGGGTAGAAGTGATTAAGGGTGATCAGAGCACAGATGTGTTTTAAGGTTGCTAAGTCCCTTCAGTCGTGTTTGACTCTTTGCGACCCCATGGACTGTAGCAGCCAGGCTCCCTTGTGCATGGGATTCTCCAGGCAAGAATACTGGAGTAGGTTGCCATGCCCTTCTCCAGGGGATCTTCCCAAACCTGGGATGGAACTCACGTCTCTTATGTCTCCAGCGTTGGCAGGTGAGTTCTTTACCACTAGTGCCACCTGGGAAGCCCATTTTTTTTTTCTTTTTTTTTTTTTAATTTTATTTTTAAACTTTACATAATTGTATTAGTTTTGCCAAATATCAAAATGAATCCGCCACAGGTACCCTCCTCCCTCCCCATACCATCCCTCTGGGTCGTCCCAGTGCACTAGCCCCAAGCATCCAGTATCGTGCATTGAACCCCATTTTAAAGGTGGAATCAACCAAATTTTTCTGATGCAAAGTGTTGGTGTATGAGAAAAAGTGGAGTTAGAGATGGCTCCAAGGGTTTTCCCTGAGTAATTGGGAGGGCTTTGCTGCCAAGTGGAGCAGGGAGATGGAAGACACTACAAGATGTCTTCAAATGTGGCTGCTTGGGTAAGGTCCTCCCCTGGATCCAGGCTCCTTCTCTGTGAGTTGGACACATGGCGGATGCAATGACCTTCAATGGGCAGTTGTTCAGCTCCAACCAGCCACTGCCCCCACTCCCCACATTTCTCTGGGGCCAGCATCTCTGTACCCTTCACTGTGTTGATGCCTGGCAGCCCTGCCCTCCCTCCGGTGCCCACGTTCATCTACCCTTTGGAGGCTATGGGCACAAGAGGAGGCCGTTTTCTGTGCCTTTAGAGGAATGAGAACTTAAGGGTGGTGTCCTTATCATGCTTTGCCTCCCTACCTGCCTCTGCTCTCTCCCCAGGGCTTAGACCAGTGGGAGCAAGTCTGCAGCTCAAGAGGCAGTACAGACTTTCATCTAGGGATTGAAATGGCAGTCTCCCCACCAGAGTTTATAGGCAGTTCTCATGGGCCTCGCTTCCCTAGTTCGAGGGAGGGACAGTTGGTGGCCTTCTCCCTGAGAGAGGGCAGCATCTTTCTGAAAATGATATGTTTTCTTAAAGGCGGCTCCTTCCAGACTGCAGTGCCCTCTTAGATCTCTTCTCCCCAGGGTCCCCTGTCTTGCACAGGTGATGGTGGAGGGTAGCAGCAGGGGTAGTCCTAGAGCCAGAGTGGGACTTTGTTTGAACTGGAGTTCT
The DNA here is from genome assembly GCF_055505025.1 of Bos grunniens. Classification (NCBI taxonomy): domain Eukaryota; kingdom Metazoa; phylum Chordata; class Mammalia; order Artiodactyla; family Bovidae; genus Bos; species Bos grunniens. The sequence continues at coordinate 12,925,686 of NC_141190.1, forward strand.
GAGAACTTGTTAACATCTCAGTAGAGTTATCTTTGCTCCATAAAGCAAAGTCAGGAGCAGAGGGAAAAAAAAAAAAACCTTAATACTTCAAAACATCCCATAATGTACAGGATGAGTTGTTGCCATGAAGCAACAGAGAGCCCTGTCTGTCCCTAAGAACACACATCAGAAAGAGTGGCCCCTGCCCAAGGCAATGAGGGAAATGCCTTCCAACAGAAGAGATGTGGAAACACCCATTTCCCAAGGCAAGGGGTGGAGATTCTGGTCTAAAATCACTTTTTATGGGCCAATCAGCCCAATGGGACATTTAACTTTTCTAAGACTCAGTTTCCTGATCTCTAAAATTAGCCTTGAATTCATCTGCCTGGTTTTCCCAGCTCCGGTTTTTAAGAGTTAAGATGACGGAATGTGCTGATGTTGTATAAATAAAAGAAACAAGTCACTTTATTTTTAGCTATCTGGAAATCCCCTTCAGAATTTGTGACTAGAGATAGAATTCAGATTTATAACCCAAGATAATATTCTCCTATCTCAAATGTCCCCAATTTACTCTCTGGCTTATTGTTATATCCATTTGTAATTTAAGCCAAATAGATGTTGTCCTGATTAAATAAAAGCAAAAATCAAGTAACTTGGACTTCAAACTTATCAGCAAATTCATAAAACTAGAGTGGCATGGCAAAGATGTCAACTGAAACACACAGAATCTCTTAAAGGAGTCCAGTGACAAATGGATAAGCAGTAAGCACGGGTGTCTGTCCAGGACTATTAAAATGATCTTAAAACTACAAGGTGGGTTTGTTGGAAGGGCACATGGGGATCTCCTGGAACCTAAGAGCAGATGGGGTAGCAGACCCCATGGGGGCGGGTCCCAGGGGCTGGGGCAATACTTCTCACCAGCTATCCAGCTACATGGTCTTTTATCTTGGCTTCTTTCTGCATATCTACAGGCACACTTCAGAGAGAGTGTGGGTTCAGTTCCAAACCACTGCAATAAAGCAAATATTGCAATAGAGTGAGTCACATGAATTTTTGGTTTTCCGGCGCATATAAAGATTATGTTTACACCACACTGTGGCCTATTAAGTATGCAGTAGGATTTTGTCTAGAAAAACAATGCACGTGCTGTAATTTAAAAATACTTTATTGATAAAAATGCTAGCCATCATCTGACAATGCAGTGCTGTCACAAACCTTCAATTTGTAAAGAACGCAGTAAGTGGAGCACATAGTGATATGCCAGTACTGTTACTGAGGAGGAGAAGGTGTAGGCAGGGTTGACAAACTAATGGAAAAGTGTGTGGCAAACTGCAGAGCTCAGTGAGCCTTTTTCTTAATAAAACTAGTCCAGTTTTAGTTACTCGTGCTTCTGATTTTAATGGCCTTTGCTGTCATGGGGAGCCTAAGAATCTTAAATTGTAGGTGCCTTAGGATCACCAGCAATAATAAAAATAAAAAAAAGATAAAGCACTGGATAACAAGACAGGGAGCGTTGATGGAAAGCTGTCAAGTCCCTGAAAGACAGAAATAAGGCATGAAGACTCCCAGGTTCCTAGACCATGATTCTGGCGACAGTTGACCTGTTGACTTAAAGATGACATTTAAAAGGGTTGGCTAGAAATAATGACAGGGTCAGAACCTGTTAACCATGTTAAGATTTGAGAAAGGACCGTCAGTAAGAAAAAGTGAAACTGTGCCTATTACTCAGACATCTTTGGCCTTTTTTCTTTCTTTCTTTTCGGAAACAATTTCCAGACCTTACAATAATTTGAGCCAAAAGTTACAGGCCCAGATCCTAGTCCAGGCTTTGACACTAATTTTTCAGAAACCTTTTTCCTGGAGCCTGGAGTTTGATGAATAGCACAGAGTTCCTTCCCGAATGCCTTTGGTGCTAAATGCTTTGATGTCTTGAGAAGGCTACAATGCTGGTTCCATCACTGACCAGTTATATGCTCTTGGGAATATACTTAACCTAAGTTTTTCTCATAAAGCCTTGAGCAGTTCACTTTCTTGTGATGTATCATTTGTGTTACATTCTTTAACTCTTTTGAGGCAGTGTTTCTCACCTGCAACACTTTGTCTTGGCTTGGCTACCACTGTTGGCACAGTGCCAAGCTGGGACCCTCTGTTCAAGAAATGTTTATAATTTACTTGATTTTGCCAAAAATATTAGTAATCATTTATGAAAATTTTCCTCTGGGCAAAATCTGGTCACTTTAATGAGGGGAGAGGAAGGAGGACCATCAAGGAGTAAGATTTGTCTTTAGGAACCTTTAGTTCTATGTAGAGACCAGATAGGTAATTGACCTGGCAGGTTTCTCCTCTGCTCTCCCTCAATGTGTGACCCCAGGGATCCGCTTGGGAGTAGAAACTGTTGGGACCAGAGTTGTTGTCTAGCTAGATGATCCTGGCTTCCTAGTGACGCACAGAGACACAGAAAGGAAGCTGCTGCTACTTGTTAGATGTCCTGTTTTCCTAAATATATATTGGACATTAAAGGAGCTCTGCTGTTCATCTTTAAAACATTCGGTTATTGCCTCAAAGATCTGGAGCTGCACAAGCTGGGGGGCAGGGCAGAGGTGAAGGGGAGAGTTATTTGTGCATTGTGCTCCTGGCTTTTCCCCCCTCTCCTAATTTCCTTGTACCCCAGAAAGGAGCAAATCCTCATGCCTGCAGGCAGCAGGGCTTCTCCCATGGACATCCCCCTCCACCCCTGTCCCACCTCTTTCTCCTTCAGTCAGTTCTCTATGATCTTCCAGGGCAGAAGGTGAAGGTTGGAGAAGTGTGAGTTCTGGTCCCATGGATGAGGGGAGGGGAGAAGCACCAGAAAGAACGGGATGGGGGAGGAGGAGGACTTTCCATTTCAGATTGCCATTCATTTCCTCCTCGATAATCTAAAATCACACACTCTTTGTGAACCAGAAGACTAGCTTTTCTCTGCTAATATCCACTCCAGTGTGATATTCCTATTCCTCCTCTGAACAGAACTTTGGTCCTGTTTCTGATGAAATAAAAATTCTGGTCTTACCGAGCTGAGAGAGTTTGTCCCCTCCATATCTGGGTAATTGTGAAGCTTCCTGGCATTAACTGACATTGACGGGTGCCTGTTATCCCTGATTTCTCCTCCTTACTAGGCGGAAGAATAGGCGGCAGGTAAGGGTGAAGGTTCAGCCAGCCTCATAACAATGGATTACAGGAGCTAATGTCAATTCACACAGCATCTTTCCCTAGGAGTCCAAGGAAGTATTGGTACCCTGTGAAACTGCAGTGCCTGGTTTCTAGGGAAGCTGCCTGAGTGACCCTTTCCTATATCTTTAGAGTGTTGTCCACAACCTAGTGTCATCTCTACCACTCCCTAAGATTGAAGGCAAAAGAAGAGGGTGATAGAGGATGAGATGGTTAGATAGCATCATCAACTCAGTGGATATGAACTTGGGCAAACTCTGGGAGATAGTGAGAGACAAGGAGGCCTGGCATGCTGCAGTCCATGGGGTCGCAAAGAGTCAGACATGACTTAGCGATTGAACAATAACAACCACCACTCCCCACCTGAGGCTGTGGGCCATCTGAGGGCAAAGTGTGCCCCACCACCTGCAACTAAGGGCATGCCAGCTGCCCTCCCACCACCCTTTGCTCACAACATTTTGTGAAAAGAAAAGAGTGATGTTTTACCTCCCTTGTAATTGTTCAGAAAGTACAGCATCCCCCTCCCAAGCACTGAGACTCACACTATAAAGTCAGCCCATAATGGATGAGATGAGATATATACAAAAACTGGCAGAAGACAGATTGGCTTCCGAGCCTGAAACTGGAAGGCCAAGCAATTCTGGCTCCATCGACTTGTCTAAAGCTGCATGGAGTGAATGGTATTACTGTAACCCAGGAAGTTCAGGATGGTTAGACAACTGTAGCTCTAGTAAAGGACAGGCAAGGCAGAAAGAACCTGCAACGTGTCTCCAGAGCTGACCCTCAGGTGTGACCTGTCTGTTCCAGCTCGTGCAGACAGATGATTCAGCTGTCAGAGCCTGGAGACATAAAATATTTGAATCATGCACGCAGTTACCATTCATATCGTTTCATCCTCACTTAGCATCTGTAATTGTAATCAAATTACAATCTGATTTTCCATGTATTTATTAATACCGCAATTTGTTCTAAAAAAATACATGAGGGAGCTTATGAAAGTGGGCATGCTTCCATTTAAAAAATAAAATTTAATATAAATTGTTACTGTAGGGTTTTGGTTTTTCCTGTCTCAAATCCTTTTTATTCTTATATGTCCACATTTTCTTTGAGCAAGCTAGCTACCTCTCAGGTGGAACTGGTACCATCTCATCATAAGTTCCTACACCTGGCACATCTGAAAATTCCATCAGCCCGGTCTCTGTGGCTTTGCCAAGTCCCCCACAGAAACTCAATTCTAGAAACTTTGTTGGAATCATGAGGAAAAAGCAGCTCTTCTTCCACTGGCATTGCTGTCAGTACGGTGATGTAAGCCTGACGCTGCCAGGAGCCTTCAAGGGATAGGCAGGAGCCTGAGGATGGAGGCTGCATAGAACAGAACAAAGCGAAGAGATGGAGGAAAAGACACCAAGTGTTGATGAGAATTTCTGAATTCTGAGATCCAACCATGGCGGAAGTTAGACCAATTCGTGGGTTTTCTTAGTAGTCCTAATGTATCCCCTTTTTTCTTGAGTTTCTAGCCCCTCTCAACTGAGGGTCTTGATTAGTTCAACATATCAGAAAAGTAGACAAAGGAAAAATTAGCATAGAGCAGGAAAAATGAGACTAATAGTAAGGTGAGCACACATCCCCACAAAATGTTTGCAGTAGACTCAGTATCTTTGTTGGCACTGGCCTGCAAACTCACCGCAAACTACATAGCAGTTAACGCAGGGGCCACCTGGTCACTGACACTAATTAGAGGACCCCGAAGAAGAAAACGAAGCAAATGCTCAGGAGAAATATTATTATTCCTGGTTATAAAGATTGAAGAAATTTCTCCTTTGGGCTCCTTGTAAAGATGCCGTGTGAAAGAATGAATCACACCCTCAAAAATATTCCTACAATAAATCCAACAATGAAATAATGACTTTCATGGGACTGTTTCTAGCAATGTCTTCTAAAGTGGACCGATGACATAACACCAGAGCCTAACTCAACGAGGACTGCTTTACAGTCCAGGAGTTCTGCCAGTCACGGATATGGCTCTTTGCTAACACGCTTGGTCAAAGTGACTCCTCCAACGGGAACATGCTGCCACATCCGCCTCTAGGTGACGAAACGGTCTAGGGCCATAACCCAGTTACAATTCCTTTGCTTTGGGAAGCTGATCTATGTCTAATTTTCTGTGGTAATTAGATGAATCGTTGTCTATTGAGGCCATTTATACTTTAATGCCTTAATGCAATGTCATATGCAAAGAAGACAGTGGGCCACGAGAGGGAGGCTTCCTTTCTAGTTTCCTAGAAGGGATACCTCCCTGATTTAAAGGAGTCTTCCTGCCTACAATCTGACAGAGACACAGGGTTTTAGTTACTGGTTTTTAACCTAATGAATTTCTTTTTTCTTTTTTTTTTTAATTTTTATTTGTTGAATTTCTTTTTTTTTAAATGAGGTTGCTTTTTTTATATTATTATTGAAGTATAGTTGATGCACAAAGTTGTGCTAGTTTCTTTTTCTTTCTTTCTTTTTTTTTTTTGGCCACACCACACAGCATGCAGGGTGTTAGTCTTAGTTCCCCAACCACCAAGGATTGACCATGCCCCTTGCAGTGCAAGAGCTGGTTGTTAATTAACCACTGATTGTCCCCATGTTGTTAGTTTCTATACAGGGTTTCAGTAAAGTGTACAGAAAGTAATTCACTTATACATGCAAATATATCTATTCTTTTTCAGATTTCCCCTTATACGTTTTGTAAAAAATACCGAGTATAGTTTCCTATGCTACACAGTAGATTCTTGTTGGTTATCTATTTTATATATAATAGTGTTCATATGTTAGTCCCAAACTCCTAATTTATCCTACCTTCCCTTCCCCTTTGGTAACCCCATCAGTTTATTTTCTTTGTCTGTGGGTCTATTTCTGTTTTGTATAAAAGTTCATTTGTATCATGTTTTTTAGAGTCCACATATAAGTGAAATCACCTGATATTTGTCTTTCTCTATCTGGTTTAATTCACTTAGTGTGATAATCTCTAGGCCCATCCCTGTTGCTGCAAATGATATTACTTCATTCTTTTTAGTGGTTAAGTAGTATTCCATTGAATAAATATACCACATCTTCTTTACCCATTCATCCGTCAATGGACACTTAGGTTGCTGCCATGTCTTTGTTATTGTAAGTAGTGCTGCAATGAACATAGAGGTACATGTATCTTTTCAAATTATATTTGTTTGTTTGTTTCCCAGATATATATTCAGGAGTGGAATTGCTCGATCATATGGTAGCTCTGTTTTCAGTTTGTAAAGGAACCTCCATACTGTTCTCTACAGAAGCTGTACTAGTTTACATTCCCACCAACAGTGTAGGAGGGTTCCTTTATCTCCACACTCTCTCCAGCAGTTATTATTTGTACTTTTTGGCAATGGCCATTCTGACCAGGGTGAGGCGGTACTACTTTGCTGCAGTTTTGACCTGCAGCACTAACTGTGTGGCTAGCACAGTGGAGTTCAAAGCCAGGCAGTCCCTGCTTGGTGGCAGAAAATGTTTCTCAACATATGAGTTGAATGTGTGATAATCGCACCCTCGAAGTGTATCTAATAAAGGTTTTCTGCTCCTGTTGAGACGGAGAAGTCTATAAAATCCCTAGTAACACTTCACTCTCTGGATGTAATCTTGGAAGCTAGGTTTTTAGCATTGTATGTGTCTGTATGGTCAGGCCGCTCAGGATGGCTCTTGCTCTCTGAACACCCCCTGCCTGACCAGTGCTCACTCCCCCTGCACTCTGTGCATGCAACTGACCTTCCCACTTATTTGCCCCAGACCCCAGCTGGTGACTGTTCTTATCAAGGGGGCGTGAGGGGCATGCCCTCTGCTGGTTTCCGTGGTAACTAGTGAGCCCACCTGAAATCAGTTTCCCCCTGTAATTAGCAACCTCCTTATTCCTTCCCCTCCTCTGTGGGAGTGAAGACTGCTGCCATGTCCTGCCTGCCATCAGCTGCACACAGTGGAGTGTTGCTTCAGGACCTTTCTGATGGGTAAGCTCCCCTTTCCACTAAACCACTGATGTCTCTGTTGCCAACTCCAAGCTCTTTCTTTGATCCTGAAGCTGGGCAAGGGCAGGCCTTATAGGCCTGCAGGGTGCAGCTCAGCAGTGTCCTACCAACTCTTTTTATTTATATGGTCATTATCCATTTTTTTAATGTACAAATAAGTTCATCTCTAATAGGCACAAATTTTAATGTATTCCTTTCCCTCAATTTGTATTTCCATTCCATTTCCTCCATAGAATTTCATTCTAATGTAATATATTTTTATATGTGAAAGTCTTTTACTGATATTTATCTTCAAGTACACTTTGTAAGTTGAAATTAATTTTTTAATTCTTGTGACTATAAAATTCTTAGTGTTAAAATTTTCAACTGGATTCAGTTATTCATTACAATAGATATTAATATGTGATTGATCAAAACAACATAACTATATTACAAATTATAATACATACTTAAACATAAGAAATAACATTTTATGAAATAGGTTCCTCTTGATGAGATCGATGGGACTTTTTTCAGTAGTTTGTATATGCATGGATGAATATTACTTACTGTTAGAATGAGACAGGATTCAACAGAAGTTCTAGTTCTTCTTTTTGTTTTTATAAATATGAGCATTGATCAACCTGGCTCACATAACTAGATGGGAATGGAAACAATTTTGTTTTCTCAATTCAACTCAATTATATTCTAATTTATAGTCATTTATTTATATTTTTGGACTTTAAGCTCATATATATATTCTTATGATTAATGTAACATACAATTACTATATAATATGTTATATATATAATATATTAGCTGGGAAATATTGAAGGCAAAAGGAAAAGAGGGCAGCAGAGGATGAGATGATTGGCTAGCATCCCTGACTCAATGGACATGAACTTGGGCAAACTCTGGGAGATGGTGAGGGACAGGGAGGCCTGGCGTGCTGCAGTCCATGGGGTCACAAAGAGTCAGAAATGACTTAATGACTGAATAACAGCAACAAACATTATATATTCAAATATTTGATTCCTATATATTCTGTTCTGCTGTGTTATATTCAGAAAATCACATTATGTTCCATGTTAAGATAATTTTTAGTGATCTTTGAAAAAATTACTTGGCCTTCCTTTAATTTAGCTGAAAGCAAAGCATTAGACATCATAATATTTAGAAAATTAGTCTTTAAATTCTATCACTAAGGCCATTTACTTGCTCAAAGCTATCAATTTCAGTTGCCCCTTTTTTCAAGCTCTGGACTTCTACACCCATTGTGAGATTCAGGATGCGTGAGTGGTACACAGAGCAGAGAAGCACAATTGTGATGGGGGCAGGGAAAGGACAAGCACACTGTCTCCTCTGCAGGTCGATACTCACATGGAAATTAAGGCTCTAGAAAAAGGTGCCCTTAAAATTCACTCTTTATACCCTCATCCCTTAGAAAGGTACTTATTAAACATAAGAAATGAAATAGTCATCTCAGTTTGAGTGTCAGTGTTCTAGTGAAGAAGAAAACATTTTATTAAAATATAGGAACTTACTAAAAAGTACTATAAAGAAGCAGCCAGTGGTAAAATTCTAGAGGCAGGGTGCTGTGTGAGAAAGACCATGGGAGAGGCCTTGTGACAGGTGCCACTGCACTGAAGTCCGAGGACAAGCACAGGCAGCGTGCAGAGCTGGGGAAGCACGTTCTAAGCAGGCGGAACAGCAAGTGCACAGGTCCCACTGGGATCACGCTTGGGTGCACATGAGTGGCAGGAATTAGGCTGGTATGGCTGGAGCACGGTGGACGGGGGAGGTGTGGAGCAAAGTGAGGCCAGAGAAATGGGCAGGGCCAGATTGGTTAGGGCCCTGAGGGAGCTGCCTATTATTCTCACTGCAGTCCATAGCCATTCGAAGTTTACCAGGAGAATGATAGGAGCTGAGCTGTGTTTTAGAGAGATCATTCCAGATACTAAGATATGAGGCAGTGGATGACACGGAAGTAAGAATAAAACCAGCAAACAGCTGGTGGCCTTAGACTAAGGCATATGGCCTTAGACTAAGGCAACTGTCTGCAAGGGGAAGAACAGAGTCTCAGGATAGGGGAGGAAGAATAGAGCTATAAGAGGTGTTGAATTAGGGCAATACTTTGTAGAAAAGGCCTACAGGAATTACTGATGAATATAGAGTGTAAAGAAAGGGAAAGAATCTACCTGTAGGATAAATTCTATTAAGTGGGATTACTTAACTATGTCTATGACATATTTCAACATCAGAAAATTTGAACCCAGTGGTGCTGGGCAGCTATTTGTGTCATGGCACTGACTGCTTTTTTTTTGGCTTATCATACTGTTCATGGGGTTCTTGTGGGGAGAACACTGAAGTGGTTTGCCATTCCCTTCTCCAGTGGACCATGTTTTGTCAGAACTTGCCACTATGACCCTTGTGTTTTGGGTGGCCCTGAATGACATGGCTCATAGATTCATTGAGTTATGCAAGCCCCTTTGCCACAAGACTGTGATCCATGAAGGGGCTCAACTCAGTGGACACGAATCTGAGCAAACTCCAGGAGACCTGAAGGACAGGAAAGCCTGGTGTGCTGCAGTCCATGGGATCACAAAGAGTCGGACATGACTTAGTGACTGAATGATGACTAAATGACCAAGAGCACCAGCCTGGAAGTCTACCTGGATAAGCAACAATGTGGATCCTACTCGTGGCTTTTTGCTCCAAATCACCATCCATGTACCAGGCATGAAAACTGCCACATAAAATCTCTGAAAATTAGCTCCATTTTTGAAGGGGGATTCTTACTGCCACAGTTCTTCAAAGTATATGCCGTGAATTTTCTGTAACTATTACCAAATAGGAGTTTTGAAAGTAAAATAAATATTTCAAAATTATCCATAATTTAAACAATTTTGATCAACCTAGTAAGAGAAATGATCTGATCTTTCGCACTATAGAAAATAGTATAAAAATGTTGTTACACAAAGAGGCGATTAAAGATCACACAGCCAAAATGTAAGGGAAGAAGTATGATAGAAATGTGTCAGGAAGGTGATGATTAAAATGTTACATGACCTTTCTTGATTTTTGCGATGATTATGGTATTTGTCAGCATTTTTAAATTTGCAATTCATTGTTATTTCTCAGCCTAAATGAATATTTATTGTCACACTCAATTTGTATTTTAATTTTGTATTATTTATGTAAAGAGGGGTCTGCAAATCATTTAAGCTTTAGGCCTAAAAAATCTGCCCCTGGCTAGTGGCATCACTTACAAGATGGGGAAGTCTTGGCAGGGAGCAGAAGATTGTTGTTGTTTTGGGGGCTGTGGTATTGGGTGGGTTCTCAGTAGTGGTTTTTGTTTTTTGTTTTTTGGAAGGGATGAGCCTAGGTTAAGTTAGAAATGATCATTAGACATCCAAATGGAGCTAGACAATTGAATCAATAGGTCTAGAGCTCAAGAATTCTGGGTTGGAGACATCAGATTGAGCATAATTAATGCACAGCTGGTGTTTAAAGCCCAAGAGTCTATGAAATTAGCTGGGGAAGGAGTTTATAGAGATGGAAGAGAAGCAGGTTCCTGACAGAACTCTCGGGTCATCAATGTTTAGATATTTAGTTAAAAAAAAAAAAGACTCAAGAGAAGAGGCTTGGCAGCAATAGCTGAGTGGGGAAGCCAGGAAAGTGGGAGCCCAGAGGCCTGGAGGAAATGACTCCATGGAAATGGGGAGGTCAGTCAGGCCAAACTCTGCTGCAAGGCCAAGAAAGACAAAGATGGAGCTGGCCCAGGGTTTTGGCCACTGGTAACTCTGACAAGAGTCATTTCCCTAAAGTGGTGGATAAAGAACAACTGGGTGTGGAGAGTTTGGGAGAGTGTGGACGATGAGGAAGCAATGGAGATGCCTGGAGACATCCCTATTAAAGAGTGTAGCTGTGGTGGGAGCAGAAGAAGGCAACAGTAGCTAGAGGAGTATGGGCCCAAAGGAATGCAGTTGGATTTTCACTTTAAATGTGTGATATTCAGGCATATATGTGTGTGGATGGGAATGAACCAGTAGAAAGGAAAACTGATGATGCAGGAAAGAATGGGGATAATTGCTGAGGAATCTGGGTCCAGATGGACACATTTAGCTTAAGTGAGAGCCAGGATGGAGGGATGGTGGAGAGTGTGGTTACCAACGCAGGTTGAGGATGGATCTGGTGCTGGGCACTGAGGTGTCCTCATCAGATCGCATCTATTTTCTCTGTATAGCATGGACATTTGGAGTCAGAGAACAGCTCTTCTCTTCTGACTATTGGGGATGAGGAACAAGAGAAAAAAGTGTTGAAGATTTGAGGTGAAAAAAGAAACGTAAATAGTTCTTGAGTGGAAAAGCAACACAGCTTTGCTGTTTGTACTGTTTTTGTTGCTTAGTCACTCAGTCGTTTCCGACTCTTTTGTGAACCCATGGACAATAGCCCGCCAGGTTCATCTGTCCAAAGGATTGTCCAGACAAGAATACCGGAATGGGTTGCCATTTCCTTCTCCAGGGAATCTTCCCAACCCAGGGATCGAACCTGTGTCTCCTGCATTGGCAGGCAGGTTCTTTACTACCGAGCCACAGGGGTGGCCTGCTGCTTGTATACTTTTCTACAAAATTGTAAGCTCTTTGAGGGATGAGCCTGTGATACCCATTTCCAGAAACCCTATAGAGCCAATATGGCATCTGGCACAAGCAGGCCCCTGAGGCACTCCTGTTGGATAGGTGGGTGGGTGGACTAATGGGAGCAGTCTTAGAGAAATCCAAACGTAGAAATAAACTTCATCAAATGAAGTAAAAGACTCCACCCAATGATGTGGGGCAGGGAGGATATGAGTGATCAGGAGGATTTTCCATGGGAGTGTGGCATGAATAAAGATGTAAGTGTAGCATCTTCTGGGAAGACTTTTCCCCAACTTGGGCAGAGATATGCATGTTTGAGACTATGGGGAGATACATTCATGTGTGTTGGTGAGAGAGGCCCAAGTGTGCTGTGCCTTGAAGGTTGTGCTAAGGAGTTTGGATTCCAGCTGAAATTAGCAGCATGTATGTGGTGCCCAGGCTGTGACTTTTATTTGAAGTCTTAATGAATACAACCTGGAAAAACTGAAATTTTAAAACCACTACTAGTTTCATGTCACTCAAAAAGTAGAAACTTAAAAAAGTACAGACTTCTGTTTCTTGGGAAGCCATCTGAATGGGTCTTTATACTACAAAAGTGTAAAATGTGTGGCTGTCTAAAATGAAGATGGTATTAACTCCAGAGGCTAAGCTCCTCTGTAAGACAAGGGAACAGGTTACTGCTGAGGGTGCAGAAAGAGTTGCATCTCTGCAGATATTTCCCTCAGAAAAATGGTTTCTTACACCCACTGGCAGATGCTTGTGTTCTATTTGGATGGATGTGTTCTTGTTCAGGCAATGTTCATAGGAGGCCAAAGGCAGAAGGGTGGGAATGGTGAGTGGAAAATGACTTCACCTTACCAAGGGGACTGGTTTGAGTTTGGCAGGATTTAACCTGGTCTGAACTTCTGTCTCCTGCCCATCATATCAATGAAGATCGATTAGCCCAGAAAGTACTATTATAAGAGTACTGTATTATGATGTGGTTGTCCAGAAATCCTCCTGCAGAGGAAAGCTATGTTTCTCTTGAAAGGAATGAATATCATTGCTGTCAATCACCCAGGGAAGAGCTAGATCGTAGAACAGGAAATAAGGATTGGGAAGGTTGATCTTAGACTAGAGAAGAGGAGAAATTCCTTTCATTCACTGGGACTTGGGTAATGGGTCTGCATGCTTTGAGTACGTCCACAGATGGGTGTGATGACTGTTTTGTAGGCAGGTCAAATTTTAAACAACTGTAAGTCAGTATATCAGCCTGTATATTCAGAGAAACCATATCTCTTAGTCCCCTCAGGTTGAGGAAAGTCTCAGTCTTCTTCCTGTGCTTCCCCCAGCCTTAAGTCAAGTTCAGCCTAAGCAAGGTAGTGGGGAAAGAAGAATGCACTGGAACATGTTTGGGTCCTAATGAGGAAGGGCAGAACAGGGCCTTTCTCAGAGGCCAGTGTGATGAAAGCATTATACAAAACTGCCACATGCCACAGCACAGCGATCCCTGGGGCCCATGGGCAGCAGGGTGGGAGCTTGGTGGTTTTCCAAGGATGTTATTAGACACGAGACATCAGATCCCCTGTAAGGGATTCTCTGAAATAACTGGGAGAGATTCTACAGAAGCCAGTGGCCAAAAATCGTACTTTAGCAATTTAATAAAAAGTGTTAGGGTTTAAGTAGGTCATATAAAGCAATTCCATATCCCTCTTCCAAATTTGAAATGGATAGAGATTTAGACATAGGGGTCAAAATACGAAAATATCAGCCCATTGTCACCAGCACTGACTTGGATGTTGCATGCAAATGACAGCAAATGACCAGACAGCAGACGCACCAGCCCTGCAGGGGCAGTATTCCTTGGAGGAAAACACAGAGACAGAAGCCGTAGAAGACGTGGGTGCCCACTGCCCTCTGCCTTCTAGGCATGATCAGTGGGCCAGATGTCAGATTCCAGGAAAACAGACCCTGACTCTTAGGCTGTGAACTTTTAAAGATATGTTTTTTAAGGAAACAGGCTTCCCTGGTGACTCATATGGTTGAGAATCTGCCTGCAATGCAAGAGACCTGGGTTTGATCCCTGGGTCAGGAAGATCCCCTGGAGAAGAGAATGCCTACCTACTCCAGTATTCTTACCTAGAGAATTCCATGGACAGAGGAGCCTGGTGGACAGTAGCCCGCCAGGCTCCTCTGTCCATGGGGTCACAAAGAGTTGGACACTACTGAGCGACTAACACTTTCATTTACACTATTAAGAAAACACCAAGCCATCCTCTGGAGTATTTGGTGGTCAGAGTACAACACAAGTTTCTAGTATAGTAGAACCCTGACTCTGGCCCCTCCCTTTGTATAATTGGCTCTTGGGTGTTGGGGAGGGGTGGGTTCAGGCTTTGCCTCTGCAGCTGTAGCAGCCCAGGATTCAGGACCTTTCTCCTGGCCTGTTCTGGAGGCTGCATCCAAGCCTAGAGATTACCTAGGACTGGCTGCTTTCAGCCCGGGGCTGTAAATTGCTTCCTGAGATCTTTGCAGCCAACTCCTTTTCTAGAAGGCTGATTGGTAAATATCAGTCTCAGACAAATTAAGACATATCTTTCTGAGCCTCACCCAACTGCAGGCCTTCTTGGGGAGGGGCAAGGTCTACCTAAGTGAGTTTACTTGTCAGTGGAGCAGAAAATGTGCATGTCCCGAGGCAGGCTACTGTGAAAGAGAATATCCAGAGAAGGCTGAATTTCAGTCTTCTCCCAAATCATCAATCAGCTTATTCATTCATCTACCCTTGGGGAGGAGGAGTAAAGAGTTGGAAAGTCTTCAGAAAAACCTTCCACTGATGCTTTCTGTTCCTGGGGAAGGAATACAAGTTTCTTGTCCTTTACGGAAATGTACAGAAGCTCTGAATTAAAAGTAAATTGGATCTAAAAGTTCTGGACATGATGGTGATGGTTCCACAACAATATAAATGTATTTAAAACCACTGAACCATTCACTAAAAAATGGTTAAAATGGTAAATTTTAGTTATGTATGTTTTTACTGTTGTAAAGCAAACAAATGGACAAAGTGAATCTAATCCTAGTTTTTGTTTTGCTTTATTTTGAACAGTTAATATATTCACAAGATTTTAAATTTAAAAAATGAAATGGCACCTCTTCTGTCTTTCTGAGCCAATCCATTTTCTTCTCCAGAGGCAAACAATAAATACCAGCATTTTGGTATTCTTTCAGAGATATTTTATGCAGACACAAGCAAATACTTATAAAAAAGTGGGTTTTTTTTGACACAAATGGTATCAAACTTACACTGCTCTACAGTTTGCTTTTTCAGCTTAATGAAATTTATTGAGGAGCATTTCAGATCAGCATATCAGAGTTCCAGCATTCATAGCTACCTATTTTGCCATGCATGGATGGCTCACAGTTGATTTAATTAGTCCTCATTTAGAGTGCAAATCTAGATGTTTCTACCCTTTTACTATCCCAAACACTAAAGAACCTCTAATATGTTTCATTTCTCACCTGTATCTTGGAGAAGGCAATGGCACCCCACTCCCGTACTCTTGCCTGGAAAATCCCATGGACGGAGGAGCCTGGTAGGCTGCAGTCCATGGGGTTGCTAAGAGTAAATTCCCAAACATGGAATTATCTAACCATGGTTTTAATCGTTTTTAACATAGGCAAACTTAACTCTAATACTCTTTTTAAAATTAATTAATTTTCTTCTGGTTCCACTGGGTCTTCGTTGCTGTACTCGGGCCTTCTCTAGTAGTGGTGAGAGGGGACAGCTCTGCTGCAGTGGCTTCTCTTGTTGCAGAGCACAGGCTCTGGTGCATGGGCTTCAGTAGCTGCAGTACATGCAGCAGCTGTGGCGCACAGGCTTAGTTGCTCTGTGTCAAGTAGAATCTTCCCAGACCGGGGATCGAACCCACGTGCCCTGCATTGGCAGGTGGATTCTTACCTACTGTACCACCGGGGAAGTCCTTAACTTTTAGTACTCTTCAATAGACACTGGAACTGAGTAAGATCTCTAATCTGACAAGCTAGCCAGAAAAGTGGTGATATGTATCCCACTCATAAACCAATGCACCACACTTCTGTATGTGTAATAAAGTGGGAAAACCATCAAGTGAACCCCAGAAATAATGTCCATTTGCAAAGAGAAGCTCTTTCTGACAGCAGTCTGGTCAGTCTATAACTGCCTGACTATACAGGTGTTTTCCTTAAATAATTCCTTACATTTTCCCCAATATAATTTCCTCATATTTCTATATATGTTATCTGTTTTGTTCTATAATAATTCAAGAACCCCATTAAGTTATCCAGAGAAAATGACTACATGCTATGAGAGGTAAGAAAATAAAAGAATAGAGACCAAGTGAAATTGCAGCTAGTTTGATGTCACCCAGCAAGTTAGTGGGAGAGTCTGGATTAAGATTCAGGCTAAAAATAATAATAGGGACTTCCCTGGAGTCCAGTAGTTAAGACTTCGTCTTCCAGTGCAGGGGAATGTGGGTTCTATCCCTGGTCTGGAAGCTAAGATCCCACATGCCGCTGGCAAAAAAAAAAAACAAAAAAAAACTTAAAACAGAAGCAATATTGTAACAAATTCAATAAAGACCTTTAAAAAGTCCACATTAAAAAAAAAATAACTAAGCTCAATAACCTAATTCTGTGCCTTTTCACTAATCTGTATTGTCCTATTTATCCAGCTCTCAGCAATAAAGGAACTGTTCTGAACATACTGGGCTTGGGAGAGGTCTCAGTTTATAGGTGGCCAACGACTGCCTCACTGTTTATAACTTTGCCCTGATGCTCCCTTATGCTGAAGATGAACAGAAAGGATCTCTCAGGAATAAAAGGTAAGTCTGAGCTTTGGTTGATACCACTACCCAGGAGGAACCAGAGGGGAATGAATTTTGATTTTGCACCACGGGAAACACTTTTTCATATTATGTGCACGAAAATGCTATGAGCTACTTAAAACCCTTGCCATGCAATGCAATGCAGGGTGGCATGGAAAAGAACAACTCCAGCACTGCAAGCCATTCTGGGGTCACCAGACAATAGCCATTGTACCGATGCAGTAACTGTGTGTATGTATTTGGTCAACAAGGGATTTACTCAGGCTAATCTTTGAGCCATAGTAGACACAGTTAACGAATTCTTCAAAGTTAGTATTTCTAACCTTGGTCTATGAAAGAGTCTGTTCTGAGTGCTGTAACAAGCTAGCCTCCAACCTTACACCTACCTCTGTCACGGTGAGATAGTAGCTGTGTGGGACGGGGGTTGGGGGACTGTACTCCTGGTGATCACAGAGGTGATGTCATCACCAGGGCTCAGTGAATGGTTCCCATTGCTTGGGAGGCTAGGAAATGAGTTTTCCAGTGTGCTTGGGAGAAAAAGAAGAATTAGGGTAAATACAGCAGTCTCTGGAGAAAGAAGTGGCAACCTACTCCAGTGTTCTTGCCTGGAGAATTCCATGGACTGAGGAGCCTGGCGAGCTACAGTCCGTGGGGTTGCAAAGAGTCAGACATGACTGAGCGATTAACACACACACAGAGCAATCTCTGTGCCCTATCAACATAAATAATCTTAGAATTTCAATGGTAAAGGACAGTGAAGAGGGCACCACATAGACAAGAACTGAGACAATGAAAAGAAAAAAGATCTGAACAGAATCAGATAGAGATACACAGACAAATCTCTGGTGAAAAAGAATGTGGAAACAGATTCCGTAATTAGGCTGTCTATTACGGATGACTTTGAGACTTGTAACAAACTGCACATCCTTCTCACTTCATAACTGGAGTCAGTCATTCTCAGTTGGCCATTTATAAGGTCGTGGGTTAAAGAACCATATTGGGTATTTCTAACATGAGGTGTTTGGGCAGGGAGAGTCTTACAACTGAGGTCAAGATTCTCGGCCCAGGACACAGAGCAAGAAGGGGTTCGCCTTCAGGATGGCCACCCTGGGCAGATTTATTCCTATGTGCCGTGCTACATACCTCTCTTCAAGCCTGGAAAAACGAGTGAGTGAGCAGGCATCAAACGCAGAGTCCCTGGCAGAGTTATTCTAAAACCACACACCAAGACAAATCTCAGGGCAGTTAAAAAACAAACAACAATAACCGAGGCATCCCAGCTATTCTAAATAGGGCGGGAGCTTCATTACTTCAAACCCAAATTCCTGTGAACTTGGCAACCTCTCAAGTCTGAAACAAACCTCCCTTGCCAGCCACGATGTTTAAACAAAGCTAAGCCCTATCCTCTGAAGTAGAAGCCTTGGCTAACCTCAGAAATGTGTCTGTGTAGGGGGGCCCATGACAGTGGGTTTATGAGAATGTGACTGTGTTAGAGTGTGTGTCTGGTTCATTGTGTGTATTTGTGTTACTCTGTGTAGCTGCATGTGTGTGTCTGCATGTTTGTGAAATCCAGACCAGGAGAGAGGAAGGTAACTCAAGGGGCTCCAAGTTTTACCTTAAATCATGTGAAACTCTAGTTAATTGGCTGAAGGTAAAAAGAAACCTACAGGGAACTGACATTAGGGCCATTAAGAACCTCCCAGAGGACCTAACGTTTGCTGGCTCTGTAATCACAAGCACCTGCAAAGTTCTGCCTGGCTGAGGACCGAGCAGGGTACACCTGGCAGCCAATATCTGCCTGGAGGAAGGAAGACAGGACTGCAACCCAGCAGAGGAGTGCCAGCCCCTCACCTGTGCTCTGCCATCACACTCAGGTGCACTGTGCGTGGGTCTGCCTGTCAGCTGGCACTGAATCCTACCACCCCGTTCCAGGCCTGACTATCTGCTCTGTGTTCCCAGAGACCTGTTGCCCCTGCCTGTGTGCACCCAGGAAGACCCTGGTTTCTATAACAACAGACCCCGTGCCCCCAGAGTTTCCTCTCACTCTGAGTTTAGGCCACCTGCCAATCTGCCCCGACTCTGCCCAGCCCTCAGCCTGCCCATGCTTGTCCCCACCCAGACACCAGCACTGAGCATAAGTGTTTCCCACGGGTGCAAAGAGGAAAATGGAGAATCAGTAAATGTCAATAAAAGGAGAGCTTCTAAGTCATTCTAATCTTGGCGCAGTTCGTATTGCCTTCACCATTGCCTTATCTAGGTTCTTGAAAGCTTATAGCGAGATTAGGAAATCGGCCATCATTGCCTTGCAGTGACATATTTTGCAATAGTCTTTTTGAACGGCAGTTGATTCAAGATGTTTTCAGATCTAGACGCAGCATCGTGCCACATTTATGGCCGTGATACCTTTTGCTGGAGTTGTCTTTTCACTTGTAGGGTTTTTCTCAGAGTCCGTCTTGGCGAGAAGAGAGCAGGTGAAGTGTTGCTCTGTGACCTTGCTGCAAACTGGAAGGAATCATGCTTTCAAGTCTGAAGGATCGTGACTGTTGTATTGTGACCATATTCACATTTGCAGTCTTTCTCATAACTAGAAGAGCCACTTGACAAATGTGTGCTCTGAAGGCGCCAATAGAACTGCCTATTCCAATGTGGCTCTGGGCGCTGCAGGCTGCATAAGCAATTGCCCTTACAGCTGGAGGGCCAAGCGTGAGCATCGGTCCTTTGGGTGGATTCGGAGCTGGTTCCTTCCCCACCAATCTCAGTTGCTAAGAGCAGGTGACCTCACAAACCATTTTAGCAACTTTCACTGCTGGGAATCATTCTCTTGGGAACCTCAGAAGCTGGCAAAGTAAATCTTGTGCTCTGTTTATATTCTGATAACACTGACTAAAAACCTCTCCTTTAAGAGGAAAGGTTTATCCCAAACAAAGGCAACTGACGAAAGAGATTCCTGTCATGTGGCTTTGAAGGTGTTAATGGAATAATAGAAATTGCTTAAATTTTGATAAGGGTTCCAGAGTTCTCTTCTGAGCTCCATTTCATTTGATATTTGCAGTTACCACGTGAAAGAGGCAGGGGTGACCTTGACCAGCTTCCCTATCAGCAGCTCAGTGGGATTAAATGACTTGCCAGTGTCACAAGGTAAGTCATTGGCACCGCTTGCAATGCAAACATTCTGACAAATAAGTTAGCTGGCTTTCTATTCTGCCACTCCACTAAACTAAAATAATCCTGTGGTTTAAAAAAGAAAATGTAATGGCCACTCATGCACAAGCCCCTGGAAAATTCACAGGCTAATGACAGGGGTCCATTTCGGTGATGAAAGTAAATACTGAGCTGCTGATTTTGAGCAAAAGCAGCCGATGCAAGTCAACATGAAATATTCATATATTCATCCATTTGAAAGAAATCTGATGGCAGGAATTTGCTCCCAAATTCTCAGATTTTTGCATGTGCCAGCATCTGTACAAATGCATGTCATTCTCTGCAACCTCCATGCCCATAGGAGACAGATTCCCTGAGCATGAAGATGAGACAGGACTAGAGATAATTTTGTGCCACCCATTCTGTTGGAGGGTGGGGGTGGGAAGAGATGCAGAGAGCAGTGCTTTATCCAAGGTAAGAAGTGTCAGAAGTAAGACCAGACCCCAGACTTTCAGACACCACAGTCAGTTCGGAGTGATACCTCTGAGCCCTTGACTGGTTCCAAGTCACTAAAGTACCACTATATTATGCTCAGGGCAGTACTTAAGCAGATGAGTGCAGTCAGGCCCTTTTAGCAGGATGTAGAGCAACAAAAGCTGGAATCAAAGGCCTGTGGCTTGTTTAAGGTTGTTCTGACAGCAGGTCTTTCCAGAGGGCAGGCTCACAGCAAATCAACCTCAACTCTGCTTTGTCCCGGAGCCTCAGGCCTTGGTGTGTGAAGCCAGAGCTGGCTGGTGCCCGGTGTGGTGTGATGGTGGGGACAGGGTTTGGCCCTGGGCTCCCCGTGCTTTCCACATGGCTTCATTTATCAGCCAGGACACAGTGCGAGTCCCAGAAAACCAGGCCAAAACAATTGTGACCAATGGCGCAAGGGGTGACGGTATTTATTCAGGGGCTTTCTCAGAAGGCTTTCCAAATATTGCATGGGGAGATTTATTTTCAAATCTCAGTCCAAGACCAAAGCACTCAGAGTTATGTCAGCCTCTTTGCTCAAAGTGTCCCTGAGCTGCTTTCAGCAAGCTTCTCAAAGAATCACAGACTCAGGGTTTGGACTGTCTCTGAAGGAATGGTCTGAGTCCAGGCTCTATAGGAAACTTTCCTGTGCGTCTCTGCACCAGGGGCTTAATCAGATAAACCTGTGCTGGGTGGGGGCTGCTTTCATGGACCAGCAGATGCCACGCATACTGCTCCAATCTTCACCTCAGGACCAAGGCACATCCTCCCAGAGGTATGAGCAGTGTTGGCGGTAGATGGCCCACAGCTGAGTTCCTCCCCAGGGATTATCTTTTGATAATCACTCAAGATTACAACAACCTGCGTCTGATGGCTGGTCATTATTGGGGGTAAAAAGCATTGGCCCTTTTGCTCAATTCAGGACATTTTGCAGGGCCACCCCAACTCCACAGCTCCCTGTGGGATGGCTGGGGCCTCTGTGCTACTGCCCCAAAGTACAATTCCCCCCTCTGCCCAGCCTGCTTCCCTCACCCCTGTACAGTGGTGTTCCCCAGAGGGGCCCCCCCAACCCCCCAGATTTACAAGCAAATTTTTGTCCCAGAATATCAGTATACACTCCCTCTCACCTTCTTCTGGGCCAGAATCTTGACCCTTGTCAAATGACCGTCACCATCTAGGCCATATCAAAATGCCTAGAAACCTCTTTTGATCAAAACAACCAAAGAAATCTGCATTAGTTTCCTATGACTGCCGTAACAAATTATTAATACAATGAACTTGGTGGGCCAGAAGCCGGAAATCAGCTTCACTGGGCCAAAAGCAGGGTGTTGGTAGGGCTGGGCTCCCTTTGGAAGTTCTTGGGGAGAATCCATTCCTCGCCTTTTTCAGTTTCAAGAACTGAATTCTTTGCATTCCTTGGCCCAAGGCCTCTTCCTCCATTTCAAAAGCCAGCCACAGAGCATCTTGCTTCAGTGGTCACATTCCTTCTCCTCTGTGTCAGAGCTCCCTCTGTCTCCCTCTTATAAGGACACTTGTGACTGCATTTAGGGCCCAGCTGGATAATCCCAGATAATCTCCCATCAAGAGCCTAAATCTGAGCCCACAGCAAAGTCTCTCTTGCCATACATGGCAGCATTTACAGATTCTGGGGATTAGACCTGGATATCTTTGTAGGTCATTGTTTAGCCTGCACAGAATCACTGAGTAAACCCTGGGGGACACACACTCTGATTTCGATGTGTAGTTTATAGTTGTTTACTTGAAAGTGAGGCGGCCTCCAGATCTTCTTTTTGCAGTCCATTTGTTATTGTTCCAATTAGCCTGGTCTCAGCTGGGAAAACTATTTCGTTTTAAAAAATTAGAGATTAATTACTTTACAATATTGTGATGGTTTCTGCCATACATCAACATGAATTGGCATTAGGTATACATATGCCCCCTCTCTCTTGAACCCCACCTCCCACCTTCCTTCCCATCCTACCCCTCTAGGTTGTCACAGAGCACTGGCTTTGGGTTCCCTGTGGAATACGTGGAACTCCCCCTGGCTATCAGTTTTATATATGGTAATGTATGTGTTCCAATGCTATTCTCTCATATCATCCCACCCCCTCCTTCCCCTACTGTGTTCAAAATGTCTGTGTCTCCTTTGCCAACCTGCAAGTAGGGTGATCATTACTATCTTTCTAGATTCCAGGTGTGCACGTTAATATATGATATTTGTCTTTCTCTGGCTCTGAAGTGATATTACTTCACTCTGGCTCTAGGTTCATCTACCTCATTAGAACTGACTCAAATGTGTTCCTTTTTATCGATGCGTAATATTCCATTGTGTGTATATGTACCACAACTTCCTTATCCATTCATCTGTCAGTGGACATCTAGGTTGCTTCCATTGTACATTATTCCATTGCGACAATAGTCCTAGCTGTAGTAAATAGTGCTGCAGTGAACGCTGGGTGTCAGGAAGCATTTAACAGAAGGCTTCCTGTGTGCTGTTTTGGATCTTCAGGAATTCTCTGTTTCTTATTAATTGCTGCTGCTGCTAAGTCGCTTCAGTCGTGTCTGTCTCTGTGCGACCCCATAGACGGCAGCCCCCCAGGCTCCCCCATCTCTGGGATTCTCCAATCAAGAACACTAGAGTGGGTTGCCATTTCCTTCTCCAATGCATGAAAGTGAAAAGTGAAAGTGAAGTCACTCAGTCATGTCTGACCCTTAGTGACCCCATGGACTATAGCCTACCAGGCTCCTCTGTCCATGGGATTTTCCAGGCAAGAGTACTAGAGTGGGTTGCCATTGCCTTCTCCGATTAATTCCTGAATACCCAGGAATTAAGAGGAGAGGCAAGCCTCTCCCAGGGGCTGAGGAATCCAGGCATTTCCTTCATTAGTTT
The DNA here is from genome assembly GCF_055505025.1 of Bos grunniens. NCBI lineage: Eukaryota > Metazoa > Chordata > Mammalia > Artiodactyla > Bovidae > Bos > Bos grunniens. Next base: position 12,948,898 of record NC_141190.1, read on the forward strand.
TTCTATACAGTAGTAAGTACCCTCTTCCTTTTTATGAACTATATGGTAAAAGTGATTATTTACAACTCTCTCTCTTTCATATGGATGACCTCATGGTTCCTTGATAACTTGTAAGTTTTGATTTTATCTCTGCTGAAAATAGCTGCCTTGTAAGACAGTATAAATACTCACACAATGTTGAATAAAACACCTTCGCTCCATTAGAGCTCTGGTCCCTGTGTCTTTCTCTCTCTCTCTCTCTCTCTCTCTTTCTCTCTCTCTCTCTCTCCTCTTTTTCAGGCTGATTCCCTGGAGCAGAGGCCCTCTGAGTTCACTTTCCTGCCCGGGCTTCTAAGACCCTCTCGAGAAGGCGCTCTGCACCTTCACCCCATTGAGAGGGCGCCTGAGGCCTTCGTGAACCAGAGCAACCCCCATGCAGGGGCTTTATTGGTTTTCTGCATAAACCAAGGAATATCAGCCTCTTTCTCTCTCCTTTACTTTCTTATCGAACGACTCCAGACCACCAGGTTCTGGTCCATTAAAGGACCTCAACAACTGGGGTACATGTGTCTTTTTCAATTCTGGGGAAACCTACTTCTTGATTCTGGCTTTTATTATTAAACAACAGCAATTCTTACTTCTTACCTGCTAGTGCTAGAACTCATTCTCTCTCCCTCTCTTCCTTTCTACGCCTCTAACCCACCAAATTATGTGTCTTCAGTCACCTTGGTGGTTGTCTGTTCTATGCTGGAATAACATTCTTAGGCATGCTATGGCCTGGGGTGTGGACAGAGTGGGCAAGGGAGGGGAGTGGAATAGTCGTTCAAGCCCAATTATCAGATTCCTGTCACCTCTATAAAGCATCCTCACTCAATAGCAACTTGGGATGATACTATATGAACCTTCAGATAGGGATTTGAAGATCAGTCTTCACATGGTCATTGACCAGAAGGAAGGCTGATCTGAAATTTTGGTAGTTCCAAGAAATCCTCTGCAATCTCATTTCTTCCCCTGCCCCTAATTCTTTTAATATATTTTTTCTACCTTTTTTTTTTTTTTAATGGACCATGTTTCTTGGTCTGTATATTTATCTTCCCCATCTTTTATCTTCCCCAAAAGAAGACTGTGAGCTTCTGTTTTTTAAAGAGTTTATTTTTTTACAGCATTATGGGGGTCACAGTAAAACTGAGAGAAAGGTACAGAGATTTCCCATATATCCCCTGCAACCCCACACATGTATCAGATCAGGTCAGATCAGTCGCTCAGTCATGTCCAACTCTTTGCAACCCCATGAATTGCAGCACGCCAGGCCTCCCTGTCCATCACCAACTCCTGGAGTTCACTCAGACTCACATCCATCGAGTCAGTGATGCCATCCAGCCATCTCATCCTCTGTCATCCCCTTCTCCTCCTGCCCCCAATCCCTCCCAGCATCAGAGTCTTTTCCAATGAGTCAACTCTTCGCATGAGGTGGCCAAAGTACTGGCGTTTTAGCTTTAGCATCATTCCTTCCAAAGAAATCCCAGGGCTGATCTCCTTCAGAAGGGACTCGTTGGATCTCCTTGCAGTCCAAGGGACTCTCAAGAGTCTTCTCCAACACCACAGTTCAAAAGCATCAATTCTTCAGCACTCAACCTTCTTCACAGTCCAACTCTCACATCCATACATGACCATGGGAAAAACCATAGCCTTGACTAGACGAACCTCTGTTGGCAAAGTAATGTCTCTGCTTTTGAATATGCTATCTAGGTTGGTCATAACTTTCCTTCCAAGGAGTAAGCAAGCGTCTTTTAATTTCATGGCTGCAGTCACCATCTGCAGTGATTTTGGAGCCCCCAAAAATAAAGTCTGACACTGTTTCCACTGTTTCCCCATCTATTTCCCATGAAGTGGTGGGACCGGATGCCATGATCTTAGTTTTCTGAATGTTGCGCTTTAAGCCAACTTTTTCACTCTCCACTTTCACTTTCATCAAGAGGCTTTTGAACTCCTCTTCACTTTCTGCCATAAGGGTGGTGTCATCTGCATATCTGAGGTTATTGATATTTCTCCCAGCAATCTTGATTCCAGCTTGTGTTTCTTCCAGTCCAGCGTTTCTCATGATGTACTCTGCATATCAGTTAAATAAACAGGGTGACAATACACAGCCTTGACGAACTCCTTTCCCTATTTGGAACCAGTCTGTTGTTCCATGTCCAGTTCTAACTGTTGCTTCCTGACCTGCATACACATTTCTCAAGAGGCAGATCAGGTGGTCTGGTATTCCCATCTCTTTCAGAATTTTCCACAGTTTATTGTGATCCACACAGTCAAATGCTTTGGCATAGTCAATAAAGCAGAAATAGATGGTTTCCTGGAACTCTCTTGCTTTTTCTATGATCCAGCGGATGTTGGCAATTTGATCTCTGGTTCCTCTGCCTTTTCTAAAACCAGCTTGAACATCAGGAAGTTCATAGTTCACATATTGCTGAAGCCTGGCTTGGAGAATTTTGAGCATTACTTTACTAGTGTGTGAGATGACTGCAGTTGTGCAGTAGTTTGAGCATTCTTTGGCATTGCCTTTCTTTGGGATTGGAATGAAAACTGACCTTTTCCAGTCCTGTGGCCACTGCTGAGTTTTCCAAATTTGCTGGCATATTGAGCGCAGCACTTTCACAGCATCATCTTTCAGGATTTGGAATAGCTCAACTGGAATTCCATCACCTCCACTAGCTTTAATCAACATGCCCCACTAGAGTGCTACATTTGTTGCAATCAGTGAACCTACACTGATAAATTAGGTCACCCAGAGTCCATAGTCTGCATTAGGGTTCACTCTTGCTGCTCTGCATTCTATAGGTTTGTATGTGTAACAGACATGTATCCACCATTGTAGTATCACAGAGTAGTTTCATTGCCCGAGAAAACCCTCTGTGCTCTGCCTGTTTATCTTCCTCCGGGTCCCCCCAAACCTTGTTAGTCACTGATCCTTTTACTATGTGCATAGTGAGCTCGTTTTTTCCCTCTCTCTCCCAGTAAACCGATCATCTGGGGTCATCCTGGGAGTACATGGCCTCCGTGGAAGCCTGTGAACCACCTGGAATCACAGCGGCCCTGGTTACATCACGTGCACAGACAGGCGCTGCCATCCCGTGACACCTCGGCAATCAGAGGGAGCTTGTGACTGTCATCTGTAGACCTGACAGCCAAGCGTGTGGCCCTGGGGAAAGCCCTTCAGATGGGCCTTTCCTTGTTGCATTTATATTTAGCTCAAATGAAAAGCCACATTTGTTTCCCTCAGTGGCAGGTACCAAACAATAGCAAAAAAAAAAAGCTAAGGAATCATTATTACTGTTATCCTCATTAGGACATGTTGTCTTTGACTTTGGGACTACATGTCTCTGACAACTGACTTGCCTATACTTAGCCCAGGAATACGCATAAATGTTTGTTGTATAAAATTGTATTGAAGAAAATTCAGAGGGAAAAGACTTGAATTCTGGTTCTCAGATTTTTTAAAATGTTTCTATATTTTATTTTTTACAGTTAAGAACTATGTCAAACATATTGACAGGGTAGAAAAAAAAAAAGACCACCATATGCCCTCCATCCAGATTAAATAGCTTTTAACATTTTCCCATTTACTTTAGACCACTTATAACAGAAGCCAGATTAAAAAACTATATGTAACTACCCACTGTCTGTACTCCCCCTTCACTCTTATCCCTTCCCTTCTTCCCTCTGTAGAGGTATCTCTGCCTCCAGTTGATACATGTTGATCCCGTGTTTGATTCTGGACTTCTACTAAGCATCTGTAGGTCCAAAACAACAATTACTATCATTTTATGTACATTCAGAATTTACTTAAATGGAATCATATCGTCTGTATTCTTTTGCATCTTGCTTTTCTTACTTGAGGATTTATTTCAGACATTTGGTCAACTTGTAAGGATACAGTATATACCTCATTCATTCATTCTAACCACAGCTTCAGTTGAGTTCAGTTCAGTCGCTTAGTTGTGTCCGACTCTTTGCAATCCCATGAATCACAGCACGCCAGGCCTCCCTGTCCATCACCAACTCCTGGAGTTCACCCAAACTCATGTCCATCGAGTCGGTGATGCCATCCAGCCATCTCATCCTCTGTGGTCCCCTTCTCCTCCTGCTCCCAATCCCTCCCAGTATCAGAGTCTTTTCCAATGAGTCAACTCTTCGCATGAGGTGGCCAAAGTACTGGAGTTTCAGCTTTAGCATCAGTCCTTCCAGTGAACACCCAGTACTGATCTCCTTTAGGATGGACTGGTTGGATCTCCTTGCAGTCCAAGGGACTCTCAAGAGTCTTCTCCAACACCACAGTTAAAAACCATCAATTCTTCAGCGCTCAACTTTCTTTTTTTTTTTTTTTTTCAGCTTTCTTCACAGTCCAACTTTCACATCCATACATGACCACTGGAAAAACCATAGCCTTGAGTAGACGGACCATTGTTGGCAAACTAGTCTCTGCTTTTCAATATGCTATCTACGTTTGTCATAACTTTCCTTAAAGGAGTAAGCGTCTTTTAATTTCATGGCTGCAATCACCATCTGCAGTGATTTTGGAGCCCAAAAAAATAAAGTCTGACACTGTTTCCACTGTTTCCCCATCTATTTCCCGTGAAGTGATGGGACCAGATGCCATGATCTTAGTTTTCTGAATACTGAGCTTTAAGTCAACTTTTTTACTCTCCTCTTTCACTTTCATCAAGAGATTTTTTTAGTTCCTCTTTACTTTCTGCCATAAGGGTGGTGTCATCTTCATATCTAAGGTTATTGATATTTCTCCTGGCAATCTTGATTCCAGCTTGTGCTTCTTCCAGCCCAGAGTTTCTCATGATGTACTCTGCATAGAAGTTAAATAAGCAGGGTGACAATATACAGCCTTGACGTACTCCTTTCCCTATTTGGAACCAGTCTGTTGTTCCATGTCCAGTTCTAACTGTTGCTTCCTGATATGGATATAGGTTTCTCAAGAGGCAGGTCAGGTGGTCTGGTATTCCCATTTCTTCCAGAATTTTCCACAGTTTATTGTGATCCACACAGTCAAAGACTTTGGCATAGTCAATAAAGCAGAAATAGATGTTTTTCTGGAACTCTCTTGCTTTTTCCATGATCCAGCAGATGTTGGCAATTTGATCTCTGGGTCCTCTGCCTTTTCTAAAACCAGCTTGAACATCTGGAAGTTCACGGTTCACGTATTGCTGAAGCCTGGCTTGGAGAATTTTGAGCATTACTTTACTAGCATGTGAGATGAGTGCAATTGTGTGGTAGTTTGAGCATGCTTTGGCATTGCCTTTCTTTGGGATTGGAATGAAAACTGACCTTTTCCAGTCCTGTGGCCACTGCTGAGTTTTCCAAATTTGCTGGCATATTGAGTGCAGCACTTTCACAGCATCATCTTCCAGGGTTTGAAATAGCTCAACTGAAATTCCATCACCTCCACTAGCTTTGTTCGTAGTGATGCTTTCTAAGGCCCACTTGGCTTCACATTCCAGGATGTCTGGCTCTAGGTGAGTGATCACACCATTGTGATTATCCTGGTCATGAAGATCTTTTTTGTACAGTTCTTCTGTGTATTCTTGTCACCTCTTCTTAATATCTTCTGCTTCTGTTAGGTCCATACCATTTCTGTCCTTTATCAAGCCCATCTTTGCATGAAATATTCTCTTGGTATCTCTAATTTTCTTGAAGAGATCTCTAGTCTTTCCCATTGTGTTGTTTTCCTCTATTTCTTTGCATTGAGGAAGGCTTTCTTATCTCTCCTTGCTATTCTTTGGAACTCTGCATTCAGATGTTTATATCTTTCCTTTGCTCCTTTGCTTTTCGCTTCTCTTCTTTTCACAGCTATTTGTAAGGCCTCCCCAGACAGCCATTTTGCTTTTTTGCATTTCTTTTCCATGGGAATGGTCTTGATCTCTGTCTCTCGTACAATGTCATGAACCTCTGTCCGTAGTTCATCAGGCACTCTATCTATCAGATCTAGGCCCTTAAATCTATTTCTCACTTCCACTGTATAATCATAAGGGATTTGATTTAGCTCATAGCTGAATGGTCTAGTGGTTTTCCCACCTTCTTTAATTTAAGTCTGGATTTGGCAATAAGGGGCTCATGATCTGAGCCACAGTCATCTCCCAGTCTTGTTTTTGCTGACTGTATAGGGCTTCTCCATCTTTGGCTGCAAAGAATATAATCAGTCTGACTTCGGTGTTGACCATCTGGTGATGTCCATGTGTAGAGTCTTCTCTTGTGTTGTTGGAAGAGGGTGTTTGCTATGACCAGTGCATTCTCTTGGCAAAACTCTATTAGCCTTTGCCCTGCTACATTCCATATTCCAAGGCCAAATTTGCCTGTTACCCTAGGTGTTTCTTGCCTTCCTACTTTTGCATTCCAGTCCCCTATAATGAAAAGGACATCTTTTTTGGGTGTTAGTTCTAAAAGGTCTTGTAGGTCTTCATAGAACTGTTCAACTTCAGCTTTTTCAGTGTTACCGGTTGGGACATAGGCTTGGATTACTGTGATATTGAATGGTTTGCCTTGGAAATGAACAGAGATCATTCTGTCGTTTTTGAGATTGCATCCAAGTACTGCATTTCAGATTCTTTTGTTGACCATGATGGCTACTCCATTTCTTCTAAGGGATTCCTGCCCACAGTAGTAGATATAATGGTCATCTGAGTTAAATTCACCCATTCCAATCCATTTGAGTTCGCTGATTCCTAGAATGTCGACATTCACTCTTGCCATCTCTTGTTTGACCACTTCCATTTTGCCTTGATTCATGGACCTAACATTCCAGGTTCCTATGCAATATTGCTCTTTACAGCATCGGACCTTGCTTCTATCACCAGTCACATCCACAACTGAGTATTGTTTTTGCTTTGGGTCCATCCCTTCATTCTTTCTGGAGTTATTTCTCCACTGATCTCCAGTAGCATATGGGGCACCTACCGACCTGGGGAGTTCCTCCTTCAGAATCCTATCATTTTGCCTTTTCATACTGTTCACAACCACAGCTGAGCATACCACAATTTCTCCATTTTCCTTCCGAGGGACAGTCAGTTGCTTTGCTGTGGTTGTTGGTGTGAACGTGCCTCTGCATGTATCTTTGTGCACCTGTGCATAGTTTCTTTAGTGCCAATACCCAGGAGTGGAATTGGTAAGTAGCAGGGAATATATGCTTTCCTTTCCTTGATATTGACAAATTGCCTCCCAAGTGGTTATACCAATTCACATTCCTACCAGATTCCAAATTTCTATTTTCCTACATCCTCACCATCCTTTGTGAGACTTAAGTTTTTCCAGTCTGACAGATGTAAAGGCATTTTATTGTCTTAATTTACATTTCCCTGATTATATATAGGCTTAAGCACTTTTATATGTTTGCTAGCCAGGAATGTGTCTGCATGTATGTGTGTGTGTGTGTGAGTGAGAGAGAGAGAGAGAAAGGGAGAGACTAGTTCTAATCTTTTGCTCCTTTGAAAATGCTGGTTTATCCTTTTCTTATACATTTATAACTGTCCTTTATTTACTCTGGTTATTATTTGAATTGCAAATATCTTCTCCTGAACTGTATCTAGCCTTTTTATTTTGTTTATGATATCCTCTGTTATAAATAATTTCTAAAACTTAATGTAATCAAAATCATAGATCTTTTAAAGATTTGGGGATATTTGTTATTTATTTAAGAAATCTGTTCATGATTCTATATCCAAGATATTCTCCCATATTGTTTCTTTAAAATTCTAAAATTTTGCTCTTCGCATTTAAATTTTTGTCCATCTGGAATTTACTTTTGCTTATATGGTGAAGTAGGAATCTAATTTTATCTTTTTCCAAATAGAAAGTTGAGTGTTTCAGCACTTCGTAAGGATAGTCCAGCCTTTCTCAGTGTTTGAAATGCCATTTCTGTTAGATACAAGTTCCCATGCATAAATGGGTCAGTTCTTAGACTCTCTATATCATTCTCTTGGTCCATTTGTTTATCCCTGTGCTATAAAGTAATTTTAACATTTTTATAGCTAATAACTACACTTAGCAGTTGATATAGTGAGTCCCTCATTCTTTGTCCTCAAATTTGTCTTTTTTTTTTTGTTTTGTTTTCCAGCTTTACTGAGATATAATTGATAATATTTTTAAGTTGTACAACATGATGATTACATATATATGTGTGTGTATATACACATATAGTCAAATGATTACCACAATAATGTTAGTTACCACATCCGTCACCTCACATAGCTACCATTTGTGTGTGTGTGTTGAAATATTTAAGATTTACTCTCAGCAATTTCAGATATATAATACAACACTGTTGATTATAGACTCAGATTTGTTTTGACTTCCATTAGTCATTATTCTTTCACTATTTAGGATTAGCTATTTGATTCCTATGAAAAATGCTATTGGAATCGATAACAGTAGTGCATCACGATAGATTAATAGGAGGAAATGCGGCCATTTGTATAAAATGGAGTCTTCCCAGTCAGAAATACATCTTTCTACATAGGCCTTCTTGATAAATGATATGTTTATATTATTTAATAGATTTATACATTTCCCTATAAAGACTGTATACATTTTTGTTAGCTGTATTGTGGAGTTTTTATAGTGCTCACGAATACCATAAATAGTATCTTTTTGAAAATTGTGTTTTCTAAATTTGTTGTGGGCTTCCCAGGCAGTGCTAGTGGTAAAGAACCCACCTGCCAATGCAGGAGACTGAGAGGCGGGTTCCATCCCTGGGCCAGGAAGATCCTTTGGAGGAGGGCATGGCAACCACTCCAGTATTCTTGCCGAGAGAATCCCAGGGACAGGGGGGCCTGGCAGGCTACAGTCCATAGCGTCAGAAACAACTGAAGACTTAACACCGTACACACAAACATTTGTTGCGGATATTCAGGAACCATTTTTTAAAATCCATTTTAAATTAGATAACTTGTTAATTTCCTTATTTCTTCTAATAGTTGCCTATTCTCTTCTCTTGAAATTTTGAAGATAATATCCATAAATAATGATACTCATTTTTCATTGTGAATCTTCATTAATTTTATTTCTTCTTATTGTCATTACTTCATCGGATAGTACTTTAAAAGTACCAGTGAATAAGGACTTTTGAGAATAGTTATCCTTGTCTCCTTCCTGAACATGAGTGAAATTATTTTAGAGATGTGTTGAGTAAAATTTCCACTATAGATTAATAGTAGATGAAGTTTACTGGGTTATTCTTTTTATTCCTAGTATGCTAAGGGAATTTGCTTATAAATAGGTATTGAACTTTATTAATATATTTTTTGCATCTTTTGAGGTGATCACATGTTATTTCTTATTCATCATGTGTGCAGCAAATTACATGAATAGCTTTCCTATTGTAGTCTATTTTTAAGTTTTCATTCTTTGAGTAACCCAACATGATTATGATGTATTATTTTAACACTGCTAGGTTCAGTTTGCTAATGTTTGATTTCAAAATTGTATATATTTTTTAACAAATGAAATTCTCCTATATTTTGTGTTTCTTTGTAATGTTTCTTCCAATTTCTGTTGTCAAGTTTATATTATTATCACATAATGAGTTGGAAAACATTTCTCTCTCTCTCTTTTTTATTTTTATTTTTTCTGGAACAGATTGCAAAAGATAGTAATTCAATTTTCCTTGAAAGTTGGGGAAAAATTTACCCATAAAACTCCCTGAGGTGTCAACTCTTTTTTTGCGGGGGGCGGGGGGGATAGATTTTTAAATTGCTAATTAAATACTTAAAAGGCCATATGTCCATTCCATTTTTCTTTTCTTTTTTTTTGAGTTATATTTTCTAGATGTGTTTCCATTTCACCTAAAATATCAGTATTATTATAATAAAGTCAAACATAGTAGTCCCATGCCTTGGTAAATATTTATTATGTCTATGGTTACATCTTTTTATTTTTTCTTTCCCAGAATGGTTCATTTATATCATCTTCCTTTTCCTCCTGATCTTTTGCCTTTATTGGCTGCCTCAGTTGTTTGTTTTTCTACTTCATTAATTTGTGTCCTTATCTGTATCTTCTCTCCTTTGTCTTTTCTTGGGTTCACACGTGATTTTTTCTGACTTCTTTAATTAGATGTGTTCATTATTCCTCAAACTTTCTTCTTTTGGGGTTTAGTATGTGTGTATATGTGTGTCTCTGACTCTTTGGACCCCATGGACTATAGTCCTCTAGGCTCCTCTGTTCATGGGATTTTTCAGGCAATAACGCTGGAGTAGGTTGCCATTTCCTTCTCCAAGGGACCTCCCTAACCCAGGGATTGAACCCACTGTTTCCTGTATCTTCTTGCATTGGCAGGCAGGTTCTTTACCACTGAGCAACCTGAAGTGTAAGAGAGAGCGTTGGTTGCTCAGTTGTGTCCGACTTTTCCACTCCATGGACTATAACCCAGTAGGCTCCTCTGTCTATGGGATTATCCAGGCAAGAATACTGGAGTGGGTAGCCATTTCCTACTCCAGGGGATCTTCCTGACCCAGTGTTCAAATCCACATCTTTTTGTATCTCCTTCATTGGCAGGCAGGTTCTTTACCACTGTGCCACATCCATAATGTTCTCTCTCATTGCACTTATTTAGCTACATCTCACAGTTTTGATATGCAGTTTTTCCCTGATCATGCAACTCTAGATACTTTAAATTTTTCTTTATGACTTCTATTTTAACCTATTAATAGTTCAGAAGTATTTGAAATTTTCCAAGCATCTGCTTCCATTTTTTGTAGTTACATTTTTGTAATTTGCTTTCAGTTTAGTAGCATTTTGAAAGGGAATGTGTTCTGTATGATATTGATTCATTTATTACTGTTAGATACTTGCTTTGTGGTCAAGCATGTGGTCATTTAAAAATAAATTCAATCTGTACCCTCTAATTGTTAGATATAGGAAATGTCATGTTGAAGTTATTAAATGTGTTGTTTAAATTTTTTATTTTGTTGTTCAGTTGCTAAGTTGTGTTCAACTCTGCAACCCCATGGACTGTAGAAGCCCAGACTACTCTGTCCTCCATTATCTCCCAGAGTTTGCTCAAATTCATGTTCACTGGATTGATGATGCTCTCTAACCATCTCATCCTCTGCTACCCTCTTCTCTTCCTGCTTTCAATCTTTTCCAGCATCAGGGTCTTTTCCAAAAAGTTGGTTCTTCGCATCAGGTGGCCAAAGTATTGGCGCTTCAGCTTCAGTATCAGTCCTTCCAATGAATATTCAGGGTTGATGTCCTTTAGGATTGACTGGTTGGATCTCTTTGCAGTCTGAGGGACTCTTAAGAGTCTTCTTCAGCACAATTCAAAAGCATTGTAAGTTTACTAATTATTTTGTTTGCTTGAGCTATTTAAAATTGAGCATTGTGTTAAAATATCTCATTATGATTGTGGATTTCTTGATTTTATTTTTGCCATTATGGTCATTTCTGGTTCATATATTTTGAGACTATCATCTTAAAAGTCAACAATTTCAGAACATTTTGATCTTTCTGATGGACAATTCTTGGCCTATCTGTATAGTAATTCTTCCTTTGTTTCCACTCCTTCCTCTGGGAACTAAACCAGTCCAGAGGATTCTGCCATCATTGCCCATACACATTCCCACTGTTCTAGGATTAAGATTTAGACTGTACCTCTGAGAAGCTTTTGTTCACTTTTATTGAGATTTGCAGCCACTAATACTCTTTATGATTCCACTCATGTACCCCATTGCTTGCGGCCCACAGCTTTGGGGGAGCATTTCCACTTATTTTATGACTCAACTTTTAGCTGTCTCCCTGTTTTGCTAAAACTGGAGGTCAACTTTTAGTTTTCATTCTTCTTGATGCTTTGGGATGCAGAAAACACCAGTTTTTGCTGTCATCTTCACACCAGAATTTCAACATAATGAAACCTCAAGTGAATCAGTATCTTCACCTGCCTCCTGAGCATTGCCTGCCTCCTTTCATTCTAACCATTCTTTCTTGTATTATATGCTTTTGTCTAGTATTATATTTTGTCTAGTATTTTAGTTTTTATAATCCCCCAAGCAAAGCATCATTATGTTGGTTGGTGATCATTGTTCATTTAGACTTCCACAGTTATTTATCAGTCACTCCATTTGCCTTTGGCTCTGGCTTCCCATGATTTCTCTCAGAGAAGGAGGGATTTCAGAATTCTTTCAGCAGGGGGCCTGTGAACTGGCCATTATTTCAACCTTTGCTTACCTGACGATGTCTAGTTTGCTTTCACTCTTGAATTTTAGTTTAGCTGAGAATAAAATCCTAAAGGGTCATTTATTTTCCTTCAGCATTTTGAAGTCATTTTTTTATTAGTTTTCTGTTATTGCTATTAATAAATTAGCCAGCAGTTTACTTTATGGTTTCCCAAACAGTTTTTGATTTTGCAACCTTATAAATAAAACCAATTTTGATTCCACCCCTCTAGTGTGTGTGTAATATATAAATACACATAATATATATTAATGTCCTCCTCAGTCATGTCTGATTGTTTGTGACCCCAGGGACTGTAGACTGCCAGGCTCCTCTGTGCATGGCATTTTCCAGGCAAGCATACTGAAATAGGTTGCCATTTCCTCCTCCAGGGGATCTTCCTAACCCAGTGATTGAACTTGTGTTCCCTACATCTCCTGCATTGCAGGCGGATTCTTTTTTAACTGCTGAGCCACTGGAGAAGCCCCATATATTACTGTGTGTATTAGTAAGTTTATATGTATTAATGTACTAGTATGTACACAATCGGAGAAGGCAATGGCACCCCACTCCAGTACTCTTGCCTGGAAAATCCCATGGACGGAGGAGCCTGGTAGGCTCAAGTCCATGGGGTCGCTAAGAGTCGGGCATGACTGAGCGACTTCACTTTCACGCATTGGAGAAGGAAATGGCAACCCACTCCAGTATTCTTGCCTGGAGAATCCCAGGGACAGAGGAGCCTAGTGGGCTGCCATCTATGGGGTTGCACAGAGTTGGACACGACTGAAGCGACTTAGCAGCAGCAGCAGCATGTACAAAATACAACATATATAAAATACAAACAGACTGCATACATGAAAGAAATAATTTAAAAGCTAAATTTGTCTGAATATATAAAAAGCATTTTTCTTTTACTAAATTAATAGTTACAATTAATAATACTTTAAGTAATTAAGTATGGATAAATATATGCTTCATTGGTTTTAAATATCTTGATTGACACTTGATTTAACATGCTCTAAAATAAAGCAATAGGAAGATCTGGTTACATGTTTGGCTTATTTTGAAACTTAGTTTTAGGGATTATAACAGCTAATAGCAAGAACAAAAAATCTAGACCCCTGTGGATACAAATGGGGGCAACAGTAGTAGCTCTTACTAAGTCAAAATACTCATTTTTTATTCCCATTTGTCAATTACGTAAAAGTTTTATTTAAATTCTGTTATTACATTTCTAGTTCTCCTGATGTCAATCAATTACTTTTACAACTATTTGGAACTTGTTGCATTTTTGTACATTTAACATACGTGTTTAACTCACTAAAACTCTTTATCTGTAAGAGCTGTAAACAGGTTAGGAACTTCTGTGTCCAAATTTTGTGTTTGTTCTTTTTTTGTAAATGCACAGCTACGAGGTGTTTCCCCTACAGAAGTGACATCCTTACCTTGTTTTGGTGACAAATGATCACAGAATTATAGAAAATGTCTTGACAGCCCTAACAGCTAGAACCATTTCTGTTAGTTCTCTGTGTCACTTCAGGGAACACGCTTCCATTCTCCGTACCATTCCCTTGTCCTACCAGCTCCTAAGGTACTCCCACACATTCCTAACCCACCCTAGGAGAGCAGAAAGTCCAGGCTCTTGGGAGTTGTGGTTACACGAATCAATGCACATCCACTTGGCAGAACATGGTGCAGCCATAAAGAAATAAGGATGTTCAGTGTGTGCCGATATGAGTGGGTTTCCAACATGTCATTTATTTATTTTTTTGTGGGTATTTATTTATTTAAATTTTATTTTATTTTTAAACTTTACAAATTGTATTAGTTTTGCCAAATATCAAAATGAATCTGCCACAGGTATACATGTGTTCCCCATCCTGAACCCTCCTCCCTCCTCCCTCCCCAAACCATCCCTCTGGGTCGTCCCAGTGCACTAGCCCCAAGCATCCAGTATCGTGCATCGAACCTGGACTGGCAACTCATTTCGTATATGATATTATACATATTTCAATGCCATTCTCCCAAATCTTCCCACCCTCTCCCTCTCCCACAGAGTCCATAAGACTGTTCTATACATCAGTGTCTCTTTTGCTATCTCGTACACAGGGTTATTGTTAGCATCTTTCTAAATTCCATATATATGCGTTAGTATACTGTATTGGTGTTTTTCTTTCTGGCTTACTTCACTCTGTATAATAGGCTCCAGTTTCATCCACCTCATTAGAACTGATTCAAATGTATTCTTTTTAATGGCTGAGTAATACTCCATTGTGTATATGTACCACTGCTTTCTTATCCATTCATCTGCTGATGGACATCTAGGTTGCTTCCATGTCCTGGTTATTATAAACAGTGCTGCGATGAACATTGGGGTACACATGTCTCTTTCCCTTCTGGTTTCCTCAGTGTGTATGCCCAGCAGTGGGATTGCTGGATCATAAGGCAGTTCTATTTCCAGTTTTTTAAGGAATCTCCACACTGTTCTCCATAGTGGCTGTACTAGTTTGCATTCCCACCAACAGTGTAAGATGGTTCCCTTTTCTCCACACCCTCTCTAGCATTTATTGCTTGTAGACTTTTGGATCGCAGCCATTCTGACTGGTGTGAAATGGTACCTCATAGTGGTTTTGATTTGCATTTCTCTGATAATGAGTGATGTTGAGCATCTTTTCATGTGTTTGTTAGCCATCTGTATGTCTTCTTTGGAGAAATGTCTCTTTAGTTCTTTGGCCCATTTTTTGATTGGGTCGTTTATTTTTCTGGAGTTGAGCTGTAGGAGTTGCTTGTATATTTTACCCGAAGCAATTTATAGATTCAATGCAATCCCTATCAAGCTACCAACGGTATTCTTCACAGAGCTAGAACAAATAATTTCACAATTTGTATGGAAATACAAAAAACCTCGAATAGCCAAAGCTATCTTGAGAAAGAAGAATGGAACTGGAGGAATCAACCTACCTGACTTCAGGCTCTACTACAAAGCCACAGTTATCAAGACAGTATGGTACTGGCACAAAGACAGAAATATAGATCAATGGAACAAAATAGAAAGCCCAGAGATAAATCCACGCACATATGGACACCTTATCTTTGACAAAGGAGGCAAGAATATACAACGGACTAAAGACAATCTCTTTAACAAGTGGTGCTGGGAAATCTGGTCAACCACTTGTAAAAGAATGAAACTAGAACACTTTCTAACACCATACACAAAAATAAACTCAAAATGGATTAAAGATCTAAACGTAAGACCAGAAACTATAAAACTCCTAGAGGAGAACATAGGCAAAACACTCTCTGACATATATCACAGCAGGATCCTCTATGACCCACCTCCCAGAATATTGGAAATAAAAGCAAAAATAAACAAATGGGACCTAATTAAACTTAAAAGCTTCTGCACATCAAAGGAAACTATTAGCAAGGTGAAAAGGCAGCCTTCAGAATGGCAGAAAATAATAGCAAATGAAGCAACTGACAAACAACTAATCTCAAAAATATACAACCAATATGTCATTTAAAGACAACAGAAAGGGAAAGAAGGGTGCATGAAATATGATTTCTTCTGCATAAATTTTAAGAAGATAGATCAATGTATAGTTGTTAGTAGAAACAATTGGAGAATGGGGAGAATCGGTGGTTAAGTGTTCACAGTGGTTATTAACAGACATGCACAAGGGACTAAGGAGTAAAACCTTTCTTTTTCCTTCTTTCTTTTTTTTGAAACTATTTTGAAGTATCTGAATTGGGTAATTCAGAACAAATATTCCATGCTGATGCTGCTGCTAAGTCACTTCAGTCGTGTCCGGCTCTGTGTGACCCCATAGACGGCAGCCCACCAGGCTCCCCTGTCCCTGGGATTCTCCGGGCAAGAACACTGGAGTGGGTTGCCATTTCCTTCTCAAATGCGTGAAAGTAAAAAGTGAAAGTGAAGTCGCTCAGTCGTGCCCGACTCTTAGCAACCCCATGGACTGCAGCCCACCAGGCTTCTCCATCCATGGGATTTTCCAGGCAAGAGTACTGGAGTGGGGAAATATTCCATACATACATGTATATATGAATGTCATATACTTATGTGTATGTATGTATGCATACATATGTATAACATATGTACTATATAGTATATTGGGATTATACATGTTATATATAATCTATATTATATAGAGAACAGAAAATTATATATATAACTGAATGGTGGTGGTGATTTAGTCCACTGAATCTTGTCTAACTCTTGTGACCCCATAGACTAGAGCCTGCCATGCTCCTCTGTCCATGGGATTTTCTAGACAAGAATACTGGAGTGGGTTGCCATTTCCTTCTCCAGGGGATCTTCCCAACACAGGGATCTAACCCAGGTCTCCTGCATTGCAGGCAGATTCTTTACCAACTGAGCCACCAGGGAAGCCAACGGGATAATGCATTCTACATACATACACAGCAGGAGTTTTCTGTGCAGGGTAACTGAAAACCATTTTTTTTTTCTTCTGGCTTATTTTCTTCTTTATACTTTTCTATTTTAAACATTTTAGGGAAAAATTGTGGAAAACAGAAGGTCTCTTAGTACACCTGTACTAGTTTCCTAGAAGTGCCGTAAGGAAGGACTACAAACTGGGAAGCCTGAGGCTTACACAGGAGGAATCTGTGGTCTCACAGATTTGGTGGCTAGAAGACTGAGATTAAGGTCTGCGTGGGGTCGGTTCCTTCAGAGGTCTGTGAGGAAAGAAGCTTTTCCAGGGCTCTCTCTCTCTCGCACTTTTTGAGAAGTATTTGAATATGGTAACCCCGTGGGTTCTATATTCACAGATTCAACCTACCACAGTAAAAAATATTCCGAAAAAAGAATCCAGAAAATTCCAAAAAGCAAAACTTGAATTTTCTGCACTTTGGCAATATTTCACATAGTATTTACATTGTATTTTCAACTATTTACACAAAATTTACATTGCTTTAGGTGTTATAAGTAATCTAGAGGTGATTTAAAGTATACAGGAGGTTTTAAGGTTATATGCAAATTATGACATTTTATGTAAGAGAGACCAAATTGCCAACATCCGCTGGATCATCGAAAAAAGCAAGAGAGTTCCAGAAAAACATCTATTTCTGCTTTATTGACTATGCCAAAGCCTTTGACTGTGTGGATCACAATAAACTGTGGGAAATTCTGAAAGAGATGGGAATATCAGACCACCTTACCTACCTCCTGAGAAATCTGTATGCAGGTCAAGAAGCAACAGTTAGAACTGGACATGGAACAACAGACTGGTTCCAAATAGGAAAAGGAGTACATCAAGGCTGTATATTGTCACCCTGCTTATTTAACTTCTATGCAGAGTACATCATGAGAAACACTGGGCTGGATGAAGCACAAGCTGGAATCAAGATTTCCAGGAGAAATATCAATAACTTCAGATACGCAGATGACACCACCCTTATGGTAGAAAGTGAAGAAGAATTAAAGAGCCTCTTGATGAAAGTGAAAGAAGAGAGTGAAAAATTTGGCTTAAAGCTCAACATTCAGAAAACGAAGATCATGGCATCCGGTCCCATCACTTCATGGCAAATAGATGGGGAAACAGTGGCTGACTTTTATTTTTGGGGGCTCCCAAAAGATGATTTCAGCCATGAAATTAAAAGATGCTACTCCTTGGAAGAAATTATGACCAACCTAGACAGCATATTAAAAAGCAGAGACATTGCTTTGTCAACAAGGTCCGTCTAGTCAAGGCCATGATTTTTCCAGTGGTCATGTATGGATGTGAGAGTAGGACTATAAAGAAAGCTGAGCATCAAATTGATGATTTTTAACTGTGGTGTTGGAGAAGATACTTGAGAGTCCCTTGGACAGCAAGGAGATCCAACCAGTCTATTTTAAAGGAGATTAGTCCTGGATGTTCATTGGAAGGACTGATGTTGAAGCTGAAACTCCAATACTTTGGCTACCTGATGTGAAGAATTGACTCATTGGAAAAGACCCTGATGCTGGGAAAGATTGACGGCAGGAGAAGGGGATGACAGAGGATGAGATGGTTGGATGGCATCACCGACTCAATGGACATGGGTTTGGGTAGACTCCAGCAGTTGCTGATGGATAGGGAGGGCTGGCGTGCTGCAGTTCATGGGGTCGCAAAGAGTCAGACACCACTGAATGACTGAACTGAACTGAGTATCTGCAGATTTGGGTATGGGAAGTGGTCCTAGAACCAATCCCCTGAGGATATCAAGGGATAACTGTACTTAACATGACAGGATTTCACAGGAGAGGAGAAAATAAATGGAGACACTTTCTGGAGGAGGTGACATTGAATCTCATTCTTGAAGTGTAAGTAGTCTTCATTCTTTGTCAGGGAGAAGAGTTAATTTCACAACTCCCTCCTTTATTTCTTTGGATTAATATGGGGGAAAGAATGATCTGGAATGACCAGGACACTCAGAAGGTAACTCTTTGTGACCCCATGGACTGTAGCTCACCAGGGTCCTCTGTTCATGGGATTCTCCAGGCAAGAATACTGGAGTGGGTTGCCATTCTCTTCTCCAGGAGATCTTCCCAATCCAGGGATTGAACCTGCTTCTCCTCTGTTGGCAGGTGGGTTCTTTATCATCTGAGGGAAGCCCTTTATTTCATGCAGTGAATATAAATTGGGATACAACAGATGGCACCAAAGGAAGTGAGTAGATGTAGGGCATTCAAGAAAGAAGTTGCATGTACCCAGAGTGGTTCTCTAATGGAAATCATCTCTGCACCCTCAGGTAAGGGCATCCCTGGGGGAAATTGAGGCAGAACCACAGAAGGGTCTCATTGGGTAGGCTATTGGGTTAGACCAATTCTCCCCACCAGGGAGAAACCTTGGTGGGATATGGGTGAGGCCTAGAGGAAGAGCGTTATGAGCAATAGCACTCCTATGGGGGAGAAATGAAACCCCAACACAGGAAGGGGAGTTCCTTTCTAAAAGGCAAACCACTCACAATGGGGGAAACAAAGGCATGGGGGGAGAATACACTTACTTTTATGAGGAAGATCTGATTCCCCAGAGCGGCACTTTGCAACCATATTTTCACAGGGCCACAAAGTTCAGGCCCCAAAACCTGGGGTCAAGAGTATGAGAATTTTGGCCCAAGATGAATAAACCTGGCCTCTGCAGCTGACACCACTCTGGAAATTTGTATGTTGAAAGAATGTGAGCACTTGAGACTATTTCTAGTTCCAGCTGCTCTGCGGTATTAGTAAAGGTCTAATTGCTAAAACCATATGCAGTGGACATGGTGTTCATTTTCCTGAGACATGGAAAATGTGGTTTGGAGACTGAGCTGTCAGGCCCAAATCACCTTCAGACCCTGCCTATTGCTAGCACATTTCATCACCGGGCAGGACTCACTAAGCTCGGTTGACGGCCTCATTACAGCTATTTGTATCCTGACACTGGAGCCGACATGACAGGTTGGCATTCCTGTCAAAGAAACCCCAGCACCAGCGTCCTTCCAGCCCCATTTCCCAGGCGATGCAGTGTGGACAGATTCTATCATGTCATCACACCTGAAGAAGAAGGAGTGATCTGTCCAGCTTTGAGATCATGTTCCTAGGGCGTCTCCTGACTCTCACCTGGCAATTTCATATAAAGGAAGCCACCTTGTAACTTAGAGACAGGCTTCCTGTGCAAATAGAGGCGGGTGAGAATGGTGGGGCAGTAGTCACATGGCTCTTCAATCTGCCTGGCTCTTCAGGGACAGACACAAGTCTCCACGTCTTAGGAGACAGCTTGCTCTTCCAGCCCTGCCCGAGCATACCCACTAGTTGTGGTTGCCATCTCTCCTCCAAATCTAAATGTATCTTACTGCCTTACTGCTTCATGGTGCCACAATTCAGATTCACAAAGCTACTCATTAGTTGTCCCATACTAAAAGCATCAAAGCTCATATATTTAAAAAATTTGTGTTTTGCATTGGAGTATTATTAATTAACAATGCTGTGTTCATTTCATGTGTACTTCAAAGTGATTCAGTAACACATATCCAAGTCTCTATTCTTTTTCAAATTCTTTTCCCATTTAGGTTATTACAGAATATTGGGCAGAGTTCCCTGTGCTATGCAGTAGGTCCTGGTTGGCTATCTATTTTAAATATAGCAGTGTGTAGATGTCAATCCCAAACCCCAATCCATCCTTCCCCCTCTCCCTTTCCCCCAGTAACCATAAATTCATTCTCTAAGTCTGTGATTTTGTTTCTGTTTTGTAAATAAGTTCATTTATATCATTTTGTAAAGATTCTGCATATAAGCAATCATATGATGGCGCTGGTGGTAAAGTGAAGTGGCTCAGTCATGTCTGACTCTTTGTGACCCCATGGACTGCAGCCTACCACGCTCCTCTGTCCATGGGATTTTCCAGGCAAGGGTTCTGGAGTGGGTTGCCATTTCTTGTCAATGAAGGTTAGACATAAGAGATGCAGGTTCAATTCCTGGGTCAGGAAGATCCCCTGGAGGAGGGCATGGCAACCCACTCCAGTATTTTTGCCTGGAGAATCCCACGGATAGAGGAGCCTGGTGGCTACAGTCCACAGGGTCACACACAGTAGGACACAACTGAAGCAACTTAGCACTTAGCATATCTGACTCAAAGTCCATACATTTATAATTTACTACTAGGTCTAGTACTTTGGCCACCTGATGTGACGAACTGGCTCATTTGAAAAGACCCTGATGCTGGGAAAGATTGAAGGCAGGAGGAGAAGGGGATGACAGAGGATGAGATGGTTGGATGGCATCAGCGACTCAATGGACATGAGTTTGAGTAAACTCCAGGAGTTGGTGATGGACAGGGAGGCCTGGCGTGCTGCAGTCCATGGGGTCACAAAGAGTTGGATACAACTGAGGGACTGAACTGACTGACTAGATCCAAGCTTTTATGAGGAATTCCTCTTCCTAACTTGACTCACTTTTAATTCGTTTTTCTGGCTTGTCAAGGGAGTACCTAGCTAGGACTTCATTCCCTATTGGACTTTCCATGCAGGCCTTGGACTTCAGTGGGTTAAATGATTCTTATGAGAGGGTAAGAAATATGTCCTGCTGATTTATGGGCCCAGACCCTGGGCATTGACAAGCTGTATGACATAGTGATAACGAGCCTGAATTTCACAGTTGGCCTACCAGGGTAGTCCATACTGATTCCACTATTTATGCCTCACATGACCTTGTGCAAGTGTCTACAATAGTCTGTGCCTTGGTTTCCTTATATGTAAGTCAGAAAAAATGATAGTATCTCTACGTAGGTTAGTTGTGAAAATTCAGTGCATTATCAAGTATAAAGTACTTTATAATAAATGTCAGTCATTAGTATTGTCTCCACAGAAAAAACGTGGTTAGATCCAGTAAAGTGGGGTCCCAGAAGCATCCTCTGGAACATGGGGGTTCAGGTCTACACGCTTTACCACAGGATACCCATTAAACAAATGCTGGATTTGCACACACGTTCCGCAACAGGGCTGTGCTCTTTTCCGTGTAATCAGTGCATAGTGGGCATCAAATGGTTAAACAGAAAAATCAAGTCTGGTTCCCACTGCTGGAGGAATAGATGTCTGATAATGCTAAACAGGAAGTCTAGTCTGGAAGAGGTTATTTACTGTAGAAGAGTCCTGGCCTGTGGTAGCCAGAAGCAGCTCAAAGAGAGACAGATACCCCTGATTTATAGTGATCTTGGCAAAGAGCTGGTGCAGATGAGGACAAGCTGTTCTTTAGTTAAGTGGGCAGCAGGAATTTTGCAGAACATTTGGGGGCGAGGGAGGGTTAGCAGTGCCCGAACCTGTGCAGTAGCCAGCAGGGATAGCTAAAGCAGTTAGGGATGAAGAATGTAATTTATGCCTAAGCTTAGAGGAATTCCTAGGGGAGACAACTGGTGTGGTTCACAGGTCAAGCCAATGATTGGTTTAGAGCCAGGATGACGAAAAAGGATTCAAATGTCATCTATGCAGAGACATCTGCTTGGAAGGGGCTCTTGAGCTCGCTGTTTGAGGGCTGTGATGAATGAGGCTCCCAGACTCCCGACAGAGATGTGAGCCGGCTTATTCCCAGCTGCCAGCACATAGCTCTCAGGGCTCAGTCCTCTGGAATTGCCTTGGTGGAGGGGCCTCGCTCAGGGTCGCACTCCTTCCCAGGACACCTGATCCAGTGCCTGTATTCATGTAGGGATACAGAAGTCTAGCCCTTTTGCCCCAACTCAGGACAGTCCTGAAGGTATCTGGTCTATAGAACCCCTCGCAAAGTCAGCCAAGACTCCAGAGGTGACTACATTGAGGCCTGATCTGTCTCTCCGCCCAACTCCTTCCATAGATGTGGACTCCAAGAGCACTCCCTCAGAGAAGCTCTGTGTGCGAATGCCCACCTCAGAATCTCCCTCCCAGTAGACCCAGGACTTTCCCCTGGAAAAGCTGTGGTTTTCTCTGCAATTCCCAGAAGACACCAGGGTCATGTGATTGTGTTCTGACCAATGGGAGGTGAGCAGAGTGAGGTAGCCCAGGGATCTTTCAGGGGTGTTCAATGTGTGAGAGGTGGTGTAGACAGAGGAGACTTGCATGAGTAGAAGATAAACCTTCACTGCGTTAAAGCACTGAGATTTCGGATTTGTTTTGGTTTGTGGATATGTTTTCTTACCAAGCCCTGGCTTACCCTGTCTTATCTAATGCATTAGCTATATTTTTTCGAAACTTGTCTAATTCCAGAGGGAGAAGCAACATGAATTAATATCTGAACGCACTATAAATATTTGTTGCTAGTTTTATGTCTGTTTAAGTTGTTAAGGATAACATAGTTTATCCCATTTTGTAGATTTAGTTATTTCCAATTAAATAGTATTTCTAATAAATCCTTTTGTTGTATTTATAGATTTTACTTATTCTCAATGGTGATGTTTCCAGTGAACCTTTTTTTTGGTGTGTATTTATAAAGTCCCCACATGAAATAAATCCTTTAGGTATTTTAACAAATAAATCTGAACAGAGAGGATCCAGTGAAAATTGCAGTCAATATTTTGATGCCCCACATAGAAAAAAATGAATAAATATATGCTGATTAACACTTTTAATTAACCAACATTAATTAAGCATCTATTTTGTGTATCATGTACTTGAGTTTTGCTACATAAGAAGGGCTTACTGGCCTCAGGGAGCTCACTGGTCAG
This sequence comes from Bos grunniens, assembly GCF_055505025.1. Lineage (NCBI taxonomy): Eukaryota > Metazoa > Chordata > Mammalia > Artiodactyla > Bovidae > Bos > Bos grunniens. Next base: position 12,972,252 of record NC_141190.1, read on the forward strand.
TGGGAGAAGCAAACTGTTACTCAACTGCCACTGGGTTTAGCATGGCAGAGACATGCCAGGGTGAGCAGGTGGCTGCAGGGAGGGAGTACCCAGCTCTGTCTGTGGAGGGTCAGCAAAGGTGCCATACAGATGACTTGAAGGAAGAGTTGGGGTCCACCAGGCACATGAAGTGGGGGGCAGGAATTCCAGGCAGAGACATTGGAAGCAGAGCGATAGATTCAGGACACGACAGAGTTGAGAGGTGACCTGGCAGGGCATGGCCGCAGGAGCGATGGGTGGGAGATGAGGCTGTGCTGAGAGCAAGCACAGACTGTGTGAGGAAGTCTATACACAGTGCTGTGCGATTTGGACTTTTCCATTAAAGCTCAACATTCAGAAAACTAAGATCATGGCATCCAGTGCCATCACTTCATGGCAAATAGATGGGGAAACAGTGGCTGACTTTATTTTGGGGGCTCCAAAATCACTGTGGATGGTGATTGCAGCCATGAAATTAAAAGACGCTTGCTCCTTGGAAGGAAAGTTATGACCAACCTAGACAGCATATTAAAAAGCAGAGACATTACTTTACCAACAAAGGCGCGTTGGTTTTTCCTGTGGTCATGTATGGATGTGAGAGTTGGACTGTGAAGAAAGCTAAGCACCAAAGAATTGATGCTTTTGAACTGTGGTGTTGGAGAAGACTCTTGAGAGTCCCTTGGATTGCAAGGAGATCCAACCAGTCCATTCTAAAGGAGATCAGTCCTGGGTGTTCTTTGGAGGGATTGATGTTGAAGCTGAAACTCCAATACTTTGGCCACCTGATGTGAAGAGCTGACTCATTTGAAAAGACCCTGATGCTGGGAAAGATTGAAGATGGGAGGAGAAGGGGAAAACAGAGGATGAGATGGTTGGATGGCATCGCCGAGAGAATGGACATGGGTTTGCATGGACTGCCAGAGTTGGTGATGGACAGGGAGGCCTCACGTGCTGTAGTTCATGGGATCGCAAAGAGTAGGACATGACTGAGCAACTGAACTGAACTGATTTATTTTTTCCTTCATTTATTGCCATGTTTGTTTTGACCTGTTTAATTATTTCTCTTTTGTACTCTAGTGCAGATACAGCTTTATTCTGAGGGCTAGAGTTTGTGGAATCATAAACCTCAGGCATCATCAGAACTAATTTCCTACAGTTCACACCAGTAAAAGACCAGTGGTACATCCAAACAGTGGAGTATTATTCAGCACTTAAATTCTCTCAGTCATGTCCGACTCTTTGTGACCCCATGGATGGCAGCACACCAGGCTTCCCTGTCCTTCACTATCTCCCAGAGTTTGCTCAAACTCATGTCCATTGAGTCAATGACGTCATCCAACCATCTCATCCTCTGTCACCCTCTTACCCTCCTGCCCTCAAACTTTCCCTGCATCAGGGTCTTTTCCAGTAAGTTGGCCTTCACATCAGGTGGCCAAAGTATTGGAGGCATGGAGAAAACTTAAATGCATATTACCAAGTGAAAGAAGTCGATCTGAAAAGGCTGTGTAGTGTATGGTTCCAACTATATGACATTCTGGAAAAAGGAAACCATGACCAGTGGTTTCCAAGGTTTGGGGAGGTAGGAATGAGTAGGCAGAGCACAGAGGATTCTTAGGGCAGTGAAACTCTTCTGTGTGACACTATCACGGTGGCTACATGTCATTCTACATTTGTCTAAACTCACAGAATGTACAACACCAAGAATGAACCCTGATATTGACTATGGGCTTTGGGTGGTGATGCTGTGTCAGGGTAGGTTCATCTGTTGTCACAAATGTTGTGTCTGCAGGGAGTTGAAAATGGGGGAGGTGCTGCACATATGGGGGGGCAGTATGGTATCTCCCTACCTTCCTCTCACATTTTGACTGTGAACATAAAACTCCTCTGTAGAATATTTTTTAAAAAGCCCCAGGACTCTGGGCCTACAGTTGCTGCATCTCAGGCAATTAGCCCTGTCCCCAGGCAAATTAAGGTTCCCTACAAGATGCTTTCTTACGTGTGTTATTAAGGTGACCGGCTCACCCAGTTGCCCAGAATTTCCCGTTTTAGCACTGAATGTCTCATGGCCCCGGAAAGTCCTCAGCCCAGGGCAAACCAAGGTGGTCATCCTGACAGTGACTGGGAGTCTGTCCTTCCTGCTTTTGTTTTTCTGCTCAGGGGGTATCTCCTAAAGCAGCCAAACCACAAGACACTGACCATCAAGTCAGTGATGCCGTCCAACCATCTCATCCTCTGTCATCCCCTTCTCCTACTATCTTCAATCTTTCCCAGCATTAGGGTCTTTTCCAGCGAGCCAGTTCTTTGCATCAGGTAGCCAAATATTGGCCTCAGTACTAGCACCCTCATTTATTGAGGGTGGCAAAGTGCCCAGGTAAAAGAATATTCCTCAACCCCTCAGTCAGCTTTGGAAGTGTTTGGGAGACTTTATAAAGGCTATTTAAAGGAGAATCAGCTCAGAGACCTCACTCTAAAACACATTCACTTACACACACTATTTTTTCCTCTTCCACTATGCTTCTTTCCAGGCTGCAATGTGAATATGATGACTGGCACTCTAGCAGCCATCCTGTGACCCTGAGGAAGCCATTCATTACGGCTGAGCAGCTACTCTAATAGCTCTGTCTACTTCTAGCCTTTCTTTTAGAAAGATTAAACAACTCATTGTGTGTTTAAGATACACACATTATTAAGATACACATTATTGGGGTTTAACCTAATCCTGATATATTAATATTTGGTCTTTCTTGGAATGATTGACATAGTGAATTTCTCATTCCTTAAGGAACAATCCCAACCCCTACCACTAGGGGGTGAACTTGCCCTATATGCCTCAACATGACAATTACTTCGTTAGTTTAGCCCAACCTCAGTATGTTCTGTATAACTCAGTTTTAAATAACAGTGTGTGTACGACAGCTAAGGCCCAGTATGGATGGGCTGATCTGTGCCAAACTCCATTGAATTCCTGTAGCATAAGATCTGGATCTCAAGTTTTTCTTCTGTTTTCTCTACCCAGTATCCTCAGTTTCTGCAAGCAATGCCCAGAACCAAAGAAAGTGTACGCAGAGGCAGCTTTGATTTGGGCAAACAAGAATTTTTATTTCCAAATGGAACAATTAGCTTCCAGTCTAAATGGCCTTCAGATTAATGGTAACTTTACACTTTTCAGCAAGAAGCAATGGGTCTATACTGGCTTTACATTTGTGTGAAATAAAGGGGGCTGTTGACAGGGTCTAATAAAGAAAGATTCTGCTGTGAAAGGATGATCGAAATCTTTACTTCCTATGAAGTAGAAAATTGTCGCGCTAAATGACTGTTTTTCTAGTTTATACTCATCAAAGTTTCAAAAATCTTCAGGCAGTTTCAGTCATTAAAAATCTGATGTGAGGGGAGTCATTTATCTAATTCTCACTCTGGCTCAGGGCAAGTTGCTTTCTCAAAACCAGAGTACAGTAGCACTGCTTTAAAAAAAAAAAAAACCCACTCACAACTAATCGACCAAGGCATCTTTGGAGGGGGTGTTGTCAAACAATCCTCTTGACAGTTTCAGCTCACAGGGACTTGGTCACCTCTGTGCTCTCCCTGCGTGCCTCCAGTTTACACCCCAGCACTGTGTACTTAAGACTTGGGGGGCTTCACAGAGACCCAGTCATCCTACATTTCTGTTCCCGGTTTCCATACTGGACTGCTGTGCTCGGCAAACAAAAGTATGCCCACAGCATTGAGAAATAGTCACTTCTTTTATCTCTCACCTCCTTAAAGATCACACAGGAAGTTTTCATATGTAATAAAATCAGTGCTCACTGAGCAATCTCAGTGTAGGAGAAAGGACCAAAACTCACTGCCCACAGGGCCAGAATTAGATATCTGCTGCCTCAGGGAATCCCTTGGGGGTAGGATTTAGCGAATATAGGATGCACAGATAATCTGTGAGTTTTTGGACACTCATACTAAAAAGTTATTCATTGTTTATCTGAACTTCCAAGTTAATAGAGTGTCCTGGATTTTATCTAGCAACGCAGTGGGGGTTGGAGGGAAAGTAGTTAAAAAATGAGCAGATTCCGGAATCTCTCAAGGGGACTGCCGCAGGGAAAGTCACTAATTAAAAACAAAACGGATACCAACCACAAGGCCTGTGGGCAGGTGTCCCAGAGTAGCTAATGTCTTCTTGTTATGTACCTTGACAGAGGTGTCTTCCTGCTCTGAGTATACTGAGAGCTCAGCTAGGGATACTGACCAACTGGTTCGTCACTGAAGATGAGAGATGAGCTGTTTCCTGAAGCCCCATGTCTTTGGGATTGTGTGTTCCGTACTTTCAGACATCTGTCTGTGCGGGTCTGGGATGCCACCTTAGAGACAAGGCAGTCAGTTGTTACCAGGAGGTCCAGCCTCCCCAGTCATCTTTCAGGAGGCAGCTTGTCCAAACTATGGGGTAAGAGAAAGATTTGATTTGACACCTTTCTCGAGTTTGCCTGCTCTGGACTGCTCTTTCTACCAGCTCTGCCAGGCATCTCTTTTCCAAATGCCCAGTTCATTCAGGACTTCCAGCCAGAATCCTTTGGAAAAGGAGATGGGAAGATAGGCACCATCTCTTCTGGATCCAGTGAGGATACCAGTGGGCAGTATTCCATTTTCTGCCTTTTCAGTCTCCACTTCAGGCAGACATGAACACATAAGTATACTGAACAGTGAGTCACTTCCAGGAGGGAATCACAGCTAAGCATCCCCTCCTTCATTCGAATTCCCTTCTAACACTGATCCCTGCATTTGGTGAGGTAAAAGGGCCCATCAACTTAAGTTTCTTGAGTTTCACAGGAAGGAACCTGAAGACTTGGATCTCTCTCTAGGATGAGGTCCTTCCCCTGATTCTCTCACATTGACTCAGCTCACTGGCCCTCAGACTTTAGCCCCTCCTTGCTGACTCTTTGTCTTAGCTAACGTTTACCCACCTCCTCTAGAGAAAGCCCAACATTATCTTTAGCCAAAGTTAGCACTCCCTGGATTTACCCTTCCTACCCAGGCAAGATCTGAAGTCTGTTTTTCAATCTGATGTAGCACCAGTGGGTGGTTGGAGATGTCTTTTGCCCCAAACTCTCTCTCTCTTTTTTTTTTTTTAAATCTCATCATCATGGCTAGAAGTGGATTTCTCTGGACACAGGTTCATTACCAAATATGAGTTTTAGACACATCGACCCTTTGAATCATAGACTCGTTTAATTGGGCACATACACTGTCTGATAACATAGTCTGAATTCTCATTGAGAGAGACCAGTTAAATGTAACCAATCTCTTTAGCCACTCTGGATTTCTTTCACATTCTCCACAGTCTGTCAATTAGAGATCTTATATCATGTCTCTTTATTTCTTCGCATTTTGACATTTTCAACTTTAGGATGCATTTTGCAATCAGGTGTGTCTTTTTTTTTCTTTTCCATTATGTTTCATTACAGAATATTGAATATAGTTCCCTGCTATACAGTAGGACCCATTGTTTATCCACTTTATATATAATAGTTTGTATCTGCTAATCCCCAACTCCCAATCCATCCCTCCCCCCTACCACTTGGCAACCACAAGCCCGTTCTCTATCTGTGAGTCTGTTTCTGCTTCATAGACAAGTTCACTTGTGAAAACAGTATGGAGGTTCCTAAAATAAACTAAAAATGGAATTGCTATATGATCCAGCGTTCCCACTCCTGGGCATATATATGCAGAAAGAACCATAGTTCAGAAAATACATGCTGTATTCCATGTTCACAGCAGAACTATTTACAATAGCCAAGGCATATAAACAACCTAAATATTCATCAACAGATGAATGGGTGAAGAATGCGTTTGTACTCAGTCATTTCAATCGTGTTCAACTCTTTGCAACAGTATAGACTGTAGCCCACCAGGCTCCTCTGTCCATGGGATTCTCCAGGCAAGAACACTGGAGTGAGTTGCCATGCCCTCCTCCAGGGGATCTTCCTCCCAGGGATTGAACCAGCGTTGCCTGCATTGCAGGCGAATTATTTACTGCTATGCCACGTGGGAAGACCTGGATAAAGAATATGTGGTATAAATATATATATACAATGGAATACTGGTGGTTGGTAGTTTAGTCGTTAAGTTGTATCTGACACTTGTGACCCCATGGACTGTAGCCCCCCAAGCTCCTCTATCCATGGGATTCTCCAGAAAAGAATAGTGGAGTGGGTTGCCATTCAACAGATGAATGGATAAAGAAAATGTGGCCTATATATACAATGAAATGTCACTCAGCCATAAAAAGAATGAAATAATGCCATTTGCAGCAACATAGATGGATCTAGAGATCATCATACTAAGTGAAGTAAATAAGACAGAGAAAGATAAATACTATATGATATCACTTATATGTGGGACCTAAAATATGACACACATATGTCTTTAATACAGTTGATTTTCTTTCCTTTCTTCATTCTGAGTCCACATTTTCCCCTTTTTGCCCAGTCCCGAGGCAGATAGCTGGTTTACCCCTATCCTGGGATCAACAGCTTCTTCCAATAATGATTAATAACTTGGTTACCTCAACTTCTGTTTTGTTCTTCCAGCCTTACAACATCTGTGAAACAATTCCACATATTAATACACCTCTGTTCAAAATGCCTATCCTGGTTTCTGTAGCCCTCATAGTCAACAAAAGAGTCTGAAATGCAGTTCTTGGATGCAGTTTCAAAAACGACAGAATGATCTGCTCATTCCCAAGGCAAACCATTCAATACCACAGTAATCCAAGTCTATGCCCCAACAAGTAATGTTGAAGAAGCTGAAGTTGAATGGTTCTTTGAAGACCTATAAGACCTTCTAGAACTAACACCCAAAAAGGATGTCCTTTTCATTATAGGGGACTGGAATGAAAGAGTAGGAAGTCAAGAGATACCTGGTTCAATTCAGTTCAGTCACTCAGTCATGTCCAACTCCTTGTGACCCCATGGATTGCAGCACGCCAGGCCCCCCTATCCATCACCAACTCCCGGAGTTTACTCAAACTCATGTCCATTGAGTCAGTGATGCCATCCAACCATCTCATTCTCTGTTGTCCCCTTCTCCTCCCATCTTCAATCTTTCCCAGCATCAGGGTCCTTTCTAATAAGTTAGGTCTTCATATCAGATGGCCAGATTATTGGAGTTTCAGCATCAGTCCTTCCAATGAATATTCAGAACTGATTTCCTTTAGCATGGACTGCTTGGATCTCCTTGCAGTCCAAGGGACTCTCAAGAGTCTTCTCCAACACCACAGTTCAAAACATCAGTCCTTTGGTGCTCAGCTTTCTTCATAGCCCAACTCTCACATCCATACATGAAGACTGGAAAAACTATAGCTTTGACTAGATGGACTTTGTTGGCAAAGTAATGTCTCTGCTTTTTAATATGCTGTCTAGGTTGGTCATAACTTTTCTTCCAAGGAGTAAGCGTCTTTTAATTTCATGGCTGCAGTCACCATCTGCAGTGATTTGGTGGCCCCCCAAAATAAATTCTGTCACTGTTTCCATTGTGTCCCTATCTATTTGCCATGAAAAAGTAGGAAGTCAAGAGATACCTGGAGTAACAGGTAAATTTGGCCTTGGAGTACAAAATGAAGCAGGGCAAAGGCTAACAGAGTTTTGCCAAGAGAATGCACTGGTCATAGCAAATACTCTCTTTAACAACACAAGAGAAGACTCTACAAATGAACATCACCAGGTTGATTGATTATATTATATAATTATATATTATTGTATATAATAATTGTAATTAATATATAATTATATTGATTATATACTATATAATCAGATTGATTATATTCTTTGCAGCCAAAGATGGAGAAGCTCTATACAGTCAGCAAAAACAAGACTAGGAGATGACTGTGGCTCAGAGAATGAACTCCTTATTGCCAAATTCAGACTTAAATTGAGGAAAGTAGGGAAAACCACTAGGCCATTCAGGTATGACCTAAATCAATCCTTTATGATTATACAGTGGAAGTGACAAATAGATTCAAGGGATTAGATCTGATAGACAGAGTGCCTGAAGAACTATGGATGGAGGTTTGTGACATTGTACAGGAGGCAGTGATCAAGACCATCCCCAAGAAAAAGAAATACAAAAAAGCAAAATGGTTGTCTGAGGAGGCCTTACAAACAGCTGAGAAAAGAAGAGAAGTGAAAAGCAAAGGAGAAAAGGAAAGATATACCCATTTGAATGCAGAGTCCCAAAGAATAGCAAGGAGAGATAAGAGAGCCTTCCTCAGTGATCAATGCAAAGAAATAGAGAAAACAATAGAATGGAAAAGGCTAGAGATCTCTTCAATAAAATTAGAAATACCAAGGGAACATTTCGTGCAAAGATGGGCACAATAAAGGACAGAAATGGTATGGACCTAACAGAAGCAGAAAATATAAAGAAGAGGTGGCAAGAATACATAGAAGAGATATACAAAAAAAGATCTTCATGACCTAGATAACTATGATGATGTTATCACTCACCTAGAGCTAGACATCCTGAAATGCAAAGTCAAGTGGGCATTAAGAAGCATCACTATGAACAAAGCTAGTGGAGGTGATGGAATTCCAGTTGAGTTATTTCAAATCCTGAAAGACGATGCTGTGAAAGTGCTACACTCAGTATGCCAGCAAATTTGGAAAACTCAGCAGTGGCCACAGGACTGGAAAAGGTCAGTTTTCATTCCAATCCCAAGAAAGGCAATGCCAAAGAATGCCCAAATTACCACACAATTGCACTCATCTCACATGCTAGTAAAGTAAAGCTCAAAATTTTCCAAGCCAGGCTTTAACAGTATGTGAACCATGAAATTCCAGATGTTCAAGCTGGATTTAGAAAAGGTAGAGGAACCAGAGATCAAATTGCCAACATCCGTTGGATCACCAAAAAAGCAAGAGAGTTCCAGAAAAACATATATTTCTGCTTTATTGACTATGCCAAAGCCTTTGACTGTGGGGATTACAACAAATTGTGGAAAATTCTGAAAGAGTTGGGAATATCAGACCACCTAACCTACCTCCTGAGAAATTTGTATGCAGGTCAAGAAGCAACAGTTAGGACTGGACATGGAACAACAGACTGGTTCCAAATTGGGAAAGGAGTACGTCAAGGCTGTATGTTGTCACCCTGGTTATTTAACTTATATGCAGAGTATATCATGAGAAATGCCAGGCTGGATGAAGCACAAGCTGGAAGAAATCAAGATTGCAGAGAGAAATATCAATAATATCAGATATGCAGATGACACCACCCTTATGGCAGAAAGTGAAGAGGAATTAAATAGCCTCTTGATGAAAGTGAAAGAGGAAAGTGAAAAAGTTGGCTTAAAACTCAACATTCAGTAAACTAAGATCATGGTATCTGGCCCCATCACTTCATGGCAAATGGATGGGGAAACAATGGAAACGGTGAGAGACTTTATTTTTGGGGGCTCCAAAATCAGTGCAGATGGTAACTGCAGCCATAAAATTAAAAGACATTTGCTCCTTGGAAGAAAAGCTATGACCAACCTAGACAGCATATTAAAAAGCAGGAACATTACTTTGCCAACAAAGTTCTGTCTAGTAAAAGCTATGGTTTTTCCAGTCATCATGTATGGATATGAGAGTTGGACTATAAAGAAAGCTGACTGCTGAAGAATTGATGCTTTTGAACTGTGGTGTTGGAGAAGACTCTTGAGAGTCCATTGGACTGCAAGGAGATCCAACCAGTTCATCCTAAAGGAAACCAGTTCTGAATATTCATTGGAAGGACTGATGTTGAAGCTGAAACTTCAACACTTTGGCCACCTGATGCGAAGAACAGACTCATTTGAAAAGACCCTGATGCTGGGAAAGATTGAAGGCGGGACGAGAAGGGGACGACAGTGGATGAGATGGTTGGATGGCATCACTGACTCATTGATATGAGTTTGAGGAAGCTCCAGGAGTTGGTGATGTACAGGGAAGCCTGGTGTGCTACAGTCCATGGGGTCGCAAGGAGTCAGCCACAACTGAGCAACTGAACTGAAATGATTTTCCTGTCTATACAAATATGAATTTTAAAAGTATCTCTTTAAATACAAATGGTAGAGTTAAACATTCACATGGTCATGAGAATTATATATGTCAGATTCCTTTCTCTTTATCATGATTTCTTTTTATTCATCAAACATTTATTGAACATCTAGTGTGGACCAGAGCCTATGCTCCCACCATTGGTAAAAGGATGAAAAAGACAATTCTTATCCTTGAGGAGCTTAGAGTCAGGGTGGGGCTGGGACAGCAGAAGAGACGAAGATCACAGTACGATAAGACCTGTGGGAGCACACAAGGTTTCCATAGTGGCTCAGTGGTAAAGAATGCACCTGCCGATGCAGGAGACACAGGTTTGATCTTCCCAACACAGGTCAGGAAGATCCCCTGGAGAAGGAAAGAGCAACCCACTCGTGTATTCTTGCCTGGGAAATCCCATGGACAGAGGAGCCTGGTGGGCTGTAGTCCATGCGGCCACAGAAGAGTCTGACACAACTTAGTGACTAAACAACAACATCAACACGGGAGCTTAGATGGCATCACTGACTCAATGGACTTGAGTTTGAGCAAGCTCAGGGAAAGGTGATGGATAGGGAAGCCTGGTGTGCTGCAGCTCATGGGGTTGCAAAGATCGGACTCGACCGAGTGACTGAAGGACATGGACACGGGAGCACGCAGAGTAGGGGGTGGGTATCTAACATAGTCCAAGGCGGGTGAAGTCAGGGAAACCTCCTCCAAACTGTCCTCATGCCTTGCCATGAAGAAGAGGAAGAAGTAGGGGAAGATTTCCCAAGCTGAGTGAGGAGCTAAGATCCATATCTAAACAGCAGGGTTCTTTTAGGACACTGAAGTGTTTCCATGATGTTGGAGAAGAGATGGAGCATAACAACAGCTAAAGCTGGATGGGCAGTGAGGTACACAGTACTGGAGAACAGTGTGAGACTTTCCTTATTATGAGTTCACTTGAAAACCACTGAAAATAGTGACTGGCTCAAGTTTATAGACAGGAATTACTACTGGCTGAAAAGGGAGAAAAACATTTTCTAGAAGCTACCAAATGACTGGCTAATTAACACAAGTTAAGGTATGAATGGTTCCTTCTTTCATTCACCAAACATTTAGTGAACACCCATGATATATCAAACACCATGTTTGATCTTGGAAATAAAGATAAATAAGATGTTTCATACCTTCAAAGACTTTAACATCTCATGGGGGAGAAAGAGTCTTTAAGATAATTGTGTGTTAAGTACCATAGAAATAGACAAGAGAGAGAGACCAAGTAGAAGAAAATGGAAGATATAGAGGAAGTAATAGTGTCTTGGATCCTGAAGGATGAGGACAGAGCATTGGCTATAAAAGAGCAGGGATTCAGTGTTTCAATGAAGGAGAGCACTATTTGTATCAGATGGGAACACCGTGCTCCAGACGTGTTCAGGGACGAGCCAAGAGTCCTAGGCTATGAGTAAGTGAGCTGGTGGGAGATGAAGCCCTAAGCCTGGGTCATAAGGGACCTCAGAAGCTTTGTTGACAACGACGCATCTAAGCAACAGGCACTCACCGAAGGCTTTTGAAGGATATGGAGGCTGATGGAGTAAGATCCACATTTAAGAAGATTATTTCTGGAGAATAAAACTGAAAAATAGAGACTGGCAGCAGAGACCAGTTTTGAAGTTGGGGCAGTAGTTGATGCTGATGAAAAGACTTTGAAGTTCAAGGGGTGGCGGAACAGGATTCTTTTTTTTTCCTTTTGTCTAAAGAGGAGAGAGAGGAAAATCTGGGAACAAATGGTGGTCAGAGGTTATGAAGGCGAACACATCCAGAACTGAGAAGTAGTAGGAATGGAGAGGAACAAGCCAGTCCTGGGTCATAGACGCCATCCAAGAAAACATGTTCACATGTACAGGTTAAAGCATCTGTTAGTTCCCAGGGGAAGCCTGGGAAATACGCTTTCGTTCATCTTTCTCAAAACTTTGCTAAAATCTGTTGAACTGTGTCTTAAAATTCATGCCCTAGTAGAGCAGTCTTTTATCATTCCAAATCCATCTGGAAGGCCTCCCAGGAAACAGCCCTGAGAGCTGAGGGAAATGCTGAAAGGGCAATGTGAGGATGCAAAGTGCAAGGAAATACTCCACGGGCTGCAAGGAGACAACTTTTCACAGAATAAAGGGGAGGGGAGCTGGAATGCAGAACTGGAAAAGACCTGAGTCTGAGTGAGATAAGACACTGGGGGGCGGCGGCGGGGCGGGGAGAGGGGCGGAGCGAGATTGATTTTTTTCCTTTCTCCTAAAGAGGAGAGAGAGGAAAATCTGGAAACAAATGGTGGTCAGAGGTTATGAAGGCGAACGCATCCAGAACCAGGCAGGTGACGTGAATAGATGTGTGAAGCAGACTTGGTTAAGAACGTGGAAGCACGTGGCCTATGAAAGGGGCAGACACCCACAAGCTCCAGCCACTTGTCACATGGAAACGCGGTGTTGCCAGATCTTGTAACTTTTCAAGAGATGTTCCCGATGCAGGGGACCCAGGTTCAACCCCTGGTCACAGAACTAGATCCCACATGCCACAACTAAGAATTTGCATGCCACAACGAAGATGGAAGATCCTGCATGCTGCAACTAAGGCCTGGCACAGCCAGTCACTTAATTAGTTTTTTTTAAAAAAACACGTTGGCTATATTTGGCCCTTGGGTGGCTAATCTGTAACCTCTGCTCTAGGGAGACTGTTAATAAATAGATAAATAAATCCCTCTAGCTATGGCAGATTTGCAGCCCACTTCTGCCAGAACATAAGGCATGAAAGGATGTTTCCAAAAAGAAAAAAGAAAAGAAAAAAAATCATTAAATCTACTGGCTAATTTTAAAAAGAAGATACAGAATGCACTGATATGTAAGTGTGGTCTTATTTTGGTGGGAAAAAGTTTATAAAGCCAAAGCAGAAGGAAGGAAATCAATCTTCTCTGAAGTAGTCCCTGTCATATCTTTAAGAAGCCAGGGTTAAAGATAACAACAGTCTTGAAAATCATGGTCTGAGTCTCTTTCAGGAGCTAGCACTGGTGATGAAAGTCCATTATTTTCATATATATCACAGACAGGGTATAAAGAGTTCCCAGGAATCAATAATAAGATGATACCGTAACAGAACATGGAAAAAGAACATGCACAGTTCACAGAAAAGGAAATATTATAGGCTTTTCACATATAAAAATGTTTTGATTTACTTCACTCATTGTATAAAAAAATCTAAATTATAAACAATGGTTTTCACCTATAATATTGAAAAAAATTTAAAAGTTGCATAATCAGTTATGTAGACAAAGGTGTTGGGAAATGGCTCTATCATACCTTGGTGGTGAAATTAAAAATTGACATGGCTGCTAAGGAGAGCAAATTAGCAGGATCCGTTAGAATCTAGAAGTATGTGTACTTCTTGACCATCAAATTTCTGAATATAAGAAGTAATTATTTACACGGTTTTATTCACACACTTGTGAAAGGAAATACACATATATTTATTAGCATCACTTATAATAGCAAAGAGTTTTGCAATGAACTAAATGCCCACTAATGTGACAATAAAATAAATCATGGTACTCTCAAACAGTGCAATATACTGAAGCCATTAGAAAGAAGCAGCTCTGTATGTACTGAAATGGACACATCTCCAATATATATTAAGTGAAAGAAGTAAGGGTAAGAAGTATAAATTGTATAATAACATTTAAAGATTGCTTAAATATATCCTCATATATGTATAGAATGGCTTGAGAAGGATTGAAAAGCATCTTTCAAGAAGGGATGCCTTGGGACATCCGTGGTAATCCAATGTCTGAGACTCCAGGCTCCCACTGCAAGGGGCCTGGGTTTGATCCCTGGTCAGGGAACTGGATTCCATATGGCTGCAACTAAGAGCTGGTGTGCCACAGCTTAAGATCCCACATGTCAGAACCCACATGCCACAAGAAAGATTGAAGATACCATGTACCACAATGAAGAGCTATCGCAGGGGCTTCCCAAGTGGTGCTAGAAATAAAGAATCCACTTGCCAGTGCAGGAGACACAAGGGATGCAGGTTTGAACCCTGGGTCAGGAGGATCCTCTGGAGTAGGAAGTGGCAACCTACTCCAGTATTCTTGCCTGGAGAAGTCCATGGGCAGAGGAGCCTGGCGGGTTACAGTCATGAGGCTGCAAAGAGTCAGACACGACTGTGAGAGACTAACACTTTCACTTTCACAGGAAATCAGTAAGTAAAGTTACTCAGTCGTGTACACCTGTTTGCGATCCCGTGAACTGTAGCCTACCAGGCTCCTCCATCCATGGAATTTTTCAGGCAAGAGTACTGGAGTGGATTGCCATTTCCTTCTCCAGGGGATCTTCCCGACCCGGGGATTGAACCCAGGTCTCCGCATTGCAGGCAGACCGTCTGAGCTAATACTTATATTTATATTACCTAGTAAAAGCAAAATTTTTTAAAAGGCCTGCTAACTTAAAAAACCATTTATTCTCAATCATCTTTAAAGTCCTCTGTTATTTTTCAGTCCCAAGATTAAAATGGCTTCTAAGTCCCAGTAACTCTACCACAGCTTTGGCTATTGAAATAATTATTATTTTTCCTTTGCTATCTTAGAATCATTAGCTTTTCCATCCCACATGCTAGTGAAAGTAAATCCAAACCCACAAATGTGAAGAATGAGGCTTAGAAGTGGGACTCCTCTGTGTAGAAGTTCTGGGTCAGTTTCTTTGCAGGGGTCTAAACTTCTCAGCTTCTTCCTGAATTATCCTCTACGTGAAATAAAATGGGAAGGCAGACATTTCAATGACAACAAGTGAAGCCTGGGTCTGCTGTACTATAATATAAGTGGAAAACTCTGTGCACTGTTTGGGTTCCCATTGTGTATAAGCACAGACAGTCTTTCTCAGGCAGACACAGAAGTATATAGAGGACTTAGAAATCCCATTAGTTTCAGAGTCTACTGCCAATAAATTTAATAAGAAATGGAAGCAAGGTTATTTATTTGTTTTACAGCGTTCTTAAGACTGTGCAGAAAGAAACTCTTAGAATTTAGGTCAGTGAGTGAGTAAAACATGAACAATTCTTTTAACACAACATTGTAAATCAGCTATACTCCAATATAAAATAAAAAGTTTTTAAAGTTTAATGATTATTTGCCAAATCTCCAAATACTTCTTGAGCCCCTACTAAGTGCTAAGTCAGTAGACTAGGTACCATAGTAGGGTTACCATGATGGGTAAGGAGGTTATAATCCAATTCCACACTTTCCAGAGTCTCCTCCAAGGAGCACTAAATTCTTCTAAGAAATATTAGCATTGTTATAAGCCAGAAATTTTTTTCTTGATAATTATCAACCAGAAAATTAAGCAAACAAATTAATCAGAAATTAAGCAAAGTTTCATTGGCACAGGTATTTTAAAATCTCTTAATATGCTCACATGCAGTGTGAATTTTCTAAAGAGGAACATAGTAGGCAGATTTCCTAAAATTATTTGAACACTATTAGCTTTTAGGTTTGAACAGCTGGATGGACAAATGTCTATGCAGCATATGTTGGGAAGCAATAGCCTTAATGGAAAGAGAAATATAAATACATATGTGAAAAGGTAAATATCAAAACAAAAGTATCATAAAGCAAGCTGCATTTCAGTGTCCATATTTTGGTAGGGATGTGATGAATGGATTGAGTTTCAGAGATGAACTAGAATTGGACATGCTGGGTGGGAAAGAAAGAGCTGGAGCTAAGCTGCAAGGAAGGGATCCAGCAGTCAAGGAGGAGAAGCACCGGAAAGGGATGGAGCTCTTTGGAGGAGGAAGGGGGACCAGCTTGCTGGAAACAGAGGGTTAGTATACAGGAAGGAGATGGAGTTCAGTCTAGGTAGGACTGGATTGCAAAGGGACTTGACTGCCAGGTTAAGTAATCTGAACCTTGTCTTACAGGCAGTTCAGTTCAGTTCACTTCAGTCTCTCAGTCATGTCTTACTCTTTGCGACCCCATGGACTGTAGCATGCCAGCCCTCCCTGTCCATTACCAACTCCCAGAGTTTACTCAAACTCATGTCCACTGAGTCAGTGATGCCATCCAACCATCTCATCCACTGTCGTCCCCTTCTCGTCCCGCCTTCAATCTTTCCCAGCATCAGGGTCTTTTCAAATGAGTCAATTCTTCACATCAGGTGGCCAAAGTATTGGAGTTTCAGCTTCAATATCAGTCCTTCCAGTGAATATTCAGGACTGATTTCCTTTAGGATGGACTGGTTGGATATCCTTGCAGTCTAAGGGACTCTCAAGAGTCTTCTGCAACACCACAGTTAAAACCAATCAATTCTTTGGTGCTCAGCTTTCTTTATAGTCCAACTCTCACATCCATACATGATGAATGGAAAAACCATAGCCTTGACTAGATGGACCTTTGTTGACAAAGTAATGTCTCTTCTTTTTAATATGCTGTCTAGGTTGGTCATAACTTTTCTTCCAAGGAGTAAGCATCTTTTAATTTCATGGCTGCAATCACCATCTGCAGTGATTTGGGAGCCCAAAAAAATAAAGTCTGACACTGTTTCCACTGTTTCCCCATTTGCCATGAAGTGATGGAACCAGATGCCATAATCTTAGTTTTCTGAATGTTGAGCTTTAAGCCAACTTTTTCACTCTCCTCTTTCACTTTCATCAAGAGGCTCTTTAGTTCTTCACTTTCTGCCATAAGGGTGGTGTCATCTGAGGTTATTGATATTTCTCCTGGCAGTCTTGATTCCAGCTTGTGCTTCATCCAGCCCAGCGTTTCTCATGATGTACTATGCATGTAGGTTAAATAAGCAGGGTGACAATATACAGCCTTGACGTACTCCTTTCTCAATTTGGAACCAGTCTGTTGTTCCATGTCCAGTTCTAACTGTTGCTTCTTGACCTGCATACAGATTTCACAAGAGGCAGGTCAGGTGGTCTGGTATTCCCATCTCTTGAAGAATTTTGCACAGTTTTTGGTGATCCACACAGTCAAAGGCATTGGCATAGTCAATAAAGCAGAAATATATGTTTTTCTGGAACTGTCTTGCTTTTTCAAAAATCCAACAGATGTTGGCAATTTGATCTCTGGTTCCTCTGCCTTTTCTAAAACCAGCTTGGACATCTGGAAGTTCATGGTTCACGTACTGTTGAAGCCTGGCTTGGAGAATTTTGAGCATTACTTTACTAGTGTGTGAGATGAGTGCAATTGTTCAGTAGTTTGAACATTCTTTGGCATTGGAATGAAAACTGACCTTTTCCAGTCCTATGACCAAATTTAAGTTTTCCAAATTTGCTGACATATTGAATGTAGCACTTTCACAACATCATCTTTTGGGATTTGATATAGCTCAACTGGAATTCCATCACCTCCACTAGCTTTGTTCGTAGTGATGCTTCCTAAGGCCCACTTGACTTCACATTCCAGGATGTCAGGCTCTAGGTGAGTGATCACACCATCATGATTATCTTGGTCGTGAAGATCTTTTTTGTACAGTTCTTCTGTGTATTGTTGCCACCTCTTCTTAATATCTTCTGCTTCTGTTAGGTCCATACCATTTCTGTCCTTTATTGTGCCCATCTTTGCATGAAATGTTCCCTTGGTATCTCTAATTTTCTTGAAGAGATCTCTAGTCTTTCCCATTCTATTGTTTTCCTCTATTTCTTTGCACTGATCACTGAGGAAGTCTTTCTTATCTCTCCTTTCTATTCTTTGGAACTCTAATAACTCCAGAAAGACTGAAGAGATGGAGCCAAAGCAAAAACAACACCCAGTTGTGGGTATTGACTGGTGATAGAAGCAAAGTCTGATGCTGTAAAGAGCAATACTGCATAGGAATCTGGAATGTTAGGTCCATGAATCAAGGCAAATTGAAAGTGGTCAAATGGGATGGCAAGAGTGAACATTGACATTCTAGGAATCAGCAAACTAAAATGGACTGGAATGGGTGAATTTAACTCAGATGACCATTATATCTACTACCGTGGGCAAGAATCCCTTAGAAGAAATGGAGTAGACATCATGGTCAACAAAAGAGTCCGAAATGCAGTACTTGGATGCAATCTCAAAAATGACAGAGTGATCTCTGTTCATTTCCAAGGCAAACCATTCAATATCACAGTAATCCAAGCCTGTGCCCCAACCAGTAATGCTGAAGAAGCTGAAGTTGAACGGTTCTATGAAGACCTACAAGACCTTTTAGAACTAACACCCAAAAAAGATGTCCTTTTCATTACAGGGGACTGGAATGGAAAAGTAGGAAGTCAAGAAACACCTAGGGTAACAGGCAAATTTGGCCTTGGAATACGGAATGTAGCAGGGCAAAGGCTAATAGAGTTTTGCCAAGAGAATGCACTGGTCATAACAAACACCCTCTTCCAACAACACAAGAGAAAACTCTATACATGGACATCACCAGATGGTCAACACCGAAGTCAGATTGATTATATTCTTTGCAGCCAAATATGGAAAAGTTCTATACAGTCAGCAAAATAAGATTGGGAGCTGACTGTGGCTCAGATTATGAACTCCTTATTGCCAAATTCAGACTTAAATTGAAGAAAGTAAGGAAAACCACTAGACCATTCAGGTATGAGCTAAATCAAATCCCTTATGATTGTACAGTGGGAGTGAGAAATAGATTTAAGGGACTAGATATGATAGATAGAGTGTCTGATGAACTATGAATGGAGGTTTGTGACATTGTATAGGAGGCAGTGATTAAGACCATACCCAAGAAAAAGAAATACAGGCAGTTGGGAGCCTTAAAAAAGCCTGTAAGCAGAAAACTGAAATGTTTAAGGTGGTGTTCTAAGAAAAAGTACCCTGGTGCTCATTTGTAGAAAGGATTGGGGATCATGGAAGTGAAATGGGAAAGGAAGGAACTGGAAGCCAGGAAATAACTGTTGAGTTAAAGGTCTCTCAACTTATATGCAGAGTACATCATGAGCAACGCTGGGCTGGAAGAAGCACAAGCTGGAATCAAGATTGCTGGGAGAAATATCAATAACCTCAGATATGCAGATGACACCACCCTTATGGCAGACAGTGAAGAGGAACTAAAAAGCCTCTTGATGAAGGCGAAAGAGGAGAGTGAAAAAGTTGGCTTAAAACTCAACATTCAGAAAATGAAGATCATTGTATCTGGTCCCATCATTTCATGGGAAATAGACGGGGAAAAAGTGCAAACAGTGTCAGACTTTATTTTTTGGGGCTCCAAAATCACTGCAGATGATGACTGCAGTCATGAAATTAAAAGACGCTTACTCCTTGGAAGAAAATTATGACCAACCTAGATAGCATACTGAAAAGCAGAGACATTACTTTGCCAACAGAGGTTCGTCTAGTCAAGGCTATGGTTTTTCCTGTGGTCATGTATGGATGTGAGAGTTGGACTGTGAAGAAAGCTGAGCGCCGAAGAATTGATGCTTTCGAACTGTGGTGTTGGAAAAGACTCTTGAGAGTCCCTTGGACTGCAACGAGATCCAACCAGTCCATTCTGAAGGAGATCAGCCCTGGGATTTCTTTGGAAGGAATGATGCTAAAGCTGAAACTCCAGTACTTTGGCCACCTCATGCGAAGAGTTGACTCATTGGAAAAGACCCTGATGCTGGCAGGGATTGGGGGTAGGAGGAGAAGGGGACAACAGAGGATGAGATGGCTGGATGGCATCACTGACTCGATGAATGTGAGTCTGAGTGAACTCCAGGAGTTAGTGATGGACAGGGAGGCCTGGTGTCTGCGATTCATGGGGTCACAAAGTGTCGGACACAACTGAGCGACTGAACTGAACTGAAAGGTCTCTCATAGAGGTCAGTGCACAGACTGCTAAAGGCATATTGAATGAAACATTGACAGAATGTGATGGCTGGGTGTGAGAATTGTATAAAAGTTAGTGCAAGATGTGGGGCTTGGAGTCTGGATAATAAGGTGAGTGGTACCATTCACCTGGGTAGATTAGTTTTTGAGATATCCGTTTGCATTTTGCTTTTGAGTTTTTCCTAACCCTGGTCCCTACCTTCAATCCCCATGATTCCACCCAAGTAGGCAAGCTTTTCATACTATTTTGTTTGAATGATTTTTTCCTGAAGAGCTGTCAGCTCTCCTTGTCTTTTATAAAGTCAAAACTCACAAAAGGATGATATTGAATGCCCTAGAATGATGAGCTTTAGTGGCAGAGAAAGGAGGTTCAAGGTCAGAGAGAGAGAAAAAGGGCAGCAGAGGTGGATTCCAAGAGGCTAGAAAGTGTCCCATGAGAAGTGTATGCCCAGCTCCACTCAGTGGCTGCTACCTCCAGGAAGATATCTAGCTTCAGAGAGGGTGGTACAAGATGATCCTGGAGAAAACAGAAGCGAGGTTCATCTGGAAGAGTTGAAGATCCTATATTTCTCATTTAAAAGTGTGAAGTGAGGATGAGGAAGGTGAGGATGAGGAGCAATAGGAATGCTGTGTTAGTATACCCCACATGGGAGAGCAATTTGGCTATATCTAGTAAAATTGAAGATTCTCAGAAATCCCCTGGATGTATACCCTAGGAAAGCTCCCACACATATGCACGAGGAGACCGGTGCAAGAATATTGATGGGCAACATTGTAAGAGTGGAAGATTGAAAACATCTTAAAATCCAGGAGAGTCTTTAAAAATAGTGTATATATTCAAGTGGACCACTAAGTGAATGAACTAGAGTAACATGTTACATAGATAGATTTAAAACATAGATAGATTTAAAGAAACACAATGTTGAATATAAAGAACATGTTTCAGGAGGACATTAGCGTTTATATAAAGATTTCCAATATGCAAATGTGCAAAAGTATATCATGTATTATTTATGGACATACACACAAAGCAAAAAGGGGAAACCTTCATGGGCTCCAGAATCATTAAAGTCAAGATAGTGATTTCACTTAGGGCGATGGGGCAGGAGGGAAATTGGATCAGAAAGGGGTCCTGGAGTTTCACCTGCGTCTGTAATAGTTTTGTTTTTTTTTTAACTTGAACTGTAACAAAATGTCAAAACAGTGTTGGGTGCACAGATGTTTGCTATATATCCTTCATGTTTGTGTGAATTTTTGAAATATCTCAATAAAACATATTTTTAAATTATTTTAACAGATTGATTGAGATAGAATTAACTGCATCAGTTTATAGTGAATAATTTGATGTTTTGCCATATGTATACATCATTGAAACTGTCGCTGTAATAAAGAGGATGAACATATCTATTATTCTCCAAATTGTCCTCGTGTTCTTCTTTAATTACTTTTTTCCTCTCTCTCCTCTCCACTCACACTCTGAGACAACCAGTGATCTGCTTTCAGTCCCCATTAATTCGTTTCCATTTTATAGACACATGCCTAACAGGAAGCATAAGGAGAAGTATACATAATTAGAAGTAGCAACTCTTGTTTGACTACTTTTTTTCATTCAGTATAATTACATTGACATCCATCTATTTGTTATATACATAGTCCCTTCCTTTTTATTGCTGCTGCTGCTGCTGCTAAGTCGCTTCAGTCGTGTCCGACTCTGTGCGACCCCATAGACGGCAGCCCACCAGGCTCCACCGTCCCTGGGATTCTCCAGGCAAGAACACTGGAGTGGACTGCCATTTCCTTCTCCAATGCATGAAAGTGAAAAGTCAAGTGAAGTTGCTCAGTCGTGTCCAACTCTTCTCAACCCCATGGACTGCAGCCTACCAGGCTCCTCCATCCATGGGATTTTCCAGGCAAGAGTACTGGAGTGCTGAGCAGTATTTAACTCTATGGATATACTACAGTTTATTTGTCCATTCATCTGTTGATAGACTTTGGGATTGAGATCTGAAAATTCTTTATAAATACTGAATAGAAGTCAGCCATGTGATTTGCAAACATACCTCCCAGTCTGTGGTTCTCTTTTTCTTTGCTTAACAGTGTCATTCAAAGAACAATTCTTCATTTTGATAAAGTCCAATTTATCAATGTATTCTTTTGTAGACTGTGCTTTGGTTTTATAACTAAAAGAAAAAAAAAACAGTAAGTTCACAAAGATTTTCTCCCATGTCTTTCCCTGTAAGCTCTGTAGTTTCAGGATTTATAGGTCTATGATCCATTTTGGGGAGCCTCCCAGGTGGCACTAGTGGTAAAGAACCCAACTACCAACACAAAAGACATAAGAGATGTGGGTTTGATCCCTGGGTTCGGAAGATGCCCTGGAGGAGGGCACAGCAACCCATTCCAGTACTGATGCCTGGAGAATCCCATGGACAGAGGAGCCTTGCAGGCTACGGTCCATAGTGTCACAAAGAGCCAGACATGACTGAAGCAACTTAACACGTATGATCCATTTTTTAGCTATTTTTAAAAAATTATTTATTTTAATTGGAGGCTAATTACTTAATATTGTGGTGGGTTTTGCCATACATTGACATGAATCAGCCACGGGTGTACATGTGTTCTCCCCATCATGAAGTCCCATCCCAACTCCCTCTCCATCCCATTTTTTTAGCTATTTTTATTTTTTTTTATTTATTTATTTTTCTAATTTTATTTTATTTTTAAACTTTACATAATTGTATTAGTTTTGCCAAATATCAAAATGAATCCGCCACAGGTATACATGTGTTCCCCATCCCGAACCCTCCTCCCTCCCCCCTCCCCATACCATCCCTCTGGGCCGTCCCAGTGCACCAGCCCCAAGCATCCAGCATCGTGCATCAAACCTGGACTGGCAACTCGTTTCCTACATGATATTTTACATGTTTCATTGCCATTCTCCCAAATCATCCCACCCTCTCCCTCTCCCACAGAGTCCATAAGACTGTTCTATACATCAGTGTCTCTTTTGCTGTCTCGTACACCGGGTTATTGTTACCATCTTTCTAAATTCCATATATATGCGTTAGTATACTGTATTGGTGTTTTTCTTTCTGGCTTACTTCACTCTGTATAATAGGCTCCAGTTTCATCCACCTCATTAGAACTGATTCAAATGTATTCTTTTTAATGGCTGAGTAATACTCCATTGTGTATATGTACCACTGCTTTCTTATCCATTCATCTGCTGATGGACATCTAGGTTGCTTCCATGTCTTGGCTATTATAAACAGTGCTGCGATGAACATTGGGGTACACATGTCTCTTTCCCTTCTGGTTTCCTCAGTGTGTATGCCCAGCAGTGGGGTTGCTGGATCATAAGGCAGTTCTATTTCCAGTTTTTTAAGGAATCTCCACACTGTTCTCCATAGTGGCTGTACTAGTTTGCATTCCCACCAACAGTGTAAGAGGGTTCCCTTTTCTCCACACCCTCTCCAGCATTTATTATTTGTAGACTTTTGGATCGCAGCCATTCTGACTGGTGTGAAATGGTACCTCATAGTGGTTTTGATTTGCATTTCTCTGATAATGAGTGATGTTGAGCATCTTTTCATGTG
This sequence comes from Bos grunniens, assembly GCF_055505025.1. NCBI lineage: Eukaryota > Metazoa > Chordata > Mammalia > Artiodactyla > Bovidae > Bos > Bos grunniens. Next base: position 12,995,720 of record NC_141190.1, read on the forward strand.
TTTGTTAGCCATCTGTATGTCTTCTTTGGAGAAATGTCTATTTAGTTCTTTGGCCCATTTTTTGATTGGGTCGTTTATTTTTCTGGAGTTGAGCTGTAGGAGTTGCTTGTATATTTTTGAGATTAGTTGTTTGTCGGTTGCTTCATTTGCTATTATTTTCTCCCATTCTGAAGGCTGTCTTTTCACCTTGCTAATAGTTTCCTTTGATGTGCAGAAGGTTTTAAGGTTAATTAGGTCCCATTTGTTTATTTTTGCTTTTATTTCCAATATTCTGGGAGGTGGGTCATAGAGGATCCTGCTGTGATGTATGTCGGAGAGTGTTTTGCCTATGTTCTCCTCTAGGAGTTTTATAGTTTCTGGTCTTACGTTTAGATCTTTAATCCATTTTGAGTTTATTTTTGTGTATGGTGTTAGAAAGTGGTCCAGTTTCATTCTTTTACAAGTGGTTGACCGGATTTCCCAGCACCACTTGTTAAAGAGATTGTCTTTAATCCATTGTATATTCTTGCCTCCTTTGTCAAAGATAAGGTGTCCATATGTGCGTGGATTTATCTCTGGGCTTTCTATTTTATTCCATTGATCAATATTTCTGTCTTTGTGCCAGTACCATACTGTCTTGATAACTGTGGCTTTGTAGTAGAGCCTGAAGTCAGGTAGGTTGATTCCTCCAGTTCCAGTCTTCTTTCTCAAGATCGCTTTGGCTATTCGAGGTTTTTTGTATTTCCATACAAATTGTGAAATTATTTGTTCTAGCTCTGTGAAGAATACTGTTGGTAGCTTGATAGGGATTGCATTGAATCTATAAATTGCTTTGGGTAGTATACTCATTTTCACTATATTGATTCTTCCAATCCATGAACATGGTATATTTCTCCCATCTATTAGTGTCCTCTTTGATTTCTTTCACCAGTGTTTTATAGTTTTCTATATATAGGTCTTTAGTTTCTTTAGGTAGATATATTCCTAAGTATTTTATTCTTTCTGTTGCAATGGTGAATGGAATTATTTCCTTAATTTCTCTTTCTGTTTTCTCATTATTAGTGTATAGGAATGCAAGGGATTTCTGTGTGTTGATTTTATATCCTGCAACTTTACTATAGTCATTGATTATTTCTAGTAATTTTCTGGTGGAATCTTTAGGGTTTTCTATGTAGAGGATCATGTCATCTGCAAATAGTGAGAGTTTTAGTTCTTCTTTTCCAATTTGGATTCCTTTTATTTCTTTTTCTGCTCTGATTGCTGTGGCCAAAACTTCCAAAACTATGTTGAATAGTAATGGTGAAAGTGGGCACCCTTGTCTTGTTCCTGACTTTAGAGGAAATGCTTTCAATTTTTCACCATTGAGGATAATGTTTGCTGTGGGTTTGTCATATATAGCTTTTATTATGTTGAGGTATGTTCCTTCTATTCCTGCTTTCTGGAGAGTTTTTTATCATAAATGGATGTTGAATTTTGTCAAAGGCTTTCTCTGCATCTATTGAGATAATCATATGGTTTTTATTTTTCAATTTGTTAATGTGGTGTATTACATTGATTGATTTGCAGATATTGAAGAATCCTGCATCCCTGGGATAAAGCCCACTTGATCATGGTGTATGATCTTTTTAATGTGTTGTTGGATTCTGATTGCTAGAATTTTGTTAAGGATTTTTGCATCTATGTTCATCAGTGATATTGGCCTGTAGTTTTCTTTTTTTGTGGCATCTTTGTCAGGTTTTGGTATTAGGGTGATGGTGGCCTCATAGAATGAGTTTGGAAGTTTACCTTCCTCTGCAATTTTCTGGAAGAGTTTGAGCAGGATAGGTGTTAGCTCTTCTCTAAATTTTTGGTAGAATTCAGCTGTGAAGCCGTCTGGACCGGGGCTTTTGTTTGCTGGAAGATTTTTGATTACAGTTTCAATTTCCATGCTTGTGATGGGTCTGTTAAGATTTTCTATTTCTTCCTGGTCCAGTTTTGGAAAGTTGTACTTTTCTAAGAATTTGTCCATTTCTTCCACGTTGTCCATTTTATTGGCATATAATTTTTGATAGTAGTCTCTTATGATCCTTTGTATTTCTGTGTTGTCTGTTGTGATCTCTCCATTTTCATTTCTAATTTTGTTGATTTGATTTTCTCCCTTTGTTTCTTGATGAGTCTGGCTAATGGTTTGTCAATTTTATTTATCCTTTCAAAGAACCAGCTTTTGGTTTTGTTGATTTTTGCTATGGTCTCTTTTGTTTCTTTTGCATTTATTTCTGCTCTAATTTTTAAGATTTCTTTCCTTCTACTAACCCTGGGGTTCTTCATTTCTTCCTTTTCTAGTTGCTTTAGGTGTAGAGTTAGGTTATTCATTTGACTTTTTTCTTGTTTCTTGAGGTGTGCCTGTATTGCTATGAACTTTCCCCTTAGGACTGCTTTTACCGTGTCCCACAGGTTTTGGGTTGTTGTGTTTTCATTTTCATTCGTTTCTATGCAAATTTTGATTTCTTTTTTGATTTCTTCTGTGATTTGTTGGTTATTCAGCAGAGTGTTGTTCAGCCTCCATATGTTGGAATTTTTAATAGTTTTTCTCCTGTAATTGAGATCTAATCTTACTGCATTGTGGTCAGAAAAAATGCTTGGAATGATTTCTATTTTTTTGAATTTACCAAGGCTAGCTTTATGGCCCAGGATGTGATCTATCCTGGAGAAGGTTCCATGTGCGCTTGAGAAAAAGGTGAAATTCATTGTTTTGGGATGAAATGTCCTATAGACATCAATTAGGTCTAACTGGTCTATTGTATCGTTTAAAGTTTGTGTTTCCTTGTTAATTTTCTGTTTAGTTGATCTATCCATAGGTGTAAGTGGGGTATTAAAGTCTCCCACTATTATTGTGTTATTGTTAATTTCTCCTTTCATACTTGTTAGCATTTGTCTTACGTACTGCGGTGCTCCCGTGTTGGGTGCATATATATTTATAATTGTTATATCTTCTTCTTGGATTGATCCTTTGATCATTATGTAGTGACCTTCTTTGTCTCTTTTCACAGCCTTTGTTTTAAAGTCTATTTTATCTGATATGAGTATTGCTACTCCTGCTTTCTTTTGGTCCCTATTTGCATGGAAAATCTTTTTCCAGCCCTTCACTTTCGGTCTGTATGTGTCCCCTGTTTTGAGGTGGGTCTCTTGTAGACAACATATGTAGGGGTCTTGTTTTTGTATCCATTCAGCCAGTCTTTGTCTTTTGGTTGGGGCATTCAACCCATTTACGTTTAAGGTAATTACTGATAAGTATGATCCCGTTGCCATTTACTTTATTGTTTTGGGTTCGAGTTTATACACCGTTTTTGTGTTTCCTGTCTAGAGAATATCCTTTAGTATTTGTTGGAGAGCTGGTTTGGTGGTGCAGAATTCTCTCAGCTTTTGCTTGTCTGAAAAGCTTTTGATTTCTCCTTCATACTTGAATGAGATCCTTGCTGGGTACAATAATCTGGGCTGTAGGTTATTTTCTTTCATCATTTTAAGTATGTCTTGCCATTCCCTCCTGGCTTGAAGAGTTTCTATTGAAAGATCAGCTGTTATCCTTATGGGAATTCCCTTGTGTGTTATTTGTTGTTTTTCCCTTGCTGCTTTTAATATTTGTTCTTTGTGTTTGATCTTTGTTAATTTGATTAATATGTGTCTTGGGGTGTTTCTCCTTGGGTTTATCCTGTTTGGGACTCTCTGGGTTTCTTGTACTTGGGTGATTATTTCCTTCCCCATTTTAGGGAAGTTTTCCACTATTATCTCCTCAAGTATTTTCTCATGGTCTTTCTTTTTGTCTTCTTCTTCTAGAACCCCTATGATTCGAATGTTGTGGCATTTAATATTGTCCTGGAGGTCTCTAAGATTGTCCTCATTTCTTTTAATTCGTTTTTCTTTTATCCTCTCTGATTCATTTATTTCTACCATTCTATCTTCTAATTCACTAATCCTGTCTTCTGCCTCTGTTATTCTACTATTTGTTGCCTCCAGAGTGTTTTTAATTTCACTTATTGCATTATTCATTATATATTGACTCTTTTTTATTTCTTCTAGGTCCTTGTTAAACCTTTCTTGCATCTTCTCAATCCTTGTCTCCAGGCTATTTATCTGTGATTCCATTTTAGTTTCAAGATTTTGGATCAATTTCACTATCATTATTTGGAATTCTTTATCAGGTAGATTCCCTATCTCTTCCTCTTTTGTTTGGTTTGGTGGGCATTTATCCTATTCCTTTATCTGCTGAGTATTCCTCTGTCTCTTCATCTTGTTTAAATTGCTGAGTTTGGGGTGTCCTTTCTGTATTCTGGCAGTTTGTGGAGTTCTCTTTATTGTGGTGTTTCCTCACTGTGTGTGGGTTTGTACAGGTGGCTTGTCAAGGATTCCTGGTTAGGGAAGCTTGTGTCGGTGTTATGGTGGGTGGTATTTCTTCTCTCTGGAGTGCAATGAAATGTCCAGTAATGAGTTATGAGATGTCTATAGTTTTGGGGTGACTTTGGGCAGCCTGTATCTTGAAGCTCAGGGCTGTGTTCCTTTGTTGCTGGAGAATTTGCTTGGTATGTCTTGCCCTGGAACTTATTGGCCCTTGTGTGGTGCTTGGTTTCAGTGTCGGTATGGAGGCATTTGATGAGCTCCTGTCAATTAATGTTCCTTGGAGTCAGGAGTTCCCTGGAGTCAGGGTTTGGACTTAAGTCTCCTGCTTCCGGTTATCGGTCTTATTTTTACAGTAGTTTCAAAACTTCTTCTATACAGCACCATTGATAAAACATCTACATTAAAGATGAAAAGTTTCTCTACAGTGAGGGTCACTCAGAGAGGTTCACAGGGTTACATGGAGAAGAGAAGAGGGAGGAGGGAGTTAGAGGTGACCCAAATGAGATGAGGTGAATCAATAGTGGAGAGAGTGGGCTAGCCAGTAGTCACTTCTTTATGTGCACTCCACAACTGGACCACTCAGAGATGTTCACGGGGTTATACAGAGAAGAGAAGAAGGAGGAAGGTAACAGAGGTGGCCAGAAGGATAAAAGGGGGGAATGAAAAGGAGGGAGACAGATCCAGCCAGTAATCAGTTCCCTAAGTGTTCTCCACCGTCTGGAACACACATAAATTCACAGAGTTGGGTAGAGTAGAGAGGGGTTAGGGAGGAGACACAGGCAACCTGGTGGAGAAAAAGGAGAGTCCAAAGGGAGACAGAGCAGTCAAGCCAGTAATCTCACTCCCTAGTGAAAAATGGGTCCTGAAGATTGGGTCCTTAAAGGTACAAAATTGGTAACAAATACATAAAAGCAAAAATTAAAAATCTAGAGTAGAGTTTGGAATTTCAAAAATACGATGTTAAAGAAAAGAAGAAGGAAAAGAAAGAGAGAAAAAACGAACAAACAAAAACAAACAAGGTCGCGAAAATTATAAAGAAAGTACAGGTACAAAATTGATAACTAATACCAGAAAGCAAAAATTAAAAATCTAGAGTAGAGTTTGGAATTTCAAAAATACGATGTTAAAGAAAAGAAGAAGGAAAAGAAAGAGAGAAAAAACGAACAAACAAAAACAAACAAGGTCGTGAAAATTATAAAGAAAGTACAGGTACAAAATTGATAACTAATACCAGAAAGCAAAAATTAAAAATCTAGAGTAGAGTTTGGAATTTCAAAAGTACAATGTTAAAAAAAAAAAGAAGAAGAAGAAAAATAAAGAGAGAAAACAAACAAATACGAACAATGTCACAAAAATTATAAAGAAAATACAGGTACAAAATTGATATCAAATACCAAAAAGCGTAAATTAAAAATCTAGAGTAAAGTTTGGAATTTCAGATATATAATGTTATATAAAAGAAGAAGAGAAAGAAACAGAGAAGAAGAAGAAGAAAAAAAAAAGTCACAGAAATTATATAAAAAAAAACTATAGGTACAAAATTGATAACATATACCAAAAAGCGAAAATTAAAAATCTAGAGTAGAGTTTGGAATTTCAAAAATACAATGTTAAAGAAAAGAAGAAAAAACCAAAAACAACAAAAGAAACAAACAAAAAAAAACAAGGTCAAAAAATTATAAAATATATATATATGAAGTTTGCTGAAGAAGAAAAAAATAGGGTCTTTTTTTTTTTTTTGCAAAGTAATAGGTTATAAAAGTGAAAATTAAAGGAACAATAGAGGACTTAAAAAATTTTTTTTAATTAAAAAAAAAAAAAGAAAGAATGATCGTAAAAACAATAAAAATATATCTAGGACTTTTTTGTTTTTTTTTGTGGGTGTTGTGGGTTCAGTTCATTTTTGGCTAGTTCCTTGGTCAGATTTATATTTCTCAAGATCTATAGGCCCCTTCCTATGTAGTCCGTAATAACCACAGGGTTTTGATCTATTGCCTGTAGCTTCCAAGGCGTTTCCCTCTGTTATATCTTCTTCTGTTTGCTAGTCTCTTCAGTATCTGGTTTCCGCCCTGACACAAAAGGCACGGTGGAGGACACTTTTTTTTTTTTTTTTTTTAGGCTTACTTGTTCAGTCGCGCTGTGGGGAGGGAGGGAGGGATGCTGCAAACAAATAACACTGGCGTGGGCTCGCAGTGCCTCAGCCACCCTGGGTCTGCCCCCGCTCACGGCGCGTGTAGCCTCCCTGTACACACTGCTTGGACTCTAGGTTGTTCCGCCGGGAACAATCCGAGGCCGGGCCTGGGCTGCATGCACCTCCCAGGTCCAAGCCGCTCAGGTTCAGGCACTCGGGTAGTCCTCAGAGGCGCAGACTCAGTTGGGCCTGAGTTTTGTGCTCTTCCCAGGTCCGAGCAGCTCAGGTGATGAGGTGTTTGGCGAGCGCCAATGCTGCGACTTATCGCCTCCCCGCCACTAGGTTATCTGGGTGTAAAACCGGCGCACATTCTCAGGCAGATGTTGACCGTCCAGACCCCCAAGAAGTTTTAGTTAGCAAAGAAGCCTGCTTACAGTTTTATAGATAATGTCTCTCTGGGGCTGCGATTGCCCCCTTCCGGCTCTGGCTGCCTGTCACCGGAGGGGGAAGGTCTGCAGCCGGCTATCTCTGTTCAGTCCTTTGTTCCGTGCGCGGGCCTGGCGGTCTTAGGTTAGGGCTGGCTTTTCGCGTGGTAGATATCCCACAGTCTGGTTTGCTAGCCCAAATTATTTCGCTCAGATAGCGCTCAGGGTATTCAGGCCAGATTCTTACTCTCAGCGATGCAGCCCACGCCGCGCCTCCCTGCCCAGCCCTGGCTTGCTAATGGCGGATGCAGGCGTCTGCGCTGCTTCTCCGCTGAGGGAGTTACCGTAGGGCTCGCAATCTGCGAGTTTTAATTGTTTATTTATTTTTTCTCCCTGTTATGTTGCCCTCTGTGCTTCCAAAGCTCGGCACAGATTCGGCAGTGAGAAGGTTTCCTGGTGTTTGGAAACTTCTCTCTTTTTAAGTTTCCCTTCCTGGGACGGAACTCCGTCCCTCCCTCTCTTGTCTCTTTTTTTTTGTTTTTAATATTTTTTCCTACCTCCTTTCGAAGAGTTGGGTTGCTTTTCTGGGTGCCTGATGTCCTCTGCCGGCATTCAGAAGTTGTTTTGTGGAATTTACTCGACGTTTAAATGCTCTTTTGATGAATTTGTGGGGAAGAAAGTGTTCTCCCCGTCCTACTCCTCCGCCATCTTGGCTCCTCCTCCACTATTTTTAAATATAAAATGCTTTTTGGTTGTTTTCTTTTTTTTTTTTAATGACTATTTTATTTTATTTTTAAACTTTACAATATTGTATTGGTTTTGCTAAATATCGAAATGAATCCACCACAGATATACATGTGTTCCCCATCCTGAACCCTCCTCCCTCCTCCCTCCCCATACCATCCCTCTGGGTCGTCCCAGTGCACCAGCCCCAAGCATCCAGTATCGTGCATTGAACCTGGACTGGCAACTCATTCCATATATGATATTATATGTATTTCAATGCCATTCTCCCAAATGATGCCACCCTCTCCCCTCCCACAGAGTCCAAAAGACTGTTCTATACATCAGTGTCTCTTTTGCTGTCTCATACACAGGGTTATTGTTATCATCTTTCTAAATTCCATATATATGCGTTAGTATACTGTATTGGTGTTTTTCTTTCTGGCTTACTTCACTCTGTATAATGGGCTCCAGTTTCATCCACCTCATTAGAACTGATTCAAATGTATTCTTTTTAATGGCTGAGTAATACTCCATTGTTTATAGGTACCACAGCTTTCTTATCCATTCATCTGCTGATGGACATCTAGGTTGCTTCCATGTCCTGGCTATTATAAACAGTGTTGCGATGAACACTGGGGTACACGTGTCTCTTTCCCTTCTGGTTTCCTCAGTGTGTATGCCAAGCAGTGGGATTGCTGGATCATAAGGCAGTTCTATTTCCAGTTTTTTAAGGAATCTCCACACTGTTCTCCATAGTGGCTGTACTAGTTTGCATTCCCACCAACAGAAAGAATCTACAGATAAACTTAGAGAGAATTAGCATCTTAACAATATTGAGTCTTCTGATCCGTGATTCTATTATTTCAGTTCAGTTCAGTCACTCAGTCGTGTCCTACTCCTTGTGACCCCATGAATTGCAGCACACCAGGCCTCCCTGTCCATCACCAACTCCCGGATTTCACTCAGACTCACGTCCATCAAGTCAGTGATGCCATCCAGCCATCTCATCCTCTGTCGTCCCCTTCTCCTCCTGCCCCCAATCCTTCCCAGCATCAAAGTCTTTTCCAATGAGTCAACTCTTCACATGAGGTGGCCAAAGTACTGGAGTTTCAGCTTTAGCATCATTCCTTCCAAAGAAATCCCAGGGCTGATCTCCTTCAGAATGGACTGGTTGAATCTCCTTGCAGTCCAAGGGACTCTCAAGAGTCTTCTCCAACACCACAGTTCAAAAGCATCAATTGTTCAGCGCTCAGCTTTCTTCACAGTCCAGCTCTCACATTCGTACATGACCACTGGAAAAACCATAGCCTTGACTAGATGGACCTTTGTTGGCAAAGTAATGTCTCTGCTTTTTAATGTGCTATCTAGGTTGGTTGTAACTTTCCTTCCAAGGAGTAAGCATCTTTTAATTTCATGGCTGCAATCACCATCTGCAGTGATTTGGGAGCCCAAAAAAATAAAGTCTTTCACTGTTTCCACTGTTTCCCCATCTATTTCCCATGAAGTGATGGGACCGGATGCCATGATCTTAGTTTTCTGAATGTTGAGCTTTAAGCCAACTTTTCACTCTCCTCTTTCACTTTCATCAAGAGGCTTTTTAGTTCCTCTTCACTTTCTGCCAAAAGGGTGGTGTCATCTGCATATCTGAGATTATTGATATTTCTCCCGGCAGTCTTAATTCCAGCTTGTGCTTCTTCCAGCCCAGCGTTTCTCATGATGTACTCTGCATATAAGTTAAATAAACAAGGTGACAATATACAGCCTTGACATACTCCTTTTCCTATTTGGAACCAGTCTGTTGTTCCATGTCCAGTTCTAACTGTTGCTTCCTCACCTGCATATAGGTTTCTCAAGAGGCAGATCAGGTGGTCTGGTATACCCATCACTTTCAGAATTTTCCACAGTTTTTGGTGATCCACACAGTCAAAGCCTTTGGCATAGCCAATAAAGCAGAAATAGATGTTTTTCTGGAACTCTCTTGCTTTTTCCATGATCCAGCGGATGTTTAAAAAAAAAAAAAAAAGGGAAATTTGATCTCTGGTTTCTCTGCCTTTTCTAAATCCAGCCTGAACATTTGGAAGTTCACGATTCACGTATTGCTGAAGCCTGGCTTGGAGAATTTTGAGCATTACTTTACTAGCATGTGAGATGAGTGCAATTGTGCAGTAGTTTGAGCATTCTTTGGCATTGCCTTTCTTTGGGAGTGGAATGAAAACTGACCTTTTCCAGTCCTGTGGCCGCTGCTAAGTTTTCCAAATTTGCTGGCATATTGAGTGCAGCACTTTCACAGCATCATCTTTCAGAATTTGAAATAGCTCAACTGGAATTCCATCACCTCCACTAGCTTTGTTCGTAGTGATGCTTTCTAAAGCCCACTTGACTTCACGTTCCAGGATGTCTGGCTCTAGGTGAGTGATCACACCATCGTGATTATCTGGGTCGTGAAGCTCTTTTTTGTATAGTTCTTCTGTGTATTATTGCTACCTCTTCTTAATATCTTCTGCTTCTGTTAGGTCCGTACCATTTCTGTCCTTTATTGAGCCCGTCTTTGCATGAAAGGTTCCCTTGGTATCTCTGATTTTCTTGAAGAGATCTCTAGTCTTCCCCATTCTGTTGTTTTCCTCTATTAGGCCTGCTTTAATTTTTTCAGCAATGTTTTGTTGTTTTCAGTGTACATATCTTGCAAATCTTTTTTGTCAAATTTATCTGCATTTCATCTTTTTGATACTTCCATAAATGAGTTTGGTTTTGAAATTTAAATTTCCAGTTGTTCTTGCAAAGTTATAAAACACAGTTACTACTTTGAATAGCCTTTTTATATACATTTCTACATGAACAATCATTTCATGTTCGCATATTTATTCCTTTATCTAGATCCCATTTATTTCTTTGTCTTGCTTAATGGCACCGTCTAGAACATCCGGTTTAATGTATTCTGGTTCTCTTGTGTGGCGATCACTCTGATGCAGCCTCACAAGGGAACACAGGAGAGGAAAGGGAAACAGCAAAGATTTAGCCGTGCTCAGATGGGTGGGTAAATCAGCATCCTCCAATAATCAAGAAGCTAAAAGAAGAAAGAGGAGGTTGTTACTATATTGTGCTCAGAGAGGCAAAGCAAATCGAGACTGAGGAGCCATTAGATCCAGCGACTGAGAGATGGCTCGTGTTCTCATAAATACAAGTTTAGTATATTGTGAAAAAGGGGCCCGTTTCAGACACTTGAAACGAGGTGGGGTGGTGAAGATGCCTCTGAATAAGTGTAGATCATTCTAAGAGTTTGGCTATGAAAAGGAGGGAAATTGAGCAGTGATTTGTGGGAGAACTTGAGTATGAATATCGTCAGCCCTCAGTATCTGCAGGGGATTGGTTCCAGAACCTGCTGCTGATACCAAAATCCTTGGATTCTCAAGTCCCATGGTTGGCCTGCCATATGAGTAGCTTCTCCATCCAAGTAACTTCCCCATCCAAGGATCCAACCAACCCCAGATTGTGTAGTACTGAATTAATTAAAAACAATCCACATATATGTGGACCCACACAGTTAAAACTTGGGTTGTTCAAGGGTCAGCTGATAAGAAAGTTTTACCAATAAGAAATACCAAAGATGTCTGTTTAATAATGACCATTTTTACCATCTTCAAATATTACTATTGTGAAACATTGTTATAATTCCAAAGCTTTATTTTTAGAGATGATTCATTCAATTCACTCACCAAGTGTAAAAATAAAGAAATCTGCATTTCAAATATAAATGTTAGAAGCAATAAATATTTTCAAATCTTAAACACAAGTAGGAAAAGTATGATTTATTTTTCAAAATCAGAGGTTCTAGAAAATGTCTCCCTTTTACTTAACAATTACAAAGAGGGGGAGTGGGGTGGTGGGTGAGAGAACTGTGGAGTCAAAAGTGTGTGAGATCAACTTGGCAGATGGCCCAGGGCTTGGGGAGCTGGGTCTTTCTTTGGGAACTTCTGGAAGCTTGCTTGTTATCAGCTTTCTACACCTCACAGTTCTCTCCACATAATGCAAAATGTTTTGTGCCCAACATGTTCTTAACAGAGCTCTTAGAGAACAATGCAGGGAAAATGGTAGAAACTTGTGTGTGGGATGCCAGTGCCCCAGCTCAGATCTTCTCCATCTGAAGTCAGTTTTTAAGAGATCAATGTGACTGGAAGCAAGACAATTAAATCTGAATTAACTGTAGATAGATTATATTTCTATTGTTATTCAGTTGCTAAGTTCTGTCCAACCCTTTGCACCCCACAGACTGCAGTATGCCAGGCTTCCCCATCCTTCACTGTCTCCCAGAGTTTGTTCAAAGTGTTGTCCATTGAGTCAGTGATGTTATCCAACCATCTCCTCCTCTGTCGCCCCCTTCTCCTCCTGCCCTCAATCTTTCCCAGCATTTCCTATGAATTGGCTTTTTGCATCAGGTGGCCAAAGTATTGGAGCTTCAGCTTCAGCATCAGTCCCTCCAGTGAATATTCAGGATTGATATCCTTTAGGAATTACTGGTTTGATCTCCTTGCTGTCCAAGGGCTTTCAAGAGTCTTCTCAAACACCACAGTTCAAAAGCATCATTCTTTGACACTCAGCTTTCTTTAGGGTCCAACTGTCATATCCATACATGACTATTGGAAAAACCATAGATTTGAGTATATGAACCTTAATATATTTCTATTCCTGTGTTTCAAGTAGAATGATGAAATGATAAAAAAAATACTGGAGCAGATGAAGTAGGATATAAAAGAGAATTATGAGCTACTCATCATGTAAACAGAGTCGGACACGACTGAAGCGACTTAGCAGCAGCAGCAGTATCATGTAAATCCTGGCTACTCAGAGTGTGGTTCACGGACCAGCAGCAGCAGCATCACCTAGCAGCTTGTAGCAAAGCAGAATCTCAGGCGCTGCCCCAGGCCCACTGAGTCAGCAGGTGATTCCCAGGTGATCTGTCTGTGTATGCAAGTTTGAGAAAGTGCTGTTGAAAACATTCAGGGAAAGTGAGAAGAGGTTCTTTAAGGATCAGACAGGTGAGTGGCAAAACGAGTCTCTCTGGCAGGAATCATTAGTAGATTAGTGAGACATCCATCGGGGATTAATCAACAAGGATTTGTAGGGAAACGTGAAGAGAAGAGGAAGCTGGCAGTCTGGAAACTGAGTAAGAGGCAGAATGTAAGAACCAAGAATGAAAATTTTCAGCTTATTCATGCTGGCAGAATCTGTGGTTTAAGGAGAGATCAGATTTATCCAAGACTGAAAGGCTGGACCCAGAACAATGAGAGATTTTGCCCAAGCCAAGTCCTGGAAGTTTCCTAGATATTTAAGTGAGGAGAGTTTGAACAAGCCACAGGGTTGGAGAAGGAAGAAGGGACCAGATGATGGTGCTTGTCTTGGGGGTGGAGTCAGTACTGGGCATGGTCTATAAACCCAGCTCACTCATTTTACTCTAAAACCCTCATTGTGGGGCTGGAGTTATTTGGACCCTCTCTACCAGCTGCCTGCCTTGAAACAAAAACAAAATAGACCAGAGTACGGCTTTCAGGAACATAATCTTCTTTGGAAATTCTCTATCCTAGCTGGTGCTTGCAGGAGACAGTCATTCCCAGTGAGATGCCCGGATGGCAGGACCTTGGCTGGCAGGAGGCCCCTGTAGGGACTTTGCTGGCAGGAACCTCCCATTGTTCCGGATGTATACTGCACTCATCTCAGGTTGTCATCCACACTTGAGGGTCTGAGCCTGTTGTGCTCACAGCCCTCCCTTTCTGACCCAACCTCTGCACCACTGTCCATCCAGTCAAGCCTCCAGCATCTGCCTTTGCTCTCCCTACGCAGCTGCAGTCCCGCGTCCTCCTGGTTTTCAAGTGGTTGGTACCATCTGGATTACCTGCGAGTGTTAGTATAAAATGCTGATTCCTGGCCTCCCATCCCAGGGCCCTGAGGGATGCTGATAGTGGAGGTCCAGCGTGGGATCCAGAAAATGCATTAGTAACAAGTACCAGAAGGTGATCCTGATGCAGATATTCCCACCAGATCGCAGAAGCATTGTTATCCCCCTCCTACGTCACTCCTTCACTGCTCAGATCTTACCAGTTGGGGTGGTGATGTGGTGAGGATGTGGAGACTAGCTGATAAACACTGGCTCCTCTACATTAGCCATTCCCTCTCTGCCCTTCTCCTGGTGATGCCAGTTTCTAGACCATATCACTTCCTGCCCACCCCCATCACTCCTCCCTTCTGCCCTTTGCTGCTGTCTCCATGACCTTCAGACGGGGCAATCCACCATTCGCAAATCTCCAGCCCTCACCAACTCTCATCCACTGTGTAGTTTCCCCGACGTGTTCTGTCTCGCTGTTTCCAGTTCTACATTTGGAATTCTCACAGTTCTAGCCAGCTTCTACCCTTCTCTTCTATAGCTTCTCCATGTCTCCAATTACCTCTTCAAGGGCATATTCAAAACCTCTCCATCATCAACCCTTCCCCCCACCCCGACCTCACAGCTGCATCTGGCTCTGCCAATCACCCTCTCCTCCGAACGTCCGAGCTCTGCTGGGCGGTCACTTCAAGGCCACATCACACTTCGCCTTTTCTACAAATCAATGAGCCCAGCTCCTTCACTGCGAACAGATCTCAGTATTGCACAAGCATTTCTACTTGTCACTGCTTCATAGGCTTCCTTTAATCCCCTGAAAATTGGAATAGTGCTGGGAAGCCTGAGTGGGGCTCTCTGCATGATCGGCTGTCTTAACTGAGGAACGCTTGAGGCTCTGGTCTCACCATCACCCATGAGAATGTGGGTCTCATTGTTTAAAAAGTATTAGGAAATTTCAAGACAGTGACAGCAGGCATTAAGACAAGCTCGGGGCCCTTCAGAGTGCAGAGGCCTGTGTTATCACAGGCTCAGGAAGCCAGGCCTGCTTGCCATTGCCCCAGCCTATTAGCTCAGTGACTATCAAGACCAGATAAGCTTGTGAGAACAGGGTAATAATTTTGATAGAATCAGAGCTCGCATTCCCAAGTTACCTGCTTGTTTCCCCAAGGAAACCCGCCCTTCCTGTTCAGTCTTCATGTCTCAGATCTCCTACCAACTTTGTTGTCAGGAGTAAGGAGGAGAGCCTGTGAGTGACACAGCAGAGTTCATCCAAATGACATGGGAGAAGCAGCCCACCAAGGTAGGTCAGAAGCAATGTCACTACCATCATCATCGTCGTTACTGTTGCTTTAAACTGGTATCTGGAATACTTGAAATTTAATCCTGAATTTCATGCTGTGCTCTAGTTTTGCCCCATTTCAAGCCCCTAAACCCCATAAAACCAGACTGGAGATAGAAACTAGGATCCCAGCGGCAGCAAGGCTCTCTGCTTTCTTTGGGGCAGTGCCAAAAGGAGATAAAGAAAGTGTTGTATTAGGCAGCAGTAAACAGGCAAGAGACAAGCAGGCCTTTAATGAAACAGACCTTTATTGGGGCGAAAGTGGCCCCAGGCTGACCCCACCCTAAATCCTGGCAGTGTCCAACGACAGGAATTCAGAGGAACAAAAACGCTGGCATTGCCGGCTGTATCCTGCGCATACATAACAGAAAGCATTGCAGAAATCCGCAGCAAGGAATACATAAATACCATTATCCAGCATTACAGCCCAAACTGATCTTTTAGTCCAGACGACTATGCTATTCTGCCTTCTCTGCCTCGGATTTCTGTGCTGTGACTCACAAGGAAGGGCTTGGGGACCATGAAATATCCAAAGACCTAAAATAGGTCCTTCTTTTCCCCTCCCATCAGGATGAATTTCCTACAACATTTGTTTTTTCCTTTATTAACCAGACATGAATGATAATATTGCCTGGGCTTAGGAACTCATCTCTGTCACTGGTAAATAGAAATAATGAGCCATGTTCACAGAAACGCATGCCAGAATTTCATTGATTAACATCCCGTGCCACAGCCTCTCTTTGAAATTAAAAACACTTTCAATGACACCGAACAGAAAAGGCACCGCATGAAAAATATTTCGAAGACGAGGTTGTCATTAAAGCATGCCAAAAATAGAACTGTTTTTATTTAACCATCCTCTCTCCTCTCTCTTACCCCCACCCTCACAGTCTGTGAGGCTGCCTACAGTTAAATCACAAGAATTACAGAACATAATTTCATCCATTTGAATTTTAGAGGCTTCAAAAGCAGACCTGTGGAGAATGCTTCGTGAATATGTCTCTTTCTCCCCTGCAAGGGATCACTGAAGAAGGGATATGTTGCTGTTGTTTAGTCACTCAGTTGTGTCCAACCCTTTGCGACCCCATGGACTACAGCATGCCAGGCTCCTCTGTCCTTGGGATTTTCCAGGCAAGAATACTGGAATGGGTTGCTATCTCCTTCTCCAGGGGATCTTCCTGACCCAGGGATTGAACCCGGTCACCTGCATTACAGGCAGCTCCTTCACTGTCTGAGGCACCAGAGAAGCATATGGCCAGGATTTAAATCCAGCTGTTTAGGGATCTATAGGAGCATTTTTAAATATCTTAACTCAACATCAGACTCCAACCCCACCACCAGTGTCCTGCTCTGTCCCTTACCATCCTTTACACACGGCCTCCAGTGGTCTGGTGGGTCTACACACAGACCTACCAGTAGGTCTCTTTGCCTCCCGGTTTACTTCCTTTTTCATTAGGATAGCATGGCCTCAGAGAAACTGCAACATGGTCATTGGGGACCCAGGCTCACTGCAGACCTGGCTTTGCAAAGATTGTATGGTTTTGGAATTTTAGATTTCTGCCGCTGCTACTGCTAAGTCGCTTCAGTCGTGTCTGACTCTGTGCGACCCCAGAGACGGCAGTCCACCAGGGACCCCCATCCCTTGGATTCTCCAGGCAAGAACTCTGGAGTGGGTTGCCATTTCCTTCTCCAATGCATGAAAGTGAAAAGTGAAAGTGAAGTCACTCAGTCGTGCTCTACTCTCAGCGACCCCATGGACTACAGCCCACCCGGCTCCTCCACCCATGGGATTTTCAAGGCAAGAGTACCGGAGTGGGGTGCCATTGCCTTCTGCATTTAGATTTCTAATGCCTTCAAACGAAGACTCCCTTATATGTGGGGCATCACCTCTGACCTCACTCTCTACCCTCTGGAGCCCCATCCCCCCAATCACTCCTTCCTCTTCTCTGATGCTCCTGCAGACATCTGAGTGGTAAACGTGGGTCTGTGATGTCTGGGCTCTTCCATCTCTTGCTCAACGTCCTCCACCATGTCGCCGCTGTTCACTTTCCCATCACTATGTCTCGCAGTCTTCTATCTCTCCCAGCCCCGGTCTGCTCTCCTATTAGCCTAGCCCCCTCTGCACTAGGCCAGGCTCCTCAATTCCCCACAGCTCCCTTTTCTCCAATCCCCAACTCTGACTGAAAACTTGACTCCTTTTCCCATGCCCAGTGGAAATATCTCCTCTGTGAAGCGTTTGTTCATCTTTGCAGTCAGACTAGTGTGATAGAAGAAGAAAGGACTCAGGTGTTATGCAGACTGGAGTTTGAATCCCAGTCTTTCACTCATCAGGTATGAGAACTTAGCGATTTTCTTAATGTCTATAAAACTCCACTCACTGATTTATAAAATGGAGTATGATTTTCACTGCCATCATAGGCTTGTTTTGAATATCAAAATAATAACGTATGTTAGGAGATGTGAGTTTGATCCCTGGGTTGGGAAAATCCCCTGGAGAAGGAAACAGCAACCCAGTCCAGTATTCATGCCTGGAGGATCCCATGGACAGAGGATACTGGCAGGCTATAGTCCATAGGGTCACACAGAGTTGGACACAACTAAAGTGACTTAGCATGCAATGTTCATGTAGAATTCCTGGCATATATTATTAATATTATCATTAACTATGTGGTTTTCAGCTTTCATAGAACATATTAAAGCATTTTCAACATTTGTCTTTGAATGAAGATACTTGTGCAACTGTCTTTCTCTTCAACTGAGAAAGAGCAGGTACCTCATCTCTTACATCACTTCCTTCCCCATAGCGCCCACCTTGGCATTCAGTAGGTGCTTAGTAAATATGTACTTGCTCAAATTGTCTGTTCTGCTTTGGTGAAACAGTCATTTGTTTAGCTAATACCCCTTGGGAGAAACAGGGCTGAAAAACTTGGTGGTAGTTCACACAACGTTAGACTTCTTTCCTCACTTTTAGATTTGTATCCACATGATTTAGATTTTGATCCCTCAGATTACAATATAATGGTAATAACTTATTAGCTATGTATATAAAGGTACGTGTATTTGAATTTTTATTATTTTTATAGTGCTTTCTATGTGCCAGCAACAAGTCAAGGTGCTTCATATTCATTCCTTATGTAATCCTCACAACAAATCTAGAAGGTAAATGCCATTTTTACTCCCATTTTACAGATGAGGAAATTGAGTCTTGGAGAGGTTAATTAAGTAGCTTGAGCTATATTGTACAACCAGCACATGGTAGATTAAGAGGCTTGGCTCCAGAGAACAAGGTGTTTCCCACTGCCTTGTACAGCCCCTAACCTACCACCACCAGATGAACCATAACCCAGAAAGGAAGTGGGATTGATCCAACTGGTTATTGTTTCACAAATCGTATAACCTAATTCTACTGGTATTTTGATTGGCCAGACAAGCTGCCCACGTGTGAGCTTGTATGTGATTGAAAAGGACACAAGAAGGTCACATACACTGTCCTTTCCAATGACACTTCCAAATTGCACACACTGCCTGTGCTTTCATCTCATTGCTCAGAACTTCATCACATGGTAGAGAAGCAAGGAAGGCTTGGAAATGTGGTCTTTATTCTGAACAACCATATTTATAACTAAAAATCAAGAGTACTATTACCCAGAAGAAGGCAGTGAATATTAGGGAAAAACAAGCTGTTTCCATCACAGTCTCATAAGAATAGTAGAAAAGAGTTTGGGAAATATTGCTGTGGTCTAACCCCATCATTCTCTACAACTTCTTGGTGGATGAGCCAGGAGAAGCATCTCTTGGCTTCCATTCCAGGTTGTGCTCATTCACTCTGTGGTTCCTCTCTAGAGATCATCCTTCCTATCCCTCATGGCCAAGGGACCCCAGGGAGTTCCTATCTTCGCTACTGAAAGCTGCAGCCCTATTAGGAGCCCCAGTGTGATGGGCTGCCCTGCCCAGCTCCCCCTGGGCTCAGAGAATGTATTAGCATCACACAGTTAAGGGAGGGACACTCAAGAATGTTGTTATTTTGTTGTTGAGCAGATCTGCACCAATGAACATAGCACAGCATCAAAAGTCATGTTAGCATGCACTTTTATAGTGAACCCAGTCTTTGTGAAGGCTTCTCTGTGAATTTCTCCATGCTCCATCCTTTCATCCTTGCTTTGCTGTCTCTAAATGTTGATGACCTGCTGTGTGAGGCAGTGAGTTTCACGCTCTAACACTGAATGGTTGAGCAACATCAGTCATGTCTTAGTGCTGGGATTCCTGTACTAAATAAGAAAGGCATAGGATAGGGGCTGGGGAGAGGGAGAAAGAACACTGACTTACTGCTGACTACCTGTTAGGCACTGGCCTCGGTGTTTAGACATGTATCTCATTTAACACTCATTGCAATTTATGACCCAGACTGGCAGTGACCCATCTGGGACCTGAACCAGGTATCTATACCTCTCAAATCCATATTTTTTTACCAGGGAAGAAAATAAGAGCCTTCTGTACTGTTCACTTTCGTTTTTCCCCCTGCTCTTCCCTTCCCCCATCACATTCTTTCACACATTGACTTTGTGTTCATCTTTTCCCAGTAATTAGTAAATTATAACCCACGCATCTCAAATTCTTGACATTCATTTGCTGTTTCCCAGTAATTCATTCTGCTAGGTATTTGCTCTGAGAAAGGCACAGAAGTGCTCGCTAATGCGGCTCGCACTCCCTTGCCTGGATGAGGCTCTCCACCTCATTTATCACATAGCGCTGTGGTCCTGAAGTCTGACAGGCAATTCAGGCTTTCTGAATGCAATTCAGGCATTGATTTTAATCTATAAAGCTTTGGCGTCTGGGTCCTGGCTGCCATGGAAATGAAATAGCTTCTTGGACACTTTTCTACATGCCACTAACTGTTCTGAAATGCCGGGCTCCCAGAGACATTTTTGTGCCTCTCCTGATGTAAAAAAAAAAAAAAAAAAGTCCAATACAAAGAGCTTCCTAACTTTAACCATTATTGTTCACGTGATAGAGAAATCTCAAATAAAGACAAATACACAGAAGGTGCTCAGATGCATGGACTGGCACACTGAATATATTGACTATATCTGGTTAAAAATAAAAAATACAGCCACTGAGGTGGCCAAGGCACTTGGTTTCCAAACGGGAAATCCCTAAGCCTGAATAGGACACTGGATGCCAGGAAACCAACGGGGAAGCATGATGTTTGGACTTTCGTGTGTAGTTTGATTTTCTCTCACCGGGACGGGGAAGTTGGTGGTGAGAAAATGACTCTAAGACGCATGCTTTGACAGGTGGGGACAGGAAGAGTGAATGCTTGGTGTTGGTGCGTGTGGCGGCAGGCAGTGTGCCTGGGGAATGCGACACCGCCTTTGTTCTAGCGCTCAGAGGCTGGGAAAGTGGGGAAGAAGACCAGGACTATAAAGGGGATTTAAACATTCTCCACCAGCGTTATGCTTTCATTCTCTTCAGCAGAATGTCCTGGCTCTCTGCCTCCCTGCTCACGTGGCATTCATCTCAAAATGCAACTCCTTGCTTCAGCTTTTTAAATCCTGATGACATCGGCATTAGTAATGAACGTGACAAGGCAGTTGACACATTGACATAGATCCTAAAAGCAAGAAGTTTGCTTTAATTTGCTTTAATTTCTTAAAGCAAGAAGTGTCCGAAAGTCAGAAACTTTAATTTCTTAAAACAAGAATGAGTAAAAGTAGAAATAACAAAGGATAAACCTGAAGTATTTCCAAGCAACAAATGATAATTGAATCCACTTGTGCAGCGTCCCTGGCGTCTCAGATGGTGAGGAATCCGCCTGCAATGCAGGAGACCTGGGTTTGATCCCTGGGTTGAGAAGATCCCCTGGAGAAGGGCATGGCTACCCACTCCAGTATTCTTTCCTGGAGAATCCCCATGGACAGAGGAGCCTAGCCTGCTACAGCCCATGTGGTCTCAGAGAGTCAGACGTGACTGACTAAGCATGGCACGCGTAACTTTATTTTTCCTTAGAAGGAGGCTGTAAGACCATGTCTCATGAGACAGAGAGTTGGATGGAACATGTAATTGGTTCCCTAAAACATCACATGCTCCTAAACATGTGTTTAGGAGCACATGGAACTCAGGAGGTGGGTGCCAATCTCAACTCCCATGAGCAGTGAAGGAAAAACTGGACTAGAGTTTGCCAGGAGCTTCTCCCTGTCCTTCTCCAATTATCCAGTTCTGTTTAGAAAGCCACTGTGAAAAGTCTACCAGCCCCATGAGCTACAAATGTAGTAGCAAAAGTCCTCTCTGCAGGGTTTGATTTCCACAACGCCAGGCCAGGTTGGGAGACAGAGCTGACATCAGAGAGTGTCAGAGCAGGGAAATGCACACTGACTTTTTTCCAAACTACAAATCGTGGCTCCATTTGTCAGATATCAAAACAACAGTGTGATGAAGTCAGCTCCATCAAGAATCTCTCAGGGTGGCTGCTTGGAACATAAATATAGACTGGCTTGTCCCTACTTTTCTTTTTTTAAATTAATTAATTCATTCTTACTTTTATGGAAGTAGAGTTGATTTATTGGAGAAGGCAATGGCACCCCACTCCAGGACTCTTGCCTGGAAAATCCCATGGGTGGAGGAGCCTGGTGGGCTTTAGTCCATGGGGTCGCTAAGAGTCAGACACGACTGAGCGACTTCACTTTCACTTTTCACTTTCGTGCACTGGAGAAGGAAATGGCGACCCACTCCAGTGTTCTTGCCTGGAAAATCCCAGGGACGGGGGAGCCTGGTGAGCTGCCGTCTATGGGGTCGCACAGAGTCGGACACGACTGAAGCGACTTAGCAGCAGCAGCAGCAGTTGATTTATAGCATTGTATTAATTTCTACTATATGACAAAATGATTCATGTACATATTCATATGCATACATGTCTGTGTATATATTATATATACGTTCTTTTTCATATTCTTCTCCATTCTGGTTTATCACGGGATATTGAACACAGCTCCCTGTGCTGTACAGCAGCACCTTCTTGTTTATCCATCCTATCTATAATAGTTTGGCTAACCCCAAACTCCCAGTCCATCCTCCCCCACCCTGCCCACCAAACTCTGTTCTCTGTCTTTTGCCTTTCCTATGTGAACTGTGTGTTCTTAGGTACGTTAAGAGTGAGCAGTAGGCAGGAAAGAGAGACTCACTTTATATTTGGCCAGTTCCCAGCCAGCCACTTGTGAAACCAGTCAGACAGCTGCCCTGTCATGGGGGGAGGTATGGAAACTTGGGATAATAAGTTGAGTGTGGAATGAGAACCTGACCACTCTTAGCACCACCACAATCACAATCCCCATGTTTTTAAGGTACATGGTATGTGCCAGCCCTGCCCCAAACCTCCCTTAAGCCTGAGATCCCCTCTTCCATTGTAAGGTACACCCAATGTGCAGCTGACTATACGCCACTGGATTTGGGGGGACACGCTCTCTTCAACTCTACCATCATGGAGCACCCACAGGGGCACTGTGATGTACCCAGAGGTGATGTAGGTATTATCCTGGCCCTTGAGACAGACATGTCTTTCAAGTTAGCTCCCTTTTTACTGGGAACAGCATGGCGAAGTATTACCAGTTTCCTCCCAGGAAAAGGCTTTGAGCTCAAATTCCCATTCAGATTCCTGGATGTAACAGATACCAACTGGAGCCAACAGTGCTTCTCCTTTCTCTAAGAACTTCTCTGACTCCTGGGATTGGGACCCAAGCAGTCATGTCTGTGTTACATGGCCCTGTTCCTTGCACTGCTGGCAGATCCAAGGGGAAAGTGAGCCCAATATGGATGCATCAGGACCCCACTTTCCTATGCATAATCAATCACCCCAGGGGTAAATTAAAATGTGAGCAGTTTGCTTACAACTAGCAATTGTCCTTAAAAACTGGCATAAATTTGAACTGGTATACCTAACCTGGGTGGGCAAGCTCAGTAAAGTTTGTCTGCAGAACCAAAGGAAAAGGGTCATCTCCCCTTTGGAGGAAGAAACCACGGGCAAGACCATAACCCTCTGAGCAATGATCTACGTTCAAGGCAGTGATGCTGGCTCTCTTCAGAGGGAGCCAGAGATGAGAGAGATATAGAGACAGGGAGTCCTGGGGACACTATTTCTTGGGGTCCAACTGCCCCTTTCTCCTTGTGTTGCCAGTTATATGAGGCAGCCCCTATCCTTTCAATAAATTCTCTTTTGCCTGAGTTAATTAGTGATAGGTTTTTATCACTTGCAGCCAGAATGACACACTGGCAAATGTTCTCATCCTGACAGCTGGCCTGGCCCACAGTTAGATGAGCTTTCCTGTTTGGTTGGTTGGTTGGTTTTGTTTTGTTTTGCTTCGTATCATCCATTTGTCCTCTCTGTCCTTGAGGATGCCTCTGAGTCACAGCCTACTATTTGCAGCACCCAGGTGTTCAAGATTTTTTGAGAACGCCAATTTTGGTGGCCCAAAGTTCACCATGACATTGCTCTTCCCTGCTGTAGTCACGTCCTTACCTTTTCCTTGGGGAAGAAATTCCATGTCTCCTGGCTCAGTGCCCCCCCCATTCACTACCTCAACACCCCCACCGCTTCTCTCTGCTTGCTTGGGATTTCTAGCAGGTGATGGCACAAAACTGAACAATGATGCCCCCTCCTCCACCCAGAACTGTGAACTCCCCCTGCACCTAAGAATTTTAATCAGCTTCCTTTTTTCTCCTTCCCCTTTCCTCTATTAGCATTAGATGCAAACCGTTGGACAATTGAAAATTATCCCCTCTTTTAAAGCCTACTTTGAGGCTTCATTTGAAACATTTGACCTCAATTCCGATACGCTTTTAGGGATCTCATTCCTAAAGATTATAAGCAGAGGCCCTTGACAGTCTCAGACTGAATACTAACCATCTCCCCATGTGGCAGGCATTTTTTGCCTGCAGAACATTTGAATTTCCCTCCTATGTTTCTGAAATTGGTAGGAGACAGAACTCACCTCCTGTAGAAGCTGAAAAGAGTTGACAGTCACTCTTCCAGCCTCTCTTGCAGCTAGAATGTAAGCACCTAAATTAAGAGTGGCCTGTCAAATGCGCACAACTGAGACCTAGAAGCTATTTCGGCAAATAAGAAAGGTTCACAAATTATCCATTCACATCCAGTATGCAGGGGCAGCCTGGCCTTGGTGCCTCCGGGGGTCAAGCGCCTTGCAGCCTGGCAGCAATGTCCATGTCGGACAACGTCTATGGCATTGACCTTGGCTGAGGACTGGCTGCCTAGCTCCACTTTGTGCCTGCTCATTTTCTCAATTTGATTCTACAGCCTTCCCCAAGGATTGTGTAATTTTCCCAGTGTTCTTTTTTTCTTTAAATTGCTCACAGCTAGAAATCATGAATGATGCACCCTCAATGTATTCATGATATGCAACAGTTTGTTTTTCTCTTGTGACACAAATTGAAATATTTCATCTGGAAGGTTCACATGTAAGATCTAGTTGCTTTGCTGGTGAGTGAGCCTGACACCCAGGATCCACGACTCAGCACAACTTGATTCTTTCCTTGTGAAATGGTATTAGCAGCTGGTTTCTTTTTTTTCTTTTTTTTCTTTTGGTGGGGCCAGGGGAGGAGCCACAGCGAGTCAATTGGAGCAGCAATAGAAGTGATAGAATTGCAAAGGAAGAAAGAGGTGGTTTGGACCCAGAAAATAGCTTTATAAAGCTATTTATAAACTTCAGTTCTGTGCATAAAATAAAATCACAGATCTCATGGGATCACTTCAGTGATGCTTCTCTCATTTTATGGGGGAAGTTATGTTCTGTGGTGATTGTGTGACAATTTGGTTTATCAGCTAAACTCAGATGATATGGACAGTGAAGGAAAGAAGGATTGCGTGCTCAGTCATGTCTGACTCCTGAGACCCTATGGACTGTTGCTCTCCAGGCTCCTCTGTCCATGGGATTCTCCAGGCAAGAATACTGGAGTGGGTTGTCATTATCTTCTCCAGGGCATCTTCCCCACCCAAGGATTGAACCTGTATCTCCTGTGGATCAGGCATTGGCAGGCAGATTCTTTACCAGTGAGCCACCCGGAAAGCCCATGGACAGTGAAAGGAGATGCTATTATTAATAGGAATTCTGAAACAATGGGCAGAATGGTCACCTAAGTAGTAGAGTAGGGATTTGGAGATTCTAGATCTTGGGTTCTATCAGGCATTGAGCTATCAGTCATGGTCCCTGCTCCTCAGCACCCTCCCTATCGTCCTCAACCACCTTCTGCTTCTCTTCCTTCAGATCCAAAACTGGAGACTGACAAGTGTCAACATGCCCACCGCTTGCACACACCCCTCTATTCATGCATCTGGCAATATATTCTGCATTTGCATGTGTTCTTAGAGGGGTGGTTTCCATAGCAATGGTAGGAATCTAACAAAGGCACCTGAGTGATGCCTTAAAGATAAATCACCCTCTTGAAGAAGCCCTCCATTTCAGGAATTACAGGCTGTTGACACTTCAAGTTTCTTAGTGGCCTGTCACATGTACACATTTCTAACTCCAGTTCACTGTCCTCCAGTGTAATGAATTACAAACATTTTAGCC
This sequence comes from Bos grunniens, assembly GCF_055505025.1. Taxonomy (NCBI): domain Eukaryota; kingdom Metazoa; phylum Chordata; class Mammalia; order Artiodactyla; family Bovidae; genus Bos; species Bos grunniens. The sequence continues at coordinate 13,021,143 of NC_141190.1, forward strand.
TCCCTCTCAGGCCAGAAGATAAAGAGAGATCCTGGCTGGGCGATTATTTTATGAACCAAGAAGGAAGGAGGAAAAAAACTTGTATGTTTTGAGTACCTACAAGGCACTCAACATTTTTACTTATTTTATCTCATTTTCATAAAAAAAAAATAAAAAAGGCCTTGGGCTGGCAGTTATGCTTCTGAGTCCTTCATCTCATGAGAGCAGAGGGGAGAGAAGGAAGAGAGGGTGCTATTGGTTCATTTTCTGATCTGAGGGGTGGTGTCCTACAAGTAAAAGACACTAACTATAGACTCACTTCCTTGAAACCTGTCAGCCTCAATGAGTTCTATTCTTTTTATTTTTTTTTTAGTAGAAAGAAATGTGTACACAGTGCTTTATTTTAAAACAAAACAGTTGTAAGTTTTCTGCTCCCTAAAATCTTTCCTTTTTCTTGAGCCTGTGTCACCATTGTGAAACAAATTTTTACACTTGGGAGCAGATGTAAAAAGGGTTTATCTCACATGTATTTAAAATTTTAATTCATTTGTTTGTTCATTCATTCATACAATGACTGTTTATTAGTCTTGTTTCGGTCCTGGTGATTTAGGCTGAGAAATGCATGTAGACATGGGCCTGGCCCTCTCAAAGCTTGTCATCTTATTGAAAGAAAGAAATGAATGGGTTAGTTATCATTTATAAAACTGCAAATTGTGATACGAGTGTTGAGAAAAAGCACATGATGTTGTTGTGTTGCAGAAACCAGTACCCGAGAAAGCAAGCACAACACTCGGAGAGTTGGAGAACTTAGGTTTATTATACCGGCGGACTCAGAGGACTTAACACTCCAAGCTCTGAGCCCCGAACAAAGGGGCTGCTGCTGCTGCTGCTGCTAAGTCGCTTCAGTCGTGTCCGACTCTGTGCGACCCCATAGACGGCAGCCCACCAGGCTCCCCCATCCCTGGGATTCTCCAGGCAAGAACACTGGAGTGGGTTGCCATTTCCTTCTCCAAAGCATGAGAGTGAAAAGTGAAAGTGAAGTCGCTCAGTCGTGTCCAACTCCCAGCGACCCCATGGACTGCAGCCTACCAGGCTACTCCGTCCATGGGATTTTCCAGGCAAGAGTACTGGAGTGGGGTGCCGTTGCCTTCTCCGGAACAAAGGGGTTACAGAGTTTTTATCCACGGATAGGCATGATTAAGCAGGTTTGCAGGTTTGCAGGGGCTGGGCAATTATAAGAGCCAGATAAGGGTAAGTGAGATAAGCTCCAGTTCCTAACATTGTGAGTCCCCACTTTCTGTGACCTGCATGATCTAAACTTTGCAAAGACCAAGCTGAGTTACAGAAGCAGAAGGAGCAGGAGGTTATGTAAAATTTTAACTTTTCCTTTTCAGTTGAAGTGCTAGGGCATGGACCTCGTTTCTCCAACGTTCTACCATTGGGATCTATCCATGTGAGGGTCGGATGAGTTCACGCAGGAAGTCATCCACCCTGTAGCATGAATAAGTTCAATCACATTGTCTTCCATCAAACAGATGCATGAGATCAGTGTTCTCAGGAAGCAGGAGGATTAATGAAATCAATGGAAACTAAAGGAATAATTTGAGGATGCTGGAAATTGTTTGGTGGACAAATCTGGTCAGGAAGCTCCAGAAACCCCTGTTTGCAGCAAGAAGGTGCCAGATCAGAGAAAGAGGGAGAAGAAGACAGAATGAGAAGCTAAGAGCACAGAAAACAGATCTATCCCAAAGAGGGCCTTCCCCAACACTGCACAGAGAGAAAGTGCAGTATGAGTGCTCTAGTATAAGAAGTGATCTTAAACTCACTCATCATTAGTACCTGAGCTAGTCAAAGCTAATTTTCAATGACTTGGTGATTAATAATAGACACAGGTGTTTGGCATGCTCTCTGGAGCCAAGAAGCATCCTTTTATTAGAGATTTTCCAGATGGCCGCCTTGGATTCTGCCAACAATGCCAGATGGGAAGGGTATCCTTAGCTGGACTGAATCTGTACATCCCTGCAGTTGTTACCTGTCAGACTTGGACTTCTGAATGAGATAACATGGAATATGGTTGGGTTAAATGAACATTCCTTATTCCTGGTTATAGTTTAATCCCTCTTTGCTCCTATATCTTAATGAATCAGATCAAACAACATATGAACTCCAAGCCTCTTGCCCTTTCCCTTATTTTAGTCTGAAGCGTAAGTCAGAACAAATCAGGAGAAATCAGTCCTTTGATTTGCTTCCGCCTGGGCTTCCACCTGGCCCTGCATATCCTTCTGGATAAAAACACCTCCTAAGATGACGACGGCTCAGCCAATGCTGTCTTACCATTCTGAAAGCAGGAGTGAGAAAGAAACTTTCCCCAGGGTTATCTGTCATTCATTCATCTTTTCCACCAGGATCTCCATTGCCAGGTCTGGAGGAGGGTGTGTGAACCCTCTGCTAAGGCCATGTGAAGCTCCTTCTTGGGCTCAGAACTGGGGAAACATTGTGCAAACACTTTCCAATTTAGGGTCAGTTTGGACCATTCATACAAGAGCTATTATCCTCTGTAAAAAGTTAATGTAGGTTTCCTCTAGTATTTTCCCTTCTCTTAACCAAGATTCTAAACTTCTCCTGGAGTCCAAATCTCAGCAGGATATTGCTTTATGTAGATTGAAATATTTTTCAACTTTATTTTAACTTAAGTCATGTCAAAGGAGCTCCTTCTATGTGCCTAGGACTGAGTGATCCTGGGAGGGTTGGGCTAAGTCTTATCACATTTCATCTACCACATGGCTTGCCAGGAGCCTTTGCAACATTGAAACATGTATAATATCATGTATGAAACAAGTCGCCAGTCCAGGTTCCATGCACGATACTGGATGCTTGGGGCTGGTGCACTGGGATGACCCAGAGGGAGGGTATGGGGAGAGAGGAGGGAGGAGGGTTCAGGATGGGGAACACAGGTATACCTGTGGCGGATTCATTTTGATATTTGGCAAAACTAATACAATATTGTAAAGTTTAAAAATAAAATAAAATTTTAGCAATCCCAATGCTGGGCATACACACTGAGGAAACCAGAAGGGAAAGAGACACGTGTACCCCAATGTTCATCGCAGCACTGTTTATAATAGCCAGGACATGGAAGCAACCTAGATGCCCATCAGCAGATGAATGGATAAGAAAGCTGTGGTACATATACACAATGGAGTATTACTCAGCCATTAAAAAGAATACATTTGAATCAGTTCTAATGAGGTGGATGAAACTGGAGCCTATTATACAGAGTGAAGTAAGCCAGAAGGAAAAACACCAATACAGTATACTAACGCATATACATGGAATTTAGAAAGATGGTAACAATAACCCGGTGTATGAGACAGCAAAAGAGACACTGATGTATAGAACAGTCTTATGGACTCTGGGAGAGGGAGAGGGTGGGAAGATTTGGGAGAATGACATTGAAACATGTAAAATATCATGTAAGAAACGAGCTGCCAGTCCAGGTTCGATGCACGATACTGGATGCTTGGGGCTAGTGCACTGGGACGACCCAGAGGGATGGTATGGGGAGGGAGGAGGGAGGAAGGTTCAGGATGGGGAACACATGTATACCTGTGGCGGATTCATTTTGATATTTGGCAAAACTAATACAATTATGTAAAGTTTAAAAATAAAATAAAATTAGGAAAAAAAAATAAAATTAAATAAAATTTAAAAAAAAAAGATATATAAAGTAGTGTGCTTCAGTGGGAAGTGTTCTAGGTTGGAAATCAAGAGCCCATATCATGGCAGTGGTTCTGCCATTTGTCGATGGTGACTCAACATTGCTTCTCTGAACCCCACTCTGAACTCCTCTGTATGGGAAGGATTTGCGTTATCATAATAGCAGGTGATGCCTTATAGGCTCTACCTACAAACCATATCCCAAATCTATATGCCTCCATGTCCACGAGGACTCTCATCCACGCCGGCGCTGTCTCATTCCTCTACAATCATAAAAGTTTCTTTGTCTCCCTGTTTCCTGTCTTGCTATCCTAAAATCCATTGTCACACCCAGAGTAATCTTTTTGAAAACACAAATCATATCTTATCATATGCCCCCCCACCCTGCTACCTAAGATTCTCCAACTGGCTCCCAACTACACTTATACTAAAACATAAGCCGTGGCAGGCCTTCTGTGATCTCCATGGCCTGACCCCGATTAGCTCTGTGACTTTCCCTTCTTGTGCTTGCCTCCTCCTCCACTATGGATGACCACTTTCTTTGCCCAAACCTCACCCATGCTAATTCTTTTCTGTTCTTCCATCCAGAAAATTCCCTTCCCAACAGACTCATATTTTCTTGGCTTTTTGTCCCAGACACATCATATTCTCTCTCTGTCCCTCAAAGCGGGGACCAGAAGACCAATGAAATAAATAGCAGAAATCAAGGTTAGATTCTAGTCCAATTGAGGTATTAAATGGAAGATAACATCTACATTGCTCATTTGGTACTCTGATGGGGGCAGGAAGAGAGAAGAGGAAGAACGAATATGGGACATGTTAAAGGAACTTCCAGGGCATCATTCATGAAACCCTCACCCTTCTTTTGATCCCTTTCCCTTGTCTAGGATACACAAGCATAGCCATAGCTAAGCTGGTTGCTATGTTCAGTGTCTGGTCTGATTGGTCAGTGCCCGTTTTTTAACATCATGGCTGCTAGTGGTCTTTCAAGTGCCTGTCCCCCTCTTTGAACCATTTCCTGCTCTATGCTAGAAGTCTGTCCTCAGGCAGGACTTTTCAAAGTTTTCTCTGAGGGTCTGCTAAAGGCAGAAATTCCTAAATATGAAGTTATGGGGCCACCCAAGAAACAAGCCAGGATTATTTGAAACCTTATAATTCATCAAAGTTTGTATTCTGCTTCATAAGAACTCTGTATTTGTTTAATATAAAAATATGTTAAAATACTATCAAGCTTTGAAGTTTAGAGAATGGGTTTGGCAGTCTGAACGGTAAGAGTCTAGATTGCCATTCTGCCTCTTGCTTCTTATCTGACCTTCAGAAAGTTCCTCAGCCTCTCTGAGCCTCCATATTCTTCGTATGGTGGTTGAGCACATGGTAAATATTCTATGGATTGTGAACCCAGAGGGCCAGAGTCTGTGTTTCGTTCATCTTCAGATTCTTCACAGAGTCCAGAAAAGTGTCCTGTACAGAGAAGTCATTTTCTATGTGTTCATTCCTCTGTATCAGACATACATGCACATATGGTTATCCCATTTTTACCACTAGATGGAGAGCATGTATCCTAGGATTTTCAACCCATTAGTGAGAAAGCAAACATTTGTCTTTTGTGTCTTAACCAAATCAACTTCTATATTGATGACAATATCATTAAAAATGTCTTTCCAAAAAATGCAACTATAAGATAATTCTCAGAGCTATTTGTTCTTAAAATAATTAAGAGGCAGAAGCAAAGGAGAAACACTAACTTCAGGATAATGGTTACCCCTCGGACGGGATACATTGGGATTAGGTTGGAGTGAGGAGCTCTGTGGGGAGCTCCGAATGTATCTAACTGCTGATTTCTTGTTTCAAAACAGATTTGAAGAAAATACATCCAAATATGTTAACCTTGGATGAGTTCTGGGTGGTTGAACACTTAGATGTATTTCTCTGTGTTTGAAATTTTTCACAATTGCAAATTTTTTTTAAAACAGGGGGAGGGAAGCCTCTAGGGTGAAATTTATGCTCACTGTTTCTGTCTCAATACATCTGCCTAACAAGCTTCTTAAGATTCTCCTCAGATAACTGCAGTGTGCAGCGAAAACTACAACAAAGTAAAAGCCCTACTGTGTCGCTCCACTTGGTCTCTCCTGTTGTCCCCCTCCTACTAAACCTGATGTTTTGCCCTGAAGTTAAGTCTACTAAAGGCTATTACTTAAACTCAGTTGACTAATTAGTTCTTACCTCCAAATTGGATGGTTATCAACTAAGTTGAAAGATGAAGAAAACTGGTCTCTGTAAGTCTGTTCTAGTTACTACAGCTATGTAACAAGCCACCCCAAACCTCAGTGGCATAAAACAACTGTTCTGTGATGCTCATGGAACTTTGCTCCATGATATCTGGAGCCTCAGGTTGGGAGACTCAAGCCCCTCAGTTTGGGGGTGACTTGACAGTTGGGAGTGCCTGGCTGGTTTTGGGGTAGAAATCACTGGGAGATGTCTTTCCTCTGGTGTCTGGTAGTTGATACTGGCTGTCAACTGAGACTTTAGCAGGGGCTGTCAGCTGAGCCATCTACTGGTGATAAAGAAGGCACTCTGCTTGGCCCAGATCCCATGGGGTGGGGAGTAGGGGTGGGGAACAGAGACACACTGCTCTCCATAGGAGAGGTGTCAAAGAATCTGAAAGCATATTGTAAAACCATCCCAATATTGTCCTCACTCTGCTCTCAGAGTGAAGTAGAATGGATAAACTGGAACCTCCTTCCTCTTTGTCCAATCAAATGACCCACATGGAGGAACAGCTGAACGTATTCACTCCATTATCTACAAACATTGTGTTGGATCAAGTTCAAGTGGCTCAGATACAAGCTAATTTGGTCGTAGTTTATTTTACCAGCTCTATTCCTTTGGAAAGCTGACTGGTTGTTTCTTATGACCAGTAAACCTAAAGGTCATAAATAACATGCATACTAAAATTTTCACCACAATGAAGTATTCTCAAAAGGCAACTTTATTATCTATTGCTGCATAACAAATTACTCTGAAATTCAATAGCTTAAAACAACAAACATGTATTATCTCACAGCTTCTGTGGGTCAGGAACTCGTGAACAGCTTAGCCGAGTGGCTCTGACTCACAGTCTCTCATAAGGTTGCCATCAAGGTGTTGCCCAGGGCTGTGTCATTTGAAGACTTAACTGGGGCTGAAGAATCTGCTTCCAGTGGGGCTCACTCATGTGTCTGGCTGGGCAGGAGGCCACAGTTCCTCATCAGGGGTTGGCAGGTGACCTCAGCTCCCCACCATGTGGGCCCCTCTATAGGATGGCTGAAGTGTTCTCATGATATGACAGCTGACGTCTTCCAGAGTGAGTGATGCAAGAGCGAGACTGCAGAGGAATCCATGGTACCTTTTATGTTCAAATCTCTGTAAGTGACACAAGGTCACACCTGCCATATTCTATTCATGAGAAGTGAGTTACTAAGTCACACTCAGGGGAGGAGAGCTAAGCCCTACCTCTTGAAAGGATTCACATCAAAGAATGTGTGATTATATACCAAGACCAGCACAGGGAGTTTGAGAACGAGGTTTCTCTCACTCTGTCCTGTAGATATCTGCCTCAGGGCACATGCCCTTATTTATGCAACCAATGTGGGGGAATAAGTACTTTCCGCGTGGAAAATTAGCAATCAGTTTCCACTATGCCATTCAGATGGGAGGTACTTCTGGACTGCTGTCTCCTACTCTGCTCCTATCTCTGTACGACGGGAACTGATTCTTGTCAATAAAAGCTTGGAGAATGCTCTAAAACACTGTGTATTTTATTCTTACTCTTAGTTCGGGTGATGGAACAGAGGTGTCGGCATTCTCGTGCCTGTTTCAATCACTCCATTGCGATTAGGATCCACCTGATCATCCAAGTTGCCTGGACAGGCATGTGCTCCCTTGTAATCCGTTTTATGACGTATCTTTCAAAACTCCAAACTTGAATGGTCAGGATGATAGATGTGGCTGTGCTTCAGGCCAGCATGGCTCATAAGATGCAGAAAAATTACTATCTTCGAAAAGCAAAAGCTTTTTTGAAGGAAAAGTAAAGTGTGGTCGTGAGTGACTGTTTCTCATCCTTTGTGAGAGGTAACAGAGAAGAGTCAGTGACTCATTTATCTGAGAAAAGGAAACTTAAGCAGCCCCCAGTTCAGGTGTCTAAAAGGAAGATCTGCTACAAGTCCTAACTTGGGAAAAGCCAGCCCTTAGGACAAGGTAGCCAGGTCCCTGACAGAGAGATGGGGATAACTCCCTTCAAGGAAAAAAGGGTCGAATTGTAATCTGGTTCTGGAACCAATTCAACCTGACTACTTAGCAGTAAAGATAAATTGAACCCACAGAGAAAACTGAAAATAACATTTTCCTGGCAAGTCCTTCAATGGACTTAGTGTGTTTAGATTTATGAGGGGGTGAATGACCTTCTCTGACTTGGTGTTCCACATTTTCGTTTTTCCAGGACTGATTTTCCATCTGGCCTAACCAGAGCTCAAAGTTACTGAATCAAACAGAGCCAGTAGGCCTGACTGGAGCTGGCTGGAACATGCACAGAGCTGGGAAAGACAAATAGGCTCCTTTCTGAAAAGCCTATCTAGCAGAAGCCTGTTCCTCCCCACCTGCCTCAGAGCACTGCCCTGAGAGGGAACCCATCCCACTCTTCACCACCCGGCAGATGGGGCATTAGCTGACTTGGGGGTGTTTCCATCTGAGAAGTGGGCTGTATGAAAAGGAAGGAAGGGTGTTATCAAGTGCAAGGAAACTAACTCACAGGCCTGGGGTGGTCCACATCTCCAGCAGAGAAAACTTGGAGGCACTGTGTATGTTTCCAGAAGGGTTTGGGGGCAGCAGAGTGCTGATGGACCCTGCTAGTATCTGGCAGAAGTAACAGTGGGACAGTTGAAGCTGAAAGCTGCCAGACCAGATGGGGTCGTGGACACCCCTGGATTGCCAGCAACCAGATCAGGATATATCTCAAAAGAAACAGACTTTGCAGGATGCCATGTAGGCTTCCCACACTAGGGGAGAAGGAGGACAGTAGAGAAAATCCAGGATTAACTGAACTTTGAGATGAAAAGACTGAGAGATGAGAAAGTGCAGAGGTTTTGTAGAAATGATTACAGTTGCATGTTCTGACATTTAGCGCATTAAGCTTCATTACAGAAAATAACGTTATATTTCTGGCCTGCCCAAGTTTGTGGCTTAAGAAAATTCAAACCTGTCATTCTGTTTCTTCTTATACCTTGCCCTGTTTTTCACATAATATAGAGAGAAAGGCTGTTTGGGGTTAGTGGGTCTCTCAGCATCTCAACAGATGACTATAACCATGCAGTGTGAGGTCACGACCAGTAAGTCTTCTAGACCAGAGGTCAGAAAATACTCTCTTTAAAGGGTCAGATAAGACGTACTTGAGGTTTTGCACACTATACTTTCTCTGTTGCAACCCTCCAACTCTGCCTTTGCAGCACAGAAGCAGCCACAGACAATACATAGACGAATGGGGAACAATGAAACTATGACGGACGCTGAAATTTGAATTTCATAGCTTCCAGATGTCACAAAGTATTATTCTTCCCTTGATTTTGTTTTCAAAGCATCAAAAATGTCAAACCTACTCTTAGCTTTAAGACCATACAGACACAGGCAGTGGGCTGGATTTGGTCCACAAGCAATAGTTTGCTAACCTTTATACTGACCACTGCTCTCTGCACTCTAGAGGGATTCATTTGTTCACATGCATGGCTCTGGTTAAAAAGTTCAACTTCTTTAAAAATGCCTGGGAGATAAAGTCTCCTGGGAATCGCAGAATATTTACACACAGTATTTCCCCAGGAATTACCCTTTTTATGTGGTTTCAAGGCAAGTGACAAGCTAAGAAAAGCCACGACTCTCATACAAGCTACTTTTGTGTTCGCAGAAGGTATCAGCTGGGCTCTAAGCCTCAAGTAGACAGGACTTGCATCTGTTTTCCCCTGCTGTTGTATTGCTGGGGTCTCATGCAATATCTGACACAGAGTAGGCATTAAATGAATGTTTGTTGATTGAATTATTAAGGGAGTGACTGAAAACTCCTTTTTAGCCCTTTTCAGAACTTATGTTATTCCATCATATGTGCGTTATATAACTCTCACTTTAAAAATGCCTGTAAGTGTGATTTAGAATTCAGAAGAATCATCATGCATAAATAGAAGATTTTCTTCAAACGTTTGGCCAAAATTCCATGTCACTGTAAAACTACAAAGCCATTGCTGGCTCTGTTTAGTGGGGGCGGGGGCACGTTTGCCCCAAGAAGCCAAAGAAAAGTACCTGCAAGTGTGAGACTGCTCTTGGTAAGAAAGCTGTCACTTGCGTCGCTCTCCTGACATTAATTTTGACCAGGGGTGGCCTCCGTCATTATGTCCAGTACATGAAAGAACTACCTGGGACACTTAGCAGGACCCACGATGTGGGAGGAGCTGGCAGTGAAAACCCCTCTAAATTGGTGTGTCTCTCCCCATTAAGCCACATGATATCTAGGCAAACAGAGCAAACTCAAAGATAATCACACAACCTTTGGCTACCTTAACTCAGCACTTAATACGAATAAGCTTCTCAGCTCTTCTTTCAGTTCAGCTTTCTTTACTAAATCCCAAGTAACTTTGGGAAGGGAATCATGAGAATGTGGGAGACTTTGGGATGATAACTAATGTGTGGTACCAAGAAGAGGCAAAAGAAAAAGATCAAAGATTTGTTTCTCTGAGCTGGGTGGTACCTTGGCACTGAATCCTGGGAACAGATGCTGGCTGATTTGAATTAAAAAAGAGCAGAAGTAGCCAAAGATAAGAAATAATTGGCTAAAAAATACAAAGCCATACTTTTGACAGGGGACAATAAAGTTTTCCAAGCAGAGGTTAGAATAACTTACTTTAAAAAAATAATAACCTCAAGGAAAACTAGGAGAAGAGAATATTTTTTCCCCTGCAGTTTGAATTAAGACATGGTCAGCAAAGAAGAGACCCTTTCCAAAGGGTCTCAGCAGGATAAATCAATCTAGTGGAGGCCTTTGTGTTCCCAAAGAATGATGTCAGAACCCATTCCAGGGAGAAGAAAGAGATGTTTGCACTAAAGGTCACTTGAGAACTATAAAGATAAATGCTATTTGTAATGACTTAAAAAGGATTCCAGGAAGGAGAGGAGTCAACTAACTGTTTTAGAATCAATGGAAAAGTAAAAACTTTACTGGTTGAAAAGTTTCGGAGGGTCGTTTAGACATTCTTGAAAGTCTGTGAAACTTTGAGGGGAAAGAACCCAAGAGTATGATGATGGAAAAACTATGTTATATCCTTTAACTGTTAAATGTAGGTTGTGTGTTTACACATGTGTTGGTCATTAAAAAATAATTGAAAAGGTTTCTGGCAGTAAGAAGTCAGGGACTAACAATCCCTCCACCCTGGTTATTAAGTGACCCTGAAAGTCCTTGGGTCAACCAGATATTCATAGCGCAGGGAGATATCCAGGTATCTAGAGTTAAAACACTAACCTGTGATTCAGGAGACCTGGGCTCACATTTCAGCTCAATTACCTTCATTTTTCCCTTCCTTTTTGGCCATGCCACACAGCAAGCAGGAACTTAGTTCCTACCAGATCGGGGTAGGGAATGAACCCAGTGCCCTACAGTGGGAGAATGGAATCTTAACCACTGGAAGTCCCTCTTTTCTTTTTTTAATTGAATGAAAGAGTCTTTAAATTCTGTAGTGCTTTATGATTTTTCAAAAATTTCACACACATGATTTCGTATAATCCCGTAATAACCATTTTCCCCTCTACTCCTGCTTGGTCCCTCTCCTCTTCCCTCTTCCTCACTAGTTTGTTCTCTGTATCTCTGAATCTCCTTCTTTTTTGTTTTATTCACCAATTTGTTGTATTTTTGAGATTCCACATATAAATGATATTACATTGCATTTTTCATTCTCTGTCTGACTTATTTCACTTAGGATAATGCCTGCCAAATCCATCCATGTTGCTGCAAATGGCAAAACTTCATTCTTTTTTATGGCTGAGTAGTATTCCATTGTGTGTATATACCATATCTTATTTATCCATTCATCTGTTGTTGGATACTTGGATTGCTTCCATACCTTGGCAATTATAATTAATGCTGCTATGAATATTGGGGTACATATATTTTTTTGAATTAATGTTTTTGCTTTTGGATATATATCCAGGAGTGGAATTGCTGGGTCATATGGTAGTTCTTGGAGAAGGCAATGGCACCCCACTTCAGTACTCTTGCCTGGAAAATCCCGTGGATGGAGGAGCCTGGTAGGCTGCAGTCCATGGGGTCTCTAAGAGTCAGACTTGACTGAGTGACTTCACTTTCACTTTTCACTTTCATGCATTGGAGAAGGAAATGGCAACCCACTCCAGTGTTCTTGCCTGGAGAATCCCAGGGACGGGGGAGCCTGGTGGGCTGCCGTCTATGGGGTTGCACAGAGTTGGACATGACTGAAGTGACTTAGCATGGTAGTTCTACCTTTAATTTTTAAAGAAATCTCCATACTGTTTTCCATGGTGGCTGCACCAATTTACATTCGTATCAACACTGTACCAGGATTCCCTCTTCTCCACATCCTTGCCAGTATTTATTATTTATGTTTTGTGTTTTGTTTTCCAAACTATAAACTTTTCATTTGGTATTGGGGGTATAGCCGATTAACAATATCGTGGTAGTTTCAGGTAAATAGCAAAGGGATTCAGTCATACATATACATGGATCCATCTCCCTAAAAACCCTCTCCCATCCAGGCTGGCACAGAACACTGAGCAGAATTCTATGTGCTATACAATAAGTCCTTGTTTTTTATCCATTTAAAATATAACAGTGTGTACATGACCTTCCCAAAGTCTCTAACTTCCCTTCCCCTTCGATACCCATGAGTTCATTTTCGAAGTCTCTGCTTCCTAAGAAGGTTCATTTGTACAATTTCTTTTTAGATTCCACAAATAAAGCATGGTGTATGATATTTCTCTTTCTCTTTCAGACTTACTTCACTTAGTGTGACACTCTCTAGGTCCATCCGTGTTGCTGAAAATGGCATTATTTCACTCTTTTTAATGGCTGAGTAACATTCCATTGTATATATGTACCACAGCTTTATCCATTCATCTCTTGTTGGGCGAGTGGATTGCTTCCATACCTTCAGTTCAGTTCAGTTGCTCAGTCGTGTCCAACTCTTTGTGACTCCATAAATTGCAGCACACTAGGCCTCCCTCTCCATCACCTTAGCAATTGTAAATAATGTTGCTATGAACATTGGGGTGCATGTATATTTTCAAATTAATGTTTTTGGTTGGGTGTTTTGTTTGTTTGTTTTTGAATATATACCCAAGAGTGGAATTTTTGGATCATATGGTAGTTCTATTTTTAATTTTTTTGAAAAATCTCCATACTGTTTATATACAAATTTACGTTGTACATTTACCAATTTACTGCATACCAAGTTACATTCCCATCAACAGTGTACCAGGGTTCCCTCTTCTCTGCATCCTTGCCAGTATTTATTATTTGTGTTCTTTTTGATAATTGCCATTCTGATAAGTGTGAGGTGATATTTCAGCATGGTTGTGATTTGCATTGGTCATATCATTTGCAAATATCTTGACCCATTCAGTAAGCTGTTTTTTTAATTTTGCCAATTGTTACTTTTGCTATGCAAAAGCTTTTAAGTTTAATTGCTATGCTATGCTAAGTCACTTCAGTCGTGTCCAACTCTGTGTGACCCCATAGACGGCAGCCCCCCAAGGCTCCGCCGTCCCTGGGATTCTCCAGGGAAGAATACTGGAGTGGGTTGCCATTTCCTTCTCCAATGCAAGAAAATGAAAAGTGAAAGTGAAGTCACTCAGTCAAGTCCGACCCTTAGTGACTCCATGGATTGAAGCCTACCAGGCTTCTCCACCCATGGGACCTTCCAGGCAAGAGTACTGGAGTGGGGTGCCATTGCCTTCTCCATAAGTTTAATTAGGTCCCATTTATTTACTTTTGCTCTTGTTTCCTTTGCTTTAGGAAATGGGTCCAAAATTATTGCTGCAATTTATGTCAAAGAGTATCATGCCTATGCTTTCCTTGAAGAGTTTTGTAGTATTCAGTCTTGCAGTTAGATCTTTAAATCATTTGGAGTTTATTTTTGCATATGGTGTCAGAGGATGATCTGATCCCATTCTTTTACATGTGGTTGTCTAGTTTTTCCAGCACCACTTATTGAAGAGACTGTCTTTTCTCAATTGTATATTCTTGCCTCCTTTGTCATAGATTAGCTGACCATAAGTACGTGGGTTTATTTCTGGGCTCTCTATTCTGTTCCATTGATTTATATGTCTGTTTTTATGCCAGTACCATACTGTTTTGCTGACTGTAGATTTGTAGTATAATCCTAAATCAGGGAGCATAATTCCTCCAGCTTTATTCTTCTTTCTCAAGATTTGGATATTTGGAGTCGTTTTTGTTTCCATGAAAGTTTTAAAGATATTCGTCCTAGTTCTGTGAGAAATGCCATTGGTATTTTGATAGGGATTGTACTGAATCTGTAGATTGGCTTAGGTAGTATGGTCATTTTAACAGTATTAATTCTTCCATTCTAAGAATGTGGTATATCTTTCCATCTGTCTATGTCATCTTCAGCTTCTTTCATCAGTGTCAGTTTTCTACATACAGGTCTTTTATCTCCTTATATAGGTTTATTCCTAGGTCTTTTATTCTTTTGATGCAATCAACTCCATCACCTTCTAACAAAGAGAGCTGCTACACATAATTTATCCTTTCATAGCCTTAGTATCCTTATCAGTTAAGTGAAGATAATGAGTGTTCCTTGTAGGGTTATTGTTAAGTGAAGTCCCTGGAGTGGACACACAGTAGGTGCTCAAAAGATGGCCTTGAATCTATTGCACTTAAACCAACTTAGTAGCTAACTTCATAGAGCACTTACTATGTGTGAGTGCTTTGTTCACACTGTCTGAGTATTCCCAACAGCCCTACGGCCAAGATGGGAATTGTTATTACTCCTGGTACAAGCTAGTGGGTAGTCTAGCCAGGCAGCCTGGCTCCAAGCCTTTGTTGTTACCTGATCTGATATCAGGGAGAGAAAGTATGACTTGGACTTATATCATTTTCTTCCTCGTTGTTTTTATGACACAGAGAATGAGATGAGGAGGTTTTCCTCACTCAGTAGCACAAATAGCTACTGACCTCATTCCAATAAGAATAGTTAAAAAGAGTGGCCTTAAATATAACAAGTATAGTCGTAACTAACATTTTATTGTCCAGGCTGTGTTCTAGATGCCTTGTTATAGTGAAAGTGGCTCAGTGGTGTCCAACTCTTTGCGACTCTATGGACTACACAGTCCACGGAATTCTCCAGGCCAGAATACTGGAGTGGGCAGCCTTTTCCTTCTCCAGGGGATCTTCCCTACCCAGGGATTGAACCCAGGTCTCCTGCACTGCAGGCGGATTCTTTATCAGCTGAGCCACAAGGGAAACCCACCTTGTTATATGAATTCATTAATTTCCTCAACGACCTTATGAGGCAGTTGCCACTGTCTTCACTTTGCAGAGACCAAGCAAACATGTGGTAGGACTTGGTTTTGGACCAGCTGTTGGAGCTCCAAGGCCACACTCGCCATTATACCACCAAGTCTCTCGATCTTGGGCTTTCTGTGGTGAGTCAGCAAGCAACTATTGGAGCTGCCCTGGCTATGTGTCGAGGGTGGGAGGAGCTACGTAGTTTCAGAGAAAACTGTAAACTGAAGTTGGAAGAAATATAATATTTACTGACAGCTTATAATTTAAGTGTGTAGGGACATTTTAAGTTAATATGTCCCACCTAGGGTTCCAAGTCCTTGGACTTCACCAAACATAATAACAGGGGTCTGTGAGCTATTTTTAACATTTCATAATGCTTATTAATATGTCACAATAATGTAAAACATAGTATATGGTAACAAAGCCTTAAAGAAAAACACTTTTAGAGACAAATTTCATTTCTAGACTTGAGCAAGTTTTCAAGGATTCCTAACTCTAGAAATGAATGAATTTTTGTCTGTTAGGGTTGAAATAAACCTTATAGATGTCAGATTTGCCCTAATAGAGAAGATATCCCATTATCAAAAAGAATTCAACGAGACTTTAAAACTTCAAGAAAGAAGTTGCTGACAGACATAAAAGGCAATTTTAGCCATTTACTTAGAACTGCCAGTCACCATAGGAGCAGAAGAGGCATTTTTCTGCCAACTGGTTGAAGCTTGTGCCAGAATGATCCTGCTGTTTCTTAATTGTCCTAAAAGCTTGTAGCCAGCAATTTTGCTGCCAAGCCTTACCTCACTTTCATGTTTCTATAATATGCAGATCACGAAGTGTCCCGTTCAGAGTGGGAGAACGAGAAGTTACTTCCTCGCCCTTCCTCTCTTTGGAGCTCACCACCTAACCTGTACAATGCCTCCCTCTGAAATAATACACCAGTGGTTATCTCAAAACCTTGAGTACCATCTTCTTAAAAAAAAAAAATTGAGTACCTTTTAACATGTGAATAATCCTCATGGCAAGCTTGTAAGAGAGAGGAAAACAGTGTTATTCCTATTTCTGAGTAATAACCTAACAATTATGACTGATGGACATAAAAATCTCTGTGTGATGTATTCAGTTGCAAATTGCAGATGAAATAAAGGATAAACTCTCATTCTATAAAAAATAAAGGCCACATAATAACTATGTGTATGCATACGTGTGTGTGTGTGTGTGTGTGTGTATGTGTGTGTGTGTGTGAGTTGGAGGGTTGGGCTATGAAGTTGTGGCAAAAAATCTTGCACCGTACACTCCAGTAGAATCAGTGGTTACTTCCCAAGGTGGGAGTGAGTGAAAGGGGCTATAAAAAAGGATATTCACTTTCATATTTGTGTACCTCTGTATTGTTTTAATGTTTTACAATAGACATACTATTTTTACAAATTCAAAAATAATTCTAAAAAAGGAAAAAAAGTTTGAAGTAGATGATAAATGTCTCACACAATAGACTGTCTTATCTAGTTTATTCTGTCAGACTTCATATTTTCAAGAGTGATTTCAAAGAGGTGTTAGAACAACCTGGCCCATCTCTGCAAGAAAATAGTTGTGTGGTATCTGAGTCTTGTGGAAAAGCAATTGTCTGCTCAACTCTTCGTGGAGGCTTTGCTCCTAAATGGAATGGAAACTGAGCTGGGAGGATCAAAGGATTCGCTTGACCATCTCTTTGGCTCCATAGGTTCTTTGAGGGACAAAATTTAGATTCCAAAAAGCAGAATACAGTGTTCATGATTTATTTAGATTTTTGTAAAAGCCTTTGATAGGAATCCATAATAAAGGCAATTTGGGGATAAATAATTCACAAAGCAAAGACCTTCCATCCCAGTAGAAATGTGACCAAGGAACTGTGGTTTAGTAGAAAGAGCAAAACTTTGTACTTCGACAGAGTTGCTTTCAAATCATAACTGCTGCTTAAGAGTGGTTTGGCCTCAGCTAGGCTACTTAATTTGGAGAAGGCAATGCCAACCCACTCCAGTACTCTTGCCTGGAAAATCCCATGGACGGAGGAGCCTGGTAGGCTGTAATCCATGGGGTCGCTAGGAGTTGGACACGACTGAGCGACTTCACTTTCACTTTTCACTTTCATGCATTGGAGAAGGAAATGGCAACCCACTCCAGTGTTCTTGCCTGGAGAATCCCAGGGACAGGGGAGCCTGGTGGGCTGCCGTCTATGGGGTCGCACAGAGACAGGCACGACTGAAGTGACTTAGCAGCAGCAGCAGCAGCAGGCTACTTAATTTCTGCAAAAGTCCTTTCCTCTACTATAAAATGGGATAATACAAGAGTGAGGGATGACATGTAAAGGGCACTGCACAATACCTGGTGCGTGGCAGATGTTATGAAAATTCAAGGCTCCCTAATAGTAATTTGTTAGAGTATAAATGAGTTTTAATCTATCTACTTATAGTGAACAAATAAGGGGACTTATGTGGATGCCGTTTCAACAGCCCCTAGGAAGAGGGACAGGAAATGGCAATGCTTCTTTCCATGGTCTAGTTTCCTAGACCATGTTTCATTATGTGCCCTAGACCATCACTTGTCCATTATGTTCCCTATCTGGCCAGATTAATCTATCACACTGTGCGAAAACCACCTGAAATATATGTCTTACTGAGGAAGGGCCTAAAGTGTTAGCTCCACATATGAAAGGAGCAACATGCAAAAAGAAGCAAGTGATCCCTTCGGAGACTTATTTGGGTTGTGTTTGCAACTGGAGGCATCTTGCTCTGCCACCTTCTCCAACATTCTGCATCAGACAAAGATAGTAAAGCCTATTAAATTTCTCAGGGACATCTCTCCGATGACTAGACTTGGCCTTGGAAGGTGAAAACCGTTGAAAGGAGAGTCTCTTGGCATATACTGGATAACAGGCAAACGGATGACTGAGGCATTTCAACATGACAAATTCAGAGGAAGCACTCGAGAAGAACTAAATCAAACCATATATATATATAGGATACTTGGTTGTGGGTTCTCCAATGTAACCTTGGAAAAGCATCTGAGTGTCACTCATTCAACTCATATTTGGGAGCAAGATGCCACATTAGGCCCCATGGGAGGGTCAAAGATGGATAAACATGGGTCTTGCCCTCTAAGAACTCACAGTCTCATCACATTGCATAAGACTCACAAGATCATCCAAGATTAAGATAAACTGATTTTTATCTCCATCAAGTAACTTTCCCGAAGAAGGTTTTCTGCTTCTTAGCTGCCCTGGTTGCTTTAACACAGAAGAGAGCTCCATGTCTTGTGACAATCAAAAAAGATGCAGAAGAGGACTGCAATGACACTCTGTAAGACCACCATTCTGGGGCTGCAGCTTTGCTTCTTTATTTTCCATCTCCCTTCCCACAAGACGACTTCTAGCAGCATCACAGTGGGTCATTGATGTAGAGAAATGACTTTACAACACTGTGAGCAATATTACAACACATTTCAAGGAAGCCTGGGTCAGGACTAGGAAGTTTTAGAATCCGTCCTTTCTGATCCCGGGTAGTTTTTGGTCTGGCTCCTTGAGTGATTTTTCTCTCCAGTCCCACTTGCTGCTGTTTCTCTCCAAATGCTGAAGACTTGCTCTCACTCTTCTCAACCTGAGGCAGTTGCACCATTTGATCTGCCCGCCTCAGGAACCACTCCTAGATCCTTAGAAAGTGGGGATCCTTGGTTCCTTGGGTGCCACCAAGGAGATGTTGATGCTTCCTGGTCAGCACACCCCAAAGTTCTTCCTGAACCTACTCCTCACAGGTGTCAGCTTCCATACTTGCTTTTCATAACTCTCTGTTCCCCTGTAATGGCTGCAGCACCTGAAGCATCCACTCTTACTTCAAAGCTTGTGCCTGGCCAGTCTGAATTTTAATTACAGTTTATTTAACTGGACTAATAATCAGGTCATTTGTGTTCTCGTGCTGTCTCTGTGGCTGCAGATGAGTCAGTTCATGTCTCCAAGTTCCAGGTGACGGGATGGGAGAAACTCCAAGACTGGCAAAGGTATGTTCACCGTGCTCTCACATGCAAACATACACATATACACTTATTCTCAGAATGATTTAGGAAGGTTGTTTCAATCCCAACCTCACTATTGACAAGCACATATAATCTTGGCCAAGTTATTAATAGTTTTTGAATGAATCTCAATGTCTTCATCTGTGAACTGGAGGTAATATTACCTCCTTCGAAGGGTTCTATAAAAATGAATGGAATCTTCTAGGTAAAGCACTTAGGATTGAGGAAAAACTTTGTAAATGTCCTTCCGCATCACAAGCTTTCCTAAGGCTCCCTCCCCACCCATTCATCTTTCCTTCTTTCTTTTCTATCATTTTAACTGTTTCTTCAGGTTTCCCTTTTTTTTTTCTCCCATTCCTGCTGCAAGTGGTGAAGGGCTTAGAAGCGAGTGGCTTTGTGTTCCTTAAATGTGCCTACTTGCACTAATTAAGGAATGGCAGCGCTTATGCCCACATGCTGCTACCCTTGGTGGCCAAAAGAGACAGCATGATTAAACTGTGGAACTGACCCTGAGGTTAACTGAGACTGTCTAACCATTTAAATCCCAGCTTCATGAAAAATGCTTTATTGCCATCACATCATATTCTTGCAAAGAAAGGCCAACATCAACATTAGGTGACTTCCTAAAAGTATTTTCTCAAAACTTTTTTTGTGTGTGAAAATTACACTGTAGGAAAAAATGTGGAGTAGTATAATTTTAATACCCCTCTTATTTATTTTTTCTTAAAATTTATTTTTGTTTGGTTTTTCTGACTATTTTGTTTATTCTAGAAAATTAGAAATCATACAAAAATATTTTGAGGAAATTAAAAAATTATCCATAATTATACCACCCCAAAACAAATATTGTTGGATTTTTGGGGGTATTTTCTTCTTTGTAAATGCTTTTATTTTAAAAGTTAAGAACATTTTTGTATATATAGTTTTGTGTCCTGTGAGCATTTTATGATGCTAATTAAAAAAAACTATTTAATAAACAAATTTTTAAAATGCAACATTGTCTCCAGATTTTAACCAATTGCCTGTTGTAAGCCATTTTTTGGTTGTTTTCAATTTTGTTGTTTTGTCTACCCTACATTCCTTCTCCTTTTTCCTCTATAATTGTTAATGATGCTAGGTATTTTTATGTTTATTCAATACTAGTATTTATGAATTGTCGTTTCTGACAATTTTTCTGGTGATGGTGATGTTCACGATCATTGTCCTCATTATATCATTTGGGGCCAAGAATGGTCAACACCAGGTTAACACCAAAACTTGGGTAGAAAAAAGAACCATAGACTAGAACAGTATTTATCTTCCTGACACTTGCATTTTCCTGGGACCAAGTAGTATTGAAAATAGTTATTTTGGTTGCCAAGAAATCTATTAGAAAGTGAGTTTGCAAGGACATCCAGGCCTGGAGTGGTGCCTGAAATTGAACAAGAAGCTACCAGGTCCTGAGACTTCTCAAGACAGTTCCCTGGTGGCTCAGAAGGCAAAGAATCTGCCTGCAATTTAGGAGACCTGGGTTCGATCCCCGAGTCAGGAAGAAGGGAATGGCTACCCACCCCAATATTCTTGCCTGGAGGATTCTGTGGACAGAGGAGCATATATATATATATGTAATGCTCACCTCAGGGAAAGAAATCCTAGGAAGGATAATTAACAGAAGAAAAGCAAACAAGCATGCATCTTCCTTATCTCTAAAGAGAAAAACCATTTGCCCAGGGAGGAATTAATTTTCTCCTACATAATTTTGTTTTTGCCTGAGCCTTTATCACTGGGCTTAGCTCAACTCGGAACTCTACAGAAGGCAGAAAATGGGGAATAAATATGATGCTCCAAATTTGGGATCATGCACCCAGGACCTCTCCAAGGCCACCTGCCTGCCAAACTCACTGATCACCAAATGGGACAAATCAGAGAAGGCAATTGTACCTTGAAGACAAGAAGGAATGTTGGCTCCTTTTCCAAGAAACAGAACCACTTATTTCACCTGTCACTGTAGAAGACTGGGCTTTCCCACAGCATCCTTCCTGATCTTAATGCTTGAGAACCTCTACAACTTTGAGACACAATGGACTTGGTTGCACCCATGAAGATATAACTCTCTTAAGTCAGAGATGAAATCTACAGCTTCTTTGGAACTCTCATTACAGAAAGGCTGCTCGAAGCTGTTGGACTAGGAATCAGCCAGAAGGTGTATCACTCTGCTAGATGCCAGGCCTCAGGAAGGCTGGGTATTATTGTCTGAAGGGTAGGAAGTGGGGTGTAGCAAAGGCAGGGGCTAAGGATAGCATCAAGCTCAGCTCATGTCCCTGCCCACTGAATGCCCTTCTCCACCCCTTACCACCTTGAGTAGAAACCAGTGTTCCCATAATGGCCTCCAAGGTGCTCTGTGATTCAGCCTACCATCCCTCTCTTACCTCATTCTTCTCCTTTCCCTGCTACTATTCAGGCTTTCTATGCTCAGTGACACAGAGGAGAGACAAGACTGTTCCCCAGCCTCAAAGAGCATGGCCTCACTTGAAAGTGAGGGCAAATCCTGACAGCATTAACAGCTAGATGCCCTCAGATTACAGCACTCTCAGTAGCTGAAGGGCAAGTTCTTTCTTAAAGGGAAATCCAAGTGGATTATTCCATGGCTGCCACTCTGCCCAAAGTAATTTTTTCCAGAAGGCTTTCCCCATCACCACTCCCACAGCCTGCCAATCACATCTAGGCCAGATGTCCTAACCTCGTCTCTCCCAGCAGCCTGGACCCCCACCTCACTGCACATTCAGACAGATAGCAAGTGCCCGTTCCCTCTTCTGTGTCTCCCACTGGACTGAGGCAGTGGCTGTGTAATTTTATTCACCATTGTATCCCCAACCCTAACTAAGATTTGGCACGTAAAAGGCATTCAGCAGATGGCTGCTGAATGAAAATATAAATGAATAAATGATTACCAGCTGCCTCTATTCCCTTAACCTGCTGCAGAATTAATAAACTAATCTTGAACCTAGCAGATATGTGAAAATAAAGGTATCGCTGAGGATTATCAGGCCAGCCTTTCTGTACTGGTTGCCATATTGTGCTTGCTGATAAATGCTAATAATTACTACTATTTTGACTCTGACTTTGGATATAAAATGACAACATTACTTGAAAGAAAGCTCCCAAATTTCTAAGCATGAGGACACTGCTGAGGACATGAAATTTCAAAAGGCACACACGCACACACACACACACACACACACACACACACATCCCACTATGTAAACACCTAGCAGACTACATCTAGTAGAAAAATTCTATAATGAAATTTTTATCTCAAAGCAATTAGCCCCAGACGTTCCAATCCCAGGGCTAAGCCAAAGATGGTGCAGCATCATAATAAAGATCTGAAGGAAAATTGGAGAGAAGGACTCAGAGTTTCCCGCTAGACCATGGTATATTTCTAAATCTTGACTGCAGCAGAAACCCCAGTGGGCTTTCAAATACGCACTGCCCCGGCCATACCAGAGACCAATTACATCAGTTTCTGAGGCTGGGAACCAGAGAATGATGTTTTTTTCAAGTGCCCCATGTATTTCCACTGCGTAGGAGGCTTGAGAACCACTGCTCTGGATTCTAGCTTGTGCTCAACTCCATCATTGAGCCCTACTGTGTGCCAGGCTTTGTATGAGGCAGACTTTCCCCTTAATTTGTTGATATAAAATGGTATCTCATCCATTTTACATGGACTGACTGGCACCCTGAAAAGGAACCAATTTTATAAGTCCTCATTATTTACTTTATACTGTTACAGTACAGGAAGAATAAGAAAAAAATGTGTATACTTGCTTTAGCTAGCCCCCGAGTATCTGAAGAGAATTCTTTAGCTCATTTTTTTAAGAACACTGAAGCTAAAAAGGTATTCCATAGATGAATTCTATGGAGTTTAATTTAGACACTTCAGTTTACACATGATGGGATAAAAATTATGAATGTTTGGAGGTCACAGCATTCTCTTTCTACCTTTGTCCACTCAGCTCCTTATTTCTCCCTCACTTCCGGTGGAAAAATAAAATGGGAAAAAAATCTGACCCTCATGAGAAAAGTCATTAAGATAGAACACAAACCTCCATCGTCAGGGTGCTTGTGGGACTCCTCTGGAGCCTGTATGAAAGTATATATGGAGAGGAGAGAGGGGACCCAGGGACTAGGGTGACAGAGACAGGGCAGAAGACAGAAACTGTAAAGAATTTAGGGGTGCCAATCACTTCATGGCAAATAGATGGGGACACAGTGGCTGACTTTATTTTGGGGGCTCCAAAATCACTGCAGATGGTGATTGCAGCCATGAAATTAAAAGACGCTTGCTCCTTGGAAGGAAAGTTATGACCAACTAGATAGCATATGAGAAAGCAGAGACATTACTTTGTCAACAAAGGTCCTTCTAGTCAGGCTATGGTTTTTCCAGTAGTCATGTATGGATGTGAGAGTTGGTTTATAAAGAAAGCTAAGCACCGAAGAATTGATGCTTTTGAACTGTGGTGTTGGAGAAGACTCCTGAGAGTCCCTTGGACTGCAAGGAGATCCAACCAGTCCATCCTAAGAGAGATCAGTCCTGGGTGTTCATTGGAAGGACTGATGTTGAAGCTAAAACTTCAATACTTTGGCCACCCAATGCAAAGAGCTGACTCATTGGGAAAGACCCTGATGCTGGGAAAGATTGAGGGCAGGAGGAGAAGGGGACAACAGAGGATGAGGTGGTTGGATGGCATCACCAGCTCAATGGACATGAGTTTGGGTGAACTCCGGGAATTGGTGATGGACAGGGAGGCCTGGCGTGCTGCAGTCAGTCCATGGGGTTGCAAAGAGTTGGACACGACTGAACAACTGAACTGAACTGAACTGAAAGATAGATGAGGACAGGAGATTTTAATGAATTTCTAAGAACCAGGTTTGGGGACGAGCTTAAATGTTTGTGAGAGAGTGAAGTGGAGAAATGAAAACATCTCTGTGGACCATGCTACCAAGCTCTTGCCTCTCCTGGGCAGGGCCTTGGAGGCTGTGCCTTTATGGGAGCTACATGGACTTGCTCTGTGTGGGTCCTCCATGCGAACTCTGACACTCACATCCCCACCTCCCCTGATAGTGAGGAGACACACCAGGAGTGATTGCTGAGACTCTCTGCCCTGTGTCCAAGCGAATTCTACTCTGTCACTCTGATTCTTCACCTGCTCATCGTCCCCTTCCTCATTCTCTCGATTCATGTCTGCTTCTCGCACACATTGGTTGCATCCGCATGCAAGAGAGCTGCCCCAACATATATTGTAGTTTTGTATGCAGTCACTTATACTCCCATCTTCAAGGCTGTGTGCAAACCAGACATTTATTTACTGAACACATATTCACTAAGTGCTAGTTGCCTGTCCAGCACAGCAGAAGTTAAGCAGGATAGACACAGTGACACATCCCTGGCCTCACAGAGCCTATATTCTAGCAGAGAATGAGGTGTCCTTTTAAAAGCAAGAGGTTTCTGTTAAGTCTTATTTTCAGTATAGAGCAAGAATAGGGTGCATGCGGCAAAGCCTCCCGATCACAGAGAACTGCCTGAGGAAGTGACGTTGAAATTGGTCATGCTGAGAAGGGTATTCTAGTATGGGGAGAGACAGTAATGAGGTCAGGAAGGGGTAGGTCTAGATTCTGTAGCCATATTAAGGAATCTAAGCTGCATACTAAGGGTAACTCCCTGCTCCCCCACCACCTCTACCTGGCAACCGCACTATCCAATAGGCTTTTTGGTGATGGGAATGCTGTGTATCTGTTCCATTTAATATGGCAGCCACTAGCCTCATCTGGCTATTGAGCACTTAAAATGTGGCTAAGTTAACAGAGGTACTGAATTTTTAATTTTAGTTACTTTAAGCAGGCAAGTGTGGCTAGTGATCACCCATATTTTGCAGCCCTACAGCCTTAAATCAGAGGATATTTACACATGTATCTATTTGTTGGCACATGTATGGACACCTATGTACAGAAGTGGTTTTATATTTGCACATAATTATATGCTCTCATACATCAAGAACGCACATATGGATACAACTAGACACAATTGCATGAAACAGACTGTTACTTGTTCTTACCATAGGATAAGAACAATGAAAATTGAAACTGGAGAGAGTACATGGCTCAGTCTAGGGAGATTTGACACAAGAATTGGAGCAAAACGGATATGAGTGGGTTGGAAAACAATTGAATTGGGGATGATATTATTTAACTTAAAACAAGGGAAAAAAAGGAAAGAAAATCCAGTGAGACCACCAGTGGTTTGGGAATCTAAACTCTGTTTGATGCATATCCTTCTCAGGCAAACTTGAACTTTTAGGATGGCCCTGATGACTGGGAAGAACCCCAAGGGACATAGAACAGAGGAAGAAAGCACTTCTTAACAAGGATGACCTAATTCTCTAACTGACATTCATCCATCAGGAAGATTTTAGGCACTCCCACTGGCAGGAGAAATATTTATTTCAAAGTTATTAAAATTGTATGAGATGGAATAGATTAACTCCTAGCTATCAGAATTGTTAGCTTATCCAAAAGCTTTACCATCCCATGGACTAGAATATTGACTTTTTCTTTGTTGGAAAGGTAACTAAAGTCTACACACATGAGCTAAACAGTAACTCCTCCATCTAGCACCAGCTGGGATGTTATGATTTGCTTTTCGGCACTCTCATTATCCATCTAAGCCTCTGGATTGATACCCTTTACCAATACTGGCCTTGCACTTCTCTCAGCGTGCTGTGCTCCTGCTCCTCCTCTGAGTCTTTGCACATGCTGTTCCCTCTACAAGAAATACTCTTTCCAGCCTCTTGCCAAGTTAGCTTGTACACATCCTTCAGGTCTCAACTCATACATCTCTGCCTTAGGGATGTTGTCTCCAGTCCTTCCCAACTCTCCCAGATTAGATTAGTCCTTCCTCTTTCATGTTTCATTGTATCCTGTTCTTCTCTTTGATAGCACATTTCCCAGTTACAGTTACTTATTTGTGTCATTATCATTTCATCTTATCCTCAGGATTGTTAGCCCCATGAGATCAGATACTGTAATCTGTTTTGTTCATCATTTACTGCATCTGCAGGGCTTTCCAGATGGCACCAGTGGTAAAGAGCCTACCTGCCAATACAGGAGATGTAAGAGATGTGAGTTTGATCCCTGAGTTGGGCAGATCCCCTGGAGGAGGGCATAGCAACCCACTCCAGTATTCTTTCCTGGAGAATCCCACGGACAGAGGAGCCTGGCAGGCTACAGTCTGTAAGGTCACACAGAGTCAGACATGACTGAAGAGGTTTAACTTGCACACATGCAGGATTTAGCACAGGTCCTGGCAAATAGTGGATGCTCAATAAATATTAATTAACAGCTCAATATGTGAATGAATGTATTTAAATTTCTTCACTTTAGATTTACTTTAAAATTCCTCCCTCCCTTCCTTTCACCTTGCTGTTTCATAAGCTACACCATTATATATTCTATGTAATGCTAAACCAGTCGAAAGAAACCATAAACGCTATACATAGTTAATTCTAATACTCCTTGTTCAGTTCCCTTTAAGACCTGATAGACCATCTGGTGGTAAATCATTAAGTTGCAGCAGTTATAAACATGTTAAGTCCCAGCATGAACCTGGTCTGACATCCAACAAGTCCTGAGGACGTTGCAGAAATGCTCCATCCATTTCAGAAATGTGCTTACTACAGAAAGACAATGCTCAGTTTTCTATATTTGTGAGATACTGGATTTCCAGATGACTTCAACCAAGAGAAAATAGACTTTTTCTTCTTACCTGAAAGCAACAGTGATGTGACTGGCTGTGAATTTGGGAGTGAAGGGCATAAGATGGCTCTCAAAGAATTATTTTAATCAGAGAGGTGCTCACTTACCTTAAAGAGAATGGCTTGCAGACAATTAGATTTGATTGTAATGAGAACTGTGGAAAATTTTTAAATATATGATGATCAAAAGGGGATTAATCAGAGATGGGGACATATAAAGGAATCAACAAACACTAGTAAAGAAGGTGTCTTGTTCTCTCACACAGCAGATCTTGAGGAACTGTGGTTTTATCAGCAAAACCCTTTCTCCCTTGAGAGTGTTGATCAGCTATCTGTGTGCATTGAGATTAAACAGCTGACTTTTTGAGAACTGGTTCTTTGGAGATGGTCAAGGGAAGAACCAAGGGGACTAATAAGGAAGGTGAACAGTTGAAAAAAAAAATTGCTACAAAGAAACATAGTAGGAAAAAATCTTTTCTCCTATCATTTAATAAAAGAATATGCGTTCAGAGGTTAAAGCGTCTGCCTGCAATGTGGGAGACCTGGGTTCGATCCCTGGGTCAGGAAGATCCCCTGGAGAAGGAAATGGCCACCCACTCCTGTATTCTTGCCTGGAGAATCCCATGGGTGGAGAAGCCTGGTGGGGTACAGTCCACCGGGTTGCAAAGAGTCAGACACGACTGAATGACTTCACTTTCACTTTCTTTCACTTTCTCATTTTTTACATGTAAATGTCTGTCTGCTGAGGATCTTTCATGACAGTATCCTTCTATAGTTACCCTCGGTGGTCCTTTTTTACAGGCTTACCATTTCTCTAATGGTAGTCCAACTGCCCTCGGTGTGTCTGGGGAAGGGATCTCTGGAAGTTGGAGACTTGATCATCTCCCCAGACATCCCAGCCTCCTCCCTTGACTTTGAGTCGTTGTAGATATTTGTCTCTGTGGTTCCCATATCAGTGGATCCCAAACCTGACTGAACATCAGAATCACGTGTGAGAGATTTTTACAAATATACTCCTGGGCTGTCCTCCCAAGAGGTTCCAATATTTTGGTTCGGGGTGGGATCTAGGGAGGGGTGCACCAGGGGTGGTGTGTTGGGAGCTGTACGCACAGATGCAGACAGTAAGCAGGACCATTTTCTTCAGAGAATTAAAGAATGATAATAGAGCTGACAGAAGGTCAGCCTGCTTTTGATTACCACCATGCACTGACAGTTCTAAACAACATCAGTGAGAAAATACTTCTCCTCCAAATCTTTTTATTGGTCTAAGTCCTAAGCACTTGCTGTTGAATTTAAGTAATATAGTCTCAAGTTTCAAACTGCACGTTTTTATTATTTACCTCTAATAAAAGTGGTATTCTGCACACTCGTTAATTTACAGAACTCCCAGTGATACAGTCAGCCCCCAACATGCAGTCTCACCTGCACACGCTCATTTTCAGAGAAAGTTTTTAACAGCTGATGTCCAAGGCTTGCTTTAGGTTCAGTTTGTGTTTCTAACACCTCTAGTACATTTGCCTGCATTTATTCAAAATAAATAAGAATAATGCATGGTAATAGTCTGAGTTAAGACAAAGAACCTGTTGTTGTTCAGTCACTAAGTCGTGTCCAACTCTTTGCAACCCCATGGACTACAGCACTCCAGGCTTACCTGTCCTTCACCATCTCCCGGAGCTTGCTCAAACTCATGTCCATCGAGTTGGTGATACCATCCAACCATCTCATCCTCTGTCGCCCCTTCTCCTCCTGCCCTCAATCTTTCCCAGCATCAGGGTCTTTTCCAGTGGGTCAACTCTTCTCATCAGGTGTCCAGAATATTGGAGCCTTGGCTTCAGCATCAGTCTTTCCAATGATTATTCACGGTTGATTTCCTTTAGGATGGACTAAACCTGTTACTTAGGAGATCCAACCAGTCCATTCTGAAGGAGATCAGCCCTGGGATTTCTTTGGAAGGACTGATGCTAAAGCTGAAACTCCCAATACTTTGGCCACCTCATGTGAAGAGTTGACTCTTTGGAAAAGACTCTGATGCTTGGAGGGATTGGGGGCAGGAGGAGAAGGGGATGACAGAGGATTAGATGGCTGGATGGCATCACCGACTCCATGGACGTGAGTCTGAGTGAACTCCAGGAGTTGGTGATGGACAGGGAGGCCTGGTGTGCTGCAATTCATGGGGTCGCAAAGAGTTGGCCACGACTGAGTGACTGAACTGAACTGAAACCTGTTACTTCAAATTTTCCATACTATGTAATCACCTGGAGTTTTCATTTGTGTTTCAAATTTAAAATAGTGAAATAGAGTATAAATTATGAAGTAATGATATTTTGGAATGGGCAAATTTTATTCTATACATAGTCTACTGAATAATATTTTAAAATTGAAAGTTGCCCTTTCTAATTAACTAATTAACTATCAAATAAAACTGAGTCAAGAAATGTTATTTTATGTTTTAAGTTATTTATTTTATTATGTACACATTATGTATAACACATATTACATAAAATGTGGCTTATATATGTTATATAACATATAATCAGCTATTATTGTTATATAACATATAATCAGCTATTGTTGATTATTACATAATTGCTATTAAAATGATTTTGTCACATAGAGGACAAAATTTTTATCTACTCCGGGTGTCAGATGTGCTTAGATTCATCATAGGGTCTAGAGGTCTTTATCTCAAAAGTTCTCCAGGTAATTCTCAGATGCAGTCAGAGGCCTGAAGCACTACCTGTAGCACGCTTAGCATTGGTTCTAATTCTTTTCTGTATTACCCATCCTCCTTTCCTAAGGCCAGTCAACTCCCAGTTTTCACTGTATTATGTCCACCAAGGACTCTAGATGAAGGAGTATTCATTAAAACCCTTGGCACCTCTAATGGTGTGCTGGAATATACTTAACAACCAGCTCTCTGAGGGATTTACAGCATTTCTGGATTTCCCTAGCGTAAAATACTCCCAACCACCAATGGATGAGCTCTTCCGTGGAGAGCTCCTCCGGGTAACAGCCAGCTCTCATAAGCTCGGAGGAGTCAACTGCAGCACACCACTGCCCCCACGGGTTCCTAAGACATTCTGCTTAGAGGGATAATGCATGCCCAGGGAAGAGTTTGGTTCATTTTTTAGAAACTGAAGTTTGATTTTTCTGGATTCTTTCTTAAATTTGTGAGTTAATCTTTAAATCTTAGACTGTTCTTATACACACTCTTCTAACAAGGGTCAGGAATAACAACCCTCCAGGTTTCTTTCTGTATCTACTGTATGTTACACATGACAGCCTCATATTTAAAAAGCATTTGGGGATGAAAACTTGACTGTCTAGCAATCTGTGTGGCAATGCCCAGACTCTCCTTCTCCCCTTACTTTTGTTGGTGGGATGCATCCAAGAGAGTTTTTGCTGCTTTCTATGACTCAGTTTAAGTCTTTTCTTCTTCTTCTTTTTTTTTTTTTACTATTTTTTTTTAAATTGTATATTGGCTTATTTAGGTAATTTACTTTTCAATTGTGAATTTCTCCTTCCCATAGATTTTTGCTATTCTTTTATGAAATCTTTTTTCATTGTTTCCTCTTGCAAGGAGATGTTAAGAAATTAAGGTATTAACTTCCATCCTGATTCTGAAGCATAAGTTGTAACCACACAGACCTGGGTCCAAGTCCTGGCTCTTTGCACCTACCATGAGGTCATTAGTCCACTCAGAGCCTCAGCATAGTGGCTACCTCTTAGGGTTGTTGTGAAATGTAAATGAGATTATACCACCAAAGTGCACTGCCTGTGTCTGAAATATAGCACAGCATGTGCTGTTATCATTTGAATTACCTTGGTAAGTATTTTTTAGAAGTTATTTATTTATTTACTTTGGCTGTGCTGGGTCTTGTGGTGCCTTAGGGTTTCTCGGGTTAAGATGCAAGGGTTCTCTTCTCGCGGAGCACGGCGCTCTAAAGCGTAAAGACTCAGTAGTTGCAGCGTGCAGGCTTAGTTGCTCTGCAGCCTGCTGCTGCTGCTAAGTCGCTTCAGTCGTGTCCGACTCTGTGCGACCCCATAGACGGCAGCCCACCAGGCTCCGCCGTCCCTGGGATTCTCCAGGCAAGAACACTGGAGTGGGTTGCCATTTCCTTCTGCAATGCATGAAAGTGAAAAGTGAAAGTGAAGTCGCTCAGTCGTGTCCCACTCTTAGCGCAGCATAGGGGATCTTAATTCCCCAACCAGCGATCGAACCCCCATCCCCTGCATTGGAGGGTGGATTCTTAATCCCTGGACAACTAGGGAAGTCCCTACTTTGATAAGTGTTAATGTAATTCCTCCCCTAGACTTTCCAGTTCCCACTGGAATGAATAGCTGAGATGCTAATGTTCGCTGAGATACATACTCAGCTGAACTGAAGCTAGTTGAAGGACCTTTTCATATTGCTCAGTCCTTCCACTTATAATTACTTACCAAGCATTGTTTAGAAGCAATCCTAATACATACTTTCTCTGTATTGCTTTATATAAACAAAGTCTAGGTACTTAATTCCTTCTTATTACTTAACTGTTCACGTAGGGTGCTTTGTTTTCTCAAGTATTTTGTGAAAACACAGGAATCATGTCTTATTCATCAGTAAGCGCCTCCACAGCACTTAGTGGAGTGTGTGGTATGAGGTGGGTGTTCAGTAAATATTTGATTGACTACGTTGTTTATATAAAATGTTGGCACTGCACATTCATTGGCTTGCTTTGGTGCTATAATTCTGTAATATTCCTTATTCTTGATTCCCAGAGACTAAGGGTTGTGGATAAAACAAAGTTCTTCCTTCCCCTAACACACATGTACATTATTTACTTTAATACAAAGGCCAGATAGATACATGGATATGTTCAGTTAGTGAAAATGATATAAAGAATATCGTTTTATCATCAAAATAATAATAATTCACTAAGGATCCTCAGACCTTTTGTATTTCTCTGTGCTGTCCACAGGGTTGCACAGAGTCAGACATGACTGAAGCGACTTAGCATGCATGCATGCATGTGCCTCTGTTAGAAACTCAGTACCCTCAAAGGGCACTTTGAAAGTTGACCCAGGATGTGTGCATGACTTGTGTGCCAGGTAATCAGCACCTGCCCACCTCAAGACTGATCTGGCCATAAAGTTCTAATAGTGGAACCGAGGAGTAGGAAGCCTGAAGAAATTCTGGAGCCTTTGTAGCAGCCATGTGGCTCTGGCTAGATGTAGAGAGTGTACTTCCTGAACTTCAACTGTGGAGGGTGATGGATAGGGGCAGTCATGCATGGAGCCAGGTGTCTGGCTTGAACCATGGGGAGGACACAATCTACTGGGTTAGAAAATTCTGGCAGAGAAAAAGGTTTTAGAGGAAAGAATATAGTCTGGCTTTGGAAACCTCAAAGCTCGAGATGCTTATAATTCATCTCAATGTAGGTGTCAAGGAGGAAATCGGTGGGGAGGAGGAGTGAGGTGAATTAGGAGATTGGGATTGACATATATACACTATTGATACTATATATAAAAGAGATAACTAATGAGAACCTACCGTACAGCACAGGGAACCCTACGTAATGCTCTCTGGGAACCTCATGGGAAGGAAATGCAAACAATAGGGGGCACATGAATATGCATGGCTGATTCACTTTGCTGTACAGTTAAAAACTAACACTGTAAAGAAACTATACTCCAATAAAAGTAATTTGAAAAGAAAAGCAAAGGAGGCAATTGGACTTCAGAGACTAGAGACTTAAAGAGGAGGCTGGGCTTGATACATAAACTGTATCAAGGAGTCATAAGCACAAGCTGGAATCAAGATTACCAGGAGAAATATCAATAACCTCAGATATGCAGATGACACCACCCTAATGGCAGAAAGTAAAGAGGAACTAAAAAGCCTCTTGATAAAAGTGAAAGAGGAGAGTGAAAAAGTTGGCTTAAAGCTCAACATTCAGAAAACAAAGATCATGACATCTGGTCCCATCACTTCATGGCAATTAGATGGGGAAACAATGTCAGACTTTATTTTTGGGGACTCCAAAATCAGTGCGGATGGTGATTGTAGCCATGAAATTAAAAGATGCTTACTCCTTGGAAGGAAAGTTATGACCAACCTAGATAGCATATTGAAAAGCAGAGACATTATTTTGCCAACATAGGTCCATCTAGTCAAAGCAATGGTTTTTCTAGTAGTCATGTATGGATGTGAGAGTTGGACTGTGAAGAAAGCTGAGCGCTTAAGAATTGATGCTTTGGAACCATGGTGTTGGAGAAGACTCTTGAGAGTCCCTTGGACTGCAAGGAGATCCAACCAGTCCATTCTAAAGGAGATCAGTCCTGGGTGTTCATTGGAGGGACTGATGCTAAAGCTGAAACTCCAACACTTTGGCCACCTCATGTGAAGAGTTGACTCATTGGAAAAGACTGATGCTGGGAGGGATTGAGGGCAGGAGGAGAATGGGATGACAGAGGATGAGATGGCTGGATGGCATCACCGGCCTGATGGACGTGAGTTTGAGTGAACTCCAGGAGTTGGTGATGGACAGGGAGGCCTGGCGTGCTGCGATTCGCGGGGTCGCAAAGAGTCGGACACGACTGAGCGACTGAACTGAACTGAAACACATAGATGGAATCTGAAAACAGAAAAGGAAAATTCACCCTGGAAACAAACTGAGAACCTCCTATTTAGAAAAAGCAGCAAAAAGAGTGGAAGACTGAGAAGAAGCAGATAGGGACTGATAGAGAAGTAGGAGGAAGACCAAGAAGAAGCAGAATCACAGAAGCCAGAGGAGCAGCATTGGAAGAGGAAGATGTCTCAGGCCAGTTTCCTTGGGAAGCAGACTGTGAGATCCAGCTGCCCAGGACATGGGGGCAAGGACACACTGCAACCCCTGAGGACGAATGGAACCTATGAGGACGGATTGAAAAGTGTGAGGACTAACTCAGCCGTGATGACACGAGGGACCTGTGGGGAAAGTCGGCATCCTTCACTGTGGAGTTGCACACACACCCGGGCCCAGGCTGCAGAAAAGCTGAAGGAGGAAGTGCAGCGGAGACGCAGGGGCTAGGAGCCTGGGTGCTGCCCCCGGCCGACAGAGCGGCCAGCACACCAGTGTCAACATGAGGGAGATGCCGCCGTGCCTGGCGGAGGATCGGTAGCTGCTTTACTCATCTTCTGAATATCATGCGCATTTCTCCTGTGGCCAGCCCTAATCCCAGATCATACAGAGAAGTCATTTCACTTCTCTCAGTGTACACAGTGAAAAGCCACCACAGAGCTCTGGAAAGCACAAGAGCTATCATCTCCTTGCGGAATTATTGTAAAGGGTGAGAGATAACACCGGCAAATCATACAGAGTGGCAGGCACAGAACTGGTCCCTATGAAATGGGAATAATGCTCTTGATAATAATAATTTGTTTAAATGTTAACTTATGGTTTCGCTTCTTTATATTTTCCTTTACATTTCAAGCAGATAGCTCTAATTTTCTCCGATATATATTCTCTTCTTGCCATTAAAATTCCCTCCACTACTGTGTTTGGGCTTCCCAGCTGGCGAAGAACCTGGGTAAAGAACCTGTCTGACACAGATGTATAGAACAGTCTTTTGGACTCTGTGGGAGAGGGAGGGGGGAGATGATTTGGGAGAATGGCCTTGAAACATGTATAATATCATATAAGAAATGAATCGCCAGTCCAGGTTCGATGCAGGATACAGGAAGCTTGGGGCTGGTGCACTGGGATGACCCAGAGGGATGGTATGGGGAGGGAGGTGGGAGAGGGGTTCAGGATTGGGAACACATGTACACCCATGGCGGATTCATGTTGATATATGGCAAAACCAGTACAATATTGTAAAGTAAAAAAATAAAGAAAGAAAGACAGAAAGAACCTGTCTGCCAATGCAGGAGATGTAAGAGACACAGGTTCAGTCCTTGTGTCGGGAAGATTCCCTGAATGAGGGCATGGCCACCCATTCTAGGATTCTTGCCTGGAAAATTTCATGAGCAGAGGAGCCTGGCAGGCTACAGTCCATAGCATAACAAAGAGTTGGACACGACTGAGCGACTGAACTGAACGGAACTGATAGTCTTATGAATTAGTTCAGCCAATGTTTTGGGAATGGAAGTGACAAGAGAACTTCTAGATCATCTCCTTAACGTTACAGGTCCTGGGCTTCTGCTCTTTCCTTTTACTGCAGGCTGGGTCACTGACATAGGGGTGACCCAGCTTTGAGCATGTAGATAAGGACAACACCCTGGGGACCAGTGGAAGGAGCCTCCATCCTGACAGGACCATGTGGAGAATAAAAGCCCAGCTCACCCTGCTGCTCTCCAGGCTGCTGTTCTACTCATCATACATTCGGGTCTCTTGTCACAGTAACTAAACCCACACCCTAACTAAAACACATGCTATTTCCTAGCATCCAGGGTTTTTTTTTTTTTCTGAAGGCCTAAAAGCAGAAATAGGATTTTTTAAAATAAACACACATACACTTTTATTGAAGTACAGTTGATGTACATTATTATAGAAGTTACAGGTGTATAATGCAGTGATTCACAGTTTTTTAAGATTATTCTCCATTTATAGTTATTGTAGAATATTGTCTCTATTCCCTGTGTTATATATCCTTGTAGCTTATTTTACCAGAGAAGGCAATGGCATGCCACTCCAGTACTCTTGCCTGGAAAATCCCATGGACGGAGGAGTCTGGAAGGCTGCAGTCCATGGGGTCGCTAAGGGTCGGACACGACTGAGCGACTTCACTTTCACTTTTCATTCTCACGCATTGGAGAAAGAAATGGCAACCCACTCCAGTGTTCTTGCCTGGAGAATCCCAGGGACAGGGGAGTCTGGTGGGCTGCCATCTATGGGGTCGCACAGAGTTGGACACAACTGAAGTGACTTAGCAGCAGCAGCAGCAGCAGCTTATTTTACACATAATAATTTGTACATCTTAATCTCCTTCCCCAATCTTGCCCCTCCCCACTTCCCTCTCCCTACTAGTAACGACTAGTTTGTCCTCTATATCTGCGAGTCTGTTTCTTTTTTTGTTATATTTACTAGGTCGTTGCAGCTAAAGCAGAAATAGTTTAATGTGACTCCTAGTTTTAAGTACCTCATTCATTAAATAGATGTTCCTGGGACGGGGAGAAAGAATGAGGAATGACTTGAGGACAAGAGGAAAGAGAGCTTTCTTCCAGACAGAGCTTTCTTCAGGACCCATGAACAATGGTGGACACTTACTCTCCTCTCTGGCAGAGTCCCAAGAGGTGGCAAATATTAGGGGGAATGATTGCACGGTGCCCTAGGTATGCTGGCCCCTATTACTCTGACTCCAACTCTCATCATAGATTATCATGGACAGCCACAAAGTTGCCAGACATGGCAGATCATTTGAACTGGGACAAAGAAGCTCTTAGAAGTAATCAATCAATCAGCAGAGCGGTCATGCTGATGCTTCACCATTGGAAGGCTCAACAACATTTTGTTGTTGTTGTTGTCACTAAGTCATGTCTGATTCTTTGCAACCCCATGATGGACTGCAGCATGCCAGGCTCCCCTGTCCTTGACTATCTCCTGGAGTTTGCTCAAACTCTTGTCCGTTGAGTCAGTGATGCTATCTAACCATCTCATCCTCTCCTGCCCCCTTCTTATCTTGCCTTCAATCTTTTCCAGCATCAAGGTCTTTTCCAGTGAGTTGGATCTTCCCATCAGGTAGCCAAAGTATCAGAGCTTCAGCTCCAGCATCAATCCTTCCAATGAATAATCAGGTTTGATTTCTTCAGGATTGACTGATTTGATCTCCTTGTTGTCCAAGGGACTCTCAAAAGTCTTCTCTGGCACCATAATTTGAAAGCATCAATTCTTTGGCACTCAGCGTTCTTTATGGTCCAACCTTCATACCCACATGACTACTGGAAAAACCATAGCTTTGAATATATGGACTTTTGTCAGCAAAGTGATATGTCTGCTTTTTAATATGCTGTCTAGGTTTATCCAGAGGCAATTAGGATGGACGTTCAGTAATAACTAAGATAGATTTCCCATTAGTTTGGTAAAATGAGGACTTTGAGTTAGATTTAAAATTATTTTAAAGAAAATACAGAAATATGATATTCTGGCACTCCTGAGTTTGTAGATGTGAATTCAAATGGATACATCATCATTTTGAATTATTATGCAACAGTCACACCAGATTTTGTATCTACAGCAAGGTTATCCCCGACTTGGCTGAGGGACTGGCTAAGGCTGATGAGCAAAGTAAAGATTATTAGTGTCCACACTGAGAGGGACCAGGGTTCACCAGGAAGCAGGCACTCTTGTGGTCTCAGAGGACTGTGAGAGCCCATAGCCCAACTAGGGCTGAGTACGTTATTCCATAGTTCTTGTGCCTCTGACATTCACCAAGTTATCCTTTTCCCTCCTTAAAGTGCCAAGCTTGACAAATACAAACAGGCATAGCTTGGGGACTGTGGTTACCCAGGGTCCTCCATCTTAAGCTCCTCTTGGAGCAGTGAGTTCCAGGGTATTGACCTCACCTGGCAGATGGGCATGGTGAGGGCCTTCCTTAGAATTATGAAAGAGCCACAGCCAGGAAGGACTCTAGAGACCCCATAGCCCAACCTTCCCATCACCCAGATGACCAACAGGGCCAAGAGAGGAAAGACTTGCCCACATCTACACAGTGAGCTGGAGGTAGACATGAGAGGGGGACACAGCTCTTGATTTTCAGACTAGTCCCTAGACTATTATAGACAGGGAAGACTTAGGGTTTTTTTCTCATTTATTTTATTGGGAGCCACTTAAAGGGAGATTAAATGCTCATATTCCTCTTCCATAATCCTACCAAGCTGCCATATGTAAATTTTTCAGTGTTCATTTCAACCCATGAAGCCTTTGGCCCATAAGCTCTTATGTTGACCTAAGCAGGAACAGAGGTCCATGTGAATGTGGAAGGGGATGTGGAGGCCAAAGATGCTGACAGGTGAGCTGCCAGAGGACACATAGGAAAGCTGTCTTCCAGCATCGCTTTCTCTCTCTCTCTCCCCCTCCCCATCCCTCTCTCCCTCCGTCTCTTCCTTTACCTCTAGGGGAGGATACAAGAGCAGTTAGGGGAGACAGAATGAGAAAGTCGGCTCAGAGGGTGGAAATCCCTCCCAAGGTAGAATGCCTAGTTTTCCTAGGGGCCAGTACCACCTAGAAACCTTCGAGATGCTTTTTAAGTTATAAAGGGCTAACAGATTGTGGAGAGGCTCACCATACGGACCTGAAATTTTATGGCCCCAAGGCAGGTGTAACAAACACCTGCAGAAGACAAACAAAGCTGCTCCTTGGCAGCCGGTGCACTTGTCCTGGGAAGTGGGGTGGCTAGGCCAGCTGTCTGTTCTCAAACCCTTCCTTCCTGCCTCCCTCTGTCCCTACCTCCCTCCTCCATCCTTCCCTTCCTCCCTTCATATTAACATGCATTAGCTCATCCAAATGTATTTGAGTTCCTTCTATGAGTCAGGAACCCTGCTTAGATACTATGGTTACAAAGAAAACCTTTAGTCTCTGCCCTAGAGGACATTGCCCCATTTTTGTAGATTATTCGCTCATTTATCCATTCATTCAAAACACATTTATGAGATGCTGGATTAGGAAACATACAGACCCCTTGGAACTGGAGCTTACACTCCTACATGCCCTCCGCAATTAGCAACTACCTTCTACCAACCATGCAGAGGAAATTCACAATCCTTCTACAGACTGGTTATGGAAGCACCTATGACTCTCTTTCCCCATCCCCTCCTCAACACCCAAATGTACTCTTCTATTCCTGTGTCCACCAATTTTTCTTCCCCTAAAGGGAAATAGTTTGTGCCTGCAATTTTAAACTCCCTGATTTCAGACAAGGCCTGGGAGAGTATAAATAAGCACATGAATATTTAGCAAAAATGACTGCTATGCGAAGCTCGAAGCGCTGTTGTCATAATGCAGAGCCCGCTTTAATCGCATCCACAGGGAAAGCATTTGTCGCTGTCTTATCACAGAGGAATGATTTTCCCACTGGCAACGGCAGCCTGCCAGCTGGCTGTGCAGCCAGAGCCTTCCTGGTCCTTCGGGTCACAGTATCAGTTGGCATGCTCCACCACCGCCAGGCACTGACATTTCTATTTTTGCAGGAGGCACCAGGTCAGGAATTACAGACTGATTCTTATTTATATCAAATGTGAATCTCATTTTGGCACAGAAGCCTGTGAATTTCCAACCCTTAGAGTTCAATACATCAGGATGGCTGGGAACTTTGCTGATCGAAGTCGCCGGATAGTTTGGGATCTCATCATTCCCTTAAAATTCCCAAGGTAGAGAGTGTCTCTGTAAATCTACAGTACTTTGCCATTTCTAAATAAAGCAGCAGCTCAGCTGGGGCACCACTGTCATCCAAGCCCAGCTCAGAATGGGCACAGCAGCATGAAGACTTATATGGGGAAATTGAGTCCTCTGGGAGAAGGAATCTTCATTAGTTTGGAATCTTCATTAATTGTCTCCCCCAAAGAAGACTGCCAAGGGCTCCTTCAGACCTCACCTGGGATGGTTCATGGCCATGCAGATGCCCTGATAGTTGTGTCTTGAAAATAGTTTAAGATTAGATTGACACTTCTTTTTTTCTTATTTATTTATTCTGGCCATGCAGCATAAGGGATCTTAGTTCCCCAGCCAGAGATCAAACCTGAAACCCCTGCATTGGAAGCACTGAGTCTTAACCATGCTTAACTGGACCACCAGGGAAGTCCCTAGGTTGGCACTTTTGATTCTAGCTAAGGTGGCATCCGGTCCCACCACTTCATGGGAAATAGATGGGGAAACAGTGGAAACAGTGTCACACTTTATTTTTCTGGGCTCCAAAATCACTACAGATGGTGACTGCAGCCATGAAATTAAAAGACGCTTACTCCTTGGAAGGAAAGTTATGACCAACCTAGATAGCATATTCAAAAGCAGAGACATTACTTTGCCAACAAAGGTTCGTCTAGTCAAGGCTATGGTTTTTCCTGTGGTCATGTGTGGATGTGAGAGTTGGACTGTGAAGAAGGCTGAGCGCCAAAGAATTGATGCTTTTGAACTGCGGTGTTGGAGAAGACTCTTGAGAGTCCCTTGGACTGCAAGGAGATCCAACCAGTCCGTTCTGAAGGAGATCAGCCCTGGGATTTCTTTGGAAGGGATGATGCTAAAGCTGAAACTCCAGTACTTTGGCCACCTCATGCGAAGAGTTGACTCATTGGAAAAGACTCTGATGCTGGGAGGGATTGGGGGCAGGAGGAGAAGGGGACGACAGAGGATGAGATGGCTGGATGGCATCACTGACTCGATGGACGTGAGTCTGAGTGAACTTCAGGTGTTGGTGATGGACAGGGAGGCCTGGCATGCTGCGATTCATGGGGTTGCAAAGAGTCGGACACGACTGAGCGACTGATCTGATCTGATCTGATCTGAAGATGGAGTAGCAGGGACCAGATTTACTCTCCCACATTAAATAAAAACTGGACAAAACATGTGAAATAACAGTTTTCAAGACACTAAACACCCGGCAGTAAGGGATGTGTGAGAGCTGGGAAGCAAACAAGATGAGCACTAAGTTTGCCTTGGCTTACTGAGCTGAGCAGTTTCACAGATTGCAGTGCAGTGGTCAGGAAACACAGGTAAAGTTCACTGGACTCTTTGAGTTGAGGGATGCAGGCAAGAGTCTGAGAGATCAAGGCAACTAGAGTTTGCAGGGCTGAA
This sequence comes from Bos grunniens, assembly GCF_055505025.1. Classification (NCBI taxonomy): domain Eukaryota; kingdom Metazoa; phylum Chordata; class Mammalia; order Artiodactyla; family Bovidae; genus Bos; species Bos grunniens. Next base: position 13,061,984 of record NC_141190.1, read on the forward strand.
TACTGGGGAGGAGAAGCAGCATGCAGAGAGCACTCTGAACATCTTCAGAGAGGCCCCTCTGAGTATTCAGCTAAGCAATGATCAGTGCAGGCAAGAGGAAAAAACTGCATGAGGCTAGGGAAAGAAAGACCCAAAAGGATTAGAGGTAATACTGCCCAACAATCACATATAGCTAGGAACAGTACTTGTTCTCACAAGCCAGACTGGAAAACTTCATTATTCATGGAGCATTGGGTAAAGTACCCAGAAAGGACTTATTTCTGTAGGAGGCAAAAATTAGCCCTCAATTGGTCACTGCTCCAGTCCTGCCAAATCTTAAGCAAGACTCAAAAGGATCAAAATATTTCTAAATAACCTAACTGGGTCCCAAAAAAAAAAAGGTCAAGAATATTTATAGTAATGCAAAAATACTGAAACCCCATAAAGTAACATTCACAGTGTCTGGCATTCAATGAAATATTACCACGCCTGAAAAGAAGTAGGGAAATACAACTCTTAATGAAGAAAAATAAATCAATTAAAATCAACCTAGAGTTCACATAGATGTTAGAATTAGCAGACAACGACCTTAAAGTTGCTATTATAACTACATTCTGTATGTTCAAAGAGTTAAGTAAAGGCATAGGAAATATGTATTTTTAAAACTCCAACTTCTAGAGACAAAAACTACAATATGTGAGATGAAAAATACTTTAGATGGAATTAATGGCAGGTTAGACATTGAAGAAGGAAAAAATTAGTGAATTTGAAGACAAAAGAGTAGAAACTATTCAAAATGAAACTCAGAACAAAAGGAGAATTTTTAATTGAGCACAGCATCAATGAGCTGTGGGTAACTTCAAATAATTTAATATAAGTATAACTGCAGTTCCCAAAGGAGGGGTGGATCAGGAAAATGTTTGAAAAAATAATGACTTAAAATTTCCAAATTTGATGAGAATTCACTTCAGTTCAGTTCAGTTCAGTTGCTCAGTCGTGTCTGACTCTTTGCAACCCCATGAATCGAAGCACACCAGAACTCCCTGTCCATCACCAACTCCCGGAGTTCACCCAGACTCACGTCCATCGAGTCAGTGATGCCATCCAGCCATCTCATCCTCTATCGTCCCCTTCTCCTCCTGCCCTCAATCCCTCCAAGCATCAGAGTCTTTTCCCATGAGTCAAATCTTCGAATGAGGTGGCCAAAGTACTGGAGTTTCAGCTTTAGCATCATTCCTTCCAAAGAAATCCCAGGGCTGATCTCCTTCAGAATGGACTGGTTGGATCTCCTTGCAGTCCAAGGGACTCTCAAGAGTCTATGAGAATTATAAACCCACAAATCCAAGAAGGTCATCAAATCCTAAACACAAGAAATATTTTTTAAAAGTATGCTAAGTGCCAATGTATATTCTACAAGAGAAAATGGTTTTATAAATTAATGGATTGAAGAGTAGGTGCTGGTGTTATACAATTTTTATTTTAAAAAGTAAATTTTACATGTAAAATCTAAAAAAAAAAGTACACCAAGTATCATATAATCAAATTGTTCAATATCAATGATGCAGAAAATATCAGAGGGACAGATTTCTCATAAGAATTAATGTGAGTGAGAAGACAATGGAGCCACATCTTTAAATTACCTGAAAAAAAACCTTCAACCTAGAATTATATACCCAGAGAAAATACCTTTCAGAAACAAAGATGAAATAAAACTATTTTCAGAAATAGAGAAGCTGAAAGAATTCATCGCCAGCACATCCACACTATAAGAAAAATCAGTGGAAATTATGCTAGATGGAAATCTGGATTGTATAAAGCAGGGCTTTGGAAGTAGTGACATGGATAAATATTTTTCCTTATTATTTAAATCTCTTTTAAAGGACACTTGTTTAAACAAAAAGTTAATGTTGTAGTGGTACCTTTGTCCATGGAATTCTCCAGGCAAGATTACTGGAGTGGATAACCAGTCCCTTCTCTAGGGGATCTTCCCGACCCAGAGATTGAACCCTGATCTCCTGCGTTGCAGGTGGACTCCTTACCACCTGAGCCACCAAGGAAGTCCAACTAACGCTAAAGGATAATCGTTTAAACAAAACATAACATTGTAGTATGGGATTTATAGTGTGTGTGTGTTTATGAATGCACACACCCAGGCATGTGTGTGTAATGTATGACAATTATATCATAAAACCTGAGAAGGGAGAAATGAAAGTTTATTGTTGTAAGATTCTAATATCATACATGTGGTGGCATAATATCACTTGAATATAGATTCTGATAAATTAATGATGAATTCTATAAACCCTAAAGCAATCAGTAGTATAAAACAAAGAGTTAAAATAAATAAACCAACAAGGAAAATAAGATGAAATTATAAAAATTCAGTTACTCCTCAAGCTATATTGTCTTAACATATTAAAGATAAATCTTGTTGAAGTTTGAGGGAGTGATTTGCAAGACATAAGTGAAAGAGGGGCAGAGGGCTGTGAGAAAGAGAGGAATTAACTGAGAAGGGAAAGTGAGTACTGGAAAGGATGGGAGGGTAAAGAAGCTGTGTAGGAAGAAAGCAAGGGAAATTGGGAGAACAGAAAGTCAAGCATGAGGGAGTTATTTAAGATTTTTACACTTTACCATTTTAAAAGAATAAAGCCTAGCCTCTTTCCCTACCCTTGGATTATACAAAAAGCAAGTTATTCACCACATCTTTCCTCATTTCTCAATGCTGTGCTGTGCTCAGTGGCTCAGTCATATTTGATTCTTTGCAACCCCATGGACTGTAGCCCTCCAGGCTCCTCTGTCTGTGGGGATTCTCCAGGCAAGAATACTGGAGTGGGTTGCCATGCCCTCCTCCATTTCTTAATACTCCATCCCTATTTTCAACTGATGACTTTGATTTTTCCATTGGGAAAAATAGAAAACATTGAGTGGGAACTCTCTTTCCATAAACAATTTGCCCTCTTAAAACATCTGCCCCTAACTGCTGCTTCCTGCCTCCTGGTTCAAATGAAAAAATATGCACCTGCTTTCTCTCCTTCTCATCTTACCTATGATTCAGCTTTTTCTTTTGCTTCATTGTCTCTCCCTGACTACCAGGACATTTTTTGTGGTATACATGCGTGTGCTACTCTCCCTGTGCACCCTGCTTTCCATAACACAATTACTGGGCTAAACCCTTCTCCCAGCTTCTGCTACACTGACCCAGTTTTGTGGCAACTCTTGGGCCCTGGTTACCTGCCATAAACTCCGCTCTTGACCCTTAACATTGGCAATTTTGACTGTAGCTCTGTGATGTCTTCTCTACATCATAAATGTTCTCCCCATAGCCCTGTTCCTCGTCCTTGTCCCCTGTCGTATGTGATTATATTAAAGCGATCCTGTTATATATACAAAAACAATAATAACATCCCCATCTGTGAATAACAAAACTTGGTGAGGTTGAATGATCTACCCAATGTCACACAAGAAGTGGAAGAGCTGGATTTTAGCCAGGTGTTCTGATTACAAATAATTTAATTACCCATAAGCAGTTGGGCTAATTGGAATGCCCATTGTCTTGAGTGAGTTTTGAAATTCTGACCCTCTTTAGATTGTAACTGATCTGGAAAATTCCTGAGAGGCTGATTCCCTTTAACAATTATGACAACTCTCTGGTCTCCTTTGCTGTTCTTCTATCCTTCCAACTCTCAGAAGTCTAGCCTCTGGGGAAAAGGAATTCCTGATTTGTCTTTAACTGTAGATTATTTTGAGCTTCTCTGGTAGCTCAGATGGTAAAGAATCTGCCTGCAATACAGGAGACCCGAGTTCAATGTCTGGGTGTTCCCTGGAGAAGGAAATGGCTGCCCACTCCAGTAATCTTGCCTGGAGAATCCCATAAATAGAGGAGCCTGGCAGGCTACAGTCCTTGGGTCACAAAGAGTCAGACACTACTGAGCAGCTAAGCACACACGTAGGTTATTCTAATCAGGGATAGAAAATGAGGTGTGGAATCAGGTTCCTACAAAATGTCCTAACCTGCCTGAACTCACAGAACCATCACAGCAAACTTGTAAGAAGGCGTTCAAGCACCATTTATTTATGTATGTGCAGGTATATGCACATAAATTTGTATCTATTACTTGAACTCAAAGGTAATTCACTAGATATAAAAAATGAAAAGAATACAGCAAATTGGAGGAGTTCTACTACCTGCCATCAAGACTTATTCATAAGCTAAAAGTAATCGGAATAGTGGCTTCCCTGGTAGCTCAGCTGGTAAAGAATCCACTTGCAATGCAGGAGACCCTGGTTCAAAATAGTACACCACTAACACAAACACAGATAAATAGAGCAAAGAAGATACAAATCACACTATAGGACTTCATTTAAGCTCTAAAAACAGAAAGCATAAGGTCATTATAATTCCTACCACATATAAAACAACATGAAGGACCTAATTTCTAACATATCAGTCATGTCGACAATTGTAAATGGGCTAAAACCATCTGTTAAGATAAAACTGTATTCAGTTTTGCAAGATTAAAAGAATTACAAAGATGGATGGTGGTGATGATTTCACAACATTATGAATGTCTTTAATACCACTGAACCATATACTTGAAAATCATTAAGATTTTACATTAGATGTATTTTACCACAATAAAAACTTATTTTTAAAAGATAAACCAAACTCAATATTGCTTATAAGAAACAATATGATAGAGAACATATGCTGGAAGACACAAAAGAAGACTTTGGCAAACAGGACATATGCCTTGTTCTTAGATAGGAAACATCAGGGCATAAATGTCAATTCTCCCAAAGTTGGCCTATACTTTTGAAAAACTACCCAATAAAATTGCTAATAGAAATTATTTGAAACTAGACACCTAGTTCTAAATTTTACATGGGAAAAAATTAGTCAAAAGTATTCTAAAAAAAGAAAAGAAATTGAAGTGTGTAGTAATGCATATTATGAAGATACAATAATTTGGGCAGTGTGGAAGTGAGTTAGTAAATAGTGGACCAGAATAGAAAGCCAGATACAGATCCAAATAAATTGAGAAATTTCATAAGTTGTTGAAGGGACACTTCAAGTTAGTAAGAAAAAAGTATTGTTCAACAAATAATGCTCAGACCTGGAGAAGGAAATGGCAACCCACTCCAGTATTCTTGCCTGGAGAATCTTATGGACAGAGGGGCCTGGTAGGCTCTGGTCCATGGGGTCGCAAAGAGCTGGATACGGCTGAACAACAGACATTCAATGCTCAGACAAATGGGAAGCCTGCTGGCAAAAAGTAAAACTGAATCTATGGACTGTATCATACACCAAAATGAATTCCAAAGATCTGAATAAGAAAGTAACCCATACAAGTACTAGAAAAAGAGATAGCTCCAAGTTTGTCACAAGCTCAGCCATTAAGTGTAGGTTTATAAATTTAACTCTTTAAAAGCATTCACGTGCATATATAATACAAATTTACGTGCCAAGCGCAGTGCGGTGTGAGTGTGTGCTCAGTCATGTCCGAGTATCTGAGACCCCATGGCCAAGTTCTACTACTCATGGGATCTTCCAGGCAAGAATACTGGAGTGAGTTGCCATTTCCTACTCCAGGGGATCTTCCCAATCCAGAGATGGAACCTGTGTCTCTTGTGTCTCCTGCACTGGCAGACGGATACTTTACCACTGGCACCACCTGGGAATCCAAGTCAAGAGACACCACTGTAAAGCCAAAATATAAATAGCAAAGTGGAGGGAGTATCTATTTCCACAAAGTTTAACATAATAATAGCAAGTATGAGTCAAAAGAAGGCCAACGATGGGAAAATATGCAAAGTTTTGTTTTTCAGATATATTTTAAAATCTCCTAATGCAAAATGATTTGCTCTCCTTTCCCAGTCTTCTATCCTTCTAATACCCCTAATATGATCATTCTAGCACTTTATTGAACCTTCACTAATTTTCCAGATGTTCCTTCTGGATCTTCTCTGTTTATTCATTTAGCCATTCTGAGATACCAAGTACTCAATACAAATGTTACCATTGCTGGCTTTCCCTGATAACCTATGTCTTAAGCTGTTTGGGTTGCTATAGTAAAATACCACAGACTGGATGGCTTTTAAAGAACAGACATTAATTGCTGGCATTTCTGGAGGCTGGGAAGTCCAAGTTCAAGGTACCACCACCATGGCTAACCTTCTAGTGAGGGCCCTCTTCTCGGTCTATATCTGGCCCTGGCCCTGTGTCCTCCGTGGTAGAACACATGAGTAAGCTCTCTCAGGCCTCTTCTATAAGGGCAGTAATCCCATTCATGAGGGCTCCACCCTCAGGACCCTCCACCCTAAGCACCTCTCAAAGGTACCACTTTCTCATACCACCACATCAGGCATTAGCATTTCAACATATGAATTTGAGGGGAGCACAAACATTCATACCATAGCATCCTTTAAAGACAAGTCTAGAGTTGAGCAGTAAATTCAGTTGACTCTCTTCTACCTTCACAGGCTGCTCAGGAACACAAATCTATTTAACTCCTCAATCTGGCTTCTTCTCATTTCCAATCCATAGGTCTGTCAAATACCTGCCACATCTTCTGCTATTACTTCTTGGTAGAACCCACTAATTGATCACATCAGTCTTTCCCGTTGAACCCATAAAACTTCACTCTTTTCAAGACAGCCTTCACACCTCAAAGAGATGGTGACATTCACAGTCCCTACCGAGAATGGATCTAGGTCAGCTTCCACCTGGGTGGAATTTACCATGGAGTTGAGGGCCTTCATGCAGTCCTCCCCCAGATGTTTCAGTTGAACTCATGATGCCAGTGCTCAAACCAGTGCCCTTCTAAGTTCATTGATCTTCCTGTGTTGATGGAAAACAGCAAGTAACATATTTTTATTTTATTTTTGTTCTGTTTCTAACCCAGAGGACTCCCTAAATCCTTTTGCCTACAGGATCCGCATTAGGTTTCCATGTCTATAAGTATCTGTCCTCAACCAAAGTCAGCCGGGATTTATATTTGAAATTTCCTAAAATGTAGAGAAGAGGAAGAGGAAGGAAAGGGATGTTATTGTTATTGAATGCCTATCTGCTGAGAAGAGCAGAAGGACCATTTTTGGTTTTGCCAAAATTAGCATTGCTAGATAAATGAGAGCCTTATATCTTCCCAGTTGCCAGGAGGACATGCCAGCTAATTTTAGCCCACTGTGTAAATATAACCAACATTGGTATGCACTGGCCTTTAACATCTGATGAGGCTCAATGACATCCGGTAGCAGCCAAAGGGCCTGTATTGCCCCACAACTGACCAGGCTTTCTGGGCCCTTAGGCCCCTGATCCTTCTAGACATTGATTTTCCACTTGGAAATGACCTTGAAGATCCCTTGGCCTGACCCCATGCACTGAGCATGGCCTCCTACAGCAAAGGCAATTTTAATAAAGCAACATCCTTAATGAGTTTTTATTTAAGTGAGTAAAGGTGGGTAAAGCATTTAGAAGAGTTCCTGGAAGATGATAAATGCTTAATAAATGTTAATTATTGTTTTATCATTATTATGGGTTGAAATAACAGCTCCTCACTTACTAGCTGGATGACTTAGGCAAGATGATATAAGCCTTGATTTGCTCATCTATAAAATAGGCGTAAGGAAAATCCTATCTGATAGGATTGCTGTTAGGATTGAATGAGTTGAAACATATAAAAGTCCTGGCTTTTGCCTAGAACCCATGTGTGCCCAGGATATGGCAGCTGCTCTGGGTATCTCTTCAGACACTCGAGAGTCTGAGTTTTCAGTCGGCAGTCATACTGACAAACACTCAACTTAGATTTTTCCAGAAATGGTTTCAGAGAGATTAAAGAAAGTCAGAGGAGACATATACATGTTTACTGTCACTATTTTTTCTTGATGGCTACTTAGATTTAAGATCATGCTAAAGATAAAATGGTTCTAAAATATGTTGTTCTTATTCAGTTACTGGTCATATCTGACTCTCTTCAACCTCATGGACTGCAGCACACCAGACTTCCCTGTCCTTCACTATCTCCCAGAGTTTGCTCAGACTTATGTCCATTGAGTCAGTGATGCCATTCAACCATCTCATGCTCTGTCAACCCCCTTTCCTCCTGCCCTCCTGCCCTCAATCTTTCCCAGCATCAGAGTCTTTTCCAATGAGTAGGCTCTCAACATATAAAATACGTAAAAATAATCATAAGACAAGGTTCAAGAAGAAAAGAAAGGTTTTTGAATTGTTTTTTTCCCCCCCTTTTATCTTGTTGTTTCTGGGTGGGTTTTGTTTTGTTTGTTTTTATCTCAAAGTTAGTTACAAGAATAAAAGTGATGGAGTAATGGCTAGAGTTATCTAGCTATAGTGCCACTCTACTCCAAAGGTCCTTGAAAGCCATAGGTAATAGCTGAGGTAGGCAAAAACAGCATATGACTTTTCTACAGATTCCATGATCTGAAGAAAGTCCTGAAGGGACTAATATAAACTGATGGACAATCCTCCAAGTTTTCCTCATTGGCTTAAGTGTGTATAATGTTATCTCTTTTTAGCAACCAGTTAATTGTCTTGGCTATGTTTTTGCTTAGGCTAATATTAGCTATTAGTATTCCCTGAGCCAGCCAGACACTTGGTACAAGATAGTGATATGAGGAGGGAGTTGGTTCAGAGTTTTAAAACTGGCAACAGAACAACTGCTGGGCAAATAATTCAGTATTTAAATGTGGAATATTGCTAGATCATTTTCTTTTCATAGAGAAGCATTTCTTTTTGGTAAACGATTTCTACTATTACAAAAATGTACTCCCAGGAGTTTTCCCTCATCTGTAGTTTCTTTTAAAGGTGAAGACACCATGGTAAAGACAGGCTTGCTTAGGTGGTCTTGGGCAAACACCTCTCTCTTCCCTCTCAGGGACTCTCAGGGGAATCACGGTCCAACTGTGTTCCTGGGTGATTACAGGCCATGACAAGTAGGCAGACATTTCTCCTGCCTCCTTGAACCCCAGTATGAGGTGACTTCTCTTTACGGCTCTAGTGAAAAGGGGACAAGGCCCAGAAATCAGACAGACGGAGTTTAAAACTCCACTCTATAATCCACAAGCTTTGTGACCTAAGGCAAGTTAATTAATCTCTGGAACCTCTAAATAAGAACAGTGGTTCCTGCTTTGCATGCTTCCTTTCAGCTCAGTAAGTATCAGTGCTTCACATGCGTATTTCTGTTGAAGCCGCCCAACACCTCTGTGAGGTGGGTACTAGTGTTAGTCATGGTCCATAGATGAGCAAACCAAAGCTGGTGAGTAGTTCAAGAGTCATGTGTTGCTGCTGTGAGTTTTCCAGCATGCCATCAGTGAATGCTGCATGAGATGTGATGGTTTGCCCTTCTGGATGGAAATTTGGTTCAAATACTCCAAACAGAAACAAAGCGTTTGCCCCTAGGGAGATGAATACAACCACCCTGTATCTGGCCTCCTCTCTGCCCCTCCATCTCCCTCCTCTTTCCCTGCTCTATGTTAATGACAGTTTTTCTGAACTTTAGGCTGTTTAGTTGACTAGAGTAGCTAGTCCTTTTACAATAGCAAGATTTTCATTACATTTCTTCTGTTAAAAGACCTTGTTGCTCAATCCTCATCCCTATTCCACCTCCCCACCACACATACTTGTAAACATGCATACACACCCACACACACACACACAAGTGCACACGCACACCTTATCTGCACTGTTTGATCACTCTACACTCACACCTGCCATGGCCAGAGAGGTGGGCACGAGACTTTCTTGCAGCGATGCTAAATTGAGTCTTCTGAAGGCCCAGAGCCCAACTGCTTGGAAGAGGCCTATCTGCAGTAGGGGATTCAAAGGCCAACACAAAAAGCAGCAGAGACCAGCAGAAATAAAAATGCATGGAAGCCAACTCAGCCTCCTTTGGAAAAGGCCACTGAGTCCCTGAGTCAGAGGTCGCTGGGCCCGGCCCTTCTAAGGCCCAGTTGTCAGTCTCTTTCTTCAATTTTTTGAGCTTCTCAGAGTCTCTCCCTCCCAGCTACTTGAGCCAGTTTGAGAAAGCAAATAGGAGTTGGGTATTTGCAGCCAAAGGAGTTCTATTTTAGTATACTTAAGTCTTCTATCAGAAAGTTGAAAGAGAAAGAAAATTCTAAATGTAAATATACTTCTCACATTTCTGAGGATGACTCTACACTCAACATACTTGAACTGACTGCCAACTCCATGCCAGACACTGTGCTGAGGCCGGCAATCCAAGGATGACTAAGTCAAGGTCCCTACCTAAAAGGAGTTTACAGTCTAGAAGAGGAAGATGGACACTGAATTAAAATGCAATCAAATGTCACCTGTGTTTTCATAAAGGTCATAGGAAGCTATAGGTGTGGAAAGAAAAAAAAGGAATCAATTCTTCCTGCAAGTTTCAGGAAAGGCTTCAGAGAGATAATAATCCTTTGCTGACATTTGAAAGCCAAGTGTGGTCTGTATGTGTGCGTGCTAAATCACTTCAGTTATGTCCAATTCTGTGTGACCCTATGGAATACAGCCCGCCAGGCTCTTCTGTCCATGGGATTCTCCAAGCAAAAATCCTGGCCTGGGTTGCTGTGCCTTCCTGCAGGGGAGCTTCCTAACCCAGGTATTGAACCCATGTCTCCTAAGTCTACCTGCATTGACGGACAGGTACTTTCCCACTAGTGCCACCTGGGAAGCCCAGGTGTGGTCTAGGCCTTTGATATTCGAAGTGTGGTCCACAGACTGGTAGCATCAGTGTCTGGAAATACAGAATCCATAGCCCCTCTTGAGGCCTAATGAATCAGAATTTGAATTTTAACATGATCCCAAGGTGATGCCATGGGAACCTTTGGGGAGTACTGATCTAGCCAACAAGAGGAGCAGAGGAAGAAGAATTTCAGGCAGAGGGAACAGTTTGAGCAAAGATTGGCAGATATGATGGCACGTGATCTATTTGTGAGACTATAAGCCACAGCAGAGGGTGTAAGGATGTGGCAGGAATGAAGCCAGGTCCAACCTCCAGAAGGCCTTGTGATCCGTGCAGAGATCCATCCACCCTTGGGATTCAGCCTATGGGCACTGAGAGTCAATAAAGTATGTAAAGTAAGAGTGTGATAACATCAGATTGCATGCTTGAAAGTAGAGTAAGAAATGTTTTTGACAAGCCGAGCAATAGATGAAGTTTGGACATGATCCTAATAGGAGGCGAGTCACAGAGAGATTTAAAGAAAGAGGAATGTGACTTGAACTAAAGGGCCCCTTGATGAAGGTAAAAGAGGAGAGTGAAAAAACTGGCTTAAAACTCAACATTCAAAAAACTAAGATCATGGCATCCGGTCCCATAACTTCATGGCAAATCAAAGGGTAAAAAGTGGAAATAGTGACAGATTTCATTTTCTTGGGCTCCAAAATCACTGTGAATGGTGACTGCAGCCGTGAAATTAAAAGACACTTGCTCCTTGGAAGGAAAGCTATGACAAACCTAGACAGTGTATTAAAAAGTAGAGACATCACCAAGGTCCATACAGTCAGAGCTATGGTTTTTCCAGTAATCATCTATGGATGTGAGAGCTGGACCATAAAGGCCGAGTGCCAAAGAACTGATGCTTTTAAACTGTGGTGTTGGAAAAGACTCTTGAGAGTCCCTTGGACTGCAAGGAGATCAAAGTATTCAATCCTAAAGGAGATCAACCCTGAATATTCGTTGGAAGGACTGATGCTGAAGCTGAAGCTCCAATACTTTGACCACCCAATGCAAAGAGCCAATTCATTGGAAAAGGCTCTGATGCTGTGAAAGATTAAGGACAGAAAGAGAAGAGGGTGACAGAGGATGAGATGGTTGGATGGCATCATTGACTCAATGGACATGAGTTTGAGCAAACTCTGGGAGATAGTGAAGGACAGGGAAGCCTGCCGTCCTATAGTCCATGGGGTCACAAAGAGTCGGACACAACTGAGTGACTGAACAATGACAACAACGTGATGTGATTTATTTTCAATTCTTAAAGCTCAGTGCCTGACAATGTGTGGGAGATGGATTGGAGAGAGGCTCATTTCAAAGGCAGAGAGACAAATTCTTATCCTGATCAGTGGTGATGGAGATCTAAACGACAAAAGCCATAGAGTGGGTGGAGAGGAAGAGCTCACTTTAAGAGAGGAAATGAGGTGAAACCTGCAGAGCTTCCTCCATGGTGGGAAACTGCACACTCAAGTGGGGTGGGGCAAGGATTTTGGCCTAAAGACGAGATAGGGTGGAAGAGTCAATCCTGGAAGGAAAGATCCTAAGTTCTGTTTGGGGTCTGTTGAGTTTGAGCCTCTGTGGGACACAGACATGGAGATAAACAGCATGTTAGCACCAAACACCAACCTTAATGTGCAAGGCCTCTCTTGAAATTCCTCGGTTAGAACTTTCTTTACTTACTTAGAAAGCATTTAATTCCATGAATAATTAGCTCTGATGTAGAATTCAGTGACCGTGAACTCAGACTCCACACTGGAAGCCAACCTTCTACATGTTCCTTCTGCCTCCTGCACACGTGGCATGGAGAGCCATCAAGGGGGCAGCTGAATGGACAGCGTGATTCTGGGGACAAGACAGAGGACTTCCTTCTGTCCTCCTGGGTCCCTGAGGCCTTAAGTACAATTCAATTTAACAAGTTAGAGTTGAGCAGCTGGCATGGTTCAAGTCCTGTGTTAGGCACTATGCGTGCGTGTGTGCTGAGTTGCTTCAGTCATGTCTGACTCTTTGCGATCCTATGGTCTGTAGCCTGCCAGGCTCTTCTGTCCATGGGATTCTCCAGACGAGAACACTGGAGTGAGTTTCCATGCCCTCCTCCAGGGGATCTTCCTGACCCAGGAATCGAACCCGAGTCTCTTATGTCTCCTGCATTGACAGGTGGGTTCTTTGACTAGTGCCACCTTGGAAGCCATGTGAGGCACTGGGAGTATGATAAACTAGAGGAACAGTGTTCTCACCCTCTCAGGTCTTCCATCTAGCTAGGAAGACAGCAGGTAAATGGAAAAGAAATGTAGCGGATGCAAAGCTCTTCAGTTCTCCCTTCAGGAAAGGACTTGCTTCCTAGCTCTCAAGAATCTGGTTAGCTAACAGCCTCCAGCACTTAGCACCTTCAGGTCTATCTCAGCTTGCAAGCCAAGGCCCGACTTTACCCACAGCAGCTCTCAGAGGATGGCTGAGCACAGCAGTGGTAGCTGAGTGCATGTACTTCTTAGGGTGATGCCGAGCTATTGTTGCCAGATTTAGCAAAAGGAAACATAGAACATTCAGTTAAATTTGCCTTGCAGATAAACAATGAATCTTTTTAGTATGTGTATATCCCAAATATTGCATGGGACAAGTATATATTTAACAAATTATTTATCTACAAGGCAAATTTAACTGAGCACCCTCTGTTTTATCTGGCAGCCTTACTCCCCAGGCTCTGACTGAGCAAGGCAGTACTACATTCAGTCGCAGACAATGTTAATACACAATCTTTGCTCCAGAGCTCTTACTGGGTTGGCCAAGACTTTGTCATGTCTTTATCCAAGAATCTCATGACAGGTGAATCTAGAGGGCTACAATCCATTAGGTCGCAAAGAGTCAGACACAACTGAGCTTGACTAACCCTTTCATTTTCACTTTCATGGCTCTTTACATGGTTCTGATTTGTCCTCTTTTCCTTTCACAGGTATTACTCTCCAATAAATTTTCTAACTCCATTTCAGCATCTGCTTCTCAGAGAATGCAAGTTCAACACTTGGTATCAAGAATGACTTGAGAAAGCAAGTAACGAGACAAAGGTCTGGGGACTAGATCACCCACCACCCACCATCACTTCATAGGAAGACCTGCATCCCTGGAGGTAAGTGGTGTGCAGACAGCCCCTGGCAGTAGATGGCGGTATAGTTGTCTAAAGTTTCATCACTGGTGAGATGGGAAGGCACGTAGGTGGGGGGAGATGCACTGTTTCAAGAATTTGATATGACCATTGGGATTTGTTAAGTGTATAAATATAACCAGAAATTGGACAATTATCATTAAATTTCCTGAGGCCCTACAGGAAGATAATGAATATCTGAGGACAGTTAACAGCTAAAACCAAGTGTGAAAGGACTCTGCAAAGAAGCCCTTGCCCTGTGGGTGAAGAGACAAGCTGAAGATGGAGCACAAGGTTTAAGAGTGTTACTGAACATCAGAACATTGTTCAACCCAAGTGGGGCTGTTATGCCAAAGGCAGGGCCTAGTTGGCAAAACCTGGGACCATGACGCATCATGCGTGCTCAGTCGTGTCTGACTCTTCGTGACCCTGTAGACTGTAGCCTGCCAGGCTCCTCTGTCCATGAGATTTTCCAGGCAAGAATACTGGAGTGGGTTGCCATTTGCTTCTCCGTTGACACATGGGACTGAGCATTTTGGTGGATGCTCCCCAGTCTCGTCTGAGCCTTCTGAGCCTGCCTGGTGGCTCCCCCCTCTCAGATAAGAACTAGCATGTTCCTGTGACCATAGAGAGGACTTGCCATGAAAAGGCAGCACATTCCCTCTTCCTCTCCTCAACATTAGTCCTATCATCAGGATTAAGTCACAGCATCACACAGCCAGAGATGTACTGGGTCTGAAAAGGGAAGAAAGTGATCACAGCCCCAAAGAACTACAAGATGGGATCAAGTGGTTAATGAAGGGGACTGAAACGTACGTGTAGATAAAGGAGAGTGTTTTCAGTCACTCCTAAGATACAACACAAACTTGCTGCTAGGGTGGCTCCTAGAAGCCTGGAGAACGTGTGGCCCTTGCTGGATGGTGGACATGCAGACACAGGGGAAGCATGTAAGGCGGAAGGAATGGGCTTGCAGGGATGGGCATATCAGTGAGGCCAGAAGACACGTCAGAAGACACAGTATCTATCAAGGTCATCGAGAATGTGCTGGAGAGAAGGGCATGCCAGCATCACTAAGGAGGTCAGTGATGGCCCTTCTCTGGGGCCGGGGCTGACAACAGAAGAATCTACCATAAAACTTGGCTCACTGATGGCAATGGGGATGTCTCTTCCCTCTTCTGGGCTGAACAGTGGCTATATGTATATGTGTGTGTGTGTATGTGTGTGTGTGTGTATACACTTCTTAATTCCTGGAATCTGTGAATATTACTTTATTTGGAAAAAAGAGTCTTTGCCCATATGAATAAGTCAAGGGTCTTTAGATGAGGAGATTGTCATGGGTTACCAGGATGGGCCTTAAATGTAATCACATGCATTCTGATAAGAGGCAACAGAACAGAGAAACACAGAGAAGGCAGTGTGAACACAGAAGCAGAGGCCGGACTTAGGCAGCCACAAGCCAAGGATGTCAAGAGTCCCCGGAAGCTGGAAGAGTAACAGAGCAAATTCTCCCCTGGAGCCGGTCAGAGAAAATGCAGCCCAGCTGACTCCTTGATTTTGAACTTCTGGCCTCAAGAACTGTGAGAGAAAACATTCCTGTTGTTTCAGGCTGCCACATCTGTGGTAATTTGTCCTGACGGCCACAGGAGACTAATACACGCCCCTTTTCTTTTCACAAGAGACACTCCCTGTCTTCTCTGCTCCTAACTACAATTCTGAATCTACTTCCTGGAGACCTCAAACTGCAACATCAGGATAGAATACAACTCAATTGTGCAGGTTTGATCCCTGGGTCGGGAAGATCCCCTGGAGGAGGGCACGGCAACCCACTCCAGTATTCTTGCCTGGAATCCCATGGATACAGGAGCCTGGCAGGCTACAGTCCATAGGGTCATAAAGGGTCAGACATGACCGAAGAGACTTAGCATGCACACACTTGTGACTGGGCAGAGTCCATGGGAAGGGTACGCAGGCCAGTCTTGGAAGAGTGGGAGGGCAGGGGAGCAGGGAGGGCTTTCCAGAGGCAGTGACATCTCAAGTGGCCTGAAGGGAGAGTAGAATCAGCCAAATAAAGACATGCCAGAGAGACTGACACATACTCAAGGAAGCAAAAAATATCCAATATGGGGAGGAGTTGCGGGAGATAAGGGCAGTGAGGCAAGCAGAGGCCAGATCACACTGGGCTTTGTAAGTGATCCTGGGTCTTTGTACTTAATCCTGAAAGGATTTTAAACAGAGGGTGTCATGATCGGCATTTCGCTAATAAAGATTAATTCCTTTGGCTTAATTCCTGTCAGAATACAGCTATCCCTGGGAAAGATAACACAGTAAAACCTCCTCGTGTATCAATGTCTTTATGTAACCAGCTGTATCCAGTCCTATCCTAACACTGTTTCCACCAGGGAGATGGTGACATTATGATGGCCTCAGGCAGCCCTTACTTCAAAATTCGATCAGAACAATTCACAGCTTTTTCTCCATCTTAATATGAAGCATTATGCAAAAGCAGGTTCAAGAACCCCGCCTCCGCTTCCTTCCAGTCAGGTGAAGTAAAGTGAAATGAAAGTCACTCAGTTGTGTCCGACCCTTTGTGACCCCATGGACTATACAGTCCAAGGAATTCTCCAGGCCAGAATACTGGAGTAGGTAGCTTTCTCTTCTCCAGGGGATCTTCCCAACCCAGGAATCGAACCTAGGGCTCCTGCATTGCAAGCAGATTCTTTACCAGCTGAGCCACAGGGAAGCCCAAGAATACTGGAGTGGGTAGCCTATCCCTTCTCCAGAGGATCTTCCCAACCCAGGAATCAAACCGGGGTCTCCTGCATTGCAGGCGAATTCTATACCAACTGAGCTGTCAGGGAGCGAGTAATGCTAAATCCCTTCTAAATAGACATTCTGGAGCTGTGGGCCTTCCTGACAAGAAGGGTTTTCAACCCAAAGAGGAGTAAAGGGATGCAGAAAAGGACATCACCATTTGCTACCCTGGAATCCTCCCCAGAGGACTGCAAGGGGTCATTATCTGACTATAAGATCTGACCAGTCTCAGGGAGGAAAAGACATCAGCAACCACTCCAGGAAGGCCTGGCCTCCACAGGAAATTGTTATCTTACCTCCCTTGGGGAAGAAAAACAAGCTTTGATATCAAAAACAAGTGGCCTGAGAGCCGTATCGGGTGTGCTTTCTCTGGTACTCCAGTGCCTTTGTTGTTGATTGCAATGAAATCAGCATTCAGATATTAGCAGAGTTCATGGAATGGTCCAGACTTCTGGGTTCTCTTGTCGAATCAGGAGCCCTGGTTTCAATTCGCCCTCACTGCTGCGATGACCAGAGTGCAGCAGACACCCCCTTCACAAGGGACAAGCCAGCCTCCATCTACATTATCCTTGCCTTCCTGGTTGTCTCCTCATCACAGAGCCAAGTGTTTCGTCTTTTTAATGCAGGTCAAAGAAATATTTATTTTTAGTCATGTGCCCACCCAATGTGGGAAAATGAACAGTACAGTGAGGAAGTCTGAACTTCTAGAAAGCAGGAACGGTTACACAATGTTTTTCCTCTGATACCAGTCAGCTTCATTCATTGAATTCATGGGACTGAGTTTGTGGCCCCTGATTTAAATGTTTTCAAGGCCTGCCTCAGCTGCCCCCCGACCCCACCTCCTGGTCCAGTTCCTCTGTTCTGCCTGCAGCATCCACTCCCACCTTCTAGGATGAGCCCAGCCTGCATCTCAGTGGCCCA
Organism: Bos grunniens; assembly: GCF_055505025.1. Classification (NCBI taxonomy): domain Eukaryota; kingdom Metazoa; phylum Chordata; class Mammalia; order Artiodactyla; family Bovidae; genus Bos; species Bos grunniens. The sequence goes on from NC_141190.1 coordinate 13,079,558, forward strand.
GCATCACTGCAGAGCAGAACTACTGCTGGAGAGACCTCCAGGGAGATGGCCCCTGGAGAGCTGCAAACTTCTGGGAAGAAGCCACAGACAGAAATACCAGGGGAACTGTAGGGAGAACTTTGGCTGAGAGGCTCTGATCAAAAAGGAGATTATTTCAAGTACCCTTTTCTTTTCTGCCTTCCCTAACTGATTAACACTTACCCACCCACGCACCCAGTCTAGACCTGCCTAGCTGTTAAATGTACCAAGAAATGGAACGAGTCTGCTCCTGAATTACCCTTCCTGGTTCACAAATCCCTGGGGTGGGGTGGGGATGGGGAGTAGGTAGGGGACGGAGGGAGGGTTGGGGGAGATGATAATTGACCCTGGATCTTGCAGGGTGGCCTTGTGGTGGGAGAGGTGCAGTTTTATCTGCTAATTCTCAAGGCCAGAGTGTCATGCAGGGAAGGGTGGGGGCAAGACAAAGGAGCCTGGTGGGCTGCAGTCCATAGGGTCGCAGAGTCAGACAGCTGAAGCAACTGAGCACTCACTCACAATGAGACCAACTCTCCTAGGCTGCTGGAAGGATTCCATCAGATAAGATATGAGTTAGTGGGGTCTGATTTAGTAGGCTCATTCCGTGTGGCTCTGGGAGGGCCTTGGAGTTTCGGTGGGGTGGAGCGGGGAGGAGCAAGCGCACTTGAAGTGGTGTGGGTGGGCTGCTCTGGGTGTAGGCAATAAAAGGTAGAGATACGGGTGAAAACTAGGAATAACAGACCTGCCTGGCCGCCCCTGCACACTTTGTAAACATCTCTTCTGCACAGATTTCCTGCCTGTGAGACCATTCCTAGGTTTGGCCTCGCCTCTTCCTGCCTGATGCTATTCAGGAACAATTCCTTTGTTTTGCTTCCTGAAGGCATTCTCAGTGCTCAGGCCAGCAGTGCCATTCCCCAGCAGCAGGATAACAAAGAGGCATTCCTCCCTGGCCCTTCACTAAGTCCTCTCTCTCTTGTCTCAAGACCCAGGATCTTAGGAGTCAGGCCTGGGCACCTGCCATCCCCATGCTGCCCTGCAAGGAAAACAGCCTCTAGGCCACCAGGAGCCCCAAAGTCCTAACGGGAAAGAAAGAATAAGAATAAAGGTTTTTAAATGAACAATGCCTTTTAAGTACTACAAAATGGTTTTAGGAGTAGATTTTAATTTCATAGGTAATGCATATTCACTGAAGAAAAATTAGAAAATCTATTTATGCAAAAAGATGAAATCTCACCACATACAGGAACCATTGATAATCTGTGATTGCACATTCTCCAAGACTTTTCCCATTAGTATGGTTATGTACGTTTGGTATGTGCTTTTATAACAATCATGAGAAGTACAAGCAGTTTTAAAAGCTGCTTTTCTAAGGCATTGATTATTATGCTTTTGATATAGTTCAATCATTTTGCAGAGATACAGGTTTCCCTATACTACACTCTAACTTTTTGTAATTTAATGTGTCATTTACCAAACGAGTGACTATCTGTGGGCCAAAAACAAAAAGAATTAATTTTTTAAAATTATGTTTCTGACCTAAGGTTGGCCTATTATCTTTTGTGGGCTGCGTGCATCATCTCATTTAATCCTTCCATTACATTTTTTTATCATCTTCGTTGTGTAGATAGAAAAAAAAATATGGGCTTAAAGAGGTCCATTAACCCTCCCAAGGTCACACAGCTGGAAATCAGCAGATCCACTCCTGTCTCTCTGACGTCAAAATCAAGCTGTTTCCAAATTAATGATGTCAGTGACCTTGATTTGGCATGGTTAGGAGGCATGGGTAACAGTATGGATCATATTGTATAGACTGTAAAAGAAAGCACCCATCGTTACCTTGGGGCCCGTTACCAGTACTTGATGTGAATATCTCTGATGAAGGCCCACCCAGAAGGTCAACTTCAGTCTCTAATGATGAGCCTTCTCTCTCTCTCTCTTTTTTTAAGTTTAAAGCTCTTTGATACGTAATCCACTCACAGTGATGGTAAGTACTTTGCTAGAACCATGTGTCAATACGATAGGAACTAACACAACATTGTACAGCAATGATGCTCCAATAAAAATTAGTTTTTCCCTGATAGCTCAGTTGGTAAAGAATCCTGCAAGACAGAAGATCCCGGTTTGATTCCTGGGTCAGGAGGCTACCCACTCGAGTATTCTTGGGCTTCCCTTGTGGCTCAGCTGGTAAAGAATCTGCCTGCAATGTGGGACACCTGGGTTCGATCCCTGGGTTGGGAAGAGCCCCTGGAGAAGGGAAAGGCTACCCACTCCAGTATTCTGGCCTAGAGAATTCCACGGGCTGTATAGTCCATGGGAGTCTCAAAGAGTCAGACATGACTGAGCAACTTTCACACACACACATACCAAAAAAACCCTAAAGTGTCACACATATGGCACTGGATCCACAAGCCTAGTGATAAACATCTTACCACTTAAGTTTTCTAATATATTTTACTTGAGAATTTATATATTAAAATAAGTACATTTATTATTACAAAAAATAAGAATAAAATATAACAAAATTTTCCTTTGAAAAAAAAGAACCAATGAGTTGAGCTGTGAGCACGGTGTCATTGTATTTTTGATATGCTCCAACTGGCTCATACTGTGTTCTTTGAACTAAAAGACCTGTCCACTGGAGAAGGCAATGGCACCCCACTCCAGTACTCTTGCCTGGAAAATCCCGTGGACGGAGGAGCCTGGTGGGCTGCAGTCCATGGGGTCGCTAGGAGTCGGACACGATTGAGTGACTTCACTTCACTTTCCATCTGGGATGTGAAAATGAAAGTGTTAGATGCCCAGTCATGTCTGACTTTTTGTGACCCCATGGACTATATAGCCCACCAGGCTCCTCTGGATTTTCCAAGCAATACTGTAGTGGGTTGCTATTCCTGTCTCCAGGTGTTCTTCCCAACCCAGGGATCGATCCCTGGTCCCCTGCATTACAGGCAGATTCTTTACCATCTGAATTACCAGGGAAGCTCTCTTAAGCACAGCAGGCAAACTGAGGCAGCTGAGCAGGCTTATGAAGAGGCAGAAGCAGCTTTGCCCTCTTGGCATGTAGAAAAGGAGGCAGATGTTTAAAGCAATTGGAACTTGACTGACTGGAGCTGCCTGGCAACTGTACCAGCCCTAAGACAGGCTCCAGGGAACCCTGGGTGAGCTCACTCAGGCTCCATGAAATTCAACTTCTCCTTAGGAAAAAGGTCCTTTCTGTTTCTTGTAAAAACTCAGGATAAAACAGGCGAATTTCCTATTGGTCACCCCTGGACATTGGCTGACCACATTCTGAACAAACGGGACAAACAATTACTCCATATGAGGACATCTTTTTTCTTCAGGGGATGAAACCCAAGAATGCATGTGCCCACTTGCAAATTTTGGTATTTCTGCTATGAAGTTGGAAGGATTAGCACTCTATAACTTTACTCTTTGCTTGTATGAGGAGTAATTATTTGTTAGAACAGCCATTCATTTCCTTCAGCGTTACAGTTATAACTCTAAACTGTTTTAATGTCTTTGAAGAGAATTAATTAGCTCTTCTGTTGATACTTTTAAAGCATTTTAATGCAGGTCTGGTTTTTTTACTCAACCTTTTAAAGAACTTCCACAGCAGCCATTTAACAGATAACAGACTTTTCAGGAAATGCCCAGTGCTTTGTAGCATCTGAAAGAAATCATGTTTGATAGACATTTGTGCAATTAAGAAATATAATTACTCATTGATAAAAGGGTACTGTTAATGAAAATTCCTTTAAAAATTAAAGGTATGTCTTATAATTGATTTTTTTTTCTTAGTAAAAAAATAATGGCCTGGCCAATTTCTTTAATTATAAAGAAACTTTAAAGGATAAGGCAGTACTCAGTGCCAGGAAAATCATAAAGTATTTAAAATCTCCAGAGTAAAATTCATTACTTTTCTTGGTGGTGCATTCCCCTGTCTGACAGACATTTTTATTTCCATTCTTCTTCTTAGTTTATCCTTAAGTCATATTTATGGAAAGCCAGCAAGCACCTGCTATATGCCAGGTTAATTTGGCAATTATTTTAAATAATCTTCAAAGCTAATTCCATGAAACAGGTAGTAGAAAGGTCAAAAAGTACCCCATTTTCCAGATGATAAAACTAAAATTTGGGAAAATCAATTGACATGGTCCAAATCACACAATCCTAAGGGCCAGAATCAGAGTTTGGACCCAGGTCTCGAGCCCACAGTGCCCAGCAAACCACAGCTGCTTTGGTGTGTGCCGAGGAGCTGCCGTGGAGGGTAACTTCATGCCTGTTACAGGTCCATCTGTACCTAGCCCAGGCCCAGGGGCCACTTCCCAGACTGACTGGTTAGTCTTGGCTTAGACACTGGGCATCTTCATTTTTAAAGCTTTCCAAGTCATCTTCAGGGAGGAAGAGTTGTGAAACTTGCTTCAATTACACGAATCCAATTCCTCTGGCCTCTGCTCACAAATCTCATTTTCTGCAAACCATCTTCATTTTGTCGTGGCTCCCTTTGGGACTCATCCGTCATAATTAACTTGGAGTCGCCCTGTAAGAGCCCGCCAGCTCCAGGAGACAGAATGACAGAACCTGTGGCCTTTTTCCTTCCTGTCAAACCTTCTCAATATCTTCTCACCCATCCAACATTTAGGTGAAAAAAAAAACCCCAAAAGTTCAATGACTTTTTTCAAAAGCTGAGAGGTTTGTAGGTATAGGTGGGGAGGCAAACCACATCCGCGTAACTGAAAGAACATGAAAAGTCAACAGACTTTTCTTCAAATCCTCGTGATGCGACTTTGGCTAAGTCATTCACTCCCTCAGAATCTATAAAATAGGGATAATCATAGGTAGCTCTCAGAGCTCTTGGAAGTCATATATTGACCTCAATGAAACTGAAAAAAATCTTTCTTCTTCCCACTCTGCCTAGGCGGAGCAGAAGAACCTCAGATTCAAAAAAAAAAAAAAATCAGTTTCAAAAAATCTTGAAAAGCAGTGTCTATCCGTATGGAGGTCTGTTTATAGATGACATGAAGGTGATAATAGTATTTTCCTCACAGGACTAGACACTCCAAGAAGTTTTCGGAGTTCTTAGCAGCAGAAATCTTTTCCGGGCCTGCTGTCTTGTTTCTTGGAAACCTGCTTTGATTGTAGGTATGTCTGCCAAAGCTCGCAGCATGTGGATGCAGGCCCTGAGTCTGTCCCCTTTCTCCTCCTATCGTCCTGACCACCACCTCTACCTGCGCTCTGACATCCACTGCCAACGGTCTTGAACCTCTAAGGGCTCAGCCTCTCCTCCAGCCGAGGCCTAGAGTCTAGAATTAAATGCATTAAAACAGGAAGGCCTGGCATGCTGCAGTCCATGGGGTTGCAAAGAGTTGGACACGACTGAGCGACTGAACTGATACTGATACTGAAATGTAAGGAAGAGTGCCTGGGAATAGGCTAGAGGGTAGATAGCATAAAAAGCCATAGTGGCTATTATTGGAGCCTGTGACACAGCCAAACCGCCTTAAAACCTTTCATCCCAGTCAGTCAGTCCCTAAGGCCCCACACTGGGTAGCACCTTCCCCAGTCTCTCATCTCTTCTCCTTAACACTCGTGTCTGCCTGGCTAATCCCTCTATTTGCCTCTTAGTCATCTTTAATCCATTCCTTGTCTGCTGTTTCATAGGCAATGTGGTGTGCTCCTTCCTCTGCTTCTCTTGTTTCTTTGACCTAGCATCCCCTTTGTCGTTTATTTTGGAGGGGTGGAGGCTGGGTGGGCTGGTGCTTTCTTTCTGGTCATGTCATGCAGCTTTTAGGACCTTGGTTCTCTGACCATGGATCAAACCTGGGCCTTTACAGTGGAAGCGTGGAGTTCTAAACACTGGGCCACTGGATGATTCCCTAGTATCCCCTGTCTTTACTCTGATGAGCCTAACAGGTGTTTTCAGGGCCTGGGGAGGCAGGAGGTGGCAGGATCTTTTTGTCACACACACGTAATGTACTTATGATGCTTGGCACCAGCTGGGCACTCAATAAATATGAGTTTGCTTCTCACTTTGTAATTCCCTCTCACTGTAATATCCATCACAGAACAATAGGGCAAAGCAACCCATTTCAGATGTTCATGGAAAGTCTGGCACCACAAATTTCTTGTCATTCAGTGTGTTAAGATACCTACCTCATCACATTTGATTCTGAAAACTAGGAACCAGACGAATCCACAGGCTTGGGGCATATGCAGTCTGAGGGTCTCAGGTTGTGTTATCCAATGGGATCACTACTAGCCACACAAGCCTGCATGCATGTATGCTAAGTTGCTTCAGTTGTGTCCGACTCTTGGCAGCCCTATGGACTGCAGGCCTCCAGGCTCTTCTATCCATGGAATTCTCCAGGCAAGAAGACTGGAGTGGGTTGCTGTGCCCTCCTCCAGGGATCTTCCCAACCCAGGGATCAAACCGGAGTCTCCTGCATCTCCTGAACTGGTAGGCTGATTCTTCACCACTAGCACCACCTGGGAAGCCCAGCCACTTAAGCCTATTTCAACTTAAATTAATTAAAATTAAATAAAATTTAAAAATTCAGTTGCTCAGCCACATGATCCACATTTCAAATCCCCAAATGTCAGATAGGAATAGTGGCCGCTACACTGGACAGCATAGCCATGGAACATTTCTGACATAGCAGGGAATTCTGCTGGGCAGTTCTGGTGTCTACCATGACTCTGGTACCCTCCTTCCAGCCCTTCCTGAGCCTTGAGGCCTCGGCTGTAGAAGAAGTTGAGCCCCCAGAGATTTAAGACCATCGAAAGTGGGTGTCAGGGTAGAGGCAGAGGCGGTGGTCAGGATGGTAGGAAGGAGATAAGGGACAGACACGGAACTTGCATCTAAATTTTGCAGGCTGCTGTCTACTTTAAGATCAAGATAGGTTTCCAAGAAACAAGGCAACATGCTCTGAAAAGGCCTCAGCCCACAGGTACTTCTGCAACAAGCCCCGAACTGAACTGCTTGGGAAAAGAACTTTTAGGGCATTTCTTGCCTTTTATAGTGAAGTGGAAATTGGGAGCAATTATCAGAACACTTCTGGAGAAGGCAAAGGCAACCCACTCCAGTACTCTTGCCTGGAAATCCATGGACAGAGGGGCCTGGTGGGCTGCAGTCCATGGGGTCGCTAGGAGTCGGACACGACTGAGCGACTTCACTTTCACTTTTCACTCTCATGCTTTGGAGAAGGAAATGGCAACCCACTCCAGTGTTCTTGCCTGGAGAATCCCAGGGACCGGAGAGCCTGGTGGGCTGCCGTCTATGGGGTCGCACAGAGTTGGACACAACTGAAGCGACTTAGCAGCAGCAGCAGCAGCATCAGAACACTTCAAAGAGAAAAATATCTAAGCTATGAGCAAGGTTGATGCAAAAGGAAGTTTTCTGCCCTGAATTTTCCAGATTATGGCTTTGATTCTTATGTGGACCCAGTCTGAAAATGTGTTGCCCATCCTTGCCTGTGATGTCCCCTCACTGTGACGTGAGACCCAGAGGAGGTGGGAATGGTAAAGACAGCCACAAAGATGGGCAGGCAGCCGTGGATCAGGCAGGTGCAAAGTATGCGGAAAGGGGTCTTGGTTACCAGCTGCTTCTTTGGAGATTAGATCCAAAAGGCTGCGGAAACTCTGCTTCTCGTGACATGCTTTCCTTTCCAGGACCTCCTCCCCAAGAGCTGCCCTTTGCCGCTGACTCCAGGGGATTTCCGCATGCACAGCTGATGTGTGGGGGTCACCAGCCTTTTTCACAAGGCTTTTTTTTTATCAAGGACATCCATTCACAGAGGATCTGCGCTCAGGCTCCACGGGCATGAGTACTTCTCAGGTACTTCTAAGTTGGGACAGCAGCTGTCCCATGTTGTCCTGTGTCTGCCAGGGGAGGCGGGGTGCGTGGTGCCTGCCACCTCCAGGCGGGACTGTAAGGGTACAAAGTGAGCCTCGTTAGCACCTGGCGGCTTGGGGAGACTTCTGAAGCATCTGCCTTAGTTTCTCTGCTTCTGTCCCTTCTTCCTATGCAGAATCACACGGAGGCACATCCTGACACTTACACAGTTTGTGAACCTTCTTTAGGAAAAGAGGTGAAAAAATGTGAACACAAATTAGGTAGGAAAGCGAATCTTTATTTAGACTTCAAATTTCTGGAATCAGAAAAATCCAGGGCTGTCCTCTGAAACTTCTTCAGACAATTTCCTAGAGATGCTTAAGAAGACATGCTTCCAGGCCACCTGGCTTTTCCTCTCTACGTAGAATATTCTATAGCGTGCCCCCTGCCCTGCCCTGCCCCATAACCACCGGCACTCACAGGACCCATACAAGGGAGGGGCTCTGAAGCTCCGGGTGTATTCATTTCACAGTAAATCCACCTCTACCATAGGTCACAGGCCTGTGGAAGGGACTATAGGATGATCCCAACTATGTGAGTGCTTTATTTTTCTTTTCCAAATAAGAAAATGACCTCAGAGGAGTAGTTTCTCCACTATCCCATCACTTTTTTTTTTCACTCTTGTCAAAGAATATTTATTTATTTAAAATTAATTTTTATTGGAGTATATTTGCTTTACAATGTTGTGTTAGTTTCCACCACACAGCAAATGACTCAGCCATACATTTATATATACATATATACACCCTCCCCTCCCTTTTGGATTTCCCTCCCAGTCAGGTCACCACAGTGCATTAAGTAGAATTCCCTGGGCTACACAGTAGGTACAGTAGGTTCCTATTATCTATTTTATACATAGTATCAATAATGTATATGTGTCAATCCCAATCTCCCAATTTCTCCTACCCCATCTTTCCTCCTTGGTATTCATACATTTGTTCTCTATGACTGTATCTCTATTTCTGCTTTGCAAATAAGATCGTCTATACCATTTTTCTAGACCCCGTTGCTTTTAACATCAGGAATGAGAACTGGGTCTCATTCCCAGCTTGCATTCTAGCCTCTAAACCACTTTGTTTGATAGGAGGTAACGTCATGCAGTGGTCAGAGTCCAAGCTTACAGTCTGAAGATTTGAGTAACAAAATCCTTATTGTACATCCACGAGCAGTAAGATCATGGACAAATCACACAGCTTCTCTGAAGCTAGTTTCTTTACCTAGTATGAGTCTTTTGAGTGTGTTGTGTGCAGTAAGTGAAATAATGTAATAAAAATGTCTAAAAGGTAGTAGGTGCTTTACAGACCTTGATTGCCTTATTGTCTCTAATGCCATCCCTTGGATTCTGCCTTTTTACATGACAGTGTGTGTTTGGAGCAAGAGAATGTGAAATTAAATGCCATAACAAAAATTTCTTAAACTGCTTTTGCAAGTCTAAAGGAAAAAGAATCACACATCCTTATATCATTTTTGCAATTCAAACAACCCAGGTGTCAAGTTCCCAGAGTAAAATATGGCTATAAAATTAGCTCTAACCATCTAGGAAAATAAAGCACAGAAGTAATTTACAATTAATATATTCACCATTCTGCTTATGAAATCTTCACGGCTAGTTTAATGTATTTAAAAATATGAATTTAAATTAACCAATATTTAAAATGTGGGGTATTGATTCTATTTCCTATTTTACCTCATGACAAAAGAGATTTCATGCTGTCATATACACATTCAAGCAGAAAGCCATTTTGCTTTTTCCATTTGTTTTCATTACTTTTTTCTATATTTGTTCTTTGACACTGTTTGTATTGAAACCAGGGTTTGCCTTCTTTTCACTTTATCTCTCCATGGCAACAGATAGATTGCAATAGCACACACAAAAAATGCAGAATTACAACCTCCTGGTCAGATCATGCAGAAAAAACTGTACACAGTGTAACCAGTAATGGAGACTTGGGATAGTTAATGAATAAGCCAAATCTTTCTCTTTCAGACAGAATATAAATCACAATTCCTTTTTGTGTCTTCTCTTTTCTCCCTGGAAAAGATCTGTAAATATGTGTAGATGAGCAATAGATTGGCTATTTCCTTTTCCTTTTCCAAGCTCTCGCCAGTCATCTGATTAATAATGTATTGGAGAAATTGTGACTCTAATTATTATAGTTTAGTGAATGCTTTCCACCTACCATGTACTGTACTGAATGCTTTACATAGATGAGTTTTTTATCTCATCGCCACAGCTCTACAAAGGGATCACTATCATCTCCTGTTTGCAGTTGGAGAACCTGAGGCTCCGAGAGGGTAAGTGATGTGTTCATAGCTACAAAGTGGAGGAACTGAGATTTGCTCCTTCAAAGTCTATCTGATGCTATAGCTTGGGTTCTTAACCTCTGCTGGCATACTTGCCCAGATTTTTGCTGGAAGATCAATGTCAATTCTATAGATCTATTATTCCAAGTACTGCTGCTGCCACTTCAATTTTTTAAAAGGGGTTCATTTATTCATCTCTAATGTCTTCCCCATGCTTCCTCAGAGGTTTCTCACAGCAGCTCCACTTTACAACCCCAAGCTCCCCATGCTTCCTCAGAGGTTTCTCACAGCAGCTCCACTTTACAACCCCAAGCTCCTTTAGTATCTAGAATTTGTTCAATGCAAACACCTGAACTCATCTGAAAATAGCCGCATGCCCTTTCTTTATAATGTTTGCTATCAGCCTTCCGATGTCAATTTCAAGTTCTTTGCAGAAGATTATTCTCTTTGATGATTCATTCTCCTTAGGAATATTTACAAAGTATTGATCGACATGAGCAAATGCTTTAAGCTCATGGGGTTGAATCCTGTGTGACTTTTGTCAGGTTCTTTAGCCTCATGAGCCTCAGTCTTCCACTTCTGTAGAATGGGAATCAGTAATGTGATATAAACCTTCTGGTATTCTTCAGTGCCCAACAAATGTTACCCCCTTCTTTGTTCCTCTTAGGACAAAAAAAAATCTGGAATTCGGTTCATCCTTCAGTCTCATGTTATATATTACCTAAATAAAACATGTCACCTCACCAATTGCTCTAAGTAGAAACTCTGCCTCTTGTCATTCTCTGTCAGTTCAGTTCAGTTCAATTCAGTCGCTCAGTCATGTCCGACTCTTTGCGACCCCATGAATCGCAGCACGCCAGGCCTCCCTGTCCATCACCAACACCTGGAGTTCACTCAGACTCACGTCCATCGAGTCAGTGATGCCATCCAGCCATCTAATCCTCTGTCATCCCCTTCTCCTCCTGCCCCCAATCCCTCCCAGCATCAGAGTCTGTTACTTCCCACAATTTTTTTTCCTGATAGTGTTCAGCTACAACTTGTCTGTTTATATAACTTATGATCAAAGCTCCATGAGAATGGGAAACAAAATCTGCTTTATTCACCACCTACTACAGTGACTAGCATGTTCTGTTTGCCCAACAAATACTTGTTGAATGGAAAAGTGAATGAATGGATACATATTCTTGCCTCTCTACCAGTTCCTTATCAAAGTCAGCACAGCCCCACCACGCTCTTAAATCACCAGCCTCAGAACTCAGGGGCCATGTTTGCTTCTCCTTTAGGACCAGTTCCAAAGTTCTGTTGTGCTGTGCTGTGCTAAGCTGCTTCAGTCGTATCCAACTCTGTGCGACGCTATGGACACTTGCCCACCAGGATCCTCTGTCCATGGGATTTTCCAGGCAAGAATATTGAAGTGGGTTGCTATTTCCTCCTCCAGAGGATCTTCCTGACCCAGGGATTGAACCCACATGTCTTACATCCCTTGCACTGCCAGGCATGTTCTTTACCACTAGCGCCACCTGGGAAACCCAAAGTCCTGTTGAGTTTTCCCTGTACCCTCATTCAGACTTGTTCTTTCTTGCCCTGTTCTTTAGCCTCTATCAAGTCAAGACACCCCTAAATTATTGGGACAGCCTCTTACACGTCGTCCTTTAAGATCTCTATCCCACCCAGTTCTCCAGCTAAAACATTTGGGGTTCTTCTGTTTGGGAACTTACTGCAGCTTTATGTCTCTTCATAGAGAAGGCAATGGCACCCCACTCCAGTACTCTTGCCTGGGAAATCCCATGGATGGAGGAGCCTGGTAGGCTACAGTCCATGGGGTCACGAAGAGTCAGACACGACTGAGCGACTTCACTTTCACTTTTCACTTTCATGCACTGGAGAAGCAAATGGCAACCCACTCCAGTATTCTTGCCTGGAGAATCCCAGGGACGGGGAAGCCTGGTGGGCTGCCATCTATGGGGTCGCACAGAGTCGGACACGACTGACATGACTTAGCAGCAGCAGTAGCAGCAGCATGTCTCTTCAAGGATAGGTTCCAAATCCCTTCAACATCTTCCAACTCACCCATTTTCTCATTCTTCCCTAGGTCAGACCTAGACTGGCAAATCTATAGATCTCTAATATAGGGCTTTCTCATTACAACCTCTAAACTCCCCCTTCATCAATCTTTTGACCGAAATGTCCACTACTCCTTTCTGTCAAAACCTATCCTTTCCCTGTAAATCCTTTTTGAAATTTACTTCCAGGACTAGAGACCTAACTTTTCTCTCAGCTCTGTCGTTAACTAGTTTAGGATCTTGGATAAGCCTTATGGATGTTTATCTTTTTTGGCAATTAGCCAGAAATGCTTACATAGAAAATGTTCCCCCAAAGATTGACTGTCCTGGGCTTCACAGTGCCCTGGTTGATGAAGGTTTCCCTTTGGCTTGGTGCACAAGAGGGTTTACACCTTGGAGCAAGACATCAAAGGAAGACTTTAGGTAAACAAGGACCGTGTCTTCTGTAAAGTAGGAAAATGTCACTTCTCAGGAAAATCATGTTTAATAAAAAGATCAAATTTAATAACAATGATATAGAAGCTAAGGATGTGAAAATAGATTCTCTTCAAATATCCAATGAAAAATCTTCTCATTGCCCTAGAAATACAAATGCTCCAGATTAAAGATCACTGGGACTAAAGGATCCCAGAAGTCCTTTCGCATGACGAGGTTCCATATACGTAACCTGCATTTAAGCGTCTATCTAGGCATCCTGTGAACCACACATCCTGAAGCCAGAGGATTGACATTCAGATCACAGCGTGTTTTATCACTGACCACTAGTCACCTTGCACCTGTTACTCAGCTGTTCCTTGACCAAACAGAAATAATAATAGTACCTCTTTCATAGAGATGCTGTAAAAAATAAATAAATGAGTTAGTGCCAGTAAAACACTTAAAATAGTGTCTAGCACATACATTAAGTTAATTTAACAAATACTAACTACTCTTACTACTATAATGAGAGAGATGGCCTAGCAAGAGTTTGAGACGTAAGTCATATCTATATAGTTGAGGAGGTATCTGCACTCAGGTAGTAGTGAAAATTAGGTGCAATGATGCTTCTAAGAAAATTATTTCAATCAACAAATGTCTGTTGATCATCTACTAGTTCTGTGCTAGCTGCTGAAGAACAGATAAGTCAAAGCCCTTGCCCTTCTGCAGCTAAAACTTGGAAGGGAAAGTTAAGTCAGTGCATGTATCATGTAATTAATGGGCAAAATGGTTGGTAGACCACACCTGCTACAGGAAATCAGAAAAGGGAAGAACAGTAAGAGTCAAGGTTAAGAAATTGACAATGACCTCAGGAGGATTCGATTTGGATAAATGTGAAAAGAGCTGAGCGTTTCACCCATAGCCAGAACATCAAAGGAAGAAGAGTTAGTATAGATGAGTAGGTTGGGGAGAGAGAACAGGAGCTCAGCCAGCCAACAATGAATCTTACTGAGAAACGGAAAGGACCCCAGCCAACACGATGGCAGCTGTTAGAGGTAAGTGAGAGGTCCTGTGTGTGTGTCCACTGCACAAATTCAAGGGTAAGTAACCCTAAACTGATGGCAGTCCATGTGAAAAATTCAGGAAGAAGAAAATTAGGGGCCAATTGATTGGATTGTAAATTCAATATGAGTAAGAATTTTCCAGCCTCTGCTGAAATTCCTAACCCAGCCTAGGAGGCTATTACAAGATCAGGAAGATCATTGTTCAGTGAGAGGATTTCTGTTGTTGTTGTTGTTGTTGTCCTTGAAGTGATTTTTTGAAAAGACTATTTTGGGGTTGATTTTGGTTTAAAATTTTGACATACAATGTTTTACAATACCTATTTTAAAAAGCTAGCTCTTAAGCTTTTAAATTAAACTTATAAAATCTATCATTCAATTCTAGTAAATTTAACAATCATTTTTAAAGGCGCTTTGAATAATATTTGGCCCTAATTATTAACTTAAAGACCTTCAATATTTAAACTATGCTTATAAATGTAATGCAGTCTGTTATATTTTTAAATATGTATATTTAAAAGATAAATTATATTTATAAATGTGATGACCCAAATTCTCTCAAATATTCCAATACTGTATATAAACTTGGTAAGATTTTCACTTAAAATTGTTGAGTGAAGTTACATGTTTTAAATTGGAGTAGTAAAGTTGCCCCTCAAAAACTTTTTCTAACTACTGCAAATATACCAAATACTAAACATGTGTCCATTCCTTGATGTAAAAACATTAACATCCTTGGTTTGATTTTCTTAAAACATGTTACCCAATTCTAAACCTCTCCAAGGATGGAATGCGTTTAACCCTTGAGCTAACTATGTTATACAGTTTGGAGGGCTACCTTCTCCTGTACTGTGGTCAGGGCTTCTGCAAGAGATTACAAAATGATCCGAGATTTCAGCTGGGGGAGCTGTCTGCACTTTCTTCTTTGGAAAACTTGATGGAATGCTTTGAACCCAGTTAGTTTTAATGGAAATGACTCCATAATGTCAAAGTGTTTACAAGGTAGAAGAGGGAGAAGAAGAGAGGACCAGTAACCCGTGTTCCTGAACTCATTTTGTATATAACCTGGTTTTCATTCTTCTCACAGATGTCTGCAGTTCCTACCCAAAGTGACCAGTTGGCCCAATTTTGCCTGGTTTGTTCTTAAGAGGAGTGTGTTTTTCTTCTATTTCAAAAAGCTCTTGTATTTAATGGAATATCCCAGTGTTTTTCATGTATTTGTGATTGCCGTAGGATCACACAACTCTTGCAATTAATTAGTAATAATATATATAGTTGGGGACTTCCCCAGTGGCTGAGCAGTAAAGAATTCATCTGCAATGCAGGAGACTCAGGTTTGATCCCTGGATTAGGAAGATCCCCTGAAGAAGGAAATGGCAACCCACTCCAGTATTCTTACCTCAGTAATTCCACAAACAGAGGAGCCTGGCAGGCTATAATCCATGGGGTCGCAAAGAGTCAGATGTGACTGAGCATGCACACACACAAATATATATAGTTAGATTCTAGATATCTCTTTAGGTTTTTCCTTACCTTTCATCCCAACCTACAAGGACACATTAGATGGTCCAAAACCACATCTGGTGCTGGGCAGACCATTTCAATTGTCTTCTGTCCAGCGCTGCTCTAGGTGATTTCAAAGATCGTGACAATGCAGCGACTGCGTTCCAAGGACAGCCATCTGGACTGCAGTGGGGACATTCGTGCAGAAGGGTGAAATTGAGGGTTTAGGGAGACATAATAACTTTCTACAAAGGTGTGATTGGCCATCCCATGAAAGAAGGCTAGACTTATTTGATTCCAGACATCACTGGATAGAGGTGACAGAGTAGCAGATTCGATTTGGCAAAGGGAAGATGTTTCTCAAGATTGAGTTTCTCACAGAGGAAGAGACTACCCTAGGAGATAGTTAGCCCTTAGTCACGGAAAGTACCGTACCCAGATGAGCCTGGGTACCCATCTGTTAAGGATGTGCTAGAAGAGATTCTAACAACAGTCACGAGGTTGACATCAATGTTTTATAAACTCTCTTCCACCTTTAAGAATCTCTGATTACAGAAAACAAGGGTTCACAAAGCTAGATGGCTCATAAAAGGCATCTAAATGTCGGAAACGTAATGGTGTCATTATATTGCCCCACTTACCGCAGCACCGGCATGTCAAACCTCCTGATGCAGAAAGCCTTTCTCTTTCCTGGGACAGAAAGCATTCTGAGTTTTATGGAGAGATTAGAAGTGAGATGGATCAGGGAAGTGGTGGAGGAAGGAGGGACGGGAGGCGTGGCAGCAACAGCTGGAAGAAATTAGAGCCATGATAGAAATCAAAAGGAACAGATACCCTGAAAGGAGAGAAAAAAAATAATACCACTGTGCAGTTTGGGAGTGGCTGGGTGAATGGGGAAAAGGCTTCATCACAAGATAAAACCCTTGAAGGCATGCGTGCTAAGTCACTTCAGTCTGACTCTTTGCGGCCCCATGGACTGTAGCCTACCAGGCTTCTCTGTCCATGGGATTCTCCAGGCAAGAATACTGGAGTGGGTTGCCATGTGCTCCTCCAGCAAATCTTCCCACCCAGGGATCGAACCCAAGTCTTTGTTTACCTGCTCTGGCAGGCACTTTCTTTACCACTAGCGCCACTTCTCTACCTTATGACCCACAAAAACAGACTTAGATGACAAGAACGGGGGACGTCCACCAACATGTGCCACCTCCTTAAACTTCCAAGGATGCTGCCGTTTCCCAGATGGAGAAGACGTATGGAGAAGTTGAGCTGTGCACCCAAGATCACACCCTTGAAGGTACAGGCATCAGACCAGATCAGTCGCTCAGTCGTGTCCGACTCTTTGTGACCCCATGAATCGCAGCACGCCAGGCCTCCCTGTCCATCACCAACTCCCAGAGTTCACTGAGACTCACGTCCATCGAGTCAGTGATGCCATCCAACCATCTCATCCTCTGTTGTCCCCTTCTCCTCCTGCCCCCAATCCCTCCCAGCATCAGAGTCTGTTCCAATGAGTCAACTCTTTGCATGAGGTGGCCAAAGTACTGGAGTTTCAGCTTCAGCATCATTCCTTCCAAAGAAATCCCAGGGCTGATCTCCTTCAGAATGGACTGGTTGGATCTCCTTGCAGTCCAAGGGACTCTCAAGAGTCTTCTCCAACACCACAGTTCAAAAGCATCAATTCTTCGGCACTCAGCCTTCTTCACAGTCCAACTCTCACATCCATATGTGACCACAGGAAAAACCATAGCCTTGACTAGACGGACCTTTGTTGGCAAAGTAATGTCTCTGCTTTTGAATATGCTATCTAGGTTGGTCATAACTTTCCTTCCAAGGAGTAAGCATCTTTTAATTTCATGGCTGCAGTCACCATCTGTAGTGATTTTGGAGCCCAGAAAAATAAAGTCTGACACTGTTCCCCTGTTTCCCCTGTTTCCCCATCTATTTTACATATATGTATACATTCTGGTTTGAGAGTGTGTGTTTGTGTGTGTGTGTGTAACAGGTAATGAGAATTTGACCTAAGGATAAATTGACTAATTATAGTTTGTGAGGTATGGGACAAAATTAAGTCATTTGGACACTTCATTATTAATTATTAGATTTTCATCCTCATATTAGCTAGCATTTACTGAATACTTGCTTCAGGATGGGTTGCTGCTGCTGCTAAGTCACTTCAGTTGTGTCCGACTCTGTGCAACCCCATAGACAGCGGCCCACCAGGCTCCGCCTTCCCTGGGATTCTCCAGGCAAGAACACTGGAGTGGGTTGCCACCTCCTTCTCCAATGCATGAAAGTGAAAAGTGAAAGTGAAGTTGCTCAGTCGTGTCCAACTCTTAGCGACCCCATGGACTGCAGCCCACCAGGCTCCTCCGTCCATGGGATTTTCCAGGCAAGAGTACTGGAGTGGGGTTGCCATTGACCAGGCATTTCCATGTTCTTTCCTGTGCCACACACAGTGGCAGGTTCAGCACGATACAGTGACCAGAGAAGACAGGAAAGCCTAAAGGACATTGTAGAGAAATGTCCATTGACCACTCCTCGGAGGCCACAATCAAACTTTCAGATTCTCTGGTCAGATACCTGGCTTTCACCCTTTTATGAGGAATGGAAATTTTAACTTCTTAAAACCTCAGTTTTCCTCTTCCTCACTAGGGCATCTTCACAAGTCATTTCTTTCTTCCTTCCCCACCCTAGATCCCATGGCCACTACTTGAAACTAACCTTTCAAGCAACTTGGGCTCCATTAATATTTTTTTTTAATGTACACAGATCAATATAGGGAAACACATAGCCTGACTAAGCTCCTTTTGTGGGCTTTCACCTTTTTATCGGAACCCTGGTAATGGAAGATCTTTCAAATAAATTATCATTTCTATCCTAACGCAGATTGAAAGGAGCTGGCAGCAGGCATTTGACAATGCATATAGGTGTACACACAACTTCCCTAGAGAGGGACTTGGTCATATCTATAGAGAGGCTTAATGCTGCAGATCTTTCTATCTAGGTAATTGACCTTCTAGGAATGTGCCCTAAGGAAGTCATCATTCACACACACACACTAACACACACACACGTTTATGACAAGATGTTCATCACAGCCTGTGTCCCTCAGACTAAATTCTTAAGTGAGATTAACTCATTTCTGTAGCTGGATGTATGATTTTCCTGCTTGTGTCAGATGCCTATCTCTGGTCCAATCAGCAATGAATAAAAAGGTTGAAAGGTGAGCAGGGTTGTGTGGTAATCAGAGCTGTCCCTTCCAGGGGTTGTGGAGAGGGAACCAATACTTTTCATACAGTTTCATGAAACAGGAAGACAGTCAGGATCTCATGGCAAGTGAAAAGAGCAGGATATAAACTGTACAGATGACAGACCTTAAGCTTCCCAGGTGGCTCAGTGGTAAGTGCCTGCCAAGCAGGAGACACGGGTTCAGTCCCTGGGTTGGGAAGATCCCCTGGAGAAGGAAATGGCAACCTGCTCCAGTATTCTTGCCTGGGAAACCCCATAGACAGAGGAACCCAGTGGGCTACAGCCCGTGGACTCACAGAAGAGTTGGACACAACTGAGTGACTAAACAGCAATATTAAAAATATGAAATTATTTGAAAAGAGATGAATACTTACAAAAAGGAGTTATGTAACAATTAAGTCATACATCAGCATATAATCAAAATCCATTTCTCTACCTTTACAGATGATTAACGTGTGCCCTTCTTGCCACACTGCACCCATCAGTTCTACAGTGTGCCTCATCCTACCATCACCAACTGCAGCTAAAGTGACCACTGAGATTTATTACTTCATTTCCTTAAGGCTATGAATTAAAGTAGGACAAACATAAAACTTTTTGATATATGTCTACAGGTGGAAGTTGCACGGTGTATTGAATGTTGTAATTCATTCAATTGCTTTTTAATCAACCTGCAAGATACATAACACACACCCACACACTTTGTGCATGAGCACACATGCATACACACAGGAAAAAAACTAGAATATATATACACCAACATGCAAATGGTTATTATCTCTAGGTGATAGACTTACCAGCATGGTTTGTTTCCTTCTTTATATCTTCAGTATTTTATAGATTTTCTGCAATGCGTATATATTTCTCTTTTAATAATAAACAGTAAACATTTTTCTCTAAGATTTAAAAAAAAAAACATTGGTGGGGATCATAATCTTCAACCCCAAAATATGACTGTAGGAGTTCAGGATACACAACTCCAAAATCAACTGCTTTGGTATGTTGATTATTTTGAGTTTAGGTACTTGAAAAACAGCAAATGCAGGGAAAGGCTTTCTCTAAACGCCCCTTTTCTGCCTAAAGACAGATCCTGCAAAAAGAACTCAGTTACTAAGTCCTTTCCCTGAGAGATCCATCGACCAGGGAAGGTTGACTCATCACAGAGTTGTTGTTTATATCCAACTCTTTTGCAACTCCATGGACTGTAGCCTGCCAGACTCCTCTATCTATGGGATTTCCCAGGCAAGAATACTGGAGTGGGTTGCCATTTCCTTCTCCAGGGGATCTTCCGGACCCAGGGATTGAACTCTCATCTCCTGCATTGCAGGTGGATTCTTTACCACTGAGCCACTCAGGAGGCTATCACAGGAGAGGAATCTAGAAGTAAACTTTGTCACAAATTGTCACATCTCTCATCTGTCCCTCTAAAGACCTATTCATCTTTCCTAGAAATCATTCATTCCGCACCAAGAGGTCCACACTCCTCTTTCCCTTTGAAGATAGGTATTTAAACCTGAATTCTAAGCCACCTCAGGAAGTTACTCAGTTTTCTTTGAATATCACCTGTGTATAAATGAGGTGTACATGTTAATAAATTTCTGTTTGTCTTTCTCTTGTTAATCTGTCTTATGACAAGGATCTTGGCTAAGAACTCAAAAGGTTAGAAGGGAAATTATTTTTTCTCCCCAGTGGCATTCTTTTACAAAAAAATAATGACCACACCAGGCACTATCTCTGAGCCCCAGCCCTTCATGCTGTCTTTTAGACTCATTGTGGGAAGAAGATGCAAAGCCAGCCGTATGGAGCAGCTTAGGAATATGCTGTGTGCTGAGATCTCCCATTCATTTCTCCAGACCCACTTTCTTTCTACACTGCTCTGTAGACTAATCTGTACAGATTTGCATTTAGCAGGCTCCTTTGCTCTCTGGCATCAGCTGGATTTGGCCAACCCAAGTCAGGGAAACTGAGCGCAGCAGGGTCTGCCAAAAACAACAGCTCCGAAGCTTCCACCAAGCAGTTCTCTGAACGTCTCTCCTTTTGTCCTGTGAGTGCATGCTCAGTGGCTCAGTCGTGTCTGACTCTTTGCAACCCTGTGGACTGTAGTTTGCCAGGCTCCTCTGTCCATGGGATTCTCCAGGCAAGAATACTCGAGTGAGTTGCCGTTTCCTACTGCAGGGGATCTTCTTGACCCAGGGATTGATCACACATCTCTTAACCTCTCCTGCATTGGCAGGTGGGTTCTTTATCACTAGCGTCCTGGTAATAGGTTTCTTCCCTTGCCCCTGTGGGCCTGGGAGTGAAAAGGGCTCCCCACTGTGACTGCTCCTGAGTTCTGCACCATTTCTTGTCAAATTTCTTGAAAGGTTGAAATCAACCTTTTCTTAGACTCTTCTCTCTTTTGAAATTTTTTCTGTTATAGTTTATTACAGAATATTGAATGTAATTCCTTTAACACTACAGCAGGACCTTGTTGTTTGTCCATTCTGTATGTAAAAAGTCGGCGGGCTTCAAACTCAACACTCAAAAAAACTAAGATCATGGCATCCGGTCCCATAACTTCATGGCAAATAGATGGGGAAACAGTGGAAACAGTGACAGACTTTACTTTCTTGGGCTCCAAATCAGTGCAGATGGTGATTGCAGCCATGAAATTAAAAGACGCTTGCTCCTCGGAAGAAAAGCTATGACCAACCTAGACAGCATATTAAAAAGCAGAGATATTACTTTTCCAAAAAAGGCCCATCTAGTCAAAGCTATGGTTTTTCCACTAGTCATGTGTGGATGTGAGAGTTGGACTGTAAAGAAAGCTGAGCGCCGAAGAACTGATGCTTTTGAACTGTGGTGTTGGAGAAGACTCTTGAGAGTCCCTTGGACTGCAAGGAGATCTAACCAGTCCATCCTAAAGGAAATCAGGCCTGAATATTCATTGGAAGGACTGATGCTGAAGCTGAAACTCCAATACTTTGGCCACCTGATGCGAAGAACTGACTTCTTGGAAAAGACCCTGATGCTGGAAAATATTGAAGGCAGGAGGAGAAGGGGACTGTAGAAGATGAGATGGTTGGATAGCATCATTGACTTGATGGACATTAGTTTGAGCAAGCTCTGGGAGTTGGTGATGGACATGGAAGCCTGGCGTGCTGCAGTCCATGGGGTTGCAAAGAGTCGGACACAACTGAGCAACTGAACTGAACTGATGTAATAGCTTGCATTTACTGAATCCAAACTCCCAGTCAATCCCTTCCTTGCCCACTGCCCCTCTCCCTTGGCAACCACAATTCTGTTCTCTGTCTGTGGGTCTGTTTCTGTTTCAAAGATAATTTCCTTTGTATTCTTAGACTCTTCTTAATGACCCCGCTTGAGTGTGCCCTCTGTCCCCTGCTGGGTTGCTGACTGATACATTCTCACATTGCTCTATGCATCTGGCCCCCATAATACTCATCTCTTGTTTACATCCACCCTCCTGCCTCTCCAGGCTTCTCTCATGCTGAGGTCCTCACCACAGTCACAGCTGGGTCCTGGCAGTCATCCTCAGGCCTCATCTGCCACTTCCCTCTCAGCTCTGTTCCGCTGAGGTCAGGAAGTCAGAGGATGGGACCCCTCACAGGTTCATGGAAGAAATCCCCCTGGACAATCTCTGTACCTTAGTGCTGCCCCAAAGGAGGCTCATTGCCCAGATGACCGGGACACCCCAGTGTCCACGACTGCTCTTTTCTCCTTTTCATTTCATGGGATATTATCCACTTTTATTTTTAACCCTTGAATACAGCCTTTACCTTACAACCTTGCTGGGCACACACAGGCTTTGTATATGGTATTCGGCTATTTGTGAAACTAAAAAGAAAAAGAGAGAGAAGTATTTATTCACTCAGAATACTGTCATTTATTACTTGAATGTATTGCAAATGTCCTGGCAGTCCAGTGGATTTCCACTGCATTTCCAATGGAGAGGATGTGGGTTCAATTCCCGGTCAGGGAACTAAGATCCCACATGCCGTGCAGTGCAGTCAAAGGGGGAAAAAATGTCTTCTCCTAGTTAGTGACTCATTTTTTTTACACTTGCCACCTTAAGTTTCCCTAAAATCACCCTGGTATACCCTTCATTATATTCAAAATGAATATAAATTTGACCTCCACCCCTCATCCTTGAACCAAGTTTGTATACCTCACCTCTTTCTTGGGAAAAATTCCTTTCTATCAGCCTAGAGACACTCACATAAATAGACCTCCAGTAGGCTCAATCATTTCCAGACATGCCCAGAAAGATACGAATCCTAGTTTCTTAGGCAAGGCCCTTAGTTCTTCAAATTGCATCACCATGAAGAGGCCAAAGGAGTCAGGAACAGAGTCAGTGAATGGAGTTGGCTGATAGAGTGAGCTGCCAGCTCCTCAGCGGGGCTGATTAGCAGACAGGACCTGCAGGGTGCTGGGGGGATGGAGTAAAAAGTAGGGTTCAGTTTCACTTCCACATACGCACCAGAAAACCACCTCTCCCCTCGACCTTTCAGTTTCAGTTATTTTCTTTCCTCTTTCCTTCTCCTCCTCTCTCCTTCCTTCTCATGACCTTGCTTCTCATCAGGGTGGCACTATTTACACACCACAGCAAACCCAGGGCAACCTGGCCTAAGACGTCTTCTGATCACATTGATAAACAAACCAAGCGTTCAACTGAAACTGTGATGGGAATTTTTAACCGAGCTTTCACGCGCTTGCTGTTCCACAACCTCTAGACCTGCCGTGACTTGGACCTTATCAGAGCATTCCACTTGGGAAAGTACCTATGTGCAAACACGTTCTGTTTCCTCTCTCCTTCGTGTTCAACACTAGGACCATTAGCCTGTATCTCCTGCAAACCTTCCTGGTTGACCTCAGGGTCACCTCAGAGGAATCTTAGGTTCTTTTCTTATAACTCTAAATGCACATCAACTCTATGAACTTGTTACTTTATTTTTTTTTTAGATGTTTATTTATTGATTTATTTAGCTGCAGCTGGTCTTAGTTGCAGCACGTGGGATTTTCAGGCTTCGTTGCAGCACACAGCAGCTTTAGTTGCTGTATGTGAACTCTTAGTTGTAGAATGTGGGCTCTAGTTCCATGACCAGAGACCAGTGTGGGCCCACCGAGAACTCACAGTCTTAGCCACTGGACCACCAGGGAAGTCCGGAAACTAAGCTATTTTGGCAAGCAACGTGGGGATTGCTGTCCAGGTGAAGAATGTGGTATAAGCACTGTGGGGGATGTGGATTGCTAACGAAGTGCTCTCTAGCAAGTCGTAAGTTTTAAGAAAAGACATGTGTAGTGAGGTGAGGAACTTAAACAACAGAACTCAGACCCAGTTCATGAAATGAACTGTTCTTCACTGGAGTTACACCCTTGTTAAGGTTCTCTCTACACAGTACCTGGCCTGCTGTGGTAGCTATATAAATGTTAGCTAAAAGCCCAAAGACACCTCCTGAGGTGCCCCACAACCACCTCACTGGGGTCCCACCATGTATTAATATGTCTCTGGCTCTTCCTCACCAACTTCAGCCCCATCTTCAGAAATCACCTCCTTTCACCTGCTTTGGCTTCTTGCTTCCTGCACATATTAGTCCATTTGTGCTGCTATAATGGATATCATCAGAGAAGGCGATGGCACCCACTCCAGTACTCTTGCCTGGAAAATCCCATGGGTGGAGGAGCCTGGTAGGCTGCAGTCCATGGGGTCGCTAAGAGTCAGGCACGACTGAGCAACTTCACTTTCACTTTTCCCTTTCATGCATTGGAGAAGGAAATGGCAACCCACTCCAGTGTTCTTGCCTGGAGAATCCCAGGGATGGGGAGCCTGGTGGGCTGCCGTCTACGGGGTCACACAGAGTTGGACACAACTGAAGCGACTTAGCAGCAGCAGCAGCAGCAATGGATATCATAAGCTGGGTGACTTAAAAAACACGTATTTCTGATAGTTCTGGGGGCTAAGATGTCCATATAAAGGCACCAACAGATTCAGTGTCTGGCAAGAGCCTGTTCTGCTGTATAGATGGTCATCTTTTCTCTGTGTCCTCACATTGTAGAACAGAGCTCTGCCAAGGGAGCTCTTCGGGGATAGCTTTTGTAAGAGCACTAATCCCCTTGATGCAGGCCCCACCCTCAGAGCCTAATCACCCAAAGCCTCACTTCCAAGTGCCATCACATTGCAGGTTAGGGCTCCACTTACAAAATTTAGGGAGACACAAGCATTCTATCTAGAGCACTACCCAGGCCACTCGGCATAATCCTCTGTTTAAATGTTCAGGTTTTCACAAAAGAAAGGAAGAGTGTCTCCTCAAGCAGCTTCCGAAGTACAGTCCTACAAACACCCTAGATGCCAGAAACACCAAGGAACAAACAGTGGTTAAGCGCTCCAGAAGTCTCTCTGCCATCCCATAAATCCACTCTTTTTTAGAGTCTTTTCCCATATAGGTCACTACAGAGTATGAGTAGAGTTCCATGTACTCTACCGTGGCTTCCTATTAATTAACTATTTTGTTAATAGTGTAGTGCATGTATATCAATTCCAATCTTCCAAGTTGTCCCTTCCTCCCCCACTCTCCTCCTTGGTAACCAAAAGTATGTTTTCTACATCTGTGACTCTATTTCTGTTTTGTAAATAGGTTCATTGCTACCGTTTTTTTAGATTCCACATGTAAGTGATATCATATGATATTTGTATTTCTTCATTTGACTTACTCCATTCAGCATGACAGTCTCTAGGTCCATCCACGTCACCACTTACCACCGCTTATCTCCCGGAGTTCACCCAGACTCATGTGCATCAAGTCGGTGATGCCATCCAGCCATGTCATCCTCTGTTGTCCCCTTCTCCTCCTGCCCCCGATCCCTCCCAGCATCATAAGATAGTTAGTATGGTTTCAGATTCCACATTGCAACTAACCTCTAAAATGTCATCACTTGGTGACTCTTAGTGTAGTATCAAAGAGTATCCACAATTACCTTAAAAACCTATGCAAATATACTCCCCTTCTAAATATATATCTCTCTGAGGTCACATTCGCTTCATCTACTTCAATCAAAACCGCATTGCAACAGTTGAATACAGAAGCAAATATAATCATCCACGCTGTTCTCCTAAGTCATATACTACAAAGATTTCTAAATATATAAAAACACCTTTCTTCTCACTAATTTTTAATTTGGAAAAAATAGTTAAAGGTTTTTATTTATATTAACTTGTGATGGGTTTATTGTAATTTAAAAATAAACTAATAGATAGCTCTTTGGAGTCCCCAATAAATTTTAATTTTCTGGTCCTGGGACCCAAAGTTTTGAGTCTAGGATAACTCAACTTGAAGGTCTTCTTTGACCATAACTTACCAGCAGGGCATACCATCTTTAACATATAAACCCAACTTCTTTAAAGTATAAACCAGATTATTTTTAGTCTGTGTGGCTGATCTGACCCTTACCTACACTAAGGCTTCTAGTGGTGTTTATGGTGGCGTTTATGATGGCTCACAGGCAAGACTGAAGAGTATCTTCAATCCCCTTCTCAGAGGAGCTTAGTGTTTCTTGAAAATTTGGAGGTTTTGCCCTTCCAGGTCATTCATAAAAATATGGAGGAGAATATCCCTCTGTACTTATTACCTTTGAAAAGTAATGTCTCAAAGACATCTGCCCTTGACTAAACATTCCCTTCAGTTTCATCAACTCTTAACATCAGGATTGTCTGTGGTATGCAATCTAGAGAAAAGCTGATCATTGTCAATATTGACCACGTCCATGGAGACCCCATTCTCAAATAGATACATGTGACCCCAGGGGGATTCCTAGGGTATGGAAAATACCTAAGGCATGATTTCTCCTTACAGAACAATTGCCCCAAATAGTTTATGCTTGATTCAGGAGTCCTTGATCTTACAGCTTGAGTGATTTCACAGTCCTAGTCACTCAGAGATGGTTCACGCGAAAACAGTGTTCCTTGTTCTATGTGGTCCTTGAATTTCTGACTAATTTTTGATGTGAATTTGATCTGACAGAAGTAAAATGCTTTCCTGTTTCTGTCATCTGTGGAATGTTTCCCTTCTCCCATGAAACCCTTTACCTCTAGAGAGTTTGTTTACTGCTCTAGCGAACAACGTAGGATTTTTCCTGCAGCATCTAACTTGTAAAATTGGTGACATCCATTTCTTAAGAAGCTATTTTTAAATTCTTTGTAATATTTAAAAAATGAGCTACAAGTATTTATTTCAATCTAGCAATTTGGTCTTATTTCCTTTTTAAAATTAAACATCTTAATGGATTTTTTCCTTCCTTTTCCTCTCCCTAAAGATCCTGAATTCAATCATGTTGTCACTGTTCTGTAACAGTTCACCCACAGCTACTTTCTGTAGCTATTCCTGATCACCACTCAGGACAAAACACAATATATTTCTTTCCTGTGGATTTCAAGACTAACTTAAAGAAAGAATTTGTATTATTCTAAACCTTATTTCTATATCTGGTTCTGATTCAGGAAGAATTGCTACAATGTGAATAAACGCCTTTTTGATGGTAGATCCCTGGTTATTACCATCTGGTCGAATTTTGTAGCTTTCCTTCTTACTCCAAATAATAGCTCACAATCATCATTCAGTCCAATAAAACATGTGTTGGACACACACTGAAATAAGTGTTAATACTATGGGGACACACATATGGAAGATGATATAAAAGCCTAGGCACACCATGGAATCTGATCTTCCAGGAGTCAGTTCTGATGGGGGAGACCAAGGCTGACATGAGCAACTCCCGTGGGCACTAGCACACTGCTTTGGGAGCACAAAGGAGAGTGGCAGGAGCCACGGTAGCATTGCTGGCTTACAGAAGGTAACTGTGCCTTCAGGGTCTTTTAAGAAAATATTTATTTGGCTGTGCTGGGTCTTGATTGTGTCATATGAGATTTTTTTGTCTTTGTTGCAGCATGCCGGATCTTTAGTTGCAACATGCAAACTCTTAGTTGCAGTATTTAAACTCATTAATGGTTGTGATATGTGGGATCTAGTTCCCTGACTGGGAATGGAACTCAGGCCCCCTGCATTAGGAGCACAGAGTCTTAGCCATTGGACCACCACGGACGTCCCAAGGGTCTCTATTAACCTCTTTGCCTAGACTTTGCCTCCCTGAGTTATATCCGTCTTGGCATTTAGAAGGCTCCGGTGATAAGTGCAAGGGCATTTGTGTCCATCCACATCAAAAGGCCATATTTGACACCCTATACTTCCCCAAGTACACCCTTCTGATGGGTTCTTCAGCTATTGTCATTCCGTACTGCTTCTTCTAACACACACCCAGAGCCCCACTGCACCCTAATAGTGTGACCATGCTTCCCAGTGCTTTTGGTGCTGCTGCTGAGTCACTTTAGTCGTGTCCAACTCTGTGCGACCCCATAGATGGCAGCCCACCAGGCTCCCCCGTCCCTGGGATTCTCCAGGCAAGAACACTGGAGTGGGTTGCCATTTCCTTCTCCAGTGCGTGAAAGTGAAAAGTGAAAGTGAAGTCGCTCAGTCGTGTCCGACCCTCAGCGACCCCATGGACTGCAGCCTACTAGGCTCCTCTGTCCATGGGATTTTCCAGGCAGGAGTACTGGAGTGGGGTGCCATTGCCTTCTCCGTTTGGTGCTGGGTTTACTGCCCTAATTGTGATCATTGATGAAGTTCTAGACCTGGGATAATATTTTTATCTGGTCGTTGAGGTCTGTAAAAGTAGTGATTTAAACTTCTTTTCAAGCACTTACAGTGGCCTGTCTCTTGCTTAAAACCCCCAGGAGAGAGACTCGGATCAAGTTCTGCAGAGTGGGGATGGAGATGGGAAAGATGACCTGAGAGTCATCATCATATGCATTGAGCACTCATAAATTTTCCCCATGTAGTAAATGTTCTGCCTTTCTGGAGGCAGAGTGACCCCAGAGGTTGGGAAACTCTGTCTCCTCTCTGTTGAGCTATATGACCCAAGGAATCCTAGAATCTCACTATTAGCTTCAATATCCCTTCAACATTTATCCCAGGAATCAAGTCTCCCATGCAAATAGGAATCTTGACCATGTGATGTGGGTGGACTAGTTGTATGTTTTTATGATCTGTGAGGGCAGGGACTGTTGCATGTTTTGCTCATCATTGTAACACTAATGCCTGGCACATAGTAGGTACTCAATAACTATTTTTGCCTAGTAAACCTGATAGAGTGACCAACCATCCTGGTTTGCCTGGGGCTGAGAGGCTTCTGAGGACATGGAACTTTCAATGCGAAAACCAGGACAGTCCCGAGCAAACTGGGATAGTTGGTCACCCTACTTATCAATAAACCCAAGTGGAAGAGAGAATTTGAGTGTTTCCGTATATTGAAAAATTCAGTTTAGTCTATTTCCTTGGTACTGTGTGCTTATTCTCTGTGATTTTCGTTTGTTTGTGACCCAAAACACTTCACTTGTGGTCACCAAATATGTGGAGGTTTCCCCCCACACGGAACAATTCTCTTCAACACCAGGTGGATGTCCTACAATTTAACTCAATTCTAACAGTATCTACTGGAAGAGAGCTCAGATCCCACAAGTTAAGGGCTCAGTCCCACAAGTCTGTCCCTGCCCCTCCCCCCACCCCCAACCCCCTCACACTTCAGAGGCCAGTTGAAAGCCAGGCTATCACCTGCGCTTCTGACCAACCAGCTATAGACTGGATGTTCCAATGACTCTCTCTCTGGGTTTGATTAAGCTGCTAGAGTGGCTCAGAGAACTCATGTGATATGATTATCATACGATATCATATCATATGATAGGGTATGATAAATGATACAGATGAACAGCCAGATGGAGATACGTAGAGTGAGGTCTGAGAGGGTCCTGATCACAGGGCTTTTGTCTTCATGGAGGTGGGGTACATCTCTCTCCCAACGAGGATATGTTCATCCACCCAGAAACTTCCCAAACCCCATGCTATTGGAATTTTATGGAGGCTCCCTCAAGAAGGTATGATTGATTATTAATTCCATTTGCAGTCCCTCTTCATTCTCTGCAGAATGAGGAGTGGATCTGAAAATCCCAAATTATAGCTTGGTTTTCTGGTGACCAGTCTCCATCCAAGAGCCATCCAGGAGCCCACCTAGAGTCACCCCCATTAGAAAAAAAGGTGCTTCTAGTCCTCTAATTACGAAGGAAATTACAAAGGTTTTAGGAATTCTGTGCCAGGAACAGAGGGCAGAAATCAATACATATTTTCTATTATCTCCCACCATGGTTAACCAAGGAATAAGCTGCTACATTCAGGATTTAAAAAGAAGGTGAAATTTTTCATTGAGTTTGCTTTGGTAGGTTATTAACCAAATCAAGCTAACTTAATGAAACAGTGCCTCTCCATGACACAAATTATACAGTGATATTGTAGAATCTATAACAACATTAAAACCACCAAGAGTTTGCAGAACTTATAAATGTAAGATCCTCCCTACACCATGCCAACACAATCGAACAGCATCCCAAAGTGAAAAGCCATAAAAGAATTTTCTTCATTAAATTGCAAGTCACTGCAATGTCTTTTCTCCTAAAAGTAATCTGAAAAAATCAAGAGTCCTGTTGCTCTGGAAATGAAATAATAGTGAAAGAATACTCATCTAATAAAACAACTACTTCTGGTGAGAAATATAAGTAATGAATTTACGTTTGAGTCAACAGTTTTTCTAAAATACAGCCACACAAGTTTTCTGTTTCATACTAATATTCATTATATTCAAAGTGTGTGTGGGTGTGGGGGAATAGCAGCATAGCTTATTCAGTAAGTAAATAATATCATTAACCAAGAAGTGTCCTGAAGATTTCCATGATTTGCCCAGCCAAAAACAAACACAAATTCCCTCAGCATTCCTGTGTAACTTATCATTTCAGCTGAAATCTTAGTCTCACATGTGGCTTCTGCCTCATTCTCCCTTTATGTCAGACAAGTCTTGAAGAGTCTGTCTTTATGATACTTTCCTAATTCTTCCGTCCAAGTTGATCCTAGGTCTAACATAATGGGAATAGAAATAGAAAGTGGATCAGTTTACAGTACTTTTGGATTTGTTAGCCAAGCAGTAGTGGAAAAAGAAAGAAAAAAAAAAAGTGCCATATACTGAATGGATAAAGAATCTGCCTGCAATGCAGGAGACACAGGTTCAATCTCTGGGTCAAGAAGATCCCCTGGAGAAGGAAATGGCAACTCACTGCAGTATTCTTGCCTGGGAAATCCCATGGACAGAGGAGCCTGGTGGGTTATAGTCCATGGGGTTACAAGAGTCAGACACAACTTAGTGAAATCACCACCACAATCCTTAAAATAACTCTGAGAGGTGGGCATTGTTATCCCTGTTTACTTATGAAGAAACTGAGGCTCAGGAAGGTTTGAATATACTGAATGAAGTCATTTAGCTACTAAGCTTTAGGATTCAATTCCAGTCAGTCTCTAAAGGCTGCTCTCCTACTGTATCTTATCTGAGTGAACATACACAGGTGGCTTTGCAGTCTATGATAAATGAATAATTTGGGCCCAGATAATTAGAAAGTGAATTTTCCTGTTTTTAACTGATAAGAAATGTAAGAAAATTGCCTTGTATAAATGTGTAATCCTACTTTTAGATTTTATTATAGACATGATTTTGTAACTTCATATTTTGATTAAGCTCAAATAATAAGCTGCCTATATAATAAATTTTGCTTGCTCCTCTCCCCAAATAATAAAACATCACTTTGTGGATAAACCTGCTCTCTTATTTTAGCCTCAGTGTATCTTAGTAGTTTAAGTTTGAATTTCATGTTGCTTCAGAAGCTCATCTATTTTAGGATATCTCATTTTGAATCAAATTATCTGATACATGATGCAATGGATCACCCACAAATGGATGACACATTGGATCACCCATAAAAAGCCACCATTGCTAAATAATGTTTTTGTTATTCAAAAAAAAAAGTTAGCTTGAAATGATTAGCTTTATTAAAACTTACTTTATTCAAGTGATATTACATTCTTTGTTAAATTATTTAAAAGTACTAATTTTATTTACTACAAATTATTTTTAGTTTATGAAATAAAAAGTTTATGTTATTATCACAAATTAAGTATGCAGATATGCACAAAAACAAATGTTATAGAAAAGATGGAGTTAAAGAAACAGGTAGAGGTCAGTTTATGTCAGTCTTATGAATCAGATAAAGGAGTTTGGACTTGACACATTAGGTAGGAAGTCAATGGAAAATTTTAAGCAGGAGAATAACACAATCTGATTTATGTTTTAAGAAAAACACTCTGGTTAACATTTGAAGAGTGGATCACAAAGAAGATTAAGAGTGGGATCCAGGCCAGGGGAGAAGTGCAGTCAACGTTGGGGAAAAGACAGTAGTAACGGGGAGTGGTGGCGAAGCAGTGGAAATGAAGGTCATGTTTGGTATCTTATGGTGGGTTGAACTGAGGGTTGGGCTGGCTAGAGAGAGCAAAGTGTCAAAGACAGCTCCTAGGTTTGAGGACTGAGCTATGGCTGGCAGCATTTTCTGAAATGGAGAATGAGAGAGAAGCAGGATGCTTCCCTTGTTATAGGACTTATTTGTGTGCATGTTTTGGCGAGGGAGTCACTCCTAGAATTTAATCCTACTCTACTGCTTCCTTACATTTTGTAATTTTCCAGTTGTGGCCAGCAGACTCTAGGGTGGTCCCCACGATCCCGACTTCCTGGTGCTCACGCTCTGTGTCATCCTTTCCCCCTGTGTATTGATACCTGGGATCTGTGATGTACTTCTAACCAGTGGAAAGTAGCAAATGCAACAGAATACACATATTCATGATTCTATTACATAACGTTGTAACCTTTTTTTTTTTTTTTCTAGGAAACTCTCTCTCTCTCATTGGCTTTGGAGAAGTAAGCTATTTATTATG
Source organism: Bos grunniens (assembly GCF_055505025.1). Taxonomy (NCBI): domain Eukaryota; kingdom Metazoa; phylum Chordata; class Mammalia; order Artiodactyla; family Bovidae; genus Bos; species Bos grunniens. The sequence continues at coordinate 13,111,968 of NC_141190.1, forward strand.
AGCTAGCCCATGAAGCGGAGGAGGCAATGGCGACCCACTCCAGTACTCCTGCCTGGAAAATCCCATGGACAGAGGAGCCTGGTAGGCTGCAGTCCATAGGGTTGCTAAGAGTCAGACACGTCTGAGTGACTTCACTTTGACTTTTCACTTTCCTGCATTGGAGAAGGAAATGGCAACCCACTCCAGTGTTCTTGCCTGGAGAATCCCAGGGACGGGGGAGCCTGGTGGGCTGCTGTCTATGGGGTCGCACAAAGTCAGACACGACTGAAGCGACTTAGCAGCAGCAGCAGCCCATGAAGAGGGCCGAGTGGGAGCAACTAAGGGCAGTCTCTGATGTATGACGCAGGGAACTCAAACCAGGGCTCTGTGACAACCTGAAGGGGTGGGATAGGGTGGGCGGTAGGAGGGAGGTTAAAGAGGGAGGAGACATATATATACTTATGGCTGATTCATACTGATGTATGGCAGAAACTCATACAATATTGTAAAGCAATTATCCTCCAATTAAAAACAATAAAAATGGGAATTAAAAAAAAAGAGCCAGCAAGAAAGAGGCCCTCAGTGCAACAACCAGAAATGAATTAAATGGTGCCAATGGAGAAGGAAATGGCAACCCACTCCAGTGTTCTTGCCTGGAGAATCCCAGGGACGGGGGAGCCTGGTGGGCTGCCGTCTATGGGGTTGCACAGAGTCGGACACGACTGAAGCAACTTAGCAGCAGCAGCAGCAGCAGTGACTACATGAAATTGGAAGCAGATCCTTCCCCAGTCAAGCCTCCAATAAGGCAGCAGCCCTAGTCAACCCCTGACTGTGGCCATTTGATATTCTAAGGCAGCTAAGCTGAGCTCAGACTCCTGATCCACAGAAACTGTGATATGTCATTTTAAGTATACTTGAGGTTATATTGCTAAGTAGAACTAGATAACTAATACACCAATTTTCGTAAACTATTTTCTTAAAAGAAAATATAGTTATGACAGGATTCAGATTTCTCCCATATATAAATTCCCATTCCTGTTCTGATAATTTTACTTTTTACCAATATGTAAAAGTATTGCAAGTATCTGTCAATTGAACACTTAAAGAATTATAAGCTACAAGGAAACTTGGATAGGTGATATGATTTGTCCAAGTTCCTACAGCTAGTTTGTGACAAATTCAAGAACAAAACTTCCCACACCGAAATGTGATTTTCACACTCACATAACATATAGGAAAGTCTTGACAATCTTCCACTTTTGAAGTGTATACTATCAAAACCTTTCAAAAACTCCCAAAAGGGAAAAATATTCTCACCTAGAAAGTGACCTGCCGTATGTGAACTTGAGCATTATGAAACTCATCAGAGCTGAATCAAATGGCTTTTATTGTATTTGACTCCTTCCTTCACTCTAAATTTTTTAAATAAGAAAGGAGAAAATGGGAGCTTATTAAATACATATGCAGCCATAGGAGATGATGAAAAAACAAGGAAAGCACAGCCTCTGCTCTCAAAAAGCTGCTAGTTTGAAGTGGCACAGATAAATTTGTCTTGGCTTAATAGAAGGCTGTCTGAAAATGTTTCATTTGGCTCTGATAAGAAAGCGTCAATGATAATACATGCAAAGTGCCTGGCACAGAGTAAATGTACCCGTTACCTGCTATTACCACACAGAAAGGACAAGGGAGGTGCCCAGAAACAGTATGTACCAAACTTTAAGCAAGGGATGAAACAAGCCTCACCACCGAATGACTTCGTAATTACTTACAATTTTACTTTCACCGTTTGTCATCCTGTTTGATAAAAACCCTGATAAAAAGAAAAAAGAACGTTCAGCAGCATGCTGACAGTAACTGGAAATGATTCATCAAAGGGAGCAATTGCCCAACCCTTGCCAGGGGGAGGAAGTGGCAGAAAGTTGCACCAAAACAAACACTTCTGGACTGACACTAGAATCCTGAGAAGTGTTAGTAGGTAAACTTCGGGGTTGAGCAGGCAAAACCTGCTAGTTCGTCAATTCTTTTTTGGCAGACATTTATTGAGCACCTACTGTGGAACACCCTGGAGAAGGGCATGGCAACCCACTCCAGTACTCTTGCCTGGAGAATCCCATGGACAGAGGAGCCTGGCAGGCTACAGTCCATAGGGTCACAAAGAGTCGGACATGACTGAATCGACTTAGCACTAGCACTGTGGAAGAAACCCTGTACTAGACACTGGAGATGTAAAAATGATTAAGATACAGTCTTTGGCTTCAAAAAAAGAAAAAAAAAGAAGAAGAAATTGTAATGGAGTTCTGTGACCATGGAGCTTCTTGACGGGATGATGAAAATGTTCTAAAGGTGATTGTGGTGGTTGCACAACCTTGTGAATATAGTTAAAACCACCGAATGATACATTTTAAATGAGTGAGCTGTATGGTGTGTGGATTTTATTTCAATGAAACTGCTAAAAGGCACAGCAGATGTTGGACTCCTGAGTGCTCACATGGCCTCAGTACTTCACATCTGTATCCATGCCCTTTGCCACGTGGCCGTTCACTTCCTCTCACTGAAAAGACAGAGTCATTTTCCTACCCATCAAATCTGGGTTCACCTTATGACTTGCTGTTTCTAATAGAATGCAGGGAGATGGTTTGGTGCCAGTCCTGAGTCTGGGATTCAAGAACCCTTGCATGCTTCCATTTGACCTGTGCTCCGTGGCCATTGCCGTGAGGACATGCTTGGACTAGCCTAATAAGAGGTGAAGGACCTGTGGTGCAGAGTAGTGTCTCTTTCATCATCCCAAATTCATCCTAGATTAGCCAAAAGACAGCCAACTCTCAGACATGAGTCCAGTCATGACCAGGAAAACCACAGTCAAGTCCTGCCCTTGTGGTCCACCTTCAGACTCACAAACTTGATATTTTTGTTTTAAACCACTGTGTTTTGGGATGGTTTGCAGGGCTTTTTTTTTTTTTTTTTTGTAGAAATAGGTAACAGTGGGATACACAGTATTTGACTGTCACCCCTGGAACTTGAAGGAAGATGATAGAGAAGATAATGAATGAAATTCAGAGCTTCCTAGTTACTTCTCTTCAGAGGAGGGGTGGGAGGGTTAGCATACATATATTTGATTGTGCATGCATGTGCACAAAAACACATAAAAATATTAAAATACAGGCTAAAAGTAATACAAGGTGGTTGGAAATTCCACAGTTTAGAGCATATACTGATTTACTATCTGGTAGTGATTACACCAAGAATTTTACCTTAATTTTTTTAATATAAAATTTTAGCCAAACAACATCACGGATATGGTATTCATACAAAAATGCATTACCTTGATCAATGCATAATAAAATGTCAGAGTAATCCAAATTGTGGAATTGTGGAACATTCTAGTTAAAAAACAAAACAGAACCAAAAAACCAGCCAGTACCTAGAAAAGTGTCAAGGTCATGAAAGACAAAAAAAAATTGAGCTACTTTACAAGATTGGCTTAGATGGTAAAGCATCTGCCTGAATGCAGGAGACTGGGGCTTGATCCCTGGGTCAGGAAGATCCCCTGGAGAAGGAAATGGCAACGCACTCCAGTACTCTTGCCTGGAAAATCCCATGGATGGAGGAGGCTGGTAGGCTACAGTCCACAGGGTCGCAAAGAGTCAGACATGACTGAGCGACTTCACTTCTCTTTACAAAATTGGAAGAAATAAAAGAGACATGACAATTAAACGGAATTTGGATTCTAGAACAGAAAAGGTACATTAGTGGAACAATTAGCAAAGTTTGAATAAGATCTGTAGATTAGTTAGTAGTAAAAATATTAAATCAATGCTAATTTTAGGTTTCAATAATTGTACTATATAAATAAGTTCTTAATATTTGTAGAAGCTGGGTGAAGGGTTATATGGGAACTCTGTGTAATATTTTTGCAATGTTTTTCTAAGTCTAAAATTATTTCAAGATAAAAATCTTTTTAAATAAAAAAGATAGGCCAAGGGTACTGTGATCACATTTATAATTTTTATTTAAAGAGAGGAGAGTATATAAAAAACTGTTGGGACTTCCCTAGTGGCACAGTGGATAAGAATCTGCGTGCCAACACACAGGACACGAGTTCGATCCCTGGTCCTGGAGGATTCCATGTGCTCTGGAACTCGAGAGCCACAGCTACTGAGCCTGTGTGCTGCGACTGCTGAGGCCCAGGCACCTAGAGCCTATGCTCTGCAACAAGAGAGGCCATGGCAATGAGAAGCCTGCACACTGCAACAAAGACTAGTCCCCGCTCCCTGCAACTAGAGAAAGCCTGTGTGCAGCAACAAAGACCGGTGCAGCTAATATATGTATACACACACATACACACACACATACACACACACACGTACATACATAGACACACACGTACACGTTTTTAAAAAAACTGTTAATACCAGCAAATACTGTGTTGACATGCCAGGCACTATTCTAGACATTGGTGGTATACTAGTCAACAAGACAGAAAAATCTCTAGACTCTCATGTAAATTGACAGAAATATATGGGATAATTTCAGCTGGTGCTAAACACTATGTGGAAAATAAAACAGGGTAAAGGAGTAAAATGGACTGGACAAGCTACTTCAGATTATGTGACTGGAAAAACTCCTCTGGGAAGTGTTATTTGAATGAGATCTGACGGAAAGGAACCAGCTTTGTGAAGATACGGAAGGGTATTCTAGGCAGGGAAGAACCAGGGCAAATATGAAGCATGGCAGGAAGAGAAAGGCTTGACTAGGCAGGGTGGAATGTGACTCAGTCAGACCAGAGTGTAGGCATCACCCGTGAGAGGTAGGCCTGGGTAAACAGTTTGGGTTTTACGTAAAAAAGGAAACAACTGGATCGTTTCAAGATAGGTGGGACGCACGACTGACATTCTTAAAAAGGTCATTTCATTTTTTTGTGAAGAATGAACTGTAGGAGGATAAGCATGGGAGGAGGAGAGCCTGTCAGGAGTCAAATAGGATAGTCTTAGAGAAGGAGGGTGGTGGCTTGATAGGGGTGGTCGGTGAGGGTGGGAAGCAGTGAGTGATTCCAGATACACTGTGTTGAAGGTGGAGCTAAACTTTGCAGATGGATTGAATATGGGAGGTGAAAGAAAGCAAGAAATCTAGGATAAGTCCTTGTTTTCTGGTGCAACTTGGGTGGATTTTAGTGATTTCCAGTTACCTTGGGAGAGTAATGGAAGAATAGTTTTCTTGGGAAAAAAAGATAAAAAATTCTGTCCTGGATGCATTAAGTTTAAGACACTAGACCGTCATCATTCCAGGTCTTTGCAATGATTATGGTGTGTGTGTGTGTGTGTAAATATATATATATATATATATTTTTTTTTTTTTTTAGAAGCTTATTACATTTTGAAAAAAAATAATGATGTAGGTTTAGGAAAGTTCAAAATAATGTTAGACGAACCAGGTACCCCGATTATTCAAATAAAGACTGGGAGCATATCTCACCTGGAAAAGTTACTGAGTTGAGACTATATATAGGAGGACAGATGATTCCATCCTTCAAACAAGCAGTTATAGAATTTACAAAGAAAAGCAATGTATTAAATTTTTTCCTGAGCGTGAACAACGGTGGGCATCCAGGGGTGAATGTTTTTACAGCTGTCATCACCCGTGTAAATGCAACATCCTTCAAGAGGAAAATAAATGAAGCCATGCACATGTCCTTCAGGTTTAGAAAAAGGATTTCTGACCAAATGTGCTTGTAGAAAGAGATGTCGTGGTGATTTCTTTTTCTTTTCTGTCTTAAAGGAACACAGGGCACCCGGGGACTCCAAGGGTTAGTCACACAGTCGTGTCCAACTGCGACGCCATGGATTGTAGCCCACCAGGTTTCTCTGTCCATGGGATTCTCTGGGCAAGAATACTGGAGTGGGTTGCCATATCCTTCTCCAGGGGATCTTACCATCCCAGGGACCAAACCGGGGTCTCCTGCATTGCAGGCGAATTTTTTACCCTCCAGATTGGAGGGACTGTGGTATTGTGGTCAAGGGGATGGGCTGCTGAGCCCCCACATCTGTGCTTTAATCCCACCTCCATCACTCACTGGTGGTATAACTGGCAAGTTCCGTGACTCTTCTGTGCCTCAGTCATATCATCTGTAAACCAGGGGGACGATATGTAGTGGACCCTGTGGTGCCTAACCCTTGCCTTCTGCAGATTCCCCTTCTCAGTTGCTGGGGACTGTTACCAGAAGATGTTATTCATCTGGGAGCCCTCTCTGGACATGGCCTTGGCTGAGGAAATGGTCTCTCCTTAGGTCACACCCCTTTCCCTGGGCAGCCCACATCCAGTGACTGATCAACAGAGTATCAAGGCCTGAACCTTGGCCCTAATTCAGGGCAGCTGGTAGAGCCTTCCCAGCTCCAGAGCTCCCTATGGGGTGGACTGAGGGCTTCACTAGGCTTCCACCTCAACATCTCATCCTTCCCAACCCTGCTTCTTTCTCCTCCCTTCCCCAAGAGTGGATCCCAAGACCTCTCCCTGAGAAACATTCTTACAATGTCAATCACCCTCTCTGAGTCTGCTCCCTAGAGAGCCGAGCCTGTGAGGTAAGAGTACCTTCGTCCAACCAGAATTGAAAGAGACACGCAGCACTGTTTATAATAGCCAGGACATGGAAGCAACATAGATGTCCATCAGCAGATGAATGGATAAGAAAGCTGTGGTACATATACACAATGAAGTATTACTCAGCTATTAAAAAAATGCATTTGAATCAGTTCTAATGCGGTGGATGAAACTGGAGCCTATTATACAGAGTGAAGTAAGCCAGAAAGAAAAACACCAATACAGTATATTAACGCATATACATGGAATTTAGAAAGATGGTAATGATGACCCTATATGCGAGACAACAAAAGAGACACAGATGTAAACAACAGACTTTTGGACTCTGTGGGAGAAGGCGAGGGGGGGATGATTTGAGAGAATAGCATTGAAACATGTATATTATCATATGTGAAACAGATCGCCAGTCCAGGTTCGATGCATGAGACAGGGTGTTCAGGGCTGGTGCACTGGGATGACCCTGAGGGATGGGATGGGGAGAGAAGTGGCGGGGGGGGGATTCAGGATGGGGAACACATGTACAACCATGGCTGATTCATGTCAGTGTAGGGCAAAAATCACTACACTACAATATTGTAAAGTAATTAGCCTCCAATTAAAATAAATTAATTAATTTTTAAAAATAAGAAAAGATATTATAGAAAAAAAAAAGTACCTTCCTCCTCTTAGGGGAATCCTTAGGAATAAATAAATCACTATAATAAGGCACTTACAAGAGTATGTGCACATAGTAAGTGGAATGTAAGTGTTAGCTATGATTATGGAAGTATTTTCTTATGAGATTATCAATGCCTACAATAGTGTTTTCTTATGAGATTATCAATGCCTACAAAACTACAAATAGTTTTCTCCTTTAGCTATAAAAGTCTCATTACAGTAGTTTGAGTTAATTTTCCATATATTGTATTACATACAAATAAAGTTAAAACTGGCTTGTTTTAGGTGACAAGACAGGGAAGAAATGTATTTCTGGCCTATTTCTTGCTACTGGGATTCCTTCACTGGTGATTATCAAGGGGTATCTCTGTTTGCAAACTAACTATAGACACTTTCTCTATTTATATATTGGGTTTTTTTTTTAATGGAGAAAGGAAGATGTGAATTGTATTTTTTATTAGGCTATGATTACATACATCTCCTGATAGACCCCTTCCTGACAGGAAATGGCATTTGTAGGGTCTTCTGAGATGAAACAAATGTCTTTAGCTTAGTCCACTCTGTTCAGAACAAACAGCTGTGATAACCAGAGAGAAGGCTGGATATTAAACTCATTTTGTCACTGCATATTTTTTCTGGTTCATAAGTACTTGATCCTTATGGACTAAAATAGGGATGGAATTTTCCCATAAAACTGAAGGTTCTAAAAACAAGAATAACCAGAGCACTTCTGTACTTGAAAGCTGTGAATATAAGATCACATAAAGCTAAATTTGAAAAATAAATGGTATTCTAAAACTCAGATTATACATTAAAGTTAAACCACAGTCTAACACATCAAAAGAAAGAATTGACAAATGCAAGCAGGATGAAAAGTAGAGGATATGGTGGATAAAAATGTATCTTTCTTTTACCTGTAATTCTTCAAAGAGCATTAGTTGTATAATTTGGTTAAAGCCATGTATGTAACATATTCAACAGGTGACTACATTCTTCTTCCAATTGGAAAGCCAACGCTTGTGATTCCACTTCTCCATATGAGTCTAGTATTATTACCTGATACAAAGCCTCCAGCCTGTGAACAGTTTGGGAAATCATCACCAAAATCAATGATCCTCCCTGTCCTGTTCAATGTGAGTTCTGGGCCGTTTGCTTCTTATCTACCTGTATTCATCTGAAGGCTTCTGGCTTACAGGAAACTCCACGCCACTACTCATGGTAGTGTTCACTCCAGTGGGCACCTCGTTTCTCAGCCACAAGTTGAATAAATTGGGAGTGGCTGGCATAAAGCTTGAGTTTATCATTGATATCCCACCCATCTCACTTTCTCGGCATCATCGCCAGCTTCCAGGGGCAGAAGATCCATGCCCTCCCTTGTTTCACCATGAGAGTTCACAGCCTCTGTCTCCATCCATGCCCTATCTGTGTTCCAGGGATGATCAACGTAGTCTTTGTAGACCACCAAGTGTTCCTGGCTGAATAGTTTGTGCAGTTGCTTCTCCAGCTCCTGTGTGTCTGCTCTGGACTTCTGTAAGGAGTTCACAGCTTCCTCACCAAATTCTCTCTTCAGTGTAGCACTGATCTTCTCTCCTGGATCCACCATTCCCACTGGGATGGCCCATTCCCCACAGCCCTTCCTTTGGATGGCTACAAACTGCAGGATGTTTGTCCCAGGAACAGGATGGGTTACTTTATTTCCCTTGCTGTCCTTTTCCCACCAGGTTAAGATGGGATCTGCAGCATGACTGGGGTCCCAGCGCCCCCAAACCCCTCAACCAACCAGGCCTGTCCCACCTGCAGGATTTCTAGGTCTACCATGTTCATCCTCATACCAACTGTTCCGGCTCCTTCTCTCAACAGGCCCTTCCTTTTCGTTAAATTTGGGAGAGAAGTTTCAACCCAAAGAGGGTCTGCCCACCTTGGTCCCGCCAAGACTGACCAGAAGTGTACTTGACAAGCTTGTACTCTGGTCACTCAGCCAGCCAGCTCGCCCTCTCATTGGAAACCTGGCTTCGCTCCACTTGAGAGCCCGGATATGGTGACGTCCGGGCCTTCTTGTGGGGCTTCTCACCAGCGCTGTTTGAAACTGACATGATGAAATTCGGAGGAAACCCGTGTGAGGAAAATGGGCTCCAGCCGCCTGAGATGGGGCAGCTTCTGGGTCTGACTGCCGCAGAGGCCAAGGCCACAGAGAGAAACGCTGGGGCTAAAGCCTTTGCCAGGCAGTGTCCAGCCATCAACTGCCGGCAGGCTGCGGGGATTTCGGTTGCTCTCAGGTGGGGCAATGACAACCCACTCCAGAACTCTTGCCTGGAAAATCCCATGGACAGAGGAGCCTGGTAGGCTGCAGTCCATGGGGTCGCGAAGAGTCGGACACGACTGAGCGACTTCACTTTCTCTTTTCACTTTCATGCATTGGAGAAGGAAATGGCAACCCACTCCAGTGTTCTTGGCCTGGAGAATCCCAGGGACGGGGGAGCCTGGTGGGCTGCCGTCTATGGGGTCTCAGAGACTTGAACTCAACTGAAGCGACTTAGCAGCAGAGCAGCGGCAGCAGCAGGTGGGGCCTCAGAATCCTTGCTGGTGGGGGTAGGGTTGGGGGGGTGCTCTCCCGCGGAACACACCCATTGGGAATGGGAGCCATGGGGATGGGGGATGGGAGTCCTGAGGGATGGGAGCCCTGGAGGAGGCTCACCGAAAACCACTTCCAGCGCTCCCTGGGGAGCACGGCGTTTGCATTTTACATTGAAAGATTTCAGTGTCTGGAAAGGATTCCAAACGGTTGAGAAAGAAGGTGAAAGTCGCTCAGTCGTGTCCGACTCTTGGCGACACGTGTAGTCCATGGAATTCTTCAGGCCAGAAGACTAGAGTGGGTAGCCTTTTCCTTCTCCAGGGGAGCTTCCCAACCCAGGGATCGAACCCAGGTCTTGCTCATTGAGGGCGGATTCTTTACCAGCTGAGCCACAGGGGAAGTCCACCAACACTGGAGTGGGTAGCCTATCCCTTCTCCACCGCGTCTTCCCGGCCAAGGAATTCAACCCGGGTCAAACACCACCAACAAAGTCAGCACACAATAACTTGCTTCGCATGGTATTAGGCTTAAGGGTAGATTTATTAAATAGTTCACAAAGTGTAGGACCGGCTTCTGTTTGGGAAAAAGCAAAATGAATGCGTTGGAGGCTGTGGGGCACAAAACTTGTATGGGATGCTGGAAAGCCTGGCAAGGGTGCCCTGGAAGGAGAAAGCTCTCTTGATGCACCCTGCATGGTCTGGTGAGAAATTCATGAGATGCAATGCCTGCAATGTGGGGGCAGCGGGGGAGGGGGTTGGGGGTGGGGAAGGAAGGTTCCAAATCTCAGGCCCACCTCACTAGCTGAATGGCTTAGGCCAGTTGCATAAGCTTTATATCCAAAGGAGGAATGGCTATAGCATGCCAGGAGCTGTCAGACAGAAGACTGTACTGAGGTCTGGACCATGTGGTATCTGCTCTTAAAGGATTTTGGGTGAAAAGGCAGCATATATGTTTAAAAGTAGAAGTAACACAGGATACTCAAACAGGGGTTCTGTCTCAACCTAGAGGGGTGGAATGGGGAGGGAGATGGGAGGGAGGTTCAACAGGGAGGGGATATATGTATACCTATGGCTGATTCATGTTGAGGTTTGACAGAAAACAACAAAATTCTGTAAAGCATTTATCCTTCAATAAAAAAAAAAAAAGTAACATGGGAAGGGCAGTGCACAGTAATCCTTAAGAGTTGAACACAATCAGGTTCAAATCTCAACATTCCCTCTTTACCTGGGATCTTCTCTGGAAAAGTAACTTAAGTTACATAAGCTGACTTCAGTTTCCTCAAGTGTAAGATGGAAAAAGAATCTGCCTCATAGAATTTTGGTGACAGGTAGGCTGTTACATGTAAAGCTGTTAGCACAATAAGTGGCCTATCATACATACTCAAAAATGCTAGCCGTCATTACTATAGCTATCATTGACTTTTTGACCCTGCACCTTGAAAACTGTAGATTACAACAGGACAGTTGAAACGATCTTGAAAATTGAGCGGCTCACATATGAATTTAGTGTTAAATAAGCTGCGATTCTCTGTCTGGAGAAATTCAGGCTGAAAAATAACAGTGTCTAGGTCCTGAAATGATATGAGAAGCAGCAGCACAGGCTAAGTCATTATATCTAAGATAACAAACCCTCAGGAAAGGTATCCGAATGTCTGAAACAGTTTTAGAACAAATGGAGCACTGTATTAGAGTTAATTGAAACCCAAAGGATATTTAAGATTTCCCAAGGTTTGTTCCATGTTACATCACCCCCCCATGAGAAAGATGTTCAAGGAATAAATGAGTTGACAGTCAAATATGTCTGGGAAATTCTACATATTTTACTGTCCTCCTTTAGGAATTTAAGATTCACAGAGTGCTTTAAAGATCCAGTAAAAACAAAACAAGTCAATCCAACAGTTTAATTCTGTTTCATCCAGTATTTTCCAAACTACCTGACCAGAGAATGCTTCTTTTATGCAATGCTGCTGCTGCTGCTGCTAAGTCATTTCAGTCATGTCCGACTGTGTGCAACCCCAGAGACAGCAGCCCACCAGGCTCCCCTGTCTCTGGGATTCTCCAGGCAAGAACACTGGAGTGGGTTGCCACCTCCTTCTCCAATGCATGAAAGTGAAAAGTGAAAGTGAAGTCCCTCAGTCGTGTCCGACTCGTCACGACCCCACGGACTGCAGCCTACCAGGCTCCTCTGTCCATGGGATTTTCCAGGCAAGAGTACTGGAGTGGGGTGCCATTGCCTTCTCATCTTTTATGCAATAGTTGGTATTATTTTGAGAACACACTTCCTCAAATTTAGAAAAGTTTCAAAATACCTATGTGTGCCTGGGGGTAGATCTCTAACCCTTTGAAGTTATCATCATCACTATTGAAAGGCAGCTACTGAATACCCACTCATCATATGAACTCTAAACTGAATGAGTCAGGTTTCCAAAAGTCTGGAAACCCAGAAATAGCTGGGCTATTTTCCCTAGATTGTAAACAATCTGCCTGCAATGCAGGAGACCCACGTTCAATTCCTGGGTCTGGAAGATTCCCTGAAGTAGAAAATGGCAACCCACTCCAACATTCTTGCCTAGACAATTCCATGGACAGGGGAGCCTTGTGGGCTACAGACCAGGGGGTCGCAAAGGGTCAGACACAACTGAGCAATTCAGTACACACACACATAGAGATCAAAATGGTAAAAAAAAAAAAAAAAAAAAAGAAAGAAAGAAAAGAATTGAAAGCAGAGAAACATGAGACCTGGTCCTCATTCATCATCATCAATGTTGAGGATTTGCTGTGTACACTGTACAAAGTACATTAGGAAAGAAAGATGATCATTTTGGGACAGGTTCCCAGCTCTGTAACTCATGTCTTCATTATTCTTAAAAATTATATATTTATTTATTTTTGGCTATGCTGGGTCTTTGTTGCTGGATGAGGGCTTTGTCTAGTTGTCGTGAGTGGGGGCTACTCTTTGCTGCGATGCACAGGCTTCTCACTGCAGTGGCTTCTCTTGTTGAGGGGCACAGGCTCTGGGGCACAGGCTTAAGTAGTTGGAGCACGTGGACTCAGTAGTCGCGGCGTGCAGTCTCAGTACTTATAGCTTGTGGGCCCTTAAAAGAGTGTGCAGGATCCAGTGGTTGCCGTGCATGGGCTTTAGTTGCTCTGTGGCATGTGGAATCTTCCCAGACAAGGGATGAAACCCGTGTCCTCTGCGTTGGCAGGTGGATTCTTATCCACTGTACCGCTAGGGAAGTCCTTCATGTCTTCTTATGGCTGCATTTTTTTTCAGTCGTGGAATTCCTAGTCTTTGAGCCTCCTGGAAATGTATTAGGAAAACCACTGATATGAAAAACTAAACATTTTGGGAGAAGACACTTGTAAATTCCTTATATTATTATTTCCAGGCATCATAATCTAACTCACAAAAAATAAATGAAGTGCAAGTCTTGGGTCTGGTTCTAGCTTCCCCCATCATAGGCTGTGTAGTTGTACATCCAACACTTGGCTTCCCTGGGTCTTGATTCTTCCCTGTAAAAGGAATCACATGGCCTCTGTTATCTACAAAAGTCCTTCTGGCTTTAACATTGTATGATTCCAGGATCTATGAAAATCCCATTATTGGAAGGCCAAGGTCAAATGCTATGAATCAGAAAGACCAGATGTTCAAATATAAACAGCCAGATGCTCAGGGGGCAGTGACACTTGAGGAAAGCAAGGGAGCAGGGAAGGCCTGGTGTGTCAACCCAATGCAGAAACTGAGTGGGCCAAAGAAGAAAAAAAGAGCACCTGGGAAGGAACATCAAAACCAGTAATGAGGGGGTTTGTTTTGTTTGTAGCATCATCAAAGGGAAGAAGACTTAAATCAGACCATTTGATGCAAAAGGTACCCTAAGGGAAGGAAATGAAATACTATAATATAGACCAAAAGAATTATTTGCTGGGAAGCCACTGGGGAGATTCTCTTCCCTAAATTATCTTCTGAGGTGGAAAGACAAGCAGCGCTAGACAGAGAGAATGTTCTGGTCCCAACCCTGAGAAAGGCCTAAAGGAACTCTAGCACCATCAGAGAACAAATCTTTGACCTGTCTCTGTGAACTCTTCCTGGGCTAGAGATTGCCTGTGTGAGTCCCATTTTATCAAAAATATTACAGGGATGGGGAGGACCAGGGTGATTACAGGGCCCCAGCAGTGCAAGAATCCCTGATCATCCTTCCATCTTCTCTTTGGGAAGCAGAAATACGTGGTACCCAGCAAACTGGATTCCCACTGTGATGCTAAGGCTCAACTTCTGAAAGAAATTGGGAAGGAAGGCAGAAAAAAGGATTTCTCCTCTCTTTAAAGTAATAATACTCATAATAAAAACAACAATAAAATAACTACCATTTACTAAGTGCTTTTTAGGTACCAGTCTGTGGTATACAGGTTTGTTCAGGTTTGACTGCCCAGTTCTGAATCTTGGTTCAGTCACTTCTTGGCTTGTTAATCTTTGGAAAGTTTCTGAACTCCTTTGGACCTTAGTTTTCTCATCTAGAAATAATAATGGATCTATGTTAAAGGGTCAATATGATACAATTCATTTAAAGAGCTTAGGATAATGCCTGGTCCACAGGCATTATGGACTCAGCAAATATTACCTATGACAACTATTGTTACTAATCATTCTGCATTTATTATTTCACTTAATTCTCAAGCAAACCTATGAGTTAGGCACATGTATTGATAATATCACCACTTAACACACTGAGGACATGACCGTTCATAGAAGTTGCCTAAGGTTGCACAGCTAGTTACTAGTATAGGTTTCAGAACTGGAAAGGCTTGACAATAATAAACTCATATTTCATGGATAGTCTAAATGCATGTTGAATTTTACTTTACATGGCAAAATGTCACCATTTTATTATAACTCTTAAAAAACCCGTATATATGGAATTCAGAAAGACAGTACTGATGATCGTACATGCAAGTAGCAAAGGAGACACAGATGTAAAGAGGAGACTTTTGGATTCAGTGGGAGAAGGCGAGGGTGGTATGATTTGACAGAACAGCACTGAAATGTGTACATTGCTGCTGCTGCTGCTGCTAAGTCGCTTCAGTTGTGTCCGAATCTGTGCAACCCCATAGACGGCAGCCCAACAGGCTCCCCCATCCCTGGGATTCTCCAAGCAAGAACACTGGAGTGGGTTGCCATTTCCTTCTCCAATGCATGAAAGTGAAAAGTGAAAGTGAAGGCGCTCAGTCGTGTCTGACTCTTAGCGACCCCATGGACTGCAGCCCACCAGGCTCCTCCATCCACGGGATTTTCCAGGCAAGAGTACTGGAGTGGGGTGCCATTGCCTTCTCCGAATGTGTACATTACCCCACGTGAAATAGATGACCGGTGCAAGTTTGATGCAGGTTTGATGCAGGGCACCCAAAGTCGGTTCTCTGGGACAACCCAGAGGGATAGGGTGGGGAGGAAAGTGGGAGGGAGGTTCAGGATGCGCAGGAAATATGTATACCTGTGGCCGATTCATGTTGATGTATGGCCAAAACCATCACAATACAGTAAAGTGCATGCATGCTAAATCACTTCAGTCGTGTCCGATTCTGTGTGACCCCATGGACTATACAGCCCACCAGGCTCCTCTCTCCACGTGATTCTCCTGGCAAGAATACTGGAGTGAGTTGCTGTGCCCTTCTCCAGGGGATCTTCCCAACCCAGGGATCGAACCTGCCTCTCTTACATCTCCCACATTGGCAGGTGGGTTCTCCACCACTAGCACCACCTGGGAAGCCCCATATTGTAAAGCAATTATCCTCAAATTAAATTAATTTAAAAAAAACTTGAGTTATATTAAGATGGTTCTACTAGGTTGACTCTGTAAAAGAGGAGGAAATTGGAGAGAGACAATGAAACCATTTAACAACCTATTGTAGTAATACAGTTGTAAAAAGAAAAAGCCCTGAGTCATGGGACAGCACAGACTAGAAAGACAAGTCAGAGATATCCTGATGTGGAAGGGGAGGCCTGAAGAAAAAGAAGAGTCAAAAAACACCCATTTTAATCCTAGGGGGCTCAAAGGATGGTTTGACAAGTAGAAGTCAGGAAGGCAGTTGGTGATGCATGGTTTACTTTTAGATAGAGCACGGAATGATGACTGGGAATTCAAGATTCTGTCACTGACATCTCCGTGCCTCAGTTTCCTCTCCTACAAAATGAGGAGTTGATCTAGAATTAACCCTTTGGATTCCTTCCAGCTTCCCAGAGGAAGCATACAAATGAAGTATAGGAGTGGAGAAAGATATGAGGGCTTAAAGAATCAGTGAGTGCGCAAGGTATTGGGTCACCAGCCTGGCTTTGATATAAAAGAGGAAAATGAGACAATGATGGACATTTTTAAGATTAAAGAAAGCTGTGCCTTTTAAGAAATTACTTAGGTGGGATAATTAATATGTAATGGAGGCTATCTCCAAATTAACCTAATAAATCTAAACTAAAGTGAGTAACAATCAAAGTCAAGTGGACTTTATTTATAGGAGAGATAAGCTTCGGTTTGTATGGTGTGATATGAAGGTGTCAGGGAAGTCCAGCTTCCCCCCAGATATCGTTCTGACTCTCATAAATACTGCCTGGGTTTCTACTATTAAAACCCTTTGAATGCAGTTTGTATTATAAAATGAACATTTATTTCACATTTAGCTGTTGGCATGCTTTCTCTGGTGAATTAGTGTAGCAGGCTGACAACCAGCTAAGGACCAACCAACTGAAGAGACAAAGTTTTGGAGGAGGCGGTGGAAGGGATCCTCTCGGTATGTGTGGCATTGCTCGCATCAGTCAGTTCAACAATGCGTGGACACCTGTTGTCTCGAGCTACATTCCAGAGATGAAAAGGTGAGTAAATTGTGGTTCATCACTTCAAGACGTTTACAGTCCAGAGACTGGACAGCATGCAGTTCATAGAGCTGGGGAGTTTTGAAAAGCGGGACCAGGGACTCAGAAGGCAGAGGTGGAGGGACAAAAGAGATTCTCTACCATCACAATTTTGTTGAAGGATTGGACACTCAAAGTCAAGGAAGGCTTTTTCTTGATCCCAGTGAGTTCTCCTAAGGAACTACCAGAATTTAAACTGGTAGGTTTGACACTCTATAGGCTGAAGAATGACAGGTCACTCCAACTCCTTTAATTCAATGATTCTTTGGCCCTTTGAACTTTAAATTAGGAAAATCTAATGATATAAAAACTTGTCAACTGCATTGTTGACTATGAAATACATGTCCCTTGCTAATTTTCATGTCCCTCTCCTCTCTGGGAACTTCACATACACAGGACTGACTGCACAGTGAGATTGCCAAGGCTGGTAGAAATGTAGAGGAATGTGAGTTGGAAGACAACTGAGAACGTCTACAGACAGCAGACTAGGGCAACACCACAGGCCCCAGATGGCATTCAGCAAGCACCCCAAGGCATAACATCCAGCAATGGAGAGGATACTCAACCGCGGCTTAAAAGATTTGGCGGATCTGTTTTGGCTCTGGTATTTGCTAGTGAATAACTATAGGAAAACATTATAATACTCACCTATGTTTACTTAAGACAGACTATGTGACAGATACTGTACTTAGTTTTACTTGTAAAAACATTTAATTCTTACAACAACCCACTGAGGTAGGTTCTGTCAAGTTTCCTATTTTATAACAGGAGGAACACAGATAAGTTCAAGATCATATTACCCAACATTTGTCAAAGCAGGGATTTGAATACAGGTAGTCGCGATGGCACCCCACTCCAGTACTCTTGCCTGGAAAATCCCATGAACGGAGGAGCCTGGTGGGCTGCAGTCCATGGGGTCGCTAGCAGTCGGACACGACTGAGCAACTTCACTTTCACTTTTCACTTCCATACGTTAGAGAAGGAAATGGCAACCCACTCCCGTGTTCTTGCCTGGAGAATCACAGGGATGGGGGAGCCTGGTGGGCTGCCGTCTATGGGGTCGCACAGAGTCAGACACGACTGAAGCGACTTAGGAGCAGCAGTTGACTCTAATGCCCATGTTTAACTACTTCAGTTACCTAAGTCTTTGAAGGCTCAGTTCACTTAAAAATGGACGTTGGGTCAGACAATGTCTAGACTGCTTTCTGGCTTTAGAATGTTATGATTCTACTTACATGAATTATACGATATATCTGAGTGGTCTTAGAGTACTGAGTTCTAAAGACAAGTTTCTGAAATCTGACCTTATTTCATGGCCATCTCTTGTGTTTAAGTCAAGTTGGACCATATTGTTCACTGTTCCACCAAGAATGTCCTTGCTCGAGCTTCATCTATTGAAATCCTGTCCAGCTTTCAAAAGCCATCTTAAATGCAATCTTCTTCAAATACCCATTTTCCATCTTTGGAGATTTAGAGTGGAGATGTATGAAACTGTTAAGGATTGAGATCTAGGGAAAATATCTGTGTTATTGAAAGGGAAAGATGTAGGATAAGGAGAAAAAAGGGTGGAGGGAGACACTTGAAGATGAGGAAGGTTAAGAGGACCATTAGCAGTTTCACTGGTGACTTGCACCACAAAACCCTTTCCTCAGATGGGCAATTATGAAGCCACCAAAGTTCTATTAAGTGGTGCCCAGCAGGTAGGTGTGAGGTAAGGATTAAATGAGATAACATAGGTGAAGTAACTAGCATAGTGTCTAGAGAAGCAACAATATGATAGTTTTCAATTGCATTACCTACAGAGGAACCTGCTCATCTCCTTCAAGCAGAAGGCTGCCCTCCGCCCAGGAAGGAGTAGGGAAGGCAGAGGTGAGAAGAGGCTCAGTGGGAAATAGAGAGGTCAGGAGGAAGTTTATGGGGACACAAGGAGAAAATTATGAGCCAGAGATAGAGAAGTAAGCGAAACCAAGGAAGCATACGGGAGTCATGGTAGAGAAGAGGACAGAAGGAGACATGGAAGCCAAAGGGCAAAGAGAAAAAGAAAGAAAGAATTCTGGGGCTTGGAAAGAAAAAGTCTGTGCTGCCTGGGTCAGAACCCAGTGCCCACAGGAAGAGTCCTAGAGGTAACTAACTGAGGCATCCAAGTCCGGAGCACTCTCAGAGCCATTCTCTATTCACTGTTATGATCTGTTATTGGAGGGGTTCTGACCCTGTCCTGTCCCACGTTCAGGGGATTTCTTCCCCTCTGTCTGCTTGGGAATCATCTCCAGCAGTAGTTATACTTCCTTCCTGGCTCCAGCTCCCACTGGACAAGCCTTTCATGGTCTTGGCAGCTTCCTCCCTTAGTCTCTCCAGCCCCAGGGGAGGAGATGCACTCAGCAATTGCTGATATCGGAGTTGCCTCACCTTCTCCTGCTTGTAATTCTAGTTCTTTCAACAGCTTTGCAATTAATGTGCATGCATGCTTGCTAGCAAAGTCGCTTCAGTTGTGTCCAACTCTTTGCGACCCTATGGCCTATAACTCACCAGGCTCCTCTGTCCATGGGTTTCTCCAGGCAAGAATACAGGAGTGGGTTATCATGCCCTCCTCCAGGGGATTTTCTCCACCCAGGGATCAAACCCATGTCCTGTACTTCTCCTGCACTGGCAGATGGGTTCTTTACCACTAGCGCCACCTGGGAAGCCCCTTTGTAACTAATGCACTGCTTTAAAAGATCACAATTGAAGTACCTGGGGTTCCCAGGTGGGGTTAGTGGTAAAGAACCTGCCTGCCAATGCAGGAGACTGTAAGAGACACAGGTTTGATCCCTGGGTCGGGAACATTCCCCTGGAGGAGGAAATGGCAACCCATTTTGGGATTCTTGCCTGGAAAATCCCATGGACAGAGGAGCCTGGTGGGCTACAGCCCATAGGGTCGAAAAGAGGCCAACATGACTGAAGTACCTGGCAAAGACTTTACTTTCACTTGGATTGGCCCTTGGAGCTCAAAAACAGCTTTCTCAGGGAAAACAGCACATCTAGTGAGAAAAAGAAATCCAGCCATCCCAAGAGTTAGGAAGAGTCAGGGGCCACTTCTCCAGTGTTTGATTGGAGAAGGACAAATCCACAGTGGCTGCCAGAGTTGAGGGAATTATCTGTAAAACGACTGGGTTTGTGGCCATTCACATCTATTTCTCCATGATTTATGTACTCACTTTGATCACCTTGAGCCTCAGCTTAAGGAACACCTCAGTTTTATTCCTCCAAGGGTTATTATGTGCCCTGATGAGTACAGAGGTCACCTAGCCAGGTGTGGTGAGGTGGAGACACAGAGACAAACTGGGAGGACATTCTGGATTTTTGGAAGTGTTTGCTTGTGCAAGTTAAGATTTGTGGATGGTCTATCAAGAGACCCTCCTGGCAGACTCTTTTGAGTTTTTGTTGTCCCGCAGAGCTGCAGATGTTTAATTTTTTTCTCCAGGCATCATCTCTCCCATTCCCAGAGTGCTTCTATTAATAAAACCAGGTTCCTGTTCTTCAGAATCCACAGCCTAGTGAGGGCACAGACTGGGCATATGACTGACCCTCAAGTCAGGCTGTTGGCAGCCACACAGGAGGATTCTGCACAGGGGTCAGGAGGCTGCAGAGAGGTCAGGAGGCTGCACAGGGATAGACGGTGGACAAACTGAGAGGATGCTAGCTGAACAGGTCGAGGGGGCTATGGGTTTTCTAGCAGAACATAGAGCAGAATCAATATCAATTGTGAAAGGACAGGGGCATCTGAGGGTTTGTAACAAGGGTTTGGGGGGTGAGGGGTGGGCACTGGAAAAGAGGCTGAAAGGTGGAGGCCCAGCTGTAGAGGCCTCGGAGACTAAGGAAATGGAACTTGAGGCTCCAAGAGCCATCTAAGGATCTTGAGCGTCTTTTGGCAAGGTCACTTCTGGGATGGCTACTTGAATGCTGCCTGGAGGACAGATTTACAACAGAGAAACTGAAGACAGGCGAAGGAACTGCGATCTCCCAGGGACAGCTCAGACAGGAAGTCTCAGCTTGACCATCGCCAAAGGGGCATATCAACCTTTGAGCTGCTCTTCTCTCCATCAAGGGCAAGCGTCCTCCGTCTTCCATCTATGTAGGAGGGTGGGGGCGGTGGGGGGGAGGAGTGCCCCTTCTGCGTTTCTATGGCTGGATGATACGATGACTCCAGCCTCAGAAGTTTCGAATTTCTCCTTGCCAAGGTCGGGCCCCTACAGGTGGGCGCCTGCGAGCCCCGGCCCCACGTGTGGGCCCCATGCCCGTCCGCGGCCGCGGCTCGTCCCCTCCAGGCCCGGACGCCGCCGCGGGCCGTGCCGGGCCGGGCGCTCCGGGAGCTGCGCGGCGGCTGCTCGAGGAGGCCTGGCGGGCGGCGGCGAGAGGCTGTGCCCCAGTTTGTGTCCAATCAGGGAGTGCGGGCTGTGCCCCGAGCCGGGCAGCAATGCGTAAACAAACCCACGGCAACTCCTCCGCCCCCTCGGCGCGCTCGCCCCGCGCCCGCCGTCGCCGCCGCCGCCGGCTCCGCTCTCCTCGCGCCCGCCAGCCCGGCCGCCCCCCCGCCGCCCCGCCCGCACCCTGCGGCCCCGCCCCGCCCCCGCCGGCGCGGGCGCCCTCATCTACCTCCCCACGCGCGCGCGCTCGCGCACCACGCGCCCCGCGCGGCCCGCCCGGCTCGTGGCCTCCCGAGAGCAAGGTAAGGGCGATGCGCCGGGACCCGGGCGGCTACCCCGCCCGGCGCGGCCCGGGGAAGTTTCTGGCGTCGCTGTATTCCGCCGGGCTGGGGGGAGGCCCCCGAGCGGCTGGGGACCGGGACGGGCGGGAGGCGGCCGCCGGGCGCCCGGGGGTCACAAGTTGCCCAACCTGCCATCGGGGCGGGCCGGCGGGCTGCGCGGCGGGGCGGGCGTCGCGCGGAAAGGGGCTGGAGGCGCGGCGGGGCCGGGCGCAGCGCGGGCGAGGGGAGGGCCCCGAAGAACTTTCTCCTCCCCGGAGGGGCTCCAGCCAGCTCGGGCCGCGGCCCGGCTGCCCCAGCGGCCGGCTCCCCGGCTGGAGGGAGCCCGTGAAACGTGTTTGAAGAAGCTGACGCAGTTTGTGACGCTCGCGGCTTCCTGACGGGGACGGGCAGCGGCAGCGCCTTCTCCGAGGAGGGACGAGCCGAGGCGGCGCTCTGGCCCTTCCCCCGGAGCCGCGCGCTCTGGCGCCTAGTTCGGGGGCCGGGGGCTCGGGGCGCGAGCATCCAGTGGCAGCCGAGAACCGGGCCCCGGCAGCGCGCGTCGCTTCCGTTTTGATTAGCTCGGGTTATTATATAAGATGTCACGGAGAGGAAAGGGGCGAGCGGGCGGCGCGTCGGCGAGGGCGCGTCGGCCTTCCGCGAGTGGCGGGGAGGGGCGGGAGGCCGGGCGGGCGGGGACCCACCTGTGCGCCCGCCGCGCCCCCTGCGGGTGCTGCCCGCGCGCCAGCGGGCAACGGGGACTGGAAGGGGGTCGGCGGCCGGGTGGACGGACGTGCTCGGCGCTCCCCTCCCGACCCCGGGAACACTCGGGCAGCGGCCGAAACGTGCTGTTTCCTCCTCGCCGCCTGGCCTGGGTCGACACATTTCTGGCTCCGGTCGTTTGTACTTTGAAACATTTGTTTAATATTAAGGAAGCTGCGTGTGCGGCCGTACCCGTACGCCCGAAACGTGTGGCCGTGGGCTCCGGGACGGTGAATGAATCATCGCCCCGCGGACCCGGCGCCGATGATTCATGCGCGGTACACCCCGCGCGTACTCGCCGTGTGCCTCTGCCCCAGGGACCGCGGCCCTTCCGCGGCTGTGACGCCTGGAGGACCAGGGGGGAGAGAGTGCAAAAGGGTGGGGTTTATTTTTTCCCCCTCCTCCCGCAGTTTGGGGGAACTTTAGGGGGGGGGTGTCAGTTTGCCCAGATTTCCCGAGGCTTGATTCCCGTTCTTAGAAGAGTTTCGAGATTCCACCTGGCTGAGTTGATGAGTCGGTGGAGAGCACTGGTTCGCTGCAGGTGTGGGTCCTCTCATTAGAATCTGCATGCTGTCAAGTGAGGTTTTGGACTCACTAGAAGGCATCCTTCTAGTAATTGCCTTTACTTAAGTACCGCCAGGGTAATTAGCAGAAAGTTTAAAAGTTAGTGGATCTTAAAAATAAGTAGTTCCTAAATAGATGGGTTCTACTTAAAGGCTTAGGTTTAGGGCTTTTTATTTTTATATTTTTTTAAAGCCAAATCCTACAAGGAACCTAGTTTACCATTAATTCAGAACTTTTGACCACTGTGACCACCCTTAAAGACTAACGACTCATTCCTACCATACCCTACGCTTTTAAGATTGAGTAAAGTTTTCTCATCATTTAGAACTTAACTCAAATGGCATTTACTCAGCAAGGCCCTCTTGATTAACTTAAGTGGCCTCTCACCCCTCACCCCAGGGACCACCCCCAGGCCTATTTTTTCTTCATAGAACTTAATCACTATCTGAAAGGATTTTCTTTGGGTGTTCTTTAAGTCCTGTCCCTCTGCACTAGAATGTAAACTATACTATGGCACGAGTTTTCGCATGGTTTGTTACTGCTGTAACTCTAGTACCTGTAACAGTGCCTGGCATAGTAGGCACTCAGATTTGTTGACTAGTGAATGAATAAATTCCTTTTCCCTGATTTCTTGGTGAGTCTGTCTTTGACTGTTGAACTTAACTGTAACCTTTTTGTGGGCCAGGCACTAAGATGGGACAGTTCTAACTTTTTTCTTCCAATTTTCTTTTGGTTGATTCATTTCCTCCTCTATGGTGTTAAATTACAGCACAAGGTGGATTTGAGCTGTATATCCTAAGATGCCGAGTATGAAGAACGATAAGGCATGTAGAGCCTTGTCAAGAGAAAGTGTAACTGTAGAGGTTAACGGATGATTAAAAATATTACCTGTGCTAGTTGAGAAGTAGAGGATATTGAAAGGAAATTGGCAAAGTCAGTTCCCACAGTATTATTTGTTTCCAGTGATATTTGAAATACTGATATTTCTATATTCCTCCCGCCCCACTGCCTGCGCACCAACCTCAAATTTAGCATAGTTTGGGATGGTCCCTAGTAGGTAGCACTTAATACGGTGTATTAATTTAACTGAATACAAGATTTCTGTCTCTGCAAGGGCCTCAGTTCTGTTGTTGTCAGTGCCCATAGCTTAACTCCATAGAAGAGTAGATAGAAGGAGTTATTTTAAAGTATATTTTAATTTGACTACTTTAAATGGATTGTAAAGAATTAAAACTATGTCAGTGATATAATGGAAGGATTCGAATGTCGTGCTTCATACTACCTCCCTTCAGGAAAAACTTTAGCAAACTTTTTGATTATAAATAACAAACTTTGGAGGCATAGCTTTACATTGTAGGAATCTTCTCAGTACCCAGTTCTTCATAATTCACTGCCAGAGAAGAGTGGGCTTCCAGCAGTTCCCGTTCCGTAGTAGTGTAATCTCAAGAGTGAGCTCAGACATAATAGAATTTTAAAGCTAAAAGGGACCTTAACGTTGGTTGGCATAATTCATTCCTTTTTATCAGTTCCTTAACTGAGGAAACTGAGGCATAGTGGGATGATTTGCCTGGGGAGCGGGACTGGGGTTAGAATCAAGCATCTTGACTTCTTGTTTGGAAGTCCTCGAATCAGCCAGAGCCCCCGTAGTTGGGGGTGAGTAGTCCCTGTGGTTAGTGGATTCTCTGCCTCTTACTGTGAACTCTCAGAGTGAAATGATGTCATATTCAGCTTTATACCCTCCCCTGTGCCTTGGCCATCCAAGGGATGAACACATACTTGTTGAATGTAGTTGGACAAATGCATTTTAAGTTAAAAAATTTAAGAATTGAGAAAGCAGGAAAACGTGTATCTTTTCCAGATTAAAGATGTTTTTGACAAGAAAGTCAGGATGTTAGCAGTAATTAACCTTAGAACTTTTATGGTAATGAAGCTGTTGCTTAATTTTCACGCCTCCAAAATTTCTAGTAAGATGGCTTACAACTTGTAAGTGTATGCACTTACTTAGTTGGCGTAATTATTCACTGAAGAAACAGTAGAAGGCTGTTTCAGGACACCTGGTAAAGGTCTTGCCTTTGCCACAGTGAGGGACGTTCAAGAGGGAGGGGACATATGTATGCCTCATATGTCCATGTTGATTTACGAAAGAAACTAACACAGTATTGTAAAACAGTTATCCTCCAATTTAAAAAAATTGGAAAAGCCTAGACTTCTCAGCCAGACAGAGTTGAGGCCGAAGCTCAGCTGTGTCCCTGACAAGCAGGGCTGTCTGTAGCAAGTTACTTAACCTTTTTGAATGTTCTCATTTCTGAATGGGGATAATACTGCCTACCTTGAAGGACTGTTGTAAGACTGGGAAAATGTATGTAAATTACCTTGTGTACGCTAGGCCCTTAATAAATGGAAAGTTATATTTTGACTTCTGATTTATATGACCAAGTGAACAACTTAATTTCTTAAAGCTTCAGTTTTCTCAATTGCAGAACTGGTGATTGGCCTGGGAGGAGGGGAATTAAGTGATCCCTAGTTTCATGCATTGGAGAAGGAAATGGCAACCCACTCCAGTGTTCTTGCCTGGAGAATCCCAGGGATGGGGGATCCTGGTGGGCTTCCGTCTGTGGGGTCGCACAGAGTCAGACACGACTGAAGCGACTTAGCAGCAGCAGCAGTGTCTTCTCTAACTGTATAGTTTGAGGAACTGATAAAAGATACATAGTTCCTGGATATGTCCTAGTGTCTCCTAGTTTATAGTCTATGGGAACTTGAACAGAATTTGTATCCTCCTCTTGTGTCAAAATTGTATAAATCTTAATTATGTTGAATTGGTTCATAGTGCTTTTCAAATCTACTGTATACTACTGCTTTTTTGCATATTCATTCTGTTTTGGAGAGTTTGATAATGAAACTCCAGTTACAAATCTTAGTTTATCTACTTAAAAAATGTAACATATAGTGGAACTATCTGTAACTTCATTATGTGTTTTCTAAGTATCTTGTAAATGTGTAATCATACTATCATAATTTAAAAAAGAAAAAGAAAAAAGAATGTATAATCTTCCTACAGTTTTAGTTGAAATTATTCATGTATCCTTGATCTAATAAGAGCAACTGCAAAAATGGTTAATTTCTAGGCCTTCCTAAGAATTTGGTATAATTAGCTTTGATGATCTTAGCTACGTTTTCATTATTTTATGTGCTATATGCTAGATACAAAGTTAACTTGAATATTTCAGCCTCTCATTCATCTTACTATGTATAAGGCAGTATAAGGATGTACATGAGTTAATCAAACATACGCACCCTTCCTTTGAGGGGCTTAGGAAGCATGTAGGGAGCTTAAGACAGATGCATGCTAAGTCGCTTCATTCGTGTCTGGCTCTTTGTGACTGTATGGACTGTCGCCCTCCAGGCTCCTCTGTCCATGAGATTCTCCAGGCAAAAGTACTGAGGTGGGTTACCATGCCCTCCTCCAGTGGGTCTTCCCAACCCAGGATTGAACCCACGTCTCTTACATCTCCTGCATTGGCAGGCGGGTTCTTTACCACTAGTGCCACCTGAGAAGCCCATAAGATAGGTAACCACAGACTTTATTACATGGAGGAACTGTTACAGAGGCACAAAGTAAATGCTTTGTGATTTTAGAGAAGGAACACACTGTTTCTAGCTGGGAAAAAATGGGGAAATTTTAATTAAGGAGTCTTGAGCAAGGCTTTAAAGAATTGGTAGAGTTTCAACTGGCAGAGATGTAGGGCTCAGCCTATACTAAGACTTGAAGGAAAGCCTATATGAGCATACCCAAGAATGGAGAGGAACGTGGTCAAGCTGGTGGGTAAGGAGCCTTGAGGCAGGAGAGTGGGACAGCAGGCTGCATGCATGGCAGACATAGGACTGCGTTGAGCATCTTGAACACTGGGCTAAGGAGTCTGGTTAGTAAGCTGTAGATAACTGTCAACAGTAGTTTGAGTGGGGGAATGATGTGATGAAAGCTGTGCTCTATGACATCAATTTGTATTGGAGGTGTCATGGTTAGTCCCAGTTTGAAAGCTATTAAAATAGTTCCCAGAAGAGAAGCAGTGAGAACCTATGTTAGAATTGGGGCAGTTGGGTGGGTGAGAAACTGTAGAAATAGTAAATGCATTGGGATTAGTTGTCTGATTGGATGAGGGAACTGAGGGAGGAGTCAGACTGAAGCTAAATGACTTTGGATGGTGATGGCAGAAAATGAAATCATCAAGAAGGCCACTAGCAAAGCACCTATAAGTTCGTGCAGTCAGTGAAGATGTGTCTAATTAATGGAAGTCTGGATTTGGATATGTTGATTTCCATGTGTCTATGGAACTGTCCAAGTGGATGGCAGCTGTTAGAAACAGAGATGGAATTGCAAGCATCCTTATGACAGGGGATGCTGAAGCTGTGAGAATGTTTCCAAGTGTGAGTGAGAAGGGTAAAAGGCCAGGATGGAGCTCAGAAAAACCATGTTTGTGGGCTTGAAGGGAGATAAAAGAGGCTAACAGGATGACAAGAGGAAAAGCTGGAAGAGAAGAAGGAAAAGCTAGGGTAAAGACAGGTGAGGAAGGAGAATTTGGAGGGGCCAATAGGGTAGAGACCCTGAGATAATACTTGGAAAAGGTCATTAGGATTGTCAGTGAGACCGTTGTCAGTGGCCTTTGAGGGTCAGGGTCATTTGGGCAGTGGAAATGGAAGTCAGCCAGGGCCCTGAGAGGCACCTGAGTGTAAATTGGAATTGGACTGTGAACATCAGAGGACAATGACTCGAGGTGATGAGGGGGCCAGTGGACACTCTTAAAACTGTATGTAAAGCCCAAGAGTGCTATGCATTGAGTGGCTGTCAGTAGAGAGGAAGAGACTGAAGCTCAGGAGAGGGAGCAGGAAGGTGGTTAGTGCTCCTGGAGCACTAACTCCTGGAGCAGGAGGGAAAGGAGCTGGAGAAGGTGACCACGTATCAGATTACCCAAGACAGTCTCAGTTGACATCTGTCATCCCGGTTCAGTGGTGGGATAGTATTTGGACAAATATTACAATTAGTTGGACGAGTAATGCCTGTTTTTATTCTAAAACAAAGTCCCCTTTTGAATAATAAATCATTTGACCATGAGAAAGGTGGTTATTCATGGAAAAACATGTGACATGGAGGGGAAAAGATTAAATGAAGGCAAGAAGAAACTGCAATTGAAAGAAGAAAGTTGGAAGCTTGGAGGGAGTGTGATTGCATCTGAAATTGGTAGGTTCCTCTTTTTTAAAAAAGGGAAAAAACAACAGAGGCCAGTTTCTTGGCTGAGAGTATATTGAGAGTGAGAGGTAAAGCTGGGAGGTGGAGAAGGGGGGGAAAGATTTGGAATGGATCTGAGCATGACCAGAGCCAATGGTGGTGAGGAGGACCTGACAAGTTGCTAAGAAGCCTTCACCTTAGCCTTGTGATATGACGAGTCTTCCCTGTATTTATGCTTTTTCTCCAGCAATACTCAGAAAATTGGAAGTGGAGATGGTGTGAGTATCATTGAAACTGCCAGCTCCATATGGGTCCTGGGTTGAGGAGGAAGGCGAGTGAAACTAGTGTTGATGGACTGGGAGAAAGAGCTGGAGATGTGAGGGTAGAATGCGTAGTGGCTGGTTCAGCGAGAGCGAATGAAAGGCAGGATTGGAGTGGAGGGGGAGGGTGTCCAGGGCTGGGCGGTGAAGCGCCTGGGGGACTTGTGCAGTAGCTCATCGTGATGGAGAAGTCAGTAGTGAGCAATGATGTGAATTCAGAGCGTGGCTGAACCTGAGGATGGTGAAATAACACAAGCATGAGGTCGGATTTCACTGATCCTCAGGAACCATGAGGCCAGGGTGTCACATCACACACACACATATGTTTTTAGAATTCTGGAGTGCATTTATTAAAGCCTTTCTGAGCTTTTAGTTCATAAAGTTGGAAGCATCTTGAAAGAGGAAAGTTATTCCTTCAATTAAAAGATGAGGAAGCTAAAATCTTTTAAAGGCTTTCTAGGAAAACTAAGACCCACCCCAGATCACAGCCATGTGTATGGCAGAGTTTCTCTGGAAAGAATCAGAATCCCTGAATTTCAGATTAGTGTTGCCCTTCAGGGTAGAAGGAGCAAAAAAGTATCCACTGAACAAAGTCTTAGGATGCTTCCTCTTAAAGAAGAAAGCTTGCTTATTGCTTCTAGAGCACCTGTGTTTGTGAGCACAGAAACCCACTGAGGAGGGCTGTTGAGTCATGTCCACAGTCTCTGACTTCTAACTGAAAGGCAGGTGATGGCGTCTCTGAGGAGGACCCATGGAAAGCACCCCTTCTTTCCTACCAATTAAAAAATAGATGAGAGCAGCAGATCGTCAAAAAATTTACTTCATTATTGACGAAGACTAGGCTGGAAGACACAGCTCAGTGGGAAGGCCAAAATGGTCTTATAAACTGTGTATACCCTAGGCTAGACTTCGGAACAGCCTACTGGATGGAAAGTTTGAGGCTGCAGGGCAGAAACACCCATTTCTGCCTTTCACTGTTCAGGCAAAGAGACGAGGCCAAATCTCTCATGCCTGATCTCTCTGATAGGAAAACTCCATCCATTTGTAGACTAAGAAACAGAGCCACGATGTCACAAGCCAACTAAATAAGTGGCTCCACCTCCGTGGAGAAAGCATGGTGTGGGGAAGAAGACAGGTGTGGATGGGGATTATCCCCGCCCCTCCCCCTTGGGAAACCCTGTGGGTATCAGACAGGCATTTGTTTCCCTTGAAACCCCAGGTTATAGACTACTCATAACTTTCGTGTTTATGTTGGAGTTAAACTAGCTTCTGAGGAAGCAGGTGCATTTTTATGTTAACCAGAAGTGAGTGAAATGACTCAGAAGGTGTGAGCATAGTCCTTAGTTAGTTGATTTCATAGCCATGCCAAGTTGTTCTCTCCTCCCTGTCTCAGGAATCTCCAGAAACTCACTGGTACCATCAAAGAGACCACCTTTGATAACCTGCTTTTGAATTCAAAGTGGAAAGTTCTTTGTCCTCATAAAATGCTGAAGGAGCCTTTGATTGGACATATAGCACTTGGAGTTTGTCCTGATTCTGTCGCTGTTAGTGACCTTGCTGCTAAGTCACTTCAGTCGTGTCCGACTCTGTGCGACCCCATCCCTGGGATTCTCCGGGCAAGAACACTAGAGTGGGTTGCCATTTCCTTCTCCAATACATGAAAGTGAAAAGTGAAAGTGAAGTTGCTCAGTCGTGTCTGATTCCTAGTGACCCCATGAACTGCAGCCTACCAGGCTCCTCCGTCCGTGGGATTTTCCAGTACTGGAGTGGGGTGCCATTGTCTTCTACTAATTAACTATTACATGCCTCAGCTTCCTCATCTGCAGCATGGGAGAGCACAATGCCTGTTCTGTCTCCCAGGTATTTGATGTGAAAGTGCTTTGCAAATAAATAGTGTAAGATATCAACATTACCGTGTGGGATAAAAGGTACATTCCGAAGTTTAAGAATTTTTTAAAAGTAAAGTGTTTCAAATGAAACAACTGAGATGACTGTTGAATTTTGGTGGGACCCTGCTTTAGGCACTGAAAGTGAATCATGGTGACTTTTCTACCTTTAGCCATGTCAGAGTGTATAACAGTTCTGGCCAAGTGTGATTAAAGCACTGCATTTATGACAAATGAAAAATTTGCCTTTTTATCTATTTCTCTTTTAACTGCTAAAAAGGTATTATTTTTTTAACTGTAAAAGATAACATATATAACATTTTGAAATGTAAATCTCTAGTTCAATGAATTATTTAAAAAGTGAACATCCATGGAACTACCTCCCAGCTCAAGAAATAGGACAGTTTCATTTCCCACCCACCCCTGCACAGGAGTCTTTTTCCTTTGTTAGGTGCTTGGTTTTTCTTTTCAGGGAAGTTATAAACATTGACAGGTCCAAAATATGTGCTTCTTTGAGTGGAATTAGATCAAAAGTGTAATATTAATGTTTTACTTGGTAGTTATTTCTTATAAGTATGAACTTAGTGTTTTGGATAAGCCTTGAGTTTTCAGCTTTAAGGATCCTAATCTTCAGGTTTAGAACCGTCAGATTTTTGTCCTTTGAATGAAACACAAAAAGTTGTAAGCCTTTGGATGTGAGAAAACTTAACTTGCCCAGTTATTTTTTAAATATTCTGATCATTCCTCCTTTGCCTAGTTTTAGAAATGAAATAACTAAGACTCCAGTATTGTTGATGACTTGTACAGAAGTCAAAGGTCTTCTTGGAAATACTTGAACATTATCAAGGCAAATACCTTTCAGTTCAGGTACCATAGGCTAGATCTGAAGTGGCAAGAGTCAGTGAAAACAGCTTTATTGCATGAAAACAACCTGTATTTTCTTTCATTATAATCTAGTGTTCTAAGTACTGCCATCTTTTAAGGCTTAATTAATGAGTCAATAAAGCAGAAGATTTTTTGGTATCCAGAATAGGATTATGTGTTGTTTTTTATGTTTTTTATGATTAAGACAGAAAATGATGGTAAACATGACAATAATTGAGAAAGTATCTAAGCTAATCAGATGTGTCTATAAAAACAGAAAAGCCACGAGTGTTTCAAAAATTGATAAAGGCTCATCTTTGGGGGCCAGTTTCTGTGGTTGTAGGATTGAGTTTTTGGGATTCCGCAGTTTGGTGGATTGAATGTACGTTAACCCGCCCCTCTTGAAGCGCGGTTGCAGTGATGGTGAACTAGAGATGGGACACACCAGCACACTTTTGGAGGGTGAAAATCCGACAGACCTGTGGCAACTGACTTAGTGTGGTGGAGAAAGCTGCTGCTGCTGCTGCTGCTAAGTCGCTTCGGTCGTGTCCGACTCTGTGCGACCCCAGAGACGGCAGCTCACCAGGCTCCCCCGTCCCTGGGGTTCTCAGGAGGTTGGGAATAGAAACTAGGAAGAAATGGCCAATTTATCCCCCAGAATTCCAGAAGTGCTCTGGAATTAGAGGTTCTGAAGCAGGGCATGGGACTGGAAATAAGGGCTTGATTGAAAATCTCAAAGAAACGAGACTCACAGTTCGCTTCTCCCACCCCTATATATAGCAAGAGAAAGTCCTGAATATTTTGTCTTTGGAGAAATCAAGGTAAATTAGCAGCTCTGGACTTAAGGATAACAGGGAGAAAAAAGAGGGTAAGAGTGAAATGCTCAACTGAAAACAGAGTAATTTAATGAAATTGTGCCTACTGAATGGTGAGACCTGGTATTCTTTTTCACTCATTCCCAATCCTAGGGTAACCAGGTAATCACCAACCTGGGCAGGATATTGAAGGACTCTTCTCTGGGCAAAATGAACAACCCGAAAAAAAAAAGAACCTACATATACTGATGTTTTCTCCCACAGTGAGAAAACTTACTACCCAGTCTTCCTATGTGAGCCCACTACTAGTCAACCACTCTACTCCTTCTGTTCTGTGAACATGGAACTTACAACTAGTTTTTTAAAGTGTGTGTGCACGCTCAATTGTGTTTGGCTCTTTGCGACCACATGGCCTATAGCCCCCCAGGCTCCTCTGTCAATGGAATTTTCCAGGCAAGAATACTGGATTGGGTTGCCATTTAAAGTCAGTGAATATGAGACATTTGAATAAACCGTTCAGCAATGAAAAGGAAGGAACCAGAACAAATGAGAAAAAAAAAAATCATGAAGGAAACAAATGCAAAAATAAGAAAATGGAAATAATCAAAACCAATCCACCTGTAACTAGTGAAATAGGAAGACGGCTATAAGGTAATAATTAGACAATAAGAGATAGGTCTTAATTAAAAATAAGATGGCAAAAATCATTTGAAGGACCAGAAGAAAAAGTAGAAATAAAAGCAGAGATATAAAAAGAAGTAAAAAGTATAGTCAGTCAGTAAATCACGTGTTATATTTATAAGAGTTCCAGAGAGACTACAAAAATAAAAAATTAAAATAAGCAAAAATTTTTTAAAAAGAGAGATTATAGGGAAAAGTAAAAGATAAGAAATTACCAAAGACATATTACAAGCTATTTTCCCAGAACTGGAGAACATACATTTGTAGATTGAAAGAGTTCACAAGATAGCCAAGTGAATGAATGAAAAAAAGATCCACACAGGGAGTGTGTATAGGACATAACATTGAAAATTTTTAGGATACTGATGAAAATGGGAATAAGTTAAATCCTGTCTGGGGTGGGGGGAAGAGATAACATACAAAAAAATTGGGAATTGGAATGGCAGCTAAGAAACAATGGATTCATTCTTTCAGAATTCTGAGGAAAATTATTTTCAATCTAGAATTTCAAACTATCAAGTGGAAGATACAATGTGGACATTTTGTGCATGTGAAATGTCTCAAAAGTTTATTTTCTGTGCATCTTTTTTAGGAAGTTATGGATCAGTATAAAAATGTGGGTATCCATGAAGAAAGAATAATATATAGTCTTCTGGAAACAGAGGCAAACACAGGCGAATTCTAGGGTGACAGTGAAATCTCAAGGTGGCGGTAGTGCAGCAGGCCTGGAGAGAAGCCGTCCAGCTCAGAGCAGCAGCTGTCCAACGAAAACAAAAGCAAAACCCACAGATGCTCTGGTACATCTGACCAAGCGTGGGATATTCCTCAGTGGGGCTTTCCATTTCCTATGGAGTATTTGGTATAAATTATTGATTCATAAGGCCTATTAAGTGGGGGAAGTAAAGGGCAATTCTAAACTCCAGAAAAATTAAATGGTCTTACAAGAAGAAGCACATGGGGTGAGATTTATATTTGCTTCGGGTGATGTCTGCTCCATGCAGCTCTTCGGGAACCCAGGTTCCTTCCACATTGTGACTCCACCATCCTCTAAGCCTTAGAATCTAAGGCGTTGTCCTCACCTGTGTGAGTGGTTAGCTCTTGATTGCAGCCTGTGTGCACTCCAGCGCACAGGAATGGGAAAGAGCAGTGATGGGCAAAGGTTTAAAGTTCAAGCCTGCAAGTAGCAAGATCACTTTCCCTCATATTCCAGTGGCAAAAATTCAATCACATGGCTACATCTAGGGAGAATATTCAGAATATTTCATAACTGGTAGCCCATCAGAACATAGGTTCTAATATGGAGTGAGAACTGCTCTAAAAGCTCCCTCCTGTATCAGACGTTAGCATTTTGTTTGCTGGATAATGGGGACAGGAGAGGGTCCCTGGAAGGGCCTAAGAGAGCTCAGGTAGCAGTCATTTACCACCTGGTGTGGAAGTATTTAATAGTGACTGGTGCAGTGTACTGAGACACGTGCCTTATTAACCCTGACCATTGGAAGGACTGATGCTAAAGCTGACACTCCAGTACTTTGGCCACCTCATGTGAAGAGTTGACTCATTGGAAAAGACTCTGATGCTGGGAGGGATTGGGGGCAGGAGGAGAAGGGGACAACAGAGGATGAGATGGCTGGATGGCATCACCGACTCAATGGACGTGAGTTTGCGTGAACTCTGGGAGTTGGTGACGGACAGGGAGGCCTGGCGCGCTGCGGTTCATGGGGTTGCAGAGTCCCACGTGACTGAGCAACTGAACTGAACTGAACTGATACATACTACCAGAGAGGTTGGGGAAAAATATTGACTTCACTCTATCATAGAAGTCTGGGAGAGGATAAGCTAGTGTCTAATAAGACATTGGTTGCTGCTAAGTGGCTTCAGTTGTGTCTGTCTCTGTGCAACCCCATAGATGCCAGCCCACCAGGCTCCCGCATCCCTGGGATTCTCCAGCCAAGAATACTGGAGTGGGTTGCCATTTCCTTCTCCAACGCATGAAAGTGAAAGTGAAGTCTCTCAGTCGTGGCCGACTCTTAGCGACCCCATGGACTGCAGCCTACCAGGCTCCTCCATCCATGGGATTTTCCAGGCAAGAGTACTGGAGTGGGGTGCCATTGCCTTCTCCTTGGTAATTTTATTAATTACTAAATGA
Organism: Bos grunniens; assembly: GCF_055505025.1. Taxonomy (NCBI): domain Eukaryota; kingdom Metazoa; phylum Chordata; class Mammalia; order Artiodactyla; family Bovidae; genus Bos; species Bos grunniens. Next base: position 13,146,652 of record NC_141190.1, read on the forward strand.
AAGTCAAAAATAAATCAAGAAATATCAGTATAAGCATATTGTTTAGGAATATAAAATTAAGTATCAAAAGAGAAATAGTTAAATATTTTTAGAGTAGATTGCGTTTGGCAAGTTAGTTTGGGGGTGATTGGAGATGTAAGAGAGGTTACTGCTGTGTTTTCATTTTAAGTCTGGTAGTAATTTGCATGAGTTATATTGACAAAAATAAAACTAGTAAGAAAAAACAGTAATCCAGTGCTAATAAGTACATTAGAGAATGATTTACATGGAATCTGGAGCTTTTACAAGTATACATTAAAAGTTAAGAAACATTGTTTCAAAGTTAGACTCCTCCCTCAGGACTGACTCCAGTCCTCTGGAATCACTGTGTCTCACAATCATTTGAGGGAGCTTTAAAAAAGTTCAGATGACTCCCGCCTTCCTGAGACTCTGGCTTCTTTGGCTTTGGGTGGGCCCCAGGGGATTCGTAACTTTTCAAAGAACCCCAGATGCTTCTGATGTATAGGGAGGGCTGACTCCCAGCCAAGTAGTTTAAATACCCTTGCTTCTGCTGCTTAAATGTTTCTTCTTTTCTTCCTGTCCTCTCTCACTGCTTCTGCTTCAGTCTGATCTTCTCTGTCTCTCAATTCTGAACCAGTGTGGTCTGTTTGGGGTCAGAAGAGTAGGAGAACAGAAAGAAGAGACATGGGAGAGGTCATTTGGATGACTGAATAGTGAGAATGGCTGTACAGAAAGCCAGTATTGTGTCCTTTTGTTTTGCAGAAACTAATTAAATTGATGGTCTTATCTTGCATTTCTGATGGAGTAATTTTAGAGTTCAAGTAAATTTGAACTTAATGACATCTTGTTATTTCTTTACATTTGGTATTGCCTCCGGTGGCTAAATTCACAGCATCCTCAGGTTGCCCTCAAGTTCTTTTATCTCCCCTAGGTTTGGCCCCTGATGGGCCCAGCTGTGGTTGACCAGATGTTCACCACTAGCACCTGGGATCACCAACAGTTCCTATAATGCTCTCGTTTTCTGTGAGGGAATTCTTAGAAGGAGATTAGCAAGCAAGAGATGAAGGAATTTCAGAACGATGTAATTTCCCAAGGTTAGAGGTCTTGTTGAACTAGACTTTGATCACAAGAGATTTTGTATACCTTAAAGGAGAAATGTTTGTTGTGTGGATGAGAAAGTTTAGACCTCAGGGAAGAACTTCTTTTTAATCTAACTTTGGATTTTTTAAATTATCAATAATTACAGGCATAGTTACTTTCCTTTGTACCTTTCCCCAGCCCCATTCCCTGCCTCTGTAGAGTCAGCTGCTCTTGTGAATCAGATGTCAGAGATCTGCTTGTGACCATTTCACATCAGGCCAGTGCCCGTACCAAGCAGGGAGGACTTGCCTCTCGCAGCATGTCCAGGGTATAAGGAGCTGTCCTGGCTGGTTTCTGAGCAAGTACTTTACATTTAATACATTTGTATGCTGGGGTCAGAGTGTGACCTTTAAGATGAGGGATTGATTCAGCCCATCAATCAGTCTTATTCAGAGCTTGCCCACTTAGTGCAGGTCTGTTCTAGGTCAGTGCATCTCACACTTCCCCATGCACACACACATTACTCTGGATGGCATTTCATTGCAGATTCCAGTTCAGTTGCTTTCAGGTGGGACCAGAGATTCTGCATTTCCATTAAGCTCTCAGGGGATGCTGTTGGTTCTCAGACGGCACTTAAAGAAACAAGGTTCTGGTTGCTGCTGCTGCTGTGAAGTCGCTTCAGTTGTGTCCAACTCTGTGCGACCCCATAGATGGCAGCCCACCAGGCTCCCCCGTCCCTGGGATTCTCCAGGCAAGAACACTGGAGTGGGTTGCCATTTCCTTCTCCAATGCATGAAAGTGAAAAGTCAAAGTGAAGTCACTCGGTCGTGTCCGACTCTTAGCGTCCTCATGGACTGCTGCCTACCAGGCTCCTCCGTCCATGGGATTTTCCAGGCAAGAGTACTGGAGTGGGGTGCCATTGCCTTCTCCAAGGTTCTGGTTACCGGTTCTCAATTCTCATTGCTTTGTGGAATCACCTAGGGGCTTCTAGGGTTTATCTGTATAGTGTTTCTGATAACCATTGGTCTAGGGTGGGGCCCAGATATGATATATATATGTATATATATGTGTGTACATATATTTTAAACTTCCTGAGTAACACTAACATGCAGATAGGATTAAGAATCACTGTTTGAAGCTCTGCGCACTTGCTGTGACTCACAGGTAAAGATCTTCATGTGTAGACTTTATAGCAATTTAGGAAGTATCCACAGCCTTTATGCATGAATACACCTACTTTGTGGGCTTCCCAGGGTTAAAAAATTTGCCTGCCAATATCTGAGATGCAAGAGATGTGGGTTTGATCCCTGGATCAGGAAGATCCCCTGGAGAAGGAAATGGTGACCTACCCCAGTATTCTTGCCTGGAAAATCCTATGGGCAGAGGAGCCTGGTGGGCTACAGTCCATGGGGTTGCAGCGAGTCAGACATGACTAAGCACACGTGCGCACACACAGATGACGAAAGGTGGCTATCCGAGGGGACATGCCTAAGAAGAAAAAAATAGCCTTTTCATTAAAACCCGAATGTCACCTAACAGGAAAAATATTTAAAGTGATGAACAAATACAAAGTTAGTGTCTCTCTCTCTCTTTTTTTTTTCTTCTTCCCAAAGGATCCTTCTGTCTTCTGCATCCTTTCACTAAGAGATCATGGGAAAATTATATTAGAAACTTTCTGATGCTTTGTTTTCTCTGGGGAAGGCTATACATTTACTTCCTATGTATATGTTTTGTTGTTATTTAGTCATTAAATCATTCCAACTCTTTGCAACCCCATGGCCTGTAGCCTGCCGAGGTTCTCTGTCCACGTGATTTCCCAGGTAAGAATACTGGAGTGGGTTGCCATTTCCAATTCCAGGGGATCTTCCCGACCTAGGGATTGAAGCCACATCTCTTGCATTAGCAGGTGGATTCTCTACTACAAAACCACCTGGGAAGCCCATGTATATGTTTACCTATAAATATATGTATTTGCAAAGTTTCCACATAGCCAGAATTCTAGTCCTTATCCTTTGCCAAATACTTAGGAAAATTTAGAGTATTTCCTATACTTTGTCTTAACTTGTCCTAAAACTTGAGTGACTTAACCATCCTGGTGAATAAACAGTTGTTATTCTCAGGATTTTCCAATGCTGATGGCAATGGATGACTTGATCTGCTCAAAAATCATAGGCCTTAGTTCAGCTCAGATGTTACTTGTTTTGTTATTCTTACAAGGATGATCCTAGAAGCAGATGACACAATTTTCTGTATATTAAAATTATGTAAATTACAATTTTGGGGGAAACAACAGCATTAAAACCAGTGGATTAAAATTAAATATAATTGTGTGGCTAAGAAATTGGCAGTCCTCTCTTCCACCTCCCTACCATTCAGTCAAAAATAGGGTTTTGATTTTATTTCCTTAACATAAACTTGTCTGCTTCATAGGCTCTGACTTGGGTCAGACCCTCCTTACTTCTTATTCATGTTAATTTCTTCACTGGAACTCCCTGCACCCTTACTCCTCACAGCCGTTCTGCCAGAGTCCTCATTTGCGGAGGTAAATCTATGGCTGAGGATAGAGTCTGAGGATGGAGTCCAGATCTCCAGGGTGTCTTGAGGGCTCTCTGACCTGGCCCTACCTTTTCTCCACCCTCATCACCTGTCACTTCCCTGGACAGTACTTTTTCTCATTCCTTAGCTGAGCTCAAGGACAGGGGAGGAGATATCGGAGGTTTGAAGGAAGATACAGGTATGGAAGAGTGGTCTAGGATGGGGAAGAGCAGATGGTCCCAGGACAGGAACTGTGATCTCTGGGCAGCATGACGGTCCCTGAGGTAGGTGATGACAGATGTAAAGTGAGCCCGGCTGGCATTGGCTACAGAGGGTACAGGTGTGGGGAAGGTGGAACCTTGCATTTTGCATCCTGACTAGGCCATTCCACTTCTTGTCTCTTGCTTTTGCACATGGTAAGTCCTCCATCGAAAACAATTCCTTGTCTTTGCCTGGGAAAAAACATCTCTTCCCTTAAAAAGTCCTGCTGGTAATTTTGTCCCCTTTCCAGGCATTATCCCTTTAGCCCCGTGATATTTGGTCGTCTTCCTCCATCCTGTCACCACTGTTCCGTCGTCCAGCCGCTACACTGCACCACCACACCGCAGCGAGCATCTGTTCACACGTCTCTACTAGACTGTTGACTTAGGGCAAGGGCGTGATTTTTGAATGTCCAGTTCATACCACAGGACCTGGCACGTAGTGGACACATACCATAAACGCTGGATGAATCCTTATGAGATTGCTCTGTGAAGTGTCGAGACTCTGTTCTTGCTGGATTGGAGGTTTGAAAGTAAATTCCACTTAGTAGCACATGACATGCACGATTGTGTTGCTTTAAGTTTTAGTCTGATCTACCCGTACCACATATCCAAGTTAACAGAGCTTTCCAAATATACACATATATGTGCACGTGTGTATATATGTGTGTTGGGCTTCCCTGGTAGCTTAGTCAGTAAAGAATCTGCCTGCAGTGCAGGAGACCAAAGTTTGATCCCTGGGTCGGGAAGATCCCCTGGAGAAGGAAATGGCAACCCACTCCAGTATTCTTGCCTGGAAAGTCCCATGGACAGAGGAGCCTGGTGGGCTACAGTCCGTGGGGTCACAAGAGTTGAACACAACTTAATGACAAAACCGCTACATAGATATATACTTATCCACATGAAAATGGAGGGAAGTTAAAGAAAAATCAAAGAGTATAAATGTTAAGTATCCGGATAACGGACGTCATGGACTCCTGCGCACCGTGCATGCGGTGTATCTGTTCTCTTGTGGGGGGGCCTCCTCCACTGGCCGGAAATAGGTTGAAACCTTAAGGGCCGGTATTAAACACATAGATGGTTTCAAGTTGTGTTGAAGGTATAAGACTCTATTTTTTAAAAGGTTTTCCCAATCATGTAGAAACATATGGAGATCTTAACTGCCAAAACAATTTCATGTCATTTACAAATGAATAAAACCCAGAGAGAAATTAAGGGATACTTTCTTTTGGAGGTTACAGTTTTACATTTTTCCTTAGGAGTGAGGGGACTTGGTTCCGTCATGATGCGTCATTAAAGGGCTGTGGCGTCAGAGTCTCCCCAACTCTCTAAGCTTTAGTTTCCTCATGTATAAAATATGAGATTTAGTCTCAATTATTACCAAGGTCATTTTGAATCATCTGTGATGCTGGAAAGTTATAAAACACATCCTGTATCCATGGAGAGGAAAGTTGATTGGTGACTCCAAAAATAGACTTATTTTCTCCTTCATAACATTGACGCGCTCTCATTGAGGAAATCACTCTGTGTATATTGCCTTAATCAACCAATTTCTTGACTTTTTTTTCCTTATTGCCAGAAGCTCAAAAGTGAATGAGAGAGACTGTCTTAAGAAACACCAAACAAATAGCTCTTGCCTCTTGTTTTAAATATAGAACTGAATTGTTGTGCTCTTTTGCATTTCTGTTGTAGGTATTCAGAAGGCAGGAGGTGGTGATTTGGTAATGTGGAAGCTGTTTTGCATCAGTTCTTGCTGTCTTTTGTGTTTGTGTGAGAACCCCATTCAAAACATGTCTTATTTCTTCTTCTCTGAAAACATACTTTCCGTCATTTTTTGCCTTTCTGGTGGCAACATGTCCACATCTATAAATACTTCCAGATTTTGTCAAAATCCTTAGGTAACAATTATTTTCCTCTATTAACATATAGTTAATCTAGTGAGGTATCGTTCCATTTTATTCCTCAGCCCCTTGATTTCTCAAATGTATTGCACCATCAGCCTGTCCCTGTGTAGTGATGTCCTAAGGGGTCCTCCTCCAGTCACTCTGAGGTTGCAAGGCCTGTGGCCACGCCGTACCCTTAGGCCTGTCCTCTCTGTAGCATTTTGACCTGGTCGGGCCGAGTATAGTGCTGGTAGGGAGAGTCTCCCTGTCTGTCAGCATCTGTGCTGGATCCAGCCCTTTGAAGCAGAGAATCAGCTCTTTAAACGAACATTTTAAATGCCTAGACAGGCTTCAGAAATTTCACTTTCGCTTTCCCTATTCTTTAAGACTGTATGTCCAAAGTATCAGATCACTGACTAGCTGTGTGAGATAAGACAAGTCACTTACCCTCTCTGAGCCTCAGTTGCCTTCTCTGTGAAGTTTGTTTTTGATCTCTAAAATGACTTGGTCTTCAAAAGAAATATTTTTTCTTTCTTGCTTTGTCATAATCCCTCTGACCCTGAACTGACTGACTGGCAGTCGGTAGTCTTAAACATCAGTGGGCGTCAGTGCTTTCTCATGGTACTTCCTCAAACCAGTATGTTTCTTTTTCCCACTACACAGGCATTTATGGAGGCTTTTACAAATCATTTATGACAATTTTAGTCATTTATTTTTCTATGCATATTGAGACCAGATGAACTCAACAACTCAACTTGTTTTGCCCATGTACTTGGATAATAGCATAAAAAATAAAGCATTGTTATTTTTGTACCAATAACAAACATTTTTATCCAGCAAACACTGATGTCTTTGTTAGTGAGAACTGAGTTAGTTAGATACTATTCACCTCAGCTCTGGGGCAATGTTAAGAGATCAGTCCTTTGATATTTATCCATTTTCCTCATCACCAGTCAAGATCTTTGTTCTTATAAGTGTTTTTGAACCGTTGAAACTAAAAGCAATCTGTGGAAATAGGGTTAGAGAATGTTGAGCGACAGAATAAGTTTATTCATCCAAGAAGGGCTTATTCCATTCCTTCTAGCTAGTGTTTAGATTGGGATTGAATGAAAGAAAGATCCTTGACCCAAAGGAGTTTATTTTATAGCAGGGGAATACATATGATAATCATAAGCATAGTACATATTTGTTATATGATTTGTTATAAGATGGTCAGAGCTATAGAAAAATGAGAAAATTGAACAAGAAAAGGAGATGAACTGTGATGGGGAGTGGAGAGCTGGTTGCAGTATGAATGCCATGGTCAGGAAAGGAGGCATGACGGACAGAAAGCCTCCTAGGATGTCCATGCTGTAATCCCTGAAACCTGTAAATAGGTTATGTTCCATGGCAAAGGGACTTTCCAGCTTTAATTAAAGTTGTTGCTGCTGCTGCTAAGTCGCTTCAGTCGTGTCCGACTCTGTGTGACCCCACAGACGGCAGCCCACCAGGCTCCCCCGTCCCTGGGATTCTCCAGGCAAGAACACTGGAGTGGGTTGCCATTTGCTTCTCCAATGCATGAACATGAAAAGTGAAAGTGAAGTCGCTCAGTCATGTCCAACTCCTAGCGACCCCATGGACTGCAGCCTACCAGGCTCCTCCGTCCATGGGATTTGCCAAGCAAGAGTACTGGAGTGGGGTGCCATTGCTTTCTCCACAGGCCTTAAAATACAGAGATCATCCTGGATAATCTGGGTGGCCCTTAAAAGTAGAGTGAGTGGTTTGAGTCACAGAGATGTGGCTGAGTTTGGAGCAATTCAAATGTGAAGGAGATACAGCCTGCCAGTACTGGAGAGGGGCTATGTGGAGAGTGAAAAAAAGGGGGAGAGCAGCCTTGAGGAGCAGCGACCAGTGAGGAAATGGGACCTCAGTCCTATAGCTGCAAGAACCTGAGTCTGGCCAGCAACCTGAATGAGCCTGGAAGCATACTAATACTGGAGTGGGTAGCCTATCCCTTCTCCAGTGGATTTTCCTGACCCAGGAATTGAACCAGGGTCTCCTGTATTGCAGGTGGATTCTTTACAAACTGAGCTATCAGGGAAGTTTATACTAATACCTAGAGCCTTCAAAAAGGAATGCAGCCCTGCTGATGCCTTGATTTCGGCCTGTGAGACCCTGAGCAGGGGACCAGCAGAGCCGTGCTGTACCCAGACTTCAGACCTACAAAACTAGGAGGTTATAAGTGGATTTTGTTTTAAGCCACTGATTCTGTAGTAATTGCTCATAGCAGCAATAGAAAACTAGTGCAAGGACTGAGGAAGATAGCCATAGGTATCAGGGAAAGAGTATTCCAGCAGAGAGAACAGGAGAGCCAAGTCCCCGAGTGAAATCCATCTGGAGAGTTAGAGGGACAGCAAGTGGCCAGCGTGGCTGGAGTGGAGAAAGCAAGGGATGCCGAGGAGGAGGTCAGAAAGGCAACTGGGGTGGACGGTGGAGACTATCAGGGGCTTTGGCTTTTATTCCCAATGACCTAGGGAGTCCTTGGAGCATTTTCATCAGAAAGTAATGTGTCAACTTAATTTTTAAAAGGATCATGTTGACTGCTCTGAAAATGAACTGTAGGAGAGAAGCTGGAGACCAATTAGGAAGTGACAGCAACAATTCTGATGCAAGGTGGCCGTGGCTTCAACTGGCAGTAGTGGAGGTGATGAGAGGTGGCCAGATTCTAGATATATTTTGAAGATAAAGTCTACTCTTTGGTGAATTAGATGCGGGATATGAGAGAGAGAAGAGTCAGGGATGCTTCTCCCATTTGGGACCTGAACAACTGGAAAGATGCAGTTGCAGTCAACCAAGATGTAGAAAGCTGTAGGTGGAGGAGATTTGTGATGGGGGAGAATTGGAATTCAGTTTGAACATAGCGACTGTGTCTGTTAGATAGCCATTTGGAGAGGCAGAGCAGTGGCGCCCAAACATGTCCAAATCCTAATCTCCAGATCCTGTGAACATGACACCTTGGGTAGCAAGAGGGACTTTGCAGATGTGATTAAATTAAGGACCTAGAGGTGGAGAGATTATCCTTGATTATCCAATGGGCCCAGCCTAATCACATGAGTCCTTAAAAGTGGAGAACCTTTCCTTTGGTGGCCAGAGGGAGATGTGACTCTGAAAGGATCAGATCGTCAGAGAGATTCAGTGTGACTGGCTTTGAAAACAGGAAGGGGGCAGTGGGCCAGGGAATGTAGGTGGCCTCTAGAAACCGGAAGAAGCAAACGAATCTTCCCTAAGAGTCTTGAGAAAGGAACACAGCCCTGCCAACATCTGATTTTACCCCAGTGAAACTCATATCTGACCTGCAGACCCATCAGAAAATACTTGTGTTGTCCTAAGGCTAGATTTGTGACAGTTAGTTACAACAGCCGTAGAAAACTAATACACAGAGGATGCAGTTGGACCTGAGTCTGGAGAGGAGAGGAGGGGAGGGAGGCCTGGAAGTGTGCAGATGGTATTTAAAGGCCTGGGGATGAAGGAGATCACCAACAGAATGTCCTCTTTGCTTCTCTCTCTCTGCTCAAAGCATTGAACCCTTGGCATTTCCCATCAATGAGGAAGAAGGAAACAGCAGAGCCCACGGAGAATGATCAGCCAAGGAGATGGGGGCAGACAAAGACAGGGTGGTGTCCTGGAGGGCAAGTGAAGAAAGCATGTGAAGGAAGAGGGAGTGATTGTTTGTGAGAGATGCAGCTGATGGATTACATAAGATGAAAAGCGAGGTGATGCTAATGAAGATTTCCTGAAAAGGGGAGCAGAGAAAAGGGGTGGCAGCTGTCAGGAAAAGTGGCATCAAGAGAACTTTCTTTGCTTTTATTTTTTTAGAGGTAGTGTTAAGGGCATGTTTGTATGCTGATGGGAGCTAAGAATTCCTGAGGAAATGTCCTTGGGTGGGCAGTAAGGATGGTGTGTTTGTAGGGCATGAGTTGATATCTACTTTGGTAGCAGATTGGTGAGTTGCAAGTGGAGGGTGGGTGAATGCGGTGGGAGTGTGTGGACCTTCTCTTCTGATGCTCCCATCTTCTTAGTGGAATAAGAAAGCAGATGAGAATGAGGATGGAGAAGGTGGTTTGGGGGATTTAACATGCCAGGGATATGTAGTAGGATTACTTAGAAGCATTAAAAGCCCATAAGAAATTTAGGATCATGAATTGAAAGGAGTAAATGACTCCATAAACCTTTGAGAAAAATGCCACCTAATACTAGATACCATCTCTCTTTTTTTTTTTAAAGCCAAAAATTAAAGGACAACATAAAGTACAATTATGCAAGAAAAGCCCAATATTATTTTCTTATCATTTCTATCACTTTCTAGAAGATAACTTGCCTTATAGGGTTATTAAATTGTTGAACATAAACCATATTTTACTAAATCAAATTTAAGTGAGTCTTAAGCTGGGTTCCTCTAAGTAACAAAACCTGGACAAGGCTTTATGGGACAATTAATTTATATTGAGTAGTAATACCAAAGAAAAGGATTGGCCCCTGGAAAGAGTTAATAGGAAAGAAAGGAAACTGGAGGCAAGATTTGTTCAGTAACTTGGTGACCACTATGGATAGCTGGGGCTTGATCCCACAGGTGACCCTCCAGGAACATGCCTTAGAATTGTCCGATGGAGGACAGACTGGGGGCAGGGGTGGTTCATTCATTTCTTCATCCACTTGCTCGCATCCTCCATTGATCATGGATTGCTTCATGGAGTCTGAAGTCCATCACAGGACTCCCTGTGTGTCAGAAAGCTCAGTGGGTTCCTGCAGGTGACAGGAGGGTAGCTTGACAACAGGATCCCAGCACCGGGTGGAAGGAGTCTGTACTTGGTGAATACATGATTTTCATAACTTATCTTCTTGTTCACTTTTTCCATGCCGTGTGGCTCATCTCACGCAGTTAAGCTACTACTAATGAGGAGCTGCTGAGGCCTTGGGGGTTCACTGATGGAGGAGACCCAGCCCCTTCCTCAAGTCTCCCAGTTCCCCGAGGAGCTTCCCCAGTTCTTTTTTATTCTTGGCATGACGTTGTGGCCCGCTGGAATCCTTCTTAAACAAGAGAGTAACATGCTGTGGTTTCTCTGTTAGAAGCAAACGGGGAGTCATTATTGGCAGTGCTCTGGTCGTCTGATACACTGACAGACCCACCCCAAACTTGATACAAAACAATCATCTGCTGCCTCTCGTGGTTTCTGTGGGTCAGGAACTTTGATTCTGGTTGGCTGTGTGGCCTGTCTCCATTCCATTCAGGATCAGGACAGAAGGCTTAGAGGCTGGGGTGGCATCATCTTAAGGCTTGCTCACTTACTGGTGCCTGGTCTGAGACACCTGGGCTCCTCAGATGCATCCTTCTCTCTGTGTGACCTCTCCATGTGGATTCTCCATCGTGGAGGCATCAAAGGACCCAGACTTGTTATTTGGCCCCCCGGGGCTCCCAAGGAGCCTGGCTCAAGAGAGGAGGGGCCAGAGGAAAGCTGTGTCACCTTTTATAACCAGTCTTGGAAGTCACATAGAATCACTTGTACCTGGTCACAGGCCTGCCCAGATTCAAGAGGAGGGTTCACAGTCATAACGCTTGATGGAGGCATGTCCACAGCACACTGCACGGAGCCCTGTTGGGTGGAAGGTATATGCTAGTGTGGCCATGTTTGGAAAATAAAATCTCACGGGCAGTGTTATCATTGCAGTGACTGCTGATGTTTACTGAGGGCTCACTGTGCTCCAGGCATTGTGTTAAGTGCTGGATGTGTTACATTATTTACCTTCTAGCAGGTGCAGTTTGTAAGGTGACCCCCGCCTGCTTGTAATTTTGTTTGTCTTTGGTCTCCATTGCTATGCACAGGTGTTCTCTAGCTGTGGAGAGCGGGGGCTACCCCTAGTTGCAGTGCAGGGGCTCCTCCTTGCAGAGGCTTCTCTCGTTTCAGAGCACAGGCTCTAGGTGAGCAGGCTTTGGTAGCTGCGGCTCGTGGGCTCTAGAGCACGGGCTCAGCACTTGTGGCGCACAGACTTGGTTGCTCCACAGCATGTGGATTCTTCCCGAACCCGTGTGCCCCGCATTGGCAGGCAGAGTCTTACCACTGGACCACCAGGGAAGTCCCTTTGTCCCCTTTTTACAAGGAAACAGGGAGACTCAGTGAGGTTACACGGCTGGTGTAAGCTCACAGAGGAGTTCTGAATTCAGAGATGAAAGGGCTGATGGTGGAGAGGAGGAGGTGGGGGCCTTGCTTCCAGGGGGAAACAGAACCACGGGTCCCTTTCTGACTCCTTCAGCAGCTCCTGGCAGTTTCCCCACCCTTATTCCCTCCCTCTTCTTCCCTCCAGTATATTTCCAGAATATTTCCATTTTATTCAATTAAATTTCAGTGATGTTGTCCTGTACTATTTTTCACTATTGTGCACAGAGATCATTTCAGTTATGCCTTGAGTCTGTGGATTGATCAGGAAACACAAGTATTACAAAAAGACCTGAATTTATTTTAGAAAACTTTCTAGACCATAAACTATTGGTATGTTGGAAACTTTTGTATATAAAAAGGACACATTTCCTTATACTGTTGAATCTCAAGCTTTTTTTGCACCAGGGTCAGTGATTTTCAAAGGGGATTCCCTGTCCTGCTGGCGAGGGCACTAGTCCTTTGTAAACGCTCTCCTCCCTCCCCTGCTCCCGTCTGCCCCTGAGAATGGCAGGCCTGTCACAGGAAGGCAGTGGCTCTGAATCCTGTTCATTTGAAACCTCATTAATGAGCATCTCATAGACACTGTCTCTCGGTGTGTGTTTCATGAATGAATTCCATATGTGTAAAACCTCCCAACTGCTGATTCGATGAGTCTGTGGTTTTCTTCTGCATCTAAGCATCCAGTTTTTAGAAGTTATTAATAGAAACATATTTCTATCTTTGGGCACCTAGGTGCCTAAAAGAAAGAGAAGATAATTTGTTGTTTTGGCCTCACAGTGCCAATCTAAATATCTTTGGAGGGAGTAGAAACATACTCTTTGTTGAATTCATATTGCCATTTAGAAAAGTTCTTCAGGTTCTTCTCAAGATGACCCGTTCATTCGTTCAAAAAATATTGATTATCTAGTAAGTGCCAGACACTGGGGGACCCTGCAGCAGTGAAAAAAACAGACAAAAATCATCTGCCCTCATGGGGCTTACTTTCTAATGGGTGGAGACAGTAAATACTGAACATGTATAATTTGTCAGATGGTAAGAAATGCTGCAGAGGAAAATCAATCCAGAGAAGGGAAATGGAAGTGTTAGATTATGTCGCTCAACACAGCTGTGTTCCCAGGACTTCCCACCTTCTCCAGGTAGATGCCAGCATCCTTACAGTGGCCCAGAAGGCTCTGCCAGACCTGTCCCTCATCTCCCTGACCTCAGACCCTCTCAGTTCTCGGCCACACTCATCTCCTTGCTCTTCCTCGGGCATCGGCTTTGTTCTTGCTCATTCATTTCTCTCTGTGTTACCACCTTCCTCCTGGTGACCATGAGACTAAGTCCTTATCTCTTTGCCCAGATGTCACCTTCTCAGTGGTGCCTTTGCAACTTACCATCTTATTTTAAGTTCCAGTCGTTATCCACTGCTAGCCTTTCCTCTCCAGGAGGTCATAGCCAAGCAGAGGAGGTAACCGGCTGCCACTAGTTGGGTACAACCTTTGGCAGAGCAGAATCACCAGCTTTCTCACTGAAGAGCCGTCTGGGTCCTTGAGTGTCATTGGGAGAGTCTCTGCAGAGGCCCTGCCTGTGGTAGCATCATGGGAATCTCCCCAGCCTCTTCAGGAGCATGATCTAACCTGAGCTTCATTGGTGGGAATTGCCAGGCTGGCGTTCGCCTTGGTCACACTGGGGGATGGTATGTCTTATGGGTTGGATGTGGTCCAGGGCCCTCTTTCAGATGGATTGTTTCTGCCCCATGATTTTTGACTTGGTATGTATGGTATGTTTAGTCTGCTGCTTCTCCTTGGCAAAGCCATTCTTGTTTTCTTTCTCTGGGAGAGATTTCTCTCTTTCATTGCCCTCTGAGACTACCTCATCTGAGTTCTCTCAACTTTCAGTTTCACTGACTGTGCTGACCTTTCATGTATTTCTTGCTTTTGTTCAGAAACCGAAACTGCATCTCATACATAGCTGGTCTGTATCTGCCTCATTCCCGTCTTATTAAAAACTTCGCTTTATTTCCTCCTGTCTCCACCACTTCCTGGCCTTATAGCATTAAAAGGAACATGCCTGCTTCCACAGGCAGAGTTCCAGAGTCTGTGATTTTCATGACATAATAAATAAAATTTAAAATGAAGTCATCACAGGTGGGGTCCTCTGGGAAGCCAACCACAAAGTGGAGTTGAAGACTCAGGATGTTTATCAGCCGTTTGAAGGATGGGAAAGAAACAAGAAGGCAGGCCCAGCGGCAGCCTCAGCAGCCCCTCGAGGAGCGCTGGGGCTAAAGTGGCCCTTCAGAGTTGGCTTGACTTGGGCTGAGATGAACAGGCCTTTTCGGCCCGAGCAGCTCTCAGTCAGTGCATAATGATGACCTCAGGAAAGTGCATCGCCTTGGGGAGGAGGATCTCTATATCTGAGGCCGTCCCCACGGTGGCCACAGGGACCTCACTGATGGCATCCGGGCAGTGCTGCCTTATTCCTTCTCATTTATGGAGCTGGGCTCCAAGATAGGATACAGTGGCTCAGTGAAGAGGCAACCTCATCATCAGTTTCAGTTGGATGCTTTCATCATTGAAAGCAAAGGATGCTAGAGCCTGAAGAGGCACTCGAGATCCTCTGTCCAGTCCTGGTGTTTTAACTGGTAGAGAAATGGAGTCACAAGGGAGAGGAAATCCCAGTCTGGCTTCCCTAGAAACAGACCCGAAGACAAGGACTTGAGAGTAAGCGGTTTATCTGAGAGGCTCTCCCAGGAATGTCAGCAGGGAAGTGGGCGAGTGGGACAGGGCAGAGAAGAAGCCTTCAGTAAAGGTGAGTTTTGAGAGAATAACTGCTGTGGGTACCTGGAGCTCAGTCCCTTGAGGGAACTTGGGGAATTGTCCTCCCCAGAGACCAAGGGAGAAGGGAGATTTGCCCTTGACTAAAAGCTGTTTCCTGGAGGCCTTAGCTGCCCTGCATACACAGCTCACTCCCTGAGCTGGCCCAGCCTGCATCCAGAACCCTGGTCCAAGCATAGGCTCCCAGAAGGCAGCCTGCAGAGTGGAGAGGGGAGCCTAGTGGACCAGGAAGGATGGGGACGATGATGCTGTCTTCCACAGGGCGTCACCCCAGGTGTGACCAGAACTCAGGGGTCCTACCTACCAGCCAGTCCCTTGACACTGAGTAGTGGACATCTTCCTACACTGTGCCCACACCCATTGTGGGTAGTCTGGTGAGGAGGGTGAGGCTGTGAAAAGTGCAAGGGAGGTAGTTCCTCTTTTTGAGAAGGGCTAAATACGCATGTGTCTGCAAGAGGGACCATCTCCCTTGTACTTTTCACAGCCTCACCCTCCTCACCAGACTGCCCAGAATGGGAGGATGACAGGGCACTGAGAGCTGTGCCCTGCATGTGTCCATGCCAAGCATGGTGCTGCTCTGAAGGGGGCTTTGTGTTCTGTTTTGTTTGGGGGAGGTTGCGTCTGGAACAGTGTCTCAGGGAAGGTTTGAACAGGAATTAACGTGAACTGAGAGGCCAGCTGGCACACTGGTTAAGAGCTGGGGGGCCCTTGAGGTGTGCCATCTAGTTTTTCGTCCTGCTTCCATCACTCTGTGGCATTGGACAGTGGGCTCCTCACAGTAGGGCCATAGTAGAATCTGAGTCACACAGGCGTTGAGCACAGTCAGTGAAGGAGTTGATGTGAAAACATCTAACTGAGAGCCGGCCATATAGAAAGAATTTGGTGAACATGAGCTGTGGTCTCAATGATGGTTGACACAGGAGGGTGGAAAGGCGAGGTCGTGTGGGAGTATGATTAGGGCATGAGACTCTAGAAGCAAGAGGAGAAGTGCTGTGAAGTGAACCTTCTGGGATGTTGGGGAAGTGATGGGGAAAGCTTTCTGAAGTCGAGAAGGGCCGCCCACTCAGACCGAGTTCTCATGGGAGCCTCAGTCCCATCAAAGCAAAAGTTTAAGGGGAAACCCAATATGTAAAAAATATAAACAGAGCTGCTTGTTTGAAGGTGGAGTGGGGAACTGGGGTCCTATCTCTTCCCCTTCTCCCTCCACCCACAGCCCCTGAGGGAATTCTGAGAAACCCCAAAGCTGCAAGAACAAAAACAATTTCTACAGAAAGAATTTTAAAAGCTTCTGTAACACCTCATTTGTTCTGTATTGAGTTTGTTTTCCAGAAAAATATTTTTTTAGAAATTCATCTTGGATGAAATTTTGCTTAAGTGTGTTACTTTTTTGCCTTCTTAACAAGGCTGAATGAAAACCTTTTAATCTGTTCTTGATGACTTCTGATTATAGTAATGAACATTTAGTTACGGGTCTGTGCTTTAATGTGGTGATTTCCAACCTCAGAGGTTCTAAAGAGTTAGGATTGTTTACTTGTGCTGTGCTTTTCAAATTGTTAAAAGAAGCAGTGTGGCATCAGGGGAAGGTCCTGGACTTGGAAGCTAGGCTGTCCAAGTTTGCCTTCCAGCCTTGCATCTTCTTAGCCTTGTGACCTTGGACAAGTACTTAACGTCTCTTTGCCTCAATTTCTTCTTCTGTAAATTGGGAATTATAATCATACTCCAGAGGGTTATTGTGAGAAATACACAAGTTCTGTATGTTCATTGCTTAGAATAGTGCCTGCATATAAAAATTATCATACAAATTATCATACATATTATATTATTGTTAATATATCTGTTTTTATAATTCTTCTGTCTTCTCTATTGATGTAGCAGAGTGGTTTAACCTAAGGGCTCGGAAGTGGAATAATTTAATTCTTGTGACTCAGTTTATTCATCTGAAAAATGGGGCTAATAATACAAACTAGTTCACAGAATTTTTGTGAAGATTAAACAGGATGCAATTGGGGAAGCCTTTAGCACAGTATATGGCACATTGTTGCACAGTCGTCATTACTATGAATTGTTAAGACTAGATGAGGGACACTGCAGCTGTAATGTAATCTAGAGCCAGAAGTTTTTACTGTATTGACCCCTTAGAAAGAAGTCTTTAGAAAGTTCCTTCTTGTTACTTAACTGTTTTTCAGTTAGTAGAATTGTTCCATTAAGTAACAACGATCTTAAGTAATAAACATTCAATGTGTTTCTTAATATTGGAACAAGGGGTGGATGGGTGGAAGAATTAACTGTTTATGCTGTAGAATATGATGCTTATTCATGAATAAGCCTCTGACTCATTACTTTTAGATGTATTTATGATGAAAGAGTTTGTGTTTGGTTTAGTTAAAAGGTTGACATGATTAGTACTCATAAAAGGGGATATTTTCAAAGGAAGATAAACAGTAAAGAAATGTGTTGGTGGAAATGACTAGAAGCAACTCAACATTAGGCATCAAATTTTCTGATACAGAAGAGAGGTGATATGAAAAGTAGGCAAACAAAGAGTGATTTTGCAGCCCTGGTGACTGTGGGATGTTCACCTACCACGCACCAGCATATGCCTTGGTACTAAGTGTTTTAAGGGCTAATTTACGGTTCTGGGCTTCCCTGGTGGCTTAGACAATAACGAGTCTGCTTGTAGTGCAGGAGACCCAAGTTCGGTCCCTGGGTCAGGAAGATCCCCTGGAGAAGGGAATGGCCTCCCACTGCAGTATTCTTGCCTGGAGAATCCCACGGACAGAGGAGCCTGGTGGGCTGTAGTCCACGGGGTCGCAAAGAGTCAGACACGACTGAGCAACTAACACTTAGATCTCGCAACCATGCCACTATCAAGACTAACCCATGCATGAGGATTTTGTATAGCCAAGGTTCTATTGCATATTAAAGTGTTAAGAAAAAAATACCCAACACTTGGGAATGAGGCACAAGGGTGAAGATTGCATGTCCTTTCAGTGTTCTGAAGCATTAGCGGACATACCCAGTCACAGATCACATGATTCTCTAGCGAGGTGTATCTTTGTTGAACTTACTAATTTACTATTGATCAGGACCCAAATTCTGTGAAGTTAGATGTTCATTGTAGATCGATAACTTGCAAACAGTTTTTGTCTGATAATGAAGATAAACCTGAGATTTTGTAGTTTTATTGACCTATAGCATATTAATCCAGAGAAGGCAATGGCACCCCACTCCAGTACTCTTGCCTGGAGAATCCCATGGACGGAGGAGCCTGGTAGGCTGCAGTCCATGGGGTCGCAAAGAGTCGGACATGACTGAGCGTCTTCACTTTCACTTTTCACTTTCATGCATTGGAGAAGGAAATGGCAACCCACTCCAGTGTTCTTGCCTGGAGAATCCCAGGGATGGGGGAGCCTGGTGGGCTGCCGTCTATGGGTTCGCACAGAGTCAGACACAACTGAAGTGACTTAGCAGCAGCAGCAGCAGCAACATATTAACCAGTTACACACACACACACACACACACACACACACACATATATAAAAACAATCTTCTTTCAGTATTCTCTTTTATTGACTATATATACTTCAGGCTTTCCTATACTCCACTGAACTGGATGTGTCATCCTGCTGTTTTAAATTAATGATTTAAATAAATTTTTGACACATGCTCTATTTATATTTTTATGAGTGATGTTTTAACTCCTTGACAGTATATCCTAACAAACTAGCTATTAATGGGAATTTCCTTTCTTACTGTTTTCCTGCTTTGTCTAACAATTTTGTTTGTTATAATTTCAAAATTGATACATGTTTTACAGCTCTTTTATTCTTTTGATGTTGACATTCTATGAAGAGCAAAACCAAGTGTAGGTAGTCAAAAGCTTTAAGTCAAAAGCTGATTTTTTTTAGGCTGTTTAGTTGTGAACCTAATGATTTCAGTAAGACCCACATTTCTGAAATGTGTTATGTCAGTGTAAGCTAATGTAACACTTTCATAACAATTTTCATAATGTGATGGTGCAACTAAGTTGCTGTTTTTGAAGTTGTTTGAGTTTATGGAACATGACATAAAAAATTGTAGAAATGTTCCATTTAGTGTAACTAGCACTACAAATTAGGTTGTGATAAAATTTAGAGAACATGTTTTTTAATAATTATTGGGTTTTATACCGAAATTTTTAAAAGTATATTTCTCTCCATTCTTTACTCCTCATAAAATATTCTGACAAATCTTGCGTTAGAGAAGTGAGCTTTTTGTTAGGGATGGGATGTCTTAGACAGGATCCCAGAGTTGGATAATAGATTGAACTTATGACTTCCCTGGTGGCTCAGATGGTAAAGACTCTGCCTGTAATGCAGAAGACCTGAATTCAATCCCTCGGTTGGGAAGATCCCCTGGGGCAGGGCATGGCAACCCACTCCAGTATTCTTGCCTGGAGGATCCCCATGGACAGAGGAGCCTGGCGGGCTACAGTCCATGGGGTCACAAAGAGTCAGCCATGACTTTAAGGTCACCTGAGTCATTAAAGTTATGTGATTGTGAGGTTTTTATGAAACGTTTTTCAGATTATCCCTCCTCCTTTTGTTAAAAGCGTGCTTTCAGCTGTTTTAGATCTGCTTAACCAATATGTATTTAATATTTAATTAATATTAAATTTAATTTGAATGTAAATTGAATATTTAATTAATATTCAGTTCCTCTAGAAGGTAAGCTCCATAAAGACAAGGCCATGTCTGCCTAACTCACCTGTGTTTTCCAGGCACCTGGCACCCTATGCCTGGTACAGGGTAGGCCTGCAGCAAAGTATTTATGGGGTGACTTAATGACCACACGGAGAAGGCAATGGCACCCCACTCCAGTACTCTTGCCTGGAAAATCCCATGGACAGAGGAGCCTGGTAGGCTGCAGTCCATGGGGTTGCGAAGAGTCGGACACGACTGAGCGACTTCACTTTCACTTTTCACTTTCATGCATTGGAGAAGGAAATGGCAACCCACTCCAGTGTTCTTGCCTGGAGAATCCTAGGAACGGCGGAGCCTGGTGGACTGCCGTCTGTGGGGTCGCACAGAGTCGGGCACGACTGAAGCAACTTAGTAGTAGTAGTAGTAGTAGTAGTAATGACCACATGCTCACTTTCACTCCATTACAAAATAAGGACTGTGTTTAGACCTTGGTAATAGATGATTTCAAATGCTGCAAATGCTGATTGCATTTCATCCGGGGCCTTACCAACCTAGGGGAACCACAGAGACATGGCATAATCCTTGACGTTCTTTTTTTAGTTGTCTGTGTCAAACTCTTATTTTCTTCAGGGTTTTGTTTTTGCTTTAAACCAGCCTGTTTGTAAGTTACCAAAATGGAGAATAAATTGGTATGAAACAGTGGAGCAGTTACTATCGAGGCACACCTTTGGCTCTCAGGAGTTTTGGAAGATGACAGGCATGAGAACCCAGAAAATGCTGAGAGCGCTCAGAGAACAAAACCAACTGCTTGTACATAGCGAAAGCTCCAGCACCCCCAGTTCATTGTTGCTCCCTTCTTTTTCTCTCTCATCCTTAAATCCCTTCCCTTTTAACTGCCTCAGTTTCTTTTTCCGAAAATGAGTTCTTTTGGTGTTCTTTTGGTACTATGTAGGTCTCCAAGTTCAAGAAAGGTAATAAACTGCCTTTATCTGGGCACAACGTGAGGCTTTCTTTGCTGTTCAGGTTTTAGCTTCTTTTTCATAAAATGCCAAAAAATGAAGATATTTTTTAAAAATTCAGAGTATGTAGCTGTATTTATATTGAATATATCTATCTAAATTATCTAATAAATTTATAATTTTTGTCTATATAAACAACTTTTTAAACAGGGTTAGGACCCTAATCCTTCTAGTTCAGTGAGATCACATCTGTAAATATAATCGTTTTTAAAGCATCTATATATTTCTGTCTCTCATTAGAGTCACTGCATTGGTCAAATTCTTGATTTCTTTGATTCTCCATGTCATCCATGTTTGAGGACAGTTGCTCCCAAATATTTTGAAAGGATACTATTAATTCCCTTTTTTTCCCCCCCAGATTACCAAAATTACTAGAAAAATGTAACCTCTGTCCACTTGGCTCAGCTCAGCTAACAGGAAGGCGATCTGTGCCACTCCTCCCCAGATCAGTCATAGTCCTCTACATCCCGCATAACACAGTCTGCGAGTGGAAACATACCAGCTCTCCCAGAGATCATGTTACCAGTGACACTTGATGCAAGTTCGTGTTTATTGCATTGGGGATGCCATCCAACCATCTCATCCTCTGTCGCGCCCTTCTCCTCCTGCCTTCAATCTTTCCCGGCATCAGGGTCTTTTCCAATGTGTCGGCTGTTTGCATCTGGTGGCCAAAGTATTGAAGCTTCAACATCAGTCCTTCCAATGAGTATTCAAGATTGATTTCCTTTAAGATTGACTGATTTGATCTCCTTACAGTCCAAGGGACTCTCTAGTAATTGTTATTAGTTTATAAAAATGTTTTAGGTTATTGGTTTATAAAAAGTGTACCAAGTTCAAGGTATGTTTTTGCCTCTAGAAGCAATATTATTAATGTTAACAGATATTGTAAATACTGTTAATATTATAAACGATGGCTTTCACAGGACAGCCCACATAGCTCCTGTCTGGTGTTTGGTCAATTATCAGTCTAACCATTTCTCCATCCATCAAATACCTAGTAAGTTTCTATGTACCAAGCACCGCACCCTGCATCAGACTGTATTTGAATCAGTTATGATATGTTTACAGTAAGGCACAGTATATTAACATTTTGGCAACCTCCATCAGCTTAATAAGAGATTGCCTTTTAAATCTGTTTCCTTTAAAACATTCCCACAACTATTTATTGATGAACTACTTACTATATGCCAGGCCCTTTGCTTGTCATTAGGAATAAGACTGACCATGATAGCCTGCCTTTAAGTTGCTTAACAGCAGAACTGGAAGGAAAACAAGTTTGACTAAAGGAGAATGGAGGCAGGTGCCAATGTTTTCTGAAGCACTTTCTGGGCATTTTTGGAGACTTTTTATGCTAATGCCTTATTGTGACTCAGCCCCTTCAGAACTTAACCTCTGGAAAGGAGTGGTGGCTTCTGGGAGAACCAGCACTGGGTATTATAAATATGGCTCTTCAGCTTATCAGCTATGATGTGGCTCTTTTTTTTTTTTGTAACCTCTCAACCCAAAGAAAACTTTCTGGAGACCTTTGCATGAGATTTAAACGGGAGTGGAAGGAGAAAGGAGTTCGGCAGAGTGTGTTTCCAAGTATGGCATCTGAGGAATAAATGACCTAGATGGAAAGCTGGCAGGAAGGGGAGGCGTGCTCAAGCCTGGCACTGAGCAGCACACTGGGCCGCTTCCTCACGGTAGCCCTTCATTACAGGGCTGGGTAGTTGGCTGTCCAGTGCAAGACGGACAGGTACAAGGCTGCCGTTGGCTTATCAGAGTAAATAGGAAAGTCTGGATGATGGCCTAGGAGGGACTCCATGGCCTTACCACCTCCAGTCTCCCTTTTGCTCTCTCTGTGCCAGCTTGGGCACCATCCTGCCTCAGGACCTTTGCACATACTATGCCCTCGGCCTGGTCTGTGCTCCCCCCAGTTACTTGCACAGTTTATTCCCTCACCTCATTCAGGCCTCTGTTCACTGTCACCTCACTAGAGTCCTTCTCCAACCACCTGTTTTATTAATTTTATTTTTTGGTCATATCCTGCAACATATAGGGTCTCAGTTTCCCAACCAGGGATTGAACCCAGGCCCCCTGCATTGGAAGCACAGAGTCTTAACCATCAGACCACCAGGGAAGTCCCTCCAACCACCTGTTTTATTTTTTATTTCATTATTGTTATGTTTAAATTTATCGTCTTAACCATGTATTCCTGTGCTGGGTCTTCATTGCTTTGTGCAGGCTTTCTCTAGTTTTGGGGAGCTGAGGCTGCTCTCCAGTTGCAGTGGCTTCTCTTGTTGCAGGGCGTGGGCTCTGGGCGTGCAGGCTTCTGTAGTTCTGGCTCGTGGGCTCAGAGTTGTAGCTCTCAGGCTGTGTGGTTCAGACTCAGTAGTTGTGGTTAATAGACTTTGTTGCTCCGCAACATGTGGGATCTTCCTGGACCAAAAATCAAACCAGTGTCCCCTGCGTTGCAAGGCAGATTCTTAACCACTGGACCACCAGGGAACCGCCCCCTTTTTTTTGAGATCTTAAGCTTTTTATTTTATATTGGGGTGTAGCTGATAGTTTCAAGTGGACAGCAAAGCGACTCACCATACATATGCATGTATCCATTCTCCCCCAAACTCCCCTCCCATCCATGTTGCCACATAACATTGAGCAGTTTCCTGTGCTATACAGTAGGTTGATTTTCCATTTTAAATATAGCAGTGTGTGTATATATCCCATCCCAAACTCCTTCACTATCCCTATCCCCCATCCTTCTCCCCATTCCCCCCCAACCCTAGTTTGTTTTTTAAGTCTGTGTTTCTGTTTCTGTTTTGTAAATAAGTTCATTTGTATCTTTTTAGATTCTGCATTTAAAGGGTGATGTACAATGTTTCTGCTTCTCTATCTGACTTCATTCAGTTTGACACTCTCTACGTCCATCCATGTTGCTGTAAATGGCATTATTTCATTCTTTTTAATGGCTGGGTAATATTTCATTGTATATATGTGTCATATCTTCTTTATCCATTCCTCTGTCAATGGACATTTATCCAACCACCTATTTTTTTAATTTATGTTAAATGAAACAAAGGTGACTATTTTTAAAGATAAAAGGTACAACTCACAAAGAAGGTAGACATCATAAACTGTTAGACACTTAACAACAAAGAAACAAAGTTATAAAGCACAAATCAGAAGTATAACAACCACCTGTTTTAAATAGCACTCCCTCTCTGTCCCTCTGAGCTTTATAGCACTTCAGTTCAGTTCAGTTCAGTTCAGTCACTCAGACGTGTCCGACTCTTTGCGACCCCATGAATCGCAGCACACCAGGCCTCCCTGTCCATCACCAACTCCCGGAGTTCACCCAGACCCACGTCCATCGAGTCAGTGATGCCATCCAGCCATCTCATCCTCTGTCGTCCCTTTCTCCTCCTGCCCCCAATCCCTCCCAGCATCAGGGTCTTTTCCAATGAGTCAGCTCTTCACATGAGGTGGCCAGAGGAGTTTCAGCTTTAGCATCATTCCTTCCAAAGAAATCCCAGGGCTGATCTCCTTTAGAATGGACTGGCTGGATCTCCTTGCAGTCCAAGGGACTCTCAAGAGTCTTCTCCAACACCACAGTTCAAAAGCATCAATTCTTCGGTGCTCAGCCTTCTTCACAGTCTAACTCTCACATCCATACATGACCACAGGAAAAACCATAGCCTTGACTAGACGGACCTTTGTTGGCAAAGTAATGTCTCTGCTTTTGAATATGCTATCTAGGTTGGTCATAACTTTCCTTCCAAGGAGTAAGCGTCTTTTAATTTCATGGCTGTAATCATCATCTGCAGTGATTTTGGAGCCCAAAAAAATAAAGTCTGACCCTTTTTCCACTGTTTCCCCATCTATTTCCCATAAAGTGATGGGACGGGATGCCATGATCTTCATTTTCTGAATGTTGAGCTTTAAGCCAACTTTCTCACTCTCCACTTTCACTTTCATCAAGAGGCTTTTTAGTTCCTCTTCACTTTCTGCCTAAGGGTGGTGTCATCTGCATATCTGAGGTTATTGATATTTCTCCCGGCAATCTTGATTCCAGCTTGTGTTTCTTCCAGTCCAGTGTTTCTCATGATGTACTCTGCATATAAGTTAAATAAGCAGGGTGACAATATACAGCTTTGACGTACTCCTTTTCCTATTTGGAACCAGTCTGTTGTTCCATGTCCAGTTCTAACTGTTGCTTCCTGACCTGCATACAGATTTCTCAAGAGGCAGGTCAGGTGGTCTGGTATTCCCATCTCTTTCAGAATTTTCCACAGTTTCTTGTGATCCACACAGTCAAAGGCTTTGGCATAGTCAATAAAGCAGAAATAGATGTTTTTCTGGAACTCTCTTGCTTTTTCCATGATCCAGCGGATGTTGGCAATTTGATCTCTGGTTCCTCTGCCTTTTCTAAAACCAGCTTGAACATCAGAAGTTCACGGTTCACATATTACTGAAGCCTGGCTTGGAGAATTTTGAGCATTACTTTACTAGCGTGTGAGATGAGTGCAATTGTGTGGTAGTTTGAGCATTCTTTGGTATTGCCTTTCTTTGGGGTTAGAATGAAAACTGACCTTTTCCAGTCCTGTGGCCACTGCTGAGTTTTCCAAATTTGCTGACATATTGAGTACAGCACTTTCACAGCCTGATCTTTTAGAATTTGAAATAGCTCAATGGGAATTCCATCACCTCCACTAGCTTTGTTCATAGTGATGCTTTCTAAGGCCCGCTTGACTTCACGTTCCAGGATGTCTGGCTCTAGGTCAGTGATCACACCATCGTGATTATCTGGGTTGTGAAGATCTATTTTGTACAGTTCTTCACTTAACTATTACCTAACATTTATTCTCTGTCTCCTTCAACGAGAATGTACGTTCCATGAGAGCAGCTCTTTGCTTGCTCCACAGCCCCTATTTCCTGTGACCAGAACACCCCCTGCACATAGTAGAAGGAATTAGGAGGTTCACTTCCAAAGAAGAGGCTTTTGGCCTAGAAAATGCTTTTTCCTAGAACTCTCTTAAGGAGGAGTATTTTCAGCCTGTCACTTGCTTGTATTCACTTTCAAGACCACTCTAGGTGGGAGAGGGTACAGTTGGTAGTGGTATTCTAATTTTTCTAGAAAGTTGTGGGTTTGGGTCATTTTTAATTGCATTACTTTCAGATCATTTGCTCTGTTTTTCTATTTCCAACTTTTTATTTTTATAAATTCAAAATCTGCAGAAAAATTTCCAGAATAGTTCAGTGAACACCCATATGACTTTCACTTCGATGTGCCACTTGCTACTGTTTGGTCACACTTGCTTTATCTCTCTCTATATATATATCAGTCAGTTCAGTGTAGCTTTGACTATACAGACCTTTGTCAGCAAAGTAAAGCCTCTGCTTTTTAATATGCTGTCTAGGTTGGTCATAGCTTTTCTCCAAAGTAACAAGCATCTTTTAATTTCATGGCTGCAGTCACCATCTGCAGTGATTTTGGAGTCCAAGAAAATAGTCTGTTACTTTCCATTATTTGCCCATCTATTTGCTGTGAAGTGATGGGACCAGATGCCATGGTCTTAGTTTTTTGAATGTTGAGTTTTAAGCCAACTTTTTCACTCTCCTCTTGCACTTTCATCAAGAGGCTCTTTAGTTCCTCTTCACTTTCTACCATAAGGGTGGTGTCATCTGCATATCTGAGGTTATTGATATTTTTCCTGGCAGTCTTGATTCCAACTTGTGATTTATCCAGTCAGATATTTCACATGATGTACTCTGCATATAATTTAAATAAGCAGGGTGACAATATACAGCCTTGACATACTCTTTTCTCAATTTTGAACCAGTCTGTTCTTCCATGTCTGATTCTAACTGTTGCTTCTTGACCTGCATACAAATTTCTCAGGAGGCTGGTAAGGTGATCTGGTATTCCCATCTCTAAAAATTTTTCACAGTTTATTGTGATCCACACAGTTAAAGGCTTAGTGTAATCAATGAAGTGGAAGTAGATGTTTTTCTGGAATTCTCTTGCTTTTGCCTAGCTTGGAGAATTTTGAGCATTACTTTGCTAGCAGGTGAGATGAGTACAATTGTGCAGTAGTTTGAGCATTCTTTGGCATTGCCTTTCTTTGGGATGGAATGATAATTGATCTTTTCCAGTCCTGTGGCCACTGCTGATTTTCCCAAATTTGCTGGCATATTGAGTGTAGCACTTTCACAGAATCATCTTTCAGGATTTGAAATAGCTCAACGAGAATTCCATCCCCTCCACTAGCTTTGTCTGTAGTGATGTTTCCTAAGGTCCACTTGACTTCCCACTCCAGGATGTCTGGCTCTAGGTGAGTGATCACACCATAGTGGTTATCTGGGTCATTAAGATATCTTTTGTTTTGTTCTTCTGTAGATTTTTGCCACCTCTTCTTAATATCTTCTGCTTTTCTTAGGTCCATACCTTTCCTTTATTATGCTCATCTTTGCATGAAATGTTCCCTTGGTATCTCTAATTTTCTTGAAGAGATCTCTAGTCTTTCCCATTCTATTGTTTTTCTCTATCTGTTTGCATTGATCACTTAGGAAGGCTTTCTTATCTTTCTTTGCTGTTGTTTGGAACTCTGCATTCAAATAGGTATATCTTTCCTTTTTTCCTTTGCCTTTAGCTTCTCTTCTTTTCTCAGCTATTTGTAAGGCCTCCTCAGACACCCATTTTGCCTTTTTGCATTTCTTTCTCTTGGGGATGGTTTTGATCACTGCCTTCTGTACAGTGTTAGGAACCTTTGTCCATATTTCTTCAGGCACTCTGTCAGATCTAATCCCTTGAATCTATTTGTCACTTCCACTGTATAATTGTAAGGGATTTGATTTAAGTTGTACCTGAGGGGTCTAGTGGTTTTCCCCACTTTCTTCAATTTAAGTCTGAATTTTGTAATAAGTCATTCATGATCTGAACCACAGTCAGCTCCTGGTATTGTTTTTGTTGACTGTATAGAGCTTCTCCATCTTTGGCTGCAAAGAATATAATCAATCTGATTTCGATATTGACCGTATGGTGATGTCCATGTGTAGAGTGTTGTTGGAAGAGGATGTTTGCTATGATCAGCACATTCTCTTGGCAGAAGTCTGTCAGCCTTTGCCCTGCTTCATTTTGTACTCCAAGGCAAAACTTCCCTTTTACTCCAGGTATCTCTTGACTTCCTACTTTTGCATTCCAGTCGTCTATGAAGAAAAGGACATCTTTTGTTTTGTTTTGTTTTATACACACACACACACACACACACACACACTATTACAGACCTCACTGTTTAAGAGGTCTGTACTGGAGACCTCTTTTAAATAGTACTAAAGAACTATTTAAGAATAAGCTGCAGATATGACCCATCACCTTTCAATACTTCAGTTTGTCTTCCCTAGAAAGGAGATACAGTTACCATATTCAGTAAAAGTAACATTGATACAGTATCATTAGCTAATATGCAGACCTGTCTCAGTAATGTCCTTTTCAACAGTAATATCCGTAAAAGAGCAAAAAGGAAGTCTCAATCCAGGAAAAAGTCTGGGATCACACATTCCATTTAGTTATCAAGCCCCTTTTGTCTTGCTCAGTTCTTCTTTGTCTTTCATAACAGTAACATCTTTGAAAAGTACAGGCCATTTGATTTATAAAATGTCCCTCAATGTGGGCTTATTTCTATTTCTTTATAATTAGAGTCAGGTTATAGATTTAGGGGGCAGGAATATCACGTAAGTGCTATTATATCCTTCTGCATGCATCACCTCAGCAGATACATATGTCAGGTGGTCCTGTTGTTGGTGATGTTAAACTTGATCACTTGATTAATGTAGTGTCCAGTAGAGTTCTCCTCTGTAAAAGTGCATTTTTCCTCTTGTAATATGTAAGTAGTATGTGGAGGGATACTGCTGCTATTGCTAAGTCGCTTCAGTCGTGTCCGACTCTGTGCGACCCCACAGACGGAAGCCCACCAGGCTCCCCCGTCCCTGGGATTCTCCAGGCAAGAACACTGGAGTGGGTTGCCATTTCTTCTCCAATGCATGAAAGTGAAAAGTCAAAGTGAAGTCGCTCAGTCGTGTCCGACTCTTAGCAACCCCATGGACTACGGCCCACCAGGCTCCTCCATCCATGGGATTTTCCAGGCAAGAGTACTGGAGTGGGGTGCCATTGCCTTCTCTGGAGGGATACTGCATCAGTGTGTAAATATCTTAGCACCCTGACAAACGTTTACTTCATGGCTTTAGGATTCCTGGAGATTCTTGCCTGAATCCACTATAATTTTGGTGGTTGCAAAATGGTAATTTTCTAACTCTTTCATTCTTTAGGTAGTTATAAAATGGCCTTCTTTTGGGCTTCCCTGCTGGCTCAATAGTAAAAAAAAAAAAAATCTGCCTGCCAATGCAGGAGACAAGGGTTCGATCCCCAGGAAGATTCCATGTGCCACAGAGTAACAAAGCCTGTGAGCCACACTGCTGAGCCTGTGCTCTAGAGCCCAGGAGCCCTAGAGCCTGTGCTCTGCACCTAGAAGCCACCGCAATGGGAGGCCCACACATTGCGAGGAAGATGAGCCCCTGCTCTCCGCAGCTAAAGAAAAGCCCACGCAGCAAAGACCCAGCACAGCCAAAAACATAAATAAAATTGTATTAAAAAATAAAAAATAGTAAAATGGCCTTCTTTTTAAAGAAGAACTTCCTCTTACCCATTCATCTGTTTGTTATAAATTTAGACTCATGGCTGCTTTTCTTTAAATTCAGTGTGTTATACTCCCCACTATCATTCATTTTGATGCTCAGATCATCCTAGACTTGGCCTTAACTACACTGATCCCTGGCATGTGGGGAGAAATGCCTAATCCCAGGGGTAAGAAATATTTTTCATCCAGTCACAGTGCTTCTGAAATTTTAATTGTGTCCAAATCACCTGAGGTCCCAGACTCTGCATTCCTCACAAGCTCCCTCATGGCACTGATGCTGACGGTTTCTGGGACTGTCAGCTGAAGGAGCAAAAGCATAGGAATCTGTAGGCAGATCTGGAAGACTTAAAACTGTCTTGCTCTTCCTGTATTTCCATGAAAAATTCCCCTCGTTAACATGAAAGAGACTGATCTTCTGAAGAGTGCATGAGCTCTGTGAGGCAGGGGGAGAGGAGAGGAGAGCTACACCCCTGTTACTCCATTCCCAGAAGTCAGGATGATAAGGAAAGCGCTGTTCCACCCACTCATCTTATTTGTGCATTTCCCTAGAAATCCTGCCACTTTAGGGTGCTGGCTTCAGCTGATTCTTGGGACCCTGGCAGGAGTGACAGCCTTAGTGGAGGGTGTCCCTGCTGGTGGTCTCTGTTAGTCAGATGGAACTTAGGTAGTTTAAACTGTCCTCATCCAAAAGTAAATGTTCTTTTTTTTTTCCTTTTCTTTGTCCCTCTGTTGGAGTTAAAAGCTTCCTGTCATTAGTAGATTTTGGTAGCTCTAAGTCAAATAATTTCCTTTTCCCCATTAAAAGCTATTTTTTGACAGATGGTTGTCGGCCCCTTGGCCACCTGCAGTTTGTGACCACTACATTCATAAAAATTCCAAGTGTTTGTGCTATTTCGTACTGTTTAATCATCCTGTTTACTCTGTTTACATCTTTATCAGCAAGTTTTTTTCCTAATGTAATTTCATTTACCCATCTGTCCTCTGGCTTTTATATTTCCCCTTCTTCATCCTATTAAGAACTGTTGGGCGGCGGGGTACAAAAAAAAAAAAAAAAAGAATTGATGGGATCTTCCCTACGGAAGAAGTGAACTTCACAAGCATGGGAATCCCTGTATGGTGGTCTTAGAGGACACATAACACATCAAAGGACATGTAATCTTGTCTGCTGAAGGTTTGTGTCCTCCAGCATTCTTGTGGTGAAGTCATATCTCCACTCACCAATATGATGGTGTTCAAAGGTGGCCCTTTGGGGCTTCCCTGGTGGCTCCTACAGTAAAGAATCTGCCTGTAATGTAGGAGACCTGGGTTTGATCCCTGGAGAAGGGAATGGCTCCCCACTCCAGTATTCTTGCCTGCAGAATTCCATGGACAGAGAAGCCTGGCAGGCTATAGTCCATGGGGTCGCATAGAGTCAAACATGACTGAGTGACTAACGCACACACAAGGTTAGACGAAGTGCTAAGGGTGGATCCCTTATGAAAGTGAAGTCGCTCAGTCGTGTCCGTCTCTTTGCAACCCAATGGACTATATCCTACTAGGCTCCTCTGTCCATGGGATTTTCCAGGCAAGAGTACTGGAGTGGGTTGCCATTTCCCTCTCCAGGGGATCTTCCCAACCCAGGGAACAAAGCCGGGTCTCCCGTGTTGCAGGCAGACTTACCATCTGAGCCACCAGGGAAGCCTTCATGATTATGCCTTTATAAGAATCATGTGAGCTTGATGCCTCTGTTCTGCTCTTGGCATATGTGACATTACAGTGGTGGTGGGCCACCTGCAAACTAGAGATGGCTCTGCTCTCACCAGCACCCAGGTATGGTGCCACCCTGACCTTGGACTTCCAACCTCCACAGCTGTGAGAAATAAGTTTCTGTCATTTATAAACCATCCCTTTTATACTCTTTTGTTCTAGCAGCCTGAACTGAGGTGCCTGCTGATGTCAAGTTATAAGCATCCTCGTTTAGCCAGGTCCCAGTCAGCCTTTGGTGAAGGCAATGGCACCCCACTCCAGTACTCTTGCCTGAAAAGTCCCACAGGCGGAGGAGCCTGGTGGGCTGCAGTCCATGGGGTCGCACAGAGTCGGACACGACTGAAGCAACTTAGCAGCAGCAGCAGCAGTCAGCCTTGGGGGAGTGAGTGAGTGAGTTTGGAATCAGTGTGCACGTGCCAAATCATTTAAGGGAGTTCAGAAGATCTACAAAATGAGTGTTTGTTTTTGTTTGTTTGAATCTCTACCATTTGTACCTTTTGCTGTTTCTCACAAGTCATCTCACAGATGATAATAGTAGTAGACTTCAGAAAAGCTTGGGCACCTTCTGACCTATGAATGATTTACGACTTCCTATGTCCCAGGGCTCTCCCTTAGCTTCCCTCCTTATCCCAGAAGGCTGGCCCTCACCTCCCTGCTGAGAGGTGCTTGGTCCTCTTCCCCTTATTGTATAGTATCTACCTGCTGCTCCAGCAGCTAAGTGCCAGAAAGTGCCCTTTTTCTTATGATTCATCCCATGGTCACAGCATTTACTCATGTGCTCCTTGAACTGCATGAAGTTGGTAGGGAGTTCGTCCTCCCCCTCTGAGTAATATATGTATTCCAGACGGGTGTTTAATATAGCTACACTGTATCTAAAAGCTAATCTGGCAGTCTCCTAGAAAGATGCATCAGCAAGTTGTTGTTGTTTAGTCACCAAGTTGTGTCTGACTCTTTTGCGACCTGGTGGACTGTAGCCCACCAGGCTCTTCTGTCCATAGAATTTTCCAGGCAAGAATACTGGAGTGGGTTGCCATTACCTTCTCCAGGGGATCTTCCTGATCAAGGGATTGAGCCCGAGTCTCTTGCATTGGCAGGCGGATTCTTTACTGCTGAGCCACATCAACAAGTAGATACCCTTTAAACAGTGTTCTTTTTTAGAGGTTGCCACCTGAAGATTTCTGCTATCAAGCTGTATAATTGGCTTAGCCCAGTAAGAGATGATTGTCCCACAGAGGCTCCTCATTGCCATAGAAGCACAGGGACATCGGAGCCTGCGGTCTGTGTGGGCCACTGTGAGGGGGCTCAGGGACGTGACTGTGGCTGGGTGCCAGGGCCCTGTGGAGAGCAGAGAGGCTGCCGCACTGCCTCGTGCTAGACACCTGGTACTGATTAGACCACACCTGCTCTCTGCTATTTGGTCCCTCCCTTTCTCTCTCTTGTGAGTTGCTCTTAAAAAAAAATTCACTGAAAGTCAGAAATGCTTCAGATTCTGACCCAGATGTCTGTGTATCTTTTTGACTTCTCAAAACTGTATTTGAATTCCGATGGTACTCAGAGAACAGGTTTCACCTCATTCAAATGTAAAAGAATAAATAGCTCATCCTGACACTGAAAAATTCTCAGACAGACGAGGTGCTTCAGAAAAACCTCTGCCAGACCACGGCGGCATCCTTGAAAGTGCCCCCAAAGAGTATTTAAAGGGCAGGTCCTAGGAAGTGTTTGTTACATAAATGAACCAGAGCCGAAAAGAATGGCAGCTGAGTGCATTTTATTTTCATTTGCCATCTTATCAGCCTTTTCAGAACATCATTTTGATTCCAACAAATTGGGATGCCTCATTCTGTTTCCAGTGCTGTGTTTGAACACTGCTCGAGTGTCAGTCCCTGGCTGTTTACACTCGCATATGCATGGACTGGTGATATCCAAACACAGAAATGCCTGCTTAGTTGGTGTGATCAGCTGGGGAAATAGGTTGTCCAGTTGAGGAATACTCTGGATGTTATGTGCGCCTTAACTTTTACCCCAGAAGTCTTGAGGTGATGGCCCAAGTGTCACGACGGTGTGCCGCGTTCATTTTACCTACAGTATTCTGGGAGATTGTCATACATTCCGCCAGCATGATTGAGCATCTGCTCAGCTCACAGACATGTGCTGGGTCCTGGGTGTCCCTGACTCCAGGGTGTTTGTTGCCTGACCTGGTAGACTGGATAAACACCAAACAAACATCA
The DNA here is from genome assembly GCF_055505025.1 of Bos grunniens. Taxonomy (NCBI): domain Eukaryota; kingdom Metazoa; phylum Chordata; class Mammalia; order Artiodactyla; family Bovidae; genus Bos; species Bos grunniens. The sequence continues at coordinate 13,179,773 of NC_141190.1, forward strand.
GTACTCATCCTGAACTCTTTTAGTATTCAGGTGCACAGAGCTCCAGCAGTTCTCAGAGCAGAGGCACTCAAAAGAGGTGGGAAGGCTGGAAAAAGGAATAGTTTGAGAAGATGTAGAATTTCAGTTGGCCTTCCTGGAGGGTGAGAAGGAGGAAATAGAGCATTCCATGTGGTGGGCAGTGCTATAAATAAGCCAGGGTTAGGGGCTGGTTTTCACATTGTGTTTGCGGGACGGTGAGAAGTCCGCTTGAGCTGTGGAGGAGAGGTGCTGTGTTGGAGAGTGGAACTAGGGTGATGAAGCTTGTCTGGTTCTGGGCCCCAGAAGCACTGTGCTTATACAGAGCCAAGGGGTCTGGAAGGTTGTCCAGTAGCACAGGGGCTGTCCTAGAACTGCCCTGCTGGTCCCACACCTGCTTCCATCCATCGTGTGCTGTATGGTCCTGATTGTCATGCAAGCTCTGTGTGCCATGGCTTCATCTGTTAAACGAGGCCATGAGTTTATTTATCTCACAGGGTCGCTGTTAAGAAATAGGAGAATCATAAAGCACTTAGCACAGTGCTGAGTACTTGGGAGTGCTCATTACATCATTCTTTGTTGAGCAAGGAGACAACTAGTGGCTTTAGAAAGCTGATTCGGGTTGAGTGACATTTGAGGAGGGTTCATGGAGTTGCCTTTTGCCTAGATGGAGTCTGAGATAGGATTTTAAAGGTGTTACTAAAATTCTAGCCTTTGCGTACAAGAAGGCATATGAATGTATGGAGGATGACGTGTTAAGTGAGGCCATTCTGTTTTCACCGCCATCTCCATTCCACAGATTTTTAGGAAAGATCATGCTTGGCAGTCACTCAGAAATGACTGGGTCAGAGTAAGTGGCAGTGTCCCATAACAGCACAGAACACTCTTATGCTGGTCAGAGGAAATGAATTATTGGACCAGAAGTAACTGGAAGTTTATTTGCTTTTTTTCCCTCCTTCTTGGTTAATATTTTATACTGTGTACCCAGAGGCTGCTGTACTGACAGGGATGAGATAGAGAACTGAATAATCAAAATGGAAAGTAACTGTGAATATCCCTAAAAGAATTGTACTGTCTAACTGCAGCGACTCATGCATGCTACTTCTGTCTGCTTTTATGCTTTGGGTGGGTAAGATCATGGAAGGCAGATCCCTATATAATGACAACAATTCTATTTCATACCTTTTCTTGAAGCTTTTCTTTGAACTATAAAAAATGTAGCTGAAAGTCAGCTGAATTCATTGATGTAGTAGGAAGTTTGCTTTTTTTTTTTCTAAGCTTGATGTGGTCTCTCTTTGTAAAAATATGAAAAAAAAAGTTGCACTTCAGTCCTGTCTTCGTGGTAGAAACTATATGAAAAAACCTACAGCATGAACATTGCACCTCATGAAGAAACGGCATCTTCAGAGCAGAACACTACAAACACTCACATTCTTGTTTCGCACAACACTTTACCTCCAGACAAGTGCTGCTTGTCTGTTTTTTTATTCTAAATATTATAGATATTAGCATATGTGGTAGAGAGTGTTCTTAGGTGCAATTCAAAGGGTTTCCAGGATCAGGGTTTACAAATGCCAGTAGCCATGGTATAGCGCTCCAAATATAATGCAAGACGTCAACTGACACCACCAGTTGCAAATCAGTCTTGATGATATTTGTGTCTAATGAAACATGAGATAATCAGTTAAAAGTGAATATGACTCTAATGTTTGAAGAAATACATCTCCTTAGTTCCTAGCTTATGCAGTCCTTAAAATATACCATGCATATGGGTGAGTGCATATTTGTATGTGATTTGTACTTAGTCGCTCAGTCATGTCCAACTCTTTGCCACCTTATGGACTATAGCCCGCCAGGCTCCTCTGTCCATGGGATTATCCAGGCAAGCATACTGGAGTGGGTTGCCATGCCCTCCTCCAAGGGATCTTCCCAACCCAAGGATCCAACCCAGGTCTCCCACATTGCAGGCGAATTCTTTACCGTCTGAGCCACCAGGGAAGTCCACATATATGTATACATGTATGTTAATGTATATATGTATAAAGTAATCTCTGTAACTGTGTGGCTATATGTAGTACAAATTAGTTCTATGCCAGATATTGTAAGTATTAATCTATGTCAGATTCCTTTGAACTGATCCAAAAGAATATCTCGAGTTAAGTACAATATAACTCAGTTTTAAAATAACCATTTTGGCTTATACACTTGGGAAATTACATTAATAATAATATGAATGGGGATTCACTACCCTTCCCTTAGCTTTCTCTCAGCTCCATTCATACACCACATGTTTCTCCACACGTGTTAGCCTTTTGGTGAGTCCATTCATCTGTTTTTCCATCATGGCTGTCTGCAAATCAGTACTGCCAGAAATACAGTATCCAGTTCAACTGGATTCTCAGTACTGGGTTAAAAATCCTTCTATCTGTGCCTGAACAAATTCTCTCTCATTTCCTGTAGCCATCATCTTAAATGTGATCAGTGTCCTTAACTTCTTGAACCCGGTGGTAGCTGAGTTATAGTCCCCTCTGGTGGAAACATCCCTGGAGAGAATTTCCCCTCCCCTGAAACGTGCCATTCAGGTGCCACTGCTCCAGTCTCTGCATCCCTCGTCACATGACCATCTTCTCTCTGTGCATCTGTGTCTTCATGTGATGTTCTCCCTGTCTGTCTGTCTCCTCTTCTTATAAGAACACACTGCCACTGCTGCTGCTAAGTCGCTTCAGTCGTCTCTGACTCTGTGCGACCCCATAGACAGCAGCTCACCAGGCTCCCCCATCCCTGGGTTTCTCAAAGCAAAAGCCCCACTGCTCTAGTATGACCTCATTGTACTTGGTGATACCTTCAAAGACCTTTTCTGACCGGAAAATGTCAGTTTTCATTCCAATCCCAAAGAAAGGCAATGCCAAAGAATGTTCAAACTACTGCACAATTGCACTCATCTCACACACTAGCAAAGTAATGCTGAAAATTCTCCAAGCCAGGCTTAAATAGTATGTGAACCATGAACTTCCAGATGCTCAAGCTGGATTTAGAAAAGGCAGAGGAACCAGAGATCAAATTGCCAACATCCGTTGGATCAGAGAAAAAGCAAGAGAGTTCCCGAAAAATACCTACTTTTGTTTTATTGACTATGCCAGAGCCTCTGACTGTGTGGAGCACAACAAACTGTGGAAAATTCTTAAAGATATGGGAATACCAGACCACCTGACCTGCCTCCTGAGAAATCTGTATGCAGGTCAAGAAGCAACAGTTAGAACTGGACGTGGAGCAAAAGACTGGTTCCAGACTGGGAAAGGAGTACATCAGGGTTGTATATTGTCAATCTTCTAATTTAACATATTCAGAATACATCATGTAAAATGCTGGGTTGGATGAAGCACAAGCTGGAATCAAGATTCCTGGGAGAAATATCAATCAGATCAGATCAGATCAGATCAGTTGCTCAGTCGTGTCTGACTCTTTTCGACCCCATGAATCACAGCATGCCAGGCCTCCCTGTCCATCACCAACTCCTGGAGTTCACTGAGACTCACGTCCATCGAGTCAGTGATGCCATCCAGCCATCTCATCCTCTGTCACCCCCTTCTCCTCCTGCCCCCAATCCCTCCCAGCATCAGAGTCTTTTCCAATGAGTCAATTCTTCGCATGAGGTGGCCAAAGCACTGGAGTTTCAGCTTTAGCATCATTCCTTCCAAAGAAATCCCAGGGCTGATCTCCTTCAGAATGGACTGGTTGGATTTCCTTGCAGTCCAAGGGACGCTCAAGAGTCTTCTCCAACACCACAGTTCAAAAGCATCAATTCTTCGGTGCTCAGCCTTCTTCACAGTCCAACTCTCACATCCATACATGACCACAGGAAAAACCATAGCCTTGACTAGATGGACCTTTGTTGGCAAAGTAATGTCTCTGCTTTTGAATATGCTATCTAGGTTGGTCATGACTTTCCTTCCAAGGAGTAAGCGTCTTTTAATTTCATGGCTGCAGTCACCATCTATAATGATTTTGGAGCCCAGAAAAATAAAGTCTGACCCTTTTTCCACTGTTTCCCCATCTATTTCCCATGAAGTGGTGGGACCAGATGCCATGATCTTCATTTTCTGAATGTTGAGCTTTAAGCCAACTTTCTCACTCTCCTCTTTCACTTTCATCAAGAGGCTTTTTAGTTCCTCTTCACTTTCTGCCATAAGGGTGGTGTCATCTGCATATCTGAGGTTATTGATATTTCTCCCGTCAATCTTGATTCCAGCTTGTTTTTTCCAGTCCAGCATTTCTCATGATGTACTCTGCATAGAAGTTAAATAAATAGGATGACAATATATAGCCTTGACGATCTCCTTTTCCTATTTGGAACCAGTCTGTTGTTCTATGTCCAGTTCTAACTGTTGCTTCCTGACCTGCATACAGATTTCTCAAGAGGCAGGTCAGGTGGTCTGGTATTCCCATCTTTCAGAATTTTCCACAGTTTATTGTGATCCACACAGTCAAAGGCTTTGGCATAGTCAATAAAGCAGAAATAGATGTTTTTCTGGAACTCTCTTGCTTTTTCCATTATCCAGTGGATGTTGGCAATTTGATCTCTGGTTCCTCTGCCTTTTCTAAAACCAGCTTGAACATCAGGAAGTTCACGGTTCACATACTGCTGAAGCCTGGCTTGGAGAATTTTGAGCATTACTTTACTAGTGTGTGAGATGAGTGCAATTGTGCGGTAGTTTGAGCATTCTTTGGCATTGCCTTTCTTTAGGATTGGAATGAAAACTGACCTTTTCCAGTCCTGTGGCCACTGCTGAGTTTTCCAAATTCGCTGGCATATTGAGTGCAGCACTTTCACAGCATCATCTTTCAGGATTTGGAATAGCTCAACTGGAATTCCATCACCTCCACTAGATTTGTTCGTAGTGATGCTTTCTAAGGCCCACTTGACTTCACACCTCACATTACACCACCCTTATGGCAGAAAGCAAAGAAGAACTAAAGAACCTCTTGATGAAAATGAAAGAGGAGAGTGAAAACATTGGCTTAAAATTCAACATAGAGAAAACTAAGACCATAGCATCCGGTCCCATCACTTCATGGCAAATAGATGGGGAAACAACAGAAAACAGTGACAGACTTTATTTTCTTGGGCTCCACAGTCACTGCTGATGGTGACTGCAGCCTTGAAATCAAAAGATGCTTGCTCCTTGGAAGAAAAGTTATGACCAACCTAGACAGCATATTAAAAAGCAGAGACATTACTTTCCTGACAGAGGTTCGTCTAGTCAAAGCTATGGTTTTTCCAGTGGTCATGTGTGGATGTGAGAGTTGGACTATGAAGAATTGATGTTTTTGAACTGTGGTGTTGGAGGGGACTCTCATGGTGTTGGAGGAGACTCTTGAGAGTCCCTTGGACTGCAAGGAGATGCAACCAGTCCATCCTAAAGGAAATGAGTCCTGACTATTCATTAGAAGAACTGATGCTAAAGCTGAGACTCCAGGACTTTGGCCACCTGATGCGAAGAACTGACTCATTTGAAGAGCCCCTGATGCTGGGAAAGATTGAAGGCGGGAGGAGAAGAGGACGACAGAGGATGAGATGGTTGGATGGCATCACAGACTCGATGGACATAAGTTTGAGCAAGATCCGGGAGTTGGTGATGGACATGGAAGCTTGGTGTGCTGCAGTCCATGGGGTCACAAAGAGGTGGACACAACTGAGCGATTGAACTGAACTGAGTCATATTAAATTAAGAACCCCGCTACTCTAGTTCGTCATTGTACTTGGTGATACTTTCAAAGACCTTTTCTCCAAATTAAGTCACATTCACAGAAAAATATAAAAGTAGAGAGTTTTATATTTGTATTTTTTATGTGCATATTTTGGGGCATACAATTCAACCCTTAGCAGGCATTTAGAAGAAATCTGTGCAGATATATAACATGTAATATTTAACCCTTAATGTGGAATATTTAAATAATGAGGTTAATGAGTAAAGTATAAAAGTGAGAAATATTCACATTGTTGTTGAGTATGGATATTATAAATATCAACTTTTAAAAGTTAAATTCTATGTATCCGGTTTTATTAATGACTGGTGTTTATTGTTGGATACTTCTGAAGTTAACTAACTTATATAATGACTTCATACAAGTATTCATGCCTGTGCTAATAAATTCAGTTTCTAATTACAGAAATTGTTTCTTCTGCCAGTAGAAGTGAGTACTTCACTTAAAACTTCAGACTTCACTGGTAAAGAGGGTTAAAGAACAAATTGTTCAGGAACTCCACTGTAAAGGAAATGGTGACATGCTAATTTATAATCATCATATTCCAATTAACTTCCTTGTCAATATTCATGATAAGTATCATCCTCTGAAATTTTAAGAAGTGAAACACCATTGTAAGTTGTTCAAATCAAGAACAATTCTTGACAAAATTTACCTCTTAAAAGCATAAGCAAATACATGTAATTACATCTCTTCCTTGGACTTTGCAGTGTTCTTAGTTTGGTAAATTAAAATGCCAGCATTCACATGATCTAATGTCAAAACATCCCCTTTTGTAATTCTACAATGTAGGGAGTGAATGGTGCTCAGTCTTGATGACTCGTGTGAAAAGTACTTTGCAACTCTTTCCCCCATTCACGGATCCTTCTTGATTTACGTGCAACACTTGTCCAGAAATCTTCAGGGGGGCGAGTATCCTCAGTACTCAGGCTGTGTAAATTTCTCTGTTTAGCATCTGTAGAAATGGAAGCATCTCTCCTCTCCTTAGGCTGTGAGGCCAGATCTAGTTCCCATAGACACAGTATCCTGATTTCAAATGTCGTGTCTCTCGTTGCAGCTGTTGTCCTTCAAAGGTCTATGGAGATGGGAAGGTGAATGCTCACCATCCTGTCATTCAGGGATCCTTCTGAGACCAGGGTCCAGGCTACTGAGGCTGGAGATGACATGTACACACACTCTGGCATGCTTCCCCAGGTCAGGCCAGCTCGCAGCTTTGTCCATCAGTGCAAGCAGAAAGCTTACCCCTCGAAATCCAGTGTTTTGTCTTAGATCAGCACCCTAGAATCCCAGGTAGAATGGGGAAATCCTTTCTCTTTAAATGCCACCATGACTGTTTGGTGCTTTGAAGTCAGAGGTGAGGGACTAAGCCCTGCTCTTTGGCAAACAGGAGAGAATGTTTTTGTTTAATATTCTTCTTCTCTTTGTTGGTAAACTTTCTCCATCATGACTAAGGAGAAATATCAGATTATGCAAATCTTTACAAAGAAGAATAAAAGATTGTTTCTAACTCTCCTGCTGTTTGATGATGATAATAGTGATGAGGATGACTCCCTTCTGGTAGTTTAGCCACTGTATCCTACTCATTCCTGGAAAATAGAAAGCGGAAAGTTTGATTTAAGATGTTGCACTAAAACCATTTTGGTTTGAGACTGTCATCAAAAGCTTATTGAAACTATAGAAGTTTTCAACCTTGGGATATAGGGAACTTTTTAGTTGGTATTATCTATTCGTGGAGCCTTGCAGACTACAGTCCATAGCGTTGCAAAAGAGCTGGACACAACTTAGTGACTAAACAACAATGGCAAAATGCAGGGTCACAGAGATGTTCTGTGGGTAAGGAGCTGGCAGACTGTAGCCCGAGGGCTACATCTGGCTAACTGCCTGTTTCTTAAATAAAGTTTCATTGGAAGATAGCTACATCCATTTGTTTACATACCGTCTTTGGCAGCCTTTGCCCTGTATGGGCAGAGTTATGTGGTTGTGACAGAAATCACATGGCCCACAAGGCCTAAAATGTTCCCTCCTGACCCATTACAGATGCAGTTCGCTCTAGGTAATGCTCCCAAATTGTATAACCGTTATTAAAGATCTTCAAGGCCAATTAGAGATGATGCATCCCAAGTCTAAAGTGGTTTTATAGATGGATCATGAAGTGAGCCATTGATTATGGCTCATGAAGTGAGTTGCCAAGGGTCTTACTGTTTGCTGGTGACATCTTTTTCCTTTTTTAAAAAAGGAAGATTTTTATTCCCAAAACTTTTAAAACATTATGATAAAATAAACATAATGCAAATTTTACCATTCAGTCTTTTTTAAGTGTACAGTTCCATGGCATTAAGAACATTCATATTATTGTACTGCCATTACCACTGTCCATCTCTGAAACTTTTTCCATCTTGGGATCCCAAACTGGAATTCTGTACCCATTAAATAACCTTTTGTTCCCATTGCTGCCCATCCACCCAGCTCCAAGCCTTAGGCAACCCCTATTCTACTTTCTGTCTCTTTACATTTGACTACTTCTCTTCTTGAACTATCAAGAACAACTTATCACCGCCTCTGAGACTGGTAAAGGGTTTATCACCGTGAAGTCCTTTGTGACTAGCTTATCCATAACTTTTTAATTGAAAGAACTGTGCTTTACAGAAACTGGAAAATCCTAGCATTTTTCCTGACTGATTCACTACCGCTTGTCTTAGACCAGGTAACCTGATCGACTTAATATCCGAGAGTATACCCAGGTCACTCTGTTGAAGTTTTACATAAAACTCTGTAGTGCTGTGTACATCCTGTTTCTTGAGTTCATCTTGATGAGTAAGTTAAGCCATGATTTCCATCTTTTACCCATTTACCACTTAGAGAGTAATCTTACTTTAAAGTTCTTGCAGGAGGAGGAGGGGCACTGGGCAGGAAAGAGGCGACTCAGTGTTGCCTCCATGCGCTCCTAAAAGCAAGCAAATTGTGGGAAGGCGTTTGTTTGAAGTATTTGTTTGTCATCGGGCCTTAAATTACATCCCATGGTTCATTGTTTCATCCAGATAGGAAATTCTTAAAGTTAATTCAGTAAATGTTTGTTAGCTTTACTTATATCATCTCATATATAATCTCACATATATCATCTCATATATAATGCATAAGTGTGCATTACTTATATCATCTCATTAATCCTCATAAAAACTCCTCAGAGTTACATACTTCTGTTATATCCATTTAAGTGGTGAGGAAACTGAGTCCGAAAACAGTTCTTTGCTCTCAAACATAGAGCTAGTATGAGATTGTGCCAGAATTTCAACACAGGCAGTTGGTTGCGAAGTCAGAATTCATTTATCTGTTTGTATATTCCTTCATCCTTTCCCTCCATTCAACATGTTCAACAAATATTTAGTGAGAGTCTGTTATGTTTTAGACTTTTTTTTTTTTGGCCACACAGCATGGCATGTGGGATCTTAACTTTGACCGGGGATTGAACCGTGCCCCTGGCAGTGGAAGCAAAGAATCTGAACCAACCTGGTCTAAGCACTGAACTGCCAGGGAAGTCCCATGTTGTTTTAGACTTGATTCAAGGCATACAGCAGTAATGGTAAAGTGCTGGCCCTCGTGGGGTTATGCTCTGTTAACTGTTTTCCGTGCAGCCACCTTGTCTTCTCATTCATCATCTGATCAAAGACGCTTTGATACTGGTACCTTTTTCAGCTTCTCGTTTAGAAGGTATCAAAGGAAGGTTTGATGACCGGCAGGAATTTTTCCGCTCATCTGGGAGAACTCCTTTCAACAGACAAACTAAGGAACCATTGAAGACAAATAGTGTCTCTCTCTTGTTGAACTATCAAGAACAACTTATCACAGCCGCTGAGACTGTTCTAGGGTTTGTCACCCTGAAGGTCATGAGTTAAGAATGCCTATCTAATACTATGGCTAATCCGCTCCCCGCTTGCCCCACTTTAATTTAGGCCAGTTTTCTTTTAGCATTTCCACAAACCTGTCCAAACAGTAATCAGTATCTTAGCCATTAAGTCTTTGAGTAGTCGAATACAGTATGAAGACTAATTTGCCTTTTGTTTTCAAAAGGGTTTTTTGTATTTTGTCCAAGATGGAATTGTGAAGCCCAAGCAAGAGGGTTGTCTTTGTTTTTTTTGACATCCTCCTCTTTCAGATCTACTTTCCTACTCCTGCTGCCTCCCCGGCCTCCCAGCCAGCAGAGTGTTACAGTTTTATAGTTCAGTTCAACTCAGTTGCTCAGTCGTGTCTGACTCTTTGCGACCCCATGAACTGCAGCACACCAGGCTTCCCTGCCCATCACCATCTCACAGAGCTTGCTCAAACTCATGTCCATTGAGGCAGTGATGCCATCCAACCATCTCACCCTCTGTCGTCCCTTACTACCTTGAATCTTTCCCAGCATCAGGGTCTTTTTCAGTGAATCAGTTCACATCAGGGGGCCAAAGGATTCGAGCTTCAGCTTCAGCATCAGTCCTTCCAATGAATATTCAGGGTTGATTTGCTTTTGGATTGAATGGTTTGATCTCCTTGCAGTGCAAGAGACTCTCAAGAGTCTTCAACACCACAGTTACCCTGCTAAAGTGTTAGCTCTTAACCAGAGATTCATGCCCTTCCTGTGTGTTCTCCCTGCCTGCAGACTGAGAGTCCTACTAATCCTTGTTAGCTGAGAACAGGTAGCTGGAGATGGTTCATAAGGGCTTAATTATGACCCTGGCCTGGAATATTTGCCCTTTAATGGAAAACATTTTTTGCTACGCCTTCATTCCAGAGGAGTGAATAAAGATTTAACATACCCATTCTACAATGTTGAACTAACCCAAATTGCTAAGCATTTTTGTGGGACTAGTTTTCTTTGTACTACTTTGAATTGCTCGTGAAATATTTAAGTTTCCCCATCTTGTTTTGAAAAATTGAGTGTGTTGAGTATTGAATTCAGAGGAGGGAGTGCCTTCTGACCACCGCTTGCCTTAGTTTATTCTGTGTGTGGTTCCATTGCCCCGCCAGGAGTGTCTCATTCATTCTACAAACATTCTTGGGTACACTTACTGTCAGGACCTTTGATGGGTGGGACAGAATTACTAGGTACTGTTCATCTGCTGGTGGTCCACACCGTTCCTACTTAAACTTTACATTTTTGTAGTCCTTTACAGTTTACAATTTATAAAAAATTTTCTCACTTATTTGATCTTATATATGCTCATTATAGCAATGCACAAGTATAAAGAAAATCTTCCCTATACGCCAGTGGTTAAGATAATATTAGTCCCAGTTTTCATAGGAAGCAAATAAAGCCAAGGGAAGTTAAGAGATTTGCCCTTACTAAAAAACCAGGCTCTCTGGGTGCAGTATCCTTTCTTCTAAACCACAGCTACCTATAAAGTTAGGACTTTTTCAATTCACGTGCCTACTTTTCTCTGGTATGAATGTTCTGTCACTAAGTTTATATATTCCATTTGCCCCAATTGAATTTCATATCCTTTTTTTTTTTCTTGATAGAATATTATTCCCCTAACTTTTCCATAATCACTCCTAACTTAGAATCATCTACATTCAAATTTGATGACATATTCTAAGTTTCTGTATTTAGGTCCTTTGTCCATTTATGATCTTTGGGGATTTAATCTGACCTTTCAAAGTAACAGTTGTGATTCTATCCTGATGTTTTAAAAGATGGTAGCCCTGATGATTGGAGTAAATCCAGTTTTCACATACAGTCTGTACCCATTCTAGTTCCAACCTCTGTTCTTCCAGTTGAAGTAGAACTTGCTCCAGCCAACTGTTGACATCACAGTAAAGAAAATACAAACAGTTTTATCTGCCTCTCAAGGGTAAAAAAAGTAAATTTGGTTGGTTTGTCTCTTTAGCATAGTGTATCTGCTGCTGCTGCTGCTAAGTCACTTCAGTCGTGTCCGACTCTGTGCGACCCTAGAGACGGCAGCCCACCAAGCTCCCCTGTCCCTGGGATTCTCCAGGCAAGAACACTGGAGTGGGTTGCCATTTCCTTCTCCAATGCATGAAAGTGAAAAGTGAAAGTGAAGTCACTCAGTCGTGTCTGACTCTTTGCGACCCCATGGATGGCAGCCAACCAGGCTCCTCCATCTAACTAAAGCACTTTAAAATATTTATTTAGCAAGTTGCACAGTCTTTAGCAGACTGATCTTATCTCTATTCCTAATGCTATTTATCTGTACTCACTTTTAGTATTTTGACTTAATTCTCTTTTTGTCTCTGGCTTTCTCATTTATTTTTAATATCCATAGTTTTTGGTATTTTGCTTTACTATCACTATCTTTGTAACTGGCAAAATCTTAAGCATGTAGGGCTAGTTTTTGACCACCCATAGTATTTCCTCTTTTAACTGGAGATTTTGTCATTTGATTCTCTTTCATTTAACACTTTATTAGTAAATCAGGTGTCAGATCAGATCAGATCAGATCAGTCGCTCAGTCGTGTCCAACTCTTTTCGACCCCATGAATCACAGCACACCAGGCCTCCCTGTCCATCACCAACTCCCAGAGTTCACTGAGACTCACGTCCATCGAGTCAGTGATGCCATCCAGCCATCTCATCCTCTGTCACCCCCTTCTCCTCCTGCCCCCAATCCCTTCCAGCATCAGAGTCTTTTCCAATGAGTCAACTCTTCGCATGAGGTGGCCAAAGTACTGGAGTTTCAGCTTCAGCATCATTCCTTCCAAAGAAATCCCAGGACTGATCTCCTTCAGAATGGACTGGTTGGATCTCCTTGCAGTCCAAGGGACTCTCAAGAGTCTTCTCCAACACCACAGTTCAAAAGCATCAATTTTTCAGCGCTCAACCTTCTTCACAGTCCAACTCTCACATCCATACATGACCACAGGAAAAACCACAGCCTTGACTAGACGGACCTTTGTTGGCAAAGTAATGTCTCTGCTTTTGAATATACTATCTAGGTTGGTCATAACTTTCCTTCCAAGGAGTAAGCGTCTTTTAATTTCATGGCTGCAGTCTGTCACCATCTGTAGTGATTTTGGAGCCCAGAAAAATAAAGTCTGACACTGTTTCCACTGTTTCCCCATCTATTTTCCATGAAGTGGTGGGACCGGATGCCATGATCTTCATTTTCTGAATGTTGAGCTTTAAGCCAACTTTTTCACTCTCCTCTTTCACTTTCATCAAGAGGCTTTTTAGTTCCTCTTCACTTTCTGCCTAAGGGTGGTGTCATCTGCATATCTGAGGTTATTGATATTTCTCCCGGCAATCTTGATTCCAGCCTGTGTTTCTTCCAGTCCAGCATTTCTCATGATGTACTCTGCATATAAGTTAAATAAACAGCGTGACAATATACAGCCTTGACGAACTCCTTTTCCTATTTGGAACCAGTCTGTTGTTCCATGTCCAGTTCTAACTGTTGCTTCCTGACCTGCATACAAATTTCTCAAGAGGCAGGTCAGGTGGTCTGGTGTTCCCATCTCTTTCAGAATGTTCCACAGTTTATTGTGATCCACACCATCAAAGGCTTTGGTATAGTCAGTAAAGCAGAAATAGATGTTTTTCTGGAACTCTCTTGCTTTTTCCATGATCCAGCGGATGTTGGCCATTTGATCTCTGGTTCCTCTGCCTTTTCTAAAACCAGCTTGAACATCAGGAAGTTCACGGTTCACATACTGCTAAAGCCTGGCTTGGAGAATTTTGAGCATTACTTTACTAGCATGTGAGATGAGTGCAGTTGTGCGGTAGGTTGAGCATTCTTTGGCATTGCCTTTCTTTGGGATTGGAATGAAAACTGATGTATTACTCTATAATTGTTTCCTGTGCGTTAGTCTCTCTCTCTACTCCTTGGTGTGACTTTAATTAGTAGTTCTGGAGGGCAGTGATGAACAACATATCCTTTGTAAGGATCCCTTCAAGAAGAAATCTCCCTCCCCACAAATACACAGAATGTCTTAGAGTGTGTGCACTTACCCAGTTTTTCAGTCAATATTTATTTGAGTGATTGCTGTTTGTCACCCACTGTGCTAGGGATGCACAGTCAAGGGACAGATGCACAGGGCCAGCACACTAGCAGGAGGTTCAGACAAGCTAACCAGGTAATACAGTTCAGTGTAGAGCGGGGCTTGAGAGAAGAAGAGTGAGTCGTGTGTTCTCTCTCAGATATATATATATATATATATATATATATATATGCATGCTTCCCTTGTGGCTCAACTGGTAAAGAATCCGCCTGCAGTGTGGGAGACCTGCACACACACACACACACACACACACACACACACACACACACACAAGTTGGGCAGATTTAGCAAGGGTCAGGAGGGGACTGAGATGGGATTGGGACAGGATTCTTATTTGAAAGAATAAAGCTCATCCCTAGCTAGAGGGTAAAAAGGTTCATTATGGCTGCAGCATGGAGTTCAGTGTAGAGGCTGTAGAAGTAACAGGGTTATGGGATGGGCTTACTAGGTGTTTGGGCTTTATCTGAGGAACAAGGGATTTTTTTTTAAATCAGGGAGCAGCATGATCAAATTTTCAGTTGGAAAGGGTCCTCTGCTGTGCTACGGAGAATGGTTTGGCAGAGAAGAGCTGTAGGAAGACCGCTCAAGAGTTCATTGAAGTAATGACAGGTAGACATGATGGTGATCTGAACCAGGGTAGGTTAAGTGGAAGGATTCAAGAGACATTTAGCAGAGAGAGTCCTTGAGAGTTATTGATTACATTAAGAGAAAAAGATGGTGAAGGATGATGAGAAGTCCTTCAGTTCTGTGTTCCCTCCCATTCCTCCATCATTGACTTTAGGCAGTCATAGATTTTGAGCTGTAATATCCATGGCCATAAAATAAATACATTTAGACCCAATAGGACACTTCAAATTTTAATATTTTCTAAAATCTCTGTGGGATGACTTTTAGATTACAGAGTGTAGTTTTATGTCAGAGATATTCTATGTTCAAAGCTTAAATAGCATACTTAGGTATATAAAATAATTTGCAATAATGGAAAAGTCATCTTATTTAATATTTCAGGGAAATAAAGATGTAACTTTATTTTAAAAAATGTTATGCTGTTAAACATCTGTTCACTGATGCTATATTTATTAGGCAAGAAAGGAATGTTAACTTTTCAGTACAGAATTGCCCATCTATGGCCCAGCCTTAACTGAAATAAAAATCTATACTTAAAAATATAAAGTAATGAAAACATTTCTTAGGTATACAGATAGCCCCAGGTAGTTCCAAGGGTTGTCAGGAGCCAAGTTATTTGTGGTTTCCTGGAAGAGTCTGGATCAGTGATCAAGTGAAACAAGTTAGTGCTGTGTGATTTTTTCTGCTTTGATGGGAAATCACCACTGACCAGTTCACTCCTAAGTACACTGTATTCATTATTTCCCTTCCTCCTTTCATTTATAAAGTTTCTTTATTTCTTTTTTTAAAAGTTAATTTTTTTTTTAACCTACTGCTGCTGCTAAGTTGCTTCAGTCGTATCCGACTCTGTGCGACCCCATAGATGGCAGCCCACCAGGCTCCCCCATCCCTGGGATTCTCCAGGCAAGAACACTGGAGTGGGTTGCCATTTCCTTCTCCAATGCATGAAAGTGAAAAGTAAAAGTGAAGTTGCTCAGTCGTGTCCGACTCTTAGCGACCCCATGGACTGCAGCCCAACAGGCTCCTCCATCCATGGGATTTTCCAGGCAAGAGTACTGGAGTGGGGTGCCACTGCAGTCGGACACAACTGAAGCGACTTAGCAGCAGCAGTGTTGATAGCATCACCGACTCAATGCATATGAATTTGACAAACTCTGGGAGAGAGTGGAGGACGTGGGAACCTGGTGTGCTGCCCATGGGATTGTAAAGAGTTGGACACGACTTAGTGACTGAACAACACACTGTTGATCACCAATCACACTTACACTCCCAGGACTTCATTAAGTGTTATTCTTTAAAAATACATTTAAAACAGCTTCAGATGCAAATTAGGAAGATAGCAAGTCATAGTGCATATGTTGTAGTATTCATTATATACAATAGTATCTTCTACTTCTATTTTATTTTTATTTTATTTTATTTTATTTTGTTTTAAAAATACACTAGAAATAGGATGACTTTTCACATATCCATGTATTTAATTAGTTTTCAGGATGAACTATCTGCAGAGTAGTCCAGCAGCTGTAAAGTCATCTTACAGGACGTATATTCATTGCTATTGCCAGGACTTACTGAAGTTGATCCCAGCTTGGAAATTGGCATGTATACTTTTCCAAAGTGGTTCTTCTGAGGCATATGAAAATGTGGTCACTGAAAACTGTTTCAGAAAATCTGTTGCTCTTGCTATGATATTAAAATGGTAATTTTTAAAGGTTACGTTCACGCTACCTTAGTTTAATTATAAATTGGATATTTTGTAAAAGCTGTCTTGTCACTTGGTGTATTTTTGACCTGAAATGCATCTTTGAACATTTGTATGCTGCTAGACGAGTGGTCATCGGGTTCATTGGTTTGCCACTAAGCCATCTCCACTCTGGTAGGTAGTAAGTCAGGTCACTCGATTGGAGGTAAAGGAGATACTCTGCATTATTTCCCCGCCCCCAGTACTGTCAACTCCTTAGCTATCAGTGCTTTCACTTCTCCAGAAGCAAAAACGATGTATATTATGGCAGTACCTTTTCCTCTTTCTAACACGCAAGATTGGAAGTTGCCTTTGACAGATACCCTTTGGGATGTTCTTTTGAACTTTTGTTTTACTGGTGGATACAACACTGATTTGCCTGCTATTTTAGGATTACTGGATTTCAGTCTTCTAAGCAAGGAAGAACCAAGTCTAATTTATGTTTAGCAAACTACTGGTTTTAGTAGAAATTTATAAGTTTGTGGAATGCAAAATATTAGGATTGAATGACTTTGAGAAATCCTTTAGAGTATGCTTTTGAATCAATTTTTTTTTGCAATGAATGGCCTCTTGTAGTTCTCAAGTCCACTAGAAAGAGAACTGGGTCTTTTTGTTTGGAACCTTGCAAACAAAACTCTTTACCTTTCCAGTTACATCCCCACCCCTAGGGTTCTGCCACTTGCTTACAGTTGTCAGTGATCCTGATCTACACCCACTCCATCCCAAGAACCAAGTTCCTTGCGTGCTAAGTCGCTTCAGCTGTGTCCCACTCTTTGCGACCCATGGACTGTAGCCCACCAGGCTCCTCTAAATACTGAAATGGGTCGCCCTGCCCTCCTCCAGGGGATCCCTGACTCAGGGATCGAATCCACATCTCTCCTGTCTCCTGCATTGGCAGGTGGGTTCTTTACCACTAGCGCCACCTGAGAAGTCCACCAAGTTCCTTAGTGGTTCTTAAATAAGGTGCAAATCAATAGGTCTTGGTCCCCACCGTGGCCTGCTTGGGGCTGGTTTGGGAAAGACGCAGCTGAGTAGACAATTTCTCGCAGGGTGACTCATTCTCAACACTGACCATTGCTTGTAAACCCGCCAGGGAAAATATGCCAGACATTGTTATGATGAAAACAACTGGGAGGGGCTGTTGGTGAGGCGAAGAACAGATAGAATTTGCTCAAAGCTACCGGGAACCTGGGCGGGCGGGGCGGCCGTGGCACCTGCAAGGAGCGCGGGCCTGCGGGCGTGGCCTGCGGGGGCGTGGCGGGGGCGGGGCCGGCCGGCGGCGCCGGCGGTTGGAAGGGGGTGGAGTTGCCCTTGGAGGCGGCACCGGCCCTGGGCCCGGAGGCCCGCCGCGCCCTATCGGGCCCGAGCCGAGTGGCCCCGCGGAGCCGGCGCGCTCCCGCCTGCAGGGGGAGGGCGGACGGGGCGCGGGGACCGGCCAGGCCGCGGCGGGCGCTGTTTCTCTTTCACTTTCCCTCCCTCTGAGGCCGGCGCACTGGAGGCAAGGAGCGGCGGCGGCGGCCGCGGGGTAGGTACCCGGTTGGCTGGAGAGCGGTTGAGGGGCCGGAACTCCGGCCGCCCCCGCGCTGCACGCCCAAGTTTGCGCAGAGAGCTGGAGCGGCACCCCCAGGCACCTGCCGCGGCCGACCCCGCCTGGAGCCGGGGGAGCCCCTTGGGGGCGGGGGTGGGGGTGGCCAGCCCGAGTCTGGGAGCCTCCAGGTCGCGCGGTGCGCTCGGGGGGCGGAGAGGGCGGCAAGCGCCAGACCCGGACAGAGGTGGCGCGTCCTCCTCGGCGCAGCCCCGGCCCGGCCCGAGCGGCGCGTCCGCCGAGCCCGGGCCCGCGCACCTGCCAGGCGGGCGGGGCGACTCGTGCTCGGACCGCCCAGGGCAGTGGCTACCGGGTTCTGCCGAGGACGCGGAAAAGTTCCCTCCTGCGCCTGCCGAATCCCTGCCCGCGCTGGCTTCCTTTAACCGCCGTGGTGACAGGGCTCTATGGCTTACAATCCTAAAAGCCTCCCTCGGTCGGGACTGTGCATGTCCTCTTTCAGAGGACTTTCTCAGACTTTGGAGCTTTGTGGCAAACCTGTGAGAAAGGCAGGGCCGTTAATCCCGGTGTGTAGAGGAGGAAGCCGAGACCCAGGCACGGATATTTAGTGCCTTACTGAAGATCATACACGGCTAAGGACCGGAACCCAGACCCCTTGAGCAGATACGATGATTACTTGCAGAACCTATTCTGTGCACACACTCAGTGGTACAGTGTCTGTCGATGGAAGGATGGAGCGATGCCTTTTACCTCTTCGGTTGCTTTATACTTAACCTATGAGAAGTAGGAGAAGGTTTTTGTTTACAGAATTAACTTAGGAAATATCCATCTTTTTCTCTTGTTATGTTTCATCTTCTCTAAGAGGACACGTTTGTTTTAAGAAACATTTAAAACTTTTTAAAGCAACCATGTAGACGAGCCATGCTGGACATTTCTGGAGGGGAAAAAAGTTTTAAAAAATATTAATGACGTTCAGTTTTGATAGTATGCTAGCTGTATGTATATTGTCTCATTTCATCGTCCCTACTGTAGGAGGCTGGCATTCTTTATTTCTTATGTATTTGACTGCACCAGGCCTTAGTTGCGTCATGCATGATCGTCAGTTGCAGGATGTGAACTCTTACTTGTGGTTTGTGGGGTCTTATTCTGGGACCAAGGATGGAAACCTGGGCCCCCCTGCATTTGGAGTGCAGAGTCTTAGCCACTGGACAATTAGGGAAGTCCCATAGGAGGCTGGCATTCTTGTTTTCATTTTACAGTTTAAAAAGCCCTAAGGCTTAGGTAAGTAACATTGCCCAGGTTGTACATTTACTAACTATGACTGGTATCTATTTAAGGTTTTGCAGTCTAATAGAGGAGATTAAGAATGAAGATAATTGTAAATCACAGAAGAGTCAGACATGACTTAGTAACTAAACAACAGCAGCAACAGAGGAGCAGAAGGACTCATTGGGTAGAGGGCATGAAACTTGCAGAATGGACTATGAAGAGAGTCATCCTTTCAGTTTGCCCGACTGTTGAAGAGTGTGTTAAGATCAGCCTGTGGAGGGTCTTTTATGACAAGCTGAGAAATTTAAACATTTCTCTGTTACAGAGCAAAGAGGAGAGACCCTGACATTCTTTGATAAGGGGCTCCAAACGTAATAGAATAAAACTTGGTAGAATCTAAGTTGGACTGCAGGTGGAGAGATAATATTTGAGTAGCATTGCTGCAGGTGGAATGGAAAAGGGCACCCATTTGATTTGATTATGGCTTGATGTGGAGTACAAAATGGAAATAGGGATCATTTTGATAGGGAGGATAATGACTTCAATTTTGAATCTTCAGCTTGTGTTGGCAGGAACTCCTAATAGAGCAGTCAAGCAGACAGTTAAAATGCATTACTGGAGAGGTAAAGATATCAAAACCCGAGTTAATAGCCTCAGGTGTCATTTGTTTAGAGGTGATAGTTGAAGCCTCAGTATCAGATGAATTTGTCATTATTCTGAATTAATCATAGCAGGTTTACAAATTAATATTACAGTGAGGGAAATGTTCTGTTCACCTCTTCACCCAATTTGGAACATGTAATGCTTGCTGCTAATATACTGGTATTAATCCAATATGAAGAATTTGACACCTCTTTTTCTCATCTTTTTAAAATTATTTTGGAAGAAGATATGGGAAAGCAGAACCACCAAAAGGAGTGATGACCAGCGATCTCATGAGAAGTCTGGATGTTAGTTCTCATGCCTCGGGATACCCAGTTGGGAACTCCACACCAGCTCCTGGGATCAGACTTTCATCCACTTAATCCCCTTTTTTGCCTGAACTACTAGAGCCAGTCCTAGCTAACCACGAATGGCTACCCAAAGGAAACATTTGGTGAAAGATTTCAATCCTTACATCACCTGCTATATCTGTAAAGGGTATCTCATCAAGCCAACTACAGTGACGGAATGCCTTCATACCTGTAAGTATTCCTTTTTTGTTATCTACCTATTGGAAATTTTCGGTTACATTTGCTCTTTTAAAACCACCACATTTTGGGTTTTTTTGTTTTCTCTAGATTTTTTCTTTTAAAACAGTGAATATTCTAAGAATTAACTTTGAATTCATTTTCATAACTTTTCATTGGAATACCAGTGGTATGAATTTTTTCTTGTTTCTTTTTAAAATTGTAATAGTTGACTTTTTCTGACTTTAAAATGTCTTGAAAATCATAAGAAATAACTGGTTACAGTTTTTTTTTTTTTAATGAACTATTTTAGGTTTGTTTTTTTTTTTAATTTTACTGAATTAATATGTTCTGATTTTTTTTTTTTAAGGATATGTGTACTCTAATTCACTGTGGGTTTCTTTTAATCACTTTATTGAGGTATGGTTGACATAAAAAAGTTGTGAAGTGAAAGTCACTCAGTCATGTCCAACTCTGCAGTCACATGAACTGTACATTCCATGGAATTCTCCAGGCCAGAATGCTGGAGTGGGTAGCCTTTCCCTTCTCCAGGGGATCTTCTCAACTCAGGGATCGAACCCAGGTCTCCTGCATTGCAGTTGGATTCTTTACCAGCTGAGCCACAAGGGAAGCCCAAGAATACTGGAGGGGGTAGCCTATCCCTTCTCCAGCAGATTTTCCTGACCCAGTAATTGGACCAGGGTCTCCTGCATTGCAGGTGGGGGTTCTTTATCAACTGAGCTATCAGGGAAGCCCAGGAAGACCACCAGGGAAATCTAAAAAAAAAAGCTGTACATATTTAATGTGTATAACTTTGATGGGATTAGATATAAGTATGCACCCATGAAACCATTACCGCATCACTGCCACAAACCTTATCCATTACCTCCAGAAGTTCGCTCTCACCTTCTTGTTTATTATTATTATTGTGATAAGAATACAACATAAAATCTGCACTCCTAGCACATTTTTAAGTGTACAATATAGTATTGTTAACTGCAGGCATGATCCTGTCCAGTAGATCTCTAGGACTTACTCATCTTATATGATTTAAGCTTCGTACCCTTTGACTAATAATCAACCACCTCAATGCTACCTGGGAACTTGTTAGAAATGCAAATTATCAGGCCTCACCCCAAAATCACCAAAACAAAGTTATCTGTGTTTAACAAACTTCCAGGTAATTTTGAACCATGTGCAAGTTTGAGACCCACTGTTCTAATATGATCATATCTTTGGAACCCCTGCCAAATTTTTCACCAGTCCTTTCAGTAGAAGAAGAGGCATTTTAATAGCCACATAGGTCTAGGTTTCACCTGCTTTTTGTGTTTTTGCCGATACAAGTTTATTTCCCTATTGCAATGAAAGTAATTCCAGTAAGTTCTGGTTCTGTTAATTCCAGTAAGTTCTTTGGTGCCTGTTATATACACTGAAGTAGATACTGTATGTGCATGATTTCGTTGTTCACCTTACAGTAACCTTGAAGCAGTTTGCAGGGGACATGGGGAGAGCGAGGGTATAGAAATTATCTTCATTTGTGGGCGTGGAAGCTTAAGAGCTAAGTCACCTGCCCAGTCTCACAGCCAGTAAGTAGTAGACCTGTATTCAGCTCTAAGGGCTGTCCTCTTACTGAGATAACCTGGGACATTTCTTTAATCCCCCTCTTCAGCTGTTCTTTCCTCTGCGTACTATTATGCCAGTAGTTTTCAACAGAGTTGCAGAATAGAATCACCTGTTAATCGTTAAAAAGACAAATTTTATGTTATAAACATTTTACCACAGTAAAAAAAAAAAAAAAAAACATAAAATCACCTAAGAAGCTGTTTTAACATAGACTTTTTCAGAATGCCACCTGAAGAGATTTAGTGGGTGCTGTGATAAGGTCTCAGTTCACTTCAGTTCATTCGCTCAGTCTAACTCTTTGCAACCCCATGGACTGCAGCACACCAGGCTTCCCCGTCCATCACCAACTCCCGGAGCCTGCTCAAATTCATGTCCATCGAGTCAGTGATGCCATCCAACCATCTCATCCTCTCTCGTCCCCTTCTCCTCCTACCTTCGATCTTTCCCAGCATCAGGGTCTTTTCCAGTGAGTCAGTTCTTTGCATCAGGTGGCCAAAGTATTGGAGCTTCAGCATCAGTCCTTCCAGTGAATATTCAGAAGTGACTTCCTTTAGGATTGACTGGTTGACCCCTTGCAGTCCACGGGACTCTCAGGAGTCTTCTTCAGCACCACAGTTCAAAAGCATCAATTCTTCAGCACTCAGCTCTCTTTATGGTCCAACTCTCATATCCATACATGACCACTGGAAAAACCATAGCCTTGACTAGACGAACCTTTGTTGGCAAAGAAATGTCTCTGCTTTTTAATATGCTGTCTAGGTTTGTCATAGCTTTTCTTCCAAGGAGCAAGCATCTTTTAATTTCATGGCTGCAGTCACCATCTGCAGTGATTTGGAGCCCCAAAAAATAAAGTCTGTCCCTGTTTCCACTGTTTCCCCATCTATTTGCCATAAAGTGATGGGATCAGATGCCATGATCTTAGTTTTCTGAATGTTGAGTTTTAAGCTAGCTTTTCCCACTCCACTCTTTGACTAGGGTCTGGGCATGTGTATACTTTTGGTTGGTATTACTGGCCCATGCTATTCAATTACCAGTTAACTATAAACTGTCTTAAAATGTTCGCTTACTGTTGCCCTTATCATTATTTCATTTGAACAGTTAGTTATCAGTTAAACAGCATCAAACATACTTATTGAATACCTATTGTGTGCTAGGCACCATTCTAAGCACAGAGGATACAGCAGTGAACAAAGTAATCAAAAATCTCTGCTCTCAAGAAAGGGGAAAACCAGTAATAAATATATGCCATGAACAAGAACAAAGAACTATAGGACTGTAGATAGCAGAGTTGGGGTTGTTTTATTTAGTGTTGTCATGATTTCTGTCTTTGATATGATGACATTTGAACAGAATTCCTGTAGCGATTGAGCTCTGTGGATATAGGGGAAGAACATTCCAGGCAGAGGGAAAAGCAAGTATATAGCCTTGGAGTGGGAATGCCCTTGGCAGTTCAAGGGACAACTGATGAGTAAGGAGGCTATCACTTCAGGTCAACTGAAAGATTATAAGGCCATCAGCTAGGGTAATGAGATGTGCAATGGAGGCAGGGGAGAGTGAGGGACTGTGGATGCATTTTGGAGGAGGAACCCCCTGGGTGTGGCTCCTTTAGAAAGGGGGCTTTGTCTCACAGTTTCCCACTATGCCAAGTGTGGTACCTAGACACTGTCCACAGTCTGTTGTTTTGCTTCTTCTGATGCTATTAGACATTATGAGTACATTGTTTTTATATTTGCGTGTCTCCAGCAAAACCCTCCAGCTCTAGGAAGAGATTTAGTGGATGTTGGGAGTGCTTAGTGTTTAGAGGAGAAAGCGCAGATTCTCCAGTCTCTACCTAAAGATTTTATATCTGTTCTTCTGAAAGAACATTTTCTTTGAGACATAATGAAATCCAGGTTTAAATGTTCCTTTTTTGAAGGGAAAACAAAAGATTGTAGAAATTTAAACAGTAAGTTTATAAGCAAGGGTTATGTTTATGTTTACAGTAGCAATTTAAGGTTTAAAGGGATAGATGACCATTTAGCTGCTTATGTCCTTCTAGCCTGAAGTTGCTTGGCAGTCAGCGAATCCCTTTACTGAGAGAGAATGAACATGGCAGAATTGTGATTAAAGACTCAAGTGTGGCCTTTTTCATCCGCAGAAGCACAGAGCAGTAAATGATGGAGGAGTCAGGCACTCAACTCAGTGTCTTAGGAGACCTCAGGATTCTACAGAGTGCTAAACTTTATGCACTTTCTGGTCCTTGGATTTCTGTGTATTTTTTTGTTTGTTTTTATACTGGGGCTTTTAGGCAAAACCTTTCTCACTTGCAGAATACCCCCCTATTTGTACTGATAGAATAAATAGCACCGCAAAGCAGTGTTTCTTACTCATTGGTTGGGTCTTGATGTTACCTGGTTTTCTTAGGTCTGAGGTGGAACAGGTGTAGTGGTATTGTGATTTGGAATCAGTATACAATAGAGAAGTAAGGTGGCCAGTGGGACAGGAGGGAAGTGAGAAGTCCACTGTGACACTGAAGTACCCCAGAACACTTTCCACCTTGACTGTGGTGCTTAAAAAAAACTTATTAAGGTAACTTTGTACATAGTCTACAGTTTTATGATACTGTAAGTTAAGAATGGGTAAACAATAATTCTTATTATGAAAACTCATAGTAAAATGGAAGGATTTTGTTCTTACTATTCAAGTTTGAAATATGAAAATGAAGCTTTATTATTGGTGAGCGAAGTCACACTTTGGGCCCAGTCCCTTCAGAACTCTCTAGTCAAGTGAAGAAACAGGAATCAAATTAAGGAATGTATCAAATGAATGTGGATGCTGGTAGGTGCAGTGACAGTTGTGAAACAGAATGATGTAATAGCAGATATGTGTCAGGATGTTGCAGCGGAATGGAAAGCCAGAGAGAGAACTAAAGAGTATTTTTTGAAAATCCTTGATACAGATAAATGCAGTTACTTTACTCTTTCAGATTACTCTACACATGCATCTCCACTTTCTCTCCTGCTCAAATCAGATTATTGTCCCCCCACTCCCCCCAGCCATTCTCCCAGTAAGCAGTTCTAGAGCTAACAGTGCCTGGCTCCCCTGTGGATGTAGAAACAAAGATCAAGATGACAGCCGACTGACTGAGGCACCCCATGGTGTCCTTAGCACTCAGCTCTGTGGAGGACAGAGAAAAGGGGTGAGCCAGTCGGAAGGAAGGGGGAGAGGGAGGGATAGATGGCAGCACAGAATGTCCCGAGCTCCTGACAGGGAGTTGCAGTGGGGGGAAGAAAAAAGAGGCTATGAAAGCCTCGCCTTTAAGTGGGCTCCTACGTCACCTACTAACACCCAGCTCCCTTTAGCAGGTCAGGGGCATGTGATAAAAAGGGATAAAATTTTACAACGAGGTAAAAAATTTAAATGCAGATGCATTTTCTCCTTAAATGTGATCACTTAATGCTAGTGAACTAAGTCCACATTAACTATGGTTATATGTCTATGTCTATAGGGTAATTCTGGGGCTTCCCAGGTGGTTCAGTGGGTAAAGAATCTGCCTGCAATGCAGGAGATGCACATTTTGTCCCTGGGTCAGGAAGATCCACTGGAGTAGGGCATGGCAACCCACTCCAGTATTCTTGCCTGGAGAATCCCACGGACAGAGGAGCCTGGCAGGCTACAGTCCATGGGGTCACAACGAGTCGGCCATGACTGAGCAACTGAGCATGCACACATGAGGTGATTTTGACCATCCGAGAAACCTAAGGAAATAAACTTGTTCACACAAATAATTATTGAATTCGTTAAATAATCAGATGTCAGGCACTTGCTAACTGGTAAAGTGATGAATAAAATAAATTTGGAGCTTAAACTCTGTTAAGCAAAGCTCATAAGCTAAGAAGAAATTTCTTCAGGTGTGTTTGGATCTGTCTACTCCTTTTCTGTGGAAACTCACAGAAACTCCTCTGAGACTCAACTACCTATGCTGATGTCTTCCAAATCTTTATTTCGGGCATAGTCCTGAGCTTCAGAATCCCACTGGACGTCTACTTGGATATCCTGAAGTGGCCTAGAACTTAACATACCTGAAAGTGAATGGATGGAATGCCAGCATTCAGTTGTCCAAGCAAGAAATATGCTCCATGCTTAACTCTCTTTACCCTCACCTAGCTCAGCTGGTGAAGAATCCGCCAGCAATGCAGGAGACCCCAGTTTGATTCCTGGATCAGGAACATCCGCTGGAGAAGGGATAGGCTACCCACTCCAGTATTCTTGGGCTTCCCTGGTGGCTCAGATGGTAAAGAATCTGCCTGCAATACAGGAGTCCTGGGTTCCATCCCTGGGTTGGGAAGATCCTCTGGAGGAGGGTATGGCAACCCAATCCAGTATTCTTGCCTGAAGTATCCCTATGGACCAAGGAGCCTGGTGGGCTGCAGTCCATTGGGTCGCAAAGAGTCGGACGACTGAACGACTAAGCACAGCACAGCAGTACGGGGCAGAGTTCTGTCTGGTCTCGCCCTGTAATCTCTCAAAGATCTGTCCCTTCAGTCTGATCCCCCTCGACCTTTTTGCTCAGGCCATCATTCCTTCTCACTGGAGTCCCTGCAGCCTACTCCTAACCTGTGTTAGTGGTGATCATTTATAAGGACTTGGCTGTCTTCATCACTCACACTTCAGCCAACCCAAAATTTCCTTAAGGTACCCTACTGCCTTCAGGATAAATTAGATCTATTTAGCTGTGATGGATTTCTGCCGTCCCCCACCAGAACACACACCCATATGCATACACGTGGTTCAACTGCTTGCTCTGCTTGGAACATCTCCTGTATGCCTGGCTGGTAGTTCCTCATCCTTTAAAGCCCGTCTACTCCAAGATATGCCATCTCTCTCTCCCACAGGTAGGTTTAGATTCAGTGTATCCTTAGTACCTGGTACTTGAGTGCTCAAGAGGAGCTTAAATGAATAGGTAAATGGTCAATCAGTTGATTATTTTATTGTCTGCTTTTCCTTTCAAAGATTCAAATGCAGTGGTAGGTAGCTTGAAAGGCATGTAGAGAGTGGGGGTTAGGAATTACGGATTTTGAAAAGCTCTCTTCTACAATATAGGTGGGAGCTTTGCAGGTCGTGGGTAGGGGTAGGGCATGGGAGAGGGAGAGAGGATTGTGGGGAGTCAAGACTGGTGGTTCTAAATTAAGAGACGCTCTGTCTCTTGCTCCAGGGTCCTGAGAAATTTTTTGAGGTTGCTGACAGTGTATTTGCTGCTGGTTGTATAGGTTGTTGACTTAAAATGAAAGACTTTTCTCTTAAACTAAGAACAAAGGAGCTTTGTTCCAGCAGCTAAAATGCGCATAACACAATGCATTGGTTCTTAACTCCTTTGTGGTTCGAGGCCTCTTTAAGCATCTGACGATTCTTTTCCTCCGAAAAAAGGGAAGGTTTTAGACATAGAATTCTGTGGTACAGGAAAAGAAAGCTTTCTTCTTTCTGCCCTTTCAGAGATTATGGCAGTAATCCCTTAACTAAGATGAATTCTTTGGAAAAATGTTGTTGTACTTAGTTTTAACTTAAGTAAAGAAGGGTTAATTGATAATTAAATATAGATGTGACAGTTAAGGGACTTGGTAATTTTATACGGTAATGTGTAAGCATGAAATAATTTAATGATAAGATGGTAAACTTGAAGCGCTGCCATCATTTACTGTTCTCTGAACAAGTGTCATAAATACACAAGTATGAGAGTACCGAGAACTCGTGATATGTTAATACTCCATGTTTAAAAATCTTACGCCACGTATACTTGCTGTTCAAAATACAGTCGCCAACCAGCAGCATGATCACTGGGGAATTTGTTAGGAGTGCACGTTCTCGGGCACACCCATAGAGCTGCTGGGCTGAGTCTCTAGGGGAGAGGGCTGTAATAACAAGCCCTTCAGGTGATTCTGGGGTGCACTAAAGTCTGAAAAGCATACCTTGGACCAGACGTTAATAATACAAGCATCTCTAGAAGTAGGCATTTTGTACTTTTAATCATACAGTAATTGGAGTGAATGCTAATAAAATTAAAACAGTAGCTGTTATTTGTTGAATGTCATATTGAGGGTCATGGGGTTTTATATGCATTACCTTATGCAATCTTCCCAAGAACCCTTCTATTTAGGTGGTATTAAATCAGTCAGCAAATGTTTATTAGCACCTACATTGTGCCATTCATTACTCTGGACAGTGGAAAGACAGCAGTAAAGAAGACAGATACAGTCTGTCCTCTTAGAATTTATGTTTCAATAGAAGAGACGGACAAAAAGCAAGCGAATGATACAATTTTAGACTCCATGTATGACACATGCTGCAAAGAAAAGTAAGACAGTAAAGGCTTGCTTGGAAGTTACCGTTTGAGCAGAGATTGTAAATAATAGGAAGGAGTGAGCTATGAAGAGGTTTGAGGGAAGAGTATTTCAGATTCTTATGCCAGTGTTTTTCACAGAGACAAGACTCAGAAAGGTTAAGTAACACAGCTAGTAAGTGCTGGAGCTAGGTTCTGAGACCCAAATATCTGACTGCAGGTACATCTTTATAATAAATTAGGATATTTGCTAATTTTCTTCTTCTTTCTGGTTGTTTACAGTTTCTATAATTTCTTTAAGCAGCATGTGAATTTTAAAAATGTATACAGGAAATCTCTTCTAACTGTACTTCCACGACTGTATACCTATCATTATGTACCCAATCAGGATCTGAATTTATTAATAATTCTGAATGATAGTCTTTAAAGTGTGGAGATATAAATTGAACTTTCCAATACTGTATTCTCTGTAAAATTGGATTTTGAGTCAAGACTTGTTTATAGAGTAATAATCAAAGGCCTGAATAGAAGTTGCACTTAAAGTTTCAGTAAGTGCAAGTACAGTGGCCTAGGGTTGTAGTAGAGATGAAGTCACCAGTAGCATTGATGTTACATGTTTCAAACAGTATTTTGGCAGCAACTAGTCATTCATGAAGGTGATTATAGTGTTCATTTAGATGATTCTTTTTAAATAGGAAACAATAATTATAGGCCTTAAACAATCTAGGTGTCATCTATCATTAGTAATAATGTTAAGAATCATATCAGATGTATGGTTCTTTTTGCTGTTGAAACTATGTGTTAGATAGTAAAGAATGAACAGTAGAGCAGAGATTCATACTACTACTAACTACTACTACTACTAAGTTGCTTCAGTCGTGTCCGACTCTGTGCAACCCCACAGACGGCAGCCCACCAGGCTCCCCCATCCCTGGGATTCTCCAGGCAGGAACACTGGAGTGGGGTGCCATTTCCTTCTCCAATGCATGAAAGTGAAGTCGCTCAGTCATGTCTGACTTCCAGTGACCCCAGGGACTTCAGCCCACCAGGCTCCTCTGTCCATGGGATTTTCCAGGCAAGAGTACTGGAGTGGGCTCATAGTGGTCACTAAAAGACAAAACTAGGGGTTAACAAATAAGTGAAATTGTCTTCTGTATTGGTTTGTAAGAATAAATTATATATAGATTAGGATGAGTTGGAATTGATACCAGTGATGTATTGAGGAAAAAAATACAAAAAAAAAAAACGAAACCTAAAAGCCAGAAGTATTCAGACTTAGAAATTGTGGTCAGCGTGCAGGTGTGTTTAGGCATGTAGCACAAAGGTTGAATGTGAACACTGTGAACAGTAGAGTGCAGCCAGTGGAGAAGAGACCAAAGACCATTTCCATTTGGATACTCTGAAGATGTATCATAACTACTGGTGTTTTACAGCATATTAGTTTTTACCAGACTAGTGTACTACTGTATATCAGAAATTCAAGAACCAGTGAACAAAGCTATATTCTCTCAGAATGCTCAACCACTGGCATATCTTACTCAGTTAATAGAAAATCATTTTATTTTAGAAAACTATTTAGCTTATATTGAGTTAGCACATTTATTTTAATGTTTTTAACTTATTTATTTTTGGCAGTATTGGGTCTTCGTTGCTGCACAGGCTTTTCTGTCCTTGTGGCGAGCAAGAGCTCCTGTCTAGTTGAGCCTCGTGAGCTTCTCATTGCAGTGGCGCCTCTTGTTGTGAGCACGGGCTCTAGGCACTCGGGCTTCAGTAGTTGTGGCCCGTGGGCCCAGCAGCTGCAGCTCGTGGGCTCTAGAGCACAGGCTCGGTAGTTGTAGCACACTGGCTTAGTTGCTCTGCGGTATGTAGAATCTTCCCGGACCAGGGATCAAACCCCTGTCTCCTGCATTGGCAGGTAGATTCTTTGCCACTGAGCCACTAGGGAAGCCTTTAACTCATTTTAATTGTCAAAAAAATTAACTCGTGAACTCAGAATCTCTTCTCTTGCTTTAGTTGAAAATGTAGGCTTATTTCTGACTTGACTCTGTAGTACACTTGTAGGTACTAAGATCATGACTCCTTTTGCTATTCCTAACTTTTGTGTCCTCAGTTGTTCCACAGATATTTGCTGAGTACCTCCTCCAGCTATAATACTAGCCTGGGCACGTGAGACACATCAGGCAACATGGTAGGCAGTAAGTCAGAGTGCACATGAGCAGCTGATAAGTGACACAGAAACAGGGAAGTTCAAGCTGGGCACAGGTAACTAACTGGGTGGTCAGTGGGACAGTGTGACCGCTTAAGTCTGCGAGGGGAGGCCTCATTAAAAAGATGGTAGTTGAACAGATTTAAGGAGGTAAAGGAGTTAGCCCATCAGATACTTGATCCCAGCCCACTGGGAGCTGGATACATGAATCTGGAGAGGATCAGAATTTAGATCCTATTTCATTAGTGAGAGTGCCAAGAGAGTGAGTATAGAGAAGGGAAGATGACCAAAGACTAAGCCCTGGAACCAAAAAAGAGGAGACAGCGAGGTAGGAGGAGAACAGTGTGGGGCCCTGAGAGGCAAAGCACACGCAGCGTCCAGGAGTAGAGAGCGTCCAGGCTAGCCACCTGGGGCGGAGTGAATTAAGGAGGGGCAGCAGGCACGCGGATAAGCTCTCTGAGCAGTTTCAGTTCTGTCCTCAGGAGCAGAAGTCTGGGTGGGTGTGAGAGGATGGAGATGTTTGCATAATTGTACAACGATTATATAAGTCTTTCACCTGAATGAAGGTAAAGAAAAGGTGGAAAAGAATAGGAAAAGAGGAATTAGGGTATCGGTAGCTGTGAAATGGAGTGCTAGTTGACTCAGAAAGTAGGGTCAATAGAAATTTGATTTTTTTTTCAATAGATGGGGAAATAATGTGTATGAATGTTGGTGGGAATCTTCAGTGGATAGCAAAAGACTGCCACAGGTGAGAAGGAGAAGCAGTGGAGCGATCTTCTCAGATCATTGGAATAGGGTCACAGAGCAGAGGTTGGCACATTAAAGTTCTGAAAACAGGCAAAACCACAAAGGTTAGATGTTAGTGAGTGAGTAGGTGTGGTGATATAAATTCTACTGCCTTTTTTTTTTCTTCTTTCCTTTTGTTTTCAGTTGAACAGAAAGTGAGGTCATCAGTGTAGAGCGGTGATGGGGGAGTAAAAGTGGGGGTTCAAGGAGAGAGGAGAAAAGTGAAAGTGAAAGTCACTCAGTCATGTCTGACTCTTTGTGACCCCATGGACTGTATAGTCCATGGAATTCTCCACGCCAGAATACTGGTGTGGGTAGCCTTTCCCTTCTCCAGGGAATCTTCTCAACCCAGGGATCGAACCCAGGTCTCCCGCATTGCAGGCGGATTCTTTACCAGCTGAGCCACCAGGGAAGCCCAAGAATACTGAATTGGGTAGCCTATCCCTTCTCCGGGGGATCTTACCAACCCAGGAATCAAACCAGGGTCTCCTGCATTGCAGGCAGACTCTTTACCAACTGAGCTATAAATGTTGGTGAAGAGCATATGGAATTAGGGTGTTGGGTGTGACCACCTGGCCGATGAAGGACCCACTTTTGAGCATCATGGTTGTGAATTTAAGGTGAGAGACCAGTTGGCACGGTGCATGTTTTTCTCCCACAGTGTTCAGCTGTAATCTTGTAGAGCAGAGTGTGTAGAGTTGGATCTAGCCCAGGTTGACAGTTTACCTGATTAAGTATGACAAAAAAAGGGTTGTAGTCAAGCGGAACTATCCAGAGTCTGTGTGTGAAAGTGATTATTCCGGTTGGCCATGGAATTCATACTGATGAGGGGAATGAGGGCATGGTGGTCCTCACCCTGGAGTCCCACTTGACTCCTTAAGTCTGTCTGTAGAAGGCCTTCCTGGACTTTGTGGTCTCCTGGCCTGCTTGGTCTGGGATTCTCCTACTGTGCTGAAGCCCCAAGACACTCCTAACCTTGCTCGGCAGGCTCTGCCTTGCTGTCTGTCCCTCTGTCCTGGCAAAGCAAGAATAAAGCAGTCTCCTCGATAGAAAGTAACGCTGTCCTTCATGTTCTCTGTGAAATTGTAGCTCATGTAGGCCTTTAAAAGAACTGTGCCCTGTAAGAGAAATAAAGATGCTCATTAGTCCCTTTTATGAGTAAAGCAAAGCTAGGAGATCCTGTCTCATGGAAGCAAATTACAACTGTTCTGGAAATCTTTAAAAATCATGTCAGTTTCACATGTAAATATGTATCAAAAGCAGCAAGCTGATGCCTCTTCTCTTTGCCGATGACCGCAGTTTACTTACAAACTGTTAGCAGATAACAGACAAATTTTTCAAAGGCAAACTGTGTCAAATGAGTGTTATCAAGAAGGGCATATAAAGATAGTGATGTGCTTCAGGAAGTAAGAAAAAATATACTCCTATGTTGAAAGATGAAACCAACACATTCAGATGATTTTAACAAAGTCAGCATTTGATCACTTTTAATAAACAGAGGATTACTAATGAATGACATGACCAAGGACAGGAGAGAAAAGACTGTTACTGTTTTGTTATCCATGATATTAGAATTGGTGCTCAAAAAGAGAAATTGCTGTAGATCACTGCGTCATCAGGGCTTCCCTTGTGGCTCAGCTGGTAAAGAATCTGCCCACAAAGCGAGAGACCTGGGTTCCATCCCTGGGTGGGGAAGATCCCCTGGAGAAGGGAAAGGCTACCCACTCCAGTATCCCGGCCTGGAGAATTCCATGGACTGTATAGTCCGTGGGGTCACAAAGAGTCAGACACGACTGAGCCACTTTCACTTTCACTCTGTCATCAAAGCTAGAAAGATGTGGGTGGACCATACATGTGAGATAGCAACAACTAATGGGCCGTGTACCTGTTGTGACGAACCCGCCCCCCTCAAGAATTTGAAAATTAAAATGTGGAATAGCCTTTTAATAGTTGAACAATTGGAGTCAACTTAGAAATCGTGCTTCTGAGCAAGTATCTGGAAAGCGATCAGGAAGAGACACAACAAGGTTTCTCCTATACCCAGGAGGCTATGCTGGAATTGTATTAAACATATTAAGTTAAGGAAGGAGTGTAGAATGCAGAAGTGTTGATCAGTCTTGTGTCCTCAGCCCCAGAAAAAGAAGTGTCATATGTGCAAAGAGAGGCAGTTCCCATTTAGGTGACGCAGTGTGTCATCAATTTGATACTTGAGTTGCAAGACTATCTCTAGGGTAAATATGGCTGCAGAGGGTAAATACCAGATGATATTTAAATGTAAATACATGATCAACGTTTCAAGTTCCATTAGCAGGATCATCAGTTACTTAAGATAGATGTGTCAAACTAATCATTGTCTGATGCCGTTCAATATTCGATTGCTGATGTCTTTTCGTTAGGATTTTATGCTCATCTGGCAAGCTGATTTATAGTGATAGCTCACATTTTTATTAAATAGAAGTTACCAGTTACTCATTTACACATTTTATGTATATTAGCTCATTTAACCCTCATAAGAGCCATGTGAGATAGATATCCTTGTTATCCCCCTGTACAGAGACACACAGAGTAATTTGCCTAATGGCAGACCCGGGATTCAGATTGAGCTGTCTGCCTCAAGATTGTCTTTTACCTGCTAGAACCATGTGCTGTACTATCTGGGCTTCTCATGTAAACCTGCCCTCTAGGGAAACAACACATTAATCCCATATTCTTGTGGTTATGTTTTGTCTTCTGTCAAAATGATTTCCTGATGGTGAATAACCAAGTGCCTTCTGGTTATGACCTGGCAGAGGACCAGCTCCTGGACTGGGCAGCCTCACTGAGGCATTCACAAGTATTTGGTGGCTAGGATTTCCTAGTTGTCTTCTGGCTGCCTCAGTAAGAGAGCTTTGCAGAGTTGGAGTCCTGGTGCCAATCCCACAGAGATTTTGATTTAATTGGCCTGGGATGAGGCCTCTGAATCTGTTCTTTAAAAAAAAAAAAAATCTCACTGGTGATTGTGGCGCCCATCAAAATTTGAAAATACTGCTTCAGATGACACATGACTGTCAATTTGTTTAACAACCTAGTTCAAATCTAAGGCACGGCAAAAGGAACAGTTTCACTTAGTACGCTTTGGCAGAAGTTTAATGATGGTTGTGATGAGCTAAATGTAAAGATCAGTTAAAAATATGAAGTCTTGGTGCCTGGGACCAAATGGTATTGGCTTTAAGATGTGTAGCGGAGTGGTTTGGATTTTAGGCCTTGAGCTGGACGTCCAGGCTGGGGGTAGATGCCCTGTCTGTTGCACAGCTGGGCACATGTGGGCAGCCTGTCAGGCTGTCCGGTACTGCATTCCTCCTTTGCCAGAGGGGGATGGTAGCTCCATACTGTAATCCATACAAAGCCCTGAGCCCAGAACCTTCTATTTGGTTAGTGTTCAGTAAACGCTAGCACTTGTTGCCATTTAGGTGTTTTTCCAACTCGGGATATCTTTGGTGAGCCTAACGCCCTTTCTGACCAGGTGTTTCTGCTTGCTCCAGCATGTCTCGTAGAGTGCTGCTGAGGGTCAAGACTTTATTTGGTCTCCACACACAGTCTTAACAACAGACTGGGACCTTCATAAACATTATTCTTGAACCACCTGAGTTAACCAGCATAGCAGTTGAGCAATTAGCTTAGTATTAAATCTTAAAGATATTTTTAAAATGTTTTTCAGCTAGTATAAATTAGGAATCAAAGGTCAGTTTTATAGTGATTTTTTTAAAGCATCTGAGAGAAAGCAAATTCTCGTTTTACTTTTTTCAGTTTCACTGAACTTCTGGCCTGTATTTTCTCAGGTTCTAATTTGTGTAAGGTTGTGCTTTATTAACAGCTTTTAAAAGCATATGGGAGATGTATTTCTAGAGTTTCTTGGGATTTTCTTTTAAGGACTATATAAGATACTGAAGGAGTTCGAATTCTCCTTTTGGACATATTTAAGGCTCCCAAATTAAGGGATCAGGCTTTCTTTTTCTGTATACTTTAGACCTGTAGATATAAGATTAGAAGAAAATGTAGCATATAGGCATGCATTGAGTAAGAAAATGGGCTCTTGATTCAAGTCCTGGCTTTCACCACTTATGGACTCCATGATTTTTGGCAAATTTCTAAAGTTCTCTATTCAATTTCTTCACCTGTAAGAGGCCTGATAATATTACCTAATTAATGGGGTTGTAATGAATATTAAATTATGTCAACTATACGTTGAAGCACTTGAGAGTGTTGCCTGCTATTGCTCAATCCCTGAGGCGTGTCTATCTCTTTGCTACCCCAGGACTGTGTAGCGTGCCAGGCTCCTCTGTCCTCCTCTGTCTCCTGGAGTTTGCTCAAATTCATGTCCATTGAGTCAGTGATGGTATCTGACCATCTCATCCTCTGCCACCCCCTTCTCCTTTCACCTTCCATCTTTCCCAGCATTAGAGCCTTTTCTAGTGACTCAGCTCTTTGCATCAGGTGGCCAAAGTGTTGGAGCTTCAGCAGTCCTTCCAAGGAATATTCAGGGCTGATTTCCTTTAGGATTGACTGGTTTTCTTCTTGCAGTCCAGGGGATTCTCAAGAGTCTTCTCTAGCACAATTCAAAAGCATCAGAAGGTGCCTGTTGCATAAATCTTTTAAGCATTGATGATTTTGATGAAAATGATGACATCCACCCAAATCATCTGAACAAAAAAGAAAACTAGAATAAAAATATTTTAGCATCTTAAATTTTTCTCGTAAACTATTTGGTAAAAAATTTTAATTAAAAATAATTATGGGCCTTAGCCTATGAAAAAAAATTTAATTCTTTTAATGTAATACTTTATGTAGTAAGGTTAATTCCTATGTCCTATGGGATGGCTTAATTCCATAACACAAGCTGGAATCAAGATTGCCGGGAGAAATATCAATAACCTCAGATATGCAGATGACACCACCCTTAGGCAGAAAGTGAAGAGGAACTAAAAAGCCTCTTGATGAAAGTGAAAGAGGAAGGAGAGTGAAAAAGTTGGCTTAAACCTCAACATTCAGAAAACTAAGATCATGGCATCTGGTCCCATCACTTCATGGCAAATAGATGGGGAAACAGTGGAAACAGTGTCAGACTTTATTTTTTTGGGCTCCAAAATCACTGCAGATGATGATTACAGCCATGAAATTAAAAGACGCTTACTCCTTGGAAGGAAAGTTATGACCAGCCTAGATAGCATATTCAAAAGCAGAGACATTACTTTGCCAACAAAGGTCCGTCTAGTCAAGACTGTGGTTTTTCCAGTGGTCATGTATGGATGTGAGAGTTGGACTGTGAAGAAAGCTGAGCGCCGAAGAATTGATGCTTTTGAACTGTGGTGTTGGAGAAGACTCTTGAGAGTCCCTTGGACTGCAAGGAGATCCAACCAGTCCATCCTAAAGGAGATCAGTTCTGGGTGTTCTTTGGAAGGACTGATGTTAAAGCTGAAACTCCAGTACTTTGGCCACCTCATGTGAAGAGTTGATTCATTGGAAAGGACTCTGATGCTGGGAGGGATTGGGGGCAGGAGAAGGGGGATGACAGAGGATGAAATGGCTGGATGGCATCACCGACTTGATGGACGTGAGTTTGGGTGAACTCCGGGAGCTGGTGATGGACAGGGAGGCCTGGCGTGCTGCAATTCACGGGGTTGCAAAGAGTCGGACACGACTGAACTGCACTAATGGGATGGCTTATCTGTCGTGTTTACTTGGTAGTCGGATTTAGCAGAGAAGCTGAAGATATTTTTTCAGGGCGGGGGTTGTATTTCTACATTACATTCTTTTCCTTTGTTAAGTTAAAAAAATGTTTTTAATCTGACAAAATTTGTGATCCCCTATCAGAAAACCTGGATTCAAGTCTCTGCGCTGCCATTCATCAGGGAAGGCAGGTTACCTGGCTTATAAGAACCTCTTCTCCTTTATCTGCAAAAGTAGAATAAGATACTGTATCTCACACGTTTGTGTGAGAAATAAAGTTGCCTCTAATGGGGCTTTCTACTCCCTCTGTTCTGCACAGTAGAAATAAAATGTGAGCCACCTGTGTCATTTTAAGTTTTCTAGTAGCCACATTAAATAGAAGAAATGAAATTCGTTTTAATATATTTTATTTACTCTAGTATGTCTAAAATATTATCACTCCAACATGTAATTAATATAAAAATTATTAATAAGATTATTCTTTTCATTCTCAGTCTTTGAGATCTGGTGTGTAATTTATACTCACAGCACATCTCAACTTGAACTAGCAACATTTCAAGTGCTCAGGAGCCACATTCTGCTAGTGGCTATCAGTCCAGATCTGGAATACAGATTACTGGTCCCATCCCTGAGTACCTTGAGGCTGCCTTGGCCTCAAGCAGCTTTATTCTTGAAACTGTGTGCACCTCTGGACAAATGAGCCTGACATTTCTTTCTGCATCAACCTGGATTAGTATCTTTGTCCTGGGAAGACAGGCCCCTGCCCTTAGCCTTCTAGCTGACCCACATGAGGACTTGCTCTGGGTATGTCACGTGCCTCTCTGTTTGGCCAAGGGCCAGAGACAACCAGGAATTCCGAGAATGATAAACCTTTTGAACCACAAGGATCAGAGTTCCAGGGCAGGAGCTGAAGTTCAGGACAAGATTGGGCTTCCTAATGCCCTTCATTCTTGCCTCTTATCCATCCTATTTGCCTTCTTTCCCGCATTTTAGAGATTTATCTGGTGTCCTTGGGAAAACAGCAAATAGCAGCAGTCTGCTAAGGAATTCAGCTTTTCTCGCATCTGCCTCAGTATTGATTAGCAAGGTAGCCCTTCCTTCCCAAACATTAACTTTTAAAAAAGACATTCAGAATGTTTTGGAGGCCAGGAAATTTGGAGAACAGAAATATTCACATCTAAGCTTTTTTTTTTATTTTAGGGTTTTGTACTACTGTTTTTCATCCAAATTTGGGGAGAAATATAGTAAAGGAGTGTTACCCTAATAGCTGTATGTTATGGTAAAAAGATGTAGAGAATAGGGCACCCAGGTGTACTCATCCAGCAAAAGAAATCTGCTCAGATGTCACCTTCTTAGGAAGAAGTCCTACCCTGATCTCTCTGACCTAAAATAGCCCCCAGCCTGCAGCACTCTCTCTTGCTACCATTTTTGTCTGTTTTGTAGATATCACTTATTACTAACTAAAATTCTTTGACTTCCCAAATAGAATATAAGCTCCGTAAGAGTATGGACTTTGTTTTGTTTATCCCTGCATCCCCCAACTCCTAGTATAATGCTTGGCTGTTGCAAGTGAAAAGTGAAAGTGTTAGTCCTCTGCAACTCTTTGCGACCCCATGGACTGTAGCCCACCAGGCTCCTCCGTCCATGGCATTTTCTGGTGAGAATACTGCAGTAGGTTGCCATTTCCTTCTTCAGGGGATCTTCCCGACTCAGGGATCAAACCCAGGTCTCCTGCGTTACAGGCAGACTCTACCTTCTCAGCCACCAGGGAAGCTGGCTATTGAATCAATGAATAAATAAGTGAAAGGAAATACTGTATGTACTGATAATTTTAAAATTAGTTTCCTAGGAGAAGTCTACCCTGACCACTGTTTCTCTGACCAGTGTGTGTGATAAGTTTGAATTTTCAGATCTAATCTCAGTGGTAGGAATCCTGGTGTTTATTCTAGGTCAGTCGTATAGATAAACTTTCACTGCTTTTAGGTAGTCCAGGGCTTGCAGAGGGGAGAAAAGTAGTTTGTATTGAAGTCGTAAAAGGGAGAGCTGATCTGTACAGGTGAAAATTTCAGATCACACAGGGTAATAAAATGGAAGAGGGGCATTGGGATAGGGAAGTGGCTTGAAATTTTTTTACAGTTCAGCTGCTGTTTATGTCTGAGGTTTTGGGGCAAGAAAGTTGATAAATAAGAAGCTTAGGGAAAAGGTGGGAGAGAGTCATAACCAGAAATACTAGTATTATTTGGAGGAGAGGTTGGCTATATAGACTTGTGCCCCAAAAGCCACAAATCGTATTTCCATTGTCTTTGTTTATAATAAGCTTTATTTAACATCTTAATTAATTAATCCTCAGTGGTTCTTTTGGTTTACCTCTTGTGCATTTGCACCAGCTTGATGTTAATGGCCCTTGGAATTACGGTCCTGTGAGCACGGACTCATCATACTCTGCACGGGCCAGAAGTTCTGTTGAAACTTCTGGTTTGTCCCAGGAGCACCCTGCCCATAAAAACTAATCCAGGCATGTTGAGAACTCTCAGATATTATTAAGTACCATTTATATTGCATTCAAGTAAATTTTTAGCAAAAGAAATAAATTCAGATTTACCAGCCTTTACTGTTCCTTGTTCTACTTCTTTAAATGAGAAAATCTATTGTTGTATGTAAATGTGTCAACTTTTTTACATACTGTGAATAAACTGTTTGGTTTGTGAATATATTTAAGAATAACAATAATCAAAATAGTTAATTTTTATATTGTGGCAGTAGGTTTTATTTCAGGTGTTTTTTAAATAGTGTTATCATTTTACGGTTTTATAAAGTTTGATTAAAGAATAGTATTTCAGGTGTAGTAGGTAATTTATAGGGACTATGTCTAGTTATATTAAGTTCAAGTGATGCATTTTAATCTAACATCTTGTTTCTTCTCAGTCTGCAAGACTTGTATTGTCCAGCACTTTGAAGATAGCAATGATTGTCCAAGGTGTGGCAACCAGGTTCATGAGACAAACCCATTAGAAATGTTGAGGTATGTCAATATATTTTTAGTTCCTCTAACTTAAATAATTATATAAGCTCTTAATAATTTTTATTATGCATCATAATATTTGTTGGTGCCTTGACTCAGTTAATGTAGGCTTTGATTTTCATTTTAAAGCATTTTATTTCAATTTATTTTATTAAGAAATGAAAAATAAGGCTGTGCATATTAAATATTTAAGAAATATATTTCCAAATTAAAAATTACAACTTTATCTCAGGATCTCAGGGTTACTTTAGTTGCAGTTATTTGTAGTATTTTATTATTCTACACAGTACTCTCTATTTGTTGAGCTACATGGTAGTGGGAAGAGGGCAGAATTAATAGGGATACTAATCTTGGGACTCTTAATTTTTCAATCAACTTTATTTTTTTTTATTTTATTTTTAAACTTTACAATATTGTATTGGTTTTGCCAAATATTGAAATGAATCCGCCACAGGTATACATGTGTTCCCCATCCTGAACCCTCCACCCTCCTCCCTCCCCATACCATCCCTTTGGGTCATCCCAGTGCACCAGCCCCAAGCATCCCAAGTTCATCGCAGCACTGTTTATAATAGCCAGGACATGGAAGCAACCTAGATGTCCATCAGCAGATGAATGGATAAGAAAGCTGTGGTACATATACACAATGGAGTATTACTCAGCCATTAAAAAGAATACATTTGAATCAGTTCTAATGAGGTAGATGAAACTGGAGCCTATTATACAGAGTGAAGTAAGCCAGAAAGAAAAACACCAATACAGTATACTAACGCATATATATGGAATTTAGAAAGATAACCCTGTATACGAGACAGCAAAAGAGACACTGATGTATAGAACAGTCTTATAGACTCTGTGGGAGAGGGAGAGGGTGGGAAGATTAGGGAGAATGACATTGAAACATGTATAATATCATGTATGAAACGAGTCGCCAGTCCAGGTTCGATGAAGGGACTCTTAATTTTTAAAAATTTATCATATATTCTAAAAGTGTATATTTATGTAAAACCAAAAAGAATTTTTAAAATGACTACCCTTTTCTTAATGGTATAATCATTATACCAAATAAATAGTAATAATATAAAGAAGTGTAGTCATATATTTTTAAAGTTAGAAGTGCTATATAAGGTCCTAATCCAAACCAAACCTCATTTCAAGATTACAGATGGAACTTTATAGGAGTGACACTGCACTGCCAGGTCCACCAAACTCAAATGTCACTCCAGCCGCAAACCAACTGAACGCATTTTTCTTCCCACAGTTCGTACCATAGTAAAGAGCCCTCATGAACGTTCATCTCTGTGTAGTGTTTGCCATCATTCTGTAAATCTGGATTTTCAGGTCTTATATCTTAGACTTTTTTCTATTTTAGTGTCTATAGTTGGAGTAATTTGTCTATAAGTAAATGTCTGCTCCATTGGTTTTCAAAGTTCGGTCCCTACACCATTACTATCTTAATAGAAATGACAGTTTTGGGGCCCCCACCTCAGACCTTCTGAATCAGCAACTCTAAGAAGTGCTGCAAGTGAGGGACATGGCAGGGGGAAGGGAGGCAGTGAACGGCGGACAGATGCTAGTTCTAAATAAAATGGTGAGGATAGGCCTCACTGAGAAGGTGGGATCTGAGCACAGGATCACTGTCTTTCTGAGGGAACAGCCACATGTAGATCTGGGGGGAGTATGCCTGTTCCAGGTCAGGAGGGCACCTGCAGCTTGTCTGAGGAACAGCATGGGCAGGGATCAGGAGCTCAGAGCAACTAGAGCATGAGACAAGGAAGACTAAGTAAGGAGAGAGCAGGTTTGGGGCTGGTAGATCTGGAATTTAGGCTTCCCTGGTGGCTCAGCTGGTAAAGAATCCCCTTGCAATGTGGGAGACCTGGGTTCAATCCCTGGATTGGGAAGATCCCCTGGAGAAGGGAAAGGCTACACATTCCAGCATTCTGGCCTGGAGAATTCCATGGACTGTATAGGACTGAGCAACTTTGACTTTCACAGATGGGGAGTTTGGATTTGGGCATGTTGAGTCTATTATCATTTCAGAGAAGAGGGGAGTCGGCTGGTGAATATACAAGTCTGTGACTTGAGAGAGCTCTCTCTGGGGTTAAAAATCTGGTGGTCTTCAGTGTGCAGACAGTATTTAAAACCGTGGGACAAGAGAGGAGCACGTAAGGGCATGAGTGCAGAGAGAAGTGTGGAGGACCGAGGATGGGTCCCTGGAACATTCTAAAGTTGACGGATCAGGAAGAGGGGGAGTAACCAGCAAAGGAAACTGAAAAGGCACAGTCAGTATAAGAGAGGGAAGCTTCCAGAGTGTGTGGCCTAGAAGCCAAGCAAAGGTGCGGGCGTGCTGGACTGTGATGTTATAAGGTGAAGACCGAGAGTTGGCGGTTGGATTTAACAGTTGGAGGTCAGCAGCCTTGACAGAAGCACTTTCTGTGGAACTGTGAGGCGAAACCTAACTGGATTGTTACAAGAGAGAAGGGGAGGCACAAGAGTTAGAAACAGCGAGTATCAACAGCTTTTTTCAAGTTTTGCCACTAATGGGGGCAAAGATACGGGGTGGTCACTGTTCAAAGAAGTGCAGTCAAGAGGGCTTTTATTTTGTTGTGCTGTGGGAGCAGTACTGACATGTTTGAAAGGAATAATCCAAGAAAGAGCAAAGAGATAATAATAGGAGAGTGGGGGAGAGGGGACATTGCTGAAGCAGTGTTCTTGGGAGGGAAGAGGGTGTGGAGTGTAACAGTTGAAGAGATTGGCTTCATGGGGAAGCATCAGCAGACCCTCTGCAGCAGCAGGTGGGAGGGCAGCGTGCAGATGCCACGGGTCGATGTGGTGCTCAGATTCTGTAGACGTTTGTGTCTCACTGAGCAGAAGATGTTTTATCAGCCAGGAGTAGGGTGGAAAAGGGATGTAGGGGTTGGAGGAGAGGGAAAATGTGTTGTGCAGGAAAGTAAGAGAATACATGAACTGGGGAAGTACAGTATGAGTCCTGGAAATCCCGAAGGCACATCTGGGTTGTAGTTGTGAATTTGAAGGGGTGTGGTTGTGTGTTTTTCCAGCCCAATGGCTACCAGCACAAGTTAACAGAGAGTGGGGTTTAACTAATGTTGTGGTTGTACCAAATAATTTGAGCAGGTGAGGGGGGGACAAGGGAATCAAAGGTACACGCAAGGTGTGGCTTTAATGATGACTGACTGAGAAGTAAATTCTAAACTGGATGAGGAGGGCAGAGAGCACATGAAATTGGCGAGGGATGATGCATATTACAGGGACAGAAATGAAACTGGTTGATTCCTGATCTGTTTGTATATGAGTGAGTGAGTGAAAGTCACTCAGTCCTGTCTGACTCTCTGTGACCCCATGGACTATATAGCCCGTGGAACTCTCTAGGCCAGACTACTGGAGTGGGTAGCCATTCCCTTCTCCAGAGAATCTTTCCAACCCAGGGATCGAACCCAGGTCTCCTGCACTGCAGGCTGATTCTTTACCAGCTGAGCCACAGGGGAAGGCCAGGGATACTGAAGTGGGTAAGATCCAATCAGTCCATCCTAAAGGAAATCAGTCCTGAATGTTCATTGGAAGGACTGATGTTGAAGCTGAAACTCCAATACTTTGGCCACCTGCTGCAAAGAGCTGACTCATTTGAAAAGACCCTTACGCTGGGAAAGATTGAAGGCAGGAGGAGAAGGGGACGACAGAGGATGAGATGGTTGGATGGCATCATGGACTCAATGGACATGAGTTTGAGTAAACTCCGGTGATGGACACGGAGGCCTGGCATGCTGCAGTCCATGGGGTTGCAAAGAGTCAGACACAACAGAGCAATTGAACTGAACTGAACTGAGCCTATCCCTTCTCCAGAGGATCTTCCTGACCCAGGAATCAAGCCAGGGTCTCCTGCATTGCAGGAAGATTCTTTACCAACTGAGCTATCAGGGAAGCCCCTGTTTGTACATAGTAAGAAGAAATTATGTTAGAGAATTGGCAAATGGGTATGTAGAAATTGACGAAAAGTAAATAGTTACTATACTCCAGGGAAAGAAAAAAGTTGAACGAGGGGATATCTTTAATCAGAGTACACTTTAAATATTTATGTAATCATAATCATGTAAACATTCATTGTTAAACACAAAAATGGCAGTAAGACTATCAGGAAGAGGAGAGTTAGGAGAATGTATGTTGGGAGGACAGGGGCATGGAGGGATGATATCAAGAGAGCTAAAACCTTATCTCCCACAGAAGGAGGTGAGAAGAATCTAGACAGTAAAAAAGGAATGGCTTTGTTTTTTCT
The DNA here is from genome assembly GCF_055505025.1 of Bos grunniens. Lineage (NCBI taxonomy): Eukaryota > Metazoa > Chordata > Mammalia > Artiodactyla > Bovidae > Bos > Bos grunniens. Next base: position 13,223,845 of record NC_141190.1, read on the forward strand.
CTATCTATAATATATATAGAAATATGAAAGTAAATGCTAATATAAACAGCTTGGATTTGAAAGTGGTTGTACCTGGGGTTGTAGGAATCAGGAATAGGAAGGATGGGGCAAGAAAATGTGATATTTTAATATAACATTTAAGGTTGGGGGAAGTTTGATTTGTAAATTATGTGTTAATATATGTATTACACTGATAAAACAAACATTAAGAGAAATAATACTTCTTTTAAATACTGCAGCTGTTAAATAGACTGGGAAAACTGTGAATGAGTTAGTATGTGTGTCCTGAAGAATCAGGTGACATTGGTTCGACTGGAGAGTAGGACTGGAAAAGGGCATTTGAGCCAGGATGAAGAGCGTGAGGGAGAAAAGCAGGTTGGAAAAGGCAGGGCATCCTTAGGGATGACTGCCTAAGCCACTTGGCTCGAGAACAGTGACAGGGGAGCAGCACCACTTGCAGTTTGTAGGTTGGACTCAAGTTCTAAGAACACTCTAAGCCAGGTGTTGGGAAGAAATTAGTTCTTGAGCAGGGAAGTCACGATCAGATTAGTGCTTAAGGAAAATTCGTTATGAACATGTCAAGGTTAAAGAGAATGTCTCTGGGCTGTCCTCTAAGTAGGGTGCTAGTTGAGGGAACAGAAGGATGGGAAGTGTGAAGAGACTGGGTGGGAGAAATACCGAGAAGGGGGCTTGATGAGTCAACATGTGAAGCAAGAGACAGGTGGGTGACGATAATGCTTGCATTTGGAGCCTATTTGGGACTGATATGGTATCATTTCTGCATTTAACTTTAAGAAAGTAAGGCAGGTTTTCAGAGATATTCTGTTGAAGGAGAAGACATAATCTTGACATAGATGAACAAAAAGGAGGGGCTTGAGATACTCGGCATCTGTTGGAAATATGGAACTTGAGCTTCACAGAGAGAGGGAGGGGTGTGTGTGTGTGATCAGCCTGTATGTTAGTTTTGAAGTCACAAAAGTGGATGAGATCCTCAGGAAGTATGTAGAAAAGGTCACAGAGTACAGAGAGCAGAGCAAAGGAGAATCCTCGGAGGCAGCAGTAGTTGGAAAAAGAAAAATATCTAGAGAACAAAGAAAGTCAATAGGAAAAAAGAAAAATCGAGAACAGAAGTTTTCAAAGAGGCATCACCAGGCAGCACAAACTGCTGCAGAGCATGAGGAGAAAAATGATTTTAAAAGTAATTAAAAAATTTTAAATTTTAACTCTAAAATTTCTTTTAAAATCTATTCAATAATGGAAGTTATTGATGATTTGGGAAGGTCTGTCAAGTAAGAGAAGCAAAAAATATATGACAGAAATAATGTTGGTTATGCTTTCAGAGTTTTCCAGTTGGAAGAAGAGGTTGAGAATCTGCTAACAGCTTGAGAAGACGATAGGTTAAGCCAGGATTGGGGGGGTGGTTTAGATGTGAGAAAAGTGTCCATGTTTATTGTCAGAGAAGGGTACTGCAGTTGAGCAGGAGGAATATGAGAGGGAGGCATGCTGTAGGAGCAAGAGGGCAAGATGAGGAAGTGAAGCCATGGAGAGGAGGAGTTATGCTCAGATCCAGGAGGGAAAAGAGACAAAAGCAATGGCAAGATAGTGGGGTTGTTTTTTTTTTTTTTTTTTTTGGCCATGCTGATGTTTGGCATTAAAAGACACTCCCTTGGAAGAAAAGTTATAACCAACCTAGATAGCATATTCAAAAGCAGAGACATTGCTTTGCCAACAAAGGTCCATGTAGTCAAGGCTATGGTTTTTCCTGTGGTCATGTATGGATGTGAGAGTTGGACTGTGAAGAAGGCTGAGCACCGAAGAATTGATGTTTTTGAACTGTGGTGTTGGAGAAGGCTCTTGAGAGTCCCTTGGACTGCAAGGAGACCCAACCAGTCCATTCTAAGGGAGATTAGTCCTGGGTGTTCATTGGAAGGACTGATGCTAAAGCTGAAACCTCAATACTTTGACCACCTGATGTGAAGAGTTGATTCATTGGAAAAGACTCTGATGCTGGGAGGGATTGGGAGCAGGAGGAGAAGGGGATGACAGAGGATGAGATGGCTGGATGGCATCACCGACTCAATGGACGTGAGTCTGAGTGAACTCCGGGAGTTGGTGATGGACAGGGAGGCCTGGCGTGCTGCGATTCAAGGGGTCGCAAAGAGTCGGACACGACTGAGCGACTGAACTGAACTGATGTTTGGCATGCGGGATCTTACTTCCCCAACCAGGGATTGAACGTGCACCCCCTGCAGTGGAAGGGTGGAGTCCTAACCACTGGACCACAAGGGAGGTCCCCAATATTAGGTTTTTTTATCCAGGAAAAAATGGTCTCAATTTCTCAGAATGGAGATTTTCTTTCTCTACCAGAGTTGTCGTAGAGATTTTGAAAGTGGCTGGATCAGCTATTGGTGTATAACAGACCACACCTAAATTTCATGCTGAAAACAACACTAAAAGCATTTTTGATTCCTCACAGTTCTGTGTGGTTCACAGATCCAGGTGGGCCTGCTGGTCTTGGCTGGGCTCACTTAGGTGACTGCAGTCAGAGGCTGGTGGGTCACTGCTGATCCTGGCTGGGTTCTGTCCTGTTGGGTTGGGCTGCCCATGAACTGGTCTGAGATGGCCTTACCAGGGCAGCTTGGCTCTGAAGGACATGGTGTCTCATCCTCCAGACTTGTTCTTATGGTGGCAGGGATCCAGGAAAGTGCATCAAAGCACATGAAATGCCTCAGGCTTGGGCTCAGAGCTCAGCAGTGTCTCTTGTGCCACATTCTCTGGCCTGAGTATGTTTCAAGGCTGGCCCATATTCTCAGGGTGGAGGAAAAGATTCCCTCCCTTAATCACAGTCCTGTTCAGAGTGGGTAGATTATAGAGAGAACTGGAGACGGGACCATTTTTATAATCTGTCTGCTCCTAGGACAGGCTGGAAATAAATGTGTTCCACCTACAGAGTAGTTGGGTGTGGTGCTTGTGCTAAAACCATATGTTCTATATTTTGTAATCTATGTGAGATGCAAATCTTAATTTACATACTGGATTTTAATGTCTTTATTGTTAGTATATTCTCTTTTTTCCTCTTTGGAAGGTTGGATAACACACTAGAGGAAATTATATTTAAGTTGGTTCCTGGACTACGAGAACGTAAGTTACTCTTGAATTCTTGCAGATTTTTTGTTTTGTAAAATCACCATTTCTGTTAAAGATTTCATGATTGTTTCTATTATTTTTATACTTTTTTTCTTTTAAATTAGAAGAACTTGAGCGTGAGTCTGAATTTTGGAAGAAAAATAAGCCTCAAGAAAATGGACAAGGTGACTTTTTTTTTTTTTTTTTACTTCCATCTGTTGGAATTTCTTAGCTTTTTGTAGCTGTGGTGAACTCGTCTCTCTCTCCAAGCTCAAATTTCTCCTGTACAATAATATTGTGTACCCCTTTATATTATGAACTTTTCTGTGATTATGAACTTTTAATATAGAATCATGAGATTTTGTGTAAATGCATGTAAAATCTGGATCAGTCCAATTGAAGGTAATTGGAAATAGAGGAAACTGGGAAGATAAAAAGGAGATAAAACAGAAAAGTGACCACTAATTATAGCAGTATTAGCTAAAGAGCTACAGGAAACTGAAGAAATGGCCATAGCCTGCAACTGAACAGTGAGGGGTTTATGGTTGTATCTATTTTATTTTGTATATTTAATAGGAGAAGGGACTTGAATGTAGCTGAAAGCCAGAGTGGAGGATCTTGCTATGCTCTGATAACCTGGAATGAACTTTTCATAGATAGAGTTCCAATAATACAAATTTATGTATTCTGAGATTTGAAAAATATTTCTAGGTACTTCTGGGAACTTTCCCCATCACACATGTTAAGTGTTCAGATTTGCCTTTTAGATCCCAGGAGACTGAGCAGTGAGTAATTTTTAATAATTAAGGAAACTGGCAGACATTACTGGGTAGAGAAAAGGCTTTGCTTTTAGTATGTATATAATCACATAAAAGGAAAGAAAATACAACATATATGAAATTATAAGGAAGAAGCATCCTTTTGTTTTGTCATTTAATATGAGATTTGTTTCAGGATGGCCTGAACACCACTGAAGTTTGTCAAGGATTGTATGTGTTTTCTGGGCTCATTCTTCTAGAGAGCTCGGTCTTCCACCTCTGGTTTTCCCATAAGATTCGCAGGATTGTCGATTACATACATATCATTGAAATGGCTTTCTCTTTTCATATGAAAAATGGGCATCTGAGTTGGGTTTTTTTCTTTTTTTAGTTCAGCTGAACTGTGCAGGACTAGCTTCCTAAAGCAGGGAAAGTTTGAGAATAATTTTGAATGGAATAAGGTAGCGAGGGATTATTTTTAATCTATAATTAAAACACTGAAATGGGCAAAGAAGCCAAGCCTGGCAAAAAAAAGACTTAATTAAAGGCTTATTTTACCCAGATGTAAACTGCAATTTATACAGTAGTGCCATAGTAAAAAAATATAGGTAAAATTGACTGAATGTTCCAGTTTTTAACTATGTTTTCAAGACAGCAGGAGCCAGGGCTTGTCATCAGAAGCTGTGTGGTCAGGTTAGTCCATGACTCTGCGGCTTACAGATGCACCAGTGAAGGACCGCAGCCGGAGCTGTGTTTCTCTCCTTTCCCCCCATATTTCTGTCTTTTAAAAATAGTTTTAACATATTTGGTCTTTAGTTTGGGTGGAGGATTTGGACCTTTTCTTGGAGCTGGAGCTTGGTCCATAGAAGGCAGTTCCTAAAAAGGCAGAAGAGAACACCCCCCTCTCCTGTACAACATATCTGTGATGCTTTTACTACAGTCATTACAGAGGCGCTAATTCATCTTTCTTTTTTTAATCTAACTGGTCTGTGTTTTTTTCCCTGGGCTTTTCTATACTGTAATGCTTGACTGGCTCATTCTTTCAAGTTTCAGCTTACATTTCATCTGGAAATCTCCCCTGAATCTTTGCTTCACCGCAGAGTTTGGGTTTGTTACCACCTCTGTTATATGTGCCCACTTGGCCTATCTTACCTCTTACATCAGAGTCTATCGACTTCTCCGTCTGTTTTCCTTACTTGCCCGAACCTCCTTTTATACCCTGACACCGTAAGAGTGGGGATGACCTCATAGTTTCAATGTTGTTCCCTCAGGCTTAGTCTAACAGAATTAAAGGCACTCAATAAACAAATGAATCATTAAATATATGTGCATTATATGTAGCCTGCTGGCATTTCATAGGTTAAATACATTTGATTATAGTATGAAATATTCTCAGATTTCTTTGATGGTGTTTTAATATGTTAGTTACATACATGTTAAAAAAGCTAATTCATTCTACTCGTTATTTCACTAGCTAATTAATTTTGAACTTAAATATTTTAGTTTTACTAAATATTTAGTTTAGTTGGTTTTAAACTTTGAATAAATGTAGAATTTGGAAGCATTTTTTTCTTTGATCAAAAGCACTTTATTATGTATATACAAACTTGAAATTCTAATTACATATGTTAACTGAACTTTTTAAATGATGTAGTTTAAAAAAAACATTTCATACATTTCTTTAAACAACATATGTTCAAAATTATTAATTTATCAAATATATATTGTTGTGTTGTTTAGTCACTAAGTTGTGTCTGACTCTTTGTGACCCCCTGGACTGTAGCCCGCCAGGCTCCTCTGTCCATGGAACATCCCGTCAATTTCTAAGTGGTCTAATCACTAATGGCTGTCATTTTGTGACCAAATATAGTTAGTCCTAAATCTTTCATTTGGGTGTCCTAGTGAGTCCAGAATTTGTAAGCTCTGCTAATGATTCACTTAATGGTTTTTTAAAAATATTTCCATTATTGAGTTGGTTGAAACATTTTAAAGGTACTAAAATTTTCGGTTATTCTTCATCAAGAACTGTTAAGAAATGTTTTTTAAATTTGATTTTTGTTCTCATGGTTAGTGTATTGTTGCTTAACTATAAAATCTGAGTTATATCTAACTTGGGTTTGTTTAAATTACACAGATGATATGTCAAAAGTTGACAAACCTAAAGTAGATGAAGAAGGTGATGAAAATCAAGATGATAAGGACTATCACAGAAGTGACCCACAAATCGCTATATGTCTGGATTGTTTACGGAATAACGGACAATCAGGGGACAACGTAGTAAAGGTGAGTGGACAACTACAGTGGTTTCTTTATAATCATTTTATAGTAAATCTTCTATAACTTGTTGATAGATTTTCCTAGTGTCTCAGAATGTTTGCTTTCAAAGTTCTTATTAACATAAACAAATAGAACGTCACTTTCTGATACTCCCTTGCCTGCAAATTGCCAAGCAGTTGCTTGCTTCAGGCTCCTTCCTGATTTCTAACCCTCAAAACTGAACCGTCCTGGGTCAATGCCACCACCTAGTGGCCAGTGTGGAGAATCACACCTCTATTTCTCCTTCCATCTCCTTTTATACCTTTGTTGGGAGTTCATATACATACACTGTTTTTCCCTTTTTAAGTGTGGTCACCAACTCAGACTCGGGTCATTTCGTGACACACAGCATCTTCAACCTTTTTATTCATCCTCTTTTAGTTTTCTCTTTTGTTTCTCTATTTTTATTTGCAACTCAAAAAGCTATCCACGTCATGGCTAATACGTTTTATGAACAATATAGTTGGTTTAGATGGATGTCATAAAGTACCTGTGAACTTTTCCTTAACTTCCTCTGTGTGATCTGTAAGCCAGTGAGCTGAATTTCTCAATGCTGATTAAGTTTTCCCAGCATCTTACAAAAAGAAATACGTATTAGCATAACGATTCAGTGAATATTACCGACTATATGGACATGAGCAAAGATGTAAATAGTAAATTTTTTCACTCAGGGATCTTTGGTTAGGTCTTACTCATACAAACAGGTATAATAAAATAAGATAATAGATTTAATTAAGAGAGATTGGCTGGACAAGACATGTAAAAGAGCACAGCAGTGGTTGGAGAAGTGGCCTCCGTTCCCGTCCATCCTTCCGGGCCTGCCTGCCAGCATCTCATGCTCTGCTGCAGCACCCTTTCCTGTTGTCAGCCTTCTTTGCACATGAATTTTTAATGATCTTACATTTTTCTCTTATTCTCAGTCATTTCTGTAATCCCCTTTGGGGGAGGTTCTTAATGGAGATTATGAGCATCCTTTAGCTCTCTAATATATACAGGTATTATCTTGTAGTGAAAATTGAGTCAATCAAAAGGTGGAGTATCTCTTCATAAATAAATGAGGAGTCTACTTCTCTGCAGGATTTCTAGTATGAAAGTTACAAATTATTGAATTTCAGATTCATCTGAAAAATTAACTACCCCCTGCCTTGATACTGTTTGGCATCTTTGACACCTCACAATTCCAGTTGAGCTTTTATCTTTTCACTCTTTCCTTTATAGATTTTTCTCCATTCTTGTGCCTTCCTTCTTAAAACAACTTTCACAGCTTACCTGACTTGTACTGTGCTTTCCTGAGTCTCACCTTTTCCCTCCGGCCACTCCTCTACTGTCTCTACTGACGACTTCTTCCTGTCTTCTGCTTGGTATATGTGAGTGTAGGCTACTATCTAGCCCCCGCTCAGTTATTCTTTCTCTGTAGTCATCCTAGGAGGTCACTTCTACTTTTGTGACTTCCAACTATGCAAAGAAATTTTTAAATCACCCTTTCCAAACCTGTCATCACTTCCAAGTATTATATCTCTAACTACTTTTAGTATCCTAACTAGGAGTTTCACTAATACATAAAACTTCACATATTAAAAGACAAATTCACTATACTGTACTTTCACCTAACTTTACTCCAAACATGCAGTTTCCCTTATCACTACCATCTTTTAACCAATCATAGAAATTCAAATTCTTACATTTTTGACCTTCTCTCGCTTCCCTTCAACCAGTCATAAGTCCTGCAAAATTTCCTCAGTCTAATAAATGCGGCTGACATTATATCTAGATTTTTAAAAGTAGTCTGAAGTGTTTCCTGCATGCTTGATCTCTTTTATTATCCAGGGCTGGGGCTGCAGCCTTAGTGTGTGCAAGCAGTTATAGCCACTATCAGGGTCAAGTAGTAAGTATTTTAGCTTCTGTGGGCTATATGGGCTTTGTTGCAGCTACTCAGCTGAAAGCAGCCATGGATGGTAGTGAACAAACTGCCCTTGCTGTGTTCCAATTAAACTTCACTTATGAGAATAGGTGGACAGCCGAATTTGGCTTGAGGGCCATGGCCATGGTTCGCCACCTTCTAGAATCAAGTCTTGACTCCTTGTGTTAGCATTCAAGGTCTTTCATTAAAACCCCTGTGTTTGTAAGTTTATTTCCCATAATTCCTGGCAGAGAATCATCAAAATATGGTTCTTGTCGTTTATCTGTGAGCACCAACATAAGGTTTGGCTCCCATGTATCTGACAAAGAATTTGCATCCAGAGTGTATAAAGGCTTATATTAAGAATGTTTAAATCTCCTAAGACTTTGAACAATCCTTCCATTTTGGCATGTTCTTCTCTCTTCTCACCACTGTCCAAGACTTCTGTCAAGATTCAAGAGACATATATATTTTGTGATTTTTTTTTCCCCACCTTGGTGAATCCCTTCTGAAATTGACTTGTATTTATCACTCAATTAGGGCTTACTTTGCTATTGATTAAATCAGTATTTGGTTCTAAAGGTACCAGGCACTAATGCTGTCTTTTATCTTTTTTGGCATGTGTCTTATCCTTGAGACTGGATTATATATTGCATAAAGGCAGAAAAATTATTCCTAGGTTCCTTTATAGCCTTCTCAACCATCTCATTCCTCTGCAGTAGGATGAGATTCTCAGTAATGTATTGTTTATATAGTATACCTACTGCAGTTCAAACGTCGAAGTCAGGAGCAAGAACGCAGTGAAACTATTAGAATAAGGACCTCCAAAAATTTGCTCCTGCATAAAATCAGTTAAAAAGCTGGCAAAAGTTTTCATAATCGACTTTTTCAGAAATCTGATAGTTAACCAAAGGCTAAAACCCTTGCAGAAACCAATGGAGAAAAAAATGTCTGACTCTTGGTAAGAATAATTTTAACTTGCCTTAGTCCCATCCTCTACTCTCAGCTCTGAAACATCCTGGTAAAAATCACAGCCCACTATGCTACTGCAGCTTCTCAAGCACCAAAGGACAGAAGGAGGTGGATCTCTTTCAAAGCCTAATTGCCAAATAATTATAATTTGTCTGATGGATCCTAGAATACTGTACTTAAAAGATTGTCTATATTAGACCTGACTGGACGCTTGCCTAATGGATAAAACCTTCTCCGTGGACTAAGGAGGAGCAGGAGGAGGAAACTAAATACAAATAAATGTTGTTGTAACTGCATGACTGCCTGAAGTATAAATAACATTTGGGGCAAAAAGTAGACTTAGCCAAAAAGCTTAAAAGGAAAAACTAGAGAATGAGAATGGCACCCCACTCCAGTACTCTTGCCTGGAAAACCCCATGGATGAAGAAGCCTGGTGGGCTGCAGTCCATGGGGTCGCTAAGAGTTGGACACGACTGAGCGGCTTCACTTTCACTTTTCACTTTCATGCATTGGAGAAGGAAATGGCAACCCACTCCAGTGTTCTTGCCTGGAGAATCTGGGGACGGCAGGGCCTAGTGGGCTGCCATCTATGGGGTCACACAGAGTCGGACACGACTGAAGCGACTTAGCAGCAGCAGAGAATGAGATGTCTACAGATATCAAAATACATAGCAGCTTTGAGAAACTCAAAAATATTCATAGGAATCTAGAAGGACACATATATACACAGGATTGTGTAGATGCTCAGAAAAGACGTTCAGTTCAGTCACTCAGTCGTGTCCGACTCTTTGCGACCCTCTGAATCGCAGCATGCCAGGCCTCCCTGTCCATCACCAACTCCTGGAGTTCACTCAGACTCACATCCATCGAGTCAGTGATGCCATCCAGCCATCTCATCCTCTGTCGTCCCCTTCTCCTCCTGCCCCCAGTCCCTCCCAGCCTCAGAGTCTTTTCCAGTGAGTCAACTCTTCTCATGAGGTGGCCAAAGTACTGGAGTTTCATCTTTAGCATCATTCCTTCCAAAGAAATCCCAGGGCTGATCTCCTTCACAGGCCCTAAACGCTCACCTTTGGCTGACATCGAGGTTCTGCACAAGCCAGAAGTGAAGACCAAGGTAGAGTTGTCAACAGCTTGGTTAAGTGTTAGAGGTATGCCCCAAAACTCATACAGAGTCCTTCAGCAAAGACTGGAAAACTGACTGGTTCCAAGGAAATCTCTGTTCAGTTGTTAGCTGACCATACATGCTGTAAAGAATACAGACTTTGCAGAATTAGTTTTAAAAGGTCATTAAATAATGACAGGAATCCCTGAGGAACAGGCAGGAATTTGATTTCCAGTGTTACCACATTAAAATGTTCAGTTTTCAACAAAAAATTGTGAGATAAAATAGAAAGTATAGCCCATATATAGGAAAAGCAGCAAATGTGGTGTCAATATAACATTTCTATGGAGAGAATGCATAATTGTTACATTTTTATTTCCAAAGAACTTACACATCAAATATTAAATAATCCAAGCTGGAATTTTGTTAGCAATTGATGTCAGACCTTATTGGATTAAAAATTCCAAAAAACAAGCTTTTGCCTAGTTTTAAAACCTTTATCTTCTGAGGTCTCTATACTTACTAGTAATTTTGAAAAGATAATGAGTGATGACACCAGGTCGTTTCTACAGGTTCTTTTATCGTTAGACTTCCCCGCATATGAAAATAACTTAAAGGGTCTTCTGGTACCCTCACATTATTCTCTGACTTAACTGGGACCTATGCAACACGCTAACAAGTCTGCACAGGCTGTTTAGAAACCTTGATGAGGCCGAGCTGACGTGAGCAGACAGCAGAACGTCGTGTGCGTCATCCGTCGCTCTGTTCTCACGCTGTCTGGAACGTCGGTCTTCTCATTCGAAGTGGGCCAAGTGCCTCTTGCTTTGGATGTGACTTTCGACTTGTTTTCTTCTTAATGGATACTTAACCATCCGAATTGTGATCAGGAGTCATTTGTAAATAGATTAGTTTCTGTTGGTCTTTGCTGGGAAATATATTTTGCTAGGAATGTATTTCGGCTGAATACTTCCACTTTCTGACTTCATGAATTAAGGAACGTCTCCAAATTGCTGACCAAATTTCCTAAGCATAAGTAGCAGTAACACTTTATATCTTTTAAAGATTCAATTGCTTGGTTTTGTTTTTGTTTGAATATTGATAACTGTTAAGATTTGGGGATATAATTTTCTTTCACAAATTGGTTCAGGTTTACCATGTCTACAGCCTCATTTGTGGCGTTCATTCTAGATTGGTGCTTATATTTTATTGATGTTTAAGCTTAATGAGTGGATTAGTACTGCTAAGGAAATGAGAAAACCAAAGCATAATAAAATATTTTCATTAATAATCTTTATTTCCTTTAGGGTTTAATGAAGAAATTCATTCGGTGTTCTACACGTGTAACTGTGGGAACTATTAAAAAATTTCTAAGTTTAAAACTAAAACTTCCAAGTTCTTATGAGGTAAGTTAATAATCTAATCGTGATTATTTTGATAATTCTAATCTGAAGGAGAATTCTAACAAAAGAAAGTAAAAATTAAGAATACATTTAATTTTGTGGAAACTTTGGTTATTTTCATGTTAAAATTTTAATTTTTGGATGTACACACATTCTATTTGTATAATCTGTATTTTTGAATTTAATGTCCTGAGTAGAACATGATACTTACAAATTTAACAGTTTATAATTAGAGGAGATATTTACCATTAAGTACTCTTGAAATAAATATCCCAGCTAAAACGGATAGTTTTTTTTCTAATGGCTGCATGCTTTATGGTATGTTCATTTTTTCAGTCTGAGACCTTTCCAACCTATTTTAACATTCTTTAAAGACTTCTTTTTCAGAATGTAAAACATTGTTGTTTTATGAAAAGGGATTTTGCAATTGATATTCATTTAGTTCTGTAGTATGCAAAAGTGATACATTGTTTAACCCTCGGTAACACCAGCTTACTGTGTCTACATAAATGTAGCATACTAGTTTCTGTACAGGAGACGTCAGTTGCCCTGATGTTGAACACAGCACAGCCTGTAATGTGTGCCCTGTTTCAAGAATGTTTATCATCCTAAAGCTATAATGAGGGAACATGGCTACCATTTCTCACGTGCGCAAATACAGTCTTGCAACTTGTATTAATTTCCTCTTCCTCCCTTCTGAGTTCCACTGCTGCTGCTAAGTCACTTCAGTCGTGTCCGACTCTGTGTGACCCCATAGACCGCAGCCCACCGGGCTCCCCCGTCCCTGGGATTCTCCGGGCAAGAACACTCAGTGGGGTGCCATTGCCTTCTCCAATGCATGAAAGTGAAAAGTGAAAGTGAAGTCGCTCAGTCATGAACGACTCTTCGAGACCCCATGGACTGCAGCCCACCAGGCTCCTCCATCCATGGGATTTTCCAGGCAAGAGTACTGGAGTGGGGTGCCATCGCCTTCTCCGAGTTCCACTAGTAGCACCTAAAAAACCTTTAAGACCAAGGCTAGATTCCTATATAAGCAAAGGCACCAAAGGCAACATGGTTGTTTCAGGCTTATATACAATAGTATTCATACGAACAATCATGGCAGAAAGAAAGTAAGATTTAAACACAGGCAGTACCAGGTAGTAAGTCTGTATTTTGAGGAAACCTCTGAACCTGAACTTATTTTAAAATGTCTTACAAATGACTAATTAATTTATGGATTAAGGATTAATTCTTATATGTTTGGTCCTACAAATGTAAAAAAAATTTCCAGAGATAGCAACTTTTACATTGGGGAAAAATTGTGAACATTAATCAAAGCCATATGTACTTGATAAAAAGTAAAAGATAAAAACAACTTATAAATAGAACCACAGTGAAATAGAAAATGAAACTTTATAATTTGGTTTTGCTCTTGATTCTCTTCTTGCAGAATACCACTTGCAGTTTTATTTCCTTACTTTCAGGTGTGACTCACTGAGTTATTTTCTAGCTTTCAGGAAGTTATTAGAGCTGAGAGAACTGTTACTCTCTGCAGTCCTGCTGCTGGCCCTTGCTACACTTCTTTATAGAAAAGGATGGATGGGGAAGAGACTGACTCCACAGACAGCTTTTTTCCTATCCCAATGCTAAGAACTTTATGTATGATTTTAGTAGTATTTACTCTCCCCCCCACCTTATCTTGCTGCCCTACAAGTACGCCAGTAATTTAATGAAATACCTAACAGCTGGAGCTTCTATAACAGTATTGGTAATTCAGGCAGGATGGTTTGTTTGGTTTTTAAATGACAATAATAGAAACAGTATACCTGATTGTAATTGCATCCTAAGTAAACCCCTTTACCTCTTTGCTTATGGATTTTACAGTCAAGATAAAATAAAACTATCTGCTTTGTCTTTTAAAAATAAAGTGGTTTCTGGGAAACATTATGTGGGTCCGTTTATGCCACCGTAAGTCATCAAAAAAGCAATAAATTTAGCATCAACTAGTACAATTGGAACTACACTCATTTTATACATAAAGTTCAAAACTCTAGTCTGTGTTTAAATAGTTCATTAAAACCTTTAAAAAGTTCCTTTGGGTTTTTCTGTAAGATGTAAGAAAAACCTGAGAGAACTTTGTAGCCAACCCAATATTATGCAAATCACCAACCAAGCAAAGCAGAAAGCGAGAGCCCTGGGAGATTCAGGCTTGTGGTCTGGGCCTTACTGTTCTGTCAACTTGAATGCCTCCTCAAAGGCCCCCAAATCACACATCCACAGCCATTCATTTACCCTCTGCAGATGCAAACTAATGAAAGCAGCTCCTTCAAATGAGAGACGAACCCATAAGGTAAACGTCCCAGGAGGAACTGTGAGGTCTCCACTTCCTTCTCATGCAGTAAGAGGCGGTCACAGAAATATGTCTAAAACCTCAGCGGCTGCACAGAGACGAAGGAAGTTCACATTGCGTTTCAGATTTATGTGCTGAGCTTGAGATAGAGGTGTGTGGGGCAGGACAGACAGTGGTTCGTGTTACTTACGTATGAATTGTTAATACCTACGAGGTGAGCCTTTGTTTTTAATAGAAAGATCCAGTGTTCTCCTCAAATAATGGATACTACTTCTATTTTGATATAACTATTTGAATCTTATTTGAACTTTGAAAAAAATGTGTAAAACTCGTATGAATTGAGAGTTACTTATGTTAATGGATCTGTAACTATTCTTTTTAAAGTTGGATGTGCTGTGCAATGGTGAAATTATGGGGAAGGATCATACTATGGAGTTCATCTACATGACAAGATGGCGACTAAGAGGCGAAAACGTAAATTGCTTTTATATTTACCTATGTGTATAATTAGTTTTTTTATCATTATGTTAATCAAATTTAACAGTTACTGAGACACTTTAAAAAAAAAACTAGGGAAAGAGAAGAAACGGGTTCCTCAGTGACTGCATGATAGCTGATCCCAAGTATAAGACCCAGGTCTGTGTTACATGTGGTTTTGTTATGTTTAAGGTGAGTTTAAAACACTGATCTCAGTATGTTCAGAACTCGACTCAGAGTGGAGGAGATGGCACTTAAATTTTTTTTGAACCCCAATAAAATATGGAAACTTCTAAGTTCTGCCCTGACTAGTGTGTTTAATGGTTAAGATATTTTTGTGTGTGGTAGAGAGGACAGGTAGGGTAGAATCTAGATACTCTTTTTTTCAGGTACCTCCTTTACATTGAAAATATGAGATTGGACCGAAGGGTAAGTGAGTTTGCAGTGGTTTCTGATACCAGATTTAGATTATTGTACCTGAGGCCCCAGGAGATATGAGAGAAATGATTAAAAGAAGAAACCTAAGAACATTTTTTAAAACCCCAAAGGAGCTGGTATTTTGAACTATATCTTTGATCAGGGTTAATGTGAACGTTCTAGTGTATCTTACCTGAGTTATACGTAACGTCGATACTAGGGACATCTGAAGGGGTAGGAATTGCAAGGCTAATTTGTAGCAATAAGAAATACAGTAGTAATTATAAAAACACAAAATTAAGAACTGTAGCCTCACACAATTTCAGTGGTTCAAAAATATACTTATATTGAAGGTAAACATTTGTGGAGCTGTTTTTTTCCCCAGAATAACTGTCTTGATATGACACAATAATAAATGAAGCATGTAACTTCTTAAGTAGAACTTTTTTCAATTTGCATCCCACTGGGGTGATGATACCTTCCTTGTGAGGCTGAGTTCTCATGACCAGGAGGAATAAATTACGTTCTAGTCCTGCCACCAACTGGTTGTGTGCCTTGAGGAACTCATGAAACCTCTCTAGGGCTCCTTTTTATTTTTTTCCTAATTGTCTTTGTATTTGGTAAATTAATGCTTGCCTTTCTATGACATTTTATATATTTTTAAGTGGTTGTACGTATATCACCCTCATTAATTCTTTCCAACCAAAATGTTCCAGGGACCCAGTGCAGACTGTAAGGGTAGTCAGTTCTCACTTGACCAGCCCTCCTGGGGCTAAATGTTGTGATATTACACACAATAGTAATACCGTATAGGTATAATTTTAGCTTTCTTTGATCATGGGACACTTCAGTCCGTGTCAGTGCTTGAAATCATCGTTATAAATAGGTTTGCCTTCAGGTTAGAGAGATGCAACTAGTCATCCATGGCAGGACCTCTCCTGGCACTCACTCGTCCTTCTCGAGGTCCCTTCCCAAAGGTCACTCACACTGCCAGTTATTCTAATGGCAGAGCTCAAAAGAGCTAATTCATAGAAATTGTCATTAATAGAGTGTATTCAGTCTTTACTACAAGTATGTGTCTGATTACACATTTCTGAATAGTTTAAATCCCCTGCTTGTGTAAGGCATATTTTATTAAAAATTGGTTCCAAAAAATGGTTTTAGTATCCTAAGATTTTTATTCAGGTAAAAACTAAATCAACAAATAGGAAAAAAAATACCACACTTGATATTTGGTACAGCAGTAAGTAGCCTGTTTCATTTTTTTAGCATGACAACTCTGTTTTTTGTTTGTCCTCCTCTAAACCCGTCTCCCTCAGCTTCACAGTCTCAGCAACTCCAAGATGAGTAGTTCATTTTTCTGGTTTCTCAGACCAAAATCCCTGAAGTCTGTCCTGATTAGTTTCTCCATCCTTAGCAAATTCTTTGAACTCTGCCATCAAAATACAAATCCAGTTGCATCTTATCAGGTCCTCATTCTGGTCCAAGCTGCCATCACTCTTCTCCAGAATTTCTGTGAGAGTCTCTTGCCTGGGCTCCAGGCTTCTGCTCTGGCTGCCACCCGTGCCTCCTTCCATCTTCACCTCGCACAGCAGCAAATTAGAACATGTTTCCGTGCTGGAAAGTCTCCAGTAGCATCTAATGCCATTTAGATACAAGCTGCAGCCCTTCCAAGGACCCGTACAGGGCGGACCCCACGCAGGTTTTCCTCGTCTTTCACCTCGCCCTTTGCTCCTGCCCTCTGGCTTCAGCGGCCTCTGTGTTTTGTTTCCTCTGACGTGCCAGGCTTGCCCTTGCTTCCCCCCGTATCTGCCTCCCTTGTTCCCGTTACCCCTTCAGAGAGCTGTGCTTCTGCGTCACCCGTCTGACGCTCTTAATCCCCTTCCTTGCCTCCCCGTTTTCCGTAGTATGCCTCTTAGTATGTTTATTGTTTGCTCCCAGGGCAGCTGTAATCTGAGGGCAGGGTGATTATTTGTTCACTCTGAGTCTCCAGCACCTAAAGCAGTGCCTCGTAGAGATACTCAGTATTTGTTAGAAGAGTATATTGAATGAACGTTGTGTCTCTTATAAGGTAATGGTTATGCAGATACAGCCTAAAGGTCATTTTGTTCTGTTTCCCATTCATTTTCTGTTAAATTTTGCTCATGTTCCAATTAATTATGAGGTTTCATAATTGATAAACTCTGACAGTTGGGGTGAATGTACAAATTAGCAATAAAACAATTTTCTCTTGATTAAGCCCCTTCAAGCATATGTATTGCAGTCACGTTGCTTCCCATCTCTGCCCTTCACTGCCAGCAAGACACCAGCCTGAAAAGCTCACATTACTCTACCTACTGGCATTGCTAACTGGCTTTGTCTTGGGCTGGGATTGGTGTTATTTCCTAAACTAATGACCAATTTATGGTTCTTTCACTTCTTGTACTTTTTTCTATTAAACATTTTAATCTACCCAGGACTTGTTCATTTACACATACATCTACAGTGAGGCTAAGACTCTCAATTTATTCTAAGAAATTTTTTTGGCAGAAATACAATTTATTGAATGATTCACGATTTGCGCCTCATTGTTTCGAGATGTCACCATTGCTCTGCATATGTATCTAGACGTATGTGTACACGTGCAGATGTGATATCCGTTTATGTTTCTGGACATTGTTTTGTCCTTCTGAGCAGGACTTATCCTACACCAGCATTTCACATTATAGCTTTTATAAAAATCTGATCACATGACATCTCTACCTAAAACTCTTCAGTTGTCCATTTTCTTTGGGATATACTTAAATAAAGTTCAAATTAAGGAAACTAGTTGGGCCTTCTATGTTACTTTATGATGTCTACCAGTATTTGTTAGGTCAAAGCTCTTTATTATTATTTTCTTAATTGTATTGGCTGGTTTTCCCCATTTATGTAGGTGAGCTTGAGAATGGGATTGTGATTGGCAGTGAATTAAACTTCTGCGTTGACTGGACTGGCATTTGCAGTCTTGTATTCAGTTTGGTGCTGTGGGGTGCTCTCTAAAGTTCGGCAGTCCTCTTCTGTCTGAGTAAAGTCTGTGGTTTTCTTCCCTTTTCATGTTGGACATCACCTCTGACCTTCTGGGCCTTTGGCAAGGTGACCCCATATTCACATCACCTCTTCCCCATGTCCTCTTGCTAGACTCCTGTGAGAATCTCTGGCGGTCGATTTGCCTCCACTCCTCAAGAGCAGGACATCTCTGCCTGTACCACGCAGCATCTGGGCCCCTCCCCACCTCTGTCCTGGGGCCGGTCCATTTCAGGCTCAGCCTGTTTACTGTCTTCTCTGCTCTTTCTGGATCCATGTCTTCATCATGTTGCATTTTTGAAAGACTTTTATCTTTCAGAATTGCATATCTGGTCAGATTTAGCTAAGTCCTAGAAATTTTTTAGTTCATAACAATATTTGTGCCTCAAGATCAGTGTTCCTCTTCTGCTTATTAGTGGGAGAAAATGGACCTTTTCTTTAAAACTGTTGCTTCTCAAACTTGGAAGCAAATCACAAAACACCTGGGGATGTTGGTAAAATACAGATTCTGATTCAGTAGTTCTAGAGTGAAGACAAAAATTCTGCATTTCTAAAAGCTTCCAGGGGATGCCTGTGCATCTCATCTTTGGACCATCCTTTCAGAAGTGTGTCCCACTTCTGACACATCTTTTGGGCTTCCCTGGTGGCTCAGACGGTAAAGAATCTACCTGCAATGTGGGAGATCTGGGTAAGATCCCTGGGTTGGGAAGATCCCCTGGAGAAGGGACTGGCTACCCACTCCAGTAATTCTTGCCTGGAAAATTCCGTGGACAGAGGAGCCTGGTGGGCTATAGTCCATAGGGTCACACAGAGTCAGACACGACTGTGAGCAACCAACACTTGAGTAATAAGATTTTAGGACGTGATGTATGACCACGGGTTTACCCTGTGGTCTGCACATCTGTACTAACACATGTACTCTGCTTAAAATGTCCACGCAGTGTTTTCATCACATTTTTAAAAACGTAAATGGGATCATATGTATTGTTTTGCAGCTTGTTTTTCTCATGTGCTGATACGCCATGTGGAGACTCAGTAAATTTTAAAGTAATTCTTTGAAACAAATTGTTGGTATTCCATTTGTGCAGCTATAGTACGATTTGATTAGTGCTCATTTGGTGGACATTTTCCAAGTTGACATTACAGACATGCTGTATTCCAGTACAGACATCTTTTTGCACATGTGGAAGCATATTCATGGGATAAATTCCAGGTGTGGATTCACAGCAGAATGTGCAGGTTTTAAATTTTGATAGACACTGATAAATTGTTCTCTAAAAAGGATTTCCCAGTTTATACCACCACCAATAACGCGTGAGTTTTCTGACACCCGCGCCAGCACTGCATATTTCACTTTTGTGTTTCTTGTGTGAAGTTTCTTTCCACATCCATTGCCCCTTTTCTTTGCCTTATGAAGTTTGTGTGTTTCTTACTGACTTCTAGGAGTTCCTTATGTATCTGGATATCCATCTTCGTTACGTTTGTCACAACTGTTTCCTCCCAGTTGTATTGTGCTGCATAGTTACCTCGGTTTTTTGATCCTTAAACTTGGAGTAATAATACCGATCTTAAAAAAAATTTAGTAAGAACTAATGAAATATTATTTAATAAGGTACTTAGCAGGGTGCCTGACATAATAAATGTTGTATTATTAACAACTTACATATGTTTACTTTCATTATTATTATAATTCTATACTCCTACAGTTGGTCTCACGCCTGCGAGCCTACTCTTAATCTCTCTGTCTCTTCAGCCTCAGCTTTCCCCGTGAATTTCCTGCTTCCCTTTCCTTGGGTAGGTTGAGTACCTACTCTCAGGACTCCCCCTTTCCCAGATAACCCTGGAGCTTTTATGGCTTCCACAACCCCTGCCAGTCCTTACCTAAAGTTATTCCACCATGTTTGTCTTGCTGTGCTTTCTTTGCATTACCAAGCAATTTTTGGAGAAACAAACATCTAGCTTAACTGATACCAAATAGATTAACAAGGAAAAAATACCACTTAGTGAATCTTCCCTCTTTCCACCCAACTCCTCCCTTGTTAAATGCTGTCTGGGACTTGTGGCAAAGCCTGATGGGCCAGAGGAGGGGAGGAAGGTTGTCAAGGAGAGCAGTGCAGGGCATGCCTTAACTGTTGATGAGCCCTGTCCAGAAATTCAGAGACTGACTTCTAGAGGAAATATTGTTATCTATATTTTCATTTTGAAGAGTCATGCAATGTTGAATTCATATATGTAAAATTTCAAAGTGTATGTTTTTATATTTCATAATTCCATTATAGTTCAAATATTTATGCTTAATAAATGTTCAACATAATTTTGAAAAATCAAGATTTGGCAATGACTTTTAAAATATGAATGGCTAGTTGCTCAGATGGTTAAAGCATCCACCTGCATTGCAGGAGACCCAGGTTCAATCCCTGGGTGGGGAAGATCCCCTGGAGGAGGAAATGGCAACCCACACTCCAGTATCCTTGCCTGGAAAATCCCATGGACAGAGGAACCTGATGGGCTACAGTCCATGGGTCACAAAGAGTCAGACACAATTGAGCGACTAACACACACACAAACTGCTAAAAGACAGTGCATTTAGAATTGAATCTATTCACTAGTTTAAAAACATATTCATTCATTGGTTTACTCATAAACCTTTTTTTGAGTGGCTGCTGTGTGCCAGTTCTGCCCCTTAGCTATTAAGATTGCAACTATGAATAAGATCAGACTCGGGGAGCTCACAGTCAAATGCTATTAAAATAGTTATGGAGACCAAGAGTCTAATGTGAGAACGTAAAGAACCTAATCCGAAGCAGAAAATGGGTCCCCTGCAGGCTGAGACAAGTTCCCTGCCCCCTTGCAGAGCTCTGAGACTCTTAAACAGTGCTTGAAGAAGAGATCTAGGAGAGATTAATCACAGGAAAAGATGGAAGAAAGAAGGCGCCTCTCCTGGATTGAGACGGCAAGGGTTTTCTCATGAATTTAGTATTTGAAGAAGAGATGGATAAGATAGGTCACCATTTTGGTAAATATTTGCAGAATGTTAACAAAATTCATATTTAGAGACTAAAATTATTTCACGCTAAAATTTACCAGTCACTTAAGTTATTAAAGTCTTTTTCCAAAAACAACTGCCATGTTTTGGAAAGTGTTTACTTAAAATTAATCATGTTGCCTCATGTTTGACATTAAAATATTTTAAATATGTATCCAGTTGTGGATGCCTCTTATCTGATGAGTTCATCTCCTCCGCAGTTTCGGTGTCTGAACTGCTCAGCTTCGCAAGTCTGCTCTCAGGATGGCCCTTTGTATCAGGTAAGAGGCACTCACGACTGTACATATGGCCCTAATGACGCCTGCTCGCCGCAAAGGTGACTGCTTTCACCCACACGCAAGGTCCCAAGACACGTCACTTGGCGAAACTCAGACCTATTTGAGCTACAAAACTTCATCTTTTCAACTTATGTCCCCAAAGTTTCCACTTATTTTACTTCTCTTGAATTACCTATTTAATTTTACCAAACTAAAAATTAAGTTATAAATGTTAAAGCCATTATTTATGCATCCATCAGTCTTAATAACTACCAGCTTCAGCCTGCAAGAAATCTCTGCTCCATATTGAATCTCTGCTCTGTACTTAACACTTATTTGTGTGTGGGTTTTTTTTTTTTTTTCATTGTTTATTCCCCCACAAGTGAAGGAAAAAAAAATGCCAGATTAGGTAAGGCTAAATAACAGCAATAGCTAAATGCAGATGTGAGCTTGCTTGCTGGACCTGCCCTAAGGACTGTACTGAGCTACCTCTTAGCACAGAATGACAGTGAGCAGATTTAGTAATGCACTGAGCAAGTGAACATGCCTCTGAGGAAAGTTTATCTAATAAAACTGCATCTTAAAAATTTGGAAAACAGAAGAGACAAAGTGTGTAATATAGTAAGGATTACTATTGAGTACAGAGATGATCTAGGATCAGCCTTAAACCATGTTTTTATATAGTATTTATTAAAAATATAGATTTTTAATTAGTCTTCATCATCATTTTCTTGGCGCCAAGAAGGGAGAATTATAATTATATACAACCTTAACTAGCAAATTTACCTCTGATGTTGCTATTTTAGGGTTAGGACAAATATATGTTCAGTATTGAAAGAACCATTTCAAATCAAAAGTGTTAAATTAGCAATTTATCTAGAATTTCCCTCAGTCTCATTGTCAGTTCTGTGATAGTGCAAATCCCCACACTCATTAACGTGTGTGTTTCTTAATACACACTTATGTGTGTGTAGTAATGGAGTGAGCAAATTTAGCGATTATAAAGGCCAAGAGAAAATCATTTAGAGAAAAAAAGGCAATCATCCTTCTCCTTGTGTAATTGAGGGTGGGGGGTGAGTGAGTAACTGAACTGGACTGGTTAGTGTGTGTAGATGCTGTAGCTGCTTATGACTTCACAGCTGACTTGGGGATGAATTGCGGTGTTCCTGGCCTTCCATTATAATGCGTACATATATGGCTTTTTGCTTTTATTCTTGGCACTGATGTCTGTCTGTTTCCTGAGAAATAAAGGTATTCTTAAACTCTGATCTAAAGTTTTAGGAAACTAGAGTAAGACCAAGTTTTCAAAAATCCACACACATTTGCTTTTTTTTCTGCAGCACTTCATTATGGAGTATAGTCTGGTCAGAAAGTTGAACTTGTAATTAATAGGATGCATCTTTAGCCAAAAATCAACTAGAAAATTTCAAGGAAAAAATTATCACTTTTATTATAAGAAAATATTATATGTGTAGCTTTATATGACTAAATCTTTTAATTTTGTGAAAATTTGGTGAAATCATTTTGTAGGAAAAATTCTAGTGAACCAGCATTCACCCAAGAAGAAAAAAAATGTAAATCACTAAGTAATGAAAGACATAGAACAATATTAAAGAATTACTTTTTAAGGGATACTTAAATATAAAACTACTTTGAATGGTCACATCCTTTCAGATTTTCAGGGAATAGATCATTCTAAGTTGTTAATTTAAAGTAATTGAAAAAGATGGAATTTTACCAAATTCATTTTAAAGATGTAACATAATCATGAAGGCAAAAACTGATAGAGAACCTCCAATTAGAGCACAAATATCAAGTCTCATTTTGAACATAACAAAAATGATAAATAATATACTAAATGTCCTAAAATAATATGCTAGAAGAAGAATAAAGCAAGACCAAATAGTATTTTTATCAGAAATCAAAGAATAGCTTAATGCTGGGGGGAGGAATTATATATATTAAGTAAAATAAATGTCAGTAAATACTAAAAGGGCATTTGGTAAGATTCACATTTTTCCTACAAGCTTATTTTGAAATTTTTTCAAGACAAGTTGACATAACACAAAGAAATATCCTTAACTTTTAGATTTATCAGTTAACATTTTGCTACATTTTTTGACCCTTCTTTTCCTTTCTTCCTCTTTTTCCTCTGCTTATCTTATTAATCTTTTTATAAATATATCTCTTGTTTCTTTATGGAGCCATTTGAAATTAAATTGCATATATCATGACAGTTGACCACAAAGTACTTCAGCATATATGTTCCCTAAGATTAAAGATATTCTCGTATATAATCACAGTACATCATACACAACAAATTTAAATATAGTGGTCCATTCTTCCTATAATTATGAAGTGTAATATAGTTTCAAACACATTTTTTACCAGATTCTTGTTTAACTTGACACAGTCGGTCATTCTCGAGTTCATCGGGAGTATAATT
This sequence comes from Bos grunniens, assembly GCF_055505025.1. Taxonomy (NCBI): domain Eukaryota; kingdom Metazoa; phylum Chordata; class Mammalia; order Artiodactyla; family Bovidae; genus Bos; species Bos grunniens. The sequence goes on from NC_141190.1 coordinate 13,247,439, forward strand.
TGACACTTTTGGTCAGTCACATTTTTGTGAGTAATCACAGGACATATGCACGGCCACATACTGAAATGTATTTTAAAGCTGAAATAATTAAGATCGGGTACTAACTTAAACATAGACACATGGATAAAAAGCAGAGCTCAGGAACTCACTCTAGTATGTATGAATCTATAAAGAGTATTTCAGATTAATGGCAGGTACCAAGTTTCATTAACAAATATTTGCTGAGCACTTAATTATGCACTGGGCAATCTTGTAGGCCCTGGAACACAATTTCCAGTGAAACTGTGAAAAAAATTTGTTTCTTTCATGGGGCCTATACTCTTAACAAATGGTAACAGATGAAAAACAAATGAGTAAAATTTATTGTGTTAGAAGAAAAATTGAAGTAGATAAATAGAATATTTTAGATGAGATAGCTAAGAGAAGACCACTTTGAGGTGGTGATTTTTGACCAAAAAGAAGTGATAGTAATAGCTGTGTGTCTCTCTGGGGTAGAGCTTTTCAGGCTGAGGATGGACAGAGATCTAGAGGCAGGTCACGTGCGGTGGTTTGAGGGCTGCAAGGTGGCCAAGGCGCCTGGAGCAGAGACAGTAGCTGACCCGGGAATTAGGAAACCTGGAGTGTTGATGTTGGGGAGGGGTGTGATCTTGTAGGGTTTGTTTCCAGTTAACTGTTCTGAGACTATTAGTGATGGGGGGATGGTGGGGAATTCAGTCCATACCTCACATTATATGTGTTTCTCATGGCTGAAATGGTGCACATTAAAAATGAGACCATCGAAGATCAAGAAGAAAACATAGCTAAATAACCAATCTCAGAGTAAAGATGAATTTTCTCCATGTGTTTACATGTAAAAGGAAAAAAAAAAAACCAGACAAACCAAGTTGACTACTAATCCTGAAAAATACATGGCAGATGTCCCACACATTTTAAAAAGTACATGCAAAAATACCATAAATAAGGAATATTTGCATATATACAAACAAAAACCGAAAAAATTCCAACCACTGATGACCAAGCCATTTTACTTCCCTCTTTTCCTTCATCCTAGTAGAATTGGTAATGAATTCTTCGACGCATGATAATGGATTTTTGAATGAGTGACTTATTTGCAGAAAGTGTACAGATTTAACAGAGTCAGGAATGGAAAGCAAAGCTAAAAAGGTTATTGTAATGAGAGACAAGCTGTGGGATGAGTTGGGTAGAATGGGAAGAAGTCAGGTCAGGGTAGTAAGATTCTAGGTGGCTAGTCTCTACATCTGGCTGAACTTCAGAAAACCCAGGGAGTTTTCTAAAATAGATTTCAGTGTCCACTCACAGATATTCTGATTCAGAGGGAACAGAATAAAGTGTAAAATAAAAACAAGCAGAATTTGACCAAAATAGATTTAGACCATAGAATGTCAGCCCACCCCTTTCATCTATAGGAAAGCAAACAGTTTTCTCACAGGATTTTTGCATTCACCCACAGGAGACAAGGGGGAAACAAGCCAGTGGCCATCTCAGCCTTTCTTGGTTTCTTAAAAGTAGCTCCTGGACACTTCATTTTAAAAAGGGGAGTCTGCAGCTTTCAGAAAAGGAAAAACCATTGGTTCTTCAGACCCTTTCTGACTTTGTGATGTTTGAATTCTACATGATACGGCAAAGGGCGAAAAAGACAGAAAGGCGGTGGTGTGGCTTTTCCCACAGAAAGCTGTCTCCTCTCCGGGGCTGCGTGTTGGTTCTTTCCCTGTGCGGAGCAAGCTGAAGGATAGTCTGAACCACTCAAGTTCATGATAGTCCAGTCCAAATATTTAGTAGGATCAGTTGTTGAAAGGAGGCGGTAACCTAAATGTTTCCTCTAACAGTTAGTGACTTGTTTTTCAGCATTTTTTAAAGGACTGTTAAATTTTAAATGCTAAAAATAAAAAAGTGTCAAACTTACTTAAAATGTGTGATTTGTAAACAGTACCCCAGCTTCCTAGATTCATGGCGTGTGTGTATGTCAGTCGCTCAGTCATACCTGGCTCTTCGTGACCCCATGAACTGTAGCCCACCAGGCTCCTCTGTCCATGGGATTCTCCAGGCAAGGATACTGGAGTGGGTAGCCATTCCCTTCTCCAGGGGATCTTCCCGACCCAGGGATCAAACCCAGATCTCCTGCATTGCTGGCGGATTCTTTACCGTCGTAGCAGAAGGTCTGTTATTTGTGATTCAGTGGACTCACACAGAGAACAGCTCTGATGGAGTCCAGCCTGCGGCTGGTCTTGTACAGCGCCACAGGTAAATGAGTGAATGCCCTGCAGCAGCGAGAGCGTTCTGTCCTCACAAACCCTGGCTTGCCCCAAGTACTAACAGTAGTACTGTTCACATATGCAACCACTGTGACAGCCACAATCTTTCGAACTTGACCTTTGTTGCAAATTATGGAAAAGTTGACTGTCTCTAGAACATGAGTTTAAAAATATAATAATAATTAGTCTTAATTGTCATAATCGCTATTCCCAAGAACTATTGTAAACCATAATTGCACATTTTTAAAAGTCTTTTATGTATACTCTGCATTGTTTTTCTAGCAACACAGTCTTACTCATCATCTGTTTTTATTTTATAGTCATACCCCATGGTATTGCAGTACCGACCAAGAATTGATTTCGGTTAGACCAAGGGGCCCAGACCCCGCCGAACGAGCCCTGCACTATGTCGACAGATTGCACAGTGAAAGGTGTGTGGACTAGAGGGACGCAGCCAGACTCTCACATGCGAACAAGGCCACTGTCTGTCTCTAAACTGTCAGTTGCATTTATGTTGTTTCTATTCAGAGCAAACCAAGTGCCGTTCTGCTACCGAACCATCTGCATAAGGTGTCGTGCCGTCTCCCGGTGTACAATACAAGTCATGGTTGGAATCAGTAGGTGTGCGGCCATGACCTAGCCTTCTCGATATTTTGCTTGCCTGTTCCAAGATTGTTCTAATGTTTGATTACACTAGTAATATGGCTCAATCTTTGTGGTGTTGCAGTTTTCACATACTTACTATTTGATTAATTCTTGTTTAAATAGAGTACTGTACAAGGAACTAATAATTATTATATCTTGAAATTATTTTGTATGGGAAATATATTTAGAGAAATGGCCTTTGAGCCACTGTCCTGTTTGCGGTAAGCTTTTTGTGTGCAAAATAGTTCACTCTTGAGTGTGCAAGTCCTTTTGGGAAGAATCCCAATTGTTCTGTACATTAGAGCACATTATAACTGTAGGCATTTGGGGTCATCTGTCTGTGTAGTCTACAGTCGCACAAGGAGGCCTGTTCGCCTTCCAGAAAATGTACATGACTCCTTGGAGAGTGAAGTGAGATTCATAACCATTTGAAATGTTGGCAGCTGATCACATTCACTTCTAACAAAACCCATGTTTCAGTGAGGTTAATCTTTCATAATGCCTTATGATGAGCGGGTGCTGCTTCCTGAGACGTCATTGCCGTTGTGTAGCCCACATTACTGTGTGTGTCATGATATTGTGGTTCTTAATCTAACAAGTACACTTTTCCCTTTTTCAGTTGGCCTTAGGTGTGTGTCAGTGTGGCATGCAGAAAGTTATGATGATTTTAAATACTAGGGGTTTAGAGCAGGTAACATTAGCTATTTTATGGATTTCAAAAATCTCAAAGCAATTGTAGATTAAAACTGTTAGTAACCTGTCACATTTCCAAACCATATGCATAAACTAGAACAAATACTGTGTCATAGATAAACATGCTAACCAGAATTAATGGTTTGAGGATATTTCACTTTAGATCCTATAGTAATTAGGGGGAACTGGGATTATCGTTTTATAAATAAGTTCTTTAAGGTCAGAGCTATGATAATGTCCTTGGTTTTGCAGTTTTGTTAAGTCTTCCATTCCTTTTGCGATGAGTCTGCAAGTCAACAAAAGTCTTGTTACCTTAGATGATATGAAGAACTTCATTTTAAACCTCTTAAAATCTACACTGTTTCTCATAAGCTTTGGAAATTCAGTTTGACTAATTGCTTTGAAACAAAGTTAACTTCTGAAACTTAGGAAATAATCTTAAAAGTTAGGAAAAATACTTGTTTTAGAAATCTGACATGAGCACAATCTGTGTGTTACACACATAGCTTTTATACTGTATTTTCCAGTAAAATGTATCATAAGCTAATGCCTTCTAAATCTCAAAATGCTTCTTAGAAATAAAAGTATATGACTCTAAGAAACACAAAATACAGCTAAATCTTGATGCATTTCACAATATAAAAGGCTGAAACGTCATAATTATCTTTTCTGTATATCTTTGTTTCAAGTCAAAAAGTCTAAAGTTTTCTGTTGTTTTTGGCCTGACTTTTGTGGAAAAGGTCATGGCAGTATTTTTTAAAATTTCATTTTGTTAAATTGTGTTTGTGCTTGGAAGGGCTCACAAACAGAATTTAAAAGGCAGATTTTTGTTAACTCTTAAAAAATGGTTGGAACAGACCATTACACTAAACCAAAAACTGAATTTACTCTCCAGCTACAGAAATTATTTTGCTGTGCTGTGAAATCCAGTTCCCTGACATCTCTAAGGCATTTTTAGATTTCTTAAAAATTTGTCACATCTAGGTCAGTGATTACTTATGGAAGTTGATTTTTAATTAACTCAAATTGAGAGTGCATTTTAAAAACCACAAATGAGACCTGGATGTTTTCGGGTTCCCAGCCAAAACTTACAGCCTTAAATGAGTTTTATATACATGATCTCTTTAAATTTGGCCTGTTGCCTCATCTTATGTAATGTCTCTATTTTCCAAGGAAATATATAGGAAGTAATTATGGAATTGAGAATAGTTTTATATAGAATTCCTTTATTTAATGTTACTGTATTAACGTTTTTATTGAAATGCAGTGGAATATGTGCCAAAACATGTGAAAACTCTTGCATAGAGAAGGGCATCTGTTATATGGGGAAAGGTACACATTTTATGATGGTCCTGAATAATGTGGTGTTACTGTTTGAACCACAGACTTCTTCATCTGTTCAACTATGGTTTTTAAGTATGGGACTACTTTCATGTCTAGTAATACACTAATCCCTAGTTACTTATCCTCTGAGTCAGGCTGTGAAATTTGTAAGAAACCAGATATAGAAAAAATACACAGGCAAAAATACATAGATGGTCAGTTTTACAAACTTGGGGTGCTAATAAAATTAACTCTTTATACAGATACCCTATATGAATAATCATCTGAATCTGCAAAATTGGAGAATAAAACTAAGTTTTTATTTTGTCTCTTGTTTCTTAAGCAACAAACTGAAAGAACTTTACTTCCACAAAGGATTTTGTAATCGGTTATCAGATTTTGTAATCGGTTATCTCTGCTTTAGATATCATAGATGTCCAAGGGTCAAGGGACCTTGGATCTAAAGAAGGCCTGTGCGTTAGAAGACATCAGTTTAACTGAAGTAATCACATTAGTTAATAGAAAAATCCAAATATGGCCCTTTCTCCAGGTTAACAAAATGCTTTTAGGTATTTCTTAAAAAAAAAAAAAAAAAGGTTCACTGATGAGGTGATACTAGATCATTCAGTCTGGGGTCCAGGTACCTTGGGTGATGCTTTTAGAAAAGTATGTTATTTCTTTATTCATTAAAAGTCTGTCCCATATTAATATGCTACATTTTATAAATGTAATGAGTTTGCTCAACTATATGTAACCTAAATTAAAATGATTCTTTAAGGGGGAAAAAAGTATGTTATATAATATTGTGAACTGTTTAGCTTTATTGAACTATTTAAGAGAAAGTGCCTCATCGCTAAAGTGCATTTCTGTTTTAGATTTACTGCATAAGTTTTGAGTTTTCTGTCCCTGTCTCTTATCAATGGTTTTATATCTAAATAGGCTCTTGTAAGTTAGAGTAATCTCTTTTTGAAAGATTTTCATAAGAAAATAGATATCACCAAAGACATTTTAGTGTTAATAACCATGTTAGCGAGAGACAGTTTTAACTGTTTGGAGGTTGGAAATTTTTAGACTGCAATTTACTTTTATATAATTAGGCAATAACCTTGAGTAGTTGCTAAAATATCACCAAAGAAAGACTTTAAACTTAATTTTCATGGTAAGATCAATCAAATGCAGGTTTTTCTTGCAATAATCAGAACATACTTCCTTTCAGCCATGTTTCTTATTTTTCCAGCACCATCTGGAATTTCTTAGGAAATTCTCAAAGGTGAAAAAGAGATTAACACAACCAGTAGCCTCCCTCTGGATGAAAAATGGGAGAAATACATAGTTTGGAGAGAAAACTGAAATTGAGATTTTAAATTCTAATTTGAGAAGATTTTTATCCCATGGAGGCGATATGGACTAAAATTATGCTTATTTAGTTCCTGGGTTCTTAGTAATATGAGAAATTTTATTAAAGACAGACTTTGGTAAAAGTGCGGACATGCTTCCTTGTGTAGAAAACAGTACATTCTCTTGGACTCACATAAGTAAATGCTTTTTCTGTATCCAAAAACAAAAATTTTCCTAAAGGCCTGTGGGTTTTTTTTTTTTTTAAAGTAACTCTTTGTCTTGTTTCTCAGCAGTTATTTTGTTTTTAGAATTTAACCATACAGCCAAATTCGGCAAGATGGGCCCCAGATGAAGAGCATGCACATCAGGTTAAGCCCTGACCTCACACCAATATTTTGGGCAGCCCGTGCTGTGGGCCACCTCAAGTAAAGCCCACACGAATGAAGTCTTCCTGACAGGCCCCTAGGTAAACCTCCCGGGCTAGGGTAAAGATGGATGTACTCATTCCATACTCTGGTGTACCATAGGAATTTTCCAGCAGGCTATACTTTATACCAGTGAGATGTAGATGCTGGTTGTGGGCATTACAAAAAGAGACTTTGCCGTAGCTGTAATTTTGGAAACATAAAAGTATGAAATGCTATCATTTTAAGATACACCTCTGTCCCTACAATAAGGAATATAACCTGTCTGACAGATCTGGTTTATAAAAATTGAAAAACATGCTAAAACTCAAACCCTCTACAAGCACAAAATAACCAACTAATTCTGGATTTACTTGATACACTTAGTTCAGTAGTATTTTGTTGAAAAAAGTTCAGATTGAAAGTTCATTAAAAATACTTAAATATTACATCACAGGGTTTTCATAGTTTTTTCTTAAAGCCGTAGCATTTTCCCAATAATTTAAAAGTGATTCTCTTCCCACTGTAATATAGTTTTCACAAGCAGTGTTTATTTGCTATCCTGACTATATTTTCAAATACAGTTAAAATGCTTGAGCACTTCCTTTTTAGAAAGTTATGAAATTAAACAAAAATAATTTTAAATGTGTCTGCATACTTGCTATGCCCCTTTTTCTAGGATTCAGAACTTGAGACATTATTCAGAAATGCGTTTTAATTTTAGTTGTCTTTAGAATCAAGTGAAACATTAAATACGGGGTCCAGTTTTCTTCCATTTTTCAGAGCTTCGTGGAATAAGAAACGAATCTAGTGTAAACTGAAGATTAAATATTTCTGGGCAGTGCAGAAATAGTGAATAGATTATGTGTATGTGGACTTCACATCAGTCCAGCATAGCAGGCGTTCTGCACATTAGAAATGGAATGGGATCAGCCTACCATTGTTTGGGGGCGGTTTTCTTTTGCTGTATTTTTTTGAATGGGGATAGGGGCCCAAGTGTCCTTATGAAGCTGTGGTCCGCGACAAGAGCTTGTGGGGGGAGCACCAGTGTTCTGCTGCGTTTCCTGCTTCTGGCAGCTCAACAGCACGCACCAGTTCTTAACAGAGTAGCCCTCACGTTAAATTAAACCATCATAGACTATACTGTACAGTTCTGTTGCTAATTTTCCTTTGAAATATGAAATATTTTAAGCTTTCTTTTTGTCAAAAGTGGTAACATCTTAATACAAATAAAAACCTTTTTGTGGTTGTAAGATTTAGCTTATAAATCATTCAAATTGAAGTGAAAGATTACCAGGTCATTGTTAATGACTTAGTCTATTAAGAATATATGTATTTTTGTAAAGGGAAAGCACTTGTAGATATTTAATCAGTACTATATGTCTGTTTTGCAGAAATAAAATGCTGCTTAGAGATTCTCTTTAAATATTTTTTATTTTTGTGCTCAAATGTATTTTCTGTTGATCTATGGAATGTTCTGTACAAAGCTGTATGGTTGTACTGTTGGGCTAGATACTTTTGTTTTTTAAAATCTGGACTTAGCCAAGTATATTTGACCATGTTAAAAATAGTATCTTTGTTATTAAAAACTTGATTGCATAATTTTTTGTCTGTCATCCTTCATATCAGTAGCTTCAGATCATAACCTTCATTGAAAAGTTTCCATTAAGTATTATTGTAGCAAATTTTATGAACATTTGTTGAATAAAAAATCTTTAGGAAATGTTTGTGTACTTTAGAGATGGCAGGCTGGCCCTCGAATAATACTGCAGTTTTCACACAACCGTAGTATGCGAATTCTATCCAAGTTCCCATAAACTACAGACCAGCAGACACGGGAACATATCCAGGGATGTAAAATAAGGGGCAAACCTTTCATGGTCTAAAGGCATTGAAATCACACAGGCCTGTTCTCATCACTGTGGAATTCTGTTGGAAATCAGTACCAAAGGATATTTGAAAACAGCCCACATATTGTCAAGTTGCAGTGTGACATTTGCCAAGAGATCTTTGACTCAGCCGTCGAAAGCCTCAGTAAAGTTAAAAGACTGAAAAAAACAGGGTGACTACAGAGAAGAAAAATTTAAATGAGAAGTTAATATCAAAGATACTTGAAAAACCCCGTGTATTTGGAAATCAAGTGTCCACTATAGGAGCCATACAAGGTATATTAGAAAGTATTTGTAAACAATAAAAATGAAAGAATTTATCAGAATTTGTTGCAGTTAAAGCTGCTCAAGGCACCTAAATACAATGTGGAATCTTGAATAAGGTATGAAAACAAATAATGGACGCTAGCATAAAGTTTTGTGAAATTTGAACAAAATGTGCAGTTAATGACATCACATGTTAATTTCCTGTCTTGTTTTTTTTTTTTTTTTTTACAACATAGTGCTTCTTTATATACTCAGAATTGGATTAGAAGTTTCAAGCCTCATTCAATATTTTTTTAATCACAAAGATAATAAGTTTTCTAGACTTTTAGCAGTAATACTAGATTACTAGTAACACTAGATTAGATTACTACTGTTTAGCAATAATACTAAAATAAATGGAACTATATTAAAGTTTTGAGTGAATATAAATTAGAAATCTAGCATTCTCTGCATAGTCAAGTGTAATCAAAATGTCTAAATATTTTAGTTAGGCAAAAAATTCATAAATTTTTGAAAACATGTAATATACATACTATTTATATTAAAAAATGTTAGTCACTCAGTCGTGTCCCACTCTCTCCATCGTGTCCCACTCTTTGTAGCCCACCATGCTCCTCTGTCCAAGGAATTATCCAAACAAGAAACCTGGAGTGGGTAGCCATTTCCTCCTCCAGGGGATTTCCTGACCCAGGGATCAAACCCAGTCTCCCTCACTGCAGGCAGATTTTTAACCATCTGAGCCACCTATTTGTATTTATGTATACAAAAGCTTTTCTACTATACTTGATAAAGGCCTGAGAAAGAAAAACAAAAAAGAGATGGAGAAATCAGAAAACAAACTAAATTAAATGAGCGCTCTAAATATGAAATAGAAAAAAAGTGAAACCAGATACAAGATCATCACACAGTCCAGTTGTCTTTAAACAAAGCTGCTCACTAGACACATCTGGAGCTTTGGAGAAAAGTCCAACTGATTGCAACAACAGACTGTTCTCTTCAGCTCATTAGATAAAGCCTTGTTTTATTATTAAAATACCTTGCCTGGGGAATTCTGGATGGGCTAAAGTAAGACATTAGTTAGAAGGTTGCAATGACTCATATCTCTGCCCCATATGTCTGCCCTTAGACAAAAGTGCCTGAAGCTTTGTCTGAGATTAGTGATACCATGGAGGTGTCAGGAGACCCCAGGCACGCAGTGGGGTAGAAAAGCAGCACCTTCTGAGCAAAACTTTGGCTCTTTAGCATCACCCTCCTCGGAACTGGTGCAGAATAGGAAAGCATTTGTGAGGACTGTGTGTATGAAGTGCTCAAAATGTAGCCTCTAATACTTTTATCCCAGGTCAGGGGCTGGAACAGGGGAAGGCCTCAGGGAAGCGAAGGCCAAATGACGTGCCCGAAGAAAAGAGGAAACCATTCTGTGACCTGCTAACCAGTCTGCCATGCCTCCACTTGGGAAAAGGGTCACTTTACCCCGTTTTTAGTGCTTTGTCAACACAGGCTCAGCTCTGATCTTTTCACCAGTTTAAAAAGGTATGGAGGAGTCTGCACCCCAGCTGGGCCTGAGAAGGTAGGGAGCCAGACCTGTTTGTCTGGAAACTGAGGAATTTGCAGACAATATTTTGCTGGAAGCCATGAATACTGCTTGACACTGAAGCCCCTGCTGTGCGATTTGGGTGCCAGGATTACCATCAAATGGAGAAGCATGCCCCAAAAGAAGAAATAGTGAATGATCACTCCACACCTTCCACCACCAAAGCCCTGCTCTTACCAAACCCAACTCAGATCTCAATTCCAGCAGGCTGAGCTGAACTTTCTCCTCCTTCTGTACCACTTAACACTTTCATTGCAACCACAGAAATTATGTTTTATTGTCCTCCCATTACGTTGTGAGTGTCAAGAAGGATGTCGACCATCATTGTGGTATATCCTCACCCGCACAACACATTTGCTTAGTAACTGCCACCCATAAAACCCATGAAGTGAAACAGTTTCGGTTTCAGAAGGCAGAAGCAAAGCTGATAAGTCTCCAGCCATTCCCCAAAGGTCTCCTGGTATCATTTCTCTTCTCATAAAGAGAACAGTCATATTGGGTTAGGACACCACTCCTATGACCGCATCAACCTTAATCACCTCTTTGAAGACACCACATTCTAAGGTCCCTACCCCACAGAGGAGGCATTGCCACAATGCCAACGGAAACGACAAAGAAGCAAAAAAGCACAGCCATCTGCCGTCTCCCTCTGATCACCCGCGGATCACAGCCCAAGTGACCCAGTGTTCTCCCTGACTTGCCGGGAGCTAAGATGCCAACAAGTAACTCAAATCTGGCTTAGCTAGAGCCATTACAATCACATGGTCACTCATAAAACTTACTCCCACTGAATGTACTAATACATCAAGGATGCAGCAGAGGGTCTGCCACGTGGTAGGTACTTTACAAAGATCTCCCTTCTCTGACTCTCACCCATTTAACCATCAGAACAATCTGTGAGATAAAAGCAAAAACAAACACATGGGACCTCATCAAACTTACAAGCTTTTTCACCGCAAAGGAAATCAGAAACAAAATGAAAAGACAACCTACAGGTGGGGAGAAAGTATTTGCAAATGATGCCACCGATGAGGTCTTAATTTCCAAAATATGCAAACAGCTCATACAATAACAATAACAAATACCAACCCAGTTGAAAAGTGGGCAGAAGATCTAAACAGACATTTCTCCAAAGAAGATATGTAGATGGCCAGTAGGCGCATGCAAAGATGCTCAACATTGCTAATTATTAGCAAAATGTAAATCAAAACGACAGTGAGATATCACCTCACCAGTCAGAATGGCCATCCTTAAAGCCTACAAGTACTAAATGCTGGAGAGGATGTGGAGAAAATGGAACCCTCTTATTCTTTTTGGGGACTTCCCTGGTGGCTCAGACGGTAAAGCGTCTGTCTACAATGCGGGAGACCCGGGTTTGAGCCTTGGGTTGGGAAGATCCCCTGGAGAAGGAAATGGCAATCCACTCCAGTACTATTGCCTGGAAAATCCCATGGACAGAGGAGCCTGGTAGGCTACAGTCTAAGGGGTTGCAAAGAGTCGGACATGGCTGAGTGACTTCACTTTCACATTCATACTTTTTGTAGGAATGTGAGTTTGTGCAGCCACTATGGAACACAGTATGGAGGTTCCTCAAACTAGACTTGCCATATGATCCAGCAATACCACTCCTGGTCATATACCCAGACAAAACTAGACTTCAAAGAGATATATACACTCTTATCTTCATAGCAGCAATATTTACAATAACCAGGACATGGTAACATCCTAAATGTCCATCAAAGGATGAATGGATAAAGAAGATGTGACACATACACTCGATGAACTATTACTCAGCCATAAAAAAGAATGAAATAAGGCATTTACAGCAACATGGATTGACCTAGAGATCATCATACTAAGAATACTTATATGTGGAATCTAGTAAGATGACACAAATCTTTGAAATTCCATGGGCTGTAACCTGCCAGGCTCCTCAGTCCATGGGATTCTCCAAGCAAGAACACTGGGGTAGGTGGCCTTTTCCTCCACCAGGAGACCTTCCCAATCCAGGGATTAAACCAGCATCTCTAATCGTCTCTTGCATTGGCAGGCAGATTCTTTACCACTAGCACCGCCTGGGAAGCCCCAATAAAATATGAGACAAATGAACAAAATAGAAACAGACTCAGAGAACAGACTTGCATTTGTCAAGGGGGAAGAGGGTCTGGGAGGGAAGGGTTGGGAGTTTGGGATTAGCAGACGCAAACTACTATTAATATATATGGGATGGCTAAACAACAAGGTCTTACTCTTAGGGGAACAACTGACCAAAACTGCCCATCCTGGCCAGGCAAGACAGTAGCTCCTTGCATGAGTTATCTTACCATGGAGGGCCTAGTAAAGAAGTAGGAACCAACAATCTACCACCAACGGGAAGGATTTGGGAAAGGTCAAAAGGGGAGAGGAGGCTCTAGTCCATATGTCCTACCGGCCTTCCAGAATCCTTCTCACTGGAATCTATCTTGACTGAGTAATGTACGTGCCACCAGGAAGGACCCTGAGTCAGAATGATTAGCCAGAGACAACCCAGAAATCCCATCACTATAAAACCTGAGACTTCAAGCAGAGTAGTTCTCCTGGGTTCCTGCCCCTGCTGTTCTCCCCGGGCGCCCTTCCCAATAAAGTCGCTTGCTTTGTGAGCACGTGTGTCACCTCAGACAAGTCATTTCCAAGTGTTAGACAAGAGCCCACCCTTGGGCCCTGGAAGTGATTCCCCTTTCTGTAACACTGCTGTATAGCACAGGGAACTATATTTAATATCCTGTGATAAACCATAATGGAAAAGAATATAAAAATGAATATATGGGACTTCCCAGGTGGCTCAGTAGTAAAGAATCCGCCTGCAAAGCAGGAGACCTGGGTTTGATCTTTGGGTTGAGAAGATCTCCGGAGAAGGAAATGGCAACCTACTCCAGTAGGTTCTTGCCTGGGAAATCCCATGAACAGAGGAGCCTGGCGGGCTATAGTCCATGGGGGTCACAGAGTTGGACACAACTTAGCGACTAAACAACAACAACAATATTGACTAATACCTCAATATAAATAATTTTAATGAATATATACATATAACTCAGTTTATATCTATATGTATTTATATGCATAATTTTGCTTTATGTAGAAATGAACACAACATTGTAAATCAAAAAAGTGAAAGGCAGGCAGTCATGTCCAACTCTCTGCGAACCCATGGACTGTAGGCCCCGCCAGGCTTCTCTGTCCATGGAATTTTCCAATCAACTGGAAGTCAATTAAAACAAAAAACAAAAAAACAGACCTGTGAGATAGGCATTATTAGTCCAATTTTAATGATGTGAAAGTGATCTAAATCACTCACAGTCACAAGAGATGTATTTGGGTCTCCACCATGGACCTATTTCCAAAGATGAGTCTATTCTCAGGGCCCCTGGCTCTGCACCTGAGAGCTGAGAGCTATAGGGCAGCCTACCCTCAGGCCCTCCTGGCCGCTCCAGGATGGATCACATAGCGGATAAATACTAGGCAGCCAGTATGTAACCTAAGATGATTGGCCGCTCCAGGATGGATCACATAGAGGATAAATACTCGGCGGCCAGTATGTAACCTAAGATGATTGTGGTCAACACATCATTTTGAGGACCCACTGTATACCAGGCACTGCCTGAGCCTCTGGGGATCCAAGTGGTGAGCCAAACAGCTAACTGAGCCGCCAGTGTGGGAAAGAGACACACATTAAACAAAGACGAGAAATACATGATAATAAGAGCAGTAAGTGGGCTGAAGAAAATAACCGCTGTGACAGAGCACGGAAGGTCCGACCTTTCTAAGAAAATGGCATTAAGTGGAGATGAGAGAGGAGCTGGGGTGGCAAGGAAAGAATATTCCTGAGAACACTAAAAAGGGAGAGCCCGTGCTGCCTGGCCACCTGCAGCCACCTGACAAGGTGGCAAGTGGCGGGAGAGAATTCTGCAGAAGGTGGTAAGGGACTGGGTCACATAGATACTTTTCCTGCTAAGTCGCTTCAGTCGTGTCCGACTCTGTGCGACCCCATAGACGGCAGCCCACCAGGCCCCCCCATCCCTGGGATCCTCCAGGCAAGAGTAATGGAGTGGGTTGCCATTGCCTTCTCTGACAGATACTTTTAAGTCTTTTAAAAGCTTCTGTTTTAATTCTGAGCATGATGGGAAGGTTTTACACAGGCGCTTGACATCATCTTGTTTACACGTTTAAATGACCACCATGGAAGCTCTGTGGAGAATAGCTGGTAAAGAGGCAGGGGCTAGAAGAGACAAGGGAACAGGCTAAAATCCTAGCACAGTAGCTCAGGTGAAAAAGGCGGCAGGGTCCCAGACCAAAGAGACGGACCTCAAGATGGAGAGAAGTGGGTTTCTTCGCATACATCACCCCGACCCCAGCTACAGTGAGACTACCTTTAATGAAACCTAAGTTTTTAGGATGAGTGAACTTCCAGATGGGGATGGGGAACTCAGACCAAGAGGGTGGGAAGACAAAACTGAGGAGCAGCCACACCTACACTCCCAGCACTGCCTTAGAAAACCCACAATGAAAACAGGAGGAGAGCAGGAGCAGGGAGGGGATGTTAGGATGGGAGAAAGGGCCCTGGAAACCTTTAAGCAGGGCTCCCACGGAGCTGGCTTCTGCTCTGCTGAGCACACGTCTTGCCTGGCCAGGCCTGCGCTCCCCACCAGAGGCCCAGCCCCAGCACCTGCTCAGGACATGGGATACTATCCTTTGGAAATGCTCTTCTCCCCGAACCCAGAGGTGATCCTTGCTTGCTCCTTCCCCATTACCCTTCACACAGCCTTGTCCTGGCCTGGGCATAGCAATAACCCCTTGGACTCCAGGTAGGGCTCTCCCACTGATTAACTGAAAGTGTGAGTCCCTCAGTTGTGTCCGACTCTTTGCAGCCACATAAACTGTAGTCAGCCAGGCTCCTCTGTCCATGGGATTGTCCAGGAAAGAATACTGGAACAGGTTGCCATTTCCTACCCCAGGGGATCTTCCCAATCCAGGGATCAAACCAGCATCTTTTTCATCTCCTGCATTGGCAGGTGGACTCTGTACCATGGCCCCACTTGGGAGGCCAGAAAGTGAGTCACTCAGTCATGTCTGACTCTGCAACCCCATGGACTACAGTCCATGGAATTCTCCAAGTCAGAATACTGGAGTGGGTAGCCTTTCCCTTCTCCAGGGAATCTTCCCAACCCAGGGACTGAACCCAGGCCTCCCACATTGCAGGCAGATTCTTTACCAGCTGAGCCACAAGGGAAGTCCAAGAATACTGGAGTGGGTAGTCTATCCCTTCTCCAGTGGATCTTCCCGACCCAGGAATTGAGCCAGGGTCTCCTGCATTGCAGGTGGATTCTTTACCAACTGAGCTATCAGGGAAGCAGCGAATGTGACGTTAAACCAACAGAACTCACGAGATGTAGTTAACACACCTGGATGAGAACATCAGCAACCCCAGGACTTTCTCAGCACTCTCTAAATCACAAAGCACAGTCTCAATTCAGAACTCAGAAAGTCCAGTTCAGTATATTGATCAATAACTACTTATTGCAGGGTTATACTTCTTCCCTGCTCCTAACTAGGGCCCAGTAGAGGGTTACATATGGTAACCCTCCTGTTACCTCCTCCTGTCCTGATGTGTTCTCCCTGGTTTGGGTACATGGTGGGGAAGGAGAAATCAAAGAACAGCAGAGCAGCTTGCACACTGGCTCCAAGCAATCTGGACCTGACTGGTGTTTAAATCCCCCTTTCCCAGAACTCTTTCTGGGTTCTTCAGAGGGTCCCCTCTGAATCCTTCAACCATCACTCACCTCACCAGGAGCCATGCCTATTTCAGTGGGCTATTCCTGGTACCCCTGACCTTCTATGCCAGTGCTACAGCCCACAGCCTCTTACTACAAGAGATGTCTCTTCTGCTCCCGGCTGATGTTCCTACTACAGATCCGTCACAGGGTCCCTGCAGGTCATGCAACAGTGATCCACAGTCAAAGACACATCTGTGATTCTTGTCAGCCCAGAAGCTCCTCTCCCCCTCTGCCTGTCCTGCTGCCTCCGGGCTGAGAGGCATAACCTTGGCCCTCTAGATTCTTCTGGTTGTGTCAGCTACAGTTAAGTGTCGTCATAGCCACAGTCTCTCGTGTCAAGCCTCCTGCTGAAGGCTGTTGGGGCTCCATCCCCATTAGACTCGGGTGGAAGGGTCAATACCCTGCACCTGTCCGCCTTGAGGAAGAGTGCGCACAGCTCAGCTCACGCCATAAATGCTCCCGCCTTAACTCCTGTAGTATTTCTTAGAAAATGTGAGAGGAGAGCTCACCAGGTGACCAGAAGCCTGGGCAGTTTATTATCACTGAGTCTGTGTGGACTCCTCTCTCTGCCTTCCCTCCCCTTGGCTCTCTCCCAGGTCACCAGAGGCAAGATGGCACTCACCCTTCAGCCACAACACAGCTCCTGACAATGCCAGGAAATGGAGACCTGCCTGCACCCTGCCTTGCAGCACCCAACCCAGACAGAGGGACTGAGGCCCTGGCGCCAGCCCAGGCCAGGCTTCCGAGACAGCTGCCCTTGGGAGCTAGGCTGAAGGGAGGGCAAGCGAAGTCCTGTCTGAACCACCAGAGTCCAATTAAACCACTGATTCTCTGAGTAAGGACAGAGTGACCCAGCCAGGGCCGGGGAAGGAGTACGTGAAACAAGCATCAGACACTGTAGCTCCTACGATGCCTGGGGCTCAGCCGCCCACCTATGCACTTGGTGCCCAGCTGTTCTGGGCTGGTCAGTTCAACCTCCCAGCAGCCTTTGCCTTGGTTCCTCATATTCCCCGCCAGGAAGCAGTTGGGTGACCAGCTGCTGGAGTGGGGGGGCAGGTGGGGGGAGTGTTCTGGGAAGTTTTCCCACTGGGGCTGGTCAAGAAGGGAGAGGGAAATGGCCCAAGGACAGTGTGTCTGATTGTTAGACATGTGCTCATGGAAGAGCATCTCAGAGGTTTCCATCTGAGGCAGCCCCAGAACTCCCTCCTGGTTACGTGGAGGATGACGGGAAAAAGAGCAGAGATCCAGAAGTCCGACCATGGAGCGCCTCACTCCCAGTTCAGCTACTCCCCAGCTGTGTGACCTTGGGCAAGCTGCTTCCTCTCTCTGGTCCTGCCTTGGCTACTTCACCCTGTACCTCCTCCTTCTTGCGACCCTCATCTCCACTGTGATTGTGTGTGTAGTATCTGTCTTCCCAGCCAGGCGGCAAGCTCCCTGAGCACACAAGCCAGTCTGCGTGGCTCAGCTCTATGTGGTCTGGCTCATGGTGGTGCTCAAGGAGAAAAGGGAAACCTCAGTGAATAATATGGGCAGTGAGCCTTCTGTCCTACGAACCCTCAGGTACAGACCTAGGTGGAGAAACGCCTGCAGGACCACCGCTAGCACTAGACTTGTGCAAGAGGGGCCCCTGCCCTAGACCTGACTTAAGAAGCCGAGCCCCAAAACACAAGACATGTTCCCCCTTTTTTGGTTTTTTAAGAAACTTTTTGAAAAATTCAATACCCAATTGAGTGAACAAGAATTAGGAAAAAGGAACACACCATCTAATTGAGGCTCTCAGGCCTCAGGATGCTGGAAGGAGGGGCCATGGAGGGTCATGGTCTCTGTCCTGGAAAATTAGACAAGGGGGTGCTACCTGGTTAAAGTCACACACCCCAGATCATCACCAAGTGAGTGTCCAGGCAAACAGACAGCTATACCCCTTCCCTGGCCTCTGCTCGGGTGCAATGATTTAGGGGAGGCCCTGTCTCCCTAAGAATCCTGACAAGTCAGTCTCCATTCCAGGCTTAGGTATGTTCCAAGTGGGTTCAGATGATCTGGGATCCTGGACCTCATTTATTTCATTAATCCTCATAATGTATTATCTCCCTTATAATAAACTTATGAGGTCTGGCTACGGTCCTCATTTCATAGATGGGGCTCAGAGAGGTTAAGTAATTTGCTTGAAGTCACACAGCTAGTGACTATCAGAGCTGGGATTTGAACCCAGGTCTGTTAGATTCCAGAACCTATGCCTTTAATCACCACAACTTCTAATAAGCAATAATTGTGCATCTTCTATGTGCTTAGCACTGTTCTGGGTCATGCATGCAAAGGGGTCTTCCTGGTATTTGTCATTCTGAAAAGGAGAGCACTACGCTCCGTACAGACTTCTCAGCTACTGAGAAATGTTGAGCAAATTCAACAGCAGTAGGGGTGTTTTTGTGACAAATTAAGAGCCCTTCTCACAAAAGGAAATATAGGATACCAAGGTGAGAGACTGGTTGGAGACTGCTCTAGAGAGAGGGGGGTAGGCCATCAGGACTGCTCAGTCTGGAAGAGTGAAGAAAGAGCAGAGCATGAGGCGTGGATCTATAAAACAGTGACGGCCTAAGAGGAGGTGAACTGCAGCATATCCATCACTCTCTCTCCCACAGGACACAGATCAATCCAAACAGCTCATTCCATGCCCAACCTTTCTGTACCCTTAGCAGAATTCAACAACGATGACCATCACTTCTTAAAAAAAAAATTCCCTGGCTTTCATGATGTGACTCCAGATTCACATCATTCCTCTCTGGCCAGCAGGGAAGGGACTAGGTAGAGGCAAGTGAAATGTTTAGGGTGCAAATTTAAGGAGGCATTTACTGTCAAGGTCATGCAAATGCCTCCCTCTTCTGCTGCATCTTTTACTGTGGACAGCCCTCCAGATTTGGCCCTGGGATCTCTCCTCTCCCCACTCCATGTTCTTTCCTGGGAGATCTCACCTGGGCTTTAAAGGCCACATCTGTTCTGAGGATCTTCAAAGACCACATCTATTCAGATTGATCCCTCCAAACCGCACCACTCCTTTGAGCTCCTGAGCCAAATAGCCACTTGCACATTTGGAAGCCCTCCTTGGCTGCTTCAAAGACATCTCAAACTAAACATTCTCAAGGCAGAATTTAAGAACTCCCTCCCCAAACAGTCTTTCCCAGTGTTCCCAGCCTCAATGAGTGGTTCACCATCTATGCAGTTCATATCTAAAAGCTAGGTTTCGTTCTGGACACAATCCTCTTCCTAATCTTTATCACCCTCCCTCCTAATATCTTTTCATGAACCCTACATTTAATCTACCACCACCCTAGTCTAATCTACTGGGTTCTCTTAACAGGAAGCCTACAAAACCTTTTTATCTGGTTCCCAGCAAAGGCTTTCACCATACTCCCACCTCTATGTCTATACTCCATGCTGTTTTCAGAACAGTATTTTCAAATTGCAAATCTGATTATGTCACCACACCTTCTTGCCTTCCACAGCTTCCCTCCCTTGCTCAGAGCCTTTTAAAGGCTTCCTATTGTTCTTAGGAGAAATCCAAATCCGTAATATGATCTATGAGGAGTTTCATGTTCTGGGCTCTGTGGGCTCTCCAGCCTCACCTTGCCTGATGCTTGGTCATTAATAATTCTGTACCCGTTTGCAACGTGGGTGGTGTTCTCTGTGGCACCAGCTGGTTGTCCACCATTCAACTAAACTCTGATATGATCTATTTGGGGATAGTCGTCATCTGTGCTTCTGCCTGACTGGCTCTAGATTGGAGGTTCCACAGTCCCCCTTTCGGGATTTGATTAACTTGCCAGAGTAACACATAAGACTCAGAGAAATATTTTACTTACTAGATAGCCAGTTTATTATAAAAAGATAAAACTCAGGAACAATCAGATAGAAGAGATGTATAGGGCAAAGTATAGGAGAAGGGCACCAACATGAAGCTCTCTGAACCCCATACTTTGTAGTTTTTATGGAGGTTTCATCATAGAGGCAGTGTTGATTAAACTGCTGCCCACTGGTGATCAATGCAACCTCTAGCCCTTCTCTTCTCCCTGGAGGTCAGAGCGAACTGAAAGTTCCAACCCCCTAATCACATGGTTGGTTCCCCGGTGACCCATTCCCATCCTTAGATGCTTCCAAGTCACCTCATTAACATAAACTCAAGTGTGATTCAAGGGGGTTGTTATAAACAACAAAACACCTTTATCATATTTATCACTTAGGAAATTCCAAGGGTTTTAGGAGCTTTGTGGGGATAAAGGCCAAATACATGTTTCTTATTATAAATCACTATATCACAGTCATGATATGCAAATTCCATCCAGACCCACTTGGCTTTCTTCTGCCCCTTATCCTTGCTGGTTTCTGTCCATTACTGAGCCTTTGCTTAGGTCGCCTGGTAAGTAACTCCAAGAAACCCTTCACTCAACTTAGTCATCATTACCTAATGGACTAACCCTGCCCACTCAGGAGACCCTTGAGGGAAATCTTTCCTGACCTCTATAACTGGGTTAGCCCTCCCATAAGAGGCCCGGCACAGTGCTCGACACACTGCAGGCACTCCAGGAACATTTATTGAATGATTGAATTCAACAAATCCCATGTAATGTATAGAAGAACTCAATACACGTTTGGTGGTTTGAATTTGACAGTGCCTATTGGGCGTCCATAAAACAGTGTGACTGAGAACCAAGCACCAAATGAGAACCATCTGATACTCACTTCATGGTGCTGAGATCAGATAAACTGGCCAACTGTGGGATTTATGGGGAATTCATGAGAGGGCTGACAAAGAGATTGGGTAGTTACATCCTGTGGTCAATTATACTCTCATCTTGTTCTGTTCACACTCTTCACCAAGAGTTACTTTTCTGCTGTTTTGTTTTTATGACTCTTCACCAATCCTTCCTTTTTTCACTCCTATGTGACTTCCAAATGACTTCACTGTCAGAAAAATCAGTCTAATATGCAAGTGCTTTGCTCCAGAGAGCCCAGCTGAAGGAATTATGACACACAGAAATATTATCACTGCAAGTGGTATAATACAAAAGAATATTTGCTGTAGCATTTTTATAACGGTGAGAAAATAGAAACAATATAAATGATCACAAATAGAGAAATGGATTAATAAACCCATAGGCCTGACACTGAAAAGAGCGTAATAGAGCTACATCTTCTGATGAGAAGATTTGCATATCTTATTTTAAAAGGGGAAAAGCTGAAGCACAGTATGTACAGTATGATCCTTTTTCTACAACAAATATATGAGTATATGTTTGTACAGGTGTATGCATGCTAAGTCGCTTCAGTCGTGTCTGCCTCTTTGCGACTCTATGAACTGTAGCGCTCCAGGCTCCTCTGTCCATGGGATTCTCCAGGCAAGAATACTGGAGTGGGTTGCCATGCCCTCCTCCAGGGGATCGTCCCAACCCCGGGATCATACCCACATCTCTTATGTCTCTTGCATTGGCAGGTGAGTTCTTTCACACTAGCGCCACCTGGGAAGCCCGTATGTTTGTATAACCATGGTTAAAAAAAAAAAAAACCCCAAAACTGAAAGAATACACATTCAATTGTAATACTGGTAACTTGTGAGCGAAGAGTTGGCGGGACCTTCAGAAGGCAATCTCTTTTCTTGCTTTATACTCCTCTACACTCTCTAAACTTGTGGAAAAAGCATGTTATATTTCTAACTTTAAAACTCTAACAACATAGGTAACATATTTACTTGTTTGGTTACCATCTGTCCCCTTCACTAGGATGTGAATTTTACATGGTAAGGAACATACGGTTAGTCCATATGAGGATGTGAATTTTACATGGTAAGGAACTTAGTCCATATTTCCTTGCTGACAGATCCCCTGTGCCTAGAACAGTGGCCTGATACAGTAAGTACTCAATGTATATTTTTTAATATTTTAATAATAAAAATATTTAATATTTTAATGAATCTATTTTTTAAAAGAAAGTGACATTTTAACAAAATTAACAAAAGAAGTATTCCACATCTCCTGCTGCTGTGTCCTTATCTTGGAAATAGGTTGGGTACTGGGGAATCTGAAATTTTCTGTATCCACATCATTCTTGCCTGGAGAGTCCCATGGACAGAGGAGCCAGGTGAGCCACAGGTCATAGGGTCCACAAAGAGTTGGACACGACTGAAGCGACTGAGCACACAGGCCCTGCATGGACTGTTGGCCTTTTCTCCACATGGGACTTCCCAGGTGGCACAGTGCCAAAGCACACACCTGCCAATGCAGGAGACACAGGTTTGATCCCTGCGTTGGGAAGATCTCCTGGAGGAGGAAATGGCAACCCACTCCAGTATTCTTGCCTGAAAATTCCATGCACAGAGGAGCCTGGCAGGCTACAGAGTCCATGGGGTTGCAAAAAGTCAGACACGACTTAGCCACTGAGCGCACACACACACCACATCATTGGTTCTCATGGCAAATAAGTTGAAAACCCACAAAATCCCCTACTAATGAGAGTAGAAAAGCCTGGCAGGCTCAGTGTTCAAGTGCTGTACTGTGCTAAGTCACTTCAGTCATGTCTGACTCTTTGCGACCCTATGGACTGTAGCCTGCCAGGCTCCTCTGTCTATGCGGATTTTCCAGGCACGAATACTGGAGTTGGTTGCCATGGCCTTCTCCAGGAGATCTTCCCAACTCGGGGACTGAACCAGAGTTTCTTAGGTCTCATGCATTGGCAGGCAGGTTCTTTACCACCAGCACCACCTAGGAAGCCCTGTGTTCAAGTGATAAAGCTTCAAATGACAAAACTTGGTGATTTTCAGAGAAACCTTGAAAATGAAATAAAGTTCACTCATTCAAAAAATCAGAGCTAAAAAGGAACACAACGAATAACAGAAGGAAGAATGTGCTGTCACATCACATGTTGAGTAGTGGAAAGGTCACAGCTGTTTAACCACCAAATAGTTTAAACTGGTTAGGAAAATTAAAACCACAAAAGTAAAACAGATTATAGCTTAGGAAAAGATTTGCAAAAATACACACTGAAATATATTTTGTGATCCCTGTTTCTTTTTAACTTCCCTCTTGCTTTACTGCAGAACCAACACATACCAGTGAAAAGGAGATCCATGATCTCAAGGAAACGTGGGCTGTCTCTCCTTTTCATATCAATGCTCCTAAAATTGAGAAGCCATGGTACAGAGAGAGAAACTATTCAAGCCAAAGCCAAAGCCAAAGAATCCCAACCTTAGGGCTTTCTGCCTTTGGGCAATGGAGGAAGGGAAGAATGGAATATGTTTCTCCATTATCACCTGAACTTAATGGTTCTGGGAATGCTTATTTCTTGCACATTACCCTTATATAATCTATAAGTTTTGGGTTTTGATTTTTTCCTTCTTATATCAACAGGTTAGGACTCCTCTAATGATTAAGAATCTGTCAGTGCAGGAGACATAGGTTTGATCTTTGGTCCAGAAAGATTCAACATGCCGGAGGGCAACTAAGCCCATGTACCACAGTTTCTGAAAACTGTGTGCTCTAGAGTCTGTGCCCCACAACAAGAGCAGCCACCACAGTGAGAGGCCCAAGCACTGCAACTAGACAAAGCCTATGTACAGCAACAAGGACAGCACAGCCAAAAATAGGAAATCAATAAATAAAATTTAAAAACTGAAATAGGCTATTGAAGAGGTACATAGTCTGGCCATGGTCGACCAGAAAGATATTCAATGAATTCTTAGTGGGAGAATGTAGATACGTTTGATCCCTACTGAGAGGTAGGGGGAGGGAATCATTTGCTAGAAAGGCAATGCCAAAGAATGCTCAAACTACCGCACAATTGCACACATCTCACACGCTAGTAAAGTAATGCTCAAAATTCTCCAAGCCAGGCTTCAGCAATACGTGAACCATGAATATCCAGATGTTCAAGCTGGTTTTAGAAAAGGCAGAGGAACCAGAGATCAAATTGCCAACATCTGCTGGATCATCAAAAAAGCAAGAGAGTTCCAAAAAAAACATCTATTTCTGCTTTATTGAGTATGCCAAAGCCTTTGACTGTGTGGATCACAATAAACTGTGGAAAATTCTGAAAGAGATGGGAATACCAAACCACCTGATCTGCCTCTTGAGAAACCTGTATGCAGGTCAGGAAGCAACAGTTAGAACTGGACATGGAACAACAGACTGATTCCAAATAGGAAAAGGAGTTCGTCAAGGGTGTATATTGTCACCCTGCTTATTTAACTTCTATGCAGAGTACATTATAAGAAACGCTGGGCTGGAAGAAGCACAAGCTGGAATCAAGATTGCCGGGAGAAATATAAATAACCTCAGATATGCAGATGATACCACCCTTATGGCAGAAAGTGAAGAGGAACTAAAAAGCCTCTTGATGAAAGTGAAAGAGGAGAGTGAAAAAGTTGACTTAAAGCTCAACATTCAGAAAACGAAGATCATGGCATCTGGTCCCATCACTTCATGGCAAATAGATGGGGAAACAGTGGCTGACTTTATTTCTCTGGGCTCCAAAATCACGGCAGATGGTGACTGCAGCCATGAAATTAAAAGATGCTTACTCCTTGGAAGGAAAGTTATGACCAATCTAGATAGCATATTAAAAAGCAGAGACATTACTTTGCCAACAAAGTTCTGTCTAGTCAAGGCTATGGTTTTTCCAGTAGTCATGTATGGATGTGAGAGTTGGACTGTGAAGAAAGCTGAGCGCGGAAGAATTGATGCTTTTGAACTGTGGTGTTGGAGAAGACTCTTGAGAGTCCCTTGGACTGCAAGGAGATCCAACCAGCCCATTCTAAAAGAGATCAGTCCTGGGTGTTCTCTGGAAGGAATGATGCTAAAGCTGAAACTCCAGTACTTTGGCCACCTCATGCGAAGAGTTGACTCATTGGAAAAGACTCTGATGATGGGAGGGATTGGGGGCAGGAGGAGAAGGGGACGACAGAGGATGAGATGGCTGGATGGCATCACCAACTTGATGGACGTGAGTTTGAGTGATCTCCGGGAGTTGGTGATAGACAGGGAGGCCTGGCATGCTGTGATTCATGGGGTCGCAAAGAGTCAGACACGACTGAGCGACTGAACTGAACTGATTGGAAATAAAGTGCTAATTGCCTAAAGAACTTCCAACTTAACATCTGATTATTTGGTACCTGTGATCTTTACTCAGGAAGTAGAAATCTGCTGCCTTTCCAGTGTCTTTTTCTGTGGCAGTAGCTTGAGATCACACTGGATGTGCTCTCATCCAATGTAGGTGAAAGTAAAATATTCTTTAGAAAAAAATAAGTTTATAAGAATACATCTTAGAAGTACAAAAAGATGTGATTAAATTTAAGGGGAATATTTACAGGATAATAAAATAAGGCTTATGATTTTAGGTGCAGAGAGAGAAATTTTTGCTTTTTTCTTCATTCTGTTCTGTATTGTTTGAATTTCTTTTAAGAATCAGGAAATACAAAAAGGGCTAAAAAGTGAATTCAGAAGAGATACAATCAATAGTTTTCTCCAAGTGCTGTGGCTAACATTACCTCACATGTCTCTTGAGATCTTTCTTAGGAAGTCATTTCCCTCCCCATGAGGGCTGATGGGCATTTGTGGCTTCTCTCCAATGGTTCTCCATGAAAATCAGCTCAAGATATGATGGCAGATTGAATCTGATCTCTCCTGGCAGACTGGGAAGTTTAAAGGGAACATTTGAACTTTATCAGAGAACAAAATTCAGAATCACAGGAAAGAAACTGGAGAGGGGTAAATTATAGACTGTGGAAAATTATTGAAATGGAGGAAGATGTTTATAAAAATGTTGAGTGATCTATTTTGATAAGGTAGGAGATCATATGCAAAACAAATCCAGTATTTGTGGTTAAGAACACAGGCTTTGTGGTCACAGAGACTTGGGTACAAATCTTTCTCTGCCACATGCCATTTGGGCAACTCACCTGCCTCTCTAAGTCTCACTCTCCTTTCTTTTCTTTTTTTTTTTTAATCAGGTGGATATAATGAAAAGACAATGTTACTCAGAGGAGTACATAAAAGTGCTCAGTAAAAGGTAGTAATTGACCCAATCTACATATTCAATGCAATTTCTATCAAAATTCCAGTGATATTTCTTTTTTCTTTTATAGAAATAGAACAGACAATCCTGAAATTTTCATGGAAAAATGAAAGTTCCCTGATAGTCAAAACAATTTTAAGAACAAGGTTGGAGGCACCACACTTTCTGACTTCAAACTATATTACAAAGATATAGTCATCAAAACAGATGCATAGATCAATTGAACAGAATAGAAAGCACAGAAATAAACTCATGCTTCCATGTCAGTTAATTTAAGATAAAGAATGTACAATGAATATACAGTGTGGATTGTGTATTCAAGAATAGACAATTACAAGCCAAGGATGGTGAAGAGACAGTCTCTTCAATAAATGGGGGTGGGAAAATTAGACAACTACATGCAAAAGAATGAAGATGGACCACTATCTTACACCATACACAAACATTAGGTCAAAATGGGCGAAAATCTTGAAATGGATAAAAGACTTGAATGTAAGACCTGAAACCATAAAACTCATAGAAGAAAACACAGACAGTAAGCAACTTGCCATCAATCCTGGTGATGATTCTTTGGATTTGACAGCAAGAACAAAGGCAACAAGAGGAAAAACAAACAAGTGGGGCTACAGTAAGCTGAAAGCTTCTGCAGAGCAAAGAAAATCATGACTAGAATGCAAAGGCAGACGACTAAATGGGAGAAAATACTTGCAAACCAGTATCTGATAAGGGGTTAATATCTAAAATATACAAATAACTCATATAACTCAAGAGCAAAAAAAAAAAAAAAAAACAGCAATAATAATAATAATCCAATTTAAATAATTTTTAAAAAAGGCAGAAGATCTTAATAGCTGTTTTCCAAAAAAGACATATAGATGGCAAACAGGAAATGGGTATATGAAAAATACTTAGCATCACTGATTGGAAAAGGAAATGGCATCCCACTCCAGTACTCTTGCCTGGAAAATCCCGTGGATGGAGGAGCCTGGTAGGCTGCAGTCCATGGGGTCGAGAAGAGTCAGACACAACTGAGCAACTTCACTTTCACTTTTCCCTTTCATGCATTGGAGAAGGAAATGGCAACCCACTCCAGTATTCTTGCCTGGAGAATCCCAGGGACAGAGGAGCCTGATGGGCTGCCATCTATGGGGTTGCACAGGGTTGGACATGACTGAAGCGACTTAGCAGCAGCAGCAGCAGCAGCAGCAGCACCATCATTGATCATCAGGAAAATGCAAGTCAAATCCACAATGAGGTATCACCTCACACCTATTAGAATGGCTATTATCAAAATGACAAGAAATATCAAGTGTTGACTAGGATGTGGAAAAAAGGGAATCCTTGTACAATGTTGGTGAGGATACAAATTGGTGCAGCCACTATGGAAAATAATATGCAGGCTTCTAAAAAGATTAAAAATAGAACTACCACATGATTCAAAATATACAACCTTCCAAAACACAATCAGGAGCAAACAGACAATCTGAAACTATTGAGCACTAGCAGTGAAATTGAATTTGTAGTTTAAAAAAAGTTTTCAGCAAACAAAAATCCAAAACCAGTTTTACAGAGAAATTCTACCAAACATGTAAAGAAGAGCTAATACCTATCCTTCTCAAACTATTCCAAAATTGAAGAGGTTGAAACACTCCCAAATTCATTCTACAAGGCTACCATTACCTTAATACCAAAACCAGACAAAGACACTACAAAAAAGAGAAAATTATAAGCCAATATCTCTGATGAATATAGGTGTAAAAATTCTCAATAAAATATTAGCAAACCAAATTCAATAATATATAAAAAGGATTAGACACAATGATCAAGTGGGATTTATTCCAGGGACACAAGGATGGTTTGATTTTTGCAAATCAATGTGATACACCACATTAACAAGAGGAAGGATAAAAATCAAAGTGTTAGTCACTCAGTCATGTCCGAATCTTTGTGGCCCCATGGGCTGTAACCCACCAGACTCTTCCGTCCATGGGATTCTCCAGGCAAGAATACTGGAGTGGGTTGCCATTTCCTTCTCCAGGGGATATCCCAACCCAGGGATCGAACCTGGGTCTCTAGCATTGCGGGTAGACTCTCAACCATCAGAGCCACCAGGGAAGCCATTAAAAAAAAAAAAATCAAAAGATCATCTTAACAGATACAGGAAAAGCATTAGACAAAATTCAACACTCATTCATAATAAAAACTCTCATCAAAGTGGGTATAGAGGGAACATATCTCAACATAACAAAGGCCATTTATGACAAACCCAGAGCTAACATAAAGGGAAATGTTGAAGGCTTTTCCTGTAAGATCAGGAACAAGACAAGAATGCCCATTCTTGCCACTTCTTTTAAAAATAGTATTGGAAGTCCTAGCCAATCAGACAAGAAGTAAAAGGCATCCATATTGAAAGGGAAGAAGTAAAATTGTCACTATTTGCAGATAATGAAAGTGAAAGTGAAGTTGCTCAGTCGTGTCCGACTCTTTGCGACCCCATGGACTGTATCCTACCAGGCTCCTCTGTCCATGGGATTTTCCAGGCAATAGTACTAGAGTGGATTCCCATTTCCTTCTCCAGGGGATCTTCCCAAACCAGGGCTTGAACCCAGATCTACCGCATTGTATACAGACACTTTACCGTCTGAGCCACCAGGGAAGTCTAATATTTAAGTAAATATTAGAAATATTTACCTCTTTAGTGAATATAAACTGAAAACTTACAACGATATTTTCATTTTACTACCAAAATATAAATGAAGCAATACCAAATGTTGTCTGGCTACAGACTGTACAGTCAAGTTACTGTCACTATTTCTCTCACTCTTTCACTAATAATAGTTTAAACATTTCAAAGAAATAACAGAGTTATACTGAATAGTATCATGTATAAACCAATTCTACAAAAAGTAAACAAATTAGCGCTCAAAACAATCTTTATGAAAAATACGTATTCAATCCTCAAATTGAAATTATAAACATTCATTTTAGCCTACTGTTTTAGAAAATAAAAGACAGAAGTCTGTATACATTCTCCAGATGGAAGGGTGATATTTTCCCTCCTTCCAACTACTGAGGATGCTAACAATCTTTTAATTTTAAAACCCGTGAGTTTCAGAAACATTTCAAAAAATTGTTTTGGTGACAGTTTCTCAACAAAAAGCTTCTCCGTTTATATTTCAAAAATTTTAGATAAGTGTCAATAAACTGGCTAGTACAAAAAAAAATGATATACACTGTATTTTTAAAGGCCTTTTGGATTGCGTTTAGTAGTAAGCAGGCTGCTGGTGTATCTTGGGAGAGGTCAAACGGCGCTAGGAAAGGGGGAAAGGAGCTCGCTTTCCATTCCTGTGTGCAGGCAACAAGCAGCAGAACGGCAAAGTTATTCCAGTTAGCTGGTACTCAGCTGTGCTTTCTGCCAGCAGAAGATCCATTTAGTGAATTCTGAAGATAATATGATACTATATATAGAAAATCCTAAAGTCCCCATCAAAAAAAAAAACCACACCTATTTGAGTTAATAAATTAATCCTATAAATTTGCAGGATAAAAGATTAATATACAGAAATCTGTTGCCTTTCTACACACTGACAATGAACTATCAGAAAGAGAAATTATGGAAACAACCCCATTTACAATTGCATCAAAAAGAATAAAATACCTATGAATAAACTTAATCAAGGAGGTGAAAGACATATCCTTCAAAATCAAAATCTATAAAACACTCATGAAGAAATCTGTAAATCGTACAAAGAAATGGGAAAATATTTTGTGTTCTTGGATTGGAAGAATCATTACTTTAAAAATGTCCATAGTACCCAAAGCAATCTATAGATTTTATACAATTCCTATTAAAAATACCCCTATTTTCCCCACAGAACTAGAACAAATAATCCTAAAATTTATATGGAACCACAAAAAAACTTGAATTTTCCAGGCAAGAAGACCAGAGCAGGGTGCCACTACCCCAGGGGATCTTCCCAACCCACGGATCAAACCCCCATGTCTTCCATCTCCCACATTGGCAGGTGGACTCTTTACCACTAATGCTACCTTGGAGGCCCACACGATGAAATAGTATTTACTTATAAAATGAAGGAGAGCTTGCTATTTGCAACAGCATACATTGACCTTGAGGACATTATGCTAATGAAATACACCAGACAGGGAAAACAAATCCTGTATGCTTTAACTTATATGTGGAAACTATAAAAACAAACAAAGCCAATAAAACCTGGAACTCATAGATGCAGAGAAGAGACTGGTTGTTGCCAGACATGGGGAGTTGGGAATGGGAAAAACATGTGAAAAGTGGTCAAAAGGTACAAACTTCCAGTTATAAAATTTAAAATTCCTGGGGAAGTAATGTTCAGCATGGTGACTAGTAAGGAATACTGTGCTGTATTTGAAAATTTGTAAATTTGTTGTATTGGAAACTTTCAAATCTTAGCAATTTGAAAATTGCTAGGAGTGTAGATCTTAAAAGTTCTCATTACTTTTCTCATCCCATCAAATTTCATAACAAATTTTTTGTTATAAAAAATGTGTAACAACATGTGGTGATGCATGTTAATCAGATTTATTATAGTGATCATTTCAGAATACACACAGATATGGAATCAGTATCTTGTACACTTGAAACTATTATATTCTATGTCAACTATATCTCACTCTTTTAAAAAAGATAGCCATTCCTTTTCATTACTTTTTAGCCCTTATGAGAAGCACAAGCTGTTTCAGGTAATGAGAAATTACATAAAACATATATAAATGAACAACTGATGTTTCTTTGGCAAAAATTCTAGATTGCTATTATGTTATTTCAGGAATTTTAGAAAATGGAATTGGTGCTAGGCAAGCATGAAATCTCACTCAGTGCATTGGCGGTGACCGAAACCATCCCCAAGAAAAAGAAACGCAACAGGGCGAAAAGGCTGTCCAAGGAGGCCTTACAGACAGCTGAGCAAAGAAGGGAGGTGAAAGGCAAAGGAGGAAGGAAAAAATATACCCATCTGAATGCAGAGCATTCAGAATAGCAAGGAGAGATAAGAAGTGAAGTGAACAATGCAAAGAAACAGAGGAAAATAATAGAATGGGAAAGATCAGAGATCTCTTCAAGAAAATGAGACATACCAAGGGAACGTTTCATGCAAAGATGGGCTCAATAAAGGACAGAAATGGGAAGGACCTAACAGAAGCAGAAGATATTAAGAAGAGGTGGCAAAAATACACAGAATTATACAAAAAAGATCTTAATAACCCAAATAACCATGATGGTGTGGTAACTAGAGCCA
Organism: Bos grunniens; assembly: GCF_055505025.1. NCBI lineage: Eukaryota > Metazoa > Chordata > Mammalia > Artiodactyla > Bovidae > Bos > Bos grunniens. The sequence goes on from NC_141190.1 coordinate 13,279,016, forward strand.
GACATCCTGGAGTGTGAAGCCAACTGGGCCTTAGGAAGCATTACTATGAACAAAGTTAGTGGAGGTGATGGAATTCCAGCTGAGCTGTTTCAAATACTAAAAGATGATGCTGTGAAAGTGCTGTGCTCAGTATGCCAGCAAATTTAGAAAACTCAGCTGTGGCCACAGAGGTCAGTTTTCATTCCAATCCCAAGAAGGGCCAACAAGGTTGAAACTACCAGACAATTGCACTTGTTTCACATGCTAGCAAGGTAATTCTCAAAATCCTTCAAGCCAGGCTTCAACAGCATGTGAATTGAGAACGTCCAGATGTACAAGCTGGATTTAGAAAAGACAGAGGAACCAGAGATCAAATTGCGAACATCCATTGGATCATAGAAAAGGCAAGAGAATTTCAGAGAAACATCTACTACTGCTTCATTGACTATGCTAAAGCCTTTGACTGTGTGGATCTCAACTAACTGTGGACAATTCTTAAAGAGATGGGAATGCCAGACCACCTTACCTGTCTCCTGAGAAGCCTGTATGTAGGTCAAGAAGCAACAGTTAGAACCGGATATGGAACAATGCACTGGTGCAAATTGGAAAAGTACTTCAAGGCTGTATATTGTTACTCTGCTTATTTAACTTATAGGCAGAGTACATCAGGTGAAATGCCAGGCTGGATGAAGCACAAGCTGGATTCAAGATTGCCAGGAGAAATATCAACAACCTCAGATATGCAGATGACACCACCCTTAAGGCAGAAAGCGAAGAGGAACTAAAGAACCTCTTGATAACGGTGAAAGAGGAGAGTGAAAAGCTGTCATTCGGTGCCATCACTTCATGGCAAATAGATGGGGAAGCAAGGGAAAGAGTGGCGGACTTTATTTTCTTGGGCTCCAAAATCCCTCCGGATGGTGACTGCAGAAATTAGAAGACGCTTGCTCCTTGGAAGAAAAACTATGACAAACCTAGACAGTATATTAAAAAGCAGAGACATCACTTTGCTGACAAAGGTCTGTCTAGTCAAAGCTATGGTTTTTCCAGTAGTCACAAACAGATGTGAGAGTTGGACTATAAAGAAAGCTGAGCGCTGAAGAATTGATTCTTTCAAACTGTGGTGCTGGAAAAGACTCTTGAAAGTCCCTTGGACTGCAAGGAGATCAAACCAGTCAATCCTAAAGGAAATCAGTCCTGAACATTCATTGGAAGGACTGATGCTGAAGCTCCAATACTTTGGCAACCTGATGTCAAAGAGCCGATTCGTTAGAAAAGACCCTGATGCTGGGAAAGATTGAAGTCAGGAAGAGAAGGGGACAACAGAGGATGAGATGGTTGGATGACATCACCGACTCAATGGACATGAGTTTGAGCAAGCTCTGGGAGATGATGAAGGACAGGAAAGCCTGGCGTGCTGCAGTCCATGGGGTCACAAAGAGTCAGACATGACTGTGCGACTGAGCAACATACCGTCTACACATTCCTAAATGTCTGTGAGAGCATCAGTGCCTCCCAAATGCCAGCAACTAGTAAGAGCTACTTATCTGCCCTTTCATCTCTCAGAGGTCTTCTAATCCTCCTGATCACACGAAGGAGAAAGTCCCCAGGAGAACAACCGCCCTGGATCACCCCCCAGTGCTGAGAGTAGGGAAATCAATTGTCCTAGTTTTCCCCATACTGTTCCCATTCCAGCCCTTCATGTCTTGTGGCCAAAGAAATCCTCAGTCCTCTCTGCTGAGATGGTTATCCAGTCTCCTGGGAGTCTGGCACCCAGATCAAGCCCTGTAGGATCTTCTCGTCTGCACAGTTTCACTTCAAAGCCAGTGGCATTTCTTTTTCTTAGTAGAGCGACTTCACTAACATCTCTGAGAGTCTTGTCAGATGTGATCAGACTTAAATTTGGGCAACACAAATGGAATGGATAGAGGGAAAAGAAATTATATTTTCCCCTGAGATAACTAGTTGAGAGTTGAGATGATTTAAGGGATTAAGAAGAGGTATGCATGCCTCTGGGCGCTTAGTGATTGATGTGCACCCATATATGAATGAGCATGTGTACGTGTAGGTCTGTGTCGGGAAGACACAGACCAGGCAAGGGATCTGACCTGGGCACTAGTCCCCGGAAGATGAGGGTCAGAGGTGGTTGTCAAGACCACAGTTCCCCATACTGGCCTCCAGGGGGTGCCATCATCCCGCAATAGTTCTGTTGCCTTTGGGGGAGGGGGGTCAGGTTGGGAGGAAGTAGATGGACCTTTAGAGTGAAGATGATGCAACTCCCCACCTTTAGCGGTGGGGCGTGCAAGAATGAGGTGTTTACAGCTTACAGGAGCATTCCAAAATCCTTCTCATTAACTGCACCCAAGATAAGTAAGCATCTCCACCTTCTCCTTCCTGCTTTAACTCTGCCAGCCTTCTCTGCTTTGGAAAGGAGAACCCTCATCCTAGTGATCTCTCAGGGATCCGCATCCTCAGAAGGAAGAACTGACAGGCTGTTTACTGCAGGTAATCATGCAGCCAGGCCTCCCACTCAGCGTCCCTGTCCCACGGCTGCCTTCTCAGGGCACCAGGCGCCCCTGGGTCACCAGCTGGAATGAATAGGGAGCTGATTGTGATCGCTACTCCACGCTGACTGATGCGTGTTTAGTCCATTTGAAATGTTCTGAGAAAAGAACAGTTACTCTAAAGAAGAGCTCGGTGTGAGCACAGTGAACACGAGGGCGACGATTCCAAAACTGCCAGGCGGGTCAGCTTCAGTGTGAGAGTGTGCTCAGAAAGCAGAGGCGGGGTGCCAAGCACACTCTGGGAACCTGGGAACACCTGTGAGAAAGGACCTGCACAGGCTCCTTGTGTCAAGCCCGTCAGTTGGCACTGTTCACAAAATGGAGTCGCTTGTGCTAAGCCCCACATCAGACTGAGACTTCACTGCAGTTCTGGCTCTCCCAGAAATGGATTCTTAGACCAGTCAATCGGGACTGCACCAGATCAGCACTAGCTAGGTAACCTGTCTGACAGACCCCTGCCACCCACTAAAAGAAAGTAACCTTGAGATAACGACCCACTTTTTTTGCCTACTATAATTTCCTTGGTCCTGCTCCCTTCTGCATATGAAATTCTATCATTTTGTAACAGCTCCTTGGAGCTCCTTTCTGTCTGCTAGATTGGATGTTACCTGATTCAAAGCGTTTGCTCAAATAAACTTAATTTTTTAATATGCCTCAGTCTCTTTTAACAGATTCAGAAAGTATAGAAACTGGCCCAGGGCTAGTTCTTGTTGCCTCTCGTGTGACCTCTTGGCAAGCCACATGAAATCTGTAAAATGATGGAGCTGGGCTGGAAGGTATCCAAAGCCCTTCCAGGTAGGCACTTCCTGCCTACAATTTCACTCACCACAGAGGTAGTACCAGTTCTCAAACTTCTTGCCCTCAGGACCCCACGACAACACTTAAAAGTATTGAGAACTCCAAGGTCTTTTGTTTATGTGGGTTGTATCTATCAATATTTATCATATTAGAAACTTAAATACAGAAAAATTTAGAACACGAGAATATACAAGTACCCATGATCTCATCACCCATGGGATATTCTCCAGAAAATTCCTCTGTAAAAAAATGGGACTGAAGTGTACTATCATCTTAGTCTTATTATGAAATAGCTTTGGTCTCATAGACTTCCTGAAGGGGTCTCTAAGACCCCAGGGATCCCCAGGCCATGCCACTGTGAGAACTATTGGAATGCTGAAGGCTTCTGGAGCCAGAATCTGCATTGGAATCTGGGTTTTGCTATTTGCTAAACAGGTGATCTGGGGCACATGCCTTAACTAGTTGGTGCTTTGATTTCCTGCAAAACTGGAATAATGAGAGTACCTAATTCTCAGGCTGTTAGAGCTAATTAATATATGAAAAGTACCTCAACAAATATAAGTGCTCCCTAAATGCAGGCTATTAATCAACAGGAGACACATTTTCATCAAAAACGTATGTTTGGAAAATTAACCACAGGAAAAGAAGAAGAAAAAAAACCTTAACAAACAACAGCATTGCTACATTTTCAGACTGCATCTAGAAAACCCGGTTTCTGCAGGGGTTTCACAGGACGCCAGGCCAATACTTTTAGGTCTCTGCGCTCAGGCTGTCCCTGCTTCAGAAGAGTCTGAAAGGCACACCCTGGGCCCAGCCAGAGCTCCGTCTCCACTGCTGGTCAGTGGTAACCGCAGCCGACACAGGAGTTCCCCAGTTATGCCCAAGCATCTTCATCTGTAGCTTCTTCTACAGCTGTACATGCCCAGCATATTTTGGAAGCTGCCTAACTGAACAATTCCCTGGCTTTCAACACCTGAGCCCCCACAGAGCTGTGGGGGCTTCTTTTGCTATTTGACAGTCAGTACTGATCACAAGAGGCTTCCCAGGAGGCTCAGTGGTGAAGAATCCACCTGCCAATGCAGGAGCCACAGAAGATGCGGGTCCGAGCCCTGGGTCAGGGACGATCCCCTGCAGGAGGAAATGGCAACCCATCCTAGCATTCTTGCCTGGAAAATCCATGGACAGAGGAGCCTGCCAGGCTACAGTCCATGGAATGGCAAAGAGCTGGACACAACTGAGCATGCACAAACACACACGCTGATTGTGTGGAATTTTGGTTTATACACCACGGGTCTAAGTCTGTCTCCAAGTCCCTATTTCAACCCCTGACTTTTCCATCTGCTTTGGTTGATGTACCACAGTGGTGATGAGTGTTAGACACACACTGAAATCACCCAGAGGGCTGAAATGCAGTCTGGGACCCCCCTGCCCAAAGATTCTGATTTAACTGCCTCTGCTAGTGCTTCCAGGGGATTCCAACGTGAAGCCAGGCCTGAGAAGCTGCTCTAGGAACCCCGTATGCTCACAATGTGGTGCTGGTCCAGCCACAGCAGCGCCACCTGGAAACTTGCTAGAAGTGCACATTCCCAGGCCCAGGCCTACTGAGCTGGGGCCCAGGAATCTGTGTTTTACCAGACCCTCGAGGGGATTCGAAGGCATGATGGAGGCTCAAGTTAAGGACACCCAGTACTCTTGATGGGCTCATCTCCACGAGTCCCACTTCCACCATCACCACCCCCTCCATCCACCAGGTGAGCCCATAAAAAGAAGTGCCAGGTGCCTGTGGAAGGTTGAAGGTGCAGACACCTGTGTGGCTTGAGGTGGAAGAGCTTGGGTGACTCTGCCTTCAATTTCCCACCAAGTCTTTCTGCAGAGCTGCTGGGTTCTTGAGGGAACCAATGAACCAAGGATCATTAAACATCACACACACACACATTCAGTTCAGTAAACATTTATTGCACAAATGTTTACTGAGGCATCAGGCTATTGCTGAGCCCATTGGAAGGATAGATAAGCCTCAGCCCTGCCCTAAGGAGTGAGTGATCTAACAGACACGGCACATACACAAACAAGTTGGCAGGATCCTGGGCCTTCAGAGAAACACAGGTTTATAGCAAAACTAAGATTACTTGATAGCGAATATCAATTGAGCGCTTTCTGTGTGCCTGGCCAGGTGCAGGCAGTCTCAATCCTCTTACTCTTACTTGATTCTCATACGTAATCCTCAAAACAACTTCTGATGCAGGTCCTACTATTATTCCCATTTTGAATATGAGGAAACAGGTTTAGCAGCAGTGAATTCATTGCTAGTGACAGCAGGTGCGGAGCCAGGACTTACAGCCACGTCTGTCTGACCCCCAGTCTTTGTAATGACATGCCTGCTGGGATACTTTAACATGCAAAGGGTGTACTGGAGATTTTGGGAAACATTTCCCAGCTAATTCTGAGACAAGCAACTGTTCTTAAATGTTAGGGCTTGTATAAGTAGGTTGAGATGATGGCAGACTTCAAATAGCTTCTAGTTAGATGAGGGAGAAATAGGAGGAGAAATCTGGGCCTTGAATATTCATACCCTCACCACCTGCACAGACCATGCCTCAGAAATGCTGGCTGAATGATTTCCCAGGACACTGTTTGCAGCCATTCTTCAGGGATCATGCATCACGTCCACTGTGTCCCCACTTTTGACACATAGGAGAGACTCTGATGCCTAGAAATCCTAAAAATCCAGCAATGCCAACAAGAAAATCTCAACCACATCCAGCCTGTGCTAGTCTCTCCAACAAAGTTGCTGGAAAGAAAGGAAAATATTTGCAAACATACAATGTTATTTGAATATTCAATAACTAATTCTATATTTCTTAGTTCTTGATAGAAACTCCACTTGACTATGAAAACAATAGCCTAGTGGTTACTGTGAAGACGTATAGGACTGTCTGCCCAACACTCAACTATACTTGTTTTTCTAGAAATTGTCACCCATCTTACCTGTGTTTCTCATGGAATTGGATATATACATCTATCTTTGTTTCTTACACGACCCATGAGCCTAACCACAGTTAACTTGTCCCAGGGAGGGCTTATGGACTTCGTTGCTTGGGATTTTTAAAATTTCACACTGAGAGTCTCCCCCTGGTGACTAAAGCTGAACGTGCAGAGAACAAAGTGTAGGCCTGTTTCTGGCCTCCTTTTCTGTAAGGAAAGAGAAGAGAGCTGACAGCGTGTCAGCAGGGCGGCAGAGGAGAGGCAGAGGGTCCTCACGCTCTTTCAGAACCAGGTTATTCCTGAGACCCACTTGGGGCTCCCCAGTTGACTCCATGGTAAAGACTGCCTCCCAGTGTAGAAGATGCAGGTTCGATCCGTGGGTGGAGAAGATCCCCTGGAGAAGGAAACGGCAACCCACTCCAATATTCTTGCCTGGGAAATCCCAAGGACAGAGGAGCCTGGTGGGCTACATCAATGTCGCAGAGAGTCAGACACGACTAAGTGCCTTGAACATTCACCCACATGTGAGACACATCTGCCTCCCTGCTCTTTCCCAGGCTTGGTTTTTCCAAAAAATATTTCCTTCAATTTTGTCATTCAACCCCATTCCTGATTGAGATGAACTACTTGGAATTCTGGTCTGTCACTTGTAACCACAGCCCTGACCAGAACAGGTGTTTGAACAGCTTTCGGGTGATTAAAGTGAATACACAAGAGAAATGAAGCAATTGCTCTAACTGCTCATTTTCTGGTGCCGTGTGCTTTTCTTAAACATGTTAATTTCAGTAGATATCCTCCAAGGCTCAGTTTTGTATTTATTTTTAATTTTAGCAAAACTTGGATTGAATTGTAACACACGTACAAATCCAAACACTAATAAATCATGACTTTCCAGAAAATATATACATGGGTATAACCAACACCCAGATCAAGAATGAGATATCTTTCAATATCCTGCGATAAACCATAATAGGAAATCATATGAAAAAGAACATATATGTGTATAACTATGAAAAATTAACACAACATTGTAAATCAACTGTCTTTCAATAAAATTTAAAATTTAAAAAATAGAATGAGAACATTTCCCACAGCCACTTCATGCTCCCTCTGCCAGGGGCACGTCCCCCGCCTCAGGGAAGGCACTCTTCTGACTTCTGACATCAGACATTAGTTTTGCTTGGTTTTATACTTGAAGGCATCGTAGAGCACACTCTCTTTTGTGTCTGGCTTTTTTCCTCATTCAGGAGACATGTCCACACTACTGCATATGGCTGTGGTTCATTCTCATTGCAGAGGTGTATCCACAGCTTTGTATTTTAAATCTTACTTTCACTGAAGTAAAGCTAGGCTGGAACTCAGTACGAAGGACCCAGCAGAAGGAGCTGTCTGTTTTCCTGATCATCTATCGACCCTGATGGCGAAAGATACAATTCAGGCAAACTGCCTGGGCCTTTGCAGAAGAGAGAAATTCCTCCTCTGATGCTGGGAGTTTCACTGAGATTATTATACTGTTCAGCTCCAGGGAGGACACCCAGGCTGCTTCCTTCTTACGAAGGAGAAAAAATAACAGTTCCTTGTTCAGAACTGATCTCTTGAAAGAAAAGCAGGACGCAGCTCTTCTCAAAAGTGACCCTTCCAAAAATCCCAATCAGACAGCATATTGTTTATTTCAGCAGACAGCCTTCAGGGACTCAAAAGACAAATAACCCTGTACTTCAATTTGTATCATAATTTCTGGAAGACAACACCATCCTTTTAATTTTTACCAAGCAGGCAAACAGTAATTTATCCACAGGGCTCTTCTGTCAGACCTTTTCTCCCCACCCTGAGATACAGATTCTGAATATAATTTCCATCAACACCTGTAAGTTTCCTTCTTTAAGCTCCATGGGAATTAGTATGCAAATCATTACTAACTCCAGTTACCAACTGGTTTAACAAATAAGAAGAATTTCTTATTTTCCATCACAAGAAGAATGGAGCTCTGTTAAACTGGTCCCATGACAGCAACATGGACCTAGGCTCTTTCTGTATCAGACTGTCCACAGGAGGGCACCCTACAGATACAAGGTGACTGAGGTCATTCCAAGAGACAAATGAACAAATAACAGCTTCCAGCTGCAAAAGAGGGCTTCCCTGGTGGCGCAGACAGTGAAGAATCTGCCTGCAATGCAGGAGACCCAGGTTCGATCCCTGGGTCAGGAAGTTCCCCTGGAGAAGGGAATGGCAATCCACTCCAGTATTCTTGCTGGAAAAATCCCATGGACTGAGGAGCCTGGCAGGCTATACCCCTTGGGGTCGCAAAGAGTCAGACTTGACCGAGTGGCTTTCACATTCTCACGTTCGCATTCACAGCTGCAAAAGAAACGCTTTCATGCTCTCTCTCAACTCCTCTCCCTTCCTCAGAACCTCACACTCCTCATCAGCCAGAATTAAACTCAGCCCATTGGTGAAGCCAACCAAGAGTGAAAGGAATGGGATTACCATACTTCACACATAACAACAGTGTTTATTCCTAAAATTAGAAATAGAAGCCCCTTGCCTGAGTCACCTTAAAACAAAACAACGACTCTTCTGGAGAGGAAGAGAAGAAGGATTGCGGGGCTCACGGCTGCCCAGCTGTCGTCATCCAAGGCCACCTCTTTTGCTTTCCCACATCCAAGCATGCCTCATGTTCCACTCATTGTTCAAAACATGCTCATAAAGCCCAGAGATAAATCCACGCACATATGGACACCTTATCTTCGACAAAGGAGGCAAGAATATACAATGGATTAAAGACAATCTCTTTAACAAGTGGTGCTGGGAAATCTGGTCAACCACTTGTAAAAGAATGAAACTGGACCACTTTCTAACACCATACACAAAAATAAACTCAAAATGGATTAAAGATCTAAACGTAAGACCAGAAACTATAAAACTCCTAGAGGAGAACATAGGCAAAACACTCTCCGACATACATCACAGCAGGATCCTCTATGACCCACCTCCCAGAATATTGGAAATAAAAGCAAAAATAAACAAATGGGACCTAATTAACCTTAAAAGCTTCTGCACATCACAGGAAACTATTAGCAAGGTGAAAAGACAGCCTTCAGAATGGGAGAAAATAATAGCAAATGAAGCAACCGACAAACAACTAATCTCAAAAATATACAAGCAACTCCTACAGCTCAACTCCAGAAAGATAAACGACCCAATCAAAAAATGGGCCAAAGAACTAAATAGACATTTCTCCAAAAAAGACATACAGATGGCTAACAAACACATGAAAAGATGCTCAACATCACTCATTATCAGAGAAATGCAAATCAAAACCACTATGAGGTACCATTTCACACCAGTCAGAATGGCTGCGATCCAAAAGTCTACAAATAATAAATGCTGGAGAGGGTGTGGAGAAAAGGGAACTCTCTTACACTGTTGGTGGGAATGCAAACTAGTACAGCCACTATGGAGAACAGTGTGGAGATTCCTTAAAAAACTGGAAATAGAACTGCCTTATGATCCAGCAACCCCACTGCTGGGCATACACACTGAGGAAACCAGAAGGGAAAGAGACACGTGTACCCCAATGTTCATCGCAGCACTGTTTATAATAGCCAAGACATGGAAGCAACCTAGATGTCCATCAGCAGATGAATGGATAAGAGAGCTGTGGTACATATACACAATGGAGTATTACTCAGCCATTAAAAAGAATACATTTGAATCAGTTCTAATGAGGTGGATGAAACTGGAGCCTATTATACAGAGTGAAGTAAGCCAGAAGGAAAAACATAAATACAGTATACTAACGCATATATATGGAATTTAGAAAGATGGTAACAATAACCCGGTGTACGAGACAGCAAAAGAGACACTGATGTATAGAACAGTCTTATGGACTCTGTGGGAGAGGGAGAGGGTGGGAAGATTTGGGAGAATGGCAATGAAACATGTAAAATATCATGTAGGAAACGAGTTGCCAGTCCAGGTTCGATGCATGATGCTGGATGCTTGGGGCTGGTGCACTGGGACGGCCCAGAGGGATGGTATGGGGAGGGAGGAGGGAGGAGGGTTCGGGATGGGGAACACATGTATACCTGTGGCGGATTCATTTTGATATTTGGCAAAACTAATACAATTATGTAAAGTTTAAAAATAAAATAAAATTGGAAGAATAAAAAAAAAAAAGGATAAAAATTGCATATAAAAAAAAAAAAAAAAAACATGCTCATACTTCCACAAAATGCACACAGAGCCCCTCCACAAGTGAAAACAACCCAAAGTCTCATCACGAAGAAGCAAGATGAATCCCACAAAACTCCCGCCCAGAAAAGTGACTGTCACCACTGGCGCCCAGTACACAGTGTTTCCCACAGGACAGGAACTGCATGAGCCGCTCCCACAACCCAGCCAATCTAGGTCCCTGGGTTTGCTTTTTGGGAGGACCTCCCTTGCCTCCTGGTCCCCATGGTCACCTCTGGAGTACAAAGGGGAGTGTAACATTGAGGGTTTCTTTGTTCACTGAGATTTCCCACATTTATAAAACATGACAGGAAGTTCTGGTCATTATGAACAGTCCCAGCTAATTTTTGTTTTAAAAAGGATCTTGTCTTCATCAGTGTTCCACTAAGGCCAATCGAGTTTCCTCCACGATCCCTGGAAGAAGGATTCGTGCTGGTGCACCACTGAGCCTTCTGAACTTTGTACTGTTTATTCAAAGCCAACATTCCAGCCTGACAACCTGCCACACAGGCAGGCAAGACACACTGGACCCCGAGGGACTGGGCAGTCGTGGTGGTCCCAGCATCAACACAAGCATCCCAGGGCTCACCACGTGGTTCTGTGGTCTAATTCTCACCATGCCTGGGTGTGACGTGTTCTGATGTTATTTAAACTAAATTGAATTCCTTTGTAAAAATAAATACTCCTATTTGGTTTTGAGTTGAATGCTGATCAACTCCCTTTACACAAATTTGGCACATTTGACCAACATAGAACCATGGTTCCAAAAACAAGGTTGATGCTGTGTGTTATGTTCACCAATTCATCCCTGTGATTAGCATGTTTCCGGCACATGTTAGGTGCTCAGTAAACACTGAAAATGAAGGAATGAAAGGAGACATGCTCACTCAGTAGCTTGGACAGCTTTGACTTAGGACATTTCACTGGTCACATAGAGTTGCTTGCAACAAAGCAGAGAGGAAACAGACGTGGAGAAGCCAGATTTTTCTTTATATGACATCATTTGTCATTTTATTTGGGCTTCCAAGGTGGTGCCAGTGGTAAGTAAAGAAATTCCCTGCCAATGCAGGAGACAGAAGAGACACAAGTTCGATCCCTGGCTTGGGAAGATCCCCTGAAGGGAGGCATGGCAACCAGCTCCAGTATTCTTGCCTGGACCATCCCATAAGCAGAGGAGCCTGTTTCTCTTCAGGGCTACAGTCCATAGGGTCTCAATGACTAGACTTTGAATCTTACTTTTCTTGTCAAATAGTGTCTCTCAACATCTATTCTCTCCTAGGTAGAGCTCTGGCAGAAAGCCGAAAGTTAAAAATTCCAGAACAAATCTCTTATCTACATTTTTCTTCCTCCACCCCCAATACCTGATTCTGAGCCAGATGCCTATAAGGTCCAGCCCTGAATCTATGGGAATGATTGGTCCCAATGAGGCTCCTTAAACTCTGCCTCTCCTTCGTTCTTCTTCTGGCCTCAGAAATAACTGCTGCCTCTTAATTCCCATAACACTGTTCTTACCTCTAGTATAGTCATTACTATTGCAAGTTGCACACAAATGGCTGCAGAATCACTAAAAATCTCCTTCTCACTTTGCCATATCATGAGTTCCACGAGGGCAGGGCCCCCTCTGCAGTCCTAGCTTCCAGTGTGGTACCAAGCACATAAGAAACATGTATCAAGTGAAGGAAGAATAAATGAACAAACAGCAGAGATCTTCTTCTCTGCGAACTGACAATTTAAAGGTAAAAAGGAAAAACTATATAAAATTTCTTTCTTTAGCATAAGACAGAGAAAGGAAAGTAGAGAAAATTCAGTATTCGTTGTTCAGCCGCTAAATCGTGTCTGACTCTTGGTGACCCCATGGACGCAGCATGCCTGGCTTCCCTGTCCTTCACCATCTCCTGGAGTTTGCTCAAACTCATGTCCATTGAGTCAGGGATGCCATCCAACCATCTCATCCTCTGTCGTCCCCTTCCCCTCCTGCCTTCAATATTTCCCAGCACTAGGGGCAATGGCACCCCACTCCAGTACTTTTGCCTGGAAAATCCCGCAGACGAAGGAGCCTGGTGGGCTGCAGTCCATGGGGTCGCTAGGAGTCGGACACGACTGAGCGACTTCACTTTCACTTTTCACTTTCATGCACTGGAGAAGGAAATGGCAACCCACTCCAGTGTTCTTGCCTGGAGAATCCCAGGGACGGCGGAGCCTGGTGGGCTGCTGTCTATGGGGTCGCACAGAGTCAGACACGACTGGAGCAACTTAGCAGCAGCAGCAGCAGCAGGGTCTTTTCCAATGAGTCGGCTCTTCATATCAGGTAGTCAAAGTATTGGCGCTTCAGCTTCAGCATCAGACCTGCCAGTGAATATCCAGGGTTGATTTCCTTTAGGAGTCACTGGTTTGATCTCCATGCAATATAAGGAACTCTCAAGAGCCTTCTCCGGCACCACAGTTTGAAAGCATTAATTCTCGGCACTCAGCCTTCTTAAGGGTACAACTCTCACATCCTTACACGACGACTAGAAAAACCCTAACTTTGACTAACGGACCTTTGTCGGCAAAGTGACGTCTCTGCTTTTTAATACACTGTCTAGGTTTGTCATAGCTTTTCTTCCAAGAAGCAAGCATCTTTTAATTTCATGGCTGCAATCCCCATTGATTTTGGAGCCCAAGAAAATGAAATCTGACACTGTTTAATTTTTTCCCCATCTATATGCCATGAAGTGATAGGACCGGATGCATGACTTAAGTGTTTTGAATGTTGAGTTTTAAGCCAGCTTTTTCACTCTCCTCTTTTACCTTCATCAAAAGACTCTTTAGTTCCTCTTCATTTTCTGCCATTAAAGTGGTATCATCTGCCTGAGGTTGTTGATATTTCTCCCAGCAATCTTGATTCCAGCTTGTGAGTCATCCAGTCCAGCATTTGTATGATTTACTCTGCATATAAGTTAAATAAGCAGGATGACAATATACAGCCTTGACAGACTCCTTTCCCAATTTTGAACCAGTCCAGTGTTCCGTGTCTAGTTCCAACTGTTGCTTCTTGTCCTGCATACAGGTTTCTCAGGAAACAGGTTAAGTAGTCTGGTATTCCTGTCTCTTTAAGAATTTTCCACGGTTTGTTGTGATACACACAGTCAAAGGCTTTAACGTAGACAATGAAGCAGTAGTGGATTATTTTCTAGAATTCCCTTGCTTTTTCTATGATCCAGCATATGTTGGCAATTTCATCTCTGGTTCCTCTGCCTTTTCTAAATCTCTTTGTACATCTCAAAGTTCTTGGTTCACATACTGCTGAAGCCTAGCTTGAAGGATCTTGAGCATAATCTTGCTAGCATGTGAAATAAGTGCAATTGTATGGTAGTTTGAACATTTTTTGGCATTGCCTTTCTTTGGGATTGGGATGAAAACTGACCTTTCCCAGTCCTGTGGCCACTGCTGAGTTTTCCAAATTTGCTGGCACTGAGTGCAGCACTTTAACAGCATCATCTTTTCAGATTTGAAAATCAGTGAAGGAGAACAGTAGTCTAATTCTCTTTGGGCTTGGTCATTCTGGAGAGTGTATACAGCAAATGAAAATTCCTTGACACTCTTCTCATTAAGGCATGTGGTCTGTGTCGCTTCCCCTTGAACCTGGGTCTATCTGAGTGTCCTGACTATAAGCAGCAGAAATGACATGGTACACCTTCAGAGGCTAAGTCAGAGAAAGCCATGCTGCCTCCACCTGGTTCTCTTAGGAGGCTCGCTGTGGGAAGTCTGCACCTGCCTACACATAAGTCTACCCACCTGGGACACACAAAGGCTTCTGGTCGGTCCCAGCTGGGTTTTCAGCCAGCAGCCAGCATCAGCTTCCAGCCATGTGTGGGAGTCACCCTGGACATCCAGCCCAGTTGTGCTTTGGGCAATTTCAGCCCCAGCGGACACTTGACAACATCACATGAAAGACCTCAGTGAGGATCACTGGACCTGTTTCTAAATGACTCACAAACTCATGAGCAAAATGAAAAAGCTATTTCAAACTCCTAAATTTGGGGTATGACTTATTACACATTAATAAGAACTAGTTCAATTGCCTCTGTGTATTAATACTATAGAAAATCCTTGCATTTTTCTTCTATATTCCTGAAGGGGCCAGTTGAGACCTCTGCCCAGTTTCAGACCAAGCATACACAAGGACATATAAGCCCATCACTTCTCAGTGAGTGTGTCCATAAAGAAAAACACCCAGAGTTTACGCATGGAGAATCCAACAAAATGTAAATTAAAAATCACAAACGACTTCTGGAAGGGAAGCAGTCTCTAATTAATTAAGGTAAGAAAGGCAAAACCTCTCTAAAAGGACAGTCAGAAGGATAATGACTAGAGGCTTCTAGAAAGTGATGTTTCTTAGTTACTAAATGAAGACTCGGTTACTAGAAAGGCTCAGAAATCATTCTCCTCTAAAAGGAAATGAAGGGAAAAAACATCCACAGAAAATCTTGTGATGCCCCCGTATAGGGCCACCATGCTGACTTCACCCCATACAACATCCCCATGACTAATCTCCAACAATTAGTCCAAACTTACAAATACTCTCTCCAGCCAAGGCAACAGTAGGAAACCTTTCCATATGGCCAAATTTTCCCCAGTCAGGAGGGCTTGCAGGATTTGTAAATTAGACCTTTCAGTTGCACAAAAGGAAAGAAGTGCACGTGACCCTTTGTTTTGCCTTGCTTTGCTTCCCTTCCTGACAGAAACATGTCCCATCCACCGTGCAGCTGAGGAGGAGGCTTCCTGAGTCCGTGTCCTTCCTTTCTGTCCTTTTCTGTTCATCTCCTCAGCACTTCCCTTGTTTGGGAAGGACTGGCCCAGCCTGGCCTGAGGGACAGTTCAAATAGAGCCGAGCTGTCATCATAGATCCGTCTGCCAGTCTGGCAGGCCAGGACCAGGGCAGCCCAAGGCGAAGAGCACATGAGACCGGGATCCAGTTCCCAGGAATGACTCCTGCTCGGGGGCAGCTCCCGGTGTCTGTCCCTGGGACTGACAACTGAGAATGGTAACCCACTTTTTGGCAGCACCCCGGCTTGAGCAACCTTGTCACAGAGCTCTCTGAGCCATCCAGAGAGGCCATGCTGTGCAAACTGTGCTCTGAAAAGTCACCCCAAGAGGTTACCACAGAGAATGGAGCCATGTGGGGCAGGGGGTGAGGTGAGTATAGCTCTCAGCCCCCCACACACATCACAACCAGAATGTCTCCTCTTTTTTCTATTTCACATATTTGACCTCAAACACTTCATTAAAAAAAAAAAAGTGTTGCCCCTAAAATTTTTTTTAGAAACCACTCTAGGGTAGAAAGAGAATTGAGAAGAGAATCAGAAGGCTGTGGGCTTAAAATCCAGCTCTGCTACCCCTTACTGGTACTCATTAAATGTCTCTGTTGCACTCATCTCACACCCTAGCAAGGTCATGCTCAAAATTCACCAAGGCAGGCTTCAACAGTACATGAACTGAGAACTCCTAGATGTTCAAGCTGGATTTAGAAAAGGCAGAGCAATCAGAGATCAAATTGCCAGCATCCATTGGATCATGGAAAATGCAAGAGAATTCCAGAAAAACATCTACTTCTGCTTCACTGCCTATGCTAAAGCCTTTGACTGTGTGGATCACAACAAACCGTGGAAGATTCTTAAAGAGATGGGAGTACCAGATCACCTTTCCTGTCTCCTGAGAAGCCTGTATGCAGGTCAAGAAGCAGAGGTTAGTATTGGACATGTGACGACTGACTGGTTCAAAATTGGGAAAGGAGTATGTCAAGGCTGTATATTGTCACCCTGTTTATCTAATTTATATGCAGAGCACATCATGCAAAATGCCAGGCTGGATCAAGCTCAAGCTGGAATCAAGAAAAAGTCCTTGTTGGCCCTGGGTGATACTCAGTTCTCTCAAACTCACTGATAGATAAATGACCCAGGGCCAGCGAGGACAGTGGTACATGCTGCTCACTGCCCATTTGCGGATAGCGTTCATTGCACATTTCGATTTGCTTCCTAACAGTAAATCCAGAAGTTCTCATTGGTCACAGCCAACAAATGCACTGAATTCTCAACATTTTATATGATAGGACAACACTGCTCCTGGCTTGAGAAACATGACTATCAAGGGCTGCCGTTGTACCATGGGTTTCCTCATCTAGCATAATCGCCCTAGGACTTGACAGACCTCACACGCCTGCTAGGCCATCTGACACAAGCCCTGCCACATATGTGGGATAATTTCACAGGGGTGCTTGTTAGTTATCATTAGTGATTATCAGTTGGCACATTTAACTTCTGTGGCCTTACAAAGACTTGCTCTCTGCTCCCTGACTCAGAACATTTTTATACACCCGCAGTTGTTGCCTGGAATTGACCTAGATAAAAAAGCTTTTACAATAACTTCTTAGCCTCTTTTAACACGAAGGCTAATCTTGGGAGAGTACCAACAGCTCACCCTAAAGTCATAGTGTTCAATGTGTATATAGCCTATGGAGATGAAAATTTCAACTCATTGTGAAAATAAGCATTTCCCAGTACTTCTCTGAACACACTCAGTTCAATGGTATTAACACTAGTCTTGAGTTGCCAGAAATACTTGGAAATGTGGCAAAGATTGTTTATTTTGGTATCATTCCCTTTTACGTGCTCTTTCCAGTTTTCTGTCTGAGGAGTTTTGCCATATTTGGTTGTCAGAGATGGAGAAGGGGATGATCTGATTTGTGGGATACCAGGGAGAAGAAACAACTGCAAATTATTTGGTGAAAGAGTAAGACTTTAACAGAAATATGAGTGTTTCTGAGGGCAGAGGTTTAATGGATTTGATAACAGTTCTCTGTAACTGTAGAATTTTTCTGAAATTTTAAAAACTCCGTGGATTTGAACAAGAAGCCAAATATGGTGAAAGCAACAGTTGCCTCTGTTGAGTCTTTACTGGGTTAAGTGCCATGCAAAGTGCTAAGTACTTTACTTTGATTATTTCCTTTAATCCTCATCACATCTCTATGAAGTTAGTTCTATTATAATCCCTGTTTAATAGAGGAGGAAACAAAAGAAATTAAGTAGCTCACCAAAAGCACATGCAGCTGGTAAGTTTCAGAGGTGTACTTGGATCCAAGCAGCCTGACTCCTGAGGTTGTGAGAATATGTAGGAAGAATTGTTCCTCTTGAAAAGATTCAAACAAATATAACTTCTGTCAATTTTTCTACAGAAATCCTATTTGGTTTCAACAGGAGTTGAGAAGTTTAACCAACAGTAGAACTCTATGGAAAACGTTCTTTCTTATCACTAGAAGTAAAGGTCTCCTAGATTTATAAAATAAATCTGATTAGAGACATATGTCAAGTAGCTCTGTGAAAGAAAATTGCTCCTGTCCAGGAATCATATAATGGGTTATGAATGACAGCAAAATAGTCTCTGTGCTGCTGTGCTGAAAATGGCCTATCCCTGTGTTTCTTCCAAATTCTATGCTGTGAAGATACTTTACTAATATATAATCAGGGTTAGAGTAAACCCCTGATCTCAATTATTAATCCAAAATAACTAAGGAGTATGGAGATAACCCAATTCCTGATAGTCTTTATGCCAATTCAAATATAGGATCTGAAATTTTAAATGTAGAATAAAACTTTGAGTGAGTTCATATGAAAATAGAACTGAAGAATCCTCTTGAAAATTTTAAGATGAAAATTTTTAATGCATTTTTCCTAGGGCTGTTTATCTTCCAAAGGAAAGGGGATGCTGTGGTGAGAAAGCCAACTAGAATTGTTTCCAGTTGTATTCATTTTCTGGTTAAGTCTTAAAGGCAACAATACATCTTTGAAAATCAAACAACAGGTCTATAATGATCATTATCCACAGGTTCAACTGGTCCACAGCTTTTGGTTCTCTGGATACAATGCTTTCTAAATGAGCCTCAAGTGTTTTGAAATTGCCTTATTACTCTATCAGAAACAATTTTCCCACAAAAGGCTGGGGAATATGGGAGACTGGCATTGGAAACAATGGAGGAATTATTATATGGACAGCCAAACCCATGGCTTTGCCTTATGTCCTCTTACAACAGAAACAATCCTAGGGCTCAAAGAAACTAAGGGAAAATTCTCTCTGTTTGACCCAACTCGAATCAAACTTGGGCTATCCAAGAGCTACCTAAGGAGCTAATTCTATATACTATCCATCAATGCCAGTCATCACCATTACCATTTAAAACTCATTGAACTA
Organism: Bos grunniens; assembly: GCF_055505025.1. Taxonomy (NCBI): domain Eukaryota; kingdom Metazoa; phylum Chordata; class Mammalia; order Artiodactyla; family Bovidae; genus Bos; species Bos grunniens. The sequence goes on from NC_141190.1 coordinate 13,297,801, forward strand.
TTGAGCACAATGGTAGGGAGTGGGGGTGTAAAGATGAACACAAGTGGCTCCTGCAACAAGGAGCCTGCGGTAAAACTGAAAGACCGGCACACCTCTGTATCAAATGGATCATTTCAAACTAGCATTTGAGGATTGATATAAAACGGTCCAAAAATAAATACTTCAGTGAGTTAGATGAGCAAAATCCTGGGAACTGGGGAGGCATCCAGGTCTCTAAGGGGAAGTAAGGATTCTGGGAAAGGTGGGAGAAATAAAAGGCTTTCAAAGTCTAGCTGCTCCATTTGAATCTGGTAAAAACATTAACATAGTTTTAATTCACATAAATTCAAAAATTCATTTGTGAAAATATAGAAAGTTATGACCAACCTAGATAGCATATTAAAAAGCAGAGACATTACTTTGCCAACAAAGGTCCGTCTAGTCAAGGCTATGGTTTTTCCAGTGGTCATGTATGGATGTGAGAGTTGGACTGTGAAGAAAGCTGAGCGCCGAAGAATTGATGCTTTTGAAGTGTGGTGTTGGAGAAGACTCTTGAGAGTCCCTTGGACTGCAAGGAGATCCAACCAGTCCATTCTAAAGGAGATCAGTCCTGGGTGTTCTTTGGAAGGACTGATGCTGAAGCTGAAACTCCAATACTTTGGCCACCTCATGCAAAGAGTTGACTCATTGGAAAAGACTCTGATGCTGGGAGGGATTGGGGGCAGGAGGAGAAGGGGACGACAGAGGATGAGATGGCTCATCTCATGGCATCACCAACTTGACGGACATGAGTTTGGGTGAACTCCGGAAGTTGGTGATGGACAGGGAGGCCTGGCAGGCTGCAATTCATGGAGTTGCAAAGAGTCAAACATGACTGAGCAACTAAACTCAACTGAACTGAGCTATAAACCAATAACTGGTATACTTTTCGCATATATTACTTTAATACAAACTTTAAATTAAAAAAAAAATTAGTTTTAATTTTAATTCTTTTTCAAAGGAATACATACTTGTAAGATAACTGAGTAGCACAGAAAATTTAAAAATAGAACTGAAAACTTCCCAGATAATTCTCTTTCTCTCTGGTTCACATTATTCCTCCTCTTCCCCATCACCGGAAACTCACCTGCACTCCAAATTGCAATCAGTGACTCTCTTACCTTCATCATGACTTCAACTAATAATTGAGACCTGCTCTAAGAACCTTACCAAAGGCCAGCAATATCACAGTGGGGAAGGCTTTCCTGTTTCTTGCAGTGCCAGAACTTGTATTGTTTATTGGGTAGTTTTGCAAGATTTAGCAAAACAAAAACCCAGAATTCTCAGCTATATTTGAATTATAGATAAATGAGTAATAATCATTTACTATAACTTTAACCCATTCAATATTTGAGATGTACTTTACTTAAAGTAGGATCTAGTTCCCTGACCAGGGATTGAACCCAGGCCCCCCTGCACTGGGAGCATAGAGTCTTAGCCATTGGCCCAGCAGAGAAGTCCCATGCATTCTTATAATAACTTCATTCCTTGCCTCATTTTGTCCCTGATTGTTTTCCTTCCCTGTCTTAAGTGAAGGGTGTGTGTCCACACAGCCAACGTGGTAGTAGCAGTAGAAATTAACAAAGGGAAGGGGAACTTTTGGGGACTTTAATTATAAAGTTCAAAATTTCCTCCCCCTATAGAGGTTCTTCCTCCACTGTTTACCCTTAGAAAATTTGAGTTTGGTGTCAGCACCACTGTCTCCAACCAGGTCAACATCTCCCAAAACTCAGTTAGCAGAAGAGTGATTATATTGGAAATCAGTACTGGAAATTAAGGTTTATCTGCATGACACATTCCCATATTATGAAAACAGGAGAAATGTGGAAATTGTATAGAGATCCACAGAAGGCTATTAACAACTTAAAGCCTGATAGTAACAGATTGAGTTTTGTTTGTTTTTATTGAGAAATCATTTAAAAAACCTATGTATATAGGAAGATCACATGAAGAGGCCTCTAGCCAAAAAAGCTGAGAATTTTGAAAAGCTACCCCATCCATGAATATGGGGTAGAAAAATCCCCACCCAGTAGTCTTGCCAATAGATCCTGAAAGTAATCAGAGGTCTGGGTGGAAAAAATGTACGTAACTCATGAAAAATCAAAGTTGTACAACATAAGGATATAAGGCTCAACATTTAGCTATCCTTATATTACAAGAAACCAATGTGATAAACTAATGTTAACATTAGCGAAACTGCTACAATTGAGGGCTTCCTTGGTGGCTCAGACAGTAAAGAGTCTGCCTGTAGTGCAGGGGATCTGGGTTTGATCCCTGGGGAGAGAAGATGCCTTAGAATGGCAACCCACTCCAGTATTTTTGCCTGAAGAATTCAATGAACGTAGGAGCCTGGCAGGCTACAGTCCTTGGAGTCACAAAGAGTTAGGCATGACTCAACGACTAACACTTTCACTTTCTTCCACTAGGACTGAAGCAGAAGCAAACTCAAAATAGTTTTGTAAGAATACTTCCACAATTCAGAGCCCACAGCAATCACCACTTTGGGGGAAAAAAAGACACTGAGATAATGTCACAATGAAAACGTTGCACATTATACAAGGAAGTGATCTACTACGAGGGCGAACTGGCAGATGCAACCATCAGGAGAAGCAGCATTTTTAAGGACTGAAGAAAGAAGAGCCATTCATAAGACTACAACAGAAGAGTGTTGGGGCTTCTCTAGTGGTCCAGCGGTTAAGACTCTGTCTTCAGAGGGCACGGGTTTGGTTTCTGGTCAGGGAACTAAGATCCCGCATGGAGCACAATGTGGCCAATTAAAAAGTTTGTTGAAAATAATTACATAATAATGAAAGAACACGATAGGATGTGGGAAAAAACAGGCAGAGAGGGAGAGAGAGAAATTAGAACTTTTAGAAATGAAAACCTGTTTGTAAGATAGGCACTAAATAGAGAATTAGTGAACTGGTGTATAGATATTAGCCAATTATATGCAATGCAGCACAGAGGGATAAAGAGGGGGAAGGTATGAAATAGGAGTAGAAATATGGAGAAATGAATAAGCAGGTTAATCCTATATGTCTTTAATGTATCAAAGACAAAGTGAACCAGAAATTTAAGGAAACCATGTTAAATAGGCTATCACAATAGATGAGTGTTCATTGATGAGGCCTGTCTCTGTGAAAAAGAAGGGGACTTGGGATCCTACCGAGTCAAGTAAACAAGAGAATCATGGAGTCTTTTGGGAGCCGATAAGGAAGGAAAGAAATGGGTTTTATAGCAGAGGGTGCAAGGGCAGGTTGGTCCTCTGATGTCAGCTTTTCCAGAACACAAAAGAATTGAGAGGATTTATTAACCATTCCTGCTTTCTGGAAACACACAATCTCAGCTAAAGTTCAACATTACCAAAGAGGAGTTCCAGAAAGACAAAGCAGAAGAACCGAGATACAAGAGGAATTTGAAAAAGATCAAATCTGAGAAAGTTTTTCAGAGTTAAAGACGTAAGTCCTCAGAATTATGAAGTACAGTGTCCCAAATAAGGATCAGATCAGATCAGTCGCTCAGTCACTCAGTCGTGTCCGACTCTTTGCGACCCCATGAATCGCAGCACGCCAGGTCTCCCTGTCTATCACCAATTCCCGGAGTTCACTCAGACTCACGTCCATTGAGTCAGTGATGCCATCCAGCCATCTCATCCTCTGTCGTCCCCTTCTCCTCCTGCCCCCAATCCCTCCCAGCATCAGGGTCTTTTCCAATGAATCAACTCTTCGCATGAGGTGGCCAAAGTACTGGAGCTTCAGCTTTAGCATCATTCCTTCCAAAGAAATCCCAGGGCTGATCTAAGGATAAATGAAGTCATACCTAGACACACGGTAGCAAATGGGAAGAAACACTGTTAATTAGGAATGCTTTTATAGCTCATTTTTTTCATCTTCCCACATTTCAAGTGTTGCTGGTTTTACTGAGTTAAAATTGTACCTTTTATTAATTGCTCTCTGAAACTGAGAACTTAGGTAAGAAACCTAAGAAGAGTTGGAACAACCCTAGACCGCACTGTCCTTCTGTGTCACAGGAGCTCCTCCTCAGGACTGACCTTGCCGTCACCTTGGGTCTCTCCCCTCACTTTTGCCTTCTTTCACTGACCTGAGCCATTTGCCCCTGAGAAACCCCACACTTTCCTTCATTTATTTTGCAGAGAAATTCAGCCTTCTCGCTCTGTGTATCTCTGTTTCTCCCACCTTTCAGACCAAGCCCACTCCCAAAGTGACCTGCTATATATTTCCCTAAACAAAATACCTATTCCGACACAAATTATGCCACCATTCAGGTTGCTTTTTGTAATAAATAGCAATTCTTTTTTCCCAGCAATGGTTATCTTTTCCCCCTCTTAATTATCAAGTTCTACATATAGTAACTGTTACTGGCTATTAATTCGTCTTTGCCACCTAACTTTCCACTCTGGGCCAGGCTTAGAGTGGGACATAGGAATGGAATAAGGATTCTCATATATATGTTGCTTTAAATTTTTTTAGTCTAAAGGGTAAAGGCCCAACCAGTCCGTCCTAAAGGAAATAAGTCCTGAATATTCATTGGAAGGACTGATGTTGAGGCTGAAACTCCAATACTTTGGCCACCTGCTGCAAAGAGCTGACTCATTGGAAAAGACCCTGATGCTGGGAAAGATTGAAGGCGAGAGGAGAAGGGGACGACAGAGGATGAGATGGTTGGATGGCATCACTGACTCAATGGACATGAGTTTGAGTAAACTCTAGGAGTTGGTGATGGCCAGGGAGGCCTGGCGTGCTTCAGTCCATGGGGTGGCAAAGAGTCAGACATGACGGAGTGACTGAATTGAACTGAAAGGGTAAAGGATTTGTTATTTTTAGGTCACATGAGAATGGCTAAGCCAAAGCAGCTACATTAAAACGATTTCACCAAAATGTCACATACATGTACACACATCATAGTAGTACTCTTATTTTACAGAGTAGTAAACTGAAACCCTGAGCTTTCATTCATTTACTGCTCCAAGCTCACAGAGCTGGTGAGTGGTTGAGCTGGCCTTCAACCCACATCTTCTGATTCAAAATACCACCCTCTTCTAGTGACACATTGCAGGCCCAGGACACTTTCCTTCTCAGTTTAATAAGTTTCATTTTGCTGCTGCTGCTGCTAAGTCGCTTCAGTCGTGTCCGACTCTGTGCGACCCCATAGACGGCAGCCCACCAGGCTCCCCCGTCCCTGGGATTCTCCAGGCAAGAACACTGGAGGGGGTTGCCATTTCCTTCTCCAATGCATGAAAGTGAAAAGTGAAAGTGAAGTCGCTTCAGTCGTGTCCGACTCTGTGCGACCCCATTGACTGCAGCCCACCAAGTTCCTCCATCCATGGGATTTTCCAGGGAAGAGTACTGGAGTGGGTTGCCATTGCCTTCTCCGAAGTTTCATTTTAGCCTAAGGGAAAACACTGAAGGTTATTGCAACTACATATACTTTATATTTCTAAGAATCACGTTTGAGTACAATGGAGAGTTCAATTCCTTTTCGCAATCAAAGTACCCAGAGGGTAAACAGGGAAAGAACGTTTGTAATTCTTCACACAGAGCTTTTCTTTCTTTTTCCTTGTAAATCAGCATGTAAAATCCCATAGCACTGTTGTGACTGTAATACCTCGTGAAATCAGACTGGCTTTCTCCACTACAAATAAAGCGGGGGAACTTCATGTCCTGTATTATTTCATGAATATGGAGTATCATTATTTCCAGCTCTGTTGTCAGCTGGAATGTTGTCAGCTAGTACAATGTCGTTAGAGCCAAAGAGTGTCTTTTTAAAAAGAATGCCCTAAAAGCTGCTACTATTGCTGCCGGACCCATCACCCTCCAAATCATCAGCCTTCTCTTGTGTCCTTCAGACTCTGGGCAAAGGGACAAACAAATACTGTCTTTTAGATCGCTGTTCATCTAGGAACCAGAAGTCGTATGGAGCCACCAAGTAGAGTCATTCATTTGTGTATTCATCCAACACATATTTGGACACCCACAAATTTTATTTTCCTGGGCTCCAAAATCACTGCAGATGGTGACTGCAACCATGAAATTAGAAAATGTTTGCACCTTGGAAGGAAAGCTATGACAAATCTAGACAGCATATTAAAAAGCATAGACATCACTTTGCCAACAAAGTTCCATATAGTCAAAGCTATGGTTTTTCCAGTAGTAATGTACAGATGTGAGAGCTGGACCACAAAGAAGACTGAGCACCAAAGAACTGATGCTTTCCAACTGTGGTGCTGGAGAAGAGTCTTGACAATCCCTTGGACAGCAAGATCAAGCCAGTCAATCCTAAAGGATTTCAACCCTGAATATTCATGGGAAGGACTGTTGCTAAAGCTCCAATACTTTGGCCACCTGATGGGAACAGTCAACTCTTTGGAAAAAACCCTGATGCTGGGAAAGATTGAAGGCACGAGGAGAAGGGGGCAGGGGCAGAGGGTGAAATGATTAGATAGCATCATGGAATCAATGGACATGGATTTGAGCAAAATCTGGGAGACAATAAAGGACAGAAAAGCCTGGTATGCTGCAGTCCATGGGACTGCAAAGAGTTGGACACAACTGAGTGATGGAATGCTGCTGCTACTGCTAAGTCGCCTCAGTCGTGTCCGACTCTATGTGACCCCATAGACGGCAGCCCACCAGGCTCCACCGTCCCTGGGATTCTCCAGGCAAAAACACTGGAGTGGGTTGCCATTTCCTTCTCCAATGCATGAAAGTGAAAAGTGAAAGTGAAGTCACTCAGTTGTGTCTGACTCTTAGCGACCCCATGGACTGCAGCCCACCAGGCTCCTCCGTCCATGGGATTCTCCAGGCAAGAGTACTGGAGTGGGGTGCCATTGCCTGGTCCAAGTGATGGAATAACAACAACATTATGTGCCAACATTGTGCCAGGGGCTGGGGACATGCTAACGAGGGGTGCAATTCCTATCCTCATGCAGTTTGTGGATTAGGTGGGAAGATGGGGGGTAGGTATAGGTATTAAATAAATAGTGATTACACTAGTAACTTCAGTGTGGCTGATCCTGTGAGCTACCTTTCTGTTGTTCTCCTGCTAACCCTGATGCAAGACATAGCCTCTCTCTTCTCTCCAATAAATAGACACTCTGCCTTACACCAAAAGCATCAATGAACATAGGTGCTGACTAACATTCTGCATGGGGGACAGAGGAAGGAGTTTCACACCTCAGTGAAATACTCCAAATTCTCTTAGTAGGTATCTGATCTCCAGCCTGGATTTTTCCTCACCCTTTGCTGAAGCAGTTCTAGACCTGGCTGTCTTGTGTCTGTTCTTCCTGGATGTCCCCCTGGAACTTCTGTTTTAATCTCCCCCTCCTGTACCCCGGAACCCCATCATGGTGAGCAACTTAGCTCTGCTTCTGAGTCCCCCTCCAGTCTTGCTCACTGGCTGCATTTCAGCATCCAGCAAAGAACATGACTTCCTGATGGTTGGAACCCACTTCCTCAGAAGACAGCCTGTGTGTTGGGGTGGGATGGATGTAACATCAAAACCTGATCGTGTTACACTAAAATAGGTGGTGATGATAAGGGTGATCATTTGCTAAAGGGAGAAGTATCCATGTTGGAGACTGAGCAAGAGGCCAGTCTGGGGTGATGGCCATGAGCAGGTGTGCCACAGCAATCTTGCTGCGGCAGGTCCCCCACTCCCTGAGTCAACCTGTGGCTAATTAAGAGCCACCGCCATCACATCTGAATAATTCTCTGGGATAGGATTTCTTCCTGAATGACTCGATTCACACGGGATTAGAAACTGTCTCTCTCCACTAGGAAGTAGAATAAAACAACTGACTCACATTTCACGCTTTCGTTTTTGCCAAGCGTAGATGATAATGTCTGTTACTCAGAAGTGGGCTAGAGCTGAATCCTCTTTATATAACCGATTTGGCTGAGATGTCAAAATCCAGGTAGCACGAAGCCAAGGGAGGCATGCTGAGATCAGTTCCTGGGTCCTAGATGCCAATAAAGTTCTAGAATGTGTCCATTCCTTGGTCTTGTGATGGGGACACATGCTGGATGAGACCCGAGGTGATCCTATTTATTGAGAAGTTTCCTTCCACAGGGAGAATAAAACTTATTGTCCCTAGATGTCTCCTGGAGGAAGGGCAAATCCCAGATGACCTGAGAACACATCTGATATCCTAGAGTCAGCACCTGGAGCATGGGGCTTTTGGAGCCTACCGTGGCTACTAATAGGCACTAAGGAAGTCAGTATTGAGAGCATATGGCAGAAACCAAGCTGGGAGCACACTTGACCACCACAGTCAAAAGCAAGAAAAGTGGCCAGATCTTGAGTGCTGGACACACACGAAGACTACAGGCCCAGGTCCACAGACTCCAGTGTACTGGGGGGTAGACGGGGTTTCTGACCCAAACTTATGTGCCTCCTAATTACTGATAGTGCTTATGGGACTCAGCCAGTCAGCCTGCTTTTCTTTTCTTAGCATTATTTCCTAAACATTTCCCCATGTCATGACATATTGGAGATGTGGTAGTTCTACCAACGATTGCAAGAAAAAGACCTGTGGTTTATACACACATGGTTATGCCATTGCAGGCTGCTCACCGTGTTCTGGTCTATGTCCACACGGTATATAACATCACGGTAAGTACGTGGTACTACACAGGGGTGACGAGTTTCCCTCATCTGTACCATCATCACTGCTCCAGAGTTTACACACCCACCCCACCCAGGTGGTTGCAAGACAAGATCTTGTTGTTTTACAGACTAGCTTGCCAATTAAAAAGTGATCATTTTGACCCTTCCCCTGGATACTCACAAAACTAAGAATTGACAAAGTAAACTCCATAGTGGATGGACTTTGTAAACTTACTACTAGCTGACATTTACTGAGCTTGGCATACATTAATAAATCTGTGCAACAACCATGTGATATAAGCAGCTTTACAATCCCTATTGAATAGAAGGAAACAAAACCTTAAAAAGCTTGAAGAACTTAGAGCCACTCAATAAACAAATTACTGAAAGTCATTCCATAAACCAAGACTCAGATCGAAGTTGTGTTTGGTGCGAAGCCCGTGTGCTCTTTCCTGGGAATGCACGTCAGATGCCTTCATGAATCTTTTCCAAGGTCCCTTGGGTTCACAGTGCACTGTAGTGCCCCTTGGCTCTCCTCTCCTCCATAGTATGCTCAAAGCGTTAACCACTCTTCCCACAGTAGAGGGACTCTTCATCAGGCTCCAAAAGCCCCATGCTCCAGGTGCTGACTCTAGGATATCAGATGTTTCTCAGGTCATCAGGATTTTTATCATGACCATGTCTTCCCTGACTCTTTTGGCCTTGAGTCAAGGTAAACTCGAGTCAAGCTAGTTTACCAAATATGGGTTCTGATTTTAAATTTCTCATTCCCAAGAAATGGAAAACTACCCACAAGTTTAGATAATCCTTTAGAAAAAAGTCTTCCTAAGGCTGGCCCAACCTGACCTTGTATTAGAAGGAAGTACAGGTCAGTTAGCTTCCTGAGGCAGTGATCACTGAGTCATTTAGACATCCCTAGAACCCATCTGAAGTCTGTATCAGTAACTCAGGTTTCCCACGAGAGTCATAAATGCCCTCATGTGGAAAAAAGAGAAACATTTACCACCCAAGAAGCCCACCTATGTTGGCTGCTTCATGGTATTCTCTGGAACTTGAGTAACCATAGCTATGCCATCAGTGCTAAGACCTTTCATACCTATACCTGTAGGTCAGCCGAAAGTCTTACACTAAAGAATGGTTTATTTTATCATTTAAATTATAAACTCCTTATATATACTCCAATAAGACATCTCTTCCTCCACTGGAATAATCACAAGATAAAAATGAAAATAACATAGAAAAGTGGGACATGTTTTGGTAACATGAAAGTCCAAAAAAAAAAAAAAAAAACCACACTTTAAAACATAATTTGAATAAGATTTTGCAATTGTAAGCACACTAATTTTCTCTATTTTTAGAGATAGTGAATGACTATGAATTGTAAGCAATGGAAAATAGTGACACTAAAGACCATTTTAAATAGCTGAGCCTATTTGAATATCATATTAGATCATGGAAATATCATATTAGACATGGTTTCTCAATGTCTGGAGAAGGGAGTTAAAAAATGGAAACAGGGAAGGCTAGGGTCAATGCTACAGTTTTTTTTGGTTGAGGTGGTAATCTCAAAGTCCTTGCCCACAAATCCCTTATTAATTACACAGCAGGGACACGGTAACTGCCCAGATGATTACCACTGCTGACTGTGGGACAAGGTGACCTTCGTGGGCCTGACGTGAGACAAAGAGAAGGACAACCACATCACACCTCTGGTAGTCCTGCTGAAAATGCACAGTCTGAATTAAATCATGAGGAAATGTGAGAAAAAGTAAAAGAAAAAAGAAATCCTAAAAGATACCTGGCCTGTGCATTTGTGCTTAGTCACTCAGTTGTGTCCACCTCTTTGTGACCCCATGGACTGTAGCCCATCAGGCTCCTCTGTCTATGGAATATTTTAGGCAAGGATACTGGAGTGGGTCGCCATGTCCTACTCCAGGGGATCTTCCTGACCCAGGCAGTGAACCTGTGTCTCCTGTGTCTCCTGCATTGACAGGTGGATTCTTTCTACTGAGCCACCTGGGAAGCCAGACTCCATGATTGTCAAGAACACGAAACATGAGGGAAGATGAACAAACCGTCCCAGGTCACAAGAAGCTGAAGAGACATGACATCTAAATGCCATGTACGCCCTAGACTGGATCCTAGACTAGGGGGAAATGACTATAAAAAGCATTGCTGGCACCTCTGGGGAAATTTAAATATGAATTTTAGGTTAAAGTATTACATCAAAAGTGAAGTCACTCAGTCGTGTCTGACTCTTCGTGACCCAATGGACTGTAGCCAACCAGCCTCCATCTATGGGATTTTCCAGGCAAGAGTACTGGAGTGGGTTGCCATTTCCTTCTCCAGGGGATCTCCTGACCCAGGGATCGAACCCCAGTCTCCCACATTGCAGGCAGATGCTTTACCATCTGAACCACCAGGGAAGCCCAACTTTGATTACGTCAAAGTTACAGCTTGTGATTTTGATCATTGTTGCATGATTACATAAAAGAAGTCCCTGCTTTTAGGAAACACATGTTAGAGAATGGGGACAGGGTCATAATATCTGCAAGGTGCTTTCAAATGGTTAAAAAATAGAAAGTCAGGGAAAATAATAAAACAAATGGAGCAAAATATTAACAACTGCTGAATCCAGATAAAGGGAATACAGATGTTTCTTAGACTATTCTTTTGACTTTGGGGAAAGTTTGAAATTGTATTAAATAAAAACATTTAGGTATCATATTATATTTAGAGCATTTGATAAAATTTTTTAAAACATAGTGTATTACTTTCCTATAACTGCTATAACAAATTACCACAAATTTACTGACTTAACAACAACAACTTGTTATCTTCATGACTTTTCTAGTTTCTATAGGCTCCTGCATTTCTTAGCTCATGATCCCCTCCTTGTATCACTCCAACCTCTGTTTCCATCATGACGTTTCCCTTCCTGACATTGACCCTCCTGACTTCTTACAAGGGCCTTTTGTGGTTACATTGGACCCTTCCCTGAACAGACCAGGATAATCTCCCCATCTCTGATCCTTAAGTTAATCACACCCGCAAAGACCCTTTTGTCACATGTCCCAGGGGTTAGGCTGTAAACATCTTTGGGGAGCCATCATCCTATTTACCACAATGAAATTTCAGTTGTCAGTATAAAGAGAAAAATTCTATCCCCCTTCCAAAATAATACTTCAACAATATTCAAAGAATTTTGGTTTGAAGGGCCACCATCAGCCCTAGGAAAGAAGAATGCTTTAATGGATGGAAACACAAGGCATTGTGTTTAAAGGTACTGTAATATTCTAGATCTTCAGTTGGGAAATACATATATTATTCTTATTTAAATTGTACTTATCTTACAATCTATGATTTAGTTCATAAACATTTCTAAAAACACATGGAATTACATATAATGACAGAACATTCTATGCTAATAAGGCTTACCTTTCTTGAGGCCCAGAGTATTTTAAAAATGATTCTATTTAAATGTTTTTGAGAAAAGTTAAATAGTTTATCTTCTCATTAGAATTAATTACATGGAAACATGATCTTAGTTAGCAGACCTAGCTACTAATGTCTTGAACCTGTTTATGACAGAGCATTCATTACTTTGTCAATCAATCAGACTGAACAAGTAGAAGATTATTACTATTTAAAATTATGCTGGAACAAGTGAGTTGTTATCAGGGGTCAGGGGTGGGAGGAAGAGTGCAAAATAAAGAGACAGCATGACAAAGTGTTTTATTTAATACAATTTCAAACTTTCCCCAAAGTCAAAAGAATAGTCTAAGAAACATCTGTATTCCCTTTATCTGGATTCAGCAGTTGTTAATATTTTGCTCAATTTGTTTTATTATTTTCCCTGACTTTCTATTTTTTAACCATTTGAAAGCACCTTGCAGATATTATGACCCTGTCCCCATACATTCTCTAACATGTGTTTCCTAAAAGCAGGGACTTCTCTTACATACATGTTGCATACAATGATCAAAACCACAAGCTGTAACTTTGATGTAATCAAAGTTGGGCTTCCCTGGTGGTTCAGATGGTAAAGCATCTGCCTGCAATGTGAGATCTGTATCCTGACTGTAGTGGTGACTTCAAGAACCTAGATATGTATTAAAATTCATAGGACTCTACACCAAAATTAAGAAGTCTTTACTTTGTGATAATGCAAAAAGTTTATGATATTTCATATTCATTGGAAGGACTGATGCTGAAGCTGAAATTCCAATACTTTGGCCACCTGATGTGAAGAACTGACTCATTAGAAAATACCCTGATGCTGGGAAAGATTGAGGGCAGGAGGAGAAGGGGACGACAGAGGATGAGATGGTTGGATGGCATCACTGACTCAATGGACATGAGTTTGAGCAAGCTCAGAGAGTTGATGATGGAGAGGGAAGCCTGGTGTGCTACAGTCCATGGGGTCGCAAAGAGTCTGACAGGACTGAGCGATTGAACTGAACTGAAAAAGTTTATGATAATGCACAGAATAACTTTTTAAGTTATTTTCATCTATTTTGACTCAGCAGTTTTAAACCTGGGAATTTAGCCTGTGAAACATCCATGCATAAGCACACACATACAAACACTCAGATGTTCTCCCAAATAGTACATTCACTGAAGCAATAGCAAGAACCTGGACCTTATCCAAATGTTTACCTGGAGAGGAATAGTTAAATCACATTGTTTTCATATTCTGTAAGTCATTAAAACAAGTTTCAAGTAAACTGACTTCTACCAAGACTGTCTCAGAATTGACTGGAGATTGAGGAGATAAATAACCCACATTCTAAAGGGAGCCTACAGCACCTGGGGGCCAGGTGTCTCTCCAGGGCAGGTTAAGAAACAGCTGAATTGGCTCAGCTACCCAGCTATTAGTGTATAATTCCCTCCAAACTACACATGCATAGATTTAGGAAACAAAGTTCAAGGAGAATTTCAGTCTTGAGATGTCAGCTTAGTGGGGAGGCTTATGGTTTCCCTTTCTTTCCTCAGGAGGGAGACTCTCTCAAAAGAATTAAGTAAGAGGAAACATGCAAAGATTAGAAGTTCAGGTAAGAAGGGAGGTCTTCCTGTTCAGATACCTGCTTATTCAGTGGAACTGCTCAGGTGTCCTCTGACATGTCTGCTTGAGCAGGGAATAAAAGGAAACAGACATCTGGGCAAAGATGACGTAGGGATGGAGTAGTCTGCCCACCCACGCTTGGGTGTGACAAGGCTATGCCAGCTTCCTGAGATTGAAATGACCTGGAACGTAGCCAGGCTCCAGACACCCTGCTGGGTCCCTCCCTGAGTGAATTGGTCACCAGGAGGGAGACTCCTTGCAAACAAGAGACTGTAAACTGTCCTGGGTGGGCATCAAGAGGGAATGGGAAAAAGCACATTTACCATGCCAAAGAACTGCATCCTGAGAACTTTCTGTGATCTCCCTTAAGAAGCCACACATGTATGCCCATGAACACGTGTCCCCCAAAAGGCAGCCTTTAGAGTACAATAAGCTCCATCACAACACCCCAACCACAGGGTTGGTTTTCCTGATTTTACATGGTTGTCTCTATGTGCATGGAGCTCTCGGTGTCGGTATATTTAAATTTTCTCTTCTTATAAGGACACCAGTCAGATTGGATATGGGCCACCCTAATGGCCTCATTCAACTTAATCACTTCTTTTTAAGGCCAAATACAGTCACATTCTGATGTATCAGGGGCTTGGGCTTCAACATATGAATTTGGGGGGATTCAAATTCAATCAAAAACTAACATGAATAGGACACACTTGTCTGTTATTCAATCAAAAACTAAGATGAATAGAGTACACTTCACACTGCAAGCATAGGAGAGAGAGAACAGAAAAGTGAAACAGTAACCCACTCCCTTCTTCATTCCAAATTGCTTGATGGAAGCCCGCGCCACGCTGGCAGGTTTGAGGGACAGAATTAATATTAAACTGGATATGAGATTTAGGTTTAAACAACTCTTGACAGGACAAGCCATTTTAATACTAAAATAAGTGACCAGAAAGCTATGTGTTTTGCCAAGACTAAGGGTCAGAATAACCACTAACCCAGATAACTGCAATGATGTGATCACTCACCTAGACCCAGGTATCCTGGGGTGTGACGTCAAGTGGGCCTTAAGAAGCATCACTACAAACAAAGCTAGTGGAGGTTATGGAATTCCATTTAAGCTATTTCAAATCCTAAAAGATGATGTTGTTAAAGTGCTGCAGTCAATATGCCAGCAAACTTGGAAAACTCAGCAGTGGCCACGGGACTGGGAAAGGTCAGCTTTCATTCCAATTCCAAAGAAAGACAATGCCAAAGAATGTTCAAAGTACTGCACAATTGCACTCATCTCACATGCTAGCAAAGCAACGCTCAAAATTCTCCAAGTGAGGCTTCAACAGTACATGAACTGAGAACTTCCAGAATTCAAGCTGGATTTAGGAAAGGCACAACCAGAGACCAAATTGCCAACATTTGTTGGATCACAAAAAAAGCAAGAGCAGTCCAGAAAAACATTTGCCTCTGCTTTACTGACTGTGCCAAAGACTTTGTGTGGATTACTACAAACTATGGGAAATTCTAAGAAGATGGGAATACCAGACCACCTTACCTGCCTCCTGAGAAGCCTGTATGCAGGTCAAGAAGCAACAATTAGAACTGGACATGGAACAATAGACTGGTTCCAAATTGGGGAAGGAGTAAGACAAGGCTGTATGCTGCCACCCTGCTTATTTAACTTATATGCAGAGTCCATCATATGAAATGCTGGGCTGGATGAAGCACAAGCTAGGAGAAATATCAATAACCTCAGATGTGCAGATGACACCACCCTTATGGCAGAAAGTGAAGACGAACTAAAGAGCTTCTTGATGAAAGTGAAAGAGGAGAGTGAAAAAGCTGCCTTAAACTCAGCATTCAAAAAACTGGGTTCATGGCATCCAGTCCCATCACTTCATGGCAAATAGATGGGAAACAATGGAAACAGTGACAGACTTTATTTTCTTGGGCTCCAAAATCTCTGAAGACAGTGACTGCAGCCATGAAATTAAAAGAGGCTTTCTCCTTAGAAGGAAAGCTATGACCAAACTAGACAGCATATTAAAAAGCAGAGACACTACTTTGCTGACAAAGGTCCATCTAGTCAAAGTTATGGTTTTTCCAGTAGTCATGTATGGATGTGAGAGTTGGACCATAAGGAAGGCTGAATGCTGAGGAACTGATTTTTTCAAACTGTGGTGCTGGAGAAGACTCTTGAGAGTCCCTTGGACTGCAAGGAGATCCAACCAGTCAATCCTAAGGGAAATCAACCCTGAATATTCATTGGAAGGACTGATGTTGAAGCTGAAGCTCCAATACTTCTTGGCCACCTGATGTGAAGAACAGACTCATTGGAAAAGACCCTGATGCTGGGAAAGATTGAAGGTGGGAGAAGGGGACGACAGAAGATGAGATGGATGGATGGAATCACCAACTCAATGAACATGAGTTTGAGTAAGCTCCAGGAGTTGGTGATGGACAGGGACATCTGCATGCTGCAGTCCACGGGGTCACAAAGAGTTGGACACGACTGAGTGACTGAACTGAACTGAAGGGTCAGAAAGGGAGATTCTGTGGAGTATGATTAAAATAAATGATAGGAGAGAAAATGAAAAGTTTCACATTTCTGTTCAATTGAGTATGTATGGTCTAGTAAACTGATCATAATATATATATTGATATGGAAAGAAGTCCACAAAATATAGTTTACTGATTAAAACAAATTGGAGAATAATATGCATCTTATGATCCTTCCTGGATTTTTTTTTAACTGATAGATGCCTTTTGTTCTTGGCTGCCCATCATCCTTTTCTCTGCTTTTTCTAGTAACAAACACTTTTTTCTAGCAACAGTTTGAGCACGTGACTCCAGCTGAGTTTATCCTAATACCTCATGCCCCTGGATAGAGTGATTGATCAGCAAATTAAACCAATCAGAAACATTCTCTGGGAATTTTCAAGCCAGAAGAATGATGCCCCTTTCCTCTCTGGTCACAAAGCTGTAAGGCTCAGAGCTGGGAGCTTCTGGTGGTCACATCTCCTGACTCATAGAGGACTCAATGTGGAAGGATGAAGCCCACTTGCAGAGACTGAGATGAGAGACAACAAGACTGATCCCTGATGACGCTCTAGTCCTGGTTTCAACCATCTCTAAGGTGAGTTCTACTCTTGTCCTTCCAAAATGTGGAGGTATATGAGTTATCTTTTTCATTTAGTGTTTTCTTTTCTTCAGTGTAATACTCAGAAGTGAAATACTGGATCACGGGGTAGTTCTATTTTTTAGGAACCTCCATACTGTTTTCCGTAGTGGTTGTACCAAGTTACACTTTCACCAACGGTACACAATGGTTCCCTTTCCTCTACATCCTTGCCAATATTTTTTACTTCCTGTCTTTTTGATAATTGCCATTTGATATCTCATTGTGGTTTTAATACAATATTGAAGGGTAAACCCCAACCCTCCAAACAGGTAAAGAGAGAATTAATTCTAAGATGTGTGAATAAGTTCAAGAACTAAACATTAAGGTCAACCACGTGATACCTGCGGGATAGACTAATGTCATGGATGCAAATGTGGACAGGAAAAGAAAAAGAGAAGGAAAGGAAAGGAAAGCCATAGAAACCTTAGGATCTGCCCCTGTGGGCCACCTCTGCATTATAAGTCCTTTGTGAGCAGAGACTCCATCTTACTCATCTGCTGCCCAATTCAGCACCTGATACATTATTTAATACATTATTGATCTTTGTCTTAGTTTGTGAGAATGATAAATTGTCAAAAAACTTAGTAGCTTCGAAGAACAGTATTTAGTACCGTTTCTGTAGGGCAGGAATCTGGGAGTGGCTCAGCTGGGTGCATCTCACTCAGTGTGACTCACGAGGTTACAATCAAGGTATCGTCCAGGGCTGCAGGCAGCTCAACTGGGGGGAAGTGTCTTCCGAGTTCACTAACTTGGCTGTAGGCTGGCCTCAGTTGCTTGCTGCCTATTTACTGGAGGCCTTAGTTCCTTGCCACCTGGGTTACTCAGCACAAGGCAGTTTTATTTTCCTGAGAGAGAGAGAGAGGGAGACAGAGATAGAGACAGGTAAACTGTAAGTCCCAGTCAAGAAGAGAGTGAGTACCACTGGCATCTGGTTTGCAGAGATCAAGGATACTCATAAACATCCTAAAATGCACAGGACAATACCCACAACAAAGTATTTGGCCAAAATATCAAAAATGCTAAGGTTGAGAAACCCTGACTTTGAGTACTAATGTTTGCCAAGTGTTTCACATTTTCTCAATCTCCATGCAACCCTATAAGGCAAGACTTCTCTCTGCATTTTCTTGCTGAGGACACTGAGGCTTCAGCAAGTTTGATAATTTTCTTCAAGCCACATTGCAAACAACTGGGGAGGCTGGATTTGAATGCAGGCCAGTTTCACACCAATGACAGGCTCCTCCTAACTGCGGGAAAGGAGCCGAGAGAGAAGAAATGGAGAACGAGGTCTGGGAGAGGGGAGGGAGACATGCCTGCTTGTCAGGAAATGTTCCAGATGCCACTTTTGTTACCTTATTTGAAATCTGCAAGGAGGCAAGAACAGGAACCTGAGCAGACTCTGTTCTCTGGGAAAGACCAGCTTGGCCTGGCCCTGGTCTGCGTCAGAGCTGAGTTAGAGCTGTGGATCTCTGTGGTCCTGCAAACCCAGTGGCTGCACCTGCTCCCTTCTGCCGGGAGCCCCAACTGTTCCTCCAGATGAATCACTGATGGCTGCTCGGGGAGCCAAGCCAAGGGCCCTGCCTTTGAGCTTTCAGTAAGGTAGGCCTGGCTTCTTTCACACCCAGGGACCCACCATGGACTAGATCACAGCATGAAACCATCCGATAGAGACATTTTCACATTCCTTGTCGTTGCTGCACCTCTGTGTTCCCCTTCCTACTCCCCTTTTCAGACCGGAGGACTCATTTCTTCCTAAACCCCTCAGTCAGAATTTGAACATTTCATTCTCCAAAGGATCACGTCATCTGAGAGGGATATTTTGGCTGAATAATACCTTCTCCAAGTGCCTTTGTGTCTGGAGAATCACCCCTTCGTTAATTGTGTTCCTCATTAGGATGTATGCTAGCATGGGATAAAAACATGCAAATTCATTCCACGATGGCTCTCAAAGAACAATGACAGGCCGTGAGTGCCACAAACTCGTAGAGGATTTGAACTTTAAATGTTCAGGTGTGTAGTCCTTATGAAGTTCTTCTTGAAAGTTTTATATAAAAAAATTGACAAGTGAGATCCTGTTTTCTCTGCCCCAGGGCTGCAAGGTTAGACAAGAATTTGTGTGTGTATGCCTGCTGGGATTTCAAAGGGCGGGCATTCATTGGCCGAATATGGCCCTGGCATATAGCCAGACTTGTCGGAGCCTTGGATGTCGCAGGTTGAATCTATGGTTTGGTGACTAACGTCACTTTACCTTGTTCTTACCACGACCTAAATGGCAGGGGCGATGCATGCATTGGGAGGTGTGGGGGTGGGGCAGGGATGTTCATTTGGGCTGCAGCAGATCAAGCAAAGTTCCACACCTTCTCATCCTCTTACTGTCAGCTAATATACCAGCTGCAGCCAGAGACAAATTTGAGTCTAGAAATGGCAGTTACCAAGTAACACAAATGCACAGGGCCTTTTAAAAAATCAACAGAAAAACAGCAAGCTAAACCACCCAGCGAAGAAGAACAACTAATTGCGTGGCACCTCTAGCCTGTTTCCTCTGCCAGGTTACACAGCTAGTTTCTGACTGGTTGGCATAGTCAAGTTTTAGTTCTCTGATTCAAGTGACTAGTAACGGGGATTTTGGTTGGAAAGAAATTTTCATTGAGTTCTTATTTTCTCCCCTTGAGTCTTTTTGTTATTTATGTATTATATGCGCAAATGCATTATGTAGGGGTTTTCAAGCTTTGGGACAATGAGCACAGTTAAGAAATTGCTTTTATCATTGTGACACAGCACACACATACACACAAACATGCAAAACTAAAAATTCGATAAGAAATAAATTCTCTCTTGCTATATGTGCTTCCCAGATGAGGCTAGTGGTAAAGAACCTGCCTGCCAATGCAGGAGACATAAAAGATGTGGGTTCGATTCCTAGGTTGGGAAGATCCCCTGGAGGAAGGCATGGCAACCACTCCAGTAGCCCATTCCAGTATCCTTGCCTGGAGAATCCCATGGACCAAAGGAGCCTGGCAGGCTACATTTCATAGGACCACGAGAGAGTCAGACACCACTGAAGCAACCTACTATGTGTCACTGAGTGTGCGCATACTGTGTGTGATTCACTGTAACATATTTATTCTATTCCACTTCATTCTAAACTAGTCTAGACTACTCAAACTGCTTTTTGCTGCCCATGAAATCAATTTCATAACCCATTAAAGGGAAATGACCCACAATTCGGAAAATATCACATTGCTTAAACTATGGTTTGAAGAATGACAATTTAGAGCCTTCTGATGAAATATAAAGTGTAAGAGGAAAGTGAAATTAATTAGCATTTTCCAGAATATTTTTTCCTGTGAGATCAGTAATATTGCTCATCCAGTTCTTTGGTGGAAGTGTAATGTACCCATAATTTAACACTTTTCTCTTCCAAGTCTGATGATCAGTTGTGAAAATTGTTTAATTATATAAGACTTTTCTACATCCTCAGACAGACAGGTCTTTGGGAGCTCCTTGCAAAGTGTTTCACCCAAAAATCTGGCAGAGGTGAGGGATATGGTGCCACTTGGCTCTGGCCATGGTTTATGTAAACATGAAGAGTCCACACTGGAAATGGCATGCCAAGGAAGTGCCAGGGCTTCACCAGATCCTGCATCTAGAATCAGCATCAAAGAAAGGGAGGGAACCAGCGAAAGCCAAGTAAGATGAAAGCTGTAAAAGTCATGGACAGAGGGCAAAGGAGCTGGTATAGGACAATTCCCAAACTAAAATGTAAAAAACCATGTGGTCTCCTGATCCTGTTCTTGTGGCCTTCGTAAGCGTGTGCTTCAAATGCTGGAAGAGCAAACTCCAAAGCTGTTACCCAGAGAATGACATTAAAGTAAACTTTCAGATTCACTCATATTAATTAACTCCATGAGCAATTTTCCTTTAAGAATATGATACTAAGGCAAAGTTGTCCGGGTCTCTTCACCTATATTATCTAGTGGCAAATGCCAGAAATTTTATCATTTAATCCAAAGTCAGTCAGTATGTATATAAAAGCGGTTTCTAAAAACAGAAACAAAATTAAATCATCACACTTACAAAATGCTAACAATGATTTTTTTATACCATTCAATATCCAGTTAGTATCCACGTTTCCTCAACTGTCTTACAATTTTTGCTTGCTTTTGAGTTCAGTTCAGTTCAGTCGTGTCCAGCTCATTGCAACCCCATGGACTGCAGCACGCCAGGCCTCCGTGTCCATCACCAACTCCCAGAGTTTACTCATATTCATGTCCACTGAATTGGTGATGCCATCCAACCATCTCATCCTCTGTCGTCCCCTTCTCCTCCTGCCATCAATCCTTCCCAGCATCAGGGTCTTTTCAAAGGAGTCAGTTCTTCATATCAGGTGGCTAAAGTATTGGAGTTTCAGCTTCAACATCAGTCCTTCCAATGAACATCAGGACTGATTTCCTTTAGGATGGACTGGTTGGATCTCCTTGCAGTCCAAGGGACTCTCAAGAGTCTTCTTCAACACCACAGTTCAAAAGCATCAATTCTTTGGCACTCAGCTTTCCTTATAGTCCAACTCTCACATCCATACATGACTACAGAAAAAACCATATCCTTGACTAGACGTACCTTTGTTGGCAAAGTAATGTCTCTGCTTTTGAATATGTCTAGGTGGGTCATAACTAACCTTCCAAAGAGCAAGCGTCTTTTAATTTCATGGCTGCAATCACCATCTACAGTGATTTTGGAGCCCAGAAAAATAAAGTCAGCTACTGTTTCCCCATCTATTTGCCATGAAGTGATGGGACCGGAGGCCATGATCTTCGTTTTCTGAATGTTGAGCTTTAAGCCAACTTTTTCACTCTCCTCTTTCACTTTCATCAAGAGGCTCTTTAGTTCCTCTTTACTTTCTGCCATAAGGGTGGTGTCATCTGCATATCTGAGGTTATTGATATTTCTCCTGGCAGTCTTGATTCCAGCTTGTGCTTCCTCCAGCCCAGTGTTTCTCATGATGTACTCTGCACAGAAGTTAAATAAGCAGGGTGACAATATACAGCCTTGACATACTCCTTTTCCTATTTGGAACCAGTCTGTTGTTCCATGTCCAGTTCTAACTGTTGCTTCCTGACCTGCATATAGGTTTCTCAAGAGGCAGGTAAGGTGGTCTGGCATTCCTATCTCTTTCAGAATTTTCCACAGTTTATTATGATCCACATAGTCAATAAAGTCAATAAATAGTTAAAAATATTGGCTATTTGGCATAGTCAATAAAGCAGAAATAGATGTTTTCTGGAACTCTCTTGCTTTTTCGATGATCCAGCGGATGTTGGCAATTTGATCTCTGGTTCCTCTGCTTTTTCTAAAAACCAGCTTGAACATCTAGAAATTCATGGTTTGCACATTGCTGAAGCCTGGCTTGGAGAATTTTGAGCATTACTTTAAAGCATCTGCCTCCAATGCGGGAGAACTGGGTTTGATCCCTGGGTTGGGAAGATCCCCTGGAGAAGGAAATGGCAACCCACTCCAGTATTCTTGCCTGGAGAATCCCATGGACAGAGGAGCCTGGTAGGCCACAGTCCATGGGGTCGCAAAAAGTCGGACATGACTGAGCAACTTCACTTTCACTTTACAAGCATGTACGATGAGTGCAATTGTGTGGTAGTTTGAGCATTCTCTGTTATTGCCTTGCTTGCTTTTATAATTTGCTTTTTCTAACCAGGGTCCAAATAATTAGGGTCTATACATTTTAATTGATTGATTTGTCTCAACTCTTTTCATTTGTAAGATCTCCTCCTTTATTTAGCGGTAACAAGATAAAATCTGAGACCTCTTTAAATAATTGGTTCTTTCCACCTAGAAATTAATCCATGTACCTATGGTTACATAATCTGTGACAAAGGAGGCAAGAATATACGATGGAGAAAAGACAGTCTCTTCAGTAAGTGTCTTCAATTGACAGTCTCGTCAATATTCAAGAATATATAATGGAGAAAAGACCGCTGGAACAACTGGACAACTATATGTAAAAGAATGAAATTAGAAGACTACCTAACACCACATACAAAAATAAACTCAAAATGGATTAAAGACCTAAATGTAAGGTCAGATAAAACTCTTAGAGGAAAACGTAGGCAGAATACCCTAAATCACAGTAAGATCTGTTTTGATCCACCTCCTAGAGTAATGAAAATAAAAACAAAAATAAACATATAGGACCTAATGAAAGTTAAAAGCTTTTGCAGGGCAAAAGAAACCATAAATGAGATGAAAAGACAACCCTCAGAATGGGAGAAAACATTTACAAATAAAGCAATTGACGAAAGATTAATCTCCTTTGTCAAAATAAACAAACAGCTCATGAAGCTCAACACACACACACACACAAAGCAACTCAATCAAAAAAATGGGATTTTGAAGAGTTAAATAGACATTTCTTCAAAGAAGACGTACAGATGGCCAAGAAACACAGGAAAAGATGCTTAACATCACTAATTATTAGAGAAATGCAAATCAAAACTACAATGAGATATGACCTCATACTGGTCCAAATCCCCATCATCAAAAAATCTAGAAACAATAAATTCTGGAGAGGGTGTGGGAAAAAAGAACCCTCCTACACAGTTGGTGATAATGTAAATAGATACAGTCACTATGGAGAACAGTATGGAGAGTCCTTAAAAAGTTAAAATAGAACTATCATATGACCAGCGATCCCACTCCTGGGCATATACTGGGAAAAATCAATAACTGCAAGAGATCCATGCACCCCAGTGTTCATTGTAGCAGTATTTACAATAGGCAGGACAAGAAAGAAACCTAAATATCCACCAACCAAGAACTGAATAAAGAAGATGTAGTACATGTATACAATGGAATATTACGCAGTCATAAAAAGGAATGAAATTGTGCCATTTGCAGAGATATGGATGGTCCTAGAGACTGTCATACAGAGTGAAGTAGGTCAAGAAGAAAAAATGAAATATTGTATATTAATGCATATATACAGAATCTAGAAAAATGCTATAGATGAACTTGTTTGCAAAGCAGAAATAGAGACACAGACAGAGAGAACAAACATTTGGACACCAAGGGGGAAATGGGGGAGAGGGATGAACTGGGAGATTGAGATTGGCATGTATATATACTATTATGTATACAATAGGTAATTAGTGAGAACCTACTGTGTGGACAGGGAACTCTACTTAGTGCTCTGTGGTGACCTAAATTGGAAGGAAATCCAAAAAAGAGGGGATATTATGTATAGCTGATTACATATAGCTGATTCACTTTGCTGTACAGCAGAAATTAACACAACATTGTAAAGCAACTATACTCCAATAAAAAACTTTTTAAAGTAAAATCATGAAAGAAAACAACTGGGTCTTTCCAAGAAAATATAAATTGTTTATTTCAACTTGTCAGCTAAGGAAAATAGCTTTAGGCCACTTCTGTAGGAAATTAGGAAGGAAAAAAACTTGCTTGGGGTTACATGGTACCAAGGATGATGAAAACTGTGCTTACCTCACTCTCCCCTGTCATTCCTGAGATCTCCTACATTAGACTCATTTCTTTATACTTCTACAAGCCTTCTTTTAAACACTACTGCATTAAATTCCCATGTATTTCATATTCTATAAACAGGAAACATTAATCTCTGATACGAATTTCTGAGCTCTTTGCCAGCACAATGTTTATAAATGTTGGGCCTGGGGATGACAGGCTTGGTGAGTCATCAAAGAGTCAACTCTCTTCAGCAGAATTTTAGTGTTGAATGCATTTAGGTGTCTTCTAATTCTTAGAAAATCCACATATTTATTACTTTGTATGTGATGGCACATGCCAGAAAGAAATGCTAAGTTTCTATTTCCAGACTGAGTTTTCATACATTCACCTGAATAAATTTTCCCTTCACTATCCAGCATTTATTTTCTTACTTTCAAAAATTATAAAACGTATTTTTAAGGTAACAAGCAAGCACTTAGAAACCATAAACTTTACTTTTTCTTTTCTCTTTTCCGTTGCCACATTGCTATCCCTTTACCTCTGTCTGGATTTCTGGGTCATGTGGGTCTAAGAGTAGAAATGCCATGTGGCAGCAATCCATAATACGGTGACATGCCAATTTTAAGTCATTTAAGTCAAGTCACTGAGATATTTCTATAACATAAACTGCACCCATATTATACGATGTAAGTCAACATGATCTGATAAATGTATATATTTTTATAACTTCCATCCCAGTCAAGACAGTTACTGAATATGTTCATTGTCTCCCAAAGTTTCCTTTATGCCTTTTTGCAATCATTTACCCTTTATCCTGCCCCAGGCAATCAAGGACCTGTTTTCTATCAATAGAGCTTAATTACGTTTGCTCTAGAATTTCATATAAATGGAATATACAGGATAGACTCTTGTTCCTGGCTTATTTAGATCAGCTCAAGTTTTTGAGATTCATCTGTGTTTTTGTATGTATCAATGCTTGTTCTTTTTTTATTGCTGCAAAGAATTCTGTGATATGAATATATCATAATTTGTTTATCCATTCACTTTTGTATAAACATTTGGATTATTTCCTGTTTTTGGCTAGTTTGAATAAAGCTGCTCAAATGAACATATGCAAGTCTGGGTAGATATATGCTTTCAATTATCTTGGATAAATACTTAGGAGAAAAATTGCTAGTAAGTGTATGAATAACTTAATAAAAGACTGCCAAAGTGTTTCCCAAAAAGATTGTGTCATTTTACACTCCCACCAGTAATATATGAAATTCCAGTTGCTCTTGATTCTCACCAACACTTGCTATTGTCAGTTTTATTAATAACAGTATCCTCGTGCATTTGTAAGAGGATCTTACTACAGTTATAACTTCCTTTTCCCTCACCATGGAAGACGCCGAGCATTTTTTCATGTGCTTATTGGCTTATTTAAATATCTTCTTTTGTGAAGTAGCCAAATCTTTTGCTTATTTTTACCGAGTTGCTTCTTATTATTGACCTGTGAGGAAAAAAAAATTGACTATTTCTAGCTCATTTGCATTTCCGTATAAATTAGCTGTACACAATAAATTGCTTACCAGTCATAAAAAATGAAATATTGATACATGTAAGAATATAAGTAGCTGTAAGTAATTATACTGAGTGAAAGGAGCCAAGCAAAAAAAGTATTAATACATACTATTTTAATTCATTTGTAGAAAATTCTAGAAAATGCAAAATATTCTATACTGATAGGAAGCAGAAAAGTTGTTTTCTGGGGATGGGTCATGGGAGAGGGGTTACAAAGAGAGACAGAAATAAGAAATTATTCAAGGGCATGAGGAAACTGCATATTGCAAACTGATATACCCAAATAGCTATATTCTTTATTGTGATAGTGTCATGAGTGTAAGAAGCAGTAACTCAAATTTCACAGTTTTGCAGCTCATTGCACAATCATACTTCAATAATATTGGTTTTTTTAAAAACAGACATTCTCATAATACAGAACTAAAGAAAGTGTCCAAAGAATATAGAATTAGAATGGTTTGGGGCTACTCAACATCAACACTGGAGACTGAAATACAATAGAGAAATACATCCAAAAGTCTTACATGCAAATTATTTCCAACCTAAAATTCTATATCCTGCTAAGCAAGAAGATGAAATAAAAACTTTAGATATGTGCAATCTAAACAAAATTAATTTACTTATGATACATTCTTTCTCAGGAAGCTGCCACAAAGTCAAAACAACAAAATAAATGAAGAGGATTATACAAGATTTGAAATTTCCTAGGAACTAACACACAGGAGAGGTGAGAGAAAGACTCTGCTGCTGCTGCTAAGTCACTTCAGTCATGTCCGACTCTGTGTGACCCCATAGACGGCAGCCCACCAGGCTCCCCCATCCCTGGGTTTCTCCAGGCAAGAACACTGGAGTGGGTTGCCATTTCCTTCTCCAGTGCATGAAAGTGAAAAGTCAAAGTGAAATCCCTCAGTCATATCCGACTCTTAGCGACCCCATGGACTGCAGCCTACCAGGCTCCTTCGTCCGTGGGATTTTCTAGGCAAGAGTACTGGAGTGGGGTGCCATTGCCTTCTCTGGAGAAATACTCTGGTTGATGGTAAAGGAAAACCCCAAAATGGCATCAGTGAGTGAAACATTCTAAAGAGTGAGAGCTGCAAATCACAGATGCTGCAGAAGAGAGGTTCCTTTTAAAACAACAACAACAAAACCAACATGAGACTATCTCATATGTTTTATGATGTGTGAAATTGTACTAAGAAGCTGTTGGAGCAAGTGGGAAACACTAGCAATTGATATAGAGAAAACTAAGCAGTTAAGACCTGATGGAGGGCATGGCAACCCACTCCAGTATTCTTGCCTGGAGAATCCTCATGGACACAAGAGCCTGATGGGCTACAGTCCATGGGGTCGCAAAGAGGCAGACACAAAGGAACAGCTAAGCACAGCACAAGCAGTTAAGAATCAGGTAATTAATGCCAGAGATAACCAGAAGTTGTAAAAGAAAAGAAATATAACCATAGTATACTACGAAGGGGGCTTCCCAGCTATCGCTAGTGGTAAAGAACCCACCTGCCAATGCAGGAGACATAAGAGATGTGGGTTCAATCCCTGGGTTGGGGAGATCCCCTGGAGGAGGGCATGGCAATTCACTCCAGTATTCTTGCCTGGAGAACCCATTGGACAGAGGCGACTGGCGGGCTAGAGTCCATAGCATCACAAAGAATCAGACAAGACTGAAGCTACTTAACACACGCACACACATACTACAAAGACCTAAAGAACTTCTAAAACAAACACCAAAAAAAAGATGTCCTTCTCATCAAAGGGGACTGGAAATCAAAAGTAGGACGTCAAGAGATAAGTGGAGTAACAGGCGAGTTTGGCCTTGGATTACAAAATGAAGCAGGGGAAAGGCTAACAGAGTTTTGCCAATAGAAGACCCTGGTCATAGCAAACACCCTCTTACAACAACACAAGAGATTACACATGGACATCACCAGATGGTCAATACTGAAGTCAGGTTGATTTTATTCTTCGAAGTTGAAGATGGAGAAGCTCTATACAGTCAGCAAAAACGAAACCAGGAGCTGACCGTGGCTCAGATCATCAGCTCCTTATTGCAAAATTCTGGCTTAAATTGAAGAAAATAGGGAAAACCACTAGGCCATTCAAGTATGACCTAAATCAAATCCCTTGTGATTATACAGTGGAGGTGATGAATAGATTCAAGGGATTAAATCTGATAGAGCACCTGAAGAACAATGGATAGAGGTTTGTAACACTGTACAGGAGGCCGTGATCCAAACAATCCCCAAGAAAAAGAAATGCAAAAAGGCAAAATGGTTGTCTGAGTAGGCCTTACAAAACTGAGAAAAGAAGAGAAGTGAAAGGTAAAGAAGAAAAGGAAAGATATAACCATCTGAATGCAGAGTTCCAAAGAATAGCAAGGAGAGATAAGAAAGCCTTCTTAAGTGAACAATGCAAAGAAATAGAGGAAAACAACAGAATAGGAAAGACTAGAGATCTCTTCAAGAAAATTAGAGATACCAAGGAAACACTTTATGCAAAGATGGGCTCAGTAAAGGACAGAAATGGCAAGGACCTAGAAGCAGCAGAAGAGATTAAAAAGAGGTGGCAAGAATACACAGAACTATACAAAAAAGTCTTAATGACCCAGACATCCTGGAGTGTGAAGACAAGTAGGCCACAGGAAGCATTTCTACAAACAAATCTAGAGGAGGTGACGGAATTCAGGCTGAGCTATTTCAAATTCTAACAGATGATGCTGTGAAAGTGCTGTACTCAGTATGCCAGCAAATTTGGAAAACTCAGCAGTGGCCACAGGACTGGAAAAGGTCAATTTTCATTCCAATTCCAAAGAAGAGCAATGCCCAAGAATGTTAAGTTCAGTTCAGTTCATTCGCTCAGTTATGTCCGACCCTTTCAGACCCCATAGGCTGTAGCACACCAGGCCTCCCTGTCCATCACCAATTCCTGGAGCTTACTCAAACTCATGTCCATTGAGTTGGTGGTGCCATCAAACCATCTCATCCTCTGTTGTCTCCTTCTCCTCCTGCCCTCAATCTTTCCCAGCATCAGGATCTTTTCAAATGAGTCAGTTCTTCACATCAGGTGGCCAAAGTATTGGAGTTTCAGCTTCAGCATAAGTCTTTCCAATGAATATTCAGGACTGATTTCCTTTAGGATGGACTGGTCAGATCTCCTTGCAGTCCAAGGGACTCTCAAGAGTCTTCTCCAACACTACAGTTTAAAAGCATCAATTCTTCAGTGCTCAGCTTTCTTGATAGCCCAACTCTCAACTACCACACAACTGCACTCATTTCACATGTTAGCAAGATAATGCTCAAAATCCTTCAATCTAGGCTTCAGCAGTATGTGAACTGAGAACTTCCAGGTGTACAACCTGGATTGAGAAAAGGCAGAGGAACCAGAGATGAAATTGCCAACATCTGTTGGATCCACTGGGTCTGTTTTTAGAAAAAAGCAAAGGAATTCCAGAAAAACATCTACTTCTGCTTCATTGACTGTGCTAAAGCCTTTGTGTGGATCAGAACAAACCATGGAAAATTCTTAAAGAGATGGGAATACCAGACTACCTTACCTGCTTCCTGAGAAATCTGTAAGCAATACTTAGAACCAGACATGGAGCAATGGACTGGTTCAAAATTGGGAAAGGAGCACATCAAGCCTGTATATTGTCATCCTGATTATTTAATTTATATGCACAGTATCTCATGACAGACGCTGGGCTGGATGAAGCACAAGCTGGAATCAAGACTGCTGGGAGAAACATCAACAACCTCAGATATGCAGATGCCACCACCTTAATGGCAGTAAGCAAAGAGAAACTAAAGAGTCTCTTGATGCAAAGAAAGGTCTATATAGTCAAAGCTATGGTTTTTCCAGTAGTCATGTATGGATGTGAGAGTTGTACTATAAAGAAAGCTGAGTGCCAAAGAACTGATGCTTTTGAACTGTGGTGCTGGAGAAGACTCTTGAGAGTCCCTTGGACTGCGAGGAAATCAAACCAGTCAATCCTAAGGGAAATCAATCCTGAATATTCATTGGAAGGACTGATACTGACGCTGAAAGTCCAATACTTTGGCCACCTGATGTGAAGAACTGACTCATTGGAAAAGACCCTGATGCTGGGAAAGATTGAGGGCAGGAGGAGAAGGGGATGGCAGAGGATGAGATGGTTGGATGGCATCATCACCTCAATGGACGTGAGCTTGAGCAAACTCTGGGATATAGTGAAGGACAGGGAAGCCTGGTGTGCTGAAATCCAGTGGTGTCACAAAGAGTCAGACACGACTGGGCGACTGAACAGCAACAAGCATGGACAAGGCCACCCTGAAGAAAAACAAAGCAGGAGGCATGACCCCCTAGACTTAATACTACAAAACCACAGTAATCAAAACAGTTTGGTATTGGCCCAAAAACAGACATATGGGTCAACGGAACAGAATAGAGAACCCAGAAATCAACCCACACAAATCTTCAACAAAGGAGGCAAGATTATACCATAGGAAAAAGATAGTCTCTTTAGCAAGTGTTGGGAAAGCTAGACAGCACATGAGAATCAATGAAGTTAGATCACCATACACAAAAATAAATTCAAAATGGCTTCAAGCTGTATACATAGGACATAACACAAAGGGACTTCCCTGGTGATCAAGTGGTTATGACTCCACGCTTCCAATGCAAGGGGCACAGGTTCCAGTTCTGGTCAGGGAACTAAAATCCCACACGCCACACAGGGTGTGGGGAAGGGGAGACATGAGACCATAAAACTCCTGCAAGAGATCATCGGCAAAACGCTCTCTGACATAAATCTTAGATCAGTCTCCCAAGGCAATAGAAGCAAAAACAAAGGTAAACAAATGTGACCTAATCAAACTTACAAACTTTTGCATAGCAAAGAAAACCATAAACAAAATGAAAAGATAACCTACAGACTGGGAGAAAATATTTGTAAATAATGCTACTGACAAGGGCATCATTTCCACAATATACAAAAACTCGACAACAGAAACAAACAGCTCAATGAAGAAATGGGCAAAAGACCACAATAGATATTTCTTCAAAGAAGAAACACAGATGGCCAACAAGCACATGAAAAAGTGCTCAACATTGCTCATTATTAGAGAAATGCACGTCAAAACTACAATGAGGTACCGCCTCACGTCAGTCAGAGTGGCCATCGTTAAAAGTCTACAAATAGCAAATGTTAGAGACAGTGTGGAGAAAAGGAAAGCCATTCACACTGTTGGTGGGAATGTAAAGTTGGTGCAGCTGCTATGGAAAACAGTATGGAGGTTCCTCTGGAAACTAAAAATAAAATTATTGTGTGATCCAGCGATCCCATTCCCAGGCATAGATCTGGACAAAACTATAATCTGAAAATAAACATGCATCCCTATGTTCATCGAAGCACTATTCACAATAGTCAAGACACAGAAATAACCTCAATGTCCATCAGCAGATGAATGGATTAAGGAGTGGTACCCATATACAATGGAATACCACTCAGCCATAAAAAAGAATGAAATAATGCCTTGTGCTACAACATGGATGCAACTAGAGATCATCATACTAAGTGGAGTCAGAAAGACAAACACCGTATCACTTATATGTGAAATCTAAAATATGACACAAATCAATCTATCAATGAAACAGAAGCAGGGACACAGAGAATAGGCAATCCTTGGTGGTTGCCAAGGGAGACGGAGTTGGGGGAGAGATGGAGCGAGAGGCTGGGGTCAGCAGATGTAAGCTTTATATACAGGATGGGTAAATATCCTGTATATATGGGTAAATACAGTATTCTATAGCATAGAACACTATATTCAGTACCATATAATAAGCCATAATGGAAAAGAATACATATATATAAATCATTTTGTTGTACAACAGTAATTAATACAACATTGTAACTCAACAATACTTCAATAAAAAATTGGTAAAAGATAAAATAAAAATAAAACAAAAACCTTTAGCATGTACTTTTGTTGAAAAGCTAAGTAATTTTTAGGATGATTTCTGAAGGTTGTATGCAAATAAATTGACTTTTCTAGGACTCATCCAGTTACATATATTTTATGGAATGATTTTTTTCTATTTGCTACATTGTTCACTTGTCTCATGTTATCAGCATGAGTGCAGATTATAAGAGAATAGTTTTGCTGAGGTCTCCTAGAAAGCGTGTATGGAATGTGTTATATGAGCGTAGGAATTGGTAGATTCATCTGTGCTTTGGTCAGGATGTGAGCTTTTCAAAACCAACTGTTAGCTCTGATAATTTTCTTTATTACTTGTATTCTGTTTCATCGATTCCTATTTTTATCTTTATTATTTCCTTCTTCCTACTTAACTTGATTTTATTAGCTTCTTAATTTAAAAACAGATCTTGATTTTAACGTTTTAATTTTCTAATATGGATATTTAAATCTCTGAATTTCCTTCTAAGTCTTGCATTGACTGAGTTTCAAAATTTTGATAAATTATGTTTTCAAGTTCAAAATATTTTCCAATTTTCCTTGTGATTTTTTTTTTCCACTGAGCCATGGATTGTTGATAGATGCATTATTCCCGTATACAAATATTTGGGGGGATTTTCTAGGTAACATATTGCAATTGATTTCTAACTTAATTTCACTGTTGTCGGAGAATACATATGATTTCAATCCTTTTAAATTTGAGATTTACTTTATGGCTGAGCAGATGGCTATTATAGTAAATGTTCCATGTGCACTTGAGTAGAAGGAATATTCTGTAGTTTTGGGGTGTAGTGTTTGGTAAATGATAAGTACATTTGATTAATAGTGTCATTAGGTTTTTATATCTTTACTGACTTTTTTGCACTTACTGTATCAAATTACTGAAAGAGGGATGCTATACTCACCAACTGTGAGTGTGGAGTTTTCCTTTTCCTTTTTCAGTTTTTAACTCATAATTTTTTTCTTTCATTTAGGTGCATATATATTAAGGTTATTGTGTCTTTTTGATGTCTCTTTATCTCTTCTAATACTTTTTGTCTTGAAGTCTAATTTATCTGATAGTAATGTAATAATGCCAGTTTTGCTATGCCCACTGTTGTATGGTATATTTCTTTCTGTTCTATGTATTTTCAGAGTGTGTTTCTTATAGATATCACTTACTGGCCTTGCTTTTTTATCCAAATATAAAATTCCTGCCTTTTAATTGGAGTTTAGTCCATTTACATTTATTGAATAATCCATAAAGTTGGATTTAAATTCACCTGCTTGCTGTTTGTTTTCCATCTGCCGATGGCTCAGCAAGTAAAAAGTCCACCTGCAATGCAGGAGACTGGGCAGATGTGGGCTCAGTCTCTCAGTTGGGAAGATCACCTGGAGAAGTAAATGGCAACTCACTCTGGTATGCTTGCCTAGAGAATGCCAAGGGCAGGGGAGCTTGGCAGGCTGCAATCCATGGGGTCGCAAAGAGTCAGACACGACTGAGCAGCCAAGCATACGTGCATGCATTCTGTGTTTTGTCTGTTGCTCGTTTCCTGCCTTCTTTGGGGAAGGAAACAATACCGAATACGTTTATGTATTCTATTTTATTTTCCCATTGCCTTCTTAGTTATACTCCTTTTATTTTAAATTTTTAGTTGTTGCTCTCAGGCTAACGATATGCAGCCTTAACAAATTCTGTTTAGAGTCATATGGTACTTCGTCAAACTTCACACTTCACATCTAACCTTTGCACTTCCTACCTTGTCCCTCCTACTTTACATCTGATGCTTTTCACTTGCCATTTTATAAGTGTAATAAGCTTACTATGATATAATTCCACTTACTTACTCACCCTTGTCCTCTGTGCTACGTTGTTATGTCTTTTGCTTCTGCAACTGTAAAATCCCCTTATAACCTTATTAATTTTGCTTTAGAAAGTCTGTTCACTTCTAAGAAAATTATGAAAAGAAAAAATAACTGTCATTTAAATGCAATCTCTTATTTACCATTTCATTGCTCATATGTGACCCAGTCCTTAGCCAAGGCTTCAAGACAAACTCTCTCCTACTCTGTGCAGCTCCTCCTCTCTACTGTCCTATTTTGCAGATTTCAGCCACTTCAGAAATCCCAAACTCTGATCTGTGCTTTCAGCCCATCAGGACTACTGCTCCCTGCTCAGATTCCAGGTCTCCAGACAATGGTTGGAAAAATACCCCAGGCAGAAAGCTGCAGCCTTGTGGGGCTAATGACTTTCTCTCAGGGATCATCCTTTGCATTTAGTTTCCAATGTCTGACAATGGTTGTTTCACATGTTTTTCCAGTTTTATGATTGTCATAGGAGGAATAATCCAATACCAGTCATTTTATCACAGTCCTAAAGCAGAATCTAGCCAGCTTTTGAACAAAAAACCAAAAATGAAAACATTCTTGGAAGCTCTTGCATAGTCTATATCGAATTTTCCAATTCTTAAATATTCATAATTATGAAACATAAGAAGAATGTAAATGCTTTATTTCATGAAGGAGTTTAACGTATTAAACTTGTAAAACTAAGCCAATTAGAGGAACCTGGCCACTTGCAAGCACTGTACTGCTCTGAGATAGGCCATTGAGGCTGAACGATTAGCCAATAAGGCCTCCTCTACTGCCACGGCCCAAA
Source organism: Bos grunniens (assembly GCF_055505025.1). Lineage (NCBI taxonomy): Eukaryota > Metazoa > Chordata > Mammalia > Artiodactyla > Bovidae > Bos > Bos grunniens. The sequence continues at coordinate 13,332,336 of NC_141190.1, forward strand.
CAGTCCATCAGAACTGGGGACCTGCAGATTGGGTGGCTTACTGAGTCTGTTTTATAAGGTCTGTTTTCAACTTTGCATAATAGAGGAGTATGGATGGAAAAATGAAAAACATGTGAGTCTATAAGAGGCTACAGCTAGAGATGCACACCATCAAACAGCCTAATTCTCCTGCAGGGCAGGAGAGTTAATGATCTATCAAAATGTCAAGGAGAATAAACAAAAGGACAATACTGCCTCATATTTGAATAGTGAGTTTCTTCATTGGGACCTTCATTAACCCTCTGAAAAAGCGTTATCATCCCCGTTTTACAATGCAGAAACTCAGAATCAAACAAGCTAATTGATTTACCCAACATCACACAGGTAGATGATGACAGAACTCAAAAGGCAGAGTCGTTTTGACTAAATTTACCCATAATTCCTTACTACATGGACAGCTCAGGCCAGCCCTGGGAACAGACAGAATATATGACCAACTATGAGGTGCAATTTGAGAGATGCCAAATCATTCACATCCTAATTTATTAGAGGGCCTAAAATTTCAGCATTAGTCATTCATTTTAGCATGAGCCATCAGTGACTTATTAAATGGAAATCTAATTACCTTATATTTGTACAGTACTTCACATTTTCCAAACTGTTTTACATTACATAATAAACAATATTTATTATGAGTACTTCTATGTGGCAGGCACTATTTCAAGTGTTTTTGTATATATCGACTACTTTTATCTGTACAATAATTCTAACAGATCAGATCAGTCATTCAGTCGTGTCTGACTCTTCATGACCCCATGAATCGCAGCACGCCAGGCCTCCCTGTCCATCACCAACTCCCGGAGTTCACTCAGACTCACGTCCATCAAGTCAGTGATGCCATCCAGCCATCTCATCCTCTGTCGTCCCCTTCTCCTCCCACCCTCAATCCCTCCCAGCATCAGAGTCTTTTCCAATGAGTCAACTCTTTGCATGAGGTGGCCAAAGTACTGGAGTTTCAGCTTTAGCATCATTCCTTCCAAAGAAATCCCAGGGCTGATCTCCTTCAGAATGGACTGGTTGCATCTCCTTGCAGTCCAAGGGACTCTCAAGAGTCTTCTCCAACACCACAGTTCAAAAGCATCAATTCTTTGGTGCTCAGCCTTCTTCACAGTCCAACTCTCACATCCATACATGACCACAGGAAAAACCACAGCCTTGACTAGACGAACCTTTGTTGGCAAAGTAATGTCTCTGCTTTTGAATATGCTATCTAGGTTGGTCATAACTTTCCTTCCAAGGAGTAAGCGTCTTAATTTCATGGCTGCAGTCACCATCTGTAGTGATTTTGGAGCCCAGAAAAATAAAGTCTGACACTGTTTCCATTGTTTCCCCATCTATTTCCCATGACGTGATGGGACCAGATGCCATGATCTTCGTTTTCAGGGGTACTATAAATATTTCTATCTTACATGTGAAGAAACTGAAACATAAAGTGATTAAATATCTGGCCTGCATGTTAGTTGCTCAGTCATATCCAACTCTTTGTGACCCTATGGACTGTAGCCCACCAGGCTCCTCTGCCCATGGATTTCTCCAGGCAAGAAAAATATCTTACCTAAGGTCATACAATTAGCAAGTAAAAAGTTAGGATTTGAATCTAGATCCAGAAGTTCTTGCTTTTAACCATAAACTATTTGTTATGCTATTAGACCAGTCCAATGTCTTGCAAGATAAAGGAATTATTAAATCATCTTTTATGGATGAACTAATAGAGATCCAGAAAATTTAAGTGACTTGTTCAAGGTTCTCCAACTAATGGCTGGAATAATTCTGGGAATCATGACTCTGAGTCAACTCTTTCTCATTTCTAGGCCAAAAGGATTACTAGTTAAGTCATCATTAGCAAAAACACAGACTGGAGCAAAGGTAAGATATTCTGAGAAGCCAAAGAGCAATTTGAGAATTCTGAGCTTCTAACTGATGACAAGAAATATTAATTTCATTCTACAACCATTTATTGATTCCTGATGTTCCCAGGAATATATCTGTTCCCAAAATATCTATGAACAAAACAAGCAAAAATCTCTGCTTCCATAGGATTCACATTCCAGTAGGACATAAGAAAATATTACTGTTGATACGGAAGAAGTCTGTTGAAAATAAACAGGAACAGTATGAAGCAGAACTGAAAGTGAATTCAGCTAGACATTTTTTTCAAATCTACTCCTGTAACAGTTCACTTATTTTCCATATACTTCTTCTAGGAAATAACCCACTGATGTGTCAAATGTAGGTAATTTGAGATTTTTGAAGAGTACAATATCAAACTTGTTGATGGTGTAAATTTCAGACTATCACAGGAAGAGATTAAGTTCCCTCAAATAAGAAGACGGGATCAGATGGAGCTGGACAGACACAGTTTCACAGCTTATTAGAACACATAAAGTCTTTGAGAAATTTTTCATGCCTTAAACAGCAGAGGGTCATAATGCATCAATAAAATGTTCTAAAATTCTTCCATTTTAAATCTTCCTTTAGGTTATCAAAGGTCCTTGCTACTAAAAGCTGGAAGGCTAGCATCTAGAAGAGGTGAGGACCACTGAGGGGAAGGAAGGCTGACCAGCTAACCCTAGTTCTATGCAAACTACCTTCACTGTCATCACTTTAACAGAGGTCTAGCTTCTCCAGTCTTCATTTGGACTCACTTTAACAAACTCATCAGAATTGACAAGGGATGAATTCTTGGTTCAGGGTAGGAAAACCTCTGCTTTGATTCTTGAGCCCGAGTTGCTAGGCAGCAGCTGTTCCCACGCTGAGGGAACCAGCTCTTGCTTTCATCAGCAGTTGTCAATCATGCCCAGCAGTAGGAACCTCCATGGAAAGCTTATTTTTCTTTTCTCTTTTGCTGGCCCCAGCCTCAAAATCTTGTGGGATCTCGCTGGAGCCATGCTTAAACTTCAGGGATTGAGGACTCCCACCTCAGAGAAGGAAATGGCAAACTGCTTCAGTATTCTTGTCTGGAAAATTCCATGGACAGAGGAGCCTGACGGGCCGCAGTCCATGGGGTTGCAAAGTGTCAGACATGACTGAGCACACACAAATACACACAATACCCCTTCGTTCCTATGATTCAGGAATGTGTTTCCCTCTACCCAAACAATGACATCCAAGAGAGCCTGAAGTTCCACAGGGCTTCACTCTCTGCGCCCAAAGACTCTACCTTACATTGAAATGCAAAGCCAGTTCCTGTCACTGACAGGCTCGGGTGAATGAATTTATCAAACTGTTTGCACTGGAAAGGTGGGTGTGGTAGAGGCACCGGGAGGTAAGCAGGAGAGCACCTGGCAAGGAAGCGGGGAGCAAGCAGGGGATGAGGTGTTGGCCAAGGGAACAAGGAGTCCAGGAAGGGAAGCCAGGATCACGGATGACAGATCTCAGTTTCCCTAAGAGCTGGTCTTGTACTTGGCAGTTAAGCCCTGGTCTCGCACTGAACAGAGCAGTGTTCTGTTGTCCAACCATGTAAATCAGAAATTGGAACTGGAGGTCAGGATGGAGGCAGCAGTGGGGATGCTGGGATGCGCTGCCAAGATCCCTCTTCAGGAATAAAGGACAAATTACTCACAGCTACTGGAAGTGCTTTTGGCATTCCACCCTCAGCCATCAGTCCCCTGGGGGAACAGCTCAGCTAAAGGAAACCCTCCCCCACCAGAGGCCCCACATATAATGACTGATTAACACAGTGGGGGAAAGGCCCAGCCCATGACACCTCTGCAGTTTCATTCCCTCTTTAGAATTCCCCATACGGTGGGCAGAGACATCTGTTATGACTGCATCACAGCTCAGCTATTCCCTCTTCCTAATCTGGCTTCCTCTCCTTCCCTTCCCTTCCCTTCAACAAGGGATATGTTCACAGGCATGCCCTAAAAAGTCTCAAGGCCAATCTCCATCTGAAGGTTTGCTTCTTGGAGACACCAAACTGCAATAATCAGGCAAACTGCATCCTACACGGTTAAATGAATGAAAAGACTAGGATGCCTTGGTGCACCACACGGGGCTGCCTATTGGACAGTTCAGGCTGGAACTGGGAAATCTGGCTCAATAACATAAGAAGTCCAAACAGGTCCAGTTTTCCTTTTTCCTTTGAGGGAGATCCTGGAAGCCTAGCTTCTCAAACATTCGACAACAAAAAAAGGTGATCCATTTCATTCATCCAGCATTGGACAGAGTGACTTGAGGACTTCTCTGAGCATATGTGATACCTCCGAGTCCATCCCCAAAAGCAAAACAAAAGAAATCTTTTGTTTTCTCACATACTACTTTTCATTCACTCTCACTGACATTCAGCTGATAATCTTCTAGTGAGCTCTCTGTGATTATTTTTGTTGGTTGACATTTCACTCCAAACAATTTACTACCTCCTGCAAACTTAGAAGCTTGACTACACGTGTCCTTTGCCAGTATGTTCCTAATCATGAGAAACTAGTTCTGTTTGCATCCCTCTGGATTCCATTATTTAGACCTCCATTAAGTACCCATACGGAGAAGGCAATGGCACCCCACTCCAGTACTCTTGCCTGGAAAATCCCATGGACGAAGGAGTCTGGTAGGCTGTAGTCCATGGGGTCGCTAAGAGTCGGACACGACTGAGCGACTTCACTTTCCCTTTTCACTTTCATGCATTGGAGAAGGAAATGGCAACCCACTCCAGTGTTCTTGCCTGGAGAATCCCAGGGATGGGAGAGCCTGGTGGGCTGCCGTCTATGGGGTCGCTCAGAGTCGGACACGACTGAATCGACTTAGCAGCAGCAGCAGCAGTAAGTACCCATATTCCTACCTTTTCTTTCTTGCCTGTAATTTGTATTATTTTTTCGTCTCCAAAATAATCCTACAAGTTACATAATGGTGCATGCTGGGGACTAAGACAATGTGGGGAACCCACAGGGCTACCCTAAGATGTATACTGATCTAGACATTCCATGAAAATATACACATTGTTGGTGATTGATCCGTGGCCTGGAAGCAAAAAATCTGGGAAAGCTTATTCACATTTCCCTTTAATCAGTGCTTCAATGGGCTCTGAACTCCTTCGCCGGCCTTGGACCTGCACCACTCTTTGGTTGTGACCTGACCAATTTAGATGTCCTTGCTATGACCTCTTAAGGTTTAAATTTACTCCCCAGGGATTCCAAGTGGACTCAAGAAAAACAGGCCACAAAGGTTCTTGTATAATTATTATCCCAAGTTATCTTAGAAACAATACGATCAGAAACTTCTGACACAGACAGCAACGAACTGTGTGAAATATCACCATTGCATTCAATATGTGATGAGCTGGCAAATCCAGTGTTCCTTTTCAAACAAACTTTAAGACAAAAATCTTGCGATTCTGGTACTTATTAGAGACTGGTAGGAATAACGTGTGTATAACTTACAACATCACAAAGCACAAAAAGCACCTATTCTCTCTTAACGGTCCATGAGGAACTGGCAAAGGGGAATTTTTGTAAGGTATGAATATGAAATCTCTCTTCTTCCTGGCTGTGACTCACACCTCTAAATATAGATCTGCGTGTGTGTGCATGCACACAATTGTGGCATCTTCCCTGTTGACTCAAAAGATTTTATTTCAACTTTTCATTTCTAAGAAGTCACTGTTCTCTCCTATTCCTGTATGCCTGAGTCACCCCTCTCCCCACATTTGCTCCATGTAAGACAACGCGAGGCAGACTCACACAACTAAAGTACAGGATATTTTTAGGAACAAGCTGCTAATGTTAGTTCTTTTGATGGGAATCAAAACCACCATATCATATCTCTTCTTATCTAATGACCACCAGTAAGGCAACGTACCATTTGTGCATCTTGAATCATACATATTGAAAACAACTGGGATTCAATGCTCTGTTCTCATGAATGTCTAACTATACTCTAAATCGATTTAGGTCAGTGGTAACAATAGGTAGGTAGGAAGGTAGATAGGGACAAGTTTAGTTTAATCATTTGAATGCTTTCCTTTTAGTCCCTCCTAATATTTGACTTGGTAACCTTATGGGCTGCCATCTATGGGGTCGCACAGAGTCAGACACGACTGAAGCGACTTAGCAGCAGCAGCAGCAGCACTGAGATCTCCCCACCCTAGGCAAATCCGGTCCCTACTCTGCTCTCTGCTCCTGCTGCTGCTAAGTCACTTCAGTCATGTTTGACTCTTTGCAATCCTATGGACTGAAGCCCACCAGGCCCCTCTGTCCATGGGATTCTTCAGGCAAGAATACCAGAGTGGGTTGCCATGCCCTCCTCCAGGGAATCTTCCCAACCCAGGGATCAAACCCACATCTCTTACGTCTCCTGCATTGGCAGGCATGTTCTTTACCACGAGGGCCCACCTGGGAAGTCCCCTACTCTACCCCCATCCTGATGAAATAATGAGAAACTTGGACTCACAGGTTATAAAGGTGAACGCTAGGATAAAGAGCATTAGGTCTGGGACTTCTCACTTTCTGTTAAAACACAAGCACCATCATTTCTTTCTTGTTATTCTCCAGGAAGTAGAATTCAAAAGAAATGCCAGTGAACCAGGATTTACTCAATGATTGTGTGTTACCAACAAAGTTACAATGGGATCGAATGATTCCTATTTCATTCTACTTCATGCCATTTACAAGTTTTCAATGACCATCTCTAATATTTTCCAGTGTCTTATATATGAACTGATGAGATTCTTTTCCTTTTTTCTTCTTTTCCTCTCCTTCTTCTGCTTCCTTCCCTTTCTCCCTTCTTTCTTTTACTGAAACCTATATGATTTCCAATTGTTAATTCTATATGGGCAAAGACAGCTATGAAGAGAAAACTTTGTTCAGACATGAACATTTTTTTTTTGCTGTTACACTCGGAGCTATTTGTTCTTTTGGCACCCTCTGAATACAGCTGAAGAGACAGTGTGTCTGTCAGCATCTGGTCCGTAACAGACTGCCAGACTACAGTGTTATTTCAAGGGTTTGGAAAGTAAACTAAAGGGTTTTCCCTTCCTAGTTTCCTTTATCATCTCAATAGTTTAGAAGGAGTAAGGGGAGGGAGAATGCAGTTGCCATATGCCAGTCACTTTCATATGTAATGATTTTGTGTTTGCTGCTTGGCTATTTATTTGCTCTTGCTTTGAGGAATGAAAACTGATTTATGAAAGTCAAATTTTATGAAGTTATTCCAGGCTTCCAAAGTTATTTTGCCTTTTGAAACATTAATTCTCCGAAACATAGCCAACAGAACTTTTTCTCTCACAACTTTTGACTCCTGAATATACAATTAACAACAATAAAAATAAAAACAACAAAAATTCCCTAAGTGTCAGCTTTAGGCGTGGGACATGTTTTCATTTGTAGGTTTATGTATACTCATGCACGAGTCAAGGAAGGAAGTCAGCTTATGGAGATGCAAAGAAAACAGACCAGTGGTCAACAGAACTGGGTTCTAGTCTTCATTCAGCCATTCTCTCCCTGCCTGATTCTGGGCAAATAAATTCACCTTGCCAAGTTTTAGTTGTCTCATCACATTTTAAAGGCTTTATTTCTACAATGATTTTTTACCTTTCTCCTTGTATTCCTTCAATTTTTTTTTATTATAAATCTTCACTGAATGAAGATTTGGCTCATAAGGACCCATAACTCTCTTCACTGAGGAACTATATCACAATAAAAGTATTTTTATCATTTATTGCATTTTCTCTTGAACTCTACATTAATTTTATAATGACTCTCTTCTTTACCCATTTTGAGATATGTTGACTCATTAGGAGTATCAACATGGAAGAACTTTATTATACAAATAACTGATATGAGCTAAACTGAATAGATTCTTTCCAATATTTCAGTCTGATCTTATAAGTTAAAACTTAAACTTAAAACTGATACTTAAAGCTTAAACTTTAAACTTACAACTTGTAACTTAAAACAAGACCGGAAGCTGGCTGTAACTCAGATCATGAACTCCTTATTGCCAAATTCAGACTGAAATTGAAGAAAGTGGGGAAAACCACTAGACCATTCAGGTATGACCTAAATCAAATCCCTTATGACTATACAGTGGAAGTGAAAAATAGATTTAAGGGACTAGATCTGATGGACAGAGTGCCTGATGAACTATGGACGGAGGTTCGTGACATTGTACAGGAGACAGGAATCAAGAACATCCCCAAGAAAAAGAAATGCAAAAAAGCAAAATGGCTGTCTGAGGAGGCCTTACAAATAGCTGTGAAAAGGAGAGAAGTGAAAAGCAAAGGAGAAAAGGAAAGATATACCCATTTGAATGCAGAGTTCCAAAGAAGAGATAAGAAAGCCTTCCTCAGTGATCAATGCAAAGAAATAGAGGAAAACAACAGAATGGGAAAGACTAGAGATCTCTTCAAGAAAATTAGAGATACCAAGGGAACATGTCATGCAAAGATGGGCTCAATAAAGGACAGAAATGGTAGGGACCTAACAGAAGCAGAGGATATTAAGACGAGGTGGCAAGAATACACAGAAGAACTGTACAAAAAAGATCTTCATGACCCAGATAATCATGATGGTGTGATCACTCACCTAGAGCCAGACATTCTGGAATGTGAAGTCAAGTGGGCCTTAGGAAGTATCACTATGAACAAAGCTAGTGGAGGTGATGGAATTCCAGTGGAGCTATTTGAAATCCTGAAAGATCAAACTAGTACAGCCACTATGGAGAACAGTGTGGAGATTCCTTAAAAAACTGGAAATAGAACTGCCTTATGATCCAGCAATCCCACTGCTGGGCGTACACACTGAGGAAACCAGAAGGGAAAGAGACACGTGTACCCCAATGTTCATCGCAGCACTGTTTATAATAGCCAGGACATGGAAGCAACCTAGATGCCCATCAGCAGATGAATGGATAAGAAAGCTGTGGTACATATACACAATGGAGTATTACTCAGCCATTAAAAATAATACATTTGAATCAGTTCTAATGAGATGGATGAAACTGGAACCTATTATACAGAGTGAAGTAAGCCAGAAAGAAAAGCACCAATACAGTATACTAATGCATATATATGGAATTTAGAAAGATGGTAACAATAACCCTGTGTACGAGACAGCAAAAGAGACACTGATGTATAGATCAGTCTTATGGACTTTGTGGGAGAGGGAGAGGGTAGGGAGATTTGGGAGAATGGCATTGAAACATATATAATATCATGTATGAAACGAGTCGCCAGTCCAGGTTCGATGCAGGATACTGGATGCCTGGGGCTGGTGCACTGGGACGACTCAGAGGGAGGGTATGGGGAGGGAGGAGGGAGGAGGGTTCAGGATGGGGAACACAGGTATACCTGTGGCGGATTCATTTTGATATTTGGCAAAACTAATACAATATTGTAAAGTTTAAAAATAAAATAAAATTTAAAACTTTTGAATTAAAAAAAAAAATGAAACCCTGAAAGATGATGCTGTGAAAGTGTTGCACTCAATATGCCAGCAAATTTGGAAAACTCAGCAGTGGCCACAGGACTGGAAAAGGTCAGTTTTCATTCCAATCCCAAAGAAAGGCAATGCCAAACAATGCTCAGACTACCACACAATTGCACTCATCTCACACGCTAGTAAAGTAATGCTCAAAATTCTCCAAGCCAGGCTTCAGCAGTACGTGAACCGTGAAATTCCAGATGTTCAAGCTGGTTTTAGAAAAGGCAGAGGAACCAGAGATCAAATTGTCAACATCCGCTGGATCATTGAAAAAGCAAGAGAGTTCCAGAAAAACATCTATTTCTGCTTTATTGACTAAGTCAAAGCCTTTGACTGTGTGGATCACAATAAACTGTGGAAAATTCTGAAAGAGATGGGAATATCAGACTACCTGACCTGCCTCTTGAGAAACCTATATGCAGGTCAGGAAGCAACAGTTAGAACTGGACATGAAACAATAGACTGGTTCCAAATAAGAAAAGGAGTACATCAAGGCTGTATATTGTCACCCTGCTTATTTACCTTATATGCAGAGTACATCATGAGAAATGCTGGGTGGAGGAAGCACAAGCTGGAATCAAGATTGCCAGGAGAAATATCAATAACCTCAGATATGCAGATGACACCACTCTTATGACAGAAAGTGAAGAAGAACTAAAGAGTGTCTTGATGAAAGTGAAAGAGGAGACTGAAGAAGTTGGCTTCAAGCTCAACATTCAGAAAACTAAGATCGTGGCACCTGGTCCCATCACTTCATGGCAAATAGATGGGGAAAGGGTGGAAACAGTAGCTGACTTTATTTTTCTGGGCTCCAAAATCACTGCAGATCGTCATGGCAGACATAAAATTAAAAGACACTCCTTGGAAGGAAGTTATGACCAACCTAGACAGCATATTAAAAAGCAGAGACATTACTTTGTCAGCAAAGGTCCGGCTAGTCAAGGCTATGATTTTTCCAGTGGTCATGTATGGATGTGAGAGTTGGACTATAAAGAAAGCTGAGCAGTGAAGAATTGATGTTTTTGAACTGTGATGTTGGAGAAGACTCTTGAGAGTCCCTTGGACTGCAGGGAGATCCAATCAGTCCATCCTAAAGGAGATCAGTCCAGGGTGTTCATTGGAAGGACTTATAAGTTGAAGCTGAAACGCCAATATTTTGGCCAACTGATGTGAAGAGCTGACTCATTTGAAAAGACCCTGATGCTGGGAAAGATTGAGGGCAGGAGGAGAAGGGGATGACAGAGGATGAGATGGTTGGATGGCATCACCGACTCAACGGACATGGGTTTGGGTGGACTCCAGGAGTTGGTGATGGACAGGGAGGCCTGGAGTGCTGCGATTCATGGGGTTGCAAAGAGTCAGACACGACGGAACGACTCACAACAGCTCAGTCACGCTCACGACTGAGCAACTGAACTGAACTTATAACTTTCAATCTCTATTTCTATTTTAAATTTACTCAAAGAGAAAGTTGTATTGAGTCCCAGCATCTGTCTATAAACAGAGTATATAATTTCTCTTTGTTCCCTTTTATTATTTCCCTAGCTACCATCAAAATTCTTCTCTTCACTCACAAGCTAAAAAGCTACCTCCTAGATAGTTTTCTTGGAGAACACAATGGCAACCGACTCCAGTACTCTCTCCTGGCAAATCCCATGGACAGAGGAGCCTGGTAGGCTACAGACCATGGGGTTGCTAAGAGTCAGACATGACTGAGTGACTTCACTTTCACTTTTCACTGTCATGCATTGGAGAAGGAAATGGCAACCCACTCCAGTGTTCTTGCCTTGAGAATCCCAGGGACAGGGGGGCCTGGTGGGCTGCCGTCTATGGGGCTGCACAGAGTCGGACATGACTGAAGTGACTTAGCAGCAGCAGCAGCAGATACTTTTCTGGATGCTGTGACTTTTTTTGTATAAACTGCAGTGCTTAGGATATGTCTTTGATCTTTTCACTTGATTATCTTTCCATGAGGAGTGGAGTTTATTCCAGAATTCTCTGAAACGTTTCTATTCAGAAACAGTTTCAGACTCAGCTGTCCCTTGCTACAACCAAATTCACATCTCCAAATTAGTGTCCCAGCCATCTTACACTATCAGAAACAGTAGCTTTGAGGTAGGCAGAAGGGGCAGTGGCCATGAGTCTGGCAATGCTAGGAAGGAGCTCTTGGGGTCTCTCTCTCTCTCTCATGAGGTAGATGGAGTAGCCCAGTGCTACTGACTCAGAGCTTCATTGTGAATATTAATTGATAAATTAATGGTGCAATTATTTTAATCACTTTTTTTGTAATTTTCAAAACAGCAATGAATAATCCAGAAACTCCCATTAAGCATTTCAAGCAGGGGAGCAACATGACCAGATTCATATTTTCTCAGAATTCAAACGGCTACTCATACTGGAGTGTCAGAAATGAATTTGAAATAAGTTGAGAGTGAAAAAGCAGGAAGTCAAATTAGAAGGATATAGTAAGAGTCCAAGAGAGCCTTGGCAAGCCGTGGACCAGGGAAGCAGTGGTGAAGATGGCTGAGGAAGCTAGAGATTCATGAGAGGTTTATGAGGTAGCATCAACCTGAGTGGTTCCCTCTGTGGTAAGCAGGTTAGTTCAAGGTAAACAACTTTAATTGTGCAAAATGGAGAAACTGGAAGCTTCTATGTGGCTTCCAAGAAGTACACTGGAATGCTGAGCTGTTTAATTTACTGGGGGAGGAATGCTAATGTGGTAAACTTTCCTACATGAATTTACATTTTTTTCTTCTGCTAGTTATCAGTATCCCTGAATATCATGTTTACTTAACTCTCAGCCAAAGCCAGGTAACTTTTAAGGAAGTATCTTTATTCTCTGATAACAAAGAGTGACGAGCATTAACTTGCTTAAATGGGTAATCAAAACTGGAGAAATCCTAGGACCAGGTGATGCTGTTATCTGGGTTCCCACCTAGTGAATACAATTCTGCACCGCAGACAAGGAGTCCTGAGGATGTTGTACCTGAGAGTGATCCTAGACTTGAAATTCATGTGTGTTGTTACCCTCACGTCCCAGTAAAAACGGTGGATGTCCATCAGATAAAATCTAATTACTAGGTGCGGGATTTTAGCAATTAACTTTATCTCAATAGGTCTCAGTTTCCAAATCTATAAAACGTAAATCTTGTGTTAGTTTACTTTTAAGGCACTAAAAATGCATAATACTTCAATGACTTGCTATTGTTTTATTTGTTTAGAAACAGGCCAAAACAACTATCCAGAATGAGAAACATATCTTTTTATTTTTTTAGCCACCAAAATCACATATTATAAAACTAGCTTAAGGTCCTATGACCTCAACTTTTGAGAGTTTACCTTCAGCAGTTTAATCTCATTCCAGGTTCCCCATGAATTCAAGTAATTGACCGTATTATTAACTCTAGTGATTTTTCTAAAAGTCAAATCAAATAATAATATTATATCACTATTCAAAACACTCCAGTTCATCTTTATAAATCACAGCAGTCATCTCCAAGGTGTTATTTACTCTTCTTTGAAAAAAAAATGAACATGCAACCTCTATAAATAATATATAATATTAGTAATATAATATTTTTGGCTGATAAATACTATGCATGAACACTGCATTAATTTGTGATGTATAATAAAATATGAAAACAAATGTTTAAAGAGTGAAATAAAATCATGTTATTTATGGATTTCAGAAAAAAAAAAACATCTCTCTCTTACTAAAACAATATCCAGGCCCTTTCAAAAGAAGTTTCAAAATAAGAAGGGAAAAAAGTCTTTGTATTAGCCCATATATTTATCATTTCAGGTGCTTTCGTTTCTGCACATAGATTCAGATTTCTATCTGGTATTTTTTCCTTCGTCCTTAATATGTCCTTTGACATTTCTTATAGTTCTGGCCTGCTGATGTTGAATTTTTTTTTAACTTTCATATGCCTTTAAAAAATCTTTATGTTGCTTTCATTTTTGAAAGATGTTTGCTGGGTATAGAAATCTAAGTTAGCCAATTCTTTTTTCTTTTGGTACTACAAAGATGTAACTCTGCTGTCTCTTTTTTACTTGCATTGTTTCCAACAATAAGTCATTCTTATCTCTGCTCTATATATCATTTGTGTTTTTATTCTCTTTTTAAAGATTTTTTCTTTATCACTTATTTTAATCAATTTGATTAGGATATGCCTTGGTGTATCTTCATCTTTCATCGGCTTGTCGTTGAGATTCTTGAATCTGTAGCTATACAGTTTTCATCAAATGTGGAATCGTTTCAGCCATTATTTCTTCAAGAAATTTTGTTTCCAGTCTTTCCCCTCCTTTTGAAACTCCACCTGTATTAAGCCACTTGAAGCTGTTTCAAGGTTCTCATGCTCTTTAGTATTGTAATGGAATAATTTCCATGCTGTTTGCACTATTTTTTTCTTCTCAAGTATCTAATCTACTGTTTATCCCATTCACTGTGTTTTTCATTTCAGACACTGTCTTTTTCATCTTGAAATTTCAATACGGGTCTTTTTTCTATCACCTACATCTCTCCTAAAACTGCTCATGTTTCTCTGTACATACTTAACATATGGAACATACTTAACATATTCCATGTGGAATATAGTCATTGTAGCTACTTTAACATCCTTCTCTCTTAATCCATCATCTGTATTATTTCTGAATCTGTTATTGATGGATTGATTTTCCTCCTCATACTGGATTATGTTTCCTGTTTCTTTGTACGTCTGCATTTGTTTGGTTGGATGCTAGATATAGTGAATTCTGTATTTTGGCATGCTGGATTGTTTATGTTCTTCGCTCTGGAATGCAGTGGAGTGCCTTAGAAACGGTTTACCCCTTTTGCAGCTTGATTTTAAGAGCCACTAACAGTCTTTAGTCTCAGCAACTAATCTCTGCCAGAGATAATTTTGACCCTATGAGAAGGGAACATTTGGTAATGTATGGAAACACTTCCAGTTATCACAACTACAGGAGTGGGAGTACTACTGGCATCTAACAAGTAGAAACTAGGAATCCTGCTAGACATTCTATAATGCATAGGACAACCCCCACAACGGATTATTTAGCTCCAAATGTCAATAGTGCTAGTGCCAAGATTGAGAAACCATAGTCTAGGGCTATTGTGGTTCCATTACTGAAACACCCTTCGGAGCGTTCTACCTGGCACTCAGATGTCCCTGTATATTAAGAGATTTCTCTGCTCTGGCCATGGGGAAGGCGAACTATTTCAAATCCTGGGGATTTGCAAGAATTCTTTTCTTTACTCTTTCTGGTGGCCTCAGGGAGTTTCTTTACACATGTGTGCCGATCAGTTTACAGCTCAAATGCAAACAGATCCTCCTGTCGATCTCCAGAACTCGGTCTCTGTGATGCCCCTGCTTGTCAGCACTTTGCCCTGTGCATTCCAACCACTTGGCTTCTCTGCATTCTCAACTCCATTTTCTGAACACAGGATGTCTGTCAGGCTCTGTTTGGGATTTCCTTCCCTATGCTCTGGCCTGGAAACTCTCTGAGCAGTAAGCTGGGGTGACTGTAGGGCTCACTTTATATCTGCTTGCCTTCTTTTAGGGATCACTGCTCTGCACTCCTTATTGTCCAATGGCTGAAAACCACTCTTTCATATATTTTGTCTTTTTTTTTTCAGTCGAGTGATTTTTAAACTAGGCAAAATATAGGAAACAGAAGTTCTGATCTTTGAGCAGTATGCAATTAAATCAGGGTTCATCATTAAACATATTTCTTTGGTAACTTGGAAGATCTTCCCCAACTTTGTGTTAGTGCTAGTTAGATTATCATTGTTTTTATCTCACTGGATAGCTGACAAGAGGCTCACAGTAGGAGGAATGTGTCAGCTCTGCCATTTTCTTGTGGTTGGTATTTGCCTTGTTAGTATTATTTTCAATTTGTCTTATTTGTAAAAAAACTATTTTGTTTTTATTATAGAAAAATGCAATCACAAACAAAGGGAGGATAGCATAATGAACCTTGACCTGCCCTTCACTCAACTGCAGCAGTCAACTCAAAGCCATCTCATCTCTGTTCCCACCCACTTCTCCAAGCACCCTTCCAGGCCCTGGGTTCTGAAATGAATCCCAAGTATCATATCATTTCATCTATAATTATTTCAGTTGTGCATCACTAAAAAGAGATGACGAACCTAGACAGTGTGTTGGAAAGGACAGATGTCACCCTGCCGACAAAGGTCCACATAGCCAAGGTTACGGTCTTCCCAGTGATCACATGGAGTGTGAGAGCTGGACAGTAAAAGCAGAGCACCAAAGAATTGATGCCCTTGAACTGTGCTGCTGGAGAAGACTCCCGAGAGTCCCTTGGACTGCAAGCAGATCCAGCCACTCCTTCTTAAAGGACATCAACCCTGAATACTCATTGGAAGGACTGATGCTGAAACTGAAGCTCCAGTATTTTGGTCACCCGATGTGAATAGCTGATTCACTGGAAAAAAGTTCCTGATGCTGGGAAAGATTGAGGGCAGAAGGAGAAGAGGGCATCAGGATGAGATGGCTGGATGTCATCACTGATGCAAGGGACATGAATTCGGAAAACTTTGGGAGGTGGTGAGGGACAGGGAGGCCTGGCATGCTGCAGTCCATGGGATCACAAAGAGTCGGACACAACTGGGTGACTGAACAACAACAACGTCTCTAAAAACAAAACCCCACAGTTCCATTATCTCACCTTAAAAAGTAACAGTAGTGTCCTAATATATACATCCAACTTAAAACTTTCCTATTTCAAACTTTGTTTTTTTTTCATGTGCATTTATTTATTTGAGTCAGCATCCAGATACTGTTCATATATTGTAAATGGCTATATGTCTTTAAAGTCTCTTAATTTACAGGTTCCCTGCTCCATCTTTTTTTCCCTCCTCTTACTCACTCTCTCTCTGCAGTTTACATGTTAAAGAAACATATGTTTGTCCTGTAGTGTTTCCCACACCTGGATTTTCCTTGTGCTTACTCGCTCAATCATGTCCAACTGTTTGTGACCCCATGGACTTTAGCCTGCCAGGCTCCTCTGTCCATGGGGATTCTCCAGGCAAGAATATTAGAGTGGGTTTCCATGCCCTCCTTGAAGGGATCTTCCCAATCCAGGGATCACAACCAGATCTCCTGCATTGCAGGGGGATTCTTTACCATCTGAGACACCAGGGAAGCCCCTAGATTTTGTTTAGGGGCCAGGTATCATTTAATACATTCCTCAGTTCCCTACATTTCCCATAAATTGGGAATTATATGTAGAGATCTGAACAAGTTCAGTTGTCTTGCAGAAACTGCTTCATGGATAGTGTATAATTCTAACGGGAGGCATTTTGTGATGCTAATAGCCCTGGATAATCATTGCATGAATGATTTCATTAATTCATTAGGGATATGGTAGTCTAATTCTATCATTCTTTCTTCATTTATTAATACTAGCTGGAATACCTGTATAAGGGCAATCTTTTCTTCATGGGTACATTCTAATTCTCTCATGTCTTCTCTATGTAGTAAACTGGGTATTTCTATAAAGTTAATACTTTTTTAACTTCAACTCTTTTTTCCCCATGGGGTTGAAATTGTGTAGGAAAAAAGGAGATAAATGTTTAATGCATGCTAAGTAGCTTCAGTTGTATCCAACTCTTTACAACCCTATGGACCATAGCCTGCCAGCCTCTTCTGTCCATGGGATTCTCCATGCATACTGGAATGGGTTGCCATGCCCTCCTCCAGGGACTCATCCCAAATGTTTAATGCTTTCCTTTTATTTATCAGTTCTCAAAATAATGATTTCTCCCTATCATTCTCCAAAAGTAACTCCCAATTTTTTGTATCATTATGATCTCATGCATTTAAACATATTTGATGTTTCAATTAAATTGCACTTATTCTTGTTAATGCTCAATTTATCCCATCTTTGACCAGTGGGAGGCAATTCAAGTTGATCCTTATAACCATTTGGTACATCTCCAGCAGTCCTTCATAGCTTCCATGTTGTCTGGTTTGACAAGAGATTTAGGGCTTATGTGATTTTGCTAAATAGAACCAAATCCTCTTCATACCATTTTGCATCACCCTATTCCACTCCCTAACAGTACATGAGTGCTGGTTTCTCCACAGTCTCACCAAGAACAGTATTGAGTCAAACTTGAATTTTTGCAAATCTGATAGGTGGGAAGTGGTATCTTGAAAGAATGCTAGTTTTAATTTGCGTTTATCACTGTGAGTAAGACTGATCATCTTTTCATATGGTTAGAAAACATTTGCTGTGAGCTGTCTGTATCCTGGTCCATTTTGCAAAAAGCTCCTGGTAATCTGTGGTTTCTTTGCAAGACTATGTTAAGCCTGTGTTCACTTTGTAAAGTCAGGTGGATTTCAACTTAGAGAAGCCTAGAGCAGCAGCATTTCAATGTGATTCCAGAGGGAAACTCTTCTGTCAGCAAGTCATCCTCTCAGGAATGTCCACCAGGTAGAGTGGACATTGCTCAGCATGCTTCAGCCTCTTATCTCTGGACTCACCCAACTGTATCTGACCCCACCCCCGCTCTCCAAGCAGGAAGCCCTCCTTGTCAGGGTTCTCCAGCCTCAGGCCTGGAAATGCCCCCAAATCTAAGTTCTAATAGGCAGCTGGGAGGCCTCAGACTATATGTCAATCTAAGCCTGACCAGAGAATGCTAACTAAATAAAACCAACATTTAGATGGCCATTTGACTTCTTATATTTGCATGGATTGCACTTCTTATATTTCACTGGAGCTGAACGCAGAGGGGAGGATGAGCTATTGGCTTCCTAGATGTCACAGATGGTAAGTTTAGCTGGGCAAATCTAATCAACCAAATGTACTTAACTAGAAGAAAGACTGAAAAGAAAGTGAATGGTCAGCCTAAAACCCCATGTAGACTTCGTAAATCCTGTGGAGAATTTGTTTAAAATGCAGGTTATAGGACCTCTCCCTTTAGATTTTGATTGTGGAAAATCTGGGATGACATCTGGGCATTTGAATATTTAAGTTCCCCAGTGAATTTAGATGCAGGTATTTTGAGACCAGACTTTGAGAAACTGTGACCTAGAAGATAAAAGGCCGGGATTTAAAGCACCTAGAGTTGCTGGGGTCATCCAAGCACTGCCAGGTGTATAGTCGTTCTGTGTTGGCTGCATCCCTGCTGTGAATGATGTAGCAAACCACCCTTGTTCCGACTGTGGGCTCATCTACAACCTGCAGCCCACATTTCTACTCCCCTTGTCACTTACCTGCAGGGAGCCAACCTACAGATCTACTGACGTTTGGGCTCTGCTCCATCACAGCTGTCTTTCTCATCATAAACCAATATATTGGCATTCTCTTTTATTTTTATGATTTTGCTCACTATGGGTCACTCCTGAAAGCAGAGCTTCTCCACTTGTGGCCCTGATGAAAACTGTTCTTGGCATTACAGAAACACAGGCTTACTGTCAGCTGATCACTCTCCTCGCGAACCAACAGGTCCAGAAGAATGTTCAGAACAGTAACTTCCTGCCCCAACCATCTGCTGTAATCCCAACAGCATCTATCCTGCTCAGAGCTCCGCCCCCACCCGGCCTTTGTTCTCATCTCCCAGGGCCACCCACGACTTCACCCTCTCCCAGGGCCGTAGGGAGTCCCTCCCTTTACGAGTGCTTTTGACTCCCCACCACCTCTTGTCTTTCAAATTCCTCTCCTCCTCCTCTCTGATCTCTCTTCCCCTCATGGCTTTGGGTCTCCATTGTCAATCATTCAAATCTATCTGCTTTTCTGTTTTTTTCCCACCTGGCAGGATGGAGCTACTGAGTTTCCAGTGTCTGCTGGTGGCGGAATCCGGTTGACAAAAGACCCCTTTCTGTCATCCTGCTTAGCGCATGCCCTATCCAGAGGAGCTGGCTGCATGCCAGACCACAGCGGGAGGGGGAGGGGGGAAAACAGCCGCCCACAAGGTTAAAGCCAGACGCTCAATTCACTCCAGTGAGTGTCACCCTGTGCTGTGTCTTGGCAGCCAGCTGGCTTTCCTGGGTGATGTAGCACTGTGAATCCTCTGAACCACATGCATTAGCATTCACACTGCATCCCCAGTCAAGGGAAAGAGCAGAAGGAAGGCTAAACTAGATTAGACCAATCTGCCTTCACTGGCAGTCCTGGGCTCTTAATAGTGGCAGTGATTTACAGGTTGCCCTTTGAGCTATTTACCTCAATAGATTAGGGACAGGCCCTGAGCAGCTTCTTTTCTTTACTCACCTGTTATTTAAGCCTCTCCTTTGTTCCCTCTATCGAATTGGTCATCATGTCCTGCCAATTTCGGTTGCTACCGTTACTGTTCTAATTGTTCTCATCCTCATTATCTCATAGCCTGGCCCCTGAGAGGGTCTGATTTCTGTGTTGTCTTCTCTCAGCCCCACTAAAGCACTTCTTCCTGGCTTTCTTCACCTCACTTGCTGGCTCAGAACCTATGAGGACAATTAGATCCAGGCGCCCCTTCCGAGGTCTCAACAACCTAGCTCCACCGGACATCCTCCCTCCAGCGTACCCTCCTCTCGGCATGCTGGCCCCAGCTTGGTCCAGTGTCCCAAGGCTTCACCCTCATACCTGCCTGCCATGCCCTCACTTGTACTCTTTGCAAAATTCTACCTCTTTTTAATATGCAAACCTCAAACCTCGCTGTTTCAAGTGGGCAGCTGGGACGCAGTGAGAAAGCACTGGGCATGGTGTCACAGGTCCCAGCTTTCCAGCTTTGAGACCACTTCCCGGCCATGTGACCTTAAGGCAGGGAACTGATATTTTCTGAACTGCAGTGTTAATAGCTAATAATCATACTTTACAGGGTTTTTGTGCTTTCAACCAGTTTGTTAACCTGAATTTGATGAGGGAGAAACAGGAAATGGTTTTATTTTCTCCAGCTCCTATCGTCCACCATGTTATATCACCTCTCCATTCCTGGCTGTTAAACAACAGGTTCAAATTAACTTACAAGGACAAGTTTCACTTTCAAATATTAAAAAATCCCATCCAATTCAAATATACTTCCCTGGTGTCACAGTGGTAAAGAATCTGCCTGCAATGCAGGAGACACAGGTTCGACCCCTGGGTCAGAAAGATCCCCTGGAAAAGGAAATGGCAACCCACTCCAGTATTCTTGCCTGGGAAATCCCATGGACAGAGGAAGCTGGCAGGCTACAGTCTAAGGAGTTGCAGAGTTGGAGACAACTGAGTGACTAAACAACAACAATCCAAATACAGATCTAAAAGCTTCTCCCCCACCCACCTCTTCCCACCAACTCAGCTTGACTCATGGCTCAGGAACCTTTTCACTCCCTATTTCTCTTCCCCTCCTCTTTTGCCTGCTTCTAGGTCTTCTAGAGTCAGGACAGGAGGAAAGAGAAACAGAAGGAAAGTGGCAAAGTCTTCACTTACCTGGCTCTCTCTTAAGACATCTGTGCCCTCTGTCACAACAGAAGACTAAAGCCTGGCTCTTGTGTGGGGTGCCAATGTGTGGATTCTTTGAAGATTCCTCAAGGACCCCTGAAATTCACAGGCCTCTATGGCAGGGGATACATTACCTGCCACTGGCTTCAGCATCACATACCCCCTCATCTTTTTATGTGGATATCTCTCCTTGACAAGAAGGCCTTTTCATTTCAAGGGTTCCATTAGGATGGAAGGAGCCCACTTTTCTTCCCCAGTATCTAGTTGGCCCTGAAAAACCTTGTGTTTCTCTGCCCTACCTGTACCAAGCACACATATTGCCACCTCCATGTTTTCTCTTGTACCCCTGCCCTTGTGGGTGACTGCAATCTAGCCCCACCTTCAGACTCTCCAAGCAAAATGCAGCTCAGTCAGCAGCCAGCTGGGACAGGAGACCCCGTCTCCTCTTGTTGCAGCACCCCAATCATTCTTGGCTCACATCTCATGGAGCTTAGGAGGGGGTGGAGCACAGAACTTAGCTCTAGGTCAACAAGTCAGTAACTCTTCTTCTGTTATGACATTTTCAGCCCTCTCTCTCTTCCAGCCTTCTCTTTACAGAGACCATGGATGGGTAATGGCTGGGAGGGATGAAACACCAGTTTGGCAGCCTCTCAGCTAGTCTTGCAGGGATGTGTCTGACAACTCCAGTTTAAAATGTGGGACTAATAAAAAAGAATGAAATACTGCCATTGGCAGCAACATAAATGGACCCAGAGAATGTAGCACTTTCAGTGAAAGAAGTCAGAGAAAGACAAAATACTATATGATATCACTTATATGTGGAATCTAAAAAAGGACAGGAATGTATATTCAAAACAGAAACATATTCAAAAATAAACGTGTGGTTAACAAAGGGGAGAGGGCGGGAGGGGGGACAAATTAGGGAGACAGGATTAACAGATACAGACTACTATATATAAAATAGATAAGCATCAAGGATTTACTTTATATATGGAATTATACTCATTATCTTATAATAATATATACAATTTATATTGGGTTGACCAAAAAATTCATTCGGGTTTTCTGTAACATCTTATGGGGAAACTCAAACCAATTTTTTGACCAACCCTACATACCTTGTATAATGGAGTATAATCTGCAAAAGTACTGAACCACTATGCTGTACACCCGAAACTACGACAATAATGTAAATCAACTTACACAATTTTTTAAATATAAATTATCATCCATTGTACCGAGATTTGCAGGCCTCAGGAGAAGTCCCTTTGAATATCCATCTTATGTGGAATAAAGCAAAGAATGTCAAATTCTCTATACAGACTCTGGCATAATATACACTCTACAATGGTCATTGCGACGTGCCTGTGCTCTAAGAATGGTAGAAACGGTATAAACATATGAAGTATTCTGATGCTGGTGCTCTGTCAACTCGGTGCAGTATTTGTTATCTATGCACTGTAAAATGAGATCTATTATATGCCATATTTTTCAATTATATATATGCATGGGGCTTCCCAGGTGGCTCAGTGGTAAAAAGAATTCACCAGCCAATGCAGGCATCACAGGAGACATGGGTTTGATCCCTGGTCGGACAGATCCCCTGGAGGAGGAAATGGCAACCCACTTCAATATGCTTGCCTGGAGAATCCCGTGGACAGAGAAGCCTGGTGGGCTACAGTCCATGGGGTTGCAAAGAGCTGGACACAACTGAGCACACACACATGCATATATATGCACTGAATTTTTAATTAGAATGTAAACTTCTTGAAAGCAAATAGTTTTTTCTCTATTCCCCATAACATCAGAAATGGGGTGGGGCATATCATGATGGTTTAATATTGTTGATTCATTTATTCTCTCACTTTTTCTTGCTTGATCTTCAATAGTATTCAATTGAGAATTATATTTTCCTTCCGTGATTTTCTTATTGTTTTGTGGGTACAATTTGCTATAGCAAGGAAGTTGTAAACTTGCTGAGTGTAAGTGTCAAAAAATTTGCTTCTTTGCCATCTCCTGTTCAAACTAATTTAAAGGTGAATAGAAAGGAATGGCAGAGAAGGCAATGGCACCCCACTCCAGTACTCTTGCCTGGAAAATCCCATGGACAGAGGAGCCTGGAAGGCTGCAGTCCATGGGGTCACTGAGGGTCAGATACCACTGAGCGACTTCACTTTCACTTTTCACTTTCATGCATTGGAGAAGGAAATGGCAACCCACTCCAGTGTTCTTGCCTGGAGAATCCCAGGGACGGGGGAGCCTAGTGGGCTGCCATCTATGGGGTCGCACAGAGTCGGACACGACTGAAATGACTTAGCAGCAGCAGCAGAAAGGAATGGACACAAGTTGCAGGAAAAATGTGAGTCCTCATGAGTATATTGGATTGAATATAGAGTTAGGTCATTAGTGATTTTCTGAAGAATAGTTTAAGTCTTGGAGATTCTTACCCAGGATATCAGACTAGTTGAAGATAGGGATTGTAAGCCAAGAGCAGCAAGTCTAGATCAGACTTAAAGGGAAAGAGAGAAGAGTGCTTTCTGAAAAAATTGGGTCAAAGATGGAGAGGGGCTTTGAGCAAGTCTCTAGGTCAAAAGAAGACATGATGTGGTCTGTCTTGGAGGTGACAAGGGGACCAGCATTGAGAGCCTAAGCATTAGACTGGTATAGAACAGATATTCTCATCTGGGGGTGATTCTGCCCCTCAGGGGACATTTAACACTGGCTGGAGACTTTCTTGATTGTTGTGACAGGGGAACTATTGGCATCTAGTGAGTAGTGTTCAAGCACACTGCTAAGCATCCTGCAATGCAAAGGACAGCCAGCCCACTTTCCCTCAAATGGGAAAGAATTCTCTCACCCTAAGTGTCCATAGGACCAAGGATGAGAAAGTGAAAGTCTCTCAGTCGTGTCCGACTCTGCGACCCCATCGACTATACAGTCCATGGAATTCTCCAGGCCAGCCTTTCCCTTCTTCAGGGGATCTTCCCAACCCAGGGATAGAACCTAGGTCTCCCTCATTGCTGGTGGATTCTTTACCAACTGAGCCACCAGGGAAGCCCAAGAATACTGGAGTGGGTAGCCTATCCCTTCTCCAGCAGATGTTCCTGACCCAGGAATCAAACTGGGGTCTCCTGCATTGCAGGCGGATTCTCTACCAACTGAGCTATGAGGGAAGCTCCTCAAGGATGAGAAACCTGAGCCTAGAAAGAGGCCAAATATGAGTATGAAACAGACACCCATTAAAACCAACACAGGTCAAAATCGGGGGTTATTGATGGGATTCAAGGAAATTTCCCAGAACCTGAGTTTAGAGGTACAGCCTCATAGGAACTGGAAAGTGATTTGGAAGACATTCCCTGCCTTGTGCTTACTTTGGGGTCTCAGCTCTCTGCTCACCACCTGACCCCCTCCTTCCACTTTCTGCTTGCCCAGCATGCAGTTTGTGGTTCAAGTCTGTATAGAGATATGAATTGAAATCTTTGTGCCTTTTCACTTTTCAAAGGGAGACCCAGGATGGCCAGTCCTGGCCATTGAAAGGTGTAGCTTTGAGTCAGACTACAATCAGCTATGGCCAGAGGGCAAGATCCTATCCACCACCCACTCAGCAGAACCATGGCAGGCAATGCAAGAAGAGGAAAAATAAAAACAAAATTCAGGCAGAGGGAAGCAAAATGTAAGGAGTTCAAAGCACGTGACCTGAAATCTTGATAAACAGATGGCCAGGTCACCTGCCATGAGTGGGCACTCTGAGAAGAGCTTGCAAAAATGCTTCCCTTTGCTTCGGGGCAGGTGTCAGTTATCAATTTGGTGGTGGTGATTTAATCACTAAGTCTTGTCCAACTTTTGCAAACCCATGTTCTGTAGCCTGCCAGGCTCCTCTGTCCATGGAATTTTCCAGGCAAGAATACTGGAGTGGGTTGTCATTTCCTTCTCCAGGAGATCTTCTCAACCCAGGGATTCAACCTGGGTCTCCTGCACTGCAGGTGGATTTTTTTACCAACTGAGCCAACAGGGAAGCCCATTATCAATTTATTGCCTCTCAATTACAAATACACTCTTTGTTACCTGCTTTCTGAAAATGCAGATGGATCCTTTGCCCAAAGGACAGTGTTAGGCTTTATCAGCATGGTACACTGGGGAGACTTGGAGGAAGAGGCTTTCCTTTCGCGCGCGCGCGAGTGTGTGTGTGTGTGTGTGTGTGTGTGTGTGTGTGTGTGTGTGTGTGTTTATACTATAGCCATAATACAAAGCCGTAGAGGCTGTGAAGTGTTGAACATTACTGGTGCTCCACCTCAGCTAAGTGCCCAGAAATGTAGTCCCTTGCAAACTTGCAGCCCTGGCCTGGTGACCACCTCACTGTGGCCCTCCTGACATAACTCAGCTTGTAATTTACACAGACATACCCACCCACCCACATACATTGTGTTAGACATAAGTAAATGACATCCATGGGATATGAGTGTGTTAGCAATGATCATCTCTACTTGGAATTATGGGTAATTCTTATTTCATTATTACATCTATGTCAGGAATTGAGGCCACAGAAGAGTTATGAATTCTCAAATTTTCAAAGATAATCTGCCTTCTCCTATCTTTTAGAAAGAGAAAATCCCCCAAGTAAAACTTGTATATGTCAGTAGGTTAATTTCCCTCAGCACAGAAATGCTAAGTTGAGCTCTTATGTTGTTTTGGACTCCATGAAATACACAGAAGTGGAACAGTCACTTCATGTTTGCTATTTACCTACTATTTACCTTGCAATGACCACCCACCTGGAAGG
Source organism: Bos grunniens (assembly GCF_055505025.1). Lineage (NCBI taxonomy): Eukaryota > Metazoa > Chordata > Mammalia > Artiodactyla > Bovidae > Bos > Bos grunniens. The sequence continues at coordinate 13,357,989 of NC_141190.1, forward strand.
ATATTGTACATAGAAAAATATAACTTTTATTTCTTTCTCAAAACTTGGGAGGTAGGAGGAGAAATTAAAAGGAATGTGGAATGCAAGCAAATAGGAGTAATTATATGTGCAAAATCATTCTTTGAGGGTATTTCATTTTTGCCCTTGCAAATTATGTTCTGGAACCACACAGGATGATTGGCATATACCCCGGATCTATACCTTAATTGACTCATTGATTTTGGTGTTCCTCGAAGGAAAGACTCAGGAGAGAGAGGGAAGTGGTATATTAGGAATGAGGGTTGCCTTTGTAACAGCAATTCTCCTAAAATTCTTGTTAAGCCCAAACTCTCTGCCCTCTTTTCTGTGAGTTAGAAATGTTTGTCTTTAACGCCAAAATAAATTTATTCTTTGGCATTTAAGAGAAATACCCAAGTAACTTAATCTCAATGTGTTAAATCAATTTCAATTTCTGGAAAGTGAAGGAGTATGTACATGTGTGTGTGTGTGTGTGTGTGTATAAACCCCTTTCCAAGTCTCTTGGATTGTATTGACACCATTGTTATTTCTTGAGAATAGATTTTTCCGAAGTCGCCCACTCATATTTTGAAACTTGCCAGGATTTGAAATAATTTGGTGCTAAAATTATCCTTGGAGAAAAAGTTCTACACACCAAACGTTCACCCCAAAAAAGGACTCTAAAATGCAAATGTTTGGTTGTTTCTGCCAGGAATCAAGGTTAGAGAAGAAGAGACTGCATCCGTGCCCAAGTTAGGGAGGCGAAAAAATCTGCTCTGTTATCTCACAGCACTCCATCGCCACCGTGGCTTGGAAGCATATTTATCACACTGCTGTGGTGCTCACTTACCTCACTTCTGGCATTCTGATTTTTGCAAGGTCAGTTGTGTCTGACTCTTTTGAAACCCCATGGACTGTAGCCCACCAGGCTCAGGATTTTCCAGGCAAGAGTACTGGAGTGGGTTGCCATTTCCATCCCCAGGGGATCTTCCCGACCCAGGGATTGAACCTATGTCTCCTGCATTGGCGAGCTGATTCTTTACCACTGAGCCACCTGGCAAGCCCAAGCACTCCCTTTGAGAATAAGCAAAGGGAGAAGTGAATCTATGATGTCCACATGCACTGAAGAGCTGGGTTGCATGGATAGGATGGGCAAATGCAGAGTGAATAAATGAGCCCTATTGTTAGCAAAGCATCTTTTGCTACTTTTTAAGGTAGTTTTTGTCATCTAGAAAATGCACACGTTTAAGGAAAAATATTGATACATCACAGGACTATCTATGTATATAAAACAGTATTGGCACCATGACTCCATGGACAAATATCATTACTATGATTAGGGTTAGAGAAATTGGTGACTTAATTTTCTTTCATTTTTAACTGGAACATGGCTAAGTTATTTTGGAGAGTGGTAATGGTTTGTCTAAGAAACTTCAGTTACCTGGGCTACAAAGCCTATTCATCTCCCAGCACCACATCGACCATACACATAAATATGACCAAATGTGACAGCCTAGAAGATTTATTTGATTACAAATGTGGACTTCATCATCTAACCTCAATAATTTGTGTTCCCTCTTTCTGGAAAAGTCCCACTCCAGCACCCTTCTCTACCACCCTCGTTCTTTCTCAACCCCTCACCCCCCATGCGTATTTCCTTTCATTATTCACAAGAGAAACTCTGTATTCTTTCCAACTCGCTTTACCTCCCCCTCTTACTCCAAGAACCAACTTAAATTAAGTGCCCTTCTTCTGTGCTCCTTTAAAACCTTCCACCTGCATTACAGCACCTTTCAAACTGGTTTTCTTATCAGCCTCACCCTACCTGGCTGAAGGGGCTTCTGGAGGGCAGGGATTAAGTGCTTTACTCTCAGCATTTCATTTGGCACAGGGCAGATTCTCAGTCAACTGTGGGTGAGAGATGTTAAGATGAACTTCCTCACAGGGTTGGCCAAGGATTCAATGAGATGAGGCTTATGAGATTGAGTGTCAAATGGTAAGGTGCTTTCTGGATGTTAGGTAGTTCTGGCAAAATGGAAAAACGTAAGTTATTACACTGTGCTCAGGTTTAAGTAGAAGTTTGGGGCAGCATATGTTTGTTACAATGAATGAAGGGTGTTGGGAAAGGACTGAATCTTTACTGGTCACTTTCTGTTGGCCAAGTAAACTTTTCATGTATTCTTATTAATTCCTCCAGCAATCCTGGAGGTAGATGTTCATACCTCCATTTTACAGATGAGGAAACTGAAGCTCAGAAAGACCAAGATATTTGCAATATCACACAGCTAGTACATGGTAGAGCCAAGATTTTTTCCCAATCTGTCTGCCTTCAGAACCCAAGTTTGCCCCCTACAGGATGCTGCTTTTGCAGAGGAAAGAATCTTGGGTCATAGATTACAATCACACCTCCATCCCTCCACCCTTCCACAGACCTGGGAAGGGGGTGTGGAATGGACATCAGGAGAATTGCCTAAGGCATGCATCTCAGTGGCAGAGCTGGGGATGGTCCAGGACTCTGCACAATTGTGGACTAGAAGTCCAGAAGCCAGAAAGGTGCTAATCTTCTGCACAGCAAAAGGCAAAAGATATTCCCACAATGTCAGTCAGTAAATACACTGGAATTGGAGTCTGACAGTTACTTGTATTTTTCAAACTCTGATTTTTTTCTTCCAGCAAATTAAGGAACATAGGAATTTTTAAAGGGATGGTAAAAGAAAGTCAGTATTATATATCCAGGAAGGGGAAGATGGAAACTAGACTGTATGTCAAAACAGTGATCTGTATTATCATTGTGTATTTTCTAATTTACATTTATTATAAATTTATATATTATAAAACTGTATTTTGTATCATATGTAATTTATTGTTCGGATCATGCTAGAGCAGAATCTTGACTCCAATATAAATATCTATTTGATTAGTTTGTCCCAATCTTTCTAATATACAAAATGCAGTAAGTTTGTGAAGTCTTTTGCGGGGATTCAGGATTATAACAACAGGATGAAGCAAGTTTGAATCTCACGTGAAAGGCACCTGACTGTCACCTGAACACATTATGCATTTTAATAGTTAATAAAGGACTAACTTCCTTTACTCGGGCTGCTCCGTCAGTCTTGAAGCCACACACACACACACACACACACACACACACACACCTGGGAAACTCCTATGAATTTTTAAGGTGTTGCGTAACTGTTAATTTGTTTGAAAAGCCCTTCCAGACACACTTAACAGGGAATTAGTTGCTTTCCCATCTGCGCACTCACAGGTCTTTGTACGCACTTCTCTGTTAGTTCCTCTTCACACTATGCTATGGTTAAATACCTCTACTGTCAGGCCAAGAAATAAGCAAGAGCATAAACTGTGTCTTAAATGTCTCAGTCTTCTCAGAACCTACCGCAATGCTAAGTATACAACAGATGCTCAATAAACATTGAATAAAACTAAACAGAAATGTTTATTGCACGTACACCCTCATGATACCACTAGAGGGCAATGTAACCAAGAGAACTGTGCACCACCAATGCAGTGCCAGGATGAGTAAGAAAAGCAGCTTTTTAAAAAATGTATATTATTTCCCAGATGTTCTTTGTATTTTTTGCCATGTCTTTTACTCAATCCTGTATTTAGGTTTGAGGAAACATTCCACAAATTTAGAAAGAACGCTAAACAGAGGCTAAGTGCCAGAGTGCAGAGACTGGGGATTACAGCTCTCTGACCTGGGGGAGAAGAAACTACCAATTACAGGTGTGACTGGAGATGTTCTTCCTTCCTCTCAGATATAAAGCAGTTATTTAATACTAGAGCTGGATCTCTTCACGTTTTAAAATGCTTGATCCTCCATATTAACCTCAGTGTAAAGTTCAGCATCAGTGCATTCAAGAGAAAACTGAGGGGCAAAGAATACATACAAGGAGCACATATGGGTCACGTGCTGCGAAAATACAAATGGAGAGCAACCTTCAGTCTAATAAATACTTCCTGCCTGTTTATTTCTGAGGTACATCAGCTCTACAGCTGGTTTTACTTCTGTTTAGATATCAAACCATAGATGGGGCAAGAATTCAAGGGGCAAGTTTCTCGTGAAACACCTCTTCTGTAGAATGTGAATAAACTTCAGAGCAAAGTCCACTCAGTGGTCACTGCTATAACGCCAGATGATGCTTCCTCCAGGAAACACTGCTGCCCCTTCCAGCTTCAGGTAAGCTCATCACCTATTTCCTTCCATGGTTCTCTGTGCTCCCCTGATAACTCCCCTCACATCTCCCTCGTGCTGTATTTATGTGAGTGCAAGCCTTTGCTCCCCTCCTACACCAGAATTCCTCCAGGATCATAGTACGTTTGTTCATCCTCATAAGCCAAAGAGTATCTATTAATATTGTACATATAGTTGGTGTTTGGTAAAGTTTAATTAAACTGAATGGAATTGAGTTCGTGTTCCAATAACTGTGAATCTGAAGCCTGTTTTTTCAGCCTGTTCCCACTTTCTCTTCACACAGCTGATTTAGCAGTAGCACTTATCAGTTTTAAATTTGGAAAGATTTTTGGTTGATTAAAAAACTTCTTAGCATAAACATTTAGAGCCAATACCACAATTTAGCTAACAGTTACAGACTTATTTAATCCAACTAATTACCCTCATCTATATGTCTAGAGGTGGGGTGTGGACAAACATGTTTTCATCAAAACAGATTAATAACTAATGTCCTTTTTATTGCTTTCCCCTGTCCATGAAGCCTATGATTTGAGTGATCTGTCGATCTAACTTCATTTACATAGAAGTTTATCATTATTATCTCTCTAATGTGTTCAAAACACAAGTAATTGGCAACAGTTGAATAATTGATGTTATAATACCAACTTGATATAATCCTGGCCCAAGTCATTTGTTTGTTTTTTTGAAAAACACTTATTAAGTGCCCATTGGGTACCAGCTTCTATTCTTGGGGATAATGGTGAAAAAGAAAGAAAACACTCCTGCCCAAGTGGTGCTTATATTCTAGTGGGGCTAGAAACAGAGAAAGTTGATGGTTATCAAGATCAAGTATATCTGTACAGCAGTATTTGATAATAAATGTATGATGATGTAAACTTTTCAAAATTTAAAATAGCTTGTGGTTTCACACTGCTTCCTGTGTCTAGAGACCTTCTTGGCCCAGGGAACTGGTGCACCAGATACACTGAATTTCCTTCTACCTTAAGTAGTCTGGTCACATTTTTCCTGACTCTATCAGTTTTCTATCGCAATGTAAAAAAATATCACAAACTTAGAGGTGTAAGGCAACACCCAAACTCACAGTTCTGTAGGGCAGAGGTCCAGGCTGGCTTGGCTGCATTCCCTGGTTGGCTGGGCTGTCTTCTTAGGGCCTGGCAAGGCTGAGGTCAGGTGTCAGCCTTGTGTGGAGGCTCTGAGGAGATCCCACTTTTAAACTAATTCAAGCTATTGGCAGAATTCAATTCTTCGCAGTTGTAGGCCTGAGGTCACTGTTTCCTGGCTGGCAGTCACTGTGACCACTCTCATAGCTCCTTTAGGATGCTTACATTCCTTCTCATGTTCTCTTCTACAATCATGGCCAGCAATGGCGCACCACATCCTGCTCACGCTTTGAATCTCTACAACGTTTGCTGCTGCTCAGAGAAAGCCCTCGGCTTTTCGGGGCCTGTGTGATTAGATGAGGTCCACCTAGAGAACCCTTGTCTTAAGGTCAGCTGTACTACATTAACACAATCATGGGAGAGAGCACGCCTCATATTCACAGGGGCTGGGATTAGGGTGGGACATTTGGGGGGAGCATTTCAGAAAGCCTACCTACTCCACTGACCAGTGGGAATTTCTGCTTCAAGTAATCAGTCTTTCAGAGACCTTTGTTGCCAGACAGAAAGATTTCAGACCTGTGCCACAGATAAGGTTTTTAGAATCATATAGGATTATTTTATTTAATCAAAGGAAAGTCTTTTAGAAGTGCATGTTGAAATTTTATAGAAACTCTTTTAAGATTTTTTTGGTCCCTTTTTCTTCATGTCCTTTCCTTAGAAAATATCTATTTAGGAAACTGACAGGTAATCACAGGTTCAATGAGTACCTTCAAGTAAAAGATATATTAATGAGTTGTCATTTATAGAAATCTTTTTATGGCTAGTCCTCCAAAGTATATTAATAAATGATACAATTTTCTTCTGTCCATTTTGGATCTACCATTCATTAAATTTTAGTATCTCAGTATTTCATCAACAGAATAGAAATATGGTGAGTTGATGTAACAGGGAAAAAAAACTTTATATTCTAATAGAAATTAATCACTAAAGGGATGTTGCCTTTAAGCTTAAATTATACATAATGGCCTGTCTCTGCTTCCCAGGTAATGAACATTAAGTTAAAATACTCTTGTTTAGCTGACAAGAAAGCTCCTGACCAGGCTCACCTGTGAATGACTGCAGGGAGGAAGAAATGAACACTTCCCCACCTGAAGCTGATGGGACCCAGGAAATGTTTGAGTTTACGCTCTCCTCTTTTAGTAATAAAGGAGCCTGAATTCTAACTCAGGCAAGATGGTTCTTTGGGACACGAGTCCACTATCTTCTCGGTCTGCTGGCTTTCCAAATAAAGTCACTGTTCCTTGACCCAGCATCTCATCTCTTAATTTAGTGGCCAGTCATTTAATAAGCAGTATGAACTTGGACTCAGTAACAATATCTGAAAGGGCAAGATGATGATAAGAGTTCATATAAATTTTATGCAGCATTTTTTACTTCAATGGAGTTGAAGTGTAAAGGAACTTTTAGCTTTGTTTAAATGTTCTGATCTGTTGACTATTTATGGTGACAGTTCAATTTTCACTAAGTAATGATCACTTAAAACTCTTTTTCTCCACTTCACCACATAAGAGGAATAACAATGGTTGTTGTGGTTGCAGTGAAATCATTTCTTACGCTAGCAGAGCAGGAAAATGTATGATTTTAAGTTTCAGAAACATTTATCCTTGACAGATGCATTATGGACAAATGAGTCAAACCTTCAAAATACAACTCATTAAATGTAATTTAGTTAAACATTTTTGTATTAACCTACATATTGTGGCTCAGCTGGTAAAGAATCCGCCTGCAATGCAGGAGACTTGGGTTCGATCCTTGGTTTAGGAAGATCCCCTGGAGAAAGGAAAGGCTACCCACTCCAGTACTTTGGTCTGGAGAATTCCATGGACTATATGGTCCATGGGGTTGCAAAGAGACACAGCTGAGCAACTTTCATTACATTACATATTTTCCTTAGGGATTTTTAAAACTAAGCTAATGATGCAATCACCTCTACTCTGAAAATGATACCTATCCAATTGTATTAGACTAGGTCCATCACCACCTACTTTAAAATCACTTGCAGTAACTTGTTTAAAATGAGGATTCCTGTGGCCATGTCAGTTACAATAGCTAGGACTTATATCACTGCAAGTAATGACAACAACTTAACAAAAAAACAAACAAAAACACCACACACACAGCTGTTTCTTAAGAGAAACAAAAGTTAATGAGCCAAAGGAATTAAGTGGCTCATCAATGTCATTAAACATTTGGTCCCATTTTCTCCTTCCTCTCTGCACTCCATGGTGTCAGCTTCATTCTGCAGAGTGGTATCCCTAACTCCCTGGAAACTTGCTTCCTATACCACATCTTGGAAGGGAGGAGGTTGTTCCTGCAAGTTGTCTATGTAAGGACGTGCTGCTGCTGCTGCTGCTGTTAAGTCACTTCAGTCGTGTCTGACTCTGTGCGACCCCATAGACAGCAGCCCACCAGGCTCCCCTGTCCCTGGGATTCTCCAGGCAAGAACACTGGAGTGGGTTACCATGTCCTTCTCCAATGCATGAAAGTGAAAAGGGAAAGTTAAGTCGCTCAGTCGTGTCCGACCCTCAGAGACCCCATGGACTGCAGCCTACCAGGCTCCTCCATCCATGGGATTTTCCAGGCAAGAGTACTGGAGTGGGATGCCATTGCCTTCTCCAATGTAAGGACGTGTCCTCCCCTAAAAGTTCTCAGAACGCACTTCTTCACCTCACATTAGGTCATGGGCCCATTCCCAAGCCAAATACCGTGATGCAGAAGTGGAACTGTGCTGATGAACTCTGAGCAGTGTGTCCACCCACATGACCAGACATCGAGACATGGTCTCCTCAAGCACACTGGGTGGGGATGGGAAGTGTGCATTTACCAAAAGATGGGAAAATAGATATTGGGAAGACTCCACAACACCTACTCTACTTCCAAGACTGAACAGGCACACAGGTGGTACATTTACAAAAATTCTAGACATTTTAGAGTACATTTACAAAAATTCAGAATTTTTTTTACAAAAGTTGACTACATGTTGACTGCTTGCATGAAGGCCTACCCTTCCCCTGTTCCCACCTGAGGATTTTGCAATTTGACAGTCTTAATCTCTGGGTGAAGTCTGAAAATCTACATTTTAAAAACCTACCAAGAGAGTCGGCTACACATGAAAGTTTGAGGAACATGGCACTACACTGTAAACCTCCGGGGATAGTTTCATACTTTTGTATCCTGAGCACCCAAGTCCAATATGTTGCCTGCTGAATAGTAAGTGATCAGTAACACTGGCTAATTGATGACTGAATTATCAATTTTATCAACCAGATAAAGGTAGTCAAGTAACTGAGCAGGACCTGATGGGGCCTCCCCAGAATAAGTCCCTGCCAAGTCCTTGGGCTACCTTTGTCTGCAGAAAAATTTTAGTCAAAGAATAAATTGAGTCAGAGAAGTGAGAAGATGCAGAAAGAAAGGAAAACAATCAAGCAAGACAAAATAATAATACTTTAGCCATTAAACAAAGTCAAGGACCTTTAGTTAACCACAGATAATACTCTGAGCCATATCCTTTGAGCTGTTTTGCAGATACTGAAACCCCCACCAGGCGGAAGAAGTTCACTGTAAGCTACCCATAGGCACGTAGACCCCAGACCAGTTGAAACCAGAAGGTTGATGATGCTGACTCCCAATTATATCACCATCAACCAATCAGAAGAATGACAACGAGCTGATCACACACCCAAAACCCCTCTCCCTCACCCTGTCTTTATGAACCTTTCCCTGAAAGCTTGCAGGGAGTATGGGCCTTTTAAGCACTAGCTGCCTGGATTCCTTGCTTGGTGCACTACAAGAAAGCTATTCTTTTCTACTTCACCCAAAATTTGTGAGATTTAATCCAGCACTGGTATACAGAGGCTGAGTTCCAGCAACAGTCGGGAAGGCCTTCTAAAATTAAACCTTTCCATGGCACAGTTTCTACAGTGGGAGATAGCTGAGGGCATTGACATTCATCCTGCCTTTTCTGGGCTTATAGCCTGGTGTCCCATCTGCAGTGACAGACAAGAAAATACAACCTTCTAATAGAACTATCACAAAGCATCCAAAATCATCCTTAAAAATGGGTTTCCAAAAGAGGTTTGTAATCAGCATAAACATAAAAGCATATGAGTATTAACGTAGTTAAGGAACTTCTTTCATCTTGAACTTTTTACCGTGTTGCTTTTTTTTTTCCAAGTAGATGTTTTAGCGCCATTTAGCACTCTGTCACAAAGCAAAGCTCTTGCATGGTGAAAAGAAGGGTCAGATTTAAGAAACAATGGTTCATGATCATCAGAATGAATTAGTACAGACTCTCAAGCCAGGAGCTCCTTGACATTCTGGAAGGTGTCCTCATGCTAGCAATCCCATCATGGGGTCCCACTATCCTGTTGCTAATAAAGTGACTCGACTTCAGCTTCCTGTGAAGAAAACATGACAGAAATAGGGTCATTCCCAGGAAGGCTTAATGCCTCGCCTTTGATTTTGGAGGAAATTTACCATGTGAGTACATCCCCCGAATGCTAACACCTTCACCAAACTGACGGTGGCTTAGCATTCATGTTAGCATTAGTAGCTCAGTTGTGTCTGACTCTTTGTGACCCCATGGACTGTAGCCCACTAGGTTCCTCTGTCCATGGAATTTCCTAGGCAAGAACACTGGAATGAGTTGCCATTTCTTTCTCCAGGGGATCTTCCCAAACCAGGAATCAAACCTGGGTCTCTCACATCGCAGGCAGATTCTTTACCACCTGAGCCACTGGAATCCCAATTACATATTTGCCTGCCCTTCAGAAATAAACTGTAATACCTGACGTATTTAAATGTAAGATTTACTCAAATCTTTTGAGAATATCCTTTGATTCTCCCCTGATCAAAACATGACTGTAACATAATAACATTTGCAGAGCCTCAAAAAGCAGGGTCTCAGTGAAACATTAAACATTCGTCCATTAAAAAGTATTTGTTGAACCTGTGGGCCAGCAGTCTTCAAAAGGCTGGGGATCCTCTGTATCTGTCCTCAAAAACAACTAGCGGCAAGAGAAATTGTTAGCCGAAGATGCTGAACCTGGATTGCCATCTTAATAAAGGATGATTAATTCAGTATCTAGTAGGAAATGGCCTGTTAAGATGTCAAGCAAGAGGGAGGTGGTAGGTAAGCCCTCAGTAGCCATCCTTAATCATGGCTAAACCTATGCAGTTACAAAATCCGTGTATGTGTGTGTGTGTGAGTGAGTCACTGAATCATGTCTGACTCCTTTGTGACCCGATGGACTGTAGCCTGCCAGGCTCCTCTGTCCATAAGTGGTACACAGTAACAGGACATCAAAGGGAATAAAATGCACAACTGTCCCTGCCAGAAATATTTTTTGAGCAACTATTCTTTGTGCTTTGTGGGGAATAAAGAGATGAATCTGCACGGTTTACTGGGCGACTCCTTCATTTCCCCAGGTATAAAATGGGGACAAGTTGCTATTCTCTGGCAATATTAAAAGTGGGTTCCTAAGAAGAATCTATGAACCAGTCCTTGGAAAGTGTTTAGCAGATTCTTTGGTACCCAGCGAGAGCTCATTAATTGGATTTGTTAAAATGCTTCATAATTCAAAAGGCACTTCTGTACGTTTCCTCATTTTGCTTCACAACACCCATGCAAGGACCAGGAAACAAACTAAAGGACAGAGTGACTTTGCCATGACCGCAAAATAGTTAAAAATAGGAAAAACCAGAACTAAGAGCCAACTTTCACAAGTCTTAACTTTTCCCAGTATTTTGAGTTGAAATATAGAGGCATCTTTTCTAATTCCAAACAATAAAGTTTGTGCTTTTGTAAAGGTTACTACAATTTCCAAAAATCTTAGAATTAAGACAAGAGATTTTACTTTATTAGGATTGTGTCTTCATAACTGAAACAACATGTTTAACCTGTAGGGATTCAACCAATTAACTAGTTTGAGGATCAACTAAGAAAAAAAATTGTGGATTCATATGTGTGCAAGCTGAATATACAAGAAATGTGTTTAACCAAAATGAGAGAAAAACCACATATAGATAATTCAAGCTGGTGTATAAGCTCCCCAATTTCAAAAACATTCCAAATTCCTTCTGTCTGTCCACTAACCAAAATGAGAGAAAAACCACATATAGATAATTCAAGCTGGTGTATAAGCTCCCCAATTTCAAAAACATTCCAAATTCCTTCTGTCTGTCCACTACACTCCCCAGAGTCCTTTAACATTCATCCTCATGTTTGCAGACTCATGGTCATAAGATTATAGCACCACATCCACACATCGAACCCTCATTTCAAGCAGGACAAAGGTAGCAAAAACTTCCCCTAAACCATCCAGCTTACACCTCATTGGTCAGAATTATGTCAGATGCCCACCTTTAACTGCAAGGAAGTCCAAAAAAGAAACCCCTCTTAACTGTGCAGATTCCCAACCACATTAAAACCAGGTTCTGCTAGCAAGATAAAAGGAAAGAATGAATAGCAGTGTCTGCCATTCGGACTTGTTTTCATGCCTTCAACAACCTAAGGACATACAGAGCTTCTGTTAACTTAGACCCATGAAAACTTGAAATAGGTGAATCATATGTGGAATGCTTTTACTGTGCCGTTTATTGTTTTATTGGGATTTGTTTTTTTGTCTCCTGTGAGTGGAAAACAAATATAAAATTGGGATTAAGATTTAAAAGAGGTATAAATACAGGTACCTAGTTATCGTTATTTCTTTGGAAACATCTAAGGAGGGCATCCAAAACCAATTTGAAAACATACACGGATTTCAACTTTTACTGCCATTAACATTTTCTTCTCCACAGCAACAGACTAGGGTCATTTCCACACAGCACTAGGCTAAAACAAGATGCAGTCAAATGTAGTTTGTCTCATTTACTTCTGTGAAAATGCAAATTTCTGTGAAAATAGTAAAGAAAAGAACCCAACCACCACCTCCAAAAGAAACTGTTTAGTCTTTTAGGTTTAGCCTTTCAGAGCTCATTTAAACCTGTCCTCATTATTTTGGAAATGTTTGCTTGCATATATTCTGAAGAAGGAAATGAATGGTGGTGGTGGTTTGGTTGTTAATTCATGTCTGACGCTTGGAACCCCATGGACTGTAGCCTGCCAGGCTCCTCTGTCCATGGGATTTCCCAGGCAAAAATACTGGCGTGGGTTGCCATTTCCTCCTTCAAGGGACCTTCCTAACCCAGGTCTTATGCATTGCAGATTCTTCACCCCTGAGCCACCAGGGAAACCCTAAGATATAATAAAGTTAATTAATAAAGAATTTGGGAGCTGACTATTCTTTTAAAGTTCATATGTGACTCTAGAGCTGTGCTGTCCAATATGGTGGCCACTAGTCCCATTTGGTTACTCTAATATAAGTTAACTAAATGACCACAATTTAAAATTCAGTTTCTCGGTCACAATAATCCCATCTCAAGTACTCAGTAGCCACATGTGGCCAATGGCTACATACAGAACAGTACAGATAGAGAACATTTCCACCACAGCAGGAAGTTCTACTGGACCGTGCTAGAAAATCTAGACTTTTAAGAAGCAAAACCAGACAGAATCATCTAAATGAGTTCAGCTCAATAAAGACGATGCGAATGGAATTTTCAGTTCAGTTCAGTTCAGTTGCTCAGTCATGTCTGACTCTTTACAACCCGATGAACCGCAGCACGCCAGGCCTCCCTGTCCATCACCAACTCCCGGAGTCCACCCAAACCCATGTCCATCGAGTCGATAATGCCATCCAACCATCTCATCCTCTGTTGTCCCCTTCTCCTCCTGCCCTCAATCTTTCCCAGCATCAGGGTCTTTTCCAAGAATGGAATTTTACTCAACCATAAAAAAGAATGAAATAAACCTGGAGAAGGAAATGGCAACCCACTCCAGTATTCTTGCCTGGAAAAGTCCATGGACAGAATAGCGTGGCAGACAGTAGTACATGGGGTTACATGACTGAGCACACATGCATGAGGGCAGAGGGAGATGGGCTGGTAGCAATAAACTGGTAGAACTAAAAAAAAAAAAAAAATGAAATAAGGCCATCTGCAGCAACAGTGATCAACCTAGAGATTATCATATTAAGTGAAGTAAGTCAGAAAGACAAATATATGATATCACTTATATGTGGAATATTAAACATTATTCAAATGAACTTATTTACTAAACAAAAATAGACCCATAGACATAAGAAACAAACTTTGTTGTTGTTCAGTTGCTCAGTCATGTCCGACCCTTTGTGACCCCATGGACTGCAGCACACCAGGCCTCCGGGTTCATCACCAACTCCTGGAGCTTGCTCAAACTCGTGTCCATCAAGTAGGTGATGCCATCCAACCACCTCATCCTCTGCTGTCCCCTTCTCCTCCTGCCTTCAATCTTTCCCAGCATCAGGGTCTTTTCCAATGAGTCATCTCTTCACATCAGGTGGCCAAAGTATTGCAGCTTCAGCTTCAGCATCAGTCTTTCTAAAGAATATTCAGGACTGATTTCCTTTAGGATTGGCTGGTTTGATCTCCCTGTAGATCAAGGGACTCTCAAGAGACTTCTCCACCACAACTCAAAAGCATCAATTGTTCCTAGCCTTCTTTATTGGAGAAGGCAATGGCACCCCACTCCAGTACTCTTGCCTGGAAAATCCCATGGTTGGAGGAACCTGGTGGGCTGCAGTCCATGGGATCGCTAGGAGTTGGACACAACTGAGCGACTTCACTTTCACTTCTCACTTTCATGCATTGGAGAAGGAAATGGCAACCCACTCCAGTGTTCTTGCCTTGAGAATCCGGAGCCTGGTGGGCTACCGTCTGTGGGGTCGCACAGAGTCGGACACGACTGAAGCGACTTAGCAGCAGCAGCAGCAGCCTTCTTTATGGTCCAATTCTCACATCCATACATGACTATTGGAAAAACCATAGCTTTGACTGGACAGACCTTTGTTGGCAAAGTAATGATTCTGCTTTTTAATATGCTTTCTAGGATTGGCTGCAGTCACCATCTGCAGTGATTTGGAAGTCCAAGAAAATAAAGTCTGCCACTGTTTCCATTATTTCCCCATCTATTTGCCATGAAGTGATGGGACTGGATGCCATGATCTTCGTTTTTTGAATGTTGAGTTTTAAAACAGCTTTTTCACTCTCCTCTTACATTTTCATCAAGAGGCTCTTTAGTTCCTCTTCACTTTCTGCCATAAGGGTGGTGTCATCTGCATTATCTGAGGTTGTTGATATTTCTCCTTGCAATCTTGATTCCTGCTTCTGTTTCATCAAGCCCAGCATTTCTCATGATGTACTCGGAATATAAGTTAAATAAGCAGATGGACAATATACAGCCTTGGACAATATACTCCTTTCCCAATTTGGAACCATCTGTTGTTCCATGTCTGGTTCTAACTGTTGCTTCTTGACCTGCATACAGATTCCTCAGGAGGCAAGTAAGGTGGTCTGGTCTTCCCATCTCTTAAAGAATTTTCCAGTTTGTTGTGATCCACACAGTCAAAGTCTTTGGTGTAGTCAATAAAGCAGACGTTTTTCTGGAATTCTCTTGCTTTTTCCATGATCCAAGGGATGTTGGCAATTCAATCTATGGTTCCTCTGCCTTTTCTAAATCCACCTTGAACATCTAGGAAGTTCTCAATTCACATACTGTTGAAGCCTCACTTGGAGAATTTTGAGCTTTACTTTGCTAGCATGTGAAATGAGTGCAACTGTGAAGTAGTTTGAGCATTCTTTGGCATTGCCTTTCTTTGGGACTGGAATGAAAACTGACCTTTGCCAGTCCTGTGGCCACCGCTGGAAAGTTTTCCATATTTGCTGGCATAATGAGTGCAGCACTTTCACAGTATCATCTTTTAGGATTTGAAATAGCTCAGCTGGAATTCCATCAGTTCTGCTAGCTTTGTTCACAGTGATGCTTCCTAAGGCCCACTTGGTTTTGCACTCCAAGATGTCTGGCTATAGGTGAGGGATCACACCATTGTGGTTATCTGGGTCATCAAGATCTTTTTTTGTGTAGTTCTTCTGTGTATTCTTGCTACCTCTTCTTAGTATCTTCTGCTTCTGTTAGGTCCATACTGTTTCTGTCCTTTATTGTGCCCATCTTTGCATGAAATATTCCCTTCGTATCGCTAATTTTCTTGAAGAGATCTCTAGTCTTTCCCATTCTATTGTTTTCTCTATTTCTTTGCAGTGTTCACTTAGGAAGGCTTTCTTGTCTCTCCCTGTTTACCTTTGGAACTCTGCGTTCCGATGGGTACATCTTTCCTTTTCTCATTTGCTTTTTACTTCTCTTCTTTTCTCAGCTATTTGTAAGGCCTCCTCAGACAACCATTTTACCTTTTTGCATTTCTTTTTCTTCAGAGTGGTTTTGATCATAGCCTCCTATACAGTGTCATGAACCTCTGTTGATAATTCTTCAGGCACTCTATTAGATCTAATCCCTTGAATCTATTTGTCACTTCCACTGTATAATTGTCAGGGATTTGATTTAGGTTGTACTTCAGTGGCCTAGTGGTTTCCCCTACTTTCTTCAAAGTAAGTCTGAATTTGGCAATAAGAAGTTCATGATCTGAGCCACAGTCAGCTCCTGGTCTTGTTTTTGCTGACTCGGTAGGAATTCTCCATCTTCGACTGCAAAGAATATAATCAATCTGATTTCAGTATTGAGCATCTGATGATGTTCACGTGTAGTCTCTTGTGTTGTTGGAAGACGGTGTTTGCTATGAATAGTGCGTTCTCTTAGCAAAACTCTGTTAGCCTTTGCCCTGCTTCATTTTGTACTTCAAGGCCAAACTTCCCTGTTACTCCAGGTATCTCTTGACCTCCTACTTTTGCATTCCAGTCCCCATGATGAAAAGGACATCTTTTTTTGGTGTTAGTTCTAAAAGGTCTTGTAGGTCTTCCTAGAACCATCAACTTCAGCTTCATCGGCATTAGTAATTTGGGCATAGACTTGGATTACCTTGATATTGAATGGTTTGCCTTGGAAATGAACAGAGATCATTCTCTCCTTTTTGAGATTGCACCCAAACACTGCATTTCAGGCCCTTTTGTTGACTACGAGGGCTACTCCATTTCTTTTAAGGGATTCTTGCCCACAGAACTAGATGTAATGGTCATCTAAATTAAATTTACCAAAAGGGAAAGGGGATGGGGAAGGATAAATTAGGAATTTGTGATTAAAAGATACACACTACTATATATAAAATATATAAAAAGTACTATTGTATAGTACAAAGAACTATATTCACTATTTTGTAATAACTTAAAATAGAAAATAATCTGAAAACTGAATGATTTTGCTATACACCTGAAATACTGTAAATCAACTGTCAGCTCAGTACAGTCTCTCAGTCGTGTCTGACTCTTTGTGACCCAATGAAACACAGCATGCCAGGCCTCCCTGTCCATCACCAACTCCTGGAGTTCACCCAGACTCATGTGCATCAAGTTGGTGATGCCATCCAGCCATCTCATCCTCTGTCATCCCCTTACCCTCCTGCCCCCAATCCCTCCCAGCATCAGGGTCTTTTCAAATGAGTCAACTCTTCTGATGTGGCCAAAGTATTGGAGTTTCAGCTTCAGCATCAGTCCTTTCAATGAACACTCAGGACTGGTCTCTTTAGCATGGACTAGTTGGATCTCCTTGCAGTTCAAGGGACTCTCAAGAGTCTTCTCCAACACCACAGTTCAAAAGCATCAATTCTTCGGTACTCAGCTTTCTTTCTAGTCCAACTCTCAAATCCACACATGACCACTGGAAAAACCATAGCCTTGACTAGATGGACCTTTGTTGGCAAAGTAATGTCTCTGCTTTTGAATGTGCTATCTAGGTTGGTCATAACTTTTCTTTTAAGGAGTAAGCGTATTTTAATTTCATGGCTGCAATCACCATCTGCAGTGATTTTGGAGCCCCCAAAAATAAAGTCTGTCACTGTTCGCACTGTTTCTCCATCTATTTGCCATGAAGTAAAGGGAGAGGATGCCATGATCTTAGTTTGCTGAATGTTGAGCTTTAAGCCAACTTTTTCACTCTCCTCTTTCACTTTCATCAAGAGGCTTTTTAGTTCCTCTTCACTTTCTGCCATAAGGGTGGTGTCATCTGCATATCTGAGGTTATTGATATTTCTCCTGGCAATCTTGATTCCAGCTTGTACTTCCTCCAGCCCAGCGTTTCTCATGATGTACTCTGCATATAAGTTAAATAAGCAGGGTGACAATATACATCCTTGATGAACTCCTTTTCCTATTTAGAATCAGTCTGTTGTTCCATGTCCAGTTCCAACTGTTGCTTCCTGACCCGCATATAAGTTTCTCAAGAGGCAGGTCAGGTGGTCTAGTATTCCCATCTCTTTCAGAATTTTCCACAGTTTATTGTGATCCACACAGTCAAAGGCTTTGACATAGTCAATAAAGCAGAAATAGATGTTTTTCTGGAACTCTCTTGCTTTTTCAATGATCCAGTGGATGCTGGCAATTTGATCTCTGGTTCCTCTGCCTTTTCTAAAACCAGTTTGAACATCTGGAAGTTCACAGTTCACGTACTGCTGAAGCCTGGCTTGGAGAATTTTGAGCATTACTTTACTAGCGTGTCAGTGAGATGTGTGGTAGTTTGAGCATTCTTTGGCATTGCCTTTCTTTGGGATTGGAATGAAAACTGACCTTTTCCAGTCCTGTGGCCACTGCTGAGTTTTCCAAATTTGCTGGCATATAGAGTGCAGCACTTTCACAGCATCATCTTTCAGGATTTGAAATAGCTCAACTGGAATTCCATCACCTCTACTAGCTTTGTTCGTAGTGATGCTTTCTAACGCCCACTTGACTTCACAATCTAGAATGTCTGGCTCTAGGTCGGTGATCACACCATCATGATTATCCAGGTCATGAAGCTCTTTTTTGTACAGGTCTTCTGTGTATTCTTGCCACCTCTTCTTAATATCTTCCGCTTCTGTTAGGTCCATACCATTTGTGTCCTTTATCAAGCCCATCTTTGCATCAAATGTTCCCTCGGTATCTCTAATTTTCTTGAATAGATCTCTAGTCTTTCCCATTCTGTTGTTTCCTCTATTTCTTTGCATTGATCGCTGAGGAAGGCTTTCTTATCTCTCCTTGTTATTCTTTGGAACTCTGCATTCAAATGGGAATATCTGTCCTTTTCTCCTTTGCTTTTCACTTCTCCCCTTTTCACAGCTATTTGTAAGGCCTCCTCAGACAACCATTTTGATTTGTTGCATTTCTTTTCCATGGGGATGGTCTTGATCCCTGTCTCCTGTACAATGCCATGAATCTCCATGCATAGTTCATCAGACACTCTATCAGATCTAGTCCTTTAAATCTATTTCTCACTTCTACTGTATAGTCATAAGGGATTTGATTTAGGTCATACCTGAATGGTCTAGTGGTTTTCCCTACTTTCTTCAATTTAAGTCTAAATTTGGCAATAAGGAGTTCATGATCTGAGCCACAGTCAGCTCCCGGTCTTGTTTTTGTTGACTGTATAGAGTTTCTCCATCTTTGGCTACAAAGAATATAATCAATCTGATTTCGGTGTTGACCATCTGGTGATGTCCATGTGTAGAGTCTTCTCTTGTGTTGTTGGAAGAGGGTGTTTGCTATGACCAGTGCGTTCTCTTGGCAAAACTCTATTAACCTTTGCCCTGCTTCATTCCGTACTCCAAGGCCAAATTTGCCTTTTACCCTAGGTGTTTCTTGACTTCCTACTTTTGCATTCCAGTCCCCTATAATGAAAAGGACATCTTTTTTGGGTGTTAGTTCTAAAAGGTCTTGTAGGTCTTCATAGAACTGTTCAGCTTCAGCTTCTTCAGTGTTACTGGTTTGGGCATAGGCTTGGATCACCATGATATTGAATGGTTTGCCTTGGAAATGAACAGAGATCATTCTGTCGTTTTTGAGATTGCATCCAAGAACTGCATTTCAGACTCTTTTGTTGACCATGATGGCTACTCCATTTCTTCTAAGGGATTCCTACCCACAGTAGTAGATATAATGGTCATCTGAGTTAAATTCACCCATTCCAGTCCATTTTAGTTCGCTGATTCCTAGAATGTCGACATTCACTTTTGCCATCTCTTGTTTGACCACTTCCAATTTGCCTTGATTCATGGACCTAACCTTCCAGGTTCCTATGCAATATTGCTCTTTACAGCATCGGACCTTGCTTCTATCACCAGTCACATCAACAACTGGGTACTGTTTTTGCTTTGGCTCCATCCCTTCATTCTTTCTGGAGTTATTTCTTCACTGATCTCCGGTAGCATACTGGGCACCTACCAACCTGGGGAGTTCCTCTTTCAGTATCCTATCATTTTGCCTTTTCATACTGTTCATGGGGTTCTCAAGGCAAGAATACTGAAGTGGTTTGCCATTCCCTTCTCCAGTGGACCGCATTCTGTCAGACCTCTCCACCATGACCCGCCATCTTAGGTGGCCCCATGGGCATGGCTTAGTTTCATTGAGTTAGACAAGGCTGTGGTCTGTGTGATCAGACTGGCTAGTTTTCTGTGAATATGGTTTCAGTGTGTCTGCCCTCTGATGCCCTCTGGCAACACCTACCATTTTACTTGGGTTTCTCTTACCTTGGACGTGGGGTCCAAATCAACTATACCTCAATTTAAAAAAGAAAAAGAAAAACATGAGTGTGTCTCCCCACGTGAAGCATTTTTGTTATTCCCCTTTGGAAACTGTTTTTATAACACCTTACAAGCCACATTAAGAAAAACATCTTATTTTCCTTTATTCTGAGTTTATTGGGTGCCTCAACAGCACATGCCACATAGTGTACTACATGTGGGGATTCAAGGTGCAATTAAACATGACCCTTCTCCTCTCTGGACTGGAACAACAGACTGGTTCCAAATAGGAAAAGGAGTACATCAAGGCTGTATATTATCACTGTGCTTATTTAACTTATATGCAGAGTACATCATGAGAAACACTGGGCTGGATGAAGCACAAGCTGGAATCAAGATTGCTGGGAGAAATATCAATAACCACAGACATGCAGGTGACACCACCCTTATGGCAGAAAGTGAAGAGGAACTAAAGAGCCTCTTGATGAAAGTGAAAGGAGAGAGTGAAAAAGTCAGCTTAAAGCTCAACATTCAGAAAACTAAGATCATGGCATCCGCTCCCTTTACTTCATGGCAAATAGATGGAGAAACAGTGGGAACAGTGGCAGACTTTATTTTGGGGGGCTCCAAAGTCACTGCAGATGGTGATTGCAGCCATGAAATTAAAAGATGCTGACTCCTTGAAAGGAAAGTTATGACCAACCTAGACAGCATATTAAAAAACAGAGACATTACTTTGTTAACAAAGGTCCATCTAGTCAAGGCCATGGCTTTTCCAGTAGTCATGTATGGATGAGAGTTGGACTATAAAGAAAGCTGAGCTCTGAAGAATTGATGCTTTTGAACTGTGGTGTTGGAGAAGACTCTTGAGGGTCCCTTGGACTGCAAGGAGATCCAACCAGTCCATCCTAAAGGAAATCAGTCCTAAGTGTTCATTGGAAGGACTGATGTTGAAGCTGAAACTCCAATACTTTGGCCACCTGATGCAAAGAGCTGACTCATTTGAAAAGACCCTGATGCTGGGAGGGATTAGGGGGCAGGAGGGTAAGGGGACGACAGAGGATGAGATGGTTGGATGGCATCACCAACTCAATGGACACGAGTTTGAGTAAACTCTGGGAGTTGGTGATAGACATGGAGGCCTGGCATGCTGCAGTCCATGGGGTCACAAAGAGCTGGACATGACTGAGCGACTGAACTGAACTGAACTGAACTTCTCCTCTCTGTCATGACCTATTGGGGGAACAAGTAACTGGGTACATAAATGTAAGTATGTACAACACTCTGGAAGCAGAAAGAAAGAAACAATTGATTCTAGTTAGGACATTAAGGATAAGATTACAGGTGGGGCACTGGTAAAGAATCTGCCTAAAAGTGCAGGAGCCATAGTAAATTCGAGTTCAATCCCTGGGTCAGGAAGATCCCCTGGAGGAGCAAATGGCAACCCACTCCAGTATTCTTGCTTGGAGTATCCCTTGGACAGAGCAGCCTGGAAGGCTATAGTCCATGGGGTCACAAAGAGTCAGATATAACTGAGCCACCGAGCACACACATAGGACATTAAGAAAGAGTTCATCATAAACAATTCAGGTGAATGTTATACTACGGGTTTCAGAGTTTTGCTTCAAGAGATCATGAAAGTTTTATTAAAGAAAGGTCTGACAAGAAGTTACATATTTTGAAAACGTCATTCTGGTGGCAATAGGAGCAGGTAAAACATTGAAGGCAAGACCTGTTTGAAAACTATGTTAATATTTTGGGTTAGAGATGTTAAAGGATTGACTAGGTCAATGGACAAGAGAATTCAGATAGAAAGAATAGATTCAAAAGAGGTCAGATTCAAAATATAAAGCTTGATCATCATTCACTCTTTCCCTCAGTCTTGGCCCTACGTAACAGTGAGTAATTTTTAAAACTTCATCCTCTGAGGATAGATTTACAACACCACTGTGGGTATTTTGAAGAATGAGGTACACACATTCAAAACAGTATTTCAGGATGTTCTGTTTTCATAAAAACAAAGAAAGAAACACAATGTGTGTGTGTAGACAGATAGGCAGGCAGACAGACAGGATATTTTATAAAGATACATTCCAAGGTCTTAGCCATTATCAAAGTTGAGAAGGATCCAGAGTTTATTTTCTTCATTTTGCTAAACTATATTTTATAACTTTTCCTGTAATGATAATGTATTGTTCATTTAATAAACCAAAATTATTCTTTAAAATAATCTTTAAAAGTCACAGTGATTAAATCTAAGGAAGAGTTCTAACGATGTTGTTTTAACAATATCAACATGGCTAAAATAAGTTCATTTCTCCAAGTCTAGTACTTCAGAACAACATGCAGTTGAAATGTGAAAAAGAAGTTTTTAAAAATCTTCACTAATTCATGAAAGTGAAAGTCGCTCAGTTGTGTCTGACTCTTTGCAACCCGAAAGACTATACAGTCCATGGAATTCTCCAGGCCAGAATACTGGAGTGGGTAGGCTTTCCCTTCTCCAGGGGATCTTCTCAACCCAGGGATCGAACCCAGGTCTCCCACATTGCAGGTGGATTCTTTACCAGCTAAGCCACCAGGGAAGCCCAAGAATACTGGAGTGGGTAGCCTATCCCTTCTCCAGGGGATCTTCCCAACCCAGGAATCAAACTGGGGTCTCCTGCATTGCACATGGAGTCTTTACCAACTGAGCTATCAGGGAAGCCCTTACTAATTCATAACTTTATCTTACATAATTAAGGCGTTAGTTAGTTATAAACCACTTTTAACCAAACTGTCATAGCATAACCATAACTGAATAGCAAGGAGAGATAAGAAAGCCTTCCTCAGTGATCAATGCAAAGAAATAGAGAAAAACAATAGAATGGGAAAGACGAGAGATCTCTTCAAGAAAATTAGAGATACCAAGGAAACATTTCATGCAAAGATGGGCACAATAAAGGACAGAAATGGTATAAGTATAAGATATTAAGAAGCAATGCAAGAATACATAGAAGAACTATATAAAAAAGATCTTCATGACCCAGGTGATCATGATGCTGTGATCACTCACCTAGAGCCAGACATACTGGAGTCAGAAGTCAAGTGGGCCTTAGGAAGCATCACTACAAAGCTAGTGAAGGTGATGGAATTCCAGCTGAGCTATCTCAAATCCTAAAAGATGATGCTGTGAAAGTGCTGCACTCATTATGCTAGCAAATATGGAAAACTCAGCAGTGGCCACAGGACTGGAAAAGGTCAGTTTTCATTCCAATCCCAAAGAAAGGCAATGCCAAAGAATGCTCAAACTACCACACAATTGCACTCATTTCACATGCTAGCAAAGTAAAGCTCAAAATTCTCCAAGTGAGGTTTCAACAGTTCATGAACCAAGAACTACCAGATATTCAAGGTGGATTTAGAAAAGGCAGAGGAACCAGAGATTGAATTGCCAACATCCCTTGGATTATAGACAAAGCAAGAGAGTTCCAGAAAAACATCTACTACTGCTTTATGACTATACCAAAGACTTTGACTGTGTGGATCACAACAAACTGGAAAATTCTTTAAGAGATGGGAATACCAGACCACCTTACCTGTCTCCTGAGAAATCTGTATGCAGGTCAAGAAGCAACAATTAGAACCGGACATGGAACAATGGACTGGTTCCAAATTGGGAAAGAAGTACCTCAAGGCTGTATATTGTCAATCTGCTAATTTAACATATTCAGAATACAACATGCAAAATGCTGGGTTGGATGAAGCACAAGCTGAAATGAAGACTCCTGGTAGAAATATCAATAACCTCAGATATGCAGATGACACCACCCTTATGGCAGAAAGCAAAGAACTAAAGAGCCTCTTAATGATAGTGAAAGAGGAGAGTGAAAAAGTTGGTTTAAAACTCAACATTCAGAAAACTAAGATCATGGCATCCGGCCCCATCACTTCATGGCAAGTAGATGGGGAAACAATGGAATCAGTGAGAGACTTTTATGTTCTTGGGGTCCAAAATCACAGCAGATGGTGACTGCAACCCTGAAATTAAAAGACTCTTGCTCCTTGGAAGAAGTCATGACCAACCTAGACAGCATATTAAAAAGCAGAGACATTACTTCACCAACAAATGTCCACCTTGTCAAAGCTATGGTTTTTCCAGTAGTCATGTATGGATATGAGAGTTGGATTATTAAGAAAGCTGAGTGCCAAAGAATTGATGCTTTTGAACTGTGGTGTTGGAGAAGACTCTTGAGAGTCCCTTGGACTGCAAAGAGATCAAACCAGTCAATCCTAAAGGTAATCAACCCTGAATATTCATTGGAAGGACTGATGTTGAAGCTGAAACTCCAATACTTTGGCCACCTGCTGCGAAGAACTGACTCATTGGAAAAAACCCTGATTCAGGAAAGACTGAATGCAGAAGGGGGCGATAGACAATGAGATGGTTGGATTGCTTCACTGACTCAGTGGACATGAGTTTGAACAAGCTCCAGGAGTGAGTGATGAACAGGGAACCCTGGTGTGCTACAGTCCATGCGGTCACATAGAGTCAGACACGACTGTGCGACTGAACTGAACCAAACTTTCAGAACTTACTGTGCTACTGTTCACTAGATTAGTACCTCTGTATACAATTACAGTAGAATGTTACCTATAATTTAGATCTTTTAATTACCTTGTAGTTTTGTTTTTGCTTTCACAAATACAACCCGTACTCTAAGTTCCCCACCCCACCCCCAAACTCTTATACCCCACAGGTATGATGAATCAGCTCACGTTCTCCATCTGGACTTAGGAAGGTGAAATGTTTCTCCCGCTTCACTCCCAAGTTTTCCTGGGCTAACGAGTTTGAACTTAGATGCCACCACGGTTGGACTTTTTGTTAACACTTGGCAGGGTTGAAAGGCATCTTTTCCACACTTCTGTACAGAGCAATCGGAACACTCTGTGTGTCCTGTACCACAATCTCTCACTCCTACCTGGGCCTTCAGACGTATCTTGGTGGCCGTTAGGACTCTGTTTCCCCAGCCCACTGGAGTCATCACTCTGCAGCATTCCAGAAATCCCTGTCCCACTCTCCATTCTGGAGCACGTGTAGATGATGAAAGGATAGGGTGGAGTATTGAGAGCAATGTATTTAACAGGAAGTAAAAGAAAACATCAATGAATTACCTCTTCTTTTTTGCAGGGGGTGGGGGGAGAATGTAACTTCCAGGTGAATTAATCAGCATACTTGTTTAGAAGTGGATTATCTATTCTGGCACAGAAGCAGAAATTACAATTTCTGATTTGCCTTGTTTTGCCAATATTGAAGCATTTGTTCTATTGAATGTGACTACATGTACAGACAAACTTCTATTTAGTCTCACACATGAAAAGAGAAAGCATAAGGCCTATAATTCAACTGGTTTCTCTTCCAAGCATTTTAATCACAAATTACTAAATCTAGTTTAAAATGATAGCAAAAGATACAATTGTTCATTCTATCCAAGAAGGATTGTTTCCAGGTCCCCCTGGATACCCAAGTCCAGGGATCCTCAAGTCCCTTGTAAAATGGCATTGTATTTGCATTTAACCTACATATATGGTCTCACGTACTTTCAATTGTCTCTAGATTACTTATAATACCTAATACAATGTAAATGCTATATAAACATTTGGTGGAAAATTCAAGTTTTGCTTTACAGAACTTCCTAAAAAAATTTCTTTTGAGTATTTTCGATACACAGAGGCTGAGCTTGTGGATATGGAGGGCAGATTTTGTTATTTTCCCCTAGTATTTGTTCTATCAGCAGCCATGAAATTAAAAGACGCTTGCTCCTTGGAAGGAAAGCTATGACAAACCTAGACAGTGTGATTAAAAGCAGAAACATCACTGTGACAACTAAGGCCCATATAGTTAAAGCTATGGTTTTTCCAGTAGTCATGTATGGATGTGAGAGTTGGATCATAAAGAAAGCTGAGTGCCAAAGAAGAACTGATGCTTTTGAATTGTGCTGGAGAAGACTCTTGAGAGTCCCTTGGACTGCAAGGAGATCAAACCAGTCAGTCCTAAAGGAAATCAATCTTGAATATTCATTGGAAGGACTGATGCTGAAGCTCCAATACTTTGGCCACCAGATGCGAAGAGCTGACTCATTGGCTAACCATCAAAAGATCCTGATGCTGGGAAAGACTGGGGGCAGGAGAAGGAGACAACAGAGGATGAGATGGTTAGATAGCATCATCGACTCAATGTATATGAATTAGAGCAAACTCTGGGAGATAGTGAAGGACAAGGAGTCTGGCCTGCCTCAGTCCATGAGGTCGCAAAGAATCAGACTTAGCAACTTAACAACAATTTGTTCTATCAATATAGCTTGGCAGCATAGACTATCTTGAACTGCAGTTAAAGCCTTCCATTTATAATATTTCAGTTGCTGCTGTATCAAAAGATCAGAACAATGACCTGCTAAAAGTAGGAAATAATTATATATTCCTCCTATAGGGTGAATATTTCATAGGTTTGAGAAGAAATGAAAATCCTAAAAAAGAATTCAAGAAAAATAGGAGAATGCGTAAAAGTAATGTGTGTCCGTGTCATTTTCCCTCCAAGACTAATTAGCAGTGAAATACTTTTTGCCAACTATATGGCCCTTCAAACCTTTTGCTAATTAACATTCAAATAGGTGATGACAGCAACTATATTAAAACTAGAAAGCCCTTCTATAAATGAAAGTCGGAATTTATAATATAGAAGGCAATCCTGAATACTAATTATTATAGTCATTACATGATTTACTTCAGATCTGTTTGTTACAAACTCTGGGTTTGAAGGAAAAAACATGCAACCTCGTTTCATTCATGGGGTCGCAAAGAGTCGGACACGACTGAGCAACTGATCTGATCTGATAACTAGTACTCAGTTATGCTAATAATTCTGAATTATGTAAAATAACAGATAACCCAAACATCCTCCCAAACATGTTTCAGAGATTATTTTTAGTTATTTGGATCTAGGTACCCATGATTTGAAAATTCACTCATCCTCAAGTAAAATAACAAAGCCGCTACCGAGAAATGTGGAGATGTGACTGTCAAGAATTCCCTGTTTTTAATAGACGATGCAGCACATTCTTACTCTCTCCTTTCCCTTAGACCAGCAGGTGTCTCCGCAGCTCCAGTAGACTGAGAAAAGGAAAAGGAGGGGGCGGAAAGGAAAGGAAATGTCTGTGTGGCTTGGTCGTGGGGGTGGGGATGGGGGATGGTTTAATATCATGATTAAAAGCTTTCCTCCTCACTTTTAAAGTTCGCACCCATATTAACGATCTGACATTAAGGATTATGCAGCGGAGTTTGGGTCTGTCCATCTGCAACTTATAAAAGGAAACGAACAAGGAAGGGATAGGAGGCAGCAAAGAGATGCGGGGAGACAGCGAGATGTAGGCGCGTGGGGACGGGAAGGGAGAGGCGGATTTGGCAGTCCAAGTAGGGACGGGAAGAACAGGAATGGAAAGTGTGGCCTGGCCGTCCCGCCCTGCGGTGGGGAAGGTGGAGCCCACGGCGTCTCACTTCCCCTCTCCCCACCTCAGCCTTTTCCTTTGTAGATGGGGGCTCTTGGGGCATCTACCAAGGGTCGGTCGACTATAAAAGGAAGGTTGTCTCCTGAGGACGCCCAGGCACGAGACCTCGCTCTTGGGGCAAGCGGGTGGGCGGGCAGGGGTGGCAGGGACAAGCAGCGGCCCGAAGGCGACGGTTTTGCAGGCGCTGGAGAGGAAAAATCCCCCGCGGGTCTAGGCGCCCCAAGTCAGGGCCGTCCGTGCAGAGGAGGCTGCCGCGCTCGCCCCGCCCCACAGAAGCCATTCCGGAACGCTCTATCCCCGCGCGACCTTTGCTGGCTTCGCCTTGTCCCCCAGAGTACCGACTCTCTAGTCCCGACCCCCTCCTCGCCGGTTCGGGCGACGATCGGCAAACAACATGGCGGCCCGGCTGCGGCGCCTCCTCTCCAGGCCCCCGGGGTTGGCGAGGGTGGCAGTGGCCAGCGTCCGGGCCCCTCTACCTGAGAGCCGAGGCGGGGGCGGGGAGAGGGCGACAGAGGCGAGGAGCTGGCGGGAGCCGCGGGCTGGCGGGCCCAGCGAGCGGGGGCGGAGGCGGGGGCGGGGCGGGGCATCCGGGCGCGCGCGCGGCGCGAGCGCGGGGCCGCGGCGCGGGCGCGGGCGCGGGCGCGGGCGGGGGCGGAGCGGCGGCGGAGGCTGGACGCGGTGGCCCAGAGCCCTCTCGCGGCCGCGGCGGCAGCAGCGCCAACCCCAGCAGCAGCCTGGCCGCCGCCGCCGCCGCTGCCGCCGCTGCCGCCGCCTCGCGCTCCAGCCGCCCGGCCCGACATGAGTGAAGCGGATCGGGTGCCCTCGCCCGCCGCGCCGCCGGCGGTGGCGGCGAGTGCGCCTGAGGAGAAGAAAGGGAAGGAACCGGAGCGTGAGAAGCTGCCGCCCATCGTGTCGGCGGGAGCCAGTGCCCCTGCGGTAGGTGCCGGGCGGGGGCCGCGGGGCGCCCCGACGGCCGGTCGCGAGGGGGGCGAGGGGCGCCCGGGGACCCGCTTCACCTCCAGGGAGCCCAGGACCCGCCCGGGGAGAAGCGCTCAGGCTGCCCTTCCTCGGGCTGAAATCGAGGAGTTGTGTCTCGAGGACAGCCGTGATCATTTCTCGAGCTGCACCTTCCACCCTCGGGGAATGCCGGGGTGGCCGAGTCAGCTGGCTGTTTTCGGTCATTTTCGGGTTTGGGGGCTTCCCTCTTTCTCTAAGGAAATGACCAGCATTTTGGAGTCCATCGTCTCTTGGATGAGGATAAGGTGTCAAGCAAGCGGGAGTGGGTTTTCCGCTGAGCCGTCTGCCTGCCGTGGGAGAGCGAAGATTTCTCCCCTTTTCTTCGCTTTTTCTTTCCGCTCCCCCTTCAGATTGAACAGGCTCTGAGGCGAGTTTCCACTTAATTGTGACCTTTCGGTTGCTGTCAGGATAGTGGGAGGTAGATGCCTCGGTGATGGGTTTTCTTTTTCATATGGTACAGACATGTGACGTAAGGTGGGGAAGCTTTTTTAACCTTATATTTAAACTCAAAGGATCTAAGCTTCTCGGGGATGATTTCCCAGCTGGATTTTCTTAAGGATTATTTGGAGAGCGCTTTCAGGCTTCAAACTACAGATTGCCAGATGATGTAATGGGACAGCCCCTCTTCCCTACTTTTGCTGGTGGTTATGACTGTTTACTTTGGAGCGCGCACACACAAAATTAACCTCTAATTTTTAAGTTTTTTTTATGTGATCCCATATTTATGTACTTCTTGAAACTTCAGTACATTAAAGAGCATGACTTATGCAGCCTGTGTGACAAAATAGTAAAAGTTTAGAGAACATGATACATTTCCCTTATTCCTGGATGCAATTCATTTCCTAAAACCTCCCTCTTAAGTGACTAAGAACTTACTAAAATAGCTAACTCTAATTTAAAATGTTATAGAAATAACGTTTGATTCAGTAGGTTTTTGGAAAACGTCTAAGGATTGTGATAACTGAAAATTGTTAGAACGAGCATCATACCTTAAATCACAGCGAAGTGTAGACAGTGATAAAAAGACACTTAAAAAAGATTACTACCGTTGATTGGTAAATTGGAGTTGCAGGTAGAAATTACTTTGGGAAATGCTTTGAAGGAATTTGTCATTCAGCTGCTTATAGACCCAGTTCTTGCTGTTGATTTCCTGGGCTTTTGGAGCTTATCTGGGATGTTTTTAACTGGCAAATAGTATTTCAGCAGTTTATTTCTAAGTCAGTTTAAAACAATGAATGCATGCACGCTTATACTAATAGTTGTGTTAATGGGTTTAAGTCCTCAAGTAAGGACGCTCCCCAAAACTTATTTATTTCTGTGTAATTGAAAAATCGAAGGCTTGGAATAAAAACTTGGAGAAATTGATACAGTGTGGACATAGGTCTACAGACTATTATCTGAAACCTTGGGGCTTTGAAATTGAGAGTTCTTTGGATTTTAGAAAGTTAATTTATATGTATCATGTATACTATCCACAGTGGGGTCCTGGCCAGTTCTTCATAATTAAGCATACTAATAACTCTGCAGTGAAAAGTGTGGGTTGTTCACACTAAATGAGATAAGGTCTATTGGTAGCTTTCTATCAGTTCAGCTCAGGTTGGATTGTCAAAAAGTTCAGTTCAGGTATGTGTTTAATTACCAAATGAACTCTTTCAGTCTTAAGAGCTTAGAGGATTTCATAAGTGTAAATAAAGGAATATGGGCTTGTACTGCTGGACAAACAGAAGAACAGAGTTCAAAAAGTTTTTTAAGATCTTGAATAAAACCTTGAAAAAAACATAGGTTAAATTAGAAGCGGATAAGAATGAAGACTTGAGATTTTTGAAGGCAATTTCTGGTGCCTTACAAGCAGAGTTGGTAACATTGTTTTTTTGTTTGTTTTAATGACAGGTTTTTGTTTTTTAATGACATTCAGAATTTCAGACTCTTTGAAATGATAGAGTTCATCATTAGCACTGAGGTTTTGAGTCACGTCAGGAGAGAAAAGGAGTTCTCAGGTTTTGCAGCAAGTGTTAGGAGAGCAAGGGGGAGGATGGAGAAACTTAGCCAGTAATGAAGATACTTGGTGTGTATTTGTTAAAGAGAGATTTCTAGAGCTGGAATTCTGAGTGATAGCGGTGAAAAGCCTTAGTCAAGAAAATGTGCGCTTGATCCTCCTGAGGACAAGAAAGCCAGGCAGCCTGGATGACGTCCAAGCTCACCAGTATAGATGGGAAAGCCTTGGTGTGGGGGACAGGGAAAGACAGCTTGTGGCCTGCTTGGTTCTTTTTTAGCCTCCATGTGGATCAAATAGAGCTTCTGGGGGTTTGCTTAGGAAGCTGAGTACTATCAATAACTTATCTTTTTGAGCTATTTTAGTGATGCCTACTTTTTGCCCCAGGTTAACAGCTCTGTCTCTGTTGATTGAGTTTATGACTCAATTACTGTAACCTTACAGTACTGACATTTTCCAAAAATCACCATATTACATTTTTATGAGAGTTTGGAAATAATTTAGAGTGACAGCTCCCTAAACTAAGCAGAAGGCCAGGTTATGATGACCCTGATTACACTTGAAGAGTTGGGACTGTATCCCAGAAATTTTTTTTTTTAAAGGTGCAAAAGTGGGATTGACGGTGCCGGAAAAACAACCCTAACGTGATTGATCCTACAACTTCCTAAGCATGCAGGAAGTCCATTCCAGCCAGGAAGTGCCTAACACACAAACCCGACTGACCATGGATCCCTTGGTAGCTTGGTGAAGTCCAGGTTCCTAGATCTCACCTTTGCTCACCGGTTCTCAACTTTTGCTGCACGGGGGAATGGGAACTTTTGAAGCCATCGTTGCTCAGGCCCAGATGCAGGCCAATTAGATCAGTTCTGGGAGTGGGGCTCAGGCAACTACTTTTTTTTTTTTAATTCCCAGGTGTAGCAAAGATTGAAAATTGATGTTCTGTGTACTGAATTAAAAGTTCCTTGGAGTCTGTATTTTAACTACACTGCCCCAAGTCTGCTTAGTTTATGGAGCAGCATTTGAAATGGAATAGTAAAAGGTATGGGTTAAGTGAATGAGGCACACCAGAAATCAGGTGTAGTTTGGGGAATTGAGAGAAATGGCAGTTAAAGTGGTTCCTCGTTAGAGTGGCTCAAGGGCCCAAGATAGAGTCCTCAGAAGCCTGTCAGTGTTTGGAGTTTGGCTCTGCTGCTGTGGAGAAGTGATGCAGGCCCAGAGAGCTAGGGGGAGTAGAAAATAAATATGAAGGACTGATGATGTGAGTATTTACTGAAGTTGACAGATTGGACTGGAGAAGAATATTATAAATTAGTTGCTGATGTAATATGGAAGTTAGAAAAAATTGGTGAATAGGGAAGGAGAAAAGGGTCAAAAGAGGAGCAAATAATAGTGATGAGTGAAGATGAGTCTGTCTACTTCATCATCATGTAAAATATCATGTATGAAATGAGATGCCAGTCCGGTTCTATGCACAATACTGGATGCTTGGGGCTAGTGCTCTGGGACGACCCAGAGGGATGGTATGGGGAGGGAGGAGGGAGGAGGGTTCAGGATGGGGAACACATGTATACCTGTGGTGGATTCATTTTGATATTTGGCAAAACTAATACAATTATGTAAAGTTTAAAAATAAAATAAAATTAAAAAAAAAAATCAGGTGAGAAGAGAAGGGGAGACTCTCCATGGCATAGGTTTATGAAAAAGAAGTGGGTTCAAGAAAGAGCTGCTGCTGCTAAGTCACTTCAGTCGTGTCTGACTCTGTGCGACCCCATAGACGGCAGCCCACCAGGCTCCCCCGTCCCTGGCATTCTCCAGGCGAGAACACTGGAGTGGGTTGCCATTGCCTTCTCCAATGCATGAAAGTGAAAAGTGAAAGTGAAGTCGCTCGGTCTGTCTGACTCTTCGTGACCCCATGGACTGCAGCCTACCAGGCTCCTCCATCCATGGGATTTTCCAGGCAAGAGTACTGGAGTTGGGTGCCATTGCCTTCTCCGAAAGAAAGAGCTGGACTTTACTTAGGTCAGGGCAGTGAAGGGAAATGGAGGAAATCAGTTTAGGATGGAAAGGGAAAGTTTGCCCGCAGTGAAGGTCAGGAGATTTGTCAAGTAGGGGGAAGGCGAGAGCAAGTCTTGAGGTATGTGGAGAGGATTTGGTAGGAAGTCCAGTAATAAAAATGAGAAGTTTGTACAGGGTCTATCAGGGGTGTGTCACCTGGCTTGATGGATCCGCTGGGCCACAATGTAACTACCAGTTATTGAACCTCTATTATGTTTAGCTTTGGGCTAGATGCTACAGAAAACACAAAGTTTAAAAAAGAAAAATAGATTCCTGCCTCAGGGTAGGCAGAGCTAACACAGGAAAACCCAACAAAGCAAAGCAATGTGTAAAAGCCACCATGTGCTGTAGAAACAATTTGCGCTCTAGGAGATCAGAAAAAGGAAATCAGCGCGTGCAGAACTGTGAAGAAAGGCCTTTAAGCAGTGGTAATTATTTAAGCTGGCTGGCCATTGAAGGGTGATAGGATTTGGATGGGCAAAAGCAAGTGGGAAAAGAACGTGAACAAGGCTTAAAGGGAAGAATTAGGGAGTAATAAAGTCAAGCCAATGGAAGCATGCTGGCAACTTGTGGGAGGTAAATGAGATTGCATGGGGGCTGGACCAGATCAGCAGGCAGGAAAGTTGGGACTTTTTTTTTTTCTGTGCTTCATGGGAAACCATTGGAGTTTCTTAAATAAAAGAACAACAGAATGAAATTAATGGAAGTGATTAGAGGTAGTTAGACTGGAGGAGGGAGGAGAAAGAGGGCAAGGAAGGAGCTTTGCAGTTCATACAAGAGATGGAGCACCCACTAGGGTCATGGCCATGTGATAAGGTGTAAGGGATGGAAGAATCCCTACAAAGTGGAATCTAGTGGAATGAAAGAGAAGGAAGATTGATAAAGGAAAAGAATTCTAGAGCTTGCAGGTGAATTCTCTCAGAGGAAAACATTTACATAAAAAGGCAGTCCAGCCAACAGCATTCCAAATAAACATATGTATGTGTGAACTTTGACAAAACTTGCCCATCTAGGTGTTTGGAAGAGTCTTATTTTTGGGAAATCTTGTACCTTTCTCAACAAGAGTTGAGATAGGGAAGAGTAGAGGTTGTTGTAGTGAAGATGTCTTAAGCAATTTAATAAACTACAGGTATATCATATATCCATAGATGAAATACGTATAAATAATACAAACGATTGCTACTCTTTATTTAGTACCTTCTCATGTCTCTCATCTAGTCACTTAGTTCAACCAAAATTCATCACTAACCACTTGATCATTCTAATCATGAGGAAGATTCTGTTCCCAGTTCACACAGACAGGAATCTTAGAATCAGGTTACATATAATATACCTTGCCAGAGGGTAAAATGGCTGGTAAGGGGGCAGAACTCAGTTTCAGCTGAGACTTTTCTGACTCAAAAAAAAAAAAAACCCATGCTCTTTTTCCATGTACTCTCTGTCTGTGGTCAGGGTCCGTGTGGTTCAGAGACCCCCCACCTATAGCAGTATTTCTTAGATTAGAAAAGAGGATGTGGTCCAGTGACATATTTGTTCAAAACTTTATTACTAGAGATAGAACTATTTAGGAGAGAAACATGTATCTGATAATATCAGTTTTCATTATGGTATTAATGTATCATTAAATTCTATGTAAAATAAAGCAGTCTCATTAAAGAAGTGATCAGAGAGTCTTAAGACACAGAGAGGAAGGGCTGTAGCTATATAAACACTTAGCCAGAATGTGTTTAATTTTGAGTGACTTTTAAAGTCATTTGTCCACTTTTCTTTTTTTTAACTTTGAAGCTATATTGTAGTTGCCTGCTTATCCTCCCTTTCATAATTAGTTCAGGGTGTTAGGACACAAATAATTTGACTGTATTTAACAACTGAAGAAAAATGGTTATTGTAAGTTATGAACGAGAACTTCCCAAAGTGTCCAGTATGATGTTATTTAGTTAGGCTGTGTCCAGCCCTTCTGCAACCCTTTGGACTATAGCCCTCCAGGCTCCTCTGTCCATGGGATTTCCCAGGTGAGAATACTGAGGGGGGGGGTTGCCATTTCCTTTTCCAGGGGATCTTCCTGACCCAGGGATCGAACCTGAGTCTTTTGCATTGGCAGGCAGATTCTTTACCACTGAGCCACAAGGGAAGCTGGTCCAATATGATACTGCCTTGCTATTTGTAGCTCTCTTTCTAATCTATCCTGTGGCTATGGTACTTCCCTTTACAACCTTTTCTGTAGATATTACCTGTATTACTCTGTAGATATTACCGATGCACCTCCCTCCTCTTCCTGCACTCCACACTCATGCTCACATACATGCCCTCTGAATTAAAAGGTATCCTGTGCTCTCTGAAGTCTTCAGGGCTGGGGTATTCCTGGGTTCAGAAGAATTTTTTTGAGAGGGAAAAGTAATGGCTTCAGAAAGGGGTACTGCTGGTGTCCCAGAGTAGCAGCTTATTTTGGCATATTGTTTGGAAATTAATTTGCTTATGTTTACTTGAATTGAGGAAGAGAGAGAGAGAAAGATCAACAGAATATGAATAAGGAAGTGGGTGGAGCTGAGAAACCTCTGGAAATTTTGTGTTTTTCTACATTTATTATGAGGATACTTTCTTGCACTTTAAAAATGTTAGACTGCTAAGCCTTATATGAATAACTAGTTGTTGCTAAGTTGATATTTATAACTTGCTAATAGTTTTGTAAGCAGTCAAGAAACATTTTGAGGGGAATAATTATAATATATGAATGTGCCTTTTAAAAATAGAAATTATTGAAATTTTACTAATTCAGTTTAATTGAAAAATCAGTCTGAAGTTTGAATCTAGTCATGAAAGAAAACTTTTGTTTCAAATTAACTTGGTTTTGATCCTTTTTTTTTAAAGAACAATAAATTGAGAATTGTGAGTTCATCAAATCACGCAGTTAAAAGTAGCATTTTGCTGTATAAGGGTAATCTGTTGGTATAATTGCTTTTTTCCCCTATGTTGTATAATAATAAAATCTCCCAAGACACATTGCCTTCCTGATAAGCAAACACTGAAATTTCTGAGCTTCAGGACTAACATTTATTTGTATCAAGTAGGGTTAATTTTCAGTTATCTGTAAGATCAATTGCATTGTGATTTTTTTGGTGTTAAACTTTTGTTTCAGAATCCCTGTCCTTCCTAGTCTCCCTTGAAAGTTGTGGTTTATATCACTTAAAACAATTCAACTTGGGTTGGTGCCTTTTATTTGAGGGGAAGAAGGTTCACATCTTGAAATGAGCCAACTTTTCACAGCTTAATAGAAGGAGGTAGAGCACTGATTTTATAACACAGCATCCTAACAGGGAACTGTGAAAAAACATACAAAAAAGAAAAGCAAAGTCTTTTTACCTGGGAACAGGGCCTAAAATAGTCTCCTTTGTTAGACCCTAAATACAGTTGAGGCCTCTCATCTAGTGTGGCCCTAACAGGCACTTTAGGTCAGTTTATTTTAAAAGTTAGTAAAGCAGAGTATAGTCAATGTTTAAGGGCTTCCCTGGTGACTCTGTTTTAAGTTAAAACATATAAATGTACTTTGTTCACCGGTCTTCTGATGCAGAAACCTTTGCTCAGTATCTCAGGAAGCCATTCAGTCTTTTGTAGGTTTTTTCTGTGTGTCATAGGTATTCCGTGTACTCGTAAGACTGAAGGACCCCTACTTTATATTAGGAGCACTGAATGTATCGCCAGGCTTCCCAGTATTCCGTGTCCTCGTAAGACTGAAGGATCCCCGCTTTATATTAGGAGCACTGAATGTATTGCCAGGCTTCCCAGGTCACGCCAGTGCAGGAGACATAAGAGACGAGGGTTCAATCCCTGGGTCAGAAAGATCCCCTGGAGGAGGGCATGGCAACCCACTCGAGTATTCCTGGCTAGAGAATCCCATGGAAAGAGGAGCCGGGCAGGCTACAGGCCATAGGCTCTCAAACAGTCGGACACTACTGAGCTGACTTGGCGCACGCAATATGTTGCCAAACTATTTACCTTTGGGTTTGAAAAATAAATTTCATTGAGGTGTGGCCGAAAGTGTAGAAATTGCCATTGTCTCTGTATACATACCTGAGATGACCAAAGCAAGAAACTCAGATTTTATTCCTTCAGATATCTTTGATTCTTCATCTACATACTATACCATGTTTACATTTGCTACATCAGGTCTTTTTCTCCAGAACGATGCAGAGAAATGATGAATTAAAATAATAATTCTGACCTGTTTCCTAAGATTGTATGTTAGATTGGATCTAGTTTAGGAAAGTATATTTTCATTTATATCAGCTCTGTCCAGTAGAAATAAAATGTGAACCACATCTGTAATTTTAACTTTTCTAATAGCTAATTAAAGATAATAAAAAGAGGTAAAAATAAAGTTTAATTGCATATTTTTTAATCCAGTATATCCAGAAACTTAACCATTTCAATATTTAATCAGTATGAACACTTAATGAGATATTTAACCTCTTTTTCACAATAAGTCTTTGAAAACTGTGTATTTTACACTTACTAGAACATTTCAAGTTCTCAACAGCCACATGTGGCAAATGCTTGTATTAGAACAGATTTAAACGTTGTCTTCTTGTTCTCCCAAGATTTCTTAGACTCATTCTTAGTGCTGATTACTGTTTATTCCTACTGTAGCAGTCCTCAGCATGTGATCCTCAGTATCCTTTAAGATGTCCATGAGGTCAGCACTGCCTTTGCAATGATAGTAGAATGTTATTTGTGTTGTCTTGTTCTCACTCCTTCTCTCTAGTGTACGGTGTAGTTTTCTATGTGACAGATGATATTGCAACAAATTGAATGCAGAAACAAATATAAAAATCGTTTTGCAAAATGTAAACCATGTCACTCTTCTCACTGATTTTTGTTTGTTGGGAAAATAGTTGTTGTCCGTAAGTGGATTTAGTGGTATTTAAACAGGAATGAGTACATACATATAATAATTTTTAAGAATGTAAAGAGGTCCTGAAACCAGAAAGTTTGAAAACCACCATGCTAATCTATCTAGAATTTCCTTTGTATTATTACCATTAGTGCTTTTTGTTCTGTATTACCAATGACAGGTATTCCACATAAGTGAATTTCCCAGCTAGCCAAGTGTTCTTGGACATTTTAGAATACCTGTTTATTTATTGCATGAAGCAGTTTCTGAAATACGTACATCTCTTCTCAAATATGGAGAAGGCAATGGCACCCCACTCCAGTACTCTTGCCTGGAAAATCCCATGGATGGAGGAGCCTGGTAGGCTGCAGTCCATGGGGTCTCGAAGAGTCGGACACGACTAAGTGACTTCACTTTCACTTTTTACTTTCATGAATTGGGGAAGGAAATGGCACCCCACTCCAGTGTTCTTGCCTGGAGAATCCCAGGGATGGGGGAGCCTGGTGGGCTGCCGTCTATGGGGTCACACAGAGTCAGACACAACTGAAGCGACTTAGCAGGAGTAGCAGCAGCTTCTTAAATAAAAGCTACTGAACATAATTTAACATATTCTGGTGACTGGATCCTGTATGACAACTTTGTATCACCAGCCAAACCAGACGGCTCTGTGTAGAATCCATCTACCTGTGCATTTGTGTGTGTGGTCTCTATAGTAAATAAAACTTCTGCCAGTCTGACCTATATAATAGCTAGAATAACAGCATTAATTTTCACTTGATATGGTATAAAATGCTAACATTTCCAGCTGTTCGCGAAGTTGGTAGTTTAAAGTATGTTTGCTTTTCAGTCGCTAAGTCATGTCCAACTCTTTGTGACCACATAGACTGCAGCATACTAGGCTCCTCTGTCCTCTACCATCTCCAAGAGTTTGCTCAAGTTCATGTCCATTGAGTTGGTGATACTATCTAACCATCTCATCTTCTGTCCCCCTCTTCTCCTCCTGCCCTCAATCTTTCCCAGCTTCGGGGTCTTTTCCAGTGAGTCAGCTCTTTACCTCAGGTGGCCGAAGAATTGGAGCTTAAGCTTCAGCATCGGCCCTTCCAATGAATATTCAGGGTTGATTTCCTTTAGGATTGACTGGTTTTATCTCCTTTCTGTCCAAGTGACTCTCAAGAGTTTCCTCCAGCACCACAATTCAAAAGGATCAATTCTTTAGCGCTCAGCCTTCTTTATGGTCCAGCTCTCACATCCTTATATGACTACTGGAAAAACCTTAGCTTTGACTATATGGACCTTTGTCGGTAAAGGGATGTCTCTTTGAATATGCTGTCTAGGTTTGTCATAGCTTTTCTTCCAAGGAGCAAGCATCTTTTAATTTCATAGCTGCAATCACTGTCTGCAGTGATTTTGGAACCCAAGAAAATAAAATCTGCTGCTACTTCTGCTTTTCCCCCATCTATTTGCTGTGAAGTGATGGCACTGGCTGCCATGATCTTAGTTTTTTAATGTTGAGTTTCAAGCCAGGTTTTTCACTGTCCTATTTCACACTCATCAAGAGGCTCTTTAGTTCCTTTTCATTTTCTGCCATTAGAGTGGTATCATCTGCATATGTGATGTTGCTGATATTTCTCCTGGCAGTCTTGATTCCAGTCTGTGATTCATCCAACCCCACATTTCGCATGATATACTCTGCATAGAAGTTAAATAAGCGGGGAGACAATATGCAGCCTTGGCGTACTGCTTTCCCAGTTTTGAGCCAGTCAGTTGTTCCATGTCTGGTTTTAACTGTTGCTTCTTGACCTGCATATGTTTCTCAGGAGACAGGTACGGTGGCCTGGTATTCCCATCTCTAAGAATTTTCCACTGTTGTGATCCACACAGTCAAAGGCTTTAGCATAAATGGTCAATGAATGTTAGGAATCATGAATTTTGTAAACACTACAAAATAATGAATTGTGTATACAGTTTAAAATATTTCACCTCAAAGATATATAGTGAGAGATATATATAGTGAGAAATATAGTGAGATATTTTGGTTTTAAAAAGTGTTTCACAATGGAACAGCTGCTGCTGCTGCTAAGTCACTTCAGTTGTGTCCGACTCTGTGCGACCCCATAGACGGCAGCCCACCGGGCTCCGCCGTCCCTGGGATTCTCCGGAAAGAACACTGGAGTGGGGTGCCATTGCCTTCTCCTCAGGATGGAACAGAGCCAGCAGTTGTTCTTTTATCAAAGATTGGTTTAGGAAATACCCAGTGGTCAGGACTCAGCCACTTCCACCACAGGAGCACAGGTTCAATCCACCATCAGGAAACTATGATCCCACATGCTGTGCAATGTGACCAAAAAAAAAGATTGGTTTACAATGTGAATGAAAATGTTTTATTTTCTAAGGCCGCTTTTGGTAGAATAGTAGATAACCAAAGTAAATTTTATCAGAATTTTGAATATAAAAAGAACTTGGTATTCAATATAAAAATATAAAAGCTATGATGGAAAACCATGAGTATCCTTCTTATTGACATCTAATAGAAAAATATGATAAATCAGAAATTTAACTCAGATGTAGTCTGCTGCTGCTAAGTCTCGTCAGTCATGTCCGACACTGTGCAACCCCAGAGACGGCAGCCCAACAGGCTCCTCTGTCCCTGGGTTTCTCCAGGCAAGAACACTGGAGTGGGTTGCCATTGCCTTCTCCAATGCATGAGAGTGAAAAGTGAAAGTGAAGTCGCTCAGTCGTGTCCGACTCCTAGCACCCCATGGACTGTAGCCTACCAGGCTCCTCCGTCCATGGGATTCTCCAGGCAAGAGTACCGGAGTGGGGTGCCATTGCCTTCTCCGAGCAGATGTAGTCTGTTCCTCAGTAAATGTTGAAAGTAGGAGCTCATGTATTAAAATTTAAAAATAAGGTCAACAGTATTTAATTATAGATTAACAGGGAAAAACAGGTATTCCATTTAATTTAATTCTATTTAATTTTTTGAAATTATATTTAATTTCTTGAAACTATTATAATCTTACATATAATCTGTGTGATTATATAGTCAAAAAGACCATTGAGGTCTATGTTAGCTACTTGAAAGAAGTATGATCTTTGATTAGTTTTGCAATTACCACATAAAATTTTTCAGCTGTTTGTTAAACTTATGGTCAGCCTCTACCTAGAGAGAGAGTCACGTCTTATTTATTATGCTAGGTGTACTTTGAGTTTTTCTCCTCAATGAGTTCTCAGTGTCTCTTTCCTCCTGTGTTCCCTATTTGTACTTCTTCCTCTGTAACAGCTGGTTGGGTATCCTGCTACTATCTATTCTTCAACACATGCAGCCCACTGTTTGCAGGCTGGCCACATTCCAGGATGTCATCTCTAGTGTGGTACTTACTTAGGACTCATAGACAACAGTTGCTCATAGACAGAACTCCTCGGGGAACCAGATGTAATAACGGTGGAAGATCCGATTCTTAGAAGACTTGTAATGTTCCCTAACCTTTAATTTACTCATGTCCTATTAACACTCACTAGCATCTTGATTCTCTAGTTTTTAGTAGTTTACCATCATGCAACATGTGACCCTGCTTTCTCATGGAAGTATTAGGCTATGGGAAGGTTTCTCTTGTGCAAGCCAGTGTGGGGCAAGTGCTGTTTTGAGAGTTTGTTCTTATTTATCTGTAGTACACTGTCAACCTGTGAAATTGTCCGTGATTTATTTCCTGTCATCTCAAGTGTGAAGTATCAAGGGCACAGTCATCTTATAAGCAAGAGACTTATTAGACCAAGGATTTTTTTTCTCATGTTAAGCTTTTTTGATCACAAGGAACAGAAAATCAGGCCATATATGCCTCCTTTTGGAAAAGGGGGATTTATGGAAATAACATACATAGATAGAACCAGAAAGCAGGCAGGAACAGAGACCAGCTGCTCTCTGTGCGCCTGCTATTCTCTCATTCTTGGCTGCTTGCTCTTTTCCATATTCCTCCATCTGAAATCTGGAAAGACCTTCTCTGATTGACAAATTAGGAAGCATCAGTGTCCTGTATGCCAGGCCACCTAATGTGTGGCCACCTGATCGACAGATGGCTGCCTTTTGGTTGAGTGCCTGTCCCTGCTCCAATCTGTGGCCTTTGCTGCACAAAGAATAGCAGTAATGCTCTGGGTAGATAGTCGCGACCCCTGGATTTGACAGCCATGATAACATGCTCAGTGTATCTCCCCTCACATCTTTGTACCCTTCCAGCCACTCTGTACCCTTCCATAAAGCTTCTGGACAGAGCAAATCCTACTCAGTGCTTTCCCCTCCTGACTTCCCTTTCGTTTGCCAATCTATTTCATACAGTTTCTGCCACCAGCAGTGGCAGTTTCTCCCCGGAATCTGTTGTCTCCTTTGTCCCCAAGATTTCACAGCTGCATATGCTAGTGGGCACACTTTAGACCTAGCCACTGTTCATTATTCAGCATTGCTGACCGCTTTTTCCTTAATGATCCTTCCTTCATTTTTAACACATGATCTTCTCTTAGATCTCTTATCTTTTTTGGTCATTCATTCTTCATGTTCTTTGTAAGCTCATGTCATATTTGCCAGTGTTTCCATGGTTTTGCCCTTATACTAGTTTTGCATAGCAGTTGCTACATGACCGTAGCATAATGATAACCCTGTCAGCTAGAAAAATTACATTATTTTGGCATGAGATGCATACTTTTGCCTAGTGACCATTGGTTCCTTTTCTAGTCATTCCACAAATACATTTATATAACCCAGTGTAGAATTTTCTTCAGTTCAGTTCAGTCTCTCAGTCGTGTTCGACTCTTTGCAACCCCATGGACTGCAGCACGCCAGGCCTCCCTGTCCATCAACAACTCCCAGAGTTTACTCAAACTCATGTCCATTGAGTCGGTGATACCATCCAACCATCTCATCCTTTGTCATCCCCTTCTCCTCCCGCTTTCAATCTTTCCCAGCATCAGGGTCTTTGCCAGTGAGTCAGTTCTTCCCATCAGGTGGCCTAAGTATTGGAGTTTCAGCTTCAGCATCAGTCCTTCCAATGAATATTCAGGACTGATTTCCTTTAGGATGAACTGGCTGGATCTCCTTGCAGTCCAAGGGACTCCCAAGAGTCTTCTCCAACACCACAGTTCAAAAGCATCAATTCTTTGGTGCTCAGCTTTCTTTATAGTCCAACTCTTACATCCATACATGACTACTGGAAAAACCATAGCTTTTACTAGATGGACCTTTGTTGGTGAAGTAATGTCTCTGCTTTTTAATATGCTGTGTAGGTTGGTCATAACTTTTCTTCCAAGGAGTAAGCATCTTTTAATTTCAGGGCTGCAGTCACCATCTACAGTGATTTTGGAGCCCCCAAAATAAAGTCTGCCACTGTTTCCATTGTTTCCACATCTACTTGCCATGAAGTGATGAGACCACATGTCATGATCTTAGTTTTCTGAATGTTGAGTTTTAAGCCAACTTTTTCACTCTCCTCTTTAACTATCATCAAGAGGCTCTTTAGTTCTTTGCTTTCTGCCACAGGTGTGGTGTCATCTGCATATCTGAGGTTATTGATATTTCTCCCAGCAATCTTGATTCCAGCTTATGCTTCATCCAGCCCAGCGTTTCTCATGATGTACTCTACATATAAGTTAAACAAGCAGGGTGACAATATACAGCCTTGACATACTCCGTTCCCGATTTGGAGCCAGTCTGTTGTTCCATGTCCAGTTCTAACTGTTGCTTCTTGACCTGCATACAGATTTCTCAGGAGGCAGGTCAGGTGGTCTGGTATTCCCATCTCTTTAAGAATTTTCCACAGTTGTTGTGATCCACACAGTCAAAGGCTTTGGCATAGTCAATAGTCTTTAATCGTATGCCCTCTTCTTTATGGTGAGGTGTCAAAATATTTTTCCTGAAATTTGAAATAAAGCAGTTTACATTGTTCATTTCATTTATTTTATAATTTATTGAAGGGTTCTCTGATTCTCATTATGACCTGAAATAACTCTTGCTATTTTGCCATACATTGGCCCAGGCTGTCATTCTTCTTCATTTCCTTTAACTCCTTTCTCAGTTTAGACTTATTTCTCCCAGTAAGTAGACTTGATGTATCTTTCTGGTATTGCTCCCCTTCAGTCTATTCCCTACACCTGCTGACAGTGATTTTCCTAAGATACAGATATAATTATGTCACGCCTTTTTTACAGGTCCTCCATGACTGTTCCCTATTCGCTTCCAGGACAGAATCTATACTCCCTGTCCTGAAGGCTTCATAGTATTGTCCCTGCCTATCTTTCCAATCTCACCTCACTGGACCATTCTCCCTTTCTGATTCTGTACTGCAACTACACTGCTCTTTAAATCCTCTAAGTTGCTCAATCTTAGATAACATCAGTGACAGTTATCAGTGAAAAAACCTTTGGTATATTAATTCATTGTAAATATTTACAGCTAAGTTCACAAAGTTCTGGGCTTCCCTTGTAGGTCAGTGGTAAAGAACCCACCTGCCAATTCAGGAGATGTAAGTTCGATCCCTGGGTTGGGAAGATCCTCTGGAGAAGGAAATGGCAACACACTCAGTATTCCTGCCTGAAAAATCCCGTGGACAGAGGAACCTGGTGGGCTACAGTCCATGGGTTTGCAAAGAGTTGGACATGACTT
Source organism: Bos grunniens (assembly GCF_055505025.1). NCBI lineage: Eukaryota > Metazoa > Chordata > Mammalia > Artiodactyla > Bovidae > Bos > Bos grunniens. The sequence goes on from NC_141190.1 coordinate 13,402,075, forward strand.
AGTGACTAAACAACAACATTACAAAGTTCCAAGGGGCCATTCATTGACCTCATTTTATAGATTGGTTACTTTATCAACTCTCATGCATAAATGAAATATATGTATATCAAATTTGACATTCATTCCCATTATTATTTAAGATGTTTTGATAGGACAAAACATACAAATAAACAAACTTGGCCCCAGAAGTTAATATATTTCTTATGTAAGTATCATAATATTTATAGCAAGGGATGATAGTACTTTTTCAAATGTATGGGTTATTTTATTTTTCTAATCAGTTCTGTGAACTTGAGCATAATGTTTTAATTTACCAAAGTTATGCAAAGTATGTAATTTACTAAGACTTTTATAGAAAAGTATTGTGTATCACTCTTTTATTAATCTTTTTCTCCAATTTTGTCTCTCCTCCTTGGGAATCTATATTATAAATCTGTTAGAGATTAGAACTGATAGTTTTTAAATGGTTTTGTTGATTCAGTCAGTTACTTGTGGGTTTTTAAATTATTATTTGAAGATTCCACTAGTAAATCAAGCAATGTTCTCTGGAATCTGTTATTATTAAGAAGGGGTAGAGGAAAGAGGAGGAAAATAAAATATTGAGGCTTTCTCAGATTGCTAGGATATCAGAGGGTTCCCTAAAATACAGTTAGTTTTTCCACTTACATTGATTTCCTCTGGTTAGGTGAGTTGCTCCCAAAGCTGTTAAATTTCATTCGGCATATATCTATAAAAGTAGAGAAGAGAATATCAGCCGCAAGGGTTGTGAAAACAGGCTGATATATGGAGCACACTGTCTCATGCTCAGCTCTTAATAAGTGATGGCTACTTGTAGTGAGCAAAGTCATTCAGGTCATTCAAGGTCATTCATTGAATTCCCACTTTCCAGCTCTGTGATCTTTGGTGTGGTACTTGAGTTTCCTCACTTGTAAAGTGGGGTGTAAATATATAACTCTTAGGAATGTTGTATTAAAGCACCTATTATAATTAGTAGTATGCATATGCTGCTGCTGCTGCTAAGTCGCATCCGACTCTGTGCGACCCCAAAGACGGCAGCCTACCAGGCTCCTCTGTCCCTGGGATTCTCCAGGCAAGAATACTGGAGTGGGTTGCCATTTCCTTCTACCAAGCACTCAATATGTGACTTGTTTTAAATGTTATTGTCACAAGAGTAATCATTTATGGAACATCCAGTGTGTCATAGGCTCTGTACACTACCCTTGTTGATACTGTCTGTGATTCTGAAACTTCAGGCTTCCGTTAGAAGAAGACTTTATTTCAGTTGTTTAACTTTTGTAGGCTGGATCATGTAGGCTAATCCTAACAGAAATACTGATTCACACTTCACTGAGCCTAAATCTAGCCCAAAAGCAAACAAGCTAACAAACAACAACCCAAAAAAAACCAAACATATTCTGTGAGCAGCCAAAGATGTTGCATACACAGAATTGCATACATGTACTTTCCTTATGAAAGCATTCTTTAAGTTCTCATTTAGTGCCCATCACATTTCTGTTCCTTGTTAGCTGAATGACATTAAGTGAATCTCAATACTATTTTCCTCATCTGTGAAATAAAGGGGTCAGATAGCTAATTTCTAAAAAGTCTCAAGTCTAGAAACTTTTAAATTCTGTGTATGTGATTTTTTTCTGGGTTATTTTCTATACTAATCTCTTTAAAAGAAAAATAAATTTACTCTGAAGTGTAAGATCTGTGCACAGGGTTCACTGGATGTCAAGCTCTGTGATGAATAAGAAATTTCAAGTCCAACATGAAGGACCAGTATATAAACAATTATAATTCCAGTGGAATAAGTTAAGTAAATCCCAAGCATAAATAAGAGTGATGGATTTTTGTGGAAATGGTGGCCACCAGAAAATGCTTTGCAGAGAAGTTATGATAGAATGGGTTAGACTGCATTTACCAAGTTGTCCCCAAATTTCAGTGTTTGGAAATTCTAAAGGTGCATTTACTGTTGATTGTATGAGCCGCTGTTGGCCATCAGTGCCTCTGCTCCACATAGCGATTGGGGACCTGAGCCAGTGGACGCTCTCACATCTCGGCTCGGAGCCTCTGTGATTGTCATGGTGAGAGGAGAAAAAGGAGCTGGTGATTTTACCACCAGCCTTACATGCATTAGTACTTTCTGGGCCACCGATGGCCAACATCACCTCCACCTGTAGCCTGTTAGAATTAATCAGATAGTTTCATTTAGCTGTAAGAGAGTGGGTGATGTGGGAGAGTAAATATTTGGTGAGTGTATATTTTTGCTACATGGCACCTGAGCTAATTCTGAAAAGGTAAGTGAAAATCAGTCTGGTAAATGTAGAAGAAAATGAAAAAGAAACTCTCCTCTGAAAGCAAAGAAATTACATATATTTAGTGTAAAAAAAGTGAATGTTAGGGAAGAATTTAACTACTATGTTTGATTAAGCATCTGGAAACTGGAATATAGTGTAAGCTGTAAAGAGCTGAGAACTGAGAATAAGCCCCGAGCTAGCTTTATAACTGAGTATTGACCTGGTAATGTGGTTTTATTTATTTATTTATTATTTATTTTTTTTAACTTTATACATGTGTTCCCCATCCTGAACCCTCCTCCCTCCCCGTACCATCCCTCTGGGTCGTCCCAGTGCACCAGCCCCAAGCATCCAGTATCGTGCATCGAACCTGGACTGGCGACTCATTTCATATATGATATTATACATGTTTCAATTAAAGTGCACATTGATTATATATTATGAATTTTATAGGCATTATTTTGTGGAAGGTACTTTAATGGATAGATTCTATGCTATAGGCAGATTGCTCTGTTATTTGCATTTAAGTTGCTTTTAATTTTTTTTAAATCCCCTTATACTGAAAGTCTAATCACATATTTATTTTTTTAATTAAATTTATCTATTTTAATTGGAGGTTAATAACTTTACAGTATTGTATTGGTTTTGCTATATATCAACATGAATCTGCCACGGGTGTACACGTGCTCCCCATCCTGAACCCCTCTCCCACCTCCCTCCCCGTACCATCCCTCTGGGTCATCCCAGTGCACCAGCCCCAAGCATCCTGTATCCTGCATCGAACCTGGATTGGCGATTCGTTTCTTATATGATATTATACATGTTTCAATGCCATTCTCCCAAATCCTCCCACCCTCTCCCTCTAGCACATAGTCCAAAAGACTGTAATCACATATTTAGAGAGAAATGAACTCTAAAGGGTTTATCTTTTTACCTGAGCTTTTAAAGTTGCATCAGAAGATAAGAAAACTCATTGCTTTACACATATTATCTTAGGTAAACCTCACAATAACTCTGTGAGAAAGGCACTGTTATCCTCACTTCCAAACTCTGTCAACTTACAAGCCATTAGATGGTATGACTATTTTCATTTTATACTTAAAACAATTTGGTCCTAGAAAAGGTAAGTCAATATTATATACATGTTTTATCTATCATGCATTTGTTATCAAACTAAAATCTCTATTATAAATGGTTATGATTTTCACAGTAAAATTGAATATACCTAGTAGGAATTATGCTGCAGTGTTAACTTTTCTATTTTTAGGGTTTGGACAGAGGATTCAAAGGCCAGATTTCTACTTTCAGCAGTGTTATTTCAACTGTTAACCAAAAGAAAGAAGCCGCTGAAAACAGAAGTTCACCTACACATCTTGTTTTCCCTAACATCAAGAATGGTAAAAGATTTAAAAATTTTTAAATAAATGTAATTACAATTATTAAAAGTATACACAGTCTATATATCTTGGCTGAAAGTATATTAATGAAATATTAAAAAAGTAGATTTTAACTTATGGTTGCCGGGGGGAAGAATGAAGGAGAGAGAGGTAGTGTGGAATGAACACATACACACTGCTACTATTTAAAATAGGTAACCAGTATGGACCTACTTACAGCACAGAGAACTCCGCTCAGTGTTATGTGGCAGCCTGGATGGGAGGGGACTTGGTGGGGAGAATAGATACATGTGTATGTGTGGCTGAGTCCCTTTCATGTCCACCTGAAATTATCACAGTATTGTTAACTGGCTACGCTCCAACATAAAATTTAAACAAATTTTTTAAGTAGATTTTAATTATTCAGCATTGTTCTGCTATGTCTGGTTAGTCAATACAATTAAAAAAAAAAGCTCTATAAATATTTACAGAAAGGACCAAAATCATTATATTTAGGTAATTGTTACCTAGAATAAGAGAATGACATACAAAATTCATGAATAAGAAAGTTTGGTTAGGGAGCCTGACACAATAAAAATATGTAAAAATTAAATAGATTTCCTTTATTTGAGCAGTAATCAATTAGAAGACTTGATGGAAAATATATGAAATATTTATAAATAAACCAAAGAGAAAGCAAAACCTATACGAAGTAAACCTGTAAAATTTGATCAAAAAACTAAAAGGTGATTTTAATGGAAAATCTTAAATATCGTAGAGATATCAGCTACACCAATTTGTTCTCTAACATGTGATGAATTTTTCAACAGTTTTTTGGGAGAAAACTTAAGAAAATGATGCATGCTCTATTTGATCTGTATGAATAAAGAAGAGAGTATAAGAAAAAGTAACGAAGGATCCCATTCGTTTGTCGTAACATAAAGCTGTGCTAGTGATACTACCAAGATAGTCACATAGATGGAAATGGATCAGTAAAACATATTGTATATACAGGATGTTAAATTACTTTAAAAAATAGAATTATGGAAACTTTCCAACTTTTGGAAAATAGTAACTTTAGATTTTTAAAAACTACAAAAGTACTAGAAGAAAGCACAGGATGTTTTTATAATAAATTTTTGGCACAATGACAATGCCAACAGCCATAAAACAAATTAAAAAAATCAATGTTTGTGGGATAAGAAAATTTAAAACTTCTGAAGAAATTTTATAAGATCATAAACTAAGATGTAGTCAGTGAAAAATAAATTCTTGTATCATAGAGATCATTAATAGATCAGTAAAATAAACATTCCTGGAGGGGGAAAAAAAAGGCAAAGGGTATGAACAGACCAATCCAAAAAGGAAATATGAACAATTAATACACATGTGAAAGGAGGCTCAGTCTCACTAGTATAAAGAAGTACAGACTAAAACAAGGAGTTAACATTTCCTTACCTAGTGGCAGAGAAAAAGGCATGTGTATCTGTGGTGTTGTCTGTGGAGTGTGAAAATTGGCACTTTTATTGAGTAGAGGGCTTGAAAATTGATACAACTTTTCTGGAGAGCAAATTATTTGACATATATTCAAATTTTAAAATATTCATATACTTACTGACTCAGTATTCCATTTCTAGGAATTTATTCTAAGGAAATAATATATGTTGAAAGACATATGGAAAGAATGTTTACAATAGAGATAATTTGAAAGCTATCTGAATAAACTGGTTGACTAAATTGTGGTAATCCATATTATAAATGCCATGCATCTATTAAGAGAAATATGTCATGTATATAAATTTTCTAGGAAAAATGCAAAACATTGTCAAATGAAAAATGCAAGTTACACATTAGTAGGTAGAATATGACTCCAGTTTTCTTAAATGTGGGTAAACCTTTTAGGCTTCTTTGAGCAGATACAGAGGTGTGGAAGGATGACCACCAACCTGTCTGTGGTTTCCTCGGAAAAGCAGGATTGGGTGGATATTACTAATATGTTCTGTTTCTTTATATAACCCTATATTGTTTTATCACAGGAATCATACATTACTTGCACAATTTTAAGTGCCCCTTACCCTGTAATGAAACAAATTGGCAAATTTGTTCACACCTGAACAAAACAAAACAAACCTCAAAATGTTTAAGGACCTTGTTCTGGTAAATTGCCTGTGCCCATAAGCTGCAGTCCATGGGGTCACAAAAGAGTCAGACGCAACCGAGCAACTGGACTAAACTGAACTGATAAGCTGCACATGGCATAAGTTATTCTTGCATATATTTTCTGTTGACACTCCAAGGGATTGCTAGACCTATTCTGCACTCTTACCAGTTAGTATTTCTATTATCTCATTTATCAACCTTTGTCCCTGATAACTGCTTTCTTCTTTTATTTATATATATATACACACAAACGTTTCATCACCTCAGTCTTACTCTAAGGAGGCACCAGTGCTCATATGTCACAGTCCCACAACAAAACAAACTTATAATTGTGATTCCGTTATAGGTAAAATTACAGAAATAAAGAAAATGAGCCTATTCGATGGGGGAGAGAAATTGAGAGAGATGATTTCTATTTTAGACCTTAGCTAGATAGTAACTAACTTATTTGAGTAATATTTATGATTTAGGGAAAACTTTCATGTGATTTTTTTTTTTTTGAGCATCATAGCAATCACAAAAAATATATACTAGAATTGCTACGATGTAGTTTTCTGTTGCTGCTTAACAAATTATCACAAACCTAATGACTCAGAAGGGTACTTCCTTGGTGACTCAACGGTAAAGAGTCTGCCTGCCAATGCAGGAGACACAGATTCAATCCCTGGGTCAGAAAGATGCCCTGGAGAAGAAAGTGGCAACCCACTCCAGGATTTTTGCCTGGGAAATCCCATGGACAGAGGAGCCTGGTGGCCTACAGTCCAGTCCATGGGGTCGCAAAAGAGTTCGACATGACTTAGCGACTAAACCACAATAACAATGACTTTAAAACACCACCACATATTAGCTCACAGCTCTTTTAAGTCAGATCTTGGTGAGTGTGGCTGAGCTTTCTACTCACAGCCTCTCAACGTGGAGGCTGGGCTGGATTCTGGGCAAGAATACTCAGGTTGCTGGCAGAACTTATTTGCAGTTCTAAGACTGAGGTCCCATCTCCTCGCTGACTGTCACCCAGGGCTGCCCGCAGCTCCCAGAGGCTGCTCATGGGCTCACTGGCTATCTCCCAGCCTTCTTTTTCAGGGCTGGCAGGAGGATCCCTTGTGTCAAATCCCGTTCATGCTTTCAGTGTCTCTGACTTTGTCTTCTGCAACCAGTGGGAGAAAACCCTCTGCTTGTAAAGGTCTCATGTTACAAGGTTTTGCCTTCCTGGATGAATCTCCCTGGATTAAGAAAAGACAGAAGAACCAGAGATCAAATTGCCAACATCTGTTGGATCATAGAAAAAAGCAAGAGAATTCAAAAAAATCATCTAATCCTGCTTCATTGACTACACTAAACCTTTGACTGTGTGGATCACAACAAACTGGAAAAGTCTCAAAGAGATAGGAATACTAAACCGCCTTACCTGTTTCCTGAGAAACCTGTATGCAAGACAAGAAGCAACAGTTAGAACCAGACATGAAACAATGGACTGGTTCTAAATTGGGAAAGGAGTACATCAAGGCTGTATATGGTCACCCTGATAATTTAACTTATATGCAGAGTGCATCATGTGAAATGCCGGGCTGGATTAATCACAAGCTGGAATCAAGATTGTCAGGAGAAATATCAACAACATCACATATGCAGATGATACCATTTTAATGGCAGAGAGTGAAGAAAAACTAAAGAGCCTCTTGATGAAAGTGAAAGAGGAGAGTGAAAAACCTGGCTTAAAACTCAACATTCAAAACACTAAGATCATGGCATCTGGTCCCATCACCTCATGGCAAATAGAAGGGGAAAAGGTAGAAACAGTGACAGATTTTATTTTCTTGGGCTCCAAAAATCACTGCAGTTGGTGGTTGCAGCCATGAAATTAAAAGACACTTGCTCTTTGTAAGAAATGCTATGACAAACCTAGACAGTGTATTAAAAAGCAGAGACATCACTTTGTCAACAAAGGTCTGTATTGTCAAAGCTATGGTTTTTCCAGTAGTCATCTATGGATGTGAGAGTTGGACCCTAAAGAAGGCTGAGCATTGAAGAATTGATGCTTTTGAACTGTGGTGCTGGAAAAGATTCTTGAGCATCTCTTGGACAGCAGGGAGATCAAACCAGTCCATCCTAAAGGAAATCAACTCTGAATATTCATTGAAGGACTACTGCTGAACCTGAAGCTCCAATTCTTTGGCCACCTGAGGGGCAACAGAGGATAAATGGTTGGATGGCATCACTGACTCAATGGACTTAAGTTTGAGCAAACTCCAGGAGATAGTGAAGGACAGGGAGCATGGTGTGCTGTACTTCTTGGGATTGCAGAGTCAAACATGACTTAGTGACTGAACAATACCACAGTTAGTAATCTTAATTAGATCTGCACAATCCCTTTGGTCATGTAATGTGATCCACAGGTGGCTGAGACTCCTGAGGCCTTCTTAAATCTCTGCTTATAACACATATTTAATAAGTAAAAAAACTGGAGCTCAGACAGGGTAAGTGACTTGGCCATGGTCATGCTGCTAAGTGACAGAACTGCAATTCAATCCCACATTTTCTGACAACAAAACTCTTGTTCTGACAGATAGAGGAAACTCCTGATTGACTTGTTTCTCTTGTCTGATTAATCATATGACATTAATCACACAACTCTAATTACATCATCTCTAATACTCCCTAAAGCTTCCAAAATTAAATACAAATTTTTTACCTTGACACGCAAGGATGTTCATAATATGACAGCTTTTCAACTTGATCTCCCACCTTTCTCCTCCCTACAACTTACATTTCAACTGTTCTCCTGGATGCCTCATACCTGCTCACTGCAGAGTTTTTGCAGTTTGTTCCCACTGCCTTGGAATGCACTCTTCCCTCTTCTCTCACTGGCAGATCCTGTCTGTTCTTCAGTGCTACCTTTTAACTGAACCCTTGCTGATTCTCCCTAACCGTTGTAATTCTTCCCTTCTTACAATATAGGTGTTTCTTTTTTCTTACGTATTTTAGTCTCAATCTTGCGTAGTATCATTTGTGTACTTTAATCTCCTAGACTGTATGTTTCATGAGGGAATAAATACCTTGGTAACCCGTGCAGAGCCTAAGGGCAGTTCCCTTGTCCATCAGGGTTCTTAGCAAGTATTTATTGCATGGAGTGAAACAAGAGACAGCTTGGGGTGGGAAAGTGGGTGCACTCAAGCAGTAACAACAGGAGCCAACCAGCAATTTTATTGAGTGCCTCTTGCATGTTGGACACAGTTCTCGGCACTGAACATACACAGACACATGTAGTCCCTGCAGCAGCCTCTTATGTATCAGTCAGTCAGTCATGTCTGACTCTTTGCGACCCCATGGACTGTAGCCCACCAGGCTCTTCTGTCCTTGGAATTCTCTAGGCAAGAATACTGGAGTGGGTAGACATTCCCTTCTCCAGGGGATCTTCCCAACCCAGGGATCGAACCCAGGTCTCCTGGACTGTAAGCAGGTTTTTTACCATCTGATCCTCCAGCCTAAGATAGGAATTATTTTCCCAGGCCAGGGGTAGGGAAACTTAAACCACAGGGAGTTGTAAGTGCCTTGCCCTGCATGAATTTTTATAACTAATGAAAGAGACAGAAAAGGAAAAGCGAGTTTAAAAGGAGAGTTGGTAAAAGGAAATAAGCCCTGAAGGAAGTCAAAGAACCAGGTTGTGCCCTGACTTGAAAATTCAAAGGAAAAGAGAATTTAAAGAGGAGGATTTAGTCAGTGGTGCCACTGTTGAGAGAGCACAAGATGAGTGAGTGCTGAGGCAGAGCTAAGGGTTTGTTGGTCAGTGTGCTTGTTGGTGACTCAGAACCATTTCAGTAGGATAGTTAGAAGGAGAATTCAGGTTTAAAAAGTTAAGGTGTAGGTTAACAGGATCTGGGGGCAGTGTAGACAGCCTTTAGAGGAGCTTGAACTGAAACGAAGAAAGAACAGTGGAGTCTTGCAGGATAGTGTGATCAAGCAAAAAGATGTGATGCAGGGAGAGGTTAAAGTTTCAGTAGAGACACAAACTAATAAAATGCACAGAGAACAGAGCAGTGGTAAAAGGATAGGATCGAGGAAGAGGCGGGCAGAAGGCTTCAGGGGTTGGCTCCAGCAAGGAGAGAGGGCACTTCTTGCTCAGACTGTGGACTTGAAGGAAGAGAGGAGGTAGGAGAAGCAAGTCGGAAACTCACTCTTTCTTGCCCTGAATTCAGTCATCTTCATGGAAAACGTATTAGTCTTCTAGGGCTGCTGTAACAAAGCACCACAAACACGGTGGCTTACAACACCAGAAATTTACTCTGTCCTGGTTCTAGGGGCTTGGGGTCTAAAACCCAAGTGTTGGCTGCACTGGTTCATTTTGAAGGTTCTGAGGAAGAAACTCTCCCATGCCTCTCTCGTACCTTCTGCCGGTTGTCAGCAATTCTTGATATGCCTTGACTTGTAGATGTCTCGCTCTGACCTCTGCCTCTGTCTTCACATGGCCTTCTCCCATGTGCCCGGGTTTCTTTCTTCTTGCAAAGGCATCAGTCACTGGATTAGGGCCTACCCCAATCCAATATGACCTTATCTTAATTGGATTATATCTACGAAGACGTTATGTAGATATTAACATTAATACATTAACAGCTCCCAGGGGGTTAGGACTTCACCATATCTTTTTGGCAGACACAGTTCAGCCCACAACAGAGGGTTAGGAACCTTATAAACACTGAATTACCTGCTAAGGAGAATGGCAGGGAGTCAAAAAGAAGCAACGCATAGCCATAACCTTCTTTGGACTGTTTGTTCAAATCCTTTGTTTTTGATTCCCACTGATTCCTCTATTCCATTCTTTCTATACCACTACTGTCTTGACCTCTGAACCCAGCTTGCCAACTTGGTGCCCACACCTGCCTGCCTCCTCCCTGGGGTGCATGTATTGATTCGGAATGTGGTCCGCATATCTGGGCTCCCACCACTTGGCCCTCTCGTTTGTTCCATTCTTGTGGAATCTGCACTCAGCCCCACCCTCATCTTGGAGTGTATATATCTTTATGTGTATATCACCCTACGGGAGTAGGCATCTTAGCAGACTTCCTTTACTGTGTTGGAACTGCTGGCGCTGACTTCTCATAACCGTTCTGTCTGGGTGCCGCTTGAATTCAGGCGTGATGTGGAGTTCATATGTCAAGGCTGCTGCAAAAGAACTCTTTTATTGAGTGGGAAGTTAGACCAAGTCTTCCAAATGTAAGCATGTTTATAATTCCTTGATCTTTTGCAAAGCCTCTCTTGCCAATAAGATTGTTTCCTCAAAGATGCCTCATTCTTGGCAGTTATTCCAGTTTTCCTCCCTCTCGCGGGACCCATGCTGGGTATTCTCTTAACAGCTTGTCTCCCCGTCTGATCTTCAAGTGGTATTAGAGAAGCTGCAAAAGCCCAGCGTGGGTTTACCTCACAGCCCAGGGATGCCTCGCTTCCCTGCAGATCACGTGACTAGGTATGCCTTTCGAGTTGGCTGTCCTTTTAAAGATCAGAGCAGTGTGGGAGTTTTACCTACTATAACAGCTGCCGGGGATGATACATCTTCAGAGAAACAATATAAATGGCAATAATGGGGGACAGGGTGAGCACTACATCCTCTCTTACTCTTTCGTACCTTCTTTTCTACAGTGATCATGCTCCTGTCAGATTATTTTAAGACATCTTTAAACAGCACAGACTGTCTCTGAAAGAAGGGAAGTAATTCCTCTCCATGCCTTTTCAAATGTCTTTGCACTCTCGGTTATTTCAGGAAGAGTTGACATGAACTCTGATGGCGCCCAGGGGCACCGGTCCTCTCCCTGCTCAATCCATTTTCTGAGTTGACTCTAGGTGAGCCATGAGGTGCCATAGTGAACTGTGTGGTTTTTACCTGGAGAAGTATGTCCCATGGTCCATGCTGCTCCAAGAGCCCAGGGAAGAAGAGAGTGGTCTCAGCTCAGAGGGCGCTGGGTCTGTGAGTGGTGGGGTGTTGTGAGCTGTGTGCAGGTGAAGTGCCACAGAGTTTTCACAGCCTCTCCAGGAGCAGCTTTAGAGGCAGACAGGGAAACACTGTGAGAAGAAACCCAGGACTTGGCATCTGGGAAGAGAAAAGGGCTCACAATAGCTGCTGTAGGATTTCTGCCTTAGAAAAAGTATCTCCAAGGACTTCCCTAGTGGCTCAGACAGCAAAGCGTCTGCCTCCAATGCAGGAAACCCGGGTTCGATTCCTGGGTCGGGAGGATCCCCTGGATAAGGAAATGGCAACCCACTCCAGTACTCTTGCCTGGAAAATCCCTTGGATGGAGGATCCTGGTAGGCTGCAGTCCATGGGGTCGCAAAGAGTTGGACACGACTGAACAACTTCACTTTCACTTTCAAGGCCTCAGATGACCCCATCTCCAGGATTCCTGGGAGAAAGAATTGATTTGGGGCTAAATCTCCAAGATCCTTTTCTAGGTCAGAGTGACTCACCTTGGACTTACTTTTTCTTAACCATGCCTGTGGGAGTGATTTATCTGTCAAGAACTTAGAGTACCTTGCTGCATTGAATTATTGATTCATCTGTCTCTTGACCAGTCTATAAACTCTTTAAGGTTTTTTTGTGGGGAGAGGGAAAGGGCCCATCTAACTTTTTAAAATTATAATTTTTTGAATGGCTAGCACACTTATGTGTTTCAAAAATCAAAATTGTAAAAATAGGTGTGTTTTAGATGTCTCACTTTCACACTGCTGTCTTTTGTATTCTTTCCTGTGTTTTTATGCAAATGAAAGCAAATATAAATATACATGCTGATTTTCCACTTTATCTTAAAAAGTAACTGCCTACATATTACCTAGCACTTGTTATTTTTGTTGTTGTTAATGTATCCTGGATATCTTTCTGTATCTGCATAAAGAGCTTCCTTACTCTTTTTTTATATTCCTTTATATTGGACTTACCAAGATCCTAAAATCAATAAATTGTTTATTTTGTCTCTTGCATTGTGTACAGTGCCACAATGAATGGCTCTAAACATGTGTCATTTGTTCCTGTGTGGCTTATCTGTAGGATATTCTTAGAAGTGGAATTGTTGGGTTCAGCAGTAAACACATTTACAATCTCTGTATATCCCCAGGATCCAGTGTCCATGGTACTCAGAGACTTTACTCAACAAATAATTTGAGGAAATATGTGGGAAGAACTTTTTCTGGGTTTCTGGCCAGTTCATCCTGTAATCTGTCTCAGAGCTACAATTCTCTAATGTATGTCCAGGGTAAGACATCTATTCTATTAGAGGTAACCTTGTATAAAAAGGGCTTTTGGATATTTTACAAGCAGCCTGGGTGGCTCAAATGGTAAAGCGTCTGCCTACAATGTGGGAGACCTGGGTTCGATCCCTGGGTTGGGAAGATCCTCTGGAGAAGGAAATGGCAACCCACTCCAGTACTCTTGCCTGGAAAATCCCATGGACGGAGGAGCATGGTAGGCTACAGTCCATGGGGTTGCAAAGAGTTGGACACGACTGAGCGACTTCGCTTTTGAATATTTTTATGACTAGACCCAAAAAAGAACGTTTTATGTATGCTTCTGCTGAAGCTTTACAAACACACACACTATTGAACTTAGTAAGAAAGTACATCTCCAAACACCAATGAATATGTCATATGTCACTTTTATTTGGCTCTGATGACTCTCTGAGTCAGAGTGGGTTCTTTTTCCCTTCTTTCTTCTTTTCTCTCTCCTGCCTTCAATTTTATTTTCTGCCAAATGTTCAGAAAAGTCATCCTATAGACAAAGATGTAAACACCACCTGTTATGACTAATTCACTCTGGTCTCTTCCTGTTTCCACGGCTTGCCACTGCTGAAGTAGTCAGAAGCAGTGCAGAGTACTGAACCAGAAGAGGGAGCCTTCAAATTGTAACTCACTTGTTACCTGCCCAGCACTTGCAGGTTGTCAATTAGGATAGTAAGTATGAACTGAGTCTTTGAGTTTGCTATTACTGTGCTTGGCCATTCAGTTGTGTCCAACTCTTTGCGACGCCATGGACCGTAGCCTGCCAGACTCCTCTGTGCATGAGGATTCTCCAAGCAAGAATACTGGAGTGGATTGGGGGATCTTCCTGACCCAGAAATCGAACCAGGGATACTTGCAAGAGGATACTTTACCAGATGAGCTACCAGGGAATAACTTGTCATTTGGGACCTTAGACATTAAACCTAGACCTGATGGCCCTTCATTTGCTCATCTATAGACTGAGGAAACAGGGCATTATGAGTTGTAAAATATCTTCTACACCTGAGGGTTTTTTCATTTAAAGGGTTAATTTTCCAAGATACTGATCTTGTTTGATCCTTGTTGAGTTTTGTTTTTGACATTTCATAGTTTTCTAGCTCCTACTTCCATGTAAACTTAGGCTTCATTTTTGCCACTTGTCTTTATACATGATAGAAAGATTGGCTTTATTCTGTAATGTCATACAGCATCACTTCTGCCACATTTTTCATCAGCAGGGAGCCCCTAAGTCTGGGCTATATTCAAAGCGAGAATTAGACTCCGTCTTGTGATGGGAGGAATATCAAAGAATTTATGGACCTATTTCAGAACTGCCACATCATGTGAATGTAAGGTGTATATCCAGGAGTGGGGGCGGGGAACAGGTCTTTTGAGGCTTATTTCAGAACTTTTTCCTTTACCCTGTTGTAAGACAGAAACTTATAACTAAAATCAGGTGTTTAGATGACATATGAATGTTAAATTTCCAAGCTCCTTCAACTTTTCTTTTATGGGTCATTACATTATGTTCTATAATAGAGAATTTATACCTTTTCAGTTGGTTTATAAGTCCTGTCCATTTTGTTCTTAAAAGTTTTAGAGATGGGAATTAGAAATTATTGAACCAGTGCTTTTAAATTTTCAGAGCAAACACCTTTTGAAAAGCAATCTTTCGTAGAGCTTCAGTGTATTAAGCAGAGAAAAGCTTAGTTTCCCTGAGTGGACACAGCACCATTCCCCTGAGGTGGCCCTTGAAGTTCTTCTTTGGAGCCTTGGGAATGATCAACTTAGGCCATCTCTTTTATTTTATAAGGTCACAGCCAAGGCCGAAAGAGTTTCAGTGATTTGTCTAAGGTTATGAAAGTTAGTAACCCAGCCAGCAACAGGACCTAGGCTCTTGTTTCCAAGACTGGTGCTTTTTCCATTACTTATTACTTATTTAATTACAAATTATTTGGGATAATTTGGGGTATAGCGTTTTGCATCAGTGTGTCACCAGCAGCAAACCAGCAGCAAAAAAAGCATCATCGTTTACTTTCCTGCAACAGGGGGATAAGGATCAAAGACCCAGTTCTCTTGTTGAATGCCTAACCTTCATAGAGACTCCTATTGCTTTTGATGCTGCTCTTGGTACCTGTGCTGACTGACTAGAAACTACCTTCAGTCTCTTATCCATGTGGCCAGTTTACAATGTCAGTCATCATCTCGGTGATGCGGTTGTGGAAAGCTACATATTACTGGTCTCCAACCAGAGTCAGCCTATGATAACTTCTTGAAAACAGTGAGCTGGTAAATTTTTGCTAATAATCTCACACCCTTATATGTGGTTATATTATGATCCTCACATTTTAAAAATACACTACCAACCCCCACCATAACCCTTACTCTTCTCACATGGCAGCAAGTATTTTACTTAATGTTTCTAAGCAACCAACTAAAATTGGCAACAGTATATTAAAAGAAAGGGGAAAAAAAAAAAAAGAAAGGGAAAATGATTACTGCTTATCAATTTAGCACAGAGTGTTCCTATGTATTGGCTGAATGAAACCTAAATGACAGGTTCACTGATAAGGGTATATTGTGACTTTTTTCTGTGTATTATGATATTCTATATTGCAGAGAAAGCTGTATATGATAGAACAAGATTTGCTGTTCTATTTATAATATCACTTTGAGATTTAATTAATCCTTCATCACCACCGTTATTGATTTTCTCTTTTGAATTAGGTTTTAATAACCATCTGCGAGAACAGGCTGAAAGCCTGTCTCTGGAAACAATGCCTTGATATTCAGGGACATGAGAGCAGCTGTGAGCTGTTATTCTTCCTTTCTTAATAACTGAATGTCACATCCTGTAGTTTGGCTTTCATTCACTAATGTGAGCAAAGGACTCTGCCTTTCTTTGTGACTCAAGTCCCATTAACATAGTACGTTAGCATTCTGCACTACTCTTCAGCCCAAGTTACCTTCCAAACTAAAAATAAATTCCATCTGGGCCTCTGGTTCTAACCTCATCCTCTAATCCTCTCGGCTTTGGCATTACGATTTCTCTTATGTAAGAATCTCCCCACTCTCAATCTTTGCCAAAATCCAGTTCTCTTACTAACTAAAATTTCTCTCTTCCACCTCAGCATGATATTAATAAAAATGAGTGGGTATAAAAATGTGTATATATGCTCTGTGAGTGAATAAGTTAATTTATATGTGAATGAGCCTGTTTGTATCTAATAGTGGGTGTTTATAGCCAGGTTGAGAAAGGTGTGTGGGAAGGGATAGGAAAGGGTAAGCCTGGTGAAGAGGAAGAGAAACTGTAGAGGAGCCTCAAAAAGTAATAATAAAACAAGTCTGGTGTTGGAGAGAGGTTCTTTTCTGCAGCTTTCTTTCCCTTTACTAACGATTGCCAAACATAACACCTAACAAATCATTTACAGAGCTATCTCATTTTACTAACTGATGAACTTCTGTCTGATTTGTGCTTAAAGTACAGATTGCTAGAAATGAGATATTTCCATATTTAATATTTAGGTATAAAACTAAATTGTAGAATTGAATTAAAGAAGGTTAATCATCTGCTTTATTCACTATATTATCACTGTCTTTGTTCTCTCTAAATCACTGAACTGTGTTCCTCAATGTTATCCTCAGGCTTGCATGTTGGAAATGCAGATTCTTGGGCCCTACCCCAGACCTACTGAATCACAAACTTTAGGGGGCCCAGTTATTTTTGTTTTAGTTCAACAGGGTCTTCAGGTGATTCTGATGTACAGTAAAGTTCAAAAATTATTGCTCTTGAGTATAAGAAATAAGCAGTTCTGTGCTATCTTCTAATGTGAAAAGTTTATTTTAAAAGATACTCTAAATTTGAAGTTAGTGAGATATCCAAAGATAATGCTTGATTGGGAGAATGAAGAAGGAAGGAAGGAAGAACCTTATAGCTATGTTACTGCTGTGATGATTGTGTTCTCTTAGTTGAAATATATTCTGATTACATTACAGTAATGGAATTACATTTCATTATTGTAGAATTTAGAATCTACAGAATGTTAATCTATTGGTTTGTAAGTATTCAGTTCAGTGCAGTTCAGTTGCTCAGTCATGTCCGACTCTTTGCGACCCCATGAATCGCAGCACGCCGGACTTCCCAGTCCATCACCAACTCCCGGAGTTCACTCAGACTCACATCCATCGAGTCAGTGATGCCATCCAGCCATCTCATCCTCTGTTGTCCCCTTCTCCTCCTGCCCCCAATCCCTCCCAGCATCAGAGTCTTTTCCAATGAGTCAACTCTTCGCATCAGGTGGCCAAAGTACTAGAGTTTCAGCTTTAGCATCATTCCTTCCAAAGAAATCCCAGGGCTGATCTTCTTCAGAATGGACTGGTTGGATCTCGTTGCAGTCCAAGGGACTCTCAAGAGTCTTCTCCAACACCATAGTTCAAAAGCATCAATTCTTCGGTGCTCAGCCTTCTTCACAGTATTAATGCTTGACAAAATATAGTAACCAAAGTAAAATGCTTAGTAGGTGGACTCAGCAGCAGAATGGAAGGGACAGGAATTAATGAGCTGGAATATAGAACAGTGGAAATTACCCAATCTGAACAATAAAGAGAAAATAGATTGGATAGAAAAAAAAATGAATCATCTCAGAGACCTGTGGGTAACAGATAGTAACAAAAGATAGTACATTCTTGTCATTGGAGTCTTAGGAGAGAAAGAAGAGGGTAGGCTGAAAAAGTACTCAAAAAATAGTTGAAAACTTCCCACACTTGGTAAGAGACATGAACCTCTAGGTTCAAGAAGCTGAGCAAATCCCATACAGGGTAAGCCCAAAGAGATCCTCATCAAGTCTTAGCATAATTAGACTTCTAAAAACTAAAGACAACAGCAACAAAATATTGAAAAGTAGCCATAGAAACATGATACCATTACTGATAGGGGGAAATCTTTCAAATAACAACTTCTTATCAGTAAAGGAGGCCAGAAGGAAGTGGCTGAGAGAACTGCCAACCCCGAATCATATATCCTATACCCAGAATCCTATTGTCAGGAATGGAGAGGATATCAGGACATTCCCAGATGAAGGAAAAAAAAAAACAGAATTTGTTGCCAGTAGATGGTCTAAAAGAATGTATTACGGGGTTCCCTGAACAGAAGGGAAACAATGAAAGAAGCAATGTTGAACTCAAGAAGGAACATGATAAGCAAAAAATACAATAGACTTTCTGTCTGTATTATTTTTCTTTTTTTTTTTTCTCAGTGATTTTTTAGGAAATATCTCTAGGTGCTCATCTTTTGTTGTATTTATTTCAGATTTTCCTTCCAACTTGTAACTTACATTTTTGTTAATTCACGGTATCTTTGGTAATCAGAAGTTTTTAATTTTAACATAGTCAAAAGTATCAATTTGTTTATAGTTGTACTTTTTGGTTACACCTATAAAAAAAGAAACTTCTTTGTCCCAAAAGCAGAAGGATCCTCCTATTCCTAATTTATAAAGTATGTGATAGGGATTCAACTTCATATTTTCCCCATGTGGTTAACCATATTTTCAAATTCTTTGTTTCTTCCAATGATCTGCCATATATTTCATATATTGAACTTTTATGTATGGATGGATATGATTCTGGGTTCTCTATTCCATTGGTTAACTTATCTAATCCTATGTTAGTAAAACACTGTCTTGGTTACTATAACCTCAAAAAAATTTTGAGGGTATAGCAAGGTCCCCTCTTCTTACTCCTGTTTCTTTAGAAATTCTGTAGCTATTCTTGTGCATTTGGTCTCCCATATGACTTTTAGAATAAATAAAGTCCAAAATATTGCTGGGATTTTTTGAAAAATAATTTTATTTATTTATTTATGGCTGTGCCCGGTCTTCGTTGCTGTGCAGGCTTTCTCTAGTTACAGCGAGCGGGGGCTGCCGTCTAGTTCCGGTTCATGAGCTGCTTCTCATGGCGGTGGCTCCCTCGTTCTGGAGCACAGACTGTAGGGCACGTGGCCTTCACCAGTTATAGTTCCCTGGCTCTAAAGCACAGGCTCAGTAGTTATGGTGCCCAGGCTATTGCTCCACGGCAAATGGGATCTTCCCAGACCTGGGACTGAACCTGCTTCTTCCTCCCTGGCAGGTGGATTCCTTATGTCTGAATCACCAGGGAAGCCTGGAATTTTATTGAACTGTTTTGAATCTGATGACCAGTTAGGGAAAATTGTCTTCTTTATGATCATCAGCCACAAATGTGGTATTGCTTTCTATTTATTTAGATCTGTTTTTCAATCTGTAAACAAACTTTTAGTATTTTCTCTACGGAGATTTTACAATTTATTTATAATTTTTTAATAGTTTTACACATTTTAAAAACTGTATCTTGTAGTTTGTTGCTGGTGTTAAAAATCCATGCACCTTGCTAAACTCTTAGTTTTTCTATTTTGGATTATTGGCGATATTTGGAGGTTGTTTTGGGTTTGTCTGTGTTTATAATTGGGAGAAGGCAATGGCACCCCACTCCAGTACTCTTGCCTGGAAAATCCCATGGATGAAGGAGCCTGGTAGGCTGCAGTCCTTGGGGTCGAGAAGAGTCGGACACGACTGAGCGACTTCACTTTCACTTTTCACTTTCATGCATTTGAGGAGGAAATGGCAACCCACTCCAGTGTTCTTGCCTGGACAATCCCAGGGACGGCAGGGCCTGGTGGGCTGCCGTCTATGGGGTCGCACAGAGTCGGACACGACTGAAGCGACTTAGTGTTTATAATTAAATCATTTGAAAATGATGGTGTTGTTTCATCCTTTCTAATCCTGAGTCTTTAATATAATTTTATAATAAATGGACAAAGTTGTTTTCAATAAATTACTTATATAAGAAATTGTTAAGTTTATATTCCTTAACTGCAATGGCATAAAACTAGAATAAATAATAGAAATTTAAGCATACTGGCTGAAAAAAATTTTAATAGCTTCCTTAATTTCTATATTTAAGAAATTTAAGACTGAACTTACAGGTTTAGAAAATAGCAACTATTTAATATGAAAGTACTGCATCATAAATTAGAAGAGAAGACTAGAGCTACATTCAAAATAAAAGTCCAGCCTTCAGTATTTTCACTGTGAAATAAAAGAGAGAGAATTAATTGGCTTCCAGTGTTAAACTGCTCCAGGACACAGTCCCCAGAGCTCAATTCTCAGGCTTCTTCTCTGTTTACCCTCTCCTTAGGGATCTCGTTAATCGAGCATTTTTACTATGAGCTATAAACCTTCACAGCTCCCCTGCACTCAAGAGTCATATCTACTCAACATCTGCATTTGGATGTCTCATAAGCATCTTACCTTTAATATGGCCGAAAGAAAACTTTCTGACTCCCACCCACCCCAACCCCTGAAAAAACCCCAAACTTCCTCTAGTGGTCTAGCATCCAGTCCCATCACTTCATGGCAAATAGATGGGGAAACAGTGGAAATAGTGGCTGACTTTATTTTTCTGGGCTCCAAATTCACTGCAGATAGTGATTGTAGCCATGAAATGAAAAGACGCTTACTCCTTGGAAGGAAAGTTATGACCAACCTAGACAGTATATTAAAAAGCAGAGACATTACTTTGCCAACAAAAGTCCGTCTAGTCAAGGCTATGGTTTTTCCAGTGGTCATGTATGGATGTGAGAGTTGGACTGTGAAGAAGGCTGAGCACCAAAGAATTGATGCTTTTGAACTGTGATGTTGGAGAAGACTCTCGAGAGTCCCTTGGACTGCAAAGAGATCAGTCCTGGGTGTTCATTGGAAGGACTGATGTTGAAGCTGAAACTCCAATACTTTGGCCACCTGATGCAAAGAGCTGACTCATTTGAAAAGACCCTGATGCTGGGAAAGATTGAGGGCAGGAGGAGACGGGCATGACAGAGGATGAGATGATTGGATGGCATCACCGACTCCATGGGCATGGGTTTGGGTGGACACCAGGAGTTGGTGATGGACAGGGAGGCCTGGCTTACTGCGGTTCATGGGGTTGCAAAGAGTCAGACACGACTGAGTGACTGAACTGAACTGAGTGGTCTAGTGTTCTCCATTTCAGTAAATGGGCCCAGTTAATGGTCAAGCTAAATTATCAAAGTCATCTTTGGCTCATCTTTCTTTTAACAAATCCTGGCATTTCTCTGTCTGCTGACACATCTTCCTATCATTCTATATTCAGAATATGTCACAAATCCAACCATTTCTCATCAGTTTACTACTACCACTCAGGCCCAAGCCACCAGCTATCTCTCACCAAGCCTATTGCCTTACCAGGTATTGATAGATATTAAGCTATAGTAAGTGAAATTATTTCGTACAAAAGTTAACAGGTCAGTAGAGTCATATGCATTAGCCCAATAATAGGCTCCAGAATATAGAAGAACTTGATATATGATAAAAGTATCAAAAAACGGTGTGCAGTGATATACTTTTATACATGGTATTCTGAAATGGGGCATTTAGGAAAAAAATACACTTTACATTGCATTGCCTCATAAATTCTAGAAATGATAAAATTTATTGAGCATTTACTGTTTGCTTGGCAATGTGGTAAGTACATCCTTCACATGTACTGCAGTGGGAAAAGAAGCCTAGATTAGAAGAGATACATGGTCATCTGCTCTCTAGGTCTCTAGGGAGAGAAGGCTTGGATTACTAATCATAAAAAATTACTAAAGGAATATGTTGATAAATTAAGTAATAGAAGTATTATTTAAATTCTTCTCTGTTTCCAAGACTTGTGGACACAGTTGGGGAAGGAGAAGGTGTGATGAATTGAGAGAGTAGCATTGAAAAATATACTCTACCATATGTAAAACAGATAGCAAGTGGGGATTTGCTATATGACACAGGGAGTTCAAACTTGGCGCTCTGTGACAACCTAGAGGGGTGGCATGAGGTGGGAGGCGGGAGGGAGGTTTAAGAGTGAGGGGACATATGTATACCTGTGGCTGTTTCATGTTGATATATGGCAAAAACCAGCACAATATTGTAAAGCAGTTATCCTCCAATTAAAAATGAATAAAATAAGAAAAATTACTTTTCTGTGTTCAGAAATAAAATTAAAAGGCAAACAGATTTTAAAGAAGGTAACAGCAGAAGCAGTATTGTTTTTTAATCTCCCTGAGTCCCTAGTAAAACACACACCACCTCTATAGCAAAATTAAACATCTTGGACATCATTTACTACAGAATTAGCTCATAAAATGTCCCTGTAAACCCCAAAAGATAGCAGGACAAACCACCAGAATCAGAAGATGTAAGCAGAAGGAAGCATCTGGGCTGTTTGACGGACTCGAGATCAAGAGAGCTTTCAAATAAGCAGCAGGTATTCACTGGATAAGGGCTTTCCTGGTGGCTGAGATGGTAAAGGATCTGTCTTCAATGCGGGAGACAAGGGTTTGATCCCTGGGTCAGGAAGATCCCCTGAAGAAGGGAATGGCTATTCATTGGAAAGCTCAGGAGGCCAATTAGAGAACAGAAACTGAAATTGGGAGGGGTTTTGCCAAGAGCAGGTGCATGCAGGTGGCCCATGTCAGGTCTGAACCCAACTAGTACTTCCCTCCAGGCTGGGGGTGGGTGTGGAGGGTATCCTGAGATTAGAGCAGCTCTGGGACAATAGCGATTAAAGACAGAGAAAACTGGAATAAAAGTGGAGCAGGGAAGCAGGGCCTGGAATCCCAGAAAGCAAGCTACCATATATTTGAGTTCTACATAAAAACGAAAAAAGGAGAGCTACACCTCCTTCTAAAAATTTGGGGGAAATAATTTCAAATCAAATTGGCTGCAAAATTTATAATTTTTAATTACAAAATTTTATTGTAATAAAAAACAATAATAGCCACTTGAGCAATGAGAGCGCATCAGAAACACATGCCCACAAAAAAAGATAAAATTCTATTTCAAAATGAGCTAAAATTCATTAAGAAAATGATATGACACCTGAAAGAATGCCATAAATTAGAATTGCAAAAAATGAAAACTGAAGTGACAATAAAGGAAACAATTAGAATTTAATTTTAGAAATAAACTGGAAGGAACATTAAAAAAAAAACAAATGTAAAAGCACCTTATGAGACCTAAAAAATGAGAAAATATTTAACATTTAAAAAAGAAATGAGGAAAGAGTTATAAAGAAATTGAGAGAAATTAACTAACATTGGAATAGACAGAGCAGGGAGGGGCTGGTAACACTCTGTTTCTTGACTGGTTAGTGTTTCACAGGTGTTTGCCTTGCAGTAATCTTTAAGCCATACATTTGTTTTATGAGCTATTTCTGTACTTGTTTTATTTTACCATTATAAGGTTATGAAATGTAACAAAAAGGCCAGTCATTGAACCAGTGGGTATTTGGGGGAAAAGAAAAATACATAAACTGTTCATGCAAATTGATAACAGAGTGCTGAAACCCCAACAGAAAATTGCAGAGAATATAAGTAAGTGACCTACCTATACGATTGACCCTTGAACAACATGGTTTTGAACGGTGTGAGTCCACTTACAGGCTGATTTTTTTTTTTTTCAATGAATTTCAGTATAGAAGTACTGTACTACGACAGAATCTGTGTTTGGTTGAACTGAGGGTGCAGAAGGCCAACTGTAAAATTATGTGAGGGGTCGGTGCCCAAGTTCTGCACCATTCAAGGAGCAACTATATTCAGAAAGCTAATAATCACTAAAAACATCTCATCTCGCTGAAATAGTCTCTAAAAGACAATTTATAGGAAGGGAGGCGGTGAAAGAAAAATTCTATATTATATCTGTTTTTGTTGTTGTTCAGTCACTAAGTTGTGTCTGACTCTTTGTGACCCCATGGACTGTAGCCCACCAGGCTCCTCTGTCCATGGGATTTTCCAGACAAGAATACTGGAGTGGGTTGTCATTTCCTTCTCCAAGGGATCTTCCCAGCCCTCTGGAGGTACAGGGATTGAACCTGCATCTCCTGCTTAGCAGGCAGATTCTTTACCACTGAGCCACCTGGGAAGCCCTATATTGTATCTGTAGATAACTTTTAATGGCATGTAATTTCTCTGTTGTGGGTGAAATTGGGTAGGGTGACAACAGACTCTCCCAGTGAGTGCCCTTCAGTGTGGTAGGTTTTCCTATTATATGATCCCAAAGTGAATGCAATACAAAGTAATCCATTCGTTCTCTGTTCATGTTGACTTAGCATGGCATTTTTGTAATTTGGAAAAGCTTATGATTAATTGCATTGAATACTTTATCCTTCACAGTGAGAGACCTACCACCAATTTCCCTTGATGTTAGACAAAAACAGCGCATCTCCACAGATCCATTATCATCTGAAATGAAAGCCCCAGTTCTGCCAGAACCCATCCTTCCAGTTCAGCCCAAAACTATGAAAGACTTTCTGTAAGTTTTGGCTCATTGTTACATGTAGACATATAATCAACTGCATGTCGGCACTTCACATAATTTAATATTTTTGTGTGGGAAATTAATTGAACTTATGGCTCATAAGGTATTATAAGAGTGAAGGAACCAAAGATTGGATGTCTTAAGTTGAAGGTGAGAACAAATTAATTAACAGGTAAGGGATAGATAATGTTGCAACAAAAGAAACACTAAATAAGAGAAAATGAATCAAAACAAGCAGAGATGAAGGACTGTGTCCTATTTAAAAAATAAGATTTCATTTACTACGTGACCCACAGACCATAGAAGCTACCGTGCTGCTATTAAGTTGGTACAAAAGTAATATTGGTTTCCAGCCATGAATTTTAAATCATTATAAGTAGGCTCAAACACATCATTATTAATCAAAATAGGAACTATTACAGTTGACACATTTTTCCCAACAAGAAATAAGTTCATTCATTCCTGTAGCAGAAAAGTCCATGCTTCAGAACTCAGCAAACACTTGGAAAGCATTTTCTCCCTCCTGCTGGTTGTGGAGGTGTTTTCCCTGCAAAAAGTTGTCAAGATGCTTGAAGAAGTGATAGTCAGTTGGTAAGAGGTCAGGTGAATATGGCAGACGAGGCAAAACTTCATGGCCTAACTCGTTCACCTTTTGAAACGTTTGTCGTGTGATATGTGGTCAGGTGTTGTCATGGAGAATTGGATCCCTTCTGTTGACCAGTACCAGCTGCAGGTGTTGCAGTTTTCAGCGCATCTCATCAATTTGCTGAGCATACTTCTCAGATGTCTCAGATGTAATGGTTTCGCTGGGATTCCAAAGCTGTAGTGGATCAGACAGGCAGTAGACCCCCAAACAGTGACTATGATCTTTTTCTGGTGCAAGTTTGGCTTTGGGAAGTGCTTTGGAGCATCTTCTCTGTCCAGCCATTGAGCTGGTCATTGCAGTTGTCATATAACGTCCACTTTTCGTCACAGGTCACAGTCCAATCAAGAAATGGTTGGTTGCGTAGAATAAGAGAAGATGACACTTCAAAACAATGGCTCTTTTGATTTGCAGTCAGCTCACGAGGCATCCATTTATCGAGCTTTTTCACCTTTCCAGTTTGCTTCAAATGCCGAATGACCTTAGAATGGTCAGCGTTGAGTTTTTTGGCAACTTCTCATGTAGTTATAAGAAGAACAGCTTCAATAATGGCTCTCGGTTGGTCATAGTTAACTTCCAATGGCCGGCCACTATGCTCCTCATCTTCAAGGCTCTCATTTCCTTTGCAAAACTTCTTGAACCACTACTGCACTGTACATTCGTTAGCAGTTCCTGGGCCAGATGTGTTGTTGATGTTGTTAATTGTCTCCACTGCTTTATGACCCATTTTGAACTCGAATACAAAAATTGCTCAAATTAGCTTTTTGTCTAACATCATTTCTGTAGTCTAAAATACAAAATAAACAGCTAGTAATAAAGCAAAAAAACATAAAGCAAGAAATGTGCATTAAAATGATGTATAATAGCATAACCACATTTATTTAAGAGTGTATTCCAATATCAAAGGGCAAAGTTCAACAATGCAAAACCATATTTACTTTTTGCACCAACCTAATAATAAAAACCAAATGGATACTCAAAGGACTCAGTGAGAAAGAGAAAGTAGGGACAGAATGTAAACAAAATCTGTCAAGAAATTTGGCTGGAAAGGAAAGAGATAATTATAAGGAGCATGTCAAAATGAACTTTTAAAAAATATTTGTTTGTTTATTTTGCCTGTGCTGGGTCTTTGTTGCTGTGCATGGACTTTCTCTCGTTGCAGCACGTGGGGGCTACTTCCTGTGTGTGGTGCACGGGCTCCTTCCTGCAGTGGCTTCCCTGGTTGCAGAGCACAGGCTCCAGGCACACGGGCTCAGTGGTTGTGGTGCCTGGGCTTAGTTGTTCTGTGGCATGTGGGATCCTCCCAGACCAGGAATCTAGCTGGCGTCCCCTGCATTGCAAGGTGGATTCACAACCATTGGACCACCAGGGAAGCCCAAAAGTGAACTTTTATAAAAGCAAATAAATGGGAAAGTTGAAGCTGGATTAATATCTTAATCTAATTAAGAATTATAAATTCAGAAACTACATATTTACATTAACTGGAACACATTCCTGTATTCAGCTTCATTATTTCAAGTTGCATGTTCGGTAACACTTATCTGTAAAGAATCAGTGCTGTGTTATCTGAATAATGTTTTTATCTGTTGTGGCTAATAAGTGCTTTTATTTTAGGGAAGATGTAGAAAAAGCTAAGTCATCAGGAGATTGGAAAACAGTATATGATTTTTATCTTACAACATTTGATTCTTTTCCAGAACTAAGTGCTGCATTTAAGGTAATAACATGTAAAGCACATTTTTCACTTTTTAAATTTTCCCCCCAAAAGACACTGAATTTACCTCTTTTTCTACCCAATATTGGCTTAAGCAGCTACTTAAGCAAATATAAGTATGTATTAATTCTGAAATTATAGGTATCACAATAATTACTTAAGTGATATCTTAAAAATTGTTTTTATTTGTACTAATGTAATACTTGAGATGGTTAGATAATCTCACTGACTCTATGGACATGAATTTGAGCAAACTCCAGGAGATAGCAGAGAACAGGGAAGCCTGGCATGCTGCAGTCCATGAGATCACAAAGAGTCAAACATGACTTAGCGAATAACAACATTTGACTCCATTCTTTAAGTTTTTAAAAAAGAAATTATTAAAATAATCCTTATGTATTTATTTTTATTTTTAGCAATTTAGCCGTAACAGTTCTTTTATATCATCATACTAATATTATAAATTATGAAGGAATAGTTATGATTCAGATATTACTTAGAATAGTTCTTAAAATGTTACATACACTTAGTTCTTTAATTGAATTTTCAGAAAGATGCCTCTGCCTCTAATACTATTGAAGACTCTGGGATTAATGCTAAATTTGTGAATGCTGTATATGATGCCTTACTTAATACTGTAAGTATCATTTATGAAACATGCAAATCATACAATTGTTTGAGTCTATACTGTACTTGGAAATCAGCCATACAAATGTTGTAAAACTCACCTGTAACATAATTACATAAGAAAGTTTTTTGATAAATTTGGTTGAAATTCTCAGAAAGTTAGATTATTTTTTAATTCTTATATTTTTTTAATTAAAAAGTTTTTCAAATTCTGTAAGAAAAATTTTTAATCTTTTTTTTAACATAATTTGGTTGTATTTTATAATGAAATGTGGACTGAACTGCTAATTATAACATATAAATATGTATAAAATGTATGCCATCATTTTATATTGTTAAACATGCTGTTCTTCAGTTTGTGTTAATGATTTAATCTTGTTGATCCAGAGACAGTGAAACTATTTTCCTTTTTCTGTTTTTCACTGTTACATAAAACTGATGGTAGTCATTAAACAGCCACCACTGTTTGTGCAGGTTGTACAGTGCACATCCCAGGGGACATTTTCATTGTAATCTTTCAGAAGTGAAATTGAGACCACCATAAACGGCAGTAATCGGTCATCAAGTCCAATTTTAACCACTGAAACAGATCTGTAAATATAAGTAACATATAAAAGTCACCTAAATATCTAATCGTAATTATTTCATGATTTTCTTTTGCCTACAGCCTCAAGACATTCAGAAGACAGTATTAAAGGGAATCATTAACAGCCTGTTACAAGAATGGAAAGGGTAATTGTGACCAATATTGTAGTTGTAGCTCATCAGTATAGATGGTTAATCTGTATACCTCATCCAACTGTAATATATATGTGTGTGTGTTACTCAGACGGAGAGGGCAATGGCACCCCACTCCAGTACTCTTGCCTGGAAAATCCCATGGACGGGGGAGCCTGGTAGCCTGCAGTCCATGGGGTCGCTAAGAGTCAGACACGACTGAGCGACTTCACTTTCACTTTTCACTTTCACGCATTGGAGAAGGAAATGGCAACCCACTCCAGTGTTCTTGCCTGGAGAATCCCAGGGACAGGGAGCCTGGTGGGCTGCCGTCCATGGGGTCGCACAGAGTCGAACACGACTGAAGCGACTTAGGAGCAGCAGCAGTTTTACTCAGAAAAGATTTTAGTTGATATAGTAAAAACATAGAATGAAATTGTAAACCATTTATAACAAAGCTTTTTAACTCGAGACTTATGACTTATTAGGAGGATCCACATGTGAGCCTCAGAGGATCTGTGAATTCTTTAAAACTATATATAAAATTTGTTGTATAGAGATATATGTGCTTTACAAAAATAGGATGGATGGTTAAATCAGTAACCTAGAATGAAATAATATGAGCATTAAATTTATCCTTGGGCTTCCGGGTAGCAGAGTAGACATTTCCTTATTTCTAATATAAGGAAACATAAATTTAGCCACTAAAACATTTTTTTTCTGGAACTAAATATTGAATTGTTATGTAAAGAATGGGCAATGTAATTGATAGTGTTTGGAATATGCAGAACACAAAAATACAGTTTTAAAAGTACATATTTTAATTGATATTACTTAAATAACAATTTAAATAATAGCTGCTGTTAAAGCCAAGCAATGCCATTAAATTATAATATAAATGTTTATATTAAGCCCGGTTTGAAAATACCAAACCACAGTTCTTAAATATGTTAAATATACCCTATATATTTTAACATTGTTCCAATTTGCAAAGAAATTTGTGGTTTTTATAGAACATTGAGAAAAGGCAGAGTAGTATTAAAAAAGTAAAAATGTAACTGTGCAGTTTTTTTCTAGTTGTCTTTTTAAAACAATTGAAATCATATTGTATTTTGCATGTGATTTTTATCTTAATATTTTCCTAGTTTATCGTTCTAGTAATACTTTTGCATTTTCCTTGAACTTTATGTTTCTGGTTGAATATATAATGCCTCATTGGAGATGAAGAGGAAAAATTAGAATGTCAACAGAATGCTTAGGAGAGTGAGGAAGTCCAGTGATCTGAAACTGCAGGACCCTAGTCCCCTCTGAGCACGCTCCCACAGCTTTCTAAGCCCTGCTCCTCAAATGTGTACCTGAGACAGATTAAAATAATTTGATGCAACTTACTTATGAAAGGATCATGTGGTCTCTACCCCCAAAATTGTGTTTTATTTTGGACTTATAGTAACAACAACAAGATCTATAGCTTATTGACTGTTTACTATAGGCTAATGACCTTTCGAATGATTTTTCATGTATTTCTCATATTGAATCTTCACTGCAATCCTGTGAAATAGGTAATAGGATTATTTTCACTTCACACTTGAGGAAATTAATTTACAGAGAAGTAAATTGCCTAGGTTAACACAATAAGTGCCTTAGTCATAATTAGAACCCAGGCTGTCTGGCAAAAGAGCCTATGATCTTAACCACCAGTTCTGGACCCAAAGCTGTACACTGAACTAAAATACTAGTGCATAGGACAGGAAGATGGACATTTTAATGGTACAGCTATAAAGTGGGAAAAAAAAAAAAGGACTCTCTTATCACCAGGAATTTTAATATTTATGAATTGCTTTGATCTTATTAAAATATTTTCAAATATAATTTCTAAAATAAAACAGTAGTCCCATTTAGAAAATAATCTGAAAATTATGTAGACTACTATAGGAAGAAATAGTTTAGATTTTATTTAAACCCAAATAATTTAAATCATTATTCAGTCAGATAATTCTTCCATAGAGGAATATTACTACTAATTTTAAAATTATATATGTAATATACATACATATAAATTTCAAAATTTAATACACATGTTATTTATTTATATTTCAGATGATGTGGCTTTACATTTATAAAGGGCATCTAGTACACTTTAGGCAATGATTTACATTTATGTTTTCAGATTCAAGTCTAGGTTTTAGCTTTTATCAAGTCAGTTCTCACAGAAACATTGATAATTTTTATTAGATGATGTAAGATTAAGCATCTCTCATCAGTTACACTTCTTTCTTTTTCAGTCCACGAACAAAAGATGATCTTAGAGCATATTTTATACTTTTACAGGTAAGAAAGCAAGAACTTAGTTGAAATTGGATAATTCATATTTCAATCTGTACATGTGTAAGTAAAATGATATCCAGTACTAAGTATTATTTTGAGCAGCGTTTTTGATACTTTTTGGATTATAATTACTTTTAATCAGAGAATTAAAGCTATAACAAACAGTGGGAAGCTAAATTATCTCCAGAATTAATATGTTAATTTAGCTCTTGCCTTCCTGCTGTTGAATTCTGGAACAAACAGAATAAAAGCACTTCTTCCCCCTCCAGTCAACTTCCTTTCTTGTAACTAGTTTTTTAAGGGGGCTTCAAAACTCTTTTTTTGTTTCCCAATTAGTAGGTTTCTAACTTTTCAATAAATATTTAAGCTAGAATTCTAATGGAAAAATCAAAGTGGTTGTTTATGTTTGCTGAAGCAAAGATGATGAACTTTTTCCTCTCAAGAGATACAGATTCATTGATATAAATAAATAAATAAGGTCCAAACAAATGAAAAGTAATTTTAACTTTTATAATTTTTTGAGAAGTATGGTATTCCTATAGCTAGCATACTATATTTGTATTATTCTTCACAGTTTACCAAAGATGGTTGTATAGATTATTGTCTCATTTAAAGATAAGAAAAATTATGTTAAATAAGATATAATGTTTAATTTAATATTATGTCCAATAAAAAATACGGAAGATATGGGTAGAAGGAAGAGGAGAGAGGAAAAAAGAAAAAGAAGAAAAAGTGGGGGGAAATAGGGGGAAATAGATAAAAAGCAGTTGAGAGATCTAAGAAGAGGAAGGGGAGGTAAAAAGGTAAGAAGAGAAAGACAAAACTGGAAAAAAAAATGAAAATATATGTGAAGATGGTAAAAGCTAGAAAGTTACAACATGAAGCTCAAATTTTTAGGAGAGTGTATTTGATCCTCAGGAAGGCAAT
Source organism: Bos grunniens (assembly GCF_055505025.1). NCBI lineage: Eukaryota > Metazoa > Chordata > Mammalia > Artiodactyla > Bovidae > Bos > Bos grunniens. The sequence goes on from NC_141190.1 coordinate 13,433,481, forward strand.
GTCATCCCACTCCAGTACTCTTGCCTGGAAAATCCCATGGATGGAGGAGCCTGGTAGGCTGCAGTCCATGGGGTCGCTAAGGGTCGGACATGACTGAGCGACTTCACTTTCACTTTTCACTTTCATGCATTGGAGAAGGAAATGGCAACCCACTCCAGTATTCTTGCCTGGAGAATCACAGGGACAGGGGAGCCTGGGTGGGCTGCAGTCTATGGGGTCGCACAGAGTCGGACATGACTGAAGTGACTTAGCAGCAGCAGCAAGCTCTACACATAAGAGCTATCACTTAGTGAGATTATCAGCTGGGGTCACTCCCTTATTTTGAACCATCCTGACCATAAATCAGGATGGTTTTGAAAACATGTGGTGCTCTTTTCTTTTTTACAATTTCAGTTTATTGTTCAGTAATACTTATTTTTACCATCAAGTTCTGAAATGTACATTGTGAGTTTTAGATTTTGGAAATGTAACTAGAGTTTGTGCTTGGTTTACAAGCTCTCCTTTAACATTTAAAAGTTCTCAGGAGCTGTTAGGTGATTCTCCCCTTGTTCTTTGTGAAATATGCAAATAACTCCTTTCACATTGCAAAAGTTTCATTACCAGCTTTTATTTTTCTAGCATTCTCTGTCCCTCCCTTTTTTAAATCAAGAGAGAACCAGGTTTTTCTTAATTGGAAAGGAGTGATTCCTTCCATTTATACCAGGCAGTGAGCTAGGTGCTTTATGTTATAGTTTTTTTTTTTTAATACTCAAAACAACCTCCAAGATAGATATTATCATTCCCATTTTCTAGATGAAGAAGTTGAGCGTCAAAGTTTAAGGAACATTCTTAAGGGCGTATAGTAGTAAGTGGTAGAAGTAGCCCTCAGACCTAAATCTTTCTTAATTCAAAGCCACTGGACCATTGTGGAAATCCAAGTCTCTGTTAATTAAATAATGAAACAAATAGATTCTTATTTTAAAGGATTTCACCTAGTATTTCATAATCTCAAATTTAGTTTTCTGAATTTGCCACTTAGTTCATTAAGCTTAGTGTCTTTCCTTTTACATGTTAACACAATTTTAACACACTTATCTTCAATATCTTTTTCAGAATCCTCAATTTAATAACACATCTACGTATGTCATCTATGCCCACTTGCTACGACAGACAGCCAGCTTAGTGGAAGCTGACCATCATTTCCTAGCTCACTGGTTTAAAAAGTAAATACTCTATGATATTAAGAACTTTTAATTTTATAATAACATTAAATGTTTTCAGGTCTTTAGAAATGACACAGTGCTTCAGAAGCCAATTACAAGTGTATTGTTTAGTACTACATAGAGGTTATTAAAGATCTGTTTTGTGTGTAAGTAACCATTTTGCTTGTACCCGCTGTTGTTGAGATTTCTGTCCACTGCTTTTGTATTTTATACAGCACATTCCTATCGTTGAACATATAAGCAAGCCATCAATATAATTTATAAAAGTACAGTATTTTTTTTCACAGTACTGTACTTACATTAACAATTACTTTTCCCCATGACTAATACAAGCTAAAGAAGCTAAATTGTCCCAAAATTAATTTTAAATACAATAAGTTCTCATTATTAGCAATAGTTACATTCTATAAAGCTAATGTGAGTACTGAATTGGTGAATAGTGAACCATTATTCCCACTCAAGAGGGTTAGATTCCTACAAGCCTTTGCTCACATTTCCATCAGCATATCAGTACATAGCCTTACTTTGTGTTTCATTTTAAAGACACCTTATTTGGTAAAATCATTATTTTATTAACATTCAACTCACAGCCAACAAAAGGTGAAGAATCTGCATGCAATGCAGGAGACCCAGATTCAATCCCTGGGTTGGGAAGATCCCCTCTAGAAGAGAATGGCAACCCACTCCAGTATTCTTGCCTGGAAAATTCCGTGGACTGAGGAGCCTGGCAGGCTACAGTTCATGGGGCCACAAAGAGTCAGACACAGCTGAGCAGCTAACACGCCGCCAATAGCATCGTAACTCATGTCTGAGCAAAGTTTATTGGACACAAGTCCCTTCTCCATAAGGCACATCACATCCTTCTTAGGAACACTAGTCAGAACTTTAGAACTTTAACACTAGAGTTAGGGGCAAAATCACAAATGAAAAGCATAAGAATTTGAAAAGCATGACCCAAGTAGATTGCATAAAGAATACTTATTTGCAGTATGAGAGCTAAAACAAGGAGGCAGAGCGTCACCTTATTCAGCCTCAGCAGAAGCAACTCCCGTTTTTTGTTACTCTTTGCACTGCCATGAGATGATCACAGAAGCACCACAATTATTTATTTGGGGTTTAGAATTAAATAGTAGAAAATGGGTGAATTTGCAAATACAGAGTCTATGAATGAAGAGTGACTGAATACTAAAAGCCTTAAAAGTGAAATGTTTAATGCTAACTTTATAGTAATTTTAGTGTTTATTTCTTATTTAATTAAGAAATTATATTTGAGGTAAAATTTTGCATCTTTTCAAATTTGGGGCAATTAAAGAAATAGAATTTGGGGGAATAGTCTAAAATTTTATGCATAAAGGATGAACTTTGATCTCTAACAAATATATTGCCAAAATAGAAAAATGTGAATTTTGATTGGAATTATTTCAAAATCTTTACCAGATTATCCCAGAAGAGGTTCAAACCATTGGTAGAGAGATTGCTGCAATTTATTTCTTTACGCCTGTTTCCTGCAAAACCTGAAGAATTTCCACCTATATCAAAGTGTTCGTGGTGGATCCCGTCAGCATCTAAAGTACTGGCTTTACTTAGTAGGTTTTATTATTCAATCATCTTTACTTTTCTTTTATTAAATATAAGGATATTTCCATAAGGACCTCAAAATACTATAGAGGCATTACGTACATCTTAAATCATTCCTTTGAGGAGGAGAGTTGTAGTAATGTATTTTCTATTTTGCTAATGGATTTCACAATTAATGTATAAGCATGAAAAAGCTTTATGCATTTTATGGAGCAGAATTCTGTTCTATGGCTGTCAACTGCATATGACCTCCTAAGTAGAGGTTCCTAAGAATACATGAACTTATATTCATTCCTGAGTATGCCATTTGCTTACTCCCTTTAGTATACTATTATAATCCTCACCATTCAAGTTTTCTTTTAAAGCAAGTAATTATTGGCTGCATTTTGACCTTAATTTTAAAGCTACCTTCTTCATACAGCACTACAATTGCTTAAAAGAGGAATTTCTAGATAAAGGCTTTCTGGGGGGCATTAAAATATTCTTCCTACTAGAGTGAATCATGTACATATTGGGAAAGATCATTATGTTAGAATTTATCTTTACAGATACTGCAAACAATTTGGTTCACCCTCCCCTTATTCCTTACACTGATTTCTATAATTCTACATTGGATCACATTGACCTCATGGAAGAATACCACACCTGGCAGAGCTTTGGAAACTCTCACAGGTATGATCAGAAGTTCATTTGATTATTCACCTGAATAAAATACTATTCAAAATAATGACTGACTTATAAGTTTGTGTAAGTAAATTTACATATACACATACCTTAACATATAAACTTTTAAGTGTATTTTAGATATCCAGCCTTGAAATCATTATATCATTATATTTCCTAAAGCATCTTCTTTTTGTACTTCATCTGAATTTATGTTTATGTTAATATGATTTTTGTTTGGTTAGTAACATCTTTTTAAGAAGGGAAAAGTCCTTAGTATGCAGTTTCTTATAAATTTTCTTTTTCTGTGTGCCATCACCCAGCACAGAGGTCAACAAACTTTTTCTGGAAAGTACAGGATTATAAATGTGTCTGGCTCTTTGGGCTGTGCAGTCTCTGGTCTACCATTATAGCACAAAACAGCCTTAGAAAATATGTAACTGAAGGGGTGTGTCTGTGTTCCAGAGCTTTACTCACAAGCCTGGGTAGTGGGCCATGTTGGTCCTGTGGACCATAGTATGCTGGTGCCTGATCTCACACAGTGATCACACATGTGTGCACATACACACATGAATTCACTCCTTTTCTCCCTTTTCCTGTAGATGAAGTGTTTGTTCTTTGTACATAGCATTAAAAGAATGGATGTTACACAGAAAGGGCTTCACCAGAAACGGTTTGTTACATTAGCGTAATAGATTTTCAAAACACTTGGCCAAATTCTTCGTTACCCTGCACCTTATAGTCACACTTACAGTTTGGATTAAACCAGCAAGACTATCCCAGACATAATTTATTCCTAGACTCTGAGATGTCCTACAGAATGCATTATTCTAAGAGAGACTAACTGAGAAATACGATATGGACATAAGTAACCCATGACCCCAGAATTGGTTCAAGCTTCCAGGGACCTTTTCTACCAGAATTGACCTAAAACATAGACTAGAATTGGAGAAGGCGATGGCACCACTCCAGTACTCTTGCCTGGAAAATCCCATGGACGGAGGAGCCTGGTAGGCTGCAGTCCATGGGGTCGCGAAGAGTTGGACATGACTGAGCGACGTCACTTTCACTTTTCACTTTCGTACATTGGAGAAGGAAATGACAACCCACTCCAGTGTTCTTGCCTGGAGAATCCCAGGGACGGTGGAGCCTGGTGGGCTGCCGTCTATGGGGTCGCGCAGAGTCGGACACGATTGAAGCGACTTAGCAGTAGCAGCAGCATAAACTAGAATCCTGGATATATCTCAATCCACACCTGAAATGAGTAAGAATTCCATTTCTGGGGGACCTTGGCCAGTCTGATGGATTTTTTCTTGACAGAGTTTATTCTACAAAGGTATTTTTTGTCCCACTTTAATGTATTTGTAATGTTTTAGACAAATCTACAATACGGTGCCAAGAGTTACTATGCATATTTCAGTGACATCTTTTAATGCAAAGGTCCTCTAAACACTGTATGGTAACATTGGTGTACCAGGAATGAGTTATAGAGGCTTGGTCCTATGATCCCTTCAGCCCTTGGAACCTAGAAGGGGATCAGAGCCCCAGGGCAAGTCACTGTCTGGCCATGGCCAGCCTCTTGTGTTTGTCTCAGTGTGTCGTACACATGGTATCGTTTGTCTGTATGCTATGACTAGGGAAGGGCTAAGAACACTGTTTTAAAGTACATAGTTAGACCAGCATTATCCTGCTAAGTTCATTGCACTTCTTTTTGTTTCCAAATTTTTAGTTAGCACTTTGTGATTCAAAATTACTACACATTAATACTGAACAATTTTCTTACTGCTTTCTAACAGTTTCATTCCAAGAGGAAAACCATTTCATTTTCAGGTCATTCCAGGGCTATCTCCTTTTTTCTCCTAATGCCTGCATCACAGTGTGACCAGTGGTCACACATGTGCTGATGAACTGTCCTTGGATGTGTTCCAACTACGGCTGATGGATTCATTACAGCCACTTGTGTGGGAGTCTAGCTCCCCAAACGGTCATTGCTGCCTTACTAGTTCTCTCTGAATGCATTTTATCTGTGTGCTTTATGGCTCTTTTATATAACAGAGTGAGCTCTGACCCAGGAAAGAAGTTATTTTCATAACTTTTGATCATATGTTGTGTGTTTACAAATACATACCATTTCATATTACTGCATCATTAAATAACAGTGCTAAAGCAACACTTTTATTTCATTACTCTTAAATGTGTTACTTTTCCTACCATAGTTCTTGCTAGATTTCCTCATTTCTGATGTATAAGCATTTCTGATGCATATGCATACTCAGAGAGTAATGCATTCTTATATTAATTTATGCACATGACTTTCTGTCCTAATCCTTCATCAGCACTTCTGCCTCCTGTTTCTGATGTTGGCCATATTTTTCCCAGGTAATGATGTACAAGTGGCTGCATAAACTGAGATTATTTGTATAAACAGAGCAAGCCGTCAGCACATATTTCAGAACATTGGATGTAGCTTCCTCTAGGGAATAAAGCCACTGCACGTCAGATAGTGATGTCTAGGTCACAAGGCTGTGGGATTCAAAGAAATTATGCACATCAGATCATTTTGTGAATGGTAAAACACAGTACAAAAGTAATGGTTTGATATTGTTGGAAGCGGTACCTTAGATTCCCTTAGTATAATTTTGCTAAAAATACACCATTTTGCTTTTTCTGTTTTCACTTGTTGAGCAGGTTTTCCTTCTGTCAGTACCCATTCGTTATTTCTATAGCTGCAAAAAAAATCATTATTCAAAGAGACTCAGAACAACAGATGATAAGCATCGCAAGGGTAAGCCAGCTATGAAAACATTTATGCTGACTATAATCTATAGTAAATAATTTAACAAATAAGTCAAATGTCATGTGAATTGTTCTAGCATAATCAGGAAATGTCAAAAGTAAAATTCATATCATACTCCCTCAAAAAGTACTTAAACCTATTCATGATACAGGGAAAAAAATACTCCTCATCAACTTCTCATTGTTTTATAAATATAGTAGGAAGGTTAAATGCCTCTCACAGATCCAAAGTAGTGGGAACTTGGATATCATTTTGTAGATACCATCCTCCAGGGTCACTGGCAGTGCATTGGTGAGAAAGAACTACAGGGAGGACAAGGGAAGGGGTGTCCTTAAGAGCAAACCACTCAAACCACCGACACGTTTTCTGAATTTTATGAAAGTCAAACAGAAACAGCTGAAAAATTAGAAAATGCAACAGAAAGTGCAGTCTTAGAAAACTGAGAAATATGTCCATAGACGGTGAGAGGTGTTTTATTGAGTCTTAGGGAACCAAAATGCCTGCAGGCCCATTGAAACGGGTAGCAGTCAGGCCGGCTTTAGGCAGGATGAAGTTCATCCCTGGGCCTGTCCTGTCCACTACCTACCACGATTTCTGCATAGCACAGTAAAGTTATAGATGAAGTACATAATTACTTTGATTGTGCTTTTTAAAAAAAAAATTAGAGCTCTAGACTATACATTTTTATACTCAAATGTTTTTGAGTTTCTGCTTTTGCGACATGATTACTTACAACTTTAAAACTTAGAGAGGTTGGCTATAGTCTTCTTAAAATAGAGACCCCAAGAGAGACCTGTAGAGTACAAGGAAATGATTTCCATGTCTTGTTCAAGGATATAAAAAGAATTCTAAGGCATAAATTATAATACTTCAAATATCATAAAAGTAAGAATTGTTGATTCTTCAGTAATTTACCAGAAGGTGAGTATTGTTTGCTATCACAGAGCAGGGCAAAAAATTTGAGTGACTAGTGACATCCCAGAGTCAGTTTACACTGAGTATTGGCATATTAGAAGAAATGATACCGCCTCTGTGTACCAAAGGAGTAACATAGCCATATTACCCTGCTGAAAAGTAGATTTCAACAGGAGTATTTAGCACCAGAATTATTAATCCTGGTTAGATATTGGCTCAAAGATTAGTCTATATATAGCTAGTCATTTTGATGATTAGCATTTATGGCATTTCATGTGCCTTTTTAGTTTTGTTTTTTTTTTAAAGCCTTGGGCTATGATTTTTTTCTATTTATAAGAAAAAAATCTAAAGAGCTAGAAGTTTAAGTTCCTCTGAGCAGTTTTCTGCTGTGCCACTCACACTTAAGATTTTAAATATCTTCTTTTAAATTTCCTTCCAATCAAAAGGAGAGTGGCAGCTGTAGAATGTATCCTGGGCTGTCTTTCTCAGAGCATGGGCACAAATGAGTAGCAATTGAAGAGTCCAGTGGTATTCTCAGTTATGGGTATTTCCCAGCATTTTAGCTTGTAAACTGCCATACCATTTGGAATTAATGACTAGTGACTATTTTGACACAGGGTAACCTTATAGATGGTTAATATAAGCAAGAACTTATATAGTATAATTTAAAGTTGTGAAAGTGATTTCCCAGATTAAAAATAACTTCCTCATCAGTCTATGTCTAAAATTCTACCATCGTTGGGTTATTTCTTTCATCTGAAGCACTTTCTATGCAGTATGAATTTCTGATGGGAGGAGTAGCCACTAAGCTTTGTCTTCCATTAGCATCCTAGTTCAAATCTGTTTGTTGGATATTTCCAGTGTGATGGCTTCCCAGGAGCTCGACTGGGAACAGAAGATAAGAAAGGGTTGGAAAAACAGGTCCATGACACTGCATACTACGCTAGGAATATAGATCTGTTTGAGCACAAAAGAGAGGACCCAGAGAAGGGGAAAGAAAAAAAAAAAACAACAACCTTCTGCAAGCCTTTAGAATCGAATACTTGGAGAGATGAAGAAGGGCTCTGAATCAGTGTATTATTATAGTCATCGACAAAATCATGAAAGTAGCCTTACTATATAGACTTGGGGTATTAAAATTTTACCTGCTAAAGCATATTGCTGCATGTAATTAAAATGTCAGAATGTTTATCTTTAATCTGCACAATAATTCATTTTCTTTGCTACCAAAGAGGATGAGGTAGTCTGAAAAAGAGTTTAGATAAATATATTATACAAGCATGTAGACTTTACATGATAAATGACATTCATATATTTCTTATATTTTTGTAAAACATCCCCTTATTTCCAACACCCAGGCATAAATATTGTTGACATTGTAGGGAATTTGCTTTTGATAGTCTTTACGTATATTATCTTTAAAAGGCATCAGAGTTGAAACAATATTGTGTATACAATTTTGTTTCCTCGCTTTTTTTAGTTGTACATTCCTTAAACATTTTCCATGTTATTTACATAATTTTATGACCATCATTTTTGATAAGTATTGTAATTCCACTAGAGATTCATACTTAGTATATTTCTAAAGTTTTCCTCTTATAGATGATGCTGTGATGAATGTCACTGTATAAAATATTTCCTCTGTTTACGATTGGGACAAAGGATATGAACATTGTTGATGGTTTCTGAAATATGTTGAAAATTACTTTCTAAAAGTAGATTTTAGAGTAAATCCAGTATCTTAAAAAGCATAAGCCAAGCTTATCATCAGAAGTATGTGCCTTGTTCTCAGTGTTCCCCTTTGTTTGTATTTATTAAACAGAAAACTTTGCTGTGTAAGAGGTGAGACATGTAGAAGCAGTAATGCAACATTCTTTTACTGTAGAAGTTGAATTATTTTGGGGTCCTCCATTTTGTATCCCCTTCTGTTATCAATGTCCCAAAATGAAATAATTAAGGCATTTTCATAAATAAATATTTGCATAGCTGAGTTTATGAAATTGTTTATGTGAGAGATGGTAAAGAGAAGAATGTAAGTTATTTTTACCTAAGTGTTTAAATGTGTTAAATGAGATTATAGTTCAAGTAAAAATGAAAATGTTTGCTCTTTTTTTCAATCAGCAAAGTCTGGTGGATAAAGTATCTCGAAGACAGAGACCTGATATGAATATGTTGTTTCTAAATATGAAAGTAAGGCGGACACATCTGGTTAGCGATTCTCTTGATGAGGTATAGATTATTTATTCCAGAATAGTATTAATTGACTAAAGCTTTAAATAATTTGATAATATGGCTTATTACTAAAATCTTAGTAAGCTTTCTTTATTTCTGTGTGCCAGTGGTGTGCTTCCTTATATTTTGATACAATGGTTAAAAACAGTTCTGTATTCACAGTTAAGCCTTATGTTCATTTTTTATGTTTTTTAGTGGTTTGTTGTTAAATATTCAGAAAAGGATTTCATATAGAACACTTAAATGAGTAATTCATATTTCTGAATATATAATGTAGATTCTAGACCACATTTGTTAACTGGTTGGGTGCCTAACAAGTCATTTTAATTCCTCCAGGCCTCAGATTACTCATCTGTAAAATTGGAAGTCTGATCTACAAGGGTATATTGGGTACATTTAGGGTCAAACATATTGATACTTTGATTGTATATACATGTATTATTAAGCTTCAACCATGTACAGTTCTTCAACCAGATTTCCATGTGAATATTACAATGTTTGATTTAGTAATGTGATTTCTTTTAAACTTCAGTGTTGAAGGCAAGTTTAAATGAATTACTTTGTATAGTATTTGGCTAAATTAAAATCTTGGAGTCAGTACGATGCCAGTAGGCAATAACCTTGAGCAAGGTACCTGACTTTCCTAATTCTGTTGCTTGATCTATACAACAAACATTACAATAGGGTTGGGCAGATTTATTGGATGGATGGATGGATGAAGTTTTGTAACATTGTAAATATGATAATACATTTCCAAGAATTTAAAAGGTTAATTTCCTTTTTTACTGCCTTTTGTTCTCCTCTGTCTTATAATTTCCTCAAACAGTTAACTCGGAAAAGAGCAGACCTGAAAAAGAAGTTGAAAGTTACATTTGTAGGGGAGGCTGGTTTGGATATGGGTGGCTTGACTAAAGAATGGTTCCTCCTCCTAATTCGCCAAATTTTTCATCCAGATTATGGTGAGTAGCTAATTTCTATGAAAGTGTTTTCTTCCTGATCATTAGATTTAAGTAGTCACTCATTTTTAATCTATGATTTTACAGATTTTTTTGTCGATCATAAATGTTGAATAATTTTTTAGACAGGTACATTTTTTAAATTGACCAAATTGATGATTATAATATTTATAATCTTACTGGGAATCCTACACAAAATGTATTAGCATAGAAGCATTCACATGTTTTCTGACTAAGCCAAATATGTAAAAATTTGTCATTGAAATAAAAAGAACATTAAAAATTTTAAGATCAGAGCTATAGTTTGCTCATCACTAATATTCAAAGTGTCTGTCATAAAATAATGAGACATTTTAATAAATAGGAAGCATTAAATAAACCTTTGAACTTTAATTTGCTTTCATTTGATTTAGAGAAAACACCTATATATATAACCCTGAGTATTGTTAAACGTTTTCTTCAAAAGAGTTTTAAGTGTTTTTTTAATTCTTTATTTGTCTTAATTTTGTATATATGTTTATATAATATCTCTCTGGTAATGGGAAATAGAGATGAGAGTGATGAAGTTTCCAGATAATCCTCAGAATTAATTTTGATAACTTATAAAGTATAAAACTATAGTTTCTATAAATCAACTGATTAATTTAGTTTCTGTCTTTTTACCATTTCAACCCTTGGTTCAGGATACCAGTGAAGAATAAGAGGCTCTTGCACACTCTCTGGACCCATATTTGATATATTTTAACATGACAATTGGTCTGTAACATAACTATTGCTGAACTGTTTTGCTTCTAATAGATAAGATATCATGTACATGTTTACCATTCTGATTTTTTAAATCAATCATATTGATGAAATTATGCTTCTATTTTTCAGGCATGTTTACGTATCATAAGGATTCATACTGCCATTGGTTTAGCAGCTTTAAATGTGATAACTATTCTGAATTCCGATTGGTTGGAATTGTATCCTTTAAACTTTCCACTAGGAGGTGCTAGTAGATTAGAGATTTTTAAGAATTTTATCTGAATTTTGGAAAACTGTTCTCATTAATTTATTCAGATTAAAGATTCTTATTAAATTTACTAGTAGATTTTTCAGTAGTCTTTATTATTTTGTAATATCACAGCTATATAATTATCAGCAGATTTAGTTAACTGGAAGGAGTGACTGAACTGTTAACATATTTCTCTGAAAACCTTATCTCAAGTATTATTTGCTATTTCATTTACAACCTAAATTATCAGAAATTTAAGACATTTTTAAAAGTCATAGTATCTTTCCTATTCACAATGAACTATTCCTTTAGTTCTTTGACTTTGTGCTTACTTCACTCAGTTTTCTAAATTGAAATTATGAAGATTAAACCTAATGTGGCCTCAAATCCTGAGACGGTCATAAGAATTAAAAGTTGAATGGAATGGGAACATTTGAAGCATACAGAATTATTTTATAGTGTTTTTTAAAGTGATATAAATTCCTACGCCATCCTCTGATTCCTTCAGGTTTGTTGGAGAGGGTGTTCCTGTGTTGGGTAGGAGATTGGACAGGATGCCTTCTGCATTCATTTTTAAATTCTGAAAAGTATAAGTGTCTGTGGAAGAAAGAGAGAATAAATAAATGAGCAAACCCTAGGGATACACAGGTTAAAAAAAGAAAAAATCCCTGCTTTAGGAAGCTTACCGTCTGGATGGACGATGACCACCCATGCAGGTGGTTGTTCTCAGTCAGTGACCATTCGGCACTAAGTGCTGAGGAATCCTGAGAAGGAAGCAGTTCACTGCATTCCTCCCAGAGAAGGGAGAGTTTTTAAATGGAACCAGTACTGGAGAGAGTGGGACCCGGACTGGGAGAACGGCTGGGAAAGAGTCCACACCACAGAGCAATGTGTAGGTCCACTTGATGGGAGCAGGGGGCTCTCTGAGAGCTATAGATGGTGCTGGCAAAAAAGATTCAATTCAGTTCAGTCGCTCAGTCATGTCTGACCCTTTGCGACCCCATGGACTGCAGCACACCAGGCCTCCCTGTCCATCACCAACTCCCAGAGTTTACTCAAACTCATGTCCATTGAGTCCGTGATGCCATCCAAGCATTTCATCCTCTGTTGTCCCCTTCTCCTCCCACCTTCAGTCTTTCCCAGCATCAGGGTCTTTTCCAATGAGTCAGTTCTTTGCATCAGGTGGCCAAAGTATTGGAGCTTCAGCCTCAGCATCAGTCCTTCCAAGGAATATTCAGGCAAAAAAAGATTAAGAGCCGTCTGATGGAGGGCTTTGAATATCATCTGACTTTGTGACATTTGTTGGAATACATCCCAAAGAATGTATATGGAAATCAAGAAACTGCATGGAAGAAAAGGGAGTAGGGAAAACCACACACTGATAGTAAACTTAACCTGAAATTTGATTATGTGTTGTCGTATCTAAAGGTCCAAAGTGCCAAGCCCACAGTAAGGAACATGTAACAGTTCCTAGACTCATATTTTCATTTACAGTAGTCATTTGTTGAATGTTTTAACTTCATTGAAGGCCTACGTTATTAACGCTTCTCACTACACTAGGAGTCATTTGAATTTCCTGATAAGTATGTTTGTCATACTTCACATTCTTATCATGGCTTAGGTTTGGCTTATTTTGACTTTCTAGTGTTTGTAATAAAGTATCAGCTCTTACACTACATTTTTAGAGTAGTATATGTGATATTGTGAACGTGCTTGCCAGATTTTTTTTTTTTTGGCAATAGGCATTAGTTTCTATTCAATCATTACCCAAAAGATCATATTAAATGTATTTAGATGTTGTATATTACAAGTTTAACAGTTATATCTAAAATTAATTTATAACCACCACTATCTCATTATTATGTGTATTGATCTCACACACAAACTATATAAAGGTTGCTGCCCTGAAAAGCATGATATTGTATATGAAAAACGTGTGATGACGGTGGACTGTGGTCACATAAATGGTTGAAAAATCTACCACAGGTGAAGAGAACAAAACATTTAGAAGTGGTAGGTATGGTGATTAAGAAAATATAATTGGCTCCATACATAATTTCAGTTTTAAAACTTCAGAGGGGCTTCTTAGGTGGGCTCAGTGGTAAAAGAATCTGCCTGCCAATGCAGGAGACATGAGTTTGATCCCTGGGTTGGGACTATCCCCTGGAGAAGGAAATGGCAACCCACTCCAATATTCTTGCCTGGGAAATCCCATAGACAGAGGAAGCCTGGCGAGCTTCAGTCCATGAAGTTGCAAAGAGGTGGACACAACTGAGCACACACACACAAAAGCATTCACTAAAATTTCAGAGCCAAAGATTGGTTGGGCTATCAGTTCTCACAGTGTTGTATGTCTAATACGATTATTTTTAAATATTAAGGCCTTGGAGTTTACAAGAAATATTATAGTGAAACCTATAGTAATAATTATAAAATGTTTTGAAGGTCACATGAAGAGCCATAATCTAATAGTTTTTTAGAAGCAGAATTACCAGAAAGGCATTGGAACTAAGGGTGGGGCAATATAATGCAGTTCAGGGTTTCCAAACTCCGCCCTGTTTGCACCACATGGCATCTCCGGCAGAATTCCCACACCCCAACCCCTGCTTCAGCCAGAGGAGCTTTAGTGTGAAGTGCAGTGTGATTCTCCTGCAATCAAGGTGCCCTAAAGCAGATCCTGCAAACCTGCTTTCTTATCTGTTAAAAACCTTCCTTCAGGATTATAATTTTTTTTAAAAAAATTGTCATGAAAAATGCTTAGAACTTATCACTACAGTAAATGATCATAAATGGTAACTGCAGTAGTGTGGTCCCTCTGTTATTGTTATTATCGTAGTTATAGGAGCATATTAGAGCTTATTTTCAATATCTTTCCTTTAGAACACACTGCTCGGTCTCTGTTGGTATGGTTACCTATAAAATAACACAACTGTTCCTTAGATTATTATTAGCCTTTTTCTGCCCTAGCAAATTAAAATATTGGCTATTTTCTAATCCTTTAAATTGTTTTTAATGATTTGTCCAGACCACATGTTTAGATTTCCTTTTAAGTCAGTAAAAGTAATGACTTCCTTAGGAACTTAATATAATCTTTGACAGTTGAAATGTCATAAAATTTGCTCTAAAACCCCTCATTTATCAAATGGATGAAGTAACATTCTGCTGTATAACTGATAAAAAAAAATACAGTTGGGCAAAGTTTATAAATATAACATCTGTAGCTTTTTAACTTAACACTTTGAGTAAACTCCAAGTACTGAGTCTTTCAGGTGTTACTGTGGGAGATTGTGTCTTATCGGTAGTGTGTGTGTATGCAGACGTCTGTGTGTGTGTTTCCATACGCCTACTCAATACAGCTCTCTCTACGTAGCCTGTATTTAGTTTGAAAATACCCAGAATGGTCACCAAAATCAATGGCATGTTCTGCAGGGAGTTCTGAATAAACTGCTGCTAATAAAATCACCACCATCTTTGTTTAAATGTAGAAGTTTTCTTAAATGTTAAATACTTTATAGAAATGTGTGAACTTGCTATTGTGATCTTAGATATGCAGTTTTCTAGGGAAATCATTAAATACTATTACCTGAACCTCTCCTTTTTACATGATTTTTGGTAATCAAGGAATTATATTACGTAAAATAAAGGGAAAATAAAGCAAAGAGTAAGTATGTGGGATTAATTAGAAAATCAGTGTTAGATCTGAAAGAAGTATGCGAGAAATAGATGCATAATTCAAAACTCATTTGTTGTCATGGATTTTATGTTAATGCTTAACATTTAGTATGCATAGCTTATGGGACTAGCTGTTTATAACAGCATTACTTTGGATATTCGTTTCCCCCCCTGCTGCTATAAGAAATTATTGAGCCCTCCCATCGTTCCTAGTGATCAAAATACGCCAGTAGGCATCTGCAGTGTTACCACTGACGACTTGTGTCAAATTATGCCTGTAAGTATACAGTTGTTTAGTATCTTGTCCCTTACTGCTGAATCTTCTTTCTTCTACTACAGTCTGTCTCCTCCTGATAACTATTTTTATGTTTAGATATGGTTTCCCTTTACATTGGTGACCCATCTCCTCTTTTGTCTAATTTTCTCCTTCCCTGTAGAGACACATAACCCACTTTGCAGCACTTAGTTCTTCCAGCATAGTGGAACAAACTTTGAGTCAGAGGCAGAGATTTGAATCTGGCCTCTGCAACTTACTAGCTCTGTGAATTTGAATAAGCTGTTTATGTTTCTGAACTCTAGTTTCCTTATGTGAACAGTGGAATAGTAAAACTTACATATTGGGAAGATTACACGAGATGATAAAGTATTCAGTATTCAATACTTGATTGCTTCTGTGGATTCTTATCAATGTGTCACTATGCAATATCGTTAACAATGTCTGCAACGACACCCTTAATAAAATTAATGAATTTCACAGACCTGGCTCTGATATTCTGCTAGTCAGAGACTAGATTTCCAATCATCAGATTTAATCCAGTGTTAAAATTTAGTAGAAGAATGTGGATAGTATGCTCATCATCCTGACAATCCCCTACAATAATAATATTTTTCACAGCTGAATTTCGATAGCCATTGGTCAGCAGAGAATTCCCCTTATTATTAGTAAGTAGCTAGATGTGGACATCCTCTTTGTTCATTAAGGGCCTATTTAAATATTGTTGTGTTCTAGTTAATGGTCAGATCACTTTGGTGTAGGGTTGGAACCTTCCTACCAAAGTTGAAAAACCTCTCCAGAACATGTGACCAATTAGAAAACCATTCTTCATGTGATATCAAACACATTTTTGAAAGTAAGTTTGGATTCTTTTGAATTAAGAGCCTAAATCCATATTTTTATAAGACTCAGTAGTTGGAAAAGGTAACAGAGTAAACTCTACTTAAGAAAGATTTGCCCTCTATAGTCTTGTATTTTGGCCACATGCTACCTATGACCCTGGACAATTTACTGAATTTGCTTATTTGTATAACAATGGGAGTCATTGTTACAACTATACACTAATATATACTGGTGTATAAAACATATGAATACTATATATACTAATGGCTGAACTAACTTCTCATTTTAGATTTCTGTGATTTTTTTTTTGTCTCATATATGCAGTTTTTGTCAAATTTTTACCAATAAATTTCCTTATGTTATTACTGATTTTTACCAATAAATTGTCTGATTTTAGGATTAAAGCTATTTGAACTTGAGTCATTTGGATCCAAGTTTTTAGTTAATAATAATGGGTATTTTATGAATGACTATACCAATATGTTTTTTCATATTATGGAGCTAAAGATGATACTGAGTTAATTTCATATTCCTATATTGCCTCTTTAATGATGAATCAAGATTGTGCATAAACTATGAGATCAGCTGAAAAAAACTGAGTGTCTGTACAGGTATGAATGAAGATAGAAAGGAAGCAAGAAAACTACTTTGTTAGGATAGTAGAATACAGGGAATTTTTTTAAATTTTTAAAATGGAATATCAATTTATTAATGGCATCTATTAAAATTAGCACCTAATTCCCATTTCATATATGGCAAAATTATCTAGAAAAAAGTTTTGTGCTTTTTTTTATCAGTGCTTTGTTTACTATTTGTATCTGTACAATATGTGTTTCAAGAAGAGTAAGCAGGCAAGCAAAGAGAAACCTATAGTGATACATTTCTTAAACACAGTATTTGTGAATAAGGATTTTAAAAAATCACAGAAAATAAGCAAAATATTCAATGATGGAGCCTTCAGTATAGCGTTAATAGGCCAGTGCTTTTCCGTGACCTCGTTAATGGAAACTCCATTGCTTTTGTAGAGAAGGGATCCATGACTCAAAGCATCAGAACTATCCCATGGCAACAACAAATCTTCCCCACACAGCCTTGTGAAAATTACCCTTGAGGGGTTCAGTTGAGAATGGAGAGGCTAAGTATAACCTTAAATCAGCAACTATAGTAGCTCTTTTCTTTTCTGTTTGAGTCACTGTCCAATACAGTCTGTTAAATAATACCAGGGTATTCAAATAGTATATAAAACCTATATCTTCATGCACTTTTAATTTTATATTTATAAAAATCATGAAAATGAACTATGGGCTAATTAATAATATTTTTACATTTAAGAATCTTAACTATAGATAAAAAAAATAAAAATTGAGTTTTGAAAATAGAAAGGCTGGGAATAAAATTCCTTACAGTCGAATAAAGCAGATCTGAGTAAATAACTTTATTACCTAATTGACTTTGTATTTTATCACTAAAAATTTGATCTTTAAAAGAATATGGTAAATTCTTTCAATTGGATTCATCTACTAGTTCCTTGAATTCTTTTAAAAAATTCAGATCTCCCAATTATAATTTTCAGCATCCATAACTTTATTAGTAATTGAAACAAATGATAAGAATCATACTAAAACCTATGTCACCCTAGATTTGTTTTAAAATTTATTTTAGTGAAATGGAAAACTTAATATTTAAAGTGTGTAAGCTCATTCTAAACATGCTGTTCTTTATCTTTCTGCCAATATTTAAAATAAAACATTTTTCATACAACCTGAAATTTTAAAAAATACTGGCTTAGTTTTTCTATTTATAAATCTCTGTTCAGGGGAAACATGAGTTACAATGTAGGGAAACATTTCTTCCAGTGTTCTCAACTTTTTATTGGGGGGGGAGAGCCCTTAACTGAAATGTAAAAGCCACTTACCACATATAAACTGTGTATTTTTATGTTTAAAAGAGGAATTATAAAACACTAACAGGTTTTTTTAAGAATATAAACTGAGAATGAGAAATACTACAAATTCATAAACCGTGATATTGCAAATAGCAGTGAATTATGATGGAAACTATACTCTTAGCTTACTACATAAGAATAGACCC
Organism: Bos grunniens; assembly: GCF_055505025.1. Classification (NCBI taxonomy): domain Eukaryota; kingdom Metazoa; phylum Chordata; class Mammalia; order Artiodactyla; family Bovidae; genus Bos; species Bos grunniens. Next base: position 13,451,701 of record NC_141190.1, read on the forward strand.
CAGAGTTATGCCTTTATGGGTATAACTGGATATTTTCCTTCATGTGACCTTTCCGGTAAATTTTTCCAAACCTTTTACATGGTAGAAATGGTTAACCAGTATTTTTTACCCTAGAAAATATGTCCCAATATTATCTTTATTTCAAAATCTGAGTTTATCTCACTTGTAAGTGAGCTATAGTAGACCTGGTTTACTGTTTGGGTAGTACTATTTGATTTAAAAACACAAATAACAGGTTTCTCTTTACAGGAGTTGGCCCATGGATTAAGTGAACTCCTGTCATATGAAGGCAATGTTGAAGAAGATTTCTATTCCACATTTCAGGTACCATTAAGGGCAAATAGCTTTCTGTTAACCAGGTATTTTATGTATGAAAAATACCTTTTGTTACCATATACCCATTGTTAGAAAAGAGGAACAAGGATTGATCTGTACATACCACTCCCTATCTTAAAGGATCTTAACCCGATAAAAACAGTGAAAAAGTAAGTGTTAGTTGCTCAGTTGCATCCAACTCTTTTTGACCCCCATGGACTATAGCCTGCCAGGCTCCTTTGTCCATGGAATTCTCCAGGCAAGAATACTGGAGTGGGTTGCCACTTCCTACTCTAGGGGATCTTCTGACACAGGGATCAGACCCAAGTCACCTGTATTGCAGGCAGATTCCTTACCGTCTGAGCCGCCAGGGAAGCCCAAAGACATTGAAGCAGACGTGTAAGTAAACAATCAAGGAAAGCCAGCAAGGCTGAGGGTACTCTGCAAGGCACCTGGCCTATATCCTGGACGCAGTTACTTTCTCAGAGCTTTTACCTTCTAAAAACAAGCCTCTTCTGTTGGTTCAGTACAAGAAGTAAGGAGCAGAAGTTACTCGATCAGACCAAAGTTCTCTCACTTCCACTCACCTAAAAATAATCGGAAGGTGGAAATGGTGGTAATCCCCATAGCTCCAAAGGCCTGAGTGCTACCCAAATGGTCACACAAATTTTTTTAAACGTCAGTAAAGTGTTTAGCTTTGGAGAAGGCAATGGCACCCCACTCCAGTACTCTCGCCTGGAAAATCCCATGGACGGAGGAGCCTGGTGGGCTGAAGTCCATGGGGTCTCGAGGAGTCGGACACGACTGAGCGACGTCACTTTCACTTTTCACTTTCCTGCATTGGAGAAGGAAATGGCAACCCACTCCAGTGTTCTTGCCTGGAGAATCCCCGGGACGGCGGAGCCTGGTGGGCTGCCGTCTATGGGGTCACACAGAGTCGGACGTGACTGAAGCGACTTAGCAGCAGCAGCAGCAAAGTGTTTAGCTGTATTTAGGAGGGTTAAGACCCCACTTTTTTACTCCAAAATGCTTTCATGACACCATTCTTAATACAAATATCACAAGAGCCTAAGCTTTCTGTATTTTGTAATTTAGAAAAGGGGAAAAACTTTTCAAGTTTTACAAACCTGTTCACTGAAGTCTGTTAACATATACCAATAAATGTGGTGTGTCTGTATCTCCCATCAGGTGTTTCAAGAAGAATTCGGAATAATTAAGTCCTATAATTTAAAGCCAGGTGGTGATAAAATTCCAGTTACCAATCAAAATAGGAAAGGTAAGTTAAAACACCATTTCTTAATTAAAGCACATTAGTGTTTGCCATTTACTTTTATTATTTAACAGATGTAAAATTGCTTTTCAGAATATGTACAGCTTTATATTGACTTTCTTCTCAACAAATCCATCTATAAGCAGTTTGCTGCATTTTATTATGGATTTCATAGTGTGTGTGCTTCAAATGCCCTAATGGTGAGTTTAAAGCTTCATGCTTTCAGTTAGGGTTTGTAATACCATGATATTGACAAGTAATTCTTTAGAACATTTTAAATTAAAAAAAATTTTTTTAACTTTTAAATTAAAAAAAAAATTGTTTTCTGGTTTTTAAAGATAGAGCTGGAAAGAAAAATAGTTCTCTCATTTCAGCCTTAATTCTCTAAAGGGAAAAAAGACCAGTCAACTCCATCCCCCTCACCCATCATGCTATGTCTTAAAATATGTCTTCTAAGCTTTAAAAAATTTCCCCAAGTAGAGTGGATGAAGAGATCCCCAAGGGCTCCAGATCTTTAAAACTGAGGTGCAAAGCACGGAAAATGGTTAACACATAAGCTCCAGGCAAAAGCTACAACTTCTCACTGTTTAAGGAACAGGTTTTTATAGCTGCTTCATTCCTCTTCAGGGGTCCCCCAGCAACTCCGAGTGGCCTTTTACCCACAGGAAGTAGTTTGTCTCCAGAGTCATGGTGGGCTCTGCTTGGTTTGACTTTTTCTTAGCTGTGTGAGTGTGGGTCAGCTGCTGTTGAGAATGCCACATCAGAAATGTCATAAAAGTGTCTCTTCATCCCTGCCCCTCTGGGCACACTCCATCAAGCCATCTCCACTCAGTTTTATAAGGAGGGTTTGGAGTGAGGTCTTCCATATGAATTATTTTGCATAGGAGAGAACTTGCAAAGTTCTTGCAAAGAACTTGCAAAGACCAAAGAGTAATGGTCTTTCAGTTTAGTTCAGTTCAGTCACTCAGTCGTGTCCAACTCTTTGTGACCCCATGGACTGCAGCACACCAGGCCTCCCTGCCAATCGCCAACTCCCAGAGTTTCCTCAAACTCATGTCCAGTGAGTTGGTGATGCCATCCAACCATCTCATCCTCTGTCATCCCCTTCTCCTCCCATCATCAGGGTCTTTTCAAATGAGTCAGTTCTTTGCATCAGGTAGCCAAAGTATTGGAGTTTCAGCTTCCACATCGGTCCTTCCAATGAATATTCAGGACTGATTTCCTTTAGGATGGACTGGTTGGATCTCCTTGCTGTCCAAGGGACTCTCAAGAGTCTTCTCCAACACCACAGTACAAAAGCACCAATTCTTCGGCGCTCAGCTTTGTTTCTAGTCCAGCTCTCAGTATGTGATGGTCTTTATCACATGTTTATTGAAAGTACCTTTGAATGTGGAACACTTGTTGATTTCTAATTAAGTTTTGTCTGCGATGCACTGTATTTATAGGGGTGGAAGGAGGGGAAATGAATAGTGTAGCAAGTCTTCACTTTTAAATTCTAATCTCTTTAGGTGGGAGACAAGCTACGTAGGTGAAAAAACAAGTGAACAGCACAGAACAGACTAACCTACTACTCAGCCGCCAACTGTGCGCAGGCAGCTTCATGGGTGTTGGACTCAGGCGTGTCAGTAGATGCTAGAGTGGCTCAGAGTTCCAAGCTGCGTCTTGGGGAAGAGCTGTAATTTGGATTTATGCTTAATCATCTGCTTGTTTTTCTAGCTAATTGCTGTTATTTGCAAAAGGGGGAATCTAAGAGTTGGACAAGATTTATAAACTTTCAGAAGCAAAAATATCTCAGTACGAAAAATATAAATGGAAAATATTTTTCCTTAAAAAATGGTTTGATTTACTATAAGAAGGTCATGATTTTTGTTGCTTGATTCAATGAAAACAGTTCCAGTTTCACGTTTTTTCATCATCACTTTTTCTTATCATTTTTGATGAATAATTATTGGCAGCTGCTTCGTCCAGAAGAGGTTGAAATTCTGGTCTGTGGAAGTCCTGAGCTGGATATGCACGCCCTGCAGAGAAGTACACAGTATGATGGTTATGCAAAAACTGACTTGACTATCCGGTGAGCTCTTTGTACTTCTGAGAGTGAGACTGCTGAAGAGGGAATGAAAGGGAATGTGGTTGGTTTATTTGTGTAACTTAAAATCTTCGAATCAAGTTAAGTCACCAGAAATCTTGTACAGCCCACACTGCCTTCTTTTATCTCTTGAAAGTAATGTGAGAATATTCAATATGAAATCACTAAGCAGTCCCCTTGGGAGAAAGTGATATAAGTAAGTTTCTACAGAAGTCCAGAGAGTTGACTTCTTTTAAAAAATGACTTTGGTCCTAGAATTGCAGGGATGCCATGCTTATAAAAAGCCTTTTAATAGCACTGTGTTGAAAAATACGGAAAATTATATAGAAGAAAAATGGCTTATGTACTCTCTGTTGCTGGACTATTTTTATAATGATGTTAGTCAAAAATCTAATTTATATATAGAAGCCTGTCGTTCCTCCATTTCAGTTTGAGAGCAGTATGTACCTTTAAGGGAAGTTGTTTCCCTAAAGCTTACTTTATATTATTTTATTCTCATCTGCAGGACTTTTGTCATTTTATATACATTTTATATACATTTCCTTTGTGTTCTCTAGATACTTTTGGGATGTTGTGCTTGGATTTCCTCTTGATCTTCAAAAGAAGTTGTTACATTTTACTACAGGAAGCGACAGAGTTCCTGTAGGAGGAATGGCTGATTTAAACTTTAAAATCTCAAAGAATGAAACATCTACTAACTGGTAAGTTTCCAGATTGTCATTCATTTTTTTTTTTTTAATCTGTAGGTCTTGCTAATAATAGTATGCTTGGAATTAGAAGATTCTTTCCACATGAAGTTGTTTTCTTAGAAAAATCCTCGAAGTAAACATGGCTTTGAAGTAAGATAGACTCTGGCTTAAGGTTCTTTATTAATTTTGAGACATACCAATACTAACTGATAATAATTCCTTTCCATCAACTTTTTACTTTGCCAAGTCAATTACTTTATCATCACTTCCAGAATCTAGCTTGTTTTTCATAGTATTTAGTTTGTCTGATCTTCATTTTTACTTGAAAGTCTTTTTATTTAAGATGCCAGGTGAGTTTTCTGGCTATTATTATAATTAGTTCCAGAAGTCCTGTTGTACTGGAATACTTCTAGTGCCGGTCTTTGGTTTTTTTTTCCGTATTTTGCATATGAAAGTGATGCTGATGGTGGCTTTAAATTATTTTCTAGAGTGTTGGTGGGGTAATGTTGATCTACTTACTTCTTTTCCCAATCTCATTGTAATTTCTAAAGCTAATTTGAGTAGATACTACTTTGATTATAAATGTTTTTTCTCCTGCCCTATGTATTCCCTGAGCTCTGTCAGTTCTTCCTTTCATCAATTAGAACTGAAATTTGTCCTTTCCTTTATCACTGCTACCACAACAGCTGTTCTGATTCTGCGGAGTTCATAAAACCTGAGGGAAAGGGTCTAAGGATTCTGCTGGAATCTTGGATATAGATAAAAGTGTCATTGGGTACAGGACTGGGAGATCTGATCAGAAAGATTCAGAGGATGAAGGTTGCATGTACCTTGAGGGCAGCAACAGAAGAAGTGTGGGTATCAAGTGTCTCAGAAATGTTCTTATGATTTTTTTGACAGTCAAGGCTAAAATAATAGTTATTTTACCTACTATTCTACTGGGTCTTTCCACGCATTCGGATAGTTTGCCTTATGTGATGAGGCAATTGAGATTTGCAGACATGAAGCCACTTGAACGAGATCTCACAGCCAGAAAGTGAGGGAGATTGTATTCAGATTGATTTGTCTGACTCTAAAAATAATGCTTCTAGAATGTAAGTTTTGTGAGAGCAGGGCCATTGTCTTGTTGGTAAACCCAGCCATAGGGTGTGGAATGGTGCCTCATACACAACAGGTACTCCAGAAGTATTTGTTCAGTAAAGGAATGGATGAGTCGTCTCAGTCTAGTGAAATGGATTTGAGTATGTGTGTTCAGGTACGTGGAAAGTTACTTAGCAGTCATTGTGTGTGTGTTTTAAGACTTGGTATCTTTGAAGAAAATGTTTCCCCTAGGTTGCCTGTGGCCCACACCTGCTTCAATCAACTTTGCCTTCCCCCCTACAAGAGCAAAAAGGACCTGAAACAGAAATTGATCATTGGAATTTCAAATTCAGAAGGTTTTGGACTTGAGTGACCAAGAAGACTTGAAATACATTTATATGTAGCATTCACTTCCCTCTTACTGTGCCTTTAACCTTTTCATGTTTTCTGTCTCAAAATACCTTGAAAAAGCTCACCAACTTTAAAAGACTGACTTAAAAAAAAAAATCAAATATGAAGTGTGTTCAGTAGAGGCATGGTTTTCTAAAAACACAACACAGTTTGAGTGAGAAAAAGACCAGATGGCAGAGACAGGTGGGTCCGGTCCCTCCTTTTATAGCACTTTATCATCCTCCATAAGTAGTGCATCACAGGTGTTCCGCTGGGGAAGCATCGTGCAGTAAAGAGATGACAGGGTGGGTGGAGCCCAGTGGCAGAGCGTGTGCTGCTCGCACACAGTAGCAACATGGACAGCTACATTATCATTAATGTGGGGCATGTAGCCATATTTTCATATAGCAGTTAAACAACAGTATAATAGCAAATGCAATTTACAGGGGGTTTTTTGATATACTGGCTTTGGTCCTCTAAAGATTCTTTTCAACCGTTCCTGAAAATCAGCATGTAAATAACTACATAATAGCCTGAGAATAATGGGATTTTGATAGTGCCATTTATTGCTAAAGATTTATTTTTACAAAGTAAATTCAGGGTTTTAGATGTGTGTACAGCTTTTACAAATCAATAAAGATGATTGTACAAGAGTGTAACTATTTTCAGACTAATTGGACTCCAGGTTATATTCTTTTAAGTATCGTCAGTCTGCATGCACATGCTCAGTAAACTGGTTACTTTGAGTACTCTGTACTGTTTGTATAATCCTTTCTTCTTAGGGGTCAGAATACTAGAAAGGAAATAGATCTGACTAGTCACCAATAGATTAAGTCAATTACAAGCACAAAAAGAGAGAACTGATTTATATATACTTTGACTGACATACAAGACTTATTTATAGTATTTTTTGATCACCTGTTGTACTGAAACACTAATTTTTGAAAACAAGTAGGATAAGATATTTGACAAAAGTGAATACGATAACATTTGTGTCAAAATGACATGAAGCGAAGCGAAAGTCACTCAGTGACATAGCTTGATGAAAAGATAGGGTTCAACATTTTGGCCCAAATGTTTGTTTTTCACTGGATTCTGAATATAGCAAATTCAAAAGTACCCTTTTTGGACTTTCTTAATAAAGCACCATGTAAAAAGAAACTGCATTTTAAGTCAGACAGTAAATGGTTTTAATTTACAGCAAATGAAGCAGTTTTATTAGCACATTACAGTATTTCCAAATCGACTTCTGTATTATACTTTGATAGCTTTCCTTCAGAAAACTCTGAGGGTGTATTTGCAATAATAATGAAGCCAGCATTTAGTACCAGCACATGGTTCACATGCAAATAATACTTTCCCGATTTCCAAGTTACACTACTATCTTATTGCTATGATTCCTGCACCCCCACCAGCAGAATTCTTCTAGGGTGGAGGAACTAATCAGCTTGCTCTGCATTTCCAAAGCCAGCTTGTGAATCCTGGAGGAAAGGAGTTAGTTCATTTACTATTCTGTTTGGGACAGAAGTGATTCCACTTTTCCACTTTGACATACTATTTAAAGGATTTTTCTTCTTAAAATTCTTGGAACACCTAAGAGATTTAAGGGCATGTTGGTTTTGTTTTGTTTGCTCTGTTTGTAATCCATGTGCAAATAAAACTGCTTCTCTTTTACACTGCTTGAACTAGAAAAAGTAAGGTGTTTAGTGTAGGTTACTGCTAACTAATAAGCACAAAAGAATCATGTATAAGAAACCAGATTTAAGTGTTCTAAATAAAATGTAAACAAAACTTCTACTTGGTAGAGATGGGAAAATTGTGTGGCTTGGTCTGCATGTCTTTGATGTGCTTGTATATCAATAGCTGTGTCATTTTTAAATAAGAAGTATACAAGCAAGCCAAATTTTTAAATGACAGAGTCCATAAACAACTGGAAAATGTTTGTTGTCTGTTGTTGAAATTTATAATCATTTATCACTAAATTGCACATTGCCTTTATTTATTTATGCTCTGGTTTTGGTTTACAGTGTAATTAATACCTCATTTTTTAAAAGAACCACTACTGTTATATTTCGTTAATTTAAACAGCTAGAAAATTCATGCAGTTGCTTTCTTTTTATATAATCTGTTCATGAATTCTTGATTTTTGTATCTGCCACAGTAAATTAAAGCATTGCACAGTATTTATCAGTATTTACAAAATGTTCTGTCCTTTTTTAATCTTTGTTTAGTTAATCATATTTTTGTCTGTACGATCAGAAGTTTTTAAATGCCCCTCTTTTTTGTACAAATGTGTATTGTATTATATTGTTAATTTCTGGATAAATTTTTTCAAATATTAAAGTTATATAATCAACTAGACTTCATTTTTTTTTTAACGTTAGGCAATGAATTAAAACTTTAAAATTTAACTCGGTTTGTTACACTGTCTTTTAAACTGGTGCTTTGGAAAATTATTTACATACTCCTTCAAAAGGTGTGTTATTGACACCAAATGCAGCTAACCACTAGCATTATTTTTCGGTATGAAACAACATATAGGCAATGACTGGATGATCACAAATATCCACCAAATGAACATTATAGCACCATGGAGGTCACCTAGAAATGAACTAAGTGCGACATTTCATTGGCCATCAATCAATAGCTTCAGATCTATTCAGTTCAGTTCAGTTCAGTTCAGTCACTCAGTCGTGTGCCACTCTTTGCAACCCCATGAATCGCAGCACGCCAGGCCTCCCTGTCCATCACTAACTCCTGGAGTTCACTGAGACTCACATCCATCGAGTCAGTGATGCCATCCAGCCATCTCATCCTCTGTCGTCCCCTTCTCCTCCTGCCCCTAATCCCTCCCAGCATCAGAGTCTTTTCCAATGAGTCAACTCTTCGCATGAGGTGGCCAAAGTACTGGAGCTTCAGCTCATCATTCCCTCAAAAGAATACCCAGGGCTGATCTCCTTCAGAAGGGACTGGTTGGATCTCCTTGCACTCCAAGGGACTCTCAGGAGTCTTCTCCAACACCACAGTTCAAAAGCATCAATTCTTCGGCGCTCAGCTTTCTTCACAGTCCAACTCTTCACATCCATACATGACCACTGGTAAAACCATAGCCTTGACTAGACAGACCTTTGTTGGCAAAGTAATGTCTCTGCTTTTCAATATGCTATCTAGGTTGGTCTTAACTTTCCTTCCAAGGAGTAAGCATCTTTTAATTTCATGGCTGCAGTCACCACCTGCAGTGATTTTGGAGCCCCAAAAAATAGTCTGACACTGTTTCCACTGTTTCCCCATCTATTTCCCATGAAGTGATGGGACCGGATGCCATGATCTTCGTTTTCTAAATGTTGAGTTTTAAGCCAACTTTTTCACTCTCCTCTTTCACTTTCATCAAGAGGCTTTTTAGTTCCTCTTCACTTTCTGCCATAAGGGTAGTGACATCTGTATATCTGAGGTTATTGATATTTCTCCTGGCAATCTTGATTCCAGCTTGTGCTTCTTCCAGCCCAGCATTTCTCATGATGTACTCTGCATAGAAGTTCAATAAGCAGGGTGACAGTATGCAGCCTTGATGTACTCCTTTTCCTATTTGGAACCAGTCTGTTGTTCCATGTCCAGTTCTAACTGTTGCTTCCTGACCTACATACAGGTTTCTCAAGAGGCAGGTCAGGTGCTCTGGTATTCCCATTTCTTTCAGAATTTTCCACAGTTTATTGTGATCCACCAAAACCATTAGTTTGGCCATGTTTTCCCTTACCACATTTTCCTTGATTAATGAACAAAGAGAAGAGATTCTAAGAATGTAGGAGAGAATGTCATGGGTGATAGATGGGAGAAATTAGGTAGCTGGGTGGAAGACTGAGGTGAGTTTTCACAGGGGAGGGTACAAGATCGGTTCACCCAGAGGGCCTGGTGACTGGTTAAGAACTGAGCTTTGAAACTGCCTGGGTTTGAGTTTACTGTTCAATACTTCTGTTTCCTTGGTCAGGTTCATCTGTTCATGCCTTAATTATCAAATGATAATAATTTGTGAAATGAAAATAACCCTATCTCAATGACAGAGTACTGGGGAGAAATAAATGAATTAGTATGTGTAAAGCACTTACACAGTCCCTGGCATATAATAAGCAATATAATGTGACACCAGAGGAACCATGGTTCCAGTTGGATTACCTCTTATAACCACTGCTTCTAATAATACATAATTCATAGAGTTGTTCAATAAACCTATACACACACCTATATAGTTCTATAGGTGTGTTTATATACTTATGTATGTGTATATCTTATTGTAAATATATGTATTAGATATATATTGTTGTTTAGTCACTAAGGTGTGTCTGACTCTTTGTGACCCCATGGACTGCAGCCTGCTGGGCTCCTCTGTCCATGGGATTTCCCAGGCAGAAATACTGGAGTGGGTTGCAATTTCCTTCTTCAGGGCATCTTCCTCATCCAGGGATCGAACCCATGTCTCCTGCACTGGCAGGCAGATTCTTTACTGCTGAGCCACTAGGGTTACTCATATAGATATATGCTTATACATTTTATATATATATATATATATATATATATATACACACACACACACATATAAAATGTAGTTAGCATATATAAATAAGTACTTATGTCATGCCTAACCTATAATAAACCTTATATGTTTGATAATATTACCATTCAGTTCAGTCGCTCAGTCGTGTCCGACTCTTTGCAACCCCATGAATCGCAGCACACCAGGCCTCCCTGTCCATCATCAACTCCCGGAGTTCACTCAGACTCACGTCCATCGAGTCAGTGATGCCATCCAGCCATCTCATCCTCTGTCGTCCCCTTCTCCTCCTGCCCCTAATCCCTCCCAGCATCAGAGTCTTTTCCAATGAGTCAACTCTTCGCATGAGGTGGCCAAAGTACTGGAGCTTCAGCTCATCATTCCCTCAAAAGAATACCCAGGGCTGATCTCCTTCAGAAGGGACTGGTTGGATCTCCTTGCACTCCAAGGGACTCTCAGGAGTCTTCTCCAACACCACAGTTCAAAAGCATCAATTCTTCGGCGCTCAGCTTTCTTCACAGTTCAGCTTTCACATCCATACATGACCACTGGAAAAACCATAGCCTTGACTAGACGGACCTTTGTTGGCAAAGTAATGTCTCTGCTTTTGAATATGCTATCTAGGTTGGTCATAACTTTCCTTCCAAGGAGTAAGCGTTTTTTAATTTCATGGCTGCAGTCACCATCTGCAGTGATTTTGGAGCCCAAAAAAATAAAGTCTGACACTGTTTCCACTGTTTCCCCATCTATTTCCCATGAAGTGATGGGACCAGATGCCATGATCTTCATTTTCTAAATGTTGAGCTTTAAGCCAACTTTTTCACTCCACTTTCACTTTCATCCAAGAGGCTTTTTAGTTCCTCTTCACTTTCTGCCATAAGGGTGGTGACATCTGCATATCTGAGGTTATTGATATTTCTCCTGGCAATCTTGATTCCAGCTTGTGCTTCTTCCAGCCCAGCGTTTCTCATGATGTACTCTGCATAGAAGTTCAATAAGCAGGGTGACAGTATGCAGCCTTGATGTACTCCTTTTCCTATTTGGAACCAGTCTGTTGTTCCATGTCCAGTTCTAACTGTTGCTTCCTGACCTACATACAGGTTTCTCAAGAGGCAGGTCAGGTGCTCTGGTATTCCCATCTCTTTCAGAATTTTCCACAGTTTACTGTGATCCACACAGTCAAAGGCTTTGGCATAGTCAATAAAGCAGAAATAGATGTTTTTCTGGAACTCTCTTGCTTTTTCCATGATCCAGCGGATGTTGGCAATTTGATCTCTGGTTCCTCTGCCTTTTCTAAAACCAGCTTGAACATCTGGAAGTTCATGGTTCACATATTGCTGAAGCCTGGCTTGGAGAATTTTGAGCATTACTTTACTAGCGTGTGAGATGAGTGCAATTGTGTGGTAGTTTGAGCATTCTTTGGCATTGCCTTTCTTTGGGATTGGAATGAAAACTGACCTTTTCCAGTCCTGTGGCCACTGCTGAGTTTTCCAAATTTGCTGGCATATTGAGTGCAGCACTTTCACAGCATCATCTTTCAGGATTTGAAATAGCTCAACTGGAATTCTATCACCTCCACTAGCTTTGTTCGTAGTGATGCTTTCTAAGGCTCATTTGACTTCACATTCCAGGATGTCTGGCTCTTACTAAACATAGGTTGGACCATCTCAATCATCAAATCCCTCTCATTGCCTAATATACTGTTTAACCAAGGTGTATTTCAATAGCTGTATTTTTCATTTCTAGAAATTCTTTCAGTTCCTTTTCAAATCCATCCGCTCATATTTCATACTGTTGTTTCTTTCCTATGGGTTTTTAAAAAATAATTTTCAGTGTACTTGTTTGATATTTTATTTTATATTATTTTTTTACTCTCCCCAGTTCTTGAAATACTGATTCTTGTATTTGTTCATCTACTGGCTCTCATAGTAATTTATTTCCTTGTGTCACTTATAATTTTGCTTTTAATTTAATTTGGGGCCCTGAGAAATGCACGTGTCCTAGTAGAGTGATTTCATATTGTTGCCAACAAAGGCCCTACAGGTTTCTATACCAATTTGTATGTGACCTCCTCAGACTGGGGCTTCTTTTCCACTTGTGTATGTTTGGGCCCCTCCCCTATAGTGGCACAGGTTGGGGTTTATGAGTAAAGTTTTTCTGTCCCATTTTCATAGATTTAACAGCCCTTTTAAATTCTGGGCTATATGAGGTGGAATCAGTTTTGGCTCTTCACCTTGAATAGGGCTTAAGGAATGTCTGTTGAATTCACATGGGCATTAATATCCATTAGAGAGTTCATGACCCACATGAGTCACCTAATCTTGCTTTTTATTTCTGCATTTCTTCTTCATTTCCCATTACTGATTTCTCTTCTTCTCTTCCTTTTAATCTTGTACATTTATATTTTAAGACTTTTGTAGCTATATTTTGCCCCCAAATTATAAAAGTTTATGGTTGTAACTGGCCTCTTCCATTTCAGCTCAGCCTATACATGCCCTGCCTCTTGGTTTTTTTTTTTCACCCCATTCAGTGCATAAAACTTTTAAATGCATTGTTTCCTATATATGATTTACACAAATTTATTTATGTGTTAATTTACTATTTGTGTATTGCATGCCTATTATATTTCAGTTAGAGGCTGATCTTCAGTTCCATACATCATTTGCTGATTCTTTACAAACATAAGCAAATGTGGTTCTGAGTACTTACCTTGCAAAGCATTAATGTGTATCATAGCAAGAAAATTTCTCTAGGGCTTTCGTGATAATTGTACAACTCAAAGTTTTCACGCCATATCAATTTTACGACTCAGATATAAGCACCACAGAAGCATTAGTCACCACTGAGTTAAATTGGTAGATTTTTTCAGCATCCGAACTTGACTTTTCCTGTGTGTGCAAACACACACACAAGTTGCAACAGAAAAAGCATAGAATTATTTCAGTTTCTCAAGGAGCCTAATCCTGTGCTGTTTCCAGCTGCGTGTTGGTCACCTCTGCTTGTAAGACCTTCAGTATGCTTTCCTTACTGCTGTCGCTGGCAATCTTGATTCTCCTGATGAGCTTGGCTCATAAACATGGGTCTCATTTTGACTTTTCATTCTCTTTAACCTCATGTCTGCAAGCCTCATCTTTATGCTGTTTCTCAGATTTGACCCTTCTTTCTACTCCATTTCCACAGACCCCTCCTTGGTTTAGACCCTCAATAGCTGACTGGCTTCTCTGACTATAGACTTACTCTTCCCCCATTTATCATAAGGTCCCCATTATTAATCTTTATCAAATTCTGTTCTTACCATGCTTATCTGACCACCTCCTAACTCCAAAGCCTAGCCTGTGTTCCACTTTTATTTTGCATATTCCCCAGTACCATCTTCCAGAAAGATCGCTCCTTTCCTGTGTCCCGTGGACACCCGCACTGTGGCATCCCTGCTCAGCCCAGTGCTTCTGAGGTCCTCTTCCTGCTTTCTAATCAACTCCTCCCTTAGCTCAGATCTCCTGCCCTCTAAACCTCCCCAGACTAGAATTTTCTCTCCTCCCCTGCCAAACCTTGTGCTGAACCACCACCATCACCACCCCTCCCCCCACAAAGGAAGAAGCTAGCTGGAAGGCATCTCTCCCTCTTTTTCACACCCATCCCACCGTCTTCATTGCTCAGGTGGCTCTTAATATTTTCAGGCTTGCTGTGGTTCATTGTGTGCACATTAGCCACTTGAGAAGAGAGGCATCTCCTGTGTCCTCATCCAGCACAGAGCGGGGTCAGTCAACTCAGATAAAATCCTACCTGACTTGTTGACTTGACTGGGCAGGTGAAACACTCATCAAATTAGTGGAATGAACCAAAAACCCTCATGGGTAAATAGTCTCATCTACAGTTTGTTACCTTTTGCCCTGACTCACAGACCCGCCATCAGCCTGGCTGTCACGACTTGGGAGTGGCAGCCTCAGGGAAGCACCTCCTGAAACCCTGGCCCCCAAATGTACTGCCACGTCCCATCAGTCTGGGCAGCCTTTCACTCCCACAGAGCCTTGGCCTGCCCACCGCCAGTGACCAAATGACACAAAACCAGTGAGCAGTGGTGCCTTCACTGGTTAACTATGAAAGGGGGGAAAAGATGGTTGTAGAGCAGCTCTGTGGTATCACCCAGATTCTGAGGGTGTGTTTGTGAGTGAGTGTGAGTGTATATGAATGTGTGTGTATATGTGCGTGTATGTTCTGAAAAATTTTATCACAGTTAATGTAATTAGCACTGGGATTATACATGATTTTACCTTTTTTTGCTTTATCATGCTTCTTAAAAAGTTTCCTTGCAATGAATACTTTGTAATAAGAGAAAAAACCCTTGGTTTAATTTTTTAAACCAGTTATCCAGTACCCCAGATCTTCCTTGGTGGCTCAGTGGTAAAGAATCCACCTATTAGTGCAGAAGACATGGGTCTGATCCCTGGGTCACGAAGATCCCCTGGAGAAGGAAATGGCAACCCACTCCAGTATTCTTGCCTGGAGAATCCCATGGATAGAAGAGCCTGGCAGACTCTAGTCCATAGGTTCACAAGAGAGTTGGACACGAATCGCTGACTAAACAAAACATCCAGTATCCTAAGTATCTATAGAATATAAATTGAAGGAGCAGAAATGGATGTTTATTGATCATCTAAGATGTATGAGGTGCACCATATCACGTTCATTTAATCTTTACAACAGCATAAAACTGATGTTATTGTCTCCATGCTAAAGATAAGAAATGGGAACTCAGGCCTGGGAGCTTGCCCAAGATTTTGAATTCATGTCTCTCTGGCTCTAAATATCACTGTATCCCATTTCATATGCTCCCTCAACTAGTTAGGCTGCTCAGAAACTCCCAGGCTTGCACTGTTCTGATAGTAATGGATAAAACTTGTTCTCCCTGTTTGGACAAGGAGTCAGAGTCAGCCAGTCTGAGTTCTAGCCCTAAGTCTGACACTCAATTGCTGTATAACCTGAAATGATTTTTTTGCTTCTCTTTTTGTCTTCCAAAAAAGTGACAGATATCCTTAGAATTTTAAAATATAGTACAGATTACAGTTTGCTCTGGGTTAAGGAAGAAATCAAGTCTATAGTAAGGACTACTTGGAAATCCGTGACAGTGACAACAAACCATGTATTTGATCTCATGGGATATAGACAAAGAGTATTTGCGAGGAAATTTATCGCCCTGAATATTTCACTTACTAAAAGATAAAATCGTGTGTGCTTAGTTGCTCAGTCGTATCCGACCCTTTGTGGCCCTATGGACTATAGCCCATCAAGCTCCTTGGTCTGTGGGATTCTCGAGGCAAGAAAACTGGAGTGGATTGCCATTTCTCGTCTGGGGAATCTTCCTGACCCAGGGATTGAACCCACGTCTCCTGAGTCTCCTGCATTGGCAGGCGAATGTTTTACCTGCTGTGCGATCAGGGAAGCCTACAAGATAAAAGTAATGAATTCAATAAATAAAATTTCAGGGAAGGAGACAACAGGGAATAAAGAAAAAAGTATCAATAGTTCAATTAGAAAATATAAAAGAAGCATAATTGAGTCATAAACTCAAAAGGAGATTTGAGCTTTATAAAATCAATAAACTTCTGGCAAATTATAATCAGGTAAAAAGGAAAACCACACTAGATTAGAAACAAGAAACAGTGGCAGATAAGCAGGGGTGAGCCCCAGAGCCGCTTGATCCTGCTCAGCAGGCATGCATCACACTCAGGGCCCCCTTCCAGGGCTGCTCCATCCCTCACCCTAACCTCTCCTCTGACCTCCACTCTGCCCACACCGCCCTGGAGAGCGGGCACACACAGTTGTAGGCTGGACTCACAGGGTGCAGATGCTGACATGAAATTGTGGGGTTCATAAAGGCTACTGGGAATCAATGCCTGTGAAAGGAAAAGAAGAGGAAGCCGCATCGGGCAAAGGGAGAGGTCCATTGAGGTAAAACCCAGTCCTGACAAAGTCATGGAGCCAATGCTGCCACACAGAGTTGTCCTCAGTCGGCCAAAATGGCCAGCCTTCCTGTCAGGTGTCAGGTGGCCCCGGGGAAGGGTGTGACGGCAGGCAGGCAGCTCTCTGCAGCTGAGGCTAACCGTGAAGGGCTGACAGCCGGCAACTGTCTGCCCCTGGGCAGCAAGCCATTGCCTGGGGGCTCCGGAGGCCTGCAGTCTGCCACTCGCAGCCACACCTAACTGCCAGGGAGTCGAAGAAATGTGGACCAGCTGCCTAAGAGGAAGGAGAGCCCAATGTGGTGGCAGCTGACAATCAGACAAGGTCTCAGCACGCTCTCCAACTTTACAGAGGAGGCTGCACTTGGGAGGGAAGTGACACAGCAGACAGCCTGAACTGCATTTGGCCTCGGGTTTCCCACACCTGCTAGAACCCTGAGGGGAGCAGGGTGGCAGGCACAGGGACCTAACCCTAGGAATAGCATCTGCCAAGTGCCTGGACGGGAGGTGCCCAATCCATGTGGCTTCTGTCTCAGCTTTCATGACTGGATCTGACTTCTTTCACAGCATGCCCAGCCCCGCTGGAGTCCCTCTCATCACAACTCAGAGTGAAGTATTAAGTAAAAAGGGAGAGATGAAAATGGGTTACACAACTGCCCTTGTTTATGTACTGGCCTGTCAGCTCTGACCTCCGAGGTGCTGAAGGCCTTCAGTCACCTTCAGGTCCAAGAGAGAAATCTGAGGACCTAGAGTAAGTCCCCCACTTTGTACAAAGTGACCCACTTTTTCCTTTTGACTGTCACGTCTGAGGTTCCCGTGGTCAGAGGACAAGTTGGGCAGGTCTCTGTGCTGGTCACAACTGCCCAGCCCTCCTCTTTGGCCTCTTGCATGGAAGCATTGGGAAATTCCAGCCAAACACAAGTTCTGACCAGCCAGGGAGGCTGCCCGGGTGAGTTCCTAATCACCTGGAACTAGGACTGGGTACCATGGCACCTCCCCAGGGAGGAAACCCTTTGGGCCCCCAGCTGGGGTAAGTGAGGGGTGGGCCTGGCTGCATGGGTAGCTGCATGGCTACATTTGTAGGCCCACCCCTCCCCCTGCCACGCCTCAGTGGTGCCCAAAGCTGGGGTTCCCTTTAGGGAGCTGGGGAGCCATCACAGAACCCGGGGGAGGAGATCATCTCAGACCTGCTCAAGCCCTAGCCCACTCTGTGACCTTGGGAAGTAACCTCACAGAGCCTCATGATCCAGCCACTAAATGGAGCCAGAATATGAAGTCCCCCTGTCTCTCTGGTGGCCTTTAAACCTGGAGATCCTGCACATCCTCTTGGAGACCAGTGGGCTCTCCTCTGTCATACTTCTTTTCATTTTAATAACCTAAAATGCTTCCCACAAGCCAATTCTGGTTGATTTCTGGTCATCTGGGATCACAGATGGGTCATGATTTTGGTGGTGTTGTTCAGTCACTAAGTCGTGTCCGGTTCTTTGTGACCACATGGACTGCATCACACCAGGCTTCCCTGTCCTTCTCTATCTCCTGGAGTTTGCTGAAACTCATGTCCATTGAGTTGGTGATGTTGTCTAACCATCTCATCCTCTGCCGCCCCCTTCTCCTCTTGCCCTCAATCTTTCCCAGCATCAGGGTCTTTTCCAATAAGTTGGCTCCTCACATCAGGTGGCCAAAGTATTGGAGCTTCAGTGTCATGATTTAGGACACAGCCTTTGTGGTTGGATCCAAAAGAGGACCAGATGTCATCTCAGCATGCAGACGAACAGATGAATGGAGGTGTACTCATTTCCTATTGCTGCTGTAACAGACTACCGCAGACCCAGAGGCTTAAAACAACATGAACTTATCATCTTAGCAGTTCTGGGGCTCCAATGTGCCAAGTGGGTCTTACTCGGCTGAAACTGAGGTGTCAACAGGGCTGCCTTCCTTCCGGAGGAGAATCCATTTGTTTGGCTTGTTAAGCACCTGGAAGTTGCCCGTGTTCCTTTGGCTCAAGGGTCCTTCCTTCTCCATCATCAGAGCCACCGGTGTAGCACTCTGACCCTCCTGCTTCCTCTTTCACTATGAGAGCGGCTGTGGTTACCTCAGGCCCACCTAGATAACCCAGGATAGTCTGCCTCATCTCAACATCCCTATTTAGTCATATGCAAAGTCCACTGGCCAGGTGAGGTAACACATTCGCAAGTCCGTGGGTTCAGAGGTGGGCATCTTTGGAAGCCACTGTTCTGCATACCACAGACAGGTTTCCATTGTCCAACAGCCCAGTTGAAGGCAAAAATGGACAAAAAGAAAATGATGAGGAATGGTCACAATAGGGAAGCCCCTGGCAAGTGCATCTTCCATCTATTCACTGATTTGCCACACCAATCCAACTATCATTCTGTGATGGTTTTTTCAACTATATCTAAAGGATTTAAAAACTAATTTTGGACAGTCTCCATTTCCTAAATACAGCAGAAACAATACTGAAACTGGAAAAAAAACTTTATATAATTCAAAAACTCCTTTTTTTTTAAATCCCCAGTGCTTTAAGAAGACCTCTTCCTGTTAAATGAAACAAATTGACACATACTAACGTGGACACTGGGAGCGATTGGGGGCAGGAGGAGAAGGGGACGACAGAGGATGAGATGGCTGGATGGCATCACTGACTCGATGGACGTGAGTCTGGGTGAACTCCGGGAGTTGGTGATGGACAGGGAGGCCCTGGCGATTCATGGGGTCGCAAAGAGTCGGACACGACTGAGCAACTGAACTGAACTGAACTGAACGTGGACAGATATCCAAAATGGGTTAAGTATGAAAAACACCCTTCAGAGCAGCATATTCAGTGTCATCCAGTTTCCATAAAAGTCATAGAGTTATTTTTGGTTTTACATTGAAAATACACATGAGAATATAAACCAAACTGTTAACTTGGTTGGGAACAGCTAGGAAATAGCCATAGAATTCCAGGAGATTTTATCTTTCTAAATCATCATGTCTGTGGTGTTTGATTTTAGTTATGTGTATTATTCTGTATTATTCACCTGCAATGCAGGCGACCTGAGTTCATTCCCTGGATTGGGAAGATCCCCTGGAGAAGGGAATGACTACCCAGTCCAGTATTCTTGCCTGGAGAATCCCAGGGACAGAGGAGACTGACTGGCAGCAGATCTCAAAGAGTAGGACACCACTGAGCAACTAACATACACACATGTGTATTATGTGAATTATACATAATAACTATGTTGTATACATTATCTAATAGTTACTATGTATAATATATTATCACATAGCAACATATATATATAGAATGTATAGAATATTGATAGAATAGTAACATAATATATCATAAATAATTACATAATGTGATACATATAATAAACTCATCTTAATTTTTGTAACTATAAAAAAAGGAAAGTTCTTATTTGTGTTTGAAGACTAAGGGACTCTTCTAAAACAGAGCTTTTTCTGGAGAATGACATCAACCAGAATTTCAGGATTCTGCCCAATTGTTGTGAGCCTTCAGCCTCACCTCTGAGTACTGTCTGTTCCCTTCTTTCCAACTTTCCCTTAGAAATCTTAGCTCTGCCCCCCACCATTGCAATCACAGGAAATGTAGGTCAGGTAATTAGTAACTAGGGTTTATTTTGTTTGGAAAACAGTACATTCAGGCAAAATAGGCCAGTTCCCATTCCTCAGAGCAGAATCCGAGAGTTTTCTCAAAGGGAGGGGTGCTGAGGTCACAGAACACCAGGGCCGCCCTTGTACCCTGGGGCCCAGAGCTGGGTCACCAGCTAGTAAGCAGCAGGGTTGCACCCCTGAAGCCATGTTCTTGCCCCTTGACTGCCCCTGGTCAACCACAGAATGTGGTGTTCCATCCTGGGGCTCCATAGACTGGCAGAGCCCAGTTGTGCAGTAATGGCTCCACTCGTGCCCTACTTCAGCCTAGGCTGGGACACTGGTGACCGTAGGGAGTGATACTGGGAGCATTTGTCACCCAAACAGCTCAGAGATGCACATATCACAAATGGCTGGGCTGCTCCTCCCACAAACCAGCACCATCTGAGCTAATACTGCCATCTTGATGGTCTCTTTGGGAGCTCTTGGCTCCTTAAGTGTGGAGTTTTACAACCAGTTTTACAACAGCATTTGACTGAACTAAATGTGACATGACTCATGGATCCCAGGCTGGTTCTGGCTAGTGATGCTATCGATGCAGACAAGAGGAAGCAGCTTCTAAGAGTCACTGGGGGGTGTTTATATCACCTACCAAGCATCAAAAGAGCTGGAAGACTTACCTGATGTGGAAAGGCCTGAGATCCGCCCAGAGGGTCAGGACTGGAGGTCTCAGGACACAGCAGCATTTGCCCCAGGGCTCTCAAGTGGGCAGCAATCTAGACAGAAAGACCCAGGTGGTAACCAGCTTAGAAAAGCTACCTAGCGTTTTCTTCCAGACTCTTTTCTAGTATTGATGTGGCCACCATACCCTCATGCAACCAGGACGGGGCATGCAGTGGTAGATGCTGGGGACACGTAGCATTGGTGAGGAGGGTAGAGCAGCTTCTGTGTGACACCCCCATAGTGTCACCACCTATGAGCAAAGCCTGATCCCAGGAAGTCACCAAGTTTGTCTCGAAGGAACTTGGATCCCACACCATCTGAGTCCAACCACTGCCCTGCTTCCTCCCTTGAAAGCTGGAAACATGTGCTTTATTCTGTGGGAGTGAGAAGGAAAAGAGATGAAGGGTCCATCCTGACTCAGCATCCTTTTACCACTGAGAGTCTCCTCCAGAACCACCTACGGTTTTGTTCTCATTAATCCCAGTTTTTAAGGACTCACAGTGGGGAAAGACAACAAGCTGTTCTCCATGCCAGTGAGGTGGTCCTTCTATCCCACCCAAGAGCCAGAGAGGGCCCTGGAAAAGGAGCCATTATCCCTCCCACCCTCACCCCCAGCACACACATATACACTGCTTGTAAGCCTGTGTTGATAAGCAGAAAGCACCCCACCCCTAAGTCTTGCACCTGGAATCCTACTCAGCACAGCAGGTATGGGCATGTAGAGTGGATGTTAGACCAGATCTCGGACGGCAGGGAGCTCTGACGTCCAGGGGAGGGTTTTGTTGATTCTGAGTTCCTCTGTTCAAATGCCTGGGGACCATGCTAAAGTCCTTTCTGCATCACTATGGGTTGATCTGTTGAAGGCTTGCTTCTTTTTTGCCTCCTTACTGTGGCCAGTATGGCAACCTGGTTGTAAGGGACATCAGCGCCCACAGAACCAGAAACCTCACACACTGGGTCAGAACTCAAGAGACCACCTAGGAGGGAACATAGTCACAGCATCCCAGGCTTTGCACCCAAGACCACAAAGGAGATGAATGGTGTATACAGCAGGTAAGGCCCCCAGAGCTCTGGGAATCATCTCATGAGTAAACTACCTTTTCACATCAGATTTTCAGCTTCACTCTCCAGGGTGTGTCAGAAAGCAAGAAAAGGCAGGTGGGTCCCCTTACACCTTTACACCCTATCCCAGCCCCGAACCACTTCGGCAATCTTCCCTCCCTCTTCCACCCCCAGGAAGAATGACTCATCACAGGGCCCCCTTCCGTACTCAAGGCTTGGAGACTTCCCCATCTAGGGGCGTGGACTGCAGAAGGAGCCAGGGTTCAGGGTAGGAGCAGAGAAGGGTGGTGAGAAGTCATGAGGGAGCCGTGCTCTGCAGTTCCTTTGGGACACCTCTGAGGGCTGGAGAAAGGCCCCGCACAGGTGGAGCAGCTAAGTTCAGGCCACCTCCTCACCCACTTCTGTATTCTGAATTATGAATGCATCATTGTGAATGTGCGATACAGAACTAAGTGGACTTTCTTCATAGCTTGTGTGCATGTATGTACACACTGGCTCTTCAGCAGAGGCCGGGGAGGGAGGCAGAGCACTGGACAACACAGGCAGGAGGAGAGACGCCTGTATCCAAGAACAGAAATCAGAGGAGCAGCTTTGTTTAACGTGGGGTGAGGGATTCAGGGTTCAGACCACCTGGCTTCCATCTGGTAGTTTCCCCCAGGCCTCTTTGCAGAACCTCAGGGCTCCCAAAACCTTAAATAGAAAACATCACCCGTCCAATCCAGCCCCTCGGGGTGTAGCTGCAGGAGGAGCTGGAGGTGGGGGGCAGGGAGGGGAAACCCGTCCCATCGTTTCACAGTGCTGGCAGAGCCCTGCCTGGGCTCCCCTGGTGACTCAGCCTTTATGGAGCCGCTTTTCCTCTTTTCAAGATTTCCTGGAGGTCTGATGGCCATGTCAGCTTGCAGCAAGGCCTGTGGTTGCATCAGTACTGGCCCCAGACAGTTTGCAAGAGCGTTTGGTACCCCTGGCTCCTCGATACGGCTGGCCCAGTGCTGAGGCACATGACAGGGAGCCTCACCAGCTCCCTGGCCCCTTCTGCCTCTGCTCGCTGTGCCTGACGCCTCTAAACAAGGGACTGCAGGGCACTGATGAAGCATTGTGTGGACCAAGGGCTGACAGTGGGGGTGATGTGATGCTCCCCTTGGCATTTTTAAAGGGCATTCCCAACAAGGACCTTGGAGGAATGTGCGTACATAAAGCCCTGGAGACTGGCCTGTTGGTTGGCATCAGCTCTCAGAGCCTCTTCTCTCTCTTACCCCCTCGATGACCTCCCCACTCCATCCTAGATCCTTGTCCAGGCCTTTAATCCCCAAAGCATTGCTCTACCCCTCTGCCCAAGATCTCAGGATCCTTCCTGCTAGTCTGAGCTCCCAAACCTCTGCCCAAGGACTCTACCACCAAGCTTCTCTGCAATCCCACTCAGGACCATGTTTTCCTTTGGCCTCAAGGCACAGATAGCAGAGATGAGAGCTCTCCACCTGGTAGAGATGGGATCTCTATACACTGGTGTCATAGAGCATGCGGCGGGGTGTACTGTTAGAGAGAATCATCACAGAATCCCTAGAAGGGAGCAATCATTTCTGTGAGTGGATCTGGGACAGCTCAGGGAGGGTCAGGAGCAGAGAAGGATGAAGAGCCGGGCAGGTCAGGTGTAAATCTTCCACGTCCTGCTGTGTCACTTTGTCCGTGTTAAATCTCCACGCTCAGTCTTACCTGTAAAGTGGAAATAATAACACCCTCCTTGCAGGGCTACTGAAGACTTATTGAAGACTATGTACTTGGTGCTACCCTCCTTGTGGATGCTCAAAAGGCATTTTCCCCTCTTCAAGGAGCAAACAGTGGAAACTCTGATGCCAAGGGTCAAAGCAGTATTTAGGACATGCCTGTGGAATTAGAAAACCTGGGTTTGAATCCCGCTAAAGGATGTGGCCTTCTGGAACTTCAGTTTCCTCATCCACAAAATGGGAATAGTAACAGGACCCAGCTCAGAAGGTTGTTGGCAAGACTAAATGCAATGAGTTTGTAAGAACATTAGCTCGGGGCCTGGCATTTATTTAGCACTTAATAAATGTTGGCTACTGTTACAGCTGTTACAGCTCATGGATCATGCAGTCTAGGCTGACTGGTACATATCACTCCCCAACACAAACCGCTCAATGGCCTATAGTGGGAACATAGGGTAAGGGTCTCTCAGGGGTCACGGAGAGAGAAGCCACAACTACAAGCTTCTGATTGGTTCTTCCACCTAGAGACCACTCCGCCCAATGTCCCAAAGGCTTTATGGAAACTTCTGTTTGCTCAACTGATTTCACCACCCAGTCTGTTAGCCCTTCTACCAAACCATGAATCCTAACCTAATCTAATCTAAAATTTTTCTCCTAACAAATGGTTTACAAATTCAAGTAGTCAGTGGTATGTATCATCTACACGTGTGTGCTAAGTTGCTTCAGTTCTGTCCAACTCTGTGCAACCCTATGGACTGTAGCCCGCTAGGCTCCTCTGTCCATGGGATTTCCCAGGAAAGAATACTGGAGTGGGTTGCCCTGCCCTTCTCCAGGGGATCTTACTGACCCAGGGATCGAACCTGTATCTCTTATGTCTCCTGCACTGGCAGGCGGGTTGTTTACCATTAGGGCCACCTGGGAAGCCGTATGTATCATCAACCACTCCTCACTTCGATCACTCTAAAGACCAAGTCAGGTTGGACTTTGATCTCACCTCTGAGCGGTTATGATGTTATTTACAATGATGAATTTCAATGATACTTACAATGATAAATGTTATTTACAAAGATGAATGACATGGCATATGCAGCATCTCTGCTACACACTGCCCCTCAAAGCTCACCACAACGCCATGAGGCTGAAGGGGCCAGGCTGGCCCAGCAGGTTAAGAGCAGGTGGACCTTTGGCATCTGCCCTAGGTTTTCTCAGGGGCTTCCCCAGGTGGCACTAGTGGTAAAGAACCCGCCTGCCAATGCAGGAGATGTAAGAGATGCGGGTTCTATCCATCGGTTGGGAAGATCCCCTGGAGGAGTGCATGGCAACCCACTCCAGTATTCTTGCCTGGAGAATCCCATGCACAAAGGAGCCTGGCGGGCTGCAGCCCATAGGGTTGCAAAGAGTTGGACATGACTGAAGCGGCTTAGAACACACACACATGTGTTAGGTTTTCTGAACTGTCATTTCTTTGGGTCAGCGACCTGGAAAGGGGATTATCTTGAAATTTGGTGGGCATGGAAACACACTGTTGTGAGTTGACTTGGGGGTGGCTTGGGGAACTGATATCTGCCCCTCGAGACCACCAGACCTTCCATATCATCTAATTTAACTTCTTCATTTTATAAATGGAGTAAGTTGAGACTTAAAGAAGGGAATTAACTTCCCCAGGGTCATGAGATGGTCAGTGAAGCACTGGGGACCAGACTCTGCTCTCCCAAAATTAACCATTTTGTTGACCACCTAATAGGTGCCCAAATTGAAATGTAAGAGGTTTCTTTATGGCAGTGCTTCTCAGTATTTATATCGTGTGCATTAATTTCTAAGAGCAAAATCATTTTTAACCTTTTTTCAAACTTTAAGTCCTTTCTTACACAACAAACACTTATTAATGCCTTGATAAATAACGGAGGTGGGAAGTGTTGGTCTCTTCTTGCCTATCTATTTGTATCTAAAAAAATCATTTCCTAAGCCAAAAATCAATCCTGATTAAGAAGATAAAGATGGATCTCTTCCAACAGACTCCTGTTTGCCAAGGAGAGAAGGATGGGGAGGGAAGGACCGGGAGTTTGGGATTAACGGATATAAGTTATGATACATAGGATAGATAAACAACAAGGCCCTACTGTAAAGAACAAGGAACTATATTCAATATCCCATGATAAACCATAATGGAAAAGAATATTTTAAAATAGAATGTCTACATGTGTATAACTAAGTCACTTGGCTGTACAGCAGAGATTGGCACAACATTGTAAATCAACTGTCATTGAAAAAACTTGTTTTAAAAAGGCATGGATTAAAAAAAAGACATTTATCTCTTCTTGAAAAGAAAAAACAATCCCAAGAGAGATTCAGTATGAACATGAGATGGCCTTGTCTCCAGGTCCTTACTTCCAATACCCTGGAACTTGGCTACCCATCCATCAGCAGGGAAAGCCTGCAGGAATGTGCCAGACTGAATCTTTCAAAGATGACTGCAAAAATCTCTCCTGTCTCACATTCCTTTCTGCAATGCAGACTTAATATAAATAAATTAATTCATTAAAAGAGATGCAGATTGTACCTCTGCCTGCTGCCAAGTCACTTCAGTCATGTACAACTCTGTGCGACCCCATGGACTGCAGCCTACCAGGCTTCTCCATCCATGGGATTCTCCAGGCAAGAACACTGGAGTGGGTTGCCATTTCCTTCTCCACAGATCGTATCTCACTCCCTGGAAATTCACAGCCATGTAAGAAGTCCAAGTATCCTGCGGCTGCCACTCTGTGAGGAAGCTCAAGCCCCATGGAGAGGCCACAGGTGGGTGCTCTGGTCGTCAGTACTGACCTTGAAGTCATATCAGCCCAGGCACCAGATGTGAGTGAGGGACCTGCAGGTGATTATCGCAAGTGGATGAAGAATGTCTCTTCCAGTAAACAAACGATGTTGTGGTCATCAAGTCATCAGTCACTACAGCCACCCCTGACTGTGTACCCTGAGGGGAGTCAGGATGGAGATAAGCAGGATACTGGCCCTGGATAGCTAAGGAATGATTTCAATGAACCTAGAAACCATTGCATCTCCCCATACATAGGAAAGCACTAAATTTTTTCAAAATTTACTTATTTTTAATTGGAGGATAATTGCTTTAGAGTGTTGTGTTGGTTTCTGCCATACATCAACACGAATCAGTCATAGGCATACATATGTTCCCTCCCTCTTGAACCTCCCTCCTATACTCTCTAGGTTGTCACAGGGTACCAGGTTGAGCTCCCCGTGTTATACAGACACTTCCCATTAGCTATCTATTTTACATATGGTAATGTATATATTTCAATGTTACTCTTTCAATTCCCCTGCCCCCACTATGTCCATAAGTCTGCTCTCTATGTGTGAGTCTCTATTCCTGCCCTGCAAATAGATTCATCAGTACCATTTTTCTAGATTCCATATATATGCATTAATATACAATATTTGTTTTTCTCTTTCTAACTTACTTCACTCTGTATAGCAGGCTCTAGGTTCATCCACCTCACCAGAACTGACTCAAATTCACTCTTTTTATGACTGTGTAATATTTCACTATATATACCACAATTTCTTTATCCCTTCATCTGTCAATAGACATCTAGATTGCTTCCATGTCCTGGATATTGTAAATAGTGGAAAAACACTAAGTTTATTAACTTTAGATGTCTGTTTTTCTTTAATTAACAGTAATCTTACAATGTTCCAGCTACACGAGTTTTTTTCCAAAAACTCCTATATAGCCTGGTTCCACCCTTACCTCTTCAGAACAGCCCCTCAGAGCTATCTGAGAGGCTGTATCCTGGGCTTACATCCTCAGTATGTCCACTGAGTAAAACATAACTCTCAGCTTTTAGGTTGTGCTTTTTTTTTCCCCCAATCGACTGTTCCCATCTGTTGAGCCACCCCCAACTTTTGGGTCTTTCCAGCTGAGGTCCCAGAAATCACAGAGTAATAACCAGCCATTCCCTTTGGCCCTGTCTGAATTCTTGACCCAGAGTCTGTGAGCAAAATAAAAATGGTAGTTGTTTTGAGCCAGTATGTTTTGGAGTAGTTTGTTAGGTAGCAATAGGAACTGAAGTGTGCATAAGGCATGAGTGAGTGCATTTAAGTTGAGGGTTTAGATTGGTATCAATATTCTCTTTTGATATTATCATAAGGGGTCAATATTATCCATAAGGGATTCTCTTCAGGATGCTTTTTTGACTAGAAGGACTGATGCTGAAGCTGAAACTCCAATACTTTGCCCACCAGATGCAAAGAGCTGACTCATTAGAAAAGACCCTAATGCTGGGAAAGATTGAAGGCAGGAGGAGAAGGGGACAACTAAGAACGAGATGGTTGGATGGCATCACCAATTCAATGGACATGAGTTTGAGCAAGTTCTGGGAGACAGTGAAGGACAGGGAAGCTGGGCATGCTGCAGTCCATGGGGTTGCAAAGAGTTGGACATGACTGAACTGAACAACAACATATTGAGATACAGCCATATGCAAGATCAAAGGGACAAAGCACAAAAGAGGTACAACCTCCGTGGAGTTTCTGTTCTATGTGAACACTTCGTCAAATGCTAATGTCACACAACTGGACATACTCAACAGGAAAGAGGGACCAGGGGAGGAAAAAGGCAGAGAAACCCCCTGGGTCACCAGGAGATAAATGAAAGCTCTGGGTGCTTGCAGCCACAGAGACAGTAAGTCAGTGACTTGAAGCCGGAAATGGTTTTCCAACCAGCTGTGAATTTGAAAATCCCATATGTAATACAACATTAAGCTGCTATTTTAGAAATTCTTTCATCTTTTTCAGAGACATCTCCGGGGCCCTTCCTTCCTCTTGGAAGGCAGTCAGTTTTCTGCAGAAATCACTTCATCAGCAGGAGCTGAAGCATTTCTCATGCAACTGTATAATTCTGGAAATGTGGTTTAAAAAGTACCCTCTCCTGGGTGAAGAAAGCAACGTTGCAGAGCAATGTTTCTGTAAGCACCAGCTGGGCAGCTTTGGATGCACTTTTTATTTCTTTTTCCCTTTTGAAATGGCAGAATCCTGGCACCTGTGTACGAGCCTAATGCAGTGTTGTTGATTTCCTTAAAAGAGCGATGAGTCTGCTTTGGAGTTACTGGGGTTTTTTCATTATCACCAGAGGCCATGGCACCACCGGTATCCTTTTAGATGCTCAATTGAATTTACAATTATTCATTGAATATCTGTGCCTGATATTGTGTCAGGAGTTGGCAATGGGGTATGAATAAGACAGTTATGGCCCCTGCCTTTACATACCTCACACTGCAGAAGGGACAGCAGATTTTAGACAAACAATGTTATGACATTTGTCCTCTACAACAAAGGCAGAGGAAGGTGCAACCGAAGGCCAGGAAATTTCTCTATAAGCAAATACTCAAAGGAGGAGTGGGAGGTACAACCGAAGGCCAGGAAATTTCTCTATAAGCAAATACTCAAAGGAGGAGTGGGAGGTACCAGGTGAAAGGAGGAAGGAGAGCAGAACTGATGAAGAAAAAAGCATGAGCACAGTCTGGCCACTAGAGATAACCACAGATATTTGAACTGCAGGAACTGAAGGAAAACCAGTGGATGGAGAAAATGAGAGGTGAGGGTGGGGAGGACATTGGACTCAGGCAGGGACTGAGCATGTGGGAGATTTGGAGTGTTGTCTGAAGCAAATGGAACACCAATGATTTTTTTTTAATCTTTTTATTTTATATTGGAGTAAAGTCAATTAACAGTGTTGTGATAGCTTCAGGCAGACAGCAAAGGGACTCAGTCACACATATACGTGTATCCATTCTCCTCCAAACTCCTCCCCCATCCAGCTGCCACATAACATTGAACAGAGTTCCCTGTGCTATACAGTAGGTCCTTGTTGATTATCCATCTTAAATATGCCAACCACTGATGTATTTTAAACAGGACAACCGTGTGAGCACATCAGTGTTTTTGGAAGATCATTCTAGCTTTAGTATAACGCATGCATTGGAGAGAACCAAGGATGACATCACAGAGGCCAGGTAAAAAGCTACTGTGATGGTCCTGGTGCACAACTGTGCTAGTCTGGATGAACACAGTGCCAGAGGCTGTAGAGGACTTAGGGATGGGAGTTGGGAAGCTGAGAACTCCGGCTCTTGTTTAACAAAGCACTCCGATGGGCTTTTCATTGTAGTAAGAGGTTCGAGGGTTTGCCCAGAGGCAATGCAGGGGACCTCAGTTCGATTCCTGGGTCAGGAAGATCCCCTGGAGAAAGAAATGGTAACCCACTCCAGTATTCTTGCCTGGAGAATCCCATGGACAGAGGAGCCTGGCAGGCTACAGTCCATGGGATTGCAAGAGTCAGACACAACTTAGCGACTAAAGAGAGAGAGAGAGAGGAGTTAGACCAAGGGGACTCTGTGCCTGGCCCCATAATGAGAGAAGAAACTGAGGTCACCATTGGCAATCTCAGAGGAAGGGATGAGGAAGCTCAGAGATGGAGAGATATTGCGCTGATGGGAACTGAGAGAGGGCCCAGCAAGACGGCCAGAAGCAGGATTCCGGAGAGAAGCAAAGACTAGGGAGAAGCCTCAGATGACGGAGAGAGCAGAGGTTCATCAGGTCGTGAGTGTTGTGCCGTGTGTTACCATTTCACCAGTTCTCCTCTCATACCACCGCTGCTCCCAGTCCCCTCTGAGGCCCCCGACAGCTGCAATACACGCAGGCAGTGTTTTGAGAAAATGAAGGGAAATGGGCCACCATCCATGTCAGCACGGGTGCTGGAAGGAGAAAAGCAAGCAACCTGGGAATGCGGATATAGACCCTTCACAAAGTGGGAAACGGGACAAGGGCGCCCATCCAGGGAAACGGGACATAGCGTGTGGGAAGCAGCTTGAGGCATTTGCACACACAAGTCACACTGGCCAGGTAAAATATCAGATGAATACTATTTGTGAACTGCGTTTGGATTCTGATTTGAAAACCATCTGTAAAAAGTATGAGCTTTCCTGCAGGAACAAGCTTCCTACGTGACCATGTCTCTCAAAGGATCCCTGTCTCTTCATCACTCTCAAAAACAGGGGAGGAAACAGAATTGCTGGTTCAGAGCCTCAGACCCTACTTCATGGATTCAAAATGCCCAGAGGCTGTCACATGGCCATGGCATGTGACCAAGCACAAAGGGGAGCTGTGTGTGTTGGCTACTGCGGGAGGCAAGGCAAGGCTGCCTGAAGGATGCTCCTTCGGAGGGAAGCAGTGCTAAATGCCCCAGGATGAAGGGGAAACCACCCTACTAAACACGTTTTGGATAATACAAAAACAACAAAGTTGAGACAGAGAAATTTTAATATGAACCGGATATTAGGAATTAGTATTAATAACTATGTTTATGTGATAATGGCCTTGTAAATGAGTGAGCTGTCATTGTAATTTGCTTTTTGCTTTCATCTTCTTCTGTTACAGGTACATACCATCTTTATCGTGAAATAATATGTTGTCTGGGATTTACTTTTAAAATGTCTGGCAAAACACATACAGACACACAGAAAACTCCAGACCCAGACAGCTTCCCAAGAGAATTCTACCAATCCTTTAGAAGCAGATCATTACAAGGCTGTCTAAACTGTTCAGAGTACTGAAGATGTATTTGCGTTTAATCCTTACAACACTCCTTGAGGCAGATGGTATCCTAACTTTACATATGAAGTCATTCAGTCAGAGACGTGAAGACTCTAGTCAAGATCACACAGCTGGAGGTGACGTAAACAGATTTGAAACAAGGCGATGCAATCCCGACACAACTGCCTTCTAAGCTGGGGCTGCCATGTACGATCCTTGTGAACAGCGCCCCCTGGAGTTGTGCAGAACACAGCACAACCTGTAAGAAGGTTCATGAGAGCCTATGTTCAACACTATGTTACTCAGTTCAGTCTCCCAGTCATGTCCGGTTCTTTGCAACCCCATGGACTGCAGCACGCCAGGCTTCCCTGTCCATCACCAGCTCCCAGAGCTTGCTCAAACTCATGTCCATTGAGTTGGTGATGCCATCCAATCATCTCAACTTCTGTTGTCCCCTTCTCCTCCTGCCTTCAATCTTTCCCAGCATCAGGGTCTTTTCAAATGAGTCAGTTCTTCACATCAGGTGGCCAAAGTATTGGAGTTTCAGCTTCAGCATGAGTCGTTCCAATAAACACCCAGGACTGATCTCCTTCAGAATGGACTGGTTGGATCTCCTTGCAGTCCAAGGGACTCTCAAGAGTCTTCTCCAACAACTCAGTTCAAAAGCATCAATTCTATGCCACTCAGCTTTCTCAACTCTCACATCCATACATGACTACTGGAAAAACCATAGCTTTGACTAGATGAACCTTTGTTGGCAAAGTAATGTCTCTGCTTTTTAATATGCTGTCTAGGTTTGTCATAGCTTATCTTCTGGAGCAAGCGTCTTTTAATTGCATGGCTGCAGTCACCATCTGCAGTGATTTTGGGGCCCAAAAAAATAAAGTCTGTCATTGTTTCCATTGTTTCTCCATCTATTTCCCATGAAGTGAGGGGACCGGATGCCATGATTTTAGTTTCCTGAATGTTGAGTTTTAAGCCAACTTTTTCACTCTCCTCTTTCACTTTCATCAAGAGGCCCTTCAGTTCCTCTTTACTTCTTGCCACAAGGGTGGTATCATCTATGTATCTGAATTTATTGATATTTTTCCTGGCAATCTTGATTCTAGCTTGTGCTTCATTCAGCTCAGTATTTCTCTTAATGTGCCCTGCATATAAATTAAATAAACAGGGTAACAATATAAAGCCTTGATGTACTCCTTTCCCAATTTGGAACCAGTTTGTTGTTCCATGTCCAGTTCTAACTGTTACTTCTTGATCTGCATGCAGATTTCTCAGGAGGCAGGTCAGGTGGTCTGGTATTCTCATCTCTTGAAGAATTTTCCACAGTTTGTTGTGATATACACAGTCAAAGGCTTTGGTGTAGTCAATAAAGCAGAGGTAGATGTTTTTCTGGGACTCTCTTGCTCTTTGATGATCCAACAGATGTTGGCAATTTGATCTCTGGTTCCTCTGCCTTTTCTAAATCCAGCTTGAACATCTGGAAGTTCATGGTTCAGATACTGTTGAAGCCTAGCTTGGAGAATTTTGAGCATTACTTTGCTAGCATGTGAGATGAGTGCAATTGTGCGGTAGTTTGAGCATTCTTTGGCATTGCCTTTCTTTGGGATTGGAATGAAAACTGACCTTTTCCAGTCCTGTGGCCACTGCTGAGTGTTCCAAATTAGCTGGCATATTGAGTGCAGCACTTTCACAGCATCATCTTTTGGGATTTGAAATAGCTCAATTGGAATTCCATCACCTCCACTAGCTTTGTTCATAGGGATGCTTCCTAAGGCCCACTTGACTTCGCATTCCAGGATGTCTGGCTCTAGCTGAGTGATCATACCATTGTGGTTATCTGGGTCATGAAGATCTTTTTTGTACAGTTCTTCCGTGTATTCTTGCCACCTCTTCTTAATATCTTCTGCTTCTGTTAGGTCCATGCCAGTTCTGTCCTTTATTGTGCCCATCTTTGCATGAAAGTTTCCCTTGGTATCTCTAAATTTTTCATAAATGAACAAATGAGTGAACACAGGATAAATGGATGAATGAATTCTCTTCATTTCTTCTAACTAGTTTCACTTTCAGCAGATGGGTCTCCTAAATTCTGCCTTGTTCTCAAGAAGGCTGAATGCAGAGATAACCATGCCAAGACTGCACTGATGGAGTTCCAGCAATCTCTTTGCTAACTCAGCTTTCCTGCTTGGGAACAAATCAATTATCAAATTGCCTTTTGGGAAATGAAGTGATATTGGCCCTGTTCCTTTTGGCTACCCTGGCTTCCTCCAACTGCAAGGAACAGCAGTCAGCCCCCTGTCAGAAATCCTGGCCTGAGATGAAGAAAAAAGCCACCCACACAGTGGGGTGCAAAGGAAGCCATAGGCCCCCTGCCCCAAATTACTTCTCTCTCTTTGGACTACTTCTGTGCTTGAAACTCCTGCCATTGGCTTCTCTTGTCTGGGTTAAGTAAGGTCCAGTCAAAAATGTGAATCTGTAAGCTGAGTGTAAGAGCACACACATAATCCTTGTTAACACTTTTATATGAACATAGATTTCTTCATCATCAAACTAAGAGAAAGTGGGACCAAGAGGGCTGGGATCTGGACGGATGTGATGAAAGGAGAGAGGAATCCCCCAAAGCCCCAAGTGTGGAACTGTTCCTTGAGAGGAATCTGCCTTTTCTGATGCCATTTTGGAGGGAGGCATGGTCTGGAAAGATGGAGCCATGTGGACATCAGGAGAGCAACAAAAGAGGGCCTGGGAGACTGGGAGCTGTGAGAAGAGAGAAGACAGAGAGGGTTGTGATGGATGGGATATTCTTTACTTTGGATTCTTTGGGGAATTCTTCCCATTTCAGAAGGTCCCTGGTGGGGCTGTCAGTCACAATATCTGATTCCCATGAAATGAGTATATGATCCAGGCTCATCAATTAGACTCGTCTATGAGGTCAGTACAGGCACATTGAGAGACAGAGGTCTGCCATTACAACATTTTTTGTCAATTTTTAAATCTAAATTTTCAATAAAACTCAAACTTATAGAAAATAATACGAATAATATATACAATGAACTTAGTTTGTCCTTCACCTAGATTAGCATTTTGCCAAATTTTTTTTTATCATTTTCTATCTCTCTGCCCCTTCCCTGCATATTTTATTCTAGTCTATTCTAGTATTATAGTATATAGTTGTTGTCATAATTATTACAGTATTTGAGAGTAAGTTGCAGACATCTTACTCTTTTATTCCTAAATACTCTAAATTTATCTCTTCAGAACAAGAATATTCTTTTATATAACCACAATTTGTTGTTGTTTAGTCGCTAAGGCATGTCCAACTCTTCTGTGACCGCATGGACTGTAGCCTGCCAGCCTCGTCTGTCCATGGGATTTCCCAGGCAAGAATACTGGACTGAGTTGCCATTTCCTTCTCCAGGGGATTTTCCTGACCCAGGGATAAAACCCACATCTCCTGCACTTGCAGGTGGATTCTGTACCACTGAGCCACTTGGAAAGCCCATATAACCACAACACAAAAATCAAATTCAGAAAATTTAACATTGAAACAATACTACTGCCTAATATACAGAACATTTCTTTATAACAATTTCTTTCCAGGATCTAATTCAGGATCCAGGTTGGTACATTATATTTACTTTTCATAAATGAAAAATGAGACACTTTAGTCTTACATAGTTTCAAGAGCTCTTTAGCTTTTTTTTGTCTTTCATGATGGATCTTTTTATAATATAGGCTAACTGTTTTGTAGAACTTTTCTGAATTTAGGTCTGTTTGATTATCTCCTCATGACTGGGTTTACTTTTGGCAGGAGTACGAGTGACTTCCTTGACAGTCATGTAGAAACAGCCGGTTGGAGGAATGACGCCTCATAGAAACAAGATGAACTGGGAAGTGGAGAAAGAAAACCAACCCTCAGGAGCCCCTTGATCCAACTGAAGCCCCTTGCAGCTCTGGAACCCCCAGTTACATAAGCTAATAAAATCTTCTTTTTTTTTGCTTAAATTAATCTGAGTTGGGTTTGTGGCTACTCTGACTTACTTATACCTTTAGCTAGTAATCTTGGGCCACACAATATCCTCAAGAGGCCCAGAATCATTCTGACCAGAAGGACATTCCAAGGCATCCCACAGAAAACTGACCATCTTTCCTAGTAACAAGCCAGAGGCCACACACAGGTGACTGTCATTTGACTCCCCCCGCGAGTCCTTGTCTCTGAAGACAGCCATAACCAGCTATGGTCTGTCCCAGACCCAGTGACACAAAGAGGGATCTTTCTCTTCTCTCTGCCTCTGCTTCAGGACCTCCCCATAGAGACCTCCCCTCACTGTGTCGAAACTGTGTGTGAAAATAGTATGGTTTATGTTGAACACCTGCTTTCCTTCTGGGAGTCTGGATTATTGATATGTGCTAGGCAGAGAGTCTCCAATACAAACCCTGGGCATGGAGTCTCTAATGAGCTTCCCTGGTGGACAACATTTCACATGTACTATCACAATTCGAGAGAGGAATTAAGGATGTCCCATGTGACTTCACTGGGAGGAGCTCTTGGAAGCTTGTGCCTGGGTTCCTCTGAACCATAGTCCATGTACCTCTTCCCCTCTATGATTTGGTTTTTTGTCTTTTCACTGTCATAAACCTTAGCTATGAGTACAACTATGTGCTAAGTCCTGTGAGTCCTCCTAGCAAATTACTAGAATTGGGGATGGTCTTGGGACCCCCAACGCAGGAACCCCCAACATTCAGCACCTGGGGCTGGTCACACTTGAGGCTTTGTCAGAGGAGAAGATGAGTAGAATGGCTGTGGGGAATGACAACAGTGTCCACCAGACATATCAATACTTCTTGGACAGTATCAATCACTGAAACAGTTAATGGATTCCATGGACACAGATGTGTCTGTGGAAAACATCTGTAGGTTTTTTGAAACTTGCAACCAGAGATTCCTGACTCATTATAAAGGTAATAAAGATATGTATCATAATTGGAGGTCAAAGGAGATCAAACCAGTCGATCCTAAAGGAAACCAATCCTGAATATTCATTAGAAGGCCTGATGCTGAAGTTTAAATGACAATACTTTGGCCACTTGATGAGAAGACCCGACTCATTAGAAAAGACCTTGATGCTGGAAAAGATTGAAGGCAGGAGAAGAAGGGGATGACAGAGGATGAGATGGTTGGATGGCATCACCAACTCAATGGACATGAGTTTGAGCAAGCTCTGGGAGATGGTGAAGGACAGGGAAGCTTGACATGCTGCATCCCATGGAGTCGCAAAGAGTTGGACACAACTGAGTGACTG
Organism: Bos grunniens; assembly: GCF_055505025.1. Taxonomy (NCBI): domain Eukaryota; kingdom Metazoa; phylum Chordata; class Mammalia; order Artiodactyla; family Bovidae; genus Bos; species Bos grunniens. Next base: position 13,488,054 of record NC_141190.1, read on the forward strand.
AACAGCAATAGCAAATCATAATTGGAACACAAATCTAAATTGTAAGGAATCTTAACTGATAATCTCATTCAAATTCACCCTCTTCCTTGACCTTTTATTCTATGGAAAGAGAGGCCATAACATCATGGAAAGGAAGTTAGGAGAAAATTACAGATACCAGTGACAGGACAACCAGGACATTGCCCCATCACAGGCAGGTTTGCACTCTGAAGAAGGATGGATGCCCCCACACTTGGAAACATGGAGATTCAGTGGGTGGTCTTAAGATCCAGGGACTTCCCAAGTGGCGCAGTGGTAAGGAATTCACCTGCCAATGCAGGAGACACAAGAGACACAGGTTTAATCCCTGGGTTGGGAAGATCCCTTGGAGTAGGAAATGGCAACCCGCTTCAGTATTCTTGCCTGGAAAATTCCATGGACAGAGAAGCCTGGCGGGCTGTGGTCTATGGGGTCACAAAGAGTCGCACACAACTGAACACACATGTGTGCACACACCTAAGATGAAGGGAGTTCCTGATCACCGAAATCGGCTGCAGTGGTTCAGTTGGAAACCTGGTGTAATGATTAGTCAAATCCATTTCACCTGCCTTCACTAATCAAGGTTGTTTTAAGACCTGAATGTTCCCCAAGCTGCATGTAGCTAAACCACAAGGTGTTTGCCAGAGCAGTTTTCTAGGAACTTGGAATCCACTGTGTCTAGCTGCAGCTGAGCTTGTTAAGACTGGACGAGACCACTGACCCTCCAACTGGGCATGCGTGAGTGTCTGCTAGGTGATCTTTGGACATGCAGATGCCTACAGCCTAGTAATTCCTGTGCAGAACGACTACCACACATGTTTCTCATCAGCTTGCCCCAAGCTCCCAACACTCCTCACTCCTCAGAGCACCCTCCAGGAGGCAGACTGAGTTTTTTTGTCTTGTCTTCTCCTCTAGCTACCTTTGTGAATGACCCATGGTTTTGCTGCAAATCTCTGTGTCTCAGGGTTTTGGCTTGGTGTGTAGGAGTCAAAAAAACTGGTTTGGTAGCAAGATGGAGTGGTTGATTCTCTTGTCACAGAATGAGCAGGGGAAATGACTCACAAGTCTGTTTTCACTCTCATGTTTTCTGCCTCTGTGTAGCCACCTGGGCTATGTCCATATGAAGAGAAGAAACCAGAAAGGACAATAAACAATAGAAGATCCAAGTATCTGCTACAGTGTTGGTGGCACCTACGATGGCCAAACATGTGAACACAGACACAGCTAAAAACGACCTTGCTGGAGGATTCTGGGCTAAGCACCTTGCCTCCTCTAATCTCTTGTGATCATTTTCCAATTTTAATCCATCAGTGATCCCAGTCTTGGGTTGGGAAAGAGAGAGAAGAAAGTAAAAGTCATGGTAAATGCCCTAAAGGAGCCTGCATGTAGCTGGGGACAAAAACTACGAGCAAAAACTACGAACTTCTGAACCGTATATGCAGGAGAATTGGGGCAACAGGGGTGGTCAGTGTGGGTTGAAGAGACCAGGGAGGCTTCCTGAGGTTTCCAGTCTGTGAACAGGTCTTGGGAGAAGAGTGAACTTTAAATTGATGCAGGAGGGATAAGAACTGCAGCAAAGTGAGGCACAGCACAGAGATGAAGTCGGGAGATCAGAGGAGGGTTTGGATGGGAGAAAAGCAGGCGAGCTGTCCATTGAGTAAAATGGAGCAAAGAGTTTGCAGTGGTTGAGGGCTGCCAGCCTTCGGCAGCTGATGCAGGCTCTCGGGCGGTGGTGTGGCAGGGTCTAACCAAGGTGCACAGGGGAACCTGGAGACCAGGAGACCGACGTAGAGACCCACCCCACTCCCTCCCCAGGAACAGAGGTCCAGGTTTGAAGGCTCAGCGGAGGAAAATTCTGTCAGGACTAAGAAGATGGACAGATTGGAGAAGCCTGAGTGAGGGCAGAAAGGGCAGAGCTCGTGATTAAGCACAGAGAGTAGACAGCAGCAACCAGGGTTCCCCTCAGCAGGCTTGAGCACACAGTCACCCTCTGCCTGCCCCTCGCACTGACACCCTGAGGCAGTCAGGAGAGGGCTGGGCAAGGTTCCCCCTGGGTTCTTGGAAGTCGTTCTGAGGGAAGGCCCATCTCCCCTCCTCCTCCTCTCTCTTGCCCTCCTTGGTTTCCTTCTTCCTCTTCTCACTTTGGCTTCTGGGGGAAAAGCAGCCTCAGAGCCCCAAGTTCTTGGAGGACAGACCCACCCAGTGACTGGGCCCAGAAATATCAGAAAAATGCCAGAACACCTCTGCCTGCTAGTCCCGCCAGCCTGGCTGCAGCTGCCTCACTCCCAGCACGCTAAGCCGTGCTACATCGCTTCAGTCATGTTTGCCTCCTTGCGACCCCATGGACTGCGGCCCGCGAGGCTCCTCTGTCCATGGGATTCTCCAGGCAAGAATATGGGAGTGGGTTGCCATGCCCTTCTCCAGGGGATCTTACCAACCCAGGGATCAAACTCGTGTCTCTTGCATCTCCTGCATTGGCAGATGGGTTCTTTACTACTAGTGACACCTGCCCAAAGAAGGGGGTCCAATGACAAGGGTGCCCCTCTTTCTCTCAGACTCCCCAGGCTGCTACCAACAGCCTAGGGGGAGAAGGGGCGTGGTAGCATTTACAGCAAGAAGGACAACAGCTCAGCAGAATGGCTGGCTTCTGTTTCACAGGGACCGCATGTGCGCAGAGGAGCAGCCAGTACAACCCCCGGTCAGTCTCGGTGCGTCTCCTCAGAGGGACAGTGAGTGTGCACGTGCACACACGTACACACACGCACGGGAACTCACCTAACATTGGAAAAAAAGGCTTTCTAACCCCTAATGAGTAGGAATGGACGTTGGGAGCGCTTCACTGTAAACCGCTTCACTGACCCATAGTCAAATTTAACAAATAAATCCTGGTGCCTGAGAAATCCTGCTAAATGAGAGAGGGGAAGGGAGAGGAAGGAAGAGGGTGAGGGACAGGGAGACAGAGGAAGGGCGGAAGGAGGGAGGTAGAGGAGAGAGGGGAGGGGAAGAAGGAAAGAAGGGGAGAGGGAGGCGGAGAGGGAGGAAGAGGGAAAGAAGGGGAGAGGGAGGGAGGGTGGGATGGGGGAGGGGGAAGAGGGAGAGGAGGGAGGGAGAGGGGAAAGAAGGAGAGAGGGAGGGGGGAGGAAGGAGGGGGAAGAGGGAGGTGGAGAGAAAGAGAGATGGAGAGAGATGGTTCTACCAATACCTCAGGGAACTAAGATCCCACAAGCTGTGACCAGCCAAAAAAATTTAAAAAATACATAGGCTGAGATTTCTAAACCCTCTTTTTTGTACAGCCATCCTCCACATCACCACCCCCACCCCCAACCAAAAGAAAACCTTCTCCTACTTCACACAGTACACACTGGAGATGCCCCGCAAACCCTATACAAGGGGAATGTGGATTTTCTCAGAGAAACCTCTAAACCGCCAGTGGTCTCAATCCCTTGATTAGATATGTTAGCAGTTTGGTGTGTATCCCTCTGTATTTTTCTCTGAACTAATACAAACATATGTAAACGTTCATCAAGAAGTTTAGATCTAAAAATTGAATCATTACTAAGCTTGTTTTCCAGTAACTCTCATCTTTAACATTGTATTTTGGACATTCCTTCCACCCAACACATGTGGATCTAACTCTTTTAAATGGCTTCGCACACCCACACACTTAATCCACATCTATTTTGCTAACACAAATGTATGTATTATTATACACACACACTCATTCCCAAGGCTTTTCGTACTGGCACTGCCCCAAGTCTACCAAACATGAGGTTACTGCTGTGTGGTTTCTCTCTCACAACCGCTTTCAAAACCTCACTGGTTGGACTCTCAGAGGTGGTGGAAACCATTCCACCTGTGAGTCTGAACAGGCTACTCTTTAATCTCCCTAGCCTTCACCAGAACTTGCAGAAGTAAAAACTTTAGCCTGGGAACATGGAGCAATCTCAGGGCCAGGCAAACACATTTGAAGGCTGCTATGGTAATGGGGGGGCTTCCCTACTGGCTCAGCAATAAAGAATCTACCTGCAATGCAGGAGATGCTAGTTTGATCCCTGGGTTGGGAGGATCCCCTGGAGAAAGAAATGGCAACCCACTCCAGCACTCTTACCTGGGAAATCCCATGGACAGAGGAACCTGGCAGAGTACAGTACATGGGATCGAAACAGAGTTGGACATAACCACATAGCAACTAAACACCACTACCACCACATGGTGATGGGAGGGGGATGAGGAAATTGGCCAGCCCTGCAAGAAGCAAAGGGTGTCCTGGAGCAGCAGCAGACCCCCAAGCCTAGGGGTTAGCATCTGGGTTCTAGCCCCAGCCCTGAGATTAACTCACTGTGTGACAAGCCTTTCCCCTCCCTTGGCCTCTTCCATTCAATGAGCTATTAACACTGATGTTCCCAACATCCTTCCAGCAGAAACCCTGGGCTCGGTCAGAGAATCTCGCTACTTATTCTGTATTGGGAGCTCCCTCTCATATCAGTCTCCTCTGGGACTCTGCTCCCTGCACCATCAGGGCTGAGAGGCACTGGGAAGGAGTTGGTGATGCCAGAGCAGAGGCTGGGCCTGCCCAGAGAGGCTGCCCTGGAGGCCAGGACCAGACGAGGGTTTCCAGGCCTGGACAGAGCCTCATCCCCTCCTCCTTAGGCCAAATATGCCCTTGCGTGCTTTGGAACCAAGCTGCACAGTGATTACACCTGGTGACACCAAGTACTTTTTCTCCTTAATTTTCAAAAAAAAAACATGTCATTTTCAGCTAGCTCTGAGCACTTCCTACCTCTCTAAATGAGTACTGTTTGATCTTCTCTGTTGACCTGTGGGCCCCTTAAGAGCAACATCTACTATTTACTCATCTCTATATCCCCAGGGTCTAGATGACTCCTGAGATACACTAAGTGTACCATAAAAATTTCTGTCTTACTAATTGATTCTGAGTGCAAATGTAATACACTCATGTTGTTAAAAAGTCCCAACAACACATAAATAAACTTAGTGAGTGGAAAGTTTTCCCAAACTGTTCCATCCTCCTCTCCCTGTCCCATCAATAACCATTACTAACAGTTTGGCAACAAACATTCGTTCATACTAGGTTTTCTCAACCCTGCACTATTCGCATTTGGAGCTGAATAATTCTTTGCTGTGAGACGATCAGCAGTGTATCTAGCCTCTACCCAGAAGGTGCCAGTAGCATCCTCTCAGTCGTGACGACCAAAAACATCTCCAGACATTGCCAAATGTGCGGGGGATGGGAAGCAAAATTACCCTCCCTGAGATCTACTATTCTATACACGTGCAGAGAGAAAGAGAAAACAAGCCAGAGCAATGGTGCAGGGAAAGGGACAGATAAACATAGGTATGTTTTTGCTTAGTCTGTAAATCTTATCCGACTCTTTTTGACCCCGTAGACTGTCACCCACCAGGCTCCTCTGTCTGCAGAATTTCCCAAGCAAGAAACTGGCGTGGGTTGCTGTCTTGCTGATCACTGAACCCAGCTAGGATAGGCAAGGCATGAGCTGGGAAGCTGGAAGAAAATGCGAGGAGCCATAGGAACTGCAGACATGCTTTATTTGCTATTGGCTGGCACTGCAGCCAGAGATTTCCCAGGCAGGCTTATATAGGTATTCATGGACAAAGGTGGCAGTTTCCCAAGCTATTGCATACTGATACGTGTGTGCATTGCTGTAGATGATCTCAGTTGTTATATAACCATGCAAAGTCATTGTTTACAGGAAGCGGGGAGAGGGAGCCTGACCATCACCATCTTAGCCAATGACTAGTTCTCTAGATGCCACTCCTTCAGAGGCTCTCGCCCCACAGACTATGCAATTTCCGTCTTCGGCGGCATCGTTTTAGTGACTAAAGAAACCCCGTGAACCCACATTCCACAATAGCAGTAGAGGCTACAGCAACAAAATACTAGGGTGCAAGCTACACCCCCAATACACAGCAAAACCCAGTACCAGGTACTGGACAGATTGGCCCACCATTCTTGTAATGGGTCTCCAGGAAGACATTGTATCTTATGAATTTCCTGTCATGTGCTCTAATGCCGTTGTAATATTTTTATGATTATCTGGATATATGCACAACATTCTGTACCTAGAAATACACACCTTCCACGCTGCATAGCAGTTAATAAATCTAGGGCCATTCAGTTCTGTAAGACTGTGATCCTCATTTGGTAAACTTCTTCATCCAACAGAGTTAAGGCCTGATGTGATGCGCGTAATTCAAAGCAAGGGCAGTATGCAAGGCAAGGGCAGTCACTTGCATTTCAGTAACTATAGCTGCCCCTTGGGGCCAAAACAAGGCTAGTGGATAGTACCACCAGGGGGTCCCTTTCAGTCGGTACCATGCACAGACTGTATTCCAGTTAGTGGGTTGTTGTGGGAGGGTCACACATACTGAGGCAGGCAGGTACCGCTGGCCTTAAGTGTACTGTCCAGGCCAATTCCTGGGCAGGCACCCATACAGCCCACATACCCATAGGGTTCCATGAGGGACAGGGATTACACTATTGGCCTCTTGATATGTATATTAAGGCTAACGTTAGCACAGAGGGATGGGGGGGTTCAACCTGCGGGCTCAGTACCATTCTCCTCTGCACAAAGGGTACAGTTTCCTGTAATTCACCACTTACTGTGGGCAACCAGGAAAACCCACCCCACATTACATGTTCTCCCCAGGGGCGGGGCATATTCCAGCATTTCTTCACATCTTGTACAATCAGGCACTTTGCCTCATTCTATTCAATGCTCTTCTTTTCTGACCAGAAGGTGTTTCATTTCCAGGTCTAGATAGTCAATGTCATAGGCTGAATATGCCAAGGAAACCCCGTGTTCGGTGCAGACCCAACACGCCAACATGTTTTGTACCATCGCATAAGTGTGTACCCTACACATCTACAATCATACTGATCATGACACACCTATGGGCAGAAAGACAAAGAGGTCAAAGGCACCAACATAGGCAATTCCTCCCCATCTAACAAAATGCATGCAAACTTTGTGTCTTGGGAGAGAACTGTTCCTGGTACCAGGGGTTTACTTGGCTTCGTATACCACACTTTGTTTGCCTGATTGCTCACATCCTATGATTCTATATGAAGCATAACAGGTGAACTCATAAGGAGGCACAGAGAGAGCATGAAGGCATCCTTCAGCTCTGAGGTGGCCCCCTGTGGTCCTAGCCAGCTGACTTGCACATGAGGGGGCCAGGCACCCATCACCCATGGTACTACCTGGAACTCATGTTGCAGTCCTTGTCCCCATGGGGCTAGAAAAGCCATCTACCACATGTGGGGTGCTTTTATCTTCCATGGCCAAGTCAAGTCCACCATCTGCCCTTGTGAAATCCCTGTCGGAGCCAGCAGCAGGATATTACCTCGGGTTCCATATCTAGACTTTAACAAAATGTCTGTTGTTGTTACTTGCAATTGTGTAGGTTCAGTGGCACAATGTAGGAGAGCCTCCAGAGGGGCAACTCCATCCCTGAAGGGTTTCTCATTAAGGACCCATAAAATCTCCCATAGGTGTCAGGCCTAAGCCTTCAAAGAGGGGATAATCAATAGATGTCTATAGGCTCTGTTTTAGCAAGCCATTATATCACTCAATCACACCTACTGCTTATGGGTGGCATGGGACATGAAGTATCTATTGTATCCCCAGTCTACGAGCCCATTCCCAAACCTTCCCAGTGAAATGGGCACCTTGATCACTTTCTGTTATCAGAGGTTGGCCGTATAGGGCCATCAGGCAATCGAAGGCCTTAAGTGTATAGCGTTGATCCATGGCCCTACATGGCCAGGCGAAAAGCAAACCTGTACCTGTGTCTACAGTTGTTAGTGCAAAGCTGGGGTTATCTGATGCTGGCAGAGGCCCTATGAAGGCCACTTGCCTCCGAGTCAAGGGAACCCTTCCTCTTACCACTTGTCCATCAGTGGCTGCCAATCTACAGGGATAGAGGTCCCCCCAGGCACATGTAGGGCAGTCATGGCAAGCACCTGCTATCTCTTTCCATGAGATGGGGCGATCCCATCTTTTAGTGACCACTCACATGGTTTTCATCCCTGCATAATGCAGGCACCAGAGCAGCCAGCCCACTACCTCACCGGGCAGGGCTGGTTCCACCCATGGGACACGCACAAGCCTGTCAGCTTCGTCTTCCCCCAGGCTTGCCATAGGCAGACGCCCAGTCACATGTACAACTGTTATGTCTTCCTCATGCCCTCAGTTCCATAGGTCCTGCCACATGGCTTGTCCCCACAGGGGTCGGTGCCCTGCTAGCCGCTGCTGTGTTTTCCATGTGTTGATCCATTAGGTTAAGACCTTTATATACTGCTATCTGTACAAATAGTAAAGGGTGTTACTTCGTTCTTTGCTGCCCCCTAGACAGTTCACAGTTGGCCCACTGGCTGATTTGGCCCAATCCTGAGTCAAACCATATTTGCATCTGTGGCAGGCTGGATAGTAAAGGCCATCCAGGAGGAAGTCTGGCCTCTGCTGGACCCATCAGTGTACCAGGCTCGAACATCTGTTGAAGGTTCATCTCCTTTAAGTGGCGAGGGTTCCAGTTCCATTTCATTATTGTCAGGGTGTCTCCCAAGACCAACAGCAGGTGTTTCTCCTGTAAATGTAACAGGCCCTAGAATATGCTGCAACTCTTGTGACAAAGGACAGGCAGACAAGGAGCTCCTTTGCTCTAGGTATGCTCCCCACATAGCCAGAGCTGAGGTTTGTGCTACCCCCATCTTGGGAGATGATACCCAAGACCGTAGCCCCTTATAGGTACATTGCTTTGATATGTACCACAGCCTTCCTTGTTTTTGCCTCTGTGGACAATAAAGTGGTATAGTTGCTTCTCCACTAAGGAATACCTTATTTCTACCCTCTTCCACAATTGAGACAAAAACCCCAAAGGGGTGCATAACTGCTCTTGCCATTGCCACCAGCTCCATCCAAACCCTTCATGGGTGATGTGGTCTTCTAATTCAAAGGGCTTGGTTGGACCCACAATCTGCAATGCCTGGGCCTGAGCACTGCTCACTTAGTGGCTCAGAATTATTATTCTATGGTTTCCAACAATTCCCAGGCCACCCCCTTCTTCATCAGTGAGTATAAGGGGCATGCCACTTGGGTCAGGGGAGGTATAAATGTCCTCCAGTATCCTAAGAATCCAACATAGGTCTGCAATTGACTCATGGTGGTAGATTGCAGGAACATTTGTATTTTGTCAATTACAGCTTCCAGTATCACTTTGGTCTTAGCCAACCAGACAACTCCCAAGAACTTGACAGATGATCCTGGCCCTTTGATTTTTGCAGTGTTCACAGCCCACCCACATGATTTCAAATGTTTAAAAAGCTCTGGTACACACTGTTCTAAATCTTCAAGAGAATCAGGTTAGTAGCACATCAGCAGTATACTGGAACAATTTCTCTGACGTTGGGTGCTTCTATTTTGCCAGGTCTTCCACAACCAGCCCATGACATATACTTGGGCTGTGTAGGTATCCTTGGGGAAGGACCCTCCCATGTAAATGTAAATTGATACTGGCTCTGATCAGGTAGAGCTATAGAAAAAAATCATTAACTAAGTCCGCCACATAGTGATACGTGCCCAAGGCTGTGGTCAGTTGGCCCATCAAGTCACAGGTTGACGGCATGGCAGCATGCAAGAAAGAGCAGCACGACTTTGCTGAGTTCTCTGTAGCCCACTATCATCCGCCATGAGCCATCAGCCTTCTGAACAAGCCACGCTGGGGAGTTAGACTATGAACGGGCTGTACAATGCCCACTTTCACCAGCTTGGCAATGGTGGCAACTAATTCCTCATGCCCCCCAGTAGACGGTACTGTCTCACAGCTGTCACCCTCCGAGGTGTCAGTAGTAACTGTGGGGAATGCTTCAAGTATCCCCTCACAACAGCCTTCACCACATGCTCTTGGAGACAAAATTCCCTCTCAGAGGTTTGCAACTTTAGGCCTCGCAGAACATTTATCCCCAGAATATATTCTGGGATCAGAGATACATCCACAGTATACATCCGCACGGAGAGCCATTCGATTTCTAAAGGCAGGTACACAGACTTTACCTTAACTGTTTGGTCGCCATAGCCATCAACGTGGGCACTGGGGCCTAGAAACTGTCCTGGCTTACTGTAAATACGGCTGCATTGGGCACCAGTGTCAACCAGAGCCATTATCTTCTGCACATTAGCCTGTGACCAGTAAGTTTCCAGCTCTACATGGGGCCTCTGGTCCCGACTTAGATTCTTTAGGTGGACACCTTGGCCTGAGCCCTATTCAAACTGAAAGAGGGCATCCGAGCATACACCTTTTGAGGCCACACAGTCCTCCAGGTAGATGATCTGTTTCTCTTGCTGTGGGCGTTTCCCACATGTGGTAAACTGCTGCTTTGGCCTCAGTTGCCTCCATAGCTCTAGGATGTAGTTTGGGTTGTTCACCCAACTTGGTTTTATCGACTCCAACTGTCAGCAATCGGCCCACATCTGCATCTGCGTACCCAGTTGGGTCCTTTACCAGTTCGGCCCCCCTTTGGGGTCTTCACACTTCTAATCCCCTTTGCCTGCCACCATCCCTCTACTTTTCCGAAGATGCCACCATTGAGGTCACTTCCTAGATGGGATGGCCCACATAGGGCACAAGAACAGCACACGACCTGAAGGAGGTAGATGGGACATTGTTCAAAATGGCATTTCGCATGCCACCTGTAAAATGCTTTACATCTGGGCCCCGAGTATTTAAGTTAAACATAAACTGTTTCATTCCTAGCTATCTCACAACTTAACTCAGCAAAGGTATGCCACTTATTTGCAGCATCCAGGAGTTGTCCTCCTTCGTCCATACCGCGTGGATGGCAACATTAATCCATTCCATTGGGGAGTATGTTTGGTTAGGCACACCCTGCATGTATCAAAAGTTCTGTAATCATTGTTTCAACCAGGGGTTAGTGGTTATAGATGCCAACTGTTCTGTCTCATTTCTGGCACAAATAATGCCATCCACCCCTGTGGCAAGCTGCCAAGGGTTCCCCTTGCTGCTGTAGAAATTGCTTACCCAGGTCAATCAACTCTGCCTGGATACATGGCCAATAAGTTGTGAACTCAGTCACACACACTGGGAGCCCCTTGGGGATGCCCCACACCTGGGCCATAGGCTGCTGGTGTTTCATCTTCTGACGCGTGATGGGTCTCACTAACAAAAAGGGACCCACAGTATCATAATGTTCATCATCACCGTCCCGTGTCGCCTCGCTATGGGAAACATTGGGCTCCTCAGGCCATGCATTTCTGGCTCTAACGTCCATATACATTGCTCTAGTTCTGCCTCACGTTCCTGCAATTTGCACACCTGTGTAGCGTTGCATATGGCACCATCCATATTAGCTTCCAGGGAAGTTAAGGAAATCCTTCTCACTGTAACGGTGGCAGTGTGTGCCACCTTGTCTGGCAAATGGGAACTTACTGCCTGTAATGCCTTATCAAGACTACCCAGTGACCCGTCCCCCACCTCCCACTGGTGTGTTCCCCTGGGGCCCACACCAAGAGGACTGAGGCCACAGGGTACCACGCACTCTGCAGTGGCCACTGACTTCCTCCATTCATTGGAGCCTCAGGCTCCCCTACCTGCTGGGAATCCTGCCTACTATGACAATTCTCTTGCTGATCACTGAACCCTGGGTAGGTAAGGCACGAGCTGGGAAGCTGGAAGAAAATGCTAGGAGCCATAGAAACTGCAGATATGCTTTATTCTCTAGTGCCTGGCACAACAGCCAGGGATGTTCCAGGAGGACTTACATAGATATACATGAACAAACATGGCAATTTCCCAAGCTGTTGCATACCGATGCATGTGTGCATTGCTATAGAGGATCTCAGTCATTATATAACCATGCAAAGTCATTGTTTACAGGAAGTGGGGCAAGTGAGCTTGACTATCGCCATCTTAGCTAATCACTAGTTCTCTACAGTTGCTATTTCCTTCTCCAGGGGATCTTCCCAACCCAGGATAAACCCATAGCTCCTGCTTGCAGGCGGATTCTTTACCACTGAGCCACCTGGGAAGCCCTAGACATAGGTGCAGATACATATATGTAAATGTTCTGTGGTGGGTCACTCAGTTGTGCTCAACTCTTTGCGACCCCATGGACTATATAGCCCGCCAGCTTCCTCTGTCCATGGGCATTCTCCAGGCGAGTATACTGGAGTGGGTTGCCATGCCCTTCTCCAGGGGATCTTTCCAACCCAGGGATGGAACCCAGGTCTTTTGTACTGCAGGTGGATTCTTTACCATCTAAGCCACCCGGGAAGCCCAAGAATACTTGAGTGTATTGCCGTGCCCTTATCCAGGGGATCTTCCTGACCCAGGAATTGAACTGGGGTCTCCTGCATTGCAGGCAGATTCTTTACCAGCTGAGATACCAGAGAATCCCATATATATATATAATAGTTGAACATGATCTACAGTTCCTGTTCCTAATTCCCAGTCTTCTGTGGTCCTAGTCCACACATTCATTCTTTCCTTCATTTGCCAAATATTTATTGAATACTTCCTATGTTCTAGGAACTGTGCTCAGAGATAAAATTAAAATACTAAACAACAGCTAAAATTTTCACCATCACCCACTTCTTTTGGGATATTTTCATCCCCAAAATGAAGAGGGGAGTGGGAAAGAGTCATCCAGCCTGGGACAGTTACTCCTTGATTTCCCACTAGCTCTGATCAGCTCCTTCCCTGCCCACAACCTCCATCTGACTGTCTGCCATATTGGGTTGGGAAACGAGAAAGGGGTAGAAAAGAGGAGAGAAAAGGGAAAAGATGTTGCCCATATCCTTGGCCTTCCTTGGAAAGGGACAGTTGGAATTACTGCCTTCCCAAAAGTCTAAGGCTCTGGGTCCTCTCAAGCCCCCCACACCCAGCACCATAGATGCCAGTTCCCTGCAAGAAATTCCTAAGCACTTTGTGAGGACCCTGCTCCCAAATGTATCTAGTCCTAGTCTTGCTCAATTGGTCTCAGCCTTCACTGTTTACTTGGGCTGGTCTCTGAGCAGAATCTGTGACCGCCCTCAAATTAGGTAAGTGGCACAGCCTCTGGCTATTGACTGATGCAAAGATTACAGTTCCGCAAACAGGAGCATGTTAATTTTTAATTTCACAGTGTTGACTGCTGATCAGGCTTCCTCCTTGTCCTATAACCGATAATGACCTCGTTAGAAGAAACACACAATCCTTGCCCCTCAATAAAAGTCCGCTCATCTGGTTTTCCTGCCACTAGCTGGGCTTCTTAAAGCAGATTCCATATTGATATAAACTTAGTCAACAGAGAAGTAAAGGATTTCTTGTGATGTGGGCAACCCTGGATCAACACAAGACCCAGATGACCAGCATGGTTCTCTAAGGGTTAAAGAGGAATTCCCAGGGTAGGCCTTTGAGGCTTGGGCTTTGGGGTAAGGAAAGGAAAGAGCCCTTCCTCTCACGAGGAGAGAGGTGACCGAGAAAGTGTTTCTTCCTATGACCACCAGCTCATGATAAATCATCACCTACGAGACACACTCACACCCTGGAGCACAGTTGTTCTCAGCAGTGACTTCACCACTGCACATGAGACCAGAAAACAGCGTGGGGCATGTCACCACATCCTTACACGGCTCTGCTGTTCACTACATCCCTTAGTTCACATCGACACCATGCTGTCTCTGGGAGGTCATGGCCAGCATCCATGGTGTGGAAAAGGAACCTGAGAAGAGTTGTCCTGCCCAGGGTCCCATAGTTCATGTTTTCATGGGGTCCGCTCATTTAGTGCGGAGACCTGCCAGAGATTTTCCTCTTCCTCTTCTCCTTTTGCTTTTATGGAGCCAAAGTAGTTTCAGTCTGAAAACCATGATGAATTTAACATAGATCAAGAAGAGCCACAGAAGCAATTTTTCTCATCTGAGATGGACTAGATGCTTCGATTTTATGCCATTTGTCTACCTTGTCACTAACTGCAGAGAAAACATTCTAACATTGTCCTTTATGGCCTCAAGCCATTTCCCTGAGGCTTTTAGACTAAAAAAACAGAAAACCAGAGAAATTAAAAATATAGTCAGAACCTGAGTGAAATTGAACGTTAGTCAGAGGCCCACTGAGCAGGGATTCATTCAGTTGGTTACTTTAAATAATTCACTCCAGAAAAAGACTGGTTGACTTCATGTGTCTGTGTGTGTGTGTGTGTGTGTGTGTGTGTGTGGAGATATATATATATATATATATATATATATATATATCAACTTCAACTTCATTCACAGATGTTGGCAAGTGACTGAAAAAAGAAGGGAAACTTTGTTCAATGCTCAGAGATGAATGTACCAAATTATACAAGCCTCACAGAGTTTGAGGACTGAAAAGAGATAAGGAAATAGTCATTAGAGCAAGTCAAGACTGGTAACTTGTTTCTGGGGAGCTACTTCTGAATTTCCTTAAATTTCATGGTCACCAGAGACATAATTCTTGGTGTGGTTGGAGAAGGAAAGGGTGGGGTTTACTGTGTTGTCATCTGCCTGCTTTCACGTCTCACAAGTCTCCCCACCACCTGTACCAGCATTTCCATGAACACCATCCCTAGGAGATTCTTCCCTGAAAAACTTTATCTGGTCTCGCCTGTTTGGGAAATGCTACTCCTGGGTAGTTGCAATGTGCATCCACATACTAAATGCTGCTGCATTGAGGAGTCCTGGAATCAAGAAAACCTCACTGACTTTAAGTCTAATCCCCAGTCTTACTTTACGATGGTGTCAGGTAGGACACAACTGCAAGGGACAGAAAAGCTCACGCAAAGCTGGGATAAACAATCAGGACATTGATATTTCACAAAGCAGATGTTTAGAGATGCAGGGCAGGCTCTGGAGACATCCTCATGTTTTTCTACCCGGCATCCTCAGTGCCAGCTTTCTCCTCAGGCAGTCATGAGATGGCCTGATAAAGGGCAGAGGAAGAACAACAACCATTTCCTCATGAGAAGAAATTTTCCCACAAGGCCCCTGGCATTCATTCCGGTCTTGTTGGCCACAGTCAGGTCACATGTCCTGAACTGTCAAAAGGAACAGCCTTTCCCTCCGATCAGTCCCCCTCAGGCTGGTGGTGGGTCAGCTTCCCTGTGAGCCAGAAGACATCTCTGAACAAAAGTGCAGCTCTGTTGGAGGCAGAGGAGAAGGATTGGGCCACCCGCAGCATTTACTGCAAATGCATATTCCTTTCACAACCAATATCTGTGATGGTTCATCTTCTGTGTCACTTGAGTTGACCACAGAGTGCACAGACTTTTGACCAAACATTACCCTGGGTGTGGCTGAGAGGGTGTTTCTGGGTGAGCTAGCAGACTGGGTCAAGCAGATGGCCCTCCCCAGGGCAGTGAGCTCATCCATTCTCAGTTGAAGGCCTGAGTAGAATGAAAAGGCGGAGTAAAAGTGAGTTCCTCCAGCCTGGCTGCCTGAGCTGAGACATGGGTCTCCTTCCTCCGAACTCAGACTGAGATGCCATCTCTTCTTGAGTCTCCAGCCTGCAGGCTCTCAGACTGGAACTTATCCTGTCTCTTGGGTCTCCAGTTTGCCTGCTGCAGATCTGGAGACTTCTCAGCCCCCCATTCCTTATAATAAATCTCTTATACATACTTACTTACTAGTGGTTCTTTCTCTCTGGAGAATCCTAATACATACCTCTTTATGTCCCTTTGAACTGAGGCTTCTTTGTACACTTTGGAAAATGTGGGAACATTTTCCTGGATAGAGTTCAAGTTCTCTCATATAGCATTCAAACCCCATGATGGTGTGGGTCCTCTCTAGTCCCTGTACCAGTCTCCTCTCCAGCAAACAAAATGCTCTTTCAGACTCCTGCGCTTTTGCTGTTCTCTCTGCTAGTTGCCCCTCTCCATCTTTCAAATGCCTATGCAGCTTTCCAGCATGGTTCAAACATCACATCCCTATGAATCCTTCAAGGAACCTCCGCCTCCAACCCCACAATCAGACTGGATCCTAGCTCTGCCGCTTACTAACAGTGGAAAACTGGGCGAGTTATTTAACCTCCGTGCTCCCGTTCCCTTTCCAGAAAATAAGGACCCTACAAGTAGCTCTCTCACAGGATTAAGTGAGCCAGTACCTGCACTGCTTTGAACAGTACCTGTCATTCCTCTCTGAGACTTGGCATGAGTGATACATGACTAGTGCTCAGCAGATGCTTGGTGAGTGAGTGGCTGTTCCTCAGACCTGAGAAACTGAAATTCCAATATCGTGAAAAGAGTTTCACCACATCCCACTGAAAGGAAGAGCCAGAATTTGGAATCTGCGTCTCCTGACTTCAGAAATCAGGAGCTCTGCCTGATATCAAGAGGTTGCTTCCCACCATATGACAGCCTTCCTGTATTCAGCAAATCTTTATCAAATACCCCTATGCCAGATGCTCTGCTGGCAGTCTGTGATGCACAAGACAGAATCCCTGTCCTCAAGGCATCAGAGACCTTCCCCTGGACCAAAGCTTCACTGACCTCCCAGCATTCCAGCTTCTGCCCCTCCCATCTATTCCTCTGGGCACCATTCAGAATGACTTCTTGGGCTTAAGTGCCCCAAAGCCAGGACCTTCTGAGAATAATGTATACACTCCTGGTCCATCACTGTGGTAATCCATTCAGAATCTAGCTTCATTTATCCACACAGACTTGTATCTGACCACTGGCCAGTTAAATCCCTCCTACTGTGGGTCAAGACTTCTCACCAGCCCACAAAGCACACAGCAGACTTGTTTCTATGTCCACATCTTTGCTCATTGGGTGCCTCCTGACAAACTTTCTAAGCTTCTCAACCTGTAACTGGTGTAATCTACTTCATTGTGTGTATGCGAAGTCATGTCCAGTTCTTTGTAACTCTGTGGACTATAGCCCACCAGACTCCTCTGTCCATGAGATTTCCCAGGCAAGAATACCAGAGTGGGTAGTCATTTCCTTCTCCTCCAGGGGATCTTCCCAACCCAGGAAACAAACTCGTGTCTCCTGCATCTCCTGCATTGGTAGGCAGATTCTTTACCACTGTACCTCTTAGGAAGCCCATTAATCTACTCTATTTGCCTGCAGTAAAACAAAGTCATTTTTTTTTCCCGTGAAGCCCCTGGAGGTCCTGCATGTTCCTATTAGAACCCTGTGTACGAGACAGCAAAAGAGACACTGATGTATAGATCAGTCTTATGGACTCTGTGGGAGCGGGAGAGGGTGGGGAGATTTGGGAGAATGGCATTGAAACATGTATAATATCATGTATGAAATGAGTTGCCAGTCCAGGTTCGATGCACGATACTGGATGCTTGGGGCTGGTGCACTGGGACGACCCAGTGGGAGGGTATGGGGAGGGAGGAGGGAGGAGGGTTCAGGATGGGGAACACAGGTATACCTGTGGCGGATTCATTTTGATATTTGGCAAAACTAATACAATATTGTAAAGTTTAAAAATAAAATAAAATTTTAAAAAAAACAAAGAAAAGAAATGTATTTCCCTCTATGCTCTCCTAAATTTGTCTAAGAACCCCAACATACTAACGCATATATATGGAATTTAGAAAGATGGTAACGATAACCCTGTATACGAGACAGCAAAAGAGACACTGATGTATAGAACAGGCTTATGGACTCTGTGGGAGAGGGAGAGGGTGGCAAGATTTGGGAGAATGGCATTGAAACATGTGAAATGTCATGTATGAAACGAGATGCCAGTCCAGGTTCAATGCACGATGCTGGATGCTTGGGACTGGTGCACTGGGACGACCCAGAGGGATGGTATGGGGAGGGAGGAGGGAGGAGGGTTCAGGATGGATTTTCTTTTAAAAATTAGAAAAAAGAAAAAAAAAATCTTTCCAAATGAGACCCCAGATCTCCTTTCTGTGTTCCATACTGTTTCCTGACCCACAGCATTTGTGAACATAATAACATGATTGCTATCTTACCCCTACAAAGCCTGGGGTCATTTGTTACGCAGCATTCAACCAGAACGCCCACCATTACTTCTGCCCATGTGGCTCAAACTTGTCCTGAGTTCACCTCTCAATCTACTTCTATCCTGACTACGGGCTTCCCCAGTGGCTCAGTGGTAAAGAATCCCCCTGCCAGTGCAGGAGACACAGAAGACGTGGGTTCGATTCCTCGGTCAGGAAGATTCCCCTGGAGGAGGAAATGGCAACCCACTCCAGTGTTCTTGTCTGGAGAATCCCATGGAGCCTGGCAGGGTACAGTCTGTAGGGTTGCAAAGAGTCAGACATGACTGAGTACACATGCATACATACATACATACACACAACCCAACTATGAATTCTCTGCCAGTCCTAATACAAACTTTCCATCTTAACACTCACCCAACTTTACACTAATATTCTTCTCATCATAATATTTTTTTGTATTTATTTCCAAAACATATTTGTAAAACCATTTTACTATCATGGGATGTTTTCATTCTTTTCCATTATAAATATGCCATCATAAACATCTTTGTATGTGATTTTATGCTTGAGTTTCAGATTTGTTTTGAAGGGTAGATTTTCAGAAGTTCAATTACTGGGTTAAAGAGGATTAACGACTTTAGGCTCTGGAGACATACTGGCAAATTTATTTTCAGAGTTATAACAATTTAGAGTGACACCAATAATCTATGAGCATGTCTGTGCTGCTCTGCCCTCTCCAGTTAAATTAGGCTTTATAATTAAGAAAACACTAATTTGAAGTGTAAAATTCACGGTTTTGTTATCTCACAAATTTATTTAAAAAAAAAAAAGAACCCCAACAGCTTTCTAAGGATAAATGAAACAGTGTTCGGGTCTGCTTTTGCTTCTTATCCCCTGGTACAGTTGAAGGATCACCCCTAAACCACCTTAGAACACCATCTGTCCCAACTCAGGACACAGGTTATAGTTCCTATCATTACATCTCTGCTGAGCTATGTCCCCAGATCTGGATTCTAGCAGCTTTCCACAGCCATCTGTGTTGAACCCACATCACAACACCAGACACTGTAGACCTTGGGATGATTTTCTGCCAGTCAGTCAAAGGTCCTGGCCACTCCCATCAAATTCCCCTCACTTCCAAACTCTGCAAAAGGAGATTGTGCTCTGGTCTTTCCCACCCAGAAGATTCCTGGGCCTTGGATGTGAACTGACCCAACCTTCTTCAGGGCGCTGCAAACCAAGGAGGGAAATGGCTGCTGGTAAGCCACAAAAGACAAGTCTCCATTTCACCTTCCTCTCAGGCCAGTAGGTGTCTGCTTATACTTACTAAACTGAGAGACGCTCTTTGAGGGACTCACCCTGAACCAAGGTGACCAGCTGTGTCCATCTTCTTGGAAGCATGCTGGCAGCTTTCTACTCCAAGCTGTTTTAGATGGTTCTTATCCAGTAACTTATTACATAACTATCTCATGTCTCATCCTTCAAGGCCCTGGAAAAGTCTAAAATAATGCCTCTCTTCTAAAATTCCTATATAGTCTTACATATAGTCCGTATCTTCTATATAGTCTTATATATAGTCCATATTTTGATTGATTGATTGATTGAACAAATATTTATTGAGCATCAACTATAAACCAGGCCCAGGCATTATAGATGCAAAATTAAGAGGGGCCACAGCCTCTGCCTCCAGAGCCTACCAAGCCATTGGATTTTATATTGGGCTGTGCTGGCCAGTGAGACAGTTGCTAAGGCCCTGTGCCCACAGTGATAATAACAGAAGGCCCACTCGCTCTATGACAGTTAATCTAGCTGATGACAGATAAGGTTGCAGCTTCGATCAAATTGCAGCCCAACTTCTGCCTTCCTGTAACATTAGTGTTATATTTCACCCCCACCCTCCAGCGCATCAGCACCTGCTCCATTTGAAAGGACCATGAAAGAGGATCTCCTACCATCCTACAGAAGTATTTTTCAGTGGTAAGGCTGAAAGTATCTTAGCTGAGCACACCCACAGAAGACTGGGTTGGATTTCTGAAAAGGATATAACCTGGTGTACTCCTTAAAAAACTTCATTCAGTTCCACAAATGTTTATATAGTAATTTCCATATGGCCCAATCAATACTCAGGTTCAATTAACATTTTCGACCTTCCTTGTTTCTGTTAAGACCAGCGATAATTCTAATCTACAAAGACTTGTCGTGTAAATGTAAATTTATCTTTGCATGAAGGATAAGTAGAAGAAAAAGGTGTTAAGTGGTTCAGTTCAGTTTAGTCACTCAGTCGTGTCTGACTCTTTATGACCCCATGAATCGCAGCACGCCAGGCCTCCCTGTCCATCACCAACTCCCAGAGTTCACCTAAACTCATGTGCATCAAGTCAGTGATGCCATCCAGCCATCTCATCCTCTGTCGTCCCCCTTTCCTCCTGCCCCCAATCCCTCCCAACATCAGGGTCTTTTCCAATGAGTGAACTCTTCCCATGAGGTGGCCAAAGTATTGGAGTTTCAGCCTCAGCATCAGTCCTTCCAATGAACACCCAGGACTGGTCTCCTTTAGGATGGACTGGTTGGATCTCCTTGCAGTCCAAGGGACTCTCAAGAGTCTTCTCCAACACCACAGCTCAAAAGTATCAATTCTTCAGCACTCATCTTTCTTCACAGTCCAATTCTCACATCCATACATGACAACTGGAAAAACCATAGCCTTGACTAGATGGACCCTTGTTGGCAAAGTAATGTCTCTGCTTTTGAATATGCCATCTGGGTTGGTCATAACTTTCCTTCCAAGGAGTAAGCATCTTTTAATTTCATGGCTGAAATCACCATCTGCAGTGATTTTGGAGCCCCAAAAAATAAAGTCTGACACTGTTTCCACTGTTTCCCCATCTATTTCCCATGAAGTGATGGGACCAGATGCCATGATCTTTGTTTTCTGAATGTTGAGCTTTAAGCCAACTTTTTCACTCTCCTCTTTCACTTTCATCAAGAGGCTTTTTAGTTCCTCTTCACTTTCTGCCATAAGGGTGTTGTCATCTGCATATCTGAGGTTATTGATATTTCTCCCAGCAATCTTGATTCCAGCTTGTCCTTCTTCCAGCCCAGTCTTTCTCATGATGTACTCTGCATAGAAGGTAAATAAGCAGGGTGACAATATGCAGCCTTGATGTATTCCTTTCCCTATTTGGAATCAGTCTGTTGTTCCATGTCCAGTTCTAACTGTTGCTTCCTGACCTGCATATAGGTTTCTCAAGAGGCAGGTCAGGTGGTCTGGTATTCCCATCTCTTTCAGAATTTTCCACAGTTTATTGTGATCCACACAGTCAAAGGCTTTGGCATAGTCAATAAAGCAGAAATAGATGTTTTTCTGGAACTCTCTTGCTTTTTCGATGATCCAGCGGATGTTGGCAATTTGATCTCTGGGTCCTCTGTCTTTTCTAAAACCAGCTTGAACAACTGGAAGTTCACAGTTCACGTACTGCTGAAGCCTGGCTTGGAGAATTTTGAGCATTACTTTACTAGCGTGTGAGATGAGTCCAATTGTGCGGTAGTTTGAGCATGCTTTGGCATTGCCTTTCTTTGGGATTGGAATGAAAACTGACCTTTTCCAGTCCTGTGGCCACTGCTGAGTTTTCCAAATTTGCTGGCATATAGAGTGCAGCACTTTCACAGCATCATCTTTCAGGATTTGAAATAGCTCAACTGGAATTCCGTCACCTCCACTAGCTTTGTTTGTAGTGATGCTTTCTAAGGCCCACTTGACTTCACATTCCAGGATGTCTGGCTCTAGGTGAGTGATCATACCATTGTGATTATCTGGGTCGTGAAGATCTTTTTTGTACAGTTCTTCTGTGTATTCTTGCCACCTCTTCTTAATATCTTCTGCTTCTGTTAGGTCCATACCATTTCTGTCCTTTATCAAGCCCATCTTTGCATGAAATGTTCCCTTGGTATCTCTAATTTTCTTGAAGAGATCTCTAGTCTTTCCCATTCTGTTGTTTTCCTCTATTTCTTGGCATTGATCGCTGAGGAAGGCTTCCTTGCTGTTCTTTGGAACTCTGCATTCAAATGGAATATCTTTCCTTTTCTCCTTTTCTTTTCACTTCTCTTCTTTTCATAGCTATTTGTAAGGCCTCCTCAGACAGCCATTTTGCTTTTTTGCATTTCTTTTCCATGGGTCAGTTCAGTTCAGTTCAGTCGCTCGGTCGTTTCCTACTCTTTGCAACCCCATGAATCGCAGCACACCAGGCCTCCCTGTCCATCACCAACTCCCAGAGTTCACTCAGACTTACATCCATCGAGTTGGTGATGCCATCCAGCCATCTCGTCCTCTGTCGTCCCCTTTTCCTCCTGCCCCCAATCCCTCCCAGCATCAGAATCTTTTCCAGTAAGTCAACTCTTCACATGAGGTGGCCAAAGTACTGGAGTTTCAGCTTTAGCATCAGTCCTTCCAAAGAAATCCCAGGGCTGATCTCCTTCAGAATGGACTGGTTGGATCTCCTTGTAGTCCAAGGGACTCTCAAGAGTCTTCTCCAACACCATAGTTCAAAAGCATCAATTCTTGGGCACTCAGCTTTCTTCACAGTCCAACTCTCACACCCATACATGACCACAGGAAAAACCATAGCCTTGACTAGACGGACCTTTGTTGGCAACATAATGTCTCTGCTTTTCAATATGCCATCTAGGTTGGTCATAACTTTTCTTTTTTTTTATTTTTTCTTTTTTTAAAATTTTATTTTATTTTTTAACTTTACAATATTATATTGGTTTTGCCATATATCAGCATCTTTTAATTTCACGGCTGCAGTCACCATCTGCAGTGGTTTTGGAGCCCCAAAAAATAAAGTCTGACACTGTTTCCACTGTTTGCCCATCTATTTCCCATGAAGTGATGGGACCAGATTTCTCTGGGTACCTGCCTACAAAAAAGAAAGCCACTTGATTGAAATTCTGCATGGGTGCGTGCTCAGTTGCTCAGTCGTGTCTGACTCTTTGTGATGCCATGGACTGTAGCCGGCCAGGCTCCTCTGTCCATGGAATTCTCTAGGCAAGCACACTGGAGTGGGTTGCCATTTCCTACTCCAGGGGATCTTCCCAAGCTAAGGATGGAACTGATGTCTCTTGTGTCTCTGCATTGGCAGGGAGATTCTTTACCACTGCTCCATCTGGGAAGCCCTGATTGAGGTTCTGGATGTTAATAGAACTTTTCCGCAGACTTGGGAGCACAGGTGGAGGAACTATCACAGGTTTCTGAATAATTATAGAATTCAGGACAGAAAACTATTAGCACTAAGTGGCTTCAGAAGAGTTGGACCAGAGGTCTAGCCAGAAAGGACTGGGCTTACCCAAGAGTTGGGCTGAGCAAACATGCTGGCCAGACAGGGCAATGAGTGCGATGCATGCAGCCAGCACAGCTGGACTCTTGACTTTGGAGCATAGCTGTAAATTGCCTTCCTGCTTAACATATATGCCCTGAAATCCCTCACAAGGGAGTTGAATTCAGCTCTGGGAGGATCACGTGCTTCAGAGGATTTATCACTGACAAGTTTAAGGAGGGGAGGAGAAACTAAGGAGTGGAGCCCTAAGTCTCAGATCACAGATCAGACAAAGAAAAGGCCTCAGCTCTGTGAATGGCTGACCGAGAGTGAAAAAGAGTCACCAAGAGTGCAAAGGGGTAACCTCCCACTTGATGGCATCCTGAGTAACGTGACCATCCGGGGACTCACCATGAAGCTACAATAGGATCATTTGTTTACCGGAGAGAAAATGAGGTCTCATAAAAGGCCTGCTACAAGGAGAAGGCAATCACCCTGTACGTTTGAATAGGGTCCTGACTGCAGCTCAATTCTCCTCTGAGTGGGAGGTCCCACAGATGTCCTCACCAGCCCCACCTGGCCAGCATTGGTGAGCTGAGAGTTGGGCCTCTGCCTAGGCAAGATTTGAGACAATGCACAGTCCTGAAATCTTAACTGATTATCAAGGTGATGCCCACAAAGGACATGTGAAGTGAGGATTGGCCAGGACTTGTTGTCCAGGGTGATGCCTCAAGCTTCCTTTGAGCCCAGATCACAAAAAGAGGCCAGCTGGGGTATAGGATAGGCTAGCTTTCCAAGGCATTCAAGGAATTAAAAGAAAACTTTCTTAGGTGGGGAGGTGGAGTGGTTATTGATGTTCTAAGGGTAAGTGATTACAGTATTAGAAGGCAAGGGTTATCAAAAATCTACTATGCACCAGCTGTTTTATATGCAGTATCTCTTTTAATAAAAAAAAAAAAATGCTGTAAAAAGAACATGACCTCTCTGCATTTGACAAGTGAAGGAACAGATTGAGAGAGAGTGAACTCCCCACGGATGCTACTAAGTGACTGGGTTAGAATGTAAACCCGGCTCTCATTTTTGGCAAAACCTGTGCTTTTCCCAATTAGACTAAAAATCTAATTCAACAACAATGTTCAATGCATAATAAGGCATAGACCTGGGCTTTGGGCACATGTGAGTGTGAACAAGACACACAGTTCCTGCCTCACAGGCTAGTGGGAGATGCAAGACCTGTAATTATAATGGCTGGAAACATTCTAATAGCAGTCAAAATAGTCCGTGGTAGCAGCTCCTCAACCTCATGTTGTACCTCCTCCCCTGGGTCACTAAATCTGACCAGACCAGCTTTGCTGGTCCCACAAACCCAACTCAATTCCTTCCTGGAGTCTGTGTGTTTGCCCTGCCCTCTCTCCGTCCTGACCTTCCCCAGCTCAAGGTCATTTTCTCAGCATCCTTTCCTGATCTCCCTTGGATCATCTGCACACACACCCTCAGTCCCCTTCCAGATTTATTTTATTTTCCTCGCTTAATTTTCTTCCTAATACTTAAGTGCAAGTTTGAAGTCTTATTGTCTGAATTCCAGTCCTGGTTCCACCACCTTCTAGGCGTGTGATTTGAAACAAATTACTAACTCTCTGACTTTCAGCTTCCTGTCTGTCAACAGATAATAATTACGTGTAGCACAGAAGGCTTCTGTGGGGACTAAAGAGAATAATCAATGAAAATATCAGAGCACAAAGGAACTGCTTAATACAAGACAGCTGTTACTGTTTTTTTGTTTGTTTCTTGTGTTTCTTCACCACTAAAATGTGAACTCCATGAAGGCCAGGACTTGGTCTGTTCACTGTGGCATCCTCAGGGCCTCGCATATGGTAGGCCCGCAAGAAATATTTAATGAACGAATAGCTAACTTTTCATGTGCTAGTCAGCACTGATCCCAGTTAAGCTTCACAGTCACTCCATGTCTAAGAATCATCCCCATCCTCATTTTATAGACCAGAGCCAGGAAGGTTAAGTACATTTCCTGAGGCCACACAGACAAGAAAGAATGAGCCAGGAATCAAACCATAAGTGCAGTGAGAGAGGGACAAGCAAAGGGTGATGGGCACTGAAAGAAGAGGATTGGTTGAGACCTTCAATCTCAGTACCCATGGGAGGGGGCGTTTCTGAGCCGGCTTCTGAAAGATGGGTGAGATGCATGGTTGGAAACTGAAAAGAGAGCATTTCTGGCAGCGAAAGAATGAAGGAAGTGTAGCGTATGGGGCTGAAAACAGGAAAGTTGAGCGTGTTTAAGAAAACAGCAAATTTTCCGACTAGGACAGGAATGCCGCAGGGTGTGACCCATGAGTCATGCTGGCCTAGTCACTGCTGTATCGGATGTGGATTTGGACGGCGGGCGGCCGGTGTGGCAGGCCTATGCAATGCCAGACTCCTCTGCGTCCAGACGTGGGGATGGCATGTCACCTTGGAGCGGACTTCGTGTTTATAGGGAAAATCACTGGAGTGAACCCTTGTCCACAGAAAGGGAAGAACAGGGAGTTTGTCCAGTGCTCTAGCCGAGGCTTCTCCACCTCTCCACCTCTTTGTCCTTGAAGCCCTGGGGCCCTGAGGCCAGGAAAGAATGAGAGGCAATTCCCAAAGGAGCCCTTCTGAGGGCAAGGAGAAGGGACCACAACCACAGCCCTGTTCCTGGAGCAGAGGCCAGAAGTAAATAGCCCTGACCATGGGCCAGAGAGTAGAGAAGGGCACTGGTGGCTGCAGAAGGGACTTGCCACAAGGTAAAGAGGGCCCTGGGCAGGGGGTTCTGAGTTTAACACAAAGTTAAAGCAGTTGGTGTGGCACAGAAGAGGACACAGGACACGGGGTCCCTTGGGCCCCAGCCATCCTGATCAGTATTGTGCTTTGGAAGCATCCACAGAGCACTTGAGAGAACTGAGGACCATGGCCTTGGGTAGAGAGCACTGCCCTGCTGCCATCAGAGCTCTGGGCAACATCGGACAGTGAGGATGACACTCTAATGGCACGACAGAGCATCCCAGGCCTCTCTCTGCCCAGATTTAGAGACAGTATTGATAGTCACTTGTGATTTGGGGCTAATTTTGAAGGAAATAAGCTTCCGAGGAAGGTATCAGACTTTCTTCTATTAAGAGAGGGTGGGATGTCTGGAGAGAGTAACATGGAAACAACACTACCATATGTAAAATAGATTATGTGTGTTAGTTGCTCAGTCATGTCTGACTCTGAGATTCTATGGACAGTAGCCCACCAGACTCCTCTGTCCATGGGATTCTCCAGGCAAGAATACTGGAGTGGGTTGCCATGCCCTTCTCCAGGGGACCCTCCCAACCCAGGGATTGAACCCAGGTCTCCTGCCTTGCAGGCAGATTCTTTACCATCTGGGCCACCAGGGAAGCCCAGCCAATGGGGATTTGCTGTATGACTCAGGGAACTCAAATCCGGGCTCTGTAACAACGTAAAGGGGTGGGATGGGAAGGGAGACCGGAGGGAAGTTTAAGAGGGAGGGGACATTGGTATACCTATGGCTGACTGATGTTGATGTTTGGTGGAAACCAACACAATACTGTAAAGAAATTATCCTTCAATTAAAAATAAATCAATTCATTTTTTAAAAAAAGAACAGAGAAGCTAGAACAACTAGCTAGAAAAAAGAAAGAAAAGAGGTTAAGATGTGATGCAGTTACAGTTTTCCAGGAATGAGTAAAGCATCCCCCAGTGACCTCGGCAGCAGTGAAGCAGGTGGCTGGTGAGACGCAATGTGGGGAAGACAGAGGGGCCTGAGAGAATGGTCACCCCACAGAGGCTGCATCAGGAGGGACCTGGCAGGTGGGAGGCAGTGTCAGGATAACAGGAAGGAGTGTGAAAGCAGGCTGGGAGCCGCGAACAGACCTAAACTACCACACAAGGAACTTAATTTTTATACAAAGCAGACTCTCCTAACAGATTATCTAGAAAGGTTGGAAGACCACATTCCACAAAGATAAAATGATAATAATAACTGGTTCTCATTGGTCATCAGGAAAGGTATTGGGTAGGACAGTGGTTGTCAAACATTTTCAGTCACAGAAATCCTTATTAGAATAAAAGCTTATGCAGAACCTCAATATTTAGACTAGAGATAGATGAGTAGTTTGGAGGGAACCAGCACCTAGATCCACAAAACCTCCATTGAACACCCTCCCCAACTATGGGGGTCCTGAGGGGTCTCCTAGGAATACCAAGGACTTTGTAACATACAGTTTAAAAGCTGCTAGGGTAGGAGATATGGTCTGGTGAAAAAGATCTAAAGTCCCTTCTTTCTTATGAATCTTCTATCTCTAGTCTAAATATTGAGGTTCTGCATAATCTCTATTCCAATAAGGATTTCTGTGACTGAAAATGCTTGATAACCATTATCCTACTCAACACCTTTCCTGATGACCAGTGAGGATCAGTTGTTGCTATTATTATTATTATCTTTGTTCAGGTTTCTGAACCATCTCTGGAATAGAAGAGAGGGTCCCCATCCTTGGCTGAGATCACTGGCCCAGCTACAGTAATGGGTCACAAGGCTCCTGTGTGCCCCTCTCAGGCCACTTGCTCACGTCCATATGAGCATGTCCACGAGGGTTAGTTGATGCCAGTGTCACATTTCTTGGCATTGGCTCCCAGACTGTGTAACATCCGGTAGTGATGGGTAAATTAAAGCAGCACCACCACCACCATTAACACTTCCCCAGCCGAGCTCATCTTGCACCAACCCCCAAAGCATGTTCAGAGAGGAGAGCCTCTTCAGAGCCCCATGATGCCAGGTGCCATAGATGCCATGCCCAGAGTGAATGGAGAGCCAGGCTCTGCTCACAGAATGATCAGTGACAAAGGTGACAGGCACCAGGCCAGACCCCAAGGGACAGGAACCAGATGAAGGACCAGGAACCTCATACTCACTGTGGCTGGCTCAGCGTCAGCTCTCCCAAGCCTGGCCCAAACTTAGGAAATGTAGATGGTGAACAAGTGAAAATCCCCAAGTCAAAAGACCAGGGTTTGCTCTGGCTCTGTCACTGGTGAATGTGTGACCTAGGACAAATCATTTCTCCTTGTCGGACCTCACTTGCCGTATTATCAAGTGAGAACGTTGGACCGTAAAAGTTGTTCTATGTACTGAGAGTTTCTTGAAGGAAGGAAATGTTGTTCACTAAAAAATGAACATCTTAACTCCTCAGGAATCCGTTCACTTTTTAAACTTGGATATGCATTTAGATTTCCCTGGTGGCTCAGACAATAAAGAGTCTGCCTGCAATGCAGAAGACCTGGATTTGATCCCTGGGTCAGGAAGAACTCCTGGAGAAGGAAATGGAAACCCACTCCTGTATTCTTGCCTGGGAAATTCCACCGACAGAGGGGCCTGGTGGGCTACAGTCCATGGGTTCGCCAAGAGTCGGACACGACTGAACAATTAACACTTTCACATTTGGATTCTTCATACGTTTATTTGAAAAAAGGTGAGGTAGATTTTATTTTTAAGTGAGTGCAAACTATCAAGTCAGATGATCTAGCAAGTGCTGATATTTTTTGAAACTCAGTTTCCTGGATTATTCACAGCCTACTCCAAAGGGATGATGAAGTCAAACTGAAAAATGTGAATTCAATGTCCTCTTAGTTCCACCTCCAGATAAAATTGGGAGAGAGACTAAGGTAGTTCCCAGATGCCCTCAGTACAGCCCCATTCTGATGTCATTGCCCTTGGACACCCTATTGTGCTAAGCCAGTGAACAGCTGGAGCACACAATCCTGGCACACGTCTCCCACCAAATCTGTTTTTCCATCACATCCCCCTCTGAAACTATAGTGTCAACTTATCTGTTGGATTAACACAGCTATGCTAATGCCTTAGGATCAACAGGCTGCAAGGGATCACGGAGACACCTGCTAAGCTCTTTGGTAACCAAGGCCCAGAGCATGAGGATGATTTGCCCAAGACCAGACTCTAAACCCAGCTTTCCCAGTTTCCAGGCCAGGACTCATCCCACTAGCCAATTCTCACCACTGACTGTACATGATGATCACCTGAAGGGCTCTGTAAAAGGCTGTACTCAGGACCCACCCCCAGGGAGTTGGATTTCACTTACATGGTGTGAAGTCCAGGAACCACTAATTTTTTTTTTAAGATTTTTATCAAAATATAACATACATACAGAAAAATGAATTAATTATAAATGTATGTGTTAATGAATTTTCACAAATACCCATGAACCCAGACCACAAATCAAAAGTTCTCTAGCACCTAAAACTCCCACCAAAGATAATTGCTATCCTATTTCTAATACATAGATGACCTTTGCCAGCTTTTGTATTGTACCTAAATGAAATATACAGAATGTTCTTTTGAATGTGTGATTTCTTTTACTCAGAATTATGCTTATAAGACTCATCCACATTGTTTGTTATGGTTGTAGTTTTTCATTCTCATTCAGTGTATTACTGCCTTGTGTGAATATACTTCAATTGGTGATCCAGTTTACTGTTAATGGACATTTGGAGAGTTTCCCGTTTGGGGCTATTATAAATAGGGTACATTCACACTGTTATATTTAAAATGAATACCCATCGAGGACCTCCTGTATGGTACATGGAATCCTGCTGAATGTTAAGTGGTGGCCTGAATGGGAGGGGAGTTTGGGGAAGAATGGAGACATGTATATGCATGGCTGAGTCCCTTCACTGTTAACCTGAAACTATCACAACATTGTTAGTCAGCTATACCCTGATGCAAAATAAAAGGTTAAAAATATAAACAGTATACATTCTAGCACATATCTTTTGGTGAACATATATATGCATTTCTTTTGAGTATATGCTTTAGAATAGAATTGCTGAATTATTGGATATGCCTATGTCCAGCTTAGTTTCTGTGAGATAATTATCTAAAGTGATTACCAATATATAACCCCTCCCTAAATTGCATGAGTTGTCCTACATCTTTATCCACACTTGGTGTCATCAATTGTATTGTGTGGCCATCCTGCTGTGTATGTGAGGGTATTACACTGTTTTAAGTTCCCCCAATCATTCTAATGCACAGAGAAAGATTAGAACCCCTGTTTTATCCCTACCCTCATGACCACATAGGGCTTTTATTATCTAACCCAGTGCTTCTATGATATTCTACAGGCCAACCTAAAATGGTAGGCCTAATTTTTACAAAACACAAATTGATGGATAAGCCTTTATCCACCAAATTTGAGCTTTTCAGTAAATTTTTCTTTTTTCCCCCATTTGGTACCCAGTGGAGCCTGGTGGGCTCCAGTCCATGGGGTTGCTAAGAGTCAGGCACGACTGAGCGACTTCACTTTCACTTTTCACTTTCATGCATTGGAGAAGGAAATGGCAACCCACTCCAGTATTCTTGCCTGGAGAATCCCAGGGACAGAGGAGCCTAGTGGGCTGCCCTCTATGGGGTCGCACAGAGTCGGACACGACTGAGGTGACCTAGCAGCAGCAGCAGCAGCTGCTGCTTCCCACTAGTGATGCTAACAATCAACAAAACAAACAAGTGAGAAATGAAAACAATAGCCTCTTCCAATCCCTTACACGGAATTCTATATGTAATTTGAGTCTTTTTTTGGTAACCACAGCATTTTCTGCCAAGTATACAAGTTTCTCTGTGTTAAAGAGTCCTTAATGTCCTTCATTCTTCTCTTTGGAATTCCATTTTCTTCAGAGGAAAAGGCAGCCCCATGTACCACATGGTGGCATCGTGTCCAACTCTTTGTGACCCTATGGACTATAGCCTGCCAGGCTCCGCTCTGTCCATGGGATTATCCAGACAAGAATGGGTCACTTACTGAGTGGGTCACCATTTCCTACTCCAGGGGGTCTTCTCGACCCAGGAATCGAACCCACATCTCTGACAGCTCCTGCATTGGCAGGCAGATTATTTATCACTAGCACCACCTTGAAAGCCCGTGTACCACATGCTCCTCTCCCAACTCCAAGTGACTGCACCAAGCGTATACTCCCGACTCCAAGTGGGCCAATCAGACTCTCAGGAATTAGGAATTAAGACTTAAAGGATGAGTCAGTTATTTGGAACCGTACAGTTATGTGAAATTGAAACCAGAATGGGCACCAAGTTACTTGAAAGCCACATAAAAGCTGCCGTGACACTAGCGTGAGCAGAACTTTGGCGATTATGCCAACAAGAGAGCTTGAGAGGGAAACTAAATATTGGTGCACAAAATAATTTCAACAACAAAAATCCAGTTTATTTTAGCTCCCTGGTACCATGACAGGATTAAGGGAGACAGATGTCAACCAATTCTTGTCATTAAATTAGAAAGGCATGGAGCCTAAAATAGAAAACCAGACTCAGGAAAAAATCTTTTAGCATGTTGTGAAGGGTAATCCTGAAAAGGTCCTCTTGAATAAGGGATGATAAATGGAAATTAGTGTTTCAGATCCCACTGATGTTAAATCAACATGTATCAAATGTCATTAATTTTGTTCTTTGATATCAATAAATATCATTGTCATTTGTTGTGCTGTCTTCGTGATCTATTTTAATGAACCTAAAGTGATTCATAAACTTCCATCAGCTAATCAACAATCATTGTCCATTTAATATATAATTTTCCTATACAGTTCTATATCCTTCAAATATGAATTCTCCAGTCACATAGCTATTTGATACTAGAGCTGCAGAGTTGGAGATGACCTATTGAATGAACAGGAAAGTTATGAGGAAATCAACAATATTCCACTTAAAAGATTGGTTTATTTTTATAAATGTCTAAAGTTAGGATAAGCTAGGTTTTGCTATAACAAAACTCTGACCTATTAATGCCTTAAATAAATTAAGATCTAGCTCCTGTTCACACCACCTTGGCCACAGGTTAGCAGAGGCATACCCCTCATCAGAGGAGCCCTGAACAGAGGCTCCATCTCAGCCTGGGCTTCCACAAAGAATGCACAAAGACTGCAGGGAAGGGAACAAGCAGAGTTACACACTAATTTCAAACGCTTCATTCACATTTATCTGGACAGCACATGGTACATGGCCATGCCTATGTAAAGAAATGGAGAAATAAGGGCTCACCATGTGCCTGGAAAGAGAATCAGAATACATGCAACGAGGATCAGAATACACCTAACGACTAAGGCAATGTGTGACTAAGGCAATGTGTGGGAGTACATTGTTACACTGTGTCTGTTTTCTGCTTCTAGGTTTATGGAGAGAGAACTGATGTATAGCACTGTATAAGTTTGAGGTGTGTGACATCATGATATGACTTACACATACGTCATAAAATGAATATCACAGTAAGTTTAGTGAATAGCCATCATCTCGTATACGTACAAAATAAAAACAGAAATTTTTTTTTCCTTGAGATGAGAACTCAGGATTTATTCTTCCTTTTAAAAAAAATGTTTAAATTTTATAGTTTTAAAGGTTACTTTACATTTACAGGTATTATAAAATATTGGCTAATGCTAAGTTGCTTCAGTCGTGTCCGACTCTGTGTGACCCCATAGACAGCAGCCTACCAGGCTCCCCCGTCCCTGGGATTCTCCAGGCAAGAACATTGGAATGGGTTGCCATTTCCTTCTTCAATGCATGAAAGTGAAAAGTGAAAGTCAAGTCGCTCAGTCGTGTCTGACTCTTCACAACCCCATGGACTGCAGCCCACCAGGCTCCTCCATCCATGGGAGTTTCCAGGCAAGAGTACTGGAGTGGGGTGCCATTGCCTTCTCCGAAAATATTGGCTAGATTCCCCTGATTGCACAATACATCCATGGGCCTATCTTATGCCCCATGGTCTGCACCTCCCACTCCCCAGCCCGTTATTGCTCCTCCTCACTGTAACCACTAGTCTGTTCTCTGTATCTCACACTGTGTGTTTATATTGATAACACAGCTAGCTCTTCTGCTGGTGAAGTTGCTTCTCGTTTGTGTGATAGGATTAAGTCAATAATTCCTAGGGTTCTGAGGGTGCACTGGCAGCCCAGTTTATTGAAAACCAGCTGGCCTTAACCACGGTGGGACCTGCAGTTAGCCGGGAAGCTACTGGGGCCGACTGAGGCCCACAGGTGTCACATCACACAGGCAACCGTGCCCATCAAACCGCAGGGCTCTTTCCAGATCCTGGAGTAAGTGGAATATTGTAAAGGTGGCTGCTGGTTTGGGTTTTGGTGTGGTTGGGAATGGGGAAACGGAGCGAGGTAAATGGGCCTGTGTTCGGGTCTTATTCAGCTTATAGCGCCGGGGTTACGACCACGCCTGGGAGAGGTGAACCAGCAGGGTTATGTCAGGAACTGGCTCTAAGGCTCAAAAAGTCATCTTTCTTTTCTGAGGCAACTCTGGGAGATGGTGAAGGACCAGGAAGTCTGGTGCGCTGCCGTCCATGGGGTCGCAAAGAGTTGGACATGACTTGGTGACTGAACAACAACCAAATAAGGAGGCTAGGAAACATGTCTTAGTACAACCTCTTTCTAGAAATGTCATAGAATCTCAATGTATAAAATAGATACAAAATGGTGCTAAAGTAGGGGTGAACAGTCCCACATCCCCTTAGACCTACCGGCAAACAGCAGTCTCTGAAATACTTTCACATAAAAAAAAACAAAACTTTTAGTGCTCCAGGGACCGTGGCATTAAAATGCCATGATTGGGACTTCCCTGGTGGACCAGTGCCAAGCACACCATGCTTCCAGTGCAGGGGGCCCTGGCCAAGGAACTAGACCCCACTTGCTACACTAAAGAGCCTGCATCCTGCAGCTAAGGCCTGGCACAGGCAAATAAATAAGTAAATAATTCATCATTTTAAATGCCACAATTATATAACCTCTAAGATTCTTTCCTGTGAGTCTGTTATTCTAGCTTTGATGCCAGCACTCCCAAATCTAAAGAAACAGCCAGCACTCACAGCCTCCTTCCCTGACCCTGTGCTTGGGCCAGCCTGGCCCAGCCCCTCATCCTCATGCCCCAAGTGGCCCTCCCTGGCCCCTCCCCAGGCCCTGAACACCATTATTATTGCAAGCTCAGAGCTCCGTGCCCAGAATTGCCAACAACGCTGACATCTCCTGCCTCTCCTCGGGAGAGGGCGAGCCATGCCTGTGGTTGAGAAACCTCCCAAGCCCACACCCTCTGCTTCTGTGCCTGGGCTCCACTTCCTCTTCTCTCCTCATCAAGTATGTGCTTTCATCATCCTGGTGTCACAAGGGTTGGCAAACTGTAGTGGAAGGAGCCTGTCATGCCACCAAGAACCCCTTGGTAGTTCTCCAGGTCATTAAAAAGACTTTGGGAGACAGTGGAAACGCCTTTGGAATGTTAAGCAAAATGGCTTTGTCCTGGCTGCCATGCTGAACAAAGAAGGGCTGGTTGTGGCGTGGGTGGGTGTGTCTGAACATCCCTTGGCCACCATGGCCACAGACCTTCCCTTGATCAGCTGGTTGGTCTCCCTTTTGGGTGTCTCTGATGATTAAAGGCCAAGATTCACTGTGAGACTCTCATAACAACCAGAACACCCTTTCCCAGTCATCAGTCTGCAAAATATTGTACTATTTGCCAGTAGGCCCTATCTTTATCTAGGTCACTTCCTTTGTCTTGAGCTGAACAGTTGTCCAGCTACTTGCCTCTCAAAGAGTGGTCTAGACCTGTAGGCGTTACCTGGGAACTTACTAGACATTCAAAATCTCAGGCCCTATCCCAGACCTACTGGACCAGAATTCTCATTTTAACGAGACCTCCGCGTCACTACCCTCATCTGGGTACAAGTGTGAGCAACTTGGCCAATGGTAAGCTCCCAGCTGTCTCAGAGAGACACCCCATGTGTCACAGGGGGCAGTGGTGTGGGAGCCCGGAGACCTGGCCTCCAGTTCTGACCTGGCCATTACCTCGCCAAGAGACCTTGGCCAAGCTGCTTCTCCCCCCTGGGGTTTTGGATGAGCTGGGATCCTGACTCCCCAGGCACTTCTCTGAGAACAGAAAACTGAAAGGCGAGCTGTCTCCTAGATGCTGATGACAGGGTTTTTTTGCCAAACACTTTAACAGAGCATTGTCCCCACGATATAATAATTACCAGAAAGAAGAGCTTTAGAGCAGCGACCACTGTCTTTTTGTTTTGTTAACTGCCCCTTGTTTCATGGTTCATTTCATGCAGTGTTTCTCTGTGGCGACTCACTTCGTTCAGTTACCTGGAGGTCCCTTTTGTAACCTCTTTGCACTTGAGTTCTTTCAGCTTCCAAAATATGAATAGTCATATCGGCCCCACTGATCCTATTGGGCTGTAGTGAAGCTCTGCTGAGAAACACCTTGAAAAGCATGACAGGCTGCCACACCCACTGCAAGTGGACACAGCCTTTCTGAGAAAGCCTTTTGCAACATGAAATTTTTTGAAACTTTAAAACACTCACATCATTCCCAGCACATCATCTGCTAGGTGTTGACCCTGGGGGAAAAAGGCTATTAATCACCATATCATTGTGAGTAATAATGAAAATAGTACATAACTCAGATGCCCAACAAGAGGCAACTAGTTAAACTAGTAAATGGTGCTATACACGCCCATAACAAAATTCTGTGAACCATTAAAAACAATGCTGAAGATAAGTACTGAAAGATATGGAAAGCTGTTGGTGATTTCCCACTCATGAATGAAAATATACTGGAGGCTATAATATGGAGTCGGAGAAGGCGATGGCAACCCACTCCGGTGTTCTTGCCTGGAGAATCCCAGGGGCGGCAGAGCCTGGTGGGCTGCAGTCCATGGGGTCACTAAGAGTCAGACACGACTGAGCGACTTCACTTTCACTTTTCACTTTCATGCATTGAGGAAGGAAATGGCAACCCACTCCAGTGTTCTTGCCTGGAGAATCCCAGGGATGGCAGAGCCTGGTGGGCTGCCGTCTACGGGGTCGCACAGTGTCGGACACGACTGAAGTGACTTAGCAGCAGCAGCAGCAGCATAATATGGAGTATGACTACATTTAAGGTTTAAAATAAAGTATGTAAAGCCATAGGAAAAATCCTGAAAGCACACAGTTGTTTGTGAATGCCAGCACACTCTGATTATGGGTGGGTTTGGGGTCTTCATTTTGCTTATCTGTATTTTCCATACTGAAGGTGCATTATAATTTTCAAACACAAAAAGTGTTTCTTTAGAAAGAAAGGCAGAGCATTTCTCATAAATTAGAAGCACTGCTTTTACCATCATTGTACTCATCAGTGGAGAAAGCCTCCTGGGACATGAGGAGAGAGACACAGAGGGCAGGGCTCCACGTCAGCCGCATGGCTATCCGCACACCCACCACGTTCACAGACTTCAACTGACACCCCAAAGCCTCTGCGGGGGGTGAAGAGAGCTACCCCTGGCCTTCAGGGACTCAGAGGAGAGAGGGGACTGGCGAGGAAATCAGAAATTCTTCCTGGAGAACAGAAATAGAAGCTCACACCTTTGCAAAAAGAAGGGCATTGAAGGAAGATGGTGTGCTTCCTGCAGAGCCAGCAGTGCAAAAATCTGCTCTAAAGCCAGGCCAGGGGCGTGAGGGCAGCAGCTGTCCTGTCTCCTTCAGCCAGAAGCAGGGAGGCCAATTCGCCTGCCAGATATTCCTTCCAAAACCCAAAGAAAGATGATCTGCTTTTAAGAGGGAAGAGGACTTTGATTCTATGCTTCTTCCCTTCTAGTTCATTGGACGGTACTTTCGTCTTCCTCACTTAAAATCTCTCCACTTGGAACAGAAGAGAATAGTTGGAAGCCGACTCTGCTTCTCCATTGTAAATAGCGGTGGCAGTGCTGGTTGCGGTGAGAGAAGCAGCAGGAGCTGTTGTAGCAGTAACACCAGTACTTAGAGTCACGTATTGTACTTGCGTGATTTTATTGAAATCTTCAAAACAACCCTGTGAGCGTGGTAGTATTACAAAGTAAGAAACCAGGGCTCAGAGCAAGCGACTGGCCCAGAGGTACCTAGTGAGGAAAGGCTGGAAGCTGGATTCCAGCTAGGTTTGTAAGCCCCAGGTACCCTTCTTTCCACCATTGCACACTAGAAAATCAAAATGCTGCCAGTCCCAGTTATATCTAAGTTGGTTCTAGAGTTGTCTACAATAGTTCAATTACACTCAACAAACTCAGGATGCTTTTTTTAAAATTCAATCTCTTCTTACGTCAACAGTTAATGAGACTCTTAAAATATTTTCTTGCCACTTCACTAAAGAACCACTTCACTTTCCAGGAGATATCATTCTTTCACCTGAATAATGTGCCAGCCAGCATTCCCTAATTTGGCTATCACCAAGTGGGAGAGTTTTCCTGGTCTCTCCTCTGCTAGAACACTATTTGCTGATGGACAGAATTTGATGTAAGACTGGTCCACTCTGATTCGATCCAAGAGCCTTGAGTTAGAAAAGGATGAAATTTTATTTCTCAGGTTTTATAGAGTGATTTGATGTCTTGTTTTTCCCAGCGATGAAACTGTGACTAAGCAAGTTGAAAGATCAGATCAGTCGCTCAGTCGTGTCCTACTCTTTGCGACCCCATGAACCGCAGCACGCCAGGCCTCCCTGTCCATCACCAACTCCCGGAGTTCACTGAGACTCACGTCCATCGAGTCAGTGATGCCATCCAGCCATCTCATCCTCTGTTGTCCCCTTCTCCTCCTGCCCCCAATCCCTCCCAGCATCAGAGTCTTTTCCAATGAGTCAACTCTTCGCATGAGGTGGCCAAAGTACTGGAGTTTCAGCTTTATACTATACAGCAAAAACATTTCTTCAGGGGCCTAGGTAACAGGAACAGAAGTGCATGTCCGGGGAACCCCTGAACTGAGCCAGAAATGCGGGAATTGTCTGGGGGTTAGAAGAGAGGTGTCTCCCAAAGGCCAAAGTCCTTATAGAGAAACTTCCAGTACCTAAAAAGGTACTTATGAATTCAGCATATTCATCCATTAGGTGCCTTGAGTTCCAGGCATGGTTCTTGGCACTAGTAATTCAATGGAAAGTATATTAGACAGAGTCTCTATATTTACAGAACTTAGAAGGAAATGCATCAAGAATGTTGTCAGCTACAAGGAACAGAAAATCTAGCAAGCAGTACATTTTTAAAAAGTAATTTTTATCCATAACAGAAAGTCTTCAGCAGCTCAACAATATCATCAGAGTTCCTGTGTGCTTCCTTCCTTCCATCCATGGTGGCTTTTCATTTATCGCCATGTTTCAAGACAGCCATCACAGCTCTAGATATTACATCTATTTTCAAGGCAAAGAAAGAGTATAGAGTCAACCACGTCTGATTATTTCATTCAGAATGCAAAGGCTTTCCAAGAAGTCCCTTGTCTGATCTTTACTTGGATTCCATTGGCCAAAATGATCACGTGAACCAGCCCTAGCTGTCAGGGAGGCTGGAAATGTGAGCATCTGGAGAACGGAATGACAGTGAAGAACTTTCATTAATCATGACTCAACCTCTCAGACTAGGCCTTGCATCCTAAACAAGACCAGGGTTGTCAGAAGAACTACACAAAACCATAGCAGGTGGAGAGAGGGCAGGGATGGCAGGTAGCTGGCTAAAACTGCCTGGCACAGTCAGATTCAAACTGAGAGATGATAAATGTTGGTTATCATAAGCCACTAAATTTTGTTGTACTTTGTTATTCAGTGATAGATAACTAATATGATCTCCCCGATTTGCATAAGTATTAATAAAACAAGTCCTTTTTCTGTGTTAGTCACCATTTTAAAAGCATCAACATTTAATGCTCACAACAACTCTATAGAGACCAATGTTATCCTTTTTTTTTTTTTTAAACAGAGGAAGAAACCAGGGCACAGAAAAATGAAGTAATGTGCCCACTGATACACAGCTCTCTGAACACAGGCAACCTTAGAGTGACTGCTTGTAAACTTTTATACTACACTGTATTGTGTGTGTGTGTTGTGTTGCAGCTGTTTTGGTGTATTGTACAGTGTGAATATGGAAAGCTAGGGAGGATGCATATCAAACTGTTGACCACAGTTACTCCTGGGGACAAATGTAGAATTAAAAGGAGAGAAGGGAAAAGGGAAATTCTCATTTTCTCCTCAACCAACTTCTGAATTGTTTGAAGATTTTTACAATAAAAATGTTAAAATGAAATATTGGTATAATTAAAACTTAAACTGAGCTGGCTAACAGATGTATGCTGTTCAGAGAAATGAAGTACTAGGAAAAGCATGGGCAGCTTTGACCAAGTGCAAGTCAGCAGCCCATGGTTCTGCTTAGGAGTGAGTCAGATTGGCACCTTCTATGGATTTACGGGGGAGGGGGCCACTCCCAGCCCCACTTCCAGGCCCCTGCTGCTCAAGGCCATACTGCTTCCCCACAGTCCATGGTGCAGGAAGTCGTGCCCTCCCTGATCCAAACAATTCTCTCAAGACGAGCCCAGAAGCCCTGACACCTCCTCCCCTGGATGCCCACATGTTCACCAGGGTGTGTGACATGTGATATCTTATCTGGAGGCCACAAGGAGGACAGTTGGCCAGGAGCCAGGGAGTCTATTCTGAGTTGGGGCCTGAGCCAGGTTCAGGAACGGACTCGGACAGCAGAGTGTTTGGGGTTTCTCCCCTTGTGACTGGGAAGGATCATGTGGCCGGTGTGCTCCCTGCCGCGTCCTTGTCCCTGTGGGCAAGATATATTTAGCGTGTGGCCTGTGCCAGTGCTGTCGCTAGAACCTCACTGCTTTGGTAACTCCAGGGCACTGGTCACAGCCCAATCCTGTCTATTTTTGTAAGATCAGTTTGTGGAGCAATGATAAGAGTTATCTTTCTTATGCAAGACAGAATCAGATGGGCCTGCCCCATTGGCCAGTTGGAGTCCATGCCCCAGGTGATGAACGGCCTTGAGCTTCTGATACATGAGAAGTCACACCGCCACCCACCCCCCTCCTGAAGGCTGCAATGGCAGGCGTTTCAGCCAACTTTAGGGACAGGCCTGTCACGCATGTGTGTCAGACACCTGGCGAAAATGCCATGAAGGTTTCTTCCTTACTCCTAAAGCAAAAGAAACCAGGGCTGAGGTTAAAAAAAAAACCTTATTCCAAAAGTCTCCATTGCTTGAGCAACAATTGCAGCAGACCTCATTAGTCAAACCTGGTGAATTTTCCACTTTTGAGCCCTCAAAATGTCCATGGGAGACCATCCCTGAACACCTCTACCAATCAACACCACTTCCTCCCTATAATAAAAGCCATGAGCCATCCCAGGGCTGGAAGTGAAAGTGAAAGTGGCTCTGTCGTGTCCGACTCTTTGCTACCCAATGAACTATAGAGTCCATGGACTTCTCCAGGCCAGAATACTGGAGTTGGTAGCCTTTCTCTTCTCCAGGGTATCTTCCCAACCCAGGGATACAACCCAGATCCCCCATACTGCGCGCAGGTTCTTTTTTTTTTTTCTTCCAGTTTTCTTTTTTGTTGTTGTTTTGATTTTTTAATTAATTTATTTATTTTAATTGGAGGCTAATTACAATATTTGTAGTGTTTTTTTGCCAAACATCGACACGAATCAGCCACAGGCGCACATGTGTTCCCCATCCAGGACCCCCCTCCCACCTCCCTCCCCATCCCATGCCCCAGGGTCATCCCAGTGCACCAGCCCTGAGCACCCTGTCTCATGCACCAAAACTGGACCAGCAATCCACTTCACATATGATAATACACATGTCTCAATTCTACCCTCTCAAATCATCCCGCCCTCGCCTTCTCCCACAGAGTCCAAAACACTGTTCTTTACATCTGGGTCTCTTTTGCTGTCTCTCATATAGGGTCATTGTTACCATCTTTCTAAATTCCATATATATGCGTTAGTATACTGTATTGGTGTTTTTGCAGGCAGATTCTTTACTAGCTGAGCCACAAGGAAACCAAAGAATACTGGAGTGGGTAGCCTATCAGCTCTTCAGCGGATCTTCCCAACCTAGGAATCGAACCTTGGGATGGAGGGACTGAGAAAGACAGCAGTGGAGATTTGATTAGGAATGAGGGTGAGAGGCTGCTGAGTTCAGAGGCTGAACGCGGGGATCTGGACATCAATATAATCTGGTGAAGACACTGGGTACAAGATGGAATTAGAAGGACAGCTTCTTTTATCACATGACCCTGGGTTAATCCATATGCTACTCCAGTCCTCAAGTGTCTTATGTATAAAATGAATGTGTTAGACCAGAAGCCTTTAAGACCACTACTATCTCTGACATCCTATAATTCATGATATTTACGATAGAATAGAATTTGATGACTGCCAGCTCCAGTGCTCCAAAATTCTCTCTTCAGGGGCATGAGGAAGAGACTGCAGGTATCCTTTCCCCCTTTGTCTTTAGTACGAGAACCCAAGTTTTTAGCTGAGCAACTGCCACCCAGCTAAAAGACTTGATTTCCCAGGTTCCTAGTCATGTAACTGTGTTTTATCCAATGAGACAAAGTGGCAGTATCATGTGGAACTTTGGGGAACTCTCCTTAAAAAGGAAGAGGCAGATGTGATGGATAACACACATAGAGAAATAAAACTCTGAAACAATTAACATGTAAATGACAAAGACATATATGCCTTAGTCTTCTAATAGTTCTGGATGTTTCACTCAGTCTTCTGGGAGGAAGAAAGCAATTGGAAAACCTTATTCCACAAATGTTGAGTACCCATTGTATTCCAGATTCTGCTAAATTAATCAGATACAAAATTTGAGATCAAGATCCATTAGTGGGAAACAATTTGCCTGCTTGTGCAGGAAATCCAAGACATAGTTCTATCCCTGGGTTGAGAAGATCCCCTGGAGGAGGAAATGGCAACTGCATCTAGTATTCTTGTCTGGAAAATCCCATGGACAGAGGAGCCTGGCAGGCTACGGTCCATGGGGTCGAAAAGAGTTGGACACAACTGAGCATGCATATACATGTGCTTCCAACCCAACAAACACATAATAATGGCCTAATATTTAAAAATCATATTTAACATTAAAATACAGATTTTTTTCAGGTTCTATCAAGTTATGGAAGAGCTGGCAACATAGAATCTGTGTTTCACCTGACCATAACTTGGCAGAGCTGAATAGCAATGCTTGCTTTCACAGGGGTTGTGTTCTCTAGTTTACAACAATTGTCACCATTCATTCTCCTTACACCAAACTACTTTATCCATTCATCAGTTCCCATCTAGCCCTGTAGGGCACTGGGAGTCGTAGTGCCTGACCTAGAAGCTAGAATGCAAAGTGGATCATATGTGCCCATCATCAGAAACAAACATTTATTGGGCACTTATATCCAAAGACTAAATTTGAAATATAGTAGTCTCTCAGATGAACTTTGAGCATCTGTGCTGGGTATTTGGGAGGAGGGAGAAAGAAAAGAGGGAAGTAGTACAAAGGATACTAAAATCCCATTTTATCCTTTAAAGGGGAGAGGGAACACTTTCTCCTGCTGTTTCTATTTGGCTGTCTGGGACACAGATGTGGGGGTGGCTCTCCAGCACCCTTCTTGGACTTTGGGTGAGGACTTCACCCTAGGAATGATAGACCAGAGATGCGGAAAGAGTCTGAGTGCCTGATGACTTCGTGTAACTGCCACAACCAGCATTACCTGAGAGAATAAAGCCTTGGGGGTTGGAAACATTACTTTACGTTTTCTATCTCTTGAAGCCAACCCTAATCATACTGATTACAGGTTCAAGTCCAAATCCTGGATCTGCCTGGCTTCCTCATGACTAGGACAGTAATGACATTATAACTGTGGCAGTGCCTTCTCTTAAAGCTCACTTCCTTTAATTTCTAAAAATACACCTGTGAATTCTTGGTAGATATGTGTTATAGTCAATTACCGAAAGCAAGAGGCTAGAGACAATGTGGGCAACTGCCGGTTACCAAAACACTACCCCTCTAATTTACCTTAGCCATCACCTCCATCCTCCTAGGTCATTAAATCAGTTTTTCTTAACTGATGTATAATATACACGTTTCAGGTGTATGACATAGTAAAGGTTATAGTCCATTTAAAGTTCTTATAAAATATTGGTGATATTCCCTGTGTTGTACAATATACCTCTGCAGTTTATTTATTTTATACATA
This sequence comes from Bos grunniens, assembly GCF_055505025.1. Classification (NCBI taxonomy): domain Eukaryota; kingdom Metazoa; phylum Chordata; class Mammalia; order Artiodactyla; family Bovidae; genus Bos; species Bos grunniens. Next base: position 13,531,439 of record NC_141190.1, read on the forward strand.
GTAGTTTGCACCTCTTAAACCTCTACCTCATGTTACTCCTCCCCCACTATATCACTTTTTGCAGCTTATATCACTTTTGCACTTATACTATATGCCACAGTTAGAATTCTGACTGTGTCCCTGCCCAGTTGAGTAAGCCACTTGACTTCATCAAATTTCTTTTTCATTCGTAAAATAGGAATAAAAATAGCTCCTTCTTCATAGGATCGAGTGGTTGTTTCCTATGTGTTAAGCAGGACAAAAATAGTTTCAGCCTTATACAACTGAATGAGATAATATACCTAAGCCCTTAGCACATTGCCTGGGACACAGACAGTATAGCCTAAATGAAGTAGTGGCTGTTATAATAATCATTATTGTTAACTTCTTACAGCTCTGCATAACCTTTTACCAGAGCTAGCAGACTGGCTCATTCTGCTGCGTGGTGTGAGTCATTTCCTGTCGTCTTCGCTGGAATAAATATGAGAAAGCCAGTGGGAGTCTGTGAAACATGGAAGCAAGTGAGTCCTCAGCTAGAATAATCCATCTTTGGGGATGATAACACAACCAGCCCTGACTAAGCCGGTGTTGGCCGGACGCTTCACACCCCTCTGCAGAGTTCACCCTTGAACCACACTCTCTGAGGAAGCTGCCAGCCCACAAGTCCACACAGTCTTCCTAGCCCTCTGCTCTCCCTCTGGGTTCTAAAGGGAAAAGCGTGTCCTCTGACACACCAAATGTGACGCAGGCAGTTACGGGATTTCCCTGGCTAGCTGACACCGGACAGGATGACATCATATTATATGATCATTCCTTACTCCCGTGTTAGCCTATTTGAATATCTCGTCAGGGTGTTTGCATGTGCATCTGTGTGTTTTCCATTTTCAGCCCAAGTGAGCAAACTGTCCTCTGGCTTATTGGAGCGCACACCACATATTTTTGGCACTGTAGCTATTCAGAAACAGGAAATAGTCCTTCTTTCTAGATAGAAAGGCAAATCATTACCAGGTATTGTTTCCAGAGACTCTTGAGAATTAAGGAAGACCTTACTGGAAGGGAAAGCTCATGGGAGGGGTGCCTGGCACAAGGAAACTGACATCAGTCATCTTAACCCTTCTGAGCCTCACACTTGTCTGCAAAATGAAGGCGCTGGACTCCATGATCTTGAACTTGTTTCATCTCCCCGTTAAACACATAACTACTGAGCTCAACTGTATGCCAGATGCTAGAACCACCATGATAACCAAGACAGACTTGGTTCTGCTCTCATGGAGCTTACATTCTAGTCAGGAAGACAATAAACAAATCGCTCCAGTGAGGACCATGTAAAGGATTCAGAATGATGATGAGATAGACAGTGGTTTGGGTGGGTCAAGGAGAGCCCCTTTCAGTGGGACAGTCAGACGAGGCTCATATGGAAGCCACATTTAGGCTGAGAACTGAACGGGAAGAGCCAGCCACAGGGGAAGAGGGTGCCAGCCTGAGAGAACAGTTATAAAAGTTGTAGAATTTTCCATGGGGAAACAATCTGGGTCTATAACTCACAGGCACTGAGTTGGCCCAGATGAGGACATGCTGCTTTTCACACATGCTATAAAAATACAGACCTCTAGCCAACAGAGGGCACAGCCTGACCACCTCTCTGCAAAGGTCTGAGAATGCCTACTACGTGCAAGGCCCAGAGCCTCTTAAGTCAGAATCACTGCTCAGAGCCAAGTGGCTAGAAGTGAGAGGAACGCAGGCTGACCTTTCTGAGCAGCAATGACAGTGATAAATGAAGGGGGATTTGGACGCTCGCCCTTGACTATAAGAGGAAACAGGCCGATCATGAACTGGTGCTTATGTTCTGCAGCTTAAGTTTCACGAGCTATGCAGTTTCTCGAGCTATTTGCTCCCACAGAACATGGCCAGCATTTGGATTTAAGGACTGACCTACTGGACTTAAGGACTCCTCAGCTCTCAGCAGAGATCTCTGAGCCAGGAGAGCTTGCTGCCGCAGCTCTGGAATGAGCTGGCTCGAGGGGCACTCAAGTGGCAGGCACCATAAAGAGCTGAGGAGGCAGAACCCCTGGGTCACCATCCCAGCAATGCCTACAGGAGTCAGGAAACCTCTTAGCCATTATTGAAACAACAGAGCATCTGCTCGGGGCCGGGCCTGGGGTGAGCTCTTCGGAGGCAGTATCTCATTTAACCCTCACACAGCCCCTCAGGGGAAGTACTTCCATTGTCCCCACCAGACAGATGAGGCTGCAGGAGGCTTCGCAACTTACCCACCGACACTCACTGGCAAAGTTGGGATCTAACGTGGGTCAGGCTGATTTCAAGTTACCTGCTCACTCTGTTAGCAATTCATCAGTTATATGGGAATCATAATGATGTGTGTACATCATTACACACAAGTCCTCACCAGCAACCTCATGTAGTTGCTGGGAGACTCACTCGAGTTGAGATGGTGCTTTGTAAACACTGATTCCTGGGTCTGCTGGTCCCGGGGTGGCTCCTAGCAGCCTTGCTGTCTGCATGGTTTCCTGGCCGCCCCCCATCACACACCAATTTCCACCCTCTCACACTTGTATGAACGAATCCCCACCTCCACCCCTGCACCAGTGCTGCATCCGCCCCCGAAATTGCTGCCCACGATGCCCCTGGGCTGCAGGACCTCCCTCCCTTTCTCCAGAACTGCGGCAGCCCTGCCCCCGCCCTGCTGGGAAGTCTTGGCAGGCAGCCAGCAGGATGGGTGGGTGTGCGGAAAATTTGAGGAGATGTTTTCCTTTCTTGGGAAGAAAGCCAAACTGCAGTTTGCTGGAGCTCTATAAATTATGCACCCAGAGAAGATTTCATTTAGGAAGAAAAGATAAAAAAAAATATTTTGCTATTTGCTTAGTGAGCTGGGTTGGTGGAACCAGGGCCTAACCGCACATATTTGACCTAACTTGCTGTGTTTGCAGATCAGCCCATGTTCCAGGGGGACGGCCGGGAAGACCACAGAGCAGCCAGCAGAGCTCTGCAGCCCTGTTCCAGCCTACTTCCCATCCTCTTGCTCCACCCTGGGCCTGGGGCTTGGCTTCTCGGGCCTGCAGGGCTCATGGGAAAGGTGGGCCATCATGATCTCTCTATGCACACACCTTGCTCACCCCCTGACTGCTCAACCCCACAGAGCCCAACTCAGGGGAGCTGACCAGGGAACACCACTTCCAGGAAGCCTCTCCTGGGCCCTGAGAGCTGGGTCAGGCTCTTTCGTAGAGACTCCCATAGCACCCAGTACTCATCACCCTGTATTATTGACCTGGCCACCAGCTAGGCTTCTGCAGGCTCTGAAGGCAGAGACCTGGTCAGTTCTGCTCCCTGTAGTGTGGCATTTCAGTGAAGAAATCAATGCAGCCCACATAGGAGCGGTTACCAGCTCAACAACAAGTGTCCCACCCCGCCCTCACCCACAGAAGACAGGCATCCTGGGTGCCGTGTTGTTTGTTTCCCATCATGTTTCCTTCTTGTCTGTTTTCCTAGCTGTTCTTCTCAGCCTTCTGTTACATGTTCAAGTCCTCACCATCCGATTTCTGCCCCATCCTTTGATTACCCCAGCCCTCTGCACCCCATCCCACTACCCTCATTCCCAGTCCAACCTCCTCTCACGAGGAAGTCTCCCCTAGCTCACCCCACCCTGCCCAGTCCCCTTGCCACCATGGATAGGAACCCCTTATCTTGGGTCCCATGAAACACTGCAGTGCTTATCAAGGGCTTACCCCAGTCTCCAGGGATTTGTTTATGTAGCTGCCGGGCCCTCCAGATTACAGGCTATTGGGGAGCAGAGGTCTGTCCTACCATCTCCTTGTCTCTAGCACTTAACACCCAGCAGCTGTCCAATACATGCTTGCTGAATGAATTAATTCACTAGGTAATTATAGTATGCATGTCCCAGGGCAGAGCGCAATGAAGATCCCAGCAAACCCAGTGAGCTCAGAGAAGGGAGCAATTGACTCAGGCCAGAGCAAGAGGGGACCCTGGAGAAAGAAAAACCAAGAGGAGATAAAGCACAAAAGGCAGGATGAAGAACAGACGGTGGCAGAAGTAAAATGAGAAAAAGTCTGGGCTGTAAAAAGCATAAATCAGATCATGGCCCACTCCCACTTAAAATACTAGTGTCTTTTCCCCTATCTTTAAGGATAAGATAGACAGACATCTTGTCAAAGTGCATGAGGCCTCATGGACTAATCCAGCCCTAGGAAAAAGGGAAACTGAGTCCCTGAGTAACATTTACAGGGGTGCTGTGATCACAATGTTTTTACTTAAGACACTGTCTTTGGTTCAAAAACATCTTTTAGCAGACCATATATAATATTTTGGGCTTCCCTGGTGGTTCAGCAGTAAAGAATCCATCTGCAACGCTGGAGCTGCAGAAGACGTGGGTTCAATTGGGACGATCCCCTAGTGGAGGGCATGGCAACCCACTTCAGTATTCTTGCCTGGAGAATCCCCATGGAAAAAGGAGCCTGGCGGGCTACAGTCCATAGGGTCACAAAGAGTCAGACATGACTGAAGTGACTTAGCACACACACACACACATATATTTTAGGGTTTCCCCAATGACTTAGTGGTAAAAGACTCTGCCTGCAATGCTGGAGACATAGGAGGCGTAGGTTAGATCCCTGTGTTGGGAAGACCCCCCAGAGGAGGAAATGGCAACCCACTCCAGTATTTTTGCCTGAAAAATCCCACAGAGAGAAGCCTGGCAGGCTACAGTCCCTGGGGTTGCAAAGAGTCGGACATGACTGAGCACACACACAATGTAATATTCTTATGATGAATGTATTTCCTTCAGTTTGAAATCCCTGGCACAACTTTTCAGAGTGTTTTCCTTACGTGAACCATGTCCTATGAGCCTTCCTTTATAGAATATAGTTGAAATTTTTGTTTTTTCTATCATGATCCATTTGAATGTTGCCCTATTTAATGTATAGGAACCTATTCTGGGGTTGTTTATCTTTTCAATTGCTATGAGACCTTAATGTTACAGACTTCAAACCAAGTCTCCTGAGAACCAGGGAAAGAAGACTTGTTTGTTTTTTCCATTGCTGGATGATGAGGCCCTTCCTTGTGCCGGCACTGGCCTGGGAGTCGCTCAAATGTGTCCCTGTCCACAAAGAACCTATGATTTGAAAGGAGAGAAGTGTGCACTCAATATCAGGGAAGAAGATTTGACCCAAGCACTGTGTTGGCCATTTAACCTACTTCCCTTCTGACTCTCCAAATAATTATAAAGAGTAGATATCATCGGGCTTGCCAGGTGGCGCTAGTGGTAAGAACCCACCTGCCACTGCATGAGACATAAGAGACAGGAATTCAGTCCCTGGGAAGGGATGATCCCCTGGAGGAGGGCATGGAACTGACTCCAGTATTCTTGCCTGGAGAATCACATGGACAGAGGAGCCTGGCATTCCGTAGTGTCACAGAGTCGGACACGACTGAAGTGACTTAGCACAGCACAGCTATTATTGCCCTCACTTTAGAAGTAAGAAAACTGCAGCTGAGAGAGACAAAAGGCCCACCCAAGTCTCACAGCAAGTGAGTGGCAGAGTGGGGACCTAAGCCCAGGCGTGTACTTTATCTCAGTCTGAAGCAAAACAGATTTAGCTCTACAAAGAAAGAGAAGAAAGTGCTTCAGCCGTCCCACAATGCACTGAGTCCATCTGAGAAAGTGATAAGTGATAGGAAGAGCTAACAGTTGCTGACTTCCCTAGTGATCCAGTGGTTAAGACTGTACACTCCCAAGGCAGAGGGCACTAGTTTGATCTGTGGGTGGAGGAGATACCACATGCCGCATGGCATGGCCAAAAGAAACCAAAAAAAGAAGAGCTAACAGTTGTTAACCATCTGTGTGCACTTTTGTATAACTCTATTCCTCACAATAACCTCCAAAGAAGGTAACACAATTTCATAACTGCAAGGTAGGTTTTACAGCAGGGTCTTAAGAGATGTTCAGAGAGACTAAGGAATTTTTTCCTGGTCACACATCAAAGGCAGAGCCAATATTCTGTCTGTCTTGAGGCAAAGCTTTTTTTTCCTCACTGTTCCTAGCTTACAAGAAGCAACGGGTATTTAGGGACTGCCCTAGCACTCCAGTGGTTAAGGGTCCTTGCTTTCACTGCAGGAGGCATAGGTTTGATCCCTGATCAGGGAACTAAGATTCCACATGTTGCATGACACAGCCAAAAACAAACAAACAAACAAACAAACACAAAAGCAAAGAGCATCTAACCATTCAGTTTACTACCTATGACTCTGGGAAGATCACTCAGAAAGTACCTCAGAAATTGTACTCAGCAAAGAAGGGCTCACGCTGAGGCAGGAACTTGTGGGAAATATATGGAAGAGTTCCTATCTCTAAAAATGTTGGTGAGAATGGGCCTGGGAGACTGGGACAAACAGATCTCCTATTACATCACTGCAGAGCAAGGCCTTCCCAGCTACTGTCACCAGCCCTGAAATGCCATGACCTCCAAATGGAGGCTGGGCCAAAGTCAGGTTACCCAAAGGCACAACGGATCCCCAAATCCATTCTAGACTGAAGAAAAAGTATGTAGTCAAGTTCAGGAATGAAAAAACCCCAGCAAGAGCCACCAAAGAACAATCCAAGATGGCAGCCTACAGAGACTGCCAACAGGAGGGTCAGAGAGACCAGGAAGCTGACCGACAGGGCAAGGCTTGTCTGACCCGCTTCAGGCCTGGCACAGAGCAAGCAGGAGTTTATAGCATAGTGGAGTCCCCTCATACCCAAAGACAGCTAAACCCACTTGGGAGAGTGGAGGTGGAGACAGAGGGAAAAGGACAAAGAGAGGAGAGAGAGCAATAAAAATGGTGCCTTTGACCCCATCAGTCATTGTACCCCTTGAGCACATGCCCCTGAGTGCATAGAGGCAGGAGGTCAGCTGTCCCTCAGAGACTAGATCCCCTCAGACCTCCCTTAGAGAGAGCATCAAATGACATTAAGGGTGATTGCTGTGCTTAAAGGTAGGTATTTTTCAAGCACCATGACCTCTAACTGCAAACCAATTCATCTGGTACTCTTCCAATGAAAGGATGATACATCCAAATACTAGGAAGCATGGTCTCTGTGACGGACTAAGTGAAATTCTGCGAAGGGTTAGTTTCCTCATGCAGAGTCATAGGGAATTTTGATCATGTCAGCTTTTAACATTTTTTGCTGACTTTGGATTTATCTCCAGGTCAATGAGACTCTGCTGTCAATGGGATATGTGGTATGATGAGGCATTTTCTGAAGGCCCAGGGTCAGGAGCCTGAGGTCTGGCAGGGGCTGATATTTAGTTCATGAAAAGTGATTTTGTTTTGAAGACAAAGATAGCTAAATTCTTTACTGGTAGCAATTGTAGGATAGCCCCATTGGGAAATGTATAATATTTTGGAGGTGCTCCAGGAAAAAAAGTAAAACACTTTCCCCCTATTGCTGTCTTCTATCTCCCTTTAGGAGATTCCCTGAGGGAGAGTTCAGGGATCTTTGTTTTTTGTTGAGATATAGACCAGGCTGAAACAATATGGTAGCAGACTCGTGAAGGAAAAGCAAGTGAAGTTCCTGGAGGGGAGAGCGTGGTGGGCAGAGAAGTGGGGAGTATCTGAGAGGCAAGGATATACACCCTGCTCCCACGCAGTGTACCAAAGAGGCCTGCCCTTGGACAAGAGGTGATTGCCAGATGTCTCTGGGGGCTGGACACAAAGCACAGCAGCCTTAAGCTGTGAAGAGGGTGCCTATGGTCAGTGAGAGGCTTAAGATCTGCAAGGGAGAATACAGTCAGATCAGCTGGAAGTCCCTTCCAAGAAGCAGACTTGGGCAAAAGGCAGAAGACCATAGCACTAGACATCCACACTGGGAAGCAAAAGAAGTGATGAAGCAGCAGTAATACCACGACATTTTCCCAGAACCGGGGGTCTTGTACCATCCAATGGACAGAATAGGGGAGCCACTGGTGACTGATGTTGGGTTTCTCCTCTACCTGAGGAGTGGAAGGGGGGTACTCAAGTTGTTTGACTTTTATTTAGAAAAATGAATGAACCTATTATTGCTTAAGCTTGAATTCTCCATAATTTTCTTCCTGAATATCATTGTTGGGTGAGTGTTAGAAGCTCAGTCGTGTCCTACTCTTTGTGACACTATGGCTCTTCTGTCCATGGGATTTCCCAGGCAAGAATACTGGAGTGGGTTGACAGAGGATCTTCCTGACACAGGGGTCGAACCTTAGTTTCCTGCATTACAGGCAGATTTTTTTTACCATCTGAACCACATCAGCAGAGGTTTTCTCCAGTTACATTCTCACATGCAAACATTCCTGAGTTCTAAATAGTATTATCCTTTGGGGGTGTGGATCCTAGAAAGGACTTGTAGCCTTCGATTTCATCTTCAGAAGTTGGGACCTCTTTCATCTTCAAAAGTTGGGAAACACTTTCAGGTGTTCCATTGATTCTTGCCATAACTCTTGCCGTTATCCATTTCAACCTTTTAGAGAACTGAGTTTCTGTTAACAGTGTCGTTGGAACTGTTTGTAGAGAAGTGTCACTAGATGACCTCACATGTGTCGCAGAGTGGTGACCAACATGACTGAAACAATCTAGGTGCTTAATAAATGTTTGTTGAAAATAAAAGATGAGTAACTGAACACATTATGTGGTAATTTGATTAAGCTGAGCTTTCTAATTAATAGGCTTTATATCTTGGAGCAGTTTTACTTTACAGAAAAATTTAACAGGAAGTACAAAGTTGCCATATACTCCCTCCTCCTACCCCACTGCATACATGCTCTTCCCTGCTATTAACATCTTGTGTTGGGGCAGTACATGTGCTATAATTCACTTTACAATATTGATGCGTGATTATTGATTTAAGCCCGCAGATTATAACTGGACTCACTCTCTATGTTGTATGGTTCTATGGGTTTTGACAAATGCATAGTTATGCATCTACTATCACAGTGTCAGACAGAATACTTTCACTGCCCTAAAAATGCCCTGTGATTCGCCCTAAAATTCCTCCTCCCTTTCTCCTAACTTCAGGCAGCCACTGATCTTTTTATTGCCTCTACAGTTTTGCCTTTTCCAGAATGACATATAGTTGAAATCATATAGTGTGTAACTTTTTCAGACTAGTTTCTTTCACTTAGAATTATGCACTTAAGTTTCCTCCATGTCTTTTGTAGCTTGATAGGGCGTTTCTTTTTACCGCTGAATAACATTCCATTGTATGGATGTATCAAAGTTTATTTATGTATTCACCTATTGAAGGATATCTTGATTGCTTCTGATTTTTGTCAGGAATGCATAGAGCTGCTATAAACATTTGTTTGCAGGTTTCTGTGTGGACAAAAGTTTTTAGTTCACTTGGATAGATACCTAGGAGCACAATTGCTGGATTGTATGATAAAGATTATGTTTAGCTTTGTTAAGCCTATTTTTAAAAAGCTATTTCTAGCCAGGGTTATCTCATAAAATCGGGGAGACAGTGGTAAGTTATGAGTTGACTTCCCACAGTGCAGAACTATAAAACAGGCCTGCTCTTATTTGTACTAAGTAATATTTAGCTACAGAGTATATACACAAGTATTACTAAATTTATATTTAGTGAATAAGGTGCTAGATAATTGCCCCCATAATTTCATATTGGCCTTTTCAATTTGGCTGCCAAGACAGACTCATCTGAGAAAGACCCTGCTCACAGGAAGTATACATTCTAATGGGAGAGACAGTAAGTACATATGCAAATAAAACCCATTCGGGAGGAAGTACTGGAGAGGAAATGACCACACTTAAGCAGGTAAGAAAAAAAATGAGGTTTCCTATCAACTTACATGGTGAATCTGTTCATGCAGCCAAACTAGAATTTGGGGGAGTGGGGTGAGGGTGAGGAGGGTGGGTAAGTGAAAGTGAAAAGTGGAAGTGAAAGTCACTCAGTCGTGTCCGACTCTTTGTGACCCCATGGAATTTTCCAGGCTAGAATACTGGAGTGGGTAGCCTTTCCTTTCCCTCCTCCAGGGGATCTTCCCAACCCAGGGACTGAACCCAGGTCTCCTGCATGGCAGGCGGATTCTTTACCAGCTGAGCCACAAGGAGGGTGTGTAACTCAGAGACAATTTGCTTTAAAGAGACACTGCTAGGAGCTGTCGTGAAATATTTTCCAAGATGTTCAAGCGGTCCTATAGCAGGGGAAGACAGGTAGGAGTTAAGGGAAAAGACTCCTGTTTGGGGCAAAGAAAAACTTTAAAACATGGAAACAGAAAACAAGAAGTCTTTATATCTCCTCTCTCCGATGTCAGCTGCCTTTCCCAGTATGTTCATATCACAACTTCTTCATCCAGGCACATCCCTCTCCAAGAAACTGGAAGAGTCTTACTTGCCCTTCCTGCTCCCTCACAGTTTTCCTTTGCGTGTAGTAAATGCTCGAGAAGTGATTCACTATGTTGAATTTCACCAATTCACACAAGAAAAAAAGGAACTCCAGTTTTACCCTCCAAGTTCAACTACGACAAAAGAAAAAAAAAACAGTAATAGCCTCCTCTTGGTAATTGTTTTTAAGTAGTGTTGGAAAGAAGCCAGCATATACATTTTCAGAGCTTTGTAATCATTAACTATTCTCCACCACCCTGAAAAATGTGACCTTGGATCAGCTCCAAACACCTTACCAACAAGCCAGCGGCTCCAGACCAGAGCCCCCAACCTTCTGATGGGGCCAGAATCCCAGAGACAAAGCATTGTTTGGCGACATAATCTATCTTGCTTCTGAAGCTGAAATCCCAAGACTCGAGCTAATGAGAAGACTGCCAGGATGTCATATCGAGTTAGGAAGGCTAGCCCACTCACAGCCCATTCCTCTGTGCTCAGCCCAGGCTGGAGGAGACACAAGACAAGCATACACGGTGCTTCTGAAAGGCCCCAACACCTGATGCTCCAACACCAAGACAATCATTGTCTTCAGCTGGGAGTGTGGGAAAGGGAGCAGAGCACGGAATGTTTTCTGAATGGATGGGCAGGGCCCTGCGTGGAGGATCCGAGGCTGCCAGCTGCGGGCCTGGGCAGGGCAATGCTCCCAAACTCCTGAGCATGGCAGTCAGTGCTCGCTGCTTCATGAGCCAGAGGGTGGGACCCAAACCCTCCTCCCTCCTTCTAACCCTACCTCTACCAAAGGCCTCAACCCACTCCAGTATCCTTGCCTGGAGAACCCCATGGACAGAGGAGCCCGGATTGCACAGAGCTGGCCATGACTGAGCAACTTGGCATGCAAGCACCAAATGCCTCATCTAGGTCCCGATGCCGGCACAGCTAGAAGATGCAACCTCAGACTGGCAACAGGCATCCCTCAGTTTCAGGAGGAAAAGGTACCTCCCTCATAACCCTAAAAAGAGGTGACATTTCCCTGCACCCCATCTAAAATTACCTTTGTGTGCTTCCTGACTGAAACATCCTCATATTTTTCCTTCAAATATATGTTTTCTCCTTAATCTTGAGGTGACTTCACAAGCAAGCATAGAAGAGGGCTTCTATGATATCATTATGTTATCATTATGATATATGATATATAACATATGATATGATATATCATATGTTATCATTATGATAACAGCAAATGATCACTAAAATTTACCTAGCTCTATACATAGCCATGTGCTAAGTGCTTTACATCCATCACCCCAATCCTCACAAAAACTCTGTCATTTAAGAATATCATGGACTCTATTTTACTTGATGAGGAAACAGAGGCTTAGAGAAACTAGGTCAGCACTTCTCAGAGTGTTGTCTCTGGACCAGCTGCATTCACATCACCTAGAAATTTGTTAGAAATGACCATTCTCAGGCCCCATCCCAGACCTACTGAATCAGAAACTCTGGGGGTGGGGCCAGCAATGAACTTCAACAAGCCCAGCAGGTGATTCCCATGCATAAAATGTTGAGGACCCTGCTGCTGCTAAGTCACATCAGTCATGTCTGGCTCTGTGTGACCCCATAGACGGCAGCCTACCAGGGTCCACCGTCCCTGGGATTCTCCAGGCAAGAACACTGGAGTGGGTTGCCATTTCCTTCTCCAATGCATGAAAGTGAAAAGTGAAAGTGAAGTCACTCAGTCGTGTCTGACTCAGCGACCCCATGGACTGAAGCCTACCAGGCTCCTCCATCCATGGTATTTTCCAGGCAAGAGTACTGGAGTGGGTTGCCATTGCCTTCTCCGGTTGAGGACCCTAGACCTACCCAAAACCACACAGCCAGTAGGATCCAAATTCCAGCAGTCTGGCTCCAGAGCACTGCTGTTAATCTCTGTGCTATGAATTTAACTAGACGCAGACATAAAGTGCCTTCTCCTTCCTACAAACACCCACTGCAAATGTCAAGACTCAGCATTCATTGACAGTTGTTTGGCTGCTGAAAACATCTGGTCAGATTCATAAGAAGGAGTAAATGTTCTACACTACCGTTTTTTACTTCTCTCTTCTTCACGGGGCTCCGTCACATTCCTCACAGGAATGAAGACTTCTTGCTCTCTAAACACTCCACCCTCATCATAACGCATTCCCAGAGGCTCCACCCTGGCCTTATGGAATCTTTGTTTCACACCCAAAGACTGAGCAACACAGAGGAATGAAGTGAACAGTAGCGGGTATTAAAAATGAAAAAATTAAAAGCATCTGTATTAAATTTCCTAGGGCTGCCATAACAGAGCGCCATAAACTAGGGGGCTTAGAACAGTGGAGTCGTTCCACAATTTTGGAGGCTCGAAGTCTGAAATCAAGTTGTTGGCAAGGCCACGCTCCCTCAGAAATCTGTAGGAGGAGAATCTTTCCCTGCCTCTTCCAGCCTCTTGTAGTCCCAGTGCTCCTTGACTTGTGACAGCATAATTTACTGGTATTCTCCTTCTGTGTGTTCACATCATCCCCCCTCTGGACGTGTCTATTTCTGTCCAGATTTCCCCCTTTTAATCAGGGTACTAGCTTTACTGGATGAAGGGCCACCCTACTCCAAGATGACCTCATCTTAACTAAATACATCTGCAACAATCCTATTTCCAAACAAGGTCACATTGTGAGGTTCTGGGGGGTAAGACTTCAGTACATGAATATTGCAGGCATATAATTCACCCAGAACAGAGCCTGTTAATAAGGGTAGGGGATTAGACTACAGAAGTTTTTGTGCATAGTGTTTGGTTGTGGCAGGACATTTCAGGAACTTATAAACTGACAACAAAAAGGCCATCTACCCATCTCCCTGGCTGATGATAAGAACCATCAGATACTTGTTAAAACTAGGGCTTCCCAAGCCGCATCCTGGACATCGTGAATCAGAAAAAAAGACTGAGGGATGTGGATATTGACAAGCAGCCCTGTGATTCTGATGTAACCAGCCCTTTGATGCCCTTAAATTGGGGAAGTACAGTTCCAGCCAACCCACATGGGAATGCTCAACATTCTGGCCCATGTGACAGGCAAGTGCCACTGAAGTGGTACTCAGACACCCTCTACACTCCAGCCCCCAAGACGCCCATGGTGAGTTCTAACTTCAGCCTCAGGAACACTGGCCCAGAGTTTTCTTTACATTCAGGTCCCAGAATACCTACTTTAGGCCACAGTCAGCATCAAAAGGTCAGACCTCCGAGATAGATAATTTCGTTGAGTGGGAGTCAAGTCCAACCAGACCTCCTGGGATCCAGAAAAATATAGACAGTGAGGCCACTGAGAGCCACGGACCAGCTCAAGGAGGAAAACACTTTCCTGACTCTGAGCTGAGCCTGGAGAGCAGTGGCATGGAACATGGAGGGAAAGCAGAAGTCAGCAAGGGGAAAGGCTGGATTAGCACCATGTCTGCCCTGACAGGGCCCTCCTCCTTCCCCAGCCACCTCAACAGATTCCCAGGTAGCTGCTGAGATAAGAGAATCACCACTGTAACAACCATATTTGCCAGATAAGGAATTTTACGGGGCAGCAAAAAGCAGTAGGATGAGCTCCCCACTCACTGTAGCTCTCAGAGTTTCCATTTGTCCACCTGTTTGGTTCTCATAACTTATTTTCTCATGACGAGGATCAGACACCCACTCAAGCCCACCCAAAAGAAGTGAGACTGACCCATTCAGGTCCCTTAAAATCCACGGGCAGCATGCAATCCACCTGCCTTCGTGGAAATAGACAGGATATTAGCTGTGGCTCAGTCTTGCCCCATCTCTTCTCCATGTACCTCTGCTCACTCACCCCTTTCTCTCCACTAAAGGGCTTCCTCTGCTACCACCTCAGCCTGTACAGTAGTCATTCTGGTTGCCTTTGTACCCAAGACTACATGCTCCTTCAACTCAACGCCCCACAGCTCTATGGCGCAGGTCCTCATTGTTCCGATTCCAGATTTCCAGAAGATTTCGAGTCCATCCTGGGTTAGGCAATCTTCCTTCACCAAATTAACTCACACAGTACAAACCCAGCACCTCTGCCAGACACCTCATCAAAGGTTGTGGGTGAAAGCAACCACCCGAGGAGGATTCTATGGTTAGGCAGCACCCCAAGGCATGTCCACTACAATAATGCCCAAAAATCACCGCTGTTTTCTTAAGCACCTGCTAGATGACAGACACTGAGCTACATGTAATCCTCACTTCAAACATTCAAGGTTATTATCACAGATATGGAAACTGAGGCTCACAGAACTGAGGTAACTTATCAAGGGTCACTCAGCTAGTAAGGAGTGGAGCAAGAATTACAGCCCAGTCAACCCACTTTCTAGAGAAGGAAATGGCAACCCACTCCAATATTCTTGCCTGGAGAATCCCAGGACGGGGGAGCCTGGTGGGCTGCCATCTATGGGGTTGCAAAGAATCGGACACGACTGAAGCGACTTAGCAGCAGCAGCAGCAGCAACCCACTTTCACAGCAGTGCACTTCCCTTCTTGCCATTCAACCTAAGGTAACCAGACTAAGAGATGGTACCATTTCATCACATCACGGAAAAGCGGGTCAGCAATCTCTACCTGCTCTGTCTGCCAGGTCATATTGGAAATAAAATCACAGTCTGGAAAGTGCATTGAGAAAGCTGTGCAAAGATAACTGTGAACCTTTGAACATTCCTGCTACCACTGTCCCCCAGCGTGGTGTTTGCTCACTGGGCATTTGCCTGAGGGCTGCAGAGCATTTATTCACCCCTGCCCTATGGCCAGAATTGGTCATGGGCATAGCAAGGGTCTTAGCAGCTGTCCAAGACCCCCTGGAAGGAACTACCCACTGTTTACAATCTGGTGGTATGGCCCCTCGTAAACAGGATCTGAATTCTCAACCCAGATCTTGGCAACCCAAGGCAAGTTCTATTTGGATTGGAGGAACTTTCTTGTTTTTCAATAAGAAACTTAGCCTCCTATGCCAAAAGTTGGTCAACTGTGTTCAAGCTGGGTATAATAGAGAATAAACAGACAGACAACTCTCAACTGCAATGACGCCCCTTGAATCACTCAAATCACAAAAAGGGTCAGGCCCAAGAAAGTTTTGCCCCAGAAAGGGAGTGGGTTTCACAAGTTCTTTCGTGAAGGTAGTGATTTCATTCCATTGGTATATATACCCAGAAGTGGGATTATTGAATTGTAGAGTAGTTCTAATTTTTTGAGAAGCCTCCATATTGTTTTCAATATGTCTGTGTGTGTTTAGTCACTCAGTCATGTCTGACTCTGCAACACTTTGGACAGTAGCCCACCAGGCTCTTCTATCCACGGGATTTTTCGGGAGTGTGCAGCCATTTCCTTCTCCAGGTTTTCCATATAAGTACACCAATTTACATTCTCACTAACAGTGCACAAAGGTTCCCTTTTCTCCAAACCCTCTCTAACACTTGTCTTTTGTCTTCATAATAATAGCCATCCTGAGAGATGTGAAGTGATATTCCATTGTGACTTTGATTTGCATTTCCCTGATCATTAGCAACACTGAACACCTTTGATGTGTCTATTGGCCATTTGTATCTTTGGAAAATTGCCAATTCAGACCCTTCGCCCATTCTTTAATTGGGTTTGTTGTGTGTGTGTGTTTCGTTTTGTTTTGCTATTGAGTTGTATGAATTCCTTATATATTTTGGATATTAAACTCTTATCAGATATGCCTCACAAATATTTTCTCGCATTCCATAGGTTGTCTTTTCATTTTGCTGTTTCCTTTGCGCTTCAGAAGCTTTTTAGCTTGAGGTAGCCCTGTTTGTTTATTTTTGCTTTTGTTGCCTGTGCTTTGGGTGCCTGTGCTTTCATATCTAAAAAAAAAAAATTACAAGATCAATGTCAAGGAGCTTTTTTCCCATGTTTTCTTCTAGGAGTTTTATGGTCTTGAGTCTTTAAGTCTTTAATCCGTTTCAAGTTAATTTTTGTGGATGGTATAAGGATTCACATGTGCACATCCAGTTTTCCTAACACCATTTATTGAAGAAACTATCCTTTCCCCATTGCATATTCCTGACTCCCATGTCAAAAATTAGTTGACCATACAGATGGTAACTAAACTTTACAATATACACAAATATTAAATTATTATATTGCACATTGGAGACTAATCTATCAATTTTATCTCAATTAACAAAAAGGACTAGTTGATTATTTATTTCTAGGCTCTCTATTAGACTGTACCTGTTTCTACTTACTTGTGAATCCCTAGGGTCCACACACCCAGCACTCAGTGGTTCTTAGACGCACAGAAAGTTACTATCTGTGGCTGTCAATCACCACCACCCCTCTCCTTGCCCTACACAGAAGTTGGAGAATGGGCTGCAACCCAAATCAGGAAAACACCCTCCCCTTGATTAATAATCGACAAACAAGAAGGCTGCCAGGCCTGCATACCTTGAGTTTATCCATTTCAACTCATTCCTTCTTTGGAGCCACAATGAGCACAAATAGCTGTTTATAATATGAGTGGCTGTTACTTGTACAAGATTGTACTGTTACCTCCAGAGCAGAGAAGATAAATAATGTATTTAAATTGAAAATGTCAAACACATTCCAGCAGCACTGGGGCTTCTCCAAAATTCCAGATCAAAAAAGAATAAAAAGAAGTTGAATCCTTCTTTAAGGCACTGCGAGATTAACTCAAATACCAGAAACATTGACTTTAAGGGGCAAATTCTTCAGAATTACATAATAGATTTGACAAGTTCTTGCAAGTAAATTCTCTTTTCAATATGAAAACCTTCTTTCAGAAGCTGGCCCCATTTTGATAAGGGATTAATTTAGTGGTAAATGAAAGGATCCTTTGCCATTCAGAACCCTGGTTTGTGTGGTCTGATTGGGAACCTATTGCAAATCCTCCAGCCCAAAGTACTTGGCTTCGATGGTGTTAGAATAAAGGCCTCTCTCTTCCAAATCAGGGTGCCATTTATCAAAGCTGCAATTCTCCTCCTTAGGTCCGGTTCCATGTTCATTTGCTTATTTCCCAAGTCTCAGTTGGTCCTTTTAAGCCCCAAATATAAATATGCCTCCAACTTTGATTTAGAGCCAAGGATTTCTAAAAGGAACTTAAAAATCAATAAGAAGCCCAGGCTTCAGGACCAGTGACAGTGAAAATAAATCCTACATGCAGCTGTGAGGTCTACTGGAAGAAGTTTCTCTTTTTCTTCAGAGAGAGCAAAGAATCTGCTAAGAAACATTCAATTCTCATGTAATTCTGGCTGGCCCAAAGGACACGTAATTGTAAGAAGACATATCCAGTGGCCCAGCACAGGCATGTGGGTTGAAACAATTTCAAAAGGAAAGATTTCTCTGGACCAAGGAATGATCATGTTTGCAGTTGCCCTTTGAGACATTTGAGTTTTGCTTCTTAGTATGTTCATAAGAAGACAGAAATCTTAGGAAATGAGAAGAATTTCTTTAAAGCTGATTGTTAATCTCCCCGCTGAATCCTCTAAAGAGAAGTGATTCCTTTATGCCTCAGCTCAGTCTTCTGCTTTCTATACAGCCTCATGCATTAAGGAAAATAGAAAGGTTGACTTTTCTCTGCTAGACAAGGTCTGGCCAAATATTGATTGTTGAAGGCCAAGTTCTGAGATCAGCAATTTACCATTAGTTTTCACAACAGACTAATAGGGTGAGTACAGATTTCAGCCTCATTTTATAGATGAGGGAAATGAGGCTCAAAAGGGTAAACAGCTTACGCAGCTTCACCCAGCTTGTAAAGACAGGCCTGGACGTCGATACTAGCCTGTCTGACTTCCGATGCTCAGCTGCTTTGCCTCCTCAGTTCGGGGTCGTATACTTCTCGCCTGGGGCCAGTGCCTGGGGTCTGCCTCCATGGAATTCTTCCTTCCCCACAGTTGCTTTCCTCCTCCTCCTCCTCTGCCTCCTCCATTCAGGCTGGGGGAGCCTCTCCAGGCTTCTCCTCCAGTCCCCGTTTTCTCAGGGCTGCCTGAGATGACTCTCTGAGCAGATTACAAGCCCTGTGTCCATTGGTTCCCATTTATCTCCAGGGCTTAAACAGCACATCAAGGCTCTGAAAACTGTTGGTGCCTGACTGATGATTATTGGGGTTCAGAAAATGTCAGCTGCTCAGTCGCGTCTTACTCTTTGCAACCCCATGGACTGTAGCCTGCCAGGCTCCTCAGTCAATGGAATTCTCCAGGCAAGAATACTGGAGTGGGTTGCCATTTCCTTCTCCAGGGGATCTTTCCAACCCAGAATGGAACCCCAATATCCTGCACTGGAGGCAGATTCTTGACCATCTGAGCCACCGAGGAAGCTCACTGGAGTTCAGATCCCTCTTCTTTTTTTTTTTTTAATTTATTTTTTACTGGAGGATATTGCTTTACAATGTTATATTGGTTTCTGCCATACAACAATATAAATCAGCCATAAGATACATATATCCCCTCTCCCAGGCTTCCCTTGTGGCTCAGCTGGTAAAGAATCTGCCTGCAACATGGGAGACCTGGGTTTGATCCCTGGGTTGGGAAGATTCCCCTGGAGAAGGGAAAGGCTACCCATCCCAGTATACTGGCCTGGAGAATTCCATGGACTATATAGCCTATGGGGTCACAAAGAGTCGGACACAACTGAGCGACTTTCACTCACTCACTCACTCACTCATCCCCGCTCTCTTGAGCCCCCCTTCTACCCTACCCCAATCCCATCCCCTAGGTTGTCACAGAGCTCTGCAGAGCCCCTCTTCTAAGGAGTTGTTCATCTCATCTACAAAATACCCTCGAGTCAAGGCTCCTTTTATTCCATCACCAGGTCACAGATAAAAATATTCAGCCAAACCCACAGTCTCTTTTCCTCACCCACAAAGAGAGACCATTTCCACCTGTGCAGGAAGGAAGCTCGAGGAAAGAGAAAGGAAAGGAAAAAAGAGGAGAGAGGGGAGGAGACAGCGGGAGCGGGAGAAGGAGGGTGTAGTTCTATTCCCCTCCATCAGCAAACCCTTTCCCCACCACCGCCTTGTATAAAGACCCAGAAAAAGTAAAGAAATACGAACTGGGGGTAGGGAAGAAACAGTGAGAAATCTATCTAAACTTCCTACTCTGTTTATTTTCTTTGCGTTTTGTTTCTCTTTATCCTTAAGAACAAGACAAAATAAAACCAAACCAACCAGCTGAGCTCTCTGTCTGAGAGGCCAAAGAAAATCTGACTTGTGACTTTTGTATATTAACAAGGCCCACTCTTTACTAAAGAAAGGGGTGAGCAAAAGGGCTCTAGATTAAAGCACTAAAAACCCAAATGAGCACTTAGAAACACGACAAACACAACTTCCCAGCCTGGAAACCCCTTTGGACTGATCCTGCCCAGAGACTCATTGAAAAGAACAGTGGACTTCCTGTATCCCAACCCTGCATACAGGACAAACTGTGTGACTTTGGGAAAATGACTTACCTTCTCTGAACCTTGGTTTCCTTAGTTATAAGATGGGAATCATTTGAATTTTACTTACAGGGCTGTTGTAAGGAATAAATAAGCTGTTAGGTCACAAAAGGTCCTCAATAAATGTTAGTTAAATTCCAATGCTAATGGTCCCTTAGGCACAGTGGCGGTAACTACCCTCCTCCTGTAGTTCCAAAGTTCCTCTGACCATTCATTACGATTTGCCTACTATTAATACTTCTTATTGTTCATCTCCCTACTTCCCCTACCCCATACAAGATTCCATTCTCTCATTTAACTAAACACAGCTGTCGTTGCTGTCATCGCTTAGTCACTAAGTTGCATCTGACTCTTTTGCGACCCCATGGACTGTAATTAATCTTTGGATATATCCTAGTCCATAGTCTATAAACCACTTGCTCTCATGTCTGCCTGGGGATTTGTAATACACGCCCTCCCCTTTGGACGCTGACCATTAGGTCACACAGCATCAACCTTAGCATGTAATGGGAATCACTGCTTTGTTGCTACCAAAGTCTTGGCTGGCGGCTGAAAAAATGGAAACAAACTCCAAAAGTAACCAAGCTGGTAGTGGTGGTGCTTTAGTTGCTAAGCTGTGTTTGACTCTTGCAACCCTATGGACTATAGCCAGCCGGACTCCTCTGTCCATGGGATTTCCCAGGCAAGAATACTGGATTGGGTTGCCATTCCCTTCTCCAGAGGATCTTCCCAACCCAAGAATCAAACCCAGGTCTCCTACATTGCAGACTAATTCTTTACTGCTGAGCCACCAGAGAAGACCTAACATAGCTGAGAAATAAGCAACTGAGTCTTTGGTTGAAAATAATTCTCACTAAAGCATAAAAGGCTGCAGGTAGCTTTGCCTCTTTGCCATAGGTAGACTCAGGGCAACAAACCTAGCTGTGTTTGCCTTGCACTGTCTCTTAACCTCCTTTTTACTTTCTTCCCCTCTGCACGGAGATGGTTAAGTCAGCTGGTTGGCAGACTCCTGTTCAGTCTATCCGACAGTGGGGCTCCAGCTAATGGTCAGTAAATGCCACCTCAGGGACCTAAGAAATCCAAATTTTCTCTTCCCACATCTTCAGCCCTTCCCTCTCACTCTAGCATCTCTCTCGCTTTGGCCCCCAAGACTCAGCATCTTTTTAGCTTAGTCCCCAATTTGGATGCCCTATCTACTCCAATGTGAGGAAAACCTCAAAGACAAACCATATGCAGGTTTTTTAAAATTAAGTCAAGAAGTCTTTGAGGAAGATGTCTCTTTATAAAACATAAACTTCCATGCAAATTCTTCATTTTGATTGCTCAGAAATCATCATCATTCAGTTATAGGCTCTCTAAAGAAGGCTGATAAATACATCTCCTGTCTAAAGGAAGAGTCTGCAATGGAAATTCTGAGAAATTGGATTTCCCATGAAGAATCAAAAACCCATTCACTAAGCCAAATAGAAAGCACGCCCACTGACCTTCAAGTCTTCACCTTACTGCCAACCACAAAACAAACAACTAGAAACAAATGTTATGCCCTTCCCCAAGCTGATTAGTGGCACCGGGAGCATTGGTGCACTCAGCACGGTAGCACAAATCACTGGTGTAAGCAGATAGCCACTTGTCATTAACCAGACAACGATGGCCAAGCCAGCCCTGCCAAGAGCCTCTTCCCGTTCTGCACTCAGAGGCCACAGAAGCATCTCTCTCAGAAGGGCTGAGATTGCCTTGCTCCCCTCACATCCAATCAGGCTCACCGCCCATCCCAGCCTAGGTTCTTGTCTCTCCTCACCTGGGCTATAACAATGGCTTTCCCAACTGAACTTTCCACCTCCTGTCTCTCTCCCTGAGCCACCCTCATCAAATTTTCTAACCCTCTGCTCTCATTGCATTGCTTCATGTAAAGATAAACTTCACTCTATCTCCCTCTTACCTAGAGATAGAAAAGGATGGCTTTCTTCAGCCTCCATCATTCACTGCACCTCATCTGATGGCAGACCCCAGCCGTATGGCCAGGCACGCTTCTCCCTCTGCTTTCCCACCACCGCATGGTTATTGCCACTTCCTGCCTTTTTTCTTGGTGCCCTTCTGGAACACCGTCTCTATTCCTCTCTGTCCAAATTCCAGTCAAACTTCATATCCCTCTACCCAAGAAGCCATTCCCAGCCAGGGTTTCATTCAACTTTCATTGAACTCCGTGTAATTCCCAACATGTTAAGCCTTCCTCTTTTTTTCCCCACTGTTCTAGACATAAGCCCTGCAGTACAGCAGAGGTCCTTCCTAACCTGAAACTTCTTCGGTGCTCCTGATCAATTTCCATCTCTCTAAATACTCACATGTTCAATGAACACAACTGATCTTATAAATGAAGGCCCTTAAGGAGGGATAGGTTTCTGTTTGGAGAAACTGCAGTATCTCTCCCACAATGATACACTGCCCTTCAAGTTTCATGGAGAAATACGGATGGGCTAGGTTCCCAGAGAACTGGCAGAGAAAGGGCAAGTCAGCCTCCTCCCCGCCCCCAGTCACCCCACACTTGCCAGAGAGCGTTTAAAATGCACTTCAAGTGTCCATCTTTTCATTTGGGAAGGAAACAAGCCTTGCTGTACTGTTTCTCCCATTTCATTAAGGACAGAGGTCATCCCAGGGAGGGCAAGGGTAGGTTCCAAGAGAGGGCTTGTGAGGGATTGGGGGTTGGGGGGAACTCCCTCATCTCTTCTGTCTAGCTTGCTTCACCCTTTGAAGAGAACAAGCCTGGCTTTCAGAGTGAATTATTTTCAACACAGCCTCTGCCAGGACCAGGCTCTCCCTGGCTGGCTGAGGCAATACCCGGAGGATTGAGAGATAGTTCAAGGTCAGACAGGGTGTCCAGACAGGACTGGCCAGAGGAGGTGGCACTGTGACAGCTGGGAGGGAAGGGACTGCAGAGGGGACAAGAGAGAAGGCAGAGTGCACATGTTAGATGAAAGCCCAGAAGTTTCTCTCCTCTCTCCTCTCTCTCTCCCCTCCCTCCCTCTCTCTCTGTCTACATACACACACACACACACACACACACACACACACACATACACACGCCTGCACAGACACACATTCTTTTCTTTCCCTCCTCTCCTCTGCCTCCCCAAGGCCTTCCTATAAATAAACAATAAGCCCCTGAGCCTGCCTGCAGCCCACTATTAACTCTTGCGGTATTCACACTGTTCCCCACTTCAGGCTTTGCAAAGCCCTTCCCACATGTAATCTTCACCTGATTCCTGCATCACACGCTTTCAAAGGTCCTGGAAGTCCCACACATGGAATCATGGGCACCTCACGCCCCCCACTCGCCAAGTTCTGAGCCTTAATATGACCAGTTTCAGGTCGTGCTACTCAGAGGACTCCCCTATGGTTCAGGCCTCATGTGTGCATGTGCACTCAGTCGTGTCTGACTCCTTTGTCAGGCCGTGGACTGTGACCCACCAGGCTCCTCCGTCCATGGGATTTTTCAGGCAAGAATACTGGAGTGGATTGCTATTTCCTTCTCCAGGGGATCTTCCCAACCCAGGGATCAAACCCAAGTCTCCTGCATTGGCGGGAAGACTCTTTACCACTCAGTCACCTGGTTCAGGCCACATCTATCTTAAACCATTATTTGCATGCCCCTAATAGAGCCACAATCTAGTAAACGTTTGCTCTGTTGCAGGCAATGTACACAAGCACTTGACATGCATGATCTCACTTGAATTCCGTAACAGTCCTGAGTTGTCAGTATGACACAGGCATTTTGTCAATGAGGAAGCTCTGATGTTATGTTACTTGGCTGAGACCCTAAGTGGAGAGTGTGGGTGCTGAGTTCTGAACCTAGATGTATATGACTATAATACATATAGTCAGCTCCTGTGCTGAGGTCCTCTTACTAAGAATCCTTTCGTATCCAAGATTGCAGAGCATCTACTGGAGGGAGGGGAGGATAGTTCTAGCCAGTCTTCTGGAATGCCAGGATCAACAACCGATTAAACTTCCCCAGGCCTCCAGTGACATCTTTTACTCTTCACTTCAATGCACATTTATCCTGCCAGATTCTGTGCTAGGTATTGTGAATGGAACAGTAATGAAGACAAGACAAGTCCTGCCCTCACAGAGACCGCAGTCTAGTTAGGGGAGACAGCCCATAAACCAACACACAGTTGAATATGTATACCAGTTCACCAGGAAGTTCCAAATCAACAGAGAAGAAACACGACCTAGTTTTCATTTTTTCCCAACAGTAGTTTAAATTTGTTCTCAGCTGGGTCAAATTATCTCCCTCCATCACTGCACCCCTTAAAATATCTCAGGCAGATTCCACTGCTTCCTGTCACTTTTGGTTATTGAAATTTAGTCTGGGCCAATGTAAACTCCCACCTCATATCTGACTGAAAGCCCTCTGCCCTCCCTGAGTGGCCAGGACTTGCTGCTGGAGGGGCTTGGCCAGAAGAGGCAGAAAGCCTTGAGTTCTTCCTCTGCAGTCCCTGGCCCTTGCCACCTAGAGCCCACCTCACAGACCCTTGTTGCTGGAGGCACCCTCATCCAAAGGGTGGTCATCCTGGCTTGGGGGTCAGTACCTTCCCGATGTCCTTCTGACCCATGGGAAAGTCAGGCATCCTGCCGAACCCTGGGAAAGACCTTGCCCCAAGGCCATCCTTTCAGCCCCGCCTTTTCTCATCAATATATCTCCCCCTGGGACACAAACAGACACAGGCAGATAGCAGTACTGCTGCTCAAGCAGATGTCCGGCCAGGGAATACGATACTAGCAATTCCCAGAGCACACCTCCATCTCTCCCTTGACTCAGAGGCGGGAGGAGGCATGCTGTCCCTTCCCCAGGGAGGCATATTCTCACCAGGAGCTCTGCTGTCCCTCAAGCTGACTTTGAGGATCCCCACCCTCTCCTCGAGCTCAGCCTTTTCCTCATAGACCCAAGACAGGGGAAGAGTAGATGGTATTGGGGCCAGTTCTGCCACCTCAATTGCTGAAAATTGATTGGGAGCTCTCTTTAGAAACAGTGAGCTTAAGACCTTTTGTGTCGCCCGTGAGCCTTGGCAGCCATTCTAAGGCAACAGAAAGGTCTCATTCAACATCCAATTTCAGATAAAATTACAATCGTGAGATGCGTGATGAAGGAAAAGAAGAGGGTACCATGAGAGGAGGGCTTCCCAGGTGGTCCTAGTGGTAAAGCATCCACCTGCCAATGTAGGAGACGTAAGAGATGCAAGTTTGAACCCTGGATTGGGAAGATCCCCTGGAGGAGGGCATGGCAACCCTTCCCAGTATTCTTGCCTGGGAAATCCCATGGACAAAGGAGCCGAGCAGGCAATGGTCCACAGAGCTGCAGAGTCAGAGGCAACTGAATACACCAGCACACTCCATGAGAGGAGATGTTCATGTGCTGGAATCAGCTTGGGCAAAATCCCAGCTCTGCCTCTTTTTAACTGTGTGCCCTCGCCAGGTTACTTACCGTCCCTGTGCCTCAGCTTCTTCACACGTGAAACGGGGGTATAATAGTACCCACCTCATAGGATTAGATAAGAAAACATAAGTAACCCTGTTAACAGTACCTGGCACATTAATACATGCTCAGTGACTATAAATTTCATGAGGACATGATTGAGGGATCCAAATACTTCATAGACACTCAACAACAGCTGATGAAATAACAAATGTTGGAGAATATTCAGGAATACCTATCTGAGAGGGGGTAGTCACAGCGACCACTCTGAGGAGGGGACACTTAAGCATTGTCACGAAGGATGAGGGGACCGTCAGCCAAAAAGTCAAAAGAAGGCAAGAGGAACAATGAGTTAGTCACTCTATCCTCCCTACAGTAAAATTTCTCCAAAGTCTGATGTAGGCAGATTGTACTTGTATCACATTACATGGCAGACCTAGAAAAGTTGCCTTAGACATTTAAAACAATGTGTACATACAGAGTCCTAAGTTGCTAATTCCCTCAAGATCAAAAAAGTTGTTGTTAACTTCCAGGAACTACAGCCCTGCAGGCACTCTGTCCACTTCACAGCAGCCCTAACAGTAAAGTCAGCAGTGCAACCCTTTCCTCTCCTGGTGTCTGGTCAGGAGTCTTCAAAGAGCCCCCTGCTTCTTCAGGACATGCTGTTTGTCTGCAAAAGAGTCTGAGACCAAAGTTGTCCACTTTGTCTGCAATATCACCCGAGGACAGGGTCCCTGCTCCCCACTCAAGGCAAACTTGTAAAACTCTACAGAGATTGGCACCAATCCACGGCCCTGTGAACTCCTCTTTTTGACCCCCTGTATCTGACAGCATCCTGCCCCACTCCACCTTCTAAGAAATGAGTTCGAGGGCAGATGAAACAAAGAATCAGAGCAGGGAAGGGCACAGGAGCAAAGATGGGTAGAAAAGACGTGGCTGGGTTGCCCTGTCACGGAGCACACAGCTGAGCTCTCTCTGCAGCAGGCACACAGGAAAAGAGCAGAGAATAAACATCAGAAGGACGGTTCTGGTTCTTCTTAAGGAACTAAAGAACTGGAATGTGAAAAAGTGGAGTTAAAGGCTTCCAAGATTCACAGGGCCCAGGGCAAGGATGCAGTTGGAGGCCCCAGCCCGGCCAGTTCCCTTCTCTTGCCATCCTGACTTCATCCTGCCACACTGGGGACCTCATCTTTATGCAGTGGACACTCCAGCCCACAAGCCTTGTCCACGTGAACTTCCCCACCCCATCCAGACAGCCACCTCTCAGGACTAAGGGTATCACCACCACCCTCAGGAAGACTCACTCAGAGAGAGGCCAGCAGAGCAGGGCCCTGGAGGTGGGTTTGGGTGGGGACGCCATTCCAGGCTCCAGGGGCACCATGAGCCTAGTCTAGAAGGGAGATGAGCAGAGGTTCCAGGTGGGCACACCCCCTTGGCCTCAGGGATTGCTCACTGTATGGGAAGAGCTACAGTCAGAAAAGGGTCAGAGAAGGACCTTCCAAAGTGCAGGGGCTGAGGGCAGAGGGGCCAAGGCAGTATAATGCACTTGTTAGTAGAGAACGAGAAAGTATAACTGGGGCAAGTGGACAGGAGTTGGAAGGAAGAATATGCCCTAGAGAACTTGCTTCCCTTCTCCACAAATTTGTATGTCCAGCTCTAAACTCATCTGCATCACCAATTATCCATAAAATAACGGTGGATGCACTGTCACCTCTAACTCAGTATGTGCAAAAACATAATCTTCCTCCCGTACTTCACAAAACCTCCATTGAGCCAGGGGGACCATCATTTTCACATGTCCTGATAGGCTAAAAGAGCAGAATCACCTTCTCTGTCCTCTTCACCTTCCCCAGTACTTGGTTTATCTCTGTCTCAGGCCCCTTAGCTAAAATTTAATAATTATTATATATAGGTAAAAATGAAACCTTTTTTTGATGAGAGGTAAGACTTTGGAAATTGGAAAAACAAAATGAGCTTTTGAGAAATGAGAGAATTTATCTTCCTAGCAGATCTTAAATCACAGCCATCCAGTACTCACATCTACCTGCAATGGCCTCAGAAGCATAATGACAACTTGAATGGCATTAAATAACTTACTTCCAATATAAGGCCCTAAGAAGAAAAACTATTTTATGGTAATGACAGTGGTCGTGAAAAGAGTTTAAATGTGTACATAGACAGACCTCCTTGGTAGTCCAGTGGTTAAGACTCCGTACTTCTAACAAAGAGGTTATAGGGTCTATCCCTGGTTGCAGAACTAAGATCCCCCATGCCACGTGCTGGCCAAAAAATAAAAACAAAAAGCACACAGAACGTTTGTTGTCTGCTACCAACGTGGTTCAGACAGTAAAGAATCTGTCTGCAATGTGGGAGATGTGTGTTCAGTCCCTGAGTTGGGAAGATTCCCTGGAGAAGGGAATGGCTACCCACTCCAGTGTTCTTGCCTGGAGAATTCCGTGGACAGAAGAGCCTGGCAGGCTGCAGTCCATGGGGTCACAGAGAGTTAGACATGACTGAGCGACTAATGTGAAGTGAAGTTGCTCAGTCATGTCCTACTCTTTGTGACCCCATGGACTGCAGCCTATCAGGCTCCTCCGTCCATGGGATTTTCCAGGCAAGAGTGCTGCAGTGGATTGCCATTTCCTTCTCCAGGGGATCTTCCCGACCCAGGAATTGAACCTGGGTCTCCCGCATTGCAGGCAGACACTTTACCATCTGAGCCACCAGGGAGCGACTAACACATTTACTTTTTTTATCAACACAGTTAGGGATTCCCTGGTGGCTCCATCAATTCAGAGACTGCCTGCAATGCAGGAGACCCAGGTTTGATCCTCGGGTTGGGAAGATTCCCTGGAGAAGGGAGTGGCAATCCAATCCAGTATTCTTGCCTGGGAAATCCCATGGACAGAGGAGCCTGGCCAGCTACAGTCCATGGGGCTGCAAGAGTCCAATACAACTTAGCAACCAAAGCAACACCACCAACAACATGGTTACTTTGGGAATTCATTTCCATTTTTCTCAGTTGCCAGCCAAGACTTGGGTAGCAAAAAAGCAGCAGTTCCCGTTATATGCTAGGGCTGATGCCATGTGACCTAATGGTCAGCGTCCGAAGGAGAGGGTGTGTATCACAAATCCCCAGGCAGATGTAAGAACAAGCAGTTTATAGAGTATTAACTAGGGTATATCCAAAGATTAATTTTGAAAGTTGCATCATCCAACAGTGTACATACTGAACATTTAAGTCTGTGTTTGTCTCAGGTTACAGCCATTTTTAGTTACTGTGAATCTAGTCAGCATTATAAATGGCCAGAATGAAATATCTGCTGGAGGAGCAGGTATAATAAGCATGTGACTCACCAGCTCCTCTGACTCAGTGGACCCATATGAGTAAGAAGCTGTTAACACCTAGATCCAGTAACAGCGCCTCCAGTAAAGGAGCTCTGAGAAGTTGGAACCAAATAGCCAGGAGTCCCCGCGGGTATCTTAATGACTGTATCCTTCCGTGATACGCAAAGCACCTGTATTTTTTGTTGCTGTAATGGCAAATTCGGCCTGATCATTGTTTCCAAGCACACTGAAACTAGATGTGATATATTATAGTCGGAACTGATCCCAAGATGGGAGGTGCCTCTCTCTGCCAGGGTTTGACAAACTCTTAGTGTGGGTAAATAAGGACTGAGAGACTGTGCTAGGAATCAGAAAGGCACAGCAATGTAGGTGCCTGTAGTTGTAGGTGGCGGTACCAGCAAGAGTGCCATGTAGAATGTTAAGGGAGGGTGTTTGCCAGGTTAAATAGGATCAGCCTTTTTGTCACCTAGAACCCCAGGAATAAGCACGAATAACCTAGAAAACGCTATGCTATGCTAAGTCACTTCAGTCGTGTCTGACTCTGTGCGACCCCATAGACGGCAGCCCACCAGGCTCCCCCGTCCCTGGGATTCTCCAGGCAAGAACACTGGAGTGGGTAGCCATTTCCTTCTCCAATGCATGAAAGTGAAAAGTGAAAGTGAAGTCACTCAGTTGTGTCCGACTCTTAGCGACCCCATGGATTGCAGTCTAACAGACTCCTCCATCCATGGGATTTTCCAAGCAAGAGTACTGGAGTGGGGTGCCATTGCCTTCTCCGAGAAAATAGCTGGTCCTTAATAAAAACACCCAAGGATTCAGTTTTTATTTTCATTTCTGCCGTAGCAATGAAGACACAAAGAAAACTTCCACTCAATTTGACACCATCTGGCATCTCAAAAGTGTAGGGGGGAAAAAAGGTATAAAGAGGGTCCTTTATCATGAATTCAAACCACATCCTAAAGGGCCTGGGAAAACATCACTTTCAAAACCCAGATATTGCCAACTTATTACTCTTAAGGGTTACATAGGGACGAGATCATCAGTAACCTCCACCAAAAAACTTTGAAAAGAAAATAAAAAAGAGAGAGACAGAGGGGAAGAGGGAGGGGAAGAAAAGGGGAGAGAGGAGGAAGGAGTGGGGTGGAGAGGAGGAGAGGGAGAGAGGAAGAGAGAGAGAGGGGACCACTGAGATGAAAGCCACGGTACCTTTTGTAACCTAATCCTGGAAGTGCCATATCACGATTTCTGCTATATTCTATTGGTCACAGAGCAACTCTAGTATAATATGGGAGGAGACTATAGTTTCAGAGAAGGCAATGGCACCCCACTCCAGTACTTTTGCCTGGAAAATCTCATGGATGGACGAGCCTGGTAGGCTGCAGTCCATGGGGTCGCTAGACTGAGCGACTTCACTTTCGCTTTTCACTTTCATGCATTGGAGAAGGAAATGGCAACCCACTCCAGTGTTCTTGCCTGGAGAATCCCAGGGAAGGGAAGCCTGGTGGGCTGCTGTCTATGGGGTCGCACAGAGTCGGACACGACTGAAGCGACTTAGCAGTAGCAGACTATAGTTTAGGGCTTCCCTGGTGGCTCAGAAGGTAAAGACTCTGCCTGCAACGTGGAGACCTGGGTTGGATCCCTGGGAGGAGACTACCCTAGAGTGAAACCCAGAAGGTGGAGCTTTCTGGGGATGTCTTGTAGGCTATCACAGTCTTATATACAATAACCGACTGCTAAATTCTCCACTTATTCTAATAATTCACTAGTAGAGTCTTTTGGCTCTTCTATTCAGACAAACATATTAGCTGCAAATAATATACTTTCTTTCCTTCCAATTCCATTTTTACTTCTTTCTTACTTTACTTCACTGGCTCAGATTTCTGGCGCAGTATTTGAAAGAGGTGGTGATAGAGGATCAAATCTTAAAAGTCGTGTCAACCTTTACCTGAGTGTGAAGTTTGTGGTAGATTTTAATTGTTCTTATTTTTAGTCAATATCATTTTTTCAAATTAAAGGAAGTGAAAGTGTTAGTCGCTCAGTTGTGTCTGACGACCCCACGAACTGTAGCCTGCCAGGCTTCTCTGTCCATGGAATTCTCCAGGCAAGAATACTGGAGTGGGTAGCCATTTCTTCCTCCAGGGGATCTTTGCGACCCAGGGAAGTTTCCCTTTATTCCTAGTTTGAGTAGTAGTAGTAGTTGTTGTTTTTATTAATGGTATAAAATTTCTAAACATTTTTTGGTATCTATTATTTGATCATGTTTTTATTCCTTTAATCTGTTTATGTGGCAAATTATAGTAGTTGATGTTCTAGTGTTGAACCAATCTTGCCTTCTTAGAATATCCTCAACCTGATTATAATACATTACCTTTTTATATATTTTGGATTAATTTTTAATAATTTATTGTTTATAAAATTTTTCATCTATTTATAAGTGAAGTTGTTATTCTTTCCTATACTGTCTTTATAAAGTTTCAGTGTCAAAGTTATGGTAACTTAACATATGTCAGGGAATGTTCCTTCATTTTTTATATATACTGCAGAATATTTTAAATAAGATTAGAAATATTTGATTCCTGAATGTTTGATGCAACCCACCTGCAAAAGATATCTAGGCCTTGTATTTTACTTATAAATGGATTTTAAACTACTAATCTTAAATATTTATAGGACTGGCCAGATTTTGTATTTCTGAGATTATTTTGAAATAACACATTTTTCTAGAAATGCATCTGTTTTATCTGTTTCAAGATTTATTAGTATAAAATTGTTCCTAATGGCTTTATATTAATTTTTAGTTATGTATTTGCTATGTATGCTTATGACATTTTTTAAATCCCAAATTTTTTAGCATTCTCATTTTTATCTTCAAAAAGTCAAAAATTTGTCTTTTTATTTCACTGGATGTGAATTCATGTTTGATGAAAATTCTGTGAGCTTATGTTTGAAGATACACTCTTACACAGAGCACTTACATTTGCTTCTAATAAGAATCTGTGGGTACTGCAACCAGAAGCCATTTTTAAATAGATTTTCTGCTTGAGGTTTTTCAGAACACAGGAATGTGAATTCAGATTGCAAATCCATGTGAGGACCAGACTGTGGTTACGAATTTTAAGAGGAGGTTTTTTCCCCCTCTACCCAGAGATTGAGGCATCTTTCTTAGTTGAATTTCTTTGCAAGAGGGTTTTATCCTTTTCTTACCAAAGGTCTATCTTTTCTTGGTTCTGGCTATGCTATTCACTGTGACCCCATCACCACCTTAATCTGCATCTTCCATCCTCAAAGCAGCCATAGATGTCAAAAAAAGCAGTGTTGGTCACCTAAGGATTAACAAGTGACTTCAGGACAGGTGCCAGCCATTTACCTTCCTAGAGTTCTGCTTTTGCTTTTTGTTTAGAGGACTAAGGAAGTTATTCCCTGGTGGCTCAAATAGTAAAGAATCTGCCTGTGATGCAGGAGACCATAGTTCTGACCCTTGGGTCGGGAAGATCCTCTGGAGAAGGGAATGGCTACCCACTCCAGTATTCTTGCCTGAAGAATTCTATGGACAGAGGAGTCTGGTGGGCTACAGTCCATGGGGTCACAAAGAATGGGACATGATGGAACGACTAACTCACTTTACTTTCTTCCCAGTTCAGCAGTGCTTTGATAACACAGAAAATATTTTATCTAGCACTTCTGAGCGTTTTGTACTGGGAGAGTGTTGGTGGGGAATAATCTAGACTTTATATTTATTTTTCACATTTTCAAAGCCATTCTCAGCCATGTTGCACAGAGTATAACTTTGGGTCTCCTATGAAGCACGTTTTTAGGTATTAGAACAATCTCTAAAATGCTTCTGGAGGACAACGGTGAAATAGCTTTCTATCCAGGCTAGGATCCTGGTTATATTTTTCCATTTTTACAATAACAAAGTATAATTATTCCCTATCCTTAGATTTCTAGTAGAGATTTACATAGGATGAGCACTGAACTGTATAAGGTTAAGAGAGAAGAGCTGGCAGTAGACTAATGCTCCGGATGAGAACAACTAGAAACGTTGTATAAAATACAACAACTAAAAGTTTGAAAGCATTGAGCTATTGCTGAGACAATCAGGGACTTGAAATAAGGAGAAACTATACAGAGAGAATCAAAGATAAGATATATTATCACTTTTGAATATGATAGAGTAGCTTGAGGCAGACAAGTACTAACATGAAAATGAATAAGACAATCTAGGAAGAAATACCAACAAATTGTTTAAAAGCACTGGAAAGTTACTAAAACAACCAGACTTTATGGCTAAGTTGAACTGACACACTGCAGCTGTTTGTACCTGGATGTATTTGCTGATTCTGGACAAGAAAATGAAAACCTGAACTTTGCTTTGGAAGAATACCAATGACATTGACAGATGGCTTCAAGAAGCTGGAAAAAAAAAGGAAAATGTGAGTTCAGACTACGTCAATATTCTGGTGAGAGGGTGTGTAGAAGACCGAATCTGACACTCAGCTCATTTTCCACTCGAGGTATTTGTCAAATTTCAAAGCTGCCAAGGGCAGGAGGCTAAAAGGCTTACCAGAAAAACACAGTGGAGATTTTGACAATATAGGGGTGCTGAGGAATCTAAAATAATTGTTCAAATGAACTTATTTACAAAACAGAAATAGAGTCACAGATGTAATAAACAAACTTATGGTTACCAGGGGGGTAAGGGGTGGGGAGGGATAACTGGGAGATTGGGACTGACATACACACACAATAGTGTGTAAAATATTAGAGATAACGAATAAGGACCTAGGGGCTTCCCCAATGCTTAGTGGCAAAGAATCCACCTGCCAATGCAGGAGATTCAGGTTTGATCCCTGGGTTGGAAACGTCCCCTGGAAAAAGAAATTGCAACTGATTCTAGTATTCTTGCCTGAAGAAATCCCATGAACAGTGGAGCCTGGTGGGCTACAGTCCAAAGGATCACAAATAATCAGATGTGACTGAGTACACGCACAATAAAGACTACTGGATAGCACAGGAAACTCTACTCAATACTCTCTAATGAACTGTACTGAAAAAGAACCCAAAAAAGAGTGGATACATGTATAACTGATTCACTTTGCTGTACAGCAGAAACTAACACAGCAGTGTAAATAAACTACACTCCAATAAATTAAATTAAATTAAATCCTTTAATTTAACTAAAAAAAGAAAGGGGGTCGCTAGGAAAGGAGGGTCTTCAGGGAAGACTTCAAGAAAGAAATGTGAAGGAAAACACTAGGCAGAAAGTCACTGCCCTCAATAATAAAAACTTTGATTTAAAAAAGAAAAGTAATAAAAATACTAAAAAACAAAACAAAAAATCACTGTCCAACCTAGAAGTCACTGTTCCAGGCCGACTCAACCTGCCACAGGACCTCAAACAAGTCACTTCCCCTCTCTGAATCTGAATTTCTCTTCTAAAGGCGGACATTTGCATCCTACAGTTTTCAAGGTCCCCGTCAGACTGATATTTAACTTTTCTGCATCCTATGGTAAGAGAGTGGTCTTCACCTAACCAGTAGAGAGCCAGAGGAAACAAAATGTGGGTGATGAACTCCAGTGCTTACAGAGGTAGAGGGGCAGCGTGAGAGAATGAAGGAGGGGTGACAAGAAAAAAGCAGGTAAAGCCCACCCAACGGAGGCAGCTGCACTCAACTCCAGGTGACGGTCACTGTAAGGAAAGACCTTGCAACGTTTTGAGCTAAAAGGAAATTCAGATTTTGTTTTAATGTAGCCTGCTGATGGCCTGCTCTTGGCAATAAATTCTCTTAAAAAAAAAAAAGAAACAAAAAATCAACCTGTGTCCAAAAAAAATCTGCAGTCATTTTCAGAGATACTATACCCTTCTGCTGCTGTGGCTGCTGCTAAGTCGCTTCAGTCGTGTCCAACTCTGTGCGACCCCATAGACGGCCTCCTACAAGGCTTCCCCGTCCCTGGGATTCTCCACGAAAGAACACTGGAGTGGGTTGCCATTTCCTTCTCCAAGGCATGAAAGTGAAAAGTGAAAGTGAAGTTGCTCAGTCGTGTCCGACTCTTAGCGACCTCGTGGACTGCAGCCCACCAGGCTCCTCCATCCATGGGATTTTCCAGGCAAGAGGACTGGAGTGGGGTGTCATATATCCTTCTACTTTTCTGTATATTCATTCTATTAATTTTTGAGAGTTTGATATTAAAACTCCAACTAAAACTCTTAATTAATCAACTTCAAGAATAACTATAATATATAGTGGAACTATATGTAAATTTGTTCTATAGTTTCCACGTCTCCTGTAAATGTGTTATCATACTTTCATAATTTAAAACATTCTTTAGAAGAGGAAAAAATGCAGCCAGATACAGTCTGTAAGCCTACAGTTCACAACTTCTGATGAAGAAAATGTTATGATAGAATTTGTTTTTCATCATTTGGCCTTTCTAGAAGGTTGGTTACTCCCCCTTAAGAGACACTGTGCAGAAGCCCTTTCTGGAGTTTTAGGCAAGAACTGGAACTAAGACTTTGTTTCCTGGACCTGCTGCTTCCCACCCCAGGAGCTGAGCCTCCCCTCAGTCTGGGACTGATGCCCGCTGCCTGCGACACACACCCTCCCTGCAGCTCCAAGCTTTGCCCTTTCACAAAGGAGCTGGAACTCAGGAGACAGTAGCTGCTCCAGCCCTTCCCACACCATCCCCTCCCCGACTTCAAGCCACGAAACGGCCCCCAAGATAAAACTGAGAGTGCGTGATGAGCAGACAGCACAGATGGGGACAGTCCCAGCAGCCCAAGTCGCTGCCCCTAGAGCCCAGCCCCAATGGTCAGAAGGTAGAAATTCTCACTAATGAGACTGGGACCTTGTGAATACCTTCAGGCGGATCCAATTCCTGGTCCAAACTAACCTTGCTCAGTTAAACAAAACAGGAGAATCTCAGTTGATGGTTTCTTATTTAACTAACTGGGACTTTGAGAAAGCAAACATTCTCAGATCTTATATCAAACACTTTTATTTTTAAAGTGAGAAGTTCACAGAGGATAGCTACAGAAGAGTGAAATATTTAGACTAGAAAAATTGTGGGTGCTAGCCAAACCTCAAATACTGTCAGAGCAGAGTTATTCCAATAAATTTTCCAGCATGGCATATCACACGTGTTAAAATTAACTGCATTCTCAGAACACCTTTCAACGGATGTACACGATGATAGAAGGGAACATTGAGAGGCTCCTGTTCTGAAGACCTTACAGAATGGATTTATGCACAGTCCAAAACAAAGTATATTACAACACACCCAAAACAATTCACAGCCATTAAAAAAAAATGTTGACTTTCAAGAAATTGGTAGGAAGACGTAAAATAACAAGAAGAATATAGGCAAGAAATGGCTACTTTTATGTGCAAGATACTGGATTCTTGAATTGAGAATCAGTGTCAGTCTTCACTTCCAATATCACATCAATAAAGTGTGGCAGAGAAACGAGTCACCTTCAATATGAAGGATGCGAGTTGTGTATACTGACAACACTCTTGAAGATACAACAGTGTCGCAGGAGGAATGCCAGCAAACACAGGGGACCTTCTGATGAGGTCAGACACTCATGAGTTATCAGATGACCCTTCAGATACTTGCGTTAGGCAACTACAACATTCTGGTTTATCAAGACATTTGCAGAGAGTGATCCTTGACATGACATAGAGTCCCTACCAGTTGCTGGCCAACGATGATGGCATGGTTTTTTTGGATTAGGCAGCATCTACACTGAGAACCCAAGCATAATACCTGGGCCACAGGGAAGGTCACTTATCCCACTAGGACTGCAAAGCCAGATGTGCTTAAGCTTTCCCTAAATCATGTTTTTTGATGAGTCACGTTTGAACAGAAAGGCTTCGTATAAAATCTGATTCTCCAGAGTTATAATTCACCTTTCCCCAGTAACCACCCAATACCCCTGAAGTTTGTTTGGGTTCTTCTCCCCGAGAATACCTAGAATGGGTCTTTTTCTTCCCCCTACAAATTACTTCCCCAGGAGAAACCTGTAAAACCAACTTAAAAAACCAAAATAACCTTCATTTTCTCACCAACAGTTAAGTATCAGACCTCCTGCTCCTACTCTGACCTGAGCTGCAGAGCCCTGTGTGTATACTTTTCAGACATTCCTCATACCATTAACACAGCTTTCCATCACCATCCACTGTCCTTCCTCAACCTTTCCTTGCCCAAGATGAAAGCCAGTGAATTGAGAGGGAAGGACAAAAGGGTATAGACAGAATATTACTTTTATAAAAATAGGGTTCCAGGCTGTAACTTGATCCTCCACAGCAACACTGGGCAGTGTCATCCATACAAACCCTCCACACTAAATTCTCAAGGGGCTATCTTTTTTTGTAGCCAGGTCTCAAAAGCTCCAACCTAAACCTACTGAAGGAAAGTAGCAACGCCTTCCTAAGATTGAGCAACACAGACCTAGAATTACATGGGGGCGTAAGGTCAAGACCGGTCACCAGGTTGCTTCATTCATCGGTAAGAGGCCAAGTTCTCCATCCTCCCCCAGCTCTGCCATTCTGGGAAGAGCCCACTGGCCAGCCTTGGGCTGCCAAAGACTGTCGACTCCAGCTCGGCCTTGGCGGGTGGCGCCTGGTGGAAGGCACAGTCCTGGGCTGCCATCTGCGTCTGCACCCCGTCAGGTTTCCACTGTACATGGACAATTCTGTAATTCTGACCCTCGTTGTTGTCCCAGAAGACCTGCCCATTAGCATGGTAGGCGACACAGAACTCAATTTTCTCCTTCGTGGGGATGACGGAGGGTAGGTCAATGGCAAACGAGAAGGTGTCACTCTCTGAGCCGCCGTACACATTTTTCATGTAGGCACAGTCCACATCGTTGTAGCTCTGCCAGGAGTCAAAAGTGATCCGGATCTGAACCTTCTTCTCAAAGCTCATGTTCTTCACCTTCACAGTCCCCGTCACTGTTCGCTCCTGCAAAGAGCAGTTCTCCAGGCAGACAGAGTTCTTCTGGAAGTGGTTCCGAAAACTTAAGTAGTCAGCTGAAGGCTGAGGGAAATCCAGAATCAGGTTCTTCTCCTCATGGAGCTTTAAGCCTGAGGAGATATCATTCAGGTCCAAGAGGTCAAACTGGAGATCCCACACGGGCTCCTCTGGAAGGTCTGAGAAGACGTGGATGGCAGTGAGGGAGAGGCCCTTAGAGTCCGCAAACACCACCCGCTTCTTGGCTTGGTTGTGTGAAGGCTTCCAGTCGTCCTGTGCTCTGGCTTCCTGTTTTATGTTGAGACATGACTTCAGGGGCTTTAATTTGTTCACAAAATTTCTTCGTTGGAAGTCATCATAAGGGCTCAGGAAGCTCTTCAGAGGTGGGGAATGAGCCAAGCAGAGCCTCACAGCGACATCCACAGGCATGACCGAACTTGTCAGAGGCCGTGGATCTAAGACCTGGATCATTCTGGAATAGAAAGAAGAGGGGTTATCATCTGCACCTGGAATGCACTTTCCCTGGTCCCAAGTATGTCTGCACTATTTTTGTTGGCTATTACAGCCAGCGCAGTGCTCTCACATGAAGTAAAGGAATGAAGGCTTAGGTGATAAGAGCTGCATCTTATGTTTGGCATTACCCTTGACTGGCTATAGGCCATGGGTTAAAACTCTTGGTGTCCCAGTGTCTCCATCTGAGAAATAAAAGATTTGGATGGGATCAACTCTAATACAGCTCTAAAACCCCTTGCTCTGTTCTGGAGCACCAGTTCTTAAACCTGTCTGTTTTCAGGCAGGTTCCTTACTGTCTGAGCCACCACAGAAGCCCCCTCCATGGCCTAGCGGGTTGGATTTCTTCCTTTTTCTGCAATGCAGAATCCTTGGACTTAGAGCCCTTAATGCAGAACCCCTGGGGCTAGGGACAAGAATGTATATATGTTCTTAAAGCTTCCCAGGTAAGCTAATGACCAGACAGGTTCTAGAATCAAAGTTCCAGACCGCACTCCCTCAACTGCTTTGATGATTTTGCTATTGAATTAATTACACTTCTCTGGAACCATAATCCATTTTAAAAGAAAGAATAAAAACAGCAAAGGGTTTTGAGAGCAAAAGACTAGAAAGAGTAAATTAGAGGATTCTCTCTGCACTTTCATTACCACGCTTTTCCTCATTTTACACAAATAACCCACTCAAGTGCAAGGCAGCCATTTATGAATTAAAAAAAAAAAAACTTTACATAATCTGTATTTCACACAAAAAGACATCCATGTCAAATCCACATTTAAGTGGGAAAAGCTGATGATCTGAAAATTATTGTCATTATTTGGTCACTCAGTCATGTCAGACTCTTTTGTGATCCCATGGACTATAGCCCACCAGGCTCCTCTTTCCATGGGATTTTCCAGGCAAGAATACTGGAGTGGTTTGCCATTTCCTTCTCCAGGGAATCTTCACAACCCTGGGATCGAACCCATGTCTCCTGCATTGCAGGCAGATTCTTTACCGCTGAGTCACTGGTAAAGCCAAACCTGAAAATAGGGTAATTTCAATATATGTGTTATATATATATATATAAAAAACATATATAATAATATTTATAAAACACATATATATGAACTTATAAATGTTGAAAAGTCTAATAGGAAGCACAACAAAAAGTTAACAATTATCTTCGGGTGATAGGTGATCTATTTTTGCCTTTGTACTTTTTTGGTATTTTCAAATGTTCTGGCAATGGATATTTATAACCAGAAAGATAATAAAGCTATTTAAAATTTAAACATAACTATGCTCATAAATATTAAACCATGAAGTGTCCATCAAGAAAGATATTTTTTCTGGCCTTTAGCCCTGAGTATACATTGCCAAACTTATGGACATTTTTCCCCTATCCTAGCCTTCAGATAAGAAGTGTGTGTATACTGTATGTGACATTTCTCATTCTTGCTTTAGTAACTGTCTTCCCAGCAGCTCTAAGCACATAGGCAAATGGTCATTATCATAAGATGGATAATAAAAGAACATTCTGAGAATTCATTTTATTAGCCCTAGGATTTTTCTGGGAGACCTACAAACTTAGAACAAACAAATGAGAGAGAAAGCTATATTTATTGGTCTAATAATAAACAGGCAGAAATTTTAGAGAAGTCTTCTAAGTTATGTCTAAAGAAGCTATTTAAGTAGTTTTTAGGGTGGTTTTTGTTTGTTTGGGGGTTTGTTCTGTATTTTCACATTTTGCACTTATAGAAAGATAGTTTCAGGATATGGCGATTTCCCTGGAATGTTAAGTCTGGTCCAAGAGTTTAAAAATAATCATTTGCTCAAAATCTGAGACTAGCTTTGCTATGGCAAACCGTCAGAAGAAGGAGAGGACCAAGGAAAGTCAACATCGTCCATCGTTAGTTTTTCCCAAAGCTAAACTACCCAACCAGCAATCTGAGTGCTCTTCCCACGAGTCCTTGAGACATCTGTGCGGGACCAAGAGATACGGTTAGAATCCACGAGGGAATCAGAACTAAAGCTGACTCACGCTAAAACAGTTTCTGGTTTAAGATGCCGTTTACCGAAATCAGCTCTGCCTAAGATGCTCAGAGCAAATCTTCACACCTCTAAGGCCTCCCCGGCTCCAGATTCAAGTCAGCAGCTTGTCAACCCGCCCTCCTCTGGGGTCTCCGGGGCGGGCATGACAGCAGGAAAACGCATCCCAGCCTCCCGACAGCTGCGCGCTCCCTGAGCTCCGTCGGAGAATCTTCAGGGAACCTACCTGGTGCAGCTCATCAGGCAAAGGGGCGGCGGCACTCCGCGGTTTGCGAGAGTTCACACCCGTCTCCCGGTAGTCCCCGTGTGGCCGCAGCTCCTCCAGATCTCGGGTGCGGCCCCCGGGAGGCCGCTTAACTGCTCGGGACCACGTGAGCCGACTGCCAGGGCCAATCGCCGGGCCGCGGGCTCGACAGCGCAACCAACCAGCGCTCAGCTGGGGCGCGAGCCCTTGCCCGGGACGTGACTGCCGTGGTGCAGGGTTCGC
Source organism: Bos grunniens (assembly GCF_055505025.1). Taxonomy (NCBI): domain Eukaryota; kingdom Metazoa; phylum Chordata; class Mammalia; order Artiodactyla; family Bovidae; genus Bos; species Bos grunniens. The sequence goes on from NC_141190.1 coordinate 13,572,083, forward strand.
TGGGCGCTGCGGGCGCTCTGGGACCCCGGGCCAGCTGGCCAGGGTAGAGTAACGGGAACCCCGGGCGAGAAGGCGTGGAGGCAATCGCGTAGCGCCAAGTAGCGGGTGCAGGCCAGGAGGGAAAGCAGCAAACCTCCTCCCGCGCCGAGCGCCAACACAGCGGGGCTGCAGGGAGGAGGTGTCTTTCACTCGCGAGGCTTCTGTATACAGTTATCTGAGCGCAGGACTCTGTGGATCGTCCCGGGGACGCGTGGAGGGGCGGCGGTGGGGGAATGGGATGTGTGTGCGCGCTTATATTTATATTTTTGAAATGTTTATCTTGTTCATTGCTTGGTGCAGTGGCTCATCTCCCTTTCCTTGCCCTGAGCAATCAGAAGTTGACTGCATATTTTGGGGTTAGGGTGAACCCACAAATGCACCACACAATACATTCCTTCTCTAACTAATATTGTTAATAAACCGTGTTAGTCAGTATTAATCGCTTCAGCCCTGTCCGACTCTTTAAGATCCCATGGACTGTAGCCCACCAGGCTCCTCTGTCCTTGGGATTTCCCAGGCAAGAATACTGGGGTGGGTTGCCATGGCCTTCTCCAGGGGATCTTCCTGATCCTGGGATTGAACCCTGGTCTCCTGCTTTGCAGGCAGATTCTTTACCATCTGAGCCACCGGCAGTCCCTGTTAGCCCTATTATAAGACAATGAGGCAGCATTTCATTAAAAGGCACTTTATATTTCAATCTATTCTTCAGCTTTTTCTCCCTGGAAGAGAAAACTAAAGCCAGAAATGAAAAGGCCTCTTTTGCTCATGTGGTGGGTCAGCCCGCAGAGCCGGTGGTCAACCCAAATCCCTCCACTCGGTTCTGACGTCCTCTGGCAGTGATGTGAAAACCAAAATGTTAAACTATCACACTGTAAGTTTCATGACTCTCCCAGGCCAGTTACTCTCAGCGAGGTTTCATAATTTTGTTTAGTTTGGGGAGTTTTTAGACCATCAGTTACAACCATAAAATTAAATTTCTAAGTTGAGTAGGAATTGTTTATATAAAATCCATGGCCTTGCTCTGCTCTCAATTTAGTTATCCAGTAGTCCATTAAAATGTAGAGAATATACAATGTAAAATGTACAAAAATCCCTGTGTCTTTAAAATCACTGTGGAGCAGCAGCCAAGTGTTAAAATGGTGTGGTTAAAGAAAAAGAAACTGAGTATCACTGGGGCAGTTATTTATCCCTTGGGCTTGATTTTTTAAAGGAAACATCCAACTAAAAGCAGATCTTCTAGTTTCTCAGCCCAGCCAAAACTAGCTGAAGGGGTACAGTTTGGGTTTGACACTTCCAAATCTAGACAAGTTTGAGCTTCAACTCCCTCATCAGTAAAATGGAGATAGTGAAATTGCTCTGAGGATTAAATGAAACTGTGCAGATAAGAAAACTCAGCAAAGTGCTTGGTATGTGTTCAACAACACTATGTTGAGCTAAAGAGTAGATATTACCAATTACAGTTGCAGAGAAACATGAAATAAGAAAAATAAACTGTGATCCCATTTTTAGGGGTAAGACATGCATATATGGAAAAGAGAATATACTTGACTGAAACATTAACAGTGCTTAATTTGGGGCAATAGAGATATTATGAATAATTAAAATTTTATTTCTCATTTTGTGGGCTTCCCTGGTGGCTCGGATGATAAAGAAGCTGCCTGCAGTGTGGGAGACCTGGGTTTGATCCCTGCATTGGGAAGATACTCTGGAGAAGGGAATGGCTACCCACTTTATTATCTGGCCTGGAGAATTCCATGCACTATACAGTCCACGGGGTCACAAAGAGTTGGACGTGACTGAAGCCACTAATACGAACAAACTGAGCAACTTTCACTTTTCACTTTTTTGTCATTTTGCTTCTCTGTATTTTTTATTTTTTCTACAGTGAACCTGGACTTTTTCTGTAATTGAGAAATCATCATTAAATGACTTAAGACTTTAAGATTCAGCTAACATATATAGCTTACCTACTAGGTGCTAAGAACTGTGTTGGAGGCTTTGACATGCTTACCCCATTTACTCACAGTCCTTTTGAGTTTGGGCTTCTTTCCATTCAAACTGCTTTCTCTTCTGCCCCCTGGTGCTGACTGATGCCATAAAAGCCACTATTCTGAACTTAAAAATCAGGGATACAGGGCTGTCTCCATTGCCATGAATCCGCCATGGGTGTACATGTGTTCCCCATCCTGAACTCCCCTTCCAACTCCCTCCCCATCCCATCCCTCTGGATCATCCCAGTGCACCAGCCCTGAGCCATGTCAATGTATGGCAAAACCAATACAATATTGTAAAGTAATTAGCCTCCAATTAAAATAAATAAATTCATATTTTTTAAAAAAAAGGCTGTCTCCAAAGAAGAGTCAACACTCAATTAACTTCTAAACTGAATGATCCAAGCCTCCCACTTCTCTTCCCTCCCCTCACCTCATATTTACTGAAATGTAATTGATATACAACATTATGTAGGTTTAGAGTATACATAGTATTAATTTGATGTATTGCAAAATGATTACCACCATCAAGTCACATAATTACCATTTCTTCTTTATGGTAAGAACATTTGAGATATATTCTCTTAGCAGCTTTCAAGTGTATAATAAAACAGCATTATTAACCATGTGGTACATTAGATTCCTAGAAGTTTATACTCGGTGACCATCTCCTCATTTCCCCTATACCCTAAACCCCTGGTAACCACCATTTGACTCTGTTTCTATGAGGTTAGCTTTTTTATAGTCCATATGTATATGATCTCATATGTGAATATTTGTCTTTCTGTATCTGACTTATCTCAACTAGCAGAATCAGGTCCTTCATTTCTATCTCCTTCCAGGGTTTTACTGCACTTCATTGTGATGAGAGGGACTGGAATGGAATCAGCATTCTTAGTTGTGAGTGGCACCAATAAAGACACAGTAGATTAGGAATTGTGGGAAGGTTTATAGTTACTTGTAATTTTTCTCCAACTGCAGTTTAACAGCATCCAAACACTGCTTTGTCCTACCAGTTTAAACAATGAATCTATTGATGAGAGCTTCTTGATCTGTGCAGTGCCAGGCCAGGGGTTACAAGGACTCATAAGTCACAGCCCCTTGACCTTGAGAATGCTACAATCTTTATTACAGAAAACCAAATTTAAGCTCATTAAATACTCAGGGAACATTTTAAGGTCCTACAAAGCAAGGGGCTGATGACGTGTGACATACACAACAGAGTCTCTTCCACCATCTGTCCATCACATTACCAGAGATGGAAAACAGGGACAGGGAGTCCCAGCCAGTCAGCTCATTGTCTCCAAACTTGCCCTTTTTTTCAATGCCCAGTGAAGAAGGTTCTTGAATATACTTTACAGTTATTAAGATGCTAGTACTCAGTAGTAACAGGATGAACCTCATAACTGATCTTCAAGCCCTGCCCTGTAGAGGCAGTGAGGTTGAGAACTGCTCATTTTCATGAAAAGAACTGAGATTTCCATTTTGAAGAGAAGAGAGAAGCCAGTTCACGTGACTCTGAATAGTAAGGTCTCTCTTACATTGACTCCTGTCTTCTTTAGCCACATTGGATGGGCACACCAATATTAGGTGAAGGAGTATAATTTAAAAAAGAAAAACAGACACTTATGGAAAGTTTACTTTGGGTCAGGGACTGTTTTAAGCACTTTACAAATAAATATTAACTCATGTAATATTTATAAGAATCTAGGAGGTTGAAACCATGTTGATTATCCATATTTCAAGATGAGGAAACTGAGGGGACCTGGGGAGTTTAAGTAACTTGTCTAAGATCGTGTAGCTAGTAGACGGGGCAAGACCAGGTTTCAAAACCCTCTAGAGTCCACACTCCAAGTGTGAGTCGCTCTGAAAAAAGACAAGCACCATACTGATAACCACCAAGACCAAAAAGATGGTCTGTAGGAGGCCAGAGAGATTCAGAAAAAGGAGGGCTCCCTGGGGAATATCTGTGGAATTTTTAAGGAGGAAGTGAGGTTTGGGAAATGCGAAGAAGTTAACTTGACTAGAGTATCATCTTTGGGGCATTTAGATGAGAATCCAGCTGAAGGGCTCAATCAATGAGAGAGTAAATGCCATCGCAGTTGAAATGGTACCAGCAGCTCACCATTCTACTCAAAGCACATATTCCCAGAGGATAAGAGAAGGAACTAAAGTATTGCTGATCACTATAGTAGTAGTAGTAGTGTTAGTCACTCAGTCATATCCAACTCATTAGGACCCCATGGACTGTAACCCACCAGGCTCCTCCATCCATGGAATTCTCCAGGCAAGAATACTGGAGTGGGTTGCCATTCTGTTCTCCAAATGGTGAGTAGACTATACTACTGGCCATTCTGTTTGCACTGAAAGGATATTCAAGCATCATTTTCACTTCCTGAATTTTTTTTAAGTTTAAAAAAATCTCTACTTTTAGAACATCCCAGTAGGAGAACAGTCTGGGTGCTGTGGTGAATGCGCAATTGCTGCTACCAAAAGTAAGTGGTTAAAGAAAGTGCAAGACCTTACCTGAGACCTGTGGGGTATCTCAGGTGAGATGAAGAAGGAGGGGGGAAGGAGAATGAAAAGGATGATACACTTGACCTTTCTAATAATCTTTTGGGAAGAAAGACAGAGAGGTAAAAAGACCGGTAACCATACCAAGTTGTCTGAGTGGTAAATGGGTAATGTGAATGTAATGAACCTTTGCAACATGTGCTTTGGGACTTTAGAGAAAGGAGAGGCCTTCAGGGGCCAGGATGGCCAACGGGGACCAGGACATGCGAGGTAACAACAAGGAGAGCAGTTTGCAAGAGGTGAGGATTCTAGCTGGGGAAATTACAGGGAAGAACCAAAGGAGAGGGACTCTTTAAAGTTAGCTTTTTAAAATTTTTAATTATTTATTTACTTATTTTGAGGTCTTCGCTGCTTCATGTGGGTTTTCTCTCATTGCAGCGAACAGGGGCTACTCTTCATTGAGGAGCTTGGGCTCTAAGCCTCATAGGCTTCAATAGCTGTGGCTCAAGGGCTCCAGAGAGCAGACTCAGTAGTTGTGACACACAGGCTTAGTTGTCCAACGACGTATGGACTCTTCCCAGAGCAGGGACTGAGCCCTCGTGCCCTGCATTGGCAGGTAGACTGGACCACCAGAAAAATCCTAAGGTTACCTTTTTTTTTTTACTCCCCTGGACTATCTTGAACAAAATTAGAGATGTGAGTGATACAAAATGAAATTAGCAAAGAAATAATAATCTTAACTGTAGAGGTAAAATCATCCTCTCACCTTGCCAGTTTCATCAAGTTTCTGCAGTTTCTCCATATTTATTGAAGGATTAGGAAGTTAGAAAGGACTTATGAATAAAACTTTAAACCACCACAGAAGGGCTTTTTTAAAGCCCTTATGAATATTAAGGAAGATAGACAGGACGGGTTCTTTCTACCAACGCCACCTTGGAAGCCCCCATAGGCTTTGAGTTTGCAACAAAGAATCAGAATGCAAATTCACAATGATTCAGAATGCTAAGATGTAGTAAAAATGTTGGGCTGAAACTGAAGGAGGGTATCTTGGCCCAGACAGAGCCATGAGAACAAACTGGAACCACCCCAAATGTACTAAAGTTCATAGGAAATATCAACATAGGAAAAATTAAATTGGGAAGAATGAATATTTTGAAAAAGAATAATGAGGATGTAGCAGCCCTATCAGCTTAAAATTTGTTACAAATTTAGAGTGTTAAAAAAAATTAGTATTGATGTGTGAATAAAGAAATCAGATCAGTGAGATCAGAGTCCAAACAGAGACCTAATTACACATGAGAATTTAGTATATGATCCAGGTGAGCATGTCTAATAAGGAAAGAGGAAAAATGGATTATTTAATAAGTAGGCAACTGGCTGTCCACTGGGGGGTGGGAGGTGGAATGGAAAGATGCATACAGGCATTCAATTCTTGCCTCTGTAGAGAGGGATAAAAGTGTTTGATGATATGGTGCTTCCATAGGGAATTCTCCAAGGGGACAGCTGTTTCAACATGCTCTGGATACTGTAATTTTTGTTACTTGGAGAGTTAACCTGACGTATGGGAAAGAAAAAAAGTATTGGGACAATCAGTGAATCCAGTCAGTAGGAGAGAAATGACACAATGAACACTCTAAAAGTCTGTCCTTCTCCACCTCCAGTCCCTCTTCTCTGGAGAAGGCCCTTCCTGGGCCTGGCCAACTGGGTTTGTCATCCTGGGTGGGTCTCATGCTCTGCACTTGTTCTCATGGCTCTGTCTGGGCCAAGATACCCTACTTCAGTTTCAGCCCAATATTTTTACTAAATCTTAGCATTCTGAATCATTGCGAATTTGCATTCTGATTCTTTGTTGCAAACTCAAAGCCTATGGGGGCTTCCCAGGTGGCGTTGGTAAAAAGAACCCATCTGCCAGTGCAGGAGACATCAGAGATGCAAACTGGATACCTGGGTCGGGAAGATCCCCTGGAGGAGGGCATGGCAACCCACTCCAGTATTCTTGCCTGGAGAATCCCATGGACAGAGGAGGCTGGCGGGCTACAGTCCATAGGGTCACACAGAGTCAGCCACGACTGAAGTGACTTAGCACGCAAAGTCTAATAAGATGCAGCTCCTCTCTAACCACTCTACTCACCAGGCCAATCTGTCTAAAGACAGGTATTTTTCTACTCTGTAAACTGGTTTTTGGACTCCACTGTCATCTCTGGCTGTTAGAGGAGTTTTGGCAGAAGGAATCCAAACTGAAAACAGATCCCTCTTTTATAAGGTAACACAATACTTCCTTTCTTGCAGGACAAAATTAAATTTCTCTACCCATCCACTCGCCAGGCATAGACACAAGCACATCACACCACCCCCACCCCCAACTCTGGACATAACTATTCATAACTACTTTTTCCAATAGATGTTCAAAACTCTTTAGACCCTATGCTGTATCTTCCTGAACCACAGAGAGAAAAAGCAGATATGGTCTAAGGCAGGGCTTAGTGTCTATCAGATAACTCTGTTTAGTGCCCCCTCAGACTTGTGGAAAGTCCCAACTGGGGGAAGTTGGAGAAGGTGAATAATTGCTCACATCCTACTGAGACAACTAATTTCACTAGGGCTTTAATATTTTGTCTGAAGTATATAGTAAATCCTCTCAAGTGCCAACTACACTTTAAAAACACATTTCAAAGCCAACTTTCTCCAATCCTTGTTTACTCTCTATTAATAGGTATTAACATTTCTTTAAAGGAACAACTGTGAAACTTTCATCATTTAGTAAAACTGGCAATTATTTAAGGTCACCAATAAGTGGACAAAACACTTCAAAATTCCCTCATTTCTCCTATCAAAAAAACACCCCCTGTATGTGATAATGTTGGGCAAAAAAGGTCTTGCCTTCCTATATACAAAATTGAACTCTTCTTGTCACAGAGCTTTGGAGCCCAAATAATTAGTGATTAAAAGGGAAGTATTTTTTTTCTTTCAGAAGAAGTGACAGAAAAAAGAAAATTAAGGTTATTAATAACAAGCTGCATATTAACCTTTCATTTAAGTCCTTCCATGTATTTTATGATATAATCACTGGCTACAATATTGTTACAATACAAGTCATCTTTAAAAAAAAAAAAAAAAAGAATAAGTACCCTATTTTGGCTATGCCATGCAGCTTGTAGGATCTTATTTTCTCTAATAGGGATTGAACCCATTCTCCCTGCAATGGAAGCAGTGGGTTCTAACCGTTGAACAGCCAGGGAAGTCTCTATAATGCCTCTTTTAAATTAAGTATTATTAAAAAGAAAAACAGAGGATTACTGCTTAAAAGAGAACAAAAGATGATTGCTTCCCTTCTGCCGCACCCCCAAATCCAAAGTTTTGACACTACTTATGGAATTAGTTTTCTCTGTGGTTTTAGAAAAGGCAGAGGAACCAGAGATCAAATGGCCAACATCTGCTGGATCATCGAAAAAGCAAGAGAGTTCCAGAAAAACATCTATTTCTGCTTTACTGACTATGCCAAAGCCTTTGACTGTGTGGATCACAATAAACTGTGGAAAATTCTGAAAGAGATGGGAATACCAGATCACCTGACCTGCCTCTTGAGAAACCTGTATGCAGGTCAGGAAGCAACAGTTCGAACTGAACATGGAACAACAGATTGGTTCCAAATAGGAAAAATATATCAAGGCTGCATATTGTCACCCTGCTTATTTCACTTCTATGCAGAGCACATCATGAGAAATGCTGGGCTGGAAGAAGCACAAGCTGGAATCAAGATTGCCAGGAGAAATATCAATAACCTCAGATATGCAGATGACACCACCCTTATGGCAGAAAGTGAAGAGGAACTCAAAAGCCTCTTGATGAAAGTGAAAGTGGAGAGTGAAAAAGTTGGCTTAAAGCTCAACATTCAGAAAAGGAAGATCATGGCATCCGGTCCCATCACTTCATGGGAAATAGATGGGGAAACAGTGGAAACAGTGTCAGACTTTATTTTTGGGGCTCCAAAGTCACTGCAGATGGTGACTGCAGCTATGAAATTAAAAGACGCTTACTCTTGGGAAGAAAAGTTATGACCAACCTAGACAGCATATTGAAAAGCAGAGACATTACTTGGCCAACAAAGGTCCGTCTAGTCAAGGCTATGGTTTTCCCAGTGGTCATATATGGATGTGAGAGTTGGACTGTGAAGAAAGCTGAGTGCCGAAGAATTGATGCTTTTGAACTCTGATGTTGGAGAAGACTCTTGAGAGTCCCTTGGACCGCAAGGAGATCCAACCAGTCCATTCTAAAGGAGATCAGCCCTGGGTGTTCTTTGGAAGGACTGATGCTACAGCTGAAACTCCAGTACTTTGGCCACCTCATGCGAAGAGTTGACTCATTGGAAAAGACTCTGATGCTGGGAGAGATTGGGGGCAGGAGGAGAAGGGGACAACAGAGGATGAGATAGCTAGATGGCATCACCAACTTGATGGACGTGAGTCTGAGTGAACTCCGGGAGATATTGATGGACAGGGAGGCCTGGCGTGATGCAATTCATGGGGTCACAAAGAGTTGGACACGACTTAGCGGCTGAACTGAACTGAACTGAACTGATGGTTGATCTTGGAAGAGGTTCTTATTTTGCAAGCTACAAACAGAAATGCAAGGTTTGATTGTTAAGAATACAGGGGCAGCATTTGAGCAATAACATTTTGCCTGTGATAATCCTTTCAACTCTTTTAAATGCTTTCACACCCTTTATTTCATTGAATCCTCATTAAAAACCCTTTGAAGCCAACCCTATTATTATTCCATCTAACAGGTGGGGAAACAGACTCAGGGAGACTGAATGACTATAGTAGTGTTCACAGCCATCAAGTGATGGAATCAGGCTTCACTGCCAAGATCTAACTTCAAGTGCAAACACTCTATCATAGTCATTGGCTGGTTCATTCGCAGGTGTTAACTAGGATCTGAACTTGAGCACTCTGTTCTCTCTTCCTCACTTTCATATTTAATCAGTCACCAAGTCCTGCCTGCTTTCACCTTCTTCATGCATCTCAAAAGCCACAGTCTCGGGAACTTCTCTGGTCGTCCAGTGGCTAAGACTCTGTACTCCCAATGCAGGGGGCCTGGGTTGGATCCCTGGTTGGGGAACAAGATCCCACATGCTGCAACAAAGACCCTGTGCAGCCAAATAAATTAAAATTTAAAAAAAGCCACATTCTCTTTCCCACTCCTTTCCCACTCATCATTCTCACTTGGATTGTTGTAATAGCCTTCTAACTGGCCTTTCCCGCCTTTCCCACCCTATACTATGTCACTCAAATGAAGCTTTCTCACAACCATCAAGATGCCTAGAATGGAGCCCTGATCACAAAATCCTACAATGGCCACCCATAATCTGCTGCTGCTGCTAAGTCGCTTCAGTCGTGTCCGACTCTGTACGACCCCATAGACTGCAGCCCACCAGGCTCCACCGTCCCTGGGATTCTCCAGGCAAGAACACTGGAGTGGGTTGCCATTTCCTTCTCCAATGCATGAAAGTGAAAAGTGAAAGTGAAGTCGCTCAGTCGTGTCCGACTCCCAGCGACCCCATGGACTGCAGCCTACCAGGCTCCTCTGTCCGTGGGATTTCCCAGGCAAGGGTCCTGGAGTGGGGGGCCATTGCCTTCTCCAACCCATAATCTAAATCTACCCAAAACAAACAAACAAACTGCTGGCATTCACAACCCTCCCTATCCTTCCCATCTCACTCACTCTTGTCATCCATGCTAAGCAGCCCAGGCCTCATGCAGAAAAACTGTTTTTTTTAACCATACAGGCTAGTTGTGTTTTATCAACAGGATGCCACAAACGTGGTCAATGAAACCAGACTGAACCAGCTAGATCCAAGATGGCAGGCAGAGTAGGCTAAAGGTCGTGGATTTCCTAGCCTTGACTTATCTGTGTTTCCATACCAACCCCTGAGCACTGAAGGATACTTGCTCTGATTTATCTCTGTGTTTGTTTCAAAAGTACTACCTGGTGTTTGGCAGAAATGCTTTGCAACTGTATATGCTTTGAGAGATGTACAGTGCTCCGTCACCTGGAACCAGCTCTGATCTGACCATTAGAACGTGCCTGTGGGCAGATGAGACCTCCAGGTGTCCAAGAGTTACCTTTGTTTCATTGTCATGCTAAGATCTCCACCCAAAGTGTGTCTTTATACTCTGCCAGGCACAATTTGGGCCATGTGCAAATAAGGCTGAAGAACTGCACATGCCCCAGCATCCCTGAATACCTCTGCCCCTTTCCTAGAGCCCTGGGCTTCTCTGGTGGCTCAGATGATAAAGAATCTGCGTGTAATGCAAGAGACCTGGGTTTGATCTCTGGGTCAGGAAGATCCCCTGGAGAAGAGGGTGGCAACCCACTCCAGTGTTCTTGCCTTGGAAATCCCATGGACAAAGGACCCCGGGGGGCTACCGCCCAGGGGGTTGCAAAGAGTCAGACATGACTGAGCAACTTCCACCACTTTCCTAGAGCCCTGGTGACCTGCGGCCTCCTGGCCCTTAAAATTCCCTTACTACCCTCCCCTGGGGAGAAGGTGCTTTTAGAAGATTGAGCTCCCCTTCTCCATTCTTTGGCTGTTGAATAAAAGCCTGTTTTGCTTGCACCAAACTCAGTTTCCTTCTTGGTAGCACCAAACTGGGCAGAAAAGAAATCCCTGACTGAGCCAGGGGGCTTCAGTTCAGGGAAGGCCACAAGAGGCAGGCCTTGAGTCTAATGCAGTAACAACCTATCCCCATTTGTCATTCCCTAGCTCTGTTCATGTTCACGTGGTGTTCATCTGCCTGGACTGCCCTTCCTCCAGTCACCATGGCTTGACTGATGTCTCTTCCTCTTTTGAGGTCCAACTCAAATGCCATCTCCCCAAGATACTATCCATTGCTCTTCCTCCAGCCTTAGGGACCCTCCTCTGGGGACTCATAAAACCTTGTGATTATCATTTCACTTGCCATATACTTTTATTTAAAAAGTGTTCAGGCTGCTTTGGTTGGCAATAACCTATAGAAAGAGATCTCTAGGTTATCTTTATTATTTTGACAATCTTTTATTTTTTAAGTAATGATCATTATCCTTAGAATATTAATAATTGCAGGTTGTATAAGCATCCAAAAAAGAAAAGAGATTCCATTCTTTTTCAAAATATTCAGTGGAATAATAAGACTTCACAATTTCTATTTTATTATCTAAGGTGAAAATTGTTGCCTATCACAGATAAGTCTATAGAAGACTAAGACAGATTGATCTCATGGGAAATTTGATGTATAATTTGAGAATGAAACATCACCAGATCTCACAATTTTTTTAAAGGAGAAATATGTGCTTAGTGGAAGAACATTATAGGAGATTTTTAAAAGTTAATAAAATTTGAACCCTATTGCAAAATGCTCAAAAAAGTTGACAGTTTTTTTCTTTTTTTCAATTTGTAATTAATTTTCTTCATGTACTTATTCTATATAATTGACATATAACATTTATAAGTTTAAGGTGCACAATGTGTTGATCTGTTACATTTATATTTTGTAATGCAATTGCCACTGTAGCATTGCTATGCTAAGTCACTTCAGTCGTGTCCGACTCTGTGAGACCCCATAGATGGCAGCCCACCAGGCTCCCCCGTCCCTGGGATTCTCCAGGCAAGAACACTGGAGTGGGTTGCCATTTCCTTCTCCAATGTGTGAAAGTGAAAAGTGAAAGTGAAGTCGCTCAGTCGTGTCCGACCCTCAGCAACCCCATGGACTGCAGCCCACCAGGCTCCTCCATCCGTGGGATTTTCCAGGCAAGAGTACCGGAGTGGGGTGCCATTGCCTTCTCCGACTGTAGCATTAGCTAACACCTATATGTCATTACAAAATTATCGTTTCTTTTCTGTGGTGAAAACAATTAAGACCTAGGCTCTCAGTGCCATAAAAATTGGTATTGCATTTGTCACCTCTGCTAGCTGGTAAGCTCCCTCAGGGCCAGGAGAATATTTGATACATCTTTGTATCTCCAGCATTTGGCATAATCCCTGGCACAAACACTGCATGCCCATTGGGTCAGTTGGATACGTTAATTAATAAAAATGGCTACTGGCTTTGGAATTCTGCACAAATAGAGAAAACGAGAAGATGACATTGAAGCAATGTGAATTTGGTGAATCAGCAGGTGGCAAGAATATGAGTTGTCAAAAGATGTTTTTCAGAAACAGCCTAGAGAGAAGTTGCTGACAAAAGTCTTGAATGAAGATAGTGTACTATTAAGTTGGCAGTCAGGGGGAAATGTTATTTCAAAAGTACCAAGACCAGTGCCAACCAAGGCATCCAATGCCCCAGCCTTAGGAAACTCAGGAAAAGCACACGTTGTTCTGGAACATGGCAGAGCTCTTTTCAGATCACGAGTCAGGCATCAGGGCAAGGATGGGTGTAGACTTGAGTTTTCCAAAGCAATAACTCCTTGAAACTATTTTACTATCGTAAAACCATCTGTCGTCCTTCCATTCTCCCTTGCTACATGTGGCCATTGTCCACCTTGCCCCGTTCTTCGTGGCCCTCCAAACCTCCCATTCCTCCTCTGCCTTCCAACGCCTCCTTGCTTTTGTCCCTCACTACATCACTTGTATAAGATGACCATTAAGTTTAAAACCTCCTGGAAAATTCTGCTGACTAGGGTACACCTCTAATCGTGGAAATGACACAGGTCTTGCAAGTTCCTGCCTCCATGTGCCACATTCCGTGTTTGTTCCTTATGTTCCCTCTTCCAGGAACACCTTCACTTGGCCAAACCTCATTCATCCTTCAGGGCCCAACTCAAATGTCCAATGGTAAATTTCCCCCGACCCTAGAGAGAGAAACAGAATGCTCTGTACTCTGGAGGGAAAATGTGCATGGACAGTCAGAAGAGCTTTTGTAACACTGTTTGATATTTATTTGTTTATATCACTGTTTCCCCTATTAAACTATGAACCTCTGAAGTCAGGTACCAAATGTTACCCATCTCTGTTTCCCTTACACTTATCAATGTCTAGAACATTGTAGATACTCAAAGATACCTGTTGAAATGTCCTGTTGTCTCATTGGTTCATTAATATGACAGATTCACAGGTAACATAAGCAAGACTTATTCTAATCAAAATTGGGTTACATACAAGGATAAATTTGAAGACTGGACAAGGTGGGTATTAAGTATTCAACTTTTCAACAAATTTGTATCAGGCTTCTACTATGGAGCCCACTGTACTGGATTCTATTTTCCCAACCTAACAGACTTCTTAACCATATAATTGAACAATTAATTATTATGCAATTTTAATGTACATGCAAAAGATAGCTACGGGGTGCGGTGAAAGCTTGTGATAAGGGGCATGCCCTAACCTGGGATAAGTCAAGAAAGACTTCTTCTCTGAGTTAGTGATGCTCAGGATGAGAGTAGAGGGAAGAGCAGACATTGCTAGGTGCAGGGCTGGGCATGAGGAGATGGAAGGAAATGGCATATGTGAGATACAAGATTCCCTAGAAAACTACACCAAGACTTCTGCTCGCCCCTCCAGATGGACTTGCCACACTCTTGCAACCTCCTAGGTGTCTAGAGAAGCTCACCTATAGGGATTCCACCAATGGGCTTTCATGCCTCCCGGCTTCAGGTTGATCAAGGCAAGGCACTGGCAGGAGAGTAGAGGGTGAGAGGAGAAGGAAATTATTTCCTCACTTCCTGACAGTTGGCTGTGGTTGGCTTTGACCCTCTACCCGGGGCCATGACTTCCATCAGGTCACCTCTGCATGAAGCTATTTCATCAGTTCTACAAGGGCTCACTCCACTTGTGCTTCAGACATAGAAGAGGTAACCGTTCACCAAGTCATTGTCCTTAGAGGACTGCACCATCTCATGCTGGGTTCTTCAAATCCTGTCCATGCCCTTGTAAATGGCCTCTTTATTAAAAACTCATTGTTACCCATTTTAATTTATGATATTTTCCTGTCAGAATGCTGACTGATAGAAAGACTAAATGAGAGGCTAGATCACACAGAGGATTTTTAATTATGATAAGGACTTGGATTTTCCCCTAAATGACCTGGAAGTCACTGAGGGGGTTTAAGCAGATGAGGTAGGTAGTGAAGTTCACATTTTTAAAAACCACTCTAACAGCTGGTATATAGAGAACAGTTGAGTGGAGTTGCAAGAGTAGAAGGAAGGAGTCCAGTTAGGAGGCAAGTACAGCCATGAAGAGGGCAAATGATGGCCCATAGTCAATGTTTTGAGACTGGCTACAGAGAGAGGTCCATACCATTTCTGTCCTTTATCGAGCCCATCTTTGCATGAAGTGTTCCCTTGGTATCTCTAATTTTCTTGAAGAGATCTCTAGTCTTTCCCATTCTGTTGTTTTCCTCTATTTCTTTGCATTGATCACTGAGGAAGGCTTTCTTATGTCTTGCTATTCTTTGGAACTCTGCATTCAAATGCTTATATCTTTCCTTTTATCCTTTGCTTTTCGCTTCTCTCCTTTTCACAGCTATTTATAAGGCCTCCCCAGACAGCCATTTTGCTTTTTTGCATTTCTTTTCCATGGGAATGGTCTTGATCCCTGTTTCCTGTACAATGTCACGAACCTCATTCCATAGTTCATCAGGCACTCTATCTATCAGATCTAGTTCCTTAAATCTATTTCTCACTTCCACTGTATAACCATAAGAGATTTGATTTAGGTCATACCTGAATGGTCTAGTGGTTTCCCTACTTCCTTCAATTTAAGTCTGAATTTGGCAATAAGGAGCTCATGATCTGAGCCACAGTCAGCGCCTGGTCTTGTTTTTGCTGACTGTATAGAGCTTCTCCATCTTTGGCTGCAAAGAACATAATCAAAAGATGGGCTTGATAAAGGAAAAAAATGGTATGGACCTAACAGAAGCAGAAGATATTAAGAAGAGGTGGCAAGAATACACAGAAGAACTGTACAAAAAAGAGCTTCACGACCAAGATAATCACAATGGTATGATCACTCACCTAGAGCCAGACATCCTGGAACGTGAAGTCAAGTGGGCCTTAGAAAGCATCACTACAAACAAAGCTAGTGGAGGTGATAGAATTCCAGGTGAGCTATTTCAAATCCTGAAAGATGATGCTGTTAAAGTGCTGCACTCAATATGCCAGCAAATTTGGAAAACTCAGCAGTGGCCACAGGACTGGAAAAGGTCAGTTTTCATTCCAATCCCAAAGAAAGGCAATGCCAAAGAATGCTCAAACTACCGCACAATTGCACACATCTCACACGCTAATAAAGTAATGCTCAAAATTCTCCAAGCCAGGCTTCAGCACCACGTGAACCGTGAACTTCCAGATGTTCAAGCTGGTTTTAGAAAAGGCAGACGAACCAGAGATCAAATTGCCAACATCCACTGGATCATCAAAAAAGCAAGAGAGTTCCAGGAAAACATCTCTTTCTGCTTTATTGACTATGCCAAAGCCTTTCACTGTGTGGATCACAATAAACTGTGGAAAATTCTGAAAGAGATGGGAATACCAGGCCACCTGACCTGCCTCTTGAGAAATCTGTATGCAGGTCAGGAAACAACAGTTAGAACTGGACATGGAACAACAGACTGGTTCCAAATAGGAAAAGGAGTACGTCAAGGCTGTATATTATCACCCTGCTTATTTAACTTCTATGCAGAGCACATCATGAGAAATGCTGGGCTGGAAGAAGCACAAGCTGGAATCAAGATTGCTTGGAGAAATATCAATAACCTCAGATATGCAGATGACACCACCCTTATGGCAGAAAGTGAAGAGGAACTCAAAAGCCTCTTGATGAGAGTTAAAGAGGAGAGTGAAAAGTTGGCTTAAAGCTCAACATTCAGAAAATGAAGATCATGCCATCTTGTCCCATCACTTCATGACAAATAGATGGGGAAACAATGGAAACAGTGTCAGACTTTATTTTTTCAGGCTCCAAAATCAGCACAGATGGTGATTGCAGCCATGAAATTAAAAGACGCTTACTCCTTGGAAGAAAAGTTATGACCAACCTAGATAGCATATTCAAAAGCAGAGACATTACTTTGCCAACAAAGGTCCGTCTAGCCAAGGCTATGGTTTTTCCAGTGGTCATGTATGGATGTGAGAGTTGGACTGTGAAGAAAGCTGAGCGCCGAAGAATTGATGCTTTTGAACTCTGATGTTGGAGAAGACTCTTGAGAGTCCCTTGGACTGCAAGGAGATCCAACCAGTCCATTCTAAAGGAGATCAGTCCTGGGTGTTCTTTGGAAGGAATGATGCTAAAGCTGAAACTCCAGTACTCTGGCCACCTCATGCGAAGAATTGACTCATTGGAAAAGATTCTGATGCTGGGAGGGATTGTGGGCAGGAGGAAAGGGGGACGACAGAGGATGAGATGGCTGAATGGCATCACCAACTCGATGGACGTGAGTTTGAGTGAACTCCGGGAGATGGTGATGGACAGGGAGGCCTGGCATGCTGCAATTCATGGGGTCGCAAAGAGTCGGACACAACTGAGCGACTGAACTGAACTGAACTGACAGAGAGAGGAAGGACATGGTACTAGGGGGAGCTAGGGAGCAATGAAAGTTGAGCAAGATCTTTAACACAATGCATGTTACTGCAACTGCAAGGCCTCATTGAGTAGAGAATAGACCTCAGACTCTTCATTCCGGCTGCCAAGACCACCCGGCCCTGGTCACTGATCTCCTTGCTTCCGTTCACCCCCTTGCTATGGCCCAGCTGAAGCAACAGTGTCCCTTGCACCTGATACACTCTGTCTGAAATGCTCTTAGTCACCCAGTTGTGTCTGACTCTTTGCAACACCACGATTGTAGCCCATCAGGCTCCTCTGTCCATAGAATTCTCCAGGCAAGAATACTGGAGTGGTTGAATCAGTTCTAATGAGGTGGATGAATCTGGAGCCTACTATACAGAGTGAAGTAAGTCAGAAAGAAAACCACCAATACAGTGTATTAGTGTATATATATGGGATTTAGAAAGATGGTAATGATGACCCTATATGCGGAGACAGCAAAAGAGACACAGATGTAAAGAACAGACTTTTGGACTCTGTGGGAGAAGGCAAGGGTGGGATGATTTGAGAGAATAGCACTGAAACATGTGTATTACCATATGTGAAATAGATGACCAGTCCAAGTTCAATGTATGAAAGAGGGCACTCAAAGCTGATGCACTGGGATGACCCAGAGGGATGGGATGGGGAAGGAGGTGGGAGGGGGCTTCAGGATGGGGAACACATGTACACCCATGGCTGATTCATGGCAATGTATGGGAAAACCCACCACAATACTGTAAAGTAATTAGCTTCCAATTAAAATAAATAAATTAATTTTTTTAAAAAAGAATACTGGAGTGGGAGTGGGTAGCCATTCCCTTCTCCAGAGTTTCTTTCCAACCTAGGGGTCAAACCTGGGTCTCCTGCATTGCAGGCAGACTCTTTACCATCTGAGCCACCAGGGAAGCAATGAGTTCTTCAGATCAGATCAGATCAGATCAGTCGCTCAGTCGTGTCTGATTCTTTTCAACCCCATGAATCGCAGCACGCCAGGCCTCCCTATCCATCACCAGCTCCCGGAGTTCACTGAGACTCACGTCCATCAAGTCAGTGATGCCATCCAGCCATCTCATCCTCTGTCGTCCCCTTCTCCTCTTGCCCCTAGGCCCTCCCAGCATCAGAGTCTTTTCCAATGAGTCAACTCTTCGCATGAGGTGGCCAAAGTACTGGAGTTTCAGCTTTAGCATCATTCCTTCCAAAGAAATCCCAGGGCTGATCTCCTTCAGAATGGACTGGTTGGATCTCTTTGCAGTCCAAGGGACTCTCAAGAGTCTTCTCCAACACCACAGTTCAAAAGCATCAATTCTTCGGTGCTCAGCCTTCTTCACAGTCCAACTCTCACATCCGTACATGACCACAGGAAAAACTCTCACCCAAATCCTACGTATCTCACAAAGTCCAGTTCCAAAGATAATCACAGCTAACAATTTCCGAGAACTTACTCTTTTCCAGGCACTCTGTTGCCAGCGTTCACTCATGTAATCCCCCTAGGTATGAAGTAGGGCTATCATTCACCCCCACTTTATGGATGAGGAATCCAAAGCTCAGAAAAATTAAGTGTCCACAGCCATATCACACTGGACTTGCACCCAGGCCTGCATGACTTTAGAAACCCTGTGTTTGATCCCAATTAACAACGCTTCTTATATAATCATAAATTTTATGGATAACATGAAATGACAGGCCATGTGCTAAACAATCCTTTAAATTGTTTTGTTCAACTCTTATAACAACTCTGTGAGTTAAAATTTTACTGTCATCTTTAGAGTATGAATCTAAAGAATAGAGAATAAGATACTTGCTAAAATGTGACCTCCACAAAACTCTGCCAGAAACCCACACTCTTGAAAACAATTTCTCCCTCCTCTGAAATCTGAGGCACTGAAATACATCTCGAATAGCATCACGGCCCTCTGTTTCATATGGTTGTTGGTTAGCATGTGTCATCTTTGTGTAATAGCCTATCATGGCAACCTGGGTCTGATTCTCTGTGGATCATCCCCAAAAGCACCTGCCCATGGTTCCTCCACAGGAATTTCCTAACAAGTCCTTGCTCCAAGTAAGCACTCACAAAATATTTAACAAATGAACACCAGAATGCCTACAGCATGCCACCAAGGAACTCAGCCACTGCTGAGGAGTGACAGAGTCCATCAGTGTTTGCTGAGACCACATGGCTGGGCTCTCCACCCAGGGTAGAGCCAGTTTTCTCTCAGCAGACTCTCTGGATCATATTCTACTAAAACATAGGGACCATGTACATTGCAGAATACTCAAAATTCTCCAAGCCAGGCTTCAGCAACACGTGAACCGTGAACTTCCTGATGTTCAAGCTGGTTTTAGAAAAGGCAGAGGAACCAGAGATCAAATTGCCAACATCTGCTGGATCATCAAAAAAACAAGAGAGTTCCAGAAAAACATCTATTTTTGCTTTATTGACTATGCCAAAGCCTTTGTGTGGATCACAATAAACTATGGAAAATTCTGAAAGAGATGGGAATACCAGACCACCTGACCTGCCTCTTGAGAAATCTGTATGCAGGTCAGGAAGCAACAGTTAGAACTGCACATGGAACAACAGACTGGTTCCAAATAGGAAAAGGATTACATCAAGGCTGTATATTGTCACCCTGTTTATTTAACTTCTATGCAGAGTACATCATGAGAAACGCTGGGCTGGAAGAAGCACAAGCTGGAATGAAGATTGCTTGGAGAAATATCAATAACCTCAGATATGCAGATGACACCACCCTTATGGCAGAAAGTGAAGAGGAACTAAAAAGCCTCTTGGTGAAAGTGAAAGTGGAGAGTGAAAAGTTGGCTTAAAGCTCAACATTCAGAAAATGAAGATCATGGCATCCGGTCCCATCACTTCATGGGAAATAGATGGGGAAACAGTGGAAACAGTGTCAGACTTTATTGTTTTGGGCTCCAAAATCACTGCAGATGGTGACTGCAGCCATGAAATTAAAAGACGCTTACTCCTTGGAAGGAAAGTTATGACCAACCTAGATAGCATATTCAAAAGCAGAGACATTACTTTGCCAACAAAGGTCCGTCTAGTCAAGGCTATGGTTTTTCCAGTGGTCATGTATGGATGTGACAGTTGGACTGTAAAGAAGGCTGAGCGCCAAAGAATTGATGCTTTTGAACTGTGGTGTTGGAGAAGACTCTTGAGAGTCTCTTGGACTGCAAGGAGATCCAGCCAGTCCATTCTGAAGGAGATCAGCCCTGGATGTTCTTTGGAAGGAATGATGCTAAAGCTGAAAGTCCAGTACCTTGGCCACCTCATGCGAAGGGTTGACTCATTGGAAAAAACTCTGATGCTGGGAGG
This sequence comes from Bos grunniens, assembly GCF_055505025.1. NCBI lineage: Eukaryota > Metazoa > Chordata > Mammalia > Artiodactyla > Bovidae > Bos > Bos grunniens. The sequence continues at coordinate 13,592,520 of NC_141190.1, forward strand.
GATTGGGGACAGGAGGAGAAGGGGACGACAGAGGATGAGATGGCTGGATGGCATCACCGACTTGAAGGACGTGAGTCTGAGTGAACTCCGGGAGTTGGTGATGGACAGGGAGGCCTGGCGTGCTGCAATTCATGGGGTCACAAAGAGTCGGACTCAACTGAGCAACTGAACTGAACTGTACTGAACCCTGCAGAACGGGGGGAAAAAAGGAATTAGATTTCTGTTTACTAGAAGTAGCTTTAGGGGTAATAAAAAGTATCATGGTCGTGGAGGGAGGGTTGTGAGTGTGAAGGTGTCACATTCAGCTCTGCTCGATACTGCCCTGTGATCTTGAGTCTATTATTAATAACAGTCCTTATCTATAAAATAAAAGTTTTAAGAACTATCTGCATGGGACATTATGGGGATTAAATAAGATGACACATGTAAAGCATCCATAGTAAGGTGTCTAAGCAGTAAATGGTACTTATGATTAAATGTGCAAATTTTAAGTAAGTGTACTATATGGAGTGCACTACATTTTAAGAGGGTCATTGCCATCAAGGAAATCTAAAAGAGGACAAGACAATTATTCTACATGTTGTTCAAGGAGCTAGAAGAGTTTGTGCTGGGAAGACTCAGAATTCTCAAGACACATTTTTTTTTTTTTCAATCTGTGAAATTCACATGTAGAAGAGAGTGAAGACTTTTCTGTTACTCCAAAGCTGAAATAGGACTGATGGTGATAAAGTCATAAAAAGTGACTTTATCATAAAAAGTCACAAAGTTTGGTTCAACATAAGAGAAAACTTTCTAACCACTCGGCTTTCCAACAATGGACTGGAAAACTAGTGATAGTTTGCTGACTGGACGTGCTCAGGCAAAGCCTAGAAGGTGTGTCAGGGATGCTGAAGGCAGCGTGCTTTGTGTGGGAGGCTGGATTCAACACAAGAAAGTTCCATTCCAATGAAAAGTTTCTGTCATTCTATTGTCCAGAAACTCAAATACACATTGGGAAGTTGGACTAGGAAAGAGCCAAGGATTCTGTGCACTACATTGTTAATTCTGGAATGGCACAAATTAATCTATCAGCTGCAATGATTTGGTTCCACTCACATTCATGTAGACTTCTATCTCTGAATACCTACAAAGATGACTCAGGGCTGTCATGCTGGCATCTCTGCAAACAATAGACTCATAGTTCCCTAAAGGCAGATGGGACCTAGGAGATATTTTAATCCAACTTCTGATCAAATGTCCTTGGTCAGGAGAGGAATCCCCCATTCCTTAGTGAATTAGCAATGGACACACACATCCTAAACAGTGGAGAGAAACACGTAAGCTGATAGTCACGAACACCCATATTTCAGGCGCCTCACACCAAGTATAAACTCTCTTTAATCCTTTCACTCATAAAACACGTATTTAGTCCCTAATCTAAGCAAACTAAGGGCCAGGGATGACTCTATATTCAAAATGAACTATTCTCATATCCTACCCTTTAGACTCTCCCAGAGTTGAAACATGTATATAAATTACTAAGTTAAAAATTAGAAAGTAGGGGCGTTGTGAGGGAGATCCAGGTAGAGTGATCTGAGAATAAGAGGAAAACCAGTTCCCTCTGCTGAGGCAATAGGAAAAGGCTTCCCAAAGCATGTGAGCCTGGTCACAGAGGAAAGCTAGGACTTGGCAGAGATGGAGAAAGAGGATGTTTCAGACAAAGGAGCCAGAGGAATTTAAGGGACAGAGTTGCAGGATGTATGTGTTTGTATTAAGTAGATCACTTAAAGTAAGGGAGAAGAGTGTACATGAAGTTAGATCACTGCTGCTGCTGCTGCTAAGTCGCGTCAGTCGTGTCCGACTCTGCGCGACCCCAGAGACAGCAGCCAACCAGGCTCCCCCGTCCCTGGGATTCTCCAGGCAAGAACACTGGAGTGGGTTGCCATTTCCTCCTCCAATGCATGAAAGTGAAAAGTGAAAGGGAAGTCTCTCAGCCGTGTCCGACTCTTAGCGACCCCATGGACTGTAGCCTACCAGGCTCCTCCATCCATGGAATTCTCCAGGCACGAGTACTGGAGTGGGGTGCCATTGCCTTCTCCGAGTTAGATCACTAAGGATCCTTAAAAGCTGCCTTAAGAGATTTGAACTTTCCTGGAATTCCCTGGCAGTCCAGTGATTAGGACATGGTGCTTTCACTGCCAGGGCCAGGGTTCTGTCCTTGGTAGAGGAACTAAGATCCCTCAAGCTGCATGGTGCAGCCAGAAAAAGAAAAGTTTAAGTTTGAACTTTCTGCTGTGGATAATAAGATGCCTTTGAAGGCCTTGAGCAGGGAGCATGTACCTAGTAACTCACATGTATGTGAACGCGTATAATTCTTACAACAAGCCCATGAGCTGGTGTTAACCATAATCCCATTTTACAGATAAAGTTCACACTCATTCTCTACACCAAGTACACTCCCTGATGACTTTGCTAAACACAGTGACAAAATGCACCATATCCACTAGGCCAAACTCCAAATTATAAACAGCAGGATTATTTTATATAATAACACTTTTTTGACCATACCTTTGAAATTCAGATTGTGTGAAAAATCAGCTAGGAGTGAGGTTGGTGTTTGCAAGAAGAAGGCCATAGAACTTGAGGGCTTCTCCTCAGGACAAACATCCTCACGTCCCCATTACAAGGCTGGCCAAATCAAATGATCACGGGGTCAGTTTTATCCTCAAGTGGCCTCTCCTTCCTCACCTAAGGGATCATGTGGGCAGAATGGCCAGAGCCTTGTTTGGAATAAGTTCCAAGAACAGAACTGGTCATAAATGGCTCTCACAACCACATTTTGTGAGAGACTCAAGCTGATAGCCTGCATTTGCCTTCTGATTGTCCACCTGGGGAGCCTTGCTATATATGACCAATAAGAAGCTTATTAACCAGTTTTTTACATTACATGTTTCGTGTCTTGTCTCAGGAAATTTTAAATAGGGACCCATCTCCCCGGCCATTCAGAATTCACTTCTAGATGGTCCCGTGCCACAGCCCAAGTGAATGTGCTCAGTGAGTTCATATTTTTACAACTGAACGTTCTGATGAAATATAAATGGAACTTGAGTCTGTGAGCTATTTGTATCAATCAGATTAAGTGGGACTCCTAGGAAATGAAGTCCAATGGTGTCAGGCACACAAAGGCATGGACAGTGGACATTGTTGTGAGTGGGATGATGAGTGTCGGGGACCCACAGGGGCCAAATCACAATAAGGGAAAGAATTGTGGGGTCCCCAGGAGAAAATCCACCATAAGAAAAGAAAGAGTCAAACTGCATGTGTTGGTCTTGGCAAGAGGACCTGAGGTGAGAGGGGAGAAATGATTTCAGGCATGCCATGGCAGCTGGTACTTGTACTCTCCCTCTCCAGCACCCTACATGGGAGGGAATGTATAACGCTAAAAGAGTTGTGGCACCACGCTACCTTGCTATGCAACCCCTCTGCTGCTGCTGCTACATCACTTCAGTCGTGTCCGACTCTGTGCGACCCCATGGATGGCAACCCACCAGGCTCCTCCGTCCCTGGGATTCTCCAGGCAAGAACACTGGAGTGGGGTGCCGTTGCCTTCTCCGTGCAACCCCTCTAACAGAACCTAATTCCAAAAAGAAGTCATTTCCTAGTCCATCCGTCCTTGAGTGAAATTGTGAGAACCTGCCCTGAATGAGACAGCAATGGTGGCAGTGTTCTGTTGGTGATCGGCTAGAGTTTCCAGAGCAAAGCGCAGGAAGCAGGCTGCAGAGGCAGCAGCCCCAGGAGAGTGTGCAACAGGCCAGAGGCAGATCAAATCAAGAGCATGAGTCACAGCGCGAGGGGGAGTGACATCAGCACCACAGATAGTATGTATGAATCAGACAAGCCTGTGATCCAGTGAGACATCCTGTGGATGCCATGAGACACCCACGTAGCTTCTCTAGCTTCTAGAAAGGAGAGGGAATCACAAAAAATTAGGGAAGCAAAAACAGGTACATACATACCATTCAGGATACAGTTTGCTATATCTTTGTAGAGACCTTGCCCTTGTTTCGAAGTTTACTGTGTCTGATAGTGATACTGATATAGCCACTCAAGCTTTCTTATGATTAGTTTTTTCATGGCATATCTTTTTTAATCATTTTACTTTTAATCTATGCCTTTTTAAATTATTATCTATGTAACACTATCGATCTGTTAGATCCAACATAATGATTTATAATTTGTATTTGTATATTTCCATACATTACAAAATGATCACCACGATAAGGATAGTTACCATCTGTCACCATTCAAAGTTATTATAACATTCTTGATTGTATTTCCTATGCTGGTTAGTTCATCCCTGTGATTCCATTCATTTTGACTGGAAGTTGTACCTCTTCATCTCCCTCACCTATTTTACTCAGCTTCCCCACGCCCCTTTCCTCTGGCTACCACCTGTTTGTTCTCTGTATCTACGGATATATTTCTGTTTTATTGTGTTCGTTCACTTGTTTTATTTTTTAGATTCCACATATGAATGAAATCATAATATGGTATTTGTCTTTGATTAATTTTATTCAGCATAATACACTCAGGGTCCATCCATGTTGTCACAAATGACAAGAAATCATTCTTTTTATGGCTAAATAAACATATATGTACGGCTGAACACATATGTATGCTACATAGTGTGGTTATACATATACATTATATATGTATATATATATACACACACTACCTTGGCTATTCTGAATAATGTTGAAAATTTGTTTTTGTTTTCTTTGCAAAAACATCCAAAAGTGAGATTCCTCAATTATATGGTAGTCTGTTGTTAATTTGTTTAGGATCCTCTATACTGTTTTCCTCAGTGTCTACACTAATCTATGTCTCCAGCAAAAGTGCACAGAGGCTCTCTTTCCTCCATACCCTCACCGGCACTTAATCACTGAAGTGATTATCTTCTGTTCTGCAATGTTTAACGTCGTGTTAACCCCTCTAGTGAATCTTTCATTTCAGGTATCGTGTTTTTCATCTCTAGAAGTTCTATTTCTTGTTCTTTTTGTATCTTCAGTTTCTCTTCTCACTATCCTCATGTTTTCCTTCAAATACTGGAACCTATTTATATTAGTGGTTTCGATATCTTTGCTCTTTTTATCATCCCTATCATTTCTGGATCTATTTCTACTGAGTGCTTTTCCCCCTGGTCACAGGTCACATTTTTCTTCTCCTTGGAATGCCTAGTGGTTTTTTTATTGGATGCTAGTTACTATAATTTTAAGTTTCAAGTGACTAGAAACTTAGTCACAAAGCACGAGGCTTTGTTCTGCTGAGCAGAATATCATGTTCTAAAGTCGTACGGTCTGCAGGTTTTGTGGATGGCCATATCACTCTACATACTGCTTTTTAAATTCATCCATGCTTTTGCGTGTTTCAGTAGTTTGTTCCTTTTTATTGCAGAATCGTATTCCATCACATGGGTGTACCACAATCTGTTTATCCATTCATGAGTGTGTGGACTTTTAGAACTTTTGGTCTAGTTTTGGACTTGGAGATAGAAGGAAGAATTAGATAAACAATATACTGCCCTCAATTTTCTGTTATTTACTTCTTTCAACTCCTCTCCTACGTACAAGAATCACGTTTTTAAAAATTATTATCGTTTGGCTAAACCTGTAGAATGTACAACACAAAGAGTGAAACCTAACGTAAGCTGTGGATTTCAGTTACTAATAATCCATCAGTATTGGTTCATCAGCTGTGACAAATGCAGCGCATCAGTGTGAGATGTTAACAATAAAGGAAACTGAGAACGAGGGATATAGGGACGCCATGCTTTCTGCTCAGTTTTTCTATAAACTTAAAACTGCTCTGAAAAAGAAAGTCCATTAATTTAAAAAAAAAAAAACCTCAAAAGAGAAAAGAAAAAAAACTTTAAAAAGCTCTGATTTCCTAGGTGAAAACTTTCCAAATACTAAATTGCGATTGCATTACTACTCCTGGCAGCAGACAACTAGTGGCTTTTTTCCCTTTTACAGCAAAAAGGCTTCAGCTGCATCTCTTTTTGGCCCAAGTATACTAAACAGTAATGATAAAATGCCTGGTCAGGTATAGAAAAGGTGTCTTGTTACCTATATTTTTAATTATGTTTGCTTTTATATTTGTTGGTTGCAACAAGTATAAATTAGTAGTTGCAAGGAAGTTTGGGGCTATCTTCCAGGTAGAGGCTAATTGTCTAAACAAAGTACCCCATTGTCTTCGTTGCTGGGTTTCCAAAGCCACCCCAGCATACCCAGGTTACAAAATTCTTCTTGGATTGAGTGACACTCACATAAGGCTCAGTTCTTTTCATATTTGTTTATTTAACAAATATTTAATGAGTATCCACTACGCCAGTCATCTCACTAGGTTCTGGAGACAGAGTGGAGAATACAGTGGACAATGTCCTTGTCCTCAGGGAACTTATATTTTAGTGGGGAGGGGAGAGGATAAACAGTTAAGTATAATTTTTCATTTATAACAATTAGGCAAAGCTGAAGCTGAGTGCTATGAAGAAAAGATAAGTAGGATAAGGAGATATAAACAGTTTGGAAGAAAGTTTCTTTGTTCATTTCATGAGTGGATTACTGAGGATCCCTTTGAGAAGGTGATAAAGATAGCTGAATGAAATGGGGAGAGGGAGGAGCATGCCATAGCCAGCATTCTTGTAGGGAGAATACCATAGAACTTGGCCTGACAGTAAAAGAAACTATCATATGGTTAATTTTCAGGATTGAGCTGCAGGTTGTTTAATACTCTTCAGGTACATTTGTCCGATGCTTAATTTTATTTATTTATTTTGAACTAGGAATAAAGTTTCATATTTTATTAATAGAGGAGCCCCATCTTTCCAGGCATGATTGATTATTGATAATAATGAACCAGTAATTAAAATTTTAACTGGAAGTGAACTGTCCCTAAGAGAAAAATCAGTCAGCAGTCACTCAATTTTCCCTTCTTCTACTAAGTTTTTTTATAGAGAAATTAAAGTTTAAGTTACAAGAGTGTCTGATATTTGACCATCTTTGAAGATGGGAAACTTCCATTTTAAAAACAGTGAGGGCTATTTTCTATTCAAAATTAAACCTCATTAACATTTTGGTGTTTATTATCCTGAGTTTTTTTTCTATACAGAGTATAGAAAAAATTTTCACCTTAAAATAGGATTATTAATACATTTTCCATATGTCTTTCTTATTCACTAATATATGGTGCCTATTATTCCTTTTCATTAAATATTCTTCTAAACATCATTTTTAATCATAGAAATAGTTGAGAATCTATTGTCTCCCATTCTCACTTACACTGGATTTTATCTTTTACTCTTTTGCTAATTCGGAGGATGAAAAAATATTTCCATTTTTATACTTTTGATTACTAGAGAAGTTGAACTTTTTCATGTTTATTGGTCCTTTTTCTATTTTTTCCCCTATCTTTTCTACCAAAGTACTTCCATTGAGTTATAAAAATTTTTTACGTTAGAGTCATTAACATTTTTGTCATGTATATTACAAATATATTTCCAAAAATATGTTATTGTGCTAGATTTTTCATTTTGTTGGGCTTCACTGATAGCTCAGTTGGTAAAGAATCTGCCTGCGATGCAGGAGACCCTGGTTCAATTCCTGAGTCGAGAAGATCTGCTGGAGGAGGGATAGGCCACCCACTCCAACATTGTTGGGCTTCCCTTGTGGCTCAGCTGGTAAAGAATCCACCTGCAATGCGGGAGACCTGGGTTCGATCCTGGGTTGGGAAGATCTGCTGGAGAAGGAAAAGGCTACCCACTCCAGTATTCTGGCCTGGAGAATTCCATGAACTGTATAGTCTGTGGGGTCACAAAGTGTTTGACACGACTGAGCGACTTTCACTTTTAATTTTGTTAATAGAATTTTTACCCACAAAAGTTTGACATACAATTTTTTTTTTGGTTTTTTATCTATTGCTTGTTTCTTCACCATGATGCCTTGAAAAAGACCTGAAGAGATTGTGAGGGGGAAAAAACCTGACTTGACTGACACGTCTGGAGAAGGGAGAGAAAAAAATATTAAGCCAAGTGTTCTAAGGAGTAGACAGACATGGTCTTAATTCCATCTCAGTCATTAGCTAACAACTAATTGCTGCTGCTAAGTCACTTCAGTTGGGTCCAACTCTGTGCGACCCCATAGACGGCAGCCTACCAGGCTCCGCCATCCCTGGGATTCTCCAGGCAAGAACACTGGAGTGGGTTGCCATAATTAGGCAAGTGTAAATCTCTCAGAGCCAGTTTCCTCTTCTGTAGACTAAGGAAAATAATTCTTTCCCAGCAGAGTTGTTGTGAGGACTAGGTTTTTAAAATTTAAAGTTACCTCCCTTGAGAGATAGTGGACACTCAGTAGGTTCTAACTATGACTAACAGAAAAGGCATCCCAAACCAGTACTTCTCAGATGTTAATGTCCATGTGAATCACAGGGTGTCTTGTTGAATGCAGATTCTGGTTCAGTGTACCTGAGACAGAGTCTGAGGGTCTGCATTTCCAACTCCCAGATTCTGCTGATGCTGGTTGAAGATTCTAGAGTCTTCTGACAATGGGACTCCCTAATGAGGAATATTTAAGAACCAACTTAACAATTGATGTCTATTTTCAAAAGAACTGTGACTCTTAGAACTACACAGAATTTGGAAGATGGAAAAGAAAGCTATCCCACTGAGGATGGAACTTGAATCTAGAATTATCTTAACCAAGTTAGTGTTTCACCAGATGAAATTTAATTACAGTCCCTGTTACTATCCAGGGAAGCCAAACCTCATTTGGTTAGAAAATTGTGCTTTAAGAATAAACTAAAAGATTTGGTGATCAAAGGAATTCCCTGGTGGTCCAGTGGTTAGGACTCCAAGCTCTCACTGCCAAGGGCCTGGATTCAATCCCTGGTCAGGGAACAAAGAGACTACAAGCCATGTGGTCAAAGAGAGAGATCTAGTGGTCAAGTTTTCTCAATGACCTCCTTCCCCTAAAACCCACCTAAAACATCCAAAAAAGGAAACAACAACCAAAAAATTGAGGCATTACAGGCAATAAATTGCAGTACTCTGCACACATCTTGCCACAGTGCAGTGTTTCCCAGCCTTGGTCAGTCAGGAGCATTTGCTCCCACTTGTAGCTCCTCAGAGAGTTCATGGAAGGGGGTGGAAGAAGCCCAAGCAACTGTATCTCTAGGCAGAAATGACTTGGGAATGCCTGCCTTCCTGCATTCGCCTCCTTTCTTTTCAGTTTAGAATTCACAGCAAACAGGAGTTAAGTGAACCTAGTGAACAAAGGTTCTGCTGTGAAAAGGACCGGATGACACTCAGGCCATGGAACCTTGAGCAGTTTACCCATCCTCCTCGAGTTTGATTTTTTTCTCAACTGTAGAACAAGAACTGTGAAAGCCCCTACATATGGTCACTACAGACACCAGTAAAGTAATCCATGTGACTGCCACTTGTAAACTGAACTCAAGTGTGATGTCCATAAATGCATGCCTTCACTGAATAAAGGCATCAAGATTGTTCCATGGGGTTTTTTAGTGTTGGATTTTATCCTTTTAGCAAGGAGGAGTCAGTAAACTAAACGTCAAGTTGCAATAAAACCTGGCTGTAAATCCAACTTTGCTTTTTCTTGTTTGAGTCACTCAGGGAAAGATGGCAACCTTCCAGATCTGTTATCTCCACTGTAGAACTCTTTGCTCCCCTCTCAAAGAGGTGGGATGCATTGTAAAGGATTAAACTTGAGGTGTCTTGTAAGCTCTAAAGCTCCATACACATTGTATGATGCCTGCCTATGCAGGAGCTGGAAAGGGCAAAGCCTCTGTTTTCAGATCCAGTAATATCCTCACCCTGTCCCACTTAATCTTTGCCCCCCAGGGTTCAGAGGATCTGCGTCTGAGCCATGACTTTTTATCAGCAGTTAAAGGAAAACCAAGAGCACTCAGAGTTCCTGGGGGCAATGGTCAGTCCCCTGGGGTGGAATCGATGGGCGGCTGCTGCTCAGTAAACAAAGAGGTTGGCCCACTGTCCTCCGGCCTGGCGTCTTTGCAGGTTCCCAAGAGTTCAGTGATGGAAGGGGCCACATGTTCTCCTCAGTGCTGCTGGCTGAAACTGTCATTAGGCATCAGATTTCAAGAGTGGAATAGTAGAATCTGTGCCTTGGAAGAACCGGATTTGGATTTCTGCAGTCGATCACTGACTTCCCAGGTGGCGCTGGTGGTAAAGAACTCGCCTACCAGAGCAGGAGACATAAGAGATGTGGGTTTGATCCCTGAGTTGGGAAGATGCGCTGGAGGAAGTCATGGATACCCATTCCAGTATCCTTGCCTGGAGAATCCCATGGACAGAGGAGCCTGGCAAACTACAGTCCATAGGGTCGCAAAGAGTTGAACAGGACTGAAGCAACTTCCACACACGCACACAGAGTTGAGCAGAGGCTTGTTAAGAGCCTAAGAGTAGGAGAAAGCCTTACAAGATGAAACCGCTCACAATGATTAGAAGTGGGGAAGTGAGAACAGCCGTCTGGGAAGATAAAGAACACCACTCAGAGACGGGAGTTGGAATGAGAGATGGCAAGCAGAGACGGCAAGCAGCCAGGAAGAACCAGGCAAGCTCCAGTGAATGGCGCTCAGCAGTGAGGTCTGGAAGAGGTAAGCTAAGGAAACTCTTACCCCAAAAGAACTGCCTCCAGACACTTACATTTACGATTTTTTCAAAGTTTTGCTCATTCCAAAACCTGTGAGAAATACGATATCACATTTATTTATAAACCTAAAAATGATCCCTGCATTCCCTTTCAAGACATATTAAACAGGATGAGCCTCGGAAAAAAAAAAAAAACTACTGGGTACATCTTGAGGATGAAGATCTAGTTGTTAAGAAAACTATCACTTTAAATTAATGTTTCTCAAACTTTAGCTAGTATCAGGATTATCTGGAGGGCTCATCAAAACACTGAGTGCTGGACCACACCTCCAGTTTCTGATTCATTAATTAGATCTGGGGTGAGGCCTAAGACTTTGCATCTCTTACAATTCCTAGGTGATGCTGAAGCTGTGGGTCCCACAGAACACATTTGAAAACCACTGACCTAGTTAGAGGGGGATCTTTGGGAGAGAAATAAAAATGCAAAGCATCTCTAGTGGCAAATGCACTCCCTCATCATTAACCTTCCAATCTTTTAAGCTGAAGTTACGAAATATCACCCCTCCCAAGCACATCACTTGGCTAACTAGTCAGTTTCTCACTCTGTTTTGGCTAACTACTCTGTGGAAGTAGTCACAGACATCCCGAAGGTCATCTGAAAATGGAATTACAGAACGGTTCCCAGAACCAGAACCACAGCATGAGGTGGAGGTCACCTGAATGCTCTTAGGGGGTGGTGACATTTAGATCTGTCCCCTGTGGGGACAGGCCTGTGAAGGGCTTGTCCACTTCCCTTGGACGACGCTTCCAGCTGTGGTACCGAAATCTTGCTCTCTGAACCCCAGGTTAGAGAATTCATAATGCATTTAAACATTCAGGAAACCATCCCTCTCAGTACTATGTAGAATCTCCTTTCTGAGGAGACAGACTCAGATGTGGGATATTCCAGATCATTGCTTCCCATCAAAAATAATATGAGCCACAAATAGAACTTTAAATTTTAAAAGTAAACTAAGCAGATGAAGGTACTTTTAATATATTTATTTAATCCAGTATATAAATATCACTGCAATATATAGCCACTGTAAAAAAAAAAAAAAACAGATATTTTACATTCTTTTCTTACACTATCTTGGAAGTCCAGGGAGCATATCATAGCACATCTCAAATGCTCGATAGTCACATATGGCTAGGGCTTCCCTTGTGGCTCAGCTGGTAAAGAATCCGCCTGCAATGCGGGAGACCTGGATTTGATCCCTGGGTTGGGAAGATCCCCTGGAGAAGGAAAAGGCTACCCACTCCAGTATTCTGGCCTGGAAAATTCGTCCATGGGTTTGCAAAGAGTCAGACACACAAAGAGTCAGACAAGACTGAGCCACTTTCACTTTCCCGCACTGGGCAGAGTAATTCCAGATGACATTTTCTTGATAAATTGAATTTGCCTTTGATCTTATCAGCACCAACTACTTCTAATAATTATTTTCCCTTAAGCCATCAAACTCCATCAGACTCCCAAGACTCTCCCCAGTCTGCTGCCCCTGAGAGTGGCTCCCTCTCCAGAGAGCAATTGCTCCCAAGTGTCCATCCTCCTCCTCTTCCATAGAAATGGCAATTTTAGCCAGACCTGTGGCCACCGAGAATAAACACCATTCTCCCTTGCAGCTAGGTGAAGTCGTGAAACTACTTTTTGGTCAGTGAAACGTAAACATGAATTTATGCAGCACATTCCAGGAACCTTCTTGAAGCAAGAGCTGCCCTCACTCTTTTCTCATCTTCACCTCCTTCTTCCTGGTGACTGGAATGAAAACCTTATGTCTGGAATTATTGCCACCCACTTTATTACCATAAGATGACCTTGGCAATGGAGGCTTCACAACAGCCTAGGAACCCAGATTCTGGGGACTTTATAGAGCAGAGCCTATGTCCCAACTTTAAAGTGAGAGAGAAAAGAAGGCCATGTTATTTATACAGCTGATAGGCTGACCTTAACTCATCATACCTAACTCACATGCCCACCTGTGCATCCCTGGCTTGTAAACGTGTCACAGGTGGAGATCCCTGGGAAAGAGGAACTAACAGATGCAGTGTGCATTTTTAGCACAAAATAAAATAATAAATCAAGTGCTTACTTTAACCGGCCTTATGTTAAGTATTAATATTTATCCTTTTCAATGCTTACAACAATCCCTTTGTATAAATAAGGAAATTTAAGAGATGTTAAGTGACTTGTCCAAGATCACACAGCAAGGAAATGGTGAAACCAGGATCTGAATCCAGGTCTCGATGGCTTCATAAACCATCTTTGCTAGATGCGGCCTTATTGGTAGAGTCTGGTCCATACAATAGGAGGGAAAATGGGACACAAGTCCAGTGTTACAAAGTCAACAGAAGTACTGAATTTAAACTCAAATTCATACCCTTATCCCAGCAAGATTCAATCAATAAAAATGTGAGTCAGCTGTTCTGAGCACTCTGCAAAGCACTTTAGGAGATGAGGAACATCACTTTAAGCCAATTCCCCTAAAATTCAGCTCCCTGTGAGGGCTCTCACACCTGTCCAGCTATTTTTGTCATCACTTTAGCACTCTCAGGATTTAAAAATGGATCTACCTAGGGTAAAACGTCTGACTTATTACATTTCTATTAAGTCTGAACTAAATATACATCCTTTTTAAGAATGGCAGGTTTGAGAATACCTTTGAGTGAAATGAAGCGCAAGGAGACTTTTAGAACAAACTTGAGCCAGAAGTCAGAAGAATTTTCTTTTTGCATATCTCAACTCTTTTTCAGATGATGGAGAAGGCAAAAGGCCAAGAGTGAAACTCCATAGAGAAGCTGGGTGAAGAACATGTGATTCTCAAATTCAAATCTGTTGTCAGTAAAAGCTGGAGAGAAACACCTGGCTTCAAGCAAGCCAGTGCCTCAGCTTCACAGAGAACCTCCTGGAAGGGGGCCAAATGAGAACTGTCTGTGAGGGGTGACGAGGCTCCAGTCCACAAGAGAATGCAACACGCAGTGAGAGCCTAAAACCTCTGAAGAAGATACCTCGTCCTTCATTACTCTCTAAACTCAGTGTGCGAGACGCGATGGGGCCTGGTGTCAGTGACAGACAGCTGTGCAGAGGCTGGCTGCATTATCAGCAACTCTCTGAATGTGCTTCCCCAAAAGAATATTCCCATCCTGGCAAAGGAAGCCAAGATCCAGACACTCATAAAGAAAATCAACGATGGACTAAGGGGAACCGTCTCCAGAAAGGTCTAAGAAAAGGATGTGGTCGGAAGACACTGACTGACTGGCAGACACTCCTGCCTCTGAGGAGGGGAGCCCGCACTAAAGGATCTCCCGCTCTCACTGAGGGAGCGAGTACTACGGTGGTAATCACTGCAGCCAGGAAGCTGTGCTGGCCGTCTGGACCAGAACTGCAGCCAATGCCAGGATGATGGAGGCAACAGAATCCCCCCAGGAGACTCAGGGTGTCCAGTGAGGTGTGGTCCATGCATGACAGAAGCCTCCCCACAGACACAGATGATGGGGTCACTTGTAATTCCATGCTGGATGAGCCTGGGTTCCTGAGAAACAAGGGAGAGTGAGTGCTGCCTCCTTGTTCCCTGCCTGCAGTTTTCCAGTGTGTTGTGCCCCATGCATTCAAAGGAATGACGTGTTAAATGAAAATTAACAGTGAGATTAGTACACCAGGAAAAATCACACATCTGTGATTGTAGTACACTCCGCTCTTTCTGCTCCCCCGGCTCTGGACTGGTGGGCTGTAGATGACACAGAAAGGTGTCTGTTTTGGGTTGGGATACAGATGCTTATGTTTTAAAAGGGGGAAACATGGGGCTTCCTTGACAGTCCAGTTGTTAAGACTTGCCTCCCGACGCAGGAGGTGTGGGGTTGATTCCTGGTCAGGGAGCTAAGATTCCCCATATCTCACTGTCAAAAAACCAAAACAAAACAGAAGCAATATTATAACAAATTCAACAAAGACTTTAAATGGTCCACATTTTTTAAAATATCTTTAAAATATTTTAAAAATAAAAAGGGAAAGATGTTTCATAAGTTATCATTCATCCCAGATAAGAAGATGAAAATGTCATTCATATTACCAAATGATTTCCCTTATGAAATGGTAAAAATGGCCTCAACAGCTTCTAATGGGACCATCTTCAGCTGAACAGTGTGAAGATGTGAGTGAGGAGTCATTTAGTTTGCTTCCTGGCTGGATTTCCCTCTTTAGATACAGATCACCTTAGGAGCTGCTGTCTTCTAACTATGATGACTCCGAACTGTTGAGTATTTTAAGCCAAAGCAGTTATTCCCACCTCCCCACCCAAAACATACAATTCTTAACTTGAACACTATTGTTTTGTATTTTTCTAAGTATCTTGAGACTTCAGTGGTTTGGTTATGGGCTAAAAATACAAGGCAGCTGCAGTAGCCTTTCCACTTGTAACTGTTTTATATCTTTCAGTTGCTAAAAAAAACAAAAAACAGAAATAGTTTAAGGCTGCTTCCCAATCATAACTAAATATGTTGGATTTACAGTGTGTATATAAAATAATTCATCAACTGTTGTATTTGGGCTTCCCTGGAAGCTTGGACCGTAAACAGTAAAGAATCTCCCTGCAATGCAGGAGACCTGGGTCGGGAAGATCCCCTGGAGAAGGGAATGGCTACTGACTCCAGTATTCTTGCCTGGAGAATTCCATGTACAGAAAAGCCTAGTGGGCTACAGTCCATTGGGTCGCAAATATGTTGCATTTAAAATGTACATATAAAGCAATTCCGGAGAAGGCAATGGCACCCCACTCCAGTACTCTTGCCTGGAAAATCCCATGGATGGAGACGCCTGGTAGGCTGCAGTCCATGGGGTCGCTAAGAGTCAGACACGACTAGGCGACTTCACTTTCACTTTTCACTTTCATGCATTGGAGGAGGAAATGGCAACCCACTCCAGTGTTCTTGCCTGGAGAATCCCAGGGACGGGGGAGCCTGGTAGGCTACCGTTTGTGGGGTCACACAGAGTCGGACACGACTGAAGTGACTTAGCATAGCATAGCATAGCATAAAGTAATTCATCAACTATTGTATTTAGGTGATTATATTCATTGCATGCAAGTTATTAACATTCTGAGCTCAAAGTAGGCTTAAGTCAAAAATGGTGATTTCTTCTGCATGATTCATTTTAATTTTTTTCTGTGCTACCTAAATGTATAAGCAGCATAGCAACTGAGCCACATTCTGACTCTTGCAATATCTTCTCCACAAGAAGCATTGCCTCTACAAGAGTCTCTGAGGACAGGAGAATACTGCTGTGTCAGGGTTCACCTCAGTGTTTAAAACAAATGTTAACAAAAATGGTAACGCAGGGATGCATGGAGCTAACATCTGAAACTATACATCCTCTGAAAGTTTATCAATGCTACTAAAAAGCAGCTTATCCAAAGAGGCACTGATAGAGCAAACAGCTAGCAGAAATAAAGTAGTTTTGTTTTTTCTAACATTTATTGAATACGTATTCAGAGCAAGGCCAGGGCCTATCACATGAGAGTTTCACAAAAGCACTATGACAACATTATTTTTAATTTACAGTTATCTGAAGGGTTTAGAAGTTATTAACTTAACCAAGGTCTCTCTGCTTGGAAATGGAAGATGCCAGCCAACTTCCAGGCTTCTTTTATATGAGACAGGAATAAGTAACTCTAAGGTGGTTTAAGGAATAAATAATGGCATAATGTGCTTTCTGTTACATGTAGCTGAAATTAGCTATAACTGTTATATTTACCCAATAACAAGGAATTTCTGATACTAATGTGGTTCAAGCCCCAATCCAAACACTAGGATAATATGCCCTAAAGTGAAAGTGAAGTGAAAGTCACTCAGTTGTGTCCAACTCTTTGTGACTCATGGAATTCTCTAGGCCTGAATACTGGATTGGGTAGCCTTTCCCTTCTCCAGGGGATCTTACCAACCCAGAATCGAACCCAGGTGTCCCACATTGCAGGTGGATTCTTTACCGGCTGAGCCATAAGGGAGGCCCGAAATATACCCTAGCAGACATTCCAAACATCTGTGATCATAATGTACTCCTCCCAGTGTACATCCCTGGTGGCTTTCCCTGTGGCTCAGTCAGTAAAGAGTCCACCTGCAATGCAGGAGACCCAGGTTCAATCCTTGGGTCGGGAAGATCCCCTGGAGAAGGAAATAACAATCCACTCCAGTTTTCTTGCCTGGAGAATCCCATGGACAGAGGAGCCTAGCGGGCTACAGTTCATGGGGCCGCAAGAGTCAGACACAACTGAGCGACTACACTACCACCACCTCGTGTGCAATAAAGAAGAACAATCAATAACCATCTGGTAATACAAAAGGTGTATGACAGGGGAAAAAATCCCACGAGACCTTGCTTAGTGTTCCAAGGACTTTTATAGGTACAGTGTTTAGGTACTACATTTTTTCCCCAACCCTGAAACTGACACACAGGAGTAATAAATATGAAGTATTTAATAATACTTATAATAATACATAATAACACGGAAGTAATAAATATGAGTGTGCTTAAAAACTTTTCAGTAGGTCTGTAGGGAAAGTTATTTCACTCATTTATTCAGTCCAGGACTCGCTGAAGCTGAAACTCCGATACTTTGGCCACCTGATGCGAAGAACTGACTCCTTGGAAAAGACCCTGATGCTGGGAAAGATTGAAGGCAGAAGGAGAAGGGGGCGACAGAGGATGAGATGGTTGGATGGCATCACTGACTTGATGGACATGAGTTTGAGCAAGCTCCAAGAGTTGGTGATGGACAGGGAGGCCTGGCATGCTGCAGTCCACGGGGTTGCAAAGAGTCGGATACAACTGAGCAACTGGACTGAACTGAATCAGCCCAGGGAAGCTACACAGATGAAAAGGTGAGCCCTCCCCTCTAGCTGGCCCCAGGGCTCCTGAAAGAAGTATATGGGGCAAGGGCCTATGCGGGCCAGTGTGGGAGCACTAGGGCACAGGGGAGCACAAGAGAGGGAACTTGATCAGGGCCGAGGGAGGAAGGGAAGCTTCCTGGAGGAGGTGATGCCTGAGCAAGTCCTGAAACTTAAAAAGTGTCTGGGGGAAAATCTGAGTAGAGGGTGACAGAGTGCAGAGAAAAAGCCCGGGGCATTCTGGGAGAACCTGAAGCAGCATGATGTGGTAGAAATATGGGGAGAAGGCGAGGTCACTGCAGTGGCTGGGGGCCACATCACAAAGGCCTGGCACTTCAATGCCTGGATCACCTGGAGAGCTCCGGGGAGCGTGAAGCCTTTTTAAAAATGAGGAGTGTCCTGCATTAAATGGTGAGTGCCCTGCAAATGGTTGTAGCTTAGAAAGATCTCGAAGATGCTGTTCCCTGGGTGAGCTCTCTGACCCTTCCTGCTCTAACACTGTGCATCAAATAACTGGTGCAATTTTTTTGAATAACAACTTGTCTGAATCTAGACTCATAGGAACCTGCAAGTAACCTTTGACCCCATTTGGGAAGCTACCCTGGCTCACTAAACATGCATGCCTTTTTCTGTCCCTCTTGGGATGTACCTGTGGACAATCCTCAGTTGGGAAATGAATCCTTTGGAACACAGATTCAAGCAGGAGCCAGGACTGGAGCTGAGAAGAAGTGAGGTCTCAAGTCTGGGGACTAGGGCTCATTGATAGTGTGTTCTCAGCTAGATGACCACAGGGACTAAGGACCCAGCAAGTGCTGTTCCTCTCCAGGTGGTGGGTAATGCACGTTGCTCACTTCAGGCAAAGCATGTGAGAAATACAAGGCACATAGACATGATACTGACATGGGTCATTTTTCCTGCAGGAAGAGAAACCAGGAAAATAATGGGCATCCCACGCTCAAACCCCACCAGGTGACCACGCCTAGAGGTGAAGGGTAATGGCATGCCAGCTGGTGGCAAATAGTGCCAGCCAGAGTCCCAGAAGGCTTTGGTTTAAAATGTCTGCTTACAGCCATTGGAATGATTTGGAATGTTTATCTGAAAATAAGCTCCTTCCTCTCATTTGCACTTCATGCCTTCAAGCTCCCAAGGTGCCACTTCCCCTGCTACTGGGAAGAGTGGTGGGGATTTTGTAGCCCTGCTCCCAGCATCACAGGCCCGGAAGTGCCAAGCAGCCACCCCCACTCCTCTGCATGGTGACTGCCACCTCCCTGCTGCTAGGCCAGAGATCATCGGTGGCACTGGAACATGGCCAAGATTCAGAAGGATGCAGGGCAGGCATCTAATACAGGGCCTTGGTGGTAGCATTTGAGCCCTGATGATGGTGGGGCCATTGTCAAGGTCACCACACAGCTCAGTGTGACCTCAGAAGTCAGGGCGCCCACTCTCTCAGCCTCCAGGCCACTTGGATGACTCTCTTCCTACATACTAGCCTCTTGCTAGAACAGCAATAGGAAGTGTTAGGTGACAGTAAATCCTATTCGGTATGCATGTAGTGACTGCACATAACTCTAGTTGGATGGTGACAGTCAGAATGATAATTAGGGAAGAAGATTCGCCCAGCCCTGCCCAGGTACTCCAAGTACTGGCACCAGGGCTCTTTGCATTGTGCCAGTGAGTTTATTAGTAGTGGAGAACTTGTTCCATGCCAACTGGAAAAGTGAGCACTTTAACTTGAGCCAGAGAAAGAACAGCAGCTGTTCTTTCAAGAGCCGCACCATGTGGTCAGCCAAACAATTAATTAATTGAATCCAACCACCGATGCATCTGCATGGCCCCACTGCCCACCAGCCCCCAGTCACTAAATTGTCATTATGGAAGCCTGGCAATAACCCTAGTCCTGAGGCTGGGTGTGCACCACTAGGGATGAGGAGCGAATGTTTTCAGTGGGGTACGTACCACACTCAGAAGCAGGGGCAGGCAGCCCACTTCACAAGGGGCATCGAGAGACCAGCTGGCCCAGGCCTCATCCACAAAGGTCTTCAAACTTAGAATTTTGAAATGATCTGCAAGAGAAATATATGCAGTCAGTGAGATCCCCTCACGAGAGTGCACGAAAATGATGTTTAAGATGAAACTTTAAATTAGCATCCTCTTGCTAGATGACATAGTGTAGAGTGCACTAAGATGATACCAATGACTGATATGTATATAGAGCACACCATTATGAGTCTAGGTACTAATGTAAGACTTACATTTAATCTTCACAAAAACCCTAAAAACTATGCCCATTTGTATAGACTAGAAACTGAGGTATAGAAAGACCAAATAACACACCCGAGGTCACACAACTCATGAGAGCACAATGCTAGGATTTGAACTCAGGCTGGCTGAGCTCCAGGATCCCTACGCTCCACTACTATATTATGAAGTCATTGTTTTTAAAAAATAGATCCTTGGTAATGGTACAATCATCTTGCCATTCTATGGGTTGAAAGCATTCACCTCTTTGCCTGGAAACTCTTGGCATTTCACTGTTAATTAATAACTCAAAAGTCTCTAAAAATGGAAGCACCCCAGACTTTCTAAAAGGGCTCAGGTCAGACCAGCAACAGCCTGTCTTCTTCGTGGAGATTGCTCCTACTCAAGAGAAAAGCAATACAATTTCTGGACGAGGATTTTGGAAGCCCCATGAGTGGGCCATATCAGCTCCTTAACTCAAACTCTCAAACTAGGGATCAAGAGAACTTCTCTGTATCTAATAATTGGTGATGCCAAGGCCTGTGAGGGCTCCGATTCTGTCCCAGTCTCTCCAATGGAGTGACAACACTGGGGGGCCATGCCAGGCACCCAGCCAAGGTGTTAGGAGGTGTTGCCCAATGCAAGTTCTAACCTACCTACAGAATGAAAAGATGGAAGAAATTTATCAGAAACAGAGTCCCGAGTCAGCTAGAGGGAGACACTGTGTACAGTTAGTATCTGATGAATGGATGGTAGGATTTATTCACTCAAACCCATTACTAACCCTCCCTTGGAGGGCCCTGTGCTGGGCACTGTGGGAACAGAGATGCATGAGACACGAGAGCCCAGAACAGCAGCCATGAAATGCAAACAACTCACTATTACAGTGTGTTTTGTACAGCAGACCTTGGCCTGTATGCAAGCTGGGTGAGCCTGGAAAAGGGCATTTTTCATCCTGCAGTTATAGGACCTGACATTCACAGGCAACCTCTAAGGGTGCACAGATGTTGACTTAGCCAAGTAGAGAAAGCTGAGGGAAGGACAGAGGCGGCAAGACACAGGAGTAAAGGCAGGGTCCCTAAATGCCATCCAGCCCATTAACATCTTCCTGCCTTTGAGCAAACTTCCTGTTCATTAGTTGATTTAATGAGTATTTACTGAGCACTTACAATGGGACTCATAATGCTTGAAAATTTGTGGGCACTACATGGAATTGTTCATAAATATTTGAAAAAGACGAAGAACTAGGTGCTTCTGAGCTAACTCTAATGCATGTTTATCTTCAGAAATGAAAGTTAACAGGAGCCATAGGACAAATGTAGAATTGCACGCATGTCCATAGGCGTGCACACACACACACAGCTTCATGTGAAGATGGAGAGTGTAGAGGGGTTTTAGAGTATTTTCACTGTTACACTTGATTCCCTTTTTACTCTGGCTTCTTAGATTATATCTGCTGGGTTGACATCCTTTTGGGGGACTGTTAGCAACAAATTACACTCCCAGCAGAGCCTTGAGACACGCCTGTCCCCCATCAGGGCAACTGTGATCAGAGACAGATGCCTGTGTGAACAAGCACAGTGAGGCTGTCCTGCCATCTTTAGGGATTTCCGGTGCCAGTCTGACTCTTAATCCTCTATCCCTTTGTTGCCATCAAATGCTGTAAAAAAAAAAATCTGCTTCCAAGAAGAAGCCAATGCTACAGCTTCCAGGCCTGGCACAATCTGGAGCTGCCAGAAAGAACTTTGAATGAAATTTAGAGTTTTAACTAACAACCATGACTGGATACTTTTATTCTTTTTAAAATTTATTTTATTGAATACAGTTGATTTACAAGGTCATGTTAATTTCTGCTGTACAACAAAGTGATTCAGTCACACGTATATATACATTCTTTTTCATATCTTTTGCATTATGATTTATCACAGGATATTAAATATCGTTCCCTGTGTGATACAGAAGAACCTTGTTGTTTATCCACTCTATATACACCAGGTTGCATTGCTAACCCCGACCGCCTACTGCGTCCTTTCCCCTAACCCCTCCCCCTTGGCAACCACCCATCTGTTCCTCCATGTCCGTGATTCTGTTCTGTTTCACAGATAAGTTCATTTGTATCATACTTCAGATTCCACATATAAATGATATTATACGGTATTTGTCTCTTTCTGGCTTATTTCACTTAGTATGATCACCTCTAGGTCCATCCATGTCGCTGCAAGTGGCATTATTTTATTCTTTTTATGGCTGAATAATAGTATATTGTACTTGATTCATCTGTCGATGGATGTTTAGGCTAGTTCCATGTCTTGGCTATTGTGAATAATGCTTCTGCGAACATTAGGGTTCATGTATCTTTTTGAATTAAAGTTTTCCGGATATATTCCAGGAGTGAGATTGCTATATCATATGGCAACTCAATTTTATGGATACTTTTGTTTTTGAAGTGATATATGTTTGCGACAACCAGTAACTAGGAAGCCTTTCCTTATCTACAGATAACCAGAAAAGTCAGGGGGCCTGCCCTACACAGAAGCTAGCTCCTCAGAAGGGGTTCAAGCATACTGTAGGAAAAAATTAAGTTGGTTTCTCTGTATTTTCCAAAGTTTTGCTCTGAAAAATGTGACGTTTTCCCAGTTTCTCCAGGAATTCTTAATATTCTATTAGCCCAGCAGGTTGAAAGATGTCATCAGCACAGTGTCTGGTTGGGCTCAAATCCCATTTTTACAGTTACAGCCTTGTATAAAATTAAGGATAACATTTATTCTCTCAATAGCCACAAAGAGCTTAGAACAAGGTCTGGCACAGGGCAAGTGTTCAATAAATGAGGGCCAGTATCATCATCCTCATCATCAGGAACCTTGAAATTCATCCAAATTTTGCCCATTAACCTCTAAAGAGAAAGAGGTTAGTAAACTTTGCAATCTTGCTCCAGCCAGAACAAGGCTGATGCCACTGGGCGTGAGTCCCTTACAGGGCACCGACATCCTTTTTTCGAGATTTCTGCCTCCAGGATCCACCCAGTTCAAATGCCTACTCATTGGCAAGAAAGACTTGTTAAGCAAATGAGTGAAGCAATGAATGGCGTGGGCCAGAAACCACAGTAAGACTGGACTCAGTCACTGCATGTTTTTCAGCTACCATATGCAAAGTTATTATAATCATTAATGGAAATCCCATCATTAGAGAATACTGCACTAGCCTGTCTGTATTGAAAACACAATTTCTTCTTTTGCAAAATGTTATAGGTTTGAAATTTCTCTTTTTCAATCTAATCCTTCTATTCACACTGGTACTTTGCTTGAGCTGAGGCCTCATTCACTATGATTTTACCTGATACTTCATCCAAAGGCTGACAAACAGCCCCTACCTAAAGCAGCAGGAGGAACCTGGTGGAAAGAGGCCCTCAGGCAGTTCCCATGGAGATGGGAGAAAAGGCACGAAGCCCCCACCCCACCCTCTATACACTCTCACTCATGTTCCATTGCTAAGAATTACATCACATGATAGGTCTTCTCCCAGACAGGGCAATGACTTCTAAAAGTTTGCAGCGTCCCCTCTCTGAGCTTTCTGGAAACCTCTAGCAGCCCGTAGCACACCTCTAGTCTGTGACCCTCTCCTTTCCCCACTACTCAGCTTTCCATGTACTTTAGCAACTAGCCAAGAAATCATCCAGTATCCCCACAGACGCTAAAGAATAGAAGGCAGGTTCCATGTCAGAGCAGACAGCACGTGGCATAGTCCAAAGATCCCTGGAGCCAGGAGACTGTGGCTCTGGCCTCACCCCTCATCATCTGGTGACCCTGGACAGGTCCCTCCATTTTTCTGCACCTCAGTTCCCTTTCTGAGCTCCTCCTCCATGTAAGTTTCCTCGTTCTCCTCTGTTTCAGCCCACTATTGGACTCTTTCATAACATAGTTTGTAGTTTCTCTCTCTTTTTACTTGCCCTTAGTCTGCACCGTTCACTAGAATGTAAACCCCTTTTGTCCATCTGAAGCCTCATTGTAAACCCAGAACCTGGTTCCTGTCAGCACTCAAAAAAAAAAAAAAAAAAAAAAAATTCATTTAATGAATGAATGAATGAGGTATCAGATGATCTAGTTTTAATATGCTATGGTTTTTCATCTAGTCACAGTAAAAACAAAAACCATTATATAAAGAAGTTCCCCTGTTTTTCCCAGGGAACACGTGGGGAGATGGATGATTAAGTGAAAATCCCCTGTTCATCAGCCACTCCTTCTAACATTTCATTTAGCATCATAGAGATCAATTTCTCATTTTATGTATTTGTGTCTTCAAAGCACCCTGAGTAGTTTTTGTGAGCACAGAAATCGGAAAGTCTTTCTTATCTTTCTGGCACTTTCTTATCTTTCTAGCATCTCTCACCTGACCTGATAAATCACTTTTGCAATCATTTTATTTACATTTTTACTGTGCTGGATCTTCGTTGCTGTGCAAGCTTTTCCCTAGTTGTAGAGAGTGGGGGCTACTCTCGTTGCAGTGCATGGGTTTCTCATTGTGGTGACCTCTCTGGTTATGGAGCTCAGGCTGTGGGCTATGGGGGCTTCAGGAGTTGCAACTCCTGGGCTCTAGAACACATGCTCTCAGTAGTCATGGCACATGGGCTTAGTTGCTCTGTGGCATGTGGGATCTTCCCAAGGCTCCAATCCATGTCTCCTGCATCGGCAAGTAGGTTCTTTACCACTGAACTACCAGGGAAGCCCCATGATAAATCATTTTAATTAACATTTAGGTACATAGTCTAGCTTACTAAGCAAGGTTAGGCTAGTCTCCACTTTCATTATACATTTTAATGAGTTTTTGCATTATTTCTGCCCAGTCTATCAACCCTAGAGAACTTAAAATCAAATTGAAATCTAAAAGTGTAAAAATAATTAAAATTGCCCTACAGACTGCAGTAATTTAAGATTTGTGTTAGTAGAAACCGTCTGGGCAAAGCCACTGTAACTGTCTGCAATTAGCCACTGTTTTTCAAGATAACATTTAATTAGGATCGTGCTGACATTTGGCCAGGGGCCCTGGTCTCCATCTTCACCCCACTCCTTAGCTGCTCAACCTACATCAAATCGGGTCAGCACAAAGTTAATGGGCAAATTACAGAAAACTTCAGCTTAAATTCCATCCCCCAACCCCCAACACACACACTTATGTCTTGTTTGATGACTTTAACTGGAGATTTTAATCTGCTCTCTACTTACTTGCTTTCCAATAGTAGTCTCTGAGATATAGACTTGATCCTCTGTGCTGCCTTCCAGAGGACTTCTGGCTAGAGCAAATATTAATACAGCCCCGTGATATCCAATAGTCATGGCAAAAGTTAAGCTGAATCCTCATGTTTTTGTTTAGATCTTTGCCCTATATGGTCCGCCTACCATCTTTCCAGGCTTAATTCCCGCCTTCCTTCACTCTGATCAGATCCACTTTTGTCCCTCCTACAAGTTTTCTATCTTCTGGAATTCTTGCCTCCTGAATGCTCATCCCTTAAGATTCAACTCACCTGTTGCCTCACCCATGAAACTGTCCTAGATCACCCTAACTGAAAGTAACCTAAATTTCTGTGGTACTCTTACTTCTCTTAAAGGATTTTTGTAAAATTTTGTGTCTTCTATACCAACAATAAAGCATTTGTATCCAGGGACCATCTCTTTATATCTCACAGAGTAGTCTCTATTATTGCTTGGTTGAATGAATCAATGTGTCTCTCTTATGACATGAGACATATTTGAAGCTGGATACATGTTACTAAAAACAGATAACATTCTGCCATTCCTTTTGGATTCTGTTAATGAACTAGAGCATGACATAGGGAGAGCTTTCTAACTTGGTGTATATTTAGGTACCTAGGACTGGCTCAGAGGTTAAAGCGTCTTCCTGCAATGTGGGAGACCTGGGTTCGATCCCTGAGTCAGGAAGATCTCCTGGAGAAGGAAATGGCAACCCACTCCAGTATTCTTGCCTGGAGAATCCCATGGATGGAGGAGCCTGGTGGGCTACAGTCCACAGGGTCGCAAAGAGTCGGACACGACTGAGTGACTTCACTTTCACTTTCACTTTCACTTTCAGGACTTAATCTATAGATAATACATCACAGGCTTATGGCAGGAATGTTAATTTCACACCGAGCTCAGTGATAAACTATGGCTACAAATTGAGAGCATCAGCACCTCCTACTGGGAGACGTGAGGACATGAAAGCATTGATACAGAAGTTACCCCAAAAGGTAAGGGCATAACTCCCTTTGTTTCCTTTTGGATGATCCTGTTCTTGAATTACCCATAAATTCAGGACATAGTGATGGGCATCCATAGGGAAGCATACGAATGGGATGCGTCTAGAAGCCTGGTAAAGTCTACAAGAGCAGGACGCAAGTTAATTCATAAATGCAGAGCCAGATCTGAGAACTGAAAACAGAGAGTATTCTGCATTGGGATTAGGAAAGATGGGAGCTTTCAGAGAACTAAGGGTCTGAGATTATGTCATGCTGCTAGTGGAAGGCAGAGATGGAATTTGAACAGTCAGCCCATGCTCTTCACTATTGGACTGCACATCCTAGGCAGGGCCCCACTGAGACCCCACTCTCCCAAGCTTCATACTCCTTGTTTGTTGGAAGGAATTGTCCTGATTCAGGATATCTGTGCCTCAGTTTTCTCAGCTGTGAAATGGAGGATAGTAGTGCTTATCTTAGTCAAAGTACTAAATTCAGGAGACCCTACTACAGCATGGAGGAAACGCTTGATAAACGTTCACCTTCAAGTCCCTCAGAGACGCAGCTTCCTGAGGTCCAGGGCTATGATGTGTTCCTAGTGCTGCACGAATCCTGGTGAGCAACCTGGGTGCTTTGCCCAAGGGCTTGCTAGAGACTGGATGTATATATATCCCCCCAAAACTCCTGTGTTGAAATCCTGGCCTACCCCCAATGTGATAGTATTAGAAGGTGGGGACTTTGGGGGGTAATTTAGGCCCTAAGGATGGGGTCATCATGAATGGGGTTAGTGTTCTCCCTCTGCTCTCCACCATGTGAGGACACAACAAGAAGGTGACTGTCTGCAAACTAGGAAGTGAGCCTCACCAGACAGGATCTTGATCTTGGACTTCCCTGGCTCCAGATCTGTAAGAAATAAATGTCTGTTGTTTCAGCCACCCAGTGAGTAGTAGAGCAGCCCCAGCTGACTCAGACGTGGCTGCTCAGGGCTGTAGTAGGAGCAGTGTTGGTGTGCGAACCAATGAGTAAGTACAGACAGTGGCCAACCTCCCCACCAAAGCCTCAGGGCCCGTGCCAGCTCACCCCAGAGAGGCTCTGCCAGGCCTTTATGGAATGGCCTCGCTCCCAGCCAAGGCATAGGCCATGGTCCAGTCTGCACCTCCTCCTACACCCTTTGCCAAGAGCGGTCTTTCATGGGGGCATGTGGGCCAGGAGCCCATCACAGCTTTCACATGTGCGGCTCCCTGTAGGACTGAACAATTTTTGGCAGCCTCTTGGCTCTGTTGATGAGAACACCAAAAAGTTCTGCTCCCACTGCCCCAGGACAATGGTGCCCCAAAGGTCCTCAACTTTCATAGCTCTTGCTGGGACCTATACACATGAGGCTAGACTGGGAGGTAAAGGCTATGTTCTTGGCTGTGGCTGTGCTGTGGGATGGGCAGCATGTGATACGGGTTAAGGGCCATTCTCCTCGAAGCCCCCGACTGCCTCATCAAGGAAGTATATGTCCCCAAGACAACTCCTTTTTCAGGCAAAGAGGAGGGAAGGACTTCTGTTCTGCTAATTCTCTTCTCATAGACACGTTGGAGCCCCTGGAACCAAACCCCTCAAGGCCAAAGAGAAGGCAGCCCCTCAAAGCCTGGGCGTGCGGCTGGAACCACCAGAGTTATCTAAGGAGGAAACGTGCAGATGGCCAGACCTGAGAAATAAGATGGCTAAGAAAGGAATCCAAGGAGACAGGCCATCAATTCAGAGGGTTACCTCTGCTCACACGCAGAAAGCAGAGGCTCCATAACCACAAACAGAGCAGAAGAAAGCAGAAACCTGACCGTTTGAGTCAGACATGGAGCAGACCGAGGCAGGCTGGCCCGAGTGGGTAGTGTGGATGATCCAAGACAAACCTTACAGACCAGATTTCAGCCCTGACAGCTCTGTGTGAAATTCTAGAACACTTCCATTGGCTCAGACCAAGGTCCTAAAACAACAGCTCCTCTGAAGAAGAACTCCATCAGTAACTCTTGGGAAAACGGCATTTAATTTACCACACGGATGCAGCACCAGTGCATGCCAGGAGCTGTGCCAGGCACCGGGGTACATCAGGAAGGAGGTGACGTATTCCTTTTCATACAGAGGACTCAGCAGGAATTAGAGGCATGGCACCAGTGGCTACAGGTACACTGAGTGCTGCAGAGAAGGCCCCTTAGCAAGAAAAAGATTTTTCACTGCTTCTCTACTCAATTCTTTAACAAAGAGAGCTGAAAAGAGCTGTCAGAAAACAAACTTATGGTTACTAAAGGGGATGGCAGTGGGGAGTGAAGATAAATTAGGATTTGAGGATTAACATATACACAATACTAAATTTGAAATAAACAACAAGCACCTATATAGCACAGAGAACTATATTCAATATCTTGTAACAACATACAATGGAAAAGAATCTGATAAAAGTAATTGAATCACTTTTCTGTATACCTGAAACTGACACAACATTGTAAATTAACTATGCCTCCATTTTTCAAATAGTTAGCAGAAGTTTTAAGTTGAAAAATTTTAATCAAAAAATAGACATCAGATATAGCAGCTATCCAACCCTAGTCTCAAGAGAGATTTTTTAAAAAGTAATTTTAAGGGGAGCCCTCATGATAGTGACTTCATGGTGGTGATTTACCATAAACATCCCCAAAGTTGTTCAGTAGTCAACTTTATCACCCGTGAATATCTAAATCCTTCTTGAACTTAACCTATTTACTGCTTGATTCTATTCTACCACTGCTTCTAGCCTCTCAGGCTTTATCTCCCTCTGTGAGAGACTCTTTATCTCCTCCACGTATCTCCTCCCAAAAGTTGCTCCCTTCCCTTCATCACTCAGTTCTTCCCTGGACTTTTTCCAGCACCATTAGGTCATTCTTGAGAAAGGTGGTCAGAAATGATAGAAAACCCAGTTTTGTTGCCAATATCCTTTGCCAAAATCTGCCCACATCCTCCCCTGGCCAGGAGCAGCTCCTGCCCACTTGCCCCTGCAAGCCCAGGAAGGCCACGACCAGTGCCTGCCCTGCAGGAAGGAACCCTCATTTATAACACCTCTCTCATGCTCGGGTGTCTTTGTTTGCAAAGCTCTTTCACTGATATTTTTCATTTGATATAACAATCTTGAGAAGTAGGCAAAATATGGTTACTAGCATTCTCATGTTACAGAAAACAAAGTTTCAAGAAGTTTAAATTGTCCAACATCATCAAACTAACAGTGGCAGATGCAGAAATTGAACTTGGGTCTCCAGACTGTCCTGCCCTGTCTATTTCCATAATTTAACCCCAAGGCCACTTGTTCCAACTTCTAATATCTACCTCAGATCCCCTTGTTTTGTTGCAAACCTTGGATTAGGAGCTCAAGAAGCTCGGGTCAGAATCGTTTCCTCCAGCAGCCTTGAGCCCGTTTGACCCACAGCTAAGAGGCTAACCCTTCCAGTGTCTCTTCTAGTCTCCAGCTTCCCAAGAGAAGAGGGGAGAAGAGGCCAAGAGCATTCCTAACTGGCTGCTGGTGCTCTGAAGAGTGACCTAGGGGGTAAGTCCCACACCCTGTCTGGCACTAAGCCATGCCCTCAACAGTGAGCAAAAACATCTTGGCAAATTGATAGGGATTCTGCTGTCTTCTTATTTCCTAGCTCAATCTCTTATTTTCCCTTCTGGTTTGTATGCTCTTTAAACTTGATTTTAGGCCAAATTTCCAACAAGTAATCCCACCCCTTTCAATTTAGAGACCCCTCATATGACCTACTTCTTATTACTGTCAGCATTGTTTCCAAAGACTCCTTAGTGTGTGCCCAAAATATTAGAGATCCCTTTTATTCAAGGATATGATCAGGCTTTGATCGAGAAAAGGGGACCCATTGATGCTTAGGGCTTCCCTGGTGGCTCAGACGGTGAAGAATCTGCCTGCAATGCAGGAGACCTGGATTTGATCCCTGGGTCAGGAAGATCCCCTCGAGAAAGGAATGGCAACCCACTCCAGTCTGGGAAATCCCATGGATGGAAGAGCCTGGTGGACTACAGTCCAAAGGGTCACAAAGAGTTGGACATGACTGAATAACTAACACTTTCACTTTTCACACTGTTGCTTAGCCCAAAAGGGAGTAAGGATGGAGGAGAAGCAAGATGGGTGAGGGAAGGCTTCCAAGAAAGAAACAGTGGCTGAGCTAATCTTTAAAGATGAGCAGCCAATATCAGAAATGTGTTTTATTTTAGTGTGAGTTGTCATTAGTGAACTTGTTTATTGTAAAGGTGGACATTTAGCACTCAGTGGAGTTTTCAAAATAAAGTAATAAAAAAAAAAATGAGTAGCCGAGAAGCTGGGATATTCTAGGCAGAGGTACAGAACATGAGCGTGTATGGCACTTTGGGGACCTATACAAAGTCTGGTGTGACCAGAAGGCAGGTTGGAATGCAACAGAGCTGGGGGGTGAGGGGCTTGGGCCAGGTGAGGAAGAGCCTTATGTGCTGGGCTTAGGTGCTGAGGCTTCACACTGAAGGGGATGGACAGCACTGAAGAGTTAATGTAGTATGATCAGATACGTGAAAACTGCACTCGGAGGATGGACCAGGGAGAAGTTAACTATTACAAAGCTGCTGCTTTCCTCTAAGTGAGAAATAGCCAACAGAATTATTGAATGATGTGCCATGTCTTAGAAGACCGACACTAAAAGGGAGCTTGCCTATGGATCATCTTGTCCAAATGCTGTTTTAAGGACTTCACTGGCAGTCCAGTGGTTAAGACTTCACCTTCTGATGCAAGGGGCTTCCCTAGTGGTTCAGACTGTAAAGAATCTGCCTGTGATGCAGGAGACCCAGGTTCAATCACTACATTGGGAAGATCCCCTGGAGAAAGAAACAGCAACCCACTCTAGTATTCTTGCCAGGAAAATTCCATAGACAGAAGAGCCTGGTGGGCTACAGTCCATGGGGTCTCAAAAAGTCAGACACAACTGAGCAACTAGCAAAAACTTCCAATGCAAGGAGTATGGGTTCAATCTCTGGTTGTGGGGCTAAGATCCCACATGCCTAATGGCCAAAAACCAAAACACAAAACAGAAGCAGTGTTGTAACAAATTCAATAAAGACTTTAAAATGGTCCACATTAGGGAAAAAAATACTGCTTTATATTTTGCTTTATTGACTATGCCAAAGCCTTTGACTGTGTGGATCACAATAAACTGTGGAAAATTCTGAAAGAGATGGGAATACCAGACCACCTGACCTGCCTCTTGAGAAACCTATATGCAGGTCAGGAAGCAAGAGTTAGAACTGGACATGAAACAACAGACTGGTTCCAAATAGGAAAAGAAGTACGTCAAGGCTGTATTTTGTCACCCTGCTTATTTAACCTATATGCAGAGTACATCATGAGAAATGCTGGGCTGGAAGAAACACAAGCTGGAATCAAGATTGCCGGGAGAAATATCAATAACCTCAGATATGCAGATGACACCACCCTTATGGCAGAAAGTGAAGAGGAACTCAAAAGCCTCTTGATCAAAGTGAAAGAGGAGAGTGAAAAAGCTGGCTTAAAGCTCAACATTCAGAAAACTAAGATCATGGCATCTGGTCCCATCGCTTTATGGCAAATAGATGGCGAAATAGTGGAAACAGTGTCAGACTTTATTTTTGGGGTTCCAAAATCAGCACAGATGGTGATTGCAGCAGAAATTAAAAGACGTTTACTCCTTGGAAGGAAAGTTATGACCAAAAAGCAGAGACATTACTTTGCCAACAAAGGTCTGTCTAGTCAAGGCTATGGTTTTTCCAGTAGTCATATATGGATATGAGAGTTGGACTGTGAAGAAAGCTGAGCACCAAAGAATTGATGCTTTTGAACTGTGGTGTTGGAAAAGACTCTTGAGAGTCCCTTGGACTGCAAGGAGATCCAACCAGTCCATCCTAAAGGAGATCAGTCCTGGGTGTTCTTTGGAAGCACTGATGCTAAAGCTGAAAGTCCAATACTTTGGCCACCTCATGTGAAGAGTTGACTCATTGGAAAAGACTCTGATGCTGGAAGGGATTGGGGGCAGGAGGAGAAGGGGACGACAGAGGATGAGATGGCTGGATGGCATCACTAACTCGATGGACATGAGTTTGAGTGAACTCCGGGAGTTGGTGATGGACAGGGAGGCCTGGCATGCTGTAATTCATGGGGTAGCAAAGAGTCAGACACGACTGAGCGGCTGAACTGAACTGAACTGAGGGATGAGGGAAGAGATGGGGATCAAGCTCTGCTGCCCCTCAGCTCCTCACCTGACCCATTTATTAGTCCTCTCTCCCACGAGTGTGCTGGTCTTGCTAGGGCTGCCATAACAGAACACCAGACATGGGTAACTTAAACAACAGAAATTTATTTCTTCACAATTCTGGAGGCTAGGAGCCCAGGGTCACAGGGTCAACAGGTTTGTTTCTCCTAATGCCTCTCTACCTGGCTTACAGATGGCCACCTTCTCTCTGTGTCCTCCCGGGGCCAGCTCTCTGCCTGTGTTGTCTGCTTTCTAACCTCTCCTTCTTATAAGGACATCAGTCCTATTGAATTAGAATGCACCTTAACAACCCCATTTTAACTTCTTTACTGCTTTAAAGGCCCTATCTCCAAACACAGTCACAGTTCTGAGGCTCTGGAGGTTAGGGTTTCAACATGGGAAGTGAAGGGTAGGGACACAGATCACCATAACAATGAGTAACAAGAAACTATATTCCTAGGGACTTCCCTGGCAGTCCAGTGGTTAAGAATCTATCCTTCCAATGCAGGGGGTGTGGGTTCAATCCATGGTTAGGGAACTAAGACTCCATGTGCTGCACAGTCAGAAAATAAATAAAAATTAAAAAAAAATTTTTTTTAAGAAATTGCATTCCTAGATGCACAGAGAATGGATGTCACCACAGACATCTGGGTGTTAATGGAGAATTCATAGAAGAAATTGGGAGCAAGTAAATCCATGCAAAGAGATTCAATGAACAGCATCTGTCCTGGAATAGCCATCATGACAGTCCCTTGAGTCACAGAACCCCAGTCATGAGCAGTCTCCCATCCATGCTGACTGCTGATCATTCATTACATGCCCACCCAAGCACACAGCACAGTCAGCCAGACATCTCTTCAATGGATCACCTCTAGCTTATTATTTGTACATCCTGCACATTGGTGGGCTGCCGTCTATGGGGCCGCACAGGGCCGGACATGACTGAAGCGACTTAGCAGCTAAGCTGTGGAAGCCTCTTCCACATCACTGAGAAACGTGTTAAGTTGTGTCATCATTTTCACATGTGTATGTGTGAAGTCATTTCAGTCATGTCCAACTCTTTGCAACCCTATGGATGGTAGCCTGCCAGGCTCCTCTGTCAGTGGGATTTTCCAGGCAAGAATATTGGAGTGGGTTGCCATGCCCTCCTCCAGGGGTCTTCCTGACCCAGGGATCAAACTGGTTTCTCTTACCTCTCCTGCATCATCTCACACACTGATCCATAAAAGAACTGCAAAACCAAATTAACACTCTACAACTTTCCCCATGGTGGAGTTCCCCATGGTGGAATACTATACAGTCATTATATTGTGCTAATCCCAATAACAATGGGGTAAGGCTCACAAAACAGTATTAAGTGAAAAGACATGATACAGAATTGCATTACTATATCCTGTCTCTTCCATTAATACTATATCCAGCCTCTTGTCTGATGCTAGACAAAATCATGTGTGAAAAAAAAATGCCATTCAAAGGGCGGAAAGTCAAATTTAAGCTTAAAAATTTAGGAATCTTCCTAAAATCCATTACTCTTCATTTACGAATCAGGAATCAATGAAATTAACTCAGTACTAGGAAAGTCTCTTCAATACTTTAGAACATGTATTAGTCAAACTTCTCTCAGGAAAACGGAGCTCCTGCCAGATGGTTCAAGGATACAGGAATGCCGGGAACCAGTTATAAAGGAGTTGGAAAAACTGAGAAGCTAGGCCCAGAACAATGAGGTAACCCAGAAACTCACAACAGCAGGAAGTTATTCTACCACATTATCAAAATCCAGAAGTCAGAGCAACAGAACAGAAATTGGAAACTCAAGACACCCCCAATAAAAGACCTGGGCTTCTCCTTTTCTTTTTTCTCCAGTCTCCCTCCTGGGCTCTCCATCTGTGAATCATAGACAAAAACCAATTGGCAAGAAGCTTGAGAAACACTCCCTGCTGGGCAGTCCTGCTGGGATTTAGAACAGAGCAGAGGAAGTAGATATGGGATCTCAGATGGAATAAATGAGTGGCATAGGGCACCAGCAAACAACTGGTATCCTGCCATGACGGGACTACTTCTCTGCTCATGAAAGATTGCCTGGTGCCTCAGTCACTCCAGATACTCAGACATTTCTTGCCCTTAAACTCTAATCTTCCCATGAATACGTTCCCCCTCACAAGCCCCGGATACACTTTTACTTCCTCCTCTTAATCTCTGCACCTTGCCCAATGTCACATTTCATCATCTGTCCATGATCTAGATTCTGACTGGGTTTGCACTCCATGTGCCTCTTCAAAGCCTCTGGACTTTGAGCCAATAGCCAGACTTGTGACCTTTGCCCAATCTCATGGTTCTGTCTACACTTCCCGATTTCAGTTGTTCTTTCCCAAATCGATCGAGCCATAAACAGAGGTTTAAGTATTATATATTAAAATTTTAATGGTAAGTAATGTCATAACTAAAAACTCATGTGTATCTATCAAATATTGGAAGGAGCAAAGAGGAAACGTAGGATGCTGCTGCTGCTGCTGCTAAGTCGCTTCAGTCGTGTCCGACTCTGTGCGACCCCATAGACGGCAGCCCACCAGGCTCCGCCGTCCCTGGGATTCTCCAGGCAAGAACACTGGAGTGGGTTGCCATTTCCTTCTCCAACGGGGTGAGCTGAATCTTCATCTGATGCAGGGGGTTAACATGTAACATCTAAAGTTGATAAATGAAGATGGAATTACATGAGCATGTAAATTAGAGAGCTGGAAATAATAATATAACTTAAAACAAAAATAATTGGAAAGAAATAGGATGGTTGCCTTCGAGCAGTGGGACTGTGGGAAAAGTGTAAAACAAGGCTTTTGGTTATAAATGCTCTAAATTCGTTGATTTTTTTTAACCATCATCGATTCTTTACTCAGATTTTATATTTGCTGTTCCCTCTATCTAGAATACTCTTCCCCAAGACATCCACATGGCCGGTTCCCTCATTTCTTCCAGGCTTTCCCCGAGCACCCTATTTAAAACTGCAACATCCATACACCCACTCTGTGCTTTCTTTCCATCCCACTTATCACCATGGAACATTCCATATAATTTTCTTATTCATTTTGCTTCTTTTCTGTCTGCCCCAATTACAATATAATCTCCATTAGAGCAGGGGCCTTGTTTTGCTCACTGGTAAATACCAGCACCTAGAACAGTGGCTGATACTGTTGACTGACTTGACTATATGAACAAATTGTGTGTGTGATGACATGAAAAAAAAATGTATTTAATGACCAATAAGTCTTTTAGAAAAATTCCCACATTTTTTTTGCTTGTTTGAGTTTACTTTGTCATGTTTCACATTGAGATAGTTCTTGGAGAAATCTATGCCTGAAGTTTTCCAAATGGGTTACTCTTTTATATACTTGTCCTTCAACACTTTCTTTGAATTCAGCTTAATGAAGAATCAGGGTGGTGCAAGAGCAGGGGACTGATATCATTGGGAAGAAGGAAAGGAGATATGCTGGCAGAACACTTCCTTATCCATGAGGACAGATTCCCCAGGGTGCTACCCAAGAGAAGAACCTTTAAAAGATGGGCAAACCCCACTGAGGAAAGGACATAACCAAATGAACACAATGTCTTAATGAGTGGTGGGTTTCATTTGTTTTCTTAAAATAAAATTTTCCATTATTTAAACCTAGAAAGCTTCGTTAAAGTACAGGTCTTTTGGAGAGTCTAAAAACTACACATTTTGAGGACCTTAAATTCATTGTAATCAGTGCACTCTTATCCAATCTCTTCTGAAAAGACAAATAGTTCCCCACAGAGGAATCCACAGGTATTAACAGCAAAAATATCCACTCTCTTTAGTCCCGAGAAGGACTTCACCTGCATGTTTTTGGGGGCGTCCTCCCACAACCCACTAACGCAACTGGATCACTGACTCAGTCAAATAGGTAAAACCCAGAATGCAGAGTGAGAGACCAATGTCTGGATTCAAGTCCAAGGTCACCATTTCCTATGGTGTCACTATGGGAAGATCTCCCTGCTCTGAGGATGGCCTCTAGTCTCCTCATTTCTGTGTTGGAGTAACAGAGCCTACTTCATAACATTGTAAGCTTTAGATGGAATAAGGGACATAAAACGCTTGCCACACTGCCTACAGCATAGTGAATATCAATAGGAAGTGGGTATTTGTATGATTGTCATCATTTTGGGGATAGCTATGATAATTTGGGAAGTTAGGAGATATCTCTCAAAAAACAAATATTGTAAAGAAAAACAGATATTGGATTCTAAACTTGATTTCTTACCCATCACTTCATCAATATATTCCTCACGAATTTTCAGTCCTTAGAACTCTTTGAATAAACATATTTAAGCTTTAATTACAAGACTCTTCCAGAGTAGAAGATACACCCTTACATTTGACACACCCTAAAAAACGCTGCCCACCATCGGTAGACCTGTGCTTTAGTGTTACAGTCCCATGAGCTTTGCTGCTAGTTCTTGGGCTGTCTCTCCTAAAATTTTATACTTCAGGATGATCAACAGATCTCCACCTGTTGACTAGAAAATGCTAGTGTTTCTGGGTAGTGGTTAGATTTTAAGATGACCAACATCTATGTCTGGATTTCATCAGGCAGGTCAAATATCACTCAGGGATTTGACTTGACCAGAAATTTCTAAAAGGAAAAGACCACCACACCTTGCTTTCTCTTTCCCAGGGCAAATGTGAACAGTTTACCAGCCAAGACACTGCCTAGACAAAGGCCCACGCGCCCTAGAATTAGAGTTGCCGGATAAAATAAGACTGCCCAGTTAAATCTGAATTTCATATAAACAATATATAATTTTCAGTATAAGTATGTCCCAAATATTACATCATTATCTGAAACTAAAGCTTAACTAAATTATAGCAAATCTTATATTTTTATTTTGCCAAATCTGGCAGCCCAACCCAGAGTATAGAGATTATCACTAACCTCCTTACTCTCCATCCATCATGGTGTTATTTTCCCTCCTAAATTCTGAGTTTCTTGAAGTGGGCCCTGTGTGTGTTAGTCCTCATGCCTAGCATAGCATAGCTGTCCAACGAATGTATCAGGACAGGAGGAACGAAGGAAGAAGAGAGGGAGGGAGGGATGATGGATTTAATCTTTGAAGACTCTGAGAGTCAGACTGTCCTACGGCAACACCAGTGCTGCTGCCTCACTCCAGCTTCTAATCATTTAATTTATGCTGATTCCCAGCATCCCTGTAGACAAGACAAATAAAGGTAGGTGATCTGAATTGTATAGCCCACATTTCAAGGTCATCAGAAGTGTTATCTCTAAGGAGAGCTCTGAGATCTAGTTTCCCCTCTTACAAAAGTCCAAGGCCACCCCTCTGTCCTCCAAAGAACATAAATATTAAGTCCCCAGTTCCTAGTCCCTTTGGTCTGTTTCCAGACCAATATCTTTCTGAGGCATTGCAGCATCAAATGTCAAAGTTTACTTCTGGTTTTACCTTTCCTCTTTGGTTTTGGCTCCCAGGGAATTCTTTATTTTGAGCTTGGGTATTGCATTTAAATTTTTTGTTGCAGTATTTTCCCCTATGTTTATATGTGCTTAGAGTGAGGAAAGAAGATAATACAGGCTATCTCGGTAAGCCCTATCCCCAGAACCCAGAAAATAGATATTTTTATAAAGTTTCCTGTTAAGTAGAAAGCATGCATTATCTTAGCAAAATTCTTATCAAAAAATGGTGTTTCCATTTCTCAAATCACTTTGGTTCATTTCCCTGGCTGAAGTTCCTTTGTTGAAAGTAAGCAGTGAATCAAAAATTGACAAAATGTTATACATAAAATTTTATAAACTGCCTTTTTGTGTATTTATCTTAAAACATTAGATAATTACCACCTCCTGTACCATTAAAAATTCACCCAAAAAATCTTGATTTTTAGGACCTGCATATTATCTCACTGAAGTATCATAATTTAACACTCTATTTTGAAGATGGACATATTTTTCATTGTTTTATGTAAATAACACTATGATGATTGGGCTTCCCAGGTGGCTCAGTGGGTAAAGAATCCCCTTACAATGAAGGAAAGAAGCAGGCAGACATGAGTTTGAACCCTGGTCAGGAATATCCCCTGGAAGAGGGAATAGCAGTCCACTCCAGTATTCTTGCCTGGAGAATCCCATGGACAGAGGAGCCTGGCGGGCTTCAGTCCATAGGTCACAAAGACTCGGACACGATGAAAGCAACTGAGCCCGCACGCAAATAATGATTATCAGCATATTTAAATATTTGTATACACTTTTTATTATTTCCTTAAGATACAGTCATAGAAGCTTCTTTACTGAGGAGTTGCATTAACTCATTCAAGCCTGTATACTATATGGGAAATGGTTGTTAAATTGTATCACTGCCAAGAATCAAATTGGCTGATGTGCTAGCAGGAAGAGAATGATTAGCAACTACCCTCCAGTAAACCACAATTTCATAAGATTATTGTTTGTTTTACTAAAAGTTGTCTCTTGATTGCAAGTCACTGGAAACCAATGATAATGAAAAGCCTAGATGGGTTTCACAAGTTTGTTCAAAGTTCACCAGCTTTGCCTACTCTGTCAGAAAGCCAAATGCAGTTTGGGGCTTTCATACACTCTCCCAACTTGCTTTTCAAAGACAGCCCTTCAGTTTCTGCTTCAAATGTCATCAGTCTATAACGATCGAAATAGAATGCCATTTCCTTCAGGATATCACCTTATCGGGAGAAAAATATGCCAAATATCACCTTCCTCTGCTCTCTCACCGGAAAAGGCGATGGCACCCCACTCCAGTACTCTTGCCTGGAAAATCCCATGGATGGAGGAGCCTAGTAGGCTGCAGTCCATGGGGTCGCAAAGAGTCAGACTCGACTGAGCGACTTCACTTTCACTTTTCACTTTCACGCATTGGAGAAGGAAATGGCAACCCACTCCAGTGTTCTTGCCTGGAGAATCCCAGGGACAGGGGAGCCTGGTGGGCTGCCGTCTATGGGGTCGCACAGAGTCGGACACACAACTGAAGCGACTTAGCAGCAGCAGCAGCTGCTCTCACAGAACTTACTATGTTCTTACAACATCAAACACTTCCCATTCTGTTGACAGTTGTGTCCATGTCCCATCTACCATACTCAGGTACATGCCTTAAGAACAGGATTTTTTCCCCCTCACTTTATTGAAAAATAATTGATCTATATCACTATGTAAGTTTAAGATATACAGTATGATAATATGATTTACATTGTATTGTGAAATGATTACCCCAAAAGATTTAGTTAATATCCATCATCCCATATGGATAGGATAAAAAGAAATGAAAAAAATTTCTTCTTGTAATGAGAACTCTTAGGATCTATTCTCTTAACAACTTTCCCATACATAGTATAGCAGGGTCAACTATAGTCATCATGACATCCCAAGGACTTATCTCGTAACTGGAAGTTTGTACTTTTTGACTTGCTGCTGCTACTGCTAAGTTGCTTCAGTCGTGTCCAACTCTGTGCAACCCCATAGACGGCAGCCCACCAGGCTCCCCCTTCCCTGGGATTCTCAAGGCAAGAACACTGGAGTGGGCTGCCATTTCCTTCTCCAATGCATGAAAGTGAAAAGTGAAAGTGAAGTCGCTCAGTCGTGTCCGACTCTCAGCCACCCCATGGACTGCAGCCTACCAGGCTCCTCCATCCGTGGGATTTTCCAGGCAAGAGTACTGGAGTGGGGTGCCATTGCCTTCTCCTTCCTCCAATTTCTCTTGTCCTGATACCACCTCTAGTGATCACAAATCTGATCTCTTTTCTATGAGTTTGATAGGTTTCTTTTGTTCTTTTTTTTTTTTTAGATTTCACATTTGTATGTGAGATCATACAGTAGTTGTCTTTCTCTAATTTATTTCACTTAGTATAATGCCTTCGAGTCCATCCATGTTGTTGCAAATGGCATAATTTCCTCACTTCTATGGATGGATAATATTCCACTATTCCACTCACAACTTCCTTATCTATTCTCCCAATGGATGGACACAAAGTATCTCTATGTCTTGGCTATTTTAAATAATGCTGCTATGAGCATGGAGGTGCAGTTATCTTTTTGAGTTAATGTTTTCTTCAAGGACATAATCTTTTTTATAATTTACTTTATTGAAGTATAGTTGATTTACAATATTGTGTTAATTTCTACTGTACAGCAAATACATATGTGTGTGTGTGTATATATATATATACAGTTATACATACATATGGGGCTTCCCTGGTGGGTCAGACACTAAAGAGTCCACCATATGTTCTTTTTCATATTCTTTTCCATTATAGTTTATCAAGATATTGAATATAGTTCTCATGCTACATACAGTGGACCTTGTTGTTTATCCAAATTATATGTTTCCATCTGCTAATCCCAAACTCCCAATCCCTATGTCTCCCTCCCCCTTGACAACCACAGCTTCGTTCTCCATGTCTGTGAGCCTATTTCTGTTTTATAGATACATTCATTTGGGTCATAATTTATATTCCACATATAAGAGATATCATATAGTGCTTGGAGGACAGAATCTTTGATTCATCCTCACATCTCCTAAAGTACCTAGAGCTCTAACTGTCCAAGGCATAAAAAAGACTCAATAAATAGTGTTTGTAGACTTTAATGCACTAATAGTAACAATCCTAACTACACGTGATTTCATTAACAGCTAGGCAGCAGTATATAGTTCCACTATAAAGACTGAAAAAAATAGTTTTTACTCAACTATTTTGAGGAAGTTTTCCTCTCAGAATATAAATACTGTCTTGATTTTAAAAACAAACAAACAAACTACCCAGTAATATATTTAGAGACATCAAAACCTAAATCAGCTGGTATGATTCAACAAAAAATACAGTAAAATTCAGTTAATCTGATTTTTATATCTAGCATTATAACTGAGTTTATCTACATGATGGCTGAGAATAAGCCTAATTACAATGCCAAATAACAAAATTAAGTGATTTTTTTTCTTTCTAAATTAGTTTTTTCTTTTGGAAACTTTAGTAATAGTCCGTAACTATTTGAGACATGAATCTGACCACCATTTTGTCCTTTTTCCTTTAACAATAAGGTGGGTGAATGGCTAGATAGACGATAAAGCTAATACAACAACATGTTAACAGCCATGTTATTTAAATCAGGGGTTGGTAAACTTTTTCTGTAAAGAGTCAGATAGTAAGTACTTAGGCTTTGTAATCCTCATTGCAATGGCTCAACTCCACTACTGTAATGCAAAAACAGCCAGAAACAATACATGAACTAATGAGCACTTTGGCCACCTGATGCAAAGAACATTGGAAAAGACCCTGACGCTGGGAAAGATTGAAGGCGGGCGGAGAAGGGGATGACAGAGGATGAGATGGTTGGATGGCATCACTGACTCAATGGCCATGAGTTTGAGCAAGTTCAGGGAGTTGGTGATGGACAGGGAAGCCTGGTGTGCTGCAGTCCATGGGGTCTCAAAGAGGCGGACACAAATGAGCAACTGAACTGAACTGAATGAGCACTGGTGGCTTGGTCAGTAAAGAATCTGCCTGCAAGGTAGGAGACCCAAGTTCGATCCTTGGGTTGGGAAGGTCCCCTGGAGGAGGGCATGGCAACCCACTCCAGTATTCTTTCCTGGAGAATTTCTTGGACAGAGGAGCCTGTACAGTCCATGGGGTCACAAAGAGTCAGACCCAACTAAGTGACCAATACACACAATCAGCACAGCTGTTCTGATGAAATTTTATTTACAAAAACAGGCAAGCAACTGGATTTGACCCAGGGACTGTGGTTTGCCAGCTCCTGATCAAAATGATGGATATATGGTTATTTACTATATAATTCTTTCAACTTTTTTACATCTTTTAAAGCATTCATAATAAAATGT
Organism: Bos grunniens; assembly: GCF_055505025.1. Taxonomy (NCBI): domain Eukaryota; kingdom Metazoa; phylum Chordata; class Mammalia; order Artiodactyla; family Bovidae; genus Bos; species Bos grunniens. Next base: position 13,634,713 of record NC_141190.1, read on the forward strand.
TGGGGAGGGAATATGTCCATAATTATCCAAAGGTTTTAATTACTATACAAATGTTGAAATATTAAAAACTCACATATTGGTCCCATGGTTTTATTCTTATATATGTTCTTTGGTACAGCCTTCAGATGGTAAAAGTTAAATATCAAATTTTCTGAAATATCTTCAGTTTGAGGCATTAAAATCATCCTGAACAGGAATGACTGATCCAAAATAATTAGTCCTCAGAAATAGCAAAAGAAAAAATTGCCTCCCTTCTTTTCTCCCCCAGTGACTTTCTGTGTAGCAATGACTTTTCCACTTAATTTTGACCTTTCCTTTCCTGTCATGGAAGGGGAGAGGCATGTTTTTCTGGCCCTATTATTTTATATACAGTGTATGTACCTTTTTCCAGGCTTTTTTTTAAACTTCCCATTATCTAAAGCTGACGTTATCTACAGCTGACAGCAGTGATTTTCACATCATGTTACTTTCCTTTGAATATTTCCGTCTATATGGTACTTAATATATATTGCCCTCTACATAGTACTTAATATAATTTGACATATTTTCATTTTCTACACAATGTGGTTTTTTTTAACCACTTTTCCTGGCAGTTGTGACACTGGTTACTTTAAAACATTAAAAGGAGTCTATATTTGAGGTGTTTATAATAGTAGCTCTGCTAGACAGACCAAGATGATAATCAGGCCATAAGACACCCTTTAGGATCTGTGTAGCCTTCTTGCATTAAAGAAGAAAAAAAAAATCTGTTTCATAGTCACTGGCTTAATTCATAATCCAAACCAGACATTAGGAAACAATCATAGTGTCTTCGTCCTTGACAGAATTTTTCTCCAGCCTATGAAGCAGTTCTGGCCTTTGAGACATCCTTTCTCCATAGAAGACAGAAAATGGGAATGGGGAGGAAAACAGTCTACATCGTGGGATCATTTCAGCTACCACAGTTCCAAGAGCGTCTCGGTAACTCCCAACCTTCCTGGGTGCAGAGAGTGCCTGCCTCCCAAAACTGAGAAACCTGCCCAGCCTTCCTGGCACTTGGCTGTTTTATGAAGACCCCGAGTGTAAGATCCAGGGGGTCTCCCCAGAGAACCTAGCCATCTCCTGTGCTGCAGTCACCTGTACTAGGCACCTACAGTCACCCCCTTGTTCTAGTTCAGTTCAGTTCAGTTCAATTACTCAGCCGTGTCCGACTCTTTGCGACCCCATGGACTGTCACATGCCAGGCCTCCCTGTCCATCACCAACTCCCAGAGTTTACTCAATCTCATGTCCACTGAGTTGGTGATGCCATCCAACCATCTCATCCTCTGTCATCCCCTTCTCCTCCCACTTTCAATCTTTCCCAGCATCATGGTCTTTGCCAATGATTCAGTTCTTCCCATCAGGTGGCCTAAGTATTGGAATTTCAGCTTCAGCATCAGTCCTTCCAATGAATATTCAGGACGGATTTCCTGTAGAATGGACTGGTTGGATCTCCTTGCAGTCCAAGGGACTCTCAAGAGTCTTCTCCAACACCACAGTTCAAAAGCATCAATTCTTTGGTGTTCAGCTTTATTTATAGTCCAACTTTCACATCCATACATGACTACTGGGAAAACCATAGCTTTGACTAGGTGAACCTTTGTTGGCAAAGTAATGTCTCTGCTTTTTAATATGTTGTCTAGGTTGGTCATAACTTTTCTTCCAAGGAGCAAGCATCTTTTAATTTCATGGCTGCAGTCACCATCTGCAGTGATTTTGGAGCCCAAAACAATAAAGTCTGACACTGTTGCCATTGTTTCCCCATCTATTTCCCATGAAGTGATAGGACTGGATGCCATGATCTTAGTTTTTTGAATGTTGAGCTTTAAGCCAACTTTTTCACTCTCCTCTTTCACTTTCATCAAGAGGCTCTTTAGTTCCTCTTCACTTTCTGCCATAAGGGTGGTGTCATCTGCATATCTGAGGTTATTAATATTTCTCCTGGCAATCATGATTCCAGCTTGTGCTTCCTCCAGCCCAGCTTTTTTCATAAGGCACTCTGCATATAAGTTAAATGAGCAGGGTGACAATATACAGCCTTGATGTACTCCTTTCCTGATTTGGAACCAGTCTGTTGTTCCATGTCCAGTTCTAACTGTTGCTTCCTGACCTGCATACAGATTTCTCAAGAGTCAGAGCAGGTGGTCTGGTATTCCCATCTCTTTCAGAATTTTCCAGTTTGTTGTGATCCAGTCAAAGGCTTTGGCATAGTCAATAAAGCAGAAATAGATGTTTTTCTGGAACTCTCTTGCTTTTTCAGTGATCCAGTGGATGTTGGCAATTTGATCTCTGGTTCCTCTGCTTTTTCTAAATCCAGCTTGAACATCAGGAAGTTCACAGTTCACATACTGCTGAAGCCTGGCTTGGAGAATTTTGAGCATTACTTTACTAGCGTGTGAGATGAGTGCAGTTGTGCGGTAGTTTGAGCATTCTTTGACATTGCCTTTCTTTGGGATTGGAATGAAAACTGACCTTTTCCAGTCCTGTGGCCACTGCTGAGTTTTCCAAATTTTCTGACATATTGAGTGCAGCATTTTCACAGCATCATCTTTTAGGATTTGAAATTGCTTCACTGGAATTCCATCACTTCCACTAGCTTTGTTCTTAGTGATGCTTCCTAAGGCCCACTTGACTTCACATTCCAGGATGTATGGCTCTAGGTGAGTGATCACACCATCATGATTATCTGGGTTGTGAAGTGGCTGCATGGTGCTTGAGAAACTGTGAGGAGATACTCAAGGGCAAAGGAGAAGCCCCAGAAAGATGGTAGGAAGAGCAAAATCATATTTAGAATCAAATCCCATAGCCACCAGAGATGCTCAGAGTGCTCAAACAAACCTTGTGTGCACCAGGACCCAGAGACCCCACAGAGACTGAGCCAGAACTGTGTTTGAGTGTCTCCTGTGGAGGTACAGTCAGCAGTGGACTGCCTCTGGGACAGGGGCTCTGGATGCAACAGACCCGAGTATGGCATAAACCCTCTTGGAGGAGGTCGCCATTAACCCCACCATAGAGCCACCAGAACTAACACAGGACTGGGGAAACAGACTCTTGGAGGGCACAAACAGAAACTTGTGTGCACCAGGACCCAGGAGAAAGGAGCAGTGACCCCACAAGAGACCTTGTTCTAGAGAGTCATCATTTTGTTTTATTTTTTTAATTAATTTTTATTGAAGTACAGTTGCTTTACAATGTTGTGTTAGTTTCTGCATGGAGCAAAACTGACTCAGCTACACACACACACACACACACACATATATATATATATATACATATATCCCCTCTTTTTGGATTTCCTTCCCATTTAGGTCACCACAGAGCACTGAGTCAAATTTCCTGTGCGATACAGTAGGTTCTCATTTGTTGTTGCTTAGTCGCTCAGTTGTGTCTGACTGTGACTCCATGGACTGCAGCCCATCAGGCTTCTGTTCATGGGATTTCCCATGCAGAAATACTGGAGTGGGTTGCTATTTCCTTCTACTGGGGATCTTCCTGACTCAAGGATTGAACCCACATCTCCAGCATTGATGGCAAGCCACTTTATAACCACTGAGCCACCAGGGAAGCCCAGGTACTCATTAGTTACCTGTGTTATACATTGTAGTGTATATATGTCAATCCCGATCTCCCAGCTCATCCCACCTCCCCCTTCCCCCTGGTTTCCATACATCAATTCTCTGGAGAGTCACCATTTTAAATGAAGAAACTGATGCTGAGAGAAGGTAGATGCCTACGCAGCCTTCCCTCCTGTGGTATGAATCCCCGGGTCTGAACTCATCTGCCCAATCACCACCATTTCCTGAGAAGACAGTTATCTTCCAAATGCCTCCTTTTTAAAATAGTATACAGTACAAACTCTGAAGTTTGTACTTAGGTTTATCTCTCATAACTACCACTTACTAAGTATGAGTTTTGATTAGATTACTTAACCCTGTTGTGATGAGCAGATAATGGCTCCTAAGACATATCTGCAATCTAATATCTAGAACCTGAGGATGTTACTTTATATGATCAAGTTTGTGCAGGTGTGATCAATTAAGGATCTTGAAATGAGGAGTTTACCCTGATATCCAAGTGGGCCCCAGATGCCACCACAAGTGTCCTTAGAGAATCAGAGGGAGAGTAGATGCCATACAAAGATGAAAAAGCAGTATGAAAATGGAGGTAGAGATTGGAGTGATGCGGCCACAAGCCAAAGGATGCAATGGCAGTTTGAAGCTGGAAGAGACAAGGAGCAGATGCTCTCCTGGAACTTCCCAAAGGAACCAGTCCTGCTGGGATCTTGAATGCAGGCTTCCAGCCTCTGAACCATGAGACAATACATCTTGATAGGATATATCTCTGTTGTTTCAAGCAACCAACTTTGTGGTCATTTGTCACAGCAGCCATGAAAAACTAATACACCCTCTAAGCCTGTTTCTTCATATGTTAAACAGAAATAATATATGCCTTGCTAGGCTATTTTGATAACAAAAATTAACAAATGCAAAATACTCCCTTAATCTCTGGCATATAGTAGGCATATATCACATAGCAGCTATTGTTCCTATTATAATTATCTTCATTATTTTTTAGTATGAATAAAAGAGCATAGGCAGCTTATCCTAAACCAACACTGCTGTTTTAAAAATTAGTCACACCAAATACTCAGTGTTTCATTTTCTTATGGGAAGAGCTGTATATTTATTTATAGTTTTTATCAAAATATTCTCTTTCATCAAAATGCTGTCTTCTCTACTGTTGCTATATTATTATGAAGTGCCAGATCTATTCATGCCAATAATTAAATAAGCCATGTTGCATTTTTCCAAGTATTTAATTGTATATTTTACCATAAATTACATGTTTAAAATGGAAAATAAACAGTTCCAGCTGTTTTGAGGACAGCAAATCTAAATTTAAGCCACTGAATTCTGGAAGAACTACAGATTTTTAAGTAAGCTGTAATTTTTTAAAAACCAATGTCAACTCTTACTTATTCAAAATTTTAACATTCACTGAGATATAATTAAGGGAAAGTAGGAGTTTGGGGTTATTAAAGACTTCTTCCCCAAACACAGAAGTGTAATGTGTAGGGAAGTAATCATTCATATAACATGATGGTTAAGGAACTGTGCTAGGCATTAGAGGATACAAAGGTGAAAAAGACAGAGCCTCTACCTTGGAGGGACTCATAGGACAATGAAGGACATAGAAATATAAGCAGATAGATTAAAATTCAGAATAATAATGAAGCGAACATTTACCAAGTGTCTATGTGCCATGCCTGTGAGCTAAGTCACTATGGTTGTGTCCAACTCTATGTAGCCCTCCAGCTTCCTCTGTCCAGGGGATTCTCCAGGCAAGCATACTGGAGTGGGTAGCCATTCCCTTTTCTAGGGGATGTTCCTGATTCAGGGATCAAATCCTCATCTCCTGTGTCTCCTGCACTGCAGGCAGATTCTTTACCCACCAATCCACCTAGGAAGCCCCTACTATGCCAGATACTATATAACTATTTACATGAGTTAATCTCATGTAATTCTCACAACAACCCTATGAAGTGAGGTTTTAGGAGGTTAACTCCCCAAAGGTCACATAGCTAGTTTAAGAAGAGATCTCTGTCTTAACCACCACCAAAGAGATACTGTGAGAACACAGAAAAGAAAAAACTTACTGTATCTGAGGGAAGTGAGGAGGTTTCATCCTAGAAATACATTTAAGCTGGATCAAAATTGAGTTGGAGTTAGGAGGAGTTTTTTAAGGGGGAGAAAAAGTCAAAAGGCATCCAGAAGGAAAGAAGATCCTGTGCAAAAGCGAAGCATCAAGAAAGGGCTATTTTTTCAGAATGGCTGGAGTGCCAATGAGGTTTGGTGGTCAGGAATAGTATACTGCACACAAATAAGGACATCAAATGATTAAAGTCTTTGGAGAGAGCCAGGATTGGATTTGCATTTTAGAAAGATGCCTGAGTATCCATGCGGAGAATGGAGTACCCAAAAGGAAGTTAAGGGGCTTCCCTGGTGGTCCAGTGCCGAGGACTCCATGCTCCCAATGCAGGGGGCCCAGGTTCAACCTCTGGTCAGGGAGCTAGATCCCACACGCCTCAACTAACACCCAGGGAAGCCAAAGGAATAAATAAATAAATATTTTTTAAAAAATATTAAGTCAAGCCTGGAGTCAAGGACTTCTAGTTCAAGATGGGCATCAGAGCTACAACCTTGGAGGGACTCACAGGACAGTAAAGGACATTGAAATATAAGCAGATAGATTAAAATTCAGAGTAAGAGTTTTAGAAGATTCTCCAAAGAATCGTCTTTTCAACAAATGTTACTGGAAAACTTGAATACCTTTATGCAAAAAAAAAAAAAGGAACAGCAACAACAACTGATCATACTTTGTACCATATACAAAGATTAACTCAAAATGGATCATAGACCTAAATGTAAAACCTAAAAGAATAAAACTTTAAAGAGAAAACATAGAAGAATGTCTTTGTGACCTCGGTTTGGGCAAAGATTTTTTCAAGTATGACATAAAGACACAATCCATAAAAGAAAAAATTGATAAATTAGACTTCATCAGAATTAAACATTTATTCTACAAAAGATACTGTCAAGAAATGAAAAAAACAAACCACAGACAAAAAGAAAATATTTGTAAAGCATATACCTGATAAAAGATTTATATCCAGAATATATAAGAACTCTCAAAATTCAACAGCAAGAAAACAAATAAACCAAATTTTTTTTAGTAGATAAAAATATTTAAACATACACTTCACTGTTAAAGATATATGAATGGCAAACAAGCACACAAAAAGATGTTCAAGAAAAAAACATGTTCAATATCACTGGTCGTTATGGAAATGGAAATTAAAACCACAATGAGATATCACTATATATACATTAGAATAGCTGAAATTTAGAAGTCTGACTGTACCGAGTGTTAGCAAGGATGTGAAGGAACTGGAATTCTCATATAATGCTGAAGGAAATGCTAAGTAGCACCTGCCATTTTAGAAAATTGGCTTGTTCTTAAAAAAATTCTTCTCAGTTTTTCCACTAGAGATTATTTTGTCTGTTCTAGAATTTCGTCTAAATGAAATTGCTCCATATGAACCATTTTGTATAAAGCTTCTTTCACTCATCACAGTGCCTTTGAAATTTATCTGTATTATTGTATATGTCAGTGGTTCTTTCCTTTTTACAGCTGAGCAGTATTCAGTTGTGTGAATAAACCATAGTTTGTTTATCCAGCCCCTTCTGGATGAACACCTGGGCCATTTCCAGCTTGGGGCTCTTATGAGTAAAACTATGAATGTTCTTATACAGCTTTCTGTGAACCACATTTTCATTTCTCTTGGGTAAATGCATAGGATTTAAATACCTGGATCATAATGTAAGTGTGTGTTTCCTTTCATAAGGTTTTGCCAGAACATCTCCCAGAGTGGTTGTACTGTTTTAGATTCTTACTGGCATTGTATAAAAGTTCTTGTTTTGGGTGAAGCAGAGGTGGGGATTGACTAAGCACAATCACGAGTAACTTTCTGGGATGCCGGATGTGTCCTATAGCTTTATCTGGGTTTGGGTTACACTTGTACATGCATTTGTCAAAACTCAGCAAAGATATAATTTTGTGGACATTTCATTGTATTGTAGATATTGTATCATAAGAAAAATCAGTAAACAAGTATTTAATATGATATGCTTACTGAAATATTTAGGGCAAATTGTATTGGTATCTGCAAGTTACTTTGTGATGCACCAAAAAAAGGTAGATTGATAGACATCTGATAAAACAAGGGCATAAAATATTAATGATACAATTTTATAGTGTCTATGAAGATGGATGCTTTCCTGGTGGTTCAGTGGTGAAGAATCCTCCTGCCAATCCAGAAGATGTGGGTTTGATCCCTGGATCAGAAGATCCCCAAGGAAATGGGAACCCACTCCAACATTCTTGCCTGGCAAATCCCACGGACAGAGGAGCCTGGTGGAATTACAGGCTCTCTTTTGTGATCCATGGACTCACGGAAGAGTTGGACATAACTTAAAGGACTAAACAACAGCAATAAAGGTGGACACAGAAAGTCTTTTCAACTTCACTCTCTATTTAAAATATTTCAGGCCAAAATACTAAAACTAAGCAAAAGGTAAAGCAAATCTACCCTCAGTCAGTTCAGTTGCTCAGTCGTGTCTGACTCTTTGCAAGCCCATGAATCGCAGCACGCCAGGCCTCCCTGTCCATCACCAACACCCGAAGTTCACTCAAACTCACATTCATCGAGTCGGTGATGCCATCCAGTCATCTCATCCACTGTCATCTCCTTTTCATCCTGCCCCCAATCCCTCCCAGCATCAGAGTCTTTTCCATGTGAGGTGAGAGTCTCACCTCACATGAGGTGGCCAAAGTACTGGAGTTTCAGCTTTAGCATCATTCCTTCCAAAGAAATCCCAGGGCTGATCTCCTTCAGAATGGACTGGTTGGATCTCCTTGCAGTCCAAGGGACTCTCAAGAGTCTTCTCCAACACCACAGTTCAAAAGCATCAATTCTTCGGCGCTCAGCTTTCTTCACAGTCCAACTCTCACATCCATACAGGACTACTGGAAAAACCATAGTCCTTACTAGATAGACCTTTGTTGGCAAAGTAATGACCCTGCTTTTGAATATGCTATCTAGGTTGGTCATAACTTTCCTTCCAAGGAGTCAGCGTCTTTTAATTTCATGGCTGCAATCACCATCTGCTGCAAGAGAGTTCCAGAAAAACATCTATTTCTGCTTTATTGACTATGCCAAAGCCTTTGACTGTGTGGATCACAATAAACTATGGAAAATTCTGAAAGAGATGGGATTACCAGACCACCTGACCTGCCTCTTGAGAAGCCTATATGCAGGCCAGGAAGCAATAGTTAGAACTGGACATGGAACAACAGACTGGTTCCTAATAGGAAAAGGAGTACGTCAAGGCTGTATATTGTCACCCTGCTTATTTAACTTCTACGCAGAGTACATCATGAGAAACGCTGGGCTGGAAGAAGCACAAGCTGGAATCAAGATTGCTTGGAGAAATATCAATAACCTCAGATATGCAGATGTCACCACCCTTATGGCAGAAAGTGAAGAACTAAAGAGCCTCTTGATGAAAGTGAAAGAGGAGAGTGAAAAAGCTGGCTTAAAACTCAACATTCAGAAAACGAAGATCATGGCATCTGGTTCCATCACTTCATGGGAAATAGATGGGGAAACAGTGGAAAAATCTACCCTAGGAGCCAGCTATTCCAACTCTACTCCTAGAGAAATGAAAATATATGTCCACACAAAGACTTGAACACAAATGTTCAAAGCAACTTTATTTGTAATGACAAAAAACTAACAACAATCCAAATGTCCACTAAGAGGTGAATGGATAAACACAAGGTGGATAACTACACAATCGACTACTATTCAACAATAATAAGGAATAAACTATAATATCAATATGTGTAGCTCAAAATAACCTTGCTATCTGAAACAAGTCAACCCCCCAAAATAAATTCCCACTGTATAATTTCATTTATATAAAGTTTTAGAAAATGGAAACTAATCTATGGTGACAGAAAGCAAAACAATGAATTGCCTGGGGATAGGGTGTGGGAGGATGTGGAGAGGGCAGGGATGGGGAGAGAGTGGAAGATTGCAAGTGGGCATGAGGAAACTTCAGAGCTTGATTGTGACAATGGTTTCACAGTTGTGTACATATGTCAAAACCTATCAGATGCTAAGCTTTAAGTAGGTGCAGTTTAGTGTATATCAATTGTTCCTTTAAAAAGCTGTTTTTAAAGTCCTAAAGAAAACATTGACAATTTTAATTCAGCAGTATATTTTCAAATATTTTAACCATGTAAGCTTTATGCAATGAATGCAAAGATTATATAATATTTAAAAGCATTTATATGCTAAATTAATTTTTCACATTTTAATATTCATTTATTCATTTGACTGCACCAGGTCTTAATTGCCACATGTGAGATCTTCAATCTTCATTGCAGCACGTGAACTCTTAGTTTCATTATTTGGGATCTAGTTCCCTGACCAGGGATAGAACCTGGACCCCCTATACTGTGAACACAGAGTCTAAGCCACTAGACAGCCAGGCAAGTCCTTAAAGTGAAGTGAAGTGTTAATCACTCAGTCGAGTCCAACTCTTTGTGACCCCATGGACTGTCACCCGCCAGGCTCCTCTGTCCCTGGAATTCTCCAGACAAGAATATTGGAGTGGGTAGCCATTCCCTTCTCCAGGGGATCTTCCTGACCCAGGGATCAAATCTGAGTCTCCTGCATTGCAGGGAGATTGTTTATCATCCGCACCACCAGAAGAGTCAGAGAAGTCCCTAAATTATATTAATTAGTTGACATTTAAATTTTTAATTAAGACTTTTAGAGCCTGATTTTTTATTCTAGGAGAATTTCATAAATATTCCATAAAATTATTTTTTAAAAGTCTCTCATGCTGATATCCAAAATAGTATTAGTGATAAAATACTAGATGGTTTCCTATAAAGCCAAGAATGCCCACTATTACTACCTTTATAGTTTCTTTTAATTAATCTGGCATTCTAACTAATAGAATTCAGTTCAGTCGCTCAGTCATGTCCGACTCTTTGTGACTCCATGAACAGCAGCATGCCAGGCCTCCCTGTCCATCGCCAACTCCCGGAGTCCACCCAAACCCATATACACTGAGTCGATGATCCCATCCAGTCATCTCATCCTCTGTCATCCCCTTCTCCTCCTGCCCTCAATCTTTCCCAGCATCAGGGTCTTTTCTAATGAGTCACCTCTCCGCATCAGGTGGCCAAAGTACTGGAGTTTCAGCTTCAACATCAGCCCTTCCAATGAACACCCAGGACTGACCTCCCTTAGGATGGACTGGTTAGATCTCCTTGCAGTCCAAGGGACTCTCAAGAGTCTTCTCCAACACCACAGTTCAAAAGCATCAATTCTTTGGCACTCAATTTTCTTTATAGTCCAACTCTCACATCCATACATGACCACAGGAAAAACCATAGCCTTGACTAGATGGACCTTTGTGGACAAAGTAATGTCTCTGCTTTTTAATATGTTGTCTAGGTTGGTCATAACTTTCCTTCCAAGGAGTAAGCGTCTTTTAATTTCATGGCTGCAGTCACCATCTGCAGTGATTTTGGAGCCCAGTAAAATAAAGTCAGCCACTGTTTCCACTGTTTCCCCATCTATTTCCCATGAAGTGATGAGACCAGATGCCATGATCTTAGTTTTCTGAATGTTGAGCTTTAAGCCAACTTTTTCACTCTCCTCTTTCACTTTCATCAAGAGGCTCTTTAGTTCTTCTTCACTTTCTGCCATAAGAGTGGTGTCATCTGCATATCTGAGGTTATTAATATTTCCCCCGGCAATCTTGATTCCAGCTTGTGCTTCCTCCAGCCCATCGTTTCTCATGATGTACTCTGCACATAAGTCAAATAAGCAGGGTGACAATATACAGCCTTGACGTACTCCTTTTCCTATTTGGAACCAGTCTGTTGTTCCATGTCCAGTTCTAACTATTGCTTCCTGACCTGCATACAGGTTTCTCAAGAGGCAGGTCAGGTGGTCTGGTATTCCCATCTCTTTCAGAATTTTCCACGGTTTGTTGTGATCCACACAGTCAAAGGCTTTGGCATAGTCAATAAAGCCTAGTGGAATTAAATAAACTAGTAGAATTAAATAAACTAGTAGAATTAGATAAGTAAAATGAATAAGAGATATAAATATTCAAAAAGAGGTGATAAAAAGGTCATTGTTTGTAATAGATGAGCTGGTTTTCTACCAGAATTTACAAAAATAAATGAAACACTGTTGCTGCTGCTGCTGCTGCTAAGTCGCTTCAGTCGTGTCCGACTCTGTGCGACCCCAGAGACGGCAGCCCACCAGGCTCCCCCATCCCTCGGATTCTCCAGGCAAGAACACTGAAGTGGGTTGCCATTTCCTTCTCCAATGCATGAAAGTGAAAAGTGAAAGTGAAGTCGCTCAGTCGTATCAGACTCCTAGCGACCCCATGGACTGCAGCCTACCATGCTCCCCCATCACTGGGATTTTCCAGGCAAGAGTACTGGAGTGGGTGCCATCGCCTTCTCGAATGAAACACTAGTGGAAGGAATTCCAATAAGTTGGTGGTTGGTTGCAAAACATACCAAAATAATGGTTTTCATATATTGTAAAATATTTCAGCATATATTTAAAATAAACATACATAAAGAAAACAAGTATTTACCGAGGGGCATAAAGGAGACCTGCAAAACTGCAAGATGTGTTGTGTTTCTGTGGTAAGATGTCAATTCTGTAGAAATTAATCCAAAGCAACACAATGAAAATAAAATCACCAACAGAATTTCCTTCCAATTTGACATGATTCAAAATTTCATCTGCAAGAATAAGCATACAAGAAGAAAAAAAACAGAACAATATAGAAGGAATATTGGTGAAAGGAAACCTGTCCAACAAGCCAACAAAATGTGCTTAAGAAGCCACAATAATGTAAATGTTGGGCTGAAATTTGGGAATCATAGATCAGTGAAACAGAATTTAAAACCCAGAAAAAGACCCAAATATGACGACTGTAGCATCTCAAATCAAATTAAATGATACTCTAAACACAAATCAAAAGAAGTCAAAAGATGAAATATGAAAACTGGTACATGAAATATGAAAACTGGTACCACCAAACAAAGCCCTTTAAATGGATTTCTAACAAAAACACACACACACACAAAGAAAAGACAAAGTGTGAGGAAAAATTTAATAAGAAAAAAGTGTTACTCAAATATAAAAGAATCCTAAACAAATAATATGTTTCACTAGGAAAACATGCAAAATCACAAACAGTGCATTTTTTATAATTGAGGGATAGTTGATTTACAATGTCGTATTAGTTTTAGGTGTACAGCAAAGTGACTTAGTTATACATGTACATATGTCCATCCTTTGCCAATTTCTTTTCCCATACAGCTTATTACAGAATATTGAGTAGAGTTCCCTTTGCTATACAGTAGGTCTCTGTTGATTATCTATTTTATATATAGTAATTTGTATCTGTTAATCCCTAAAACTCCTAATTTATCCCTTTCCCTCTTTCCATTTTGATAACCATAAATTTGTCTGCCATCTCTATGAGTCAATTTCGAACAGTGCATCTTTAAGAAATACAAATGATGAATAGACAAAGAACAAATACAACATTTCTATTAACCTGAGAAATGCATATTAAAATAATAAGGTAAAGATATTTCCACCTGTCAAATAATCAAAGAAAGATAGTATCAAAGCATAATAATAGTAAATATTTGCGAAAGTGACTTTGCGTTGCATTTAACCAACGGGAGGCATCAGCAAGAGACAGGAAGCAAGAGAGAGATTGGAATGTTTATTTTCCACATTTGGGCCGTGGTTTGCCGTGCTGTTTGTGTTCCTGAGGCCACAGTACCTGTCAGATGATCCTTCTCTCACAGTACAGCTCCCAGCAGGTTCCAGGAAGAGCTCCCTCCTCAGACTCAAGCCCCAGAGGCCTAGGGTGGAAAAGTTTTCCTGAGATGGCACCCCACTCCAGTACTCTTGCTTGGAAAATCCCATGGACGGAGGAGCCTGGTGGGCTGCAGTCCATGGGGTCGCTAAGAGTCAGACACGACAGAGCGACTTCACTTTCACTTTTCACTTTCATGCGTTGGAGAAGGAAATGGCAACCCACTCCAGTGTTCTTGCCTGGAGAATCCCAGGGACGGGGGAACCTGATGGGCTGCCGTCATGGGGTCACACAGAGTTGGACACGACTGAAGCGACTTAGCAGCAGCCAGCAACGGAGGCATTGTACCTGCTGGTTCTTCTAACCCTGGCCCGGCACCTCTGTAAAAGCTCCCTCTGTTAAAGTCCCTTTTATAACCCACTTGAGTGTGGTTTCCTAGCAGAGCTCTGACTGATACACAGCCCTACAGTATGAACCTGTTTAAATCTCCATATGTGTGTGTGCACACAGGTATAAATTTAGACTGAGACATAGGTAGAGACATCCAAAAAAATATCAGAATGTCTATTTACCGAAATGTGTCAGGACAGATAACTTAGAAATACACACATGTATACACATATATTTCTATGAATATAAATTCAATAGATAATAAAGAATGTAGGAAGGAATTAGTCAAAAATACTGCCATTGCTTTTCTTTTTATTCAAAAGCTTCATTTAGACCTTCGCTATACACAGACTATATAAAAACTGCGTGTTAAAAAATAAAACTTCAAGAAATGGAAATAGAAATTAAAATTTACACAATCTCTGAAGGAAAGGACTTTATAATTTCCACAGGGAGCTTGGGAGGGGAGAGTCTGAAAAAGATGAATTAATTTAACATTTAAAAATGTAATTTCTACTGACCACAAATAAAACTAAATGAAAATGTATATAAAAACAGAACTATGTACAAAAGACAAGCAAAAGATTCATATTATTAATATTTAAAGGACAATGGTGAGTGCGAAAAGGGCATGAAAAGAAAGTCTACAAAAGAGAAGGTGACAATTTTCATACCTCCATTCAAAGCTTTCAAGCCTCACCTGTTGCAACACCTTCTCTATCCTGTGTCTGTTTCTTTGGCTTAGAATTCTCATTCCTTCCCACCCCATTATCCTAAACCCCCACATCTCCACCAACTCTTGCCCTCTCCACTCACCTGTGCAGGCAAACATCTCATCCGGCAAAACCCCAGCCAAGATCCCCCACCCCTATCCCTAGGCCTGCTCCCAAGCAGCTGGTGTAGCTGGGATATCACACAATTGCACGGACTCATCTCCCTTTAAATTAGTCACCAGCAATCTCACATGGCCCAGAAATCCCAATAACTGCCCTGGTAACCTTGCTTTCCTACTTTAAAAAAAAAAATTATTAATTTATCTGGGCTGTGCTGGGTCTTCATTGCTGTGTGGGCTCCCTAGTTGCAGAGAACAGGGGGCTACTCTCTAGTGCTGTGCACAGGCTTACTGCAGTGCACAGGCTTCTGTGCACTTCTTACTCTGCACAGGCGGCTCTTGTTCTGGAGCATGGGCTCTAGGGCTCATGGGCTTCAGTAGCTGTGGCTTCCAGGCTCTGAAGCACAGGCTCAGTAGCTGTGATGCATGGGTTTAGCGGCTCTGCAGCATGTGGGGTCTTCTCAGACCAGGGATGGAACTCGTGTCTCCTGCATTGGCAGGTGGGTTCTTTACCACTGAGCTACCAGGTAAGCCCTTGCTTTCCTACTTTTAAAGACAATAATTTCATTTGAGATCATGTCTACCAACTGGATCAACTTCAGTGTCTTCCATTCACTTTTCAATCTCCTTCCATCTTCCCGCTTTGCTGACCCACTCTAATAAAGTTTTTCATACTCAGGATGCCAAATTCCATACATCCCTATCAATCCAGATCATATTCAGCCTCTCAATTGACCATATCCTCCATGTTGAAACACCCTTCTCTTCCGATTCCATGAAACTTCACCTCCTTAGTTTCTTATTTCCCTGCTTGCTCTATCTAGGTCTCCTCTTGGATAGCCTTCCCTTCTCTTCCTCCTTACTAAAGAGTGTGGAGTTATTCCAGGCCTCTCTTTGGAGGTCTTTTCACTTATAATGGATGATCGCACCCATTATCGTTTATTCCAATTTCAACTCTCTGCTATCAAACCCCAGATTTTTATCTCCAAAGCAAGTTTCTATCCTGACCTCAAGACTCATATCGCCCCTTGGATATCTCATGAGTCTCTCACAGCTACTAATGTCCAAAACAGAACTCATTCTTTCTAAACCTCCTCCATCCAAGCTTGTTGCTCTACCTCTCAGTAAATGACACCTCCTTTAAACCAGTAACTCCAACCAGAAACTTGCAAGTTATGATTGTTATTTCCCTCTTCCTTACTCCCCAAATCTAACTCCATCAAGTCTTGCTGATTCTGCCTCCAAAATATATCTTAAACCCATCTTCTTCTGCTGAGTATTGGGCCCCATCCATGCCACCTCTGTTTACCTTCTTGACTACTTATGTAACTTTCGACTGATCTCACTTTGACTCTTGCCCCTCCCAATCTATTCATCATACAAAGGCCAGGAAAAAATATTCTTGAAATACATAATCCAAACTCTTCAGTGGCTTCCTATTAAAATCAGTGTAAAAATCAAAAGTCCCCACAATGATTTTACACAACCTGGCTTCTTGTACATTTTAGGCTTCATCTTATACCCTTTTCAATGTCTTTTTCTCCTCTACCCACTCTGTTCTTTCAAGTCCTCAAATGTATCAAAACTTCCCACTTCAGGAAATTCACTTGTGTTTTTCTCTTTACTGAACTGGCTCTTTGCCAGTCTATCTCTTCCTTATCCTTCAGGGTCTCGGCTTAAATGTCATTCCTTCAAAGAGGCTTTCACCGACCACCACCTCCCTCAACCTCAATTAGATCTCTCTAAATGAACTTATGGTTGCTAGGGGGGTGGGGGGATGGGGGAAAAGATAGGGAGTTTGGGATCAACATGTACACTCTGTGATATTTAAAATGTATAACCAACAAGGACCTTCTGTTTAGCACAAGGAGCTCTGTTTTATGTGGCATCCTGGATGGGAGGGGAATTGGGAGGGGAATTGGGAGGAGAATGAACGCTTGTATATGTATGGCTGAGTCCCTTTGCTGTCCACCTGAGACTGTCACAAGGTTGCTAATTGGCTGTACTCCAAAACAAAATAAAAAGCTTTATTAAAAAGTTTTAAAAAATAAAAAAATAAATTAGGTCTCTCTAGTATACCATCTGGAGAAGGCAATGGCACCCCACTCCAGTACTCTTGCCTGGGAAATCCCATGGACGGAGGAGCCTGGTGGGCTGCAGTCCATGGGGTTGCGAAGAGTTGGACATGACTGAGAGTCTTCACTTTCACTTTTCACTTTCATACATTGGAGAAGGAAATGGCAACCCACTCCAGTGTTCTTGCCTGGAGAATCCCAGGGTTGGGGGAGCCTGGTGGGCTGCCGCCTATGGGATCGCACAGAGTCGGACACGACTGAAGCGACTCAGCAGCGGCAGCAGCAGCAGTATACCATCTCGTACGTTGCCTTTGTCTAGTTTACCTTGGTTTGTTATGAATCTATTTATATGATTATTTCTAGTATGTTTTCCCACTAAACCAGATCTTAACCCGCATGAGAATAGGTGCCAGGGAATACTTGTTTGGCTCATCACTTTTCTATATTCAGCACTCTGCCAGCACCTGGCACGTGATCTTGGGTTTTTTCCAACAACTGGATTAATGAATACACGAATCATGGGCTCAAGCCTCGCGTCTATGACTCCCTTCTCAACCACCCTCTCTGCTCCACCACACCAATAGATTTCAACACAGGCTTCCCTGTTCACCACCAAGTACTATACCTATAATCACACTGAAAAACAGCCTCACTGAACTTCTTTTGGATTCTTTTTCTTTACTTTCATTTATTTATTTCATTTATTTATTTATTATTTTTGGCTGCACTGGGTCTTCGTTGCTGGGTGCAGGCTTTCTGTAGTTGTGATGAGGGTTGGGGGAGGGAGTAGGAGCTCCTCTCTCGTTGCATTGTGTAAGATTCTCATTGCAGTTGCTTCTCTTGTTACAGAAAATGGGCTCCAGGGATCATGGGCTTCAGTAGCTGTGGAATGCGTGCTTTAAGTGCAGGCTCCCTAGTTGTGATGCACGGGCCCAGTTGCCCTGTGGCAGGTGGAATCTTCCCAGACTAGGGATTGAACCCATATCTGCTGCATTGGCAGGTGGATTCTTAACCACTGGACCACCAAGGAAGTCTTTTGTTGGGGTTATTAAATGAGCCAATGCTCCACGTCGCTCCTGAGCCTTCACGCATGTTAATCCCTCTAAGTGGAACACTGCTTTCCTCACTTAGCCAAATGATCCAGCTCACATGATTAGGGCCAGTTAATGTTCAGTTCAGTTCAGTTCAGTCGCTCAGTCGTGTCTGACTCTTTGCGACCCCATGAATCGCAGCACGCCAGGCCTCCCTGTCCATTACCAACTCCTGGAGTTCACTCAAACTCACGTCCATCGAGTCAGTGATGCCATCCAGCCATCTCATCCTCTGTCATCCCCTTCTCCTCCTGCCCCCAATCCCTTCCAGCATCAGAGTCTTTTCCAATGAGTCAACTCTTCGCATGAGGTGGTCAAAGTATTGGAGTTTCAGCTTCAGTATCATTCCCTCCAAGGAAATCCCAGGGCTGATCTCCTTCAGAATGGACTGGTTGGATCTCCTTGCAGTCCAAGGGACTCTCAGGAGTCTTCTCCAACACCACAGTTCAAAAGCATCAATTCTTTGGCGCTCAGCCTTCTTCACAGTCCAACTCTCACATCCATACATGACCACAGGAAAAACCGTAGCCTTGACTAGACGGACCTTTGTTGGCAAAGTAATATCTCTGCTTTTGAATATGCTATCTAGGTTGGTCATAACTTTCCTTCCAAGGAGTAAGTGTCTTTTAATTTCATGGCTGCAGTCAATGTTAGAGAATGAATTAAGAACCTGCTCAAATTGTTCCCACTCCCTAGGAAGGTGAGAGGATACCTGTTCCTACCTTCTTAAACTAACCCTTTTCAATGTGGAAAACACATAAGGAAGACAAAATTCTAAAATGACCTACTACTTGCCCCAGAATCACACTTTGCCACTGAAAATACCACAGATTTTACTCTATCTCTTACCAATGAAGGAGAAATAAAAAAACCAGTTTCTCTAAAATAGTTTCAAGGACAGTGTCAGTGCCATCTGTGTCAACAAAATTTCAGGTTAAAAAAAAAAATCAATGGTTATGTAAGACAAGAGTGCCTAATTTTCTACATAGTCGATTGGCTTTTTCAGAAGAACAGCCTTGAAAGTATCCAGAAATCAATTGCTTGGGTAAAGCATACTCAGCAACCTCAAAGTAGACACAGGGCTTAAATCACAAAATGAAAATGAGGGAGGCCTTAATAGGCACTGACCAAGTAAAGATGTGCCTGAGAACAGAGAGAAAATGAGAAGGGGTGCCTGGAACATGCCAATACAAACTCAATCAGCAATGGTATCGCATGCCCCATTTTTTAATAATAACAATGTTGCAGGCATCCCAGGTTGGCTCATTTGGCATTCATCTCTACTTTTTCTTCCCGGTTTCCTTCAGTATAGAAGCTAGGAACACTAAATAATTACTTTCTCAGCTTCTAAAAGAACAGTTTTGGCTGAAGAAGCCTTCTCCATTCTCCCAATTGCTTACATCAAAAACTGGGAGTCTGACTCCTCTCTTCCACATCCCATGTTTGATCTATTAGCAAATTCGGCTTGCTCCACTTCCATACTATATTCCAAATGTATTTGTCGCCACCCCCACCACTGCTCTCCTCATCTAAGTCAGGATGGTCTATTGCCTGAGCCACTGCTATAGTCTCTGCCTCCATCCTTGCCCCCTACAATCTATTTTCCAAAGAACATCTCTGAAGTTACGTTTTTAAAAATGCAAACCTCATCATACTACTCGTTTGCTCAAAGCCTTCCAACATCTTTAAATAGAATAAAATACGAACTCCTTACCATAATCTACAAGGCCTTGTGTGGTCTGACTTCTAGTTATCTCATCAATATCCGCGTCTACCACTCTCCTACATGCTCACTTTGCTGGCCTCCTTGCTGTTACTCAAACATGTCAAGCATGTTCCTCATTAGGGCCTTCCTATTTGGTGTTCTCTTTCCCAGGAACAGTCTATTTTTTTTTTTGGCTGCTCTGGGTCTTTGTGGCTGCAGCTTTCTCTAGTTGCAGCGAGTGGGGACTGCTCTCGTTACTGTGCAAGGCCTTCTCGTTGCGGTAGCTTCTCGTTGCAGAGCACAGGTTCTAGGGTGCATGGGCTCAGGAGTTGCGATCTGTGGGCTCTAGAGCACACACTCAGTAGTCGTGGCTCAGGAGTTGTGACACACAACTGCCCTGCAGCATGTGGAATCCTCTCAGAGGTTGAACCTGCATTCCCCAAAATGGCAGGCGGATTCCCAACCACTGAACCACCAGGGAAGTCCTTCCTGGAACACTCTTCTGTCAGATATATCTTTCCTTCATTGATTAGGGTTTTTACTCAATCATCATCCAATCGGACTGCCCATACTTCTTACTGCATGGCACATATTACAACCCGACTTCATCATTGATATGAATTGGTTTCTTTATTGTCTTTCCAACACTTACACACACTATTCTATTTACAACTATCTTCAGCATCTAAAAATGTGTCTGACATGTTGTAGGAACTCAGTCATTGTATTTGTAAAATTAATAAATTTCCCATAGACCTCTGCCCAAATTTGAGTTATCCTCTATTACCATTCTTTACCATATCTTCTACTTTTTCTAAGTTAATAATTTTGACACACACGGTTTGTTGTCCATCCATCACTTAACCCTCATACTTCATTTCCATAACAATAAAACCCTGATTTTTTGTTTCAACTATAGAGTTGTTGATCTATCCCACTCCCCAACAATGAATCACAATTTTCCTAAACCAGTCATGCTAACTCTATTCCACTTTGGCATAAACTGTTACATGGTACACATGTCATCTGCTTTTTTTTCAAGGGAGGGGAAAATTAACTAAAATATTTCCCATCTTAAATAAAAAGTCTGAGTCTTACAAGCAACTAATATTTGTACCTGTCTCTTCCTTCCTTCTTAGAATATGGGTCTGAAGATATAATGCTCAGAGCTGTGGCAGCTACCTTGTGACAATGAAGTGAGAGGCATGAAGACTAAAAGGAAACTCAATGAGAATAATACAATGGAAAGACAGGAAAACCTCGGTCCTGGTGACATCACTGAGCCAGTGCATAAGCCTGTAACTGCCTGTGTCCAGTGCTCTTACTAAGGAAACCACAGATGTTCTTACAATTTAGGCTATTGTTAGTTAGGTTTTCCTTTATTAACAACCAAATGAAATCTAATTCTTTCCATTATTTTATGAATGAGTTTGTGAGGACAAATGTGTTTTTCTTT
The DNA here is from genome assembly GCF_055505025.1 of Bos grunniens. Taxonomy (NCBI): domain Eukaryota; kingdom Metazoa; phylum Chordata; class Mammalia; order Artiodactyla; family Bovidae; genus Bos; species Bos grunniens. Next base: position 13,655,781 of record NC_141190.1, read on the forward strand.
TACGTAGAACAGTCTGGATAAGAAAACAGAAGGAAAGAGGGAGAGAGGAAAGGGAACAATAAACTCAGCTAACATGGGTGAAATAATCCTGGAAGTGGAGTGAATTACAGGAAGGATAAAGAAGCAAATATACATATGTATTTTCAAATCTTCCCCACTCATTACCTAGTCTCAACTTCCTCCAATCTGTCTTTATTTGAACCTTCCACTAATACTTAAAGATCATTAACTAAGTCACTGCTTTCATAAATCTGTGGTGTGATTTCACGCCATCACACAGTAAAACCTTTAATGACTTCTCATAACCTATCAAATAATATTAGTTAGCATTCAATGCAGAGAAGGCGATGGCACCCCACTCCAGTACGCTTGCCTGGAAAATCCCATGGATGGAGGAGCCTGGTAGGCTGCAGTCCATGGGGTCGCTAAGAGTCAGACACGACTGAGCGACTTCACTTTCACTTTTCAGTTTCATGCGTTGGAGAAGGAAATGGCAACCCACTCCAGTATTCTTGCCTGGAGAATCTCAGGGATGGGGGAGCCTCATGGGCTGCCATCTATGGGGTCGTACAGAGTCAGACATGACTGAAGTGACTTAGCAGCAGTAGCAGCAGCAGCATTCAATGATTTTAAAATTCAATCACAATAAATTGAATTTATGTCCTTCTCTTTCTTAATTTAAATCTTCCCACTCAAAAACAAATAGATAAGAACAAACTCTCCTTACTCTTCTCCTATTCTTTATTACATCTACGCCATGATCTCCCCATTCCAAATTGGTGGATAATGTAATAGACAAAGCAAGTGAGTCTTTAAAACACTAGCAAAGCAAAGGAGAGAGAAAATCAACCATAATGAATTTGTCCAGAATTTTGCAACCAGAAAAATGGAATAAACTGTTTAATTTCATCATGCATGCATGTTTTGTGCTTACAGTTTTAGAATTGTTTTTAAATTGTATATGATATACATGCATCATAAATTTTCTTATAAAGGTTAAATCAGGCCTTGACCATTTAGAATGCATTTTCTCTCCTCCTCTCTAAATCTGTCTCCATCCCTTCCGCAAGTCAAAATCTAACCTTCTCCAAGTAACCTTTCCAGACTACAGTGGAGTCTTTTTTGAATTAATTTTTAAAATCTGTAGATCCAAGTTTTCTCCTAAATACGTATGTATTTGTTTGTATTGTAAACTGTTCTACTTAAGTTGTAGCTTACCTCTCTTATTATACTCAGAGTTCACTGCTCACAGGTAAATCCTTAGAATGCATTACACTTTTTTTAAGTCTCCCACATCACAGCTAGAACAGTGAGAGTGCAATGAACACTTGTTTGAATGAAAAAAGTACACACCTTTGACCTACCAGTTTACATAACCGAGGTGCAGATGAGTGTTTGAACACAAATGCTTTATGTTTCAAGAGTTACCAACAATCTACTGGGTCAAAGATAAATCCTGGGCTAATTTAGAAAGCAAGATACTATAATTAGCATCAATAAACGAAGACCCTCCTTTGGGAAGTTCCGTAGGACTCTACCAATTTTAACCTTGCAAAGTCTGGCCTAACAGGCAAAGGAAGAGCCCCCCAGGCCCACTCCTCCTCCTTCACCCAGCACCACGTCTACCCCAATCACCAAATCAAAAATGCATGTTTTAAATCAGAATATTGACCAGCAACCAATTGTATCTATGCCATACCAAAATTGATTGCCATCCATGCCTACCTCCTTGCTGCCTATGACAGTCTTATTACCTGTCTTAGTGACAGAATTGGGCAGCTAACCTGCATCTCCCTGCACGTCAGCATTAGTGAGCTATCCTGCTCCCTCTCTGTCTGGAAATCAAGGCCAGCCACCTCCAAAAATACCAAAGGGAAGGGAGTAGGAATTTTGGCACCCTAATTTTAAAATGGTGTCAGTCTAAGATGTAAAAGGAAGACCATCTTCTCCTCCAAATGTGGACACTATTTCTTTATTGTAGTCATTAGCCGATGTCTTTGGCAAGGAACATACAAATAAGCTCTTCCAGGATGGGCTTGTAGCCTTGGAAATAAGCTTCCAAAACAAAAAGTCAAACTTGTAATTGTTTCTCAGTTTGTACCCACACATCCACCAACACACTTCATTTTTTTAAATATTTTTTGTAGCCAAGAAAACCAAATTCATACACCATTCCGTCCCCTTAACAATGGCAAGTCATTCAGATTTTTACTTTTCTTTTGGCCTGTTTACTTTCCCTTCTCAGTTTAAAACAAAACAAAACAAAAACAACTTTTTTTGGTCACCAGTCATTACTGCGTTTCCCATTTCCCTTTTTCTGCTCTCTGGCTCCTTTTTCCTGTCCTCCTCCTGAACAACAGAAATTTTAAAATAAAAACTGAATTGTGAGTAATCTATACTTGAGATTTTTAAGGTCAGTATATTACAACTGGATATGAATAAAATTTGACTCAACAGATCATTTATTTCTTTATAAATCGTCGGAGTATAGATGTATTTCATATTCACTATAAAGTGTTTTGGGTTCTTTGGTAGCTCAGATGGTAAAGATTCTGCCTGCAATGCAGGGGACCCAGGTTCAATCCCTGGGTCAGGAACATCCCCTGGAGAAGGGAATGGCAACCCACTCCAGTGTTCTTGCCTGGAGAATCCCATGGACAGAGGAGCCTGGTGGGCTACAGTCCATGGAGTCACAAAGAGTTGGACACAACTGAGCAACTTTTATTTCATTTCATAAAGTGTTTTAAGGAGAAATGAAAATTTTTTTTCTCAGGAAACTTCTGTTTTGGAAGTTTGGAAGTTTGGAAGCATACTCGTAGTCTTTAAATATCATGTTATGATATAATAATAAATATGAACTACTATAAACTTTGGTGGTAGAAGAAAGGTCCGATGCTGTAAAGAGCAATATTGCATAGGAACCTGGAATGTCAGGTCCATGAATCAAGGCAAATTGGAAGTGGTCAAACAAGAGATGGCAAGAGTGAATGTCGACATTCTAGGAATCAGCGAACTGAAATGGACTAGAATGGGAGAATTTAACTCAGATGACCATTATATCTACTACTGTGGGCAGGAATCCCTCAGAAGAAATGGAGTGGCCATGATGGTCAACAAAAGAGTCCGAAATGCAGTACTTGGATGCGATCTCAAAAATGACAGAATGATCTCTGTTCGTTTCCAAGGCAAACCATTCAATATCACAGTAATCCAAGTCTATGCCCCAACCGGTAACGCTGAAGAAGCTGAAGTTGAACGGTTCTATGAAGACCTACAACACCTTTTAGAACTAACACCCAAAAAAGATGTCCTTTTCATTATAGGGGACTGGAATGCAAAAGTAGGAAGTCAAGAAACACCTGGAGTAACAGGCAAATTTGGCCTTGGAATACGGAATGAAGCAGGGCAAAGACTAATAGAGTTTTGCCAAGAGAATGCACTGGTCATAACAAACACCCTCTTCCAACAACACAAGAGAAGACTCTATACATGGACATCACCAGATAGTCAACACCGAAATCAGATTGACTATATTCTTTGCAGCCAAAGATGGAGAAGCTCTATACAGTCAGCAAAAACAAGACCAGGAGCTGACTGTGGCTCAGACCATGAACTCCTTATTGCCAAATTCAGACTAAAATTGAAGAAAGTAGGGAAAACCGCTAGACCATTCAGGTATGACCTAAATCAAATCCCTTATGATTATACAGTGGAAGTGAGAAATAGATTTAAGGGCCTAGATCTGATAGATAGAGTGCCGGATGAACTATGGAATGAGGGTTCGTGACATTGTACAGGAGACAGGGATCAAGACCATCCCCATGGAAAGAAATGCAAAAAAGAAAAATGGCTGTCTGGGGAGGCCTTACAAATAGCTGTGAAAAGAAGAGAAGCCAAAAGCAAAGGAGAAAAGGAAAGATATAAACATCTGAATTCAGAGTTCCAAAGAGTAGTAAGAAGAGATAAGAAAGCCTTCTTCAGCGATCAATGCAAAGAAATAGAGGAAAACAACAGAATGGGAAAGACTAGGGATCTTTTCAAGAAAATCAGAGATACCAAAAGAACATTTCATGCAAAGATGGGCTCGATAAAGGACAGAAATGGTATGGACCTAACAGAAGCAGAAGATATTAAGAAGAAATGGCAAGAGTACACAGAAGAACTGTACAAAAAAGATCTTCACAACCCAGATAATCACGATGGTGTGATCACTGACCTAGAGCCAGACATCCTGGAATGTGAAGTCAAGTGGGCCTTAGAAAGCATCACTACGAACAAAGCTAATGGAGGTGATGGAATTCCAGTTGAGCTATTCCAAATCCTGAAAGATGATGCTGTGAAAGTGTTGCACTCAATATGCCAGCAAATCTGGAAAATTCAGCAGTGGCCACAGGACTGGAAAAGGTCAGTTTTCATTCCAATCCCAAAGAAAGGCAATGCCAAAGAATGCTCAAACTACCGCACAATCGCACTCATCTCACACGCTAGTAAAATAATGCTCAAAATTCTCCAAGCCAGGCTTCAGCAATATGTGAACCATGAACTTCCTGATGTTCAAGCTGGTTTTAGAAAAGGCAGAGGAACCAGAGATAAAATTGCCAACATCCGCTGGATCATGGAAAAAGCAAGAGAGTTCCAGAAAAACATCTATTTCTGCTTTATTGACTATGCCAAAGCCTTTGACTGTGTGGATCACAAGAAACTGTGGAAAATTCTGAAAGAGATGGGAATACCAGACCAGCTGATCTGCCTCTTGAGAAATCTGTATGCAGGTCAGGAAGCAACAGTTAGAACTGGACATGGAACAACAGACTGGTTCCAAATAGGAAAAGGAGTTCGTCAAGGCTGTATATTGTCACCCTGTTTATTTAACTTATATGCAGAGTACATCATGAGAAACGCTGGACTGGAAGAAACACAAGCTGGAATCAAGATTGCTGGGAGAAATATCAATAACCTCAGATATGCAGATGACACCACCCTTATGGCAGAAAGTGAAGAGGAACTAAAAAGCCTCTTGATGAAAGTGAAAGTGGAGAGTGAAAAAGTTGGCTTAAAACTCAACATTCAGAAAACGAAGATCATGGCATCCGGTCCCATCACTTCATGGGAAATAGATGGGGAAACAGTGGAAATAGTGTCAGACTTTATTTTTCTGGGCTCCAAAATCACTGCAGATGGTGACTGCAGCCGTGAAATTAAAAGACGCTTACTCCTTGGAAGGAAAGTTATGACCAACCTAGATAGCATATTCAAAAGCAGAGACATTACTTTGCCAACAAAGGTCCGTCTAGTCAAGGCTATGGTTTTTCCAGTGATCATGTATGGATGTGAGAGTTGGACTGTGAAGAAGGCTGAGCGCCGAAGAATTAATGCTTTTGAACTGTGGTGTTGGAGAAGACTCTTGAGAGTCCCTTGGACTACAAGGAGATCCAACCAGTCCATTCTGAAGGAGATCAGTCCTGGGATTTCTTTGGAAGGAATGATGCTAAAGCTGAAACTCCAGTACTTTGGCCACCTCATGCAAAGAGTTGACTCATTGGAAAAGACTCTGATGCTGGGAGGGATTGGGGGCAAGAGGAGAAGGGGACGACAGAGGATGAGATAGCTGGATGGCATCAATGACTCAATGGACGTGAGTCTGAGTGAACTCCGGGAGTTGGTGATGGACAGGGAGGCCTGGCGTGCTGCATGGTGGCAGTCCATGGGGCCGCAAAGAGTCAGACACGACTGAGCGACTGATCTGATCTCATCTGACTATAAACTTTTATCTGCTGAATTCAATAACATGAGTTTAATAGGTAATCAAAGCCCAAATTTCAATCAATTCCATTGTCAAATTTCTGATTATCATATGCTCTACCTAGTGAGCGGAGAAGGCAGTGGCACCCCACTCCAGTACTCTTGCCTGGGGAATCCCATGGACAGAGGAGCCTGGTAGGCGGCAGTCCATGGGGTCGCTAATAGTCGGACACGACTGAATGACTTCACTTTCACCTTTCACTTTCTTGCATTGGAGAAGGAAATGGCAACCCACTCCAGTGTTCTTGCCTGGAGAATCCCAGGGACAGGGGAGCCTGGTGGGCTGCCGTCTATGGAGTTGCACAGAGTCGGACCCGACTGAAGTGACTTAGCAGCTACCTAGTGAGTAACTAGCTAAAGAGTAAGCTCTCAACTTGACTGCAGCAATGATATGTACAAATCATTGGATTTTCTATTTTTAACACAGTTAAAGAATAACAAATTTGTTTTAAAAGGCCATGAAAAAATACCACAAAGCTGGGAGAGTTGAAAAACTAAATGCTTCTAATTACAAGTTAAGTTACTCTTGAGATCCTGCTGCTAAGTCACTTCAGTCGTGTCCGACTCTGTGCAACTCCATAGACAGCAGCCCACCAGGCTTCCCCGTCCCTGGGATTCTCCAGGCAAGAACACTGGAGTGGGTTGCCATTTCCTTCCCAAATGCATGAAAGTGAAAAGTGAAAGTGAAGTCGCTCAGTCGTGTCCGACTCTGTGTGACCCCATGGACTGCCACCTACCAGGCTCCTCGGTCCATGGGATTTTCCAGGCAAGAGTACTGGAGTGGGGTGCCATTGCCTTCTCTGCTAGGCTTGATTTTTCCTTAGGATCTCAGGAGGATATAATATAATATATCAAGCTACAGCAACAATAAATAGCTTTCACCAGTATCTATATTATTTAAGCCGTGGTTGTCTAGTGTGAGGATTAAGCCAAACAGATTCAAGCATGCCCATGATTTTGATTAAGTGTTTTCTCAGAATTAATCAAGATCTGAGTCCCAATTCTACCACTCAAGAGTTATGTGACACTTTGACTGCTTTTCTGGGTCTCAGTTTTCATTTTTTGTAAAACAGAGATAATAACCTATTCCACAGAGCTGGTATAAGAATTAAATGAGAGAATCTATATGAAATATCTATTTCAGCGCCTAGAATCTAGTGATTTTCCTTTGACCCTCTCCCCATCTCTAGACATTCTTACTATTGTGAGCCAATAGGGATGTATGGGGGGCTTCCCTGGTAGCTCAGCTGGCAAAGAATCTGCCTGCAATGCAGGAGACCCTGGTTCAATTTCTGGGTGGGGAAGATCCCCTGGGGAAGGGATAGGCTGCCTACTCCAGTATTCTTGGGCTTCCCTGGTGGCTCAGATGGTAAGGAATCTGCCTGCAATGCAGGAGACCTGGGTTTGATCGCTGGGTTGGAAATATTCCCTGGAGGAGGGCATGGCAACCCACTCCAGTGTTTTTGCCTGAAAAATCCCCGTGGACAGAGGAGCCTGGCAGTCTACAGTCCATGTGGTCACAAAGAGTTGGACACAACTGAATGACTAAGCACAGCCCAGCACAGGGATATATGGCAGCACCCCTTCCCCTCCTCTCCAGCAATGATCGAATGAGTATCTTTCTGTTTGTAAGTGCTGTTGCAAAATATATTGTTTTGTGTGAAAGTAATTTTATTTCTATAAATAGTATTATTTATCTAATGTTTAATTTTCTTTTGGTTTTGGCTTGGAGGAGTTTTTTCTTATTTCTTCTTATTGTGGTTTGGGAAAGGCATAAAATCTATTAACTATTAGCCCTTCACAATTCCTCTTCAAAGACAAATTCAAAAGCAAGATTTTCTGTCGGGTCTGCGCAAACTTACTTGGAACAACTCTATCTGAAGACATGAGATATACATGCAAAGCTAAGACATAATGAAAGGGTGCAGACCTTTTTTTTAATCATAAGTCTTTTTTTTTTTTTTTTTGAGGAGGTGGGAGGGTGGAATGGATGCCCCAGGTGTACAGGGTTGAGTTAATTCTATTCTTTGCTTTGTGGTACATTATCATCACTGGTCTGTTCAAGGCCTTGCCCTTATTTTATTTATTTCCTTTAACCCCCTTTCCTCATGCCTTTCTCCTTTATCCCCCCAGAGGCAACCATGCCAATGAGTTGAAAGAGTATCTTTTTGGTTCTTAAGTGCACTTACAAAATATATCATTTTGTGTAAGTGATAATTCCATTCCATTATCTTTGTATAAAGATAATTTTGATTTATCTAAATAGCATTTTGCTACATCTTTCCATTTCTTTTATTTTTTTACTCTACACTGTGCTTTTTAAGTTCCTCTACACTAGCATGTATAAATGTGCTTAGCTATTTCTGCTTATTACCTTGTTTCTCTGATGTGGAACCACATACCCAGCCACTTTCCCAGGAATGGGCTTGTTTTTTTATGATAGCATTTTCTTAAATTTTCTTTTTTTTTAAATTAATTTATATATTTTAATTGGAGGCTAATTACTTTATAATATTGTAGTGGTTTTTGCCATACATTGACATGAATCAGCCATGGGTGTACATGTGTTCCCCCTTCCTGAACCCCCCTCCCTCCTCCGTCCCCATCCCGTCCCTCAGGGTCATCCCAGTGCACCAGCCCTGAGCACCCTGTCTCATGCATTGAACCTGGACTGGCGATCTATTTTACATATGATAATATACATGTTTCAATGCTATTCTCTCAAATCATCCCACTCTCGCTTTCTCCCACAGAGTCCAAAAGACTGTTCTTTACATCTGTGTCTCTTTTGCTGTCTCACATACAGGGTCATCATTACCATCTTTCTAAGTTCCATAATATGCATTAATATACTGTATTGGTGTTTTTCTTTCTGACTTACTTCACTCTCTATAATAGGCTCCAGTTTCATCCGCCTGATTAGGACTGATTCAAATGCATTCTTTTTAATAGCTGAGTAATACTCCATTGTGTATATGTACCACAGCTTTCTTATCCATTCATCTGCTGATGAACATCTAGGTTGCTTCCATGTCCTGGCTATTGTAAACAGTGCTGCGACGAACATTGGGGTACACGTGTCTCTTTCAATTCTGGTTTCCTCCGTGTGTATGCCTAGCAGTGGGATTGCTGGGTCGTATGGCAGCTTTATTTCCAGTTTTTTAAGGAATCTCCACACTGTTCTCCATAGTGGCTGTACTAGTCTGCATTCCCACCAACAGTGTAAGAGGGTTCCCTTTTCTCCACACCCTCTCCAGCATTCATTGTTTGTAGACTTTTTGATAGCAGCCATTCTGACTGGCATGAAATGGTACCTCATTGTGGTTTTGATTTGCATTTCTCTGATAATGAGTGATGATGTTGAGCATCTTTTCTTGTGTCTGTTAGCCATCTGTATGTCTTCTTTGGAGAAATGTCTTTTAGTTCTTTGGCCCACTTTTTAATTGGGTCTTTTATTTTTCTGGAATTGAGCTGCAGAAGCTACTTGTATATTTTTGAGATTAATTCTTTGTCAGTTGCTTTGTTTGCTATTATTTTCTCCCATTCTGAAGGCTGTCTTTTCACCTTGCTTATAGTTTATTTTGTTGTATAGAAGCTTTTAAGTTTAACTAGGTCCCATTTGTTTATTTTTGCTTTTATTTCCATTACTCTGAGAGGTGGGTCATAGAGGATCCTGCTGTGATTTATGTCAAAGTGTTTTGCCTATGTTTTCCTCTAGGAGTTTTATAGTTTCTGGTCTTACATTTAGATCTTTAATCCATTTTGAGTTTATTTCTGTGTATGGTGTTAGGAAGTGGTTGACCAGTTTAGGAATGGACCGTTAATGTACACCTACCAGTACAAATAATGCTGAAATTAAAATTTTTATATGAGTTCCCACATTTACCTATGTGGGATTTCCTCAGCATGCATGCCCAGGAACAGAACTGCTATACACTAAGATGCATAACTTTTAATTTTATCAAGTACTGGTGGATTACACCTGTATACTGGTTCCAGCAGTACCTGAGAGTTCCTGTAACTCCAAGCTTGGCCTGATATAGCTTTCTAATAAATGGAAACTGATATTTCACTGTTTTAATTTCTCTGATTATTGATGCAGTTAAGTACTTCTTATACATGCATTATATGGAAAATAGGAAGGAGGAAAGTAGAAGCAATGACAGATTTTATTTTCTTAGGCTCCAAGGTCACTGCTGATGATGACTGCAGCCATGAAATTAAAAAACACTTGCTCCCTGAAAACTATGACAAACCTAGACAGTGTATTAAAAAGCAGAGACATCACTTTGTCAGCACAGTGATGTCAAAGTTATGGTTTTTCCAGTAGTCATGTTCTCCTCAAAGTCATGAGAGTTGAACCCTAAAGAACGCCAAAGAACCTATGCTTTTGAATTGTGGTGCTGGAGAAGATGCTTGAAAGTCCCTTGGACTGCAAGGAAATCAAACCAGTCAATCCTAAAGGAAATCAATCCTGAATATTCATTGGAAGGACTGATGCTGAAACTGAAGATCCAATACTTTGGCCACCTGATTTGAAGAGCTGACTCATTGGAAAAGACCCTGATGCTGGGAAAGATTGAGGGCTGGAGAAGAAGGGGGCAGCAGAGGATGAGATGGTTAGAGAGCATCACTGACTCAACAGACATGAATTTGAGAAAACTCCAGGAGTTAGTGAAGGACAGGGAAGCCTGGCATGCTACAGCCCAAATGGTCACAAAGAGTCAGAAACGACTTAGTGACTGAATAACAAAGCATTTCTTCATTTGCTTGCTAGAGTTTCCTACACTGTAAGTTAGACAACTCATGTTCTTATCCTTTGCACATTTTATTAGAATTATTGTCTTAGTCTCCAGAACATTACATGTTTTGAAAACTTGTCAAATCATTCCTGCCATGGAAACATCAGGGTCTTTTCAATTAAAATACCACAATCTCTTTAGTAAGCTAAGTATGTACCAAATAACGCTTCCCAGCTTTAAATTGAGGAGTTTGGTTGCTAGAGGCAAAAAAAGGAGGGCAAAATTAAAGAAACATTCAAAATTTCATTTCTCATAGTAAAAACTTATGTTATAGTATTAGTACAATGTTTGTACTAAGAGCCATATCAATAAAATTGATACTTTTAGAAAGCATTTAGAAAAAATTATTTATCAAATAACACTTGAATTCTGCATATCTGGAATACAGCTATGGAAGGCAATTAGTATCACATATCCAGTTTAGAAGATAGCTTCACTCTGCATTTGCTCAAAACCACTGAAATTATGAATCACCTCTTAACTTTATATGTAGAGATGCACATGATGCCTTTATGCATTTAACGTAGAAAATGCATGCTGCAAGGGAAGAAACTATGCTTAGCAACTATTTTGTGCATCTGTGATATGAAATGGAAAATGTATGCTGGATTTATTAATGATGGAGTACCAGCTACATTAGAGCAAGGGATGTGTTGCTATGCAAATAAAAGAAGCAGCGTCTAAACTCAGATCCACAGCACAACAGGAAATCTGCATATACCTGGGGGTCTTCACTCAGTGTTGAAGAAAATAGTGGCAATTGTGCCAAGGAACAAGGGCAGCTAATGAATGTTACTTCAGGTTTGCAATGAGAATAGATATTTTAAAGAATAAAACTTTTTTCATGCTAAAGTTTGCCAATTGATTTCACAAGTGTTTAAAATGAAGACTGAGAATATAAAATGAAGACTGAGAATAAAATGTTGGTCTAGATTCTGATAAAGCTAGTGAACTACATTTTTTAAGGTTTCAGATGGCTTCCTTAAGCTTCATGTCTCAGAAACATGCCTAGTATATTAACTTGCCAGAAACTTTCATTTTAAGGTGTTGTTTATAATGCTGAAGTTACGGTACTGAGATTTCATAAGAAATCTGAATTGTAGTGAAAATGATTCAAAGTCAAGATTTTCATTCTGCCAATCCTTGATTCTTTTTTCTCCTCAAAGAAAGAAATCTATGGTCTATTGCAGGTATATTTTAAAACTATAACCAGATGTTGCAACAGATTATCAAGAAATATTTCTTAGAGCCTCATACAGTAAAAGAGTGTGTTATTAGACATCCAAGTGTTTGAAACATTTGAAACGTTAGCATCTGACTGAGAAAAGAACCAAATGTGCTGTTCTGAGAAAAGTCTCTCCTACATTTTTGGATCTCTGTTCAACCCCCATATTCGAAATTATCTGACAAAGTCAGCAAACATTTGTTCCCACTTCTGATGACTTATAATTATAAATTAGCATCTTCTAATTTAGAAGAAAATAAAGAGTAAAAAAAGAGAATATGTGCATATAACAACCTATAATTCCAGTCATCCATGATCAAGCCAATCAGAGATTATTATCAATAATTTCAATATGCCTTATTTTAAATGCTAATAGGTTTTTAAGGCTAAATTTGATGATTTTTATGGGAGTGGGTATTATTACTATACTAACCTATTTTTATAAACAAGAAAACTAATTTAGATAAGTCAAATGAGAAGAGTCATGTCAACTTTACACAGAAGCAGACTAAACTCAGGTCTTCTCACCCCTAATTCACACTCTACCATACACCATTCCTTCTCAGAACTGGAGCCTTTGGGGTGAATCTGGTATGTGTGTGTGTGTGTGTGTGTGTGTGTTAGTCACTCAATTGTGTCCAACTCTCTGTGACCCCATGGACTGTAGTCCACCAGGCTCCTCTGTCCATGGAATTCTCCAGGCAAGAATACTGGAGTGGGTTGCCACTCCTTTCTCCAAGGGATCTTCCCCACCCAGGGATCAAACCCAGGTCTCCTGCACTGCAGGCAGATTCTTTACCATCTGAGCCACCAGGGAAGCCCCAAATCTAGTATAGCACAATGCTTTTGTTTTTTAAGTCATTAGCCTACAAGAATACTCACTCATCCTGGAACTCTCACTGGGTTGATGACTACTAGCTAACTGAACTACTGACATCACCACTAGGTGCTCATTTTTTAGCTATCATTGTGAAACTTCCTGCCATCCTGAAAAAGTGTCTTCTTCCTGTTCCTTGAAAGAGCATTCAGTGCAGCTCAAAGCAATGTATATTTGGGTCTTATGGCTTTCTATTCTAATGGCACTCTATTCCCTGGACCATGTACAAAGGATCAGTTTCTCTCCCTACCCCACAACTTGCCTTCTCTCCCCCAGCTCACATAGGAAGTGGACGTAAGATCAGGAAGCATCTGAATACTTTTTAATATTTGTTTTTAAGCCTCAAACCAGCATCACATTTTGCAGTTGGGCTAAAGGTTCATGTTAGTGTCACTAAGTCATGTCCAACTCTTTTTTGACCCCATGGGCTATATAGCCTGCCAGTCTCCTCTGTCCATGGGATTTCCCAGGCAAGAATACTTGAGTGGGTTGCCATTTCCTTCTCCAGAAAGTCAAAGTGAAAGTCACTCCGTCGTGTCTGACCCTTTGCAACACCATGGATTATACAGTCCACGGAATTCTCCATGTCAGAATACTGGAGTGGGTAGCCTTTCCCTTCTCCAGAGAATCTTCCCAACCAACCCAGGGATTGAACCCAGGTCTCCTGAATTGCAGGCAGATTCTTTATCAGACCCAAGATTCATTCAGTTCAGTTCTGTCGCTCAGTCGTGTCCGACTCTGTGACCCCATGAACCGCAGCAGGCCAGGACTCCCTGTCCATTACCAACTCCGGGAGTTCACCCAAACCCACGTCCATCGAGTCAATGATGCAACCAACCATCTCATCTTCTGTCATCCCCTTCTCCTCCTGCCCTCAATCTTTCCCAGCATCAGGGTCTTTTCCAATGAGTCAGCTCTCTGCATCAGGTGGCCAAAGTATTGGAGTTTCAGCTTCAACATCAGTCCTTCCAATGAACACCCAGGACTGATCTCCTTTAGGATGGACTGGTTAGATCTCCTTGCAGTCCAAGGGACTCTCAAGAGTCTTCTCCATCACCACAGTTCAAAAACATCAATTCTTCGGCGCTCAGTTTTCTTTATAGTCCAACTCTCACATCCATACATGACCACTGGAAAAATCATAGCCTTGACTAGACAGACCTTTGTTGGCAAAGTAATGTCTCTGCTTTTTAATATGCTGTCTAGCACGAGTGCAGCGGCTGCGACGGCACACGAGCATGACCGAGAGGAGCTACCCTGGGCCGGATGTCAGGGGCAGTGGCCAAGGTTCATAGTGAACAATATTTCAGTCTTTAAAAAATGAGTAAAGCTATTTCCACTAGGTGGCTGTCTTTACCAAGAACTGTAAGAGCCATGCACACTTGTAGCAATTTGCAAATTTTATAGCCTGCCTTTTACAGAGAACTATATACGTAGCCATTTAGTAAACTTAATAATACAAAGCTTCTATGATTCCATTTTTTTAGCCCCCACTTTGGAAAAAGTCAATAAATGTTAAAAACATGATATGCTTTTTAAAAAATACAGAAATTTTGTTTGTTGCTAGTTGAAATTTTTTTCTTTTTTCTTTTTTTTTTATTTATTTTTTTAATTAATTAATTACTTTAATTTTATTTTATTTTTAAACTTTACATAATTGTATTAGTTTTGCCAAATATCAAAATGAATCCACCACAGGTATACATGTGTAATTGAACCTAAGATACTGTGTAAATTTTAGGTGAAAGTGAAGTCCCTCAGTTGTGTCTGACTCTTTGTGATTCTGTGGACTGTAGCCCACCATTCTTCTTTGTCCACAGGATTTTCTAGGCAAGAATACTGGAGTGGGTTGCCATTTCCTCCTCCAGGGGATCTTTCCAACCCAGGAATCGAACTGGGGTCTCCTGCATTCCAGGTGGATTCTTTACCAGATGAGCCACAAGAGAAGCCCAAGAATACTGGAGTGGGTAGGCTTTCCTTTCTCCAGGGGACCTTCACGACCCAGGAATCAAATCAGGGTCTCCTGCATTGCAGGGAGATTCTTTACCAACTGAGCTATCAGGGAAGCCTACCAGAGAATCCCAAATTTAAGGTGTACAGGTTAATTTGTTATATTGATATATTGTAATACAATTGCCATTGTAGCAATAATTTAGCACTTCTATCACATTATGTAATTATCATTTCTTTTTATTGGTTGGATCAGTTAAGTTCCAGTCTCTTAGCAAGTTCGATGATTATAATACAATATTGTATCTATATTTACTAGACTATGCTAATGCACAGATTTCCAGAACTTGTTTACTATTCATTGCAAGTTTGTAGACTTAAACAACAGCTGAAAATTTTCTTAAGGAAATAAGGGATTTTACCCAGAATAAAGACTGAGAGACATATATAAATGTTTTCTCTTTGTAATGTTGTTCGTATTCTCTGATCAAAAAATACTTGTTGATTATAGAAATTAAGTGTTTGGTATTTGGGAGAAAAGATTGGCTATTGCCATTTATAGTTGACATTTGTTTTACATTTCCCACCTCCCACCCTGTTCAATAAAGATACTTTTAAGTTAAAACATAATCAATTGTGCAAAATTTATCATATGCTCAAATTTCTACTCTGATCATCAATGAGATTGTTTGTTCCCTGTCACATGCTTTGCTATTGATTAGTATTTGATTTGTTATTTGATTAGCATAACAGTTGTGTACCTTGTAAACTTCTTACTGAACTATAACTAAAAAGAAGTGCACAAGTTGTGTCTATTCGATGAAAGTGAAAGTGTCCGACTCTCTGTGACCCCATGGACTATAATGGATCTCCAGGGGATCTTCCCAACCCAAGGATTGAACCCAGATCTCCCTCACTGCAGGCTGATTCTTTACCAGCTGAGCCACAAGGGACGCCCAAGAATACTAGAGTGGGTAGCCTATCCCTTCTCTAGTGGATTTTCCTGACCCAGGAATTGAACAGGATCTCCTACATTACAGGCAGATTCTTTACCAACTGAGCTATCAAGGATATAGTTGATAAATTTTCACAAAGTGAAATGAATATAAATGTTTTTGTTTAATTGTAGATTTTATCTTTTTAGATTTTATTTGCTATTTGTTTGGTTATACCCAAGTTATCAGCCCCTAGATCAAGAAATAGAACACTACAGCCACCCAGAAGCCATTCATTCTCCCTGCTGGTCACCTGCCCACAATGGTGACCATAACTGACTTCCAATGCTATATACGACTCATGCCTGTTTTTAAAGCTTACATGAGTCTTCTCAATTCTTTTGCTTCCCACTGTGTTTATGGGTCTCATCCATGTTGTTTCCACTGCTGTATATCACAACTTTTTATTCATTCTATTATCAATGGATATGTATGTTTTTCTGTTTGAAACTATTATGAATAGAGCTTCTATTCAGTTCTTGAATGACAATGCATTTCTTGGGGTAAGTATCTACCTAGAAGTGAGATTTGCATATGTCATGGGATTTGCATATGTTCAGCTTTGAAATACAAGGCCAGTTTACTAAAATGGTTGTGCTAATCTACACTCTCACCAGCAAGATATAAGTGCTTCCATGTTCTAGTTCCTCCCCAGCATTGGTAGTTAGTCCTCTTATATTGTAGCCATTCTGATGGGTGATATCTCATTGTGATTTTAAACTGCATTTCCTAATGAAACTATTTATATGCTTATGGGTTAAGAATGTTCCAATCTTTTTTTCTTTTTTTCATTTCTCTATAGTTTTATATATCATTTTATTTTATTTATTTTTGGCTGTGCTGGGTCTTCGTTGCTGCATGGGCTTTTCTCTAGCTGCGGAAAACGGAGACTACTCTCTGGATGTAGTGCACGGGCTTCTCGTTGCGGTTACTTCTCTAGCTACCAAAGCCCAGGCTGTAGGCACAGGGGCCTCAGTAAGTTGCAGCACTTGGGCTCAGTAGTCGTGATGTGCAGGCTCTAGAGCATAGGCTCAACAGTTGTGGCAAGTGGGCATAGTTGCTCTGTAGCACGTGGGATCCTCCCGGATCAGGGGCTAAACCCGTGTCTCCCACACTGGCAGGTGGACTTTTCATCACTGAGCCAACAAGGAAGCCCTATTGTTGTTTTAAAAATTAATTTGCATGAGTTCTTTATACATCTGAGGCTTGTTGAATCAGTTCAGTTCAGTTCAGTCGCTCAGTCATGTCCGACTCTTTGCGACCCCATGAATCGCAGCATGCCGGGCCTCCCTGTCCATCACCAACTCCCGGAGTTCACTCAGACTCACGTCCATCAAGTCAGTGATGCCATCCAGCCATCTCATCCTCTGTCATCCCCTTCTCCTCCTGCCCCCAATCCCTCCCAGCATCAGAGTCTTTTCCAGTGAGTCAACCCTTCGCATGAGGTGGCCAAAGTACTGAAGTTTCAGCTTTAGCATCATTCCCTCCAAAGAAATCCCAGGACTGATCTCGTTTAGGATGGACTGGTTGGATCTCCTTGCAGTCCAAGGGACTCTCAAGAGTCTTCTCCAACACCACAGTTCAAAAGCATCAATTCTTCGGCACTCAGCTTTCTTCGCAGTCAAACTTTCACAGCCATACATGACCACAGGAAAAACCATAGCCTTGACTAGACGGACCTTTGTTGGCAAAGTAATGTCTCTGCTTTTGAATATGCTATCTAGGTTGGTCATAACTTTTCTTCCAAGGAGCAAGCGTCTTTTAATTTCATAGCTGCAGTCACCATCTGTAGTTAAACCCATGTCTCCCACACTGGCAGGTGGACTCTTCATCACTGAGCCAACAGGGTAGCCCTATTGTCATTTTAAAAATTAATTTGCATGAGTTCTTTATACATCTGAGGCTTGTCGAATCAGTGGTCAGATACAAATATATTGTAATCATCTCTTCCCATTCTGGGGTTTAACTTTTTACTGTCTCAATAATCATTGATGAACAAAATCCAATTTGTCATTTTTTTTTCTTTATGGTTAACACATTCTTGGAGTCCTGGTTTTAAAATTCTTTGCCTATTCCAAATTCATGAATATATTATTCTATGATTTCTTCTTGGAGATTTATTATTTAACTATTTACATTTAGATACAATCGACCTGCAGTTGCTTTTTGTGTATGGTGTCACGAAGGGACAAAAACTCAGTTTTTCACATGGATATCAAGTTGTCCCCATACCATTTATTAAAATTACCATTATTTCATCTGTACAATAATTTTATCTTTGTCACAAACAAACTATATATATCTTTGTCATTGTTATTGTTCAGTCGCTAAGTCATGTCCAACTCTCTGCAACCCCATGGACTGCAGCATAACAGGCTCCCCTGTCGTTCAGTATCTCCCAGAGTTGGCTCAAATTCACATTAATTGAGTCAGTGAGGCTATCTTAACCCTCCCAGCCTCTGTCATCCCTTTGTCTTCCTGCCCTTAGTCTTTTCCAGCACTGGGGTCTTTTCCAGTGACTCAGCTCTTCACATCAGGTGGCCAAAGTATTGGAGCTTCAGCTTCAGCATCAGTCCTTCCAATGAATATTCAGGATTGATAGCCTTCAGAATTGACTGGTTTGATTTCCTTGCAGTCCAAGGGACTCTCAAGAGTCTTCTCCAGCACACAATTCAAAAGCATCAATTCTTTGACTCTCTCTATGTGTGTGTGTGTGTATGTGTGTGTATCTGTAAATATGTATGTATATATAATATATACATTAGGTATATATGTGTGTATGTTTATTTCCGGACTTTCTATCCTCTTTCATCTTTCTATTTTTCTCTCCTTGGGCCCATTATCTTCATTATTGTAACAATAAAACAAGTCTTGATAACTGGTAGTGTAAGTCCCCAAGCCTTGTTTTTCTTCTTCAAGGTTCTATTGACTGCTCTTGGTTTTTTACATTTGCAGATAAATTTTAGAATCCACTTGTCAATTTATACAGAGAGAATAAAAACAGCTACTGGGATTGTTTTTGGAATTGGATTAAATCAATAAGTCAGTTTGGGAGAAAATTGATATCTTTGGTGGCTTTATTTTTTTTTAACTTTTATTTTATATTGGAGTATAGCTAATTAACAATATTGTGATAGTTTCAGGTTAACAGCAAAGGAATTCAGCCATACATATACATATATCCATTCTCCCCCAAACTATCCTTCCATCCAGGCTACCACATAACATTGAACAGAGTTCCATGTCCTATACAGTAGGTCCTTGTTGGTTACCCATTTTAACTATTGCAGTGTGTACATGTCTGTCCCAAACTCCCTAACTTATCCCTTTCCCCCATCCTTCTCCCAGGCAACCATAAGCTCATACTCTAATTCTGTGAGTCTCTTTCTGTTTTGTAAGTAAGTTCATTTGTAGCATTTCTTTTTAGATTCTACATATTAGTGATGCTAAATGATATTTCTCCTTCTCTGTATGTCTTCTTTCACTCAGTATGACGATCTCTAGGTCCATCCATGTTGCTGCAGATGGCGTTATTTCATTCTCTATAATGGCTGAGTAATATCCCATTGTGTATATATAAAACTCAGCAGTGGCCACAGGACTGGAAAAGGTCAGTTTTCATTTCAATCCCAAAGAAAGGCAATGCCAAAAAATGCTCAAACTACCACACAATTGCTCTCATCTCATGAGAAATGCTGGGCTGGAGGAAGCACAAGCTGGAATCAAGATTGCCAGGAGAAATATCAATAACCTCAGATATGCAGATGACACCACCCTTATGGCAGAAAGTAAAGAAGAACTAAAGAGCCTCTTGATGAAAGTGAAAGAGGAGAGTGAAAAAGTTGGCTTAAAGCTCAACATTCAAAAAACTAAGATCATGGCATCTGCTCCCTTCACTTCATGGCAAATAGATGGAGAAACTGTGGAAACAGTGTCAGACTTTATTTTTCAGGGCTCCAAAATCACTGCAGATGGTGATTGCAGCCATGAAATTAAAAGACACTCACTCCTTGGAAGGAAAGTTATGACCAACCTAGATAGCATATTAAAAAACAGAGACATTACTTTGTCCACAAATATCCGTCTAGTCAAGGCTATGGTTTTTCCAGTGGTCATGTATGGATGTGAGAGTTGGACTATAAAGAAAGCTGAGCGCTGAAGAATTGCTGCTTTTGAACTGTGGTGTTGGAGAAGACTCTTGAGAGTCCCTTGGACTGCAAGGAGATCCAACCAGTCCATCCTAAAGGAGATAGTGTTCATTGGAAGGACTGATGTTGAAGCTGAAACTCCAGTATTTTGGCCACCTGATCTGAAGAGTTGACTCATTAGAAAAGACCCTGATGCTGGGAAAGATTGAGGGCAGAAGGAGAAGGGGACGACAGAGGATGAGATGGTTGGGTGGCATCACCGACTCAATGGATATGGGTTTGGGTGGATGGACTCCGGGAGTTGGTGATGGACAGGGAGGCCTGGCGTGCTGTAGTTCACTGGGTTGCAAAGAGTTGGACACGACTGAGCAACTGAACCGAACTGAACTGAATATTTCAATGTATTTGTAAACAAAAACTACATCTCCCATGGATATACGTAAGGCTGAATCCCTTTACTATTCACCTGAAACTGTCACAACATTGTTTGTTAATCAGCTATACCCCCAATACAAAATAAAGTAAAAAGTAAATCTTGCTGCAATTTATGTCAGAGTATTCTGCCTATGTTTTCCTCTAGGAGTGTTGTGGTATCCAGCGTTACACTTGGGTCTTTGGTCCATTGTGAGTTTGTTTTGGGTGTGGTGTTGGGGAGTATTCTGGTTTCATTCTTTTACATGTAACTCTGTAACGGCATAGGGCTTCCCTGAAAATTCAGTTGATAAAGAATCCGCCTGCAATGCAGGAGACCCTGGTTTGATTCCTGGGTTGGAAAGATCCGCTGGAGAAGGGATAGGCTACCCACTCCAGTATTCTTGGGCTTCTCTTGTGGCTCAGCTGGTAAAGAATCTGCCTGCAATGTGAGAGACCTGGGTTTGATCCCTGGGTTGGGAAGATCCCCTGGAGAAGGGAAAGGCTACCCACTCCAGTATTCTGGCCTGGAGAATTCCATGGACTGTATAGTCCATAGGGTCGAAAAGAGTCAGACATGACTGAGTGACTTTCACTTTCACTGTAATGGCATATCTGGGAAAAGAATCTAAAGAGAGTGGATATATGTGTGTATATATATACACATATACACATATATATGTGTGTGTATGTATATATATAATTGATTCACTTTGCTGTACACGTGAAACTAACACAACATTGTAAATCAACTGCTCCAATTTAAAAAAGTTCTTAAAGAAAAAAAACTATATTTCCCAGAATTCCCTTCCCTGATTGCTTTGCTTTTTGGTGGGAGAGAGCCACAGGAGACTTTTTTTTTAGCCTGAGACTTGGAGGGCAAAAGTGAAGCAGTCATATTTTTCATGTTCAAAATTCCAGAGCGGGCATTGTTAGAGCTCATGTACAGTACCACTTATCTCTTGGCTCACTTTGTTGGGGTGGAAACAGCCGTTCAGCCTGTGATTATTCTAACTTCCTCTGAATCCTCTTTCAGCTTCTCTGACTCCTTGGCAGTGGGCACCAGTATCTTCTATGGGGCACCCACATCATCGAGGTTAGAAGCAGAAAGAGCTGAGCTCACACGTGTCCTCGTGGGTTCCAGCTTGTCCTTGTTCTACCCACTTATAGACATTCTCCCTTCTCCCATAGAGATTTCATGGTCCAGCATGAGACACAAAGACAACCGCTTTACAGAGACTCTTTACTCAGCTTCCACATCATGCAAGGTCAAATTTCTACAACAAATCTCACATATATACACATAAACATAGATACACATGTGTGTATATATAATGTGTGTATTTATTCATCATCTTAGTGATTCTGCTTTTCCGATTGATCCCTGATTGATACAACATTTTTATAAATTGAGTCTTCCAATTCATGAACATGGTATTGACTTCTAGTCATTTGGTCATTTTAAATTTCTTTGAATAATGATTTGTAATTCTGTTTATTCGTATTTTATTATTTAGTTTTGGCTGCACTTATTTATCTTTATCTTTGTTGCTGCACACAGGGTTTCTCCAGTTGTGGCAAGCAGGGGCTACTCTTCGTTGCAGTGCGGGGGTTTGTCATTGAGGTGACTTTTCTTGTTGCAGAGCATGGGCTCATTAGTTGTGGCCCATGGGCTTAGCTGCCCCACGGCATGTGGAATCTTCCTGGATCAGGGATCTAACTTGCGTGCCTGGCATTGGCAGGCGCATTCCCAACCCCTGGAATACCAAGGAAGCCCTGATTTGTATTTTTCAGTTAAGGTCAACTCAGTTCACTTTTTTTTTTTTTTCCCATTTAAAGTAACTTAGAAGTGTTCCATCTTTTTCTCTTCCCTGGAAGAGTTGTATAAAATAATATTTCTTTGTTAAATATTTGGGAGAATTCACCCATAAGGCCATGTGGGCCTGAAGACTTCTTTATTGGAAGGTTTTAAATTATTGAATCAACTTGTTTAGATGTGAGACTATACAATGTGTGTTGTATACATCATCTTATATATTTTTAATGTTTATAAGATCTGTAGGAATGTATTTTATTCCTGATATTTAAATTTTGTGTTTTCTCTCTTTTTTTCCTTGACTTATCTTGAAAGAAGTCTGTCAAATTTACTAGTCTTTTCAAAGATCCAACTATTTTTTAATGTGATTAATTTATGATAAAATAACTTTTACTTCTAGGATTACCAGTGGCCCATGCTTTCTCCAATTCAGGACAATACTTGTTAGCATCTCATATAAACTCTATATTGTCACACCCCATGGTCATGTCCCTGTTCTCATCTTATTCATTTTTGACATAGCAGGTATTTCTCAAAATAACCTTTTTTCCCTACTTCCTTATCTATTTCTCTCCAATCTCACTTGGTGTTTTTTACCTCTTCAAGGCTGCCTGGGGCTGCTGGTCTCTCATCCCTTCATCTGTGTGCTTTCTCGGTGAGTGGTTTCGGTCCATCATGCGCTGCTGACTCACGAATCTGTATCTGCAGTCCTACCTCTCTCTGGAGCCCTGGTCTCTTACAAACAACTGCACACTTGGTATCTCTCCACAGATATCAGATACCTATATCACATCTAACATACCCGATATATCTCTTGACGTCGTCTCCCAACTTAGTTCTGTGCTCTCCCCATCTTAAGAAACACCAGAATTCACAGAGTTGCTGAAATTCCAAGCTTGATTCAAAAGATCTAACTTTTTGCTCTGTTGGTTTTCTCTACTGTGCATTAGTTATAAATTTAATTATATCTGCTCTTATCTTTATGTACTCGTCTACTTTAGTAGGTTTGTTTTGCTGTTTTTTCCCAATTTTTCAAGATAAATATTTAGATTGTTCATTTTCAATCTTCCTTTTCTGATTATTTAAAATTATATATTTCCCTATAAACACAGTTTAGTAGTAGCCACGGGTAGTAACATGTAATATTTTCATTATCAGTCAATTCAAAATACTACTTTCCATTATGATTTTTATTTGATCCATGATTTATTTAGAATTATATTGTTTAATTTCTTAAAGTAGGGGTTTCTGTAGTTAACAGTTTCTTATTTCTAATTGAATTCACTATGGTCAAAGAAAACACTCTGTTTTATTTCAAACCTTTGAAATTTTTATAAGGTATGATTTATAATCCAGCATATGGTCAGTTTTGATAAATGTTCCAAATGCATTTGAAATGAATGTGTGTTATGTTGTCATGTGTAATGTTCTATGTATGTTAGTTGTTTAGTTAATCACATTATATACTTACTGATATTGTGTCTGCTTGTTCTAACCAATATTGAGAGATCCCTGTTATTTCACTGTGACTATGGATTTTGCTGTTTTGCATTTTAGTTCTGTCAAATTTTTGCTTCAGATACTTTGAAGCCGTCTTATTGAGTATCACTTCAGTTCAGTTCAGTCGCTCAGTAGTGTCCAACTCTTTGCTACCCCATGAATCTCAGCACGCCAGGCCTCCCTGTCCATCACCACCTCCCGGAGTTCACTGAGACTCAGGTCCATCGAGTCAGTGATGCCATCCAGCCATCTCATCCTCTGTCATCCCCTTCTCCTCCTGCCCCCAATCCCTCCCAGCATCAGAGTCTTTTCCGATGAGTCAGCTCTTCGCATGAGGTGGCCGAAGTACTGGAGTTTCAGCTTTAGCATCCTTCCTTCCAAAGAATACCCAGGGCTGATCTCCTTTAGAATGGACTGGTTGGATCTCCTTGCAGTCCAAGGGACTCTCAAGAGTCTTCTCCAACACCACAGTTCAAAAGCATCAATTCTTCAGCGCTCAGCCTTCTTCACAGTCCAACTCTCACATCCATACATGACCACTGGAAAAATCATAGCCTTGACTAGATGGACCTTTGTTGGCAAAGTAATGTCTCTGCTTTTCAATATGCTATCTAGGTTGGTCATAACTTTTCTTCCAAGGAGTAAGTGTCTTTTAATTTCATGGCTGCAGTCACCATCTGCAGTGATTCTGGAGCCCAAAAAAATAAAGTCTGACATAAATCTAAAATTGTATTTTCCTGAAGGATTCACCTCTTTAAAATTATTAACTGTTTCTCTTTATTCCTAATAAAGTTTCTTGCTGTAATGTGTTCTTGTCTGATATTGATATAGCTACATCAGTTTTCTTTTCATTAATTATTTTTAATTCTTTTAATTTCACATTTTCTGTGTTTTTAAGCAGCATATAATTGGATTTTGCTTCCTATCCAATATGACAATCTTTTCACTGGAACCTTTAGTTCATTTATATTTAATGTAGTTAAATGTACTCAATAATTAATGCATAATATAATGATGTCTTCTATAACTTATCACATCTGCTGCTGCTGCTGCCGCTAAGTCACTTCAGTCATGTCCAACTCTGTGTGACCACATAGACGGCAGCCCACCAGGCTCCACCGTCCCTGGGATTCTCCAGGCAAGAACACTGGAGTGGGTTGTCATTTCCTTCTCCAGTGCATGAAAGTGAAAAGTGAAAGTGAAGTCGCTCAGTCATGTCCGACTCCTAGTGACCCCATGGACTACAGCCTACCATGCTCCTCCATCCATGGGATTTTCCAGGCAAGAGTACTGGAGTGGGGTGCCATTGCCTTCTCCAACTTATCACATCTAACATACCCCATATATCTCTTGACATTGTCTCCCAACTTAGTTCTATGCTCTCCCCATCTTAAGAAACACCAGAATTCAGAGTTGCTGAAATTCCAAGCTTGATTCAAAAGATCTAACTTTTTGCTCGTTTGGTTTTCTCTATTGTGCATTAGTTATATATTTAATTATTTCTGCTCTTATCTTTATGTACTCTTCTACTTTCGTAGGTTTGTTTTGCTGTTTTACATAGCACCCAGGTGGTTTTTATCTTTCATTTCTTATTTTCTTTCGGTTTAGTCAAGCAATGCTATATTATTTTTATTATTAAATAATACTGTATTTTCCATCGATTAGTTATTTATACTTTTAAGCTATTCTTTCAGTGGTTAGCCTAAATATTGTAATTTATTACAGTACGCACTAGGTTCCTAGGGCTGCCATAATAAAGTACTACAACCTGGATGGCTTAAAACAACAAAAATGTATTCTGTCATCATTCTGGAGTCTAGAAGTCTAAAAATGAAGGTGCCAGAAGGGTTGATTCTTTCTGAAGGCTCTGAGGGAGAACCATTCCACGCCTCTCCTCTAGATTCTGGTGATAGCCAGCAATCCTTGGCATTCCTTGATTTGTAGATATATCATTCCAATCTTTACCTACATCTTCATATGACATTCTTCTCATGGCTCTGGGTCTTCACATGGCTGTTTTCTTATAAGGATACTACATTAGACTAGGATTCTACCAACTCCAGTATAACCTTATCTCTAATTCACTCATAGTTCTCCAATGACCCTATTTCCAAATAAGATCACATTCTGAGTATCTGGGGTGAGCATTTCAACATGTCTTTTTGGAGAAACACAATTTAGCCCACAACACAGCCTAAAATTAATTATTACTTTTATTATTTCCCTGACAATGCTAAGACTTTAGAACACTTTAACTCAATTTACCATTTCCTGTCTGTTGTATTATTGTTATCATGGATTTAATTCCACACATTTTCAATTCTAAAGAACATTGCTATTGTTTTATACACTCATAATCCATTCATTTTTTCACTGCCTTTCACTTTTTTCTTGCATTTTCTTTTCCATCTTGGAGCATTTGCTTTTTTCCTTAGTCTGATGGAACTATAGTTATATATGTTTTAGACCTATGTACTATGTCCTATATGTTCAGCAGTACGTGAACCGTGAACTTCCAGATGTTCAAGCTGGTTTTAGAAAAGGCAGAGAAACCAGAGATCAAATTGCCAACATCTGCTGGATCATCAAAAAAGCAAGAGAGTTCCAGAAAAACATCTATTTCTGCTTTATTGACTATGCCAAAGCCTTTAAATATGTGGATCACAATAAACTGTGGAACATTCTTCAAGAGACAGGAATACCAGAACACCTGAGCTGCCTCTTGAGAAACCTGTATGCAGGTCAGGAAGCAATAGTTAGAACTGGACATGGAACAACAGACTGGTTCCAAATAGGAAAAGGAGGACATCAAGGCTGTATACTGTCACCCTGCTTATTTAACTTATATGCAGAGTACATCATGAGAAACGCTGGACTGGAGGAAGCACAAGCTGGAATCAAGATTGCTGGGAGAAATATCAATAACCTCAGTTATGCAGATGACACCACCCTTATGGCAGAAAGTGAAGAACTAAAAAGCCTCTTGATGAAAGTGAAAGAGGAGAGTGAAAAAGTTGGCTTAAAACTCAACATTCAGAAAACTAAGATCATGGCATACAGTCCCATCAGTTCAGTTCAATTCAGTTCAGTTGCTCAGGCGTGTCCGACTCTTTGCGACCCCATGAATCA
This sequence comes from Bos grunniens, assembly GCF_055505025.1. Lineage (NCBI taxonomy): Eukaryota > Metazoa > Chordata > Mammalia > Artiodactyla > Bovidae > Bos > Bos grunniens. Next base: position 13,682,436 of record NC_141190.1, read on the forward strand.
CAGCACACCAGGCCTCCCTGTCCATCACCAACTCCCAGAGTTCACTCAGACTCACATCCATCGAGTCAGTGATGCCATCCAGCCATCTCATCCTCTGTCATCCCCTTCTCCTCCTGCCCCCAATCCCTCCCAGCATCAGAGTCTTTTCCAATGAGTCAACTCTTCGAATGAGGTGGCCAAAGTACTGGAGTTTCAGCTTTAGCATCATTCCTTCCAAAGAACACCCAGGGCTGATCTCCTTCAGAATGGACTGGCTGGATCTCCTTGCAGTCCAAGGGACTCTCAAGAGTCTTCTCCAACACCACAGTTCAAAAGCATCAATTCTTTGGGCGCTAAGTTTTCTTCACAGTCCAACCCTCACATCCATACATGACCACTGGAAAAACCATAGCCTTGACTAGACGGACCTTTGTTGGCAAAGTAATGTCTCTGCTTTTGAATATGCTATCTAGGTTGGTTATAACTTTCCTTCCAAGGAGTAAGCGTCTTTTAATTTCATGGCTGCAGTCACCATCTGCAGTGATTTTGCAGCCCCAAAAAATAAAGTCTGACACTGTTTCCACTGTTTCCCCATCTATTTCCCATGAAGTGATGGGACCGGATGCCACGATCTTCATTTTCTGAATGTTGAGCTTTAAGCCAACTTTTTTACTCTCCACTTTCATCAAGAGACTTTTTAGTTCCTTTTCACTTTCTGCCATAAGGGTGGTGTCATCTGCATATCTGAGGTTATTGATATTTCTCCTGGCAATCTTGATTCCAGCTTGTGCTTCTTCCAGTCCAGCGTTTCTCATGATGTACTCTGCATAAGTTCCATCACTTCATGGCAAACAGATGGGGAAACAGTGGAAACAGTGTCAGACTTTATTTTTCTGGGCTCCAAAATCACTGCAGATGGTGACTGCAGCCGTGAAATTAAAAGACACTTACTCCTTGGAAGAAAAGTTATGACCAACCTAGATAGCATATTCAAAAGCAGAGACATTACTTTGTCAACAAAGGTCTGTCTAGTCAAGGATATGGTTTTTCCTGTGGTCATGAATGGATGTGAGAGTTGGACTGTGAAGAAAGCTGAGAGCATAAAAATTGATGCTTTTGAACTGTGGTGTTGGAGAAGACTCTTGAGAGTGCCTTGGACTGCAAGGAGATCCAGCCAGTCCATTCTGAAGGAGATCAGTCCTGGGTGTTCTTTGGAAGGAATGATGCTAAAGCTGAAACTCCAGTACTTTGGCCACCTCATTCGAAGGGTTGACTCATTGGAAAAGACTCTGATGCTGGGAGGGATTGGGGGCAGGAGGAGAAGGGGATGACAGAGGATGAGATGGCTGGATGGCATCACTGACTCGATGGGCGTGAGTTTGAGTGAACTCCGGGAGTTAGTGATGGACAGGGAAGCCTGGCGTGCTGCAACTCATGGAGTCGCAAAGAGTCGGACACCACTAAGCTACTGAACTGACTGACTGAACTATGTCCTATTTATTACTGGTGAAATTATCCTTCTCTCTTTTTAAAAAAATCTTTTTAATTTATTTGGCTGCACCAGAGCAAGGCCTTTAGTTACAGCATGTGGGATCTAGTTCCCTGACCAGGGATTGAACCCAGCCCCTGCCTTGAAAGCATGGAGTTTTAGCTCCTGGACCACCAGAGAAATTTCCTGTCCTTTTCTTAATCTAGTTCTTCCTTCTTTTTTTCTATGTTTTATGACTATATTTATCAATATTATATTAAATTTTTTTACCAGTATCTATAATTCTGAATCACCTGTCTGATCCTGTCTGATTTTCCCCTTATGTTTTTGGTTATTGTGTCCTATTTCTTGGCATGCCTAGTACTCTTGGTTGATGGTCAGACATTGTGTTGAGAAGTTGCAAAAATTCTGGATGATGAGGACCTCTCTAGAGAGTTCACAATTTCCTCTGCTAGGCAGGCTGAGTTAGGACTGATCACCTTAATCCACTCACGTTACCGGGTTAATTCACTTCAGTCATGTCTGACTCTTTGTGACCCTATGGACTGTAGCCTGCCAGGCTCCTCTGTCCATGGGATTCTCCAGGCTGAAGTGGGTTGCCATTCCCTCCTCCAGGGGATCTTCCCAACCCAGGGATTGAACCCACGTATCTTATGTCTGCTGCATTGGCAGGCGGGTTCTTTACCACTAGCACCAGGTGATGCTGCAGTTTTACTAAAGCTCTTCCTTCATCACTCCCACCTTAGGGCACAGGCTGCTGTTGTTGTTCAGTCGCTCATTCCTGTCCTACTCTGTGACCCCACAGACTGCAGCACACCAGGCTTCCCTGTCCTTCACGATCTTCTGGATCTTGCTCAAATTCATGTCCGTTGAGTCGCTGATGCCATCCAACCATCTCATCCTCTGTCTCCCCCTTTACCTCCTGCCCTCAAACTGAGGCCCAGCATCAGTGTCTTTTCCAGTGAGTTGGTTCTTGGCATCAGGTGGCCAAAGTATTGGAGCTTCAGCTTCGATATCAGTCCTTCCATTTCCATTCAGCATTGAATTCCAAGCCAAATTTCCATTAATTTCATTGACTGGTTTCATCTCCTTGCAGTCCAAGGGACTCTCAAGAGTCTTCTCCAGCACCACAATTTGAAAGCATCAATTCTTCAGTGCCCAGCCTTCTTTATGGTCCAGCTCTCACATGTGTACATGACTACTGGAAAAACCATAGCTTCGACCATATGGACCTTTGTCAGCAAAGTGACGTCTCTGCTTTTAATATGCTTTCTAGGTTTGTCATAGCTTTTCTTCCAAGGAATGTCTTTTAATTTCATGGATGCAGTGACTGTCCACATTGATTCTGGAGCCCAAGAAACTAAAATCTGCCACTGTTTCCATTTTTTCCCCATCTGTTTGCCATGAAGTGATGAGACCGAAAGCCATGATCTCCATTTTTTGAATGTTGAGTTTTAAGCCAGCTTTTTTTACTCTCCTCTTTCACCTCCATCAAGAGGCTCTTTAGTTCCTCTTTGCTTCCTGCTGTTAAAGTGGTATCATCTGCATATCTGAGGTTGCTGATATTTCTCCTGGGAATCTTGACTCTAGCTTGTGATTCATCCAGCCCAGCATTTCACATGATGTACCCTGCATATAAGTAAAGCAAGCAGGGTGACAATATACAGCCTCGAGGTACTCCTTTTCCAGTTTTGGACCAGTCTGTTGTTCCATGTCTGGTTTTAACTGTTGCTTCTTGACCTGCATACAGTTTTCTCAGGAGGCAGGTCAAGTGGTCTGGTATTCCCATCTCTTTAAGAATTTTCCACATTTTGTCATGATCCACAGAGTCAAATGATTTAGCATAGTCAGTGAAGTAGAAGGACATGTTATTCTGAAATTCCCTAGCTTTTTCTATGATCCAGTGATGCTGGCAATTTGATCTCTGGTTCCTCTGTTTTTTCTAAATCCATCTTGTACATCTGGAAGTTTTTGGTTCACATACTGTTGAAACCTAGCTTGAAGGATTTTGAGCATTACCTTGCTAGCATGTGAAATATATATCAAGAATGTGCCCTCATCTTCTCCTGTGAGAACACTAAAATCACAATGATTGCTGAACAATCATCAACAGGAAGATGTTGGAACCCACCAAAAAAAGATATCCCAGGTCCAAGGACAAAAAAGTTACGACGAGATGGTAAGGGAGCCGCAATCAGGTTAAAATCAAACCCCAAACTCACCAGAGACCTTTGGAGAGCACAAACAAAACCATGGGCACAACAGGACCCAGGGGAAAGGAGCAGTGACCCCACAAGAGACTGAGCCAGACCTGCGTGAGTGTTTGAGAGTCTCCTGCAGAGGCATGGGTCAGTAGTGGCCTGCTGCTGGGACAGGGGCGTTGGCAGCAGCGGTCCTGGGAGGCACAGCGTGTGGCATAAGACCTCTTGGAGGAAGCTGCCATTAGCCCTACCTAGGGCCAGTAGACCTACCATAGAGCTGCCAAGTAAGTGACTCACAAATTGGAGAACAATTATACCAAAGAAGTTCTCACACTGATGGTAAGGTTCTAGGCCCCACATCAGACTTCTCAATCCGGGGATCCGGCAAAGCGACTGGGAATCCCCAGGGAATCTGACTTGGAAGGTTGGCAGAATTTGATTACAGAACTTCCACAGGACTGGGGGAAACATAGCCATCCATCAGAGCTCCCTCGAACTCTAATCCTTGACTGCTGAGTAGCCTAGGGCAGTCAGAAACTGCACTCTGCTTTTTGGAAACCTTCTGCCCAGCTTCTTAGCCTCCTATACTTCACAGCTTCAGAATTCAACAAAATGCTTTAAAAAAAAACAAACCCTGACCAGTTGGATTCAGTTTTCTGCCCCTTCCAGCTCTAACTTGTTTCTTTAGATGCACAGTATTACCAAATGCTCAGATGGTTGGTTTCTCAGCCTTGCAGCAGCTGTTCTTTGCTCAAGACTTTTATTGCACATTCAGCCACATTCCCTGAGACCAGAATTGTGAAATATCCCTTGGAAAAACACATCTGCACAATGTCAGTTCAACTCTCCATGGTTTTTCCCTCTCCAGAATCTTGACCTCTCAAGTTCTAAGTTCGCTTAGCAGCTTTCCCAATACCCATAAAGAGATTTTATTTGTTGTTACTATTTTATCCAACTTCTCTCTAGTTGTTCTAAAAGAATGCATTTTTCGATGTATGGCAAAAACCATCACAATATTTAAAGTAATTGTCCTTCAATTAAAATTAATTTTTAAAAAATGAAATGTAAGAGAAATGAAGTTGAACAAAAAAGAGCAATCAATTCTATCAATAGAAATTCTATGAAATAAATTACAGTAAAATTGTGCTGTAAAAAGAAAGAATGCACGCTTTCTGCCAAAGTTACTCTATCATGCTAAAAGTAGAAGCTCTAACCACAGAGTTTAAGAGCTTCCCCTTCAGTGAAACTACTTATTATGCTTTAGAAAGTTGGATTGCTCAATAAGAGAGTGTTTCTCTCTCTCTTTTTTAAATCAGGTATATGATGGTCTCTAAATATTAACTATATAGTAATTAGTGTGTCCTTTGGAAAAATGTGAATTTAAATTAATTAATAGAAACTTCCATTGGACTATTTTCTCAAGAAACAAGAAAAATAAATATACAAAATAAAAAACAAACATGTAATTAATAAAGGACATTGAAAGCAAACTTTATTCAAGATTGAAGCAAAAAGAGAATTTGGCAAGTTTTTCATGGAAATGGAAAATAAATGAATTATACAGTTGGTACTCAATCAGTGTTAAAAAAAATGTTAATTTTATTCATAGTGGTATAAATAAACTAAAATATTTATAAAACAAAAATAGAATACTTTCAAAAGTGTTATACCTTAGTAAACTATTAACAGAGGTTTCTTTTTTTACCTCAAGGATATAGAATTGAATTAATATTACTTTCATGGCAAGTTATCATTATCCATCTAAGTTAAGCCTAATTAACATTTTTATTTATTCTCTTTTTCCCTTATTTCTGTCCCAAGTCTCCAATTCTATTTTCTTTCTACATCATAAGCTCTGTCCCTTATGTATTAACATAATGTATGGCCTTACGGTCTACTTTTCATGCATGTATCATCCTTGAACATATGTGGTATTATTTTGTGTATTTCTTAAATTACAAACACGAAACTATGCTATCAACTGCATTCTTTTTCAGTTTTTGTACAATCTTGTTTATGACGTCTATCCATATTGCTCTATGAAAATTCAGTTCATTTCTTCTGGTCATCACATCATATTCAATCATATGCTTATATATTTTCCTTATCTATTCCTTTATGAAGGACATGTAAATTGTCTCCAGCTCTTGGCTGCCATAAGCAACTGCAGAGAACATCTTGAGCACGTCTATTTGTGCATTAGGTAAAAACTCCTGAAAGGAACTGCTACATCATAGCATATACACATATTTAACTTTATTGAATATTGACAGTCTGCTCTCTAGAACAGCAGCATTGTACCATTCCACCATAAACAGTTTCCTAGTATTTCCAACTGCTCCTAATATTATCTGATGATCTAATGAGTATACATCAATCTTTCATCTTAATTCACATCATAAATGTCAGTGTTTCCCCCAGTCATTAATCACTAAAAGCTATTTTAATTAGAATTCCAGAATTTTTGAAGAAACAAACATTTTCATAGCCCGCCAGCTTCCTCTGTCCATGGCATTCTCCAGGCATGAATACTGGAGTGGGTTGCCATGGATATATGGGAATTTTGAAAATAATAATAATAAGAATATATGGAAGACAATATTGTCACAATTCTTCCTTTCATTTTGGCCCCTGTCATAGTTTCACTGGACTACCCTTGTAGCTCAGTCAGCAAAGAATCTGCCTGCAGTGCAGGAGACCTGGGTTTGATCCCTGGGTTGGAAAGATGCCCTGGAGAAGGAAATGGCAACCCAATCCAGTATCCTTGCCTGGAAAATCTCTTGGACAGAGGAGCCTGGTGGGCTGCAGTCCATGGGGTCGTCACAAAGAGTCAGACACGACTGAGCAACTAACACTTACTTACTTACTTATAGTTTCACTGGGGCTTCCCAGATGGCTCAGTGGTAAAGACTCTGCCTGACAATGCAGGAGCTGCAGGAGATGTGGGTTCAATCCCTGGGTCACGAAGATCCCCTGGAGGAGGAAATAACCACCCACTCCAGTATTCTTGCCTGGGAAATCCCACAGAGGAACCTGGCAGGCTACAGTTCATGGGGTCACAAAGAGTCAGACATAACTGAGTGACTAACACTTTCACTTTCTTTCACTGATTTGGCCAGAGGACTTGCTTTGGTCAATGGAATGTGAGTGAATGTGACATGAGCAGAGGCTTTACATGAGTTTCATGGCTCGGCTTCTCTTGTATATCTGCCACCTGCCATGAAACACACACACACAGATACACATATCACAGAAACAGCTAACACAAATAGTAATAACCAATACTTACTATAGACTTTTCATTTACCAGGTACTGTTCTAAGTGCTTTAGTTGTAACAACACAATTAATTACTTACCCCAGTCACCTCATGAGGTAAGTGCTATTATTATCATCATTTTACAGAAGAGGCAACGGAAACGTAGAAATTGCATAAGATTATGGAATGAAATCGGAATTCTAGGTAATACCACAATACAGTGGGGGAAATGGATTATTTAATACATGCTGTTGGGAAAATAGTTTATCCTATTAATTTTGATAATAATTTCACATCAATGTTTTAAAAGGTAAATTTGATATTGATCAAAGGCCTAAGTGTGAAATGCAAAGAGAATGAAGGAGTATATCTCTATGATCGTTGAGAGTGGAAAAACTTGCTTAAAAAGGCCCGAAAAGCACAAATCTTAAGGTAAAAATGAAAGGATCTGACTACATTAAAATAAAAGATTTTTTAAAATAAGAAAACCATAGAAAAGTTAAACACGCAGGGATCCCATTTGCAGAAGATATTTGTAATGTCAACAACAACAAGGTTTTACCAACTAGGCCAGTGGTCAGCGAGCTTTTCCTGTAAAAACCCAGCTACTCAATATTTTAGGTTTTGGGAATCGGAATGTTACAACTACTCAATTCTGTTATAGTAAGAGAATCTCATGGACAGAGGACCCTGGCAGGCTGCAGTCCATAGGGTCGCAATGAGTCAGACACGAAGGAAGCAAGTTAGCACGCACGCACGCACAAAAGCAACCATAGACAAGCCATAAATGAGTGGGCATGACTGTGCCCCAGTAAAAACTGAACAAGTCCCATATGATATCAGCAGTGCAAGAGGATTCTGGTTTCTGGTTTCTCCATATCATCCCACATCGAACTTCCTACTTCTGTCATTCTGATCAATATAAAGTGGTAAGTCTGTTGTTTTAAATTTTCTAGTAACCACATTTTAAAAGTAAAATAGGAACTGGGTAAATTAATTTTAATGATAAATGTTTTTTAACCAAATATATAAAAATATTTTCATTTTAACATGTAATATTAATGAAATACATTTATGCAGATGTATTTTAGGTTTATGGCACATCTCAATTCAAACTAGCTAGGGGCAACCTTAGAAGAAACTCAATGTAAAGTCAGAATTTCTAATTCCTATTACCCTGGATCCCTGAATGACCATGTGGGGAAAAAAGACCTTCCCTCCACACAGCCTGTGTGTATTAGTCACTCAGTTGTGTCCGACTTTTTGCAACCCCATGAACAATAGCCCACCAAGGCTTCTCCGTCCATGGAATTCTCCAGGCAAGAATACTGGAGTGGATTGCCATTCCTTTCTCCACCATACAGCCTAATCACATAGAATTTATGTGTGTAAGAAATAAATTTCTATTAAGCCACCACAATTTTGGTTGTTTTGTATCATTGATGAATACAGAAATTAGAACCTGGAAGTTGGGTGTTGTAAAAGAAAATCTAAATTGTATGGCATTGGCTTAAATATGGAGAGGTAGTGAGGAAAATACTATGATTTGGGGGGAGTGGATATCCCATTCATGCAATGGTGGGATCCCTGGTGGCTCAGATGGTAAAGAATCTACCTGCAATGCAGGAGACCTGGGTTCAAACCCTAGGTCGGGAAGATCCCCTGGAGAAAGGAATGGCTACCCACTCCAGTATTTTGGCTTGGATAATTCCATGGACAGGGGAGCCTGGTGGGTTACAGTCCACGGGGGTGTAAAGAGTGGGACACAACTGAGCAACTAACACACATACGCATAAGCAATAGCAAAATATTTGGTAAACTACTGTCTGAGATAACTTGAAAGACAAATCTATGAGGTCGATAGCTTAGGAGAAGGCATTGGGAAAACAAAAGGTTAACTGAATGCTACAGTTCTTACTGATTATATTTAGCGAGTTATTAGAAAACAAAATGATCTCAGGTAAAAATTAGCTAATTTCAAGCAGAAATAAAAATGAATAAAAAGAACCCAGAATATGGGGCCTAGGAGGGTTACAAAAGCTAGACAGAAGGAAATAGGATTGAGGAAACTCTTATGGAACCAAGGTAAGACTTGGCCAGGTAGCAGAGAATAAATTAAGATGGTGGCTCTCCTTCTCAAGCCTTATGGCCTTAATGTAGCTGTAATTATATTAAGACAAAGAGGCATGGCATCAAGGAAGCAAAAATTAAATTAAGATTGAGAATTACATCTGTGAAAGAATTAGCTCTGGTTATAGGCCCAAGGAATTGACTAGAAGCAAATTGACCAGAAACCTATAATGTTTTGGAAGGAATTATTTGTCTAGAACCAAAAACAGAGTTAAAAATAGAATCTACTAAAAATACATTGAAGGAGCTTCCCAGATGGCTCAGTGGCTAAGAATCTGCTTACAAAGCAGGAGACATGGGTTCAATTCCTGGGTCATGAAGATCCCCTGGAGAAGGAAATGGCAACCCACTCCAGTATTCTTGCCTGGGATCACAAAAGAGCCAGACACTTAGCAACCAAAAAAGCAACAGCAAAAAAGCATTGACTCTTGTAGTCTTCAACCTTACAGTCTTCGAGTTTACATAGCTGCAAGCAGGCTGAGAAAACTACATAGTCCCCAAGAAAAGTTTACTCCTCGACTGCCTCTTCAACCACAGCCATGAAGGAGGTCTGTGTCTGCGTGTCCTCATCTTTTCTTGTAAGGACTTAAGTGATTTTATTTAGGGCCTATCCTAATCCAATATGACCTCAACTTAATCACATTAGCAAAGACCCTATTTCCAAATTAGGTCACATTCTGAGGTTGAAACTGGACATGAGTTTAGAGGGGACAATATCAGGACAGTCTGTCACGTGGTTCCCCCTGAACTTACATCCATCCCGTGTACAAAATACATTCACCCATCCCAAAGTCTTAACTCATTGCAACATTAAATCAAAATCCAAAATATTGTCAACTCATAATGATTCCAAATCTTGTCATCTAAATCAGATATGGGTGACACTCTGGGTATGGTCCATCACAGGACAAAATCCTTTTCTGTCCACAGACCCATGAAACTAGAAAACAAACTGTCTGCTTTCAAAATACAATGATGCAACAGTCATGGGGTAGAAATTCCCATTCCTAAACTAGGGGGAAAAAATACATTAGGAGTACACAGATTACCTTTCTAAAACAGTTCACAGCCCAGAAAGACAAATTATATTAGGTTTCAAGGCTTAAGAATAATCCTTTGTGGCTTGATGTTCTGTACTCTCAGCCCTCTTAGGTAGCAGCCCCACCCTCTCTGGCCTCTGCATTCACAGCTCTGCTTTCAGAGGCATTCTTCATTCATCCTGTCTCTGTCCCCTTCAGGCTGGCAGTGTTTCTGTTGGTGCAAAATTCTCCAAAACCTTGTCAGTCTTCCATGAGTGTCAAGAGAATCCATCAGACACAAGGGTTCCTGGATAACCTTGTCTCTATTGCTGGTTGCTGCTGAAATGGTTGATAAGATCCATAAGTCACAGACACCTGATTGCTGTAGCAAAGTGTGGTCCACTCACACCCTTGGCCCTATTCCAGAGTATGCTATCTGGGTAGACTAAGAATTTTCCAATTCATCATTTTCAGGTTCTGTTTTCCTTAACCTTTTATTTCTCAAGTTTACATCTTCTTTTATTTTGCGTGTGTGCATGCTAAGTCATTTCAGTTGTGTCTGACTCTTTGTGACCCTATGGACTGTAGCCCACCAGGCTCTTCTATCCATGGGATTCTCCAGGCAAGAATAGTGAAGTGGGTTGCCATGCCCTCCTCCAGGGGATCTTCCCAACCCAGGGATCGAACTTGTGTCTCCTGCATTGCAGGATTCTTTACCTGCTGAGCCACCCGGGAAGCCCCTCTCTTATTTTACTGTAAGTGAAAAGGCAAAACCAGTCTCCACCTTCTACGTGTTGCTTGGAAATCTACTCATGTTCACCTCTTTTTAAAAAAATGTTTTATTTTTTAAAAAACTTTTATTTATTTATTCTTTTTTGGCTGTGCTGGCTCTTTGTTGCTGCAAGGGTTTTTCCTCTAGTTGCAAGTGGGGGCTACCATCTACTTGCAGTGTGCAGACTTCTCATTGCTGTGACTTCTCTTGTTGCGGAGCACAGGCTCGAGGGCAAGCTCCAGCAGTCGCAGCTCCTGTGCTCTAGAGTGTAGGCTCAGTGGTTGTGGTGCCCCAGCTTGGTCACCCCACGGCAGGTAGGATCCTCGCAGACCAGGGACTGAACCCACGTCTCCTGCACTGACAGGCAGACTTTTCACCACTAAGCCACCGGAGTAGCCCCAGGTTCATCTCTTATAAATTATTTTCACTCAATAGCAGGACATCATTCAGCCAAGTTTGTTGTTGCTTTAGTATAAGGATTACCTTTCCTATAGTGTTCAATAACACATTCCTCATTTATGTCCGGGACCTCACCAGAACTATTCTATTATTCATGTTTCTAATAACGTTCTGTTAGTGATATTTGTATGCCCTAAGAGAAGAAAAGCTTTCTCTATAGGGTTCTCTTCCTTTTGGACATTCATCAGAATTATGTTTTACTTCTTTTTCTACCAACCATCTCTTCAAGGCTATCTAGGCTTTTTTCTAAGATGCACTTAAAAATTCTTCCAGCCTCAAAAAGGGTAGAAAATAAATTTCTGAGGTTTAGGCTACCCACTCTGTGGTATTTTATTATGGCACCCCTAACAAACTACTATACCTTGTATAAGTGAAATCATATAGTCTTTGTCTTTTTGTGACTGGCTTATTTCACTTAGCATAATGTCCTCAAAGTTCATCCCTGTCATAGCATATAACAGGTTTCCTTTTTTTAAAGCTGAATTGTATTCTCTTGTACATAAATACCACATTTTGTTTATCCATGCATCTGTTCATGGACATTTCGGTTGCTTCCTCCTCTTGGCTATTGTGAATATTGCTACTATGAACATAGGTGTGTAAATATCTGTTCAAGACCCTGCTGTCAGTTCTTCTGTGCATAGGCCCAGAAGTAGAATTCCTGGATCACATTGTAATTCAATTTAAAAATTTTTGAGGAAATGTCATACTGTTTTCCTTAGCAGTTACACCATTTTACAGACACACCAGCAGTGCACAAGTGTTCCAATTCTTCACATCCTCACTAACACTTATTTTGGTTTTTGCTTTTTGGGTTTGTTTCATAATAATCATCATTATCTGCTGCATGGTGAAATCACAAAGGTGTGATCACTCACCTAGAGCCAGACATCCTGGAATGTGAAGTCAAGTGGGCCTTAGGAAGCATCACTACAAACAAAGCTAGTGGAGGTGATTGAATTCCAGTTGAGCTATTTCAAATCCTAAAAGATGATGCTGTGAAATGCTGCACTCAATATGCCAGCAAATTTGAAAAACTCAGCAGTGGCTACAGGACTGGAAAAGGTCAGTTTTCATTCCAATCCCTAAGAAAGGCAATGCCAAAGAATGTTCAAACTACCACACAATTGCACTCTTCTCACATGCTAGTTAACTAATGCTCAAAATTCTCCAAGCCAGGCTTCAGCAATACATGAACCTTGAACTTCCAGATGTTCAAGCTAGTTTTAGAAAAGGCAGAGGAACCAGGGATCTAATTGCCAACATCTGCAGGATCATCGAAAAAGCAGGAGTTTCAGAAAAACATATATTTCTGCTCTACTGACTATGCCAAAGCCTTTGACTGTGTGGATCACAATAAACTGTGGAACATTCTTCAAGAGATGGGAATACCAGAACACCTGAGCTGCCTCTTAAGAAACCTGTATGCAGGTTAGGAAGCAACACTCAGAACTGGACATGAAACAACAGACTGGTTCCTAAAAGGAAAAGGAGTACGTCAAGGCTGTATATTGTCACCTTGCTTATTTAACATATATGCAGAGTACATCATGAGAAACGCTGGGCTGGAAGAAGCACAGGCTGGAATCAGGATTGCCGGGAGAAATATCAATAACCTCAGATATGCAGATGACACCACCCTTATGGCAGAAAGTGAAGAGGAACTAAAAAGCCTCTTGATGCAAGTGAAAGAGGAGAGTGAAAAAGTTGGCTTAAAGCCCAACATTCAGAAAACTAAGATCATGGCATCTGGTCCCATCACTTCATGGGAAATAGATGGGGAAACAGTGGAAACGGTGTCAAACTTTATTTTTTTGAGCTCCAAAGTCACTGCAGATGGTGACTGCAGCCATGAAATTAAAAGACGCTTACTCCTTGGAAGGAAAGTTATGACCAACCAAGATAGCATATTAAAAAGCAGAGACATTACTTTGCCAGCAAAGGTCCATCTAGTCAAGGCTATGGTTTTTCCAGTGGTCATGTACAGATATGAGAATTGGACCATAAAGAAAGCTGAGTGCCAAAGAATTGATGCTTTTTTTTTTTTTCGAAAAAAAAAATTTTTTTTGAATTGATGCTTTTGAACTGTGGTGTTGGAGAAGACTCTTGAGAGTCCCTTGGACTGTAAGGAGATCCAACCAGTCCATCCTAAAGGAGACCAGTCCTGGGTGTTCATTGGAAGGACTGATGCTGAAGATGAAACTCCAATACTTTGGCACCTCATGTGAAGAGTTGACTCATTGGAAAAGACCCTGATGCTGGGAAAGACTGAAGGCAGGAGGAGAAGGGGACGACAGAGCATGAGATGTTTGGATAGCATCACAGACTCAATGGACATGAGTTTGGGTGAACTCCGGGAGTTGGTGATGGACAGGGAGGCCTGGCATGCTGCAATTCATGGGTTCGCAAAGATTCGGATACGACTGAGCGACTGAACTGAACTATGGCAGAAAGTGAAGAAGAACTAAAGAGCCTCTTGATGAAAGTGAAAGAGGAGAGTGAAAAAGTTGGCTTAAAGCTCAACATTCAGAAAACTAAGATCATGTCATGTGGTCCCATCACTTCATGGCAAATAGATGGGGAAACAGTGGAAACAGTGGCTGACTTTATGTTTTGGGGCTCCAAAATCACTGCAGATGGTGACTGCAGCCATGAAATTAAAAGACACTTACTCCTTGGAAGAAAAGTTATGACCAACCAAGATAGCATATTGAAAAGCAGAGACATTACTTTGCCAACAAAGGTCCGTCTAGTCAAGGCTATGGTTTTTCCAGTGGTTATGTATGGATGTGAGAGTTGGACTGTGAAGAAAGCTGAGCGCTGAAGGATTGAACTGTGGTGTTGGAGAAGACTCTTGAGAGTCCCTTGGACTACAAGGAGATCCAACCAGTCCATTCTGAAGGACATCAGCCATCGGTGTTCTTTGGAAGGAATGATGCTAAAGCTGAAACTCCAGTACTTTGGCCACCTCATGCGAAGAGTTGACTCATTGGAAAAGACTGTGATGCTGGGAGGGATTGGGGGCAGGAGGAGAAGGGGACGACAGAGGATAAGATGGCTGGATGGCTTCACTGACTCGATGGATGTGAGTCTGAGTGAACTCTGGGAGCTGGTGATGGACAGGGAGGCCTGGCGTGCTGCGATTCATGGGGTCGCGAAGAGTCGGACATGACTGACTGAACTGAAGTGAACAGAAATTTAGAAATTCTGTATTTTTAAAAAATGACGACTAACATTTCTTTGCGATACCACTTACACTATATGGAAAAATTAATCAGACAATGAAAGTGAAAGTTGCTCAGTCATGTCCAACTCTTTGTGATCCCATGGACTTTACAATCCATAGAATTCTCCAGGCCAGAATACTGGAGTGGGTAGCCTTTCCCTTCTCCAGGGGATCTTCCCAAACCAGGGATCAAACCCAGGTCTCCCGCATTGCAGTTGGATTCTTACTAGCTGAGCCACAAGCGAAGCCTAAGAATACTAAGGTGGGTAGTCTATCCCTTCTCCAGTGGATCTTCTTGATCCAGGAATTGAACCAGGGTCTCCTGTATTGCAGGTGGATTCTTTACCAACTGAGCTTAGTAAAGCCCAGTCCTACAATACCAAGGGTTAATGAAGACAGAGATTTTAAAAACTCCTACACTCTCCTGGTAGCCATGTACATTATAAACAATCTCTTTGGAAAACAATTTGGCTTTATTTTGTAAAGTGAGCATTTGCTGCCTATGACTGAGTGACTGCTCTCATGGGTAGTCCATTCCTACTCCTGCAATATTTTTCAGACCTTTTGTTACCACTCATTTGTGTGTTCTGTGATCAGTTAACTGGAAGTCATAACTAGCATTTTTGTAAACACTGAAGAGGTAAATATCACTTCATTATTTCGTGAAACTTTTGTTTTATATATGTGAGCATGTTTACTGGTTGAATACAGCAATCACCTTTCTTATGCTATGAATAGTGGTCAAAAAGTTCAAACACTTCTCATTTTAAATACTTGCACATATGTACCAGGAGAATGTATACAAATGTTTGTAGCAGTACTTTACAACAAAACTTGGAAACAAATCAAATGACCAGTGGACTTCTAAGTCTGTGGTATACTCACAAGACAACTCTAGAAAACAATAACGACTGCATGAGACTTACAAGCATCACAAGTGAAAAAAGACCTCATAGACTGATACTTTGAGAAAGCTCAAGAACAAGTAAAGGTGAACAATGTGCTGCTGAGGAATACCCACATGGTAAGGGATTAATAACTACAAATTAATAGCTAGAGAATAAGAAAATTAGGGAATACAGTTGGTAAGTAGATGAAAGATGGAAGAAAAACGATAGATTCAATACCATTGGTGGTGTACCAGTTCTTCAGGTGGATTCACAGATACTTATCATTATGCAACATAATTCAAATCTATACTTATCGTGTGCATATATAATTATGTAATTTACACATTTATAAAAATGCCCCCATCCATGTAAAACCTCTACCTTTTAACACAATAGTGAGTTGATGTTCCCAAACAAACACTGAATTTGCCAAAAAAAAAAAAACCAGGTTAAGAAGTTAAGACAACACAGGGGAGAGGGGGGGTGGGGAAGATGCTTGTCTGCATGCCAAGGGTCACATGTACCCGTTTAGGTAACCATTTGTTGTTCAGTTGCTAAGGCCTGTCCAACTCTTTGCAACCCCAGGACTCCAGCATGACAGGCTCCTCTGTCCTCCACTATTTCCTGGAGTTTGCTCAAACTTATGTCCACTGAGTTGGTGATACTATCTAACCATCACATCTTCTGCCGCCACCTTATCCTTTTGCTTCAATTTTTCCCAGCTTCAGGGTCTTTTCCACATGTATGTAACCATAGTTTTAAAGTTTCTTAAGACCAGGGCATAGGGTAGGGAATGATCATGAACAGCTGTATCACTACCTTAGGCGTGAGAGTTAATTATGTGCTTTTCTTGCTTTCACGGCAAAAAGAAAAGAAATCACAATTCATTAAACTTTGTCAGCGATGTGTATACCCAGTATATCCACACTTCGGCCAAGTCAGCATAATATAGACTCAGGATGGGTCCTTTAGTCGTAAACTATTAACTATGAAAAGAATAATTCATGTAAGCCATACCTCTCAATCATTAATTTAGAATTGGAACAAACTTCCAATGCTTTCCTAATTTTCTTCACATTATCTTGGGGCAACTCATTCATTTCTGAGAAGTGGCTCACAAAAAACAAAACGGCACTTGCGGGGGAGGAAAGAGACAGTGGCAGGGAGAAACCCCCAGGACAAAGGGGTTGTGGAAGCTGAAAACATGGAAAATGTCCACAGTAAGAAGTCCAAAATAACATCCAAAATTGGGGGGAAACTTTCAAAGGTTCTTTTCTGTGCAATAAGGAAATTCAGATTAAGAATCCATTTTTTTATAAAGACATTAAGCAGAACATTCAACTTCAGCAGAACCCACCACAAAGATGGCGGTGGGACGAAGCCCCTACTCCACCCGCAGCCAGAGGCTGTCGCCTCACATTTCCCACAAACCCCTCCGCGCGGCCTGCTGGCCAAAACCTGTCCGGCCTGCCTACCACCACTGCGCACGCGCGGCGCGACGTCACGTGCGCTCCCAGGGCTCAGCGGAGCTGGCGGGAGGGGCCTTGCTAGCTTCCGCCGCCGCGTCGCTTCTGAGCTCGAACGGCGGGTTCTCGGTGCCTCCGCCTTGGCGGGGCAGTCGGGGGTCGCGAGGCCGATCGAGGGATGCGAGGTGGCGCGGCCATGGGACTGCGCCGTGCCCGGTGACAGCAGGGAGCCGAGCGGCCCGGGCCCTGAGCGCGTCTCCTCCGGGGGGCCTCGCCCTCCTGCTCGCGGGGCCGGGGCTCCTGCTGCCGTTGCTGGCGCTGCTGCTGGCTGCGGCGGCGGCCAGAATAATGTCGGGCCGCCGCTGCGCCGGCGGGGGCGCGGTCTGCGCGGGCGCTGCTGCCGAGGTCGTGGAGCCGGCCGCCCGCGAGCTGTTCGAGGCTTGCCGCAACGGGGACGTTGAGCGAGTTAAGAGGCTGGTGACGCCCGAGAAGGTGAACAGCCGCGACACAGCGGGCAGGAAGTCCACCCCGCTCCACTTCGCCGCAGGTAAGCGAGGCCAGCGCCTCCTTGCCTCGCCCCAGACCCCACCTGCGCACCCGGGTTCGCAGGCCCGAATCCAGATACAGTGCTCCTTCCCCCGCCCCCCCCGGCCTTTCCCCCTGGGACTTCGGTCCCGCTTCTCTTGATGTCGTCGAATGGGAGGTGAGGAGTCCCCTAGGTTTTAGGGGGTGAATGTGCCACAGTCACTGGAAGTTGTGGGGTTTTTTTTTTTTTTGCTTTGTTTTGTTTCGACAATACCTGTACCCACTTCCGGTCTTACTACCCTAAAAGGCCTCTACAGGCTAGAAAGAGTAGGGGACGAAGTAGACCTTGTGATTTTTAAAGGCCAGTTATCTCCCAAACCTATCTTTCTTGCACTTTCCACTATAACTCTTAAAAATCCTTTGTGTTACGTTCTTGAGGCTTTTGTCAAATGCAGGGATGTAATTTAGGAGGATCAGCTTATATGGTCCATTGACACATTAGCATTAATGGGTTTACCTGGGTAGCAGTCATAGGCAAGTTTCTGGAGACGAACTGGAAATAGTCAAGTTTGGAAGAACTGAGGTCTGACTTAAGCTGGGTGCGGGATGCGTGCGGGTAGTCTCTGCCAGACACAAGTTGGGATGGAGAGTAGTATAATGCCACAAAGATGGTGCGGGGACTCTAGCTTGGGTCTAGATTTTAAATTGGAAGTAATCTCGCCTCATCCTGAGATTTAGATCGTTTGAGTTACACATACACATATTTTTATATGTGTTTACTAGGTTCATTTTTGATAGGTGTATTAAATTTAATTGAAGAATATAAAAACTAGAGATGGGACACAGCTTATTTCTATGAAGCATTTATACTTTTCTCTTGGAAGGATTGTGATTGCACTGTGTAATGATGAGCCGAGAAACGTAAGAAAGATTTTCTTGTTCACAAGCATTGCTTTTACGCTTTCAGTGGGAAATGTGTTTGTCTTAACCTGTACCTGATTTAGAATGTAAATATTACTGGAAAGTATGCTTTCTCCATCAATTACAAATTTGTTGGGTTCCCATTGAGGAACTTGTTAAGGGAGAAGGTTTGGAGGACCATTGGTGGGAGAACTAGAAGCAGCCTGTGGGCAGTGGAAGGGGAAGAGAAGAATACTAAAGTCTAATCTCACGTTTAGCTAGTTTTGCCTAAAATTTTGATGATCACCGCTGTCTCTTAACTTGAATTGTCCTGCTTGTCCATGTAGTCAACATTTAAGCAACTGATTTGGGAAACTGTCATAACCTACTGATACATAATCCAAAGGGTAGTGTTACTCAGATTCTGTTTGCTTGATCTGTGGGATAAAAATAACCAAAGAAGATCTTAGTTGCTACCTTTCAAGAATTTGTTGTATTAATGAGTTCATATCTGAAAATAATAATATTTAGAGACTTAAGGTTATGGATTAGCTTCCTATTGACCTTTTTCCTCCCAACCATCCCACCCTGAGCTCTGTCCCAAGATCAAAGCACTTTTTACCAAACTGAAGTGGAAAACTTTGTGGTTTGTTCACACTGAAATGGAAAACTTATTTTAGGAACCAGTTACGCTTCACAATTTACCCAAATTATCAGGTACAGGTTATAAGATTAAGAATTTGAGGTATAAAAGAAAGTAATAAAAATTACTAATGGTCTATATTAAATCAGAGTTTTAAAGCTCTGCATTTAAACCCAGGTGTATAAAAAACTTTAATTAACTCTGTAAATTTCAATCTGAATTATTACTTAAGATTAATGAGAGAGAACCTTCTTACTCAAATTTTTAAATAAATGCATCCAGCTGCATTTTTTCTTAATATGTGGAGAATATATTTTATGAACTCTCTGTGGTAGTGAGTTATCAGTTATGTTAACATGCACGTCAGCATGTCATTGGAAGTTCAGTGGAGGTGGGATTATGTAACTGCCTGACCGAGCAGTGTCCTGTTTTGTGCATTACAGGGTAAGCTGTAGGGGAACCCTTTTTTTTTTAAGCCAATTAAAACTTGGACATTTTATGGGAGATGGGTAGGTATGATTTTGTCTTTTTGTTTCAGTTCCAAAGAACAGGAATGAGAGATCGGTGCAAAGGAAAATGAATCACTATAGAACAGTTTAGAGAATTTGGTCTGTCTTTTCATCTAAAATATTTAGTTCATTTAAAGAATAATTGCTAGCCCTAAAGGAGTTAAGTTCTTGTGTCAAATGGAAAAAATAATCAGATAAACAGTAACTTTTCTATTATCAGACTAGATTCCATTTCTTAAATAAGTATGCTTCAAGAAGTCACTGCTAGTCAGAAGTTTCCTCTTCAATCCCCCTGCCACCAGCCCCTTACCTATCCCCTCCCCCCAACACACACACACAGGTTGTGAATGAGTTTTTTGTGACACATTACAAAACTTGTAGAGGCAAGTTGGTGGTAGGAAAGCTGCAGCTCTAATTTTGCTAAAAGCAGTAACATCCGAAATTCTTGACAGTATAATCCCCTAGAAAACAAGCAGGTTTCAGTAAAGGATATTGCTTCTCTGAACTTGCTTCTGAAAAAATGAAGAGGGCCAGAATCTTTGGGAGAAGGTTATCTTTTTGTCCATCATAGCCAAAGAAAGAAATACACAGCATTCTCAGGAATCTTAGAACAGGAGAACAGAATTCTCTGGCTTGAGAATCTTAAATATTCTTTAAGATGTGCAGAGAATTGTTCAATGGGAAAAAAATGTAAAATAGCATTCAGTTCAAAGAATTCAGGTATAGAGATGGTAGAAAGAGATGATATATATGTGTGTATATAGTTGTAGTTGGAGAAGACAAGTTGAAAAATAACTTGCATTGTTAGAGTTCTAGTTAAAGTAACTTTTGTTTTGTACTTAGTATGTTACTTTTCTGTATTTATGCTACTCAGCCATGTACTTCAGTTGCTACCTTCAGTTATGTATAAAGTATGTATATGAATTGCATATAAGGTTTCCCACTCTCCCACACCAAGTGTGAACTAGAGCACCTGGAATTTATTATACAATCAACTTATAGGAAACCTACTTATTCTAGAGGGAAAAGAATACTAAGGCTAAACAATGTTGCCATCCACATATGTGGAAGAAGTCAAGTACACAAAGTGAGAGGATATGACTTGTGTGGCCTTTGCAGTCAAAGCTAGGGGCTAGTAGGTGAAAGGTTACGCGGAGTCAGACTGCCTTTAACAGTCTACTCAACTGTGGGATTGGCTGGGAGTCTCCGTACAGTGGTTGAATTGGCACCTTTGAGAGGTGTGGAAAGGATTTCTGTATAGGGAAGGCAGTTGGACTGGTAGGTCAGAATCTGACTTGTATAAGAAAGTGAAATGATTTATCCAATTGAAGATGTTAATAACGTAGCTGCCCAGGGGCTTCCTTGGTGGCTCAGATGGTAAAGAATCCGCCTGCAATGCAGGAGACCCAGGTTCGATCCCTGGGGCGGGAAGATCCTCTGGAGAAGGGAACGGCTACCCACTCCAGTATTCTTGCCTGGAAAATTCCGTGGACAGAGGAGCCTGGCAGGCTACAGTCCACGGGGTTGTAGAGAGTCAGACACACTGAGCAACTGACCCTTTTACTTTCAGCTGCCAAAGATGTAATAGCTTGTGTGATTATCACTGATACCCTTTCCCAAAGTGGTGCTATGGAAGCCCTCCATTAAAGTTTCAAAAGCATTTCCCTCTTTTGGCTGTAGGCCAACATCATAATTATGGGAGATCCACAAAAAGTACCCCCATTTCTTACGTAGGGCTAGAATTATAGACTGTTTTCAGGATTGTTTTTTGCTGTGGAGGATAATTAAATCCTGTATCAGTAGAAAACCCCTGTATCAAAGACCAGTCTATTTAAGACTTAAGAATTTTTTTTTTTTTTTTTTTACTACCAGATCTCTTGTTATAGTATATTATCAAGACTTGAGTTACATCTTTTTCCTCAGCTGTTGGTGGATTTAGAGATAGGCAGTAGACTTCAGTAGCAACCAGTTTGGAGTGCTTGTTTCAATATTTCTGCATTCAGATTGTCGGACTTTCATCACCCCAGAGGCCATGGGATCCTTTCCAAAGTTTCTCCTACTCTGACCAGACTATTTGTCCCAAGTTGAACTAGACAAAGCCTTCTCCTGTATATTCCTCATTCTCAACAAATACATGCAGGAAGTACTTCTTTCTGGATCTTAGTAAAGTTAAGTTATTGGGTGGGTACAAAAGTAATTGTGGTTTTGGGCCATGAAATTTAAATCATCATAACTAGGCTCAAACACATGTCTATTAATAAAAATAGGAACCATTACAATCAACACATTTTTGCCAATGAGAAATAAGTTTATTCCTGTAGTGTAAAAATCCATACTTAGGGTTTTGATGAGCTTTTGGAAAGCATTTTCTGCTTCCTACTGATTGTGGAAGTGTTTTCCCTGCAAAAAGTTGTTGAGATGCTTGAAGAAGTGGTAATCAGTTGGCGAGAGATCAGGTGGATATGGCGGATGAGGCAAAACTTTGTAGCCCAATTCATTCAACTTTTGAAGCGTTGGTTGTGTGAGGTGCAGTCGGATGCTGTCATGGAGAAGAATTGCACCCTTTCTGTTGACCAGTGCCGGCTGCAGGCATTGCAGTTTTTGGTGCATCTCATTGATTTGTTGAGCATACTTCCCAGATGTAATGGTTTCAGAAAGCTGTAGTGGATTAGATGGGCAGCAGACCATGAAACAGTGACCATGACTTTTTTGGGGGGGTACAAGTTTGGCTTTGGGAAGTGCTTTGGAGCTGCTTCTCAGTCCAGTCACTGAGCTGGTCATTTCTGGTTTTTATATAAAATCCCACTTTTTCAGTCTGATTGAGAAATGGTTCTTTGTTTTTGAGTAGAATAAGAGAAGAAAACTCCTCACAATGATGGGTTGTTTTTTTCTTTTTTATTTGCAGTCAGCTCATGAGGCACCCACTTTTTTTTTTCATCTTTCCGATTTGCTTCAAATACCAAACAACCGTAGAGTGATTGACGTTGAGTTGTTTGGCAGCTTCTTGTGTAGTTGTAAAAGGATCAGCTTCGATGATTGCTCTTACTTGGTCGTTGTCAACTTCTGATGGCTGGCCACTGTGCTCCTCATCTTCAAGGCCCTGGTCTCAGCAAAACTTCTTGAACCACCACTGCACTGTAGTTCTTGGGCCGAAGGCATTGTTGATGTTTTGAGTTGTCCCCACTGCTTTATGACCCAAACCCGTGTTGAACTTGAATAAAAAAATTACTCAAATTATTTTTTTGTCTAACATCATTTCTATAGTCTAAAGTAAATATAAAATAACCAGCAAGTAGTAAGTCATTAGCAAAAAAACATAAAAGAAGAAATGTGCATTAAAACAATGTATAACATAGCCACATTTATTTAAGAATATATTCCACTATCAAATGGCAAAAATCAACAATGTAAAACTGCAATTAATTTGAACCAATCTAATAATAGTAAGTGAGAAGTATAAAATGATAGCCTTTAAAAAATCTGACAAGAGTCCTGGCTGTGTAAGTCAAGCTGAAGGCTGCTTGATTAAACATTCGCATCTTCTGGATCGCAGGAGCCTTCTCTCTTTCGTGGCATTTGTTGATATTTTCTGTTTTTTAATGTTTCCTTCTGACAAAGCTCTGTGTGACGCCTTGGGTTGGCAACACATACTGTCATTGCATATTGGACCAGCTGCATCATCAGTGGCTCATTCTATCTTCAGGCTGTAAAAAGGGGGAGATGGGGGCTCTCAATGAAACTTCCTAAGAGTCTAAGTTGGTTTCTCTGTAGCAACTTCCAGTGCTTCACAACTTTTTGGAAACCATTCAGATGAAAGCATGTTTCCAGTATAGCAGGAAAATATGATACTGTTAACAGTAGTCATGGTTGGCAAGACAGTTCCTGGACTGCAGAAACTGATGGCATCTGGATGGTAATGAAACAAAAGGGAAATTGAATAGACTACTTTCTTAGTTGTCACAAATCATTAACTTCATATTTTCTGTGGAGGTTGTTTGCTTACTGTTCCAGCCAAAGTATCAGCTATACACTAAATAAATGTTTATCAAGTCCTCCTATATAACCAGTACTAGCCTTGTCCAGTGAACAGAAATGAACAGGACATCTTGCCGGCCATTTTATTGATCAGCAAATTTAGTTTCCAAGTAAGCCTGTTTGGTTTCACTGTCGGGGCTGTATAGTGTATTCAAACTCAGTGTATGATTTCATCAGGATTTTCAAGTTTGAAGATGAGTGCTATTACATAATTGTAAAATAAAATCACAGTGTATCCTGAGCAGCCAGAACCACTGACTGTAGGCTTCTGATTCCTTTGTAAAGAGATCCTTAGGATAATGGAGCTGGGTATCGATTCTAAGGATATGCGTATTCATGTTTTACCTGGCCAGTGAGAGCATGATCAGAACATACTTTGTAAAACTGTTTTTTCTTCAAAAAATGAGTACATAACAGAAATGCTTTGAATTATTCTTGAGACTGTAAGAATGGGGATTGTGTCAGGGATTAGCTCTTAGAGTTTGGGGAGCCACTTAAATCCAGAGATTTCACCAAACTTCCAAAAGTAGATTTTAAAATTTGAAATAGCTCCCTACTGACCCCTTCTGAATAATTCCTTTCATGTCAAGAAGTGACTTCCAACACTCTAAATCTCAGACTCTTTATCTATTCTCAGAATAGCAGCATGACCTCTATATACATATTGTAGTCCTTACACTGTGATTGGAAAACATGCTGATCTCTCTCAGTCTCCAAATGGGTTTCAGACCTCTTAATGGCTAGGAAATCATGTTGATACAGTTGTTGAGGTGAAAGTCCTCATCCGTGTCTTGGACTGTTGGTAATTATGTAGATAAAATCACCTTAACCCTTTCTCCTCATATCTCCTCCCTAGCTAAAACTTCAATTTCAGTATTTAATCAAACACATCAGTATTGATTCTCTCGTTAACTCTGGTTAGAAACAACCGTCTTCTTTTCTCAGTGGTATTTTAACAAAAGGCTAGTCTTGACCTTTGTTCAGCTTGATCACTAATCCTTTGTAACAGATAGCTTCCTGACACTACCACATAAAACAACTAGATGTTCTGCTATAGCTATTTCTGTGCCCACTTCACACCCCTTTTTTGGGAAGTTACTCTGTGAGTCACCGTTTTGACTACTTCAGACAACATTACCACTGAAGAAATAGTGATCCTTCTCAAGGTCCTTGAGTACACCAAGTAACTTTGCACAGAAAGAGATACCTTTACTAACTTTTCTTTATTCTGATTCTTTTTCTCTTACTCTCCAACTGAAGTCTTTAATAAAAGCTTTTCTTCCAGGTGGATGCTGCGTGGCCGAAATAGCAGATTTCGGCAGATTGGGGCAGCTGGGGGCGGCTCACTTGGGAGGACAGTGTGATCAGCAGTGCCCAGGCTGTGATAAGGAATATTTGGGTCAGAGACCTTTCTTCCTGGAAACTTTCCCTCTTGGCTTTTGCAGTGCTAGTCTTTCTAAGTTTACTTCTCAGTCTCCTTTCCTCGTACCATGATGTATTTTTTCAGCAAATATAAACAATTTTTTTTGTTGCTGTGTGCCAGGCAGTGTGCAGGACACTGGGGAAGTAGGGATGGATTAAGATAGATGTTGACCCTCCTGTTATGGAGTTCAGGAGATTGGTACTGAACAGTAATTATATGTTTTAATAAGTACCAGAGGATACTGCTGTGAATAGCAAAGACGAAAACCCCTGTGTATTTTCTGGAGCTTGAGTTCTAATGGAGGAGAGGGGGAAACCAACTGAATTGATAGTATGACTGTGCAGAATGGACCGCTTTAGATAGAATGATCAGGGATGGCCTCTTTAAGGTGGAGACATTAGACAGTGAATAGAAATGCAAAGAACAAGGGAGGAGGAGGCCAAGCAGACAGGCAGCATGTACTAAAGTAAGGCTGGCACACTTGATGAACTGAAAGAAAGGGAATCATGGTTCAGAAAGGGAAAAGTGGTTTGAAATGAGGTTAGAGAAGTAGGTAATGGCCAGTTCAGGCAGCAGCCTTGTAGGCCATGGTAGCATGATTGAATTTTATTCTAAGAGTGTCAGTGAGAAGCCAATGAATTACTTTAAATGGGGGTATGATATGAGGATTGTTTTTAAAAGATTGCTGGGGACGTGAAAATTTGAGGCCCAATTAAGGAGACTTTTGCAGTGGTTCAGGCTGGAGACAGTGGCCAGGGGCGGGGGTGGGTGGGTGGTGGTTGGGCAGTGTCAGTGGAATGAAAAGAAGTTAGGGAACGTGTTGAGTTTGAGATGCCTTTGAAATACCCAGGTGGAGATATGTCTAGTAAACAGTCTGGAATTTAGGTGAAAAATCTAGACTGGAGATTTCAATTTGCAGGTCATGTATCTAAAGTGAAAGTGAAGTCACTCTGTCGTGTCCAACTCTTAGCGACCCCATGGACTACAGCCCACCAGGCCCTCCAGCCATGGGATTTTCCAGGCAAGAGTACTGGAGTGGGGTGCCATTGCCTTCATGTATCTAGGTGGTATTTAAAGCCATAGGAGAAGATGAGGGGAAAAGAGGGAAGAGAACTGAGTCTTGAGGAACCCCAGCATTTAAAAATCAGGTGGAATAAGCAAGAAGCCCCTAAGGACATGTCCGAAACTTGACATTTCTCATCTGCTGCCACATTCCTGTCTCAGTTGATGCTAACCCCACTCCTCCATTCCTTAGTCCAAAAACCTTGGAGTCAGCCGTGACTCCTCCCTTGCCCCTACCTTCTCTTAACCTCCTCACCCTCTCACCCTTACCCACATCCAATCTGAGAGCAAACTATAGTGGCTTTACCTTCAGAGTGCCCAGAATCTGCCACTTAATACTCTGACAGGTGCCACCACATTATGTCCAAACTACAATGATCTTTCATTGGTTTCTAACCTGAACCCCCTTAAATCTTGTCTCAACCCAACAGCCAGAAGGTACTTTGCAGATACGTCATGTCATGTAATTTACCAACTCAGAATCCTACGATGACACTCCCTTCTTCCTCACAGTAAAAAAGCCAGAATTCTTACAATGAATTCTGTAATCCTCAAGCCTCTGTGACTGGTCCTCGTTACTTCTAACCTCACCTCCTATTCTGCTACCCCTTTCTCATTCAGCTCCATTTATTCTAGCCTTCTGACTGTCGGTCAGTAGGGCTAGTTCTCTCTCCTTCAAGTCTTGGGTCAGATGTCACCATCTCAGCAAGGCCTGTGGTGACCTCACTGTTCTACTTGATGACCCCCTCCATATACACACTCTGACCCCCCCCCCCTTTTTTTTTTGGCTGGATCTTCGTTGCTGCTCGGGCCTTTCTCTAGTTGTGATACTCAGGCTTCTTTTTTTTTCAGGCTTCTTATTGCGGTGACTGTTTGCAGAGCACGGGCTCCAGGGCCCTTGGGCTCCAGTAGTTGCAGCTTCTGTGCTCTAGAGCACAGGCTCAATGGTTGTGGCACATGGGCTTAGTTGCTCCACAGCGTGTGGGACCTTCTGGATCAGGGATTGACTTGTGTCTTCTGCACTGACAGTCTGATTCTTTACCACTGAGCCACAAGGGAATCCCTGATCACTTCTTATTCTCCTCTTTTTCTAATTACATTCTAACATACTTACTTTGTGCATTTATTGTTCATCTCCACCACCTCCATGGAAGTTCCTCAAAGGCAGATATTTGGTCTGTTCTGTGCACTAGTACGGAGAAGGCAATGGCACCCCACTCCAGTACTCTTTCCTGGAAAATCCCAAGGACAGAGGAGCCTGGTGGGCTGCAGTCCATGGGGTCGCTAAGAGTCAGACACAGCTGATCGACTTCACTTTCTCTTTTCACTTTCATGCATTGGAGAAGGAAATGGCAACCCACTCCGGTGTTCTTGCCTGGAGAATCCCAGGGATGGGGGAGCCTGGTGGGCTGCTGTCTATGGGGTCGCACAGAATCGGACACGACTGAAGCGACTTAGCAGCAGCAGCAGTACACTAGTAAGTCAGAGGCACCCCCAAAAATGTCATCACATGGTTGATTCCCTGATCATTTGGTTTCTTTTTTTGTTTAAGTCTTGATTGAATTTGTCCCAATATTGTTTTTGTTTTTCATTTTGTTTTTGTTTGGCTTCAAGGCTTGTGGGATCTAAGCTCCCCAACCAGGGATCAAACTTGCACCCCCTGCATTGGAAAGTGAAGTCTTAACCACTGGACTACCAGGGAAATCCCTCCCTGATCGTTTGTTAAATGAACAGATGAGGCAAGAAAACCAGAGAGGTGTGATGTCATGGAAACTCAGAGATACTTTTCACAAGAGAGGGATTAGTCATTTGTCGAGTCAGTTGCCAAATGTTGCTGAGAGATCTAGTCAAATGAGAACAGACATGTGTCCTTTGGGTTTGGCAACATGGAGGTTGTAGGTGGCCTCGATGAAAGCAGTCATAAAGAAGAAGCCAGACTGCATTTGGAAGAGGAGTAAATGTGAAATAGAGAATTGGGGACAGTCTGTAGGGTTTCCCTGGTGGTTCAGATGGTAAAGCATCTGCCTACAATGCGGGAGACCTGGGTTCGATCCTTGGGTCGGGAAGATCCCCTGGAGAAGGAAATGGCAACTCACTCCAGTACTCTTGCCTGGAAAATCCCACGGATGGAGGAGCCTGGTAGGCTACAGTCCATGGTGTCCCAAAGAGTTGGATACAACTTAGCGACTTCACTTTCACTTTCCTAGAGGTTTGAATATTCAGGGAGCAGAGAAATGGACATGTGAATTCAAGGAGAATATTTTTAATAAAAAGGAACATGAAGAACATGTTTACATACTGTTGGGAATGATCTGGTGGAGAGGGAGAGATTGATGTGGATGGGAATACCCTGAGAAGGTGAGAAAGGACTTGAGAAGGTGAGAAAGTGTAAGATGAGAAGGGATTGATCTTTGCTAAGAAACATACTTCTTTCAACAAAACAGAAAACTAGCGCCCTCTAGTCAGCTTCATTTCCTTGCCTGGCTTTGAACACCATCTTTACGGTCAAGACTTCAAAGTGTCAGTTGTTAGTTGATACTAATTTCCTTAGTTAGAAATACACAGAACCTTCTACTTATTGGACATTTGTTCCTCAAACAGATGTCCAAAAGTATTTAAGCATTTCCAAAACCAAATAATCTTATCTTAGGAAACATCCTGTTTTCCTTTATATTTTGGATATCCGATTGTCATCTTCTTTCCCCAAATTAAAGAAGTTGCAAGATACTGTCAGTTTTCTCTTCTCTTTAGTTACTCCTGGCAACATTGTATGTAGTAGGAAAAGATTAGAAACAACCAACTATTAATGAGAAAGAAACTAGTTTAATTTTGATTGTTGTTGTTCAGTCACCCAGCCATGTCCAATACTTTGCAACACCAGGCCTCCCTGTCCCTCAGCATCGCCCGAAATTTGCCCAAGCTCATGTCTATTGCATCGGTGATGCCATCCAGCCAGCCATCTCATCCTCTGATGCCCTCTTATCTTTCCGCCCTCAATCTTTCCCAGCATCAGGGACTTTTCCAATGAGTCAGCTGTTCCCATCAGATGACCAAAATACTGGAGTTTCAGGTTTAACATCAGTCCTTCCAGCGAGTATTCAGGGTTCATTTCCCTTAAGGTTGGTTTTATCTCCTTGCTGTCCAAGGGACTCTTGAGTAGTCTCCAGCACCAAAGTTGGAAGGATCAATTATTTGGCACTCTGCCTTCCTTACTATTCAACTCCCACAACCATATGTGACCACTGGGAAGACCATAGCCTTGACTGTCCAGCCCTTTGTTGGCAGAGTAACGTCTCTGCTTTTCAGCACACTGTCTAGGTTTGTCATAGCTTTCCTGCCAAGAGGCAAACGTCTTCTGATTTCATGGCTGCAGTCACCATCCACAGTGATTTTAGAGCTCAAGATAAGGAAATCTGTCACTGCTTCCACCTCTTCCCCCCTCTATTTGCCATGAAGTAATGGGACCAGATGCCATGATCTTAGTTCTTTTAATATTTAATTTTAAGCCGACTCTTTCACTCTCCTCCTTCACCCTCATCAAGAGGCTCTGTAGTTCCTCTTCACTTTCTGCCATTAGAGTGGTATCATCCACATATCTGATGTTGTTGATGTTTCTCCCGCCTATCTTGATTGCAGCTTGTAACTCATCCAGCCTGGCATTTCACATGACGTGTTCAGCATATCGATTAAACAAACAGAGCGACAGCAGATAGCTCTGTCATACTCCTTTTTCGATTTTGAACCAGTCATGTTCCATATAGGGTTCTAACTGTTGCTTCTTGACTCACATACAGGTTTCTCAGGAGACAGGTGAGATGGTCTGGTATTCCTATCTCTTTAAGAGCTTTTCACAGTTTATTACAATCCACACAGTCAAAGGCTTTGGCGCAGTCGATGAAATAGAGGTAGATGTTGGTCTGGAAATTGCCTAGCTTTCTCTGTGATCTAGTGAATGTTGGCAATTTGATCTCTGGTTCCTCTTCCTTTTCTAAACCCAGCGTGGATATCTGGAAGTTCTTGGTTTGCATAATGCTGAAGCCTAGCATGCAAGAGTTTAAGCATGACCTTGCTAACATGGGAGATGAGTGCAATTGTCTGATGGTGAGTGCATTCTTTGGTACTGCCCTTTTTCGGGAATTAGGATGAGGATTGACCTTTTCCAATCCTGTGGCCACTGCTGGGTCTTCCAGCAGTGGAGGTAATGAATAGATTCGAGGGATTAGAACTTGTAAGTAGTGGCTGAAGAACTATGGATGGAGGTCCGTAATGCTGTACAGGAGGCAGCAAGCAAAACCATCCCAAAGAAAAAGATAAGCAAAAAGGCAAAGTGGCTATCTGAGGAGGCCTTGCAGATAGCTGAAGAAAAGAGAAAAAAACAAGGGAGAAAGAGAAAGGTATATCCAACTAAACGCAGATTTCCAAAGAACAGCATGGAGAGACAAGAAGGCCTTCTTCAATGAACAGTGTATACAACTAAAAGAAAACAACAGAAGAAGAAAGACTGGAGAGCTCGTCAGGAAAACGGGAGATACCAAGGGAACGTTTTACCCAAAGATGGGCAAAGTAAAGGACAGAAACGGTAGAGACCTAGTAGATGCTGAAGAGATGGAAAGAATACGTGGAAGAACTGCACAAAAAAGATTTAAATGAACCAGATACTACGATGGTGTGGTCAGCCACCCAGAGCAAGACATTCTGGACAGTGCAGTCGAGTGGGCCTTAAGAAGCACTGCTGTTAATAAAGCTAATGGATGCGACGGAATTCCAGCAGAACTCTTCAAAACCCTAAAGGATGATGCCGTCAAGGTGTTGCATTCAATATGTCAGCAGACCTGGAAGAAGATTCATGAGAAAGGAACTAGTTTTAAAATTGATTGGTTTTTTTTTGTTCAGTTGCCCAGTCACGGTCTTTGCGACCCCATGGACTGCAGCACGCCAGGCTTTCCTGTCCCTCACCGCCTCCCAGTTTGCCCAAGTTCATGTCCATTGCATTGGTGATGCCCTGCTGCTGCTGCTGCTAAGTCGCTTCAGTAGTGTCCAACTCTGTGCGACCCCATGGACGGCAGCCCACGTGGCTCCCCCGTCCCTGGGATTCTCCAGGCAAAAACACGAGTGGGTTGCCATTTCCTTCTCCAATGCATGAAAGTGAAAAGTGAAAGTGAAGTCGCTCAGTCGTGTCCAACTCTTAGCAACCCCATGGACTGCAGCCTACCAGGCTCCTCCATCCATGGGATTTTCCAGGCAAGAGTGCTGGAGTGGGGTGCCATTGCCTTCTCCGGTGATGCCCTAAAACTAGTTTAATTTTGATACTTGGCAATCAGTAAAATGTGTGGCTATCGGAGTTGATTTGTAGGATATTATTGCTTTTTTAAAAGGCAGATGCAAAACAAGGTTTTAAAATATATTTATTAGGCAATTTGCTTGTCTTCAGTGACCATTCATATTTTACAGCGGTGTTTTTCATACTATTTCTTTGAGATGCCTCTGAAGTAGAGGAATAATTCCGTTTGGGTCTTTGTAAAGGAGAAGAAGGCAGATTCTTCTGAATAGTACTTTAAATTGAATTCAGTTAATTTGCAACTCTGTGAGTGCCAGCTGTGTACCAGGCATTGGGTATTTTTGCAACAAACAAGACACATACTGGGATTTTATATAAGATTTCATTAGAAGTGTTAACTCAGAAAGGCTTATGCACCTCCATATTCACTGCAGCATTTTTTCTTTTCTTCGTATTTTTTAAAATTCAAGTATAGTTAATTTATAGTGTTGTGCTAGTTTCTGGTGTACTGCACAGTGATTCGGTTTTGTGTGTATGTGTATAAATTCTTTTTCATAGTTTTTCCATTATAATTTATTACAAGACATTGAATATAGTCCCTGTGCTATATAATAGGTCCCTGATAATTATCTATTTTATAAATATTAGTTTGTATCTGCTAACCCCAAGCTCCTAATTTACTGATCCCTCAGTTCCCTTTTGGTAACCATACATTGTTTTCTTTGTGAGTCTGTTTCTGTCTTGTAAATAAGTTCATGTGTATCATATTTTTGCTGTTGTTCTATCGCTAAATTGTGTCCAATTCTTGCAACCCCAGTGAACTGTGTAGCACTCCAGACTCCTCTGTCTTCCACTGTCATACCATGTTTTAGATAGACGTGATACCTGATATTTGTCTTATCCATTCCTCTGTCCATGGACATTTAAGTTGCTTCCATGTCTTGGCTATTGTAAATAGTGCCGTTGCAACATTAGTTACAAAAGCTGAGACATGGGGACAAAACCTAAGTGCCTGTCAAGGTATGAATGGAGAAAGAAATTGCGGTATATATACACGATGGAATATAATTCAGCTGGGAAAACTGATACCTTGCCATTTGCAATAGCATGGGTAGACTTCCAGCTGTTAGCTATGTGAAGTTAAGGCCTGGGGGTGCAATACACGGCATGAAGACTGTAGTCAGTAGTACTGCATTATATATTTGAAAGTTGCTAAGAGGAGATCTCATCACAAGGAAAAATACCTATATGTGGTGGTAATGTTAACTAGATCTGTTGTGTTCATTTTACAGTATGTACATGAAGAAGGAAATGGCAACCCACTGCAGTACTCTTGCCTGGAGAATTCCATGGACAGAGGAGCCTGGTGGGCTGCTGTCCATGGGGTTGCACAGAGTTGGACATGACTGAAGCGACTTAGTATGCATGCATGCATGCAGTATATACAGATCATATCATTATGTTATACACCTGAAACTAATAAAACCTTACATGTTAATTATGTCTCAGTTTTTTTCCTAGGCAAAAAAAGATTTCCTTTAAATCTATTGCCTGAAAGCAGCTTGAGAAACACTATAGTCTGTGGGACAAAATCCAGATACCACCTTAGTGTGGCTTAAAAGACTCTTCCTTTTTTGACTTCTGCCTGCTTGGGCATTCTGTGTCCTAGCTACTGTGAGTGATTTGCTCTTTCACACTTGTGTACATTTTGTTTCTTCTGCTTGAATTGCCATGCTCTTTCCTTGTTTAGCTTCTTCCCACTCCCCCTTTTCTCCTAACCTCTCTTCCCTTCTCACCTTTCTTCTCTCTTCATTCTCCTAGTGATCTCTTCATTTTTAATGTAAGCCTTCAGCTCAGGTGTCATCACTGGACTCTTCTCTGGGGTTGTCCTTCCTGTTCTCTGCTTTCCATTAATTTAGATAGTCTCTTCTTTGAGCTCTAGTAGCATTTTATATATACCTCTTTTATGAGTTACAATATACTGAAATTATTAGTTCTAACTGTTTTCCACATCGTAAACCGTAAGCTCTTTGAGGATAGGAGATCAGTCCTGAGTATTCATTGGAAGGACTGATGTTGAAGCTGAAACTCCAATACTTTGGCCACCTGATGCGGAGAGCTGACTCATTGGAAAAGACTCTAATGCTGGGAAGGATTGAGGGCAGGAGAAGGGGACGACAGAGGATGAGATGGTTGGATAGCATCACCGACTCTATGGACATGGGTTTGGGTGGACTCTGGGAGTTGGTGATGGACAGGGAGGTCTGGCGTGCTGCGGTTCATGGGGTTGCAAAGAGTCAGACACATCTGAGCGACTGAACTGAGGATAGGAAGAATCAGAGATTGAGAATAGGGGGAATCAAAGATACCCATGTCTCTGACATAGAGCTTAGCAAAATTTAGATAAACAAAACAGTTTATCTCTACAGTCATCTAACTCTTCCCTCAGCTACAGCCAGGCCAGTCCCAGATGTACCCCTTGGAAAGATTATATGTTTTTGCTTTCTCTTTCAACTCCATTTTGGTCTTATAGTCTTGATGGTTGTAAGAATATTCTGGTAAAATTTCAGATGAGTGAAACGGTCTTCTCTCTCTCTCCCCCAATACTCATATATTCTTCCCATCTGCTTTAATATATATGTGAAGTCCTTGTCCTTTAACAATTAATTGTAAAAAGATTTTAGGTGCTATTGTATGTAAGAGATTGAAACTCATTGGTACTAAACCTGTAAACCAATATAAATGAGCTGTCAGACTTCTTTGGGTTTGTTTGTTCCGGGGGGAAGTCGCGTGGGTTGTTAAAGGAGGCCTCTTATAGGCAGAGTTGCTTGTGTTGCGCAAGTGGCAGACTAGGTGCTCCTTCAAAGATACCTCATGTCACACTTTTGCCAGGTATCACCTCTCTTTGTCTTCAGTACAAACTTTCTGTTACTTTCTCATGGTCCCCCAATTCAGTAGAAACGTTTTATGAGATGGGATGTGGGAAAGGGAGTCTAGCAAGAGTTGGTTAGTATATACTCTGAATACTTGAAAATGTATGCATATAAAATACGCAGAACTCGTTATTTGCAGTTAGGGATGCTATTGTAGAGTGGTAAACATTTGAACTTCAGGCTTTCAGTCATTAATTACATAACCTTCCTCTGAAGTTAGTAATAGTACTGCCTAATGCATACTACCTTTGTACTTCCTTTGAGTACTACCTTTGGCTTTCTCATTAAGATTAGTTAGTGATGTATTTCAACAATGAATTTTTGTATTTGTTAATGTTTTGCATCCAAAAACACTTTAGTATGATGTGTATTTATTGCTTCTATCTTGATATATTTTCTTTGGAGAACTTAAATGTGGATAATTTATTTTCTTCTAGGTTTTGGTCGGAAAGATGTAGTTGAATATTTGCTTCAGAATGGCGCGAACGTCCAAGCTCGTGATGATGGGGGGCTTATCCCTCTTCATAATGCCTGCTCTTTTGGTCATGCTGAAGTGGTCAACCTCCTTTTGCGACATGGTGCAGACCCAAATGCTCGTGATAATTGGAATTATACTCCTCTCCATGAAGCTGCAATTAAAGGAAAGATTGATGTCTGCATTGGTAAGACTGTTTACATTCCAGAATTTTTCAGAAATAGTTTGTAACTATTCTGAATCTAAATTGAGTTTATTTGTTAACGTGATCAAATTTTGCCAGACTGAATTTAAATATTTAAGAACATTTAATGATGAACCTAGTCACTGTTTACTGAGTATCTTTTTGAATGTGGTACTATGCTTAAAATTTTTAGATGATGGAGTAGTACAGAATTTCTCTTCTTTGGAAATGTGGATTCTCTTGAGACTGATACCCATAAAGAACCAGATGACAGCATGGTGGAAGTGAACAGAGAGTGTTAGAGGATAATAGTGCAGTGCGTGGGCTAGAGTTGAGTCACTCCTTTATCAGTCTTCCTCGGAAGTACTGGGGAGAAAGGTTCAAAAGGGAAGGGTATTGACTACTTTCTAAGGAGCTTTGAATTCCAGATGAAGGAGCTTTATATTATTGTGTGAATAGTGTGGCATCATTGATAACTTAAGGAGGGGACAATGTGATGAGAGCAGTATATTTAGAAAGTGATTTGGTAGAGGGCTGAGTGGAAAGCATGACATTAGGAAGACTAGTTAGGAAGCTGTAGAATAATGCAAATGAAGAATGATGAAGGCATGAACTAGGATGGTTGTAGGAGAGTAGAAATGGCAGCGTAAGTAAAGAAGTGTTTGGAGAAAAAATTGTCTGTCATGTAGGATACTTTAATGAAATAGGATTTGCCTAACAGGTTAATCACTGACAGAAAGTTACATGTGAGAAGGCTGCTTATTTCAGAATAGTCATTAACCCAGTATTGACTTTTCTGAGCCTAAAGAGTCAGAAATTTCAGACTCTGCTACCTTCTATGTCCTGATGCAAAACAGGGACATTTTAAATCCTTGAGACAGACAGAAAGCCAGTTCTGTGCACTAGGAAAGGTCTAGGGAACCTATTTTGTTCTCTCTCCCCTCCAACCCAACCTCAAATCACTTTATACGGAAGTCATGAACTTAGTTTGAATTAGGTTAGGTAATTTATAAAGATAAGAAAAAGATGACCTAGTAACATCTGTCCAGTTCTCCTTTTCTATGTGTTATGTTTTTTTGTTTGCTTTTATCTTTTGTGTTATCTGTCCTCTGCTCAGAATCCTTTTCTGTTATGTGAGTTTCAGGCCTATTAATACTTAGTTTTAATAATACAGAGTTTTTCAAATACAGTTATGTATCTGCACTGTCTAGTCTGGGCTTCCTGGGTGGCACTAGGGAAAAAGAACCTGCTTGCGGGTGCAGAAGACATAAGAGATGCAGGTTTGATCCCTGGGTCGCAAAGATCCCCTGGAGGAGGGCGTGGCAACACACTCCAGTATTCCTGCCTGGAGAATCCCGTGAACAGAGGCGCGTGGAGGGCTATAGTCCATAAGGTCGCGAAGAGTCAGACATGATTGGGTGACTTAGCACATACGTACACACGTCCGGTGTGGTAGTTGAAATCTTGTAATGTGGCTAGGTCAAATTGAGATGTACTAAAAGGGGAAAATACATACCAGATTTCAAAGACTTTGTATGAATAAAAGGAATACAAAGTTACCTCAATTTTGTATGGACTGCAGTATTAATGTACATATTGAAATAGCAATATTTGGGGTATATTGGCTTAAATAAGACATGTTAAAATTATCCTCTTTTTGTTTTTATAATCTGGATGCTAAAAAATTTTAAATTACATATGTGGCTCACGTTTTTTTTCTGTTGGACATTACTGTTAGAGATAGTACAGTGGAATGCACAGGAGCTGAGCTTCCCTTTCTGCGTGTATTCACCTGTCTTTCCCCAGCTTTTTTTTATAGAGTGTGCTGGAGTATCTTTATATAATCAAATAACATGTACAGAGTGTAGCACAGCTCTTCTCTTTTTAACATGTTTTGAGTTATAATGTGGAAAGTTTTGATTGGGGATTCATTAACCCTCAGAGTAGTTTTCTCTTATCCTCCCTCCCTTCCTCTCTTCCTTCCTTTCTCTCTCCTTTTCTTCCTTTCTTCTTTCTCAAATTCCACAAATCCCTATTCTTGGGCTATTCATAGCTTTAGAAGTTTCATTTTTGTTATTATGAGCAATCTTTCTGACTTGGGCAGTGTTCATTTGGTGTGAGAAAACAGAAAACAAGCTTTCAAGTAAACTTGCCTTTTAATTCTTTATCTGTCCTTGGTCATTTGTTTAACAGAGGAGAATCTGACATTAAACTCAGCAGACAAGATATTTAATGTGTCTTAATACATGAAATCGGAGAAGGCACTGGCATCCCACTCCAGTACTCCTGCCTGGAAAATCCCATGGACGGAGGAGCCTGGTGGGCTGCAGTCCATGGGGTCACTAAGAGTCGGACACAACTGAGCGACTTCACTTTCTCTTTTCACTTTCATGCATTGGAGAAGGAAATGGCAACCCACTCCAGTGTTCTTGCCTGGAGAATCCCAGGGACGGGGAAGCCTGGTGGGCTGCCGTCTATGGGGTCACACAGAGTCGGACACGACTGAAGTGACTTAGCATAGCAATACATGAAATAATGGAATATTTTATATAGTTTTATCTTTAAAATACAGCATTTTTCTACTATCAGGATATATAAAGTCTTAAAATAACTTTGAGACGTCTTAGGGCTTCCCTGGTAGGAACCAGGAACCATTGAGAAAATGATTTACTAAAATGATATTGTCAGAATTACCATTTTGAAAGATAGTGTGTCTGTTTTGCAGTGCTCTTACAGCATGGAGCTGAGCCAACCATTCGAAATACAGATGGACGGACAGCATTGGATTTAGCAGACCCGTCTGCCAAAGCAGTGCTGACTGGTAAGTCTGCAAGCTCTCTTTGGGTATTCTGGGAACAGTATAACACACGAGCTTCCTAGATAGACATTCAGTTTCTTGCAGTTAATGGTCTCGATTAGATTATTACAATAGTGTCAGTTTAGTTGCTATTCTTTTCTATATCTGACTGAATAGTTGACATTTGATTCTTGTCTAAGAAAAATAAAGCTTTTTTTTTCTTAATTAGCTTTTAAATTTTGTGATTCCTACCTTTACTGGGGCCAGAGGTAGTAGATAATCATGTGTTACTAATCATTCTCTTGCGTTTTCAAACAAGATTCTGGGCTCACCAATTTCAAAACCTTGAAGAATGGCAATTATTGTATTCTGCTGGGACATATTGATGTCCTGGGAACCTGTTAAGATATATAAGACTGTCGTCCCCTGGTTTAGGTTTATTTTAGACTGTCAGGCTTTTTTTGAGTAGTAATATGAGCTTTCCTGGTGGCTCAGATGGTAAAGAATCTGCCTGCAATGCCAGAGACCCAGGTTCAATTCCTAGGTCAGGAAGATCTGGAGAAGGAAATAGCAACCCACCCCAGTATTCTTGCCTGAAGAATTCCATGGACAGAGGAGCCTGATGGGCTACAGTCCATGGGGTCGTAAAGAGTTGGACAGGACTAAGGGACTAACACTTTCACCTTGGGCTCAGACGGTAAAGCATCTGTCTACAATGCGGGAGACCCCGGTTCAATCCCTGGGTTGGGAAGATCCCCTGGAGAAGGAAATGGCAATCCACTCCAGGACTATTGCGTGGAAAATCCCATGGACAGAGGAGCCTGGTAGGCTATAGTCCATGGGGTCGCAAAGAGTCGGACACGACTGAACGACTTCACTTTCACACATTTCTCCCTTAACAGAGATTTCCTCTGAAGCAGCTCTCTACTATATTATTTTTTGGACTCTTATTTACTGTGTGATCACCATTAAAATTATGTCTAATAGTCAAGAGCCCGAGGGGCTCTGCTGTAAGCTTTTGAGCTTGGGCTTTGTGATATTTCTTTTGGTATTACTGAGAAAATTTAGACTAGTCCCCCCAAAAAGTCCTAGAAAAGTGAGCTATTACTGTAACTGACAATTCAAAGTTTATTTCTTCCTTCCCTGTTCCATGCTATTCCCTGTTTGCCTTTTTTTTTTTTAATCTTGGGGCACCAAAAAAGCCTTGCACAGCAATCAGTATACAATTCATATTGTGGACACCAGTTTGGGTTTTGTTTAAGTGAATTAGTAAACACTATTATGTTAATTTAAATTATATCAATTTTAAAGTTTTTGCTTGTTTTCATTGGTAATATAAAAGCTATAGGCATAAAGAGTTTATATTTAGTCCTGATTTTAATTTTATTTATAAATTTCTGTGATACTGTTACATTTTTATATGGATTTTGTTTTGATTTTGAATGAAGTTGTGGAGGCATTTTGTCTGTTAAATAATACTGGTTTTAGGAAATTTGAGAGGTAAAAAGAAAATGAAACTTTCACCCACAGCCAATCCCCTAAGACACACTTTGCTAAAATTTTGATTTATTTCCTTCTTGGCTTTGCTCTTACTGTGTATATTGTTTTCATATAGTTGTAGTCATGTTTCATTATATAACATTGAATCTTTTTTCTTCACTTTCATAGCAAAGGTATTCCATGTTCTTCATATAAATATTTTAAACTACAGTGTATTCTGTTGATTAACCATTTTCCATTTACTTGAATTTATTTCCAAATTTTTTTACTTTAAACATAGGTCAATGAGCATCTTTATGCATAAAACTGATACTAGTTTTGTAATTAATTTTTAAAAAATTTCTGCTCTTCTTCTGATTCACAGGTGAATATAAGAAGGATGAACTCTTGGAAAGTGCCAGGTGTGTTATAAATATGTACCATAAATATTTTACCATATGATTTTAATCATTTTATTTTACAATAAGCAAACTCCAAAAGAGAATGAATTTTTAGTGGTCACATACATGTCTCCAAATAGGATTTGATGAAGAAAACAAATTGCTAATACATTTTTTTTGTGTGCTAGGAGTGGCAATGAGGAAAAAATGATGGCTCTGCTTACACCATTAAATGTCAACTGTCATGCAAGTGATGGCAGAAAGGTACTTCCTTTTGCAACTAAGTTTTGTATGACTTGAAATTATGTTTGTCTTTTAACTTAAAACATTTGCTGAAAATTCTCCTTTTAAGCAATAATTTCTGTTAATTCTTAATCTTAGTAAAACTTCGTTTATAATAAATGTTTAGTTAGCTTCCTGTTTGCAATAGTGAACTTACAAACTTGTATACTGTGCTTTGGTATATATGTTGGATTTTATAAAACCAAATTATTACTGTCATTTAGATAGTAATAAGTTATAACGTAAGTTATAAAGTTTTTTCTCAATTTCTGGTTTTATATTTGGATTTTTATCTTTATATATGTATGTTTTTAGCTATTGAATTTCACTGATTTGTCTGTTTAATATTTCAGTCAACTCCATTGCATTTGGCAGCAGGTTACAACAGAGTAAAGATTGTACAGCTGTTGTTGCAACATGGAGCTGATGTTCATGCTAAAGATAAAGGGTAAATCAAGCATTTGAACAAAAATGAGAATTTTTTAAATGTTTCTGTCTTCATGATAATCTGTGTCATAATCTTGTAAGAGTCATATTTTTTACTAAACAGCATAAAACATTTATTGAGCTTTTATAATATGCAGATTGCTCTGAGAGAACAGGAAATTATAAACCATTAAGGCCACCACCCATAGGACTTATACTATGTTTTAGGAGGCACGAAAAGACACCTAACAACGTAAGTTCTCTAGTAAGTGTGAGGTGATAAATAGAAAGGGCTAGTACTTATAGGAGATTTTAGGAGAGAATGCTCAGTGCTGGGTGCAGTGGTTGAAAAATCTTTCCGTGGAAGGTGATCCTTCACCTGGACTTAGTTCAAGAAAACAGAGAGTTTAGGAAACATCACCCTGTGCAAGAGAATTGAAGGATCTTAAGCAAGGGGAATGATTCTTCTAAAAGAGGAGTTTTGAGAAATGCACTCTGGCAGCAATGTGTTGAGTAGATTGAAGAAGGAGACTAGAGGCAAAAAGAACATGAGAGTGAGCATTGTAGGGGTTCAGGCGTAGTGAGATCTGCAGTAGTGGTGGTGGGGGAAATGGAAATGAAAAGAAGGCAGAGATGCAGGAGATGTTACAGTGTAAGAATGCGTAAGATTTGTTGAATATCTGGATGTGATGAGATAGAATAAATGAGACTATTACATTTCAATATTCTGAAGCCCAATGCATGAGACCCAGTGGTACACATACTGAAATCCAAGAAATTTGTTTGTGGGGGAAACCATTGAGTTCACTTTAGAAGTCTTGGTTTTATGAGATGATGATGGAAACTCAGGTGGTGTTAGCTAGTAGATAGGACTCAGGTAAGAAATCATATAATCAAAATGGTGAGGAAAGTTGTGAGACTTGACGGAGAGTTCTGATAGAATCAGAAAGACTTAGCCATGAGTGGTCATCTCTTAACAAAGGACATCATGGTGATGTCTGTGGTGATTAGTGAGTGATTCCCAAGGTGGAGCAACTTAAAGATACGTCAGGATTTTAGGGTTCTATTGTACCTTCCTGTTCAGAAAATTCTTCCTCTATTGCCATCATGAAGGAATTGGGTTTACGTTAAGGAATATAGCAGTTTACCTTACAGAATCTTTAAAAGAAAAAGTTTCAAAGAAGACCAAGTGTTTGAGTTCGGAAAAGATACAGAAGTCAGTGAAAGTCGCTCGGTCATGTCCTACTCTTTGCGACTCCACGGACTATACATATAGTCCTTGGAATTCTGTAAGCCAGAATTCTGGTGTCGGTGGCCTTTCCCTTCTCCAGGGAATCTTCCCAGCCCAGGGATTGAACCCAGGTCTCCCGCATTGCAGGCAGATTCTTTACCAGCTGAGCCACAAGGGAAGCCCAGAAGGTGACATAAGCCATTTGCTATTTAAATTTAAGTACATAAGCTAAAGCATAGGGAATCTGTAATAACGCAGGGTTTTTCCCTTGTCTTATTGTAGTGATCTGGTACCCCTGCACAACGCCTGTTCCTATGGTCATTATGAAGTAACTGAACTTCTGGTCAAGGTTAGTTCTTACATACTTTTCTTACAGTGTGTATTTGTATATGTTTTTCTTTGTGTTTTTAGTGCTTGGTAGATATAGAAGAAGTATTTATAATCATAAAATGTGGATTATTGATAGGTCATTTGACTGCTTTGAGACTTTTAAAACACTGCAAGTCTTTATATAAAATAGCTTTCCTGTTTTGTGAATGTCAGACTAAGTGGTTCTTTTAATTTGTAGCTAAAAGTGCAGTTCAAAGTTCTTGAAAATATCAGAAAGCAATATTTAGTGAACCATGTATTTTTACAACCACTAGTTAGATTTGCAGGGCCTGCCTAGGTGTGTTGAAACAGGCTTACTTGGTAAACTTCATTTCTTCCAGTATACTGGGCAGAACGATGGGCGGCTATTGTTTGACGGACAGGTTCCTGGAACTGGCAAAAAGCTTCTTGTTTTGCTCCCTGTTGGATGAGAATAGAGGCTACATACTCTTTTTGAGAGTGGATTCAAGGATGTTACTCATACCCATTTTTTTTGTCCCCTAATCTCTACATATGTATTTGACCACATTCTTTAGTCTTCTTTCTGCACCCATTCTGCCTTTGAAACTTTGCCTCATTCTGTCAGCAGCTGTCATGGGAAGGACCTTTGTTTCCAACACCTCTATGTTTCCTCTTGGGCATGTGCTACCACTAAATACATTTTCCCACAGAAACAATTATAGTAATTAGATACTCTGAGTGGTCCGTAAGCCTTTATAAACGTGACCATAATATTATTATACATTTAATACTAATGCTTTTGCTTATTGTAAAACTGAATTGAACTCAACAGAATATTTGCAATGTTATTGTGGATAAGAATGAAGCATCAGATAGATTGCAGGTCTCCCACATTGCATGTGGATTCTTTACCAGCTGAGCCCCCAGAGAAGCCTGATGGTCTCATGGATATATACATTTGTCAAAACTCATCAAAC
Source organism: Bos grunniens (assembly GCF_055505025.1). Lineage (NCBI taxonomy): Eukaryota > Metazoa > Chordata > Mammalia > Artiodactyla > Bovidae > Bos > Bos grunniens. The sequence continues at coordinate 13,725,215 of NC_141190.1, forward strand.
TATATACTTAAGAACTATGTATTTTGCCATATATAAAGTATATCTCAGAAAAGGAAAAAATAGTTCTTATTAAATCTGAAGTATCATTTGTAACTGTTTTTTAACAGTAAAAGAATTAAATAGGCACTTGTGGGTAGGCTTAGCAACTAGTGACTCTTTTTCTATGAGAGAGAAATGTATTCTCTTTTTGAAGTAACTGGTTTGAAAAGTAACCTTTGGGGACATAACCTTTTTAAGCTGGCATGATGTAAATTACACAGTACTAAGTTCTCTCTCTAAGTTCTCTTAAAAGTTGAGCACTAAATATATGCTTTACCCGCCCCACCACCAGCATGGTGCCTGCGTAAATGCAATGGACTTGTGGCAGTTCACTCCTCTCCATGAGGCTGCTTCCAAGAACAGGGTTGAAGTGTGTTCTCTTCTCCTGAGTTATGGCGCGGATCCAACACTGCTGAACTGTCACAATAAAAGTGCTATAGACTTGGCTCCCACACCACAGTTAAAAGAAAGGTTAGCATGTAAGTATAAAGTGATGAGCGTTCAGCTAAACTCTTACACCAGTAACCTCAAACTTTTTATTTCTTGGGTTTTTTCGGGGAGGAGGAATTTTTAAATCATAGGCTATTTTCCTTAGCCATGGGTATGTATCGTTGTTCTTACTAGCATATTTAATCACTTACTCTTAAGATGCTATGAAAGGAAGTATATTTGTATTTGCTTTTTTCAAGGCAAATGCTTTTTGTGTTACAGATGGTAGGCTTTTGGAAAGAAAGAATTTGAGTTTTGTTCCTATCTTTGATGTGACTTTCTAGTTATCTGTCATGAAGTTTTTAGGTGTTACTTGTAGGATTTCTGTCTTGTAAACATAGTCCCCAGAATGTGCCATCTAATATTCTTTGGTATTTGGACAATTCTGTGCTTTTCTGTCTATAACTGAAGTAGAGATAGTGGTGAGAAATAGCCACCTAATTCAGGTATATATTACTATACATGAATAGGAAACTTGTGTTAAACTGGAATTACTCTGGAATAATAAAGGAGAATGGGTAGTTTCACAAGAGTGATGAATAAAAGAGAGGAATCTTGAGAAAATGCCTCATTTCTAAGTGGCTCTTAGAAATATCCAGCTTGTCTAATCCCCAGTGTGTGAGCATAACCATCTGCTATTGCCATAATGTTAATACGGGGACTGTGATCTCCTTTTCTTTTATTTCTTTACTGAGAAAAATTCTATTCTTTTGGGACATTCTCACAGCTCTGCTCTGGGAATATATTGCAATAATCCGTAAACCAGACCAAAATAGACTTTGAATTGGCCATCTTGTATACTCATGGGAATGAATTGAGTCATAATCAAGGGGCGCTAGAGTACCACTATCTCCCTTTCCAAGGGTTATATTTGGAGACTATCTTTCGGGCTTCAGTCTGGCAACTTTGGTAGATAATTTTGAAAATAAGTTCAAGAAAAATACTATGTCTCTTTTACAAGGTAAGTTTCATAAATTTGATCATTCTTATGCCAATTTAAATGCTTCTTCTTCATCTAGATGAATTTAAAGGCCACTCCTTGCTTCAGGCTGCACGGGAAGCTGATGTTACACGAATCAAAAAACATCTCTCTCTGGAAATGGTGAACTTTAAGCATCCTCAAACACATGAAACAGCATTGGTAATATTTCAGATTTAAGTCTTTAAAATGAAATAGCCAAAAACATCCTAAGTTAATCATAATGCCCTGCTTCTTTTGGTGATACTGGATAACTGACATAATGTCCTACTTTTAATAATAGTATTGTTCTAAAAAATCTGTGCTTTTTAAGAATTAGTGCCTCTGGATATATAAAGAAAATATTTCCAAACAATACAGAAAAACAGACAACCTCTTCCCCTCAATGGCAACCCACTCCAGTATTCTTGCCTTGAGAATTCCATGGACAGAGGAGCCTGGTGGGCCACAGTCCATGGGGTCGCAAAGAGTTGGACACGACTGAGCAACTAACACATCCCCTCAAAAGGCAATACAGTTGTTCATTTGTGCATCCTTCTAGACAAAAATTTTATCACATACTGGCATATATTATATGTGACTTTTCTATTATATCTCATTTGCTTTTTTTTATTATAAAAAGCATAAGTGTTTATGATTGAAAAGTTAATCTTGCCATCAAGATAAAAACCACCTGGTTCTCCTTTTGTTATTGTATTCTTTTTTTTTTTTTCAAAATTAGATCTAAGTCTGTATATGTCCCCTTTATACTTGTGAATAAAGTATCTGTGAGTAGAGGCAGTTTCCCTAATGGAGGTAATGTCAGCTCTGTGGTTCTGTAACAATGTAGATGAGAACTGGGCAGTGTATGGAAAAGCAGTAAGAAAAAAATGGAAGTGACTAAAGATAAGTGTTAGAAGATCAGAAGGAGAATGTGGTAATCAGAGGCTACTTTAGAAGTAGAAATTTAAAAGGAGCAGAGCTTTGTGAGTCGCAGAATGTACTTTCAATGAGGGAAGATGACAATAAGTAAATTAATGTCTTTGGGGAAGATTTAATTGTAGCTTCCTTACGTTTTATGGCTAATGTTCATCCTTATGCCATGATATAGGGCACGAAGTTTATGTAGGAACCTATCTATAAAGCATTTTAGGCCTCTTTGCTACTTTACCAAAAAAAAAAAAAAATCCATGTTAAAATAGTGTAGTTGCAGACTGATAAGAAATGCCGGTGCAAAATTTAAATCATAACAGCATCAAGATGGTACAGGGAAATTTGGAAAAACTGACATGGGAAATTTTCCAGTCTGAAGAATTAATTCTACATTTTGTTTCCCCTTAAGCTTTCTACTATTAAACTGCTCATTTTTGTGATTAGCCTTAGAATGCGAAGAATTAACCCTTGGTAGACATTGTATTGCAGAGGCAGTGTCTTCTGAGTTTCGAGGTCCCAGGCCCTGCCGGTAAAAGGATGAGGCTGAAGAGAAAGGGTGCAATTTGAAATGGATAAGCTCAAGAATTCTTGAATATAAACTATTTTCCATTCTCTGTGCCATCCTGATAGATGTCCTGGGATGATGATTCAAAACACACCAAAACAGCTGTATTCACCAATTGGAAATGATGTTATTAAGGGCAAGGGAATGAGTTTGGTGACAGCAACAGTATCAGAATGAATCTGAAGCAAAGCCATGAAGATCAGATAAGCTTTATAATTAGCAACAAGTTAAAATCAGACGCATTCATGTATACTGTGTTTAGATGTATGTGCAAATTACCGTGACAGTTATCCAGAAGTTTTATTCCATGAATTCTCAGGTTTCAGTTTTAACTTAACATTCATACATTGATTAAGTCATTCACTCACTGACATTTATTGAACACCTGTTGTGTATGAGTATAATCCTGGATGTTGGGGAGATAAAGATCTGGGACATGACCATGAGAGTTTTACTGGGTTTATGACTGGCGAATCCCTACCTCCTGTCTCTCTTCCTCCTTGATGCATCATAGACATAGATCCTGAAGCCTCCAGCTCAGACTGTATCAATTTCCACCACCAGTTTTACCAAACAGGTAATCCAAGGTCCTTATTCTGCTAGAGCAACTCATTGAGAAAGAAAGAAAGAAATACCACCTAGTTTGTCAGTGATTCCATCAGTGTTTTTACCAAGCAGAATCCAGAGCTGACAAACGCTGTGCTATTTCTTTATTAAAGAAATCCCGACGTTTGGAGTGTTTTATTAACCTTTAAAAAAATAACATAAACATCATGCTCTTTGGGAACAGTTTTGAAAGGACTGTTGATCACAGTTTAAGGTTTTCATCACAGCAGTGGTAGCTTTTGCAGAGATGGAGGGCAACTATAAAGCTTGATCAAAATATTTAGTAACACATCACCTGGTAAATAGGATTTTCAGGCCCTGTCAGAATTTGGTAATCATTGCACATTCTAGCCAATAGAAAGTCTTTGAAGAGCAAAGTTAAGTCAAAAGTGAAACAAAGACATGAAATAACTAACATCTTGATTATTTTTGGTTGGATACACGAATATTCTTAAAAATCAGTTGTATAGTCCTTGATTAATGCTTCAATTTAAATTATCTAGCATTGTGCTGCTGCATCTCCATATCCCAAAAGAAAGCAAATATGTGAACTGTTGCTAAGAAAAGGAGCCAACATCAATGAAAAGACTAAAGAGTAAGTTTGCTTTTAATAATTAAAAATTATTGACTCTTTTGTTTTCTGGAAAATACATTCATTGTCCGGCTGACTTTTTCTCTTTAAGATTCTTGACTCCTCTGCACGTGGCTTCTGAGAAAGCTCATAACGATGTTGTTGAAGTAGTGGTGAAACATGAAGCAAAGGTATACTTCATTTTTGGTAATTTTTGGTAATCCAGTGAGTTGTTTCTGATTTTGTAGATAAAATGCCTGATTTCCTAAACTATTTACTCTCTCCTAAGTATTAGTTTTTCCCTCAAAATAGTTCTGCAGATACTTTTTTCAGTATCTTTTTGCTAGAAAAGCTGTGGATTTACTCAAAGAAACATTATTCCTGTATATCCTTCCTTCACCCTTCCTGTTAACCACACCTCACTGGTCAAGTTATTCTTTTTCTAACAGTACACTCTTAAGAGTATCCCTAGCCAGACATATTTATTCTGGAATTCTCTGCTGGTGTCTTCTGTTCCTTGCTTACATGATAATTCCTATTATTTACCCCAGCCACAGTGTCTCTTACCCTCTGTTATTTCTGCCAGAGAACATGGAACAGAAGGAAATAAGTTACTTAAATAAGTTGACTAAAAAGATAGCTCTTCAGATTGTGAAGCTGCTGTTCCATAGTTGGCACTTGGACAAAAAGCGTTTTTTTTAAAAATGAATCACAAAAGTCATTCACTCCAGAGCATTCAGGAGAGAAATGTTTTGTTTATAAGAGTTATACTTTTTATTAGGAGAATATGGTTTTTCTGTTTGTAGAAACAGTATACTTAAGTTTAAAGTCAAGCTGATGTCACTGTGTTGGGCACTGTAAGCTTAGATAATATATATCAGCTGTACCGCCAAAAAAGTCAAGTAGACTTAAAGAAGATAAAGCATTGTATTCATGGAATAGTTAGGTTTTCATCAAGGCTAAAAGTCATCATTTCTTACCCAGGAACTTAAAAAAAAATTCTCAATAAACAATACACATAGCATCCCAGATTGGAAGAGATAACAGTCATTTAATTCAATGGTTTTCACAGTTTTCTTAGCCACAGATCCTTGTCTTCTTCAAACAAAATCTTGGTAGAAATACATTATATAATAGACGAGCTGGCTCTTCTCTAAGTGAACTTGGCAGAACGATTTTCTAAGCTGTCCTTTCTTGGATTTCCACTCAAGGAACCACTTCAAATTCTGCAGTTTTTTTTAATGTTGCTTCTCAGTGTCCTAATAATTTCTCTCTTATTTGGGGGAATTCTTGATAATGTATAATTTCAATCTTTCCTATTGTAAAGTATTAAAAAAATAAAGTTTATTTCTGCTTGACTGCTTGGCATATCTCATTTGTCTGTCTGTTCTATAACTTTTTGTTGATTGCTTCTTTTCTTACATGTGGTGTGTTACTTGAAGACTATCTGGATGCATATTGAATTTGAGTTGTATAACTCAATGAAACAATCTTGGCTAGGGTGACCAACCATCCTAATCCCCAAACTGAGGGATTTCTGGGAACACAGGACTTTAAGTGCTAAAACCAGAAATATCCCAGCCAAACTAGGACAAGTTGGTCCCCTAATATTGACACAGAATGGCACCCAAATAAAGTTTTCAAGTGGATATAGTTCACGGTTTCAGTGAATGTGAGTTCATGAATAAATAGATGAGTTGCTCTGAGCATTTTAAGTTGATTTTTCTGATTCTGTAAGCATGGAGACTAGCTTTTTGTAGGTTACTTTTAGAATTATTGAGAAAATCTTACTATATAATCCTGTTCAGATGTTCTCCAGTTCCATGAATGTGAATTGGATAATGTCTTAAAACACACTAGTGATCACATAATTACTGAGGAATTTTATTTTTCAGTTACGTTTTGAAGAATTATTTTCCAGGGTGGCAGGGGAGGGAGTTGGTGGGTTGGGAATGAGATAGAAGGGGTCTTACCGAAGATTTTTTTAATTATTACTATGAAATTTTTCAAAAATACAGCCAAGTTGAGAGAGTTTTACAGAGTGTAACTATATACTCGCCATATGAATTCTACCACTAGCTGTTCACCATACTGTTTTCTTACATATCCAGCAATTTTTCCCTCTTATCAGTATCTTACATTTTTTGACACACTTCAAAGTAATTTGCAAGTTACTATACACACCTCCCTAAATTCTTTTAGTAGGCATCAACTAGAGGTCAGTATTTGTTTGTAGTTTTTGTTTGGATGTGGAATTTATGTACAATGAAATATACAGCTCTTAAATGTACATTTACTGAATTTTGCCTAATGCAAACACCTGTGTAACCAAAACTCTTGAAGATAGAGAACATAACCACATGGCAGAGACAGTATCCCATCCAAGGCAGTCTCCTTGCCTAGAGGCAACAACCATTTTGATTTTTTCTACAGTAGATTGATTTGCCACTTTGGACCTTCATGTCCATGAGATCGTACAGTATTCATTGACTCTTTTGTGTCAAACTTTTTTTCACTCAGGTTAATGTTTTGGCGATTCAGCAGTAACAATAATTCTTCTTATTGCTGAGAATATTCCATTGTGTGAATATACTGTAGTGTCTTTGTACAGATTGTATTTTAAATGATAAGATAGAAGATTAAGCCAATAGAAATAAGTATTTTAATGCTGATTTAGTGTCTGACTTTGTTATCTGTTATCTTGGGGTTAGTCTCTACATTTCTGCACCTCAGTGATCCTTAAAAATACATGCATTAGACCTTAGGCAGTGTCTATAAATGCGATGAATCTATGAGTGCTTTAATGCTAAACACAACTATTATTCAACACCTTAAACTTTTAATCCAAAATTGGGTCTCCTGATGTCGGCCTTCATGAATTGGTGAATTTGTACTCTAAATTTGAGAGAAAATAGTTTATTTGCCACTGGATAATAGTCTTCATAAGAGAATACTTGAGCATTTTTAAGTTAATAACAAGTGTTGAACCTGAACCCATAATTAGAGCATTTTAAATTTTATACCACTGGCTAATTTCCATTTTTTCTGATTGTTAAGGTTAATGCTCTGGATAATCTCGGTCAGACTTCTTTGCACAGAGCTGCACATTGTGGTCATCTCCAAACCTGCCGCTTACTCCTGAGCTATGGGTGTGATCCTAACATTATATCCCTTCAGGGCTTTACTGCCTTACAGATGGGAAATGAAAATGTGCAGCAACTTCTTCAAGGTATTGAATACTTCGATGAAATTATTTTTTCAATTAACTTATAAGTTTTTTCATATATCATGTAGGAGTTGGTAGTAAAAAGATAAATTTTCAAAATTATTGGCTGTTACTTCTTCTTGATCAGCTCATTGTAGTCAATGCCCGCATGTTGTTAAGTCTTTAATGTTTTCCCAGTAGTGTTTGCTACTGATCTTTGCTGAGTAAATAGCTGGCTCTTAAGCTTTTATCTAGAAAGGTTTTAAGAGTGAGATGTAATAGTTGCCATTTCTTTTTAAAGAGAGGAAAACTGAAAAGGGTAGATATCTCCAGTAGAGCAACCAGAGCTATAAATAATGCTCTAGAGACCAGTCCTGCCTCTTCACTCTTTTCTAGATCCTTCATATAAGGCATATAGAATCTGTACAAGGTAACCAACTATTTGACTTATGTTTGAATACACTGATACTCATTGCATTTAAAAATCAAATCAATTTATATTCAATATCTACACATTTGGCATAGGTTAAACATTTCAGCCTAGAAATCTGGTCCCTTCCAATTAAAGATAAATAAAAGAAACCTGGTCCCATAATTTGAAAGTGTCTTTGCCTACATCTCTGTATTTTACTAGAAATTAATAGAACGTCTGACACCTCAAAGCTCAAATGAGAAGAAATGTAACAGACCAAGCGTTTTGTACCTTTAATAGTCCCCCTTGATGATCCTTAAGCCTGTGGTTTAGAAGCCACATTTTGAGAAAAACATTGCTTGAATAGACGAAGACAGATTAATAAGATCTCCTGGGAACTTCTAAAATTCTGAACTACAGGACTGCTCTCAAAATTGCCTTTACTTTCCCATTTACCATGCATTTGTTTCAGTGTCAGAGTTGAGGGTAATAGCATTAGTTCTGTTCAGTTACCTAGTGATGGACATTGACAGTCTTCCTAATTTTATGCTAATGCTACACATTACTTTTCCAAAGAGTTTCTTTAAGTGGAATTTCCGAGTCAAGGTTAACATAATTGTTAAATCATCTCCTAGAAAGGCTGTTATGTACCATTTTACATTCCTATTAATAGTGTATGACAGGACCAGTTTTCCTTGTCAGTCCCAGATATTATGATTCTTTATAATTTCCTTGGGTGAGTGTGTGTGTGTATGTTTGTATTACAGAAATAATAGGTGCTTTTTAAAATGCAAATTATAGAAATATTGACAGTGTAACTCCTTCATTTGCTCTTTGTCCACTAATGGATGAAAGAAAAGCCCAGTATATCATTTTAATTTGCATTTCTAAGGTGTATGCTGCAGTATTTTTTCCAATTTTTTCTTTGCCTATAATTTTGTTAGTGCTATGTTGTTGTCTGACAGATATTTTTCCAAATCAGATATTTTTTGGGTTCTGCCTTTGATGTACTGCTTTAGGATGCTTTTCTATTTCAAAATAAATATTCACCTATTTTTTAAAATATTTTTAAGGTTTAACCCATCTGAAGTTTATTTGTTCTGAGATACAAGGTATATGTTTTCTTCCTTTCTTATGAGATTTAAAATGAGCTATAAAACATAGAGTTTCAGACCTGAAAATAACTTCACTTGTTTCTAATCCAACGTCTGTCTTTTTAGAACTGGAACAATCTGAGGCCCAGAAAGTTCAAGTGACTTGTTCCAATTCAGATAGCTAGTCAACGGCAGAACCATGGGTAGATGTCTAGCTGTTGCTCTCCTTATTTAATACTTTACCACCAGTCACTGACTTCATTATAGAGTAATCTTTTGTTATCTATTTTATATTCCGTTATATTGCTTAAATCTCATTTTATAGTTATTATTCATATCTATATACATTTCACATATGTGATGTTTCAAAAAAGTTTATACTGCTTTTCCCGTACTACTATGGAGATTTCCTACATAATTGCCATCAAACTGTAAAAGGAACTCTGAGATAAGATGCCTCCCTTAAAACTTGGTCGGGCCCATCTTCCAAATAGAAGTTAATCACTCTTTCATTCTCTCTCTTCCTTTTTTTTTTTTTTCTTTTTAGAGGGTATCCCATTAGGTAATTCAGAGGCAGACAGACAGTTGCTGGAAGCTGCAAAGGCTGGAGATGTAGAAACCGTAAAAGTAAGACATGATCTTATGGTTTTTTTAACATTGGGTTTTTATTTTGACAGTGTTTAATGAATCTGTACTGTTAAAAAAATCTAGTTATTTATATGTGCATTGTCTTAAAAGGTAAATAATGCTAATTAGTTCTGCTCTGCAAATAAGGATCATTGAGTAATGAAAGAAACTAGTATCACACACATCTCGGTAAATATATCACAGTTATAAATTTAGATAATGACGTGTTTATGGGAATGCATTTTGTTTAAAGAACCTATTCATTTGTCCCTTTAAAAGAATGAACTATATGAATTATTGTCTCTTCTTGTTTACATATGATACATAAAACAGGAAGGGAAGAAAACTAAACAGTGTATCCCTCTGTCTGTATGTTTATTCTGATTTCTTTGCCTCCTCTACCTCTGTGAGGACCCAGTGTTTAAATATAGTAATAACACAGTGTCACCACTTTTCAGAGCCACTATCTCCCAATAATCCTCAATTTATCTGGATTGAAATGTTTTTTTCTTTTTCAGAAGAGCCATCCTGAGCCCTTCTGTGGCCCATCTCCTATAATGTTCTTCCATAGAATAACCTTTCCTCAAATTTTGCTTTTACTGTAATACATACGTATTTATGTGATATATAATCATATGTAATGTCTTACTGCCTATACCAGATATTCCTGTTCCTACAGAAACTATATTAGTATATCCAGGTATATAATCCAGAAGATTGAAATTTTGAAAGAGCAAGACTGTTTTTCAAGTCAACTAATATAAATTAAAATTAACTCAGCATGTTTCATGATTAAATAATTCTTTAGTAAAACAATGTTAATTTCAATTTCCAAAGCTAGTAGGAGGGAAGAAGCCCTGTTGTGTCCTCCTCCCACAACAGACTTTCAAAAAAATGCTTGGTCCTATTTGAGGGAGCATTGATAGGTAATAAGTTTTATTAAAAGCTAAAATTACTGATTTGATTCATGGCAGAAGTCTCCATTTGAAGCAGTTTCACTGTATTTCTCTATGGTGTTCTTAATCCTGAACAGACCTACCCCACAAAGTAAATTTTAGATTTCTTGAGAATAAAACAATGTGAATGATGGTCTCATCAGAACTTGAGCTCTGAGGATATTTATTCACTGTGCTTTTAAATCGAGAGATTTCTGAAAGTTGATTTTTAAAAGTCCATGTGCTCTTTTCCTCCCGCTTTATCTGTGTAGATAGTACAGTCATCTCCAGGTAACTTCAGATTTCATTGTTTTGAAAGAAAAATGCTATTATGCAGTTTTATTATTTGACTTGTTTCTCTTACTGGCTAATGAATGACTTACAGAAAAACAAAACACTCAAGGGTAGTGAGCTGTTTGTTCTTGGAGGAAATGATAAGTTGTGTTAGATGGGCAGGTGGAGTTAAAGTCAGGTAGCTGATTTTTATGTGTGTTGGGTGGAGGTGGTGATAAAAAATTGTAATGCTCATCCATTTACATATATTAAAGAGCATAAAACTATGTTCAGTACACCTACTATTAAAAACCAGACTTTGTTTTCATAAAGATAAAAGAAAACTATAGGAAGAAACAGATGAAGTGAGGATAAGACTGGGTGCAGGAATTGCACTTAGAGAATGAAATAATGCCATTTAATTGAGGAGGACCTTCTTCTCTCCCTGTGATAGGCATTAGGCTGTCTTCCCTTACCTCTACTTTTAAAGTCACTCACTGGAAATTTATCTCCGTCAGCCTTTCTGTCCCTGCAATACCACCTGCATGTTTCCCAGTGAACACTTGATTATGTGCTTGCTTGTGTTTGTTTACTGGTGAGCTGTCAGGCTAGATACTTAGACACCTACTATTAGAAAACTTCTCTGAATGGACAAAATTAAACTTGAGAGCTAGGGAGTTAGAGTGGCCAGTGATAACTACTGAATCTAGCAGCAGCACTTTATACGTGTTGAAAATACTTACTCCCTAGAGCCGACTTCAGACCCACAAAACACCCTTTATCAGTGGTAGAACGCTGAATGTGTGTATCTAACAGGCTCTCGTGTGGAAAGCCACTGAATAGCGTTATCAGACCTGCTATTAAACCCGTTGAGGTAAATCCACTGATCCCTGGCTCCTTTGGTTTATTAGGCTTAGCTTATCTCTGCTTTTAGGATAGGCTAGTAAAAAAGAGAAAGGATTTTTACTAATATTCTTTTATTCTAAAATATTCTTTTGACTTTTTTTTTAAACACCATGATTTATTATCTGTGCTGCTTTCTTTCCTCAAATATTCATACTTTTCATGCAAAATACCCTTGAGTATTTTGAGTGTTACAGCCTCTCTCAGTCAAGCTTCCTCATCTAAACAACAACAACCAAAAAAACGTAAGAACTTGAGAGTGACTTCTTAATTCTCCCAAGGATGGTGCATAACCAATAGCATTCTGTCCATTCATTCATTCCGTATAGTACAGTATAATTCTCTAGGTGTAATTCCTTGACAGTCAGCATCAGCATCATATGGAGCTTGTTAGAAATGCAACTTCTCAGGCCCAGTCCCAGACATCTGGAGACTGGACCCAATGCACATGAAAACTTGAGAACCACTGTTCTAGAACAGTACTCCTCAGACTTTTAATGTGTTTACAGATCACCTGGAGATCATGTCAGAATACAGATTCTGATTCAGTAGGTTGGAGCGTCTGAGAATCTGAGTTTTTAACAAGTTCCCAGGTGATGCCAATGCTTCTGTGATCCCGTGTATCTGTATATATATTTGCCACCAAATGGAAATTACTGTTGCTAACTGGTACTTACATTACGTTTATGTAAATAGTAGTAATTGTAATAATAAAATTTACCCACTAGCTTTCACAAAAGAAGATGATTACAGATAAGAGGACCAGAGGGATTGCCAATAAAGGACAAAATGAAATAAGAATAAATAGAGAGTGTCTGAGAAATTTGATGAGACAAAATAAATCAGGCATTTGAAATTTCTACTAGATGAATGAAAACAAGAAGTCAGAATATACAGCATCATGTGTCTTGCATCCTACAGAAATTGTGTACTGTTCAGAGTGTCAACTGCAGAGACATTGAAGGACGTCAGTCTACACCGCTCCATTTTGCAGCTGGCTATAATCGGGTGTCTGTGGTGGAATATCTGCTGCAACACGGAGCTGACGTGCATGCGAAAGACAAAGGGCAAGTACCAGTGCCTTTATCTGACCTTCTTAGGAAAATCTGAAAACATTTTTATGAGACGGTGGTTCTTTTATTTTCAGAGAAGTCTGTTCTCCAACATTGGCTTAAATATACTTCTTAATTTCAGTTAAGATTTTATGATTTTTACCAAGTATTTTTATGAAGACTTAGTTGCTTAATGCCTTGTTATTTTATAATAGCCAAAGAGATTGCAACAGTAGTGTGATACTGATTTTTAATGTAGTAAATAGTTTGCATTGAGGATACTTGATTTCTTCCAGTTTATATTAATTAAAAAAAAAAAAAAATACTTCTTGGGAATCCCCTGTTGGTTCAGTGGTTCTCACTGCCATGGCCCCAGGTTCAACTCAGTCCCTGGTCAGGGAACTAAAATCCCATAAACTGATATGTGGCCAAAAGAGAAAAAAAAATTAAAATAAATAAAAATATATAATTCTTAACCCTAGATATTGCAAAATAGATGCTTGTTATGGTCTCTGCAATTTTAAATATTTTAAAAATTTCCTCTCTGCCCCTGTCAAAGTAATTCCATTTCTGCTTACAATAAATTTATGTTCTATAAATTAAAATCAGTAGAATTTCTTGTATAAGTCAATAACTTTATCATCTCTGTGTAGTTATTTAAATTAAAATATATCTTTGTGTTGTGTTTTTTATTTAACTTTTCATTTCAGAGGCCTTGTACCGTTGCACAATGCATGTTCTTATGGACATTATGAAGTTGCAGAGCTTCTTGTTAAGCATGGAGCAGTAGTTAATGTAGCTGACTTATGGAAATTTACACCTTTACATGAAGCTGCAGCCAAAGGAAAATATGAAATTTGCAAACTTCTGCTTCAGGTATATTGAAGTATTTATGAACAGGGTATATAATGTAGAATATGTTTATTATATTACTTGTAGCTCCAAACTTTAATAGTAAAGGGATAGGAAGCAAAACTCTAATTGTGTACCTAGACTTCAGAATAAATGTCATGAACACTATAAGCCAGGTTTATTTAGCACTAATGAAATTGATAGTCCGTTGGTATCTATAGGTATTTTACAGTAAAAACAAGACTGCAGTTAAATTTATACCTTATACAAACGTTGAAATGTTTGTGAAAACAAAATAGCATATGTGAAAGGTAATTTTTAATGAAATACTACTTTGTTTTGAATGTAGTTTAAAATTTTCGTTATATTCTTGCATTATTAAAGCTCAGTAATATTTAAGTGTCTTTTTTATTGTAATTTTTTGTGTATTAACATTGTTCATAGTCATGTTAACCTTTAAGTGTCTGTATAAAATAGATTGACTATTTTTTTGTTATCCAAAGGCAAACTTAAGCTAAATCTTCCCTTTCTGTTTTTCACATGCCCAGCATGGTGCAGACCCCACAAAGAAAAACAGAGATGGAAACACCCCTTTGGATCTGGTGAAAGAAGGAGATACAGATATTCAGGATCTGCTTCGGGGAGATGCAGCTTTATTGGATGCTGCCAAGAAGGGCTGTTTGGCCAGAGTAAAGAAGCTGTCTTCACCAGATAATGTAAACTGCCGTGATACCCAAGGCCGGCATTCAACACCCTTACATTTAGCAGGTAGGTGAACGAAGTGTCACAGATTTAGGCTGGCACATCTAAGATTCATTTTACCTGAGTAAAATATTTCCTGTAAGTAAATTTGAAAGATTCGAATCAGGTGTCTTCTAATACCGTATACACTAGAGTGTTTGTACAGGGCCATGCTCTCTTTAGTATAGCAATTTACATTCAGTAAGAATAATTGGAAGTGGCTTTGCCAGTCTCCATGTGCTTTAGAACCTTTATTCCAGGTTATCATGTTGTTTGAATCATCTTTGGTGAATGTGTTTTTGCTATAGAAGCTTTAAAAATATGCCTGAGTCAGCCTTCCTGATGGAAAGTTAAAATTTTCAATTCTTCTAATGATAGTTGTTAAACAGAAGCAGAAAAAAGTCTTTACACTTCCAAAAGTGACATAAAATTCTTGTTGTTTTTTGTATTAGTTTGTAAGGCCTGCCTTAACAAATTACCACAGACTAGGTGGCTTAAACAACAGACATGTATTTTCTCAGCTTTGGAAATGTTGGCAGGATTGGTTTTTACTGAGGCCCCAGTCCTTGGCTTGCAGATGGCCACCTTCTCTTTGAGTCCTCACGTGGCCTTTTCTGTGTATATGTGCATCCCTGGTGTCTCTATGTCCTAACTTCTGCTCTTATAAGGACAGCAGTCACGTTGAATTAGGGCTGACCCTCACGGCCTTGTTTTAACTGAATTACCTCTTAAAAGGCCTTATCTTCAAGTACAGTCACATTCTAAGGTACTAATGATCAGGGCTTCACCATATGAAATTTGGGGGCTATAGTTGAGTATCTAACTTTTGTTCTGAGTTTTCACTCATGAAACCGGCACGGTCTGTCTTTGTCTTCACTGCATGAAGTGCAGCACTGTGATTTCAGTACAGCTTTCTGAGCTGCACTGAAGGTGCTAGCAGGACTTCCCTGGCAGTCTAGAGGTTAAGACTGTGCTTCCACTGCAGGGGCGTGGGTTCCGTCCCGGATCAGAGAACTAAGATCCCAACAAGCCTCGTGGCCAAAAAATAATAACAATTTTTAAATAAAAATTCATATACCTTTAAAAAAAGAAGAAAAAGTTGCTAGGGAATGGGTCATTACAATTACTGAGCTACTAGTCTTTTAGTGGAGTTGCATCATAGGCATGTTTGACCCATACAGATTAATATAAATATACATGGTTTAAAAAGAGAAAAAAGGAATGCAGGTGTTTCTGCCACTTTGTGTAGTGTGGGAAGTGCTCTTCTCTCAGTTCCTTTCAGTCTCACATTGTGAGCAACTATGTTCCTAGGGAGTTTCTGTTTATTTTTTGGCCATGCCTGGTGTGGCATGCAGGATCTTAGTTTCCCAACCAGGTATCAAACCCAGGCCCCCTGCAATGGAAGCAGAGTCCCAGCCATTTCCACCAGCTAAGTCCCATGAGAGATCATTTTAGTGTTTGTGGTTTAGACCTTTAAATTATGACCCCGTGTGAGTTGGGACCCCACAGGCCAAGGGAAAGAATTACTCCATCTCTGTGTCTTTCAGAGCATTTTGGAAGTGATAAACCACAAATGCTAACAAAGTGAGGTGAGACTTTTCTTCCTCTGGCAATCAGGAGTTAGTAGTCTATGTAAGACAAAATGTGGCCTGATCTCAGATTGGGATTGTGCTGTGCATAATTATTTACATTAGGCTTTGAATGGTAGCTTATCTAGAACACTATTACTTTGTAAGTCTGTGTTATCTTTGTAAGTGGCAAATACATTGTACACACAGAACGTTTCTCACTTACGTAGTATTATGCTTTGAGACATGGAAGGACTTTTGGATTTGGTGTATTTAGCTTACGGTAGTTTTGTTTTTCTTGATCTTACTGAAATTTTTTTTTTGCTTTCGATGTCTCAGCAAAAGGCTGAAAACTGCAGTAAAAGTGAATGAATTATATATTTTGAACTATTTTAAAGTTTCAAGTGACAGCTGATTTTATGTTGGCAAAGTTAAATTCCAGATTTGCTTTCAAACTATGATTATGTGTCAGATACAGTATATCAATACATCTTTTTTTTTTTTTTTTTTTTTTACCAAGAACACATACTAAGATAGCTGTCGGTTCCCAAGATGACAGCTGGGGGATTATAGTACATTTATAAAATACTCAGTTTTACTACTTCATGGCTTTAGCAGCAGTAGATTCTGCTGCCCATAGAGATGTGTACACTTACATTCTCTCTGACAAAAAGCATGTCTTTGTGATATTCTGAGGAAATGGGACCCTGAGACCCACTGATATGTTGTCTTCTGTTCTGCCAGCCACTTCTGTTCCTAACTTTGCTTTTGTATGATTGGATGCCTTTTGCTTGCAGCCTTGAGACCATTTACCTGAGTTCAGGAAGTTGTATATACAATAACCATGAAGGCAGGGACTTTGGTAAGAAGGTTTTAAAAGGAGCTATTTAAGTAAATCAGCCAATATAACCTTAGAATCTCAAAAAGAAATGAATTTCATCACTGAAAATTTCCAACTTGAGGCCAGTGGGCAATTTTTTTCATAAGCTAAATCTTTAGTAGATTCCATTGGAGAATTTCAGATTTCTATCAAATCTCTTATTTTAAAAATCCTATCTTTTAGAAATATATATATATATATGTAGCTATTTTTATATTAACAAATAAAAGTAATTTTACTTCTTTCCTGAATTAGCTGGTTATAATAATTTAGAAGTTGCGGAGTATCTCCTACAGCATGGAGCTGATGTGAATGCTCAGGACAAAGGAGGACTTATCCCTTTACACAATGCAGCATCTTACGGCGTAAGTTCTTTCATGTTAGCTTTTAAAATGCCGGCAGTTTTCTCAGTGAAAATCAGTGTTACAATGCAAAGGAAATTTAGTTTGACTTTCTCATTTTACAGAGAAGTAAGTAAATATGAGCGCTAAAGAGTAAATAACCTCTAAGTTTCCATTCTCAGGCTGTTGCAGCTTGCGGGGAGCTTGCTGTCTGACGTGGACGTTTTGTCTTCCGTTATTTTACCTTCCTCAGCACACGTCTCTTATTTTCAGTGAGATGTTAGTGATTTTGTTTATTTGTTGGTACCCAGAAAATCCACTGGGGTCATACAAATCTGTTGAGATCAGATGCATTGTTTCTGACTTATATTTAATAGCCTTGAATATTAATCATCAGTATTGAACATCTTCAGTTGATTAATTAAGGAAGGCTGCAGGTTTGTAAATTGATGTTTAGCAGTTATAATACCTAAATGAGATATTGTTAAAGTTCCATTAGTGTAGTTTCTTTCTGTGTAGTATTATCTATTTTCTGGATATTTTCTCAAGTTATATAAATGTCTACTACTGTAATTTCTAATCAGTAGCCCATAAATTTTGATGGAGAAAAAACACAGTTTTTCATTTCTAGAGTATAGCTAGTGTCTTTTTAAGAACTACAATATAATAAAGTAATAATTCAGACTATAACAGGTTTATTTTCTTCTACAGCATGTAGATGTAGCAGCTTTGCTAATAAAATATAATGCGTGTGTCAATGCTACGGACAAATGGGCTTTCACACCTTTGCACGAGGCAGCCCAGAAGGGACGAACACAGCTTTGTGCGTTATTATTGGCCCATGGAGCTGATCCAACTCTTAAAAATCAGGAAGGACAAACACCTTTAGATTTAGTTTCAGTAAGTGATGGGATTTTTGAAAAATCTCAGTGCTTTCCTGACGTTCTGAAAATTCCCTTGGCATATATATATATATAAAATGTTTTCTTGGTGAATGTGGCAAAATCTGGCGTTTAGCTTGGTTTAAATTTTGGATCTCTTTGGTATTAAAATATAATAAGTAAATAGTAGAATTATCAGTTTTTGTAAGCTGAGTACTTTTAGAAATGGGAAAAAGAAGTATAAGGTATACTGCTTACAGTAGTTGGGAAACAAGCAGGCAGGGCACTTCATGAACAGCGTTCAAGGGGCACAAGATAGTATGGGCCCGGGGGTCTTTATGAACCACCCAGCCGGGAGCGTTGCCTCCAGCATGCAGCTGCAGAGCCTGGTTTATAGACATTTTCTTCCCTCCAAACACTGTCTCATCTCAAAGGTTTTATTGCATACCCCGCCAAAACCGTTCATGAAACAAGTTTGTTCCTCCAGTTTTCTGTGGGAAGTCCTTTTTCCGTTTCCTCTCCTGAGAAAATTCCTACATGTGTCTACACTGTGGCCTCCAGCCTCTGCTGCGGCCACTGTGACTCAGGTGCCTCTCTTGCCTCTGCCCCTGAGGACACTGACCCAGAGCAGTAGAGGGAAAGGGAGAGGAAATTCTTCTTGAGATGGAGAAGGAGAGAGTCTGTCTTGCAGATTGCTTTCTACCGAGAGATTCCATGGTTGCAAGTTACATTGAGAAACTGAAATTTAGTTCAGCTGGTTGGATAGAATTTTCTAAGCAGGCTGACAGCTCAACTGTATTTGCAAGATTATTTCTTAAGGGAAATGTCCTTCCAGTTCCAAGCTAACTTAGAAGTGAACTTTTTTTAATTCAGTCCACCCATGTGTTAGTCCACTAGATATAATTAAGTGACATTGAAACAGGGTGCCCTAGAGAACATGCTTGGGCTTTAGAGTCAAACAGACCTGCCTTAGAATTTTAGCTCTACCACTTAACAGTTGTATGGTTTTGCAGGTTGCTTAACCTCAAAGCCTCAGTTACCTAATCTGTAAATGGAGGTAAAATGTATTTGGTTAATGTGAGAATTAAATGAGGGGATATACCTCATGCTCTCAGGTACATAAGAGGCATCCAATAAATTGT
Source organism: Bos grunniens (assembly GCF_055505025.1). Lineage (NCBI taxonomy): Eukaryota > Metazoa > Chordata > Mammalia > Artiodactyla > Bovidae > Bos > Bos grunniens. Next base: position 13,744,282 of record NC_141190.1, read on the forward strand.
GCTATTATTATTTTTAAATGTTACATACCAACTATGAGTGTCATGGGAGTCCTCAGATTCAGGGAAAGAAGATGAGGATTGAAAAGGCAGTATAAATGACAAGCCATGAAAATAAGTCCTGATTACTTCTTGCTGAATGTTAATTACTTGGTGTCTTAATTGAGCATTGTAAAAAAATAGTTGTTGTTTAATTGCTAAGTCATGTCTGACTCTTTTGGGACCCTATGGCCTATAGCCCACCAGGCTCCTCTGTCTATGGGATTTCCCAGGCAAGAATACTAGAGTGGGTTCCATTTCCTTCTCCAGGGGATATTCCCAACCCAGGGATTGAACCCACGTCTCCTGCTTGCCAGGCGGATTCTTTACCACTGAGCCACCGAAAGAATAGTATTTGTTACTAATTAAATTAATATACCAGTAAATTTGGGGATTTTTTTCCATTCTGGCATATTTGATTAAAATTATATCCTTGTTCCCTACCCTTCCAAATGTTCGATTTTGAGAAACAAATATGTTGCTGAAATTTTTCCCCAAAAAATCAACCATCATTCTGTTTGCTAAAGTTCCACATAGATCGAATTACTTCAGAATGCCTTTAAAAGTTTTCAGATCTTACTTTTTAAAGTTTATATTTCTAAAATTAATTACAGTACTTTTCAATCATGATGTCTTAGGATTTTTTTTCTTGCTTTGCCACATCTTAAACTTCTATTTTGTATGCCTCAGAGTATATGTTCTATATTCTGTTTTACATTTAATAACAGTTTAGCTGAATATCACTTATTTGCTTCACTTTTTAAAATAATCATCTTTATATAAGCAATTCTAGTGCGAATCTGCTAGGGCTTTGTCTCTTTTTTTAATGCATTCTGTTGGGTATAGTAGAGTTTTACACCTGCTTACTGCGGATTTCATCTCCATCTGACATCTACTCCAGGCAGATGATGTCAGTGCCCTCCTGACAGCAGCCATGCCCCCTTCCGCTCTGCCTTCGTGTTATAAACCGCAAGTGCTCAATGGCATGAGAAGCCCAGCAGCCACCGCAGATGCTCTGTCTTCAGGTCCATCCAGCCCATCAAGCCTTTCTGCAGCCAGCAGTCTCGACAATTTGTCTGGCAGTTTTTCTGAGCTATCTTCAGTAGTCAGTTCAAGTGGAACAGAGGGTGCTTCCAGTTTGGAGAAAAAGGAAGGTGAGATATCAGCCAATATCAGCCAAAATAACTGATATTGGATTGCTGAAAAATCATTTTTAATATTATTGAATTCTAATGAAACTTTCTCCCTCTACGTTCAGACTTGATGAGGTTCTAATGTTAACCTACTCTTTAGATGTAAACAACCTTTTTGAAAGCTATAGAAATCCTTTTGGTTGAGTACTATGCCTTTATTTATCTCTTCCAGCGTATTATAATTTTGAGTTTTTTTTTTTTTTTTAAAGGAAAGGAATTCTGTGGTAGTCCAGTGATTAGGACTTGACAGTTTCACTGCCATGGGCCTTGTTTCAGTCCCTAATTGGGTAACTAAGATCCCACTAGCCACATGGTGCTGCCAAAAAAGAAAATAAAAAGACACATATACCTACAGTCTCTTTACCCTAAGATAGGGAAACTTTCATTTTTACATTCAGGTATAATTGACATATAATATTATATTAGTTTAAGCTGTATGAAAACTTATTTTAAAGATACAATTAAAAATAAATTTTTAAAAAAGAAAAGATTTCTTTGTAACATGTGAGTGCCTCCTTGGTTAGCCCTTTCTTTTAATGATGAAATTTTATACCTTTTTTCACTTTTTTTTTTTTGGTATGGCAGCACGTATATGGGCTCTTAGTTCCCTGACTAGGGATTGAACCTGTGGCCCCTGCATTGGGACTGCAGAGTCTTAACCACTGGACCGCCATGGAAGTCCTCTTTGTAATTTTGATGTTAAGTTTAATATTATATTGTGATGGCTGTTACATTTTGTTTCATCTTTATATTCTTTATACATGTAATATCACAAAACTTTGCCTTTGTAATGTTGATATACATTATTCCGATGTGAAATTCTGTGTTGTTTTTTTTATTTTCCAGTTCCAGGAATAGATTTTAGCATAACTCAATTTGTAAGAAATCTTGGGCTTGAACACCTAATGGATATATTTGAGCGAGAACAGGTAAGTACATGAGTTGTTTCAGTTGGTTTGTTGTTTTGGGGAACCTCAAGGGAAAAATAGAAACTTTTGAAATGCCCTGAACCATTCAACATATTGAGGACTGAAAAGGATGTGTGTTTTTTGTAAGGACTGGAAATCAATCCCTCTTCTAATTTGGCTTGTTTTTTTCCCATTCAGTTTGTTGCTCTTGTTGTTTACTCACTAAGTCATGTTTAGTTTATTAGCACATAAAAATTGTTTCTGTGTGGTAACAAAATAGCTTTCTTGAATAAATCTAGCTTATGCATTTCTTAAAGATAAGTTATCCTTGACCTCAGTTTGTTCAGTTCTCTTATATCAATCACTACCCGCTCTAAGCCTGACACGTTGCTAACCACTTTGGGAAGCTATATAGACACACAAACTATGCTGCTGCTGCTGCTAAGTCGCTTCAGTCGTGTCCGACTCTGTGCGACCCCATAGACGGCAGCCCACCAGGCTCCCCCGTCCCTGGGATTCTCCAGGCAAGAACACTGGAGTGGGTTGCCATTTCCTTCTCCAGTGCATGAAAGTGAAAAGTGAAAGTGAAGTTGCTCAGTCATGTCTGACTCCTAGCGACCCCATGGACTGCAGCCTACCAGGCTCCTCCGTCCATGGGATTTTCCAGGCAAAAGTAGTGGAGTCGGGTGCCATTGCCTTCTCCACAAACTATGTATCTGGGCTTTTCTTGAATAGTCCTAATTTAAGTTTTCTGTCAGAATACATTTACTGATTTTTTGAGTTCAGAAAATGTAATTTTTGTATCTTGTACCTCTAAGGAATTTTAATCTAGTTAAATTATCAAGAACATATGAAGAATTAAGTTTTTGGCATAGAAATTCTAAGAAAGAGTTATTACAAGCCGGACTATTCAAAGAAAGCTTCATGAAAGGTTTGCAAATAATACAGGATTTTAAAGAATGCCTTCAGTTTCACAAAATGGGAATCATATATTCAGAGTTAAAAGGGTTCGTTTAAACAACGATGCTAAAGTTACCAGTTAACATAGTGCAGAATCTGTAGGCACATTACATTAAGACATTGTATTAATAGTTGGATATAAAGTGATAGTGGAAGAGAGAAAATAGTGCACCTAAATGTGGTTAACTTGAAAATGTATTTTTGTTTTGCAGTTTAATTCTACTCAGGTTCAAATACTAAATGAAAATAATGATGTTTTTGGTTAGTTCTTGATTCAACTTTTGTTTAATTAACTGCAACTTTTCAGTTTTAGTTTAATAGCTGGTATGCTTTCATTTCTATGTTGTGTTCAGAAATACAAGTCTAATAACATTGTGAGAACACCAATATATGAATGTCTTCCAAACAAGTCTTCTAAACGGTTTCATTCTCTTTTGTAAGATCACGTTGGATGTATTAGTTGAGATGGGACACAAGGAGTTGAAAGAGATCGGAATCAATGCTTATGGACATAGACACAAACTAATTAAAGGAGTTGAGAGACTTATCTCTGGACAACAAGGTATTTCATTTTAAGTCATTGCTATCGTCAGTTTAGCAGCTTGCATAAAGGCACCCCTCAAGGATAATTTTAAAATCTGTAATAGTCCACTTGATAAGAAGAATACTAATGAGGATTCGGGAAACCTGGAGTCAAATCTTAAATCTGCCACTGTTAGGCTTCCTGAACTGCTGCCTTTAACTCTGTGAACCTAAGTGAAGTGTCTGGGCCATTCAGAAATATGGGTGTTATTTTAGCTCTGAAGTTTTTTCTATTATTTCCATTCACTCATTTCTGAAGTTATTGTAGCTCAAAAATTATATGGTTCTAAAAGATCTGAAACTTGGATATCTCATATGGTAACATAACAGGTAATGGCTAGGTGTTCAGGCCTGCCCATAAAATAATGTTGTAAATCTCTTTTGCTGTAAATAGTTACATTTTAAACACTTACTGTAAAAGTACAAGGAAACAATAATGTTGCAACTAAGGAAACGTAATAAAACAAAGTTGAATAATATTTTATTTCTCTTGAATGTTGATACATAAGGAAAATGCAAATTGCATTTGTTCTGGAAATGTTCACACTTCCTGTATATCAGGTCTTGGTATAAAAGATGAGTTATTTTAGTTGTCAGAACCACATTTTAAGTTTCTTGTTCAACTGAGGGAGTGATGTACCCTGAGATTAGAAGCCTCCTATAATTGAAGACCTGGCTATACAACTGGGGTTAAAGACAAACCTCCATTAGTAAAACTGAGGGAATTTTGAGGAAAGAATGTATGCTATCCAGGATACGGTCTATCTCTTGAGGAACAAAAAGAGAACTTTGAAAGTTCTGTGATTCAAGCTAAGGAATGCTTTAAACTGAAATTCTGGATTGGGATTGATTAAAGGTAGATGCACTTTATTTGCCTGATAGGAACTAGGGCAAAGCGTTTAAAATGTGAGATGGTCTTAAATATTGCTAGTATAGAAGACAGAATTTTATAAGATAAAGAAGAGGGCAGACTCGAGGCTTTTTGGAATGTTAGTATGAAGAGGAACTGGAACCCTCAGTTTTGGACTGCCATTGTGCCTCTACTAGAAAACACTGTGAACCTGGTAGGGAGGCAGTTAAGACTGTTTACAGGCTCAGGAAACAGTGATAGAAGCAGATACACTGCTTCCAAGTGGCAGAGGTGCGTCCCTCCCTGCCGCCTTTGGCCCTCTGCTTGTTCTGATGACATCCAGCTGCATTGAGTAGGAACATTGATTCCTATGTGGAGGAGAAACACCACAGCAGCACAGAATGACTGTGTCTGGTCTAGCACATCAGGGTCACTTTTCTGCATGAAGTTACCACCTGCCTTATCTTCATTTGCAGCTAGGAGTCTGTATAATACTGGCATTATACCCAGTTTGCAAATTAGAACCAGTGGCAAACTTCTGACTGTCTCTTACCTTGCTGACTTAACAGCCTTAGCTAGTATTCAGTGCATCAAGTCAACAGATTACACGTTCTGATCTTTCAGCACTTATGAGTATCTTCTTGGGACGTTCAAAGATGCCTTAGTCCAGTGTCTGTCACAGACTTTATTCTGTTAAGTGTTTTTTCTGTAAAATGTCCTCCTCTGTATAGTTGTCATACTTCCCGTAGATATTATAATGCAGCCATACCTATACATTGTTATTAGGGTTTGGCATGTTTGTGATAGCTCTGTTATTCAGACCAGAACAGTGCTCTTAGTCTCCAGAGGGAAACTGCCATGCATTAACTCAGCAGCAGAGGACTTATATGCAGAGTACATCATGTGAAATGCCAGGCTGGATGAATCACAAACTGGAATCAAGATTGCTGGGAGAAATGTCAGCAACCTCAGATATGCAGATGGTACTACTTTAATGGCAGAAGGTGAAGAAGAACTAAAGTGCCTCTTGATGAAGGTGAAAGAGAAGAGCGAAAAAGCTGGCTTAAAACTCAGCATTCAAAAAATGAAGATCATGGCATCCATTCCTATCCCTTTATGGCAAATAGATGGGGAGAATGTGGAAACAGTGTCAGATTTCATTTTCTTGGGCTCCAAAATCACTACGGACAGTGACTGTAGTCGTGAAAGTAAAAGATGCTTGCTCTTTGGAAGAATAGCTATGACGAACCTAGACAGTGTATTAAAAAGCAGAGCCATCACTTTGCCAACAAAGGTGCATATAGTCAAAGCTATGGTTTTTCCAGTAGTCATATATGAATGTGAAAGTTGGACTGTGAAGAAGGCTGAGTGCCAAAGAATTGATGCTTTCAAACTGTGGTGCTGGAGAAGACTCTTGAGTGTCCCTTGGACAGCAAGGAGATCAAACCTGTCAATACTAAAGGAAGTCAACCCTGAATATTCCTTGGAAGGAGTGGTGCTGAAGCTGAAGCTCCAATACTTTGGCCACCTGATGCGAAGAGCTGACTCACTAGAAAAGACCCTGATGCTGGGAACGATGGAAGGCAAGAGGACAAGGGGATGACAGAGGATGAGATGGTTGGATGGCATCACTGACTCAGTGTACACGAGTTTGAGCAAACTCCAGGAGAGGGAGATAGTGAAGGACGGGGAAGCCTGGCATGCTGCAGTCCATGGGTCATGCAAAGAGTCGGACATGACCTAGTGACTGAGCAACAACAAAAAAGGACTTGAGTCCTACCTGAGAAAACAGTGGAGCTCTGGAGATCTTGGAGAGATTACAGGAGAGTTGTGTTAATAGATACCACAAAGAAATTAGAAAATCCTGTGTAAGATTCCATTTTAAAAGCTTTTGTGAGAGTAAAAATATGAAAGTATATATGATCTAAACTGTTGACAGTCAGAAAATAGGATAAATTCATTGCTGAAGTGAATCTATTATGGGTTAGAATAAGCATTCCACCATTTGTAAGCTTTATGACTTCTCATTCTTAGATAATTTAAAATTACCTGTGGCCATGCTAGGTTCTTCTCAGTTTTACAAAAAATAAAGGGACCAAATGCTGAAAGGGCTGCTTAGTTAGTAAAGGAAATGATTTGAAGAAGAAAACATATGACACATAGGAGATAAAGAATAGAAAGATTTTCAGAACTATTCTTACAAAACCCTTATGACTTTTAAGGTCAAAAAAATAGTCATCTAAGTGCAGTGTAATTTTCTGGTTTGGATCCTGGAAAACTAAAAGGACATTAGTGGGGAACAACTGGTAGAATCCAAATAAAGTCTGTAATTTACTTAATTTTGATGTGTGCTGTGACTGTATAAAATGGGAACATTAATGTTGCTGATGGTGACTTTAGAGAGTGGAGTGAGGGCACACAGGAATTCCCGGTGCTCTCAGCTTTCCTATAAATCTAAACTGTCCCCAAATAAAAAACTTGTAAGAACTAGTAATAAGCATCAGATAAATTGGGTGGTTGTATTGGGTTGATGTTTATTGTGGACTGGGGGCAGGGAGGAGGATTCTGGCAAGTTTTTTTTTTTTTTAACCTTCAAATTTCATTTGATAGGTCTTAACCCATACTTAACTCTGAACACCTCTGGAAGTGGAACAATTCTCATTGATCTGTCTGCTGAAGATAAAGAGTTTCAGTCTGTAGAGGAAGAGGTATGTTCATACACCATATAAATGTCAGGTCAGCAGCTGAATTTCCCAGAAGTTCCCAGATCTATTGGAACATGTATGTAGCAGGAGTTTTTAATTGTCCCTCACTCTACCACCGGAAAACTTACAAAATCAGCATTTAAAATACACTATCTCAGTAAGCTTTAATTCTAATAATTTGGTTCAGCGTTGCAATTAATATACAGAGTTCTGTTGGAGAGGTTGCTAATATTCCCTTCCTTCATGAAGGCAATTGCAAAGCCCTGTATCTTAGACAAGACCCAGAACATGTGGATGCTACTTATCTAGGAAATGTTTTTCTAACTTTCTTGCCATAAAACTCTTGTATCCACCAAAGTCTTAAAATGGCGCCCGGCGCTTTGAAGAACACCATACTGTGTATGTGTGAGCTGAGCACAGAGATACAAAGTTGAGTGAGGCTTAGTAAATCTCAGGAAACTCCAACTCTCAGTGAAATATAAATTGTGCTTTATGAGAGCAAAATGAATGGGAACAGATAAATCATTGGTTTGGTTTTGTTTGTTAGTGTGCCAGCTGGTTGGCTTTGTATGTTTGGCTCACCTGTGCATTTGCTTGTTGCCTTTTGTCCAGTAGTTTGCGTTATATAATTTTCACCTATAGGTATTTTTGGATTGATTGTATCAACTATGCACTGTCTCTTGAAGTAGTTCTTGCAAACTTATAGAACTCATTCCTTAAACAACAAAAATATTAAAAACCTAATTTGTCTTAAGAGTCACATGAGTCAAGAACTGTGTTCCCTAAATCAGAAAAGAATTACAAGCTAATGCACATATTTTTGAAATGTGTTTCCATCAGATGCAGAGTACAGTCCGAGAGCACAGAGATGGAGGTCACGCAGGTGGGATCTTCAACAGATACAATATTCTCAAGGTAATAAGTCAGTGAAAATAAAGTTCACTGTGACCATAGTTTTCAGAAGCCTGAAACCATGATTAACTCTCAAAAGAACGTCATGTGTGCAGCCCAGTAAGTCCTTCCCGTGGCAGGGGTATTTTGGGAAGGAATGTGTCCTTGGCAATTAAGGTCCTCAGTCTCTGTACTGCCTACTAGTTCAGCCTGTTAACATATTTAAGTCTAGAGATTATGCTTTAAATAATCTCTAAACTTAAAGAGTATTTAAGTTTAATCTTTAAACTTAAATAAGTTTAAATGGCAAGATACAGGATTATCTTAACGGTTGACATTCAGCAAATACGACAAATTAAGGAATCTATTATGGATTAGAATAAGCATTCCATTGTTAGTAAGCTTTATGACTTCTCATTCTTGGATGATAAGTCCTGTAGGCTTAGGATTTTAAATATGGACACTACTATTAAGGTACTCTTGCTGACTTTTTTCCAGTACTTTTGAATTTTCTGTGGCTCATGGAAGGACTCCCATCTTTACAGTTACACCATGGTTGGTTTGTTTCTGGTTTGTCCTAATTGTGTCTGTTCCGGGTTTCTGTGAGTCCTCACACATAATACCGTCTTTTGGTCATTTTAGTAGTGCTCCCTCTGTGCCTTTCATCTTTCCAGAAATAGTCATTTAAAAAAATACCTTAAAGAGAGCACTGACTCTTAACTAACATCAGGTACTCTGCTCAGGGCCTTTTCAGCTTTGCTAATTTGCTTGGTGTTTTTAAAAGCTGTATGGCAACCAAACTGTATACTCGAGATGCATAGTGATTTTCTGTTAACTATTATAATGTGGCAAGTATCTCTGATACCTAAATTTTAAACTGAAAGGTGAATAGTATGAAATCTTTCAGTTGTGTTGTGTTACTGTCTCACAATAATACACTATTCTGAGTATACCAATAGATCTCATATTTTAGAGTTATTCATCAAGATCGTTATGTTCTTACTATTTAGAAAGAAGATGACATAAAATAAATACACATTATTCAGGTGCAAGGGTTATTTCAGGAGCTGTATTTCATTAGTTCGTATCATGGTATGACCTGAGTGACATCTTGAGTTTTCTTTTCATAAACACGTGTATAATAATAATTACTGTAACAAATAATTATTCCTATTATAGGTAGATTTTAGTCAAGGGCATTTTGTGTGCAACCAGTAACAAAATACGCCAAGGTTTGTTAACGGTGAGGGCAAGGAACAGAATATGGGTTTGATTTCTAGAGTTACTGAATTTGGGAGGTATGCTGTTCTCTTTCTCTAGAAAGATATTTTAGTACAATATCTAATACAAGTGTTTTCACTGATAAAACTTTTGTTTTTGTTCCCTTTTTTAAAAAACATGAATGAGCTCTGTTTATGCCAGTCTGTGTGCTTTGATTATGTCTTTGATGGTATTTTGAGTTAATTTGAACCTAGACTAAAACCATCAGCTCCCAGATGTGTTCTGGACCAGCAGGGGGCTGTAGCACCCCTCAATACAGCTGAAAAGCAGCACTAGGATTGTGAGTTTTGACTTAGAAATACTCCTAGCGAAACCAGCATCCATCTTAAAACTTTTCTCCAAACAAAAGTTTTAGGAATTGGAGGGATAGGGAAGAATAGAGGAAATATTAGAGGGGGTGTGTGTGTGGGGGGGTGTGATTGTTTGGTGTGGCTATATCAAATATTTTAATTAAAAACAGATGGTACTTTGAGCCAGAAAAAGCAGTTGGGGGAAAGACAGTATTTTCTTTCTTACACTATTTTCTTACACTATTTTATTTCTTACACTTCCATACAGAACTCAGTATGTCTGATTTGGACATGTTTTAGTAATAATTCTAAAGTGAGAATAGAAGTATTTTAACCAATTAATAGTACTCTTGACCTTTACATGTAGCCATATGTAACTTTTTCTCATCTGTAGTTTTTGACTTCTAAAATGTACATATATTTTCATCTTTATGGTTGTGACAAAGCTTTTTAGTTGACTAAAAATAATACGTAATTTATATTTCAGAGAAAAGTTTTACCTCTCTTCTGGTCCTATGTGGCCCATTTTTGGTTAAGATTAACAAGTAGGTAAGTAATTATTGTGATCCAGAGATTTTTATTTTGCTGCTTTCTTTTTATAGATTCAGAAAGTTTGTAACAAGAAACTATGGGAAAGATACACTCATAGGAGAAAAGAAGTTTCTGAAGAAAACCACAACCATGCAAATGAAAGAATGCTATTTCATGGTAAGATTCCTCTCCCCCTACCTGCCATCATCCTCCTCCACATTTTTTGTCAGGTTTGAAATAATAATGAATCTATATATTTCTCATATCATTTTCTAAAAAACAAACATTATTTCTGTAAATCTTTGCATTTATATTTGTGTCTTCAAACTTTTGATTTGTATGTTTTGAATGGATATAGTTTATAAATAAGATTACCATAATAGAAAAAGTATAGAAATGATAATACTGACTATTCATATTTTCTCTTTATATATATATGTATATAAGTATGTCCTTTATTGAGCCCATCTTTGCATGAAATGTTCCCTTGGTATCTCTAATTTTCTTGAAGAGCTCTCTAGTCTTTCCCATTCTGTTGTTTTCCTCTATTTCTTTGCATTGATCACTGAGGAAGGCTTTCTTATCTCTCCTTGCTATTCTTTGGGACTCTGCATTCAAATGGATATATCTTTCCTTTTCTCCTTTGCTTTTCACTTCTCTTCTTTTCACAGCTGTTTGTAAGCCCTCCTCAGACAGCCATTTTGCTTTTTTGCATTTTTTTTTCTTGGGGATGGTCTTCCTTCCTTGTCTCCTGTATAATGTCACGAACCTCCGTCCGTAGTTCATCAGGCACTCTGTCTATCAGATCTAGTCCCTTAAATATATTTCTCCCTTCCACTGTATAGTCATAAGGGATTTGATTTAGGTTATATCTGAATGGTCTAGTAGTTTTCTCCACTTTCTTAAATTTCAGTCTGAATTTGCAATAAGAAGTTCATGATCTGAGCCACAGTCGGCTACTGGTCTTGTTTTTGCTGACTGTATTTCATACAAAGATGGGCTCAATAAAGGATAGAAATGGTAGGGACCTAACAGAAGCAGCAGATATTAAGAAGAGGTGGCAAGAATACACAGAAGAACTGTACAAAAAAGATCTTCGCGACCCAGATAATCACGATGGTGTGATCACTCACCTAGAGCCAGACATCCTGGAATGTGAAGTCAAGTGGGCCTTAGGAAGCATCACTACAAACAAAGCTAGTGGAGGTGATGGAATTCCAGTTGAGCTATTTCAAATCCTGAAAGATGATGCTGTGAAAGTGCTGCACGCAATATGCCAGCAAATTTGGAAAACTCAGCAGTGGCCACAGCACTGGAAGAGTTCAGTTTTCATTCCAGTCCCAAAGAAAGGCAATGCCAAAGAGTGCTCAGACTACCTCACAGTTGCACTCATCTCACACGCTAGTAAAGTGATCCCTAAAATTCTCCAAGCCAGGCTTCAGCAATACGTGAACCATCAACTTCCTGATGTTCAAGCTGGTGTTAGAAAAGGCAGAGGAACCAGAGATCAAATTGCCAATATCTGCTGGATCATGGAAAAAGCAAGAGAGTTCCAGAAAAACATCTATTTCTGCTTTATTGACTATGCCAAAGCCTTTGACTGTGTGGATCACAATAAACTGGAAAATTCTGAAAGAGATGGGAATACCAGACCACCTGACCTGCCTCTTGAGAAACCTATATGCAGATCAAGAAGCAACAGTTAGAACTGGATATGGAACAACAGACTGGTTCCAAATAGGAAAAGGAGTACGTCAGGCTGTATATTGTCACCTTGCTTATTTAACTTCTATGCAGAGTACATCACGAGAAACGCTGGGCTGGAGGAAGAAGGACAAGCTGGAATCAAGATCGCTGGGAGAAATATCAATAACCTCAGATATGCAGATAACACCACCCTTACGGCAGAAAGTGAAGAACTAAAGAGCCTCTTGATGAAAGTGAAAGAGGACAGTGAAAAAGTTGGCTTAAAGCTCAACATTCAGAAAACAAAAATCATGGCATCCAGTCCCATCACTTCATGGGAAATAGATGGGGAAACAGTGGAAACAGTGCCAAACTTCATTTTTCTGGGCTCCAAAATCACTGCAGATGGTGACTGCAGCCATGAAATTAAAACACGCTTACTCCTTGGAAGGAAAGTTATGACCAACCTAGACAGCATATTAAAAAGCAGAGACATTACTTTGTCAACAAAGGTCCGTCTAGTCAAGGCTGTGGTTTTTCCAGTGGTCATGTATGGATGTGCCCATACATGGACTATAAAGAAAGCCAAGCACCGAAGAATTGATGTTTTTGAACTGTGGTGTTGGAGGAGACTCTTGAGAGTCCCTTAGACTGCAAGGAGATCCAACCAGTCCATCCTAAAGGTGATCAGTCCTGGGTGTTCATTGGAAGGACTGATGTTGAAGCTGAAACTCCAATACTTTAGCTATCTGATGCGAAGAACTGACTTATTTGAAAAGACACTGATGCTGGGAAAGATGGAGGGCAGGAGGAGAAGGGGACAACAGAGGATAAGATGGTTGGATGGCATCACCGACTCAATGGACATGTGTTTGGGTGGACTCTAGGAGTTGGTGATGGACAGGGATGCCCAGCGTGCTGCAGTTCATGGGGTCGCAAAGAGTCGGACACAACTGAGCGACTGAACTGAACTGATGTATGTATGTATGTATGTATGTAATTCATTTTGTGTGTTAGGGTTACTCTGGAAAATTGATGTGTGTTACTTTTAACTGGTTGATTGAATTAAAGGAGGATCTGAAAATTGCCTCAGAAGAATATGTACATCCTCTTGTGACTGTGCTTCTAAGTGTCCAGGGTGCAAAAAGATAATTGTCATTGAACCTGTGGAGTTTTCTGAGAAGTTTTACTGAGCACCATTACTTGTCATTTTTGAAATTTCCTATTTATGTTGCAACACGGCAGGTGGTGGTGGTTGATATTTCAAGTTTATAGAAAAAATGAATATAGATATTAGTGTAGTGTTTATCAAGTCTTTAAGCACATTACCCATGATAGTTCCAATCTGTTCCTTAATTGGCTTTGATTGCAAAAAATTTTTAGAGACTTGGTAAAGTTCTATAAAATACAGTATTTAAATTTCACAATCCCCTGGAAGAATGGCTATAGCAGACTGAATTAGTATATAATATCTCAATGGTACTTCTCATTTCAACACCCTAAAAATTGTCATGATAAAATCTTGGCACAGAACATGATATTTATTTATGTATTGACTTAAGGGTTGTAATGTATGACTTTTTCTATTTTATAATAGAAATGGTTTTTCCAAGTTAATTCAAGTGAGTTATTCTGTTCTTTAGTTTCTGTAAAGCAGAATTCAGTGTATTTCCCTTGTCCCTTTATGAAAAGGGACACTAATCTTGATGAATCAGTTAGCTGTGTCATATTGGCTTTTCCCAAGCCCCAGCCTCACTGCCCTCCCTGACCTGATCTCCATGCTTAGTACCTCCTGGTCTTTGGCTGAGCTCCTTTTTGGCATGCATGCAAGGAAGGAGGAGAAAGAAGTCAGTATGTAGGGAATGAAGGAACACACCACATTTGCATATGGAATCTGGTACTAGCAAGTGATAAAGGCAGAGAAGCGGAAGAATAGGAGAGAAATAGGAAGAAAAGCATGAACTTGAAAAGGTCACTTTAGCCGCTTAGGGTATCTAGGAAAAGTACACGAATGTGGGTGTCATTGCATGACCTAGTTGTGTTCAGCCTGGCCATAGGAGGTCAATTATGAGACTCCTGATTGTGGGTTGGTGTGAATTTGGAGCCGGGAATTTGATAACTCTAGCACTGATGTTTCTTTCTGGTGATCTGTACGTTTTTCCTAGTTGAATCTGTATGTGTCCTCACTTTGGCATCCGAACCACCACCCTGTTAGAAACATTCATTCACATTAGCAATTCTTCTAAAATAACTATTCTAAAGTAGCGAGCCAGCTGACAGTTGTGTTTCGGTTTTGCTTATCATGGTGGTGATATATGTATGTTAATTCAGAATTTAACTTCTTCTCATGTCTGTTCCTCTCACTGCTTGGAGCCTTAAGTAGTGGGATTTTAGTCCATCATATATCTAAGCTGACTTGTTTTCACGCAGGGCACCATGGGAATGGGTTGGCTGTAGTGCCTTCTGATTTTTGTGGAATCAAACAATTGAAGAAAAAAGAAAGAATTTAACTTCTAAGACGCTTTAGCTTTTATTCCTTTACTTGTGATTTAAAAATGTTACCTATTTATATGTATTTGTAGGGTCTCCCTTTGTGAATGCAATTATCCATAAAGGCTTTGATGAAAGGCATGCCTACATAGGCGGCATGTTTGGAGCTGGGATCTATTTTGCTGAAAACTCTTCCAAAAGCAATCAGTATGTATATGGAATTGGAGGAGGTACTGGATGTCCAGTACATAAAGACAGATCTTGTTACATCTGCCACAGGTAAGAGATCGCTTTTCTCATTTATTTTGATAAGAATCAGATAAGAACTGGTTCCATATTGAAATTTTCAGGTAAGACATTATCTTGGACCACTCTAGGAATCCAAGTGAGGCACAGTTCAGGTTGCTTTGGTCCTCTCACTGATTCTAATAGTAGCTTATGTTTTTTAAATGGTCTGTAAGAGCCAAGCACAGTTACAAGCATTTGATCTGTTCACATCATTCAATCATTGGAACACACAGTGCTTTCAGAATATGGAGTAGAAAATATTGCTGGGCACGAAAGAGTTTTATTGTGGACTGTTTAAAAATCTATTCAAATGCTATTAATAAAATGGCATTATTTGCTGCACCTAATCATTTCATGGCAATGGATGAGAGAATCTCTCCTCCACTGTGGTATGATTTTAATTGTCAATTTGTGATATTACTACTCAGAAAAAAATTATAATAAAGCATATCAGCATGTCAGTCCTTTTAGAAAGCACATTATCAAAGAATTACTTTGTACTTCTTTTTTTCCTACTTTTAGTTCCCTAGTGGAGCTTAGTTTTTAAAATCATTCAAATGACTTGGCCCTAGTTGATAAAATCCTTGTAGGTAAATAATCTTCACCATTTGAAAAATCAAGTAAGATTAATTACTGAAATTTATTCTGTGGTTAGAGCACTGCTTATAAAGACCTAGAACAGTAGCTATCAAACATTAGCAAGTTCAGAATCACCTAGAGGGCTTATTAAAACACAAACTCCTATGCCACGCCTCTTGAATTATTGATTTAGTAGGTCTGGGGCTAGGGCACTAGAACTTGCATTTCTACCGAGTTCCTAGGGGATGCTGAAGCTTCTGATCACAGATCTAAAAACCCTAGAGCAGTAGTTCTCAGCTTTGGCAGCACAGTGGAATTACCTGAGGGGCTTTAAAAGCTACTAATGACTGTGTCCTACCCTCAAGAGATTCTCACTTGGGGGTCTGGTCTGGGCATGGGATTTTTAAAAGCTTCCCAGCTGATTTTGAAGGGCTGCCAAAGTGAAGGCCTGAAGTCCTAAAGGGAGACAAAGACTGTCTGTTTATGTTTTGTTCTTACTGTTTTCCCTCTAAACTTAGACTCATGTAGGTGTCTAAAGCCAGACCTCCTGGGTATGACCTCCCACCCGCTTCTATTTTAGATCATAGGTTGGAATGGCTAGGAGGCTTGTAATTTCTTGAGAGTCTGTAAATTGAACACTGCTATCTTTACTTGTCATGTATCATCTGGAGGCTAAATAGTTCTGACTGTTAATAGTAAGCAGTGTTCTAGTACCTCTTCTCAGTTGTCTTTGAAGTACAATGCTTGTATGTCTGGAAGTAAATTTATTAATTAAGATTTCTGTATGCTGAATTATCATGGATTGATTGTGACTATAATAGAAAATCTATTAGAAATGCTAAGAAAATTTGCAAAGAGCATATTTAGAATAAAAAATATAGCCTATCTTCTTTGAAGACAGAATCATCAGGCCACCAAATCTCCTTTTCTCCTGTAGAAAGAAAAGTAGATTAGAGAGAGAAGCAGTGAAATAACAAAAAGTTCGTTGGACCTAAGGAAGGCCAATCATATGCCCTTGGGGAGTGAGAAAGTAATACAACCTAAACTTCTGGTGAGGAAAGACATATTTGAAGAAGAAACATTTCAGCTAAACTTGAAAAATGACTATTAGCCTGTTGAAGAGTGGTAGAACATGTCATTCTAGATGGTTAAAGCAGCAGCGTGTCTGATGGCCTTGGGGCAAGAAAGTTTGGCCTGCAGGAAGAAAAACTAATGTGTCTAGGTGTAATGAACACAAAGTAAAGTTGGAGAATTTGGGATCATTATAAGAAATGTGGGTTTTCTTTTAGGCACAGTGAACAGTCTCTAAAAGGTTTTAAGTAGAAAAGTAGTGTCATCTGATTTATGGTTTTTGCTGTTTGTTTTTTCCCTAAATCACCAGTAGCTTAGATGGAAAATAATTTATTAGAATAAAAACAGAAAAGGTAGCTCAGAGGCCATTGTTATAGTCCAAGTGAAATTTGGGCAATTTGGCCTTAATAGTGACAGTAGAATTTAGAAGAAAGATACATTTTGAAAGTGGAATCAATAGGACTTATCTGGATAAATGTTCACCTTTGTAAGACACTTCATGGAAGTCCCTTAAAACCTCCTCCTCCTCTTCACTTGGGCTATGATTTGTGCTTTTGCTGGGATACAAGCAGGATGGCAGAGTCAGTATCACTTAAAGATTATTATAATCTCTCTAAGATAGTATTTTATAGTTACACTGAGGATTAAAGTGACAAATTATTTCATTAGTGAGAACAGTAGAAGATATTCTTTAAAAACTCTTTAAAGGGTAAAATGGTGAAAACAATTGTGTTTATGTATAAATGCATTCAAAGCTTATATAGTGCACATAAATAAAACTGCCCTGTATGGCCTTGTCTCAGGGAAATCTTTTCCGTTTTCGCGTGTTACAGGCAGCTGCTCTTCTGCCGTGTAACCTTGGGAAAGTCTTTCCTGCAGTTCAGTGCAATGAAAATGGCGCATTCTCCTCCAGGCCATCACTCAGTCACTGGCCGACCTAGTGTAAATGGCCTAGCATTAGCTGAGTATGTTATCTACAGAGGCGAGCAGGTAATTCCGTTTTATTTGTTCATTTTCAGCAATACTTTAGAGCTGTACTTTAACCTTTTTCTAATCTTTTAAATTAACAAGGTAGAGTGCCTTACAAACTGGATTTCTTTTTAACTTCTATTTGTAAATTATTTCAGACTTAAAGTTGCAGTAATAGTAAAGAGAATTCCCTTAGACCCTTTACCCAGATATTCAAAATGTTAATACTTTAGCATTCTCTCTCCTTTATCATGTTCTCCCTACTATATGTGTATATCCTCCCCCCCCTCCCCCGCCCCCCCCTTGAGCTGCTTGGAAGTAAGATATAAGCATCTTCCTTTACACTTAAATACTTCAGGGTGTATTTCCTAATTACACCTAAATTTTAAGGACATTGTCTTAAAATTGTTAAAATCAGGAAAATATCATTGGTGTAGTAAATCTAACCTACAGACCTTATTCAGATTTTGCCAGCTATTCTGAATTTTTTTTAAGCTTCTGTAAAATATAATTAATTAGAATCCTATATTTATTTTAATAGTTAACCTCTCTGTAGCAAAGAAATGTGTAATTCCAGCTTGCTGTTAGTGGCATAGATGGAGTCAGAAGCATCTCTAGAGCAACATTATGTACTGCGGATATGTATCAGGATAACCTCAATTCCTAAAGACAAACACATGCTCAGTAGTCATCCTAGACCTGCTGATTGAAAATCGAAGGGATTGCAGTCACATAAAGCTGTTTTGAGAAGAGGCCCTTTGATTCTGATCTGCAACACTAATTTAGAGCTTCTTCCCTAAAGATAAGGAATCCTTAGAATAAGTCTCCATTCAAAAAATTTATTTACCAATTTTTGAATTAATCTTTCTCTTCCAGGCTTATCCTGAATATTTAATTACTTACCAGATTGTAAGGCCTGAAGGTATGGTTGATGGGTAAATAGTTGTTTTAGGAAACTAGCACCACCGAACCTAAAATCATCTAAGCAGCTGGTGGCCTCGTAAGTTTTACTCCTTTGCTGAGAAAAATCATCTTGTCCACAACCCTGTGGCAAAAGGTTAAAAATGTGAAAGGGTTTTAACATTCTGACTTGATAAAGCTTTAATAATGTACAGTGTTTTCTAAATATTTCCTGTTTTTCAGCACTTTAACAGATGCCATTCCAGGTTAAACTGGGTTTGTCTGTACTAAATTATAAACAGAGTTAACTTGAATCTTTTATACATTATACATTGATTCTAACAGAAACTGTAATTCCCCTCAACAGAACTCATTTTACTAATACAGTACTGTGTTCTTCAAAACACAGCATTTACACTGAATACAGTTTCATTTGTAAAACTGTAAATAAGAGCTTTTGTACTAGCCCAATATTTATTTACATTGCTTTGTAATATAAATCTACTGTTTTAGAATGGCAGCGGTTTACAAATTTTTTTCATACGTACTGCTCATCTGTACTTCATCTTGAATCATCATGATTGAGTGATCTTTGACGTTTGATTCCAGAGGCTGTGTTGAATTATTAGCAGACACCTTGTCACTTGGGAAAGATTGATCCCTCAGATTTAATTTGCTAATGGAAGCATTTATCTCTCATCAATAATCTTTCCCATTTAAGAACTTGTTTCATAAATACTCTGGGAGTTTAATTTGTGATAACTTTGTATGTATAACACACATTCCAAAGAGCTCTTAACTATCACGGTCCTGATTATTACAGACACTTCTTTACAAGCCTCACACTCTGGGTTTCACATGGAAAATTTTTCTTGTTATTTTGTGAAAATTAGAGCAAGAGCTTCTGTTTTTTAGAGAACAATTATAGTGTTGTTTTCATGGAATGTAAATAGGAGGTTGAATTTCAGATGTGGGAAGGGTAATCCTGAAATTTTTCGAATCTGTTCAAATTACCTTAAATTTAAAGGGAAAAAAATAGCAGATGGGAGTGGGTAGTTTTTCTCCTGTTCTTTTTCTTTGGCCTTACTGTTTCGTGTATAACCAGTTTATACACCATAGGTAAGCTCAACCCAAAACCATGACACGTGGGTGTCCCAGTTCTCTCCTGGCCTGCTGAATAGGCAGGTGCCATGAGATGGGTGCTTCCGCTTCTGGGTCGCCTCACTGTGACATGTTACACCCACTTGGAAATACACTCTCTGCATCGCCTGGTGACCAGGCTTGTTTGGCAGCTGTGGAGGGGAATACCATCCCATAAAATGCCATTCCTACTTTTTAAGGTAAAACTACTTTTCCATGAAATATATTAACGCATCTTGGTACAGAGACATGAGTTACAGCTTGGCAATCTGTTGACTCTCGTTCTCTTGGAAGTCAAGGCAAGATTGCTACCCACTTAAACCTCTGTTAATGGGGCTGTTCCTATTCAGAATCTCTCTGTACCAATTCACATTTATTTTACATTTTATTCAGTCTCTAAATTAACTGGGCCTTTGCAGTAATTTGTACATAAAGTGCTAGAAAATCATGTTTCTTATCTTGAGTAAGAGTTATTCACAGTAAATGCATATCTGGAGTTGTTTCTATTGATGTAAATTGTGATCATTATTTAAGAGGTCAATTCCTGACCATAAAGTGCTTTTTATACAGCTCTCTAATAATTGCAAATACGATCCTAAAGTCGTTTCTTGGAATACAAATGGAGTATGCCAAATTTTATATAATTTTTCAGGTTCTGGAAGCTTCCAGGTTTTATAATTAGAAGATAATGAGATGAGTTAGTGGAGTTTATATTTACATACCTTCTCTCTCAACATTTAGCTCGTATTGCTCGCCCTATGAGTGAATCTGGAATTGCTTATCATGTAAAATCATCGTGGTCTATGAGTTTACGATTTTGCAGCCTGTGTTGTTTCATCTAATTCATTTCTTAATTAGTGTGTTGCTTTTCTATGAATGATTATATTGTGGTTAATATGTTAGCATGGCATATTTCAGATAG
This sequence comes from Bos grunniens, assembly GCF_055505025.1. Taxonomy (NCBI): domain Eukaryota; kingdom Metazoa; phylum Chordata; class Mammalia; order Artiodactyla; family Bovidae; genus Bos; species Bos grunniens. Next base: position 13,764,554 of record NC_141190.1, read on the forward strand.
CTTTTTGTTAGGAGCTTAGGGGTGGGGGGGGGGACTGGGGATTTCTTTGATGTTTTTGCATGAAATACTTTATGATGATGGAATTGCTTTTTCTTTTGTCTTCTGATTTTTTTAAAGAGATTTAACTTTTTGTGTGAGTAGTACTATTGTATCCATCTTGAGTGTCTTGTACTGTATCACATTCCATACCCTCATTTAATTCTTAATAAACTGTTCACTTGTTTTTCTTGGTAGCATGGTAATTACTGGAATAGTATAAATGTATTGAATGGTCTTTGAAAAAAATGAATCAAGATTACAATAAACCACAATTGCAGGAAAATAATGTAGTTTTGAGTCTACTAGTGATAGACACTGCAGTTTAAAATTTGAAATACTGAACGCTGTGACCATACCTCCTCAGATGCTTTAAGATGAAAGTAGCTGTCATATGCTTTTAGACATTTAGTCCACCCAGCATAAGTTTTGGCAAACCTTCAAGCTCTTGCCTGGAAAATCTGTATTTTTTTTTTTTTTGCCATGCTGTACAGCTTGCAGGATTTTAATTCTCCAACCAGGGATTGAACCCAGGCCCTCAGCAGTAAGAGAGCAGAGTCCTGACCCCTGGACCACCAGGGAATACCCCCAGGAAATCTGTCTTAACTTATAAAGAGGCATAGAAAATTTATGAGTTTACAAACCTTAAAGTTAGGGGTATTTATTACTCTTAAAAGAAAAATTATAATAAGATATATTTATTTTAGATTTCAGTATGCTGAATGTGTGTATGATCAGTTCCCTGCTTTCTATAATAAGAGAACAGTGGTGCAAATAACTCATAAGTCATTTAGCTTTGAAATACTTTTCAGCAGCTTTCTTACTGCTTGAGTTGGGATAATGTTAACGTGTCCGCGTGCTAGTTCCTAAGCATGTGCGATCCTTTCCTTTGCACGTTGATGAGGAAAGAAAATTTGCAATAAATTTCCCTGAGCTTTTATGATTAGTATTCCTGACTGGCCCTTTTCCTACTGTCCTGTCCTATTAGAGGAGTAGAGTAACAGGAAGCAAGTGGTGGTATACATTCTTCACCAGGAGAACTGTCAGATTTGTATAAAGTTAGCCTACTGAACCTGTACCCACCTCTACCTCCTCATGCTTTACTAGCTGAGGAAGACTGTGACCTAAAATCTTAATTATAGCTTCTTAGAAGGTTCTTGCTGTCCACATGCAAGCCATCATTGTCAGAAGTGTCTTCTCCACTTTGTTACCCATCCACAATTGTTGTCATCACCATCACAAAAGTCTGCACAAAGCCCTCCAGATGGTCTGCCAGTACACTGTAGAGCAGTGCTGTGTGAAAGTGACCTGTGGTTGGGGCTGGCCTGCAGCCTGTTTGTTTCCAGCCCATGGAGAGATGAAAACACAAATTGAGAGGAAACTTTGATGGCAGTTTGACATTGATGCAATGTTTTAAATTTCTTTTTTTTTCTTAAAGGCCACACCATGCAGCATATAAGATCTTAGTTCCCTAACCAGGAAATGAACCCACGCCTCCTGCATTGGGAGCACAGAGTCTTAACCACTGGACCATCAGGGAAGTCCCTTAAATTTCTTTACCTAAGATTTTGGTCTGCAACAAATTGGAAATTAAGAGGAAAACAGAAACTCTAGTCCCTCACAGATAATTTGAAAAGTAGAAGAAAAATAATCTGTTTGGTTTACCACTTAGACCCATCACTTAGCACATGCTGACACATAATAGTTCCTCAAACAAGTTTTACTTGAGTGAAAAGAGTTATTAAGTGATTGGGCTCTAGAGTCAGATGAATGTGGACTTGAATTTTAGCCTAGTCCATACTGACTGTACAACCTTGAACAAATTACAGTACTTATAGGTTTGTTGAGGAAACTAAATGATTTTCTGTATGTGCTAGTAAGTACTGTGACTGGCAAAAGCTGGTTATTGTAATTATATTATTATTTCCCTGAATTCCCAGGACCACTGGTTGGGTTTTTTCACTTGTCATGGGGCTACAGAACATAGAATTTTAAAACAAGCAAAGTTGATTGGCCACTGGTTCAGATGAAAACCTTTTTTTTCATCTTTGTTCAGATGAAACCTTAAGAAGCTCAAAATGTGAGGTATGTATGTCACTAGGTGGCTGAAGATCTTAGTTAGAAAATGACTCATAAAAGCACACAGACAGTACAGCAGCCTGGTTGGGGAAAGAATGCATACCCACAATCTTAACTGCATCATATTGTTACAGTACAGAAGAAACAAACTCCGCTCAGATGATCAGAAGTCCAGAACAGTCTATACTGAGTACAAATCAGCAGATAACAACCTTAGAGGTTTAGCACCCCCAAAACTTAATATAGGATAACTATGGAATAAGAATATTTAAAATGATTGACTGGGAGAGGAAAATATAAAAACCATTAGGAAAGATGACACTGAAAAAGGCAGAGTAGGTTTGAAAAACTAAGTCTTTTGGAACTAAAAAATGTGCAGTTAGTGAAAGTAAGAGCTTGGTGGACAGATTAAACCACAGATTGGGCATATGTGAAGAGAGAACTGGTAAACTAGAAGATAAATCAAGAAGGTACCCAGTTCTAACAGAGGAAGGGATGGGAAATAGGAAAAAGCTAAGAAGCCCGGAGAACAGGATGAGAAGATCCAACATAAAGAATAGGGGAGGGAAGGGGTTTGAGGGTTTTTTTTTTTTTTTCCCAGAATTTATAAAAGAGATATAGATCTTCAAATGAAAAGACATAACAAATATTTAGTGGTGAATAAAAACAAGTATGCTTCTAGACATATAATACAATTGCAAAAGACGAGAAAAATCTAAGCAACTAAAAAGACCTTACCTGCAAAGGAATAATTGCACTGGTAGCAGGCTTTCTCAATGGCAGCAGTATGGACCAGAAGGAAACAAAATAAGTTATAAATGATGAAAAGAATGGGTGATAGCCTTGAGTTCTATACAGAGATAAGTTAGCGTTCAAAAGAGAGGCTGAAAAACACATTTTCAGATTTTGCTGTAAGAGCTCAGGGTTGTTAAGGAAAAAAGGCAGTTGAATCCAGAAAGGAAGGAATGGACTGCAAGAAGCCTGGTGAACAAAGAAATTGGTAAACAGACTGAAATTACACTTGTGTAAAACGAGAAGAACTTTATTAACTGATACGGAACAATCTTCAAGATATAATAAATGAAGAAGCAAGAAGTTGGCAACTGTGTTTGATTTGTTACTCTCATTTGTATAAACTAGGAAGAAGCACAATATACATTAGCTGCTTTATGTGTAAAATGCCTACAGGGTACACACAAACTATTGGGAGGACACCTGGGTGCCAGGGGACAGAGTTTGTTTAAAGACAGTTTTTACTGTATATTCTTTTATTCTTTATGAGTTTTCTAGCAGGACTATAATCACTTAAAGTAGAAATAGAACTGGAAAGGTGGGGGAGGAAAGGTAAAAGAACACTCCAACAAAAATGGGGACCTTAAGTGACATACTTTTTTCTCTCCCAAAACGTATGAAAGAATCTAGAATGAGTAAGAAATAATCTGTAAAGAGCTAAGAATGAGCAGGACCTTCCTGAAGAGTAAAAAAAAAAAAAAAAACAGGAGGACCAGAGGTCAAGAATAGCATTAAGGCTGTAGTAATTAATAATAATGGTACAGGGACATACTCATCTAACCAACTGAACAGAGAATAAATGGGATTTTTATATACACCAGAGGTAGCGTTACAGATCATGTGGGAAGAAGGAACTGTTCAGTAAATTGTATGAAACAACTGGCTATGCATATGGGAAAAAAAATGTGTATCTAGATGCATACACAAAATCAGTTCCAGATGGATTTTATATAGGGCTTGATACGAAAATCAAAGTATTTTAAATGTTAAGAAAATATAGAAGACTTCCTGATTGGGGTAACAAAGAGCTTTTAACTGAGCTTCAAAGAAGATGTCATCCTAAAAGAAAAGATTGTAAGTGTGACAGTATTAAAATTAAGAACATCCTTGTTATCAAACGATTTCTGTAAAGAGGCAGGTCACAAAGTGGGAGAAAATATTTGCAGTACATTTAAAGGGCAAAGGATTCATACCCAGAATATATTAAACTACAGAAAAAGTGAGTTAAAAACAGGCATTTCTCAAAATGGGCGACCCTAGTGGCTACTGAGCAGTCAAAAAAATGCTTAGACGTATTGGTAATCAGGGAAATTGAAATTAGGTAACATGTAATACCATTTTACACCTGCTGAAATTGACAAAAATTAAAAATTTGACAATGCAAGTGTTAGAGGATGTGGATATCTTACTGCTGTGGGTCTGAGTGCTTTGAAAAACAACTTGACATTACCAGTAAAATGAAGGAGTCTACTTCTGGGTATATAAAGAGGAAACAAAAAGAAAATGATGTTGCTGCTGCTAAGTCATTTCAGTCGTGTCCGACTTTGTGCGACCCCATAGACGGCAGCCCACCAGGCTCCCCTGTCCCTGGGATTCTCCAGGCAAGAACACTGGAGTGGGTTGCCATTTCCTTCTCCAAAGCATGAAAGTAAAAAGTCACTCATGAAAGGGAAGTAGCTGAGTCGTGTCCGACTCTTGGCGACCCCATGGACTGCAGCCCACCAGGCTCCTCCGTCCATGGGATTTTCCAGGCAAGAGTACTGGAGTGGGGTGCCATCGCCTTCTCCAAAAATAATGTTATGTAGGAATAAAATAAGACTGGCACAAATAGAATACTATATGCCATTCCTGGACAGAAAAGTTTAGTATTATAATGATTTTGGTTCTCCTTAAATAGGTATATACATTTGCCATGACCTAATAACATATTATGACTTCCCTGGTGGCTCAGACGGTAAAGCGTCTGCCTACAATGCGGGAGACCCAGGTTCTATCCCTGAGTCGGGAAGATCTGGAGAAGGAAATGGCAACCCACTCCAGTATTCTTGCCTGGAAAATCCCATGGACAGAGGAGCCTGGTAGGCTACAGTCCATGGGGTCGCAAAGAGTTGGACACGACTGAGCAACGTCAATGTCAATAACATACTGGATTTACGTACACACATTACTATATATAAAATAGATAACTATTAATGATAAGAACCTGCTGTATAACACAGGGACCTCTACTCAGTACCCTGTAATGACCTATATGGAAATGGAATCAAAAAAAGAATGGATACCAACTCCAATATTCTTGGGCTTCCTTTGTGTGGCTCAGCTAATAAAGAATCCACCTGCAGTGCAGGAGACCTGGGTTTGATCCCTGGGTTGAGAAGATCCCCTGGAGAAGGGAAAAGGTACCCACTCGAGTATTCTGGCCTGGAGAATTCCATGGTTTACAGTCCATGGGGTTGCAAAGAGTCGGACACAACTAAGTCACTTTGACTTTCACTTCACATATATGTATAACTGATAACTTTGCTGTACAGCAGAAACTAACACAACATTGTATATCAACTAGACTCCAAAATTAATTTAAAAAATAACAACCCTTTCGAGGGAAAGGGTGGGAAACTGCACACTGATTCTAAAGCTACTGTGGGAAGGGAAATGTACAAGGAGTCATAAAAAGTTGCTGAGAAGATTTCTGAAAGGCTGCTAGCCGTATCACTTATTAAAAATATTTTAAAACTTACTAAGACAGTATTACTGGCACATAAACTAATCACTGAAATGAAATACAGAATCCAGAAATGGTCTGAAACCTACAGTATATGGTAAAGGTAGGATATTGTGAAACTGGCAAAGATAATTGTCTTGGCACCCATCTGGACAAAATAAGTTGGACCCTTGTTTCTTACATCAAAATACCTCAGTTGAGTCAAGTATATAATGATAGAAAAATGGAACTACAAAATTACAAGAAGAAAAACATAGGACAGTGTTGGTATAGTAATGCCTTTCAGTTATAACAAAATCCAGAAGTTCTGGAGAGAGAGATTAAGTCCAACTTCACAAGTTTTGTCTGCAAACAAAGTTAAAAGATAAATGGCAGAATGTAAGAAATGTTTACAGCATACAAGGAATTTACATTAAATGTTTGAAAATCAGGAATCAACACCAACAACCTAATAGGAAATGAGCAGTATAAAGAAAATTAAAACAGCATTTACAAAAGAGAGATACAGCTTAACTATATACTGCAATACCAATTTTCACCTCCTACTAGTAAACAGGGAGGAATATTCAAAGTATTTAACACTGAGGCACTGGCCAGTCAACAGACTGAAAACTGCTTCTGCCTGGTGTTAGTCCTTTAGTTGCTGGATTTGGGGAAGTTGTGGAGGAACCAGAGCCTGTGAGAAAAAGAGCACTTGGGATTGGGGCCAGCAGCTAGTTACCCGTGGGTACAGAAGGATGCTGAGAGCAACTAGTAGAGTTCCACTGGTGGCGGAGAATGTCTCTTGCTTCATTGAGAAACAACATCTAGAAGGAAACTGGAGCAATACTTGTCCAAATTTTAAATGGGTGTACCCTTTGAGTAACAGGACCTGTGATAAGGAGATACATTGCAGCATTACTTGGGAAGACAAAGTTATGAAAAGCTCATCTCTCCATCAGTAGGGGACTGGTTAAATTACATCCATATACTAGAATGTCTGGAATCATGAAGAGAATGAGCCAGACCTACATGTACTGATCAAGATAGATTATGGAGTGGAAAAAAGAAAAGGTTCCGAACTATGTGGATAATAAGTTACTGATGTAAAATATAGAGAAGAAATATTAACACAAAAGCATATTTGTGCTAAGAAAGAGATCTGGGTGGCAGGAGATTCAGGGGTAGAATGAGAGTGAACTTTGCATCTTGTATTTTAGAATTTTGTACTTTGTGCCCTCATTTAAAAATTTGTTTAAAGATGAGATTTGAGTTAAATAATATCTAAGTGGTTTTTTTTTTTTTATAATCTGTATAAGTCTGCAAAAATGTGACCAAAACAGAACTAGGAAATCCCCCCAAGACGTGGGGATGAATTGGGGGATTGGGATTGACATACATACACTGCTGCTGCTAAGTCACTTCAGTTGTGTCCAACTCTCGTGTGACCCCATAGATGGCAGCCCACCAGGCTCCCCCGTCCCTGGGATTCTCCAGGCAAGAACACTGGAGTGGGTTGCCACTTCCTTCTCCAATGCATGAAAGTGAAAAGTGAAAGAGAAATCGCTCAGTTGTGTCCGACTCTTCGCGACCCCATGGACTGCAGCCTTCCAGGCTCCTCCGTCCATGGGATTTTCCAGGCAAGAGTCCTGGAGTGGGGTGCCCTCTACTGTGTATAAAATAGACAACTAATGAGAACCTACTGTACATACACTACAGGGAACTCGGTGTTCTGTAGTGACGTAAGAGGGGCTATATGCATACGTGTAACTGATTCACTTTGCTGTACAGCAGAAACTAACACAACAATGTAAAGCAACTATACTCCAATAAAGATTAATTCAAAAAATTCCTCAAACCTGCTCTGCCATCAGTCTTCATCATGAAAGTCCTTTCCATTCTTCTAGTTGTCAGTCCTCTTCCCCTCACTGCCTACTTCAAGTCAGTTGGCCTCCCTGCTTTGCACCCTTGTCTGCTAGCAGCCTCTCCCTGACCCCACCCCCACATCTCTTTGTCTTCCAGTTCGGGAGCCACAGAGATCCTGTTGAAGCATAAGTCAACTGTGTCACAGAACTGCAGTGCCTCCCCATTGCACAGAGTAAAAAGCTGAAGTCCTTAAAATGCCCAGCTTGACCCTTCGCGACCTGCTGCTGCACCCGTGCTGCTGTTTCCCACTCTATTCCTGGCCACTCCAGCCTTCTTAGCGTGGGTGTCCCCACCCTCAGATCCTTGGCAGGGACTGTTTGGCAGCTCAAATGCTCTCCCCCAGCATTCTCCATGATTCATTTCCCCCATTTCCTGGTTGTTCAGATGTCACCTTCTCAGGAAGTTGCTCCAGAACCACCTTATTTGAAATGCCATTGCATACTCCCCCTTCTCCAACTCACTCCACATCCTCCTTGCCCTGCTCTAGTTTTCCCTATTAAACTGACATTCTAGATGATGTAATTAACATTTATTCCTGGTCTCCCCACACTGAAAGGTAAACTTCACAAGGGTGGATTCCATCAATGCAGCACCAGTGCCTCAAACAGTCCCTGGCACATAGATGTGCTCAATAAACAGTTGTTAAGTGAGTGAATTGGCTTATATGAGCTTCACTCGTTCTTTTAAGTCTGTATTGTGTGTGCATTAGTGGCTCAGTCATGTCTGACTCTTATGTGACCTTATGGACTGTAGGCTGCCAGGGTCCTCTGTCCATGGAATTCTCCAGGCAAGAATACTGGAGTGGGAACATCCCAGGCGGTTCAGTGGTTACAGTTTTGCCTTAAGTGCAGTGAGCGGTTGAGGTTTTGATCCCTGATGGTGGAGCTAAGATCCCACATGCCTTGGGGCCAAAAAACCAAACATTAAAAAAAAAAAAAAAAAAAAAACAATGTTGTAACAAATTCAGTAAAGACTTTATTTAAAAAAAAAGAATACTAGAGTGAGTTGCCTGGAGAAGGAAATGGCAGCCCACTCCAGTACTCTTGCCTGGAAAATCCCATGGACATTGGAGCCTGGTAGGCTACAGTCCATGGGGTCACAAAGAGTTGGACACGACTGAGCGACTTCACTTTCACTTTTCACTTTCATGCATTGGAGAAGGAAATGGCACCCCACTCCAGTGTTCTTGCCTGGAAAATCCCAGGGACGGGGGAGCCTGGTGGGCTGCTGTCTATGGGCTTGCACAGAGTCAGACACGACTGAAACGACTTAGCAGCAGCAGCAGAGTAAATTGCCATTCCCTTCTCAAGCCTACTCACCATTAAATGAGGGGCTTCCCAGGTGGCACTAGTGGTAAAGAACGCACTTGCCAATGCAGGTTCACTCCCTCAGTCAAGATCTCCTGGAGGCGGCCATGGCAATCTGCTCCAGTATTCTTGCCTGGAGAATCCCATGGACAGAGGAGCCTGGCATACTAGTCTATAGGGCCACACAGAGTCAGACCCGACTGAAGTGGCTTAGCACGCACCATTATATGAAGAAATGGCTAGTGGCATTAGCAGCAGCAACAATAACAAGTTATTTATCAAATCCATTACTGACAACACCAGTAATGATAGTTATCATTTTTTAAATTTACCACCCATAATAATACCAAAAATCACAGTTATCAACTCACCATCAGTTCTATCAGTAACCACAATTAACCATGTGTTAAATGTCTGTATCATAAACCAGATAATCCCACATGAAGGGAACTGGAGCTCCAGAGTTAAACTTGCCCAAAACCATGGCAGGTAAGTTTTTTCCGATTTCCTTTCGCCTGTTTTCTGCAACCCTCCAAAGATGCTGTGCTCTTGGCAGCCAGTAAATCAGCCTGGGGGAGACAGGAGTTTCTCATCTAGGTTCTGGAAATATCACTGGTTGCCTCTACCGTGTGGAGACGCAGAGCAGGTAGGTCTTTGCTGGTACTTTGTAAGTTTCAGTGGAATTAACTGCTGTGTGCCTCTCCTGGAACCAGCTCTCCTCCTCACCCTAGTTGATGTGCAGAATCTGTCAGAGGAGCTTTATGACTCTGAAGGCAGAAAACTGCCAGCATGCCTTCAAAGAGGCTTGAACCTAGAAGGAAATTGAAATTCCAACTGCTTCCCTCATTGCCTCCCCTCTTGAAACAGATACTGGAAAGGATGTTTTTATTTAGAATTTCAAGTCCGTCCCAATTGTGAACTGACCAGTTGGAGGAACAGATGGATTCTAGATGAAGCTGTAATCTGGAGGTTGAAAGTGATTTATTAGTTTCTTCCCTACCTTTGTTAAGAGAAAATACGGGGATCTCTTCTGGGGCAATGTTCTGTCCCAGAAAGAGGAGAATGTTTCTGTTCTGACCACTAAATAAAGGGAGAATGAATCTAGACAGAAACGACCTCCGTGATGTTTAGTAGATTTCAATATAAAAAGGCTAGCAGATTCCCTGGTAGCGAAATTAGTTTGTGTTTACTGACAGGGATTAAATAATCTGACAGGAGTCTCTGCAGGCAGTTGTTTGGGAACAAGATAGATCCATCTGTGTGCAAAGAATAGTGAATGAACGAGGATCATGGCTCAGTGGGCAGGCGGGGCATAGGGGAGACCACCAGTCCAGATCATCAGAAGTGCGTATTTCCCACAGTTTTGTTCCTTTGTGTCAAACATGAGAGGCTGCTTTCCAGTCCGCCACATACAAAGCTCTTTATTGGACTTTATTGAGGCACTGTCCGGGCTGTTTTACTCCAACTGCCAACCTCAGAAGGCGTTTTGCTTGATGGCATCTGGCAGCTCAGCTTTGCCCCCAAGTAGATTTATGAGCTGTGAGCATTCCTGATAGGATTAGAAGGTCAGAGACATGCCCGCATTTGCTTACCTCCCTCATGCAGGGCACCATCTCTGTGTCCGCCCGGCCCTCCGGGGAGGGGTTCCGAGAGGAGTAGGAGGTGACACCCACAGCCCTCTCCGAGCTGGCAATACAAGGGGAGATTCTAGATGCTATTTGGCATTTAACGTGTTGTAATGGCAGCATCTCTCTGATCAAGAGGTTGAGCTCTTTCAGGGCTGGATACTCATCCATGACTCCCTCTGGAGAGATAGAGCCAGTATCGTCTGGGGGTTGGGGTGAGGGGGATTGACGATTCCAACCTTCCTGACCAGTACTGGGCGTGGACCTTAAAACATTTCAGTAATTTTAATTACTAATTGTTTTGCTTGTAGCGGTAAAGCACATTCACTGTAGAAAATTTGGGAAAGACTGTAAGATACAGCTAAAAATTGTCATCCTATTATTTTTTTTTAATTTTATTTTAATTTTTAAACTTTACACAATTGTATTAGTTTCGCCAAACATCAAAATGAATCCATCACAGGCACACATGTGCTATTACTTATAAACACACATCCTATTACTTATAAACAGCTTGCCACTAACATTTTAGTGTGTTTATTTACAATCTGTTCTCTATGCATATAGATAGGTAATTTGTTGGTTTTAATAAAGTCAGATCATATTATTTAACCTGAATCTTTTAATGTTATAGACAAAGTATAACTCCTCTTGGAAAAGCGTTCTAATGGCTGCATCTTGTTTCATCATATAAAGTATCTCAACTTAGGTTGCATTACCCAAAGTAATATGTTTTCCTTGAGGCGACAGTGTGCACAAACAAGTGTGTTACACACAAACAAGATGTGGTATCAAGATTTTCCCCCGTGAATTCACACTACCTGATACTAAAATATACTCAAGGCTATGATAATTAAAATATGTGCTGTTATTATAAGAAGAGATGGTTAAAGTTATCCAAAGAATGAAAATGGTATTTCCAATCCATAGGGAAAGAATGAATTATATAGAATGAATTATATCTTCCTAGTAGAAGAAATTAACTAACTAAGGAAAAATAAAGTTAGATATTTTGCATCATAGTCTAGAATAAATTCCATGTGGATCTAAAAAATACTTTTTAGAAATAGAACTAAAAGGTGATAAAGGTGAATATATAATCTCAAGACAAGTATAAGAGCAAAAGTTGTAAATCAAAAGACACGATTACGTTTAAAATGTTTAATTTTACATGTAAAAATTAGATATAGACAAAATAGAAATATGATGGGAAAAAGTTCACTAGGATTAATAAAATGAAAGAGTTAATAAAATGAATGAAAGTTAAAATAAATTTATATCAGTTTTTTCTATCAAATTGTCAACTTTTTAAGAATGATGCTCTGTGGTGGAGGAGCTAAAAATAGGTATTCTTGTGGACTGCAGATGGGAATGTGCATTGGTACAACCTCTCTGGAGATTTATTTGTAGATCTGTGAATCATAAAACAGCATTTTCCAGCCTTTTCAGAGATTGAAAGAAATAATAAATTCCACTTATTGTGTGGTGTTACATAACAGGCTTTTTACTGAAATAACCATTAATTTTCATAGCAGACCTTGAGGTTTTATCTATAATGATCTCATTTTCTAGATGAGGAAAGGGAGTTAAATATTTGTCAGCTGTATGTATTTCATTGTTCTGACGCTAGTTCCCGTGTGTTTTTTTCTTTTGACCTGATTAGACCCCAATACAGATAATAAAAGCATTAGCCCCCACTCCCCCAAATAAAGTTCAAAGGAAAATCCTCATTCACAGTTCTTCATTTGCCTTCTGAAGTCTTCAGAGCTGCCCACTGGTGAGAGTGTGCGGGGAGTGATACTCCGCACTGTGAGACCCACTGACTACGGTCATCATCGCAGCACCACATACCCATTCAGGCCCCAGTCATAGAGACAAGGAGTGGGTGGTAGAAGGTTATCTGTGTAGTTGAAATTCCACAGGAGCCCTCTAAGGAGTGGATGGAAGGCAGGAAATGCTATGAGAATAACCCTGTGAGTTAAGAAGCTTGGAGAATACTTAATTCCCCAGGACTGCCACCAAGATATTTCATCCCATCTCATGAATAAGCCCTGATCTAATGTGCATCCAGAGTTGACAGCCACGATGTTTGATCCCTTGTTCAACTGCCTTTCCAAATTGGCTACCAACTCCATATAGACAGGAACCACGTCAGTGTTATTCATGACTGTCTTCCAGCATCCTGCCCAGTGCCATGGACATATGTTTGAGGTGAGTGTAGTGGTATTCCCGGGAGTTCATTGATTCAAGGCCTGAGTGGATTTTCTGGGGGATGCTGAAGGTTCTGAGACCCAGTACAGTTCAGTCACTCAGTCGTGTCTGACTCTTTGTGATTCCATGGACTGCAACACACCAGGCCTCCCTGTCCATGACCATCTCCTGGAGCTTGCTCAGACTCAGGTCCATCAAGTCCATGGTGCCATCCAACCATCTCATCCTCTGTTGGCCCCTCCTCCTGCCTTCAATCTTACCCAGCATCAGGGTCTTTTCCAATGTCAGTTCTTCGCATCAGGTGGCCAAAGTGTTGGAGTTTCAATTTTAGCATCAGTCCCTCCAATGAATATTTAGGACTGATTTCCTTTAGGATTCACTGATTCCTTTAGGATCATTTATCTTGCAGTCCAAGGGACTCACAAGAGTCTTCTCAACAACACAGTTTAAAAGCATGAGTTCTTCGGCATTCAGCTTGCTTTATGGTCCAACACTCACATCCATACATGACTATGGGAAAACCATAGCTTTGACTAGAGGGACAATTTGAGCCAAGTTTGGAGATAACCTGGAGGAAGCAGGCGAAGATGGCACGTGATAGGTGACCAGGGTATCTGGGGGTTTTAACAAGGATTAGGGGCTGGCTCAGCCAACCTTAAGTTTGAGAAGACTGATTGAGTGTGAAAGGCAATTATTTATCCCTTGAAGGACTTGGGATGTCATCTGTATGAGGGAAGTGGGGTGTGGGGCCAGTTAAGAGTTTGCAATTGAGAAAAGCTGGCCAAGCCTAGGGAACTGTTGAGATAGACACCCATGTATAGAGCTGTGCTTATGCTTTCCTATAATTTCAATCACAGAATTGTGCTGTAAATCAGAGTTCTGGTGGCTCCAGCAGTCGGGGAAAGGCCCAGGGAAGATTGATGAGAATTGAGTAAGGGCGGTAGGTAGGAGAAAGGGGGATAAATAGCGTGGGACAGTTCTGAAGACTAGGATGCTAGAGGAAAGAGATGCTGCCTTGGATGTTATGCAAATCACTGTTTGAAAGGATGCAGGGAGGCCCAAGGGCTGCCTTCTTTAAAAAAGTTGTTCTGGCCCAGAACCAAAAACATAATGGCCATGCTGGGATAAAGGAGGGGGAAGTCAAAGAGTAATTTTTATAGGTTCGTTCATTTTAAACCATGAACTGTTTAATTTGTGGTGCAAGGCTAAGGACTAGACTCAAGAGCTCACAGGAACTGCAAACCAAAGTGAAACCCTCCTGGGTCTTGTCTGTGTGACAAGCTACCAAAAGTGATTCTTAGCAGAATCACCGGGGCAATCTGCAGGTTAAAAATAGTCTTCCCAGTGCTGCCCCAGATGGTGATTTTGGGAAGATCCAGGTGAGGTCTAAAAATCCATATTTTTCATGAGATCTGAGGGTGGTTTAAAAAGAGCTACTGATGGTGAGCCTGCTACCTAATACTAATGGTACTGAATACAGTGAGTAGAAAGAGCACTGTAAGTCAGACAGGTTCAGGGGCAGCTGTTCCCTACAGGGCACTCACCCTAAGCCTTAGTTTCTCACAATCTTAATTGTGGGCAGCAGGAAGAGGGGGGCGGAAGATCATGTGTGCCTTGCCAACCTCACAGGGTGGCTGTGAGGCTCAGATGAGGTCATGTCAATGAAAACACTTGGCAGATTATAGACTGCATATAAACGGGAGGAGGCGTTCCCTCACTGTGCTCAAGAGAAAAAAGATCTTTGGAAGAGCCTGATTGATTTTCAGGGCTTAGCAACAGCTCCCAGCTACCCTTGGGAAGCCTGCTGCAGAATCCACACTTGTTTTCCTCCATTCCTTCTCCTTCCCTGTCCATGGGCTTTGCCTGGAACTGGCTTCATTCCAGGTCAGCTTCCACTTTGCACAGATTTATGCTGATTGATTGGTTTCAGAGACTTGGTCTCTTTATTGCATCACGTACGGGACAACTAATGAAAAGAGTGCTCTCTCCAGACCATTCCCAGCCCTGATTGAGGAGCACCTTTGTGACTTGAATCTAGGTCACAGGGATTGTTAATCCCATGGGGACACAGTTGCAACCTGTACTTGGAGGGGGGAGGGGTGGGGACTGGAATAGCACCCAGCCCTTCAATTTAGTTCATTTCAGTCACTCAGTCATGTCAGACTCTTTGCGACCCCATGAATTGCAGCACGCCAGGCCTCCCTGTCCATCACCAACTCCCAGAGTTCACTCAGACTCAATCCATCGAGTCAGTGATGCCATCCAGCCATCTCATCCTCTGTCATCCCCTTCTCCTCCTGCCCCTAATCCCTCCCAGCATCAGAGTCTTTTTCCAATGAGTCAGGTCTTCGCATGAGGTGGCCAAAGTACTGGAGTTTCAGCTTTAGCATGATTCCTTCCAAAGAAGTCCCAGGGCTGATCTCCTTCAGAATGGACTGGTTGGATCTCCTTGCAGTCCAAGGGAGTCTCAAGAGTCTTTTCCAACACCACAGTTCAAAAGCATCAATTCTTCGGTGCTCAACTTTCTTCACAGTCCAACTCTCACATCCATACATGACCACTGGAAAAACCATAGCCTTGACTAGACGGACCTTTGTTGGCAAAGTAGTGTCTCTGCTTTTCAATATGCTATCTAGGTTGACCCAGCCCCTCAGGGGAAAAAAAAAAGTTCATATTCTGTGGTAACTGATCTACTGAAAACACTGCCTGCCTCAGTCTGGATTACAAGAGGCTTTCTTTCCCCCTCCCTTTTAAGTGCCCTGGGCTCCCCAGCTGGCTCAGTAAAGATTCCACCTGCTAATGCAAGAGATCCAGGTTCGATCCCTGGGTCAGATCCCTGGGTTGGAAAGATCCCCTGGAGAAGGGAATGGCTACCCACTCCAGTATTCTTGCCTGGGAAATCCCATGGACAGAGTAGCCTGACAGTGCAGTGGAGTCTCAAAAGAGTCCCACGCAACTGAGCACACAGGCACAGCATGCAGGCATGGAACTGCCACTTATATCAGTCAGTCAGTTCAGTCGCTCAGTCATGTCTGACTGTTTTCGACCCCATGGACTGTAGCACACCAGGCTTCCCTGTTTGTCACCAACTCCCAGAGCTTACTCAAACTCAGCCCATTGAGTCAGTGATGCCATCCAACCATCTCATCCTGTCATCCCCTTCTCCTCCCACCTTCAGTCTTTCCCAGCATCACAGTCTTTTACAATGAGTCAGTTCTTCACATCAGGTGGCCAAAATATTGGCGTTTCAGTTTCAGCATCAGTCCTTCCAATGAATATTCAGGACTGATTTCCTTTAGAATTGACTGGTTTGATCTCTGTTCGTTTGCGAGTCATTTATATAACAAGAGGTAAATTCCAAGAGGGTATTTCATGCCCAGGTAGAATAGCATCTCAGAGAATGCTTAGCTAGGAGAGCTTGATGGGCAAATCCTGCTCCTAGAGCAGCGGGCAGAGAAAGTGGCCCCTGGGTGGAAGAGCCCTAGCTTCTGCTCCGCATGGTTTACCTCCACTCACTTGGAGGAATATTCTTTCCAGTGGCGGCCTCCTCAGGTTTTTCTTGACAGTTCATGATTAATGTACCCATAACAGCAGACGTGGTGCTTTTTTTAGTAAAAAGGGGACAGCCATTTTCAAGATAGAAACAGTAATCCTGTAACTTGTCTGAAGTCAAAGTGTTAGTTGCTCAGTCGGGTCTGACTCTTTGCAGCCCCACTGATTG
This sequence comes from Bos grunniens, assembly GCF_055505025.1. Taxonomy (NCBI): domain Eukaryota; kingdom Metazoa; phylum Chordata; class Mammalia; order Artiodactyla; family Bovidae; genus Bos; species Bos grunniens. The sequence goes on from NC_141190.1 coordinate 13,780,952, forward strand.
TAGGCCACCAGGCTCCTCTGTCCATGGGATTCTCCAGACAAGAATACTGGAGTGGGTTGCCATGTTCTTCTCTAGGAGATCTTCCTTACCCAGGGATCAAACCTAGGTCTCCTGCATTGCATGTGGATTCTGAGCCACCAGGGAAGCCCAACTGTTGCCTGAAGTCACTCAGTTGTGTCTGATTCATTGTGACACCATGGACTGTAGCCTGCCAGGCTCTTCGTCCATGGGATTTTCCAGGCATGAGTACTGGCGTGGGTTGCCATTGCCTATGAAGTGACAATTACACATTTCCCCCCCAATTGTCAGAATGTTGCATTTTACCTTGTCTTTAAGGGAGGACCTACCATTGTAAGTTTCAGACCCTAAGGAATGACAGCTGGCATTCTTTTGGAGTGCCTGATTTTCTTATACATCCAGATTTTGATTGGCTTTTTCTCCAATTTCAATACACATTTCCTGAAATGTGTACTAGAGGCAGGCGGTATAGAGGAGAATCTGGAAGTAAGAACAATGACTAACAACTACTACATGCCTGCTGGGCAAATGTTTTCCTTCAGGAAACTAAAAAATGTCAACTTCCCTCCATTTGTCTTAGTAATTCCCACAACTTTGCTGTACGTTGGGGTTACCTGGCTTTTAAAATACTTGTTAAAAACACTGTTGCCAGGTTCTCATCCCTAGACATTCTGATGTAATAGGAGTGTGACCTTGGCAATAGGGATTTTATGAAGCTCCCCAGATGACTTTTTTTTTTTTTTTTTACTGGGGCGGGGGTTGCGGGGGGCTGCTCTGGGTCTTAGTTGAGGCATGTGAGATACTTGGTTGCAGCATGTGAACTCCAATTTCCTGACTAGGCATGGAACCTGGCCCGGTGTTGGGAGCCTGAAGTCAGCCTCTGGACCACCAGGGAAGTCCCTCCCCAGGTGAGTCTATTGTCCACAAAGTTAGGGAACCACAGGCCCTACTTCATTCTTCAGATTTCAGCCCAGTATTTCTTCCTCCAGGGAGCCTTCACTGATTCCCCCTTTCTGTCACCTCCACACACATCCATGAGCCTGACCCAGTTGTATGTCCCTCCCATGGGCTCCTGCAGCACCTGGTACTTAACTCTTTCATAATTCTGGCCCCCTCATTCAGGGCTCTTCCTCAGGAATACTGGGAGATTCTGAAGGGCAAGGGTGTCCCACGCACTCTTGAATCGCCAGAGCCTGGGGCATTATGGGTTCCCTAAGTACTAGTTGAAGGAGTGAATTAATTTTCTATTTGGACATTTCCTTTTACTCATTCTGTACATGCCAGTTTACTTCCTCTAGTGATAATAAATGTCACTGTATTGCCCACTTAATCATACTTCCTCTAGTCTTCATGGTGGTTGGATAGGTGATAAAAATGAAGCATTCACGTTATTTTATGTTTTATATATTCTATAAAATTTTTTAGGAAATATAACCAGCTGAAGGTATCAAAAATAGTTATTACAAAAAGAATAATAGGTTTGGTGGAACACGATATATGAACATAATATTTTATTTTCATTTAGGTCTCTCTAGACTTAAAAACCGGTTCTGTTATTTTTTAAGTTTATGAGATGTGCTCTATAAAGTTAGACAAGGGCAAATAGAGAAAGGTCCCTTTTGTTTGGTTCATAGGGACTTAATGAAAGGGCGCGCACACACACATTTCTCAAATTGTAACACACTTTCTTTCCAAAATTCAGACAAAGGAACAGATCTGCAAACACAGGACCTGCTGTCACATCACGGAAGGAGTTAGATTACTAGGCTGGTCGACGACGGGGGCCTTCAGAACCCCGGTAATTGTCTTCATGTCTGTAGCCCAGCATTTCTAGATTCTGCGACGACGTCCTCAGACTTCTTAATGTCCTGCTTTGTAACCCCCGTCGGGCCTCGTGAATGGTGGTGAAGATAACGTGACTGCGGAGCGCAGGGTCGGCCCCGGGAGGGGCTGGGGGCCTGGCCAGTGGGAAGGTTGTATGCGGAGCCGAGACATCACCCCACCGGAATCAGACCATCGCCTCCATTCAGTGGCGGAATGTGGGCGGGCGTAGGATGCACGGGCCCCTCGGCCTGCAGTTAACCCTGTGCGCGCCCGCGGTGGAGCATTCCCAGGCGCGCACAATATGTCACCCGGGGTGTGGAGCATCCCTCGCTCCCAAGGACCATGCGTGGTACTTTGGTTTGCCAAATTTATTTTCCTCTAGATATACTCGTGGCTCTTTTAGTGTTGCCTTCTTTTTTCCCCCACTGTCATCATTTAATCACCATAGATATATTTCTCAGGACCACATTTTCTCACTGCAATTCAAATAATTTAGAAAACATTTTAAGATAATCATGGGGCTAGATTAGGGTTAGGGTTAGAAAAGTTGAAAATGTAATATAAGACAGATGAACGTTTCTCTACCCTTCATCTGCGTTCACCATTTGTTAGCGTTTTGCCATTAGCTTTATCATATATCTGCATAGAGGTTTCTCTCTCCTGAATTACTTACAATTTCAGATCTAACATTTTGCCCTGAAATAATTCACATGAAGGAATTGGCATAAGGACGTTTTTCTTCATAACCACAATACTGTTATCACACCTAAGATAATTAACTCTGCTTCAATAATGCCACTTAAAATAGAGGCCATATTTAACATTTCTCAATTGTTCACAAAATACCTTTTAACTAAATTTTTTAAAAATCCAAAATCCAGTAAAGTTTCATGTTTTGCGTTTGCTTTTTCCTTTTACAGTAATTATGTTATACAGTTGTTATTATTTTCAACCTCCCTGGCATATTTCTGCAGTTGACATTTGTGCACTGTGCCTAACAGTGCACTGTGGATCTTGACCATAGTCCCTTATGCTCTACGGTAGGTGCTTGTTGTTTATCCATCCTACACTTTATTTTTTAATCCTTACATCACTGAGAATGAATTACTAGTCAAGATTGTGAGAGAAAATATCCAAATGGAACTCACAGCAGGAAAAAAACTGAAGGAAAAAAGGAAATAGAACATTTTCAGAGTGATCTGTTTATTTGTTTAAACCCTAAACTGTAGGTTAAGACCATACAGAATGTGAAAAAATATATATAAATTCTTTAATGAATATTTAACTACTAAGTGCAGAAGTAATGACTAATCAAACCAATTAAAATTTTAGAAGAATTATCCCTTTTAAATCACAAATCAAAACCTCAAATGCTATTTTGGACTATTACCTGATAAAATTGCATCCATGAAGTCAGCAAGCTAGATGAAAAAGAGGAGCCCTCTGGAACTTTTGGGGGCGGGGGGGGAGTAAAGATCCTTGAAAATGACAATTACATCTTTCCAGCATGAAAATGTTCCTTGCATTACATTTTTTAAACTTAATTTTTAAAAAAATATTTTCTTGGCATGGCATGTAGGATCTTAGTTCCCCAACCAGGGATTGAACCTGCACCCCTTGCATTGGAAGCACAGGGTCTTAAACACTGGACCACCAAGGAAGTACCTTTTTGTTTTGTTTTGTTTTAGCCCTGCTATTCGGCATGTGGAAATCTTAGTTCCTCGATCAGGAATCGAACCTGTGTCCCTGCAGTGGAAGCACAGAGTCTTAACCACTGGACCACCAGGAAGTCCCACATATATGTGAAATCATTTTCTTTGATATTTACCAACTTTCAATCATATAAAAATTATAGTTTTCATATGTATATATTGAAATTTTTTGTTCAAAGGTATAGTTGAGACAGGAGGATAGACTAGTAGCTTGTGTCATGATTATTTACTATTCAGTATACAGTAAGTGGACTTCCCTCCACTGGAACTCCTGCTCCAGACTCTGCAACTGTTGGAGGAGGATCTAAAGAGAGAAATGCTACTTGGTGTGACGTCTCTGCCTAAATAATCCTCGTATTCCCATCCTTGTTTTCACAGCTCTGAGAACCAATTCCTTACCCCCGTAGCCTCCCCTGGCACATTTCCAAAGAAACTCTAGTGGGACAGACCTTCCTTCAGATGTGCTTCTGGGTTTAGCACAGCCTACCACTCCCTGGCGAATGGCACCCCACTCCAGTACTCTTGCCTGGAAAATCCCATGGACGGAGGAGCCTGGTAGGCTGCAGTCCATGGGGCCGCTAAGAGTCAGACGTGACTAAGCGACTTCACTTTCACTTTTCACTTTCATGTGTTGGAGAAGGAAATGGCAACCCACTCCAGTGTTCTTGCCTGGAGAATCCCAGGGACGGGGGAGCCTGGTGAGCTGCCGTCTATGTGGTCGCACAGAGTCGGACACGACTGAAGCGACTTAGCAGCACCGCTCCCTGGGGACCTAGCAGGGCTCTTTTCCTAGGGGTTAAGTGGGAACTTGGTTTGAGCAAAACCACACAGTGCAGGGGGCCTTTGATCCCCACCAGCTGTTCACCTGGGAGGTTAATAGGCAACCGTTGTTCCCCAACACATGCAGGGTTCAGACTTGGGAACCGGCCACCAACGCAAGTTCACAAACTCATTAACCCTTCTCTTAGAACTGAGCTCTCACTTTCAGTATTTAGCAAGGACCAGGAAAGACTATGAATTTCAACTAGGATCTAATGGCAAACTTTGAGATAAAACAATAGAATGATAAACAAAGAAACTTTTATGCTATTGATACAGAATTTTGTGAACAGGCATTCATTACCAAAATAACATACCAGTCCTGGAAATGGCAACCCACTCCAGAATCCCAGGGACGGAGGAGCCTGGTGGGCTGCCATCTACGGGGTTGCACAGAGTTGGACATGACTGAAGCAACTTAGCAGCAGCAGCAGCCTGTCTAAATGGTTATGTCTAAGTTATTTTCAAAATTCAAGAAGATCATTGACGTTAAACTATAGTTATAATTTCAATGGCAAATGAAACTTCATGGCAATTAAAAGAGAAGGCCTCCTCTACTATTTTGAACAAATTTACCATTAAACAGCCAGATTTTGAGGCTGCAGTCCAATGTCCTTGCTGGCCACTTCCAGCCCCTGCCTTCTTACATGCTACCATCTGGTCCTATGAGGCTAATTATCCCTCCTGCAAATAACTTCAGCTCTCCCAACTTCGGTCCACCCCCAGCCTTCCTAAGCCAGCCAACCTGCTTTCAGGCAAGCATGCTGTCATCTTGCACTGAGGTCCTCCTTCATTCTTAGTGACTCACTCAAAGTTTTTATAACGGTGTAGGTGCCAGCCATTCACAGTTACTCAAAGTGATTTCACCCTCCAGATTTTACTGAGGGTTTATGTTGTGGATTTTAATAGGGCTTTGCAGGAATATCCAGAGCCATCTAAGAAGCTGGTTGCCTACCCACATGGTGGAGACTGTTGGTGTGAGCTCAGGAATAAAAGATGTGACTGTCCTAACCAGCTTCCTCCTCTGGGGCACACTGCCAGCAATAAGTTTTCAAAGTACTCCAATCCTGTGTGTGTGTGTGTGTGTGTGTGTGTGTGTGTGTGTGTGTTCTTTTGCTTTGCCTTTTTAAATATAATTGAGAGCCCTCCCAAGCCTTGAGCAATAATCAGAAGGGAGAAGAGAGAGAAGGTAAAGAGCTGCCTCTAAATGCTGGGAAATATTTAATCCTTTGACATTCCCAAGGAGTACTGACACTTGATTAAATGTAAACTGACCTCTCACCCTTCTGGGGATCCCACACTAGTCTTCTTCCCTTCAACCTCTCTACCTACATCTTAAAATCAATGCATAAGGGCCCTCTCCCTGTCTCCCTGTGGAGAAGAATCATCCTCATTGTGATCATTATGTGTGGGAACAAAAGAACAGGCGGATCAAAGGTTTAGGGTACTCAGTGCAGCCAGGATCACATGACCACCCAGCTCAAAGGCGGCAACTGTCAACTGAAGTGCTGGTCCGTAGTTTCTGGCCTTTTATGGAGAAGAGTCCCTGTGGTTACCTAGAAACAGTGCCCTCACGTCATTTACATTGTTTTGCACTGTGCTACTGACAGTCCTTCGGGAGATTCTGTATTTAGCCATTTCAAGTTGTGCCCTTAATGAAAGCATTCTTTTCTTCTCTTCCTCTCTGAAACATACAACCCTGCACCTGTCTAGTCCCCAAATTCATTTTGATTTTCCTTTGGAACTTTAGAATCAGTCTACCCAGTTCTCACACCACAAAATCCTTTTGGCATTTTGTTGTTATCATGTTTAAATGTGTAGATTAGTTTACATTTTTTAATATTAAGCCTTCTTTAATAATAGTCATAATGACAATCCATATATGTTTTAATTTACTCAGGTCTTTCTGTTCTGCCCTCAAGTGTATTTCTGTGTTCTACATGTAGCTCTTGCATATTTTTTCATTGAGTTTATTCTTAGGTATTTTACCTTATGTGTGTGTGCTAGTCACTTAATCGTGTCCCAACTCTTTGCAACCCCCCCAGGCTACTCTGTTCATGGGATTCTCCAGGCAAGAATACTGGAGTGGGTTGCCATTTCCTTCTCCAGGGGATCTTCCCAACCCAGAGATCAAACCCAAGTCTCCTGCACTGCAGGCAGATTCTTTACCGTCTGAGCCACCAGGGAAGCCCAAGGTATTTTGCCTTGGCTAGTCATTATTAGTGGCACTTTACATTATCTTAGTTCTGCTGTTGTCTGTATATAATGACCACTGAATAATTTTAATATGGCTGAAGCAGCCGTCTTGCTTTACAAAAGGGAAAGGAGAGCTTTGGAGCCTGTTTTAACAATTGAAATGGGGAAGAGTTTGAGTGTGGTGAGTCAGAGGTCACAGGAGGGACAAACTTGGGGTAAGTTCATCAAAGCTCTGAAGTCCATAAGCGTCCGGCAGGAAGTAAGGAGAACTGCTCTTTGAAGTTGTAAGAGAGCCATGGAGCTGGGAGGGCAGCTGTGGTCCCCAAGCCTCCAAAAGCAGAAACATTCTCATCTCCTTTCAAGTGGCTGTCATTGAAAGACATCTCATCAATCTCAATGTTTTGCCAACTGTGTGAAGAATGTACAGAACAGGTAAAAGTTTACAGCCCCTAGTTTTCTAGGGGCTGTTCAAGGAGGGAGAAGTTCAGGAGATATTCAGTATCTGTCAGATTGTTGGATTTACGATTGTTTTAAAGGGTAGGAGGTGAGAAGAACAGGTCAGCCAAAAACCCTTCTATCTGGTGGTGGCTCAAAAGTCTCAGGTTGAGCCCTATAATATGAATGAATAAAGTCCACTGATAAGATGTGCAGGAGCAGTGGAAAAACTCAGGAAAATATATCTAAGGGCTTCCCTGGTGGTCCAGTGGTTAAGAATCCACCTTGCAATGCAAGGGACACTGGGTTTGATCGCTGGTCTGGAAAGATCCCACATGCTGCAGAGCAGCTAAGCCCAGGCGCCACAACTACTGAGCCCTTGTTCTAGAGCCTGGGAGCCAAAACTATTGAGCCCACTTGCAGCAACTACTGAAGCCCACACTCCTGCACCCTAGAGCCCCTGCTCTGCAACAAGAGAAGCGACTACAGTAAGAAGCCCTTGAACCACAATGAAAAGTAGCCCCTGCTAGACACAACTAGAGAAAGCTTGTGGGCAGCAAGGAAGATCCACCACAGCCCAAAGTAGTGAAATAAATCTTAAGGAAAATAATCTAAAGAGGGCAGCCAACTTCAGCATCATGTTGCCATGTAGAAAGGTGTGTCGAATGTTGTCAGATCTAATTTTACACAAGAATTCAAACATCTGGCTTTTTATATGAAATTAATTTTCAATGCTGGCAACAAATCCCAATTGGGAGGAAGGGAGGAAGAGCAGAAAAATGCTATAACTACATGCAGGGCAAACAGGAATGATAGGGCTCAGGTTTGCCAGTTTGTGATTTTTCCCTTATGCAGACTTCTTACTTCTTGTCTTCCCCCAGCAATTCGAGATATTTTTAGGAACTTACAACTTCAAGGTTTAGTCAGAACTAGATCAAATGCAATCAAAATTTCCATTGTCCTGCCAGTTCTTTAAATCTAGCCATACAATTTTTATTGAGCACCTAATGTGTGCAAAGTCTATTATTACATCTTATTTAAAATGTAATATGTTAACAATTACATGAAACAGAGATATGACTTCCATTCTGAGATGTGTGCTTACATTTTAGCTGTTTTTAAAAACACGATCAAACAAAATTGTTTTTTAAAACCAACTTCTATAATTCACTTCTGATTTTGGAAGGTTAATGGGGAAGTTTCAGAATACCAGGCATCACTCTGTTTAAAAACAATACTTCTAAAAGAATTCAGAGGCAAATCATCTGGAAAATCTTTTCACTGGAGTTAATTTTGAGCTCCCATTGGCTTTGATCCCTATAGGGTTCATCTATGACTGGAGACAGCACCCAAGTTCATTCTAATTCCTAAAGAGAAAAAAAGTAATCTTGTCAAGTAGATGAGTAGATGAGAAGACACTGAATATCAGTCTGGCTCAGGTTATCAATTGTAGTATAAACGTGTTAAATAGTGTACTTTGTATCCTGCTTCCCACAGGAGTCACATCATTTTAGTCACTTTTCCCCACTTCCTTTTTTCAGCCTCTCTCTGTACCCATCTTTCTCCCCAGTCTACAGTTTTTGCATATTTAAGGTATGCCTACTTACGTCTGTTTCCACTGTTTCTTCTGCTCTTAATCAGGCTCGACTCAATAATTTTTAACTTCTCTGCTGTCTCGGGGATTGTCCATACCCTTTACACTCCCATCCCAAGCCCCCCACCCCCACTCTACCCCCCAGTCCCCTTCTAGAACGGGGACTCTTCCCCCACTCTCCTGCATCTCCTGGCCTAGGATGCCCTTAGTTTTCCCTCCCTGGCTGGGCATAGACCGCCCTCCCCCGCCCCCCACCCCTCTTCCCCAGGCTTCCCCAGGCCCGCATCCTCAGCCATTCCAGAAATTGACAAAGAAGTTGCAGAGGGAGTGCCACTTCTCAGCACAGTAGGTGTCCGTGAGCTTCGCGTTCTCGTCCAGCCCATCGGGATCAGGCCCGGTCCCCAGCGGTCGCTCCTCGTCTGGGTCCCAGGCCGCCTTCCTCTTGCCCGCTTTGGGCTTCTGCTCAGAGGGCTTCCTTTTGGGCGGCGCGCTCGGGGGAGGCGGGGCCCCTGTCACGGGGCCGAGCGCGGGCTCTCGGGGCTGCCCCCGGCTCCTGGCCCGGGGCTTGGGGTCCCGGGTTAAGCCCGCCGCCGCCTTGGGGCTGACGATCGGGAATGCCTGGGGCACCAGGCGCAGCTCCGCGCCACGGCCCTTCTTCCCGGCGCACAGGCGGGCCTTGAGCGGCGCCGGGTCGTGGCAGGGCCGCCGCTTCCTGCGTAGCCCGCTCAGCACCTGCTTCCAGTAGTGCGAGCGGCGGGCGGCGTAGACAGCGCAGCGCCCGGGCTCTCCGCGGTAGGCGCATCGGTGGCGCGCCCCGTCCGGGTCTTGGCAGCGCAGCGCCAGCTCGCTGCCGGCTTCGGGCCCTGGGGCGGGCGGCAGGAGCTGCCAGCTGCACGTGTGCCGCTCGGGGCTGACAAAGCGGCCGGAGGAGCCGCCTGCGGAGCCCGAAGCCGACTCGGCCGCGACGCCGGCCGCCCCCTGCTTTCTCCCGGCGGCCGCGAGCAGGCAGCCGCCCAGCAGCAGCAGAAGTGAGAGCGACGCTCGCCGCCTTAGAGGACTCATGGCTTGCGGTTTCTGCGCTCAGGTCGGCTCTCCAGGGGCCCCCTGGGCGCTTCAGCGGTAGCGGGGCCAGGAGAGCAGCATCCTTTGGTCCTGGGGACAGAGGCAGAGACGGCTACTGACAGAGTACAGGCATCTGCCAACCCGCCTCCCCAGACTCCCTGGGCGCTGGTTTCCAGGGGGCAGCAGCAGCTTGCGAAAGGGCCTTCTGAAAAGTTTTCCTGAGAAAAAACCAATTACTAGCTAAACAATCTTTTTGAAACTATTTGCGCATTGAGATCATCTCCCCAGTGCAAATACTATAGCAAAGCGACGCCTGGTAATTACCACCTTCACCCATTCCCACCCTCCAGTAATTATATACAAAATCGTTTCAAATTATTCTTTGGAAAAATGCACTTTTCCTGCACTTTGAACTTACCGAATTCTGGGAGAGGTGGCAGGGCCTTATTAAGGTAAAGCGAATTACTGCGTGAAGGATTAGTCTGTTTTAGCGGACTCCCAGTGAATGAACGTGTTATCAATGGAACAGAAGGGGCCTCCCCCACTACGCCCCCACTACGCCCCTCCCCAACTTCTCTTTCACTGGGAGATTTCCCATCACCGCGCCACACACACACACACACACACACACACACACGTATGATGTAAGTGATGATATATCATGAAATAGAAATCTTTTTTGATTCCAGGGTTTAATCACTCGAATTTTAACGTCATTCTTTTCTTTCCTCTTACATATTTTTTCTTACTTGAACTGTTATTTATTTTAATTGAATTATTGTTGATTTACAATACTGTGTAAGTTTCAGGTGTACAGCAAAGTAACTCAGTTATACATATATAGCAATATTCCTTGTAAAAACTCTTTTCCATTATAGTTTATTACAAGAGATTGAATATAGTTCCCTGTGATCTACAGTAAACCCTTGTTGTATATCTATTTCATATACAGTAGTGTGCATCGGTTAATCCCATACTTCCAATTTATCCGTCCCTCCAAATCAGTTGTTCTCAGTACTCTTTTAAAAATAGGCGTTCATAACTATATTTGCAGTAATAGAAAAAAATGTTTGAATAGTGCTTCCTTCATCATTTAATAACAACTTTATTTACCATTTTGCTGTGCTTAGTTGCTCAGTCGTGTCCGACTTTTTGCCACCTACAGACTGCCAGGCTTCTCTGTCCATGGGGATTCTCCAGGCAAGAATACTAGAGAGGGTTGCCATGCCCTCCTCCAGGAGATCTTCCCAACCCAGAGATCAAACCCAGGTCTCCCAAACTGCAGGCATCTTTACTGTCTGAGCTACCAGGGAAGCCCTTTTATACAGTTCACCCATTTAAAGTGTAAAATTCAATGGTTTTTAATATATTCACAGGTGCAACCATCACTACAGTTAATTTTGCAACATTTTTATGACCACAAAAAGCAACCCATACACTTTACCTACTATACCCCCTCTCCTTTTACATAAATATGGAAAATATCATTTGGAAATGAAAGGTAAAACAGAAAGATCTGAGTTTTAAGAGTTAAATAAAATGAAGCAAAAACAACTGTAAACAGCCTAACCTTGGCACTGTTTACACTCTGAGTTTTATATCATTCTGAGTTCTTTATTTTCACCCACCATTTCGAATATTTTTCTCATCCTAATAATATTAATCCTAAAAACTGTTTCTACTGATAAAAATGTAATATCCTAGTTTATTGACTTACATTGTCCAGCATTTCACCCAGGAGTGAGCATTGATCTTTTGATTATTTTTAGGTATTATAAATCAAACTTAACTTCTTACAGAAATTAGAAGTTTCAGTTCAGTTCAGTTCAGTCGCTCGGTCGTGTCCGACTCTTTGTTACCCCATGAATCGCAGCACACCAGGCCTCCCTGTCCATCACCAACTCCTGGAGTTCACTGTGACTCACGTCCATCAAGTCAGTGATGCCATCCAACCATCTCATCCTCTGTCGTCCCCTTCTCCTCCTGCCCCCAATCCCTCCCAGCATCAGAGTCTTTCCAATGAGTCAACCCTTCGAATGAGGTTGCCAAAGTACTGGAGTTTCAGCTTTAGCATCATTCCCTCCAAAGAAATCCCAGGGCTGATCTCCTTCAGAATGGCCTGGTTGGATCTCCTTGCAATCCAAGGGACTCTCAAGAGTCTTCTCCAACACCACAGTTCAAAAGCATCAATTCTTCGGCGCTCAGCCTTCTTCACAGTCCAACTCTCACATCCATACGTGACCAGTGGAAAAACCATAGCCTTGACTAGAGGGACCTTTGTTGGCAAAGGTCTTCTTTTGAATATGCTATCTAGGTTGGTCATAACTTTCCTTCCAAGGAGTAAATATCTTTTAATTTCATGGCTGCAGTCACCATCTGCAGTGATTTTGGAGCCCAAAACAATAAAGTCTGACACTGTTTCCCCATCTATTTCCCATGAAGTGATGGGACCGGATGCCATGATCTTAGTTTTCTGAATGTTGAGCTTTAAGCCAACTTTTTCACTCTCCTCTTTCACTTTCATCAAGAGGCTTTTTAGTTCCTCTTCACTTTCTGCCATAAGGGTGGTGTCATCTGCATATCTGAGGTTATTGATATTTCTCCCAGCTATCTTGATTCCAGCCTGTGCTTCTTCCAGTCCAGCGTTTCTCATGATGTACTCTGCATAGAAGTTAAATAAACAGGGTGACAATATACAGCCTTGATGTACTCCTTTTCCTGTTTGGAACCAGTCTGTTGTTCCATGTCCAGTTCTGTTACTTCCTGACCTGCATACAGATTTCTCAAGAGGCAGGTCAGGTGGTCTGGTATTCCCATCTCTTGAAGAATGTTCCACAGTTTATTGTGATCCACACAGTCAAAGGCTTTGGCATAGTCAATAAAGCAGAAATAGATGTTTTTCTGGAACTCTCTTGCTTTTTCGATGATCCAGCAGATGTTGGCAATTTGATCTCTGGTTCCTCTGCCTTTTCTAAAACCAGCTTGAACATCAGGAAGTTCACGGTTCATGTATTGCTGAAGCCTGGCTTGGAGAATTTTGAGCATTACTTTACTAGCATGTGAGATGAGTGTGATTGTGCGGTAGCTTGAGCATTCTTTGGCATTGCCTTTCTTTGGGATTGGAGTGAAAACTGACCTTTTCCAGTCCTGTGGCCACTGCTGAGTTTTCCAAATTTGCTGGCATGTTGAGTGCAGCACTTTCACAGCATCGTGTTTCAGGATTTGAAGGAGCTCAACTGGAATTCCATCACCTCCACTAGCTTTGTTCATAGTGATGCTTTCTAAGGCCCACTTGACTTCACTTTCCAGGATGTCTGGCTCTAGGTGACTGATCACACCATGGTGCTTATCTGGGTCGTGAAGCTCTTTTTTGTACAGTTCTTCTGTGTATTCTTGCCACCTCTTCATAATATCTTCTGCTTCTGTTAGGTCCATACCATTTCCATCCTTCATCGAGCCCATCTTTGCATGAAATGTTCCCTTGGTATCTCTAATTTTCTTGAGGAGATCTCTATTCTTTCTCATTCTGTTGTTTTCCTCTATTTCTTTGCATTGATCACTGAGGAAGGCTTTCTTATCTCTCCTTGCTATTCTTTGGAACTCTGCATTCAGATGCTTATGTCTTGCCTTTTCTCCTTTGCTTTTGGCTTCTCTTCTTTTCACAGCTATTTGTAAGACCTCCCCAGACAGCCATTTTGCTTTTTTGCATTTCTTTTCCATGGGGATGGTCTTGATCCCTGTCTCCTGTACAATGTCACAAACCTCATTCCATAGTTCATCAGGCACTCTATCTATCAGATCTAGGCCCTTAAATCTATATCTCACTTCCACTGTATAATCATAAGGGATTTGATTTAGGTCATACCTGAATGATCTAGTGGTTTTCCCTACTTTCTTCAATTTCAGTCTGAATTTGGTAATAAGGAGTACATCTGAGCCACAGTCAGCTACTACTATAAAAATCAGAATATTTTATTATTAGAATGTGTTTATATATGTTTTTGCACAAAGTAAACATCTAGGAGTGTATGTTGACCTAAGGAAGGACATTTCTACCACTCTGGTGAAATGAGAGAGGTTAAAGGACTTACCCAATGTCACACATCATTTAGTGTTAAAGCCAGAAGCCACCTAACTTTATAAATGATTAAAGATATTTACATTTCACCTTTGCATTTACTACTATCACTTGCAAAGTTAGTTAGGTCTTGATTACACCAATTCAATTTAAACTGAAAAACATTTAGTATCAATGAAATTAAGAAATATTAATATAGAGTTTATAAACAGAGTAGCTTATTAATCCATTTCACAGCTGTAAAATGGATTCTCTTTCCCAGAAAACCTTATTTGTATAAGCAAAGTACTATATACAGGCTTTTATCACTTTCACTTTTCACCTTCATGCATTGGAGAAGGAAATGGCAACCCACTCCAGTGTTCTTGCCTGGAGAATCCCAGGGACGGGGGAGCCTGGTGGGCTGCCGTCTATGGGGTCGCACAGAGTCGGACACGAGTGAAGCGACTTTGCAGCAGCAGCAGCAGCAGCTGGCATTACTTATAGTTACTGACTACTGAAGCAAATAGGAGTAATTTTTCAGCTAAAGAGTGACATCTTGTGACATTTTTCACTAATTACAATGAAAAGTTTGTTACTGAAAAGTCCTAATTATTAAGGGAGTTAGATATCTGAGACCACTCTTCCTGTCAGAAACATTGCCTGAAGAACAGAGCGGGCACATAGATGTGCTCTGCCATGTTAGAAAGGGGTAATTTCTTGTAAATTGTCATTAAATACATAAAACACAAAATTTAACAATTTAAACCATTTTAAGTGTACAATTCAGTGACATTAGGTACATTCACACTGTTGTGCAACCATCACCACCATCCAGCTCCAGGACTTTTTTCTTCTTCCAAAACTGAAATTCTGTACCCATTAAATGCTGACTCTTCATTCCTCCCTTCCTCCTCTCCCTTCAACCTTCATTCTCCTTTCCGTCTCCATGAATTCACTGCTCTAGGTACTTCTTGCAAGTGGAATCATACAGCATTTGTCCTTTAGTTTGTTGGGTTTTGTTTTTATTTTGGCTCTGCTGGGTCTTCATGTGGCGTGCGGGCTTCTCTAGTTGTGGCTCAGAGGCATTTGTCCTTTTGTGACTAGTGTATTTCACTTAGTCTGACTTCTTCAGGTTTCATGGACATAGTAGCGTGTGTCAAGATTTCCTTCCTTTTTAAGGCTGAATAATATTCCATCATATGTATAATCCACATTTTACTCATGCATTCATCAGCTGATGGACACTTTGGTTGTTTCCACCTTTTCGCTATTGTGAATAATGCTCCTATGAATATGTGTGTACAAATATTTGTTTGAATTTCTGCTTTCAGTTCTTTTGGTCATCTACCCAGAAGTGAAATTCCTGGATCATAGGTTTTTTTTGTTTGTTTTTTTTTAGGAAACTCTGAACTGTTTCCTATAGTGGCTGCACCATTTTACATTCCAACCAACAGGGCACAAAGGTCCCAATTTCTCCAAAATCTTTTCCAATACTGTTATTTACTTTTTTTGTTTGTTATCTTGTGTGTGTTTGCATGTGTGTTTTATAATAGCCACTCTGCTGGGAGTGAAGTAATTTTAATTTACATTTCTCTGATGATTGTGATGTTGAGCATCTTTCCATGTGCTTCTTGGCCATCTGTGTGTATCTTCTTTGTAGAAATGTCTATTCAAATCCTTTGTTTCTCAATCAGATTGTTTTTTGTTGTTATTGAGTTGTAGAAGTTCCTTATATATTCTAGATATTAACCTCTTATAGATACACTATGCAAATATTTTCTCCCATTTTGTGGCTTGCATTTCTACTCTGTTCATAGTATCCTTTGATACACAAAAGGTATTTTTAAGCAGATTAATCTCAAAACTATAATGTTGAGCAAATGAAGCCAAACACAAAAGAGCCCACATTAAAAGTGAAAGTTGCTCAGTCGTGTCTGACTCTTTGTGACACCATGGACTGCACAGTCCGTAGAATTCTCCAGGTCAGGATACTGGAGTGGGTAGCCTTTGCCTTCTCCAGGGGATCTTCCCAACCCAGGGATCGAACCCATGTTTCCCAAATTGCAGGCACATTCTTTACCGGCTGAGCCACCATATCTATTTTAAGTTCTGCATCTATATAAATTTCAAGAACAAGCAAAACTAATCAATGGTGGAAAAAGATCAGAACAGGGCTGCCTCTAGGGCATGAGTGAGGCTTGTATTGACCAGGAAGGGATTAAAAAAAAAAACTTCTAGGGGTTTTTGCAATACACTATATCTTGATAGAGGCTTGGGTTACATTTAAGATTTGTATATTTCATTGTATGAAAAATTTACCAAAGAACAACCCCAAGCTTCTAAACAATTATTAAACCCAAATTGTTTATATCCATGCTGAAGTGTTTAGGGGTGAAATATATTTGCAACTTATTTTCAAACATGTAAAAAATTAATATGGATGATATGAATAGACAGAAATGAGTATTAGAGTTATATGAGAAAGCAAATATAGTAGAATTGTAGAATCTAGGTGGCAGTTATATGAGTGTTGACTGCATAATTTTCTTCAACTTTTCTGTATTTTTAAAAAAATTCCATGATAAATGTTGGAAAAAATAGAAATAGAAAATGAAACTATTTTGAAATTACCATTAAAACTATCATTCCTATAGTTAAAATTAATGTATATTAGTATCTTTTCAGATTTGTGTTACATGATTTTTTAAAGGAAACAAAGGTCATGTAATTCTTACATTTCCATTACCCATCACAAATTTCATTTTGCTCCCCACCCTACTTCCACCCAGGGGTAATCAGCATCTTATCATAAGTTTGGAGTGTATTCTTACAATCCACTTGTAAAAATTTTATACTTGTCTATGCATGTATGTAAAACTAATGTCAAGTACAGTCATTGTGTCTTCATTTATAATAATGAAAAATTGGAAAAACCTAAATGTCAATCAGTGGAGAAATGAATAAGCTATGGGTTTTTACATGATGCAATCAATCTTGGAAACAATGTTAATTAATGAAAGCAAGCTTATAAATTATACTTTTATTGTTAATGGGTATACATATATGTGGCAAAATTACAAAAACATGGGCAGGAAGTACGCACACAAACTTGACAGTAACAGTCATTTCTGGGAAGGTAAGGAGGGGAATGTGATTAGAAAGGGCATAAAAGACCTCAGTCACACCTTTAGTTTCTTGAAAATTTATTTGACGCAAATATGGTAAAATATTAACATTTGTTCAACTTGAGCAGTGTGTACATATAGGGATTTATTTGCTGTATTTTTCTGTATGTTGGAAATAATTCATAATTTGAAAATACAGTGTAGCTTTGTAAATATAGTTTTTAGAATTTATAGAAATCATATGATAGTGTAAATGTTCTGCAGCATGCTTTTTAAAATTCAGCTTATGGTTTTAAGCTTTGTCCATATTGGTATATGCAGATCTGGTTATCTAATTGCTGTTCTTGGTATCCAGTCATACAACTATATCCCATGCAATTTAGCCATCACTCTGCTGATGGACATTTAGGTCATTTCCATGGATATTATTATCAATACAGTTTTATGCAACAGACTCTGCTTACTGTAAATCTTTCTTGACAAGATGTACAGACTGTATTAGGAGGATGAAGAAAGAAAAGAAGCAGAGGAGACTCTTGGAAGCAGCATGTGTGTCCCTCAAAAGTCAAAACAATTGCCTGGTGATAATTAATGAGACGTTCAAAGCACATTACCTTTCCAAATGATTTGGATACCACTCTGCCAAGTATGGGCTTCGCAGGTGGCGCTCGTGCCAGTGCAGGAGACATAAGAGATGAGGGTTCGATCCCTAAGTTGGGAAGATCCCCTGGAGGAGGGTATGGCAACCAGTATACTTGCCTGGAGAATCCCATGGACAGAGGAGCCTGACGGGCTACAGTCCATAGGATTGCAAAGAGTTGGACACGATTGAAGTGATTTAGAACACAGGTTTTCTGAATAAATAATGCTGCAGTGAACAAGATCTTGTGGACAGGAGTGTTCCCTAGAGTGGTGATCTTTAAACTGCAGTGTGTGTACTCCTGAGAATACCAAAAACTTTTCAAGAAGTCTTTAGGCCTAAGTTGATATTTTTATTTTTATTTTTTTTTAAATTTTATTTTATTTTTAAACTTTACATAATTGTATTAGTTTTGCCAAATATCAAAATGAATCCGCCACAGGTATACATGTGTTCCCCATCTAAGTTGATATTTTTAAAACTCAATTTCAAGATCTTCAACCTCCATATGTGTGCTTTCCTCCATATGTTTATTTCGAGCAGTCCTGGGTCTAGGCCTGTGGTTGGGTGCTGTGCAGGTTGTCATTTTCCACCTCCATTCACAATTGCTCTTCTCTCACTTGACTACAGAAAGGCATAGTTCTCATCCATATCACCTTTCATTTGCTATTTTATGCATAAAATTTAGTATTTATGTGTTTTATATATTAAATTTTTATTTTGAAAATTTAACCTATTAATCTATTTAAAATATATTTTTGTTTTTAGCATGAGACAACAATGTAATTGTAAATCTAATGACTTTGACATAATAGTCTAAATAATACAACTGGACACTTTATACTCTAATATTCATATCAAAGTCTCTTTGATTATATGGGAAGTATAAAGTTTATGGAAGTATCATTCCACTATCTTACTAGAATTCCCTGAAGTCATGGTGGCCATATAAGACAGTTCTGGTCATGAGATATAATTCTATTAAGAATTGGTGGAAGCTTTCTGCTTTCTTGAAACAAGCACCCCTCCGTTTCCCTCTTCTCTTTGGATGTATGACACCTGGTAGCAAAGGAGCCATCTTTCCAGCTCATCTTTCCAATAGAGCTGTTATCTCAGGGGAAGCTGACTCCACTCTCATCTCCTGGATGGTCTAAGGATAATTCCGTCCCCGTTGCTGGAGGTTGGT
Source organism: Bos grunniens (assembly GCF_055505025.1). Taxonomy (NCBI): domain Eukaryota; kingdom Metazoa; phylum Chordata; class Mammalia; order Artiodactyla; family Bovidae; genus Bos; species Bos grunniens. Next base: position 13,799,623 of record NC_141190.1, read on the forward strand.
TTAGTTTTAGGTGTGACACAATTCTGTATACTTTGTTCATGTTTGCAGTCAGCTTCTGGGAAAGTTTTTCCCTGATCTTAAAAGAGATTCAAGGAAAGCCAGTCTTCCTCCCCCTTCCCTTGGATACTTTTCTTTTGCAATATACAAGTTTTACAGTTTAGTCAGTTCAAGTTTATGGGTTTTTTTTTTTTTTTTTTTCCTGATTGTTAAGTATTTTTTGTGCATTAAGAAATCCTTTTCTACCCTGAGGTAAAAATATTCAACATAGCCTCCTAATAGTTTCCAAGTTGTGCTTTCAATTTCAGAACCTTAATCCATCTAAGATTTATTTGGGGATATGATAATGAAGTAGGGATTTGATTTTCCTCTCCACATGGAGAGCCAATGGTCCAACATTCTTTATTTAATAGTTCTTTTGCCATTGATCTTCAAAGCCACCTTTCTGGTGATAAAAAAAAAAACAATAGCTAAAATTTATTTACCACTTAGTATTTTTTTAAGCATATCACGTATCAACTCATTTGATCCTTACAACTACTTTATAAAGTATAGGTTCATGATCCATTATTTACAATTCTGGAATTGAAAAACGCATGAATATGATACTTTTAAAAAATTCATTTGGGAGCAAAACCTGACCTAAACTTCCATGCAGCTATTTATTTATGTTGTTGTTGTTTTTTAAAGATATTTTCTATTTATATCCGTTTTGGCTGTTCCTTATGGCATGTGAGAGGTGAGATTTTAGTTCCCCATGGAACCCATGCCCTCTGCATTGGAAGCACAGGGTCTTACCTACTGGCCCACCAGGAAAGTCCCTGCCATGCAGCTATATAGAGTCTCTTCTTTAGTCCTCTTAGTATGGCTATTCATACATTTTGCTGCAGAACTGTAAATGTACTTGACTATTGGGTGTGGCCCTAGAAGCTTTTGGGGTGTGACAAGGTATATGCATTGGATTACTTTTCAAAATCTAAAACATTCTAAATTCAGAAAACCATTTAACCAAGGTCTCAGATAAAGGTTATGTTGTTGTTGTTTAGTTGCTGCTAAGTCATGTTTTTTTGCAACCCTGTGGACTTGTAGGCCACCAGGCTCCTCTGTCCATGGGTTTCCCAGGCAAGATAATGGAGTGGGTTGCCATTTCCTTTTCTAGGGGATCTTCCCGACCCAGGGATCGAACCTGCAACTCCTGCCTTGGAACACGGATTCTTTACCACTGAGCCACCAAACCCCAAAGGTTGTGTACTAGTACTACTTTTATCCCCATTTCACAGCTGAGGAAATTGAGACATAAAATTTAAGTCATTTGCTTAAGGTTGCATAGTTAACAAAAAATTTACTCAATGGAGTTAATAACATTTTTGAGTGCTTAGAGTTATAGTCACTTGTGAACTCCGGGAGATGGTGATGGACAGGGAGACCTGGAGTGCTGCGATTCATGGGGTCGCAAAGAGTCGGACACAACTGAGCGACTGAACTGAACTGAACTAAATGCTTTATATTCATTATTTCCTTTAAACCTTGGCCAATAACCTCAGATATTGGCAGATGACACCACCCTTATGGCAGAAAGTGAAGAAGAAGTAAAGAGCCTTTTGATGGGCGTGAAAGAGGAGAGTGAAAAAGTTGGCTTAAAGCTCAACATTCAGAAAACGAAGATCATGGCATCCAGTCCCATCACTTCATGGCAAATAGATGGGGAAACAATGGAAACAGTGTCACTGCAGACTGCATCCATGAAATTAAAAGACGCTTACTCCTTGGAAGGAAAGTTATGACCAACCTAAACAGAATATTAAAAAGCAGAGACATTGCTTTGCCAACAAAGGTCCATCTAGTCAAGGCTATGGTTTTTCAAGTAGTCATGCATGGATGTGAGAGTTGGACCATAAAGAAATCTGAGCTCTGAAGGATTGATGCTTTTGAACTGTGGTATTGGAGAAGACTCTTGAGAGTCCCTTGGACTGCAAGGAGATCCAACCAGTCCATCCTAAAGGAGATCAGTCCTGGGTCTGGAAGGACTGATATTGAAGCTGAAACTCCAATACTTTGGCCACCTGATGTGAAGAACTGACTCATTTGAAAAGACCCTGATGTTGGGAAAAACTGAAGACAGGAGGAGAAGGGGACAGAGGATGAGATGGTTGGATGGCATCACTGACTCAATGAACATGAGTTTGAGTGAACTCCGGGAGTTGGTAATGGACAGGGAGGCCTGGCGTGCTGCTGTCCATGGGGTCGCAAAGAATCAGACACGACTGAGTGACTGAACTGAACAACCCTATAAGGTGCTATTATTGTCCCCATTTTCCAGAAGAAGCAGTTGAAGCTTAGAAAGGTTATACAACTTCCCTGGACACACAACTATTAAATGCGGTGAGGAAGGATTTAAAAACAAGCTATTCTGACTTCAGTATATTTATTACACTATGCCTTACCAGTCTGTAACACGTTTAGAACTACATATCGTATCTAATTACCTCTTGGATATTAAAGAGTAAGGGTTTTTTTTTTAATGCGTATCAGATCATTTTACTCCCATGCTTAAAACCCTCCTATGACTTCCTATTGATTTCAAATGCATGCAGCAGTAATTGGCAGCTTGAGCGAGCAGTAGCTGGAAGCAAGATCTTAGTTTCCCAGACTGGGAGTCCTAACCACTGGACCACAGGGGCAAGCAGTTAGGGCAAGAAGGCAGAAGATAAAGAGTAAGTAAAAAGTTTATTTGAAAAGAAAAGTATGGGCAAACTCAGATTCGTGCCTTTGGGAAGTTTAAATCCTTTAGGGGACAGTTTTCCAGGTCTTTGTCTTCCTTCAGGCCAATCATCTTGCTTTGTTCCCCCACACCCCATGGGTTAATCTGTCTCAGGACCTTCCCCTGAGGTGTGCATGCACCCCTCAGCCAAGATGGTCCTCAAAGTGCAGGCTTCTGGGAGGAGCAAGACTCATTATGGCCTGGAATTATCCCCTGACTTTTGACCCCAGTGAGCCTTTCTGCACATATGTAGTGTCTCCCTTGTCCCCAAAATGGGGGAATGGAGATCCCTTAATCCTTTACTCAAACAGGGTTTTGTCCTTGTTTGTCCTTTTGTCCTTGCCATGGGCTGAATGAAGCACAAGCTGGAATCAAGATTGCCAGAAATATCAATAACCTCAGATATGCAGATGACACAACCCTTAGGGCAGAAAGCAAAGAACTAAAGAGCCTCTTGATGAAAGTGAAAGAGGAGAGTGAAAAAGCTGGCTTAAAACAACATTCAAAAAACTAAGATCATGGCATCCGGTCCCATCACTTCATGGCAAATGGGGAAACAATGGAAACAGTGACAGACTTTATTTTCTTGGACTTCAAAATCACTGCAGATGGTGACTGATCCATGAAATTAAAAGACGCTTGCTCCTTTGAAGAAAGTTATGACTAACCTAGACAGCATACTAAAAAGCAGAGACGTTACTTTGCTGACAAAGGTCCATATAGTCAAAGCTACGGTTTTTCCAATAGTCATGTATGGATGTGAGAGTTGGACTATAAAGAAAGCTGAGCACCAAAGAATTGAGGCTTTTGAACTGTGGTGTTGGAGAAGACTCTTGAGAGTCCCTTGGACTGCAAGATCAAACCAGTCAATCCTAAAGGAAATCAGTTCTGAATGTTCATTGGAAGGACTGTTGCTGAAGCTAAAATTCCAGTACTTTGGCCACTTGATGTGAAGAACTGACTCCTTGGAAAAGACCCTGATGCTGGGAAAGATTGAAGGCAGGAGGAGAAGGGGACAACAGAGGATGAGATGGTTGGATGGCATCACCAACTCGATGGACATAAGTTTGAGCAAGCTCCGGGAGGTGTTGATGGACACGGAAGCCTGGCTTGCTGCAGTCCATGGGGTCACAGAGTTGGACACAACTGAGTGACTGAACTGAACTGTCCTTGCCATGATTATTACCTTGACTATTGCCACGACTTGGCTCAGAGGTTAAAGCGTCTGCCTGGAATGTGGGAGACCTGGGTTCGACCCCCTGGGTCGGGAAGATCCCCTGGAGAAGAAAATGGCAACCCACTCCAGTACTCTTGCCTGAAGAATCCCATGGAGGGAGGAGCCTGGTGTGCTACAGTCCATGGGGTCGCAAAGAGTAGGACACGACTGAGCTACTTCACTTCACTTTAATTGCCACGACTATTACCTTAAGGTATTTACAAGAGAGAAAGACTGGTTATTTACCCTGTTTCTGTTGTTACTTCCATTTTGGAGGGCAAAGAAGAGGCTGATTGTAAATTCCTCAACTAGAGCCCCTCTATCTTGTCTCAGGAAATGTAAAGAAGAGGCTAGTTTTAAGTATCCAGTCTGAAACCCACTTCTTCATACCCCATGAGATGCAAACAGGAGGCCAGTTGTAAATGTCTAACCTGGGCCTTTCTACCTCCTACTTCACTACTGCTAGACGAAAATCCAAATTCCTTACAATGGCGCCTTTCTACCTCTCCCATCTTGTTCTCCAAGATAGCCAGCTTCTTTTAGGTTTTTACCTGAGATGTATCCCCTACCTGGAAGACTCCCTCCTGTTAGTCAGGCCTCAGATTAAGCTCCTCCTTGGTTTTTCCCTAATTACCCAGTTTGGAGTCTCTAATCATGCTCTCTATCCTATCATTCTGATTTTCATAGCATATAAACATGATATTTTCTCATTTACTTGTTTACTCTCTTTCCTTCCATTAGAATGTAAGTTCAACTACAGTGGGCACCTTATCTGTTTTGGTTTCTTGTGAAATCCTAATCTCTATAATAGACTTTAGCATGTGGTAGGTACTTAATTTTGGCTGAATAAATTAATGTAGTGTATGATCAGTAAATGTACCTGCTTGTTAGTTTCAGTGGTGGTACATGAACTGAGAAGGCAGGTGGGAGGAGCTGGTGAAATATAAAGGCATTTAAACATCAGTTTTTGCCTAATAGTATAAATAGTGCCTAACAGTGTTTGGCATAGAACAGGGGCCAAATTAGTATTTGTTTTAGAATGAACAGTATATATTACTAGTAGCTTGGCTCTTGGGCAAATTTCTTAACCTTCCTGAGCTTAGTTTTCTAACCTATAAAATGAAGATTAAAACTTACTTTACAGGATTAGCCTACAAATTATATGAGATAATGCATGCCAAACGTATAGCACATAGGTTTTTAAATTTCTTTCCCTTTACACTTTATAAACTCTTGGAAGCTCTTCTAGCCGCATGACCTCATTTTATTTCTATAGTACTTCTCATTAGTCTTTATTTTATGGATGAAAAAGACTCAAGGGCTGAGGCAAAGCTTCTTCAGGTAATGACAAGCCAATGGACAAGTTTTATAAGCAAAGGAGTGACTCGATGAAAGCAGTGTTTCTTGAAGATTCATCTGCTGGAGGCCTTTAAGATGGGGTCAACTGAAGAAGCTGGAGAAATACTACTTTGACTACTATCATAAAAATCAAGTTTAAGGTGAAAAGGCATGCACTAGGTGACAGAGAACGTTTGAAAACCTAACAAGAGACTGAACAGCTACACAGCAAAAAAGACACAAACTGCCGACAGTTCTCAAACACGGTTGAGAAAGTGATGTCACCAACAACCTAAACAATTAAGATACCAAACTTTGCAAAATGGTTGGCAGTTCTTCCCTCTAATACCTATGCAGAACATACGGCGGTTACATGGCAAACATTTGAGCCGTGTCTTCACTGCCGTTGCACACCTTTGTGGATTTCACCCTCCCACTGGGATCGCCATCTGGACTAGAGCATCTTATGGACCTGTGGATTCTGTTTTCTCTACGAGCAGTCTGGTGAGGTGAGAATCGGGGCGATGAAGAATTAGAAGTAAAGGTTTTGAACTCTGAGAGTCTCGGCTAGATCGACTTTTTTCTTTCTATAAAAATGAAGTCCTTGAAGACTTAACGACCCCCTCCGGAAGAGCACAAACAGCCTTTTGGCAGCTCGTGCCACCAGGCCGCAGCCGCTCGTACTCCTTCGGCTCAACAGCAGAGCGGAGCACCTCGCGGTGAGCTGACGTCACTTCCGGCGCGCTGACGCTCAGTCCGGCGTGCCGACGCCTGCGTCAGCAAAGAGCGGGGCTGGGGGCACCCGGTTTGAAGTCGTGCGGGTCGGAGCACTGCCGCCTCCGCCGCTGTCTGAGACCCCCTGCTTCCGGGTCGCGGCGGGGAAGAGCTCGGGTAGGCGGCAGGGCAGATGCCCGAGGGCCCGCGCCGGGACGTTCCGCGCCGCACCGGCCGCTCCCCTCTGTTCCGCGGCCTGGGCCTGCGCCGCTCCGCTCTCTGGAAACTAGCGCCTCGGCTGCGCGGCTCGTCGCTCGCGGGGAGCTCCGAACCGCCGGCGTCCGGCCATGGCGGTCTCCAGGTGGGTCTAATTCCTCCAGAGCTAACAGGAGGTTCCCATTGTCACTGGGCTCGGGCGCCTTCCTGCCTAGACTCCGCAGTTCGCCCCTCAGTCAGCGGGGCTTTGGACTCGGGTTACTCCACGTAAGTAACCCGTGGAGGAATGTCTTTTTCTTGCTGAATAGACCGTTTGGCACGTTAGAGCTAGTTTTTCTCTTTCCTCACCATGTTTCTCTTCTCTGGTTTCTCTTCCCTCTTTCAGTGCTAGGAGAATCTTTTCGCTTTCTTAGTATTCTAAGGCCGATCCCTAACCTCCATTTCACGGGAAAACTTGGTAGTAACTGACGAAGTCGGGGAGACTTTGAGTTAGTTATCTAAGTGACCTTCTAATTATGTTAAAATTTGTGTTTACGGCTTTAGGGATATGTTTTTTCCTGAGTGCTTCTTTCTTACATTATAATTTTTCGTTTTGTTTGGCAGTACACATTCAGTCGTCAGCTTTGTAATCTTTAGCAAATTATTGTATTAGTATCATCTTCTTTAACCAAGGCGTGAAAGATGTATCACGAATCTTAAATTATTTTAAAGTGATGGCCCCTCGTTAGGAAAGTATAGGAGACTATAGGGAGACCAGCAAGACATTTCTTTGTATGGGTAGCAGGAAAGTCTTTTTCTCCAATATGAGAGACTGGGGTGGGGAGTACATTTTGTCAGAGCCTTGACGTTAGTGGACATTGATATGTGTAAGTAGGGGGTAGACCCTCTGATAGAAGACAGAAGGGGTTCACCAAGTTTGTTAGTTTTCATGAGAAATGGGTCCTTCTACCATATAGACTGAAAGGGAAAAATGATGACAGTTCAGAAAACATAGTTTTTGTTCATTTTTCAGAGTTAATTGAACAGATTCCTATTTTGCAAGCAAAAGGATAACCCATACCTCATAGATTCCCTAGATAACTGATGAGAAAGTGTGTGGGAGAAACCCAATAGAGTTGAGTGTGAGGGGTTGTGAGGTACCTGTAATAGGGGGCATCTAATTTTTATTTCATAGATTATTTGATTCCATTCAGTGTGAGGAAATTCTTATTTTGTGATGTATAAAATAAAGAAAAAAATGAAAGTTTAAAGAGCACCTAATCTGCTTGACTAATGCAAATCTATTTACAGAAGTTTAGGGCACCTACATTTCTGAATGAATGAGTTTTCAAAGCAGCTGCTTTTTGTACTTGACATTGGATTTCAAAGGGTGGTGCTCTTTTTTTCTGTAGATCTTTTTTAATTTAGCTTGCCAAAATTCTGTTAAATTCTACTTTAAAAAGAAAACTTGTCATGGTTTTATAAAAGAGCTAGTCCTGGACTTACTTTGATAATACAGTAGGTTCATGGAAAACACTTTTGAGACACTTTCTGATTTGGGGATACTACCAGTCCTTGACTTTTTCATATGAGGATTCACTTTGAATAACAGACTTTAATTTTAAACTGACCTTCGCCATGCACTGAGCACACATGTTTATGAACTAAATTTCCTTTCTCTTCTTGGTGTGAAATACAGACTCATTTGCATGTCCCTCATGGCTCAGACAGTAAAGAATCTGCTTACAATGCAGGAGACCTGGGTTTGATCTCTGAGTTGAGAAGATCCCCTGGAAGAGAGCATGGCAATGCATTCCAGTATTCTTGCCTGCAGAATCCCTATGGATACAAGGTGCCTGGCGGACTATAGTCCATGGGTCGCAAAGAGTCTGACATGAATAACCACATACACATACATACAGACTCATTTTAATATTTTATTGTAGAACAGGTTGAAAATGGTTGAAAAGATAAAAATTATTTGTGAGAATCAAATCTAAAATATTTTTTGCACTGTTTGTATCAGTGTGTGACTGAAAAGAAATGGTAATGTTTTTATAACCTTTAAATATTTCCAATAGGAGGGAAATGTTAAGTTCAGAAATCCAGATCCAAAGATCCAGGAATAATATTTGACTTTGCCCTCCCTTCCTTTCCCCCAGTCTAGCCAGTCCCCAGATCCAATCTTGTCAGTTCTACATTTCTAATCTTTCTCTGGCCAATCTTTTCTTCCCACGCCATTTATCACAGTCCTACTCCATACCACCATCATCTCTAATCCAAGACACCTGTCACAGCAGCCATTCTGCTCTTCCTGCCTCCATTGGTATCTCTTTCTAATTTATTCTTTGCTTCTTTGCTAATGTTAATTTTAATGTAGCCTTTTTTTTTTCTCCCTGTTTAACCATTTAGTTTTCTGTTGCCTTAAGATAAAGGACAAATTTTGTAACAAACACATCTTACCAGATCATTTGTGATCTGGTTCCTGCTTTACCATTTTAAGCTTCATCTTGTCAAGTTGTTTGAGTCTCTCTCTCTCCCCCTCTTCATTCTGAATCTTTGTTCTTTTTCACCTCCTAGTCTATAAAACATTAATTCCTACCTTAATCTCTGGAACATTAATTCCTACATTCTCCTCCTACCCAACCTTAGTTTTTAGATCTAAACCCTAAGCCTATACATGTGTCACTTTGTTTGGGAAGCCTTCTCTGGTATTACCTCATCTCAGCTGGTGAGATATTGTCTTGCCAGTCATATTTATCATACTTTGTGATTGTTTAATTGTTCGCTTTCTTGCTTGAGTTAACATCAGCTCTGTGAGAGAAGTGAATGTCTTTACTCCTTCTTTCCCCAGGAGAGTGCCTTTTCTCATAGGTGCTCAATACACTTTTTAAAAAATGGGTGATTGTTTTCTTGTTTAATTCCTGTCATGATTTTTCTGTAACTTTTGTAGAGTATTTCTGGTGTTTTTCAGGAAGTGCTTCTGAGTTTTACAGGTTTCCCTAAGAGAGAAAAACTTTCATTATAGTTTTGAATATTGACCAGAATTATAATTTAAAAAACAATAAATATCGTCAGAACTAGTTTTATAAATTTATAGTCTAGTACAATTCTGTGATAGCATGGTCTTTTATAATGCAAATTGGATATAATGTAACTGCATTTTCTGTAATCAAAATTTTTAGACTTCACTTAGTTTTTTAAAAATTATTATTCATTTTATTTTCGGCTGCATTGGATCTTCGTTGCTGCAAGCAGCCTTTCTCTAGTTGTGGTGTGCAGGCTTCTTACTGCAGTGGCTTCTCTTGTTGCGGCCCATGTGCTTAGATGGCTCCAAGACATCTGGAATCTTCCCAGACCCAAGATGGAACTCGTGTCCTCAGTATTGGCAGTCAGATTCATAACTGCTGGACCACCAGGGAAGTCCCACACTTAGCCTTTATAAAGGCTTAGTTTTAATGTAGTACTTTGAATTATAAGCATGTAGCAAATGGTAAAATGTATGGTCAACTCTTGATCCCCTATGGGTGAGTTAAATCTTGCCACAAACACCTACCCCACCCCTCAAAAAACCCTACAAATCTTTGTGACTCTAAAATTGCAAATACAATGATAGCATTTGAAGTTCTCCCATAAAATGCAGTGAACTACTACTGAAAATGTATGACTCTTTTAGACCTCTAGTAAAAGAGTATACACATGTGAAAGAACAATGTTGCCCTTAATAAGTGAATGCTGGAAAGTCAGCCAAACTCACTCACTAGCTACTTGACTTGCTCTCATAACATCAATCTCAGCAAAAAAAAAACCCCAACAAATTAGTATGTATTACAGGCTTTCAGTGTTGTTTGCAAGCAGTTTAAATCATAATTATTAAATATTTGAATACTGTGTTGTTCTGTAAGCCTCTGTCCCTGTATCATCTGTCACTAATTGAAGTTGAGCCACCAACAGTAAAGGTAATGTTAGAGGGATTGTTAAAAGTTATGTTCATTACAGAAGGTGGTGGGTGAATCTGTAACTATGTTGGGTTCCACGGCTTAATTTTTTAAAAGATTGTTTTTGATACCTTTGCCTGTTTATACCACGGTTGGTTGTTGTTATGCATCGATTAGCTATTATGAATTTAGTTTTTCCTTGATCATATACAGAGAATGTAAAAATATAATTTAGAGAATTTTCCATCAGTGATCTCTGCTATAAAGGTCATGTCTAAAAGTTATGACTTGACTGTTTTAGAAGCCATACCTTAAGTCTGTGACGCACATCTTTGGAGTTTAAAAATGATGCTGTGTTCAGAAAAGATTCTGAACATACCCTCTTACGGAAGAAACAAATTGCTACATGTGAGCAGAACTTTGCTCTGTTGTGTTAATTGTTTGTCAACACTGCTGATGCTTCAGAGAAACATTGTTTCAGTGACCTATTCTGCACAGTAAAGGGAAGTTTCTTGATGTGGGGGGTCCTTGCTCTTGACAGAGAAAACGCTAATATGATCTTACCTGTGGGAGAGCACAGGTGTTGTTTGTTTGTTAGGCCTATTCCTCCATTATTACTAATTTCTATTCATTATAAGATTGACAGAAGACACTGTTGTAAATTGTAATATATTGAATATTTTGTACTTTAAAAATGGGGACCAAAAGCTAGGAAAGGTAGAGGAGGCATTATATAAGTGTATCCATTTTAATCCCTTTGGTTAAATTCCTCCCTGTTTCTTTAGTCTGTTTCTCAAAGTAGTATCCACCTAATAATTCACCATTTTAACCATTTTAAAATATGCACTTTCAAATGAAGTTTTAATCCACTAAACATTATTTTTCCCCCTGAAAAATCTAGATTTTTATATTTAAGATAAAGTCATACAAGAGGCAGAGGTTAGGGGAAAAAAAGTGTCCTGAAGGAAATAATGCACCTTGGCTGTCCTTTTCAGCACTCATTTAATAAGTATTTACAGAGTGCTTTCTATGTTCCAGGTGCTGGAGATACAGCAGAGAATAAAAATGGATTTCCCATTCTCATGGAGTTCCTGTTCTGGGGGTGGGTGGGTGGGGGAATGTAAATGACACACACCTGCCCTGGCATCTGGCTTTGGTGTTGTTTCACATCTTCATGTCTGTTCTCAGTGTTCTTTGTGGCACTTCAAATTAATCTACTTTCTTCTAGCATTAACATAGTTTCAAGTAACCCACAGTAGGAACTTGAAGGCATACATTTTAAAACATCAGTCTAGGCAATTTCTTAAAAGACATTTCTTTTGATCATAACTTCCTTGCTTAATGATGTTATGTAGAACTAAGCACAGTGTTGATACCAGATATTTATGTTCTTATTCCCTAAGTAACACAGAAAAGAAAAGCCTCACATAGTAAATGTAAAAAATGCGTGACAAATTGGACAAACTTGACTGATCATTCCCTTTTAGTTATAATTACAAAGCCATCTCTGAAGTATTGTCTCAGTTGACCTTCCATAATTTTTTTAGAGTGATTAAATTTATTCAGAGAATACTGAGATTGGAAATAGATTGCAAATGTTATATTTTAAACACTTTCTTTTTCCATCCTCAAATAGCGGAAATGCAATATATATTTGTTTATTGGTGTTGAAGTAGTAGTCTAGGACATTTTTATAGTTCAGCATGCATATTATTTCTTTTTATATTCTTTTTGAATTATGATAATACAAACATCTGAAGAGAAGTTAAATTATAGTTGCCAGCATAACCTCTACAAACTCCATGTACTTTCCTAACAGCCAGTTTTTTTAAACCACATTTTGTGTTTTAATTTGAAGTATAATTAATTTTCGGAGAAGGCAATGGCACCCCACTCCAGGACTCTTGCCTGGAAAATCCCGTGGACAGAGGAGCCTCTTGGACTGCAGTCCATGGGGTCGCTAGGAGTTGGACACGACTGAGCAACTTCACTTTCACTTTTCACTTTCATGCATTGGAGAAGGAAATGGCAACCCACTCCAGTGTTCTTGCCTGGAGAATCCCAGGGATGGTGGAGCCTGATGGGCTGCCGTCTATGGGGTCACACAGAGTCGGACACGACTGAAGCGACTTAGCAGCAGCAGCATAATTAATTTTCAATATTGTATTAGTTTCAAGGATATAACATAGCAATTCAATATTTTATATATATCATTTAAAGTTACAATAAAATAATGGCTGTCTTTCCCTGTGCAGTACAGTGCATCCTTGTTGCTTATTTGTTTTATATATAGTAGTTTGTGTCTCTTAATCCCACACACCTATCTTCTCATTCCCTCTTCCCTCTAGGCAGTCTTTAGAGCAGTTTTCTGAAATCACAGGTTTATAAAATAAACATGGATCATGTCTTTTATAGTTATTTCTCTGAATTAAAATCCAATTGAAAATGGGCCAGATTATCATCATCAATAGATTCATAACCAATTGTTGTTGTTCAGTTGCTCAGTCTTGTCCGATTCTTTGTGACCCCATGGACTGCACCATGCCAGGCTTCCCTGTCCTTCACCATCTCCCTGAGCTTGCTCAAACTTATGTCCATTGCGTCGGTGATGCCATCCAACCATCGTGTCCTCTTTCGTCCCCTTCTCCTCCTGCCTTCAATCTTTCTCAGCATCAGGGTGTTTTCTAATGAGTTGGCTCTTTGCATCAGGTGGCCAAAGTATTGGAGCTTCAGCTTCAACATCAGTCCTTCCAATGAATATTCAGGACTGATTTCCTTTAGGATTGACTGGTTTGATCTTGCAGTCCAAGGGACTCTCAAGAGTCTTCTCCAACACTACAATTCAGAATTATCAATTCTTTGATGCTCAACCTTCTTTAGGGTCTAACTCTCACATCCATACATAACTACTGGAAAAACCATAGCTTTGACTATACAGACTTTTGTTTCAAAATGATGTCTCTGCTTTTTAATACACTGTCTAGGTTTGTCATAGATTTTCTTCCAAGGAGCAAGCGTCTTTTAACTTCATGGCTGCAGTTGCCATCTGCAGTGATTTTGGAGCCCAAGAAAATAAATGTGTCACTGTTTCCATTGTTTCCCCATCTATTTGCCATGAAATGATGGGACCAGATGCCATGATTGTTGTTTTTTAATGTCATCAGTGGATACTGTCAAATGTAATTGCACCATGTTTTATTTAATTTATTCTTCTACAGTCTCTGGTATCTTCTGTTCAGCTTGACATCTATTACCTCTTTTTCCTCCATTTGTCTATCCTTTGAAGAATGAAGAGTAGCATTTTTTACTGTTAGCTGTTATGCTACATAAGCTTTAGCCAAAAGAAGTATTGTGGTAAGTACTGTGTTCCCTCAGTCAGCCCTTCTTTTAACTTTCTTTTTCTTTTGATCACCTGGCTTCCTTCAGACCTCTCCTTCATCAAGGGTCCTGTCTGCCCTCCAGCATAATACTGGCTCTGTCTCATACCCTTTCCCTCTCCCCTACCTGTTCATTAAACCAGTCTTTTCCTTTGTGTCCTGACCCGTGCTTACCCTGCTTGCCTCATAGTTTGCTATCCTGGTGTAATAGGTCACATTGCCCTCTTGTGAGATCCCGGTCTGCTTATCCCTTTGTTGTTCCTTTTGTGTGGCATCTAATCTGTTATCCTGGAGAGAAGAATGAAAAAGTCCAAAAGGGGCTTTGAGTCAGGAGCACCAAAGAAGTATTCTAGTGTCCCCATTCTTCTATTCAGGGAGTCAAATCTGACTATCACAAGGTGGGAGAGGTGAGAATAGACAGGTCTGGAATTGGATGCGAGGATGAGCTGATCTGCCCTCAGGGCAGTTGACTGGTGAGGGAGCGGAGGTGACATGACATGGTGTTGGGGTATAAGGCTTTGAAGAAAGGAGAGGCAGAAGGAACTGTGGGATTGTGAGGCAAATTCAGCATTAAGTTAGAGGAGTAGAAGGTCTTTGGGCAGGAGTATGTGTCCGCAGAGGACTCAAGGAAGGTTTAGGAAGGGTAGAAATTACTGAAGGAATACAGTGCCTACTGCCCAGTCGTTTTCAGCTTGCTCTTTGCAGCAGCCATAACTGCCTAATGTTCAGATTGCTAAAGTACTGCTGTACTCATCTTTTTACTTACTGAAACATTGCTTTAGCATCACTTCTGTTATTTTTATAACTTGTTTTTGTGTAGTATAGCTATGACAGATTAAGGATATTTCTCAAAGGAAGCAAAAAAATATATAGTACTCTCTTTGTTTAAAAATGGTGCTTCAACCTGTCCCCAAGAAACTTGGATTTTTCTTTATCTATGATTTTAATTACAGTAAATACCAGGTACTCAACAAATATTTGAATTCTGTGCAGAGACACTTTGCACAATATTGTGGGGGACAAAAAGAATCATTGAAGAAGGTGAAGCCTAATAAGCATAAGACAACATGTGACAAATTAATGTAAAGACACAAAAATGCATAATAAATACCAAAATGAGAATCCCTGTGGATTTTAGAAGAGGATGTAATTGTGTAGTAGTCCATGAGATGGTGTCAAGAAAGTAAAGAACTTGAACTGAGTCTGAATGGGTGGGAATGAGCTGAAGAATTGGACCAAGAGAAGACATTCCAAGTAGAAGAAACAGTAGACAAAATTGTGGAAACCAAAATGGCCTTTGTTTGGGAGATACTTTCTTGTTTTTGATTACTACCTGGTAGGTAAGGGTGAGCCATTGAAAGTTTTAGAATAAGGTAATAATTTGATCACAGGGTGTTCTAGGAAGTAAACTTAGCATTGAGATCTTATTAGTATGGAGTTTTGCTCATCAGGCAGTTGAGAGTTTGCACTTGAGCTCCCACATGGGCTAGATTCGGGGATTATTTGTTCTGTGTTATAGTTTAAACAAATTACAGTTTCCTATAGGAGAAACTCATGAGAGATGGACAGCCAGGGATTGAATTTGGGAGAATGTTCTTATTAAGAGTGTTAAGAATAGGGAAACGATGGAAAGAATTAAGAGATCAGAAAAGAACAGGGTAATAGAATGTTTTGAAAACTTAGGAAGGAAAGTATTTTATGAGCGGGGTAGTACTGAAATCAGATGTCACAGAAGAATCATGAAAATTGGATTTACAAAAAACAAAGCCATTGGTTTTAGAGCTTAGAAGTTCCTTGGTGACCTTCAGGTGTGCTATTTCAGTAGCAGAGAAGGATAGAAACTTGATTTATAGGGATTAAAATATATGTGGTGAGAAGATAAAAGAAGTGATTTTAAACACTTGTTCAAGATGCTTGGCAGCAGAAAGAGTGTTCTAGAAGATGGAGGTCAAGCGGTTTATCTTATTAAAGATGGACTTCTGTATATTTGAAGACAGAAGGGAGTAGATTAACAAGGCAGTGATGTAAGATATTCGAGAAAGGATAATTGAATGAGGGTAGAAGGAGATGGTATCAAGAAAATGGTGAGACATTATGCAAGTCTTGAAGAAAAACAAGGACTGTCTCTTCATCTGAAATTGAAAGGATGAGTATAAAGACCCTTAAAGGTAATAAGTGAGATGAGATAGTTTGTATTCTAATAACCTAGGGATCTACTCAGTCCATTCATTTTTAAGGAATAGGTAATGGCAATTGGGACTTGAGGAAAGTGGAAATGATTGTGGGGGGGGACTTGGAAAACTCAATTTAACTATTTATACATAGACTTACAAATAGGTTAGTATTGTCACTTCCTTAGAGTATTCATTTTGCAGCCAGCTTTTGCTTTTCATCACAAAAGCGGAACTCCATCACTGAAAAGGAGTTATGAAGTATTGGGCTGGTTAAAAAGTTTCAGTTTTTCTGTAAGATGATACAGAAAAACTCAAATGAACTTTTTGGCTGATTCAGTAGTTGAAATCTATCCAGAGGTGCAGTCTAAGGAACTTTGCAATCAAAGATATGACAAACATGGTATATAAGGGGAAAAAAACTATAAACAGTTGCAGTGATGTGAGGCTATGAAATATGACTAAATCTAGTTTTACTCTGTAAAATAAGAGGTTAAGTGAAGTTAAGTGGGTTTCTTCTCTAAGCCTTCTAACAAGTGACAAAAGTAATACTTTTAAAGATCTCCTAACTTCCAGTCTAGTTCTACCATTTTGCAACTTTTCCTGTAGGAAGGTCCTGGATTTATGTAAACTGTACACATGCAGTTTATATTATTATAAAGAATACATGCATCGTATACAGATATAAGTCCGTTGTTGCATAAATATGACTTAAGACATAATTTTTATAATAAAACATTTAATTTTTTGATAATTTTGCTTGGCATAGAATATAGATTTAAAATGAATATTTATTTGCCTTGATAGAAAATTGTTCATAGATATTAAATTTTCTTTTTGAACATTTCTTTTCATTGAGCAGAGGCATTCAAAATCAGTCCTGGCAATAGGCATATATTTGTTGTGAAGTTTCAGAGACAGTTTCAGTAGCTTTAACATCACAATCAGTTATAAAGATGAAAATACATCAAAGAGCATTCTAGAGTTATGTATGGGATGTATGAAGGAGGTAGTTTTATGGGAAAAGGATTTGGGATCTGACTTAGTGTTAGAATTTTATGAAAACCACTGTCAGAAGATTTTTTCCTCCCTTCTGCCTCATTATTTCTGAGTCATCCTTCACCAAATCCTGTTGCAAAGCCTGAAGAGTAAATGGGTGAAGGCAAGTATTTAGGCAGCCTTGGATGGATAAGGAGAAATATTACGTCAGAAGGTGGGGTGTGTCTATGCAGTGTTTTTTTCGGAATTAATTTCTTTATAATCACTCTGTGTGTCATTCAGTATATAGGAAGCAAAAATTGTGTTGTATTACTTTTTTCTTTATGTCACTGGCTTTAATTACCTCATATTTTGTTTACAATATGGCCTCCGTAATACCCTTAACTGTAAAATCTGAACCTTGCCTCTTAGTGTTTTATTTTGAGTCAGTTGAAAAGTTTTCATGGTACCCTTAGCCTTCTTGACTGAAAAAGACCTATTTTGGTTGCATGTATGTGAAAGTTGCTCAGTCATGTCTGACTCTTTGTTACCTCATGGACTGTACACTCCATGGAATTCTCCAGGCCAAAATATTGGAGTGCCTTTCCCTTCTCCAGGGGATCTTCCCAACCCAGGGATTGAACTCGGGCCTTCTGCATTGCAGGCGGATTCTTTACCAGCTGAGCCACAAGGGAAGCCCAGTTGTGTATATATATATATGTGTGTGTGTGTGTGTGTGTATCTTTATATATATTTTTTTACTAGTTACAATGATTTTGTGTTTATTAGTGACTGGCTAGTTTGATAAATACTGCCCCCTCCAGAGAGCTTCCCAAGTGGCTCATTGGTAGAGAATCTGCCTGCCAATGCAGGAAAAGATGTGAGTTCAATACCTGCGTTGGGACGATCCCCTGGAGAAGGAAAAGACCACTCCAGAATTCTTTCTGGAAAATTGCATGGACAGAGGAACCCAGCAGTTGTACGGTTCATAGGGTTAGAAGAGTCGGACTCAATGACTAAACAGCAACAACCCCCTCCAAAAGAAGAAAAAAACCTGCTTATTTCATGTGACCCCTATATTTTGTTATAAAGGGATTTTAGAGCGTTGCTTTCTAATTTTTTAGCTCTTTGTAAAAGAAAAATAATCCCAGATGTAAAAGATGAGCCTCTTTGCAGTTTATTAATATTCATGCTTAACTTTGGGACCTTGCTTGCTTTCTCTTCCTCATTAGATGAGATTTAAAGGTTTGTTCTCGAAATCTCCCCTCATATAGGATTGGGGCACAATATCACCTTGCCCCTTTTCATCCTTCATCTTGTATGAATACCCATTTATTCTGTATATGAGACTGCCTTCCTTTCTTTCCCTGTGGTATCCATTTGCTTCATTGAACCTGATTAATACTGTGGTGGAAGGGCTAGACCTATATGACACATGGACAGCTGGTAGTAATTACTGGTTTCTTTCTCTGTTTTAAATCTTAGGATTTTCCTGTATCCCAGAAACAAAGTGACACAGTTTTCCATTTCCCCCCACTTATTCCAGGTGTAAGACATTGTGATTTTATTGCAACGTATCTATTGGATAAATGTCAGAGCTGAGATTTGAATCGTGGTGCTGTGGCTCTGGCCCATAATGGTGTTTGTCTTTTACAAACTGTTTCCTCAGAGATCTTCTTGCCATTCTGTCACGTCTATACAAATGACTCATTTATCTGTATACCTTTCATCTTAACTTTCTTTTGAACATCAGATCTCTATTCCAACTGTTCTTTTTGCTTTCCCCTAGCTTTCCTGACCCGGCCATTAATAAACTTGTCATCTTTCCTCAGAAACATTTCCTCCACTAGTTCTTCCCATTTCTTTAATGACATCTTCATTTCTAAGATTCAGAGTCTTAGAATCTTTTCATTTCCTTGACATTACCATGGTAATTCTGCAGCATTTTCCCCAACTTCTTTCTAGTCTTGTAACCATGATTGTAGTTCAGGTCTAAAAGTTCTCATAAAAGTTTTCTTTTTACTTCATGCTTCACCCTGCTGCAAGACTAACCTTCCTGAAGCATAGCTCCAGTCCCATGACTTTCTTTTTTGAAAAATAATTTTCTTTGTTTTTGGCTGTGATGGGTCTTCCTTTCTGAGTGGGCTTTTCTCTGGATGAGTGAGCAGGGGCTCCTCTCTAGTTGTGGTGTGCAGGCTTCTTGCTGCGGCGCGTGGGCTTCTCGTTGTGGTGATTTCTTTTGCTGTGGAACCAGGGCCGTAGGGCACAAGGGCTTCAGTAGTTGGAGCGTGTGGACTCAGCAGTTGCAACTCCCTGGCGCCAAAGCACAGGCTCAGTAGTCGTGGCTCATGGGCTTCGTTTCTCCTCAGCATGTGGGGTCTTGCCAGATCAGGGATGGAACCCCTGTCTCCTGCATTGGCAAGCAGGTTCTTTACCACTGAGTCACCAGGGAAGCCCCCATGTCTTTCCTGATCGGAGTCTTTCATGGCTGAGCTATAATTCAAGGGTCTCCACAATAGGTCTGTCTAGCTGCTTTTGTAGCTACATCTTCTACTATTCTCTTAAGTGTACCCCGAATTACAACCAGACTGTGTTACTCACTTCTCTAAATATAGCCTCCTTTGTCTTACTGCTGTTTCTTATTCCCTCTTCCAGATGTTTCTCCCCTTTTTCCCTTTTACTGCCTCACTTTCACCAGTATTGAGTTTTTTTTGCTACCATTAAGGTCCAACTCATACACCATTTCTTTTAGAAAGCCCTTTTAGTATTATACAGTTGGGGATATAGTATTTATTGCTTCCATTCCATCTTCTCAGAGCACTTTCTCCTTTTCTGACATGTATATGCATGTACAATTCCTGTATTATACCCTATAATCTAATTATTTGTGTACTTGCCTTACCCACTCACTCCACCTCCATAGCAAGTTCCTTAGGAGTAGATTAGTTTATCTCCTACAGCTCTGCCATAGCTCTTTCTTCATAGATGTTGAATATGTACATTTATTGACTCAAACATATATGAGGAAACATTTCAGAATAATCATTACATTTTTATTATTTTAGGCTTGACCGTCTTTTTATCTTGCTGGATACTGGCACTACTCCAGTTACCAGAAAAGCTGCTGCACAGCAACTTGGAGAAGTGGTGAAGCTTCATCCCCATGAACTGAATAATCTATTATCTAAAGTAAGCACTCTTTTTTCTCTTTTAGTATAATACAGTTGTAGAAATTTATCCATGGGTAAAAACATAAAAGAGAAGGAAGTTGTCTTATTAGTGACAGTTTGTGGTCTTCAAATTCATTAAATAAGTCCAGTATTTTCCCAAATATTTAAAAATTTTTTACTATTTTTTTGTCATAAGGTTTAAAGTACTTTGTTTTTTATGTCAAGTTTTATTGTCAAAGGGATTTGACAATAAAGAACCTTTGGCCTGTGGTACAAATTTGAATCTGATCCAATGTGGTAATGAACTAAGTTGTTAATCTAGTTTGTTAGTAGTCTAACTTGTTCTTAGCAGCTAATAATTACATCACTTGACAGTCTTCAAATGGATGAGTACTCATGGGTAATGGTAGAAATACATGAGAAGCTACTTGTCATTACATTCTTAGTTATTAGCTCTTTGAAAGTGGAGGCTTTCTCCTTGGGTGGATAGGTGTTTTCACAATCCTAGCCCATGTTCTTTCCCTAAGCAGTTGCTTTATTTTTACTGATTCCTGTGGGCTTGTGGAAGTGTGACTGTATGATGTGCTCTGCTCAGTCATATCCGACTCTTTGTGACCCCATGGACTGCAGCCCACTAGGCTCCTCTGTCTGTGGAATTTTCCAGGCAAGAATACTGGAGCAGGTTACCATTTCCTACTCCAGCGGATCTTCCCAACTCAGGGATAGTAAGCAGCAAATTCCATGTATTTAATTCTCTGGCATGCAAAATAAAAACAGGAGTGCTTGGTATGTGTGTTTAGTGGGAGTGGGGGCAGTGGATAGCAGATGGGATGGGAAGCAATATGATAACCCAAATACTGGAAGACCCAAGATACCTCTGTTCCCACCAGTCTTTATCTCCTTCTCTAGTTCTGATTTGTCCCTCCCTGATTCCTATGAATCAGGGACTGGAAAAGGTCAGTTTTCATTCCAGTCCCAAAGAAAGGCAATGCCAAAGAATGCTCAAACTACCGCACAGTTGCACTCATCTCACACGCTAGTAAAGTAATGCTCAAAATTCTCCAGGCCAGGCTTCAGCAATATGTGAACCGTGAACTTCCTGATGTTCAAGCTGGTTTTAGAAAAGGCAGAGGAACCAGAGATCAAATTGCCAACATCCGCTGGATCATGGAAAAAGCAAGAGAGTTCCAGAAAAGCATCTATTTCTGCTTTATTGACTATGCCAAAGCCTTTGACTGTGTGGATCAGAATAAACTGTGGAGAATTCTGAAAGAGATGGGAATACCAGACCACCTGACCTGCCTCTTGAGAAACCTGTATGCAGGTCAGGAAGCAACAGTTAGAACTGGACATGGAACAACAGACTGGTTCCAAATAGGAAAAGGAGTACGTCAAGGCTGTGTATTGTCACTCTGCTTATTTAACTTCTATGCAGAGTACATCATGAGAAACGCTGGACTGGAAGAAACACAAGCTGGAATCAAGATTGCTGGGAGAAATATCAATAACTTCAGATATGCAGATGACACCACCCTTACGGCAGAAAGTGAAGAGGAACTCAAAAGCCTCTAGATGAAAGTGAAGGTGGAGAGTGAAAAAGTTGGCTTAAAGCTCAAGATTCAGAAAACGAAGATCATGGCATCTGGTCCCATCACTTCATGGGAAATAGATGGGGAAACAGTGTCAGACTTTATTTTTTTGGGCTCCAAAATCACTGCAGATGGTAATTGCAGCCATGAAATTAAAAGACGCTTGCTCCTTGGAAGGAAAGTTATGACCAACCTAGATAGCATATTCAAAAGCAGAGATATTACTTTGCCAACCAAAGTCTGTCTAGTCAAGGCTATGGTTTTTCCTGTGGTCATGTACGGATGTGAGAGTTGGACTGTGAAGAAGGCTGAGCGCCGAAGAATTGATGCTTTTGAACTGTGGTGTTGGAGAAGACTCTTGAGAGTGCCTTGGACTGCAAGGAGATCCAACCAGTGTATTCTGAAGATCAGCCCTGGGATTTCTTTGGAGGGAATGATGCTAAAGCTGAAACTCCAGTACTTTGGCCACCTCATGCGAAGAGTTGACTCATTGGAAAAGACTCTGATGATGGGAGGGATTGGGGGCAGGAGGAGAAGGGGACGACAGAGGATGAGATGGCTGGATGGCATCACTGACTCTATGGACATGAGTCTGAGTGAACTCCGAGAGTTGGTGATGGACAGGGAGGCCTGGCGTGCTGCGATTCATGGGGTCGTAAAGAGTCGGACACGACTGAGCGACTGAACTGAACTGAACTGATTCCTGTGAGTAGGAATTCTAAGCCCTTGTCATCCTACACAAATCTGCCCTCTATTGTTTCTTTATGGGGGTGAACAGCAACTCTCTGTCCAGCACACTCCTCACTTAGATACTATCAGAACTTTCTAACCAAGACGTAGATGCAGAGAGAGTGATTTGACACCTACAGGTTCCATGTTCTCAGATTGAAGAAAGATGCACATTTGACAGTACTATACTCATGTGTTAGATGTGGGGATAGAGAGGCACCCATTTCTTCTCATCCCAAGGGAAGAGATGGAGGACTGAATGAACTGAGACTGGAAACAATGAATAAGACTAACCTCTGCTGAACTGAGAAAAAGTTTCCAGCCTTCCAAGTGAGTTCTGTCCTTAACTCAGACCCCACCATATGACTGCCATCAGATAATTCTAAAAGAGGCAAAGTTTTTTTTTTTTTTAGCACTTTTCTCATCTCCTATCCCCTCTCTGCCCTCAGTGTTTTCCTGTTGCCTTCGGTTTTATTTTTGTGAAAAATAGCTTTATTGAATAGATTTTATATACCTTGTAATTCATCCAGA
This sequence comes from Bos grunniens, assembly GCF_055505025.1. Taxonomy (NCBI): domain Eukaryota; kingdom Metazoa; phylum Chordata; class Mammalia; order Artiodactyla; family Bovidae; genus Bos; species Bos grunniens. The sequence goes on from NC_141190.1 coordinate 13,822,327, forward strand.
TAAAGGGTGCAATTCAGTGATTTTTAGTATATCCACAGATACATGCAACTATCACCACGATCTAATTTTAAAATGTTTTTGTGTGCTAAGTCACTTCAGTCATGTCCTACTCTTGGCAACCCTATGGACTGTAGCCCACCAGGGTGCTCTTTCCCTTGGATTCTCCAGGCAAGAATACTGGAGTGGGTTACCATACCCTCCTCCAGGGGATCTTCCCTACCCAGGGGCTAAACCCGTGGCTCCTGCTTTACAGGCAGGTTCTTAACCACTGAGCCATTGGGGAAGCCCTGAAACATTTTTGTCTCCCTCAAAAGAAACCTCATGCCTGTTACCCATCACTCACTATCACTCTCCCTTCCATACTCAGTCCTGCCGCCGCCAAGTCGCTTCAGTCGTGTCCGACTCTGTGCGACCCCACGGACTGCAGCCTACCAGGCTTCTCTGTCCATGGGATTCTCCAGGCAAGAATACTGGAGTGGGTTGCCATTTCCTTCTCCAATGCATGAAAGTGGAAAGTGAAAGTGAAGTCACTCAGTCGTGTCTGACTCTTAGGGACCCCATGGACTGCAGCCTACCAGGCTCCTCCGTCCATGGGATTTGCCAGGCAAGAGTACTGGAGTGGGGTGCCATTGCCTTCTCCCCATACTCAGTCCTAGGCAACCACTAATCTACTCTGTTTATAGACTTGCCTGTTTTGAACATTTTATATTAAATATGTGGTATTTTGTGATTGTTTTTTCACTTAAATGTTATTTTCAAGGTTCTGTCATATTGTGTGTGCTAAGTCACTTCAGTCATGTGCAGCTCTTTGCAACCCAGTGGACTATAGCCTGCCAGGCTACTGTCCCTGGGGTTCTCCAGGCAAGAATGCTGGAGTGAGTTGCCATGCCTTCCTCCAGGGGATCTACCCAATCCAGGGATCAAAACCCATGTCTCTTTATGTCTCTTGCATTAGCAGGCAAGTTCTTTACCACTAGCACCACCTGGGAAGCCTTCTTTCATGTTTTTGCATGTTTCGTTTTTCATTCTTTTTTGTTGCCAAATACCGTTCTTTGTATGGGTATGGATAATGTTGGATATACCACATTTTGTTTATTTCTTTATCAGTTGATGGACATTTTAGTTGTTTCTACTTTTTGCCCTGTTTTAAATAATGCTGCTATGAAAATTTGTGTGCAAGTTTTTGTGTGGATGTATGTTTTCATACATGGGTGTATACTAGAGAGTAGAATTGCTGGGTCATATGGTAACTGTGTTTAACTTTATGAGGAACCGCCAGACTGCCTTCCAAACTGGAAGGCATGGTACACCATATTACATTCCCAACAGCATGTGTGAGAGGTCTGATTTCTTCATATGTTTGTTAGCACTTTTTTTTTTTAATTTTGTTTGTGTATTTTTGGCTGTGCTGGGGTCTCTGTTGCTGCATGTGGGCTTTCTCTAATTGCAGCAGGCAGGACCACTCTCTGGTTGTGGTGTGCGGGCTTCTCATTGTAGTGGCTTCTCTCGGTGCAGAGCACGGGCTCCAGAGTGCGAAGGCTTCAGTAGTTGCAGCTCGCAGGCCCTAGAACGCAGGCTCAGTAGTCGTGGCACACAAGCTGATTTGCTCCACGGCGTGGGGAGTCAGCCTGGACCAGCAGGGATCGAACTTGTGTCCCCTGGCAGGCAAATTATTAACCACTGTACTACCAGGGAAGTCTCCAGCACATAACTATTAACTGACTGTTTATATTCATACCAGTGTGTATGAAGTGATACTATAGTTTTGATTTGCATTTTCATATGACTAATGATGTTGAATGTCTTTTCATTTGTTTATTGACCATTTCTGTATCTTCTTTGAGGATCTGTCTATTCAGATCCTTTGACCATTTTTAAGTGGGATATTTGTTCTTTTATTGATGAGATAGAAGATTCTTTATACATTTTAGATACAAGCCCCTTATCAGATATGGGGTTTGCAAATTCATTCTGCTAGTCTTGAGGTTGTCTTCACTTTCTTAATGGTATCCTTTGAAGCACAAAAGTTATTAGTTACAATGAAGTTGACTTTATCTTTTTTAAACACATGACTTGTGTGCTCTTGAGATCATATCTAAGAAACCTTTGCCTTATCCAAGGTTACATAGGTTTATCCCCATGTTTTCTTCTAACAGTTTTATAGTTTTAGTTCTTATTTTTAGGTGCTTGGTGTATTTTGAGTTAGTTTTTGTGTCCAGTGTGAAGTTTTTGTGTCCAGATTTTATTTTATTTTTTAAAAAATGATTTTATTTATTTTTGGCTGTGTTGGGGTCTTCATTGCTGCACGGGCTTTTTTCTGGTTGCAGTGATTGGGGGTTACTCTTTATTGCAGTGCACAGGCTTCCCATTGCGGTGGCTTCTCTTGTGAAGTACAGACCCTAGGTGCTCAGGCTTCAGTAGTACGTGGCATGTGGGCTCAGTATTTGTGCTCCCTGGCTCTAGAGCACAGACTCAACAGTTGTGGCACACAGGCTTGGTTGCTCTGAGGCATGTGGGATCTTCCTGGATCAGGGATCAAACCTGTGTCTCATGCATTGGCAAGCAGATTCTTTACTGTTGAGCCACCAGAGAAACCATGAAGTAGGGATTTTAAGTCATGATTTTGTTGCTGTAGCACCATTTATTGAAAAGATCCTTTTTTCCCCATTGAATTATCTTGACACTGTTGTTGAAAATTGGTTGACCATAGATACATAGTGTTATTTTTGAACTAAATTCTTTTCCATTGATCTGTGCATCTGTCCTGCTGTTACCACACTGTCTTGATTATTGTTGCTTTGTAGTAAGCTTTGAAATAAAAAACTATGAATCTGCCAACTTTATTATTCTTTTTCAGGATTGTTTTGGTGATTCTGGGCACCTTAAATTTACGTATAAATTTTAAGATCAATTTGTCTATTTCTGCAAAAAAAAAAAAAAAAGCTGGGATTTTGATAAAAATTGTGTTGAATCCATATTCAGTTTAGAGGGTATTACTATGCTAATAATATTAAGTCTTCTAATCCTTGAATATGAGGTGTTGTTTATTTGGGTCTTCTTTAATTTCTTTCAATAATATTTTGAATTTTTTTTTTTTTTTTAGTTTGCAGTATACAAGTCTTGCACTTTTTTGGTTAAATTTATTCTTAAGTATTTTATACTTTTTGATACTATTATAAGTGATATCATTTTCTTAATTTCATTTTCAGATTGTGGAAAGTGTAAAAAAATACAGTGGATTTTTGTACAACATATTGGTCTTATATCTTGCTCTCTTGCTGTACTTACTTATCTTTTCTAATGGTTTTATAACTCTTGGCATTAAGTAAAGGGATTTAATGACTGATATGTACTTTGCTTTTTAGTATGCTAAAAACATTTTTTAAATTCACTTAAGCATTCTTTTATTTATTAAGTTTCCTGTTTCTTTTTTTAAAAAAAGTTAATTGTATTTTTGGCTGTGTCCAGTCTTAGTTGTGGCATTGGGGATCTTTGGTTGTGATGCTCGGGCTTCTCTCGTGGCACAGGGACTCAGTAGTTGCGGCTCGAGGGTTTAGTCGCCCCATGGCATGTGGGATCTTAGTTCCCCAACCAGGGATTGAACCTGCATCCCGCTACATTGGAAGGCGGATTCTTAACCACTGGATCACAAGGGACGTCCCCTCCCTGTTTCCTTTCTTTAAAGTGTAGTGATATTTCTTGTGACTGATAGAAAATCTTATAAATGATTTTAATAATTGCAAAGTGTTTTGTATAAATTTGAGAGCTGCTAAATTAGAAATTAATAAGTGTATTTATGTTCCTCTCTTTTGACTATTTGAACAAACTATTTTTTTGGTGTGTAACTTTTATTTTACAATTTTTTAAGGTCTTGATATATTTAAGGAGTACAAATTGGGATACTCGGATTGCAGCAGGACAAGCTGTTGAAGCTATAGTGAAAAATGTACCTGAATGGAATCCCGTGCCAAGAACCAAACAAGGTGCTTTTAAGAGGAAAAAGTAGTTTGTAGTAAAAACTATACATTTTGTTTTAGTAATTCCACTTTTAAAGGCTGAATTTTCATACTTTTAGGTGCAGTCTTGTCAGGAAATAAAATTGAACAAGGTGCTTTTTCACCATGTTTTAAAAATTGTACTAGACAATCTCTTCTCACATAATTTTATGAGAATTTTTAATGAATAATTTTAAATTATTCTACAATATGGTTGATTTGCAGAGATTATTATGTTCCTCAAGAATTTATGCCCTAAAAAATGAAATCAATTAAGTATAAATATTTTATATTTAAAACAGTCAAATTTTTCTTGTTGCTGTGAGAATAGGGTAGTTGTTTACTAAATTTAATAAGCACAATTATGTGTGGCTATTTGGAAAGGTCAATCTTTAGTCCTCTTATGCCTTTTAGATGTCTTTTAGTGGAAATTACTTGTTTTCTGACTGCCTGTTATATATGACACTTGAATGTATGCTTTTACAAATTTATAAAGTTACACATTTTAAGTGAGAATTTAATATGGTGTAACTGCATTTCATTTTCAAGTCACTTTTAGTAATACGAGTTTTATCCTGTTGTTACTCGTCTAAAATTTTTACTTTAATTTGCTCCACCTATTATTTTGAGGGATTGTGTTAGTCTGTCTGCTCTCATCGAAAGAAATACATAACCAGAAGAAGTTATAAATTGTTTTAGAAAAGAGCCATTTTCTTTCCGACTTATTACCCCTGCTTATTTTGGTATACAGAGATACTAGGACTTAAATTCTTTTCAGAAAAACTTTTTTTTTTTTCCGTTCAGCACAACCTTGTTAATGAAATCTTAGTTCCCCCACTAGGAATCGAACCCAAGCCCATTGCATTGACTACATGGAGTCTTAACCACTGGACTGCCAGAGAATTCCACCCTGCAAAAAAGCTTTAAATTAGTTACACTAGCATTAAAATATATAGTATCATTAGTATCAAATATATTGTCATCATTAGAAAACATTAAGAAATTCATAGCAGTTCCCTTTCAGTTTAGCAATTATACTTTAGTTTGTGAAGACTTATACGCAAGTGACCAGCTAAGCAAACTATTGTCAGTGAACAGTTTATAGTATACATAAAATTTTACAATGGCATAACCTTTTTGGGAGGAATACAGAACATTTTATAAATAGTTTTAGGTCCCAGATAGATATTTGATTTTAGCAGTTTGCCAGGAGATTGTAATTTGCTTATATTATGAGAAATGAGTCCTATTGATTGAGTAGTTTTTATGTCTTAGATATTCCTAGGTATAGGGAGTGATGATGCTCATTAGTGTTATTTATGAAAATTTATATGAATATGTTTATCTTTCAATTTATCACTGTGATAAATTACCTTTATCTTTCAACTGTTTAACAGATGATTTTTAATATACATATTTCAACATGGGGATACATTTCTTCATGTAATATTGTGCTTGTATAGTCAAAAAGTTACATACCCACTAACATTCTGGTAGTTTGTAGAAAGGGAGCCATCTGCTAAATAGTTTTTTCATAAATAAGAACTGATCATAAATAAATCCACAATAGCTTTTCTACTTCCTCCACATTTTACTTTTCTTAAAATACTACCCACTCACCTAAAGTAATGCTATTTTCTTTCATTCTGCACTTTGGCTGTATAATCAAATTGAATGTTTTTAAACCTCATCTAGAAACTACTTCAGAAAGTGCTATGGAAGACTCATCTACTACAGATCGATTGAATTTTGACAGATTTGATATATGTAGATTGTTACAACATGGGGCATCACTTTTGGGATCTGCTGGTGCAGAATTTGAAGTACAAGATGAAAAATCAGGTATGTAATAGTCCTGTAGAAAAAAAATCTGAAATGTGTATGTATTCAAATCACTTTGTTATTGGTGTGCTATGTTACAGTCATACAAAACCTAACAGATGCCATGAAATGTAAATTCATGGAAGTTTGCAGTTTGAGATGTGGGGCATAGGGAAGGTGACCAGGAGCACTTTGTCTAAAACAAATAGGAATATTTTTCATCCCTTAACTGAATATGTGCTATATATATACACACACACACATATATATATATATATATATATATGCATCATTAATAGATATTAGTATGTCAGCATACATATTAATATTTTAGTATTTCAGTATAGAAATTGTAAAGTGGTACCTGAGAGCTTTAGTTGAATAGATTTTAAAATCCAGGATTAGCACAAATTGTCGTAATGTTTTCAGAATTCTTGAAATTTAGAGACTATGACAGTTCTTTTTATCATGTTTTAAATATTTAAGTAATTGGATCTACTGATGCTAATGACCAAAGCAAAAATGAAAAATAAGTCTTAGGTAATTGTCCCATTATCTTTAAACTTACAGAATCCATCTGGATATAAAATAAATGTTTTGGCCATTCAAGATTGATGCCTTGAGTGGAAAAAACCTTGATGTTTTTAATGGATTTCTGTAAGTAAATAAATTGCTTTTTTGACTTAAACCAAAACAGAACAGTGTTTTGTTTTGTTGCTAATCATTAGTCAAAGGATATCTATCTAGCTAGGTTAATGAAATGATCTTCAGTTTGTTCATCTTAAAAAAAAAAGTCAGATATTCATTTCTTCTTGCCTAATATGCTTTCTATTGAAAAATCTAGTGTAGTTATTTATGGAGAGTATAATAAAGAGGAGAATTTGCTTAAGTTCCAGAAAAGCATAGTTTTTTTTAAATAAGGGAAGTAGAAGTCTTCAAAAACTTCACAATTTGAAAAAAGTTATCTCTAAGTTTACTAATTAGTTTACCAGTCTTAGTAGTGTTCCCATAAACATCATGAGAGATTATTGGGCCTTATCTAGGGAAAAAAGTCAGTGTGACTTTTGTCACTAAAAAAGAAAGTGTGCTTGGGACGTGTCTTAAAGATGCTGATTTAATACATCTGTGGAGAGTTCTGGGAAATCGTATATTAAATGAAAAAACCCCACAGATGACTGATATGTAAGCAGGATTGGGAACCCCGATTTTCTTAGAATTCAGTTTTTTCCCCCTATAACTCAGTTTTTAATGCTGATAAGTCATAGCGTGACAAAAAGTGCTCATTAAAACCCTCTAATTAGGTTTTCTTGAAATGTCTGTTCATCTGTGTTGATCTCTATGTATTTATAAATTACACGTACATGGTTAGCATAGGTGCCAGTCTGTTTCCTTTGCAGTTGTGTTGATTATTTTCTGCAGTAAACTTTCCCTGAAATGAGAGGACTGATTTGGAGCTCTTTGTGAGTGTACTGAATTTATGATCCAGAAGTTTTCATGTTGGATGCCTAGTGTTTTTCCCTCTGAGGAGAGCAGCCTTAATTTTTTTTTTTACTATAGCTATAGAGAGGTATAATTCCCATACCACATAAATCACCCATTTTAAAAGTGTACAATTCACTGAGTTTTAATATATTTACAGTTTCGTGTAATTTTAGAACATTGTCACTGCCTCAGGAAGAAACTCCATATCCTTTACCACACTCCTATTCCCCTACACCCTTCCTTTTTCTTCCCAGCCCTAAGGAACCATTAATTTACTTCCTTTATCTATAGATTTGCCTATTATGGGCATTTCATATAAATGGAATCGTATGTAGTCTTTTGTGTCTGACTTCTTTTTACTTAGCAGAATTTTTCCAACATTTATGTATATTATAGTGTACATGTTAGTACTGTTTAGATTTTTTTTTTCCTAAATAGTATTTATTACTGTTATAGGGTATATCCGTTTTTTAATTTTGATCAAATATAGATAACATAAAATTTACCATCTTAATCATTTTTAAGTGTATAGCTCAGTGGTATTAAGTGCATTCATATTGTTGTGCAGCCAATCTCCAGAACTCTTTTCATCTTGCAGAATGAAACCTTATACCCATTAAACAATAATTCCCATCCCTTTCTCCCCTCAAACCCCCTGCCCCACACCGGCAATCACTGTTTCACTTTCGTCTTTTGAATTTGACTACTCGGGGTACTTCATCTGAGTGAAATCTATGGTATTTATCCTTTTGTGACTGACTTTCTTTACTTAACATAATCTCCTTCCACTTAACATAATGGAACAACAGACTGGTTCCAAATAGGAAAAGGAGTACATCAAGGCTGTATATTGTCACCCTGCTTATTTAACTTATATGCAGAGTACATCATGAGAAATGCTGGGCTGTAGGAAGCACAAGCTGGAATCAAGATTGCCGGGAGAAATATCAATAAACCTCAGATGTGCAGATGACACCACCCTTATGGCAGAAAGTGAAGAGGAACTAAAGAGCCTCTTGATGAAAGTGAAAGAATAAAATGAAAAAGTTGGCTTAAAGCTCAACATTCAGAAAACTAAGATCATGGCATCCAGTCCCATCACTTCATGGCAAATAGATGGGGAAACAGTGGCTGACTTTATTTTTCTGGGCTCCAAAATCACTGCAGATGGTGATTGCAGCCCTGAAATTAAAAGACACTTGCTCCTTGGAAGGAAAGTTATGACCAACCTAGACAGCGTATTCAAAAGCAGAGACATTACTTTGTCCACAAAGGTTCGTCTAGTCAAGGCAATGGTTTTTCCAGTGGTCATGTATGGATGTGAGAGTTGGACTATAAAGAAAGCTGAGCACCGAAGAATTGATGCTTTTGAACTGTGGTGTTGGACAAGACTCTTGAGAGTCCCTTGGACTGCGAGGAGATCCAGCCAGTCCATTCTGAAGGAGATCAGTCCTGGGTGTTCTTTGGAGGGAATGATGTTGAAGCTGAAGCTCCAATACTTTGGCCACCTGATGTGGAGAGCTGACTCATTGGAAAAGACCTTGATGCTGGGAAAGATTGAGGGCAGGAGGAGAAGGGAACAACAGAGGATGAGATGGTTGGATGGCATCACTGACACAATGAACATGAGTTTGGGTGAACTCCGGGAGTTGGTGATGGACAGGGAGGCCTGGTCTACTGCGGTTCATGGGGTCACAAAAAGTCGGACACGACTGCGCGACTAAACTGAACTGAATCTCCTTTTGTGTTTATCTGTATTGTATGTGTCAGAATTTCCTTCCTTTTTAATAAGGCTGAATAATAATTCCGGTGTATGTTTACACCATGTTTTGTTTATCGATTCATCTGTCATTAGGCACTTGGGTTGCTTCTACCTTTTGGTTATTGTGAATAATGCTGCTGTGAACACAGACATGCAAATATCTATTGATATTCCTGCTTCCAGTTCTTTTGGGTCTATGCCCAGAAGTGAAATTATAAGATCATATGGTAATTCTATTTTTGATCTTTTTTTTTTTTTTTTTTTTAGAACTGCCATATTGTTCTCCATAGTGCCTATTTCATTTTGTATTCTCACCAACAGTCTATGAGGTTTTCAGTTTCTCCACATAACTTTATCAGCTATTGTTATTTTGATTTTTTGGTAGCAGCCATACTAATAGGTATGAAATTATTTCATTTTCTGGCTGAATAACATTCCATTGTATGAATATAACATTTTGTGTATTCATTCATTGTTTGAAGACATCTGGGTTGTTCCTACCTTTTTGGCTTTTATGTAATGCTGCAATAAATGTTCATGTACAGATTTTTGTACATGTATGTTTTCATTTCTTCTATGTAGATACCTTTTGTTGACTATGAGGGCTACTCCATTTCTTCTAAGGGATACTTACCACACTAGTAGATATCATGGTCCTTTGACTGTGCAGATCACAACAAACTTGGAAAATTCTTAAAGAGATGGGAATACCAGACCACCTTATGTGCCTCCTGAGAAATATGTATATAGGTCAAGAAACAACAGTTAGAACCGGACATGGAACAATGGATTGTAAAATTGGGAAAGGAGTATGTCAGTTCTATATATCGTCACCCTGCTTATTTAACTTGTATGCAGAGTACATCATGTGAAATGCTGGACTGGATGAAGCACAAATACTTCTGAATACTGAATACTGAAATCAAGATTGCTGGGAGAAATATCAATAACCTCAGATATGCAGATGACACCACCTTTATGGCAGAAAGCGAAGAGGAACTAAGGAGCCTCTTGATGAAAGTGAAAGAGGAGAGTGAAAAAGCTGGCTTAAAACTCAGTATTCAAAAAAAAATAAGATCATGGCATCCAATCCCGTCACTTCATGACAAATTGATGGGGAAGCAATGCAAACAGTGAAAGACTTTATTTTCTTGGGCTCCAAAATCATTGCAGATGGTGACTGTAGCCATGAAATTAAAAGATGCTTACTCCTTGGAAGGAAAGTTATGACCAACCTAGACAGCATATTAAAAAACAGAGACATTACTTTGTCAACAAAGGTCTGTCTAGTCAAGGCTATGGTTTTTCCAGTAGTCATGTATGAATGTGAGAGTTGGACTACAAAGAAAGCTGAGTGTAGAAGAATTGATGCTTTTGAACTGTGGTGTTAGAGAAGACTCTTGAGAGCCCCTTAGACTGCAAGGAGATCCAACCAGTCCATCCTAAAGGAAATCAGTCCTGAATGTTCATTGGAAGGACTGATGCTGAAGCTGAAGCTCCAATACTTTGGCCACCTGATGCGAAGAATTGATTCATTAGAAAAGACTGTTGCTGGGAAAGATTGAAGGCAGGAGGAGAAGGGGACGACAGGATGAGATGGTTGAATGGCATCACCAACTTGATGGACATGAGTTTGAGCAAGCTCTGGGAGGTGATGATGGACAGGGAAGCCTGGCGTGCTGCAGTCTGTGGGGTTGCAAAGAGTCGGACTTGACTGAGTGACTGAACTGAACTGATGTAGATTCCTAAGAATGGACTTGCTGGGTCTTGTGGTAACTGTTTTACTATTTGAGAAACTGCCAGACTGTTCTCCAGACTGGTTTCACCATTTCACATTCCTTTAACAGGATACAAATGTTCCAATTTCTCCACAATCCTTGCCAATGTTTGCTTATTATTCACTGATTTTCACTATATCTATACCAGTGACTATAAAGTGATACCTCATTGTCCTTTTGATTTGCATTTTTCTGATGACTAATGATGTTGAACATATATTCCATGTGTTTATTGACCATTTCTATATATTTTTCTTTGGAGAGTTGTCTATTCATGTTGTTCGCCCATTTTTAAGTGGAATATCTGTTCTTTTATTAATGAGATATAAGAGTTATTTATATATTCTGTGTATAAACCTCTTATCTAATAAATGACAGATATTTCCTCCCATTCTATGCATTATCTTTTCACTTTCCTGACCTTCGAAGCATAAAGTTTTTAATTTTAATGAAATCCTGTTTATCTTTTTCCTTTTGTTTCTCAAGCTTTTTGATATCATACGTTAGAAGATTTTGCCAAATCTGAGGTCATATTTATCCCTTTGTTTTCTCTAAGAGTTTCATAGTTTAACTCTTACTGTTAGGTATTTGATCTATTTTGAGCTTATTTTTGTATGTTGTGGGGTTAAGAGTCTTAACAGTTTTTTTTTCTTTTCGAGGGTTTTTTTTTTTTGGTTGGTAATTATTTCTTTGGTTGCACTGGGTCTTCCTTGTTGGGCAGAGGTTTTCTCTAGATGAGTGGGGGCTGCTCTGCTTGTGGAGCACAGGCTTGGCACTGTGGTGGCGTCACTTGTTGCAGAGCACAAGCTCCAAGTGCATGGACTTTAGTAGTTGTATCACGTGGGCTTAGTAGTTTCGGCTTGTGAGCTTTAGTTGCCCTGTGGCATGTGGAATCCTGGGCCAGGGATCGAATTGGTATCCCCTTCATTGGCAGGTGGATTCTTAAACACCGTACCACCAAGGAAGTCCCCAATATCATTTTTTTATATGTGGCTATTCTGTTGTCTCAAGACCATTTGTTGAAAAGATTCTTTTTTTCTCCATTGAATTGTTTTTGCACCCTTGTCTGCAGACATATAGTCTTATTTCTGAACTCTCAATTCTATTTGATTGATGTCTGGGTCAGTATTTCATTGTCTTGATCACTGTTGCTTTCTAGAAGTAATTTTTAAAACCAGGAAGTATGACCCTCCAACTTTGTTGTTGTTTTTCAGGATTATTTTGGATATTCTTGGTCTCTTGCATTTCTGTATGAATTTTAAGATCAGTGTGTCAGTGTCTGTGAAAAACCAGCTGATATTTTGATAGAAATTGTTTTGAATCTGTATATCAATTTGAGAAGTACTACTGTCTTACTGTTAGGTATTCTGATCCATTAACATAGAATGTTCTTCTGTTTATTGAGATCTTTAATTTCTTAAACTAATATTTTGTAGTTTTAAAAATATAAATTCTTAAGTTTTGCTTTTGATGTTATTAGAATTATTTTGTTATTTTTATATTTAAGTCGTTTGTTTATTCAAATCTTCTTTCCCTTCCCTGTTCTTTAGATGAGGGACTTTGTATAGCTTTACCTTTGAATTCACTTACACTTTGTCCTGTTATCTCAATTAAGTTGTTAAGCACATTTGTTGACTTAAAATTTTCAAGTATTGTTTAGTTCCAGACTCACTTTAAAAAAAAACTGGCATATTTTGCACATATAAGTCACCCTTTTCAAGTATATGATTCTGTTTTTTAAAATAGTTTCTGTTTCTGTAATGAGGTATCCTATCTTCTCATTATTGTGACAGTATCTTCCTTTACATTGAATATTGTTATATTAGTTGCTTAAAAATTTTGTCTTCCAGTTCCAACATCTAGGTGATTTAAGAATTGATCTCCATTAACTGGCTTTCTTTTGGGATGGGTTACATTTTCTTGATTCTTTGTATGTCAGTTATTTTGGATTGTATTTCTCATATTGTAAATGTTTATACTGCAGGCTAGATTCTGTTATATTCTTCAGAGTGTTTTGATTTGTTTGGTTGTTTTTGCTTGCTTGTTTTAATAGGTATTTAATTTGATGAAACTCAAATTGCAAACTCAATCTCATTTGTGGTGGGCAACAATTCAAATCTCAATTCAATTTTTAGCTTTATTTGAACTATTTGGAGTCTGTGCTGTCCGTGCATATTTCAGAGATCATCCAGAGATTTGGCTTTCTGTCTGGTTCTATTCTTTCTGGGTTTTTTCTCTATTTTCCAATAGTTATGCTGTTCCTGACTCTCTTTCCTCTAGTTTTTCAAGCCAGACATACTGGGTTTTTGCACAACTTTTAAATGTAGGATATGACTGCCCAATATACCGTAGACTGGGTCTACCTTTAGGCTAAAAAGGTTCAAAAATGGGAAAGTCACTTAATGCTGTGCTTTCTTCCAGGCACTGATAACTCCTCCAAGTATATGCCTACTTTTGTTCTCTTTCCAGTGCCTTCAGGTAGTTGTTTACTTTTTTTTTTTAGCTAGAATTTGTTTGTTATCTTTGGAGTCCAAAAGAACTTAGTCAGCTGTTATTGGAAACTAATGATAGAACCATATCTTGCAGCTTAAATATTTTAAGCCCAAATTTTTATTTTTAAAATGATATCTTTTGATCTATTTTCTATTGAAATACTGAGGGATTTTACTTGGAACATTCAAAATCTACTTTTATGCCTTTGTCTTTTATTTGGGGTATCAAATAGATAACTAAATAAATAGAGGACTATAAAGGCCACACTTGGAATAAACATGTATTTGTTGAGATCTTTTCTGTCAAATAGAGTCTAGATTTTTTTTTTAAAGCCTGGCTAGATATTTCGGAGAATGTACAAAGGGTAGCTATAAAAGAATAAGATTGGTTTATCTTCATAGGAATATATCTTATTTTATATATACTTGATAATTGACAGTTAGGGCAGTGGGATAACATCAGTGAGTGATATTACTCCTAGAGTGTTTTTGTTAGCTAGAATGCTATTTTCCGAGATTCAGTAAAATATTGACTCTATTAGATAATAAAGTTTATGACATGTTCAGAGATTGTGAGTGGTGTGGTTTGTTTTATTATCAAGAGAGGTGTTCTAATAGTTTAAAAAACTTTTTTAATTTAATCGAGTTTGATCTTCATGTATAGAAAGCGTCTTAACTGATTTGAAAAAAATATATTTCTTTTTTGTTTAAAGGTGAAGTGGATCCTAAGGAGAGGATAGCACGCCAACGAAAGCTGTTACAGAAAAAACTTGGCCTTAATATGGGAGAAGCGATTGGAATGAGCACTGAAGAGCTCTTTAATGATGAAGATTTGGATTATACCCCAACTTCAGCAGCCCTTGTAAACAAACAACCTGTAGGTAAAACCTTTGGTTGTCTGACTGCAAGTAATAATACAGGCGATTTGCTTTTATTTTGATATGCAATTGCAATTAAAAAAAAAAGCGCTCCTTATTTCTGCTCATTGTTGCTTAGTGTCACCGTAATTTACTATCTCCATAAGTTGAATTTTTAGTGCTAGATTCTGAAGAGGTAGAAGGTAGCCTCTGCCTGCCTCATAGATGCTAGACTAGTAGATAAAAGCCGTGGTGGACCTTTCAGGAGACATTGGTGTTGAGAAATCATAGTTGCGCCAGTTGCTCTTTCTTTATTCTTCAGTGAAGAAAAAAAATATTTCAGAGGGTAGGAGATAGTAAGGGCTATTATAGTTAGATATGCTGATACTGGAAATCTTTAGAGCTGGTTCTTTTGAGAAAGAGCAAACAGGATGAAAACTTTGAAACAGTGCAAAAGGACCTACGATATGAAGTAAGCGTCTTTGTGATAAATGATGGGCACACATTTCCCTGTATCTCACAGCAACCCTTTAGAAATTATTTGTCCTTTTTTCCTGAAATTTTCTGTGTACGCACAAGTCCTTGTTAAGCCATGTCTGCCTGTGTGTGTGGGCTTCCACGGTGAGACACAGTGGGAAAGAATCCATCTGCCAGTGCAGGAGACACAGGACACATGGGTTTGATCCCTGCATCAGGAAGATCCCCTGGAACAGGAGATGGTAACCCACTCTAGAATTCTTACCTAGAAAATTCCACGGACAGAGGAGCCTGGCAGACTGCAGTCCATGGGGTCATAAAGAGTCAGACATGACTGAGCATGCATCCATACCCGTCCATATATACAGACTGATCACCTTGGTTTTTGATAACTTCTTTCTGTTTATATGGCTGTACCATAATTTTGCTCTGTATTTTTCCTGTTTCTGTTTTTCCAATTCCCAGTGGATGCCTGTGTGCTTCTTTTTTTATACATTAAAATCTTCATAAGCTCCAGTAAAGGCTCTGGCTCTCTCTCCTCAGAAGAATGTACATACACGTGAAATAGTACCTTTCAGGGGATTTAGTGCTCTTCTTGGCCTGCTTTACATGAGACCCATGTCTTCTCATTCCCTTGGCCTTTCCTTTTGCTTGAGTAGAGAATGGTTCTATTTGCCATTATTCTAGTTGTCCTCTAAATCATTAGAATTTGTAAGTAAGTTTTTTAGCATTGAGGAGTGTGTGATGATGATGGGACTTTTGTAGACAAGGAAAAAAGAGTAGATTCTGGAGGGAAGAGTATAAAGAGGCAGAAAATATAATAACAAACATGAAAGAACAGAAAGATGGAGTATGAACTGAAGCATAAGATATAAATAAAAAGCAACAGAATAAAATAAATGAAAACAAACGTGATCACAGTGTGGTAATTGGATATTGTGTACGGAAATTAATAGGTGTATTAGAGAAAATAGGCTATAGACAGAATAATTGGAAAGGAGATGGCAGCAGCAAATTGGGCAGAATCCAAATTTGGTTGGCTTTAGATGTCAGGGGCCTTTGGGAAGAGTTGCTGAGGTTTGTTGTTGTATTATAGTGCTCATCACTGCTCTGCTGCCTTGTATATATGCTAGTGGTCCCTGGACCAAGTCTGTAGCAGGGCACCCACACCAGTGACCCTGACTGGTTGTGGTAATGTACATTTCAGTTGAGTCTTAAATCAGTTAAGGGCAGAAGGATTTTTAGGCTTGTATTAAAGCATTTTATTCACAGCCTTAATAATGTCTCCTATGAATGGAAGAAGGAGCAAAAGTGGTATGCAGTGAGTGGTTAAGAGGGAAAGACCGGTTACTTATCAGGTCTTCGTTCTTAGTTGTATCCGACCCTTTGTGACTCCTTGGACTGTAGCCTGCCAGACTCCTCTGTCCATATACTTTTCCAGGCAAGAATAGTGGAGTGGGTTGCCATTTCCTACTCCAGGGGATCTTCCCAACCCAGGGATTGAACCCGGGTCTCCTGTGTCTCCTGCATTGCTGCAGAATCCTGCCTGCTGAGCCATCTGGGAAGCCAGTTACTTATGGCTATAATTACTTTTATTTTTTTAGTAGAAGATGATTATAATTTTTTTAAAAATTGACATTCTTAATGCTTACATTACGGCTTCCCTGGTAGCTCAGTTGGTAAAGAATCTGCCTGCAGTCCAAGAGACCCGGGTTCAATCCTGGGTCGGGAAGATCCCTTGGAGAAGGAAATGGCAAACCACTCCAGTATCCTTGCCTGGAAAATCTCACGGATAGAGGAACCTGGTGGGCTACAGTCCATGGGGTTGCAAAGAGTCGGGCATGACTGAGTGACTTCAGCGACTAACATGCTTACAACTTTTAGATTATATTATGTTTTTTTTAAGTTTCACCTCTTCAGAGTCCTCACTGGAGTCAGGATCATACATTTTTGCCACATCTATGACATAAAGTTAAGAAACACATGAGCTTTTCCTGGCAACTGGAAGAATAGGGAAGAAGGAAGAAGAGAGTGAAATTATGGTACAGCTATACAGCAGAATAGCATAAATCTGTCAAAGAAGAATGTAATCAGTTTGTTTATAGTGAAACTTATAGACTTTAGTCCTCTTCTGAGGCTGAGACTGTGGGTATATATTTTAACTTCAAAAGTTCAAACTGCACATTCTTTTATTCTTTTAGACTCTCCAGGCCGCTGAACTGATTGACTCAGAGTTTCGAACAGGAATGAGCAATAGACAAAAGAACAAAGCTAAAAGAATGGCCAAATTATTTGCAAAACAGAGATCCAGGGATGCAGTAGAAACGAATGAGAAGAGGTAGTAATCCTTTTTTTGCTCATTTATGTATGTATTTTAGTTATACCATTTTATTTAATTAAAGTTTTTTAAATTGAAGGATAATTGCTTTACAATATTGTGTTGTTTTCTGCCATACAACAGTGTGAATCAGTCATAACTGTGTGTGTGTGTGTCCCCTCTCTTTTGAGCCTACCTCCCACCTCACCCCCATCCCACCCCTCTAGGTCGTCACAGAGTGCCAGGCTAGGCTCCGCATGTTATATAGCAGCTTCCCACTGGCTGTTTTACGTATGGTAGTGTAAATATGTCAGTGCTACTTCCTCAGTTTGTTTCATGCTCCCCTTCCCCTGCTGTGTCCATAAATCTGTTCTCTACATCTGTATCTCCATTCCTTCTCTGCAGGTAAGTTTATCAGTATGATTTTTTAGATTCCATATATGTGCATTAGTATATGATACTTGTTTTTCTTTGACTTATTTCACTCTGTATAATAGGCTCTAGGTTCATCCACCTTACTACAACTGACTCAGATCTGTCTTTTTATGGCTGAGTAATATTCCATTTTATGTGTGCATATATATATGCAACAACTTTATATTCATCTGTCAGTAGACATCTAGGTTGCTTCCATGTTCTGGCTTTTGTAAATAGTACTGCAGTGAACATTGGAGTACATGTGTATTTTTGAACTGTCATTTTCTCAGAGTATTTGCCCAGCAGTGAGATTGCTGGGCCATATGGTAGTTTATTCCTAATTTTTTAAGGAATCTCCACACTGTTCTCCTTAGTGGGTGTATCAACTTACATTCCCACCAACAGTGCAAGGAGGTTCCCTTTTCTCCATATCATCTCCAAAATTTATTGTTTGTAGACTTTTTTGATGATGGCCATTCTGACTGGTATGAGGCAATACCTCATTGTAGTTTTGATTTACATTTCTCTAATAATGATCCATTTTTTTGCTTATTTAAAACAGTGATGTTGGTTAACTTAAATCTTGGTCTGCTTGATTTCCAAAAACATTTTGATGACATTGCCTTTAGCTGTGGAGTACCGTTTGGATTGTTTTGCTCAATTGTCAGAGAGCGTATTTACTGTTACTAGAGACTAGGACAACTTCCCCAGGAAGATCCATATATGCAGATTTTTTTTTTCCATAATAATTACGAGCTCTGAATGAGGATTGAAGATCTTCCAAGGGGAGTGCATTCCAGGTAAAGGGAACAAGTATAAATACCTGAATCATGTAATATTCAAGAAACAGAAAGGTTGTATGGCTGGGATGAGTAGACAGAAGTAAGAGTATTAGAGAGTGAATTCAGAGAGATGGCCTGAGGGCTACAAGTTAAGACTGCTACTTTTGTAAGGTGAGAACTGTCACCATATTACATCATATGTTTTTTGGCTGAGGGCTAAGCCAAATAGTAGGTAATAATCCAGGGTTATTTACCAAATCCTGTTGTAGGAAAGAGCTCTGTGGGTAAACACAGTCTACTTTCTTACATTCATTGTGGTCCACAGTGTTCTGTATTCACTTCTTTTAAATAAATGGTGACCTTTTTTTTTTTTTTTTTTTTAAGCAATGATAGCACAGATGGGGAACCAGAAGAAAAGAGACGAAAGACATCAAATGTTGTTATTAATCAGTCTGCAGTTGATTCCAAAGTTCTGATTGATAATATTCCAGACAGCTCTCCCTTAATTGAAGAGGTACTACTGAAATACCCTGAAGCATCCTTTGAAATCATTTATAATTTTTTCATACTAATGTGTTAGTAGATGGTATATACTATAATAATCTGTTAATTGAGAAATTTTGTTATTAAAAATCAAAGTACTTTTTGTTAGTAAAATTTTTTGATTATTTAAAAGCCTGACTATTATTGTTAGTCCTACAAATAAATACACTTAAATTATTGGCATAAAATAGATCTTTTAAAGTAATATTAATTTGGTTTTTCTTATTCAGACAAATGAATGGCCTTTGGAAAGCTTTTGTGAAGAACTTTGCAATGACCTTTTTAATCCCTCCTGGGAGGTAGGATTTCTTCATTACAATTTCTCTCAACTCTGTTTTCTTTGCTAATGATAGAAACCATATCAATCATAATCTGTCTTGTCAGAGTCCTTATTTTTCCCCTATGTCCCTCTCAGAACCACTTGTCAGGGCACTTCATAAAGAGTTGCATATCTCTCTAAGTAAAAAACTTCCTTTGGAAGTGGACAGTTTTGATTAAGACCAGTAGTTTGCAAGTGGTAGCTTAGCCTCAGAAATATTTCTTCAAAAAAGATCTTGAACAGCTCTCAGTATGTAGAAGAGATGAAAGTGAAGTTCTTCTGGTTGAAATTGAGGGTTGGTAGTCTCAAAAGATTCTTTGGTTGGTCTCTGAGTAATTTTACAACACTGTTTTGGAATACCTTTTAGCTTTAGCTTTGCCTTTAGCTTTCTGCTCCCAGATGTACTTCTGTTCGAAACTGTTCACGTTTTAACTCGAATGGGGCCTTTAGTAATGGGGGCAGTGTCGGTGGCGTGTTTCCCCTCCCAGGTGACATTGCAGAAGCTTCAGGGCTACAATAAAGTGTCAGTCATGAGACATTTTATTTAAATTGGCTTCCTTTGATGTTTAACACTGGTGGCTTTGAACCTTAGTTTTGATGTATTTATTTCTAAAATATTGGTGTTTGGACTATAAAGAACATTATATGATGCTTCTTTTCTCTCCTTTGCTGTAGATAATGCTGAATGCAAGTAGAGAGTAGAGGAATGACAGCCAAGCAGATTAGTATCTCAGAACTCAGCATAGCTATTTTTTGCCTTTTAAAAAAATAAAATCCATATAATCAAACTTGTGAGATAAATATATGTAACTCTTCTTGGATAGTAGAAGAAAAACACATTCTTGTGAAGTCCCACTCAGTTTGTTCCAATTTCTTAAAAATCTAGTATCCCTTTTTCATATTGAAGAAAAGTTAAACACTGTTTCTTAAGCATTTAACCTCCGATATTTGCTTCTTGGTTCTTTTTAGGTTCGACATGGTGCAGGCACTGGACTTAGGGAAATCCTTAAAGCTCATGGGAAAAGTGGTGGTAAAATGGGAGATAGCACTTTAGAAGAGGTGAGTGTAAGTGTAGTAAATCAAAATTATCATCAGATTTCAGTAGATCTCCTCTTTCTCAGGAAAGTAGCAGAGCATGTGCCATGAAGTAGAAATGAGAGGTAAATAGTAAGAAATATGGAGGGGTGAACATAAGGAAAAAGGTTAAAAAATTAGGAAGAGGTTTATTTATATTATAGATAGAGAAAGAATGAGTTCAGGGGAAAGATATGTTCAGAAATACAGAGTGGAAAAGTATGTAGAAGCACTCATATTTGAGCAGGGTGTAATAGATTAGAATGTAGAGTGAGATGAATGAGAGTATAGTTTAAAGGTCAATAAGCAGTGTGACTGGTGTAACATGGAGGCGGTAGTAATAGGCTAGATAATAGATACTTTGGCCACCTGATGCGAAGAACTGACTCATAGGAAAAGACCCTGATGCTGGGAAAGATTGAGGGCTGGAGGAGAAGGGGACGACAGAGGATGAGATGGTTGGATGGCATCTTGGACTTGATGGACATGAGTTTGAGCAAGCTCTGGGAGTTGGTGATGGACTGGGAAGCCTGGCGTGCTGCAGTCTATGTGGTCGCAAACAGTCGGACACAACTGAGCGACTGACCCGAACTGAATAGATGTAGTTGATATTACAACAACCTTAAGTGGTTTCTCAATTTCTCTGGGAGTGCAAGTAAAATAATAGAATTCATGAATTTTATAGATTTTGGTACAGTATATCCAAATAAATAATCATCAAAGAAG
The DNA here is from genome assembly GCF_055505025.1 of Bos grunniens. NCBI lineage: Eukaryota > Metazoa > Chordata > Mammalia > Artiodactyla > Bovidae > Bos > Bos grunniens. Next base: position 13,843,169 of record NC_141190.1, read on the forward strand.
ATGTGGTTAATATTGAAGGTAGTAACTGGGACTGTTCCATAGTTTGGTTATTGTTCCTACAGCTAAAATAATCTGTCCCAGTGTTTTGTTTTAGTTTGCTGTAATAGTTTAGTTTTGATTTTTGGACCTAATATGTTTTAATGTGTTATTAAAATGATAATTTTAACAGATGATTCAACAGCATCAAGAGTGGTTGGAAGACTTGGTTATTAGACTCCTTTGTGTGTTCGCTTTAGACAGATTTGGAGACTTTGTTTCTGATGAAGTAAGTATCCTAAGGGAGGCTTTACCCAATCAGATTTCAGATTCTTAAAATATATATATATATTTTTTTTTTTGCAAATGTGAATTTTCTTGCTTTCTCATTTTTAGGTTGTGGCACCGGTTCGTGAAACTTGTGCTCAGACGTTAGGTGTGGTGTTAAAACACATGAATGAAACAGGAGTTCATAAGACTGTGGATGTGCTGCTTAAATTACTTACACAAGAACAGTGGGAAGTTAGACATGGTGGTCTGCTAGGAATAAAGTATGCTTTGGCAGTTCGTCAGGTAAACACTTCAGTTTTTGAAGCATGTATGGGAGAGTTTTCCCCCTCTTAGTTTATTCTCATTAATTAAATGAACTGGCTCTAGATTCTTAGTGTTACAGATAAGCCAGTCCTTCAAGATTTGTCTCCTTGAGGTAGTATCATAGAGACAGGTGATGCTACTAACAATTTAAGTATGAATTAAAAGAGAATTATGCTTGGAAACCTGTTTCTGTTTCATAGCAAGCCCAATTCTCAGTGAGATTTCTAGTGTATGATCACAGGAGTAACCTTTGGGTGCTGACTGTTGGGGCAATTGAAAAGAGGGTAGGTTGGAGTAATGAGAAGCAGGGAGAGATAATTTTCTTTTTTCTTTTCTCATATTCCCTTTGGTTGTCAGTGATTGAGATAGAAGTTCAGGTTCTAGCATAGGAGTATATATGTTTGTGTATTCACAGTGGGAATTCATGTTCCTGCCTTGAAAACACGTTCTGATGTTTCAAGTCACATTGAATAGCGAAGTATTAATACTGTTATGTTCTTTTTCAAATGAGATTAATTACATAGGCGTCTAATGACATTGTTTTCATTTCTGTTTACATGATTCTTTTAAAATAAATATTGGAATTTATACTTTTGTATGTTAATTTAATAAAAGATTTTTTAAGCACATCACTTGCACTATAGAAATTAATCTGTTTTGGTGTACTCTTTTACAGGATGTAATTAATACTTTATTGCCTAAAGTTTTAACTAGAATAATTGAAGGACTCCAGGATCTTGATGATGATGTCAGAGCTGTTGCTGCAGCATCATTAGTACCTGTGGTAGAAAGCCTTGTGTATCTTCAGACACAAAAAGTAAATATTTTTGCATTTTTTTCCTATAGAGCCTTTTACATTTGTTGTGTAGCGTGTTAGAAAAAACATTGAGGTTGGTTTTTTTTTTTTTTTTACGTCTCCATTTTTCTTATGTCAGCCCTCTGGTGCATAAGATCTTGATATATATATTCTTGGGAAGAATGAATTGTGTCTTTTTATTCCCTTTCATGTACAGAAAATGTGGAGAACTTCCTTAAAAAGAAAGCAACCATTCCTTGTTCATTTCATTCCTGGTTTTTAGGCAAATGAGATTTTTGCTTGTTTTGATTTTGACTTTTGATTTTTTACTATGTTTTCATTTTTGAAATGCCTCTTTTAAGGTCCATCTGATTTCCCTCTATTGTTAAAACCAGAACATGTGTATTTGAGAGTACTTCGAAAGCTCAGAAAATAAATTTGTCTTTTCATGATGATTAAGAATGTTTTAACTATATTAAAATTGCTCAGAGGGTCCTGACATATATGTGTAAGCTGTATTGTTTTCAAAGTTTATGATTCTTTTTTATGGAAAATACAGTTGGGATATCTTATTTCTTGAATTCTCCATCCATTATGAACCTCGCTAGAAAGGTAAATGCCAAACAAAGTAGAGCTGAGTGGCATTAAAAAGAAGGGTAGAGAATTGTTGAAGACGAATAATGTTTCCTCCTTAACTTTACTCAGAACTGGGATTATCCAAGGTCATTGGGGTTGTATATGTTATTGAATCAATAGTGACTCCTGAAATACAGTTTGGCATGGCTGGTGAATATTTCTTGCAAAATTAATAACTTTTTTTGATAACCAATCTTATAGGTACCTTTCATTATAAATACATTATGGGATGCTCTTCTGGAACTAGATGATCTAACAGCTTCAACAAATAGTATTATGACTCTTCTGTCATCCTTGTTAACTTATCCTCAGGTTCAACAATGCAGGTAATTATTTCTATTCAATGGAATAAAGTAGAAAGTGTTTACATACAGTTCCAGATAATTAAACATATGATAGTCTAGAATCTTTTAGAACAGCACTGTAAGTAGGGGATGCCAAAGACAGTTATTTTCAGGAGGACTTTTCTTCTTCATTCTCTAGCCACCAGCTCTTTGGGGGCAGAAACTTAGAGAGGCTATATTCTTGGGTTAATTCCATTATATAATCATTCAACTTGTTAATCCTATCATAGTTAACTTTAGATAAACAGTTATCCATTTTATTTTCACCCCTAGCTCTAGACTATAGAATTTTGTAGCCTTTGTGACTGTGGTTAATAGAATTATCAGTGAACATCAGTTTTACATTTCCAAATTTTGCTACTCTGTAAGCATTTTCTTCATGATGTTCACAAAGAAATATTTTGATTTCAATAATCACTTAACAGGAAGGGAATACATAATAATGTAATACAATGTTCAAAAGCAGAGAATGGGTAAAGCAAAGACATAAACCAAAAATTTAGTGTCATTTATTTTACTGTCTTGATATCTGAAATGAAGCTTAGCTAATTAATGTATTCCCTGCCTTTTAGACTGGCTCCTAAATATTAATATCTTTGGAGATACAGAAAAAAAAATTAGATGAAAAAGTTAATTACTCTTCTTAGGCTAGTAAGTGTATTCAATGAATGTTTATGTAATTATGATTATAAATGATTTCTGGTCCTGTGAGTAAATCTGTTTCCAATGAAAATCATTGATGTGTGAAAAACATCACACATGTTTTTCATGTTTCACAAATAAATGTTTTCTTGATTTCAGTAATCACTTATCAGGAAGGGAGAGAATGTTTCAGGTAATACTGACCTGCGGTCGTCCTTCAATGTTAAATTTAGGCTAGTGGGACAACCCAAAATTGGAATAGCAAAATAAGTGCCTATAAAGTGAAGAGAAAAATTGAAATGGTAGTGCATATATGGTGTTTCCTGATTTTCAGACACTTTCATTGGTATAAGGGTTAAATGAGTTAATCTGTGTGAAAGCCCTTCTCAAGCTGCAAAATGCAAGAATTCTTAATTATTATTAGGGGTTGGCAAACTTTTTCTGTCCAGATAGTGAGGCTTTGGCTTTGTAGCCATATGATCTCTGTCAAAGCTACTCAACTCTGTCTGTGTAGCACAAAAGCGCTTGTAGATAATACATAAAGGAATGAACGTACCTGTAATTCTATAAAACTTTATTTAAAAACTCATGTAGAGTGAACTTGAACTGTGAGCCTTGGTTTGTTTGCACTTGCCCTAAAAAATAAAAAAGGCTTTGGACTTAAAAAATATATGTATATAATCAAGTGGACAGTGTTGGAAAAGCTAGATAATGTAAAAACAAAATCAAAGAATGTAGTGAAAATTCTGTTAATTCAGTGTGAAATAATGTAGTTTTCGATCTTTTTTTTTTTTTCAAAATTGCCTTAGAAAATTTGCTTCATATGTTGTGATATTTGGCAGATACTTTCCAGCTTATGTAAGAAGAAATGCAGCATGTATTTGGAGCATGAAGAGTTACACTATTAACAAGACCTGCTATAATGCTTTTTCATATTTGAGTCTATTTTATGTCTGTGTGTGCATGTGTTTAAGTTGTAATTTTATAAGTAAATTTACTAGATGTGTAAATAAATGTAAAAGGCGACGTTCATTTAAATCTGCAAGTAATGAAAATATCATTAAAAGATGGACCTCCTGAGAGGAGCCAAAAGAACAGATAATTACACTGACATATTCTTTTTTCCTCATGTGTTTTTCTATCGAGGTATATATTTCAAATGCTACTTATAAATAATTTGCTAATTTGAGGTGACTTTTATAAATGACTCATGGATGTGACAGGAATCCTATGGTCCAAGTTGTTAGCCAACTCGTGCCTTTGCTTGCTTTCACATTTAAAATCTAATCTGTGAGAAGGAAGATAATTTGAGTTTGCCATAAAATTTAGTAATGCTAGTTTAGGATAACAAATTCCAAAGCTACTACCATTACCATCTCTTGCTTCTTTTGATATGTGATAGAGATGGCCTCAAAGGGGTATATAAATTCTGTGCACCTATTGGTTACCTGTTGGAGTTAATAGTAGGAAAGGATTAAGGATTAACAATCCTGATTTGTGTGTAGGCGGACTATCAACTAAGATACATGTCCCATTTTCCTGAGTGAGAACAGACTGAGAATAAATGCAGTTATATTGAAAAGTTCTAATTTGATAGAGGTGATTTATGGTATTAGTGCCACAGAATAACCTCATGTTAATGTTTCTGCATTTGTTCTATTCTGGTGGTACAATAACAGTTTCGTATGAGGGTGTTAAGCAAGTGTTCATAGGAAAATTGTATTGTCTTTTTAGAATTTATTCATCAAAAAAGTTGCTAGGTCCATAAGGAAATGATATTTAGATGATGTATCAACAGAATTTCAGCTAAGGATGAGTAAGATTGACCTGTGTCTTCTTCATTAGTATTCAGCAGTCACTCACAGTTTTAGTTCCACGTGTCTGGCCTTTTTTGCATCACACTATATCATCAGTTCGAAGAGCGGCCTTGGAGACTCTGTTCACTTTATTATCAACACAAGACCAGGTAAGAACTAATACTACAGTAATCTTGAAATTTTTAGAGATTAATTTTGTAAGATCAATCTGACCACCAGCTTACCCTTGCTTCACATAAATATCAGGAGAATGCTAGGGCTAGTAAAATTGGTATGGTGACTATGTAGATACATAAAAATATAATCATCACAAGGGCAGAAATATTTTAATACTGTTCTAGATTGTATTCCCAGCCCATGGAATACTGCTTAACACAAAGGTGGCTCTCAGTAAGTTTTTGTTGAACCAAAGATTAAATCATCCCTTCCTGTCAAAGATCATGTTATTCATTCTTTGCCTGCTCTGTATGGTTGACAGTTGGATGGTTGGCAAAAACCATCCCAGGTTAGAAGGCTACCTGTGAAGCTCTGCAGTGTGACTTGAAAAGACTGATAATACAATTGCTAGGCACTTACTTCCTTTTAAGGAATACTCAGTCTTAAGAGCATTTTATTTCCAAGGAGTAACACATTGAAATGCCTACAGAGAACCTTCAGGTAATATCACTGTGTAAATAGAAATCTGTTATGAGCTGAGTAATCCTTGCCCTGTCTGTAAAAGGCTTCACATTCCTGTTTTAAAAATAGACCTAAAGGTCAAACAAAATACTAGAATTTCGGGAAACATCATAAGGAATCCATTTCTTATGCTGTTACTTACAGGTGCTGCAGTTTGAGCCAGTGGTCTTTAAAAAACAATGCTTAATTTTCTTTTAGACTATATATTAATACTGTGGATAAATGTCTCTTTTGTGTTCATCAACCATGCATTCCTATGTGAATTAGGAATATTCCATGTAGACCTACTTTAATTTACAGCACAGTATTGTGTTGCACTACCATGAATCAACATTTGTAAATTTCCTTTTGCATTATCATTTTTGTCTGATCAGAATCTTCTAAGAAAAAACTATCATGTCCATTTTATTAATATAATGCTTAGTTGATCAGGCATGGGTTCTGAGTTTTCACATTATTATTATTATTTTTTTTTTCGGTTTTGTGAGTTTGGCCTAAGTGTTTTTGATGTAAATATTCTTAAATTCACTTTAGATAGACCTGTTAAAATGATCACATTTCTTCCCTTCATATTGTTGTTTTGTTTTTTTAATACACTTTACTTTTAGGAGCAATTTTAGGTTTACAGAAAAGCTGAGCAGGAAGTCCATAGTTCCTATATGCCCCTACCCATATGCACAGTTTCCCCTTTAGCTAACATGCATTAGTGTAGTGCATTTGTTGCAGTTGATGAACCAGTATTGATACATTATTAACTAAAGCCCACAGTTTACACTAGGGATTATTATTTATAGTGTAGATTCTATGGGTTGACATATGTACAGTGGTATGTGCTCACCATGAGAGTATCATAAGGAATAGTTTCACTGCGCTAAAAAATGCCTGTGCTGCACCTGTGCATTTCCACTTTTCCTCCCTTCACAGCGTTAGCAACCACTACTCTTTTATTGTTCTCATACTTTTCCCTTTTCCAGAATACCACATAGTTGGAGTTACGTAGTATGTGGGCTTCCCTGGTGGCTCAGATGATAAAGAATCTGCCTGCAATGCAGGAAACTTGGGTTTGATCCCTGGGTTGGAAAGATCCCCTGGAGAAGGAAATGGCTACCCATTCCAGTATTCTTGCCTGGAGAATTCCGTGGACAGGGGAGCCTGGCAGGCTGCAGTCCATGGGGTGGCAAAGAGTTGGACACGACTGAGCCACACACACATGTAGTATATTGCCTTTTAATAGTGGCTTCTGTTTCATTTAGCATTACAAAATTAAGGTTTCTCTATGTCTTTTTTATAACTTGATAGTTAATTTCTTTTTATCACTTTATAATATTGCATTGTATGGATGTGACACAGTTCATATATTCACCTGTTAAAGGATATTTTCATTTCTTTCTGTTTTTATCAGTTTGAATGAAGTTTTAAACATTTGTGTGTCGGTTTTGGTATGGGCATAGTTTTCAGTGCACTTGGGTAAATACTAAAGCGCACAATTGCTGGATCATATGCTAAGAATATATTTAATTTTATAAGAAAATGTCTTCCAAAAATGTCTGTACCAATTTACATTTCCACCATCAATGAATTAGGAGTTTCTGTTGCCGTATATCCTCCCCCCAGCAATTGATGTTGTCAGTGTTGTTGATTTTAGCCTTTCTATAAGTGTGTAGTGGTATCTCACTATAGTTTAAACTTGAAGTTCTCTAATGATATATGATGTTGAACATCTTTTCATATGCTTATCTTTAGTAATTTTGTTTTGTTTTGCAAAACCGTAAGACTTTATAAGGAAGATAGCCTGAATCTTACAACTTATCCTACCATAAGTACGTATGCATATATGCTTGTCTCTAAAATGTTTTTGTATAGAACCACAGTTAATAAGTTATTTATAAATTCTCTTTTTTAAAAATTTATTTGCCTGCACCACATGGTTTGGAGGATCCTAATTCCTTGACCAGGGATGGAATCTGGGCCCTGGGCAGTTGAAGCATGAAGTCCCAACCACTGGACTGCCAGGAAATTCCCGAAATCTCATTTGTATTAGGCTCTTTTATGACATACTTTGAAGATAAATTGTTTAATCCCTGTGCCTTTATCTCTGATGTTAACATGTGAAAGTATTAGCAAATCTGGCTTCTCAGGGAGTATGAAATAAGAACTCTTAGGCAAACCAAATTAATTTTATTTGGTAATGACTTAAAAGGAGAAGGCAATGGCACCCCACTCCAGTACTGTTGCCCGGAAAATCCCATGGATGGAGGAGCCTGGTAGGCTGCAATCCATGGGGTCGCATAGAGTTGGACATGACTGAAACGACTTAGCAGCAGCAGCAGCAGCAGCAGCAGCAATGACTTAAAATCAGGATGTAACTTTTTTGGGGGGGTGCTGAACTAAGAGCTTGACAAAGTGAAGTAATTTATCATTTGTTTTTCCTTTTTTAAAAAAGTTTTTATTGGAGTTTAGTTTATCATGTGTGAGCTTCTGCTGTGCAGCAAAATGAATCATACGTATATATTCATTTTTTTAGGTTCTCTTCCCATGTAGAGCATTACTTGATTTTACTTTCTATAGACTGTATTTATTCATGCAAGTTTATATATGAATGTATATGTTTATCTGTAAATTACTTCACTGGAATGTCTAGATTAATTCGTGTTCATAACCACTATATTTAATAGTGGTTTTAGTCAGAACTCAACTTAGGAACCCTTCCCTGGTGGCTCAGAGGATAAAGCATCTGCCTGCCATGCGGGAGACCCGGGTTTGATCCCTGGGTTGGAAAGATCCCCTGGAGAAGGAAATGGCAACCCACTCCAGTATTCTTGCCTGGAGAATCCCATGGACAGAGGAGCCTGGTGGGCTACAGTCCACGGGGTCGCAAAGAGTCGGACATGACTGAGCAACTTCTCTTTCTTTCAACTAGGAAAATATATTCTGGACATTAACCTCTAGTTTAGCCATATTTTGTTGACTGGGTAAGCTTTTCCATTCTCTTTGCATCAGAGTCACCTTCTGAGTCATTGAAAATTTTAGTACATAAAAGTATTGATTTTTATTTGAAAGGCAAGCATTAGCATGATGCTTATAAATTTAGCATGAAGATATACATGAGGTTGAGTTGGAATTTGGGGGCATATTTAGTCCAGGATGTAAGAAAATTTACTGTATGCATATTTAGAGAAGGGAATAAAGACCAAAAAAACAGAGCTGACTGAGACTTTGGCATTTGAGAACATTAGCATAATTAGGTATTGGTCAGATTTTATAAAGGTATGAAAAGAGAGCAAAGTTTAAATATTTATCTAACTTTCAATAAATATTGGTTGGACAAATAAAACAAGGCGTTACAAGTTGTCTAATTATAGAATTGGGTTTTGTTTTTTGGCAATGGGCCAAAATAGGATTTCAGACCAAATTAGTAGAGGAGCTGAGAACTCACTATGATTCATAACTTTGATGTAGCTTCTTTCCAGATTTTCTTCCCTGCAACCCCATATCATTTGATATGGAGATAGAAATGATGATACCTACTGACATGAATCAGGTGTTCATGGTACATGATAATCAGATTGCTGCTCCCCCCTGCCGCCCACATCTACACACTTTATGGGTGTGCTTGTGGGAAGATAAAAGAGGGGGCATAGCAAAACGGTGCTGGCAAGATCTTATCCCACTTAAGATGCCAATTTTTCCAGTTAGGGATTTATTGCAATCCTACAATTGTGGGAAATTTTCCATATTACCAACTATTCCTTGTGACTTTGATTATTCTCATAATCAAGGTAGATTTGTTCAACAGTTATTTTAGTGCCTACTATGTGCCTACAATTTTCTAGATACTGACTGGTAAGAGAAAAGTTCTGTTTCCGTCTGTAGAGCTTAAAACAGGAAGGTAAGCAAGACAGAAGAAGACAACTAGATAGGCCCTTATAATTACATAGTGGCCATTTTATAAAGCCATCATTACATAATGAGGGAAGGGTCTGGTAGGGGAAGAAGGTGGTGCTGCTGGATCCCTACTAGTGAGGTGAGTAAAGGTCAAGGAAGTGTCTTTCTGAAAGTACAGTTGAAACTGAGACCTGAAAGATGAATGGAATTTACCAGGTGAAGAGCAGGGTAACAGTCAGAGGAAGAACATATACAGGAGTGAGCATGATGGCACTAAAGAGGAAGGGAAAGGAAACTGGTCTGGCTGAAGGACTGAGCACAAGGGGATGTAGATGGCCAAAAGTTTCACCTTGATTTTGTAAATATAGTGACATGTCCAACGGTCTTATTTTTGCTTGTCATCAGTGTTCCTTATTCTGAGTTCCACAAAGGCAGAGTGAAGGCAGGAACACCAGTCTGAATAAAGGAGCTGTACAGAGACTGCCCCATTCTCTTTACACTAAATAAGTATCAGGCATTCCCCTGAGTATTCCCACAGATGCCCACCACTCCATCTGACCCTCATTATAAAAATGACATAAAGTGCTAATACTGTGTCAATTATTTAACATAAACCAAAATATTTTTTTAAAGCCCTCTTAAAATGTGAATTCACTTATAACTTGAGTTGTTGTAGTATAGCTTATAGTTAATTTAAACCTGGTAAAGTAAACAGTCTGTGGTAAGAATTTTTCTGTAATATGGATTATACTCTGCTAGACTACTACTGAGGAGAAGGCAATGGCACCCCACCCCAGTATTCTTGCCTGGAAAATCCCATGGACAGAGGAGCCTGGTAGGCTGCAGGCCATGGGGTTGCTAAAAGTCGGGCATGACTGAGCGACTTCACTTTCAGTTTCATGCATTGGAGAAGGAAGTGGCAACCCACTTCAGTGTTCTTGCCTGGAGAATCCCAGGGACAGAGGAGACTAGTGGGCTGCCGTCTGTGGGGTTGCACAGAGTCGGACACGACTGAAGCGACTTAGCAGCAGCAGCTGCAGCAGACTACTACTGAAGTCATCAAAACTTTCCAGACTTTGCCTAAGATTAGAAGGGAAATTTGTGACTAGTAGATTCCTAGTTAGTAGCATACTAGAAGTCCACTGACTATTTTTTAAAATTCTGGAATGGAAAATCCCAACGTGGTTAATTTGTAAGCAATTTAAAGTATTGTACCCTCACTGTACCCCACTCCTAACCAATTCAGTTTAATAAACCTGTAAATAAAAAGCAACATTAGATTACCTGCCTAAGTCAGTGTCTCCTGGAAGACAGGCACAAAATTTATGAAAACAGGTAAACCAACTTTCAGATTTGCAAGAGGCAGGGTGTTTCTGGATTGGCCAAATTGTACTTAATGATTTTTGGAGAAAATACTAACAGTGAGCTGAAGCATGTAACTTTCTGTAACAATAACTAAAAGGAGATGCTTGCACAATTGTTCAGATAGAATAGCCTCAGCTGTTTTCTCAGCTTTATTTTGTAACTTGTATTTTCTGCTAGGCAGACTTTATGTTGTATTGCTGGAGAAATCTGCATTTTTAAAAATACTCGTTCCTGTGATGATAGTGACCTGCATATTCTGGGTTGGATTTTTTGTTTGGTTGGGCTTTTGGTTTCTCTTTATTTTTTAAATTTTATTTTCCTCTTTATTTATTGACTTGACTTTATAAAGCAAAATTAAACAGAAAATACAGAATGCCCATCTGTATACCTCCTGCCCTCCCCTACATAGCTGCTCCCACCATCAACATCACACACCAGAATGTTACAGTTAGTGAACGAACGTTGATATGTCATTATCAACCAATCCGTAGTTATATTAGGCTTCACTTTATTTTTCTGGGGTGTGCCACATAGCTTATAGGATCTTAGTTTCCTGACCAGGAATTGAGTCCCGGCCCTTGGCAGTGAAAGCACTGTCCTAACCACTGGACCTGCAGGGAGTTCCCTTGGCTTCACTCTTGATGTTACGTGTTCATTTTACTGATTTTCACAGATGTGTGATGATCTTTCCATTATTATATCTTACAGAATAGTTTCTCTACCGTAAAAACACCCTGTGTTCTTTCATTCATTTATTCCTTTGGTTTTTTAAAATAATTATAAAGTAGAATTTACTACAGTAACAAAGTTTATAGCCTGAGAAGACTACTACAATTTATATTACATTCACTATTTATTAATATTGGGGGGGGGGAATCTTCATCTATAGGTATGGCTTTGGGATCTACAAGCAACTGTTTTGATTTCCAGTGATGAGGTTAGGGGTGGATTAAGAGAACTGGTAAATATGGTAGGGGGAAATGAGAAGAAATTATTGGAGAGTAACATTAAATTATTTGCTTAGTGCTATTACAGCTTTCCTAATTGTGCCTGTTCTCTGCTGAGGAAAGGAGAACTTTTCTTCTTTCCAATGTCCCTTTCCCTTTCAATGAAAAGTAGTTCTTTAAGGCATCCCCTGTCCCTGAGCAGGCTCCCCCCAGCTGATGATTTTGCAGTCTGTTTTAAATTTCTTTCAAGCCATTTTGAGAAAGGTGAAAAAAAGAAGACCAGGGTTATTAGTTTCCTACTGGCAAGAGAACTATAGGTAGCTTTCTGAGTTATGCATTATCCCTAGACCTTCTCACTTTCTGGAAATTCAGTTAAACATTTTCCAAATTTCTCTTCAGTCTCTTCCAGACAGTTCAGTTCAGTTGCTTAGTCGTGTCCGACTGTTTGCAACCCTGTGAACTGCAGCACGTCAGGCCTCCCTGTCCATCACCAACTCCCAGAGTTTACCCAAACTCATGTCCATTGAGTCAGTGATGCCATCCATCCATCTCATCCTCTGTCATCCCCTTCTCCTCCTGCCCTCAATCTTTTCCAGCATCAGGGTCTTTTCAGATGAGTCAGCTCTTTGCATCAGGTGGCCAAAGTATTGGAGTTTCAGCTTCAATATCAGTCCTTCCAGACCCAGGACTGATCTCCTTTAGGATGGACTGGTTGAACCTCCTTGCAGTCCAAGGGACTCTCAAGAGTCCTCTCCAACACCACAGTTCAAAAGCATCAATTCTTCTGTGCTCAGCTTTCTTCCAGACAACATAGTTTTTATTTTTTAAAAATTGTGGAAGTATGTGATGTTAAGTACTGTGAACTAGTTAATAAAATTTTTAGTTCTTATTCAGTGAGCTTGTAATTTGTACAGTAGACAACATGAGATTCCTTTTCTACAGTTCTGAGCACACAGTGGATTTAGTTAAGCACCATTTGATTGCTTGATTTGGATGGGCTTTTGATTTGTTGAGAAATTCCTTAGATTGAGGTTTAAACCTGAGCTTAAGGAAATCCCTGAAGCGGAAAGCAAAATATTATACATAAGTATGTATATAAATGTATTTTTCTAAGAGAAGATTGTGCATAGTCTTTCCCTGATTTTCAGAGGGTCCTTAACCCAAAATAGGAACTTTGGCTTTAATTTTGTAGTGAACTCAAAGTTGAATTTTCTAGATTGGATATTATCTCACAGTTCTTTACTTGCATTAATGATGAGCACATACAACTTAAGCTGATTATCTAGCACAACTGTAGTGTGATCATTTATCAAATTTCCCTGACAGAGCAGTGATACACAATGAAACCAAAGAGGTGTAACTGGTTAGAGCTTGCTCCCGTATACAGGATGATTTCAGTTTATTAGAAGCAAAATTCAGTGTTGTTAATCAGACTTTCTCCAGGTTCCTAGAGACTGTATGCCATTTAATTTCTCCAAATCACTGGAATAATACGGTGTTTTTGCTCAGAATCTTGTCAAAATTTATCACCAGTTGAACGTTTTTGATGAAGTCATAACAGTCTTTTCATGGTAGTACTTCTGTTATTTGACTTAAAACTTTTAAAATAAGCTAATGCTGCAGAATTATGTTATAATTTTGATTTTTCTTTTTTTTAGAACTCTTCATCTTGGCTTACACCTATCCTTCCTGATATGCTTCGACACATATTTCAGTTTTGTGTTTTAGAAAGCAGCCAGGAAATTCTGGACCTCATTCACAAGGTATGTGGTGAATATATCTGTACTCCTTTTCCCAGTACCTTGGTAGATGTAAAAATTTTTTTTCATAATTCTGTACAGTTGTTGATCAGGGATTTAAGAAGTTAGAAATCATCCAAGACATTTTAATAGTCTGGAGATCAAGGAAATAGACTTTTTATGGATTATAATGGTTAAGTCCTGGTTAGTTGTGTGACACATTAGGCAGGTGTTTTAAGCACTTTCTTCATAGCCTCAATACAGAAAATAAAAAATGAAGAAAAGACAACTTTTTTCCATCATTTATTTTGCTTTCTATCAGGATATTTATCTGTCCTAAAGAGTATCTTTTGAGATTTATTGGTAATATATAGAGTCTGTTGTCATAAGTTAGACTTGTACTTTTTCCTTTTATTTAGGAATATTGGTCGTATGTGTTGGAACCTATAAAGAATAGCCACTTGATATGTTTAACAATATTTATGGGAGGAAATGGCACTGTTGTACCTTTAATATCTGTTAACGTAGTCTTGAATCACTGGCCTTTGAAGTGGCTCATTGTTAACAGCTGTGGGTTAACATTGGTGGTGTTTCTACATGCTGGCCCTAGCCCATTTAATGTTAGGCATCAAGAAAAGTGCTTTAGGGCTTCCCTGGTGGCACGCTGGTAAAGAATCCACCTCCGAATAGGAAGCATCCCACATGCCTCTGAGCTGCTAAGCCTATGTGCCACAACTGAGCCTGTACCCTAGAGCCTGGGAGCCGCAGCTGCTGAGCCTGAGTGCTCTAGAGCCCTGCTCTGCAACAAGAGAAGCCACTGCAGTGAGAAGCCCCTGCAGCACCAAGGACCCAGCACGACCATAAATAAATAAATAAATAAAATTATTTTTTTTAAGTGCTTTATTGAGTAAGATCATGAATCAGGATTCACATTGTTTTTAATTTATACTAGGATATTACTCTAGTATATTACTCTGATATGGCTTCCCTCATAGCTCAGTTGGTAAAGAATCCACCTGCAATGCAGCAGACCCCGGTTTGATTCCTGGGTCGGGAAAATCTCCTGAAGAACGGATAGGCTACCCACTCCAGTATTCTTGGGCTTCCTTTGTGGCTCAGCTGGTAAAGAATTCGCCTGCAATGTGGGAGACCTGAGTTCTGTCCCTGGGTTGGGAAGATCCCCTGGAGAAGGGAAAGGCTACCCGCTCCAGTATTTTGGCCTGGAGAATTCCATGGACTGTAAAGTCCATGGGGTCACAAAGAGTTGGACACAATTGAGTAACTTTCATTACTCCAATATATTGGATATTACTAGGATATTACTCTAGCATATACTAAGGGTATTCTCTAAATTTAGCAGGAGCTGTTTTATATTGAAGCATGTATTGAATATAGGAATGCATGTAGAGCTTTATGATACAAAGAAAGGATTCCAGATATTTACTGAAATTTTGATAACTTTTTTATGGGTATTTTAAAAAATGATTTTCATAAAATACTGAGGAAAACACTTTGTATTCTTTTTAAAAAAACTTTCTTTTGTATTACTTTTTTTTAGTATACAAACTTATCTACCCTAAAACAGTATTTCAAAGTAAGCCTATATGTTGAATTTTAAAATTAATTTTTGTGCTATTTCCTACTTTTTTTTTTTCAATTCAGTATCACTAAAAGTATTAGGTTTTATTAGGCCTTGCTAGAAAAATTTCATTTTCTTGTTCCCTTCTCATTCTGCAGGTTTGGATGGAATTGTTGAACAAGGCTTCAGTTCAGTATGTGGTAGCGGCTGCTTGTCCATGGATGGCTGCATGGCTTTGCTTAATGATGCAGCCTTCTCATTTACCTATTGATTTAAATATGTTGCTGGAAGTAAAAGCTAGAGCCAAAGTAAGTGTAGAGGAACATAATGTATTTGTATGTTCAACTTATAATTTTTAATACAGTAACTGTTAAGAAATCTGTATTGCTTTATTATAAGTGTGATATTATTATTGTAACAGAAGGAAAAATTATTTTATTGGCACCTTGACAAAATGCATAGTAATTTTTATCCATTAAAGTTTTGTGAAAGAACTGTATTCTAGTGGAATTGTAACAAATGAGATTATTTTTTATGTTGTCTGTTAAATTTTAATGGTAAATAATTATTATTTTCCTCCCTTATTCACTTAGGAAAAAACAGGTGGTAAGGTGCGCCAGGGCCAAAGCCAGAGTAAAGTGCTTCAGGAGTACATTGCAGGTGCAGACACAGTCATGGAAGACCCCACCACCAGGGACTTTGTTGTTATGCGGGCCAGAATGATGGCCGCCAAGTGAGTATACATAAATCCAAAAGTCATTTAACCAAAAGATTCCTCCCATGTGTCTGTCAATCCTTCCTCCATCATACTAGAGTAAGAAAAAAATTAAAAAGTAAGAAAACATTTTTCATTCTTTTGAAGTTTTAAAACTAAGATTTGTAATTTTTGGTGCACATATACTTTAATATTTAAGCTTAGGTGAAATCATCTTAAATGGCAGATACTAAAATTTGTTTGGGAAGGCAGCCGAACAGTTGCACAGTCCACAACAAAATTTGAACAGCTAGGCCACATAACTGTGTTTTCAGGTCTGAAAATCTCCTTTGTTTGTTTTGTTGTTTTAGTTGCTAAGTCATGTTCGACTCTTTGTGACCCCATGAGCTGTTGCCCTCCAGGCTCCTCTGTCCATGGGATTTCCCGGGCAAAAATACTTGGAGTGGTTTGCCACTTCCTTCTCCAAGGATTTGTATTTTTTTTTTATGAAGATAAGATAGGAGTTAAGTCTTCCCTGGGAAAAGTTATAGCTTCAGTAGGGGAAACTTTTTTATAAAGTAATTTTATAATTATATAAAGTAATTTCATAATTTTATAAAGTAATTTTTATAGTAACTTCTTTTTTTCTCCCTCTTAGGCTGTTAGGAGCCCTTTGTTGCTGTATTTGTGATCCAAGTGTAAATGTGGTAACCCAAGAAATTAAACCAGCAGAATCCCTTGGCCAGTTACTACTCTTCCATTTGAACTCCAAATCTGCCTTACAGAGAATTAGTGTAGCTTTGGTAATCTGTGAATGGGCTGCTTTACAGAAGGTAAGATTTTGCCCCCAAATAAATGAAGACAACCTAAACTAGGTTCCATTAGCTATTAGGATTATTTTCATTGTATTTTGCAAACAGAAAAGTGAAAATTTTCTGTTAAAAAATTGAACATTTATAGAAAAGTATTCCAAGTTATACTGAAACATTGTTTCTCTCTCATTTGCCTTTAACCCTAGCCTTTTTTCTTAGAACCCCCCGTTTTGTACCTGAGAACTACAAAACATAAGAGGCTTTGAGAGCTAGAAGTCCATTTGTATGAGTAGTAGCAAGGGCAGATTTTTGGTCACAGGAAGAATAAAATCAGCACATTTAAACCCAAATCTTTCTATTTCCAAATAAACCATTCCCTTGCAGCCCCTTTAATTTTTAACTTCTAGTAAGATGTATTGATTTTGTGTAAGACTTGCTTCTGTAAATCAAAGAAACTTCCTGCTGGCTTTGTTTATTCCATTGACTGGAATTCTGGAAATTTAACTGTCTGCACTTGCTGTGAGAGTTGCTTGTTACTGCCTCTTAACAGTTTGTCAAAGCTGTGTCTAAAAGTAATTGAGCCATGCTCTATTGCAGCTGAAACCCCAGCTTTGCCTCTGGAAAGAAGCAAGGCTCATCTGTTTTTAGGCAGGACGTGGTGTGCTGGAGAGGCAGTGATGCTGTGTTTTTGTGCCTCTCAGACTCAGCAGCAAGTGTTGACAGTTCGGTTTCTGGACCCTCACAGAGCTTCTCTGGACTTACTCTGTGAAGCCCAGGCTGATCACCCAGATCCCACAGAATCCCTCATGGCTCACCACTGAGGTCATTCCCCCTCTGGTTGGGGCAGGCAACAACCAGAGAGAGTGGGAAGGGTTAGTTAAATTTGGGGGCAGGTGAGTAGCTTTTAAATTATATATCCATTTCTACAGTATGGCATGTGAAACTATGGGTTCAATTGTTAAGAAATCTAATGAGTTTTTAAATAACATTTTTTAGTGCATGCTAAGTGTTCTTTTCTGACTGATTTCTTTTTACAGTTGTATATTTTTAAATCTGTCTTGGAATAAATTCAGAATAAAGTAAGAGTAATTAGGTGGAAAATTTAATGGAATTGTAATAGTTCCATGTGCATGTTCTGTAGTCATTCATATTAAAATTTTAGAGTAGTTTGGGTGTGTTACCTTTTCTCTGTGAAACTAACTATGTTCTGGGAGATAACAGAATATAGATTCAAAAACAATAGAAATTTAGACTTGGTAGTTTGCAAGTGAAGATTATGCATTTCTAGAATTACATTTACGTATTGGCCCTGAATATTTGTTGTCTGTTACATTTTAGGAGTGTAGAGCTGTTACCCTAGCTGTGCAGCCACGTTTGCTTGATACCCTTTCAGAACATTTGTATTATGATGAAATTGCCATTCCATTTACACGAATGCAAAATGAGTGTAAACAGCTTATTTCATCATTAGCTGATGCACATATTGAAGTTGGTAATAGAGTAAACAACAACGTTTTTACAATTGATCAAGCTAATGACCTGGTGAGTAAAGAAGTGACTTTCTTAATTTTAGAGCATGAAATAAGAAATTTGTCAATGTCATGTTTACCACAAAAACACTTAATTTGTTGAATCTATTTGTGGCTTGGTAGCCTATCATATTGGAGAAGGAAATGGCAACCCACTCCAGTGTTCTTGCCTGGAGAATCCCAGGGACGGCGGAGCCTGGTGGGCTGCCGTCTGTGGGGTCGCACAGAGTCGGACATGACTGAAGCGACTTAGCAGCAGCCTATCATATATTCAGAATAAAGTAAGAGTAATGAGGTGGAAATTTTAATGGAATTAAATTCCCTTTGGAAAGGTTATTTCATTGTATTGACTTTTCTTCAAACAAGAGAATGGGGAAGGGATTTTTTTTAAAAAAATCTCAGCTTTGACAAACCAATACACCTTTATTAGCAAAAGCTGTTGCCTTTTGTCATTTCTCAGTTTTGCCTAAGACTGGCAGAGTATGGGGGAAAAAATGTTTCTGAGTATTTCTCCTCCCCCTTCCTAACTTACAGTGAAAACATTCAAACATAAGAGAATTATACAATTAGTATTCATATACCTACCAACTAGATTCCAGTTAACACCTTACTAAATTTGCTTTATCATATATGTATTAATTGCAATATGCAACCATTAATCCATATTTTTGATGTATTTCTAAATAAGTCACAGACAGCTATCAGTACACCTCAACTAAAATTCAGGGTTTTCCCTTTTTTTGCTCTTTCTTGTGTCATTAACTAAAATTTAGTTTTTACGGTTATTTGCTTTTTCTTTGAGGTAAAACTTATATTCTATGAATTGTACAAATCTTCAATGGAATATATGATGAATTTTAACAGAAATGTATACCTTTGAAACCCAAACCTCTGTCAAGATACAGCCAGTGCCATACCCACTTCCCAGTCAATCTCCTGCCCTCAGAGAACCCTAGTTCTGGTTTCTCATGCATCATAGATTACTTTTGCCTGTTCTTGAATTTCATATAAATGGAACCATACACTCTGTGCTGTTCAATGTAAGGATCTTTTTCAGCATGATATTTTTTAAAATCATCTGTGATGTTACATGTATCAGTAGTTCATTCTTTTGTATTGCTGAGTTTTCTTGCATTGTATAAACATGCCACAGTAAGTGTAAGCCCTTCTCCTGATGAACACTTGGGCTGCTCCAAGTTTTCAGCTGTTGTGAACAGAGCTGCTGTAAACATTTTTGTATAAGTTTTTAAGACATGTTTTCATCTCTCTTGGGTAAATACATAGTGGCATTGCTGGGTCATAGGCTGAGATGTTTATTTAGTTTTATAAACAATTGCAGTTTCCCAAAAGTGGCTGTATCATTTTACCTTCTAATCAGCAATATATGAGAGTTTTGGTTGCTCCACATCATCACCAACAGTTGGTGATGGTCACTCCTTGTAATTTTTGCCTTTCTGGTGGTTGTGTGACAGTGGCATTGTGGTTTTAACTTGGCATTTCCTTGATGACTAATAAGTGTAAAACTTTTTTGTGTCTTATTCACCATTTGTTGATCTTCCTTTCCAAAATGTGTTTTTAGCTCTTGTCTATTTTTAATTAGGTCCTCTTTTTATTATTGAGTTGGGAGTTTTTTTAATAAATTTTGGATACCAATCCTTATCATATAGATGCTTTCAGAACATTTTCTCCCAATATGAGGCTTGCTTTGTCTTTGAATGAGCAGGTATTTTTAAGTTTGATGAAGTCTCATTTATCAGTTGTTTTCTTTTATGGTTATTGTGTTCTGTGATCTAAGGTACCTTTTCTTGTTTCCAAGTGACGAAGGTATTCACACACATTTTCTTCTAAAGCATTGTAGTTTTAATGTTTAATCATCCATATTTACGTTTATGTATAGTGCTAAATAGAGACTGCATTGTTTCATATAGATACCTAATTTTTTCATTGTCATTTATTGAAAAGATTTTCCTTTTTCCATTGTATTGTTTTGTTTCCTTTGTCAAAAATTATTTGAAATGGATGTGTGGTTCTGTATCTGGGCTCTATTTGTTCATTCTGTTTGTCTCTCTGTATGCCAGCAGCAGTGTTTGCATTGCTGTATCTTTGTATTTAGTAAGTCTTTGAGGTTAGGTAGTGTGAAAGAGTTCTTCCTGAGTTACAGAATCAGAAGTTCAGCTACTTTACTTGAGTTAATCCTGTGAAGGAGCATATTTCATTTCTTATCCCCCTTTCTTATTTAAAAAAAAAAAACACGCACAATATAGTTGAAATTGTTTTTGGTTTCTTTCACCTGTGAGAAAAAGCTAAAATTGCTCCAGTCTTCTTTATTGTTTTTATATAATTTCTCCTTTTTGCCTCCCCTTCCCCATGTTTTGCTTTCTTAGAATAAAACCTCAAATTTTCTTTAAGGTCTGGGGTCCCTTTTTAGTGTTTCTGACAAGATTTTTTTTTACAGCTATTACATGGCCTTTTAAAGCTTTTCTTATTCAGATCTCTTAGTCCCTAGTGGAACTACTGTTCTGTTTCATCAACTTCCTTAGTCCAGTGGTCTTAACCTAGGATATCAGAGTCTCCAGAAGAGCATATTTGAGGGAAGAACAGTTTTAAAAGATTAATCTTGGCCCTGGCTAAGAGTTGTTCTTTGTATCTTTCTTTGCATTCCTATTTTTCTCTTACCTGCCAGATACAGGCTTTGTCTCTCACTGTTCGCATAATTTAGTTCTTATCCATGGGCTGTACTGTCTTCTCTTGATCTTTTATGTTCTTCAGTTAGGCATTTCTGTTTGGATATCTCACTGTCATTTCAAACTTAACACCACCAAAACTGGAATTTATTTTTTAACAGAAAATAGCCCTTTTTATCCACAGTCTCAAATCTTGTTAACATTTCCTTTCAGAAAGTTTCATGTGTTTGTTCTTTCTCTGTTTCCATCACTGCAACCCAGTCAAAGGCCTTAGTATTTTATGACTAGGTCCTGACTCATCTCTCAGGCTCCAGGCAGTCTCTGGTTCATTTCACCCTGCCTGCTGTGCCAGACGAGTGAAGTTCTTAGTGCCATTCTGAACACATCTCTCCCCTACTTAAAAACATTATTTTCTTTTTCCTTGATTTTGGTTTTTTCCTTTCTTTCAACACCACCTCTAAACTCCCCATCTCTTTTCTCATTATTTCTCAAACTTCCTCCACTTAAGCCTAGTTAGTTTTGCTCTTGCAAAAGTACACCACCCATGTTCAGTTTCTTTGCTTCACTTATTCTCTCTTCCATGTCTGAACTCCTCTTCCCTTTGCCAGAAATTCCCTACCCTCAACCCTGTATGCTCATCCCAAGTTCATTTCTTGATGTTCTTTCATCTAAGCCCTGTGCTTAAGCCATGATGACTGCTATCAGTTCCTTGAACAGTGCCTCGACTTCCACTCACTACCTCAGCTCTTTTTTCCAAGATGTCCTCATAACTCCAGACTTAACTATTGTTTAAAAACCTAGCATAAGTGTTACTGCCTCTAACAAGCTTTCATTGCTTTTGTCATCTGAGAAGAGGTAAGCTGCCCTTGGGCTCCCACAGCAACTTGCACTTACCTTAGTTTCATGCTGTATTGTCTTTGTTTACCTGTGTGTCTCCCACATTAGTCTCCACATTTTTTTGAGTGTATAAAGACATTGGTTTTACTCATGTTTTAGTATTACTCATTAAATATTCGTTGACTGAATGAATAAATGGAAATTGGAAAGCTTTACCTAAGCTGCCTATCATCATTGAAAATTGACAGAAGCATAGTGTATTTAGGACAGTGTTTTAAACTTTTAGTAGTGAAACCCTGTTTCAAATAATCTTATGCAGAGCTTGAACACATAAAACAGACAAAGCAAAGTGGAGAATATAAGCTAGAAGTGGTATAATGATCATGTTTCTTTGTAGAGAACAGACACAATCAAGCAGATAAAGCTCAATTTAAAGTCTTTCATATTTTATAGTGATAAAAGATCTTAAAGTTTTTCATAGTTTTAGTGATAAAAGAAGATCTTATCTGTGTGTCTGTTGTGCTTCTCATAATAAAAGTCTGGCATTATCAGTCTCGCCCATAAGAAAGTTGATCATTTCTAAGTCTGAAAAATTGTGTTATCCATTTTTAAAAAGATAGGTTCTTTAATGTTACAGACTTTTCTGACCAGCGTTGATCAGATTGGGTCTATTTATAGAGCCTTTTTATGATTCCAGTTATTTATCAAACAAGAAGACTATTTTTGTTATGTAAGCCATCATACTCAGAGAAGGCAGTGGCGCCCCACTCCAGTACTCTTGCCTGGAAAATCCCATGGATGGAGGAGCCTGGTAGACTGTAGTCCTGGGGTCGCTAAGAGTCGGACACGACTGAGCGACTTCCCTTTCACTTTTCACTTTCATGCACTGGAGAAGGAAATGGCAACCCACTCCAGTGTTCTTGCCTGGAGAATCCCAGGGACAGCAGAGCCTGGTGGGCTGCCGTCTATGGGGTCGCACAGAGTAAGACACGACTGAAGCGACTTAGCAGCAGCAGCAGCAGCAAGCCATCATACTATCTTTAAATGGTAATTTAAAAAACAAGTGCACACAAAATTTTTTACATAAATGTTCTTAGCAACATTATTTGTAATATTAACTAAGGTGGAACCAACCCAACCATTCATCAGCTAATGAATGGAAGAATGCAATATGGTATATCCATGTAGTATAATATTATTTAGCCAAAAAAAGGAATGAAGTAATTATACATGCTAAAACATCAGTGAACCTTTAAAGATGCTAAATGAAAGAATCTGGTCATAACAGATTATACATTAGTTTATATGAAAATGTCCAGAATAGGCAAATCTGTGAAGATAGAATGTAGATAAGTGGTTACATAGGATGGAGGAAATGAGGTGTTACTACTAATAGGTATTGAGTTTCATTTTGGAGATGATGAAAATGTTCTAAAATTGTGGTGATGATTGTACAATTCTGAATATAGTAAAAACCATTGAACTGTACACTTTGAGTGTACTGTATGTGAGTTACATCTCATTAAGTTGTTTTAAAAAGATACAATGAACAGTCTTTTAATGGAGCTTGTAAAGTAGTCTGATGCCACAGTCATAGCTTCAAGCAGTTCTTGGTAATTAAAGAATTAACTGTTACACCATTCTCAAAGAATTGATTTATATTTGCTCACAGCGTTATTTCACCAAAGTACTATGTGGGTATTATGTGTTGATTTTTCACTCAAACTTACTAAATATAAGAAGTCTCTGAAGAGATTGTGTCTTTCTTAAAAAAGTATAATACAATGTTAAGTCAGATTAAAATAAAGTTTACTTGGAAGGTTTCAGACATTTAGTTTACTGAATACTAAAATGTACTAGTTATTGTAGAATTTACAATTGAAACAGAAAGCTGCTGTCTTCCCTTTAAGAATTTAGAGGCTACTTGGGGTTGATGTCATTAATGATTCTTGATTTCTCTCTTTAATAGGTCACTACTGTTTTTAATGAAGTCACATCATCCTTCAATTTAAATCCTCAAGTATTACAGCAGTTAGATAGTAAACGACAGCAGGTCCAAATGACAGTTACAGAGACCAACCAGGAGTGGCAAGTGTTGCAGTTGAGAGTGCATACTTTTGCTGCATGTGCAGTTGTGAGCTTGCAGCAACTGCCGGAGAAGTTAAATCCTATTATAAAACCATTAATGGAGACAATTAAAAAGGAAGAGAATACGCTAGTGCAGAACTACGCAGCTCAATGGATGGCCAAACTACTTCAGCAGTGCACAACCAGGACTCCCTGTCCCAATTCAAAAATTATTAAAAATCTCTGTAGCTCACTTTGTGTGGACCCGTATCTAACTCCTTCTGTCACATGTCCAGTACCAACACAAAGTGGCCAGGAAAATTCTAAAGGTATATATCTAAACCTGTATTTGGGGTATAGAAAGAATTAACCATTTAAGTTTGTTTACAGTTATCTACAGGTATAATTTAAGCAAAATCCAGTTTATGTTGGAGATTTTTACCATTTTGAGAGAATTTGCACTTATTGCTAATAAAATCACAGCCCTCTTAACTCATAAGTTTTTTATAAAAGACCTGATATCTTTGAGGACTTTAAGTTCTCACATTTAAGATGACTAAATCTATAAGACAGGTATTAACCCTTAACTTCTCTTTCAAGATCATCATTATAGGGTTTACTGTTAACAGGGCTTGAAAACTAACTGCATCCAATGGTGATTGAAAGTTCTTTTTATAAAATTGTTTTCTCTAATGTAGTACATGTCTTATGAGATAAGTGGACTCTGTTATCAAATAGTGTTTAAACAGCTTTTCTGTTTTCCTCCAGAAAATTTATATGTAAAGTAGTAACTGCTCTTTGTAGTCTAGTCTCAAGGACCAATGTTTTGTCACATGCCTTAGTCCTAATTTCCTCCCATCCCCCTCCCTGAGGGCTAGTTGAGGCAACAATATTTTGCATTGGTTGGTATTTCTGAATTCCTGGTTACTCGGAGAAGGCAATGGCACCCCACTCCAGTACTCTTGCCTAGAAAATCCTATGGACAGAGGAGCCTGGTAGGCTGCAGTCCATGGGGTGGCTAAGAGTCAGAAATGACTTGAGCGACTTCACTTTCACTTTTCACTTTCATGCATTGGAGAAGGAAGTGGCAACCCACTCCAGTATTTTTGCCTGGAGAATCCCAGGGACGGGGGAGCCTGGTGGGCTGCCGTCTATGGGGTCGCACAGAGTTGGACAAGACTCAAGTGACTTAGCAGCAGCATAGACTTTTTTTTTTTTAAAGAGAAGTTACTTGCAGTATTTTTTAATGTGTTTTTTTATGCCTGGAAACGAACTCATTTTTAAAGAATTAATGTACTTTTAACAGAAGGAGGTACAGCCTTGCATTAGATATTTCTGGTTGTCAAGAGGATTCTGCAACCTTGGTTGTATTAAATATGGTCCTATGCAGATATCAAAATGTTTAACTTAATGTTGCAAATTACTGATTTTTGTGATCATTTCATTGTCTAGAGAAAATATCATTGGCCTATAAAAATTGAGGCTTAAAAGACAATTTTAAAATGTGTTGTATCTTTTGGAGCAGGAAACATTTGGTCACATGTATTATGGTTTAAGGATTATTTGACTTTTTTCCTTAATAGGATCCAACTCTGAAAAAGATGGAATGCATCATACTGTCACCAAGCACCGGGGTATAATTACACTCTATCGGCATCAGAAAGCTGCTTTTGCTATCACAAGTAGGCGAGGTCCTACCCCCAAAGCCGTCAAAGCTCAAATAGCAGATCTTCCTGCAGGAGGTAGTGGAAACCTCCTTGTTGAACTTGATGAGGTAAATAGTTTTTCTTCTTTGAATACTCTGATTTTAAAACAAAATTTCTTACAGATTGAGAGCTAAATTGTCATATCAGCTTCTAGAATTATATTTTTAAGTGAATGAACTGGGGCTAATAACTTTTTGGAGTACTCCAGCAACAGAGTTCAGAAAAACTACAAACTTCAAATTTCTTAAGCTTCTTATTTTTACCAATTTAGTTTCCTGATTATCTTCCTAGCAAGAAACCCTCTCCATAGTGGGTGTATAAGTCATTCATAAATATGAACTAATTCACTCCTGTAACAGTGACTATGGAGATGTTAAGTAATAGTGAAAGCTAACTTTTCTCAGTCTTATCAGTGTTAGGGAATTACTGTTGATATTCAGAGGATACGTTTATAATGTCAAATAACTTGTTACCTTTTAGTCAACTTGAAATTTATTAATTGTGTGATGTGAGGTAGGGATCTAAATTTATTTGCCCATAGGAACAACCATTTATCCCACCACTGAATCTTTTCGTCCCTAGTTGGTGATGAATGCTCCTCTGTTATATATCCTGCTTTCCTATATGTGAGGATCTCCTTGGGCTTTCTATTCTATTTCATTGATCTACTTGTTCTACAGTATAGTTTTTAAAGACAATTTAAAAAAAGCTTGGTGGGACTTCCCTGGTGGCACTTCCTGGCAGTCCAGTGGTTAAGACTGCATGCTTCCAGTGCAGGTTTGATCCTTGGTCAGGGAACTGAGATCTCACACTGCTGTGTGGCTGAAAAAAAAGAAAAATGTTTTTTAACTGGTTTTGAAAAAATCTTACAGTCACATTTTTAACAATGGAATTCTCTAGGTAGCTCTACTGGTTGCAAGACATAGGAACTTTCCTGAGTTGAGCAATACACTATCAGTGCTAAAAGACATGTGCTTAATATATTTCTGTAAAGTATAGGCCTGTTTTGTTTTTTTAAACCAAAATCTTATTGTCTATATTCCTTTTAAAATAGTCTGTGAATGAAGACTTTTTCACTAACTATATTATTCTCATGTTAATTTTAATAAAAAATGTATACTTTGATGATTTGCATAGTTCCTTCACTTAAAAATATAATTGTATCTTTCTGGGGGGACTTTTTTTGTATTTAATTATTAATGAAATTACTGCTAAGTATGAGGTTATATTAATCTTATTAAACAGATGCTTATATTCTATCCCTTGAAAGTGAAAGTCACTCAGTCATGTTCGACTCTTTGCAACCTCCTCATGGACTATACAATACATGGAATTCTCCAGGCCAGAATACTGAAGTGGGTAGCCTTTCCCTTCTTCAGGGGATCTTCCCAACCCAGGGATCAAATCCAGGTCTCCCGCATTGCAGGGAGATTCTATACCAGCTGAGTCACAGGGGAAGCCCAAGAATACTGGAGTGGGCAGCATATCCCTTCTCCACGGAATCTTCCTGACCCAGGAATCAAACCAGCGTCTCCGGCATTGCAGGCAGATTCTTCACCAACTGAGCTATCAGGGAAGCCATGCTATCCCTTAAGCAAATATAAATAAGGGCAGGTCATGGTAAGTTTCTTTCGGATAGAAGAAGAAAAAAACATGTCACTTAGGACTATCTCTAGAAACAGCACGTATTCTTCTATTTCTTTTCTCCAGCCCCCGAAAAGTATTTTATTTTGGATGTAAAAATCTAGCTCAGGATTTTATGCCTATGTAAATTTATTGAGAGGTGTTTTATAGTTATAACATGTCCAGTAATTGGTAACACTGAATTCTTAACACCGATTTTTAAATTCTCTTAATAACATTTTGAAAGCATTATACTTTTTTCTGAAATCTTGTTTTCACCTAACATTTAATTTTTAGGCCCAGAAGCCTTACTTGGTACAACGGAGAGGAGCTGAGTTTGCCTTGACAACTATAGTGAAGCATTTTGGTGGTGAAATGGCAGTGAAGTTGCCACATCTCTGGGATGCGATGGTTGGCCCACTGAGGAATACAATCGACATACATAATTTTGGTGTGTACATATTTTTCCGAGTTGAGATTTAAACAGATTTCAGTGTATATCTATTACATATGTCTTTATAAAATAACAGTGCCTGTGCCTGTTTATCCCAGGCCAGCTGGTAAGTTTTTAAATAGAAGGTTGGTAAAAACATTGATTTTCATGTCATTTTGTATACTTTTCTTGCTTTTTACTTTTCCTGTTATGTATTTAGAAAGAGATTTGAAATGGATCATTATATTAAGCTTCTTTAGTTCTTTAGGAGTAGCACCTCAGCAGTTAAATTAAGGGTGTTGTATTTCATTTTACATTATAAAGCAAAAGAGATTCTCCCACAGTAGCTGGGGGGTGCTAAGACTTTTTGTAAGCTCTGGATTTTGAAAAACTATTTGTAAGGTAATATGCACTTAAATCAATGTATCTTAATAGATGGAAAGTCCCTCTTGGAAAAGGGAGATGGCCCTGCCCAAGAACTGGTGAATTCTCTGCAAGTTTTTGAAACAGCAGCAGTGTCGATGGATTCTGAGCTTCATCCCCTGGTAACTAACTAATGCAAGTGTAGTTTTTTTCCTAATAAATCGAGTAGTCTTATTAGAAAGACTTAAGGCTTGAATGAAAAGTGCAACTACGATGTCATCCCTTATGATTTCATTTTCTTTTAGATGCTATAACTAGATTCCTTCTTTTCCTGACAACTTAACTCTTCCAGGCTTTGAGGCAGAGCTGGGTGCATGAAAGAAAACCCACTCTGAGAGCTTAGAATACAGGGCAGTAGGAACAGGGCTCTGATGACCTGAAGCCAGCTGCAAACACAAAAGAAAGCTGCATCCCTGTTCATCTGTACCATCTTAATAATATAGTTCAGGAACAGAAGAATCCAGGTGATAAAATCTCTTCCCTAAGATAAATGTAATGGTAGGAGGAACTTACCTCTCTGAGATGAGACTAGTCAGTGGCAAAGATAGAACATGGGTTTTTTTTTTAACTATTAAAATCTCTGTCACCAAAAAATTAGAATAGAGGGAGGAGGAACATAGACCAGAGAATTAATTATCTGGTTTTTCCACTGAATAAAGTATTGATATTATTCTTTCCATGTAACTGTAATAGGAAGCTTTGCAATTTATAACATCATAAAGGGTGCTAGCGTCAATTCTCTATTCATATAGGAGAGAGTAGAGGGAAATTCTTCTGTTCATATAGTAACAAAGCATATTCTTTTACTTGTTAAATTTTGGGAATTTAGTAAAGAAGGACAGAATTCATCTGTAAGTGCTCACCCTCCGTGATCAAACAGGATGCATTCAGTTGAACTGTAAGGCTAGTTTGTTGAGCAAGTACCTGACTCTCATCAACATTAATCCTGGCTTCTGTGCATCAGACATTTAATAATGGGATATGTCGTGCTCTTGTGATTATATTGCATATGGAAAGCCAGGAAGTTAAAGTGGAAAATAACTACCAGAGTATGGTGCCTAGAGCAAAATCAGGATCACCCAACCCAGGGAATACAAAGTATGTACTTAAACCTAAGCTAGATTTGGAGGGGGCTGATGATGTGCAGTGTCATTTTCCCAGCCTCAGTAGGAGAATCGTGCAAGTGCCTTTGATGTGTTCCCTGCGAATTTTGGAAAGTACTGAGTGTTCCCTGATGCTTAAGAGAATATTCAATAGGGGAGAAGTTCTGCATCCATCTCTTCTTTTTAAAAGCATTATAATAATGTAGATTTAGATTAAATTTTTATTGAGTATGTTCTGACAATGTTTTAAGGTAACTGGAGATAATTCTTGGATTTAGCATTGCTTGGAATATTGAGAACCTCTGAGTAAGGGCCATTATAGTTTAAACATGAGATTCCCTAATGAGTCTTCTGACTTGTCTTTTTGTTTTTAGTTGGTACTGCATTTGCCTCATCTTTACATGTGCCTTCAGTATCCCAGCACTGCAGTGAGGCACATGGCTGCTCGTTGTGTGGGCGTCATGAGCAAAATAGCTACCATGGAAACAATGAATATATTTTTGGAGAAGGTTCTTCCATGGCTGGGAGCAATTGATGACAATATCAAACAAGAGGGTGCAATTGAAGCTCTTGCCTGTATCCTTTTTCACTTTGACAAACTACTCAAATTATATTTGCTTTATTTAAGAGTGACTAAAATAAAATTTATTCAGATATATACAGGGCAATCCAGTGGTTAGGACTCCACACTTTCACTGCTGAGCAAGCCGTGTCAGGATTGGGGGGTGGGAGGAGAACAAGCCAAAAAAAACCCAGCACCAAAAACAAATGTGCACACAACCTGCCTTGTTCCAAAAAAGAAAACTACTTTTTTACATTTTATTTTGAAGTGTTATTTTTATTGCATTACATTATACCTGTATTTACATTTTATTATAATATTCACACAAAAAATTGAAGAATTACTGTTAATTTTGAGATCTTTTTATAAGCAAAAAATTTATAGTATGTTTTTAAATATGAGGTTTGCTAAAAAAGTGCATTTGGCTTTTTCTATGTGATGCTATGCTACTTTTTTTGGCCAACCCAGTATTAATCAGATGCTTATAAATTTACTATGTTTGCTTTGTTCATTGATTGTCTGGCAAAATGATTAATTAACTAGAAATATACAGACAAGCTTTTTACCAAGGGTATGACATCCATGAACATTGTTTAACTCAAAATACCTAAAAGATATTTTGGTCTAAGAGCAAGAAAGATGGATAGAGAGCAAACCAGTAGAAACTCTAGCTAAAGAAATGCTAAAGATTATGGGATTGAACTCTTTGGACCTGCTATCTCCAGCTCAGGGTTGTTAGGATCCTGGTGGGAAAATTGGAATTAATTTTTGACACTTAGTTGTGCTCCCTTGCTCGCAATGTAAATCAATTTATTTTGATATGTGAGTTCTAGAAACTTGTAGGAATTCCTCTATGGAAAAAAATCTTAGTAAAGATTTCCTCCAGCATTCCTCAGATGAAAAAAATCTTCTTAATCTTGAGAAAGTTACATAGTTTTTACAAAAGAGTAACCCTGTATAAATGCTGTTATAATTGAATAAGACCTTGAGGGATAGTCAGTCCCTCATAATACAGGGAAGCAATGAGGAACTGTTGTAGAGGTCACAGTCTTGGTGTATCAGTTTGTTTATGAAAACAGCTACCCTGGAACCAGTTAGAAATTTCCTTAGTAACTTCCTCAGGTGTCATGGAACAACTGGATGTTGGAATCGTTCCATACATTGTACTCTTAGTTGTGCCTGTGTTGGGAAGGATGAGTGATCAGACGGACAGCGTAAGATTCATGGCTACACAGTGCTTTGCAACACTAATTAGACTCATGCCACTTGAGGTAAGTTGATGATAACTTGGTTTATGAACTTAATGTTTTCAATAACTTCATGATAATTGTAACACCTTTTAAAGAACACATTTTAAAGAACAAGTTTTTTAAAAGATGTTGAATATGTTTACATTATAAGTGTTAAGACTTTTATGTTTTAATAGGTAATTTTCTTTAACACTGTTTTAAATAAAACTATGGTTCATAAAAGAATAATTCTTTAGGTGATGCTAGATTTCTAGATGCTATTCTAGAAATAAATTGTGTTCCTGAGTATCCCAGTAATATCTAAGATACTGTTCTGGAGTTTACATGAAAGGTAAATTTGAGAGATGGTAACTGAAAGTGTAAAAAGCAAATGATATGCTTGTTGGATTATGGAGAAAGCAGAATGCAAGGCTGAAGTTGAACAATTTTGGAGTATACTTACGGGACAGAAATAATATATGTGGCCAATGGAGGAAATAGAAGTGGCTTGAAGCAAGAGAAAAGCCAGGACCCTGTCACTTAGCCACTTAATATATTTTTATGGGATTTTTGTAATTCAAGAAATAAGTATATATGCATTTCGCCCATTCTGTAGTATGTGTCCAGTAGTTCCTTTTTAGGCCAGATAATACACTAGAATACCACATTTTGTTTATCCATTCATCAGTTGATGGACATTTGGCTATTATGAGTAATGCTGCTGTGAGCATGCACTTATAAAGTATTTGGGTGTAAGTTTTTTTTTTCCCCCCTTCTCTTTTTGATTTCTCTGTGAGGCACATGGGATCTTAGTTCCCTGACCAGGGATCAGACCCGTGCCCCCTTCAGTGGAAGTGCAGATTCTTAACCAGTGGACCACCAGGGCAGTCCCTGCTCTTCTTTCTTTTGAGCACACATTTAGGAATGGAATTACTGGGTCATATGATGTTTAACTTCTTAAGAAACTATCAAATTGTTTTCCCAGAAAACTGTACCATTTTATATTTCTACTAGAAAAGTATGAGCATAATACTTTGGAACAGTCTCTTGGCAGGGGGAAGAGTTTGACTATATCTGGTTTAAAAAAAAAAAAAAGCTGAGTCAAAGGACTTACCATAGGGTACTGAGTACAGTCTTCAGAAGTACACTGCCTGAGTAATGGGGCCAAATTAACCCTTGCAAGAAGATTTGAACCCACATTAGCAAAGCCTAAAAAAAGCAAGCCTTAAAGGATTGGATTGGTTTCAGATATTTAACTACATCCCAGAAAAAATTAAAAAAACTAAAATATTTAACCCCCAAGAGTTCAGCACCTAACAGCATAAAACTTAGGATATTTAGCACACATCAAAAAATTAACCAGAAGGAATTCCCTAGTGGCCTAGTGGTTAGGATTCTAGGCTTTCAGTGCCATGACCAGGGTTCAATCCCTAGGTGGGAAACTGAGATCCCACTAGCCATGTGGTGTGGCCAGAGGAAGAAAAAAGAAGTTACCCAGGAGAAAAGTCAGTCAATAGAAGCTGACCCTGAAATGACCCAGATAATAGAATTAGTATACAAGGTCATTAAAATATGCTCCATATGTTCAAGAAGGTAGAGGGAAAGCATGAGTGTAATAAAGAGTGAAATGGAAGAAATAAGAACAACCCACATTGAACTTCTTGAGTTGAAAGATACAATTACAAGTAAAAACACACTGGATAGGATTAATGACAGATTAGATGCTGTGAATTTGAAGACACAGCAGTAGAAACAAGAATGTCATGCAGGTTAATTGCTATTCCACTTTGTCTTGATTCAGTTATATTTTCATAAGAAGAATCATGTACTTTTCTTTCAAGGATTCTGGGACTATCAAGCAGCGGGTTGGATAGAAGCTTTTATTCCTGGCACTGTTAGGAACTCTTGCTGCTTTTATAGGACTTGGAGGGAGGAAGGTATCAATGGAAGAGTCCCTGGCACTGTACAGTATTTATGAATCCTCATCATTGTTAGGGAATGTACCTCATTGTATGGCCTTATGCTGAGTCACTTCAGTCGTGTCCAACTCTTTGTGGTCCTATGGACTGTAGCCCGCCAGGCTTCCCTGTCCATGGGATTCTCCAGGCAAGAATACTGGAGTGGGTTGCCATTTCTTATTCCAGGGGATCTTCCCAACCCGGGATCAAACTTGCATCTCTCATTTCTCCTGCACTGGCAGGCAGGTTCTTTACCCATAGTGCCGCCCGGGAAGTACGGCCTTATATCTGGTTGTTATTTATTAAAAGGTCCATGAGGATAAATGTCTGAAGATTTGTTACTTCCATGTAAAGCACTGTGCAGAAAGGCCTTGTTTTGATAGTTATCATTAGGATATTGAATGTGTTAAAATGTTAGTTTCTATCTTGATTAAGTTGTTAATTCTAAACCCTTTTGAGGGAATTCCCTGGTGGTCCGAGCTTTCACTGCAGAGGGGACAGGTTCGATCCCTGGTTGGGGAACTAATTTCTTAATCATAGGGCAGTAGTTCTCAAACTTTTTGGTCTCTGTACCTCTTTACACTCTTAAATATTAAAGACCCCAAAGAATTTTTGTTTATAGTTTCTGTAGTAGAAATTAAAAGTGAAAAGTGGAAAAAGATTTATTAATTCATTTAAAGAATAAATCCATTAGACTTTTGAATAGACCTTTTACAGATACACGCTTTGTAACATGCATTGGTCATCTGGAGAACACTGGCTCACTGAGTTATGTAAGTCTTTTAAAGGTTGATTCATATCAGCATATAGTAACAAAAAAGACTCATTAGTATCACCAACAGAAAATTTTTAAATATTGGGAAGCACCTGCAGTGCTAAGTTGATTTTGACAGCTTGCATTTTATCACTGACAACAGTTGTGCCACTCATTTTCCTTGAAGTGACCAAATTTTTTTTAAAGAAAATAATCTGCCAGATACTCAAGTCAGAATAACCATAGTTTGTCAGTCCATTCAAGTAAACTTGTTCTGTGAAAAACAGCTAGGTCAACTCACAATTTTAAGAAATCTTACAAGTGCTTTTCCTAAATATTTTGTATTTCAGTATGCATGGTATACAGCAGAAATGCTTTATGGAATACTTCATATTTTGTTGCACAGAATGTTAAAAAAAGATGTGCCATTCAAAGGTTGAGGTTTAATAAAATTATTTTTACTGCTTCAGTGACTTTCTTAAGTGAAACCAGCTTGTGTTAAAAAAAGGCTGGTGCGTGGCAGCAAGTAATAGTGACTGCTCACATACTTGGTGTCACCGCCTTGATTCTTTCTGAGGCAAAAGCAGTCTCACCGCCTTGATTCTTTCTGAGGCAAAAGCAGTCTTGCCCACCATTACTTTTGTGCATCAGAGCAAAAGTCAACACAGTGGAAAAAGCAAACAATGTCTTATCCTTTGTTATGAAATAGCTGCAGTCAGTAACCCTGTGAAAAGGTCTTAGAAATCCTGAGCGGTCTGCAGACCACATTTTTAGAACCAATACCCTGGGCAACCATCAACACTAAAGAGGCTCTATATTAACAGCATTCCACTTAAACAATACAATTTTGCCATTATCAAGTAACACATGGTATGGGAAAAATAAGTTGTAGCTGTGTTCTTAAAATAGCTTAGATGTGCTTATTTAATAATCTCATCATATAGTACTTTTAATACCAGAGTCTTAAATATTTGTCTTCCAGTCACTAAAATGATACTATTTTTGAATTGGTTTTTCTTTGCATATATATGTGAGTGCGTGTGTGTGTGCGTGTAGCAAATCATTTTAATACACTTAAAAAATAATTTTAGGCAGGCATTCCGGACCCTCCAAATATGTCAGAAGAATTAATCCAATTGAAAGCCAAGGAAAGACACTTTTTGGAGCAATTGTTAGATGGGAAAAAGTTAGAAAATTACAAGATTCCAGTACCAATCAATGCTGAACTCAGAAAATATCAACAGGTAAAGTTTTATACTTAATCTTACAAATACTGATTATTCCTTTTAAATATACCTTGAAGAATTTAAAGATTGATTTAATAATTAAAATTCTTGTGTTTGGTGTCTTGTATCCATTTATTTCTCCCTGCCTTTGGTCTTTGTAAACATGTTCTTTACAGAAAAATATTTTTATGATCTGTTCACATTTACCATTTTTCTCTTTCTCCCAACGTTTCAGGATGGTGTGAACTGGTTAGCATTTCTTAATAAGTATAAGCTTCATGGAATTCTGTGTGATGACATGGGTTTAGGGAAGACTTTACAGTCCATCTGTATTCTAGCAGGAGATCACTGTCACAGGTGATTTTAAATGTTATGTTAACACAAGGCTTTGAGACGCTGAGCAATATAAACAAGCTGGTTAATTCATTGTGTTTTGCTGTTGTAAAGGGCCCAGGAATATGCAAGATCAAAATTGGCAGAATGTATGCCACTTCCTTCCTTGGTGGTTTGTCCACCAACATTAACAGGTCATTGGGTGGATGAAGTAGGTAAATTTTGCTCCAGAGAATATCTCAATCCACTGCATTACACTGGACCTCCTACTGAAAGAATAAGGTAAGAACTGTACAACCAGAAAATGTTTAATCTTTGCTTTTAAGTAGTTTGGAAGAATAAAATTTATTAAAAATGAATTCTAGTTAGTTTTTTTGGCCATCAGACATAGAAACTTACTTTAACTTATTTAAGAAAGGTAAATGAATGTATTAAAAATAGAATCAGTGAGACTCATCAAAATTTAAGGAGTTTCGGGACTTCCCTGATGGTCCAGTAGCTAAAACTCTGTGCTCCCAGTGCAGGGGGCCTGGGTTCAGTCTCTGGTTGGTGAACTAGATCCCATGTGCTGTAATTAAAAAACACAGCTAAAACATGGCATAGCCAAATAAATCATAAAATAAATACACAGTGTAAGGACATTAACCACTGTCAACAATCAGTTAGGCTCTAAGGTTTTGGAGCTAGGAAACTATCAAGAACCAAAACCGTTCTTGGTGCCTTTCCTAAAGTCTTGTGATCATAGCATCTCCTAGGAGCTTCTGTTATTTCTTCATTTTTTATGCACTTTCCCTAAGAGCTACCTCTTCCTTCTTCCCTCTCCCCAAAAGTGCTTTTGGTGCACAGTGGCTTGCTCTAGCTGCCCTGATCCCATAGAACACTATAGTTCTATTAATACATCTCTGTTCCTAAATACAGGTGTTGAAGAGTGGTGTATCATTACTTCCAGTTTGTCTTTTAAAGCTTGGATAGTCACAGATTACTGATTAGTCCGTAGATTTGCTGCCCTTCTGTGAATTAATAGCTAACATATACTGAGCACTTACTGGTCAGGCATTAGATATTCTAAGCAGTTTTATTTACATTTATGTAATACCATGTATTCTCTTAATTACCTTATGAGGTATGGGTACTATTATTGTTCCCAACTTGCAGATAAGGAGTTTTAAGACATGGGGCCTGGGAAGAAGATCACTCAGCTAATTAAATAGAAGCTCACTAGCTGTAATTAAATGAAGATTTGAACACAGGCAGCTCAAGAGCTTGTACTCTTAAAGAATTTACTGTAAAGGAATTCATCCATTTATAAGTGGTAGAAATTCAACTGAGACTAGCTTAAGCAAACAGGAAATTCATTAATTAAACTGAGCATCTTGGGGTGAATTCTTGCTTCAGGTACATCTAAATTACTGTTCTTCCCCATGCATAGCTTGTTCTGTTGGTCTCTACTGGACTTTTGTCTACTATTGGTATAGATAAAAGGTCATGGGCAGTCTTAGGCCTACATTCTCCTAGCTTGGCAACTGTAATGAAGAGAGATAGTCTCTGAGACTGGCCGGCCTTGATTGCGTCATGTCCCCAAGCCAGCCTCCATGATTGGGGAATAAAATATTGTGAATGGCTTGATCTGATTAAAATGCTTCACCTCTTTGGTGATTATGGGGCCATGTGACTGATGGCTCGTGCTCAGCCCCCGGCACAACATGGAATGCTGAAGGAATAGTGCCTCCAAGGAAGAGGTTTTGGCAAATAAAATGACCTTCACGTCGTGAGTCGGGTACTCACCTCTTTTCAATCAGCTGAGTTAGGGCCACACGACCAAGTTATAAGGAGAATGGCCTTCAGGTAGCAGGGTCATGGATGTAGAGTAAGCAGAAAGGAATATTGGGTTTGGTAGGCAGATTGAAATCACTTTCTACAGTGGCATCTGTGCTTTCCACTTTGCAAGTGTATTACAAACTCTGCAGGTTCCCATTTTCTAACCTTGCTTATTTTTAAATGCAGGTTACAGCACCAGGTCAAAAGGCACAATCTCGTAGTGGCTTCCTATGATGTTGTGAGAAATGACATAGATTTCTTTAGGTAAGAGTTAAAGTTTTTTAAAGGAAAACAGTGTCAAATTCAGAGAGAATTGTATCTTTCTGCCTCAAAGACTCTTCATATTGTTCCTGACATGTAGTAAAAGATGCTAACATTTTTTGTTTATTTTTCCTTAGAAATATTAAGTTTAACTACTGTATTCTTGATGAAGGCCATGTCATCAAAAACGGAAAAACAAAATTGTCAAAAGCAGTAAAACAACTGACTGCTAATTATAGGATTATTCTTTCTGGAACACCAATCCAGGTAATTATTTACCTTTTCTTTACTTGGCATTTGACAGTGAATTAAAGAAGAGGTTTTTTTTTTAGTTTTTGGAATAATTTCCAGTAATTATCTTGCTTTTATAATGGTTCATTTGGTATGTAGCAGTATCTGAGCAAACCCGGTTTTAAATCTCATATTTAAAATGTGATTTTAGGCTGTAGTAGCCCATGAGTCCGGAGAAGGCGATGGCACCCCACTCCAGTACTCTTGCCTGGAAAATCCCATGGACGGAGGAGCCTGGAAGGCTGCAGTCCATGGGGTCGCAAAGAGTCAGACACGACTGAGTGACTTCACTTTCACTTTTCACTTTCATGCATTGGAGAAGGAAATGGCAGCCCACTCCAGTGTTCTTGCCTGGAGAATCCCAGGGACGGCAGAGCCTGGTGGGCTGCCATCTATGGGGTTGCACAGAGTCGGACACGACTGAAGCGACTTAGTAGCAGCAGCCCATGAGTCAGGAGGCAAAGCCCA
This sequence comes from Bos grunniens, assembly GCF_055505025.1. Classification (NCBI taxonomy): domain Eukaryota; kingdom Metazoa; phylum Chordata; class Mammalia; order Artiodactyla; family Bovidae; genus Bos; species Bos grunniens. The sequence continues at coordinate 13,880,978 of NC_141190.1, forward strand.
AGTGCAGTTAGAAGGGTTTCACTGCAGGAAGGCAACCCACCACGGTGAGCCAGAGCTTAAGCAGGGTGAGAAGGGCTTCTGGAAGGGGTAAACAGATAGGACGGTACCTTAGGATCCACACATACTGGGAAAGCATCCAAAATGGAAAAGTGTGGGGGGGTGTTATTTTTTTTTGGTTTTTGTTTTGTGAAACTCCCAAGTAGAATTGGAAAAAACCTTTACCTTTTCTCATGACCCATAAATACTGGGTAGACATGACCTATAACCAAACTCTTCTAGGTTTTCCTGCTTTGAATAAATGATGGTGATGGCCAGATTTCTTAAATCTTGCTGTTAATCTTAGTCTCAAAAAAACCAGAAACGTATTCATCTTTCTGCTCTATTTACTACTTGATAGAACCGACCAAAAAGATTTAAATACTGTGGACCAAGGCTTATTGTGGTGGAAAAGACTTGAAAGTTCCTGTAAATAGGATAGAGTATTTTCTCCAAATTTTACACAGTAAAATATAGACTCATATCCAGAAATATAGTGATAATCTCTCTCATCTATGTCATTACAGTGGGCTTTCATTATTGTTCCATTTTTAAGTTTAAGGAAATAATCCTAGCACACAAGATAACTGGTGTTCCTTTCTTATATTCAGAACAACGTTTTGGAGCTGTGGTCATTATTTGATTTCCTCATGCCAGGATTTTTGGGGACTGAACGCCAGTTTGCTGCTCGGTATGGTAAACCTATATTAGCAAGTAGGGATGCTCGAAGCTCCAGTCGAGAACAAGAAGCAGGTAGGAAAAGGAGATACCATTGTATATTCTATGCAAGTGAATCTAATTTATATCTAATTTGGGGGAAGTCATTTAATTTTATTATTAGAGAAATTAATAATAAATAGAATAAAACTAATTCTGTTAATAATTACTAACAGGTGTTCTTGCAATGGATGCACTGCACCGCCAGGTCCTGCCATTTCTTTTGAGAAGAATGAAAGAAGATGTTTTACAGGATCTGCCACCCAAAATTATTCAAGACTATTACTGCACTCTCAGTCCTCTCCAGGTTAGGAATCTGGCAATTGTGGTTGTTGATGCTGTTTATTACTAGAATGCTTTGAATAAGTCACAAAAGTAGTGAGTAAAGGGATGTAGCCTTTGGTTTTATTGCTCTAATCTAGCTTCTACTTCCTTAGACTTCAGGAATATTCTGTTTCAAACAGATGTAAAACCTAAATGAATCTGTTTGGGTATACAAGTACACATTTGGGTTTGTGCATTTTCAACACAGCATTAATACAAAGTCTACTGTCATAATTGCTTTGTTATACGTCTCAAGTTAATTGAAAAAGTTGGAACGTTAAAATGATACAGTAAGAAGTAAGCAAGTGATAAAGAAGCAAGCCAGTGTTTTTTAGGGCCAGAAGTCTGCCTGTGATGTCTTTTCCTTACAGCAGCGTTATAGGTGTACACATCAGGGCTGAGTTGGGAAGTGGGACCTCATCTCTTCTAAAGTATTGCCAGTAAATTTTCAAGAGAAGTATTGGCATCTGCCCAGTTCTAACTTTGTACATAGAGACCATTGTCAAAGGCATTTATGGTATGCCTTTCCTTGTGTAGTATTTGTGTGTGTGTGGTATTTTTGTAAGGGGAAGCTATCTCTTGTCTTAGTAAAATATGGCCTATAAACAGAATCTTCTCTTTGAATGTTTACGTTGTGTTCTAGGTTAGTAAGCATCAGTCTGTTTCAGTATCAGATGATTTCAGTTCAGTTCAGTCGCTCAGTCGCGTCCAACTCTTTGCGACCCCATGAATCGCAGCACGCCAGGCTTCCCTGTCCATCACCATCTCCCGGAGTTCACTCAGACTCACGTCCATCAAGTCAATGATGCCATCCAGCCATCATCCTCTGTTGTCCCCTTCTCCTCCTGCCCCTAATCCCTCCCAGCATCAGCGTCTTTTCCAATGAGTCAACTCTTCACATGAGGAGGCCAAAGTATTGGAGTTTCAGCTTTAGCATCAGTCCTTCCAGTGAACACCCAGGACTGATCTCCTTTAGAATGGACTGGTTGGATCTCCTTGCAGTCCAAGGGACTCTCAAGAGTCTTCTCCAACACCACAGTTCAAAAGCATCAATTCTTCGGCGCTCAGCTTTCTTCACAGTCCAACTCTCACATCCATACATGACCACTGGAAAAACCATAGCCTTGACTAGATGGACCTTTGTTAACTAATATCTCTGCTTTTTAATATGCTATCTAGGTTGGTCATAACTTTCCTTCCAAGGAGTAAGCATCTTTTAATTTCATGGCTGCAGTCACCATCTGCAGTGATTTTGGAGCCCCCAAAAATAAAGTCTCTCACTGTTTCCCCATCTATTTGCCATGAATTGATGGGACCAGATGCCATGATCTTAGTTTTCTGAATGTTGAGCTTTAAGCCAACTTTTTCACTCTCCTCTTTCACTTTCATCAAGAGGCTTTTTAGTTCCTCTTCACTTTCCTTCTGGAGAAGGAAATGGCAACCCACTCCAGTACTCTAGCCTGGAAAATCCCATGGACGGAGGAGCGTAGTAGGCTACGGTCCATGGGGTCACAAAGAGTCGGACACGACTGAGCGACTTCACTTCACTTTCTATGATTTAGTATGGTTCAAATGAATAAAAGATACACAGACGTATCTGCAAAATAGCTTCTTTCCCCTCCAGTATATACAGTTAACCTTTTAGTATTTATCTCTCCAACTTCAGTTTTGTGGACAAAACACTAATTTAAATGCCAAGAGCTCCATGATATCAACTACATCATTTCTTGGCCTCCATCCCTTGTTTGTAAAAATTGGATTAATATTTCTTGAAAGAAAAGTTTTAGAGGTAATGAGATGACTTTAAGTATGATAAAGAAAAGGTGCCATATGAAAAAACCTGAGATATTATAGTGGTATTATAACATCAGCATAAAACACATTTAAGTAGTTTGGAGGAAGGGAGCTGCAGAGGGAAGTGACATCTGGGTTTGTTTGCACCTACAGGTTTTTATTCTCTGACTTCTGTTCTTCAGCACTGTAGATTTCTTCCCTTTCTCATTGTTTTAACATATACAAGGCAGGAACCCTGACTCATAAGGAAGTACTTTAAACTTGGTGTGGGTTCTGCGGTTAGTGTCTTTTTTAAAACTTGGTCTTTTGAAACATACCTGTTAGGGTCTTGACCATGTAACATCACTCAAGGAAAATTTCCTCATTTATTTGTAAGGGTTCAGGTTCTCTTTTATCGGTAACTTATAAATAGAGTGGAAAAATTGAATTTAGGATTATTTGACTTTTTTAAAAAATATTTTAGCAGCTGAACAATGTGTTAAACTTGTTTTCTAAATGTAATTTAAAAGGAATCTACCACGCTGCAGTGGATCATCTATATTCAAGTAGGTTGCGTAATTCATTTTCTTTGATGAGGGCTGATTTACATTGCTACTGGCCTTTTCTAGTCATGTTTTGAACAATTGAAAAAAATATGCTTACTGTTTTTGTGGGGGAATTTACAGGTTCAGCTCTATGAGGATTTTGCTAAGTCTCGTGCCAAGTGCGATGTTGATGAAACAGTTTCTTCAGCTGCACTTTCTGAAGAAACCGAAAAACCAAAGCTTAAAGCTACAGGTCATGTATTCCAGGTACATATTATAGCCCACTTTTTAAATGTTAAAGAATGCTCTTCAGTACAGCAATGTTTATATGAAACATTGAAATATGGGTTTATCTAATTTTTTCAATTTTGTGTATACATTCTTGAAAATAGGTAAAAAAGCCAAATTAATTAATTTTCATGTTCGTAATTAGTAATAGGCAATTTAATATTAAAATTAAAGTGAAAACTGCAATATTACAGTTATTACATGAAGAGTTTTAAAATAGAGAATTTTTGTTTCCTATTCAAAAAATATTTGAATACCTACCACAAGGCAGTAATTTTTCTAACCTCAGGGGTTAATTAAAGCAGTGAACAAGATCCTAGGCGTGAAAAATATAATAAAAAACATGTATCATGTAAAAGAAAATCAACTATCGGCTTATACAGTATAGGAGTCAGGGTAGGTTGTAGTTTTTCAACAGGGTGATCAGGGATGTACTGAGGAGGTGACATTTGAGCAAAGATCTGAATGAAGGTTGAGGCATGTAGATTGGTGGGAGGAAATGATTCCAGGCAGAGATATTACATACAGTACAGAAGTCCTGAGACAGATGATGAATGAGAAAAAAGAGAAAGCGTCAACTCATTTTTTTTTCCCTTTTGAAATATTCCACTGTAGAATATCTCCCAACCCCGCCTTGTCACCAAGATATGAAGATACTAAAATACTACAGCATATTTAAATACTACAGCATATTTAAAGATAGAAACGGGAAAAGGTGATTTTGAAAGCTCATACCTCTCCCAATTTTATCATAGTGCCCAGCAATGGAGCTTACTGATGCAAATCTGTGTGCCAAAAGTGAGACCCAAATCACAGGCCAAGTAAATGACAAAAGACAAGGGTATGGCTGAGTCAGAGGAAATAAGACCTGATTCTCAAACACAACTACACAGTTCCACCTTCCCTTTCCCACCACCAGACCTGTTGACTCAAAATACTGTGTAGAGGGGAGAGATTTTGCAGATTTAAAAGGGTCGTATGAAGTTTTCATACCCACTAATGTTTGACGAACCTTCCTTTAGGAAATGATGTCTAATTCTAGAATCATCTAGCAACATTATAAGGCACTTTCAGTTCAAAAGGGTTAGCTATAGGAGCTAATAAGACTTTCTGTCATGAGAAGGTCATTGGTCTAGTGGGGTAGACAGACATCACTGTACAATTTATATGTTATAAATTCTCTCACAGAAGTAAACACAAATTGCACAAGAAGTACAGATGAAGACATCACAGATAAGATATTTGAACTGGTTCTTCAAGAATGAATAGGAGTCGTAAGAAAGGCATTCTAGACAGATGCAGTAGCACAGGAAAAGACACCAAGATACAAATATTTGTGTCACGTGAAGGAGACTTGTATATACTTTTTCCTCTCTTAAAGGCATTACAGTACTTACGTAAACTGTGCAACCATCCAGCATTAGTCTTAACACCTCAGCATCCGGAGTTCAAGAGTACTACTGAAAAACTTGCAGCTCAGAATTCTTCTCTCCATGATATTCAGCATGCCCCTAAACTCTCAGCTTTGAAACAAGTAAGTACGTCTTTTAAGTGTTAGATGTGTGTTGTACATTCCTGATCAGTAACAGTAGGTAAATTTGCTTTTCTAAAAGATTACTGATGCGTTTACCATTTTCAAAAATTCGGTTTGTTAAATTTTTGATACAGCTTTTTTAAAAATTGTGGTAAAGTATAACAAATGCCACTTTAACTGTTTTTGAAATGTAGAATTCTGTGGCATTAATTACATTCAGTGTTATGTACCCATCACCACTATTCCAGAATTTTCCCATCATCCAGATAGAAACTCTGTACCTATGTTTATTTATTTTTGGCTGCACCATGCAGCACACAGGATCTTAGATTGAACCCGTGCCCCCTGCATAGGGAGTGAGAAGTCTTAACCATCCGGCTGCCAGGGAAGGCCTGAAACTCTACCCATTCAGGAGTAACTTCCCACTTTCCTTTCTATAACCCTGGGAACCTCTCATCTACTTTGTCTGTATGAATATATCTGTTCTAAATATTTCATGGGATCACATGTTTTTCTTTGGTGGTTAGCTAGTTTTACTTATTTCCAGGTTTCCTTCACGTCACAGCATACATCAGCACTTCATTTTTATGGCCAAGTAATATTCCTCTATTGTTGCTGTTACAACCACCACCACCACGTTCTGGGCCTCCCTGGTGGCTCAGATGGTCAAGAATCCACCTGCAGTGCAGGAGACCAGGGTGCCATCTCTGGTTCACGACGGTCCCCTGGAGGAGGGCATAGCAACCCAGTCCAGTCCTCTTGCCTAGAGAACCCCCTGGACAGAAGAGCCTGGAGGCCAGGGCCCATGAGCTCACAGAGTCAGACACACTAAGCACAGCGCAGCAAGCCACGTTTCGTTTCTCCAGTCGTGTGTGGATGGACACTTGGGTTGCTTCCACCTCTGGCTATTGTGAATAATGCTGCAGTGAACATTACAAGTATCTGTTTGAGTTCTTTTAGGTATAGATATGAGAGTGAAACTGCTGGATTACATAGTTATTCTGTGGTTAACTTTTGAAGGAACTACCAAACCTTTCCACAGTGGCTGTAACGTTTACATTGCAAGCCATGTGCCAGGGTTCTGACTCCTCTATATCCTCCCCAAGATTTTCCTTTTTCTAATTTAACCATCACTGTAGGTAGGAGATGGTGTCACATTGTTGATTTGATTAGTTTTCCCTAATAACTAATAATGGTTTTTTTTTTTCATGTGCTTATTAAGACATATCTTCTTTGGAGAAATACCTGTTGAAGTCTTTCAACTATTTTTTTCATTGGACTGTTTCTTTTGGTTGAGTTTTAGGAGTTTACATTCTAGATGTTAAGCCTTTATCAGATATATAATTTGCAAATACTTTCTCCAATTCTATAGATTCTTTTCACTTTCTTGATAATGATGACCTCCATGGCTTCTGATGAGAAAACAGGTGTTAATCTCATTGAGAATCCCTTTCACATGAAGTCACTCCTGGGTATTCCCTGGTGGTCCAGTGGTTAGGACTCGGCACTTTCACTGCCAGGGCCTGGGTTTGATCCCTGACCAGGAAACTTAAGATCCCACAAATCATGCAGTGCAGGGGTGGTGGGAGTCACTTTTCCCTTGGTGTTTTCAAGATTTCTCTTTTTGTCACTGTGATTATCACTGATTATAATGTATGGTCTTGTGGACCATTTGAATGTATTTTTCTAGAAACTGCTTACTCTGCCATTTTGCTCATATCACTTGTAGTAAGTACATCATATCACAGACTGTGAGCTCCTTATTGCAAAACTCAGCTTTTAGTTTATCTACCCTTAAAGAAAAACCTGTTTTAAAATCTGGACTTCAGTTATTGTTTTAGGTTTTATAGCTTTTCTGGCTTAAGTTTTATTGAGAATAATTAATGGATGAAGAGTGTTGATTTCACATAGGCTAGAGTAGAAAATATTATACAACGATAGCCCAGAATGCTAACCTGTTTTTCAGGTCACAGGTAAGCTAACCTTTTCTCACCACAAAGAGAAGCATTTATTTCAGTGAGATTGATTGCCTACTTTTATGGGACACCTGTATATAACAAGTGATTCTTTCTTCAAGTTGCTGTTGGACTGTGGTTTGGGAAATGGCAGTACTTCTGAGAGTGGCACAGAGTCTGTAGTAGCCCAGCACAGGATACTGATCTTCTGTCAACTTAAAAGCATGCTGGATATAGTGGAGCATGATCTTCTCAAACCTCATTTACCCTCTGTCACCTACTTGAGATTGGATGGTAGCATACCTCCTGGTCAGAGGCACTCCATTGTTTCACGGTAAGTGTCTTCTGAAACTCATAAATAAGTTATAGTCAGTCTATTACTATTACTTACATAGAAGTTTGCCCACGAGCTACTTTGACTAAATATCTGAAAATGTGTTTTATTATATAATTCAACCCAACTAAATCTTTACCTTTTTAAAATACAGAAGTGCAGAAATGTAATTGAGTAGTTTGTTTAGCTAGGGGGAAAGAACTCTATTAGGAAAGCATCCTTATGGGCATGAAAGAAGTTTAAGGCATCAAAACAGAGAGGTAACTATTTCTCCTTCATCTGTATTTGGTGGTTGGGGTAAGAGGTGGCAAACAGGTGGCTTCACTATGACCTTTATCCTCATCTCTCCATCTGCACTGAGAACAAGACAGAAGCTGGCCGGGCTTGGAAGCAGTCTCTGAGTGCAGTGTTTCTTGTATGTGGTCTGCTTTAGAAATCTCCGTGGTTCACTTTTTAAAATGCAGGCTCCTAGGATCTGTCATGCAGGCTGCTGACTTCAAAGCATTTTTAACAGACATTCCTAAGAGATCTTAAGGCACAAAACAGAGACCTAGGAAGGGACTTAAAACCAAACTCCACCATCAAAGCAGTGTTCTCCTGGGCACTAATGTTTATTATCCACACAGCCTGGGTCTCTTTCAAATAGTAATATCCTTATAGAGTTACTGTAACAAATAATATAAAGCATATAAAGTAAAGCCCGGTGTTTGTCTCAGTCAGTAATAAATAATAGCTTGGTAATAATGTTAGTTTTTCTTTTTCCTAGAAGCTACTAGATGTTGTCAGTATCTTCTAGGACTAGTATGATTTTAGCAACCCTTACCACCCTTCTTCTGCCAACCATCTTCTGCCTTCCCTGACTGATCTGACCTTTTCCCACACTATTCTGTCTCCATATGTTAAAGGTTCATACTTGGGTTTTGTCTTAGTGTTCCATTTTTGAAAATTACTCGAGTACATTTTGCAATTGGACTTAATTGCTAGGTATGAAATTTCTAACATGTTATAGAATACCTTTTTTCTACTACTGAAGATGTTATGTATATTTAAAAGAAGAGTAGTCTCTAGTGGTCACAGACATGGCTGTATCATGGATTTATAAAGCAATGTTCTTATTTGTGCTTTTAATATTTATTAAACTTTTAAGTGTCTATTATTGGAACTTTAGGAAGCAATGTACTAATTTTATTTTTTAATATCTATGTTTTTAGGTTTAACAATGATCCATCCATAGATGTTCTTTTACTTACAACTCATGTTGGTGGCCTGGGGCTTAACTTAACAGGCGCTGATACGGTGGTATTTGTGGAGCATGACTGGAATCCCATGCGTGATCTACAAGCCATGGACCGGGCCCACCGCATTGGGCAGGTAAAAGTCAGCACTCACTGGTGTTAACTGCACACTGGGGATGATACTTCCCCCAAAAGACAAAGTCTTGGTTTGAGTTCCTATTTTTATGTTAATAAGTGTTGTGACATTAGGTAAGTCACTTGATTTTGTTGCACAACTTTCTCACACATTAAATGAGGCGCTTGGGCCAAGAAAACCTGGGATACTAGCCATTCCTAATATTCTGTGATTGCAAACATTTTAAGGTCTTGGGCACAGATTTTTAAAAAACCTGCAATCCTAATTCAGTAGTAGTCAAGTACCTAAACTGCTAAGTCACTTCAGTCATCTCTGACTCTGTGCGACCCCATAGACAGCAGCTCACCAGGCTCCCCCGTCCCTGGGATTCTCCAGGCAAGAACACTGGAGTGGGTTGCCATTTCCTTCTCCAGTGCATGAAAGTGAAAAGTGAAAGTGAAGTTGCTCAGTCGTGTCCGACTCCTAGCGACCCCATGGACTGCAGCCTACCAGGCTCCTCTGTCCATAGGATTTGCCAGGCAAGAGTACTGGAGTGGGGTGCCATTGCCTTCCCCCAAGTACCTAAAACAAGCATACAAATCCCTCTGATTTGGTGAATCTCAAAGCTTATCCATTTATTTGTGCTGCTGTTGCTAAGTCGCTTCAGTCATGTCCGACTCTATGCGACCCCATAGACGGCAGCCCACCAGGCTCCCCCGTCCCTGGGATTCTCCAGGCAAGAACACTACAGTTGCTTAACTTCTTTTTCTCATTCAGAAACGTGTGGTTAATGTGTACCGATTGATAACCAGAGGAACACTGGAAGAGAAAATAATGGGTTTGCAGAAATTCAAGATGAACATAGCAAATACTGTTATTAGCCAAGAGAATTCTAGTTTGCAGAGTATGGGGACAGATCAACTCCTTGATCTGTTTACTCTTGATAAGGTAAAGAACTTTTATACAATTTTTATAATTTATAATATATGTGTTCAGACTTCCTGGCAGTACTTGGTAAAAATATTAAAAAGGGCAGCAAAGGTGTTCACTTTAGTATCAACTAGATAACCCTTTGAGGGCATTTTTGATGTCCAGATAAAACTCTCGGATACTAGGGGATGTTTGAAGTTTTGACTTTCTGATTGATGGCTCTAGTGTGCTCCCTGGGTTTTCTTTCCTTAGCTGTCCTTTAGCAGGTAGGAACTATCTCAAGTCAGCTAGACCTGACTCTCCATTCCTTGCCCTGCCTCCTATTAACTAACTGGTGACTCGAAGCAAATTAACTTCTTTGAGCATCTTCAGTCTTGGCAGGATAACAATGCCTATATTACCACAAAGGTATGAAGATAATAGGTATTTTTGCTATTGTGGATGACAGAACTAATAGAAAATAATCATTAGCAAAGAATACACCAGCTGGAAATACTGTCAGTTTAATAATGTAAAACGAATAGGGTTGATTTAAAGTCCTGTGTAGGTTCAGAAAATCAACTGTATACTCAGTATAAATTATGGTAAGAGATGGCTTTATATAATGCAATTAAGCCAGCTATCATAACAGGGTTATCAGGTCCAAATTTTAGAGAAAGTCGTTTCCCTCTGTATGTTAAGCCACATTTAGAATATTATGTCTGGGTGTGGCATTTGCAACAGTAACAAATTAGTCCCCAAAAGGTGGCCAGAATGGAGAAAGGTTCCTTAAGCGTGTCATGTAAGATAAGGTAGAGAGAACAAGATCTGTGTAACCTAGAAAAAAGGCTCAAAGAAACATGGATTCCTTCAAATGTATTTTTATTTCATTAGAATATTCTTATGGGTGACTTCTTTCAGCGAGCAGAACTGGGCTCAAGGGGTCTTCCAGGGAAGCAAGAGCTGTTGCCATAAACCATCTTACTAGCAAAATCTGAATATATGAGATCTTGATTATTGTGCTCTGTACTCTGGTTATATAAAAGAGTGTCCTTGTTTTTGGGGTAAAGGGACATAAATAATATCTACAACTTACTCTGAATTGGTTTGGGGAAAGGCTAATGTATATCTAATTTTGTAATATATATACAGGGAGGAAGAATGATAGAGCCCAAAGTGACACAGTTAACAATGAGTTCTTTGCAATGTTCTTAAAATTCTTCTCAAATAAAAAGCATAAAATGGTAAATTATTAGGGCAGTGGAAAATAGAATAGGCTATCTTACGAGATCATTAGCTTCCCCATAGTTGGAAGTGTTTGTTTTCAACTCTGTTGAAAAAGTGCTGTGTTAGAAATAAGTGTGGTATTTTAAAGAAAAATAAAATTTTTGAAATTTTCCATTTTATCTTTCTTCCAATTAAAGGATGGCAAAGCAGAAAAAGCTGACACCTCTACTTCTGGAAAAACAAGTATGAGATCAATTCTTGAAAACCTGAGTGATCTTTGGGATCAAGAGCAATATGATTCAGAGTACAGCCTGGAAAATTTTATGCATTCTCTCAAATAACTATCAAATATTTTAAATGCAGTTGCTGCTAGTTCAGTAACATATCTGCTGATATTCAGCAAATTTCAAAGTTTATGGTGAACTTTTAGCTCAATTTGTAAATAGATCTGAAGAATATTCAGCATAACGCTGGTCCTTGTTTCACTGGGGGGAACAAGTTATTCTCAAACATTTGCACTGTATTAAATTTAAATGTTAATGTGAAAAATGGTTTAAATTTTACACGCTGAATAGCGCAGAGCAGAGGAACCAAACCAGGTTTACATGTGCCGCCATGGGTGTTCTTACAGGGAACGAGCCTCCTATCTTTACATAGTCACACTTTGTACAGGATAATATCCATGAGTACTTTAGTGTTCATGTACATTTTTTCTTTCAAATAGAACTTGTTTTTTATAAATGATTAAAACTAGGGCTTTTTTTTTGTATAAAAGCCTTAATGAGCCATAATTTTAAGGATAAAGACTACAATTATTGGTTACGCTTGGAACATGAGAATCTTAGAATGAATTGAACCAGGCCCTTGCTGGAAACGTTTATATATTTAATGCAGAGGCATAGTGTTTTTCAAATCTTTAACATCATTTTGTCAACTTTTAAAATATTATCAACTATTCTAAATACAAGTAATGTTCTATTTAAGCCTATCATAACATCCTGTTAAGAGGGTGTTTTTTAATTTATCTAAGGGCTAGGATATAGCCAGATTCAGAGAACATATGTACTCAATAGGTTTCAATCATATATATAATATATTTTTTGTAACTATGAACATATACAGTTTTCCAGAAGTAGATTTTACACTGTTTAGAATTTCAAAATCTATGGTGAAAAGACTGTTTATTGTAGTAATGCATGACTGAAGCATAAAAGGGAGAAATGATTCCTTTATATACACAAACATACATAAATACACATATCTATATGCACAGGCATACCTGTCCTGCATCTGAAAAGGTGCTTGGTATTGGCACTAAAATCATGTAGTTATACTGGGCAGCAATAATTGGGCATGAAGCTGATTAGTGTTAGAAAAGTGAGCTCACTAGCAAGGGTGGGTATATGTATATAGATATGCATGTATGTGTATATATATAATTTTATAAATTTCACACATAAATTAATACATGCCTGTGTGCATATAAATATGTATGGATATATTTGTATATACATGTACAGGAAATAGACATCCCCCAGGTTTGTGGCTGGCCATACACATAGGCATCGGTTTAAAAACCATCAGACCTCAGCTGTAAAATAACTTTGTTTAAAGTTATACTGTCCTGCAGCATTTAGACATGGACATGTGTCACATTTCAGTAGCTTTGACAACCATACTGTAACATTAAACATAGCATTCCACAAGAGAATAAAAGAAGATTTAACTGTAAAATATGTGTAACTGTGTGTTATTTGTAGGAAATGATCACTAGAAAAAGCAAAAGATTAATTTAGATACATCCTAAAAAAAAAAAAAAAAATCTTTTTTCTTTCTAAAGGTTATTTTTTTCACTATTGAGAATTTATGTCAAACTCAATAACCAAAAGGAAATTCCTGACTGTACATAGAACATCCATTCTGTATAGCACACAGTAAGCTGTTTGGGAATATATGACCACTTAGAGGCAAAAGTGGGGTGACTATAAGAACATAATAGAAACTACAGAAAAATAAAAAGCACTGTTCCAGATACTCAATCTCAGCACACTCTTACACGTCCTGATTACAGACAGACCCCCCATTTCCCAGAACACTTGCCGGCGGCATCCACACTGACCATAGGAGCGTGTGTTAAGCGCCAGAGTAGACAGTGTGAGGCTGTGAAGCAAAAACCTGAGTTGTGCCAATTAACAGAAGATATTTGCCATCCAGCAAGTCAGTGTCAGACATCAAAAACTGCCTCTTAGGACTTACCTGCTGGTCAGTGGCTGGGAAAACGACAGCTACATGAAGAATGGTGTTAGAACATTCCCTAATACCACAGGCAGAAATAAACTCTGAATGGATTAAAGACCTGAATGTAAGGCCAGACACTATAAAACTCTTAAAGGAACCATAGGCAGAACACTGTAATACAAATCACAGCAAGATCTTTTTTGACCCACTTAAGCATAATGAAAATAAAAACAAAAATAAATAGGACCTAATTACACTTAAAAGCTTTTGCACAGCAAAGGAAACTATAAGACAAAAAGACAACCCTTAGAATGGGAGAAAATATTTGCAAACAAAGCAACTGACAAATGATTAATCTCTAAAATATACAAGCAATTCATGTAGCTCAATATAGGAAAAAAAAAAAAAAAAATGGGTGGAAGACCTAAGTTGACATTTTTCCAAAGATGACATACTGATGGCCGACAAACATGAAAAGATGCTCTACACTGCTAATTTTTAGAGAAATGCAAATCAAAACTTCAATGAGGTATCACCTCATACTAGTTTAAATAGTCATCAAAAAATCTACAAACAATGCTGGAGAGGGTAAGGACAGAAGGGAACCTTCTTAGTGGGAGTGTAAATTGACGGAAAACAGTATGGAGGTTAAATTAAAAATAGAACTACCACATGAACCAGCAATCCTATTACTGGGCATATACACAGAGAAAACTAGAATTCAACAAGACACAGGTACGCCAGTGTTCACTGCAACAATATCTACAATAGCCAGGACATGGTAGCAACCTAAATGTCCGTAAACAAAGGAAAGGATAAAGAAGATGTGGTGCATTTATATAATGGTAAATCAGCCATAAAAAAGGGACAAAACTGGGTCATTAGTAGAGACATGGATGGACCTAGAGAGTGTCATGCACGGTGAAGTCAGAAAAACAGATGCTGTATATTAACACATATATGTGGAGTCTAGGAAAATGGTACAGATGATCTTATTTGCAAAGCAGAAATAGAGATGTAGAGAATGAATATACAGATACCAAGGAGGAAAGGGGAGGGGAGCACTGGGAGACTGGGATTGACGTATATATGCTACCGATTGCTGCTGTTGTCATTCAGTCGCAAAGTTATGTCTTACTCTTTTGTGACTCCATAAACTGTAGATGGACAGACCCCTCTGTCCATGGGATTTCCCAGGCAAGAATACTGGAATGGGTTGCCATTTCCTCCCGACATCAGGTATCAGACCTGAGTCTCCAGCTGACTGCAGACCAGAAAATTTGTAAATGGATGGTTTGATGTTACTGCAAATAATAATACAAAACAGATCTGGGTGGGAAAAAAATAAAACCAAATGTGTCTCCATCTCCATTTTGGTTCTTGCAGAGCTGGGTAAATGGTGTCATGAGGAGATACGGAACACTGAAAAAGGAACAGATTGGGAAAGGGGAGAGTAGGAAATCAAGAATTATCTTTTGGTTGTTAAATTGAGATCCTTATATCAAAAGTAGAGACGGTGACTTAAAGGAAAGGTCAACCTGAAAATATAAATTTGGGGAAGGCAGTATTTGTAAGACGTGTGGGACCGAATGAGATCTCCTGCAGTATTATTTATATAGTGAAGCACTATACAGCAGGGAAAAATCAATGAGTATACCATGGATAAGTCTCAAAAACTTGAGGTTGAATGCAAAAATAATATGTATAGTCAAGTCTATATATACTAAAAACAGGCAAAAATGAAACACTTATTTGATATATACAAATAAATCACATATATTGTTATTTCACATTTGAAAAATAAAAAACTGAGTGACATTCATATGAACAACACATTGATTATGTCCTACTCTGGTGATGGAAGTAAAGTCCAATGCTGTAAAGAACAATACTGCATAGGAACCTGGAATGTTAGGTCCATGAGTCAAGGTAAATTGTAAGTGGTCAAAGAGGAGATGACATCAAACAGGAGAGTGAACATCGCATTGTAGGAATCAGTGAACTAAAATGGACTGGAATAGGTCAATTTAACTCAGAGGACCATTATATCTACTACTGTGGGCAGGAATCCCTTAGAGGAAATGGAGTAGCCCTCATAATCAACAAGAGGGTCCAAAATGCGGTACTTGGATGCAGTCACAAAAACGACAGAATGATGTCTGTTCGTTCCCAAGACAAACCGTTCAACAATATCACAGTAATCCAAGTCTGTGCCCCAACCAGGCACGCTGAAGAAGCTGAACAGTTCTGTGAAGACCTAAAAGACCTAGAACTAACACACAAAAAAGATGTCCTTTTCATTATAGGGGACTGGAATGCAAAAGTAGGTATCAACAGATACCTGGAGTGACAGGTAAATTTGGCCTTGGAACACAAAATGTAGCAGGGCAAAGACTAATAGAGTTCTGCCGAGAGAACACACTGGTCATAGCAAACACCCTCTTCCAACAACACAGGAGAAGACTCTACACATGGACGTCACCAGATGGTCAATACCAAAATCAGACTGATTATATTCTTTGCAGTCAAAGATGGAGAAACTATATGGTCAGCCAAAACAAGGCCGGGAGCTGGCTGTGACTCAGATCATGAACTCCTTATTGCAAAATTCAGACTTAAATTGAAGAAAATAGGGAAAACCACTAGACCATACAGGTATGACCTAAATCAGATCCCTTAGGATTATAAAGTGGAAGTGACTTAACAGATTCAAGGAATTAGATCTAATAGAGGGCCAGAAGAACTATGGACGAAGGTTTGTGACATTTTACAGGAAGCAGGGATCAACACCATCCCCAAGAAAAAGAAATGCAAAAAGGCAAAATGGTTATCTGAGGAAGCCTTACAAATAGCTGAGAAAATATGAGAAGCGAAAGGCAAAGGAAAAGATATTCCCATTTGGCAACACAGTTCCTTTTGGGAAAGGTAAAAGGAAAGATATACCCATTTGAACGCAGAGTTCCAAAGAATAACAGAGATAAGAAAGCCTTCCTAACTGATCAACACAAAGAAAGAGGAAAACAATAGAATGGGAAAGACTAGAGATCTCTTCAAGAAAATTAGAGATACCAAGGGAACATTTCATGCAAAGATGGGCACAATAAAGGACAGAAATGGCATGGACCTAACAGAAGTAGAAGATATTAAGAAGAGGTGGCAAGAATACACAGAAGAATGATACAATAAAGATCTTCATGACCCAGATAACCATGACAGTGTAATCACTCACCTAAAGCCAGACATCCTGGAATGCGAAGTCAAGTGGGAAGCATCACTATGAACAAAGCTAGTGGAGGTGATGGAATTCCAGTTGAGCTATTTCAAATTCTGAAAGATGATGCTGTGAAAGTGTTGCACTCAATATGGCAGCAAATTTGGAAAACTCAGCAGTGGCCATAGGACTGGAAAAGGTCAGTTTTCATTCCAATCCCAAAGGCAATGCCAAAGAATGTTCAAACTACTGCACAATTGCACTTATCTCACACTCTAGCAAAGTACTGCTCAAAATTCTTCAAGCCAGGCTTCAACAGTAAGTGAACTGTGAACTTCCAGATGTTCAAGCTGGATTCAGAAAAGGCAGAGGAACCAGAGATCAAATTGCCAACATCTGTTGGATCATCGCAAAAGCAAGACAGTTCCATAAAAAAAATTCTACTTCTGCTTTACTGACTATGCCAAAGCCTCTGACTGTGTGGATCACCACAAACTGTGAGAAATTCTTCAAGAGATAGGAATATCAGATCACCTTCCTGCCTCCTGAGAAATCTGTATACAGGTCAAGAAGCAACAATTAGAACTGGACTTGGAACAACACATGGGTTCCAAATCGGGAAAGGAGTACGTCAAGGCTGTTTACCGTCACCCTGCTTATTTAATTTATATGCAGAGTACATCATGCAAAATGCTGGGCTGGGTGAAGCACAAACTGGAATCATGATTGCTGGAAGAAATACCAGTAACCTCAAATATGCAGATGACACCACCCTTATGGCAGAAAGTGAAGAAGAACTAAAGAGCCTCTTGATGAAAGTGAAAGAGGAGAGTGAAAAAGGTGGCATAAAACTCAACACTCAGAAAACTAAGATCAGGGCATCCGGTCCCATCACTTTATGGCAAATAGATGGGGAAACAATGGAAAAAGTGACACACTTTATTTTCTTGGGCTCCAAAATCCCTGCAGATGGTGACTGCAGCCATGAAATTGAAAGATGCTTGCTGCTTGGAAGAAGAGTTATGACCAACCTAGACAGCATATTAAAAAGCAGAGATATTACTTTGCCAACAAAGGTCCGTCTAGTCAAGGCTATGGTTTTTCCAGTGGTCATGTATGGATGTGAGAGTTGGACTGTAAAGAAAGCTGAGCACTGAAGAATTGATGCTTTTGAACTGTGGTGTTGGAGATGACTCTTGAGAGTCCCTTGGACTGCAAGGAGATCCAACTAGTCAATCCTAAAGGATATCAGTCCTGAATATTCACTGGAAGGACTGATGTTGAAGCTGAAACTCCAATACTTCGGCCACCTGATGCAAAGAACCGACTCATTTGAAAAGACCCTGATGCTGGGAAAGATTGAAGGTGAGAGGAGAAGGGGACAATACAGGATGAGATGGTTGGATGGCATCACTGACTGAATGGACGTGAGTTTGAGTAAGCTCCCGGAGTTGGTGATGGACAGGGAGGCCTGGCATGCTGCAGTCCATGGGGTTGCAAAGAGTTGAACACAGCTGAGTGACTGAACTGAACTCTGTACCAAACACAATGGGAGAAGCTTAAAAACCAGTGAGGAAGGAGAGGATACATAAGCCAACAGCTCACACAGTCACATTAACCTTGGAAGTAGACCTCGAGGCAGAAACTATTATTTGGAGTAAAGAGGGGTATCTCATAATGATAAAGTGATTTCAGTTAACCAGGAAGTTAGAACAACTCCAAATTGATATACACCTCAAAATCCATAAAGGACAAATAGACAACTACTTCAAAGGAAATGGACAAGGAATATTAGAGGTCTTAACACACCTCCTTCAGTAGAATAAGCAGACCCTCCCACTCCCAAAATAGGCAGCAGTGTATACGTAATTTGAATAATACAGTTAACAAGCATGACAGCTGACGTAGCTGCAGAATACATTCTTTGGAAGCTTATGTGTAACACTCACCAAAACTGACCATACGCTGAGTCATAATGCAAGTCCCAGCACGTTTTTAAAAAATGAAAATCACATACACAGTGTTTACTTTCTCCACTCCTATTGAAGAGAGTGTAGTATTGGCATAAAGACTGATCAAAAGTATGTTTGAGGCCCTTCCTTGTGTAATATGGCAATAAAAAAAAGAAAGCACACACATCAGAAAATAAGATATACAACTTCTGATTTACAATGATTGTCTATGTAGAAAATTCCAAACAATCTACAAGAAAAGCTACTAGAATTGAGTTCAGGAAGTTCTCAGGATACAAAGTCAACATACAGAAATTAAAATGTATTTCTATACGTTTGGCAATAAAAAACTGGAAATTGAAAATTTTAAACATTTATATGATAGCACTGAAGTCCATAAAACAAGCCTTAGAAAATATTTAAAAGGTTTGTGTGCTGAAAACTACAAAATGCTCATGAAAGAAATAAAGAAGTTCTTAAAAAATAGAGATATACATTACATTCATGGATTCAAAACTGTTAAGATTGCAGTTATCTCCATATAGGTCTATAGGCACAAAGCAATTCCAATCAAAATTCCAGGAGAACATTTTGTAGAAATAAAACAGACTCTAAAATTTATATAGAAAGGCAAAGGAGGGTGTCCCTGGAGGCTCAGTGGTCAGGAATTCGCCTGCTAATGTAGGAGACACATGGGTTCCATCCCTGGTCTGGGAAGATCCCACATGGCGTGGAGCAACTAAGGCCACGAGCCACCAGTACTGAAGCCTCTGTGCCCCAGAGCCCGGGCTCCACAAGAGAAGCCCCTGCAGCGAGAAGCCCAGGCGCTGCACCCAGAGAGCGGCCCCACAGCGAGAGAAGCCTGCGTGCGGTAACAGACCCAGCACAGCCAAAATAAAGCTTAGAAAGGCAAAAGAGCCACAAGGATAAAAAACAACTATGAAAAAGGAAACAGCCGGAAGACTTAAACTGCCAGATTTTAAAGCTTACTGTAAATGTAATCAATAGAGTGTCGTACTGGCATAAAGACAAATTACTGGAACAGAATTGATTGCCTACAAAAAATGACACTAAAATTCTATATAATAAATTACCAATTGATTTTCTACAAAGGTGCTAAAGCAATTCAATGGAGAAGACAATCTTTTCAAAAATTGTGTCCATATGCTAAAAAAAAATCCTCACAACTCCGAACATACCTTACGTCTTGTGCAAAATTTAATTCAAAGTTAATCATGGACAAACATAACAAACCTAAAGCTGATTAACTCCTGCAGAAACAGAAAACATCAGAGAAAAACTCTGTGATGTTGGGTTGGGTGATGCGTTCTTAGAAATGATACCAAAAGCATGATCCATGGAAGAAAAACTAAGTCAAACCTCCCTAGTGGTCCAGTGGTCAGGAGTCTGCCTGCCAACGCAGGGGACCAAGGTTTGAACCTGGTGCGGGAAGATCCAGGTGCCGTGGAGCAACTAAGCCACGTACCACCACCACCACCAAGAGCAGGTCCTAGAGCCCGAGAGCTGCAGCTGCTGAGGGCAACGTGCCCCGGAGCCTGTGTCCTACACCAGGAGAAGCCACCGCAAGGAGAAGCCCGCTCTACGATGAAGAGTAGCCCTTGCTCGCCACGACAAAGACCCAGTGCAGCCAAAAATAATCTTTTTTTAAAAGTTGTGCTTTGGAAAAAATTAAGAACTTCCACGATTTGAAAGACACTAGAAAGAATGAAGAGTCACAGCATGAGAGAAAATACTTCCAAATCACATAACTGATATCAGGCTTATAGCTTGAGCATATCAAGAACACATAAAGAACTTCTAAAACTCAGTAAGCAACCCAATTTAAAAACAAGCAAAAGATCTGAACAGGCACATCACCTAATTAGACACACTGAAGATAAATAAGCGCATGAAAGATGTTGAAGGTCTTTTCCAACAGTGTGTGGTGGTACATCCACTCCAAGTACACCCCTACGAGAAGAAGTCACAATTTTAAAGCCGGACAATACGAACTGTTGATGAAGATGCAGAGCAAAGTGTATGGCCACTTTGGAAAACAGTTTGGCTGTTTTTTAAAAAGGTAAACCAATCCCATTCCGAGTTATATACCTGAGTGTAATGAAAGATGTTCACACAAAAACTTGTACACAAATGTTTATAGCAGCTTTATTTATAATAGACAAAGGGTGCAAACCACACAAATGCCCATTAACTGACAAATGGATACATTTGACAAATGGTATTTTTGGCCATAAAAGTGAATAAAGTACTGATATGTGTGACACTATGGATGAACCCTGAAAACATTTTCCTCAGTGCAAGAGCTCAGTCACAGAGGACCACACAGTACACGATTCCATTCATGCGAGACTTCCAGAAAGGGGAGCTGTACAGGGGAAGACGACGACTAGTGACTGCTAAGGCTGGGAGAGTGCTATCAGGTGGGCCATAGGGAAGGGGTCGGATTTCTCTGTGAGGAAAATGCTGTAATATTGACTGTGGTGATGGTTGCTGTACCTGTGAATATATAAAAAATAACTGAATTGCACACTTAAAATGGGTTAACTATATATGAATTTTATCTCAAAAAATTGTTTTTGGGTTTCTTTGGCCATACCACATGGCATATGGGATCTTAGTTCCCAGACCAGGGGTCACACCCATGCCTCCGGCAGTGGAAGCATGGATTTTTAACCACAGGACTGCAGGGAAGTCCAAAAACTTTTTTAAAAGATAGTTTCTAGGGAAACCCAAAGGAAAGAGGAGAGACAAAAACAAGAACCCTAGTGGAAACTGAAGCCACCAGCACCTACAACTACAGCAAACACTAAACAGAGCCCAGTTCAGTTCAGTCACTCAGTCGTGTCTGACTCTGCAACCCCATGAATCGCAGCACGCCAGGCCTCCCTGTCCATCACCACCTCCCGGAGTTCACTCAAACTCACGTCCATCGAGTCAGTGATGCCATCCAGCCATCTCATCCTCTGTCGTCCCCTTCTCCTCCTGCCCCCAATCCCTCCCAGCATCAGAGTCTTTTCCAATGAGTCAACACTTCGCATGAGGTGGCCAAAGGACTGGAGTTTCAGCTTTAGCATCATTCCTTCCAAAGAAATCCCAGGGCTGATCTCCTTTAGAATGGACCGGTTGGATCTCCTTACAGTCCAAGGGACTCTCAAGAGTCTTCTCCAACACCACAGTTCAAGAGCATCAAATCTTTGGTGCTCAGCTTTCTTTATAGTCCAACTCTCACATCCATACATGACTACTGGAAAAACCATAACCTTGATTAGACGGACCTTTGTTAACAAAGTAATGTCTCTACTTTTTAATATGCTGTCTAGGTTGGTCATAACTTTCCTTCCAAGGAGTAAGCATCTTTTAATTTCATGGCTGCAGTCACCATCTGCAGTGATTTTGGAGCCCCTCCCCAAAATAAAATCAGCCAGTGTTTCCACTCAAATAGATAAAATCTGACAGTAAAGGCTTATTTACCTATTTCCCAATATGTCATGTGCAGCTTTCAACAAAAAATTACAGATAAGAAATGACACAATTTGGAGACAAAGCAAGCATCATTATCAGACTTTGGAATCATCATATTATAAATTTAATGGCCACACTGCTGCTGCTTAGCTGCTCAGTCATGTCCGACTCTTTGCAACCTCACAGACTGTGTAGCTGGCCAAGCTCCTCTGTCAATGAGATTTCCCAGGCAAGAATACTGGAGTGGGTTGCCATTCCTTTTTCCAGGGATCTTCCCAACCCAGGGATCAAACTCAGGTCTCCTGCATTGCAGGCAGATTCTTTGCCATCTGAGCGACCAGGGAAGCCCAGTGGCCATAGTACCCAAAGCAATTATATATTTAATGAGATTCCTATCAAATTATCCATAACATTTTCCACAGAACTAGAATAAATAATCCTAAAATTTATGTGGGACATAAAAGATCCAGAATTGCCAAAACAATCCTGAGGAAAAAGAGCAAAGCAGGAGGCATAACCCTCCCAGACTTCAGAAAATACTGCAAAGCTACAGTAATCAAACCAGCGTGGCACTGGCACAAGAACAGACATATAGATCATGGAACAGAACAGAGAGCTCAGAAACAGACAGCCCACACACCTGCAGTCCATTAATCTTCAACAAAGGAGGCAAAAATACACAACAGAGAAAAGACAGTCTTTTCAGCAAAGGAGGCAAGAACATACCTTGGAGAAAAGACAGTATTTTCAGCAATCTGTTGGGAAAGTTGGACAGCTGCATGCAAACCAATGAAATTAGAACACGCCCCCATGCCATACACAAAACTAAACTCAAAATGGCTTAAAGACTTACACGTAAGACCTGACACCATAAAACCCTTATAAGAGAACATAGGCAAAACACTCTCTAACATAAATTGTACCAATGTTTCCTTAGGTCAGTTTCCCAAAGCAATAGAAATAAACGCAAAAATAAACAAATAGAACCTAGTCAAACTTACAAGCCTTTGCACAGCAAAGAAAACCATAAACAAAATGAACAGATAACCCAAAGGAAAGAGGGGGGACAAAGACAAGGATACTAGAGGAAACTGAAGCCGCTGACACTACAACAAACATGGAAGGGCGCCCAACAGCCAGCCAGACAGAAACCTTATGCTAAAAGGCCTGTTCATCTACTTCCCTGGGAGAAAATATTTAAATGATGTGACCAACAGGGTTCAATTTTCAAAATACACAAACAGCTCATATAACTCAGTAACAACACACACACACACACAAAACCAACTGAAAAATGGGTGGAGTTCTCTGGTGGTCTGGTGGTTAAGGATCCACCTGCTAATGCAGCGAGCATGGGTTTGATCCCTGGTCTGGGAAGACAACGCATGCCTCCGGGCACTGAGCCCGTGCGCCGCGACTGCTAAAGCCCATGCACCTTAAAGCCCATGCTCGGCAACAGGAGAAACCACCATAGGGAGAGGCCTGGGCACCGAAACTAGAGAGTGGGCCTGCTCACCAGAACCAAAGAAAGCCCAAGCACAGCAACAAAGACCCAGCACCACCAAAATAAATAAATGAATAAAATAATACTTTTTTGAAAAAAGAACTAAAAAAATAGTCTACAAAAACGCTGGACAGGGTGTGGAGAAAAAGAGAACCCTCTTATACCGTTTAGTCACTCATCTGTGTCCCAACTCTGCAAACCTCTGGACTGTACAGCCCCTCAGGCTCCTCTGTCCATAGGATTTTTCAGGCAAGAATCCTGGAGTCGGTTGTTGCCATTTCCTACTCCAGGGGATCTACCTGACCCAGGGATTGACCCACATCTCCTGTTTCCTGTACTGCTGGTGGATTCTTTACCTGCTGAGCCAAATGTAAATTGGTGTAGCCACTATGGAAAACAGCAAGGAGTTTTCCTCAAAAAATAGGAGTTGCTATATGATCCAGCAATCCCATTCCTAGGCATATACTAAGACAAAACTATAATCTGAAAAGATAATGCGCCCCTATGTTAACAGCCCCCTTCATGGATCACAGCCTTGTGGTGAAGGGGCTTGCCAACTCAGTGAAGCTATGAGCCATGCCTGGCAGGGCCACCCAAGACAGATGGGTCACACTGAAGAGCTCTGACAAAGCGTGGTCCACTGGAGAAGGAAATGGCAATCCACTGCAGTGTTCTTACCTGGAGAACCCCACGGACAGCGTGAAACAACACAAAGCTATGACGTCAGAAGATGAGCCCCCCAGGTCGGAAAGTGTCCAATATGCTCTGGGGAAGAGTGGAGGGCAATTAAAGCTCCAGAAAGAATGAAGTGGCTGGGCCAAAATGGAAACAATATCCAGCATCACCGGCTCAGTGGACATGGACCTGAGCAAACTCCAGGAGACGGTGGTGAACAGAGGAGCCGAGCCTGCTAAAGTGCATGGGGTCGTAGAGTCAGACGTGACTTAGCGACTGAGCAACGCCAACAAATGTTCATAGCAATACTGCTTTCAACACCAAGACACGGAAACAACCTATATTATTTGGACGAATGTCCATTGACAGGTGATGGATGAAGAAAATGTGGTACATCGAGACAGTGGACACTGTTCAGTCATAAAAGAGGACGCAGTAATGCCATCTGCAGCGGCACAGAAGGATCTCGAGATGAGCACTCTGAGCGAGGTCACGCACAGTCAAATACCGTTAAGACAGCACTCGTGTGGAATTAAAAAACACAAATGAGCTTGTCTATAAAACAGACTCACAGACATGGAGAACAGAAGTGTGGTTGCTGAGGGGGAGGAAGGGAAGGAGAGGGATGGAGTGGGAGTCTGGGATTAGCAGATGCCAACAACATATATAGAATGATAAACACCAAGGTCCTACAGCACAGCATAGAGAGCTATATTTATATTCTGTGATGAACCATCCTGCAAAAGAACACGAAAAAGAGTGTGTGCATACACCCACACACACACGTATGTACATATATAAATAGTCACTTTCTGTCCAGCAGATTCACACAACATTGTAAAGCAACTACACTGCAATAAAAATGTTTTTAAAAAGAAAATGCTAGAAGTCAAAAACACTGTAACAGAAATGAAAAGTATCTTTGGTGGGCTCACAGTGGAGTTGACACTGAGTCAGTGAATTTGAAGATATGTTAATAAAAACTTCCCAAACTGAAATGCAAAGAGGAAAAAAAAAATGAAAACGACACACTATTCAAGAATTAAGAAACAATTATGGTGTAACACGTGTAATGGAATAGCAGAATGAGAGACAGAGGAAGGAGTAAAAGAAATATTTTAACTAATAATGATTGAGAATTTTCCAATATTAGCCTCACAAAGCAAACCACAGATCCAGGAAGCTCAGCAAACACCAAGCAGAAGAAACACCCCCTCACCCCAAATCTACACCCAGGCATACCATATCTAAAGTGTGGACAGCCAAGCAGAAGAAACACCCCCTCACCCCGAATCTACACCCAGGCATATCATATCTAAAGCATGGACAATCAAGCAGAAGAAAACACCCCCTCACCCCGAATCTACACCCAGGCATACCATATCTAAAGTGTGGACAATCAAAGATGATAGTTTCCCTTACCCCGAATCTACACCCAGGCATATCATATTTAAAGTGTGGACAATCAAAGACAAAAGTTTTTGAAAGAAGCCAGAAGCAAAAAAGACCTTCCCTATGGAGAAACAATAATAAAAATTACATTGGACTTGTCTTCACAAACCATGCAAGCAAGTACAGAGTGCAGTAAAATATTTAAAATGGTAAAAGGAAAAAACCCACCAACTTACAAGTTTGTATCAAGCAAAATTATCCTTCAAAAATGGAGCAATAAGGAGTTTCTCAGACAAACAAAAACTGAGGGAATTTGTCACCAGCCAACCTGCCTTGCTTGCATGGAGTATTAAAAGAAATTCTTCAGAGACACGGGAAATGATAAGGGTCAGAAACTCAGGTCTACATATACAAAGGAAGAACATGAGGAAGGAAAGTAAAATCTTTTAGTTTCAAAATTCTTAATCTAGTAGTAACTATTCAAAATAATAGCAACAACGTATTTGATGATTATAGCTTATGTGCAAGTGGAATGAATGAAAGCCATGCTATAAGGGACGAGGAGGAGGAACTGGAAATGCACTATTATAAGGTAACTGCACTCACTACCCATGAGGCTTCCCTTGTGGCTCAGATGGTACATAATCTGCCTGAATGCAGGAGACCTGGGTCAATTCCTGGGTTGGGAAGATCCCCTGGAGAAGGGGACGGCCACCCACTCCAGTATTCTGGCCTGGAGAATTCCATGGACAGAGGAGTCCAGCAGGCGACAGTCCATGGGGTTGCATGAAGCACAGAACAGTGTTATCTGAAAGTGGACTTAGATTAGTATAAATGCAAGCTGCAAATCCTAGGGCCACTAGTAATTAAAAAAATTATAAAAGAAGTACAATTGAAGTTCTAAGAAATAAGAGAAAATGGAATCTTATGATTTACTCGATAAATGCATAGAAGGCAGAAAAAGAGGAAATTTTAAAAGAAGTCAAAAATGAGAGCAATGTATAATAAACAGCTATAAATATGATTGATACTGATTCAACTACATCCAAAATCGCTAAGTGTAAATTTCCTAAATCTACCAATTAAAAGGTAGAGAGAGAAATGAGTCCAATTATATGCTATCTACATGAGACCCACTTTAAATGTAAAGATATAGATTAGAAAGAAGTAAAAGGATGGAATCACCTCACACTCATTAGGGCAGTTATTATAAAAACAGCACAGCAGGAAACAACAAGTATTAACAATAATGTGAAGAAACTGGAAACTGTTGTGGTGGGAGTGTAAGATGGTGCAGCCACCACTGAAAACAGTACAGTGAGTTATCAAAAAATGAAAAATATAATTACTACTTGATCTAGCAAAAACACTTCTGAGTATCCAGTAAAACTAAAAGCAGAATCTTAAAAGACAGTTGCACACCCATTCTGATAGCAACATTATGCATGACAGCCAAGAGGGAGAAGCAGCCCAAGTATGCGTCAATAGATGGATGAATGGATCAACTCTGGTACCGACAAACAATGGACTATTACCCAGCTTAAAAAAAAAGGATATTTTGACATATGCTACAATATGGATGAAAGATTCTATGCTAAGTGAAACAAGCCAGTCATTAAAAACAAAACAAAACTATGAGTCCATGTAAATTAAGCATCTAGAGTGGTTAACCTCATAGAAACGGAGAGCAGAATGGTGGCTGTCAGGGGCTGGGGAGGAAGAAAGTGGGGAGTTGTTGCTTAATGTGTACATAGGTACAGGTTTACAGGAAGAAAGAGGTTTCAGGATCCACTGCACAACAATGAACACACTTAATACTACTCGAACACTTACAAATGGGTCAGGGGGCAGTGCTGTGTTATGTGTTATTTTTTTTTTTAACCACAGTAAGAACTTTTTTAAAGTAGAGATGAAGAAAGATAGATCATGCTAACACAAATCAAAGGAAAGCTGTAATATGGGACTTCCCTGGCAGTCCAGTGGATAGGAATCTGCCCACGAATGCAGCGGACATGCGTTCAATCCTTGGTCCAGGAAGATCCCACACGCTATGAAGCAACTAAGCCCCATGCACCACGGCTGCTGAGTCCGCATGTCCCAGAGACAGAGCTCCGCGACAAAAGAAGCCACCAGCCACGGGAAGCCCGGCCTCTGCAACCAAGAACAGCCCTTGCTCACTGCAGCCACAGAAAGCCTGCATGCAGCAACGAAGTGTCAGCACAACCAAAAACAAACAAACAATAAAAAAGAAAGCTGTCGTAGTTACATTAATTTTAGACACAACAACCTTCAGAATAAGGAAAATTATCCACAACAGAAAGGGGCGTTACATAAATGATAAATGAACCAAGTCTCCAAGAAGATATAACTGTGCTTAGGACATGGCTCTAACGACAGACCAGCCAAACGCTTGAGACAAAAACTGACAGAACTGAAAGGAGAAACAGACAAACCCACTGTTACAGTTGGAGGTGTTAGCACATCTCCATCAACAACTGAAAGATCCCGCAGGCAAAAACTCAGTAAGGATGTAGTAGAACTGGACCTAACAGAGGCAGAAGATACTAAGAAGAGGTGGCAACAATACACAGAAGAACTACAGAAAAAAGATCTTAATGACCCGGGTAACCACAATGGTGTGATCACTCACCCAGAGCCAGACAATCTGGAATGTGAAGTCAAGAGGGCCTTAGGAAGCATCACTACGAACAAAGCTAGTGGAGGTGATGCAATTCCAGCTGAGCTATTTCAAATCCTGGAAGATGATGCTGTGAAAGTGCTGCACTCAACATGCCAGCAAATTTGGAAAACTCAGCAGTGGCCACAGGACTGGAAAAGGTCAGTTTTCATTCCAATCCCAAAGAAAGGCGATGCCAAAGAATGCTCAAACTACCGCACAATTGCACTCATCTCTACATTAGCAAAGTAATGCTCAAAATCTTTCAAGCTAGGCTTCAATGGCTTGTGAACCGAGAACTTCCAGATGTACAAGCTGGATTCAGAAAAGGGAGCAGAACCAGAGATCGAATGGCCAACATCTTTTGGATCATAGAAAAAGCAACAGAATTCCAGGAAAACATCTATTTCTGCTTCATCAACTATGCTTAACTCTTTGTGTAGATCACAACAAACTGTGGAAAATTCTTTAAGAGATGGGAATTCCTGACCACCTTACCTGCCTCCTGAGAAAAGCAACAATGAGAACCAGACATGGAACAACAGAATGGTTTCAAATCGGGAAAGGAGTCCGTCAAGGTTGTATATTGCCACCCTGCTTATTTAACTTACATGCAGAGCACATCATGCAAAATGCCAGGCTGGATGAAGCACAGCTGGAATCAAGACTGCCTGGAGAAATATCAATATACTCAGATATGCAGATGACACCACCCTAATGGCAGAAAGTAAAGAGGAATTAAAGAGCCTCTTGATGAAGGTAAAAGAGGAGAGTGAAAAAGTTGGCTTAAAACTCAACATTCAAAAAACGAAGATCATGGCATCTAGTCCCAGCACCTCATGGCAAACAGACAGGGAACAAGTGGAAAAAGTGACAGATTTTATTTTCTTGGGCTCCAAAATCACTGCAGACAGTGACTTTCAAGTGTAGACTGCACTTTTTGTGCAGCCACGAAATTAAAAGACATTTACTCCTTGGAAGAAAAGCTATGACAAACCTAGAAAGTGTGTTGAAAAGCAGAGACATTACTTTGCCGACATAGGTCCATTTAGTCAAAGCTATGGTTTTTCCAGTAGTCATGTACAGATGTGAGAGCTAGACAACAAAAAAAGGCTGAGCACCGAAGAATTGATGCCTTCGAACTGTGATGGTAGAGAAAACTCTTGCAAGTCCCTTGGACTGTGAGGAGATCCAACCAGTCTATCCAAAAGGAAATCAACCTTGAATATGCACTGGAAGGACTGATGCTGAAGCTGAAGCTCCAATACTTTGGCTACCTGATGCGAAGAACTGATTCATTGGAAGAGACCCTGATGCTGGGAAAGATTGAAGGCAGGAGGAGAAGGGGGACAATAGAGGATGAGATGGCTGGATGGCATCACTGACTCAATGGACATGAGTTTGAGCAAACTCTGGAGTTGGTGACGGACAGGGAAGCCTGGTGTGCTACAGTCCATGGGGCTGCAAAGAGTTGGACACGACTGAGCGACTGAACCGGAGAAGGCAGTGGCACCCCACTCCAGTACTCTTGCCTGGAAAATCCCATGGATGGAGGAGCCTGGTAGGCTGCAGTCCATGGGGTCGCTAGAGTCGGACATGACTGAGCGACTTCACTTTCACTTTTCACTTTCATGCATTGGAGAAGGAAATGGCAACCCACTCCAGTGTTCTTGCCTGGAGAATCCCAAGGACGGGAAGCCTGGTGGGCTTCCATCTATGGGGTCGCACGGAATCAGACACGACTGAAGTGACTTAGCAGCAGCAGCAGCAGAGCGACTGAACAAAAACAGCAGCAGAATATATGTATTTCTCAAACTGATGTGGATTATTGACCAAGACAGGCCATATTCTGGGCCATAACACACACTTCAACAAACTTAAAGGAACAAATATCATACAAAGCATGCTCTCAGATCACAATGGAATTAAACTTGTAAGCAACAGAAGAAAGATAGTTGGAAAATTCAAAAAATATTTGGAGATTACGCAACATATTTATAAATAACACATGGGGCAAAGGAAAATATCTCAAGAGAAATCAAATTAATATTTTGAACTAAATGAAAATACAAATTATCATCTTATAATATTTTATATTACAAATGACAAAAGATCTAAAGTCAAAACTTAAGCTTTCACTTTAGTAAACTAAGAAAGAAAAGTAAATAAACCTAATGCAGGCAGAAGGAAAAATGAAGTCACCATCATGCTGATACCAAAGCCAGACAAAGACACAAAAAATAAAATTGCAGGCCAGTATCTTTGATGAATATAGATGCAAAAATTCTCAACGAAATAAAAGGAAGCCAAATCCAACAACACATAAAAATGGATACACACCACGACCAGCTGGATTCATCCTGGGTCACAAGGATGGTTCAGTGTGATACTCCACATAAACAAAAGGAAGGAGAAAGCCACAAGATCATCCCAATAAATACAGAAAAAGCACTTGATAAAACTCAGCATCCGTTCCTGATAAAAACAAACAATGTAGGTATAGAGGGAACGCATCTCAATATAATAAAAACTATTTATGACAAACCCACAGCCAACTGAATACTCAATGGTAAAATCTGGAACAAGACAAGGATGCCCACTGTCTTCAACATAGTATTGGAAGTCTTAGCCTCGGCAAGTAGACAAAAAATAAATAAAAGGCACACAAATTGGTAGGGAAGAGGTAAAACTGTCATTATATGCAGACAACATGATACTATATACAGAAAAACCCTGATAAATTCAACAAGCTGGCAGGATACAAGATTAACAGTCAGAAATTGGTTACATTTTTTTACACTAACAATAAAATATCAGAAAGAGAATGTAAATAACCTCTTTTAAAACTGCATTCAGAAAAACCACTCAGGAATAAACCTCACCAAGGAGGTGAAAGACTTCTATGCTGAGAACTATAAAATATTAATAAAGGATGTTAAACATGATTCAAAGAAATCGAAAGACATACCATGCTCTTGGATTGGAAGAACACTGTTAAAATGCTAATACTACCCAAAGCAATCAACAGATTTGATCCAATCCCTATCAAATTACCGATGTCATTTTTCACAGAATTAGAACAAATAATTTTAAAATTTATTTGGAACCATAAAATACCCACCCCTTCATGGATCACTGCCTCGTCATGGCAAAATGGCTTGAGTAATTCAATGAAGCTATGAGCCAGGCTGTGTTGGGCCACCCAGTGGAAGGGTCAAAGTGGAGAGTTCTGACCAAGTGTGATCCACTGGAGGTGGGAATGGGAAAACACTCCAGTATAATAGCTGTGAGAACCCCACGAACTGTGGAAAAGGGCAAAAAGATATGACCCAAAAGATGAGCCCCCAGGTCAGAAGGTGCCCAATATGCTACTGGGGAAGAGCTCCAGAAAGAAGGAAGAGGCTGGGCCAAAGCGAAAACGACGCCCAGCTGTGGATTGTTTGGTGACAAAAATAAAATCCAACGCTGTAACAACAGAATTGCATAGGAACCTGGAATGTTAGGTCCATGAATCCAGGTAAACTGGATGTGGTCAAGCAGGAGATGGCAAGAGAAACATCGACATCTTAGGAATCAGTGAACTAAAAAGGACAGGAATGGGTGAATTTAATTTGGATGACCATTGTATCTACTACTGTGGGCAAGAATCCCTTAGAAGAAATGGAGTAACCCTCATAGTCAGCAAAAGAGTCCAAAATGCAGTACTTGGGTGCAGTATCAAAAACGACAGTATGATCTCGATTTGTTTCCAAGGCAAACCATTCAATATCACAGTAATCCAAGTCTATGCCCCAACCAGTAATGCTGAAGAAGCTGAAGTTGAACAGTTCTACGAAGACCTACAAGACCTTCTAGAACTAACACCAAATAAAGATGGACTAGAATGCAAAAGTAGGAAGTCAAGAGATATCTGGAGTAACAGGCAAGTTTGGCCATGGAGGCCAAATGAAGGCCCTAAATGAAGCAGGGCAAAGGCGAACAGAATTCTGCCAAGAGAACGCATTGGTCATAACAAACACCCTTTCTCAACAACACAAGAGATGACTTTATACATGGACATCACCAAATGGTCAATACCAAAATCAGATTGATTACATCCTTTGAAGCCAAGGATGGAGAAGCTGTATACAGTCACCAAAAACAAGACCTGGAGCTGACTGTGACTCAGATCATTAGCTCCTCATAGCCAAATACAGGCTTAAACTCAAGAAAGCAGGGAAAACCACTAGGCCCTTTGGTTATGACTTATTTCAAATCCTCTATGAATATATAGCAGAGGTGATGAATAGATTCAAGGGATTAGACCTAGCAGACAGAGTGCCTGAAGAACTACAGCTAGAGGTGCATAATACTGTACAGGAGACCGTGAACAAAACCACCCCATGGAAAAAGAAATGCAAGAAGGCAATGCGGTCATCTGAGGGGCTTTAAAAATAACTGAGGAAAGAAGAGAAGCAAAAAGCAACAGGGAAAGGTGTGCCCAACTAAATGCAGAGTTCCAGAGGATAACAGGGAGAGACAAGAAGGCCTTCTTCAATGAACAATGCAAAGAAATAGAGGAAAACAACAGAAATTGTAAGGCTACAGATCTCAAGAAGACCAGAAATAACAAAGGAACATTCCCTCCAAAGATGGGCACAATAAAGGACAGAAACAGTAAAGACCTAATAGACGCAGAAGAGATCAAGAAGAAATGGAAAGAACACACAGAAGAGCTGTACAGTGAAGGTCTTAATGACGCGAACAGCTATGATGGTGTGGTCTCTCACCTACAGCCAGATAGTCTGGAGTGTGGAGTGGGTCTTAGGAAGTACTGCTGCCAATAAAGTTAGTGGAGGCAATGGAATTCCAGCAGAACTATTTAAAATTCTAAAAGATGATGCTATTAAAGTGCTGCACTCAATATGTCAGCAAACTTGGAAAACCCACCCTGTGGCCACAGGACTGGAAAAGGTCAATCCTCATCCCAATTCCCCAAAAGAATTATTAAATAATGTTCAAACCACTGGACAACTGCACTCATATCCCACGTTAGTAAGGTCATGCTCAAAATCTTCCAAGCTAGGCTTCAGCATTACGTGAACTGAGAACATCCAGATGTCCAAGCTGGGTTTAGAAAAGGCAGAAGCAGCAGAGATCAAGTTGCCAACATTTGCAGAATCATTCCCGTCAGAAAGCAAGGGAATTCTAGAAAAACATCTACCTCTGTTTCAGTGATTACGCTAAAGCTTTTGCCTGTGTGGATAATAAAGAACTATGGAAAACTTATAAAGAGATGGAACTACCAGACCATCTTACCTGTCTCCTGAGAAGCCTGAATGTGAGTCAAGATATAACAGTTAGAACCCTGTATGGGACAATTGACTGTTTCAAGATTGAAAAAGGAGTACAATAAAGCTGTTTATTGTCGCTCTGCTTATTTAACTTATGTGCAGAGCACATGATGCGAAATGCCAGGCTGGATGAGTTACAAGCTGGAATTAAGACTGCCAGGAAAAATATCTGCAACCTCAGATATGCATATGATACCACTTTAATGGCAGAAAGCAAAGAGGAACTAAAAAGCCTTTTGATGAGGGTGAAGGAGGAAAGTGAAAAAGCTGGCTTAAAACTTAATATCAAAAAACTAAGATCTGGGCATCTGGTAACATCACTTCATGGCAAACTGAAGGGGAAAAGGTGGAAGCAGTGACAGAGTTCCACTTCTTGGGCTCTAAATCGCTGTGGATGTTGACTGCAGCCATGAAACTAGCAGATGACTGCTTCTTGGCAGGAAAGCTATGACAAACCTAGACAGCATGTTAAAAAGCAAAGACATCGCTTTGCCAATAAAGGTCCGTATAGTCAAAGCTATTGTCTTTCCAGCAGTTATGCACAGATGTGAGAGTTGGACAAGAAGGCTGAGCACCAAAGAACCGATGCTTTCAAATTTTAGTGCTGGAGAAGCCTCTTCAGAGTCCCTTGGAAATCAAGATCAAACCAGTCAATCCTAAAGGAAATCAACCCTGAATATTCATTGGAAGGACTGATGCTGAAGCTGAAGTTCCAATACTTGGAGCTGAAGCTCCAACTCCGATGCAAACAGCTGATTCATTAGAAAAGACCCTGATGCCGGGAAAGACTGAAGGCAGGAGGAGAAGAGGGCGACAGAGGATGAGACGGTTGGATGGCATCACCAATTCAATGGATATGAACTAGGGCGAACTCTGGGACATGGTGAGGGACCAGAAGGCCTGGTGTGCTGCAGGCCACGGGGTCGTGAAGAGTTAGACACGACTTGGCGATTGAACAACCACAACCTAAAAGACCCAGAAATGCCAGAGCAACCCTGAGGGAAAAGCACAAAGCAGGAGGCAGAACCCTCCCAGACTTCAGACAACACTATTAGACTGGTGCAAAAGTAACTGCGGTTTTGCATTGTTGAACTTTGTCATGTGATACTGGAATCCACTCTTACATGTGGTTGTGTTATACACCATTTTAATGCCTATTTTTCATTTTGTTTTTTTGCTAATGACTTATTACTTGCTATTTATTTTATATGTACTTTAGATTATGGAAATGATGTTAGACAAAAAGATAATACAAGTGATTTTCTTATTTGAGTTCAAAATGGGTCATAAAGCAGCAAAAACAACTTGTAACATCAACCATGCATCTGGCCTAGGAACTGTTAATGAACGTACAGTCCAGTGGTGGTTCAAGAAGTTCTGCAAAAGAGACGAGAGCTTTGAAGATAAGGAGTGCAGAGGCCAGCCATCAGAGGCTGACAACGACCAACTGGGAGCCATCATTGAGGCTGAGCCTCTTACAACTACATGACAAGCTGCTGAAGAACTCAACACCAGCCATTCTACAGTGCTTGGCATTTGAAGCAAACTGTAAAGGTGAAAAAGACTGGTAAGTGGGTGCCTCCTTAGCTGACTGGGAATTTAAAAAGTGTCACTTTGAAGTGCTTATCTTATTTTGGAGTGGGAAATGGCAACCCACTCCAGGATCCTTGCCTGGAGAATTCCATGGACAGAGGAGCCTGGCGGGCTACCGTCCATGGGGTTGCAAAGAGCTGAAAATGACTAAGAGACTAACACACACACACATTCTTATTCTATGCAACAACAACGAACCATTTCTCAACTGGATTGTGACGTTGATGAAAAACAGATTTTATACAATGACAACCAGAGATGACCAGCTCAGTGTTTGGAAATGAGAAGAAGCTCCAATGCACTTCCCAAAGTCAAAGCTGCACCAAAAAAAGTTCATGGTCACTGTTTGGTGGTTGCTGCCTCTCTGATTCACTACAGCTTTCTGAATCCTGGCAAAACCATTACATCTGAGAAGTGTGCTCAGCAAATTGATGAGATGCACCAAAAATGGCAATGCCTGCAGCGAGCACTGGTCAACAGAAAGGACCCAATTCTTCTCCATGACAACGCCCAACTGCATGTCACACAACCAATGCTTCAAAAGTTGAACGAATTGGGCTACAAAATATTGCCTCGTCCATCATATTCACTTGACCTCTTGCCATCCAACCATCACTTCTTCAAGCACCTTGACAACTTTTTGCAGGGAAAACCCCTCCACAGCCAGCAGGAGGCAGAAAATGCTTTTGAAGAGTTCGGTGAATCCTGAAGCACGGATTTTTATGCTACAGGAATAAACAAACTTATTTCTTTTGGCAAAAATGTGTTGACTGTAATGGTTCCTATTTTTATCAACAAAGATGTGCTTGAGCCTAGTTATAGTGATTTAAAATTCACGGTCCACAACCACAATTATGTTTGCACAAACCCAATACAAAGCTATGGTAATCAAAACAGCGTGGTAATAGCACAAAAACAGACCTACAAATCTATGGAACAGAACAGAGTGCCCAGAAGTAAACAGAGAGCCCACATGCCCACAGTCAATTTATCTTCAGCAAAGGAGGCAAGAATATACAATGGAGAAAACAAAGTGTCTTCAGTAAGTGGTGTTGGGCAAGTTGGATAGCTGCACGAAAATCAATGAAGTCTCATCATACACAGGAATAGACTCAAAATGGCCTAAAGACTTAAACATAAGACACGGCACCATAAAACTCCTAGAAGAAAACACAGGCAAAAAGTTATCTGACGTAAATTGTACGAATGTTTTCTTAGGTCTGTCTCCCAAAGCAAGAGAAATAAAAACAAAAATAAGCAAGTGGAACCTAATCAAACTTACAAGCTTTTGCACAGCAAAGGAAAACATAAAAACCATCTTTTCTATGAAAAGAAAACCTACTGAATGGAAGAAATTATTTGCAAACGATGTTACTGACAAGGGCTTAATATCCAAAATATACAAATAGTTCATACAACTCAATAACAACAACAAATAACCCAATTGGAAAATGAGCAGAAGACCCAAATAGACATTTTTCCAAAGAAGAAACACAGATGGCCAAAATGCATATGAAAAGATGCTCGACATCACTAATAATTAGAGAAATGCAATGAGACACAGCTTCACATCAGTGAGAAGGGCCATCATTGAAAAGTCTACAAATAACAAATGCTGGAGAGGATGTGAAGAAAAGGGAAGCCTCTTACATTGTGGTCCAGTTCAGTTCAGTTGCTCAGTCGTGTCCGACTCTTTGCCACCCCATGAATCGCAGCACTCCAGGCCTCCCTGTCCATCACCAACTCCCGGAGTTCACTCAAACTCACGTCCATTAAGTCAGTGATGCCATCCAGCCATCTCATCCTCTGTCGTCCCCTTCTCCTCCTGCCCCCAATCCCTCCCAGCATCAGAGTCTTTTCCAATGAGTCAACTCTTTGCATGAGGTGGCCAAAGTACTGGAGTTTCAGCTTTAGCATCATTCCTTCCAAAGAACACCCAGGGCTGATCTCCTTTAGAATGGACTGGTTGGATCTCCAGAATGTTAATTGGTGCAGCCAATGTGGAGGTTCCTCAAAAAACTAGAGTTGCCATATGACCCAAGAATCCCTTTCCTGGGCATATACCCAGAAAAAACTACATGTGAAAAGACACATCTACTCCTATGTTTATAGCAGCACTATTTACAATAGCCACGACATGGAACCTAAATGTCCATTGACAGATGAATGGATAAAGAAGATGTGGTATATGTAAAAATGGAATATGACTCTGCATCAAAAGAATGCAATAATTCTATTTGCAGCAACATGAATGGACCTAGAGATCATCATACTGAGTGAAGGGAGTTAAAAAGAGAAAGACAAAAACCAAATGATATCACTTATATGTAGAATCTAAAATACGATACAAGTCAACATATCTGCAAAACAGACTCACAGAGAACAGATGTGTGGTTGCCAAGGCCGGGGGCAGTGGGACAGGGAGGGGAGGGGAAGAATGAGAGTTTGAGATGAGCAGAGCCTAACTATTATCTATAGGATGGAAAACAACACGGTCCTACAGAATGGCACAGGAAACCACATTCAATAGTTTGTGACAAACCGTAATAGAAAGAATACATATACGTGTGTGTGTGTGCATACACTTACATAGCTGAGTCATTTTTGCATTACAGAAGAATTAACACAACATTGTAAATCAACCATACATCAATAACAGTTTTTAAATAAATTAAAAATGAGAGCAAAAAATCAATGACATAGAAAATAGGATAGAGAAAATGAAACCAAAAATGTTGGTTCTTTGAAAAGATCAATAAAATTGATAAACTTCTACCCAGCTAGGCTAACCAAAAGCAAAAAAAAAAGAGAGAGAAGGCATTGATGACTAATATCACAAGTGAAGGACAGCCCACCAGCACTGAGTCTATGAACATTAAAAGGTTAAGAAAGGATTGTGAACAACTCTATCTCTATGCCCATAAATTTGATAATTTACATGAAACAGACCAATTCTTTGAAAGGTACAATCTACCAAAACTCACACAAGGAAAAACAGATAATCTGAATAGACCTACATCTATTAAAGAAACTGAATCAACTGTTAATATCTTCCTAAAATAGAAAGCACCAGACTCGGGTGGTTTCACTAATGAATTTGACCAAACACTGAAGGAAGGAATGACATCAATTCTCCACAATGTCTTTCAGAAATCAGAAGCATAAGAAACATATCCCAACTCATTCTATGAGGAGAGCATTACTCTAACATAAAATCAAATAAAGGCATTACGAGAAAGCAAAACTGTAGACCAGTATCTTTCATGAACACAGATGTAAAATCTCCAACAAAATATTAGCAAATCAAATCCAATTATGTACAAACAAAATTATGTTCACCATGGCCAAGTGGGACTTATTCCAAGTATAAAAGGCTGGTTCACTACTTAAAAATCAAGAAAAACTGTATCATCCTCTCAATAGATTTAGGAAAGACATTTGGCAAAACCCAACACCTATTCAATACAAAAATCAGCAATAGAGAGGAACTTTCTCATCTCGATAAAGAACAGTTATGAAAAACCTACAGCTTACATCATACTTAAGGCTAATAATCTAGATGCTTTCCCCCTAAGACTGGAAACAAGGTAAAGATGTCTTTTTCTCACCATTCCTGTTCACTATTATATTGGAAGTCCTAGCTAAAACAATATGAAAAGAAAAGGAAATAATGGGAAGGAAGACATCAAACTGTCCTTGCATTTAACACAGGGTCGTCTATGCAGAAAACCTCAAAGAATTGACCAAACAAAAAACCCTGGAATTTGTGAGAGATTATGTAACAAGGTTTCAGGATATAAGGCTAAAAAATAAAAAGTTCACTGCTTTTCTATACATCAACCTTACCACCCTGAAATGAAATGCTTAGGCATAAATCTAAACTATATGTGCCAGATTTATATGAGGAAAACTACATATTCTAAAAAAAGAAAGGAAAAGTAAAAAATGGAGAGCTATTTCATATTTATCCATAAGAAGACTCAACTATTAAAGACATCAGTTCTTCCCGAGCTGATCTACAGATTCAATGCAGTCCCAACCCAAATGCCAGAAAGTTATTCTGTGGATCCTGATAAACTGATTCTACAGTTTGTATATAAAAGGAAAGAATCTACAATATCCAACACAACACTGAAAAGGAACCAAGTTGTGAGACTGACACCACCTGACTTTAATACAGTACTACGGTAATCAAGATGGTGTAGTGCCGGCCAAAAAACAAATAGAACAATGGAGCAGAACGTCCAGTTCTTTGGTACGCCACGGACGTAGCCCGCCATGGGATTTCCCAGGCAAGACTACTGGAGTGGGTTGCCATCTCCTTCTCCGGGAATCCTCCCAATCCAGGGATCGAACCCACATCTCCTGCCTTGCAGGTGGATTCTTTACAAATGAGCCACCTGGGAAGCTGATGAAACAAAATACAGAGCCCCAAAATAGACCCTCATAAACGCAGCCAACCGATCTTTTACAAAGCAGCAAAGGCAATTTAATGGATAAAAGGTGGTTTTTTCAACAAATGGTGCTGGACCATCTGGACATCCACATGCAAAGAAGCGAATTTAGACACAAACCTTACACCTTTCACAAAAATTAACTTCAAGTAGATCACAGACATAAATGTTAAAAACAAATGTATAGAACTTCCAGAAAATACCATAGATGACTTACGGGTTTGGGAATTTTTAGATACAACATGAAAAGCATGGTTCATGAAAGACAAAATTGATAAGTTGAACTTTATCTCCAAAACATACAAAGGACCTGTAACTAATATACACAAAGAATTCTAAAAACTCAACAATAAGAAAATGATGTAAAAAATAGGCTAAAGAACTCAACAGACTTCAAATCAATGATAATACAGATGGCAAATAAGCACACAACAAGCAACCTCATATATCACCAGAGAATTATGAATTAAAGCAATGAGATGCCACTACACACCTTTTAAAAGAGCTAAAAGCCAAAACACTGATGGAATCAAATGCTGAGAAGGATGTAGGGCAACAGCAAGTCATTTCTGGTGGGGGTGCAAAATGGTGCAGTCACCTTGGAAGACAGCCTGGCAGTCTCTTACAAAGCTAAGCATATGTTTATCATACGATCCAGCCAGCAACTGTGCTCACAGGTGTTTACCCAAATTAGTTGAAAACTCACGTCCATACAAAAACCTACACATTTATAGCAGCTCTATTTGTAACTGCCAAAACAGGAAGCAACCAAGATGTCCTTCAGCAGGTGAAAGAATCCAGACAATGGAATATTATTTAGCACTAAAAAGAAATGAACTCTGAAGCCATGAGAAGGCTTGGAGAAAACTGAAATGCATATTACTAAGTGAAAGAAGCCAGTCTGAAAAGGCTACATACTGTATGATTCCAACTACACTGACATTTCGCAAAAGGCTGAAACTATACAGAGAGTAAATAGAAGAGTGGCTGCAAGGGGGCAGGCGAAGCTCGCGGAAATTTCAGGGCCGTGAAATCACTCCACATGATACGATAATGCTGGATGCATGACATCATGCATGTGTCAAAATCCACAGACACGTACAACATAAAAGTAAACCCTATACACACACACACACATAGAATGATAAACAAGGTCCTACTGCATAGTATATTCAGTATTCTATGACAAAGCATAATGGAAAAGAAGATGTATGACTGGGTCACTTTGCTGTATAGAAGTAATTAACAAAACTAGTTCAACTATCCATCAATAAAAGTAAATTAAAAAGAGAATAAATCCTAACAAACTGTGGACTTTAGTTAATAATTTATCAATATTGGCTGATCAACCGAAACAAAGGTACCACTCGAAGGTATTAATAGGGGCAAAGTATTAATAGCGGCAACCTGAGGGGAGAGGACTGAAAGGGGTGTATGGGAGCTCTGTACTACTTGATCAAGTAAAGAGAATAAAAAATGATAAAAAAACCCACATGATAAAAAGCCCCAAACCAATTAGAAAATGGGCAACAACAGAGACGTTTCACTGAAGAGGACACAGAGATGACAATGTGCGCATGGAAAAATGGTCAACATCATTAGCCGCTAGGGAAACGCAAACCAAAACGATGATGGGCTGCGACTGCACACACATCAGAATGGCTAAGTGGAAAGGCAGCGACAAAACCAAATCCTGGGTACAGAGAAACTGGATCATCACACGTTTCGGTTAATGTGTAAAAAGGTACACTGGACTCTAGAAAACATTTTGATAGTTTCTCCAAAAGTAAACATGAAAACACCATACGATCCTGTGACTGCACTCCTGGGCATTTACCCCAGAGAAAATGAAGACATGTCCACACAAAAACCTGTAAGTGAATGTTTACAGAAGCTTTATCTCTCACAGTCTGAAGCTAGAATCAATCCAGATGTCCTTCGAACAAGTGGTTAAACGAACCATGGTGTATCCATGCCATGAAGGCTGAGCGCCGAAGAACTGATGCTTTTGAACTGTGGTGTTGGAGAAGACTCTTGAGAGTCCCTTGGACTTTGCAAGGAGATCCAACCAGTCTATCCTAAAGGAAATCAGTCCTGAATATTCATTGGAAGGACTGATATTGAGGCTGAAACTCCAATACTTTGGCCACCTGATGCGAAGAGGTGACTCATTTGAAAAGACCCTGATGCTGGGAAAGACTGAAGGCAGGAGGAGAAGGGGACAACAGAGGATGAGGTGGTTGGACTCAATGGGCATGAGCTTGAGTAAGCTCTGGGAGTTGGTTACAGGGAGGCCTGGCGTGCTGCAGTCCATGGGGCTGCAAAGATTTGGACGTGACTGAACTGAATCAAAAGGAACAAACTACTGATAAATAAAACAACCAAGATGAATCTCTAGAGAACTATGATTGAAAAAAGCCAGTCCCAAAGGTTATACACTGTATATTTCCATTCTTTTTTTTTTTTTTCCTGGCTGAGCAGCACACTGCATGCGGGATCTTAATTCCCTGACCAGGGATCAAACCTGTGCTGCCCTGAAGTGGAAGCATGGAGTCTTAACCACTGGACCACCGGGGAATTCCCTATATTCCATTCTTGAAATGAGAAAGTTACAGAGAACAGATAAGTCATCGCCATGAATTTAGGAGGATGGGAGAGGGACAATAGTGGGTGTTCTTCTGGTGATGGAAATGCTTTTCATTTTGTCCGTATCAATGTCAGTGTTTTGGGCATAACATTTAATACAGTTTTGCAAGATGGTACGGGAAAACTGGGTAAAGAATACATGGGATCTCTTATTTCTTACAACAGTATCTGAATCTACATGTATCTAAAAATAAAAGAAAGTATAATGTTAAAAAGTCAATCAAGGGACTTGCTGGTGGTCGAATGATTAAGAATCTGCCTTCCAATGCAGGGGACATGGGTTTGATCCTGGTGGGGGAACTGGGTTCCCACAGACTGCAAGGCAACTAAGCCTGTGCCCTGCAACTAAGACCCCCCCAAAAAATAAATAAATATTAAAAAATGTCAATCAGGCTATATAAATGTGGAATTGGGGTCAACAGATCTTGCATGTTAAACAAGACTGCATGTAAGTCAGTCAGCATACGTATGTGTGAGATTAAATGACTTTCAATGTTTGAGGCTCAACCATCAACTGCAGAGACTAGTGAGTGGATGGAGGTTTTTAAACTCCATTTCTCTCTTCCACCTCTCTTTCCTAACTGACTAAATCAAAACAAATCCTCCTGGGTGTTGGTAAGCTTAAGGAAGAGTGGAAGGGAGCCTAGAGATGGGAGGGAGGAAGATGGGGAGCAGGGAGGTTGAGGTTTGGGTGACTGGGAACGCAGGCCAGTATGGATGGGCTCCTGGTAGCAGCGACAGCCAGAAGAGAAATCCGGTCCAGGGGGTACGAAGGGTGCCTGGAAAGAACTGCATCTGTGCCAAGCATCAGCTTTTACCTTTCACAGAGCCCCCCTTTTTGTTTTAATGCTCCACTGAAACACAGAAAAGTACACAGATCTCAGTGTATGGTTCAGTGAATTTTCATGAACTGCACACACCCTGTATGCAACACCCAGATCAAGAGTTACCACAACCCCACAGCCAACTCCATGCCCCGTTTCAGTTATTCCTTCCCCGTTTATATGGGGAGTCATAGGTTATGTACTCCTCGTC
Source organism: Bos grunniens (assembly GCF_055505025.1). Classification (NCBI taxonomy): domain Eukaryota; kingdom Metazoa; phylum Chordata; class Mammalia; order Artiodactyla; family Bovidae; genus Bos; species Bos grunniens. The sequence goes on from NC_141190.1 coordinate 13,924,163, forward strand.
TGGTTGATTTAGATCAACACTGAGTCTGTGGCCTAGATTTGTAGATTTTCATTCTTATACAGTGTTCCATTTGTATCCATTCTAACGTGCAGGTCATGTGGAGAGCCTCCAGACGGGGGCTGTAGGAATAACTCTGCCTTTCTCATAGTGTCTTGGGAACATGCTATACATCTCTGTTGGGCTTGTGCCCATGAGTGAGAAGACAGTCACATTCAACCCTTGTAAACAGTTTTCTAATATGGTTGTACCACTTTATACCTCTCTATCAGAACTCAATTAGATTCTTCTTGATACTTAATAGTTTCGGTCTTTTAAATGTTAGTCCTTCTTGTGGGTGTGTGTTGGAACTGTGGGTTTTTTGCTCATAATGTAGAGTAGGGAAATTGAGCAGAAGGGCCCTTTTGAAAGGAGAGACCAGATGCACAAGATAACTTCCTGCCTTAGGGACCAGACCTTGACCACAAGTCAGGCCTCCGGTGAAGATGACAAGCTGGAATGTTTCCCTTATACTTAGCATTAGCAGTTCAGCTCAAAACCATCTTAACCAAAGATTCCACCAGAATCAGCAAAGAAAACGCCATGGTAACGTGGGCCAGAATTAAACACCAAGGTGAAGGTACACATAGCTACACAGGTACAGTTACACGTTTGTCTTTATCTAAACACAAACAATGCCCAGACTTGGAATTCTGTTCCCTTCACAATACTTTGTAATGGGACAGGACACAGGTAACTCAGCTACCTGTCCTAGTGAGTCATTCCAGCCATTTATTTGTGAGGACCCCTTGGACTCCCAGAGTTGATGCGAAGATTATTTTAAACTTAAGACATCTGAAATTCAACAGACGCAAAAGAAGCATTTTCAAAGCTTCCCTTATCTGACTCAAGGCAGAAGATTCTGTGAGGCTGTAATCAATCAGTGCTCTCTCCTGGGGAGTTGCACTCACCAAAGAACACAGAAAACGCTTGCACCTGCATAAACAAACATTTCACAAACTTTTTTAGCTTCCATTTATTCCCCTAAAAACCCGTCTTCCCTAAATCTATAAAAATACTGAATCTCTATATTGTACACTGAAACTAATAATGTAAATCAACTATAGCCTATCTTTTTAATTTTCAAATTAAGAAACAATTGCATTGGAAAGCTGATTTAAAAAAGAAACCATTTGATCTTCCCATAGAATTCCTTTTCTCCCCCTTCCTTTCCCCTATTAAATTACATTATAAACATCTTCCTCTAATTTGGAGGGACCACTTCTTTGCTGGATTTATGTGCATATGAACAAGCTTTGCTTTTTCTCCTGTTAATCTGTCTTTTGCCAGTTAACTCACAGGCTTCTAATCACTGAGCCTAAATTAGAGCCAACAGTTTTCCTTCCCAACAGTCCTTTGAAGAACAGGACTCCTCAATTCGGACTCCCCTCATCTCATGAGTAATCATGAACCTATTTAGTACACCTGCTCTGGTTAAAAATATATTGTCTTCCAATTTAAGTGTCCAAGTGACCCCACGTGCCGTGGGTCTGGTACAATTTTTAAGCTGTGTCCATCAGCGCTTGCGTGTAAGGTTTTTTCTTTCTGTAAAGCAGGTACTTTAGACATAACCCCAGCCTTCTCAGCAGGCAGGGTCTGTCCCCTAGACAAGGGCTTAGTTAGCGTCCAGCCAAGGGGGCTGCTTCAGAACCGCCGCTTCCAACCACACGCCCCAGTAACGCCAGGCCTCCCGGCTTCTCCTGGAAATAGCCAGCTGATCGTCATCTCAGCACCGTTCATTTACCTACGCCGCCTCCGAGCCAGGATCCCAGAATCGTTATGCCAGGAGATGGGGCCCAAATCAGACTAACATTCTGAAAATAGGATTCCATTTGTTGTTCAGGGCATAATATATTTTTGGAAAACGAAGCGTAAAAGGGACCTGGAACAGTAATCCTCTCCCCCTTTTGGAAGGGGCTGCACAAGGTACAGTCACAGAGCTCCAAATGGTCGATGGAGTCCGCAGACGCGGCTGCGCTGAACCCGGGGCCTCCCGCACGAGCTTCAGGCCTCGGGACGCAGCCTGCCGCTCAGGGGGCGGTTGCTGAAGCCACAGCGCCCGAAGCCCGAAGCCCGGGGGGCGGCGGGTGGGAGCGAGCATGAGTCGCGGGTTAGCTTACCTGCGGGACGCCGCCACGCGCGGGGGCCACCGGGGAAGGGCAGCCTGGAGCCGGTTCTGGGGACCAGCAGCGGGAAGGGGCGCGAGGCGGGCCGGGGAGGCCCGACAGGGAGCCTGGCAGCCCCGCGCCGCCCGGCCAGCTCCCCTGCGAAGCCAAGCGGCTGGAGGGCGGAGCCGGGACACCCCGAGAGGCGGGGCGCTGCTTGGCGCCGGCCCCGCCCCCTCGGGCGCCCGAGGCTCTTGGGACGGAAACCACCTGCGCCACATCCCACACCTCACCATTGAACGGCTCGGGGTTGGGACGCTGGCACCCGAATGTTATAAAAGCGCCCGGGGATTCTTTCGTGCGGGCACTCGGGGTCCGTTTTTTACAAGGATCGAAGTTAGTGCCTACAAGAGAGCTTCTGGCATGTCCAAAGTCACTACAGGATTGTAAAAAGACCCATTTTCCGAGAGGATCCCTGAGAGCCTAGCGTAAAAATTAAAACAGAAGGGGGCGTACTTACGTTTTCATTGACGTTCTTGGTTTTGATTTTGAAAATTGGTTTCCCGTGGCAAGCGCTGGCATGAAAGCCCACTTGCACCTTAAAATCTTGCATACACACTCACTTGTGTCAACAAACACCTTCCTGTTTCAAATACACTTTTTTTTTTTAAACGAGTGTTGTTCACGTCATTAAAAAGGTGAATGTTGCTGTATTGAACCTGCTGTAAAGGAGTTTGTCCCCCCTCCCCCTAAAAAAGCTCATCAAGCAAACTGGAGTGTGCAGATGTCCCCAGACGCAATCCATATACTCCAAGCTACTCCTTAGCAAGTGCAAAGGATGACAAGTGTCAGTACTTCATACAACTAGATTTAATAAGTTGTTATTACAGAAAAAAAAAGAAGTCCAAACTACAAAGTTTAAGCATTTGTAAGCAATAGCTGCATTGAGCTCCATGGTTAGTCACAGTACTGCAGTTCCACACAAGCAATTATCAGTCCAAGCCCCAAAGGCGGAAGCTGAGTAAGGGTTACTAGCAAAAACAATCTAAGAGAACAGGTAATAAAAGATACAATACATTTAAAATTAGTTGTTAGTTGAAAAACAAATACAGAGATCTTAGCTGTGAACACTCTAAAATTTATGTCCATTATTTTGACAGCAAAAATACAAATACCTAATACTTTATACCCCAACGGAACTATATCCAAAAAAGAAAAAGAGCAGTTGTCCTGTATTAGCACCCAGGTTTTCTACTTGTTGTGATTAACTTCATTGTCATACAAATCGAAACACCCCCAAATTACATATCCATTTCTTGACCCTTTTTGGGGTATAAAGTCAACAGCATTAATTATAAAATACTCTGTGGTAAAATGGAACACTATTGCAGCTGAGATAGAGAAGTTTGGTTCTTATTAAAAAAAAAAAAACAGAAAATGTTAGATGACATACCATACAAACTGGTGAAAAAGCAACAATTCATACAAATAAGCCAGTTTTAACAAAAAGATAACTGTTTTTCACTAATCTGTGACTAATCTTTCACTCAAACCTTGCAAGTAGAGATGTCACAATACTCAAATATTTAGGTAGGAGCTTTACCCAGTTAAATGCCATTTTGTTGCTAATAGATAAAAATGAAAACTAGCAGTTATTTGCTAATTGCATAAATGCAGTACATTCTGCATTAGCCCATGCCTCACTAACAAGCTATAAAACACAAGATATAGGCAGAAATCTAAGCATAATCTTTATAGCACTAAGCAAATTTTTCCAATTTCTTTTCTTCTGTTCCTAATCACTTATTTGTAGTTAATGTAAAATTCCAACCAGTAGTATCCAATTTGTTAAAATTTTACATCACAACTTGATCTAATCTATATATTATTTACAAAACTGAATACATAGAGCATACCCAAGAGCCAACTCTGGACATGTGTTTCTCTGAGTCATTGATAACCATGCTTCCTTGACAAGGGCCCTGGAGGAAGCCATCAAGGACTGGGAGAAGCACACCCTCTGTCTAGAGCAAGTCATAGGATGTTCTGTTTACGCAACACCAGTTTTGCAGTTGTATGATTTTTGTTTAATTTTAGGTGCCATGACAATGACACGCTGCCTTAACAGCACAGCTTCAAGGTGAGTTTGGGTGCTGGAAAAGAAGCAGGAGGGCAGACAGATCATGCTCAGAGTGGCCGGATGTGTTGCCACAATAAGGGACAAACAGGGGCCTCCATTAACAGGGAGCAGGCAGGGCTGGGGTGGGGGGTGGGGAGTGGAGAAGGACGAAGCCTGAGGCTGTCCGTGTACAGTGGTGACCTCCGAGTGTGCGCCTCGCCAGGCCACCCATGTGCTCGGGAGGCCACTTGCGCAAGACACTGAGATCCAAGTCTAGCCACCCAGAGGGCTGGTCCTCTCAGAGACTTCCTCTCACTCTCAGACGTCACCACTGTGAACACAAGGCAAAGATGTGGCCTGGTGAACGGTGCTGTCTCATACGTGGACAGCGGTCAGCGGCAGATTCTCTCTCTCTCTCTCACACACACAACAGAATGAAGAGTTAGAGGGGGGAAAGCAATGAACCACTCTGTTGACCTGGCCAGGTTCTCAACCTGGTGGTATCTCAGTAACGGGTGACTTCATCATCAGGGCCACAGATCTGGCTGCACCTGGTGTTGTATAAATCCACTGTGACATCCCCAGAGAACTGTACTGTGACATCCCTAGTCTTACACTAAACCACTGTAATAAAGGAAAAGGCTTGTCAAAATCTCACATGTTCTGCTCATTCTGTCATTTTATTACCCAATTATCCATTACATTTTCCAATCACTTTACATAACCAACCATTTTCATCGTTGTCACACTATTGTAAACCACATCAGCAAGTTAATACATAAAGCTTTGCATTTCAAAAAACTAGACACTTTAGTAACAATATTACAAAGGTTTTAGCTTCAAAAATAACTGAAAATGAAAAAAATAAACTTTTAAAGAATTAGCATCATAAAATTAATTTATTCCAAGTAAAAATACAAAATAATATTATGACATTGACCAGATATGAAAGTCCCTCCCAGAAACAACTCTATTAATGATTGAGAAAGCACTCCTTAAAGAAAATACGAAATAAAATGAAAAATATGTAAATATGTTTAATTTTTTTCTTAGCAAAAAATCTTTCTAAAAATAACAATGAAAATTTGTCTCAGTACAAAGGCTACATTACTATTGAAAAAATACCAGCATGAAGAAAAGGTACATATTTGACAGTAGAAAAATGATTTCAGTGAATCACAATGTCTAAAGTTTGCAATGAAAATAAATCTGCAATAAAGATTTATGCCTTTTTTCTTTTCTTTTTTTTTTCTATTTTTTATACAAACAGTACAAACAGTATTGCACATAACAACAAATAGTCGAGGTTAGGTTATAGCCTTCAAAAAATCGACTAGTTCAAGTGTCACATCAAGGAAAGGCCACAGCAGGACCTGTGATACCCGGGGGCTTCCCATTAAGTTGCAGGTCAGAACACCTCTGTGTTTTTAAAAAATAATTTTTTTCGAAGGACCCTCTCTTTTAATATAACATTAACAACTTGGGGGCACATTTATTTACAAAACAAAAGGGAACATGTTATAATTTAATAAACTAAAAAAAGTTCTCTTTAAAAAAATACAAACAGAAGAACTCTTTCACAATCCTGGTCAGTCGTGCACAATCAACGCTTGATTATAAATATACAAATTAAGGGAAAGTAGTTTCCACCACCTATTCACAACTTTCAGCACCAAATGGAGTTTATTTTTTGTAACCTATTCTTCATGACAATGTTTTTTCGCCTTCACGTCAGCTTTATGCTGTACAATCTTCCAGCATTTTTTTTTAAATCTCAGTGTTACTTTAGTACATGAAAGAGGGGTGCTTCTTCAAAAAGTTTTGCTTCTTTCACATAATTAGGTAGATTTCTGTAGGTTAGATATGATCTTTAATATTATAGTTATAAAGCTCTAACTTCTTCATTTTCAAAAACACAAATAAGCATGAAAAAAATAAAGTTACCCATCTGTTAAATCATTTTTCTTGCAGAATTAAATTAATATATATTTTTTCTGAATAAACTTACTTAGAAAATATCATTTTCTTTCCTATATTTCAAAATTGAGGTATTGCAAAAGATCATGTCAGTCAGAAAGCATGCCTTTTTCCTTAAAAACAAACAAACAAAAAAATCTTCAGCCAACTTTTGAAAACTGTCTAGAATACAAAAAGTAGTAGTGCATAACAAAATTTCTTGTACAGACGAAAAAAACCACAAACATAGAAAAAAACAAACGAAAACCACAGCTGGGCTGGGAAAAGCAAGTATTACCAAAAAGCCCAGAGGTAACCTCAAAGGGGGAGAATTCTAATCAGCATTTAAATCCAGTAAAAAACTATTTCGTTTTTTTTTTCTTTTTGAAAACAAACTATAGTTTGAGAGCTGGTAATTGCAACTAAACACTGAAGAAACAAAACAGAACAAAGCGCTGTTAACTTGAGACAGTACAAGGACATCACAGCAGATAAACAGCGACTTACATCTATTCTGCAGTGTCACATCCAGTCCGATTGTCCCCAGAATTCCAAAACATAGGAAGAAGGTTTAAAAAAAGACTTACACAGTCTCATAATCATTATGTGTTCATATATTACTATCTGCAGCCCAAGAGTGAATGCTAAAAAAATGTCCATGGTACTACTAGCAGGTCTGAATTCTATTCAAGCTTTACAGGATAAATCCAGGGAATTAAGTAGTTAATTTCTCACCCAGACAACCAACCCTGCTCAGGCCATCTTAGTTTGTCCAGACATTTCTTTAGCATCACGATCACACAACTTTCTTAAAATGTGCCTAGTTTGTCAACTGACAACTTATCTCTATATACTGTATATATTCCTAGTGTTTGTAAGCTAAGATGAGCTCTTTGGTTTTCTGGACAAGGTCTGAAGCTATGTAAAATGGTGCAAGCACTAGGAGATTGTAACTAAGAGCTCATGTGTTAGTTAATAATATACCAGTTATGAACTGTCAAGTTCGTTAATGTCTGACACAGAGGCTTTAAACAGTTAAAGTTTGATCACAGTTAGACATAATCACTTTACTATATAAAATAAATTGCACAATATATAACAGAGCACCGCAAAGTACTTCATCTACCATCCACAAATTTGCTTTAAGAATATCCTACACCTAGGTTTTATATTGGTTGTAATATAGGTCATTCTGTTATGGGCTCTTCCTAATTTCAGAAGCATTCCATTTATTGAGGCATGCCTTCCTCCAGTCAATTACCATTTCCTTGAATGAAAAAAATTTTTTCTTTAAAAATCAGTATTTTATAGCTTATATAGAGTCTTAATTTGTGCATTGTGGGAAGGTTTTATACTAGACATCGGATATAAAATTTATTGCATGCAGCAACCTGATTAAGTAAACATGCAGTCAGAAATAGTGACCTTCCTTTGAAGCTTTCTCAAGTCTATTCTGATCTCCTTTCGGCAGCTGATTCTATCCCTAAATCACAAAAGTGTGTTGTTGGGTTTTTTGTAATTGATACCTTAGCCTGAATAGAGTATTATGGTATTAATAATACCATTTTAATAGCAGCAAAAGCTATTGCAGCATAAATTTACATAACACTAAAAGATCTAACCAAAATCCTCAGCAAAACAAAAATCAAACATGAAGGAAAAATAAAGATTCAGCTTATGAGGTATCCTTACATGTCAAAACAGAGAGCAACTAAAGGCTTATTTTCATTAAGGGTTATCCTTACTCTAAATGACCCCAACTAATGATTGCTGAATTGTTGTGAAGTTTTTGCTACATCTGCCACCTACTCACGAGTATTACCTTTGGTAAGTCTTCTCCTAGGGGCGATTCTCTAAGTTTCTGAAAATAAGTGCATGCTCCAGTTCAAAAACGATCAGAACAACAACAACAACAACACAACAACAACAGACAAACAAAAAACCACAGACATCAACCTGATGGCCGCTGATGAGAATGGCAGTCTACAAGTGACAAATCAGGTGTAAGGAATCAAGGTACCAAGCAGACAAAGGTGAGAGTCAAAGTGCAAATCAGTACCGTTACACTCTGCAATTCTGCGTTATACTGGACACTGAGTTCAGTAATGTGACTGTAAATAAGAATAAAAAGACCCATTTCTTCTTTAAAAATCGAGAACAAATGCACAGATTTCCAGAACACTGTAAGCCCTGAGGCAGTGCCCTCTCTTTTCCCTCCTTGTTATCTACTCCAGTACTTGTGGCTGGGTCTGCCCTGGGCTCAGCTCCAGCGGAACGGAACGTGGCGAGGGCGGTCGCCTCCCTCCTTCACCAGCGGTTTGTGGAATTCCCGCCCGGCGCGGGAATGTATGCTCGCCCAGCAGTATTCGCAGTAATACTGCAGACAGGTGACGTTGGCACAGAAGAACGGGGCAAACTTCCCACCACAGCGTGTGCCCTGGCACTCATCACACATCTGATCATCCAGCACATATGGCTTCACTTCCACCTGGACCCAAAGAGGAAAGACAGGAAAAAAAGATTTTAGAAAAGCTTCCTCACATTTCTTCCCCTCGAGAGCTTATAACGTAGCTTAATATGTCTCAGTCAGGCTCAGTGTTGAACTCAGCTGGTTATCAGCAGTGGCTGAGTGTATGCGCTTTGGGATCTGCTCCTTGATGTGCTAGTTGTGTGATGACAGGTAAATTCTTAACCTCTCTCCGTGCTCCTGTTGGCTCCATCTGTGGGTCTGTAAAGTAGGTTTAACAGTGATACACAGACACACACATATCTGTGTATCTGTATGGGCATTACAGGGTCTGCATCAGAGTGCTGGTGAGGATTGAGAGGAAGTGTGTGGAAAAGCACATGAGCTGAATCCTGAAGGCCGGCAGCACCTGGCAATGTGTGACAGGCAACAGTGTTTCAGGGAGAGGAACCAGAGAGGACAAAGCCCCAAAGCAGGCAAATGGCAGGAGCTGGGTGGAGGGGAAGTCCCCCTCAAGGCCGGCAAACCCAGCTAAAGGGTGACCAACAGGGCTCTGGGCTTTGACATTTTAAACACAAGCTTTCAAAACACTAACCTCTCTCAGTACTGTTTACAATGGACCAGAGGGAAAGGAGGACAAGGGGGATATTAAGAAACTACTATAATGATTGAGGCTGTTTTAGTTTTAGATTTTATTGCCTTAATCTCCCTCCAAGACTGGAAGCTTCAATAGAGGACTTTTCAGCACAGTCCTGCAGGGGGCATTTTATTCTAAATGAAGCAATGCTATATTATATAAAAACCAGAAGAGAGGAAGGACAAAAGTCACCCCAGTTTTCCCCCATGTTCTCTTCCTAGAACCTCAGACAGAGAATGCCATTCGTGTTTTCATGGTGAATGTTAGAAATCAGTAGGAAGGAGGTAAGTCTCTGTGCGATCAGGCTCCTTCTCACGCCAACCTCAGAGCCATTCTGGGCAAGAGCAAGCAAGCTCCGTGGCCACTGGGGCTGTGGAGACAGGGACCCATGTTTTTTCTGATATGAGCCAACTGCCTGACGGGTCAAGCTGCCTTGACCAGGAACACAGCCAGGAGGTTCCAGCAGGGTCTGGGGCAGGGTACCCTGAGGCTGCAGGGGACAGGGTGGGATGAGCGGGGACATGAGGGCTGCTGGGACTGGATTCTTGTGTTCCTGGTCCTTCTCTTCTAAACGCCCCTCCACCGGCCTTCTCTGGAGTTCTGTCTCTAACCATGAGCTCAAGTCATCGGTCCTCAGCCAGCCAGAGACTTTTGCTCGAAGGCCCACTGGAGATGACCTGTCCCAGCCCTGTGGTTACCCAGGGGGATTCACTCTGGCTCCAGTTCCCTTCTCTTCCCCTCGTCAACCTGACAGCTTAAAGAGTGGGCTTCAAAAAAAAAATCTCACATTCATCTCTCCATCATAATTAAAACTGTCGTGGCTCTGAGGTCATCTGTCTGGTTCAGATCTAGGCCACATTACTAGCTGTGCAGGCCACTCAGGCACTCTGGGCCTCTGTTTCCTCATCTGTACCCTGGAGGAGAAGAGCTCCTGTGAGGAGCAAGTGAGCTGAACCACATCAAGCACACAGAACAGTGCCTGGCATGGCATAAGCCCTAGGTAAGCATCACTGTCACTCCTGCTTCCGCTCCAGTCCCACCCGCAACAGGCATCTGATGTGCCCAATGCCAATGACCTGGGCACTGGCCACCAAGCTCCAGGCCTTCTCTGGTTCAACTCTCCTGTGCCCACGTGAGCATTTGAATCATCTGCCTTCTCGCTGTCCCTCATCTAGTCAAAAGCCCTTCAGCTTCTCCCCTGCCTTCAAGAGTAGCCCAGCTGCCTCCGTGTAACAGCTGCTCCCCATCCCCTGCGACTCCAGGGTAAGCCACAGCCTTCGTGATCTGCCCGTCTCCCTCCCAACTAGTTCCCAACTCCAACGCAACCTGCTCTCTATTTTATCCATGCTTTCTTTCCCGGTTAAGTGCTCAACCCACCCAACAATTTCACATACCCAATGAAGTCCAGTCTTTCCTTTCTCTTTCTTTCTTAACATAAAATTAACGATCTTAGAGTGAACGATGCACTGGCTTTGATTACATTCACAACGTTGGACAACCACCACCTCTACTTAGTCCCCAAACATTTCATCACCCGGAAAGGAAGCCTATAGCCCACTAAGCAGTTACCCCAACCTTCTCTCCCTCCCCAGCCCCTGGTGACAACCTCTCTGCTTTCTGTCTCTGCCAACTTACCTATTTTGGATATTTTATAAAAATGGAATCACAAAACTGTGACATTTTGTGTCTGGCTTCTTTAACTTATCATAATGTTTTGGGATTTATGCATGTTGTAGCATGCAGCAATATTCCATTCCTTTTTATGACTGAATAATATTCCACTGTGTGTGGATATATGTGTATGTAGATATATACATAATGTTTTGTTATGCATTCATCGAAGGACATTTGGGTTGCTTCCACCTTTTGGCTGTCTTGAATGATGCTGCTATGAACATATGTATATATATGTTTATTTGAATACTTGTTTTCAATTGTTTTCAGTATGTACTTAGGAGTTGATCTGCTGGGGCGTATGGCAACTCTATGATTAGCTTTTTGAGCAACTGCTAAATTGTTTTCCACAGCAGCTGTACCATTTTACATTCCCACCAACAATGTACGAGGGTTTCAATTTTCCTGTATACTCAACCAACACTTGCTGTTTTCCATCTTTGTGATTAAAGTTATCACAAAAGAGGTGTGAAGAGGTGTCTCACTGTGGTTTTGATTTGCATTTCCCTACTGAATAATGATGCTGAGCATCTTTTCATATTCTTGTTGGCATTTTACACATTTGAAGAAAGGTCTATTCAAGCCCTTTGCCTGTTTTAAAAATTGGATTGTTGAGCTGAAAGAGTTTCTTTATAAGTGCTAGACACTAGACTTTTATCAAACATGATTGTGGGGGAAGGGGGCTGTGCTGGGTCTTCACCGTGGCGCACAGGCTTCTCCAGTTGTAGTGCTCAGGCTCTAGAGCACATGGCTCAGTGGCTGCAGCATGTGGGCCTCGTTACCCCAAAGCATGTGGGATCTTAGTTCCCTGACCAGGGATCAAACCTGTGTCCCCTCATTGGAAGGCAGATTCTCAACCACTGGACCAGTAGGGAAGGCCCTATCAGATATATGGTTTGCAAATATTTTCTTCTATTTTGTAGGTTGTACTTCACTTTTTTGAAAACATTCTTTAATTAAACTAAAAAGTTTAATTTTGACATCCAATTTTTTTTTCTTTTGCTGTTCTTCTTTTTTTTTTTTTAGAATTAATCTTTACAGGATAGGTCCCCCCGCCCCTTTTTAAAATTTATTTAATTACAGGCTAATTACTTTACAATATTGTACTGGTTTTGCCATACATCAACATGAATCTGCCATGGGTGTACACATGTTCCCAATCCTGAACCCCCCTCCCACCTCTCTCCCCATACCATCCCTCTGGGTCATCCCAGTGCACCAGCCCCAAGCATCCTGTATCCTGCATCAAACCTGGACTGGCGATTCATTTCTTATATGATATTATACATGTTTCAATGCCATTCTCCCAAATCATACCCACCCCCCCGCCACAGAGTCCAAAAGACTGTTCTATACATCTGTGTCTCTTTTGCTGTCTCACATACAGGGTTATCGTTACCATCTTTCTAAATTTCATATATATGCGTTAGTATACTGTATTGGTGTTTTTCTTTCTGGCTTACTTCACTCTGTATAATCGGCTCCAGTGTCAACCACCTCATTAGAACTGATTCAAATGTATTCTTTTTAATGGCTGAGTAATACTCCATTGTGTATATGCACCACAGCTTTCTTATCCATTCGTCTGCTGATGTCATAGCTAAGAATCCATTGCCAAATCCAAGGTCAGGAAGATCTGCCCCTATGTTTTCTTCTAAGAATTTAATGGTTTTAGCTCCCATATTTAGGTTAATCGATTTTGAATTAATTTTGTATACAGTATGAGACCAGGGCCCAACTTCATTCTTTAGCATGTGGACATTCAGGTGCCCCAGGACCATTTGTTGAAGAGACTATTCTTTACCCATTGAATGGTCGCAGCAAGCTTGTTAAAAATTAACTATAGGCTGACCTTCCTTAACTATTTCTGTCCCACAGGGAACTCCTCCTTCCTCCTTTGAACTTAATACTCCATTTTGCTCCTCTGGCATTTCCTATCTATAGTCCTGCCTTGGTCAGCATCTTTCCTTATCTTCAAGCACCTTGAGGACAGAGTCCTGGAGCAAGACAGGATGGTGGCAGATCTGTGGAAGCATGTGGTCTGCAGAGACAGCGGGCTCCTGGGGGAAGGGAGCTGCAGGCTCATTAGAGTATATATGAGCTGGACTGAGCTCCCTGCACTTGGAGGCCAAGAAGGAGCGAAGGGATGGACTGAGTGCCCTTTGTCCGAGGTGGGAGGACTACTCATAGGCAAGGCGTGCCAGGAATTGGAAGTAGTCAGCTTCTCCACCTGCGGTCCAAGAGCTGAGGGCTGCTCTGTTTCTATCACCAGGTAGACACCTGCACTCAGGGTGCTCCAGCAACCAGATCTGAGCCCCAAAAAGCCCAGAAAGAGGATCCAGCAGTAAGAGAGAGGAGGTCTGAACAAAGAGAATTCACACTCAGCAAAAAAAAAAAAAAAGCTGCCTGAGGTGAATGGGACGACAGCCCTTTGTAATATATACACACATGACGAGTATTTAAGGAGAATACTTAAGTGAGGGCACTTTCCAGTTTTTCATATGTATACATTAATGTTACTTTTGTTCAGGTGTATAAGTGACATTGTGGTTATACGGGGCTTCTGTCCTTCAGTTATTTTTAAGAGCTTAATTTTTTTTAAATTGAGGTTAAAGTCATAAAGAATTAACCATTTCAAAGTGAACAGTCTAGGGGCATTCAATACATTCACAATGTTGTGTAACCACCACCTTTGTATGGTTCCAAAACACTTTCACCACCCAAAGGAAACCTTGTACTCTAGTTTTGTTTTTTAGAGAACTTTTTAGAGTTACATACTGAATTATTTCAGTATGAAAAATTATATGATCTCTGGGATCTGCTTCAAAATAATCCTGAGTGAAGGTGGGAAAGTGGGCAGAGGTGTAGATGAAACAAGACTGGTCACAAGTCGATAATGATTCAAACTGAATGACAGGAACCTTGTATGTTGATAACTGTTCGAACTCTATGATGGGGTTCACTACACTATTCTCGAAGGACAAAGAAGCCTGGTGTGCTGCAGTTCATGGGGTCTCAAAGAGTCAGACATGACTGTGATGGAACAACACTCTTTTATTATTAAGACATTATAAATAAAGGTTATTTTATTTATATAAAATATTATTGTAAAAATTGTATTGTAAAAAATTATTGTAAAAAATATTATATAAAATATTATTAAATGTCTATTATTAAGACATTAAAAATAAAAATTATTAAGACATTATAAATAAATACATCAAAACTGTGACTTTTTGACTAATTATCAGATGAACTGAAGAGAGGATAACATCGTTGAGATTCACTTTAGTGGGCTAGAAGATCAAGGGGGTATAAATACTTCAAAGTTCTGGGAAAAAAATAATTTGAAGATGAGGGAAAAAAAAAAAGAAGAATTTGAGAATAGATCCAGGAGAACCTAATAACAAAACCTACATAACTTAAATAAACCTACATAACAAGAAGGGGGAAAAAGTGAGGAAATGTAATTAGATGACTAGAGTCCTGGAATTGCATATCAAAAACTCCACCAGTTCCAGTCTGGAAAATACACACCCTGAGGTGTATCCCAGATATTGAAACCAAGTTCCCCTAAAACCTACTCCCCCTGTCCAGTTATGATTATCCTCTCTATCTAAAACTTTATATATATATTTTTTAACTTTATATTCTTTCCTGTCCTAACCCCTGTTCCTCTCAGGATGGAGGAGTATCAAAAAAAAAACAAACAAACAAAAGGGGGAACTGCAATGGAGCAGGACGGTCTGGGGCTCTCTTGGTGAAAAAGCCTCTCTGTGTTCCTTGTTTCTTGTTTGTAGAAAAAGGCTTTAGTCTCCTTCCCAAAGCTCCAAAGAACAGATTCAAGCAGTTACTAATTAGGGGAGTGAGGAAATACAGAAACAAAGAAAAAACAGTCAAGAAGTAAGAGTCCCAGTTCCTCCTTAAGAGAAATTCATGACAATTTGACACGTATCTTTGAGCTATTCTGCAGGAACTAAGACCCTCAGCCAGGAGGAAGGTGGTGACTACATGCTGACCATAAGCATACAGACCCCAGACTGGTTGGAACTAGAAGGTTAATGATTAAGATTCTTGAGACACCACCCTGTTACCTCATCACCAACCAACCAGGAGAAAGTCATGTCCCCTGCAACCCTCACCCCAAATGCTGCCTTTCAAAGAAAGCCCTTCCCTGAAAGCCATAGGGAGTTCAGGTCTTTGGAGCATGAACTGCCCATTCTCCTTTACTGGTCCTGCAATAAACACTTCACTATAAGCCAGCATCAATGAAATGGCTTTACTTTGCCATGGGTGAGGGGATCCAAGTCCAGCTGTGTAATACCCATATGTGTACGGTTACTTTGTTTTTTTAGATTTTTGCTTCTATTGGCAATTCTGCAATAAACATACCTTTGATATGTTCTCATATCTGTGGTTTTACTTCTAAGCATTGGGATTATGTCATTAATGGCAACCAGCAGTAGGATTATTGGGTCAAAGAGTACCCAATACTCTTCAAAATGAGTATTTTGAAGAATTTGAAACATTTTGAAGAATTTGCTAGTTTGCCTCTTTAAAGGGTTGTAGCAATTCACATTTCTATCAGCAAATGATAAGTAGTTATCACCTCTTTTAAATGGTCTCCAGATGAGAATAAAATGACATTAATTTTCTTCTTCCTGACTACAAAGAAACCTGAACATCTTTTTCGGCGGATTGCCTATGAAATCTTAATGTGAATTATCTTTTATCCAGTATACCACTATGTTGTATGTCTTTTTCTTGCCAATTTATTAGAGTTCTTTGTATGGTATATATCTGTTAATTTTTTTTCCAGATCCGTAATTTGCCTGTTGACTTTTTTCAAGGCATCTTTGCCATTTAAATGTATTTTATTTTTACATAGTCTAATATATTTATTTCCTTCTGAAGCGTCTAGGTTTCTAATCTTTTTTATAAGAGTATCATCAATTTTCTACATTTAAGTATTTCTTTATGTGGATCCTATCTTTATGGTTTGTTTCATTACAAACAATTTACAATTTTTGTTCAAACTGTGACTATTTTCTCCCTTTTTTCCTAGAATAGCATAAAGCTGCTAATGTTCTTCTAAGTCTTCTTTTTTTCCCCCAAGGTTACAGTCCTTTCCTTTATTGGATTTCCAAATTTTAAAAACTTACAAGTCTCCTGACAAAGAAATGATATCTTGCTAGATAAAGGATTTGGGGGTCTTATCCTTTTATCTCAGACTGATTGACAGTATTCCTTGATGTTCAAGCTCCCAGTGCTGCATATGAAAACTCTGATGCCAGTTTTCTTTTTTCTTCCGTTTGTAGGAGACAGTAACTAGCTCTTTCACATGGAAATATACAATGTTTTCTTTTTATCTTCAGCGTTCAGAAATTCTAGTGTTATGGAACCAAACTTGGGTCTGCCTGCCCACCATACAGCAAAGCCAATTCACTGACACCAGGCTGTGGTGAAGGAACGTAAAGCGTTTGTTGCAGGGCCCAACAAGGAGAATGGGAAGCTCATGCTGAAAAGACCAGAACTCTCTGATGGCTTTTAAGGAAGGGCTTTAAAAGGTTACATTTGAGGTGAGGGCTGCAGGGGGCATGACCTTTTTCTGGTTGGTCGGTAGTGAGGTAACAAGGTGGTGTTTCAGGAGTCTTAATTATCAACTTGGCTCCAACCAGCTTGTGGTCAGCATGTAGTCACCATCCTCCACCTGGGGGCCGGGGCCAGGGTGGGGGAGGTCTTAGTTCTTGCTGAACGACTCGAAGATGCATCATATTGTTGTGCTTTCCCTTGAGGAGGAACTAGGACCCTGTTTTATCACTGAACTGTACTTTCTTGACTGCTTTCTCTTTCTTGACTGCATTCCCTCACTCCTCTAATTAGTAACTGCTTGAGTCTGCTCCATGGAACTCAGGGAAGGCCTAGGAGACTAAAGCCTCTTTCTACAAACAAGAAACAGGGGACACAGAGGGGCTTTTATACCTAGGAGACTATTTCAATTCTTAATACAGTAGCATGCAAGGAATAGGTGGTAGTTTAGTCGCTAAGTTGGGTCCAACTCTTTTGCAACCCCATGGACTGTAGCCCATCAGGGTCCTCTGTCTACAGGATTTTCCAGGCAAGAATACTGGAGTAGCTTGCCATTTCCTTCTCCAGGGAAGATCTTCCTGATCCAGGGATAGAACCTGCATCTCCTGCATTGTAGGCAGATTCTTTACCACTGAGCCACCAGGGAAGCTCTCCATTTCATAGGGAAATGGTTAAATACAATGTGGCACATCTACTCCATGGACTATCGCACAGTTACAAAAAGACTGCATTAGTGCTTCATTTGGGAGAGGGCGATGGCACCCCACTCCAGCACTCCTGCCTGGAAAATCCCATGGATGGAGGAGCCTGGTGGGCTGCAGTCCATGGGGTCGCTAGGAGTTGGACACGACTGAGCGACTTCACTTTCACTTTTCATTTTCATGCATTGGAGAAGGAAATGGCAACCCACTCCAGTGTTCTTGCCTGGAGAATCCCAGGGACAGGGGAGCCTGGTGGGCTGCCGTCTGTGGGGTCACACAGAGTCGGACACGACTGAAGCGACTTAGCAGCAGCAGCAGCAGCAGTGCTTCATTTGGAGGGATTTCAACAGCAGGGGGATATTAGGATCTAGTGGAATGATGGATACAAACACCTACTGTAAACTGAAGAACACTAAACAAACATTAGGTCAAGTAATACATTCGTGCTGATACTTGAAAATGCAGTTATGAATAAACTGCACCTTCCGTAGCATTATTGGGCACCTGCTGACCTGGGGAGTTCATCTTTCAGTGTCCTATCTTTCTGCCTTTTCATACTGTTCACGGGGCTCTCGAGGTAAGAATACTGAAGTGGTTTGCCATTCCCTTCTCCAGTGGACCACATTTTGTCAGAGCTCTCCACCATGACTTGTCCATCTTGGGTGGCCCTACACAGCATGGCTCGTAGTTTCATTGAGTTAGACAAGGCTGCGATCCATGGGATCAACTCCTAGAGTTGGTGATGGACAGGGAAGCCTGGTGTGCTGCAGTCCATGGGGTCGCAAAGAGTCAGACACGACTGAGCAACTGAACTGAACTGCACCTTTCTGTGTATTCAGGCTTCCAGCTGAGCTTGGCACCAGTATTCTTCACCACATGGGGGTTTGAGGGATCCAGTAAACACAATACTCAAAGATGTGTCAGAAAGCCCTATCAGTCCAGAGGCACCAGGCACAGGCACATACTGATGCCTTATTTAATCAACTTCTTTAAGGAATAACAGATTTCTCATAAGTTACTTTTCCATGAAGCAGACATTTTTCCTTTACGGTGCTAGACATCTTGAATTTTGATATTTTTTTCCAGAAATCTTCCTAAAATGTACTATCTATTCTTTCCCCTCTCAAGCAAAGGGTACTACCAACGTCCTTTACAGTACGGTAAAAGGTGTCTTGCAGGTAAGACAATGCAGTGGACAGTGTTTCTGTCACCTCCTTCAAAATGTGTCTGCCTGCTACCACTGTTAATAATACCTTTCAAAGACCCTTTACAATTTTGCAACTTCAAATAATTTTTAAACTGGATTAAAAGCTAGATAATCATATTCTCTGAGACTAGTACATTAAATAAGACTCTGAATAAAGCTGAAAAGTAAAGGATGTGACTTTTGGACCACCATAACCTCTCAAAGGGTACCAGTCACATGGTATCTCCGACAATATGTATCAACAAAGAGAAGTAGCTGCATGAAGGACATTGGTAGTTAGGTGGTCCTTAAGTTAAAGAAGAGTAATTATTTTCACCCAAATGGATTAATTTATTTGATGAATATTTATGGAGCACCTAGGCTATTTTGGCTTCCCTGGTAGCTCAGTTGGTACAGAATCTGCCTGCAAGTGCAGGAGACCCAGATTCAATCCCTGGGTCAAGATCCCCTGGAGAAGGAAATGGCAACCCACTCTAGTATTCTTGCCTGGGAAATCCTGTGGACAGAGGAGCCTGGTGGACTACAGTCCATGAGGTCGTAAGAATTGGACACAACTTAGCGACTAAGTCACCACCTATTCCTTGTATGCCACCGTATTAAACACTGAAATATAATGGAGAATAAGACATAGTTCTCCCTCAAAACAGTTTATGGTCTATTTGAGAGCTTCTTAAAGGCATTCCCAACCATCTGCAGTGTTTGCCGTATCCAAACACCGTCTGTACTATTACTTGATGTTTTACTTGACTATCTAAATTCTATTTTTCGCCAATACACAATACATAACTATTAAAAGAAAAACAGAAAAAGAACAGATGTATATATAACTGAATCACTTTGCTGTACACCTGAAACTAACTCAGCACTGTACATCAGCAATGTGTGTGCGTGTGTGTGCATGCTCAGTCATGTCTGACTCTGTGCAACGTCATGGACTGTAGCCTGCCAGCCTCCTCTGTCCATGGGATTTTCCAGGCAAGAATACTGTAGTGGATTTGCCATTTCCTTCTCCAACACTGTAAATCAACTATCCTCCAAAATAAAATAAAATTTAAATTAAACTTTAAGTAAGATAAAAACAGGTTTCTCTGTTAACCACCTAAATCACCATTAAGGTATCATTAAGCTATGGCATTTTGGAGACACCCACCTGCTGGAATCATATTGGAATCATATTACTGATCTACACTACCATTAAAGTTCAAATACTAGAGCCTGACACAGAGCCAATCAAATCACCAAGCTGATCTTATTGTTCAAAAAGGTTTATAGGACCAGGAAATGAAAACTTCCAGCAGAGAGAAATGCTCGAGTTCATACACACACCTAATGGAGATGAGCATGCCCAAGGATGCTGAAGAACATGTGCAACTTATTGATGAGGGGTAACTATTAAGGACAAGGAACACTGATGTGGGATGCTGGATAAATGGCTATAGGAAGATGGACAAGGGGAATAATATATGCAGGGTGATATAGATGGGAGGAAGCCATACTTTAATAATAAACTGATCTCAATGCTAATGCTGCTGTGCTTCTAACAAACTAGGGAAAATATTTCAGTCTGTAGTCTTGATATCAGTCAACAAAATGACCTCCCAAAGTAAATAAAGCAATGACTAATAGCTCTTGGTAGCAAAGAGGTGATACCCAGGGAGACCATAAACTAGTAACAGGTCCAGAGTTCTCTCTCCTTGGACCTGAAAGGCTGCAGAAATGAGAAAGAAGGCATTAGCCAAGGTCAGGCTCAGCTTGAATTATGTGTTAAAGGTTATGTTAAGAACAGTTACAGGATGGACCCTGCTGCAATCTGCCCTTTGGTGACGGGAAAAAACAAATTAAGTCTGTCAGATACTCAGCCATCCCAAGGAAGGTAAGGCTTGTTTTCAGGTGTCTAGTAGAGAAGGAGCAGCAGTGATTTCAGATAATGGAGTCAGAGTGGACAAACTGGAGAGAGAGGCCAAGTGAAGAGGAATAAGGTATAATTTAATCGGGATAACTGTCTTGGAAGGCCTGCCCAGAAGTCAGGTAGGCCATTTCTTATCATCTGGAGCACCATGCTTCCTGGAAAGACCATTTTATTTGGTATACAGAGAAGTCTGGCAGGATATAGTCCATGGGGTCACAAAGGAGTCAGATACCACTTAGTGACGTAACAATAGCAACAACCAATGCTTTAAACATAATGTGCTCCTAATCTTCTTGGCATGTGCCACAGAATACATCTTTCCAGGTCTAAAATCCACAATAACCTCATTACCATCCTCCCCACTACACACAGTGTCTTAAGAGTTGCTAAAGAAACTCCTCCACTGGCAGGCAATACTGAGAATGTTTAAAGATAAATTTTTAGTTTTTTAACTGACTATGAACTGGAATCCTGCTGTTCTGAAAGTAGACGACAGATGCCTAGGAAATTAAAGCAGCAACATGAAAATAGCTTTTCCTTAGCAACAAACTTACCCACAACCTTCCAGATAGAGCAGATTCACAGTTAGTAATTTCAGTAGAAATATGGGGTAGATTAAGGAAAATGAGATGGGAATACCAGACCACCTGACCTGCCTCTTGAGAAACCTGTATGCAGGTCAGGAAGCAACAGTTAGAACTGGACATGGAACAACAGACTGGTTCCAAATAGCAATATACGTCAAGGCTGTATATTGTCACTCTGCTTATTTAACTTCTATGCAGAGTACATCGTGAGAAATGCTGGGCTGGAAGAAGCACAAGCTGGAATCAAGATTGTTGGGAGAAATATCAATAACCTCAGATATGCAGATGACACCACCCTTATGGCAGAAAGTGAAGAGGAACTAAAACGCCTCTTGTTGAAAGTGAAAGAGGAGAGTGAAAAAGTTGGCTTAAAGCTCAACATTCAGAAAATGAAGATCATGGCATCTGGTCCCATCACTTCATGGCAAATAGATGGGGAAACAGTGGAAACAGTGTCAGACTTTATTTTGGGGGGCTCCAAAATCCTGGCGTGCTGCAATTCATGGGGTCGCGAAGAGTCAGACACAACTGAGCAACTGAACTGAACTGAAGGAAAACATAGCGGAAATGGGTTAGATTTTATCTTCTCTTTCCCTTTTCAAAGGATGGGACTGACCATTTTTCATATTTTTAAGTGCTAGGGGACGAAAGGTTTTAAAATATCTTTGTATGCGTCCCACCACTAGGCATACTTACGTGTGCGAATGCTGACACCTATGCTGTGTATGTCTACAGAGCACACAGAGATCTGTGAGCGTTCTGTTTGGCCTTAAGGTAACTTTTTCCATGAAACAAAGAAGGTCCAGCTGACAAAATCCTACACAATCCATAGATTCACTCTCTACTCTGGTTTCCTTCCATGCTGCTTGGGAGTGGGGCTGGAGGCGAGAATATAAATCAGCCCAATATAAATCTCCCAGTATGGTGAACAAAGGGTAAGAAAATCATTAAAGATCTGTGAAATGCATGACTGCCATGGCATCACCACCCCCTCAACCCTACAGGATGTAGAAGTGCAGAGCCCTCTGGCTCTATCCATTAACTGGCTATATCATAACCTTGCAGGCATCAGTTTCCCCTACTATATTAGAGGTTTGGGTCAGCTCTTCCAAATAAGAAGAAGCACTCATCAAGAAACTGCTGACTGACTGATACCCCTGTCTTATGGGGTCAAACAACTTGAATGTCTTAGTGAGGTAAATACTTTAAAAAATGGTGGCTGTCTTTTTTCCATTAATAATCTCATAAACAACCTCTATACTCAAATATGGGAAGGAAAGAAGAACATTTAATCACTCTAAACAGTTATATTAAAAATGATCACAATTCCATGGTAGAAGACACAAAAAGAGTGTGAAGGACAGAAGAGATGAGGGGTTGAGACCACAGAAGGAGAGACAAGACAAAAATGTCCCACGCAGTTCAGAGAAGAGGAATTATTTCTCTCTCTTTCTTTAGATGACCCAAACTCTATTTAAAAAACTTTCTAGTCAAAGGTTCTGAGACTCCCAGTGCTTCAAAATAAGCCCATGTGGTATTATTTCAGACAATGTTTGAACTCACTCCTGGGTATTGCTTCCTTTCAAAGGGTCAAATCAAACATAGCTACAGCTACTGCTGGGAGACTTTAAAGCCAGATCAAGGCAAGAACCAGTAACAGCAGAAAATTAAAGGCTGGGTTGTGGGAGTTCCAGACTATGGTTAGAAGCTGACATAGTTTGGGAACAGGTTGTCAGAGCCTTCACTTCTTTGGTGTTGAGTCATCTCACCTATCCCAGCTGTGGCCAGGGACAAGGCGTAGTATTATCAGCACTGTGTTAGTGTGGTTACTGGGTCAGATTAATCTTCATGAAGGCTAAAAATACAAAGCCTTTGACAGTCTTTAGCTAAAATTAGGCCCAATGTGTTTTTAGGTGAAGAGAGAAAAAATGATTAAATATGTGAAGAACTTGAAGTGCTTGCAAAGAAAGGTGCAGTGGATAACATCTGATTAAATAAAAAATTGGCTATTTGGAAAATAAGCTACTGAAAGCAAATATTCCTGTGCTGTGGCTTAACTATCACAATGTTCCTTAAATAAAAGTATCAGAAAGCTCCAGATTAGCTAACAAAGTCAGATTCCCAGGTCCTCTCCACTAAACTAAAATAGAGGCAAAGAACATTATTTCCCAACGGTATTGTTGCTGTTAAGTCACTCAGCTGTGTCCGACTCTTTGTGACCCCATGGACTGCAGCATGCCAGGCTTCCTGTCCTTCACTACCTCCTGGAGTTTGCGCAAACTCAAGTCCATTGAATTGGTGATGCCATCCAACCATCTCATCCTCTGTCAACCCTTTTTCCTCCTGCTCTCAATCTTCCCCAGCA
This sequence comes from Bos grunniens, assembly GCF_055505025.1. Taxonomy (NCBI): domain Eukaryota; kingdom Metazoa; phylum Chordata; class Mammalia; order Artiodactyla; family Bovidae; genus Bos; species Bos grunniens. The sequence continues at coordinate 13,947,515 of NC_141190.1, forward strand.
TCAGGGTCTTTTCCAGTGAGTTGGCTCTTCGTGTCAGGTGGCCAAAGCACTGGAGCCTCAGCTTCAGCAGTAGTCCTTCTAATGAATATTCAGGGTTGATTTCCTTTAGTATTGACTTGTTTGATCTCCTTGCTTATCCAAAGGACTCTCAAGAGTCTTCTCCAGCACCACGGTTTGAAAGCATCAATTTTTTGGCACTCAGCCTTCTCTGTGGTCCAACTCTCATGGGATACTGATTTCAAAACTATTTTCCCTTTTTGTATAGGGACTACATATAAGAAAGATACAATAGATAATCTCAAATAATCAAAAGATGAAAAACTAGAAATACTAAAGGGAATATTGATCACACTGTCAGTGCCCTCCCCAGCATCCTTGAATATGCAGCTGCTGTTTGCCTGCCCAACCCCAACGTTTGTAGATCAAAGATATCCATCCAGCAATCCCATTTCTGGGTAGTTAAGAGAACTGAAAACAGGATCGTGAAGAGATATTTGCATATTATATTCACTGCGGCATTAATAACAACAGCCAAAGTGTGGGAGCAACTGAAATGTCTACTTACAGACGAATGGACAAAGAAAATGTAGTATATACATAAACTGGTATATTATTCAGAATTAACAAGGAAGGAACTCCTTTCACATATGACAACATGGTGAACTTGAAGGCCAACATGCTAAGTGAAATAAGCCAGTCACAAAAGAACAAATACTGAATGATTCCAAATACTCATTTATATGAGTTACCTAAGTAGTCAAACTCACAGAAAGCAGAAAGTGGAAAGGTGGCTGCCAGAGACTGGGGGCAAGGGGAACTGGGGAGTTGCAGTTCAAAGCATATAAAGTTTCAGTTATACAAAATGAAAATGCTCTAGGGATCTGTTCAGTAAAATACTGGGCTTACAGTTAACAGTACTGTGCCACACGTGTAGAGATTTGTTAAGAGGGCAGATCTCATGTGTTCTGTCACCACAATAAGAAAACAAGGAAAGAAGCTATATGTGTGAGGAACAAACTTGGAAAAAGAGCCAAGGAAAAACAATCAACTGTTTATTAAACTTTTGAATTTGAGCATGAAAGAAAAGAAGCTGAAAATACTGTAATTACTCAACTGGGTTCCCTAGAACGTTATTCCCAAAAGATGATACATTTTAGAAGAGTTGTATGATCAAAACATTTGTGAAAAACTGCATATTGTTTCCTTCTTGGGTGTGTTCACTATGAAGATTAGTATATAAAAGACTCCAAGAAGTCCCAGAGAAAACCGGCCTAGTTAACATCCTTTAAGAAAGCATTTCCAAACCCATTTGACTCAGAAAAGGATTTCTTTTGGTAAAATAAATATTAAAAATACAATGGATTCATGTTTTATGAACAATGTACAAAATGATGATTTTAAGAACTAATTTTAGGGATAGATTCCTGGGCAGGGAAGACCTTCCTAGTGAGAATTCCTCCTCCTCTTTCAAAAACTCAAATAACTAACCAACTTTACCCTTACCTTGCCTGAAATATTTAACTCTTTTTATCATGTGAAATTCCAACCAGATGTCTAATGATCTTCCAGAAGAGCTCAAATACTAGTCATTTATGATTTCATGTAAATTAATGTGTTATCAGTGTGACTGTATATTGACAGAGTGCTTTACAGCCTTCAAAACCACTTTAACACACATACACGCACGTCCTTCCTTCAAGGTATACAGTAAGTAAGTATAGTTAAGACTAAACTTCAGATTAGCTGATTCTAGTCTAGTATCCTTTCTACTAGTAAAAAGGCTCTACAGATCGAGTTGGTAAATGATACTCAATGTCAACTGCATGATGTATTTTAAGTTATAAATATTTTGGCTTTGAAATTCTGAGGCAACAACGTGATCAAGTGGTACTAAACAACAGCTGAGGTGGAATCCCTGAGATTTTTATAAAGAAATAGTTCACATAAATCAAATCATATGTTTTTGTTAGATTAAGGGAGACTCAAATGATTCTATCCTTACAAATTTCTCAGGACCATGGAGAATAGACAAAGGGCAGAAAAATGGCCATGTAAAAAGACTGCCCATTTTCTAACGGTCTCATTTTTCACACTGCAGAATCTTTCATATGTAAGTGACCTAGACTTGAGTTACAAAGAAAACTGGATTTAGCAGAGCTTTCAAATCTTAAGTGCTCATTTGGCATCACTTCTAAAAATACCATTAAAACAGACAGAATGGCTACAGGTGCCCTCTTTTGCCCTTGTTGTACTTAAACACTTTAAACTGTCCTAGTTTTTCACAGAAACACTGTTCAAAAGAACGTAAGGAAAATTTAATCCTAACATTACACAATTTCAGGCTCAAAATCTTTGTATTACCAGAGAAAAGATGCTGATAGAAATACCTCTTTCTAGACTAAAAAGAGGAAAAACCTTCAATCCTTTAAATAGAAAATGCATCCAGGTATTTACATCTTTAAATGAAACTTGAGTGTCTACATGCTTGTCTTGACTAACATCTAACCAGTCTGTCTGTAGATTGTCACTTTTGTTAAATTTTTTTTTTTTTAGTGTCAACTTCAACTATTTCATTATCCTTATATTAAAGATTCTTAGTGGAACTGAGCAGGAACTTTAAAGGAAAAAAAGAATTAACTGTTAGCCTTGGACATATGCTTAGGAGATAAAAGCTCTGTTCAAACAGGCCAGGTTCAGCAACAATATAAATCAACATCTGTACAGCCTCGTAACTTTCCAGAGCACTTCTTCACCTTCACTGTTTATCTGTGTAATAAACCGAAGATTTTAGGCTAGATGTTCTTACTATCCTGGGACAGTAAAATCATTAAAATAAAGCCTCTCAAATGTTAAGTACCATGCCCAAGGTCACACTGTGACTGGGAGAAGAGACAGGAGTATAAACAGATCTCCCAATTTCCAAGCCGGGACACTTTTTCACTATAGCGTGGTTCTGTGGGTGGTGAGAACACGAGTGGGTGTGAGGTGTACCTTCCCCCTTAGATACATAAATACCCCCCATTAGCTTTAGGGAGCCTCTGTTACCCATAAGAGTGTATGCCAAGGCGAAGAAAGGCTGAGAACCCTGTGCTGGGTATCATACTACCTTGATATTGTTGCTATAGGGACAGATAACCAATTGGCTGATAACTGGTAAACATTTAGCCATAAAGTATGCATAAATATAAGCCTTAAAGGACTTTTTTCAAGCTATTATTAACATCTCCTTTGAAGTAAAAACTGAAGTATGAATTGCATTTGTCTCATTTATAATAATGATCAATAACAAGGGTCATTATGACAGTGAAAATGCCAGTTTCACTAAATGTTACAGTCCAGTGGAACTGCATTGGCTCATACTGACTTGAAAAAAGGTTTACATGAAGACAACACAAAAAATAAAAGCAGGACAACTGCAACACAAAATTTCAAACTCCTTTTGTTAGTGTTCAAAATAACTTATAGACATACTGGCAAACCCTGAGAGCAGACTCCAGATGTGTCCGGCTCTGTGCAGTGTATGTTCAGCTGAAAAGTTACATGAACTATGGAAACACATATAAAACTAAAGCACCTGTAATACAATTCAGGAGTTCCTACCCTGGTTTGTGTGAAAAGAAAGAAGTGGGGTTAAAGAAACAGTAGACCCTAGATGAACAGCAAGGTTTGGGAAGGGAGTTCCATGAACAGAGGCAGCTCTCATGTCAATTAATGACAGGTGTCTTGAGAGTCTGTCTCCAAGCCTCTCCTAGGCTCTCTTCTGCTGTAAATAAACCGGTTAGATGAGGTCATGCCCAAGTTAAAGTCCAGCTTTAATGGACTATAAGTGTTAAAGAATACTTTTTGATATGCAAACAGCAAAACCTAAACATCTTTATTAATTCAAGTGAATGCACTTAACTAAGTAAAAAAAGAAAGCTGTGCAGAGTGCCCTCTGGTGGACAGCTGGACAGGCCGAAGGAAGCTCTCAAGTCATCAGCATTCATTCATTCAAATATAATTAATTAATGTGGGTCCACTGTGTGTCACTTATTGAGTATCCAGGAGTTAATACAAGAGACACAATCATTGCCCTCACTGATTGTACGGTCTGGAAGCGACTGAGTGAAGTTGCTCAGTCGTGTCTGACCCTTTGCGACCTGTGGACTGTAGCCCACCAAGCTCCTCCGTCCATGGGATTCTCCAGGCAAGAATACTGCAGTGGTTTGCCACGCATAGATGGACATTAAACAAAGCATTGCTTCCTTTTTGTTGTTCAGTTGTTAAGTCGTGTCTGACTCTTTGCAACCCCATAGACTGTAGCTAGCCAGGCTCCTCTGTCCTCTACTGTCTCCCAGAGTTTACTCAAATTCATGTCCATTGAGTCAGTGATGCTATCTTATCATCGTATCCTCTGCCATCCCATTCTTCTTTTGCTTTCAATCTTTCCCAGCATCAGGGTTTTTTTTTTTTCCAATGAGTTGGCTCTTCACATCAGATGGCTGACATATTGGAGCTTCACTTCAGCATCAGTCCTTCCAGTGAATATTCAGATTTGATTTCCTTTAGGATTGCTTCATTATAGAGGTACTGAATGCCACAAAGGAATAACAGATGGGATTATGACAATGATCTATGGGAAAGCTGTAAACACCACTGAAGAAAGGATTCCTAAAATTGTCACAAATAAGGAAAAGTGGGTTTTAGGCAGGAAGAGGTAACTATCCATAATCACCCTGTAAAACACGAGAAAAAGACCCAGATGAGGAAACGGGAGCTGAAGCAGAGGCAGTATGTAGTACACGGAAGGTCATGTAGGCAGTGTTAATTGACTTTGACCTCGAACCTAAGGGCAGTAGAACATAATCAAAAGGTTTAAGGGAGGGAAAGATGTGATTTAAATCATGATTCTTTAAAGACTGCTTTAGATTTTTTTTTTTTTTTCATTTTTTGTTTATTTCTGGCCGTGCTGGGTCTTTGTTGCCACATGGACTTTTCTCTAGTTGTGCTGAGCAGGGCTACTGTCTAGTAGGGCACGGGCTTCTCACTGCAGTGGCCTCTCTCGTCACAGAGCATGGGCTCTAGGGTGAGCAGGCTTCAGGAGCCGCGGCGTGCAGGCTCAGTGCCTGCAGTTGCCGGGCTCTGGAGCACAAGCGCAGTAGTTGTGGATCATGGGCTTAGTTGCTCTGCAGCATGTGGGATCTTCCCAGACCAGGGATCAAACCCACATCTCCTGCACTGGCTGGCAGATTCTTTACCACTGAGCCACCAGGGAAGCCCAAAGTGCTTTAGTTTTTAATGCAAAGAATGAATTGGAGATGGGCTAAAGTTGAACTGGGGAGACCAATGAGGAACCAATTGTAGATGTCCAGGTGAGAGATGCCAGTGACTCACGCCAGTATCACTGACAGCCTTCCAGGGTTACTCCCAGTCCCTGCTCCCTCACATATCATCCTAATTTATTCTACACGCTTACTGAGTGTCACCCATGTGCAAAGTACTCCCATTCAGACCTCTGGGCACAGTGGCAGAGTCAAGATCATGGCAGCAGTCCTGATCTGTAAGACAGTGGTCGCCATCTCTTTTGGCATCAGGGACCCGTTTTGTAGAAGTTAATTGTTCCATGGACTGAGGTGAGGGAGATACTTTTCGGATGATTCAAATACATTACATTTATTGTGCACTTTGTTTCTAATTTAATGCCACTGCTGATATGACAGGAGGTACTGGTCCATGGCCTGGATGGTGGGGAACCCTGCTGTAAAGAACCACCATTTAGAGTTTCTTCCACCTCTGGAGTCTTCTCACTGCTGTGCAAATGTGGCATAAAGCTTGCTGATGTGTAGATTTATCAGCCCACTACAACAGGTGACATATTCTTGGGGGACCTTAATTAATACATAGCAGGGGGCAGAAATTTGCAACAGCCCAGCCTACCTTGTTACTGTGACTTTGAAGAGCACAGGTTAATAAGTAGGATTCCCTGCCTCTAATGATCCCTTCGAACTGTGGTGCTGGATTTGTATGGTATATGAATTATACTTCAAAAGGGTATAAAGTCTTACCTTTTAAATTTAAAAGTCTTACCTTAAAAATTAAAAAAACCACCTTTTGCCTAAAAGGTGAAGAGATACCCCACATCCAAGGTAAGAGAAACCCAAGTTAGACAGTAGGCACTGAGAGAGTGCATCAGAGGGAAGACAGACTGAAACCACAGTCACAGACAACTAGCCAATCTGATCACACGGACCACAGTCTTGTCTAACTCAATGAAACTAATCCATGCTGTGTGGGGCCACCCAAGATGGACGGGTCATGGTGGACAGGTCTGATAGAATGTGGTCCACTGGAGAAGGGAATGGCAAACCACTTCAGTATTCTTGCCTTGAGAACCCCATGAACAGTATGAAAAGGCAAAAAGATAAGATACTGAAAGATGAACTCCCCAGGTCGGCAGGTGCTCCATATGCTACTGGAGATCAGTGGAGAAATAACTCCAGAAAGAATGAAGGGATGGAGCCAAAGCAAAAACAACACCCAGTTGTGGATGTGACTGGTGATAGAAGCAAGGTCTGATGCTGTAAAGAGCAATATTGCAATGGAACCTGGAATGTCAGGTCCATGAATCAAGGTAACTTGGAAGCGGTCAAACAAGAGATTGGCAAGAGTGAACATCGACGTTTTAGGAATCAGCAAACTAAGATGGATTGGAATTGGTGAATTTAACTCAGATGACCATTATATCTACTACTGTGGGTAGAAATCCCTTAGAAGAAATGGAGTAGCCATCATGGTCAACAAAAGAGTACAAAATGCAGTACTTGGATGCAATCTCAAAAACGACAGAATGATCTCTGTTCATTTCCAAGGCAAACCATTCAATATCATGGTAGTCCAAGTCTATGCCCCAACCAGTAATGCTGAAGAAGCTGAAGTTGAATGGTTCTATGAAGACCTACAAGACCTTTTAGAACGAACACCCCAAAAGGATGTCCTTTTCATTATAGGGGACTGGAATGCAAAAGTAGGAAGTCAAGAAACACCTGGGGTAACAGGCAAATTTGGCCTTGGAGTACAGAACGAAAAAGGACAAAGGTTAACAGAGTTCTGCCAAGAGAATGCACTGGTCATAGCAAACACCCGCTTCCAACAACACAAGCGAAGACTCTACACATGGACTTCACCAGATGGTCAACACCGAAATCAGACTGATTATATCCCTTGCAGCCAAAGATGGAGAAGCTCTATACAGTCAGCAAAAACAAGACCAGGAGCTGACTGTGGCTCAGATCATGAACTCCTTATTGCCAAATTCAGACTTAAATTGAAGAAAGTGGGGGAAACCACTAGACCATTCAGGTATGACCTAAATCAAATCCCTTATGACTATACAATGGAAGTGAGAAACAGATTTAAGGGACTAGATCTGATAGACAGAGTGCCTGATGAACTATGGATGGAGGTTCATGACATTGTACAGGAGACAGGAATCAAGACCATCCCCAAGAAAAGAAATGCAAAAAAGCAAAATGGCTGTGTGAGGAGGCCTTACAAATAGCTGTGAAAAGAAGAGAAGCCAAAAGCAAAGGAGAAAAGGAAAGATATAAGCATCTGAATGCAGAGTTCCAAAGAATAGCAAGCAGATGAGAAAGCCTTCCTCAGCGATCAATTCAAAGAAATAGAGGAAGACAATAGGATGGGAAAGACTAGAGATCTCTTCAAGAAAATTAGAAACACTAAGGGAACATTTCATGCAAAGAAGGGCTCAATAAAGGACAGAAATGGTAGGGACCTAACAGAAGCAGAAGATATTAAGAAGAGGTGGCAAGAATACACAGAAGACCTGTACAAAAAAGATCTTCACAACCCAGAAAATCACAATGGTGCGATCACTCACACTCACCTAGAGCCAGACATCCTGATGTAAAGTCACGTTGGCCTTAGGAAGCATCACTACAAAGAAAGCTAGTGGAGGTGATAGAATTCCAGTTGTGCTATTTCAAATCCTGAAAGATGATGCTGTGAAAGTGCTGCACTCAATATGTCAGCAAATTTGGAAAACTCAGCAGTGACCACAGGACTGGAAAAGGTCAGTTTTCATTCCAATCCCAAAGAAAGGCAATGCCAAAGAATGCTCAAACTACTGCATAATTGCACTCATCTCACACGCTAGTAAAGTGATGCTCAAAATTCTCCAACCCAGGCTTCAGCAATACGTGAACCATGAACTTCCAGATGTTCACGCTGGTTTTAGAAAAGGAAGAGGAACCAGAGATCAAACTGCCAACATCCGCTGGATCATCGAAAAAGCAAGAGAGTTTCAGAAAAACATCTATTTCTGCTTTATTGACTATGCCAAAGCCTTTGACTGTGTGGATCACAATAAACTGTGGAAAATTCTTCAAGAGATGGGAATACAAGACCACCTGACCTGCCTCTTGAGAAATCTGTATGCAGGTCAGGAAGCAACAGTTAGAACTGGACATGGAACAACAGACTGGTTCCAAATAGGAAAAGGAGTCCGTCAAGGCTGTATATTGTCACCCTGCTTATTTAACTTCTATGCAGAGTACATTATATGAGAAATGCTGGGCTGGATGAATCACAAGCTGGAATCAAGATTGCTGGGAGAAATACCAGTAACCTCAGAAATTCAGATGACACCACCCTTATGGCAGAAAGTGAAGAGGAACTAAAGAGCCTCTTGTTGAAAGTGAAAGAGGAGGGTAAAAAGTTGGCTTAAAGCTCAACATTCAGAAAACGAAGAGTATGGCATCTGGTCCCATCACTTCATGGCAAATAGATGGGGAAACAGTGGAAACAGTGACAGACTTTATTTTTGGGGGCTCTAAAATCACTGCAGATGGTGACTGCAGCCATGAAATTAAAAGACGCTTACTCCTTGGAAGAAAAGTTATGACCAACCTAGACAGCATATTGAAAAGCAGAGACGTTACTTTGTTAACAAAGGTCCGTCTAGTCAAGGCTATGGTTTTTCCAGTGGTCAGGTATGGATGTGAGAGTTGGACTATAAAGAAAGCTGAGCAAAGAAGAATTGATGCTTTTGACCTGTGGTGTTGGAGAAAACTCTTGAGAGTCCCTTGGACTGTGAGGAGATCCAACCAGTCCATCCTAAAGGAGATCAGTCTTGGGTGTCCACTGGAAGGACTGATGTTGAAGCTGAAACTCCAATACTTTGGCCACCTGGTATGAAAAGCAGATTCACTGGAAAAGACCCTGATGCTGGGAAAGATTGAGGGCAGGAGGAGAAGGGGACAACAAAGGATGAGATGGTTGGATGGCATCACCGACTCAATGGACATGGGTTTGGTGATGGACAGGGAGGCCTGGCGTGCTGCGGTTCATGGGGTCGCAAAGAGTGAGACACGACTGAGTGACTGAACTGAACTGAACTTGCCTAAAGATGGTGACATGGATGAGTAAGATGACAGTAGAGATGAGAGTGTCAGAAGTTACAGGAGTGACGGTTTCTATAACTGTTGCATATTGGCATATTTTATATTCTCAGGCAAGGAAATACTAATGTTGCTTATTTATAAAATAGGAACTCTCTGGAAAGCTCAAATCAACCTTTAGAAGACACATAAACATAAAAGTGAAATCAACCTAAAAAAGCTTCTACAGCAAAGGGTGCAGTTAACAGAGACTCAGAGTACCATAGGCAACAAAATAAGGTATTGCTGAAAATGAAAGTGTTAGTTACTCAGTGTGTCCAACTGTTTGCGACCCCATGGACTGCAGCCCACCAGGCTTTCTGTCCATGGAGTTCTCCAGGCAAGAATTCTAGAGTGGGTTGCTATTTCTTTGTCCAGGGGATCTTCCTGACCAAGAGATCTAACCTGAGTCTCCTGCAGGCAGATTCTTTACTGTCTGAGCCACCAGGGAAGCTCAAAGGTATTGCTGGCTATGTTCAAAGCAAGAAGAAAACGAGAAGAAAGAGTAATGTTTGGGGGAAGGGAGTGCAATATTCACAGAAAACCAGTGAAAAGGAGCCCCACTCAAGACAGAAGCTGGCCTCCATCTCTCATAGTAAAGAATATGGTCTGCACCTTGGTCAGCGCGAACAAAGAGCATGAAGATGGAGCTGGGAGACAGGGAGAGAAGGGAATCCATCAGTTGCAGTAATTCTCAGTTTTCCCACTCAAATGATTCTCATTCCAGGCCACTGAAGGAACCAACAGATCCCTTTTGACACCATGTGGCATCACAACAGTCCCACTATACACCTGCCCAGTGAGTCACACTATGTACTGCTTTCTTTTTCAGTATCTCTTCTGGGCTTCTCAACAATCTAGTGGGGTATACAAAGCTATTACTATTATTGTCCTTATTCTGAAACTCAGACTTTGAGTGACCTGCTCAAAATCACACAGCCTGCTGGGAAGAGGACCACATCTAGACCCAACCATCTGACTCTGCCCAGGGCTCTTTTCACTAACCAGTGTAACTTTTCACTGCATCTTCAGCAGAGCAATGATAAAATTCAAGCCATTTAATATTAACAACATCAGTGTAAGTGCACTTCCAGCAAGATGAATACTGTTAAATCAGCAAGTGCCAGGTAAACATTTTAACTGCCATATGACTCTGGATGTTCAATCTTCAAATCCCATTTAATCTTCAGACTTTCCCCAGGGGTTACAGATGAGGACCCAAGGCTCTTGGCATTAAGTAACTTGTTTGGGGTCACCAGAAGTCTGGTGATTGGTGCAGCAGAGGTTTAAATGTACTAGGATCTGTTCTAGCTCCAAACTCTATACTCCTTCTATTACAACTGGCTGCTACCCTAAATGTTTATCAAGGACCATCCTAAGGTATGGAGGGTATAGGTAACCCAAATGCAAAGAGCAGAAACAGTCAATGGTGTTCCTGAGAAGCTTGATGAGCCAAACACTTTTCTATAACATGGCCTGTGATTATGCTAACAAAAGAAACATCACTTCTTTCTTCCTTACCTAGGTCTAAGTCTTGCGGGAATCAATGCTGAGGGCATGAGTATAGCAGAGGTGAGAGCAGAGGTAGGCAATAAAACAAATACTGCCTGAACTTTCCAGATTCTTAAAGGAGTTCAAAGAATACCATAAACCCTGGAGTAAATGCACTTCCTTCTAACGAAGGAGTAAGACAGGGGGTTGTTAGGGTGGGGGCAAAGGAAAAGTGGAATCTTCTTCTATCATCTTTAGGACCTACCTCCTGAGCAGTCTCACACCTCCTGGCTTCAGAGGGGAACAAAAAGAAAGCTATTTGGATACAGATGAGAACACAAGCGCTTTCAGGTTAAGTTTATTGCCTGGGATTCACCACTGACTGCAACAGCAGTCTAAATGTAATGCAATCTGGGGTTCCAGATTCACAAACATAGAGGCACAAGCAAGTCCACTAGCAGCTGAAGTTAACAGAACCCTCCACAGAGCACCATTTGTTAATCCAACAAAGGTTTACCAAGCACCTACTGTATCTACACCTGGAGAAGTTAAAGGTAAACCACTCCAGTATTCTTGCCTGGGAAATCCCATGGACAGAGGAGCCTGGTGGGATACAGTCCACGGGTCGCAAAAAGTCAGACACGACTGAGTGACTAAACAACAACAGTATCTACACATCAAGCAGTGGGGAAGCAGAGAATGAGACGGACACCATGCCCAGCTTTGCGGAGCTCACAGTCTGAAGGGGAATTACTGCTACCAAAGGGGTGCTATGGGCGCTTCAAAAGTAGGAATGGAGTTGAATCTTTATCACCCCTGACTTTCCACTGATTTAGAGTGTTTCACAGTTTTGTAAAACAATTATTCATTTTAATTAAAAAACAAACCACCACTACTTACTTTTAAGGATCCCAGAGACGTAGCAAATAGACTGTTTATTTTAAGCACTGGCTTTTGTAATTTGATCTATGTCTTAAAGAAAATGTTATCTTATTGACTTTAAAAAAATCCATCACCCATTGAAACTTTCACCTCCTAACACACTTAGGTCTGCTACACAAAACCAGTTAGTCAACCAGAGAGAGGAGTTGACACCTGGTAAGAAAACACATTTACTACTTTATTTATTCCCGTCCAGTGTATGCCCCCAAAACAGCCTTGACTGGAAGCATTAACAGCCATTGAACAATTGCATATGGAGGTGTTTAAGGCTTGATGTTTTCCCCCTTGCTCCATTACTCTATCAATCAGGTCTCAGATTAGCTCCTAACTCCTTCTAGTCCCCTAAGCTTCCAAATAGTGGCAGAACTGGGGTTTAAAGATTTAAACCTGCGTCTGTCCCCAAACCCAACTGAGCACACCAGTGCTCTCCAGCTCTACTGTCTCCTGTTTGGATGACAGCAAATCTGAGTGCCTCGACTGGCCAGGCAGGCAACGTCAATGAGCAAGGAGACAGATAATGGATATGTCTATTTGCTATGAGCAGGAGAAAGACAGAGAGTTGTAGAGGGGACTAGAGGGGACAGCAAGCAGCTACTGCTATCAATAGCTCCAGCAATTGCTATCACATACGATCTTGCAAGTTTAAGAGAAATGGGAACTTCAAAATTTTATGTATACTCCTGAATGTTAACATTAAATGTTAGTTCGAGTTCTTTAAGAGGACCACATGGGTCAAACAGGCTCTCAATCATTGTTACTGTGCTGTTGGCATCATCTTTTTTTCCCAAAATATTTATTTATTTGGCTGCGCCAGGACTTCCTTGCAGCACACGGGATCTTCAGTTGTGGCATGTGGGATCTAGTTCCCTGACCAGGGGTGGAACCTAGGGCCCCTGCACTGGAGTGCCTTAGCCACTGGGCCAGCAGGGAAGTCCTGGCACCATCTTTTAAAGAGCACTGGTTTGCTTCACTAAATTGTGCAGCATTACTTTCATAAGTGTGACATCGCCCCAGGGATGGAGGAAACAGAAAGTTCATTAACGCCTTAAATACCAAGGGTACTCTCTTTTTCAGGCAGCCTAGATGGACTCATGGACTAATGCCACATAAGGTGATTTTCTCCCCAGGGGCCCATGGAATAGCTTTCATTTCTTTCCCATAGCAATGATACCCCAAGCAGTTGCTTACCCGTTTGTCAATGTCATTGTGTTGGAGCTGCACAAAGCGAGCGCTGATGGCTGCGATGTAACTCTGCTGATTGGAGAATGCCACACGGCCGGCACCTTTGGGGTACTTCAGCTCGGGGTCTGTATCAATGCCAGCATAGCAGACACCACCATATAAACGGTCCATGATCATTGCCAGTTCAACTGCAAGAAAATAAACACCATTTGGTATAAATGTTTAGAAGGGTCTCTTGTCCAGGAGAAGGAAGGACTATATGGAAGAATCATGCAGTGTAACTAAGAAATAGAAAACCCATGTTAAGTATCATGAAGAGTGTCCACACCAGTCTTAGAACTCAAGAAGGGGAGCTCCTCATAGGATATTTGAAAACAAAATGAAAAAAGAAAGAAAGAAAGAATTTACACACACACACAAATTTACATAATGAGAACTTCAGCAACAGTATAAAAGAAATGATCTATCAGCAACCCTCCTTTCTAATTTCTAACTGCTTAGTCCACTAGAGTGGACCCTGGGCAGGCAAAACATTTCAGGTGCCCTAACAAGTTAATGAGAAACAGTCTACTTACTGACCCCCAGGGCTGAAAGTAATTACTAAAGTCACACTACTAAATTAAGATTAAGCTATAGAAATAATTAATTCTAGAGGCAATATGTTTATAGCCGAGAAATAACTCTCCACAATTTTTTTAAAAATAAAAGATTTTGAGTTTATTTCAACTGAGGAATCTCCACACTAACTTCTCACACTAAATTCTAAATAACAATGCTAAAAATGATAATAGCAGCAATAAACATTTATTGAGTGCTTATAATTACCAGGAAACACTAAGCTGCTACAAAGGCAGTAAAAGCACACCCATCCTGTACCCTGCTATAAATCCAGAGGTCTGGTCTGCACTCTTCACTAGAGCTCTTTGGTATATCTGCAAAACACCTGGACAGAAGGCACTTGGAAATTGGACATTCCAAAGGTCTGATATTCTACAACTGTCCTCATCAAAAGGTACCACGGAGAGACATACAGCAGTTACTTACCTGGATCCAAACTGCCTGAAGTTAACTGTTTACTTGATACTGGATGGCACCTCCTCCAGGTATGACCACTCCTTTCAGGCCACTCACATGGTTTTAAGTCCAAAAGACTTAGCCCTACTCCTAGGGAATGACCCAAGAACCCACTTCCTCAAATACCTACACATGGTATTTGGAAAGGAGCGGACAGGGAAGACAGATGAAGACCTGGGCCACAGCCAGTGTGCAAAGGCCCCCAGACAGCTGAGCTACACAGGAATCAGTATCTGGGGAGAAGGAGAGCTGCACAGGCTGGAGTGGCCGGAGAGCTCTGCAGCAGGTTCAAGGGCTGAAGGGCTTAATGATGCAAGAACGCCACCAGATTTCTATGAACAGAAGGAAAGCCATGTACTACTGGTTTCTATAATGGGCAGCTCCTGAGGCAGCAACAAAGTTATGTTGCTATGAAAGAAAGGCTGTCTTTCTATCTGACTTCTTCAAACCGGACTGCTTAATACTGGTAGTGGATTTCTAAGCTTCTGTTTCTAATAGGAAGAATGACTTAACAACCAACAGGTAATTTTCAGAAGATGAGTAAATAAGCTAGCAGTAATTAAGCCAGAGAGTAAGTGCTTTTAAAGACAGAAGAGCAGAAAGCTACCCCAATGATCCCATTATGATCAGAATTACTGAATCATATCAGTCAAAGAAACATTGCTGGTTAGAGCCCAAGTGGACCCTGACTTCGGTCTTGGGGCAGGATCCAGAAATCACATTCATTCAAACAGTGCCGTAAGAATCATGTCCCTGTTTAGTTGTTAAGTCGTGTCTGACTCTTTGGTGACCCCATAGACTGCAGCCCACCAGCCTCCTCTTTCCATGGGATTTCCCAGGCAAGAATAAAGAATACTGGAGTAGGTTGCTATTTCCTTTTCCAGGGGATCTTCCCAACCCAGGGATTGAACCCGAGTCTCCGGCTTGGTAGGCAGATACTTTTTTTTTACCACTGAGCCATCTGGGAAGCCCAAGAATCACATATGTACCCTGAATATCAGAATCTAGTGGGTCCTTACTTTGTCTCAACAACTTATGATAGCTTAAGGACTTCCTCACATAGCTAATGTTATTCCAGTCACAGAGAAGAAGAAATCGAAAGCTGAATTTATTCACCTTAGTCGTTAATGAATTTCCTTTATTAGTCAAGTTGGCTTAGTAAAATAGGTAACCTTGGGGCCTGGAAATTAAACACTAATTTCCCAAAGACATGGCTTCTTCTGGAATAGAATAAGACAGTGAACATTCCCTCAGCCTGGTGAATGGCCAGGAGACGAATGTTGGCAAAGGACTGAATGAGCTTGTCTCCTACCCTTAGGAAGGACTCAAGAAAGTGTCTAATTTAGAAAGAGAGCTTGAACCTCCAGCTGAAGACAAGAACTACTGTAACCAGAGGTTCTACGGCATCTTGGTCTCCAAAGGAAATTTAGGGATCTGCAGATGCCAGAGACAGCACCTTCCACAAGCACTTTGTGAATCTGCCTGTTGGAAAATCATCTTCTCGGCCCAAAGATTCAGTCATGGCTGATGCTACTGGCAGTTAAGCAGTTCTGACAGGAAAAAGAAACCTTCATTCACTTATGCTTTTATGAAAATTATATAAATTAATAATTTCCACTTAGAAGCTTATGTGCAGTCATTTTCTTGGCCACCCAAGAGCCTGCAGGCATTTGAGCCAACGAAGTCTTACTCAAGTGAAGGACAATTTATTGAGAAGCTAGAAGAAAGAATCCAAGGTGACTACAGAAAGTTTTTTGGGGGGAAGAATATGAAGACTACTCATTTCTCTACCTTAACCTATATTTTAGCTACAAAAACCTCAATAATCTGGTGATCCTTGAAGAAAAGTAAATAATAACTCAACAACTGCTGTTTGTACTTGGTCCTTACTCAGTCAGCAAGTCCTCATTAAAAGTGTACTTCCTGCTGCCTAAACTAATGCTGGGCTCAAAGGACAGAGGGATGTCACTGAAGTACTAAACAGCATTTCTAATTACTGAGAAAAGTAACCAGTTGGTAAAAAACATTAAAAAAAAAGAGTAATTTAATTCATCTACTACATAGGTAACTAACGAACACAAAGCAAGCTTTCCTAAAGTCCTACAAAATTCTAATCTGAAAATACTTTTTATATGGAAGATACAAATTCACCTACAGATGTCATAATATACAACTACTCGGAGAGGCTAGGTTTTAAAGATTTCCTTACAGTGAGCATTATCAGTTAATGTAGGAAAGTTCCATATAAATTCCCTTCCTTTGAATGAGGAGGAAGCTGAGCCAGCAAGAGGGCTACCATTTTAACTACTCGGGAGGAAGAGAGAAAAACAGAAGAAAAGCAGTAAGGATCTGGTAAAAGTCAACTAAAACCTTCACGGATCTACCTGTACATTATGAACTCCATCCTGCTCTTGAAATGTGAGTCTTTGATCAAGGATATGTCTTATCTGGAAAATGTAGTCAAACCACCTACTAAATGTACGACAGTGAATCCTCATGTGAAACCATCCTCTGTAGATGACAAGGACAGCGTTATCTCCCAGGAGCACGTTCTTAACATTTAACGTGAGGAAGATGAGGGTCCCAGAGGTTGAAATTCAGACAGATAGAGGTGACAGCAGGCATAGACAGAGTCTGTGAGGAAGTCAGATATCTCTAAACCACTTCTCTTTTTTCTTTCCCATCCAGTGTTAACAGGGTCTGTCTGGTCATCACAGGGGTGGGAAATTACGAGTTCTGGTAGCCATATCCAAGGGCATTCTGTACTTTGGTTAAGATGTTCTATGCTCTTATGATAACTCAAGTCAGCTCATAAACAACTGTTCCATGAGAACAGTATACTACTATAAGTCTAACCTACACACTGGCTCTTGTGTCCCAGACTAGAGAGGGAAACAAAAATACTGCAGTTGTATGTAGCGTATAGTATGTCTGTGAATTCCTCTGGGTTGTGGTGACCATGCCCTGGAGGTGAATCTGAACCCCAACTTGTTTTGCTCCCAATTCTTCATAAAGATCTGAAAGGGATCAGCTCAACAGAAAGAAAATCATGATGACTCTCCCATCCTGCCTGACCCCAGGGTCCTGTTCCTAAGGTTTAATTAGATTTCAAAGTTAGCCTAAGGCAATGTAGAAGTCCAAGATACTATGAGAGCAAAATGGGACAGAGCAGGAATGAGGGTTCCTGAGGGAAATACTAACACATTCATCTTTTCAGATTTTAAATCATGAATCCAGAAGTTCCATTTCTCCTCTTTGGAAATAACAAAGCAGACAGGAAAGAGGCATATGGCACCTCAGGGTGACAAAGAGGCTTGCACTTCTGAAAGAAAGGAAAATTCAACTCGAAGGTGAACTTTCTGAGTTTACAATTGCCGAGTTGGATCACAAAAGCCGTTCACGTATCTTCAGTAGAGGAAATGCTCATAAGCTTCCACTCTGTATGAGATATTGGGAAGTTATGAATATTTTCAAATAAATGGTATGAACAACCAACTAAGTCTTAGCAATAAGAGTATTTAAGTTGATTAAATCGAGCTGGTACCAGGCTGACTGTTATTACTGTTATGGAGGCAGAATCTCATATCTCAGCCTGATAAAGCAGCTTCCTTCTGTGTAGAGAGTCCCAGACTTGAAGTCTGGAGATCTGAGTTTGAGCCTTAGCTTTTTTAATTGTTGTGGTCTTGACTAATCACCCCCTTTGAACTCTGTTTCCTTATCTCTATGATGAAAAGTCTACCACTTACAACCTCACAAGGTTTTCATGAGGATTAAACATATATGAGAACTCTGGGCATACTGTTGGGCACAGAGCAGCGTTCAAATGTTTTGTTTTGTCCAGGGGTTGTTTTTCTTTAACATTTGCTTAACTCACAAATCTTTGCTTAACATTAACTTGGCCTGGTTTCTGCTCCATAAACACCAGTTCATCCCAGTCTTACTTAAGCTTTAAGTTAATGTTATTCAAACTGCCACTGATATGGCAACCTTTGACATCAGCTGCGGGTGAGGGTGTGCTTTCCTAAAGGAGGGAGCTCACAAACACCAATCAACATTAGAAAATCCTTAATCTTAAGGGCAGTGCAGTGAATTAAGTCAGTATGCCAATTCTGGAGTTTATCTGAGACAACTCATTCTGAACTTGGGACTGGGTGAAAGAAAAAGCTTCGAGTGCTGACCAATTTGACATAAGATGATTTCTGTCTGCTACCACTTCACTGAACAAAGAGGATATGGTTATAATACTCCTCCTTCCTAAATCACAAATCAGGATGTGATTCCTAATATGTGTGCCCTACCAGAATGTTTGCACAGAATGTGTGGAATAAATGCTCTTAGAAAAATTCATCATGTTCTCCAGATGTATGCCATACATTAGTGAATATTTACCTCAAAAAAATGTTTTCCTCTAGAATTTCCATAGAAAAGCCATCCTCACAACAGTTGGGGTAGGGGGAGGCAAGGCAGAATGAGAAGAAAATATCAGGATCCATAGCAGAATATTAGGGAGAAAAAGACAAGAGAGACTCATCAGAACAATAGTTAAGAAGGTGAGAGATCCAAAGATGACAGGCAATTGGCAGGCTCCAGGAACTCAAGACTGATCTTTTCTGCAGGACCTGGTCAGATAAACTGTCAGGAGGAAGTCATAAAGTGGAGGAACAGCCTCTAACTAGAAAGGAAGACCGAGGGTTTTTAAAGCCTGATCAAAGTTGGAAATGCGTGGCTCCCAAAGCTGGATTACTGAGGCAGCCCCCAAATGAGATGTCTAGGCCCAGAAGCTCGAGTCAGAAGATACTTATGGTTACAAACCAGGGGAGAGTACAGGGACCAGATCCTTCCTTTTCCACTCTCCCCTGGTGGTCTCTCCTCAAAACTCCCAAGCCTGGCACTTACTTGCTATCAGAGCAAAGACATGCTGTCAGGAAAGGTTCTCATGCCATAGGGATATGCAACAGGGAGATTTCTGCACTGAGACATGTTGCTTACAACATGTGAATGAAGAGTGGCAATATGCTCTTGCATGTCCAGGTGGTAGCAGGAGGAGAAACAGACAAGAGAGATGGACCACCTCTTTCCTCGTACTGACTCTCTGAAGAATATGTACACTTTAGCCACACGGTGGCATGGCGAATCTACCCACAGCCTTTCCTAGTGTGGAGGTGGAGAGAGATAGGAAATGGAAGGAAAACAAGATCTAGAATCAGCAGGAGACTTCAGGCAAACCATCCTTGGCCTGCCACTGTCACTGACAGGAGTGATGGAAGGGAGAGACAAGAGACAGTAGAAATTACTTGACCTAGAAAAGGCAACAATCAGGCAATCCAACTTTGGGTAAACTCATCGAGATTTTCCATTGATATATTTTCCCACTTTCAGGCTAATTTTTCTAGGCCCCTGACTTTTTTTCCAACCTGAATTTTTAAAAGTCATGCTTGTCAAAAGATCAGAAGGAACAACCTAAACTCAGTCAAGACAATCCACTTAAAACAGGTTGCCTTGTATCTTCAGAAGTGTTTGTGCATTTCTACTTAGTGATAAAGGACTATATTATCATTTATTAGTGATAATGGTCCTTGTCTTACAATGGGAAAATATCAAAGACAAAAAACCTTATGAGATCCAAAAGGATAATACTGTAATGTGCTAAAGGACCATTTCTGGCCCAGGATAAGGTGAAAATCAATCTGGACACACAAAACCTCACTTGTTGAGCACCAGCACTAACACCTAGTTTAAGATCATCTTCTATATAGTGCCTAGAATAGTTCTAAGACCTTCCAGAATTCAAACCACAATACTCCTGGGGAAAAAATGCCCTGAAATATTTAAAAACCAAAAATTGAGAATATTATGCTAAGGAAAATAATTTAGTATTCAATTAATTGGGTTGGTGCTCTATTAGTCCATTCTGAAACCTTTGACTTGACAGGCAATGACCTGTTCAGCAAGAGTGGCATGACGTGCACTTTCTCAGTGCCAGTAACACACTGCGTGCTCAATACATGTTTACTGTTCAAGTGAACTGCACTGTATTCAATTTACAATTGTCTAGCAAAGTCAAACTGATTTCTTTTAAAAACAGTCTTCTATTCCAAGACACACACCAGTCCACAAAGCTCAGTGTATTCCAAAGAAATTCAATTCTATGCACAGGGATAAAAGCTAAAGATGTTAACTCTTTTCATCCAGACTACTTGGCCTCCAATCTGGAAGTCTTGGATAGAGTAAAATTCCAGGATGCTAAAGTAGATTGTTTAGCCTTCTAGAAACTAGCTACATTTATAGGAGGTGCTGGCATGGGGGAACCTTCATTAGACTAAGTGACTACAGATTAATAACCAACAATGGCAAAAACAAAATTTTAAACCAAAACAAATTAGTTTACTTAAAAAAAAACGAACTTTGAAATTTATAAAACATGCATTATCTAGGCAGGGAACACAAAGTCCAGTTTCTGACTAGATAACTAAATATAATTCCTGTTTAACCCGAGAACATGTATCATTTTACAGACACAGAATGTTAAAAAGAAAAATACAATTCAGCATCTTGGGTTTCCTGTCTTGTGCTATTAGTGTGATCACACAACAGTGAAAAACAGATTATCACAAATAGAGGTCCATATCTACCCTTTCAAATAATTTAAACAGAAAGAATAAGGGATGAACAATGTTTAAAAAGGCAATTTAGTTATAAACTATTGTGTCTGTGACTTAAAACAGACATGAGATTAAAGTCAGTTTTGTTGTTTTTACAACTGCAGGAATTTTTCTTTCAGAAAACTTTTTTTGCAGATTCCCATCTAAGAAAAAAGGGAAAGAGCTAAGATATTAACACTTTGCGTTTGTCTTTAGTTGCAAAAAAGAACAGCGAGAATACTAGCAAGGAATATCCTTTTTTTTAAAGAATATATTTGCAGTTTAAAGACTATGAAAGGGGATTTTTCTCCCTCTCCACTCCTAAACATATCACCAGTTAGAAAAAGCCAGGAATATTACACAGCGCCCCTACTCACACTTTTTTTTTTTTTTTTTTTAAAGCACAAGCTCTTTAGAAACAAAGGGTTGCATTGGCCCTCATCTCATAATGCTGTTCACGTTTGAGTTGGCCCTGCTTAGACTTTATTCTCTGATGGCAGATGAAGGGGGAAGCATCTCTGCTGCTCTGCTTTCTTTCTTTGGGCAAGTTTGCCACTAGGATGAGAAAAAGACCCAAGACACCTGACTTTCTGAAATACCATAAAATTATAAACTCCAGTCATAATTAATTTGTTTTAAGGTCTTTCAAAATGGAATTATGAATACATCTTTATAGAGACCTAAACTTTTAGCAGTAGCTTGGAGTTGAGATTTGAATAAATGCATTAGGAAAGTTGAGGAACATTCAGAATTAAGAAGTCATGAAAGTCACAGAGCTGTTTCTCAGCTTGCTTTAATGATCTCTGCTTTCTCTTTTACTTTTTAAGCAAATACTTGAGTCCACTTGTTTACACTAACAGGAGATAACCCTGCCCTTTGCTACTACAGTGGCAATGGCTAGCTTATTTTTTCATCTTAGTTTAAAAAAATAAACTCAGCTATTTTAAAGCACTTTATAAACTTTGTTCTCACAAATAATTTTACTATATTCCACAGGCAATCATACTGATCTAACAAGTGATTAGATTTGTCTTTGGTGCCCCAGTCAATTAAGACACTGCCCAATTCCAGCAGGCACAGTTATTTAATCATTGGAAAGGAACTTAAAAAACAAAAAATAGGGGCGCTTTCATGAAGTCAAATTAAAGATGCTCAAATACATAACTCACTTTTCAAAGTATGTAAGAGAAAACCAGGAATCCGTTTTGCTTGGGAAGAGTTCAGTCTGATCTTCAGTGACACAGTTTCTCGCAGGGGTTCGCCCTGTCATTAAGTGCACACAGCTGCACTGGACAGATTTCTGACGGGGTTCTTTTTCTGTTATACTTAACAATACTAACTGGCTCACAATGCACACTGCCAAATGCACTGTTATTAGTTTTTAAATAATTGGTTGAACAGGGAATCACTAATTAGAACCCAACCCTCTGAAATAACAGTTTAATGAAATTCACTCTTGCGGCATAAGAAAATACAACATCTTGGCAGAAAACATTTAAGGGTCAGCTCAGTGGAACTGATATGACGGCCTTCTTTTTGGAGATTGTGTATAGCTGACCAGAAGCCTAGAAAACACTGAAGACTAAACACATTGGGGATTGCTGTTGTTGGTTTTGTTGTTGTGGTGTTACTATTTCCACTCACCAGCTCGAAGGGGTCGTGGAACTCCCCCAACAAAGATAGTTTTTCTGGGGTCCAAAGGCTGTGAACCATCCATTACAAAGTCACTGTCACTTAGGTTCCATGGTCGAATTTGCACCTGAAAAAAAGTCGTTTACTTGGTCCTTACTTCATTTCCATTAACCCCAAATGAGAATAAGGTGACTAAAGATAAACCCACTGATTTGTGCATTGTACAACATACACAACCCAAACAAAATCCAGTTATTAGTTAATGTAATCTCTAGACATATGCTGTGAAACCTTCAGAAACCACCTGTGGTTTTAAAAAAGGGTAGTCTTTTATAGATAAGAGTCTGGGTTTTGAATAAGATCCATTTTAACACGTTAAACTGTTCATAACCTGTCACATTATAGCACTTAGCTTTTTAAGAGCTCACCTAAAGAGGGAACAGGAACTTTTAGAATATTTTCTAAAAATTATCTATATGTCTGGCTTTTAAATTATCACCCCCTAAAATGAAAACATTTATCTTTCAGCAATATGATTTAACACAGTTTAACACTTATCAAGTTAGCACACAATTACCAGCAATATCAAATACTGAAGGTCACAGAGTTATCTACTTTTGATTGATCTGATTTTCCTAAATAAGTCCAGTAAAATAAAAGTAAGTCTAGAAATTCAAGTAAATTTTCGAAGAGTAAGAAAAGAAATCTCTATGACATATTTCTTTCTATTTGGTAATATCTCTTCACTGGGACTCTGACTCCCTGCCATAGTTTATACTATGTTATCCTTATCGTATAAAATACTTCACCAGAATCATAAGCTTAAAACATATTCTTTTCAATTCATAACTGAACTATCAGAGAATAGCTTAAAACAAAACCACCACCAAAAAACCCTCTTATACAGAAAGGCCAGTTTCAGCAAGGCCTGAAAACCACCTGGCCACACGCTCCAGCAGGCCCGTTGTCAAAGCGAAGAAACAAGCACTGGTTTCTAAGGAACATGCCTCTCCTTTCGCCTCATTGATTAGGATAGGAAACAAAACAGCTGAATTTTAACTTCCTTAGTATCAACACAATGTTTCACTTTTCCCATTGCTCAACCATCAACACTTTAATGCAAGGAAATATATATGACAATTTTTTATGTGGCTTGCCTTATATATTCAGTAGTTCTTCTATTTCAAAGATAAATCTGCCAATGACACTTTCAAAACACCTTGAATCAACTCCAAGACTGGCACTGCTCATTAGAAACAGGCTACACATTCGTTACGACTGTTACAAAATGTACCCCACACACAACTTTTGGAGCTTTTATGACACAGTTGCCTTCACCAGTTACTGGAAGCCATAAAATCTCCACATGGGGGGAAAAGAAAATCTAGTTCTTTCCTTGTAAAATTTGGTCTGTTTGTCTAAATTATCAATCCCTTGATAGTTACCACAAAGACAGATTCACCAATACAATAAAACGTAACTTTCAAATGCCTTCATGAGGGCTCATTATTAATGTTTAACTAAAAACACAGTCTCCTGACACCAAGAAAAAGGATTCTAATGTCAACACACAAAAGACAGGGCAAATCTTTTTCTGTACGGAGCCCTTTTTTCTTCTAGTCTCATCCCTAATAAAGTAGTTAAGGTAGCTTCAGGATCTGGTAATTCTATTTACTTTATGATAATTAAGTTCAATCATATGGCTCACAAATAAAAACAATTCATGTGTAATATCCATAGTGTTCTGGTTTCATTTAATCAGAAGTACAGAAAATGACGCCTCACACAATAGCTGGAGGTTGCTGCTGCTTCAAAGAATTCTGCAGAAGATCTCAAATCCACCTGCTGAGAGGCTTGACTGCTGCCTCTTCTTCCCTCTAACACCCTCCCCACCCCTTCATTACATCACACACAACCCATTCCCTTACCCTATTCTTGGGAAAAATACAGGAAGAAGACTAGGGAGACAGTAATGATTAACTGTATTCACAAAACCCACATTTCCCAGCTGCCATCACAAAACAGCTCCTCAAAGCTCACGCCACTGCAAATTCAGAGAAATGTCAACACAGGCCAACATCAGCACACTCTACGTGCTAAGCAAGAAATACTGTGGTACTGTTTGCACTGCGAAGTTTCATTCACACTTTAGTTTCTTTCTGAAATATAAGACCATTCTTACTCAGGAATGTTCTCCATCTTCTAAGGTTTATTCTCAGACCTCAGGGTCTAATATTCACGTTCTATCTTTCTGACTTACTCTTTGAATACATTCTCTGGTCCCAAGACACACATACACACACACAAACACACAAACACATAGGTTTCTCTACTCTTTTAGTCCCATACTTTGTAAGCTGACTCAAATATTTTGTAGAAAGGAATACAGTATAAATAAAATAACTTTTTACTATCTTTATTTCTTTAATAATTGTTTTTGAGAAATGTTGAAATTAGACCTCTATCTTAATTCAACACAAATTTCCGCTGCCAAAACAACTTTTACATCCACAGTGATTACTCTGTGTGTGTGTGTGTGTATGTCTTTGTATAACAATTCTTCTACTATGTTGTCAAACAGGCTATATACGCTGGGCAGTAAAAGCCTTAACAACCTAAGGAAAAGATAAGGCTGTCACCAGAATGGTGAAGATTACTTTAAATGAAACTGACACGGTTCCAATACCACTTCCTGAAGAAACCTGATCACATTTGGTTACAAAGGTGACTCCAGGAAGAGGCTATCTGGCAGACAGCACCCACGAGCCATTTGGCCACGCCACAACCTCACAGGGTTACACAACACAGAACCTCTGTAGGGCCAGACAGGTAGCACAAACATGTCAGGTTACCAGGACAACAGTTAGTAGGCAGGCAGTGACGCTATAGAGTAAATCAGTCCTTTTATTTTGTTTTATATTAGAGTTGATGAACAATGTTGTATTAGTTTCAGGTGTACAGCAAAGTGATTCAGTTATACATATATGCGGGTATCTATTCTTTTTCAAATTCTCTTCCCATTTAGGTTGTTATAGAATATTGAGCTGAGTTCCCTGTGCTATATATATAGTAGGCCCTTGTTGGTTATCTATTTTAAATATAGCAGTGTTAAACCACTCCTTTTAAAGGAAGCAGACACTTCTCTCAGCTAGTATTTATCATTTGCGAATGTATTGTCAGATTTCCCATTTCTCAAAAATAGCTAGACATTCAGATTTTTATGTGAAACTCCAAGATTTCTCAATGTTTGGAATTCATTCAAATGTGAAAGTCACTTGTACAGGCTAGACAAAATTAACTGCAGGCCAGATCATTTCTGTGGGCTCCAGCCTGTGATCTCTGGTTAGAAAGGTTTAGTTACCACACAATTCACAAAGGAATATTTTGTTCCATAAGCACTTATGAGAGAAAATATTAATACAAAAATGGTTTTCCCTTAGTTTCAGTTTCTTTTTTAAGCATGTATTCTGATGGAAGTTCTGGTAAGGACCATAAACCTTCTAGCTGAATTATTAGTCTTCTAAATTTTTATCTTCTGATTTAATAATTGGCTTTGTATAACTATTTATCTCCAAAGGCAAAATTTTTTAAGGATAAAGGCAAAAACCAAACATAAAGATTGATAGCATAAATATATGAATTTATACCATAAAGTGACTTCAACAGCTTTCAAGAAATCTAAAACAACTTAATACGTAACAGCAACAGTTAGTACTGAGTTCAAAATGGGTCATAAAGCAGTGGAGACAACTTGCAAAATGAACAATGCATTTGTCTCAGGAACTGCTAACGAACATACAGTGTAGTGGTGATTCAAGAAATTTTGCAAAGGAGATGAGAGCCTTAAAGATGAGGAGCATAGTGGCTGGCCATCGGAAGTTAACAATGACCAACTGAGAGCAATCATCAAAGCTGATCCTCTTACAATTATATGAGAAGTTGCCGAAAAACTTAAAGTTGACCGTTTTATGGTCATTCAGTATTTGAAGCAAATTAGAAAAGTGAAAAGGCTCTATTAGTGGGTACCTCATGAGCTGACTGGAAATCAAAAAAATTGTCGTTTTTGAAGTGTCATCTTCTTCTATTCTATGCAACAACAATGAACCATTTCTTGATTGAATTGTAATGTGTGATGAAAAGTGGATTTTATATGACAGGTGGTGACGACCAGATCAGTGGCTGGCCTGAGAAGAAGCTCCAAAGCACTCCCCAAAGCCAAACTTGAACCCTAAAAAGGTCATGGTCACTGTTTGGTGGTTTGTTGCCAGTCTGATCCACTACAGCTTTCTGAATCCTGGCAAAACCATTACATCTGAAAAGTATGCTCACCAGTTGACGAGATGGACTGAAAAGTGCAATGCCTGCAGCCAGCACTGGTCAATACAGAGGGCCCAATGCCTGAATGCACATCACACAGCCAACACTTCAGAAGTTGAACGAATTGGGCTACAAAGTTTTGCCTCATCCACTATATTCACCTGACCTCTTCCCAATCAACTACCACTTTCTTCAAACAACTTGGCAACTTTTTGCAGGGAAAACACCTGTACAACCAGCAGGAGGCAGAAAATGCTTTCCAAGAGTTCACTGAATCCCGAAGCATGGATTTTTATTCTATGGGAATAAGCAAATGTATTTCTCATTGGCAAAAATGTTTTGACTGTAATGGTTCCTGTTTTGATTAACAAAGATGTGCTTAAACCTAGTTATAGTGATTTAAAATTCACAGTCCGCAAGCACAATTATGTTTGTACCAACCTAATAACTTAAATTTCATTTTATTTAAAACAGAGTCATTAATAGGGATAAGATTAGGCTAAGTCCTAGGGGGAAAAACTTAAGAAATATCATACAGGTCATTTATTTTGATAGGATGCTATAACAATATTTCCTAAAAAGAAAATGTCATTGAAAATTTGCAAAAGCCTCTAAGTTAAACAAAAAATGCATTTCTATAGTATCTTTAATAACAGGATAAGAACAGTTTTAGCAAGAACAGTTTTAAACACAAGTCTTAGGGCTTCAAGTTCATGACCAAGTCTCCCTATAGCTCTGGAACTCTCTCAGTTCAGACCACTATTTAGAATTTAGACATGACCTTGGTGGGCTATGGTCCATGGAGGTCGCAAAAAGTCAGACACAACTGTGTGACTAAGCACACACTACCAATAAATAATGCTATCTTGAGCTCACTTTGCAAATCTCATCCTATACCTGCTCTGGTCCTCTCCTTAGGTTACAAATACCTACCACTTGAACGGTTCTACTGTGTGGTGCCTTCCTTTTCATTTGCGGGGCTCAAGGCAGCTCCAAAGTGCAACCAAACTGTTCAGAGTCAACAGTGCAACCTGGTGGTCAGTTTAGGAAATTACCTGACCAAACCCCTCTTTCAGGCCATTTATTCTCTCCCACAAATTACCCATAAAGCTTATATTTCAGCATCCCCCCAACCCGGCCCCATTTCCTTTTTCCTCTTTTCAATACCCTTCAAACTCCTACTCAAGCTCTTCAGGAAAATGTCTCCATTTTTCTCTCCCTAATCCTACAATCCTTTTAATCGACATGAATCAGAAAAACAACAGTGCAGAACCATCAGGACTGCTCTCCCCAGTAAGCAGCATCCCAGCTCTCCTGACAGCCAGGATGAGTCAGCTAAACCTAGGTCTGTGGTCATACAGCTGCAACAGCTCAGCTGTAGTGGTAATGAACCCAAACCCACCCCAGCTGTCAGCAGTTCTATTTTAAGCATCACAGACCTCACAGAATGACTGGAGTGCCCCATAGTATCACAGATAAGCTAGTCTGTGGTTTGTGAGGCATCTTTATCTCATCCACGGTGCAAGGGGTTGTTTTATTATTATGACCACTATAAAACTAAAGAGTCATAACGGCAATAATTGTGGTTAAGACTCTTCAAAGTATTTTTGTATTTGGTATCTTATCTCAACCTAATTTTTACCACATAATGCCCTAACAAACAGCTCAGCCACCTTTGAGGAGTTTCGGTGCTACCTATTATTCTCAAATACTGTCCTCCACCCAATGGAGAGGAAAAGGAAATGCCCTCCCTGTATCTTCTACAGTTAAGTGGCCAGAAAGGACTTAATAGCTGCTCAGAGTCATTGGCCTTGATATGACTCCCGTACTCTGGGCAGGTCTGGGGCCACCAGGCAGAACTCCACTGGGACTCAAAGAAAATGAAGATTATTCCTCAGACACCAACAGGTTGCCAGCCCTGGAGAACCTCAGCAAAATAGCCAGGATTCTTCCTAGACAGGAACCCAAAAGTAATCCCGGGAAATTCTCTTACACTCTCCTACGATGCTCCAAGGCCCACCAGCAGTGTCAGGAAATAGTGCAGGTACAAGACGGAAACTGCTGCCATCTTTGCCAAGCTGCACAGCCTGATGCACAGAAACCACAGGCTCCACTGGGACCTGCAGTTACTGCTGAACAATTCAATTGCCCTTTGTAGAGCCAAGAGTCGGACACAACTGAGTGACTTCACTTTCACTTTTCACTTGCATGCATTGGAGAAGGAAATGGCACCCCACTCCAGTGTTCTTGCCTGGAGAATCCCAGGGACAGGGGAGCCTGGTGGGCTGCCATCTATGGGGTCGCGCAGAGTCGGACACGACTGAAGCGACTTAGCAGCATACTGTTTCATAAGGGCACCCAGTACAAAAATAGAGCATGCATAAACTGTGCCCCCAAAATGGTAATGTACACCTTCTTGCTCTATACTTGATATAATATAGCCATTATCAATTAGATGATATGATTAATATCTGGACTTAACATTCATAAGATTCAAGGAAACACCTTCCTGCTACAGGTTTTGCAGACTCCCTCAGGAACACCTACATGTGTGTTAGTCACTCAGTTGAGTCCGACTCTTTGAGACCCCCATGGACTACAGCTCTCCAGGCTCCTCTGTCCATGGAGTTCTCCAGGCAAGAATACTGGACTGGGTTGCCATGCCCTTCTCCAGGAGATCTTCCCAACGTAGGGACTGAACCCGGGTCTCCTGCATTGCAGGCAGATTCTTTACCATCTGAGCCACCAGGGAAGCCCCCAGGGACTCCTGATCATTTTGCTGTTTGGCTCCCCTGCCCAACTACTGTCTATAATACTTCCATCATAGCACCTTGACTCCTTACTCCACTTACTGTTACATGGCTACTTCTCTCCATTGGACTCCAGGGGCCTCTAAGGCTGAGACCACTTCTCTGTGTGGGTCCCGACTGCTCAGCACAGTAGCCAAGCCTTAGTGAGTGCTCTGAGCTCTTCAGTATAATGGTGAATTAATGAAGGTTTTCCCAAGGGGCAGACAGTGGTGCTGTAAGAACCTGTCCAACAGCTGTCCCTCTATAGCTGCCTAATCACTCTCCTCACTCCACCAAAAGCTACCTTCCAGAGACATGGAATTATTGTACGTCCGCTCACCAGTGGGTGCCCCAGGGCTTGGGCCTAATTTGTGAAAATTTCTGATGCCACCAGGGGACCCACTCAGTGATCAGAATTACCTAGTGCTTGTCACCATTTCTGATGTTCACACATCACTTAGAAAGTATAAGCATAACAGATGATTTCCTTTTGAAAGAAAGGAGAAACTAGCACTTTTGAGCATACACTGTCCCACTGTGCTAGGCATTTTACACACACCGTCACATTGAAACTCACCATAACTGTTATGCTATAAAATTATCCCTACTTTAAAGACAAAGAAACCTGTCAGTGTGAAACCAACTCAGGACTGAAACAGGTTTCTCTGACCCCAAGTCTCTCTTTCTGCTGCAATGATGTCGTGTGCCTGCAAGGCTCCCTGTCCTCCAAGCCACTGGCCACCAGCTCTGCTTCGCAAGAGTTTCCTTCAAAAGTCAAAATACATTTTCATTTGTGAGCGATTAATCTCTCTCCTTTCCAATCTCATATGGCCTGTTCTCAATGCATTAAGAAATGACCCATGGACTCTTCTTAAAGCTAACAGAACTAGCAGTTAGAAAAGCTCGAAAATGATTTAACAATGAAGCTGGCACTACAGTCAGCTATTTTAACTTCTAGGTTCATAGCCTCAGGCACTCGTACTCTGCAGCCAGACAATTTTGTCCAACGTCTACATAAATGTGTATTTTCGGCTCCATGGTGCTAGGGCAAGGATGTTGTCCCTGGCATGCTGTTCACTAAAACTCTTGAGAGGAATGTACACATAAAAGCTCAAGTTACCTAAGTTTTTCCTGGGACGAAGCCTACTCTTTGAGCGAGCTTCACGGAATACTAATTCCACCAGAATCTTCACAAGTATAATCCCCAGAGAGGTATATAATATGCTGGGTTAAACAATCTTACACACATTTATTTATTGAAAAACTCCTTAGAACTTTAATATATCAATGTTTCCCAAATGTTCTTGGCTATGGAATCTTTAATTAAAGGAGAAAGTGGATATAAAATCTACAAAAGTGCCCAGTAAGCAATACCTGTTATTATTAAGAGCAAACCTTCTTCTGTCAGTGATCCTTTCAAGAGATCAGTGTGTGATGAGACAAGTGTTCTTCAGAACACACTTTGGAAAACACTGAATACAGTCCTTTAGGGGATGGGGTTGGCTATTTCATCCCCTGGTTACTATCTTGTACACTGGAACTGCAGCATCTTTTAGGCTTTTCTAGAAAGGAATAACAACTTCCAAAGACTTAAGCACTACGAAACTCTGGACCCCTTTGCAAATTCAGAGATTCAGGGAGGAAAAAAAAAAAAAAAGGACTTATGAATAGGAAGTACTTCTGTCAGTGTAGAGGAGGAATTCTTTCTTTGGAGAAATTCTTATGATGGGAGGTGCCCAAATCAGGAATTTACCCTGAGGACCCAAGGAACAAATAAATAAATCAAGATCAGAGTGCTGCAGATTTCCAAGGTTGAGATAGTACACAAAACCAGATTTGATTGAGTCACGATAAAATTATTGTCTTAGGAAGTAGTAGGTGGGGAATGAAAGAGTTTGAGCAAATATACCAAAACCCAAGGACTGAGGCCATCAATCAAGATTTCCCAATTAAATTTCCCTCTATTCCCTTCATACATTGGTGTTCCATCTGAAGTGTTCTGCATTCATACCACACAATTTCTCATTTCTGTGTTCGTACTGTTAAGTTTCTCCAAAATGTCTATTCCCCGACATCTCCACACTTCTGGTCAATCTCCAAACTCCCTTCATCCTTTAAAGCCCCATTTAAGTGACACTTCATCCAAGAAGCTTTCTTTCATCACTCATGGTACATATGAATTGTTCAAAATAATTAATCTACATTTTATCTTCATCGTAGTCATTATTTTTATTAATTTGACAAATATCTGAGAACCTTTTATGCACCAGGCTCCATAAATTTGTGTATTTACACATTTTTTTTTAATCTACTCATTATACTATTAAGCTTTTGAACACTTGTTTTTATGTCTGATTCAAAGTATTCTGATTCACAGTAACCAACACTAAGGCCTTGTCCCTAGTAGGCACTCAAATATGGTTTGAAGGGAAAAAGGAGGGCACAGCATTTTTTAAAGTTATATGTGGGCTGGAGATAGCTATAATAGAAGGTATGATTCACTATAGGATGGTGCAGTGATCAGAGAAGGCTTCATAAAAGAGATGACATTTGAGAGGAGTCTGAAAATAAGGGTAGGAATTAGAAATTGAAATGGGGGCAGAAATACTTTAGTTAATTGGAATATGGGGTTCAGGAGGAAAGCAGAAAAAGTTAAGGTTGGAAAAAAATTTGAAGTCAGACTAGAAAAGTGTTAAATCCTAGGCAAAATAATCCTGGTTGTTTTTGTAACTTAAAAAAGTGACTAAAAAATTCTAGAGATTCCTCTGATATATAAATGCGAGTAGGAGACACTGGAACGATAGATTAGGTAGAATTAAAACTTAAAGAAATAAACCAGTTTCTATTTCCAGTTTCCTTTCTCCACCATTTGTTTTTCAATTTTTGTCTTTCTAGTTTTAAGTGGATGGCCTGAACAATACCCTGAAGAACTGACCTTATATAAGCACACATCAGTTTGGTAAGACAGTTTTAAAAATATATAGCAATGTCGATCCGTCATGTTTTAGGAAATTTATAAATTGTGATTGTGCTATAAATTTTAAGGAGGAACAATTAAGAAACTTCTCTGACACTCCTTTGGTGTTTGCTATCCCATATCTCAGGCCAAAGTGCTCCATAAGTTAAGAACCATGACGTCTTCCTCCTCATCTCCTTTTCAGGGTTACTGTTTTCAGCCCCTCCATCTGTTAGACCCTCCTAGGTTTCTTCTTCTATCAGTCGGCTGTCTTGAACCTTGAGGTTCAGCCTATTTATACATTCAAAAAGTAGAGTCCCCGTAACAAGAGGGACCACTGTCACAGTGTCTGCCTGCTTCACTGGAAGCACAGACAAGGACACAGCTGTCCTCAGGGATGCCTGGGACATGTGAGCTATGGAACTGCTCTTGCCAGAGGAGGGGAAGAACAAACACAAATCTAGAGACTGTGCAATTACTCCTGCTCTTGCCAATTTGTCTTTCATTCTTTAAGACTGAGGGATCCTCTACTCTATACTCTGTAATGGACTACATGGGCAAAGAATCCGAGAAGAGTGAATATATGTATATGTAAACCGATTCACTTTGCCATACTCCTGATACTAATACAACATTGTAAATCAACTATACTCCAAAAAAACTATTAAAAAAAAAAAAGACTGAGCAGTCAATTATCAGGCCATAAATACAGTTTCTTTTGCCATCTTTCAGGATCAGACCTAAATATAGAGTAGTCTGAGTGGAGTCATTTAATGAAAGGTAATCACTGACCAGAAATAGAACTACCTGAAATCCACTAATTATAGATTCATTTGAGTTAAAAAACAAACACAATCTTAGAAAGGGTAAGTAAGGGGAAAGCTTTTTATCAGGCACTGTATTAGGAAAACCATTTGATTAACCTAATCCACACAAAGGAAGCGGGAGGCTGATTTGTGGAGAAGGGAGAGGGCAAGGATAGAAAATCTGTGAGATCACTCTGGAACACGGTGTATATTTCTAAGGAGAAATTCAGGGAGGACTGGAGAGAACTAAACAACAGAATGAGGGCACTAAGAACCTGAAAGGCGGCCAAGCTAAAAAGTAGGAAAAGCAGGAGAGAGTCACAGCTCTGGTCTGGTGAGTGACCTCTAGAAGCTGACCTTACCTCAAGCTATTGCCCAGGTCCTCATTTACTCCCAAAGGTTCAACCCAGCTCTCACTTTCTGTGGGAGCATCCAAGATGAGGTGGAATGTACTGAAATCTGGGCAGGGGGAGGGGGGTGGAAATGGGGGGAAGTGTGGCCACATAAGGCTGGGAGTGGAAGATGCGGCGCTAAAGCCAAGAAAGAGAAGGTTTCAAAAATGGAGCCAAAGAGCCGGAACCCAAAATGGGATCCAGTTCATTAGAATTACAGGCATTTGGGGACTTCCATGTTTCCCATGCTAAGTTTTATTTAAATTGCTTATGCTGGAAATTCTGAGTATGCCTGGGTCAAAGAAATACGTGATCAGCGGCCACCGTTCAGAACTCACCAAGCTCCAATAAAACTGCTTCATTTGAGCTCAGAAAACGGAAACTGCAATAAGGCAGAAATTCGTAGAGACACAAACAATGGAAGTTAGTTTCCCTATAAACATTTCCAAAACAGATAATTACACTATTTAATTTCAAAAGTCCTTCATACCAAGGGTAATATGCATGTTTGGCATGAAAATATTCAACAGTAATAGTGCTGCCTCCATACCACCTCTGCTCATCCCCTCTCACAGGGACATCCAGTCCTGGTGTGAGCTTTCCCTGGTCAAGCACACGATCCGTCTCCTCCTGCACAGCCAGGGACACGGCCCTGCTACGGTACATAAGCTCCATCTGCTCATCTCCAGGCTCCTCCCCTCAATCCATCAGTTTCTTCACCTCCTATGGGTGTAACTCTCTCAGTATGTACCTCTACCTCTCTGTCATTTGATAGATACAAACACATCTCAAATCCCCGTGTACAGTGTACAATCAACCCCACCTCAACACTGCCGAGCTCACCCTCACACCTCTTCCGCTGATGTGTCAGTGGCAGACTCTCTGAAGGGTGACCATTTCCCCCTGACATCTGACCCTGCCAAATTGCGCTCAGTCTGTCTAATTTCATATTACTCCAAATAGGTTTACAAGTTACTGCAGCTTTCTTATTATTATCTCAGAAGAAACACACTCCCATTCCAGTCAGTCTCCATGTCTCCCTCAACACAGCCTCTCCATGCTGTTTAAATTAAGACCAAAGTTAACAAAGGCTCCCTACTCTTTTTCCCAACCTACTATTTTCTACTGTTTTTCTGTATAGCTACCTGAATAGCTACCCTATCCAATGTTGTTTACTGCTGTTATAGAAACTGGATAATGGCCCTAGAAATTGAAAATTACAGAGGTACTTTCAAACTTGCTAAAATCCTTGCCTCTTCTTCTGCATCAATCATTGTGACATGACCCAGGGTTCCCTTTCCTTAGTAACTCGCTCTTTGGCTTTACATGCTGCCTTCTCCCACTTACAGATGGCCAGTCCTGGCATCATTCTTCTGCAAACAATTATAAACCCTGTTCTAGAGTCACTGTTTTTTTCAAAAGATGTTGTCAGTAGATAAGCTCTGATCTCGCTCTCCCCAGTCCTCTAGCACCATGTAGGACTAGCAGCACTGTTTGGGCAAGTACCCAACCTCATCAGAGGCTTTTACATACTTTTTCCTCTTATCTGAGCCTCTCAACATCCCAGAGAGGAACTCTTGGTCTTCTCATTTTATCAGTGAGGAAACCAAGTCACAGCAAGGATTAGGTGACTTTATGCAGTCAAGCAGATATTTAAATGCTAGAATCAAGACTCAAACTGGGAGCTTTACATCCGACCACAACTCCTTCCCCTACATGTTTCTGAGAGTAAACCTTGCTGTTAACCAAGCCCACACCTCTGGTTAAGCCTTACAGGGGATGCTGCAGGGCCCGTGGTAAACATGTGCCTTACCCCTTAGTCCACGCTACTGTTTTCACTCTATTTCCCACTCCGAGCATCAGGCCTTGACACACAAGTCTCACCCCTCTCCCAACCGCTTCAGGGATCACTATATTGTTGTTTAGTCACCAAGTCGTGACCGACTCTTTGCGACCCAGTGGACTGCAGCACGCCAGACCTCCCTATCCCTCCTCACCTCCTGGAGTCTACTTCTGCTGTATTATTCAAGTTTTTTATTCTGCCCTGAACAGTCTTGCCTCTTTTCCACTGATATCCCCTCTGTCAGGAGAAAGGAAGTAGTCTTCCTTTCTCACCCAGTGACTTATTCACTCACACTCTTTGGCTCAGAAACCACAGACTCAATCACAAATTCTGTAGAAGTGTGCATTATTTACGGCTTTGGGTCCATGTTCTCCATCTTTCCCCTCCCCTTCTCTGTTTGAAGCTATCCACTCTAGAGTGTAAGCCCCTGGCCCAGAAGGCTCTATTTAGCCAGCTGTGGGTACCACCCAGCACAAAGCTTTGCATTCAAAGGCACATAAACATCGAAGATTTTGATCTTTTATTTTTAAAAAATAAATAAATCACTCCTGCTCTTGATCTGAAATAATGACAGAAACCAGCTGCCAAAACCACTAAGGGCATTATTTACCTCAATTCAGAGTTTCTCAATAGGAATTAGCTTAAAAGAACTGTAAAGTGAAAGACAAGGGCACATTTGTTTACATGTAGTCTCAAAGGTATAAAACCAAAAACTGAGAAATTTGTTATTAGTTCCCCGTCAGCAGCAGTCCAGCACTACAGCATAGCGAGGTCACCCTGGGTAAGAGGATCCTAGCTCCCAGTATTCTCATGACAAGGGGAAGGTGACCAGCTATTCTGATTGCATACATGCTCTGGAAAAGCAACAGCTGGCTGCAAGTTACTTACTGGTTTATCCTTGATGGTGGGGCTTGACACACACAGGTACAGTTTCCCATCTTCCTCTAGGCAGGCGTCTATCAAAGCTTGTACCGAGCTCTCTTCCTGGAACAGCAGAAAGGCATAGCCTTGGGGAGACAAAAACAAAAGGGTGGGGGGAGGAATTAGTAAATTAAACTCCAAGTACCAACTAAAAACTCATCTATTGTTTCACTTTGGTAAGTTCTTACTAAAACCTAAGAACCTGAAGTGGGACACAGGGAAGAAATAGTCCCTGAGACCCTCATGTGCCAGGCACTCTATTAGATACTCATAAATTTTACCTTGATTTCTAAAATGACTCAGGGAAGCAAGTTCAAGTCACATCTATGGAGTTTTCATTATATAGTTTGGTCAACTTTAACGAGGGTTGGACACAACTTAGTGACTCAACAACAAGAGGTTCACCACTGGCCTGAGCCACAGCCACTCTTGAAACAAGCATCACCCGGCCTCCAATTTCCATAAAGCTCTAGGCTTGACACGTGCTTCAACCTGGATGTGTGCTGAAGACACTATGCTAACTGAAAGGAGCCAAGCACAAAATACTATATATTTTATGGAATGCCCAGTACAGGCAAATCTATAGAGACAAAAATAGATTAGTGGTCTACCATCCAGGGCTGGGGGAGTGGAGGGAATAGATACTGTGTTTCTTCTGGGAATGATGAAAATCTGCTAAAATTGATTATGCTGGTGACTGCATAACTCTGTTAACATACTGGAAACCACTGAACCGTACGTTTTAAATGGGTGAACTGAGAATTATATCTCAACCAAAGTTGTCAAAAAAAACAAAAGAAGCTCAACAATAGGCTAGTGTTGTCTTTATATGTCATATCTGATGGTGATGCTCTGTTTCTTCAAGGATATTCTCCTGCCTCACAGCTGAGTACATGATCTGCAAACACGGACATGAGCTGCAGGATGTCCATGGACATGCTGAGCTTTGTCCCATTCAGTAAGATTTACTGAGCAACTGTTACAAATGACACACAATCTACGGATTATGAGGAATAGTGAGAGAAACAGACTAAGTTCTAGCTGTCTGGAGACTTACACGGTAGAAGAAACAGACTTTAAAACAACTAACTACTTGCTACAAAGCTGAGGGAGATAAATGGAAATATAAAGTACTGTGGGAGCCCAGACAAGCAAGGAAGCTGACTTGAGAGAATCAGCAAAGACGTCCAAGAGGACAACAGGTGTTGAAGGGGCGAGCTCTGGGCACACGCTGCCTCACTGGCAGCTAAGCAAAGGTCCATCGTGAGTTAATCTAAGCTTGAGTTCAACTGTCTGACCTCTCTACAATCCCTTTAGCTTTGCTAAGTTTCTCAGCTGTCACCTCTACTCCCCGTCCTGCTAGTGACCTCAAAGGAAATCATCAGAAATAAGGCCCTCCCCTGGCACTCTGAGGGCCGGAAAGATGTAAGTGGCGAAGAAGGATAAGAACAACCACACTCAGAAGCTTCTCACACAACAGAGAGGCTCATCGCCTGGCCTAGACGCAAAGCTCTCTGGAGTCCTGAGCAGCATGTGATGACAGAGGCGGTGGACAATGAATAATGGGTGCTCTTTATCTTCTCCTCCAACTCCTCAT
This sequence comes from Bos grunniens, assembly GCF_055505025.1. Taxonomy (NCBI): domain Eukaryota; kingdom Metazoa; phylum Chordata; class Mammalia; order Artiodactyla; family Bovidae; genus Bos; species Bos grunniens. Next base: position 13,985,532 of record NC_141190.1, read on the forward strand.
CTACGATACAGAGCATCCAAGGAAACACAACAGGAGAAAGATCAACCATGAGGCAGCACACCAGGAGTGGCCAACACAACAGGCAGACGACAGGATGCAAGGGAAAGCACCAAGCCCACAGGAATGGGTATGGAGCCACAAGAATGAGACTGCCGGCATGGCAGGACCCAGAGTTGTTTCCTGGGCTTCGCTTCCAGGCTGGATGGGCTAAAGAATTCAGCAGGTGGCCAGGCAAGAACAATAGAACTTAACTGAAAAACCAGAAAGGATAATACATCATTTCTTCATACCCTCTCTCTTTTGGAAATAATATTAAATGATTACCAAGCCCCAGGGAATCTATTAAAAGTTCAGTGTTTTCATTTCATGTGAGAACATTAATTAAACTTGCCAAGGACAGTATTAAAGGTCAGTGGGTTAAAAAATGCAAAGATCACAGAGAGGAGGTCTCGGCACGTCTTCTCAAATCTCCTGCCTCACCAAATTAAATCTTGGTGCAAATCTTCCATAAAGATCCTGAGAGGCATACTGAACATCCTGTTTTTGGAGAGGACCCTGTCTGCGCACAGTAAATGCATCAGGCACATCAAAAAGGCCTAGGGATGGACAGCTCAGTGCACTAGCTGAGCTAGCTCCTTGCCTCTGCAGGGCCATGGAGCTGGCTGCACCTTTCCTGTACATTGCTGCCTGCCTCCTACAATCTTCTGCATCACATCCCACACTGGGTTCAACTTGGGCATCAGAGGAAAGGGAGGCTATCACCCCATAGCAGCTGAGTAGCCACCACAAGAGTGCACAGATTTTTCACTCAGGCCTGTTTCACAGCCATAAATGTCAACACTGGTGGTGGACAGAGTAAAAACAACTGGGAATCACAAGTAAAAGCCTGCTACAAATGTTATTACCAAGAAAAAGATCTACAACTTCTTTTCCTTTCCCAGAGAATATGCCATAATACTTTACCGATTTCTTCAGAATGGCTCTTTTACAACAAATGATCTCTACTCCCTGAAGCTGCTACTCTCAGTAATGCTACTCTCAGACATTCTCTTAGCACCACAGAGAAGGGGTGTAACTCAAGTGCAGCCAACCCTGCCTCCTACCCCAGGCCTTTCAACCAAAGTAAAATTCAGAGAAACCCCAACAAACCCATGAAAACAACTTTATGAGACATTCACCTACTAAAACACTTTCTGATATCTCAAGGTCAACCAAACCCAGGTGACAACAGAAGTCAGGGGATTAAAAAAAAACCAGGAAGGAAGAAAACTTCAAACACATTCCCCTTTTGATCTTCAGAAATTTGAGGTCAAAGCAAACAAAGCAGAAAAAGATGCCTTCAAGAATGATAAGGTCAACATGAGATGGAAATTAAATCAATGATTTACTGAAAGGCAAATTCCACATGGTACTGGAGACAGAGCTCTGGATTAGGGAGTCAGCACGCCTAGACTGGGGTCCTAGTCCTCACACTTACTAGCTGTGTAGTAATAATAGTAGCTAACATTTATTGAGCATCTGCTATGCACCAGGTGCTGTTTCTAAGTGCCTTATGTGTATTAACTTGTTTCATCTTCACAACACTCTGTGAGGCAAGCACTACTTTAAATTCTGTTTTACAGTTAAAGAAACTTGAAGAGGGACTTCTCTGGTGTACAGTGGATAAGAATCTGCCTGCCAATGCAGAGGACACAGGTTTGATCCTTGGTCTGGGACGATTCCACATGCTGCTGAGCAGCTAAGCCCCTGTGCCACAAAGACTAAGCCCATGCTCTAGAGCCCTTGAAAGGTAACTACTGGAGCCTGAGTCCCACCACATACTGTACTCCACAGCAAGAGAGGCCACTGCAATGAGAAGCCTCTGCGCCCTAATGAAGAGTAGCCCCCCCACAGCAACGAAGACCCAGAGCAACCGGAAAGAAAGAAAGGAAACCTGAAGAGTGATTAAGTGACTTGTTTGATGGTGACTGTTCCAATACCCAGTTAAGTGGTGAAATCATGGACTAGAATGCTAAAGTTTAGGAATCTTGTCTCTTTTATCTGTAAAATGAAGAAAGTAGTTATTTGTCCCGATTATCTTACAGAGTCATCTCTGTAGATGACATATGTAAGGTGCTTTGAAAACTAGGATATTGTGCAAGTGTCAATTTTTCTTTTATTGCATCTTCAGTTACTTTTGTTATGTAAACTGTTCTAAATATTTATTTATTTTGGCTGTTCCAGGTCTTAGCTATGGCCTGTGGGATCTAGTTCCCTAATCAGGGACTGAACCCGGTCCCCCTACATTGGGAGCAGGGAGTCCTAGCCACTGGACCACCAGGGAAGTAAGTCCCTGTGATACGTAAAATTAAACTGAGTCCTGCATACGGTCTCATTATAAAAATCAGAGTTCAGATGAATGAGATATACTCTCTTCTTTGCATTTGTAAGCATTTGGTGAATAAAGGGAAGTAATCTAAATACTAAAGGAAAACCTTAAAGGTTTTTGAATAACAGCTTGAATATTACCGTAAACAAACAATAAGGTAACTGAATATTTGCTTTCGTATATTATTAGCCAGTCTTATCAGGAGACAGAATGATCCAATATGGTACTATTTGTTGATTTTAATACAGTCTTTAAATAAAAGCCTATTATACCTAAAAATCAAACTCCTGAAACTGTCACAATGATGGCAGGTTCTTCTGTTAGTTTGGTTTGAAAGGTGTTAAGAAAAAAAAACTTGGCCTCAAAATTATAACTCCCTCCATCTTCCCGTGCCATCTGAGCCAGCCAAGAGATTATAGGATTATAAAATTCAAGTTTCAGAAATGGTGACCTTCTTACCCAAGTACCTATGAAGTGTGATGAGCTATGGGAGGCCCTCAACTCAGAGCCAGTCTGTGGGTGGAAATCTGGGCTCTGAGGAAGCAGTAGGAACTCCTGGCATGGTCACCATCCCCACCCTGGGTTATGGGCAGAACGGGTGGCAGGAAATGGCTTGCTTTCCCACTAGGGCCAAAGAGGCTGGGGAGGAAGAGGAGGACTGTGAGGGATTTGGGGACAAGCCTGAACTGACCAACGTGCTTCTCTGGGGAAACAGGTATGGCGTGAGGGCAGGGACTTAAGAGGATAATTCCATTTTGTTTGGCCAGGCTTTTGAAGGATAAATTAAAAAAAATTTCCCCCTTAACACCTGAGAACACATTACCACAATCTCCAAAATGTCCTTGGCTACCTTTCAAAAACAAAGCTTCCTAAGTTCCTGAATACATAATTTTTCATGTTACATTTTTTTATATTTGATCCCTAGCACAAGTAACAGTCACCACCAACTTTACCACCACAAACACCAGTTATTAAGTGCTTACAATACAGGATCTGCTTTGCTAAAAATAAACACTTTACCTCACAGTAATTCTGAAGTAAATACAGTTGTTGTTATTATTACCATTTTACAGATGAGGAAAACTGAAGCTCTGAGAGGTTATGGGATACCTCAGATTAAAACCTAGAGATTAAATTTGGGATTGAAACTTAGGTCAGCTTCCAGTGGCCTCATTCTTTACCCATTAACTTGTATTGTCTCACCTAAAAATGATGACATAAATATTTTAATACCATTAGCAAACAAGTACTTGCCTATTTATTATTTGTCACTTTTGCGACAGTGATCATTCGACAGTGGTTTAGTGGCAGGAAGTGGTCACCTGTGCTTTAGTCCTACAATTTAAGGTCTATGCAGATACATCCATCCTAGAGCGCACAAAAACTATATTAAGAAGAGCTTATAAAACCAAACAATCTCAGCTAAAAAAAAAAAAAAAAAAAAAAACTCTATTAAGAAGAGTTAAAACGATGAATTTCAAAATAATCAGAAGAAGTTTAGTTTTATTTAGGTCAACCAAATTTTCATATTTAGTAAAGACTTATCAGTTTTCAATGTATTTTTAGGTAACAGAATGAAGGCTCTTGAGGGAGTTAAACAGCAGATCTCACTAAATGAGATTTTAATAAAATGAACATCATCCTCACAGTAATCATCAACTTACGCAAGAATCTTCAGTGGATGTTAAAACCATTGGGTAAGTTTGGGAAGAGATACAAGTTACTTATGCAATCTTAAGGTATCACATCAAAGACTAATTAGTATTTGCAAAGGGACAAAAAGGTTCTTTCACAAAGGAAGAACCTGGCCAACAACACCATAACCAAATGATCACACTGAGCGTCACCAACAACAGGGCCCACTGACCTTAATGTGCCTCTCGTATTATGTCCTTGGTGCAGCATGTCACCGCTAACAGTGTTTCCCCTGCATCTCATTATAAGGAAATAACCGATCATTCAAATTAAGTGATAGTCCACAGAGCATCCAACATAAGCCCACCAAAAGACACAAAAGACAAAAGGCCTAGGAAACTGTCTAAATTATAGAAGACTAAAGAGATATGACAACTAAATGTATGGCAACACTTTGACCGGATCTTGGATTTTTTTAAAAAAAGAAAAAATTCTAAAGGACATGACTAAAACAATCTGGATACCTCTTGCTCTCAGAAGATATGGGCAAGTATTTAGAGGTGACAGTCTTAATGTCTACAATTTACTCTCAAACGATTCATCAAAAAACACAGGGGCTTTCCTGGTGGCTCAGTGGTAAAGAATCTGCTGGCCAGTGCAGGAGACATGGGTTTGATCCCTGATCCAGAAAGATTCCACATGTTGTGGAACAACTAAGCCCATGAGCCACAACTACTGAGCTTGTGCTCTAGAGCCCAGAAGCCACAACTACTGAAGCCTTTGCACCCTAAAGCCCGTGCTCCGTAAAGCCACTGCAACGAGAAGCCCGCACATGGCACCTGGAGAGCAGCCTCAGATCTCCGCAACCAGACAAAGCCCACACAGCAGGGAAGACCCAGAGAAGCCAAAAACAAACAAATAAATATAGGTGGATATACATACACAGGCTTCCCTGGTGGCTCAGCCAGTAAAGAATCTGCCTGCAATGCAGGAGACCCAGGTTTGATCCCTGCGTCAGGAAGATCCCCTGGAAATGGGAACGGCAACCCACTCTAGTATTCTTGACTGGAGAATTCTATGGACAGAGGAGCCTGGCAGGCTATAGCCCACGGGATTGCAAACTTGGACACAACTGAGCAACTAACACTTTCACATACATACACTTACACATACTGACATGAAAAAAGAAAAAGCAAATGAAGCAAAATGCTAACAATTGTGAATCTAGAGGAAGGCTATATAGGCGTTCACTGTACTCTTATACTTTTTGTAGGCTTTTAAATTTTTCAAAATAAAAATTTGTGGAAAAAAACTAGAACCACAAGGTCCTTCTGGCAAAGAGGGTAATATACTCTCTCAATCTCTAAAGAAGTGTGTGATCTTTTGAAAGACCTAATATTTCTTAAAATCAACTAACGTTCTTAGTGATTTATATGTTTAAGTTATCAACTACAATGGTTTGGAAACAATTCCAACTTGCACAGCTGTGCCCTGAGCTGCAGCTGCATTCAGAAAATGGTGACCGATCAGGGCGGGCCAGTTTCTGGTGAGAGGAAATCAGTACCAGAAGGAAGGATCCAAGGTCTGGACAGAGAGAGAGCTCACACCCTGCACAGAACCCAGGCTCCCTGATTTCCTGTGACCTTCCTAGAGAGACCTGAAGGACACCTCTCCAGCCAGAGCTGTGTGAGTTCAGACGTTTTCTGGCACAGGGAGTCTGCTCCAAACATTCTCCCTGACCTTGGCTTTCAGGTCAGAGGACCTATTTGGTTTGCTTCAGGAGTCTTTGCCTTTGGATTCAATTCAACAGAACCAAAAATGTTTAGGAAGTTTCAAGGTAGGACACTAGGCACTAAAGCTATGAAGATAAATAAGCCAAGAAAGAAATCCTGCCCTGGAGAAACTCAACCTGTAAATAAGTGACTAAGGAACACAAGAAAATTGTTAAGATTGGGGTTATATCGAAGAAGACACTGAGGAGAAACAAATATAGCAGAGAGGCCCAAACATCAGGAAAGCCATACTGTAAAGGGCATATCCGGGCTGGACGATAATTGCTTTTCTAGGAAGGCAGGGCAGTCCAAGTTCAGGAAACAGCACAGGCCAAGACTTGGAAGGGTCAAAGGATTGACTTCTTTGGAAACCAGGGAATAGAGTTTATTAGTTAAGAGTATGTGATTGCGGGTGGCAGGTGAGAAAGGATGAAGCAGTTCATCACCCCTGCCTGCTGCCTGGAGAGCATGGTAGATCTCTGAAGTGGATTCCTTATTCATCCCCATCTTGCATGAGAACATCTGATCTCCAAGATGTACTGAACACTCACTATGCACCCTAGGCAATGCAGGGGAATTCTAGCATGAGCAAATCCTTGTACTCCAGAAATTTATAAACCAGTACATGAAGATCATGAAGAATAAGTATCAAGAAAACTCTAACCTAGGAACAATGCATTCAGGGTTCTTAGAAGTATTTTCTAAAATGTATTTTAAAAAGTTGGACTTCATAGAAGGAAGACAGATCTTTCAGTGAAGAAGACATGGAGGAAGAAACCAGGGAAGACTTTCTGTCGGTGGTGGCATAGGAGACAAGTCTTCCATGAAAAACTGGAGGAGGACATTCCAAGGGAAGGATTTAGCCTAATTAAGATGCAGAGATGGCTCAGCAGGTACTGCCCATGGATTCCTAAACACTTCCCTGAGATTTGGAACCAAACATAGTTCTTTGGCTATCTTTGCTACATAGAGCTGAGGGGAAAACATTTTGGTTCAAGCCTGTTTTGTGTTTTCTATTACACTAGTAACCGTTGCTTGGTGGGCTTGCTGCTTGGCAGGAGGTGTGGAGGAAGGGGAGAGAGGACAAGAAAAGTCTGATGGGTAGTGAACCACCTCAGAACTGCCAGTCTGCTTCCTGTGTTCTTAGTAAAGTCCTGCAGTCCAGGGCAGTGACCTGGGGCATTCGGGCTTAAAGTCTGTTGTGTTTACATAACCACACATTCCCTATATAAAGAGGTCCTTGTGAAGTCTGCCAAATCTGTCAGTTCTAGTCACAGTCAGTTCCAACAAGCACCTGACCAAGAAAACTGAGATCAGACTAGGGGTGTGGGAAGGAACTGGTCAAACTAGTTGGGCAGTTTTATTTTTACTGAGCAACATATTTTCAACTGGGGGAAGGACACTAATATTATTTAACCTCTACGAAACTGATGCATATGTACACTGTCTCATATAATCCTTTTAATAATAATAAATAGTATTAATTCAGATGAGTAAACTGAGGTTCAGGGATTAAATAACTTGCTCAAGGTCATCTAGCTGGTAACTGCTGGTGCCCATGACTGAGTCCACAAATATCTAGTTCCTGCTCCACTGCTTGTTGTTCTGTCTCATTAGACAATTGGCAAATTCTCCACTGTAACCCAGGAGACACTTCCCTGCAGATGAAGCTTTAGTCCGACCCTGCTTGTACCCTGCCTGAACTTTGACAATCTAATTTCTCCTCCGTGCACTTTAACACTGCTCTGATGAGTTCTTAACGCTGCTGCCAAGAGGTTTTCTTGGTGTCACGGCTTCCCTTTCTCAAGATGAAGTCTATCTGTTCTATTTTGGAAGACAACCCAAGTCTGTGCTCTCAGCTTTCAAGATGTTTCCCGAGATCCTCCCAGTCAGCTTCCCATTCTGAACTCTTTCAAATGACACATCCTCTCTTGGGCTCGCTGGCTGACGGTCTTAGCCCTACCCCAACTCCTGTCAGCAAGTCCTGCGCCAAGCCACACCCTCTTCTAAAACATTCTCTCTGCCTCAGCCTACCAAATTTGCACCTGGCATTTGGGTTCCTACATTTCACTGTCTCCAAAACAAAGTTCTCATCGGACTTAACTCTGGCTTCTCCAAATTTAAAAAACATTGCCCCTTCCCAGCACCTCTGCCTGGGGATAGCACAACAGGTCCTGCTAAGACAGAGGGCACGGTGTCTCTGTTAGTCAAGTGGCTACTTGGCTTTGTTCCATGGTCTGTACATTCCTACTGCCTGTTTCTTTCTATACAGTCTCTCAAATTATTAATGTTTTAAAATCAAACACTAACTCTTACATCTGTAATACAATGCAAAAGAAAGAGGTATTTAATGGAACAGTTTAAACTGAGGGTGTGCTAGGCTGTTAAAAGCAACAATATAACTGCTCCATCTGTCAAAACAGGACAAAACAGAACAAAAAGCCCACTCCTGCTGCTCTGCAATTTCCGTATTTTTTATAAGAAAATTAATCCTGAGAATGAAAATTCTATCAATTAAATATTAACAAAGGGTTCATAATTCATCAAAGACTATGAGTTTTATAAGCCAGGAACTATGCTAAAAAAAAAAAAAAAAAAGGCCAAGTATTACTCAAAAGCTTACAAACTGCAAAAGGTTAAGTACAGGCTAAAACTCCATTAGGTTCCCAACTTGATCAGTTTATGTAACTCAGAAGGTGGAAAAACTTGGAATCTGGGCCTAAAACAACACTGAATTATTTCCATCCAAGTTACGCTACAAGGAAAAAAAATGTGAAGTTTGAAAACTTTCCTTTCAAAAGCCAGATTTAGACAAACTGAAGGAAAAAGGAATGAGATGCTGTGAGTCCAGCCCACTGCAGCTTCACAATGACCTATTTTGCCCTTTTCAAGGAGAGCTCTCTTTCCTATTCCTTAAACAGCAGCTGCTTACCTAGTCAGCTCAAAGTCAATGTGAATCCTACGTGGCCGGGTTTATGCCAGGTTCACAAACTATGTTGGTATTGTGTAAACTTCCACGACTGCATGACCTTGGTCACAAGGACTAGCAGTTAAGTCAGCTTGACCAGTGTGGAGAAAATACACAATCAGCAGAAATGCCGCTTAGAAGTACATACTTTATCCAAAGTGGGCAAGAGTCAGAGAGCAAGGCCCACGGGTCACTCTTGCATAAACATGCATGACTGTCACTGTTCCATCTACCTGGTTGTGCACCTGAACTGCTGGGGCCGACGCTGGCTTTCGTGTGGGCTGAGGATGCCAGCACCACCGACGTCTCAACACAGTTTCAGAGCCATGTGGCCAACTGCCTGTCCAACATCTGCAGCTGGCTGCTGGCCTTGCCTTTGCCCCAGAGGTCTCTGCCAGCAGGGGTAGTGCAACTGTGCTCACTGCCCAGAAGATGCCAACTCCTCTCCCTGGCCTCAGCCCCACCACAGGAGGTGAGACTGTTGGCAGCATGGGGAGCAGCTGCTTGGTACAGAACCAGGGGCAGAGGCTGAAGGTAGGCAGACTTTTTTTGTCGCTCCAGTAATAGCAACTTTGGATGTGGGCTATTCTCCCAAGAGGTGATGAGGGAGGTTATGAGAAACACATATACTGTCACAAAAGTTTGCTATGCCCAACCTAATCTTCCCACATGCACAGCACCATGCTCAAGGAAGCAGAACTATGCCATTTGCTTTGTTTTATTTTTTATTAAGCACTCAAGGATTCTACGGAGAAGGCAACGGCAACCCACTCCAGTACTCTTGCATGGAAAATCCCATGGACAGAGGAGCCTGGTGGGCTGCAGTCCATGGGGTCGCGAAGAGTCGGATACGACTGAGTGACTTCACTTTGACTTTTCACTTTCATGCATTGGAGAAGGAAATGGCAGCCCACTCCAGTGTTCTTGCCTGGAGAATCCCAGGGACGGGGGAGCCTGCTGGGCTGCCGTCTATGGGGTCACAGAGAGTCGGACATGACTGAAGCAACAACAGCAGCAGCAGCAAGGATTCTAAGGTCATTACCATTAGGATGGCCTATGTCACAGCAAGGGGTTAAAAGATGAACTGAACTGATCAGATTCCCTCTCTCCGGACTCCAACTAGAAATATGAAATCAATTTGCCCCCTGGAAGCACAGAAAGGAGCACATATGCAGAGAAGAGCTGACTCATGATGATGCGGAACATTACAAGGAAGAATTAATAGTGCCTACTGTTCAAATCCCTGCAGCCTGCCACCCCCGAGCACAGTCTCCATGACACCTGGTTGTATCATGGCTCCTATTTTGGGGCTTTCCTTGTTCCTCATAACCATAACCTTAATTTGAAGGAGCACAAATGAACTCTCTGATCCTTGCAGTCAAAGACCTTGCCTACAGAGCAATGCACTCACGTGCAGAAACAGCGTGGCATCACCCAAGAGGCAGGATCTTCTGGTTAAGCTACAGCTAAAGGGCAGCTCAGACCTATAGCCTTCACCTAAACCAGCTCTTTGGAAATATCCTCAGCTAGTTAAGTGTGACCAACAGAAGAGAAGAACTCAGGAAAAAGCCAAGGATCACTTTCAGTTTTAAATAGCTATGAAAGCGTGACCATGGATCATATAGCTTAAGTTGCTAAGTTTTATATAAAATCCAGCCTTCCAAATAATAGCATAAGTTATCAGACTATATACTTTAGGTCTATTTACCCTTCCCACAAATTACACACCCTAGCAAAACAAAAACTACTTTTTTTGATAATTCACCAGGTGAAATAGTATATACTACTGGTCAGCCAGGTTCAAGTCTATCTAATAAGAGCTGTGTGCTCTTAGCAAAAGACACATCACGTCTTTGAGTCCCAGCTTAAAATAAAGGCTGGATTAGAATGAGATGCTCTTTAGGGCAGCTCTAACATCTGATGGACTCTGCTTCTCTCTGCACAAGTAATGAACTCATCATTCGCAAAGATAAAATCCACTCATTGAGCAAATATCTGAGGGCTAGCCACTGACGCAGGTGTGTAAGGTACTGAGTATAGAGCAGAGAACAAAATCCCTGGTCTTATCAAATTTACACTCCAAGGTGGAAAACAAAAAAACACATACAATTTTTTTTTCAGGTTGTGATAAGTATACCTTATCACAAGGAAAAATAAATAGTGAGGGTGGAAAATAAAAATAAAATGAGAGTGAGGACTAGACAGCAAGAGAAGAGAGGGGCTGCTATTTGAGATACGGAAGTCAGGAAAGATCTCTCTGTGAAGGTGACATTTCAGCAGAGTCTGTCTATGGGAAGAGAGGAGCAATCCATTTAGAAATCTGGGTCAAGACGGTTTCAGACAAAAGGAAGTTTCAGACAAAAGACTAAGACCCTGAGAAGACTTTGTGTACTTCAAGGAAGAGCAAAGAAGTCAGTGTGGCCAGAGAAGGTAAGGCAGAAAATGACTGGAGATGATGTCAAAAAATACCCAAGATTCAACAGACGAAGAGGACCCAAGAGGAAAAGGTTTAAACTTCAAGTACAAGAGTCAAATCAATGTGCTTTCTGGCTTCTGTAGGGGTCCATTACATTCCAAACACATAGGCAAAAAGGTAAGTCCACAACTGCAATGTACCATTCATCTGACTTAAAACTAAGCAAAAAAATGTGCTGCAGATGTCCAAATTAGCATAAACTTCATAAAGAAAATTGGTTTGGGAAGCCATGTGATATCAAATCCGGAGTCATTAGGACTTTCATTTCTTTCAACTCTGGTTAAGCTTCTGCTGCAAATTTATCCTAAAGAAGAATCATACGAAAGGATATATTAACAGAAGCATTATTTATAATAGCCTACATGACCAACAAGCAAGTAAATTATGGTGTAATAATAGGTGAGGCAGCTACTTAAAAAATAAGAAAATTAAGCAGAAACATGGGAGGAAGGAGAATAAAAAACTGTAACTCTGCTATTATTATACTCCCACAAAAAAGATATATATGAATAAAGACTGGATGGAAACAAAAACGATGACAGTGGCTCTGCTAAGGAGGCAGAATTATTCTTTTTCCTTATAGAATAACACTTATTCACTGCAAAACAGATTGCTTTCTACTTCATTACAATACTAAGGCCTTGAATTAGGATAACAACAGAAATTACTATGATCCTGTACTTGACAAGAGAGCCACACGCATCTCTACTCCATGAAGGACTGCTCAGTAACCCTAGCGTATCTGCTGGTGCTGACTGTTGTTGCTCGAAGCTTCTTTCCTTTAGCCGCCATGGTCACAGACACAACACCAGTCCTTCACTCCACTTCATCTCTATTGCCATGGCCTCTTTCTTTCTGGTTCCTGACAGAACTTACTCATGGCTTTTCACTTTCTTCTCCCTCCTCTCTATAAACTTGACTCTCAAGAGATGTGTACCTGCAGCTTCAGACTCTTCCCAAACTCCCCAGCCACAATGTCAAGTGCCCGTGAGGAATTTCCTCTCAGATAAGATGTGAGGACATACCAAACTCTGCATGTTTTTAATCAGATCAACACCACACCAAACTGGTTTTCTCTCTGTTGACTGTCCTACATTCAACAGTGCCAATTCTCCCGTTCAGTGGGCCTATCTTTTAACACGTGATGGTGAACAAATTACACTCTTCTGATTTCTTACTCTTTAACATGGGGCTAATAAGGGCGCCTATCTTGTGGAGTTTAAAATAAGATTAAGCACAGAAAATAGTAACCCACTCACTGCCTAGCTGACAACAAGTCCTTAATAAACATTTGCCATCCTAATTATCATTATTCTAGCCCCCAGAATAATTATCATTATCTTACCTCTTTTATCCCTGTCTAGCTTTTAAGACTCAGTTCTTGCACAGCCCACCTGTGCCCCTGCCATGGAAGTGTGAAGTCTTAACCCCTGCAGCACCAGGGAAGTCCCCAGCCCATGATAATCTATTCCTCCTCTGGATGCCTAGGATTTTCTTTTACTCATTTGTCATTAACCATAAGTTGATCTGTATTTTCTTTAATAAAAATAACATCACTCATAAACCTACTGTATGCCAGGATGATTTTAAGTACTACACATGGATTCATCCATTTTAGTCCTCATCACAACTTTATGAAGTAGGTACTCATATTACCTCTCTTTTACAGGTGGTGCAACTAAGGAATAGAAAGGCTGAACATCATGCTTAAGGTCATACAACTAAGAGGTGGGATAGCCCAGCAAGTCTAGTTCCCAAATTCATGGTCTTTACCATTACTTAATGTTTCACATCTGTGTTCTCACGTCTCCTCTGAAAAACTGCAGTCTTCTCAAAAACAAGAATGGTTTCTTCTCTAGATGCCCCACAAGGCCGGAGAGTATAGACTCTTCCACAGACAGACGGGCAACAAATATTAGATGGATTGATAATCTCAATGTTACCTGATCATCTGCACCGGGACGCAGGCCCCCTATCGCACTTATTCTGTTCTCTCACCATCCACTTGTAGTAACTATCTTCGAATTACCTTAGCAACCAAGCTACCTACATAGTGATGTTGATTAGCATTTTGTATGAATGCAGGGATTGGTTCATGTGCTAACATTTGGGAGAACCTCTCTTTCCAGCACTCACAATTTCAACTCTGCTATTTCAGAACTAAAAAGCATGAGGATGCAATGTCAGGAAAATTCCTCAATATTCTGATTAGCTGAATCTCTTTTCATCATCAAGAGCCAAATGCAGAAAACACAAAGCAAGACTTTGCTTTAGTTTTATCAGTAACTATTTGGAAGTATGTTAAATTGATATTTCTATTTGACCCAACTCCATTCTGTCTTTACCCCAAACACCACAGAAATGCCTTTATATCTACTCTCTCTGGGAGACTAGAACAATTGAGGGAAGGGAAAAAAACTGTATTTCTTTCCAAGGCTTTCTTCTGCATCATTTTCTCCTTCATCACAACATTCCAACCACACTTCCTTCATTTCTTCAAAGGAAATAAAGCCCTTTTCTCACTATTTCCCACATGGTATTCCTCTGGTTGAAAATAGCTTCCCTACACTTTCTAGCTAACTCCTCAATAATCAGTTCTACCTAATCCCTGTTTTCTCAAAGAAACTCTATATCCTCAGTCTAAACTGAAGTCCTCTTTTTAAAAGTCACTGCATTCTCCATTTTTCCTTCAGAGAACTATTGTAGTTTGTAACTGTGTTATTTTATGATTTCCCCCAGAGGACTCTAAAGTTCAGAAGGTCTGAGAACACATCATGAAGACACAATATGCCTTCCATGCTTTCTTCCTTCCATGTTCTCAGAGGTGCTCTGGAGAACACCAAGCAATGACCTGCTTGTGGCCCACACACAAACTGTTCCAAAGGGTTCTGCATATCCTCAAAGAGGTGATCAAATGCCTCAGTGGCTTTGTGCTGTTGAGAACCCCAGTCTCCATCCCCTCTCACTCTGCTGGCCCAACAACACTTAAGAGAACAGCTGACGTATGTGGTCGCTGATTCTTTACATATATATTAAGCTCTCCATAGTTCAATGAAATGGCCATGGTTTGACAAACTGTACTCCAAATCTGTACAGGCATACCTGCTGGATACACGAATGATTCTGTTTATTTCACTAGGCACACATGTTCTAAGAAAAAAACAGAAGGACTTCATAGTGTATGGTTCTTATTTTCCTCTTATGTACACGTAAGCCTAAAGCATAAAGCCAAAGAAACTGTGCCTAATGGCCAAGCTGCAGGGACCTAAGAAAAGTATAACTGACAAGAGGAGTATTACCAAAAAAGCACTGACCTGAATCAAAACCCGAGGAATTCAAAGAAAAGCAGAAACAGCACGAGGGGGCATTATTAACAAGGCACAAAACAGTTTGGAATAAACTACTTAGGTGTCCCCAGTGTTCAAAGCAATGGGCATGGAATCTCAAAGCTACTTCAACCTTGGACTAACACCAAATTTCTTTAGGTCCTTCCAAAATAGGTCAACCTTCAGACTTTGGCTGAGAGCAAAACACAACAGGAGCCAAAAGTTTAATAATTATTTCTCCTCCTTGACCCCAAAATCACCAGAGAGGCAAGCTGCTCTCTGAGGATGCAAGCCTGAGGACCAAAATCAGGGGATCCAGATTCTCTGCTTGGCCTGGCTCTCACTAGTCCATCTCAACACTTAACCTCAGTCATAAAATAAGGGCAACTTCTCTAATGTCCTATAATTCTATGTTATTGTGCTGTTAAATAGGAAGGGCACCCAAACCATGGAGAGTTCACAGAGCTGCTGAGCTCTATACTGCTCATACCAACCCAAATGTTTTCTCTTTAACTCTCAGAGACAAATTTAAGCGGGATGTTGCGGAGATGATGCATGTACCAAAAAGGCAGACAAGAATAATGGTGGTCCATTATGCATAAAATATGAGTAGAGATGTGAAAATATTTAGTTTGGAAAAGAGAAGAGAAGACTTGAAGGGAACTGATCGTCCTTGATGTACCCAAAAACATGTCACAACAATGACTTACTCTGTTTTACTTTATTGGACACGACTGACCAATGGGTAAAGACTGTATGACCATATACATGCTTATTTTCACTGTTACTTTTACAGTGATCATCTCCAACAGAAGAACAAAATTTAATAATCAGTTATGTCTACATAGACTTCCTCTGAAATAAATGCCTCCTTTGTCACTGGATGTCTCAGAAGGTAAACAATTCTCTGGGCTACAGAAGTCAATAAACTTTCTGCAAAGAGATTTGAGGGCCACACAGAGTCTCTATTACCTATTCTTCTCTGTGTATGTGTTTTTACAACACTTAAAAACATAAAAACCATCTTGAGCTCACAGGCGAAACAAAGTGAGTTTGTTGACTCATGTTCTACAGGTGTGCTGCCCAATAAATATGAGTCACACATGTAATTTAAAATTTTCCAATATCTACATTTACAAAGCTAAAAATCAGAAACAGGTGAAGTTAATTTTAATATATTTTAATCCAATATACCAAAAAAACTATCATTGTAACATGTAAACAAAATTACTAATGAAATCCTTTACCTTTTTAAAAAATAAGTCTTTGAAATTCAGTGTAGAGAAACAAGAGAGATGACCTTTCAACCAATACTGAATTCTAATGATTCAAATCAATAAGGAAAAAAAGGAACTGTCAATAAATGACAGCTGGGACAGCAGGCATACTACCTGGAAAAACAAAGGTGGATCTTTTCTTGTTCCTTACTCCATTATCAATTCCAGACAGAAATGAAATGTCAATGAAATAAAGTAAAATAATAAATTCAAAATGCCAGAAAGGATGCTATTTTAACCATTCAGATTGGCAAACATTGAAAAAGAGCCATATCTTCAGACCGTCAACAGAACAAATTTTCACAAATTAGGTACTACCAGTCCATGGGGTTGCTAAAAATTGGACATGACTGAGCAACTTCACTTTCACTTTTTACTTTCATGCATTAGAGAAGGAAATGGCAACCCACTCCAGTGTTCTTGCCTGGAGAATCCCAGGGATGGGAGAGCCTGGTGGGCTGCCGTCTATGGGGTCGCACAGAGTCAGACACGACTGAAGTGACTCGGCAGCAGCAGCAGTGGAATATAAATGTGTATGATTTGTTAAGGGAAGCTTGGCAGTATGTATAAACATGTACCTCACTTCTGCAAATTCACCCTAAGATGTCATTAGAAAAAAGCAAAAAAATAAAGCCACAAGGATATTCACTGAAGCAGCATCCATGAGAAAAAACAACTGAAAGCAACTTAAATGTCCTCAATTTAGTTCAGTTCAGTCACTCAGTTGTGTCCGACTCTTTGTGACCCCATGAATCGCAGCACGCCAGGCCTCCCTGTCCATCACCAACTCCCGGAGCTTGCTCAAACTCATGTCCGTCGAGCTGGTGATGCCATCAGCCATCTCATCCTCTGTCGTCCCCTTCTCCTCCTGCCCCCAATCCCTCCCAGCATCAGAGTCTTTTCCAATGAGTCAACTCTTCGCATGAGGTGGCCAAAGTATTAGAATTTCAGCTTTAGCAGTCGGACACGACTGAGCGACTGATCTGATCTTCCAATGAACACCCAGGACTGATCTCCTCTAGAAGGGACTGGTTGGATCTCCTTGCAGTCCAAGGGACTCTCAAGAGTCTTCTCCAACACCACAGTTCAAAAGCATCAATTCTTCGGCGCTCAGCTTTCTTCACAGTCCAACTCTCACATCCACACATGACCACTGGAAAAACCATAGCCTCGACTAGACGGACCTTTGTTGGCAAAGTAATGTCTCTGCTTTTCAATATGCTATCTAGGTTGGTCATAACTTTCCTTCCAATGAGTAAGCGTCTTTCAATTTCATGGCTGCATTCACCATCTGCAGTGATTTTGGAGCCCAGAAAAATAAAGTCTGACACCGTTTCCACTGTTTGCCCATCTATTTCCCATGAAGTGCTGGGACCAGAAGCCATGATCTTAGTTTTCTGAATGTTGAGCTTTAAGCCAACTTTTTCACTCTCCTCTTTCAATAGGACTGACTAAATAAAACAAGGTCATTAAGGATAATGTAAATTTCTTATAGAAAGATGTTGACATTGCTGGGGGGAAATGAAGGTTATTAAATATTAGCATATATACTGTGATCCCAATTATGTAAAATTTTAAATTTCATATAAATGTATGTATGCATAAAGAGATATAAGAAAGATATTTAATAAAATGTATACATTTAATAAAATGATCATCTCTGACAGAGGTATATTTGGGTTAATTTTATTTGGACATGATCATAGATGTGCTTATTTTCATTTTTATTTTTCACAATGATCATTCTGCACCTTTTATCCCAGAATCATTTTTATAACCTTCTCAGAATGATTTTTTTTCAACCAGCACTCTTAAAAATATCTCTTACACATGTCTAAAGCACAATAGTGTTGGTTGTTTATAAGATGTGTTTGAAATTTAATTTTAAGAATAAATACATACTCAGTCTCAGGGAGGCAGAGGGAAGGTATCTTTTATACATGTCATTTTATAGAGTGTATCACATGCACCACAGCATGATGGATACATTCTTTCCCTAAAATGACAGCTGCCTTCATTCACATGTGCAACTAGTACTCTCAGGAACATCTTTTTATACATGTGACTTTACAGAGTGTATTACATGCAGCGCAGTGAGATGAACTCATTCATTCACTGAAATACCAGGATTCTGACTCAACGAACCATTAAGCATTGTTAAAAACATGTTTTAAATATTTCTTTAGTGTCAATATATGCACCACAAAGTGAATACATTCCTTCACTGAAATAATCAGCATGATGATTTTTATCTTTTTAGACTAATATAAAACTTATTTTTAATTTTAAAAAATTACTGGAGAGGATTAACAGAAGAAAGTTAAAAGCAAATAACCTTATATTTAGTGAATAAATTATTTTCATAGAAATACAGTGGGGAGAAGTACAGGTGACAAATCTAATAAACCAGAGATAAAAGGAAGCCTCCTGCCATTTCTAGGCTAAGCTATAATTCAATTCCTGTACAAGGCACAAGAAGGACAGGTATTTAGACTCCATCTTCTTGCGGTGAGTACTGTTACACAATAACACACATCAAAGCCCAATTCCTTAGAGATGAAGGACATCCTTGAAACATGCAGACCATAACACAAGAAGAAAACTTTCTCTGTAGCTCAAAACACTCTTCAATATAAATGTTGGAACATACCCAGAATTAATACCATCAGAAAAGTTACCTAGATTCCACAAAACGATAAACTAAAGTGATATATTTTTCATGCCCTCATAAACCATCAAAAAAGCCTACCAAAAGTAAGGAAAGCAAGGTCATGGAAAGGGAAGCAAGGTCATGCTACTTTGCCCTCTACCCATCACCAGGCTAAGTCACTTAAGACACAGTCATGGATAAAGGTAATTTGACATAATGTCAGTCTTCTATCACTAGCTGTTCCAAGTTTGGGGTTTTATAAGATCTATAAAACTACAGGGCTAGGGCTACAAATAAAATTTTATTCAAAATAATCTTCTCCATTGTTGACAATCCTCAAAACCCTAGATCTTTTCTTCCAATTAATGAAAAGTTAGCCAAGGCTCCTTCACAGCAGACTCACAGGATCTCATTGTCAATAAAAGTAGATGCCCTGAAACAATCAGTACGCTCCTGGGGGAACTGTCTCCAAGACAATCAACATTAAAATGATTTCTTATTGGGGGGAAAAGTCAAAAGCTATTTCCAGAGTTAAAATGATGCATTTTATTGAACTATCACGCTAGTTCTCCAACCGGCGAACAGTGCAGACATTTTAAGCGCATTACCTTTAGGAGGAAAATACGACTTGCTTTCAGCTTTGTGAGGCCAGTCTACCACAAGAGGTCCAAACCTGCGAAAGCTGGCAGTGATCTCATCTACAAAACAGAGAAGGAATGTTAGCAGAAGAGAAAAACATACTGTAGACAGAATAGCATCAAACATATCTTTTTATTTGAAAATATTTTTTGAGAGCTGTTTTCTAAAGCATTCTTTACAGAAGTCAAATTTATTAAGTGAAATACCACTGTTGGGGGTACATTTGGTTATCTACTATCAACCATGCAGAACGTGTTTCAAACTATAATTCATTTCCCTTCACTTTCACTAAGCCTGATATAAAGAATCTGGAAGAAAAAAAAAATCTGACATTAGCAAAGGTGACTACTCTGTCAAAGAAAAAGGGGACTGTAAAGATAGGAATGTTCTCTGTTTTTAGGAAAAAAAAGGCAAAATACACAAAATATTTAAAATACATTTCTACTTATGTGAAGTAATCTGAGATTATTAATCTCAGATTATTATTATTGATATAAGATTCTTTTAGAAATAGATACTATTCTTTTGGTGAGGAGCAGGGACAATAAGTGACTTAAGGGTAAGAAAAAACTAAAAGCCAATGGCCTCTTTCTCTTACACGTATCTACCACATATCCTATAAAGAAAACATTTCAAAAGTTATAGCTTAACAGACTTATCTTTACCTTCTGACTTTTGATTCAAAGCAGAAGGTTGTAACAGAGGTCCTAATCAGTTTTAAGCTGCCACTCTCTCAGGACAGGGAAGCCTGGTGTGCTGCAGTCCATGGGGTCGCAATGAGTCAGACATGACTGAGCGACTAAACAACAGCCATGACCAAAAACTTTGTCTTAAAGAAAAATCCAAGGGGTTTTTCATTAACAGGTATCTCTATAGATGAGATTAACACTAGTCAAAGAATAGTTTAGAGAAAAATGAGCCCTCAGCTGTGTATAACTTCAAAGCAGTAAGCCTAAAGTAAAACCATTTCTCTCATTATGAAAAAAAGAAAATCATGATAAATTAAGAGAAATGTTATAGCTTGAATAACACTGGCAAAACAATTGTTTTAACAATATTTTTAAAGCAGATCCAAAGGCTACTAGAACTAGAGTTGCTTTCTTCCCTTGAGTTAACTCTGTCACAATTCTATTTCATTCTTCTATTCAACAAATATTTACTGACAACCTATGTGTTGACCAGCTTTAGGCACTAGTGAAACTCACTTTTGGATTGCTAGTATCTCAAACATATTATTAAGAAATATTCTCATTAGCCTCAATTCTTTCAAAGGCAAGAGGGGTTATTTCATTAACAGGTATCTACATTAAAATATGAAATGGTATGGTGTGATGCATAGGAACAAAGTTCTGGAATCAGATGGATTTTGATTCCAACCGCACCACTAGTTACATAACTGTTTCTCTCTGATCCTTAGTTTCCTCATCTACAAAATGGAGTTGGCAGGAGATGACTTAGAGGAGACCTGTGGAGTTTAAACGAGATAATATACAGCACTTAGCACACAATGGGCTTACTGGAAGAGTTTCGTAAATATTAGCTCTCATTATCATTTAAAAATGTGACCCAAAATTAATAACAAGGAAATGAGAAGCTGTTTGGAGACTGCCACGTCTGAAGAGCAGACCAGAGGTGCACAATCTCTTTCTTTTCCATCTACTGAGCATCCTCATCTCCTGACACTAAGACATGAAAGTCCTAAAGCTGTCTTCGAGAGGAGAGGTAGGGTCAGATCACACGAGTAATAACTCTGGCCTTCATTAAGCCATTAGTGAGTGCATGGTACCTTCATCGATATCAGGAGGAAGGC
The DNA here is from genome assembly GCF_055505025.1 of Bos grunniens. Lineage (NCBI taxonomy): Eukaryota > Metazoa > Chordata > Mammalia > Artiodactyla > Bovidae > Bos > Bos grunniens. The sequence continues at coordinate 14,006,453 of NC_141190.1, forward strand.
CTCCAACAAACACCTTTCTAGAGTAGCGCTCTACTCGCTCCCCGTTCTGACAGCGAGTGGGAGAACTTAAGCCAGATGACAAAGACTGATCGCCGTGACTGTCGTCCAGGAAGGCATCTTCAAAGGGAAAGAGAGAAGATCGACCTGAAACAAATGCAGGAGTTTCTATGGTTAAAAGTAGTTTCCTAGACAACACGTGTTTTATTAGGAGCCAAAGCACAGAATGAAGCATTCCAAAAAATACATCCTAAACTGTGGGTTTTTTTTTTAAGTATTTATTTATTTGGCTGTGCTGGGCATGCAGGCTCTTTGATCTTTAGTTGCTGCATGTGGAATCTAGTTCCCTAACCAGGGATCGAACCCAGGCCCCCTGCATTGGGAGTGCAGAGTCTTAGCCACTGGACCACCAGGGAAGTCCCAAACACTGATTTTTTTCAATAGAATAAGCAACTGCAGATTACCATGTCTAGACAAGTTTATAGCATCAATTTAAAAAAAAAAAAAAATCTTTTTTATTTTGTATTGAGGTATGGCCGCTTAACAATGTAGTGATAGTTTCGGGTGAACAACAAAGGGATTCAGCCATACATATATGTGTATCCATTCTCGCCCACACCCTACCCCCCTCCCATCTAGGCTGCTACATAGCATTGACCAGAGTTCCATGTACAGCATCATTTTTTGTGTAAAGGTATGTACAGCACAGAAGTGACCGGATGGATACTAAGCAAGAAGCATAAAAAACCGCAGCTGTTTTTTGCTGCTAAAAAATATCACTACATTTTACTCATACAGCCCCTATCTCTGCTGCTAAGAGTATTCAGCAATCACTTTCCCTTTACCCAGGCATTTCTTAAAGGGAAGAATAAGATAAATCTTTATTCACAGATTTTGATTGCTCTTTATGGTAACCTCAGAGGCTCAGTTCTAAAGACTGGCCCTGATAGGCGGGGGGATAGTAAACTGATGACAGAAGCTGAGAGCAGGACTAAAAATGATCAATTTGTCCCTGACATTTCAAGTTACTCCCATTTGGAAATGAACATCTACAATAATAAAAGATGGGACAAGTGAATGAAAACATATAAATTAAGATGTGGATATACAGATGTAGATGTGGTTGTGACTAAGCTGTATTTTATATCATTCAAAAAAATGATTTCCATTGTTAATTCTATAGTCTAGGAAGCAAAGGCCCCTACCCTCTCCACATGCGATTAGGAAGATGCCAGAAGTTAAAATTTGTTAATAAATACAACACAATAGTGCCATCTGGCATTACAAAATAAAATTTAAGTTTAAAAAATATATGTATTTTTTCCAGTTTGAGTCAGTGAGTTCCTGGTAAAACTTTCCATTAGGTTCTACTCTAAAAATGAATTATCTTGAACTTTCTAACTTTTGAAAATGAGAAAAACTCCCCTCTAAAATAAATTCATACACTTTTCAAAAAAAGGACACTGTCTTTCTCATTTAGTCTCTCCACTCTTTATTTCCCTGAGACCTAGGTTCTGCATCACTATAGCCAACTCTCTAAAACAGAATATAAATAGCCTTAGAAAAATACTAAAAATTTATTTCTTTTATAAAAAAAAAAGTTACTAATATAAGTCTGTTTATTTTATGAACAACCCAGGTGGTATAAGAAAGGCACTGTTTTGATGTTGAGAGTTAATAAATAAAAGGACCAAAGAATTTTTTGTTCCACTCTTCCCAGCTAAGCTACAAAGAAACAGAACACAATTTGTCACTTCATGTCACCTAGCTTTTTTAGCCTGGCAAGGGCAAACAAGAGACAGTAAATTCTCATCCCCTGATGTCTGTTTTGTTCAGTGGGAGTAAAAGAACTAGATCTGCAACAACTATAGGCAAAACAAGCTTCCCAAAGACACCCAGAGATGTTCGCCCATGGCTGGCGGGTTTGCTTTTCATGTAGTCCACACTCAGTGAACTATGTCTCTGCTGTGACAAGCGTACATCCAAACCAGCATTTCCCACCTTTGTTCCTATCACCAACTCCTACACTCAACAACAGTAACATGAGATGCTCAGAAAACAAAGTCTGGTGGGGGAGAGGTTGGGAGAACTAAATAATATTGGAAAATACTACACACATTATGCCCTTCCCAGAGATTCACAAGCCATATTAGAATACAAAGATTGGGGAAAGTTCTGTAGTAAAATAACTTAATCTAGTATTACCTGAATTTAAGATAAAGGAAATCTTAACATACTATGTAACTCAGTGGAAAACACTTGTAGAATTGTTTATCCACATTTGGAGAACATCACACAAATAAGAGCTATTTGGTAGTCCCTGCCCAAGAAATCAAGTCTGGGGAGAGAGAAAGGCAAGCACATAAATTATCAAATGCGACCATGCATACGTACTCAGTCGTATCCAATTCCTTGGACCCCATGGACAGGTCCTCTGTCCATGGGATTTCCCAGGCAAAAATACTGGAGTGAGTTGCCATTTCCTCCTCCAGGAGATCTTCCTGACCCAAGGAACGAACCCAAGTTTCCTGCATTGGCAGGCCGATTCTTTACCACTAAGCCACCTGGGAAGCCCAATTATCAAATAGAGGCAGAAATACTAAGAGAAGACTTTACCAAATGATGCAAGGCACAATTTACTGCTCTATGGAAAATGGTAGGGCAGGGGCTTCAAGGAGCTTCAGAACGATTTCACAGGAGGGCAATTTTGAGCAGAATCTTGTGGGAGTTACAGTTTCAAACATGAAGAATAAGAATCCATAGAGAAAGAACTTTCAAAACAGCTCTTATCTTTCCCGCCAAGCCTGCTTCTCTAACATTCCTACAATCTCAATGAAAATAACTATTCGGGCTTGCTGCCCCAGAACCCACAGCGGCAGGCAGCTGGGGGTGGGGGGGCGGCCCTGGTGTAGGGGCTGTGGCGGTGCGCGGGGACCCGGTGCGGTGGCTGCAGTAGCTGCGGAGCTGACGAGAAACTGCTAAAGTTCCTGTGGACGCAAAGTAGAATTTCATAAGAACATAATGGATGGAGAAGAGAAAACCTATGGTGGCTGTGAGGGCCCTGATGCCATGTATGTCAAATTGATATCTTCAGATGGTCATGAGTTTATTGTAAAGAGAGAACATGCACTAACATCAGGAACAATAAAAGCCATGTTGAGTGGCCCAGGTCAGTTTGTGGAGAATGAAACTAATGAAGTCAATTTTAGAGAGATCCCTTCACATGTGCTATCGAAAGTATGCATGTATTTTACCTACAAGGTTCGCTACACTAACAGCTCCACGGAGATTCCTGAATTCCCAATTGCACCTGAAATTGCACTGGAACTGCTGATGGCTGCGAACTTCCTAGATTGTTAAATAAAGTAAATTATAATAATAAACTGTTAACTCTTTTTCAGTATTTAATACCTGTAGTTCAGTTAGTAATTTTTTCATATATAGCATGTTGCCTGTGTGCAGTTGAACTTTAAAGTTCATTGCAAAGCAGATTATCTTCTGTTCTTTTGCATAGCAATCAGAGTTGAAGTTTGTTTGCTACATCAACGAATTAAGGACATTTTCACAAATTGAGAAATAAACGAATATACCAATTCGTAGGTGGTTTTGCCTTATCCTTTGGATGTGATTTTTTTTAAATTAGAGAAGTGATGATAAAATAAATGCTGAAATTTAGGCATAAATTGAACACGTTCTACAGGTAAATAATGGGGCTACATATTTTTATGTTTTTAGTGTTTTTTTTAAAAAACCTATTCTGATCTTATAGCTGTCATTAGCATTACTAGAGTTATGCAATTGCATATAATTGCATTATAAACATGTTTATAACTTAGCCAAAATATTGATTTTTATAACTGTCAAAGACATGAGAGTTGAAATTTCTTATGTGTCTTTTGATAAACTGCAGTATTGTTTTAAGTGTATCTTGTCTTTTTGTTTATTGCTACAATTAAAAAACTTTATTTAAAATCAGTTTGGAAGAGTACTAGGTACAGCTTTTGGAGCAGGGACTTTTTGAACCATAGCCACATGGTCAACAAGTAAATTACACGTGCATTTGGTTTCATGTACACTGTGCATTTTGGCCAATCCAAAGTACTGTACTTTCACTGACTATAAAGTTTCCTTTACAATATTCATTCTTACATAGTCCCTTGTAGGTACACTTCTCATTATTTAAATATGCTTTAAAAGACTCCTGAACTTCATCTAGATCCTAAGAACAAGACTTCTCTGAACTATTTTAGTCTTCCTCCACTCGGCTGAAATGTTATAAAATACTAAAACCTGAAGAGATGCAGTGCAGATCTTATAATGCACTTTGATATGGTTTATCATCTTCTTTTAACGCATTTCCCAGTAGACAGGATGTCATAATCTGGATCTTCTGCTGAAGTCAAACTTAAAAGAGAGGCCTTTCAGCTTCTATACTAAGACAAAATTTTTTTAAGAACTGTAAGAGTGTCTCTGCTTAGTCATGGGAAAAGCAGCACTAGAGTTGGGTTTACTATAGTCTTTATCTTAGTAGCAAAACAAAGCTGTCACTACAGGGTCTATAAATTAAAACCTTTAGCTTCTTTGAGACTGGTTTAATATGGACCAGTTTTTCTGGAACTTGCAAAGACCACAAACAACCAAGATCTATAAAAGTAATTTTTCCACTTAGAAGACCTAACATTGTACTTTCCAGCTTATTGAAAGCAGTTAAATATAAATGTTAATTGCATATATTTTAGTAACTTCTTAAGACATACTGGTACATATTTTAGTATAGAAGATTATCAAGTACAAGAATTATATTCTGCTACTTGGTGACAAATAATGCCAATTATAAACCTAAGTGATGATCTTAAAGGTCAAGGTAATAGCTAGAATAAAGTTTAACTCTGACCCACTTTAGTAGGTTACTTTGTATGTTAGATCCAGAAGTAACCTCAAATTTAAAATATTGAAAAAGAACTGAAAGATTAGGAAAACTGTGTATCTTGTGGCAAATGACACTTGCATGTTAATAAAGATTATTGACTGAAAAAAAAAAAAAAGAAAGTAACTATTCGCATTCAATTCAATCATGAAATCTAGGAGTCAATCCTGACATCCCTTTCTTTCATATTCCACATCTAATCCGTCTCTCACTAAGTCCTACAACCTCATGCTACAAAATAATTCTTCATTCAGTTCTCTCTACCTTCAGTCCTAACACCCTGGTCCATACTGCCATCATCTCTCCCCTGAACTAACAGTCTCAAGAGTCTATATAATAACTTACTCAATCTGCTAATTCCTACCTTGTACTCCACAATGCTTTCTCTACAAAACAGCCAAGGTTACCATTTTCCAATATTAATCTGAACATGACCACACTCTTTGCCACATCCCCCTAATTTGGGGATAAAGTACAAAAATGTCTCTGTAAACTGTAAGGCCTCTGCTTAACCCTCCTACATTAAGAGTTGCTGCCTCTCCCTCTGGTTCACTAACCTCCAATGACATAGGCCTCCTTAGATATTTCTGTTATTCTTCCCTGCCTCAGGCCTTAAGGAAAAGGTGTTCGCCCACCCAACTCCTACATTAAGAGTTGCTGCCTCTCCCTCTGGTTCACTAACCTCCAATGACACAGGCCTCCTTAGATAGTTCTGTTATTCTTCCCTGCCTCAGGCCTTAAGGAAAAGGTGTTCGCCCACCCAAAACAAACACCCTCCTCTCAACTCCCCAGTTTTCTAATTAAGTCCTATTGATTCTTCAGGTCTAGGCTAAAAAGTCAGTGAAACTCAACTGGAACTTTCCTGACCTTCTAGATTAGAATAGATGCCCTTTCCCATCCATTTACAGCACTTTTTCCTAACATTTTTTTTCCCTAGTTACCATTATGGTATCATATGGGTTTTAACTTGGTATGTTGTTCCCCGACCCCATGAAACTGTAAGCTCTGTTAGGACAAGGACCAATTTAATCTTGTTCACCATTATATTTTCACGTCCTAATAAGGGCATACAAAATAGGTATTCAATAAGTGTTAACAGTGAGGCAGCAGACAAGAAAGGAAAATACCATGTGCAAATAAATAAATGTTGGAACACAACAGATGGGTTTGAGGATCCTTCTGGGATCCTGTTCCCAGAAGACTGAGATCTCTTCTCTTGCTTCTGATTGTTCAAACATTACATATGACACTCTATATTGTAAAAGCAAATTTCCACATTTTCCAAATTTGCTATTTCATTCTAATACTAGCTTTTCTTTAAAAACAAAAAAAATGTACTCACTCCCTAGAGACTGATATTCCCATCTAATCCATCTTCCTCCTGTCACAACCTGACCATGTTCTTCCCTCTACCCCAAATCCAGCAAAGCTACCATCACCTCCATTAACAATGTGCACCCAGGGAGAGGACAGATGGGGTGCAATTCTGAAGAAATCTGGGACTTGTCCACCTGGGATATGAGGAAGTCTTGAACCAGAGCAGCTAGGAGAAACACCAGATGTTCAAGATATGCTGGAACAAAGAGAAGTTTCTTTCTGTGTAGCCAACATAACCACAGCTTCCCCAGAGTATTTTGGCAAAAATAAATAAATAAAAGCAAGAGTTAACTGCAAAAATTTGACCTGTTTTAAAAATTGGTTATGGGCACTTAAGAAACTTTCCAAGGTTTTGAAAGTAAATTTCTGTCTTCGCACATAGAGTATCATAGACTTCAGGAAAGAATTTGCCCCTGGAAATGAAACTGCTAAGAATTCACACATATATGATGTTTCTCTAACTGTAGGTAAGACCTAAGAATAAACTCAGTCCCCAGATCTACTTAATCTGAATCAAAGAGGTCAAACTTGAAAATCTGCACTTTTAACAAATTTCCCCAGCGACTCCTATGCTCCAATTTAAGAACCACTGAAAAGCAGATGATCTGTCTGTAGCAAACAGCAACTAAGAGAGACATTGTGTGAAGTGTACGGAGCCTTGGGAAACATGCAGGTTCAATCAAGTTAAGAAAAGTATCTTCAGAAATGGAATATAAAATCTATAATCTAGTCCACCTTACTGTAACATGACTGCCTCAAGTCCTGTCAGAACAAAACAGTCAGTCTGCAGGAAGCATTTAAAAGACAGAAGGGTAGATTAAGAATCCGTTGCATTTCCCAGTGCAAACCAAAAGGAGAGAGGAGGATTTTATCATACTGCTGGGATGACTCTGTGAAACAGAATGGCTCATCTGATCTTTCTAGATCCTGAAAACAATTTATTTCCCTGTGCTCCGATTATAAGCTCCTGAAGGACTGTTCTATTAATTAATTAATTATTATGAAAAGGTGACTTGAACTACTAGATAAATAATCAGCCACTGAAGTTTTATTTGTTACATCCATCTCCATGATAAGTTGAAACACTGGCATTCTAGTCTGTCCAGGCATTCATCTGGTTGACATAAATCATTCCCTCATGACAAACAGTCCCTGGGAAGACTGGTATAATTTTAGTTTCTGGACACGTGCTACCAGAAACTGAAACTTAAGAGGCTGTACCCAAATTGTGTCCCATGAGAGGTCCCACTTCACTAACACTAGTAGCTCTCTGACATGTTTCTTTTCTTTAATAAAAGCATTTCCCACGAGCAAAACATTTTAAGTAAGTCATGTTACTTACCAAAACTTATATTCTTATGTACCTAGCATATAAATCTGCTTTAGAATCTCAGACTTTCACATAATATATTCATACTCAATAAGTCAGCAAAAGCAGGAGAAATACTTCTTAATCGTTGCACGTTGGCCATTTGGCTCTCTCTTTCACCAATGGTCTGGTTTTCTGATATCTATTTTCAGTTAAGAAGCAGAATGGCAGCCCACTGGCCATGCTGTGCTGCCAAAACTGCTCGGACCTCCCCTCTGAGCTCCCACATCTCTGCTGTCAATCCAGCAGCTCCAGGGCACTCTTCACCCAATATTCCCACTCCAAACCTGAAGCTTTTCCTCTTAGTTTTGGAAAGAACTCAGAAATGAATTACTCTGGGGATGTTTTAGTAAATGGCTTATGAGGCATTTCATATGGCTTATTAGGCAGAGGGAAAAAAAAAGCTGCCTATAAGTCAGGATAGTCAAGTTTTAGCCTCGGCTTTACTCTGCGACCCTGGATAAAACATTTCACTTATCTGAGTTTTGTTTTCATGAAAGATTTGAACTAGATGAAAGGTTTTCCCATCTCTGAGGGTAGCAGCATGCCTTTGATTACACAAAAATCTTACATAAAACCCTAATATTAGAATACAAATAGATAAAAATACATCTTAGTTGATATTACTATGTGGTTATCTCTTAAGCATCACAACCGTAATGTATTTATAAATGAACTCAACCTCTACCTGAAGCCTATTCTTGCTCAGTATTATTTTGATATGTGGCATCACACTTCACTCAAGTGTTCAAGCTAGAACCTGAACACCATTTTTGAGTCTTCCTTCTTATTTGCTCTCCATATTCAATTCCTTGGTCTAACGCCATTAGAGAGGGTTGAGTCTGTCCCCAGAATGTAGCTTCCAATTGTTCACTTCTCTCCAACTCCACTGCGTTACCCTATCTTAAAACACCATATTCTCTTGCCTAGACTATTACCATCATTTTGAACTAGACAACCCACCTCTCCTCTCACTCCACTCCAAACAAAAGCCAGAGTGCTCTTTTAAAAACATAAATCTGATCACTTGACCCTGCTTTAAAACATTCATAGATTTCCTCTTATACCTGGATCAAATTCGAAATCCTTACCAGGAGCTAAAGCCCATTGAGATCAGATTTCCTTTCTTCCTCCAAACTCATATTAATACACCCCGCTTCTCTCCTACCAAGCTCAGCCATTCTGGGCTCTATTTATTGATACTTCCTCAAAAACACAAAGTCCTTTCTTGCCTCAAGCTCCTCTCCCCTTCACCACTACCCTTTTTTAATACTTTATTAAAAAATAATTCACTTATTATACAATTCATCCTTTTAACCCATTAGCAGTCACTCCCCATTTTCCTGGAACCCTCTTAGCCCTAGGCAACCACTAGTCTACTTTCTGTCTCAACAGATTTGCTTATTCTGGACATTTCATAAAAGGGAACCATCCAATATGTGGTCTTTTGTAATTGCCTTCTTTCACTTAGCATGATGTTTTCAAGGTTTATCAATGCTATAAACATTCATCAGTACTACACTTCAAGCCTCTTAAAACAGTTGTATTTTGATGTCTAGAATTTCCTTTAAAATATTCTAAAGGAAAAAAGGAAGGGGAATATAAGAAATAAGACAGGCAAAAATGTTGATAATCATTGAAGCTAAGTTATGAATGCATAGTTCATTAAACAATTCTATTTTTGTGTATGTGGAAATTTCCAAAATAAAATATTTATTTAAAGATAAATAAATGTTTCCAGACTTTCCATCTTGTCTTTCCATCCTTAGGGTCTGAGTTTAAACAACATCTCTTCAGAGCAAACCATCCTCCTTTAAAGGATCCTCCCATTCTTCCTTCCTGCTGCTGCTAAGTCATTTCAGTCGTGTCCGACTCTGTGCGACCCTGCAAACAGCAGCCTACCAGGCTCCCCCATCCCTGGGATTCTCCAGGCAAGAACACTGGAGTGGGTTGCCATTTCCTTCTCTAATGCACGAAAGTGAAAAGTGAAAGTGAAGTCGCTCAGTCGTGTCCGACCCTCAGCGACCCCATAAACGGTGGTCCACCAGGCTCCCCCATCCCTGGGATTCTCCAGGCAAGAACACTGGAGTGGGTTGCCATTTCCTTCTCCAATGCACGAAACTGAAAAGTGAAAGTGAAGTCGCTCAGTCGTGTCCGACCCTCAGCGACCCCATAAACAGCAGCCCACCAGGCTTCCCCGTCCCTGGGATTCTCCAGGCAAGAACACTGGAGTGGGTTGTCATTTCCTTCTCCAATGCGTGAAAGTGAAGTTGCTCGGTCGTGTCCAACTCCTAGTGACCCCATGGACTGCAGCCTACCAGGCTCCTCTGCCCATGGGATTTTCCAGGCAAGAGTACTGGAGTGGGATGCCATTGCCTTCTCCGTTCTTCCTTCCTAGTACTTAACAAAACTTTTGCGTATAAAAATATTTGTTTGAATATAAAAATGTATCATCTCTCTCTCCTCCACTAGAGTGAACACTCAGAAGAGAGACCGCTAGGGTCTAGCACACCATCTGACCCACAGTGGGCACACAAACATTTAACAAAATTAAGGTAGACAGCCCAGAACCCTTCCTTCACAATCAATGTAGGTTCCTTCCAGACCAACTTCTTTGCAAAAGCGAAAAAATAGTGATCTTATTCCACTCACCATCTCCTGTGCTCATATTTTCCTATTACTATAAGCAGTAATACTTCAGATACCATAGCTGTGAACAGTCAGATATTTCTTCAGCTGTCCATGTTTCACTCTGGAACCATCCATTCCTCTAGACAAGATAGCTCGCACAACCCGGTTTGAATTAGCAGGATATCATGTTTGTACCATGGTCTCACTGATACAGCTGATCTCTCCTCCCTTGGTCAGGCTTTTGGCAGAAAGACAACACCAAGTTCATACACAAGTTTGTTTTATTGGATTCTTAGAACCTTTGTTATTGACTAAATCATCCATTAATTTCAATAGATTTTTATAGATTAAGTATACACAGAACTACATTTTACAATAGTAACACCAATCCACAGTAAATCCAATAGTAAAGTAACTCCAATCATTCTTTCCATTTGCTCATTCACATTACTTAAAAAGATCTTTCATATTTTCCTTGTTGCTCTTTAACTAAGAAATTCTGTTAAACATCAAGAGCACTGGCATAGCCAACATCTCTGCATATGGACAAAAGTCTCCCAGAGACCATAAAAACTCGTATGAGATGAAAACACAACATATATTTTAATCAAGTGTGCTGTAAAATGTGTAGGTAAATATCACATATAACAGCAGCTATTAGGCTAGTTTCTAACAGGGGCTGCAGCTGTATGGGAAAACACATATAAAAGCTTGTGAAAGTCAGAACACTATGGAAGAAAAATGTTAAGATTCTTTGCTGTCATTCTGATTCCACAAGGGAAATCAACATTTGTCTACTGGAACACATCTCTAAAGTAAAAGTGGGAATCAATGGGAAATACAATTGAATATTTAAATTTTTTATATACAACTGGGGCTTCCCCAGTTGCTCAGCCAGTAAAGAATTCACCTGCAATGCACGAAACCTGGGTTGGATCCCTGGGTCGGGAAGACCACCAGGAGAAGGAAATGGCTACCCAATCTGGTATTCTTGCCTAGAGCATTCCATGGACAGAGGATCCTGGCGGGTTATAGTCCATGGGGTACAATCAATATTCAGTTTCAGATCCTATTCTTTCATACCTAATTGTTCTTTCTAACTGCTACTGCTTCAGCTGTACTACTGGAGGCACTTGATTTGCCAAAGTCTACCCTCCAATACCTGATGGCCCAACCAAGCTGTCAACCAATGTCCAAATTTTCTCCTGTCTTCATTACTTGTATCATGAAACCCTGCTCCTAAAGCCCAACAGTATCTGTGTCAAAAACCATTCATCAGGGTAGCACAGATCATCTCACTGCCAAGTTCTCCTCTCCAGCTGGCCCCCACTGCATACACTCACAGGCACATGCTCCAAGCATCTGGCCATGCCAGTCTCACCTCAGAGCTTTCTTTTACATTGAATCAGATACCTGGAATGCTTCACTTCCTATTCCTTTTCCATCATCCAAAGAGTTCTTGAAATTCTACCTGTTCCAGGAAGCCTTTCCAGGCTTTATCAGAAAAGATGAAAGGTTTCACTGGCCTAAATTTTGCGGACTGATCTCGAAACTGTCACAGATAATTCCCTCTGCCCTCTATTCCTAAAATGTTTACCAACATGTATGTAAAACATAGAATATAAGTTACAGCCAACACACATCAGCAAGTTCACTTTTTATGCTTTTAGGGGAAATCCTAAATTTTGTTTACAGGAAAGAAATCAAGCATTAATACAATCCTTGATCATACAAATAAACAAGTGTGAGGAAATTGGCCAGATCATCAAATTTATACCATGTAATGTTGGTCCAGATGAGTCTATTTCAGAAAATGAGAGTAAATATGAGGTATACCTGCCCCATCCTGTATGACTACGTTACCACATTTTTAAAAGATGACGTTTCTTCTTTTTCGGTTTTGGAAACAGAAGACTAAATAAAAGCAGGGATAAAAAAATTACTGGCTGTTCTTTTCTCATTACAGAAAGTCAACACTCAAGTATTTCAGTGCTCTGTCACACTCTTTCTCTGTCACGCACGTGTGTGTGTGTGTGTGTATGCGCAGACACACACGCACATTTCTGTCATTATCTCCTTCATCTACAACTATCAAACTGCAGACGTCTACAGAGCAGTTACCAAGTCAATCTAGGCAGTGTTTAGCTTAGCACTTGATGGAAAGGTATCATGGCTTCTGAAAACGATTAAGTCAAACCTTACAAATAAAGATGGGGAAGGTAACATGGAACTAGGAAGAGTAATTATTTTCTCAGGAGTTGAGAAACTATAGGTGATCTTATATTTTTGATGCCTAGTATTTAATATACTATGATTTTTAAGTATATAAAAATTAAAAAATACAAAGTCAGATTCTGGTCTGCATAGACATGGGGTCTGACTTCAAAACAATCCTCACCAATAAGCATTCAGTAAGTGCTAACTATATGTAGGTCACAGTGTAAGGCACATGAGACAACTGTCCTCAAAGAACTTATCTCCCGTTGAAGAATGAGGACGTACAGAAAAGGCAGAAGGAAAGTAAGCCAACAGAAGCAGAGGAAAACATGGCCTGTAAGGCTGCCGGGAAAGGCTTCCTGGACGGGGTAAAGCTTGAGTCAGGCTTGAATGCATGAACTAAAGATAGATTTCAGTTAAGTAAATGAGAGGAAGGGTGGACAGTACTTGCAATGGCTAGACAGTGGGAAAGCACAAGGGTTGGTCAAGGCGAAGGTGAGGTAGGAAAAGTGGAAGATGATGAGGCTGGTGAAACGAGGAGAAGTCAGATGATGGAGTTCCTGAGTGGAGAAAGAGGGTAAGAAAGACAAAACGGTGTTTCAGAAAGATGAAACAACAGAATGGAAAGGGACGGGGAAGGCCTGAGAAACTAGAGGAAATATACTGACAAGATCTGGGGACTGACCAGTGCCTAAGATGAGAACAGTCTCTGTTATCTGCCCCTGAGATGTTGTCCTTCTCTATTCTTTCCCTGAGAGCAATCAATTTCCTGGCACCAAGAAAAAAAATATGTTACATAATAATTATAGTAATATTATTTTCTACACTTAAAATTTTTAAATTATAAGAGGAAAAAATGTTAAATGGTCTTGTCATAATTAAAAAATAACTATACAAATGTTTTTCTTCACCATCATGTGAAAACAAAACTGACTATGTGATTCCACCATGAAAGAATGCTTCAGTGGTAACTCAAATACATATGGAGTCCTGCTGATATGCACCTATTCAACAAATATTTACTGTGGAATAAATACTATCAATTTAATATTATTATCTTCTCTTCAGGACTCATCTACAGAGTCAGAGACAGCTTGATGAATGATAAACATCACCCAACAAGCACCCAAAAGACAAAGGTTCCGGTCTTGGCTCTGACTTTAACTTGAGCTCACAAAGCAAATTACTTCATCTCTCCCAGCTTTTGCAAATGAGCACCAAGCAACCGGCATTTGTGGAATGCTTTTAGTTTAGTTTATATGGATAAGTTTTCCTCTTTCATTTTTTATACTTTAATTCACTAACTTAACATTCTTAAAAAAAATTTTTTTTTAGTTTCTGACCTGGGATTGAACCCAGGGCGCCAGCAATAGAAGCCACAGTCCCAACCACTAGACCACCAGGGATGCCTAACTAATTAACATTCTTGAAGTTGGACAAGGTTGATTTTATTACTTCATAACTTATAGACGAGGATACCAAACATTAGTGATAAAGCAGTGGTTCCAACCAAAGTTTTTGACCCTGAATTTCATACCTTTCTACTATATTAGGCTTACCCTACCTACTTTGTAATATTATTTAACAAATTACAGATATGGAAATGCTTTAGAAAGATTATAGCAATACATAAATGAAAGCAATATTACTTTGCTTGGGTGTAGACAGGAGAGAATGCAAGTTTTATGGACCTTAGAGCCTATGTAAGTAGAGGACCTCTCTTTAAGAAAAGAAAACAAAGATAAAGTAGAAAACTTGGAACGGATCCCCTGAAAGTGAGGGTACCTGAAACTCAAGCTTCATTTAGCTTCAAGGTAAATCTATCTCTGGATGTGACACAGAAAAAACTCACCAGTCAATCTACTAAGATCAAGAATTGCCCTCTAAAGCCTAACTTCTAAGTACTGTGAAAAGAACACAGTGAGGACAGGACAACAACAAAATACATATGCTTGGCCTTTATTCCCTTAAGATCATTCACAATAAACCATATAACACAAACTTCCAGTTAGAAATAGTCTTTGCTATGTCTTTATTGGGATTAGAAGAACAAATTACCAACTAACATTGAAAAATAATTATAACAAAAGAGATAAGAGAATTATTTCACTAAAATAATTAAGCTAGAACATCATACCACACCATAATTATTGTTTTACACACACGAGTATAAACACACACACACACACACACACACACACTCATATTTACTCACAATTTGGCAAGCAAAAGATCTCATTAAAAAAATTTTACCTCGTCTTCGCCCATAGCTCCTGGCTGCATGTAAACACAGAAGAAAACCATGGGTATTTGTATCAAAATGCTGAATTTAGAAATAAAAAAACATTCACACAAACCTTTTCTAAGTATTCTCGGAATTAATCTGGAGATACTGTTCAACTTGACTACAGACATATTATATTAAAAAAAAAAAAAAAACCTTTATGAAGCACAAGTTAAATCACAGTCTTAAAGAGAAATTCAACTGGATGTGGAAGCCACTGGAAAGGATATAATGGATGCTTAAGTTTAACAAATCTTATAAGGATTTATATTGTGGCCCATTATCTGTATCAGATATAGATAAATAGAGTTCTGTAAAATTATTTTCTGATTTCTAAATCTTCATTCGTACTATATACTACCACCAGACATCACTTTGAAGAAAAAAGCATTCATCCTAAACAAGTAAAAACTGTGGTGTATGGTGGTCATTCTAAATTTCTTCACACACACGTAGACACACACACACACACACACACACACACACACACACAAACACTTCACAGTCTGCCCTGAAAACTGCATAAAAATTTTACACAATTAGCTGTTGCTTTACAGAATGTGTTACTGTAAGTTTTCTCTAAGCCTCCTCATTTACTTTCCATACAGTATTACAGGTGTAGGAAACAATATTTTTTCATCTAGAAAATGAATGGAAAAACCAGAAAGAAGGCATGGGTACATCCCATACTTAAGAATAGAGTACTTTAAAGATTATCTTCCCCTTCAAAACTCAAGGCCCACAAAGTACATTGTTACAATGTTTAACAGAGCTAGACTGTCATCATACATATACTACCAGGAGATCCTGTCATCTAAAATGACTTTCAAAGTGGAAAGTTTTTCAAATTTGAAACCCCACATTCAGTAAAACTTAAATGAGAACTCTATTTAATCCATTTTTTAAAGGCATGAAATGTTATCATATTAACTTTAAACCAAAAAAAAAAAAACAAGGATAATTTGGGGTTACACTTGTAGCATAAGGCAGAACTAAAGAGAACTACTTCTCTCCTAGGAAAAGAATTCAGACTTTTCAGCTAGAAAGTTGAAATACCAGTTGCTAACCTCATCTTCTTCCAGTTCCCATTTTTCTTCAGACACCGTACTCACCCTCATCAACACACTTTTGGCCTTTTCACTTTCCCATGACACAAATATTAAAAAGGGTTAGACAGATTAAAAGGATTATTCAAACTCTACATACTCCCCCTAACTCTGTCATCGCTTTAACTTTCAATGAAAAATACCTCTTCTGAATTTACATTGCGTTTACTGTTTACTTACAAGCGGAATGCATTCTAGAAAAATTTTTTAGGAACATTTATACTTTTCATTATTTGGAACCTGGAATTCGTCTTCCCACAGAATGTGTAGTAAATGGTAGTTTCCTAGCTCGGTTCCTCCCAAAGCCTACTTCACTTATAATAAATAACATGGGTAAATTAACACTAATGGACAACACTTAAACCAGAGAGAGGATAGTAAGTTTTGACGTCCTACCACTTATTTCTTTCTCCTTTCTCCCATCCCCAGTGATGTCATGCTGCCCAGCACTCCTCACTATAAAACCTCTATTTAGAGAGGAAATAAAACATTTTGTATTTCAGAATTACTCATTTCTCTCCCAAACAATACATTCCCATTCTTTCATTCTATCTGATTTCTGGCCAGATACTCAATGAAAAAGAATTTGATTATGATACTAAGGTACAAATGACTCATCAGACTTTAACATCCCTGAAAGATAAATGAAAATGCTGCTCATTTAAGTCTTTAACTGCTAAACGTCCAGGTAATAGAGAACACAAAGTGAATAGAACCAGTCAAGGGGAAGGGGAAGAACATCCTGAATGGGGGACAGGGAAGAGTTGCAAAAGACATACTTGGGAGTTTTGTATTTTTGTTTTGCCTTGAAAGAGGTTTTATTTATTTCGCACATTGAAACTGCAAAAATAGATCGGTATTTCACAAATACTTGGGAGTTTTAAACAAAGTTTCTTTAAACGGTTCATGATTTTTACAGATTCTTCTCTTTTTCCATTTACTGATATGAACAGTAAATTGGCTCCTATCAGTCTGGAGACTCTGATAACATGGAGGCAAAGATGGCACATGGAATCAGTTCAGCTCAGTTGCTCAGACGTGTCCGACTCTTTGAGACCCCATAGACTGCAGCACGCCAGGCCTCCCTGTCCATCACCAACTCCCAGAGTTTACTCAAACTCGTGTCCATTGAGTTGGTGATGCCATCCAACCGTCGCATCCTCTGTCAGCCCCTTCTCCTCCCACCTTCAATCTTCCCCAGCATCAGGGTCTTTTCAAATGAATCAGTTCTTCATATCAGGTGGCCAAAGTATTGGAGTTTCAGCTTCAGCATCAGTCCTTCCAATGAATGTTCAGGACTGATTTCCTTTAGGGTGGACTGGCTGGATCAAGCCAATTTAAAGCAGTGATCTGAGATGCTTCAATTTGCTTTAATCATGCACTGTGGAATAATTACTTGCTACCTTGGTCCCAATTTCAACAGTTTACCTATGATATCTGTGGTAATTTTTATTGTAATTGCTAAAACTTAATGAGTTTTTACTATGTGTGTGAAATAATTCAAAATGCTTAACGTATTTTAGTATCATTTAATATACTCCACAACTTTATGACCTAAGTATTCTTTTGCTCTCTTCTTACAGATGAGGAAAATGGGACACAAAATTAAGTATCTTGCCTAAAATCACACAGCTAGGAAGTGGTGGAGTTGAAATATGAATTAAGCACTCTGGCTCCAGAGTCCACACTTTCAACCACCTCACTATACTGTTAAATTCCCAGAGGAAAAGTTCAGTATGTTATGCTTCTTTTAATACTCTCTAATGCACTGGGCAGAAAGCTCTGTATCAAGCTAGTATTCAGCAAATATGGCTTGTTAGCTATATGTGCAATCAAAGGAAGGAGTAATGCACGTCATGATGGCCTTCTGAATGTAGGCCACTTGTGTTGGTGATTAAAAATTTGCTCATAAGGGCTATTTGCAAATAGACTAATTAGAGTCAAACTCTTCCCTAAGGGAGAGGTAATGAAAAGAACACCAAGGAGAGAAATTTGGGAGCACAGCAGCAGTGCTTCCCGAGAACAAATATAGCTTTAAACAAGAAAGAGTATTGAACACATAAACCTAACATGAGCCAGCACAAAACGATCCCACATAGAAATAAAGGAAGTAATGTGACTGTTCAGTATTCTATGTTAGTAATGTAGTCTATGAAAGTGCAAATTTATATCAGATATGACAAGATACGATACATTTTCAAAGTCCTATCTACTTCCTCCAAAAACTTTAATTCTTTATTAGAATCATCACCATTACAGATAAAATTCTTTTACTGTTCATTATGTATTAAACTGGAGAAGGAAATGGCAACCCACTCCAGTGTTCTTGCCTGGAGAATCTCAGGGATGGTGGAGCCTGATGGGCTGCCGTCTATGGGGTCTCACAGTCGGACACGATTGAAGCGACTTAGCAGCAGCAGCAGCATGTATTAAACAACTTTAGACCTCATTTTAAAAAGCTACATTCAGTTTCTAGAAGTCAAGGTAGTGGTTACCTTTGGCTAGGGGTATTAACTGGAAGGAAACCTAAGGTGGGGTTCTGGGGTACTGATCTAGGCATGGGTTAATCTGTGTTAAGTTTGTGACAATACATCAGGCTACGTATATATTTATGGTCTGTACATTGTTTGGTATATAATTACACTTGAATTAAAAAAAAACAGTACATACATTTTAGACCAATTCCCTGGGATAAAAGATTAACGTAGAAAGCCCAAAATGTTAAATTTTTGTAGTCTTCAAAGCATAAACCGGAATAATCCAAAACTGAAAAAAACGTATTTTGCAATCCATCACAATAAATATAAAAGGGTGCATGTACTATGAGATATGGGATGTGCCAGTTACTCTAAAAACAAGTTTCCATGATCAATGACCAGTGCATTGTGAACGGCACCCTCACATTAATGGCATAATGCTGTGAATGGCACCCTCATGTTAAGAGCATGGTGCTGTGTTAGGCACAGGAGGCTCTGCTATAAAACGGACCGGCTGTTACTCCTTAAGACTTGGGCCGCACTAGGTTTGAAACGGCTGCGCTCACACACATGATTCTCTAAGGACAACC
This sequence comes from Bos grunniens, assembly GCF_055505025.1. Taxonomy (NCBI): domain Eukaryota; kingdom Metazoa; phylum Chordata; class Mammalia; order Artiodactyla; family Bovidae; genus Bos; species Bos grunniens. The sequence continues at coordinate 14,025,428 of NC_141190.1, forward strand.
TGTGATCTGATTTTAAAATCTAAACTAAATCTTCATCTACATGGATTTATCCAAACTTGCTGAAGTTTCTGTAGCAAAGTAACATCATACACAGATTCAACTATAGAGGTTCAAAAACACTTGTGCATGGCGTGAGGCGGTAGGAGAGAGCTCTAGCTTCTTTCTTTTGTGGATCAAAGTAGCACGTACCCATTTCAGGAACTTAAGCAGAGTCCCTGAGATGCTATACTTAGGAAAACAAACAAGATACAAAGATCTTAACACAACATTTTACTGTCTTGGAAATATCTGTCAAAACTGTTGACTATAGGACAAGCTGTTAATTCCTTTACTTGCAATAAAATCAGTTTCTAAGAACACCCTGTAAACTTATTTTTTAATACCATTTCAAAATTCAAAATTAAATTCTATTAGAACATCTAATGGTCTCTCCCTTTCAGCTTCCATCTAAGTACTAGTCATGCAAAAAAAATCTACCTAAGATGGATTAGGATCTTAAAGTTAGTACAAAAATATCCCCCTTTTCCTAGTTAAGGCTGTAAATTCCCAAAGAGCAGGAGTGATGGAGTTTGTCCCATGAATGCACTGCCTCTATCTTTGTCTTTATAATGGCAGGTAAGAGTTTTAGCTCAGTAACTTTCAAATCTGGCAATTTATAACTGAAAAGATCAACTTATCATAAACTTAGCAGCTAAAATGATGCCTGAAGGGATGGGATACGTTTTCATCTGCTACGTTCCCATAAAGTATTTGCATGTTTCAAAATCCCTTCTTCCTACCCTTTCCTCTTTAACTCTTACCCATTTTTCTCAGAAAAAAATCTTTTCAAAAAATAACACTAATAACTGGCAAGTATAATACTAGTGTTGCTTACATATTTCATAAAGGAAAAGAAATACCATATAACAACCTAATAATTTACTGTGATCAAGGCACTATATGCTAAATGCTTATGTTCTAATTCCCAAAGCAACTACCATAATGTATATTTCCAGATGGGCAAACTGAGGCCCAAAGAGAATGACTGGTCCAGGTTATTCAGCTACATAAACATCAGGGCTGGGACGGAATTCAGGTTCACACTGGCTCTAAAGCATTTATTCTTTTTCTCTTTTAAGTTGAAGTATTACTTATATTCAATAAAACTCCTCCACTGTAAGTTTACAGTTTGATCTGTTTTGGTAATCATATACAGTCATGTAACTTGTACCATCATAATTAAGATACAGAACAATTCATCTCCCTAAAACATTTCCTTGTGCCCTTTGGCTGTTGATCTTATCCCCTGAACCATGGGCCCTGGCAACCATTAATCTACTTTCTTAGTTTTGTCTGCCCTTTATACAACTGCATACAAATGGAAATCAATGTGTTTGACTTCCTTTCTTTAGCATAATGTTTTTGAGATTTATATATGTTATTACATGTGTTTTGTTTCTCTTTATTGCTGAGCAATATTCCATAGTTTGGAAACACTACAACTGATCCATTTATGAGTTGTTAGGAACTGAAATCCATTCACCCTAAAATTCAAGGGTTGAAGCCCTAAGTAGCAATGTGACTATATTTGAAGACAGGGTCTTTAGAAAGATAAATGAGTTGAATAAGGCCATAAAGGTAAGCCCTAATCCACAAGTGCTGCTGTCCTTTTAAGAGGAGGAGATACTAGGGGCACCCATGCACAGAGTTAAGGCCATGTGAGGTCACAGCAAGAAGGCAGCCATCTGCCAGCCAAGGAGAAAGGCCTCAGGAAAAACCACCCTGCCAACACCTTGATTTTGGACCAGCAGTCTCCAGAACTGCAAGAAAACAGATTTCTTCTCTTTAAGCCCCTAGTCTATGATATTTTGTTATAGTATCCCTAGTAAAGTAATACATCAGTCAATGGACATTTGCAAAGCTTTTATTCCTAACCACCAAGATCAAACAGCCAGTATTTCAAACCTGTACAGTCCTTGAAAATACACAGAAATTCCTTTTAGGATTTCCACAAATTTCCCATCCTTCAAGAGTTTGCTCTTAGTATTATGCTGTTGTTTAGTTGCTAAGTCTTCTCCAACTCTTTTGCAACTCCATGGATTGCAGCCCTCCAGCTCCTCTCATAATCCAAGATTAATAAAAAGAAACATCTCACTCAAATTTTCACTACTAATATGCGGGAGACCCGGGTTTGATCCCTGGGTTGGGAAGATCCCCTGGAGAAGGAAATGGCAACCCACTCCTGTATTCTTGCCTGGAGAATCCCATGGACAGAGGAGCCTAGTGGGCTACAGTCCACGGGGTCGCAAAGAGTTGGACACGACTGAGCTACTGCACTTTGCACTATTACTACCATAATATTCTGTCTCATTGCTTACAAAATGTTACAGGAAACTTACAGATCTTTAAGCAACCTTCCAAACAAAACAGGAATTACTTCTATAACCAACACAAAGATATTCTCCCTGATTCTGCTAGAATAACTTCATCAAGGTATTCTGATGGGCTTCCCTAGTGGCTCAGTGGTAAAGAATCCATCTGCCAATGCAGGAGACACGGGTTTGATCCCTGATCCAGGAAGATCCCACATGCCCAGGAGCAGCTAAGCCCATGTGCTACAACTACCAAGCCTGTGCCCTGGAGCCTGTGCTCCACAACAAGAGAAATCACCCCAATGAGAAGCCCCCACATCACGACTAGACAATAGCCCCCGCTCAGCCACAACCAGAGAAAGCCTGAGCAGCAATGAAGACTCAACACAGCCAAAAATAAAATTAATGTAGAAGAAGAGCTAAGGTTAAAAAAAAAAAAATGAGGCTCACTTCAGTCTCGAGTCATTTTTCCCCCAAGCTTTTTTCTATGTATTAGCAGAATCCTCTCTCCTCCAACAAATGAACTGTAACAAATACATCTGTTCCCTGAACACAGTTGTTCAGGGTGAAGCAGTATAGGGATTCAGAGCCCCAGCTCTTAGATATTCCTCCTCATAGTGGTCCTTAAAGTATCTCCTCAGGTGCAGGGGTTCCAGAGAACATGACTGAAAACTGAAGACTTATGCTCCACGGTAGGACAATTCTTTCTAGTTAGAAAGTTCTTTCTTATACTTGCCTCACTACTATTCTTAACCATAGTGACCAGCCCCTTATTTGAGGATCATTAGTTCATCTCCTTTTAGTTTTCTTTTCTACAGTGAAGTTATAGTTAGCTATTCTTCATAAGAAACCATTTTCCATACCCCACATCACCCTTAACATCCCCCTTCAGATAAACCTAATTTTCCAGTAAGACAACACTTGTCTGTCCAGGCTTCTCAGGAGAACAAATACCAAAGCCCTTCATCATCTGACCTCTGATCACCTCTCAGATCCTCATTCCCACTATTCCACACATCAGACTCATATATTCCAGTCACACCAATTCAACTATTCTTCTGACAGTATCATTATAATATAATCACTTATCCAGTTAACATAAGGATCCAGATACCCACATCTTAACATCTGTTCTTCTCTGCTTCCTAGGGAACTCCTAACTCCCCTTTCCATTTCTATCCACTATTATTTTTCCTATCTTGTCCAAAATGGTCAATTCAAGGCTTCACTATACCATCCTTCAGTGTCCATGCACACCTCGTATTAATGTCTAAACTACATTTACCAAATAGGTTACTAATTAAACCTCTCAATAAGTGACATGCTATCAAAGTCATCACTTCAGAACTTTCAGGTCCATGTCTTAAACTTCTCACTGAAACAGAGAAAGGTCGTTTAAAATTTGATCATCTGACAAGATTTCTGTGGAAACAAACCTAGGAGGTAAACAATCTCTGCATGTCACTGCTGTCACTGGTTAGAGGGCATGGACGTGCACATGAGCTGGCATCAGTTGACGCCCCTGCACCCTCACACCTGTGGCCTACGAGCTTTCCACGGGAGTAACTACTACCACCTTCCTTTGAATTTCAGTAGCACATCGCTAAATGGCACACGAACTGACCTCCCCCAAAGCCACAAAATCAAGCAAAATTCTGAGGCTCCTAATCACATACCAGAGTATTTTATATTTAACACAGACCAGTCTGTCAAAGTCAGGCCTGAAAATGCATAGGGCATGCACCCAAATATCTGGCATATGTTGCCAATAAAGCATCTTCACTATGCCAAAATCTCATGAAGCCTCTTTTACTCACTCAACTTTTAGACTGTTCAGGATAGCCAACACTTGCCAACCCTACACGTCTGAATCCCCAGATAATGTAGAAAATTTATAGAGGGAGGAGAGGGTAGAAAAAAACAGCTGCTGCTGTACCCAGGCCCCTTACTCAGCCTCTTTGGCTCCTCCCTACAAACAAGGCTCCTCTCAAGTGGGCAGGAGGGTTCCTTCATGGAAGAAAGTCACGGAAAGGAACAGACGTGAGAATGTGGGAAGAACTCTGGCACCACAGAGAAAAGCTCATTCCCCTCCCTGGTGCCACCTTTGGTTCCATTTTGATTGTAGAGGCAAGATTAAGAACTACTGCTAATTCAAAAGGAAAAAGAGGGGGGTATATGGGTAGAAGAGGGAAGATAAGAGACTAACATCTGTTAGGTGCGTATTTCTTTCCAGGTTTGGTAATCAAACATTGCACGCTTAATCCTTATTGTTAGTAAAGAAGGGATTAACATGTCCATTTAAAATAAAAAAACACAGGCAACTTTGCCAAGGAAACAAATAAGTGATGGGTCCAGAATTTAAGCCCAGATCTGCCTGGTCCTTCCAAACTGCATTATTTCCACTACATTTGTCTGGAAAAACAACAAGAAAACAGTAACCACAACTTCAGTCATAAAACAAAGGTATGTGTAGGCATGGAGACTAACAAAGAAGAGAAGGCAAAGTTTCAGGTAATAAATTTTCTCTCCAGATCATCTGCATACCAAGTCTTTGTTCAAGTCTCAGACTCACAATCTACATATACCAGAGGCTTAAGTGACAATGTGTTAAAATTCTTGCCACTAACAAGGGAGGTTATGTTCTGAAAGTAAAAGTGATCATTTTCAGAAATGCACTAATTCTCTACCATCAATAAAGCATTATTCAGTTAATTGCTACTAAAGGAAACCTTAGTGATCTTTCCGGAAAAACCCAAAAGGACAGAAGTCATTGCTCTTTTTGGATTAAAGGACTGGTTGGCAGAACAATCTGTGTGTCTAAGCCATCGATGGCTATTTGCTGGTGGCATGACACCAGCAAGTTCCAGAAAATGAAGACACTGCCTTGTTTAAAACAAGGATGCAATGAAGAAAGGAATGACCACAATTCTCTGTTTTCTATCAATGGGCCCCAACAGCAGAAGGAAACATCACAGGGCATTCCTAAAATGTGCTGAAATCTAGAAAATGCTTTGAAGTCTCCAATTTTCTCTTAAAACCTGCAATAAGTTGCATAGACTGCTCTATCACAGAGCCATATTTTGCTTGGATAGGAGAATAATTCTGGAGTGAAACATGAAATTTTGACTATGTCTTGCAAACCATTTAAAGCATTTGAAAGGCAGAGAGAGGTCTGTGAAAGCACTCTATGAACTGCTAATTGCTAGATCCATACATGTCAGTACCATTTTCCAAAAGGAACAGTTAAATCTTTTTAAAAAATATTTTCTTTTTTTAAGCAACGTTTTTATTTATTTTTGGCTGTGTGGGGTCTTCACTGTGCATGCTTTCTCTAGTTGTGGTGTGCAAGCTTCTCATTGCAGTGGTTTCTCCTGCTGCAGTGCACGTGAGCTTCAGCAGTTGCGGTGCACAGGCTTAGCTGCCCTGCGGTATGTGGAAGCTTCCTGGACCAGGGATTGAACCCCTGTTCCCTGCATTGGAAGGCAATTCTTAACCACTGGACCACCAGGCAAGTCCACGTTAAAGCAAATCTTTAGGAAGAAATTAAGATGGACTAGATATTCTCTAAGGCTGTTATACTGCGCTTTTCACAGTCTCTCTGCAATATCATGACTGCAGCCATGAAATTAAAAGATGCTTTCTCCTTGGAAAAAAAGCTATGACAAACTTAGACAGCATATTGAGAAGCAGAGATATTACTTTACCTACAAAGGTCCGTCTAGTTATGGCTTTTCCAGTAGTCATGTATGGATGTGAGAGTTGGGACACAAAGAAAGCTGAGCACCGAATAACTGATGTCTTTGAATTGTGGTGTTAGAGAAGACACTTGAGAGTCCCGTGGACTGCAAGGAGATCAAATCAGTCAATCCTGAATATTCACTGGGAGGACTGATGCTGAAGCTGAAACTCCAATACTTTGGCCACCTGATGCAAAGAGCTGCCTCATTAGAAAAGACCCTGATGCTGGGAAAGACTGAAGGCAGGAGGAGAAGGGGATGACAGAGGACAAGATAGCATCACCGACTCAATGGACATGAGTTTGAGTAAGCTCTGGAAGATGGTGAAGGACAGGGCGAAGGACAGGGAAGCCTGGCATGCTGCAGTCCATGGGGTCACAAAGAGTCAGACACAACTGAGCGACTGAACAGCTGATATATCATTCCCTCTCTTCCAGTCTCCCAGACTTAGTACCTACTCCATGGACTGGGCACTGAGCTGGAAGCCAACAAACAGCTATGAATAGAAGCCAGTCTCTGCCCTCTTGAAAGCATACATATTAAAGTGAAACACCAACATTAAACAGTTAACTGCAAGGGTGATGAGTGTTATAAAAGAGAAGTCCACGTTCTACTGCTGACACAAGTGCAGGAAGCAAACAGGGAAATCCACAGGGGAAAGCAGGTAAATTTTCAGTTTCCTGAATCTTTATTATTCATTTAGAGCACCCAAATCCTGATACTTGAGACATATTTACACAAAGAGAGAACTTCTTCCAAAATCCAGCAAAGTAAGTCAAGAATATTTCAGACTTCACTTCTTTACAATATTTAATGCCAGGCCATGTAGACCAGCTATATCACTCTATGTTTTGGGAAAAGAGGATTTATTGAGCATTCAGGGCATAAACGAAGTGACAAGTAATATTCTCCCAGAGGCACTGAATTTGTGTGTTTGTGTTAAACTAGTATAAAAACAATATAACCACTTTTAACAATGAATTATTTAAAGCAAAGTTTATCATCTTCAACCTGAAGGCAGATGGTTCTAGCTCCATCATGTCACCCTAGCCAATTCCTAGTCTTTTTTTTTTAAATTGGGAGGATAATTGCTTTACAATATCATGTTGGCTTCTACCACACAACATGAATCAGCCATAAGTGTACATATGTCCCTTCTCAGTAAACTTGAGAAGGGACATATGTATATCCCTGATGCCTCATAAATAAATGTATGCTCAATAAATCCTCTCTTGAACCTCTCCCCCACCCTCCACCCCGTCCTACCCCTTGAGCAACCAGTTGAGCCCCCTATGCCTATACAGCAGCTTCCTACAAGGAGCAGATGGGGCAAATTGAGAAAGCAGGAGCACTGGCATACAACCACACAGTCTCGAACTCAGCTTCCCCATTTGTTAAATGAGAAGGTCAAAATGAAACAACAACGTCCTTAGGTCCCTACCACGTTCATGTGCAGCATCTATGCAGAACAGTGTGAATTCTGAATGCTTAAGACATATAGATCATTGCATGTCCTTCTGATTACTAGTCTGCTTTTTAAATCAGTCATCATTTATAATATATTCATTCCACAATTATATACTAATTTTATTTCTAAATCTGTTCAGATAGAAACAGGGATCTGGTCTTTTAAAAGTTCAAAATACTCAAAGACAATATCTTTGAGAATCTCAAAATAATTCCTTCACTATCTTATTACTCTGCTTAAAAAAAAAAAACAAAACACTACTTAGATCCACTCATGGTGAGCAGAAATACAATGTACTCTTCAAATTTTGGAAAATTCCATCTGAAATTCTAGCAAACCTGGCTTTATTTCCACTTTAGCATCAAAGCATCACGTGTTCCGCTCCCTCTCTGCCACTTCCTCTCAGCTGAGCTGCTCCCCAAGGAGATCACTCCCAACAGAGAACGAAAGGGAGGGGGAAGAGGAGTCTGCCTGGCAAAAAGTTCATACCAAAACCCTTTTACATTGCCCTTCTGATTCAACAAATGCGCTGGCAGCCCTCAGTTCAAGTAGAAATAGAGGCAGAGTCTTCAAAAATATTTTCAAGGCATTACTAACGAGGACAAAGTGGAAGGCAGCATAATCTTAAGCTCCAGGTTTCTTGGTGCGTCAGCTGTGTAACGTATTAGCTATAAATGACCTCAGAGTTTCTCAAGCAGATCAATGTTTTGTTTTTTTTGTAAATATATTAATTTAGTTCTTCAAACATCCAAGGTTTTATTATGGGATGCCTCAATTTATCAGTGTTTTCAAAAGTTTGATAAGGAAGAGTGATGGCAAACAATGATTTCTCCCTGTCAGAAGGGAAGCGACACTTCAAATTTCTTATTCACCTCTTAAAACCGGGAACAGACTCTAGTCACGAGGTGAGAAACATCAAACAATGAATGGCATGAAAAATTTTAATTTAGATAAAACTGAACCTATGTTACATTACAGAGCTATTGTCTTAAAAAAAAGCCCTCTACTCTAAATAAAACTATGCCCTCTACTTTCCAAACGAAGCAATATTAAAACCTTATTTGTACATGTGCCTAACGTCATCTAAATCTCACAAAAATACTGAGGTACTCAGAGTATCATAACTGTCTTCTTGTTGGTTTAACTAAAGAGATAACGTAGGAGATTCATAGACTTGCCAACCAGGAGCCATCCCTATCATATGACTCCTCTAAGATCTAAGTCCTCAGTTTTGTTCTCTGAAAAAAGAGGGATGATATTACTTCAAAATATTCTTAAAGCTGCTGTATTTTCTCTCACCATAGATTAGTGTTCACGTTCTAGAATGTAACATTATTCTAGTTTTTAAAATTCAGCCTATTTTGAGTCATTCATGTTGCTGAATGAATCAATAATTTGTTTCTCTTTATTGCTAAATAAAACTCTACTGTGTGAATATACCACAATTTGTTTATCCATTCTCCAGTTGAGGGACATATGCATTATTTTAAATTTTGGCTATTAAGAATAATCCTACTTTAAACATTCACATACATGCCTTTCTGTGGACATCAGTCAATTCTAAGATAGAACTGCTGCATTCTATGGTAGGTGTGTTATGTTTAACTTTTTAAGAAACTGCCAAACTGCTGTCTAAAATAGCTATCCCATTTTACATGCCAAATATCACTGTATAGCACCTTTGAAAGTGCCAAACATCATGAAAGATATAGCAACTCTAAGCCCCAAGGAAGGTGCATGTTTCGGTCAGGGGACAGAGGCAGGTAGCATTTCATGCAGAAAAAAAGATTCACACAAAAAGAGATGTAGTGCACCCCAGGACAGCCACTCTAGCCTGTGAGTGACTTGTAGGTGTGCTGCCTTAAATTCCATTAGGAAAACATCTAAGTACAACCAATGTAAGATATGTTCTGGAAGTCTAACATGCAAAGAAAAGGAAATCCTAAGGGGCAGCCATAAAGCTGATGCAAGCAATCACAACAGCAGTTCACCAGAGCATTACCTACAAGGCGGCTATGCTAAACTTTAAAAGATTTATATACAGCCACTCTAGTGATCATGATCTCCATTTTACAGGTGAAGAAACCAGAGGCCAGAAGGTAAGAAGCTATGTGGCCCCAAAGTCACATAGCTTATAGAAGGTGGGACCAGATCTGTCTGATTCTAGACAATGTTTTTCTTGACTATGCTAATTTATTGTTCCATCTCCATGTTTCACAAGCCTCCTACCCTGCTTGGAAGGTACCTCCTTGAAGCTGAGTGATACTGTCCCTTAAGCCATACTATAGAGAAGGAAGGGGCAATGCATTCCAGTATTCTTGCCTGGAGAATGCCATGGACAGAGGAGCCTGGCAGGCTACAGTCCATTGGGTCTCAAGAGTCAAATATGACTGACTGACTAAACCACCACCAAGCCATACTATTTCCCGTTTCTAATGTACTCATCTGGCATCTTTCTGGTATTTCACTGTTTTTCCAAGCTGGTTCTCTACCTGAAAGAAGAGGAGCTGACCAGTCAAAAGGAACAAAGGGATATACTTGGCAGTGATCTGCAGTGATTTTCCTAGAGTAAATCACAGCACCTGGCATTCTGGTTTTGAACCTTAATTTGAACATAACTTTGATTCATTTGACTGATGATGAAGGCACCAATATCCTTTTCTGAGGATCATCATAACACAGGAAAAAGCATCAAGGCAGGTATCAATCCCCTATAAATCCATAACTGCTAAACTCAACTCTATACCTAGGGTGTAATCACACACACACACACACAAACACACCAAAGAAAACACACAAGCTACAGTTAAGTGTTAGAAAAAAATATGGCTAATAGAACTACTACATATATAGCTGGAAGTACTTTCAGTAGTCTCCTTCCTTCTAAAGAAGGAAAAATAAAACTACATTATGCAAACTTCTCGTGTTTTTGGTGTAAGGGCAAAGAGGATGAAAAGAGAGAATTATTAAAAAACTAAGAAAAAAAATACATGAACAGCTTAAAAGGCAGGGGCATATTGTTTCAAAACTAACTACATTTTGGAAATAGCAGACAAGTGGCAGAACTTACTGATGGATCAGAATCTTCCCATCTCTGCTTCTGTAGTTACTTCTCTGATAGTTGAGGACTATTATTTTGGGGACCAGCCAAAATTTAGATGTGTCTCTTATGTTTCCTCCCCAGTGGTTGGTCTGCTAATTCTTACTAGATTCATTGTTTGTTTGTTTTAATATGTATTTATTTATTTTCTTGGCTGCATTGGGTCTTGGTTGTGGCACACAGGCTCTCTAGTTGTGTCACATGGGCATGGGCTCAGTTACCCTGCATCATGTGGGATCTTGGTTCCCTGACCAGGGTTCGAACTTGCATCCCCTGCATCATAAGGTGGATTCTTAACCACCAGACCACCAGGGAAGTCCCGACTCATGGTCTTAAATAGGAAAACTCAGGAGACTCTCTGGCATTCCACAAATATTGCCAGTCTTTCCACACTCTAAATGTCTAACCAGTCTACTGTTTTCTATAGCTACCCTCTTCTCCCAAGCTCCATTTTCTGGCTTCTAGATGGCACTGGCAGTGGTGATTCTGAGAGGAAGGTATAGCTGGAAAACATGCACTAGGAATATCCCCCAAATGGGACACTGGCCTATTAAAAGCTGGGGAGTGGAAATGAGATATGAAAATGCTCAGCAGGACACCTCTCTCTGTCTCCTCAAGTCAGGAAACCTGACAACATGGTACTTTCAGGAGAGTGTTGGGTTTGAGCAAGATTAGGAAAGTAAAAGAATGGGAGATTTTCTGAAGATATAGCAAATGGCAGCATTATGAACAGAGCTGGGAAGCATCAATTTTGCATAGCAAAAAGGGGTAATAAAAAAACACTACCACTGACTCACATTTCCTTTTTTAAAAAGTTTAACCATTGATTAAACTCTCTTTAATTTTCTTAGCCAGTCCCTTCTGGCCTGAAAATATAGTTCAACTTCAACCCAGCCTCTTTGAATAATCACAAATTCTGAATTAATAAAGATTTACTGATCTGTGACCTCATCTCAATGTGATTTGTGACCTCATCTACATGAAGGCTGAGGGAAAATAAGTACAGACCAGTCACAGGACAGTAACTGCCAGGCTGACAAATTGTAGGCATAAAAGGGAAGACAAAAAATACACAGGTGTGTTTGTGCATGTTATATACAAGTTACCAGGTGGGCTGGGTCCAACTATACAAGGGAAAAAAAGGTTTATCACAGCAAATCTGTCAAAACCTATAGACCCCATAAGTATCTACCAAGGAGAATATTTTGTTTATTCTGATCATTTCAAGTTGAAGTCAACTTTGAAAGCACACTGACAGTGAGTAATGCAAACGTCAAACCCTGCTTGTGTTATGGTTTACTCTCAGGAGCCTACAGGGCAGTACCCATAGTCACTTGAAGATGGATGTGCTCTGGTATCTGCCATAATGTTGTAAATATGCATAATTCATCAACATTTGATACAGATATTGACAAAATGACCCTTTTGGTACTTTAAAAAATATTACAGCATCACAGAATCTTCATTCTGAAAGCAATCATTACGATGACCTAATTCAGTCTTCTTCTCTTAGAGATGAGGAAATTTCAAGGCTAAACGGGGGGTTTAGACAACATGCACAAAGTGGAGAGAACAGAAATGAAATCTCTTGTTTAAAAGCAGAGATTAAAGAGAATCAAATCAAAGAGGATCAAAACCTTTTAAAAAGAAAAGTGTCCTTTAGCTTCATTTTTTACACAGAAAATCATAAATTATATCCTCTCCCTCTTGCAGAAGAAGACTTATACCGTGGCAAATTAGGTCTTTTCTAAAATACACACGTATTCCCTCAAGCAGATACACTATCATACTGTTCTTTCCCTTTACATTCAATTCTAAATCCCATCCTCTAACTGAAGCGCTCTCACAAAGGTTCACAAAATTGCTGTAGTTCAGCAAGCTAAGCATGTTTATTAATCCTCACCCTAAAATACCTACTTTTAGGAAAAAAGTTAGAGGTAGCAGAATCTAACTGTAAAGTGACCTTTCTTCTAGAAATTAAAAAATAGAGGGGGATAGCCTGGAATTTTCATTGTTTTCAAGACCCCTGAAAAGAGGAGATAGTAGCTATTTAGAACAAATGCATGGAACGAATTAGGACCGCCTTATCAAATAATGCCAGTGGTTCTCAGCAGTGCTCCTTGGAAGGCAGGCTACATGTCAGAACCAAGAGAAATATGGAATATATATTTTAGAGATAACCTAAATATGCTCTAAGGAACACCAATGGCATTTCACCATCCTTACTCAAGCAAGAAGAGAAGAGGTAATGTTGTAGACAACAGTAGATTGATCCAGTATGTCCTCCTTGTGTGTTGAGAGTCAGCTTGTATGTCAGGGAGGATGAGAGGAGACAACCTGATATCACTCATTTGATGGAAAAGAAAACTTATATCCTGAGGGATTCAATGGCTTGTATTGTCCTTTGGACAAGGGACAATTTCCATTTAGGGACTGTTCTTCTGCAAAGCTATTAGGTCCATAGGCACTAGGAAGGAGAGTTGATGCCAGCCAGGTATTTCTTGCGGTATTATTTAATACAACGACTTTCTGGCTAATGAGGCTCTGAGGTTCCAGAGCTCAATCCAACAACTATACTGACAAAACTATCACTAAGCAGCAAAGCTACTGACCATTCCTATGCAAAGTCCACTAATGGGGGACTCCAGGTGGCCAGTTTGAATTCCAGTTGGCTATCTACCACAATGAGAAAATTCTGAGTTACAATAAGTTGATCTATTTATTCATACTGTCTAGCCCAGTCCCTCTCTCCTTTCATCTCCCACCTTCGTCCTGCCCTCCTTCCTTCCCCCACTGCAACAGTACACAGCAGAGGTCAGCAAAGTTCTCCGTAAAGGGCCAGACAATAGTTTAGTGTAGTTTTGGTTCTGCCATTGTAGAACACTAGTAGCCATAGACAATCCATAAATGAATGGGTGTGGCTGTTTCAATGAAATCATTTACAAAAACAGGCAGGGGGCCAGATGTGGCTCCCAGGACTGTGATTTTTCAGTCCCTTGTATACAGTAGCAGTTCTCAAACTTTAGCCTGCATCAGAATCACCTACAGAACTTAGTAATACACAGATTTCTGGGCCTCATCCTTAAAGTTTCTGATTTTGAAGATCTGCAGCGGGGACTGAGATTTTGCATATTTACTAAGTTCCGAAATGATGCTGATGTTGATGGTCCACTGATCACACTTTGAGAACATACTCTGAAAGCCACTGGTATAAAACAATGGTCTTCACTGCAGTCAGTGGCAGGCTGAAATGTAATGAACAACTGAGAAAGTGGAAATTACATGCTGTCGATTGCTAATTTTACAGAATATTTCATATGGAGACTTACTGTTAAGTGCCATAATATTATCTGTTCCTGGATGATGGAAATTTATTCCCATGCGTCCTAAAAAATAAAACAATTCTGTTTTAAGCACAAAGAAAAGAATGTTTAAATATAATCACAAATATATTGCACAATATGAACATTACAAAAAACTAAAACAGATTAAACTATAAACAATGCTATCAAAGGCCACAGCAGTTACAGCAGTTTTAAATCAAGTCATAAAACATACACATGAAAAATCTTAAAACAAAGCCAAAGTCTCAATAGCAACAAATAAAATAAACCAAAACAAAAAAGAAGCTTCCATTATAATAGGAAATTTTAACGCATCTCCCGCATTCCAATTTAAACATGCCAACTCCCTGGATTACACATTTTATTTAAACAATTTACACTGCTCTTCAAATTCAAGCAGCAAAATAATGAATTCAAAGAAGTATATAACCTTGAAGCTTAGAGAGAATTCAAAGACAAACATTTCAAAGCAGCTCAAAATGCAACATAATGATCAGAATGGCGAGCAGAAGAAAGATGTAAATTTACGTAACATATAGTGGGGAACAATTACTGGCCAAAAAATTTAGGGTTCCTGTGCTGCCCCTATCACTAACTAGTTAGATGACCTTGGACATAATACTTATGTCCAGACCTTTGTCCTTACAGTAACCGGGGACCAGATGCTTGTTTTTGTATGCTGTATGCTGTCAAGCGAAGAATCATTTTTATAAAGAGTTGTAAAAACAAACACAAAATTTAAAAAACAAAGAATAATGTGCAACAGAAACCATATGGCCCATAGGCCTAAAATATTTACTCTCTGGTCTATAAGATGCCAAGGCTGAATCAAATGTTTTAACTAATAGCCTCAGGGGTTTAAGAGTGGAAGATGTATTAATTATTTGGGGAAAAGGAGGTGGATATGATTTACTTATCATATTCTGAGGTATTCAAACTTAACAAACAACCAGTCACTGAAAAATCTGCCCTAAAAAAATCCAAACACTGCCAATCAGAATTTAAGAAAAGGGTGCATTTGAGACAGTCTCTCAATCTCTGACCTAGGAATATTCAGATAATGGTATGTTCCCCATAAAGTAGGGATGTTCCCTAAATGTTTTCATAACTATAAAGGGCTATGAAGAAAACCAAGCAAGCCCAGATTTAGCTCATTCAACTTCTATTTCTTGTGCTACAATCATTTATGGTAAAGAATTGGTAGTTTATTACTACTACATCAAACAATAGTTTTTATGTTTCTGGAACTCCTTATGTTCCCTAACATTAAGGGGCACCCCTCTCTGTAGTCCTCCAGAAGTTGGATCCTTTTTATACTCTTTCCATCAGGTCTTAAAACTTTTCAGCCTGGAAAGATGAAGCTGAAAGGAAAATCTGTAGTTTGAGTCTAATTATCATCCTCTACACTGATTACTTCCAATTCAATCTTTCTAAAGATGTAGCAAAACAAGAGCCTTAGGCAATGTTTTGTAAATAAAAGTATCACTACTTGCTGAAAAGAAGAAAATTTTTGCCCTTCCTGGTATCCTTCCTACTACTGTTGGCCAATTCGAGGTCACTTTAATGATCTCTAGATCAAGATCATCCACTAAAGATTTTATGAGAAACTCCAGTTCAGTGTCAAATCCATCATAATCAATTACTTAAATGTAATCTATAATTTTTTCCCAACAATATGCAAATCCTTTCTAGTGAACTGTTTATGGCTTCTTTAAGCTACTTTCTCTACCTCTTCAAAAATTAATGTCCAGATTATAAAATACATTTTCATTGGAGAAAACACACAATACAGAAAAGTGAAAAAAAACAAGATCATCAACTAAAGACAAGCTCTGTTAGCATTTTGATTTATAGTCTGACAGTTTAGGAGTATATACGTGTAAAGGTTTATCTAAAATGAGGTTTATTTTATAATATTCTTTAAATTTAATATATTGCATGCCTTAAGTTTTATGGTTATTTGGGATTTTGAAGGAGAGGGAAAATATCAAAAGCAAAAGAAAAACTGACTCCAAACTCAGATGAGGCCATTTCTTTTTTCTTCCCTTTGTCCAACAACTACTGCTGTTTAATCAGCTGTGAAAATAGAATCAAGTGTGTGACATCTGGTGATTTCTGTTAATGCAGTCTGGTGCTGCCAGCGTGACATTTTGTCACCTGTCCATGGTTTGCTATTTTTAAATTGTTCTTGTCAGCTAGCTATCTTTTAAGTATAGTGTAAAATATAAGGTTTCGAAAACTGGAAGGCATACTTGGTTTTACTGAGTTAAATGATGCTGTGGAAATCTGAGACTGTGTCCCACTTTCCCCACTGCATAAGGCCTGATAAATGGGGGTGGGAGAGGAAGGGAGCAAGGTTAGAGAATAGGGTTGGAGAATACAGTTATTCAGACTGTAAACATCACAGTCTCGTAAGCTCAATTCATATTCATATTTAAGATGCTAGTTATAAAAAACTGTCTCTACTGTTATTTAAAGTTTCAGAGTCAAACTAAACCTATACTTCTATAAGTCCAAAGTAAAATCTGGAATTTTTGTTATTTCGTAATTGATTATGAAAGTCACCTCTTCACTTCTGCAATACCATTATGAGATAGGGAACAACTGCTGTATCTTTCTCTAATCATTCCCATATGTTCTAAAAAGTCAAGTCCTTTCGAGACCTTTATGTAACAGAATGTGAGTGCTCTGTTCTAGAAAACATTATAAGACAATGCACATTCTATTGGATTCTATTTCCTACCAATTTTCCCAATAAAGTTGAAGAGACAGTGTCTCAGAAAAAGTATCTATAAGATAAAATAATGCATTAGGTAAGAACACAATAAAATGGTGCTTCAAATCCCTTTTAAGGGAAAATTATAAAAGTATGGTACTATAACACTTAAAAATATGTTTCAAAGAACCACAAAGCAAAAGAAATGAGGTTCAACCTGAGGTCAAATCCTAGTTTCTTTGCATACCAGTAGTGAATAATTTTTGGTACGTTATCAATTCCTTTGTGCCTACATTTTCTCATTTCAGGCTGTACCCTAGAACAATTAAAGCCAGAAATTTGCAGAGGTATACCCAGGATTAAGTACCCTTAATCTTTTTCTTACTCTCAGGTGATTATAGTGCTATACTAAAAGGATCACTGGACAAATTAATGGGAGTTACCTACTTAAAAAAAAAAATCACTCAACTTCTATGTACTGTCTTCCCTTTTGTACAGAACAGAAACTATCACTTCTTGCTAACTTAGAGCCTGTGCCCTAACAGTTTCTGCAATCAGCTAACTTTTATACAAGACGGACTGATATGGACCAAAGGGAGGTAGTACAAAAACAGAACTGGAGCAGTAATTCAAGTAAGTAAAGAGACCGTATACTTTTCTGAATCAACTAAACGTAACGAAGGTGCACTTTTTCTAAAACAAGGTGACCTCAACATTTCAGAAATGGAGTCAATGTTCTGTAAGGCTGTGTAATGCTAAATGTTTCATCAGGCACTACCCCCAAATAGCCAGCCAAGCTTACTCCTCTGCCACAACATGCAGACTAAGTGGGATGAGAGGAAGGTGATTCCATCCTGTTTTCTTGCCATGGTGCCCGCTTGTGCTATAACAGCCAGGCTGAGGGGACTTCATAATGTCACCTGCCCTGCCCAGCGCACGGTTGTTGGTTTTTCCCTATTATTCTTCTCTCACGTCACTTAGTCCTCTTTGAATAAAAATCCCAAGAGAGGGTATGAATAATCAAACCTAATGTCCCTGAGTTTTCAGAGGGGTTTCCCCAGTAGCTAGATAAAGCCTCTTCATTGGTAGCAACTCAAGAGGGTACAGGGATGAACCTTTCCCTTACCTCTAATCATAACTCTCTGATGCCAGAAATCCCTCTAATTCTCATAGTCAGGAGAAGAGTTAGCATTCCCTATGTCCACTAGAAAAGAGGACAGAGGACTACTCTTCCTACTAAGGCCTCACTCATCCTTTTCCCCCTCGATTCAAGAGAAAAGTTGAATAAAAGGATTTCTTATTGAAAACATTTATACAATGAAATATCACTGTGCACTTATTTTCATCATGTTTACTTTATGTACATCATGAAGTACTTCCATTTTGTAGGAATGTGATATCCTACTTAATTATATTTTTTTTACACTATTCAGATAAAAAATTTTGGAAAGCCAATAAAACTTAGGAGGATTGTTTTTCTTTCTCCTTTAGGTAGTTTTTTATAATGACAGAATGCTTATCCTTCAGTAATCACTACTTGCATCTATGGCAAAGACACAATTTTGACAGCTTGCATTTGAAAGCCTTTAACATTTAGCTGCAGCCTAGCTAGAAGGAGTAAATTCTGTAGGGATAAAAAGGTTTACTTTATTACCCAGGTTTGAATGGCTGTAAAATCAGAAAGGCTGAGTTGAAATACCTCATACCCTATAGAGAGAATATAAAATGTTTGGGAAAATGTTAATAATAATCTCTGTTATCTCTAGGTAGTAAGGTTCAGGTGTTTTTTCACTTTTCTTTTGTCTTTTTACATACCATTTGAATGTCTTACAATGAGCGAGAATGTATTTTTTTCTAAAGAAAACTGAAATCCAGAGCAAAACACCAAAACAAATAAGCGCACAAAAAACCAATGACTCTCTAACTTGAATTTAGAGACCCTCAAAATAGTCTTCAAGTAAAAGAGGATATTAATGGCAGGAGGAAGAAAAGGATAGATAAGGAGCAGTGTTTTTGGGCAGACTCATACAGAAGTCACATGATAGGTACCCTAGCCTATCACCTTTCTCTTAAAGCTTGATTCATCTAGATATTGCCATTTTTTGACCCAGAGACCCTCTCTATGAATTTACCTTAAAGAAAAAACTACATGCAAGAATTCATCCATGGCAGCATTGCCTACCTATAATGGAGAAAAAGCTAAAAACAACCTAAGAGTCCAAAGTTAAGGTCTATTAATAAATTATAAAGACCAGATAAATAGAGTGTTTATTATGCAAGGGGAAAAAAGATACACCATCACAATATTTCTTTTATTTTTAAATTATCTTTTAGTTATTATACTGTGCTCCACTTTTAAAGTAAAAAATTACTGAAAATCTTTCCCTTAAAATGCTGGCATCATAATTATGTTTTTAGAAGTAATAAGGATCAAACATATGGTGCTATAACCAAATGGAAAAGTCTCCCAGTTGGAAAAAGGAAGCAGGCAGTTCAAACATCCTAACTAGGGGACAATAACATGGAGACGTAACTGACCATGGGAAGCAGATCATTCACAGGAAATCACTGTGAGTGGTATGAATTGTGAAGCTGTAACCATATTGAGACTGTAAAAATGCACATATTAAATGCCTTTCAACTTCTTAGGTCATGCTGTATCTTAAAGTACAATTCAAAAGCCTTTTACAGATGAAACCTCACATTTGTAAGTGTACTGGAGAAATTTATGCAGAGGTAGCTGGACACATAAGAAAAAAGGGCCCCAGCGTTGGGGCTGGGGGAGGGAGGTTTGAGAGAGAGGGGATATATATATGTATATATATATCTTTGTATGTATGTATAGTTATGACTGATTCACAATGATGTATGGCAGAAACCAACACAACATTGTAAAGCAATTACTCTCCAATTAAAAATGTAAAAAAGGGGGGCGGCCACCACAAGTGGAATAAGTTATTTACCCTGTCCCACAGTAAGGTACCCTCCATGCACTTTAGCAGTGCTACTCTCAACAAAGCACGACAGCTCCTGCTTAATCAATATTCACAAAACTCTAGAAAATTATTTTATAAACCATAATCTAACATCCTTTCATAATCTTTTATTGCTAGAAGAATACAGACCAAGATAAGACAGACACGCATAAAGAACAAGGGCTGACTTCTTTAGAATAACAGGATGGGCTTACAGCTGTTCTGGTAGAGAAGGACGACAAATGTAGCCTTAGAAGATACTAAAAACACAAAACAATCTGTGAATATTGTGTGTCTGTGTGTGTGTGTGTTTTTAACACCATTCTCACTTCTAAGTGAAATTACCATGTACCTAATCTTTACTGAAGAAAGATGTGGTAATAGTGACTAAATATAACAATGACAAAATGAGAGGCAGTTTTTTTCCTACTTCTGAAGGCCTTAAAATATAGCTTTTGTCAAAATCTTTTATTTTCTTCACAGCCTGTTAACTACTTTCTTTTCACTAGAAATTGAGGAAAGCAGCATAAAATCATGAGTGTGACAAGAAAATGATGAAATAGATTTTTGGTGTGGCGTGAGGAAATGACTATCACGTTCCCAGTCAGTCATATCCTATATAAGAGCCTGCAGAGAACCAGAGGGGATCAGATCCCTCACAACTCTAGAGGACATAAGGGTTCACACAAGATGAGTGTCCCTGTGCCTAACTCTTCCAGTTTTCAGATAGTTAGGCTCTCAACCCAAATACAATGGCTATTTCCACAGAAAAATTCTATTTTACTATTTTAAAATATCATAATGCCCCCAAGAATTCCTATAATCCATAACAAGAACTATCTATAATCATGAATGTAGTATCACCCCCTCTCCTGAATTTACATGGGCTCTAAAAATAGGAAATCCTAATATTGCTGACCTTGGGACTTTATGCCTTACATTTAACTCAAAACATTTTCCCTGTGTTTAGCCTTAGAGAATGCAAAGTGTCACTACCTGCTCTTAAAGTCTGTGTACTGATACTTCCTACCCTAGGAAAGTGACTGTATTTTAATAAAACCCTTTTCTATAAAGTTTTCTGACAGAGCCTTTGGAGATTAAATCTCATACTTCCTTGTAGTAGACTTGGATTTAAATGAATTAATCCAGATTCGGCCAAGGATTTCAAATACACAAAGCCCGGAAAACTTGGCTTCTGGTCTCATGCTATAAACCACAACCTCAGCTACCCAGCACATGCTTCTGCCAGACATTATGATTAAAGCAGTCAACCGTGATTATGATAGGTAGCTGAACCCAGGTTTAAAAAAAAAAAAAATCAACTTTAAATACATTCCACAATGCTTTACAGAAGCAAACAAACAAAAACAAAAAAGAAAAACAAAACACAATTAATAAAAAGCTGATTTTTGTTTAAAACACCAAGCAAGGAATGGACATATGAATATTCCTAACCTGCAAAATGATTCCTCCACATTATATCAGCGAAACTCATTGGTGGGCCACTGGGAGGGTAGTGTTTACCTTTCAGAGGCTCATGATCTGTCCTGATCATATCCATTAAGGAGTTCTCCAACGAGTGCAAGTTAAAAGTGTCATAGGGCCTACTCCGGTCCTAAAAATAAAAACAAAATAATACATAAAATTACTTCATAAAATTAATAACCATATCATTTGCTTCTTGCCATGGATTAACGACTTGAATGAAGACTCAAGGTAGTTTTAATAACACGGTCATTCTTTTCATTAAGAATAATGACTTGACAACATGAAGTTTAATATGTTTTCATAATTAATTAAATTGTACCCTTTTCCCTAATAATTCTTTAATGTATATGCTCCAGTACTTCAGACAGATTTTCTCTCAAATGAACTAAAAAAAGTAAATTCAAAAAAGAGTTGAGTGAGTCGACTTTGCCTTCAACCCTTCACCCTTTGCCTTTACTATCAAATGAATGTTCTCTTCAAACGAATAGAGACTTTTTTCCCTAAAGAAAGACACTAAGAGCTCAGTCTACAAATGGAAACATTTCCCTAAAAAATCAAAAGGAGGCTATAGTTTCAATGTAATTAATCATATTGGGCATCTTTAATAATTATTACTAAGTTCCATACATTAGATATACTTTATACAAATTAAAATGTGTCCAAAGTACTAAAACTACCTTTTGAAAAACACTACATGAAAAACCCTTTAACCCAAGGTTGTCATACTTGAGATAGACTGGTTTAATTATCTGGTTTCACACAGGAAAGAAGAAATATTAAGGTTTAAAGTCTGTAATGGTCAATGGTTCACAATTCATTAAAACTTTTCATACAAAGAGTTCTGTGGTTAATATATATCATTTCTTAGTTGCCATTATTTTTTCATTATCTGACTTTTGAATGTTAAACCACTGATTTCATCTCCTTCATTCTTATTCCTGTAATTTTGGATATACATTTGACAAGGCATGTAAAGCAAGTAGGTATTGCTCAGTTGAATACTTAAAAATCGTGGTTCTATGATTAGGCATCTTCTGCCTTTTAGATATGATTTGATCAGAGAGAGTTTTGAAAATAATAGGGCCCTAACCCACATAGTAGGTATTATAATTAACTTTTTATTTATGTCCTCAAACTGCTGTTTATATAGACTGTAATATTTATATTTTTGATCGCTTTAAAAAATGAACAGTTTGATAGAAACTTGAGTTTTAAAGATCAGTATTGAGATTACTTTCTAGAAATCAAGATCACCACAGTCAGAACCACTATAAAGCCTTCTGAGAAGGAACAGCCCATACCCAACCCAAATGTTATTCTAATAAAGCATTCCTTAGTTTCTCTAGCTGAATGTAATCTCTTCTTCCTTAAAGTTTCCTAGTCTTTGTATTTATCTATACTTAACTCATGCTGTATTACTTTATAACTTGTATAAATTTATTTATATTTATTATATGTTCATGTCTTATCTTCCTTAAACACATTAAGAAGGAATCTCTGATGTATTCATCTGTATACCCATGTCATCAAACCCAGTAGGCAGGGAATTGCATATTGCATATATGCTATAGGAAGAAAACACCTTCTCTGAATTTATAGGCTATAATAACAAAAGATAGATGAGAAAAATTTTTGTACCCTGTCCAAATTTTTGTATCCTGTCCAAATCTGAGGCTTGTAAGGAAAAAATAGTGACTGTGAATGCATTTTAGCCATTCCCCTTTATTCTTGAATATCGCTGAACTCTGCTATTTAGTTCT
Organism: Bos grunniens; assembly: GCF_055505025.1. Classification (NCBI taxonomy): domain Eukaryota; kingdom Metazoa; phylum Chordata; class Mammalia; order Artiodactyla; family Bovidae; genus Bos; species Bos grunniens. The sequence goes on from NC_141190.1 coordinate 14,048,367, forward strand.
TGGTGTAGATTTCTTATTTGTTAAAATTAGAATTCTGTATATTAATTTTTTGAAATTCTTTTTTGCTTTAGTTTCTTAATAAAAGTTTAAACAAACATTAAAAAAAAAAAAAAAAAAACAAGGTTGTGTGTCTTCATGATGTTAGATTCAACAACATTTTGAAAACAGAGAACCAACACAAACTAAGTGAAGAAAAAAACTGTTCTACTGTGTTTCATTTAAGCCCATGGGAGACCATCACCTACAAATTATTTTTAGTAGTATGAGCCTAAAAGGAAGTGTGGTTCATGGCCTAACTTAATACTATAGAACAGATTTAGTTTGCTTTTGTTAAAAGAAAAGCAATACAGTCATAAACCTCAACAACCACACCAAATCAAACTACAGCAATGAGAGATTATTTTCAGGGTCCTGAAGAGTTTATCCAGCTTTGCAAATGATCACTTATCCTCCCCTTTGAGCAACAGAATAACAAAATGACTGCCTAGATGAGCAAAAAGGGATACACTAGGTAAAAACCTCAGCTACAGTCATCATTTTCCAGCTTAAGTCTTAAAATCTTGGGAAGCTGTTTCTTTCTGGTTTCTGGAAAGTATAGCCATATACCTATCCATGGAGGCGGAAAGGAAGGTGGCATTTCCTCAGCACTGAGCATAAAGTGGGAACCCAGAGGGTTACTGAATGAATGAATGCAATAAGTTTGGCCGCAGGACCCAAGAAGAGCCCTAAACTGAGAACCAGAAGCAAAATTGCCAGAACAACTACAATCAACGAGGGGCTTTTGGACATCATTATCTACTGCTCCAGTCTGTGCCTGAAATTTCTTCCTTTATTGAGAATTCCTTTATTGAGAGGATTGAACTAGATTATTTATAATACCCCTTCCAATCCAATACTTGTTTTTAACTCACACATTAAGAAGGGCACAGATGTCTTTTTAAATTCACATATGAGGTAGAGGGCATAGATATTTTCAGACGCTACAGAGAGAAATTCCATTCTTACAAACCTTTAATGCCCAAGCTGAGGGCCAGGCCCTGGTGATTCAGAGATTAATGTTATAACCTAGTCCGTTTGCAAGTAATTAGTAGAGGGAGACATAACCAGTTAAATTAAGAGTATGACAGGTGTTTTAACGAAGGAACGTAAAAAGTACAGTGAAAACTAGGTCACATCTATTTCTTAAAGAACATACAGGGGCTTCCCTAGCAGTTCAGTGGTTAAGACTCTGTGTTTACAATGCAGGAGAAATGGGTTCGATCCCTGGCCAGGAAACTACGATCCCCCATGCCATGCGGTGCAGTCAAGGGAAAAAAAAAAAAAACAACAACAACAGACATATATTTGTGTGTGTATAGTTCTTTTTCAAATCACATTCTATAAAATCGTGTCTTAAATCCAGACCTGTCATTTAACCAGCAATTAGGCTTGTCTTCATTTATTCTTGATGTCTTTAGTATTCTCATTGGCAAAATGGGATCTTACCTGGGAAGATTACGGTGAAATAAGTTAAGTATTCTTTTTACTCACTTTGTATTTGTCAAAGAGCTAGCATGCATCATTTCTTTGCTTTTTAACAATTTTATTTACTTATTCATTTTTGGCTGTGCTAGGTCTTTGCTCGGAGAAGGCAACGGCACCCCACTCCAGTACTCTTGCCTAGAAAACCCCATGGATGGAGGAGCCTGGTAGGCTGCAGTCCATGGGGTCGCTATGAGTCAGACGCGACTGAGCGACTTCACTTTCACTTTTCACTTTCACACAATGGAGAAGGAAATGGCAACCCACTCCAGTGTTCTTGCCTGGAGAATAATCCCAGGGACAGCAGAGCCTGGTGGGCTGCTATCTATGGAGTCGCACAGAGTTGGACACGACTGAAGCGACTTGGCAGCAGCAGCAGTAGCAGCAGGTCTTTGCTGCTGCATGGGCTCTTCTCTAGTTGCAGAGAGTGGGGGCTACTCTCTAGCTGCAGTGCACGGGCTTATTGTAGTGGCTTCTCTTGAGAAGGACGGACTCTAGAGCACTCGGGCTCCAATAGCTGTGGCATGTGAGCTCAGCAGTTGCAGCTCCAGAGTACAGGCTCAGCAGTTGTGGTGTACGGTCTTGGTTTCTCCACCAAGAGGTAGATCTTAGTGGAGATCTTCCCAAATCAGGGATCAAACCTGTGTCTTCTGCATTGACAAGCTGATTCTTTACCACTGAGCCACCAGGGAAGTCCAACATTTCTTGCTTTACTGCTGCCCTCCCACCCTTTTCTGCCTACACTCCGTTTTTTTCCTTTTTAACACTCAGCAGTTAGTTGTGCACTAATGGATAAGAAAGAGACATGAAATACTTTCTTTGGTTCTCCATTTTGGTCCATATATAATTTAAGACGGTCCCTTCTTTTGCCTTTATAATCTTGCTGCTGATTATTTGTTTTGCTTTGGGTTCAAATTATCAGTGGAAACTCCAATTATTTATGGAGTAAAGCTTAATTTTCAGAAATGCAAGTTTATCTGTACCCAAAATAATAACCATCATATTCTTTGTCCAAAGCAAGAAGTAAAAAAGTATGCGGAGGAGGAGTCAAAAGGACAGACTATTTCTGGCACTGACAATCCCAGATTGTGTCTAAGAGCCTTCTATTATATGTATCCACACTTCTAACTAGAACCCTGCAGATGTGGCACTACTTCCAAAAAGGCTGATGAGGTAAAGGAACTATTAAAAAAAAATTGCTGTTTGAAGGCATTTTAGAATCTTTCCAGCTAGGACAGTGTATTTTTTTTTTTTCATTTAATTCTTCATATGATCCTTCAAGGTAGATAACATATTCATTTTACACAAGGAAGGTAAGGTTCAGAGAAGATTCAAACCTGGATCTGACCTCCAAACCAATACTTACGAAGTATAAAAATAGGTCCAAAGAAGTTGATCTAAGCTATATGGAATGGTAAACGAAAGTTCTACAGAAGCATAGCATTGCATCTAATTACCAATGAAGTGACCTTCCTGGCAAGGTGGCAGTGAGTTTCTGTCAGGGGACTATCGGATATTAGATGACTGCCTGTCGGGAAAACCGCAGCAGACATTTGGAGAAGGAGTCACGTACCTGAAATTGTTCCCAACCTGTCAGATTGTTAAACTCACATGTAGAATGGTTAAAATGCAGGTTCCTGGGCTCTGGCTAAAAGCAACTTAATTATAATTTAAAAAGAAATGAATGGAACTTTGCTGGTGGGTACAGTGGATAAGAATCTGCCTGCCAATGCAGGGGACACGGGTTTGATCCCTGGTCCTCGAATATTCCACATGCCGCAGAGCAACTAAGCCCACGTGCCACTACTACTGACCTTGCACTCTAGAGACTGTGAGCCATAACTACTGAGTTCAGTGTACAACGACTGAAGCCTGTGTGCCTAGAATCTGAGCTCCACAAGAGAAGCCACCGCAACGAGAAGCCCAGGCACCACGACAAAGAGCAGCCCCCACTTGCCACAGCTAGAGAAAGCCCATGCACAGCAATGAAGACACAGCAACCAAAAATAAACAATTTTTAAAAAAAAGAAATTAATGTCCTGGTGATTCTTATGACTGGCTAGATTTGAGAGCCACCAGACTGGATGATTCTTCAAGTTAAGCCTTTATACCCATGAATCTGATCACTACAATGGGACAGTAAAGTGAGGGGAGAGACGAGAGAGCGGCAAGAAATAAACAAGCTGGGTCACTTTGACAAGGGTCAGCTTTGTAGTCTCCTAATTGATTGTGGGTGAGAGAAGCAGTTGGTGGCCTAGTTTTTGAAAGAACAGACTTTGAAATCAGACATCTGATTTTCAAATTCTGGCTCTGCCACTTGCTGGCATGTCATTCTGAACAAGTCTAAGCCTTGATCATCTACATTTATAAAATGGCAGTGAAAAGAATTCTCTTTTTATGGCTGTTTTCAGTACTAGATGGAAAAGTACAACAAGGCATCTGTACCTTGTTGTACTAATACTGAAATCTGTACTAATATTGGAATATTAGCGCTCAACAGATGAAACAAGTGAAATGCGCAGTGCAATTTGCATCGGCTTCTTAATTGAACAAATGTCAGTAAGTGCTGAGAGACTTACTTTCTCACTAAAATTAATTCTATCTATGCCTCATCAATTTATATTTACATACGATTCGCTCTTCTTAGTTTTATAAGTAGTAAACGTTGCTGAATTAACTGATTAACCAGGAACAAAAAAGATAGAAAAACTAAAAAATCTGAATTGAAATTCATCAGAAATTATGCACAGAGAAAATCAGACCACAATTTATCATTTAACAGAGGTGACAAATGGCAAATAATCACATAAAGTCTTTTTCTCCCATTAGTTCTTTTTCCAGGTATAGGGAGTAACAAATAGGGAAAACACCTTTTAAAGCTTGTTTTTAACAAGCAAACATATCAGGATGTATTAGTACATGTATAAATAATGTTTCCCATTACTGACTCTTTTCTCCAGAGATAAGGAAGGACAGATGTTATCAGTTAGATGTACACAGAGGCAGCCCACCCTCAGTCTGCAGTTCATCAGGCCTGCTCTCCTTCTTCCCCTCGCTTGACTTCATGTTAATACACTTACCAAGTACTTAATGTGTGCCTGACACTGCTCTAAAAATGCTAAATGTATTCCCTCACAACTCTGTGAGGTAGGTAGCTTTTACCCCATTTTATAAATTAAGCAATTAAATCTTGGAGACAGAAGCAGCTGGCTCAAGGTTACAAGGCAGAACCAGGACTCCCTGTACCGCTTCCCTGACTTCCTCCTACTCCCTCCACCTTAAATCTTTTTCACAAACACCCACCTCCACCGAATCCTGACACAATCACAGAGAGGACTCTTTGATCCCACTCTCCCACACAGGCAACCTAACCTTCACCTGCCCTTGGTCAATGACCCTGGTTCTACTGACAACTAGTTAAATTCAAGAGGAAGTTTGATCTACCCTCCAGGACAACCTCAGGTAAGCCTCTGCCAGCCCGATTTCATTTACTTGTCTTTTTCTTGGGGGAGAAATCCAGGACCCTTTCCAAACCTTTCTGGCTTATCCCCAGACACTTCCTCTCCTAGAGATACAAAGTCAAAGCTGCAAGGGGCAAGAGAGCATTTGGAAAAAAAAAAAAAGAGCAGCTCTGGAACCACATGATAAAATTAATCATGGTTATATAACTATTCAAAGTCACAAAGCTGGTCAGAAATCAGGATGTGAACCCAGATATGTGACTTCCAAGTTCACACCAGTAATGCTCCAATGCTCTACACTGATCAATTGCCATGAGTCCCGTGAACAACGGGAGCTTGGCTGGGAGCAATGGGGCAGAGACAAGATCAAAAATCAAAAGGAGGACAGGTGTCTGAAAGGGCTAGCAAAGGATAAATAGGGTTGTGAAACGATATCAAAGAAAGAGGAGGAATTCCTGAAGGAGGTGTTTCTATTTATCATAGGGCTCCAACATACATAGGATAAAATATTTCAAGGTTAAGGGCATTCAACTCATAAGCAAGAACCCACAAAACTAGCCATTTCTGAATTTCTACCATACTGCTTTTATTATCTGAGCAGTTTACATTATTTGAAACTATCTCAATTCCCTGTCCTATCCTGTAAACATTGTTTAAGGGTAATGAATATGCTTTACCTGTTCTTAAATGGATATTTAATTACATAATTAAAAGTATGAATATATTCTTCTCAAACACACACACACACACAATGTATTACAGAAAAAGCAAAAACTGCCAATCCTCCTGCCTTTTTTAAACTCTCTAAGACCACTACATACATCTGGCATATATTCTTTCAGACTTTTTAAAATTCACACACATATATACATAGAAAACATATATTATTTTTCTATTTTTTGTTAAATGTGAAAATATGCATGCTATCTTGCTATTTACTTTCTTTGATCAATATTGTGCTTCTGAGATGTTTTTAGTCACTCAGTCATGTCTGACTCTTTGCGATCCCATAGACTCCAGCACACCAGGCTTCCCTGTCCTTCACCATCTCCCAGAGCTCGCTCAAACTCATGTCCATTGAGTTGGTGGTGCCATCCAACTATCTCATTTTCTGTCATCCCCTTCTCCTCCTGCCTTCAATCTATCCCAGCATCAGGGTCTTTTCTAATGAGTCGGCTCTTCACATCAGGTGGCTTCTGAGATAGGTCCCTTTTAATAATCTGTTCTTGTCTCTCCCCTCCCCAACTATACACACATACCTCCTACAAGGTAAATGCATAGTGAGCATGTTAAAAGAATCAAGTGATCATCCCAGTGTACAGTCTGTAAAATAATTTCTGATTTTGAGATTCTTTTCCCTATCCCCCAGTTTCTCAAAATTTCTGTTCTGGTCCTTTAAATGCATTTCCTCCATACTTTATCTCAGTTCAGTTCAGTCGCTCAGTCATGCCCAACTCTTTGCGACCCCATGGACTACAGCACACCAGGCTTCCCTGCTCATCACCAACTCCCAGGGCTTGCTCAAACTCATGTCCATTGAGTCGGTGACGCCATCCAACCATCTCATCCTCTGTTGTCCCCTTCTCCTCCTGCCTTCAATCTTTCCCAGCATCAGGGGCTTTTCCAAGGAGTCAGTTCTTCACATCAGGTGGCCAAAGTATTGGAGCTTCAGCATCAGTGCTTCCAATGAATATTCAGGACTGATCTCCTTTAGGATGAACTGGTTTGATCTCCCTGCAGTCCAAGAGACTTTCAAGAGTCTTCTCCAGCACCACAGTTCAAAAGCATCAATTCTTTTGCTCTCAACCTTCTTTATGGTCCAACTCTCACATCCATACATACTGGAAAAACCACAGCTTTGACTAGACGGATCTTGGCTACTTTGGCACAATGGTTTCCTGACCCCTGGTTTCTATGAAGGACACCACTACTAATGAAACATAAGGATCTATGGAATCTGACAGCCCTGAGTAAAAATCCAAGAGGCAATACATGCTAAAGATCAGCATGTAGTAATCTCAAGCATAGAATATGCTTAAGAGTACCAGAAAGAACAAACAGAACATTTCATAACAAATATTAGACAGGGATAGGAAACAATTAGGTGAGTAGTAATATAAAATTTCTATTTATCACAAAGTAGAAGTCTAGGAATTTATAGTTCTAAACCAATACTGCTGTTATATGTCAGAACGTATCAAAAGCATGAGGTCCCTATATCAAACTGAACTTTACTATAGTACCAAGCTGCCTGATAAACATTTGCCCAAAGATTAAAACCTTTCTCACATAAAGGAAAATCAATGTCACTAATCTATGGGGAAGAGAAAAAAAAAATAACTTTTCAAATGTAGATTTTCATCTCATCTTCAGTAGGTATCAAGTCCTTCAGTCAATTTTAACCATCTCAAATGAGATTACCATATATGTAGCCCTCTTGAAAATGTGATTGTAGACTCTTCCTCAGTCACTCAACACCAAGCAGATGCACCTTTTATCCAACCTGAAGTCCTTACAAAGTTGAGATCTCTCTCACTTTCCTATCTTCAGAAAAAAAATAATTGATCCCAGCACCTGCTATGAATTTTAATAATCTTTAACATTATTGTCAATTCAATTCTCCATGCAAGAAATTCTCAAGAACCTGCAACACAGCCGTACATAAAGAAATCAAAGCTTTCTCATCCTTTTCTTCATAAGGATGACTAATTCCAACCACTCAAACTTTTCATCAGATCATATTTTTTCCTTACTGTATAAGAGCAAAAAGGATAGTTTGACCTGCTTGAGAGATGCACAAAAATGAGATGAGCATGACAACTTGCGGGACAACCCAGGAGTTTCACCTCATCTTGTCCTGTTCCCTGCCACCCAATCTTCCTGCACGGCTCTCCTCACTGGTTTACCATAAGATGTGGTAAGAGGCCCAGTTTATCAGACACAGGGAAGAATGGCTCTTAGAATGTTATTCACCATAAATGACATTCACTTTGAGGCCAGATCTAGCTGGGTAAATACTGACGGGGTCAACTGGACAAAAAGCACAAATGCCTATTGCTACCACTTCTGACTGTGGTCAACAGCTCAGAGCTAAGTACATAAGCACTTTTAAAAGGAGTGAGTATACAGTTTAGCAGTGTGCTAGGTAAAAGGCAGAAAGTCAGACCTAGAAAGGACACAGAAAGGGAAAGCGGTAACTAGAGAGGTCAGAAGAGCAGGGTCCAAGGAACTCCGAAAATTAAAGTTCCCCTTTTCCTGGTTATTGTGCATATGTGACTAGCTGATGTTGTCCCAAAAGTGTTAGGCGGCAGAATATTATCCCAAGTAGCTGATTATTAGACATGACAACATAAGGGGAACTTGACCTTCACAACCAAAACCTATCTTAGAATATTATGCAAAGGTACATATACTCTCTATATTGTTTTCTTGTTACTGACCATAAATGTCAGAATCCATCCACAAAACTGACCATTTCCAGGTATTGTTGGATTCTACTGGTGTTCCCGACCCCAACATCTTAACTCCAGATAATCTACACTAATGCCTGTTATCCTCTATAAACTATAACTTCCATGGGAGCAGAGAGATAACTTATTTCTCCATATTTTCACCACCCAGTAGAGGGCCTGGCATATAACAGGCATTCAGTAAATGATTGCTTTACATTTAAATCATCCTCCCGATGGCTTCATACTGCAAGATTTTCATTTAAAACTAACAAAGAACCACATACCTATTAGAGAGGCTAAAACCCGAACAAACAAACAAAACATCCTGACAATTCCAAATGCTGACTAGGACATGCAACAACTCTCATAAATTGCCGGTGGGAATGCAAAATATTACTGCCACTTTGGAAAAACAATTTGGGAACAAAAACACATGTCCATACAAAAATCTGTACATAAATGCTCACAAAACTTTATAAAACAACTTTACTTACAATTTCCAAAAACTGGAAACTATGCAAATACCCACCAAGTGGAATATTATTCAGCAACAAAAAAATGAAACACTGATGTTCTCTAACATGGGCGAACCTTAAAAATACTATGATGAGTGAAAGAAGCCAGTCACTAAGAATCACATGTTGTATAATTCCAATTATAGAAGACGTCCAAAACAGGCAAATTATCCAGAGACAGAAAAGTAGACTGGTTATAGCCTAGGGCTAGGAGAGTGGGGAGGGAAGTCGGGAGTGACTGCTCATGGATACAGGTTTCTTTTGGCCATGATGAAAATGTTCTAAAATTAGATAGTAATGACTGACACACAATTTAGTAAATATACTCAATGGGTGAATGAATTTCTTGGTTTATGAATTATATCTCAATAAAACTATTATTTAAAAAAAGAAAAAAGCTTTCCTAAGATTTGAATAGGAATTATGATACTGCCTGAAAATTACCTAGTTTGGTCACAGCGCCTAAGTCCTAACAACTCCTTGAGCCATGACTGAAGAAGGCAAAGTATGTTCCATTCAGGAGCCACTGAAGGATCCAGGTAATTAAATCGAAATCACACAGTAGTGAAATTCAAAAGGCAACCCTACTGCCAGTCATATAACTAATGCCATCCATTGTCACAGTATGTATCCTTTCTACTTCATTTTTTGGCTGTACTTCGTGGCATGTGGGATCTTAGTTCCCCGACAAGAGATCAAATCAAACCCATGCCCACTGCAGTGGAAGCGTGGAGTCTTAACCACTGGACAGCCAGGGAAGTCCCTTCATTTCCGTTTATAAAGATGTCTTTAATGTTCCCCCGGAAACCCTCAACCACAGCACTTTTTCATGTCTCCTATTGTTTCTGACCAGTTTTTTCTTTTTTAATCCCAGAGATTGCAGTCTTATAATGATAGTACAGTGACCTTCAGTGACCCAGCTTATCCCATGTACAACCTTTTAAGAATGATATGCTCCAGCATCTACCTAAAAGCACCACTAGGCCATAAAATATATCTACATTCATAAACACCAAAACATGCTCTGCTGCTGTTCAACTGTTTGGCTCCAACGGTTAGGTGAAGTGACAGCAGAATTCGCAGATTCACCAGAATCTGACAGGGGCCGCGACGTGAATGCTTCTGCTCTGGCCCCTTGTTATCCTTTGATCCCTGTATTTAAAAACTGGTCAGCAAAATACAGCTGCTTTAATGCAAATAGTCCTATGGCAATGAAAACAACAAAGCAACAACTCTGTCAGTTTGGGCTAGCACCTGTTTAGGGTTCTTCTCCCCTTCAGAAACCAATAGATGATGCCGTGCCCAGCGTCCACGTAGATTAAGGGCTATGGACTCTAGCTTTTTGCTGTCACTCCCCGGCCACCACTGGAGATGTCACCAACGTGCTGTGTGTTTATTTTTAAGCAGGGAACCTGGTGAGTACCAAGAAAATTCACCCCACGTTGATGGACTGGAACCAGAGGAAGAGAAGCGCAGTATGCTTTCTGTTTCCAAACCCCTCTCTTCTAATGGAAGGAGGGAAAACAAACCCCCCAAAACCCTGCTTCTCCAGTTTACTGTACAATCTCATTCGAGTCAAGATGAGACCTATAATAAAAACAGATTAAGTAACAACAAATATAAGGATAAGTATAGTAAAAGCTCTGTCTTAACCATTTTTAAAATGTATTCTTTGTGAATTTGAAAAGGCTTACTCCCCCTTTATGATCACTGGCTCTGACATAAAATTCTGATTTACAAAAATAGCTTCCAATCTACCTCTAGAGAGAGGGAAATGGATGGGTATACTGGTTTTCATGACAAGTCTTGTAGAATTTACTAGGTCACAGCTACCATATAATGGATAATATGTGCCAGACCCTGTGCTCAGTACTTCACTTGGGTTATTTAATCTTTACAATTTTCCTATGAGGTAGATATTATAATCTCTATTTTACAGATAAGGAAACTAAATATTAAATTCGGTTCTCAATACAAATCAGGTATCCTTGGAGAAGGCTAACCACACACAAAAAAGTATTTGTTATGTAAGAATTCCAGGAAGAAAAGAACATCTATAAATCCTCAGCCTAATCTTCCATTTAGATGTTATCACATTTAACGTGAACTTGTTAAAGTATCCAACATGCAAAGCATCTATATTTATTAAAATATTTGGTATTTGGAAGGTTAAAAAAATTTTTTTAGTTCAAAATGAAGCCCATATCATTCTTGTAATGCTCCTCTAAGGTACTTTAGAGATTATACAGTAAAATGCAATAATTTAGATTAAGGGAAGCTCAGTCAGAATTTCCAAAATACCTACATCACAGAACATTTTTTAGAAGAACAGCTTTAAATGTTAGTGCTAACAAGATTTTGTCAAGTGTGCTGAGGGCTGTTTTTCTTCATTTATTCCACATGCGTGTATTAAAAACTTTAATATGTCAAGCATTAAAGATTAAGAAGTTAAGTGAGGCACAGCCTGTCCATAAGAAGCCAGCTGTCTCACTTACAGATAATTACCATATAATGAGGTAAGCACAATGACACAGCTGTGTGCTTGGAATTATGGGAGCACAAACGACAGAGACATCAAAAATGTTTCCAGAAAAAGAAGGCCAGAGGCACAGAGACCTGCACAGACACCTGGGTTCAACTTCCTCAAGAAATCTGGAAGGACTCAAAGAGATTCTTCAAAGGAAATATATGCTATAGGCTATAAACAGATAAGACTCATTTGTAAATACTATTAACATTAAGGATACAGCTTAGGAAACCATTTGTCCAGCACAGTATCAGGTTAATTTGTGTGTGAATGTGCCCAACTTCAGAATAATATTCTACCACAAAAGAGTCCAAGTTTATTTTAAAGACTATTTTTTTGTGGCCTTAAATCTTTTCCCTGGTATTCAACTTTGGGGAACTGGAGGAGAGTATTAGCTTTATCTGTTAAGTCAGATGTGCAAATATTTATTCACTAGCATCCTAAAGCAACAAGTAATCTGATTTCCTCCTGTTACCTTTTATTTACAGAGTACTTTACATCCCTGAAAGCATCTTCCCACACCTCAGCTCATCTGCACTTCATTAGGGTGTTCTTTTGAGACTTACTTAGCATGCCCAATACCATTTCAACATATCCCAGAACATTGTCGTCTTATTAAACCAGCAACAGGGCTAACAAAAACTCCTGGAATTAAATACTTGCAGAACTGATCAACACTGGCTATGTGTCCAGTACTGTTTTAAGCACTTTACATGTTTCACCTCATTTTTTTCTCATAAGAGAAAGAGTCAATGGAGATAAATACTATTATCTTGTTTTATTAGAAACTGAGGCAAAAAGACATCAAACAGAAAGTATCTGAGATAGGAGTCAAACCCAGGCAATTCTAAGCTTTAAAACTATGTGCTCTTCTGTGTCTAGGTGGGTAATCACTCCTAGTTAATAATTTTCATTTCTGTTATTATCTAGCCATTATTTTTCTATCATTCCTGGTGTGGAGCGGTATTTGTATGAAAAAGAGTTGTACCTTTTTATATTATTGTTTCTTATTCATTAAGCTGAATCCTACAGGAACAAAAGAAAGCAAAAATACGAATAATTCTAAAGTGGTTTTTTTCTGTCTATAATTTTAAATCTTTCCCACATCTATTAGATGACTGAAAAAACCCTAATGTTTTACTTCAACTTGTGTTTCAAACACTACTTTGAGGGAAGTGTTTACTTTTAAGTGAAAAATTTTCACTTACCTTGCTTTTTAAAAGTAATTAAAGTAGGACCTTGTTCTAAGGTGAAGACATTAGGAGAGTCTTAAACTGACTCAATTCACGAAAATTAATTTTATTTCCAAAATCTGGTGGGAATTTGACAGCCTAAAAACTGAGATACCAATGTAAAAAAATTTACATGTGGACATAAATAAATACACAACCACAAATACATGTTTGTGTATAAATACAGATATTATTCTTCCCATGAACTCTATGTCACTAGAATATAATATAGCTTCTGGAGACAGAAGAAAGAACAAGCAAGTGGACTGGCTGTTTTGATTATCCTCATTCAACGAGACTACGAGGTATGTACAGTATTCCAAAAGCAAAGACTCAAAAGATGGATTTCAAGGCACAAGTTGAGAAAGGAAAAAAGAAAGAAAAGCCAAGAAGAACTAAAAAGGAAAAAGCAGAAAAAACTCACTATTCATACAACCATATACAAAGATAATCAGTCTTGGGAATTCCCTGGGGGTTCAGTGGTTAGGACTCAGCACTTTCACCGCCATGACCTAGGTTCAATCCCTGGTCAAGAAACTAAGATCTCGCAAGCCTGTGTGTGTGTGTGTGAGTGAGTGAGTCGCTCAGTCGTGTCCCACTCTTTGCAACCCCATGGACTGTAGCCCACCAGGCTCCTTTGTCCGTGGTATTCTCCAGGCAAGAATACTGGAGTGGGTGGCAGGGTCAAAAAGAAAGAAAATCAGTCTTTTCATTGGGATGACCAATGGCAACCAGAATGGTAACACTCTGCTGCTCTGTAGATAGGCAAAAGCAAAAATCTGTAAATCACAACATATCGAAAAGCACTCACATTTCAATAGAAATGGCAAGCTACTTAACCTCCCTGTGAATCAGTTTCCTCATATGAAAAATGAGAATAACAATAACACCAACCTTACATGGATGCTATGAAGATATCAGCAAAACACTTAGTAGACTATGCAACCGAATGTAGCACCAAGTAAATGTGAAATAAATAAACAAATGAATATTATTTGTCTCTGTCATCACCTAGGGAAGTAAAGGTGTCATATAGCATGGTATGGCATTTCAGAATGAACCTTAATTCCTTTTTCATGAAGTAATGATGAACTCAGGTAAAAGTAAGGCATGATTTACAGGCTGCAAACTATGGAATTACGAAAGAGGCAAGTGGCAGATAAATTGCATTCAAGTGGAACTGAATACATATACATACATCTCTCTCTACATGCATGCCCGTGTGCTGTCACTTCAGCAGTGTCCGACTCTTTGCGACCCTGTGGACTGTAGCCCCCCAGGCTCCTCTGTCCTTAGGATCCTCCAGGTAAGAATACTGGAGTGGCTTGCCATGTCCTCCTCCAGGGGATCTTCCCTGACCCAGGGATTGAATCTGAGTCTCTTATGTCTCCTGCATTAGCAGGTGGGTTCTTTACCGCTAGTGTCATCTGGGAAGCCCCCTCTCTCTATATATATGGCACATGAAAAACCTACAGTAATTATTTTGAAATAACAGAAGACGGAAACTGCTGGAGATCAAAAGAAAGGAGGGAAAATATTATGTACACACATACCCACATACAGTCCTCCCCTCACACACACACACTCTTTGACTAATATCTAAACTACTGAACAATCTGTTAGTCACTTGGAAAAATCGTAGAGATGAACAAAACCTCAAGATATACGGTGCTTCCAAAACTACTTTTCATTTGAATAATTTTGTTGACAACTCATCTATCCCATATGAAAACTATTTCATTCAAAATGTAAACATAAAAGCTCAAAGATAATATCTATGAATATTTTTAGTGACAACAAGAATGCATGTAAAATGTCTTTGTCAACTATAAAGAAAGCACCACATAAAATTAACAGAAACAGTGTCAGTACAATATATGCATTTAGTCATTTCTGGGAAATATCTGTTGCTCAAAATACTAGCTTTAGAAAATCTGACGAAACAGTCTACCTGATGAAAACAAAGACTTAGCCTAGTAGACAGTCTGTCAAGCATATTAAAAACCTCTTATATTTTCTTTGTAAATTATATATTGTATCTCTCTATATGTTGTTTTAATGATGGCATGCTAATGGAAACCATAGATTTATGCATAAAAGTAAGAAATAAAATAGAAATCACAAGTTATAAAACTATATAAAATTTTTAATTTATCTACTTAAAAAAATTCTAATATGTAGTGGAATTAAATGCAGTTTTGTTCTGTATTTTCCAAGTCTCCTGTAAATGTGTTATCATGTTTTCATAATTTAAAAAATAAAAAAGAGAAAGAAAAACAATCAGGTGCCCTGTGGAGGGGGAAAAACTATACTATGGTTTGTAGTACAGATATACCGTGCCAAATACGACATAAAGCACAAACTAAAACAAAACTGCTTTAATCATCAGTTCACTCAGACCCATTTGTTCTAAGACTGTATATTTGCAATGTCCAATATGGGAGCCCCTACCCGAATGAGTCTATAGAGTAACTGAAATGTTGCTAGAACAAATTGACATGTGTTGTAGGTGGAAAAGCACATCCTAGATTTTGCAATATAGTATGAAAAGAAGGATGTAAAATACATTGTTAGTAATTCTTATATTGGTAACGTGTTGAAATGCTATTTTGGATACATTACTAAAATTAACGTCACTTGTTTCTTTTTACTTTTTAAATATGCCACTAGAAAACTGACAATTATCCTATGTGCCTTGCAGTCCATTTCTTTGGGCAGTGCAGCTACAGACAGATTTAATGGCAACTCAGCTTGAATTCCCATATTCCAAAGTTAAAATCACTATTTCGGAAACTAGACTAGTTTACAAATGTAACCAATCCTTGCCCAAGCTATGCTAATTTCTGACCTAAAACCACCCTATTACTAAACTCAGTTAGTCAGTTCAGTCGCTTAGTCATGACCAACTCTTTGCGACCCTATGGACTGCAGCACGCCAGGCTTCCCTTCCATCACCAACTCCTGGAGCTTAGAATCGGCGGTGCCATCCAACCATCTCCTCCTCTGTCATCCCCTTCTCCTCTCACCTTCAATCTTTCCCAGCATCAGGGTCTTTTCCAATGAGTTAGTTCTTTTGATCAGGTGGCCAAAGTATTGGAGTTTCAGCTTCAACATCAGTCCTTCCAATGAATATTCAGGACTGATTTCCTTTAGGATGGACTGGTTGGATCTCCTTGCAGTCCAAGGGACTCTCAAGAGTCTTCTCCAACACCACAGTTCAAAAAGCATCAATTCTTCGGCACTCAGTTTTCCTTATAGTCCAACTCTCATATCCATACATGACCACTGGAAAAACCATAGCCTTGACTAGACGGACCTTTGCTGGCAAAGTAATGTCTCTGCTTTTTCATATGCTGTCTAGGTTGGTCATAGCTTTTCTTCCACGGAGCAAGTGTCTTTTAATTTTTTAATAAAAAAATAAAAATCTCTCACTGTTTCCATTGTTTCCCCATCTATTTGCCATGAAGTGATGGGACCGGATACCACGATCTTAAGTTTTCTGAATGTTGAGTTTTAAGACAACTTTTTCACTCTTCTCTTCCACTTTCATCAAGAAGCTCTCTAGTTCTTCTTTGCTTTCTGCCGTAAGGGTGGTGTCATCTGCATAACTGAGGTTAATGAACTAACCTCAGCCTCCAAAATTTACTTATGTATACTAACTCCCCCACTTTTAAGACACTCATGAGACTGTCAAGATGGTGCTGGCTCAGCAAGTTTAGGAAATCTGGCTTTGTTTGATCAACTGGTTTCCCTGGTGGTCTCTGTATGTGGCGTTAACAAAGTCAATGAATTAAGAGTTGTAAAATGCAATAAGTCATACTGAGGAGGTGTAACAGGAACAGTCAGAAAAAAGTACTCATATATAGGTTGTTCTGTCTAGTGATTTAAATTATCTAAATTGATATCCACGCTTGTAGCAATCTACCTTTTTCTGGAAAAGTGAAAGAGCAGATCACATGGGCACTAAAGTTCCTGCTACAGAGTAGGAAGGAGTATGTAACATTAAATTAGACAACAGCTATATTGTATCAGTTTTATTGAGGTTTCTGAGTCTTATAAAAAGGCTGGAAACATCATCTAAAGTTTCAGACTGTAGAATCCTTATTATTTTCTTGTTTTGTACAAGAGTGGAGTTTTAAGAAAGAAACAAAACAAATGTGGCCATCTCTACTTTTCTTTCAGTCTTGGTAACTTAGTCCCTAAGCCATGGCTGATTCTTTTGCAACCCCACTGGACTGTCGCCTGCCAGGCTCCTCTGGCCCTGAGATTTCCCATGCAAGAGTACTGGAGTGGATTGCCATTTCCTTCTCGAGAGGATCTTCCTGACCCAAGGATCAAACACCGGTCTCCTGCATTGCAGGTGGATACTTCATCAACTGAACCACCAGGAAAGCCCTCTCAGTCTTAGAACTCAGTAAAACACCAATTTAAAGTCCAAAGGCCAGGGTAAACCCCCCAGTTTAGAGCTGATTATAATGTGGCAAGTTAGTTGACGTCCACCAAGTCTGCCCAGTACAGAGTGAATTACGTTGTGAATTACATTGTGCCATTTTGATTCCCTTCAATGGCGACATTTAAACTCCAGAATCATAGCCACTTAAATAAGCCATATTTATGAAAAGCTAAATACACCCTCAAATCACTAAACAGAAAACCATACATAAGACTCAATTTTCAACTTTTCACCATTGCACACATACTAATCTCAAGCAACACATTCCCACTTACTGCAAAATAATCACCCATCCCACCCAAGGTTAACTATTTTCTTCTGAGGAAACTTCCTCAGAGTTCTCCACATCAGTAAATTAGAAGATTTTCTTAATAAATACAGACATCAGATACCCTCCAAATCTTATGGCAACCTAACTACAGAACATCAGAATAAAAATCTTAACTTGGGAACTATGCATTTATGACAAAAATACATTTACTTGATTTATTAATACGATGAACAACAATCTCGCAGTTTTACTTTCATTTTCAACAAGTTTCTTATTTCCCCACTCTCAACGAATACTCAAATCAAATCCATATTAACAAATGAAGAATGATTAAGAATGACCACTGAGAAAACAGTATTCTAAAACCAAAGAGAAATATTTACTTTTATTTTAGATCACTAATACCACTTCATAATTAAATGGTCTATTCAAAATGTCTCCACAGGATGTGTGTCTATTTGTGTACACACATATGTAAAAAGGAGAGATGTGTTCAAAAAGCTCAAAAAATTATAAGCAGAGACCCTGTTTTCCAGCCTGCCTTCAAGTCTACAATCTACAGTGAGCCAACATAAATCGCTGAACACCTAAGATGACCCTTTTGTGAATTCTGTGAAGGAAGAGCAACAGAAGGTGTTACAGGGAACACTATAGCATGAAGAGACACCCTCCTTCAATGCCAGGACCTGACCTTACAGCAGTTCTGCATTTTCACTTTTAACTCCATGCCTGCGGCTCATCTTTACTTGAACAGCCCTTGAGCAACATAACACTCACCCTATTTGGGAACAGGAATTCAAGAAGTGAAAATAACCCTGTCCGGAGTTAAAGAAGAAAACAGGCAACAGCAATTTTGATTTCTTAAGCTCCAAATGATAAAATTCAGACAGAAGGTGGCAAAATTCTGCAAGTGCCAAAGAGAAGGGGGCAAGGCCATCCTCTTCCTCAATCCTTTTAATGGACAGGACCTCTGTAGAGAATGTTGTGGAAAATACATTGTCACCACATTTTAGCTGGGGTAAAGCCATGAAGGGAAAGAGAAAGAGGAGAGGAGAAAAGCCTAACGTAGATACTGTTTTAAGCATAACTGCTCACAAGAATCTTGTACTCCAATTCCTCAACCCCATCCATCAGCACTCCTGACATATTTCCCTTTGTAAGATTTCCCAGTTATACCTCCCTTGATGGACTGGTTTTCATCTGATTCTTGGCCTGGGAAGTAGTCATAATAGAGCTCACCTTGGATTATTTGTGAAACGATGCATTAGTGTTATTTGAATTTTTCTATATATTGATATTTCAGAATAAACAGTGGGGAGAAATTCAGTTTAGTTCAGTCGCTCAGTTGTGTCCGACTCTTTGCGACCCCATGGACTGCAGTACGCCAGGCTTCCCTGTCCTTCACCATCTTCCAGAGCTTGCTCAAACTCATGTCCATTAAGTCAGTGATACCATCCAACCATTTTGTCTTCTGTCGTCCCCTTCTCCTGCCTTCAACCTTTCCCATCATCAGGGTCTTTTCCAATGAGTCGGATCTTCGTATCAGGCAGCCAAACTATTGGAGCTTCAGCTTCAGCATCAGTCCTTCCAATGAATATTCAGGACCCATTTCCTTTAGGACTGACTGGCTGGAACTCCTTGCAGTCCAAGGGCCTCTCAAGAGTCTTCTCCAACACCACAGTTTGAAAGCATCAATTCTTTTGTGCTCAACCTTCTTTATGGTCCAACTTTCATATCCATACACGACTACAGGAAAAACCATAGCTTTTGTGGTCAGCAATGTCTCTGCTTTTTAATACACTGTCTAGGTTTGTCATAGTTTTTCTTCCAAGGAGCAAGCGTCTTTAAATTTCAAGGCTGCAGTCACCATCTAAAGTGATTTTAGAGCCCAAGAAATTAAGCCTTTCACTGTTTCCATTGTTTCACCTTCTCTTTGCCATGAAGTGATGTGACCAGAAATATCTCCTGAGATTTGGTGATAGGATAAACCTCCCTGCTGCTGCTGCTGCTAAGTCACTTCAGTCGTGTCCGACTCTGTGCGACCCCACAGAAGGTTCCCCTGTCCCTGGGATTCTCCAGGCAAGAACACTGGAGTGGGTTGCCATTTCGTTAAACCCAAGATTTTCATGCCTTCTCACCAGCCTCCCTGCCTCCAGGCTGCACTGTGGCAGGCACACACATTTCTTCAAACCATCTGCCTTATCTTCCTAAAAACATATTTTTATTGTGCTACTGCTCTCATATTAGTCCTTCAGGCCTCCCCAGTGTCTGCAGGACAAACCTGCTCTCTACAGCCAGACATTCAAAATTGTCACCATCATGATAAGCATCTTCAGTATTAGTCTAATTCTCTGCTCCATTTTCCTAAAGAAAGGCATCCTTTATCTCTTCTACTTCTAATCTAAGTTCTCTTATATGCTTTTTAAAACCAAGTGGAATCTAATAAATAAAATATTTATTTATTTATGTATAATCCTAAGGAACAACCAACCCATCCTTATCTCTCAGTAAGACCTAAAAGTTTCCAGCTCTCATCAGAAAAGTCTTTTCAATAAGCCTGTTGATAGCTCATTTTTCTTTCCTTAGTTTGGATTTTCATGCTATTGAATCAAATTCTATTTATCCTTTAAAATGGAGCTACAGGGACACTAACACAATCACTTTTAAAATTAAAAAAAAAATTTTTTTTTTCTTTTTTGGCCACACAGCTTGGGAGATATTAGTTCTCTGATCAGGGGTTAAACTTAAGCCCTCAGCAGTGAAAGTACAGAGTCTCAGCCACTGGAGCACCAAGGAACTCCCTATCACTTAAAAAAGAAAACTTCTAGGCCAAATTATTCTTGCCCCTACTTGGCCTTTCATGGCAACTAGCACATCACACTATCTGGTCTTTGCTTTTTATATTAAGCTCCATTGCATGTATGTTAGTTCCTAGAGATAGGATTCATATAATTTGAGTCATCCTTAGGACCTAACACCAGTCCAAGAACATAGTCTGAACTTTGTAAATACTGAATTCAAACTCCAATTAACAGCATTGCCACATATATGTGAATTTCTATAGATTTATAATAAAGAGAAAATATATGAGTAAGAATTTTACACAGCACAGTTTCTACAGCTTTTTCTACAGAATACAGATCTACAGAACATATCTTTTCTACATAGCCCATCTTTTTACAATTCTGACTATTGTGTGAAGTCATTAGACTAGATCATTAATAATATACACAATGCAAATTATGCTGAACACACGGTCTATCTTTCTTTGAGGGTTTAGAACAAACGAACTGTCTTAGAGGCATCATGAATATTATGATCATGCCACAGGGGATTAAAAAACTGGGTTTTGAACTTGCTTCTGACATTCCCCAGAAGAAATTTTTTAATATAAATCCCTGATGTCAGCTTACTTGCCTATGGCTTGCTTGCATAAAACTGGAATATAAAATGGGCAATTGCTTAACTTCCTGGATAGGATAAAGTGGCTGCCTTTTTGAATATTTAATTATTGTAACAAAAGCTGAAGCATCCTTTTACCTTGCTTTGTCCTCTTCGCTGAAATCTTCTTCAATGTCTTTCAATGTCCATTGACGTCTCAGTATTCAATACATTCTCTATTATTCATATCCCGCTAAGAGAATGTGTCACTTCAACTCCCTTGTCTGCTTCAGTACTCCATTATAACCCTCAGTGTGACGGAATACCTTCACCATCAAGAGATTCTTCTTCCTTTTCTCCTCACTCCAGGCCTTACATTTTTGAAATGAAATATAATATCCTTTAAATCCCCTTCTATATTTCACATTTAACAGAATCTAGGCCTGAATTAGAATATCAAATATCCCACTGTATTTTTAAATGAAAATCTTGTGTTATACCCGAATGATTCATCAACTTTAAAACAGCCGCACTGGAATAACATTTTATATGCTAGATCACATCAAAGTTGATAGGTCAAATGGAATCACCTACTCTGGCAAATAAGCAGGAAGTAGGCAGTAAACTCTAAAATGTTAACTAAATAATTTTGCTACCTTCAGATGAGCTCATGGCTTTGGAATGTTGAGGAATTCAAAGTCAAAATGATAAAATCAATCTCCCCACCCAGTCCCAAATCCTCTAAAATGCTAAATTTATAAAGCCTTTGAAAGTAGGGTTTAAATTTTTCCATTCACCAAGTTTTACACTTTGCAACAGCCTGAAACATTAGCACATTAGTCTGTCTGTATTCTGCTTAAAATCAACACAAAATTTAATTTGACAAACACTGCAAAATCATGTTTCATCAGCATTGTAAAATGATTCAAAGTATTCCGACTGTGTTTTTGCAGCTTAAGAGACAACTATTTTTAAGCTTTTTCTCCCCCCTCAAGATACCTTTTGAACTCTGAGTGAACATGATGGCAATGAGGTGCCTGGTAAAGCTTCAATTTAAACTGTCCCATTAAAAACAAACAACAACAAAACCCAGCAACTCCCTCCCCAAACAAGCAAACTAACAAAACAGTCTTTCTGGTTTAAGTAGTTAATTGGTTGCGAAGCTAAACAACAACATATAATGTTGTATCATACAGGCAACATTGTTTCTACATGAAAAATGTAAGATCTCTTGGTATCTTGCAGGTCTATCATTGAGACTTAGGACAACTGCTCCTCTACCTGTCTAAATTTCCAATTTTTACCCTCTCCTCTAGCTCAGTCGGTAAAGAATCTGCCTGCAATGCAGGAGACCAGGTTTCAATTCCTGGGTTGGGAAGATGCCCTGGAGAAGGAAATGGCAACCCACTTTAGTATTCTTGCCTGGAAAATCCCAAGGACAGAGGAACCTGGAGGGCTATAGTCCATGGGGTTGCAAGAGTCGGACAACAATTTAGCAACCAAACCACCACCACCACCTCTAGTCTACTCTCTATTCTCTTCAGTAGGTTATAAAAGTAGGAAAAGCAACAACAAAGACACAAATGGGAAGGGAACTATTTCTCTGAGGAAAGGAGGTCACATATATTTGCAATTTCTGCATGCAGTATTTCTAACTGAACTAGAAATGGATCAACAGCCCTCTTTTGAGTCAAAAATTTCTAGTCCAAAGCAAAAAGGGAAAAATAGAAAACAAAAACAGATGAAAAGACTTCTAGTCCATTTATTTATTCAATACATGAGCATCTACTATAGTTGAAGCTTTGCTTAATTTACTTTCCAGATTTACCCACAAGTTCCACCTTTCCAATAAAAAAAAAAGAGCCCATAAACACCAGTGATCAATAAGTCCACAAACTTCTGTCCTACCAGGTTACTTGCAAGCCCACCTAGAAATGATGAGTTTGTCCCCTAATCTTTTTAATGTTAGTGTCATTGTAAGTATGTGATTTAATATATATAAACCAATTAAATAAATGCCCAAAAATTATGATGAAAAGTTAATTTGAGTGCTCCAGAAAAAGCTAGATAAAAGAGGAGTTAGATCGCTTCTATTTAGAAAGTTCTCAAATTATAGTTAGGGAAAATTCCTTTGAGCTATGATGAGGGAGAAAGATAAAGTTTATGAGATGCCTAAGTTTTCATCTTTTAAAGGTGTATTGGGTGCCTTGACATCGCTTTTATTCTACATCTGTGATTCTTAACCATTTTCAGGTTATGCATTCCTTTGGAAATTTAATGGATGTTAAAGCCCACTTCTCTCCCTAGAAATACAAATGAATAAACACACAATTCTGGGGGATCTTATACCCTGTCCCCATCTCTCCTTCAGCCTCTCAGAGAGCTCATCTCTCTGTGGCTCTATGGATCTTAAGCTTCAAAACATTTCATCATGTTTGCGCCCATTTTAAAAACTAAGCATTTTATTAGTACAGAAGAGCTAAATTCCATAAGATCTAAACTCAACTTTGCTAAGACCTTATTAGTGATAGTTCAGTCTGGCTAATAACATATACTGATCTCTCAAGTGAGTTTATTCAACTTAAGTAATAAAGGATGCCCGGGCCCGTTTCTCTTAATTCTTGTTACTCTCCCCTACGATTGGTTAGCAATTCCTTATAGCTTTTGTGATGCCTAGCTGTAACCCATAAACAAGATGACTACTTGGCTAACACATATTCTAATTCTCAGAGTACCATTAAAAAAAAAAAAATCAAGACTAGAATCAGAAAAAGCTCTTGACTTAGAACGGTAGTTATTTCTTCTCTAGGATTTCATGTTCTAATAAGTAGTCCACAAAGTAATCTATCTTAATAAGGCCTTCTTCCCATGCATTAAGAGTCACACAAAAGCATGGGTGGATAAGAAATGTCAAATCACTTGCTCAAATATTCCCAACACATACCTTTCCCTCCTGAAGTTCCTTCACTCTAAACCCACCTGGGTTTATGAGTCATGAAAATTCTAATCTGCCACTATTAAGCCTTTTCACCTCTGAATCATCCTTCCCAGCTGCCTAACCAAAACTTGAACAGTCATTCTAAACGCCTCCTTCTCCTTTATTACCCACATCCAAGCAATCACCACTCCTCCAGTTGGTCTCCTAACTCACTCCTCAAGTCTGTGGCTTCCTCTCAATCACTTTAGGTCCTTACGTGTTAACTGGTTTCCCTGCTTATGTATAGTTCCTGCATCCATATCCCAGAATAATCTTTCTGAAACAAAGATTGATCACTTCACTGCCCAGATTAAAGCCTTGCGATGGCTTTCTCAGCTTAAAAATCCTTCAGTGTTCCCAGTGAAAAAAGATGAGGGCACAGAAATGCTGGAATGTCCTTTGGGATCTGACCCTACCTCCATCTCCAGCCTCATCTCCCACTAGTGTCACCACTATGCTGAATCTTCTGCTTCCTCAATACACCATGTTGTGTGTGTGTGTGTGTGCATGTGTTTTCCTGTGACTCTGTTTTTCCCTCTGTTAAAATAAATCTTTGCTGCAACGCCAACCATGATGTCCTGGTCTGTCTATGGAATCCTATCCACTCACCTCTATATAAAAATTTTAAATGCCCAAAGGTGTTCATGATACCATTATGTTTAACAGTTAAAAACTGAAAAGTGAAATCCTCCAAATACAAATATAATTTGTTAAACTGCAAGGGATTCCTGTGATGGACTACTATGCAATAATAAAAAAAAGTTTATAAATTTAATAGTATGAAACGCTAAAAAATATGGAAATAAAAGTATTTACAATAAAATCATCTCAACCATATAAAATATACTATACATATAATACATTAAAGACAGAATTATTAGAAAATGCACCAAAACTTTAAGAATAATTGTTTCTGGGTGAAAGAATGATGGCCACTCTTTTTCCCTCAAGTTTATAATGAACATGTATTACTCTCAAAATCAGAAAACATTTGAAAATATTTTTAACTACAAAAGACTTTCCTAGAGCCTTTCCAGCCCACCCCTTATACCCTCTCCACAATTTAATGTGTCCTTCCTCTGATTCAACCACACATTCTCTTTGCTGTGTGATATCACCCCATTATAAAACTTACCATCCTATTTTTTAGCTCACGTTTGTCAGGGAGTTGGGTGAGGACAGGATACGGCTCAACTTTAATCTGCAGTGCCTAACCTCGGGTAGCAGCCAGTTAAATCTTTATAAGATGAAATTGCTCTTACATTGCCAACTACATGCAAATGACCAATAAATATCTTATCAATCACTTGTAAATGTGAATCATTCAACAAATATTTACCATGTGCCTAAAATATCCCAGGTACCGTTACAACCCCGAAAACACAACAGTGAAAAAGGTCCTTGTCTTTGTGGAACCTACATTCTAGTGTGGGGAAACAAACAAAAACCTCATCTCATTTCAGTGAATAAGGAGGGCTTATAGGAAATGAGGGATGAGGGGAATCATGGAATTTCTGGGGAAAGAGTGAAATATCAAAGGCACACTGAAAGAGTGTTAAGTGGTAACAGACAAGCAGGTGTAGTAAAATGAGAACTGGACATAGAGTCAAAAGACCTCCTCTGTCACCTTACTAGTCCGGTGATAGTCTGAGTCTTAGGAGGAGGATGATCCCTAATTCACAAGAATGTATAAGGATTAAATAAAATAGTTTATGTGAAAAGGGTGAGGCCAGTGCTTGACACGCAGGGTCCCCTGTATTTGTTAGCTGAATCTGTTTGGAGACAACATCAAAAATAATACAACACCCACAAGCTGGAGTACATGGATTATGACTATGAACAAAGATGCCAAAAGAAACTTAATACAAATCCCATCCCTTTGATCAGGGAATTCTGTAATAGATATGTGATTAACAAAAATACTGCATAGGCTGTTTATCTGAACACAGGATTCTACCATTGATTACAATCACTTTAAATAACAACGTGGCAAAGAATTGAATAGTTTACCCATAAAATCAAATGCAAACACATAAATAATGGATTCATGATCCAAAAATTGTCTCTCCGCCTTTCCCCACAATCTTTACTCATAAACCTTACTGGTCTTCACTATTTTTAATCCCCTGCATATCTAGTTTATATGTCTCTAGTCCAAAAGAGGAAAGGAAAATTTCCACAACAGATTGCAAAAGAGAGGTGCTTCTGAGCACATTCACTTCTTGTCCTTTTTAACTGCTGGCTATCTGAAACCTAAGAACTAGGTCTCCTGGACTTAGGGGGTTAGAATGTCAGATCACTAAAATGTTTCCTCTGAAGTATTTAAATCCTTAGCTAGTCCCCAAACTCTACCATATACCTAAGATAGAATGTCTTTTGCCCCTTACATCTCTGCTTTCCAACCTCACAATCTTCAAATGAATGACTAAATGAACAGGCTGACTATAATCTACTTCTCTGTCAACCTCTTAGACCAAAGAATTGTCACCTTAATATGTATTCTGACGCTCATTCTGGTCACTTCAAATATTTATAACTTTATTTGGGAAGACAAGAATAAAACATGATCACCATGACAGGGTCAGTTAACTCCAAAAGAATGAGTTGATTAATAGTAAAGAAGTAAAGAAAAATTTAGCTCATAGGATACAAGTTAACGTTACCCTCTATTGGTTGCCAAAATTTCTTACGTCAAAGCAAGACCCTTGCTTACTTCTTAGCATGCCAAACCTACAAACAGAGTCACAGCCTAGAAAATATGTGAAGATATCCTTTATGACATTCTGTACATTTGCCTATGTTTTCATATGCTATGAACACCTTGTAGAGAAATGCTATAGTGGAGAAGTTGTCTTGAAAATGCTAAACATGTGGTATTGTAGAAAAGACAAAACTATAGCAACTTGTATTTAAATGTTTATTCATTCATTTAGTGAGCACCTATGTCAGGCGCTCATGAACTTCTAGATGCTGGTTCAGTTGGTCACACTGGCCATTTAATTCACTGCACTGAATTCCTAAAGATAGGGAGTTAAGTTTTTTCTCTTGTGCTTGACCTTGCCTTTGAAATAAGTTTGAACACTTGAGGAATGAAGATATTTGGCTGTACAAGTCTTATCCAAACAATATCAGTATACAACATTTCTTTCCCTCTGTGTACATTTATTCTATGATCACTTCAAATGAGATAAAGGCTCTTTGGTGCCCATTTCTCTAACTCTAACTCTGAAGACTGCTAACAATGTTTAATATCATACAGTCATTATTTCTGAGGATTATGTAATAGTGTTTCTAGAAAGAAAGTGGTCTTGATTCTAATATGCTAATTTATTGTATTATTTTAATTCACTAGTACTTCCCTACATCAAATTAGGTCAAAACATTACAATGGTTTCACATTAAGAAGTTTACATGCCTAGCACTTGTAATGAACACCGAAGCATATGAAAACTAAATGTAACAGGACTGAAGCATAACAGATGCCTGCAGAACAAGCCACCTACAAGATATAAGAACCAACTGTGGAAAATTCCCTATGAAGCCAGCTACTACTGCAAGCACAGTGATCTCTCCAGGAAAGCACCTTTGAAGCTATAGCTAGAATATAATCCCCAACTCTCAAGACCCAACGCGGGTATCTATACTGAATTCTCTTTCTCATAACCATCCTGCTCCCTACAGAGGCTGGCGTGGTCTTCAGGGTAGTGGTGGTAAGGAGCTTCAGATCAGAGCCTTTGGGGCTCCAGAACAACCAAAATCTCACATTTGCATTGGTGACTTAGCCACAGAAGAAGCAGGTAGTTACAAATACACACCATCCTTGTGACATAAGTCAGAGCACCTTCAGAGCACCATGACTGGCTTCTAGGACAGACAGTCAGCATAACGCACACACAGCCTTTCATTGCTCTTCTGTCGCTGCTGGACACATCTTTCTAGGCCCTTTCCGCTTCCAGATGCCCACTAGCATTTAACCCTGGACTACTGGCTATCAACAAGCATGTCTTCTATTAAACTCGAAATGTCTCTAGTTACCAGTGCCATTTAACAGCCATCAGTTCAATTCAGTTCAGTCGCTCAGTCGTGTCAGACTCTTAGCGACCCCATGAATCGCAGCACACCAGGCCTTCCTGTCCATCACCAACTCCCGGAGTTCACTCAAACTCATGTCCATCGAGTCGGTGATGCCATCCAGCCATCTCATCCTCTGTCTTCCCCTTCTCCTCCTGCCCTCAATCCCTCCCAGCATCAGAGTCTTTTCCAATGAGTCAACTCTTCGCATGAGGTGGCCAAAGTACTGGAGTTTCAGCTTTAGCATCATTCCTCCAAAGAAATCCCAGGGCTGATCTCCTTCAGAATGGACTGGTTGGATCTCCTTGCAGTCCAAGGGACTCTCAGGAGTCTTCTCCAACACCACAGTTCAAAAGCATCAGTTCTTTGGCGCTCACCTTTCTTCACAGTCCAACTCTCACATCCATACATGACCACTGGAAAAACCATAGCCTTAACTAGACAGACCTTTGTTGGCAAAGTAATGTCTCTGCCATACCAGTATGTAATTTTCTGGACACCTGTATACATTCTCTCATAAAAGAAACCCCAAATACAGGCTCTCTTTCCATTTTTGCAGACTTTTGGAAAAAGAAATCATTGGATAAATGACTTGATTCTAATCACCAGTGACAGAGCTGGGGCTTCAACCAGAGT
This sequence comes from Bos grunniens, assembly GCF_055505025.1. Taxonomy (NCBI): domain Eukaryota; kingdom Metazoa; phylum Chordata; class Mammalia; order Artiodactyla; family Bovidae; genus Bos; species Bos grunniens. The sequence goes on from NC_141190.1 coordinate 14,076,864, forward strand.
TTTCCTCATTCCAAACTATAAAGGCTGTCCACTACTCTATATTCCCCTCCATTCCCTTCCTCAGTAAAATCCACAAGGCTTCATCAAATTTTTCATATTGTAGTAAGCACATTCTTTTGACACTTGCAGATCAAAACACTACAAAAACTATCTAAGCAATGACACCCTCCCAAGTGGATAAGCATTACCCCTTATGCAGCCCTTGGAAGACAGCAAAATAGGCCAACCAGTGGAGAAAGCTATTTAAGTAGAAAATTATGTCTTAGAGGATATCTAAACTCATTACAATTCTGAGAGCATATTTTTATATCAACTTGCTACAAGGTCATGAAGAGTTTAAAGCTAAGTCCTTTTCTACATGCAATTTTAAAGTATACAGTTTATATATTAATGTTTTCAGTAGTAAAGAAAACCTTCCAATATTTTCTAACCAATGCCTCTTTTACATAGAATATAGATACTGAAGCTTTTCAGGCATACATATTAACCATACCATAATAAGTTCTGAAACAATTTGTGGAATTGGGTGGACTTTAAGTGGTTTTGCATTAGAGCAGTAGTTAAGAAACCAACTATAGAAAGGTCTCTAGCTTTAAAGCTAGGCCATACATACAATCCTTACTCAAAAGCAAGAATAAACTAGACAGTTTACCTCCTGAAAAGATAGTTTCGAAAATAAAAGGAGAATAGGTAGGTTGAAAATATTGATGTTTCTTAAAAATTTATTATGCTTAGGCATATTTTTTTTAATAATTTATATTCCCATGAATTCATGTAAGGAATTTCTTTCTCTGTTATAGACAACCCACCAGCACAATTAACACTAAATTACATTTAAGTAGATTTATGCCAGAAAATATAAAATCTATAGAGTTGTTCTCAACCTGAGATAGAAAAAGATGGGTGGGATAAAGATAAAAAATGCGGAGAGAAAGAAGAATATAATTTGAATTTTTTCCCAAAAATACAAATTCAAAAATACACAGAATAAGTAAATATGTAAATAGGGAAAATTTTGATTACTGTTGAATCTAAATGGCAGCATATGGATGGGCACTGTGTTTTTCTTCCTCTGCTTCTCACTATACAAAAATATTTTACCAACATGATTTCCAGACTATATCATAATGTCAAATACAGATGCCGCTCAGTCTCCTGCATGGTTACCTGATGTCCTGGAGGTTATACACCTCCACAGGCTCTGGAGGCATATCTCCTGGGTTCAAATCCCAACTCTGCCAGTTACTGGCTATGTGACTGTGAGGAAATAATGTAAACGCACTAACCCTCAATTTCTTTGTCAGGATAATGAGGCTAATCATAATCCTCTACTTTAAAGGAGTTCCAAAAAGAAACTACATATGAAGTGCTTAGCAAAGGGCCTCGCTCATAGGTAAGTGGGCGATCACCTCATTGTTACAGTAACCAGAGAGTACCTTCAGACAGATGAAAAAAAGACTAACATTTCACAGAAGTTTGGGGTTTTTCAGATTGCACAGGATGAAAAAGCAGTAATCCACACTATGATAAGATCATACAAAGCCTCTGGTCACCATTATGATTAGCAATAATCATAATTCAACATTTATAAGGTACTTTACTATGAGCCAAAAATTGTGCTAAGCACTTTATATGTAGCTTCTCACTGAATTCCTATGAAGCAAGTAATTATCATTATTCCCATTTTACAGATGATGAACTTGAGGATCAACATGTACACACAATTTACTGAAGATTACAAGGCTAGGAAATGGCAGAGTTAAGATGTGAACCTAGCAATCTGCCTCCAAAATCTGCTTCTGATAGAAACTACCCACCTGAACTTGAGGAAGCCATTTGAACTTTCATTTCCTCTTCTGGAAAATGAGCTGAGTAGTGGAACAGGTGCTCTCAAAAGTTGCTTCTAAATGTCTCTGGACAACAACGGTTATCTAAGCCCAAATTCATTATATATAGAAAATACCTCTGCTTCTAGTCCTTTTACAAACCTAGGCTTCTCTTTCTTACATAAATAAGAGCATGAAGCATAGTATAATACTCCACGCGGGGTAACTCACTGCTCTTGAGCTCTTATGGTGTGTGGAACAGCACTAAGAGCCAGCCAGAGAACCTCATGAGATAGTTCCATAAGAAAGTCCCTTTGAATGGAGCCTAAAGAGAGCCTGATGCTAAAATGAATTGTACCTGACAAGACTAGTGCTGCAGGGAAGTTAAGAACACACATCGACAAAATTAGCCAAAGCACCAGTACCTTAGTTATGCCATGCTACCTCTCAGGACCTCAGTTTCCTTATTTACAGAAACGAGGTGGCTTCTAGATACAAGTAATCCCTAAGGAAGGAGCCACCCTAACGCAGAGAAACCAATCAACTTTGTTAGAATTAAGGGAAGGGCATAGAAAGCATGTGTAGTTTGAAAAATCACATTCAAATACAGTGACTGCTTTCACAATATAAACCACAGAAGAAAAGTTCCAAAAACTATTTTATTAGTTGGCGAAAGAGTGAACCAGCACTGTTGGGAATGGGCAGGAGATATGGATTTTTTTTTTTTTAATATTAAGATACGTAGATCACTATTGAAAGCCCCTTTTAGCTCAAACAGTCTGTGGAATAAAAACAAATTAAGTTGGTATTCTATGAAATAAACTCCTAGATTTAAAGAAAAAAGTCCTATTTATCAAAATAATTTTTTAATAAGTCATTAAGAACTACTTAAGGCATTTTCTTTTTGTAGAAAAATGATTCAAATACATACACAAACATGTAAATTTCTTCACTCAAGACTCAAGGTATTTTTGTCTTTTTAAACTTGATATATTCATCAATAGAAACCTAATATGATACTATTTCAAGCCAAAACACAGCCAGGTTACTCCTACTCTGATTCCAATATTGCTTCAAAACCCTAAGGCTCCATTTTAAATAGTTTTTAAAAAGAGAGAAAGAGACATAAAGTCCATGTAATTCTTCCTAAGGCCAAATTTATAAAGCTCAATTTTCAATCAAATCTCTCCTCCTACAAATCTTTTGGCCATCTTTCCCTACTCAATAGCACTACCAGTGATGAAAAAACAAGAATCCAAACTCAATCCAGTCCATCTGGCTCTTATTAGCATGGCTGGTAAATGCTTTGCTGAGAAACAACTGGCAATCCACACATTACTTGTCAATATCAGTTTGGGGGAAATTTTATGGATTTAATCTCTCCCTAGTCCCCATTTCTGGAAATAATTAATCAAAACCTAGTTGTATTCAGATTCTACTCTTAGAAAAAGATGGCTAATGTCTACACTATCAGCTTCCAGGCCCGAAATCTCTCTGTTAGATTTTAGGTTATCTTCTAAAACTAGATTTGGGTAGAGCGCATCAGAATAAAGAGAGAGACTGTTAGAAAAAGAGGGGCTCTCCTATCAAAAGCAGCCTGCCTGTCTAGCCCTCCAACACACACACACACAAATAAGCACATAGAGAAATTGGACTCTTCCATCCCTGAAGCAATCCTGTAAAAATCTGGTAAGATTGTCTCATTAAAAATTCTCATACACATAATTTATGGGTGTCAGAGACCCCCTTGAACTGAGGAGGTTAAAAATTCTTGCTCTAGCTTACAGCATCATGTGCTTCTTAATATCCCTACCTCCTCCTTCACGGATGGGAGCCACGCCAAACATCACATCTGAAATGTAAAGAGCAATAAAATAAGGCTCCAACTGCACCTGATGCTTTAAACGAACTCTGTCAAATGTTGATTCTGCCATTTTTCAGCAATGCTCAAAGGATTTCTGTTTCATTTCCTTGGATCCAAAGATCCAAGCTGGGTCTTACCCAGAGCCGCCCTCGCTCCTTCTTTCTTTTTTAACCGAGCCTGGAAGCCTATGGACAAATCAGTTTGTAAGTGAAGGATGAATGTTTTCCTGAGAACAAAGGCCTCCAGTGAATCCTCACCCTCACCACCCTTTCCAACTCAAGATGTCCAGCACACTGCCAACTGATGTGGCCACGCACTGGATCAGAAAGCAAGTACAGAATAAGGACACTCCATTCAACCTTTTTGTCTGGGGCACTTCCTGAGTTTTTCACTGGCATTTAACACCAAGACACAAGGCTCATTTTTCATTAAAGTTGCAAGACTTTCACTTTGCCCAGTTTCAAATAGTGTAATTGATCTGCACTGTCTTCTTAAATAACCCAACTGAAGGACACTGCAGCTTTAAATATTTCAGTGCCAGCTAGCAAATAGACTCCATTGCAATATGGCTCTGAAGGTCGCGTCCTATTGTCTCTATCCTCTGGATTAAAAACAAAACAAAACAATTCCTAAGTCCTAGATAACATGGGAAGGGTTACCCCTAGAATTTCCACTCTTCCATCTTGGTTCCTGATACAGTTCCAGTGTTTATTGGAATCTCACACTCTAATTTTCCCGGCAGGGGCAATATGCTGATTGCTATTAATGATGCCAGCACCTTAGCGAGACATAAACACATGTGTTCACATTAGTTTAATTGAGCATATGCAACTGTCTGAAATAGCACCACTCCAGGGCTGTTAACCCCTTGAAGAGTAGGGCCAGGGTGGTTTGGGAGTGGACGGCTTTCCGGAGACACCCTGAGCCCGGGATTGCATAACGTGAAATGTGCAGCCACTGAAAACGACAGGAATCTCACTCAGCCTACTCAGCCTGGGACTATGCCGGCACCTTGCCATACACTTGCAGCTTTTCCTGTCAAAGAAGGTCAAAAGAAGAGGCACAAGCACGACGGAGAGAAAAAATAGGCTAAAAGAAAAAGGCCCCTTTCTGTCTCGTCAGGGTGCATAAATAAGATTCCTCGAGCAGTCACAACGCTTCCCCCACCCTTGTCCCCGTAGTGGAACACCCTCAGTGAACTAAAGGCTTCGGAAAACGGCAGGGGAGTTGGCAAACGCTGCCTTTTTTAAAGAACCACAATCAATGGCCGATTAAATGGCAGGGAAGACAGGGGAAAGGGAGCGGAGTGGAAAGAAAGCGTATACAGGTGCACCTGAGCATTACCTGAAATGGCAACAGATTGTTACCATTATCGGTCCGGAAAGCGTTATCCTCCATCCAGGACTTGGAGGTGAGCGGGGCCGCGCGGGGGAACTTGGGCGGCGCGATCACGTTGCTGGAGAAGGGCTTTTTGAGCGGCGAGATGGGGTTGAGGGGCGAGGGCACCCCGACGCCCACGCCCACGCCCACGCCGACCGCCCGGCGAGGGTCCCTGCCCGCCTGCAGGCCGCCCCACGGGTTGGACGGCGCGCTCCAGGCGGCGTTCACGCTCTGGTGCGTGTTCCAGCTGGACGACGCGGACGAAGCGGCGGCGGCGGCGGCTACGGCTGCGGCGGCCGAGGACGAGGACGGCTTGCTAGTCATGATGGGCTGGTGACCGTACGCCGCCGTGGCGCCTCTCTGCGCGTAGGGAGCCTGGCTGGGGCTGGCAGGCGAGCGGCGCTGCTGCGAGGGCTGCGCCTGCGGGGGCTGCGCGGGTTGCGCTGGCTGCGGCGCGGGCGGCGGCGGCTGCTGGTGGTGCTGGGTCTGCGCCAGGCCGATCTGCGGGGAGAAGGTGCCTCCGAAGACTGGGTTGACGTGGTGCGGGAAGTTCTGGAAGAGCATGGTCCCGTTGACTGGGGTGATCCCCTGGAAGAAGCTGTCCTCTACCGCGTTCGTGGTGCCCGTGGACCAGGTGCTGCCGAAGGACGGCGACAGAGACGCGCCCGGCGCCGCGGGCTCCTGCGGCGGTGGCGGCGGCTGCTGAGGGGGCTGGTGGAAACCCAAGCCCGGCAGGAGCGGCGATTCCATCTGCATCTTGTCGGGGCCGTTAGGGGCCGGCGGAGCCGCGGCGGGGCTGAGGGCCGGCACTGCGCTGCTGTCCTCCGGCTTGGGGGTCTCTGAGGACAGGGGCGTGGACGGGGCTTCGGCGGTGCTGGGCTCGGGCTGGGGCTGCTGCTGTTGCTGCCGCTGCTGCTGGGGCTGGGGCTGGGTTTTGCTTTTGTCCATCAGTAAATCATCCTGCATGGTTTGCGCAGCTGAAATGGGAAAAAAGAGAAACGCGTTATTGCCAGTGTGTTCGTTAATGCTGCTTGCTGGAGCGGGCGGGTGTTTTAGTTGCGAAAATCCAGTGCCACCGCTACTAGCCAATTGCAATGCAAATCCATAATCTCCCATTTAGAAGAACAGGTCGGGCTGGGGTGGGGGAGCTCGTGCAAGGTCTCTTAAAATACTGTGAGAGCGTCTTCACCCTTTCTGATGTCTAGGTTCCTTTTCTGTATTAGTAAGAGAGGTGCTTAAAAGACAGAAAGACAGCAATTTCGCCACGTCTCTTTCCCCTTCACCGGAACTCAGAGCGTTCACCCTGCAATGAGAAACTGATTCTGGTTCCTGTTTTTTCCCAAGCACCACCCTCCCCCAGCTATTTGCATACGTCAATAAATACAGCTGCGTCCTTCAGCAAGGTTAAAAAGACACCACACACGACCCTTTCTTCCCCCTTCCCCGCTCGGGCACTTTAAAGAAACAGTAGTCTTATCCCCCTTGATTAGCAAACTGCCTTTTTGCCTCGATAATTGTTTCATTTAGCCGCAGCGAACCACGAGGGAGGAAATCCTTGGCATTTGTTAGGAGGACTCATCTGCACAACCATTCTCTGGCCTCCCAGTAGCTGCAGCTACTCCATTTTGTTAGGAGACATTAAAAAAAAAAAAAAAAAGAAAACAAACCCAACATCCTTTTAAAAGAGGTAAAAATCTACTGCAACATTTGCAAGTCCTTGCTTCTTGTTACTCTAAGGATTAGATGGGTGTTTTTTGTTTTTGTTTTTTTTCTTATTCTCCAATGTTCTCGTTTCCAATTCTGCCTCACAAGATGTTTCTTGGCATCTCAGTAGTTCAGGTCTCAACAGGAGCCTGAGAATTTCTCTGCAGAGTGAAGAAATGTTCTCGTTGGATTTGAGGTCAGAGAGAGAGAGGGAGAGACACGCGGAGGGAGGGAGGGAGGAAGAAGGAGAGAGAAAGGAGGGAGGGGGACGGGGGACTGTCTATGAGATGAGGTGGGGGTGGGGCTTTAAAAAAAATCCCTCAGATTTAAGTATGAAGTCAAGATAATATTGGGGTTGCCAGATTTTTCATTTTTTGAATCCTCCTGCTGCTGCCTTGGTCACAAGACTTTGGCAAATTTAGAACCTATTCTCTTATCACTAGTATTAACAGTGAAAGATTATGGTTTGAAGACCCTGAATTACCATATGCTAGCTAACGTGTTAAAAATAGCACAGTACAAAGTCGCAAATTCTCATACATTGTAATTATAGTGCATTGCCATCACTGCTTCATTTAGCCATATAAGGAGTGTATGGTATTTTCCATTTCGCATATAAGGGCTATATTCACCTCTGCCATACAGCCTGTTTAATCATTCAAGGATGAAAATAGTAATCGCTCAAAACCAGGAGATTTCCATACCCATAGTTATCACTGAGTTCGTTTGTCCTTTAGAACACATTAATTGCTTTAAATATATGAATATTACAGTGCTGAGACCCTGAAAACAAGTATTTTAAAATGTTCAAGGTGCATATGACCAAATACATAATTATTTTTAGATGGTGATTCAGTATACTTGCAACAAAGTTATTAATATATTTAATACAGTTAATTAACTCAGATACTCGGAGAAGCATCTTTCTCAGGACACTCCTAAAATGGCATTCAGATACACACAGAAGTTCTGCCTTTGGATATTCTCACAATAATAACTGCTGTAAAATAAATGTGTTGGGAAATGGATTTGCTACTGCTCTTAACTATTAAATAAAATATGTCAGACTAAGAAATGGGATTAAAAGTAGTTCTACTATTTTATTGAAGAATATCTTCAAAATGATTAATATCTCATTCTAAAGTTTCATACATAGACAAAATAGTGGGCTCAAGGAAAAGCTTCACAGCCACCTTAACTCCTCCCTCCCCAACCCACCCCTCCAAAAGAACCCAACCCAGTATAATACACATCACAAATGGCCAACTACTACCAATAAAACCTATTTAAGATTGGTTTTGTGTTCCTTAATTTCCTTGGTCTAAAATAATGACTTTGATCAGTACTGTAAATATGACAAAGAGGCAAGGAGAGCTTGGATTCACAGCAACACAAAGTTCTATTGTTGCCAAAGAAAATGGACATAGAAAGAGACATTTTTATACTTGGTTTAAGCAGTGCTGCAGTAAACCATTATAATATGGGATTTGAGTCTCTCCCAGTGGGCTAGAATTGTCTTTACAATAGCCATATCATCATGGCTGAAATATGCATTTGATTGTAATTTTAATATCACTCAGCTTTTCTGATGCTAGTATCAATGCCTTCTGTTAATGCCTTCAGTTTAAACTATATGTTTATAGTGGAAAAATTAATGCTGTCCTATAGCAAAAAAAAGCCACAAACTAAGCTAGACTCAGACTATTTTAAGGCTATAAGTAATATTAATATATTAAATTTAAAATTTTTTATCATACTAGGAACACTCATTTCTCTTCTTAACATTTCTTAAAGACATTAATTTCACTTTCTGCATAAATTCACTCTGTCAAGGTCAAGACCCATCTTTAATAAATAAGACCCTTTTCAACAAAAGATAAGCAATAGATTAAAATAACATTTACAAAATTAACATGCAATGTCAGTAACTGTTTGTACAGTCTATTCGTTTGGGTGGGTTTTTGTTAGTTTTTTTTTCTTTTTTCTTATTTACAGCAAAGTCCGGGAAATAGCTACCTCCTTCCCCTCCCCCCACCACACACACAATAGATCTTCCTTTACATGCAATCACCCAATCTCAAGTAACAAATTCTTAGCAGCAGTTACCTTTGAGGGTCCAGTGTTTAAGGATCGATAAAATTAAAAAGTGTACAGTATTTATTTTCTTCTTTCAGGTTGATTATGTGACCGCTCTGGCAAAAGCACTTTGACAACTGTAAGAAAAGAGGGCATGCGCACACAGGGAACTGTGGGGGCTGAAGTCCTTCACTAGGTACTCTGCCCGATTTAAGCACGCTCAGCCACGAAAGGAGGAAGCCTTTCAAATACCGATTCCAAGGGAAAGACGTTGTGCCGGATTACATTTTATCTTCCTAACCAATCTAAATCACGAGTTGTTAGAGAAAAATAAACCGGTTTGTCAACTGATTTAGGAAGCCAGGTTAAAAGAGAAACTGGATTACAGGACTCAAATAAATAAACCCAGAGGAGCTACCTTAAATGGTATTAGAATGGTAATGACTGGGTAGCCAGCAGAAGGAACCCAGCCACACCAAAAGAGGTGGGGTGGGGAAGAATAAAGAAGGGAGGAGGTGGACTACTAAGGAAAGATAATTAAAATCTGACCATACTTAAATACGTGTAATATTATAAAATGAAAAGAATCTTAATATGAAATATGATATTAACTCTTGAAGGTCAGGTTAAAGATAGGTTTCAGTCATAAATTTTGGACATTATCTATCCACCAAGATTTCTATTTGATTTTCAATGAAGGTACAAATCACTTATTTCAAGATTCTACTTGATATGCTCTAAATCATACACCTCCTTATTTTACTTGTCAAAATGAAAGTTTACTTTGCATTATTCATACAATGATCAATCAAATAAAATTCAGCTCTTTAAAACTAAAACAGTGTTTTAGTTAAATATTAAAAAAATAATTTGACATGTTTATTGTTTCACTGCATAGGACAGTGACATCTTTATTCAAGGCAGAAAGTAGCTACAGTTTCTTTTAAAACTTTTTTCCCCCTGATGTACATTTTTCCTATCTTAACCTCATTACCCCAAGGCTGGAATCTCACAACATCTTAACATCAACTGGTATTATCTATAGCTTCTGAGAGCAATACTTCAACTACCAGTTTGCTCACATAGGCAGAAGGTATTATCTCTTGTGGGATTTGGTTCAATGCCATTCATGCAAGGGGTTCAGAATAGTCACTTCATGACTGTGCTGATTGAACTAAGAATTAAAAATGTCAGACATCATTTAAAACTATCTTAATTCTCTATTTCCCCTCTTCACCAATTAGAACTAAAGTAGTATTATCAGAGACTACCAATTTGCAGCAGTCAGTAGTCTTTATTTCTACTTATTTCCAAGGGAAAAAACAAAACAATTTAAGACGAAAAAATCATTTTGAATCAATCTACTACAAGCTCTTTTTAAAAGAACTAAATAAATGGTCCTCTTATTCCTACTATGAACTTACTGTATATTCCCCATTTTTTTTCCTTCCTCTATCTTTCTAAAGAAAATTTTTCCTCTGCCAACGTGTTATACTTACAATATTCATTCCAGAGTCTAAGGATGAACTCAGTTAATCTTACTCCTGAAGACTTCCCTAATCTACCAAACTTCTACATTTTCAAGTACTTGAATATTTAAAAAAACAAAAGTTCGCTCATAAAAGTCATATAAAGACTTGTTTTAAGAAATAGATTTTTAAAGATTATTTAAAATTAATATGCCAAATTTTTATTGGTAAGGTAGAAAATCTTATTATTCAGGTGTACTTGAAAATGGTTTAAATTGGGCATTTAGCAATTCACTTGACCCCAAGTACAGGTCTACTAATAATATACACAGTGAAAAAAACTAAACTTTGGTCTCTGACCCTTTGATAAATGACAAAACTAAATTAGCACTGCCTATACTTAACACGTATGGATGTGAGAGTTGGACTGTGAAGAAAGCTGAACGCCGAAGAATTGATGCCTTTGAACTGTGGTGTTGGAGAAGACTCTTGAGAGTCCCTTGGACTGCAAGGAGATCCAACCAGTCCATTCTAGACGAGATCAGCCCTGGGTGTTCTTTGGAAGGAATGATGCTAAAGTTGAAACTCCAGTACTTTGGCCACCTCATGCGAAGAGCTGACTCATTGGAAAAGACTCTGATGCTGGGAGGGATTGGGGGCAGGAGGAGAAGGGGACGACAGAGGATGAGATGGCTGGATGGCATCACTGACTCGATGGACGTGAGTCTGAATGAACTCCAGGAGTTGGTGATGGACAGGGAGGCGTGGCGTGCTGTGATTCATGGGGTCGTAAAGAGTCGGACACGACTGAGCGACTGAACTTAATACTTAACATAATTTTATTGTATTTGAAAATGAACTATCTCTGCTCTTCCATTCCTAAAATAAACACTCAAATTTAAAAAGAAAATGACTCTCATATTTATAAGCTGCTGCTGCTACTGCTAAGTCGGTTCAGTCGTGTCCAACTCTGTGCGACCCCATACACGGAAGCCCACGAGGCTCCCCCGTCCCTGGGATTCTCCAGACAAGAACACTGGAGTGGGATGCCATTTCTTTCTCCAATGCATGAAAGTGAAAAGTGAAAGTGAAGATGCTCAGTCGTGTCCAACTCTTCACAACCCCATGGGCTGCAGCCTTCCAGGCTCTTCCGTCCATGGGATTTTCCAGGCAAGAGTACTTGAGTGGGTTGCCATTGCCTTCTAGAGTGACACTATTACAATCATTGATCATATATCAAACTATACATTTGATCAACTGCTTCAAGTCTAGTCATTATTTCCATTGAAGGCTCAGTCATATACTTGGAATACAAGAAATAATAATCTTGTGAAACAAGCAAAATACAAATGGTATAGTTAATAACATTAGTGGAATTAAAAGTAAATATTTTAGCCATGAGCCTCCCACACCAGTTTTTTTTTTTAAAGATTATCAAGACTAGGGAATCGGTCACTTAGAGCAGAAATCTGATTTTTCATGTGGTTCAAATGTTACATTAAAAGATTTATCAGGTACAAAAATACAGCATTCAGTTTGAATTATAGCACAGATATCTCCCTGAGATGCTATAAGGTGTCAAGGGTCTTGGAGTTGCGTAGCACTGCCTTTCTCATCATAGAGATCTCAGAATTCAATAAGCTAATAGCCCAGTTACTATCATTTAAAGCTTATGAAAGTTGTCGAGGCTTAAATATGGTCAATTACATCCTCCAACCCCATTGAAGGTACACACACACACACACACACAAGCTGCTAAATGGTCATACCAGTAGAATACGGATCTTTGACCCATTGGGATCATACCAGTGGTAGATGGGTTGGGGTTACCTGTAATTTGTTAACATGTATGACCTTAAATTCATGGGAATCCCAGGCTACACCTTCGTATCATCCCTGTAGATGTCAAGACCATAAATTAGTGCCACAAATCCACTGAGTTCCATGCCAATCACTCTCTCTAAGGGTAATAACAGGAATAGTTCATAAAGCACCCAGCCTTGTCTCATAATTACCAGGTTGATCATTTTTAGTACGATTTAACCATTCCCAACATAGAGGAGCCTTTAAACTTAATGACCATAGCCTGGTGTTAACCATGTAGATCCTCCCCATAATTGTAAGAGCTTTCCTTTTAATAGATGAGAAGTTAATTTTTTATTGAGACTTAGCTCATCACTCCAATTGAGTTTAAATGACCATAAGAGAAAACTTAAATCTATGGCCAGCCTCAGAGTAGGTATTTTTAATTGGCCAGGTGAGAGGATCCCATCTACAATTATTATGAATAGATAGAACAGGACTGAACACTCATCTAAAACAAATTTCCTAGTGGGTTATCCAATCACAGCCCTAAAGAACAGAGCGGCTTTTTGGGGTGGGGGGGGATGGCGGCAAGACTACTGGAGTGGGTTGCTATTCCCTGCTCCAGGAGATCTTCCTGACCCAGGGATTGAACGTGGGTCTCCCACATTGTAGGCAGATGCTTTGCCGTCTGAGCCACCAGGGAAGTCCATATATTTATATCAGATCAGAGATCAGATCAGTCGCTCAGTCGTGTCCGACTCTTAGCGACCCCATGAATCGCAGCATGCCACGCCTCCCTGTCCATCACCAACTCCCGGAGTTCACACAGACTCACGTCCATCGAGTCAGTGATGCCATCCAGCCATCTCATCCTCTGTCTTCCCCTTCTCCTTCTGCCCCCAATCCCTCCCAGAATCAGAGTCTTTTCCAATGAGTCAACTCTTCACATGAGGTGGCCAAAGGACTGGAGTTTCAGCTTTAGCATCAGTCCTTCCAAAGAACACCCAGGACTGATCTCCTTCAGAATGGACTGGTTGGATCTCCTTGCAGACCAAGGGACTCTCAAGAGTCTTCTCCAACACCACAGTTCAAAAGCATCAATTCTTTGGCGCTCAGCCTTCTTCACAGTCGAACTCTCACATCCATACATGACCACAGAAAAAACCATAGCCTTGACTAGACGAACTTTTGTTGGCAAAGTAACGTCTCTGCTTTTCAACATGCTATCTAGGTTGGTCATAACTTTCCTTCCAAGGAGTTAAGCGTCTTTTAATTTCATGGCTGCAGTCACCATCTGCAGTGATTTTGGAGCCCAGAAAAATAAAGTCTGATACTGTTTCCACTGTTTCCCCATCTATTTCCCTCTTCCAACAACACAAGAGAAGACTCTATACATGGACATCACCAGATGGTCAACACCAAAATCAGATTGATTATATTCTTTGCAGCCAAAGATGGAGAAGCTCTATACAGTCAGCAAAAACAAGACCAGGAGCTGACTGTGGCTCAGACCATGAACTCCTTATTGCCAAATTCAGACTCAAATTGAAGAAAGTAGGGAAAACCACTAGATTTAGGTATGACCTAAATCAAATCCCTTATGATTATACTGTGGAAGTGAGAAATAGATTTAAGGGCCTAGATCTGATAGATAGAGTGCCTGATGAACTATGGAATGAGATTCGTGACACTGTACAGGAGACAGGGATCAAGACCATCCCCATGGAAAAGAAAGGCAAAAAAGCAAAATGGCTGTCTGGGGAGGCCTTACAAATAGCTGTGAAAAGAAGAGAAGCGAAAAGCAAAGGAGAAAAGGAAAGATATAAACATCTGAATGCAGAGTTCCAAAGAATAGCAAGAAGAGATAAGAAAGCCTTCTTCAGCGATCAATGCAAAGAAATAGAGGAAAACAACAGAATGGGGAAGACTAGAGATCTCTTCAAGAAAATCAGAGATACCAAGGGAACATTTCATGCAAAGATGGGCTCGATAAAGGACAGAAATGGTATGGACCTAACAGAAGCAGAAGATATTAAGAAGAGATGGCAAGAATACACAGAAGAACTATATAAAAAAGATCTTCACAACCCAGATAATCACGATGGTGTGATCACTGACCTAGAGCCAGACATCCTGGAATGTGAAGTCAAGTGGGCCTTAGAAAGCATCACTACGAACAAAGCTAGTGGAGGTGATGGAATTCCAGTTGAGCTATTCCAAATCCTGAAAGATGATCCTGTGAAAGTGCTGCACGCAATATGCCAGCAAATTTGGAAAACTCAGCAGTGGCCACAGGACTGGAAGAGGTCAGTTTTCATTCCAATCCCAAAGAAAGGCAATGCCAAAGAATGCTCAAACTACCACACAATTGCACTCATCTCACATGCTAGTAAAGTAATGCTCAAAATTCTCCAAGCCAGGCTTCAGCAATATGTGAACCGTGAACTTCCTGACGTTCAAGCTGGTTTTAGAAAAGGCAGAGCAACCAGAGATCAAATTGCCAACATCCGCTGGATCATGGAAAAAGCAAGAGAGTTCCAGAAAAACATCGATTTCTGCTTTATTGACTATGCCAAAGCCTTTGACTGTGTGGATCACAATAAACTGCGGAAAATTCTTCAAGAGATGGGAATACCAGACCACCTGACCTGCCTCTTGAGAAATTTGTATGCAGGTCAGGAAGCAACAGTTAGAACTGGACATGGAACAACAGACTGGTTCCAAATAGGAAAAGGAGTACGTCAAGGCTGTGTATTGTCACCCTATTTATTTAACTTATATGCAGAGTACATCATGAGAAACGCTAGACTGGAAGAAACACAAGCTAGAATCAAGATTGCTGGGAGAAATATCAATAACCTCAGATATGCAGATGACACCACCCTTATGGCAGAAAGTGAAGAGGAACTCAAAAGCCTCTTGATGAAAGTGAAAGTGGAGAGTGAAAAAGTTGGCTTAAAGCTCAACATTCAGAAAACGAAGATCATGTCCACAACAAGAGGTCCCAGTAAGGAACATGGTCCTGCCTCCAAAAACTAGCCAGAATTCAGGAGGGGCCAAAAGAGTGAGGAGACAACCAATATCCCAGAATCCTTTGTGCTGGAACCCATCCTGGCTGAAAGATCAGTGTGCCGCCAGGAAGGACCCTGAGTCTGACTACAGACCAGAGATGACTGGTCATAGACAACCTGGAAACTAATCATAAAACATAAGACTACAAGCCTCATGGCAGAGTAAATTCTCCAGGGTTCCCTTATCCTCCTGCTCTCCACTCAGGCACCCTTTACCAATAAAGGCTCTTGCTTTGTCAGCACACGTATTTCCTCAGGCAATTCATTTCCGAGTATTACACTAGAGCCCACTCTAAGACCCTGAAAGGGGTCCCCCTTCCTGTAACATGGTGATCAGATTTCTGAAAACAGTAACACTGCAGTGGTGAAAGGATGGTCTTTTCAATAAAGGATATTGGAGTCAACTGAATATCCATATGGCAAAAAAGAGACCTTCATCCTTACCACACCATACACAAAAATCAATTCCAGATGGACTGCAGGTCTAAATGTAAAAGGTAAACAAGAAAGTCTTTAAAAGTACATATGAGAATATTTTCATGACATTAGAGTAGGCAAAAATTTCTTCAACAGGTCACAAAAGCAATAAATATAAAGGAAAAATTTAATAAACTAAACTAATTAAGAACATCTGTTTACCAAAAGTCAAGAGTGAAAAATCAAAGAAAGGGAGAAATATATGCAATATTCAAAATAATTATAATTCAAATACATGAAGAACTCTTACAAATTAATAACAGTGAACATCCCAAAGAAAAATGGGCAAGAGACTTCAACAAAAGATACTCAAATGTTCAAAAAGCATATGAAAATGTGCTCTACGTCACTTGCCACCAAAGAAATACAAAATACAACCAAAATGGCAAAAACTCGAAAAGACACAACTACCATATATTTGCAAGGATGTAAGGCAACTCATTCTCAAACACTGCTGATGGAAGTATAATTGAATTTAACTTTACAACTACACTGCAAAACTACTTACTAGGATCTATTAAAGCAAATGTCCACACAACTTTCTTGTTCTTGTTCAGTCAACTCAGTCATGTCTGACTCTGCAAGCCCATGGACTGCAGCACAGCAGGCTTCCCTGTCCTCCACTATCTCCTGGAGCTTGCTCAAACTCAAGTCCATTGAGTCAGTGATGCCATCCAACCACCTCATGCTCTGTCGTCCCTTCTTTTCCTGCCTTCAACCTTTCCCAGCATCAGAGTCTTTTCCAATGAATCGGCTCTTCCCATCAGGTGGCCAAAGTACTGGAGCTTCAGTTTCAGCATCAGTCCTTTCAATGAATATTCAGTACTAATTTCTGTTGGGATTGACTGGTTTGGTTTCCTTGCAATCTAAGGGACTCTTAAGAGTCTTCTCCAGCACCACAGTTCGAAAGCATCAATTCTTCAGTCTTCAGCTTTTTTATTGTCCAGTTCTCCTCACATCCATATATGATTACTGGAAAAACCATAGCTTTCACTATACAGCCCATTGCCAGCAAAGTAATGTCTCTGCCTTTTAATAATTTAACCTAATGTCTAGGTCTGTCATAGCTTTTCTTCCAAGAAGTAAGCATCTTTTAATTTCATGGCCGAAGTCACAGTCCGCAGTGATTTTGGAGCCCAAGAAAATACACTCTGTTACTGTTTCCATTGTTTCCCCATCTATTTGCAATGAAGTGAAGGGACCAGATGCCATGATCTTCGTTTTTTGAAAGTTGAGATTTAAGCCAGCTTTTTCACTTTCTTCTTTCAACTTCATCAAGAGGCTCTTTAGTTCCTCTTTGCTTTCTGCCATAAGGGTGGTGTCAACTGCATACCTGAAGTTATTGATATTTCTCCTGGCAATCTTGATTCTAGCTTGTGCTTCCTCCAGTCTGGTGTTTTACATGGTGTACTCTGTATACAAGTTAAATAAGCAGGGTGACAGTATACAGCCTTGACGTACTCCTTTCCCAATTTTGAATGAGTCCATTGTTCCATGTCTGGTTTTAACTGTTGTTTCTTGACCTGCATACAGGTTTCTCAGGTGGCAAGTAAGGTCATCTGATATTCCCATCTGTTTAAGAATTTTCCAGTTTGTTGGGATCCACACAGTCAAAGGCTTTAGCACAGTCAAAGAAGCAGGAATAGATGTTTTTCTGGAATTCTCTTGCTAGTCTATGATTCAACGGATGTTGGCAATTTGATCTCTGGTTTCTCTGCCTTTTCTAAATCCAGCTTCTATATCTAGAAGTTCTCGGTTCACATACTGTTGAAGTGCTTATAGCTTGAAAGATTTTGAGCATTACTTTGCTAGTATGTGAAATAAGTGTAATTGTGTGGCAGTTTAAACATTCTTTGGCATTGCCGTTCTTAGGGAATGGAATGAAAACTGACCTTTTCCAGTCCTGTGGCCATTGCTGAGTCTTCTAAATTTGCTGGCATATTGAATGCAGCACTTTGACAGCACCAACTTTTAGGATTTGAAATAGCTCACCTGGAATTCCATCACCTCCACTAGCTTTGTTCATAGTGATGCTTCCTACAACCTCCTTGACTTCACACTCCAGGATGTCTGGCTCTAGGTGAGTGATCACACCATCATGGTTCTGTGTATTCTTGTCACCTCTTAATATCTTCAGCTTCTGTTACATCCATACCATTTCTGTCCTTTATTGTGCCCATCTCTGCATGAAATGTTCCCTTGTTATCTCTAATTTTCTTGAAGAGATCTCTAGTCTTTCCCATTCTGTTGTTTTCCTCTATTTCTTTTCATTGTTCACTTAAAAAGGCTTTCTTATCTCCTTGCTATTCTTTGGAATACTGAATTCAGATGCGTATATCTTTCCTTTTCTCCTTTGCCTTTGCTACTCTTTTCTCAGCTATTTGTAAGGCCTCCTCAGACAACCTTTTTGCATTTTTTTTCTTGGGGATGGTTTTGATCACCACCTCCTGTACAATGTTATGAACCTCCTTCCATAGTCCTTCAGGTACTCTATCAGATCGAATCCCTTGAATCTGTTTGTCACTTCCACTCTGTAATCGTAAGGGATTTGATTTAGGTCATACCTGAATGGCTGAGTGGTTTTCCCTATTTTCTTCAATTTCAGTCTGAATTTGGCAATAAGGAGTTCATGATCTGAGCCACAGTCAGCTCCCTGTCTTGTTTTTGCTGACTATAGAGCTTCTCCGTCTTTGGCCACAAAGAATAAAATCAGTCTGATTTCGGTATTGACCATCTGGTGATGTCCATGTGTAGAATTGTCTCTTGTGTTGGAAGAGGGTGCTTTGGTATGACTAGTGCATTCTCTTGGCAAAACTGTTAGCCTTTGTCCTGCTTCTTTTTGTATTCTAAGGCCAAATTTCCCTCTTACTCCAGGTATCTCTTGACTTCCTACTTCTGCATTCCAGTCTCCTATGATGAAAAGGACATCCTTCTTTGGTGTTAGTTCTAGAAATCTTGTAGGTCTTCATAGAAGTGTTCAACTTCAGCTTCTTCAGCATTAGTGGTTGGGGCATAGACTTAGATTATTGTGATACTAAATGACTTGCCTTGGAAACGAACCAAGATCATTCTGTCGTTTTTGAGATTGCACCCAGAGCTACATTTCAGACTCATTTGCTGACTCAGAGGGCTACTCCACTTCTTCTAAGGGATTCTTGTCCACAGTAGTAGATATAATGGTCATCTGAATTAAATTTGCCCATTCCACACACCTTATGACCCAGCAATTCTGCATCTAGATATATACATAATAAACATGGCAACAGATGGTCTCCAAAAGACATGCTCAAAACAACATTATTCATAACAGCCCAAACCCAAAACAACCCAAATATCCATTTACAGCAGACTGAATAAGTAAATCATGATAGAATCATATAATGGAATATCATAAGGCAAAGATAATGAATAGACTCCAACTTTATAGAACAACCTAGATGAACTGCATGAATGCAATGTGAGTGAAAGAAGTCTGCCATGTAAGAATATATATGATTCTGCTTATGTAAAGTTCTAATAAAACTAATTTATGGGTCCAGAAGATAATGTGCTGGTAACTTTTGCAGAAAAATAATGATTTATGGGGGATATAAAAGGGGGCCACAGGGATACTGGTGATACATTCTGTTACACATGTGTATTTACTTTAAAAATTTGGAAAATTCTGTCTTTCTGTTATGAAAGTGAAAGTATTAGTTGTTCAATTGTGTCCCATTCTTTGCAACCCTATGGACTGTAGCCCATCAGGCTCCTCTGTCCATAGGATTCTCTAGGCAAGAATACTGGAGTGGATAACCATTCCCTTCTCCAGCGGATCTTCCTGACTGAGGATCGAACCTGGGTCTCCTGCATTGCAGGCAGATTCTTTACTGTTCTGACCCACCAGGAAAGCCCATTTTTTGTTCTACTTTCTTTAAATGTATAAAACATATACATGTATTTGCAAAGGTTAACTATCTTCTCTAAGCGAGAATTGAAAACAGCAAAATCTGGCCAAGTAGGAAGGGGAGCCTTAAGTCTGGGTCACTGAAGCTAGAGAAATAAACTGGGGGGCCAGTGGAGGGAGGGAGGATTCCTATGTACCAGACCAGTATTAGAGGCACATGCGCGCACACACACACACACACACACACACACACACAAGCACAAATCCCTTGACTTCAAAGGCCTCACAGTCTAAGGAAGGAAAAATCATTCTGGTCAACTATGATAAATAAGATATCCCCTAAGTCATCTAGAAAACTTCTAAGATTGTTATAGACTAAGGCAATTTACATGCAGGAAGTCCAGAGCATCTGAGAAAGGACTTGTTAAGCAATTCTAGATCAGAGTAAGTTTGAGAATGGAACAAGAGAAAGGGAGCAAAAGGAAGCCAAGTGACTCTGGTGTGGTTTGGTGGGCACTCTGAAGAGCACCTGGGGTTCTTTATGCTTCTTGCCTCTCTGTCCATTAGGTTTAAGTTTGTTCACTCATTCATTCAACAATTTTATGAAAAACCTAGCTGCAAAGTAGCAATTCCAAAACTTCACCTGCTTTTTATTAACCCTGTCTCTAACCTCTACGGAAAAACTGAGGATATTATGCAGTAACTTCCCCAATTTCTCAGCTGCCTCCCTCCCTCTTTACAAACTTACCCAAATCCCCACTCATACTTCCTTTTCTCCTACCTCAAAAGAAACTGAGTTCCCCTACAAGTCCACATTAATCCCTCCATCTGTAGTCTAGAGTTCATTCTATCTTGTTTCCTTTAGATCCATTTCATTAGTTAATTATGTCCAGGCTTCTCCTTTCCATTCCAGAGAAGATACTAAAAAGAAACCTCTAAATCCAAGCTTTACTTCCTTTGACTTCCAGTTGACTCCCTAAATTTACTGCATCTAGCTTCTGCCCTACCATCCTACAAATATTGCTCTGGCTATTGATCTTACTCATCAATGACCAACTGACAACTTTTCAATTTTTATTTTATTTGCCATTTATCCTTCATAACACTCTTGTAGTAGGCAGAATTCTAAGGTGGCCCTCCAAGGATTCCAAGCTAGAAGGAAAATAGGAACCCTAGTCCTGCAAAGGCAATTCAGCCAACAAGAAGAATGAACCTGAAAGTGAATTGACACCCTAAACAGAGAACCCCAGTCATAAAGAACTATAAATTAATAAATGAACAGAGTTTCTTTAAGCGATTAAGCTTGTGGTAATTTGTTACAGAGAAGTAGCAAACTAATACAATATTCCATTGTCTTTGAAGATACTGCTCTCCTGGTTCTTCACTTCTGAAGTTTATTCTCAGTTCTCTTGGCCTCTAAATACAGTTTCCCTGAGAGTTCTCCTAATTCTGCTCTCTCCAAAATAAAGTGTTACATTCATGAGCTGGAAAACTGAGCTCACCAGTATCTAGGTTTTCTTCATCTTTTTATGAAGCTCCAAACCACTATTTAAGCAACAACTTGTATAGGATCCTATAGCACTTCTCTTATCTAAATCCTGTTAAATGGTACCACCATCCATGTAGTCAATCAAGTTAAGAATCTGGGTATGATTTCGTCCTTTTTCTTCCACCTCACTGATGGACAAGTCCAACTGGTCACTAGTTAAAGTCACTCAGTTCAGTTCAGTTCAATCACTCAGTCGTGTCCGACTCTTTTCGGCCCCATGAATCGCAGCATGCCAGGCCTCCCTGTCCATCACCAACTCCCGGAGTTCACTCAAACTCACGTCCATCGAATCGGTGATGCCATCCAGCCATCTCATCCTCTGTCGTCCCCTTCTCCTCCTGCCCCCAATCCCTCCCAGCATCAGGGTCTTTTCCAATGAGTCAACTCTTTGCATGAGGTGGCCAAAGTATTGGAGTTTCAGCTTTAGCATCAGTCCTTCCAATGAACACCCAGGACCGATCTCCTTTAGAATGGACTGGTTGGATCTCCTTGCAGTCCAAGGGGCTCTCAAGAGTCTTCTTCTCCAACACCACAGTTCAAAAGCATCAATTCTTCGTGCTCAGCTTTCTTCATAGTCCAACTCTCACATCCATACATGACCACTGGAAAAACCACTGAAAAAACATCTAGCCTTGACTAGACGGACCTTTGTTGGCAAAGTAATGTCTCTGCTTTTTAATATGCTATCTAGGTTGGTCATAACTTTCCTTCCAAGGAGTAAGCATCTTTTAATTTCATGGCTGCAATTCTGTCCAACTCTTTGAGACCCCATGGACTGTGTAGTCCATGGAATTCTCCAGGCCAGAATACTGGAGTGGGTAGCCCTTCCCTTCTCCAGGGGATCTTTCCAACCCAGGGATTAAACCCAGGTCTCCCACATTGCAGGTAGATTCTACACCAGCTGAGCTACAAGGGAAGTCCAAGAATACTGGACTGGATTCAGTTCAATTCAGTTCAGTCACTCAGTCGTATCCAACTCTTTGGGACCCCATGGACTGCAGCACACCAGGCTTCCCTGTCCATCACCAACTCCCAGAGCTTGCTCAAACTCAGGTCCATCAAGTCAGTGATGTCATCCAACCATCTCATCCTCCGTCATCTCTTTCTCCTTCTGCCTTCAATCTTTCCCAGCATCAGGTGCATGAGGTGGCCAAAGTATGGGAGTTTCAGCTTTAGCATCAGTCCTTCCAATGAATATTCAGGACTGATTCCACAAGGGAAGCCCAAGAATACTGGAATGGGTAGCCTATCCCTTCTCCAGGGGATCTTCCCAACCCAGGAATCGAATCAGGGTCTCCTGCATTGCCAACTGAGTTATTAGGGATTGGTCACTAAAACTTGTTAATTTTGCCTTCTAAATTTCTGCTTCCCTTGTGGCTCAGCTGGTAAAGAATCCGCCTGCAATGTGGGAGACTTGGGTTCAATCCCTGGGTTGGGAAGATCCCTTGGAGGAGGGAAAGGCTACCCACTCCAGTATTGTGGCCTGGAGAATTCCATGGACTGTATAGTCCACGGGGTTGCAAAGAGTCAGACACGACTGAGCAACTTTCACTTTCAAATTTCTGCTTACCATTCCCCCCTCTGCATTCACAGGCAGCCCTTTGTTTCACCTAAACTATGGCAGTAACATCCTAATGTCTCTCATTGCTGTGCTCAGCCGCTCAGTCCTGTCCAACTCTTTGTGACCCCACAGACTGTAGCCTGCCAGGCTCCTCTGTCCGTGGGATTTTCCAGGCAAGAATACCGGAGTGGGTTGCCATTTTCTTCTCTAGGGAATGTCTCTCATAAGTACTCTTTCAAATGTGGCCTCCACACTAAAGCCTGAGTAATCATTCACAGTTTTACCATTTTATGCCCCTTTCTAAAACTCTAATTACTTTTCCCTTGCCAAGAGGATACAATACAACCTGAATCTTCTACTCTTCTTCCCAGCCATACCAAACTACTGCTACAGGTCCCTGGATGGATTGTGCCATGTAGTATAATGCCTATGCACATATTCCTTCTGTCTGAAATACCTTTGTACCTCTTGATAACCTGCTCCTACTCACCCAAGAGAGCTGACCCTGATCATGTAAGCAAAACTGCCCATTCCTTTCTTTATATACACCTCCATCCCACACACATATCTCTATTATAGTATTCTTCATATTTGAGTACTATCCGTTTACACATCTGTCTTTCCTCCAAAAGCTCCAGGATCAGGACCATTTTCATCTTTGGAATTCAGGCTCTAGGCCTGTAATGTAGAGATAAATCAAAGGAGAAAATATATTGTACTTAACAATTTAGAAACTGAAAGTACTTCCTTAACTTTAGATGAAGCCAAATTCTCTTGTCATTAAAGGCATTTCAAAAACACTAGTTTAAAGACACGCTATTTAATGTTTAATGAAGATATTTCATACTAAAATTTGGTGGATATAATTTACCCTTTCTCCTGCTGTAGGACATTTGTTTCTAAATTTTCATTATTTTCCAAACTTTTGTTTCCTTAAAGCTATATTTCTAAAGAAATCCGGACTTGATGAAAGGCATAACATTAAAGCATCTGACATGTATTAGCAAAATTTTTAAGCTTCAGCAGTTTGTATTTCCTAAAGAATTAACCTTCTAATATGAAAACAGTGTATGAATAGTGTATGCAGTCCATGGGGTTTCAAAGAGTCCGACACAGGACTGAGCAACTGAACTGAACTGAACTGATACAAAAAAGAACAATATAGTTACTGTTCTGATAATAACCTAATGTAGAAAGATGTCTCTACTCTTGATTTACCAAATAAGATTAAGTCTCTTTCAGCATCCTAATACGTTTACTACTTTGTCATTCTTCTTTATCGTAATTTCATGTGATGATAAATAGTAAAGACATGGTTATGTACTTACATCCTATGTTTGTTGGAGATTTCATTTCAAAGAATGACGTGTAAATGTGTACGTGTGTGTTTCCAGATGGCTCAGTGGTAAAGACTCCGCCTGCCAATGCAGGAGAAGCAGGAGATGTGGGTTCGATCCCTGGGTCATCAAGATGCCTTGGAGGAGGAAATGGCAACCCACTCCAGTATCCTTGCTTGGAAAATCCCATAGACAGAGGAGCCTGGTGGGCTACAGTCCATGGGGTCACCAAGAATCAGAGATGACTTAGAAACAGCATGTGTATTCCATTAGAGAAAAAAAGATGAGCAGACCTCATCTATGTTCCCTATGTTTCTAGACTTCAACCGTACTAAATCTAAAACCTAATATTCATGGAGGTTGCCAAAAGGTACAAACCTCTAGTTATAAATCAGTCACACAAATGTATTATATGTTTGTAATAATTATATGTTTGTAATAATACTGTAATGTATGTTTGAAAGTAGCTAAGAGAATAGATCTTTAAAGTTCCCATCACAAGAAAAAAAATTTGTAACTATTAGTGATGATGAATGTTAACTAGATTTATTGTAGTGTTCATTTTGCAATGATCATATATCAAACCATTATGTTATACACATGAAAGTAATATAATGTTATATGCAATTATATTTCAATTAAAAAAAAAACCTTATATTAATAAATATTTCAAGTACCCATGTTCACCTTGGGTCTGAATAACGTTCAGTAGACCAAGATATCGGAGAAGGCAATGGCACCCCACTCCAGTACTCTTGCCTGGAAAATCCCATGGATGGAGGAGCCTGGTAGGCTGCAGTCCATGGGGTCGCTAAGAGTCGGACACGACTGAGTGACTTCACTTTCACTTTTCACTTTAATGCACTGGAGAAGGAAATGGCAACCCACTCTAGTATTCTTGCCTGGAGAATCCCAGGGACGGGGGAGCCTGGTGGGCTGCCATCTATGGGGTCGCACAAAGTCGGACATGACTGAAGCGACTTAGCAGCAGCAGCAGACCAAGATATTTTACATAAAAAGTTTTATGCATCAAAACTTGTAAACATAAACAGGAACTAAATTTCTTTTCTTTAAAAAAACAACCCAGAACTGCCCGAGCAAGGAGCGGCTCCCGGGGCCGGGAGGCACGGTTGGGGCGCCCGCTTTAGGGCCCCTGAGAGGCTGCTGGGCGGGGATAGCGGCCCGCGGCCACAGGGCGAAGGGGGTCGGTGGGCTGAGAGCAGCTTGGCAGCGAGGCCGGCCCGCCGCCCCTTCCCCCCGCCCCGTCATTTAAAAAAAAAAAAACCCAAACTATTTTTAGATTTTATCCAATGGCAAATTGAGCCTCCTAATCATAAGGTACTCTCCTCTACAAACTGTTTTTGATACAGCATATCTTCCTTCATCCCATGGACAGAGGAGCCTGGCCAGCTACAGTCCATAGGGTGGCAAAGAGTTGGACACAACTGAGCAATGGAGCATGCACGCACCTTCCTTCAATCAACTGATCATTTTCCTCCTTTTGTCATGGTAACTCACTTACAAGAACCTTCTGGAGACTGCAAAAATTGCAGAATGATTTCAGGAAATATAATTAATCTTTATATGAGTTATTTCTTCTCCCCCTAAAATAACTGCCATTTAAAAATTTTTCATTTTAAAATATTATTGTGAAAGGCCATGAGCTCTTTCAGAAGACTTCAAAAATGCAAACCCTACCTAATCTTTTTAAGTTGTTCTTCAAATCTCCTGACAGCTTCACCATTTCATTTTAAATGCTGTTCACAAGTTGCCCTCATTAGACTGGAGTCAACAGGCACCTTTCAAGGAGCTGTTGCAAAAGTATCACCAGCTTCCACAATTTCAACCTCCATCCCCAAAGGTTTAGCTACAGCTTTAAGCATTTTCCCAAGAGCATTCTAATTGCCTGCTGGACAATTTCATGTTCAAGTTTCACCACATCACTCGTAGTTATCTACTGGGCAAGAGCAAACATTTACCTTAGTATTTAGACCTCTCCCCTTCTAATCGCAGCTTCTCCAGGTAAATATGTCTACCGAACCCTACTGATGCTACTGGTCCCATATGGTATACCCTTCTCACCCTCTCTACTTATCCTAATTTTACCTTTCTCTGGGGCCGAGTTCAAACACCAGTTCCTAAAAAGAGCATTTATCTGTACCACACATTTATAGCTGTGCGTTTTTCATGTGTGTGAGTTTCTATTTACCTTTTCTGGTATAATTATGTTAACTCCTCAACCAGAACTCTTAAGTTTTTAAGGGAAGGCACTAGAACTCATGCCTCTGTTCTCCCTCAAAGACAGTCTATTGCAGGGAGCCGTGGAATAAGAGGTAACATTTATGGCACATACATAGTGTATCAAATGCTTTCTACTTATTAGTTCATTTACCCATGTAATAAATCTATGCAGGAAGTACTGTTATTGTCCCTAATTTGAGACAAGAAAATGGAAACTTAGAAAGGTGATTTACCTGTCCGAGGTAACAAAATTAGTTTGAACTAAGACTTAATTTCAGGTTTGTCTGACTCTAAATTGTCTTCTGATTAGTGACTCATACAAGCAGAGTCTCTTGTCCTCAATTCAGTTCATTCCAGTTGCTCAGTCGAGTCCAACTCTTGGCGACCCCGTGGACTGCAGGACACCAGGCCTCCCTGTCCATCACTAACTCCCGGAGTCCACCTAAACCCATGCCCATTGAGTCTGTGATGCCATCCAACCATCTCATCCTCTGTCCTCCCCTTCTCCTCCCGCCTTCAATCTTTCCCAGCAGCAGGGTCTTTTCAAATGAGTTAGTTCTTCGCAACAGGTGACCAAAGTATTGGAGTTTCAGCTTCAACATCAGTTCTTCCAATGAATATTCAGGACTGATTTCAAGACTCTTCTCCAACACCACAGTTCAAAAGCATCAATTCTTCTGTGCTCAGCTTACTTTATAGTCCATCTCTCACATCCATACATGACTACTGGAAAAACCATAGCTTTCACTAGACAGACCTTTGTTGGCAAAGTAATGTCTCTGCTTTTTAATATGCTATCTAGGTTGATCTTCACTTTTCTTCCAAGGAGCAAGCGTCTTTTAATTTCATGGCTGCAGTCACCATCTGCAGTGATTTTGAAGCCCCCCAAAATAAAGTCTCTCAGTGTTTCCATTGCTTCCCCATCTATTTGTCATGAAGTGATGGGACCAGATGCCATGATCTTCATTTTTTGAATGTTGAGTTTTAAGCCAGCTTTTTCACTCTCCTTTCACTTTCATCAAGAGGCTCTTCAGTTCCTCTTTGCTTTCTACCATAAGGGTGGTGTTACCTGCATATCTGAAGTTATTGACATTTCTCCTAGAAATCTTGATTCCAGCTTGTGCTTATCCAGCCCAGAGTTTCTCATGATGTACTCTGCATATAAGTTAAATAAGCAGGGTGACAATATACAGCCTTGACGTACTCCTTTCCCTACTTGGAACCAGTCTGTTGTATCATGTCCAGTTCTAACTGCTGCTTCCTGACCTCCATACATATTTCTCAGGAGGCAAGTCAGGTAGTCTATATTCCCATCTCTTTAAGAATTTTCCACAGTTTGTTGTGATCCACACCATAAAGGCTTTGGCATAGTCAGTAAAGCAGAAGTAGATTTCTTCTGGAACTCTCTTGCTTTTTTGATAATCCAATGGATGTTGGCAATTTGATCTCTGGTTGCTCTGCCTTTTCTAAATCCAGCTTCAACATCTGGAAGTTCATGGTTCATGTACTGTTGAAGGCTTGCTTGGAGAATTTTGAGCATTACTTTGCTAGCGTGTGAGATGGGTACAATTGTTGCAATAGTTTGAGCATACTTTGGCATTGCCTTTCTTTGGGATTGGAGTAAAAACGGAACTTTTCCAGTCCTGCGGCCACTGCTGAGTTTTCCAAATTTGCTGGCATATTGAGTGCAGCACTTTCACAGCATCATCTTTTAGGATTTGAACTGGAATTCCATCGTCTCCACTAGCTTTGTTCACAGTGATGCTTCCTAAGGCCCACTTGACTTCCAGGATGTCTGGTTCTAGGTGAGTGATCACACTGTCGTGATTATCTGGCTTCCTAAGGCCTACTTGACTTCACATTCCAGAATGTCTGGCTCTAGGTGAGTGATCACACCATCGTGATTATCTGGGTCGTGAAGATCTTTTTTGTATAGTTCTTCTGTGTATTCTTGCCACCTCTTCTTAATATCTTCTACTTCTGTTATGTCCATACCATTTCTGTCCTTTATTGTGCCCATCTCTGCATGAAATGTTCCCCTGGTATCGCTAATTTTCTTGAATGATCTCTAGTCTTTCCCATTCTATTGTTTTTCTTTATTTCTTTGCATTAATCGCTGAGGAAGGCTTTCTTATCTCTCCTTACTATTTTTGGAACTCTGCTTTCAAATGGGTATATCTTTCCTTTTCTCCTTTGCCTTTCACTTCTTTTCACAGCTATTTGTAAGGCCTCCTCAGACAACCAATTTGCCTTTTTGCATTTCTTTTCCTGGAAATGGTCTTAATCTCTGCCTCCTGTACAATGTCAGGAATCTCCATCCATAGTTCTTCAGGCACTCTGTCTGTTAGATCTGATCCCTTGAATCTGTTTGTCACTTCCACTATGTAATCATAAGGGATTTTATTTAGGTCATACCTGAATAGTCTAGTGGTTTTCCCTACTTTCTTCAATTTGTCTGAAGTTGGCAATAAGGAGTTCATGATCTGAGCCACAGTCAGCTCCTGGTCTTGTTTGTGCTCACTTTACAGAGGTTCTCCATCTTTGGCTGCAAAGAATATAATCAGTTTGATTTTGGTATTGACCATCTGGTGAAGTCCATGTGTAGAGTCTTCTCATGTTATTGCAAGAGGGTGTTTGCTATGACCAGTGCGTTCTCTTGGCAGAACTCTACTAACCTTTGCCTTGCTTCATTCTGTACTCCAAGGGCAAATTTGCCTGTTACTCCAGGTATTTCTTGACTTCTTACTTTTGCATTCCAGTCCCCTATAATAAAAAGGACATCTTTTTTGGGTGTTAGTTCTAGAAGGTCTTGTAGGTCTTCATAGAACTGTTCAGTTCTTCAGCATCACTTGTCGGGGCATAGACTTGGATTACTGTGATACTGAATAGTTTGCCTTGGAAACGATCAGAGATTATTCTGTTGTTTTTGAGATTGCATCCAAGTACTGCATTTCAGACTCTTTTGTTGACTACGATGGCTACTCCACTTCTTCTTCAGAATTCTTGCCCACAGTAGTAGATATAATGGTTGCTGCTGCTGCTAAGTTGCTTCAGTCGTGTCCAACTCCGTGCGACCCCAGAGACAGCAGCCCACCAGGCTCCCCTGCCCCCGGGATTCTCCAGGCAAGAACACTGGAGTGGGTTGCTATTTCCTTCTCCAATGCATGAAAGTGAAAAGTGAAAGTGAAGTCACTCAGTCGTGTCCGACTCTTAGCGACCCCATGGACTGCAGCCTACCAGGCTCCTCCATCCATGGGATTTTCCAGGCAAGAGTACTGGAGTGGGGTGCCATTGCCTTCTCTGGATATAATGGTTACCTGAGTTAAATTCATCCATTCCAGTCCATTTTCGTTTGCTGATTCCTAAAATGTCAACGTTCACTCTTGCCGTCTCCTGTTTGACCACTTCCAAGTTGCCTTGATTCATGGACCTAACATTCCAGGTTCCTATGCAATACTGCTCTTTAGCGCATCAGACCTTACTTCCATCACCAGTCACATCCACAGTTGGGTGGTATTGTTACTTTGGCTCCATCTCTTCATTCTTTCTGTAGTTATTTCTCCACTGATCTCCAGTAGCATATGGGGCACCTACCAACCTGGGGAGTTCATCTTTCAGTGTCCTATCTTTTTGCCTTTTCATACTGTTCACGGGGTTCTCAAGGCAAGAATACTAAAGTGGTTTGCCATTCCTTTCTCCAGCGGACCACATTTTGTCTCTTGTCCTACTTGATATAAACAGCCAAGCAGATAGTTTGGGCTTCAGAGGTGTGAAGAGAAAGTAAATTATGGTTCAGCAAATTTCCTTTCTCCCTTTGACACAAAGTTTTATTCAATGACCCTCTTCCAACAACACAAGAGATGAATCTACAAGTGGACATCATCAGATGGACAATACTGAAATCAGACTGATTACATTTCTTGCAGCCGAAGATGGAGAAGCTCTAGATAGTCCAGCAAAAACAAGACATGGAGCTGACTGTGGGTCAGATCATGAACTCATTGCAAAATTCAGACTTAAACTGAAACAAGTAGGGAAAACCACTCGGCCATTCAGATATGACCTAAATCAAATTCCCTATGACTATACAGTGGAAGTGACAAATAGATTCAAGGGATTAGCTCTAATGGACAGAGTACCTGAAGAACTATGGGCAGAGGTTCATAACATTGTACAGGAGGCAGTGATCAAAACCATCCCCAAGGAAAAAAAAATGCAAAAAGGCAAAATGGTTGTCTGAGAAGGCCTTACAAATAACTGAGAAAAGGAGAGAAGCAAAATGCAAAGGAAAAACAGGAAGGATATCCCATCTAAATGCAGAGTTCCAAAGAATAGCAAGGAGAGATAAGAAACCCTTCATAAGTGAACGACGCAAAGAAATAGAGGAAAACAACAGAATGGGAAAGACTAGACATTTTCTCAAGAAAGCTAGAGATACCAAGGGAACATTTCATGCAGAGATGGGCACAATAAAGGACAGAAACAGTATAGACCTAACAGAAGCAGAAGATATTAAGAAGAACTGGCAAGAATACACAGAAAAACTACAAAAAGGATCTTAATGACCCAGATAACCACGATGGTGTGATCACTCATCTAGAGTCAAGCATCTTATCATGTGAAGTCAAGTGGGCCTTAGGAAGCATCACTACAAACAAAGCTAGTGGAGGTGATGGAATTCCAGCTGAGCTATTTCAAATCCTGGAAGATGATGCTGTGAAAGTGCTGCACTCATTATGCCAGCAAATCTGGAAAACTCATCAGTGGCCACAGGACTGGAAAAGGTCAGTTTTCATTCCAATCCCAAAGAAAGGCAATGCCAAAGACTGTTCAAACTACCGCACAATTGCATTTTATTTCACATGTGAACAAGGTAATGCTCAAAAGGTTTCAAGCCAGTATGTGAACTGAGAACTTCTAGACATAGAAGCTGGATTTAGAAAAGGTAGAAGAACCAGAGATCAAATTGCCAACATCCGTTGGATCATGGAAAAAGCAAGGGAGTTCCAGAAAAACATCTATTCCTGCTTAATTGAGTGCGATAAAAACCTTTGACTGTGTGGATCACAATAACTGTGGAAAATTCTTAAACAGATGGGAATACCAGACGAAGTTACTTGCCTCCTAAGCAACCTGTATGCAGGTCAAGAAGCAATAGTTAGAACCGGACATGGAACAATGGACTGGTTCAAAATTGGGAAAAGAGTATGTCAAAGCTGTATATAGTCACCCTGTTTATTTAACTTGTATGCAGAGTACATTATGTGAAATGCCAGGCTAGATGAAGCTCAAGCTGTAATCAAAACTGCCGGGAGAAATATCAATAACCTCGGATACGCAGATGACTCCACCCTTTTGGCAGAAAGCAAAGAGGAACTAAAAAGCCTCTTGATGAAGTTGAAAGACGAGGGTGAAAAAGCTGTCTTAAAACTCAATATTCAAAAAACTGAGATCCTGGCATCCAGTCCCATCACTTCATGGTAAACCGATGGGGAAACAATGAAAACAGTAACAGAGTGTATTTTCTTGGGCTCCAAAATCACTGCAGATGGTGTCTGCATCCATGAAATCTAAAAATGCTTGCTCCTTGGAAGAAAAGCTACAACAAACTTAGACAGTGTATTAAAGCGCAGAGACATCCCTTTACTGATAAAGGTCCATATAGTCAAAGCTATGGTTTTTCCAGTAGTCATGTGAGATTTGCACTGACTATAAAGATGGCTGCATGTTGAAAAATTGATGCTTTTGAACTGTGATGTTGGAGAAGATTCTTGAGAGTCCTTTGGACTGCAGTGAGATCAAACCAGTCAATCCTAAATGAAATCAATCCTGAGTATTCA
This sequence comes from Bos grunniens, assembly GCF_055505025.1. NCBI lineage: Eukaryota > Metazoa > Chordata > Mammalia > Artiodactyla > Bovidae > Bos > Bos grunniens. Next base: position 14,108,951 of record NC_141190.1, read on the forward strand.
TTGGAAGGACTGAAGCTGAAGGTGAACCTCCCATACTTGGGCCACCTAATGCGAAGAGCTGACTTCTTGGAAAAGATCCTGATGATAGCAAAGATTGAGGGCAGGAGAAGGGGGAAAAAGAGGATGAGAGTGCTTGGATGGCGTTATTGACTCAATGGGCATGAGTTCAAGCAAGCTCTGGGAGATAGTGAAGGACAGGGAAGCCTGGCATCCTGCAGTCCATGGGGTCACCAAGAGTTGCACACAACTGAGCAACTGAACAACTTTCCTTTCTCCCCTTGACTCAAAGCTTTTATTCAATGACCTTTGCCTGAAGACCAAAGATAAATTCTAACCAAAAGATTGCAGATTCCATCTATGGGCAGGACCCAGTCCCCCTCCAGAGTGTTCTAAAAACAACATAATTGCTCCCAAGAGGATGAATCATCAAAAGAACTGATTTCAGCCTTAGATCTAGAGAACAAGGCTAGTCCAGGCCTGAAAACCATGGACAAAATCTCTCTTGGCCATGGTCTCTACAGGTATGCAGTAGGTGTTGTACGAGTTAATAAGTCACCAGGATCACCAGAACCAAAGGGAAGGGCAATGGTCAATGCTTCTACCCGCGTCACCCCTAGATCCTGGTATCTGAGACTGTGTGATATCAATGCCTTACATTCACAGAGGGGATTAGACTTTCCCAGACTCCAACTTATTATCTCACTTGCTGTGGGGAAATAGCACTAACAGGGCCCTCGTGTTTGCTTTTGCAGTGCACCAGAAAGCTGGCCAAGGAGGCTAGTGGAGACTGAAATCTCCCACAGGCTCTGCTCACCAGGCTCATGACTCATAGTGGCAGACCTTTATCTGCCTAGAGGAAAAGGCACCTTTTCTTCATTTCCACAAAGAAACTGTATGAACAGGTGAGAGCACCAAAGGTGACTACTGGGATCCCTATGTTAAATATGTGGGTGTCAATTATATCTCAATAAAGCTAGAAAAATAAATAATAAATAAAGAAGTGGAAACCCAGGCTCAAAGATGTCACAAGATACAGTTGTAAGTGGTGGATCCGAGATTAGAATTCAAGTCTTCCAACTTACTAGTTAGCATGCATTTGCAACTATACTACAAATCTCCCATTGTTTCAGTTTAATGTAGGCTGTCTCTGACTTTTCATGTGGCAGACTGGTATCCTTAGCACTTTGCTCCAACAAAGTCCCAAGCTTTTTGGTGTATCTCTGTCCTGAAGCCACAGCTGCCCTGTTATTGAGGAAGCCGAGAAACAGATATGTGTGCCAACTGTACCAAAAGGGACACTTTAGATGGATCTCCTACCACTTTTGGAAAAACAAATTAGACCACCTGTCCTAATGTTATGCATCATACATCATCACAGTGGCAGAGAGTCAGCGTTATTAATATTATGGGAGGTGGTGTGTAGAAAAGTCATGCAGTATGAAATCCAATTATCTAAATTTAGAGACTAGCATTGCCATTTATTAGCTGCCTGGCCCTGGGAGATAACAATTACAAATATTCACTGAGCACATACTATTTGCCTGTACTTTGTTTACATAATGACTAACTTCATACAATCCTAAGAGGTATATAACTTCATTACTTCCACTTCACAGGCAAAGATACTGAGGCTCTGGGGAAATTCAGGTAACTCACCCTAGGTTACACTGTTGGGAAGTGGAAGAACCAGGAATAAAACCCTAGCAATATGACTCTAAAACACATGTTCTTAATTTCTCAGTCTTTGATTCCTCTAGAATAAAACAGAGATAATAACAGCTGCCCAACCTAACTAATCAGAATTATATTAGCAAGTACAAGGGCATTTTTAATAAACTGTAAAGTAATAGAGGTCAATGTATGAAATCCAAAGCTAACACTGACAAGCAGATGGGTTTATCTGGAAGATCTACACACATACAGATTTCCTTGTCTCCTTTCCACTTAATACTGAGAGTCAAACAAGTTGTGTTAAGCCCATGCTGCTTCTAACAACAATGATCTTGCTATCCAGACATTTCTTACCTTACCTCTTTCTATATCTTGAGTTCCTACTTATGGAAGCAAAAATCAATGTTATATATCCTTAAACTGCTAGAGAGTACAGATTTTTTAAATTATTATTAGTTTCAACACCTATAGTTTCAGAGAATTTTGTCACCATCTGGTGATGATGATGTTTATACTATCTGATCACTTATTTACATGATGTGCTTAGTCACTCAGTCATGTCTGACTCTTTGCAACCCCACAAACTGTAGCCAGCCAGCTTCCTCTGTCCATGGGATTCTCCAGGCAAGAATACTGGAGTGGATTGCCTTTTCCTTCTCCAGATCTTCCCAACCCATGGATCGAACCCGCATCTCCTCTGTCTCCTGCACTGGCAGGCAGATTATTTACGACTAAAACTGGGAAGCCTAGTGGATGAATAAGCTCAGGTCTATTTTGACTCCAGACCTCAAGTTCTAAAGCTTAAGCTTATCCCTCACATCTTAAGCTCTTATCCCTCACATCTTGACATGCCCAGAGGACAATGCCCACATTTTCTTTACAATTACTGCCTCCCATTGTTCATCTCACACGCTAGTAAAGTAATGCTCAAAATTCTCCAAGCCAGGCTTCAGCAATATGTGAACTGTGAACTTTCTGATGTTCAAGCTGGTTTTAGAAAAGGCAGAGGAACCAGAGATAAAATTGCCAACATCCGCTGGGTCATAGAAAAAGCAAGAGAGTTCCAGAAAAACATCTATTTCTGCTTTATTGACTATGCCAAAGCCTTTGACTGTGTGGATCACAATAAACTGTGGAAAATTCTGAAAGAGATGGGAATACCAGACCACCTGATCTGCCTCTTAAGAAATCTGTATGCAGGTCAGGAAGCAACAGTTAGAACTGGACATGGAACAACAGACTGGTTCCAAATAGGAAAAGGAGTTCGTCAAGGCTGTATATTGTCACCCTGTTTATTTAACTTCTATGCAGAGTACATCATGAGAAATGCTGGACTGGAAGAAACACAAGCTGGAATCAAGATTGCTGGGAGAAATATCAATAACCTGAGATACGCAGATGACACCACCGTTATGGCAGAAAGTGAAGAGGAACTCAAAAGCCTCTTGATGAAAGTGAAAGAGGAGAGTGAAAAAGTTGGCTTCAAGCTCAACATTCAGAAAACGAAGATCATGGCATCCAGTCCCACCACTTCATGGGAAATTGATGGGGAAACAGTGGAAACAGTGGCTGACTTTTTTTTTCTGGGCTCCAAAATCACTACAGATGGTGACTGCAGCCATGAAATTAAAAGACGCTTGCTCCTTGGAAGGAAAGTTATGACCAACCTAGATAGCATATTCAAAAGCAGAGACATTACTTTGCCAACAAAAGTTCGTCTAGTCAAGGCTATGGTTTTTCCTGTGGTCATGTATGGATGTGAGAGTTGGACTATGAAGAAGGCTGAGCGCCGAAGAGTTGATGCTTTTGAACTGTTGGAGAAGACTCTTGAGAGTCCCTTGGTCTGCAAGGAGATCCAACCAGTCCATTCTGAAGGAGATCAGCCCTGGGATTTCTTTGGAAGGAATGATGCTAAAGCTGAAACTCCAGTACTTTGGCAACCTCATGCGAAGAGTTGACTCACTGGAAAAGACTCTGATGCTGGGAGGGATTGGGGGCAGGAGGAGAAGGGGACAACAGAGGATGAGATGGCTGGATGGCATCACTGACTCGATGGACGTGAGTCTCAGTGAACTCCGGGAGTTGGTGATGGACAGGGAGGCCTGGCGTGCTGCGATACATGGGGTCGCAAAGAGTCGGACACTACTGAGCGACTGATCTGATCTGATCTGATTGTTTTAGTGACCATATTTTTTCAACCAAAAGTCAAAACAGGTGACCTGATCATCTGAAATAATTAAACTCCAGAAAAATCCAGGACCAGTGCTTATTGGGCCTTTATCTTCCTGCAATGTACCTGATCACTTAGAACAAGCCCTATTCATGTTGTTCTCAGCTTCTCTTTTGAGCGCAGGCCTGGCTCCTCTTTGTGTTAAATTCATTTCTCAAGCAGGGGCCCTATCTAAACCCTTCACCCAAAGGCCTCAGAGGTTCCTACAGAATGTGACCTTGATTAGTGTTACCATTCTAAAAATTTCTTCTCAAAAATTAAAACAACGAAAGAAGAAACTTTTTTCCTCTTTTTTTTTCTTCTTAAAATAAGATGTCCTTGAGACACCCCTTTGGGGAGAATCTCCCACTCTTCTATCAATGGGGTCTCCTAGGCAAAGCAAGGAAAAGGAAAAGAGAAGTTTACCTGTTCTCTTAAGGGAGAGGCACTGTTTGGCCTCCCCTTTCTAAAGTGGCTCTTCATTGCAATTTGACTTGTAGGTCCTCCCAGAGAGGACAAAAAAGAAAGCACAAGCTCTAAACTTCATATGCAGAAATAATCTGGAAGTTCATTCATTCAGCACATTTTCTAAGCACCAGCTATGCAATAGGCTCCCAGTATTTACTATCCCTCTCCTTCATCTAAAATGCAAGGTCAAGAATACTCAAAAGTAATATACGAGAGAGAAAAGATATTTCTACATGGGAGAAATGGTTATTGAAAAAATAAAAATTAATAAGAAATACCAGATAAGTGCTTAAAGAACAAAACAGGTGATGTGATTAAGGGACTGGTACAGTATTTATATTAGGTAGTCATTAAAAGCCTCAAATTGGAGAATTTGGTTCCAAACTGGGAAAAAAGTACGTCAAGACTGTATATTAGCACCCTGCTTATTTAACTTGTATGCAGAATACAGCATGCAAAATGCCAGGCTGGATAAAGCTCAAGTTGGAATCAAAATTGCCCAGAGAAATATCAATAACCTTAGATACGCAGATGACCCACCCTTTTGGCAGAAAGCAAAGAGGAACTAAAAAGCCTCTTGATGAACCTGAAAAAGGAGAGTGAAAAAGCTGTCTTAAAACTCAACATTCAAAAAACTGAGATCATGGCATCCAGTCCATCACTTCATGGCAAATAGATGGGGAAACAATGGAAACAGTAACAGAGTGTATTTTCTTGGGCTCCAAAATCACTGCAGATGGTGACTGCAGCCATGAAATTTAAAAATGCTTGCTCCTTGGAAGAAAACCTACAACAAACCTAGAGAGCGTATTAAAAAGCAGAGACATCACTTTACTGACAAAAGTCCATCTAGTCAAAGCTATGGTTTTTCCAGTAGTCATGTATGGATGTGAGAGTTGGACCATAAAGAAAGCTGAGTGCCAAAGAATTGATGCTTTTGAACTGTGATGTTGGAGAATACTCTTGAGTGTCCCTTGGACTGCAATGAGATCCAACCAATCCATCCTAAAGGAAATCAGTCCTGAATATTCATTGGAAGGACTGATGCTAAAGCTGAAACTCCAATACTTCAGCCACCTGATGTGAAGAGCTGACTCATTAGAAAACACCCTGATGCTGGGAAAGATTGAAGGCAGGAGGAGAAGGGTATGACAGAGGATGAGATAGTTGGAGGGCATCACTGACTCGATGGACATGAGTTTGAGCAAGCTCCTGGAGTTGGTGATGGATAAAGAAGCCTGGTGTCCTGCAGCCCATAGGGTCGCAAAGAGTCAGACACAACTGAGCGACTGAACTGACTGAAAAGTCTCAAATGTGAGGTGACACCTGAATTAAGTTCACACCTGAATTAAAAGGACTTCTTGGTAGCTCAGTCAAGAATCTGCCTGCACGTGGAAGATCTGGATTCGATCCCTAGGTCGGGAAGATCCCCTGGAGAAGAGAATGGCTACCCACTCCAGTACTGCCTGCACAATCCCATGGACAGAAGAGCCTGGCAGGCTACAGTCCATGGGATCACAAAGAGTTAGACACAACTGAGCAACACTTTCTCTTTCAGCCACGTGAACTCTGGTGGTGGAGGACACAAAGAAACCAGCTAATGTGAAGATCTTAATGCAGGAGGAATAAGCCTTTAAAGCAGAAGTTGGCAAACCTTTTCTGTAACCGGGCCACATAGCAAATATTTTAGGCTTTGCAAGTCACATAAGGTCTCATGTTACATATTCTTCTCTGTTTTTGTTCCTGTTGTTGTAAGTTGTTTTACAATCCTTTAAAAATGTAAAACCCCTTCTTAGTTCCCTGCCAGTATAAAAATAGGCTTCCAACAAAATTTGGCCCCTCTTAGTTTTCTGACCCCTACTTTAGAGGAACATCTAATCTATTGTAGCCAGAGAACAAGTAAACAAGGAGCAAGTGGTACAAGATGAGGTCTGAGAGGCAGTCAGGAGCCATATGGTGCAGTGCCTTTTAGGCTAAATTAAGATTTTGGATTTGTTTTTTCCAAGTGTGATGGGAATCCTCTGGAGAGGTTTAAGCAGGGCAGTGGCATAATCTGATTTATACTTTTAAAAGGCCATCGTCGTTGTGTGTGAAAAACACTCTGGTGGGACTAAGAGTAGAAACAGAGAGAGAGTTGATTAGGAGGCCAGCTATTGTATCACTCAGGCAGGAGGGAACAAAGGTGGTGATGTGAAGAGACAGAAAGAACTGAACAGAAGGGGAACTAAACACTCTCGATGAAAGCTCTATTTATTATGGATAAACAAAAACATGGAAGAATTCTTGAAATTTTACTTTAAAATCAAAAGTACTATAAAGAGCTTGATTAACAGAAAAATCTTGGTTACTCAAAGTTTTAGCAATATTTTGACGTTTGATTTATAGATACTTGACTTTCAGGAAGATCATCATTTCCCCTCTCTCTCTGAACCATTTCCTCTAGTGAAATGATTCCATTTCTCCTCTGGTCCCTGATACTCATTATTTTCCTCGTTTCACTTAAATGAAGCATACTGAGAATGTTCCTCTCATTTCAGAGTGCACTGCACTCAACCAAAAGAGCAAAACTATTTGCTCTTCTAAGATCCAAGAAACTTCCAACTTCCCTTTACCATGCTGCTACTGCTAAGTCGCTTCAGTCGTATCCGACTCTATGTGACCCCACAGACGGCAGCCCACCAGGCTCCCCCGTCCCCGGGATTCTCCAGGCAAGAACACTGGAGTGGGCTGCCATTTCCTTCTCCAATGGAGGAAAGTGAAAAGTGAAAGTGAAGTCGCTCAGTCGTGTCTGACTTCTAGCAACCCCATGGACTGCAGCCTTCCAGGCTCCTCCGTCCATGGGATTTTCCAGGAAGAGTACTGGAGTGGGGTGCCATTGCCTTCTCCGTGAGGAAGCTGTAAATGTAGGTGGTTCTCACTCTATCCAAACTCACTTTCTTATTCTTTCTCTGATAAAAATGAAGCTGAGTTTTTGAAAATTCTTCAAAGTGTACATTTAATTTGGGCACTTTTGGTGTATATTTGGGGGAGAAGACTAATTAGATAGTGTCATAGGTTAGGTTCCTTGGAGATAGATTCTGAGACCAAGTTTTTCAAGGAAGTGATTTACTGAGGCAGGATGCAACTGGCAAATACATCTGCATTGAAATGAGGATGATCAGGAGAGTCAGAGAGTCACTGATTGCAAAGTGGTTGTAACTCAGCCAATACCTGTGGTAGCTGGGACGGGTCCCTCAGACTTGTCTTCAAACGAGGCAAGGAGGCTGGGTCTTTGCATCTTAAATCAGCCAGTCACTGGCCGTGGGCCTCTGAGAGGATAACCTAAAGAGAGACAGTTCTCTGCAACCTAAGGCAACACCCAGCAAAAACAAAGCTTTTCACCATCAGGAGCTAAAATTCCCAGCAGCTGAGGGATGAAGAGAGGCCCTGGGTTGGAACACCACAGTACCTACTGCAAAGGAACACTCCAGTATTCTCATATGGTCATTTCTATCATTTAATATTTATCAAGGCACATAGTATTTTACCATGACTATGTATGGATGTGAGAGTTGGACTATAAAGAAAGCTGAGCGCTGAAGAATTGATGCTTTTGAACTGTGGTGTTGGAGAAGACTCTTAAGAGCTCCTTGGACTGCAAGGAGATCCAACCAGTCCATCCTAAAGGAGATCAGTCCTGGGTGTTCATTGGAAGGACTGATGCTAAAGCTGAAACTCCAATACTTTGGCCACCTGATGTGAAGAGCTGACTCATTGAGAAGACCCTGATGCTGGGAAAGATTGAGGGCAGGAGGAGAAAGGGACGACAGAAGATGAGATGGTTGCATAGCATCACCGACTCAATGGACATGGGTTTGGGTGTACTCCGGCAGTTGGTGATAGTTAGGGAGGCCTGGCGTGCTGTGGTTCATGGGGTCGCAAAGAGTCGGACACAACTGAGTGACTAAACTGAAGTGATACAGTACTTTTTTTTTTTTTTTGCAGCCACATATATAATTCTGTAAGTTTTCTAGCTACATTAAATAAGTTTACAAAATAGAAACAGGTGAAATAAATTTTAATAGTATATTTTATGTAATCCAGTATGTCCCAAATATATTTCAACTTAGAACCAACATAATAAAGTATCAGTGAAATTCTTTCCATGCTTTTTAAAATACGATGGCTTTAACAGTCAATGTGTAGTTTACCCTTAATCTGGACTAGTGACTAGTCTTTTATTAGCAGTTTTAGTATACCAAATACACTATTTAGCATGCCAATTGGTATTTATCACATAAAACAATATTTTACCACATAAAGTATTTTTATTAAATACAGAGACTTCATGTTCAAGTGTTTAGGAACACACTGTCAAAAACTACTGCTGGAAAAGTGACTCAAGTGTCATTTCAACTGTGTACCTTTATAAGTTGATGATTAAACCAGTCATTTTTGACTCTTGCTCCTCTCTTATCAAGTTCTATAGCACCTTCCATGATAAGACACCTCCATCTCTACTTTTTTGTCACTGCCAACAATTCTGGTCCCCACCTTCATTTCCTCAAACTTAAAACATCTCCTATGCCCAATTTCATCCAAGTTGTGTTTTTTCGGGGTGGGGGAGGGGGGATGCTCCATTGCATGACTTGCATTAATTACTCAAAATAGCCACTGTGTAAGGCACCAGGAAAATAACATTGAGCAAAAAAAGACAACTGTCATCTCTCATGAATGTGAATTTCTAGTGAATGAGAAGGACTTTAAATAGTAAATTCCATGATAAACAATTTCATGGCAGCTGTGATAAAAATGCAATGAAAAAGTAACGGATGTTATGAAACTACATAATGCTGGGACCTGAACTAGGGGGTCAGAGATGGGTTTTCTAGAGTAAATAAGATGAACCTTAAAGGATAAAGTTCACAAGAAGCATGCTTCATGCAAAGAGAATACTATGCTTCTTACCATCAGGATCTGAAGAAGAGGAAGCATGGTATGTTCAAGGAACTAAAGAAGAAAGCCAGTAGCCAGTATGCTAGAGCTCAGGGTTCATTTGTGAAGCAGAGGAAGGTGTTGGGAAGTAAAGTTAAGCAAGAGAAAGTAAGCAAGGGCAATATGAAACCATTAGAAACAGGGTGTTCTTTTACTTTTAATGTTTCATTTTAAAATAATTTCAGAATCACAAAAATGTTACATAAAAAAATTCCCTACACTTTTCACCCACATTCTCCAAATGCTCACATCTTAAATTACCTCAGTATAATTATCAAAATCAGAAAACTAACACTGATTCAGTGTTAATTAGATACTATTATCGAATTTACAGTCTAGGGACGGGGGTTGAGGATGGGGGGCCATGGGACATATGTACACCTGTGGCCGATTCATGTTGATATATGCCAAAAACTGTCACAATATTGTAAAGTAATTATTCTCCAATTAAAATTAATTTTTTTAAGTCACTGTGTCAGATATTAATCAATAATAATTGTTTAAATTTCATGTATGTTTTTCCAGAACTATTCGTTTTTTTGCTTAATTGATATAAACTACTGGATTTCCTTTTAGCATAATGCCTAAACTTCCCCTATTATGTTTATTTACTTTTGGAAAAATATCTTTTAGACATCAAACCAATGACAAGAAATAATATATATTATCACTAGCTTCAATTGGTTTTGCAAGAAAACAACCTGTGCTTTAAACTAAAAAAATAAAGTTAATGCAGTCTAAAAATAATAATAATTATTATTATTATTTCCGATCCATATCTTACCAGCTAGCCAACTAATGCCCCTTTTCAGAATCCAACTGAAAATCACATACTGCATTTAGTTATCACGTCTCCTTAAATATGGGACAGTTCCTCAGTCTTTGTCTATCATAACCCTGACCCTTTTTTTTTAACTACAAGGCACAGCATGTGGGGTCCTAGCTTCCCAACCAGGGATCAAACCTGTGCCCCCTGTAGCGGAAGCATGGAGTCTTAACCACTGGAATGCCAGGAAAGCCCTGACCTTGACACTTTTGAAAAGCACTAGCCAGTTACTTGGTAGAATGATCCTCAACTTTGGTGTATCTGATGTTTCTTCATGATCAAATTCATATCATGCATTTTTGGCAATAATATCACAGAAATCACATGCATCCTTTCAAAAGAAAGGTTATGTGGACATGACCCATGGTGGTGATGATAACTTTGATCACTTGGTTAAGGTACTGCCTGCCAGATTTCTCCACTATAAAGCTACTGTTTTTTCCTTTTTACTTAAATATCTTTGGGAAGATACTTTCTGACTATGCAAACATCCTGTTTATCAACATATTTTTACCCATTGATTTTAGCATCCATCAATGATTCTTGCCTGTATCTGTTATTCCTGTAGTGTTTGCAAGTGGTGATTTGCTATTTTCATCAACCCTTTTAATTAGCTGGAATGCCACTATAAGGAAGAATTTTTCCTTCTCCCCTGATTTATTCATTTATTTTTTCAGCATAGACTCACGATTCATATTTTATTTTATAGGTTATAATTCATTATTGTGATTTATAAGGTTATTAAAAATGTCCCTGATTTGGCCACTGGGGCCCCATCAAGTTGACACCTAGGCCCTTTTGACATGGCCCCGTCATCTTTTGAGCACATCCCTACTTTCTGGCACTGTGGATGTTCCAGGTTGATGTACTTTTCCTACCAGTCTAGAATTAGCAATTTCTCCAAAGAACCCTTGTTGCCTGTATTAGAGACATTAGATACATTCATTGGTTTGGGGAGGTAAATGCCTTAGGCCCTACCAGCAGATACAGCCAAAAGAGTATGTATGCACACATCTATGTGTGTTTATCTATGTATCTGTATCTATAAAATCAAGAGTTTGTACTGATACTTCTGATTCCAAACATCTCGGTATTCATTCTAGCCTTAGAAGTGTCTCTCCCTTTTAAAAATTCACTAAATATTTACTGAACACCTGCCAAGGGCCAGGCTCTGTGCAAGGAACTGGGGGTACAAGAGTGAACAAAACAGGTACGGTCCTGTCCTGCCCTCATGAAGCTTAAAAGGCATAATTTATGGATTACCCCCCTTTTCTCCAAATCGCTATATTTATGCTTTCTACTGGCTCCTTCTCTCCAGGATTTAAACAGGCCAAGGAAGGATTTCAAGCAGGTAACATGATCAGTTCTACATTTCTAAACAAGTCATTCTGCTCGGGAATCAAAGGAAGAAAAAGTAACTGGAGAGGTCAATTTTCAAATCAGTTGAAGCGGGATGAAAGCATAGGTGGGGAGACCGATAATAAGACTAGTAAGTAGTCCAAGTAAGAGATGACCGGCAACTGGACTGGGGTGAAGGGAAGGACAATGGAAACAAAGAAATGGATTCGAGAAGCATTTAGGAGATAAACGGAGTATACCTGATGACTGACTGAAGGGTAGGGGATGAGGTGAGGGAGAAGGATGACTGGAGGAGGACTCCTAGATTTCACAGATTTCCATGTATTGTAAACATATGACAATCTGTCTCTTCATTAAATTGTAAACAACCTGATGACAAGAACACACAAATATCATTCACATCTTTGTGTCTCCAATATTTTCTACAGTGCCTGGTACACAGTTGGAGCTCAAGAAATGATGCTGAATAAAATGAATAGGTGAACTTTCTCAGACTTATCAAGTTGAGATTTCAGCTGTAGGGTATCAAATTAGTTATAATACATTCACAAAAGCTTTAATAGAAGAAAACTACTTATGCTGAATATCTATTCTCCCCAAAGAGCATATCCTGGTCTTTTAGTATATTACGTACACTTTCTCTTCCATCATTAGTTCATCTTACCCAAGAGGTAAAACCAAGAAGCTATAAGATAGAAGTAAACATTTGACTATAACAATGAAATTTCACTTCACATCCATCAAACTGCCAAAAATTAATGCCTATGAATTGCCTATTGCTTGCAGGGGAGTGAGGCTAAGAGGAGGCCTCTGTTTTCTCACCTCGCAAATGGAACCACGGGGATTAAGTGAAATGTTTCTAGACTCAAGCAGGCATTTACTAAAAACTCACACACTGCCTTTTTACACATCCATATACTCCTCCTTCAAGACCCAGTTCTTACTCCTCCACTAGGAAGCCTGCCCAGACCAGTCCAACATGCAGCTACTTCTTTTCCCTTCTCTGAGCTTCTGCGATACCTATCTGTGAAATTTTTCAAAGATTAATCATAGGTGGATGTGTGATTGCTCTTGCAATCAGTCACTTTCTTCTTTACTTGTTATTTCACTATTTGTATACTCATACTCTGTTCTCCAGTGGAGTCAGAAGTCTCTGGATTCAAAAGTCAGCTATTTGAACTGTGGTGTTGGAGAAGACTATTGAGAGTCTCTTGGACTACAAGGAAATCTAACCAGTCCATCCTAAAGGAGATCAGTCCTGGGTGTTCATTGGAAGGACTGATGTTGAAGCTGAAACTCCAATACTTTGGCCACCTGATGCGAAGAGCTGACTCATTGGAAAAGACCCTGATGCTGGGAAAGATTGAGGGCAGGAGGAGAAGGGGATGACAGAGGATGAGATGGTTGGATGGCATCATCGACTTGATGGACATGGGTTTGGCTGGACTCCGGGAGTTGGTGATGGTTAGGGAGGCCTGGCGTGCTGTGGTTCATGGTGTTGCAAAGAGTTGGACACAACTGAGCGACTGAACTGAACTGAACTGATACTCATACACTGTTCTCCAGTGAAGTCAGATGTCTCTGGATTCAAAAGTCAGCTATGCCATTTCTTTGCTATGACTTCATCTTCCCAATGTTCACGCTCTTCTGTGTGATACAAGAGACACAGCCATCTATCTGTTAAGGTCATTGTTAGGATTTGGGATAATGTGTGTAAAGGGTCCACATATTAGGTGTTCCGTAAGTAGATGCCAACAAGCACTCGTCGAGAGCAGCTCTCAGATCTTTTTCAAATTTCAATACCCTCCTAGATGCAGCACCTCACAGAGTGGCTCACACGCGGCTGCTGCTTGATGGTTTATTTACTTACACTATTCCTTATCCAAAAAGGACCTAAAGCAGGTATGTGTTCAACAAGTATTTGTTGAGTGATAACAGGCTGCACTTTCCTGTCAGATTTTCTCTTTCTTTCTGTTTTTCCATAATAAACAGAACCATCAGAATATTGTGACATTTTCTGACCACAGAGCTTGAGGCATCTCAGTTCTTGACTGGGGACTGAACCCAGGCCATGACAGTGAAAGCCCAGAATCCTAACCACTAGATCACCAGGGAACCCCCCATATTATGACTTTTTAAAAGTCTTTACTCATCCTTCACCTGCACCAAGTATTTTTTCAATTTAATTTCAAAAATTTTAACTATAAAATACAGGCTCCTGGCAAAAATGAAAACATCCAAAGGGAATAAAATGAAAAGTAGGTTCCTCTCCCGATATTCAGTTTCACTATCCAGAGGTAATACTTAAAAAAAAAAGTCCTATGTGTCTTTTTATTGGCCTTAGTGTTTGGCAAATACTCAACCTTCTTTAAGCTATTACTTAAAGATTTTTCCCTGATTTAGCATCCTAAGAACATAAGCTCCATAAGAGCATTTTTGTCTCTTTTGTTCTCCTCTGTTCCCAGCACCTAGACAGTACATGAAATCGTAACCGTATGTTCAATAAGTGCTTGCTAATGCATGGACTTCCTTTTGAGGAATTGCCGCCACTCAAGGTACACTGCCTGCCTTTAGCCAAGTGGCAAGGAAGACTGATTAGATGTTCCCTCCTCAGATTTTGATCTGTGAGCAGAATACAAACAGTTGGAGGGAGCTGAACCCATATGAGAGCATGGAATGTTCCTGCAAGAAGGTGGTCTGTGGTGGCTGCTAACTGACTGCTTCCAGCCTGGTTCTTCTGCCTTACTTTCAGTCCTGTGAGCTCACCCAATTCCTTCCAATAAATTGCCTTTTGCTTAAGTTAGCTCAGCACTTCTTACCCTCCGCACTGTTAACATCTTGAGCTACATTATCTTTACTGTGAAGGGCTGTTCTGTACCTTACAGTATGTTCAGCAGAATCCCTGATCTCAACTTGTTGGATGCAAACAGCATCCTTAGTGTAACTATCAAAAAAGTCTCCAGACATTAACAAATGTCCCCAAGGGGGACTGAATTAGCTAGAGGTGATTTCTGTGGAACAAAAAAGTCCTAACTGCTAAATACTACATCTCTGCCAACTTTTCATTATGGCCTACATAGAAATAGCTCAGCTATATAATATTATGTTCTATTGATAGGTCCTAAATTATTAAATCAGTCAACTAACAATGGATTTCAGAGTGTTCACCTGTTGTTATGTTAAACAGCCTGGTGGCTGCACACTGAGCCATGTGGCCCATCATAATTCATCTGGGCGGCGGATCAGGCCCAGGGCAGCCAGGTGAGACCAGGGAGCTCTCTATTCCTGGGCATCCTCCAACATCGACTGGCTCCAGCCCTCCCCAGACCCGCCTTGTCAGCAACTCCAACAGGGCCTTTGTCCAGGCCCCCGGGCGGTACATTGATCAACACCCAGCATCCAGTGAAGGTTTACACACTCCGGAGGACCAGCAGTGAGACAAACAAGGTGCCAGGCGTGTCCTCCAGCTACGTGGAGCAACCAAAGGGCATGTCCCTGTGAAGTTAAGTGGGCCTTAGGAAGCATCACTATGAACAAAACTAGTGGAGGTGATGGAATTCAGGTGAACTATTTCAAATCCTAAAAGATAATGCTGTTAAAGTGCTGCACTCAATATGCCAGCAAATCTGGAAAACAGCCATGGCCACAGGACTAGAAAAGGTTTGTTTTCATTCCAATCCCAAAGAAAGGCAATGCCAAAAAATGTTCAAATACCGCACAATTGCACTCATTTCCCATGCCAGCAAGATTATCCTCAAGATGCTTCAAACTAGGCTTTAGCAGTATATGAACCAAGAATTTCCAGATGCACAAGCTGGATTTAGAAAAGGCAGAGGAACCAGAGATCAAATTGCCAACATCCACTGTATCATAGAAAAAGCAAGGGAATTCCAAAAAAATCAACTTCTGCTTCATTGACTACACTAAAGTCTTTGACTATGTGGATCACAATAGAATGTAGAAAAGTCTTAGAGACATTCTTTAAGAATCTTAAAATTCTTAAAAGTTCTTAAGGAAAATTCTTAAATTCGACCACTTTACCTGCCTCCTGAGGATTGCCAACATCCGCTGGATCATAGAAAAAGCAAGAGAGTTCCAGAAAAACATCTATTTCTGCTTTATTGACTATGCCAAAGCCTTTGACTGTGTGGATCACAATGAACTGTGGAAAATTCTGAAAGAGATGGAAATACCAGACCACCTGATCTGCCTCTTGAGAAATTTGTATGCAGGTCAGGAAGCAACAGTTAGAACTGGACATGGAACAACAGACTGGTTCCAAATAGGAAAAGGAGTACATCAACGCTGTATATTGTCACCCTGCTTATTTAACTTATATGCAGAGTACATCATGAGAAATGCTGGACTGGAAGAAACACAAACTGGAATCAAGATTGCCGGGAGAAATATCAATAACCTCAGATATGCAGATGATACCACCCTTATGGCAGAAAGTGAAGAGGAACTCAAAAGCCTCTTGATGAAAGTGAAAGAGGAGAGTGAAAAAGTTGGCTTCAAGCTCAACATTCAGAAAACGAAGATCATGGCATCCGGTCCCATCACTTCATGGGAAATAGATGGGGAAACAGTGGAAACAGTGGCTGACTTTATTTTTCTGGGCTCCAAAATCACTACAGATGGTGACTGCAGCCATGAAATTAGAAGACGCTTACTCCTTGGAAGGAAAGTTATGACCAACCTAGATAGCATGTTCAAAAGTAGAGACATTACTTTGCCAACAAAGGTTCGTCTAGTCAAGGCTATGGTTTTTCCTGTGGTCATGTATGGATGTGAGAGTTGGACTGTGAAGAAGGCTGAGCGCCGAAGAATTGATGCTTTTGAACTGTGGTGTTGGAGAAGACTCTTCAGAGTCCCTTGGACTGCAAGGAGATCCAACCAGTCCATTCTGAAGGAGATGAGCCCTAGGATTTCTTTGGAAGGAATGATGCTGAAGCTGAAACTCCAGTACTTTGGCCACCTCATGCGAAGAGTTGACTCATTGGAAAAGACTCTGATGCTGGGAGGGATTGGGGGCAGCAGGAGAAGGGGACGACAGAGGATGAGATGGCTGGATGGCATCACTGACTCGATGGACGTGAGTCACAGTGAACTCCGGGAGTTGGTGATGGACAGGGAGGCCTGGCGTGCTGCGATTCATGGGGTCGCAAAGAGTCGGACACGACTGAGCGACTGATCTGATCTGAGAAAACTGTATGCAGGTCAGGAAGCAACAGTTAGAACGTTGCAACAACGTTCCAACTGAACATGGAACAACAGACTGGTTCCAAATTGGGAAAGGAGTACATCAAGTCTGCATATTGTCACCCGGATTATTTAATTTCTGTGTAAAGCACATCACGTGAAATGCCAGGCTGGATGGAGCACAAGCTGGAATCAAGATTGCTAGGAGAAGTATCAGTAACCTCAGATATGCAAATGACACCACCCTTATGGCAGAAAGTGAGAGGAACTGAAGAGCCTCTTGATGAAAGTGAAAGAGGAGAGGGAAAAAACTGGCTTAAAACTCAACATTTAAAAAATGAAGATCATGGCATCTGGTCCCATCACTTCATGGCAAATACATGGGGAAAAAGTGGAAACAGTGGCAGATTTTATTTCTTGGGCTCCAAAATCACTGCAGATGGTGACTGAAATAAAGCCATAAAATTAAAGATGTTTGCTCTTGGAAGAAAAGCTATGACAAACCTAGGTAGTGCATTAAAAAGCAAAGACATCACCTTACCAACAAAGGTCCATATAGTTAAAGCTATGGTTTTTCCAATAGTCATGTACGGATATGAGAGTTGGACCACAAAGAAGGCTGAGCACCAAAGAATTAATGCTTTCAAACCGTGGTGTTGGAGAAGACTCTTGAGAGTCCCCTGGACTGCAAGGAAATCAAACCAGTCAATCCTAAAGGATATCAAGCCTGAAAATTCATTGTAAGGACTGATGTTGAAGCTGAAGCTCCAATACTTTGGCCACCTGATGCGAAGAGCTGACTCATTTGAAAAGACCCTGATGCTGGGAAAGATTGAGGGCAAGAGAAGGGGGTGACAGAGGATAATATGGTTAGATGACATCATTGACTCAACGGACATGAATCTGAGCAACCTCAAGGGAGATAGTGAAGGACAGGGCAGCCTGGCGTGCTGCAGCCCATGGGGTCACAAAGAGTCAGATACGACTTGGTTACTGAACAACAACAATGTTAAACAACAGCTTTAGGGAAATACAAGTCAAACACCAAATAATTCACCCATTTAAAGTGTACACTTAAGTGACTTTTAATATATTCAGAGTTGTGCAATCATCATTACAATCAATTTTAGCATATCTTCATCACCTCAAAAATAGGTGCACATCCCTGCACACTTTAGTTCAGATCAGATCAGTTGCTCAGTCGTGTCTGACTCTTTACGACCCCATGAATCGCAGCACGCCAGGCCTCCATGTCCATCACCAACTCCCAGAGTTCACTGAGACTCACGTCCATCGAGTCAGTGATGCCATCCAGCCATCTCATCCTCTGTCGTCCCCTTCTCCTCTTGCCCCCAATCCCTCCCAGCATCAGAGTCTTTTCCAATGAGTCAACTCTTCGCATGAGGTGGCCAAAGTACTGGAGTTTCAGCTTTAGCATCATTCCTTCCAAAGAAATCCCAGGGCTGATCTGCTTCAGAACGGTCACTCCTCAAAACTCCAGCTCCCTCAATTGTCAGCAACCATTTAATCTACTCTCTGCCTCTACAGACTTACCTATTCTGAACACTTCGTTTAAATGGGATCATAGAATACGTTTTCTTTTGGACGGGCTTATTTCACTTAGCACAGTATTTTCTAGGTTTGTCCATGCTTAGCATGTAACAGTAGTTCATCCCTTACTGTTGAATAATATTCCACTGTATGGACACATTTTCCCCATCCATAAATGATAAGCATTTAGGTTGCTACACTTTGTGGCTATGATGAATAATGCTACTATGAGCATTTGTGTACAAGTTTTTAGTGTTGATATAGGTTTTCATTTCTCTTAGGCATATACCTGGGGCTAGAACTGCTAGGTTAAATGGAAACATTATGTTTAACTTTTTGAAGAAGTCCCAGACTGTTTTCCAAAACGGCTACACCATTTTACCTTCCAATCAGCAGTGTGGTAGAGCTTCTTTCCTCACTTCTCACCAACACTTCCCACTAACATTTATTATTCATCTTTTTTATTATAGCCATCCTAGGGAGAGTGATGTAGTATTTCATTGTGGTTTTGATTTCCATTTCCCTAATGACCAATATTGGTGAGCATCTCCTTCAGGTGCTTACTGGCCATTTGTATATCTTGAAGAAATATCTACTCAGATCCTTTGTCCATTTTCTAATTGAGTTATTTGCCTTTCTATTGTTGAGTTACAAGAAATCTTTATATGTTCTAGATATGTCATTTTTCAGATATATAATTTCCAAAAAAAATTTTGCCATTCTTAAATGAGTGAAAATCTTTTCATTTTCTTAACAGCACAAAAGTTTAAAATGTTTATTGTTAGTCTTTCAGGTAGAAATAGTCTTTCAGGTAAAAACTGAGTGGCTGGTTCACCTTGCAGCTCAATCATGTAACATGTCTTTCTTTAAGACAACTATTAGCAGAACTGCTGCTCTATGACATCTGTTTATTTAAAAGAAGAATATAATTCTTTATATATATATTTTCTCATAAAATTGATTCTCCTGGAACAAGATACAAGAAGGAAGATGTGGTGTGTCATCCTGTGATTTTTACCTACTCTTGACACACCACTGACTTATCCAAGGGACACCTGACCCTGAGAGAGGAGTACAAGCAAGGACAGTGAAGAGTAATGGTTCTTCCACAGTATTTATGAGGAGGAAGAGAAGACTAATTAATGGATGATGATTTTTTTGTAAAATCAATCACCTTTTGTAAATATCTTTTTCACTAGAGTTGATATAAGATGTTAAAATTCTATTCTCTGCATAGCAAATGAAGACAGACAGGTTTTAGACTGTCCTAAGTGCCCAGTGAAGCCTCTGTCCAGAATTAAGAAAAGGTCAATTCAAACAAATCCTATAGATGCTCAGTAAAATATATTCTGGAGATCAAGGTGTCCCTATACAAGTCCTTTAAGAGGCCCAAGAACATTATCTATTTGAAAACTACTTAGCCTATATAAGGCTCTTCAAGAACTTATAGCTGTGTTAAAGCAAACTTCTAAAATAGTTACAGACCATGGCTAAGTTACTGAAACCTAGGCCAGTCCTAACTTGCCTTTGTTCCCAACCCACTCTGCATACCACTACAAAATTAATCCCCCTAAATCACTGTTACCTTGACCTGAGAATTTTTAGTAATAATTAAACGCTAATATCAATGGAGTTCTTAACTATGTGCCAACATTGTCCTGAACAATTTAAATGGATTTTCTCATTTAATCCTCCCCGTAACTCAGTGAGGTAGTTTCTGTAATTCTCCTGAAGATGAGGAAACTGTGGCTTATTCAGTAACCCACCCAAAACTGCTGAGCCCCTGAGTGGCAATGCTAAGATTCAAATGTAGGTTTGAGCTGAGGCTCTCAACCACTACGGTATTTCTGCAGAGACACCACTGGTCTAGTAATCACTTAGGGGAACAACTACAAGGCACATGCACCAGAATTTCCAGGGTAAATTCTCTGATTCACAGCAGGTTTGGGAACCACTACAAGTTAACTCTCCATTTCCTACAGAACGTCTAAACTCCTCTTCCCAGAGACTTCTAGGATAAAGGCAAAATTCCTTAAATTGGCTTATAAAGCTCTTCAGAGTCTGTCACTTGACTGACCTTTCTGGTCCCATTTTGCCCCAAGCCCCCTTTTTGTTTCCGTTTCTATTCTTTATCACAAGACTCTTCCTTCTCAGGGTATTTGCACAAGCTGTTCCTTGGTCTGGGATGCTCTTCCTTCCTCCTTTTGTTCGATTAACTCTTGCTGTTCCTCAGGCTTTAGCATGATGGGCACTTTCTGAGAAAAAAATTTCTGATCACCCTGTTTAGGTCAAAATCCTAGCTATTATCTCTAATAACATCACGTACTACATTTGCAAACTAAAAACTGTCTTTACATGATTCTCTCTCTTTCCCTCGATAAAGAGTAAACTCTACAAAGGTAGGAACTGTGCTTGTTTTTCTCAGTATTGTACCTCCAGCGCCTGGCTTAGTTGTTGTTGTTTAGTTGCTAAGTCATGTCTTACTCTTTGTGACCCCAAGGACTATAGTCCGCCAGGCTCCGCTGTCCAGGTGATCAGGCAAGAATACTGGAGTGGGTTGCTATGTCTTTGTCCAGTAGTATCTTCAGTACCTGGATTAGTGCCTGTCACATAAATATTACTTGTTCAATAAATACTTATCAAAAGAATTAATGGTTTCAAGGCCTTTTAACTGGAGAAGGCAATGGCACCCCACTCCAGTACTCTCGCCTGGAAAATCCCATGGGTGGAGGAGCCTGGTGGGCTGCAGTCCGTGGGGTTGCAAAGAGTCGGACACGACTGAGCGACTTCACTTTCACTTTTCACTTTCATGCATTGGAGAAGGAAATGGCAACCCACTCCAGTGTTCTTGCCTGGAGAATCCCAGGGACTGGGGAGCCTGGTGGGCTGCCATCTATGGGGTCGCACAGAGTCAGACACGACTGAAGTGACTTAGCAGCAGGCCTTTTAACTATTCCGTAGTTA
This sequence comes from Bos grunniens, assembly GCF_055505025.1. Taxonomy (NCBI): domain Eukaryota; kingdom Metazoa; phylum Chordata; class Mammalia; order Artiodactyla; family Bovidae; genus Bos; species Bos grunniens. The sequence goes on from NC_141190.1 coordinate 14,130,175, forward strand.
ACCAACCAACCATATTTTTCACTCTTGCTCAACAGAGATGTACAGTGCCATTTACAGAGGTTAATTCCTCTCCACATCTTTTCATCCTTATCTAAACCCAAAATCCTTTTCCACTTCTTTACCTAATTCCTCCTCTTGCTACAAGGTAGAGCCTAAATTTCCCTTGTTTCACAAAGTTCTCTAACTCACCAACCCACAACAGTGTCTTCTAAACTGCTACCTCACTTTGTATTTCTAGGCCACTCACTTGGCACTTCATCATACACTGCCATGTATCCTCATGTAGTATTTCACATGTAAGTGGTCTGGTTACTTTTTTAAATATAAGTATCATTAGGTAGTTTGTATGTTCTCTGTGGTTGTTCAGTCATCTAGTCGTGTCCGACTCTTTGTGACCCTATGGACTGAAGCACACCAGGCCTCCCTGTCCCTTACCATCTCCTGAAGTTTGCCCAAATTCATGTCCCTTGCATCAGTGATGACATCCAGCCATCTCATCCTCTGATGCCCTCTTTTCCTTCTGCCCTCAATCTTTCCCAGCATCAGGGTCTTTCCCAATGAGTGGGCTCTTTGCATCAGGTAGCCAAAATCCTGGAGCCTCAGCCTCAGTGTCAGTCCTTCCAATGAGTATTCAGGGTTGACTTCCCATAATATTGACTGGTTTGGTCTCCTTGTTGTCCAAGGGACTCTCAGAAGTCTTCTCCAGCACCACAGTTTGAAGGCATCAATTCTTTGGTGCTTTGCCTTCTTTACGGTCCAGCTCTCACAACTGCATATGACCACTTGGAAGACCACAGCCTTGACTATATGGGCCTTTGTCAGCAAAGTAATGTCTCTGCTTTTCAACACGTTGTCTAGGTTTGTCATAGCTTTCCTTTGTTCTTAAAGGGGAGTCATTGGTTAATTTGTGACTAGAGTACCCAAGCACATCATAAATACTCTGTAAATGTCTGCTAAATAAATTAATGAATAATATTCTGTAACCTGCAATGTGGATTCAACCTGCAGTTGATCAGCAAATTTGGCAATTGACAATTCTCCTCGGAGGACACCTGAATATTTTATATTATTTCTTTGGAATATCTCTAGGATCCCTTGGCAGACAGTTCAAAACAAGTGTCAGGTGAGAACATTAAAGTAATATACTACTTTAAATTTCCTATAGTTCTATACCCAGGTATTTCTAAATCCATTACAAAATTATTAATACATTTCATAACTCTTTAGGATAACTCTACATTATCGATCCTAATCCTCCAAGGTTGGGAGAATCTTTAAATATTTTCAGTAGATTAATTTCTATTTTAAAACATAACACTGAGGAAAATATTTTTGTGGTCATGCTATTAATCTCTTGGTTAAATATCATTTACCATAAATCTTTAACTCTATGTAAAATAGGTAAGTGCATTTCAACTTTTTATTTGGAGGGGGACAAACTGAGATCTAAGCAATTAAGAACTTTTTCTTCAAAATCAGAATAGAGTTATCCTAAAGAGTTATGAAATGTATTAATAATTTTGTAATGGATTTAGAAATACCTGACTATGGAACTATAGGAAATTTAAAGTAGTATATTACTTTAATGTTCTCACCTGACACTTGTTTTGAACTGTCTGCCAAGGGATCCTAGAGATATTCCAAAGAAATAATATAAAATATTCAGGTGTTCTCCGAGGAGAATTGTCAATTGCCAAATTTGCTGATCAACTGCAGGTTGAATCCACATTGCAGGTTACAGAGTATTATGATTCCAGTTATTCTAATTTAAAAATCCTAAAGCCAAGGAAAATAAAGTTGACAAACAGTGGGGCTAATGGTAAAGAATCTGCCTGCCAATGCCGGAGATGCACAAAACCCAAGAGACAGAGGTTCGATCCGTGCGATGGGAAGATACCCTGGAGTAGGAAATGGCAACCCACTCCAGTATTCTTGCCTGGAAAATTCCAAGGACAGAAGAGCCTGGTGGGCCATAGTCCATGGGATTGTAAAAGAGTTGGACATAACTTAGCAAGCAAACAACAACAATTTACATACTATAAAATTAACTCATATCAAAATTGTAAAGTCTATTTACAGATTTGTGTCACCATCACCAGAATCTAAATTTGTTTTATATTATTTTTGCAATATAACTTACAAAGCTGTGTAGTCATCACCACTCTAACCCTGGAACATTTTCATCAGCCCCAAAAGAAACATCATGCCCTTTAGCAATCTCTCTCCATTTCTCTCCAGCCCCTCCAGCTTTTGGCAACCACTAATCTACTTTGTCTCAATGAATTTATTCTTAACATTTAATATACATGGAATCATACAATATGTGGTGTTTCGTGACTAGCTCCTTTCACTTAACATGTTTTCAAGATTTATCCATATTGTAACATGTATTAGAATTTCATTCCTTGTTGTCAGCTAATAACATTTTGGGTGTGCATGTGTACATGCTCAGTCACTTCAGTCACATCCAGCTGTTTGCAACCCTACAGATTGTAGCTCCCCCCAGGTTCCTCTGTCCATGGGATTCTCCAGGCAAGAATAATGAAGTAGGTTGCCATTTCCTTCTCCAGGGGATCGTCCGGACTCAGGTATCAAAACTGTGTCTCCTACATTGCAGGCGGATTTACTGTACAGGCGGATTTACTGGTTTATCCATTCATCAGTTGATGGATACTTGGGTTGTTTCCACTTTTTGGCTACTAGGAATAATGCTGCTATGAATGTTGGCATACAAGTCTTGGTGTAGATATATATCTTTATTCCTCTTGGGTAGATACCAAGGAGTGGGATTACTAGGTCAGGTGCTAATTGCTTCATTTTTCCCTAATCAGTCTTAAAGTGAGTAACAAAGTTTTTTTCCTATTTCAAAGGATTTTTGAGACAGCCAGGAAGCAGAATTTTCATGAAAATGCTAATATAATTTTTTAAAAAAGGATAATCTGCACACCACATTGCTAGCAATAGAACTATACCACATTACTTTCCAGTTTGAAGTTCAAACAGAAATTCTAAGATGAGATGAAAATTCCTTTTAATGTAAGTCATAAAATTAAATGGAGTCTGCTCTAACCTATGTAATCAATATGCTAGAATAAAATTCTGTTTTTTGAGCAGAATGTATGTATCCATCTCCTTCTGGCTGACAATTGCTTTAACAGATAAACACACAGTAAAAGAAGACTTACTTAGTAGAAGTAGTAATAAATAGGAATTTGAAATCTCAAATGCCTTAATAAATTACCTATTTCCCTCCCCTGTCATGGGCCTGCTTCTCATTTAATGAGAAAAGGGTAAAGCATTAATTATAATTAGTCATGTAAATTCCCAAAGTCTTTCATAAAAGCATCTTTCAGAAATCAGAGGCCAAATAACTTCTGGTCACATGTTATTTTTATTTTTCTTCCTGGCGATGTACACTCTAGTTCAAATATATTCAGGAAGCAGACTGTAAGCAAGAAATTAAAAGCTGATTGCAAAATTCTGCGTAAAAATTAAAAGAGCTTTAAAAACACATTTTAATGTAAAGAAAAATCAAACATCTTGCGGCAGAAATTAGGCATAATCAGGGGAAAACTACCAAACGTTCTACCAATCACAGCACTAGAGAACGCCACAGGTCGTCCAAAAGACGCCTTCCTTTTAGCCAACAGTTCTTTTCCTCCCGCCAAAGCTGTCCCCTAGAGCGTCAGAGAGTAACTCAATGAGCGATTTATGGTTGTTTCCTTTTGATCTCTCCCCACACACATCCACCTGCTTGGAGGTGTCAAGGCGACTAGAAATGGTTAACACTGACCAGCAGCAGACAGAGAAACAAACACCCCTGACAACCCACAGCTGAGTAAGCAAGAGCTGTTTATTCACGACCATGTTCCATTTGGAGACTATCGGCGAGCCCTTGAAAGCCCAGGCACATTTTAGAAGGTTCCTAGAGGGAGGGAATAATCTCCCCACGACACACACGCACACACACCCCACCCCTCTCCCCCCGCCCTGAGAAACATACACTGGTTTGGGTGGGAACCATCTGGTCCAGGCAGCCCCTGCCCTCCCGACCCCTCAGGAATAACCTCACGCACTAGAGCATCCGACCCCTTGCGGGGGTTGTGTAACTCCCCAAAATGGGCTCAGACGCCGCAGAGGCTGGCCGCAGCGCTGAGGGCTTCCGAAGACGCTTTCTGCCACTCCCACCCCCGCCACGGCCCACCCCGACGCCGTGGCCGGGACTGGAGACCCTGACGAGAAATGGCCCTTTAGATCCCACCCCTCACCTGGCTCGGTCCCACCTGAGCACCAGAGCTGAGAGAAAACAGGCAGGGAGAGCTGACCTTGATGCTACTGACAGTGGAGCGGCACATCCTGCTGCTTCCTGGAAAGCGGCCCGCAGGACATTTTTCCCCCTGGAGGAAGGAAACGGGAGGGCGCCGGCCGGGCGGCTGCGGGCGCTGCGGCGGTGGTCCGGGCGGGCTGTGCAGCCTCTAGTGGGGACGGTCCGAGGACTACATCTCCCAGGCTGCTCTGGGCCGCCTTGCGTCGTGACCCCAGCGCGCACGGAGGCGGTGACTCTTACCTCACAGAGGTAGCTCCTCCGCCGGCAGCAACTCGGCGCCCGCGGTCCACGGACCGGAACCCCGGGCCGACGGGCAGGAACCCCGGCCGCGATCGTCGTCTCCCCGCCCTAGGCTCCTCCTCCTCGCTCCCCACCGCCTCCTCCGGACGCCCGCGGGCCGCGCACCGCCACCGCCGGGCTCGTGGAGCCGCCCCGGGAGGCTGGGTGGCGGGTTCGCGGCTGCCGCCGGACTGAGGCCTACTCCGCCGCCTCTCAGTGCTATTGTCCTGGGCCCGGCCCTGACCGGGCTCACCGGAGAGGCGAGTGCGCCGGCTCCGCCGAAGATGCCGGACCAAGCCCTACAGCAGATGCTGGACAGGTACGGGCAGCCTTTGGGGAGGACGCGAGCCGCTGATCCTCGTTCCGGCCCTGCCGCGCCCGGCCTCGGGGCTCTTCGGAGCGGAGCCCGGCGTGCCGGGAGGAGTTCTACGGCCTGGGGGCCGGGCGAGGGGCCGAAAGTTTGGAGTCCGTACTTGCGGGAGGACGGAGCGGGCGGCCTGGGTGCGTAGACTTAAAGGGAAACTTAGTTAAGGAGTGGCGTCTGGTTTCGTCGGGACGCCTTTGCGAAGTGAGAGGGGCTTGTATGAACCCAGAGAATTAGTTTTCTTTTTCTCACTCTGCTCCTCCCCTCCCCCCAAACTGTGTTGTAACGTGTTTGTCCGAGATGTCACTGGCAAGAAGAGCCAAACTAATTTTCTGAGGACTGATCCTCCTCCAATTTTAACTGTTCCAAAAGCCAAGGAAAAACAAGCATTCTTTTGGAAAGCTTCATAGGCAAACTTCCTTCCTCCGCATCCCCAACCCCAAACTATAAGGTCAAGAGTATAAGCAAAGGACTTCAACGGTCAGACCAGAGTAGAGGTTATGGGAAACAGACATATAATTTCGCGTATTTTACCTGAACAAATAATTTCGCGTATTTTACCATGCGTTGAGTTCCCTGAGAAAGTTTCATTCTGTGGGGGCTCCGGTCGGTAAAACTTTCTGTGAAATCGGCTGCAGAGCCCTCTGCTGTTGAAATTCTAGTCTCTGGGTTCTACCACGAGTTTCTGGAGACCCTTACTCCACAATTTCCACTAAGGACATAACTTCCTGGCGACGCCGGTGCTATTGGCTAATGTATGTTTTCGTTACCTACAACTCTCAGTAGACCACTCGCCACCCAGTTCAGCGTGTGGTATAGCTCTATACTGAGAACAAATCCAACTGGAAAGTGTTAAATGAAGAGGCTACCTTAAATGAAATTATACCCAATGAAATTATGCTTGGATCACACCCAGAACACAAATCACTCAAGAGTACCTCTTCTTCCGGAGTGACAGACATTTCCTTTGGAGCTTAGAATTTTGAGACGTCTAAGTTGATAGAAATCATGGTACTGACTTTTTTCAGTTGGGGTGGCCCAGTGATTAATCCAGCCCTTGTTCTAGGAGAGCATTCGGGTCAAGTTGTATTGACTACTCCCTTTTTTAATAAGTAGTTTACAAGCTCCTGGAAGGCAGAAGTCATTATTTCAAATTCTACAACCCCCTGTACAAAGTAAGTCATCAGTAAATACTTTTATGAACAAATGCATGAACTTTTTTGTCATTCTCCCCAGTTGTGTAGTGGTCTAATAATTTACCATACTGGCAAATTACATAGGACAACTGAAGTATGCCCAGAGGAGACCATTTTCTGTCACTGCCAATTCCAATCAGAGACCCTATTTTGGTGCTGGGTATTTTGTAATTAATTTTTACCCCCTCTGAGGGCCTGCTGCTTTCACTTTTATGTAGTTGACTTTTGTGTCCAAAAGCTGATCTGGCTTTCATACACTCTTTGGAGATTTCCATAAAAGTAAAAAACCCAAGGAGTGCCAGCAAGACATTTACAATTGTCTCAACAGAAACTTGGAAATTCTGGCTGCATATACTGAAACAGGTGACTATAATACTGGCTTCCCTCATCTTCTCTACCTTTTTGACATATCTCTTAAGATGATATTCAAAGATCATTTTGCAACCTGGCCCCTTGTTGGAATCACCTGAGGAGTGTTTTAACATATGGATGGATGCCTGATTCTGCCCACGACCAATTAGTTCACAGATTTCTGGAGAATAGGGCCTGAGCATGGGTATTTTCAAAAGCTTTTCAGATGTTTGTTGTGGTTGAAAATCACTTTTAAAGGGTTTTGGGTTTTTTTTGGTAATGCCTCATGGCTTGAGGGATCTTAGTTCCCCAACTAGGGATTGAATCTGGGCCTCCTGCGGTGGAAGCAGATTCCTAACCACTGGACCACCAGGGAATTCCCACAACCCTAAACCCTAAGTGATTATTTCATCATAAGGGATAGTACCTTTTAGTGAGGTAAGCTTGGACAGAAATCTTGAAATTCTCGTTTTGCCACTTACTGGCTATATGACTTTGGATTTAAATTCTGAGGTTCTACATCATCTTTAAAAAAATTATAATGTCCTACCTTACAGGACTGTATAAATGAGAACAAATATAAGTACTTTGTTGTTGTTCTTGTACAGTCTCTATGTATAAGTACCTTATACAACAATAAAATGCTATCGTATGTTAGGCACACAGAAGGTACTTAAGATTCTGGTGTAACTGGGATTTCCCTGGCGGTGCAGTGACTGGGAGTGTGCCTTCCAGTGCAGGGGATGCGTGTTTGATCTCTGTTGGGGAAACTTAAGATCCCACATGCCCCAGGGCAACAAAGCCTGAGTGCTGGAACTAGTGAGAAGCCTATGTGCATTGGGCTAAGACCCAATGCAGCCAAATAAATCAGTATTAAAAAAAAAAATTCTAATGTAACCAATCAATTAGCAATTTACACACACACACCCCTCGCCCGTCTCCTTTCTATTTACTATCATGTTAATCTGGGCTATCCCCCCTGCAAGATGAACACAAAGATACTTGATGGGTTCTTTTGAGGAATACTGACAAGTTCAAGAGACTAAAATATGTCAACCTGTTAGGACCCAGAATTCTTGCTTGAATTTGGCTCCCTCCTAGCTTGGTCTTTGGGTGGCAATTTTTGAGCGACAGAATTTACTTCAGAAACTTGCCTTTATGTTTATTTCTTCAGTACAAGTTCTATCCTTGAGAAGATTAAGGAAATGTATATAACATATATTGTTTCGCTTCTGGGTTAAGATTAGGTATGTTTTAATAGTTTATTAAATTTGTGTTCATTGAATTGATTTGGTAAATATTGATCCATTTGCCCAGTACCATTCTAAGCCCTCAGTATATGGTGGTAGTGAACATAAGCAGAAATACTCGTGTGGAGCTTTAATTCTAGTGAGGTTTGTGTTCCACAAATGTCAAATAAGATAAAGATTATATTTACAAATATGATGGTATGTTCAGTTTATACATTTAGTCTGTCACGGTTTTTTAATTAATAGCAGCTTACTAAGAGCTGAAGTTCAATTGCTTGTCCTTTGTGAATAAGTAAATCTAGTTTAGCAATTGTTTATCTTAATAACTTTTATTCTTGCCATATTTGCAGCTGGAAAGAGTATATATAGATATATATTTTGATTGCCTTTCATTTTTATAAACAGTAAGCAGCTGTTTTATGTAAATTTATCATTTGAACCTTTTAAATTGAGAGTGGTGGAAAGGGGGTGGTTTTCTAATGTCATGAATGACTGGGGGTCACAAATCATTGCCCTGAAATTATAACCATTCATAAATTCAAACCCTTTACATCAGGCTCTCTGAATCTTATTTTCTCTTCCTTCCCTTTGTTGCCATACTTTTTTAAGAAGTTTGTTATGCCTATTCTGTCACCATTATACTTTCTCATTTCTCTTTTACTTCTCAAAATGAGGATTAAATCTATAGAGAATACAAAGAATACTATAAACAAACCGCAGGAATGGACCTCAGGTTTAAAGCCTGGTGAGAGATGCTTCTGGAAACTTGACTTTTGTGTACCCCTTTCATGTTGAACACTTAGGAATTTGTTGAGGTTGTTTTGCATCACTTAATTGCACAAGGTGAGTAGGCAAGGAACGGAGTCAGTGTCCCCAGAACAGTCAGATGGGAAGAACAATGGAAGAATAATCCGCTCCCCAGAGGCCTCCTGCAGTAGCAAGTGAGCTAGAACCCCCTCTCACAGGATGTTACCGACCGCATGGACATCCCTTTAGAGGTTGTAGATGTCTTCAGAGGACTGAGCTGTATATTCCTTCTGAGTTATAAACCGTCTCTAGCTTCCACTAAAGCAGCTTCTCATTCTCTTTGGCATCTTTCCTCAATCATATTACAATCCCATTTTGACATTTACAGACCAATACCTGGAGTTAAGAACCATTAGCAAGTAGTTGTATTTGCTTCCCTCTCTATATAAAAAGCAGAAACATTACAGATAAAGTCCCCTTTGGCCATTATCCCCCAGTCCCATATCTTCTCCCATCCCCAGTCCACTATCATAAGTGGGTTTATGTTCTTCCAGTCTTTGTTTAATGCTTTTATATATACTATATGTAATTCACAGTTCTGTTTTTGTTTCTAAAATTTAAATATATCAGTCTACAATTTACTTTTTTAAATACTGAGTTTTGTGATATTCAGCAATTAAAGAGTGTACATATAGAATCTATTGTATTAACATACTACTTGTAGTATGAGTATGGATACTCGTAGTATGGATCATCGAAAAAGTAAGAGAGTTCCAGAAAAACATCTATTTCTGCTTTATTGACTATGCCAAAGCCTTTGACTGTCTGGATCACAATAAACTGGAAAATTCTGAAAGAGATAGGAATACCAGATCACCTGACCTGCCTCCTAAGAAACCTGTATACAAGTCAGGAAGCAACAGTTAGAACTGGACACAGAACAACAGACTGGTTCCAAATAGCAAAAGGAGTACGTCAAGGCTGTATATTGTCACCCTGCTTATTTAACATATATGCAGAGTACATCATGAGAAATGCTGGGCTGGAAGAATCACAAGCTGGAATCAAGATTGCTGGGAGAAATATCAATAACGTCAGATATGCAGATGACACCACCCTTATGGCAGAAAGTGAAGAGGAACTAAAGAGCCTCTTGATGAAAGTGAAAGAGGAGAGTGAAAAAGTGGGCTTAAAGCTCAACATTCAGAAAACTAAGATCATGGCATTCGTTCCCATCACTTCGTGGCAAATAGATGGGGAAACAGTGAGAGACTTTATTTTTGGGGGCTCCAAAATCACTGCAGATGGTGACTGCAGCCATAAAATAAAAAGACACTTACTCCTTGAAAGAAAAGTTATGACCAACCTAGACAGCATATTAAAAAGCAGAGACATTGCTTTACCAACGAAGGTCCGTCTAGTCACAGCTATGGTTTTTCCAGTAGTCATGTATGGATGTGAGAGTTGGACTATAAAGAAAGCTGAGCACCGAAGAATTGATGCTTTTGAACTGTGGTATTGGAGAAGACTCTTGAGAGCCCCTTGGACTGCAAGGAGATCCAACCAGTCCAACCTAAAGGAAATCAGTCCTGAATGTTCATTGGAAGGACTCATGTTGAAGCTGAAACTCCAATACTTTGGCCACCTGATGCGAGGAACTGACTCATGTGAAAAGACCCTGATGCTGGGAAAGATTGAGCGTGGGAGGAAAAGGGGACTACAGAGGATGAGATGGTTGGATGGCATCACCGACTCGGTGGACATGAGTTTGAGTAAACTCCAGGAGTTGGGAGGTCTGGCGTGCTGCAGTCCATTGGGTCGCAAAGAGTCAGACATGACTGAGCAACTGAACTGAACTACTCTAGTAACATTTAGATTCTTAATACCTCGTTATAATTTGACTTTCATCCACCTTTCTTATCCGTAGCTCTACTAAAAGTATATTAAATGTTACTAATAATTTCTTAATCAGTAAACCTAATGACTTGTTTTCTTTGTCCTCATGTCCTTGACATGTATGTAATGAAGCTGAAACTGGTGACCTCCACTCCCTAACTTGAAAGTGTGTTGTAGTCTACTACATTATTTGTCTGTCTGTCTTTTTCCCCCTCTTACACGTCACCTTATCCTTACTCTCTTCAATCACTTAAGTATGGTTCAATTCTCAGCACTTATTCTTCGAAAAGTACACATAGTTTTATCACTTACTATCTCACTTTCAGCTTTGAGTGACTCCCAAATGTATGTTTTTATTCTTGACCTCTTTGCCACATTTTAGTGTCTGCTTTCCAGCTGCCCAGTAGACATTTCCATTTGTGTATACACAGTATTACTAGTGTCTTCACCTATCTAAAACTAAACAACTGCTATTTCCCTGCTTTTTACTTAGCTTGACTTCCCAATTTCTGGCCCATTCTTCTAATCCACCAGCCGTAAAACCTACATCTTTTTTTTGCTTTTTGCTTTTTCCCCCCTCTAAATCCACCTGCTTATCAAATACTATAGATTCTTTTTTATCTGACTCCAGTTTTTCTCTTCCAGTTTGACTTACAGAGTGGTACCAGAATTGGCCAGAGCACAATTATAATCATGTCATTCCCATGCTTTAAAACATGCCAGTCTCTACATTACCAATAGGATAAATTCTAAACTTTTAAGACTTTGTGAAGAGACTTAGCTCTATTAATCCAATCCAGCCCTAACCTGCTTTAACCATACTCTTCTGCACTTCATTGTCCTCTGAATGTATCCTGCTGTACATCTTATTTTTTGCTTTAGAGTCCTTCCTCCCTTCTGACACCTGGCTGACTCTGAACCATCTTTAGAATTCAGCTCAAATATCACTTTGAAGCACTGTACATCTCCTTCAGGCAGTGAGTTACTTCTTCCAAAATTTCTGTAGAATCTCTATTTCAATAGAATTCATTATAGTACATCACTCTGAATTGTAATTTTTTTAATGCATCAATCCCGTGTCTAAGAGCCTTTATCACTACCACCATGCACATTCAAGTGGGAGTTCACTGAGAACAGAAACTGTTCCATTTCTTGAGAAGGGGAATATACATTGGCAACACTGTTGAATCACGCTGTCTTTTCACTATGTATGACATATCAGTGCTTAGAATAATCTTGCTGAAGCACCATTTTTAAAATATCTCATTTGTTCAAAACCTGCATTTTTTTAATTGCTTACTAAGCTTAAGTTCAAAATTTTTTAACTTGGCCTTCAAGACCCTCCATAGTCTATGCTCTCTATTATGTTTAAGACACAGAGTACATTGCTGGCACTAGCTACCTTCTTAAAGCTCTGCTTCTGTTTAAAAGTGAGTACGTGAGTATACATCTTTTGCCCAGGCCAGCTTGATATGCACACTGTCCTGTATTCTTTTCAGCATCTTGTCTTTCAAAATTCTACTCACTCTTCAAGATCCAGTTTAGTTTCTGCCTCATTTATAAAGCTTTTCTGACTATTTCAGCCAGAAATATTTCCCACTCTTCTCCAGACTCTTGTAGCAGTTCTTTACATACCATATATACGTACATGCTCCTTATATGCCATAGTTATAAGATGTGAGGTGGTAACATTTATATGGCACATTAGGGTACACTGGAAGAGGTTTAGATTTCTAGTGAAAGCTCCTTATGGCTGCTTAAAAGTACCCTAGCAAAAATGAAACACATAATGACTTGCACTAACTATAATTTCCTTAAAAATGAGAAATGGAAAATTTTCTCCGAATACACTATCCGTAAGGCAGCATGGTGCAGTGAAAAAAGCTGATTTTTTTTTTTATGGCATATAATTTATAAAAATCTGATGTTTTAGAGTTGAGGCCTAGGTTGCATTCATACCTTTGTATTTAACCATGAAGCCTTGGGCAGACTGTTTAACCTTTCTGGGCTTTTGTTTCCTTATTTAAGGGGGGAAATAATTATGTTTGCAGACTTTATGAAGATCAGAGATAAAGAGCATGGCATGAGTATATGCTCAATAAATGATTGCTTTCACTGTGGTATATTTCTCTTCCCCTCTTTCATAATGTATTAATAATTGTGGTAGCTCTTTGATAAATTCAGATACTTTTAACTTCCATTCCACTTGGGTGGACAGACATATAAAGGGGTTTTTAGCCTTGATGGTATAGTTTTTGTTTAAGAATACATGGGATGTGATACTTTTAATCCTGAGACAAAGCTGCAGTTTGCAGCTTTTTTCCATTGTTAAATTTAGGCATTCCTTGCATTAACCAGAGCATGGTTCACTAAACATGTTTTAAATTAAGAACATGTTCTCTTTCCTTAAAACACTCATGCAAATACATTGGTAAGGCACCATGTATAATACAACAATAACAATTTAAAGCCTATTTCATTGCTCTCACTCCTGTATTCTGGAACTCTTCTGTTCTGCTACCCTCCGTTTTCTATCAAAGTAATCTCTAGGGCAGATTTTCCAAATCTTTCTGATAATCCAAGATAAATACCTGCAGTCTAAATCTGCAAAGATAGACTTTACTGTCAGCTGTTTTATTAGATAACCATACTAGTTAATTTATGTGCCAGTGAAAAAGGATTCTATTGATAAATAAAGTTTGCTCCCCTTTTTTCCCCATATACTTTTTAAATAATTAACCATATAAACTGGTTTAGTCACATATGAACCCTGTGAGGTAGGTTACCTTTGTCATCCATCCTTTCCCAACTGGTTTGTAATATCTAGCTTTATTTCAAAACTCTTCTGCTCCAACTACATTGGTTTTCTCATGGTCCATGGCCATATGCTCATTTCTGTCTCTAAGCATGCTTATGCTGTTATTCTTACTTCAGATAGCCTTATTCTTTTCATTCCCTAATTGTCATTTCAATTGTAGTTCTGCCTTTTCATGAAACATTCTCAGCTATTTCATCCTGTGTTTCTTATGGTCATCATCACATTTCTGTATTAGCTGGACACTTAATGTTTTGTGTGGTTGTTTTTATGTGATTCTTCTATGCATATATTTGTTCCTTAACTAGACTGTAAGTTCCTTAAATGTATTTCTTCTGACATCAAATAGTGAACATACTTAGTACATTCAAGTTAATCTCGGAGAAATCTTGAATACACTTAGATTTAAGACAAACTAGATACGTATTTCTCAAACTGTTCATAAGTTTTGCTATCAAGAAGGATTTACAATTGGCAAATGTTTGAATTTAAATTTAAAATCACATAGAATTAACTTTTTTTTCTTTTTAATAAAGAGAGGCATATTATGCAGATCAGTGATATTTCCAGTACCAATAAGACCATACATTTATTTTAAGGAATAAGTAATAGACTTTAGATTGTCTACTTTAGTTCTTTCTCATGTCTTCATAGTATAATAGTGATTTGTTCTTTGATCTCTGAACCAGTTGTGATAATTCCTAGACCTCTTTTTAGTCTGTAAACCAATGAGCCTCAGCTTGGCTGGCAGAAAGGTGTGGAAGTATTATAAATTGTGAGTGTAAATTGCTGATATCAGCAAGCAAGTAGCATATACAAAACCTAGTAGAAGAAAAAGAAGGATGGAAGAAAGTGAATTATGGATTTGAATGAATGTCTTATGCAATGGTGTTGGCCTACTGAAAAACTAAAGAACGATTAGGAATCCAGGACTTTCCCACTAAATACCAGGGTGCCAGGCAGAACTACTTTATGAGCTAATTTAGGTAAGAAAATGTATCCATGAATGTATCCATAGTTATAAAGTTGGTAGCATCTTTCTTGTCTATCCATGCCATTATTGCTACTGTTCATTTGGTGCTTATATATATGCCAAAAATAAGCTGTTTGAAGATCACTTGTTTAATCCTTTACAATAGAGAATCTTTTTTTAATTTACTTTATTGAAGTATAGTTAATTTACAATGTTGTGTTAATTTCTGATGTTCAGCAGAGTGACTGAGCCACACACCGACATACAGTTTCCTTATTCTTCTCTGCTGTGGCTGATCACAGAGTACTGAACATAGTTCCCCATACTATACAGTAGGATCTTACTGTTTATCCATTCTGAATATGTATCAGTTTGCATCTGCTAGTCCCAGACTCCTGATGCATCCCTCCCCCTTGGCAACCACAAGTCTGTTCTCTATGTCTGTGAGTCTGTTTCTACTTTTTTTATAGGTAAATTCATTTGTGTCATTTTAGATTCCACACGTAAGTGATGTTATTATGGTATTTGTCTTTCTCTTTCTGACTTACTTAGTATGATCATCTCGGTCCATCCATGTTGCTGCAAATGGTATTATTTCATTTTTTATGGCTGAATAGTATTCATTAGATAACCATACTAGTGAATTTATGTGCCAGTGAGAAACTATTCTGTTGATGTGTGTGTGTGTGTGTGTGTGTCCATGTACATGTGTGCACATACCACATCTTTATCCATTCATCTGTCAGTAGACATTTAGGTTATTTCCATGTCTTGGCTATTGTAAATAGTGCTGCTTATGAACATAAGGGTACATGTATCTTTTTTGAATTATGGTTTTGTCAGGATACATACCCAGGAGTGGGATTCCTGGATCATACGTCAACTCTGTTTTTAGTTTTTTTGCAGACCCTCTATACTGTTTTCCATAGTGGCTGCACCAGTTTAATTCCCACCAACAGAGTAGGGGAGGTTCTACCATAGGGAATTTTAACATAAAACCTTTTTTTATCCTGAGAACTACTTTGGAAGTTTAGTTATGCATATGAGTTCCTTCTCAGAATGTTTTGAAAGAGTAAAACAAAATAGGTAGGTCAGAAATGAACCAATTATGTAGAAACACACCTGAAAAATATTAAAAATCTGATCTAGTAATAGGAGCTTTAACACAAATGCAAGATCTATTATTGGTGACTCTGATAATTAATTTCAGATTAATGATGGGTTAAATGTTATTTGGGGATCTGGACAGCTATAATATGAAAATTCCTAGTCACTGTGCTAATTTCTAATTGCTGTACTGCTAATATTACTATGATTTACTTAGATTCATAATTGAAAGAAAATTGAATATCATTCAGTGATTAGTGAAAATGTTAAAAATGTAATTTTTTCTCCATCCAAATTTACTAACCCCATAAATTTTATGTGGACCCCAGATTAAGAACCCCCTGACTTAAAGAAGTTCTGAAAGAGATTGTCATTAAACCTAAAATAAGCAGTAAGTAGGGAATTTGAACTCAAACAATCTGGCTCCAAAGCCCAAATTCTTTAACCAGTTAGAATATCCTGAACTCACAAAATCTTTTTCCCAAATTTAGCTAGCTTTTTTCCTTTAGAATAAAAAAAGATCTGAAGCATTTTGTTTACTATTTAAATTAAAAACCAAATAGCTTAGAAGTGTTTACATTGAATGTAAAATCAGATTTAATTTTTGTATTATGGTGAGTTGAGAAAATTGACAAAGGGAAGAAATATGGAAAAAGGAAGAATGGCCAAAGCAGAGGTTCTCAAACTTTAGGTCTCACAATCAATCACATGAAGGATTTGTTAAAATACAACATTGATGACTCCTCAAAAGTTAAAAATAGAAATACTGTATGATTTAGCAATTTCACTTCTGGGTATATATCCAAAAAAATTAAAAACAGGGTCACAAAGAAATGCTTGTACACCCAGGTTCATAACAGCATTATTCACAATAACTAAACCTGGAAGCAGCCCTAGTATCTATGACTGAGATGAGCTAATGTGGTATGTATACATACAATAGGATAGTATTCAGCCTCAAAAAGGAAAGATAATCTGCAATATTATCTGCTACAATGTGGATGAACCTAGAAGACATAGACAAATACTGGATGATTCCACTTGTGTGAGGTTCTTAGACTAGTCAGTTATAAAGACAGAAAATATAAGGGTAACTGTCAGGAGCTTGGGGAATTTAATAAGAACAGAATTTGTTTTACCAGATGAAAAGAGTTATATGGGGATGGGTGGTGGTAATGGTAGCACAACCTGTAAATGTGTTTAATACCACTGAATTGTGCACTTAAAGGTAGTTAAGATGGAAATTTTATGTTATATGTTCTACCACAATCAAAAAAGAAAAATAATTTTTGAAGAAATTTAAAATAAAACAATTTTTTAAATGTAATGTTGGGTCCCATCAGAGTTTTTGATTCTGCAGGTCTGGGGTGGGACCTGAAAATCTGCGTTTCTAGCAAGTTCTCAGATGATGCTTGTACATCACACTGATCGCTGCTTTCTGAGAGATGGAGGATTGAAGAGAACAAGGGTAGGAAATGACTCAAAGAGAAGCTCTTAATTAGAGTTTTGTCAGAAATTACAACCTCTCCTTGGGTGTGGACTTGAAAGGTTTTTGGCTTTTTCTTTTGAAATGGCAAATAGCCAGTTCTCACTTTTTTTTTAATCATTAAAATCCAATGCTCAAATTTATTAAGATAATAATGGGGGAGAGGGGTAGGGAGGAGAGGAGGTGTGCCTCAGAGCAGTTGTTCTTACTTTTAAGGGTATTAAAATTGCCATCCCATAAATTATAACATTAAAATATAACTTAAAGTAGAATTATAGTTAAATTGATCCTGCAGTGGAAATATTATAGCGCTGTCAGTAAGAATTTTTAATTTCAAAGTGTTTGGTTTTATCTTTGTTGGCTGTTTCTATCTAAGAAATGACCTGATCTAATAGCCAGAATCAGGAGCGAATTTTTGCTCTGTGTGAGAAACAGAAAAATTTGCACAACTCAGAGTACTTGGCAGTGGAAATCAAATTTATTTAAGTCTTTCCTGCTCAAGTCTGGTCAGTAGGAAATAAAGCCATTGACAAAAATACCTGTGTGTTATTATAAAAGCTGTTTAGGAATTCACATCATATAATTGTTCAGGGCTATCTCTTTATTTCCAATTTCTCACACTCTATAACAAGATTGTTTGGGTTACGCCTGAAAGATCTGCCCCAAACAGGTTAAACCAGGGGAAAAAAAAACAAACCTATGGGTTTATGTAAGTGAACAGCACAAGGGTATATTTAGCTTTAAGCACAGCTTGATCCATGTCTCAGACAAAGTCATCAGTTTCTATCTTTTAGCTTCCTCTGGGTTCTTTAGGCTCCACGTTGTGGCTTTCCTGGCAGCAAAGCCTCACACTCTCATTTAGCTCCTCATTTTTCCTGCCTTCAAGCCCAGTGGAAAAGAAAGTCTGTGTACCAACTTTCCCAGCAAAAATTCTGAAGTTCACTCTAATAAAACCAGCTTTATGGGCCCAAACTCGTCACTGTAATCTAGGATGAGGGATACTCCCCTTAACCAATCTAAGGATTACTCTTCCTGGAGCTGGGGGTGTGGGACTAACTGCCTAAATAAACTGCACACGTGGCTGATGCTAGAGGGAAGAGTGATTTTCCTTAAAAAGTGTGGGATACTTTTTGCTCCTAAAAAAGAGAAATCATGCTGTACATTAAACCACAAATTTCTACTTTCCTAAGATCTTGAGGGAACTATAAACCCATCATTTTCAAGCAACCTCTTTTCTCCTTAAATGGAAGAAGGAAAGGAATTGGGGAATAAATAGCTGAAATAGATTGCATCAAGGAGGGAGTAGGGTATAGAGAAGCAAAGAGTGAAACCATAATTATAAAACCTTCTTAGGTGATATTCCTGGTCAGACTATTATAAGTTTTTTTTTTAGTGAAGGAAGAAAAGATGTCTATACCACATTGTTCCCTCCCCTCATTTCCACCCCTAAAAACTAATAACTGTCTTATAGGCTGTCTGCCCATGTGACCATTTTTATACTCTTTAAGTTAATTTCCCACATACCTGGCCCTTATTTCACAGACTAATGTTCTTTCCATATCATGTAGGTTAAACTCATAAACCTATTAAGGAGGTGTATCAGTTAATAAATTCTTTAGAACTTAACATTTTCTGTACTGTTATTTATATTAAAAATATGTAGTCATCAGAATCTATTATTTCTACCTTAAGTCCAGTAATTATCCCTTTCACACAGTTTGCTTTCTGCAGTCTCTCTACTTTTTTTTAACCTGCCATTTTTCTGTACTAGTGGTTCCCAAACTTTATTTAATATCACATCACCTTGAGGGTTTGTTAAAACACAGATTTCTAGGCCCTCTTCCTCTTGAGTTTCTCATTTACTAGGTCTGGAGTAGAGCCAGAGAATTCGCAGGTTTCCTAGTGGTTCTGAACTGCTGTCTCAGAGAACTTTGTTTTGAGAATCCCTATGATAAAATCACTTGCCCCTGCAAATTTCTACTGTCACGCCTTCCTGAAGCCGTCTCTGGTCTATCCAGATTGATCCTTCCTTCTTCTTAAAATAGGGAAGGATATACCTGTGGTAATTTCACTGGAACTTTAAGTATCTTATATCTACTAGATGTAGCCCAAATTAAATTACAGAGTTTTCCAGATAGGTACAGTCTTTGATTTATTTTGTTTATGCAGCTTCATGGAACCAGTGAAACTACATGGAATCAGTGAATGCACAGTGTATGTTACTGGCACTTTCTTTAGTTTTCAGCTGCTTGCTTGTTTTGTACTATTAAGTTATAAGTCTTCATTTCATACTTATTTGCATCTAAATTATAATTTTTAGATGCAGTAATTTGGTGGTATTATAAATTTACATATTGTGGGCAATACTATTTGATCTCAGATGACCATCATCAGATGTAATGTTAAGCGATTAGAATAAATGGAAAATGTGTGTGGTAAGTTGGTAGATGTTGAAAATCAGCAAACCTTTTGGGTGTATTATTATCAATAAGGGTTCTTTTTTTAAATATCCCCTCTATAGGATAATTTCAGCTAATCTCTAATGAGCATTAGCTTAAAAATCCAAATTTTAAGCTGTATACTATCACTATGAATTAAACAATGTACCTAATAAGTTCACTGTAAATCATTGTTCAACCATCTTATCTACCATAGCCGTAAAATTAGAAAAAAATCCAGAAGTGCCTCTTTTAAATGTCACCTGAGTACCTTCTAAAAAGTAAAACTGTAAATGTGTTTAGGGGTGAAGTGCACTAATGTCTGAAACTTTGAAATGCATCAAAAAATAAGATTGGTGAAAGAATATGTAGCAAAATGATAGAATCTGGGTGTTAGGAATATGGGTATTCACCAGTTTTTCATTTTTTTTTTTTTAAGTTTGAAATTTTTCATATTACTTGAGGGGGGTGGTGGTACAGAAATAGGCTTATTCTTATTCAGAATTTGTAGGGATTATAGCTTATTCAGAATTTGTAGGGATTATAGCTATACAACGGAGAAGGCAATGGCACCCCACTCCAGTACTCTTGCCTGGAAAATCCCATGGACAGAGGAGCCTGGTAGGCTGCAGTCCATGGGGTCACTAAGAGTCGGACACGACTGAGCGACTTCACTTTCACTTATCACTTTCATGCATTTGAGGAGGAAATGGCAACCCACTCCAGTGTTCTTGCCTGGAGAATCCCAGGGACGGGGGAGCCTGGTGGGCTGCCGTCTATGGAGTTGCACAGAGTCGGACACGACTGAAGTGACTTAGCATAGCGTAGCATAGCATAGCTATACAAATATTCCCATTATATTGATGTATGAAACTTCCATTTAAATAAATGTTAAACACATAAATATAGGCGGTTTCATTTGGTTCAACCTAATTAATACTTTTACATTTTGTTTTTTCCTGATGACTGGAAATTGGCTTAATTTAAGATTCAGTTTAATTTAGCTACGTTTGTGTTCTATCGTTGATATGAAAAACTTAACAAGAACCTAGAAGTCTAGTTTCTAGATATTTCTGCCTATATTTTGTTACCAAAATAATACATTTCATTCCATCAGCGATATACAAATGTATTTACAAAATTACCTTGGTTATGGGGAAATATATATCCTAATACCACAAATAGCTGGCCTATTTGCTCTATACTTATCAACTGAAATTTTATGAAAAAAAACTAGGTTGAAACCCAGTCAAACCACAGGTAGTAGTGATGGTTGGACAGCAGTGTGAATGACTTAGTGCTACTGAATTGTAGTCTTAAAAATGGTTCAAGTATTCAGTTTTATGTTGTGTGTATTTTACCATAATAAAGTTTAAAAAAATAAAGTGAAGGAGGAGACATTTCTGTTTAACCATAAGATAGCACAAGGGCCCAGACAGCTTGGCTGAGTTGAGTCAGAGGGTCAAGCATGCTCAAACAAATGCTACCCCACTCCAGTTTTACCTAGGTAGGTCATATGAAATCTGACTGGTTTTGAAAGCTAAGTAAAAACATAATTTTGGATATTGTTAACATGTATTCAGTTCAGTTTTTTCCCCCTATTCTAAGAAGTCTTAATTGATGCATGTGATTAAAATTCATGTTGATCTACAAAGACTGGAGACTTACCTACAGTACCTGACTATATAAGTCTTTCCCACTGAGCATAGTTAAGCTAGTTGTTGTAACAGAAGCCAACTTATCTAATTAAGTGAAAAGTGCACAGTAGGTGACAAGCTTTAATTAGCAGTTGTTTTCCTCTTGTGCAGTGGTAGTAGAAGGGAGTGAATGATGTCATTGAGTTAAATTGTAATATTTGCCCTAATGGAAATAGATGTCAAAACTTGTGTTAATTGGGAGGAAAAAATAAGGAATTGCAACCTAATTCCACAAAAACAAATTCGAGTTCATGAAGTACCCTTAAGAGCAAAATGTGAAAAAGTTTAAATATTAACCATCTCAATAAAGATTCTTTTTATAATATAGGCATCCCAGACTTGAGACTTCTAGGTTTCAAATATAATAAATATAATTTAATTCCCAGAAAAAAGGAAAGCCACTCATACCTATAATGGAAACATGTAAGCCCAAATGTATCATCTTACTATCCAAAAACAATTTATCCTGATGTCTTCATCTATTCTTTCCTTTGTGCTTTTAAATTTAATCATCTTACTCTCTTATAGTCATACTTTACCAGAAAGAGAAATGACTGGGTTTTTTCTCTCTCTCAGGTGAAAATTGAATGAGACCATATGTGAAATCATTTGTGTAATACTTTTGTTCTCCAAGTTCAAGAGGTTAAGAGATTAATGTTGTTGAAATGGGAGATACACTGAATTTCACATATTCCTGTACTTAGCACTCCTCAAGAATTATTAGGTCTTATAAAAGCAGCTTGAGGATTGTCTCTGCATTCTCATTAGAGAAGGTGAAAATTTTCTGGAAAGATTGAGGAAGTTATGTAAAAACAAAATTCAGAAAATACAAGACTTTGCAGAACATAAGAGAGTGAAGTCGCTCAGTCGTGTCCAACTCTTTGCGACCCTGTGGACTGTAGCCCCCCAGGTTCCTCCATCCATGGGATTCTCCAGGCAAGAGTACTGGAGTGGGTTGCCATTTCCTTCTCCAGGGGAGTCTTCCCGACCCAGGGATCCAACCCAGGTCTCCCGCATTGCAGGCAGACGCTTTAACCTCTGAGCCACCAGGGAAGCCCACAAGGAAAAACAGAAAAAAGGAGAAGCTACTCTACTGGAAATGTGTTGGTTATTTTTCCCCTCAGTCTTTTAATATAGAATTAAAGGTTCTATAATATAACATAGTAGGTTCATCCCATTAAGTGGAGCTGCAGTCAAGAGGAGGCTGGAGTGTTAATGATAATATCATTGTTTTCTCTCTTAATTTACAGAAGTTGCTGGGTGTGTTTTGCCACTGATGAAGATGATAGAACAGCTGAATGGGTGAGACCGTGCAGATGCAGAGGATCTACAAAATGGGTTCACCAGGCTTGTTTACAGCGCTGGGTGGATGAAAAACAAAGAGGAAACAGTACAGCCAGAGTGGCATGTCCTCAGTGCAATGCTGAATACTTAATAGTTTTTCCAAAGTTGGGTAAGAAGATCCCTAAAACCAACACAGATATATATATATCGTGTTCTTACATTGTATGTGACTCTTTAAGATCCTAGGGTTGTCTTTAAGTAATTCATCTCTTTGCTTTTTTGTGAGTTTCTCTATTCCATTTCTGTTTTATATCTAAATGTCAGATATTTATTTGTTTTGCTAACAGTTTACCTTATCCTTAATATATTCCCAAATCTATCCATTTGTGTATTAAATGTTTTCATTTGGTTGACGGATAAAGAACTTGGATATCTAATTATGTAGATAAAATCAAGTAACACAACTATAATAAAAAGCTAAGGAGCCTCATTCTCTGGAAACCAATGGTGTGGGAGAAAGAAAACAATAGTTGTTCTAATACTTATTCTTCTTAATTTTTATATTAAGGAATAAAAGTAAGGACATTAAATATTTAATAAAATGCAGTGTTAAATTCATCTTTGGAATCCAATTTATATGGCTGTCTTTCGTGAAAACTACTTTCCTTTTTCTGTGAATTGGCTGGCAAGAAATAACCAATAGTCTTTGAGAATGAGGCTAGAGTTGAAATAAGTGTAGCAGAATGTTTAAAGGAAGCTATAACTAACACTGATATTTAGTTAGCATGTTTCAATACAGCCATGTGATTATGAACTGGTGTCATTCTCTGGTGGTTATGCCGTGCCATATAATAAGAATGTTATTAAACATTTTTAATATCATCCTTGACTACAATCAAGAAGTGTTTGAAAGCAGTTTGGTTTTTCGGAAGGTCCGAAGGAAAAAATGACTTTGTGGAGGAATGTTTCAAGGAGAAATTGGAAATTATTAGATATGTTATTTTTTTCTAGGTGCTATACATATTGAAATCAGACCTTTTTTTTTTTTTAATGAAGCTATATAAATGCAGATGATGAAGTGCTTTTCTAATGTGAGAAGATTAATAATAAGGGCAATCAAAATTTCCATAGTTGTCTGTATTTCTCTAACATAATGCATAGGAAGAAGTGATAGTTTTCTATGAAAGAAAAATAGTGTAGTAGAGAAAGTACCATTTTTTGGACATTTAGTATTTGTGGATCTCATTGATGGGTCTTTTAAACATCATGAAAAGCAGTTACTGCTGCAATCTTTCACCACATTGATACCTGGCTCACTGAAGTCAAAGCTACAGTTTCTTGTCCTCCTTATTAGTTCTGCTAAATCAGATAATCCCACTTTTCAACTATAGATTGTTGAATATTTCCAACAACCAAGTATAGGATGATTCAGCAGCAAGTATAGGATGATTCTTCTAGATGTTTTGGATATTCAGATGGATGAATACCAAAATTATTGCAAGAATTCTCACTGAAAACTACCTACAATGTCTGAGTTGACAAATGTATGGCACTCAGCAATGAAGTTGAATATTTCAGTTTGGAAAGTGGCACTGGGTAAATCTGTCCTTCTGGTGTTTTTCAGTTCTAGGAAATACATTTTTTTAGGTCTAGTGTGGTAACTGAATAAATTTCTCTAAGTATACTAATAATAAGACACCCGTTCATTCTACAACAAGGATAGAGCATGGCTAGATGTTGGAAAAGTCAAACTATGGTTAAGCTGTGTGTATCATGATTTGGTCTTTGTATTTTATCCTGAAGAATTTCAGCTATGATGGGTTCAAGCTATTCACTATACTATATGTCTCACAGAGATCTGCCACTTGAGTAAGCCACAGATAATCACAGAAAGTTTTTACTGACCTTATCGGTGTCATGGGGTGGAAATGTATATCCTTCATTTGAATAGCTTTTGGTAGCATCTTTCCTCCTGACAAGATAAAAAATCAGAGTGTTGTACTTACTTCTTTTTTCCTGACATAACATGCCAAGGATATCTGCTCAGGGGCTGCGGTTGAATATATATTCACAATTTTCTTTGCAATCTTTAACAGACTCAATGGAAAATTTAAGTGTCAAACTCCAGCTGTTGCCTGTGAATGAAGCCTTGTATGAATTGACTTTCAGGTGCCATAATGTTCCTGGGTACACACGACTAGTGCTTTTGGCTATGTTGATCCTAGTGTATGTTTTCAAGTTAAGGTTCAAAGATAACTGTTGGTTATAAGAAAATCCCTTCTCTAAAGCATATTTTCATTGATAATCAGAATTAAAGTTTTATTTCATTATTTACAGTTTATATATATACGCCAAGGGTTGGTTCATACTGTGAATACTAGTGGTTTCTTATAGTCATAAAACAAAATATTTAAGAGCATACACCTATGATACTAACTGTTCTTACTCACTGAATATGACACCTATTATATAACGTCCAGTAGTGTCCTCTGATAGGAGAAGGCAGTGGCGACCCACTCCAGTACTCTTGCCTGGAAAATCCAATGGACGGAGGAGCCTGGTGGGCTGCAGTTCATGGGGTCGCTGAGTCGGACATGACTGAGCAACTTCACTGTCACTTTTCACTTTCATGCACTGGAGAAGGAAATGGCAACCCACTCCAGTGTTCTTGCCTGGAGAATCCCAGGGACGGAGGAGCCTGGTGGGCTGCCATCTATGGGGTCGCGCAGAGTCGGACACAACTGAAGCGACTCAGCAGCAGCAGCAGCAGTGTCATCTGATACAGAAATATACCAGTAGATTGTTTTCTTTCTGAGCATATTTGTCATTAATTTTGCAGCTGACTGTAGTTACACTTGATTTTGTTAAAATAAGGTAAAGTTCCTTTACAGTTTTTAATCTTTGCTGTCAATGACAAAATTTGTAATGCAGGTGTCAGTTGGTTTACTAGAGTGGTTGAAAATTATTTGAAGACTTCAGTGGCTTCTTATTACTGTTTTATAATGATTTAGACCCTGTTTCAAAATGTATTGTGCTGTGATGGGAATAAGGAGGTCCCCTGCTGCTGCTACTAAGTCGCTTCAGTCGTGTCTGACTCTGTGCGACCCCAGAGATGGCAGCCCACCAGGCTCCCCCATCCCTGGGATTCTCCAGGCAAGAACACTGGAGTGGGTTGCCATTTCCTTCTCCAATGCATGAAAGTGAAAAGTGAAAGTGAAGTCACTCAGTTGTGTCCGACTCTTAGCGACCCCATGGACTGAAGCCTACCAGGCTTCTCCGCCCATGAGATTTTCCAGGCAAGAGTACTGGAGTGGGGTGCCATTGCCTTCTCTGAAGGAGGTCCCCTAGTACAGACTAATAACTTGTAATTCACTGGTCACAGCCCACTCTAAGATCCTACTGTTTTCACTCTGTAAGATCATACTATTTATCATTTCGAGTCAAATATGCTTTCGTCACTTCTACTCTTCAGTGAATGCTTTTGAGGTATTTATTATTTAAATTAGAGACTTAGCACACTGATAAGAACAACAACAAAGTAATATATTTAGCCAGTGTAAACAACTCATGATGTCGAAGTTTGTTAGCTGAAACAGTCAGTCTCTTCTTAACCTTGTAAAGCATATGTGACCCTTGGAACATAACAGTTAAGAACCTAAAAGAATTTCCTTGAAAGTCATAATTAATCTTTTCAATTTATGAAATGTTTGTGATCAAAGCTTTTATCACTTTTTTTTAAAACCAAATTGTCTGTAGTAAACCAGATGATTGCCAGGGACCACCATTCATCCCCCAAAGACACTTAGGAGACACTGGCCAAAAGAAGGAATAAGAGACAAGAGAAAAGATGCAGAGAGGAAGAGCTGATGGTTAACATTCTATGAGATGGTCTTTGTGTAGCAGGTATTAAAAAAAAGAGTTTTCATATGGATTTAGCCGCAGTCTATTTGACTAGCTGGCCAAAGTCTGCATCTTTTCTGGTACTTAGTGGTGACCAGAATGGAAGGATGGTGGCAAATGTCTGTTCTTAATTGTCCATAGGGAATGTATGGTACCTGGCTATGGAAAACTTAGAGACAGTCCATCTGACTTTCACTCCTCTCATTATTCACTTTTTTCTAGTGAATTAGGACAGTTGTGTGTAACTACAGGCACTTAAAAACTACTCAAAATATGGTCTCAGAACCAGCAACATTAAAATCATCTGAGAGCTGTTAAGGATGAGAAACCTGGTGAATTCCCTGGTGATACAGTGGCTAAGACTCCATGCTCCCAATGCAGGGGGCCGGGGTTCAATCCCTGGTCAGGGAACTAGATCTCACATGCCTTATCAAAGATCCCATGTGCCACAACTAAGGCTGGTTGCAGCTAACTGAGTTAATTAAAAGAATGAAGAACATTAGCTCCACCCCTAGTTAAAATTAATAATCTGTGTTTTCATGGAATCATTAGTTTATGTGCATGTTAAAGTTAAGAAGCATAGAATTAAAACAGGAAAAGAACACCAGCTGAGAAAAATTTGTCTTCTGTTAAAAATAAAATATTTCAAAAAATAATAAAATATTTATATGCAGCTTAAGACCAGATAGTTATTTTGTTTAGCTAAACAAAAAGGATCCAGGGACAGTATGTTTGTGGTGTACAGGTCTCTTCATTTGTTAAATTTATTCGTAAGTATTTCATTCATTCCTTTTTTTTTTTAAAGTAAAGGATTTTGGTGGTTTTTTTTTTATGATTGACGTATAGTTGCTACACTACATTGTATAAGTTACAGATATACAGTATAGTGATTCATGACTTTTAAGGGTTATTCTCTATTTATAGTTATAAAATATTGGCTGTATTCCATGTTGTATCCTTATAGGTTATTTTATACCTAGTAGTCTATACCTTACTCCCCAAATTTTGTTTTGTTAAATTTATTTCTATCATTCTTTTTGATGGTATTTTCAATGCAGTTAATTTTATTTTCAGATTCCTTATTGCAAGTGTGTAGTATACAGTTGATTTTTGTATTTTTATCTCATATCCTGTAACCATGCTGTTCTCATTTAATAGTTCTAATAGTATTTTAGTGCATTGCTTAGGATTTCCTATATATAATATCATGTCATCTGTGAATAGAAACAGTTTTGCTTCATCTTTTCCAATCTAGCTGCTTTTATTTCATTCCCTTGCCTAGCTACCCTGAGCTTCCCTGGTGGCTCAGACGGTAAAGAATCCACCTGCAATGCAGGAGACCTGGGTTTGATCCCTGGGTTGGGAAGAGTCCCTGGAGGAGGGTATGGCAACCCACTCCAGTATTCTTGCCTGTTGAATCCCCATGGACAGAGGAGCATGGCAGGCTATAGTCCATGCGGTCACAAAGAGTGGGACATGACTGAGCAGCTAAGCATAGCACAGCACGGTTGCCCTGGCTGCAGACTCCAGAACAGTGTTAAATGGAAGTGGTAAGGACATCTTTATCTTATTTTTGATCTTAGAGCAAAAACAGTCTTTTACCATGAAGTATGTTATCTCTGGGTTTTTCATAGATAATTTCTATCAAATTGAAGATTTTCCCTTCTAGTTTGTTGAATGTTTTTTACCATGATAGGGTGTTATATTTTGTCAGATGTCTTTTCTGATTCTATAGAAGTGATCATGTAGTTTTTGTCCTTTATGCTACTGATATATGGTATATTGCATTAACCAGTGTTGCCTTTCGGGATAAGTTCTACTTGATATTGATGTATAATCCATTTTAGATATTGCTGGGTTTGGTTTGCTAGTATTTTGAGGATTTTTCTGTCTGTAGATACTGGTCTGTAATTTTTTTTTTTTTCTCAGTGGTTCAAGAACTAGGTGATACTGGTCTCATAAAATGAGTTGGGAAGTGATCTTTTCTCTCATATTTTTGGGAAGGAGATTGTGAAGGATTGGTGTTAATTCTTTAAATGTTAGATGATAGTGAATCCATCTGGTCCTGACCTTTTCATTTTTTAATTTCTGTAAGGTTAATATTAATGTCCCCTCTTTCATTCATGACTTTATTTTAGGGTTTTTCTTGGTCAGTCTAGCTAAAGATTTGTTAATTTTGTTGATCTTTTCAAAGAACGAACTTACAGGTTTTTTTTTTTTTTTTTCCTCTCTTTCTATTTCATTTATTTCCACTTTAGTCTTTATTATTTCTTTCTACTTGGTTTGGGTTTAATTTGATTTTCTTTTTCTAGTATCTTAAAGTATAAGGATAGATTAAGGGTTTGAGATCTTTTTTAAAACAGACATTGCATTTTAGAACAGTTCACAGGAAAATTGAGAGGAAGGTACAAAAACACCCCATATACTCCCTTTCTCCGTACATGCATGTGTGCTCAGTCACTTCATGTCCCAATTCTTTTGTGACGCTATGGACTGTAACCAGGCTTCTCTGTCCATGGGTTTTAGCCTCCTGCATTAATTAATGTGTTTCTCCAGGGTGATACATTTCTACAACTGATAAACCTATACTGACACATTACTACCCGAAGTCTAAAGTTTACATTAGGGTTCACTCTTGGTATTGTACACTCTATGGGTGTGGACAAATATATAATGATGTGTGTCCACTATTATAGTATAATACATAGTATTTTCACTGCACTGAAAATCCATCTATTATTCATCCCATCCATCCTCTTCCCTAAACCGTGACAACCACTGATCTTTTCATTGTTTTCATATGCCTTTTTCAGGATGTCATGTAGTTGGAATCATACGGTATGTAGCCTTAGTTTCTGTATTCCCTTTATAGTCAGATAATTCATTTCTTGTGAGCACTGAATAATATCCCACTATCTGGACATATCACAGCTTATTTTTCCATTCACCTACTGAAGGACATTTTGTTGCTTCCAGGTTTTGGCAATTATAGATAAAGCTGTAGTACACAGCTATGTACAAGTTTTTATGTGGACATATATTTTCAGCTTATTTAGGTAAATAACAGGGAGCGTAATTGCTGGATCATATGGTAAGAGTATTTTTAATTTTGTGAGAAACTACCAAATTGTATTTCAGAATGGCTGTACATTTTGCATTCTGACCAGCAGTAAGTTCCTGTTTCTCTATATCCTTGTCGGCACTTATTGTTTTCCATTTTGGGGATTTTAGCCATTTATATCGTATTGTTTGAATTTGCAGTTCCCTAATGATGTAGATATTAAATGTCTTTTCATATGCTTATTAGCAGTCATATCTTCTTTGCTAAGATGTCATAATTGGTAATGTCTTTTGATCATTTTTTCCCTATTGTTGAGTTCTAAATGTTCTATCTTTTGGATAACAGTTCTTTATCAGGAATATCTTTTGCAAATATTTTTATCCCAGTCTGTAGTGTATCTTTTCATTCTCTTGACCTTTCTTGTTTTTTAATGTAGTCATTTACATCTATAAATTTCTCTAAGCAATATTTGGATTTCTTCTTTGACCTGCTGATTATTTAGGAGTGTGTGGTTTAATTTTAACATATTTGTAAATTTCCCAAATGCCGTTCTTTTATTGATTCTAATTTAATTCCATTGTGATCAAAGAACATACTTTGATATCTGTTCTTTTAAATGATTAAGGCTTGTTTTATGTTCTAGCAAGCTTTATCCTGGCAAATATTCCATGTACACTTAAGAAGAAGTGTATTCTGTTGGTGGTTGTGGTAGAGTGTGATATAAACATCTAGTTGACTCATAAATTTTTGAAATCTTCTGTTTCCTTGTTGATCTTTTACCTATTCATCATTAAAAGTGAGCTATTAAAGTCTAAGCTATTGTTGAATTGTCTGTTTCTCCAGTTCTGTCCATTTTTATTTTATTTTACACTCTATTGGTAGGTGCATAAATATTCCTAATTTGTTATGTTTTTCTGATGGACTCTCCCTTTTACTTATAAAATGTCCTTCTTTGTTTCTAGTAACAATTTTTGTCTTAAAGTTGATTTCAACTGATATCAGTGTGGCCACTTCCACTCTTTTATGTAAATTCTTAGATTACTGTCAATTTAATTTTTATTACAGCTTTGTTTTCTATTTCTGTATTTTATTGTTCTCAACTAAGCATTAATTCAAACTTCTGTGTAAAGTTGAAGATAACTAACAATACCCTCAAAAACTGGTTGTCAAATGTTAGGTGGCCTGTAAAGCTTAAAAGGAAAAGATATTCTTTAGGGATGATAGGAATGATTCCTGGGAGAAAACTTTCCTAGAGTATCTAGCAAATAAAATTAATAGTTATTACTATTTTATTTTATAATGTTTTCTTTTAATAATATTAACAGTGATATCAGTAGCTGTCACTTGCTAACAGACCCTGACTATTTGCCAGGCACTATGCTGATTGTATTAGCTCTCACAGTAGATATTGTCCTTATTCTACAGTTAAGGAAACAGACTTAGCATATTTTTTTAACGGAAGTGCATGGGTTTCTGGCACGTAAGGAGCCAGGATTTTAAATTGCTGAATTTTATGTTACTTGGAGTCAGTGAGTCAGTTATCAGGCCTTATATGGATAAGTAGTAGTTTCATATACCATAACAATAGACAGACTGGGAATTTGCATTAATTTGAGATAATGTTAATAAATTAC
The DNA here is from genome assembly GCF_055505025.1 of Bos grunniens. Classification (NCBI taxonomy): domain Eukaryota; kingdom Metazoa; phylum Chordata; class Mammalia; order Artiodactyla; family Bovidae; genus Bos; species Bos grunniens. Next base: position 14,160,980 of record NC_141190.1, read on the forward strand.
ATTTTGTATATGTAAACAAAGATTTTCTGTGATTTGATGCTATTGGAATCAAAGTATGTATTTTCCTTCCAGATAATACCTTTACATGGACCAAGATTCAAAGTAGGATATTTAATGAAAAGTCTTTTTACCATGTCCACCAACCACAATGCCACGTAAATTTCCTTCCTTGGCGGCAACCGCTGTTATGGGTCTCTGATGTTCCATTCCAAAGTGCTTCTCTTTTTCTTTCTTATCCTTTCTTCCCCTTCCTTCTCATTTCTCGTTCTCTCCCTTGTCTTTCTCTTTCTCTCACCATCCCATGCCTGCCTTCTTTTCCCCTTCCTCCCTAAACATACACACACACACACACACACACACGCACACAATCTATAAACATTAGGGTAGAATTAAAGAAACAAAAGCGATAGAGAAATATTCAGTGACTGGCAACTATGAAAACCATTTACATTCCTAGGTCTGAAGGTATAAGGCAGGGGATCTGTTAACAGAACTTGACAAGAGCTTTGGCTGCTCAACAGGACCTGTGCTGTTAGAGAAAGGCAGGCTGCATACAACCAAGGTGCCAGGGTGGGGAAATTGCCTTAACACTTTCACCACACTCTAATTTCCTAGCCATTCCACTCATTGTTTGAACACATGAGAAAGAAGTGGGCAAGGTTACCTAAAGGATGCAGTTTGTTTGGTCAGCTTCCCAATATACAAAGCAGGGTGGAGAAAGAGGAGGAGTAAACTTGGAGAGGCAAACAGAATATGGAGCACATGATTACATGGAGCACAACAGGCTTTAGACTAGTATACTATACGTCATGTTCTATGCTTGCTTTTTTTTTCTTAGCAATATATGGTAGATATTAGTGTATTAAGAGCTTTTATATTAGTGTTTAAAGAGCTTTTATATTAGTATATAAAGAGCTTTCTTTCTCTTTGTAGTTGTATAGTATTGTTACATAGATGTATGATTATATAACGAGGCTCCTAACGATGGACATACAGACTTTGTTGTATAATCTTTTACTACGACAAAAAGTGCTGTCATAAACAGCTGTGTAAAATAATTTTACATGTGCAAATATTTCTGTAAAATAACTTACTAGAGTGGAATAGCTGTAAGTCAAAGAGTATGTGCAGTTATAACATTAATAGATACCATCAAACTGGCTTTTGTAGAGATTATGTCTATTTAATCTTCCCAACAGTATATTGGAATGCCTGCTTTTTCATTGCCTTTGCCAACATGCTGCTATCAATATACAGAATTAATTATATCTGCTGCCTTAGCATTTATCAAAACTCAGCAGAATGTTCACTCGGGTATTTTTTTAATGATGAAATTTCATTTGCTGAGAAAGAATATATCATAAATACATATGAGGAATAATGACTAATAAACTGTCATTCATTTACCTATCCCTCAGGTTTAGAAATAAAATACCCTGGTGATTTCAACTTTTTATCATTAAGGACTGTTTTGTCTATAAGAATTTTTTTGTCTTATATATAATATAGATATGATAATATAGTTGCCCCTTGGTATCCATAGGAGGTTGGTTCCAGGACCCCTGCAGAAACCAAAATCGATGGGTGCTCAAGTCCCTTTTTAAAAAATGGCATGCTATGCTATGCTAAGTCACTTCAGTCGTGTCCTACTCTGTGCGACCCCATAGACGGCAGCCCACCAGGCTCCCCCGTCCCTGGGATTCTCCAGGCAAGAACACTGGAGTGGGTGCCATTTCCTACTCCAATGCATGAAAGTGAAAAGTGAAAGTGAAGTCACTTAGTCACGTCGGACTCTTAGCGACCCCATGGACTGCAGCCTACCAGGCTCCTCTGCCCATGGATTTTCCAGGCAAGAGCACTGGAGTGGGGAAAAATGGCATAGTATTTATATACAATTGATGTACATTCTACTATATTCTTTAGATCATCTCTAGATTACTCAAAATATCTAATACAAAATAAATGGTAAGTAAATAGTTGCCATTGTGCAGCAAATTTGAGTTTTGATTTGGGGAATTTTTTGCCCCAGATATTTTCCATGTGCAGATGGTTGAATACACAGATGCAGAACCCTTGGATATGGAGGGCCAACTCTAGAATGAAAATATAGTTACACCAGCTTTTTTAAAATTGATTTGTTGTTACTTTAGGACAATTTTTGATTTACAGAAAAGTTGCAAAGATAGTATGGAGAGCTTGCATATATACCATATGTAGTTTTCCTCTGTTATTAATACTTTATGTATTATGGTACATTTGTTATTCTGTTCAGTTCAGTCTCTCAGTCCGACTCTTTGTGACGCCATGAATCACAGCTCGCCAGGCCTCCCTGTCCATCACCAACTCCCAGAGTCTACTCAAACTCATCTCCATAGAGTCGGTGATGCCATCCAGCCATCTCATCCTCTGTCATCCCCTTCTCCTCCTGCCCCCAATCCCTCCCAGCATCAGAGTCTTTTCCAATGAGTCAGCTGTTCACATGAGGTGGCCAAAGTACTGGAGTTTCAGCTTTAGCATCATTCCTTCCAAAGAACACCCAGGACTGATCTCCTTTAGGATGGACTGGTTGGATCTCCTTGCAGTCCAAGGGACTCTCAAGAGTCTTCTCCAACATCACAGTTCAAAAGCATCAATTCTTCGGCGCTCAGCTTTCTTCACAGTCCAACTCTCACATCCATACATGACCACTGGAAAAACCATAGCCTTGACTAGACGGATCTTTGTTGGCAAAGTAATGTCTCTGCTTTTTAATATGCTATCTAATTGGTCATAACTCTCCTTCCAAGGAGTAAGCATCTTTTAATTTCATGGCTGCAATGACCATCTGCAGTGATTTTGTTATTAGGTTGGTACAAATGTAATTGTGGTTTAAAACTGTGAATTTTAAATCATTATAACTAGATTCAAACACATCTTTATTAATCAAAATAGGAGCCATTACAATCAACACATTTTTGCCAGTAAGAAACGTTTATTTCTGTAGTGTCCAACCACTGAGCTGGTCGTCACCAGCTATCATTGTTGTAAAATCCATTTTTCATCACGTTACAACCTAATTGAGAAAAGGCTTGTTGTTGTTGCATAGAATAAGAGAAGATGACTCTTCAGAACAATTTTTTTTTTTTAATTTTCAGTCAGCTCATGAGGCACCCACTTACTGAGCTTTTTCTCCTTTCCAGTTTGCTTCAAATACCGAACGACTGTAGAGTGGTCACCATTGAGTTCTTCGGCAACTTCTCGTGTAGTTTTAAGAGGCTCAGCTTCAGTGATGCTCTCAGTTGGTCATTGTCAACTTCTGATGGCTGGCCACTACACTCTTCATCTTCAAGGCTCTCGATCTCTCTTTTTGAACCACCACTGCACTGTACATTCTTTAGCAGTTCCTGGGCCAAATGTGTTGATGTTGGGAGTGGTCTCTGCTGGTTTACAACCCATTTTGAACTCAAATAAGAAAATCGCTTGAATTTGCTTTTTGTCTAACATTATTTCCATAGTCTAAAATAAACATACACAGCAAGTAATAAGTCATTAGCAAGAAAAACAAAGTGAGATATGCACATTAAAATGATGTATAATATAACCACATTTATATAAGAATGTATTCTAATATCAAATGGCAAAGTTCAACAGTGCAAAACTGCAGCTACTTTTGCACCAACCTAATAAAATTAATGCACCAGTACTGCTATTACTATTAACTGAAGCCCATACTTTATTCAGGTTTTCTTAATTTTTCCCTAATGTCTGTATTCTGTTCCAGGATCCTGTTCAGGAAATTACATTACATTTAATCATGTCTCCTTAATGCTCCTCTTGACTGTAACCGTTTCTCAGACTTTCCTTGTTTTTGGTGACCTTGACAGTTTTGAGGAATACTGATTACATGTTTTATATAATATCCCAGTCAGGATCTATCTCATGTTTTTCCATCATCTACTGGGGTTATGATATGACTTTTAGGGTACAAGACCACAGAGATGAAGTACCATTTTCATCATGTTACCTGGCACTTACTATCAATGTTACCTATCACCTGTGATACTGACCTTGATCATCTCAGTAAGGTTGTGTTTGTCAGGTTTATTCACTGAAAAGTTACTGTTTTTCCCGCTCTCATGCCAGTTTTTTGTTTTGTTTTTTTTATGTTGTTGCATTTGCTTATCTTCTCTCATCCTTTTATTTTCAACTCTTCTGAATTCTTTTTTACACTTACTGTGATACTCATATAGTTGGATTTTTACTACCAAATTTAATGCATTCTATTTCTCGTTTTTTCTCTTTTCCCCTTTAGTTGATCATCATCTGGATTGAAATGGTTTTTCCTCTCATACTAAATTTTCCCCTGTACCTGTTATTAAGTTTTATGTCTTACTTTCCTTGTAAGTGACTATCTTTGAAAAGTCTTAGCTTTGTCTCTTCAAATATTGCTTCTCCCCCATTCTCTCTGTTCTCATATTCTAGAACTCTGATGAGAGTTCTGTTAGACATTTTATTTTTCATGTCTCTTCTGTGTTTTTCATCTTTTGGTCTCTGTTGTAGCATTATAATTTCTTCGTAACAGTTACCCTTTTCTCAGATTCTTTCTTGAGCAGTGTCTGATCGGGGGGAGGTGCGGTTCCCACTATAAGTTCTAATTGTTTCTTAAATGTACCTGATCATTTTTTTAATAGTCTCTCACTTCTTGTTCCTTTAGAATTATTTGTTATTTTATTATTTTTTTATGATCAGATTGATAGTTCCATTATTTAGCCTTTGGTAGCCTGATTTGTTTTCTTCTGGCTCTGATCCCATGATGCTTTATTTCTCTTAAGAGGGAACTGTATATTTGTAGGCTATGCATATCCTGAAGGTGAAGAAACTCTAGACTGATTTGCATTTGCTGTTGGTAGATGCCAAGGGATGTTGCTAATATGGGATCACTTTAATATGAGTTTGGGTTTTCTCCCATAGCACAGACAGATTTCTAACCTGAAATCAGCATGCTAATTGACTATGTTTACAAATTCTTAGAAGAAACTCTCCTCCTCGTTGTACTTTCCATCTTTTGAAAATAAGACAAAGTTTTCTTTGTTGGCTCATTTTATTGTCCTGTGGATTTTTTTTCTAGCTTATTACCCTTTCTTCAGGGTTTATATAACCCTTTTGAGGGTTTGAGGGTAAACTCTGGCTTTGTATGGACCCAAGACATAGTGTGACTTGTAAAACTGAGTATTTTACCTTTCCTTATAATTTTTTCATTGAATAAAAAGATCATCTGTCATCAAGAATTTCCCATTTGGGGGTTTTGTTATTACCCATACCAAGAATATGTCAGTAATATATTGCTTTATTCCTTGCATTTCTTATATACTGGTTAGATCTCATTGATGGGATTGCTGTGATTTTTTTTTTTTTTCCAAGAATATTTCATAGATGTTTCTGTGTACTTCTTTTATATCACAACATGAGGTACATATGTGTAGTTGTCTTTCAAAGAGGAAACTTTATAACTGATACTTCCAAAATACAAAGGATCTTAACACATTATTAACCGGGGGATTTTTACAGAAACTAATGCCTGTGACCAATGGTTTGTTATGTAAGTAAATATAGAAACATCTCTGGTCAATAACCTTCAGGTAACAAGACATATTAATACATCTCTGGTCAATAATGTGTTAAGAAAGTACTGTGAGCAGCTGTATGCCAACAAATTGGATAAACTAAAAGTAAAGATAAATTCCTAGAACCACAAAACGTACAAAAAATGAATCATGAAAAATAAAAAATGTGAACAGACCAATAAAAAGTAAGGAGATTATAAAGCTCCCAACAAAGAAAAGACCAGGACTAGATGGTTTCACTGATGAATTCTTTACAGAAGAATTAGTACCAATCCTTCTCAAACTCTTTAAAATTAAAGAGGAGGGATTCCCAAACTCATTTTATGAAGCCAGCATTACCCTGATACCAAAGCCAGATACAGACACTTTAAGAAAACTACAAGCCAATATCCTTGATCAATACAGATGTAAAAATTCACAACAAAATATTAACAAACCAAATTCAACAGCATTTTGAAAGATCGTACACCATGATCAAGTGGGATTTATCCCTGAGGTGTAAGGATGTTTCAGTATCTGCATATCAATCAGTGTGGTATACCACATTAATAGAATGAAAGATAAAATCTTTGTATCTCAGTGGATGCAGAAAAGTATTTGACAGAATCCAACATCCTTTCATGATAAAAACTCCCAACAAATTGGGTATAAAAGGGTGGAAAGTGAAAGTGAAGTCGCTCAGTCGTGTCTGACTCGTTGTGACCCCCATGGACTGTAGCCTGCCAGTCTGCTCTGTCCATGGGATTTTCCAGGCAAGAATACTGGAGTGGATTGCCATTTCCTTCTCCAGGAGATCTTCCCGACCCAGGGATTGAACTCAGGTCTTCTGCATTGTAGGCAGACGCTTTACCATCTGAGCCACCAGGGAAGTAGAAGGGTGTACCTCAACATAATAAAAGCTGTATTTGACAAACCCACAGCTAATATCATACGCAACATACCCACTAATATCAGGATCAAGAAGGGTGTCTGTGCTCACCACTTCTATTTAACATAATACTAGAAGTCCTACCCAGAACAGTTAGTCAAGAAAAAGAAATAAAGACATCTGAATTGAAAAGAAAGAAGTAAGCCCACTTGCTGCAGCTGCTGAAGCCCGTGCACCACAGAAGAAGCCACTGCAATGAGAAGCCTGTGCACTGCGACTAGAGAGTAGCCCCACTCGCCGCAGCTGCAGAAAAGCCCACACGGCAGTGAAGACCCAGCACAGCCAAAGATGATTTAAAATTTTTGTTGTAAGTCTCCATTTCAAAAAATAAAGAAGACACAAATGAGTGGGAAGCTATCTCTTGTTCATGGATTGGAACAATTAATACTGTTAAAATGTCCATACTACCCAAAGCCATCTGTATTGTCAATGTAATCCCTTCAGGTTCAAGGGCATTTTTCACAGAAGTAGAGAAATTAATCCTAAAACTGTATGGAAATTCAAAAGATCGTAAATAGCCAAAGCAGTCCTGAGAAAGAAGAACAGAGCAGGTGGCATCATATTTACTGATTTAAACTTTATTACAAAGCTATTGTAAAGCAACATGGTAACTCAAAATGGATTAGAGATTCAATTTCTTTTTTTGTCTTCACTGGCTCTTCACTGCAGCATGTGGACTTACTTGCTCCATGGCATTGTAGGATCTTAGTTCCCCAACCAGGGATCAAACCCATGTCCCCTGCATTGGAAGATGGATTCTTAACCTCTGGACCACCAGGGAAGTTCCTAGAGATTTAAATTTAAGACCAGAAAGTGTGAAAGTTCAAGAATAAAACATCAGAAAGTTTCCTTGACATTGGTCTTGGCAATTATTTTTTTGAATAATTGGATATCCACTATATCATTATAATTATTTGTTGGATAATTATTTTTTGGATTTTTTCTTCATAAGCAACAAACAAAAATAAAGCAAATTGGACTATATCAAACAGATTTCTCCACAGCAAAAAGAAACAGCAAAATAAAAAGATAAACCATGGAATGAGAAAATATTTGTAAACAATCCTAAAGCATCTATCTGATAGGGGATTACTATCCAAAATATATAAGAAATTCATAGAACTCAATGTATGTATGTGTGCATGGTTAGTCACGTCTGACTCTTTGCAACCCTTTGGACTGTAGTCCACCAGGTTCCTCTGTCCATGAGGTTTTTCAGGCAAGAATACTGGATTGGATTGCTACTTCCCCTTCCAGGGGACATTCCCAACCCAGGGATTGAACCCGCATCTCATACATTACAGGCAGATTTTTTACCCTCTGAGCCATCAGGGAAGCCCCCATACAACTCAACATCCAAAAACAAAACCCACATACAATCTGATTTAAAAATGGATGAAGATCTTGAAAATTTTCCGTATAAGACACACAAATGGTCAACTGATGTATGAAAAGATACTCAGCATTACTAATCATCAGGGAAATGAAATGTGAGTGTTGCTTCATGCCTGTGAGAATGACTTAACAAAAAGACAACAAATGTTAACAAGGTTGTGGAGAAAAGGACAGTGTGTGCACTGTTTGCGGGAATATAAATTGGTACAGCCACTATGGAAAACTATGGAGATTACTAAAAAATATATATTCTTTTAACTATCATGTGATCCAGCAATCCCACTTCTGAGTATGTATCTGAAGGAATTAAATCACTGTGTGGAAGAGATAACCTACACCCCCACATTCACTGCAGCATTCTTCACAATAGCCAAGATATGGAAGCAGCCTAAAAGTCCATCAACAGATGGTGAAGAAAACGTGTGTGTGTGTATGCAGTAGAATATTCAGCCATTTAAGAAAAAAAAGGAAATGCTGCTTTTGCAACAACATGGCTGGATCTTAAGGTCATTGTGTTAAGCAAAATAAGTCAGAGAAAGAAAATACTATATGTTCTCACTCAGATGTGGACTCTAAAATACCCAAATTCAGATAGAATTGTTGGGACTGGTGGTTGGGAAATAATGGGAGATATGGTCAAGGGGTACAAATTTCCATTTAAAAGCTGAATCATGGCAACCCACTCCAGTGTTCTTGCCTGGAGAATCCCAGGGACGGGGGAGCCTGGTGGGCTGCCGTCTCTGGGGTCACACAGAGTCGGATATGACTGAAGCGATTTAGCAGCAGCAGCAGCAGCAGCCCTTCCTTACAAGAAATGCTGAAGAGAAGTCTTCATGCTGAAAGGATGATAATTAGTAACATGAAAACATATGACCATATATTTTCAACAGATTGCTAAAGTAAATATGTAGTCAAATTCAGAATGCTCTAATATTGTAACATGGTAGAGTGTTAAATACTTAACTCTATGCTATGCTATGCTAAGTTGCTTCAGTCGTGTCTGACTCTGTGTGACCCCATAGACGGCAGCCCACCAGGCTCCCCCGTCCCTGGTATAAAGTGTAAAAGACAATTCCTAAATAAATACACAATATTTAAAAAGATAAACTGTAACATCAAAAACATAAAAGGGGAGTAAAGGATAGAGTTTTGTATGCAATCAAAGTTAAGCTGTTACCAGCATAAGATAGACTGTAACATTTATATTTTATGTAAGCCTCATGGTAACCATGTAGTAGAAACCTAAACTGGATTCACAAAAGATAAGAAGAAGACAATCAAAGCATACCAATACAGAAAACCATTCATTTACAAAGGAAGGCAGCAAGAGCAGAAGAAAGGAACATAGCAACTACAGAACAACCAGGAAACAACTGATAAGATGGCATATATAAGTTCTTAACCTATTAATGACCTCTTTTTCACACGGTCAGCCTTTCAGATCTAAATATTATTATTATTATACTTATTTTGTGCTGTGCTGTGCTGTGCTGTATGTGGGATCTTAGTTCCCTGACCAGGGATCAAACCCCTGCTGGACTGCCAGGGAAGTCCCTCAGATACAAATATTAGACCAGCTATAAACATCTATTGAACTTCAGCTATGTGCTTAGAACTGAGAAGAGACCTGGACATAGGGCTTAGAGCAAGCACTGGAGTAGCTAATAACTTTAATTTGTGGTTGAAATTTTTAAAGAGAATACTTTCTCGGAATATGCTAGTGACCTAACAAAAGTAAATGCCAATAGAACTAACCAATGGTTTATTTTTCTAAGATGAGTATTTAAAAACTAAGAGGCAGTAGAGAAACCTAAATGAATACATAACTCACCTGATTTATTTTTAACATATTTAGTTGCTAAAATTAAAATGTCATCTGGACTATTTTACCCAAGAACTTAGCCCAGAAAAAAAAATAAAAGCTGAATCAGTTCTAAGGATCAATGTATGGTATGGTGACATAATTTATTATATATGTTATATATTTATTATATATGTCATATATTTATTATATATGACATTTATTATATAAATGAAGGTTAAGAGAGTAGATCATAAGTGTTACCACCGCAAAAATGTTAATTATGCAAGAGGATTGAGGTTTTAACTAACCTTATTGTGGTAATCATTTCTCAACATATATTATCAAAGTGTTGCATTCTAAACCTTCAACTTGTATATGTTATGTGTCAGTAATATCTCAGTAAAGCTGGAAAAAATGTGTAGTTGTCTTTTTTTTTTTTGATAAGACTGATCAGTGGACACAGGTGTTATCACCTGATCCATCCAGTAGTGTTCCCTGTCAGCTTCCACCTACTGGTTTTAGCATTGACTGATAATTTTTTCATTCACTGCCTCTAGATCTATTATTTCATTAGATGGTACAGAAGAATGATATTGTAATTCTCGTTTTTTGTGTGTTTGTTAGCTGAGAATACTTATTAAAGATGAACTGAGAAAGGATTGCTAAGTCAGAGTGTGAACCGCACATAGACTTTGCTGGATATTACCCAATTCCCCTCGATAGGAACGGTACCATTTTACATGGACCAGCAATGGGTGAGTCTACCTGTTCACCTAGAGCTCTGCCAATAGATTGGCTAATGTTTTAGTTTGTCAGTATAATCTATTAGATAAGGAAAGTTTTATTTCACAGTTTTAACTTAACATTTCTTTATGAATGAGGTGGCTAAACCATTGGAAAGCAAAAAAGAATGCTTTTGAAACAGGGTACTAAATATACATTAAATATATTTTCCTCAAATTTAAAGAAGTTTTTCATGGCTTCAATTTAATGAGAATTTTACATTTTTAATGTTTTTCTAAGCTATCAGTTACTCTCTAAGAATAGTCTGTACTGTTTCCTCTAACCACACAGCCCTCTATTAATAAATCCAAGCCATTTACACCTGACTGCTCTCATAAAATATATTGTTGTCTTATTGCATTACTTGAAAACCAGTTTAGACTTAAGAATTCAAGTACTTTCTTCATATAAATATAATTAAGAGTTTCTGGTAATATTTACACTTGGCTATTAGAGAAGTGTTTATTTTTACTTTGCTTTATATCTAAACTCCTATGGATGATCAAAATGACAGAATTTAAAAACCAAAATCCTACTCCATAATGATTCAGTCTTTGAGTACCTTCTAGTTTTAAAGTTTGTAGTTAGCTGTCTCATTACATCTTCTTTGGCCCTCATTCATATACCCTCTTATGAAGCAGATGACTAGTATACCTTCAAAGTAAGGATTTCTTGTATTTATTGCTGGACCACTTCTAGTCTTGTTCCCTAAGATTTAAATATAAATTTGTTTTAATAAGTATCTTCCAACAGGATAAACCTTTTTGGATGTACCCTCTGTATAAATACAGGTAGCTAAGTATAGGTCCAAAACACAATTACAGAATCTTAACATTTTTTTGACATAATTACTAATTATAGTCTAGTGTCTTCTCTTTCTCCATTCCCAGATTTCTTGGCTCCATGAATTAATTTCCCTCTTCCTCCTTGTCCTAGACCTTTAGGCAAAAAAGATCTGTCCTTTATTTCTTACCTAAGATTTTCCTGAAACAGTCTATTTTTATACCAGAGCCTTATTCCATAAATTTTTCCTCAAACATCTGTCTTGGATTATACCTCTATTCCAGAGTTCTGTTATACTTAGTATGCCATTTTTGAAAGAACTAATACCTGACATTATTACAGTGTAACATTATGTCCTGTATTGAGTTTTATATGCATTAATTTTTCAGAAAAACTCTGAAGTAGATATTATTTTCATTATCATTACATATGTAGAAATTAAGGTCCAGAGATAGCATTTTGTCATACTTCACACAGTAGACCTACTGAATCCACACCCAACTTGTTCTTTTGCCTCCTAAGGAGCCTACTGTGAGTTTCTCATATAAAGGGGAAAAGAAAATGAAACAGTAATGTCAGGTTGACCTTCCTTGGGGTATGATTACCTGAATTTTATGATAACCTTTTGTTATTCTCTAGAAAGTAGTTTTTCTTATTAATAAAACTATATTCCCATCATGGATAATTTTTAAAATATATGTATGTTTAAAGAAGAAAAAAGAATATGTAATAGTTCCTTGGCACATATGCAGTGTGTGCATAATTAATATTACCATCTGTTTTTATGTATTAATGATAATTGGTAGTGGTCTTTCTTTTATCATGACTTAACTTTTTCAACTTTTAAGTTTGAAATTCAAAGAATAATCCTTCAGGCATGGTTTCTCCTGAAAGCAGACCAAACATTTTTTCTCTAATTAGGTTTAATATTTATCATTTTTAACTCATCTCTCTTTTATGTTAAGCTGCTTTAATATAGAGATAAAGACTGATGCTTTCTCTCTTTTTTTATACTTACTTTGGATACAAAATCTTGTGGATTCTATTCTGGCTTATTCTGACTTTAAATATTCTTAGTTTTCCTAAAAGATTGTATTCATTTTAGCATGTCTCTCACCAGAGGCTTCCTACCTGTTGTGTCATGTTTTCAAAGATCTGGCCAACTTTCTATCAGTTAACTCTTGATAGCATACTAGCTTTTTAAAAAATATATAAACCCTTTGAATACAATCTTTTATCTCTAGTTAGAAGGTCTTTTAACATAGACTTTTCATATCAAAGACTTCAAGGTCAAGATTCACTTCTGTTGATTACTAAATACATACATACATACAAAACTCTTTGTATCCTTATCCTCTCTATAATCTTAAAATTTTGTTGACATGTATCTGTATAGTTTGTATGATACTATCTTAAATTTTTCAGTTTTCTATTAAGTTTTCTAGTTGTTTAATGTGTATTTATTGTTTGTCCCTAACTAGATTGTAGCTCCTTGGAGGCAGAGGCTAGTATATTAAATTTTGTTTACGTTTTAATGCATAGTAAAATTCTATGTGTACAATAGGTGCTTAATAAGTACTTAGTAGTTGACTTTATAGCCCTCATATATTCTATGGGCTATTCTATTCTAATGAGGAAAAATTGAAGCTTTCCCTTGGCACAAACTACGTACTTTGAACTACTTTGATGGTCTTTAGTTACTTTTCTTGGTCATACACTATATATATTCACACACACCTATACACACACACACACTGAGACATGGTACTCATCTCCTTTGACTCTGAATCTTTTATTCAGTGTTGCTTATTTTGAGGGATTTGGGGTCAATTATTATTAGTTTGGTTCAATAAATAATTGTCCAAAACATAACCCTTCTGTTTACAATCTAATGACTAACTTCTTGTTATTAGGCAAAGTAACTTACAGCCTGAGTTTGCAGGATGTTTGTTTTTACATTAAAAAAATAGTAACAGCTCACCCTACAAGCAGAGCAATTAAAGATGAAACTTACATAAGCTTGTCTGAGGCTCTTAGACCTAGCCTCTGGTCTGTTAGTGTTGGAAACAGATGAACACTAGAGAAAGAGTTATAGCTCTTTACTATTCCATCAAAATTCCCACGTATTTTAACTCTTAGTTGAATTGGTGGTTGTGATATTAAGTTGTTTCTTAACAATGGATAGAGTCAAATACTTGCCACAGAGTGCTGCAGCTAGCCTCCTGTGCCATTGCATTCTAGTGCCCTGTAGAAACAGGCCAAAGTGCCCTGATGTACTGCCAAGTACCATGTGCTGAAGATAGCTGGAGCTTAGGGAGTCCCTGAGAGTGCTACCAGTCATCATTAAAGAGCATTTTTTAAGCACCTATCTGTACATGGTTCTATCCTAGGCACTGTACAAAACGAGTTAAACAGACATGGCCCCTGCCCCCTGGGAGTTTTCAATCTAAGATGATGCTGACATGGACAGACATAAAGGATACTGAGACAACTGAACAAACATTGAACGAGAACATAAAGTACTAACACTATGCACAAGCAAAGGGGTAAGTGCACTTGTGGGGTAGTGTGTAAAGGCAGCTTCATGAAACATGACCAGGGCAGGGTAGAGCAGTCAGTCCACTTCTATCAGGTGAGCTTAGTTTTCATTGGGAAGTTGGATTTTCACACAGATTTAATCAAAGCAGGGGCAGTAATTCCGGAAATAGTGTGCAAGGAAAGAAGTTTAGAACTATATTGTTAAGACTCCTGGTGGCCTCCAAAATCTGCAATTCTGGATACTTCTGAACCTGAGAGTGGGGTTGATAATTTGGCTTAGCATTGGCATTTGAGTTGGATCTGGATCAAAGCTAATTCTCTGCAATCTCTCTTATAAATTTGGCTACTTAATAGAAACCTTGGAGTTCATGGAAGCTGTTCCCTTCTCAGGAGCTTATAAAAGGTTACCTTGTGAAGCATTAAATTATGTTTTGTGTTAGGAACTTTAGCACTCTGGCAGCTTTTAGAAATCATTTTTCAAGAATTGGTCAGAGATGTTTTTGAGGATACCTTTCTTCCCCAAGAAAGGGCCTGGGAATTCTGGGTATGACTGTAAACAGTGCCGGGAGATTTTGAACACTATTACCTGTCCTTCAGTCATTAATTCATAAATTTAATAACCATGCATACATAGATTTGAATTTAAATCACAACACAACAATTACAAAGATCTACAACAATTACAAAGATCTACTTTTGCAGTGTCTGCCAGATAAGACTGATTATTTCTTTTCAGTAGACATGGACTTAAGAGTTTCCCCAGTAGTTCTGAGCTCACTGTTGGATGTCACTCAAATCTGAAATGTGAAAATCTGAACTTACCCAAAACATTAGGTATAGTTATTTTCTTTACAAAAGCTTTACAGCTTTATTGTACAAAAGAATTCACAATAGATTTTCTTTTAATTCCATGTTTCCCTAGCGACCTTTTATTCAACAATTAAATTGTTGAATTTTCAAAACTTGTATTTATATATAGCTTCTCCAATTGCCATTCCTTGGGTAAATACAGTACTGTTGGAAACATAAGTGATGAAGCCAACTGAGGTATTAAAAATTCATTAATGCCTTCTTAAAATACTAAAACTTTTTTATGCCTTTACATATTTAACTTGTGATTTACATTTAGTCATACTTCTTCCTCTCCATTAGAATTGAGGTTTTCAAGGACAAGAGTCCTGGCTTTCCTCATTTCCTGCAACTGTTTGCACTGTAATCTTAACAATGAGAACATCTATTGACTGTTACAGTTTTCCTTTTATGACCTGAAGTCATGGCACAGTAACACATGATAAGCTTCCTAATAGGAAAAGTAGTATTGAGGGACTGCATCCGGAGGATTTTGGTGATTATTCTTATTCATCAAATAAGATATTCCTAGATAATCTTTAGCTGTCAGAAATAAATGCCTGGCAGTTTAGATTTCTGTGGTAATGTTTATCACTAGGCGTTTATTCTCCTTTAAAATACTAAACTAATCTTGGACTAGTCTGCCTGAAAGAGACTTGAGAGGTTTAGGCAAAAAAAAACTTAAGACAAAAGCCTAGACAGAATTTTGTCAGAAAAACTGGAAATAGGAATTATAAAATGCAGCTAGTGTCTTCATTTAATCCAGCGTATCTGTTGCATATGACACAAGGGATGAGTAAAAAATTTCCAGAAGGAAGTATGAGGATTTGTTTGTTTAGTTTGTACAGAAAGAATTCATATCTAATGATTCAGAAGAAAATTGAAAACCGAGCTTATTGTGTTGAAACCTTCTGAGATATTTAAAGGAAAGAATTCAGACATCTCTATACTGTCCATGTCCATAACAGATAAAATTGGTAGTGATGGATTACTTTTTAGGAACTGTGTTTTCATCTAAATGACCTATTTCTTTGCTCCATCAGTAGATCTTTCCAAGCACCCTTTTTGAAAAGATAGGGCATGGGAGAAGGTCAGTTGGAAGCAGATAAAATACCTTCTCTTCTAATACATTCTGATTGTGACTATGTAGAAAATAAGTCTCATCACTTGGGCTTCATACAAAATAATGAAAAGGAAGACCTAGAGATTTTCATATCATAGTTTAAAATAAGTACCTCAGTAGAAAGTTAAGCAAATTTTTGAGAATCATAGGCATTTGGGATTCATCAATAAGCAAAATAAAAAGGTTGCTTTCACTTTGGATCTTGTATTCTAGTTCAGGAGCCAGAACACTTTTTCTGTTAAAAAAAAAAACAGTAAATACATCTGACCCTTAAACAGTGTACGGGGAAGGGTTGCCAACCCTCTGTGTGGTCAAAAGTCCACATATAAACTTACAGTCATCTATCCACAGCTCCTCCATATCCCTCCGAATCCAGAGTCAACCAATAGAGGGTTATATAGAACTGTAGTATTTGCTGTTGAAAAAAATCTTAGTGGATCCATGCAGTTCAAACTCGTGTTGTTCAAGAGTCAACTAACTGTATTGTAGGCTTTGCATGTCACCATGTTGCAATAAAACATTATTTACAAAAACAGCAAGGTGGATTCAGCCCATGGGTCATAGTTTCTCAGCCCCTATTCTAGTAGGTGGAAACAATAAGGAAATTAGAGTATGTTAAGTGATAGATGCTTTGGGAAAAAGAAAAGTAGAGCTGAGTAATCAAATACGGAGTATGATGAAGTAGAAGTTCACAGGATGGGCCTCACTGAGGCCAAGAAAAAGAGGAACCAGGAAAGGAGACTGAAAAATTAGTGACTGGTGAAATAGAAAGAAAACAAAGAGACGGTGAAGTCCTGGAGATGATATGAAGAACCATATATTGGGAAAAGGGGAACATCTGTCAGATGTTGGTGGTAGGCCAAATAAGAGGAAGGCTGAGATTAGACCACTGGATTTAGCTGTGTGTAACTTGTCAGTGACCTTGAGGAGCAATTTTGATGGAGTGAGTTCAAGAGAGGATTGAAGGAGAAAAAATGGAAACTGGAAAGTCTTTTGAGTAACTTTGCTGTAAACAGAGCAAATAAATGGAGCAGTGGGAGAAAGGATCGAGAAAAGAGGTGGTTTGTTTTTTTAAGTAAAAGAAATAATGACATGTTTGATGACAATAATCCAATAAAGGGTAGGGGAGAAATGCTGTAGGAGGGAAGGAGTGAATTGCTGGAGCCACGTCTTTGAGTTGGTGAGGGGATGGGATCTAGAGTGAAGGGACTGACTTCAGATAGGGTAGTTGTTATGTTGGTAGGTGGAAATGTGCTGTAAAGAGTCTGTAGTTGTTCCCTTGTGGTTTCAATTTTCTGATTAAAGAATTATCAGAGAATATGAAAGCTGAAGTTTTGAGGTTTCATATATACCCATTGGCTTTAACTTTTGGTACTAGCATTTCAGGGATCTTTGAAGACTCACTAAAATTTTTTTTTATTGCGCCTTCTGAGGGAATTACAAACTTAACCCAGCAAATTTGTGTTTTAAGGGTTAAACCCTACATTATGAGATTAATGATACGTGTAATGTGTCACACTGTGCCTGCTGTCATGTAGAATGTAGAGTCAGTATGCACTGCACTAGGCTTATTTTTTTTTCTCTTTGGTCCCAAAAGATAACTTGTCATGATTTTAGACATTATGTAAGTTAGACTTTGACAGTAGTAAGTTTATATGCTGAGTTTAAATCATAGGTCCCTTTGACATCACTCCTGGTGTCCTTTCTTCTTCACAATATGGTCCCTCTGTACACAGTGATGAGTGATATTACTGGCTCCAAAAATCAAGAACTATAAATTAGAGCTCCGTAGACGGATACTTGTTCTTGTAGTGATTTTATCATCATATTGCTATGTGGATTTCTTCGTACACTGAAAAATATATTGGCTTTGTATACAGCATCCTCTTATAGATTGCAAGCCCTCAGGGGTAGATACAGCTCTTAAACATTTCTGAGAAAAGGTCTTAAGTACATTGTACATAGAGAGCATTCAACAAATATGATTACTAAGTCAATATTTCTATGATACCTTAGTTAAACTTAGATATTCAGTTCTTTAGGCCTTGCTCTAAATCAGTTCTGAGGCTTTTCTGCTAGTCTAGGAGATTCTGGAGCTAAATTATATCAGGCTTAATGGCAGTTATTATACTTCCTCCAAGTGTAGTTATTCCAGACAACTGCCAGAGGAGGTAGTAACCAAAGTTCACTTAGTAAACACATAATAGAAGTATAATTGGCACATCCAGCTGTTAGAATGCCACAAAAAGTGGCATGATCATTACAAGTTGTTTGTTAGAGAATAACGCTCAACTAAATTGTATATCAAAGTAAAATAGAGTTGTGTAACTACAGGAAAATAGCCTTGGTTACCTTCACACACTATCAAGGAAATAGTACGTGAAGTCAAAAAAGTGACACTCTTACCAAGTGCTATAGAATCTAACTGTGGCCAGGAACTGTTTATGGAGAACAGGTAGAAATGCTATGTCATTCTATAGTCTTCAGTGTCATTAAGAGAAACGAGAACTATTTTCCTTTATAAAAAGCAGCTGTGTTTGAGGCTTTAATTTTAGGTTTACTAGGTTTACTATTCGGAGAAGGCAATGGCACCCCACTCCAGTACTCTTGCCTGGAAAATCCCATGGATTGGAGGAGCCTGGTAGGCTGCAGTCCATGGGGTCACTAAGAGTCGGACACGACTGAGCGACTTCACTTTCACTTTTCCCTTTCATGCATTGGAGAAGGAAATGGCAACCCACTCCAGTGTTCTTGCCTGGAGAATCCCAGGGACGGGGGAGCCTGGTGGGCTGCCGTCTATGGGGTCCCACAGAGTCGGACACGACTGAAGCGACTTAGCAGCAGCAGCAGCAGGTTTACTATTAAAGATAAAAATTTTAAGAGGCTCTTTGCTAGGGTTTAGGAAGTGAAACTTAGCTATTCATGCAAATGACTGAGAAATTCTAAATCTGTTAAATCTAGGTTCCCATTATATTTGTAACATTTATAACTGTTATAATAAAAGTTATTTCTAAAGCATCAGTGCATTCAACTTCATAAAAATATTTTGTATCTGTGGATACTGAACAGGTCTTTTTTAAAAATCTGTCTTTTGTTGAAACTTTGTTTTCTTTATATTATAGGTCCAGTTGTTTACGTCTTGGATCTTGCAGATAGACTGATCTCAAAAGCCTGTCCATTTGCTGCAGCAGGAATAATGGTTGGCTCCATCTATTGGACAGCTGTGACTTACGGAGCGGTGACAGTGATGCAGGTTCACTTTTATTCTGTCAGATGATGTTACTTTTGATGTGAAGATCTATTAAATAGATTTTTGTTAGAAGTTTTAAAAATTATTATTTTGACCAAGTAATAATATTCTCATGGCTTAAAAATAAGAAAATATATAAAAAGCTCTCTAGGGGAAAGTTTTCTTACTCCTGTCCTTCACTTACCCAGGTTCCCCTCTCCCCAGGTAGCCACTGCCTAACCCAAACCTTCTTCCAGACTTTATTTGTGCATATGTAAGAAAAAAATATGTTCTCCCACACACACTATTCTTTGCCTCGCAAAAGAAAACATTAGAGCTGAATCCCTCTTTTTCCAAAAACAGTGAATTTTACAGATCTTTTCACAAAGTATGGAGAAATCTGAATAGCATTGTTTGTATAGAATTTCAACAGTTCAACAACCAGTCTCTTGTTAATCAGTCATTTAGTTACTTCTGGTTTTTTGCTATTACAAAATAATGCTACAATCATTGTTGATAGAAATTAGAGACTTAAATATCAAGATTTACTTAGTCCCAAACCCTTGACTCTTCTCTCTTTATACCTTTTCCATAAAGATTTCTACCTGTCTTACCCATGAGTTTTGTGTTCAGATTTATGTCTTTCATCTTAATATTTTCATAAAATCAGTCCTGTAACAGCAGCATGGCCTTTCTCCTTAAATGACTTCTTATGACTTCCCACTCAGTATTATTGAAATCAAACTTGTCTTTTCCTCAGTTTGAAGCCTAAATTTATTCCCTGTTATAATATCCTATGTCTTTGATCCCTACAGTTATTTTTCCATCAACTCAATAAATAGCCTACATTCTTAGGATTACCTTTATTTTTAACTCTTTCTGTTTGGACTTGCTGACCAAGTCCAAGCAGTTTCTATTTTGATATGTCTTAACATCTGTGGCTTCCTTTCCACTGTCTTTAATGCCTCCCACCCCACCCCCATCATACCTGGATGGCTAGCGGAGCCTCTTGTTTTCTTTAACTTCATTCTGTCAATCCAACCAATCTGCCTCTAGTGTAGAACCCCCACAGGATTGACTGTTCTTAATTATGTTACATTTAATTATCTTTAATGCTAAGAAGACCTTTTAGTTCATCACTGTTCCATCCTACTGTTTAAAAGTAGGGTTCTATAGGAGGTGCTTTAAAGGATCAAGCCGTAATTAAAACTCTTAGCTTTTAAGCTTTGATTAACTGTAGGCCTAGCTGACTATGGATACTAGCCTACAGTTTCTCTAAACCTACAATTCCATAGGCCTTGATTTTATATATGGATAAGAAATTCTTAGCAAAGGCATTCTATTATTCCTGAATCTAACCTCAAAATTTAAGTCTTGAAAATAATCTCTTTTTCCATCTTAGGGCATAAAACCAGAATGTACATGATTCTACACAAGGTTTGCTGGTTTCGTTTTGACCAAAGTTAAATCAGCCCCATTGCTTAATTCAGCTTTCATTTATTACCCTTGACTCTGACCTGTGATAGCAGGTAGTATGACACTGCAGATGTTATACTATCCTAGTTCCTTAACATTTGTTTGTACACTTGTTTGAGTTGATTGTCTGTCACCTCCAAAAGATGTCTCTTTAGTTCACTTTTTATTTCCCAGCACCGAGTTCTGTATCTGGCACATAATCAGTATTCAGTTGAATGAATGCATGTGAGTATGCATGTAATGGTCAGCCTCAACTTAATGCACAAAGCATGCCTCTTGAGCACACATGGGAAAATGGACTTTTCTCACTATTTGCCCTATTTCCTTTTTTATTTCCTCATCCTTAGACACCTTTAGAAGATTTTTACTGATACCCATGAGTAATAAATTTTCCTTTACTATATATAGTCCATACCTGAATACACACTCTGCTTTATATTTTTAAAACCTAAATTCTAAAAAAAAACCCTAACCCAACAAAGGAATTTTTTAGTTTTCTGAATTTATTTGCTAACACTCCAGAAGTATTTAAATCACATTTAGTTATAAAATGATCATAATGTTGAAAATAATAAAATGATATAAAAAATGGTGTCATGGAGCAAGCATTATAGGTAAGGACAGTCTGGGCTAATCCACTTTGCCCTCAATGTGTGGGATATGTGTTTATGAAATATTGTGAACCAGACTAATTCACTTTAGGGCAGCTCTACCTGGAGACACAGAAGATTATTAGATACTGACACCATGGGTTTTGACCATGTGGAAGAGGCTGGTCCCTACTCTTCAGTGTTACATCTTGGTTAAATAAATCAGTCATGTACAAAAGTCTGGGCTGACGCTTTAATAATGCCCATTTTGGTCCGCTCCACGTGGTTTCATAAACTATTTCTACCTGAATCAGATCTGTTGCCGAGAATTTCAGTTTGCCCTGATCATTGTCAGCTTCCTTATTTCACATCTTGAAATCCACCTTAAAAACAAATCTGCTATAATAGCTGACATAAAGGACATCTCATTTTAAAAAAAAAGATCCCATTTACTTTTTTTCATGAGTTTGTTTTCCCAAGTAAATGTTGTCTGTAGGGCTTTCAGTCTTCCCTACCTTCTTTCTTCCCTCCTCTCCTTGCGTTTCCTTCCTTTTCCCTTATCCTTCTCAGAGATATAAACAGATAAAGATATAGATTGTCTGTATCAACAGTTCTTTCTTCACAGTTTAATCCTCAAGTGTATACAGAAAAACTATATAGAATCCTTCATAATACTGTCCTCATATCAACCTATGACATCCGAATGACCTCAAACCCTGAAATTCTGAAATAGTCTCCCCTGTCATAACTGCCAAGAATAATCCCTCAGAGAAATATATTTAATTTGTGAGCAGTTGGGACTTTTGGCTAAAGGAAGGTCATTTGAGACCTGTGAAAGAGAATCCAGGGACGTATTCTAGTTAAAAGTAACACTCACCAACAGAATGGCCATGTTGAGAGACATGTAAAGTCAAGACTGGAGCAAGTAAAAAGAATTCTACCAGGACGGCAAGTGTGGAGATTCACAGATGAGAATTAATCATGTCCTTCTTGCCTTCTCAGATCTTAAAACAACTGAGAAATTACCCCAAGACCCAGATGAGAGGAAAAGGATTGTTTTAGCTTTACAACCTGATACAAAGGCACCCTTGGGTTCCTGGATTAGAAAAAGTGACTGGAACCTATAGCCAAAATTGGACCTCCTATTGCATTCCCTCAAATCTAGACCTTGGAATTGCATTTTTGAGTTTGGTATGTAGAGCCGGCATTTAGCCAGCCAGAGAAATTACACTCAATCCCAATGAGCAGGGAGAAAGCCAAAGAGAAATGAGGTTTCAGGCCATCTCCTGAAGACTAGTCCCACCCCTTGGCTGGCTGTGCTTACCTCCTGGTAGGAAGAGCAGGAAAACAGATGCTCTTGGGAAGATACATGAGAACCTAAAATTATAACCCGAGCTAACCAAATTAAACAAGAGGAACATAAGCAAGAAGCAGAAATCCCCTTCCCTCCATTGACATGTAATCAATGTGGGTTTTAAATCTTTTATTCCAATTTAATATGAAACAGCTTTGGTTTATTTTTTTTTAACTTTTTGTTTCTAAATTTAGTAGTTTTCTCTAAAATGAATTGCACTCAAGAATGTAACCCTTCATTAGACAAAGCAATGATTGGAGCAAACCCTGTCTGTTTCTCAGGTTGTAGGCCATAAAGAAGGTCTGGATGTTATGGAGAGAGCTGATCCTTTATTCCTTTTAATTGGACTTCCTACTATTCCTGTCATGCTGATACTAGGCAAGATGATTCGCTGGGAGGACTATGTGCTTAGACTCTGGCGCAAATACTCAAATAAACTACAAATTTTGAACAGTATATTCCCAGGTAAGGCCCTAAATTATGGTGGTACTGAACATACCAAATTAATCTTGTGGACGAATCCTACCATGCAAAGATATTTTAGCTTCTGATTTATTAGCACTAATACCCTCCATCTTTTTCTCTAGGGATTGGTTGTCCTGTTCCTCGAATTCCAGCTGAGGCTAATCCTTTAGCAGATCATGTCTCTGCCACCCGAATTTTGTGTGGAGCCCTTGTTTTTCCTACTATTGCGACAATAGTTGGTAAACTAATGTTCAGTAGTGTTAACTCTAATTTACAAAGGACAATCTTGGTAAGATGGTTTTAATACTACTTTTTTCAAGTGACTATACAAAGAAAATGCACTATATATTTGTTTAAAAAAAAAAAAAGAATGGGACTATATAAATATTTATACTATTTTGCTCTGTGCCTTAAGCCTCTATTTGATCCCCACTGTCATCCAACAGCAACAAAAAGAGGATCCACTATATTAGCTCTGGTCTTCTGGAACTATGCTGTGGGTGATTTCTCTCCTCAGTTAGGCACAAATCATCACTCCCAAAAGATACTGGTGAAGAGCTTCTGCTGTAGGGTCAGACTGCCCAGTTCAACTCCTATCAGAGACATTGCCTTGCTGAGAAACCTAAATAAAATTGCTTGACTTCTCTGTGCTTGTAAAATGGAAATAGTCGTGGTAGCTACCTCAGAATTATTATGAGGGTTAAATGAGATCATACATTTGAAATGTTAGCACAGAGTAATAAATAAGCCTTTATGTTGTTTGATGTCATTATTATTATTCCCACTTCTCTCTGGAGGTAGCCTGCATATAATGCCTGAGCATTAGAACTAAGTAGAAGGAAGATTACTCAGAGATGATAGAGGCATATCTGACCTGTTGGGCTTCCCGGTGGTTCAGATGGTAAAGAATCTGCCTTTAGAATCTCCACAGTGCAAGAGACCTGGGTTTGATCCCTGGGTCAGGAAGATCCCCTGGAGAAGAAAATGGCAACCCACTCCAGTATTCTTGTCTGGAGAATTCCATGGACAGAGGTCCACGGGGTCGCAAAGAGTTGAACATATCTGAGCAACTGACACTCACTTTTTTCACTGACATATTACCTGCAGTGTCTGTCTCCCTAGCTCACTGTCTGATTAAAAAAAAGAAAAAGAGTACTGTTTCATTTGCAGCTATCTGAATTAGCAACAATGACAATGTCGTTTGTGATATAAGTAAAATGATTTTTATTTTACATAAATTGCATTATAAAAAGCTAATTTTTCTTTTTATTTTAGGGTGGAATTGCTTTTGTTGCCATTAAAGGAGCATTCAAGGTTTACTTCAAACAGCAGCAATATTTACGTCAGGCACACCGCAAAATCCTAAATTACCCAGAGCAAGAAGAAGCATAAAACTGCGACTTCTTGTTGTTCTGCAGTCCTCCCATTCTTAGGAGTCTGTTGTGTTCTGATTCCATCATTGATGCACAGTAATGGAGACTTGTAATAAGCTGCTGCTCTCATATTTTTAAGAAATACAATAAAGCACTTAGGGCAGGGGAAACCCTCTCAGTAATCACGGAACCTAAGGATATGATTTGTTTTCCTTGTTTTGTATGTACTTCTTTCATGGCGGTCATCTGAACCATTATCTTAGCATGGTGAACCTGAGTTTTGTTCATATTTTCCTCAAGACAGAAATGTAAAGATCAAACTGTGCAAATATTTAAAAATACACATGCTGTTTTATTCAAATGCCTCTTTTGTACATGTTCATGTTCAGTGTTTTCTTAGAATTAGCAACTCAATGAAGGTACTGTGAGGATTTTTCTCACTGGCATAATTTGATTACAAGCTAAGCAGAAGTATATGTTAATATGAGGAAATGTAAATTAGTTATAAATAATTAACAAACCAAAAATGTATGTAAACATTCTAATGATTATCTGAACAAATGCAATTTTGTTGTGTTTTTCTTAACCCATGTGATGTCCTCCAAAATGTGTAGGGTAAAAATTCACAGGGCTTCCAGATCACTTTTTCACTATTAAATTTTATTTATATAATGTTGACATCTCATAGTTCATGATGTAATTTTGACTCATGCAGTCTTAATTACTGTGTGCATGCGTGTGTGTGTGTGTGTGAGAGAGAGAGACAGACAAACTGACACAGAGACACAGACATCAGGTCCTTCCATCACTGGAGAAAGTTTTTTAATTCATATTTCTAGAAAATAGAACTGACAGTTTATAGTAGTTTGAGCACAGAGAACGATTTGCAGAAAATCAATAGTTATTTTACTCTCCTCTCTCATCGATTCAGTTATTCAGGTATTTGTTGGTCACCTCCTGCTTGCCCAGGCATTATGCAAAGTGCTATGTGGGATACAGTGGTGAACACAACAGACTTGGTTCCTGCTTTTATGTAGTTTACAGTCTAATTTCAACAGACAGAAAACCAGCAGTGAGTAAACCAAGGTGAGGCCTTGAGCTCTTTGTTTTTATACCAGTGAGGAATAATTATGAAAACAAGAAGTCTTGAGCAAATATTAAGGTCATTGTTTTTGTGAGATTATTATGAGGAAAAAAAAATACTAATGTTTTTAAATTTAAATTGCTTGTCATATTGAGGAGGCTAGCACCTTAATAATCACTGTATAACTAGTTTTATATTCATTTTTCAAAAGCAGTTATTTAAGCTGTTCGGTAGTGGCCCTTTTAATGTTCAGCAATCTGAATGGTCTTGGAGTTATTTTCAGGAATTAATATTAAATTTTTTAAAGATAGTTCCAAAAACCCTATTTATTTTCTAATTCACAGTATCTAATGCATGACAATATGAATGTTCCCCCTTACCGATTAAGTGGCCACTTTTCTTTAGGATTGTAGCAAATATAGATTGAGCTTTGTTAGATTGCAATGATGTATGCTAATTTAGTAATTTAAGACTGGTACCTTTCTATAGTATGAATGTCTTAATTTTGAGTAATAACATGAAATTTATGTGAATGACTATTGAACATTCAAAGTTGTATTTACTTAGGAAGGGGATATTTGAATGACAGCCTTATTAAGAACCCTGCTACAGTTCTGAAGGGGAAATATAAAAATCTGTGATTAAATGTAAAAAATAGCAGATTATTAGCTATAATTATAAAATATATTGGCTTTTCTTTAATTTTTGATATGAAAAGACTGGATATTTCCTGCATAATTTTGTTATATAGAACAGCTTTTAGCAGACTTTACTAAAGTTATACAAGCACATAGTTCTCCATTTAATACTATATGCCCAAAATGGGGGAGTAACTGCTTGGGTTTGTTTGGCATCAGGGCTTGTGAGGCCAGAGGAGCAACTCTAATCCTTTGGGGGTAGGGAGAAGAAGTTTCTAGGGCTCTGGGGGGAATTGCAAGTGCCTGGGGACTGGAGGAGCCTCAGCCTCGGGATGGAAAATTTGGAAATCTTAGCTCAAGAAGTACCGTGTACCAGCCTCTTCAGAAAGTGGCCCACACCACCCTGAAGCAACAAAATTGTAGGCCAACTAAAGTTGGGTGGACCTGGGTTGAAATCCTAATTCTGCTTTTAATAATTATAGGTATGACTTGGATCAAGCAACTTACCTCTCAGCCACGGTGTTCTTCATCTCTGAAATATGAGTAATACTTTATTTCAGAAGACTGTTTCTAGGATTAACTGAAATTAAAGGAACAGAGGCACTTTAACTAAGGTCAGAATAGCCCCTGCAGAGTAGCAGTGTCTCAGTTGCTGAACTCTAGGAAGAGGGAATGAGGTGGTAAGAGAAACACCAGGGGACAGACTAAAGGAATGCTCTAGACTTTGGGGGTGGGTGGGTATATTTGTGTTTTCCAATTTATTTTCACATTGCTTTACTGTGTTATTTCTATAAATGTTAATGTTTTAAACCTCTTTTATAAAATTCAGTGACAACTAGTAGAATTCTCTTGTTTGCAGAAATTAACTTATCTCAAAAGTGCAGAAAATATTGTTCATCATTACATGATTATCAAATGACTGTGAAGAATATAAAATTAAACTGAGTGACTTAATTAGTCACTGCCTTGCTAACTGTGCTGTAATTTTTTTAAATGTCTTGTTTTTAACATAGACTATCTCAACACTGGCTGGATTAGGTTAAATAAAGAATTTTTATGTTCTCTAGGTGTACTTTGTCTGTTGAACAACTTCCAAAACATAATTTGTTTATTCCAAACCTACTTAATTCTTTTTAAATCATAGTAATTGAGATACTAGTGATATTTGCTCTTAATACAAGTAATCTGTATTTTTTGAGAACTATAAAGAAATTTATCTTAATTTTATAAACAAACCAGCCTAAATTCCAAGTATGCTCTAATTTTTAAAATGAAACCCCCCTCACCCACCCTCAGAGCCACTTGGACCATATATGATTAGATGAGATCTGTGGGTGGTCTTATGCCATGAAGACTAGAATCTTCTAGAATGAGTACATCAGATACTCCCCTCCATAGGAATTGTGTCTAAATCACTTCACTGCCACCATCTGAGAGACAGACTAGCCAAGAAACTTCAGAGAGTCAGTCCTGGATGCATATTCTAGTTGATAATTAATGAATTGTAGGGTAAATTACCTTTCAGATTATCTCATCAATAAGGTGAAGATTATAAAACCTATCTCCCAGGTTATTGTGAGAATTAAGTGAGAACACTTTGATACGCAGAGAAACTAAATCTATGCCAATTTGTTGTTCAGTCGCTCAGTAGTGTCCGACTCTGCGACCGCATGGACTGCAGCAGGCCAGGCTTCCCTGTCCTTCACTGTCTCCTGGAGTTTGCTCAAATTCATATTCATTGAGTCAGTGATGCCATCCAACTATCTCATCCTCTGCCATCTCCTCCTCCTGCCTTCAATCTTTCCCAGCATCAGGGTGTTTTCCAGCGAGTCCGCTTTTCCCATCAGGTGGCCAAAGTGTTGGATCTTCACTTCTTCATCAGTCCTTCCAATGAATATTAGGACTGATTTCCTTTAGGATTGACTGGCTTGATCTCTTTGCCAATTGTGCCAATTTAGAGAGTTTTTTGCCTATAACCTTTCTTTGGTTCCCTGGGATCTCAAGGTTGCCTCTTCTCTGCTACCTGCCACCCACATACCCATTAGAAATGGTGGAGTGATGAAATGTCTTGTTTAATTGCCTTCCTGGAACAAAGAGCAAGGGGAAGAGATGTGTTTGCAGCTGAATGTAAAAGACTCTGGCAGAGGCTTGACTGTTCTGGTCAACCCCATGTGGATTTATCTTACTGCTAACAGCCTACCCAAGTTTACTGTATGTCAACATATCCTGCTTCACCGGATGTTTGTTGAGCACCTGTATGAACTAGGCACTATCTTGGGGTAAATGAGAAATAAACCTGCTTTGAGATGTTTTAAGAGTCTATACTACAGATCTTACTTTGTCTTATGATACCACCTCCACAAGAATGTGAGATCCGTTTTGGGGCAGGGGGAGGTGTTTGTTTTTAGTTTTGTTTATTCCACAATTAACAGCATTTATGAGCCACTGTTGAATACTTTGAAACCTTAGAAGATGTACTGTCCTTAAATATACATCAGTCAGGGTCCAGTCAGGAAGTAGACATCAAACCAGTTATTTGAGCAGGGTGAATTGTCTGTTAACAAGTGGGAAGTAAATGGCTTCCCTTGTATTTCAGATGGTAAAGAATCTGCCGCCAATGCAGGAGACCAGGGTTTGATCCCTGGGTCAGGAAGATCCCCTGGAAAAGGTAATAGAAACCTACTCTAGTATTCTTGCCTGGTAAATCCCATGGACAGAGGAGCCTGGTGGTCACAAAATACTCAAAGAGGAAAAAAGAACTTAAAAGTGGCAGGGCAATAAAAACCCCAGGGGGGAAAAAAAAGAGCCACTGCCTCTAGGCTGAATAAGAATGTACAGTAAGGTAACTAAGCACCCCTCCCCACTCCTGCATGGCTGAGACTCAGGCCTCTTTGAAGAAGGCATTGGTGGGGAGGGCGGGGAACTGTATCAGGAGCAGTGGAGGAGCTTGCCAGAGGGCAGGCTGGAGTTGGTTGGTGGGGCAGGTGAGGCCTGAAAGTCACAACCTGACTTCCGCACAGGCTGCTGTGCTCAGCCATGTCTGACTCTCTGACCCATGCACTGTAGCCCACCAAGCTCCTCTGTCCATGGGATTCTCCAAGCAAGAATACTGGAGTGGGTTGTGACTTT
Source organism: Bos grunniens (assembly GCF_055505025.1). Lineage (NCBI taxonomy): Eukaryota > Metazoa > Chordata > Mammalia > Artiodactyla > Bovidae > Bos > Bos grunniens. Next base: position 14,190,124 of record NC_141190.1, read on the forward strand.
CTTCTCCAGAGGATTCTTCCCTATCCAGGGATCAAACCCTCATCTCCTGCATTGACAGGTGGATTCTTTACCACTGAACCACCTGAAAGCCCAAACTCATATAGAACTAATTTCACTTACATATAAAATCTTGAATCAATAAACAAAACTCAATTTTTTTAATAATCACAATATATCATCAGATTATAAAATATATATAAAGTATATTGAAATATATAAAAAGGTATTCAGTTTGATTCATAGTATTGTTTCCTTGGTGGCTCAGACTAAAGAATCTGCCTGAAATGCAGGAGACCTGGGTTCAATCCCTGGGTTGGGAAGATCACCTGCGAAGGGAATAGCAACAACCCACTCTAGTATTCTTGCCTGGAGAATTCCATGAACAGAGGAGCCTGGTGGGCTACAGTCTGTGGGGTCGCAAAGAATCGGATATGACTGAGCGACTAACAGACACGCAATAAGTATCCAAATTAAAACAATAATGAGGGTTAATATCATTACATATGACACAAGTACAGTGTATACAAACAGCTCATACAACTCAATATCAAAAAACAAGCAACCAAATAAAACATGGACAGAAGACCTAAATAGGTATTTCTTCAAAAAAGACAACACACAGATGATCAACAGGCAGATGAAAAAATGCTCAGCATTGCTAATTATTAGAGAAACATAAAACCACAATGAGGTATCACCTCACACTGGTCAGAATGGCTATCATCAGAAAGTCTACAAATGATACATGCTGGAGAGGGTGCAGAGAAAAGGGAACCTTCCGACACTGTTGGTGGGGATGTAAATTGGTACCGGCACTGTGGAAAACAGTATGGAGGTTCCTTAAAAAACTAAAACTAGAGCTACCATATAATCCAGCAATGCCACTCCTGAGCAAATATCCAAAAAAAGATAAAAACTAATTCAAAAAAACACTGCACCCCAATGTTCATAGCAGCACTATTTACAATAGCCATGACATGGAAAAAATCCAAATGCCCAAAAACAGATGACTGGTTTAAGAAGATGTGGTAGAGCCTAGACGTTATCATACTAAGTGAAGTTGTCAAAGACAAACATACCATTTATATGTAGAATCTTATAAAATAACACGAATGAACTTAATTACAAAACAAATATGCTCACAGACACAGAAAACAAACAGCTATCATTGTGCTCGTTTCAGCAGAACATATACCAGAAAACAAACTAATGGTTATCAAAGAGGAAAGACAGGGAAGGATGAATTAGCAATTTGGCATTAACAGATGCACAATATATAAATTACTAGGTAGATAACAATAAGGACCTACTGTAAGCACAGGGAACTATATTCAATATCTTGTAATAATCTATTATAAAGAACCTGTAAATATATATATATATATGGATGTATAACTGAATCACTTTGCTATACACCTGAAACATTGTAAATCATCTATACTTCAATTTAAAAAAAAAGATATAGTATGTTTCAGTACTTCATTCCTTTTTATGGCTAAATAGTAATCCATTGTACAGATAAAATCACATATGGCTTATCCATTCTCCCACTGATAGACATTTGGGCCTTTTCTCTTTTGAACCTACTCCAATTGTGTTTTTACCCATGACATCCCGCACTTCACCAAAACTACTCTAATCAAGGTCACCAATTATCTCATTGCTAAATCCAGTGATCAATCCAATGGTCACTTCATTTAATTTATATAAAGTATTTGACAGTCTTAGCTTCAGTCTTAAAACAATTTGGGGGGTTTTTTTGGCCACATCTCACAGCATGTGGGATCTTAGTCCCCCAACCAGGGATCAGACCCACACCTCCAGCAATGTAAGCACAGAGTCTTAACCACTGGACTGTCAGGGAAGTTGCAAAAACAATTTTTTTCCATTTGGCTTTGGGGTACCACAATCCTGATTCTCTTCCTACCTCACTGACTGCTCATTTCCAGTCTCTTTCATTAAATCTAATTTATCTCCAACATTTGAAGAGCCCCAGGGCTCAGTCTTGAACTTTTTTCATTTACATTCCCTAAGTGAACTCATCCAGACTTCTGACCATCCATCACGTGATCTACCAATAGCAATATGGTAATAATTCCCAAATTTGTATCTCCAGCCCAAATTACACCCATAAATTTCCAACAGGTATTTCCTATTCAATATCTTCAAATAGGTGGAGATACTGAATATATATAATATATATATGAATATATTATGTATATACAACATACAGGGCTTCCCATGTCTAGTGGTAAAGAACCCATGTGACAGTGCAGGAGACATAAGAGATGCAGGTTCAATCCCTGGGCTAGGAAGATCCCCTGGAGGACATGGCAACTGACTCCAGTATTCTTGCCTGGAGAATCCAATGGATAGAGGAGCCTGGCAGGCTACAGTCCATAGGATTGCAAAGAGTTACACAACTGAAGCGCCTGAGTACGCATGTATAGAATATATATGAATATATACATAATTCGAGATGGTATCACGGAGAGAGGAGGGTGAGGAAGACATGTGAGTGGAGCCAACTTGAAAATGAATCCTCCAACCCCAGCCTGCCCCAGCCCTGCCCCAGTTAACGCCATGTGGATCACAGACAAATTACTTGGCTAAACACTTCCTGCCTGAATTCCTGACACATGAAATTGCCAGTAAAGCTAAATGAAGTGATCTGTTATGCAACAACAAATAACTGAGACGCACAGGGACAACCATTAGATACTGGTGTGAGGCATCTTAGAGGGTGGACCTCGAGTATTCCTGGCTCAGCCGTTAAGGACATCCCTACGGTGAGGAGGCATAAAGGTCCCTCACCCTGAAGCCAACACACTTTGGAGCTATTCAGCTCCTCTTGCCCTAATGCCATGTCCACCAGACAACTCTCTGTTGCCCACAGAGACCAGACTAAAGGAGATGCTCCCTGCATCTTTGGAGTCCTATCCTGGCCTTGATGGCATCCATGGTGAATTAATAAAACAATCCCTTCATCTTTCCCTGCTGCTTAGTCACTAGGTGAGAATGTGCTGATTATGAGGGCACAGGTATTCTAGTTTATCCGCATGAGAACTGTAATTCTCACCATAACTTAAGAAATGGGCATTCTACTATCTGCCTACTTGTGAAAACTTTTCAGTTAACTGGTCTTCAAGGACAGAGGAGAGCAAGTGCTTGAGTCTTCAGGGCAGAAGAGGGACAATCTCGACTGTTTTTTGTTTAGATGACTCACCTGTGAGCCGATTCCAGTTGTACTTGTTTTCTATTTATCTACACTCTTTATTCTACCCAGTTAGCAGATGAGAACATGGAGGGTAAGTGCCCTAAATGGTCTCCTCTCTTCTCTCTGCCTACTCTATTTGTTCATTCTTCAAGACTGTGACATCTCCCACATGTCAGTGATTTTATGTGAGGTTTTTTGGGTTTAATTTTATAAAGTAAAATAAACAATTTTAAAGGTAACAACACAGTGGGCCTTTATACACATAACTTATTGAAAAGAAATCTACATGTAAGTCAACCCACAAAGTTCAAGCCCATGTTGTTCAAGGATCAACTGTATTCTCCTGTATGACCACATCAACTCCATACAGAACATTTCTGTCTCCTGAGAAAATGCCCTCTTCCCATTTAAGACATCCCTCACAAGAGACAAACATATTCTGACATCTGTCAATAGTCTCTAATTTTAGCCATACTGGTGGGTATACAGTAATAGTATCTCATCACCGTGATGTAGTTCTTAACAAAGGTTGTTGAGGTTCAACCAAATGTGCTACCTCAGCCCTCAGACTGCTATAAAAGAGTGTTAGTAACTGGCAAGAATTTGAGGGTTTGGGCTGAATAATCAAGCAACCCCAACTTTGAGTTATTTGGATAGTGATAATTCAAATCATAATTCTATTTCCTCACATATACATAGAAATGTATTACTATACATATAATTAAAGGCCTATAGTTATATTACTGAATCAGAAAAGATAAGCATTCATAGCCAACAGTGCATTTCATTTATTCCGCCAGATAACTGCTGTATGACTACCCTGTATGCAACAGCAATGGATGAAATAAAACAGGAGTCCTGCCCTCATGGAGCTCGCAGTCTATTTGTATAAGAAAGCTCTTACTTCTAGTTCATAGAGCCATTCATTTAATCTACCCGATTTCTAAGAGGCTGTGAAGGCTTCGCTGTACCCTGTTCTTCAGCAGCACCTGCTTGTCATCATTTGTTTGGCTGTGTAATTCCATTTCAGTTCAGTTCAGTCGCTCAGTCATGTCCGACTCTTTTCGAGCTCATGAATTGCAGCACGCCAGGCCTCCCTGTCCATCACCAATTCCCGGAGTTCACTCAGACTCATGTCCATCGAGTCAGTGATGCCATCCAGCCATCTCATTTTTCTTCTTCTTACAGTAATTAATCAAGACCGTAAACTTTCATGCAAAATTTTAACCAGTTTGACATCCCTCTTTTTCTGAGGTATTAATGATGGTTATTTCTTTTCAAAGCTTCTCACCAAAGTACTCTCTATAGCTCCAAAAAGTGCTTTTTTAAATTGTGGTTAGAAATAAAACAACTTAGCCTCCCTGGTGGCTCAGAGGGTAAAGAATCTGCCTGCAAATTAGGAGACCAGGTTTTAATCCCTGGATCAGGAAGATCCGCTGGAGAAGGGGATGGCTACCGATTAGTAATCTTGCCTGGAAAATCCCACGGACAGAGGAGCCTGGTGGGCTACAGTCCATGGGGTCTCAAAGAGTCGGACATGACTGAGTGACTCACTTTCTTCAACCTCAAAATGAGTTCTTAATAGCCGAAGCTGACTCATATTTATAAAAGTTTTTCTCTTTTCATACATTACACACCAGTGCTATGTTTATCATTTTCAACAAACGCAATTTAAACAATTTTACAATTCCTCTGAGAAATCTCTAGGATGATTTTTCATGCAGTAGTAGATAATGAGCTCCAGTGATCTTATGGGCTTCCGCAAGGCTCAACGGTTAATAAAAGAAATAGGAATAGACCCTGGTCAGTGCATCTCTTTTGCAGCTTCTACAGATACGGAATTCTAGGGGAGGGGGACATTTAGATACCCCATGGTCCACAGGAGTCTTCTCTACAGTTCCAGGAATTACTGAGCTGTCAAAAAGTAGAAGGCATGAAGTGCTGCTGCCAAGGACCAACTTCTATTAACATCTTATTTGCCTAAAGCCTTGGTGAGAACAACTGCATTGAATTTGACCTGACAATTCTAGGTCCTTTGATTAAAAATTAAAATTTCCAGGACTTTCCTGGTGGTCCAGTGGCTAAATGGACACTGCACTCCCCATGCAGGGGGCGTGGGTGTGATCCTTAGTCAGGAACTAGATCCTACATCCTGCAAATAAGAGTTCACTTGCTGCAACTAAAGACCCACATGCAGCAACACTGCAACTAAGACCTGTGCACCCAAATAAATAATTCTTTATTAAAATTTTCAAGTCCTTCTATTCATATGCAGTTTTTTCATACCTGAAAATCCATCTCCCTACCTACCTCTCTAGCAGCACTGTGAGCCTTGCAGGATGTTAGCTCCCCAACAAGAAAGCAACCTCGGGCCATGGCAGTGAAAGCACCGAGTCCTAACCACTGGACCTCCAGGGACTCCCATGAAGATCTATTAAATTTCATTTTCATTTTCATCAAAGTGACACCAAAAGTAAACACTAAATCTCCAAATTTCACTCCCTGAGATACAGCCTCAACAATTTCAGGTACTTCCCCGAGCATCTATCTATATATTTCCAAATAATACATTTCCACAGTCATTTCTTGTTTTACCCTTTTTTTCCCCCACCATTATCTATTGCTTTCTCACTCTACTGTGTAGGAATTAGCTCTCTCAAAAGGCCAGCAAACTTATTTTCCCATCTCCCCATTTCTCCAACATGTAGTTATGTCACAGTATTAGGAAACTGCTTAATGTTGAAGCCACACCTTTTTTCCTATTATCTCTTCATTTTTCCCTCTAGGTCACAATTAGCTTCTTTTTTAAAAAATCTGATTAATCCTGTATGTTTTTATGAAAAAATTTTCCCCAATCCAATACTATCGACCACATAACTATCAATAGTATTTTGCATTCTAATATATTAGTTCCATTTTTTTCTAGATACTTTTCTCCTGAAGCCTTTTGTCTTCCTGCTCCAAACTGTAGGACTTGCTGACTAGGTTTGTCATGACCGAAATCACAGGACTTCAGTTCTCTTCCTTGTTGACAGAGCTGCCTCAGTTTGTGCCTAGCTGATGGGGCAAATCGAGAAACCAGTTCCAGATCGGGAAAGAAGTACATCAAGGCTGTATATTGTCACCCTGCTTATTTAACTTATATGCAGAATACATCATGAGAAATGCTGGACTGGAAGAAGCACAAGCTGGAATCAAGATTGCTGGGAGAAATATCAATAACCTCAAATATGCAGATGACACCACCCTTACAGCAGAAAGCGAAGAACTAGAGAGCCTCTTCATGAAAGTGAAAGAGGATAGTGAAAAATTTGGCTTAACACTCAACATTCAGACAATTAAGATCATGGCATCGAGTCCCATCACTTTATGGCAAATAGATGGGGAAACAATGGAAAAAGTGACACACTTTATTTGCTTGGACTCCAAAATCACTGCAGATGGTGACTGCAGCCATGAAACTGAAAGATGCTTACTCCTTGGAAGAATAGCTATGAACATCCCAGACAGCATGTGAAAAAGCAGAGACATTACTTTGCCAACAAGGGTCTGTCTAGTCAAAGCTATGGTTTTTCCAGTCATCATGTATGGATGTGAGAGTTGGACTATAAAGAAAGCTGAGCGCTGAAGAATTGAAGCTTTTGAACTGTGGTGTTGAAGAAGACTCTTGAGAGTCCCTTGGACTGCAAGGAGATCCAACCAGTCCATCCTAAAGGAAATCAGTCCTGAATATTCATTGGAAGGACTGATGCTGAAGCTGAAACTCCAATACTTTGGCCACCTGATGTGAAGAACTGGCTCATTTGAAAAGACCTTGATGCTGGGGAAGACTGAAGGCAAGAGAAGGGGATGGATAAGATGGTTGGATGGCATCACCAACTCAACGGACATGAGTTTGGGTAAACTCTGGGACTTGGGGATGGACACGGAGGCCTGACGTGATGCAGTCCATGGAGTCACAAAAAGTCGGACACGACTGAGGACTGAAATGATGGGGCAAAGTAGAAGCCCAGTCCACCCTTGGCTTAACCAGCTGGGTGTTCTGGCAGCTGCATCTGCCCAGAGGGGATATTTTTTTCCTAATTTATCCTTACAAAAGGGGGATTGTTCTCTAGTTCACATGAAATCTCCATTGAGGCAGTCCTGATACTGGATTCCTTTTTCCTTTTCTGATCTTATTTCTTTTTTTTTTTTGACAATGAAACTAACATTTCCTTTTAATTAATTTATATAATTATTAATAGTTTATATAATAAAAATAATATCACCTTTTGAGTTCTTAAAATATGCCAAGCATTAAACTGGTTGTGTTACATATGTTATCATAGTCAGTCTTCATAAACAATTCTTTTAACTAGTATTAGCATTCACATTTCATCAAGGAAGTTATTTTCAGAATCTCAGAAGTAGTAATTAGAGGGGGCAGAATAATAGCAAATGAAGCAACTGACAAACAACTAATCTCAAAAATATACAAGCAACTCTTACAGCTCAACTCCAGAAAAATAAACGACCCAATCAAAAAATGGGCCAAAGAACTAAATAGACATTTCTCCAAAGAAGACATACAGATGGCTAACAAACACATGAAAAGATGCTCAACATCACTCATTATCAGAGAAATGCAAATCAAAACCACTATGAGGTACCATTTCACACCAGTCAGAATGGCTGCGATCCAAAAGTCTACAAATAATAAATGCTGGAGAGGGTGTGGAGAAAAGGGAACTCTCTTACACTGTTGGTGGGAATGCAAACTAGTACAGCCACTATGGAGAACAGTGTGGAGATTCCTTAAAAAACTGGAAATAGAACTGCCTTATGATCCAGCAATCCCACTGCTGGGCATACACACTGAGGAAACCAGAAGGGAAAGAGACACGTGTACCCCAATGTTCATCGCAGCACTGTTTATAATAGCCAGGACATGGAAGCAACCTAGATGTCCATCAGCAGATGAATGGATAAGAAAGCTGTGGTACATATACACAATGGAGTATTACTCAGCCATTAAAAAGAATACATTTGAATCAGTTCTAATGAGGTGGATGAAACTGGAGCCTATTATACAGAGTGAAGTAAGCCAGAAGGAAAAACATAAATACAGTATACTAACGCATATATATAGAATTTAGAAAGATGGTAACAATAACCCAGTGTACGAGACAGCAAAAGAGACACTGATGTATAGAACAGTCTAATGGACTCTGTGGGAGAGGGAGAGGGTGGGAAGATTTGGGAGAATGACATTGAAACATGTAAAATATCATGTAAGAAATGAGTTGCCAGTCCAGGTTCGATACACAATACTGGATGCTTGGGGCTGGTGCACTGGGACGACCCAGAGGGATGATATGGGGAGGGAGGAGGGAGGAGGGTTCAGGATGGGGAACACATGTATACCTGTGGCGGATTCATTTTGATATTTGGCAAAACTAATACAATTATGTAAAGTTTAAAAATAAAATAAAATTAAAAAACAAAAAACAAAAACAAAACAAAAATGATGATCATTACATAAAATTCTCTAGTCATCTCTCCCAGACATCCAAAGTGGAACTTATGATCCAGGAGATAATGATTTCAGACAAAGTGATCTTATTTCTTCTTTTATCTTTTGTTTCGGTCTTTCTTTCTCTCCCTCTCTCTGAATACATACTCTTGCACAAAGTTTTTTTGAAACTTGGTAGGTTTTATTTTTTTAATATTTACTTATTTGTGGCTGCATCGGGTCTTATTTAGGTATGTGGGATCTTTCACTGTGGCATGTGGGCTCCAGAGCGTGCGGGCTTAGTAGCTGTGGGGCTCAGGTTCAGTAGCCCCGCAACATGTGGGATTAGCTCCCCTGACCAGGATGGAACTTGCATCTCCTGCGTTGGAAGGTGAATTCTTAACCCCTGGACTACTGTGGAAGTTTCAAAACTTTGTATGTTTTAAGATATATTCTGCTCTTACACTTGACTGAAAGAATTCTGGCTCAGAAATGATTTTCCTCCATGTGAATAAGTGATAAAACATAAAACTTATTCAAAATAAACCCAGATACGGTAAAAAAAAAAAGAAAGAAAAATTATTTTCCTGCAGAATTTTAAAGCATTACTTCATTGTGTTTTGCTTCTAATGCTGCCGTTGAGAAGGCCAATGCCATTTAATCCTGATCCTTCAACCATGACCTGCATTTTCTCTAAATGTTTTTAGGAACTTCTCTTTATCTCTGGTATTCTGAAACTGTGTGACCATGTGATGAATACTTAGTGGGTGCTTTCAATCACAAGATTCATTCTCTTTGCTTATTGGGAATTTCCTTAAATTGTTTTCTTGATAATTTTCTCCCCTTCATTTGATCTCTTTTCTTGCCTTTTTTTTTTTTTTTTTTTTTGGCTATTTCTATTAGTCAGATATTTAATTTCCTGAATCAATACTTTAATTTTCTTATGTTCTCCCTTTGATGATCCAACACTTTTTCAAGAGTTACTTGACTTTAACTTTCAACCCTTCTGTTGCAATTTTCATTCTGACTATCCTGTTTTGAATTTCTAAGAGATCTTAATTATTCTCTAAATTTTCCATCTAGCAATAGCATCCTGTCCTTGACCTTGGCTTGTGGATGTAATATCTTCTCAGAATATTAGTAGTTTTATTTTTTTTAATGTTTTCTTTTACTCTTTGCATTGCCTTGTTTCCTCTGAGCTCTTTTCCTTGAGAGCCTGGTGATCCTTGGTTATCCTTTCATATTTAAAAATACTGCACTAAACAGCTGACTGGGAGCTCTGGAGGGATGAGAAATGCTTGTCAATTGGTGCGCTTCACTGTGTAGTGAAAAGATAGAGAGCCAACTTTTCCTGGGGGGATGACCTCTGTCCACAAGGATTCTCCAGGCAAGAATACTGGAGTAGGTTGCCATGCCCTCCTCCAGGGGATTTTCCCAACCCAGGGATAGAACCCAGGTGCACTGCAGGTGGATTCTTTACCATCTGAGGCACCAGAGACAAATAACCCAATCTAATATTCCAGGCAGCGTTTTCAAGCCACTCAGTGTTCTCCCCAAACAGCCTTGCCACCTACTGTCAGGGGTGAATAGACAAGCCGCAGGTAAGAGCAGGCAGGGGGACTAGGGCTGTCCCTGACCAGTGACAGCAGTCGGTCCTCTGCTACTCTCGTTTTCAGGCCAGCTCTCAACTGCTGCCCTCCCCGTGCTTACTGCTCTTAATTTCTCAACTTCTCAGGTTCAATTTCTCCGAAGAATACACCTCTGGTATCCTGTGGGAGTGAAGGAGTGAGTCTTGCTTGATTGTTGGAGGTGATTTTGTCTAAATGCTCTTTGACAACACTCAAACTAACTTGCTTTCACCCCGCCTTCTGAGGTGTTATGACTCCCAGTCTCAGTAGTTCTCTTCTCTGGGGACTTGTGTTTTTACCTTGCCTCTACTTGGTTAGTATCCCACTCCATTATCTGCTTTTTGACAGGAGTAGTTGGGATTTACAATTTCATCAAAGATATAGTTTGTTTTTATCCCTCATTGGTTTGCTTTTGTTTGGTTCTGGAGTGATTTCCAAGAGTTGGAAAGGCTAAAAAGGTCTTCTGTTCTCATCCTTAAACTAGAAGTCTAGGGAATTCCCTAGTGGTCCAGTGGTTAGGCTGCTGCGCTTCCACTGTGGGGGGAGATACAGGCTCAATCTCTGGTCATGGAACTAAGACCCTGAAACCTATTCAGCGTGGCCAAAAAAAAATTTTTTTTTAATAAAACAAAACTTGGAAATCTAACGGAGAAAAACAATTTTAAAGCTACCATTTATTGCTTGCTAACCATGTGTAAGGCACTCCACTAAGCAATTTACACACATTACCTCATTAAATCTAAAGTCCTGAGAACTAAGTATAATTATGATTATGCCCATTTTATAGGGCAGGAAATGGGGGCTGAGTGAAGTGAAGTAACTCAGCCAAGACCAACAAACTACCAAACAGTTGCATCAAGATGACAAGTCAAGTCTGTCTGCGAGTCTGCGGTGGGTGGGTTTTCTACGTGGTACCTGTTTACCCTTTATTCTTGGTGAAGGACAAGCTCCAGGCCAGGTGACTCACACACATCAGTACAGGGGGCCCTGCTCTCAGGGAGCTGACTCTTCCTGGGACTCCAGTTCAAAGTGTGGTTACAATTCTGCCAAAACTGTCGCTTGGAGAATGTGCTCCTTAACATGCCATATTTACCAGGCACTAGTATAGGCTTGCTCAGCTCTGAACACAGAAGTGCCAGGAGGGAATTCTTTCACATTCTGCTCTCTCCACCAATGTTTGGCTGTCTTTGGAAATTCCCAAATCTGACACATCCTGTGGAAGGTAATCACTGTCTAAAACTGTGAAGGATTGTAGAAATGGCCAAATTCCATTTTTTTCAATCAGAAAACACTTCGTAATGTCAACTTAGAAATGGTCTAAGAAAATTCCCCCAATACTACACATTCAAGAAACACCACATGAACAATATATCATTTTTAAATAAAAATAAAGTATTATAACAGTATTGTATGTTATGATTTACAAAAAGTCAAACATAAAAGGACAAAATAAGAAGTTAAAGTCTGCCCTATCCCGATTCTTTCCTAATTTTCTAAATATCATGTGTTTTTTGTAAACACTTCAATCGAATCTGTAAAAAACAAAACAAAACAAAATACAAATTAATAACCAGAAACCTTAAACGAAATAGAGTAAAGAGACCAGAATGGTGAGCTCTCATGTCTGGATGGTAGTGGGGCTCAACAGGAAGAAGGAAGACTCGTCTCTTGTTTCCCGGCAACAATTCAGCCAGTGAAAGGCCGTGGTCTCTTTACACAGTCTTCCTACTCACTCCTCTGTAAAAGCTTCTCTTTCTGCTGTTGTGGGGGCACTTGCACTCGGTTGCTGACCCCAAATTACAATTCTTTCCTGATCTCAAATAAACCCATTTTTGCTGGAGAAATAATAACCTGTGGTCCATTTGTTTTAGGTCAACAAAGCATATTCTCAACCCCGTTTCCCTCATGTAACTAGCATCTCTCCGTTTTTTATCTTTCCATCATCGCTTTAAAAAATAACTCAGAGAAGTCTTTAAGACTGATAACTATGTTTTGCTGAGCATTCCTCAGGTACCATCAACTATGTGTAAACCAGGAAAAACCATATCTCAGTCTTAGGGGATTTTGTTTCTCTTTGTTTTGAAGTCCAGGCCCCAGTGAAAGATTCCAATTGAAAAAGCAGCCAATGCCTAAACACCCAGCACAGTTCATCTCAACTGTAGGGTGGTTTTTAGGAAATGAAGTACCACCTTCTGAATAACACTAATACTTGGAGTAAGGAATTGTGTTACAAGGGAAAATTGCAACTAAGATTCTAATGACAAGATGCTATGGATTTCTCCATTTCCTTACCAAGGGAAAATCCTTTTGTAAAATGTACATTTTTGTGTGTTTTTCACCTTATAAAATTAATACATTCCTTTGATAAAAATGTTAACAGGGTTTTTTCTTCTATAGAGCAGTTTTCTTAATGTCCTAAATATTATGTGCTTGCTGTAAAAATCTTCAATTGATAAAAATGCATGTCAAAATTTAAAGTGAAATTTTTCTCCCTTCCACATTCTAATTTTTAGAATTCGTTTGGTATATATCTTCCTTTACAGATATACTTTATACATCTTCCTTTTTTTCTACATAGATATTAAGACATCAGGCTTCCCGGGTGGCACAGTGGTAAAGAATCTGCCTGCTAATGCAAGAGATGCAGTTTCAGTCCCTGGGTCAGGAAGATCCCCTGGAGGAAGAAATGGCAACTTACTCCAGTATTCTTACATGGCAAGTCCCATGGGCAGGAGAGCTACAGTTCATGGGGTCACAAAGAGTTGGACATGACTGAGCGACTGAGCACGCACACATTAAGACATCTATGTGATTTTTAAGATAATAAACCTATCCTGTAACATACTATCTTTCACAAACAATATATCTTGGGCTTTTTCCCATGTCTATTCATGTAACTCTGTCTTGACTATTTAATACTTGCATAGTGTTCAATGGTATTGGATATACCAGTCCTATGTACCCAATCCATTTTGGTTGTTTCCTTTTTACACATTTGTGCAAGCATTTCTCAAGTCTGGTACAGTGGTTACCGATTAATCCCTGGTGGCTCAGAGGATAAAGCATCTGCCTGCCATGCGGGAGACCAGGGTTTGATCCCTGGGTTGGGAAGATCCCCTGGAGAAGGAAATGGCAACCCACTCCAGTATTCTTGCCTGGAGAATCCCATGGACGGAGGAGCCTGGTGGGCTACAGTCCATGGGGTCACAAAGAGTCGGACACGACTGAGCGACTTCACTTCACTTCACTTCACAGTGGTTACCAGGATAGATTCTGCCTAGATTGATACCAGTTCCAATTCCACCACTCTGTATCTTGAGCAAGTTACCAAACTCCTTTGTACCTCAATTTCCTCAGCTCTAAAGTGAGAATTATAACATTCTGTAATATCATAGGGGCCTGTTCCAGTATTCTTGTCTGGACAATCCCATGGTCAGAGGAGCCTGGCGGGCTACAGTCCATGGGGTCACAAAGAGTCAGACACGATTTAGTGACTGAGTTCACACATACAATGCTTATTGCTTGGCACACCTAAGTACTCATTAAATATTGGTTCTTAATTTTTATCATCAATAAGATTAATAAATAGTCACTATCATTCTAATTATCATCATTCTCAAGAAAGCAAAAAACAGAGTAAATTGAGAAAACAGTATTTAGTTAGTAATTAGTGGTTAAGAAAAATTATATCATTACCACTTAATGATACTTACTCTACCTGACAAGTCAGTTAATTAAACTGTATTTTAGGGTGTGAAGCCTTTTACATTAAGCTAGTTACATGAGACAATCTGAACAATTTGCATTTTAAATAAGAATAAACAGGCCTTCTGAGGCCCAGAAGGGATGACATTAACTGGTAATTAGAAAAAGCAATCTCTTAGCTGAAAGTTTTAATAGCTTCCTTTGTTCTTGCATCCTAAATGCCACTGGACCTAAGCAGTGGCTGGCTGAGGGAAGAGCCCTGAGGGTGTCTGGCGGGGCTTCTGCTCAGGGGCTCTGGGGGACTAGCAGCATCTCACTCAGGGTGGGGCCTGCATCTTGGTCACTTTACTATCATGAATACCTTCCCACTAGAGATTAGTGTCCCTCTTCTATAGCTTAGAAAACTGAGGCTCAAAGACCACATTGTTATGGGTTACTGGTTGGCATCTCTCAGAAACCAAGGCTGCCAGAAGTAAAGAGGATTTGGAGGCAGGGATGTTGGGAGCTCATCCAACATCAGGGTGGGAGAGGTGGCTGGAGAACCTGGACCAGAAACAGGCAGGATTTTGCAGGTAACATGAGGCAGGGGCAGGAAGCAAGTCCAAGTTCTTCAATACTCAGGTTCTGGTTCTGGCATCTGGATGGATTCGATAGCTGAATGCTTGAGAATAGGCCCATGGGCCAGCAGCTTCAACATCTGGGAACTTGCAAGAAATGCAGTATTTCAGGCCTCATTCTGGACCTCTCAAATCTGGATCTGCTTTTCAAGAGATTCCCTGTTATCTGTGTATGCTACCGTCTGGGAAGCAGTGGGCAGACCACCTAAAGAACACCTCATCTCTGATCAACTTTCCCTTGGGGAAGAGGTGATTCTTCCAAAGGAAATCCGGGGTGTTGCTCAGAGAAGGAAGAAGAATGGACTTTAGGAGAGCCATAAAAGGCATCCCCAGAGTTCCAGCTCAGGATGCTCTCCATCAGTCTGCCTCCTATCCATCCTCAAGAGACATGTGGACAGACAGACAGTCCTGTTGGCAGCAGGACACGATTTTTCACTCTAGAACAGATTTCTTGGAGCTGATGACATCTGTAACATCATTGATCTTTTAAAGCCAATGAATGTTAAAAAGAAAACTTGTTCCCCCTCTTACACACCTTTATGGACAAAGATGGAATGTTAAGACAGCAGCTGCATTCCTATTTCTCAGTGGTGCCTCTTTCACGGGAAACTGCTATAGATTTACTGCTATATAAAAGGAATAATAAAGATTAAATTTTGTAGGGCCTTGGATGCAGGTGTCAAAGGCCAAGGAAGCACTTGGCTTTGCCAGCACAAAGGCTCTGGGGCAGAAAAAGCAGGATGCAAGCACTGGAATGGCAAAAAGGGCAGCTTCACATTCCTTCATCTGGGATTGCCTTGATGAGGCACTTATACAGGAGAGGCCTCTTTGGAGACTCCCCCACCCTTCCTTTCTGGAGCCCTGCCCCTCTTTCTACCCAGGTGTCTCTTGCAAGAGCAGAGCAAGCCCACGCTGATCCTGGTAACAGAAAGACACATGGGCCGCTATCCTTGGTCCTGAAGCACAGTTACGTGTTGCAGCAGTAATTCTCAACCTAGCTACAAATCTGTCAATGGGGAAGGTAGATAAACCCCACACCCAGATATTCTAACTCAGTGGGTCTCTGCATCTAAAAAAAAAAAAAAAAAAAAAAAAAAAACCACCAGAGATCAGATGAATCTGATAGTCAGATTATCCTGTTTGGAAATCACTCTGCTAGCATATGCTTATTGCTCCTAAGCCTATGCAGCAGGCACCTATGGCTTTTTTTCCCTCCCTCCATGAAGATTTATTCCCCAGTCTTCTAGAAATGCACCCTGGTTCTTATAATGGAGCCAACTCAAAGGCTGGTAGGGCTGAGAGGTAGAGACTGTTCAAATCATCTTGTTGGAACCTCTAAATCAAGTGGTCCTGGATTCTGAAATTCCCCCGGACTTTTCAGGGCTAATATATTCCTGGTATCACTTAAGCCAGTTTTGATTGGGCTCCTGTCACTTGTTACCAAATCTAACATTTCTTAGAACTCTGGTGGTGACTCTTAAACATCCTGTCCAGAGAATTCTCTCCCATGAATTCTGAACCAAATGAGAGAAGAGGCAGTATGGGAGAGAAAAGCTGGGGCCAGAGTGAGAATAAGGAAAAGATGCTGAAAAGTTGCCAGGAATAAGAATGACTCTGATTTGGACAATGTTTCCAAATAATCAGTTACTAAGGATAGACCCTCAAACAACCATAGCTAAAGATCACTTGGCTACAGGAGAGTCAGAAGCCTGGGTGGACTCGGGACCAGAGGGGACCAACGTCAGCACACCTCAAGTAGAGACATCCTAGGTTGTGTCGCCAAAGTGTTCACAGATTTTGTTTTTACTTATCTCTAAAACCTTGTTACTTTTACCCTGTCCCTCATATCTTTGGTTTATGCTCTATGGTTTTCGCAGTTATCTCACTCAGCTTTTTCTCTGACATTTACTATGCGTGTCCCCTCTGAGGAGCTGGGGCAGTAGGAACCCCTCTATCAGCACACTGGGCTCAGTCTTTGCCCCCTCTAATGGCACTGAGGGGTGGGGGACATGTATGATGCTTACACTCCCAGGAGTTTTAAAGCCATAACAAAATACACTGAAAGATCAAAAGGTTTTCAGGAAGGAAGAACACCCAGCGGTTTTCAGACCAGAGCCTCATTTTTCCAAGTAGGAGGTACAAAGGGGAGTAGGGAAGCATGACAAAGATGCCTGAATCCCCTCCACATGACTTTGAGAGTATTCCTATCCGGCTGGGGCAGGAAAAGAAGTTTAATTAGTGGATGTTGAACTGGGTTAATGTCTGCATTACCAAAGAAGGGAGAACTGCCTGACAGATTCCAGGACTGGCTGGCAGGAACCAGGTTCCATTGACTTTGATCCTATTTAGGGAGACAAGCTTTGGAAATACTAAAAGTCAAAACATTTCTCTGGCCAGATCACCAGTATTGAATTATTTTGGACCTATCAAATCTCTAAAACAAAATTTCTTTCTTTGACCTTTGATAATCAATATGACCCATGGTTGTCCTTTGGGAGAGAAGGACATTTATACTGAGATTTAGTTGAGGGAAATTCCTCAGGTGAGCGTGGGCCACCATCCCTTTCTTGTTTACTTATTCTATTCTGGGCTAGAGAAACATAACCAGAACTTTAAAAGTGTCCTCTAAAATACCTCCCTTGAAAGTCGTTTCGGAGATCTGTTGAGAATGGAGCAGCAGGCAGGGACTCAGTTTCTAGTTCTGTAGCCAGTCAGCTGCAGGAATCAGGGCAAGATGCTTCACATCTTGAGCCTGACTTTCCACTTTGAAATGAGGATTATTCTACCCATGGTCTTCTGGGTACAAAATATCGAAGCTGACTCAGGGCAACTCAGGTAAAAAGTGTCTGTGCGGATACTGAGTGGGAAGGGGGAGAGATGACACAGAAGCCAAGCACAGGACAAGAGGTGCCGCAGGGCTTCATGGGAACTTCCGCCTGTCTCTCTCAGGGGCAGTGTGGGTGTATCTCTTGGATGGTTTCTGCAAGTTCTCTCTGTGTCCTCCACTCTTCTATCCTGTTTGCATGCCCAACAACTGACTGTGACTTTCCAATCTCTTAAATCAACTCCAAGAGAAGACATTGGGTTGATCATTTCATATCTGTCAGGGCAAGGATATAATAAGTAACAAGCTATTAGCTGGCCTTTGAGTTGGCTGTTTGAGTAAGATATCCACCCCTGGTCTAGGACTGTGGTTGGGGGTAGGTATATGCAGATCTGTCCTTGATGAGGCTTGGTTGGGCAAACAATGA
The DNA here is from genome assembly GCF_055505025.1 of Bos grunniens. Lineage (NCBI taxonomy): Eukaryota > Metazoa > Chordata > Mammalia > Artiodactyla > Bovidae > Bos > Bos grunniens. The sequence continues at coordinate 14,208,033 of NC_141190.1, forward strand.
ATTCCTTTTTTTGCAGAAATAATAAAAAGCCTCATCATAAAAATCATATGACAATAAATATTAAATTGCTTTAGAAAGAACGAAGTGTAAATTTAAGTTATTCTAATTATTATTCAAAATTATTAGGGGACTTAGAACAAAGAATCAGTCAGGAGGCAACATGAAAGAGCTCCTAATGGCCCAGTCTGTTATAGTTTGAGTATCAAAATAATGACAATGATGAATTATTGACCACAGTAAAATGAATAAGCCCTTGATGATATAAATAGTTGAATAAGCTTTAAAATATAGGAAAAGGGAAAACTCTTCCTTAGAGTAGAATTTCAATTAAATTAAAGTACAAGGAAGACTGAAATATAGAAAATCACCACTTGGCAAATAACATAGTAACTGTTATAAACAAGGATCACTGATGAATGCCAAAATCATGGGCAAATGTGTGATAAAAACAGCATGTTTACAGTCTCAAAGTAGCTCTCCTAAGATACATATTAACTGCAAAAGGGAAAACACAGACTTTACAGTGGAGAAATAAGGCAGACATCTCAACTAACTGTTCAAAGTCAGCACCACCGGTAATGTAATACAGCATCATATGCCTCTCAATACGGTGCAAAGACAAGAACACATCACTTTTGTGGCAGCTTGTTAAATGCAGAACCTGAATTTAGCCGTAACGAAACATCTTATAAACCCCAACTGAGAAATATTCTCTAAATTATTGGACAGTGCTCTCCAAAGGTGTTAAGGTCATGAAAGACAAAACCAGAAAACAAAACTGAGAAACTCTCCAAGACCAGAAAAATATAAGGGAACATGGAAACTAAATACAGTATCCTAGATTTGATCCTGGGCCAGGAGAAGATCATTAGTGAGATAATTTGAGATATGTGAATAAGGTCAGGAGATTACTAGTAGTATTAAAACACTCATTTCCTGGTTTTGATGATTGTCTTGTAGTTAGAGATTATGCTAACATTCAGGGAAGCTGTAGAAAGGTTATGTAGGAATTCTTGTACTATATACAGTTTTATTTTTAAATCTGAAATTGTTTCATAATTCAAAATTAACAAACCTAAAAAAATAAAATGAGAGCTCAATAATACTTGATATGGAATAATCTCCAAAACATATTACTGAGCAAAAAAAGTTATATTTTGTGTAAAAGGGGATCTCTGATTCTCTTTCACATACTCCCTCTTTTGAATCTACATAGAATATGTCTTGAAGAAAATGCTGCTGCTGCTGCTGCTGCTAAGTCACTTCAGTTGTGTCTGACTCTGTGACCCCACAGACGGCAGCCCACCAGGCTTCCCCGTCCCTGGGATTCTCCAGGCAAGAACACTGGAGTGGCTTGCCATTTCCTTCTCCAATGCGTGAAAAGTGAAAGTGAAGTTGCTCAGTTGTGTCCAACTCTTAGCAACTCCATGGACTGCAGCCTACCAGGCTCCTCTATCCATGGGATTTTCCAGCCAAGAGTACTGGAGTGGGGTGCCATTGCCTTCTCCGGAAGAAAATGCTAACAACTGCTAATAGTGATTGCCACCACTGTGGGGAATTGGGAATTGGACAGAGTTGAGAGAAAGACTTTTTTATACTGTTTGAGAATTAAAAATAAAAAAATCATGTGTGTTTTATCTTTAAAATATCATTAAACTACCAAAATCTATTTGTTTTGTGAAATCTGAATTCATTTCACCCAAGCTTACTAGGGCCAGATATGCCATTTTTAAGACCCCGCGTCTTCCACCTGCCACTTCTCTCTAAGCTAAACAGCATAAGCCAACCTGATCAGTTTTCTTCCCAAACCCATATTCCCATGGAAACTGAAGAGCAACCGATCAAGAAAGAGAAGCAAAGAAAGACACAAAGGATATTCACTTATTTACGATTATTTGAAACTCTTTAGGTCACACCTCCTGATTTCTACTTATGTACCATGCTTTGAAACACACCAAATGCCTAACAATTCTGCCATTAAAGAGCATGAGTTTTATTACTAAAACCAGCAAAGGAGCCCTCTTTAGTGTTAGGCGATGTCTGGATAACTAGGACCAAAATAAAAGATACACGTCTGTCTCCTTGAGCTTTTGAATCTAACTGGTACAAGTGGGGCTTCTCAGGTGGCGCTAGTAGTAAAGAACCTGCCTTTCAATGTAGGACACACAAGAGATGTGGGTTCAATCCCTGGGCCAGGAAGATCCCCTGGAGGAGGGCATGGCAACTCACTCCAGTATTCTTGCTTAGAGAATCCCATGGACAGAGGAGCCTGGCGGGCTATAGTACATGGGGTCGCAAGGAGTCGGACACGACTAAAGCAACTTAGCACGCACCCATGGTGCAAGAGAAGCGTCTTGGACAGAAGTTTGACCACAGATATTAAAATCTTTAAAATATGCAGAAATGAGACTTTCAGTTATGACAGTATGAAGAGGTAGGCAAATATTTTCCCACAAAACACAAGGAAAAAAAAAAACAGAAAATTATCAAAATCAAACCATTTCAAGGCTCTGGATGGAGATCAACCAAATGCAAATAACAAACTGAGAGATGTTTATTCCTAAGGAATTTGCTGCAACTTTGTGTGAGAACAATAGGAGCCTGCAGCCTCCTTGACCAGGACGGCTTCCATTCCACACCCCGCTTGGTAGGTTAGGCGCAGCTGGTTTACGAGGGCAGGACAGGAATGGGAAACCACAGGCTGGCTGCAAGTAGGAGCAAACTTGAATGGAGAGTGAAAAGTCCGTGCTTGAGGACTTCCCTGGCAGCACAGTAGATAAGCATCCACCTGCCAATGCAGAGGACACAGGTTTGACCTTGGTCAGGGAAGATTCCATAAGCTGTGGGGCAGCTAAGTCTGTGTGCCCAACTACTGAGCACACTAGCCCCAACTACTGAGCCTGAGCGCTGCAACTACCGAAGCCACGAGCCTACACGCTGCTCCATGAGAGAAGCCATTGCAACAAGAAACCCGTGCACCTCAACAGAGTAGCCCCCACTCGCTGCAATTAGAGAAAGCCCACACAAAACAACAAAGACCCAGAGTAGCCAAAAAAAAAAAAAACACATCCATGCTTGGTAGCATTGTCAGAAAGCACCACGCCCAGTAGGAAAGTGAAGTGAAGTCACTCAGTCGTGCCCCACTCTTTGCGACCCCATGGATAGTAGCCTGCACCAAGCTCCTCCGTCCCTGGGATTTTCAAGGCAAGAGTACTGGAGTGGGTTGCCATTTCCTTCTCCAGGGAATCAAGGAACACACAAAGCCTGTGGCTTGCTGGCCTGGGGCTGTGGTCCCAGGTAGGGTGAGCAGTGGATCAGCCAGAGGTTCAACAGGAAGACTCTGGAAGAGATGGGGCAATAGAAGGCCTAAATAAGCTCTCCACATATCTCCGGCTGACTGGAAAGCTACACACATGTTCAGGGAGACACAGGAGGGCCCAGGGAAATGTAAAAGCCAGGGCCAATTTACTGCCGACTTGAGAACTGCCTGAACTTTGAATGCCCTCCTTACCCCACTCACAGAGCCATCAGAGAAGGGTAAAAATGTTTTGGGCCCAAGCTATTTAAACACAATCTCTGCCAGAATCATTGGCTGACTACTTAGCTATGTTGACACAGAGTTTCCCTTAGGAAGTCAGGCTAGAAATAAAAATAAGAATAAAAATACTGAGCAGAGACATCAACTGCTATACACTGAGAGGAAGACAGATTGTGCAGGTTAAGTCAAACCAAAAAAGAACAAACAAACAAACTAAAAGAAGCCCTCAGGAAAAGAAATCAGAATCTCTAGGTGCTACAGAATATATAATACTGAATTTTCTTTAGCTTTCGACAAAAATCTATGACACACACAAAGACACAGGAAAGCGTGGTCCACACAAAGGAAAAAAACCCTCTCTATTGAAACAGACTCTGAATGAGCCCAGACACTGATTTTAGCAGATAAAGGTTTCAAAGCAACTGTTTTGGGAGTTTTTTTTGTTTTGTTTTGTTTGGAAGAAAGAAATGGATATTTTGATTTGAGCCAACCTGAAGATTATAACTCAGGAGACAATCTTTCAGAAAGCTCTAAAGGGTGCTCCCTTAAAGCAAGTATTTTCAGTTCAGTTCAGTCGCTCAGTCGTATCCAACTGTTTGCAGCCCCATGAATCACAGCACGCCAGGCCTCCCTGTCCATCACCAACTCCCGGAGTTCGCACAAACTCATGTGCATCGAGTCGGTGATGCCATCCAGCCATCTCATCCTCTGTCGTCCCCTTCTCCTCCTGCCCCCAATCCCTCCCAGCATCAGAGTCTTTTCCAGTGAGTCAGCTCTTCGCATGAGGTGGCCAAAGTACTGGAGTTTCAGCCTCAGCATCAGTCCTTCCAATGAACACCCAGGACTGGTCTCCTTTAGGATGGATTGGTTGGCTCTCCTTGCAGTCCAAGGGACTCACAAGAGTCTTCTCCAGCACCACTTTAAATATGCCCAAATAACTCATGGAAATCATTAAAGAACTAAAGGAAAATATGACAATAATTCAGTAAATCAAGAATCTCAGAGAAAATATCAACTAGACTACAACAAGTGGAGATTCTAGAGTAGAAAAGTAGAAGAGAAAAACAATCAAAATGAAAAATTTCCTTCACTGGATAGGCTCAACAATGGATTTGAAAGGACAGAAGGCAGAATCAGCCAGCCTGAAGGATAGATAGTTCAGTAGAAATTAGCCAATCTGATGAATAAAGAGGGAAAAATGAAAAGAATGAAGAAAAATGAATGGCGCCCCAAAGACCTGTGGAAGGATATCAAGCAAGCCAACTAACATGGAAAGAGAGTTCCAGAAGTAGAGGGGAGAAAGAGACATTGCAAATATTTGAGAAAATAGCCAAAAACGTTTCAGATTTCATGAAAAGCTCAACAAACCTCAAATAACAGACACAAAGAATCCATGCCTAGACACATCATGCCTACGCACATGCCTAAAAGCCAAAACAAAGAGCAAACGGTGAAAATAGCAACAGAAAATTTACTGTGTACAGAGGAACCACAATACAAAAATATATTAATAATTCACGGTCAGAAAGAAGTCCAAAAGGCAGTGAAATGGCATAGAGAACTAAAAAAAAGTCAAAAAATAATTATAGAATCAGCAACATCATCCTTTAAAAATGAAGGAAAAAAAGATGTTTCCATATAGACAAAATCTAAGAGAACTTGTTGCTAGCAGACCAACCTTTTAAGAAATACTAGGGACTTCCCTGGTGGTCCAACGGTTAAGAAGCCACCTTCCAGTGCAAGGGAGGCAGGTTCAAACCCTAGTCGGGGAACTAAAGATTCAACGTACCACGAGGAAGCTAAGCCAGCCGCAGGCAAGCACTGAGACCTCGCTCTCAAAACCCCGGGGGTTGGGGTGGGGGTGGGGGTGGGGCACAATTACTGAGCAAGCGCGCCACAACTAGTGCGAAGCCCGCATGCGCAACAAAGAGCCGAGGCGCCACCACGAAAGATCCCACGTGCTGGAGTGAAGGCTGTGCCTTGCAACCAAGTCAGGAGGCAGCCAAATAAATAAATATCAGTAAAGGAAGAAAGACTAAAGTCCGTCAAGGGGACAGAAAATGACACGGATAGAAATTTGAATTCACAAGTTTAAATGAAGTGCCCGGAAACGTTAAACACAGGCAAATTAAATAGAGAAGATTCCCTGGGGAAGGAAATGGCAACCCACTCCAGTATTCTTGCCTGGAGAATCCCATGGACGGAGGAGCCTGGTGGGCCAAAGTCCACGGGGTCGCAAAGAATTGGACACGACTGAGCAACTTCACTTTCACTTTTCTTTTAAATATGAATACTTCGCAGTTCTGTTAATTTCTTATAAAATGTGATTGCATAATAGAAACCATTGACTTGTGTACTTTGAACATGCGGATTTTATGGGACATAAACTATATCTCAAAACTATTCAAGAAATGCAAAAATGCATAAAAATTCTAATACTGTATTGTTGGATTCCTAACATATAAATATTACCTTAGCACAAAGGAGGGGAAGGAAATGTTGCTTTATTGGAACAAAGTTTATGTATTTTACCTGAATCAAGTCAGTATTAATCTCGAATACCTGTGATACTTTAAGATGTGAACTGTAATCTTGGCACTGCTGACATTTTGGGTCAGATAATTGTGGTGGGCTGTCCTTTGCATTGTAGGAGTTTAGCAGCATCTGTGCCTCATCCCAGCAAAATACTCCTCTCACTTGTGGCAAATAAAAATGTCTCTAAATAAATTCTATTCAGATGGCTGGAGGTGGGAAATCACCTTAGTCAAGAACCACTATCCTAGAGAAACCATTGAGAAATTAATCCAAAGAAATATAGCTTAAAATCAATAGAAAAAAAAAATCAGCAAAAGAATTAGGATACAGTATTTGTTTAACACAAAAGAAGTCAGTAAATAAGCAAGGCATAATACATACAGGAAAAAATAGTAAAGGGGTTGACTTTTAATTAAAAAAAAAAAATTCATGTGAGGGGCTTGGGAAACTCTGCTTTCCATAGAAACTAAGGTTTCCCCACCACTTCCTGCTCCCCCGAAGGAGAAAGCTGGGGACAATGAAAAGAATATTATGTCACATTTAATGGAATGTTCCAATTCACAAGTAATAATATTATTCCATTAGAGTCTATCATTCAAAATGTCTCATACCAGAGAATGAATTATTATTTAACTAGGTGTTCAAACCGTACTTCGGAAGGACCCATTCATAATACATCACAATGTTCTCAAGCTGAGGATGTGGGTCATCTTGGCACTTCCTGTGTCCTGGCTTTCATTTGCAGCTAAATCTCAAAACCAGGGCACTGAGTGTCAGCACTAAATGTCCCGTCAGACAGGGAGAGGGACAGTTACAGAATCAGGCCCAGCCAGGGGAAGCAGGATTCTGGGGGCAGCTTCGTGTCTGCTGGCAAGCGCGGGCTCTGGAGTTAGGCTAGGTTTGAGTCCTGGTTTTTTACTCTGTGCCCCTGGGCAGCAAATCACTTAGCCCCTCAGAGCCACTTCATGTCATCTGCAAAACAGGAGTGATGAAATCTACCTCACAGGCTGCTGGGAGGGGAATGAGGTGATGTGTGTCAAGAGCTTCAAACGGGGCCTGGTATCTACACAAGTGGTCAGTAAGAGCTGTGATTAGTGCAGCAGAACTGGTATCACAACTTTGACTTCTGGTTTTCAATCCAGCATCCTGAGCTCTTTACCTTCCTCTCCCCTCATCCCAATCTCTGTTAATTTCTGCACTTCCAGTTGCTCAGCCCCAAAATCTTGAAGCCTATTTTAAAAATATGTTTTTAAAATTTTTTTTTAAACAAATTTATTTATTTATTTATTTATTGTGGCTGCACCCTGCAGCATGTGGGATCTTAGTTCCCTAACCAGGGATTGAACCCTCACCCCCTGCATTGGAAGGCAGAGTCTTAACCACTGGGCCGCCAAGGAAGTCCCTGTTTTTAAATTTTATTTATCTTTTCACCACATCTCTCGGCATGCAGCGGGGATCTTAGCTCCCAAAATATGGATCAAAGCCACACCTCCTGTAGTGGAAGCAAGGAATCTTAACTACTTAACCACAGTCCCTTGAAGCCTTTCTTTTTAACTAAAGTACAGTTGACGTACAACATTATATTGGTTTTAGGTGGTACAACATCAGTTCAATTCAGTTCAGTCGCTCAGTCGCGTCTGACTCTTTGCAACCCCATGAATCGCAGCACGCCAGGCCTCCCTGTCCATCACCAACTCCCAGACTTCACTCAAACTCACGTCCATCAGGTCAGTGATGCCATCCAGCCATCTCATCCTCTGTCATCCCCTTCTCCTGCCCCCAACCCCTCCCAGCATCAGAGTCTTTTCCAATGAGTCATAGTGATTCAATATTTTTATGGATTAAACACCAAAGTTATTATAAAATATTGAGTAAGTATCCTGTGCTGTACATTATATCCCTGTGACTTATTTATGTTATAACTCTAAGTTTGTAACTCTTAATGCCTTTCACCTGTTTCACTCCTGTCCCCCATTCCTTCCCCTCCAGTGATCGATCACCAGTTTGTTCTCTGTATCTCTGAATCTATTTCTGTTCTATTAGTTTGTTTGCTTTTTTAAAAAAATTCCACTCCTGGATATTTACCCAAAGAAAATGAAAACACTATTTTGAAAAGATACATACATCCCAATACTTGTTGCAGCATTATGTACAATACCCAATATGGAAGAAAACTTCAGTTCAGTGGCTCAGCCATGTCCGACTCTGCGACCCCACGGACTGCAAACTTAGTGCCCAGCAATAGACGAATGCATAAAGATGAAGTGTGTGTATTCAATAGAACATTACTCAGCTATAAATTTTTTTTGCCATTTGAGACAACATGGAGGTTGTTATGCTTAGGGGAAGACTTTTTCTTTTACTCCCCACATCTAACCCATCAGCAAATCCTGCTGTCTCTACCTTTTAAATACCATCCAGAATCCAACCACATCTCACCACACTGCTGGCACCGGCTGACCCAAGCCCCAGTCCAAACTGCCAACATTTTTCACCTCTTGACTGGTGTCACTGCTTCTGTTTTTCCCCCTGGCAGGCTAGCCACCAGAGGGATCCTATTAAAATGCCAGATACTTTCATCTCCTTCTCAATGCCCTCTCAAGAAAACAGTTTGGCAATTCTTGAGCCTGAGTCAGGGATGTACCCTGAGGCAATGGTGATTCCTTGACCCAGGAAGGGTGGGAGAGACAGGAAGTACAGGGAGGAAGTGCATTTGGGAAATAAGTTTCCAGAAGTCTAGGCCACCAGCTACTTTTAGGGCCCTCAGAGCAGCACTTACCTCTAGCAGACCTCCAGAGGCAGAATGTAGAACCAGAGCACAGGCTCAGAGACTGGAGTGAGAGTGGGGCTTCCTTTCATTCCTAAGTGTCTGCTCCCTGAACTCCAGGATCCTCTCCAGCAGCCTTCCTTGTCCCCCAAACGCTACAGAAATCGAAACTGGCTTCACGGGTTTCCTATGAACCAACAGGCCAATTTAATCAAAGCCCACAGCATACTGCTGTGCTGAAAAGGATTGACTCCACCTGTACCATGAACTCAGAGAAGGCGATGGCATCCCACTCCAGTACTCTTGCCTGGAAAATCCCATGGATGGAGGAGCCTGGTGGGCTGCAGTCCATGGGGTCGCGAAGAGTCGGGCACGACTGAGCGACTTCACTTTCACTTTTCACTTTCATGCATTGGAGGAGGAAATGGCAACCCACTCCAGTGTTCTTGCCTGGAGAATCCCAGGGACGGGGGAGCCTGGTGGGCTGCCGTCTCTGGGGTCACACAGAGTCGGACACGACTGAAGAGACTTAGCAGCAGCAGCAGCAGTACCAGGAACTACTGACTTAAAAAAAAAATTATTGAGGTATATTTGAGATGTATAAAAATCACACATATGTAATGCATACAATTTAATGAGTTTGAACATATGTGTATACCTGCAAAACCATCACCAAAATTAAGGTAACAGACATAGCCAGCACCTCTAAAAGTTTCCTTATGTCCCTTGCCAGTTCACACAGCCATCCAGCTACTGAGCCTGGGCCAGAACCCAGGGGTCCTGCCTCCCTTGATACCAACTGCAAGTCCAGGTTTCCAAAACCACCCTTGTGTTGAGTAATTGCTGCCAGGAATCACAGAACTCACTGAAAGATGTTATACTCACAGTTACAGTTTATTTCTGGGAAAGGACAGAGATCAAAATTAGCCAGAAGAATAGATACAGACATAAGAGTATGGGAGGGTTCCCAATGCGAAGCTTCTATTGTCCTCAGAATGCCTGATACTCCTGGTGTTGATATTAATGTACAGAATATGCATGGAGTGTGGTCAACCAGGGAAACTCAGTCAAGCTTCAGTGTTCTGAGGTTTTACTGGGGCTTCATCCCATAAGCATGAGTCATTGATTTATTGTCCATGGGACTGAACTTAGATTCCAGCCTCACCCAACTCCCTGGAAGTCAGACTGATATCACTTGGCCTGAGTCATCTCATTAGCATAAACTATCAGGTATGAGCTAAGGGGCCCACCAAGAATAATAAAGACACTCCCATCACTTGGGAAATTTCAGGGATTTAAATGTTTCCTCCCAGGAACCAGGGACAAAGGCCAGACCAGTTTGGGTAAGGCCAAGATCTTCACTACACACGTTACATTTGTGACATATCGGGAGCCATAAAAAAGGCTGAGCATGGAAGAATTGATGCTTTTGAACTGTGGTGCTGGAGAAGACTCTTGAGAGTCCCTTGGGCAGCAAGGAGATCAAACCAGTCAATTGTAAAGGAAATCAACTCTGAATATTCACTGGAAGGACTGATGTTGAAGCTAAAGCTCCAATATTTTGGCCACCTGATGTGAAGAGCTGACTTGACTGGAAAAGACCCTGATGCTGGGAAAGATTGAGAGCTTGAGGAGAAGGGGCGACAGAGGATGAGATGGCTGGATGGCATCACTGACTCAATGGGCATGAGTTTGAGCAAACTCCAGGCGACAGTGAAGGACAGGGAAGCCTGGCATGCTGCAGTCCATAGGGTCACAAAGAGGTGGACAAGACAGAGACTGAAAAACAACAAAAGGGAGTTGCAATAAAAAATAAAAATAGCTATACCGTGTGTGTGCTAGGTGCCAGACACTGTACACATATTTTGTCAGATTCTCACAACAACCCTGCAAAGCTGATGTTTGGTCCTTTTTTACTGATAAGAAAATTGAAGCCCAGAAAGTTGCCTAAAGTTTTAGAGCTGGAAAACAAACAGATCTGACTATGCTGACAAACTCCTTGGGCCCTTAGATTCTTGTTGCCAACTTCATTCATTCATTCATTCATTCATTCAACAAACATTTATTCAAGCCCAACTACGTGCCAATAACAGTTTTAGGTGTTGAAGATGCAGCAAAGGACAAACAAAAATCTCACTCCTGTAGAGTTGATATTCCAATGGGAGAGGTAGATAATAAGCACTAAATGTGTAAAATAAGTATTTTGAATGATTTAAAGCGATGCATGTAATTTGTATGTGTGCATTTGATTCAAACTTCACTGTAACAATTGTGAAGTTTGAATGTGGACTGCTATTATATACTGTTAGTTTTGTTAATTTGATGATGGCACAGTAACTATGTTTTCCCAAAATAAAGGTACTTATCTATTAAAGATGCAGGCTAAAGTACTTACGGATAAAATAAAATTATAAAATGTTGCTAATTATTGATGTTGGATGATAAGATATGCAAAGAAAGACCTTTATATTGTTCTAATTCAGTGTGTATTTGAACACTTTGTTAGTACAAAGTACGATTTTTTGCGGTTTTTTTTGGTTGGTTGGTTGTTCTTTAAGTGGATAGGGCTAACAGATAGGATGTGTAAGAGGTATTGCAAGACCAAAAAGCAAATCAAGGAAGACCTCACTAAGGTTACAGTGGAGCAAAGACTTGAAGGAGACAGGGAAGAGATTTATGGGGTTCTCTAGCAAAGAACATTCCAAGCAGAAATGGGAGCCCTGAGGTGGGAGAGTGCCGGGTATGGCATGTTCAAAGCATAAAAAGCCAACTGCTGCAAAGGGGTGATCAATGAGCAAAATAGTAGGAGGTCGCATCAGAGAGTTCAGAGATGGATGAGGAGGAGAGGAAATGCATACAGAGTCCTATTCAACAGGGAATTCACACCCAAATTATGTAAGAATACACACAAAACACTGAGGGATAGTGCAGTCAACTTCATAGAAAAACTGGCAAAAGACTTGAGCTGGCACTTTACAGAGAAAGTTATGGCCAATCAGCAGAGGAAAAGGTGTTCTATTTTATTAGGCATTAGGGAAATGCAAATTAAAACCACAATGCTACACTTTCACATACCCATCAAAGGCAGGCAATGCTAGGTATTAGAGAGGAAACAGAGCTCACACACTGCTGGTGTGTATGTAAACTGGCACACGTGGTGTCTACCTAAACTAAGAACAGGCAGCCGTCTTAAGGCATCCCATTTCCCGGTATACATCCAACAGAAAGCCATGTAATATTCACCGGACGCTGGAAAGTATGTTCAGAGCAGCACTCTTCCGTAACAGCCCAAACCGAAAACTATCCAAATGCCCAGTGACAGCAAAATGGACAATGGGCTAGTCTAGAGTATTGAGAACAACAAACGAAAGAATCTCATCAAGACAGCGAGCAAAGGAAGCAGGCACAAAGGGCCTAACACTATGTGATTCCAGTTATGTAAGTTCAGAAACAAGCAAACCTAATCTGTGCCGTTAGAAGACGCAGTAGTGGTTACCACTGGAGAAAGTGACTGGATAAGAGCTTGTGGGAGGGGAAGGGAGCTGATGACAACCTGTTTCTTGATCTGGATGCAGGCTAAGTAGAAGAGTTCAATTTGTAAGCAGCCACTATTGATCATCACCACTGATAATGTGTATAATTTACTTTTCAGTATCTGTATTAGAGTCAATAAACATTAAAAACAAAAATCATGCCGGAGTGTCTCAGTTCCCTCCTCTGAACTAGCAGTGAAAACACCCAGCCACCCCTACCCGTTTCATGCTGCATCAGAGGGACGCAGAACACTGTGCGTTTTGGGCTTAAAAAAAGATGACGACACGCTTTCTCAACTCACAGATGCAACCCCTATGTTTAAAGCTGCTGAAACCATCACACGGAGCTCTCCGGCTCATAGGAGGGGGGAATCTAAGAACTGGGCAAGACTGTAAATAAAGTCTAAGAACTATCTTCCCTAATAGATGTTAATAATGTACCTTACTCACAGAGTCAGACTCGACTGAGCACACACACACACATACACTCCATATTATGCAACAGAACAGTTTCAAACACCATCGTGATGCTAGTTAGGTTATGGCATTGTTTTGAGAGCCATCATTTTGAGTTTAAAGAAAAAGAAATTGAATATTTTAAGTGTAGGCATCATGAGCTCTTTTTAAAACCAAAATTACAACTTTTCAAACTAGAAACAAAGAGGCACTGAAACATCCTACAGGTTTTCATTTCTAACAAGATACAGACAGCGTAACTCATATAAACAAAAGGCATGTGGGGGCCTCACTTAAAAAAAAAAAAAAAAGAGTAATAGCTCTCAACCTGAGATCAAAAAATGAGAAAGTCACTGTGGACTTTCCCCAAACCTATTGATAGGTCTATTTCTTCCTACGCCCTCATAAGGAGCTATTGTTTCAGAATTCTAAGAATTTCAAATAAGCACCTGGTTAGGACCCGTTTATCAGTCCTTCTGACTCAATAAGCTGCTTTTCAGTGACCCCAGGGACTTTGACCAAAGTCAGCTTGTTTCCTCCTTAGCATTTTGGTTTATTTTGGTTTGGGGGTTTTATTTTTTCCCCCTATATTATTTTCTCACTTCTTTAGATTCAATTTTTACTTTTATCGTTTTTTCCTTTCCCTCCGTTTTTCTTTTTAAATCTAGTTTCTTGCTATTTGCTTTTTGTTCCATTTTATCCTTCTCTGGCATCGTGTTTTGATTCGCCATAAAGACCAGTTCATGGGGTGAATTTTGAACTGCTTTGATTTGGACCAAGCTTCTCATCAGCTCTTCCCAAACGTAAGCTGGTGTTAGGACACCTCGACTCCAAGCGCAGCAGTGAGTCCTCCATGCTGAGGGGCCTCTGAGCCGTCTGTGCTGAGGAGACACTCGGATTCGCATGGTCTCCTCCAGACCCTCGAGACCATTGGCAAGGGAGGCTGGGCTCCAGCATGTCCCCGCTGGGAAAGCGACAGCCATGAAGACTGCTGATGAGACTGGACAGAACTCTTCCAGCCTCCGGAGACAGTCCACAAAGCAGGAATCATGAGGGCTTGGATCATCCCACAAAGTGAAACCTCTCAAGTGACAGAGGCTGAGGAAACTCCCCGCCTTGCTCAGAGGATGCTAGTGGAGGAGAGGTGTGTGAGCACCCGTGGCTCAGGGCAGTAGGAAAGCAGAGAGGCTGAAGGCAGAGTCTACCAGTAGTGTGCTCCGTGTGGCTGGTCACCAGGAGGGTGCTGTCCACAGACATTTACAAGCAGAAAATCTGCTCTTGGATGTGAAGACGAACATCAGACTTTAACTTCTTCAACAAATTCACCTTTCACAACAAGCTGGACACCTTCTGGAGTGGTCCCCCTCATGCTGCCCTGGAACTCTCATAAGTAAGAACCACAGGAAGTTATCCTGGCCACAGTGCGATGGATTCCTGCCTTTTGATGGACAGAACTTCAAGGAGCTGCCAGAGGGGTACTAGAACAGAATACATTAGGTTCATTTCTGGATGGATGGTTATGGGATGAAAAGCTGTTTAAGAAATTTCTTGATTCTCAGTAAGAAATAAGAGCAAATTGTGAAGGATCCATGGATTATTGTGGGTCACGGATATGAGGAACTAAAGCTCTACATGGAGCCACTCTCTGACTATAAGGACTCTGGGAAGACTGACTTCATGGCATCCATGGTTACACCTGGAGATGGAGATCCAGGACTCGCTGATAGGCCAGAAACAGGAGGCAATGTTCCAGTATCCCCCCTGGGTTATAAGAGATCTGAGCTGGAGGGCTGCCGGATCACGCTGAAGCCTCAGCCCTCAGTCGATCTAACCAACAGCAGCCTTCCTTCCCCACCCACTGCGTGAGGGGATAGGGTCCCCAGCAACTGCAAGCAGCACATCCTCACCTCTAAGCTGCTACTTAGAGCATTCAGAGGAGGAAGGCAGATCTGGAGGGCAGAGGACCACAGCACAGCCTGCGGGGAAGAAGACCACCCCTGTCCCCTGCCAACAGCACCCTGTCCACCAGTACAAATCAGCACAGCCCCAGCTGGTCCCCATGTTCACCCCTCTCCCTGCAAGGTCAGCAGCTGGAGTGGAGCCCTGGGTCTGTCCAAAGGGAACTCTGCCCACAGGGATGGCCTCACAGGTGCCAAACCCCAGGCTTGTGCAGTGAGGTGAGACCCCAGTCTCTCCCCATGGAGCTTCTCCAGGAAGTTCAAGATCAAATCTGTGGTAAGAAATTGAGGTTTGCCAGAGGACCGTGAATGAACCTGAAAGCAAAGACAGAGGAAGACACTCCACCGCCACGTGGTGGGCAGCGGAGGCAGTGATAAAACGGTGAGCTGTGCCCAGTACACAGCAGGTGGAGGATGGAGACCACAAGCTGCTTCGAGAGAGAGGAGATGATGCGGGGACAGAAGACAGTGCGGGCACAGGAGAGAACGTGGACACAGGAAATAGTGCAGATACAGGAGATTATGCGGGCCAGGCACTGCTCCAAGGGAGTGGTTGCTGGTACAGTCGAAGCGTCTCCATGGCCTCCTGGAGCATTGCTTCCAGATCCACCCCCGGGGACCAGAGAAAGGGCTGCTCTGAGCGGAGGCCACGCTCACACGCCTGGACCAAACCTCAGCCAGTGTTTCCTTGGAGCCCTGCTCCTGCCATGATCCCCTCTTCTCTTCCACCGAGTGCAGAGCTCTGTAAGATGAACACAGACAACTCCAGTGAGAACACACAGCTGTTTACTCAGAGCTGGTCAGTCGACAGAGTCATCACTATCACTCAGGTTTGGCGGGGAGCCCAGGCCGGCAGGGCGGGGGCATGCTCCCAGGTGGAAAGGGAAGGCTGGGAGTGCATGGATTGGAGGCTGATGGCCAGTGGCTGCCTCCCCTCTCTGCTCCACTGGGACCATGGAGACTGATTGTGGGATTTCCTGGGAGGGGCTTGGACTGGGCTGGAGAGTTCTCTGTCCAGCCTTCCCAGGCTCATTTCTAATCTATTTGCTCCCCTCAACTTCTCCTTCAAGCAAACCACCAGTGCAACCTGCCCCCACCCACCCACTGACCCTGGGCCTCGGGCTGCAGAGGTAAGGGGTAGGGGCTCTGGCCTCCTCCACCCCGAGCCCGGAGCCCTCCTCCTTCCCCAGAGCAGATGTTTCTCCACAAGGTGCTGTGCAAGGCTGTTTGTCCCCCTTGTCGGGTCTGTGCCATCGCCTTCCCCACCCCGCTCTGGGGCCTGGAGTGTGGAGGGCTGCAGAGACCTTGGGGCCCCCTGGGGTCCCCAGTGGACAGGGACACTGAGCATCTCCATCTAGGAGAGCCTTTGTCTGAAAGCACCACTATCCACCACCCTCTTCCCCTTCGTGTCCCTGGGTCCACCGCGATCTGGGTCACAGCTAGTTCCTCACAGGGAGCCCCCCAATCACTGCCTCATCTCTCTGTCTCCCAGCCATCCCTTCCTGGCAGTATTGCCTGTTCATGGACTGGGGGACAGACTGGGCAGAGTGGACCCCTCCTGCTAACCCTGCAGCTGGTGTAGGGTGCAGGCTGTGGGTGCCGGCTGGTGCTGGCATCACACTCCTTATCTAGACCAAGCATTCCCCTTCCCTCCACTCCCTCTTTTGCTCTGAGGGGTCCAAGAAAGCCTCGCTTTGTTCCCAACTGGGCTGGGGACTGGGAGATCCCAGCAAGTGGCCCTCCTCTCCCAGCATCCCCTCCTGCGCTTAGTTTCTCCTAGGAATAAGAGAATGTTTTGAGGGGGAAAACTTAAGTTCTCTATAAATAACTTTTAATCTGAGAAGAATGGGGAGACTTTGGGGGGAGTCTTCACAGAGAACTGACATTGGCTGACTTATGTCTTATCAGGAAAGCAAGAGTTTGGCATTTTCATGTCCCACAGGCTGAAGCAACCTCTCCACCCCACTATGGCTGATAAGGCTGGGGAAGCTCAGACATTCAAGGGACTGCAGGGTGCAATACACAAGTGTCCACAGAGAAAGTAGATCAGATGGGGAACAGTGAACGAACTGATTATAAAATTACCAGACTGATTTCACCCTGTGGCTCTAATCCACACGACTAGAAGGAAAACCCAAGAGAAAAATTACTCTTCTGAGGGAACCACATCAAATGAAACACTTGCTTGGATATTTGTTTAAATATTATTGTCAACAGCCTGATAAAATTTTTATAAAACAATGTTTGTGATAGATATAACACTTGAATGCGGACAACATCATTTGACACCCCATTTGATCCAGTTATAACTGGAGCTGAATAAATCCTTGAAACTCCCAGGTATTCAAAGAAATAAATTACCTTTCAGCCAGTTAGTTTGAGATGAGTTTCTGTCATTTGCACCCAAGAGAATCTAGAATAAACAAATATTTGAATAAAATTGGCACTTAACATTTGTTAATTCTGTTTGGACTATAAACATAAATGGACTTATGTGAGTACTTTTAATTCATAACAGAAAGAAATAGAAAATAAATGGAGAAAGGATCATAGATTTTTATAATCCTTCATCTGCAAAAGCTTTATTAAATTTCAGTTTCTTTATAATTTTTCTTAGCTTTTAATGTGTAATTTTTCTTAATATGTGTACCTGGGACAAAGGCATATTTAACAAAAAAGGTCAAGGTCCTATTGTATTTTGAAAACCTTTTACATTCCAGGCAAGGCAGGTTCTACTTGTTCTTGGAAAGGAAGAAACTTTGACATAGATTTAAGGCCAATGTGCAAAAGAATAGATTTTAAAACAACTATTTATAAAATATGACGGAAAAGGAGCAAAGAAGATTACATTTGTGATTAATTATGATAATAGTACAAAACTAGGGTCAATTAAACATTTGTCTAGCACTTATTCTCAATACACACACACACACGCAAAGCAGTTACTCAGCTCAACAGGTTCTAGGACACTAGATTAAATTTAAATAGTACCTAAAATGTATATGAGAATTTTATGATAGCTCCCAGTAATCATCAAAAAATGAACAAAAGACTTATCTCTACTCCCTCTTATAACTCCACTGAAATAAGAGTAAATAGATTCAATTAAAAGTTCAACCATAAAGAAAAATAAAAGTGGCAGGGAGACACAGCAATGAGTTTGGAAGCACAGAGCACTGGATTTGAGCTCCTAGAGCAAATTTCCACTGGCGATTTTGCAGTGGGACGGAGCCTCAAGGGGGAGGGGACATACATATACCTACGGCTGATTCATGTTGATGTACGGCAGCAACCAACACCATCAGCACTTCCCTGATGGTCCAGTGGCTAAGACTCTGCCCTCCCAGTGAAGGTGGACTGGGTTCGATCCCTGGTCAGGCCCCCGTCGTGATCAGGTGGGTGGAAAACTGGGGGAGTCAAGGCAAGTCTGAACACAGAGTGGCTGGAGTCTATATCCCCTTGCCACTGGCTGAAGGCTGGAGGTTTACTCCCTGGAGATGCTCATTCAGCAAAGCTCTGGACTCGGGGGCCCCAGCCTCCCCTGGAGGTGGTAAAGCTGTGCAGAAAGCAGGGGAACAAGTGAGAATTGATATACCAACAGTGTGAGCCTCTTGCCCACTAGGATCCCTGAATACTGGGAGTTAATTTAGGGTACAGCTCTCAGGCTACCTTTACCTTCTTTCTGCTCATTATTACATGTTTTGAACTTTTTACAATGACATGTATAATTTATGTATGTAAACTAAATTCAGGAGGTAAATTACTTCCAACAGACATACCAGACCCAAAGAATGTGTTGCTTTGCTCCAACAAAGAAATGACATCTTGAAGAGCAGCTAAATAGGAGTGACCCTCTGATGAAGTTGATAATCCACTGTTATTCACCAAGACCCAACTGTCCTTTGCAGGCTTAACTCAACAATCCTTTAGAAAGCAATCGGGGTTAAGATCGCACAACTGATAAATATCTGACCTTAATTGAAACCCATTTTCTGGGCCCCAAAGTCTAAGCAGAGGTCCCGCACACGCATGAGACCTCTGTATCGAGTTGCCACTCACAAGTCTTGACTTGCAGCTCGATCACTAGAAATTCAGAGAAGGCAATGGCACCCCACTCCAGTTATCTTGGCTGGAAAATCCCATGGACAGAGGAGCCTGGTAGGCTGCAGTCCATGGCGTCGCGAAGAGTTGAACACGACTGAGCGACTTCACTTTCACTTTTCACTTTCATGCATTGGAGAAGGAAATGGCAACCCACTCCAGTGTTCTTGCCTGGAGAATCCCAGGGACGGGGGAGCCTGGTGGGCTGCCGTCTATGGGATCGCAGAGTCAGACACGACTGAAGCGACTTAGCAGCAGCAGCAGCACTAGAAATTAGTCTCACTTTTTGGTAAGAGAATACATTAAAAAAAAAAAAATTACTCTCTCCCAAACATTAAATGAATTGTAAGGTGGATACCAAAGGAAGAACCATTCCTCCTGCGATACCTGAATGATCTCTGAAGATGCTTGAATCATGACTGGCTTTCCAGACGGCGGTTTGGTAACGAATCAACATCCTTAACGGCCCAGACGGGCGCGAGCGGCGGGGCTGCAGAGCAGCCGAGTGTCCACCGCCCTCCGGCCTCACCCCGGGTCCCGCAGCCACGCTTGGAGGCCCTGCTCCCCCGACTCGGATCGCGGAGCCTGGCAGAGCTCGGGAGGCACTGAAGCACCAGGAGAGACTGTGACCACGACAAACTCACTTACAAGTGGCCCACTGAGGGTGGGAAGAGCTTTGACTCTGTGGCCAAACTGCAGAGCGCGAGGAGCTCGGAGGAAGAGCGAAGGGTTTCACCCCGGAGATGGTGCACCAAGGCGAGAGCCATTGAGGGGTAGGATGTGGACACGGAGAAGGCCCAGGATGCTGACAGCTACTCGAGACATTTCGGGACAGTTTCTGGTTGTTCCTCTGCAGGTAACAGCAGGTCGTCTAAAACAACGTCACAATGGGGCTGCAGGTCCCCTTCACAAGCGGTGGAGAGTTTTCAGAGGCGAATCCCCGAGGGCGAGCTCGGGCCTTCCCGCTGCAGAACCGGGCAAAGAAAATAATCAGGGATAAAGAAGGGACATACATAATGACAAAAGGGTTGATTCCCCAAGAAGCCGTAACAGTGTTTAATAGGGATGGACCTAACAACAGAGTCAAATTTGTGAGGCAAAGATGGATAGAATTACAAGGAGAAATAAACCCGTCCACCATGATTCCAACACCCCTCTGTAAGAAATGGACAGATCCAGCAGGCACAAAATCAGTAAAGATGTAGCTGACATGAAGAGCACCATCATCGATAGTATCTGTCGACATCTATAGATTACTTCATCCCAACAAATGCAGAGTATATATCTTTATCAGGCTCGCATGGAACATTCACTAAGATAGACTACATTCTGGGGCAGAACATGGACTTTAACAAATTCAAAACAACAGAAATATAGAATATACTCTGCACCACAGTGGAATTAAACTAGAAATCAAAACAGAAGGATAGCTGGTAAACCTCCAAATAGCAGAAAATTAGTTGATACATGAGTAAAAAAAAAATTTCTCAAGAGAAATTTAAAAAAATTTTTAACTAAATGAGAATGCAACTTACAAAAACTGGTAGGACCAGTAAAAGCGATACTAACAATATGAAAATATACAGCATTGAAGGCATGTATTCTGAGAAGGTAATGGCACCCCACTCCAGTACTCTTGCCTGGAAAATCCCTTGGACGGAGGAGCCTGGTAGGCTGCAGTCCATGGGGTCGCTAAGAGTCGGGCACGACTGAGAGACTTCACTTTCAGTTTTCACTTTCATGCATTGGAGAAGGAATGGCAACCCACTCCAGTATTCTTGCCTGGATAATCCCAAGGACAGAGGAGCCTAGTGGGCTGCTGTCTATGGGGTCGCACAGAGTTGGACACGACTGAATTGACTTAGCAGCAGGCATGTGTTAGAAAAAAAAGATCTAAAAAAAAAAAAGAAAAGATCGAAAACCTAAACCTCCACCTTAGTAAACTAGAAGACTAAATCAAAATAAATAGAAGAAAGAATAAAAATGAGGGCAAAGAGCAACGAAACTGGATATAGGAAATCAATAGAGAAAATCAAGGAAACCAAAAATGGTTTTTGAAAGATCAGTAAAACTGATAAACCTCTAGCCAGGCTAACCAAGAAAGAGAAGACACAAATTGTTAATATCACACATGAAAAAGGCCATCACTACTGATCCCACAGACATTAAAACCACAATAGAGGAGTATTATTAACACATGCTCACAAATTCTGTTGATCTTTTTAAAGAACCAAATTTAGATATTGCTCATTTTCTCTATTCTTTATTGTTTCTCTAATCTTTTTAATTTCTTTTCTCCTATTACCTTTGGCTTCAGTTTTCTCTTTTTCTAGCTATTTAAACGATTGATTTGAAAGCTTTCTGAATTATTATTGTATGCCTTTACAGCTATAAGTTTCCCACCTAGCACTGCTTTGGCTGTATCTCATACTTTTTGATACGTTGTATTTTTATTTCCATTTTTCTCATGCTATTCTCATTTCTCTTGTGATTGCTTCCTTGACCCATCGATTATTTAAGTGTATGTTGTTTAATTTCCACATATTTGTGAATTTTTGATTTTTCTTCTATTTCTAGTTTTATTCCATTGAAATAAAAAAGGTACTCTGTATGATACTACATGGAAGATAGAGTCTCAGCTAGGATAATGAGGAAGGGAAAGAGGAGATGAGCTTGAGAAATATTTAGGACGTCAAATAGGCAAAATGTTTTGGTTGGTTGTATGTAAATGTTAAGAGAGGGAAAGGAGACGACGACACCCTGGGTGACTGGGTGGGTAATATTCTGCCTAATTAGAAGGTGGGTAATATTCTGCCTAATTAGAAGTTCCCCTGCTAACTTTCCTCTGGTGTCCATTCCTTTGCCATCACAAGATGGACTGAAATATGTAATTATCTGTGTGCTTATTTATTTAGTGGTAGTCTGTCCCTCTAGGCTGAAAATGCAGTGGAGCAGAACCATGTCTGGTTTTGTTCTTCCTTATACCACTAGCGACTGAGCGACTTCACTTTCACTTTTCACTTTCATGCATTGGAGAAGGAAATGGCAACCCACTCCAGTGTTCTTGCCTGGAGAATCCCAGGGATGGGGGAGCCTGGTGGGCTGCCGTCTCTGGGGTCACACAGAGTCAGACATGACTGAAGCGACTTAGCAGCAGCAGCAGTAGCATACCACTAGCAGTAGCAAAGTGAGAGACACGTAGTCAGCACTGAATAAAAACTGTCCAAAAAATATACAGAATGGGAAAGGGAATACACAGGAAGAAAAGATATTTTAAGGGGTTCCTTTTTGGACATGGTGAGTTTGACAGACTGTGCAAACATCCAGGTGGCAGTTGGAAATGAGTCTGAAACTCAGAAGATTTGCTTTGAAGATGAGGATTTGAGAGTTACCAGCATTTAATGAAAGCCTGAAAGTGAGAAGAGCATTAGGAGCAGGCCCTGATAAAGTTCAACATTTGAAAGGATTTGCTTCCTTCTACTTCTTGCTGTCTGGAAGTGCAGCTTCACTGTCCCCTGGCAGTTCATGGAGCAGGCACATGACGGTTCCAGGGAGAAGCCACCCACACCTTCACGACCTTTCCAGGGAGACATCATATGACATCATATAATATCTCACCCCACTCTGTTCTCCCCAGTTCTTTAAACAACCCTTGATTTTCAGATAATTCTGTTGCATGAAATCTCCCTGCACCGGACCATGGAACAGCAATTATTCTCAATATCCTGGACATGAAATAGGAAATTGCTACTCTGCTTAATCAAACTGTAGAAATCTTGCTCTTTTCTATTTCCTTTTCCAGTTAGATACCTTTGTTTGTTGTCTGTCCGTCTTTAAGGCCAAATTAGGCCTGTGTTGATACAAATACCTGTTTTCTATCACTACTTGGTTTACCATGTGTTTTGTTGACCGTGTGTTCGGTCACAGCAGGGCCTGTGTGTGTTGACCTGGTGCCGACCTTGAAGGAATCACAGGCCATGTCCGGTAGGGTGACGGGACTTCCTGACTTTCCTAGTACCAGTCTGTTGAAAATATTTGCTCTATAACCAAATGACATGTCAGACTTCAGGTTTTGCTTCAGATAATGCTCATCAAGGAGGGATCCAGGTTCCTCCTGCCTGTCCTCTTTGACATAATTAGTTACACTGGCTTTATCTTCACACTTGTCATCTTGTGGACAGGGATGGTTATCCCACCTCCAAGTTTTGTGTCCCCAGGAAGATGGGGCAGGAGGAGGGGGAACAAAGGAGAAAAGAAATTTCCTGTGCTAAGTCTTACAATTTCATCTCAGAATGGAAGTCCTCCCTAGTGGTTTCTACCTGCATCTCATTGACCACCTGTAGCTAAAAGGGGGCAGAGATCAAGATTGTAGCTTTTTTATAGCTTCTGTGATAAAGCTTGGAAGGAGATGGGTGAAATGAAAGCTGAGAATTGCCAATCAAGTCTTTTACATTTAGAAATGAGCGTTCATTATGTCTGCATATTTCCTAAAATCCTGTGAACATATCTTAAGCTAATTTACTTATGCTGATGTTGATTTCTATTTGCATAATTCTTAGAGTAATCTTATTTCAAAAATTTCCACTCTGTAATATATGAAAGATATTACCCACCCTTTTTTATTTTCAGTTTTGATGTCAAAAGTGAGCTAGAAAAGGAATTGAAAATATTTCTAAATAGATGCTAGTTCTGGATGAATAATAGACATTTTTCTCCACATGTTATTTCTTAAGTTAGTTCCAAGAATTTTTGCCAGTGCTGGCAAGAATTTCTTTGGGTGGCAAGCAACAGTACCGAGGACAATTTTGCCTGTCTTTCCATATTTGTGCCTGCTTGGCACATTGCATAAAAATAGAACTGATGCAGCTGGGGTTTTATGTATGGACTTTTTCACAGACAAGTGCTTTGTCTCCCTCTGGTGGATAAATGTATCTTTGCAACATCAGCGATAATTCTCAGGCCCGGTTTTAATTCAGGATGTCCAGTGGTGCAATAATCCCAATATATGCTGGACCTGCGCGCTCCCCACTCCAGTACTCTTGCCTGGAAAATCCCATGGATGGAGGAGCCTGGTAGGCTGCAGTCCATGGGGTCACTAAGAGTCGGACACGACTGAGCGACTTCACTTTCACTTTTCACTTTCGTGCATTGGAGAAGGAAATGGCAACCCACTCCAGTGTTCTTGCCTGGAGAATCCCAGGGACGGGGGAGCCTGGTGGGCGGCCTCTATGGGGTCGCACAGAGTCGGACACGACTGAAGTGACTTAGCAGCAGCAGCAGCGCGCTACACACACACACACACACACACACTCTCTCTCACTCACTCACTCACTCAGACTGGTCCCAGGGCAAAACTGCCAAGTAATTTCAGCCTGATTTTGATACACTATGTGTTTACCAAAACCTTTCTCACGTATTTTCTCACGTAATTTCTCACATAATTCACTTATTAAAATGAATATTCCCCCTTCCCATGAGTACAAACATCTGCCTAAGAATACAGAGCCCTAGAGTAGCTTAGGGGCACACAGACTCTGATTTTCCCTGCATCTTTTTGCTCATTAAATCTTATATTGCCAGAATTGGCTTCCTTCTCAACTTGCAATCTTTTCCAAAAAACTTTCTCAAATTCCCACTGACAATAGATTGGTTTTAGTTATTAAAATAAGATCAAGTTCTGCCTCTCACAATGGTTGACCAGATGGTTCTGCACCCTCAC
The DNA here is from genome assembly GCF_055505025.1 of Bos grunniens. Classification (NCBI taxonomy): domain Eukaryota; kingdom Metazoa; phylum Chordata; class Mammalia; order Artiodactyla; family Bovidae; genus Bos; species Bos grunniens. Next base: position 14,232,640 of record NC_141190.1, read on the forward strand.
CAGAAACAACTAGGAAAATATGAACTACTGAAAGAGTGAAAAGGCAAGCTGGGGAGTGATAAAGAATATTCGCAATGAACGTAACTGACGAAAGAACTCAGATCAGCTCCTAGGACTCACTAAGCAAAAGACTGGCAGAAAAAAAAAAAAAAACAGGAGACTTCTTAAAAGGGAATATTGAAATAGTAACTATACACACACAGCTCATCTTCATTAAGTATACAAAGAAATACAAATTAAAACTACAAACTATTCACCTGCCACACCCATCAGAGTGGTAAAAGTTGAAAAGACTAACAATGCTAAGTGATGGGGAAAAATTACAGCTCTCAAAATTATGCCTCCACTGGTGAGGCGGGGTGGGGAGGGGTATGACAGATGGCATCTCCTAAAGTTGGAGATACATGGATATCTATGACACAGCAATTTCACTCCCAGGTTGACCCCCAGAAAGGTATATAAGTGTGTACCCAAAGACATGTTTAAGAACATTTATGGATTTATTTATAAATAACCAAAAACTGGAAGCCTAAATGTCCTTCAATAGTAGAATGAATAAATGGTGATATAGTCATACAATGGAATAAGTGGGAAAAAACTGTAGCTACATACATGATAAATGGGTAATCTAACATGAAATTTTGCACAAAGGCAGGCACAAGCAAAGTATATTTTTAAATTTTCGTTTATATAAAGCTCAAAGCAGGCAAAATTAATCTATGGTCTTTCCATAGCTACCAATAAAATGGCTGTTTATAAACACAGTTCTCTAAAATTTTATCAGTTTAAAAGTTTTTTCCAGTTTAAAGGATCCATCATAGCCATTGAGGAGTAGGGTCTTAAATAAGGCATGAAAGATGTCCCCATAAGATTGTGCAAAGGATGCAGCCCTCACAGGATCTAGAAAGTTTATTTGCAAAAATAATCAAAGTAAAGGCCCTTATTATACTGGTGGATGCAATGAAAGTTGACCTGATAAAGGCCCTTTATGGATTGGGATCCCTTATGATAAACTCCCCTGAGAGCTAGAAGGGCCAGTCAGAGACTGTTCAGAATCCTAGTCTACTCAACAGGCTTCCAAATGTACACCATAGAGTACCTTCCAGACTACAGAGACCAAGAGTTTTCTCACTGATCAACAGACCAAGCTCTCAAAACGTAGAGCAAGATGCCTAAGAAGATCAGATAGGATATTTATGTTTTAAAGGCTCAGGGAGATAATGCAAGTTCCTCCTGGAAAGGTGTCTGGGTTCCTCAACTCCAGCAGACTAAAACCAACATGGGAGCTCAGAGCGCCGGGGGGCCTATTGTTATCTGTGGAGCCCAGACGAACATGTCTTCACTCATTAAGGAGTGGGGAAACCCGAGAAAGCTGTAACCAGCTGGGAGAAGCATTTTGACTCTATTTTCGGAGCTAAAAGTTCTCATGTTATCTTCACTTTTATTCCAATAAACTCAAAGCACCCAATTCAAGGAAAGAAACCAGGTTAACTTACCTAAGTACCCAGTCCAAACCTTTCCAGGTCTTGCAAACTGGGCAGTTTTCTCAGTGCAATTCAACTGAGCAGCCTTTCCAATGTCTTCCAACTGGGAATTCAGGTACCTCTTTTGTGGCTCAGCTAGTAAAGAATCCACCTGCAATGCAGGAGACCTGAGTTCTATCCCTGGGCTGGGAAGATCCCCTGGAGAAGGGAAAGGCTACCCACTCCAGTGTTCTGGTTTGGAGAATTCCATGGACTGTATGGTCCACGGGGTCGCAAAGAGTTGGACACGACTGAGCCACTTTCACGAACCATCTTAAGTTCAAGAAAAACCTACTCCTTATATAGCAAGGAGTTTACCAACCACTGAGTAAAACTCAAGAGTCGTCAACCAAGACAGGACAGACTTACCCAATCACTGAGAAGGTGGCTGCGTCTTCTCTAAAAAAGTTTCCGTATGTCCTTTGAGCCCATCTCCTGACCTCCGTCTCCAGGTAATCGCTGACCTTCCTCCTGTTGGCTTTAGTTTGCGTTTCCCTGATGACTCATGATGTTGAGTATCTCATGTGCTTGTTGACCGTATCTTTGAATGAAGCATCTACTGAACTCTTTCCCAACATTTTTGTCTTATGAGTTTTTCGTATATTCTTACATAGAACTCCTCTGTCTCATTTATGTAGTTCCTCCCAGTCAGCAGCTTGCCATTTTTTTATTTTCTTTTCTTAATGGTGTCTTCTGAAGACAGTTTCAAACTTGAAAAACTTCAATATGTCCATTTTTTCCCCTTGGATGGTTAGTGACTTTTGTATCTTAAGAAATGTTTGCCTACCAAACTTTGAAAAGATTTTCTATGTTTCCCTGTAGAACTTTTACAGTTTAAGTTTTTAATCTTTAAATCTGTAGTCCTTTTTGAATTAATTCTGTACATACTGTGAGATAAGGGTTAAGGTTCACTTTTTTCCCCCCAATAAGGATATCCAGTGTTTTTGATCCATTTGTTGAAAAGCCTACTCTTCCCCATCAAATACCATGATGCTTTTGTCAAAAGTCATTTGAAATCAACGTAGGGCTCTTTCTCTGGACTCTTTTCCTTTGATCTGTATGTCAATCTTAGGCCAGGACTCACTAGCTGGATTATAGTTGCATATAATTAGGAAGGATAAATTTGTTCTTTAGATGTACTTCAGCTATTCAGGGTTCTTTGTATGTCCAGGCAAACTTTAAAATCAGCCTGTACATGTCTGCTCCCCAAAGCCTGTGGGAATTCTGACAAGCACTTCTCTAGAATCTATAGCTCAATGGAGAATGCGTATCTTATAAATACTGCCCTATAATCCATGAATATGATGCATTTGTACTTTGATTAGGGTCTTTCCTTTAGCAATGTTTTGAGGTTTTCAGCGTACAGGTCCTTCACATTTAAAAACATTTTGCCCCTAAATACTTTTTTGGTGCTCTTACAATTTTGTAGATGGCATAAATTGATTTGTTGACATAAAACTGACTTGTTGATTTATTTCCTGCAACCTTGTTAATTCAGTTATTCGTAGTAGCACTTTGTAGTCCTTAGAGTTATTTTGGTGTGTGCTCATGCCATCTGTGAATGGTTTTGCTTCATTCTTCCCAATCTCTATTGTACTGACCAGGACCTCATTTACAAGTTTGAAAAAAGTAGTGAGAACACACATCCTCATCTTGGTGCATCTCTTAGGGTCAAAGTCCTCATCAATACATTATCCTTACGTATTATGTCACCAGTAGGTCCCTTTAAATTCCCTTTACTAGCTTGAGGAAGTTCCCTTCTATTCCTGTTTAATGAGAGATGTTAGTAAAATGCTTTTACTCTACCTATTGAAATGATTATGTGCTTTTTACTCCTTGTGTCACTATGGTAACTACTACTACTCATAATTGATTTTCAAATATTGTACCAACCGTGGGTTCCTGGGAGAACCCCATTACCAGGTAATGTTGATGTAGTACTTGCAAATCAACTGTATATTCTTTTATACATCACTGGATTCAAGTTGCTAACATTTTGTTTAAGCCTTTCAGGACTCTTTTAAAAGGGTAATCAGTTTGGAGCTTTCTATACTTGAAATCTCTTTTTTGGATTTTTTTTTTCTTTAGAGGTTGGTAGAAGGGTAATGCTGACCTCATAAAAGTGTTCCCTCTTGTTTTCTAAAATATAAGATTACTAAAATTTCACCCTTAAATGTCTGATAGAATTTACCATTGAAGCCATCTGGGTTTTGGAATTTCGTGGAAAAGGGATTAATTCATTTTAAGACAGATTAAGGGAATATTTCACATTTTCTATTTCTTTTCATGTCTGTTTTTGGTCATTTGTCTCTTTCAAGATATGTACTTCTTTCATCTAAGTTGTCATATTTGCTTGTATGTAACATCTAAACACTCTGATGCTGGGAGGGATTGGGGGCAGGAGCAGAAGGGGACGACAGAGGATGAGATGGCTGGATGGCATCACCGACTCGATGGACGTGAGTCTGAGTGAACTCCGGGAGTTGGTGATGGACAGGGAGGCCTGGCGTGCTGCGATTCATGGGGTCGCAAAGAGTCAGACACGACTGAGCGACTGAACTGAACTGAATTGAACATCTAAACAAAGAGGACACAACCCAGACCTACCTCTGGGTGAGGCCCAGTTCTTGACTACACAATGACTGTGTTACTAGGAGAAACTTGATCAGGTATTTAGGTGAGGAGCCATGACATCTGCAACCTGATGAAAGAGAGGGAGGGAGGGAGCAATGCGTGCAGAAAATGTGATTAAACTGGTGAATACAGTGGGGAGGGTACTGTACTATTTTTCCAACTTTTCTCTAAATTTAAAATTTTTCCAAAAATAAGTTAAATGATATATTCATATTCCACAACCCAGTGATTTAAAGAAATAACCAGAAAACCACACACAAACTCTGCACAAGGAGTTTTATCATGGATCAAAGTTTGAAAACACCCTAAACATCCCACAAAGAGGATCAGATAAACAAGCTACAGTATAAGACATGAAAAACTCAACAACAACAACAGATATCACAATTTTCCCAAGATTATCCAATATAGACAGACAATGGAAGGGAAAAGTCATAACACTGAATATATGACCCCAGTCTACATGCACGAGGAAAAGACTGCAAAGTAAAAATGCAAAAAAAAAAAAAAAAAAAAACCAAACAAACCAAAAACCCATGGCTGTCTTGGAGTGGTGGGTTACAGGTGAACTTGACTCTTCTTCATAATCCTTGTTCAGAATTTCCTGAAGGATTCCAGGTCTTCTCATCACTCCAGGGGCGAAAGGAAGGAGAACTTAAGTTAAGAGCAGGTCAGGAGGTGTGGGTCTGGATTAACTCCAAGAGGGAGGGAGACCCTGCATGCTGTGGTGGTTACCTGGCCACAGGGGAGCCCAGTAGAGGGGAAATGACACAGGCTGGACGGGAGGACAGCCACACAGACCCTGAGACCTGGTTTTACTCCCTTCGAAACAGGTGAAGGTTGGGAGACTAAGGAGGTTATCTGTGAAAAAAATAAAGCTTCATACAAGTGTAAAGGTAACCACCTTTCTATTTTGTTCCACAGGTACCTTAATAGACTTGGTACCTATTATTACAGGAAATCCCCATAGAACAATGAGAACTAGTGATTCAAGATCCGAGTTTTAGCAAATGCTGGGAGATAGTGGAGGACAGGGAAGCCTGGCGTGCTGCAGTTCATGGGGTTTCAGAGTCAGAAGTGACTCAGCAACTGAACACCACCCACCTATTATTACAAGAAATCCACATGGAACAATGAGAACTAGCGTTTAAAGATCTGAGTGGAGGTTTGAATCTGTGCTTCCCACACGGTCCTGGGCAAACTGTTCAAACTTTCTGAGCCTATTTTCACCTCTGAAAACCTGGGATGAGGATGATGATGATTTTAATCACCATCCTCCCATTTCAAAAAGATTACTATGAAAGATCGACTGTGGGAGATGTCTGTGAGGGTGGTCTATAAAGTGCTTCACGATGTCAGTTAATGTTAATTTAGGGTATGAACTATTCAAAATGCTGTTGTTGTCTTTGAAGAGAGAAAAGTAGCAATTCATACCACTAATAAGCTTTGCCACAAGACACCATGGAGTTCCATGCTCAGGCTGACAAGGTCAATGAATGAACATCAGACGGGCAGCACAGAATACTAGGGATCCAGAAGCCTACGGGGTTAAGAGGGCAGGAACACCCTTACAAGGGAAGATGAGTATGTGAGAATCCTTGGTTTATGCTATAAACATTCTGCAATCATGGGGAGGAGACCAGGGGAAACTGCACCAACTCACAAAGCCTGGGGTGGCTCGCGGCCCTCAGATAGTGCAGCCGTGTGTTCCTGGGCACAAAGCTGACTGTGTGCCATGCTCTACTGTCCTAGGTTGGAAACTGACTAACAAGCAGAGTTCCTCTTGAAAAGCCCTGTTAAGCCAGCTGGTAACCACCTGAGTAGAAAGATTATTTTGACCAGGGAGTAAGAAGCCAGGGATCGGACAAGGTGTGGCAGGAAGATGCAGAAACCTAGCTGTAGAGGAGAGAGATTTTTTTTCTACCTTTAAAATTTTCCTCCCTGTAATGTCCAGGACAAATCTTTCTGGATCTGGGGTCACTGACAACACTCACAGCAAGGAGTTCAGCCTCTAACATCAAGATTTCTATTTTACCAGAGTGATCTGTTCTTAAGACTGTGAAATTGACTCAAGAGGTAACAGTAAATCACTTTTACCTAGATTCACTTAAACCCCAAAAACCCACTGCTTTTTGCATTAGGAACAACGAAAAAGCAAGAAACACTGTCAAATCGGGATGTTGAGAGGCAGGTTGAGGATCGGCCACTGAAAACTGTAAAATAATACAAATGCAAACTCCAGAGGTGAAGATCAGGCAATTTATTGTAAACAGGATTACCCTAGCACTCCACCACCTACTGGCTGTGTCACATGCTCTCTTCCACATCAACTCGTGAAAAAGACTTTTTAAAAAGTCACGGGTAACGACACCTGAATGTTTCACAAATCTCCCTTACACTGAGGAAAGAGCAGCGTCCAGGCAGTCTGTTATTGCTCATGGACTACAATTTGGACCTATTTAGCTGAATGTGTAAGTCAGCCTGAGTGAGCCAACAGTGGCTGGAGGTCCTACGTGGACAGCAGACAACACTGGAGCACACTCACCAGCAACCTCACTTTCCTGGAGACTACCTGGGATGCCCCTCAGAGCGCTTCACTTGACTTTCCCATAAAAATGACACTCAAATTTCACCCCCCCCTTTTTTTGTAAAGAGCTAAGTTACCCAACAGCACATAACTTTCCACAGAAAAGGTTCAGGTGGGTTATTTACTCGTCCAGTGGTAGATTTACACACTCAGGACTCATTTTTGATCCCTCTCATTTATATTTGCAGTTTGATGAAAAGCTGCATAGTCTACAAATGCATAAAACCAGAAGGCAGTGATGGTGACTCACACACCTTCTGATGGACAAAGACAAGCTTCGTACAAGGAAGCTCTTGAAGGTAGGGATAAAAAGACAGTTACAGCACCACATTTATCTGACAGTAGAAATGGAGCCCCACTCTCAAAAGCAGCCTCCACGGTTGTGATGATCATTCTTGCCCCAAATTCAGATTATTTGGAAAAATGGCAAATGTGAAACTTAAGATGTGAAAGAGACGTGACTCTACAGAAAGCAGTCCTGGCAAATCGACCACATGGAGGCGAAATGTCCCTGGAAATACCACTCTTTCCTTCGCCTGAGTCAGTCAACGACAGGCCCACTTACTGCTGCTAGTACCTGTGTGTTTCCAATTTCCCTGTAAGTTTTAATAACAGTAAATGTTTCAAAATGGCTGCTAAATATACGGTAACAATTTCATCTATAATTGTATCTCATGAAGAGAAGATATTTTTTAAAAGCTCACTCCAGTCATCATCTGTGTGTTTGTATGTATATATTCAAAAAACAACTTAACACTTAAGGCAATATTAGACTGGGAGCAAAACGGGGATTTAGTGTCTCTATGGAGATCACACTATTTAAGAGTCCAAGGCTTTCCTTTTTGTACCCCCAAAAAGGTGTCTTTGTACACGCTGCCTTTTATATTCACAACGGGACAGATATTTTGGTTGGGATACTGCCTGCGATTTCGCCATAATAAAAAGTTACAGACATTTAGAGCAGCTGATGTTGGAAAAGCATGTCACACACTCAGTGGGATCTGAAGTTAAATAAATACAGCAATGTGTTGACGGGAGAAAAGTGACACTGATGGAACACTGCAAACCAACTATGAACAAGAATGTCAATATGATTCAATCAGAAAGAAACAAATCACAGTAATCCTGAGAAATTCAGTTTGGGACAAAATTGATGCCAGGTAAGTCTGTATTTCTAGCACTGTAAATAAGTAGGGTGTTCTAGAGTTTTCCAGCATTTTACTTGTTTGAATAAAAAACATGTTCAAATTTTATAAAAAGATTAAAACCATGCCTTAATCAGCAATTTCACTAATAAAAGAAAATTACATTGCTTTGTTCATTATCTGCCAAATGTAATGTTCTCCATTATTTACATGAAACTATTAAGTAGAAAGCAAACTTGAGAATCAATTTTTAAAAATGTATCACCTTTCTATATGTTTTGAAGTCTTTTCTGTCAACCTAGGAGGCTTTTAGAAAAAAGCTAACATATTTTTCTTCTGACAAGTGACTATTTTACAGAATAAAGAAGGAAGATTCTATAGGAATATCATTCATCATTTAAAGTATTGTTATATAAGGGACATTTCTCTTAGTAATGAAAACTTTTAAAATATTTAAGAGGCATGTATTTTAAAAATATTCTACATCTGTAAGATTTTGTAATTTAATTACTCTGGATTTTTAATATTTCTACATAATGACATTTGACAAGTTTTTTTGTTTTTTTTTTTCTTTTTTTCCTCTGTATCTCTCTAATAGTGAACAAGAAACTATTAAAGTGGCCAAGATGGTTTTCCTAGCCCTTGGAAGACTCAGGAATGCATCCACTTGCACTTTCCCGCCCATGGGGAATCTTCAGAGTTTTGCAGCCATGAAGTTAATATGCGGTTTCACAAGGGGGAACAGTGGCAAACCACGCTTGAACTCAGTCATGTTCTGAATCACTTCAGGCTGCAAAAAAAAAAAACAAAAACAAAAGTTTTCTCTTAGTGTATTTAAACAGACTGAACAGGATACAAACTTTATTTTTGCACATACACACTAGTTTCTGCACCATCTATTACATATTATATCTGCTGACTCTCTTCCTGGATCAGTAGGGCCAGAGGGTCTATGCAGACCTATGGTGAGAGTTCCCAGTGGGCCTCCGGGTCAGAGGGAAGACTTCTGGCTTCCCCTACGTGCTCAAGGTCAGGCACACCAAGGGCTCAGGACTGTGGCCTGGGTGGAGTGGCAGAGGCCAGTGTGCCCACCTGGCAAGGGCCTGCTTATACTACCAGCTTCCTCCTCTTCCAAGTAAATGCCAACCGATCAAAATGATCAAACTGCACAAGCGCCAAGGAAAATGTGGGGACAGATGTGGCTGGAGATGACTCACTGCAGAGTAACACAACTGTTCAAGCTAGTAGATGAGGCTGACAAGGGCAAAGTCACTGGTCTTCCCAGATGAACAGTGAAGGAATGGCAGCCTGGCCTTTAAGGGGGACCTGAAGTACATGCCCCGATACGTGGTGGCCTGAAACCTCTGGGTCTTACGTGTCCTGGTGAACAAGTCCTTTTAAGTAGGAAGTCCTCTAACAGTGCAAGCTAACACGACATTTATGTTTCTTACTTGTGGCAAGGCTGGTGCTTGTGACAAATTTATATCATTTTGACATGGGAACTCTCCAACCACAGGACCTATTTAAAAAAAAAAAGAAAAGTTTAATGCTTTGCACTCACTGCTATTTGTACACAAGAGCAAACAAACAAAACAAAACCACACCAGACTCAGCTCACTAAAAAACTGCCTCAGGCCCAGTTCATGCGCCTCTCAGGTCCTTTCAGGCTGTGTGCTCCCAAGGCCTGACAGCTTGTCCTGCCTCCTGTCCAGAAGGTCCCCCGTGATGGTTCAGGACCTCACTGTGCTTGAACAGCCTTGGCTGTAGTGCTTTACTGCCCAGCTTTGACCTCACTGGTCCCTGAGGCTCTGGCCACCCAGAAGGACCCAGTAAAACCACCAAGAAAGTTGGGGGAGTCATCAGCCACGCCAGTCAGAGACAGGAGATGGGAAGAACTGAGCAGATGGACTGCTCACCTCCTACCCACATGCAGCGGCTCCACATCACTCCTTCAGAGATGTCCTACCAGCATGGCCATGTTCTCTGACAGCTGTGGCCAGCTCGGCACTGTGCCATCTGGTGCCGGCTCTCCCCTTCACGGCCTCGTTTCCCTTTTCCCCTTATTTTTGCCTTGATAGAGCAGACCCTGTCTCCAGGTAGCTCCCCTTCTGCACCCCTTTACTTCCTGGTGCTCTCTAAGGGATGTGGCTATGGCATGGGATAGCTATCATGTGCCTAAAGACACCCTTTTAAAAAGTCAATTCTCAGTACTTACAAGAATCCATTTCTCTGGCAAGAACATGGACGGATACCTTGTGTCTCCTCGGGGCATCTACCGCCAACATTTCCTGGGTGGAAAGAAGAGCAAGGTCACCCTTTTGCCCCACCAGGGAACTTAAAATGAGGTGCTGTCTTACGACCATAAAGAGTCATCCTGCACACAGTCAGAAACAGAAAAGCTGCGTCCCTTTCTTTCCCCTCACTTACAGCATTTCATGTAAACTCTACAAACATTAGGAGGGCAGGCAGGAATTATTCTTAACCCCATCGTACATTGAGTAAACTGGAGTGCTCATGCTCCTATGGCTAATAAGCACCGGGACTGGGATTAAAAACCCAGCCTAGTACTCATCAGGGTGTGACCAGGGCTGCACCCAGTGATCTGAGGTGTGTGCAGAGACAATGGCCTGAGCCCAGTTAAGGGACGACCACAATGCCTGCTCCCCAGGAACCGCCCCAGGTTCTGCACCAGGGCACTGCTGCAGCTCCTCCCCTACCAGAAGAGAAGAGAACTAACATCTCTTGACTGACGCCTTGTATCAGCCTCTTTCCTATGTTAGACCACTTGGTTTTCTTAAGCTAAGCATCACCATGATTCCAATTCTAGAGACTCAGACTCTAAGACCCAGGTGTAACAACTTGCTGAGCCACACAACTCATAAGGGGACGGGGCCAGAAGTGAGGTATGTATGCTTGTTCTCTCAATTCCATCACATTGCCTGGAGGGACTCCCTTCAGTCTTTACCAAGAATGCCAGGAACAGTACGCTGGCAGAAGGATCCTGTGGGGAAGTGTCTCCTCACTCTTCCCTTAATGATAGGCCCATATTTATGTCTTTTCCAAAAGGAAGACTCAAGTTGTGATGAAGCTTCCCCTGATGCCTCAGCCAGAAATAATGTTTTGTATCCTCAGAGGAAGAGACTAGCAGCAAAGTCAGACTGACTCACAGTTATTTACAGAACAGTTATTGTAAGCCTGGTCCTGTGCAGCTGCAATGGAAGCCTTGCTGAAGTTGCATAGCAAAGCTGGCAGAACAGCCTCTTGTAGGAGCTCAGCCCAGGTTTGTCTCATCTGAGAGCATCTTATGGGAGTAAAGTTTGCTTCCAAAGATATATTCTTTCTTTTTTTTAATTTAAATTTATTTAATTGGAGGATAATTACTTTAAAATATCATGTTGGTTTCTGCCATACATCAACATGAATCAGCCATAGGTATATGCATCTGTTCCCTCCCTCCTGAGCCTCCCTTCCACTCCTACCCCATCCCACCCCAAAGATGCAGTCTTGATCTCTTTCACCCAAACCCTCATTGCCCTCTTAACCTATATCAGTTACAGAACATCCTCTTCAGTTTCAGACTGTTCAATTTCCTGACCAACTTTGGACAATCCGCATTTTTCTAAAAACCAACCAATTGCATTTTCTTGCAAACTCTTTTCTAAGGAACACTAGAGTCCCAAGAGATATTTATAGGTATTCTGAACAACAACAAGAAGTGTCCATAGTGAAATCACTTTAGGAAATATTTTGTTAATCAAAACTAAACAAATATTGGGCTAAATAAATCTTTACTATGGGGTTCCTAGAACTTTTTTTTTTGCTGCATTGCATGGTATGCAGGATCTTAAGATCCTCAACTAGGGGCTGAGCCCATGCCCTCTGCAGTGGAAGTGCAGAATCTTAGCCACTGGACCACCAGGGAAGTCCCTGTGGTCTTCTAGAATTTGTGGAAAATTCTAAGTCCCTCTTAGAATTTTTTAAAAAGCTAACATGCTCTGTGATTCCCCAAGAATGAGAATAAAGAAGAGTCATTCTCAAACTTACATGGTCACAAAACTTTTTCTAGGTACCCCATTAGTATCTTACAGAACACAAGTGTATTAGGGAAACCTTGTTCGGGATTTAGTGTAAGCTCGGTAATAAATACTCTCACTTTTTAAGACAAGAAAGTCATAACTTATTTTCACAAAATCAGTAATGAGGTACCACTTGTAATTTCAAATAATCAAATTTGTGGAAAGACCAATCTTCATTTCTTCTGGAAACATCACAGTGTATTAGGTTATCATGCTCTTTGAACACACGTAACTAATAAACGTCTTAGGAACCAAACAGTGCTGAATGTGAGCACCCTCTTTTACAGGCAAAAGGAGAACAAGTAACCAACCTCACAAAGTGTAACAGTCTTCAATAGTAAGTCAATCACAATAGCTACTTTATAACATCAAGGAGGAAAACATACTCTCATTTGAAGCATTCTGATTAAACTATTTAAAAACCCTAAGGTTGAGTATTACTAATAAAGTGATAACAACAATAGAGACTATTTAATAAATGCTGCTAAGTGCCAATCTCTTTGCATACCTCATTTCAAGGAATACTCCAATTAATCTCTATTTCATAAATAAGGAAGCTTATAGAATTTGGCCAGGGTCACAAAGCTAGCTAGCTGGTGATGGAGCTGAGCCCTGAGTCTGTGCTCAGGGGCCATATGCTCCCACTCCTGCCCCACAGACCACGGAGCGAGGCCGACCATTCTGAGCAGGGCTCGGGACGGCTTTCTGCCTGGCAGCCGACACGTGTCCCGGAGCCCTGCTCCCACACCCAACTCTCCCTCACAGTCCTGCCGCACCTCTCTCTTCACGGACACAAAGGCTACCTGCGGTTACACTGAGTTGGACGAAAAGCACAAGATGTTATGGGAAAACCCATACAAATTTTTTGGCCAACCCAATATATCAGAACAGAATCTTATTTTATATAGTTTTTATTTTTTAATTATGTGTGTTTTTACTACATACACACACACACACACACACATATACAGATATTTTAATAGATTTTATTTTTCAAAGCAGTTTAGGTTCACAGCAAAACTGAGTGGAAGGAACACAGGTTTTCCAGATATGCACTATCCGTTTACAGGCCTAGCCTCTTGTCAAAATATATGTTTTTTAAAAGACTATCACTGCAAAAGAGCAAGAGTCATTTAGATGAGAGTCGTTTTGCTCTACACAATGCAAGGGAGCTAAAGATGATGGTAACTTGACCAGTCAGCCATATCCACAGTCAAAAATGGCTCAGATCCCATTGCTGAGAAAGGTACATTCAAAATACCATCATTTACTGTCAAATTGTGAACCTAAAATTGCTACTTTCTTTCTTCTTGCTAAGGTGTTACTGGCTGTATGAATATCTGTTTGCACATACAGAGACCAGGAGCCTTGTTGTTTTGCACAGGCTCTGGCAGGGAGAATAGGTATAATAACTGGTAGATGGTGCAAAGTCACCCTTTCCTCTATGGAACTATCGGCACTTCCAACTCAGGAGTCGTTTGCTTTTCCTCACTCTCCCACACAGCACCAACAGCAGGGGATTAGAAATAATTAGCCTTCACTGCACAACTAATTTCACAAAGTCACTCTAATGAGAACTGCAAATACGACTCTTGTATTGACAGCTAAGATATACCCCTGAAAAATGACCTTGAAAAGCAGATACTATCCTTTCCAGAGATGTCAGCACAAGGCAGGACTGAACTCCTGATGAAAAACGTGGTGTCTAATAAATCAGGTATGAACCAGGAGATGTGGCTCAGGACACTAGGTAGGGTATAATTCTAAGGCACTATTCTAATTACAGAGTAGAATTTTGTTCCTTGCCCTAAAAAATAGACATAAAAGTATTTTACATAAATCAGATGCCCCAGTACATTACAAACAATTATATGTAACCCTTTAGGTACAGCTCTGCTGCTGCTACTGCTAAGTCACTTCAGTCATGTCTGACTGTGCGACCCCATAGACGGCAGCCCACCAGGCTCCCCCGTCCCTGGGATTCTCCAGGCAAGAACACTGGAGTGGGTTGCCATTTCCTTCTCCAATGCATGAAAGTGAAAAGTGAAAGTGAAGTCGATCAGTCGTGTCCAACTCTTAGCGACCCCATGGACTGCAGCCCACCAGGCTCCTCCGTCCATGGGATTTTCCAGGCAAGAGTATTGGAGTGGGGTGCCACTGCCTTCTCCTAGGTACAGCTCTACTGCTACATAAATTTTTAATCTCTGCACTTAGCATGGTTATTACACACATTCTATGCCCATTTAAAATTTATGCTACTCTTCTATAAATTCTGTTACGGTGGGGAAAACTTAGATGGTATAAACCTCTTAGAGCAGAACTGGGATAACTTTAATGGCAGTACCTCTCTTTTCTCCTGAAAAACTTTATTAGGCACTTAAAACTTACAAGATCTCTAGTGTGGAATTAGCAGATATAAATTACTATATATATATACTAGACAAACAATTAAGATCCTACTGTAGAGCAGAGGGAACTATAATCAGTTAACCTGTAATGTAAAAGAATATGAAAAAGAATAACTGAATCACTTTACTGTATACCTGAAACTAACAGAAGGAAAGAAGAAGAGAGAGGCGATTGCTAAAGGCTTAGGGGTTTCTTTTTGGGGTGAGAAAAAGTTTCAAAATTGTTAGGTGATTATGGTTATACCTTTTGACTAATGGGTGGCTATGAATATACTAAAAACCACTGAATTATACATTTTACATAAATGATTGTGTGGTATGTGAATTAAATTTCAAAAAAAATAAAAAATAAATAAAAATAAAAAAGGAGTTAAGCGCTTTGGAAAAAAAGGCGAGTGGTCATTTATTTTTAAAAGGAGCCATGTGTACATACTAAGTAGCTTCAATGTCTCTGACTCTTTGTGACCACATGGAAAGTGGCCCACCAGGCTCCTCAGTGACACCTAAATCAGTGGAGATTTATAGTTGGCAGAGACTGGAAAAGACTCTGATTCTCAAATTCTATTTGCTTTCTTTGTTCTTTCTTCCCATGATAAGCTCACCTACGCTCTCTGTGGGTTGGCGTGGGGAACAGAGAGAAAAAAACGAGGGTGACCTAAGTAGGTGGGTCTGGAAGCTGGGAAGGGCCACCATAGTCCTTGGTCCAGACGGAGAGGAAAACAGTACTGAGTTCAATAGGGACTGTCTCTTTTTCCTAATAGTAATAAGTCTTGAAAATACTTAAATCCATAAAAATGCCTTCATAAGTCCTGCCTGAATGGGTTCAAAGTGGCAACACATAACACAAAGCATGTAACGTTTTCTTACTGGTCAAAGTCCGAATACATAAAGTGAATTTACCTTATAGAATTTGATAATATCTTCCTTGGTAAGTGTCTTCAAATAGGCAACTTCTATATTATCTGAAAAAGAAATCAAACAAGAATTTATTAATATTTCCATTTTAAGCAGCCCAGAATACTACACTAAATGACAATATTCTTCACTCCAACACTCTTAAATATCCATCTTTTTGAGTGATCAATTGTTCCTGAAAGTAGTAAGGGAAAAAATTTCAAGTAAAAAGTAAGAGGATACCCTGGCTCTCTATGGGTGAGCTGTTGGTTCCTGGTCTAGTCATTTCAGGTTTTCTGAGCCTCAGTTTCTTCATCTGGAAATTGGGTATAAAAACCACCTAACTGACAATCACATAATACCAGGGCAAATGCTCAGTAATTGGTAGTTACTATTATCATTAACAATGAACCCAACTGCTAGAAAAATTACAGGTAAGGAAACGGAGGCCCCAAAAAGGCAACCTGGTTGAGATCTTTGGCTTGTCTGTGTCAGAATGAGAACACGACCCAACCCTTCTGGCTTCAAGTGTAGCTGAAGTTAATCTCTGCTCTAAGGTAAAGGAGAAGCAGGAGACTTTGGAGAGTACAGCTCTTCCAAATCTAAAAGCACTGACAAATCTGGGGAGATCCTTAAAGGCAGATGTTTGAACCCTGGTGCCTCCAGGACTGCACTTGTCTCAACAGAGTTCAATCTGCACATTTTCTGTTTAGAGCTATGAGAAATAGATGCCCACATATCTGTGCTCAGAGTCTCAGAGGCATACTGAATAAAGTGAAATCAGATTTACTATTAGTGCATTGTGATGAGATACAGATAGATTCAGCTCTAGTTTGAGAGAGAGAGGAAATAAAAAGTTTCTAATAGGAAATTGTTGTTACATTAAATTTAAGTCCTTTAGAAGTGCTACCACCTCATCCCAAACTGTCCTGAAACATCACCTATGAAATGAATACCATTTTGCAGAATGGCATCAATGCCCTCAAATGTTTCACTTCCATGCCATGAATGTGGGGGCCCTGATCATGCCTTACCTCTGTCAAAATTGTACTGCTGAGAGATGATCTCCCCCCAATATTTAGCACACTCTGCAGATAGCTTCTTTGGTTTGTCTAGTCGACGGATTGCTAATGCTTGGATGTGTTTTTGGAAGGCCTCTTCTGTCATGTCCTCTATGGACTTTTCCATGGTAATTAAGAAAGCTTCCACTCTGCTTTCTAGGTAGTGAGGTGGCTTTTCTGACTGGATGATAAACCGTAAGCCCTGAATGCCATTGGCTCGGCGTGGCCCGCTGAAGACGATATAGCCTGAAACACAAACACCAGCCAGTCAGGACCATGGCGTCTCAGACGTGGGTCACTTTTAATCTTCCAAAAATTATCCTGTCAGAGCAAATACAATCTACTTTAGGACTTTATATTTCATTCTTTCATTCATTCTTCATTTCTGAAGAAATCAGCAATGAAAATATCTTCAGTTCCTAAGGACGGGGCAGACAAGCTCTCTGAAGAACAGTTGGAGAGTTGGAGGTCACAAACCCCTATCCATTATTCAGCATTCCCACGCGCCTCACTGTCTGTCAGTTAATCCCCTTCAATCCATGTTAAAGTTATTCTCATCTCTGTGAAATGCTGGACTCATTTCATCCCCTAACCATTGACCTAGCTTGGTTTCCTTTCACATCCAAGTTCCTTATGTGAACTTGCCTTCACTATTGCATTTCTTGTTAGATAACCTACCCCTGGATCGACTTCATTCAGGCTGCAAATCTTCAGAGACCAAGTAACTGACGGTCATTTCCCATCATGGGCTCCTCTGCTACCTCCCATCTGTATCTTTCCTGAACGCACCTGTGGCTTACCTCCTCTGCTCTCCCCTGAACCACACCTCACTACCTTCAGCATCGCCTTTAGAGTTTGAACACTCTTAGTAGCATTTGCCACACTGTACTACAATTATTCCTTACAGGTCTGCCTTCCTGATGAGATTGTGAGTTTCATGAAGGGAAAGACCATCCAAAACTTATCCATTTTTGCAGTCCAGCATCTATCATGGTGGTAGTTTAAAAAAAGATATTGCTTTAAGAGAATCACCCAAATCCTTTTTCATTGGTTGTTCAAAGCACATTACTGGGGCTTGCTCTTTTTGATCAAATTTTACAGGATCTCCAAGGCTTTTAACAGTGCCTAAAACTGCCCGAAACATTTCCTCAAAAGACACTTATTGTGACTTCTTCTATGTGTATCTTCTATGTGCCCCAGGCTTGGGATACAAAGATGAATAAAAAATACCTGACCTCTTAAGGAACCCAAAGAAGAAGTCACAGTAAGCGTCTTTTGAGGAAATGTTTCGGGCAGTTTTAGGCACTGTTAAAAGCCTTGGAGATCCTGTAAAATTTGATCAAAAAGAGCAAGCCCCAGTAATGTGCTTTGAACAACCAATGAAAAAGGATTTGGGTGAGTCTCTTAAAGTAACAATCTTTTTTTAATCTAAGCTTCTCTGGTGGAGAAGGCAATGGCACCCCACTCCAGTACTCTTGCCTGGAAAATCCCATGGGCAGAGGAGCCTGGTAGGCTGCAGTCCATGGGGTTGCTAAGAGTCAGGCACGAAAGAGCAACTTCACTTTCACTTTTCACTTTCATGCATTGGAGAAGGAAATGGCAACCCACTCCAGTGTTCTTGCCTGGAGAATCCCAGGGACGGGGGAGCCTAGTGGGCTGCCGTCTATGGGGTCGCACAAAGTTGGACGTGACTAAAGTGACTTAGCAGCAGCAGAAAGCTTCTCTGGTGGCTTGCTTCCCACCTTGTCACCCGCAACAGCCTGCCCTTAGCATCCTTTTCCCCCACCCAAAATGACCTCTATATAGACATGTATGTGATGTAAACACACGTCATCTCCTTAAGAACTGCTCTACTGTCCATGAGATAGTAACGGCTTATCTTCTAGAGGTGGAGTCCCCACAGGCATCATGACGGGGGCTGCACATGTGGCAAATGTTCTCGAGGACGACAGTGCTCCTCAAGGAGTGAGTGCCCTGCCGCGCCCCGCTGCCCACTCACCCAGTTGCTCCTTGGTGCGCAGGGTGTTGAAGCAAGGCTCGGAGATGATCTGACAGAAGAGCTCCAGAAACATGTTCTCTGACGTGCTCTGCATGTCGGTTTGGTAGTATATCTCAATGCCACAGTTATTGTGGACTTCATTCCTCTGCTGATACACAAACCATCCCCCTAGGAAGTTTCAATAAGAGAGCAACATGTTCAAAAACTTCTTTAGGGTTTAAACAAACTTACCGTTTTGTTTGTCTGTATGAAGTTGTTCAGTTTGGTTGGTGTCTTTTGGCAGTTCCAAACTGCAATTAATTCATTAAGAATGTGAAACTCAACTTACCCAAGGGAATCCTAATACAGTGATCTGTACTTGGGAGGCCCTTATAAACATTCAAAGACTTTAAAGGGCAAAACACTTGTAAAAGACCCACTTTCTGACTAAGTAAATTTTAATGCTAATTGAGATCATAGTTAATGAAATTTACAATGCAGTGTACACACTATTTTAGAACTACCTAATATCTATAAGAAACTCAACAGAAATACAACCTATGTTTTAATAACCATGCAAAACAATTTTTTAAACCACTAGTTGTGCCATTATCTACTTAGCATTCAATTCAATATTGTTTACCAACACCCACGCTGAAGGTCAATTCACAAATTTATACATATGTGTACAATGCGTAGAGATGCCCCAGTCTGACATCTCACTTCAGAGATGAAGAAACTGAGACCCTGAGAAGTGAGCAACTTATCCAAGGACATACAGTTGGATGATGGAGAGCTGAGACTGCTGATCAAGTACTTCATCAAAGTTATAAACAGATGGCCATGCTTTATGATCTGATAACTATTTCATGAGCAGTAAATGTGACTAAGCAAATACAGGGTTTAGTAATTGCCTGATTACCACGTTCAATGGTTTTTGAACTCTTCGAAGAGCAGTTCCTGACTCTTCCTCTCTGCCATGCTGTAGTGACTGAGGAAGAAGCTTAAGTTCAAAATGAGCCATTACCCAGTCTGTGATGACTGGCTATGCAGAATAGTAGCACTGTGCTCAAGGTGTCTTGGAGCATTCAACAAAGAGATTCTGAGGTAATGCTTTAGCAGCTACTCAAGTGAGCCAGACACAGACCCCAGCCCTTAAGAAATGTACAGCCTACCAAGGGAGATGGAGATGCACTTCAATCCCAATGTGAGAGAAGTGCTGAGTAGCGTAAAGAAGGAAGGTTCAGAAAACCTGTGCTGGGAGGTCAGAAGAGGAAGCAATTACTTTTAGAAAAAACCCAATGCTTCTCACCACTGGTCTAATATACTTTCCACTATACAATTCTGAACAACATTGAAAATAATGCTCAATGAGTTCTAGATCAAAAGAAACCACTGTTAATGCAAAAGTAACCCAACACTGAAAACTCCCATATATTATTATCAATTCTTTATGTCAATTCCTATGGGCTCCTAATTCTAATTTCCATTTTTTATAAATAAATTTTATTACATGCTTCACAGTCAATACTTCTTTAGTTTTGTGATTTTTCACTTCTTCACTCTTCTACGCTCAATTACCAATCACTTCCAGGATCATTCTCATCAAAATAATTGCCTGCCTCCAATTTCACCTCTTTGGCCCTCCTATAGATAATTTTCTTGCAGAATTATCTATCTTTAGTTATAAATTAGTAGAGAATCCCAGCAGATCTTTACCATAAAATTATATTTGATCATCCAAGTGACTTCAAACCACCTGTAATCACACACAATATTATGTCAAAGCAGTCCATTCCCAAAGATAGAACATTTCCACTTACTGTCCGGGAGCTGAACTTCTCTGTACCGAACGAGCTGACTTGGAAGAAGTGGTTTCGTATGAGCATGTTCAATAAGGGTGTCTTCAACCATCTGCATGATTCCTAACGCAGCCTAGAAAGGCAGGTCATGGCACATTACAAAACCACAAATGTATCTTGATTAGACAGCAGCCCATGCAATATGAAAACAACATGTGTGTGAAATAAACTAACCAACTTTATCAAAGTGGGTTTTTAAAACCTTAAGTACATTTGATCCTGCTCAAATAGATAAAAACTGAACTTGTTGATTTGCAACAGAGTCAGTAAGGTGGTAGTGAGGAGAAAGAGAGACCCAGACAATCAGCGGCACCAATCTCGATGTTGGAGCGGTATCACTGATGGAAAGTTGGTCTCTAGTGAATGGCCCTCACCACAGATATTTGGGGTTACAGCAAAGCAAAAGAGGTAAGCATGAGGCTTTATTCTGAATAAAACTGACACAGGGAAGAATCCTTTCTCAGTCACATAACAGCACCTGACCTTGGCATATTATTCTGGAGACAAAATAGTGGAGTGGCAGAGAGTATGGGCTCTTGAGACAGACTACCATGGGAATTCTAAATTCCGTTTAGCTTTCCATGTGCTAAACACTTGGAATGTACTATTTACTTTAATCCTTGTACATAATATACTGATAAAGAAACTGAGCATAAAGAGATTAAGACACTTTCAAAAGATTACATAACTTGTAACTGGCTGACTCAGGATTTGAATCCAGGCTGATTCCACACTATGTGGTCTTATCCACTATACAGTCCTGCTGTTCTAGAGTAGGGACCATTATTCCCATTTCCTCCAGTGACTGCACGAGGCAGACAACAGAGAAGGCAGCCGTGAAAGTAGGTCCACAGTTAACCAGGATCATTCAACTCTGTATACTCTCCCCTACCTTTCTGCAGAGGGCAGAGAAGGCCAAGTCAACACTAATGAGTATATAGCCATACTGCGGTGGTTAGTCAGTAGTCTTAAATCAAATAGAGTAAAATTTCTGTTGCAATGATCTATAAAAGATTGCTAAAACCTCAATCACCCACCTGCTTTGTTATATTTCCATGGAGAAGGGCTTCAATATGCAGCCGTGACAGGAGTTGAGGTATGAAGGCCTTAAGGCGAGGAAGGGTGACATCTGCAAACAGGTGTAAGAAATTGTAAGCTCTACCTATGAGGTCTTTTTTTTTTTTTTTAAACTCTGAGACAATTTGAGACTTACAGAAGAGTTGCAAAAATAGTATAGGGAGTTCCTACATACCCTTCACCCAGTTTTCTCTAACGTTAACGTTTTTCACTACCATAGGATGCTGATCAAATCTAAGAAGTTAACACTGGGACAATACTATTAACTAAAAAATCTACTTTATTTGGATTTCAGTTTTTCCACTAGTAACAGTTTTCATTCCAATCCCAAGGAAAGGTAATGCCAAAGAATGCTCAAACTACTACACAATTGCACTCATCTCACACGCTAGTAAAGTAATGCTCAAAATTCTCCAAGCCAGGCTTCAGCAGTACGTGAACCGTGAAATTCCAGATGTTCAAGCTGGTTTTAGAAAAGGCAGAGGAACCAGAGATCAAATTGCCAATATCTGCTGGATCATAGAAAAGGCAAGAGAGTTCCAGAAAAACATCGATTTCTGCTTTATTGACTATGCCAAAGCCTTTGACTGTGTGGATCACAATAAACTGTGGAAAATTCTGAAAGAGATGGGAATACCAGACCACCTGACCTACCTCTTGAGAAACCTATATGCAGGTCAGGAAGCAACAGTTAAAACTGGACATGGAACAACAGACTGGTTCCAAATAGGAAAAGGAGTACGTCAAGGCTGTATACTGTCACCCTGCTTATTTAGCTTATATGCAAAGTACATCATGAGAAACGCTGGACTGGAAGAAACACAAGCTGGAATCAACATTGCTGGAAGAAATATCAATAATTCCAGATACGCAGATGACACCACCCTTATGGCAGAAAGTGAAAAGGAACTCAAAAGCCTCTTGATGAAAGTGAAAGTGGAGAGTGAAAAAGTTGGCTTAAAGCTCAACATTCAGAAAATGAAGATCATGGCATCTGGTCCCATCACTTCATGGCAAATAGATGGGAAAACAGTGGAAACAGTGTCAGACTTTATTTTGGGGGGCTCCAAAATCACTGCAGATGGTGACTGCAGCCATGAAATTAAAAGACGCTTACTCCTTGGAAGGAAAGTTATGACCAACCTAGAAGGCATATTCAAAAGCAGAGACATTACTTGGCCAACAAAGGTCCGTCTAGTCAAGGCTATGGTTTTTCCAGTAATCATGTATGGATGTGAGAGTTGGACTATAAAGAAAGCTGAGCACTGAAGAATTGATGCTTTTGAACTGTGGTGTTGGAGAAGACAATTGAGAGTTCCTTGGACTGCAAAGAGATCCAACCAGTCCATTCTAAAGGAGATCAGTCCTGGGTGTTCTTTGGAAGGAATGATGCTAAAGCTGAAACTCCAGTACTTTGGCCACCTCATGTGAACAGCTGACTCATTGGAAAAGACTCTGATGCTGGGAGGGATTGGGGGCAGGAGGAGAAGGGGACGACAGAGGATGAGATGGCTGGATGGCATCACTGACTCGATGGCTGTGAGTCTGAGTGAACTCCAGGAGTTGGTGATGGACAGGGAGGCCTGGCGTGCTGCGATTCATGGGGTCGCAAAGAGTCGGACACAACTGAGTGACTGAACTGAATGGAACTGAACCCTTTTGAACGAGTGGTGTTGGAAAAGACTCTTAAAGAGTCCCTTGGACTGCAAGGAGATCCAACCAGTCCATCCTAAAGGAGATCAGTCCTGGGTGTTCATTGGAAGGACTGATGTGGAAGCTGAAACTCCAATACTTTGGCCACCTGATGTGAAGAGTTGACTCATTGAAGACCCTGATGTTGGGAAAGATTGAGGGCAGGAGGAGAAGGGGACGACAGAGGATGAGATGGTTAGATGGCATAACCGACTCAGTGGACATGAGTTTGGGTGAACTCCAGGAGTTGGTGATGGACAGGGAGGCCTGCCGTGCTGTGGTTCATGGGGTTGCAAAGAGTTGGACACGACTGAGCGACTGAACTGAACCCTTTTCTGTTTCAGGATTTAATCCACGATCCTACCCTGCATTTAGTTGTCATGAGTCCTTAGTTTCCTCCCATCCTTAACAGTGCCTTGGTCTCTCTTTGTCTTTCACAACCTTAAGATTTTTGAGCAGTACTGCTCGTTTTACAGAATGCCCTTTATTGGGGCTTTAATAACTCAATTATTAAATTGGATTTATGTACTCTTAAGAAGAACACCCGAGAGGTAATGTGTCTTTCTCACATCGGGGCACATGATGCTGACATGCTGTAATACAGATGATGAAAACATTGATCACCTCATTATGATGTTGTGTGCCAGATGTCTGTCCTATAAGTCTTGAACCACTTTAATCTTTTGGTTGTAATTAAGTAACTAATGTATACTTTTCAAGCAACTAGGAAAAGCCACCCCACCAATGCCTACTTTTCCCATTATAATTAAAATACTTATTTTGGAGGAAATACTTCGAGACTATACAAATATCTTGTCCTTACTTAACTTTTATCCACTAATTTGGTGTTAGATGGTTAGATGGCCATCACCGACACAATGGACATGAGTTTGGGTAAACTCCAGGAGTTGGCGATGGACAGGGAGGCTTTGGCGTTGCTGCAGTTTATGGGGTCGCAAAGAGTCGGACACGACTGAGCGACTGAACTGAACTGAACTTCAGTAAAGAAGAGTTGTCCCTTTTCCGTTAGGACGCTATGCTAATAAATGTTACAATGGATGCCAATGCTAGTGATTAAAATTTAAAGACAGACATAGGAAGGGAATTAACAAGTGCTTACTATGTATGTATGCATCAGGCACTTTATAGATGTTATAAACTGTAAATTATATGCTATTATTCCCATTTTAAAGGTGAGAAAACTGGAATTCCTTGGCAGTTCAGCAGTTAGGATTGCATACTCTCATTGCCAAGGGCTCAGGTTCAATCCCTGGTCAGGCGACAAGCTGCACAGTGGCCAAGGCGGGAAAAGGTGAAGATACTAAACTTAAGAGAATTTAAATTTCTTGTCCAAAGTCGTTAACCTAGTAAGCTGCAAAGCTGCATTTGAATCTTGGCCTAATTTCAAAGTCCATATGCATTCCACTCCACTGCACTGCCCTAGAAGGCCCTTTCACTAGACCCTCTCAGCACTCAGTCTCTTTGCCTCTACAAAAATAACCTGCTTACATTTATGCTTTGCCACTAGACTGGAGAGCCTTGATCCAAGAAACCCCAGCTACACCTAACTGATCATTTTTAAATCTCAAGCACCTGCAATCTGGTACCTGGTACACAGGCAGTCAGTAAATGCTGTTCTAGTTAATGAACTTTATAATCTATATGCCTACCCAGTGCCTGAGGCAACCAATAAAATAATGACCTTCAATACTTTGCTCTTGACTTGTCACTGAAGACATCAAAGGCACAGTGATACATAATAAGTAAGGATTTGTCATAAAAGATTATTAAAAATTCAACAGTATTCTTTTTTCTTATTACTGAGCATGTAGGAAGCGAGATTAATTGGTAGCGCAATGCTGAGAAGTGGAAAAGATAAAACAACAATAAAGGATGATATCAGTCTACATTCTTTCCAGTAAAACCCTGAAAGTAATTTCATTCCATTGAATAGACATTCATTAGACACATACTGAGGGCATAATATAAATACTAAATAAAAAGAACAAACGGAAGGCATAATTCACTGCCCTTGAGGAATCAAGGACTTTCAGGCAAAACCTCTGAAAATTAGATTTAAGATTTTAGGAAAAAAGCAACAAAAGATAACTCTTTAGGCTAATTTACATAGTTTCCATTTTTTTACCAAACTGAATAGATCTACAGATACTGAAGCATTCTTTCTATGTGATAAGGCTTTTAAGCTCAGCCCTTTTTCCTTTTCTGAAAACTTCAATATTAACAAGGCAAATTCTTGGGTCAAAACACTGTCATTTGCAGAAATCTATGAATAGTAGTAACTAACTGTTGTGGGTCCATGTTGAAAACAGCAAATGTGGTTAAGCTGCCTGAATACAAAAGCCATTTCAAAGGCTACCTCTGTTTTTGTTAAAAAAAAAAGAAAAGAAAGAAAGTATACACAGTTGGCTTCTTTAATGGAACTATAAGTTATTAGAAAGCACAAACAGCAGGTAATAGCATACACCAAAATAATTTTAGAAAACAATGAAGAAAGCATCAAGCTATAAGTAGAAAGAGTCTCACCATCCAAGGCTTCTTTTAATTCATCTTTAGTCCAGGCCACTTCAGTCATCAGCAAGCGGAGGTAGTACATGGCGTGTTGATGAGGCTGTTCAGCTCGGAAATTGTTAAGAGATCGCATATACTAGTGAAGGAAGACAGGGGTCTGTTAATTTTATCCCATCCTTTTAAAATCATTTCAAAAGAGCAGCTATAATCAAACTTCAATTTGCATAAATTGTGTGCTACTGGGATGTGGGATATTGGCTTCCTCCTTTTTGAAGTTATGTGATTAGACAAATTCCCCTCTGATCCTTAAAGAGCATGCTTTCCCTTTGTCTAGCCTGCTCCCTTACCCCCAGCATCGGACATGTACTTCCTTCATGTGTACAGCCTTGACTGTGGGACCTCATTCATCCCTCAGAAGCTATCCCCAGTTTTCAGAGCCTCCATCTCTTGGCATCCTCTAATTCTTCACTACAAGGTCACCCCCAAAGCCTAATCAAGAAACATGGCTATGTGTGTGTATATATATATACTACTGAATCTTCATTTGAAAATTGATGATAATTTCTCTGAGTGTTCAATGAAGGTCATAGTTTGGCTTTTAAAGCAGCTATACATCCCATATATCCACTACTGGGCCAGCCATGAGTTGAATTTAAGTGGAAGATACAGCAAGCCTAAATAGTCTGCCCTAATGTGACAAGGTTATCATGTCAGGCTGGAGTCCCAGCCTGTAGAATCAAGTTTCTTCTTAAATGGAGGTTGAAATCTTAAAATCTTCAAGGAGTCCCTGAAAGCTACTAGGTCTACCTCAGTTTCCCTTCTGAAAGAAAGTGCTGTCCTAGCTCTTAGGCCCTATAGAGAAGGGGGCCAGGTGTTCACTAGACTTTCCCAGGCTTTCTTTCTGGGAAAAATATAGGATCTAGCAAAGATAGAATGAAATGATTGATACAGAGTTATGAATGCTTCTTTTCCTCCTCACCTCCTTCTCAAAAATGTTCATAACATGGCAATATTACCTGATGAATTAAAAAAATAAAAATAAGTTCAGAAAACTTACTGCCTCTTTGATAATTTCAAATCTTTTTTCATCAATCTCAAAGGTAGCCATTTTCTCAATGATCTTCTTTAGCAAAATTGGCTGCTTGTCATTGTAACCTTTCACCGAGAGCTACAGAAAGAGTTCAGGATATTAAAAATCTAAAAATACCATGAAACAACTTAAATTTGACTTTTAAACATTTAGGAAGTCCCCAAACCAGGTGTATCAAAATAAAAATAAAACAAATTTAATGAAATTCCTTTCTTATAAATATAGCTTAACATTTAGGAAGATAACATTAATCATCTTTATTTACTAAGACCCAAAAGCATATTTTTGCTTTTCCTAAACAAAAACAATAAGGAAACTTACCTGGTGCCAAACTATGGCAGCATGCACTGTATCATCAAAATTCAAGTTCTCATTAAATCACATTAATTATAGAAAGTATTTTAAGTTTAATGTTCTAAAAGAATTTCTAAGGAATGGCAGGCTTAAGGTTTTTATTGGTGTGTTAAGAAGGTAAACATCATAGGGGAATGTTGTCTAGCAAACTATGAGATATGCCCCCAAAGTGTTTATAGTTAAATATTTTGAAAAATCATCTTTTAAGAAATCAGGCAGTCCCAATTTTGTCTTGTGCGGCATTTTGCCACTTTTCCTGCCCTGAGCTGCCCTGACCTGCCCAATAAGGGCCCATGTGCCACACCACTTGCTTGTTTAATGAGCTCTGCTGACGCACCAAAAGCCACTGGCAAACAGAGGTGAAGTAAGGATTCCCGGTATATACCACCTGGAGTTTGCCTGAGGACAATTTAATAGTCTCTGAAACCATAACATTTTGAAAAGTAGGGAAAGCCTAATTCCTACAGTTATGTTGCCACATGGTGGCACCCACAGCAGTAGAGATACGCTGCAGCTAGAGTATCTCTGGAAGTCTCTACCTGATGAAAACTGATAGGCAAGAACCTCAGCAAGAGTGAAGGTCACTGACCATGGAGAGTACATCAGGAACCGTGGGAACTAGGCTGACAACTAGCAGGAGGCCCACTCTGTCACAGATGAAAGTGATTAACTGAATGGTGATATGCTACTAAAAGTCAACAGAAAAGCAAGCCATAGATTACTACTTCCCTATTTGAGTTTTACTTTGTTCTCTGGGCTCCAAATTTCCCTGGTCTCTGAAAATGGTTAAGTTACATACGTTCTTATACATTAAACAGAAACTACCAGAAAAGTTACTTGTGTGAAGAAAAAAAAAAGTCACTGCAAATAAAATTTAAAAAACCTAAGACCTTCTGTATAGAATTAGAGCACACAGCACATGCTCTCATTTTAGTTTTTACGGAAGCATACATTTTCAAGAAAAGTGAAGATGAATGTGTGCCAGGAGAAGGGTGTTAATTTGGAAATGAGGTGTAAGTTTGGAAACATAAGAGAAATGATTTCAATAGAAAGGATCTAGTTACTTCTTGCGATGCATTTAATAATCCTTATTTTAAAACACATTTAAAAGTAGTTAATGCTACAAAATAAATTAAACAAACATGTCAGATGTGTTTGAACATAGGAACTTACTACTACTGTCAACAGAAAGAAAAACAACAACAAAGAAGCTTTAAGTAAAACTGAGCACCACAACAGCAACTACAGGTATCTTTCACTTACAGATGATAATATATTCAAATACATGGGAACAACAACATGCTTTAAGGATTAATATGTTAAATGTTTCAAGCAGAAGAACATGCAAATAAATGTAGCACACATACATGTTCACAAAATGCACTAAACTCTACTAAATCGTTTGTTAGTGGAACTAATACTAACTTGAGTTCTCCAATCATTAAAAAGGTGCAAGGAAAAAACCATCAATCTTCTTGGTTTAAAATGCAGAAGTTAATAGTCTTCCCAAGCTCAACATAATGCTTAAACGGTGTGACGCCTTTTCTTTGGTTTCATTTTACTTACAAGTATTGCATTCATTCCTGATGCAATGCCATAGCTCAAACCTGAGAGGCGTGCTGCATATGTATACTCTTTTAAATCATCCTTCAATAACCTGATAAACAGGTATGTCATGTTGCAATGGAGAGGATCAGCATAAATGTAGCGACTAACAAAAAGAAAAACAAAAGAAATGCTTTGATACCTCAAGCAGTGGCATGGTAATGAAGAAACATGACTGAAGAGTATGAATATGCAGCCTCATGATCTGAATTTCTAGGGAAATAGTATAAGCCAACCTTCTGTTTTACAATGGCAGGAAGACTTCATTCTCTATTGTCAAAGACCAAGACTTCAGATATGGAATGGGTGAGATCTAAACCTAAATCAGGGTCCAATTTTGTTTTGAGGAGAAAAATATGATGATCTGATGAAAGATGTTCAAAAAAAAGAAATCAAGGAAAATTTGCATAATATGAATGGTGTATTGCTGAATACTTAAGAGCTAACTTAAAAATTAAATGATAAGAAAATATGATTAGCCACAAAGATTTTTTAAAAAGAAATTAAACTCATACCCTCAATCAAAAATGCTTCCATCAAATCAATATAAAAAATGTTGATGAGTGGAAGGCTCTAAGACGTGGGTACTTACATACATCCCATAGATGGTATTTTGGAGGTCATAGCTCAAGCCTGCTAGCTCTGCTGCATATGCATACTCGTTGAGTGAGTCTTTGAGGAGCTCAAGGTACAAATAGGCCATGTTACAGTGCAAGGGGTCCACATAAGCAAATGGGCTGGAAGAAAATGTTGACAGTAAAATAGCTGATTTATTACTTCCCAATGTGATACGGCCTTTCGAGATGGATCAAGGAACTGGTTAAAACAACTTCCTGAAGATATGCTTTGAATTCTTGAATCTGTCTCTTCTCATGAGTAAAAACAACAACAACAACAAGATGTCTAACAAAGAAGCTTGAAATATGCCATGTGTACTGGTAGTAGTGAAGAGGGAAAAGGAATTATTACCCCAGATGGCATGGTAGAACTGACAAGTTAGAAACACGGGGTAGGTGAGGAGTAGGAACAGGGCAAAACGCATGTCTACGTTTAGGCTGGTAGGAAAAGGCATGGCCGACACTGCTGACTGACACAGCATCTGCACATCCTCTTTCTTCCTCTAAGCAAGCCATACATACTCACGGTGGACAGAAGGATGAGACTGAGAACTTTGTGCTATGATTACATAAACTTCAAAGAGACAAACTGAGACTTGAAAGAGAAAAACTGACACCTGTGAAAATGTTAGCGTATCTCTGAGTTTCCACCTAAACCAACAGACTAGAACACTGTCAGTAAAGGAATAGATAATATCCATCATATAATTGCAGCCAGAACCAGGAAAAAAATATTAACATAGGAAATTTTTAAAATATAAAACAGGGAAATTTTTAAGTGAGAAACAGCAACAAGAGAGAGGAAACAATTACAGAGTGCAAGACTGCAAAGACCACCTAATTTTAAATCTTCATTTCTCAAACAAGAAAGATCATTTTCCTCATGTCACCTGGTCTGGTAGCAACAGAGTTAGGATTTGGATTTAAGTCAAATGACCTATTCATCTGACTATGTGACACTGCTTACCTTTATGACAAGCAAGTAAAAGGTTCCTTCATTCAACAAACATGTACTACATTCTTACTACAATGTTATGCACTCCTCTAGGTACTGGAGATAAAGGAACAAGTCAGGCAGAGTCCCTGACCTCACAGAGTTTAGAGTCTAGTTGGAGGAAGCAAATAACACATTTAAATATGATACATCAGGTGGTGATGGTGTTATGGAGAAAAATTATGCAGGGTAAGAGGAAAAGGAGTGATAGGTGGGACAGGAAGATTACTGATTTCTATAAAATTGCTAATCAAGGCCTCTTTGATAAGGTGACATCTGTATCTGAGAAGCAAAGGAGCAAGCTTCTGGGGATATCTCAATGGAGAACTTTCCAGTCTGAGGAAACAGCCAGTGCAAAGGACCTGAGGCAGCCTCTTGGCTTAGTTTGTCTGGCAGCAAATTATAAGTTTCATTTTATCCATAGCACAGTAAATATAACCAATGCACTGAGAGCAAAGCAACAATTTCATCAAAAGCTGATAATGAAGTAAAATAGGGGTAAAATGCTTAGCCCCAGAGAAATTAATATCAAAGAGAAAATCATAAAGCTATACAAACATTCTCCACCTGGCAAATCTAAATAGTACTCCGTCATTTCATTTTTTAAGTATTTATTATACACAATGACAATTTCCTTCTTTAGGCAAATAGCAGTTCAGAAACCTTACTGGCACAACTCACAAAAGCAAAGCACCAAAACAGGACAGAATCCTCAAGAGGGCTTGTCCCCACCGCCACCCGTAGGTGGAAGTGAAAAGCCAGATCTGGGAGTTCAAAGCCACAGGGCTAAAGCTCAGAACACAATTCCAAGAAGTGTTCTGAAATACCAGCCTTGCTGGTGAACTGGAGAGAGACCTAAATGAACTTTTAAAAGAGAACATGATTCCGGTGGAATGCTTAAATCCTGGTTCACCTGTTAATTTAAAACATGTTATTTTGTAACCAGATATTATGTGCTTAAATATGGGTCACAGAGTTTTAAAAACTATATGTATGCATGATACTATCCTATTTCTGAAAAGATTAAAAGGATACATACAAACAGAAAATTTCTATAAGAATGTACAAGAAACCTAACAGTGTTTACCTCTAGAGGGACCAGAACACCAAGACGGATTGGTGAGAAGCAGACATTTTTAATTCTGAGAACTATGCTGGAAGTTTGCTGCTACTGCTGCTAAGTCGCTTCAGTCATGTCCGACTCTGTGTGACCCCATAGACGGCAGCCCACCAGGCTCCCCCGTCCCTGGGATTCTCTAGGCAAGAACACTGGAGTAGGTTGCCATTTCCTTAGAGAATGCAAAAATGTCAAATGGTCTCTCAAAAGATATTCTGAAGCCAAATGGCAAAGTGTGGCAAGCTGCTTAGAGTGTTAAAAAAAATATCACTTTTAACTATCAAAAACTAAAACCAGCTTTGTAATATTTTCTGCCAATAGTAAGCCATAATCAGAAAGTCCAGGTTTGATATTAAAAAAAAAAAAAAGCAATAATCTCTGTGCAGCTCTAGATAATCTATGAATCTCACGCTATAAATAAACAATGTTGCTATCACTATAATCTCAACATACTTGTTGGTGAACTATTAACATTCTACTTAGAGATTCTTTTTCCTTCTTCTGAAACATTTAAAATACATCTCAGCTTTAATTTCATGCCAAGCAAATCAAACAAACATTAATGAAAAAGTTGATCATCATAGTGAACATTATTAGATGATGATAGGGGTTTAAAAAAAAAAAAACAGACCACTGAATTTTAGAAATATAAAATTACAGAGTACAGACTCAGAGTAAAATTTGAATTGAATGATAACATTATCACACAAATAAAGAAGACAGAGATGAACTAAAGATTTATATTGAAGAATCACTGCAACAGTAGCATTATTCATAAATTTTACTAAACATCTTCTACCAAGTCAGAAATAGAGAATGCAATATCTAAGGGCTCCAGACAATTAAAGGACTGGAAGAGACTCAAGATCATTTAATAACTACTACCTCTTTTTCTGGGCAAGCTCTAGGAATACAAAACCAAAACCATAACAAAAAACCACCCTGGATTATTCCATTTTTTTTTTTCAGTGAACTTCTGGTGAATCTACAGCCTTCCCAGATTCAAAATCCTCAAGGTTAGGAAGATCCTCCTAATAGCTAACATAAATCATTTCAGTTGAAGAGTGTACTCCTCAAAGGAAAAGAAGAATTAACAACCTTGGCTCCTAAAATACCATTTAACAGAAGATGCAGCCTTTCCTGGTCTATGCTAAATAATTCTAATTCCTTTTATTTCCAGACATAGGTACTTAAGGAAGCAAAGAAGACTTTTAGAAATGTTGACTTTTATAGGAAGCTTTGTAGCTAGATTCATTTTACATACCTGAAAAATTCAAAGTTGAGACAGGCCTTGGGCAAGAAAAACTTATCATCTTGTTTGAACCAGAGTTTGCTCATAGCTGTATCCTGTGATGGAAACACAATATATTTAGGGAAATATAGGCACATTTGACAAAAATCTTCAATCAAATCTCTCTTCAAGAGGAGGAGGACAGAGGCAACAGCTGAGTTTTGTTCTGGAGAGGCTACTGTCCCATGGCTCTGAAGCACTCTCCAAGAGACAGGATGGGAAGCTGGAGAAGATGACTGGTAACTCTAGCAGCAGAGAGAAATTACCCTCTTATCTCACCCTGGGTCAAAGAGATGGGGACCCAGTGGAGGAAGAGACAGACAGGAGAAACCAACACCAACTATCCTGTCCCTATCTTTCTCGACACTAGGAGGCAGATGCAGGAGTCCTTGGGGGGCGGGTATAAGGCAGCCAGCAGCCAGCCTCCAGCGTGGGCCACATGGATCCCAGCCCGCAGGAATTCACACCCTTGTGTGGTCCTCTCTCCTGCACTAGACCAGGGCTGGTCTCTGACCAACAGAATATGGAAGATGTGATGGTATGATACTTCTGGGATTAGATTATAAAAGACTGTGGCTTCCATCTCGATCACTCATTTTCCCTCTTGGATCTCACATTTTAGGGGAAGCCAGCTGCTGTGTCAAGAAACTCTATGGAGAAGCCCATGTAGTAAAGAACTAAGATCTTCCCCAAACCACACAACTGAACTTGGAAGAGACTTCTCCAGCCCTAGTTGGGCCTTCAGTCGACCAAAGCTCCATCCAACAGCTTGACCATCTCTCTCATGGGAGACCCTGAGCCAGAACTACCCAACAGAGCTACTTCCAGATTCCTTTCCCTTGGAAGCTGCATGAGAAAAAATAAATGTGGTTTTAAGCTGCTGAATGTTAGAGTAATTTGTTATACAGCAATGGATAACTAATACAGCCAAGGATGAATAAATAAGCCACTCCCTCGACTCTCCACTCACTCATTCATACCAAATTATATAAAGTCTTAGAGTTCACTTGAAACTACCTTGGAACTCTGAGAAGAGACATAAATGGTTTAGTGTTCTCCTTATTTTATGCTAAGATGGCCTATTTAAAACACACAAAAAATTAGGAAAAGTAAATAAGCTTTCTCTTTGAATAACCCAACCTTTAACTCATTAAAATCTAATTTTTAAAAGAAAAGTGACTATCTCACTAATAATCTAGTTACTTGAGATAAATTTCATAGTCCTAAACACAAACTCTTGTCTCAATGACTTAATGTTAGGTCTTTTGAAGGGAAAGAAAGATGTTTGTCTATGGAAGTAAGTTTATAAAAAGTTAGTTTTAAAGTTTAGAAAAGAGGATGTGCTGTAATAATTTGATCCATTTTCCCACACAATCTACCCAAGGTGTGAAATAATGACATGACGAGAACATCTGGAGAAAGAAAACCCCCTTCTCAATCATTCATTCCACAGACTTATAACTCCACCAACTTCATACAGCCACTCTTTCAAAATGAGAAAGAATTGTTTATAAGGGCAGGAAATCCAACAGCTTCCCCTGGATATGCTCTCTTCCAGGCTTTAGAGATTCTTTCTTATCTTTAACTTTCAGGATGCAGCGTAAGTCTACTTCCTTACTGGGTCTTCAGTGAACACGGAAAAAAGGCTTTCAACACTGAGTTATATCTTTTAACAGATGAATTATAGTCCAGACTTACTACTTTATTTTCTGCAAAGCAAACAATTCCCTAGAGTCTATGCTCTACAGCAGTTTTGTTTGTTTTGACATTTTTAGCCTTTTAATATTTTTTTTAGTTATTATCTCTGCAACTCTTCTGTTATCTCTGGGGTGGGAGCCCCCTAAATCAATATAGTACCAAATGCAAGAAACCATCGCTCTAGTCCCCTCCAAGTAATAGGTCTGTCCCCTAACTTTAATATCACTGATTCTAACATATTACCTTAATAAGAGAAGGGTATGGCGTTGCTTCTTTTTCTAATGATAAAATTTCAAAATTTGTAGGAATAAATTCATTCTTCATTGGAAGTTTAAATTTCCCATTCAGATCAGCATTTTGCCATTTCTGGATGAAGAGTGAAAAAATACACAAACAAAAGTGATTAGAATCTGATTTAAGGGTTTAAAACACTCACTTTGCTTAATATCCAGGCAAACAATAAGGGAATAAATGTCAGCATTCTTATATATAGAGGCTACTTCCAAAACCTAGCAATGACTTTTCATGAAACTTGAGTTGGAATCTCTGGAACTAATCAAGGTTTTACACGTATCTATCTTTCTTCTTTATACATCTCTAAAATGATCAGCCGACATGAAGGAACAATCGGAGACTATGGAACGCGGAGGCTAACGTATGAAGATCACATCTGCTCTAGCTCTTTAGAGAACTGGAGAATAACCTGCACAGAGACATACTTCCACAACTGCCAGACAACCGGTGGTTAGTCTAAGACTTAAACCTGCAGCTATACTAAGTTACTTGCATGTATGGATAATACAATATGAGGCATAAAATGTAGCCCCTCCTAAGGTGAAGACAGTATGAATCCCAGAAACTGCTCCCCACGTGTGTTCAGAGCAAGATCATGAGCTCTCAGAAACCCTCGCATCTGTCTTTCAGGTTCCCTGTTTCCATCTCTTCCTGCCTGTCTTGGTGCCTGTGCATCCCTGTGGACTTTGAACTCCAATGATCTTTGACTGCGTGAGGCTGAAGTCTGCCCTGCTGGTCTGACAGACATGTGAGAAGATGACTATAGTGTCATTTCTTCATGTAAATCCTATGCTCCAGCTCTCTACCTCCCTGTTTACGCCTCTTGGGAGGGTACAGACAGTGCTGGGCCACGACTCTCCACACTCTGGGCAGGGAATTGGTTGATCCAGGGAGCTCATGTTCTTGCGTGTCCCTCACACATCGGGCTTCTTCACAGATGGGCTAACCCTACCTTAATGACTTCGTCTGGTATAGCTTCTTGTTTGTACTGGGTTCCGTACCACTCTTCTGTGCGATCAGTTTTTCCTTCAAAAGATTTGGAAACTATTGCAACCCTAGAAATAGATGGGAAAAAAAACCTATAAATTCATGTTGTATATATAAATTTATAGAATCTGACTCATGAAAATATGAATAAATGTCCAAGAATGTGTTGGGCTTCTAAGACCAAGTAAGTTCTATGAGGCTTAGGTGAAATGGCTATGTATGTACAGCAGTCTCTGATCACAGTCTCTGTTACCCTTTGATTATAGCCCATCATTTTGGGTGTGAAAAACTGCTTGCAAAGAAGATTCTTATTATGAATGCTATTGACTAGAATCTTAAAAGAAGAGTAGCTAGGGAAAAAAAAAAGGAACAAAGGTCAGTTGAAAAATAGTCTTTGAAAAAAGCACAACAAAGTACTCCTTCCTAGGAACAGCTCAGGCCCAAGGTTACAAAAATGGCTAAGAAAACTTGTTGGCTCATTCAGAAAACCAAAAAAACTAAAAACATTCTTTCATTGTAACTTGCTAATTTGTACTGTTTTGTTTTTTTTTTTTTTCTGCCAGACACTATCATCAATTAACTGTATGTATTATATTTACACTGGCCTTCCTGCTGCCAGGGTAGATGGGGATAGGACCAAGAAAAACATTTCTTTCTCTGATGGGCTAGTAGGAACTTCACAGAAGAGAAATGAGAAGGGGAAAAAAACAGTTTAGGGAGGGAAGGCAGAGGTAAAATGTCAGAAGATTATAAGCAAAGAAGCAGAAGAAGCTCTGTACCAGTGGAGCTCCTGTCCTAGGGAAGGTTGCTGCCTTTTAATTATCAAAGTTAGAATCATTTCACTCTAACTAGCTGGCTCAACGCCAGACTGGGAGCAGTCCTTTTGAATCGTGTCAGTAGAGTGCTAGGCCAACAGCTCGGAAGGCTTGCCATGTAGTCAGTCCTGTTATTGGTTTCGCTTCTTTATGTCCCAGTTCAGACAACTAGGTTCATGTCTATTCTTGCTTGTTCTCACTTATCCTCCCAGAGGTTAGGTTCCAGTCTCTGATTGTCAGTCTCACAGCTCAAAGTCCACTCCTTTCAATCAAAACTCCCCTCTACTGAACACCCATTCATTTTCAGAATCCTAATCTCTGTGTTCCAAACACCTGCCCATCACTGGATTGCCTCAACTCCAGTGCCTGACGGTCAGGACCACCGTCTACTTCTTATTCATTCTAGATAAAATAGTCTACCTGGCTAGTTGGACTTGGCCTTCTCACTTGCTTCAGGGTAATTACAAGCAATCTGACTCACCTGTCTGTGAGAACGACTGACTTAATCTTCTAGTTTACAGTATTCCCGATCTGGTCTAGCTGCCACTGACCACTATCTGTTCTAGAAAACATGCTAAATAAGAATATGTTCCACAGAAACACACAGAAGAATCCAAGGGTCTGACAGATGAAAGAGTTCGGATATTGTATCCATGTTGGCAATTTGAGAATCCCTTATGAGGGGTACGTGTAATGTATATAGAGCTCACATGGCCACATGAAGAGTACATGATGTTTCTTAAGGACATTCACTCAATACATGACAGAGCCAGCTAAGACTCAGTCATAGAAACTGCTTCCACTCCTGCTGATTTCTCAAAGAATGAATGGATTAATTATTAGGAAGACACCTAAAAATATGTTAGGAAGTAGAATTAGATGGTAGAGAGGTGGTATTCCCATCTTCTCTTCCCTGAGATGCTTGATTTTGCAAAAGTTTATTACACAGATGGCTGTGATTTCCCTGAATGACAGCCCCATGTATCAGAATAATGAACAAGGGATTGATTACAACTTATGAAGACTGGAGCATTCATTCAGCAGTGGACTTGCCTTCTGGAACAAGGAAACTTTAAACTCAGTTCTGAGCAAGAAAGTGAAAAAACTCAGGGAAAGCTGCCAAATGTTCTAGAGGATGACTGTATGACACAGAAAGAAGCAGACAATGTAGGTTGAGGAGGAGGTTAAAGAAGGGGGAGAAGGGCAGTTTACTAGGTACAATCCTGAGAGATTTGCTTAGTTAGATACCAAAGTAAAGTGTATGGGTAACAGGTGAAATGTTACCATGAGGCTCCTCAAACTAGGTAAATACCAAATATTGGCCTAACAAACAGAGAGACCAAGAGTTAGCGTATCATCGAGGAATTAAAAACTGAAATAAAATGATAGAGTATGTATATATTTTCAAACAAATTATGAAGGGGAAATAACAGAAGAGACAGATTAGACACATGTCAAACATACAGAAATCTACAAATCAGAGTGTGGAAGCACAAGAGGACCTCAATTAGGAGAAGAAAGGCACAGTAACTGAGGTACCCCACAGAGAGCTACAGTATGTTTAATTGCAGACAACTGAGAAAAACTGGCATGGACACTGCAGCACCTTAGACTATCTGCTGGAAACCTAATTATGCTAATAATAATAAAAACAAACCTAGTCTCGATGAGTTTTTTCCTAGTGGGGGAGGGGGGCAATGCTATTCTTTAATCTCATCTACAAAGAATTGGCTACTGATACAGTACTAACAGAGGAGGGCATGGCAATCCACTCCAGTATTCTTGCCTGGAGAATCCCCATGGACAGAGGAACCTGGTGGGCTACAGACCATGGAGTCGCAAAGAGTCGGACACAACTTAGCAACTCAGCACAGCACAGCACAGTACATGGTACCAATAGGATCCTTGGAAATATGAGAGAAAATGATCCTTTAGTTTCATACTGAAACTTACAATACTAAGAAAAACAAACAGTGGGCTAGAATGAATGCTGACTGCTGAGTTCAAGTCAGCCACTTAGAAGTGTTCAGAGGAAAGAATAGCGGTCACTGCTGATGGGACCCATTCAGAAATAATCTTGACATTATTAATCTATAGACATTAAAAGGCAATATCATTCCCAAGGGATGAATTCTCATGACACCTTTGCAAATAATCCCTGAGACAGAAAAGAGGGAAGACAGCCGATAATGAGAAGAGGCTTCACAGGTAACTGTGACGAATTTAAAAAAGAATTAGTAGGAACTGCACAGACCTGGCCATCAGAAACAAATTCTGGTTGATATCATGACTCTCTTTGAGATCTTGCCAAAATCACAGTTAAGATCTAAATTGGGCAAGTCTCCAGGGTTCAGTTTCATCACTTTTTAAAAGGGATTCAACTAGATAAATGCTATCCTCTTACTAGTCGAATTCTACAATATCACGATATTAAATCATATTTTTTAAAGATACACAACAGAGGAAGAAAAAAGGCACAAAAATCAATGATTTATTTGTCTGTCTTTATGACAGTACTATAACCATCTTAAGTACTATGGCCTTAGAGTAAGCTTTCAGATCTGGCAGTGTTAGTCCTCCAACTGTTCTTTTTCTGTGTAGAAGTGTTCCAACTAATCTAGGTCCTTTGTAGATCCATATGAATTCTGGAATCAGCTTACCAATAACTTAAGGAAAAAAGCCTACTAGGACTTTGATTGTGATTACATTGAGTCTGTGAATCAAACTGGAGAGGATGGATATTTTAATAAAATCAAGTCTCCTAATCTATGAACAAGGTCTTTAAATATCTCTTGGCACTGTTTTATAGTTTTTTGTGTAGAGATCTTGTTCATCTTTGATTAAATTAATTCCTAAATATTTTATGCTTTTGTTGCTATTGTAAATACTTAAAAAATTTTTTAATGTTTTATTTTGATATAGTTACATACTTCTATAGTTAGGAAGTTGCAAAAATAGTACAGGGAGGTCCTGTATCCTCTTTACCCAGCTTCCCTCAATGGTTATATTTTACCTATTATAATATCAAAACCAGGAAACTTGTTGGTACAATGTGTATGTACAGTTTTATGTCATTTTACCACATGTACCGATTTTGTATAACCACCAATAATATTTCTTTTAATTTAGTCTCTCTACGGTTTGTTGCTAGGATATGTCTGAAAAAGTTCAAACAATGGTAGCTAGGAAAGTGACTGATAGAACGGTTTTGTCAGAAGATTTTTTCAAAAAGTTCTATCAGATTGTTGATTTTATTCATAAAACAACTGGTCCAAAAAACATGTTTACTCAATCACCAAGTTCCCAGAATTCTGGAAATATGTGCTCAAAAGGGGAGAAAAATAAAAAATGCAAAATATGCGCCAAACGTATACCTTTTATTCTTGACTTTTAGAAAATATAGATGAAATTCAATTTGAAGGCATAAATATCATGTGGTAGCTCATAAGCTCTTTAGGGCTGATCCTCCTCTAATAGAAATATTTGTTAGCCTAACAGCTCCTCCAATTTTTGGTTTCCTGATTAACCACTGGCCAGTCAGAAGCATTGAGACTGTAATCCTTACTTTCACTTAAAAAAACAGAGGGTGTCCTCACTTGCTTATAAAACAAGATAAATGAGCCAACCCTTTGGGAGTTAGAGTTAGGATGAAGCCAGATTAAGACAATCTATTATTATATCTTATTCATAAGGAAATTATGATTATGTTGTTTTTTTTTTTAAAAAAAAGAATCTTCATGTTTTCAAGATACTGACTTAAAATAATCAAGACTGGAGGAAGGGTGAGTGAAGAAGTGTGGGAAAAGATCAAAAAGGCTAGCCATGTACTGATTGCTGAAGTTTGGTATTGGTTCATTATACTGATTCTACTTTTGTAATCATGCTTCATAAAAAGTTTAAAAGCATTTTATTCAAAATTTCAAATTTTTAGATTCAAACTATCACTGAAAATCTAGTATGTAACAGTAAAATCTGTAGAGTGACTCACCGGACATTTTCTGGTCTGAGTTTATCGAGAACCATCTCTATTAAATCTGGTCTAAATTCTTCCAGTAAATATTCAGCTGTGAGCACTTCTTCTAGGGGATAATACTTTTTAAAAGGAAAATAAATACAAAAGTAAAATGTGTAAGGCTATGATACAGTTTAACTTATTAAAGCAAACAGATCTTTAACACATAAAATCCTCTATTTTACACCCCCCTCTTCCCTCCAATTAAATTTTATTTCATTGTAAAGATTTCTGAATCTTTTCTCTTTCTTACCACACTTTAAGCAATTTCATATTGTGGGATAATTTTACAGTTAATCCCCAAATAATTTACATTACAGAGAACAAAAGTACATTTTTTCAGGGAACAAGTAATAC
Source organism: Bos grunniens (assembly GCF_055505025.1). NCBI lineage: Eukaryota > Metazoa > Chordata > Mammalia > Artiodactyla > Bovidae > Bos > Bos grunniens. The sequence continues at coordinate 14,273,337 of NC_141190.1, forward strand.
CTCTAGCTAAAAATTGAGTGTCGATTAAAAGAAATTTGGTGATTAAATGCTGGCATCTATAGGATTCTTAATATAAAGTATATATATTTTAATAGAATTTTTTCTTTAACTTCTATGAATGAAATCAGACAAGCATTTACAAAGTTGTTATGGAGGAAAAATGGCTTATATTTTTAGTTACTAAAGAAAAATAACGTGGAAGAAGCTTTTTAGTAAGGGGAACTTACTGAGACAGACTGATTCATTCATTCAACAAGTATGTAATGAACACCCTACTCCGTGCCAGGCACTGTTCTAGGTGCTGCTGTGGGTACAATGGTAAGACAGATGACGTCCCTGTTCTATAAAGAGCTCATGTTCTAACTGGGAGGAAAGTGATGTTGCTCAGTCTTGTCCGACTCTTTGCAACCCCATGGACTGCAGTCTACCAGGCTCCTCTGTCTATGGGATTTTCCAAGCAAGAATACTGGAGCGGGTTGCCATTTCCTTTTCCAGGAGATCTTCCTAACCCAGGGATTGAACCCACGTTTCCTGCATTGTAGGCAGACGCTTTACTGTCTGAGCTACCAGGGAAGTCCTCTAACTGGGAGGGAGGTGGACAATAAACAAACAAATACTGTCATTATACTGATAAGATGCTATGAAGAAAATTTAAAAGGGGCAGGGTCATGATTGAGAGGTCAGGGAAGGTGTCTCTAAAGCAGAGACATCTGAGTGGAGACCCAAACGAGAAGAACCTAGCCATGCAAAGACTGTAAGTGTTCCAGGCAGAAAAAAACAGCAAATGACAGGGCCCTGAGAGGGAAGAAAAAACTAAACGCTTAAAGATTAGACAAAGAGCCAGGATAGCTGGAGTGGAATGGGAATGAGAGAGGTGGGAGGGGGAGTGATACGGAATTCTGTCAGAGAGAGGCTGGAGTCAGATGTCATTATGGGTCAGGTAAAAATTTAGATCTATTTCAACTCTGACGGGAAACCACTGAAAGTCTTGACATAGAGGAGTGAAATAATCTGATTTGGGTTTTCAAAAGATCATTGAGGCAGGGAAAAAACACTAAAGCTAGGGAGACAGCAAACACGAATTCAGCTAAGAGTCTATGATGGTAATCCAGGTAAGAAATGAAGGTAGCTCATATTAGGGTGACAGCAATGGAAACAGAGAAAAGTGGGTGATTTATAGCTTTCACATAAGTAGCACATGACACATAGTAGAACTGAAAAATATTTAAAGCCAGTAAGCATGATGTCTATGTAATGAAAATATTACAGATGATGATTTTCAGGATGATGAAAATTAAGATTTTAAATATGTCTTCACATCAGAGTTTACTAGTTGCTACAAAGTCTAAAGTTTTACACTGTAGCTTCAATTTTTATGATTTGTATAGTACTGAAAGTAACATATACAGGATCACTGAAACACTCTATGTGCCAAAGTATAGAGTAAAATAACAATAAACTTACATGTAATATTCCTGCAATCTTAGAGGTATAACCCCGTGGTCTCTCTTTATCTTTAAACCTAAAAGCAACAGCATTCAAGTCCTAAAATGAAAAATTAATTCAATTAGATATAAGTTACCTGTTATTTAGAAATACTTTTTTCCTTGGCGGTGTGGGTTGGCTTGCCTATTTTCCTCCATATATAACTATCACTTTCTGAAAAAATGGCTATGCTTGATTTAGAAATGTACAGAACATGAATGAAAATAACAAATACAGAATATGATTCTATAGGCTAAACTGTTGAAACTATTAGTCAAAGAATCAGGAAAACTGTGAAGGAATCCTGTGAGATTCATCAGTTGCATAGATGATGATTTTACTGACCCTTTCAGAGAACTGTAGCCTGATTAGAAGTTACTGTCCTAAGTTTCACAGAGATTATACCTTTAAACAAAATACATTTCAGTCTTGAATAGATCTTAAAGCAGATGTTTAAAAAAAAACTCTTAAAAGAAGCCTTTAAAAATTTAAAAGACAAATACCTTTTGTTTTATGCAAAAAAAGAAAGAAAAGGACAGGCTTTTCCCTACATACAACAATAAAATCACTTTTAAGAACACAATAATATATATAACAATTCACTGTTTCTTTGAGAGTTCAATACAAATTTTAGATACAGCTTCAGACAGAGAACTGGAGTAAACACTGATACATAAAAGCTCAAGAAACTCCTGGCTTTCTTCTCAGGGACAGAAAATCAATCTATTTGTTTCTTTCCTTTTCCTCCTAAAAAGAGGCTACTTGATGCCTTAACCCTTAATTGTGCGTCAGGTAACCAATCAGACTAGTTAAGACTAGGCCTTAACTAAAGCTACTATGCATTTCAAAATTTTAGAGTTTAAATTAGGAACAATAAAAACTTAAAAAATTTCACTGGGCCTTAAACTCACATATACTTGTTCCTTGAAAACTTTCCATAAGAGAAATTTTGGTGAAAGAAAGTACCTTGCACTCTTGGAAAACCCATTCTTGAGGTCCTTCTGCTCGTAACTTCTGAATGTATTGAAACATGTGCAAAATTATATCCTCAACATGTACTGGAAAAAAAGTGCACACTTAAAAAACATTCAGTCTTCAAATCCTTCAAAGCAAGGAGCTTATTCCTAAGGTAAGTCAGGTAAGGAGAAATAGTCCCCCTTAGAAATGGACTTCTCACCTCCCTGTGACTAGGTTTAGGGTCCCACATACATGGCCTTCCAAGATCTGGGATTTGTGACAGAAGGGACTTTGGGGTAATAAATGAGTAACTAAAAAGTCAAGTACACGTTTTATAAGTGCAACATAATGATTAGTTGTTAAGGAGGGAAAATCACCCATGAAATGGAGGCCAAGTTACCTTGGTATAAATTAAAGTCTTTATAGCTTTACAACAAAAAAACAGATCCAGAGCATAAATAAGTTAATAAAAGTTAATCATAAAAAATCAATTTTCATTCAAAAATGGCCAATACTTACATAATCCTTCCTCAGTCAAGTCCACATTAATGATAAAAAACATAAAACCTCGGGCTCCTTCCTTTTGCCCACCAACAAGAGTATTTACCCAGCCTGTAACATTCAAAGGAAATCAACGTGATTGCTTGTGTCTTCTTTTAAGACAAGGAATTTTATTTTAAAAATTAATTCTATATATTCCCAAGAGACTAGAAGGGCATTCTGCAGAAAAGACTGGGCAAAAATCAGTTCAGAAAAGCAGTTGCAGGCACTGCAAAAGATTCAAGGAATTTTGGGGGTTGGGAGTTTTCCTTGGGACTCCTCAAATCATTTCCCAAATCAAGAGTAGACTACTGTGCTTAAGTGCTATATACAGAGTCTAAGTGGAGAGGAACCTTGGAAATCTACTGACTGATCCTAGTATTAATACACCCTTTGATGGATTTGATGGATAAGAGTAGATAAATGTTTCAGCTCATTTCATAGAGATGGTAAATAATATACAATATGAGATTTACTTTTTTTAACCTCTATCTTATTTAAAACATGGGCCAAAATATCTTTTGAAATATTTAAACTTCACTGCTCAATACCAAAAAGGTAAAACAAATTATGAAAAAAGACAAAAACAAAAACCCCAAAGAAAAAACAAAAGCATATTAACAACCATCACCTCACTCTCCCATAAACTCTAGTCTCATCTGAAAATATCCCTTCACAGGGAAATATTTAGGAGAAATGAGAGCCAGAGTAAAAAAAAAAAAAAAAAAATGATGGAGCTGGGGTACTACCCTCATAAGCTGGGACCCAAGAGACTCACCCTTTGATTTAAGTTCTGATAACAGACTTCCAGGACCTTCATGCCCAATGAGATGACCGAGATAATGACCGGGATTTGATTTGTAGTATTTCTGAAGGTCAGGTATGGGAAATGTCACGTAAAGATTCCTAATATCCTTAATGGGTACTATTTTGTAAAGTTGCTGGGGCGGAAAAAAACAAACCACAAAAGATTAGCTATGTATAAATCCTACTGAAAAGAAAAAAAATTTACAAACTATTTAGAATACTGATTTAAAACAAACAACAACAACCCTGATTTTCACAGAGGAATCCCAAATTGAGGAGAGAATCAATTGCCAGAGAAAATCATACTGACCAAACAGAAATAAACGACCGGGCTCTTTCTTAGTGCGATTTCATCACAGGTATGTGGCCCATGTTTGGTCCCCTGGACCATGCGGCTCGGTACTTTAGGACGCTTGCCTTCTGGCACTGCTTAACAGCTTCTACAGTCTGCCAAGGTTATAGCTACCAAAACTACTTTTAGCATGAACAGATCAGAACATATTGTTACCTTTTTGGTGATACATGTCTCTAGTATATGTGAAACTGATTTCATTTGACTACCCAGACAAATATAAAAAACCATATAAATAATGAAACCTCTAAAATGTTCTATGTACTCTTTGACAAACTAGGCATATGTTATGTCCATAAATTTAAAACAGAAAAAAAAAAATACTAGCAATACATGCACTTACTTTAAGATGTTCTTCTTGGAAAGGATGTTCAGGAAATTCTGGCAACGGGACATTTTTGTTCTCTACTTCAGAAAATAACTTTACCACCAGATTAGTCAAATCATCTAAAGATTCTACAAGAAAACAGACAACAGAAACAGAACTTAAACTAATCATAACACCTAGTGGGTAGTATTTAAAACCTTAAGATTATACATGTACCTATATAAAATCATTATGTTGTATACCTTAAATTTATACAATGTTATATTTTAATTATATCTCAATAACACTGATGGGGAGGACCTTAGGATCTCCTGAAAAATTTCAGGACTACTAAAAGGAAAGCCTAGGAATTCTTTAAAAACTCCATCTGATAAGTTGAAGCATTCAGTTAAACCCTACCAGAACTTGTATAACTTCTGTAGCTATGCAATATTGATAACGATTATACCTCACAAATGTCTGCCTCTTTATAGTTTAAAAAACTATTTTACAAATATTATCTTGAAATAATTTAAAAATAAACATTAGAAACAATAATAGAATAATTAGTGGCATTTGGAAACTGACTATTTTATCTACAATTTCCAACAGAAACATACTAAACCACTGGCTGATAGACAATAACATTAACTTTTCAACAGTCTAAACCTATTATTAAAAGTCAAATGTTAGCATCTGTAAGTAACTGATTTTGTGGGAAAATAGTATAAAATGGTGAGAAGAATCCTGGGTCAGGGGATCAGAGGACTTTGATTCTAACCCAACTCTAACACCAACAAATTACGTCAAAAGAGCATTTAGACAAACTGGTTAAGCACTCCAGATTCTATGAAACATGAAAGCTGGAGAGGGTGACCACAAGTCTCTTCCAAGGTCTAACATTATATGATCTGTATCACACTCTGTCAAACTCAAGCAAATATTTGTAATTGTTGGTAAGATTATACAGCCATGTGTATGAAATTCTTCTATGTTATCATCTATCTATATTTTTTATAGAGAACTGTATTTGCAAAGTTTATAAAGTTATATAGATGAGATGTTCACTGCAGTATCGTTTTTATAAAAACAATAAAAACTGCAAGTGACTGAAGCATCTATCAATGTGTACATGCTGTAAGACATCTCTACATTGGAATTTTAGGTAGTCATCAATGACAGGGAGATGTGTACGGGCTGACATGAAAATATCTCAAATTTCTGTTAAGTGAAAACTACAGATTTCAATGTCATGTAGTATAATCTCATTTAATTTTTAACAGATATACATCAATCTAAACCTATTAATGAAATTCTACTTTTAGAAGTATAACAAAAAATGATTTAGTTGACTATCTTTGAAGAGGGCACAGTGCTCATAAAGTGGGATGAGGAAGAAGAATTGATTTCCATTTTTATATATTTCTGTATGGGACAAATTTTCTTCTATGCATACGTGTTACTATTATTCTAAAAAGAAAAAAAGTGGAAAAGGTTATCTTTTTATAAACAAGATAACCACTCACCTTGATTCTGTCTCCTCAAAAATAGGTTATTTATAAATGGTATAAACATTCATCACTTATTACTGTCAGAAAGCATTTGAATCAAATAAGAAATTTCCCTTGATATTCTATGACCCATTTTGAACTTCTCCATGAACTCTGTTAAAAAACACTTAATCACTATTTGACAATTGTATGTGTATATATATATATATATATAGTGTGTGAAGTTCTCTTTTAGGTCTATGAATGTGGGTATGTGCACTTTATTTATAAAACATATGCATTTTTACTTCAATTTTTTGGACTTCTATGAAGAACTTTAACATGTCCAAAGCCAAATAAAAGGCCCAGCCTGTGGCTGCCTGTTACATGACAAGTGAACTCAGGAGTGAAGTGGGTGTATCTTGAGTGAAAGATGTCAGAGACATCTGACATAAAGAGACAGACAGATGGGACATGTAACTGGAAACAAGCGGGGTGGCCAACAATGATTTGTCAACCTGAAATGCTGACGACAGTGGGGCCCTTTACAGCAAGATTCTACTAGGGAATGCCTTTCCTTTTCAAAGCACAAATTCACTGTGCAGCTTTTTAAAGGTAAGGCAATTGTACCATAAAGCAACATCTGTCTTCACCATTAGGCTGTGAGCTACCAGAAATCAGGGAACTGAGTCCCATTCATCTTTACACTACCAGGACTTGGCCATCCTAGGGTCTCCACTTGACAGCTACCTATTTGTCAAGTGTCCAGGAAATTGGTGCTGCCACAACTAGAGAGATGGAGGAGGAAATGGCAACCCACTCCAGTGTCCTTGCCTGGAGAATCCCATGGACGGAGAAGCCTGGTAGGCTGCAGTCCATGGGGTCGCACAGAGTCAGACACCACTGAAGCGACTTAGCAGCAGCAGCAACTAGAGAGAGGGCCTCATGGGAAAACAGAGAAAAACTTTTTTGTCCCTTTGTGACAGAGATTCTGCCACCTGGTTACTCTTCCTTTTCCCTCCTCCTAGAAGAAGGAGCAGACTATCTATTAATCCTCTAAGAGATCCTGTTTCTTCCACACACCCCTGTACTGTAAGAACACCTCTCCCAGACCTGTCATCAAATCCACTCAGCTGAGCACAGAACTCAGGTCACACAGGGAGACCAAACTGGAACAAAGAAACTCTTTGTTTCTTTCAGATGCTCGTTCTGTCACTTCCACTAAACCAAGAACACTGAGGGCAGGGTTCATGTCTGAGTCATCTGTTGTCATTATCACTTGCCCAGTAAGTGATTACTGAAATCATGTGTTTTATCTCAGGAGGACATGAACAAAAATACGTTTAGAAACCTATTCCTAGGACTAGGCTCTAAATACCAAGTGATTTTTTTGTTTTTACACTCCACAGACTTACCTACCTTTAGAAAGAACACAGAACACACACTTTTTTTTTTTTAGCCTTTTCCTTGGACCCATTTTATATTCTCATTCTATTATCAAGTTAAAATAAACATAGGCGCTTATTTTCTACCTACAAAAGTAACAGTTGCCAATTTAGAAAACTTAGGAAAACAAAAGAAGGAAAAAAAAAAAAAAGAAAACAAAAGTCTCCTACAATCTCATGATTATGGAATGCTACAAACAGCTACCATTTATGGAGTATTTGGGGTGTCACCAGGTACTATGCACTTTTTCTGCATTATCTCAATTAAACCTCACAACAGATATGAGGTACCACTTCCGTCTTAACAATGCAAAAACCGAAGAGCAGGGAACAGAAGTAACTTTGTTAACTCCCAGCCACACCTTGGGTAGGTGGTGTGTTAGGAATTCAAACCCAAGCTCTCAGACTCTAGAGCATGAACTCTTAACTACTATAGCACATTATTACATTTCTGGTATGTTCTTCTACATTGTCTTATGTCTCCCATTTACGTCTATTAGAGTTTTTAAGAAATCCCCAAATGGGATCATATAGCATATAGCATTTTTATAGAGTGCTTTTGTTTTCTATTTAATACATTAAGAATATTTCCCATGCTATTAATACACTGTCATAAAACTATTTATTCATTCAATATTTATTTACTGAGTACCTATGATGTACCAAGCACTAACCCAGACAAATCAGTGAACAAAACAGTTTCTCTTCTCAAGTGACATATTCTGGCGCAGCAGACAATAAAGAATGTTTAATATTTCTTTAAATATTAAATATGTGATAATTTTTAAAGATAAATGTTTGATAAATGTTTTAAAGAACAATAAAGCAGCTGGGAGGTGAGAAAGTGAGAGAAGGGATGCTATTTTCTGTAAGATGTTCTATGATATAGCTGTAAGATCACTAGTAATCTCCTATTAATGAACATTTAGCTTGCATCTAACTTTTTACTAATAAATACTATACTGAAACATCCTTGTACATCACCTGTTTGAACAACTCTGATGATTTCCTTAGACTGCACTTCTAGACGTAAAAATGTATTTTTTAAGGGTGATGCATCTTAAACTCTCCTCTGTAAAGTGTGGAGGAATTGCATCAATTGTATACACAACAAACACAAAAGAATACCTCTCTTCATAACAGGTATTAGTTAAAACAAAATCCAAACCAAGATTATGGTAATTTAATAGGGGAAACAACATATTATCATTAATTTGCACTTTTAGAATCAAACCTTTGTTGCTTTCTCATAGTTTTCCTAGTTTATAATCATCTGCCTTTTGATTTTTTAGTTTTCTGAATTTTAGAAGGTCAAATCTCTCAATCTTGTCCTTTATACTTCCTCTTCTTGCCTTTATATGTGTAGAGCACCAAAAAAAGTGAAAGTGCAGTCGCTCAGTCGCGTCCAACTCTTTGCAGCCCCATGGACTGTAGCCCACCAGGCTCCTCTGTCCATGGGGTTTTCCAGGCAAGAGTACTGGAGTGGGCTGCCATTTCCTTCCCCAGGGGATCTTCCCAACCCAGGGATCAAACCTGGGACTCCTGAATTGCAGGCAGGCGCTTTACCATCTGAGTCACCAGGGAAGCTTCAACTTCCAACGATTGATATTAATCTGTATTTTCCTCAGGTCTCCATTTAAAATCTCCTAAGCTGAAGCTCCAATACTCTGACCACCTGATGAGAAGAGCCAATTCATCAGAAAAGACCCTGTTGCTGGGAAAGATTGAAGGCAGGAGAAGATGGGGATGGCAGAGGATGAGATGGTTGGATGGCATCACCGACTCAATGGACTGAGTTTGAGCAAGCTCCGGGAGATGAAGGACAGGGAAGCCTGGCATGCTGCAACCCATGGGGTCGCAAAGAGTCAGACACAACTGAGCAACTGAACAACAAGCTTCTTTTTAGAACATAGTGAGTTAAAAACAAATTCCCCTCCACATTTTCTCCAAGAAGATCATCTGCAAAGCCTCTAAACAGATAATAGGAAATATCTTATATTTTTCTTCCAATACTTTGAAAAAGTCAAAATGGAAAATCAGATAATCCAATTCTATGAAAAAATTTTAAAATTTCTTACCTCGACCTAAAACACAAATAGCCATTAAGTTCGATGAATAATAAGTAGAATGGAATTTCAGGAGCTCTTGTCTTACATCAATGCCTTCTTGGTTCGGTCTAGTCTCTAGAGTATATTTGTTACCTAAAAGGAATGAAAAACATTTCTAAGAAAAAGCAAAATATGTGAATTTTAAAGCTTCATAATTATTACTAACATTGCTTTAAGGTAAACTTAAAAAACAGAGTCCAAACAAACACATTCATAATGATTAGTCAAGTATGTTTGACCATAACCTGGATAAACAGGACAGTATAGAACAAACTAGTAAAATTTTATCTTAGAGCTTTCCCTCTGGAACTTGAAGCGCTTTATAAAAATTATAGTTCTTAAAATTCCTATGAGGTGGTAGGTATCATGAGCACTTACAAGACAAAAATGAGGTCCACATGGCCTCCATTCACACTTACTTTAATTTCCAATTCCCTAGGTAGCTCCAAAATTAATTGAACATAGTCACGGAGGGATCTTTTCGGAACTTGCCAAGTTACTTGTGGAAAGAAATGTACTATTCTTGGCTGAAGCATTAAATTTGTGATGTGAATTCTCATGAATTTGATCTAGACTGGTAAAAATAGGATGCAATGCTATTCTTATAAGTCTCAAGCGATGTATACAGAGTACCACAATGAGATCTATTATGAAATTTAATAACTAATTCAATTAGGATAAAATGTGCATGTCAAGAGCAAATAGTCAAACTCTCTAAGTACTACATTTCTAATAAAGATCTTGCCATTTAAAGGCTGGGAGGTGGAATTTCAGTAATTGGTATCTCTCTAAAAATGGCATCTTGACTAGAAATACCTTAAAATCTAGTATAGTAACTTCTATTGTTCCCACTTATACTACTAAATGGGCTCCTGGCAGAACATATTCTCGACGTGTTTTCCCCTCCTTGGGTTATTATAATGGCTGATGAACTGGCATTTAGAGAATCTCTCTTTCACTAAACTAGGATCCAGAGAGAGCCACCAGATGGCGTTCTCAGATCCAGTTTTTATCCTTGAAGAGCTGCATTGTACTCTTAGCCAAGATTCATGTCCTGAATGCTTCAATCAACAGATCTAGTGGAGTGTGCAAGAAAAAGTCCAGCAAGTACTCAGTAACCTTTTTATAGTCAGAAAGCAATCAAATGTACTCATATTCACTGGCAGCAGCCTGCTAAAATCAAATTTACAGGTTCTTCTCAGTTTCAAGGAAGATCCAGTTCCACTCCAGATCTGCTCTACTTGAGGTCCTAAAACATCACCTTATTCTACCTGAGGGATCCAGATGATCTAAAAAGTATCCAGAGTCATAACTCCTCAGAGAAAGAAAGAAAAGGACAACAACAACAACAACAACAAAAAGCTCCTTTTCTGGGTAATGGTTAAAAGTTCTCTCATATTAAGGTGAAATTTGAGTATATGCCTCCCTTTTTTACTAAAATGAAGGTTCTAGAGGTATCAGTTACAGAAGGACTAGGCCCTAGAGCTTCATTACTCATTTACACTGCAAAGCACAGATTCTTACAATATGTGCATTAAAATCGACCCAAGCTTGGAGAAATCACGTTTTATTTCAAGACTGTAAGTGTGATAGCGTTAGACAGAAATCACATTTTCAGTGTCAAGTGTGATCCGATGTGCCTATTCACAATCTGGTCAATATATTGTTTTTAAAACAAAACTTCAAATCAAAATATGTAAAGACAAAGGGTATGGCCTCTGTCTAGAACTTAAAATTCTTTCAGGTTGACTTGATTTTAGCTCATTCTGCTTTGATTTTAATATATCTGAATATCTTACCATTCTAATCCCTACCCTTTATCTTTAGGTTCATTTAAGAACACAGAGATAGGGACTTTCCTGCTGGTCCAGTGGCTAAGACTCCGTGCTCAAAATGCAGGGGGCCTAGGTTCAATCCTGCGTCAGGGAACTAGATCCCACATGCCACAATGAAGATCTAAGACCCTGCATGCCACAACTGAAACCCAGCACAGCCAAATAAATAAATGTTTTAAAAATAAAAACAGATTAAAAAAAAAACAAAAACCAACACAAAGATAAACCACAAACATACCCTGAATACACTAATAAGATATGTATCACTGGAAAAATACTTACAATGCCATAGTAAAAAGAGCCAGAGGACCACAACAGAATACTATACTGTAGAAAGAATGAATAACCCACTGTTCATATGCAACAGTGTGGAGGAACTTCACAACTTTCAGGTTTAATGCGAGAAGCCAGACACAAGACACGGAAACACTGTATTATTTATATAAAACATAAAAACAGGCTGAACTAATCTTAGCCATAAAAAGTCAGAATAGACGTGATCCTTGGGTAGGTGGATAATGACTACCGATAGGTACAAAAAGGTGTTGGTAATCTGTTTCTTGACTGGTGCAGTCTGCTGAGGTTTTTGAAAATTCAATGAGCTGTATATAAATAAGAGCAGCATATTTATTCAATAGATTTTTCAAATAGCAGCAAAAGTAAAATAACCACAATAATTTATCAGAGCCACACACACTTTTCAGTATATTTATTATATTAATATTTCAACAACAAATTAAAAGAAAAATGAGCCAAAGGGGCTATGTTGTAAACAGCAACCTGGCTCACCTAAGGCACAAAAATCTAGTGATTCTGCATCTCTGGCCAAATGGCTAAATAGAGACTCAATCACATTTGCTCTGAAAAGTAGCTTTTAGCCACAAAGATTCCATTCTGTGAAATCCACATATTCATTTATTTGCTACCTAGATGTTTCCAGGCTTTCTATTATGTAATGATAGAAGGGAACTCTGGTCCATTTAGGAACACAGCCCAGAATGCCAGTCCTGTATCCTAAGACGCTCCTGAATTAGAAAGAGGAAATGGTCTCCACTATGACTCTCTTGGGGTCAGACAGTAAGCTCTTAATACATTGACAGAAAAACATGAATACTAGGAGTAAATGGGCCAAAGAGTCAGGCTAGTTATTAAGTTGATTAACCCTTTTATTAAATCTTTTAAAAAAGTTTTTTAAAAACAAGAAGGCTAGCTAGTGGAAGTTCTCAAGAAATAGTTGAGGAAATGAACAGAAAAGCAGGACATAACACAGAGAATACTTAAATTACTGAGCAGACTCTGTTGCTATCAGAGCCATCATCCCCAGGTAGGGAGGTGCAGATGAACAAGCGCTGCTTTGGTGTGAGCAGAGCTATCAGCTAATCCAGGGTCAATCGTCTTCTGGTTACATGACCTTGAACAAGACTTCCTTAGGCTCAATCTGCTGTCCCGACATTGGTAGACATACACCAAATTAAAAAAAAAAAAGTGTAAAAAAGTGTAAGACTAATATTTAACAACCAATTAATAGAATAAAAGTCTGATGATACCAAGCATTGTGGTGAAACGAGAACTCAGATGCTGCATAAGGGAGTGCAAACTGGATCAACTACTATAAGAAACAATTTGGCAATATCTGTGCAATCTAAAGATGTACATATCCTAATACACAGTAATTCTACTCCCAGAGTTTCACTCCTAGAACCCTAGAGAACTCTGTGTACAAGAAAACATGTGTAAGAATGTTTATAGCAGCACTATTGAATCAATAGGAAAAAGGATAAAGAATAGTAATGTATTCAATACATTTTTCAGAAAGCAGCAAAAAAAATTTATCAGAAACACATTCACCAATATGGATAACTCCTACAAATATACATTAAATGAAAAAATACAAGTGGTAGAGATTAGTTACAAAATACCGTTTTTATAAAACTAAAAAACTATACAACACATTGCTTAGAAATAAATGCATGACTTAGCAATGTTATCACTTGGGAGCAGGGAGGAAAATGCAATTAGGGAATTGTGCAACAGACGCTCAACTGTACTTGAAACATTCTGTTTCTTCAAGTAGTGTGTAAAGAATGACCTGGGCCAAGCTTTTGTACTAATCTCTTTTATGACAAATAATAAATCTGTAAAAACATTAAAGAAATGAATATAATACTTGATGTATAGAAGAAAATAGACAACCAGTTGAAGCTACTTTTATTATGATTTGAATTGTAGGAGGTCCTGGCTTCTGAATATAGCATAGGATCCGTGTCATTAAAGTAGGGAAGAAAGCTCTGTAAATGGTCCAGATAACCTTCCTCTGCCTAAGAATCTGTATGTGGACAGCAATGTGAATATGGCTGGGATAACAAATACCAGTTCAGTCTCTACACATATATTGTCCTCATTTAGCACTAAGTCAGCAGGGACACTTCTATCAAATTAAAATGCTGCTACATAAATCTTGAATCCTACCTTTCTGGCTCTGTCACCATAAGAGTAAGCTCCAGCAGAAGACTGAGGCTGTCAGGGTTGCTGACTCACTGGGACCTTCCACTCTGGGCCTGCTAGGAGAGAGCACTGGCTTGGAGATTGGGAGATTCAGGGTTTCTCATCCTGACTCCATCATCTTCTAATTAAGCAACCCTGGAAAAGTCTACAAATATCTCAACATGGATACATGCCCAGTTGTTAAGAAAAAGGGTCAAACCCTGACCCTAGCTGTGAGGCACAGGCAAGTTTCTTTACCTCTCTAAGCTCCACTTTTCTTACTCATAAATAAGAATCATGAGAACCAATCTCACAGGATTGCTATGAGGATTAAATGAATTATCTGTGCTAAGGCTCAGCATAGCATCTATCAGACAATAATTACTTAACAGGAACTTGGGTTGCTATGAAATTTATGAAAAGTGATTAACGGATATTGAAGAGGGTTTTGTATATTGTAAGATCAGTAAATTTTATTCTATATTTTCATTACAAGAACTATGTGTGCTCACTCACTCAGTTGTGTTTGACTGCAACTCCATGGACTATGACCCACCAGGTTCCTCTGTCCATGGGATTTCCCAGGCAAGAATAATGGAGTAAGTTGCCATTTCCTTCTCCAGTTCTTCACATGAACTATAAATCCTATTTTTTAAAAAAAGGCTTACAAACTCAGTACTAATGTCTATGAGTGCTGATTTTCAAGTAAACAGAATGTATTTTCTTGGAAAATTCTAAAGCCAGCCAAATAATTCTTATACTCTGTGGGAAAGACTGAGTTTGAAGTTTTAGAAATATGTTTGAGAAATCAAAGTTGTCTCCAACTATATGTCTCATAGGTTCTCAAGGAAAAGTCTATTTGTTAATTATAACCATGAAACTCTGAACTGTTCTCTGAAAACCCAAGATCCTGAAGGTTAGTTTAATATATCTACAGTTAGTTACTTGGAATTATTATAATCTTTTTTTTTTTAAAGATTAAAAAAAAAATCTCTTTTTTCTTGCTATAGAAATCTTCTAAAAATCCTGAAAGAAACCAAAGTCTTTGGATATCTATGAATTTTCCTAAAAAATTAAAAAGGATAATTCTTCTGCATCTGGGTAAGGACATGCAAGTGTGAGACATGAGTTACTAAAGAAAGGGGACTTGAAGTGAAAGCCTCTTAAATGCCACAATAAAGCAACTGTACACTTAAATTTCTAGTTTTCCATAGACACATTTCCTATGGGGGGAAAAAAAGGTATTAATAAAAGCCATGGAAAAACCTGGAGAATAATAAATGACTAAGCGGTCTAAACCATATCAAATATTTTTATATCTATGAATTATCATGATACTAAAAAAAAAAAAAAAAAAATTAGTCATCAGTCAAAGATGCCAGGGACCCAACTCAATATTTTGAAAACTGGTAAATAAAGGGAATGAATCAAACATTTATCTTGCTTTTTTCTATAACTGTACCGCTGGGGAGCCAAATAGCAGAAAAGGAGATTTTCTTTTTATAGTAGTACTCAAGCAAATCAATATGAGAAAAAGTAACAGAATTAAAATTACAGGGGTGATGCATTTGAGGACGGTTGTTATCAACATAAACAGAGAGCAAACTAGACATTACATGCCCCCCAACGAAAGAACACATCACCATCTATGAAGCCTTCTTCAAAAACAGATAAACATGAATCTAATCAGGCCTCTATATCCAACTGCCAACTTGTGGGAATACAGAAGAAAGAGGAATATATTAAACTATGTTGCTGGGAATGCAATCAGCAAAAGCTAGGCTATGAAAAGTCCTACATAACAAACATCCTGATTTTCAATAAATAAATTCCAGGGAGTCAAAAGGAGGGAGTGGAGGAGAGAGATGACTATTTGAAACTAATAGACTATTTGAAACTTAAGTGGATCCTAATTCAAATAAATTTTAAAAATTAAAACTTTCATTAGACAACTAGAATTTGAACACTACCTGCATAGTTGGTGATATTAATGATAATGGTACTTTTACCATGTTTTTTAAAGAGTCATTATCTTTACAGACATATATTGAAATATGTGTGATGATATGATGTCTGGGATCTCTTCAAAATAATGTAAGATGGTGACTGGGAATGTGGGTCAGATAGGACTGGCCAGGGGCAAAGTGATGTATACGCAGGGTTCTTAACAATATTTTGTCTACTTTTATATGTTCCAAATTGTTCACTTAGAAAGGAATGGAGAGACGAAATGGAGAAAAAAGTAAGTAACTTTTACTGGGGTCTAAATTTTGTGTCATTATCATCATCCCAGTGTATCATGAGGTGTTCAACTACCTTCTGGCTGATATTTCACAATATTTTTTGGTTCTAATCTATTTCCCTACTCCTTCCTACAAAAGCATCCTTTATTATGGCCAAACTTCTCTAACTCAGGTTCTCCAAACGACACTGGGCTCACTCCTTGGTCTTTGTCTCTCATCATGATTTTGGGGGTCAACCTAACATCTCGATTCCCGGGTTGGGAAGATCCGCTGGAGAAGGGATAGACTACCCACTGCAGTATTCTTGGGCTTCCCTTGTGGCTCTGCTGGTAAAGAATCCATCTGCAATGTGGGAGACCTGGATTCGATCCCTGCGTTGCAAAGATCCCCTGGAGAAGGGAAAGGTTACCCACTCCAGTATTCTGGCCTGGAGAATTTCATGGACTGTACAGTCCATGGGGTCGCCAAGAATCGGACGCGACTGAGCGACTTTCACTTTCACTACCATTATCATAAGAAACACAGACTTGAAGTTCAGGCTGACCTGATACTGAATCCCATAACCTACAGACACTTCTACTACCAGCCTCCCTCTTTTCCCTCCACCCTGTATCCCCCACAAGCCTATGAAACTTTGGTCTACTTATTCTGTCAGCATTAATTTTGGCATCTGTCAAATGGATGATGAAAATTTCAGTACTGTGGTGAAGGTTAAGTGAAATCATATTAGGTAAAACGTCTGCCCAGTGGGTGGCACTTAATGCTCATACAATAAATAATAGTTCCTTTTCTTCTAAGAGTGACTCTTCCTCTTCTTAAGACAATCCTACCCACCCTTCAGGAAAATTCAACTTGCACCTCCTCTGAGATCCTGGAGAATTTATTTCTAGGCAATCATAAAGCAGGAGGAATAGTACAGTGGTTAAGGGCACCAGACCTGGCTCTAGCAATCAAAAGCTGAGTGACCCTAAGCAATTTAATTACCTCTCTAAAGTCTTAGTTCACTCATCTATAAGATAGAAATAATAAGGGCATGTACCTACTGGGGATATTGTGAGAATTAAGTTAAATAATCCAGGCAAAGTGCTTAGTGCAGCAATCAATAAAAATTGGCAAGGAGGAAAAAAGAGAAAATCAAGTCTGAGATTATACTCCAGTGAAATTCTGAGTTTGACTTGCCTCTCCAACTAAACTAAAAGTATCTTTAGTGCAAAGACATTAATTTACACTTCTTTGCATTTTCTAATGCACTTTACATGTAGAAGACCTTTAAAAAATTACTTGTCAACAAAGAGAGAATCTGAGCGTATGTATAATACCGTACTCAGATTTCTATAATCCTTTGTGGTATGTGCTACAAAGCATAACTGTCATGTAACAATTAAGACAGAAAAACATCACCTGTATCTAAGTACAGCCCCACCCTCTGTTTCCAGGTGCCCTCCCACTTTGTCTTTCTTTCCATTAAGGAGTGCCTGTTTTGTTTCCCTCACCCACATCCTGATTTTTTTCTATTTCCTTTGCTGACTGACTAAACCCAGTTGCTCCCACAGTGTCTGCTGGGTTAGGTTTAGAGAAACAGATCACTAAGAATAATCAGAACTAAATTTTTCCTTTCCTGTTCCAAACAACTTTAAAAAATTCAACTGCTTCTGCTTTTATTTCATGGAGAGGCAGAGAAAAAAAATTTTTTTAAGGCAACAGGGCAGAGAAAAGGCATAAAATTTATCAGCAACTGTGGAACTATAACTAAAGGTGTATGTGAGTGACAAATGAAGGGGCAAAGAGAATGTTATCACCAACCAGTGGTTCAGCTTAAAAAGAGAACAGGAGAACATTTCTCTAATAACACTGTCCTACAATCACTGCATCAAACCCACTGCATCAAGTTGTGGTTGCCCCTCACAACTTCATGGCAAAGACTTTTTTAAAATTTTGCTATTTTTCACAGCTGTGTGTGTGTGCTCTGTCACTCAGTCATGTTTGACTCTTTATGACCCCATGGACTTGTAGCCCACCAAGCTCCTCTGTCCATGGGATTCTTTTTGGCAAGATTACTGGAGTGGGTTGCCATTTCCTCCTCCAAGGGGATCTTCCTGACCCAGCAATTGAACCTGCATCTCCTACATTGGCAGGAGGATTCTTTACCACTATGTCACTGATCCTCTATCATACTGTAATTATAGAACCTCTCATTTACTGAGTACTATTAGGACCAGACTTTTGGCTAACCACTTTATACCAACCAGACATGGGAGGAAACTGAGGCTTACAGAAGTTAAGAAACTGGCCTACTCTTGGCTGGTCAGTGGTAGAACAATGATTCAACCTCAGCACAGCTCGCCATCAGAGAACAAGCTTTACATCACAGAGGAATCTGCTACTGGGAGGTGGGATTCCTGGCTGAAGTCTGAGGCTAGAGAGATCACATAGGGAGTTAATGAGACACGTGTGTGGAGACAGATTTAGCACATAACTACAAAAATGGCTTTCAAACAAAGGAACTGACTCTAAATAGCCTTTGCCTATCTCTCTTTCTCTAATGAACTGCTTTTATCTTTTACTTACTTACTTACAGAAGTTTTTATCTTTTACTTACTTACTTACAGACGTTCTTATCTGCTATACTGCTTTGGAAACATTTTCACTTTGTCTTTTTTGTGTCTGTACTGAACAGAAATTTTAAGTTTTAATGTAATCAAATTTATATTTAAATATATGCTTTACCATTAAAAATATGGTTTGTGATATGTATGCTTGAGAACACTTTTCCTAGCTTAATATTTTTTTAAAAATATTTTCTTCTAAAAGTTATATAAAGTTTTTTTCTATAATTAGGTCCAATCAACCTAGAATTTATTTTTGTGCATGGTGTGAGAGGAGATCTAATTTTATTCATCTCTACCAGTCATTGAAAGGTCCACCCTTTCCTTACTCATTTGTCATGTGCCTCTGTCTTATGTCTAAGTTTCCAAACATTTGTGGATATGCTTCTAGGGTTCATAACCTGTTCTACTGTTATCTTCAGGTACTTTTGCATCAATTTCACTGCTTTAACAACTAAAGTCTTGCTACCTGGTAGAAGTAGTGTCTTCTTTGTTGTTCTTCGAAATTATCTTAGTTATTCTTGGCCCTTTACTCTTTCATATTAATTTATAATCAGATTATAAGATTATTAAAAAGAAAAAAACAAAAAAAACCTCATGCTTTCAAATGGCACAATACTGAATTTAGATAAATTCAGGGTGAAATGTATCTTGTAATATTGAGTTTACCCATCCATGAACATGGTTTATCTTCTCATTTACTCAGGCATTCTTTTACATCCATTATATATTTCTTGCTCCTCTGTTAGTGTTATTTTTAAATACCTTATAGCTATTTTTATATTATGAACGAAGTATTTCCTGTAGTATTTTTCTAATTGATTACTATCGATACAAGAAAAGGGGTCACCCAGGTGGCGCTAGTGGTAAAGAATTTGCCTGCTAATACAGGAGACTCAAGAGACTCAGGTTCAATCTGGAGAAGGCCATGGTAACCCACTCCAGTATTTTTGCCTGGAGAAGCCCATGGACAGAAGAGCCTGGCAGGCTACAGTCCAAGGGGTCACAAAAGAGTCAGATACAACTGAAGCAACTGAGCACACACGCAAAATACAAGAATGCAATTTTAGCGCTTCTCTTCTTTTGACAACAGTGGTGAATTATCTTATTTTTGATGATTAATCTGAAGATCTTGAATTTTTTCTGCAATCATATCATATGGAAGCAAGAAGTTTTCTCTTTCTTCCTTTCAACCTCTTACTTATCACTTGTTTTTTCCCTTGACTTCCTGTAATGACTGGTACCTATAGCAGAGCTGAACAAAAAAAGTGATTAGAAGGTATTCTTCGTTTTTGTCTTTCAACAGAAATCCCTTTGAAACTGCAGAATTAATCATGTTTGACATAAGCCTTTATCAACTCAAAAAGAGTTTTTTTGTTGTTTTGTTCATGAATGAGTGCTTTTTTGTTGCTTTGTTCATGAAGGTGTTTTAACAAATGCTTTTCTTGAGTCTACTGAAATGACTGCCTATCACTTTGAATTACTTAAACTGTGGAACCCACTCGATTGTGAGGAAATAAATTTAACGTATTGAAAGATCTAAATTAAAAAAAATATATATATATAACAGAGGGTACCAGACTACATCTGAAAATATAAGATAGGTAATGTTTGGTAAAACTTCTGTTCCAGTGGCTTACATGTGTCGTGAATAAAATGTACTGTGGGTTGTATAAAGAAAAGTTTGAAAGCCACTGACCACTTTTTCAGTACATGAAAAAGTACTGTTAAGGACAAGCATTTTATTGTAAGGTTTTCTTAAAACCACACAATGCTTGATCTTTGCTCATTTAAAAACACCTAGCTTTAAAGTATTATTAATATTAAAATAAACCACATTCCCTAGATGGACAAAATGGGCCACATTCATAGAATCATCTGAAGTTACTAAAAAATAATAATAAAAGTAACTTAAGTATGATTCTGACAAGGTTTGTTCTGCAAGAATAACTTTAAGTAAGGGTATTTATTACAGCTTTTATCACATTTTCAAACTTGTCTGTGACCTTAACAATGGACAGAACCTCTACTCCAAAAAAGCTCAACATTAGTTTATATTTCTAAAATCAACAGGTAACTTAGTGTTTGCATTCCTTACATCACACTTTCTGTACTTTTGTACCAAGTCTGGCTAACTCACCTCTCAGCTGTTTATATTACTTCATACTTTGTTGACTAACTGCCTAGCCTTGTCAGAGGTTATGAAAACAAATATGCTCCCAAATTCCACCTCTACATAATTGACCATTCAATGTTTTTCTTCACTTATCACTCCTGATACCTTAAGATATCTTACGATTGTTTTGTGTTTGTGACCAGAGGCAATACTGCTCACCTTATTCACTGGATTTATTTCTGGAAGATCTGTGGCTGCTTCCTGATTATGCTGACTGTGATTTATCACCAGTGAGACCATTTTAAAGGAGGCAACTCCCAAAAAAGAGTTCTAACACGTTCTGACAATAGCAGCATTGTTGGTGGAAGCACCTAACCTGCCAAAGGGACTATTTAAAGGACAACAGTCATTGGATGTAGTGATTTTGAAATTTGGTTTTTAAATTCATATTCCCTCGATATACCATGTATGCTCATGTCCTCTATAAAAGCCACTTTTCAGAAAATTAATCATTACATAGACATTTTAAGGACCATAATATTCACCTTAGCAAAGATACAAGGTGCCAAGTGTTACAAGTCTAAAGAATACAGTATCGCTGCTTCTAATTGGAGTTTTTATAGACTCCTATTTTGCTATGCTAATTCCCTGGTTGCTGCTGGATATATTGGAATGATATTCAAACTGAAAGAAGGCTGGCTTCATAGTCTTTTTCAAAAGTCCCCAAAATAAACTTATAAGCATAAATTTAAGTACACTAAACAATCTATTTTTTTTATGCTATTTTATAATCCCCAAAGCAGTGTTTTAAAAATCATAGCAACCTTTCACAATGATTACATCTGGTAAAGTGGGAATGGCAACGGTCAATAAAGAAAAGGGCAACTTTTTGTTTTTGCTTTTTTAAAACATACTTTTGTATTATTTAAATATTTTAGCTGTACTTTTTAATGAAAAACTGAATAAAGAAAAAGGGTACAATTACAAAATCAGGTATCTTTAAATTTATTTTATGCTACTCCCTGTCATCCCATCTCTAATCTTCTACTAGGATGTTGCAGCACTTTGACAGCAGGGACCTTGTATATCTTCTACAGTCAGGCCTGGAGCAGACGCCATGCATTTACCTATCTATAGATAGTAGAGGCAGAGGCAATGGGAGTAGGGGATTCAATAACCCTTGAAGTAGACATCCTATTTATTCAGAATAAAGAGCTCTATTATCTCCTCTCCTTGAAATGCTGGTTAATATCTACTCACAACTCTTAACTGCTCTGCTCCTGAAATAGCTAGACTCCTATTTGTATGGGATGGCCAGAGGTACCCTCTAGAGGGCTAAATAACTGGTTAGGCCACTGTTATTACAATTTTGAGAATATCATTTCATATATTACATTCAAAGTCCAATGCCAGAATCCTTCTGTTGTGCACCTTAAAATTACATAATATTGTACACTGACTACACTTCAATTAAAAAAAAAATCCAATGCCAAGAGCCCAACTCTTATTGACATCTTTTTTTTTGAACTACTAGCCAAAATGTTACTCATCCGTTAAAAGAATGATTACCACTTCATTCTTACTATTTCTAAAATCTAAATTTAATTTTATATCTTGTTATCCAATAAACTTGTTTCATATTTTGTTACTCTTCCTTATCATTAACCTATCACCTTCTGCACAAAGCTCAAATACCTAAGCTTTAACCCTTTTTTTAGGTCAAATATAGGTGTTTCCCCAAAGACCTGCCAAACAACATACATGTAGGGGTATGGTTTAAGAAATATCAGGGCAGGACTTCCCTAGTGGCCCAGGGGCTAACAATCTGCCTTGCAATGCAGGGGACACAGGTTTGACCCTGGTCAGGGAACCAAGACCCCACGTGCCACAGAGCAACAAAGTCTCTGTGCTTCAGAGTCGACTCACCACAACTAAAGTCTGTTTGCTGCAACAAAGATCCTCATGCATGATGCAACTAAGACCCGACACAAGCAAATAAACAATTATTAAAAAAAAAAAAAAAGAAAGACCAGGGAGGAACAATGATATAACAACCACTTATCAGCTCCAAACTCTAAGGAGTTCTGCAATCTTCTATCCTAAGCTGTAAAATACAATACTGGGCAAAGAGGCCATGGTTTAAATGAGGTTAAGGAGAACTAATGCATTAAAGCCGCTGGTGACAAACCTGTTCCAAATTTACTGAAGGGATGTTTGGGATTCCCTGTAGCTTTTTCCAGCTGAAAGAGTCTCCAGGCATCGTTCATCACATTCTTCTCATGTTCTGAATCAACTGCATTCACCTCTCTGTCTTTGCAGCTCTCATCAAACAAGGGGCACAGGAAAAACTGTGCAAATCTAAGGGTGTGAAACATAATTAACAATTTGAAAGTTGTTATTTTAAGAGTGGCCTCAGAAAAATGTTTTAAAAAAATGTTTGAAACTTAGGAAATAGGAATTCTACAGAATCAGAGAAAACTAAAACTGCTACAAAGAGAAAAGGAACATAAGTTCTAAGTAATATAAGAAAAAAATAATATTATACATATGTAAATTCAGAGAACTCTACCCCAGATATGTCACCTAATTAGTGAAAATATAAAAAGATTAACCTCTGATTTTGACAATTCCCATGTGTTGTTACCGTATCACCTAGCAATTCACCAGTTGGGTATCCTAAAATTCAACTCAATTGATATCATGAGATCTCACAGGTCCTACAAGACTCATCCCTCCCTCTCACCCCTTCCTCTCTGTCCCCAACTTCAAACACCAACCACAGGTCCAGGTTACCTGGGCTTCTGACCAACCGCTACAGATCACAGATCAGAGGCTCCCACAACCACCTCCTTGGGTGCAATTAATATTCTAGATCAGCTACAGGACTCAGAGAAACATTTTACTTACTAGATTACTGAATTTATTATAAAAGGATATGATTCAAGAACAGCTAGATGAAAGAGATGTGTAAAGCAAAGTATGTGGGAAGGGTACGGAGCTTCTATGCCCTCTGGGTAGGCCACTCTCCCCACATCTTCACTTGTTCACCAATCTGTAGGCTCTCCAAACTTCAAAAGAATTGAGTAAATCACTGGGCATTGGTGTCTGAAATCAACCTCCAGCTTGTGGACTGAAAGTTCCAACCTTCTAAATACAGGGCTGGTTCCCCTGGCAACCAACACTTAGCCTCAAATTATCAAGGGACTTTCCTAAAGTCACTTCATTAAAATAACAAAATGCAACTTTATGGCTCTCAACACTAAGGAAATTCCAAGAGTTTCAGGAGCTATGGTCTAGGATAAGGGACAAAGGCCAAATATATATTTCCTAATATAAATCACAATACAACAATAAAAAGTCAGGGCAGACTTGCAAAACAGTGGGGCAGATTTGTAAGACAACAGCAATCTAATCTATCTATTTAAGATTTGCAATTTGGGATGTTTATAAAAATCTCTGTTGTACATGGCTAATTCTCCAAGAAAGGAAAACGCTGCTGATAGTTCTCAGGCAATAAATATTAAATTTAGTTTTAAGTGCAATTTCACTAAGACTCAGGCATTTTAGGACAAACTAAGTGACCTATTTAAAAGGCTCTATTTGAATATTTTTCCTTCTTAAGAACTTTATAATTAGTGAAAAAAATAATAGTGTAAAAAACATATGACAGTGGTTTGACTAAGATATAATCATGGACTTTTATGAAATATTAAGAGAATTTTTAAAATTTAAAAGCAGTGGTTTGACAAATAAAATGGCGTGTAACTTTAACATAAGTAACCTATATTTTTCTTGAGGTTGTTCTTTAATAGTACTACCAAAGCTGAACTAAGATTCCTTTAGTTAATAAATTAACTCTTTTACACCAGGTTGCAATTTAAATCATGATTTCATATAGTAATTCTTAAATTTAGACCCCATCTTATAAAAAAAAAAAACATCCAGAATTCAGATAAAGCTGAGAGCAGAAACTGTCTGAACGGGACTGCTATTCAGTGGGCCCAGAGACTCCTGGGTTTACAAACGTCTCAGCAATTGCACCTCACAGGGCAGCCATCAAAGACACTGTTCCCACTACTTGGTATTATTTTAAGCACACAGTGAATACAGTCCTGTGCTAAGTACTGTACACATACCAGCCCGAAGGGAAACTCTATCTGGAGCCTATAATTAATGATATACGGAAACAGATAATTCTGGACATATAACCACTTTCACCTACCTCAATACACTCAGGCTGGGAAAAGTACCTAATAGCTACATACCATAGCTGGACAAAGCCACATAAAGGGTCATAATTCTGACACAGTATAATCAGTACTTTTAAAAGATGCCCTATACAAGCTGCTTTTTTTTTTTTTTCACTCTGATCCAAGTAACAGACATCCTCCATCATACAGAGATCTATTATATGAACATCTGCTGAGGCATTTGTAAAGCAGGAAATTAAATTCGGTGTATGATCCCAAGGAACTCATTAATGGAAGTCTTCTGGGGATACATACAAAAGATGATTACATCTCAAAGCTGCTGCCTAAAGACTGAAACATAAGCTAGAGTAAGTAAGAGACTACTCTGACCCAGTCCTGTATCCTGAACCCATGCCTTTGTTCTTCTGTTAATGTTCTTTGTGCTACAGAACAAATTCAAACTATTAGGTTTGGGGAAAAAAATGACTATTAATTTAAATAAGCAATTAAAGCTGAGAATTAAAAACTGTGAAATCAAACTTCATTATAGATCCATCAAAATCACTGCAGAATTACACCTTCTTGGTAACACAGAGAACTATAAAAATTCACCAAGGGAAAAATTACACTTTGAACAAACAATGAATCAAATCACTGATATAATGAAAAATTAAATACTGTTAGCCGCTTAGAAAATTGACCAAGAAATTTAATTAGCCTAATGGAGGCTGCTCCAGAAAATACTTTCACAAAATATCCCCAGGGTTGAAACAGCAGGTCAAAACATTCTGTATCCATTAAATATCCTTGAGGACTGAGGAAATAAAGGAGAACAGAATATTTAAGTTCTTGTATTCTGGAACAGAAATATGTTTGAAAAGATATCCATGACACGAGTACAGTTTATTCTTCATCATATGCCTCATATGCAATACCAGTTAGAATGGGAAAGGCTGGTGAAAATTTTATAGGTCAAAAAAACATTTTGTAGTCCTGAAAGCTAATTTAAAGTCAAGTCATTATTTCTCCTCTACTACAAAGTAAATATATAACATCACTCATTATTTTCTGTTTATAAAACCCAGGGGTCAAAAAGTACTGGTTAAAACAACAACAACAACAACAAAATACTGGTTAAAATATCTTGTTTAAGCTATAAAGCTGTGAAGACATTTTTGTAAAAATAGTAAGTACTGTTATTAACATGATAATTCAACAAAGTGAGATAATTCACAGGGTATTTTCAGCATTACCTGTCTAGCGCACCTTCTAGGTGTTCATGAGAAACATCAAAATAGTAATTGGTATGTTCTCCACTAGTGAAGGCGTTTGAACTTCCTGCATGCTCACTGAGAAACTGGCTGTATTCATTTTCTTTAGGGTATTTCTTTGTTCCCAAAAATAACATATGTTCACAAAAATGACTTAAGCCAGCAATATTTGGAGGATCTGACAATGAACCTGAAAGAGAAGGGAAAATATATATATATAATAAATCATTTATTTATATGTTGAAAGATACCAAGGACAGATGAATCACAGGTGATTTGGAACTTCTGTTAGCAATGGCAACTCCAACCATAATCACAGAAAGTTAGGTACAAGCTACTCTAAATGGTACAACTTACATTCTAGCCCTAGCTTTTGACATCAGTTTGCTGTCGCTGTTCAGCTGCTCAGTTGTGTCTGACTCTTTGCGACACTATGGATTACGCATGCCAGGCTCCCCTCTCCCCTTCACTATCTCCTAGAGTTTGCTCAAATTCATGGCCATTGCATCGGTGATGCTATCTAACCATCTTATCCTCTGCTGCCCCCTCCTCCTTTTGCCTTCAATCTTTTCCAGCATCAGGGTCTTTTCTAATGAGCTGGCTCTTTGCATCACGTAACCAAAGTATTGGAGCTTCAGCAACAGTCCTTCCAACAAATATTCAGGGTTGATTTCCTTCAGGATTGATCTCCTTGCTGTCCAAGGGACTCTCACGAGTCTTCTCCAGCACCACAATTCGAAAGCATCAATTCTTCAGCACTCAGGCTTCTTTATGGTCCAACTCTAATATCCATACATGACTACTAGAAAAACCAAAGCTTTGACTATCTGGACTATATGGACCTTTGTCAGCAAAGTGATATCTCTGCTTTTTAATATGCTATCGAGGTTTGTCATTGCTTTCCTATCAAGAAGCAAGTGTCTTTCAATTTCATGGCTGCAGTCACCGTCCACAGTGATTCTGGAGCCCAAGAAATTAAAATCTGTCATCATCAGATTGACATCAGTTACTTGGTGACTTTCAGCAGATACTTAGCCTCTCTGGACAGTAGTGTCCTCACACATCACACTGAGAGAAAGAGATGAATTGACTGTTTTTTAAGAGCTAGAAAATTCTAGCTTTTATATTTTATTGAAGGAGACAATATAAGGTGGTGCTAAGAGCGCAAGTTAGCAGGTCTACTAGCTGGGAAACATTGAGCAAAACATTTTGTTTCAGTCACTTTTTGTATATATACTTCACTTAAGAGAGTTGAGCAACTTCAAATTAGATGAGATTTGCAAGGCACACTGAATTGTGCGTGGCAATAATCATTTGTCCAACTTACGATGGTTATTATCTTATTTCCCCAATTCTAAAATGCCATTGAATTAAAAAAAAGTTTTTCAGAGAGGGAAAAAACTAAATGTACATATAGATTAGAAGTAACTCGATTAAAGCAGCATTAAATGTGGAAGAAAAGCGCACACAAGAATATAGGAAATATGCTACTCCTAGTGTATCAAGTGTATGTGAAAGTAAAGGCAGTGGAACTGTTACCATAAAGGATAGGAATGAATTTCCTTGCTGCTAAGTCACTTTTGCTGGAAACCTAATATGACACTCCTGGTAAAGGTGTGTGTGTGCTTAGTCGCTTAGTAGAGTCCGACTCTTTGTGACCCTGTGGACTGTAGCCCCATCGGGCTCTTCTGTCCATGGGGATTCTCCAGACAAGAATACTGAACTGGGTTGCCAAGCCTCCTCCAAGGGGATCTTCCCAGCCTGCGATCAAACCCAGGTCTTCCGCATTGTAGGTGGATTCTTTACCATGTGAGCCACCAAGGAAGCCTGGTAAAGGCAGGGTGATTTAACATAGACAACTGTAGAATACCAACAGCTGTACAGGGCTACTGCACACACATACATCAAACTCGTAACTGCCAGGCTTCCATTGCATAAATATGGAGAGTCCAAATAACTATAAACATGAGGTCAATGAAGCTGAACAAAGCTTAATTCACAATTTTAAATTGTACCTATGTGTACATCAAGTGCTGCTGATGATTTATCTGTTGTTGGATCACTGACAAGAAGTACTTTGATCCCATTGGCCAGCTCAAGTCCGCGGTATTCTCGCTTGTCTTCATGAGACTTGATGATATGATGTCCTATTCTCTTGATTGCTGGATTATTCATTTTGCTGTAAGTCTTTTTTTGGAAACTGAAAAGAAAAAAACTTATTAATTGTTGGATTGTGGTTTCTTTTTGTTTTAATGATCAAGGAGTAACAAGCAAACACATATATTATCAGAGTAAAAAATGTGTACAACGAAGCACACCTGGCATACAATACTAGTGTCAGGGGCACAACAGTGATTCGTTACACACTGATCACACAGCAAGTCTAGTCACCGTCTGTCACAAGACGAAGTTCTTAAAATGTTACTGACTACGTTCCACACATTCCCATTGACTTATTTATGACTGGAAATTTATACCTCTTAATCACCTTCACCAATTTTGCCCAACTCCCTCTCCATTCTTTCTGCTAGAAACCAAGGATTTTCCCTCTGCATCTATGAGGCTGTTTTGTTTGTTCACTTGATTTGTTTTTAGATTCCACATATAAATGAAATCATATGGTATCTGTCTTTCTCTGACTTATTTCACTTAGCATAATACACCTGTAGGCCCATCCATGCTGCACACACCTCACACACATACACACACAGGAATATTACTCAGCCATGAAAAATAATGAAACCTTGCCATTTGCCATTCATCCATCAAACACTTAGGTTACTTCCATATCTTAGTTACTAAAATAATGCCACAACGAACATAGGACTGCCAATATTTTTCAAATCAGTGTTCTCACACTCTTTAGATAAATACCCAGAATCTGCTAGACTGCATGGTAGTTCTACTTTTAATTTTTTTGAGACACTTCCATGCTCTTCCTCGTAGTGCATGCTCCAATTTATAGCCCACCAAAGGATTCCCTTTTCTCCACATCTTCACCAACATTTGTTTGTTGTTGTTTTTTGCTCACATTTCTTTGTACCTGTCTTATGATGATTGGCACTTCTTACATTGATTCATTAGTATTTCTTATTTCATGGTTTCACATCTCAAGATTCAGTTATAAATTCATATTCCAAAAGTTACACTAAGATCCAAATATAAAATGAACAATTCTAGCTTTCAATGCAGAAAAAAAAAGTTCGAATTGCTTTTTTAACTTACAGTAACAATGGTTCTTATTTTCTTTATACAGTACTATACAATGGGCTTCCCAGGTGGTGCTAGTGGTAAAGAACTTGCCTGCCAGTGCAGGAGACATGAGAGACTTGGGTTCCATCCCTGGGTCGGGAAGATCCCCTGGAGAAGGGAATGGCAACCCACTCCAGTATTCTTGCCTGGAGAATCCCATAGACAGAGGAGCCTAGAGGGCTACAGTCTACAGGGTTGCAAAGAGTTGGACACGACCGAAGCAGCTCAGCACGCACACTGTAAAGTACACAAAAGCAAAACCACTTGTAGAGGATACAAGCATGTGACAGTGTAAACCAGACCTGTGAACTAACTTACGTGATTGTATATGCGAATGCACGTTCACATCTTTGAAAGTTGGAAACTTAACTAAATGTTCGTATGTAGGGGACTTACTGTAATGTCTTTTTTTTTGTCTTTTGTAACAGTCTTTGTTTCAAAACCTATTTTGTCTACTGTAAGTTTTGCTAATCCAGCTTTCTTACATTTCTATTTGCATAAAATTTTTCCATCCCTTCACTTTCAGTCTGTGTATATAAATCTGAAGTGAGTCTCTTGCAGGCAGCATATAAATGGGGTCTTTTTTTATATCCACTTAGCCATCCTATGTCTTTTGATTAGAGCATTTAGTTCATTTACATTTAAAGCAATTATTTTTAGCAATATACTTATTGCCATTTTGTTAACTGTTTTCTGGTTGTTTTTGTAATTCTTCTCTGTTCCTTTCTTATTCTCATATTCCTTTCCCTTGTGATTTAATGACTTTCTTTAGGGTTATGTTTGTATTCCTTTCTCTTTATTTTTTGTGTATCTATTATACTATAGGTTTTTGTTTGTGGCTACCATGGGGTTCAGTTCAGTTCAGTCGTAGTATATAACAGATCTGAAAATCTGTCTTGCTAGTCCTTAGGTCATTCTCAAAGATAGTTGTTCCACATGTAGTTGCAGTTTTGGTGTGTCCATGGGAGGAGGTGTGCTCAAGATATACCTACTCTGCCATTTGATCCAGACTCTAGAGGAAACATTTTATAGCCATAGAGTATAATCATTCGTCTCCTCCATCTTAACCATCATTCTTTCAGATAAATGATAAAAGTATTGCTTTTGTTGAGCCGTATTTGTACCTAGAACACATCAATGGGGATTTGTGACAGGATTGGGCCATAAGTTGATTACTGTGCTGACCTAGAAGAGTTTTAAAATACCAATAACTGCTTTCCAACATACTTCAGGGGTATCTATGAGAGTAAGTGAGGTGATAAATTGAGAAAGTATTATTATTGGGTCAACCAAAACCCTGCTCAAACTTATGATATTCAAAGACAGGGTAGATCTGGAACTCACGGGTCTGATACTCACTTGCTCAGAACCTAGGGAGCAACACTACTGAGGGAAAAACCCTCTGAAGGCCTAATAAAAAGAAGAGACCTGGGTTGTCTTATGAAGGCAGCAAAAGTAAACACACAAAAACGAACGAAAAGCTGGAAGGACCCCAAGAAATTTCTGTAATCTGGTGAAGAGTTGAATGCCACAGTAGGAACAGTTCAATGATCGTAACAGACATGTTAGATGATTTCTCTTACAAAGAACTTCCCTTTCGCTGCTAGTCCTCTCCTTTCTTCTAGACGAAGGCTGGAGTTACAGTGATGGGAAGGGACCCACCCCTTCTCTGCACCCACAAGTTCGTATGAGTGCAGTGAAGGGGTTTTCCAAATTTGCAATATGTACGTTTTTGAGACTAAGAATAAACACTATTTTTGTCTATGCTGGGGACTGCTTAAGAGACCAAAATTGAGCAGGTCAAAATACAAATCAGATGAAGCAAAAAAATTTTCCAAAACTACAGAGGAAAAAAATGATCCTGTGCTAACATATTTGCTTTTCACCTGGAACACAAAAGAAATGGATCTAACTGCCCCTTAACAACTGACAGACATCCAGATTTAAAGGTAAATCAGGCCTTCCCTGTTTGTCTAGTGGTTAAGGATCCACCTGCTAATGCAAGGGACTTGGGTTCCATCCCTGGTCCGGGAAGATCCCATGTGCCTTGGGGCAGCTAAGCCTGTGTGCCACAACTACTGTGCCCACGTTCTAGAGACTGTGCTCCACAACAAGGGAAGCCCAGCTAGAGAGTGGCCCCCACTCTCTGCAACTAGAGAAATCCTGCTCGTGGCAACAAAGAACCTGTGAGCCACAACATGACCCAGCACAGCCAAAACTAAATTAAAAAAATAAAATTTCTAAAAAAATTATAAAGGTAAAGCAAAGGGGACATAAACAGGCATGCAACTAATTTTGGATAAAATTTCTTCTTTTTTTTTTTTTGGCATTAGAAATCTCTGGAGATTAAGGAAGGGAAAATCCAGTTTGCTTTTATCAGAATATCTTTCTCTATGAAATCATCAGTAACTAGTCTTCTGGGTAACAACTAATAAACCAAAGAGGTTCACTCTTATTAAGAATGTCCCCTAACCTATGGTATAGCACAGGGAACTAAGTGCTTTGTAACAACCTATATGGGAAAAGGATCTGAAAAAGAATAGATATATGTATGTGTATAACTGAATCACTGCTGTATACCTGAAACTAACACAACACTGCAAATCAACTATGCTGCTGCTGCTAAGTCACTTCAGTCGTGTCCGACTCTGTGCGACCCCATAGACGGCAGCCCACCAGGCTCCCCCGTCCCTGGGATTCTCCAGAGAAGAACACTGGAGTGGGCTGCCATTTCCTTCTCCAATGCATGAAAGTGAAAAGTGAAAGTGAAGTTGCTCAGTCGTGTCCGACCCTTAGCATGGACTGCAGCCCACCAGGCTCCTTCGTCCATGGGATTTTCCATGCAAGAGTACTGGAGTGGGGTGCCATTGCCGTCTCCACAAATCAACTATACTCCAATATAAAAAATGTTTTAAAGTCTCCTAGATCTTCTATTTGGAATTCTGGAGCTCAATACTATACATCATCAGCTCAGTTCAGTTTAGTCACTCAGTCATGTCTGACTCTTTGCAACCCCATGGACTTCAGCACACCAGGCTTTCCTGTCTACCACCAATTCCCAGAGCCTACTCAAACTCATGTCCATCATGTGGTGATGCCATCTACCATCTCATTCTCTGTCGTCCCCTTCTCCTCCCACCTTCAATCTTTCCCAGCATCAGGGTCTTTTTCAATGGGTCAGTTCTTCGTGTGAGGTGGCCCAAGTATTGGAGTTTCAGCTTCAGCATCAATCTTTCCAATGAATATTCAGGACTGATTTCCTTTAGGATTGACAGGTTGGATCTCCTTGCAGTCCAAGGGACTTTCAAGAGTCTTCTCCAACACCACAGTTCAAAAGCATCAATTCTTCGTCACTCAGCTTTCTTTACATTCCAACTCTCACATCCATACATGACTACCGGAAAAACCATAGCTTTGACTAGATGAACCTTTGTTGGCAAAGTAATGTCTCTGCTTTTTCACATGCTGTCTAGGCTGGTCATAGCTTTTGTTCCAAGGAGAAAACGTCTTTTAATTTCATGGCTGCAGTCACCATCTACAGTGATTTTGTAGCCCCCCAAAATAAAGTCTCTCACTGTTTCCATTGTTTCCCCATCTACTTGCCATGAAGTGATGGGACTCGATGCATGATCTTAGTTTTCTGAATGTTGAGTTTTAAGCCAACTTTTTCACTCTCCTCTTTCACTTTATATATAAAAATATAATACTGATTAATACTCAGCCATTAAAAAGAATACATTTGAATCAATTCTAATGAGGTGGATGAAACTGGAGCCTATTATACAGAGTGAAGTAAGCCAGAAAGAAAAACACCAATACAGTATACTAATGCATATATATGGAATTTAGAAAGAAGGTAACTATAATCCTGTATGCGAGACAGCAAAAGAGACACAGATGTATTGAACAGTCTTTTGGACTCTGTGGGAGAGAGCGAGGGCAGGATGATATGGGAGAATGGCACTGAAATATGTAAATTATCATATGTGAAATGAATCACCAGTCCAGGTTTGATGCATGATACAGGGTGCTCAGGGCTGGTGCACTGGGATGACCCAGAGGGATGGGATGGGGAGGGAGATGGGAAGGGGGTTCAGGATGGGGAACACATGTACACTCATGGTGGATTCAAGTCAATGTATGGCAAAACCAATACAATATTGTAAAGTAAAATTAATTAATTAAAAAATATATAATACTGATTTTTTTAAAGTACTTTATAGTATTAATAATCTTGCCATATTTTACAGTAAAAAGTAGTTTCTTTAAAAACAAAACATAAAATATAATACGAACATTTTGGAGTCATAAAGCCACCATGAAAAATTCAAAAGCAATTTGGAAGTGAAAAGGTATAATATTATATATGTAATATATTATATTTATATTAGATTATCTATTACATATAGTATATCATATTATATATTATATTGTATATTTATATTATATATTATATTACATATATAATAGTAACATATATATTACATATATTATACAATATAAACACATTATATATTACATATATTATACAGTATTAACATATTATATATTACATATATTATATCATATTAACATATTATATACTACATAATAATATTAAATAACTCCTTTCTATTTCATTAGCCATAAGCTATTTAAATTCAATACCAAAGACAAATTAAAATGTCTAAATGTAAAGTCTTTAAAAATGGTTTTGTGTTGTTAAAAGAAATTCTCAGGGTAAAAAAAATGTTCTATCTAGAGCCTCCAAAGAGGGTCACAACAATAATAATCCTGGTTAAGGTATTTCCCAAAAGACAATCTGTTTGGACTGCAGCAAATACCTCTGGTTCACAGCTGGCTTCAAAAACTTCAATTTGGGTTCAACATACATTACAACCTCAAAAATGTGTTCCAACCTAGCAGCAACATTAAGATTAAATAAGCCCTGAGGCAACCTCCATTAAGACCCCCAGCCAAAAGGACAGCATTAAAAGGCAACAGTAAAAAAAGCTCCACATGCACCACAGAGAAGGCCTAAGCTCCTTCCTATAAGGCCCCACCAGGAGGAGGAAGAGGGGGAATTCCAGGAGCAAAAACCAAAGCCTATTCATTTTGGTTTCACTGCCACCGCTTACACCCAAATCCCTCTACTGTGCTAGTCCCAGCTAGTTAGGTTTAGGGGAACCAAGGGTCACAAATGATTAAAATGCAATGATGAGGGTGATAAATAAGCTCTAAAACTTTGTCCAATCCGCAGCCATGGTTAGGAAATGAAATACAAGTTACTTTGGTAGGAAAAATTGTCTTATTCTGTAGGAGGTGAAAATTTCATCATAATTGAGATACCCACCCTCAATTATATGCTACATTCTGTACTTTTCTCAGGGTTTAATTTCTCTTGTCCAGATTTTCATTTTGTTAGAGGGGGAAAAAAGTGATCAGAGTCCATCCCAGGCACATACATAACTCATTTGGACACTGAAACTATGCCTGTTTAATACTCCTGGTGTGGAAGAGGTGGAGTTTTTTCTGTAAATCAAAAATAAAAATTAATCCAACTACTTTTCAACATCTGTACATGAGATCAACAGAGCTATAAATTTCTAAGCTGGCAATGCTCCCAAGTCAAATATCTGACTTCTTGAGGAAGTTACACTCAAAAGAAACAGTAGCAAT
This sequence comes from Bos grunniens, assembly GCF_055505025.1. NCBI lineage: Eukaryota > Metazoa > Chordata > Mammalia > Artiodactyla > Bovidae > Bos > Bos grunniens. The sequence continues at coordinate 14,308,483 of NC_141190.1, forward strand.
GTTTTCAAACAAGCCCCATCCCCAGCAATCCATATTCAATCGACACAATCTGCCTTTTACCTATAGCATTTCTATCAATATGTCTTACAATAATTTGATCCTCACCTTCTGGAGAACTAAAGGAAATGATCAGGAACTCCTCCTCTGATGATGAATTCCTCAACAGCTTGCCTGTCTCTGTATTTATACTCAGGAGGTCACATGTCTACCCATTTCAGCTCCCTCATTAGCATTTTATTTATTGCAAATGTTCTCCAATACGCATCAGAGAGCAAACAAGCAAGTATCGACATTTAGATAAGCTAGTGCTAACTCAAATGCTTTTCCAGACATCTATTTGATATTTTTAACCTGTCAAAGTCAAAATCTTGGGAGTAGTAAAATTACCTTCAATTTTAGAGACATTGTCTTACAACTTCATAATAAGGCACAGAATTGTCAGTGTTTTGCATTCTGATAAACTGGAGATGGACAGATGTTTAATAATTATAGCATATCTAGCAATTCTGTTTAGAATTTAAAACAATGACTAAAATTACAGATGGTAAAAGCTGGAAAAGCCATTAAATGGTGTCTAGTTTTCTGTAGTTCTTGAACTGGCAGCACTAGCTCTTCTTGGGTGCTTGTTAAAGTGCAAAATTTTGGAAACCACCAGAGACCTACTGAGCCAGAATCTGCATCTTAACAAGACAAAAAGATGAGCCACTTGTAAGGAAATTGAAGATCACTTGTCCAAGATCATAGGGCAAAAAGTTACAACTAGGACTTAGCTCTTAACTCCCAGTCCTCTCCCACCTCAGTGGCCTGACGTCCAAACAGTTAAGGTCCAGACATCACACCATATATGCTGGCTACAAAGATGATACCAGAGCCCTTGCTCTAAAGGAACCCAGATTTATGACAAAGATGAAAACAAGTCATTATTTTTTTAGTGTGGACTAAGTTATCCCCAGGCACTATGGGAATAATAAAAGGGGCATCTAACCCTTTCTAGGATGGAAGACAGGAAAGAGAGGAGGTGAGTAGAAGCATGCCAAATAAGAGGAACAGAATACCTGAGCAAGACAATGGTGCTGAAGAAAAAATGTGAGGCATTCAACAACTGTTGATGTTAACAGAACTATAATCAGGACTTCCACTGCAAGATCATGGACTATTATGTAGTCCTAAATTGCAGGTTTGCAAAAAATAAATTCCCAAATATAATAGATCAATTAAAAATCCCTATACCAAAAGAAAAACTTTTATGCAAATAATCTTTTATTCAAATGACCCTTTAAAGCCTTTTCTCTCATATCTCTATGTGTTTCACAGCCAATTTAATAGAAGATTGAGCAATTTTACTTTGCTGTTTGCTCCCTACCCAGTCCCATAGACCCAGACATATTTAAAATTAGACCTGATCCATTTCTAACTTCTAAATGGATGACCTATAAACCTGAACAAGTAAATGATTGGGCTAATAGATTATAAATCAAAACCTCCCTTCTGTGGAATCCATCCACCCACTCCCAAAACCATAGGCAGAAATGAAGCTTACCTTTGGCTCTCCTGAATGTGGAGGAGGTGCCCAGAGAGATGATGTCTGGAATCAGAACCATCCCACAAACACCCTTTCTTCCCCATTCAAGGCAGAGGTTAGTAACACAGAATTTCAAGCCAGTGATGGTATGAGTCTTTGATGTCTCACTATAAGACCACATATCCCCCCAACACTATTCATGTTACTTGATATAAAAAATAAAGTCTCAGGGAACCATCCATGGCTCTTCAGTTACAGGACCAGTGTATCTTACTTCATGCATCTGAGAGATCATAAACCTGGGTATAAACTAAAATCCTGTTAATGAATCTTCAGTTTTGTTCACTTCAGTCGCTCAGTCACGTCTGACTCTGCAACCCCATGAACTCAACACTCAGGGCTTCCCTGTTCATCACCAGCTTCCAGAGCTTACTCAAACTCATGTCCATGGAGTTGGTGGTGCCATCCAACCATCTCATCCTCTGTCATCCCCTTCTCCCCCCGCCTTCAATCTTTCCCAGCATCCCAGTCTTTTCCAGTGAGTCAGCTCTTTGCATCAGGTGGCCAAAGTACTGTAGCTTCATTCAGCATGAGCATCAGTCCATCCAGTGAACATTCAGGGTTGATTTCCTTTAGGATTGACTGGTTTGATCTCCTTGCAGTCCAAGAGACTCTCAAGAGTCTTCTCCAGCACCACAATTTGAAAGTATCGATTCTTCAGTGCTCAGCCTTCTGTATGGTCCAACTCCCACATCTGTACATGACTACTAGAAAATGACTATATGGACCTTTGTGAGCAAAGTGATGTCTCTGCTTTTTAATACATGGTGTTTAGGTTTGTCATACCTTTCCTTACAAGGAGCAAGTTTTGATACATACATATCAATGGTTGTTCATTCCAAAAGTGACAAGCTAATAGAGAGTTTATGAAGGTTTAAGCAAATGAACAAAACCTCCATTTAATACCTCTTGCCACAGTGAACTACAGGTTTCTTACAGTTGTAGTTTGGGGACCTAGGGTGTTACAAGTATCCTTCTTTCAACAGGTAGCTTTCACGTTGTTAGAAAATGTGAGATAGATGCCACTGTACAAAACTAATCCTAACAACCACTCACATTTTATAAGTGTTATATGCTTTATAAACTGCTCATTGAATCTTTCCTTTCTCCCTAAGTGGCAGATCACAGCAGCTGTGCACGGCCTTTCTCTTCGATCCCAGATGAGGAAACAAAAGCTCAGTGATTAAGTGACTTGCCCAAGGGGATTCACACAATTGATTTGTGGCAAAGTTGGAACTATAAAGAGGGAGTGTGGGAAGGGGAGGAGCAGACGGTGGTGCTTAAGGAAATCCTAAGGAGTTTTCTTGCCCAGCTCCCAGTTACCACCCACTCAGCCCCTCCCTGACCCTATTCTCCTCCCTTAAAATCCAAATAATAAAAACAAGGAAATAAAAATTAAAACAGATCAAAATAATGCTTTAAGGAAAATTTTCAGTTTTTCACTCATTCTTCCCTGTATAAAACAGAGATAGGTAGTGGTGGGAGCCTGAAAGAATGTTTCCAATCTGTCAAAGTGGTCTCTGGGCTGAGAACCATGTTATCTGCTTTGCTAATGAAAAATAAAATGGAAGATGTATGGTAGGCTTAAATGTACAGCAGGTTTAAAGAGAGCTGTCTCTCTGAATAGAATTGTCTCATGGATGAAAGGGAATATGAAGATAATATTACAGTAGATGTGGTAAGGTTATGGGTAACTTATTTTTCAGAAGCATACATTCAGCCATGGGAATAGGGGGAAAAAAGGAGAAAATCATGTAATCATCTCGGTAGAAGCAGAAAAAGTATTCAATAGCCATCATGAATTTTTTTTTAAATGTCAGCAAACTAGAAATAGAAGAGAATCCCTTCATCTTAAAAAAAAAAATCAAGAAAAACTACAGTAATTATCATACTCAATGGTAAAATAATGTATTCATTTTCCATCCCTACAATAAGACGCCACTATCACCTCATCTATTAAACACTGTACCAGTAATTATGACCAGTCTGATAATGCAAGGGGGGAAAAAAAGATGAGAAAGGAAGGGGCAAAAAAACTAACATTACAGGTGACATGGTTGAGCACACAGAAAATCCCAAGAACCTACTGACAGTTTCCATTTCTGGGTAGGATATTATAGGTCACGGCAAACTGATTCAGCTTCAGTAACTACAAAAAGCCACAAAAACTACAAAACCATATTTCCAAAGATGTTAGAGAGTTGTGGAAGCAGAGAGGATTGGCTGAACTGCAGTTCCAGAGGCGAGGGCCCTCTGAGGTAAGCAGAGCATCCTCACCTTTCTTCTCTGGAGGTATTTGCTAATTCTGAGGACAGTCTAAAGATCATGCTTGACTCAAGAAGGACTCTACTTGGGGAAGAGAAACAAACGAGGCTCTGGGATGTGCATGAGCTCGGTTTGATATATTAAAGCTTCAAGATGCCTCAAATTCACAAGCTGATTTTTGCCAGAGGAAATTTTCTAAGATAACACTACATACCAACCAGAATGGCTAAAATGAAAAGAGTTAAAAAATACCAGTGACAGAGAAGTCAGAGGGTAATCCAAACTCTTGTACGCTACCAGTGGGGATGCAAATTGGCACAGCCATTTTCAAAGAATGGTGTAGTATATACTGACAATATGACCTAACAATTCATGTATTCGATATATGCCCCCAAAGAAATGCATGTATATGTTCATGGCAATACTACCTATAAGAGCCAAAACTGGAAAAGATCAAATGTCCATCAGCGATGAACAGATAAACTGTGGTATGTTCACACAATAGCATACAACAGTGAAAACGAATAATCTAGAATGAAGAACAAAAATGTAAGAATAAATCTCACTAATGTAAGGTTGGGCTTCCCGGATGGCACAGTGGTAAAATGTCCACCTGCCAATGCAGGAGACACAGGAGACATGGATTCTATTCCTGGGTCGGGAATATCCTCTGGAGAAGCAAATGGTAACCTACTCCAGTATTGTTGCCTGGAAAATCCCATGGACAGAGGAGCCTGGCAGGTTACATACAGTCCACGGGTTGTAAAGAGTCAGAAACAACTGAGCAACTAGCACACAATGCAAAGTTGAGTGAATTAAGTTAGATGCTAAAGAGTAAATACTTTTTTCTCCCACTTAAAGTGCAAGAAGTAAAATCAAGCTATGCCTTTATGTCAGGATGGTGGCTGCCCTTGAAGGTAAGGGGTAGTGAATAGAAGAAAAAATGAGTGGGGCTTCAGAGATGCTGATCATGTTGGTTATACAGGTATATTCAGTTTGTTAAAATTCATCAAGCTGAACACTTATGATATATTTCTATTAAAAGCTAAAATAGAATTTTTTAAAATATCATAAAACAGTAAAATAAAAGAGAACGGAGATACGTGAATCACTCAAGGCTGGAAAGATTACCAGAAGTCCTCTTGGAAATAGTACCACTTGAGACTGAGAAGTAGCTATCCATATCGAACAGGTGCTAAACTAAGAAGGCCCATAAGAAATAATAGTTCAATTAACATAATAATTACCTAAACCTTCTCAGGTGTGTCCTGAGACAATTATTTCTGTTGATGTCATCTAGGCCACAACAACTAGGAGATCCAGGTAAAGCACAACATCAGTTAACAGAGTCAACAATAAAATATATTAAATTTTTTAACAAATGCTTACTCACTATGTCTGCTTTGAAAGCTAGCTTTTGGTAATTACTTTAGACCCCAGAGAAGATTTAAAAATAAAATTTGACACTCCCAATAATGAGTAGTGACAAACAGTAAGTGCAATCCAAATAAAAGCAAAATGATTAAACTTTGAATAAATAAATTTTATTATCAATAATTTTCAACATTTATACTGAATAACAACTTCAAATGCTGGGTTTGAAGTAGATGGGTTCTTTAATTTAAAACAAACAGAAAAGGATACTGTATAAAGCGAACATTTCTTCAAACTCAGAATTAATCTTACGTATGGATCATCCTCCTCAGAAAAGGACGGACAGCTCAGAGATTCCTACATCTTCTCTAAAGATGAATTCAAATCAGTCAGGAAGAGTTATAACCTGTAACTAACTAATTCTCTCAAGACAGCCCTCCGAGGAAAGCAAACTACAAACACTCACATTCTACAGAGTGGTGTATCTCATGGGGACTCAATTCCACCAAGATGTACACCCTGAATCTGACAGAAAGACAGTCCTGCCTTCTTCAGATAATGCTGGTTCAGAAAGCTCCACCTGTCCTCTGCCTCTGTATGATTCTCTATGCTTATACTGACTCAGTGACCACTTCCAGACAGTGTTCAATAATTATATACCCTCACCTTTACCAAATGACCCCTTTGCTGCTCAGATCCTGGATCTGACTGCACTTTATTGGTCAAACAGGTCTTCCGGGCCTCATCTGGTACTGCCAGTCAAGGGGCATGTGAAATGTTCATGTGGGTGCACTAACTTGACAGAGGCCCCTAAAGCTGCATCAGCCTTGGACAGCCTTTAGAGCTTTTCTCCTGTACAACAGATATAAACAAATGACTCTCAGGCAGTGTCTGGTACACAGTAGACACCCAAAACGGTAACCTTATAATCACCATTATTGTGTTCCTAGGGTGGTAAGAAGCTAATAGACCACCATGTTATTATTAACATTCTTAACAGATGTTCATGCAAATTCCAGTTGTATATTGTCATCTCCCTGACAGCCTGGTAAGAGGATGTCACCTTATAAGACCACCAGAAAAACAGGTAAATAATTATCCCTTTATAATCACTATAGGCGAGCCACTGTTTATAATCAATGGTTCTCAACAGAACCACTTGCTCACCAAGGAGACATCCAGCAATGTGTCATAACTGAATTGTCACAGTGGAAGGGTGCAACTGGCAACTAGTGAACAGAGGCCAGGGATGCTGCTGAGTATTCCACAATGTACAGGACAATGCTCACGTCCAAACTACCCCACCCAAATGTCAACAGTGCTAAGGATGAAAGACCCGAGTTCATAGTTCTGACCTGATCATCCAAAAACAATGTGTAACTGCAACCAATTTAATCCAGGAGACAACCTCATCAAAACACAAAAAACTCTATGCATTAAACTCTCACATACTTATTTTTAAAGGTCTAAATCAGAAAGGGCTTAAATGAAGAGAGGGGGGAAACTGATTATGAAGGAGAAAGAGAGAAGTCTGTAGAAACCTTGTCCTTGAGTGAGCAATCCAGTGTACAAGTAATTCAGTTCAGTCACTCAGTTGTGTCTGACTCTTTGTGAACCCATGGACTGCAGCACGCCAGGCTTCCCTGTCCATCACCAACTCCCAGGGCTTACTCAAACTCATGTCCATCGAGTTGGTGATGCCATCCAGCCATCTCATCCTCTATTATCCCTTTTTCCTCCCACCTTCAATCTTTCCCAGCATCAGGGTCTTTTCCAGTGAGTCAGTTCTTCACATCAGGTGACCAAAGTATTGGAGTTTCAGCTTCAACATCAGTCCTTCCAATGAATATTCAGGACTGATCTCCTTTAGGATGGACTGGTTGGATCTCCTTGCAGTCCAAGGAACTCTCAAGAGTCTTCTCCAACACCACAGTTCAAAAGCATCAATTCTTTGGCGCTCAGCTTTCTTTATAGTCCAACTCTCACATCCATACATGACCACTGGAAAAACCATAGCCTTGACTAGACAGACCTTTGTTGGCAAAGTAACGTCTCTGCTTTTTCATATGCTGTCTAGGTTGGTCATAGCTTTTCTTCCAAGGAGTAAGTGTCTTTTAATTTCATGGCTGCAGTCATCATCTGCAGTGATTTTGGAGCCCCCCAAAAAAGTCTCTCACTGTTCCCATTGTTTCCCCATCTATTTGCTATGAAGTGATGGGACGGGATGCCATGGTCTAGTTTTCTGAATGTTGAGCTTTAAGCCAACTTTTTCACTCTCCTCTTTCACCTTCATCAAGAGGCTTTTTAGTTCTTTGCTTTCTGCCATAAGGGTGGTGTCATCTGCATATCTGATGTTACTGATATCTCTCCCGGCAATCTTGATTCCAGCTTGTGCTTCATCCAGCCCAGCATTTCGCATGATGTACTCTGCACAGAAGTTAAATAAGCAGGGTGACAACATACAGCCTTGACGTACTCCTTTCCCGATTTGAACCCAATGAACACTATGAAAAGGCACAAGTAATAGGATCTGCCTTAAAAGGAGCACAGCCAGGGCACTGGGACAGTCTCTTCCTGATGCTCAGTCAATATTTTACACAGGACAAATTCTTTATGGGAATTATACCTTTAACAAACCCCTTAGATAGACCCCATTATTCACATTATTTGGCTAGGGCCACACAGTTTTTGCCTGGAGAATCCCAGTGATGGGAGAGCCTGGTGGGCTGCCGTCTATGCCGTCTTCAGACACGACTGAAGCGACTTAGCAGCAGCAGTAGCAGCAACACAGTCATTAAATAAAAAAACCAAGATTCAAACCCAAGTCTTTAGACATCAAAACACCATGCTCTTCTCAACCACTCCATTAAGTTAGAACGCTTATGTACTGTGACTAAATCCCTGGAATGATACCCATAGAAACGTTCAGTAAGGTTATCTATGGATGTGCTTAGTCTCAGTCGTGTCCGACTCTGCGACCCCACGGACTGCAGCCTGCCAGGCTCCTCTATCCATGGGGATTCTCCAGGCAAGAATACTGGATTGGATGCCATGCCCTCCTCCAGGGCATCTTCCCAAACCCAGGGATTGAACCATCTCCTGCATTGCAGGTGGATTCTTTACCATCTGCGCTACCAGGGAAGTCCTATCTCTGGATAGTAGACTATTAAGTCGTCTTTATTCTTTGTATTGAATACTTTTCAGCTCAGTAAAGAAAGAATCTTTGAAGAGATAAAACTCTGTGGACTTGAATGGGTTTGCTGTTGATGCTCAGTCGCTAAGTCATGTCTGACCCTTTGTGACCCCATGGACTATAGCCCGGCAGGCTCCCCTGTCCTTCACTATCTCCTTAAGTCTGATCAAATTCATGTCCATTGAATCAGTGATGCTATCTAATCTTATCCTCTGCCGCTCCTTCTCATTTTGCCTTCAATCTTTTCCAGCATCAAGGCCTTTTCCAGTGAGTCGCCTCTTCACATCAGGTAGCCAAAGTATTGGAGCTTCAGCATCAGTCCTTTCAATGAATATTCAGGGTTGACGTCCTGTAGGATTGACTGGTTTGATCCTGCAGCCCAAAGGACTCTCAAGAGTCTTCTCTGGCACCACAACTTGAAAGCATCAATTCTTCAGTTCTCAGCCTTTTATATGGCCCAGCCCTCACATCCACACACGACTACTGGGAAAACCATAGCTTTGACAATATGGACTTTTGTGTGCAAAGTGATGTCTCTGTTTTTTAATACACTGATTCTATTTAGATACAGACTTAAAAAAAGACTTCTCCGTCAAGCCCCATCTAGGTGGCTGCCTACAACTTTGAAATTATAGCCCTGCTGTTGCATTCAAAAATAAAATAAATACATAACACTTGTGCTCTTCATAGCACTGGTTGCATTGTTATTGTCATTAGTTTGTGTGCACTGAACACTTAACTATATGATGAAGACATACACACTACATGCATTTTCTCATCTCACTCTCACCACAAACTTGTGAGATAAATATTATTATTGTCCTCATTCTGCTGCTGAGGAAAAGTGCTTGAATAGGGCAATAATGATTACCAGGTCACACAGAGGTAAATGGCAGAGTCCAGGTCTTGGGGCTCCAGAATCCCAAAAGCAACGCAAGCCAAAGAATAATTATCTGCATTCTCGCCCAGTCCCCAAAGGATCTGTATCAGAATGGACTCTTTCACAATACCATCACCAGTCCATAAAAGCAATGTTCAAATATTCAAGGCTGTTAGGAAAACGAGTGAACCCACATTGTGTTGCCTCAGCAGGCAAAACTAAGTCTAATGGTGGAAGGCCTAAGGACAGTTACCAACGCTTATGTAACTAATGAACAGTTAGAACATGTTCACTCACTGACTAGGTCCTGTTAGAAGTACCTGATCACCAAGTATTAAAATAGAGGCTTGAAAAAATAAATAAATAAACAAAATAAAATAGAGGCTTGAATACTATTCATAATGTGATTCTTAAACTATTTTTAAAAAAATACGCTTTCCTCTACTGAAATATTATAGATACAGAATTCATAAAACAAAATTATTCTGGTTCAAGAGGAGCAGAGAAGTCAAGAGTCCCCGTCTCAGGGACCCTTAGTGGCAGTGATAATATCAAGAATTTCCTCTTGATATTATCAAGAGGGACTTGTCAGAGTACAGTTTACACAATCTCAACATGAATGAATCTTAAAGACGTTATGTTAAGTGAAGCAAACTAGTCACAAAAAGACAAAGACTGTCTGATTCCACTTACATGTGATATAGTTAGAGGCAGAGACAGAAGTCAGAATCATGGTCACCAGGGGCTGAAGGGAAGGGGGAATTGTGAGTTTGTCGGATAGAGTTTCAGTTTGGGAAAATGAAAAAGTTCTGGAGATGGAGGGTTGCGATGATTGCAAACAAAGTAATTACACTGATGTGATACAGTTAGTGCCACTGAACTGCACACTTAAAAATGGTTAAAATGGTAAGTCATAATATATATATTTTGCAATAAAAACAAGCCATTAAATCAATGTGAATGTGCAAAATAGTAATACTAAATAAAATAAAATAAAAATACTAACGAGAGAAACTAGCTGTATAAGAAATTAACATAATTATACTGAAAAGGGTGGGAAAGAAATAAACTAACAACTAATTGGGAAATAGTATTTTGATTGGATACAAATAGAAAGAACTGTATGTAAATGTTATGATATAGTTATCAAAAGTGTTTCCTACAGAGGTATGGGTTAGCAATTATGAAAGTACCTTGTATGTATACCAGAACTGATCAAATAAGTAAACAAATTGTAGATAATGAAATTCAGTATACTTAATGTCAGAGGAAGAAATTCTAAATAAGGAAAAAGAAAAGACTAAAATAAGCTTTGTAATACTAAATCAGAATCAGAGATATCAACACAAACTCATGACTTGGGATACTAACAGCTTTAGAAATATAAATACGTTTATGTATGGGGGTAGCTAGACTATCCACTAAAAGCAATAACACCTCAGTGACTGTGACTACATCTAATGCCCAGATCGTGATCCTTAAACATCATTTTCCAACAAAAGGAAACAAGCGGTTGACCTCAGGGCTAGGGCAAAGAAAATACAAGATGAGCCTGAAACATCTTGTGGAGCCAGAAGTAAAGAAGTTCTCTAAAAAAGATGGGAGCTTATTGAAAGTACACAGTAGCCAACCCAAAGATGCTCCTAATGGCCAAAGCTAGAACAATTTGTGTAACAAATAATGGGAGCAGTGAATGTTAACCACTAGAACAAATATCTGTGAATCTGTACTGATAAAAATGAATAAATAAGTGAACAAAGGAGGGAGAAAGTTATTTCTCACACAATTTTAATTAATAAATAAAGAGGGAAATAATTACCATTAACTACAGTAATACGTGTTGCAAAGATCCCCTGGTGGATGCTAAAAGTGGCTACACCAATTTCATTTCCGCCAACCGTGTACGAGGGGTCTTTTCTCCACATCCTAACATTTTTTATTGTCTTTCTGATAACAGTCATCTTGACAGATCTGAGGTGATATCTTGCTGTGGTTCTGATTTGCATTCCTGATGATTAGTGACAATGAGCATCTTTTCATGTGCCTCTTGGCCATCTTTGTGTCTTCTTTGGAAAAGTATCTATTAGATTCTCTGCCCATTTTTTGATCAGGTTGTATATTTTGATGTTGAGTTGTATGAGTTCTTTCTACATTTTGGATAGTAATCCCTTATTGAATGTATCATTTCATTATAAAACAATTTACAATAGCCAAGTTATGAAGTAATCTAAGTACACATCAATAGATGAATAAAGAAGATATGAGAAATAAATGTATATGTGTGTGTATATCCCACACAATGGAATATCACTCAACTATATAAAAAAGAATAAAATCATGTCATTTGCAACAACATGGGTGGACCTAGACAGTATTACATTAAGCAAAATAAGTCAGAGAGAAAGACAAATACTATATGATCTCACTTGGATGTGGAATCTTAAAAACAAAACAAATGAACAATCAGAAACAGAATCACAGATATAGAGAACAAACAGGTCGATGGGGAAAAGAGAGATAAGTGAGGGAGATTTAAGAGGCACATATTCCCAGTTGTAAAATAAATGAGTCATGGGTATGTAATGTACAGTGTGGGGAATATACTCAATAATTATATACTATCTTTGTATAATGAGAGATGGTAACTACACTTACTGTGATGATCATTTAAAATGTATAGAAATATCAATTTATAATGTTGAGAAACAGCAACTAACACTGTTGGAGATCAATTACATTTCAAAAACAAACAAACTTATAGATAAGGAGATCAGATTTGTGGTAACTAGAGGCAGAAGGATGGGGGAAGGGGGAATTGTATGAAGATAGTCAAAAGGTACACATTCCAGTTATGAGATAAATGGGTACTAGGAGTATAATTTACAGCATGATAAATATAATTAACACTGTTCTATGCTACACATGAACATCACCAGATGGTCAACACTGAAATCAGACTGATTATATCCTTTGCAGCCAAAGATGGAGAAGCTCTACACAGTCAGCAAAAATAAGACCAGGAGCGAACTATGGCTCAGAGCATAAACTCCTTATTGCCAAATTCAGACTTAAATTTAAGAAAGTGGGGAAAACCACATTCAGGTAGGACCTAAATCAAATCCCTTATGACTATACAGTGGAAGTGAGAAATAGATTTAAGGGACTAGATCTAATAGAGTGCCTGATGAACTATGGATGGAGGTTTGTGACATTGTACAGGAGACAGGGAGCAAGACCATCCCCAAGAAAAAGAAACAAAAAAGCAAAATGGCTGTCTGAAGAGGCCCTACCAACAGCTGTGAAAAGAAGAGAAGCAAAAAGCAAAGGAGAAAAGGAAAGATATACCCATTTGAATGCAGAGTTTCAAAGAATAGCAAGGAGAAATAAGAAAGCCTTCCTCAGCAATCAATGCAAAGAAATAGAGGAAAACAATAGAATGGGAAAGACTAGAGATCTCTTAAAGAAAATTAGAGATACCAAGGGAACATTTCATGCAAACATGGGCTCAATAAAGGACAGAAATGGTATGGACCTAACAGAAGCAGAAGATATTAAGAAGAGGTGGCAAGAATACACAAAACAACTTTACAAAAAAGATCTTCACGACCCAGATAATCACGATGGTGTGATCACTCACTCACACTCACCTAGAGCCGGACATCCTGGAATGTAAAGTTGGGTGGGCCTTAGGAAGCATATCACTACAAACAAAGCTAGTGGAGGTGATGGAATTCCAGTTCAGCTATTTCAAATCCTGAAAGACGATGCTATGAAAGTGCTGCACTCAATATGCCAGCAAATTTGGAAAACTCAGCAGTGGCCACAGGACTGGAAAAGGTCAGTTTTCATTCCAATCCCAAAGAAAGGTAATACCAAAGAATCCTCAAACTACCGCACAATTGCACTCATCTCACACGCTAATAAGGTAATGCTCAAAATTCTCCAAGCCACGCTTCAGCAATATGTGAACCGTGAACTTCCAGATGCTCAAGCTGGTTTTAGAAAAGGCAGAGGAACCAGAGATCAAATTGCCAACTTCCGCTGGATCATCGAAAAAGCAAGAGAGTTCCAGAAAACTGGACATGGAACAACAGACTGGTTCCAAATAGGAAAAGGAGTACGTTAGGACTGTATATTGTCATCCTGCTTATTTAACGTATACGCAGAGTACATCAGGAGAAACGCTGGGCTGGAGGAAGCACAAGCTGTAATCAAGACTGCTGGGAGAAATATCAATAACGTCAGATATGCAGATGACACCACCCTTATGGCAGAAAGTGAAGAGGAACTAAAGAGCCTCTTGATGAAAGTGAAGGAAGAGAATGAAAAAGTTGGCTTAAAGCTCAACATTCAGAAAACTAAGATCGTGGCATCTGATCCCATCGCTTTATGGCAAATAGATGGGAAAACAGTGGCTGACTTTATTTTTCTGGGCTCCAAAATCACTGCGGATGGTGATTGCAGCCATGAAATTAACAGACGCTTGCTCCATGGAAGGAAAGTTATGACCAACCTAGACAGCATATTAAAAGGCAGAGACATTACTTTGCCAACAAAGGTCCGTCTAGTCAAGGCTATAGTTTTTCCAGTAGTCATGTATGGATGTGAGAGTTGGACTATAAAGAAACCTGAGCACCAAAGAATTGATGCTTTTGGACTGTGGTGTTGGAGAAGACTCTTGAGAGTCCCTTGGATTGCAAGGAGATCCAACCAGTCCATCCTAAAGGAGATCAGGCCTGGGTGTTCATTGGAGGGACTGATGTTGAAGATGAAACTCCAATACTTGGGCCACCTGATGTTGAGAGCTGACTCATTGGAAAAGACCCTGATGCTGGGAAAGATTGAGGGCAGGAGGAGAAGGGGACAACAGAGGATGAGATGGTTGGATGGCATCACCAACACAATGGACATGGGTTTCGGCAGACTCCGGGAGTTGGTGATGGACAGGGAGGCCTGGCAAGCTGCGGTTCATGGGGTTGCAAAGAGTCGGACACAACTGAGCGACTGAACTTAACTGAATGCTATATGTGAAAGTTTTAAGAGTAAACCCTAAGCATTCACATCACAAGGAAAAATATTCTTTCCTATTTCTTTAATTTTGTATTTATATGAAATGATGGATGTTCAGTAAACTTACTGTAGTAATCATTTAAAGATATATGTAAGTCAAATCATTATGCTGTATACCTAAGACTTATACCATTCTGTATGTTAATTATATCTCAAAAAGCTGAAAAAAAATAAATATAGTGGGAGTCTGCAAAGAACAATTGAAAGAACAGAGCAAAAAAGAACTTTCACGTCTTTTCTTGTCAAAGTTCCACAAAGGGTCGCTTCAAAAATTTTTTGCTTTAATCATTTGCTAAATAATCTGTAAAATCATTTAATTCTCAAGTATTCAGAATTCTACAACTCTAGAGCCAGATGGAAGAGTGAAAGCCATTCACATCCTCTCTCTCATCTCTGTAGATTTATTCTACAGATATGTAGATTCATACTAAAACTCAGATCAATGCTTTTCAGTTTAGGAAATCATTAGATCTTTTAAAATGTTATCTTGTACATGCTCTCTTTCTCAAGTAGTTACTAGAATACATGTTTCAAATACTCCAGGTATCTTTTGAATGAAGGAGCAAACCAAGATAGAACAAATTATGAGATTCAGGAAACAGATACCGTACAGGAGAGAAACAAAGGTAAATTCCAGGCAACCACTTTGCTAAAGGCCTGGAGCAAAACTAGTCCAGACTGCCACTGAAGGGAAAGTGTCTGGAAGGAAAGCCTCCAAAGGAAAAACATGGAATCAATAGATCATTTAATAAGTTTGGTCATGTAGGAAATTGTACTAAGTGGCTGTGGGAGCAACTGGGAAGCAGGAATATTATAGGTAAACAAAAAATGACAAAAGGTAAAGACAAAAAATATGAACAAGAAGAAGAATTTAACACTATTTAGCCTGGTAGTGAATAATATTTGCAAAGTCATAATAATGTAAATACAGAAGGCTACTATATCCAAAATTTGTGATATAGCTTGTCAGAAGGATGGATAAGGGAAGAGAGTTAAATCTTGATCTAGGGAATTCCCTGGCAGTCCAGTGGTTAGGACTCTGCGCTTTCACTGACAAGGGCCCAAGTTCAATCTCTGGTTGGGGAACTAAGATCCTACAAGCTTCAGGGTGAGGCCAAAAAAAAAAATTAAATCTCCATCTATTGTAAAACAAATCAATATATAATTTCTAAAATTAAGAAATCAAAGAATAACAGTATTAGCATTATTTGAAAATATTAAAATAAATTTGAAAAAAAAAAATTTCAAAATAAAAAGCTTAAAGAGTTGAATGTGGTTGCCTATGGGGAGCAGAAATTAAGGGCCAGGGTAAGAGAAGGGAACTGCTAATTTTTGCTGTAAATGTTTTAGTACTATCGAACTCTTAAAAACTGCCTGTATTACTTCGATAAATATAAAATTTTTTAAACTAGCTATGTATTAAATAGATTCGTTATGTTTGTCCTTAAAAGCCAGGATGTTTGATGTTTAACATGCATGTAGTATGTCATGTGCTCCTCAAAAAGAAAAAGAAATCAACAGTTCAAGTACTGAATCCAGAAGCTCATTCCTTAAGAAAGTCAGTTATACGCTAGGCTTGCCCCACAAGTCATTTTCTTTTGTAGACAGAAAAAAAAAAATGAGTTGCAGGGCCCATTATGCTGGCCACTGAATTGCTGGACATTTTTTATCCAGTTACTATTGCAAGTGAACTCGGATTTCTGTGACAGAAATCTCCAAAATAAGAAGTATTATCTGTAAAGCAACTACACTTCAATAAAAATTTTAAAAATAAATTACATACAAAAAAAGGCATTATTACCTTCCTCATAAACTGATCTTGAGACTTTACTGTTATACTACAAAGGAAACTAGAGATACTTTTAAAACAATTAAGAGCACCAATTGATTACAAATGCTGATACATATGAGTTGTCAAAGGAATATTATTTATTATATATCACTTCATAAAACAATACAATCTCTACTGCCAGCAATTCAATTATACCAGCATCATGATTTCAAATGATTATGAGAACCTGCTTATTCTCAGATCCAAGGCACAGCTAGCTGCTGCTGCTGCTAAGTCGCTTCAGTCGTTTCCGACTCTGTGCGACCCCATAGACGGCAGCCCACCAGGCTCCTCCATCCCTAGGATTCTCCAGGCAAGAACACTGGAGTGGGTTGCCATTGCCTTCTCCAAGGCACGGCTAGAGAGCAAGGCAAAATTCCTTCTGAGGTTCTAACAGAGATTAGAGCTTTTATCAACATGAGGTCTCAGATTCATGGAGTTAGCAGGAACTTTAAAGATGATCAGGTCCAACCCACAATCACACAGCCAAGCTCATGGCAAACCGAGACTAGAATCCAGTTGAATTAAGCCTTTGTAGGTAGAGCTCTTTTCCACCACACTGTGCTGTCTCATGGAGAAGGCAATGGCACCCCACTCCAGTACTCCTGCCTGGAAAATCCCATGGACAGAGGAGCCAGGTAGGCTGCAGTCCATGGGGTCGAGAAGAGTCGGACACAACTGAGCAACTTCACTTTCACGCATTGGAGAAGGAAATGGCAACCCACTCCAGTGTTCTTGCCTGGAGAATCCCAGGGACAGGGGAGCCTGGTAGGCTGCCGTCTATGGGGTCGCACAGAGTTGGACACGACTGAAGTGACTTAGCAGCAGCAGCAGCAGTGCTGTCTCCTGTCCTATATCTTTTGAAGCCAACTTTGTCCCTTTGAGTAACTCAGACCAGGAAGAAATCTTGGAAATACACTACAGCCTCTAATTTCTTAATAATAAGAAACACACACACACACAAATACTAGTTACTGGCTACACTGACATTTAGAGTACAGAAATGGCGAATTGTAAGCAAAAGCTGAATTACATTTATCACTGCTGCTGCTGCTGCTGCTAAGTCTCTTCAGTCGTGTCTGACTCTGTGTGACCCCATAGATGGCAGCCCACCAGGCTCCCCTGTCCCTGGGATTCTCCAGGCAAGAACACTGGAGTGGGTTGCCATTTCCTTCTCCAATGCGTGAAAGTGAAAAGTGAAAGTGAAGTTGCTCAGTCGTGTCTGACTCTTAGCGACCCCATGGACTGCAGCCTACCAGGCTCCTCTGCCCATGGGATTTTCCAGGCAAGAGTACTGGAGTAGGGTGCCATTGCCTTCTCCAACATTTATCACTAGGGCTTCCTATTTCCAGAAGCCCAGGTCCCTGTCAAATTCATCCAACAAATAAATGGTTGTTTAGTTGCTAAGTCACGTCCGACTCTTTGGGACCCCATGGACTGTAGCCCATCAGGTTCCTCCGTCCATGGGATTCTCTAGGCAAGAATACTGGAGTGGGTTGTCATTTCCTTTTCCAGGGGATCTTCCTGACACAACGATCAAACCTGCATCTTCTAGTTGGCAGGCAGATTCTTTACCGCTGAGCCACCTGGGAAGCCCCACTCAGGTGGTGCTAGTGGTAAAGAACCTGCTGCCAGTGCAGGAGACATAACAGACACGGGTTCGATCCCTGGGACGGGAAGATCCCTTGGAGGAGGGTGTAGCAATCCACTCCAGTATTCTTGCCTGGAGAATTCCATGAGCAGAGGAGCCTGGCGGGCTACAGTTGGAGTCGCAAAGAGCTGGACACAACTGAAGTGACTTAGCATGTATGGTACTCCCTCCTAGCTAATTTCAAAGTTACTCAGGCCTAAGTTCTTAGGCCTCTTTGATTTCTCCATCTCCTCCCATACCCAATCAAAGTTGCTGCATCTTCTTTCACATGTATCTTCTGCAGACACTCTCCTTTCCTTGTTATTTGCACTACTTCTTTATCCTTTGTCGATCTCTGCCTGCATTTCAACTGTGCTTCCCAAAACAGCCAGATTAATCATCCAAAAACACAGCTTACATATGTCACTCTACTATTCAAAAGGATCTGAAGCTCTCTATTTCCTTTAGGATAAAATCTCATCGTCCCTTGATTATACTGTGAAATGGACAATATACTTCTGAGCCTCTGCTAATACCATTCCTTCTATCTAAAATATTCTCTCTCTTTCCCTTCTCTGTTCATCCAAATTTTACATTTCCTTCCAAGACATTTGCTCAAATACCTTTTTCTCTGTGAAGCCCACTGTCATCTCACTGGTACACGAGCATTCTGGGCAGGACAACAGTGCAAATAATCTGAGCAAGATGGAGTGAAGCAAGGAGGCTGGTGTGACTGGATGAGGTGACAGCATTTTGGGAAAAAGATCAGAGAGGTATCGAAAGACCAGACCCCACAGGACTTTCTTGACCATTAAAAGGATTTTAAATCTGAACAAAATGGGGATCAACTACACACTTTCCTATTTTCCCTAGCAAAGATATATGACTTAGCAGAAAGATCATGCTGCCAGTGGTGACAAGAGCAGGCTACATGTAGAATGGCAAGTGCAGAAGCAAGGAAACTAGTTAAGAGGCTATTATAGTAATTTGGGTAAAAGGCTGCAGGCAGTGAGAAGAGTCTGAATATGGATATACAGGCTGACTGGATGAGGGACATGGGAACAAAGAAGTAGTTAAGGATGATTCCAAGTTGCTGGTCCTAAGCGAGTGGAAGAGCAGAGATGTCTTTAACTGAGATAAGGGAGGGGACTGTGGCAGGAGCAGGTTTTGAGGTAGAAGATGTGGAGACAGGTTTGGGGTATGATCAGTTTAGGATGTATATCAGACATCCAAAGGAAAATGTCAGGCGGGAAATTTATTACCTCAATCTGAAATTCAGGGCAGAGGTTCTGGCTAGAGATATATATTTGACAATTGTCCAAATACACATCAGGCCAGTTTCATCAAACTTCTGTGATGATGGGTATGTTCCGTATCTGCACTGCTCCATATGACACCCACAAGACATTTATGACTTGAAATGTGGACAGGGTGATTAAGGAACAGAATTGTTAATTTTAGTTAATCTACATTTAAATAAGCACATGTGGTTAGCGGCCACAAATGGGAATAAAGCATGTACGTGTGACCGGATGAGCATCCTAGTGAATGTAGGTAGAGAGGACTAGGCACTGGGTTAAGCCTACCACATATTGTGATAGGAAATGTAAAAAAAAGAAACAACCCAAACCTCCATCAACAACAGAATAGAAAAATAATTAGTGACATATTCACATAAGATTGTCTTTCAACACTGAACACGTAAATCTCAGAAACAAGGTTAAATGAAAAGAAGTAACTCAGAGAAGAAAATTTTCCATAAAGGTCAAAAGCAGACAAAACGAAACAATGCACTGTTTAGGGATATATTAAAATTACTAAAACAATAAAGAAAAATCAAGGAATGATTATCCAAATATAGGACAACATCATCCCTTCATGGGAGGTGAGCACAGAGGGCTTCAAAGTTACTGAAATCTCCTTAACTGGATGGTGAGTACACAGGTATTCATTTTGTTGTTCTTTTTCATCCTATATACTCTGACATGTATAATATTAAATAATTAAAAGAGTATATAAATGAGGCAGTATATGGTTAAATGTCAAATGAATATTTCAAAACATCTTAAAATCATTAAGTTCAGAAAAAGGAAAGATAACTATGTGACCTCTATAGTGTCTAAAAAGGAGGAGAGATTTAGTCATATAAAGAAAAGAGGGAAGGGCATTCTAGAATAGTTATGAACATGTCACGTCCAAGAATCAGTGAATTAGTGAGTCTGACTGGAGACGAGTGAAGTTAGGTGGAAAAGCTGGGCTAAAGCCAGCTTATGAGATGCCTGAATGCTGGGTCAGGAAGTTTGGATTTAAAGCAAAAAAAAGAAGTTTGGACTTCATCTTGAAATAGGGCAGAACCACTGGTGGTGTCTAAACAAGTCAATAGCATGGGAAAAGTGGTATATTAGTAGGACTAATATGATGATAAGGATCAACTAATAGACAGGAGGCTGGGAAAAAAGTCAGTTATAAAACCTGTAGCTGTGAGACGTCACAGAAGATTTAGTATGGCCTGAACTACGATTCTGATGGATAATAAAGTTTACTCCAAGATACTTTAGGATGAAAGATTTGAGAGTCTGATCTTGGGAACAGGCAGTGAAGGGGAAAGAGATTCAAAGATTACTCCAATTTTCAAGCTAAACTAGGGAAATGATGACACCAACATATGCAAAACCAGGAAAATGAATAGAGAAAACCAGTTTTGAAGGACGACCACTGATTCATTCATGGAATAAAAGTCAGGCAGTGTGATAGCTTCCCCTCAGGGAACAGCTTGTTGAGTCACACTTCTTTTTAAGTAACATATTCTTAATAGGCAAAGAGAAAATATTTAATACATAGTTCTTTGGGAGGAATAAAAGCTGTTATAGCTTTTAACTCTACAAGAATTTTACAAGCACCATTTTAAAAGAATACTGTTATAGTAATACTGAGTTGCTTTTCAAAATAAACTGAAAGAAGGAACAGAATACAAAAGTAGAGATGTTCTGTAAAATGTCAGAGGTGAAGGAGTGAAACTACTCAATCCAATTTGACCGAACGCTCCTTGAGGACAGAATTTATCAGCTGTCCCTGATCCCCACAGCACTGAGCACAATGAATGATCACTACAGAATATTGATACTTAAGTAAGGCTGAATGAACAGACAGAAAAGAGTGAGGGCAAAAACAAGCTAATTAGGAATACCCTACCCAAACCTCCAGAACCCAGCATACCTTAAAGGAGCTAACGTTATGGAAGGAGAGTGCTTTAGCCTTATCATCCTGGCTGAAAGGTAGGCTGAGCCTGTGGTACCTGGTTTAGGAGACTAAAATACCAAACAAAAAATGGAAAGGATGCCAATTCTCAAGGAAACATATACTGAGTTTCTGCTCCCCACATTACTACCTAATGAGACCGTCCCCAACTCTAACCTTTAAGGCAGACAGTAGAATGTAACTTTTTAAGAGTGTGGCTAAAGATATTCAAGGGCATCCTGTCCTTTTAAACTGTTAAAAAGCCATTGTTTTGGTTGAAAGTGGTTTAAAAGTCTGTTTCTTAAGCCTGTAGAACAAAGAAATGCAAATAGAGCTACAGGTAAAGTGAGATGATTGATGCCCAGGTGTTTCAAGAGGTTGCCAGTGACTGGGCTAAGACCTGCAGGTTCTCCCAGGTTAAGATGATTTGGCAGAGTCCCAACTTATCCAATATGGCTACAAAAGGAACAATGAGGCTGCTTTCTAAATGAATTGATCTTATACAAATGCCTTAAGACCACCTCTTTCTAAAGAGGTTAGAACAGAAAAGAAATGGCCAAACATTGGCAACTGTTGTTCAGTCGCTAAGTAGTGTCCGACTCTGAGACCACAAGGACTGCAGCACACCAGGCTTCCCTGTCCTTCACTATCTCCTGGAGTTTGGTCAAACTCATGTCCATTAAGTCAATGCTGCCATCCAACCATCTCCTCCTCTGTCGCCCCCTTCTCCACCTGCCTTCAATCTTTCCCAGCATCAGGGTCTTTTCCAATGAGTCAGTTCTTCGCATCAGGTGGCCAAAGTATTGGAGCTTCAGCTTCAGCATCAATCCTTCCAAGGAATATTCAGGGTTGATTTCCTTTAGGATTGACTGGTTTGATCTGCCTGCTGTCCAAGGGACTCTCAAGAGTCTTCTCCAATACTACAGTTCAGAGGCAGAATAAAATAACAGTTCAGAGCTCATGCTCTGGCACCATACAGACATGGGTTAAATCCCAGTTCTTCCAGAAAACAGCTACATAACCATATCTTTTAACACATTATTATGCAAAGTAGGATTGATTACCTTCCTTAAGATTTAAATATATGATAACTTCAGATGCTAGTATG
Source organism: Bos grunniens (assembly GCF_055505025.1). NCBI lineage: Eukaryota > Metazoa > Chordata > Mammalia > Artiodactyla > Bovidae > Bos > Bos grunniens. The sequence goes on from NC_141190.1 coordinate 14,330,653, forward strand.
TTCCTTCCTAAAACTACACCATGACCCCTTTGATTGGACCTGCATTTTCCTTACTAGCCTCAGCCAGTAATTTTTAGTGAAGAGCTTTCTAGATGGATGATCTCAATTATTGTGCTTTGAATCTCCAATTTCCCTCTCTGAAAAACCACTTCATTTTGAAGTTCTGGTTCTTCAACCCATGCCCTGGGCTTCATCAGTGAAAGTGAAGAACAGGAGGAGAAAAAACAAAGAAAATCGAATTATAAGTAGAACTTACAAACTTTGTAGTTGTGTAAACTTAAAATTGATGCTTTCTTTAAAAATCACAAATTCTGTAGAACCTATTAGCAATAATTTTAAGAAGTGTTCTTACACATAGGAGGCCCAGGGAGGTACCCTGCCTATGTTCAGCACCCCCACTTCCCTCTCTCAACTCAGGGATCTTTCTGTTTGTTCTACTGGAATCTGTGGTGTAGTGGGAAACAGAAGAGGGAAAAGTTCCACAGATTCTTCATTTGCATTTGGCCTCCTTTAGAACCATTATAGCTCTCCTAGTTCAGGCAGTAAAGACTAAGTCCCAACCAGTTTCAACTCCCTTACGATCCTGCACACAGCCACCAAATTAAATCCTAAACTAGCAGTCTTCATGAAAATCCCTTCCCACCTCAAAAACTCTTAAGGGCTCCCTACCTTTTATTCGCTAGAAAGAGCCCAACTCAAATCCAAAGGCCAGGCTAACATCATTCTACTTTTATAGCACAGTACTTGTTTCCTCCTAATTCCCCGAAGGAAATTCTTTAAGGCTCTGACTAATCTGCTCATTGCGCTCCCAACACAGACAAACCTGCACGCCCAGGAAAGATTACACCCATCCCCACGCACCTTTCCTTCAAAGGCCAGCCCAGACCGCCCCATCTTTGCCCCGCAACCGTGCTCCTCAAACACACTGCCCAGTCTTCTGACCCTCTCAAGTACACCCCTTTTTACTGGCTATACTCTCGTGGCATCTCAATCCTTTCCAACCACTTTGAAGGCAGGCCACGTTCATTACACAGAGGATCATCAATGTGCCCTGCACTTAGTAGATTCAGGGTATTTTTTAAACCAGAGGAGGAGTTCAAATAGTGTATCTAAATAGAGCAAGACAATAATGCCCATCTTTGGCAATTCCCCTTTAGTCACAGTAAAGGGTATTATTCAGCGTTCGCTACAACGCTGAAAATTTCTAGTATACACAGAACAGTCATGTGGAGAGAGCACGCCACCGGATGGCAGAAACCTGCGTCCCAGTCCTCGTTTTTGCCACATGCTCTGCATCTGTGGGGAAATCACACAATCTCTCTGGGCCTCGGTGGTCTCAGGTGTAAAGCGGGGGAGCCACTGTAAAGGCTTCCAGGGTGTCTCTCGGGTCCCACAGTCCCCCCACAGGAAAGCCAACACTCGGCTGCTCGCTAAGGCGGAGGCAGGCAAACTTTTACACTTGCCAGGGCTGGCATTTCCAAACGGGAGTGGAAACTCAGTCCGCACAGGAAAAAGCGGCGCTGAGAGGAAGGTGAGAAGCGGTGTCTCCGGACTCGGATCCTTTACCCCATGGCCAGGAACAGTCCGCCTGGGGTTCCTGTCCCCTCACAGGCAGACTTCCCCCGAGAGTGGCCCGGCCCGGTGCGGCTCCCGGGAGCGGGCCGAGGTGACTGTCCGCGCCCGTGCCCCGCGCCCCCCGCACTTGTGACACACGCGGGGTGACCCGGGTCACAGCCTCCGTCCGTCCTCACCGCCTGAGGGACGCCCTTCTCTCCCGGGCAAGGCTCCTCGCGCCGCCCCGCGAGCCGCCCTTCCGGGCCCCGGGCGGCCTCTGCGCTGCCGCCCGGGCCCCAGGCCGCCGGGACCCGCGGCGTGAAGGGAGGCGGCAGCAGCGGCTTTAAGTGCTGAATCACCACTTTGCAACCCGAGCTCCAAACCACCGTGACCTGCGGGCCCCGAGGGCCCGGGCGCTCCGCTCGGCTTACCCACAGAGGCGCTCCGAGGGCGGCAGGCGGGCGCCGAGGACCGAGCGGAAGGTGCTGGGCAGCGCGGGGTGCAGCAGCCACGCTAGCCGGTACCGCATACCCCAGCGAAGCCGCCGGGATCACAGCGAACGCTTCCTTCTTGCGCCGAGCCGGCCTCGCTCACTGCGCATGCTCAGCCTGCCGCGCCGCGCCGCCTCCCGAGAGCCTCGGAGCGGCCGCCTCTCCGGGTTTTCTCTGGAGCCCGATAAGGCGTGGAACGGCGGGCGGCCAAGACACCGGCTGACCGGAATGTAGCCGGGGAGCTGCGGGAGCCGGGCCACCAGGCCTCCCCGGGCGAGGAGGGACCCTCCTGGGTCACGCCGGATTCACGCGTGAGGGCGGCTGTGTATCTGGTCTGTGTTAGCCGGGGGCAGGGGACGCACGAATACTGTGAGGGCACAAGGGGCCATGTTTGCGAAGGCGCCCCCATTGGCTGTCAGTCCCGGCGGTGCAGGTGTTGGTACAAGGTCCGCCGGCGAGGCGACCTCCCACAAAATGAATCGGCGACTGGCGCGCGGCCCTCGGGCTCCCTCTAGAGCGCGATGGGGACGTGGACGGTGGGGTAGGGGACTGGGGAGAAATTAAACGCGGGAGTCCCCGAGAGAGGCCGGGACCTGGGGGAAGTTTCCACCCTGGGAAACTAGCAACCTTTCCAAGACCTAGGTGGACGTGGGACCGGCCACGGCAAAACAAGGCCTTCCTGGATTTACAAATCCAGAATAAAAACTACCACTCTGTACTACTACTACATTAAAAAAAAAAAAGTATGGGTAGTACTACTAGTATTCAGTGTATTTCAGGCACTATTTGTAAGACTTTTTTCTCCATGGCTTTATGATGTTTTGCATCCAAGAACAAGGTAATTGTTGTTATGAATTTAACTTTCCTTTACGTTATTTTACAGGGTTTTTGTTTGTTTGTTTGTTTTTAAGAAAAGCGCAATTAGGGTTAGCAATTCCCTAACTTGGGGCTTCCCAGGTGTCCCAGTGGCAAAGAATCGCCTGCCAATGCAGGAGAAATGGGTTCGATCGCTGATGGGAGAAGATCACGAATATTGGGGCGCAACTAATCCCTAGTGTCACAACTATTGAGCCTGTGCTCTAGAGCCGGGGAATGGCAACTCCTGAGCCCACGGTGCCCTAGACCCCTTGCTCTGCATCAAGAGAAGCCAGTGCAGTAAGACCGCAGAATGCAGCTAGAGAGTAGCGCCTCCCCCTACCCCACCCAGAGAAAAGCTGGCTCAGCTGTGAAGACCCAGCACAGAGCACCCCCCTGACTCCCCCCACCCCCGCCCCACCCCCGGCAAAAGAAAGAATCCTGACAGTTCAGGAGCTGTAGGAGAGGTGGGGAGGATCTTGGGGAAGATCCCCTGGAGGAGGTAAGGATAGCCTGCTCCAGAATTCTTGCCTGGAAAAATTCCATGGACAGAGGAGCCTAGTGGGGTAGAGTCCTTGGGATCACAAAGAGTTGGAAGCGACTGAGAGACTGAAACACAAACACAGACACTTCCCTAACTTAAGTGCTTTTAGGTTCCTGATGTGGCAGACCTGAGACTGCAGCCAAAAACAGTGTTCTGAATCCTATTATTGCTTCTAAGGGGAATCGGGAGAAGGATCCCTTAAGTGGATAGTTCATCAGTGAGGTTCTTGGGGATCTTTTTTTACCATATAGTTTCAGCTAAAGGTAAACCCGGGAGGGATGAAAACAGGTAGCAGAAGGGAGGAAGCCCTCCTAGTGCTGTAAGGTACAATTTCACAATGTTACATTCTCCTTCCAGCCCATCTGTTTTAGTTTCTGGTGGGTGCCATAACAAATTACCACCAATTTAGTGGCTTAAAACAACAGAAATTTATTCTTTCACAGTCTGGAGGCCAGAAGGCCAAAATTAAGATGTTGGCAGGGTGGCACTCCCTACAGACAGTCTTAGGGGAGAATCTGTTCTTTGCTTCTTTCAACCTCCTTGGCTTCAGGCCCTGTTACTCCAATAAGCATCTTTACATTGCCTTCTCCTCTGTGTGTCTTTTCTTTGGTCTCTTAATAGGACATTGGATTTAGGGCACAGCAAGGTAATCCAGGATGATCCTATCTCATCCTTAACTTAATTACATCTGCAAAGACACTTTTTTACAAATAATGTTAACATTTACAGGCTACTGGGTTTAGGACACAGCCATGTCTTTTGGCCTCAAAATAAAGAGAGGAAGGAGAACCCCTGCCTGTTCACCAACTCCAAATCACACAACTGTCACAGGTAACTGATGCTTTGTTGTTGTTTAGTTGCTCAGTTGTGTCCGACTGTTTTGCAGCCACATGGACTGTAGCCCAGCAGGCTCCTCTGTCCATGGGATTTCTCAGGCAAGAATGCTGGAGTGGGTTGTTGCCATTTCCTTCTCCAGGGGATCTTCCCAACCCAAGGATCGAACTCCCATCTCCTGCATTGGCAGGCAGATTCTTTACCACTGAGTCACCTGGGAGACCCCCAGCTGATGCTTACAACAATATGAACTTGTCAGTGCTCTTTCAACCCCTGCTGAAAAGGCATTGCCTTTACAAAACTTTCCTTCAGTTCTATTCTTCACATACCCTACTGGAAATAACCACTCCCCAAGGGCACTTACTTGAATCTTAATCTTCCGCATGTGTAAGAAGCAAAAGATTGGGAATGATTTCTTAGTCATTTTTGTATCTCGCCTGGCAGCAAGCACATCCTTACACAATGTTTGTCAAATGCATGTTTGCTGAATCTTATTAAGCCTCTAGGTGTAACTACAATTTATAGGAAATACAGGGGACAAATCTGTTAAATCACACCATAAAGATACAATTGGCAAACTTTAGAATGTTTGTAACATCACAAAGTGTCAGACTTTATTTTTGGGGGCTCCAAAATCACAGCAGATGGTGACTGCAGCCATGAAATTAAAAGACACTTACTCCTTGGAAGGAAAGTTATGACCAACCTAGATAGCATATTCAAAAGCAGAGACATTACTTTGCCAACAAAGGTCCGTCTAGTCAAGGCTATGGTTTTTCTAGTGGTCATGTATGGATGTAAGAGTTGGACTGTGAAGAAAGCTGAGCGCTGGAGAATTGATGCTTTTGAACTGTGGTGTTGGAGAAGACTCTTGAGAGTCCCTTGGACTGCAAGGAGATCCAGCCAGTCCATTCTGAAGGAGATCAGCCCTGGGATTTCTTTGGAAGGAAAGATGCTAAAGCTGAAACTCCAGTACTCTGGCCACCTCATGTGAAGAGTTGACTCATTGGAAAAGACTCTGATGCTGGGAGGGATTGGGGGCAGGAGGAGAAGGGGACGACAGAGGATGAGATGGCTGGATGGCATCACTGACTCGATGGCTGTGAGTCTGAGTGAACTCCAGGAGTTGGTGATGGGCATGGAGGCCTGGCATGCTGCAATTCATGGGGTTGCAAAGAGTCAGACACAACTGAGCAACTGAACTGAACTGAACATCACACAACAAATGATTTATTTCTTCTACAAATAAATTGCAAAATAAAGAGAGGAAGGAGAAGCCTGTGAATTAAAAGGGAGTTGGAATTGGTGAGCTATGACAAGCTGTTATAAAATTTAAATGAAAATGCAAAGGGCCAGGAAGACCCAAACCAATCTTAAAACAGAATCTGGAACATTTACACTACCAAATTTTTTATTTTCTTCTTCTTCTTGTTTTTTTTTTTCCTGCTGTACCACAAGGCTTGTGGAATCTTAGTTCTTTGACCAGGGATTGAACCCAGGCCCTCAGCAGTGAGAGTACAGAGTCCTAATGTCTGGACTGTCAGGAAATTCCCACTACCAAATATTAAAAGTTACTATTAAGCTTTAGTAATTGAGATAATATGTTAATGGTATGAGGGCAGACAAATAGGCATGGAAAACCATTTACTAGTATCTACAAAAGCTACACATATGTGTATGTTATGACCCAGCAATTCCAGCTTTAGCTGTATACTCATCAGAAATGTGAACGTATATCCATGAAGATGCATGTGCTAGAATATTCATAGTAGCATAAATATTAGCAGTCCCCAACTGGGAGCAATCCAAGTGCCATCAACAGTAAAATGCATAGTAAAAATAAACTGCAGAATAGTCACACTTTGGAATACTGGATGATATGAATGAATTTCACAAACCTGATGAAAGAAGTAAGACCCAAAAGAGTATAAACTATATGAGTCCATGCTTTTTCAAGCCCTGTTGAAAACCAGACAAAACTAATCTATAATATTAGAAATCAGGTTAGTGGTTGCTCTGCGGTCTGCAGTGACTGAAAGAGAATGCTAGGAACTTGTGGGGTGTGTTTTACATGAGTGTGTTCAGTTTTTAAAAATTAATTTAGCTTATGATTTATATACTTCAATAATTCAATAAAATCTTCAAAAATGGAAAGCAAAAATAAATAAATTTTTTTAAAAATGAAAAGCAAGAAGAGGCATATTAACCAAATGAAATACTTGGTTCTTGTTTAAATCCTGATTTGAACAAACCCACTGTGAAAAATAAGTGCTTATGAGATAATCAGAAAATTAAGAACACTGACTAGATTGTTCATGATATTAAATAATTTACTTTGGGGCTATGTTAGTGGCTGGTCACAGCAGCTTTTTTTTTTTTAATAGAGTCTTTTGAGATTCATACTGAAATAATATATGCCTAGGATTTGGTTCAGAATAATTCCATCTTCAGTGAAGGATGAGGGAAGTGGGGAAATATCTGTCAGGAACTGATAATTATGGAAACAAGATAATAGTGAAAGGTTGTTGCTGAACCATGCAAAGATGCCAGGATTCTTGGCCTCCGGAGGAGAAGAATTCAATCCGGGGCTAGAGATGAGGCTTGATCGCTCAGAGCTTTTGTATAATAAAGTTCTATTAAAGTACAAAGGAGATAGAGAAAGCTTCTGACATAGGCATCAGAAGGGGGCAGAAGGAGTACCCCCTTGCTAGTGTTAGTGCTGGAGTTACGTACTCTCCAATGAATCCAAAGAATGTCTGGAGGTTGTAAAGACCTCACCAGACCTACTCCCATAATTTACACTTTAAGATAACAGAGTTAGCCAGAATGTTTAATCCAGAGACTGTCCTCAGGCAGGATACATTCAGTTCAGTTCAGTTCTGTCGCTCAGTCATGTCCGACTCTTTGCAACTCCATGAATTGCAGCACTCCAGGCATCCCTGTCCATCACCAACTCAAAGGGCAAACTCAGGATTTTTGGAGTCAGCAGAAGTAGGCTCACAAAGATTATCAGGCCTGTCTTTTGGCTCGTCCAGACAGTCCCATTATGGAAGCGGATCAGGAAGAAAGTGGGCCAGGGGCTTCAGTAAGCACGGAATAAGTTGCCCCAGTATCTAAAAGGAAATCGACAGATTGCCCCCTCCCCCCCAGTCATTAATACCCAGAGTTCCTCAGGTGTAATTAGGACGGGAGCTTGTGTGGGGACCCCCGGGCACCTTCAGTCCTGATTATCTTGAGAGTCCGACCCCTAAAACCTATGCCTCTGGGGGCAGTCTCTCTTCCAGTGTGGTCTTTTGCAGACATGGAGCTGGGGGCGCTTAGATGCCTGAGGGCAATTCCGCTTGAAGTGTCCCTCCTTTCCACAGTAATAGCAAGCCCATCCCTTTTCACCTGGGTCCCTCTGGGCATTTTTCTCAGGCTGTTTAAGAACATTTCTCATAGCCATTGAGAGGGCTTCCGCCTGTTCCTTTGTCTTTTTTCTGCCTTTCTTTCTTTTCCTCATATTCCCTACCATAATAAACTGTCTGAGCCAGTTGTAACAGATTATCTAAAGACTGATTTGGTCCATACGCCCATTTTAATAGCTTTTGGTGGAATCCCATGGACGGAGGAGCCTGGTGGGCTACAGTCCACGTGGTCGCAAAGAGTCGGACACGACTGAGCAACTTCACTTCACTCACTTCACAGCGGATATCTGGAGCTGACTAAGTGAGAAATCTATCCTTTAAGATCACTTTTCCCTCTTCACATTCAGTCGGGATCAATCTCAGTGAATCTGCAAAGGGCTTCTCTCAGTCTATCTAGGAATTTACCAGGAGCTTCCTTCTCCTCCTGTTCTATGTTTGCCAATTTGCCATAGTTTAAAGGACAAAATGACTCTGATCCCATCTTCCTTTAGCTGTGTTGTAGTCCCAGTCTGGTTCTATAGTTGGCACCGCCTGATTCCCAGTGGGGAGGGCAGTTATCTCATCCTCCCTCTTCCCTACTGATTCATTACCAAACCATTCATCTCCATAAGCAACCACTTTTCCCAAAACTCGAGTTTTTGAGTCGGGAGTCAGCATTTGTCCCAAGATACATATCACATCCTTCCAAGTAAGGTCATAAAGCAGAGTAACACCTTTAAAAGCTCTAATACATTTTTCTGGGTCCTTTAAATAGACTCCCAGATCCTCCTTGATTTTTTGTATTTCTTGATAAGAAAAAGGCTTATTAACTCTCATAGACTCTCATAGCTCCCGGTGGATGCTTCATGAAGAGGCAACAGCTTGTGTGGCTGTTCCTCAGTCTCTCTGGCTGCTCTGCATGTATGATCCCAGGGATAGATTGGAGAAACCTGATTTTCTCTATCTCTTTGTCTCCTGTCCTCCATCTCATCTCATTGGCAAAGTAGGACAGGAGGGAGCTGAGGGACTCACACCCAAATCTATACCCTTAGGACACAAGTCTGGCATATTTCGCAGAGAGAAAAAGGGCAACACATAGGCTACTTCTACCCATTTCCCTTGTTTTCTACAGAACCGGTCTAATTGTAAAACAGTATTATACTTAAGAGACCCTCCAACTGGCCACCAACACCATCCTCCAATGGATACTGTGACCATGCAGTATCACATAGGAAGACCAGGTGTGTCTTCTTTAAGCCCTGGGGATCAAATCTATCTGTTTTTCAGGATACAGTTCAAAGGAGTGAGGCTGGAATTGTTAGCTCCCATCTGTAAGAGAGAAGAAAAAAAGCGACCAGCACCATCTTTCTACTGGAGGCATCCCTCCCTGCTCTAGATGGGGGTGTAGACAGACTTTACACCAAAGGTTTCCTTCCCTGGTTGGACTTCGTCTGTCCCTTACCAATGCAGGCCACCTACTCGTCCCTCCCGGTTCTACCACCGAGATGGGGTGGAGATGCACCAGCGGTAGACCTGACGGCATCTCTTTCTGACATCCAGCTCCTCACCATCAAAACCTTGCTTGCCTCTGATGCCGCCCAGGGTGTGATTAGAGTAACCTTCCGGAATGCCTCCCAGGCTAAGACTGTTGGGGGAAACATTTGTCACCTGAGTGCCTGTGCACGACCCTGAGTATATACCTGACCACAATAAGACTGATAAGAACATAAAGCTGAGATGTTCCTTCCAAGCGTCACCACACCAGTATAAGAACCTCTTCTGGTCCACTAAGAGCCAGCGTTACCAAAGGAAAAAAACCCATTGTAGTTCCAATCTGAGTAACCTTTAACCTCAAAAATGCTCTTGTAGCTAAAGCTCCATCTAACTTCCAAACTTTTGATTCTTAGCAAGGCTAGGTGCTTCCTGACTACCAGTCCAAGTTTGGGACCTAAGTCACAGTACACAGTAACAGCACAGACCACAAGTCCCTTGAAAGTCTATGATATGACAGATTAGGTTTGTACTTCTAATTTTCAAAGAGTTATGAAATCGTCAAAGAGACCAAAAAGTTTGACCAAGAAAGGAAAGTTCAGTCCACAGGCTTTGCCCATTTCTGGTCGGTCCCCAAAGGAGATGTTGAATGCCTCTTGGCATTGGCAGGTTGGTATAAACCCCCGACAAGTTTCTGCCATAAGCCGTATGAGGTCACTGCGGAACCACAGAGCAGGACTCCTCACTTGCTTCAAGCAGGGTGTTTCATTCATTCACACAAGCACACTGTAAAGTTAGTAAAGTACAGCAGAAAATGTGTTTGCTAGGAAAACAAAGAACTAGAGCTCCAAGCATCCTTACCTTGTCCTGAAGAATCTGGACAAGCCCCCAAGATGAAAGGCTGTTGCTGAACCACGCAAAGACGCCGGGATTCTTGGCCTCCAGAGGAGAAGAATTCAATCTGGAGCTAGAGACAAGGCTTGATTGCTCAGAACTTTTGTATAGTAAAGTTCTATTAAAGTATAAAGGAGATAGAGAAAGCTTTTGACATAGGCATTAGAAGGGGGCAGAAAGAGTACCCCCTTGCTAGTGTTAGCAATAGAGTTATATACTCTCCAATGAATCCAAAGAATGTCTGGAGGTTGTAAAGACCTCACCAGGACCTACTCCCATAATTTATATTTTAAGATAACAATTAGCCAGAAGGTTTAATCCAGAGACTGTCCTCAGGCAGGATACATTATTGTTATATAATCCTAAGGAATGTAGAGGGAAAAAAAGGTTTGTCTTTTCTTCCTCCTTGAGAATTCCAGACCCCTCTCTCCTTGGGGACCCTTAGACTTCTTATCAACCTGCCTAGGAAATGATTCTCTTACTAGATGTCTGGAGGATATAATAATGCTATTCTCTTTGATTTTGTATATGTTTAAAATTTTCCATCATAAAGAGTTTCATAATGTATATTAGTTTCATAATGTATATATTAAGTGCAGTAGTATGGTAATAAAATACCTAAATGCAATATGAATTTTTAAAAATGTTTATAGATCAGTGATTTATTAATTAAAAGTTTGTTAAAAGTTTTCCTAAATGACTCCTACTTGCTAGTCCTTAATGGTAAGTTTAAGTTACTTTATGTGCAGTACTCAAAATATTAACATAAAAATCTATGTCATATTTTCTATAGTTAAGAGTACTCTTGATTTATCCATTCAACAAATATAGGCCCAGGCTTTGCTTTAGATGTTGAGGATACCTCAGAGAAAAGAGCAGCCAGGTTTCAATTCTTTTTTTTTTTTAATTTTATTTTTAAACTTTACAGTATTGTATTAGTTTTGCCAAATATCGAAATGAATCCACCACAGGTATACCTGTGTTCCCCATCCTGATCCCTCCTCCCTCCTCCCTCCCCATACCCTCCCTCTGGGTCGTCCCAGTGCACCAGCCCCAAGCATCCAGTATCGTGCATCGAACCTGGACTGGCGACTCGTTTCATACATGATATTATACATGTTTCAATGCCATTCTCCCAAATCTTCCCACCCTCTCCCTCTCCCACAGAGTCCATAAGACTGACCTATACATCAGTGTCTCTTTTGCTGTCTCGTACATAGGGTTATTGTTACCATCTTTCTAAATTCCATATATATGTGTTAGTATACTGTATTGGTGTTTTTCTTTCTGGCTTACTTCACTCTGTATAATAGTTTCCAGTTTCATCCATCTCATTAGAACTGATTCAAATGTATTCTTTTTAATGGCTGAGTAATACTCCATTGTGTATATGTACCACAGCTTTCTTATCCATTCATCTGCTGATGGACATCTAGGTTGCTTCCATGTCCTGGCTATTATAAACAGTGCTGCGATGAACATTGGGGTACACGTGTCTCTTCCAGAAAAATAAATGACCCAATCAAAAAATGGGCCAAAGAACTAAATAGACATTTCTCCAAAGAAGACATACAGATGGCTAACAAACACATGAAAAGATGCTCAACATCACTCATTATCAGAGAAATGCAAATCAAAACCACTATGAGGTACCATTTCACACCAGTCAGAATGGCTGTGATCCAAAAGTCTACAAGCAATAAATGCTGGAGAGGGTATGGAGAAAAGGGAACCCTCTTACACTGTTGGTGGGAATGCAAACTAGTACAGCCACTATGGAGAACAGTGTGGAGATTCCTTAAAAAACTGGAAATAGAACTGCCTTATGATCCAGCAATCCCACTGCTGGGCATACACACTGAGGTTTCAATTCTTTGGGGGTTGATACAATGAAGAGAGATAAACAAGTCAACTAATACTTTATATAACTATATAATGTGATTAAAATAATGTTAGAGTAACTATGGTGGATCTTCATGCTGTCAGTGCCACCCAGATAACAGTTTTGGGACTTTCCCTCCATCATCACTACTGCCTCTCTGGGTGGAGGAAAGTAACAAACAGCTCACCATTTATATTAAGGGGGTTATGCATGTCCTGGGCTGTTGAGTGTGCACATGGGACAGTTTAGGTGGATGCTCAACAAAAGCCCAGAGCATGGGGTTCAGGGTTTGGACTACATAGGCAGCTCCATTGGAGAGCCAGCTTCTGTGGCCCTTTTCTTGGGCTAACTCTCCACCAGATTTTCTCTTGGGATTTGTGTGTGTGCATGTGTGCATGTTTTAACAGTTCCTGTCCTCCATTAGCTTCTTCCTTCTACATCCCTTTCTGTCCATCCAATGTACCACCCAGGAATTGAAAGTTGTGGAGGGGCAGTCACCTGTTTCTCTCTCTGTTACTGCCTTTCTTCTGTTTCTTCTCGGGGCCTCCCCTTAAGAGCCTAGCTTGAAAATTACACATACTGAATAATGTTTTTTCTCTTTGCATTTCCTAATTCTCTGGGACACCTTCTATCTCCAGGAAAAAAGTCCTGAGGTACAGCTGATAAACCCGGAGAAGGCAATGGCACCCCACTCCGGTACTCTTGCCTGGAAAATTCCATGGACAGAGGAGCCTGGTGGGTTGCAGTCCATGGGGTTGCTAAAAGTCAGACACGACTAAGCAACTTCACTTTCACTTTTCACTTTCATGCATTGGAGAAGGAAATGGCAACCCACTCCAGTGTTCTTGCCTGGAGAATCCCAGGGATGGGGGAGCCTGGTGGGCTATCGTCTATGGGGTCACACAGAGTCGGACACAACTGAAGTGACTTAGACTTACACTTAGACAGAATAGTTTGGGGAAAGACTCTCTGAGAAAGTGGTATTCAAGTTAAGACTTGAAAGGTAAGAGGGAGCCAATTATAGGAACAGATGAGGGAAAAGACTCTAAACAGTATAAACATCAACCACAAAGGTTCAGGACAAGAGGGGTCTGTAATATTCTGGAATTTGACAGAAAGAGTACTGGAAACTTCTTTCTCTTTCTCTTCCATCTAATCTTTGCTATTGAGATGCTACTATTAGAACACACTATAAATAGTAACCAAAATTTGGTTTGGAGACACTCAATACTTAAGCATTTCAAGACTTTTTTGTTGTTGTTCTCTTTGGCATTCATACCCCATAGACATACAATAATTAAACCTAACATGGGGGCTTTTCTGGTGATCCAGTTGTTAAGACTCCGTAATTCCACTGCAGGGGCTCAGGTAAGATCTAGTCTGCTACCAAAAAAAAAAAAAAATCCTAACATGATTCTGGCAACCATTGAAAATAATAGCTAAAGTCAATTACTCCCAAAATTATTCAGTAAAGAATAGCATAGATGTTGCTCAAGAGCCTTAAAAAGTCATACAAATAAAAATATTTATGAAGACTTTTTTAGAGCTTGGAAGAACAAGGTATGTTAAATAAAAATTCAGGATGTGAAATTACATATTTAACTATGATTTTGATTATTAAAAATATAAGTATAGATATTGGAAAAAATATATCAAAATATTAGTAGGACTTCCCTGGTGGCTCAGTGGTAAAGAATCTGCCTGCCAATGGAGGAGACAGAGGTTTGATCCCTGGTCCAGGAAGATCCCACATGCCTCAGGGCAACTAAGGCCATGCTCCACAACTACTGAAGGCCATGCATTCTAGAGCCTGTGCTCTGCTGCAAGAGAAGCCTCCGCAATGAGAAGCCCGAGCCCCATAGCTAGAGAGGCTCACCCGCTCACCACAACTAGAGAAAAGCCCTTGCAGCAACGAAGACCCAGCACATGACAGCCAAAAGTAAATAAATATTAAAAAGGAAAGAAAATCATCATTAAAAAATACTAATAGTTATCACTAGGTAATGAGAATCTATTATACGCATATAGGAATTTAAGAAAGAACAGGGAAAAAAAAAGAACAGGATTCATGTTGATGTATGGCAAAACCAATACAATATTGTAAAGTAATTAGCCTCCAATTAGAATTAAAAAATAATAAATTTAAAAAAAGAACAGGAAAAAAAAACACACATAGTAAAAATGTTCAATGAATATGTCAAAATTATTTTCCAGAACTGAAGGAAATGAGTTGCCAGACTGAAAGGATCCACCAAATGCTCAGTTTGGTGGGTGAAAATAGACACATACCAAGTCAGATTATTGCAGAATTTCGAGAGAGCTGATTATTAAGGTTCCAGAGAGAGAGAGAAAAAAGAAGCCACCAACAAATGTTCGGGAGTCAGAATGACTTTGGACTTCTCAGCAGTAGCAGAACCTAGAAAACACTGTCTTCAAAGTTCTGGAGCAACAAAGCACTTGTCCTAATGGTGGTCCCAAAGCAGCAGAGTTCCCAGTCTTAAGAGGCAAGTTGCACAATAGACATATCAGAAGTAACTCATAAACCAAAATGTGGAGGGCTCTCCCCACGTGTTTTTCTCTGTGTGAACCCCTGGGCCTTTGCACATCCCAGAGTGTGAGTTGTGTGGTGGAACTTGCAAGAGTAATCAAGGTTGAAGTTTCCAGGTGGAAGCAGAACTCACATTTAATGTCATTTAAATAAAAATAATGTGATATTTCTTATACCACTCAAAATCATGGTTGCAAAATCTTATCTGCTATCATAGTTATTAGAGTAAAATTTAAGGACATAAAAATTATAGTAATAATCATAGGTATAAACTAATTACTATGGAAAACCAGATGTTCGTGAGCTGGTGGTTTATATAAAACTCTGTAAGTTCTCCAGATTACTAATAACTTCCAACAGGTGTCACATAGAAAGTCCAAGATAGTAGCAAACACTTGCCATCCTTAAATTATTCTTCAAAAAGGCCTAGCTCCCTGCTTGGAAGAAAATACAGTGAGAACAAAACACAGACTTATATTTCAATAAAATATAATTCTGCACTAGGACAATAGGATGCCTATTTAATATGCTTTTTTTTATTTTAACGATAAAAGTAAAGCTCTGTGAAATGACCAAAGATACTTTTTTTTAAAGGTTTTGAAAACTATTCTTTGAGAGCAGTTTTAGGTTCACAAGAAAATTGAAAGGTTCTGAGTTATCCTAAACACACCCCACCTGTACATGTACATGGTCTGCCCTATTATCAACATCCCCCACAAGAAAAGTACATTTATTACAATTGATAAACCCACGTTGAAACATCACTACTACCCAAAGTCCATAGTTTACATTAGAATTCACTTTTGGTGTTGGACACCCTATGGATTTGGACAAATATAATGACATGTATCCATCATTATAGAATAATACAAAGTAGTTTCATGGCCCTAAAAGTCCTCTGTGCTCTGCCTATTCATCCTTATCTCCCCCAAACCCTGGCCAACACTGATCTTTTTACTGGCTCCATAGTTTTGCCTTTCCAGAATGTCATACAGTTGGAATTATTCAGTGTCAAGCTTTTTCAAATTGGTTTCTTTCTTTTAGAAACACATATTTAAATTTCCTCCACATCTTCTCATGGCTTGATAGCTCATTTCTTTTTACCACTGAACGGTATTAACTTCTTTGGATATAGCAGTTACGAAAAGGACATCTTGTCAGCTTCTAAGTTCTGACAGTTTTGAATAAAGCTGGTATAAACATCCACTTGCAGGTTTCTGTGCAGATGTAAGTTTTCAATGTTTTTGGGTATATACAGTCATCCATCAGTTCTCACAGGCGTTGGTCCCAGGACTCTCATGGATATAAAAGTCTGTAGATGTTCACATTCCTTATACAAAGTGGTATGATATAGGTGGTCCTCCATATCAACGGGTTTCACATCCTTGGATTCAACAAACCATGGATCAAAAATCAATCTATAAGGAATTCCCTGGTGGTCCAGTGGTTAGGACTCCACACTTTCACTGCCAGGGGGCCGGGTTCAATCCTGGTTTGGGAACTAGAATCCCACAAGCTGTGTAGTGCAGCCAAAAAGACAAAACAAAACAAAAATCGATCTACATCTGTGATCCACAACAAATTCTTTCTTTGTGAAGTATGTAAGTCTATGTCTAGAGTCATATTTTTGCCAAAAGCACATCTTGTGTTTAAAAATTAATCACTGCAGAGAAGATGCAGAAGTACTTCTGTTGCAAATACCAAAAATCATGCTGAGGAATTTTTTTACTGAGATAAAATTCACATACCATACCATTTGCCATTTAAAAGTATATAATTTAGTGGTTTCAAGTATATTAACAAGGTTGTGCAAACATCACCACTATCTAACTCCAGAATATTTTAATCACCCCCAAAAGAAACCCAATCAGCAATCAGCACTCCACTATGTCCTCCTCCCTCAGACCCTGGTAACCACTAATATACCTTCTGTCCTTATGGATTTTCTTATTCTGAATATTTTGTATAAATGGAATCATACAAAATGTGGTCTTTTGTGTCCAGCTTCTTTCACTTAGCATAATCTTTTCAAGGTTTATCTGTATTGAAACATCTATCAGTACTTTAATCCTGTTTATTGTAGAATAGTAAATATTCCATTGTTTAGATGTACCGTATTTTTTAAAAATCCATTCATCAATGGATGGACATGTGGGTTATTTCCACTTTTTTTTTTTTTACTATTTTGAATAACACTGCAATTGAACATTTGTGTACAGTTTTACATGGACATTTGTTTTCAAATCTACTGAGTGTATACCTAGAAGTGGAATTCCTGGGTCATACAGTAACTCTGTGTGTAAACTTTTGAGGAACTGCAAGACTGTTTTGCAAAGTGGCCACACCATTTTGCATTTCTGCCAGCAGTGTATGAGGATTCCTATTTATCCACATTCTTACAGTTGTTATTATTCATTTCTAAAAAAATATAGCCATCCTAGTATATGTGAGGTAATAGCTCCACACTGAGATTTTAAATGTATTTGTGGAACAATTACTGATTGTGGACAAAATACTGATTGTGGACAAAATACTGATTGTAGAACAAATATTGATTATTTTAATCAGTGAAAGAGCTTTTCAAAGCCCAACATTGTTATTTCTGAAGTGATTAGTGAGAATGTAATTAATGTATAATCATTATCTCCTACTCTACCCATGGTTTATGACTTCTCACAAGTATAACTCAAGTTATACAACCCAGACAATTACACAAATATTAGATGATTATGTTTGTGATGAATATAAATGGGTTATACAATAAAACCACTGACAGCTAGAGAGTCCCATATGGCAGCTCACAGAAAGAGAAATCTACTTTTGATAGAAAACAGACTATAACTACATTTAATCTTATCTGGGATCTTTGTATTGGCTAACCAAAGCTCTTTAAAAAATCCATTAGAATATAAATTCAGATTCCTCATCAGCACTAAGACATTTAACAGAACAACATCAGAATAAATAAGGGACTTTTATTATATCCTTCCTGTGGTAGGTTGAATAACTATATCCCCAAAGATATTCACATCCTATTTCTTTTGAATGTCACCTTATGAAACAAAAAAGGACTTTGCAGATGTGATTAAATTCAGGAACTTGAGATGAGGGGATCTTGGACTATTACTCAAGTAGTCCCTAAACGTAATCACATGTATCCTTATAAGAGAGAGACAGAAGGAGATTTGACATAGAGGAGAAAACATGGAAGTACTGGAGTGATGTACCATAAGCAACAGAAAGCTAGCAGCCACCAGAAGGCTGGAAGACACAAGAAACAGATTCTCCCTGGAGAGTCTCCAGCAAGAGTCTGGCCCTACTGACATCCTGATTTTGACCCAGTGAAACTCTGTTCGACTTCTGGCCTCCAGAACTGTGAAAGAATGTTTCTGTTCTAAAACCAACAAGTTTGCTGTGAATTGTTACAGCAGCTATAGGAAGCTAATACACCCCCTCAAAAAACAAAAAAACTTGACATAAAAGTACTTAGAATCTGGAATTCTATGCATCAGTTCAGTTGAGTCGCTCAGTCCTGTCCGACTCTTTGCGACCCCATGAATTGCAGCACACCAGGCCTCCCTGTCCATCCCGAACTCCCGGAGTTCACTCAAACTCATGTCCATCGAGTCGGTGATGCCATCCAGCTATCTCATCCTCTGTCATCCCCTTCTCCTCCTGCCCCCAATCCCTCCCAGCATCAGAGTCTTTTCCAATGAGTCAACTCTTCACATGAGGTGGCCAAAGTATTTGAGTTTCAGCTTTAGCATTAGTCCTTCCAAAGAACACCCAGGACTGATCTCCTTTAGAATGGACTGGTTGGATCTCCTTGCAGTCCAAGGGACCTCAAGAGTCTTTTCCAACACCACAGTTCAAAAGCATCAATTCTTTGGTGCTCAGCTTTCTTCACAGTCCAACTCTCGCATCCATACATGATCACTGGAAAAACCATAGCCTTGACTAGATGGACCTTTGTTGGCAAAATAATGTCTCTACTTTTCAATATGCTATCTAGGTTGGTCATAACTTTTATTCCAAGGAGTAAGCATCTTTTAATTTCATGGCTGCAGTCACGATCTGCAGTGATTTTGGAGCCCAAAAAGATAAAGTCTGACACTGTTTCCACTGTTTCCCCATCTATTTCCCATGAAGCGATGGGACCAGATGCCATGATCTTGGTTTTCTGAATGTTGAGCTTTAAGCCAACTTTTTAACCCCCTCTTTCACTTTCATCAAGAGGCTTTTTAGTTCCTCTTCACTTTCTGCCATAAGGGTGGTGTCATCTGCATATCTGACGTTATTGATATTTCTCCCAGCAATCTTGATTCCAGTTTGTGCTTCTTCCAGCCCAGTGTTTCTCATGATGTACTCTGCATATAAGTTAAATAAGCAGGGTGACAAAATACAGCCTTGATGTACTCCTTTTCCTATTTGGAACCAGTCTGTTGTTCCATGTCCAGTTCCAACTGTTGCTTCCTGACCTGCATACAAATTTCTCAAGAGGCAGGTCAGGTGGTCTGGTATTCCCATCTCTTTCAGAATTTTCCACAGAAAATAATGAGTCAGAGTAGAATAAAAACATTTTCAGACAAGCAAGTTCTCAAGAAATTTATCTCCTCTATACTGTTTCTCAGAAGTTACAGGAGTAAATAAGAGAGTAAACCAAGAAAGTGTACACAGATCAGATCCAGAAACATGATCTCCAATATTTTGGTCAGCATGGCCAAAACAACAGCAACAACAAAAATAACCAAGGGAAACCCTGGCAGCCAGTACAGGCATAGACAATAATCAGCTCAGTTTGAAACTGATAGATTTCTAATGTGACTGAACTGGTGGAAAGTTTTACTGAGAGGATATAGGAAGAATTAAGAAAGCAAGGAAAGCTAATCAAACAAAATTGGGCAACGATTAACTTTAGGATAGGCAAAAAGCAATGGAAACATAATCTCACTAGATTGAAATGCTCACCTATGAATAGGCACATAAGCTAAATATGCTAACAGGTCTTTGATTTAAGAAAAATTGTAATATTGAATGTATGGCAAAGGGAAAGCAGAGGGGATGGTAAGATTCTACCTTTGTTAAGAGGAAGTCAATAAAGTTGAAAATCGATTAATCAAAAGATAATAGTATATACAAATTCTTTACAGAAATGAAACACATGTAAATGCTAGAAAAGTAGTCAAGTTGAAAGTAGTTATTTCTGACATGGAGGTCTGGAGAGACTGGGGGTGAGATAAGGTAGGAAAATAGCTTTTTTATTGTCATTGTTATAAGCCTATTAGAAAGTATTTAACTTTTAAAATAATGTCCATGTTTTACTTTTAGAAAAATAAAATTCAATTAAAAATAATTTTTACAGGATGTATACAGACTTTTGAAAGAGAAAATATCAGGATAAGCACAAGGCCAATGATATTGCATTGGTAGAATTTATGTTAACTATTCTTGAGATCAGATCAGACCAGATCAGTCGCTCAGTCGTGTCCGACTCTTTGCGACCCCATGAATCGCAGCACTCCAGGCCTCCCTGTCCATCACAAACTCCCGAAGTTCACTCAGACTCATGTCCATCGAGTCAGTGATGCCACCCAGCCATCTCATCCTCTGTTGTCCCCTTCTCCTCCTGCCCCCAATCCCTCCCAGCATCAGAGTCTTTTCCAATGAGTCAACTCTTCACATGAGGTGGCCAAAGGACTGGAGTTTCAGCTTTAGCATCATTCCTTTCAAAGAAATCCCAGGGCTGATCTCTTTCAGAATGGACTGGTTGGATCTCCTTGCAGTCCAAAGGACTCTCAAGAGTCTTCTCCAGCACCACAGTTCAAAAGCATCAATTCTTCGGCGCTCAGCCTTCTTCACAGTCCAACTCTCACATTCATACGTGACCAGTGGAAAAACCATAGCCTTGACTAGACAAACCTTTGTTGGCAAAGTAATGTCTCTGCTTTTGAATATGCTATCTAGGTTGGTCATAACTTTCCTTCCAAGGAGTAAGCGTCTTTTAATTTCATGCCTGCAGTCACCATCTACAGTGATTTTGGAGCCCCCCAAAATAAAGTCTGACACTGTTTCCACTGTTTCCCCATCTATTTCCCATGAAGTGGTGGGACCGGATGCCATGATCTTGGTTTTCTGAATGTTGAGCTTTAAGCCAACTTTTTCACTCTCCACTTTAACTTTCATCAAGAGGCTTTTGAGTTCCTCTTCACTTTCTGCCATAAGGGTGGTGTCATCTGCATATCTGAGGTTATTGATATTTCTCCTGGCAATCTTGATTCCAGCTTGTGTTTCTTCCAGTCAGCGTTTCTCATGATGTACTCTGCATATAAGTTAAATAAACAGGGTGACAATATACAGCCTTGACGTACTCCTTTTCCTATTTGGAACCAGTCTGTTGTTCCATGTCCAGTTCTAACTGTTGCTTCCTGATCTGCATACAGGTTTCTCAAGAGGCAGATCAGGTGGTCTGGTATTCCCATCTCTTTCAGAATTTTCCACAGTTTATTGTGATCCACACAGTCAAAGGCTTTGGCATAGTCAATAAAGCAGAAATAGATGTTTTTCTGGAACTCTCTTGCTTTTTCCATGATCCAGCAGATGTTAGCAATTTGATCTCTGGTTCCTCTGCTTTTTCTAAAACCAGCTTAAACATCAGGAAGTTCATGGTTTACATATTGCTGAAGCCTGGCTTGGAGAATTTTGAGCATTACTTTACTAGCGTGTGAGATGAGTACAATTGTGTGGTAGTTTAAGCATTGCCTTTCTTTGGGATTGGAATGAAAACCGACCTTTTCCAGTCCTGTGGCCACTCCTGAGTTTTCCAAACTTGCTGGCATATTGAGTGCAGCACTTTCACAGCATCATCTTTCAGGATTTGGAATAGCTCAACTGGAATTCCATCACCTCCACTAGCTTTGTTCGTAGTGATGCTTTCTAAGGCCCACTTGACTTCACGTTCCAGGATATCTGGCTCTAGGTCAGTGATCACACCATCGTGATTATCTGGGTCGTGAAGATCCTTTTTGTACAGTTCTTCTGTGTATTCTTGCCATCTCTTCTTAATATCTTCTGCTTCTGTTAGGTCCATATCATTTTTGTCCTTTATCGAGCTCATCTTTGCATGAAATGTTCCTTTGGTATCTCTGATTTTCTTGAAGAGATCCCTAGTCTTTCCCATTCTGTTGTTTTCCTCTATTTCTTTGCATTGATCGCTGAAGAAGGCTTTCTTATCTCTTCTTGCTATTCTTTGGAACTCTGCATTCAGATGTTTATATCTTTCCTTTTCTCCTTTGCTTTTCGCTTCTCTTCTTTTCACAGCTATTTGTAAGGCCTCCCCAGACAGCCATTTTGCTTTTTTGCATTTCTTTTCTATGGAATGGTCTTGATCCCTGTCTCCTGTACAATGTCACGGACCTCATTCCATAGTTCATCAGGCACTCTATCTATCAGATCTAGTCCCTTAAATCTATTTCTCACTTCCACTGTATAATCATAAGGGATTTGATTTAGGTCATACCTGAATGGTCTAGTGGTTTTCCCTACTTTCGTCAATTGAAGTCTGAATCTGGCAATAAGGAGTTCATGATCTGAGCAACAGTCAGCTCCTGGTCTTGTTTTTGCTGACTGTATAGAGCTTCTCCATTTTTGGCTGCAAAGAATATAATCAATCTGATGTCGGTGTTGACCATCTGGTGATGTCCATGTATAGAGTCTTCTCTTGTGTTGTTGGAAGAGGGTGTTTGTTCTGACCAGTGCATTTTCTTGGCAAAACTCTATTAGTCTTTGCCCTGCTTCATTCCGTATTCCAAGGCCAAATTTGCCTGTTACTCCAGGTGTTTCTTGACTTCCTACTTTTGCATTCCAGTCCCCTATAATGAAAAGGACATCTTTTTTGGGTGTTAGTTCTAAAAGGTCTTGGAGGTCTTCATAGAACCGTTCACCTTCAGCTCCTTCAGCGTTACCGGTTGGGGCATAGACTTGGATTACTGTGATATTGAGTGGTTTGCCTTGGAGACGAACAGAGATCATTCTGTCGTTTTTGAGATTGCATCCGAGTACTGCATTTTGGACTCTTTTGTTGACCATGATGGCCACTCCATTTCATCTGAGGGATTCCTGCCCTCAGTAGTAGATATAATGGTCATCTGAGTTAAATTCATCCATTCCAGTCCATTTCAGTTAGCTGATTCCTAAAATGTCGACATTGATTCTTGCCATCTCTTGTTTGATCACTTCCAATTTGCCTTGATTCATGGACCTGACATTCCAGATTCCTATGCAATATTGCTCTTTACAGCATCGGACCTTGCTTCTATCACCAGTCACATCCACCGCTGGGTATTCTTTTTGCTTTGGCTCCATCCCTTCATTCTTTCTGGAGTTATTTCTCCACTGATCTCCAGTAGCATATTGGGTACCTACTGACCTGGGGAGTTTCTCTTTCAGTATCCTATCATTTTGCCTTTCATACTGTTCATGGGGTTCTCAAGGCAAGAATGCTGAAGTGGTTTGCCATTCCCTTCTCCAGTGGGCCACATTCTGTCAAATCTCTCCACCATGACCCACCCTTCTTGGGTTGCCCCACAGGCATGGCTTAGTTTCATTGAGTTAGACAAGGCTGTGGTCCTAGTGTGATTAGATTGACTAGTTTTCTGTGAGTATGGTTTCAGTGTGTTTGCCCTCTGATGCCCTCTTGCAACACCTACCGTCTTACTTGGGTTTCTCTTACCTTGGGCGTGGGGTATCTCTTCATGGCTGCTCCAGCAAAGCGCAGCCATTGCTCCTTACCTTGGACGAGGGGTATCTCCTCACCACTGCCCTTCCTGACCTTCAACGTGGGATAGCTCCTCTAGGCCCTCCTGCGCCCGCGCAGCCACGGTTCCTTGGATGTGGGGTTGGTCCTCTCCGCCGCCGCCCTTGGCCTCGGGCTTAGGGGCGTGGGGTAGCTCCTCCCGCCCGTTGCCCCTGGCCTCAAAAGCATTAAAAATAATTTCTAAACATGGGCAAATTTTCAACAGAAAGGCGTTGATTAGTTTGAGTAGGTTGAGCTCTACAGAGACAGTGTAAAATAACCTGCCTAGTGTAACAAAATTCTCACAAATGTCTGTAAGACCCCAGCCATCTCCATTAGGTTTAGTCTTGAGGTCAGGAACTACAATTCAACCTATTTCTACAATGCCTAGCTCAAAACAAGCAACTCAATAAGCATATAGTGAAAATGGGGTGCAGGGACAGTAACCACACTGACCACATGGAAAACCTAGGTGAATTAGGTGAGGGAGATAGCAGTTAACAATCTGGGATTTGGGCTCAGAATGAATTCTGAAGTCCTTCTCTGTTACTTATTAGATGTAGACTATAGAAAATATGCTAACTTGGCTTCTTTTTCATAAAATAGTGAGAAATACTAGTTTCTGCTTCAAAAAGTTGTCCTGAAGATTAAATAAGATGGTGCATACAAAGTATTTCATAGTCTGACGCATGAGAACCCTAGATAAATGTCAGCTATAACTATTACCAAATGGAGACTCTTTAATTTCTTGAATCAACTCAAATGACTGCTAGTATAAACACTGTTTTTGTTTTTGGCCATGCAGGGCAGCTTGTGAGAACTTAGTTCTGGGACCAGGTATCTAACCAGGCCTCAGCGGTAAAAATGTCCAGTCCCAACCATTGGACCACCAAGAATTCCCTAAATATTGTTTAGATGTCTACCTTTTGAACTGTGGTGTTGGAGAAGACACTTGAGAGTCCCTTGGACTGCAAGCAGATCCAACCAGTCCATCCTAAAGGAGATCAGTCCTGGGATTTCTTTGGAGGGAATGATGCTGAAGCTGAAACTCCAGTACTTTGGCCACCTCATGCGAAGAGCTGACTCACTGGAAAAGACCCTGATGCTGGGAGGGATTGGGGGCAAGAGGAGAAAGGGACAACAGAGGAAGAGATGGCTGGATGGCATCACCGACTTGATGGACATGAGTTTGGGTAAACTCTGGGAGTTGGTGATGGACAGGGAGGCCTGGTGTGCTGCGATTCATGGGATCGCAAAGAGTTAGACATGACTGAGCGACTGAACTGAACTGACTGAATGAGAAAGAAAAGGAAAAGAAATGAACAGTTTTGGCCTATCATGTGCCACGTAGTTTACATATGTTATTATTTTAATTCTTATAATAATGGTAATCATTATTATCTCCATCTTGCAGATAAGGCAACCAAGGTTGGGAGAAGTTAGGCAATTTCCTTCAGGTACCCATTGGACAGAGGAGCCTGGTGGGCTACAGTCCATAGGGTCACATGGAGTCGGACATGACTGAAGTTGCATGCACACACTCATTTATTTAGTGACCACTTTGTGTAAGACTCCATTCAAGATACTGGGAAAACAATATTGAACAAAACAATCACAGAACTTACATTCTAGAAAAGTAGATGGACAATATACTGTAATGTAATTATAGATTGTAGTAAGAGTTATGAAGGAAATAAAGAGGATCTTGAGAGAGAAAATTATAGGAGAAATGTTTATATATTTAGATAGGAAAGATATATATTTAAATATAGATATATATTTAGATATATATTTAGTCAAGAAAGGCCTTTTTAAAGAGAAAGTTGACCTGAGATTTGAAAGATAAGAATGGATAAGGAATCCAAGGAGCCAAACTAGACGGCTGTAGGGAGATGGTACAGGCCTGGATGTGTAGATATACACATACAAAGGTATGGCTGCAGGAAAGAACTTAGAAACTCTGGAACATGGTAGTGGCTGGAGCTGTTTGTGCAGGCCAAGGTCAGATCATGAGGGTGTGGGGGCCCATGGTAGGCTGCCCCAAAATGTATCTTGGTGCCATATTTTTAATCAATCAATTAATTAATTTTGGGGGTTGCACTGAGTCTTTGTTGGGCTTCCCAGGTGGTGCTAGTGGTAAAGAACCTGCCTGTCAAAAGAGGTGGCATAAGAGACTTGGGTTCCATCTCTGGGTTGGAAAGATCCCCTGGAGGAGGGCAGGGCAACCCACTCCAGTATTCTTGCCTGGAGAATCCCATGGACAGAGGAAGCTGGCAGGCTATAGTCCTTGGGATTGCAAAGAGTCAGACATGACTGAAGCAACTTAGCAGGCACGCGTGCACACACGGGTGTGTGCAGGGTGAAGGCTTTCTCTAGTTTCCTGGAGTGAGGGCTACTCTCTAGCGTGTGGGCTTCTCATTGAGATAGTTTCTCTTGTGTAGCATAGGCTCTAGGCACATGGGCTTCAGTAGTTGTGGTCTACAGACTTATCTGCTTTGAGGCATGCGGGATCTTCCTTGACCAGGGATTGAATTTGTGTCCCCTCACTGGCAGACAGATTCTTAATCACTGTACCACCAAGTTCAGTTTAGTCCAGTCGCTCAGTCCTGTCCGACTCTTTTGTGACCCCAAGGACTACAGCACATCAGACTTCCCTGTTCTTCACCATCTCCCAGAACTTACTCAAACTCATGTCCATTGAGTGACTTATGCCATCCAATCATCTCATCCTCTGTTGTTCCCTTCTCCTCCTGCCTTCAATCTTTCCCAGGATCAGGGCCTTTTCTAATGAGTCATTTCTTTGCATCAGATGGCCAAAGTATTGGAGTTTTGCTTCAGCATGAGTCCTTCCAATGAATATTCAGGACTGATTTCCTTTACAATTGACTGGTTTGATCTCCTTGTAGTCCAAGGGATTCTCAAGAGTCTTCTCCAACACCACAGTTCAAAAGCATCAATTCTTTGGTGCTCAGCTTTCTTTATAGTCCAACTCTCACATCCATATATGACTACTGGAAAAACCATAGCTTTGACTAGATGGACCTTTGTTGGCAAAGTAATGTCTCTGCTTTTTAATATGCTGTCTAGGTCGGTCATAGCTTTCCTTCCAAGGAGCAAGCGTCTTTTGATTTCATGGCTGCAGTCACCATCTGCAGTGATTTTGGAGCCCCCCCCCCCAAAAAAAAAATAAAGTCTGTCGCTGTTTCCATTGTTTCCCCATCTATTTGCCATGAAGTGATGGGACCGATGCCATGATTTTAGTTTTTCGAATGCTGAGTTTTAAGCCAACTCTTACACTCTCCTCTTTCACTTTCATTAAGAGGCTCTTTAGTTCTTGCTTTCTGCCTAAGGGTGGTCTCATTTGTGTATCTGAGGTTATTGATATTTCTCCTGGCAATCTTGATTCTAGCTTGTGCTTCATCCAACCTGGCATTTCTTATGATGTACTCTGCATATAAGTTAAATAAGCAGGGTGACAATATACAGCCTTGACGTACTCCTTTCCCAGTTTGGAACCAGTCTGTTACATGTCCGGTTCTAACTGTTGCTTCTTGACCTGCATACAGATTTCTCAGGAGCCAGTCCCTTAATGTTATTTTGATAATTTGGAATTAACGTTACTCAAGAAATGGCCAATGCTAGAGGGACTCTTTGACTCTCTGTATCCCTAGGAGCAGGAAATAATCTCTCACAGGAAAGGTGCACTCCCTGCATCTGGAGGTAAAAGGACACCCTCTGGCCAGAGACAGGGAATTCAGGCAAGAAGCCTAGTTAAACAAATCTTGTTACTTTAATTTGCTACCCCAAACCTAAACTGTTTAGATTCTTCACTAATTGAGCACCCAAAACTGAGTTTCTCTGTCTTGTCAATTTTTCACAAATTTATTGCTTCTTTGTCTAAAATTATAAACTGCCTGCTTTGCCACTTCCTAGGTCCCATTTCTATGAGACCTCCCTCTGTTTCAATTAAAATTTAGGTTGTTTTTTTTTCTCCTGTTATGGCACCCCACTCCAGTACTCTTGCCTGAAAATCCCATGGACGGAGGAGCCTGGTAGGCTGCAGTCCATGGGGTCGTTAAGAGTCAGATAGGACTGAGCGAATTCACTTTCACTTTCACTTTCATGCATTGGAGAAGGAAATGGCAACCCACTCCAGTGTTCTTGCCTGGAGAATCCCAGGGACGGGGGAGCCTGGTGGGCTGCCGTCTATGGGGTCACACAGAGTTGGACACGACTAAGTGACTTAGCAGCAGTAACCTGTATTGTGTCAATTTCATCATTAGTCCACCAGTAAGAACTCAAAATAGTTTACCTGTCCTAAAAATTTCCCCCTTCTTGACAAGGGCTGTACAGGGCATGGTAAGAAGTTTGGATTCTATCCCAAGTACAATGAAAAGCTAATATAAGGTTTAAAAGTACACGAAGAGCATGATCTGTTCTGTTCTTAAAAAGTGCCTTCCCTCTGCTAAGCAAAAGAGATAGGAATGGAAAAGAACAGAAGTAGAGAAACCTGTTAAGGAGGTTATTAAGGACAGTTATTCAGGGTGGAGATAAAAGACACTTGGACTACAGTGGTAGGCAGAAGTGATAAAACCAACAGGTCTGCATTGGTCAAGGAGAACAAAGGAATCAAAGGTCTGGTTAGAACCACGTGTCTAAACCAGAAAGATCAGGGTGGAGGTAAGG
This sequence comes from Bos grunniens, assembly GCF_055505025.1. NCBI lineage: Eukaryota > Metazoa > Chordata > Mammalia > Artiodactyla > Bovidae > Bos > Bos grunniens. Next base: position 14,358,609 of record NC_141190.1, read on the forward strand.
GGGGTTAGGGTGAAGAGTTTCATTTTGGATAGGTTCATTTAGGTGCTGGTGAGCCATCTAAGAGGAGATATCAGTAGACAACTGGCTATGCAAGATAAGATGACCATTCATCTAAGCTGTGAAAGTGAAAGTGAAGTCGCTAAGTCGTTCCCGACTCTTTGCGACCCCATGGATAGTAGCCTGCACCCAAGCTCCTCCGTCCATGGGATTTTCAAGGCAAGAGTACTGGAGTGGGTTGCCATTTCCTTCTCCAGGTAATCTTCCTAACCCAGGGATCGAACCCAGGTCTCTCACATTGTAGACAGACGCTTTACCGTCTGAGCCACCAGGAAAGGCTAAGCTGTAGATGTGTTGATTCCTTGGGGGAAGAAGGTAGGTTAATAAGCAGAGGAACACTTTAGGAGGCCTGCGAAATTTCCACCCCATCTGGCCATCATCACATCATCACTTCGGAAACTACAAAGATATCTAGGTTCCTGTGGGCTAAGGACGGTCCCAAACCGAAGTTCCCAGAGCCGAGTATAGCACAGGCCCATGATTCTTATTTCCTAGGTCTGCGACCCACATCTAATCTGGTCGAGTAACCGTAAACACTGCCAAAACGCTCTAAATACTCCTACGGAAGCCTGCGGTCACTGAGCGGCTGAGGAGCCAGGTAGCGTTGCCTGCCGGGAGTTGTAGGCTGACGGCCGTGGGCGTTTGCGCAACCTCCTTGAGATGCCTGCGGGATGCTGCGCCACGTGGATTGAGCCTGCAACAGCTACTGCAGGACAGTGGTTGGAAAACGCAAATCTGACCTTGCTTTCTTGCTTGGAATCATTTGGCGAGGACGAGTTCTCATCAATCAAAGAATAAATTCATAGTCCTAAAGTAACATTCAGTGTCTTTTCGAACCCGGGTCTCCTGCATTGTGGGCAGACGCTTTACTATCTGAGCTACCAGGGAAGCCCTTTTTAGTCTTAACATTTCCTAATTATTCTTCAAGACGATTCTGGACGCTTCCTCCGAGAAAGGGGCTTGCTTTGGACCTCTCTTTTCTGTGCTTCCACAGCACTGTCTTACAATTCTCTAATTTCATTTACAATAACCGCTAGGTTTCCCCAGCGCTTACAGGGTGTTTCTAGTCTGAACTATTTACCCTCACCAGTGAGACAGTTGCTATCAGTCCCATTCTGCAGATGAGGAAACTCTGGCCTAGAGACGTTTTGTAATTTGAGCAAGACCACGTCGACGTGTGACATTACTCACGGGGAGTCTCCCACAAGACTACACGTTCCAGGGTGGCACCTTCGGACCAGCTATTTACTTTCCCGCGGGCCACGCCCCAGGGGCGGGGGTCTGGTGACGACACCGCGTCCCATGGTGCTTTGCGCCCCAGCGCTGCCATTGGCCCGGCCGGTCGGCTCCTTTTTCAAATTGAGGCGCCGAGTCGTTGCTCGGTTTCCTGGGCTTCGGGCGGAGACTAGGTTTGTGATTCCAAGGCTCGGACTGGTGCGGGGCAGACGGCGCGGCCAGTCACGGTGGCCGTGACTGGTGGGTAGCAGTTTCCGCGGGCACGCCAGCACCCGGCAGGGGAGGAGGGCACCTAGGTCCGCGCCGGCCGCCGAGCCGCTCCACGCCCCACGGCGAGTCCGTGACCCGGCCTTCTTAGGGGACAGTCATGGCGTCTCAGCCGAATTCATCTGCGAAGAAGAAAGATGAAAAGGGGAAGAACATCCAGGTGGTGGTGCGATGCAGGTAGGGCGAGCTTGCAGGGTTTCGAGCCCTGGGCTTTGCTGCCGGGCTCCTTCCTGCGCGGGCCGAGAAGAGGGATTTTGTTGGCTATTTTCTGAAGGAACCAGACCTTCCTGTTTCTTAGTTTCCTGCGTTCTGTTCGAGAAAATGACACCAGGTTACTGTGAGGAGTAAATTAGTATTTTGTTTTGTTTTTTCCAGAAGAAAGGATATTTGTATCTGAGTTTATAGTTTAAACTGCTATTGAGGAGAAGTTCGTCGCTGTTCTTTAGTGAAATGTGTTTTTTTAAAAAATACTGTCGACAAAGATTTAGGTGTCATTCTGTATGCCACTCCTTGCAGTTGATCAGTTTGGAAACGACTGCACACCTACTAAACAGATGTTTTAGCATTTAAGTTGTTATTATCATCCTGTCCATCATCTCTAAAAAAGTAATCATTTACCTCTTCACTTTGTTCTAGAAGTAATATTTTCTTAATCCTTAGTAAAAAAATAAACATCTTTGTTTTTAAAATTGAAGTTGTAGAATGAGTTTATGTTTTAAAAAATCAAGGAGACAACTAAAGTTGTGCTACATTTTCCAGTGGGTGGGTGAAGGTGTTCAGCTCTCTCCTGATTAGTTTATGCATCATTTCCCAGAAGGAAATGGCAACGCACTCCAGTATTCTTGGCTGGAGAATCCCATGGACGGAGGAGCCTGGTAGGCTACAGTCCATGGGGTCGCAAAGAGTCGGACATGACTGAGCGACTTCACTTCACTTCAGGAGAGGAAGAACATACTTGTACAATCTATTGCTTAACCAAATATTGGATTGATTTGGCTTTTTAGACACCCTACACAGTTTGCTGGTATATGTGTATTTTGTGTGTCTATTTTTGTTGCTGTGATATTAAAAACTCTACCAACTCTCAGAAACTATTTTGTAAATCCAAACGTATTCTAAAATTAAAAGGTTATTTTAAAAGTGTATTAACAGACTTTCTTAGGTTATTGCCCACACAGCTTTGGTGGCTTGAGTTGTATGTATCAAAGGTAATAGCTAACTCTAAAGTAGGTGCCTGACAAGACACTTGGTGGTAACCCAAAGTCTAGCCAATTACCAATTGCATTCTCGGGCCTCTGTTAATAGTTACTTGTCTTGAAGATTAAAAAAACCAGCCCATATTCCAATACAAATTTTTATATGATTTTGATCATTTAATTAAGTCAGGCAGTATTACCTTTTCTATGTGGCTTTATTTTCTTTAATTTCATTTTTATTGTGAGTTAAAAAATAGGTCAGACCTATAAAAAAATATAACGAATATAACAAGCATCTTTGTTTAGAAACAGAAGAATCATTACAGCTAGAATCCCACTGTATCCCTCCACATCCCTTTCTTCTACCTTAAGAGTTGAACATTATCCTGAATTTCATGTTTATTACCTCCATACATTTAAAGCCTTAACTTAAAAGAGATTTATTTTATTGTTAATGAAAAGTGCTTAGTGTCCAATGTTTACAATAACTTCAGTATAAAGAGATGTTTTTCTCTTCAAATTAGCCTTTTCTTTTTCAAATAGCCCTCCTACTGCAAAGATTTCTGTTCTTGGTGTGGTGGTGGTGTGTGTGTGTGTGCTCAATTGTGTCCGAATCTTTGTGACCCCATTGTCTGTAGCCCACCAGGCTCCGCTTTTCATGGGATTTCCAAGGCTAGAATACTGGAGTGGGTTGCCATTTCCTTCTCCAGGGGATCTTCCTGACCCAGAGATTGAACCTGTGTCTCTGCCGTCTTTTACCACTGCTCCACCTAGGAAGCCCAATGTGTCCTTCAGTTCAGTTCAGTTCAGTCGCTCAGTCGTGTCTGACTTTGCCACCCCATGAATTGCAGCACGCCAGGTCTCCCTGTCCATCACCAACTCCCGGAGTTCACTCAAACTCACGTCCATCGAGTCAGTGATGCCATCCAGCCATCTCATCCTCTGTCATCCCCTTTTCCTCCTGCCCCCAATCCCTCCCAGCATCAGAGTCTTTTCCAATGAGTCAACTCTTCACATGAGGTGGCCAAAGGACTGGAGTTTCAGCTTTAGCATCATTCCTTCCAAAGAAATCCCAGGGCTGATCTCTTTCAGAATGGACTGGTTGGATCTCCTTGCAATCCAAGGGGCTCTCAAGAGTCTTCTCCAACACCACAGTTCAAAAGCATCAATTTTTTGGTGCTCAGCTGTCTTCACAGTCCAACTCTCACATCCATACATGACTACTGGAAAAACCATAGCCTTGACTAGACGGACCTTTGTTGGCAAAGTAATGTCTCTGCTTTTGAATATGCTATCTAGGTTGGTCATAACTTTCCTTCCAAGGAGCAAGCGTCTTTTAATTTCATGGCTGCAGTCACCATCTACAGTGATTTTGGAGCCCCCAAAAGTAAAGTCTGACACTGTTTCCACTGTTTCCCCATCTATTTCCCATGAAGTGGTGGGACCAGATGCCATGATCCTCGTTTTCTGAATGTTGAGCTTTAAGCCAACTTTTTCACTCTCCTCTTTCACCTTCATCAAGAGGCTTTTTAGTTCGTCTTCACTTTCTGCCATAAGGGTGGTGTCATCTGCGTATCTGACGTTATTGATATTTCTCCCAGCAATCTTCATTCCATCTTGTGCTTCTTCCAGCCCAGCGTTTCTCATGATGTACTCTGAATATAAGTTAAATAAGCAGGGTGACAATATACAGCCTTGACGTACTCCTTTTCCTATTTGGAACCAGTCTGTTGTTCCATGTCCAGTTCTAACTGTCGCTTCCTGACCTGCATACAGGTTTCTCAAGAGGCAGATCAGGTGGTCTGGTATGCTCATCTCTTTTAGAATTTTCCACAGTTTATTGTGATCCACACAGTCAAAGGCTTTGGCATAGTCAATAAAGCAGAAATAGATGTTTTTCTGGAACTCCCTTGCTTTTTCTATGATCCAGCGGATGTTGGCAATTTGATCTCTGGTTCCTCTGCCTTTTCTAAAACCAGCTTGAACATCTGGAAGTTCACGGTTCACGTATTGCTGAAGCCTGGCTTGGAGAATTTTGAGCATTACTTTACTAGCGTGTGAGATGAGTGCAATTGTGCAGTTGGTAGTTTGAGCATTCTTTGGCATTGCCTTTCTTTGGGATTGGAATGAAAACTGACCTTTTCCAGTCCTGTGGCTACTGCTGAGTTTTCCAAACGTGCTGGCATATTGAGTGCAGCACTTTCACAGCATCATCTTTCAGGATTTGAAATAGCTCAACTGGAATTCCATCACCTCCACTAGCTTTGTTCATAATGATGCTTCCTAAGGCCCACTTGACTTCACATTCCAGGATATCTGGCTCTAGGTGAGTGATCACACCATCGGGATTATCTGGGTCATGAAGATCTTTTTTGTACAGTTGTTCTGTGTATTCTTGCCACCTCTTCTTAATCTCTTCTCCTTCTGTTAGATCCATACCATTTCTGTCCTTTATCGAGCCCATGTTTGCATGAAATGTTCCCTTGGGATCTCTAATTCTCTTGAAGAGATCTCTAGTCTTTCCCATTCTGTTGTTTTACTCTGTTTCTTTGCATGTGTCCTTAAACTTTACTAAATAAACAACTTATGCCCTTGAAGGTTATTAAATCTTTTCTCAAAGGGCCCACATAGTAAATATTTTAGGCTTTTCAGATTACATGTGGTTTCTGTCACGTAATCTTGTCTGATTTTTTTTTTCTCCCCAGTTTTAAACTTTTAATGGCAACAGTTTGTAATAACCTAAGAGATCAGCCTAAGGGGTTCCCTAGTAGCTCAGTTGGTAAAGAATCTGCCTACAATGCAGGAGACCTGGGTTTGATCCCTGGGTCTGGAAGATCCTCTGGAGAAGGAAATGGCAACCCATTCCAGTATTCTTGCCTGGAGAATCTCATGGACAGAGCAGCCTGGCAGGCTATAGTCTATGGGGTCACAAGAGTTGGACACAACTTAGCAACTAAACCACCAAGAGATCAGCAAATTTTTAAGAGAGATGACTTCAGTTTTTGATTACAATGAATGCAATCTTTGTGATAACCTAAGAAATCAGCAAAATTTTGAGAGATGACTTCATTTTTTGATTATAATGAATACAATCTTTATGATGTTCTTTACTTGTACAGTAGCTATATGAATATTTATGGAGTGAATGAATGAATTTAGTGGACAGGACTTTTTTTTTTAATCTTCAGTCTGTCTTACCATTTTAGTTGTTTGAATTTTAATATGACTGTAGTGAAAGCATTAGTGTTAGTCGCTTAGTTGTGTATGACTCTTTGCGACTGCATAGACTATAGCCCGCCAGGCTCCTCTGTTCATGGAAATCTCCAGGCAAGAATACTCGAGTGAGTAGCCATTCCCTTCTTCAGGGTATCTTCCCCACCCAGAAATTGAACCCGGGTCTCCTGCATTGCAGGCAGATTCTTTACTGTCTGGACCACCAGGGAAGGCCAAGTACAATTGATGGTTTTGCTAGTGTCATCAGCAGCAACCTTGCAATTTCTAATTAAAGAAGTCTGGATAGGAAAATAGTTGGTTGACAGTACTCTTTATTGCAGCTATAAACAGTCCCTAAAGCTCCTTTGTGGGAGCTTTGATAACTTTTAGGAATGTGTGATTTGTGGGAATTTCTACTACTTTGCCCAAATAACTTGAATGGTATTCATTTGGTAACTTAATCACACATCCTGACGAGAGATTAGACCAATTGGAAAAGCTTTAACCACAGGAGAGCAGTTATGGATACTGTGACTTTTGTGCATTGTTAGGTTTCAGTACATTTAACAAATGATAATATGACAAGATATTACTTGGAAGTTACTGAGTTAGATTTCTCAGGATCACAAATGTGGTTTTCAAACATGGGGGTGGGGCATGACAGGGACATTGAGGTATCCTTAACATAAACAGCAGTTTGGTTAGTCTAGTGATGAGGGGAAAGATAACTTCCTATTTGGCATTTCCTGTCACAGTATGTGATAATGAATGGGAAAAGTGAACTCAGGGCAAGAGTACCTCTCCCTTTGGCTCAGATTTGTGCTCAGTATCTTACGGATGCTACTCTGTGGACTGTGGTTCTTTTTAGCTTTCGTTTTCGTTCCCCTAGGGATGACATTTATTAAGCAGTGTAGTATAACAGATATTATTAATATTTGAGTGTCTGCTAAGCAGAGTAGTAGATGCTGGGGAAACAGTAAATTACATAGGACTTGTTTCCCTACATTTTGAGGTTGGTACTATTATCAACCTTTTAATTTTCAAATGAGGAGACAGGCACAAAGGGCTCCATTGCCCAGGCAGACTGGATGAAGAGTCCTCATTCTACTGAAATGCCTAAGGAGGCATTTATCTTATTTTACTTCACATGGAGTCTTTCCCATCACACCTCCTCTATCCTGCTCTGTCCTAATCAAGGCCCCATTAAGTTTCTGCTGTAAGTTCCTACAGCACCTTTTACTTCCCCTTACTAAACATCATCTCTCTTATAATCACTTGTTTTATGTTCCCCACTAGACCTCAGTGTCTTGAGGACAGATTGAATTAACACATGTGAAATACTTGGAACAGTGAGTACCTGGCACGTAGTAAGCGCTCTATGTATTAGTCATTATTTTAATATATTTTTAATTTTGTGCCACTTATCCCTTGGCAGGTTAATATTTTGGATGCAAATTTGGCATGTTCTTTCTAATACATCATAACCTAACTTGGCCGGATTCTAGGAACATTGGAAATAGAATTCTGAAAAATAAGTTTCACCTTTTTTACAAATTAATTCTCTTAGCATCTACTCCAAGAAACTGTCAGAATTGTATATATCTTTCAAAACTTTTTAAACTAATTTTATTTCTGGCAATTGAAACCCTTAAAATTCTGCTGTCTGCTTTAGCAGTGTCATTTAGGCCCCATTTAATCTCTGTCACCAACAGTGTGGTTAAAACTTCCCATTGTTCTTGTCTGAGATATTAACAAAAATGTCATCAGTAACCTGATAACTAAGAGTTCTTAATTCTTAAGTGAACTTAACTTACAAAACAGACTCACAGACTTAGAGAACAAACTTAGGGTTGCTGGGGAGAAGGGATAGTTCGGGAGTTGGGGATTGACATGGACTCACTGCTATATTTAAAATGGATAAGCACAAGAACATAGAACTCTGCTTACTGTTAAGTGGCAGCCTGGATAGGAGAGGAGTTTGGGGGAGAATGGATACATTTATATGTATGGCTGCGGAGAAGGCGATGGCACCCCACTCCAGTACTCTTGCCTGGAAAATCCCATGGATGGAGGAGCCTGGTGGGCTGCCGTCTATAGGGTCACATAGAGTCGGACACGACTGAAGCGACTTAGCAGCATACGTATGGCTGAGTCCCTTAGCTGTTGACCTGAAACTATAACAACAGTTTTAATTGGTTATATATACCCCAATACAAAATAAAAAGTTTTAAAAAAAAGAGTTCTTGAATAACCTTGTATGTTTCATTTTACAGACCATTTAATTTGGCAGAGCGGAAAGCTAATGCCCATTCGGTAGTAGAATGTGATCATGTGCGGAAAGAAGTTAGTGTTCGAACTGGAGGACTGGCGGACAAAAGCTCAAGGAAAACATACACTTTTGATATGGTACTTACTTCCTAAAGTGCTGCTACTTCTTATTATCCACTAATGTAAAATTATCCTAGTACGTATATTTTCTGTAGGTTCTGATGTAGTTAGAAATTGCAGTTGATCCTTTGAGTTGTCAAATGGTTTCTAGTGGGCTGGATAAGTTAATATATTAAATTAAGGTAATTTTGAAGTTTTTTTTTTTTTTAAGAAATGCCTTTTGTTTTTTGGCTAGGTTTTTGGAGCAAATACTAAACAAATTGATGTTTACCGAAGTGTTGTTTGTCCAATTCTGGATGAAGTTATTATGGGCTATAATTGCACTATTTTTGCGTGAGTTAAACACTTTTCAAATTGATGAAAAGTTTTAGATGCATGTAATCATTTTTTTTTGTTTAACACTTCTGTTAATTTTGACAGATATGGCCAAACCGGCACTGGAAAAACCTTTACAATGGAAGGTGAAAGGTCCCCTAATGAAGAGTATACTTGGGAGGAGGTATTTATTGTTTATATCAGACTTTTGTCTCTAAAGTGGCTCAAGTGCAGCAGAATAAAACTTGGTTGGACGCCTCTGTCTGAAATAGATCAGAGTACCATGTCAAACATGAATTTAGGATAAACTACTAGTATAATGATATTAAAGTATATGTAATGGCTTCTGTTTAAGAAATATAAAGTCTTACTGGGAGAGAGGAGCAATACATATGGTACAGTTAGATGATGAGAGAAGTGTCTCTTTGGGACAGAGAGTTGGAGCAGACTATTGTGGGAAAGTGGAATGTGAGTAGGACTTGAAGAGGAAGGCTTTGCAGTGAGGGAGTGAGTCTTGTAAAGTTAGCACAACCATGGGAGCAGTATGGTACTTTATTAATGATGACTTTGAGTATAAAATTAAGATCACTGTATTGCTGAAGATTATAGAAAGCACATAGTACATTTCACAAACAAATGTGTTTAAACCTAAATGAGTTTAATGACTAATATTTTCCAAATTACCAACATTTAGGTAGATCCTTTCTTCTAGTGGTTGGGGCATTAACTTACTTTATGCATGGGTAATAGTGTTATGGAATTGTAATCATAGAAAATATGGACTAGGCTTAAAGCACAGTTTCAAAATTTAGAGTCATAAGTTTTATTAAGGATAATTAGACATTTGAGAAACAACTTTGTTTTATGTCGGAATTAGGGAATACTGTTAGATGAGCCACTTTTCTGATTAAAAGAATGGTTCTATGTTCTCATGAGAAAAATTGGAGAGGATGATTGAACTTGGCTTTATAAGGAACTTGATTCAGTTGGTTTCTGTATAATGCTCAGGCATGAAATAGCTGACTGGAATGACAGATTTGTGGAAGGTGTAAGGAAGAATAATTGGTATTGAACAGATTGTTGTAAATGGCTTGTAAATGATTTGGCTTCTCTAACATTAGGTTAGTTTTTTGATTTTTTTTTTAAACCTGTTTTGACATATTTATGTTTAAATATGCTATAAAGGAGGCCCTTGTTATATGTGTGTTTTAACTATTGCAGTAAATGGTATTCTTTAAGTCTTTATTAATATTATAATTTCAGGATCCTTTAGCTGGTATAATTCCACGTACTCTTCATCAAATTTTTGAGAAACTTACTGATAACGGTACTGAATTTTCAGTGAAAGTGTCGCTGTTGGAAATCTATAATGAAGAGCTCTTTGATCTCCTTAATCCATCTTCTGATGTTTCTGAGAGACTGCAGATGTTTGATGATCCCCGTAACAAGGTGACTTGAGTCTTTGACAATGAAATGTCTCCAAATGTTAATGTGTGATATTTTGAGAAATACATATATATATATATATGTTTTTTTTCTTTTTAACCAATTTAATGGGTGCTCTTCTGATATTTGGTCAGAGGGGAGTGATAATCAAAGGTTTAGAGGAAATCACAGTACACAACAAGGATGAAGTCTATCAAATTTTGGAGAAGGGGGCAGCAAAAAGGACAACCGCAGCAACTCTGATGAACGCCTACTCTAGGTAAGAAAGCCCTTGTTTCCCCCGCTGCTCCATTTTGTTTTCAAGAAGAATATCCAAACTTGGGAAATCACATTGGGGCATGTCAAGTATGTGAGCCACACAGCTAGATCGTGTGCTGGATTGCTTGCCTTAGCGATTGGCTTGAGGTTTATAAGGAGAGCACCAGTGTTGGGAGAATGTTGAAAGGAGGACAAAGACAAGTTAAACTTGCGCAGAATTATTGTTTTTTTAAGTAGAAGATTTCTTTTCCCAAATGAAATTATACATGGGAGCCCTGATTAAAATGTGGCTGGGGTAGTTGATTTGGCAGTGGGATACTCAGGGGCTTACTTCTTCAGCCTTCAGGAGATTTGCCCTGAGTACTTTTCTGGAGCCCCTAAGGATACTTAGAATACAGTTTGAAAATCCCTTTTTTGAGTAAAGATTAGAAGAAAACCAAATGGCCTGTTTTTTTTCCCCCCAGCTTAATCAAGGTATAAATGACAAAATTTTATATATTTAGGTTGTACAACATGACTTCTTTCTTCTCAAATGGCTTCACTTTAATGTAGGAAGACATATAATCACTAATAGAATACACATGATCACTAATACAGGTTTTCAAGGGGAGAAAGAGGCATATTTGATAGTATCCCTTATGAGATGAATCCCAGACTCTACAAATGCACTTTACCAAATCAGAGGTGATTTTTTTTTTTTCCCTCATCTTTGAAGGAAATATCAGAATGTAATTGAAAGAGTTGTAGATTAGGAGTTAGGTATTTGTGCTTAGTTCCAGTTCTGCAGTTAACTAAATATGTTACTTTAGGTAGTTAAACTTACTTGAATATCATTTTCCCTGAACTGCAAAATGACTTTGAGGTCTTGCTCTCTTATAGTTGCTGTCTTATAGTCGGACATTTCTACAATATGCTATAACAATTATAATATAGCTCTATATAAATATGTGTGTATTTAAAGAAAGAAGAAAAATAGCATAACATGAAAGTAATCAGTATCATGGAATTATGGGTTGTTTTATAATTTAAATTAAATTTCCTGTAATAGCTTTCCATTAAAAATGGAATTATAAACAAATCATAGAATGAAGTTTCCACTTGAATTAAATGTTTGCTTTATAACTTCATTTGATTTAGACTTTGGAAGAAGGAATTTAAGAAATTTTCTTTCTCTAAATACTTTTCTCTGAAATATAAAATTCCCATTATTCTGTAAATTTGAATAATTTAAAATTTCCTAATTTTCACTGAAGACTGCAGTAAAGATATCTTCTTATCAATGTATGTGATAAAGAAAAGAAACATGATTCAGTTTTCCAAAATCAGAATTGACTTTTATGCTTAATAGCATTAATCCTATTATCTTAAATTCAGTTCAGTTCAGTTCAGTTGCTCAGTCGTGTCCAACTCTTTGCGACCCCATGAATCGCAGCACTCCAGGCCTCCCTGTCCATCACCAACTCCCAGAGCTTACTCAAACTCATGTCCACTGAGTTGGTGATGCCATCCAGCCATCTCATCCTCTGTCGTCCCCTTCTCCTCCTGCCCCCAATCCCTCCCAGCATCAGGGTCTTTTCCAATGAGTCAACTCTTCACATGAGGTGGCCAAAGTATTGGAATTTCAGCTTCAGCATCAGTCCCTCCAGTGAACACCCAGGACTGATCTCCTGGGCAAATAATGGTAGGAAAACATGAGATTAATTTTATAATTCAAATCTATAGTTTATATTTTTCCCTCTGTCCCTCCCTTTTTCTGTTATTTAAAATAACTTAAATAATTTTTTAAAAATGATACTTATAAAATTTTCCAAGTCACATGAAAAGTACAAATGAGAAAATTAGAAATTACTATATTCCAACCATCAATGACATTAACAAACATAATGTTCTTCATCAGATATTGATACAGAAAGGAATGCTGTCTTTGGTTGTCTGTATTGTTTTTTATATCACTAAGATAAAAGTTGAGTGTCAGTATACAGCTTAAGAAGGACTTTGGAAAACCTTGTAGTCTAGCAGTGATTACTTGTGGTGTTTCAGTGAACACTGCTATTTACTGTTTGTGCTGTTCAGAGGAAGGACCTACCTGTCTCTGGTGACCTTCTTAAGGCAGAGCAATGTACTTTTAGGACAGTTGACACTGAGGGGGAGTGATCTGGTGGCTTGCCTGATGCTGTTTGAGTTTAAGGTAATGATATTTCAAGTGGTTCTTAGATCAGTTGCAAGCCATCTCTTCTGACACACCAGGCAGCTGTTCAAACATTATTCCACATCCAGCTTTCAGAGGTGCCTGAGGATTCTAAGTCATTTAAGCTGTTTTCAGGTAGCTTATTATTGGTTTCCTCTATGCAGGCAGCAGGAGGAAGAAAGCCAAAACCTAGCATCATTCTATCTATCCACTGTCTTCCAAAATCTTACTGATATCCTGTCTGATACTATCTTTCTCTACCCTGGTGGATTTAGATCTTTCTTTGCTGTTTTCATTATGTTACAGAAAGAAATAATGTTTTGCATTATAATGATTGGGCAACTTGGTCTTGTTTTCTAGTCGATCCCACTCAGTTTTCTCTGTTACAATACATATGAAAGAAACTACAGTTGATGGAGAGGAGCTTGTTAAAATTGGAAAGTTGAACTTGGTAAGCATCAACTGTAATACCACTGTTCATTCTGTCAGGTTTTTTTTTTTTGTAGTTTTATTGAGGTATAACTGACAAATAAAATTATGTATTTAAAATGTACAATGTAGCAAGATATCCTTTCTCATGCTGAATAATATTCGAGTGTGTGTGTGTGTGTGTGTGTGCGTGTGCATGCACATCATGTCACATCTTTATTCATTCGTCAGTGGGTACCTAGGCTGTTTCCATACCTTGTTATCATTAACAGTGCAGTGAACGTGGGAGTGCAGACATTTCTTTGAGAGAATGATTTTCATTTTCTTTGCATACATACCCAGAAGTGGGATTGCTAGGTCAAATGGTAGTTCTATTCCACTGTTTCTTCTTTATCACCTCATAGAGCAGTTTGAAAATTGTGTATTTAGAGACAGTACTTTTGTAGTCACTGGGTTATTGGTTTTGTAGTGGGTTGTTACTTATAGAAAATTATTTTACTGGCTATTTAATATCTTTATGTACAATATGAGAATGAAAGTCTTCTATTCCAAATCCATAGACTGAGGACTTATTTTTATTTTTAAAATTCAAGGTTGATCTTGCAGGCAGTGAGAACATTGGCCGTTCTGGAGCAGTTGACAAGAGAGCTCGGGAAGCTGGAAATATCAATCAGTCCCTGTTGACTCTGGGAAGGGTTATTACTGCTCTTGTAGAAAGAACACCTCATGTTCCTTATCGAGAATCTAAACTGACTAGAATCCTCCAGGACTCTCTTGGGGGACGTACAAGAACATCTATCATTGCAACAGTTTCTCCTGCATCTCTCAATCTGGAGGTAAGGTCTTAACTATCACTTTTTTTGGCTGTGCTGCGTGGTTTGTGGGATCTTCGTTTTCAACAAGGGATTGAACCTGGGCCCTCAGCAGTGAAAATTTGGAGTCCTAAACACTAGACTGCCAGAGAATTCCCTAACTATCATGTGTAATATTTTTAAGAGTTCACTAATTAGCTTCATTCATTCTATACTACAGTAAAAATAATCTAGACATTGTATGTGGTGGACACATAGAGGAGAACACCACTGAAAAATTGTCTTTCTCCTTCCTGGCAGTTTTCAATCTTAAAAAGCTAGTTACTTAGTTGTATTTTTCCCGTCTTCAAAGATAATTGCTGTGGTCATTAACAGTGGATGGTTTAATTGAGGCCTTAGAAGTGGGTTAAGCGAATACTAGTGCTTTAGAGGCTGCTTAGAGATCACTAAAGATGGGGCTGGATGTGGGGGTACAGGTAGGAAAACCAAAAGAAAGAACAAAGATGGTAAAATCTACTTTAATTTTACTGGATTATCCTCTTTAAATGGAATTAGAAAAGCTTTTATAAAGTCTCTTAATTCCTCTTTCATTTTAAAAACTATTTTTGTTGAGAAATGATTTGTATACTATAAAATTCATCCATTGAAAGTATATAATTAGGTGATTGTACTATATTCATTGAGCTATGCAACTGTCACCAAAATCTAAACATTTTTATCCTAGAAGGAAACTCTGTAACCTATTAGCAGTCACTCCCCATCAGTTTCCATTTCTAGCCCTAGGTCACTATTAATCTACTTTCTTTCATCTATGCCTTTGCGTATTCTGAATATTTTATATAAATGGAATCACACCATAAGTGTTCTTTTGTGACTGGCTTCTTTCACTTAGCATAATGTTTTCAATGTTCATGTTGCAGCATCAGAACTCATTCCTTTTTGTGGGTGAATAATATGGATATAGGACATTTTGTTTATTCATCAGTTGATGAAATTCATTGAGGTTTTTTTTTTTAATAGAGCTTAAGACTAAAGCAAAAAATTATTAGATTAAATTATAGTAAAGTTAAAGACCCTGAACCTTGAGGAGTAAAAAATAAGGATGTTTTAAACAGTCCTCTGTCTTATTTATTTACTTAATTGGAGTATAGTTGCTTCAAGAACATTCCTTGTTTTTAAAGGTTGGGTATAGTAGTATTACTGGGTAAATGTTTATATTAGATATAACCAAAAGTTATTATGTTATTGTATAGTACATTTTAGGTAACAGAACTACTTTATTCTCATATCTTCAGTAATTGGCCTTTTCTTTTCATCACAGGAAACTCTGAGTACACTGGAATATGCTCATAGAGCAAAGAACATACTCAATAAGCCTGAGGTTAACCAGAAACTCACCAAGAAAGCTCTGATAAAGGTAATTGTGAATTTTAATGGAGTAATATAAATTTGTTTGACAAATGTGAAAATGAGGAACTGAAATAGATAATTGTTTTTAAAAATTTATTAAATTGCCTTTGATAAGGCTTTTCATTTAATGGGTTGAATTAAATGCCCTGTGTGTTAAAATGCTTTTTCTAATACTAATAGATGACCTTACAAGCTCTATCCAGTCAGTAAAATTTAAGTGTATAATGGTACTTCAGTGCAGTTTTAATTAGCATTTCCTTAATAGTGATAGTCAGCATCTTTTCACATGCTTATTATCCATATGTATATCTTCGTTTGTGAAATATCTATTTAAATTGCCAGTTTTTAATTGGGTTGTCTTTTTATGAAGTTGTAAAGGATTGTTCATATTTTATACATACTATCCTTTATGAAATAATTTGTAAATATTTCCTCCCAATCTGGCTTGTCTTTTCCTTTTATTGGTAGTGGTTTTTTTTTTTTGTTTCTATTGAGACAACTATAGATTCACATGCAGTTGAAAGAAGTAATACAGAGAGATCCTTTATACATTTTATCAAACTATACAGTAATCACTGTAGGGACACCGTTAATAGCAATTCATTGGTCTTATTCCTCAATTTTCCTGGTAATCATGTGTGTGTGTTTAGTTAGTTCTATACAGTTTTGTTATGTGTAGGTTCATGGAGCCACTACCACAGTCAAGGTCCTGAACAGTCCCATCTCAGCAAGGATTCCTCATTGCCCTTTTATAATCACTTCCTTCCCACTCTGACCTCACACCCTGATCTTTGTTATCCAATGATCTGTTCTCTTTCTAAACCTTTGTCATTTTAAGAGTGTTATTGAATGGAATCATGCAGTATGTAAACTTTGGGGATTGCTTTTATCACTCAGCATAATTCTCTGGAGGTTAACCTGAGTGGTGCATATCAATAGATCTTTACTTTTTAATGCTGAGGAATATTCCTTGGTATGTATATACCACCCACCTGCAGTGCAGAAGACCCCAGTTCAATTCATGGGTCAGGAAAGTCCCCTGGAGAAGGAATAGGCTACCTACTCCAGTATTCTTGGGCTTCCCTGGTGGCTCAGACTAAAGAATTCACCTGAAATGTGGGAGACCTGGGTTCGATACCTGGGTTGGGAAGATCCCCTGGAGGAGGGCATGGCAACCTACTCCAGTATTCTTGCCTGGAGAATCCCCAAGGACAGAGGAGCCTGGTGGGCTACAGTCCATGGGGTAGCAAAGAGTCAGACACAACTGAGCGACTAAGCACAGCACAGCACTGCACATGTATACACCACACATAGTTTGTTGTCAGATTCACCTGTGAGAGACATAGGGGCTGATTTCAGTTTTTCACGGTTGAAAATAAAACTGCTTTGATCATATTTGTTAATAGTAATTTGTGTACATGTAAATTTTCATTTTTCTGAGAAAATTGCCCAAGAGTATAATTGTTGTGTTGTATGGTAATTGAATATAAGTTTTCTTTTTTTTTTTTTTAAGGAACTGCCAAGTTGTTTTCCAAAATAGCTGGGCTTTCTATTCTGTTGCATTGATTTATGTCTGTCCCTCACTAATAACACAGCTTTAATTACTGTAGCTTTATAATAACTCTTGGAATCAGACTGTTTAAAAGGAAGCTTATATGAGCAAACCTTTCTTGATAAAGGGTGTCAAAATTTTCAGGATCTGAGAAACACTACAGTGATTTTTATATTCATTATTTTTTAAAGGGATTTGATTTATGTCATACCTGAATGGTCTAGTGGTTTTCCCTACTTTCGTCAATTGAAGTCTGAATCTGGCAATAAGGAGTTCATGGTCTGAGCCACAGTCAGCTCCTGGTCTTGTTTTTGCTGACTGTATAGAACTTCTTCATCTTTGGCTGCAAAGAATATAATCAATCTGATGTCGGTGTTGACCATCTGGTGATGTCCATGTATAGAGTCTTCTCTTGTGTTGTTGGAAGAGGGTGTTTGTTATGACCAATGCATATTCTTGGCAAAACTCTATTAGTCTTTGCCCTGCTTCATTCCGTATTCCAAGGCCAAATTTGCCTGTTACTCCAGGTGTTTCTTGACTTCCTACTTTTGCATTCCAGTCCCCTATAATGAAAAGGACATCTTTTTTGGGTGTTAGTTCTAAAAGGTCTTGTAGGTCTTCATAGAACCGTTTAACTTCAGCTTCTTCAGTGTTACTGGTTGGGGCATAGACTTGGATTACTGTGATATTGAATGGTTTGCCTTGGAGACGAACAGAGATCATTCTGTCGTTTTTGAGATTGCATCCAAGTACTGCATTTTGGACTCTTGTTGACCATGATGGCCACTCCATTTCATCTGAGGGATTCCTGCCCGCAGTAGTAGATATAATGGTCATCTGAGTTAAATTCTCCCATTCTAGTCCATTTCAGTTTGCTGATTCCTAGAATGTTGACATTCACTCTTGGCATCTCCTGTTTGACCACTTGCAATTTGCCTTGATTCATGGACCTGACATTCCAGGTTCCTATGCAATATTGCTCTTTACAGCATCGGACCTTGCTTCTATCACCAGTCACATCCACAGCTGGGTATTGTTTTTGCTTTGGCTCCATCCCTTCATTCTTTCTGGAGTTATTTCTCCACTGATCTCCAGTAGCATATTGGGTACCTACTGACCTGGGGAGTTTCTCTTTCAGTATCCTATCATTTTGCCTTTTCATACTGTTCATGGGGTTCTCAAGGCAAGAATACTGAAGTGGTTTGCCATTCCCTTCTCCAGTGGACCACATTCTGTCAGATCTCTCCACCATGACCTGCCCATCTTGGGTTGCCCCACAGGCATGGCTTAGTTTCATTGAGTTAGACAAGACTGTGGTCCTAGTGTGATTAGATTGACTACTTTTCTGTGAGTATGGTTTAAGGGCCTAGATCTAGATAGATCTGATAGAGTGCCTGATGAGCTATTGAATGAGGTTCATGACAGACAGGGATCAAGACCATCCCCATGGAAAAGAAATGCAAAAAAGCTAAATGGCTGTCTGGGGAGGCCTTACAAATAGCTGTGAAAAGAAGAGAAGTGAAAAGCAAAGGAGAAAAGGAAAGATATAAACATCTGAATGCAGAGTTCCAAAGAACAGCAAGAAGAGATAAGAAAGCCTTCTTCAGCGATCAATGCAAAGAAATAGAAGAAAACAACAGAATGGGAAAGACTAGAGATCTCTTCAAGAAAATCAGAGATACCAAAGGAACATTTCATGCACAGATGGGCTCGATAAAGGACAGAAATGGTATGGACCTAACAGAAGCAGAAGATATTAAGAAGAGATGGCAAGAATACACAGAAGAACTGTACGAAAAAGATCTTCACGACCCAGATAATCACGATGGTATAATCACTGACCTAGAGCCAGACATCCTGGAATGTGAAGTCAAGTAGCCCTTAGAAAGCATCACTACGAACAAAGCTAGTGGAGGTGATGGCATTCCAATTGAGCTATTTCAAATCCTGAAAGATGATGCTGTGAAAGTGCTGCACTCAGTATGCCAGCAAATTTGGAAAACTCAACAGTGGCCACAGGACTGGAAAAGGTCAGTTTTCATTCCAGTCCCAAAGAAAGGCAATGCCAAAGAATGCTCAAATTACCGCACAATTGCACTCATCTCACACGCTAGTAAAGGAGTGCTCAGAATTCTCCAAGCCAGGCTTCAGCAATATGTGAACCGTGAACTTCCAGATGTTCAAGCTGGTTTTAGAAAAGGCAGAGGAACCAGAGATCAAATTGCCAACATCTGCTGGATCATGGAAAAAGCAAGAGAGTTCCAGAAAAACATCTATTTCTGCTTTATTGACTATGCCAAAGCCTTTGACTGTGTGGATCACAATAAACTGTGGAAAATTCTTCAAGAGATGGGAATACCAGATCACCTGACCTGCCTCTTGAGAAATTTGTATGCAGGTCAGGAAGCAACAGTTAGAACTGGACATGGAACAACAGGCTGGTTCCAAATAGGAAAAGGAGTACGTCAAGGCTGTATTTTGTCACCCTGTTTATTTAACCTATATGCAGAGTACATCATGAGAAACACTGGACTGGAAGAAACACAAGCTGGAATCAAGATTTCTGGGAGAAATATCAATAACCTCAGATATGCAGATGACACCACCCTTATGGCAGAAAGTGAAGAGGAACTAAAAAGCCTCTTGATGAAGGTGAAAGTGGAGAGTGAAAAAGTTGGCTTAAGGCTCAACATTCAGAAAACGAAGATCATGGCATCCAGTCCCATCACTTCATGGGAAATAGATGGGGAAACAGTGGAAACAGTGTCAGACTTTATTTTTCTGGGCTCCAAAATCACTGCAGATGGTGACTGCACCATGAAATTAAAAGACGCTTACTCCTTGGAAGGAAAGTTATGAACAACCTATGTAGTATATTAAAAAGAAGACCTTTGCCAACAAAGGTTCGTCTAGTCAAGGCTATGGTTTTTCCAGTGGTCGTGTATGGATGTGAGAGTTGGACTGTGAAGAAGGCTGAGCGCCGAAGAATTGATGCTTTTGAACTGTGGTATTGGAGAAGACTCTCGAGAGTCCCTTGGACTGCAAGGAGATCCAACCAGTCCATTCTAAAGGAGATCAGCCCTGGGATTTCTTTGGAAGGAATGATGCTAAGGCTGAAACTCCAGTACTTTGGCCACCTCATGTGAAGAGTTGACCCATTGGAAAAGACTCTGATGTTGGGAGGGATTAGGGGCAAGAGGAGAAGGGGACAACAGAGGATGAGATGGCTGGATGGCATCAGTGACTCGATGGACGTGAGTCTGGTGAACTCCGGGAGTTGGTGATGGACAGGGAGGCCTGGCGTGCTGCGATTCATGGGGTTGCAAAGAGTCGGACACGACTGAGCGACTGATCCGATCTGATCTGATTTTTTAAAGGCCATACTATTTTATCAGCATTCATTTTATTTTAGACACTTTAATTTTTGAACCCTGTTGCTATTATTAAATCTAAAAATATTTAACAGTAATTTATTATGATAAAATATTTAATCATTGTTTAAAATTCCCGTTGTTTCAGTGTAGACTTTTAATATTTTGTTTTAGGATCCAAATAAGGTTTGCCATAAATTAGTAGTTGGATTTTGAGGCTTGATAGAGTCAGGTTTTATCGTATTTATATATTTTTGGCCAAAATACTTGATAAGTGGTGGTATATTCTCCCACTTGGAAGCACATAATATCTGGGTCTTTCCCTTTTTTTGGTAAGGGATTGATTATATTGAAATGACCTGATCCACTAGTTCTTCTTTAAGGGTTGCAAAATAATAATAATTTTCGAATTGTTATTTCTTAGTTGACTGCTGGACTAACTCTGTAAAGAGGAATATTCCCTCAGCTCCCCAAGGCTATATTTCTTATAGGAAAGACAGGACAAATGCTTGATTCATTTCCTTTGACAGTTTGGAGAATAATGGATTGGTTTCCCAACTTTCTTAACATCATTATAAACTCATGGATTTAGAATATTTGTGCTAACAATTGTAGTTAACAACCTCACTGACATTCAAATTGTTCCTTCTCTGGCCATTGGGTACCCTTTCAGTGGGTTCTTTAGTCTTTTTTGTTGGCCTAAGCTTCCTTCGCTTCCTTCCTAATTTGTTTTACAAGATGTTCCAGGTTCATCTTGAATGTTTCTTGACCCAGTCCTGGAGTCAGACACTTCCCTAAGAAACCCTGGTTCCTTTTAGTGTGAAATGAGATTTGGAGACCAACCTGGCTACTGGGGGTTATTTTTTCTTCAGAAGCCTGTATTTTTATAATGAATGAAAGCTATTGACTTTATTCTAACCATATTAATATTGAATGAAAAGTAAGATTGTGACTTTTTAATCACATACTTTTATGCTTTAAAAAAGATAAGAGGGCTAACTTTGTTTTATTTATTATAAATCTTCCCCATACTGAATGAAAAAAAAGTGAAGTGCTAAACTGACACAACATTCTTCTTTCATAGGAATATACAGAAGAGATAGAGCGTCTGAAACGGGATCTTGCTGCAGCTCGTGAAAAAAATGGAGTGTACATTTCTGAAGAAAATTTTAGGTAAGCCCTTGGTTATGGAAATTAATTTCTAAGAATGTACAGCATAGGGAGTATAGTCAGTAGTATTGTACTATTATTGTGGTGATCATTTTGTAATGTATGAGTATCAAATCACTATGTTGTACACCCAAAAATAATGTAATAAGTCAATTATACGTCAATTAAAAATTATTTATCTAAACTATATCATTCATTTAATAACAATGTTGCATTCCTCTTGTACATTTAATGTAGAAAAGTATTTCAAATAGCTCATCTACTTTGAAGAGCTATTTCCAATAAAGAACTGATGTATGATATAGTTAACAAAAGACTGTTAGAATGAACTCTCTTCTTGTACCCCCTCAACTTTATCTTTTCCTTTAATCAATATCTCTAGCAAATAGTTTGAGGAAATCTGCATTCTTAAAATTCTTTGTCATTTAAGCACAATGTGGAATAGAAAATGGTTGGTAGTTATGAAGGAACTAGAGGAATGCAAACGATAGCACTCGCTTCTGACTCTTGCTAATCTCAAGAAATCAGAGGCTCATTAAAGCAGACCAGAATTGTCTGGTGCAAAATGTCAGTAGTGCTAAAGCTGAGAAGCTGTGCTCTAGAGAAGAATCCGGAGAAGGCAGTGGCAACCCACTCCAGTAGTCCTTCCTGGAAAATCCCATGGACAGAGGAGTCTGGGGGACTACAGTCCATGGGGTCGCGAAGAGTCGGACATGACTGAGCGACTTCCCTTTCACTTTTCACTTTCATACACTGGAGAAGGAATTGGCAACCCACTCCAATATTCTTGCCTGGAGAATCCCAGGGACAGAGGAACCTGGTGGGCTGCCGCCTATGGGGTTGCAGAGTCGGACACGACTGATGTGACTTAGCAGCAGCAGCAGAGAAGAATCGTTTATCTCTTGAGGACTTTTGTGGTGGGGTGATAGTGGTATGTGTGTTGGGGTGTGTACTGGGGTCTGTGTGCTGGGGGCAGGAGGTTTAATTGCTCTGTATACATAGCTTTAGTTTTCCAGGTTTTAGCCCCTTCCCTTCCTCCTGTGAGACCTGACGCTTTCACACCACAAGCCTCTTCAGGATTCTGCCTGTCTGGCTTATTATTCTTCATATTCCTGATTATAGACACCTGGTATCCCCCACCTCTGCTTTATGTGGGTTATTGTCCTCTGTCACCTTTGTAGCTTCTCAGATTTTATATCCATACATGGTTTTTTCCCCTGTAACTGGTAGGGATTCTCAGTTTCAAAATGGAGAAAACAAGAAAAACAGTCTGTTTATAAACCTAAGACAAAGAATATATTTGTTTTTTGCACTTTGTATCTATTGCTTATTGATACTTAGGCATCATTATCATGATAGTGATAAATAGTAGAGATGATATGTAACTGCCTCAGTTGTGTTAGAGTAAATTTTATAGGCATTAGGAAACAATATTCACTGTTAAAATCCTGTTAAATTTTATTTTAGAGCTATGAGTGGAAAACTAACTGTTCAAGAAGAACAAATTGTAGAATTGGTTGAAAAAATCGCTGCTGTTGAGGAAGAGCTAAATAGGGTAAGCATTCAAAACTGTATTGACTGTCATGTAAAAAGCAAATATTAAAAGGCACTATCAGAATGTGAGGCACCTGATATTTTTTCTTTAAGATTTTTTTTCTTGCTGACCTCTAAACTAAAATTAAGTTGTATCACAGTTTTTTTATCATTAATGATAATGAAGAAGTGAGTCTTTTTTGAGGAAGTTATTCAATTTGACACATACTAATGCAGCATTTTAAGAAATTAAATGAATTGTATAATTTAATATGAAAGTTGTATAGTGAATGCTGAGACATTTTCATCAACATGTTTATCAGATGACAAAAGGCAGATGTTGGGAGAAGCCAGATGTTAAATAACTAAGGTTGAAAGACCTGACCCTTCAGTGCCACCCTCACACTGGCAGTGTTGAAAGGAATCTGAAGAATTAACACCATTTCATTAGACCTGTTACTTATTTTTGTTTGGTTGGCTGTGCCCCACGACTTGCGGAATCTTAATTCCCTGACCAGGTATCAAACCTGTGCCCATAGCACTGGACACGCAGAGTCCTAACTACAGGACCACCAGTACTAGTAGTAGTTATAGGAAGAAACCAGTTACTATGTGAAGTGCTCTAACCTACCTGGTAACTTGTTACAACTTTTATATGGAAATAATTTGTTTGGTTCTTTTAGTATTATAAACTAGCCCGGTGTGTCAACGACCAGTTTGGCATTTTTAAATTCTAAAATAAAAATGTTTCATGTGTTATATGTAGGTTACAGAATTGTTTATGGATAGTAAAAATGAACTTAACCAGTGCAAATCTGACCTGCAAAGTAAGACACAGGAACTTGAAACCACTCAAAGACATTTGCAGGAAACTAAATTACAGCTTGTTGAAGAAGAATATATCACCTCGGCTTTGGAAAGTACTGAGGAGAGACTTCATGATGCTGCCAGCCGGGTTTGTCTTTTATTTTTATTTGAAGTCGAGTTAAAGAAGTTAACTTTCTTAGCATAAGAAAGTTAGAAAGCATAAGAAAGCATAGAAGTAACTTTCTTAGCATAAGCTAAGAAATTGTGAAATTCTGTGTATTCACTCCAAATGATACTTCTGTCCATTTAAGAAACATTATTTTACTATTTCGTCTAGATTTTCTTCACTGGAGATGCTTATTTAAGAAAAATCTATTCCTTAAGTTTTGAAAATAGAACCTGACTTTAATATATTTTGTGAATGTTTAGAATGTAGTACTGCTTTACCTGTGGTCATGGTTGAAACTAGTCATCAAGAATTTAGTATCTTCTAATGATGGGCGATGTTGAAAATACTCACTTTTTTATTAGGTGTATCCTTCAGAAATTAGTAACACATGAAAGTGAAAGTCACTCAATCATGTCCAGCTCTTTGCGACCCCATGGACTGTACAGTCCATGGAATTCTCCAGGCCAGAATACTGGAGTGGGTAGCCTTTTCCTTCTGCAGGGGATCTTTCCAACACAAGGATCAAACCCAGGTCTCCCACACTGCAGGCAGATTCTTTACCAACTGAGCCACAAGGGAAGCCCAATAATACTGGAGTGGGTAGCCTATCCCTTCTCCAGCGGATCTTCCTGACCCAGGAATTGAACCAGGGTCTCCTGCCTTAATAACACATATTGGGGAAACATTTGTGAGGGAGCATAATTATTAAAATTGATTGGCAAAGTCAGTTGTCCTTGTCTAGATGGCTAGTGGAGGAGAAATAAACATTGGCATGAATTTAAAATTTTCTTCTGATACTATATATAAAATTTACTAGTTCTTTTTAGAAGTCTTTAATGAAGCACAGATATTTTCATTAGATTGCTTTTGTCATATCCATCTTATCAACACTTATTTTTAAAAATCATATATAGTTGCTTAACACAGTTGAAGAAACTACAAAAGATGTATTTGGTCTCCATTCTAAACTGGATCGTAAGAAGGCAGTTGATCAGCATAACGCAGAAGCTCAAGATGTTTTTGGCCAAAACTTGAATAGTCTATTTAATAACATGGAAGAATTAATTAAGGATGGCAGCATGAAACAAAAGGCCATGCTAGAAGTTCATAAGACCTTGTTTGGTAAGTACAAACATTTCTTTTTTCCTTTTAATTGAAGGATAGTTGCTTTAAAGAATTTTGTTGGTTTCTGCCAAACATCAACATGAATGAGCCATCATTTCAGTTCAGTCACTCAGTCCTGTCCAACTCTTTGCGACCCCATGAATTGCAGCACGCCAGGCCTCCCTGTCTATCACCAACTCCCGGAGTTCACTCAAACTCACATCCATCGAGTCCGTGATGCCATCCAGCCATCTCATCCTCTGTCCCCTTCTCCTCCTGCCCCTAATCCCTCTGAGTAGCAGCGTCTTTTCCAGTGAGTCAACTCTTCGCATGAGGTGGCCAAAGTACTGGAGTTTCAGCTTTAGCATCATTCCTTCCAAAGAACACCCAGGACCGATCTCCTTTAGAATGGATGGTTGGATCTCCTTGCAGTCCAAGGGACTCTCAAGAGTCTTCTCCAACACCACAGTTCAAAAGCATCAATTCTTCGGCCCTCAGCTTTCTTCACAGTCCGACTTTCACATCCATACATGACCATTGGAAAAACCATAGCCTTGCTAGACAGACCTTGGTGTACATATATTCCCTTCCTCTTGAACCTCCCTCCCATCTCCCTCCCCATTCCACCCCTCTAGGTTGTTGCAGAGCGCCTGTTTGAGTTCCCTGAGTCATATAGCAAATTCCCATTGGCTGTCTATTTTTACATATGGTAATATTTTTCCATGTTACTCTCCATACATCTCACCCTCTCCTTTCTCCCCCAACCCATGTCCATAAGTCTGTTCTCTACATCTGTGTCTCCTTTGCTGCCCTGCAAATAATTCATCAGTACCATCTTTAGTTCAAGCATTTCTTATTTCAGTCTTACTGTGTTTAGTGTGAGACTAATTTCAAAACTGATATTAAAGTATTATTTTCACTATAGAAAATTTTGAAGATGCAGACATGAAAAATTTAAAAGGTCACTTAGAGTCTAGTCACTCTAGCTAACCACTAAAAAATTTATTTATTGATTTCTAGTTACTCTTCTTTAACCTTTTTTTATCTTCAGTAATACTGTGTATTACTTTTAGTTACAGATTAATTTTTAGATTATTCTGACTCTTACACTAGTTACAGTTTCAGGTCTGATACACTTACAGATGTGCCAAGTGCTTCCTGAATACTATAGAACATAATTTATGTTTAATATAATTCCATGCTTATGTAGTGAGTCAATTATTTTAAGCTTATTTGTTATAAATTTCCACAACAGGTATATAAATTTTGCCAAGATTGTATTTATGTTTAAATATATTCTTGTCCAGATTTACATCTTTTTTTCTTTTTGGTGTAGGTAACCTGCTGACTTCCAGTGTCTCTGCATTAGACTCTATTACTACAACAGCACTTGGATCTCTCTCATCGATTCCAGAAAATGTGTCTACACTTGTTTCTCAGATTTCTAATATGATATTGAAAGAACAGTCGTTAGCAGCAGAAAGTAAAACTGTACTTCAGGGATTAATTGTTAGTAAATCTTTTATTACATTTGATAAGTCTCTAAAAACAATGTTAACTGCTCTTCTCTCATCTTTTTTTTTTTTTAATCATTTATTTATTTTAATTTGGCTGCACTGGGTCTTAGTTGCTGCATGTGGGATCTAGCTCCTTGTCCAGGCATCGAACCCAGGCCCCCTGCATTGGGAGCACAGAGTCTTAGCCACTGGACCACCAGGGAAGTCCCTCTTCTTTCATCTTAAGCTTTACTAGACACAGTGGTAAACAGATTACTTTAATAGAGTAGGTTTATATTTTTAAAGACAGGTCTCTTCACTGTTTTTTTCCTCCCAGAAAGATTAATTTCCGGTAGCATATATATAACCTTCAAAACTTTTTTCACTTATATTCTGTTACATAGAGTGAGGAGTTCATATGCCTTTTAAAAGAGTTGTAGGTTTAGCTTCACATGAATTCAGGGGACCTATGACTTGTTAGCTGGCTCAGAAATTGGTCAGTTATCCTTTTCTTAAGGGTCCTGGAATAGTCATGCTAATG
Organism: Bos grunniens; assembly: GCF_055505025.1. NCBI lineage: Eukaryota > Metazoa > Chordata > Mammalia > Artiodactyla > Bovidae > Bos > Bos grunniens. Next base: position 14,385,567 of record NC_141190.1, read on the forward strand.
TTACACTGATCCAACCTGAAGGGTATATTAAGTAGTTAATTTTAAAACTACAGAAATACAGAAAAACGTGTAAGAAAAATGACTTATAGAATTTGGGGAACATATATAACAATTTATATATTGTTATAAAACAATTTGTGGGGTCCAGTATGTGTAATCAAGTCCTTCTGGCCTGTAACTGTGAGGCTTTTTCCCATAATTCTCTAGAAGCCAGTCATCTAATTATACAATGTTGTTTACCTTCTCCACACTTGATTTCTTTATACCCTTCATTTTGTAATTGTATCATTTGTCTAGGAAGTTCTTGGCCATATAACTTACTTTGGTTTTTCCCTCTGTATAGGCTCTCTGCCTCCCTTTTTGAGTTTAACAATATTTGTTGAACATTTTCCAAGTAAATACTGCTCATGTTGGCCAACATCTGCCTAAATTCAGTGCTTGCATGACATTATTAGGTAGATTTCTTTAGTCACCCAAATTTGACAAAGTTAAAAGATGCTCACTGGCACTTAGTTTTTGGGATTTTTTTTAAATTGGAATATAATTGCTTTACAATGTTCTGTTAGTTTCTGCTGTATGAAAATTGATTCACTCACTAAATAAATGGTAGTCTCTGTTTATTGATGTCTTCCTACCAAGTTATAAGCAAGCTTGAGTCTGAAGAGGTGATTGCTGTTCCCACAGAATGAGTTGAAATTAGTATGATAGCTCTTCTTTCCAAAGAAAACCAGTACTGTTTTAAGCATTTACTAATTATTTCGTTATAGTTCTTCATCCTTGCCCTAGTAATAGGAGCTTAGTTCAGAATTTTTTTCTTCGTTTTATAAAAATTTCCAATCTACAATACTTTCTAACTTTTGTATATACCTTGACAAGAACCAGAACCATGACAAGTTCTTATCCAATAGAATGTAAGTCACCAGTTCTTCAAACTTAAATGCCTCCAACCCAAAGCCTACTTTTCAAGGCTATGTGGTTTCAGCCCTTTTGACTTAGTAACCTAAAGTTGTTTGAAATTTATTTCTTTGAAATAAAATTGTAGGTGTTTTTTTCCTTTCTTTGGTTGAATTGCTGAAATTTTATCAAATGACTGTCATTTTCCCCTCTTCTGAATTCTTCTGACTTATGTTACAGTAGACTATTAAGAATTTATTGTACATAAAGTGACCATTTCTTAATTCCTATATGCAGGATTAAGTGATTTATGATGAATATAAACTCTAGTAGGCTCTGTAGGCTATAAAAAAGAGAACGTGTTTAAACTATTTAAAAAAAAGAGAATGGACACTTAGGGTTTTAATATACAAGTGTTTAGTTAACAGGGTATTTAAGATATTATCATTTAACTATCCAGATTTATGGAAGTGAAAATATCCTTTTTAAAGAGTTGTGTGTGTATTTTTCAAACCAGAACGTACTTAAGACTGACCTCCTCAGTTCACTGGGAACAGTTTTATCGCCCACTGTGGCATCTATACTGGAAATCAATAGTCAACTGAAGAATATTTTCAAGACTTTATCGATTGTGGCTAATAAGGTAATAAATATTCTTATTATCTCAAATTGTTAAGAAAGAAACTCCACATGAATTCAAGGGACCCAGGACTTGTTAGTTGAGAAGTGTTTACATGCAGAATCTGTGGGTTTTGAGAAGGAATCTGGAGGAGGGAGGAAGAGAGGATGCTGTGGTCAGGATGCTGACCATTGATGTGGTCTGCAGAATCATGGCTAAGAAAAACGAGAGGAAATGATCTTCAAGTATCACAGCATACATAGCAGTCTATCATATGGTGTGTGTGTGTACATATGTGGTTATATATACATATGTATGCATACCTGCCTAAATATGGATAATAAAATACCTCTGCGTGCGTGTCTGACTCTTGGCGACCCTATGGACTGTAGCCCACCAGGCTCCTCTGTCAGTGGGATTCTCCAGGCAAGAATACTGGAGTGGGTTGCCATGCCCTCCTCCAGGGGATCTTCCTGACCCAGGGATTGAACTCACATCTTCTGCATTTTATCAGTTGGGTTCTTTATGACTAGGGCCACCTGGGAAGCCCCAAAATACCTCTGCTGCTGCTAAGTCACTTCAGTCGTGTCCGACTCTGTGCGACCCCATAGACGGCAGCCCACCAGCTCCGCCGTCCCTGGGATTCTCCAGGCAAGAACACTGGAGTGGGTTGCCATTTCCTTCTCCAATGCATGAAAGTGAAAAGTGAAAGGGAAGTTGCTTAGTCGTGTCCGACTCTTAGCGACCCCATGGACTGCAGCCAACCAGGCTCCTCTAGATGTGTTTAAAAATGGTAATAATCACCTCTCAGAGGTGGGAGTGGGACTGGGGCGCTAGGGGCTAGAGGGGAAAGGAAGGGACTTTTCTCTGCAATACTGTTTTCTACCTTTTCTAATTTATATGTATTCAAAAAAGTAAAAATAAAAAACAAACTTAGAACATTAAAAAAATAATTTTTTTTTTGGCTGTGCTATGTCTTTGTTATTGCAAGAGCTTTTTTCTCTAGTTGCAGTGAGCAGGGCTGCTCTTTAGTTGTGGTGTGTGGACTTCGCATCGTGGCGCCTTCTCTTCCTTTGGAGCACAGGCTCTAGGGTGCATGGGCTTCAGTTGTTGCAGCATGTTGGCTCAGTAGTTGTGCTTCTGGGCTCTAGAGCACAGGCTCAATAGTGGCTTGTAGGCTTAGTTGCTCTGCAGCTTGTGGAATCTTCTGGATCCGGGATCGAATCTGTGTCTTCCTTCATTGGCAGGTGGATTCTTTACCACTGAGCCACCAGGGAAGCCCCTAGGACATTTTTTTTTTTTTAATTTAAGAAAAGAAAGAAAAAAATTATTTTTTTCTCTTCAAAGATAGAAGATCAGAAGAAGGAAATGGATGGCTTTCTTAGTACATTGTGTAACAATCTACACGAACTAAAAGAAAATACAGTTTCTTCCTTGGCTGAATCACAGAAGCTGTGTGAAAACTTAACTGAAGACATGAAGAAAACAAAGAAAATCCAGTCACAGGTATATAGGTGATTTGAGTGTAAAAAGAAAGCTTTATGATCTTTAGATCCCTGTTACAGACTGAATGCTAGGTAACTAAATGAGATACCTGAAAAGACTGTCAGCACTTGTGCTTATAGCAGTAATGAATGTGAAATAAGAGTACTTCTCTTGATCAGTTAACATTTGATGATTTGCTACATTCAGAGCACAGTGAGACAAGACAGTCCTTTCTTCATATCAAGAAGAAAGCGGAAGCTGCAGAAATATTCCATTGGGAATACAATTAGAAGAAAATGATGAAAGCATTTAAAGTGAACTTGTATCTACATTATAACCCAGATGACTCTAGTGATTCCAGCAGCACAGTAGCTGTAGTAGTGGCAGAAGGAAACAAAGCTTAGCAGGAGAGGAGAGCCAGAGAAGTGACAGGGAAAGCTATAGGTTGCAATAGATTTATGAACTCAGCCAAGAATGGTGGTGGCAGAGCCTAGCTGCCTCAAAGAAGACACGTTTTAGACAATACTTATGTGTATGGGCAGAAAAACTTGAGAACTATATTTGTGACTAATTGTGTAACAGTTTATTTTAGTTTCTATTCTGTGGAAAGTGTAAAGCATTCCAGCAGAGGGTTTTAATGTAGATTTTATTTTTTTGCACCTATTCTGTTGTTTGCTAAATGTAATAGTCTGATCACGACACTGAATAAATGTGTCTTTTTAAAAACAGTCTACTCTGAAGCCATTTTGGTAAATACCCCAACATTGTGAAGTCAGATTTCCTTCAGGGTGATGCTGGGTTCGGAATTTATTTACAGCCTGCTTGGGCGGAGAAGGCCTTGTCTTCAGAAAGCTTGTTGTAGTTGAACTAACAGTTACTGTGTTATGACCTGGCGTTCACAGCTAATAAGGTCACCCAAGCAAAGTCATGGAGTTTTTAGGTTACTAATATGATTGTTGGCACATCCTATGCAATATATCTAACTTGAATTATGGTGCCATGTAAAGTTCTAGATGGAATGAAGCTTGTGAATCATCCATTATCATGTGTAATCATTTAATAACCTCTTGAGAGAATTCTTTGGTGTATAGTGCTTAGGACGCCATGCTTTTACTGTTGTGGCCCGGGTTGTTCTATCCCTGGCCAGGGAACTAAGATCCCACAAGCTGCGCACTGTGACCAAAGAAACCAAACCAACCAAAACAAATACACCCCTCTTGGATGGAATGAAAAAAAAGAAACTTTAAAATAAGATTGTTTCCCTAACTGATAAGCATAAAACTTTTCACACAAAAGGTTAATATTGAAATTCGTACAAGTAATAGTTAACATTTATTGAGCAACTCACTATGTGTTTATTCCTCCCACCAGCGTAGATACAGGTTCTATTACTAGCTCAGTTTTCTGATGAGGAAACTGAGTCCTTGGGAACATCTGACAATATTTAGATCCCCATATAGCTATGGTGGGGATTATACTGCCTGAAAGGAATCCATTTTTTTTTTTTTTTTAGGAATCCATTTTTGAAGGAGCTTTTCTAAATCTTTCTAGAACATATTCTTGAAATTTGAAATTGCAGCAATTTCTTATACCTCTTCATAGAGTGTTTGCCTTTAACCTGTCTAGATCTTTTTAGGTATATATTCTGAGGAACACCTATGATGTGAAAAGTATTTTAGCATGAGTGACTTGACTTCCTTGGCTTAAAAGAAGCAGGTTTACTAACTGAGCTGTTTCTTAGATATTCTAGAACTTGAGGTTAGCACTGACAAACCTGTTTACGTGTAGATAAATCTAATACCTGCATTTCCCTCTACTTTGAGATTAGCAGAAATACTGACATTTTATTCAAAACCAATGTGTTAAATGTGTATGCCAGCTGCTGTATTATTCAGAGATGTGTTTCAAGATGCCACATATGAGAAAATGATAAGCTCTTTTAACATTAAAATGATCCAACTAGGTTCTATAAAATGTTTCAGCTATATTGGTTGATAATATTTTTGGATTGCTTGACTCATTAGATTTTCAGCATTACTTTCCCTTCTAGTAGTGTTATCAGTTAAGAAGCAACTATGTGTATCTGTCAGAATGGTTCTCTTTTTGGTTTATTTGGTTAGTTCTGAAGTACACTGAAAGCAACTTGTTACTTATAGTTAAAATAGCTTGCTAATTTAAAAGTTTGGTAATTATTTAGTTTTTTAAAAAGTGCCTGTAATACGATTATTCCTTTAACATCACTTCTACTACCTTCCTCTGTCAGAGAGGTGGAGTTAAAGATCTCTTATCAGGAATGTGAATCATTCTCACCTATGGGAAAATACTTTATATCAGTATGGAGTAAAAAGTTTAACCATTATACTTTCAATCTTTTCCCTCCCCACACCTTTCTTACAGGAACTTTACCAGTTAATCAAACTTTGGGAGGAGAGATACTGTGATTTGGAGGAAAAGTGTAAAAACATCCAGAAACCACTTAGCAGTGTTCAAGAAAATACAGAGCAGTAAGCTGTTTTTAAATTTCTTTAGCTTTTCTCTCCCTGAAATTATTTCTGAATAAAAAGTTTAAATAGTACAAATACTATCAACCCATTTTCTCATATATTTTATTATGTTCATTTTATCATCCTCATTTCCTCTCTCCCCCTTTCTCTGTAATATTATATACTATATTAAATAATTATATAATATTATATAGTACGTTGAAGTGATGTGAAGTGAAAGTTGCTCAGTTGTGTCTCTGTGACCCCACCAGGCTTCTATGTCCATAGAATTCTCCAGACCAGAATACTGGAGTGAGTAGCTGTTCCCTTCTCCAGGGGAACTTCCCAACCCAGGGATCGAACCTAGGTCTCCCACATTGCAGGCGGATTCTTTACCATCTGAGCAACCAGAGAAGCCCATATAGTTTGTATGTTGTATTATATAATATTGCCTGTAGATGAACAATCTTTTGAATGACAGTGGATATAGATATAGATATATTATATAGCATATACTATATATATATATAATTTTCTGAATAAGTTACAGTCTTTGTAATCTCCACTTTCCCCCAAATACTTCAGTGTATATCCTAAAAACATAAGATACTGTCTTATGTAATAATTATTTTATTAAAAAATTTTTTTAAATTTTATTGGAATATAGTTGATTTACAATGTTGTGTTAGTTTCAAGTATACAGCAAAGTGAATCAGTTAAACATATACATATATCCCATTTCTTTTTAGAGTCTTTTCCCATGTATAGTATTACAGAATATTAACTAGAATTCCCTGTGTATACAGTAGGTTCTTATTATCTTTTGTAACAAGTATTTTAAATTAGAAAGTTAATATTGAGAACTACTGTTATCTAATATACATACCTGATTCAAATTTTGCCACTTCTCTCACTAATGTTTTTTATAAGAAAAAAATAAAAAAAGATTTTCCTCCTGGTCCAAGATTTAATTCAGAATCACACATTGCATTTGTCGTGTCTCTTTGAGTCTCCTTTAATCTAGAGCAGTCACTTAGTCTTTGTCTTTCACGGCCTTTTCCTTTTCCGTGAGCATAGAATATTTATTTAGTAGAGTGTCCCTTATTTGGGGTGGCCTTCATGGTTAGTTGGAGTTGTCAAGCATAACACAAAAGTAGTGTGTTCTTAGTGCATCTCAGATATCAAGAGGTTTAACTTTGATAATTTGGGTATAGTATTGTCCTCTAGATTTCTCCCCTGTAAAGTTCCTTTGCAATTAATAAAGAACTTAAGGGAGATACTTTGAAACTATATAAGTATCCTGTTCTTCCTAGAATCCATTGATATGTATATCTGAAATAATTATGATAGTGGTTGTCAAATGATCTTTTTCTAATTCCATCATTCCTTCTACATGTGTTAGCTGGCATTCTGTTGAGAGGAAGAGCTTTCCCTTTCCCTTGCCATTTATTCTTATTCATTTATATTATCATGTACTCATGGATTCTTTTATCCTCTAGGTTATAATCCACTATTTTTTTATTTTGATGCTCAAATTATCTCAGGTTTTTGTTTTGTTATTGTTATCTTTTTTTTTTTTTTTGGCTGTGCAGCATGGCATGTCAGATCTTAGTTCCCTGAAGAGGGATCAAACCTGTGTCCCCTGCAGTAGAAGCATGGAGCCCTAACTACTGGGCAGCCAGGGAGCTCCCTGTCCCAGTTTTGACTAGTGAGAGCCTCTTCAAGTTGTCTTCTGTGTCCTTTTGATATGATCTGTCTCTTTTGAGGAGTTGCCAAGAATCAGACACAACTGAGCAACTAACAGACAGACACATAGCGTGGTGTTCCAGTAATCTTGTACTTTCTCAGCTCCAGCTCTAAAATCACAGTAATAGCAACCAAGATCTGGGCACTAGACGTTCTTACTGCTACTGGGGTGTCATTTCTTCTAAGGCTTCTCAGGTGGACATAGCTGGAAATATATGTGTGAATGTGTACATATGTGTGCACATAAGTATCTTTTCAGTTCATATTTGTGCTACTTTTTCAGACTGTGAGAAACTTGGCTTTCATCCACAATGTATTTACATATTTGCTCAATTTTAGAATACACATTAAGTAATTTAACAATTTCTAACTCATATTCATGATGAAATACCCTGCTCTAATTAGTAAATATATATTGAACTCCGGGAGTTGGTGATGGACAGGGAGGCCTGGTGTGCTGCGATTCATAGGGTCGCAAAGAGTTGGGCACGACTGAGCGACTGATCTGATCTGATCTGATCTTGGCAAACTCTGTCTCTGGGCTGGATGCCTGCTACTGCAGATAATTTTATTGACATATCCATGTTTGTTTACTCCATCTGCCAGTTTGTTTATGTGTTGCCTCTGGCTGTATTTAGCTGCTTTTGTACCGAAAAGAGTATATCAAAGACTACTTGTAAGCCTAAAATATTTACTATCTGGATTTTAAAGAAAAAGTTTGCTGATTCCTGCATTAGTGTTTAATGTTACTTTATAGTTCATTGCTTGCCAGTCTCATATCCTTATCATATAGCTCAATCAGACTTATGTTTTCTTTTAGAAGTTTTATAGTTTTATGTAAGATTTAAATACATGAGTTTTTTACAAAAAATTTGGCCTTACCACGTGGCTTGCAGTAATTTAGTTCCCTGACCGGGATCAAATCTGAGTCCTTGGCAGTGAAAGTACCAAGTCCTAACCATTGGACTGCCAGGGAATTCCTCATGATCTGGTTTTTAATTTTTTGTGTAAGGTGTGGGGTTTGTCAAGATTTTTGCCTGTAGATATTATAAACTCACAAGGATAAGAATATTCTGATATTTACCCCTATTTTTGCCCATTAAATTGTTCCTTCCTGAAGTTTCAAGCTTTCTTCTGTTTGGAGAACTTCCTTTAGTCTTTAGGGTAGGTCTGCTGCCCACAAATGCTGTTTTGCTTTGTCTAACAATATCTTGATTTTCCTTTAATTCCTGAACAGTATTTTCACTGGCTATAGAATTCAGGGTTGACAAGTCTTTTCTTTCAGCACCTGGAATATGTTGTTTCATTTCCTTTTGGTCTCCAAGAGATGAGAAATCCACAGTTATTCAAATCTTGTTCATGTATAGGCAGTTTCTCTGTACCTGCTGTCAAGATATTTTCTTTGTCCTTAGTTTTTAAACGTTTGATTATATTGTGTTTGCTTAGGTATTTCTTTGATTTAATCATCTTTGGGTTTGCTCAGCATCTTGAAGGTGGCGCTAGTGGTAAAGAACTGGTAAGAGATGTGGGTTTGATCCCTGGGTCAGGAACATTCCCTGGAAGAGGGCATGGCAATCCACTTTAGTATTCTTGCCTGGATAATCCCATTGACAGAGGAGCCTGGTGGGCTGTGGTCCGTGGGACTGCAAAAAGTCAGACACAACTGAAGCAACTTAGCAGCAGCTTCTTGAATCTGTAGACTTATGTCTTTTACCAGACTTTGAAATTTTCATCCTCTTTTTTTTAAAACCAAGATTGATCGATTGATTTTTTTGGCCTTGGCACACAGCTTGTGGGATCTTAGTTCTCCAACCAGGGATTGAACCCCAGGCCATGGCAGCACCAAGTCTTAACCATTTGACTACCAGGGAACTCCCTCCATTATGTCTTTGAACATTTTTCCGCACTGTATTTTTTCTCCTCTGATTCTAGAACTTTGATGACACAAATGTTCAGTTTTATTTTTTTTATTGTGGTCCCATAGTTCTCTGAGACTATAGATATATAGTCTATTTTCTCTTTGATAAGATTGAGTAAATTCTATAATCTGTCTTTATGCTCACTGACCCTTCTTTTTTCCTGTTTGATCTACTGTTGAACCCATTCAGTGAGATGTTTTATTTCAATTACTGCTTTTTTTCAGTTTTATAATTTCCTTTTACTTCTTTTTAAAAATCTCTTCTATTTCTTTGTTAAGATTCTCTTTGTCTGTTTTCTAGATGTATTTTAATTGCTCATTGAAAACGTTTTTATGATGGTTGATTAAAATCCTTATGAAATTGTTCTAACATTTGAATTATCTCAGTGTTGGTACGTATTGTCTTTACACATTCAAGGTGTGATTTTCCAGAGCGGTTTTCAGTTGTTTCCTGAACATTTTGTTTGTTATGTTAGGTGATTCAGAACCTATTATTAAAATCTTTTTTAAATGGGAAGGTCTTGGCCCCCTTTTGGGGCTGTGATTCCAATAACAATTTACTTTTCAGAGCCCCAGTAGTTTTATTATGGCATGCTTCATTCCCGTGCTGCCTATATGAGAAAAATCTGTATTCTGCTTTTGATGAACTAGTGTTCTAAACATGTCATGTAGGACAATTGGTAGTGCCATTCAGGTCACCCATATCCTTACTGAGATTCTGTTTACTTGTTCTACTAATAAAGGGGTATTGAAATTGATTTTAATTGTAGATTTGTCTGTTTCTCTTCTCAGTTCTGTCAGGTTTTTGCCTCATATAAGTGATACTCTGTTGTAGATGCATACACAGTAGGGTTGATATATCTTGGAGAATTTACCTTTTATCATTATGTATTAATAGAGTCCCTTTTTATCTGTGATAGTTTTTGTTGTTCTGAAGTCTACTTTGTCTGAAATTAATTCAAAATCTTCTGGCTCAGATGGTAAAGAGTCTGCCTACAGTGCAGGAGACCTGGGTTCGATTCCTGGGTCAGGAAGATCCCCTGAGAAGGAAATGGCTACCTACTCCAGTATTCTTGCCTGGAAAATCCCATGGACAGAGGAGCCTGGCAGGCTACAGTCTGTGGGGTTGCAAAAAGTCACACAGGACCGAGCAACTTCACTTTCACTTTCTTTCAATACAAAAAATGTCAGTTTTCCATTGACTGCTATTTGCATAATATAGCTTTCTCCATCTCTTTACTTTTGAAGTAAGTCTTTATATTTAAAGTGGATTTCTTATAAACAGCATATAATTGGGTCTTGCTTATTTTTTTTTTAATCAAATCTAACGATGTATGGCTTTTACCTGGTGTGATTAGACCATTCTCATTTAAATATTGGTATGGTTGGATTAAAACCTACCATTTTGTCATTTTCTATTTGTTGCATCATTTATGCTTTGTTTTCATTTTTTCCTTTCCTAATTTAAGTCAAGCATCTTTATGTTTTCATTTTATCTCCCATTGACTTGTCATTTATGCTTTTAAAATTACTTTTTAAAACTGGTTTTCCTAAGATTAATAATATATGTTTTAAAATGATTTTAATCCACCTCCAAATAGTTTGCTGTTTTGTGTATAATGAAAGGACCTTAACAGTATATCCCCAATCCCTCCTTCCTAGCGCATACGCTTTGTTTTCATGTATTTTACCCAGTACATTGTTCCTCTGCTTTATCTGTTTTCTTTCTTAATATGGCTTCTAGAAATTTTTAAATTGTGTATATGACTCATATGTCTGTTGAATGACACAGCTCTAGAATTCTGGATGTCACCTCTCCTACTACTAACTCCTGTCATCAGTTTTTCAGTTCTGTTGTTGGTCCTATTCATTATTACATGTTCCATTCTGAACTCTTCTTTCTGGATTCCGAATCTAGGAAGCATTTCCCCACTTTTTATTTCTAGTGGGTTGTGATTCCTTGAGGGGATGGATTTGTGTCAATAACCTGTAAGCTTACCACTTAATTCTCTTTTCCTTTTTCAATTATTTCCACTTTGTCTGTAGCTGAACTTTGGTTTTGGGCACATTTGCTTCCCCACTTGATTTGCTCACATGGTGTACCATTTAGTGGTGAAAGTGAAGTCGCTCAGTCATGTTCGACCCTTAGTGACCCCATGGATTGCAGCCTACCAGGCTCCTCCATCCATGGGATTTTCCAGGCAAGAGTACTGGAGTGGGTGCCAAAGGGTAACCTTCATTCCCCAAAGTTTAACTCTGCTCCTATGAGATGACTTTGAATGCTATTGATATTATAGGGAACTTTAAGGAGAGAAGGAAGCCATTGATGAATTTTAAATATATATTTTGGTATTAGTTTCGTATCAGCATTATGTTACATTGCATTATATGTTCTATGTGTATAATTTGTCACACCTCAATATACTTGTCTTTTAATTATTAGAAAGTTTTATAATTGGCTTTTTTCTATAGTATTTATAATTTTTTATTTATTTTGTGTCATAGACAAGGCAAAACTGCTTAAGAACAGAATGACTTAACTGATTGTGGACAGTTTAGGAGCTGTAAACTAGAGGCTACAGGCAATAGGAGATGTTCTTAAGTAACGTAATTCAGTGGTTGTTTAGTTGGCTAAAGTTGTATCCAGCCTTTTTGCAACCCCTGGGACTATAGCCCGCCAGGCTTCTCTGTCTATGGGATTTTCCAGGTAAGAATACTGGAGTCGGTTGCCATTTCCTTCTCTAGGGGATCCTTCCAACCCAGGGACTGAACCCTCGTCTCCTGCATTGCAGGTAGATTCTTTACCACTGAGCAACCTGGAAGGAGTAAAACACTTCGGCAGAGTTCATTTTAATAACCATATAGTTAGTATTATAAGAGGTATGAAGTAAAGTGTCACATCTGGAAAAGGGCTGAAAAAGGTTTTATAAGAAAAGAGATATTTTCAAAAGTCATTTAGTCACAGATGTGGTATCAGTCTGCTGTGAAAAGACAAGAACTTGAACTCTAGAATAAGACTACTGAGGTTTGAATATTCCATTTTTGAGCTGTGTGATCTTGCGCAAGTTATGTATCCTTTGAGTCTTAGTTTTTCATTTTAACAGTGTTCTTCTTTTTTCCTATAGGAAATCTAAAGATATAATTAGCAAAACAACTTCTCACAGTGAAAAATTTTGTGCTGATTTTGATGATTTGTCAGAGGAACTCAGACATTTTAACCAAGAAGGTACAAAATTGGTTGAAGAGTCTAAGAAACACTGTGATAAACTCAGTAGCAACCTTGAAATAATTTCTAAAGAGACCGAACAGAGATGCGAGGCTCTGAACACAAGCACACTTTGTTTTTCTGAACAGTGGGCATCTTGGTTAAGTAAAAGGCAAGAGGAACTTCAGAATTTATTGAAGGTAATTACTTTGTAACTGGAACCTCCCTTGGGGATAACAGTGATACTCAGAAGATTTTATATTCTTGGCTAAGAATTGGCTTCAAAACACATGCTAAAGTATAATGAATAACTTAAAATTGTAGGGATAACAGTTGGTATGCTTATACACGATCTTGTTTCACATATATACGTTTTCTAGATCTCCAGATGATTTAACATTTGTCTGATCTGTCCTATATCTATCTTTGGTTTTTGATTTGTTAGTTAGTTTGGTTTAGAGCTTGCTGTCTTTTGGTATGTAATACTTTTCACTTATCCTTCTATTGCTTTAAGTATTTAGGACATTGTTCTGGTTACTCAGAAGATATCTGATAGGTTTGTGGGTTTGCTTGAACTTAACATTTGCATGAACCCTTTGTGCCTTGGTTTTCCTTCTGTGCAAGGAAAGGATTTTACTACTATTCTTAGAAATTAGGTAAAAGAACTTACGTGTTTTAAGCTATATAACCTATTTTCACAAAAAGGAACCATGACTAGTAGAAAAATAGATAATTTCAGGTTTGGAGCAGGAAATATACCAGATGAGCCTATAGATCTTGTCATACCAGAAAGTAAAGATGCTGTTAAAGATGAATGGAATTGTCTCAAAAAGACTTAGGAGACACTCCCTATAGAGGTGGTACAATTTGAGCATCATGAGCAACAATTGCTGCAGTAAAGATATATCAAATATGTTAAAATTGATAAATTCATAGAAATTTCATTAGTCTCCTTTGGATCATGCTAGGGAAGCAGTAAATTATTCTAAGAAGTGGTAAATGAAGGGAAACAATTGAAAGGTCATCTGTCTTTCCTGAAAGAACTCTGTCTTGGTTTAGCAGGGTAGTGGATGACGAAAAGTGTTTCAAAGAAGAATTCCAGCTAGTAAAATGCAGAAGAAATGATAGAATTAGGATATCACCATCTTGCAAAACCCTAGTGAAATAATCCTTGTGGACCTTAGTGACTGCGTACACCATTTGAGCAAAAGCTGACGAGAGATCTTTATAATAAGAAGGTGACCATACTCAAACACACTGGCTGATTTTTTTCCGTGCAGCTTGTGAGATTTTAATTTCCCAACCAGGGATTGAACCTCGGCCCTTGCCAGTGAAAGCACTGCATCCTAACCACTGGACGACCAGGGAATTCCCCACACCGATTAATCTTAACGTGAGAGACACAACCAGGCATTATGTACTTTCAGTACCACCTATGAAATATTCTTGCCCAAAAGTTAAAACCTGGTCTAGATCAAGCCTTTAGATCTAACTAATTTGTAGAAGATACAGAGGACAAATGAACATGTGAAAATAACAGAGGTGCAATTGAACATATCTAATAATTGAGATATTTAGTAGAGCACAAATACCTGGTTTCTTCAATGAAATTTTCTTTCAAAGAAGAAAGTATGGATAACCTATATCAAAAGAGAGTTCAGACCTAGAGGGCCTTAAGCCCTGGTTTGCCTAGGATAGTCCTTGTTTATATTTATTGCACTGGGATAATTATTATTAATGGCCCTTTTTACTCTTAGAATATCTCAGTTTTGATGAGAAATTATATAGTCACTTACTTAAGACATATCAACCAAATCTAATGATGAATTCTGATTCAAACAAGTCTGAAAAACATGAGAGAACTCATGAAATTTAAACAGACTAGACATTTGATATAAAGAAAGGAATGCTAAATTTTTTAGATGTGAATTCAGTTCAGTTCAGTTGCTCAGTCGTGTCAGACTCTTTGCAACCCCATAGACTGCAGCACGCCAGGCCTCCCTGTCCATTACGAACTCCTGGAGTTTACTGAAACTCATGTCCCTTGAGTCGGTGATGCCATTTAGATGTGAGAGTGGTCTTAAAAAGTTCTTAACTCTTGGAGAAGTACACGATGTAAAAGGATAAAATGATACAGAAATTGCTTCAGAACTGTCTTGGCTTCAGAACTGGCCAGTCTTAATTGATCTATATCCCATGTAGTAATAAACGGTGAGGCTGGGTAGTGAATATAAAGGGATTATTAGTATTACTATTTATACTTTTACGTGTGTTTCTAAAACCTTTGTTATGGAAAATTTCAAGGTAAGAAGTTAAAATGTTGCATAAAGCACTGGCAACTTTGATCTTAGTAATGAAATCTCATTTGCATCATTTACAGGTTGTAAACCAAGGCTGTGAGACTTCAAGTTTAGAGATTACTGAACAGTTAAGTGGGCATAAAGCAGCTAATGAGAACCAGCAAAACTTTTTTCTCAGTCAGATAACTATTGATGAAGAAGAATTAATGACACGAAGTCAAGAACTTAATAAAACCGTAAAAATAGGTTTGAATAAGCTTAACTGCTTTCTACAACAGGATCTGAAACTGGATATCCCAACAGGTACTTTTAAAGGGAAATTGAATTAAATTTTTGAAGTTGAATTCAACTGTATACAGTGCTAGTTGTTCCTAGAAACTAGGTCCTGCCATTCCCTGACACACATTTACCATCTCACTCTGATTAATTCAAATATGGAAAAACTGGAATCCTAAAGTAGGTTTAATCAAGCATTAGATGATATACATGGCATATACTCCCAGAAACTTGGGCAATCATAATTCAGTAAAAGTTTACAAACATTCAGGCAACTGGCTTTATTAAGAGAACACAAAAAGAAAGCCTACCATCTATGTAGCACTGTCTATTAAAGGACATTTTCATACCAAAAGTGGAGGAATGTAATTAAATAAATGTAGTTCAATGCAAGGTTCACCACACTGTACATTTTTTATGTGCACCTCTCCTTTTGTCGTGGACCGTTTAGATTGGCAATCAGGAATTACCATTTGGGGAGGTCAGAGCAGTGTAAGCTATAATGTGAAACCTTCATGAAAGAAGGTTTAACACAGGATGTTAACAACTGTTTAACACAGGATGAGTAATTGAGGTATTCATTAGGTTGCAGTAGTGGTGACACTGTAAACTTACTAAAAGTCATTGAGTGTATTTTGTGGTATGGAAATTATACTTTACAGTCTTTTTTTTTTTAGCAGTTATAAAAGGAGATGGCACTAAAGGATGCTAGTTAATTTTTCCCCCCAAGACTTTTGATATTTATTATCCATTTTCCAATGAAATTAGAAATATAAATGTTAAGTGAAAAGGCCAATGCCCATGTAAATTATTAGAACATGAATTATTATAAAGAAATGTAACTGGGTTAATATTTACTTTCCACCAAATTTACAGTAAAATGATTATTCCTGTCTAACTGATCATGCTGAGAAAATTGTATCTTATTCCAATAATGTTGCCATCTTTTTCAGAACACTGAATCCTTTTAGAGCCTACAATACATCTTCTGTAGGTGGAAAATTTCATGTTTTGGCATAGGTTCCATCTTGCAATTGGTTGAGTTGTCAATTTAGGAAATATTTTAAGCAACATATGCCTGACAGATAACAAAATTGATTCTCATATGTGGCAGTGCTTATATTTTTGGACGACAAAGACTTACTGGGAAGTATAAGTTTTAGCATTAAAAAAATGCTGGGAGAGAAGTTCAAGAGGGAGGGGACATATGTATACCTATGACTGATTGATGTTGATGTATGGCAGAAACCAACACAATATTATAAAACAGTTACTTTTCAATTAAAAAAAAAAAAACCTTACTCATAAGCCACATTTCAATTTTTACCACTTATATCCACTAAAGGTACGACCCCACAGAGGAAAAATTATGTATACCCATCAACACTGGTGAGAACTCAGCCACGTGAACAGCTCCTTGATCAGTTGAAAATGAAACAGCCTGAGCTGTTAACAACGCTAAACTGTTCAGAAAACAACAAAGAGACCAGTCAGGTAAAATTTATTTTAGGCATCATAATTTTAGAATTCTCCCATGAACTTTGTTTTAAATTTACCTTTATCTATTTCTTGTATCACTTATTTTGGCTGTGCTAGGTCTTCGTTGCCGCTTGAGGGCTCTCTCTCGTTGTGACAGTCAGAGCCTACTCTCTGGTGGTGGTGGCTTCTCTCGTCGCAGAGCCGGGCTCTAGGTGTATGGTCCAAGAGTTGGGGCACGTGGGCTTAGTTGCTCCTTGGCATGTAGGAGCTTCCTGAACCAGGGATCCACCGATGTCCCTGCATTGCAAGACGGACTCCTAGCCACTGGACCACCAGGGAAGCCCTAGACGATGTTTATGTTGTGTTATATTATGTGCTCGATATTGTTCTGAGCATTTTACATATGTATTTACTTAGTCAGTTCTCTCAGTAACTCCATAAGGTGAATGCTAGTACTATCCCTATTTTAACAGGTGAGGAAACTAAGAATCACCTTGTCCCAAATCACAAGGATGGAGCTGGAAGTAGAATGTAGAGAATCTCTACAATCTGTGCATTTAACTATAGTAATTATAGAAAAGTTGGGAAATTGTAAAGTAACAAAGAAGAAAGTAAAAAGTAAACTATAATCTCTTTATTCTGAGATTATCACATTTAACACTTTATTATAGGTACTTCTCTATGTGCAAACATAACAGGAATTATTTTTATTATTTTGTAGACTTTCTGCTAATTTTGTTGAGATTTAACTTTTAAGTAAGGGACATTGTGTTGTTTTTCAAAGAGGAAAACTGCCTTGTGTGAAGATTTTTTGTAACCCCACCCCCACCATGTGGAGATTTTTGAGCCCTGGGAATTTATCAATTCATCTAGCTTCTTCTTTTAGGACTTGGATGAAGAAAATGCGGTTCTGGTGCTCACTGTTGAAGAACCTCTGACTCAGGAACCATCTGTAGATACTAGTTTGGATTGTTCATCAAGTGGTGGGGTTCCATTTTTCCAGGTACCTGATTGTATCTTGTTAGATAACCCTTCCACATCTAACATAAATCTGTTATTTGCTATTCAGTATCAAGGCATTGCTCTTGATGGATGGAACAGGAAAAGTATTTTAGTCATTCCTTTGGGATGGCTTGTTAACTTTTCTGGTTTAAAGAATTTATACAAGTATGATAATTGGTTAGGGTTTTATTGGTAGGATAAATAAATGCAAAATTTGACTTATTCCCATCCTTGGCTGGTCATCTTCTGTTGTTATCCTTACCCCTTTTCTACTTCCTCCATACTCAGAATGATACTAAAAGCAGTCATTTCTCTCTTCCCTCCACCTTCAAAGTGGATGTCCTGGAGCCTATCTCTGCCCACAATAAGACTTTGAAGGCTAAGACGTTTAAATTGAGACAGAATGCCTCTCCGGTTTAATGACTGAGTCTCCTGCCTGAGGCTTTTCTCCTATTAACTATTCCCCCAGGTAGCCTGCACTTCTCACCTGCCTTGATCTTGAGCATTTACATCCTGTGCCCTCTCCTTCCCCCTTTTCACCCCTTTTGCGAGTATGATACTCTAAACTGTCTAATCTTTTCCTCTCATTTAAAGGCATAAGCCTCAACAGAGTCTGTGAAGTAAGAATTTCCTATTCTAGCTCAGATTCCATTAAATTCCTCTCTCTCTGCATCAAGGCAATTTTATCCTCCAAATCTTCCTACCTTTTGCTTTATTCTTTACTATTAGAAAACGCTAGATACATTTCTATTTTTCAACCCTCTCTTCTATCTTATAAAATTAAGAAAAGAGGGAAAGTTAAGAGGACTTAAGTGACTGCTTAATCCCTATTTGAAAATTCTTTCATTATTACAGCATATGATGTTCTGAAGGCCAGGCTTAGTGGTTCAGTTATGGCAAGGAAGTTCCTACGGTACCAGAAATGACTTGGGACTGGATTTTAGACCTTTAGCTAAAGTCCAGAAATTATTTTTTTCTCTGATATCTATCTGATTTTGGGAAGTTTTCTAGGTTAGAAACTCTAAAGCTGCTTTACAGTTTGTCTAAGAATTGATGAGTGGGTCTATAAGAAAAGTCATCAGTTACCTAAAGCTCTCTAAGGGCAAGTACAAGGATTCCAATGAAGTATTCCCAAATGAGAAACACGAAATAAGTTTTTTAAAAGATAAAATATAGGTTAAATAAAAAGTATCTTGAGATAGCCTATAGATCTATGCTTAAAATAGAATTACCTCTTTTTTTGGGGTGGGGGGCACTGCATCTTGCAGCCCATGGATCTTAGCTCCCTGACCAGGGATTGAACCCTGGCCCTGGCAGTGAAAGCACAGAGTCCTAACCCCTGGACTGCCAGGGAAGTCCCTGAATTGCCATTTTTGTACAATAGCCCATCTTTGTTTCCCTAGAGCAAGATTGCTAGCAGCAGCACTATTGACATTTTGAGCTGGCTGGCTAATTCTTTGTTGTGGTGACCTGCCCTGTGTATTATGTGGTATTCATTAGCAGCTTCCCTGGCTTCTATCCACCGAAAGCCAGTAGTGCCCCTCTAGCTTTAACAACCAAAAATGTCTTCAGACATAAGCAAATGTCCCTAGAGGCAAAAGTCTCCATGTTGATAACCGTGGCCCTACAGTAAAATCTGTAATTATTTTTTTGGAAAACCATACATAAAATTAAATTTCTTTCTCAAACACACCCCCCACTTGGTGATAAAATAAGAAGGCATTCATTTCTACTTTCCAGGCAAAGTGTTGGCTCCAATTTGTGCTGAGTATTTCTAAAGTTTTCCACACCTAATTTCTTCCCTATAACCCAGAGAATTTTGAAAATAGAATATGATTAATATGTGTCACATGTTACTTTATATTGACTTAATTTTCTCCCTTAAATCCACAGCATAAAAAATCACATGGAAAAGACAAAGAAAACAGAGGCACTAATCCATTGGAGAAGTCTAAAGTAGAAGAAATCATAGAGCAATCTGTTACGAAGAGCAGGTTACCTCTACGAGCCCAGAACAATTTTTAGTTAACTTGAGGATTGGTAATTTTACTTTTTAAGGAAAATGAAAAATAAAACCTGTAACCCCAGAACTTGAGCCTTGTGTGTAGATTAAAAATGAGTAGAAAATATCAAGGCAATACTGTAAATGTAGTTGAATTTACTGTCTACTTATTTTTCTGTCATTGCTGTAGTTCCCTCTGTGTTAAGTTAGATTTCATTTGGGATTTGCATGGAGTAAATATGTATTTCTAGCTTTTGATATAAAATAGCTCTTTCAGAACAAATGAAAAGTGTTTTCTTGTATATTACTAAATAGCAGATAGATAGACGCTGCAGTGTTCTTTTAGGCTTGAACTTATATGGGTAAATATCACCAGCACTTGGTCTTAGGAAGGCCATATCCTTTCTTTTCTTACTATGATTGAATTATGTTTATTTTTCCTTACCTCCTTCCCTAGACTTTTTTATTCTGCTTTCTCAGCTCACTTTCTCCCTTTCTATTTGTCACCAAACCATTTGTAGAGCTAGAAAATGGTATCTATCCATTATTATTAGGAGATAGCCAGAGTTTTATCTAGAAATCTTTGACACTTTTCTGTGGTTATCTCTAAAATCACTGTCAACAGTAAACATAACCCTGGAAATATCCCGTCAATATTTTTGTTTACCCCTACATGTGAAAAAGCATTTCATTCCTTTATGAGGCCTAACATATCAGCCCCTACACAGTTCACAAAAAGCCATTCTCTCCAGAATATAGATTGCTATTATGGGAGGAAAACCCTGAGTTCTGATTAATGGCTGTGTGACCCCATTTTGAGGCCTATGTCTTGTGCAAAAGGTCACACTGATTTAAGGGCTTTTTGAAGCTATTGATTATGAGTGTAATTTATATTCTTTTGTTTACTTGGTGAAACTTTTTGTTGTTCTTTGTATATAATAAAATATGTGTGTATATATTTTTCTCTACTGAAATCTTAACCCTTCATTGAAGGTCCCTGATATTTTTTTGATCTACCAGCCAAATTTCTGGAAGTTGGGATGTTTCAGCATGAAGAACCAGAGCACTTAGAATATATGCAAAGAATAAATTTGTGCCCACGTCAAGTTAAGTGTAGAAATTCAGAGTTTGATTTTGATAACTAAGTAAAACCAAGCCCTGTTGGAGAATTAGAAAATGTGCTACTTCAAGGAACTCAATTTGCCTTGCAGAGTATTAATTATCTTAATAAAAATGATCATATAATTTCTCTGCAAAATCAGATGTCAATACAAGCTATGAATAATATCTAATAAACATAAGCTACCCTTGGTAATAAATTTGATCTCTACATTAACTTCCTTGTCTCATTATTTCTTATTTTGCAGTGGGTATGTTTACAGAGTTAAGCAAGTTGTATTAAAATTCCTAAAATAGACTTCTGCACAGGTACCAGCAAGGAAGAAAGGCCTTGGTAAACATCCCAGCTTTCCGTTGCACCCCACGGGGCTACACCTTAGTGTGAGATGAATGAGAAACAGATTGGCCCTCACAGGGCCTGGAGTCCAGCTTTAAGCCATCTCATTCCCAAACTGTTTTAAGCTTATCCACTCCAGCACTCTTGCCTGGAAAATCCCATGGACGGAGGAGCCTGGTGGGCTGCAGTCCATGGGGTCACTGAGGGTTGGACACGACTGAGCGACTTCACTTTCACTTTTCACTTTCATGCATTGGAGAAGGAAATGGCAACCCGCTCCAGTGTTCTTGCCTGGAGAATCCCAGGGACGGGGGAGCCTGGTGGGCTGCCGTCTATGGGGTCGCACAGAGTCGGACACGACTGAAGCGACTTAGCAGCAGCAGCAGCAGCAGGAATGCTAATGCAGCTGGCTGAACAGCCTACAGAAGCCAAAATAAATCAGGAGAATTTTAACTTCTAGAGCCTTAAATTAACTTGGTACATTTTAATATACATTGTGAAGCACTCAAAAGGTAACCCTCAGCAAAAATAGAGTAGGTAGCTTCAGGGGCCCATCATTCCTCCTCAGAGATGAAAACATTCAGAAATAATTTTGTCATAACTTGGAAAAACAGAATTTTATAGAACCAAGCAAATGTCGCATCAGGAGCAAAGTAACCTAAGAATTAGGAAAGCCTTTTGGTGTTCTACTTGCCCTTGCTCCATCCCCCTTCCCAGCACTGTGGTAGTCTTGAAGACAGGCAGAAGCCCAGGGTTCTCAGAGAGGGACCTGTTCCCTGGTCCCAAAGAAGCTGAGGCAAGTTTTAATCTCAAAAAGTTGTTGAAACCTGTTTAGGCCAACGTGAAGGACTGAAGCAAGGGACTTTCCTTTGTTTCAGCTAACGCTGAACTCAGGTTGAAAAATGGAAGGCATTTCTCGAAAATATTGTAAGCAAATAACCTGCTGCCACGTTTGGCAAAAGATTACAGTTGAGGTAAATAAAGGTGTGCCCAAAGCCTGAGAGGAAATAATGGGAGAGGATTTCCTAGGGAAATCAGGCTACTCAAAAACAACATTGTATACTAAGGAACTGAGAAAGCCATCTATGTTTAGGGCAAGTTGCATCCTTAGAGAAGACCTGAGAAGACCTAAATGTTCACTGCTGGCTGAACTCAGCTCAGCACAAGTAGGAAGTGAAGGCTAAGCAGATTTAAAAATGATGTAGCTAAGCACTAAAAGAGTGCTCCAATATAGCCACTCTACAAAGACTAGGAGGAGGTTTTTTCCCCTTTTGTTTTCTTTTAATTCTTGTCTTATATTTTTGCCACCGGCATTCAAGGAAATCTGTCAATACTAGCTGAATACAAGCAAAAAAGTCTTCAAAGAAAAGTCAAGTGAGACTTTACAAAAAAAGTTGAGAAAAGTCACTAAACTGCTACAGCCCACAGCAAGGAACAAAAACAAACCACGAGGCATGAAGAATCTGATTGCCAAACTTAACATAATATTCAACTGTTCAGTTTTCAACAAAAAACTGGGAATTTTGCAAAGTATGGCTCATTCGCAGAAGAAAATAACAAACTTGCTGAGGGAGCATAAACTTTGGACTTTCAATCAACTGTCTCAAATATGCTCACAGAGCTAAAGGAATCCAGTAAGTTGTCTCCACAAATAGAAAATATCAGTGAAGAAATTGTAAAAAGGAACCATACAAATCTGGAGCTGAAAAGTAACAAGTGAAAAAAAATCACTAGAGGCTTCCAATAGTATAAATGAACAGGCAATTGAAAGCCAGTGAACTTGAAGCTAAGGCAATTGAAATTGTCCAGTTGGAGAATCAGGAGGGAAAAAGAATGAAGGACAAATAGAATCTAAGAGACCTGTAGAGCATAATGAGACAACATTTGCAAAAAGGAAGTACCAGAAGGATAGAGAAAGGAGCAGAAAGAATACTTGAAGAAATAATGGCTGAAAACTTAGATTTGCTAAAACACTCAAAGCTGCATATCCAAGATGCTCAACAAGTCCAAACAGTATAAACTCAGATCCACAAGACACATTATAACTGAACTGTTAAAACTGCAAACAGAATCTTGAAAGCAGCAAGAGTAGTCTTCAGGAAAATGCAAATTAAAACCACAGTTAGATATCACTTCACATCCACAAGAATAGCTGTAGTAAAAACAAAATAACAAAAACAAAACAAAAATAACCTCCCTGTTGGTCCAGTGGCTAAGACTCTGCACTTTCACCGCAGGGGGCCCCAGGTTTGATCCCTGGTTGGGGAACCCAAGATCCTGCCTGACAGTGCGGCCCAAAACAAAAAATAACAAGTGCTGGTGAAGACAGTGAGTGGAAACCCTCATATACTGCTTGTGGGAATGAAAAACGTCAGCCACTGTTTAAAAAGAGCTTGGTGGTTCCTAAACAAGATAAACGTAGAATTACCATTTCACCCAGCAAATCTACTCCTAGATAGCTCTCCAAGAGAAAAGAAAAAATTTATCCACACACATCTGTACACAGATGTTCATGTTAGCACTATAAATGCTATAAACAATACAACATAAAATGGATAAAATAACATATAATGGATTATTACTTAGCCATAAAAATAATGAAGTGCTGATACCTGCTACTGTGTGGATAAACCTTGAAAAAAATGCTAAGTGAAAGAAGTCAGATGCAAAAATTCATATGTTGTATGTTTACATTTGTATGAAATATCCGGGATAGGTAAATTCATAGAAGCAGATTGGCAGATGCCAAGGTTGTTTTGAGTTGGGAGAAAGGGAGTGATTGCTTAACAAATGTGGACTTTTATGATGTTGGAAATGTGTTGGAACCAGGCAGATGTGGTGGTCGTACAACACTGAATATACTGAATGCCATGGAATTATTTTTTTTAACTAAAAATTTTGAGGTATAATTGGCACATATTAGTTTAATTGTACAATTTGATATTTGTATACATTGTAAAATCACCACAATAATTCTCACAATTATTCATTTTATGTGATTTTGACCTAAGAATAAAAGCCACTCAAAATATAAAATGAGTCCTATCATCTATTAAAGAAGAAGTACTTGAATCATAAAGGCATTAATATTGTAGGTAGAACTGATTAGCAGATAGTAAAATGTTCTTAAAGAAACATGACAATTTAAACATATGTTGTATACATTGTGTGCCCATAAAACACAGCTATTTACCCTCCTTTAAAAGTAACTGGGCTTCCCTGGTGGCTCAAACGGTAAAGAATCTGCCTGCAATGCAGGAGACCCAGGTTTGATCCCTGAGTCGGGAAGATCCCCTGGAAAAGGGAATGGCAACCCACTCCAGTGTTCTCACTTGGAGAATTCCATGGACAGAGGAGCCTAGCGGGCTACAGTCCATGGGGTTACAAAGAGTTGGACATGACTGAAGGAGTTGGCCATGACTGAGCGACTAGCACTTTCACTTTCAAAAAATAATCCAGTATACACAGAGTAAAAGTGAAAGTCAGTCGTGTCTGACTCTTTGCGAGTCTGTACAGCCCATGGAATTCTCCAGGCCAGAATACCCAGGTATCGAACCCAGGTCTCCTGCATTGCAGGTGGATTCTTTACCAGCTGAGCTGTAAGGAAAGCCCAAGAATACTGGAGTGGGTAGCATAGCCCTTCTCCAGGGGATCCTCCTGACCCAGGAATTAAACCAGGGTCTCTTGCATTGCAGGCAGATTCTTTATCTACCGAGCTATCAGGGAAGCCCAATATACAAAGAGACTGGACATCAACAGGAAAGACAACAGAAATAAGTTACAGAAATTAAAGCTAATGGAGTTGCCAAACAAGATAATTTTAAAACATTTAAAGAATTTATAGACAATGAAATATTTTGGATGAAAATTATTTTACAAAGAATCGATAGAAATTCTAGAACTGAAAAAATATAATAAATTATGAACACAGGGAATGGGTTTAATTGCTGAACAGACCTCGTTAAGAGAGTTTTTAAAAGTAGATGATAGGGACTTCCCTGATGGTCCAATGGTTGGGACTTAGTGCTCCCCGTGCAAGTGGTCTGGGTTTGATCCCTGGTCAGGGAATTAGATCCAATATGTTGGAGAAGGCAATGACAACCCACTCCAGTGTTCCTGCCTGGAGAATCCCAGGGACGGCAGAGCCTGGTGGGCTGCTGTCTATGGGGTCGCACAGAGTCAGACACGACTTGAGCGACTTAGCAGCAGCAGCAGCATGTTGCAGCTAAGACCCAGTGCAGCCACATAAATACATACTTTAAAAAAAGTGGATGATTAGGTTGGAAGAAAATCATTACACTGAAGCATAGCAAGACGAAAGTATAAGAAACACAAAAGAAACAGGACATGGTGAAGAAATTAAACATGTATATAATTAGGGCCTCACAAGGAAGAAGAGAGAATGGGACTGAAGCTTTATAATCCTGAACAGGACAAATGCAAAATCACACCTAGGTACACTCCAGGCAAACTGCTAAAAGGATAAATGAAATAAGGAAGTAAAAACAATAGAGATGTCTTTCCCTGCCGCCGCGGAGCCGCGCGGAGGCGGAGGCTCGGGTGCATTCAAGATTCGGCTCCACCCGTAACCCACCGCCATGGCCGAGGAAGGCATTGCTGCTGGAAGTGTAATGGACGTTCATACTGCTCTGCAAGAGGTGCTGAAGACCGTCCTCATCCACGATGGCTTAGCACGTGGAATTCGCGAAGCTGCGAACGCTTTAGACAAGCGCCAAGCCCATCTGTGTGTGTTTGCATCCAACTGTAATGAGCCTATGTATGTCAAGTTCGTGGAGGCCCTTTGTGCTGAACATCAAATCAACCTGATTAAGGTTGATGACAACAAGAAACTAGGGGAATGGGTAGGCCTCTGTAAAACTGAGAGAGGGAAAACCTCCTAAAGTGGTTGGATGCAGCTGTGTGGTGGTTAAGGACTACGGCAAAGAATCTCAGGCCAAGGATGTCATCGAGGAGTACTTCAAATGCAAGAAATGATGAAATAAAAAACTGATTTCTTGTCTAAAAAAAAAAAACAGAGATAATTAAACTGCTGAAAAAAAATAACTGTGATTGCCACCACAGTAAAAATATTTTTTAGGAATGATGGTGCATTAAAGGCATTATATGTGTCTAAGAAATGAAAATTTATTTTTGTCATCACCAATCTGGCACTAAAGGAAACACTAAAGGGCGTTCTTTAGGCAAAAACAAAATGGTATCAAATGGCCTCTCAGAGATGTAGGAAAGAATAAAGAACAGTAAAAAATATAAATGCATCAGAAAGGTAAATTATCACTGTAAAACAGTAACAGTGTTTTATGAGTCTAAAATATATATGGAATTAAAACCCTCAAGAATAACACAAAAGATGGAAGAAAGTTAGGAGGAATTAAAACAGTCAAAGATTCTTTGATTATTGGGGAGGTAGTAAAGATTCTAATATTAGACTTTGATAAGTAAAGTCTAAGGAAAATATTAAATATTAAATTTGAATATATTCTATCATTGGATAAATTTTTTCTGTAATGTCAGTAGGGCCAAGTTGATTTGATAGAATTGCAGGTCTCCTATAACATCACTAATCTTCTGTGTAGTTGTTCTGTTAATTAAAATGTTAAAGTCTCAGAAATTCTCTGGTGGTCCAGTGGTTAAGATTCTGTGCTTTCACTGCCAAGGGCCTAGATCTGATACCTGCTCAGGGAACTAAGATTCCGGAAGCACTTAGTGCAGCCCCCACCCCCTCTCCCCCACAAAAAAAAAATGTTGAACTCTCTAACTGTAAATTTTAAAATTTCTCCTTTCAGTTCTTTCTTTCTACTTCTAGGACTTGTGCTATGAAAGTGAAAGTTGCTCAGTTGTGTGTGACTCTTTGCGACCCCGGAACTCTCCAGGCCAGAATACTGAAGTGAGAAGCCTTTCCCTTCTCCAGGGGATATTCCCAACCCAGGGATCGAACCCAGGTCTCCCACACTGCAGGTGGATTCTTTACCAGCTGAGCCACTTGCGCTGTGAAGTACATATATATTTAGAATTGTATACTTCTTGATGAATCAACACCTTTATCAGTATTGTCCCTTTTTATTCTTGGTGACGTTCCTTAAAGTGAAAGAGTTAGTCCCTTCAGTCATGTCTGACTCTGTGACCCTATGGACTGTAGCCCATGGCTCCTCTGCCCATGGGATTCTCCAGGCAAGAATATTGGAGTGGGTTACCATGGCTTCCTCCAGAGGCTCTTCCCACGTCTGTTATGTCTCCTGCATCGCCACCTGGAAAGCCCAGTGGGGTGGGCAGTCATTCCCTTCTCCAGGGAATCTTCCTGACACAGGGATCGAACCCAGGTCTCTGGAATTGCAGACAGATTCTTTACTATCTGAGCCATCAAGGAAGCCCATTCCTTATTCTATATTAATGTAGATACTCTAGCTTTATTTCCTTTTTAAAAGATTAATTTAAAAATTGTATAGTTGACTTATAACTCCAGCTTTCTCTTTCTTAATGTTTGTAGACTTTTTGATGATGGCCATTCTGATCAGTGTGAGGTGATACTTTACTGTAGTTTTGATTTGCATTTCTTTAATAATTATGTTTTTTTTTCTTTTTTTTTCTACCTCCTTTAGAAATAATGTTTTTATGAGTCCATTTTATCTCCATTAAAACTTTCGTTTTTTCCAAAGGCTTACTATACATATATATATAGAACTAATCATAGTCTGCCCTCAAAAAACTGAATCATATATAGCTTCAGAACCTAACAACAGCACACTTCTAATTATTCTCTCTCATCTTTTCTGTGTTTTTCATTTTACTCTTATATTTGCAATAAAACCACAATCCATTGTTACTGTATTTCATCTTGAAAGATAATTGTCTTTGGAGAGATTAAAAATAAGAGAAAGAATGTCTACTTTCATTTTAACCATTTCCAGAGATCTTTATTTTTGTAGATCTGTCTTTATGTATGATACCTAATATGCTCTAATACACTCTTGTTGAAGAGCTTCCTTTAATATTTCTTACAGTACAGGACTGCTGGTAATAAATTCTGTCACTTTTGTTTTCTAAAATATTCTTTGTTTTCATTTTGGGAAGATATTTCATCATGTGTGATTCTGGGTTGGCAGTTATTTTCTTTCAGCACATTAAAAATGTCACTGCATTGTCCTCTGGTTTGCACAGTTTCTATTAAGAAGCCTAATGTGCAATTCTTATCTTTGTTCTTCTGCATTTAATGTCTTCTTTCTCTGGCTGCCTTCAAAGTTTTCTCTTTAACTTTGGTTTTCAGTGGTTGGATTAGGGTGGGAGCTAGGTTGCTAGAGAGCTTTTCTCAATGTTCTTTCTCCACCCTCAGCTTTCAGCCTTCCCTGTGTGCCTGAACCGGTGAAGGGTTTCTGAGCACTTCTGCCATGGGAAGGTGCTACTCTCTTTTCATTCTTGGGTCTCGCTGGCCTGAAGCTGGGGGTTGGGAAGTGTTTTCTGCTGTCCAGGTCCAGCCTTCGTCCTAGCAGGCCCTGTGTCCTGGGTCTTGGGGGAGTTGGGCTTTCTCAGTGATCCTGTCCCTCTATGGGGTAGCCAAACTCTGCTGGGAACTTTGGCAGGTTCTTTGCAGGAGAGTTTCCTGCCCTTCCTCTATGAGTAAATTTTTTTTAAAACCTTGATCATAGTGGGCTTTCCATGTGGCCCTAGTGGTAAAGAATCCGCCTGCCAATGCAGGAGCTAGCAGTAAATTCCTGGATTCAGAAGATCCCCTGGATGGCAACCCACTCCAGTATCCTTGCCTGGAGAATCCCATGGAGAGCAGAGCCTGGAAGACTACAGTTCAAAGGGTCGCAAAGAGTGGGACACAACTGAAGCGACTTAGCACCCATGCCCAGCAGTCTTCACACGCATCCCTAGGAGCCACAACTTTGGCTGCCCTTCTCCCTGTGGCTTTGGTCTCTAAGGAAGAAGTCTCTGGCCAGAGCTTCATGCCTGTTTTTGTAGTAGTGGCTGCTTCCTTTTCTAAGCCTGCATCACAAATAGAGGCTTCTTCTGATTTCCTCCCTGGGTTTCTGTTTTTCTTGAGCACCTGTGAAGTCTGTGAAGAGCCTGGTAGTGGGTGCAAATTTCCATTGTGTCTGCAGCTCCCAGGGGTTCTGTACTTTCATGCTGCTACTGCTGCTAAGTCGCTTCAGTCGTGTCCGACTGTGCGACCCCATAGACGACAGCCCAACAGGCTCCCCTGTCCCTGGGATTCTCCAGGCAAGAACACTGGAGTGGGTTGCCATTTCCTTCTCCAGTGCATGAAAGTGAAAAGTGAAAATGAAGTCGCTCAGTCGTGCCCGACCCTCAGCGACCCCATGGACTGCAGCATACCGGGCTCCTCCATCCCTGAGATTTTCCAGGCAAGAGTACTGGAGTGGGGTGCCATTGCCTTCTTAAACCTTTGTCAATTTGTTAAATGTTTTAGCTGAATTCTTCTTACTTGTTTGCATGATATCTGGTGTCTCCTTCTCCCAGGTCAGCTATCACTCTTCCCTGTCTCTCAATAGGAAGTCCTTTTTTCTCAAAGTGCTTGGCTGGCCTGAGACCTCAGCTCTCTGACTGGTGCAGAAAAGTTATGATTGTGTTTGTCTAGATTTTTTCTTGTTAGAGTGACAACAATGGTCTTTACAACTTTCTGCATCCTAGGTGGGAGCAAAATCAATAGTCTCCTGTTAACATCTTCTAACTTGTTAGATAAATAGTAGGACTGATTTCAAGAGAGATTCCCTTTTCAAATGTGTGCCTGTTTTGTTCCTATTTGACTCTTCTTATTTATTATTTCTTCTGGCTCCTTACCAGCCAAATCTTTCTCAGTCTTTATGATAACCTCCCATGCCTTCAAAGATACTTCCCCCTGTGTATCTGAAAAACACTTAAGCATATAAGAATTAGATCCTATTAAGTTTAATCTAATCTCCATGTTGAAAAGCTTTTATTTGAAGGAAACTGAAAACCTTGCTGCTGTACCTTGGGTGGTAAATTATCTGCAGGAGCAAGTGCTTTCGCTCAATAGAAGCTTCAGAAGCACATTTCACTTGGTACTTTTTCCCCTAAAGAGGAAGAGAAAGAAGAGAAACTGATAAAAACTATTTCATAGATATTCTATTTAAAATATTATTTTAAATGGCTGTTAATTTCTCACTGATTTATAGATCACATGGTTGGATAACTCAGAATTAGAAGAATTAACCAGTTAGCACCATGCTCAAAATAAATTTGATTTCTACACTACCAGTTACAAGAGCACCAATCAGAAGATCAAGAACAGGGACTTCCCTGGTGGTCCAGTGGTTAAGAATCTGCTTTGCAATTTAGGAGATGTGGGTTTGATCCTTGGCAAGGGGGCTAAGATCTCACGTGTTGTGTGGTGCCATCAAAAAATGAAAAAATGAATAGCAAAAACAAAATCAAGCTAAACTTTTAAAATCACTCTGATTTTTCTTTTTATCAAAGGGAATACACCATGAATTGACGAAACTAATAAGCTTTTCTTGAAGTTTCTATAAAGATAAATACTGTGCCTGTTTTCTATCCTTTGGATGAAAAAGTATCTTTGACTTATTTAAAATAAAATATTGGATAATTAAAATGTAATCAAAACACTTTTAATATATGGAGTTTGAAGTTAAGTGAAAGTCACTTAGTCATGTCCATTTCTTTGCGACCCCATGGAATGTAGCTTGCCAGGCTCCTCTGTCCACAGAATTCCCCAGGCAAGAATACTGGAGTGGGTTGCATTCCTTTCCTCAAGGGATCTTTCCGACCCAGGAATCACACCCCAGTCTCCCACACTGTAGGCAGATTCTTTACCATCTGAGCCACCAGGAAAGCCCATTATTTCAAAGCCCAGGGTTTGAAATAATCTAGTGCCAAAGCCTTTGACTGTGTGGATCACAATAAACTGGAAAATTCTGAAAGAGATGGGAATACCAGACCACCTGACCTGCCTCTTGAGAAATCTGTATGCAGGTCAGGAAGCAACAGTTAGAACTGGACATGGAACAACAGACTGGTTCCAAATAGGGAAAGCAGTACGTCAAGGCTGTATATTGTCGCCCTGCTTATTTAACTTATATGCAGAGTACATCATGAGAGACGCTGGGCTGGAAGAAGCACAAGCTGGAATCAAGATTGCTGGGAGAAATATCAATAACCTCAGATATTGATATTAATATCAATAATTGATATTAAATATCAATAACCTCACCCTTATGGCAGAAAGTGAAGAGGAACTAAAAAGCCTCTTGATGAAAGTGAAAGAGGAGAGTGAAAAAGTTGGCTTAAAGCTCAACATTCAGAAAACGAAGATCATGGCATCTGGTCCCATCACTTCATGGGAAATAGATGGGGAAACAGTGGAAACAGTGTCAGACTTTATTTTTTGGGGCTCCAAAATCACTGCAGATGGTGATTGCAGCCATGAAATTAAAAGACGCTTCCTCCTTGGAAGGAAAGTTATGACCAACCTAGATAGCATATTCAAAAGCAGAGACATTACTTTGCCAACAAAGGTCCATTTGGTCAAGGCTATGGTTTTTCCTGTGGTCATGTATGGATGTGAGAGTTGGACTGTGAAGAAAGCTGAGCGCCGAAGAATTGCTGCTTTTGAACTGTGGTGTTGGAAAAGACTCTTGAGGGTCCCTTGGACTGCAAGGAGATCCAACCAGTCCATTCTGAAGGAGATCAGTCCTGGGTGTTCTTTGGAAGGACTAATGCTAAAGCTGAAACTCCAGTACTTTGGCCACCTCATGCGAAGAGTTGACTCATTGGAAAAGACTCTGATGCTGGGAGGGATTGGGGGCAGGAGGAGAAGGGGACAACAGAGGATGACATGGCTGGATGGCATCAGTGACTCGATGGACGTGAGTCTGAGTGAACTCCGGG
Organism: Bos grunniens; assembly: GCF_055505025.1. Taxonomy (NCBI): domain Eukaryota; kingdom Metazoa; phylum Chordata; class Mammalia; order Artiodactyla; family Bovidae; genus Bos; species Bos grunniens. Next base: position 14,417,337 of record NC_141190.1, read on the forward strand.
AGTTGGTGATGGACAGGGAAGCCTGGCGTGCTGCGGTTCATGGGGTCGCAAAGAGTCAGACACGACTGAGCGACTGAACTGAACTCAGTGCAATTATTGCAATTTTTAAAATAAAAGGTAGTAGAGTAGAAATCAAATTTGAGCTAACTGGTTAATAATTTTGTGTATACTATATGTATGTACTTATGTCTTGAGCATAATAGACAATATATACTTGCTTATACATTTAGATTTAATGAAATAACTTTCCCTCCTTTTTTCTTTTGAGGAGACTTATTGTTTTTCACTTTAATGTTCCAGATCACTCAGGAATGGTTGCATACCCAGGGAATAAAGTAATAGTTATGGACTTGTTTAAAAATAGTACTCGCACCTGCTACAATTGCTTAACCAATAGAGCCACAGAAAGATCTTGTTTAAGAATCATTTCTGACATTAAATCCTTGCTTTGCTATGCATTAGCTCTGAGCCTTTTGGAGAAGTCAATGGCACCCCACTCCAGTACTCTTGCCTGGAAAATCCAGTGGACGGAGGAGCCTGGTAGGCTGCAGTCCATGGGGTCGCTAGGAGTCGGACACGACTGAGTGACTTCACTTTCACTTTCATGCATTGGAGAAGGAACTGGCAATCCACTCCAGTGTTCTTGCCTGGAGAATCCCAGGGACGGGGGAGCCTGGTGAGCTGCCATCTATGGGGTCGCAAAGAGTCGGACATGACTAAAGTGACTTAGCAGCAGCAGCAGCAGCTCTGAGCCTTTAGACAAGTTGTTTGATTTCTCTGGGCCTAATACCTCATCCATAACATGAAGTTGTTACCTATCTGCTGGACTATTAAAAGGTAGCAAAGTTTCTTGGGTTTCCAGCCTTAGAGGGATAATAAGATGGAAAATAACGAGCCTAGAGTCATTTTTCAGTGTTTACTTTTTTTTGCCTGTGCTGGGTCTTCATTGCTGTTCGGGCTTTTCTCTAGCCGCAGTGCATGAGCTTCTCGTTGCGGTGGCTTCTCTTGTGGTGGAGCACAGGTTCGAGGGCACTCGGCCTGCAGGAGTCATGGTACACAGGCTCTAGAGCACAGGCTCGGTAGTCGCGGTGCATGGGCTTAGTTCCTCTGCAGCTTGGGGTATCTTCCCAGATCAGGGATTGAACTCGTGTTTCCTACATTGGCAGGGGATTCTCATCCACTGAGCCACCAGGGAAGCCTGAGTCTATAGTCATTTGGTGGCTGGTTTTCCATCAGCTTCAAGGCTGGACCTCCACGTGTGATGACCTCCTGCTCTACTTTCACAGTGAGTGCTCCTGAAGACCACGAATGAGAAGGATCTCATGAACGCTGCTCAGTGCCATGAGCCACCACGTTTAGGAGATGCTGCTTTTCATCTTGACCTACAGCTGCTGCACCATTGCTGCTGCCCTTGTGACTGCTGCTCTTGTCCGTATTCTTTGTCATCATCCCCTCTAAATATTCTGGACTATCCAGATGGTCACCTCCTTATTGAGAAAGAATAGGTTTGTTCTCCCTCAGTTCAGTTCAGTCGCTGAACTGAAAAAGTTCAGTTCAGTTCAGTTCAGTTCGTGTCCGACTCTTTGCAGCCCCATGAATCGCAGCACGCCAGGCCTCCCTGTCCATCACCAACTCCCAGAGTCTACCCAAATTCATGTCTATTGAGTCGGTGATGCCATCCAACCATCTCATCCTCTGTCGTCCCCTTCTCCTCCTGCCCTCAATCTTTCCCAGCATCAGGGTCTTTTCAAATGAGTCAGTTCTTTGCATCAGGTGGCCAGAGTACTGGAGTTTCAGCTTCAACATCAGTCCTTCCAATGAACACTCAGGACTGATCTCTTTTAGGATGGACTGGTTGGATCTCCTTGCAGTCCAAGCGACACTCAAGAGTCTTCACCAACATCACAGCTCAAAAGCATCAATTCTTCGGCACTCAGCTTTCTTTATAGTCCAACTCTCACATCCATACATGACCACTGGAAAAACCATAGCCTTGACTAGACAGATCTTTGTTGACAAAGTAATGTCTCTGCTTTTTAATATGCTGTCTAGGTTGGTCATAACTTTCCTTCCAAAGAGTAAGCCTCTTTTAATTTCATGGCTGCAATCACCATTTGCAGTAATTTGGGAGCCCCCAAAAATAAAGTCAGCCACTGCTTCCACTGCTTCCCCATCTATTTCCCATGAAGTGATGGGACCAGATGCCATGATCTTTGTTTCTGAATGTCGAGCTTTAAGCCAACTTTTTCACTCTCCTCTTTCACTTTCATCAAGAGGCTTTTGAGTTCTTCTTCACTTTCTGCCATAAGGGTGGTGTCATCTGCATATCTGAGGTTATTGATATTTCTCCCGGCATTCTTGATTCCAGCTTGTGCTTCTTCCAGCCCAGCATTTCTCATGATGTAGTCTGCATATAAGTTAAATGAGCAGGGTGACAATATACAGCCTTGACGTACTCCTTTTCCTATTTGGAACCAGTCTGTTGTTCCATGTCCAGTTCTAACTGTTGCTTCCTGACCTGCATACAGGTTTCTCAAGAGGCAGGTCATGTGGTCTGGCATTCCCATCTCTTTCAGAATTTTCCACAGTTTATTGTGATCCACACAGTCAAAGGCTTTGGCATAGCCAATAAAGCAGAAATAAATGTTTTTCTGTAACTCTCTTGCTTTTTTGATGATCCAGCGGATGTTGGCCATTTGATCTCTGGTTTCTCTGCTTGTTCTCCTTAGAAACCCAGAAAACCCGTTTTGTACTCAGGGTTGGGCTATCAGCCTGCCAAACTCTGTTCTTTGTCCTAGAAGTGCTGGGGTGATGCTTAGTGACCCATATTTGATGACACCATTCTGGGGCCAGGGACAGTGATGGATGCTGATGGGAGACAGGGATGACCAAGATAGAGCTTCTGCTCTTTAGGAACCATTAGTCTTCTCCAGTCTTGGGGACTATATCCTATTTCATTAAGTTCAGTACCCCAAATCAACCTGGCATTCATGTTCTTGTTTCCTCTTTGGTTGGATGGCATCACCGACTCAATAGACATGAATTTGGGTAGACACTTCCACTTATTATTATTATTATTTATTTATTTTTGGCCCTGTTGCACAGCATACAGGATCTTATGTCCAAACCTCTGCCGTCTTTAGTGGAAGTGTGGAATCCTAACCCACTGGACTGCCAGGGAATTCCCTTACATTACTTCCACTTCAATCATTCAATCCCTCTTCTCTTTTCTTCCCTCTTCCCTGTCTCCAACACGAGTCTTCTCTTTTTACCTTAAGTGGCTGAGTGATACAAGGTTCTAATAACCAGGATCCTGAACTCAGAAGAGGAACAAATCAAAATGATCTTTCCCCAACTAGCAACAATTTAGGAAATATATAGCCCTGCCTCTGTTATCAATTCCCTTTTTCTTCAACATAAGCCATGCAAATAGTATTTTGCATAATTTATGAGGTTAAAAATTAATCAACCAAAAATCGCTTGTGTTCACTGAGGGAGAAGGAAAGATGGGCTAAACTAAGTTCTTCACTGCTTAGTGTTTGTACTAGGCAACATTTATTCTACTCCTTTCAGACAGAAGGAGGTTGAGAACGCACCGGGCCAGGGTGTGCTGAGTTGTTTCAGTAGTCTCCAACTCTTTGCAACGCTATGGACTGTGGCCCATCAGGCTCCTCTGTTCATGGGGATTCTCCAGCCAAGAATACTGGAGTGAGTTGCCATGCCCTCCTTCAAGGGATTGTCCCAACCCAGGGATCGGACCCATGTCTCCTGAACCGGCAGCTGAATTCTTCCCCACTACGGCCACCTGGGAAGCCCCAAAATGGTTAAGAAACTTATCAAAGTTCACAGTAAAAATGGCAGAGCTCGAATTAAAAAATTATGTTTGTTTGACTCCATTCACCCTTTCAAAAGTATCTATTGAGCACCTACTACATGCCAGACACAGTTTCAGGAACTGCGTTCACAATTCAAAAAGTACAAAAGTACAGCCTAAAGCCATTTCCAGTCTCATTCTTACTCCCACTCCTACATCTGCACCACCATGCAGTTGCCTTCAAAGCTACTGATGTTACCAGTTTCTTGGGACCTATAAATTCAGGCAGGACTTTCCCTTTTAGGTCAAACCTTGGCATAATCGATATTCCCCACCTCTCCTAATAGTGTCAGACTTCTTTGATGAGTTGTGTGAAACAACTCAGTATTTCAGGCCCATTTCACAGCTGGGGGAAAAAAATGTGTCCTTGGGAAGCCAGATTAAGTTTTATCTGAGATAAGGTCATTGCCAAGCAAGAGAGTGAGTGCCTATAGGCAGCTCACAGTTTCTTGACCGTGAGGCACTTAATTGTCCAGGAGGTCATCCACCCCAGGTCTCAGTGATCCTCACGCTTAGGATTTCCAAAATGTTTCCACTTCACCTGTCTGAACTGAAGGTTTCTCTATCACCCCCACAGTCCTGCTGAATAAGGCCTGCATCTTTGTGGTCTGGTAATCATGAAATTTGTTGCCTTTTCCTTGTCTCAGAAAATAATCTTTAGAGTATTCCTTAGAGTTAAGGACAGTGGGATTTTGTGCCCATTAGATCTCAAATGATTTCATGAAAATTTAAAAAATCAGAACCAAAGTCTGAAATGGCTTTAACTTTTTCTTTGGATTATTTGGTTCCTTGGTAATAAACGTCCTCTTTCTCTCCTTTCTAGGGTGTGATCAGAAAGAAGGGCACCTGCCTGGTGAAAGATTGCAAATGAAGGAACACAGGGCCAGGGGAGAAGGCTGGCGCACTGAATAGAAAGGGCCCATGGTCCACACACCATGAGTCCTGGTTCATCACTTCTGGTTCTTTCTCCAGGACTACTGCCTGGGAGCTTAGCTGAATATCTACAAGTTTCGATTACATGTCAAACTGTCACTTCTGATATTATTGCTCTTGTTAAAATTATTATAGGGCACGTTACTGACTTTCACGTGACACTTGTTCATTGTTAAAAAAAAATAACGTAACAACTCTACTTAGATATAATTCACACCATATAATGCACCTATTAAATATTTTCTTTTCTGGATATTCTCAAAGTTTTATAACTATCACTACAATAACTTCTAGAACATTTTCACTACCTCAAAAAGAAACTGTACATACTAGCAGTCACCCTTCATTTGCCTCCAACTTCCTTAGCCCTGCTGCTGCTGCTGCTAAGTCGCTTCAGTCGTGTCCGACTCTCTGCGACGCCATAGACGGCAGCCCACCAGGCTCCCCCGTCCCTGGGATTCTCCAGGCAAGAACACTGGAGTGGGTTGCCATTTCCTTCTCCAATGCATGAAAGTGAAAAGTGAAAGTGAAGTCGCTCAGTTGTGTCTGACCCTTAGCGACATCATGGACTGCAGCCTACCAGGCTCCTCCCTCCATGGGATTTTCCAGGCAAGAGTACTGGAGTGGGGTGCCAATGCCTTCTCCTTAGCCCTAGGCAACCACTAATCTACTTTCTGTCTGTACAGATTTGCCTTTTCTGGACATTTCATATAAACATAAATGTGGCCTTTTGTGTCTGGCTTCTTAGCAAAATGTTTAAGTTCATCCATGTTGTAGCATGCATCATTATGTCATTCCTTTTTGTTACCAAATAATATTCCATTGCTTGACATGCATTTATTCATCCATCAGTATGTGGACATTTGGGGACATTTGGGGTGTTTCTTTTTGGCTGTCATGAATATTTCTACTGTGAACATTTGTGTACAAGTTCTTGTATGGACAGACATTTTCATTTCTTGGGTGTATACATAGGAGTGGAATTCCTGGGTCATACAGTAACTCTGTTTAACCTTTTCAGGAACTCCCGGATTGTTTCCCACAGCTGTGGCTTCATTTTAAACAGCCACCAGCAATGTATAGGGTTCTAAATCTATACGTTCTTACCAACATTATTTTTTTTAAAAGAAATTACTATAACTATCCTACCGCGTACAAAGTGGTAACTAATTGTGGTTTTCATTTGCATTTCCCTGATGACCAATGATATCGAACATTTTTTCACGTGCTTATTGACCATTTGTGTATCTTCTTTGGAGAAATGTTTATTCAGATCTTTTGCCCATTTAAAAAATAGTGATCTCTGTCTTTTTTGTTATTGAATTCTTCATCATTATTTAAATGGAGCAAATAAATACCATAAGCTCCACCCAAAGCTCAATGGTTGGTAAAATTTATCCACATTATGTTGTTATGTAAAGTACATGAGAGTATGTGAAATGTGACCACTGAAGCAATGTCCTGATGACTGTTGCCTGTGTATTCCAGGGCTCTGATCCCACTCATGACAAGGACAAAATATTTCTTTTGATCATAGTAGCATCTTGTAAGTCAGTAAAACCCTAAAACACTAATTAGATATTGTCAAATTTTAAATAAAATATAATACAATGATTCAATATGTGACTTACTAAATGATTTAGTCATTCCAATGGCTGAAGATAATAAAACTTTTAGTATAAGCAAAAGGATTACATCGTTATACAAAATCCATTCGTGCTCTCAAGGTATAGTTAATTTGAAGTTTTACTTCTACGTACATTTAATTATTGAAAATAAGTCGCAAAAATTTTACCAAAGCTGATATTAGATAAACTAGAGGTAAGAACCACCTTCTCTTCTTACAAATTTTGGTATCTCACACAACAGTAGTGACTAAAATAAATGGTGCCAAAATTTTAAAGAGTCTTTTTAAATTCAGAATATAATTAAAATCTCATGTAGCTTTATTGGTTTTAGTATCCAGCAGAGAAAAAATATTGAAACTCCAAGAGATTTTGAATTAAATAGCTACAACAGTTTTGTTTTATTGGTTCTGACTGGGAGAAAAAAAATTATAAGGACAACTTTGGAAAAATCTAGTTCTTTTAGAGCCCCAAATGACTTTTAAAACAATAAAACAAACTATAAAACCTACACAAGTGATATTAAAAATTATGTAGTTCAATGAATGTGACATTCACAAATGTGGTTGTAATTTTTTTTTAACTATAGCAAAATGAACATGGATCTGACGACTGGATTTAGAAGAGGTGGTGTTATATAGCTTAACAGAATTAAGTGCTTCAATTTGCTGGTTAGGATTATGTAGCTGAGTTGGAATGTTATACCAATGCCTTATAAGATCTCCATCACCTCACAGGATCTGTGGCTAAATCAAAGAAAGGAATGATGCTTCCTTTTCCTATATTAGTGATTATTTCCCTAGTATTTTAGTATTTATTTTTGGAATGCTTGTAGACCTAGATCTTTTTGGCTTGTGGCTGAGTCATGTACAGAATAAACTATAAACTCATAATATTTATGAAGATGGAGAATGAAGGCTCACTAGTGATTTACTGTAAGGGTATTAAATGAATTGGAATAATAATCTCAATTATGTGCTAGGTAGAAGGGGCAGGAAAAAGGAGAAAAACAAAGATGAGGGAGAAAATTTTTGTGACAAAATATTAAATCACAGTCACCTGGTTAGTTTCCTGAGGTCCCAATCTTTGAAGACTCAAACATAACTTCTGAAGTCCTTTAACATAACCACTGTTCTTTTTTTGTCCCCAAATCCAATCTCCGTCCTTGGTACAGAAGAACATACCCCTCATGCCACAGTCTCCCAGCACCTGCCTGAATTCTCCATCGTCTTTGGAGGAGAATTATGACTTGGGGGTGGGGTGGGGTGGGGGTGCGGTGGGGTTGGGGGGGCACACAACATCAAACCAGACCCCAGAGAGACCAGTGATTTGCAAATGGCCCTCCACGGATGGTTTCCAGGAGGTATGCACTACCTAAGCTTGTATGCAGATTTAACAAACAATTTAAATAATTTTACCTTTTAAAAAGACTTGAGTGTTTTCATTTGTAAATAAAAATCATACTTTTTAAAAGTTTTTATATTCAAAAAGGTCAAACTTACAGAGAAGCTGAAACTAGCACAATGAACATCTGTATGCTCTTCACTTAAATTCACAAATGAATAATTTTTCAATTTGGTTTATCTCCATCTTTACATATACATATATGTATACATGTTTGTGTATCAATTTGAAAGTAACTTGCAGGTTTCATGACTCTTCACACCCCAGTACCTTAGCTTGTACCTCCCAGAATAAGGATATTTCACCTGTGATACCAATATCACATCTAAAACAGTGAACACTAATGATGTCATCTAACATACAGTTCCTATTCAGTTTTTGCCCATTATCCTCCTAAATGTCTTTTATAGCTTAAAAAAATCCAGAATCCGATCAATCTGGGGTGACACTATGAGACCTTGTGAAAATCCTCATCCTTAACAATGTTTCCCTTGATGGTTTTGGTATCCAGTGATTCTTGAATGAATTATTACTTTTCTGATTTTTATCACTTGTTAGCTAGCATGCGTCCAGTTTTACCATCTACCATCCCTTTCTGGTCTCTCTTTGAGTATTACTATAGGCAGTGATACTATGAACTCTTAATCCATAGTTTTGATGCTTAAATGACCCCAAATTTGGCCAATGGAAGACCCTTCAAGCTGGTTCCTGTTTTCTTTCTGTGGTTTTTGGTACCAGATGCCTGGAGCTCACCTTGTATTTTCCTGCCCCAACCTAGAATCAGCTACTCCTTCAAGGACCTACTTATATACATCTACACGGTTCAATTCTCCAATTCCAGACTGTCACAAAGCGTACAGTACATTCTCCCTCTAACCCTACCTCTCTCTTCATAGACAGCCAATGTTACTAGGTTTTTGTGTATCCTTCTAGAGATAGTTTCTATAATAGAGCAAAGATGCAGATAAATATTCTTCTGTCAACATTTTAACTGAAGTGATAGCATATTATCACTTTGTATTATCACTTTATCATATTGTAGTTCTTGTCTGTCATCAGATTTTGAAAGATGCCTAGGATCCCAATCCCAAAAGATTAGAAACCTTTAGGCTAAATGCTAAATGTTTCAGATAAGAACAACTCAGGGACGGTGACTTGAAAAGCTGTACTGAGAACACTCAAATAATATACTCTCTGGACTGGAAATGTTAGTTCCTCTCCGGGTTCCTTGACACCTACTCATTTTTCAAACATCACTTCCTTGGGGAACCCTTTCCCTTCCTTAATTCATCTTCCTCCCCCAAGGAGGAGATGTCCTCTCTTACAAGGTTTCTGGTCATCGCGCACTTCTCCCAGCGCAGACGTAAGTCACTGTTTAAAATTTGTTTCCTGCCACTGCGAGGACTGGACCCACATCTGTTCTGTTCACTGCTGGCATACAGTAGTTGCTCACACACACACACACACACACACACACACACACACAGAGTTTGGACTGAGACTCGAACTCAAGCCATCCGGCTCCCAGCCCACTCTGTCTAGTGCTGTCCCGCTGCAGTCGGAAAAACAATCCCAAGATGTAAATAAAAACTCTTAATAGAAAAAGCCGGGAAGTTTTTTTTTTTCTTTCTTCCAGTTCCACGACTGATGGAGGACCTTAGCAGAAACCGCTCACCGCGAGGTGTGACAACCGCGGGAGGGCGTCAATCAAGAAAATGCCCCCTTGCCCCGCAGGCGAGTGGAGCTGCACAGAGCCGAGGCCACACCGGGTAGCGTCGCCGCTTCAATAGAAAACACGTGCAAAACGGGAAAGCGGGACTGCGCGCAGCTGCGATCCCCCAGGACCTGGGGACCGGGGACATGGAGCAGCCCGCATGGGGTCAGAGAAGACTGCACAGCTCCTGCTAGGCGCCGTAGGACCCCGACCTTCCCTTGATTCCTGCCCGAAGGGACGTCTACCAGCGTCCCCGGGGAAGTGGTTGAGTCCCTGGGGCCCCCAAATGACGCGGGCTAGAGAGGCCTGAGTCCGGAGCACCTGATGTCTAATCGTCCTTACCCACAGGGACGCAGGGAAGGGCCGTGGCTCTCTCTCCCTGGAGCTCCCCCAGGAACCCAGGGCACTCTCCCGCTACGAGCACTCTGGAGACGCCCGGGGCCACAGCCAGTGCTACCGTTACTCCAGGGAGCGCGCCGACAAGGGAGGGTGCTCTCAGGCCGGCGAAGGCGCGGCCCGACCAGTGGCGTCCACGCCTGCGGGGCCCGAGTCCAGTAGCCCTTTGCTCGGGCCGGTTGCCGCCACCGTGGGTCCGTGCCTAGACCAGTGCCCTCGAGTTTCGGCGGAGATGCCTCCCCGCCGAAGCTAGGGCCGCCTAAGTCTGCCTTGCAGGCAGCTGCTGGCCTCGCGCCTCGCTCGACGGACGCGGCACTGGGCTTCCGTCGAGGGCGTCCCGGGCCAGGGTGCTTTGAGTCCCGAGCGTCGGCGGCGGCTGGACACCGGGCGCCGGGTGCTCAGAGGCGGCTAGCAAGCGAGCGCGTCCCGGGGGCGGAGAGCTCGGCCGGCGGGGGCGGGCCAAGGGTGGGGGCGGGAGGCGGCTCCCGGGGCTCCGCGCCATTGGCCGCAGGGCCCGGCGGCAGGAAGGGGCCAGAGAGCGCGGCCCCACCCCGCGGCCGGCGGAGCCTATCGCCGGGAGCGCGGAGCGCGGATAAATGTAGCGCCGCGGCGCGGGCCGGCAGCTCTCCGAGGGGCCGGAGCGCGGCGCAGCCATGCAGTACCCGCACCCCGGGCCGGCGACGGCGGCGGGAGCCGTGGGGGTGCCGCTGTACGCGCCCACGCCGCTGCTGCAGCCAGCGCACCCGACGCCGTTCTACATCGAGGACATCCTGGGTCGCGGGCCCGCCGCGCCCACCCCCACGCCCACGCTGCCGTCCCCCAACTCCTCCTTCACCAGCCTCGTGTCCTCCTACCGGGCCCCGGTGTACGAGCCCACGCCGATCCACCCCGCCTTCTCGCACCACTCCGCCGCCGCGCTGGCCGCCGCCTACGGACCCGGCGGCTTCGGGGGCCCTCTGTACCCCTTCCCGCGGTCGGTGAACGACTACACGCACGCCCTGCTCCGCCACGACCCCCTGGGTAAGGCGGCCGGGGTCATGGCGGGGCCGAGCCGGGACGGCGGTGAGGAAGGCGCCACTCGGCAGGTGGCAGCGCCCTGGAGGCGGCGGGGGCGGAGGGGGAGGCAATAGAAAGTTGTGGCAAAAGCGATTGAAAAGCGGCTGCCGGGCGTGCGCGGGGGACCGGAGGCGCGGGCGCGGGCCCGGGCGGCGCGCAGCCCAGACTGACCGCACCATGACTCAGATTGGTTTTCCTGCACCTTGCAGGCGTCGGGGCGCGCGGGCCAGAGCTAGACCGCCGGCGCTGCCGCGGGGGCCGGCGGCCGAAGGAGCCTTGGGGGCGCTTGTCTTCCGGGGGTTGGGAGGCTCCCTTAGCTGGAGGGACCGGGAAGGCAGTGTCAAGGTGCCCCGGGCCGCCCCTGAGGGGCAGGGATAGCTGTCGGGCCCCGGGTGGTTACGGGGCTGGACCTGGTTCAACAAGCTTGTGCAGTGAAAGAGCCTGACCCTTTCCGTTCATACAGGAAATCTTGAGTTCTCGATAGGAGTAAATCTGGTTTCAGAAGCTGTTAAGTGTTTTCCTGGCTGCATGAAGCAGACCCTTCCCCCGGAGTAGTGCACGCTGCTGATTATTTTATCGACATCCTCAATACAGACAAATTCAGGAAACACTCGACTTCTGATAGCCGGGATCCGTTTTTCTGATATTGTTCATTTCCTCTGTGTGGGATGTGACTTTATGGCAGCTAAAATAACCAGTTGCTTCCTTTTTTTTTTTTTTTTTTTTTTTGAGGCTGTTTTGCACCAGTCTGAATCCTGACGTAAGCAAAATCTCGCAAAAAAACATTGCCCGCTTTCAAAGCGTTTAGCGCAGACCTGCAGACGGACGGGCAGACGGACTGACTGACCCACCCGTCTTTGGAGTAGGGAGGGCAGCGCGGACACGTTGGCCGAACGAAGTTTGCGGGACATATGCCCTCAGTGCGCGCCCTAAGAAATGAGCCACCTGTGATCCGCGCCCGGTGGCCCTTGGGGCCTCTGGGCTTCTGGGGCCTCCGGGCTTCTGAAGCCTCCGGTACAGAAAACGCGACTCCTTGCCTTGGCCCACCAGGCTTTTACGTCTACTCTGTGTTATTGGCAGCTTAGGTAGGCACCCTGGAGATAACTGACATTTTAATTAATTGACTTTTTAGTGTCATCATTATTATGGTGTGGCCCCTCACTCAATTCTCCACCTTTCTTTCTCATCGCTCTAGAGACTTTCGGGGGAATTATATTTTAGTGTTTTTTTTTTTTTTTTTTTAAGTTATTGTGTTTTTATTCCATCCTCAAAGGTATGATGCTGCAGGCCTGGTGTGGCTCTGTTCGCCTGCTGGGGCCGGAGGGAGACCCTCGGCCGGGCGAGCCTGGGGGCAAACGTTTTCACAGAGCGCGCCCTGGGTTTCCTCGGGACTACGCAGGAGGAAGCAAAGGGTTTTTCGAGATAGACCAACAGGAAACACATTGACGGAAATGTTGCCATAGCCCACGGGGTGGCTTTAACTGGCCGCCCCCGCCGGCCGGGTGTGAAATCAGAGGGGGGCCTGCGCCCTCCGGCCAGGATTGGAAGCTCCACTGACACCCATCGCTTGAGCCGGAGGGCTTCCCTGGTCGCTGGGTCGCCTGCCCCTGGCAGCGACGCTTTGGCTAGTGTGACAGACCCTCTCCCCCCAACATAACGCACACACGGCTCTTTGGAAAGTTTAGTTCACCAAGGGAGAGGACCCCTCTGCAGGTCTTCTAGGCTAAAAAAGTTAGTTGTGTATACATTCTGAGAGCGACTGGTTAAAGAGGTTATGGTATTTTAAGCTCAGCCTGTAGTCAGTGTTCTTTGGGGAATCAAAATGATTGTATCTGGCTCTGGGTGTGATGGTTGTGTGGGTCTGTGGGCATATGAATGTGATCTTCGTGCATATGCAGTGTAGGTGTATGCCTTTGGATGTTCCTGTGTCTCCGGGTGTGATGTGTACTGGTGGGAGCCTGTTGGGTCCGTGTCTCAACGGGTATATGTGAATGTGTCTGATTGAGTGCCCAGCAGCCTCCCTTCCCCTTCTTTGTCACCCCCTCGCCCAGTGCAGGCTGGTCTACGGGTGGGCCGGGCTGCTTCAGGGCCGCCTCTAACCAAGACGCTCTGGCCCGCAGGCAAACCCCTGCTCTGGAGCCCTTTCTTGCAGAGACCTCTGCATAAAAGGAAAGGCGGCCAGGTGAGGTTCTCCAATGACCAGACCATCGAGCTGGAGAAGAAGTTTGAGACCCAGAAATACCTCTCCCCGCCCGAGAGGAAGCGGCTGGCCAAGATGCTGCAGCTTAGCGAGAGGCAGGTGAGTCGCGCCGCGGGCCGGGGTCTCGGGGCAGAAGGGAGACAGTGAGGCCACCGGCAGCTGTTTGACTCGGAAGCTCCTGAACTTCTCCCCGCCTCCCCAGGTCCCTCGGGATTCTGGACTTGTGGCAAGTTTTATTTCTGTCTTTTCTGTAGGTCAAAACCTGGTTTCAGAATCGACGGGCTAAATGGAGAAGACTAAAACAGGTATTGACGTGGTTCTGTTTCTATGGAAATAAATATTTTTACCATGTTATCTCAATGCGGGGCCTGTTGTAGGTTGTATGCAAAAGTCATTTGAGGGGCTATTTAACCTCTTCACCTTGATTAAAAAGGCAAATAGTCCTGCTGAAGTTCAGGATGAGTTGTTCAGGCGGCAGTAATGCTAAAAGCACCTAATGCAGTTTCTATATCAATTATGCTTGGGTTTTCACACACTGGCTAGTAAAACTCCCAGCTAATTGTTTTATAAACCCCATATGTTGTTTATCTAATTAACGCAGGAAAGATAAAGTAATTGACAGTAAATGACTTAAGCAGTTATCTTTGGGAGAAAATTGTTTCTTTTATTTACACAGCCATAATAAAACCAGGCAGAGCTCAAGGGTAAATATAAGGAAATAAACACCTTTAAGTCTTGTTTGCACTGTTTTTTAGAAGAATTAAATATCAAAGAGTTTAAAAATTATTTTCCTTCTAATTCTAGCTCTTAAAATGAATATAAAAACAGCAAGAGACTATCCAAGCCTGTTTGAAAAGTAGCTTAAACTTTCTGACAGTCTCTTCTTCCAGTGACCTTGTTACGTAATATATGATAAAAAGTAAAGGCTAATTCAGTTTTTAAAGAAGCTCTGTTGACTTAGAGCTAAAGATTTGTTTTTGATGTTCTAATCTGATATTTTCTCCAAAGTTATCTGACAAATGCTGAAGTTTTCACTTACCAGTTTATATAGTTTATAATAAATAAAATTTTTTGAAATGAATAGGGACATTGAAAGCAGTATGCATTTTCAAATTTAGCAATCATATAACTTTTTCATTAAAAACAATAATGTTACAAAAAACACTAATTCCCATAATTTCATTATTCTAACACAATTTTTAAAATTTCGAGTTTCCTCTCAATATCTGAGCCTTGTAACTTACCACATAGTTGTAAGCTTGGTAAATCTATTATTCTATAGTCTTGTTTTAGGGGAAAAAAAACTTTAGCAGTATATCATAGTTTTCCTTAGTATTTATGTGCATTTTAGACAAAAACAGGATTAAAAATTTACTAACTTATTTAGTTCTTGGTCAAAGGTAGTTTATCAGGGACTTTAAAAATAGTCATTTCTGTGTAATAAGGGAATATTTTCAAGAAATTTCCTCCAGATTTTAAGTAAATTATAGTTATCTCCCTTTTCAATTGGCAACATTCTTCCAATTCTGCATTTTTCTTAGCCATGATTATGTAACTTGCTATACATATTTATGTGTGTATATGTTTATAAACTTAGTCCAGAAAATGCATAAAAAACAATTCAGTCTAATAATTTTGAAACTTTATCCTTAAAGCATTATTTAGCATTCATATTTTTTAAATGTCTAAAAGACTTTTGTCAGTTGGCAAGGTTTAAATATTTGAAGAATAAAGATAGTGTGTATCTGTAGTGATCTGATTTCTTTTTCTTCCTAAACTTTTAAGAACCTTGATACCATAGGTCTGGGCTGGAGTTTAGTATTCATTTGACATAACACATTTACAGTTATATTTGTGGTTAGTTGTTTTTATCTGGCAAGAAGAGTATAATTGTTCTCTGATATGACAGGACCTTTACCTTCCAAGTGAGAAAGAAGCATAAATATGTATTTTCTGAATAAAAATATTATACCTGAAAGCACTTCATAAATTAAAAATTAAAGAAGATGATGGAAGATGAAAAAACATTTGATTTATATCTCTCATTTCTCCATATCTCATCATCCGACCTATCTCCATTTCATCCTCTTCTTTTAGGAGAACCCCCAAAACAATAAAAAAGAAGAACTGGAAAGTTTGGACAATTCTTGCGACCAGAGGCAAGACTTGCCGAGTGACCAGAATACAGGTGCTTTGGATAGCTCTCAGTGCTCACCCTCCCCTGTCTCCCAGGAAGACCTTGAATCAGAGATTTCAGAGGATTCTGATCAGGAAGTGGACATCGAGGGCGATAAAGGCTATTTTAATGCTGGATGATGACCACTGACATTGGTGTGTTCGGAAAACTGGGATTTGCTACAGGAAGTCTCCTTGGATGAACCTGAAAACTGTATGAGAGAGAGAATAAATTTTCTGGTATTCTGGAAATCTAAAATATTCGGTGCACTGACTAAATAACAAACTCACATTGAAACCTTAATTTTGACTTAAATAGTTTTATATACCGATTTTAGATTGTATGATAAGGGACTCTTCCCTGATTAAATTCACCCCCTTTTTAAAAAAAAAAAATTGTTTTTTCTATTTATAAAAAGTAATTTTGAACTTTTTGGTTAAATTTTTAAGTTATAACTTTAAAGATTTTAATAGGAGCTTCTTGAATGACTTTTCTATAATCGGTTTCTACATCCTACTGAATGGAAAAGCAAAGGAGCATCCAGATCCAGAGGTATGCCTTGGAAAGGGGGCCCACAATTCAGGCAGCCTTAGAATATTTTAAAGAAAATGTTACTTAC
This sequence comes from Bos grunniens, assembly GCF_055505025.1. Lineage (NCBI taxonomy): Eukaryota > Metazoa > Chordata > Mammalia > Artiodactyla > Bovidae > Bos > Bos grunniens. Next base: position 14,433,334 of record NC_141190.1, read on the forward strand.
TTATACATTATATTCTTATTGTATTGCCTTAAATCCAGAGCTATCTCTGAGTTCTTGTCTGGGGGATGTATGTATCTTTTTGTCAGAAAGATATACACAGTTGATAATCTTTAAATGCTTGTTTTGGGCCATCAGTACCTGTTTGACCGAGGTGTTAAGGGGATAGTACAGTCCAGTTCAAGCAGAGAAACTGACTCATCAGTGACTAAATTTAATCACAGATGAACTAGAAGTAGCAGGTTAATTAAATGTAAGTAGATTGTAGATATGTTTTATATTAAACAATGTTTATAATGTGTGTATATGTAATTGTTCACTGTAAAAAAAAATGGCCAAAATGTGTGTTTTTTTTTTTAATGAGTAACTTGTCTATAAAATAAATACGTTGGTGGGACAACTGACCTCGTTGAACCTCTCATTCTTGGATTTGAACAAACCCAACCCCTTATCTTACAGCGCCTGGGGTGCTTGGCTGGGCGCTGGGGCTGGGGCGGGGTCGGGTGCAGGGGCGTCTGGCGCGTCTGGCGGTGTGTGTCTCGGCTTCTGGCATCTCGGGAAGGCGGTTCTGGGCGGCGACCGGTGCGAGCATCTGAAAGGTAGATGTGGACCTTTCCCACATCTGGGTTCGCTGGGGGCTGAGTGTGAGTGTGAGTGTGAGTGTGTGTGTGTGTGTGTGAGTGTGTCTGGAGCAGCAGGGAAGGCCCGCTGCGGACCGAGCCCTGGACGCGCCAGGCGGTGGGGAGAGCAGCTGCGCCGCCGCCGCAGCGGAGCACCATCGATTCACCTTGGCTCGCGGGGCCGGCGGGGCCGCCGTCCTTGACCCGCCTGAGTCAACATGCGTCATCCCTTGGCGGCCGAATCCAGGTTGGGGGTCCGCTTAGAGGGCTGGGGGTCCTTGGCCGGTAGGCGGGATGGGGGAAAAGTAGTGTGTGCCAAGACAACGGTTCTCACTCTTCAGTGAGCTTCAGAATCTCCCGCGGACCTTGTTGGGACTCGTTGCCCACCCCATCCCCAAACTTTCTGATTTGAGTAGGTCGGGGAGGGGTCAGGGAATTTGCCTCTAACAAGTACCCAGGTGCTGTTCAAGCTGCTGGTCAGGGGTTCTAAGGCACTTCTTGTAAGAAGAAGCAGGTGAAACTCGTGATCCCCGCCTCGCCCTTTCTCCTGCTCCCCTCCTCCTGACAATTCCTGCCCTTGAGGGAGCAGGAGACTGGCAGCTTTGAGGAGCAGGGAAAGGGAAAATGGGAGGCATTTCGAGGGTGAAGGAGCAGGGCTGAGGAAGAGGTATTGTGGGCTGGGGAGGAAGGAAGTGCTGAGCTGAGGGTGGGTATGGGGCTGAGAAGAAGAGTGGGCAGGTTTCTCACTGGCCCAGGTATTGCCAGTTGAGCTGCTTGCCTAACTGAGCCACCAGGTTCCAGACATTCCAGGAAAATGATGACCAGAGATCTGTGAGGGGAGAGGCCAGAAATCTCTTCCTCTAGCCTGATCCTCCTTGGAGGTCTCTAGTTTTTGTGGACTTGGATGCCTCTGGGCTGAGGTCCTGTGCAGGAGTGACTCTGCCCCTGGCCTGGCTTGACCAGGGCTGTGGCTCCCCAGACATGAGCACTCAGGTGAAGAGAGTGAAAAAGTCAGTGCATTTAGGGATGTCACACCTTCTTGCCTCCTGAGATTGCAGGAAGGCCCTTGGAATTACCTGTAAATTTTAATTTCTGAGAAAATTTGTCCTGGGTTCTGAAGCAGATGGGTGTGCATTGGCCTGGAAGCTTAAGGATTTCAGTGGGAGATTTAGTTCTTGGCCTCAGTTTCTTCATCTGTTGAATGAAGATGGTCTAGTTGACCTACATGACCTCTACCAGCCCTTCCCCACCCTCCCAATTTCCAACTCAGTTCTCAGTGTTGGAGCCCAGCCAGCCAGAGGGTCTTTTCTCCTCAGCAGTCACGTTCCAGGCTCCCTGACCCTGCCTGACAGGTTTCATCAAAGTTTCAAAGGTCATAGTCAGTCTCATTTGAAAAGAGGACTGACTGTATCAGAGTTTGGGGAGAACAGGAGGCTTGTGGGCCTAATATTGAATTAAAGCAGTCCTGAAATCAGTGTGTGTGTGTGTGTGTGTGTGTGTGTGTGTGTGTGTGTTTCGCTCCTGGAGATAACCTCTGGTTAATATTTATTCTTGAGAATAACTATCATGACTATCAAGCCGAGAAATAAAGGCTTATGTATTGATTGACACTACAAAAATTGAGAAGTGAAACTCATTTTAAAGTAGACAGTCCCTGAAACCAGGCCGTTTTCCAATTTAAAGCTATTCCCAGTTCTCTGAAGGTTGCTCCTATTCTGAATCTAAGTATGTCTTTAACAATCCAGTGTGTGTTACATGAAGGAAGTACAGTATTCTCAGGACACAGGTTGGCATTAACTATTTTCTGAAGTGTCCCATTGCAGATTGCCAATGAATATTTACAAATTCTTCCTACAATCCAGGCATTTTTCATTTGTTTGTCTTTTGGCTATTTCATGTTGAAGCAGCATGTATGACCTTTACAGCACAACTCCTGTCTTGTTTTTAACTCTTTTTATCAGGAGATTCAACTTGAAAACGGTTATCATTTAGCAGAAAGACAAACAGAAAAGCACATTTTGTAAGCAAAACGTTAATGATTGGAAGAATTGCCCTAATTTCATCATGACAGTGTGTGATTAATCCCCTGGGTCATGTACTTATACTTTAAGTTATTCAGTTCATCAGTCTTTGATATTCAGAACCCTTCCTAACTTAATAGGATATTGATTTTGCTGGATGATGTACTTTGACTCTTTAAACAACATCACTTTTAGGGATGACTAGCTTGCTGTGTAGTATTTTATTTAGAGAACTGTTGCATAAGGTTTCTTTTTCTTACTTTTTATGGTTTTCTCAGGGTGAAAGCTGATAAGACATCTTGTGGGAAAAGAGGAAACCATCTCTGATAGTGAAAGTACCTATTCTCTTTCAACACTACTGGCAACCTTTTTTTGTGTGTGGTTTCATTGCTGTGAATATTCATTTTAGTTAATGGGGGCAGGGCACAGATTTAAGAAAATGTATCTAGACTTGGGGGAAATGCATTTAGCTGGGGAAAGAACACACTTAGAAAATTCCCATTCCAGTTATACTACCTTGTAGAAGGCGGCAGGAACTCAAAAACTGACCCTTTTGATTTTTTTTTTTTTAATCTAATGATCAACGATCCTCTAAATCTGCGACTGGAGGTGATATTTATGTGAATTCTGACAACATGGGACAAAATTTGGAAAACCACACAATCACTCAGGATGCTTCTAAGTAGTTAGGAGTTCAGTATCTTGTAGTAAAAACAACCAGATATTGTACTAACGTTTACTTTTCATCTCTTTGGGTTTCATGAAATTCCAGCTGGAATCTCTCTGACTTGATTTTTATCCCTTGATATGTTTTTGTGGATATTGTTGTTGAATCCAAATGAGAAACACTTTGGAAATTCCTCGCACCTACCAAAATATCTGACATCTAAACTCCACAGAGCCGATGTAGTCTACCCCTTCCGACGTAGCGGTGGGGAACTCTTCTCAGGAATCTTACCCAAGCGGATAAGAGCAGGAATGGAAGTAAGGCAGTCGAATCCCCTCCACCTCCCTTGCTGGCTGGGGGCCTTGGGCTGAATTCGCAGCCTCAGTTCCTCCGGGAGGTGAGCGGCTCACCTGAGCGGAGGTATCGGTACCTGGCACACAGTGGGCGTCAGGTGTCAGCCAGAAAAGCTAGAAAGCCCCCACTGAGTCTCTTCTTTTGAGGCAACTCTTTGATTCGCAGTTGCAGGCGGGAAACCTCTTCAGTCGGATGTACACAAATCTCTCCAGACAATAGAGAAGGCCGCAGGGAGGAGACCTTGGGGCTGGCAAAGGCATTTCCTGTCTGCGAAGGATCTTGACTTTGGCGCATCCGGCAATAGCTAAGAGGTTTTCGAAGCGTCCGAACGCTTTCTCGTGTGTGTGGCTATTTCTTAAAAAAAAGTCACTACCAATTTCAAGCGATTTTCAGATGACAGCTAGTAAGATCATTTCTCACTTAAAAAACATTAAAAAAAAATTTTTTTTTTCTAATTTGGAAGAGTTTGGTATCATTCACAATCTTAAAAATTAAAAAAAATCTCAGCACTCCGTAACACTAGGACAAGAAAAGATTAACGGTATCCCCCCTCGCCCCCGTCCCCCAGCCACCATTCGTAGAAACTTGCAGAACTGAGAAATGCCTGTTCAGTTTTGTCTCCATTAAACTTGTTTACAGTTCACTTTTACAGTTTGTGTCCTCTATCCCTTCTCACCTCTCCACCTCCACTTCTTTTTATTTATTCCCTCTTCCTCCATCTCAAGATTACCGTTCCTCATTCAGTTTATTTCCCCATTAACAGAAAATTATCAGTCTCAATTCTTCAGACCTCACAATCAGGGTTAAAATTCTCTTCCAATACAGAAAATTTAAGCTTTCAGGTGGAAATCCTGAGTTTTAGGGCATCGTTGCCAGAGTCCTAATACATTGCCCTCATCCCTCCAAGGACAGATGTTTTAATTCAGCTTTTTTTTTTTTTAAGCCAGGAAAAGCCATAATAGTGATAATAATAATCAAAAAATGATAATACTTGTGTCCTCAGGGGTCAGGCATTTGTGCCCTGGGGGAGGGTGGCTGGGCAGTGGAGCTGCCCAGGAGATGGTGCAAGAAGGTGTGTAGGCACAGGATGCCCTGGCAGAGGCTTCTAGAGGTTCTAACGCAGAGAAAAGTAAATGGAGGTAGTGAATATGCTTTCACACTACTCTCTCTATTTGTCCCACTCTCTCCTTCCCCCGCCTGGGTCCATAAGTCTGTTCTCTCTCTTCATCTCCATTGCTGCGGGCAAATAGATTCATCAGTACCATCTTTCTAGATTCCCTGTATATGCTTAATATACGATATTTGTTTTTCTGACTTATTTCACTCTGTATAGGCTCTAGGTTCATCCATCTAAATAGATAGCCAGTAGGAATTTGCCGTATGACTCAGGCACCTCAAACCAGAGCTCTGTGACAACCTAGAGGGGTGGGATGGGGTGGGAGGTAGGAGAGAGGGTCAACAGGGAGGGGACATCTGTATATCTAATGGCTGATTCATGTTGATGTACGGCAGAAGCCAATACAATATTGTAAAGCAACTATCCTTCAGTTAAAAGTCAATGAATTAAAAAAAGAAAAGTAAATGGAGGGCTGGTCTAGGGAGAGAGAGAACTACGTTCATAGATTTGAAAGGGAAGGAGGTCAGGGAATAAGTAAGACTAGAATCTTTGGGGGTGTTTGGGTTCCAGCATTTTGGAAAAGGGATTGTGGACTGCATTCTCCCCTTCCAGTCACACGAATCTCTTTGCTTTTGCACTTTGTTCCGTCTGGAACTTTCCTTCCTCAGATTGTCTCCTGGCTAGTTCCCTCACCTCCCTCAGACTTGGCCTTCCCTGGCCTTCTATTTAAAATCACAACTCCCTCTTCCCTATTCCTCTCTCACAATTTATTGTTCTCTATTTCCCTTATTACAAATGGATATAATATTTCAACTTATCTAACACTTATTTGTCTCTCATTGAGATGGTATTACCACAAACATAGGAATTTTTGTGTTTTGTCTACTGCTATTGATCTCCAGCCTGACACATAATAGGTGCTCCATAGTAAAAAATCCCATGGATGGAGGAGCCTGGTAGGCTCAGTCCATGGGGTTGCTGAGGGTCAGACACGACTGAGCGACTTCACTTTCACTTTTCACTTTCATGCATTGGAGAAGGAAATGGCAACCCACTCCAGTGTTCTTGCCTGGAGAATCCCAGGGACGGGGGAGCCTGGTGGGCTGCCGTCTATGGAGTCGCAGAGAGTCGGACACGACTGAAGTGACTTAGCAGCAGTTAAGTGCTCAATGATTGAATGAATGAATGAACATATACTGAGCACTTACTAAATAAGCATAAATATTATAGGAGTCCTTCACATATCTTATATCATTTAATTCTCACAAAGATCCTCTGAGGTGGATGCTATTATTGCTCTGTTTTCCTGATGAGGAAACTGTCACTGAGAAGTTAAGCCCAAGACCTCAATTATTATCCAATCAGTGTTGTAATGTGGACTTCCTCGTTTAATCTGTTGTGCCTCGGACAAAAAAATGGCAACCCACTCCAGTATTCTTGTCTGGGAAATCCCATGGGCAGAGGAGCCTGGTGGTATACAGTCCATGGGGTCGCAAAAGAGTTGGACATGATTTAGTGACTAAACAACAACCAAGCTAGTATCACTTCTCGCCCCAGGCAGTTACAGCGTGTGGACTTTCTTCACTGCTTCACCCTTGAGAAGCTGTCAAGCCAAGTCTAATTCTAGCTGTGAGAAGATAGTTGAGAGTGTTCATTTATTTTACTCTTTCTGCCTTAATTCAAGTCCAGCAGTAATTCTGGAAGGGATTACCACACGGTATAGGGGATGTGCAGTTTCTGTGTGTATAGCACATTTTCCTGTTACACGAGAAGCGAATAAACTGCAGCACCTTCTAGTTTTCTGGGGAAATGAGCATTGTCAAATACGCTTTACATTTTTCAAAATGTTAAACAAAATTCTGCCCCTGGCCCATATTATTTGGTGTTCCCATTGTATAACCTGTTTAGCATCATTATATTTCTCCATCTGATCCCCTGATGCATGTCCCACAAGGGCCTCTGAATGTAGAGCAGCTCAACGGCTTACTATGGGGCCGCCAACATCTAGCACTGGGTTTTTCATGCAGTAAGCTTTTATGAATATTGTACTACAGAATGAAAGTGAAAACCACCTGCCCTCCCCAACGGAAAGGAGAGACATTGCCCCCCTCCCCAAGCCTTGCACACTCATTGTATTTCCTATTCCTTGGCCATCAGAAACATAGCTTCCCTGGATGGCTCCAGGCACACAGCAGAAAGACAGTGAGGCCTGCAAGTACAGGAGAGAGTCTTTGCTGGGCTTGGTCATGGGTGTGGGGAGGATGTGTTTAGGTCTGTTTAGTGCCTTAAACAAGCACTGAAAGAAGATATTCACCCTGTTACAGACATGAATTTTAAGAGGAAGTGCTTCTGTGGGTTTATATTGGCCATCCTTCCCTTAGATTTGGCGATTTCATTTCAATTTCCAATTCACACTTCTCAGTTTCAATCAAGAGTTTCACTTAAAATGTACCTCGTTTACTGAAAAATGAGACTATTTGAGGGTAGTCTGTTATTGCTACTGTTTTTTATCAGCGTCATCCATTTAGCAAATGGAAGCAAGAAATGCAAATGTTTTAAAATGTTTTCTTAAAGTAGTTCATGACTTGCAAAGAAACAAATGTAGAAGGAACATAAAATGTGTTTGCTTCATATTCTGCTGCAAGGTTTTGGCTTTCCTTAGCTGCTTCTGGAATCTGCATTGCTACAGACTTTCCATTAATTGTAAATTGGGCAGACTTATTCAATAAATGTTTAAAAAATGGCCTTTGAGTGCAGGTTTAGAGGTCTAGAGGAAGTGGTTTCTTAGACACCTGCCTCCGGTATATTGAGTTGATGGTATGTAGGTGGAAGGGAGTGCGACAGTTAGGATGATGTATGGTACTTCTGATTAGTTAATTGAAGGTAAAATTTTTAGCTTCACCAAGCAATTACCTGATCTCATTAAGGGCTTTAAAATCTCCCAAATGTGATTTTGCCTGAAGCACCTGCCCCTTGATTAGATGGTATTTCAGGCTTTAAGAAAAACATAATCACAATGTTAGTGGTAACCAGAGAATTTAAGTCTGCAATTTCTGGAAAATATATTGTTCTGAATTTTAGTCATTATTCATTATTATCTGAACATGGAACATTAAAATATATTTACATTTGTAGGGTGTTTTACTTTTCAACAAGTTAAAAAGTATCATGTTTATAAAATATGCTTTTTTAAACTATGAAAACGTTTTATTGCTAATTAAAAAGTTTTTTTCTTTAAAATTTTTACTCTTTGGCCATGCCATGCAGCATGTTGGATCTTAGTTCCCTGACCAGGAATTGAACCCATGTCTACGGCATTGGATGTACAGAGTCTTAACCGCTAGACCTCCAGGGAAGTCCCTATGCTATTTTAAATACTTCATCTGAACTTAAAAATTGAATTGCAAAGTTTGCAAACACTTAAAAACAATGATGCTGTTCACATATTATGGCTAGACACTTATTTTTCCAAAGACACAGTCCATTTGTAACACCAAGACTCCTATGTAATTGGAAGGAAAGCAGCAGAGAGACCAGGGGCATTGTCAAGAAACAATGACAGCAAATCTTTGCATATCAGGAGGGCTGGGAATATTAGTAACCAAGCTACTACCTGTTTTTCCACTCGGGGAAGTTAAACTAAGAAAATTGTTTTTTCTAAAAACAACTTTCCAGGATTAATTTGTTTATGTTATTACACATGGTTGTTCATGATAAGAAAGCTAATAACAAGTCAAATGAGCAAAGAAGAACCTCAAATTTATTTTAATTCTGGACATAGAGTCTCTCAGTAGTTATAATATTTTTACAAATAACCAACTAGGGCAGACCTGTTTATAGAACTGCCCCCACCAACGCCCTCTTCTCTCCTCATTTTCATTCAGGGCCTCCTGTGCCCATTTCATCCCTCAACGTAGTATGATTTGAACGACGATTAAAGTGTCCTGAACAAAGGCCAAATCTGGCACCCCACACCCAGAACTATCACCTCTTCCTCACCACTTCCTTCGCATCTCCCCTGGCATCAGGCAGGTGACTCTACCTCTGCCAGGGCCGTGGCTGGCCAGCTCTCCTCCTTCCTCTGACCCTGCAGTTCCTCCCTTTGCTCCCCCTTCTCTTTCTTTTGTTTTATTGGGAACCAAAAAAATCCTTCAAGTAAAGTTGAGGAGAGTCAGATTGGATCAGTGAAGTGCCTCTTAAAGAAAAAGGAAAATTATAGTTCTTGAAGTGAAAATTAGGGAAAGTGCTGAAAAAATGCCTTGGGATCTTCATAGACCCCTTCTACTGTTATCTGAGTAGTTTTTATTCAACTTTGCTTTCAGTTTTTATTACTGGAGTTGTGACAGTTTTGTTTTCTACCATCTGCCTTGTAGATAAGGGCTGTTTCCCAGTTACATAAGGATTAAATAGGCTTCAGGAGACTGCACCAGGATATGATCTTTTTAAAATCTATCATCTGAATCCATGTTAATTTTTCTTGGTTATGAAAGCCATCCATTCTCAATGTGAAGTAAATGAAAAATAAAGTGTGCAGAAGAAAAAGAATTGTCACCTGTGATCCCACCATTTAGGGATTCAAGTCTATGGAAACTCTAGGACAATTTCTTTAGTCCTTTTCCCCACTAGTTTATATGCTTCATAATTTTAAATTTTGACATCTTTCATCTTAAAATTATTTTTGAATGGTTAAAAGTGTAAATAGTAGAAAAGGTAATAAAGTCAAAAGTAAGTGTCCCTCCTTTTCTCTCTCTCCCTGCCCCGGCCATCTAGTTGACTATCAGGGGCAATTTCTTAGTCATTTCCTTGGTGGTCTTTGGTATATATTTTTATACAAATGGTATATATTTTTATACAAACACATTTGTAAAGTATCTACTCCTCCTTTGTTTCAGTACAATACAAATCTTAATGTACTATTCATTCTTTTCTAGATTTTGCTTTTTTCCACAGCGAAAGATCTTAAATATTGTCCTTTATCAGTATACATAGACCTTTTCTTTTTCTTTACTTTTCTTTTTTTTCGGCTGGTTGGATTATATTTCATTTTATGTCTGAATCCTAACTGATTTGATGTACCATTAAGTTGTTTTCAGCCTTTTGCTGTTGCATACAATGCTACAATAAATACCTTGCATGCATAGACGTTCTGCTGTAAATTACCTAGGACAAATTTCTAGTGTTGGAATTGCTGAATTGTGTGGTATGTGCATTTTTTATCTGCATAGTTATGCCAATTTACTACCATAAATGAGATCATACTGGGCATTCCTGTGTCTAAAATATTTTATGTAAATATAAGTACTTTCTTTTATTGATATCATCTTAATGATTGCATAATATAGTATATGTTTTTGTGGTGATGTTATATTTCTTAGGAGAATGCAATGGCAACCCACTCCAGTACTCTTGCCTGAAAAATCCCATGGATGGAGGACCCTGGTAGGCTGTAGCCCATGGGGTCGCTAAGGGTCAGACACGACTGAGCGACTTCACTTTCACTTTTCACTTTCATGCATTGGAGAAGGAAATGGCAACCCACTCCAGTGTTCTTGCCTGGAGAATCCCAGGGATGGCGGAGCCTGGTGGGCTGCCGTCTATGGGGTCGCACAGAGTCTCACACGACTGAAGCGACTCAGCAGCAGCAGTGGCAGCATATTTGTTAATTCTTTTGTTTTGGGGTTGTGTAACATTATTTTGTTGTTATAACATTTTCCAAGTTGAGCTCAATTTACATCCATTTCAGTTTAATTCATTCTAGAGCATGTTCATAGAGAGGATGAATATTTGATAAATATTGTGAAATTGTTTCCTGGGAAAGTTCTATTAATTTACATCAGTGGAGAACAAGGCTCATTTCACCACACCTTCACCAATGGGGGAGTGCTATTTTTCTTATCTTTAAGTACAGGAGGAGAATGGTAGATTAATTTTATGTTTTTTAGTATTAAAAATTAAATTATTTTATATGCTATTTATTTCCTTTTCTTCTTTAGCATAGTCTTTGCAGCTTAGTCCTTTTCCTATGGATTTACTCTAACTCTTTATGTTGAAGGATGAGACTTTTGGTCTCATTTATTACAGAAATGTTTCTGTTTCTAAAATATATGCTTATAATTTTGATGTGAAAAATTTTGGGTAGTCAAATATAGCAGTATCTTCTTTATGATTTCTTTTATTTCACTTAAACTTAGAAAGTCTTTCCTCATTCAGAGAGCAAATAAGCATCCAAGTACAATAAAAAATTTTTCCCTAAGTCTCTTCCACCCCCCTTTCTTTCTACACAAAATTATTTTAAAATTTTTTATTTATTTTTTATTTAAAAAAATTATTTATTGTTTTGACTGTGCTGAGTCTCTGTTGCTGCACAGGCTTTTCTCTAGTTGCAGAGAGTGGGGGGTGCTCTTCAGTTGCGGTGCACGGCTTCTCATTGCCGTGGCCCCTCTTGTTTTGGAGCACAGGCTCTAGGGTGCATGGGTTTCAGTACTTGTGGCTCCTGGGTTCCAGAGCACAGACTCAGTAGTTGTGGCCCACGGGCTTAGTTGCTCCATGGCACCTGGGATCCTCCTGGATCAGGGATCAAACCTGTGTCTCTTGCATTGAGGATTCTTTACCACTGAACCACCAGGTAAGCCCTTTACAGTGAATTCTTAATCTACTTGGAATTTATTTTGTTCTACAATATGAGATGAGGCTGGAGAAGGGAATGACAACCCATGCCAGTATTCTTGCCTAGAAAATTTCATGGACAGAGAAGCCTGGTGGGTTACTGTCCATGGGGTTGCAAAGAGTCGGGCACAACTAAGTAACTAACACTAACTATGAGATGAGGAACCAAATTAAAAATTTCCCTCAAATATCTAACCAATATTCAGTAATAATTGATTCAATAATCCTTGCTTTTTGGCTCTTTTCTTATATTAAATGTCTAAAAATATGTTGGTTTCTGGACTAATACAGTGTTCTTACAATTTCATTTCTGTACTTTATGTATCTGTGGCTGGCCATAAGGAATAGAACTTGCATTTTGCAACAGAAGGAAGAGATCTCTTGCTCATCCTCGTATATAGTCAGCTTTCTCCTTCCAAGGTGTGGGCCAACTTTTGAACAGACAATAGCTAGCATTCAATTCGGCACCCCACTCCAGTACTCTTGCCTGGAAAATCCCATGGATGGAGGAGCCTCGTAGGCTGCAGTCCATGAGGTCGCTAAGAGTCGGACACGACTGAGCAACTTCACTTTCACTTTTCACTTTCATGCATTGGAGAAGGAAATGGCAACCCACTCCAGTATTCTTGCCTAGAGAATCCCAGGGACGGGGGAGCCTGGTGGGCTGCTGTCTATGGGGTTGCACAGAGTCGGACACAACTGAAGCGACTTAGCAGCAGCAGCAGCATTCAATTCTATCTAGGTCTTCCTGCTCATTACCGTTATACCACAGATGAAAGGACTGTCAGAACGTACGAAGCACCAGAATGAAGAACCCCAGAATTAGGAATCTTTATAAGGACCTAACCGAAGCAGAAGATATTAAGAAGAGGTGACAGGAATACACAGAATAATTGTACAAAAAAGATCTTCATGACCCAGATAATCACAATGGTGTGACCCAGACAACCTGAAATGTGAAGTCAAGTGGGCCTTAGGAAGCATCACTACGAACAAAGCTAGTGGAGGCGATGGAATTCCAGTTGAGCTATTTCAAATCCTGAAAGACGATGCTGTGAAAGTGTTGCACTCAATATGCCAACAAATTTGGAAAACTCAGCAGTGGCCACAGGACTGGAAAAGGTCAGTTTTCATTCCAACCCCAAAGAAAGACAATGCCAAAGAATGCTCAAACTACTACACAATTGCACTGATCTCACATGCTAGTAAAATAATGCTCAAAATTCTCCAAGCCAGGCTTCAGCAGTACGTGAACTGTGAACTTCCAGATGTTCAAGCTGGTTTTAGAAAAGGCAGAGGAACCAGAGATCAAATTGCCAACATCCGCTGGATCATCAAAAAAGCAAGGGAGTTCCAGAAAAACATCTATTTCTGCTTTATTGACTATGCCAAAGCCTTTGACTGTGTGGATCACCATAAACTGTGGAAAATTCTGAAAGAGATGGGAATGCCAGACCACATGACCTGCCTCTTAAGAAACCTGTATGCAGGTCAGGAAGCAACAGTTAGAACTGGACATGCAACAACAGACTGGTTCCAAATAGGAAAAGGAGTACGTCAAGGCTGTATATCGTCACCCTGCTTATTTAACTTATATGCAGAGTACATCATGAGAAACGCTGGACTGGAAGAAACACAAGCTGGAATCAAGATTTCTGGGAGAAATATCAATAACCTTAGATATGCAGATGACACCACCCTTATGGCAGAAAGTGAAGAGGAGCTAAAAAGCCTCCTGATGAAAGTGAAAGAGGAGAGTGAAAAAGTTGGCTTAAAGCTCAACATTTAGAAAACGAAGATCATGGCATCTGGTCCCATCACTTCATGGGAAATAGATGGGGAAACAGTGTCAGACTTTATTTTTTGGGGCTCCAAAATCACTGCAGATGGTGAGTGCAGCCATGAAATTAAAAGACGCTTACTCCTTGGAAGGAAAGTTATGACCAACCTAGATAGCATATTCAAAAGCAGAGACATTACTTTGCCAACAAAGGTTCATCTAGTCAAGGCTATGGTTTTTCCAGTGGTCATGTATGTATGTGAGAGTTGGACTATGAAGAAGGCTGAGCGCCGAAGAATTGCTGCTTTTGAACTGTGTTGTTGGAGAAGACTCTTGAGAGTCCTTTGGACTGCAAGGAGATCCAACCAGTCCATTCTAAAGGAGATCAGTCCTGGGTGTTCTTTGGAAGGACTAATGCTAAAGCTGAAACTCCAGTACTTTGGCCACCTCATGTGAAGAGTTGACTTATTGGAAAAGACTCTGATGCTGGGAGGGATTGGGGGTAGGAGCAGAAGGGGATGACAGAGGATGAGATGGCTGGGTGGCATCACCAACTCGATGGATGTGAGTCTGAGTAAACTCCAGGAGTTGGTAATGGACAGGGAGGCCTGGTGGGCTGTGATTCATGGGGTCGCAAAGAGTCAGACACGACTGAGTGACTGAACTGAACTGAACTATGTGTCTCACTATCTGAATCCTCTGACATGGAAGAGCAGATGCCCTGCTTACCAGTCCACTCATATTTTAAATTATAGTATTTCAGTGTTGTATTGGGCAAAACCTTAGATTTAAGAAAATAGCTAAGAGTTACTGCAGGGTTATATTTTTTTCCATTTTTTTCTAATCATCATTAATGTTCTCAGTAAAGTTAAATATTTTCTAGATATAATTCATACTCAAATTTTTATTGAGGCAAATGACACATAACATGAAGTTAATCTTTATAGAGTGAACAATTCAGTGCCATTTAGTACATTCCCAGTGTTTTATAACCACCATCTTTATTCTGTTCCAAAACATTTTTATTGTTCCGAAATAAAATTCTGTACCCATTAAGCAAGCACTTATTCTCCCTTGCCCCCAGCCCCTGGTACCCACTAGTCTGCTTTCTGTCTCTATGGGTTTATCACTTGTAGATATTTCACATAAATAGAATAATACAATATGTAGTCTTTTTGTCTAGCCTCTAAAACTTTAGCATAACATTTTTGAGGTTCATCTGTGTTGTAACATATATTAATATGTCATTCCTTTTTGTAGCTAAATAATATTTCTTTGTGTGTATATACTGCAATTTCTTTATAGTTGTCAGTTGATAGATATTTGGGTTGTCTCTACCTGTTGGTTATTGTGAATGGTGCTACTATGAACATGTGTATTCATGTGTTTGTTTGAGTACTTGCTTTTAATTCTTTTGGGTACATATGTAGGAGTGGATTTTCTAGATCATATGGTAATTCTATAATTATTTGAGGAACTGCCAAAATGTTTCCCGTAGTGGCTGCACCATTTTATATTCCCACCAGCAATGGATAAGGATTCCAATTTCTCCATCTTCACTAGTACTTGTTATTTTCCTTTTTTGTTTTTTATTATAGCCATCCTTGTGGTGTGAAGGGGCATCTTGTGGTTTTGATTTGCATTTCTCTAATGACTGATGATGCTGAGCATCTTTTTATGTGCTTGTTTATAATTTATATATATTTTAAAAATGTCTATTCAAGTCCTTTTCCCATAAATTGGGTTGTTTGTCTTTTTGTTGTTGAGTTGTAAGAGTTCTTTACATATTCTGGATGAACTAGTTATATGCCATTTACTAGAGCTTTGTATCAGATACATGATTGGCAGATGTTTTCTCCCATTCTGTGGCTGTCTTTTCATTTTCTTGATAATGTCCTATGTACAGAAAAATTTTTTAAATTTTGATGAAGTCACATCTATTTTTTTCTTTTGTTGCTCTGCTTTTGATGTCATATCTAAAAATTCATTGCCAAATCCAATGTTATAAAGATTTATCTCTATGTTTACCTTAAGAATTTTATGGTTTTAGCTCTAATATCTTAGTCATTAATATTTTGAGTTAATTTTTGTATGTGGTGTGAGGAAGGGGTTCAACTTAATTCTGTTGTAGGTAGATACCTAGTTTTCCTGGCACCACTTGTTGAAAAAATTATTCTTTCTCCATTGAATGGTCTTGGCACCCCATGGAAGAGCAATTGGCCATAGATGTATGGGTATATTTCTGAGCTCTCAATTCTATTCCATTTTTCTATATGTCTGTCCTTGTGCTGGTATCACACTGTTTTGGTAATTGTAGCTTTGTGCTAAGTTTTGAAAATGGTAAATGTGGTTCTTTCAACTTTTTTCTTTTTTTCATTATCATTTTGGCTGAGAGTTTGTTATATGCCGGATGCTTTTATAAACTTTAGCACACATTATGTTATGTAATTTGTGACAACTTTGTAGTGTAAATATTAATATCCACATTTTGCAGGTTAAGTGATTTGGCCAAGACTACAGATTTGGTGGTAGTTATAGGATTAAAACTAAAATGAACTCCAGAGCCTACTTTCTTAAGAACGACACATACTGTTTCTGCCAAAGATGAAAGATGACTGTAGCTTAGTGACATTGTTTCCTTTAGGTAAAAGGCTAAAAATCTGTCTGTCCTATGAACATTTCTCATTTGGTAACTCACAATCAGGCTAACCTGGTTATATGGGACCCATTATTCTTTTTTACATTTAGTAATTAATTTTTAAGGTTTGTGACTGCTCAGTTTTGCATCTTCCTCTGTCTTCCTCTTTTTGTGATCTTATTTTTTCAGATGGATGTTGTGAGGTTATTTTCTATTTTGAGAAAATTACACAAATCTGATTTATTACCACAACAGCTCAGAAGTGGTTCCTGTTGAAACCCTTCCACATTGTCAATACTTAAGATTCTGTCCTTCTCCTTCACAGGACAGGAAACTATTGACTATGGGTGATACTCAGTCATGTGTTTTGAACTGAATTGCTATTGAAAAAATCTCAGCCTCCTTAGATGTGTCAAAGCAAATATGAAGATTTTGCCATGATATATGTGTATGACATTGAAAGCAAATACACAAAGCATACTGTATTGGCAGGCTGTTTCTATGTCTTTGATGTAATACTTATTTATTATTTACATTCAGTAAGATTATTCACTGTTTGCCATATACATTTGTGTTTTGACAATGCACCATTGTATAAGCACTAGCACACAGGATAGAGAACAGTCACATCACCGCCCAAGATTCCCTCCTCCTCCTGCCCCACTTCTCACCCCCAGTCCCTGGTATCCACTAATTTGCTCTCTGTTTGTATAGTTTTTCCTTTTCTAGAATGTCATATAAATGGAATCATATAGTGTGTTGCCTTTTGAGTGGGGCTTTTTTCACTTAGCATAATGCAGTTCTGATTCATCCATGTTCTTAACTTTTAGAGATAGTTAGCTCCTCTTACTGCTGAGTGATATTCCATGGTATGGATGTGTCATATCCATTTACCACCTGAAGGATGTTTGAATTGTTTCCAGTTTGGGGAAATTACAAGTAAAGCTTCTATAAACAGTTCACATAAAAGTTTTTGTGTGATTGTAAATTTAATTCTGGAGTTACATAATAAATGCGAGTTTAACTTAATGAGAAACTGCCGAACTGTTTTTCACTTTCTTAGAGCTGTTGTAACGAATTACCACAAACTTGAGGGCCTAAAAGAACAGAAATGGATTATTTCACAGTTCTGGAGCCTAGAAGTCTGAGATTGGTTGGCAGGGCCATACTCCTTTTGAAGACTCTAGGGGAGAATCCTTCTTTGCCTCTTCCTGGATCTGATGGCTCCTGGTGGTCCTGGCCATTCCCTGGCTTTCAGCTACATCACTTCAATCTCTGTCTTAGTCCTTCCTATCATCTTCTTCTCTCATGTGTCTTTCCGTGTCCTCTCCTCTTTTTTCAAGAGGGCCACTCTGATCAATTATTGCTGGGAAAAATTGAAGGCAGAAGGTAACAGAGGATGAGACAGTTAGATAGTATCACCAACTCAATGGACATGAGTTTGAGCAAACTCCGGAAGATAATGAAGGACAGGGAAGCCTGGTGTGCTGCAGTCCCATGGGGTCGCAAAGAGTTGTACATAACTTAGCAACTGAACTGATCAGTTATGACCACATCTTAGCTAATTTTATCTACAAAGACCCTACTCAAATAAGGTCACAGTCTGAGGTTCAGAGTGAATGTGAATTTTGGCGGGTAGAGGAAGAAACACTTATTCATTCCACCATAGTGCCTATGTCATGTTGCATTCCCACTTGTATGTGAGCATTCCTGTTGCTTCCAGTCCTTACCAACACTTACTATTGTTTAAAAAAAAAAAAAAAGGAAGAGCCATTATAATAGTGTGCTATCTCCTTGTGGCTTGAATATGCATTTCTGTCATGACTAATAATGTTGAACATCCTTTCATGTACTTATTTTCCATTTATATATCTTCTTTGGTGAAGTGTCAATTCAAATCTTTTCCCCATTTTAAATACTTTGTTTTTTCTGTATTGAGCTTTGAAGATTCTTTATATATTCTGGATATAAATCCTTCATCATCATGCAAATATTTTTCCCAGTTTGTGGCTTGTCTTTTCATTTTCTTAACAGTATTTTTTCATAGAACAGAATTTTAGAATTTTGATAAAGTCCAATTTATCAGTTTTTTTCTTTTAAGGCTTACAATTTAGATGTGTGTCTAAGAACTCTGCCTAATTCAAGGTCACAAAGTCTTTCTCTTGATGTGTGTTTGAAGCAATAAAGATTTTTAAAGGGACTTCCTTGGTGGTCCAGTGGTTAGGCCTCCAGGCTTCCACTGCAGGGGACATGGGTTTGATCCCTGGTCAGGGAACTAAGATCCCACATTCAGTGCAATGTGGGCAGGAAAAAAAAATTTTTTTTTTTTAAATTGAAGGGTTGTTTATTGAAACTGCCATCCTAACTTCTGCTACAGAGCAAAGTGACACACTCACATTCTTTTTTCATACTCCTCTCCATTATGGTTTATCACAGGATATAGAACATAGTTTCCTGCACGACACAGTAGGACCTGGATGTTTATTATCTCATATATACTGGCTTGCATCTGCTAATCCCACACTTTCGATCCTTCTTTTCTCCACCCATCTCTCTTGACAACCACAAGTCTGTTCTCTATGTCTGTGAGTCTGTTTCTACTTTGTGGATATGTTCTTTTGTGTCACATTTTAGATTCCACATAAGTGACATAATATGATATATATCTTTCTCTTTCTGACTTACTTTGCCTGGCATGACAATCATGTTCATCCATGTTGTTGCAAATGCCCCCATTTCATTCATTTTTATAGTTGAGTAATAT
Source organism: Bos grunniens (assembly GCF_055505025.1). NCBI lineage: Eukaryota > Metazoa > Chordata > Mammalia > Artiodactyla > Bovidae > Bos > Bos grunniens. The sequence goes on from NC_141190.1 coordinate 14,451,958, forward strand.
ATGGTTCCAAATAGGAAAAGGAGTACGTCAAGGCTGTATATTGTCACCCTGCTTATTTAACTTATATGCAGAGTACCTCATCAGAAATGTGGGGCTGGAAGAAGCACAAGCTGGAATCAAGATTGCTGGGAGAAATATCAATAACCTCAGATATGCAGATGACACCACCCTTATGGCAGAAAGTGAAGAGGAACTCAAAAGCCTCTTGATGAAAGTGAAAGAAGAGAGTGAAAAAGTTGGCTTAAAGCTCAACATTCAGAAAACAAAGATCATGGCATCCAGTCCCATCACTTCATGGGAAATAGATGGGGAAACAGTGAAAACAGTGTCAGACTTTATTTTTTTGGGCTCCAAAATCACTGTAGATGGTGACTGCAGGCATGAAATTAAAAGACGCTTGCTCCTTGGAAGGGAAGTTATGACCAACTTAGATAGCATATTAAAAAGCAGAGATATTTACTTTGCCAACAAAGGTTCGTCTAGTCAAGGCTATGGTTTTTCCAGTGGTCATGTATGGATGTGAGAGTTGGACTGTGAAGAAAGCTGAGCGCTGAAGAATTGATGCTTTTGAACTGTGGTGTTGGAGAAGACTCTTAAGAGTCCCTTGGACTGCAAGGAGATCCAACCAGTCCATTCTAAAGGAGATCAGTCCTGGGTGTTCATTGGAAGGACTGATGGTAAAGCTGAAACTCCAGTACTTTGTCCACCTCATGCAAAGAGTTGACTCATTGGAAAAGACTCTGATGCTGGGAGAGATTGGGGGCAGGAGAAGAAGGGGACGACAAAGGATGAGATGGCTGGATGGCATCACCAACTCGATGGACATGAGTTTGAGTAAACTCTGGGAGTTGGTGATGGACAGAGAGGCCTGGCGTGCTGTGATTCATGGGGTCGCAAAGAGTCGGATACGACTGAGCGACTGAACTGAACTGAACTGAACTGAATAGCCCATTGTATATATGTATCACATCTTCTTTATCCATTCACCTGTCTATGGACATTTAGGTTGTGAAATAATAAAGATTCAATTTGGTCTAATATCAAGTTGATTTGAGAAAAAAATGCTTGGGTTTACTCCATATTATAAAGAGATTAATTCAGTTAAATTAATTGATCATTTAGCATTCAAACAATGTCTTCATGATTCCATCATTATTTTTCAACTCTTCTTTCCTCTAAACACAGAGGCTTCCATCTCAGGCAGTCTTTCTTCATGGTCAGAAACTCTAGGTTTAGTGACTTCAGGGGATAGAAGTAGTTCTGTTCCCCAATAGTTCCATCAAAAGTCCTAGGACTTTCTCTCATTGGACTGCCTTGGTGAACATGCATTTATCTCTGAACTTATCACCATAGCCTGGAGATGGAATAGCCAGGTCTTGGTCTTGTCCCTGCCCTTAGAGGGAGGGATAGAGAGAGGTCAGCCCCACCTGAATCACAAGGATTGAGAGTGGTTAAATGAATTTCTAGTAGAAAATTAGGCAGATGTGAACAGAAAAGAGGGAACCAGATGATTGTCAAGTAAAAATGACTTTCCACTACAACTGAGAAAATGCCCTTTGTAACTTGCTTTGGACTAAATTGTGTCCTCTCCCCCAATTTCTGTATTGAAGCTCTTACCCCTAATGTGATAGTATTTGAAGATGGGGCCTTTGGGAGATAAATAGGTGTAGATAAGGTCGTAAGAGTAGGGCCCTCATGATGGGATTACTGGCCTTAGAAGAAGGGACATCAGAGAGTTAGCTCTCTGTCTCTGCTCTCTCTGCCATGTGAGGACACTGCATAAAGAGGGCCATCTGCAGATCAGGAAGAGGGCTCTCATCAGAGCCTGACCATAGTGGCACCTGATCTCACACTTCTGGCTTCCAGAATTGTGAGAAAATAGTATCTGTTGTTTAAGCCACCCAGTCTATGGTATTTTTATTATGGCAGCGCTAGCAGACTAATACTCAACAGTTCTTTATCAGTTTCCAACACTTGCTGTAATCAAAGCAACAGCTAGCCTTCATGGATTGCTTTCCCTGTGCCAGACACTGTGGCCTGTTTTCTCAACAATTCTCTGGGGAAGATACTATTACTCTTATCCTTACATTACATAAGGAAACTAAAGTTCAGTGACCTTGGATAACGTGCCCATGGCTGTGAGATGGTAGCCATGGATCCCAAGCCAGGTCCGTCTGACCTCAGAGCCCAGCCTAGTAACCACTGTGTTGCTCCTGTTCAGTCGATAAGCCGTGTCCGACTCCTTGCGACCCCATGAACTGCAGCGCACCAGGCTTCCCTGTCCTTCACTGTCTCCCGGAGTTTGCTCAAACTCATGTCCATTGAGTCAGTGATGCCATCTAACCATTTCAATCTTCTGCTGTCCCCTTCTACTTCTGTCCTTAATCTTTCCCAGCATGAGGGTCTTTTTTAATGAGTCAGCTCTTCATATCAGGTGACCAAAGTATTGGAGCTTCAGCTTCAGCACCAGTTCTTCCAATGAATATTGATTTCCTTTAGGAACCACTGAGAACCACTTTGTACCACTGTATACCACTTTGTAACCACTTTAGTTACCACTATGATAAACTGTTATCTCTCCCCAGCCTCCCAACCAGCCAGTCTGTCCTCCTACCCTGACTTGACCCTTTCACTGACATGAAAAAATTGACCAGGGCAGTGATTTTTCAACATTTCAGTCCCAGTGACAGACGAACTCCGCCTCCTACTAAGTTCTGGATTCAGAGCACAGACAGGTTTCTTGCCCTTTCCCTCATAGCAACTAAACTCTGCTTTGAATTAGTGGGGGATCTTGGGCCCAACAGATTTCTGCTTTGACTCCTAGACACAAGACTCTCTCTCGCCTCTCCTCCAGGAGCAGACAAGCATCACCTTGTCCTCCAAACTAGGGCTTGGGGTATGAATGGGCTTCTCCAGGTACTCCTGCTCTGCCCTCAAGCCTTGGCAGATACTGTAGGACTGTACCACCAAGAAAAAGGATCTTTCGGGCCTACTGTCTGCTTCCAGTCTTTCTCATGGGTACCACGTGGACACTAATGGAAAAGAGATGGCAAGCTGGCAGGAATTTCTCTTGTGTCTGGAGTGCTTAGAGATTCTTGACTGTCATGCTAGCCCAGACTCAGCCTTTAAGAATTTTTCTTCTTACCCAATTTTATGATCACTGATTCTTCCCATTATTTGCCATGAGAAAGAGTTGATAGGTCTTTTTTCTCCTCAGAAGGGCTTGTTATCCTTTGGAATTCAGTTACCTTGGTTGTTCTGCAGCTCCATTCTCTGGTGGACTGAAAATTTTTAGGGTTGTAGCTTATGCCTTTTGTTATTATGGGAGCAGCATTCTCTAGAAGCTTTCTAACTGAGAAGTAGAAATTCTCAGTTCCAAGCTTAGAAAAGTAGTTTCCAAAACAATTGTGAGAAAAATACCAGCCACACAGAGTGTGGATATGGGGAAGAAAAGATTCTGAGATCAAAAAAGCTTGCAAACTTTAGTGTGTCTTATTCTCTTTTGGATATTTACATGGCCCATTAACATCTTAAAGGCTCTGAAATGTCCTGAAGAATAAAGAAGTAAATTTAATCTTATTTAGCAAAGCATCCTTAACATTTGTTTGGTCTGAGAACTCTTTGCTTGTGTAGCGCTCATTATTTTCTTTAGAATGACTATTCTGTGAACGTAACTTGGAAAATAGTGGCTTAGATATTCATACTTTATTCTCTGGAAACCTGGAACCCCAATAGAAAGCAGAGTTCCTCAAGGTAGCGCCAGAGTCCTTGTGGGTATTCCTAAAACCAAAAGCCATCCTGACAGGGTGCTGAGTGGTGTTGAGGCACTCAAAATCCGTCTCTGTCATAGTGTCTGACCTTGTGTGCTATGACTTCAGAGGGATACCTGAATGTATGAGACACAAAGATGAATCACAAAGTCAAAATCAATGTCTGAAAGTCTATAGATCATTCCTCTGGCTCTCCTGAAGAGTCTGGCACACCCCATTTCACTATCTAAAACCAATCATAAATCTTTTCCCGGACCCTGTATTTATACAACTTGTTCTGTTGGCTTCTAGTCACCATCCCCACTGTGCTGGGGGTACACCTTGAATATGCGGCTGCTATTATATAGTAGGACTGGCTGGGAATCTATTTTATGGACCCTCATGCTAGTTTGAAATGAAATCTTTAGCCTTAACTTACACACATTAGTTTTTTGACCCTGGTCTGTCCTATAGATTTGAGAGTCCCTGCTCTCCACCCCTCAGTTATATTATCATTCTTTGAAGTAGCCTAGACATATGTTGTTCCCATCTCCATGTATCCCTTTTAATTCTCCTCTTGGGGCCCCAACTCACTCCCTTTGAAGAATTAACCCTCCTCCATTCCTTATTTAGGTGGTGCCAATTGGTAATTGCTGGCAAAGACTGGGATTTAAACCCAAGGAGTCTGACTCCAAAATCTACTTCCATAATATTACATTATCCTGCTTCCTAGTTCTGAAGTATATCACTTTTCACTTATATGGCATTTACTTTTTGTTACTCTGAGTAGTGAAATTACCTTATATTATAGAGGTTCTTCCTAGCTGTTTGCATAGCTGCATGTAAGACATATTGAAGTTAAGATTACTTTTAAAATAGGTAAAAGTTCTCATTTCATAATGGGGAAATCATTTTTTATTAGTTCTGGCAATGGCACAAATTAGTTCTTTTTGAAAAATAATGATGTTTACTCTGAAACCTTTGGTCCTTTTTATTCCTTAGTCACTTGGCCACGTGGCCATGAGTGATAATTAGGGAAGCTAACAGCTTTTTCAGGATACTAGCCTTATTACCCTAGAACTATCAACCATGAATCAAGAAGTCTATCATGACTTCATTGTTCACTACACAAGTTATATGGTCCCCTATTTCTTCCATGCCTCTCTCTGTCTCTCAGTCTAAAATGATATTTAACTAAGTAATCAGGGATATTAACTATTCACAGCCCAGGCAGGTGTGGGCAAATAACCCCTGCAATAATCCACTGGCAGCCTCAGAAATGGCTGGCTGTGAGTAAGCACATGGCACTTAGTCCGGTCCTTCTTATGTGTTTGCGGATACATTTGCAATTTCATGCACAGTTTTAAATGTTAAGCATTAATTGGAAATGGGCAATGAAGCATCAATAGAGTCTACATTTTGCCCTTTTTAATGAAAATGCTAGATATAGATTTAATGCAAAATTAAACATTCAGCTCACTATGTTCTACTCCAGTAAATTAGCCAATGTTTGTCATCTTTTTAAAAACCAGGAGTTTAATGCCTCATTTCACATGGTTTTGTTAGGGACAGATAGAAAGCTGATAAACAGTCCATTTGTTCTCTTACAGCAGCTCCCAGCCACACCACTGCAGTCAAGCTTCAGTGCCCATTGCCTTTACAAACCCTGTTGTGAGTTGAAGTGGCTGCTTTTGAATATTTGACTGAAGCAGAGCCTTGGTGAGAGGAAGGGACAGAGGAACTTTCTCAGAGGAACACAGACTTGGCTTTGTTGGACAGTGGCCTCTGGGTTGTGAGTTCTGAAATGACTCAGTGAACCCAAAAGGGAACAGAGCTTGAGTGAGCCCCTCCTGTGTGCTGTTCTAGACTTTTGTATCCATTAGCCCCACAACAATCAGCACAGCCCCGAGAGATCCATGCGACTACCTCTACCCGGCCAGATGAGGAAACCAGGGCCCAGAGGTGAAGCTGAGCAGCTAGTAAGTGCATTTGAAACCACTCACTACATCACACATTATTTGTCCTTCAAGGAGGTTACCTAAGCCACCTCCTCCAGGAATTCATTGCTTATTGCCTGCTTGTTGACTGTCCTTCTTAGTGTATTTTTATTGCACTTTATCTGTGCTTCCAATGTAGCCCTTAGGACTTTCTACCTTTGATTGTATTAATTGAATACCCGTCTGACTCCCTCTGAGAGGAAGGGCTAGCTCTCAGATCACCTTTGTAAACACCGTGGGACCGTGCCTGTCAAAGATACTCAATAAATGTCCATTGAAATGTTTATAAAGTAGATGGATCTTAACATCTCAAATCCTGTTTCCAGAATTATGAGAAACACTATGGGGAAGGGGCAGGTCCTGTAGGAAATCTCCCTTGATCTGAATCCCAGCTGAACGACCTAAGGCAAGTCACAGAGCTTCTCTGAATTTCGGGTTTCTCGGCGTACAAAGGAAGAATAATGATAATACGTACTTCAAAATGTTGTTGCCAAGCTTCAATAAAATATGGCATGTATAGTGCTTGGGGCAGTGCCTGGTATACAGAAAATGTTCAGTTATTATTTTTCTGAAAACTGAAGATTTTACAGCATAGCAAGAAACTATGTGGCACTTGATTTGTCCACAATTTTAAAATGGAAAAGAAAGGGGGATTGGATTGCATGATGATGGAACTAACAGACCTGAAGGGCCTGGTAATGACCAATCAGATAAGATATGAAAAGAGAAATGATTACAAAGTCCCAGGTTTTGGCAGGGCTTGGATTCATCATGTGCTGGACCCAACCATGTACTCCAGTTGCAGTCCCAGATGTAGGCCTAAGATTTACGTAGGAAAGGAGTGTAGAATATATGTAGAATGGTTTCTGACAATGACTTTCCACTGACATAAGTTCAGTTCAGTTCAGCCACTCAGTCGTGTCCGACTCTTTGCAATCCCACGAACCGCAGCTCGCCAGGCCTCCCCGTCCATCACCAACTCCCGGAGTTCACTCAGACTCACGTCCATCGAGTCAGTAATGCCATCCAGCCATCTCATCCTCTGTCGTCCCCTTCTCCTCCTGCCCTCAATCTTTCCCAGCATCAGGGTCTTTTCCAATGAGCCAGCTCTTCGCATCAGGTGGCCAAAGTACTGGAGTTTCAGCTTCAACATCAGTCCTTCCAATGAACACCCAGGACTGATCTCCTTTAGGATGGACTGGTTGGATCTCCTTCAGTCCAAGGGACTCTCAAGAGTCTTCTCCAACACCACAGTTCAAAAGCATCAATTCTTCGGCGCTCAGCTTTCTTTATAGTCCAACTCTCACATCCATACATGACCACTGGAAAAACCATAGCCTTGACTAGACGGACCTTTGTTGACAAAGTAATGTCTCTGCTTTCTAATATGCTGTCTAGGTTGGACATAACTTTCCTTCCAAGGAGTAAGCATCTTTTAATTTCATGGCTGCAATCACCATCCAAAATCACAGTGATTTTGGAGCCCAAAAGAATAAAATCAGCAACTGTTTCCACTGTTTCCCCATCTATTTGCCATGAAGTGATGGGACCGGATGTCATGATCTTCGTTTTCTGAATGTTGAGCTTTAAGCCAACTTTTTCACTCTCCTCTTTCACTTTCATCAGGACGTTCTTTAGTTCTTCTTCACTGTCTGCCGTAAGGGTGGTGTCATCTGCATATCTGAGGTTATTGATATTTCTCCAGGCAATCTTGATTCCAGCTTGTGCTTCCTCCAGCCCAGCATTTTTCATGATGTACTCTGCATCTAAGTTAAATAAATGTCATATTTTGCAAACCTACCTAATCATTTATACCAGAGGGACAGGCAAAGAGAGAAATGCTCATAGTTCAGAGAGCTAGTTCGATCAACCAGGGCACCATTCTGTCCTTGTTTGGGAAGTTAACTAACGAATTGACTCACCTGCTTGCCCGTGCAAGACAGTTTGACTCAGGGTGAGCCTCTCAATATCTCTTTGAGGTTGAATCTTCTCATAGATAAACACAGGTCAAAATACAGATATCTCCTCTCTGTTTCCCTCCTTGGGCCTCAGTTTCCTATTTGGTAAGTGACCAGACAGCCTCTCACCCCTTTCTGTGGCCAGCCTTCCATTGCTCTGCCCTCCCTGGGATGCTGTGAAGTCAGTTCAGCAATATTGTCCAAGCTTTTGGGAACTTCCTGACCCCTGGCTCTGCTGGATACCAACCGATTAGATGAGCTGATGGATACAAAGGGAAAAACTTTCTCCCCCAGCAGGAGGACAGCTGCCTAACCAGGGTTTCTCCTGAATGACTCCTCAGAAAGAGGAGAATGGGGCCAGCTGGTGATGGCTGTCTCCCTTCCTTTCCTGGCCACCTGATCTCTGTTTGCATGTAATAGCTCTCCCTTTGGGCAGCAGGCAAGTGGCAGGGGGGCCCAGATGTCTACATTTTCTAAAGCAAACAGATACCTTCCAGGACTCTTGTCCCAACACAGCAGCCCCACTCTCATGGAACTCTAGAAGCAGCCCACTGTGAAGGGAAGAGAAGGGCAGGAGGTCTTGCAGCCTAGACTCTTTGGCTCCAACTGGCTGGAAAAGTCAACAGCCTTCAGCAGAGTTTCCCAAGCCCCATGTGTGCCAGCAGCAACAGCACCTGAGGAGGTTGTTGTAAGACAGATTTGTGGGCTGTAGACTAGAACTCTGATTCAGTAGGTGAGCGGTGGGCCTGTGCATATTATTTTTAACAAATTTCCCAGGGGGTTCTTGTGCACAATTGGGCTTGGGAATCCTGTTGGTTTAGGTCATGGGGGAATAGAGAAGATTAGGGGAGTCTGGTTGGAAAAACACATCAGCTTCACCCATGCCCCAGTGGTGTAGGCAGTTTTTAGCGTCCCAGCTGCTTCTAGCTGTGCCTGTGGGTGAGTTAACATCTCAGAGCCTTAGTTATCACATCTCTAATATGAGAATCATGGCAATGACCCCAGAGTATTAATGTGAAGGTTAAATAGACAGTATCTACAGAGCAGTTGGCCGAGGGCTTGGCAGAGTGAGCACTTAGGAAGTGTTAGTTGTTGATATTGTTACTGTGTTATAACTTCTGAAAGAAGCTTGACTGTTCTCTGACTTGTGTGTCATGAATTCACCTTATTCCAAAGAGTCTTTCCATAAATTAAAAAAAAATAATCTTACTGATTTATTTATTTTTGACTGTGCCGGGTCTCTGTTGCTGCATGGACTTTTCTCTAGTTGTGGTGAGCAGGGGCTACTCTCTAGATGCAGTGCTCAGGCTTCTCATTGTTATGGCTTCTCTTGCTGCAGAGCATAGGCTCTAGGGTGTGTGGGCGTCATACTTGTGGCTCCTGGGCTCTAGAGCACAGGCTCAATTGTAGCCCATGGGCTTAGTTCTCCTCAGCATGTAGGATCTTCCCAGATCAATGATGAAACCTGTGTCTCCTGCATTGGCAGGTGGGTTCTTTACCACTGGAGACACCAGAGAAACCCTCAAAGAGTCTTTATGAGAGGCCAGTAAATTTTATACTGACTTTAAATAAATAAATAACTAAAAGGAAAAAGGAGCAGCTAGATTTTGAGTGGGGCCTGAGACTTCTGAAAAGGCCCAGGGAGGCGCAGGCAGACAGCTGGAGGACTGTGGGCTGTGGGTAGAGGGGAAAGAATGCTGAGTGGGAGTCAGGAGACTTGGTTCTAGGCTTGGCTCTGAGCACATGTCAGAGCTTGGTTAAATCATGTGACCACCCCGGCCTCCTTTTTTTCCCCTCATTTGTACAGCGGAACTGCCTTGGAAGACATCTAAGGTCTTGTTCTCTAAACGATTTACCCCAGAGCCCCCTGAGGAGTCACATTTCCAACACTTTTTACAAAAACAGCTTGTGGAATTAGGCTAAAAAACATCAATATTTGTTCAGTTGCATACATGGTTGTTAGAGTATTCCTTAAATTTCTTGTGCTTTTGAAATATTTAACAACAACAAGCTAAGCTATCATTTGCAAATGCCAGCTGATTGGTTCACAGCTGGCATCACCCTGATCAAAATGGGGAAACAGGCAAGATGGCATTCAGTGGTCCTCCAGATGTGTGACGGCTCCTCAATTCCTGTTGGGATTTCTCCTCTACACCCTACTCTACTTGTATTCAAGTTCTTCAGCCATCCAGAGCCTCCCTTCCTCAAGGACTTGTTTTTCCAGGGCTCCCAGGCTTATTGTGGGACTGACCTGAGGTTATGAAGGCCTGATGTGATTTAATTTCAATTCCTGCTTCTATTCGTAAGCCAAACAGCATGTATGTCAGACCCATGCTTGTGAGCAGTGAGGCTGGCGAGGGCGTTTCATTGGAGGATGAAAGTCATACATTGCCCCTTGAACTCAGATCTGGGCACCAAACAGATTTTTCTCATTTGATTTCAACCCAAATGATGCATCTTGAACTGAAAAGCTAATATTCTTCTCTTAAAGTGATTTACATTTAACAATGAAAGCTTTTGCCACAAGTGGTTACATCCCATACTTTGGAGCTCTGGACTCTTGCAGAGGGTCTTCTAATCAGACTACTGGTTCTATCCTGGCCTGAACCAGCCCAAGCCAGCCTCTCCCTTGTTAGCTTTAGATGTCTTGCATTCTCTCCCAGGGCTCTTCTCCAAGTCTCTTGGACCTTTACACCTTGCCTCATCTGCCATTCATTCAGGTCTGTGCCAAGGCAAATTTTGCCCATTGAAGACCCTCCCCAGGGTAAAGGTCTTTCTCACCCCTGCCTCCAAATATTTCCGATGAAGGCTGACTGTGTAGCCTCTCAGATCCTCCATTTCCTCATCTGCAAATCAAGGGAATATAATAATCCTAGCTGCAAGGATTAAATGATCCAGTGGTGAGAAAGTACCTTGCACATGGCCATAATAAATGACCAATAGGCAGTAGCAACTCTCGTTAGCCATCAAGACATGAAGTCTTAGTGCCAGCTACTTTCAAACCCTCAGCTCTTAAGCCACGCCTTTAGTCCTTGCTGCACACATTCGCTGACTCTAACAAATGCCAACAAGTGATCAGTTTATTTAAACTTCTGGTCAGTGATGGTTGATTGTCTGGAATGTCATTTGTGTTTGCATGGTACCTCTCAGATCTCAATTAGCCACCAAAGTCGAGTAGCTAGAAAAGGAGTGTGATTGGAGGGCATGCCATAGTTTCCCTTGAGAGGCTCAAGGCTTCCTGGGGAGACCTTTGTTTTTCTCCTTCAGTGGACATGTGTAGAGGGGCAGCTTCTAAGAAGGGATATGGCCCCTTTTCAAGTGGCTTTGGAGTGGCTGAGCCCTCCTGCCTACTAGGCAATATATTCACAATAAGTTCAGTTTGTTTGTGTGGTCCTTTCTTTGCCTTATACACTAGACTCTTGGAAGCTGGCTCATCCTCTTATAAAAGGACGCTGGGTAGAGTCATACAGTAAAGGGAGGTAAACATTCTTTTAAACTAATTTATCAATTTAACACAGCATAGTGGTGTTGGGTTACCAGGGTCAACAGCCAGCAGTCACATTCCTCAGTTGTTTGATTGGTGAAATGCATTAACAAACAGCCAGTAAAACTCTTTCTGATTAATCATGTTGATAAGTTTTTTTTTTTTTTGTAATGTGCTACTAGCTTTTTAATGTAATCTGCTTGGACAGCAGCCATTCTGGTGAAGTGTCTTGACTTATCTAAAGAAGCCTTGATGAGAAGGCTACCAGGCCCAGAATTTTATTGTGATATCATGTAATCATTAACGCATGTGGCTACTGCCTTCCTGCATATTTGCTTCCTTTCTTGAAATGAAGGAAGGGTTTGTAGAGTAAGGGCAACAGGTAAGCAAGGATGAGCCCCAGAAGCAATAAAAGGAAAGGAGGATGCTATGATGAGCTGAACCTGAGAACACTGACTTATCCTCAGGAATAAAAATATTTGAAAACATGAGTAAGGACTTCAATGAGCCCTCATCTTTTAAAGGTAAAGGAAGACAAGTCTGCTTTTCTCTCAAGAAGTAGAAATCTCGATCTGGGTTTTTCCACCTCAGTACTGTTGACATTTTGGATTGGAAAATTCTTTGTTGTGGAAGCTGTCCTGTGAATTGTGGGTTGTTTAGCCTCTACCTAGTAGGTGCCAGTAGCTGTCCTCTCATTCCTTTTTGGCAATCAAAAAGGTCTTCAGACATTACCCAATGTCCCCTGGGGGACAAAACTGCCCTTAGTTAAGAGCCATTGTCCTAGATGTACAATTTGAACATAACCTCTTATGGCTCTGCTGACCTCGTTTCATCATATTATTATAAGGCACAACGAAACACTGAATTCTTCCTGGGGCCCTTTTTCACCTGGACTGTTCCTTCATCTGTTCTCTATCCACTAAGACCTTCAGTCTACATTGTCTCCTCCTCCCGCACCCTTTTCCTCTTTTTCCTCCTCCTTCTTCCACACACAGAAGCCTGCACTGAGCAACTGTCCAGTAACAGCATGCCAAATAACCAGGGAATTCTTTCTCCCCCCAGGTTTGTGAAGCCTCAGAGGCAATCGAGATAAAAATCCCCCCAGTTACTCAGAGATGAAATGAATATTCTTTAATTAAAAATAGGCATCTGAATGGTAGCAATGTAAATGGGTTGAGAGGCAGCAGGAGTAAGTGGTAATATTGCTGAAATTAAACATAATTCACTACATATTAAGTGCTTCCTAGGTACCACACGCACTACCTTATTTAGCTCAGATGTTGTTCCCATTTTGCAGATGAGGAAATAGAGGTTTAGTGAAGTGATTTGTTCAAGTTACTTGAACCGGAGCTGAACCAGCAAGCAGGAGGGTTTGAACCTAGGCAGACTGACTCTGGGGCGGGTACTCGGCCCCTCGTCATACAGCTGCAGCCCCAGACAGGTGAAGGATCACTGAACGGGGCTGGGGACCAGGAGGAGGGGTGACTTTTCAGGAGTTGTAAGAACAACTTGGCTGATTCTAGAGGCCCCAGCTTTCAGCGTCTGGGCCTATGCAAATAATGAAGTGAATGTGGTCCCATTTCTTTGTTTCCATCTGTCTTAGTGAAACTGCCTCTGCTTAGCGGTGTGGAGTATTGCTTTCCCAGTTTAGAAAGTTAATTTAAAAATGCAGCTGAAGTGAAGAATATGGTTCAAGAGAGTGCCCAGCTAGCAGGTGTTAGGTGAATAGGGTGGGGGCAGGGAACCCTGGGTTGGAGAATCGAGAAATAAGTTGAACCTTTGACCCTTGAAGAATGTGAGAAAAAAGAAAAAGAAAAGAAAGTGTAGACGTAGGTCCAGAGCCTTGGCAGTACCTACCCCTGGACCTGGCCTACAGTCTGTTTTTGCTCATTTTGTAGTTCTGATAGAAAAGCACAGAGAGGTAGTTGTAGTTTGCAGTGTCCTGGGGTTAAGATTGTATGCAAACATTGAAAAAGATATCCCCACGCCCTTGTATGCTACAGAAGTAAACATGTTTACTGGAGAAAAATTAGAAACAAGAGAGAAAAATGTAAAAATAGCCAACAATCCCATCACATAGCAGAATCCACTGTTTACATACTGTGAACCATACTCTTGCAGGTTGCAAGGCAAGTCTTCAAGTGAGTTGTAATCAAATGATGGGATGAATAAGATGGGAAGGAGGGAGGAAAAGAGGGCCCACGGTAAATGCCAGAGTTAACTGAATCAACCCTCTTGTATCAGCCATGGGCCTGCTTAGTAAGCCTGCAGGGAGCAGAATGTCAGCTCCTAACTTTACCGCTTACTACCGGCATCGTCTCTGCCTCGCTCTAAACACTCTGCTCATGCCTGGAGCAAAGCCCCTCGAGGACCTTTGATAACCCTGCATCCCCTACAGAGGCTGCTCCAGGAGCCAGTCGTCCGTGCGTGCATTCCTGAACATGCTTACCGGGCCGTCTCTCCTGAGTAGTGCTTCAGGAACCACAGCCTGAAAAGACTCTCTAAACGCTAGGGTTCTCGCTAGAAATTACCCCTCCTGGGCCTTCTGACAGGCTGCACCACTGGCAGGCCTGAGGAAAGATAAGTCGCGCCATCATTGGGAAAGCTCCTGTTTGGCCTGAAATCTGCTGTCGCCTGTCTTCCCCTCCATTGCCATGTGACCCGATGCTGTGTGTCTGTGTGTGATGCTCCGTGTCTGTGCCAGGACATGTGATTTAGAAGCGTCTTCCTTTTGAGGGTGGGAACTGCTTTTCTCCTAAAATGATTGTGTGATGTGCTTTTTATAAGCCTATAACATTTTATTTACTATTACTTTTTTATGGAAGTATAGTTGATTTAGTTTTAGGTGTATAGCAAAGTGTTTCCATTTTTTTTTTTAATGTATATATATGTATTCTTTTTCAGATTTTGTTTCCATTATAGGTTATTGCAAGATTTTAAATGTAATTCCCTGTCTGTACAGTAGCTTTTTGTTTATCCACTTTATATATAGTAGTGTGTATCTGTTAATTCCAAACTTCTAATTTATCCCTCCCCTGACCTCTCTCCTTTGGTAGCCATAAGTTTGTTTCTGTGTCTGTGAGTCTGTTTGTCTTGTAAATAAGCTCATTGTATCATGTTTTTTTAGATTCCATATATAAGTGATAGTGTATGATATTTATCTTTCTCTGTCTGACTTACTTCACTTAGTGTGATAAACTCTAGGCCCACCCATGTTGCTGCAAGTGACATTATTTCATTCTTTTCTATGGCTGAGTAACTGAATATTCCATTGTGAAATATGGACTAGATATAAATGATGTAGGAGATACATACATATATATATACATACACATATCTATATATCTTCTTTATCCATTCATCCATTAATGGATATTTAGGTTGCTTCCATGTCTTGGCTGTTATAAATAGTGCTGCTGTGAGCACTGGGGGTGCCGTATATCTTTTCGAATTAGAATTTTCCTCTTTTCCAGATATACGCCCTGGAGTGGGATTGCTGGATCACATGGTAGCTCTATTTTTAGTTTTTTTTTAAGGAGCCTCTGCACTGTTCTCTGTAGTGGCCATGCTAATTTACCTTCCCACCAACAGCGTAGGAGGGTTCTGTTCTCACCCTCTCTAGCATTTATTATTTGTAGACTTTTTTTTTAATGATCTCCAGTCTGACTGGTGTGATTTCTTTTTTAATAGAAAATTCATCAATAGTTCAAAAGGGTACATACGGTAAAAACTGTCTCCCTTCAGCCTCTTTAATCTCTCAGTTCCCTTCCCCAGAAATAGCCACCACCACTAATTTCATCTGGTGTATTCATCTGGAGAGATTCCATGCGTGTACAAATATGGCCCCTTTGTTCTGTTCCATGAGGCCAGGGTGAATATTTTTAACAGACAGCTGAGCCTGTCATTCCCTTTCAAGGATTTGCAGAACTGAGACCCAAAGCTCTAACAGGTCGTCCGAAGCCCCACCCAGCTCTGCAGTCTCTTCCTGAGGAAAGCTCGTGCTCTGTGCTCCCGTCACACTGGCCTCCACGCCTGCCTCAGGACCTTTCTTTATGGTTTGGGGACCTCTGACCTGGCCACTCCACCTGGGTTTTTCTCTCCCCTTGTTTTGCCCAGACAAGCTCCTTCAGGTCTTCGTTTACATACCACTTCCTCAGAGGGGCCTTCCTGACTTCCTTCTTTAAACTGAGTTCTTCACTGTCCTCTCAGCACAGCTAGATCACTTTGGAGCATTTTCTTAACTTATGCTTCTATATCTGTTTATGTGACTATGTGTTTAGTGTCCGTCTCCAGCTAGACCAGGAGCTCCCCGAAAGGCAGGGACCCCAGCATCCCACACAACGAGGGCGCCTGATATCCCACACACAGTGCTCAAGTTATTGAGGGGATAAATGAAGTCTTGACTGAATATTTGGTTTGTTTGGAAGCAGTTGTGCTTTTGTGTGCTTTCCGCTTTTTTCCCCTGTCCCTCCACCTCCCCTGTGCTTTTTAACTTAAAAAAATTTGTGGAAAATGTCAAATGTACCTAAAAGTGGTGATGGTTTAGTCGCTAAGTCATGTCCGACTCCTGCGACTCCATGGAATTTTCCAGATGAGTGGGTTGCGATTTCCTTCTCCAGGGGATCGTCCCCCCTGAACCCAGGGATTGAACTCTGGTCTTCTACATTGCAGGCCTATTCTTTACTGACCGAGCCACCGATATGTTGAACCCCAATGTACACGTCACCTAGATTCACCAGCTGTCAAGATTTTGCCACATTTGCATAATTTTTCCCTTTTACTTTCTTTTTTCCCCTAGCTTTCTGAAGGCACAAAAAAATTAATGATAACTGCCATTTATTGAGCATTTACTATGTGTCAGTAACCAGGTTAGATGTTTCTTACATACACTGACTTTTAATCTGCTCAACAGCCCTGCTGGGTGGGCATTATTATTCCCATTATTTCAGAGATGAAGTTGAGACAGTTTGAGTCATTTTGTGCAGGGTCCCTTATTTAATAGATGGAAAACCTGGGATTCTAACCTGGGACTCTAAAACCCAGGTTCTCTACTCACAAACTGCTTGATGCAGACTTCATCAATGCACTTGTCTCCCACCTGCTTTTCTTCTTCTTCATACCTATAGACTTTAAAAATGTTCAAAGCATTTTTATTGTGCTTCAGCTGTAAGGGAAATGCTCTCATGCATGTGAAAGGAGTGCAGCAATTGGCTTTATTATTCCCCTATAAAAAACAGCAATTCTGCCAATAAATATTTATTGAGCCCTTTTTTATTTACCAAGCACCATGTTAAAAGCTGGGGAAACAATAGTGAGAAAAAACAAATACTGACCCTGGTCTCATGGAGCAGAGTCAAGTCAGGTCCTTCAACATTAATTCAGATAGTTTGTGGTTGAACCCATCCTATGTAAATACACTCTTGGTTTTCAACTGAGGCTGTGGGTTTAGAATGAGAGAAGTAAGATGGAGCAGCTGATGCGGAGAGTTCAAGAGTCAACTCCATTATTCAGAGGTTCCTGCTCTGGGATCCTCTTTCACTTTTTGACTTTCCTTCTGCTTCATGACTATCTAAAGCAATACTGCTCTCATCTCTGACTGGACAGAGGAAGGGAAAAGATACGTAGTTCACAATTACTCTGATAGCTAATCAGGGATGCTGGGGACTGTTGCACAGTTGGTGCCCTGTGTAAAGGTGCCTGATTGAGGAAGCCAATTGGAGCTGAATTCAGCCTGAAACCTACTTGCCTTGCAGTGGCCCTGGCCTGAGGCTGCACAGTCCTGGGGAAGAGATGCCTTTTTCTTCTCCCAGGCTTCTCCTCTGCAGACACAGAAAGGCAGCTTATAAGCTCGAGGTGGTTTTCTTTGTAGAACTGGAAAAAGAATGGAAAGGGATATGGTTGAAACTGCTGTTTCAAATTTATGTTGTGTGAAATTCACTGTTTGTATCTTCCATGTCCCCCTTGACTCAGTTGAT
Organism: Bos grunniens; assembly: GCF_055505025.1. Classification (NCBI taxonomy): domain Eukaryota; kingdom Metazoa; phylum Chordata; class Mammalia; order Artiodactyla; family Bovidae; genus Bos; species Bos grunniens. The sequence continues at coordinate 14,469,121 of NC_141190.1, forward strand.
ATACTTATAAGTGCTTTTAGTTTTTTCTTTTAATAAACTTTATTGTTTACAGCAATTTTAGATTCACAGCAAAATTGAGCTGAAGGTGTAGAGATTTCCTATATACGCTCTGTCCCCACATATGCATAGTTTCCTGAACTGTCAACATCCTCCAGCAGAGTGGTATATGTGATGAGCCTATATTGACCACGCCATTTCACCCAAAGTCCTTAGGTTTTGATGGCAGAAAAGAATGCAAGTATTGGCTCAACGTAGGAAAAGTGCATAGTGGTTAAAAGCAGGGTACATGTTGTGACTTAAGAAACTTCCTGTCTTTTCTCTTTCTGATTTAGACCTGATGCTGCTAAGTCGCTTCAGTCGTGTCCGACTCTTAGCGACCTCATGGACTGCAGCCCACCAGGCTCCTCTGTCCATGGGATTCTCCAGGCAAGAATACTGGAGTGGGTTGCCATTTCCTTCTCCGAGAGGCTCAAGAGGGAGGGGATATATGTATAATTCTGGCTGATTTGCATTGTTGTACAGCAGAATCCAACACAACATTGTAAAGTAATGATCCTTCAATTAAGGAAAAAAAAAAACTATTTCCTGTAGATGTAACTGGACATAATGGGAAAATTGGTAATACTTTTTAGGTGGCTTCTTTCTTCTTCTTTTTTTGGCCATGCCCCATGGAGCTGTTGAACCCAGGCCACCACAGTGAAAGCGCTGGACCACCAGAGAATTCCTTAGATGGTTTCTTTCTTGTACTTAATTTCTAGAATTAACTTGATTGTCTCATCCTAATGATGAAGAAAATAATAAATCTACCATTTCCTTTCTGTTTTTAGGAGATTGACTTGTTCGGGGTGATATTGTAATTTTAATTCGTATTTCCCTGATGATTAGAGACACTCAGCATTTTTCACGTGTCTGTTGGCCATTTGGATGTCTTCTTTGGAAAAATGTCTATTTAGTTTCTCTGCTCATTTTTAATCAAACTGTGGATTTTTTTTTTGCTTTTTGTTGTTGTTAATTGAATTGTATGAGTTCTTTATATATTTTGGATATTAACCCCCATCTGTGTTTAGGTTCAGTTCAGGCGCTCAGTCGTGTCCGACTCTTTGTGACCCCATGAATCGCAGCATGCCAGGCCTCCCTGTCCATCACAAACTCCTGGAGTTCACTCAAACTCACGTCCATTGAGTCGGTGATGCCATCCAGCCATCTCATCCTCTGTCGTCCCCTTCTCCTCCTGCCCCCAATCCCTCCCAGCATCAGAGTCTTTTCCAATGAGTCAACTCTTTGCATGAGGTGGCCAAAGTACTGGAGTCTCAGCTTTAGCATCATTCCTTCCAAAGAAATCCCAGGGCTGATCTCCTTAGGATGGACTGGTTGGATCTCCTTGCAGTCCAAGGGACTCTCAAGAATCTTCTCCAACACCACAGTTCAAAAGCATCAGTTCTTTGGCACTCAGCTTTCTTCACAGTCCAACTCTCACATCCATACATGATCACTGGAAAATCCATAGCCTTGACTAGATGGACCTTTGTTGACAAAGTAATGTCTCTGCTTTTATATGCTATCTAGGTTGGTCATGACTTTCCTTCCAAGGAGTAAGCGTCTTTTTTACTGTTGTGTATAATAGTATTAAAAACTTTACTTTAGCGAGCACAGATATGTGCAGGTCATCTGCCAAGAATTTAACATATGTTGCTTTATTGAATTCTCTTCAGAGGTATGTATGTAATAATGTAGGTATTATTATCTCATTTTTATACACAGGGACACTGATATTTTAAAAAATAATGTTATTTATTTCTTTTCAGCTGTGCTGGGTCTTCTGTTTGTGGAGACAGGGGTCGCTCTGTAGGTGCGGTGTGCTTCTCATTGTGGTGGCTTCTCTTGTTGCAGAGCACGGGCTTTAGGCAGGAGAGCTTCCGTAGTTGCAGCACGTGGGCTGAGAAGTTGCAGTTCCTGGGCTCTAGAGCACAGGCTCAATAATTGTAGCACACAGGCTTAGTTGCTCTGGAGCATGTGGGATCCTCCCAGACCAGGGATTGAACCCATGTCTTTTGCATTGGCAGACGGATTCTTTACCACTGAGCCAGCAGTGGAGCCCAGAACACTGACATTTGAATTACCCAAGTTACATAGCAAAGAAGCGGTGAAAGTGGAGCTTGAACCCTGGTCTCTTTGACTCCAAGACCTGCACAGATAACCACAATCTTTTCTACTCCTTTGTTGTGGAAGAAGAGATGTTTAATCAGCTTTGAGGTCTCTATCCTGACCTGGGTACCCACTGTACAAATTTCAGACTTCTATAAAATATTCCAGTCTCCTCCAAGTTGGAGACTGGAGGAGACTCCTTTCTCAGTTTTCCTTATACTTGCTACCCTCATAATGCATAACTGACGATCAGGAATCCTTCTCGGGTAGTACGGCACACTGACCACTCTTCTTAGTTGTTATAACCACAAATCACACTTATGTCACAAGCTCTGAACCAACCCTGGCCTTTTATCTCTGCCAACCTTTTTGCTCAGCAGAACTCCTGACATGAGTATGCAACATCTCATGAGGATTTTTCTCTTTGACAATTTCCTCATAGTTGTTCGTAAGAAAGGACATTAATTTATAAGGACTAAGATAAGAAACTTGTAGGTAATGGAATTTGAGGAAGTCAAAGAAATCAGTTTAACAGGATGAAGAATGTAATTCTATAGGAAGTGAGCAGGAGACAATGGCACTGAGAGATGGTTTTCATAGTCCTAAGATCACAAATATGATCAGGAGTTGATTGTAATTATTTTTTTGCTTTGGGTTCAAATAAAATAATTGGTTTGCAGTTGGCTAGCATGGTATTTCATTTCACCTTTTAATCTAAGGGACTTTTAATCATAGTTTTCATAAGACAAACTCACCAGTGATAATAACTCACATTTATTTTGCATTTATGCTTGCTGTTTTTGTTTTTAATATTTATTTTGTTGCATCACGTGGGATCTTTCATTGAGGTGCATGGACTCTCTAGTTGTGGTGTGAGGGCTCGGTAGTTGTAGCTCATGGGTTTAGTTGCTCTGCAGCTCGTGGGATTTTAGTTCTCTAACCAGGGATGGCTATCACATCCCTTGTGTTGCAAGTTGGATGCTTGACCACGGCACCACCAGGGAAGTCCCCACCTTTGACTGTTATAGGCCCTTTATAAACTTTCTTTCATTTAATCATCATGGCCATCCTGTGAGGGAGGTACCATTTTGCTGGCATTTCAGAGATGACAAGACAGAGGTTCAGGATGCTAAATAACTTGCTCAAGATCATAAAACTAGTAAGCAGCGGAGGCTGGATTCAAAATCAGGCAGCCTGCCTCTTAACCACTGTTCATATACCATCTAAATTCTTGCTGGGGAATTAAGGATGATGATGCAATCCATTTTGCATATAGAGCATGTTAGTAGCAAGTGCTTAGAATACTTCTGGCCTGCACTTTGTTTCCAAGGTGAGGGGTTTTCCCAGAACACTCTTGGTCTCTGTTTCACCTTCATTCCTCCCCTCAGGAAATGGAGCGAGTTTCCTGAGTAGGATAGAGAAGGGACCTGCCGGGCCCATCTTCTTTCTCACATTCCTTCCTTGGGGTGCAACCTGCCTATGGAGACTACACAGTTTGAGCTGCTCCCTGTGGGTGGTGGGGGTGGGGAGGCCTTCAGTGGTCTAGTGCTCCAGTGGTATAGAAGTCTGCCTAACTTTGGGTTTCAGTATGAGGATGCCCCTTGTTCCATATAAGTCACAGTCTCTATATTAGCTTAGCAAACAGGATACTTTGAACCTCATTTGATTATACCTTTGTCTTCTTTCTCAGTTGGTCTGGATGGATAGGAGAGGTATTATGTATCCTCATTGCATCTCCTCCAAAAGCAGGGAAATAAATTTAAAAATATAGATAATTAAGAAAACATCACATAAATGAAAGACTTTTGATCTAACACTCAATTAATCCATCCCCTTCCAAGGTATTTGAATGCAGAGTTCCAAAGAATAGCAAGGAGAGATAAGAAAGCCTTCCTCGGTGATCAATGCAAAGAAATAGAGGAAAACAATAGAATGGGAAAGACTAGAGATCTCGTTAAGAAAATTAGAGATACCAAGGGAACATGTCATGCAAAGATGGGCTCGATAAAGGACAGAAATGATAGGGACCTAACAGAAGCAGAAGATATTAAGAAGAGGTGGCAAGAATACACAGAAGAACTGTATAAAAAATATCTTCACGACCCAGATAATCACGGTGGTGTGATCACTCACATAGAGCCAGACATCCTGGAATGTGAACTCAAGTGGGCCTTAGAAAGCATCACTATGAACAAACGTAGTGGAGGCGATGGAATTCCAGTTGAGCTATTTCAAGTCCTGAAAGACGATGCTGTGAAAGTGCTGCACTCAGTATACCAGCAAATTTGGAAAACTCAGCAGTGGCCACAGGACTGGAAAAGGTCAGTTTTCATTCCAGTCCCAAAGAAAGGCAATGACAGAGAATGCTCAAACTACCGCACAATTGCACTCATCTCACACGCTAGTAAAGTAATGCTCAAAATTCTCCAAGCCAGGCTTCAGCAATACGTGAACCGTGAACTTCCAGATGTTCAAGCTGGTTTTAGAAAAGGCAGAGGAACCAGAGATCAAATTGCCAACATCCGCTGGATCATCAAAAAAGCAAGAGAGTTCCAGAAAAACATCTATTTCTGCTTTATTGACTATGCCAAAGCCTTTGATTGTGTGGATCACCATAAACTGGAAAATTCTGAAAGAGATAGAAATACCAGAGCACCCGACCTGCCTCTTGAGAAACCTGTATGCAGGTCAGGAAGCAACAGTTAGAACTGGACATGGAACAACAGACTGGTTCCAAACAGGAAAAGGAGTACGTCAAGGCTGTATATTGTCACCCTGCTTATTTAACTTCTATGCAGAGTACATCATGAGAAACACTGGGCTGGAAGAAGCACAAGCTGGAATCAAGATTGCCGGGAGAAATATCAATAACCTCAGATATGCAAATGACACCACCCTTATGGCAGAAAGTGAAGAGGAACTGAAAAGCCTCTTGATGAAAGTGAAAGAGGAGAGTGAAAAAGTTGGCTTCAAGCTCAACATTCAGAAAACTAAGATCGTGGCATCCAGTCCCATCACTTCATGGCAAATAGATGGGGAAACAATGGAAACAGTGGCTGACTTTATTTTTCTGGGCTCCAAAATCACTGCAGATGGTGATTGCAGCCATGAAATTAAAAGACACTTGCTCCTTGAAAGTTATGACCAACCTAGGCAGCATATTCAAAAGCAGAGACATTACTTTGCTAACAAAGGTCTGTCTAGTCAAGGCAATGGTTTTTCCTGTGGTCATGTATGGATGTGAGAGTTGGACTATGAAGAAAGCTGAGTGCCAAAGAATTGATGCTTTTGAACTGTGGTGTTGAAGAAGACTCTTGAGAGTCCCTTGGACTGCAGGGAGATCCAACCAGTCCATCCTAAAGGAGATCAGTCCTGGGTGTTTATTGGAAGGACTGATGTTGAAGCTGAAACTCCAATATTTGGCCACCTGATGCGAAGAGCTGACTCACTGGAAAAGACCCTGATGCTGGGAAAGATTGAGGGCAGGAGGAGAAGGGGATGACAGAGGATGAGATGGTTGGATGGCATCACTGACTCAATGGACATGGGTTTCGGTGGACTCCGGGAGTTGGTATTGGACAGGGAGGCCTGGCGTGCTGCGGTTCATGGGGTCGCAAAGAGTCGGACACAACTGAGCGACTGAACTGAACTTCCAAGGTAACCAGTTCATCAGTTAAACTTAAGAAGGAGAACACAGCTGATATTTTTCTTACGTAATCTCATTTAACTCCTGTAACAATCATGTGAGATGGGATTTATTATCACTGTTATTAATAAGGTAACTCTCTTATTCAGTCAATAAATACTGAATATGGCCCATAGGCCAGGTTTTGTTCCAGGGGCTCAGAGAGGTGATGGGAATTGCTCAAGGTTATATAGTCTATCAGTGGAAGACGTAGGATTTGAAACCACATTTAACAAATGACACAGGTTAGGCATTCCTCGAAGAGATGGGAGAGTGGGAACACGTTTTTACAACGGTAATAAACATGTATTGATCCCTGGTTTTATACCAGGGTGCAGTTTATACCACTCAGTGCTTTGTGGTGCATTATCTCATTAAATCCTTGCATATTTCCTCCCTGAACACACAGGGACTTTGAGGTTCAATAATGTTCATTAATTTTCCAAAGTGTACGGAGTAAGTGGCAGAGCTCCAGTTGTAAGCCAGGTTTTTCTTTTTTCAAACCTTTAGCTTTTGAGAAGTACTGCCTCTGCTTTTCTGGAGCTTACAAAGGTAACTGGAAAACATAGCCTCTGAAATGACATCAGAGCATCTTGAAATCATTAATTAGCAAATGCAGATTAACCTGGTCCGTGTGAATGGAGGTGCTGAAAGGCTGGGAGGGAAACCAGAGGAAGAGCTATGTGGGGGAAAGACAGGGCAGAGTAGAGTGATCTGAGGTGGGTTCACCCAGACTTCCTAGAGACGACTTTTTAACTAGGTTTCAGCTGATATATGCTGGATGATGGTGAAGAAAAATAACATAAGTTCGAGAATAAGGGAGAAGTTTGGAATTGCCTTCCTTTGCACATGGTAAGTCAGTTGTGAGAAAGAAACAAAACAACATCAGCAATAACAAAACCTTATCCTCTCTGAAAGTAAGGAACTGCTGTGGCGAGGACATGACCTCCAGGTCTTGAGAATTTTGTTTGGGTGAGGTTCTAAGGACCCTGGATCTTTCCATGGCTTTCTGTTAACTAACAGGTGTCAACAAGGAGTCACTTAATATTTCTGGACCTTAATATCTTTATCTCTAAATGGGGAAGTAGAATATCTGTCCTCCAAAGATCCACTGAACAGTAATAATCTTTTGTCTTCTCTTGTAGGGAAGAATACTAGCCTTTCCCAGAATTTCTGGCATGTAGATGATGGTCAGTAAATGTTTGTTGAATTTAACTAATTAAAGGCAATGAAACTAATTGAAAAACATGCCCGTAGAGTTGCCCATATAGTAGGCATGTCTTGTTTGCAATATTCTTGTTGCCTGTGTTCCATATGTCATCTCTTTTTGCCTCTGAGTCATCAAACTTATCATTTCCTTGTTGAGGAAACCTGTCCCCACAAATCACTCTGGTACCTTCATTCTGAACTCTGTCTATGATGGATTAATCACTCTGTGCATTCCTGGTATTGTTAATTCTTCTTACATAGCCTTCTGATCTCCTAATTCTTAAAAAAATTTTTTAAATATATTAAACAATTTTTTAATTGGAGGATAATTGCTTTGAATGTTGTGTTGGTTTCTGCCATACAACAATGTGAATCAGTCATAACTATCCCCTCCCTCTTGAGCCTCCCTTTCAGTCCCCCTCCCGATCCCACCCCTCTAGGTCGTCACAGAGCACCAGGCTTAACTCCCTGTGATATACAGCAGCATCCCACCAGCTATTTTACACATGGCAGTGTATGTATATCAATGCTACTTTCTCAATTCATCCCACCCTCTCCTTCCCCCACTGTTGATCTCCTAATTCTTAACTACAGCTATGCTGACTATATGCATATTCTACACTTTTCACTTAGTGGCTGTGTGGAGAGTCTCATTTACTCCTGCTGTAGCTGAACAAGTATCTGCCTGAAGGGTGTGAATGAAACCGTGTGACTGAAGGAGTGACACCTAGTAGCAACAGGCTTTAACTGAAGGCTCAAATTTTGACTGCAGTTCAGGAGACCCGGGTTCAGTCCCTGGGTCGGGAAGATCCCCTGGAGGAGGGCATGGCAACCCACTCCAGCATTCTTGCCTGGAGAATCCCATGGACAGAGGAGCTTGGGGGGCTACAGTCCTGGGGTTGCACAGAGTCGGACACGACTGACTAATCACGATTTGATTTTGATTTTGTTGTTGTTGGCCACACTGTGTGGCCTGTGGGCTCCCAGTTCCCCGACTGGGGATCAAACCTGGGCCCTCGGCAGTGAAAGTGCGGGGTCCCAAGCACTGACCCATCAGGAAATTCATGAAATTTGATTTTTAAAATTAAATACACACACACACACACAGTCTTTGTCTCTAAAATGGAATAACATTTCAAGGAGGAAAGATTATTCCATGTTTAGAATTAAATAGATAAAATAACTTGTATTTGATGGAATTTTTCACTTTTTCTCCGCAGGGCTTAGCGCCAAGAGTCTGCTTCTCTTGGCTCAAAATTCTAAATTGAAAAAGATGGCTCTCATCTAGGATTCTGAGGCTGAGTCAGAGCCTTGGAATCCAGGTGATCTTGATGTTTGTGGCAGTAATATGGCAGACACTCCTGGTTGGCTTCACAATCTCCAGTCTCCAGCTAGATTCTTCACTAACAGATCTCCTGTACTGTTTAGGGCAGCAGTGTGCCCGTTCGAGGACATGCACCTTCTTTAAGACTCCTCTGAGGCTACAGTGGCCACAACCCAGGTCTGACCAGAGACATAGGTAGGACTTCCCTGTGGGGAGCTTCCAGGAAGCCATTGTTCTCCTGATAAAAAGAGGTGAGTCCAACTGGCACAGGCATTTTGTCTTTGACTTTTCTTCTTTCTGCCTAGAGTATGGATACCATGTTGGAAGGGAAACAGCCTAGCTTTCAGTTCTGAGGAAGAAAGTCAGGAGTGTCAGAGAAAGAAGCTAGAAGGAGTGTGAGACTTTGCTGACTTCCTGAAACAGCTACCTCAGCCTTACCTCAAAACTTCTATTATGAGAGAAAAAGAAAACCTCTATTTGGTTAAGTACTATAGTCAGTTATTTTCAGCCTCATGAAATCCTAACTGATGCAAATATAAAAGATTAAAATATGAAATTTTTAGGCTTCAAGAAAAACTTAACATATCTTAAAGATATTGGCAATCAAATGTACCAGATCATAAATATATTTTGCCAAGCTTTGGTCTATTCAGATTTTGTCAGTGATTACTTGAATCTCTCCCTTCCTCCTTTCCTTTCAAAACAAATTTTTGTTGAATAGCTTCTCTACAGTCTATGGGCTGGAAATGTCACAGTGAGCAGAAAAGGCATGACTTCTGCCCTCAAATAATCACACAAATCTGTAATTATAAAACAATCTAGATACAATGAAAGGAGATACAGAGAACAATGAGACCATGTAAATGTGATCTGGGGAGATGGTCTGGGGAGGCTTCTCTGAGGAGCTGAGGTCTGAGCTGAGACCAGAAGGCTTTTCAGGGGTTTATTAGGCGAAGGTGGTAGATGGAGTGAGAAAAAGAAACAGCAAGTGGAAAGGCCCCAGGGCTGCAGAGAGCGAGGCACTTTTGAGGAACTGAAAGTAGTACCCTGTGACTGAAATATTGAGAAAAAGGAAGAGAATAGCACAAAATTAGGCTGGAGAGGTAAATGGGCTAGATAATGCAGGGCCCTGTCGTCATTTATATTACAGACTTGGTCTTTACTCTAAGAACAGTGGAAAGTCATTGAAGATCCTAAGCCTTTAAGTATGACCTGTCCAGATTCAACTTTAAAAACTCAAATGCTGTTCTATCTGTTTGACTTAGAATAAATTGGTGATATGAGGCTGTAGTTAATGTGGGGAGTTTGGTTAGGATACCAGATGGAAGATGGTGAGTAAGGTAAAAGATAGCTTGGATTTAGGGGATGGCAGTGAAGATGAAGGAAAGCTGTGGGATTTAAATAACTTTGAGAAGTAAAGTCAATGAGACCTGGTGATGGGTTTGACACAGAAATTGACAGGTGGGAGATTGCAAGGAAGACTCCTAGATTCTGACTTGCAGAATTTGATGGTTGGTTGGGTGTAGGTGGCATTTGCTGAGAAAGGAAACTTAAAGGAGGCTTGAGTTGGGAGGGGTACATTGTGATGAGTTTTCCCTCAACATGTTGTATGTGAGGAATCTTGAGATACCCATATGGGTACGTCACATAGGCAAGTGTGAGGAAAGGTCTAGGCTGGAGGCATCAGCATGTAAATGGTGGATGAAGTTATAGATATGATCATATCAAATAAGATCATTGAAGAAGAGAGGACAGAATGAGAGGAGAAGGGGGCTCAGGACCAATGTGATATAAAGATAAATAACCTTGTTCTCATCCTCAGGAAGCTTATAACGTGATAGAGGTGATGAGCTACGTACATGTATAATTATAGACAGGAAAGGATTTGTATCCTACCAATGGCATAAATGAAGGATTCAGAGGAGGAAAGGAAGCACTGTATCACCTGAAGGGATCAGAGACTGTTTCACGGAGGATTTAAGAACAGCACCCCACTCCAGTACTCTTGCCTGGAAAATCACATGGGCAGAGGAGCCTGGTAGGCTGCAGTCCATGGGGTCGTGAAGAGTTGGACACGACTGAGTGACTTCACTTTCACTTTTCATTTTCATACTTGGAGAAGGAAATGGCAACCCACTCCAGTGTTCTTGCCTGGAGAATCCCAGGGATAGGGGAGCCTGGTGGGCTGCTGTCTATGGGGTCGCACAGAGTTGGAAATGACTGAAGCAACTTAGCAGCAGGATAAAGTGAGGTACATGACGGAAGGGATGGGCTTTCTTCTGGGTGGAGAGGGTGACTGAACGAAAGTTTGGAGGCTGAAAAGCAATGCACAAAGAGGGAGCTCCGAGGGGTTCCGTTTTTCTAGAGAGGGGGTATAAGTAGGGGAGCCATGAAAAGGTGAGTTGGAGCCAGATTGAGGAAGGTAGTAAATGCCAAGCTGATTTACTGTAGGAGCGCGGACCTGGCTAAGGTTTGTGTGCATGTTGAAGAGATGATTATGTGTTGTTGTTGTTGTTGTTTTTGATAAACATAATTTTAAAAAATATTTATTTATTTGGCTGCATTGAGTCTTAGTTGTGGCACACAGGATCTTCATTAAGACACGTGGGATCTTTCACTGCGGCACATGGACTCCCTAGTTGTTGCCTGCAGGCTGTGTTGCCCTGCAGCAGGTCTTATTCCTGGACCAGGGATGGAAACCTCATCCCCTGTGTAACAAGGCAGATTCTTAACCATTGGACCCTGGGGAACACCCGAGGCTGATGGGTTGAAACAATAATCACGCCTCTGGCTTTCCATGCAGGGTGCACTGGAGAAATCAGGTACTGGAAAAGGGGACACCAGCCAGGAGGCTGAGGTGGAGAGTGTTTGAACTTTCTGACTGAACCTACTCAGCTCATTAGCTTTAAAGGAGCTTTATTGAAAAAAGTATGAAAACCTCCTGGAAGGTAATTGAGAAGTCCAGTTGCTTTCCAGGAGATGGGCGGTTGTCAGGCTGTCTTTGTGCCTCTCCCTTCCTGGAGTTCTTTGCTTCTCTCAGATCTCTTGGAGTTTTTTCAGACAAGCTTTCTCTGTGAGGGTCTTGGCTTCTGCACCACAGTTTGCGTGGGGTTTTGGTTGCTGTGAGACTCACTCTGACCTGAATCCACACTATATCTTATAGCTCCAGACCCCTCCAGTTTTTACTACCGTATCTATGATGACCGTGGCATTGAAGACATTCTATACCTTTGGGTGACAAAATAGACTCCAAATTGATGTCCCAGTCACCATCAGTAATATAACAAATCTTCCCATGTTGCATGTGGTGGGAAATCCTAGCATCTGTGTGGATTTGCTGGGCATGATGTGACTCCCAGTGTTTCTACATTTGTGTGATAACGGGTCATCAGAATAATGTCATTTGCAGCAACAGGGATAGACCTAGAGGTTGTCATATTGGATTAAGTCAGACAGAGAAGAATAAATGTCGTATGACCTCCCTTATATGTGAAATCTAAAAAGACAAGAAAGCTTATTTACAAAACAGACTCACAGACTTAGAGAACTTATGGTTGCCGGGTGTGGGGAAAGGGTGGAGGGAAGGTATAGTTAAGCAGTTTGGGATGGACATGTACACACTGCTATATTTAACATGGGTAACCAGTGAAGACCTACTGTATAGCACAGGGAACTGCTTGATGTTATGTGGAAGCCTAGATGCAAGGGGAATTTGGGGGAGAATGGATACATGTATATGTAGGGCTGAGTCCCTTTGCTGTTCACCTGAAGCTATCACAACTTTGTTAATTGGCTATATTCCGATTAGTTTAGTTTTAAAAAAAGAAAGAAAAAATAGGTTGTCATCTGCTCCCAGAATGAGAACAAGGATCATTTTGTCTTGTCTACACTGTATATTTCTGTATAGCAAATCAGAAGGGGCTTGCCAAGTGGCTCAGTGGTAAAGAATCCATCTGCCAATGCAGGTGGTGCAAGTTCGATCCCTGGGTTAGGAAGATCCATCCCTTGAAGGAGGAAATGGCAAGCCACTCCAGTCTTCTTGCCTGGAGAATTCCTTGGACAGGGGAATCTGGTGGGCTATAGTCCATGGGGTCTCCAAGAGTCAGACATGACTGAGCAACTGAGGATGCATGCAAGTCACCCTAAAATTTGATGACTTGGAGCAATAATAGATAGTTATTATTTCATAGTTGCTATGGATCGGGAACTACAGGGTAGACCTCCTGGGTGGCTATGAAGGTCTATGAAGACTATGGGGTCTCTCATGGAGTTGCAATCGTGATGTTGCTACATTATCTGAGGCTTGATTGACGCCCGAGGATCCACTTCCAAGATGGCTCCCTCACATGGCTTTTGGCTGGAGGCCGAAGCTCCTCACCACATGGAACTTTCCATAGAGCTGCTTGAGTGTCCTTGTGAAACGGCAGCTGGTTTTCCCCCGAGTGAGTGACCCAAGTGAGAGCAAGGAGGAAGCCACTGCTTTTTATGACCTGGTCTCGGAAGTCATACTGTCACTGTTACCACATTCTGTTTCTTAGAAGTGAGTCACCAAGTCTGGTTCATACTCAAGGGAAGGAGAGTTAAGCTCTATCATTTGAAGTGAGGATTGTAGAAAAAAAATTTAGACACATTTTAAAATCACTGCAACCACTGGACCATCAGCACCAGTACAGTGCCTGACACATAACAGGTGGTTAATAAAGATTTGTAAAAGGAATGATTATTTTATACTTTAAACTTGGAGTCACTAGCATGGACACGCTGGCACTAAGGCAGGCAGTCACACTGAGAAATGGCCGCTTGAAGCCTCAGTTTCAGTGTATTCTGCTAGGTTATCCCATCAGCAAAAGGGCCATTTTGAGAAGTTGTCTGGCCATTCACACAACATGTGAGCTGCTGGGGTTCTTTCCAGAATTGGTGCAGAACTGGAAGAAGAGATATGAGGTCTCAGAGGCACCTAACAGGTAAGTTGTGCTAGTGAACTAATAATAAGGACTTCTGTTTTACTAGTATTTGAGGACCAGCTACTTTATATTTATTTAAAGACTTGGGATCTCTGATGTATTTAAGATTAAGTAGATTCAAGTCAGAGTGGGTGCTGTGGGAGCCTGAACCCCATACAAACCATGTGGAAGGAAAGCAGAATGAGGTTCTTTAATACAGACTTTTAAATCCTTGATAATTTCCAAGAGAAAAGGAGTGAGTGGGAGGTGTGGCAACAATGTATGTGTGCTGCTCTGTTCTTTTTTTTTTTTTTAATTTATTTGTTTTTTAATTGTAGGATAATTGCTTACAGAATTTTGTTTTCTGTCAAATGTCAACATGAATCAGCCATAGGTATACATATAGCCCCTCCCTTTTGAACCTCCCTCCCATCTCCCTCCTCATCCCACCCACCCCTCTAGGTTGACAGAGAGCCCCTGTTTGAGTTTCCTGAGACATACAGCAAATTCCCCTTGGCTATCTATTTTACATACGGTAATGTAAGTTTCCACGTTACTCTCTCCATACATCTCACCCTCTCCTCCTCTCTCCCCATGTCCATAAGTGTTCTCTGGTCCCATCACTTCATGGGAAATAGATGGGGAAACAGTGGAAACAGTGTCAGACTTTATTTTTCTGGGGCTCCAAAATCACTGCAGATGGTGACTGCAGCCATGAAATTAAAAGACGCTTACTCCTTGGAAGGAAAGTTATGACCAACCTAGATAGCATATTCAAAAGCAGAGACATTACTTTGCCAACAAAGGTCCATCTAGTCAAGGCTATGGTTTTTCCTGTGGTCATGTATGGATGTGAGAGTTGGACTGTGAAGAAAGCTGAGCGCCGAAGAATTGATGCTTTTGAACTGTGGTGTTGGAGAAGACTCTTGAGAGTCCCTTGGACTGCAAGGAGATCCAACCAGTCCATTCTGAAGGAGATCAGCCCTGGGATTACTTTGGAAGGAATGATGCTAAAGCTGAAACTCCAGTACTTTGGCCACCTCATGCGAAGAGTTGACTCATTGGAAAAGACTCTGATGCTGGGAGGGATTGGGGGCAGGAGGAGAAGGGGACGACAGAGGATGAGATGGCTGGATGGCATCACTGACTCAATGGACGTGAGTCTCAGTGAACTCCGGGAGTTGGTGATGGACAGGGAGGCCTGGTGTGCTGTGATTCATGGGGTCGCAAAGAGTCGGACACGACTGAGCAACTGAACTGAACTGATGTCTGCTTTTATTCCTAGTTTTTTAAGGAATCTCCATACCGTTTTCCAAGGAGAAGGCAATGGCAACCAACTCCAGTACTCTTGCCTGGAGAATCCCATGGATGGAGGAGCCTGGTAGGCTGCAGTCCATGGGGTCGAGAAGAGTCTGACACGACTGAGCGACTTCACTTTCACTTTTCACTTTCATGCATTGGAGAAGGAAATGGCAACCCACTCCAGTGTTCTTGCCTGGAGAATCCCAGGGACGGGGGAGCCTGGTGGGCTCCCGTCTAAGGGGTCGCACAGAGTCGGACACGACTGAAGCGACTTAGCAGCAGCAGCACACCATCTTCCATAGTGGCTGTATCAATTTACATTCCCACCAATAGTGCAAGAGCCTTTTCTCTTCACCCTCTTCAGCATTTATTGTTTGTAGACTTTTTGATGATGGCCATTCTGACTGGTGTGAGGTGATATTAGTTCTTTTTTCAAAAGCCCGACTTTCCACTGGGAGGAGTGCAGTTAGTGCAGCGCCCCTGGCATCCACTGTAGTTTCAAGCTGGGGCTGCGATCTATTTCAGCAGCCCCAAGCCAATGACGGAGCATGGTGGGGGCAGACCTAGCTCTTTCTGTGGGATTGAGAAATGTGGAATTTCTCCAGTGAGCAGTCTTTGTGCTCCAAACTCCACATGGAGTGGGCTGAGACTCTGTTAGACCTGTGTTGTGATCTGAGGCTCTCCCTGCCCTGTTCTGCATCTTCCTCCTTTAACTCTCACAGGCACCTCCCTCTCCCCAGTAAACTCATGCACTTCTAACTCCATCTCAGCATCCTGGAGGACCTGACCATTCCAAGATGGTGTAGAGGGCATGTGGTTGTGGTAATTATGGAGCTTGCATAAATAAAGGACAGCAGAGTGCAGTGGTTAAGTGCTTTGGCCGCAAACAGGTCTGGGTTTGAGCCTCGCAAATAGGTCTGGGTTTGAGCCTGGCTGTGCTGTCTACTAGCTTTGTGATTTAGGGCAAATATCTTAAACTCTTAGTTTCTTGGTTTCCCCATTGGGCAGATGGACATGTTAACATACTTCTATCTCTGAAATTTGTTGGGAGGATTAAATAAGTTCATTCTTACAGAGTGCTCAGCATCATGCATAATAGAGTCAGGCAAAGTTCTTAGTCGTAAGCAACAGAAGCTGATTCAGGTTGACTGAAATAGGAAAAAAATTGATCACAAAAGACAGCTGGCAGCTCCCAGAATTCCCAGAGAGGCTGGGAAAGGAGGTCAGAAAAGCAGAAACAAGGGTAGCAGCCAGGGCTGTAGTCAAAATCATGCTACAAAATCAAGCAGATGAGGACACTGCTGCTGCTTGTCTTGCTCACTGGATGCCAAGGCATGTCCCACTGCCTCTGACAATACCATTCCCAGTTGTGAACCTCAGACCCTGCCCCTGGCCTGCTGCCACTGTTATCTAGACATGTGATGTGGTTACCCCTAACGGCGCCAGCCCAGGTAGCAGAATGGCTTCTCTGCAGTCCTCAAGATCTTTTCTCCTTTCCCCCTCTCCTCCCCTCGTCCCATTTTACTTCTTCTCTCTCATTCCCCCTCCTTCTTTTCCTCTTCCTCTTCTTACTTCATCTCTCTGTCTCTCTCCTCTTTATCTGTTACTCCATCATCTCTCTCTCTCCACCCACCTTCTGTTCCTCCTCTCCTGTCCTCCCTTCCCCTCTCTCCCTTCCTCTCTTCCCACCTCCTTCTCCCCCTCCTGTCTCTCTCATCTCCATCACCTCTATCTCTGTTTCTCCTTCTATCTATTCCCTCTCTGCTGGCTCACTGTCCTTGTCAAATAGCTGTACCAAATCTTTTTTTAAAATATGTGGCTCAATGAACTCTCTTTAACTTCTGTTCTATCCTCTTCTTTCCTTCCCCAAACTTTGGAAAAATCTGTATTTCTTCCTCACTTCTTATTCACTCCACTACAGTCCAGCTTCCATCTCTTTTACTCCACTGGAATGGCTCTTTCCAAGGTTGCCAATGACCTCCGTGTTGTCTTGCTGGGCATCATCTTTTCTGTCCCCCTGCTTGACTTGGGAACACTCAATTTTGTTGACCAAGACCTCCATTTGAAATTCTTTCCTGTTCTTGGCTTGGTAAGGCCGTCCTTTCCTGGTTTTCCTCCTTTTTTGGACCTCACTGTCTTAGTATCCTTTGTAGGCTTTTCATTCTGTTCACCTCTGTGTTTACTCTCTAGGGCTGTCAAAACAAAGTATTGCGAACTAGATGGCTTAAGCAACAGAAAATCATTGTCTCGGTTTTCCAGCAGCTTGAAGTCAGAGATCAATACATTGACAAATTTGGTTCTTTGGCTTGTGAAAACATCACCCTGATCTCTGCCTTTGCTGTCTGGTGGCATTCTCCCTGTGTGCATGGCTGTGTATTCAAATTTCACCTTTTTATAAGGATACCAGTCATATTGGATTAGCTTTTTTCTCCAATGATCTCATCTTAACTAATTACATTTATAATGATCCTAGTTCCAAATAAGGTCATATTCTGAGGTACTGGAGGTTAAGACTTCAATATATGAGTGGGGGTGGGGGGCAGACACAGTTCAATTCATAACACCTTCTAAGTGTTGTTATCCCTTGGTCTCATCCTTAGCTCTCTCTGAGAAGGTCCATCCAAACCCATGGCTTTAATTACTGCACTACCTCTATGGTGAGAATAGATACCCAACAGTGATTCTCTAGAATAATCGTCTCCCACTAATTCTGGAAGGACAGATCCAATTACCCAGTGGACATGTTTGGGGGTGTACAAGTCTCTATACATTTATAATGGAGAAGGCAATGGCACCCCACTCCAGTACTCTTGCTTGGAAAATCCCATGGATGGAGGAGCCTGGTGGGCTGCAGTCCATGGGGTCGCTAAGAGTCGAACGCGATGGAGCGACTTCACTTTCACTTTTCACTTTCATGAGTTGGAGAAGGAAATGGCAACCCACTCCAGTGTTCTTGCCTGGAGAATCCCAGGGACGGGGGAGCTGCCATCCTGGGGTCGCACAGAGTCAGACATGACTGAAGTGACTTAGCAGCACCAGCAGCATACATTTATAATACCCTCAACTAAATTTATCTTTTCCTCAAAGCTGCTCCTTCGGAGTTTCCTGTCTCAGAGGTGGGCTCTATCATCCACCTGACTCCTCTGGCCCACCCCGGAAATTATCCTGGAGGCTTGCTCTAGCTTACAGACGTTCAGTCTCCAAGTCCTGCCAGTTCTGCTTCTTTCGTAGCTCCTTGCATGGCTAATTTTCTTGTTTTTTTCCCCTGCTATCACTTCCTTGGTTTAGTTCGCATCTCTTCTAACTTGAATTATTATGATTAATGATGACAGTAATCAGCATTTATTACATGTATGTGCCAGTCTCTTTCATAAGACGCCTTCCTAGTCTTATACCTCTCCCGTCCATCCTGATTCCAGGAAGACTGCTATAAATGCACATGGAGCAGGTATAAATGCTTAGTCCCTCAAATCCAGATGATCAAGAAAAAGATAACTTTCTTCCTATAATTCAATTTAATGAATTATTTTAAAATTTTAAAATTTCATACTGTCTGATGGCAGAACATATAATCTCAGATAATTCTGAGTAAATAAGTAATTCTTGCATTGTGCTTTTTCATATACTATTTCTTAATATTATAATTTTTACTGCTACTATACAACAACTACTACTACTTTTGAGACTGTCATCATTTTTTTTTTTTTGGCAGTACAGTATTCCAAAATATGAATGTACTAAAACTTTGATTCAGTTCCCTGTTTATGAACCTTTAGATCATTTGCAGTCTTTTGCTATTATGAAATCTTTGTGATACATATTTGCATAAATGTGTCAATATAAGTGCAGGGTAAAATTTTTGAGATGGAAATACTGGATTGAAGGTTATACACATTTAAATTTTGATAGCTGTTGCTAGGTTGCCCTCCAGAGACCTTGTGCCAATTTATACTTCCACAGATAGCATATGAAAATGCTGATTTCCTCTCCTCAGCACCAATATTGGGTATTACAAAGCTTTAAAATATTTGCTGTACTTTTCATAATATATTTCTTTAATTTTGATTAAATTTTCATTGTAATATAATATTTTTCATTAATCATATTTAGGGTTACATATTATTTTTAACATTTTTCCCCTACTTAATTCAACATGAATATATTTTCTTTTTTTTGGCCGTGCCATGCAGCATGTGGGATCTTAGTTCCCTGACTAGGGATCATACCCCTGCCCACTTCAGTGGAAATGTGGGTTCTTAACCATTGCGCTGCCACTGCACTGCACAGTCCCTCACAGGAATATATTTTCATTTAAATAAATATGCATCTCTCCAGAGTACTCTTAGGCACTTAGCTTCTAGTTAACACACCCATAAGACCACCCTAGATAGAGTCTTTCTTGGGATAAGAATGAAATGTTGATGACTAAGAATTCTTAGGTGGATTCTAAGCCTCAGAATAAATAATAAGCCAAGAGTCTAAGCCAGCAGCAACTCAGAGAAATATAATGTAAACTAAAAATGCATGTTCTATACATAATTTTAGATTTTTCTAATAGACACACTAACAGGTAAAAAGAAACAGGTGAGATTAATTCAATATTATTTTCACCTAATATATGCAAAAAAGTATCATTTCAATAAGTCGTCAGTATAAAATTGTTGTATAAGTAATCAGTAAAAATTTCTTTGTTCTAAGTTTTTAATTTATGTTTATTTATTATTACTTTGGCTGCACTGGGTCTTCACAGCTGCCTGGGCTTTCTCCAGCTGTGGCGAGCGGGGGCTACTCTTCTTGTGGTGCGGAGGCTTCTCATTGTGGCGGCTTCTCTTGCTGCGGAGCACGGGCTCTAGGCAGGCAGGCTTTAGCAGTGTGGCTCAGTAACTGGGGCCTGTGAGCTTTTAGTTGCTCGATGACATTTAGGATCTTCCTGGACCAGGGATTGAACCCATGTCCCCTACATTGGCAAACTGACTCAACCACTGGACTACCGTGGAAGTTTCTGTCCTAAGTCTTCTAAATCCATAAATTGTATACGTACTGCTAAGTCGCTTCAGTAGTGTCCGACTCTGTGTGACCCCATAGACGGCAGCCCACTGGGCTCCCCTGTCCCTGGGATTCTCCAGGCAAGAACACTGGAGTGGGTTGCCATTTCCTTCTCCAATGCATGAAAGTGAAAAGTGAAAGTGAAGTCGCTCAGTTGTGTCCGACTCTTAGCGACCCCATGGACTGCAGCCCACCAGGCTCCTCCGTCCATGGGATTTTCCAGGCAAGAGTACTGGAGTGGGGTGCCATTGCCTTCTCCTTGTATACGTACAGCACATCTTAAGACTACATGTGTGTTCAGTCGTGCCCAGCTCTTTGCAACCCCAGGACTGTAGTCAGCCAGGCTCCTCTGTCCATGGGATTTTCCAGGCAAGAAGAGTGGAGTGTGTTGCTGTTTCCACTGAACCCTCATCTCTTTTGTCTCCTGTGTTGGCAGATGGGTTCTTTACCAGCTGAGCCACCAGGGAAGCCCATCTCAAGACTAGCCATGCTTTAAGTGTTCAGTAGCCACATATGGCTAGTGACTACTGTATTGGACAGTATAGATAAGTGTTCTAAAGACACTTCCAATGTTCAGCATCTACAAGTGACACTCGAATAGCTTAAAACTGCATATGACCAACTTGCCTAATTTTGGGGGGCCAAGTTCAATGCCTTTTAGAGAGGAGGTATTCAAGGTTTATTTTTCTAATTGAGTTATTTTATTTTTTTCAATTGAACATTCATACTTGTTTTATGTAGATATGGTTGAAATACCTCATTGTAGCAATGAATCACTTTATTAGTCATGAAACAAAAAAAAACAATTCATACGTTTTACTTTGTTTCTCAGAAATGAGAGATGTTTTAAGAATGTGTTTTCATAATATTTGCCAAAAATTTTCATCACACAATAGGTTTTTTTTTCTGTCTTCCTTTTGGACAATTGTTGAGTTGATGAAGCTTTTAAGATAGGTAAGAACAGATGTGTTGACTCAGTTTGGAAAGGCAAAAACAGTTTTACTTGAAGAGAAGCCCTCAGGGAAATGACAGCCTCCCAGGGGTGTTTGAATCCAGTTTTAGGAAATACTGAGTCTTTAGTGAACATTATAATTGGGTTAAGAGCCAACAGAGTTTGGGCAAACTCATAGTCTTCCAAATATCACAGTGCAGTAATAGGAACAATCTCCCTAACTTGACATTTCTTAAGAGGATTTATATTTTAATTATTTGCTTAAAATTTGCTCCTGATGGTCCTTTAGGCCAAGAGTCCCCAGCCTCCGGGATCTAACGCCTGATGACCTGAGGTGGTGCTGATGTAATAATAATAGAAATAAAGTGCACGAGAAATGCAATGTGTGTGAATGGTCACAAAACAGCCCCCGCCACCCTGTCCACGCTTAGTCCACGGGAAAAATTGTCTTCTACGAAACTGGGCCCTGGTGCCGAAAAGGCTGGGGACTGCTGCTTTAGGCAAATGTTAATTTCATTTACTTCTCTAATTTTAATGCTCCAAAACACCAACTTAGGGAAGGAAAGAGAAGTGTTCTGTGAAGTTATGTAAGTACTTTATAATACGATGTGAGAAAAAAGTTCTTTTTATTAAAATGTTACCAATGCCCAATTCAGACTGGGAGGCATTAAAAGTGGAATTAGAGAATACCAGTTGGAGAAGCCCAATAAACCACTGAATTCAATCCTATCCACTTGTTTCACAAGTTAGAAAACAAACTTAGAGAGGCAGAGATACTTCCTTAAGGTCACATGACTATGACTTTCTGATGTCTGGACCAGCAATTCTTTTTAGTATGAATTATGGTCAACACTTACTGAGCATTTGCTATGTGCTAGGATCTGAACTAGATCTGGTAGACAGAGTGCCTGAAGAACTATGGATGAAGGTTCCTAACTTTGTACAGAAGTTGGCGACCAAAACCATCTCAAAGAAAAAGAAATGCAAGAAGGCAAACTGGTTGTCTAAGGAGGTCTTACAAACAGCTGAGAAGCAAAAGGCAAAGGAGAAAGGGAAAAATATACCCAACCGAATGCAGAGTTCCAGACAAGGAGAGATAAGAAAGCCTTCTTAAGTGAACAATGCAAAGAAATAGAGGAAAATAATAGAATGGCAAAGACTAGAGATCTCTTCAAGAAAATTAAATATACCAAGGGAACATTTCATGCAAAGATGGGCACAATAAAGGACAGAAATGGCAAGAACCTTAAAAAGTGGAAGAGATTAAGAAGAGGTGGCAAGAACACACAGAAGAATTACACAAAAAGTCTTACTGACCTGGATAACCACAATGGTGTGATCACTCACCAGAGCCAGACATCCTGGAGTGTGAAGTCAAGTGGGCCTTAGGAAGCATTACTACGAACAAATCTAATGGAGGTGATGGAATTCTAACTGAGCTATTTCAAATCCTAAAAGATGATGCTGTTAAAGTGCTGCCCTCAATATGTCAGCAAATTTGGAAAACTCAGCAGTGGCCACAGGACAGGAAAAGTTCAGTTTTCATTCCATTCCAAAAGAAGGGCAATGCCAAAGAATGTTCAAACAATTGTAATCATTTCACACACTAGCAAGGTAATGCTCCAAATCCTTCAAGCTAGGCTTCAGCAATATGTGAATTGAGAACTTCCAGTTGTACAAGCTGGATTTAGAAAAGACAGAGGGACCAGAGATCAAATTGCCAACATCCACTGGATCATAGTAAAAGCGAGGGAATTTGGAAAGAAAACATCTACTTCTGCTTCATTGACTATGCTAAAGACTTTGACTCTGTGGATTACAACAAACTGTGCAAAATTCTTTTTAAAAAAATATTCTTAAAGAAATGGGAATACCAGACCATCTCACCTGTCTCCTGAGAAACCTGTATGCAGGACAAGAAGCAACAATTAGAATCAGACATGGAACAACATACTGGTTCAAAATTGGGAAAGACGTACGTCAAGGCTGTATATTGTCACCCTGTTTATTTAACCTATATGTAGAGTACATCATGCAAAATGACAAGCTGGATGACTCACAAGCTGGAATCAAGATTGCCAAGAGAAATATCAATAACCTCAGATATGCAGATGACACCACTCTAATGGCAGAAAGTGAAAAGAAACTAAAGATCCTCTTAATGAGGGTGAAAGAGGAGAGTGAAAAAGCTGTCTTAAAACTCAGCATTCAGAAAACTAAGATCAGGGCATCCAGTCCCATCACTTCATGGCAAATAGATGAGGAAACAATGGAAACAGTGGCAGATTTTACCTTCTTGGGCTCCAAAATCACTGCAAATGGTGACTGCAGCCATGAAATTAAAAGATCCTTTCTCCTTGGAAGAAAAGCTATGAAAAACCTAGACAGCATATTAAAAATCAGAGACATCACTTTGCTGACAAATGTCTGTATAATCAAACTATGGTTTTTCTAGTAGTCACGTATAGATATGAGAGTTAGATCATAAAGATGACTGAAGGCCAAAGAATTGATGCTTTCGAACTGTGGTGTTGGAGAAGACTCTTTTTTTTAATTTTTGGAGAAGACTCTTGAGAGTCCCTTGGACAGCAAGGAGATAAAACCAATCAATCCTAAAGGAAATCAATCCTGAATATTCATTGGAAGGACTGATGCTGAAGCTGAAGCTCTAATACTTTGTCCACCTGATGCAAAAAGCCGGCTCATTAGAAAAGACTCCAATGCTGGGAAAGAGTGAGGGCAGGAGGAGAAGGGAACGACAGAGGATGAGATGTTTGGATGGCATCACCAACTCAATGAACATGCATTTAAGCAAACTCCAGGAAATAGTGAAGAACAGGGAAGCCTGGTGTGCTGCAGTCCATGGGGTTGCAAAGTGTCAGACACAGCTTAAGCGACTGAACAACAACAGCAGGTTCTGGCCTAAATGCTTTTCATAAATGTCAACAGTTCATAAAATCCTTACAGTGTAAAATATTACACATTTAAGAAAAAAACCATCATTCTCCTCTAATGATATTTTTTCCTGAAACTTCATTTGCTTTCTTAAGCAGAAGTTGCTGCCGCACAAAACTTTCTCCACATCCAGAGTCAAAGTCTGCCTGAGAGTCCTAGTAAACTCCAGTGGGCTCTGTTTTGACAGCTAATCACAACTCAAGCCCACTATGTTTCTATTAAGAATGAAGAGAGGTTTGGAAAGCACAGCTTTGTAAAAGTTTATTTTTTAATTTTATTGGAGTATAGTTGATTTACAATGTTGTGTTAGTTTCAGGTGTACGGCAAAGTGATTGTTATACATATGTTCATTCTTCTTAAGATTCTTTTCTCATATAGGTCATCACAGAATATTGTTTCCTTCCTTAATTGTTCACTGATGATTTCATTCCTCTCTTCCTTCCTCTTTTCCTCTTCTCCCTTCTTTGCCTCTCATCTCTCCCTGCCCCCTGCCCCTTCCTTCCTTCTACCCTATTATAGAAAGTGAGGTGTTAAGGACATTTTCTATCAAGAGTCCAAACTCTTTTTGATTTATCTTGAATGTGTAGAATATTAAAAATACAAGGGCCTCAGCGGTCATCAGAAGGGCAGTAGAGGCCCAGAGAGGTAAAGGATTTTATCTGAGATCAACTAAGTGAAATTCTACCAAGGTCAGAAAGCTACTTCATGATGTGTGCTCAGTTGTGTCTGACTCTTTGCGACCCCGTAGACTGTAGCCTGCCAGACTTCTCTGTCCATGGAATTTTCCAGGCAAGAATACTGGAGTGTGTTGCCTTTTCCTCCTCTAGGGGATCTTCCTGGCCCAGGGATCGAACCAGTGTCTTCTGTGCCTCCTGCATTAATAAGTGGATTCTTTACCACTGAGCCATCTGGGAAACCCAAGATACTACGTAGCAGGAGTCCAATCAACCCCCACCTGGAAAGGTGTCAGAAGAGCAAAGACAATGTCTGCTTGTCTGGGGGGTGTGTTGGGGGGAACATCCTTTTCTTAATTACTTAATTCAGTCTCAAACCAGCAAATTCTTCCCCTTCCCCTGAAGGAGACCAGGATTCTTCACCAGGAGCCTCATAATGAAAAGAAAATCTCTAACCATATCCAGCACTTCAAAAACCCTGGTGGTGAGGATCATGTAGCCAAGGGCTTAGAGACAGACACAAGGAGTTAGGGTTTGGAAATACACACGAGAGGAGGAAACAGTACTTTTATTAATCTGTGCCTTAAAATTCTTTAAGTCACTTGATTGTAGAAGAGGACCAACACACTAAGAAGACTTCAACTTCCCTGGTGGTACAGTGGGTAAGCATCCACCTGCCGATGCAGGGGACATGATCTCTGGTCCAGGAAGATTCCGCATGCTGTGGAGCAACTATGCCTGTGTGCTGCAACTCCCAAAGCCCATGTGCCTAGAGCCTGTGCTCCGCAACAAGAGAAGCCTCCACCATGAGAAGCCCAGACACCAAAACCAGCCCCTGCTCGTCACGACTAGAAAAAGCCCGTGAGCAGCAATAAAGACCCAGTGCAACCAAAAATAAAATAATCACTTTTTTCAAAAAGAGAAGACTTCAAGAAAGAAAACTTGAAAGTGGTTTTACATTTTGGAAGCTGAGGATTCCAGATCCAACAACCGCGGTAACAGGCTGGTGAGGTTCTCAAGAGTCCTTGAGTGTTCCCATCCCAAGGACTTCAACATAGGAATTTCTCCAAAGTCAGTTTTTAGGCTTTAGCTTCTTCCATTGTGAAACAAGAGATCTGATCCACATGACTGCCAAGGTCCTATCTATATGTAAGAACTCTGTGACTCCACAGTCATATTAAAATCATAAAAAAAAGCAAAAGGTGATTCAATAGCTTGTTAATTTTTTTTATCATCTTGATATTTTTTTCATCCCAGTTTGTGGCTTGGTGAACAGCATGAACCTGTGGGAATAGCTTTGATACCCCAAATTACTTGTAAGAATTTTATCTCATGATTTTTCTTCCTAAAGGATGTTACTGCTACATTCTCTTTGAGATCCTTGCCAACAAAACAGGATAGAAGCAGACAACTGTTAGAGGCCAGAAGTGTCACTGCAATGTACCCCAAGGTGTTCAGAATAAAGCCAATTTTTTTTCACATGCCCTACAACACTCCACCTGATCTGGGTCCTCTTTACTTTCCCGGGTTGTATCACGGCTTCTCTCCCCCCATTTGATTTATTCTGGACATACAGGCCGTCCCCTAGTTCCCCAGAGACACCAGCCTGTGTCCCAGCTCAGGAAGGCTGTTTTCTTCCAGCCCTTGTATAGGTTGTTTTCTCTACCGGAGCTCTCTTCCTTGACTCTTGGTCTGCTTGGATGATTCAAGACTAGATATCCCATCACCAGGGCGGTCTTTGCTGACCTCATCATCTGAATTGAAATCAATGTGCCCTATTTTTCTTCCGAGCACTCAGTGTAATTTGTGACTTGTCTATACTTGTGTGTTTTCTTCAATATCTGCTTCCCTAACTAGACTGGAAAGTCCTTGAAGGCAGGGGCTATCTCTTTTTGTTGTTCACTGTTGTATTCCCTAGCACCTGGTAGGCACTCAATAAATATTTGCAAAATTAGTGAATGAAAGAATGCACTCACAGAAAATTCCTAGCACCGTCAGCTCTTTCTGGTTGTTTGTATATGACACAACACTATGAGAACACTTAGCAAAACTGTCACTTTGACCCTGTTTTGGCATTGTGGAACTAGTTATTGGTCCTTCTAAGTTGGCAACTGTCCCAGTGTGTGTTTATTCAAGCTGAATCGGGCTCTTTAATGACTCAGTGGGAACACCATCCAGCCAGTTAATGCAACCTCAATTCTCTCAATCTGAGTTCTTGCTAAACTGCAGGGAAATTCTCCTGGCCAAGAAAAGACCTGGGATTTCGAGTTTGAACTAAAGTGTCCTTAAGAGAGAAAATCAAATGAATTTTTAGTGATTGATTTTTGCCTATGAATAATAGTCAGAGTTAAGTCATATGTGAAATTACTACACAGTCACCTGACTGCAATCAGTTTTGCTTAGATGTTGCTGGGACCATATGAAAAAGGGGTTATTTGTTAAGAACGGACGAGTTCCTTTAAAATTCTGTAGCAATCATGCCTCTCTCTCTCTTTTTTTTCTTCTAGTCCATGGAAAGTGTTATCTCAGGCAGCTTTGTGCAGGAAGTTGGGTTTATCACTTCCTCACAGTTGCAGTTTGTCTAGGACTTAACTACATGCTATCAGATTACATCAAAATGTAGGCCTTTGTGTGTTTAACTCATCAAAGGAGTGGACCCTCAGGACTTGATATCACTTCACTGCATATGCAGCCATGTAGCAAAACAAAGCCTATCTAACAGGACAGAACTATTTCTGTTGTGTGGCAGCTCCCCTAGCTCAAGCTTGCAGAAATGGTTGAGTTTCAGGTGTCTGCAGGGTTTCACTTCTTGTTTTTATATTTATCTCTTTTTAGAATTGCAGTCATTTGCCTGGTTGTATGCAAGGAAGGAAAACCCAAAATATTACCTACCAGGGAGGACAAGATAGCTCCCATTCAGCTGGAGGCAGCACTAACCTTACCATCTCGATTTTCACTTGACTTTTAAAATCGTGACATCAGAGTCTGGGCTTTGGTGTGCGCCATGTGGGGAGTTTGAATCCTGTCTCCTCCACTTCCTGGTTGTACATCCTGTGGCAGGTTATTTTACCTCTCTGAGCCTTGGTTTTCCCATTTGAAAATTGCAGATAATAATAGCCTTTTGGTATGGAATAAATGACCTGATTTAAATAATATGTGAAAAGTACTTGTGGGATGTGTCCCCATAGGAAGGATGTGCATATTTTAAAGCTGGAGGGGTATGCCATGCCCTGCTGAATGGCCAGGGCTGGCAGAGCTGTCCTGGGCTGGCTGAAGTTTCTCAGGCTGCACTTCCACCTCTGGGGCCTTGTTGCTATTTTCTTCTCTGTGGAGTTCCCTCTTCTCTGCGGTGGGCTGGGTGCCAGATGCTGCCTCTATTGGCAGCCACAGGAAGCCAATGCAACTGTGAAGTAATACTTCTGCCCCAGGGTTGGCTCCGCCCTGTTGACCAAGGGTTTTGAGATCTGCTCAGCCAACTCCTTTTAATGCCTTGCCTAAAAAGGTCTTCTCACCTGGCTCTGCTGGCCTGAGAAATGGCTGACTACCGCAAAGGCTTCAGACAAACAGCTTTCGGGGGATAGAAATGATGAAGTGAACCTTTTTTCCCCAGCTCAACGCTTCAGAAGTTTGGGGGTACCATTTTGTAGTCACTCTCCAATTTGATGCTCGTTTACCAAAATCAGATGTCACAGGAAGAGACAGGCCTTGATACTATAAAACTCTCCAAGTCAGTGGAATATAATGAGGCACTGTTGAAGTTATTTGCATCAAGGCAGTAAGCAAATTTTCACAGGTCTATGACTAGAAAGAAATTAAGTTACACCTAAAACTTCCCTGGTGGCTCAGATGGTAAAGCATCTGCCTACAATGCAGGAGAACCGGGTTTGATCCCTGGGTCAGGAAGATCCCCTGGAGAAGGAAATGGCACCCCACTCCGGTACTCTTGCCTGGAAAATCCCATGGACAGAGGAGCCTGGTAGGCTACAGTCCATGGGGCTGCAAAGAGTCAGACACGACTGAGCGACTTCACTTACTTTTCTTTTCTTTACACCTAAAAAATGCTATACTTGAAGAAAGTAAGTGTTTTTCTTTTAACAAATCTGAAACCATTTTAAATATGAAATTGATTTTGCCATACATCAACATGAATCTGCCACGGGTGTACACATGTTCCCAATCCTGAACCCCCCTCCCACCTCCCTCCCCATACCATCCCTCTGGGTCATCCCAGTGCACCAGCCCCAAGCGTCCTGTATCCTGCATCGAACCTGGACTGGTGATTTGTTTCTTATATGATATTATACATGTTTCAATGCCATTCTCCCAAATCATCCCCCCCTCCCTGTCCCACAGAGTCCAAAAGACTATTCTATACATCTGTGTCTCTTTTGCTGTCTCGCATACAGGGTTATCGTTACCATCTTTCTAAATTCCATATATATGCGTTAGTATACTGTACTGGTGTTTTTCTTTCTGGCTTACTTCACTCTGTATAATTGGCTCAAGTTTCATCCACCTCATTAGAACTGATTCATGTTGATGTATGGCAAAACCAATACAATACTGTAAAGTAATTAGCCTCTAATTAAAATAAATTTAAATAAAAAAATATGAAATGGAATCAAGCCTAATGCTTTATTGCTGCTTTACACTCTGGTTATTCCCAGATGGCTCCCTAACTTCATAGCTCCCTCCCTTTTGGCTCCTGAGTTGGCAAAATACGCCGTGAGCCACACTTTGCCTCAGTTGTTTAGAGGATCACTTCAGAGTTGCCAGGGCAGCTGGCTTTCAGAAGGTGTCAAAGGTTCCCATCCAGTGGATTTTGCCTCTGTGTCTGGGCCCTTGGAGTGAGCTCTTTGGCTGTTTCTTTAGCTTTTGTCCCTGGATGCTGTCTCTCAGAACTCCTCTTAGAAGCCACAGGGCCAGTTCCACTTCATCTTCAAGCCCCCTACAGGAGACAATTCAAGCTGGATTCAGCATCTTGGGCTCCCCTGTATCTAGGAGGAGAGTTGGGACGTTTGGCTACAACCCTTTTAGGATAGTTGTGAATGCCAAATGGACACCAGCCCCTTCTGTAGATTGATAAGATTAAAAATAAAAAATTTTCTATTTGCAAAAGCCGTAAATGCACACACACACACACACACACCCTATAAACACAGAAATGTATGAAGTTTAAAACTAAAGGCCCTTGTATCAACCTCTTAGTAATATTTCTTTATTATATACTATTCCAGATTTATTTCAGTGCATATCTAAAGTATTGTACTTAAAAAATAAAGAGAGAGAGAATGGAATGCCTACCTATTCTTCAGAAATTCGCATGTTTTCTTTGACAGTGTATCTTGGATGTGAAGTCATTCGGTCGTGTCCGACTCTTTGCAACCCCATGGACTGTAGCCCACCAGGCTCCTCCCTCCATGGAATTCTCCAGGCAAGAGTACTGGAGTGGATTGCCATTTCCTTCTCCAGGGGATCTTCCTGACCCAGAGATCAAACCCAGGTATCCTGCATTGCAGGCAGACGCTTTACCCTCTGAGCCACCAGGGAATCCCAAGAGGCTTTTCCCTTTTCCATTTCTTCCTTTGGTTTCCTATGAAGCCGTTGCATTTTTTCCCTCCGTACTCACCAGCCAGATTGTCCACTGTCTCTTCCCTGATTTTTGCCAAGTGACTGTTCACCAGCAAGTGGTCTGGTGTCCTTTCCAAATGAGGGTCTGACACTTGTTTTGCTCCCACTTCCCAAAGCTTTAAATTTCCTTTATCAAGCAACTTCTTATGCTGGGAAGACCACAGTCAGTCTCTACTGCTTCCTCACAGTCTCAGCTTCTTCAAATTACTTAATAGTGCCTTTGATTAATGACTTGCACACTTGCTTTCTTTAAATATTTTATGCTCCAAATTTCATTTATTCTTTCAACTGATTCTTATGATTTTTTCTTTATCTTTCCTTCATCTGTTTGGAGCTTACCTCTTTTTTTTTTTTTTCTGATTACCTCCTTTCTTTGATAAAATAAAAGGACAAAATAATATCCAACCAGTAATATCCAGCATAATATCTTTAGACTTCCTTCATGGAAATATAGGTAGAAGATTCTTTAAATTCAGAAGAACTTTATTTTTAGCAGATTATGATGAAAGAATATAGTTTGTTATAGTTGTACAAAATATCAGGATGGAAACTGGCCCAAGAAAGGTTCGCTCTCAAGCACAGGGATAATCCATGATTTTTATTAATTGTTTCCTTTTCACTTTTCTTTCTGGTCTGCTTTTGCATTTCCTTGCCTCCAGCACTAGGTCATTTTCCTTGAGTCCTTTTTCTTTTTGTAAAACAGCATGAGTAAGTGGAAGGAAAACAGACTGTGGAGTGTAAATAGACCTGAGTTTCAACACAACACTGCCCGTTACTAGTTGTGGGTCTGGGTGAATTATTTATCCTTTCTGAGCTTCACTTTTTTCTTCTGAGGATTGCCTTTGAAAACATAAACATATTCATAACGCATCTAGCATAGTGTCTGGTCCATGAAACATACTTAACACATGTAAAGGTAAAGGCATTACCTTTACACTATGGCTTTCTCCCTCCCTCACTCCTCCTGTAATCTCTTGCTAGTCATGATTAGACCTGGATGATCTCTACATTTACAGTCTTTGAAAGTAGTGGCTTACCTCTTCTTTCCTCTTAATATTAGGTCAACAATGTGATGTATCTGCCAAAAAACAGCTTGTGCAGTCTTAGTCTTCATTCTAAGTGAATGCGTGTAAGTTAGATGTGTCCAGAGTCATCATGTTAGAGCCTAAGTGGGTTTTAGAGACCAGCTGCTTCAACTGTCTTTTTAAAAAATTTTGTTTATTTTTTTATTGAAGGATAATTGCTTTACAGACTTATGTTGTTTTCTGTCAAACCTCAACATGAATCAGTCATAAGTATACACATACCCCCTCCCTTTTGAACTTCCCTCCCATCTCCCTCCCCATACCACCCCTCTAGGTTGATACAGAGCCCCTGTTTGAGTTTCCTGAGCCATACAGCAAATTCCCATTGGTTATCTATTTTACATATGGTAATGTAAGTTTCCATGTTACTCTTTGCATATATCTCACCCTCTACTCCCCTCTCCCCATGTCCATAAGTCTATTCTCTATGTCTGTTTCTCCAGTGCTGCCATGTAAATAAATTCTTCAGTACCATTTTTCTAGATTCTGTATATATGCGTTAGAATATGATATTTATCTTTCTCTTTCTGACTTAATTCACTCTGTATAATTGGTTCTAGGTTCATCCACCTCATTAGGACTGATACCATTGTGTACATGTACGACAGCTTCTTTATCCATTCATCTGTTGATGGACATCTAGGTTCTCTTGTGTTCTAGCTATTGTAAATAGTGCTGCAGTGAACAACGGGATACATGTCTCTTTTTCAGTTTTGGTTTCCTCAGAGTATATGTCTGGGAGTGGGATTTCTGGGTCATATGGTGGTTTTATTCCTAGTTTTTTAAGGAACTAGGAATAAACTCTTCTTATTTAACAGATAACTAAGTGATATCGCAGCTTCCCAGTTGGCTCAGTATTAAGTAAAGAATCTGCCTACCAATGCAGCAGACTCGGATTCGATCCCTGGGTTGGAAAGATCCCATGGAGAAGAAAATGGCAACCCACTCCAGTATTCTTGCCTGGAGAGTCCTGTGGACAGAGGAGCTTGGTGGGCTACAGTCCACGGGGTGGCAAAGAGTTGGACAAAACTTAGGGATCTAGCAAGCAGCATGAATGCATAAGTGATATAGCATAGATAAGCTATTTACTTAAAGCCCATAATAGAGAATACATGAATACTGAGATTTCCTCACTTCAGAAAATGCATTTTAAAAAAAGTTGAGGCAAAATTCACATAACATAACCATTTAAAAGTTTACATATCAGCAGCAGTTAGTACCACAACTTTTATCTAGTTCCAAAACATTTCCATCACCCCATATTCATTAAGCAACCACTTCCCATCTTCCTTCACCCTAGCCTCTGGAAGCCACTAATCTGCTTTCTGCCTCTGTGGATTTGTCTATTCTGGATATTTCATATAAATGAAGTAGTACACCACATGACTTTTGGTGTCTGACTTCTTTCACTTAGCATAATATTTTCGGAACTGAAAAAGTTCATGCTCATTGTTCAGAAATTCAAACCTATAGGAAAGTATAATGAAGAAAATAAAAAATATTCTGTAATCCCACCATCATTGGTGAAACTGCTAACAATATGCTGACAATTGCTGTTCCCATTGTCTCCTGCATAAATAGGTTTGCACTATTCACACCTTTTACTTGAATTTGGTTTTCCACTTTATGCTGTATATGAAACAGCTTCCTGTGTTGACATATAGAGAGCTTTTTGTTTTCTTTTATGGATTGTATGGTGTTTCATTATATGGTTTTAGCCCAAGTTTTTTAACAAAGCCTGCTGATGAACATTCTCCCTTGTACTCTCTCCCACTCAATTCTTTGATAAGTAAAACAGTTTATATCCTAAGCTGCTGAATGTGTATTACTTTGAAATCCCAATATTGGAGAAAAATAAATAGGAAAGGCTTTTGTTCCCCTGGGATCTGCTTGGATACACTGGAAAATGGGTGCATCAGTAAGAGTTTGATAAACTTTGAGGTTGCTTCTAATTTTAGATTCTTTGATTCTTGGTATTCATACCCAAATCATGGTAACTGTACAGACACAGAAACTAAGTCTAGAACTAGGAGTTAGGAGGCCTGGGATTAGCCCTCCTTTTACCAAGGACTAGCTCTGGGACTCTGAAAGTTACTTACCTTTTCAGACTTAAGTTTCCTTATCTGTGAAACAAGTTGAATGAACTAGTTAGTCACTGCTGCTGCTGCTGCTGCTAAATTGCTTCAGTCGTGTCCGACTCTGTGCAACCCCATAGACGGCAGCCCACCAGGCTCCTCCGTCCCTGGGATTCTCCAGGCAAGAACACTGGAGTGAGTTGCCATTTCCTTCTCCAATGCATGAAAGTGAAAAGTGAAAGTGAAGTCGCTCAGTTGCAACCCCATGGACTGCAGCCCACCAGGCTCCTACGTCCATGGGATTTTCCAGGCAAGAGTACTGGAGTGGGGTGCCATTGCCTTCTCCAAGTTAGTCACTAGTTAGTTCTATTTAATCACTAGAACCAGTTAATGAATTAATGTGGTGGATTCTAGTTGAGGTCACTGCCCAGTTTACAATGATTCCCATTCTGCAAGAACAGCTCTGCTTCATGAGGTAGGCCTCTAGCAACCTTGTGTTGTGTTATGAGACCCTCCTCTCTCAGTCATGTCTATTAGTGGAAGCCATTTATCATAAGTCAATCCAATCAAAATTCTTCTTTAGGTTTTTTGAATCTGAACCACAGAAATGTGGGCAGTTCCTCTCTTGTGGTGAGGGAATGTGAGAAGTGAAACTTGGTAGCCATTGGTAACCATATATTGTTACTGTATCAAGGTTCTAATGTGGCGAATGAAGGGGTGGGACTCTTGTGCTGTGAGTTAGTGTGGGCGTAATCACATAAAAAAGGAGCTACCTTTAAATGCAGTGTGGTTTCCTGGCTTATATCCTAGAACAGAAAGAAGACAGTGGAAAAACTGGTAATCCAAGTAAATAGTGGTTAATAGTATTGTACCGATGTTAATATTTTAGATTTAACAAAGATGTCCTGGCTACGTAAGATGTTAACATTAAGGGAAGCTGGGGAACTCTCTAAACTCTGTAACTATTTTTGCAATATCAAGTGACATCGTGTGTTTCCTGATATCATGTGATGAGAAGGGCACAGCATCACTTCTGTGTTGTTCTTTTAGAAAGTACATACAGTCATCCCTTGGTACCTGCTTGAGATTGGTTCTGGAAATCTCCCATAGTTATAAAAATCCTTGGATGCTTAAGCCCCTTATATAAAATGATGTGATATTTGCATAGTACCTACACACATCCTCCTCTATTATATAAATCATCTCTAGATTACTTATAATATGTAATACAATTTGAACAATTGCTGGTATATGGCAAAGTTGCTTTTCAGAACTTTCTGGAATTTTTTTCAAATATTTTTGATCCATAATTGGTTGAATCCATGGTTACAGAACCTGAGGGTAGAGAGGGCTGATGGTACCTACATTTAGCCAGGGGGAAGCATCACTGAGAGACAGTCTATGAGTGACTAGAAAGTGCCTTTCAAAAATATCAAGGTCATGAAAGAAAAAGAAAGATTAAGGAACTCTCCTAGACTGGGGAAACTTAGAAGACATGAAAACAAAATATAATGTATGATCCTGGAGTCCATCCTGGATCTAGAAAAGATCATTAGTGAGGTATTGGAAACTTTTGTATAAGATTTGTAGATTTGCTAATATTGTATTAATATTAATTTAGTTTGGTTTTGATCATTGTTCTGTGATCATAAACAATATTAACATTTGGGGAAGCTATGAGAGCACTCTTGTAGAGAGGAATTCTTTGTATTATTTTTGCAACGTTTTTAAAGTCTAAAATTATTTCAAAATTTAAAAGCTTACTAAAAGATGACAACATCAAAATGATGTAGGCTCCAAATACACATCCCTCCACAGAAGCAAAAACATTTAGAAACTAAAAGCCAACCTTTTCAGAACTCTGGAAAATAGCAAAAAAAATTTTCAGAGCAACCAAGTAAATGCTGAATCAAGAGAAAGTTAACTTAAAAGTGGTAGAAAACTTTTGTGGCATTTTTACTTGCCCTTGCCCCACTCCCTCCTTCATTGGGTGGCAGTCTTGAAGATAGCAACCTGAGTTTCCAGTGGGAGACTTGGCCCTGGTTCTGAAGAAGGCAGAGCAGACCTTACTCAAATCATCATGTTTATGTGTTCTAACTTGTCTGGAGGCTACCTGGAGGATCAACACAAGGTACGTCTGTTTCACCTAACTCAGAACTTACTGGCGCAGAAAGGTGGTGGATATTGCTTATAACAATGTAAGGTGAAGAAAAACCCCTCCGCTACCTAAGACAAAAGACTGTGATTGGGGCATACAATAGACTGCTTAAAGCCTGGGAGAAAAAGCTGAGGAGAGACTTATTGTGGGAAGTTAAGACATTCAAAGAAGCCCATGCTGCTGCTAAGTCGCCTCAGTCGTGTCCGACTCTGCGACCCCATAGACGGCAGCCCACCAGGCTCCCCTGTCCCTGGGATTCTCCAGGCAAGAGCACTGGAGTGGGCTGCCATTTCCTTCTCCAATGCATGAAAGTGAAAAGTCAAAGTGAAGTCGCTCAGTCATGTCCGACTCTTAGTGACCTCATGGACAGCAGCCTACCAGGCTCCTCCGTCCATGGGATTTTCCAGGCAAGAGTACTGGAGTGGGGTGCCGTTGCCTTCTCCAAAGAAGCCCATATATACTGAGAAATTCAGAAGGCCACACATATGTACAAGGCAGGGCACATCCTCAGCAAAGACCTGGAAAACCCTCAGCTATCACTTCTGGATATCTTTAGGCTCAGTGCAAGTAGCAAGTGAAAGCTATGGCAAAGTTGTTTGAAGCCTGACTAAGTGTTAAAATAGCGCCCCAACACAGCCAATCTACAAAGAAGGGGAGAGGTGTTTATTTTTTGTTTGTTTGTTTTAGCTCCTGGAATCAAGGAAATCTCTTCAAGGCACTAACTGAACATGGCCAAAGGAACGGAGACTTCAGTAGCTATGCTGCTGCTGCTAAGTCGCTTCAGTTGTGTCTGACTCTGTGCGACCCCACAGACGGCAGCCCACCAGGCTCTCCTGTCCCTGGGATTCTCCAGGCAAGAACACTGGAGTGGGTTGCCATTTCCTTCTCCAATGCATGAAAGTGAAAAGTGAAAGTGAAGTCGCTCAGTTGTGTCTGACTCTAGTGACCCCATGGACTGCAGCCTACCAGGCTCCTCCATCCATGGGATTTTCTAGGCAAAAGTACTGGAGTGAGGTGCCATTGCCTTCTCCGTCAGTAGCTATACACAACAAGAAATACGGCCTCTACAAAAATCAGTAAATAAATGGACTTGTCAATAAATTGAAATTTATTTACTTGTCAGTAAATAAATGGACTTTTCAATAAATTGAAAAGTCAGTAAATAAATGGACAACTGCAGCCTTCAGTGATCAGAACAGCAAACCCTGGAGAAGAAAGAATATATGATTTCTCAATTTATAAAATTTAAATATACAATTGTCAACAAAACTCACAAATTATACAAAGATACAAGGAAATCTGGCCCAAAGGACAAAAATAAATTGACAGAAACTATCCATGAAGAAGAGCAGGCATAGGAGTTCCTAGACAAAGACTTTAAACTGACAGTCTTAAATGTGTTCAGAGCTAAAGGAAATCATGTACAAAGAATTAACAGAAACCAGGAAAATGATATACAAACACAATGACAAACACCAGTAGATAGAAACTATAAAAAGAAATGGACTAGAGATTCTGGACCTGAAAAGTACAATAAAAAGAAAAATTCCCTAGAGGGTTCAATAGACAATTTGAGCAGAGAGAAGAAAGAATCATGGACTTAAAGATAAGACAGTTAAAATTATCCATCCTGAGGAACAGAAAGAAAAAAAGAGAAAAGTGAACACAGCCTAAGGTATTTGTGGGTAAAATCAAGCCAACCAACATAAGCATTTTGAGAGTCCCAGAAGGAGATGAGAGAAAGGGGGCAGAGATATTACTTAAAGAAGTAATGACCACAAACTTTCCAAATTTGATGACTCTACACATCCGAGAATCTCAACTAAATCCAAGTATGATAAACCCAAAGAAGTCCATACCAAAATACACTATAATCAGACTTCAAAAGACAAAGAGAATTTGGAAGCAGTAAGAGAAAAGAAACTCATTATGTTTAAGGGGTTCTCAATAAGATTAATAGCCAAATATCTCAGACAGAGGCAATGGGAGGCAATATTTGAAGTGGTGGGGGGAAAAAAACCTGTCAATCAAGAATTCTGTGTCTGGCAAAACTACTCCTAAAGATTAGAGGAAAAATTAAGATGTTCTGGAAAACAAAAGCTGAGGGAATTTGTTAACAGAACACCTGCCTTACATGAAATGTTAAAGGGAGTCCTCAGGTCCACCTTGAAGCCCTTCCAAGAGATAAAGATCTTCAGTAAAGATAACTACACAGGTAAATACAAAATTCAATATTATTGTATGTTTTAACTTCTAAGTCTACTTTTAGTTTCATACTTAAGTGCAAAAAAAAATTTGTAAATCTATGTTGGTGCATGAAGCAAAAAATTCAAAATATATAATGGTGCGATTGAAACCTATCATTTTGGGGGGAAACGGTATGTGTAAACACACATGTGTGTGTTAGTAAACAGATTATACACCCTTATACATGCATGCGGCTATATGGACATAGAACATCTCTGAAAGGGTATACAAGGTAACTGTTAGGTTGTTTCTTTAATAATTTTGAGGGCTGAGTGGTAATGGTCCCAGCAGCTAATTCTTGTTCTTTATTTCAAATCTGCTGCTTTTTTCATTTCTCTACTTCCAGAAAGGTGCTGCCACTTATCCAGTTGATTATGTCAGAAAGGTGGGAATTAGGTTTGTTTCTTCTCTTTTCCTCACCCCTGTCCATTAAATCTATCTTTAAATCCTGTTAATTTTATTTCTAAAATATATCTCACCTTTACCTACTTTTATTGCAGAAGATGTTGAATATCCCCCAGTGCTTGTTGTTCCTTCCATCCTTGGTCATAGAACACTTGATTTTCAGATGGGCTGTAGTCTCTAGAATAACAATTTTATCTCTAGTACCCCTTGCAACTGGATGGGGCCATGTGACTAAGTTCTATGTTGAGTTGTAACCAAAAGTGTCACGTCATTTTTAGAAATGATCTTAAAGGGAGGGGACATGCCATTTTTCCTCCCTTATTCATTTATGTTGGCTGGAATGATAGCAAAATGGCTGGAATTAGAGCAACTGTCTTGAATCAGGAGATGAAAATCATGTTGAGAAGCAAGATAGAAGGAATCTGGTCCTTGTTAATTGTGGAGCCACCAATCTCATTTTAAGTTAACTGTGTACAGTATTCAATTATGTGAGAGAGAAATAAATATCTATGTGTCCTTGTTACTGTAATTTGGAGTTTTCTGTCACAGATGCTCCTAATCCCATCTGATAAAATGTCTATATTCCAAGCTTCAACCCCTTAGTCCAAGCCCAGCCTATCTTACTTGAGCTACTGCAACATCATCCTGATTGTCCCCACTACATCCAATCTTAACCTCCCTCTCCATTCAGTTCTGCACACTCCAACCAGAGTATCATACATACATACACACATACATACAAGAACAAATCGCTCTCATTTCCAACCTTTTAGTGAAATTCCATTAGTTTCTTTTTTAAAATTTATTTTTATTTAAAAAATTATTGGAGTATAGTTGATTTACAGTGTTGTATTAATTTCAGGTGTACAACAAAGTGAATCAATTATACATATATACATTCTTTTTTTATTTTTTAGATTCTTTTCCCGTATAGGCCATTACAGAGTACTGAGTAGATTTCCCTGTATGATACAGCAGGTCCTTATTAGTTATCTATTTTATATATAGTAGTGTGTGTATGTCAATCCCAATCTTCCAATTTATCCCTCCCCACCTTACTCCTTGGTAACCGCAAGTTTGTTTTCTAAACTGTGACTCTACTTCTGTTTTGTAAATAAGTTTGTTTGTACCCCTCCTTTTTTTTTTTTTTTATTAGATTCCACATATAAGTGATCTGTTAGTTTTAGAATAAGTTCAAAATTCCCAACACAGGCTATTCAGTCTTTCATTATCTGACCCCTGAAACTTCAGCTCATCTCTTGCTACTTCCCTCAATCATTTTCTGGCCTTCAGTCACATTGAACTCTCAAATATCCTGTGCCCTCTTACTATTCCATTTATCACAAATCATTTCCCCCCAGTACTTACTGCCTAGCTCACTCCTATTAAACTTTCAGGAAGTTACACTTCCTCAGGAATTGTAGTCAAGGGCCATTACTATGCTTCCTCATGGCCCTTGTAGATTTTTTTTTTTTTAATATTCTTTACTTCTACTTCTTAATTATTTGTGTAAATACTCATTTAATGTTTCAGGTGCTCTATAAGCCGAATGTACCTAAACATGCATTCAATGGCCCATGTAGATTTTTTGGCTTTGACTTAAAAAAAAAAAAAACCAATTAAACTTGAAAAACTTTTAGTCAGTGCACCCTCTTTTTAGTTTGTTACCGGTCCTACCAATTCATGCCATTTCACAGACTTATGTCCCTTTCCTGTGTCCTCTAGACCTTTGTTTCTTTTGTCCGTCTCCTCCACTAATCTAGAAGGTCCATTAGGGTAAGGATGGAGCTTGTTTTCCATATCACTGTATGTTTTCTGTCTTAATATGCTTGGGACATATCAAGAAATCCTTGTCCAATGAAAGAAGACCATGACTGAACTGTCTTTGTTATAATTAAGTTTTTTTTTATTCCTTTGGCTTTATTTTCAATATAAGATCCTATGTAGAGATATGAGTGGAGACATCCACACTTGGTAAATATTTCAAAATAAATTTTGAACGAACTTAGCATAAGATTCTGAACTTTAAAGCTAACTTCCACCCTTTAAAAAAAAAACTAATGGAGTAAATAGAAAGTAAATATCATATGTTTATACTTTTGTAAGTTTCAGAAAGTTTACAAAAACATTTCATCTGGGTCACCTATTTCTTGGGAAGGCAACTCTCTTTGCAATGTTTATTAAATCTAAAATTATCCCCAAAGAGAAAGTTTATTTTAAAAAGGGGGGAAGGAGAGAGGAGCATCCTTCTTATGGATTTCCAAGTTTAATTATGAATGGTTTTGACTTTATTTTGAACCAAATGATCCTTGCTTCCCTGTTGCCTTTTCATCACGTACTTAACACCGTTACATCAACATCTTTGCCAAAGTTTATGGAAAGGCACCACTTTGGAGAATGTGCTCATATGGGGCCATTATGTACAGCTGTGTAAGTTGTTGGCTGAACACAGGCACCTAGACCAGGGCCCACAAGGACTGTAAGCCACCCTCTGTTCCCTACCAAGCTGCTGTGCGCCCTGGTGTCGGTCTCCCTCACCCTAGAGGAAGAAGGTGCTCATGTGCCAGTAGCAGACCTGTGCCCTTTGGGGAGCAAGTGCTTCTCTTTTCCACCCCTAGCCTTGATTCTTGCCATAAAGGAGAAGCTTTAACAGACAATGAAACTAACACCAGTAAAGAGGCCAAAGCTAGTGATGGAGAGAGAGGGACTCTGTGGCATCCAGTCATGTTTCCTCTTTTTAAAAAATTTTTATTTATTTGGCTGTGCGGGATCTTATTGAAGCATGCCAGATTTTCAATCTTCATTGCAGCATGCAAACTCTTAGTTGTGCATGTGGGATCCAGTTCCCTGGCCAGGGATCAAACCTAGGCCCCCTGAATTGGGAGCATGGGGTCTTAACCTCCAGGGAAATCTGTGTTTCCTCTTTTCTTAATCAGGAGACCATACCCTTGCTTCCCTAAGATGTGGTAGTTTGACCCTGCTGCTAAGTCGCTTCAGTCGTGTCCGACTCTGTGCGACCCCATAGATGGCAGCCCACCAGGCTCCTCCGTCCCTGGGATTCTCCAGGCAAGAATACTGGAGTGGGTTGCCATTTCCTTCTCCAATTCAATCCTAACCCTTTAAAAAAAAAATTAAATTCTTCCTGTTAGCTTTAACTAGTTTGATTGACTTTTCCTTTCTTGCAGGCTATCTTCAACCTCTTCTAGTTCTAATGTACAGTACAATAACCATGGGATCAGCTGGGACAGATAGCTGCAGTGGTATTCTGTTTCAGAACCAGTGAGGGGCAAGGGGACAAATTTATAGCATTTTATTATTTCCATGGTGTAAATACTGCAGCCATGGCTGATTTCAGGCTCCCAATGTGATGTCACTGGTAGCTTGACAGAGTTGGGAAGAATCACACAGTTGGCTCTTACAAGTGTGTAGGACCACTTCCATTTGGTCCAGCTTTGTCCACTGATGAGTACGTAAAAGTTACTGTTAGTCCCCAGCTGATAAGCCCACAGGGTGAAATATGGCCTCACATGTACTCTGTGTAATCTAAAAGTGTTTAAAATATTTTGGTTAGTTTTCAGTGTTTAATATCATGATATTGTACTCAATATGCCAGCAAATTTGGAAAACTCAGCAGTGGCCACAGGACTGGAAAAGGTCCGTTTTCATTCCAATCCCAAAGAAAGGCAATGCCAAAGAATGCTCAAACTACCGCACAATTGCACTCATCTCACACGCTAGTAAAGTAATGCTCAGAATTCTCCAAGCCAGGCTTCAGCAATATGTGAACCGTGAACTTCCTGATGTTCAAGCTGGTTTTAGAAAAGGCAGAGGAACCAGAGATCAAATTGCCAACATCTGCTGGATCATGGAAAAAGCAAGAGAGTTCCAGAAAAACATCTATTTCTGCTTGATTGACTATGCCAAAGCCTTTGACTGTGTGGATCACAATAAACTGTGGAAAATTCTGAAAGAGATGGGAATACCAGACCACCTGATCTGCCTCTTGAGAAATTTGTATGCAGGTCAGGAAGCAACAGTTAGAACTGGACATGGAACAATAGACTGGTTCCAAATAGGAAAAGGAGTTCATCAAGGCTGTATATTGTCACCCTGTTTATTTAACTTATATGCACAGTACATCATGAGAAATGCTGGACTGGAAGAAACACAAGCTGGAATCAAGATTGCTGGGAGAAATATCAATAACCTCAGATATGCAGATGACACCACCCTTATGGCAGAAAGTGAAGAGGAACTGAAAAGCCTCTTGATGAAAGTGAAAGAGGAGAGTGAAAAAGTTGGCTTGAAGCTCAACATTCAGAAAACGAAGATCATGGCATCTGGTCCCACCACTTCATGGGAAATAGATGGGGAAACAGTGGAAACAGTGTCAGACTTTATTTTTCTGGGCTCCAAAATCACTACAGATGGTGACTGCAGCCATGAAATTAAAAGATGCTTACTCCTTGGAAGGAAAGTTATGACCAACCTAGATAGCATATTCAAAAGCAGAGACATTACTTTGCCAACAAAGGTTTGTCTAGTCAAGGCTATGGTTTTTCCAGTGGTCATGTATGGATGTGAAAGTTGGACTGTGAAGAAGACTGAATGCCGAAGAATTGATGCTTTTGAACCGTGGTGCTGGAGAAGACTCTTGAGAGTCCCTTGGACTGCAAGGAGATCCAATCAATCCCTTCTGAAGGAGATCAGCCCTGGGATTTCTTTGGGAGGAATGATGCTAAAGCTGAAACTCCAGTACTTTGGCCACCTCATGCCAAGAGTTGACTCATTGGAAAAGACTCTGATGCTGGGAGGGATTGGGGGCAGGAGGAGAAGGGGACGACAGAGGATGAAATGGCTGGATGGCATCACTGACTCGATGGAGGTGAGTCTCAGTGAACTCCGGGAGTTGGTGATGGACAGGGAGGCCTGGCGTGCTGCGATTCATGGGGTCGCAAAGAGTCAGACACAACTGAGCGACTGATCTGATCTGATTGTACTTAAAAACACATATTCCCACCTTTTCATG
This sequence comes from Bos grunniens, assembly GCF_055505025.1. NCBI lineage: Eukaryota > Metazoa > Chordata > Mammalia > Artiodactyla > Bovidae > Bos > Bos grunniens. Next base: position 14,511,986 of record NC_141190.1, read on the forward strand.
AAAAATGGGAATATATTGTAATGTTGGGCCTGGTGCTTAGAAAAGTTCAATAATATAACCAAGGTGGCATGGAGATTATCCAAAGTAACACAGAAGTGTCTGAACCACAGAAAGAACTCAGGTCTTCTGATTCCAAACCAAAGCTTGTCCACTTCCTCAAGTTGCCTTCTCATGTCCTTGTCCGTCATCCTCTTTGCTACCATTTGCTTGCTTGGCATTTTCTCTGGAACTGGTGTTTCCCATTTACAAGGTGTAATGTGACCAAAGTTTGTTAAGATCATATCTATGGGCTCATAAGCAGGTGAATCATGACAGAGAGTCTGTGCATTGACCAACTATCTTCCCTGTTCACTTTTACTTTTTAGAATACTGATTGCTTTTTTGTAAAGAGAATTCAAGTTCATTTCCAAAAAGAAGGAGGAGGTAGAGGAAGGAGATGGAGATAGCAAAGAACAGGGTAAAAGTAAACAATTACCCTCAGACCTGACGTTAACCCTTGTTATAAAAGAATATTACTTCACACATCTTATGTACAGGTCGAGAAAAAGACTGCTAGTTAGGAATGGGATCATTCCCGATGTGCTATTTTTAGATAACAATATTAAGTCCAATCCTATTTAAATTTGACAAAAGAAAAATAAATTAAACTGAAGGAACAGCTGAACTTTAAATAAATGTTTATCACAAGGAAAATTAGGTTTTTAAAGATATTCCTAAGATTAAAATGAGCATTAAGAGTTTTGCATCATTATAGTTTTTTTTTTTTTTTTTTTTCACTTTCATGCTGCAATTTTTGAGAGCATCTTTGGTGTAGTCCCAGAAGAACTGAGGACATTAGTACAGGAAAAATGCCTCTTATCTCACCTTTCCCCTGCTGAATTTAGTTAATTCATTTTATTTTTTAGTGGTTAAGGTTTTTAGTATTTATATTGTTTTGTAACCATAATTTCCACAGTTGTTTAATCTTAGTTCTGTGTGTAAGTGAATTCAGTGCTCTGCACCAGTCTTTGATCATATCTTCTCCATCCTTGAGTTCTTTAATTCCTCTCTGGCTCATATGTATTTCATCACCAAGTAGCCTCCCTGCCACCGTCGCTCTCTGCCAAGAAGACTGTGTAGTAGCTCTTGAATGTATGTAGTCTTGAGAATGCTGTTCTGTTACCTTGAAAAATAGCCTGGCTTGATATAAAAATTTTCAGGTACACTTTCTTTTTCTCATAATTTAGTAGATATTGCTCCCTTGTCTTTTGACATAGGTCTTTTGCCATGGTTTCTCTATTTATCTCCTTGGAGTCATCATTGGAATTTTTTTTTTTTTCAAAAAAGGATTTACATGTATTATTTTCCCTGAACTTACTTTCACATTTGAGATGTTAACTTGTTCCCTTTACTGGTGCATTACAATTTATCTTTATAAGCATGTTCCAGTAATTCGTGCATGAATAAGACCAGGGAAGGTTTGAAGCTTGTTTGGCTTATGGAAACAAAACAAAAATCTTACAAATGACTTGTTTTTCTTGCTTATTTTCCTTAAGAATTGTTTATCCTTAAAGTTCAGTTCTCAGTGTTGTTTGTACTACACGGTTTTTTTCCCTTGTAACTTGTGTGTTCCTTTAATATGTAGACTTAATTTTTCCTTCATTTAGGGGAAATTTTTTTCTTTGAGAACTTGAAACATTATGTCTGTATGATTTGTTAGGTTTACTACTTCAGGGACATCTGTTATCTTTAATTTGGACAGTTTCATCTGTCTTCCATTTCTATTATCCTCTTTCTATTTACTTTAGTGTCTTTGAATTATTAACCATAGTCATTAAGAAACAAAACTGAAGCCTATTTATTGCATTAATGATTGAATTTTCAGCAAATGCCTATTATTTCCCCTATGGTTTATATTTACTTAATAGTTCTTCAGTAGTATTATTTTAGCCTTTGATTTGTTTCCTTAACTTCCACCTCCCTTTTAATCTCATTATCTTTTTTTTTATGATCTTGTCATTGAGCTCTTTTCCTCGTTTCTTTGTTGCAACATATTTACATAGCTGCCATACTGTTTCTGAAAATGTTGCTAATGCTTAATATGTGAAGCTATTTCTAGATCTTCCATTTGCTTGAATATAGTTGGGTGAATTCTTCTTTCTTTTTCAATCTGTTTTTCTATCCTAGGTTTTGTGCTCCATCTACTTTTAACTAGCTTGAAGGTGTGAGGGGAAGGAAATGGATTGTTCATCTTAGCTGTGCCCAGGGAAGTTCCATCCCTGGGAAAAACTTCTAGATTTAGAGTCAGACAATCTCATCAGTATTACCAAGCATGGGTAACCAAACCAGCAAGCCCATCAGATGTCACAGGAGTCCCTCACAGTCATGAATAACTGTATGGTGAAGAGGAACTAAAAAGCCTCTTGATGAAAGTGAAAGTGGAGAGTGAAAAAGTTGGCTTAAAGCTCAACATTCAGAAAACGAAGATCATGGCATCCGGTCCCATCACTTCATGGGAAACAGATGGGGAAACAGTGGAAACAGTGTCAGACTTTATTTTTTTGGGCTCCAAAATCACTGCAGATGGTGACTGTAGCCATGAAATTAAAAGACGCTTACTCCTTGGAAGGAAAGTTATGACCAACCTAGATAGCATATTCAAAAGCAGAGACATTACTTTGCCAACAAAGGTTCGTCTAGTCAAGGCTATGGTTTTTCCTGTGGTCATGTATGGGTGTGAGAGTTGGACTGTGAAGAAAGCTGAGCACTGAAGAATTGATGCTTTTGAACTGTGGTGTTGGAGAAGACGCTTGAGAGTCCTTTGGACTGCAAGGAGATCCAACCAGTCCCTTCTGAAGGAGATCAGCCCTGGGATTTCTTTGGAAGGAATGATGCTAAAGCTGAAACTCCAGTACTTTGGCCACCTCATGCCAAGAGTTGACTCATTGGAAAAGACTCTGATGCTGGGAGGGATTGGGGGCAGGAGGAGAAGGGGACGACAGAGGATGAGATGGCTGGATAGTATCACCGACTCGATGGACATGAGTTTGAGTGAACTCCGGGAGTTGGTGATGGACAGGGATGCCTGGCATGCTGTGATTTATGGGGTTGCAAAGAGTCGGACACGACTGAGCAACTGAACTGAACTGAAGCAGTACTCTTGCCTGGCAAATCCCATGGCTAGAGGAGCCCAGTAGGGTGCAGTCCGCAGGGTCGCTAGGAGTCGAACATGACTGAGCGACTTCACTTTCACTTTTCACTTTCATGCATTGGAGAAGGAAATGGCAACCCACTCCAGTGTTCTTGCCTGGAGAATCCCAGGGATGGGGGAGCCTGGTGGGCTGCCGTCTCTGGGGTCGCACAAAGTCAGACACGACTGAAGCGACTTAGCAGCAGCAGCAAGCAATACTTTATTGAGCATTTGCTCTGTGCCAGACATTGAAAGAAGAAAAGTGTTTCCTTTATTATGTATTTATGAGCCTATGCCTGTGCCAAGTGCATTACGTATTATTTGCTCAGTACAACATTATGAAATATCTTTACCAGCCCTTCCCACTTTCTTTCTTTGGCTGTACCATGCAGCATATAGGATCTTAGTTCCCCCAAACAGGGATCAAACCTGTGGCCCCTGCAGTGGAAATGCAGAGTCTTAACCACTGGACTGCCAGGGAAGTCCCCAGCCCCCATTTTTTGAATGAAGGAACAGAGGCTTATAGAAAAGTTATATAATTTGCCAAAAGTCACAAAGCTAATATGAAAGAGTTGAACTTTGAAACTGTGCCTAAATTATGAATGCTTATTATGAAAGATTTTGTTTTGTTTTGTTTTGTTTTTTTGAAAAGCTTTTTTTTATCAGGACATTTATGTAATATTGGGGAATACTTGTGGAACTTCACTCCACCATGATTTGCATGTAATGTATTAAAAGCTTAGGATTTTTCTTTTCCAAAAATAATTCTGGCTTATAAATGAAATATGATCTAGACTTGTTTCAAAAATAATCTGGTAAAAACTGGGAGAGGGGATAGATGAAACAAGATTGATCATGGGCCCACAGTTGAACTGGGGACTTGAAGCATGCAGGCTCATTGTACAGAGTTCTACAATGATCACCCAATTAATGACTTTTCATCACAAAAGCTCTTGAAAAGTTGAACCACTTTATGGGCAATGACTCTTTATCTTTTGGTATAATGACTCGTCATTCCAACGTACTCTAAATAAATACACCATGTTGTCGTTTAGTCCTTGAATTGTCCGACTCTTTTGAGACCCCATGGACTTTTAACCCATCAGGCTCCTCTGTCCATGGGATTTCCCAGGCAAGAATACTGGAGAGGGTTGCCATTTCCTTCTCTGGGGGATGTTCCTGATCCAGAGATCGAGGCTGCATCTCCTGGATTGACAGGTGGATTCTTTACCACTGTACCACCTGGGAAGCCCAGATACACCATGCTGCTGCTGCTGCTGCTGCTGCTGCTGCTGCTGCTGCTGCTAAGTCGCTTCATCGTGTCCGACTCTGTGCGACCCAATAGATGGCAGCCCACCAGGCTCCCCTGTCCCTGGGATTCTCCAGGCAAGAACACTGGAGTGGGTTGCCATTTCCTTCTTCAATGCATGAAAGTGAAAAGTGAAAGTGAAGTCGCTCAGTCGTGTCTGACCCTCAACGACCCCATGGACTGCAGCCCACCAGGCTCCTCCGTCCATGGGATTTTCCAGGCAAGAATACTGGAGTGGGGTGCCATTGCCTTCTCTGCAGATACACCATAAGAAGTGCTTTTTCAACATTATGGTTTTGGGCAAAGACACACGCACCAATTTACTCAATAACATTTTCTCTTCAAAGAACATCATATGAAATAAATTTGAATTGCCTGCCATGTTTGGATAAACCAAAACCAAGTAGAATGTTATTGATTTCCAATGACCTACTATGATATTATGTGACTAAAAGCTATTCACAGGGGTGATATTTAAAATAAATAACAGGCCAGTGGGGAACATCTGTCCCTTTTTTTGAATGGAGGCCTGTTACCAATGGTATTGGACATCTATGAGTAATGATATGAACTTTGGAACTTGGCTATCTCCTACACACCAAGATTACTCTAAGATTAGAAGATTTGGCTGGTTTTGCACTTCATGACCCATCTGTACAGACATATTTGTTATTCAGGGGCTTTGGCTTTCAGATAATGTCATGTGGCAAAATGATTCAGAGTATTTTTCTGGGAGTTGGACAGATTTGAATTTAAATGCTGGCTCCATTACTCACTGTCTGGGTGATGGATCTTCTCTAAATCCCAGTTTCTTCATCTGTAAATAGGAGTGATTATACCTGACCTTGGCTTCCCAGGTGGCACAGTGGTAAAAAATCTGCCCGCTAATGCAGGAGACTCAGGAGACAGGGGTTGGATTCCTGGGTGGGGAAGATCCCCTGGAGCAGGAATTGGCAACCTACTCCAGTGTTCTTGCCTGGGAAATCCCATGGACAGAGGAGCCTGGTGGGCTACAGTCCATGGGGTCGCAAAGTGTCGGACACAACTGAGCACTCCTGGATGCACTGTACTTGTCCTTGAGGATTGTTGGAAAGAGTAAATGAGATCATATCTTTAATGCCATTAGCACAGTGGCAGGCTATTATTATTGTGTTGTTTTTAAAAGATGTGGCAATTCAGAATGACTGAATCTTTGGCTTATGTCCCTTTGACATGACCTGGGCTGAACTGGCATCTGTGTCACTTCAATGTGTCACCACTTCTCTTGAAGTGACTCAAGTTAGCAGGCATCCTTCCCTTTATTTCACAATTTTACGCCTCCTGTGAACCTCAGGGAATGAACAGATTTCAGCACACTTAGGGAAATAGGAAGGTCAAATAGGAAGAAAGTCTAGAACCTAATGAGGTAAGAGATTCATTCAACTGTTCAACAAATATTTATTGAGTGCTCAGTATACACTAAGAATTATTATATATGCTGGGGATAAATTGGAAGAAAAAACAACAAAAATCCCAACCTGGAATGAAGATGATATCATGTGGGAAGTTGACACTTAGCATCTGGTAGGTGTTATCTCTTGAGTATGCATAGTGGTTAGGACATATATTGTAGGTTTCCTGCTGGTAACTAGTGATCAAGAGTGTGGTTTCTAGGTGTAAAAGTTCAAGTTGCACTGATTCATGGGTACAAGAACCACCTCTTTAACTAGTGATATATATTACATTATGCTTTAATAAACTCTCTTGAAAAGCAAGTATGGAATTAAAAAAAAAACCCTAGTTCTAAAGGTAGAAGTCACTGTCCCCATTTTTCATAGGAGGAAAACTATAATTCGCTGTAGGTCACCCTATCTGCTCTCAGTGAAGAAGGAAGGAAGACTAAATTAGTCTGAGAGGTCCTTCCATATTCCTTTCTGCATTGTCTTTCTACCTCTTCTTGCTCTTTTTTTCATTTAGGAAGTGATTTCCTCTTACCTGTTTGAAGAAAGGGAAAAGTCCAGCCTTGGGTTATCACTGTCTCAGTATCTCTGGTGAAAATTCATTATTTTTATCTGCCCAGCATCTATTTATTTTTCTGGTCATAGCATCTGCAACAGTTAGAATTGTGTTTGATTACAAGTAATTGGAAATATACCTAACAGTAGCTTAAACAAACAAGGGTTTCTTGTGTCATACAGTAAGTCTGGAGATTGACAGTCAGGGGTAATCCATGGGTTCACTGGAGCTACCAAGGACTCAGGAAATTTCTATTTTTCTGGCTTATCACCCTTAGTGGGTATTTGTATGCATTCTCATATTGCTGTTCTCACAGTCACAAAATGGTTGCTGCCTCCCTGGCATTGCATCCATAATCCAAGAAGAAAGAAGGGTAAAGGGCAAAGGAGCAAAAGAATCATGCCAGCTCTTTTTTCCAGAAAAGCAAATCTTTCCAAAATGCTCCGCCCAGCTTGCTTCTGCTTATTTCTCATTGGTTGGAACTGGATAACATGGCAACTCCTAGACCAATAATAGGGCTAAAGGAATGACATTTTTAATCATAATTAACCCCAGAAGTCAGGATAAGAGCAAGCTCTTCCTAAGATCAAAGGATCTCTGTTCTTTCTGAGTAATTAGAATTCTGTGTGGGCAGTTGGGGAAAATGTATGTTGAGTGACAAGGGAAATCCAGTCTCTCCCATATTCAGCCCATGCAGATTGGTTAGAGCATCCCCATTCACAAGCCATGTGTAGGCAGGATGGACAAGACACCCTTAATTCCTGCAAGAGCTTCCGTTGGACTTATTGAGGAAGTGAAACCTTGCCTGGGAGTCCTGGCTATACGGAAACGTAAGTCTTGATCTACCAGGATCCCCACATGTGTGGGGCTTGCTGAGATGCAATAGTCAGATGGAGAGAGGGCCTGATAGTGTGGGACTCTGGTTCAGCTGGGTCTAAATCTAGAGATTGATTCCTAGACTTTTTAGTTGCTTGAGCTTATGAATTCTCTCTCTGTGCATAGTCCAATTAAAGGTAGATGTGGTTTTTGCTATCAAGAGTCTTAAGGTGGCGCTAGTGGTAAAGAACCCACCTGCCAATGAAGAAGATGTAAGAGATGCGGGTTCAGACCTGGGTTGAGAAGATCCCTTGGAGAAGGAAATGGCAACCTACTCCAGAATCCCATGGACAGAGGAGCCTGAAGGGCTACAGTCCATAGGGTTGCAGAGACACAACTAAAGCAACTCAGCACGCATGCACACGTATTGACTAAGTCACTTTTCTTAGGAGGATCAGACACCAAATATTGTCATCTTCTCTTTGAAGACAACCTGAGGGAGCCAGTGACAGTCCATTATATGGACAATGTATTAAATGAGCTAACCAACAGTGTGCAGATATAAATACAATGTGTCATTCCCTCAAGTTGCAACTGACGTGTACCAGTTTTTGATAAATATGTAAATTTTAGAGTAATATTTTGTAAGTTCTAAATCTTGCCTGCAATTGTGAAGCTTTCAGTTACTAAGCTCAAATTGCATAGTTTCATTTCCTTTCTTTTTTTGTCAAAGGTTGTATTACTCATATAACCTGGGTTTCAGCTGTACTAGCAAATGATAGATAAGAGAAAATTCCACTGAAAAATGGAAATTAGATTGTATAGATAATAAGGAATATGACAAAGCAGCACTGACTTTTAAGCACAGAATCAGAAAATCAAACCAAGGAGGAAGTGCAGCTTTTAAGACATTTCAGAGTGAATAAGAACTCACTTTCCAGCTCTAACAAGTAAAATGTAGAATGAAAGACAATGTTATCACCAATAGACAATGTTTTTAAGTTAATAAGAAAATAAGGAGAGAGACCTTTAAATATATTTGTTCATTTTACAAACTTCTATTATTCTGGAAAAAAAAAAAAAAAACCACCACGCTGTAATCAGACAATTAGAATAATCTGAAACAGAAAAAGCTGGCAAACAACAAAGGCAAATGGTGGCTTGTCAAACTAGTCTACTGTGAGAATGTAATGAAAGCTAGCTACACTCTTCAGAAAAAGACACTTATATTCCCCCAATTTTACACAGTTTTAGGGATTCACAGACCTCTTAAAAGCCAATCCATGGACACTTTTGACATAGAGATCCATGGATCTTAGATTAAAACCCTTCTTTCCTTTTAGGTATGTCAATCTTTGTTCCCAAATTATTTTGAGTAAGAAAATGACACCAATTTGTAACATCTGGTCAATAATAATAGCTATCATTTAAAAAAGTTTATAACATGACAAGGCATTGGGCTTAATAGTCAATATATATTCATGTATACATACATACATACATATGTATCATCTCATTGAATTCTTATGATTCTTATAATGACCCGGTAAAGCTGACACCTTAGTTCTCCTGTTTTGCAGACTGAGGAAAGTGAGGCTGACTTAAAGAGGTTAAATAACTTCATAAAGGTCACACCGCAGGGTAGGGATTCAAACCCACGTTTTTCTGATACCAAAACTCACCATCCTCTTCTGCTTGTCATTTCCTGGTCTCCCTGTCCCCAATTTTTTTTTTCCAGTTGGGTACCACATTTTCACTTTTTCAGTGCAATAATAGTTGAAGATTCAGCACCACAAGAAACATTTTACCACATTCCTATTAATGGTACGGCTGAGTCTATTTGCGAACCCCTTCGGTCAGTCTCTCTCAGACTCCACCCCCTCAGAGAAACCTTCCCTCATATAGAACAGCACACCAGCACTTTATCACTGTCTATTCATTTGTTGTTGTTCTTATTCAGTCACTCAGCTGTGTCTGACTCTTTGCAACCCCATGGACCACAGCACACCAGGCTTCCCCGTCCTTCACCATTTCCTATAGCTTGCTCAAACTCATGTCCATTGAGTTGGTGATGCCATCCAACCATCTCATCCTCTGTCGCCCCCTTCTCCCCCCGCCTTCAATCTTTCCCAGCATCAGGGTCATTTCTAATGAGTCAGCTCTTCGCATCAGGTGGCCAAAGTATTGGAGCTTCAGCTTCATCATCAGTCCTTCCAATGAATATTCAGGTTGATTTCTTTAGGATGGACTGGTTGGATCTCCTTGCAGTCCGAGGGACTCTCAAGAGTCTTCTCCAGCACCACAGTTCAAAAGCATCAATTCTTCTGCGCTCAGCCTTCTTTATGGTCCACCTCTCACATCCATACATACCTACTGGAGAAATCACAACTTTGATTATACAGACCTTTGTTGGCAATGTCTCTGCTTTTAAAAATGCTGTCTAGGTTGGTCATAGCTTTTCTTCCAAGGAGCAAGTGGCTTTTAATTTCATGGCTGAAGTCACCATCATTTACCTACCTTATTTTCCTTCATGTGCTCAGTCACTCAGTTGTGTCTGACTCTTTGCTACCCCATGGACTGTAGCCCTCCAGGCTCCTCTATCCATGGGATTATCCTGGCAAGGATACTGGAATAGGTTGCCATTTCCATTGCCAGTTTTCCTTCACAGCACCTCTCATATCCTGATATATTATCCATTTCTATTTATTATATTATTGTTTTCCTCTATGAGAGCAAGGACTTCATTTATTGCTGCATTCCCAGCACCTAGCCCACACAGCCTAGCTCATGGTAAAGAAGTGAAAGTGTTGGTTGCTCAGTCATGTCCCATGGACTGGAGCCTGCCAAGCTCCTCTGTCCATGAGATTCTCCAGGCAAGAATACTAGAGTGGGTTGCCATTGTCTTCTGCAGGGGATCTTCCTGACCTGGGGATCAAAGCTGGGTCTTCTGCACTGCAGGTGGATTCTTTACTGTCTGAGCCACCGGGGAAGCCCCAGCTCATGGTAGGCACTCTATAATATAAATTGCTGAAGAAAAGAGAGAATGAAAGTATATCCAGGGAAACAAGAGGAGAAGTACACATCTAGTCTTTGTTTCTGTTTCTCCTGCCTCTTACTTCAACAAGGTCAAAACATTCAGACCAATATTTCTCCGGCTGGGAGAGGAGAAATATTCTCTTCTTCCAAGACAGATTAAAATAAAACTTCTTCCAAGAGAAGTTCTCGGGGAACTTCCTCTCCCCTCTGACCTCTCCACAGCCTTGGTAGTACCCTTCTTTCTGTATTGAAGACTCTTCCCCAATAGGCCCTTTGAATACCACCAGACTCAGGACTGACCTCTCAAAGCTCTCCTCCATTCCTTAACTTTATGAGAATCTTTGCCTTTCCAACCAAGAACAATGTTACTGAACTGCTGTTTCTTGACCTTTTAGAAAACTCAAAGACATGGGGCAAAGTCTCACAGCCTCACTATAATTAGGTTGATTCTGCTCCGCTGCTGCTGCTCTTTATCATCTCTCTTCTTAGCCTGACCAGCGTTTTCTCAGTAAAATCAGTGTCATGTGCTCTGTTCTCTTGTGGGCTTTGAAAGTTGTTTCTTTTAGTTTTTACCCCCCAGTATTCCTTTGGACATGAAAGTTAAGAATATTGGTCTTAAATTTTTTCCTTTTATAGCATGGTCACCATGTGGATCTTTTTATTTAATTTTTAAAAAGAAGTTTCTATTTTTATTTCTTTAGTTTTGGCTGTGCTGGGTCTTTATTTGGAGAAGGAAATGGCAACCCACTCCAGTGTTCTTGTCTGGAGAATCCCAGGGACGGGGGAGCCTGGTGGGCTGCCGTCTATGGGGTTGCACAGAGTTGGACACGACTGAAGCGACTTAGCAGCAGCAGCAGGGTCTTTATTGGTACTATGCGTGGGCTTTCTCTCGTTGCTCTAGTTGCGGTGAGTGGTGGCTACTCTTTTGTGGTGTTCGAGTTGCAGTGGCTTCTCGTTGTAGAGCAGGCTCTAGAAGGTGAGGACTCAGTAGCTGTGGTGCATGGGCTCAGCTGCTCTGTGGCATGGAAGATCTTCCTGGACCAGGAATGGAACCTGTGTCCCTTGCATTAGCAGGCGGATTCTTAACTGCTGGACCACCAGGGAAGTCCTCGTGGATTTTTTAAAAATCTTCAGTAGGAATTTGAAACCATTTTAGAAGACCAAGTGCTATGACATTTTGTTTATCTAATGTTGTTATTTTTAAAAGAAAATAGATTTTATATTTTAGAGCAGTTTTAGGTTCACAAAAACACTGAGTGGCAAGTATGGAGATCTCTCATACCCTCTGCCCCTACACAAGCATAGCCTCCTCAGCTGCTCGTTTCTTTTTAGTGCTGAATACTATTTCATTATCTGCATGCACCACAGTTTATCCATTCACCTAGTGAAGGTAATCCAGTGGCTTCCATTTTGGCAATTATGAATAAAGCTGCTATAAACATTCATGGGCAGGTTTTTGTGTGGACATAAGTTTTCAGTTCATTTGGGCAAATACCAAAGAGCACAACTGCTTGATCCTACAGTAAGAATATATTTAGTTTTGTTAAGAAACTGCCAAACTGGCTGTACCATTTTGCATTCCCACCAGCAGCGAATGAGGGCTCTTGTTGCTCCATATCCTCAGCAGCATTTAGTGTCACTAGAGTTTTAGATTGTGACCTTTCAAACAGGTTTGTAGTAGCGTCTCATTGTTTTAATTTGCAGCTCCCAAGTGATAAATGATTTTGAGCATATTTTCATGCTGCTGCTGCTAAGTCGCTTCAGTCGTGTCCGACTCTGTGCGACCCCATAGACGGCAGCCCACCAGGCTCCCCCATCCCTGGGATTCTCCAGGCAAGAGCATCTTTTCACAGATACGGTTATTTGCCATATCTTCTATAGGGAGGTATCGCTAGATCTTTTACTCATTTTAAAATCAGGTTCTTTCTTTCTTTGGGTGTGTTGGGTCTTAGTTGTGGCTAAGATTAGCCCATGTGGCTAACATGGGCTCAAATTTGTGGGCAAAGAGTTGTTCATAATATTCATTTATTATCCTTTCAATGCCCATGAGATTTGTAGTGACATCCTCGATTTCTAGATTAACAATTTGTGTCTTTTTTTTTTTTTTCTTAGCCTGGCTAATGATTTATGGATTTTATTGATCTTTTTAAAGAACTAGCTTTTGGGTTTATTGAATTTCTCTATTGATTTCCTATTTTCAATTTAATTAATTTCTTCTCTTATTTTCTTTTAGTTAATTTGGATTTAATTTGCTCTTCTTTTTCTAGTTTTGTAAGGTGATATCTTAGATTATAGGAGAAGGCAATGGCACCCCACTCCAGTACTCTTGCCTGGAAAATCCCATGGACGGAGGAGCCTGGTGGGCTGCAGTCCATGGGGTCGCTACGAGTCAGACACGACTGAGTGACTTCACTTTCACTTTTCACTTTCATGCATTGGAGAAGGAAATGGCAACCCACTCCAGTGTTCTTGCCTGGAGAGTCCCAGGGACAGAGGAGCCTGGTGGGCTGCCGTCTATGGGGTTGCACAGAGTCGGACATGACTGAAGCAACTTAGCAGTAGCACCAGCAGCTTAGATTATTGATTTTAGATTTTCTTTTCTAGTATTTTTAATGCTATAAGTTTCCCACTAAGCACTGCTTTCACGGCATCTCACAAATTCTGATAAGTTGTATTTTAATTTTCATTCAGTTCAAAAATTAATTTCTTCTAACTAAGATTTCTCTTTGACCCGTGTGTAGTTTATAATTGTGTTGTTTAAGCTGCAGGTATTTTGGAATTTTCCAGTTATCTTTTTGTTATTTATTTCTAATCTAATTCCTTTCCATTGTGTCTAAGAGCAGACATTGTATGATTTTTCTCCTTTTAAATTAAAAATAAATATTTATTTTTTAAAATAAAGACTTACAACTGCCAAGTCTCAGTTGTGGCACCCAGATCCTTGCCACATACAGGATCTTTAGTTTTGGCATGTGGGATCTAGTTCCCCGACCAGGGATCAAACCTGGGCCCCCTGCATGGAGAGTGTGGAGTCTTAGCCACTGGGTCACCAGGGAAGTCCTTCTTTTAAATTTTTTAAAGTCTGTTTTATGGCCCAGAATGTGGTCTATCTTGGTAAATGTCACAATGGAGCTTGAGAAGAATGTATGTTCTGTTATTGCTGGGTGAAGTTGTCTATAGATGTTGAGTATATCCAGCTGGTTGATGGTATTGTTGAGTTCAGAATGTGCTTATTGGCTTTCTGCCTGCTGGATCTGTCCATTTCTGATAGAGGTGTTCAACTTTCCAACTATCACTGTGGATTCATCCATTTCTCCTTGCAGTTCTGTTAGTTTTTGCGTCTTGTAGATGGATGTTCTATTGTAGATGGAACAATCTATAGATTGTTGTAGATGGATGTTCTATTGTTAGATGCACACACATTAAAGATCGTTGTTTTCCTGGAGAAGTGACCCCTTTATCATTATGTAATACCTTTCTTTATCTCACGTAACTGTCCTTGCTTTGAAGTCTCTTGTTTAGTCGCTCAGTTGTGCCAACTCTTTTGTGACCTCATGGCCTGTAGCCAGCCAGGCTCTTCTGTCCATGGGATTTTCCAGGCAAGATTACTGGAGTGGACTGCCATTTCCTTCTCTAGAGGATCTTCCTGACCCAGGGATCAAACCCAAGTCTCCTGCATTGCCAGCAGATTCAATTTGAAGTTTGCTCTGTCTGAAATTAATACACCTACTCTTTCTTATGATTAGCATTAGTGTGGTATGTTCTTCCTCCATCCGTTTATTGTGTCTTTAGTGTATTTCTTGTTGACAGCATATAGTTCGGTCTTGTTTTTTCATCTGCACTGACAATCTCTGTCCTTTCATTGGTGTATTTATACCAATGACATTTTAAAGGGATTATTGATATAGTTGGATCACTTTGTTAGTTTTCTAGTCCTTGCTCTTTTCTTTGTTCCTATTTTTGTCTTATACTATCTAATGTTATTTTAAAATTTAAAATACTGTTTTTAGTTACCATTAATGGAACATTTACTAGGTGCTGGTGCTGTGTCAAGAGTTTTGCAATCATTATTTCCCTTAGTTTACTTGACAATCCTATGACATAAGCTGTCACAGCAGCACTTACTATATGCCTGTTAAACTCATCATACACATTATTATATACATTATCTCATTTAATTCTCTCAACAGTCCCATGTCAAAAGTAATATATTATCCCCATTTTACAGATGAGGGATCTGAGATTTAGTGAGGGCATATAAGATATCAACTGTAGTCTTGTCTTCCTAATAGCCCTCCAAAATAACCCCCAGTGTCTCCAGTCTGCCTCTGACAAATGTCTTCCTTTAGTGCATAAGACTGAGCCTTGTCATCTCTTACCTGTCTCAACAAATGAGCATGCATGCACATCCTTTCTGAAGTCACCTTTTCCTAAAGTATAAAGACTTCTATTGCTCCTGTTTAAAAAAAATATTTTTTGATGTTTTGTGTGTCTTTGTAGGTGGTAGTTAGAATGGAAGGCTTGGTACAAAATATATAAACAAGTCTCTTCCTTGATGTTGCCCTCTCTTGTCCACTTCCTCTCCCACTACAGCAGGACTCTGTTAGTTGGTCCACCGTCTCAGTTTAGTAGTAGATGCCCAGGTAGCCAGGTCCTCTCTCTGACCTTGCCTGCACCTCTGTGTTGCTGGAGCCATCTCTGGGAGAACTCAGGACACTTGTTCCTTGCACTTTCATACTTCTTATTCCTGTCTTTTCCTGTTTCAGCTCATGAGAAAGCTTTCTTATTGCCCATCTGCTCTCATTCAATTCTGAGCTGTCTTTGCTGCAGGAAGCCACACACACCTGCAGATCTGCCCTGCAATCTGCCTTTGCCTCTCCAAGCGTGCTCAGCATCCCTGGGAAGCTTATTCAAATGTGCATCCCCTGGTGTCACTCTCATGGATTTTGATTCATAGGAATATGTAGGACAAGGAATCTGTGTTTTATTAAGCCCTTCACTACCCCATATTTAAAGCTCAAGAACTATTCAGTGGTTCAAGAATGTGAGGGTAAAGCATAATGAGAACACACTCTCACTCATGATTGCCCTTGGCTGCTCCTTTGGGATTCTCACCTCTCTCTACCCCAGTTCCAAGGGTCTTTGCATTACTGGCTGCTACCCGCAACCCCCTGACTTGACCATGGAGAAGTATATGCTCCCTTTATGCCAGAGCAGCTATACTGCTTACCTATTTGTTTACTCTAACCATTGGTCTGCTGCTAATAACTACCTCACACCAAAATCTGATCCCACGGATTAAGGAAGAACTCAGTAAAACTCAATGATTATGTTCTTGTCATGTAAACTGGGCAGACCTGAGTTTAGGTCTCAACTCCACCCTTGTGGCTCAGCTGGTAAAGAATCCGCCTGCAATGCGGGAGACCTGGGTTTGATCCCTGGGTTGGCAAGATCCCCTGGAGAAGGGAAAGGCTACCCACTCCAGTATTCTGGCTTGGAGAATTCCTTGGACTGTATGGTCCATGGGGTCACAAAGAATCGGACATGACTGAGTGACTTTCACTTTCACTTTCCGCTCAATAATGTGGCTGTGTGATTTAGGTCAGACAGTGGATCTCTTTGGGCTTCCACCTCCTTATCTGTGAAATGGAATGAAGATATTTGCTTCACCTATGTCAAAGAGTTGATGAATAGGAATATTGGGTTCAGTTCAGTTCAGTTCAGTCGCTCAGTCGTGTCCGACTCTTTGCGACCCCATGAATCACGGCACACCAGGCCTCCCTGTCCATCACCAACTCCCAGAGTTTACCCAGACTCACGTCCATCGAGTCAGTGATGCCATCCAGCCATCTCATCCTCTGTCGTCCCCTTCTCCTCCTGCCCCCAATCCCTCCCAGCATCAGAGTCTTTTCCAATGAGTCAACTCTTGGCATGAGGTGGCCAAAGTACTGGAGTTTCAGGTTTAGCATCATTCCTTCCAAAGAAATCTCAAGGCTGATCTCCTTCAGAATGGACTGGTTGGATCTCCTTGCAGTCCAAGGGACTCTCAAGAGTTTTCTCCAACGATGCACAAATGTATCCTAAAGTTGTGACTTCAGTTGTGTCTGACTCTTTGCAACCCCATGGACTGTAGCCCACCAGGCTCCTCTGTTAATCAAATTTTTCAGGCAAGAATACCGGAGCAGGTTGCTATTTCCCACTCCAGGGGATCTTCATGACCCAGGGATCAATCCTGTGTCTCTTACGTCTCCTGCAGTAGCAGGCAGATTCTTTATCACTGTGCCACCTGAGCAGCCCCCAAACTACACTTGATCTTTGTACTTTATAATACTGTTGTGCTATAAAGGAAAATATTCAAATTAGTTGGAAAGATCTCTTAGAACACTCTTTCGAGTTGAGAGAAACCCCCTACGAGTCTATAAGTAGCGGGGAGCATGGAGAAGTTTGCCTTCATATGACCTTCATATGAAGTGTTGAAAATGCAGCACTCCAATGAAAGTGACCACCCACCAGGAAACCAAGATCAAAGCTGTTGTCCTTTACATGGAAAAGAAGAAGTGAGCTTGTTCTCTTTGTCTTTCTTCACGTGGGGTCCCTTCCCAGGCCTTGCTACTTACCAGACAGATACTTTCTAAGGTAAACCCATATCCTCACTTGTGAAATAGAAAGGACAGCATAGGGTGAATCACCCATATTACTTGTTAGTTCGCATCCATTCAGGGAGAGAACTGCTCTTGGGGAGCTGGAAGCCTTCACACCTGCCAGCTGAGGCTATTGGGGCTGTGCTGGCTGCTTCTGTGAAGGCTCTATTTCTCACACTTGAGCAGCTTAGCATCTGGGCGGCTAGGAAACAGAGAGCTCTGCCCAGCAGGGCTGTCAGGCCCAGAATCCTGAGGGTGCCCTCTGGAGGTTTATTCACTTTTGGTGTTGAAGTATCTGGCCAGCTGCTTTGAACAGACTTAAGAGTCATACACAGTTGGAGTTTAGTGCAAGTGGTGGATGCAAACCGGAGCCTATAATTCCAGGCTTCAGCTGTACCAGCAGACTTTGAAGCAGGCCGTTCCCAAGCTGGTGGTGTGCATGGGAAATGCTTTGTAGATATCGCTCACAATAGGGAAATCCTGTCCTGTATAATGTGGTTAGGGCAGAAAGCCTCAGCAAAGGGCCCAGCTCTGAGGTATTTTAAAAGAGAGATTAACACTTATTGTAGAAGTGCTAATCACTGATTGAATTAATCAAGGGCCAAACTATAAGGTGTTAACAAGAAAGATTAGTGACTTTGGGTGTGAATATTCAAAACCAGGGATTGTGAAACCTGGGACAGAGTTTTGCCTGGGTACACAAAAGAAAAAAAAAAAAACAAATAGAAAGACAAGATAATGAACTAGTACTTTTGCCCAGCGATTTCCTCTTGAACAGGCTGGGGAATCATTGTTAAAAATATTAAATGTCAAGTGCAGGGAACAGTGAGTGGCTTATAATAAGGACTAAGTAAATGTTACTTTTCATTATTTTGTTAAGGTCCCCTATCAACTGAGAGTTAGGGAGAAACTTGTTTATGTTAGAGAGAAGAAAAAAAAAAGTCTGGCTCAATTACTTTTTTTAGAAAAAAAAAGATTAATTTGCCTGATGGGAATTGAACAGATCTTGAATGTACAGTTTAAGCTCAACTACTTGTGTATAACTACTCGGGCTTCCCTGGTGGCACTAGCGGTAAAGAACCCGCCTGCCAATGCAGGAGACACAAGAGACACGGGTTCAGTCCCTCGGTCAGGAAGATCCTCTGGAGAAGGAAATGGCAACCCACTCCAGTATTCTTGCCTGGAGAATCCCCCGGACAGAGGAGCCTGAAGGGCGACAGTCCATAGGATTGCAGGGTCAGACATGACTGAGATGACTTAGCATGCAGTCTTAATCATATAATAAAGGATGGGGAAAATACTTCAGTGCTACAATGTGTACTAAAATTACTTTTACCATCCTTCTGGAAAAAAGTGATCTGTAATTTGAGAACCAAGTAACCAAGGAAAAAGAACTTGAAAGTGAAATTAGAACATATAAGGAAATGGTGGTTCAAATATGAACAGCTATGTCCAAATCACTAAAGCTGGATAAAGCAGTTAGTTTTCTAGGAAGCCTGTATTTGCAGCCAACACAGTGGGTGGGCAGAGGGGAGGAAAGGGGTGCTTGGAGGAGGTTGCTTGGAGAATGAGGTGTTAATTTTGAAAGAGTATGATGAAAAAGCTTAAACAAATCCAGAAGGAAAAAACCCCGAAAGAGATAATGTATTAAGTGGAGTTAACGTGAAAAAAAAATCATTTAAGAAATCTGCATGGTGCAATTGATAGTTGAATGAGTGCCTTTTTAGTGCTGAATTGAGGAAGGAGGAGAAGAGCACTCACATTTATTGGGTCTTACAAGGGTCATTGAATAGCTGGGAGGAGAAAGAGGATAATTTGGTTTAGGCCTCCTCCTAAAGATGACTTCACATATAGGCATTGTCAGATGAAGGATCTTAAAAAGGGAGTCCCTTTTAATTCTCACTGTCATCTTACAAGTAGATTCTTTTACAGAATGAGAAACTGAAGTATGACGTTCTGGAGATATCTACTCAGTGTACTTTTTGAATGCAAACTAGTCAAAATGGATTCAAAGTTGCTAAAGTATAGATCTAAGTTTCCTTTGAAGAAAAAAATGTTTCAAATATAAATTTATTCATGTAATTGGCATGTTTAAAATTTTCATCACCTAGACTAGCACCGTCCAATAGAAATGTAACATTAAGCCATATGGTATAATTTAAGTAGTCACATTTTTAAAAGTAAAATAAACAAGAAAATTAATTTAAATCATATATTTAGCATATGATTTCAACATATAATCAATAGGCAAAATTATTAAGGAGCTATTTTACTTTTTTTTCTGTACTAGGTCTTTGAATCCTGGTGTATATTTTTGGCTTCCCTGGTGGCTCAGATAGTAAAGAATCTGCCTACAGTGCAAGAGACCTGGGTTCAATCCCTGTATTTTTAGACTTATAACCTATTGCGATTGGGACTAACCACATTTCAAGTGCTCATAACCACATGTAACAACTGTACTGGACAACAGAGAGTTAGACTCTGTAAAGTGCAAATACACTGGTTCTAGCCTTTGAAGATAATGACCCAGTAGGCCAGGAGTAGGCGAGGCCCACCAGATGTGAGGGAAGGCCATAATTGACTTTTTTTCTTTTGCCCCCAGTAACCATATAGATAAAGCAAAAGTTACCTTTGACCTATTTGCCTCTGACTGGTCCTAATCCCCTTTCCAGGATCAACTACCATGAGCAGTGAGGTGCTGCTAGGTCTATTTGTATGATTTTACAAATATGCACACATCCAAAATATATTGTTGACATGTGTGGTTTTTAAAAATGGGTGAAACAGCATACTTTTTCCCAACTGAAAAGTGAAAGTGTTAGTAACTCAGTCATGTCCAACTCTTTGGGACCCCATGGACTGTAGCCCAACCAGGCTCCTCTGTCCATGGAATTCTCCAGGCAAGATTACTGGAATGGGTTGCCATTTCCTTCTCCAGAGGATCTTCCTGACCCAGGGACTGAACCCGAGTCTCCCACACTTTACTGACTGAGCAACCAGGGAAGCTGAAAACGGAAAACCAGGTAAGGGGGCCACCCAGATTAGCTTTTCTCATTTAACAATATGGCTTTGAGAACTTTTCATATCGGTAGACTTATCAACCTCATTTTAAAGTGTTGTATAGTAGTCTATAATGTGTTTAACCATTTCTCCATTAATGAACAGGCTCTAAATTACTATTGTTTTTATTAGAGAAACAATAAATGCAAAGGTCTTTTTTTTTTTTGGCTGCTCCTCTCAGTATGAAAGCAAAAGTCGCTCAGTTGTGTCTGAGTCTTTGCGACCCCATGGAATTCCATGAAATTCATGAACAGTCCATGAAATTCTCCAGGCCAGAATACAGGAGTGGGTAGCTGTTCCCTTCTCCAGGGGATCTTCCCAACCCAGGGATCGAACCCAGGTCTCCTGAACTGCAGGCAGATTCTTTACCAGCTGAGCCTCCAGGGAAGCCCATGGATCTTAGTTCCCCAGCCAGGCATTGAACCTGTGACCCCTGCAGTGGAAACATGGAGTCCTAACCACTGGACCACCAGGGAATTCCTGCAATGGTCACCTTTATGGTGGTGAAGTAGCATCATTTTCAGAGAGGAAGATGGCATGTCTATCAGAAACTGGGAAATCAAATAAGTTGTTCACATTGTATGGCTGAGGGCCACTGCTGATGCCTGTCTTGATTGTTTCCAGCCCTCTCTCAGAGATACACCATCCCATATCCTCCCTCCCTATATGCTCAAAATCAGTCTGACAAACATTTCTTTGCTAGAATAGTTAGGCTTTTTGCTTTGAGGATAGTTAGGCTTTTCAGGGACTTGAAACTGGAGCGGAGGATGAATAGACAGGAAATTATTTCCCTAAAGTTCAAGAGAGACAAAGCCTCCAGCCAGAACAGTGGTGTGATTCCAGTTTGGAAAATTCACTGGGATTCTTTACATCCTCGCTCCAGTCCACCAGGTGTACGAAATTCTCATTTTGCTTCTGACTGCTCTTTGATGTCCTGAGCCAGGCCTGTCTTCTCCTCTCTTTTCTGCTCAAATTCTTTGTCACTTTAATTCCTTCCAAGGTATTTAATTAACGTAATCCTTACACGTTAATGACATTGCCCAACAGTCCTCTATACCTTCATAAGAAGATATATACTTTAAAGGTGTGTTAAATTGATGATTCTGTATTCTCTCCATCCATCTGTCCATTATTCAACAACCTTTTAATGAATATAGACCATGTACCAGGCTCTGGGTTTTAGCCTGGAGATGCAAAAATGAAATAAAGAATTTCACATATTGTGCAGGGGGACAGTAATCTTTGGAGTGATACGGGAGGAGTGTGTTATGAAAGGGAGCCATTTCAAGGTTCTGTCCAACACAGGGTTTAAAGATAGCCCTAAATAAAAACTGAGTAGAGAGGCAAAAGTTCATTTAAAGGTGTTCTAAATGGAGAAGGCAATGGCAACCCACTCCAGTACTCTTGCCTGGAAAATCCCGTGGACGGAGGGGCCTGGTGGGCTGCAGTCCATGGGGTCGCTAGGAGTCAGACACGACTGAGCGACTTCACTTTCACTCTTCACTTTCATGCATTGGAGAAGGAAATGGCAGCCCACTCCAGTGTTCTTGCCTGGAGAATCCCAGGGACGGGGGAGCCTGGTGGGCTGCCATCTATGGGGTTGCACAGAGTTGGACATGACTGAAGTGACTTAGCAGCAAAATGGACCATACACTCATACACCCTACTCGTTGTTCCTGGGATTTTCCCTCTCTCCTTTTTGTCCCCTTTCCTATCCTGGTTTTGGAGGTTCCTTTGCCTGTGCTCTCTCCACAACACGGCTGCCTCTCACCTCAGGCAAGAACAAATTTGGGACATCAGAGACAGACAGTCCAGAGCCCACAGTGTAACACATCATGTGATGAAATATTAAATCTCACTTTTGACATGGATTTCCATGCAAAGCAGATACTGTTTGAGTATGGGATTGGTAATTTCTTCCTCCCCACCAAAGCAGTTAATGAATCATTTGCATAATGTTTAATGATAAATGATGCATTGTAGAATTTTACTAATCTAAAATTTTGTTTTGTCTTAGTTTTTTATTTCTAAAATTGAATTTTGTTATTGTCGATTAAAATTAAATTTTGTTATTGAAGTATAGTCAATTTACAATGTTGTATTAGTTTCAGTTATATAGCAAAGTGATTCATATAGATTATTACAAAATACTGAGTATAGTTCCCAGCCTAAAATATTTTTATAACAGTTTTCTGCTTCCTCCCCTCCCCAAGTTGACCAGACCAGCCTGGCATTGATCCAGAAAGGATTTTAAATTAGTGAGTCATTAGGCTGTATAAAAAGAGCTTACCCAGTGTAAAGGTACCCTCTTCCATGAAACAAAAAGGCTTCAATGACCACAGTTCATTTAAAGTGAAGATTAAACATTGTAACCAGAACAGTGCCCTAATTCAGCAAATTTTATTTATGTCCAAATGCAGTGCTATTGGCAATGAAGAGCAATTCGAGAAGTCATAACCCAAGACAATTATTGTGAGGGCCTTTAGAGTTCCCTATAAATTTCCCTTGGTGACCTCAGAGCGAATGCTCAACCACAGAGTCAAATATTTGTATTAGGTGTTCCTGTGTTTAACATACTAATTAAAAAGATAAAATTCTTTGATTCCATCTCAAATCATTTTACTTCTAATCTCTTTTCTGGAAAAGCCTGCTGGATAAATGGAACTAAGAGTATGCTTTCTAAAAAGAGGCTTTATCATGTTGTAATAAATCCAAGGACTGGGGACATTAAGGTACCTGAAGTGCTCTTAATGAGTCTATGGTGGGGAACATCCTCCGGGGTTTGTTTCAGGGACCTTTACCTTGAAGGTTATAAATCCTCTGAGAAGTGACTGTAATGGGGGAAAGCTTTACCAGAGGAAACAGTTCAAACACAGCTAAATGCCCGGCCAGAGGGGCAGGTTTAAGGACAGGTGAGGAAGCCATGACACTTTGAGGCATTAACTTGAAACACTTGTCTTTGGAGAGGTCACCTGACTGACTCTGAAATCTACTCAGAAGAGACTAAAATGCCATTTGGAAATCTCTTTCTTGACCCTATAATAATGTATTTCTCTTCCCTTTTTTCCTGTTTATATTTTGGGGAATGAAGGACTGTAGAGAGCTCCTATCCAAAGTATAGTCTGAGGACTACCTACCTGGATCAGAATCATCCCAAGAGAATTATTAAGAATGAGCACTCCTAGGCATCGCCTCATTCCTACTCAACCAGAAATATTCTTGGTGGTAGAGATGGTGGCAGTAATGGTGGGGTGGGAGGTTTGAAAGGCTTGGATTCTGATTGTTTTTTGTTTAAAAATTTAAATATTTATTAATCTATTTAAAAATAACAACAATAATGCCATTACATGTTAACATATGTATCTCATGAAAAATAAATACATTTCCAAAATAACAGATAATTTAGTAAGAAGAACCCTATGAACAGTATGAAAAGGCAGAAAGATATGACACCAGAAGATGAGCTCCCTGGGTTGGTAAGGGTCCAGGATGCTAATGGGGAAGAGCAGAGATAGCTTCAGAAAGAATGAGGAGGCTGGGCCAAGTGGAAATGATGCTCAGTTGAGGATGTGTCTGGTGGTGAGAGTGAAGTCCAATGTTGTAAAGAACAACATTGCATAGGAACCTGGAATGTTAGGTCCATCAGTTCAGTTTAGCCGCTCAGTCATGTCTGACTCTTTGCAACCCCATGGACTGTAGCACGCTAGGCTTCCCTGTCCATCACCAACTCCCAGAGCTTGCTCAAACTCATGTCCACCAAGTTGGTGATGCCATCCAACCATCTCACCCTCTGTCGTCCCCTTCTCCTCCTGCCTTCAATCTTTCCCAGATCAGGGTCTTTTCCAATGAGTCAGCTCTTCGCATTAGGTGGCCAAAGTATTGGAGCTTCAGCTTCAGCATTAGTCCTTCCAATGAATATTCAGGACTGATTTCCTTTAGGATTGACTGGTTTTATCTCCTTACAGTCCAAGGAACTCTCAAGAGTCTTCTCCAACGCCACAGTTCAAAAGAATCAATTCTCTGGTTCTCAGTTTTCTTTATGGTCCAGCTCTCACATCCATACATGACTCAAGGTCCATAATCAACGTAAATTCGACATGGTCAAGCAGGATATGGCAAGAGTGAACATTGACATTTTAGGAATTGGTGATCTAAAATGGATGGGAATAGGCCAATTTAATTCAGATGACCATTATATCTACTACTATGGGCAAGAATCCCTTAGAAGAAATGGAGTAGCCCTCATAGTCAACAAGAGTCCAAAATGCAGTACTTGGATGCAATCTCAAAAAAACAGCAGAATAATCTCAGTTTGTTTCCAAGGAAAACCACTCAACATCACAGTAATCCAAGTTTATGCCCCAACCACGAATGCTGAAGAAGCTGAAGTTGAATGATTCTATGAAGGCCTACAAGACCTTCTAGAACTAACACCAAAAAAAGATGTCCTTTTCATCATATGAGGATTGGAATGCAAAAGAAGGAAGTCAAGATACCTGGAGTAACAGGCAAGTTTGGCTGTGGAGTACAAAATGAATCAGGGCAAAGGCTAACAGAGTTTTGCCAAAAGAAAAAACTGGTCATAGCAAATATTCTCTTCCAACAACCCAAGAGATGACTGTACACATGGACATCCCCAGATGGTCAATATTGAAATCAGATTGATTATATTCTTTGCAGCCAAAGATGGAGAAGCTCTATAGAGTCAGCAAAAACAAGACCAGATGCTGACTGTGGCTCAGATTATCGGTTCTTTATTACAAAATTAAGGCTTAAAAGATAACACCACCCTTATGGCAGAAAGTGAAGAGGAACTCAAAAGCCTCTTGATGAAAGTGAAAGAGGAGAGTGAAAAAGTTGGCTTAAAGCTCAACATTCAGAAAACTAAGATCATGGCATCCGGTCCCATCACTTTATGGCAAATAGATGGGGAAACAGTGGAAACAGTGGCTCACTTTATTTTTCTGGGCTCCAACATCACTGCAGATGGTGATTGCAGCCATGAAATTAAAAGGTGCTTGCTCCTTGGAAGGAAAGTTATGACCAACCTAGACTGCATATTAAAAAGCAGAGACATTACTTTGCCAACAAAGATCCATCTAGTCAAGGCTATGGTTTTTCTAGTAGTCATGTATGGATGTGAGAGTTGGACTATAAAGAAAGCTGAGTGCAGAAGAATTGATGTTTTTGAACTGTGGTGTTGGAAAAGACTGTTGAGAGTCCCTTGGACTACAAGGAGATCCAACCAGTCCATCCTAAAGGAGATCAGTCCTGGGTGTTCACTGGAGGGCCTGATGTTGAAGCTGAAACTCCAATACTTTGGCCACCTGATGCAGAGAGCTGACTCATCAGGAAAAGCATCAGGAAAAGACCCTGATGCTGGGAGGGATTAGGGGCAGGAGGAGAAGGGGACGACAGAGGATGAGATGGCTGGATGGCATCACCGACACAATGGACACGGGTTTGGGTGGACTCCGGGAGTTGGTGATGGACAGGGAGGCCCGGCGTGCTGCAGTTCATGGGGTTGCAAAGAGTCGGACACGACTGAGTGACTGAGCTGAACTGAACTGAAGGCTTAAAAAAAAAATTCAGGCTTAAATTGAAGAAAGTAGGGAAAACCGCTAGACCATTCAGATTTACCTAAATCAAGTCCCTTATGATTTGATTTGATCCACAGTGGAGGTGACAAATAGATTTAAGGGATTAGATCTGGTAGACAGAGTGCCTGAAAAACTATGGATGGAGGTTCCTTACATTGTACAGGAGGTGGTGACCAAAACCATCACAAAGACAAAGAAATGCAAGAAAGCAAAGTGGTTGTCTAAGGAGGCCTTACAAATAACTGAGAGAAGCAAAAGGCAAAGGAGAAAGGGAAAGATATACCCAACTGAATGCAGAGTTCCAGATAATAGCAAGGAGAGGTAACAAAACCTTCTTAAATGAACAATGCAAATAAATAGAGGAAAGCAATAGAATGGCAGACTAGAAATCTCTTCAAGAAAATTGAAGATCCTAAGGGAATATTTCATGGAAAGATGGGCACAATAAAGGACAGAAACGACAAGGACCTAAAAAAGCGGAGATTAAGAAGAGGTGGCAAGAATACACAGAAGAACTATACAAAAAAGGTCTTAGTGACCTGGATAACCATGATGGTGTGGTTACTCACCTAGAGCCAGACATCCGGGAGTGTGAAGACAAAGTGGGCCTTAGAAAGCTTTACTACGAACAAAGCTAGTGGAGGTGATAGAATTCCACCTGAGCTCTTTCAAATCCTAAAAGATGATGCTGTTAAAGTGCTGCCCTCAATATGTCAGCAAATTTGGAAAACTCAGCAGTGGCCACAGGACTGGAAAAGGTCTGTTTTCATTCCAATCCCAAAGATAGACAGTGCCAAAGAATGTTCAAACTGCTGTACAATTGTGCTCATTTCACATGCTAGCAAGGTAATGCTCAAAATCCTTCAAGCTAGGCTTCAGCAGTATATGAACTGAGAACTTCCAGATGTACAAGCTGGATTTAGAAAAGACAAAGGAACCAGAGGTCAAATTGCCAACATCCGCTGGATCATAGAAAAAGCAAGGGAGTTCCAGAAAAACATCTACTTCTAATTCATTGACTATGCTGAAGCCTTTGACTGTGTGAATCACAGCAAACTGTGGAAAATTCTTAAAGAGAAAGGAATACCCGATCACCTTACCTAAAACCTGTATGCAGGTCAAGAAGGAACAATTAGAACTGGACATGGTACAATGGATTGGTTCAAAATTGGGAAAGGAGTATATCAAGGCTGTATATTGTCACCCTGCTTATTTAACTTATATGCAGAGTACATTATGCAAAATGTTGGGCTGGATGAATCACAAGCTGTAATCAAGATTGTTGGGAGGATATCAACAATCTCAGATATGCACAATATGCCACTTTAATAGCAGAAAGTGAAGAGAGACTAAAGAGCCTCTTGATGAGGGTGACAAGAGGAGCGTGAAAAAGCTGGCTCAGCAGTCAAAAATCTAAGATCTTGGCATCCAGTCCCATCACTTCATGGCAAATAGATGAGGGATAAGTGGAAACAGTGATGGATTTTATTTTCTTGGGCTCCAAAATCACTTCAGATGGTGACAGAAACCATGAAATTAAAAGATGCTTGCTCCTTGGGAGAAAAGTTATGATAAACCTAGACAGCATATTAAAAGTCAAGAGACATCATTTTGCCAACAAAGGTCTGTAGAGTCAAAGCTATTATTTTTCCAGTAGTCATGTATGGATGCAAGAGTTGGACCATAAAGAAGGCTGAGCACCGAAGATTTGATGCTTTTGAACTGTGGTGCTGGAGAAGATTCTTGAGAGTCCCTTGGGCAGCAAGATCAAAGCAGTCAGTCCTAAAGGGAATCAAGCCTGAATATTCATTGGAAGAACTGATCTGAAGCTGAAGCTCTAATACTTTGACCACCTGATTGGACCCTGATGCTGGGAAAGATTGAGAGCAGGAGGAAAGGAAGATGAGATGGTTGGATGGCATCACCCACTCAATTGACAGAAGTTTGAGCAAACTCCAAGAGATAGTGAAGGACACGGAAGCCTTGCGTGCTGTGGTCCATGGGGTTGCAAAGAGTCAGACATGATCTAGTGACTGAACAATACAGAGTCCCTGGGGACCTAACCACTTCCAGCTGCCTTGGAACCAAGAACATGGCATTTGTGTTACCATCAGTGGAGGACAAGAGACCCTGTTATGCTTTTATTCTGTTGATTCTGCCTTCACCCTTCAGCAGGAACCAGCATGAAGGTAGCTTCCTTTAACCCAGAGGATTACATTAGAATTGAACACTATTGTCAATTTTTTCCTTTAAATGAGTGTTTCATTATTATTCAACATTTATTTTTAACACCTTAGCCTTAAAAATATTTGTATTTTTGAGTTAGTGTATTTTTTCATTCTGATTTATAGTTCTCTTTACTTTTCACTAATTTTACCTACTTTACCTTTGATATGATTTTATGTCTGAGATTTTGGTTCTTAATTTGGTCTCTTCTTTGCTATTTTAACTTACACTCATTTTGTATGTTTATTCTTATAATTTTATTTCCTTTGCTTATATTTTTAAAAATCTATTGTCTTTTTGTTTTAATGTTACTAATGTTTTCTTATCCACTTTTAAGTTTTATTGTTACTTTAGCTTGTCAATAATTAAGCTTCTTGACTCTTGTGGTATCAGTTTGTTCCATTTTTAAACATTTAAGTTCACCCTTAAACTTTTTTATTTAACTTTTTCCATATTAACTTGTTTTACTGTAGTAATAAATATGTCATGATTTTCTCCTTTTGATTTTTGGGTTTCTGGTACTATTTCTTATTTTTGTTTTTATTATGCTTGCTTTTTGTTTCCTATTCATAACTTTTGAATTGATTTTTATACACTGTTCTTTGTCTATTTGTTTTAATGGTAAATAACAAGTGTGGCCACAGATGAGGGTACTTGGACTGGATGCTGGGGGGTGTGGAGGGGGAGGAGTCTACAGTTTCTGTAACAGATAAAAGGTACTGGAACTGAATGATAAAGATGGAGCATTTTTCTGAAGGATCCATTTTATTCAAAGTTCAGGGATGAAAAAAAATCGAGATCCTTGAAGATCTTTGGAGGAAAATTGTTAATACATGCACTGGAAATGTGCTGTCAATTTTAAAAAATTCACTCTGAGTTTCAAAAATTGATAGATTCAGTATAGCAATATCTCAACTATAAGCCAATGAGAGAAGGAGAAGCCTCCAGATAACATTTTTGTCAATTATGTAAACCCAAAGGTTGCTTCTTTAGCCTCCTTAAATTCCTTCTTTAAAAAGCCCCCTCCTTCATTCAGCCTGCCTTTAACATGCCCTTAAGTTTCCTCCTGATTTGCTAAT
Source organism: Bos grunniens (assembly GCF_055505025.1). Lineage (NCBI taxonomy): Eukaryota > Metazoa > Chordata > Mammalia > Artiodactyla > Bovidae > Bos > Bos grunniens. The sequence continues at coordinate 14,540,917 of NC_141190.1, forward strand.
TCTCTATCCAGCCATCACCTTCGTCCCCTGAAGACCTAGCTTCCCCTGCTGGGCCCAACTCATAGACAAAAGGGGTCACAGAACATTGAACGTTCCTTCTGTTTTGTGTCACACTCAGTGCAGCAAGGGACTGTGTTGTATCCATGTGTTTCTTAAAGGTGCAGCACATGCCTGGTGCACTGTGAGTGGTCAATGAGTGCTCAACGAAGGAATGGGTAGATGGACAGATGCTCAGCACTGAAGGTCACCACTGATCTCCTGACTGCCTGATCTCATTACTGCAAATCTTTCTACAGTGTAACCTTCTCAACTTTCTACCCTCTACCTCTTATCCCTTCCTCGAATGTATTTTCTCCTTTGGCTCTCAAAACTGAATGCAATTCTGATGTAACCACAACCCTTCCAAACACTTATTTCTATACCCTATACTACTTCTTATTCCTTTTCCTGGAGATAATTGTGGACATCTCAAGGCTCAGACATGAGACTCATTTCTTTATTTTCTGCCTAGTTCTACCTGAATAATTGTCACAGCTTCAACCCTCACCATCATGCTGATAACCCCCAAATCTGTAGCCCTGACCTCTCACCTGAGCTCTTACCCCTTATCTTTGTGTGCCTACCACTGGAGACTCCTGCCTGGATTTCTCACTACTAAATATCCCAATCTCCTCAGATTCCTCTCTATGAAGGAAGTGTGTGTGTGTGTGTGTGTGTGTAAGTATGGTGTGGTGTGTATTTTACTTGCTCTCGGTACCACTGCAAACAGTAATGATAATAATAGCTACCATATTTTGATTATCTACTACATGTCAGGCACTTTATATTTGTCAGCTCATCTAATCTTCACAACTACCCTACAAAGTAGAAATTAACTGCATTTTTAGAGGTGAGGAAACTGAGACTCAGAGAATTTTAACAATCTGTCCCAAATCACAAAGCTAGTATGTGGGATTCAAAAATCAAGGTGTTCTAGCTCTAGAACTCATGTTCTTTCTGCTGTTTCACCCAACTAACACATTGAAAATTTATAGCTAGATACATGTGTACATACCTACATATATATACTATATACATATAGGTTGAAAGGTGGGGGACATCAGTGATCTCTGAGTCTTTGGAGTTTGGCATGGTTAATTGCCTCTGTTGACAATGTTTGCCCTAGGTGGTGATTAAGCATAGACGCTTTGGACTCAGGCAGATTCAATTCCATTTCAATGCCATTATTACATGAAGGGGCAGAGTATTTGACCTTTTTGAGCCACAGTTTATTCCTCTGTGAAATGAGGACATTAATACCTACCTCCCAGGAGTATTGGGAAGAATAAATGAAAGAATGTATGTCAAGAACCAACTGAACTACCCATCAACTAATGAACAGGTAAATAAAATGTCATAAATCCACCCAATGGAATACTATTTGGCAATAAAAACAATGAACTTCTCATATTCTCTGCAACAGGGATGAACCTTGAAAACATCAGGCTAAGTGAAAGAAGTCAGTCATAAAACACCACATGTAGTATGATCCATATACATGAAATGTCCAGAACAGACAAATCTATAGAAAGAGAATGTAGATTAGTGGTTGCCAAGGGCTGGATTTGGGATGGGAGTGAGGGGTGACAGTATAAGAGAAATGGGGAGTGACCACAAATAGGAACCATGTTTCTTTTGGGGGTGACGTGTATTTTCTAAAATTGATTTTGCTGTTGGTTGCACAACTCTGTGGATACACTAAAAACCATTAAATCATACACTTTAAATTGGTGGGTTATATGCTATGTGAACTTTATCTCAATAAAGATGTTTTAGGGAATTCCCTGACTGTCCAGTTTTTAGGACTTGGCAATTTCACTGTGGTGGCGTGGCCTGAGTTCAATTTCTGGTCAGGGAGCTAAGTTCCCACAAACCTAGAGGGATGGCCAAAAAAAAAAAAAAAAGATGTTTTAAAAAAATGTATGTTACACACTTAGCACATAATTGGTGCTCAGTGAGTTCTCATTGTTCTAACATTCTCCTTGCCTGGTTTGTCTCCAGCAATCAATAGTGAACATTTGTTCCTATTTGCAGTGCCATGGCTTAAGTGCATACCTACCCTCCCCCACTCCTTCTTAAACACTTGGTAGACTTTCGTTGTCTCCTTTTTGAGGTCCTTGAGGATTGGGGGGCAGTCTGCCTGCTGCTCCTTATGCCTGACGTCTGTCTTGGCCTGGGCTGTCCTGTGTATGCTTCTCCTTCACTGTGACTCTCAAAATCACCTTCCTGGGCTACTTTTCAGACCTTTCCCCTCTCCTCCTTATTCAACAAACATGAAGTAGGAAGCGACCCTAAGCAGGGTACTGCTAGGCGCTGTGGATAATGCAAGGCGGTTAAAGACTTGCAAAGAGCTCTTTGATTATGCTTGGGGAAATGGCATATATATATAAAAACACAACTAAGCTGAGGACACAAGTTTGTAGAGTGTCAATTGTGTAATTCTCACGGAGGTGCTATGGGAGTTTAAAGAAGTGAGAGATCATTGGTTAGGGGGCTCTTCAAAAAGCAGTTGGTTTTTGACTGATGGGTGAGCTTCCTACTGGAAGAGAGAATGGGGCGGGTGTGTAAGCAAAGGCATAGATAGAGGTCTCCCTTCTTCCTTCCTTACACATGTATTAAGCATATACTATATATGCTGGCCTCTGGAGTTGTAAAGAAAGAGTGAGTCCTGTCCACGCAGCTTACAGATGTGGGGAAGCTGGACACACAAAGGAATAAAGAAAAATCCATGAATATAGTGGAGCAAGTGAGAGAGGTGTCTGCAGGAGTCTGCAAAGGCAGGGCAGGAGAGCTGACATTTGGGTGTTCAGGGTGAAGAGGTGAGGAAGCAGGGTGCAGTGAAAGCAAAGGCTGGGGCATGATGGCTGGGATCAAAGGCTGGGGCTGTGGCTGTGAAGGTGTGTTGGGGTTTCATCGTAAGGGTTTTGTGTCCTGCGTTAAGTAATTTATGTTTCATTCTGAAGTAATCAAAGGTGGTGGGGGGCGGGGAACACTTTCTACTGCTCCCAGGCAAAACTGTCTAATCACAGTTGTCTTTCTGCTTTCTTCTTGAACTTTACCCTTCTTCCAACACTTCCTGCAGCTGGCCTCCTTCTTGCTTTCATTAAATGCCGAATGTTGTAGAAGTCATCTTTTCTTGAAGTCTTGCATATGGGTCCCCAGGAAGACCCTACTTCTCTTACCCTTTCCCATCTTGCACACATCTTACTGGAGGGCGGGGAGGGAAGCTTGAATAGGAGTTCTCCCCTCGCCCATCAGAGATCAAAATAATGCTGATCCCATGGATTTTTACCCGTGGTCAAACGCAACATGTATATTGCCTGACTTCTCACATTTTAGTTGGATTAAAACACTTTATTTTTAATATTTATTAAACTTTTTTTCTCTGCCTTGGGTCTTAGCTGTGGCATGCAGGATCTTCACTGGGGCACTCGGGCTTCTGTCTAGTTGCGGCAGACTGATTTAGTTGCCCCCTTGCACGTGAGATCTTAAATCAGACCCATGTCTCCTAATTGCAAGGCAGATTCTTAACCACTGGAACTCCAGAGAAGTCTCTGATTAAAGCATTTTAAAATGCGGGTCCCAACCTTCCAACACATAAGCCCTTATGATGTTCCCAAACTAAATTAATACACTATCCATGGAATTCTTTTACATACTGGAAGATTTGGGTCATCTTTCTAAAACCATAAATCCACTTGCAGATCACTGAAGGATTAGTAGAAATACATATAACATATTCAAATATACCTAAGTACTTTTAAACATAGCACTATACAGAAAACTTTCTACAATATACAAGTAAGAGGAGATTGTAGTTTCCAAACAAAATAAAAGGGCAAATCTGTTGACTGAATTCATACTCATTTATCATAGGTCCCTGTACTGTATTAATATCTTTAACTGGCCAGTCAATCATAAAAAAATTAAATCCTCAGTAAATCTTATCAGGACCACAAAAATAATGGGATTTCTGTTTACAAGGTGTCGTTGTGTTCAGAGTCTTTGATAATGACTGCAGACAGTCAATAAACACTGAGACATTTCCATGGTCTGTAGGAGCCTAACTAAACTATCTAATCTTTCAAAAGACAGTCAACACAATGAACTCTAAACCTAATCCCCTCAAATACTGGAGAGACAGTTTAGTGCTTTAAATACTCCTCAACCCCAAACTCCACACTAAAAAGAACCATTAAAGGCTTTTTCTTAAACTCACAGAAGTGGGACATTCTGATTTTAGTTCCATTCTCTGATGGCAAATCTTTACCTTATAATCTAAGTTCAACCTTTTATAGGATCTGGGATTTGTGAAGGGTGGCAAGTGTTGTAAGTATTGTAGGACTCGACTTAAAAGGAGAAAAGGAGTAGCATTTGGTGATTAAACTTTTCCAATGACTTTAAAAAAGTTTCAAGAAAGAAAAACACAATACTTGCTGGTTTTGTTATAATCAAGTAAACTCACATTTACCCAGAACTCCTGTTCCTGGTCCCATATTTGGTCCTGGGGGATTTTTTTAAAAAGAAATTGAAAAAAAAAAAAAAAGCTATTGATTAATGATTTCTTTTTTTCTAGGCCTGTATTGCTCAGTAAACAAGGTTTAAGAATTCTAAACTCCCGACAAGAGACTTGTATAAGGGAAGTTGAAGATGCCTAACTATGGAGTCATCAATTTAGATACTAAGAGAAACCTTGGTTTTCAGTGGCTGGCAGGGAAAGAGAAAGGAGAATTTCAGCAGCACTGGTGTAAATGCTCTTTTGATTCCACAATGTTTTTGTGAAGTTAGCCAGTGATATGAAGATGCTTGGGAATACATTTGTCATACGCTGGCTGGAAAAAGTGGGTCCTGGCATCCCACTCGGAAAGAATGAATCTCTTGAGAAGTTTGATTTGGGGCTTTTTTTTCTTTCATTTCTTGCACAGTCCATCGTTCTTCGTTGCTCTTGTTTAAAGAGCCTGGCTGGAGAGGTACTGATGGATCGTTCCCTTCCATACCCGAGGCAAGAGTGGGGCTGGAGCAAGAGCAGGCTTGCTGCTTGTGTAACAGTCTTAATGAGATTCCAAACACATGTGGCTTTTAGCCTTAAAAACTGATGAATGTAAGAGACTGCCTACTCTTACAAGGCAACCAAGGCTAATGCAGTGGTTGATTTTCACTGCTCATCTTAATTAAACTACAAGCAACATCTTAAACAATCATTCCCTTCTCAAATAAATATCACCATCACAGGGCTTCACACTACACTCATGGTTTCCCATTTACTTCATTGTTTCTCATTCTCTTTGCCTGATTCTTTCCGTTTCCTAGATCACTGAATGTTGGAGATCTCTTGATCTCCAGTGTTGATCATTCTGTGTTGAAGTGCCCAGGGATTCTGTCCTAGGATCTCTTCTGTTTTCCATCTACACTTATTGCCTTGATGATCTCATCTAATCTCAGGGCTTTAAATACTCCCTGTATCTAGGTGGAGCTAGCAGTAAAGAACTGGCCTGCTAATGCAGGAGATGCAGGTTTGATCCCCCGATCGGGAAGATTCCCTGGAGGATGGCATGGCAACCCACTCCAGTATTCTTGCCTGGGAAATCCCAAGGACAGAGGAGCCTGGCAGGCTACAGTCCACAGGGTTGCAAACAGTCAGACACGACTGAAGCAATTTAGCACTCACATATATTGATTAGGCTGCAGTCCATGGGGTTGCTAAGAGTCGGACACGACTGAGCGACTTCACTTTCACTTTTCACTTTCATGCATTGGAGAAGGAAATGGCAACCCACTCTAGTGTTCTTGTCTGGAGAATCCCAGGGACGGGGGAGCCTGGTGGGCTGCCGTCTATGGGGTCACATAGAGTCAGACACGACTGAAGTGACTTAGCAGCAGCAGCAGCAGCAGCAGCAGCAGCAGCAGCAGTCTATACTATACTTCCCTGTGCTCCAGGTCATATGCCCAACTTCCAGCTTAACATCTCCACTAGGATGTCTAATAAATATCTGAGCATCTGATCTGCTACTGCCATCAGGAAACTGCTCCTCCCAGACTGTTCCCCTTCTCTGCTGCTGCTGCTGCTAAGTCACTTCAGTCATGTCCGACTCTGTGACCCCACAGACGGCAGCGCACCAGGCTCCCCTGTCCCTGGGATTCTCCAGGCAAGAACACTGAAGTGGGTTGCCATTTCCTTCTCCAATGAATGAAAGTGAAAAGTAAAAGGAAGTCGCTCAGTCGTGTCTGACTCTTCGCGACTCCATGGACTGCAGCCCACCAGGCTCCTCCATCCATGGGATTTTCCAGGCAACAGTACTGGAGTGGGGTGCCGTTGCCTTCTCCAGTTCCCCTTCTCAGTAAGTGCCAATTCCATTTTCCTAGATGCTTAAATAAAAATAGTCCTGGCATCACCCTTGACTCCCTTTTTATCTAATATGTCACATTCTAATCCATTAGCAAATCCCATGTTCTACCTTCAGATGGATTCAAAATCTGACCACTTCTCCCATCTCCCTACTACTTTGCTGGTTCAAACCAGCTTTTAGTTGATCCTGCTGCTTCTATTGTATCTAGTAAGTAGCAAAGCAGAGATTCAAACTCAACTGTTCTTTCATTTTGAAGACCTTGATCTTTTTGCCTGGGCTCTACTGTCCCTCTGCCTGGTTGCCTTTGGTGGCTGCTAATGTAGATACTTCCTCTCTCCATTCTCATTCTTTCCATTCTAATGGAATCATAACTACCTTCAAAATGGCCCTGTGAGCAAATATCTTTTGTTCTGTCTTTCCCAACCTCATGCAGATAAGTGCACACACCAGCCCTGGACTGTCCTAGTCCTTCTCTGGACTCATTTACACAAGAGAACAAAGGCCACTTGTAGGCTCTTTTTCTGTGACTTGAAACAACATAATTTCTACCAATTCACCCTGTCATAAGTGGCAGCCACATATTTCTTCTGTATCTTTTACAGAACCTAGCACTGTGCTCTTGCCTGGAGAATCCCACGGACGGAGGAGCCTGGTGGGCTGCAGTCGATGGGGTCGATACGAGTCAGACGACTGAGCGACTTCCCTTTCACTTTTCACTTTCATGCATTGGAGAAGGAAATGGCAACCCACTCCAGTGTTCTTGCCTGGAGAATCCCAGGGACGGGGGAGCCTGGTGGGCTGCCGTCTATGGGGTTGCACAGAGTCGGACACGACTGAAGCGACTTCTCAGCAGCAGCACAGTGCTAAGCACAAAACTGGCCCTCAGTAAATGACAGTGATTGACTGCTTATGATAAAGAAAAATTTCTCCAAGTTTTAACTAACACATTCCTACCACTATCAGTAATGACATGATTAAAGCTTTGGAATTGACTTGTACCTCTGGCACTTCTGAGGGAATTTTTTCTGTGTTGAAATATATATGAAAAGTGAAAGTCACACAGTTGTGTCTGATTCTTTGCGATCTCATGGACTATATAGCCCGCCAGGCTCCTCTGTCCATAGAAATCTCCAGGTAAGAGTACTGGAGTGGGTTGCCATTTCCTTCTCCAGGGAACTATATAGGTTGGTCTTAAAATGAGTGAGAATTTTCTAGGTAAGAATACTGGAGTGGGTTGTCATTTCCTTCTCCAGGGAATCTTCCTGACCCAGGAATTGAACCCAAGTCTTCTGCGTCTCCTGCACTGGCAAGTGGATTCTTTACCACTGAGCCACCTAGGAAGCCTAAGTAATATGACAGACTTATACTATACAGTATAGGGCTTAAATTAATAATATAATTTGCATAAATTACAAGGTATGGCTTATGAGACTGAGTCCATAAGTTTTCCCTAAGTTCCATTACTTTAAGATTCTAAATAAAGATTAAAATATTGTTAGCAATAAATAAATAAAATACTGTTAGCATTCTCAATGCCTTCCTCTGAAACATCATTTCAAGATAAATTTCTGTATAACACAAACTTTGGATCTTTAAAAAGATTATGACATTACAAAATCTACTATAAGAAAAGCAGTACTAATCTTGCATTGTGTTGGAATGTTACTGCTGAGGTGCTGGTTGGTGTTGTTCAGTCGCTAAGTCACGTCTGACTCTTTGTGACCCCATGGACTGCAGCATGCCAGGCTTCTCTGTCCTTCACTATCTCCTGGAGGTTGCTCAAATTCATGTCCTTTGAGTCAGTGATGCTATCTAACCATCTCACCCTCTGCCGCCCTCTGAGACGTTGGTCGGCTTATAAATGCCTTAAAAGAAAACAATTTATAGTCTTGCTCTTTCCTGTTATTGAAAGGTCTTAAACCTCCAAATCACAATCCACCTCCAAGGCCTCTGAGGCCTGAATTCCAGGCCTCATTAAGCAGAGAAATAAACTGTTGAATATTACTCACAAGTGTGCAAAATCGGTTGGGAAGCGGTTTGTTCCGTGCTGAGTCCATCTTAGGATTCAGGCCATGGGCTGGAACAGTATTCGTTCTATGGTGAATTCTGATTGGTCATCTCTAAGATAAATTCTGATTGGTGGAAAGAGCATGCTTCTTCAAGTGCTGTCTCTTACCACTGAGTGCTTGTCTCTTACAAGTCTCTGGGCAGGTCTTAGAGTCTACATTTTATTATTATTATTTAATCTACAGATGGAAATAATATCCAAAATAGCTATTCCATAGAGCTGTTGAGATGGTAAAATGAAGGAATATTGTGAAAGGGCCTAGTTCATAGTAGTCACTCAATTAATATTTGTTCATTCATCTTGATAATATATTACATTTTATAAATGCTTTAGAATTTTTGAAATGCTTTCACACACTGTACAGGTTATTGTCAAAATACCAAGCACCGATTAACACTTCCTCTAAGAGCATTTGGATGGCTGTACTTTAATTATTTTAGGATGTGACCAGCTTTTGTGGAGTTGAGTTAGTTGGCTTCATTATTCCCCTGCAACATTTCCTCTGCACTCGTTGATTTCCATGGCTACACGATGATTACTTCCTGAGAAACAAAGGAACACATGTGTTGGGAAGTAAAAAGGAAGCATACAGATCACCTACTGAACCACAGCCCTGCAAAACCTGGTATAAATGGAAACTTTTCTTTTTATCATAGTGTGTTTGAAGTGAAGGAATTCACATTAGTCATTCCCTCGGTTTTTGCTCTACAATAGATGTCCTTGTAAGGGGCCAGATAGCGTCAGGCCATATAAACCAAATATACTCCAAAATGTTTTGCAAGGTAGACTGTTTACAACATTAAAATTTCTGAGTGGTGACCAATTCAGAAAAGTGATAGTAGGTAATGGGAAATTTGAAGACAAAGAATTGAGTGTAGGAGGAAATAGCTCACCACTTTAAAACACAATGATTCCTTTTTACTGCATTCATTGATCGATTATTTTAGCAAACATATGTTGAGGATTCTGGGTATGAGGTCCTGTAACTAAGTGCTCTGAGAACTACAAACATGAATAGGACCAAGGGAAATAAGACCAGAGATGGTCTTCAAAGAATTTATAGTTTATATTGGACATAAAATCGGTATGTCTCCTGGGTCCAAATTATGTCCCATATGAAGTACAATCCAAGACCTGGGATGGCTTTGAGAAGGGGGCTATTTATGTTGAGTCTTAGAGAATACTTAAAAAAATTTTTCACCACGTAGACAGATGGAAAGGCATTCCAGACAGAAGAAACAGTATATACAAAGGAACTGAGGTTACCAGGCTCAGAGCTAATGGATCATAGATAGGCAAAGATTGGAGAGCAAGAGTAGGTTGAAAATATCTGTTTCGAGAATATCATTGTTATTAGTAGATGGGTGTGTGATGTATGGAGATTGGCTTACAGTGGGAGGAGAGTGCTGTAGACTGAATGTTTGTGTCCCGTCAGAATTCATATGTTGAAACCTAATCCTCAATGTCATGGGTTTTGGGAAGAGAGTAGATCATGAAAGTGGAGCCTGCAAGAATTTGATTAGCATCCTTACAAAAGAGACTCCAGAGGGCTCCCTCTCCCCCTCCACCATATGAGGACATGGTGAGAAGACAGAGAAGACAGCCATAGTGCACCAGGAAGTAACCTCTTACCAGACCAAAGATAGGCTAGCTTTGATCTTGGACTTCTCAGACGTTAAAACTGGGAGAAATGTTTGTTGTGTAAGCCACATAATCTATGGTATGCTGTTATAGCAGCTCAAATAGGCTAAGATAGAGAAGTTTAGTATGCTCAGTTTGGGACATGCTGAATGTCAAATGCCAGTGAGACACGATATTCTGGTGGAGATGTTATGTAGGTTTTTAGAAGTGAAGTTTGGAACTTAGGAGAGATGTGCAATTGAAGACTTTGGTTTTAGGACTTGTCAACATACAAGCAGAAGATGAACTCTTGGAGTCTGGTGTATGAAGAAAATGTAGTTGATGACAGATTCCTGCGAAACAGCTACATTTAAGGGACAGACTGACAAAAAGAAACCTAAGAAGGAGGCTGAGAAGGAGAAGCCAGGGATATGTGAAGGAAAACTACAAGAAAATGGCAGCTTTCCCCTTTCTTTTCAGTGAAGTCCTTCTTTAGTGGTCATTAGGGAATGTCAAAGTGGAAAAGGAAACAGTAAAATTGCATTTAATCTAGTCCTTTTTATTTTGAGATTCTTTCCTGGGATTTGGGGTTCTTTTTCTAATGTTTTTTTTTTTTTTGACTGTTCCATGTGGCTCACAGAATCTTAGTTTCCTGACCAGGGATTGAACCTGGATCTTCACCAGCGGAAGCTTGGAGTCCTAACCACTGGACTGCCCTGATGCTGGGAATTCTCTTTTTTTCTAATCTTGATTCATTTCTTTATCTCTAAAAATAAACTCCAGGAGCCTAAGATAGACCAAATAGGTGATCAACTCTGGGGTTGCCCACAGAATGGAAGGTTCTAAGATTCAGGTAAACGGGATGGTCCTGGGTTGTGAAGCTTCAATGAGCAAGGAAGACAGTATCATATAGTGGTTATGAGCTCTGGAGGTAGACAATTGTTGTTCAGTCACTAAGTCACGTCAGACTCTTTGCGACCCCATGGACTGCAGCACACCAGGCTTCCCTGTGCTTCACCATCTCCCGGAGTTTGCCCAAACTAATGTCCATTGAGTCAGTGATGCCATTCAACTATCTCATCCTCTATCGCCTCCTTCTCCTCCTGCCCTCAATCTTTCCTAGCATCAGGGTTTTTCCAATGAGTAGCATCAGGTAGCCAAAGTACTGGAGCTTCAGCTTCAGCATCAGTTCTTCCAATGAATATTCAGAGTTGATTTCCTTTAGGATGATTGACTGGTTTGATCTCCTTGTTATCCAAGGGACTCTCAAGAGTCTTCTGCAGCACCACAGTTCAAAAGCATCAATTCTTTAGCACTCAGCCTTCTTTATGGTCCAACTCTCACATCTGTACATTATTACTGGAAAGACCATAGCTTTAACTATATGGACCTTTGTTGGCAAAGTGATAGCTCTGCCTATAATACGCTTTCTAGGTTTTGTCATAGCTTTTCTTCTAAGGAGCAAGTATCTTTTAATTCCATGCCTGCACTCACTGTCTGCAGTGATTTTGGAGCCCAAGAAAATAAAGTCTGTCACTGTTTCCATTTTTCCCTATTTTCCATGAAGTGATGGGACCAGATGCCATGATCTTAGTTTTTTGAATGTTAAGTTTTAAACCAGCTTTTTCACTCTCCCCTTTCACCTTCATCAAAAGACTCTTTAGTTCCTCTTTGCTTTCTGCCATTAGAGTGGTATCATGTGCACATCTGAGGTTGTTGATATTTCTCCCAGCAATCTTGATTCCAGCTTAATCCAGCTCGGCATTTCATGTGATATACTCTGCCTATAAGTTAAACAACCAGGGTTACAATATACAGCCTTGACGAAGTCCTTTCCCAATTTTGAACCAGTTCATTGTTCCATGTCTAGCTCTAACTGTTGCTTCTTGACCTGATAGAGATTTCTTAGGAAGATAAGGTGGTCTGATAGTCCCATCTCTTTAAGAGTTTTTTAACGGTTTGTTGTGATTCACACAATGAAGCAGAAGTAGATGTTTTTCTTGAATTCCCTTGCTTTTTCTATGATCCAGTGTATGCTGGCAATTTGATCTCTGGTTTCTCTGCCTATTCTAAATCCAAACTTGTCCATCTGGAAGTTCTTGGTTGATGTACTTCTGAAGCCTAGCTTGAAGGATTTTGAGCATTACCTTGCTAGCATGTAAAAGGAATACAATTGTATGGTAGTTTGAACATTCTTTGGCATTGCCCTTCTTTGGGATTTGAATGAAAACCGACCTTTTCCAGTCCTGTGGCCACTGCTGAGTTTTCCAAATTTGCTGACATATTGAGGGCATCACTTTAACAGCATCATTTTTCAGGATTTGAAATAACTCAGCTGGAATTCCGTCACCTCCACTAGCTTTGTTCATAGTGATGCTTCCTACAGCCCACTTGACTTCATAATCCAGGATGTCTGGCTCTAGTTGAGTGTCTAGGAGTGCCTAGGATCTGCATTCAAAGCCTGACACTGAGACCCCAAGGGAAATTCTCCCAGCAGATGTACATGCCATCCTGGGTGTGGACTGGGGTATCTCACTCCCAGACCCCTACTCTCAGTCTGGTTGTAATAAAGGAGAAATTTCTCCACTCCTTGTGGAGTTCTCAGGGGGTTAGTATAGAGTAGATTCTTAAATATATAGTTTTCTTTTTAATAATCAGTAAATTAACAGAGAGCTTTTCAAGTGGCTCAGCAGTAAAAAATTCACCTTCAGTGCAGGAGACACAGGAGATGCAGCTTTGGTCTCTGGGTCAGGAAGATCCCCTGGAGGAGGAAATGGCAACCCACTCCAGTATTCTTGATAGGGAAAATCCCATGGACAGAGGAGCCTGGTGGGCTACAGTTCGTGTGTGAGTGTTAAGTTGCTTCAGTCATGTCCAACTCTTTGCAATCTTATAGACCACAGCCCACCAGGCTCCTCTGTCCATGGGATTCTCCAGGCAAGAATCCTGGAATGGGTTTCCATGTCCTCCTCCAGGAGATCTTCCTGACCCAAGGATCCAACCCACGTCTCTTATGTCTCCTGCATTGTCAGGTGGGTTCTTTACCACTAGCGCCACTTGGGAAGCCTACACTATAGTCCATAGGGTCTTAAAGAGTTGGGCACGACTGAGCAACTGAGCAAACTAACAGAACATAAAGATCAATACACAAGAAATAACTTTATTTAGGTATATGAGTATTGTGGGCTTCCCAAGGGGTGCTATTGGTAAAGAAACCATCTGCCAATGCAGGAGTTGTAAGATGCAGGTTTGATCCCTGGGTCGGGAAGATCCCCTGGAGTGGGGCATGGCAACCCACTCCAATATTCTTGCCTGGAGAATCCCATGGACAGAGGAGCCTGGCGGCCTACAGTCCATAGGGTTGTAAAAAGTCAGACACAACTCTAAGTCACATGAAATGACTTAGCAGGTGAGAGTATTGTAGTCTGCTAACATCTTTATGGGTCACTGATATTTTCAAAACTCTGACCATTGAGCATCAGAGAAAATCTACCCCTGTCCATTATAAAGGAAATAGGAGAACAATACTACTCACTATAGCAAAATTATAAAACAGTTGACTTAAAAATACAAATGATCTTCAATGGTTTATAATATGGTTCCTCATTAAGCAATGGCATAATACTAACGCTTCCACAATGCTTTTTAAATTTTTTTACTTTCCTAACACTGTACTGAAGAACTTATTTGCATTATTTAGTTTAATTTTTCCAGCAAATCTATGAAATAAGGGCTTGTCTATTATGTATATAAGGAAACTCAAGACACAGAAGGTTCCCAAGGTCACATAGTTAATAATTAGCAGAGGTAGGATTTGAACCCAGGAAATCCAGATCTGGAGTCTGGGCGAGCAACTGTTACGCTACACAGAAACCTGCTTTGATTCTGCTACTGGACCGCTTTGCATATCACCTAGTATGGAAGGAAATCTGCACTGCACGTGTGAAGGGAGGAGGCTTTCTCAGCAGAGCTTCTGTGGGGGCAGGTAGAGTGGGGGCAGGTTGTGGGAGATATATTTGTGTTAAGTCAGGGCCACAAGCATGATAATTTTTTATACTAACAGAAATCATAATCATACAATGATCTTATTTTTCAATTTACTGTCCCCTTGGTGGGCAGATGACCTCAGCCCTTTGTCACAGACTAAGAGAGAGAGTCTCAGTGCTGGCGCACAGGACCACCAAATATGTCTACCTGGGAGTCTCCAGGGAACTCACTGACCCTGTCTGTCTTCTCTGGTTTTACTGGAGTTTTCTGAGGGGACTTTGTATGAATGGCCCAATCTTTTAGTTGGCTTCCAGGAGCCCACCCTGATTGTCCCTTATCTGAGGAGGGTAACCAAGAGAACTCTCAGAGCCTTCAAACCTTTCATGGCCACTGCCTTGAAAGGAATTTGAATCCAAAATGATTATTTGGAATCACTCTAAGGAATGAGCCCAGTATATACTATAGCACATATGCTTTAAAAAAACAAAAAAGATTCAGAATAAAATATTTCCTGATATTATATGAATGAGGATGTTTTATAACTCTTATTTAAATATATTTAATATCACTTACAGAAGAAAAGAATTCCAAACATATAAAAATAAATCAGATTAAGCTTTGTCTTTTGATTCATTTTTTTTTTTGGCTGAACAGGAAAATACTTATTAACAAAAGTTTTGAGAACAATAAAGTCACTGCAGGTTATTAATATGAAAATATTGTCAATTGTTCCTCTTGTAGAAATCTTTCTGGACAGCCCACTTCCTGAAAAATGACTCAGCAAAAGCTGCCAAGAAGTGTTGTTCATATTTAATACAATTGTTCAGGCCAGCACCTATTTCTTATCTATGAAGTCTCCTTGTGATTGATGATTCATGTTTCTTTTCAATTATGGGCTTTGAATGCAGACTATTTCTTAATGTAAACAAATGGCTTCAGTATTTAAAGCAAAACATTTCCGCTTGCTCAGTACTATTTCCTATTTTATGCCTCAAACCGTATTTTTGAGGGAATTGTTTGGTTTCAAAAGAGGGAAAAGAGATGATTGTTTAGAAGAATGTGTGCAAGAAGGGTGTACTTGCCACGGGCTGCCTGCCAGACGTGCGTGGACTCAGATGGGGCACACGGTGACCTATCCTCTCACATCACAGCCCAAAAAAGTTGTGTCCTGAAATCTGACGGTCAAGATCCAGGTTTTTCTGAGGGAGAAAGGGGCTAACTTTGGCAGCTTGATAACCGACCTTGCCTAATGTCTTCTTAGTTCTGCTGAAGAGGTGTGAACTAGGAGAACGGAGGATAAACGACAGATAGAACAGTCTTCAGAAACACCAGGAAAAACAGAGCAAGATATTTAGTGATTTCTGATGACATTTAACAATTGCCAATGTAAAAACTAAAATTAAAACCTAGAAAAGCCTGAGCCAGTTTCAGCAAAATCTGTGCCAAAATTTGACCACTAGGTAGCGCCATAATTCAGCTCTGTGACAATGGGACTGCTGATGTTGATTCTCTATTGGCCCAGATGAAAATGTTTAAGATTTACTCCGGAAAAGATCAACGAGGGTGCCCTAAAATTTTGCAATCAGAACACCTTCACATAACAAACATAAGAGGTATAAGGTTCAAGTATTTACTTGGGGAAGCTATTTCTACCATTGCAAATATGTTTACTGAGAACTCAGAAAAATGATTTTAGCTTTCCCTTTTCTTAATGAAATCCCGGATTTGCATAAAGAAAAGGAAAAGGAATAATCGCAGTTAGTTACAACAATTAATCCAGAATTTCCTTGTCATATTGAAAAAGTCCATTTAATTAATATAAACACTACTCATGTTTATATTCGTCATTCCCACTGAAGTCTTCTGTTCATACCGGACCATCATACACCTTGCTAGACGCTCAGAATATAAAGAACCATAAAGCACATTCCTTGCTTTTGTGTAGCTTATAGTCCAATAAGGTTGATAAGTGTTTAACAGAAAAATATATTCAAAAGGCTTATGGGAGATAGTAGCCAATCATTCTATACAACCAGGTGGCATTTGAACAAGGCCTTGAAAGAGTACTGACAGTAACAGCTGACACTGATATTCATGTGCCAAACACTCTCCAGAGTGCTCTCCCTAATAAAGGCCCAAAAGTCTGTGCTCAAAAAGTCAACATGCTCAAAAGGTCGTTGTAATCTTTACAACGACCATATGAGGTCAGTGATACTGTTATTATTTCCATGCTCCATACAAGAAAGGGAGGGTATTCTAGATAAAGGAAGCAGCATGTATAAATAAAGGTTCTGAAGTGTACAGAACCAGGGCGTGTTCCAGGGATTAGAAGTTCAGATAATAGTAATGATACGATATTCATGGAAACACCATCTCTTCTACGAGTTTATAAACAGAAAAATATGATGAGTTATATCAGAAATTTAGAAAATATTAAAAAAAATTTTTTTAATTACTCAGAAATGTTATTCTTGGGAATTCCCTGGAGGGCCTGTGGTTAGGACTCCATGTTCTCATTGCTGAGGGTTGCGGTTCAATCCCTGCTTGGGGAACTAAGATTCTGTAAGCTGTGCAGCACAGCCAGTATAAAAACTATCCTTTAAAGAACAGTAGCCACTACAGTTTATTGAGAAAACACAGATTCATTAAAGGACCAAAATCCCTTTTGTAATGAAATTTTACATCCTGAATTTTGAAGATGATAGGAAAAAATATATAGAATGGCTTTCTGGAAACACTATTTTGGATGGCATAGATTTTTCCTTAAAAAACTAACTTTCAAATAACAAAACATGTTCCTCAGAGTCTCCTGAAAATAATAGTGCTGAAGTGTTTTTTTTTTTTTCTTTTTGAAGATTTAAAATTAAACCAGTGTTTTGCTGGGCAGAGAAGATACCAGGTAGGGGAAGGGAGGAACAGATAAACACAAGTCACTGTTGTGGAGTTTAGATGCTCACATGTTGAGTTTTATGGGGGAGGAAGTGGAAATTCTTGTGCTCAGGTCTTATGCCTAGGCAGTGTCCCTGTGTTTCAAGTTCCACTGTCAGACGTGTATGGTAAGGCAGCAAGTCAGATGTGAAAGGTCAGTTATGTAGGTATTATGACATACAAAGAGCTGCTGCAACTTGTGGCCTCACCCCAACCCTAAAAGCTAGCGTATCCACTCACCACACCAGATGACTTTATATAGTACCTGCAAAAGCTAAAGGTCATCCTAGGTAACCATTCAGGCGTTCCCACCCATCTAGGCTGCTCTAGATTTTCTTGTGTTTTTGCTCATCTTATAGATCCCTAACTCAATCCTGACCTCTGGCTCCACTGGGATCGGAAATCCTCATTCTGCCTTTCTGAAATCTTGGGCCGTGTCATTCCCTAGTATTTTAAAATCCTGTTAGCACTTTCAGTTGTGGCCCAATAGACTCTCAAGTCCTGGTTAGCACATCAGCTTCCTAGATATTTGTTGTATTTATATAATACAACTGTGGATTCTGCAAATGTCAATTTTTCTTTTTTCTTACCAATCTTTATATCTTTTATTTCTTTATCTTGCCTTATCACTAGGACTTCCAGGTCAGTTTCAAATAGAGCTAACGATTGTTGTTTCCCTGAACTGAGGAGTCCAATGTTTAACATTTTGTCACCAAGTAAGATGTTAACGAGGTTTGTTTGTATTGTTGCTGTTTTCAGTCACTCAGTCGTGTACCCCATGGACTTCAGCATGCCAGACTTCCCTGTCCTTCACCATCTCCTGGAGCTTGCTCAAACTCATGTCCGTTGAGTCAGTGATGCCATCCAACCATCTCATCTTCTATCATCCCCTTCTCTTCCTGCCTTCCATCTTTCCCAGCATCAGGAACTTTTCCAATGAGTTGGCTCTTCCCATCATGTGGTCAAAGTATTGGAGCTTTAGCCTCAGCATCAGTCCCTCCAATGATATTCAGGGTTGATTTCCTCTAGGATTGACTGGTTTGATCTCCTTGCAATCCAAGAGACTTATTTGTTTTATTTAATTTTTGGCTGTGCTGGGTCTTCGCTGCTGCTCCAGCTTTTCTCTAGTTGCTGCAAACTGGGGCTATTCTCTAGTTTCAGTGTTTGGACTTCTCTTGCTGCAGAGCATAGGCTCCAGGTGCATGGGCTTCACTAGTTGTGGCTTCTAGGCTCTAGAGCAGAGGCTCAGTGGCACATGGGCTGAGTTGCTCCACCACATGTGGGATCTTCTCAGACCAGGGATGGAATCTGTGTCCCTTGCATTGGTAGGCAGATTCTTAACCACTGCACCACCAGGGAAGTCTGGTCAGGGTTGGTTCTTTTTTTTTAGATAGACTCCTTTTATTATATTATGAAATTCTCTTCTATTCCTAGGTAGCCAAGTCTTTTTTTTTCCTGGACCCATCAAAACATACAGAGGTGTAAGAATTACCTATAAAAGTGAGGAAACTACCTCTTCAGGAAAGAATGGAGTAGGAGTGAAAGGGTGGAACTCAGATTTCAGCTCTGAAGAGAACTGAGAACCATTTCTCTTGGTGAGGATTGTCAGGCTAGTCCACCTCTTTTGGGTACCTTCTACCTCTCAGCCACCCCTGCCTTGCCCCCAGGCTACCAGGTAATTCCGAGAGACTGCAAATTGCAAAAGGGGCACCTGTGCCAGTGACACCCATGAGCATAATGTTTCCCATTGGTGGTTCCAATGCAGTGTTAGGAGGTGGGATTCCAGTTTTGGTGAGGGATGGATGCAAAAAACTGACCGAGATTTTTTTTTTTTTTTAGTAATAAAGTTACTTTTTAAAGAAGAGTCAGTTTCTAATTCTAGAGGGTTCCTAGCAAATTAATAAAACAAAGACTCAGTCACAGAGAAGAAAAAAAAAATACTTACAAAGGGGCCCAGGATCAGGGCATAGCCTGGTGGTGTGTCCCCAAGATCCAGTTGGAGCTAAATTTCCCAACCTCAGCACTACTGGCATTTGGGGCTAGATAATTCTTTGTTGTGGGGGACTGTACTGTGCATTTAGCAGAAATTCTAGCCTCTGCTCACTGGATTCCAACCCACCTTCAGCTTGAGACAGTCAAAAATGTCTCCAGGCATTACCCTATGTTTGGGAGAAGACAGAATCACCCAGTGAGAGTCACTGGCCTAGAGCTACGTACTTGTCTCAGTGGTCAGACTTGACTCCAGAGAGTAGAAGAGTCTGAGCTGCAGCTGGGAGGTGGGGCTAAAGGTTGAGACTGGGAACATTCCAGTCATACTCCCCATTCTCTTTCATGGGTATCTTGGAATATGGCTGTTTAAAATTTTTCCATTACCTCCCTTTCTTTTCCTTATTTGGTGAATTTGTTGTCAGCGCTATGGGATAGGGGAGGTTGTTTTCCTGACTGTTTCTCTTGGGAGGAGATTCTCTTCTGTTCATTCAATCTGTGCTGACTTCCGGCAGGAAATGGCACTCAAGGAAAGTTTTGAATAAAAGGAAGATGCTGGTTTAGTCAGTGGAAACAGGAAGTTGTAGCCTGCCTCTTACAAGGCTTAGAAGAAAGTAAGAGGCAGAGAAAAAATTCACTTAACCAAAGTGGGAGGAGCAGAAGAGAGCCGGGTGCGAGTCGAGGAGGTATGGGGAGAGTTGAGGGGCGGATGGAGGCAACCAGGAAGACGTTGAGTCTCCTGGTGGGGTTGGCTATACAGGAAGAGAATAACAGCGCTATGCAGTAGGAACAGGGTCGGGCAGTAACTATGAGTCAAAGCTATTGTGGTTTGTTAATTATACTACTTTACAGTGTAACACTGTTCTAAAAATACTCTATTTAAATTAACACAATTTTATCACTATTTGTATTAAAAGCATATGCCTACATTACCGAATCCCCTTGAGTAAACAAAGAGAAAAGGAGAAAGCAGATGTAGCAAAATGTTAACAATGGATGAATCAGATGAAGGTTATCTGATATTCTTCTTGTAATTCTTCTGTAAGGTTGAAAATTTTAAAAATAAAAATTTGCATTATTTGGGGATAAAAGTCAATTTTTTTAACTATGTTATATTTAAGGCTGGGTAGACGGAGGATCCTGGCAGGCTGCAGTCCAGGGGGTCGCTAAGAGTTGGACATGACTGAGCGACTTCATTTTCACTTTTCACTTTCCTGCATTGGAGGAGGAAATGGCAACCCACTCCGGTGTTCTTGCCTGGAGAATCCCAGGGATGGGGGAGCCTGGTGGGCTGCCGTCTATGGGATCGCACAGAGTCGGACACGACTGAAGTGACTTAGCAGCAGTAGCAGCAGGTCATCACGGGTATATGTTCATGAGTATGTGATGTGGCCTCACCCATGTATTTGTTCTCTACAATATAGTAAAGTGATGACCAATACTGTCTCATGACCAGAATGATTTCCCATCATGAATTTATGTGTTCTCACAGTCTGATCAATTCTATCTGGAAGTCTCAGCTTTTTGCATCATTTGGACCAAACACATCCTCATAAGGCAGAACTACCTCTTAGCCTGTAGTTTTGCTGTCCATCTTTCATTCATTCAGTGAGTGTTTCTTGAGCACTTACAGGGCAATGCATTAAGTATTAAGAGAAATACAAATATAAATCAAATAGACATTCTGTTTTTAGATAATCTGATAATTTGGTATAAATTTAAAGTGAAAAGTGAAAGTGAAGTCACTCAGTCGTGTCAGACTCTTTGCAACCCCATGGACTGTAGCTTACCAGGCTCCTCCATCCATGGGATTCTCCAGGCAAGAGTACTGGAGTGGGTTGCCATTTCCTTCTCCAGGGGATCTTCCCAACCCAGGGATTGAACCTGGGTTTCCCGCATTGTAGGCCGATGCTTTACCATCTGAGCCACCAGGGAAGTCCATAAATTTAAAACCTTGCACATAAATGATTTTTTGATTTTTTTTTCTAAGAAGCTCTGTTCCTTTTCTTTTTTTTAATATAAATTTATTTATTTTAATTGGATGCTAATTACTTTACAATATTGTACTGGTTTTGCCATACATCAACATGAATCCGCCATGGGTGTACATGTGTTCCCCATCCTGAACCCCCCTCCCACCTCCCTTCCCGTACCATCCCTCTGGGTCATCCCAGTGCACCAGCCCCAAGCATCCTGTATCCTGCATTGAACCTGGACTGGCGATTCGTTTCATATATGATATTATACATGTTTCAATGCCATTCTCCCCATATAAATGATTTTAACACAGACAGAAAGTTACTGTTTTGTGTCAGGTCTTGAAGGAGGCCATGATTACTTCCTCTTGGAGGAAATGGTGTATGGCATATTCCTGGTGCATTTCTTCTACTCTGCCAAGGAGGAAAACTAGGGTTTAAGAATTGAGCCTGTTGGTGGGATTGATGTGAAGAATGCTGCACTGGTTTGCTATTGCTTCATATAATCCATCACTTAGTGGCTGCAAAGAACCATCATTCGTTGTTCTTCCTGTGTCTGTGGGGATGTGGGGCACGGCTGATCTGGCCCAGGCTGGGGTGAGCAGCTCTGTATCAGATGCTGCAGTTGGATGGGAAAATGTGCTTCTCTCTGCAGTTGTGTGGATCCATGGGGATGGCTCTGCTTCATGTACCTCTCCTCCTCCTTGGACCAGCAAGCCAGCCAGGACATGTTTTTCTCAGGCAATGGCAGAGGTGTAAGAGGGCAAAGAGAAACATGTTTGCAAAGCCTAGGCTTAGAGCTCAAGTACTGCTACTTCAGCTCATATATCATCGGTCAGCAGGAGTTGCAGGGCTAGGCCCTAAGTCTTGGAGCATTAAGGGACACTTGGTGAGGCACTGGCAAGGGTATGGATGTAGGGAGAAGTGAAAAACTGATGCAATTGACAACATATGCTTTGTGATTACATGAACAGTACATTCTGAGGAGAAAGAATTTCAATTTCTTTTCACATCGGATAAAAACTTAAAAAAAATAGACTCATATGGAAGAATGTCACGACTCATCCCTTTATTTATTTTGGCTGCATGGCATGTGGAATGCGGGATCTTGGTTTCCTGACCAGGGAGTGAACCCATGCCGCCTGCAGGGGAAGCGTGGACTCAACCACTGAACCACCAGAGAAGTCCTGTTCACCTTTGAAATATGCAGTCTGTGGCGCTGGGCAAGAGCTCATGAGGTTAAACTCAGAGCTGAAGGCGGTCTGGCACAGAGTGCAATGGGAAATTTGTGTCTATTTACTTTTTTAGGCCTACCTGGGGCTATCTGTTGTCCACATTTTCCCTTGATATTCTAGGCCTCTACTCCTTGCATGCATTCTTCCTCTCAGCAGCAACCAGCCCTCTTCAACCTCCTGGCATCTTCATGCTTTTGCCCTTCCCATCAAAAGGATGTAGCAAACTCACTCACAGTCAGGCCTAAGGAACTGATAGGGATAAAATACAACCACTTCCAGGAGCATTTGTATTAGAACAGGAGACAAAAAAAAAAAAAAGGAATGGATCCATCATGGCCGAACTTCACCCAGCAGTGAAGAGTGTGGAGAAATGAAAGAGATGGGGTACCAAAGTGCTTGCCCAGTGACCTCAAAATCATACCCGAGAGGACTGTTTTTTCTTGTTGTTATTTTTTTGAGTTCGTGGGAACAAGGGTAGAGTTGCAGGAATAACTGAGAGTATAACTTTAATCACATACGTAGCATAAACAACATTAAAATATGTGCCCCAACAAGTCAATTGTCTTTCATAACTTTTTATAGTGTAATTGTTCTAATTCCTATCAAAGTTTGCGGTTACTGTATTTGAGAAACAAGTAAATAAATACAGCAGGCATCTGGCAGGAACTTTCTGAACTGTGTCAAGGTTAATAATAAGTAAAATGTTATAAGTAGAGACAAGACAGCAACAGCTGTGCAACATTCTTGGAAGCAAGGATTTCGATAGCATGAAGTCAGACAGTGAGCTCAGTTTTTGCTGCTACTCTGGCTGGACAGAGAGACCCTGTGGTAATTATAATACAACTACATTTCTCTTATAAAGTACTGTCTTACATTAAAAAAATATGATGTCTGCAGCTGGAAAATCAGGAGCAATGTTGGAAGAAGACCCAGATCAAACCTATGAGAATGTGCTGGCTGAGATTCAGTCTTTTGAGCTGCCCATTGAAGCTACTTTAAGGTAGGGCTCCTTTATATTTTGCTGTTTCTTCTTTGGTGGTGATAAAGTAGTCTTATTCATGTCTTTTATACTTTTCTCTATAACAATAAAAAATAATTTTTGAGAAATGATTGCAATTCTATATACACCTAATCTCGAAGTTTTATCCTTAGAGAAATGACGGTGAATAAATTATCCACATTGTTTGTATTATATTTGTTTCATGATTCATCACCACAAGGTTAAAAAATAGAAATGACTTTCAAGTGATCAAAAAGGGCTGCATGCCAACTCCAAATAGATATCCCATCTTATTTACATCAGGTTTCACTTGTTATCTCTAAAATACTGCTTAGTGAAAAATACAGAGAACAATTAGTCGTATCATTGAAACTCATTTATATTTGAGTGGATGTGGATGTGAGTTGTAGGAAAAAACACAGAATGCTTATTTGTGTTGTTGCTGCTCTTGGGTATATGGGGCGTTCTCGGATATGTATTTTTTATTTCTACAGAAGATTAAAAAATAGTTTCTTTGGTAAGATGAGGATTAATTTGCATAGTTCAAGGACAGAATTAAAATGAAAGACATATATCTCTGTGTTAAATGTGCAGTTTAAAAATTTTCATTCTTTTTGACTGCCTGCTTGTATCTGACACTTAACAGTATGGGAACAGGATGGCAATCTCTGACTGTGATAGTGACAGTCAATAAATATTTGTTGACTAATATTTGTAGATTAAGTGAAAGGATTTTTTTTTGGTGTTGTCTTTTTAGTCTCAGAAAGATCCAGGAGCAGATATGTTTAAATCTAAATTTAAATTTGATTTTGCATTAAATGTATCCTGAATCTTTCCAAAGGGCCTAGGTAGGGTTGGGGGTATTGGAAGCTATTGGTATTTATTGGTTGATTCTTGATCAATATGTAGGTACAGTAGAAAAATAATTACAACTCCATTTATAACTGTTACTTATACCTTCATTTTATCTGAGCATCATGGACATCCATGAATAAGGGCAGGTGTTTTTTATCCTATTCAACAGGTAGAAAAAAACCAAAGCTTTTCGCTAATGGGAAACTTGGTAATTTTTCCAAGTGGAACATACTTTATACTGTACCAGCACCTTCTAAAACCTGTGCATCTGCCTGGTGGCTAGGTCAGAAGTCAAAGGGGAACACGAGAGGGGAATAAAGGGAGCCTGAAAAAGTGAAAGTGTTAGCTGTGACTGACTCTATGTGACCCCGTGGACTGTAGCCCACCAGGCTCCTCTGTCCATGAAATTCTCCAGGCAAGAATACTGGAGTAAGTAGCCTTTCGCTTCTCCAGGGGATCTTTCAGATCCAGGGTTTGAAGCCAGGTCTCTTGCATTGCAGGTGGACTCCTTACCATCTGAGGCACCAGGGAAGCCTGGACATGTGTTGATTACTGTGGCCTCTGCTGCCATTGTTGCTTCAGAGCCCTTAGTCTTCAACCCCTGATCCTCTCTACATCTCCCCTGGTCTCTCA
This sequence comes from Bos grunniens, assembly GCF_055505025.1. Taxonomy (NCBI): domain Eukaryota; kingdom Metazoa; phylum Chordata; class Mammalia; order Artiodactyla; family Bovidae; genus Bos; species Bos grunniens. The sequence goes on from NC_141190.1 coordinate 14,565,591, forward strand.
GCCCTGGCCAATATCTACAGGCTTCATCCATCCTTGAAACTACCAGCTAGTCTTGCTGTGGTACTGGACCTGACTTCCTGTTTTGGTTCCTGGATGTGTCCTACCTTCTGTTCTGAGGGTAAATGTCCTGGGTCTTGTACTAGGTCTCCTAAAGGAAAGAGTCAGTTTAGATCTGCAGTCACAGCACTCTCCCATCATCACAGGAGCAGACACTGCAAACATATTTTGTCCAGGTGCTGCCTGTCACCACCCGTGGACCTAGATTGCCCACTGTTAGCTTCACAAAGAGCTCTGACTACGGGACCTCATGGACTGTGGCCCATCAGGCTTCTCTATCCATGGGATTCTCCAGGCAAGAATACTGGAGTGGGTTGCCTTTTCTTCTGCAGGAGAGCTTTCCAACCCAGGGATCGAACCCATATCTCTTGCACTGCAGGTGGATTTTTACCATCTGAGCTGCCTTGTGTACTGGGTCTGAGTTGTGGCCTGCGGGATCATCAATCTCCGTTGTGGCATGCAGGATCTGTAGTTGCAGCATGTGCGATCTAGTCCCTGACCAGAGGTCGAACTCGGGCCCCCTGCATTGGGAACATAGAGTCTTAGCCACTGGACCACCAGGGAAGTCCCCCAACAAACCTTTAATTGAGACAATATTCACCAAAATTCCTTTTCCTAAACAATTGCTGTAATCATTGATGAGATGAAGACTTCTTGGGCTGGCATTTGCCTTTCAGCACTTCCCTATGTATGTTATTGATATTCCAATGTCAACTATTCTGGTCCACTCCTCTTACAGAACATGTCAGCTCATGTGGCCAAATATGAGGGTTGGGAAATAAAGACAGGACTTCCATTTTGGCCAAACTGGAGTGTTTACTGTTTGATAATATGCCCTGAGATTTTCTTCCTTCTGGTTCTCATGGTTCCATTTCTTTATTAAATTGCACTCTTACTTCTGTCTGCCAAAATCCAGCCCATCTTGCAAGGCACACCTCAAATATTCTTTCTTCTGTGAAGTCTCTCTGATTCATCAACCACAGGTGAGTGCTTCATCCTTTGAAGCCCCAAAGAATTCAGGGCATTTATTCTGACTCATTTGGGTGTATGTAGGCTCACATGTATTTTGTGCTATAACCATTTTCAGGCTAAAGATTCCTGAGGGCACTATATATTTATATCTTAGTATCCTCTGCAGAAGCTTCTACCATACTTGACACACAGTAGCTAGATAAATATTTGTTGAACTAATTTGTATGAGCTTCTGAGCTAATGATAGTCTTAACAAGACAAAGGAAAAAAGGTAGTCCAGAGAGAAAGTCATCATTTCAGGGAATAAGAAAACGCAGAAGTATTTGAATAGATTTGAATCGTTATAAGTTCTAAAGGCAGAGAGGGTGGAAAAAGAGTTTGGCTGGAGGGAGACTGACCAGGAGGGCTACTCTGACCTACTCACAGGACCTACTCTGAGGCTTTGTGGAGCGACAGTGAAAGGAAGGTTAGGATATTGAGAAGATGGGGCTGGGAATGCAGGGGAGAAACCTCATACGTGGAAACTGAGGGAGAGAAAATACCCAAGAGCTCTCCTAGTTGTTCTTCCGTGTCACAAAAGAAAGGCATTTTCCCACAGACATTTTCTGTTTTAAAATCCCAAACTGTTAGTTAGCTTCATCTCCCTGCCCACCTTGTTTCTGAGGCCAGTGTTCAGATCAGGGTTAGATCAGGGGTTTGTTTCTCTAACAGGGTGAGCCCAGAGAGCTCAGGGATTCAAAACGCGTAGAAGAGTTCTACTAGCGTCATTTAAAAATGGCTCCACAGCCCTTCCTGTCACTCTCAGCCTCACCATCATCTGAGAGAATGGGTCTCCTCCACTGAGGAGTCGTGAGCGAGTTGCTGAGGTTGGGACTCAAGTCATCCAGCATCGTCAGTGGCCATCGTCTCTTCCACCTGCCCAGGCTTCCTTCCCCTACCTCCTGATTTCATACAAGGCTGCTCCAAGAGCAGGCTTCTCCAGGTGGCCCATCCTGTCTCCTGCCTGACCTCCCCACTGGGCTCTTGGGTCAGCTCCTTTGGTCTTCTTTCTGTTTTGGTGGAAAAGTGGAAAAGGATCAGATGATCCTGAGATCCTGTGTTTGTTTTCATCTATGTGTGAAATGAGACCACTGCCTGAAGTATTAAGTTTAAAGGAGAGATAGTTTTAGGGGGAGCTGAGACATTATATTTTTCCATGGTTTATTTGTATTGCCAATGAAATACCCAATAAAGACATATCAGGTAGCTCTAATAATTGAATTGGTGGAGAAGCGGTATTTGATGTTAGACATGCAGACAGTGATTGAATTTCAAAGAAAAGAGAGAAATGTAAAGAAAGATCTACAGCTAGTGCCTGGGTTGCCCTAGCTTGGCTTTGCTTTGGGCATTCAAAATCTCCTGGCCGACAGATTCTTGGTAGGCTGAAACTCATGAGCAGGTGGGGTCTGAAATTAGTTTTGCTGTCCTAATCCTTTTTGCCCTGGGCATCACTGTTTTTTATCATGTTACCGCCATATGGTAATTTCCACTAGATTTTCTCATTTGGTTTTATGATTTTTACTCCAGTTCCTCCATTTGGCCTAGACATGCCCAGCTCCTTGCCAGCTGCTCCCTCTAGGGGGCGTGCGTGTCCCTGGTAGGCTTAATGGCTGTCTGGAGCCATGCTTTAAGAATCTACAAGACTAGTACTTTTTGGGGCCTTATCCAGTATTACCAGCTGCCTTGCACAAGCACAGTTAATAGTTTTCAACTAGTATATCAATTCCAGTGCATTGGTAGTGGTTATATGAATCCTCATGTTGAGGGTGGTTCTGGTAAAATAGTGCTGGTGGCTACGGTCTTAGGACAGCACAGTAGCAGGACCCTAACATGTTTATGCTAGAACTTCCAGCTGCCAAGCCTCCCTCATTAGACCTGCCCCCACCATGGATATCCTCTCATAGCCTGGGCTCATGATGCCTCATGGGGTCCTGCATGTCTGTTGTTAGCCTCCTAGAACAGGTCCTAAAATTGTAACATGTCTGAACCGATTTGAGTTCAGAAATTTTTTGCAAGAGCTGAGACAGAGATAAAGAGATTGAAGAGAAGTGCAATGTTAGTGGGAGGTAGAAAAAGAGGAGGTATCCAAAGAAAGCCCTGCTGAGGGCTGGGAAAAATAGGAGGAAAAGGGAATTGTACATGATGACGTACCAGAAGAAATTTTTGCAATTGTTTTATGATAACATAATTGTTTTACACTTGTACTCACAGACTCTCTTTGGCTCTTTTCCAAAAGCTGAGCGTGGAGTTTTACCAGTTTAAGAGCAAACAGGATATTGTAGTTTCTTTGACTTTAATGTTTTTAAGAATGAAGATAACATGCTTTTAGGAAAGGAAATATTAAAGCAACAACAACAACAAAACACCAACAACCTAAACACAATAAAATCTTAGGATGACATACTAAAAAATATAACTGGTTATATTCAGCTGTAGAATTCTAGGATGCTCTTGCTGTTTTTATCTTCAGAAATGTAAGATTTCATAGAAATCTTATTTCATTAAATATATTGATTAAGATCAAAGGTATAACATTTATTAGTTGTTTGATTTTGGCCTTAGTTTCTAAAACTACAAAATGGGGATTATAATAAAACCTGTATCAAATGATTAATGTATATGAAGTGCTTAACACAAGACCAGCCTAGCACATTGTAAATGCTTGATAAATGTTAGCAATTATTATTATTATATTTAATTTACACTGGGATATACATTTCAGCATAATGTAATATATAACTTAGAGTGTTGAAGTAAATTAGCATTCATGACATTTTGAAATTCTGGGCAGGTGGGAAATACTGAATAATGTAAATTTTATTTTGGTTGCAAATATTTAAGGGAGAGAGGTATCCCTTTTTCAAAATCCTATTTACTAAGGCTTATATTTGATACTAATATAACATCATGACCTCATCTAATGTCTTATGGGAGTCGGGTAGTGTGCTGAATGTTGTGGATATAAAATAGAGTCCAAAGAAGGGCCTAATTATGACTGAGGCCTGCTATGTCTGCAGCACCCCAGGAAAGCTTGGGGTTCCTGATGACAGTGGGCTGTGTAGTTGCCAAATTTTCACTGAATACTTAAATGATTCTGTTAGCTGCTTGATCTTCAGGGAAACACTAGAGAGAAGTTAAAATTTTTTTTTGTATTTTGAGAACAAAGTATTCCAAGCAGGGAGATAGTTTCATTTATTTACAGTTAAGTGAATTTATTTGCAGTTAAATGAACTCTGGAGCCAGTTCAAATTTTGCCTCTATACTTATAGATAGAACTATTAGAAGGCTTATACAAGTTAGGCATTCAGTATATTTAACGTAGCAGCTCATACATGAGCCATACAATGCTCAGTCCTTCATTCAGTAAATAAATATCTATGGAGCATCTCCGATGTGGCAGACAGTGGTCAAGGATGGTCAGTAGTATTGTTGATACAGCAAATTCCCTGCCCAATCAGGAAATTCCCTGCTCCCAGGGAGCTGACATTTTAGTGAAGAGAGCTAAAAATAAATTAAAAACCAGTAATAAATTCTATGAAGAATAACAAATCAGGGTGAAGGATAGGGAGATCCAGGGATGCTATTTTACAAAAGTGGCCAGGGAGTAAATATCAGCTCTTATTATCATTTCATTACATTAGTTACATTTCTAAATCTTTTTTGCTGAGAGGAGAAAAAAAATAGGACAAGTGAGAGGAGAAGCAGAAAGGGCAACAGGCAATGAAGGAAAGCTAAATGAGGAAAGAGTGAGGAATGGAGATGTTGCACTGAACAGGATGAGGAATAATAATTAAAAAAACACACAACAATGAGGAGGAAAGAGAAGAGAAAATAGTTCATATTATAAGCCAGTGTTGGGGTTGTTGAGGAGAGATAAAAGAGAGAGAGAGTAGAATTCAGAGGAAATACTATTACTCTTTAATTGCTCAGTGGACTTTAAAATGTTTAGCTTTGCAATGAGCAAGTTAATGGTGCTTTCTGGACATCATTCTGAGGGCAGGACTAGTAACATAATTTACAGGACCAATGTGAAATGAAGATGGAGTCCCCCTTGTCCAGAGGATGGTGATGGCAGAGTATTAACCCAAGAGCAACTTCTTCAGCCCCACACGGATGAGCCAGCTCTGTCTGAAAGCTTAGCACAGATCCTGGCACACAGCAAGCTTTGAAGAAAAGCAACTGTTGAATGAAGAGAACCTGGGGCTAATTACTTTTGAACTTCTTTGAGGACCAGCCCATATTTCATAAAAACTGATTTTATTTGGCTTCAATTTCAGGTTTCCTTCTATTGTTCTCCCCTGTGGGATATGGAAGAGATTCCTGGACACAGTTTTGCAGCAGGAAGGAATCCTCCCAGACCTGGCAGGGCTTTGTTCACATTCTCTTGCACTTACAGACTGTGGCCACTTGGGGTCACTGTACCAAGGTAGACGCTGGAGGAACGCAGCTGTCAAGGCATTCTCCAAAGAGTGGCTAAAATGGAAGGCTTAATTGATTAGAGCCAATGAAGACTACCCTGTGTTCTGCATTTTGATAAAGTTCAGCAGTTATGTAGCAAAGGCTCTTAAACTCTTTAAGAAACATCTCAATGATAATAGCAAATTCTCAAGAGGTTAAAGATCAGGAAGTCTGATATGGGGTTCCTAGGAATGAGGAAGGGACTCTCTGTGGAGATATACCCTACCTCAGGAGACATGCTTTTACAACAATATAACACGAGAAGTAGTATTTGCATGTGGATTATTCATTTAACAAATAGTAACTGGGCTGGTGGTGAACAATACAGACATTGTCCCTGTGCCTGGAAATGAAGACAGACTCAACGATTTGTTTGCCACCATGGTGTGTGTCTCAGAAGATGAGCATCGTCTCCAAGGATGACAAAGAGGCACTTGACTTAGAAGCAAGATCCGGAGGGCTCACTAAAGTGGATCCAGAGCCAAGAGTCTAACCTAAAGACAAGGTCCTGGCTCCCTCTCCACAATAAGAACAACTTTCAGACAGTTTCCACCAATCAAGCATTCAGAGAAAAAATGAAGTTCAGGTTCAGAGAGCTCTGAAACAAAATTAGCCTATTTTGTTAATGATTAGGGAAAAAGGAACATTATTGTGTCTGTTTTTTATTTTTATTTTACCAAAGAGGAAGCTAAATTCTGGGCTTTTTGGTTGAATAACAAATGTCAGATAATCCTCACCTCCAATGCTTCATGTTGGATGAGCTCTGGACTAAACATTGTACATATATTATCTTCTTTAATATAATAGATAGTGAAAGAAAGAAAGTGAGGTCACTCAGTCGTGTTCGACTCTCTGCGACCCCTTGGACTGTAGCCTACCAGGCTCCTCTGTCCATGGGATTTTCCAGGCAATAGTACCGGAGTGGATTACCTAATAGATGGTAAAGGATATATTATATTATGCAATGGTAAAGAATCTGCCTTCCAATGCAGGAGATGCAGGAAATGTGGGTTTGTCTCTAGGTTGCAAAGCTTCCCTGGAGGAGGAAATGGCAACCTACTCCAATATTCTTGCCTGGAGAATCCCATGGACAGAGAAGCCTGGTGGGCTATAGTCCGTGGGGTCACAAGGAATTGGATGCAGCTGAGCGACTAAGCACACACGAGCACATCTTCCTTAATCCCCACACCGCTTGGTAAGCCAGGGAGTTTTATTGCTCCCAGTTCACACTTGAAGAAACTGAAGCAAAGACAAGTTAAGTCCTTTTACAGAGGGTCCCACATTTAGTAAGATACGAATTGGAATTTGAACCCATTTAAATGCCAGACCAGGGCAGCAACATTCTATAGCCTCCTTCTGAGGGAGGGGCTTTCCCGAGGTTGGTTATTAGTCTGTAGACAAGTGGCTCAAAGTATAAATTCTTAGTGACTAAGATTTTATTTACAGATTAAACCCTTACTTTGCTGATTAGTTTCCTACTGGACACAGAGTACGTCTCCTGCCCTGTCAGTCTTCCTGGTATCTTTTCCCTCCCAGGAGTCCTGAAGAGAAATTTTGGGTGGATTTCTGGAAATCAATGTCCACTGCTCCCCAAATAACTCACCAAACATGTGCAATCTTCCAATGTGCCCTACTATCCCCAGCCTCCTCAGACCAGACTGACAGTCATTTATTCCTTGGGTAAAACAATATCAGAACAGTCTTCTTATCTGACTTTTTTATTAACAGGAAAAGCAAGAACAGCTTATTAGCTCCATCTTCTCCAACTCACTAGCTATGTGGCCTTGGACAAGTGAGTTAATCTCTCTAAGTCTCAGTTTCTCCAAATTAAATTGGAAATAGCAAGAGTACCCCAAAGGCTGAAATTAGATTTTAGTAAAATTAGTACTACCTTATTTACCAATAAAATTATGAATTAGTAAGGGTTAAATTAGATAATATAAAAGGCTTAGAAAATAGTGCTCAGTAAATAGCTATTAAGATTATTTTGGTTTATAGCTGAAATTCTTTATTTTGGAGACTTTTAGAAATGTAGCCTTTATTTTTTAAAATATTTATTTATTTGGCTGCATCAGGTTTTAGTTGTGGTGTGTAGGCTCTCTGTGGTATCACACAGGGTCTTTCGTTGAATGGACTCTCCAGTTGTGACATCAGGGCTCAGTAGTTGCCACATGCAGACTTGGTTGCTCTGTGGCACATGGAATCTTAGTTCCCTGACCAGGAATCAAACTCACACCCCCTGCGCTGGAAGGCAGATTCTTATCCATTGACTGGACCACCAGAGAAGTCCCTAGATATGTAGCACTTTAGGCCTTTTTTCACATTAATGTGCATGTTATATCTATGTCCATAATTAAAATTTACATAGTGAGCTATTTAGGACATTAAACTTTAAATTCTTACCCAAAAACTTCAAGTACTAACCGATCTACCAGAAGTCATAGAGGGAACCAGCTAGAGCTGTTTTATAAGATGTGGTAAATGGACTTCCTTCCATCTTAACTTGAATTAAGGGGAAGAGACTGCTACTTAATGCTGAGGTAATCCCTATGGGCAGGTGTTGAAACAGGTCAGGAGTGAGGAGTATGTAAGTAGGGTTGGTTTCCCAGGGCAAGGGCATTTAGAGCTGGGTTTGGATAGATTGCATCAGGGTTGGAGAAGAGAAGAGGGGAAAGGTCTGGATAATGAACACTGTAAAGAAATGCCCCATTAGAAGCTGATTGCCAAATAAGAAGCTGGCTTCTGTCATATGTCCTACTCTCCTCACCTTGCTTTACTCTTTAGAGCAATGAATTCTGGTCCTGCTCATCATCTGAGCTAAGATAGCTTGCCTTTTCCTGCAGAGAGAACTGGCTCTCTGTTCTCTTTGTAGGACACCATAAAATTTGTCCTCAGATCTTATGTTTGGTTTCAGGTTCAGTTTTCAAAAGGTTTATTTTTCCCTCTCAAGAGCTGAACCTGCATCTCAGATGTGCTAACACTGGATGATGGTGCCTCAGCAATTGAGGACTCAGTCTACCAAGAAAAAAATTTGTTTCTTTTGTCTTACTACTCAATAAAAAGCAATTGGGGGAAGGGCCAAAATGCTGGGGTCTGGATACAGGGATTTGACTTGACCCAAGAGTAAAATTTTAAATAACCAGAGGAATGGGTGAAGTTTATGTATATATATAAACTATATACCCTCTAACAAAAGCCCGTAAGTATAGTTTCTTGCAGTGAAACTCTGATGGTGAACCTCAGGGAATTTGAGGTAACCTTTTCTGTTTGTGTTGCACATTTCTATCAAGGCAACTGAATATACCACATTATAAGATGTGATATTTAATGTCAACTGTATAAAGATCAAGTTTGAAGAAATTAACTTTTTACAATTTAATATTGTTCTAATTTCTAATTGTTACCAATAATGGATTAATTAAACTCTGGCCTTAGGCTCAGATGTGTTTGGAACCCCTTTCTAAGTCATCCTGAACTCTTTTCAGTGGCTTCAGAACTTCAGCATTGTCTGGTTTTAAGACCCCTCCAGCTTTCTCTCAGCCACGTGCAGAACTCTAGGCGGAACTATAAGAAATTGGAAAGCTAAAACAAAAGGGGGGCATCTCTGAACTTAAGGACCTTAACATGATATGAAAGTGCTGGTGGACTTGGGAAATTTTTTTTTTCTGTATGTTTTCACAGCTTGAGGAAGTGAGATTTCCCAGGGAAGATATGGGTTCTCTTGTACTATCAAGACAGTGGAAATAGGGACTTCCCTGGCTGTCCAGTGGTTAAGAGACTCTGCCGGGGGTGTCAGTTAGATCTCTGATTAGGGAACTAAGATCCTACATGCCGCCCAGTATGGTTAAAAAAAAAAAAAGACAGTGGAAACAGGCTTGTGATAGGGTTTCTTGGTAGAATAAACATATGGATGTAGCAGAGCTTTTTTGGTCTTTCAAGTTAGCCTGCACTGAAGTCAGCCATGTATTTCTGTTCTGTGTCAACAGTACAAAAACAAACAAAATTCAAATTATAAGAAAGAACCAATCAAAACAAGTGCTCACTATTAAAACAGTTGTTCGTAGAGTGGATAAATGGGCTAACTTCAACCTAGAGTTAGTGAGAAGGTTTTATGGATTAATTAAACTAAGCAACAGCAACAAGAAGGAATAGTTCTTGTTGCTGTTGCTTAGTAGCTAAGTTGTATCTGGCTCTTTTGTGACCCCGATGGACTATAGCCCACCAGACTCCTCTGTCCATGGAATTCTCTAGGCAAGAACAACTGGAGTGGGTAGCCATTTCTGTTTCCAGGGGATCTTCCTGACCCAGGGATCGAACCTGCATCTCCTGTATTGACAGGTGGATTCTTTACCCCTGAGCCACCTGATTCCTTAGGGAAATCTTTATGAAGGAGATTAAATTTGAGTTGAAATTTCCAAGGAGGACAGAAATTTCAGATTAATAGGAAGAAGGACATTTTTATATGTTAGTAAAGTTTATTGGGACCTTACTATGGTCCCAATAGGCAGAATAATGGTTCCCCCTAAATTTCCACAATCTAATCCTTGGAATCTGTAAATATATTACCTTACATGACAAAAGGGATATTGCAGGTATGACTAATGTTAAGACCTTGAGATAGAAGATTCTCCAGAATTACAGTTGTGTCGAACCTAATGCCATGGGTCCTTAAAAGCAGAAAATCTTTTCTGGCCTAGGTCAGAGTCAGAGGGAAATATGACTATAGGAAAATGGTCAGAGAGATGCAAAATTTCTGACTTGAAGGACTGAGGAAGGGGGCCATGAGCCAAAGAATGTGGGCGGCCTCTGGAAGCTGAAATACATAAGCAAATAAATTCTCCCCTAGTGCCTCTGGAAAGAACACTGTTGTGCTGACACCTTATTTTTAGCCCAGTGAGACCCGTATTGGATTTCTAGCCTATAGAACCATAATAAATTTGAATTGTTTTAAGCTAAGTTTGTGATAATTTGTTACAGCAGTCATAGAAAGCTAACACAACATGGGACAGCAAAATGAGGTCATGACATGAGGAAAATGACTACCATGGTCATTTTCAGATGGGGAAACTTAACTATAAAGGGACTAGGTTCTGACAATGTCACCCAGCTGTAGAGTGAACGACTAGGGGATTAAATTGAGCACACCCGTCTTCGGAAGTCATGCTTTTAACTGTTCGGCAGGATTTTTGTAGGAGGAGGATGGAAGTAGTAAAAGCTTCTAGAAAAAGTTCTCTGGAGTGAGTTACACAGCTGTATAATAAAGAGCTTGGTTGACTCAAAGGGACATGCTGAGCTCTGGATTAACGGAGACCAGAATAGTTGTCCCTCAGGGCTAGGTTATGTACTCTCTTTCTGGTTAATCTTCCTCAGTCGCTGATTTGATCATGACAAACTGGTTTACTCAGCAGTCCCATAAACAAGACTCTTCCAAGCACCTGCTTGTCCTTCCCATCTCTCTGAAGCCCACTTCTCTCAAGGGCTTCCCCACTTCATCCCAGCCACAGCAACTTGGGGGCACTTGGGTTCAAGGACTTTGGCATGAAATCACACACTGCTCTGGGTCTTTCTTGTATCTTTGCCATAAAATGTCTTCGTTTTACGTCATTTACTTTTTCTGGCGCTTATAATTTATTTCCAAGTAGACTGGCCTCTGTGAACTTTCCGCGGGGCAGGAACAGGAATCCACTCAGAGCGGTCGTCCTTGTTCGCCAGCTGGGTTCTTCTGGGTTCATTCCTAAAACAAATCTTACTCCCACATACCATTTTGCTTTTCTTGATTTTTCCTTTCTCTGACCCTCCACCACCCATGCCTCCTCGGTAAACATTCCCGTAGCCTTTATTGTCGACCTGCCTCATTACGAAATAATCCCAAGTGCTAGCACAGGGTCTGAACACAGAATACAGGGATCTATGCTTTTAAGCAGGGCCAATTACTAGACAGCAACTAGGGGGCCAGTACCGGGCGAGAGTTGGAGGTGGCCCGTTTCCACTCCGCACAGCGGCCGGCAGCACCTGGGCCTCCCCCAGGTGTGGGGACAGTGACCCGGTCGCGCGCCCGTGCGCGGCCTTCCACGCGCCCCAGCGCCGCCCGCCCCGCCCCTTTCCCCGCCTCCTCGCGCTCGCGCCACAGGTTGCTCGCCCCCGCGGTCTGCGCGGCGCCGCGCCTCGCCGGCTCCTCAGCTTCCAGCCAAGATGGCGGAGATCGGCGAAGGTCCGGGCACCGTCCCAGAGCACGAGCGGATCTTGCAGGAGATCCAGAGCACAGACACCGCCTGCGTGGGGCCCACCCTCCGGTAAAGCTCTCATCCTCTCGGGATCTCTGGCTGCCCTCTTCGGCCGCTCGTCAGGAGGCGGGCGAGTTTTCCGCCGTCGGCCGCGCGCGAAGCGGCCCGACAGGTGGTGCGCGAGGAGGCGGGCGGCCCGGCGGGGGCCGAGGCGCAGCGGGCCAGGACCTGAGCCCGGACCCGGGCGGGGCGGCACGGGCGAGTGCACCTGTCCGCGCGGCCCGCCTCAGCCGCGGGAGCTGTCACTGCGCAGCTGGAGGGTGTGGCTGCCACGATGCCTGTGACCCCGGGAGTCGAGGCACCGCCCCGTTTTCGACGCCCCGCCCCGCCCTGCCCCGGCCGGGGCCTGGGGTCTCGAGAACGCGCTTGGGGCTTCCCGGCTCGCGCGGCGCTCCGGGGCTGAGGGCGGCTCCGCCTCGGGCGTGCCCGGGACGAAGGTGAAGTGCCGGCAGACGGCAGGACAGAGGTGCCGACTCGCGCGCAGGTGGAAACGCTGGCGGGCTGGGCTGCTTAGGGCGTGGGAGAATTGAAATTGAGCGGGAGTCGCCGGCACCATTCTCTATACTCCGGCGCCGCCAGAGTGGGCGAGGAGGGAGCGTGGGCGGGAGGGGAGGGGCTGGCGCTCAGGAACGCGCTGATGTGACTGATCGTGACCGTGCGCTCGCCCGGCAAGCCTCTCTGGAGTCTGGGAAGCTTTTATTTATTTGCGAATGTTTAATTTTGCATGCATTTCCCCGTTCATTTTAAAAAGAATCTCCACCGTTTAAAAATAGTACAAGAACAATGACTATTCCAGACTATCTATTGCCCTAGTAAACCCAGGCACTCTAGTGATCCATTAGAGTGTTAGCCACTTTCTTCAAGATTGACTGCTCTTTAAATATAAGGCTTCATTTTTCGGTGTGATGATAATGAAATTATTATTCACTTAGGGAACTTGGGACTCACTGTGCTTTTGTCATTATGTGGACCTGTGGTTGTAGTGCAAAGTAAATCGACCTTGGCCTGAGACTACAGAGAACTGGATTCTTGGTTTACACTAGTCTTAGCACTGATGAAGTGTGCGGTCGTGGGCAAATCATTTAACTTCTCTGGACCTCGATTTTTTTATTTGTAGACAGGGGAGGGGTACGTGTTTAGATACCCAGAAAGCCCGGGAATTCAGAGACCTTGCCTATTTGTTCACTCCTGTATGCCTAAGCATGTAGTAGGTACATGATATATTTTTGTCACATGAAGGTCCCTCTATGATATAAATATGATTAGTGCATTTCCTTAATTTTTCAGTATAACACTTTTTATAAAAACTGCATTTGCTAATGAAAGTTGAACTCATACATTTAAAGGAAGCTTTGTTTTCCTCACTGCATGGTGAAACTGAAGGAGTATAGTGTGTGGTATAGTTATTACAACAGTCCATTTTTGAAAATAGTATTGATTAGGAAAGAGGTGCTTCTTCTTGAGAAAATGTACTAGGCGGGATCATTGAAAGCAGGTGAAATTAATTTAGAAGAAAAATTTTAACTACAGCTGACTTGAACAATATGGATTTGAACTGTGTGAATTCATTTATACCTGTAATTTTTTTAAATTTTATTTTCTTTTTAAACTTTACATAATTGTATTAGTTTTGCCAAATATCAAAATGAATCCGCCACAGGTATACGTGTGTTCCCCATCCTGAACCCTCCTCCCTCCTCCCTCCCCATACCATCCCTCTGGGTCGTCCTGGTGCACTAGCCACAAGCATCCAGTATCGGGCATCGAACCTGGACTCGCATCTCGTTTCTTACATATACAGTGGTAAAGAATCTGCCTGCCAATGCAGGAGACGCAAGAGACTCGGTTGAGGAAGATCCTGTGTCTAAATGATCCCCGAGAAGGAAATGACAGCACACTCCAGTATTCTTGCTTGGGAAATCCCGTGGACAGAGGAGCCTGGTGGGCTACAGTCTATGGGGTCACAAAAGAGTCAGACACAACTTAGTGACTAAACAGCAACAACTGTGCGAACTTCTGTACTCTCACCGCTGGGGGAGGATTTGGGGGCCCGGTTGACCCCTGGTGTGGGGAACTAAGATCCGGAAAGCCTCGTGGCTCGGCCAAATAGAAAAAAATACATACTTAACGTATTTTTGTGATACTACAGGATCCGCAGTTGGTTGCGTCTGGAAATGCCGAACCTGGGGTATAGAAGAACCCATTATATGGACCATAAGTTATATGTGGATTTTTCACTTCATGAAAGGTCCTCGGCCCGATCCCCTCGTTGTTTCAGGGTCAACTGTACACTGAGATTTTTGTAACACAAATAGAATATATGTATTGGTGGTGGTATCATTCTGTTTCGCTGGTGACATTTGTATCACCTACTCACTTTGTTGAAACCCACACCCTTTTCTTTAGTGAACTACACTGACTCATACTTACTCTATATATACTCTTGTCATCTCTCATTTGCAAGCAGGCCCTGCACACACCCGTGGAAGGCACTGCTAGCAGTCCTTTCTCTTGAACAGAGTTTAAGCCAATGCTTTTTTATTCCTGAGGTTTCACTGAGTGAAATGCTAACACTAAAATTAAAAAAAAAAAACTTATTATGGGAAAATTTAAATGTTTCAAGAAGGTAAAAAAAAAAAAAGAAAAATGTAGGGAATTCCATGGTGGTCTGGTGCTTAGGACTGTGTGCTTTCACTGCTGGGCCAGGTTCAGTCCCTGGTCAGGGAACTTAGACCCTGCAAGCCTCTAAGTGCAGCCAAAAATAAAAATAAAAGTAAAAAATAAAGATTAAAAAGACTGACCATACGACGTGTTGGTGAAGTTGTGAAACAACTCGCATTCTGTGTATACTGCAGTGGGAATATCATAGATGCTGTTTTTCAGGTTGAGTTTATTCCCTTCTAGTTTGTCAAGTGTTTTTACTATGAAGGAGTGTTGAATTTTTCTGATGCTTTTTCTGCACCCATTGAGATGATCATGTGGATTTTGTTCCTTATCGTATCACAGTGGTGTTTTATATTAATTGATTTTCAGATATAAATCAACCTTGCATTTTTGGAATTAATCCCACTTGGTCATAGTGTATAATCATTTTTTATATGTTCAGTTCAGTCACTCAGTCGTGTCCGACTCTTTGTGACCCCATGAATCACAGCACGCCAGGCCTCCCTGTCCATCACCAACTCCCGGAGTTTACTCAAACTCATATCCATTGAGTTGGTGATGCCATCCAGCCATCTCATCCTCTGTCATCCCCTTCTGCCCCCAATACCTCCCAGGATCAGGGTCTTTTCCAATGAGTCAACTCTTTGCATGAGGTGGCCAAAGTATTGTAGTTTCAGCTTTAGCATCAGTCCTTCCAATGAACACCCAGGACTGATTTCCTTTAGAATGGACTGGTTGGATCTCCTTGCAGTCCAAGGGACTCTCAAGAGTCTTCTCAGATTCCATTTGTTAGTATCTTGTTTAGGATTTTTGCATGTATATTCATAAGAGCTATTTGTCTTTTATTTTCTGGTGACGTCTTTGGTTTTGGTATGAGAGTAATACCTTATTATTGGTTAGTGTTCCTCAATTGAGATGAATGTATTTTTATTTCTCTATTTACGTGGTGTACCATATTTATGTATATATGTGTGTAATGTTGAATCACTCTTACATTCCTGTAATAAATCCCATATGGTCATGGAGTATAATCTTTTTAACATGTTGGATTCAGCTTGCTAATATTTTATTGAGTGTTTTTACATCTGTATTCACAGGGGATATTGGTACCTAGTTTTCTTTTTTTGTGATGTCTTTAGCTGGCTTTGATAGAGTAAAGCTGGCCTGATAGAATGAGTGAGGAGTGTCCCTATTCTCCCACTTTTTGGAAGACTTTGTGTAGGAATAGTGTTAATTTTTCTTTAAATAGATGGTAGAATTTGTCACTAAAACCATCTAGCTTTTCTTTCTTGGAAGGTTTCTGATTATTGATCAGTCTCTTGTTATAACAAGTCTGTTTTGATTTTCTATTCTTACTGCATCAGTTTTGGTAGTTTGTGTCATTTTAGAAATTTGTACATTTTGTCTAGGTTATCAGGTTGTTAGTATAAAATGGTTCATGTGTGTGTGTGCTCAGTCTGAGTCTTTTGTGACCCCATGGACTGTAGCCCACCAGTCTCCTCTGTCCATGGGATTTCCCAGGCAAGAATACTGAAGTGGGTTGCCATTTCCTTCTCCAGGAGATCTTCCTGACTCAGGGGTCAAATCCACATTTCTTGCTTGCCAGGGAGATTCTTTAACACTGAGCCACCTAGGAATCACAGAATTGTTCATAGCATCCCCTTATAACCTTTTTTATTTCTGTAAGACTGGTGGTACTGACTTTTCTTTTACTCTTTTCTATTAATTTTTTTTGGCTGTGAGAGACTTAGTTGTGGCATATGGAATCTAGTTCCCTGACTAGGGACTGAACCTGGGCCTCTTGCATTGGGAATCAGAGTCTTAACCACTGGACCATCAGGAAAGTCCCTCTTTTACTCTTGATTTTAGTAATTTGTGTCTCTCTTTTTCTTAGTCAGTCCAGCTAAAAGTTTGTCAATTTTATAAACTTTAACATGATCTCATAAGTTTTGGTATTGTGTGTTTTCGTTTTTATTCATTTCAAAGTATTTTTTAAATTTCCTTTGTGATTTGTTCTTTGAGTCATTGGTTATTTATGTATGTATGTATTTAAGTATGTTGTTAAATTTCAACATATTTGTGAATTTCTCAAATGCCTTTCTGTTACTAATGTGTAATTTCATTGTATTTGGTCAGAGATCATATCTTGTATGATTTCAATCCTTTTAAATTCTCTGAGGCTTGTTTTACGGCCTAACGTGGTCTGTCCTGGAGAATGTTACATGTTCACTTCAGAAGAATGTGTATACTGATGTTATTGGGTGGAAGATGCTATAGATGTCTTTTAGGTCTCATTAGGTTATAGTTGTTCAGGTCTTCTACTTTCCTTTTGATCGTCTACTTGTTGTTCTGCCCATTATTGGGCAATGGGTAGTTTTTGCTTCATGTATTTTGGGCTCTGTTTTTAGGTGCATGTGTTTGCTCAGTGTGTCTGACTCTTTGTGCTCCTTTGGACTGTAGCCCACCAGGCTCCTCTGTCCATGGGGATTTTCACACAAGAATATTGGAGTAGGTTGCCATTTCCTTCCTCAGGGGAACTTCCCTACCCAGGGATCATACCTGCATCTCCTGAGTCTCCTGCATTGCAGGTAGATTCTTTACTGCTGAGGCATTGGGGAAGCCCATAAATGTGTATTTGTTGTTGTTCAGTCGCCCATTTGTGTCTGATGCTTCGAGGACTGCAGCATGCCAGGCTTCCCTGTTCTTCACCATCTCCCTGAGCTTGCTCAAACTCGTATCCATTGAGTCAGTGATACCATCCAACCATCTCATCCTCTGTTGCCCCCTTCTCCTCCTGCCTTCAGTCTTTCCCAGCGCCAGGGTCTTTTCTAAGGAGTCAGTTCTTTGCGTGAGGTGGCCAAGTATTGGATCTTCAGCTTTAGCATCAGTCCTTCTAATGAATATTCAGAGTTTCTTTCCTTCAGGATTGACTGGTTTGATCTCCTTGCAGTCCAGGGGACTCACAAGGGTGTTCTTCAACACCACAGTTCAAAGGTATCAGTTCTTCAGTGCTCAGTCTTCTTTATGGTCCAACTGTCACATCCATACATGACTACTGGAAAAACCATAGCCTTGACTAGACAGACCTTTGTTGACAAAGTAATGTCTCTGCTTTTTAATATGCTGTCTAGGTTTGTCATAACTTTTCTTTCAAGGAGAAAGTGTCTTAATTTCGTGGCTGCAGTCACCATTCAGAGTGATTTTGGAGCCCAAGAAAATAAAGTGTGTCACTGTTTCCATTATTTCCCCATCTATTTGCCATGTAGTGATGGGACTGGATGCCATGATCTTAGTTTTTTTAATGTTTAGTTTTAAGCCAACTTTTTCACTCTCCTCTTTCATCAAGAGGCTCTTTAGCTCCTCTTTGCTTTCTGCCATGGGTTGGTATCATCTGCATATCTGAGGTTATTGATATTTCTCCTGGCAATCTTGATTCAGCTTGTGCTTTATCCAGCCCGGCATTTCACATGATGTATTCTGCATATAAGTTAAATAAGCAGGGTGACAATATACACTCTTGATGTACTCCTTTCCTAGCTTGGAACCAGTTCATTGTTCCATGTCTGTTCCATGTCTAATTGTTACTTCTTGATCTGCATACAGGTTACTCAGGAGGCAGGTCAGGTGGTCTGGTATTCCCATCTCTTTAAGAATTTTATACAGTTTGTTGTGATTCACACAGTCAAAGGATTTAGCATAGTCAATGAAGTAGATGTTTTTCTGGAATTCCCTTGCTTTTTCTATAATCCAGCGGATGTTGGCAATTTGATCTCTGGTTCCTCTGCCTTTTCTAAATCCAGAGTGAACATCTGGAAGTTCTTTGTTCACATACTGTTAAAGCCTAGCTTGGAGAATTTTGAGCATTACTTTACTAGCGTGTGAGATGAGTGCAATTGTGTGGTAGTTTGAGCATTCTTTGGCATTGCCTTTCTTTGGGATTGGAATGAAAACAGACCTTTTCCAGTCCTGTGGCCACTGCTGAGTTTTTCAAATTTGGTGGCATATTGAGTGCATCACTTTCACAGCATCATCTTTTAGGATTTGAAATAGCCCAACTGGAATTCCATCACCTCCACTAGCTTTGTTCATAGTGATACTTGTTATATATTTTTGATTGATTGACTGTTTTACATTATAAAATGTTCCTCTTTATCTCTACACTTATTTTATTTTTTTAATTGCTTTTTAAAGTCTGTATTGAATTTGTTACAGTGTTTCTTCTGTTTTTTTTATGTTTTGTTTTTTTTGGCCCTGAGGCATGTGGGATTTTAGCTACCAGACCAGGGATTGAACCCTCACCCCCTGCATTGGAAGGTGAAGTCTTAACCAGTGGACAACCAGGAAAGTCTTCTAGACTTGTTTTTAGGTTTGTTTTGTCTGATATTAGTAAATCTACTCTAGCTTTCTTTTGGTTGCTCTTTGTATGGTATGTCTCTTTTTATCTTTTTACTTTCAACCTATTTTTGTCCTTGAATCCAAAGTATATCTCCCGTAGATAGTATATTGTTGGAGCATGTTGTTTATCCAGTTTCATAACCTGACTTTTTAAAAATATAACTGTATTTATTTTATTATTTTTGACTGCTGGATCTTCGTTGCCCCACAGGCTTTTCTCTAGCTGTGGCAAGTGAGGGCTCCTCTCTAGTTGTAAGTGTGCAGCCGCTCACTGTGGTGGCTTCTCTTGTTGCAGAGCACAGGCTCTAGGGCGTGTGTGGGCTCAGCAGTTGCAGTTCTGGGCTCTAGAGCACAGGCTCCGTGGTTGTGGCACATGGGCATAGTTGCTCCACAGCACGTAGGATCTTCCTGGGTTAGGGATTGAACCCATGTCTCCTGCATTGGCAGGTGGATTCTTTATCACTGAATTACCAAGGAAGCCCATAATCTCTAACTTTTGTCTGTACTATTTCATCTATTCATGTTGAATGTTAATATTTATATAGTTGGATTTGTATCTGTCATTTTACTTTTTGTTTACTGTATGTCTTGTTTTTTTTTTTTTTTTTTGCTCCTCTGTTCCTTTTTTTCTACTTTTTGTTAAGTGAATATTTTATAGTGTAATATTTTAGTTACTTTAATGATTTTTTCCAGTATTTAAAAAATTGATTTCTTAGTGGTTGCTCTCAGAATCAGTTTCAGATTAATTCTAAATTAATTACAGTGAGATTCAGAAATATTCTATATAGAAGGCCTTCTTCAATGAACAATGAGTAAAAATAGAGGAAAACAATAGAAGAGGAAAGACCAGAGATCCTTTCAGGAAAATTGGAAATACCAAGGGAACATTTCATGTAAAGATGGGCACAATAAAGGACAGAGACGGTTGAGACCTAGTAGAAACAGAAGAGATCAAGAAGAGATGGAAAGAATACACAGAGGAACTGTACAAAAAAGATCTTAATGAACCAGATAACTGTGATGGTATGGTCAGTCACCCAGAGCCAGACATTCTGAAGTGTGGAGTCACGTGGGCCTTAGGAAGCATTACTATCAATAAAACTAGTGGATGCAATGGAATTTCAGTGGAGCTATTCAAAACTCTAAAAGATGATGCTGTCAAAGTGTTGCACTCAATATGTCAGCAAATCTGGAAGACCCAGCAGTGGCCACAGGACTGGAAAAAGTCAATTCTCATCCCAGTTCCCAATAAAGCATTACTTAAGGATGTTCAAACCATCAGACAGTTGCACTTGTCTTCCATGCTAGTAAAGTCATGCTTAAAATCTTGCCTGCTAGGCTTCAGCACTATATGAACCGAGAACCTTGAGATGGCCCATCTGGGTTTAGAAAAGGCAGAGGAACCAGAGATCAAATTGCCAACACTTTCTGGATCACAGAAAGCAATGGAATTCCAGAAGAACATCTACCTCTGTTTCAGTTATGCTAAAACCTTTGACCGTGTGGATCATAACAAACTGTGGAAAGCTCTTAAAGAGATGGGTATATAGACCATCTTACCTGCCTCCTGAGAAATCTGTATGTGGGTCAGGAAGCAACAGTTAGAACCCTGTATGGAACAACTGATTGGTTCAGGACTGAGAAAGGAGTATGATAGGGCTATCTGTTGTCACCCTGTTTGTTTAACTTATACACTGAACACATCATGAGAAATGCCAGACTGGGTGAGTTATAAGCTGGAATCAAGATATGCGGGAGAAGCATCAACAACCTCAGATATGTGGATGATACCACTCTGTTGACAGAAAGTGGAGAGGATCTAAAGAACCTCTTGATGAGAATGAAGGAGGAGAGTGAAAAAGGCAACTTAAAACCAAATATTAAAAAACTAAGATCATGGCAGCTGGCCCCATTACTTCATGGCAAATGGAAGGGGAAAAGGTGGAAGCAGTGACAGATTTCCTCTTCTGGGGGTCTAAAATCACTGCAGATGGTGACTACAGCCATGAAATCAGAAGATGATTGCTTCTTGGCAGGAAGGCCGTGACACACCTAGACAGTGTGTTGAAAAGCAGAGACATCACTCTGCTGACAAAGGTCCATATAGTCAAGGCTATGGTCTTCTTAGTAGACATGTACAGGTGTGAGAGCTGGATTGTAAAGATGGTACAGCGCCAAAGAATTGATGCCTTTGAACTATGGTGCTGAGAGTGCCTTGACAGCAGGAAGATCAAACCAGTCAGTCAGTCTTAAAAAAAATCAACCCTGAATACTCATTGGAAGGACTGATACTGAAGCTGAAGCTCCAGTATTTTGGTCACCTGATGCGGACAGCTGACTCATTGGAAAAGTCCCTGATGCTGGGAAAGACTGAGGGAAGAAGAAGAGGGCGTCAGAGGAAAAGATGTGACTGGATGGCCTCATTGATGTAATGGACATGAACTTGGGCAAACTCCAGGCGATGGTGAGGGACAGGGAAGCCTGGCCTGCTGCGTCCATGGAGTCACAAAGAGTCGGGCACAACTGGGTGACTGAACAGTAACAACATAGCTCTAGTCCCTCTTTTGTGCTATTATTATTATATCTTACATCTATAAATGTTACAAATCCAACAATACATTGTTATAATTCTTACTACATGTAGTTTTTTATTTTCCAAAGAAGCTGAGGGAAGGAGAGCAAGTATATTTATAGAGTTTGTTATGTTAGCCTTATTTACCATTTATAAATCTCTTCATTTGATGCTGAGTTTTTGGAATCAAGGTATGCAGGAGAAGCATATTCCAGTACAGCTTTTTCTTATTCCAGTACAGCTTTGCTCCCACATTTGTGCTGTTATTTTCAAATATATTTCTATAGTTGAAATATATATTGTTGTCAGTACAGTTATGTACATGTTGTCTTCTGCACTTGCTTTTTAAATCAGTAAAGGAAGAAAGATGCATTTATACTGTCTTAAAAAAAAATCTTGTATTTGACTGTGGCAGGTCTTACTTGCCCTGACATGTGAAATCTTCACTTGTGGCATGTAGGATCTAGTTTCCTGACTAGGGATAGAACCTGGGCCCCCTCCACTGTGAAAAGTGGAGTCTTAGCCACTGGACCACCAGGGAAGTCACTGTAGTGTCTTTATAGTTCCATAGTTATCCTTACCGGTGTTTGTGTGTGTGTGTTCACATTGCCATCTGGGCATGCTCTTTGGAGGACTTCCTTTCATATTTCTTTTAGGACTGGTCTGCTGTTAATAATTCTCTAAGCTTTTGTTTATCTGCAAGTGTCCTTATTTTACCGTCATTTTTCTAGAGAGAGCTTTGTTACAAGACTCTTGGTTGGCAGTTTTTTCTTTTAGCACTTTGAATGTATCATCCCATTGCCTTTTGGCCTGCGTTTTTGCTGATAATAAGTCAGCTGTTAATCTCAGTGGGATCCCCTTGTGTGTGGTTTCCCCCCATCCCACCCCCTTGTTGCTTTCAAGATTTTCCTTTTGTCTTTCATTATTTTACTGTGTTGTGTCTGGGAATGGATTTCTTTGTGTTTATTCTTCTTGTAGTTTATTGATTATCTTGAATGTTTAAATTAATGTTTTTCATCAAATTAGGGAAATTTTAACCATTGTTTTTTTAAATATTCTTTCTTCTTTCTCTACTTTGGTACTCCCATCACGTGTATGTTGGTGTGCTTAGTGGTGTTCACATTTTCCTGAAGCTCTGTACATTTCCTTCATGCTTTTTTCTCTCTTGTTTGGATTACATTTTTCTGTTGCTCTGTGTTTAAGTAGTCTGTCCTCTGTCAATTTATATCTGCTGCTGAGATCCTTTGATGAGTTTTCGTTTCTGTTGTTGACTTTTCAACTGCAGAATTCCAACTTCGTTGTTTTTATAATTTCTCTGTCTGTGTCACAAATATTTTATTAGACACTGCCATCATACCTTCTTTCACTGCTTTGAGCATGGTGTTCTTTAGTTCTGTGAACATAGTACTTTGAAGTCTTTGTTAACTCCTCCAGCTAGGCCCTCTCATAGGGCCTGTTTCTTTTCCTGTGTGTAGGTCAGAGTCTCCTATTTCTTTGCCTATCTCATAATTTGTTGTTGTGGTTGAAAACTGGAAAATTCAGACAGTATAGACAGTATATTGTATTAACTCTGGATACTTAAACCCACTACCACCCTACCACCCTCTGGGGCTTATTTTTGTGCTTGTTAATTAATGGCTTGGCTGTACTGTTTTAATAAAGTGTATTTATTTTCCTCACAATGTGAAGTCTCTGCTGTGGCTCCTCAGAGGGCACAGTCTTGGCACATAGTCACTCTGGAATGACAGTGTTTTTAGCAAAATTCTCTTTGTCTCTTTTCCCTGATCTCTCTGTTAAGTTGTCTGCCTATCTTGGTATCACACTCAGATATTAGACTCCAGTAATTGCTGACTGGTTGCTTTATTGTTTTCAACAATATCCAGGGGCATAAGTTGTTTCACAATCTGATTTAGTTAAATTTGGTCCCTTTTCCAGTGGTAGATTTTTCCACCCTTTATGCAAGTGATTTGTTGAGGCAGTATGTTTGGGTGAAACTTGCAGGAGTGAGGAAAGTAGGATAGGGAAGAGATCAGTAAATCTGTGGGTTCAGCTTACGTGTAGCCTCAGCCTGATTCCAGGAGAAGCTCTGGAGTTAGAATGATATCACAAAGTTGTTGCACTCTGAGGCACTGAAGCTGAACTTTTACTCCCACCTCCAGCAATCTTTCATTGGCTACAGGCTGCCCCAAGAGTGTGTGTGCTGGCAGCGGGGACATACCTTCCCAGGCGTTATTGGGCAGAGTGCCTCCCGCTTGCAGGAGAAGTGCCTCCCTCTTCTCCAGAGAAGAGGGTAGCTATGAGCCCTTAGCTGCTGGGAGGTGAATAGCACCACCAGGGATCTACTATACACTCCAGCAGCTAGAACACATTAGATCACACTTAGTAAATTTGAAGGAATAAATGGACAAAATTTTCATTTATCTTTCTATTTCATGAGCTTCCCTTGTGGCCCAGCTGGTAAAGAATCTACCTGTAATGTGGGAGACCTAGGTTTGATCCCTGGGTTAGGAAGATCCCCTGGAGGAGGGAAAGGCTACCCACTCCAGTATTCTGGCCTGGGGAGTTTCTTAATGATTTTTCTAGTGAATTAAATCCCCTGATCTCCCCAGTCTTGACTTTTAAATGTTACTTAAAAATTGTGGTAAAATATATGTAACATAAAATTTATCTTTTTAAATGTACAATTCATGTCATAAAGTACATTGACATTGCTCTGCAACCATCACCACCATTCATCTCCAGAACTTTTTCATCTTTCCAAACTGAAACTGTACACGTTTAAATGGTAACTCCCCATTGTCCCTTCCTACCTGCCCCTTGTAGCTACCATCATACTTTCTAGAATATGATTGCTTTAGATACCTCATATAAGTGGAATCATAATTGTTCTTCTGTGACTGGCTTGTCTCACTTAACGTTATGTCATCAAGGTCCATGCATGCATGTTGTAGCTGTGTCAGAATTTCCTTCCTTTTCGAGGCTGGATAATGTTTCATTGTATTTATATATACTACTTTTTGTTCAACCATTATTTGTTTGCTCAGATCGCTTCCAACTTTTGACTGTTATGAATGCTGCTGTGAACATGATGTACAAATATGTGTTTGAGTACAGTGTTAGTTTTTCAGGCCAGTCTCTGAGGTTTGTTCTGATCACAGGAGGACTCTTCACATTTTCTGTGGTTCTTCTTGGTAAACTGACTGATTATATAACCTCTCCTTATTCACCAGCGAGGAGGGCACAGTTCTTGAGGTGCTATGTTCCCCCTTTGCCTGGCAAAGTAATAAAGCCATTCTTTCTCTTTCTCCTGGCTACAAGATGAAGGTGAAAGTTGCTCACTGTGTCTCTGCGACCCCATGGCCTGTAGAGTCCATGGAATTCTCCAGGCCAGAATACTGGCGTGGGTAGCCTTACCCTTCACCACAGGATCTTCCCAACCCAGGGATCAAACCCAGTTCTCCTGCATTGCAGGTGGATTCTTTACCAGCTGAGCCACCAGTGAAGCCCACAAGATGAAATAGAGCTTACCTGTAACAAGGCTAGTCTAAAAGGCAGAATCTCAATTAACATTGTGTCACAGGCAGAGCCTGAGGCAATAGGGAAGGATTCCCTGGCTTAGGGAAGGAACCCTTCCCTGGTGGCTCAGAGGATAAAGCATCTGCCTGCCATGCTGGAGACCTGGGTTTGATCCCTGGATTGGGAAGATCCCCTGGAGAAGGAAATGGCAACCCACTCCAGTATTCTTGCCTGGAGAATCCCATGGACAGAGGGCTACAGTCCACGGGGTCGCAAAGAGTTGGACACGACTGAGGGACTTCTCTTTCTTTCTTTTACCTGGTTTTGTTCATGTGAGCTCTGTAGTGGTAAAGAACCTGCCTGCCAGGCAAGTCTTGGGTTTGATCCCTGGGTTGGGAAGATCCCCTGGAGGAGGGCATTGCAACCCAGGCCAGTATTCTTGCCTGGAGAATCCCACGGACAGAGGAGCCTGGTGGGCTATAGTCCAGAGGGTCACAAAGAATTAGACACAACTGAAGTGACTTAGCACAACTAGTCAAAAGTACTGATACACATATATCAACAAGCAAACGTTAAACCATATAGCTCAGTGTCTCTTGCATTTAGAATTGTTTGATTTTTAAGTGCCTGCTTTAAGCCAATTAAACAGAGCTGTTTTACAAATTAATGTAAATGCAACAGTGTCCAAAGGCAAAGACACATTCTGAGACATACATATATCCAAACAGACACAAGGCTTCCCTGGTGGCTCAGTCTGTAAAGAACCCGCCTGCAGTGCAAGAGATCACCTGCAATGCAGGAGACCTGAGTTCGATTGCTGGGTTGGGAAGAATCCCTCTGAGAAGAAAATGGCAACCCACTCCAGTATTCTTGCCTGGAAAATCCCATGGACAGAAGAACCCAGCAGTCTACATCCATGGGGGCACAAGAGTTGGACACAACTTAGAGACTAAACTACTATCACCCAAACATACAAATCGTGAAATCTCATGGCTTCATTTCCCAGACTTAGTCATGAGTCAGTAATCACAGTATAAAACTCACTAGTTTATAGTAACAGTTGGAATAAGTAAAAAATTTTAAAGCCTTCTTTTCTTGTTTTTTTTTTTTTCCCCTTCTCAATTTCAGGAATTAGAGATGGTCTAAATAAGTGACCCTGAGAGCCGTGGTCTTGAGGCACAGGGGGAGAAAAGCATTTTCTCTTAGTCGGACAGTTTCCAAAAAGTTTTAATTTATGTTCTTTGGAGTCTAAAGAATATTGTGGCCACACAGTCAAAAGTCATTTTTCATTTTCTTTGGTCATAGTTTTGAAGTAGGAGGGAAGGAGGCGGGACACAGCTTTTGAAAGCATGACATAGCCCAAGGATACAACATAAGCTGATTAGAATCAAAGGGGTCCAAGATGGTAGACAAGTCACTTTGACTAGACCTTGATCCTCAATTAGCAAGCTAAATGACAGACCCAGAGGTGCCATGACAGTTCTAGTTTAGTTCAGTTCAGTTCAGTCGGTCAGTCATGTCCGACTCTTTGCAACCCCATGAATCGCAGCACCCCAGGCCTCCCTGTCCATCACCATCTCCAGGAGTTCACTCAAACTCACGTCCATCGAGTTGGCGATGCCATCCAGCCATCTCATCCTCTGTCGTCCCCTCTTCCTCCTGCCCCCAATCCCTCCCAGCACTAGAGTCTTTTCCAATGAGTCAACTCTTCGCATGAGGTGGCCAAAGTACTGGAGTTTCAGCTTTAGCATCATTCTTTCCAAAGAACACCCAGGACTGATCTTCTTTAGAATGGACTGGTTGGATCTCCTTGCAGTCCAAGGGACTCTCAAGAGTTGTCCAACACCACAGTTCAAAAGCATCAATTTTTCGGTGCTCAGCCTTCTTCACAGTCCAACTCTCACATCCATACATGACCACAGGAAAAACCATAGCCTTGACTAGACGGACCTTTGTTGGCAAAGTAATGTCTCTGCTTTTGAATATGCTATCTAGGTTGGTCATAACTTTTCTTCCAAGGAGTAAGCGTCTTTTAATTTCATGGCTGCAGTCACCATCTGCAGTGATTTTGGAGCCCCAAAAAATAAAGTCTGACACTGTTTCCACTGTTTCCCCGTCTATTTGCCAAGAAGTGATGGGACCAGATGCCATGATCTTCGTTTTCTGAATGTTGAGCTTTAAGACAACTTTTTCACTCTCCACTTTCACTTTCATCAAGAGGCTTTTTAGTTCCTCTTCACTTTCTGCCATAAGGGTGGTGTCATCTGCATATCTGAGGTTATTGATATTTCTCCCGGCAATCTTGATTCCAGCTTGTGCTTCTTGCAGCCCAGCGTTTCTCATGATGTACTCTGCATAGAAGTTAAATAAGCAGGATGACAGTTCTAGGGCACCATCAAAAGACCAGAAGATGGGTGGTGGCCCAGTGCCTGGAAATCTCCACCCCTTCCCTAAAATAGTTTGACTAATCCTCCCGCTCAACGTTGCTGTTGTTCATTAGCTCTGTCGTGGACTGCAGCACACCAGGCTTCCCTGTCCTTCACCATCTCCCAGAGGTTGCTCAAACTCGTGTCTGTTGAGTCAGTGATATCATCTAACCATCTCATCCTCTGTCGTCCCCCTTCTTCTCCTGCCTTCAAT
This sequence comes from Bos grunniens, assembly GCF_055505025.1. Classification (NCBI taxonomy): domain Eukaryota; kingdom Metazoa; phylum Chordata; class Mammalia; order Artiodactyla; family Bovidae; genus Bos; species Bos grunniens. The sequence goes on from NC_141190.1 coordinate 14,593,188, forward strand.
TTTTCCCAGCATCAGGGTCTTTTCTAATGAGTTGCCTCTTTGCATCAGGTGGCCAAAGTATTGGAGCATCAATCCTTCCAGTGAATATTCAGGGTTGATCTCCTTCAGAATGGACTGGTTGGATATGCTTGCAGTCCAAGGGACTCTCAAGAGTCTTCCCCAGCACCACAGTTCAAAAGCATCAATTCTTTGGCATTCAGCCTTCTTTATGGTCCAACTCTCATATCTGTACATAACTATTAGAAAAATAGCAGCTTTGACTCGTAGTACAGACCTTTGTTGGCAAAGTGATGTCTCTGCTTTTTAATATATGCTGTCCAGGTTTGTCATAGCCTTCCCTGGTGGCTCAGTGGAAAAACTCCACCTGCCAAGCAAGAGATGTTGGTTTGAATCTGGGAAATCCCATGGATAGAGGGACCTCGCAGGCCACAGTCTATGGGAACATGAAGAGCTGGACACGACTTGGCGACTAAACAAAAACATAGATGTGCCATAGCTTTCCTTCCGAGGAGCAAGCGTCTTTTAATTTCATGGCTGTAGTTTCTGTCCGCAGCGATTTTGGAGCCCAAGAAAATAATATCTGTCAACGCTTCATACTTTTTCCTCTTCTCTTTGCCATGAACTGAAGGGACCCGATGCCATGGTCTGTAGAGAAGAAAATGAGACCAAATTCAGAGAAACAGGGAGTCAGTCAAGTTACATGTATGTTGCCACTTGGGTTTTCCTCCTAGGAGACCTTTAAAAACGAAAGCAGGAGGACTTCCCTGGAGGTCCAGTGGTTAAAAATCTGCTTTGCAATGCAGGGGATGCCAGTTCAGTGATCCCTCATGCCATGGGGCAGTGAAGAGCCTGAGTTCTGCAACCAGGACCCAGTGCAGCCAAAATAAATAAATATCTAAAAAGAAAAAGGAAGAGTTCCCTGGTGGCCTAGTAGTTAGAATTCTGCACTTTCACTGCAAAATCAATCCCTGGTTGTGGAACCAAAAAACAAAAACAAAAACAAAAACCTCACATAGAGGTGAAGATCTCTGGCAATGCAGTTTCCTGTTTCTGCCCGGTGAGTCCACTGGGAATTTTGATGAACTCTCCAAAACTATAACAAGATAATTTTAAAAAATGATAAAATTATGCCCCGCATGCAGATAGTGAAAGAAAGAAAGAAAGTGAAGTTGCTCAGTCATGTCTGACTCTTTGCAACCCCATGGACTGTAGCCTTCCAGGCTCCTCTGTCCATGGGATTTTCCAGGCAAGAATACTGGAGTGGGTTGCCATTTCCTTCTCCAGGAGATCTTCCCAATCCAGGGATTGAACCTGGGTCTCTTGCATTGTAGGCAGACGCTTTACCATCTGAGCCACCAGGGAAGTCATACAGGTAGTAAATTAATGCATTCCAAAGATTTTATTTAACTTATTAAATAATGAGGGAACCAGTAATATGTTACAAATGTTTCAAAGGCAATGGCAAAAGAATGATATTGGCCTATGAGAATGCTGAAATAGATTTATCAATAGGCATATAATTGGTCAGTATCTACAGGGCAATAATAATTGCATTCCACTGATAAAAGTGTGTTACATTTCTATGGGCAAAAGTAACTTGCATCACTATCAGTTTCCAGCAATTTACAGAAATGTAAAATAATTCAAAGACAGTGAAAGCCACAGATAATCTAGAAGGGTGTGCTGGATGAAACATTTAGTGATTGTTTTCTATTATTCAAAATATTTCAAAATTTTCAAAATTATTCAAAATATTTTCCAATTCTTGCCACTAGTTGGAAATATTTTTAAGTTTTCTCTTTTACTATGCTAATGTCTTTTTTTTTGCCATGCAAAAGTTTTTATGAAAATAAAATTCATCAATCTTTCCTTTTTGCTTGAAAGTTTTCCATGATACTAGGTTATAGGGAAATCCACTCATGTTTTCTTTTGGTGATTGTATGATTTTATTTTTTACTTTCACATTTCTGATCCTTTTTGAATTTTCCTGGAGTATGATGTGCCTTTGTCTTTTTTTTAATATTGGAAACCAGCTAGCTATCTTAACACTTCTTATTGAAAAGTATATCTTTTTCACATTGATTTCAGATGCCGCTGGTATCATTTACTAAATTTTTATATGTAGTGGGTCTATCTCAGATTTTTTTTATCCTGTTCGTTGTCTACATGTTTCTTCATGTGCTGTATACCATTATAACATTAATATGCTTGAATTTATTAATGCGTTGTTTTTGAAATAGTCTTGTCTTCATAGAATAAATCACATTTGTGTCTTAGTGAATTGCTCTCTTAGTGTGCTGTTGAATTCTGTTTGTGCGTATGCTTTTCAAGATTTTTTTTTTTTTGCACTGATATTCGTAAGTGAGATGGTCTAGTTTTTTTGGTGCGGTTTCCCCACTCCGGTACTCTTGGCCTGGAAAATCCCATGGGCGGAGAAGCCTGGTGGGCTACAGTCCATGGGGTTGCAAAGAGTGGGACACGACTGAGCAACTTGACTTTCACTTTTCCTCACGTCATTGAATCAATGTTGTGCTCATCTCATTAAATAAAATTAGAAGTTTTCTTTCTTTTTCTGTGCTTTAGAATAGTATAATTAGCATTGATTATTATTTAATCTTTAAAGGTTTGTTAGAATTACATGATGAAATCAACTGGGTCTGGTGCCTCTTTTTTTTCCTTGTATGAGCATCTTAACTCATTTCTCTTGTTTTTTCTGTTACAGTTGGTTTTGTGTTACACTTTGTCTAGAGAGTCAGTAAGTTGTATTCTTTTGAATTATCCATCTCTTCAAATTTATTTGAGTAGAGTTGTGTAATGTAGTCTCATGTTAAAATCTCCTTCAGTTTTTGATGGCTTGTTTTACCCCCCTTGTCAGTTCTCATTTAGAATACAGTATTTGTGATTTCACTCATTTTTTTCCTCGATTAGGTTTGTTAGTAGTTGATATATTTTGTTGACTTAAAAAAAGAAAAATCTGTCTCAGGATTTATTCAGTCCAGTAGTTTATTTTCTAAGTCATTCCTTTCTGCCTTTATATGTAATGATTTATTTCTTCTGATTTATTTTGTTCTTTTTTTAGCTTTTTGTGTTTTGTACTTGATTCATTTATTTTGTTTTATTGAGATAATTATTTAATGCTATTCATTTTTCTCTGGTGACTGATCTAGCTGTATTTCATATATTCTGATATTTTTTCCTCATTGCTATTTTAAAGAAATTCTGCTTTATTTTTATATTTTCAGTTTGATCCAACAGCTTTTTTAATAGTATGTTTTAAAAAAATTTCCAGATGTGAAGTCTTTTTTATTTAAAAAAAAAAAGGCTTTTAATTTTATTTCACTACAGTTAGGTAAATCTGTTTTCACTAATCCTATTCTTTGGAATTCATTGAGGTTTTACTATTTGTGGCTTAATATATGGTTAGTTTTCATGAGTGTTTCGTGTACTCTTAAATATAAAGCATATTCTTTTTTATATTTGAGTTCTCATTTTTACACAGACTATTAAATAGGTCGGTTCTATCTTCTTTCTTTCTTGAACTGAGAGAGGTGTGTTACTGTCCCATTTTATTAATTTGTTACTCTCACTTCTTATATCTCTTAGAGTTTCTGTTTTATGAACATTTGTTGCTAAAGTTTTGGGTATTATGTTTTGGGTATAATATATATTATATCTAGATCTTGAACTGTAGTTTTTAGCATAGAGTATACAGGTTATAAGAATAAAGCTCAGTTTATTTTCTGTTTTGTTTTCCATGATGAATGGTGGTTTTTGTTTTGTTTTTGGCTGTTTTGCTGAGAAGTCAGTCTTAAGAGAATTTCGCCTTAATCATAGATTAAAACTGCTGTAAAGAACTTTGGTAGCATATATAGATGAGAGATCTTAGGTTATTAGGCAAACTGCACTTTAGATCTGCTATAGACAGTTTGATATTTTTGTTGAATTTTCTAAATTTTTCTAGGGAAATAGTCTACCTCTGCATACATTAATCTGCTTACTTGCTTAAGCTTTTTGAATTAAATTACTTAGCAATTCAGTTTGTTACCCTAGAGGAGAAATTTAATTTATATGTATCAGGTGTTTTCCATTTCTCATCTTTAGCTTTTTACCAAGTAGCACAAAAGTCAACAGGAAGAGACATCTTGGTCAGGAGTGTAAAAACAGGAAGGAGGAAGTCTATTGCAAATCTGTGTTAGCTGATTATCAATTCAGATTTCACCATAAAGGATGTCCATTAACGATCATCGTTGTGCTGTGTTGTTAACCAGAATTTCAGTGAGTTGTTAATGTCAGTATTACAGAATGTCAGTCCTAGTTATAGGAAGTAATGTTAACGAACAGACTGCACTAGGCCCTTTCCTAAGCATGGAAACAGGATACTATTAGTGAGAGCAAGTTCGAGAAATTGCACATAGAGGAAAACAAGGCAAGTAAAATATAACATCAAAAATATAGAGAAAATCATCTTTATTTTTTGCCTGTGTTTGATCTTGATGCTTTGATTGGTTGTATGATCCTTTAAGATGTGAGTGTGTCCTTTTTTTAAAAAAATTAGGATATGTCAGCTCTGTCATTTAAAATATTGTTTGACATAATACTTTCAACTGAATTAAAGGAAGCACCTGGACATTATTTACTAAAGTGTTCTAAGAGCACATGTAGCAAACTAGATAAAATATTTAATGGGAAAAGTGAATATTTTGTGAACAAGAAATCTTTTTTAGCATTCTTTGGTGAAAGAAGTTAAATTCTGTTTATATATTTCTATGTTTATACACTCCTGGAGTTGCTAAAAGTTCTGTTACTCTGTAGCTACAAGATACCTACTTGATTTAGATACCCAACAGTGGTATTTTAGGATATTTAACTTATCCTGAGTTCTTTACTTGGCCATGTAATATTGTGGAAGTTTTAAAGAAATTAAAAGTGTTGTATAAAAGCTAGATGGCATTATATTATTATTGTTTTTTATTATTACTCTAGAGGCCTGTTTGACATTTTCTTTTCCACAAACATCTGTTTACTTAAACTGCGCCTTTATTTCTGAATTATTTTGAAAGCATTTTATATATCATGGCACAAATAGAAAGTTAGAATGAGGGTTGAGATGACTGTTATTGTGGTATGCCTGTAACCTATTCATTTGGAAAGACATGCTCTAATATGTTAGTCAGATAAGGGGGTTTGTCAACTCCTCGTAACTGTAAGAAGTTGTGTGTGTAGGTGTGTGCCTGCATGTATGTCTTTGTTAAGGATTTTTTGTTTTAGTTTTAAGTACCAAACCAACTTGAATTAACTTAAGAAAAAAAATAGAAAGTTACTGGGTATCCCACAGAAATACTTCTCACAAGACTGGAACAAAGAAGTAAAAGACCATATTTCTTTCTGTTTCTCCATGCTTCACTCTGTCTTCCTTACTCTCTGAGGTCTGGCCTTCTCTGCTTCTCTTTGCCCTTGAGGAGGATGACCACATACAGCTTCCGTACGTCATAAGCTGACTGTTTCTGAATTCTGCTTCAGAATTCCTGAAAAAATGTGTCTGACTGAACTAACTCAGTCAGTTCACCTCTGGTGCAGTGCAGTGTGATGAGAAGAGGTTGTACTGCTCGTCCAGCCTTGCGGATGGTCAGTAGTTTTCAGAGACAAAGAATACATGCAGTTGTGTTTGTGCACTTTTCTAGGAGAAGATCTGTAACTTTTATTAAAATCAGAGAAGGGTCTTGTTACTTCCAGACCCCTGCCTAGAGAAAAATTACTAACTACTCCTAAGAGTTAGAATAGAATTCCCACCGTTTTCAGCAGGTATCCTTTGTATCAGTTAAACTGTTTGTCTTTTTCACAAGGCTGTTTTTTTTCCTGGCTGTGTCTATCATGATTGAATTCCTTCCTCCTTATTTCTCCACTTACTCAATTTCCTACCTATCACGGAATTCCCTTCTTAGGTCATATTGCCTTTATGAAATCTTGGCATCTCAGAGCACTGCATTCTATGTGGAGGTATATAACTACACACACACACACACACACACACACACACACATATATGTATATTTTCTGTGTCTGAATTCTTATAGCATGGATTTTTAAGAATGCTACACAGTGTTATTTAGTTGTATGTCTTAATATGTATATTTTATTTCTTTCTTGTATGGCTGTGTTGCACAGCTTTCAAGATCTTAGTTCCCCAACCAGGGGCTGAATCTGGGCCATCTAGTCAAAAGTATTCAGCCCTAACCGCTGGACCATAGGGAATTCCCTGTATACTTTAAGTAAATGTCTTAAATGTAGGCCTAATCTAATAGTCGGTGAGGCCTATTATTGTCATGCATCCCTGATTAGTTCCAACTCTGTTACATAGCATAATGCCATGGGTACAATAGACTCTCAGTAAATACTTTTTGCATTGAATTAATGAAAAACAAGAACCTTCATTATAGAAAACTTGAATATATAGAATAGGAGAAAAAAATCACTTTTTCCCTACTGCTTAAGGATAATCAAAACTCTAGTCATTTTTAATATTAGAAACAACATGCTACTTGTTGAATATTTATTGGTTATGATATTCAACATTTTAAATGTTGAATTTTATTAAATGTTTGAAAATGAAGTTTAATTCTCTGTTTGATTGTCTTCTAATTGTTGCACATTTAGGTGGTTCTTATTTTTTTGTGAAATAAAATAATTTCTTAGGATCTTTGTTCCTGGAAGTGAAAATAATCAAGTAGTAAATAATAGGTAATAGGGCTTCCCATATGGCTCAGTGGTAAAGAATCCACCTGCCAGTAAAGGAGATGCAGGGGATACAGATTCTATCCCTGGGTCAGGAAGATCTCTGGAGTAGGAAATGACAACTTGTTCCAGTATTCTTGCCTGGAAAACACGACTGAATGACTGAGCGCACAACTGAATGACTAAGCACACAGACACACACAAATAATAGGTAACATTTTTTAATATTTACTATATGCCACTGTTTAAAAAACTTGTTTATGTTATTTCATTTAATCTTCATAAGAAGCAAATGAGGTACCCATTTTGCAGATGAAGAAACTGAGGTAGAGATAGATTAGGTCATTTACTCTAGGTACTTAGTAAGTGGTGAGCTAGATATAGAACATAGGCTATTTGGCTTCTGAGCCTTTGCCTTCTGGCTTAGATTATCAAATAATGAAAGCTGCAATATAAAAACAATTAAATTTTAACTAAAAAATGTTTAGAAGGGAAGAAGGGAAAAAAGGGAAGAAGGTTTATATTAAGATTGGAAACAGTAAGGAATGTGACCAGAACTATACTCAGGAAGGGAGGATCCTCTATCTTAAACTTGTACTGGGTCAGATATAGGTTCTTTATTCCTCTGTGTTCCAAAATACAGGCCTCCAGTAGCTTTAGTTAAGACCAGTTTCTGGTTTGTTCTCTCTAGGACTGGAAACCACTTGATGCAAGAAAGATTACTGACCTTTTTACCCTTATCAGGCCCTTTTTCAGTTCTGAATGATGAAAAAACAAGACACCATCTTTCTCTGCCTTCTCTTTTTTCATCATTTCTATCCTCATTCATTCATTCCTGTAGTAAAAAGAACATAAATCAGGTTTGTTTTTAGCCTTTCTTAGTAGAAGGGCTGGTTCTTTTCAGTTTGGTAGACCAGGCCTAATAGAATCCATGCATAATGGTTTGTTTGTTGTTTTGTTTTCTGTTTTTGCATGCCTGGATGTGAACGCAGGCAACTATTCTTTGTGTGATTTGTGAAGAGAGTGTGTGTATGTATTGTTGTTGTTTGAGTATAGCCAACTTCATTTTAAAGGAGCTTAATTTCAAGAGAATTCATTAATACAGGCATTGCCATAGTAATAAGAAAGAAAGTCTGGAAATGTGTAATGAATATGTTACTGACATATTTAAGATAAAGAATTTCATCTACTGAATGGTGATTTTTCTTTGCAGTGAGCTCCTTTTCTGTTTTGTGCAATATCCTCTAACACTCCTTGTGAGTTCAAGACTTGGATTGTATACTTGGCTCTGGCCTTTTGTAGGCACCTGCTGTTGAGCAAATCCTTTAGTTTCTCTGAGCCTCATTTCCTTCATCTGTGAGGCAGAGATAAAACCGGTTGCCCTGTCTGCTTCCCTAGGGTTCTTGGGATCAAATATAAGATGTATGCAGAATTGCTTTGTGGATTGCAAAGCACCAGTACAAATGTAAAAGATTATTTTTATTTTTAATTTTGTTAATTTATATTCTGCTTTTGAGTGGACACAGAATTGCTCTTCTCAACCTCTTCTCTCCATTTTTTCTTCTAAGCTGTGAAATGACCAGCAGAAGTGGACTTTGTGGTCAGGATAAATAGTAGGGGTTAAGATCAGGCTTGTATCAGGATTACCATCTTTCTCTTTTCTTCCACATTATTTCTCAATTGCATTTATTTGGCACAGTGTCTTTTGAAAAATGCATTGTAAAAATTAAGTATGTATTAATATATTTATTTTTAAAGTGCATAATTTTGGAATCCTTTCTTCGATAGTTCACATGAAATTCATTTGCATCAGACTTTCATTTTTAATATTTTCTACAGTTTGGTAAAGTTCTTTTTTTTACTTCAGGATATACTTACATCTTTTCCAGGACCTCCAAAACTTATTTTTTAAACATTAACTTGACTTGACATGTTTTTTCCCATAAAATGCTTATGTTGTATAGTTCAGAGGTAGTTTTAAAAACTCAAATCTGTTAGAAGTTTTAGATTGTTTTTCATTCAGTAATTTTAGCATTATCCTCATATATAAGACACTTGTTTAACATGAAAAAATAATAAAAATTGTCTATTTGTGGATTTTTCCAAATCTGGTGGAGAAGTGAAATACATTTTCATTTATATTTGACTGATACTTAGTTTTTTTAGATCTTAACTTATGAATCAGTGCTAATTTCCCATCAATTTTCAATATAATATATAAATTCTTACGTATTTACTACAAATGCAAACAGTGACTTTAAGGTGACCTTTAATTTCTGTGTGTTCTTTTAATATCCGAGTGCCTATGATATATCAGGCACCGTATAATCTATAAAAGTTTATCCTACACTAGATTGTCCATACTTCCCATAGGAACTTGGAGTTGCCAGAAAATTTTTATGGTGGTTATAGTTCTGTTCTGTTATTTTTAAAATTAAACAGTTTTAAAATTCAAGTATAATTGATTTCCAATATTGTGTTAAGTTTCAGGTATATAATAAAGTGATTAGTTATATATATATATTTTTTCACATTATTTTCCATTGTATGTTATTATCAGATATTGAATATAGTTCTGTGTGTTATACAGTAAATCCTTGTTTCTTACCTGTTTTATATATAATAGTTTGTATCTTCAATTCCATACTCCAAATTTATCTTTCTCCCCCTTCCTTTTCCCTTTTAGTAACCTTACGTTTGTTTTCTATGTCTGTGACTTTATTTGTTTTGTATATAGATTCATTTTTTTTTTTAGATTCCACATAGAAGTGATATATACTATTTATCTTTCTCTGTCTTCATTTAGTGTGATAACCTCTAGGTCCATCCATGTTGCTGGAAATGGCAATATTTCATTCTTATGACTAATATTTCATTATATATGTTATATACACAACATCTTCTTAAACCAGTGGTCTGTTGATGGGCACTTGGGTTGTTCCCATGTTTTGGCTATTGTAAATAATGCTGCTGTGAACATTGAGGTGCGTGTATCTTTTGAATTAAAGTTTTCTGTCTTTTCTGGCTGTATGCCCAGGAGTGGGATTGCTAGATCACTTGGTAGCTCTATTTTAGTTCTTTTTTTTGTGTCTATTTTCGTTCTTTAAGCAGTCTCCATAATGTTCTCCATAGTGGTTGCTCCCAATTTACATTACCATCAACAGTGTAAGAGGGTTCCCTTTTTTCCACACCCTCTCCAGCATTTATTGTTTGTAGACATTTTGATGACACACATTGTGACTAGTGATATACTTCATTGTGGTTTTGATGTGCATTTCTCTAATAGTTAGCAGTGTTGAACATTTTTTTCATGTGATTATTGGCCATCTGTATTTCTTCTTTGGAGAAATACTTATTTAGGTCTTTTGCCCATTTTTTGATTGGGTTTTTTTTTCATTTTTTTAAAAATTTAATTTAATTTTTTAACTTTATAATATTGTATTGGTTTTGCCATATATCAACATGCATCCGCCACAGGTATACACGTGTTCCCCATCCTGAACCCTCCTCCCTCCTCCCTCCCCATACCATCCCTCTGGGTCGTCCCAGTGCACCAGCCCCAAGCATCCAGTATCGTGCATCGAACCTGGACTGGCAACTCGTTTCATATATGATATTATACATGTTTCAATGCCATTCTCCCAAATCATCCCACCCTCTCCCTCTTCCACAGAGTCCAAAAGACTGTTCTATACATCAGTGTCTCTTTTGCTGTCTCGTATGCAGGGTTGTTTTTTTTTTTTTTATATTGAGTTGTATATTTTGGATACTAGCCCCTTGTCGATTGCATCATTTGCAAATATTTTCTCCCATTTCATAATTTGTCTTTTCATTTTGCTGATGGTTTCCTTTGCTGTGCAGAAGCTTTTAAGTTTGATTAGGTTCCATTTGTTTATCGGAGAAGGCAATGGCACCCCACTCCAGTACTCTTGCCTGGAAAATCCCATGGACAACGGAGCCTGGTAGGCTGCAGTCCATGGGGTTGTGAAGAGTCGGACACGACTGAGCAACTTCACTTTCACTTTTCACTTTCATGCATTGGAGAAGGAAATGGCAACCCACTCCAGTGTTCCTGCCTGGAGAATCCCAGGGACGGTGGAGCGTGATGGGCTGCCGTCTCTGGGGTCGCACAGAGTCGGACACGACTGAAGCGACTTAGCAGCAGCAGCATTTGTTTATATTTATTTTTATTTCTTTTGCCTTGAAAGGCTGATCCAAGAAAATATTGCTACGTTTTAAATGTGAGAGTATTTTCCCTGAGTTTTCTTCTAGGGGATTTATGGTATCGTGTCTTATAGTTAGGTTTTAAACCATTGTGAGTTTATTTTTATATGTGATATGAGGGAGTCTTTGTTCTAATTTAATTGATTTACATGTGGCTGTCCTGCTTTCCCAACACTATTTGCTAAAGAGACTGCTTTTTTCCCATTGTATATTCTTGCCTCCTTTATCATAGATTAATTGATTGTAGGTGTGTGGGTTTATTTCTTACCTCTCTATTCGTTTGTCTGTTTTTGTTCTTCTGTTTTGAACCATTATATTAAAGCAGTAGATAACAGGATAAAGTAGATTCAGAAAAGGAGGAAATATTATTTTTATTTTGATTTCATAGTACTTAGTTGTTAATTAAGTTGAATGTTAGACTCATACCATATTTTGATGCAACAGTGAAAAGAAATATATTGGATTTCTAGAGATTACTTTTAGGTGAAGAGTGCCCTCTAGTGAACCTTTTCTGTTCATTAAGATGCAGTTCTTTGCATCCTCACAACACTTATGAACTGAGTATGGAAGTGGAAGACACCTTCAGTTCTCAAGGAATTTAGAAAATAAAACATGCAATAAGGTATTGGAGAATAAATTTGATATATTATACAAGTAAATAAAAGTGTATTATAGACTGTGTATAATAGCGCTGGGAAAATTCTAGGTCATGAAAAGTGAAGTCACTCCATTGTATCTGACTCTTTGCTATCCAATGGACTGTAACCTACCAGCCTCCTCTGTCCATGGGATTTTCCAGGCAAGAGTACTGGAGTGGGTTGCCTTTTCCTTCTCCAGGGGATCTTCCCAACCCAGGGATCAAACCCAGGTCTCCTGCACTGCAGGCAGACACTTTACCATCTGAGCCACCAGGGAAGCAGGAGATCATGGGACAGTTATTATTCAGTATTCATGAAAGTATCCCAGAGAAACTAGCTTGAGGTGAATTTTGAAGGAAGTTTAAGATTGAGGCATATTGTAGGGAGAAGCATCCTGGGTTGGAAAAAGAAGTTAAGGACAGTGCCAAAAAGGATTAGTGCCAAAAGGAAAAAAGAAATAATGAAAAAAGGAATTATTCTAGAAAATATTTGAATTTAATTCTGTTTTAGATACTTTATACAGATGTCCAAACAGATTGTTCTTGTACTTGAAAACTTTTGTAAAAGATTAAAGACAGATTCCTCTACAGTTGTGTCTTGGGGTCTTTAATGTGGCTGCAGTCAGATATTGGTTGCTGGTTGGGCCAAAATCAGCTGAGGCCCAGCGGGACTAGACAGCTGTGGTGGCTCACTCATACTGCTGGCAGTTGGGGTGGCTGTCATTTGGGCATGCCCACATGTGGCCCCTTCAGAATGTCATTTTTAGGATTGTTAGATTTCTTACGTGATGGATAGTTTTCTCCAGAGTGTGTGTGAAAGTTGCATGGCTTCTTTCTAGCTTCTGGAATCACATATTATTACCTGAGTTATGTTCTATTGGTCGACGTTATCATAAACCTGTCCAAATTCAAAGGAAGGGGATATAGACCCTACCTCTCAATGGAAGATGTGTTAAAGAATTTTGGAACCATGTTATAAAACTATATTTCCTTTCCTGCCCCCTTGAAGAGTTAGGCTCAGTGCAGATAAATGTTAATGATTTAGAGAGCAGCTGTCCTCTGTATTAATGTTACCTGTGCAATGACTGTTTTGTGCACTTAGTTTTCAGTTTCTGTTGTACATGGTTGGTGTTTGATGAATATTATTAGAATTCTCCTTTATCTTTATCCTGCTGTTAATGTTTTTTTTTTATCTGTTTCCCTTCTTAATTCCACCTGGATTACAAAGAATCAGGGAAAGTTATGGGAAAGTTGTTATTCATGTTAGATATATTTGATGAAATGGTTGGAAAAATGTTGAGTGCTAACATTTAGCATGGTACCTTATGTTGACTATTTTCTTTCTTGCTGTTCTAAATTGCTAAGTGACTGTAGTATAAATTTTTTTTCCCCAAGATAGAGTGGTACTTTGAGCAATCCTTTTTTGTATTTAAGATAGGGACATGGTGTCTTTGCTATTCGTTGTTTTTTTTGAAAAAAGAATTCCAGATCATGTGACTTTGTGTAAAAGAGGCTTTTCTCCTCAATGATAACTCACTTGCTGTTGTGGAATATTTTAGCTCATTGTTTCTCAAATGGATATTACTGGCATTTTGGGTACCTTAAATGTTTCTAAAGGCTGTTGAAGAGAGTTGCAGTGTTTCAAGTCCCCATTTCTGACTCTGGCTGCAGGTTTTTCAAGTGGGTTATAAACTGGCTTTGAAGAGACTGCTCCACTGAAAAATAAGATTACGTTTCCAATTTACATAGCCTAAGATTACCAAAACCATGCCCTTTGGGTAAGAGTACTTCAGTGTATCTTCTCCTAGTTTCCAGGATCCATACAGTGGACACACAGAACTGCTGATGAGACAAAGTCAAATCTCACTGGTGTTTAACCGCCCTTTTATACTCAGGGCTTACATATACCCCATTCTGAAAGAACTTACACTAGTAATTCATCATGTGCTTCTATAAAAGAAATATTTTTGAATCTTGGCCTGAAATTAATTGCCAGATGATTGGTGTGTTGCATGACTAATTGCTGAATTTACCAAATTTGCTGATATACCAAAAACCTGTTTTTAAAACTATTTTTGAGATTGATAGCAAGTAACTTGTATTGGATAGGAATTGGATAGGATGGTTTTAATAGCTTTTGAAAATTTCTGGTCAGTTTTTCTATATTATGTTTACCATTGTCTTCACAGCAGCATTTTTAGGAATGCTTAATTTGTCCAAAGCTGATAATCATAAGGTGGTTAATTTTCATAAATATGTTTAATATTAGAAAAGTATATTTTATAGTTATTAATAGTAACCAAAATTTCAGTACTAATCAGTTTGGTTGGTACTTAGAACATGAAAAACATTCAATATAAATATGAAATTGCTGAAAAAGTATCATAAATAATCTCATTAATATGAAATACCAAATCTTGAATACTAATTACTAGAAATACAAAATTGACTCATATTTTAGAAATTAAACTTGATATGCCATTTGAAACATTGGTGTGAGAACAGAAAAATGCCTGTGGACTGGAAAAATACAGAATGGTCAAAAGGATGCAAAAGCAATTTTTTATTACTAGAAATTTAAAAAAATCATTTCTCAGGAAACAAATAGATTTCCTTTACAGTTAGTGATATAATCTTTTTTTCAGTGAAGACACAATGAAAGAAAAAGATACTGAGAACAGTATAAGGGTATTTTTTATGCTTTTTGACAAAAAATTCCTAATGTTACTAGTAATAAGAAGAGTTCTTTTTCACACAGTAGCTTGTGACTGATGTTTTTCTTCAGAAAGATGTTTTCCTAAAAAAATAGTGAATTGATAACAGAATGTAACATCTGTCCAAAAAATCAAAATAGCTTGAATGCCTCTGTTAGGACATTTGATTTGATGATACAAATGTTAATTTTCAAAGAACTAGTTTTAACATTTAAATGACATGTTTTCTTATATTTATTTTATTACCACTAGGTGGAGCCCTATACATACAATTAAAGAAAGCATTTCAGAAGTATCATTTATTTACTTGTTTAAATTCCATAAGTCTGATAAATCGGATGATCAAATACTAAGAGATAACTCATATTTCCACACTTTGTTATAGGTTAGATATAATGAAGATGGGAAGTGTGTACCAAAAAATTGTTTTTCAGCTATGTTTTTAAAACATAGCTTTTTAAAAATGACATATATAGGAATGCTTTTATGCATTCCTAGTTGCTAGTTAAAAATATGTAAATAAAATCATAGTGTAGCAGAGTCTATCTTTGTGTTTCTTCGCAAAGTTTTAAAGTCATCTCTTTTAAATTGATTTCCTATCTGCATTTTTGTCTGATTAGCATTACATTTTGTCAGAAGTTAGATTTTATTGTGCTAAGCTTTTGGAAGTGATGACAGGACTCTTATACTGAAGTCGTTATCTATATATGGAGCACTAAGTTGCAACCGTAGTGGATGAGGGTAGTGGAAAATTTACTGACTTTCTAATGTTCACTCTTTCTGGGTTTGTCATATCTGTATTTATTTATAGGAATTTGATTAGGTTTGCCAAGAGACATTATAAAATCCTGGGGACATTTTGAAAGAAGAAAAGCTTATTTTCATTAACATTGTATTCTGCTTGAAAATTTAGAACAGCAGTATATCTAGCACACTCATTAGATGGATACAACTGCTTAACCAGTTTAGGATTCGGAGAATGAATAATGCTGAATGGTATTTCCTTCTTGCCCTGCAAATGAAAATTTCAAAGAATGGTAACTATCATTTGAAGACATAAAAAGGAAAAAGAAAAATATGTTTTTCAGAGCCCCTTCAGCTGAGGTCAGCCAAGCACCGGGCCCTCAGTTTTCTCTTCATACTTTGTTCCTCCTTATTTTCTTGCGTTTGTAATTTAATACTGCCTAACAATTAGCTATGCCTCACTTCTCATCCCCTTTTTCTGTTCATCAGATGATTTTACCTGATGGGTGCAACAGTGCACATCAGGGATTCCCTACCGAGTCATTCTCAATTGTTGATCTTCAAAGGTGATCTGGTTAGTTTCTATGCTGCTAACTTCTCTGCATTCTCATGGTGCTTATCACCATTTCTGACTGGAGAGGCTGTCTAAAACAATGGTTAAGAGCACTGGGCTTCTGGAGAATCCCAGGGACAGCAGACCCTGGTAGGCTGCCGTCTATGGGGTTGCACAGAGTTGGACACAACTGAAGCGACTTAGCAGCAGCAGCAGCAGACCTAAGGTTAAATCTTGATCCCACTACTCTGTGATTTTGGACTTAAAATCTTAATATTCCCAAACTACATTTGTAAAATGGGATGCTGACAGTATCTATAGCATCATTAAGCTGTAGTAAATCACTTAATAGTGAGTACATGGTCATGTGTAACTGTTTTTTTTTTTTTGGCAATCTTTACCACCTTAAGCCAGAAGTGGAATATGACTCCTCTTTAGTCCACTATGGAGAAGGCAATGGCACCCCACTCAAGTACTCTTGCCTGGAAAATCCCATGGATGGAGGAGCCTGGTAGGCTGTAGTCCATGGGGTCGCTAAGAGTCGGACACGACTGAGCGACTTCACTTTCACTTTTCACTTTCATGCATTGAAGAAGGAAATGGCAACCCACTCCAGTGTTCTTGCCTGGAGAATCCCAGGGACGGGGGAGCCCAGTGGGCTTCCATCTACGGGGTCGCACAGAGTCAGGCACGACTGAAACGACTTAGCAGCAGCAGCAGCAGCAGCAGTTAGTCCACTAAGTCTCTGGGGGAAATTGCTGCTGCTTCTCTCCATATCTGTCTCCTACACCTTCTTTCCAGATTATCTGTAATTAAGCATAGATTCCTTCAGAGAAAAGAGTGGTAATTCTTGCTGTGTGAAAATTCTTAAAGTAAAAATTGCTTTTCTTTTCTTCCTTTTTCCAATGTTCTTATACATATCCACCTTTTCTCCCTTCCTGTCTCTATTCACTTAGCTATTTGTTATTGGCCTTATTAGCACACGTTTAGAGCAGTTCCCTGCTGGCTCAGATGGTAAAGCATCTGCCTGCAATGCGGGAGACCTGGGTTCAATCCCTGGGTTGGAAGATCCTCTGGAGAAGGAAATGGCAACCCACTCCAGTACTCTTGCCTGGAAAATCCCATGGACGGAGAAGCCTGGTAGGCTACAGTGTATGGGGTTGCTAAGAGTCGGACATGACTGAGCGACTTCACTTTCACTTTTTTACTGTCAGAGTAGTTATTTCTTACTGTTCATCACAGTGGGTAGAGAGTTAAATCAACTACATGTATTGATTAATGCCTTTGTGAGTACTTGTGTTTGGTTAGATTTGTGCTGCAACTATTAAATTGAGAAAGACAGAACTATGAACTTTCTAGGGTTCTTTTCAGGACCTGAGAATATCAAAGACCTGAGAACTGTGATGAAGTTTGCATTCTGGCACTTGCTTGATCCCTCAATACTTTGTTTAAATGTAACGGATTTCTGTGATTTAGAACATTTCTTTATCTTGACTTCCCATTTCTGTGTACTCTGCTCAGAATGATCTCATTGATACGGATTTTGGTTGATACAAGTGGTTGTATCAGCTTGTGATGCAGTTTGTACTCAGGAGTAGATAGTTACCAAGGATCAGGAAAGATTAAGACTTATCAGTAGGCAGATCGAGACCTACTCTTCTCATTCACAATACTAATTCTTTAATTTTTTAAAATTTCCTGTATTGGGATTTACAGTTCTATTCTAATAGCACAAAGCATGGAATGTGAATAGTGCACCCATTTCAGGCTTTGGTTTTCTGTTAATGGAGAATAGGTATAACATACGTCCTGCTACTGTTTTTCTACATTCTAATAACATCAGTAGGAAAAAAAGTGTTCACCTGCTATAATAATTATACTGCTGTTAAATGTATTAATATATATGCTGTAATACATTATTTTACCCATTGTTGTTGTTCAGTCCTGTCAGTCCTGTCCAGCTCTTTGCGACCCCATGGACTGCAGCACTCAGGCTTCTCTGTCCGTCACTCCCGGAGCTTGCTCAAACTCATGTCCATGGAGTTGGTGATGCCATCCAGCCATCTTGTCCTCTGTCGACCCCTTCTCCTCCCAGCATCAGGGTCTTTTCTAATGAATCAGCTTGTCTCGTCAGGTGGCCAAAGTGTTGGAGCTTCGGCTTCAGCATACCCATATATATGTATATAAATATCATATATCAGCATATATAACCATTTATGTGTGTGTGTGTGTATACATATATATAAATAGATGCTATAATAGATGCACAGGTTGTGTCCTGAATTACTATAAAATGAAAGTCGTTTTTTTTTTAAAACTCTAGAGATTAAATTGGAAAAATACACTAAAGGGTACATTTAAAGAACTTTCTAAAATAAAATAGACTTCTGGGAAATAACCATTGTTTCTCTTCCGTTTATATATTATTGTCATTTTTTAAAAGAGGTAACAGTATCACCTCACAAACTTTCCTTTGGAGGGACATTGTAGCAGGGCAGTCCTGAAATGTCTCTTGCTAGTTTTTTGCTACACTGCTACAGCAGTGATAGGGGAAAAAAAAAAAAGAGGCAGTTTTTTCTGTATATTCTGTTTATTAACTGATATTTTGATTCAGATAAATATCAAGGTTTTATTAAAATACGTAAAAAATAATCTTAGAAAAGCTTATATATATATATAAGCTTATATATATAATATATATATATATTACTTAAAGAAATGTAACACATGTTCACAATTATGAGATAAAAATTTGTTTATAGCATACCAAGGTCAGTTGTGGGCTTCTCAGGTGGTTCTAGTGGTAAAGAACCCACCTGCCAATGCAGGGGACGTAAGACTTGGGTCTGGATTTGATTTCTGGGTGGGGAGGATCCCCTGAAGGAGGGCACAGCAGCCCCCTCGAGTATTCTTGCCTGGAGAATCCCATGGACAGAGGAGCCTGGTGCGCTACAGTCCATAGGGTTGCAAAGAGTTGGACAATACTGAAGCAACTTAGCATGCACGCATGTCAGCTAACGCGAATTTTTCTTTGGGATAATGTTGTTAGTTTAATTAAGAGTTCTTGTTAGCTATGTATATTCATTGTAGGAAAAGCATGAGTTGGGAGTGACATTGAACAAGTCATTTAGTATTTCTGGGCCTACTTCCTCATTTGTGAAAAGGAGGCAATGATATTTTCTGTGGTATGGTGTAAGAAACAAATGAAACATTAGACCTTAAAATTACAAAAGTCCCTATACAATTGCCAGGTGTTACTGGTAGTCGGCCCCTACAGCATGGATAATTGAGTGTTAGGTATTTGATATTGCTATCCATACATAATTGTTCGGCAGATGGTTCACTTATTTAACAGGGATTTGTTTGACTCTTACATGCATTCTGTGATAGTAGCCGGTGTATTTTGAGTACTTGCTATGTGTCAGTTATTGTGCTAAGAATTTTTCATATGTTTGCTAATTTAATCCTTATAACTCTCTGATGTAGATACTTTTTTAATCCCTGTTTTATTTTTGAGAGAATTTGGATTCAGAGAATTTGTGTGGCTTATCTGAGGTTGAACAGCTACTAAGTGATGTTTTTAATTCCATCTATCCATTCGTCCATCTGTCTGTCTATCAGTTCTTAGCATCTGCTACATTAGGGACTCTATTCTAGGGCTGGTTGTACAGCAGGGAACAAAACAGACAAAAACCGTCTGCCTTCCTGCAGCTTACATTCCAGTGAGCAAAAATAAAAACCCAAACTGTGAAGTAGAGTATATTAAATAGTGGTAAGAGTGATACAGTAACAAAGTGAATTCCTTCATTTTAGGAAAAAAAAAAAAAGCAGGAAAGGGAATAGTGTGTGTGTGTGTGTGTTTATAATGTGGATATTGTGGCCAGAAAGGGCTTCATCAAGGAAACCAGAAAACCTGAGGGAGGCAGCCATGTGTGAGAAATGTGATCAGAAGAGGAAACAGCATGTGCAAAGGACAGGACAGGAGCGTGCTTGGTGCGTTTCAGAACACAAGGAGGCCAGTGCTGCTGGTGTGCAGTAAGTACTAGGAGATGAGGTCACTGTGATAACATGGGCAGGATTACATAGGGCTTTACAGGCTGTTGTAAGAAAAAGAGTTTTGAGCAGAAGAAAGATACAGGGTTTGACTTTATTTTTAGTGGGATTATTTTGTCTACTTTGTTGAGTACAGACTGAAGAGAAATAAGGGTGGAATCAAGGAGACCGGTTAGGAAGCTGTCTGGAATAATCTAGGGAACACACATGGATGGCTTAGTCCAGGGTGATACCAGTGGGGAAGCAGTGAGATGTGGTTGGATTGCTTTAGTGGGGAGGTGAGAGAAAGAATAGTCAAGAGTGATTTCAAGGTTTTTTGCCTCAACAACTAGAAGAATGGAGTTTACTAAGATGAGGGAAGTCCATGGGAGGACCAGGGTTTGGGAAAGAAGATAGGAATTCATTTTGGCCATAGTTGATATGCTTATCATACATCTGATTAGAGAGATGCACGAGTATGAAGGTCGAAGGAGAGGTCAGGACCAGAAATACAAATTTGGGAGGTGTCAGTGTTTATATAGTGTTTGGGCTTCCCTGATAGCTCAGTCGGTAAAGAATACGCCTGCAGTGCAAGAGACCCTGGTTCGATTCCTGGGTTGGGAAGAGCCCCTGGAGAAGGGGTAGGCTATCCATTCCAGTATTCTTGGGCTTCCCTTGTGGCTCAGCTGGTAAAGAATCCACCTGCAATCTGGGAGACCTGGGGTCAATCCCTGGGTTAGGAAGATGCTCTCGAGAAGGGAAAGGCTACCCACTCCAGTATTCTGGCCAAGAGAATTCCGTGGACTTATAGTCCCATGGGGTCGCAAAGAGTCAGACAGGACTGAGCGACTTTCACTTTCACCTTCCATGTTTATAGAATTTAAAGTTCCAAGCCTAGAAGAGATTTAGACTGGCATAGGTAGAAAAGAGAAGACATCCAAGATCAGAGCCTAGTTCTAGCTCAGTTCTTCACTTGGCATGGAAATAATTGCAAAAGACCTGCTGGAGGAAATGGGACTTGAACTGAACCTCAACAGTGGGCAACAGATGGGAGGGCACATTTTTGGAAGGTCCCCAAGATTGCTTTCAGGTTCATTAATTTTCTAGGAGGACTCATAGAATTTAGCAAAGCTGTTACACTCACAGTTACTATTTCCTATGACAAAAGGATATAGATTAACATTAACAACAAGCAAAGGCAGGTCAGGCGGGGTCTAGGAGAGTTCCAGCGGGGAGCTCCAGTTGTCTTTTCCTCCGGGAGTCATGTGGACAGCACTAATTTCCCCCAGTGATGATGCATGGTAACACATATGGAGTATTATTAACCAGAGAAGCTCTCCCAAGCCATGGTGTCCAGGGTTTTTCCTGGGGGTTGATTCCATAGACATGGCCGACTGCTTGAATTGCTGACCTTTGTCTTCAGCCCCTCCAGAACTGATCGCATGTGGCCCCTTGCCCCCATTAACTGTAAATCACATTGTAAGTCATATTGTTGCTCAATTGCTAAACCATTTCTGACTCTTTGCAGCCCCATGGACTATAGCATGCCAGCCTCCTCTGTCCTCCACTGTCTCCCGGAGTTTGCTCAAATTCGTGTCCATTGGTTGGTGATACTATCTAATCTTCTCATCCTCTGCCACCCCCTTCTCCTTTTGCCTTCAGTCTTTCCCAGCACTTAGACCATTTTGCATTGTCCAAGTAAACAGAGGCATCTATCAGGCAGGACATTCTGAAGGCTAAACTGCCCAGGAGTTGGGAGCAAGACCCAAATGTTTCTTTGGGTAAGGTTAATCCTTTTGTGCATAGTGGATGGGGAAGTCCCTTGGTGTCAAGACCGCAGGACCTGAGATACAGTAGGAGTGTAAACACAGTGTTTAGAGAACATTGTGGTGACTGCAGTGTGGCCTTGTACTTGAGTATGGACTCTGTTGACTTCCCTGGTGGTCCAGTGGTTAAAACATCATACTTCCATGGCAGGGGACACCAGTTTGATCCCTGGTTAGAGAGCTAAGATCCCCACAAGTCATGTGAAAGTCACTTAGTTGTGTCGGACTTTTTGAGACCCCATGGATAGTCCATGTAAATCTCCAGGTTAGAATACTGACGTGGGTAGCCTTTCCCTTCTCCAGGGTATCTTTCCAACCCAGGGATTGAACTCAGGTCTCCTGCATTGCAGGTGGATATTTTACCAGCTGAGCCACAAGGAAAGCCCAGCGATACTGGAGTGGGTAGCCTATCCCTTCTCCAGGGGATCTTCCCGACCCAGGAATTGAACAGAGGTCTCCTGCATTGCAGGCAGATTCTTTACCAACTGAGCTATCAGGGAAGCCTACAAGTCATGAGGCATGGCCAAAAAATAGGAAAAAAAAAGAATATGAACTCTGGAGCCACATTACCAGGATTCAGATCCCATGTTCATGTTCATTCCACAACTGCAACTAGCTGTCACTTGCTAGTTGTGGAATCTACGACAGTTTACATAATCTGTAACTTATCTGTAAGTCAGTGAGGGTAATAACAGTTTCTATGTTATAGGCTTGTTGTGAGGATTAAAGAGTTAATATATAAAGCACTCAGAATATGTCCTGACACATAATAAATGCTGTAGAAAGCAGAAGTTTGTTTATTCATTCCTTAATCATTCAGTTAGTGATTCTTTTTTGAGCACTAGTGTGTTGAAGGCTCATCTCTTAAGTCTCAGACCTTTAATTCCAGATACTTAGTGATATATCTAGAGGACTTGTGTCTCTTTAAATACTAACATGTTCAAAAGGAATTAAGTATTTTTCACCCAAACTGTTTCTGCTGCTGCTGTTAAGTCGCTTCAGTCGTGTCCGACTCTGTGCAGCCCCATTAGACGGCAGCCCACTAGGCTCCCCCGTCCCTGGGATTCTCCAGGCAAGAACACTGGAGTGGGTTGCCATTTCCTTCTCCAGTGCATGAAAGTGAAAAGTGAAAGTGAAGTCGCTCAGTCGTGTCCAACCCTTAGCGACCCCATGGACTGCAGCCTTCCAGGCTCCTCCATCCATGGGATTTTCCAGGCAGGAATACTGGAGTGGGGTGCCATTGCCTTCTCCACACTGTTTTTACTGATGTTATTACTAACAACCTAGTTTGTTTGTTCAGAGATTTTATTTTAAAATATCAGCTTTTGTAGAGATTGAGCTTAATGAAGAAATTTTGGTGAACTGGGAAATTAATGATAGCTTTCTTTTTGTGTCTGTACAGGTCTGTGTATGATGACCAACCAAATGCACACAAGAAGTTTATGGAAAAGTTAGATGCTTGTATCCGTAATCATGACAAGGAAATTGAAAAGATGTGTAATTTTCATCATCAGGGTTTTGTAGATGCTATAACAGAACTCCTTAAAGTAAGGACTGATGCAGAGAAACTTAAGGTAAGAAATATGTTAAAATTCTATTTACCTTTGCTCTCAAATCACTTACATATTTATAGTGCATATTTACAAATTATTATTAAATGTACTGTTTTTAAGTGGATTAGTATACATATTTGGGAATGCTTTATTAATAAAGTTGTTATGCTGATGACAGGAGTTACCTCTCTCTCTCTCTCTTTTTTTGGTAATGCATTGACTTAACAGGATTTCTTTCCTTACAAGAAATGAACTAAAAAAATTCGCACAGTGAAAGACCTCATTTGGGGTTTTAGAGTTCTCAAGTGACAATGAGTACAATTTTTTGATAAAAAACTATTTTCTGAAAATTTGGAAAAACTTAGGATAAGTGATTGTGTTTTCCAAATTATTTAATAATAGTGAAACTTTTTTTTTCTTCACTTCATAGCAATGTGTAATTTTCTTAAAGCAAGTTGGTCTGCATTTTCTACCACACAGCTAAAACATTATTTATGAAATAAGACCTGGATTTGTTCTGTCAGAATATAAAGTATTTAGTTATAAGAATTGTCCTATTTATCTTTCTTTACATTTTGAGAGCTTAGCAGACAGAACGACCCTGGTTCACCAAAGGTTATGATTAGAAAACCATTATATAAAGGATATTCAGATAACAAGAGACCAAATACGGCATCAATGAGGTCACTGAGCATCATTGTTCAGAAATTAATGAGATTTTTAATAAACCAGAATGTGCTTCCTTACTATGATGACCTAATGAGTCACTTAATATGTGGGAAAATTTGAGGTTGAGCTTTGCCTGCACCTGCAGCATTAAAATGTTGCTGTGGATTGAGATTTCCGTGTTTGATGTTAATCAACCACCCAGTGTTTGCATTCAGCAAAGTATGAATGTTTAATTACCATAAAATGCAATCACCATTTCCTACAGACAATGAATGGCACATAGACCTCATTGAAGTTATCAAAAAGGGACCACTGGTCAATTGGGTCAGTGATTTGAATTGTTTGACAGACTTAGAGAAGCAAGTAAAGTTCAAAAATCTAGATTAAATTTGAGAAGTTTGCCACAGAATCTGTTAAAAAGAACTGTCATAAGTAATTGAAGTTAACAAAAGCCCTTTTCAATCAAAAGTTCAAGTTCAAGCTGTAGAGTTAATTTGAATTTGCATTTCTTTGTTCTAAGTTTCTCATGAAGCATGATCTGATTACAAGGGTGAGCAGTTACATCAGGGCAGTTTTATGCATATTTGTCTAACTAAGGTGAAATTATTTTTAAGGTGCAAGTTACTGATACCAACCGAAGATTTCAAGATGCTGGAAAGGAGGTGAGAAAATGATTTATTTTTTTGTGTATTCAATATGTGGATGCAATTTAACTGTTCGTTTTAAATACGGGCATTTCTTCTCTTTAAGGTGATAGTCCAAACAGAAGATATTATTCGATGTAGAATTCAGCAGAGGAATATTACAACTGTAGTAGAAAAATTACAGTTATGCCTTCCAGGTGAGTTAAACATCTGTAATGTAACATTCAGCTTGGTGAAATTGTAATTTAATGGTGTTTAATCATTCTTCATTATAGGAATTATAGATTACGTGGTGATTGTTCCCCCAATGCCCATGGTTTTCCTTCCTATCTACTTTACTCCCTGCATTTTCATCTTTTTCCGTATTATAAGGCGCCTATTTGATGGTCTATCACATCAGTCTCCTAGAACAGCCTCTACCTTTTCATTCCCTTTCAGCCTAGTTTGCCCTTTGTCCCTCCCCAACCCCTCCTTTCCCCCCGCAGAATACTTTCCCATGGAGAGTGTCTTTTGATTCCATTTTCTTTCATTTTCCTAATTTGCCTACTTTTTTAAACCTCTAGTTTTCCACTGTTTTCTTTTTGTCACTTAAGCAGTTGGTCTTTGCTCCCAATTTCATTTTACTAGTAGATAACATACAGAAGTGCCACATATTCTCCCTTTTTCAGTCTTGCCTTTCTCTCCTATGTTTTGGGAAGACTGACTTACTAGGTTTCTGAGTTTTCTGGTCTCTCTGTTAGGACTCATATACTACTGGGACATTGCAAATAAATTCTGAATAAACTAGCCAGTATTTTCTTTACCTGCATATACCCTGTTCAAAAAAAGGAAACAGGTAGATGACTTCTTTTTCTTAATATAGTAAGCTAAATCCATCTCAGTGTCCTATTTTTTAACTTTTTTTTTGTAAGGAAGGAACCTGAACCTCCCTATCCAGGGAGATAGAATAAGGTGCTTTGTATAATATTCACATAATGTAAATTTAGCTTAGACTACACATTACATTACATTACATTAGCATATTGTATTAGCTAAAGAAAAGTTATTTGCTGACTTGTAAGAATAAAGTTTCTTTTTTTCATTGTCACTGAAGTTCTGCTCATCTTAATTTCTGATGGACCAGGGATATGTGCACTTTAACTTTGAGTAAATAAAATACCTACTTATTGTGTTAGATTTTAGGGTGGAAACTTAGTTCCTTATAATAATGCTTAATAATACCTCTTTGCCACCATCATATACACTGAAATAGTCATGAACACAGCCTCTTAAGTTTGAATGCTTTGTCCTTGAACTGTAAGAAGTAAGCCTAAAAAAATTGGGTTCTCATGGAATGAGGAAGAGTAAATTCAGCTTATTCAACCCTAATGAGCTGTTTGAAATAGAGAAATAAAGGGAAGTAGAAGTTAAGAGTTTTTTACTGCTACTGTCTTTACTCTCAAGGCTGAACAGGAAATCTGAGTTCATGTAAACATTGTGTTCTTAACAGCCACATCCAGAACCACCACTTTCCCTCCATCCATCCTTCTATCTAATTATTCACTCGTACATACTTTTCTGTGTCAGGCATTATGGTAGATATTAGAAATATAAAGTTGAAAATGATGTTGTCCCAGCTCTGAAGGATCCTACTGTCTAATGTGAATAAAGACAAACAAACCATTACTGTATAATTGCCTAACTTCCTCCTTAGATTAAGAGGGGTAAGAGAGGATATAAGAAGTCACAGGGTAAACAATGAATTTTCCTGGTGTTGTAGTTAGTTATTTTGGGGAAAGTATTATTTTTATGTGAAAACAATATGGAAATAATATAAGGTAGATGTGAAATTTACATGAATTGTTGAGATAAAATAGACTTCAAAACAAGTTTATAGTTGTAGCAGCAGTTTTAGGCTTTTTCCTAGGTTATGTGTTCACTCTAATGCTTTGGATGGAAAATGTGAGATATATTACATTGCAATAAAGGGACTTTGATAGAGATATACATGGGGTCTGCAGAGTTAGGGCTGGTTCATTATAGCCACCACTGCAGTTTTTATGGTTTTTCAGACAATTAAACAATATCTTTTGTGAACTTGAAACCCCCTAGGGAGTAGCCATAAGAGTGTAAAAAATCTGGAAAAAAATGTGTCTATCTCTCTTGTCTAGGAAAATGTGAGCTAGCTTAATGACCTAACAGTAATTCACCTGCTTTGTACCTCGAAATTCTACTAAGGATGAGTGGTACTCTGCATAGTTGCATTGAGACCTTTTTGGTGGCAGTGTGTCTTCTTGCTGAAGCTTCTAACAATTTTATTGAATAATTACATTTCTGAGCCTTTGATGGAAATTATAAACAAAGATACTTTGTTATGTTTCTTTATGCCTTTATTATAATTTACTCTGTGCTGTAAACTTTTGAGATTTTTCTTTTTCTGTGAATTTGGTGTAAAATTTTGTTTCATGAGCTACAGCAGTTACCTTATTTATTTAGTATATTGAATCAAAATCAGTTAATCTCACTATTGCTCAACTTTCTCTCTCAAGTAACTAAGACCACACTTCTCCTTCCACTGCAGCAAGAAATATTAGTAAGTTTTTGATTAGGATAATTGTTACTAGGTTGATGTCTCAGTTTTAGGTGTCAGCCTATGCAAGTGTTGCCAGTTCGATATAATGTATTAATTTATGTAATAGAGTGTTCAATATAAGCAGAAACTAAAATGCTTTCATTTACTTGAAGTATAAAATTTTATTTGAAAATATAAGCCTAAATCAAAGTACAGAGAAAATTATTGAATTTACAGTATGCTCTTCCCTGCTTTATTTTCATCTTTCAATATTAACTTTTTTAATTTGGAAAGCTAAAATAAGTTTTCTTTTTTAATGCAGTGCTGGAAATGTACAGTAAGCTAAAAGAACAGATGAGTACAAAAAGGTGAGTTTCTTTCCTGTTTTTAATAAGAGGTTTTTTCCTATTACTGAAAGCATAAAGAAAATGACTGTAAATTATAGTGAATAATCTGAAGTTTTGCTTTCTATGTTTAACTGTTCTTTGTTAATGCAATTTACCAATCAGGGTCTTTCAATACAGCAATCCTTATCCATTTATTTTTGGATCCTTGCCCTTACATATCAAAGGTTGGTAATACTGATGAAAGACAGTATTCTGAACAAGAACGCAAAAATATTAACATGTTAATGTTGCATACAGTCAAAGGCTGAGTGTGTATTTTGTGAAAGCAAAGTGTGGGTAGTTACATATTAACAATCTGGACTGTGTAGTTCATGTTCTGTTTTATAATACACATGAATACATGACAGATGAAAGATGATTTAAACTAGTTTATGGATCGCCATAGGAGCGTTAGGTATAATTATGTTTAAAATGTTTTAAAGATGAACAATTTTAAATTGTATAGAAAAATTAGAATCAGACATGCTTGAAACAGAGAAATAATCACTTCTTGTTTATTAATAGCTACTTAATTATCACAGCGCATTATATGCAAATATATACTCAAGAGATTTGTATATGTACTGCTTTGTGTAATGCTTTGCATTGAACTTTATTGGACTTTATCAATTGGTACTAATTAGTAGAATGATTTTATTCCTTCCTAATACATGACCCACAAACTATTCTGAAAGAGTCTTTTATTTTATGTATATATTATTAATATATATTATCTATCAAAGTTGTACATCCTCGTATTTTAAATAATAGTTAATAGTTCTGTGTGTTTGTTGCAAAAAAAGAAAGACGAGACATCACCTTCCCTTCTTGCCATTCACTAGTCCTTCTTCCTAGGGTCAAAAACTTTTCCCTTTTTTAAGAAATTATTTTGGTGTTTACATTTATGTCTTTAAATAACTAAATTTACTGTTGCTTCACTATTTTCAAGCTTGGGGCATTATGTATTTCTTCAGATGTTTCATAATCTAATACTTATATGTAAATTTCCCCATTTGTCCCCCAAATGTCTTTTATATATTTTTTGTCCCTGTAATCTAGAACAGCCTTCCCACTTTGCTTTGTTTTTCATGAAAGAATTCAGATTAGTTTTAGACCGGGGCATTTTGGATTTGTTTATTTTATCATGTTTAGATTCAGATTAAATGTTTTTGGTAAGAGTACAACATAAATGATATTAAAGCAACAGAAGTCATGTGCTATCAGATTATTTCTAGATTATCCTAAATTTGATCATTTGCTTAAGGGGATGGCTTAAGAAAAGGTATGTTTTTCTCTTTGCAGCTAATAAGTAGATGTCTGGTGATTCCCTGGTGAGTGCTCATATTTAGTGCATGGTGTGTGTGAGTGCTCAGTCATGTCCAACTCTGTGCGACCCTATAGACTGTAGCCTGCCAGGCTCCTGTGTCCATGAGATTTTCTAGGCAAGAATACTTGAGTGGGTTGCCATTTCCTCCTCCGTGGGATCTTCCTGACCCAGGGATTGAAACTGCAACTCCTGAGTCTTCTGCATTGCAGACAAATTCTGTACAGCTGAGCCTAGTGCAATGGACATAGAAAACTGATTGGAAGCTCTGGGTGTATGGGTGGGACTGGTTTATTGTGAGTTTCACTGTAAAGTTATCTGGAGCGGGCCCTTTTAGTTGGGGAGTTTGTGATGTTAGAATCTGGAGTTGTTTCTTCTGGGACTGGTTAGATTTTCTAGAGGAGACTTCTCCTGTCTCCTCTCTGAAGGGTAAAGATTTGACTTCTGGTATTCTGGGTTGTGAGTTGGAGAAGAGGGCATCTACTATATATGGGCTCAACTAATCCTTTTCCCAGGTGGCTCAGTGGTAGAGAATCTGTCTGCAATGCAAGAGACACAGGTTCAATCCCTGGGTCCAGATGATCCCCTGGAGAAGGAAATGGTGATCCGCTCCCATGTTCTTGCCTGGGAAATCTAGTGGACAGAGGAACCTGGTGGGCTACAGTATATGAGGTTGCAAAAGAGTTGGACAAGACTTAAGAGACTAAGCAGCAACATATTATTGCCCTCAACCTTGAGTAGTGTCCCCCATTTTAGAAATTATTTGGTTTGGTCTGTTTAGCATTTTGCCAAGATGGAAAAAGGCAGTTGTTTAGATGCTTGTCAGGAAGAAAATCTAGGGTCTGCTTCTTAAACACATTTTAACCAGTACTCCTTACTTTAGCCCTCTGTTGGGGGTTTTGTAAGGGCTATTCCTTACAATAGCCCTTCTATTGGACACTTGTGCATCCATAAATAGTGAAATTCCTGTCACTTCCTGTACTTTTTGGAGTTTTTGTAGGATAAATTAGGTTATTCTTGGTTTTCCTCTGTTGAGTTAGAATTCATTTTCTCAGGTCTCAGGTCTATCAACTTTCCAGATTCTAAAATTTCATTGTACTCTTTTCCTTATCTCTTCATCTGTGTGGGTTTATGCTATTTAAAAAATCCCTTCATTATCTTTTTATTGGTGTTTCAAAAAGGAGTAAAGCGGAAAACATGTATTCAGTATGTCATCTCACTAGATACTTAGTCCCTACTTATCTTGTTTGGGCTTATGGTGCCCTGCCATATGTTTTTGTAAGTACGGGTGACCACATGGGGTAATGAAACACTGGGTACAGGCAGGTGTTATTCCTACTGATCAACTGGAGGTTGCAAATTCAGTGACCTACAGAATCAAGCTAGCACACAGTTGTATTTGGTTTGGCGAATATTGTTTTTTATTAGTTACTGTTACTTACATTTGTTTAAAAAATATCTGGATTTATATTTGGATGACTCCCAAATTGAATCTCAAATCTTAAGCTCTAGTGTAATGTCTCTGATTCTTTTTTTTTTTTTAAGCTTTTTATTTTATATTGGGGTATCAGTTCAGTTCAGTTCAGTCACTCAGTCGTGTCCAGCTCTTTGCCACCCCATGGACTGCAGCATGCCAGGCTTCCCTGTCCATCATCAACTCCCAGAGCTTGTTCAAACTCATGTCCTTCAAATCGGTGATGCCATCCAGCTATCTCATCCTCTGTCGTCCCCTTCTCCTCCTACCTTCAATCTTTCACAGTATCAGGGTCTTTTCTAATGAGTCATTCTTCGCATCAGATGGCCAAAGTGTTGGAACTTCAGCTTCAATACCAGCCCTTCCAATGAATATTCAGGATTGATTTTCTTTAGGATTGAATGGTTTGGTCTTCTTACGGTCCAAGGGACTCTCAAGAGTCTTCCCCAGCACCACAGTTCAGAAGCATCAGTTCTTTGGCAGTCAGCTTTCTTTATGGTCCAACTCTCACATCCATACATGATTACTGGAAAAACCATAGCTTTGACTAGACGGACCTTTGTTGGCAAAGTAATGTCTCTGCTTTTTAATACGCTGTCTAGGTTGGTCATAGCTTTTCTTCCAGGGAGCAAGCGTCTTTTAATTTCATGGCTGCAGTCACCATCTGCGATGATTTTGGAGCCCAAGAAAATAAAATCTGTCACTGTTTGCATTGTTTCCCCATCTACTTGCCATATTGGAATACAGCCGATTAACAGTTGCGGTAGTTTCAGCAAAGGGACTTAGCCATATGTACACATGTATCCATTCTCCCCCAAACTCCCCTCCCATCCATCCTGCCTTATAATGTTGTGCAAAGTTCCCTGTGCTATATAAAGTAGGACCTTGTTGGTTATCCATTTTAAATATAGCAGTGTATACATGTCAGTCCCAAACTCCCTAACTATCCCTTACCCCCACCCTTCTCCCCTGGCAACTGTAAGTTTGTTATCTAAGTCTGTGGATAATCTGTTCTATTGTGTAAATAAGTTCATTTGTATCATTTCTTTTTAGATTCCACATATAAAGTATGTCCTACAATATTTCTCTTCTTTGTCTGACATACTTCACTCAGTGTGACACACTCTAGGTTCCTCCATGTTGCTGAAAATGGCATTATTTCATTCTTTTTAACAGCTGAGTAATATTCCATTTTATATATGTACCACATGTTCTTTATCCATTCCTCTGTTGATGAGTATTTAGGTTGCTTTCACATCTTGGCTGTTGTGAATAGTGCCACTGTGAACACTGGGGTGCATGTAACTTTTCAAGTTGTGGTTTTCTCTGGATATATGCCCATGAGTGGGATTACAGGATCATATGGTAGCTCTATTTTTAGTTTTTAAAGGAACCTCTGTACTGTTCTCCATAGTGTCTGTACCAGTTTACAAACCCACCAACAATGTGGGAAGGTTCCCTTTTATCCACACCCTCTACAGCATTTATTGTTTGTAGAATTGTTGATGATGGTCATTCTGACAGTGTGAGGTGATACTTCTAATTTCCTTAAATGTATTTTACTTTAAGTCTGTACTATGTACTTTTTTGATGGTAGGAGATGTGGATGAGAGAGATATCATGAAATCATATATCAAATAATTTAATTAAAAATTTGGAACTATTATCCATATATATTTAATATATGTATATGATATGATTTAATATGATATGTATATTATGACTGTGATAATGCTTGTGATGTTGTAGATTTAGATGAAATGCAGTATTGTTTGTTAGTGAATTTTCTTCCTGCAACTTTTTCATATGGTTTATAGTTTGTCATTAGTATGTAGAAGTAAATGTTATTTTCTTTACCTTAGCTGTAACAGTATCCTTTTTGATGGAAGTGATGGAATGATTATTTGGTCTTACTTGTAAAATAAATAAAATAAGAACCTTTACAGATTGTTCTTTTTAACTTCTCACAGATATTATTCAGCTCTAAAGACTATGGAACAATTAGAGAATGTGTATTTTCCCCGGGTTAGTCAGTACCGGTTTTGTCAGCTAATGATAGAAAATCTTCCTAAGCTCCGTGAAGATATTAAAGAAATCTCCATGTCTGACCTCAAAGACTTTTTGGAAAGCATTCGAAAACATTCTGACAAAATAGGTGAAACAGCAATGAAACAGGTGAGAATACAGAGAACTTTATTTACTGAAATATAATTGATTTACAATGTTGTGTCAATCTCTGCTGTACAACAAAGTAATTCAGTTATGGAGATACGTACATTTTTTAAAAGGAAAACTTTAATTTAATGGTATTTAATAATCTAGGTTATAGAATATATCCAAAGTTTACTTTTTTTTTTTTACTTACATAAAAGGCTTGTTTAAATTTTATCCTTTACTTTGTTTAGTCACTAAGTCGTGTACAAGCCTCTTATGACCCCATGGACTGTGGCCCACCAGGCTCCTCTGTCATGTCCAACTCTTTGCGACCCCATGGACTGTAGCCTACCAGGCTCCTCAGTCCATGGGATTTTCCAGGCAAGAATGCTGGATTGGGTTGCTATTTCCCTCTTCAGGGGATCTTCCCAGGGATTGAACCCGGGCTTCCCGCATTGTAGGCAGACACTTTTACCATCTGAGCCATCAGAGTTTGGAAGCAATGTTCTAAGTAAATGATTTTTTACTACAAAAATTGAATATCATAGACAAAATAAGTTTGGGCACAGAGGGAGAAAGAGAATTCTGATTTTTTTTTCCCCAGTGATAGGTTAATGGTGTTAATGGGTGAGAAGGGACAATGATTTTCTTAAGCACAAGCCTCTAGAGCCAGCATCAAGGTTTAGGTGAGGGTAGAGGTAGATTTCTGTGATGTACATGGTCTGATTACCTGGGAGTAGAAAGGCCTGAATAACAGTAGTATAGCTCTTAGAGGAAATTCACCCTAAAGAGGCAGTGGGTAAACTTTCTACATGCTAACGGAACAGAGTAGCTACAATCTGGCCTCTCCCAACAGAGGGAATGTTCCACTAATATGCATCAAGTACCATTTCCTTCCTCAGGGGATCTTCCTGACCCAGGCATCAGACCTGGGTCTCCTGCACTGCAGCTGGATTCTTTACAGTCAGAGCTACCAAAACATTAATTAGGCATTAAATAGTGAGATAAAAATGCTGGAATTAATCCTATAGTTTTTTCAATCTCTGATAATGAGGCTCTGATAGTGAAGTATCACTAAAATGCATAAAAGAAAATATAAGGTTTCTCAATTAATCTGTATGAATACTCATTTTTGTCAATAATTAAGTCAGTTGTAGGATAACAGTTTCTGCCTTTCAAGTGTTCATAAACTGTGGATGCTTTCTGTGGAAAATGAAATAAGCTTGCAACTTGATATCATAGTTTTCTGTGAGGTTAGTAGACATTTTTTTTTCTACAAATAATCCATTGGAGTTAAGGCAGCATATTTTATGTATGTTCCAGTATGATATCATATCTTTAAAATTTTTCTAGCGTTAAGTTTATGTCTTTAGTTTTCCTCTTAAAAAAGAATTAGTGGTAATTCTTTTATAAAATCTTGACAGTGCTCCAAACCAAAGGTCATTAAAATAATTGAATCACTAGTTGACCTGAGGCTTCCTAAGTGGCTCAGTGGTAAAGTATCCGCCTGCCAATGCAGGAGATGCAAGACACAGGTTTGATCCCTGGGTTGAGAAGACCTCCTGTAGTAGGAAATGGCAACCCACTCCAGCATTTGTGCACGGGAAATTTCATGGACAGCAGAGCCTGGCGGGCTGCAATCCATGGGGCTGCAAAGAGTCAGACACAACTGAGCATGCATGCACATACATTAGTCAGATTCATTGAATCAAAGAGCGGGATGGTGGTTGCCAGAGGGGAACGAGTTACTCATCTACAGATGTAGTTTCAGAATGAAATGAACACAGTCTAGGGAATTCCCTGGTGGTCCAGTGGTTAGGACTCTGGGCTTTCACTGCTGTGGGCCTGACCTCTATCCCTGGTCAGGGAACTGAGATCCCACAAGATGCATGGGGTGCCCATTAAAAAAGAAAAGATGAACAAGCTATAGAGGTCTTCTGTAACTATTATACCTATCAGCAATAATGTATTAAAGTATTGATATACACATTGAATATGTACGCTTAAAAATTTAAGAGAGTAGATCTCATGTTAAATGTGCTTACCATAATAAAGTAGAATTGAAAAAAAGAAAGTGAAAGGAAATAATCAAGAGAAGAAATCAGTATAATAGAAAACAAAGTACAGTAGGGAGGATCAACAAAGATGAAAATTGGTTCTTAACCTTTTAAAATAAAATTGATAACCCCCTGCAAGACTCTTGAAAAAAGGAGGAGGGTACAAATAAATCATGAATAAAAAATGGGACATCATTCTGGAGCCTGTACCTCCAGACATTAAAAAGATGAAAAAGTACAAAGAAATTCTTAAACCAGTTTTGACCACAATATTTTTTCAAATAACCTGAACTTTTCTTTTCCCCAAATAGGCACAGCAGCAGAAAATCTTCACTGTTACTCTGCAGAAGCAAAATAATGTAAAATTTGGGAAGACTGTGTATATAAACGATAGAATTCCAGAAGAAAGGAATGAAATTGTATTGAAACATGCATTTGAGGAAGAGGATGAGAATGAAGAGGAGGTGATGGGAATTTGTTTCTTTTTCTGTTTTTTTGTTTTTATCTGTTCCTTCATTCCTTTCTTTTCTTCCCCTTTTACTTTCTTTTCTTCCTCCCTCCCTCATCTATTATTGGGTGGTTTTTTTCCGCTTGAGTTGTACTGTCTCTGTGAGTCCTGCCATGTGTAATGTGAACTTAAGTAGATCAGTTTGTAATGATATTAGAACAAAAGAATCATTGAAAATGTTAGATTGCATAGTGGGCAGATATAGATTATCTATATAATATATGGATAATAAAATATAGATTATGTCTTATATTGGAGAAGGCAATGGCACCCCACTCCAGTACTCCTGCCTGGAAAATCCCATGGACGGAGGAGCCTGGTAGGCTGCAGTCCATGGGGTCGCGAAGAGTCGGACACGACTGAGTGACTTCACTTTCACTTTTCATTTTCATGCATTGGAGAAGGAAATGGCAACCCACTCCAGTGTTCTTGCTTGGAGAGTCCCAGGGACGGGGGAGCCTGGTGGGCTGCCGTCTGTGGGGTCGCACAGAGTCAGACACGACTGAAGTGACTTAGCATTAGCATAGCATATGTCTTATATATAACATAAATAAGATATAGATTTGTAGGCTACAGATAGTTTAACCTAGGTGTTCTGCAATAATTAACAGTAAAAGTATAAATTTAATTTTTTTTGTAGTGATCACTCATAATTTAACTACCTGTGGCAAACATTTAATTGCATGATGGCTTAACCTTGCCAGTTAGACTAATTCTGGATACCCTACCTTTTTTTCTTTGGTTGGTGCTGAGATAGTACAAAGAAATTTTAGTATGATTAAAGTTAAATTTTTAATTTCTTAAAAAAGTTTTATTAAGTCTAGAAACCTTGAAATTGTCTGTAAATATTTTCTTTCTTTTATTCTCTATGTTCAAATTCATTCCTTGTCTAGTGCTTCTTTTATTCTTTCTACACAGTCATCTGTTGAGCCTACTTTTTATCTTTTCCATTGAATTCCTTTTGAATTAGTTAATACCATAAGAAGTCTAGTATTCCCAATTGTTTATAAGTTTTACCTTGTCAATGAGATTTTAAATTCTTTTTTTAAGGACACTGTTAGGGTATAGTAAGAACTTTTAATTGATTGATTAAAAAGGAACCATATAAATATATGTGTCCATGGCTTCTCTGCGGAGAAGGCAATGGCACCCCACTCCAGTATTCTTGCCTGGAAAATTCCATGGATGGAGGAGCCTGGTAGGCTGCAGTCCATGGGGTCGCTAAGAGTCGGACATGACTGAGCAACTTCACTTTCACTTTTCACTTTCATGCATTGGAGAAGGAAATGGCAGCCGACTCCAGTGTTCTTGCCTGGAGAATCCCAGGGACGGGGGAGCCTGGTGGGCTGCTGTCTATGGGGTCACACAGAGTCGGACACGACTAAAGCGACTTAGCATAGCATAGCATGGCTTCTCTGTGGTTGTGGGAACCACTGAGTGTTCAATGTGTACATTTGCATTATATGCCTTGAGGATAAGTGAATCTGTATGTATTTATGAGTGTGTGTGTATATGTATGTTAATATTTGTATGTATGTATATACATATATTTACATATATAGTGGATGTCTGATATACAGACAAATAAATTGCCTTAAAGGGTTTAATGTCTTTCTAATATGGAATTAATGTGACCTGAATGGTCCCTTGGAATAAAATAAACATTTTTAAAATCTGCTTTTTTGTTCTTCTTAATCAATATTCAAAGAATCTCTGTCTTTTCTCCCTTGAAATTCAGAATGGTGAAAATGAACCATCTAGTCTTTGTATCTCAATTTTCCTGGATCTGTTTTGTGTATCTTTCAACTGTTGGAAGCATTGCCATCTTCCCCTTCCCGTAATCCATACTCTAAGAGAAACTTGGTTGTTTCCCTGTTCTTTCAGATCTATTTAATTATTGCTACATTTTATTTCTTTCATTTTCACAAATAAATAACTGTAATAAAAATAATTTAAGTTCACTCAGAGGATTTGTAAGACTAGAAACGTGTTCCTTTAAAAAGAGTTTATTTCACAAGTTTGGGAAACTTTATGTTACTTTGTTTCTTTCATTGTAAAGTGTACTTTAAAAATATTAACGTCTCAGAATCAGGATACATCTTAAAATTGATGATATTATAGTTTCAAGTGGTAGTGTTTTTTCCTTTTTTAGTGTTCCATAAAATAAAAGTGATAATATCTTAAATTTGATGAAATAATGCTAAGTGATGCATAAAGGAAGGAGCTTCACCTGTAACTAAGTTGTACATTTGTGCACTGTCTTCTTCAGAAGCAGTAGTTACATATCTAGTTATCCATGGCAGTTTTCTGATAATCTATTAAGCATGTTAAAGATATATAGGTTCCCTGCTTTATTGACCTATAACCTAAAATAATCAACAATGATGATAAATATATAAAGAATAAGGTATGAACAGGTGCCAAAACATAATAAAAAGGCATTGTGTTTCTATTATATGCTTTTTATGGTTGCTAAATGTTATAACATGAAATCTATGAATCTTCTTGTCTAATTTTAACTTTGTATTATTCAACAGTAGACTAGTAGTTTGACCTATAATTTTAAAAATTTGTTCTATTTTTTCAGGTCTTAACTGTACAAGATCTTGTTGATTTTTCCCCTGTTTACCAATGTTTGCATATTTATTCTGTTCTGGTAAGTATCTTTTATATACGTGTATATGTGTATGTATACATGTGTGTGTGGGCCCACATGTGGGTGCATATACTTATATTATTAAATTAAAAAGACATGTATGCATTTTAGGCCTGCTTTTCTAAAGGCTGACTACAAGTTCATTGAGCTGCAAATCTACATGCAGTGTTTATTTGTGAAGTATCCACTGCATGTGAGGCATTTACTTCTTTCTTTAACTTATGATGTACTTTGAAGTATACTTTTCATGTATACTTAAAAGAACTTTCCATTTCTTCCTTCTTGGCTCTGTACAGTTGTATCACAGTTACTTTTAAATATGTTACTTATGTATCTGTTATGCCAGACTACATTGTTTTCATTTTTGGTTGAACAATTATCCTTTTATTTTAATATAATTCATATACCAAAACATTTACCTTTCTAAGATATATAGTTTAGTGATTTTAGCATATTCACATGGATGTGCAACCATTACAAATAGTTTCCGGACATTTTATTAGTACAAAAGGAAATCCCTTACGTGTTAGCAGTCACTCCTTACTCTCCCCTCACCTCAGTCCCTAACAAGCACTAATTTACTTTCTGTCTCTGTGAGTTTGCCTATTCTGGGTATTTCATATAAATGGAATCATCATATATGTGGCCTTTTGTGTTCAACTTCTTTCATGTGGGTAGAAGTTTAAGATATTAATTGAAATTACTCTTCTTTTTTAACGTAGACATTTAAAGCTGTAAATTTCCTCCTAACCTCTGATTTAGCTGCAGTCTCTGAGTTTTGATGTATTGTGTTTTTGTTTCCATTTATCTCAAAGTATTTTCTAATTTCCTATGATTTCTTCTTTAACCCACTAGTTATTTAATGGAGTTAAATAACTAATTTAGCTTAAATAACTAAACACCAAGATGGAGTTTAATCTTCATGTTGGTGAATTTCCCTAAAGTTCTTCTGTTACTGATTCCTAATTTAATCCCATTGATTAAATCAGAGATCATATTTTATATGATTCTAGTCCTTTTAAATTTATTGAGGCTTGTCTTTATGGCATCACAATGCTCTATCTTGGAGAATGTTCCATATAAACTTAAGAATAATGTATACCTGGCTGTTGTTGGATGCAGATTAATGGTAAACCATGTTAGAAACAATATATTGTCCTGTGGTGAGATATGTGTAGTTCTTATACAACATGTTCAGAAGTTGAGACTTGATAGCTAATTTTCCTACTTAGTTTCCTTCACTGACAGCCGTATTTTCTTTGGTCAGTCAAAAATGTATAAAGCCTAAGTGATAAGTTGGGCAACTGTCAAATTGTTTGAATTTGGCTTTGAGTGAGTGAAGTCGCTCAGTCGTGTCCAACTCTTTGCGACCCTGTGGACTGTAGCTCCCCAGCCTCCTCCGTCCATGGGATTCTCCAGGCAAGAATACTGGAGTGGGAACTTGGCTTTAGTTTTCTTAATTGTCATGACTCCAAACAAGGTAACTGCCTATGAACTATAATGCCAAAATCTTGTTCTTGGTATTCAATGTGAAATACCATTCCGCTTTTAATTCTAGTTGTTAGAAACTGAAAAATGACCCTTACGGAATAAAGAAGTTATCTGTTTAGAAATGTGTTTGTGTTATGTGTGTTTTTATTACTCTACTGATTTTATTTTAGGGTGATGAGGAAACATTTGAAAATTATTACCGAAAACAAAGAAAGAAACAGGCAAGACTGGTATTGCAACCCCAGTCAAATATGGTAAGTATATGGAAATTTTGAATTGATTATGTTGTCAGTTTTTAACCCCTTTAATTTCTTCAGAGCATGGATTCCACTGAAAATATTTATTGAATACCTACCACTTCCAGTAATTGGTTTAGGTGTGAAGGTTACAGTAGTTCAAATGGATGAGTCCCTTCTCTCATGAGCTTACATTCTATTAGGGAATACAGACTATAATAAATAAGAAAAGTCAATAAATATGAAATGTCAGGGAGTGGTAATTAGTTTCTGACAGTATGGTAGACTGCTGCTGCTGCTAGGTCGCTTCAGTCGTGTCCGACTCTGTGGGACCCCATAGACGGCAGCCCACTAGGCTCCTCTGTCCCTGGGATTCCCCAGGCAAGAATACTGGAGTGGGTTGCCATTTCCTTCTCTAATGCATGAAAGTGAAAAGTGAAAGTAAAGTCACTCAGTCGTGTCCGACTCTTAGCGACCCCATGGACTGCAGCTTACCAAGCTCCTCCGTCCAGGGGATTTTCCAGGCAAGAGTACTGGAGTGGGGTGCTGTTGCCTTCTTCAGTGGTAGACTGAGTACCTTAATTAAGTAGTCTACTGAAAAAAACAACTAAAGATGCTGGATAAAACATTTTTTTAAAATCTTAAATTCTTTTACATGCACTGAGGATCACATAGGAAAGTATAGTCCTGACAGAGACTAAATAAGTAATCTGGAGGGGCTATGTTTGCGGGATTTTTATCAGTCATTCTTAAGAATACATGTATTTTTTGGCTATAAAATTGTGACATATTTGCTGTAGAAAAATAAGGAAAAAATGAAATAAAATAATCCATAATGTAAAAAAACTACTAAGTCAATGTGAAACTGTTCTATATGTTGGTTATGGTGATACGTATGTGACTAGATACATTTGTGGAAGCTCATAGAAGCAGCACATGAAAAAGAGCTTTACTGATATAACTTATACCCCAGTACACCTAAATGTAAGATATAGATGGCAGCCCACTAAGCTCCTCTGTCCCTGGGATTCTCCAAGCAAGAACACTGGAGTGGGTTGCCATTTCCTTCTCCAGTGCATGAAAGTGAAAAGTGAAAGTGAAGTTGCTCAGTCGTGCCCGACTCTTAGCGACCCCATGGACTGCAGCCTACCAGGCTCCTCCATCCATGGGATTTTTCCAGGCAAGAGTACTGGAGTGGGGTGCCATTGCCTTCTCTGATAAACAAAATAGGAAAACTTAAATGAAGACAAATCCAGACAGACATAATGAAACACTGTGCGTGGGTTCTAAGTCACTTCAGTCATGTCTGACTCTTTGCGACCCTAGGGACTGCAGCCTGCCAGGCTCCTCGGTCCATGGGGTTCTCCAAGGCAAGAACACTGGAGTTGGTTGCCATGCCCTCCTCCAGGGGATCTTCCAGACCCAGGGATTGAATCTGTGTTTCCTGTGGTTCCTGTATTGCAGGTGGATTCTTTACCACTGAACCCTGGGGTAAAGTCCCAATGAAGCACTAAATGTAGCTTTTTCCCTAAGGGGAATCTGCTAAATGGGAAAGCATGAGTTTTAAGGATGTAGAAGTATAGAGGCAGAAGCCCAGAGTCACCCAAAGAAGGTGATGAGAGATTCTCTCCTTTACAAGGCTGAGACTCCAAAGAATTATAGCTCATTATTGGAATGACCTAGAGAGAAAGCCATCTTGCAAAATCTCTCAGGTCCTTCTGCCAAACATACTAAAGAAAATTGCCTATCCCAAATCCTGGTGCTGAGTGAACAAAGAAAAAAATCCCTAATAATTCATAAGAAGCAGTTCTTAACATGTGTTTGCAATCCAATTTCATTCTACTTGGATCGTCAAAAAAATCTCAGGCTGAAAATTTAAAGTCGTTCCATTTTGATCTTGTCTCCAGGTGTCTGTTAGAAGCAAATGCAGATCTTCTCTGAACCTTCATACCAAGTTAAGAGTATCCACAGTTAAAGTTTCAATAGGAAAATTAACAACTCATACTCAGAACTAATTATTGAACAAGTGAGAATCTTTAGAAATATTGACAACAGAAATAAATTGTAAAAGACTTTCAATATTTGAGTTATTAGGCATAGAATATAAAATAACAGTATTTTATATAAAATAACAGTATTATATTTAAAGAAAGAAAAGCTTGCCCTTCTCAATAGGGAGCCATAAACTATAAAGAAATTACCAAAAAAATGTGAAAAAAATCAAGTAGAACACCTAGTAAAGATATATGAGCCAAAATGAAAAATTTTGTGAACAACTTTTAACAGTTGATGAATTCTCTTAGTTGACCTGAAGAAATTATCTAGACAATATCACAGAGAGCAACTTGAACTCTCATAGGCTTCTGATAGATATGACTGTTGTACCAATTGTAACTATTTGGAAAATAGTTAGACAATTTGTTATAATGTTAAGCAAATACTTATCATATGACCCAGAAATCCCACTCCTAAGTTTTTACCCATAAGAATTGAAAATGTATCTACATAGTGGCTTATTCCCACTCCAGTACTCTTGCCTGGAGAATCCCATGGACGGAGGAGCCTGTTGGGCTGCTTGAGTGACTTCACTTTCACTTTTCACTTTCACGCATTGGAGAAGGAAATGGCAACCCACTCCAGTGTTCTTGCCTGGAGAATCCCAGGGATGAGGGAGCCTGTTGGGCTGCTTTCTGTGGGGTCGCACAGTCGGATACGACTGACGTGACTTAGCAACATAGTAACTTTATTCATAAATACCAGAAACTAGAAACATTTCAAATGTCTATGAGGTAGTGAATAGATAAACAAATTGTTGTATCTCTACATAATGGAATGTTATATACTTAGCAGTAGAAAGGGAACTGATACATGCAATAACATGGATAAATCCTTTTTTTTTTTTAAACAAGTAAAGTGTTTATTAGGAGGAAAAGGAGTATAGTATGTGTGGATAGATACACAGGTGAGCTCACAGAGAGGGTCCCTGAGTCACTGTCTCGTGGCAATTGAAATCACTTGTATCAGGCATTTCTTCTGGGTTTCCTTTGGCCAGTCATTTTGATTTGCCTGGTTCACAGTCCATATTTGGTGTATCTCAGGATCCTCTTGACATGGATAAATTTTAAAAGCATTACTGGAAGTGAAAAAATTCAGATACAAAAAAATTACATATAGTGTAATTTGTGTTATATGACATTTTTGAAAAGGCAAAACTATAAGATAGAATGGGATCAGTGGTGAAGGGTTAGGGATTGGGCAGAGTGATTCACTACAAAGGGGCATAAGGGGAACTTTGTTATGAGGTAGAAATATTCTCTATCTTGATTTTGGTGTGGTTTCACAAATGTCTATATTTGTTGAAACTCATTAGACTCTCATATGTAAAATTTGCTTTATGTAAATTATAATAATAAATTTAACTTTAAAAACAAAGATAAGAGAAGACCTTAAAAATACCCAGAGAGAAGAGGTTATTTTCAAGTAAACAAGACAGTGGAGTATTTTCAATGCTGAAGGAAAACAACTTTCTACCCGAGATTCTCTATTCAGTGGAACAAGGACAAAGACATTTTCAGACAAAGAGGAGGAGAATTTGTTACCGAGATACCCTTAGAAGGAAAGAAAAGACTGTAGTCAAAAAGAAAGTGATGCCAAATGGAAAAAATGAGATTCTAAAAGAAATGAATAGCAAAGAAAGTATAAACATGAGGATAAACCTGTGTTGACTATAGAAAATAATATTAATACAGTATTATGGATAGAATTTAAAACAAGATAGAATCTTATCTTTAAAACGAGATAGAGTCAAAATGCACAATAACAATAGCATAAATATTAGGGTGAATAGAATAAATATTAGGAAGTTATTGAAACTGAACTGTTTTGGAATTATCCAGAAAAGAATAAAATTATTAATTAATTTTAGAGTTTGATTATTTAAGTATGCATAATGTAATTTCTGTAACAATTAGAAGAATAGAAACAGTATATAGTTAAATATAATTTAAAAAGCTTAAGTTATAAAAAATTCATCTTAGAGCTGATAAAAAATGTTAATTTGAATCTATAAGTACTTGATAACATTGACTTAAAGTATTTAAAGCAAAATTGCTGCAACTAAAAGGGTAAATTAAAAAATCCATAAGCATTGTGGATGCTTCAGTATCTTATAAGCCATTAGACAGAATAGCAGTAAGAATACAGAACATGTTTAATAATAGGCTTATCTAATAGACTTAAAGCTCAACATTCAGGAAACTAAGATCATGGCATCCGGTCCCATCACTTCATGGCAAATAGATGGGGAAACAGTGGCAGACTTTATCTTTTTGGGCTCCAAAATCACTGCAGATGGTGATTGCAACCATGAAATTAAAAGACGCTTACTCCTTGGAAGGAAAGTTATGACCAATCTAGACAGCGTATTCAAAAGCAGAGACATTACTTTGTCTACAAAGGGCCGTCTAGTCAAGGCTGTGGTTTTTCCAGTGGTCATGTATGGATGTGAGAGTTGGACTATAAAGAAAGCTGAAACATGTAAAATATCATGTAAGAAACGAGTTGCCAGTCCAGGTTCGATGCACGATACTGGATGCTTAGGGCTAGTGCACTGGGACGACCCAGAGGGATGGTATGGGGAGGAAGGAGGGAGGAGGGTTCAGGATGGGGAAC
Source organism: Bos grunniens (assembly GCF_055505025.1). NCBI lineage: Eukaryota > Metazoa > Chordata > Mammalia > Artiodactyla > Bovidae > Bos > Bos grunniens. The sequence continues at coordinate 14,637,024 of NC_141190.1, forward strand.
ACATGTATACCTGTGGCGGATTCATTTTGATATTTGGCAAAACTAATACAATTATGTAAAGTTTAAAAATAAAATTAAAAACAACAAAAAAAAAGAAAGCTGAGTGCAGAAGAATTGATGCTTTTGAACTGTGGTGTTGGAGAAGACTCTTGAGAGTCCCTTGGACCACAAGGAGATCCAACTAGTCCATCCTAAAGGAGATCAGGCCTGGGTGTTCATTGGAAGGACTGATGTTGAAGCTGAAGCTCCAGTACTTTGGCCACCTCATGCTAAGAGGTGACTCATTTGAAAAGACCCTGATGCTGGGAAAGATTAAGGGCAGGAGGCGAAGGGGATGACAGAGGATGAGATGGTTGGATGGCATCACCGACTCAATGGACACGAGTTTGGGTGAACTCTGGGAGTTGGTGATGGACAGGGAGGCCTGACATGCTGCTGTTCATGGGGTCGCAAAGAGTTGGACCTGACTGAGTGACTGACCTGAACTGAACTGAATAGACTGGTGGTCCGGTGGTTAAGACTCAGTACTTTCACTGCCATGGGCCCAGTTTGATCCCTGATTGAGGAACTAAGATCCCAGAAGCCATGCAGCACAGCCAAAAAAAAAAAAAAGAATTCTGTTTCACACCTGTAAAAACACTTTTTAAGAGTACATATTGAGCACTGTAAAATGTGACAACATACTATGTTATAAAGCAGGTATCAAGACATATCCAACTTTTGTGTCATGTAGACTCTATTCCCTGATCATAGTATTTTTAAGCCAAAAGTGTAATAACAGCCTCCTCCCTGAAAAAAAATCCAGATGTTTTAAAATTTTGATCACTTTCATGAAATAAAATACAATATTTGAACTTAATTGAAATATTTTATGTAATAAGCTCTTACAAAATTCAAATAATCAAATATTTTCTTTTTGTTAAAATTATGAACAATAGGAAATTGTAGACCATTTCAGAGGAATTTGACTTTTATTATGAATCAGATAAAAAAATCATTAGAAGGTGTTTAGGAAACGATGTATTTATTTGATTAATTTTGAAAAGTATTGTTCTGGCAGCTGTCTGGAGAATAGACTGAGGAAACAAGCCTGAAAGCTTGGAAGGCTAGGTAGGAGAATGATGTAATAGGACTAGTGAGAGATGATAGTGGATTGAATTAGCTTACTGAGACGAAGGTTCTGACTTTTTAATTTGCTTATTTTGTCTCTTTTTGAATGCAAATTCCATGAGGGTAAGGACTTTTTGTTATTTACCAGTGTATCCCTTGTGCCTTAAAATATACGCTTATAGTAGACTCTCAATAAATATTTGTTAACAAATGTTGTACTGATTTGCAGCTACTTTTATGTTACTGATATCTATTGTTTTAAATTGATTTTTATTTTTCATTTACAGCATGAAACAGTTGATGGCTATAGAAGATATTTCACTCAAATTGTAGGGTATGTATCTAATATGGCAACAAATATTATTTTGATACTGTGTTAAATGTCAAAACTAATTATTTTCTATTTAGGTTTGAATTTTGTTTCAACTCGTTATTTTGCAATTGCTGTTTTTAGGTTCTTTGTGGTGGAAGATCACATTTTACATGTGACCCAAGGATTAGTAACCAGGGCATACACTGATGAACTTTGGAACATGGCCCTCTCAAAGATAATTGCTGTCCTTAGAGCTCATTCAGTAAGTTAGATAATTTATGTTACTAAATTTTTAATTCAGTTACTTCAAGAACTTATGAATTGGATAGTGTCAAAAGAAAGTTGTACCTTCATTAGTTCTACATTTTTTTGAAAATTGTCAGATTTGGAGGCAGTAATGTTAGGCTTTTGTTTGTGTGGTAATATTGAGCTGTGATTTTGCAACTGACTGGGGCTTCTGAAGACACTTTCAGTCCAGCATTATAGAAGATGGAGAATTATGCTGTTCTCATTAGTCTCAACTGACCTCTTCATTAGATCACTGAAAAGCACCATGAAGAAAGGGTTTTTAATTATCATTCCACATTCTTTGTTTCCAAAATAAACTCCACCATTAAAACTCAATAGAACTTGTTCTTGAATGTTTATAGCTTATTTGCAGTAGTACACTTATAAATGTCCTAAAAATAATGTGCAGTTGTCAAAATTTAAACTCATTTGGAGTAGTGAGTCTTTAGGTAATGAAAACTTTTTTATGAAGAAGGGTAAAATGATAAAATATTTTTATAATATGCCTTTTGTGGAAGTAAAAATTATGTTATAAGGACTAATGAAATTAATAATTTCTTAGTGTGCACTTTTTCTTAAGATAGTTTTGGAAGTTTGCCTTCAGTAAAATTTCCCCAAACTTAAAATTTTATAATCTATTATTTAAAATTTTGTTATTGAGAATAGAGATTGAAAATATTTTGAAGAAAGATTATTAATTTAAGTGATACTTAGATTATAAATACATTTTATTTTTACTTATCAGGGACATAGATTCTGGGTACACTATTTGTCCAATGAACTACAACTTTTTCTATTATATATAATAAAGAACATTATATTTTATCATGGTTTATATTCTGACCAGCTAAGAATATGTAATATTGTAGTATGCTCCCTATTGATTTCATGACATCGTGTATGAAATCATATTATATTAAATGCAATATATCATATTTACAATCTTACTAAATGCTATTAAGGGAGCACAAGTGAATTTCACTATCCTTTTGAAATTAATTATTTTCCTTTGATGGATTACTAAGAAAATACTTAAATTGTCACTTAGAAAAATATAATTGATTGCATCTCTTTTATAATAGAATAAATAAATAATTGAAAAGTAGAAATATAAACCATTTTTTCAATTTGAAATAACTAGTTCTTTAAAATCTAAAGACTTTTTTGGAAATACAAGCATCATTGCTTTGACCAAAGTAAGTGTGTGCAAATTTCAGGAAAATTTCTTTTCATATAGTACCTAAAGTGGTTTGTCATGTCATGATCTTTCCCTAATAATTTTTTAGTGAATAGAGGAAGTCAAATGTGAATCTGATAATCAAGACTTGAAATTTATTGTAAGTCAAGCAAATTTAAGGAAAAATTTTCAAGTTTTATTTCTTAATTTTTAACCAAGTGACTCTGGTGTGTGTGTGTGTGTGTTTGTTTGTGTTTCTACCCCCACTTACCCTTCATTCTCCCAGTCTTATTGCACCGATCCTGATCTTGTTCTGGAGCTGAAGAATCTCATTGTAATATTTGCAGATACTCTACAGGTGGGTGATAATCTGATATTCAGTTAATGGCTATTTGAGCACATAAAACTATTCAAAATATAGTGTAGACCATACTCATTTCTTGTATTGTGGCTTAATGGTAGTAAATTAGCAATAATCAAATGTTTACTTATGTATTGATATTCTCCTATCACTTAGAACTTTTCATACTACTGCTTTCCTGATTATGAAGCTTGGACAGAGATCAGGGAATATTACCATCTTTTAAAATATTGGTCATTCTGTTGGAGTAGATATAGTATTTTTGCAGTTAAAAAAAAGTACAAATGTAATGGGAAAAACCCTGAACTAGAAATTAGAATATTAAAGTTCTGCCTGAGGAGAGTGAACGTGCGCTGTGGAATCACAAAGACCCGAGTTTATGTTCAGCTTTTGCTGTTGACTGATTGTATGTTTACAAGTTTTCTGAACTTCAGATCCTCATTTGTGAAAGTGAATTTATTAATTACTAGTTTTCAGAATTGTTTTGAGTTTTAAATGTGATGCGATATATGAAAATAAACGCTAGTTTGAAAGCTGTATGTACTCATTTCCTTCCTAATTTCAAGTGTGCTATGACTGTAAGCAGATCACTTTACTTTGCATTTTGGAGTTTTTTTCTTTTTAACATAAGATTAAAACTGAATTGTCTGAAAACTCATTGTCTTTGTGGTTATCAATATCAAAGTTTTGAACTTGTCCCTGATTTTTGATCACAGATAATAAAGAATTGATGAAGTTTTCATGCTTAAACTTATGGGATTTTTGATGTTTGATTGATTGATAGATGTTTGATTGGTTGATAAGTTTTCAACCATGCTTAAATTTATGGGATTGTTACAGCTGGAATAACTTTTTGTGAAATATAGACCAACATTTTCCAAAGTGTGATACTAGTTGTATGGTCAAAAATGTTTAGAAAATGCGGAGTGAAGTAAAAGAGATTTTTCTGCTAGAAGCAAGTTTATAGCATACATTTCCAAAGGTAAGGTGATTATGTAGCATTTTCCCAACATATCTGACTCTTAAATCTTTTTTTTTCCCTTAGAGTATCTTTTCGATGTAGAGGTTCATATAAAGTGCTTTAGGAAATGCTGGGGCTTCCCTTGTGCCTTAGTTGGTAAAGAATCTGCCTGTAATGTGGGAGACTTGGGTTCGATCCCTGGGTTAGGAAGATCCCCATGGAGAAGGGAAAGGCTACCCACTCCAGTATGCTGTCCTGGAGAATTCCATGGACTGTATAATCCATGGGGTCGCAAAGAGTTGGATACAACTGAGTGACCTTTACTTTTAGGAAATGCTAAACTATTTGTTTTATCACAGGAGTCCATCCTAGAATAATAGTTATCTATTTTATTCTTAAACCTAAGGAGATAATATCACAAGCTCATTTAGTAAATTATTTTATTGCCTTATATCTTCATTAGTTTTTACAGCTTATAAAACCAGAATAATTTGGGACTTTTTTTCTTTCATAAATTTTGTGACTAATGTACCTGTAATACTGATCTCTCTGCAAAAAAACTTTAGTAAGTTTTATTAAAGACTGCCTTAATATTTGGGGACTATTTTTAAGTAACTTGGAGTTTTGCTGTCCTTATTTACTCAAAGCATTGCTACTCAAAATATGGTCTGGGGACCCCAGGTCAACAAATTGTTTGTTATGGATCAATAATGAAAAGAAATTTCTGTCAGAATGTAGATCAACTACGTCACTAAAGTACAAAATTTAGCTCAGTTGGTTTTTGTTTTTGATAACAATAGCAGCATTGATTGATATCAGTAGCAGCATTGATTTATATTCTGGTGTAAACTCTTTATCTCTCTTTTAAAAACCGTACAGACTGTTCTTGAATTGGCATTTTGAGTACAACTGTAGATTTCAGTTTTAGATTAAGTATTTGGTATGGTTCCAAGGAACTCTGCAGAGAATCAAAGAGTAGTAGGCAATATTCAGGTTACAGAGGCATTCAAAAAGTAACATTGATGGATTGTAAATATACCTTTCTGATCTTACTGCTTTGAAATAAAGTTGAGGAAAACAAATCAGTTCTTGCTTATTTAGAAATCGTGCCATATTTTCATTTTGCTGTAAATTGACAAGCTGATTATTAGGTAGATCTTACATTGAATTAAATAAATGCTGGCTTTTTAAGTTTTACTTAGTAATTGAAAAGTTGAGAGAATTAAGAATGATCTTTTCTAATTAATCTTAAAGCATATTGCACAATAGTTCATTTTAAAAATTGGTACTTTACCATCCTAAGGGAATTTTTCTTTTTAAAATGTTACTATTTCATCACCTAAAACAAAGCTAACTAAACAATAAAGTGAAAAATCAAAACACAACATAGCATGTTCATAGTTCTGCTTATTGCCTATTAAGCAAATGAAAAGCAAGCATTTATCAATTCATTCATTAACCTTTTTTGAGCACCTGCTATGTGCTAACAGCTAGATAATATAGATATATAAATCAGTATAACAATAGGGACATAAAGATTCTTGGATTTAAGAAATTCAGTTGTAAACAAATAAGATGTATAATAAGACATACTAATTTAGTAATATATTAAAGAACTTTGGGCTCTTGGAAGATAGAATGATAACTTTGATTCCAGGAGTTGGGAAGGGTTATACGGAAAGTTGAAATGTGAGCTGGATTTTGAAGGAAATGTGAGTTCAGCAAGTAGATATGAAGGAAGAGGCATTAATGACAGGCAAATAGCGTGTGTCAGTTATAGGTAACTGACTATACTGTCTCACCATAGTATAGTATGGTGTACTTTGGCCCCCTGATGCAAACAGCTGACTCATTGGAAAAGACCCTGATGCTGGGAAGGATTGAAGGCAGAAGGAGAAGAGGGCGACAGGGAATGAGATGGTTGGATGACATCACTGATTCAGTGGACATGAACTTAGGCAAACTCCGAGAGATGGTGAAGGATAGGGAAGCCTGGTGTGCTGCAGTCCATAGGGTCACGAAGAGTAGGACAGGACTTGGCAACTGAATGACGACAACAAATAGTATGATGGGCATGAAACTGGCTGACCAGCTTTGTGATGTTAGAAATTGTAATGTTTAAATGTAAGCAAAGAAGGGTAGAGAGTGGTAATAAAAGCTGATTAGGTAGTTTTAGCCAGATTGTGGCATGTTTTGTGAGGCTTTAGTAAGCCTCCTCTAGGGGAATGGTATGATCAGCTTTGCACTTTTAGATGATAATTTTATGAATTGGCAATAGAGTGAGTTGAGAGAGACAGATGGTTGGAATTTCAGTTTAGAAAGCTTTTACAGTGATCTAGGCAGGGGATGTTAAGGACCTAAAATAAAACAGTGGTACTGGAAAGATTTCTGAAGAAAGAAAGGTAGTAGATGATGGAGAAAAATGATAGATTTGAATGAAATTTGTAAAGGAGGTAAAATCAAAAGAATCTGATGAGTGGTTAGATATTTGTTTTGGGGGCATTTAGACAACTGAGCGACTTCACTTTCACTTTTCACTTTCATGCATTGGAGAAGGAAATGGCAACCACTCCAGTGTTCTTGCCTGGAGAATCCCAGGGACAGAGGAGCCTGGTGGGCTGCCGTCTCTGGGGTCGCACAGAGTCAGACACGACTGAAGCGACTTAGCAGCAGCAGCAGTAGCAGATGACATTTAGTTTTCTTTCCTGAGAAATTGGATTGATGATAGAACTATTAACAGGAATAGGAAGTAGGAAGAACACTTGGTTTAGTAGGAAGATATGAGTTTAATGTGCTTGTTGGTGGACTGGAGATGTCTAATAGCTGTTGGAATTAAATATTTAGAATTTATAGAGGTCTAGCTAGAGATACAGATTGAGAATAGTCAGTGAACGTAGTGTTTGAAGTCAATTGACTTGAAATTGCCCTAGAGAGCTAGAAGAAAAAATTGAAGGATGGAGATAGAAGGAAAAAGAATCCAGAAGGATATCTCATAGATAAAAGGAGAACAAAGAGAGAGTGGTGTTAAAAGCAGAAGAAACAGAAGTAAGATAGAATGAGAGATCATAGAATTATTTAGGAGATACTCCATGATATTATTGACAGCAGTTTCAACAAAGGAATAGGGGTGGGAATTAGATTGTAGTAGGTTTGGCTAGGGAAGGACAGAGGAGGCAGCTGCAGGGCACAGAAAATTGTAGGAGGACTTTTTTGTTTCCTTTAGTTGTTCTTGTTTTAAAGATGGGAGGCAATTTAGCAAGTTTATTTAGTGAAGAGAAAGGAGGTAGTGGAAGTTAAAAATGCAATAGAGTGAGTAGCTGATCCATGGATCAGTTCCTTCAGGAAGAGATAGGATCAAGACCAAAGATGAAGAGGTGAGCCTTGAAGGGGAAGAGGGACAACTCTGATGTGAGCAGAAATGTTTGGTCCTAATATGGTTTTGATTTCAGTGGATTTGGAGTTGCAAAGGAATAAAATTTTGGAGTGTCTATTTGATCATTTTTCCCTGTACCACAAAGTCAGCGTTGAATTGAAAGTACAGTGTTTCAGACAGCATGTATTCTCTTTTTTTCTTCTATCTTATTTAGAGACTGCTTCCCAAGACGCAGTTATGTGGATCAGTAATCTTGAACTTTTCCTTCAATTCTGACTTGTAATACTTTTTAAGGTTAACAATGTAATCCAGACTGAAAAGAGAGAGAAGAAATGGAAAAATAATTCCAGCTTCATAAAACTTTCTAGACTCTTTTTTTAACTGGTGCAACTTAGTAGAAAGGCAAAAGGACATCTTTTTTTCATACTATTGAGATGGCATACAATTTGATATAGTGATCACTTCAAACAGTTCTCTAGTATTCTGAACTTTTAAAAATGAATATCTTTAATTATTTTACTTGTATATCTGCTTTGTGTGTGTGTGTTTTAGGGTTATGGTTTTCCAGTGAATCGACTTTTTGACCTTTTATTTGAAATAAGAGATCAATACAATGAAACATTGCTTAAGAAATGGGCTGGAGTTTTCAGGTTAGTCTAAGCCATGGTACCTTAATGTAAGAAAAAAATTGCCAAATTATGAAGTAATTGTTTTTGCATTTAGCAATAAAATTGCTTATAATTATATTTTTATTGTGGTAAAATATGTGTAACTTAAAATTGACCATTTTAACCTTTTATGAATGTATAGTTCAGTGACATTATGTTCACACTGTTGAAACCATCACCGCTGTTCATCTCCAGAACTTTCTTATCTTCCTAAACTGAAACTCTGTACCAATTAAACAGTCCTTCCCAACCTCTTTTTCTTCTGGTTCATCCCGGAAATCACCATTCTACTTTGTCTTTGAATTTGACTACTCTAGTTACTTTATATAAGTAGTTCGTACATTGTTTGGGTTTTGTGTCTGAATTTGTTTGGTTTTTTTGGTCTGGTTTATTTCACTAAGCATAATGTCTTCAAGGTTTATCCATGGTGTAGTAGTATGTGTCAGAATATCATTCCTTTTTTAAGGCTAAATAATACTCCATTGTGTGTATCATGTTTTATTTATCCATTCATCTACTTATGGATATTTGGGTTGTTTTCACCTTTTGACAATTAATGAATAATGCCACTGTGAACTCTGACAAACAGTTATCTGTTTGGGTCCCTGTTTCAGTTCTTTTGGGCATATACCCAGAAGTGGAATTGCTGGATTATATGGTAAATAATTTTGAGGAACCTCTATTCTGTTTTCCACAATGGCTGCACCACAGGTACATGACTTATTTCCAGCCTCTCATTAAGATGCCAGAGCCATTTATCAATTAGATATTCATTATGTACTGCCCAAACCATATCCTTCTCTTATGTTCCTTACCTCTGCAGATGTCTGTGATGAGGTGAGATATATATCATTTGTCCATTTTCCTTATCTAGAAACCACAGATTCATTAGGATTATACTTTCCCTCATAATCCTCATTTAGTTTGTAAGTCCCATCTATTCTACTTCTTAAAAACTGTTTCTGCCACTCCCTTTCTGCCTCCACAAATACAGCTTTAATTCAAATCCTCATCGCTCTTTATTTGGATCATTCAATCTTTCTACCTGGCCTCTCTCTGTTCATTATTGTCTTTTTCTTTGTTTTTCCTCCTACTATGTGAAATTCTTCCTATCATATTCCTCTGCCTAAAACCTCAGATGATATTCCATTGCCTATAGGATAAAATCTGGGTCTCAGTTTGTCCACCTGCCCAGCCTTATTTTAAACCATGTCCCTTGCATACTTTATACTCCAGTAATACTGCATACTTGTGGTTTTATTCAGCCCCTCCCCACAGTCGTACTTTTTCATGCCTTATGTTTTTGCATGTTATGGTCCATCCTTTGGAAATGCTATTCTCCCATAATCTCATTAGAAGTGTTTCGTTTTATCTGTAAAACCCCTACACAGCCCATAGCTTCTCTGTAAAACTTCTCATGAGATATCCCCCACCTAGTCTGTTAAAGTTAGTTGCTTTTTTCCTTTGTCCTATATCTGAAACTTGTACCTCATTTATTGTCTGCATAACATCATTATAAACATAATCTGTTTGTATATCTCTCTCTGCTATTAGGCTTGAGAACAAAGATCTTGCTTTTATCTTCATGGGGGTAGAGAGTTTTCATTATAGTTAGCCCAGAGACTAGCACATAATAGGTGCTCAAGAAATACTAATCAGACTGAATTATTGATTATAAAGAAGTTGATTGGACAGCAGGTATATTAGTAAGGCTGAGTTAAGCTACTAACAAAAGTACACAAAATCTCATTGGATAAACATAGGCATTTTATTTCTCACACAGAAGTTTATAGTGGGTCTAGTAGTCCACGACTCAGGCTTTTACCATCTGTGATTCTACTTTCTCGACATGGGGGGGTCTCTCCTGTCACCATGGGACAGAGGATCACACAGTTAGCTCATAAATGCTTTAGACTTAAAGCAACACATGTAGCTTGTGTTCACAGTCCAGTGGCTGAAACTAGTCATATGACTGCCTGTTTGCAAGGAAAGCACATAGATGTTTGGTGAGTAGTAAATGTGTCTGCCTTACTAAGTGTAAAAGCTGCTTTTCTAAGTACAGCATTGTGAGAGACAGACAAATGGAAGACATTGTTTTCATCTTCGAGGGGCTTATGATCTAGTTGGAAAGAGAACACAGAAGACGTGGAACTTGAGAGTTGTTCCTGTTAAGAAATATGACTGGGATACTCTTCAACTCATTTTTAGTTGTAGTTAGTTCATTCAGACTATATCATGTTGGGAACTGTTCTAAGGAATTGAAGTACTGAAGGATGTAAAATAAACAGGTAGAAAGAGGATCACACGTTAATTTTGAAAGACACTTATTTGATACTGGATTTTAGAATTCTGAGTGATTAGGCACTGTTTTCCTATTTATACCCTTAACTGACAAGCAAAAAATTATTTTGTAATTATTGGGTTTTCTTATTGTTCTATAGCACTCTATTGGTGTATTTTCTAATATTAAATTTTCAATTCTGTCTTCTTTCTTAACAGGGACATTTTTGAAGAAGATAATTATAGCCCCATCCCTATTGTTAGTGAAGAAGAATATAGAGCAATCATAAGTAAATTTCCCTTTCAAGATCCAGACCTTGAAAAGGTACAACTTTGTTCTTACTTCAAGAATTTTCTTCAAAATAAATTAATCAGTAATACATTATATTAACCTGACATTGTGAGAATAGCTTCTTTTGAGGCTTTTGTTGTTACTGTTGTGTTATTTGAGAAAATTAATTATGTTTTTGTTAACTTTTAAAGATTATGTTACTACTACTGTTATTTTGGTGAGGTTAAGAAGGGACTTTTCCTGGGGCTACTAGGAGCAGTTGTCCCAAATGTTAGGTGGATTCCCAGAGCAGGTGTTACAAATGTTGGGTGGGTTCCAAATTAAACATGTTGAGTAGATTATAGGAATAAGAGAATTTTGTAGGGAAAGAGAGAATTTCTATGAAATTTGCATTACTGTGAAAGATCTTAATTTTAATTTTTTTTTTCTAGAAACGTACTCATGTAAAAAAGTTTGTCTTGGTTCAGTAAGAGGTGTATGAAGGTAATAGTCATCTGGATTTTTTTCTGAAGTAAGAATGTATATTTTTGGAATTAGGATGTGAACAAAAGATAGGATAGAGAAAGGAAATTTCTTTTGCTGAAATGCTGAAATACTGAAATTTCTTCCAGCATTAGAATATTCTGTAAATATACCTGATTGCCCGTGTGTGTGCATGCACACAAAAACACACATGCTTGTACCAATCCAGTATCTCTGGGTAGAATTAGATCTTATGAGAAAAGGATATCGTATTTCCTGCTCATATCACCTTTTTAGTTCTCCTCATTCTTGATATTTTCCCTTAATCTTTTTTGTTATTTTTCCAACACTTTATAATTTAGTTCTTTTCTATATTTTTATCCCTTCATAATGAACAAGAGTGAATTCTCAGTGAGTTGTGTGAATTGTGACTGTAAATTTTTATGTAAATATAATAAATTTTTATTAAAATTCTATGTTATATTCATTTATACATAGACAAAGCAAATTATGTGTCATTTCAGTTCAATTGCTCAGTTGTGTCTGACTCTTTGTGACCCCAGGGACTGCAGCACTTCAGGCTTCCCTGTCTATCATCAGCTCCTGGAGCTTGCTCAAACTCATGTCCCTCAAGTCAGTGATGCCATCCAAGCATCTCATTCTCTGTCATCCCCTTCTCCTCTTGCCTTCAGTCTTTTCCAGCTTCAGAGTCTTTTCCAGTGAGTCAGTTCTTCGCATCAGGTGGCCGGAGTATTGGAGCTCCAGCTTCAAATTATGTGTTCAGTTCAGTCGCTCAGTTGTGTCCAACTCTGCGACCCTATAAAACGGTTAGAACTGGACATGGAACAACAGACTGGTTCCAAATTGTGTGTAACAGTCACTAAATATAGGACCAATTAATTAAATGCATAGCTTTTAGATTATAGCTAATGCTGCCATTGCATATACCTAATTGTATTCTAAATACACACAGAAGACCAGATTAATTATTCTATTTCTGTATTTTTGAAGCCCCAATCAAAGATCCTTGTCAGGAAATATTATAAGAATATGCTTTGTCTCATGGCTTGGTTTAGTTTTAGTTATTGGTAATAAATGTGTTCAGGATATAGCATCTGTAAAGAGAACACTAGGCTTCTCTGGTGGCTCAGTGATAAAGAATCCACCTGCCAATGCAGGAGACACAGGTCTGTTCCCTGGGTTAGGAAGATCCTATGGAGAAGGAAAATGCAATCTACTCCAGGATTCTTGCCTGGGAAATCCAATGGACAGGGGAGCCTGGCAGGCTGCAGCCTATGGGGTCACAAAAGACACTGGGACGACCCAGAGGGATGGTATGGGGAGGGAGGAGGGGGGAGGGTTCAGGATGGGGAACACATGTATACCTGTGGCGGATTCATTTTGATATTTGGCAAAACTAATACAATTGTAAAGTTTAAAAATAAAATAAAATTAAAAAAAAAAATCCCCCCCCCCCAAAAAAAAAGAGTTGGACATGGCTTAGTGACTAAACAACAGCAAAAATAGCAGTGGATTTGGTCTGGATTCATGTGCCGGATCTGTCTGTGGCTTACTATGGGCGAGTGACTTACCCTGTTTGGACATTTGTGCCTTATTTGTCTAATGAGAATTTTGAATTAAATAATCTCTAATATCTCTACTAATTATACTGAACTATTCTAAATGGATTCATAGTTAAAAGGATATTTGGCTTTGCTTGTAGGGTATATCCCACGGTATTTTAGGATTAAATTTGTTAGGAATTGTATTCATTGGTTTGTGTATTATTTGTCATTAAAAGAACTATCACTAAGGCAGAAGCCACATGGAAAATTTAAATGTGGTAACTTAGAAATCCCATAACTTATTTTGTAGTAGTCTCTTGGTTGTTTGTGTATATACTTATTTTTTCCTAACTTAAGTATAATTTTCAATTAAAATAGTTTTAAAAGATATAAAATTATCTTTCAAATAACTTGAGTTACTATTTTCAGTGGAAATACCAAGTGAGAAAAGTAAGACTGAACATACATGCAAAAATATCTATTTTTGCAGATAGCTGTGCTAATTTAACTAGTACCCTTTGGCTAAAATAAGAACATAGTCATTTTATCTTTAATGTCATTAAAATAAATTCTTATTGAAATGTCTTTGAAGTAGTTAATATTGTTCAATTATTGTGCAAAGCATTAATTGAAAGTGAGTTATCTCTTCCATGTTTATAAAGTGATTTTAAAGAATGGCAGCTCTTTACTTGATTTTTGTAGTCCTCCTAATTTAGTCCCTACATTTGGAAAGGTTGAACTTACCAGTTTTAGAGAGACTGCTCTCTGCAAATGTCTTTACTACCAACTTTTTGTAAGCTGCTTTTTGCTGGAGGTACCTAAGAATAAATGTTCATTTATGGCTTTATCATTTACCTCCTGTTTAATGGACACTGTGCCATGTGCTAGTTTTTCCATCTCTACTGTCAAGGAACTTGTAGCCAAGAGAGGAATAGATAAAATAAACAGGAAATTACAATTCATAGAAGTTGACCATGCTAAGGATTAAGACAAGTAGAATGGAAAAAAAGCTGTAATTCTGTAGTATAAAGTATCAGTGGCAAGGTAATAAAGTACAAGAGATAAAGATCAAAAAATGAAGTAGAAACAGCCAGACTATAAATAGACCTTCTATACAGTGTTAGGAAGTTTAGCCTTTACTCTGACAGCTATAGGAAGTCACCCCCAGTCTTCAAGTAGTAAATACTTAATCGGATTTGTGTTTTAAAAAGATCTCTGTGACTAGTGTGTGGAGAATGGATAGGAGAAGAGTAAGGTGGGGAGACTAGCTTGGGGATTGTTTTGGTAATTTTGGCAAGAGAAATTGGTGACCTGAGTGGGAGTTATAGCTGTGGAATTTGATTTGAGATATTTAAGAGATAAGAATGACAGAAGTTGATTATCATTTGCTTATTTGGGATGATGAAGATAGAGGGGCAAGTATGCTAGCCAGGGTTCTGCATTGGATGGTGGAAGCATTCACTAATATAGGAAATAAAAGAGTAGCAGATTTAGAAAGAAGGGATGATTATTTCACTTTGAGATCTGTTGAGAATGTCTCAAATGTTACAGCTAAATGGACGTGTTCAGTGGTATCTTAATACACACATTTGGACTTCAGGAGAAAGATTGGGCCGAGATTGTGGATTTGGGAGATATTGGCTCTCACATGATGAGAGTAGGTGAGATTATCCAAAAACAGTATGTATGGTAAGAAGAAAAGAAGGTATAGGATAGAACCATACCTAGAGGAGGAGATATAGAGAAGGTAGAGAAATAAAAGGAAAACCAGTATAGGTCACAGATACCAAAAAAGGAAAGGTCATTTAAGAAGCAGAAGGCCCATTGTGTCAGACTCTTCAGATAAATCAGTTAACACGAAAAGTTCGTTCAATTCAGTTCAGTTCACTCACTCAGTCATATTCAACTCTTTGCGACCCCATGGACTGCAGCATGCCAGGGCTCCCTGTCCATCACCAACTCCCGGAGCTTGCTCAAACTCATGTCCATCAAGCCGGTGATGCCATCCAACCATCTCATCCTGTGTCGTCCCCTTGTCCTCGCTCAAACTCATGTCCATCAAGCCGGTGATGCCATCCAACCTACTCATCCTGTGTCGTCCCCTTCTCCTCCTGCTTTCAATCTTTTCCAGCATCAGGAGATTTTCCAAGGCCAAAGTATTAGGAGTTTCAGCTTCAGCATCAGTTCTTTCAGTGAATATTCAGGACTGATTTTCTTTAGGATGGACTGGTTGGATCTCCTGACAGTCCAAGGGACTCTGAAGAGTCTTCTCCAACACTGCAGTTCAAAAGCATCGATTCTTCAGTGCTCAGCCTTCTTTATAGTTCAAATCTCACATCCGTACATGACTACTGGAAAACCATAGCTTTGACTAGATGGACCTTTGTTGGCAAAGTAATGTCTCTGCTTTTTAATATGCTGTCTAGGTTGGTCATAGCTTTCCCTCCAAGGAGCAAGTGTCTTTTAATTTCATGGATGCAGTTGCCACCTGCAGTGATTTTGGAGCCCCCCAAAATAAAGTCTCTCACTGTTTCCATTGTTTCCCCATCTATTTGCCATGAAGTGATGGGACCAGATGATCTTAGTTTTCTGAATGTTGAGTTTTAAGACAACTTTTTCACTCTCCTCTTTCACTTTCATCAAGAGGCTTGTTAGCTCTTCTTCACCTTCTGCCATTAGGGTGGTGTCATCTGCATATCTGAGGTTATTGATACATCTCCTGGCAGTCTTGATTCCAGCTTGTGCTTCATCCAGCCCGGCATTTCACATGGATTTAACATTTACTAGGTCATTGGTGACCTTGGTGAGAGTACTTTCAATGATGTAAACTAAGTTGCAATTCATGTGAAGATAAAAGTAAAGTTTAGATTTCATAAAGTGTAAATAGAGGGCTCTTAGTAAAAATCCTCAAGAGTTTTACCTTTTAGGGCTGAGAATTTGCTAGTGGATGTTGGCTGTTAAGGCATTTTAACCAAGAAGCACACTGTAAACCATTAGCTGCATTCTGGTGTTTGATGGTATACAGGCCAGAAAGCTGCTGTAAGGTATTCTAAGAGTTATGGAATGAAATGGGTACCTTCTTGAATTGACATCAATTCAAACAAATGAAGGGAGTCTTAGAATTATTTGATGACACTAAGCCAGGAACCTGGCCCATAACTTTCACAACAAACTGACTCTTGTATTATGGCTGCAAAGAAACAGGTAGTTATGTATCTTCTGTAGGATACTTATCATCAGAACACGTAGAGGTATTGTTATCTGCTTTCTGTGCTTGTTAGAAGTCTGATAATATGATTTAAGAAACAGATAAATTGCCATATTTTTTCTTCAGAAATATTTTGGTTCTCCTTAAAATCTAAAAAATAACATTGAAATATAACAGTAGACTTTAAAATGCAGGTATTAACTATTAATTCAGATGTGAAGTAAATTTAATTTTTACATTTTTGAGGTGTTTAGGATATCTTTTTCTAAAATTTCAGAAATAATATCAACTTCTTTTTTCTTCCAACAGCAACCTTTCCCAAAGAAATTGCCCATGTCTCAGTCAGTGCCTCATATTTATATTCAAGTTAAAGAATTTATTTATGCCAGCCTTAAATTTTCAGAGTCACTACACCGGAGGTAAGTTTACTAATGAGAAATGTATCTTTTTCAAAGCTATTTTTGTGAAACATTATTTGGTTTATAGGCCATGACTCTTTATTGGACTAGTACCTTGTTGGAAGGCTTATATATTTTAGTAGAAGGAAAGTTTTAGTTGTTCAGTTGTGTCTGACCCCATAGACTGTAGCCCGCCAGGCTCCTCTGTCCATGGAATTCTCCAGGCAAGAATACTGGAATGGGTTGCCATTCCCTTCTCCAGGGGATGTTCCCAACCCAGGGATTGAACCCAGGTCTCCCACATTGCATGCAGATTCTTAATCATCTAAGCCACCAGGCAAGCCCATTTTAGTGGCATTTAGGGTTTTTTTTTTTCAGTCGCTTCAGTCATGTCCGACTCTGCGACCCCATAGATGGCAGCCCACCAGGCTCCCCCGTCCCTGGGATTCTCCAGGCAAGAACACTGGAGTGGGTTGCCATTTCCTTCTCCAATGCATGAAAGTGAAAAGTCAAAGTGAAGTCGCTCAGTCGTGTCCGACTCTTAGCGACCTCATGGACTGCAGCCTACCAGGCTCCTCCGTCCATGGGATTTTGTAGGCAAGAGTACTAGGGTGGGGTGCCATTGCCTTCTCCGGACATTTAGGGTTAGGTTGATATAAATTTGATGGTACATATTTTTTGACATTTCATTATGTAAATCTTCAAATATATATAAAAGTAGAGGTAATAGGAAAAGAAACTCCTGTATTTTCAGCATTTTGATTTAACCATAATAAATGCTTTTTCCATAATAAGCTGTTTTATTTGCTGAATTATTTT
The DNA here is from genome assembly GCF_055505025.1 of Bos grunniens. Taxonomy (NCBI): domain Eukaryota; kingdom Metazoa; phylum Chordata; class Mammalia; order Artiodactyla; family Bovidae; genus Bos; species Bos grunniens. The sequence goes on from NC_141190.1 coordinate 14,654,299, forward strand.
AAATCAAACTCTAGAAATAATGGCATTTTATCCCTCACTACTTAGGTGTTTCTAAAAACAATAAGGACATTTCATTGTTTAACACACTTAACAAAATTAATACTATTCCATAGTATCTGTTCTCTAGCCCATATCAGTATTTTCTAAATTGTCACCCAAATGTCTGTTTTTAGCTAGTATGTTTGAATCAGGGACTAAATAAAGTTCTCACCTTATGTTTGTTGTTAAATCTGTTTTACCAGTATCTCTTCTATTTTTTCTCTAGTTGTTTAGATCTTATTTATTTTAGTTTCTCTCTTGCTCAGGTTACCAATGGCTAAATAATATTCCTTTATTTCACTGACTTGTCAAAAAGCTAATATTCTTAATAGTTTTTACTTGAGTAGGCTTAAAGTGAAGATTCAAACAAAATCAGTGAGAATTAATAAATAATGCTATGAAAGTGTTACTAAGTCGTGTCCAAATCTTTGCGACCCCATGTACTACAGTACAGAGCCCACCAGCGTCCTCTGTCCATGGGGTTCTCCAGGTGAGAATACTGTAGTGGGTTGCCATTCCCTTCTCCAGAGGATCTGCCTGACCCAGAGATTGAACCTGTTCTCCTGCATTGTAGGCAGATTCTTTACCATCTGAGCCACTATATCTACCTAAAGAATGCAATAGCAAATTGGTATCATGCTCAGTAATGGAGAGCAACAAACATCTATTGGTTCCTATAACCAAATTAATTATATAGGAAAGAGAATACCGTTTAACTGGTGTGATGAAGGCAATACCCAACATTTATAGATATGGGAAATGTGATATCCTTGTTTTGCACATAAGGAAACTGAGACTCAAAGAGGCTATATCATCCTCATCCAGAATGACCCAGCTAGTATGAGATGTGTCATAAAGGAGCAGTTCTTCTGACTCCCAAATTAGTGAAAATATCTGGCTACCTAGATGGACCCTGCATTATAGTCATATAATATATTTGTAATTGGGAATGCTCTGGAGGAGAGAGTGGTGATGCTAGCTTTCATGTCTTCCTTTTTGAAATCCACTTTTCTGAATTCATATACTTAATAGCAATAATCATTTTCAGTATGGACCTCTTCTGAATTTTAAGTCATAAAAAGGCATGAAGGCAGTTCAAATAAATAGGTATTTTTCAGGCCAAAACAGTGAGGCCAATGACAGTTGTTTTTTTCTTGTTGTATGTGTGTCTCTTATGGTAAGCTACCACTATTTTGGATTTAAACAATGTGTAAATAAATAGTAAATAAAATGTGTGTTCTGCCAGGGTAAAAGAGTTACCTGATTTTAGGTTTCATACTGCTTTTTTCTTGTGCATAGGGATTCTTTAAAAGATTTCTTAATTTTTGTTCTGAGAGAATATGAGTTAGAGAGCAAAGGAAAGGAAAGGAATACAAATACCTAATACATAGCACTCTGTAGTATGTGTTTCTCACAAGCCAATGACTCTCAAAGTATAGTCCCCAGACCAGCAGCCTTAGCATCACATGGGAAAATGCTGGAAATGCAACCTTAGACCTACTGATGGAGAAGGCAATGACACCCCACTCCAGTACTCTCGCCTGGAAAATCCCATGGATGGAGGAGCCTGGTGGGCTGCAGTCCATGGGGTCGCTAAGATTCGGACATGACTGAGCGACTTCACTTTCACTTTTCACTTTCATGCATTGGAGAAGGAAATGGCAACCCACTCCAGTGTTCTTGCCTGGAGAATCCCAGGAACAGGGGAGCCTGGTGGGCTGCTGTCTATGGGGTCGCACAGAGTCGGACACGACTGAAGTGACTTAGCAGCAGCAGCAGCAGCAGCAGACCTACTGAATTAGAAACTGAGGATGGGACCCTTGGCTTTACTCAAGTTCTCTGGGGGATTCTGATGTGCTCTAAGAACCACTGCCTCATCATACTCTACTAGCCTCTTATACTGTAGTTTCTAAAGATATGTTTTAAAGACATTAGCTTATAACTGCAATCATAAAACTAACTAGAAGTAACGTATTCTCTGAACTGTACAACATAACACACTGTTATCATTCAGCATTGGAAAACAATGGATACAAATGAGTATTCATTGAAACAGAATGACAAACTTTTTACAAACTTTTTTACAATGGTAGTTTTCAATAGTGGAGCTCTAATGGTCTGAGAGCTGCCAAAATTTATACCTATTTTTTTTCCTTTTATTTTTCCATTTAAAAGTTCTAATCTAAAAGAGGCAGTATAGTGTAGTAGTTAAGACCATAAGCTTCAGACTTACATCTTAGTTTGAGTCTTGATGCTGACACACTGTAGTAGGACCTTGGGCAATCAAATTGTAGTTTCCTCATTTATAAAATGAGAGAAATAACTCATAGTTTATTTTAAGAATTAAATGAAGTGATGTATGTATATAGAGCACTCAGTGTAGCTTGGCGCATGGTAGGCACATAAGGCATAAAACAGGATGGATTACTACAGTATCAGATGTGGGACTAGAGCTGGGAGTGTTTATATTTTATTTGCAGGCTTTGGGGAACTGTTGAAGTATTTTAAACTAAAAAATGACATGACTGGAGGAATATTTTAGAAAGTTTACTCTGGCCTCAATGTGTATGGTAGTTTGGAGGGGATGAAGAAATAGTCATGTTGAAGTGATAAAGGCAGTGGCTCAAGACAGATGAAGAAAGACTTGAAGTAGTCAGAATCAGTAGTGGTGAAAAGGAACAAACATATAAAAAGTGTTTAGGAATATTATTTACAATAGTCAGGACATGGAAGCAACCTAAATGTCCATCAACAGAGGAATGGATAAAGAAGATACGGTGCATATATATAATGAAATATTACTCAGCCATAAAAGGAAGAAAGCAGTGGCATTTGCAGCAACATGGATGGTCCTAGAAACTGTCATACAGAGTGAAGTAAGTCAGAAAAAGAAAGACAAATACCATACAACACTGCTTATATATGGAATCTAGAAAAATAATTCAGATGAGCTTACTTGCAAAGCTGAAATACAGGCACAGATTACAAAACAAAGTTATGGTTACCACTGGCAGAAGTGGGGGGTGGGATGAATTGGGAGATTGGGTTTGACATATATACCTGCATGTATGTTCAGTCACTCAGTCGTGTCTGACTCTTGCTACCTACCACATGGACTGTAGCCTGCCAGGCTCCTCTGTCCATGGGATTATCCCAGCAAGAATGCTGGAGTGGGTTGCCATTTCCTTTTCCAGGGGATCTTCTTAACCCAGGGGTCGAACCTACATCTCCTTCAGCTCCTGCATTGGCAGGCAGATTGTTTACCACTGAACCATCTGACTTATATACACTATATATCTAAATATCTAAAATATCTAAAAAGAGCACTGGGTTTCCCTGGTAGCTCAGTGGTAAAGAATCTGCCTGCCAGTGCAGGAGCCACAGGAGATGCGGGTTCGATCCCTGGGTCAGGAAGATCCTATGGAAAAGGAAATGGCGGCCCACTCCAGTATTCTTGCTTGGGAAATTGCATGAACAGAGAAGCCTGGTAGGCTACGGTCCATGGGGTCACAAAGAGGTGGACACAACTTAGCGACTAAAACAATACAGTGTTACATTCTCAGGTTTTTTTGTGCTATCTTTTGAACTTGAAAACCTAAATTATAGTAACTAAATCACCTATTAGCTTTACTGTCTGTCATGTGAATTTGTTCCAGAATGAAGACTATAAAAAACTTGCATTTCAACTCCCAATTCACTATTTGGGGATAGAAAGAACTTCATATAACAAAATGCTAACAAAATGTTTGCATTTACTATTTTAATTCAAAACACAAAGTGTATTACAAAACATATATTTTGATTGCTCAAATCAAATGATTCTTTCATATCTAGTGATTTCCTTGTTTTTGTCATATCATTTGATATGTCTTTTTTTCCCCCACATCACTTTGTAGTAGAGATTCAGAATGTCAATGAGAAATGTTTCATGCTATAAAAGATAGTTATCTATGCAAATTTCTCTCATTGTCAATATCACAAGTCACACATTTTATGAATCAGTGTAGTTAACAAGCTATTTTTAGAAATATATAATCAATTTGGTAGTGATTCTGATACCATGGGGCTTCCCTTGGGGCTCAGCTGTTAAAGAATCCGCCTGCAATGTGGGAGACCTGGATTCAATCCCTGGGTTGGGAAGATCTGGAGAAGGGAAAGGCTACCCATTCCATTCTTCTGGCCTGGAGAATTCCATGGACTGTATAGTCCATTCTCCAGGCCAGAAGACTGGAATGGGTAGCCTTTCCCTTCTCCAGGAGGAGATATATAGTCCCTGGGGACTGTATAGTCCCCAGGACTGTGTAGTTCATGGGGTCACAAAGAGTCAGACACGACTGAGTGACTTTTCACTTTCATTTTCACTGATACCATAACAACAGATCATGATTCCAGATTGACTTTAGATGGACTGTTTAGCATTATTTTATATTCATTAACTGAATGCCATCAGCTACATTATTTGATTCAGAGATTTTTATTGCACTCCTGAGTTTGCACAATTTATAACTGTCTTTGATTCACCTGAATTGTTTCATATGAATAATTTTCCATGTATAAAGTGAATTTTTATCAATTTAATATCATGATTTTAGATATTCTTTGGGTTTTTTAATATTCTTTGGTTTTTTTGTTTTAATTATGCTCTTGGTAGATGGCGCTTTTGTGGTATTTATGATAAATCTGTGCATATCAGATTTGTCTTTATCTTAAATGCATGTATGAAATTATCCATATAAGAATTATCTAGTAAAACTCATTCAGTATAATTAATAGAAAGGCATTGCACACACACATACACACACACTCAAAAAAGTGTTTAGGGGCCCTAAAATTAGAGTATTTATGAATAATTAGATGACAAAGTTAAGGGACAAAAAAGAATTTGACTTACACTTGGGTGGACTTAACTTTGTTTATATACACTCAAATTGATTCTGGTTATAGTTACCTTTGAAAACAACGATGCATACATTCATTTTTTACTTTGGGGTAAAGTATGCAAGTGAAAAGGAGAAAAAAGGAGTATCTCAACAGTCATCCTACAACTTGGCTCAAATGTTATATTGTAGAATTATTCTTGAAGCTGCAATCCTGAATTTATAAACTGGTCCTCCTCATTTTTCCTTTAAATATATATTACTTTAACACTGGGTATCATGTATAATATGTATATCCTGACAAGTATTTTTTATTATCTAATCTAATCTGTTGATTCCTGAAATACAGGACTGATACTTAGTTAAGATATTGTTAATTGGTAGGAAGTATAGAAATTTAGCGTCTTAGAATTAACTTTTATTTTGTTTCTTTACAGAGGAGAGGCAGTGGATTTCTATTGTTATTTGATTTTTTTACAGCATTTGTAATACCAAAGATAAAAGCCATTAGTCACAATATTATGTGTAATTTTCCCAAAAGCTTCCCTACTTCCCCTTCAGTTCTGATTCTTTTAACCTATGAACTCCTAGTATTCTAAAAGGTAAATGTTGTATATTAATGCTACAGCAGGAAACATTGTCTAGTTTTTCCTTCTCTTCTTGATAAAAATATTGTCATTTTGTTACTTCAGTATTCAGTTCTCATTAACTCTTATACTGTGTTATTCATCTTGCAGGGCATTTATGCTTACGTTTTTAAAAAATTAGCTTTACTAAGTACATTGCCTATTTTCATTTTGTTAATGAAGTAATAACTACCTCAGAATACAGAAACAGCATAGTTAATATGAAAGTATATAAATTTATTCTTGATTATCAGCTTTCTGACATGTATTTTTATTTAAAAAATTTATATCTGTGACCTAAAATTGAGCTACTGGCGTTGTTTTTTTTTTTTAATTTGTCAGTAAAAGAGTTATAGAAAATAACTTTGTGTGTTTAAAGCTCTTTTATTATGTTTAAACATTTTGCAGTTAAATTTTTAGAACAAGGAGATGCTTTAGAGCTCTTATAGTAAAAATGTTTGGGTTTCTTTTTATATGTGAATAAAAGCAGGGCCAGTGATGAAATGACTTCATGAAGAAACTCCAAAGTCTCCGTTATTTGGTTGCAGAGGAAACATCTGGATCTAATATGACCTTTAAGAAATTTTCAGCTTTCATAAAAGGTTAAGCTGTAGCATAATTTAGGAGATTCATTGTATATTAAGATTTAATTACTGTGAAATGCTATTTAAAAATTAGGAAGAGTACAAGTTATAATCTCAAAAGACAAGGAGTTAAGGGAAAAATTGGCTCAGTTAGGATAAAAGCCTTGTGGGGGAAATCCTGGTGATTGTTGGGTAAATCTTACCAGTACCAATAGGCCATAGGTGCTGATAGGTTTTCTTTCTCTGCTTTTACTTATGGAAGAAAAAGACGTATTGATTCAGCATTCAAGGAAGTTCAGGGGAAATAAAAGACATTATCTGTCATGGATAACTTTTCATCTGAAAAGGATGCTATACAGGGTGTCTTTAAGCATAATTTTGAGTGTGTCAGAAAAGAAACCAGAGGAGTTGGCAACCACCTCCTTTTTATCAGCGTGAGTACGTTGCTTGTTCTAGGGACACTATTGATAGATTAGAGTTTTCTGTTAGTTTGCTGCTGTGTAACCCTGAATCCCTACTGAAATTATATACATTGCCTGGGCAGTCTTGGCTTTAGATAAAAAGAATCAGAGAGACATAGTCTCCTCAGGGCTGCCAGAATTAGAGTTGGCAGAAATTGAAGAATACCTGCATTAAAATGGAGAACATTAGGATAGTAGTGAAAATTACCTGTGATTTATCAAATCATGCTCTATTTGCATATTTAAAATAAATATTAATATAAACTAGTAAATATTTGTGCTTCATAGATTTGTCAGAGTAATATTTTAATAAAAAGTAAAAGGGTGCTAAAATTAAAATGTTAGACTGTATTTGAGTCAGTGAGTCTCAGTTGGGGCAGTTTTTTCCCCCAAGGTATATCTGATACCATCTAGAGACATTTTGGGTTGTCACGACTAGGGGAAAGAATGCTACCTGCATCAGGCGGATGGAGGCCAGGGATGCTGCTACACATCTTTCAATGGTACAAGACAGCCCTACAACAAAGAACTGTCTAGCCTGTATGTATGTCAGTAGTGCTAAGACTGTGAAAACTTGATCTAGGACACAGCTTAATTGTTTTGGTTATGAGGCTGTATACCAAAAAAATATATCATTATTTACTTAAAGGCCTAGTGGTTAGAAGAAAATAGTCTTTTTAGTCCTTTTTTAGCAATGTTTAGGATGCTAAGAAACATAAGGTTAGTTCCTCCCTCTCCCAAATTAAAACTAGTGTAAGGCAGTTAATTTCTTTAAATCTTTAAAAAAAGAAACTCAGTGGAAATGGATAGCTTAGTTATATTAAAATTGAATCTAGCAATTAATTATATCCAGACAGTTCACATCAATTTGTATTTTAAAAATAATTTTAACTATAGTGTATATAAAGTGTCTTTATATACACATATATAAAGTGTCATTGGCTGTCACACAGTGGAGTCATAATTTAAGAAGTTTTATTTCCTTATACTAAGTACCCTATGGTTTTACTGTAACAGTTAATTGAATACAATTAAATTTTTCTGTAAATGAACATTTTCATTTATGGCAAGTATCCTTTTTATGAAACTAAGTTGAATTGAAATATGTGAGTTAATAAATATGAATGATTGTAATTCATATAACAATATTAAAAAATTGGAGCAAGTTACTTTAGTAAATTGCATTAAATTATTTAGGAAACTAACTATAACCCTTGTGGAAAGCTTAATGATATCAACCTTTGTTTTCAGCTCAACAGAAATAGATGATATGCTTAGAAAATCTACAAATCTGCTGCTGACCAGAACTTTGAGTAGCTGTTTACTGAATCTTATTAAAAAACCTCATATAGGTTTGACAGAGGTAGGTTAAAAAGATATTTATAGCTAAATGTTTCATTGTATGAAACAGTTATTATAAATTTATTGCTGAACATCATCCCATAAAACTAACTTTTCATTTTAAATTTATTGATAGAAGTGGATTTGTTTTAAAACAAAAGTCTCATTGTAAATTCAAGTGATATGAGGGAAAAGGGTTTACATGGAGAATAGTGGGTAGTTGAAGATGTTAGAAGATATATGGAGATTTATGTTTGTCAGACTTTACATGAAGTGAAAATACTCTTTTTTAACTTTGTGAATGTATAAAATCTGAAAAAGTATCTTGAAAAGTTATTTGAAATTAATTGATAGACTATTTTTTTTAATGATAGCATTCATAAGCAGTATTTGTAGCAGGCTTTTGATACCAGATAATCAGTTGTATTAACTGCTATAATTTCTGCTATAATTATGCAGAAATGGTGCAGTTGCTGAAAGTAATAATCCTATTTTTAAAAATGTAATGACTTTGTATATACATGTAACCTGCATTTTACTGAAGATATTTTCTATTTTCTAGCTAGTGCAAATCATCATAAATACCACACACCTAGAACAAGCCTGCAAATACCTTGAGGACTTTATAACTAATATTACAAATATTTCTCAAGAAACTGTCCATACCACAAGACTTTATGGACTTTCTACTTTTAAGGTATGTAAAAATCTGACCAAAAGTTTTTATTTCAGTCACTGTAAGCAGACATTTTGGAGACGGCAATGGCACCCCACTCCAGTACTCTTGCCTGGAAAATCCCATGGACAGAGGAGTCTGGTAGGCTACAGTCCATGGGGTCGCTAGGAGTTGGACACAACTGAGCGACTTCACTTTCACTTGTCAGTTTCATGCATTGGAGACGAAAATGGCAACCCACTCCGGTGTTCTTGCCTGGAGAATCCCAGGGACAGGGGAACCTGGAGGGTTTCCGTCTATGGGGTCGCACAGAGTCGGACACGACTGAAGCGATTTAGCAGCAGCAGCAGCAGTCGCTTGGTCATATCCGACTTTTTTGTGACCTCATGGACCATAGCCAGCCAGGTTCCTCTCTCCATGGGATTTCCCAGGCAAGAATACTAGAGTGGGTTGCCATTTCCTTCTCCAGGGAATCTTCCAGATGCAGGGATCAAACCCATGTCCCTTGCATCTCCTTCATTGGCATGTGGATTCTTTACCACTGTGCCACCTGGGAAGTCATGATAAATTACCCAGTTTATCCCTTAAGATCATAGTATAATCACTTATATTTTAGAAATTCAGAATACTTGTATTTAGATATAACTAACGTTAACAGTAATCAGACTTTGAAAGTGTTAAGTCAGGAGAAGACCCTTAGTTTCCTAAAATTAGCAGCCTGAGCCCCAGATGTGCTCCTCTGATGATTCTTGAGCACATGTAGTCATCCTGATCCATAAGACACAAATGCAGATGATATCTGAGTGGACAAATTAATAAAATTATTTATAACAACTGAGATAGAAGCTGGACAAAACAGGCATTCATTTATTCAGTTTTGAACTGTGGTGTTGGAGAAGACTCTTGAGAGTCCCTTGGACTGTAAGGAGAGCAAACCAGTCAATCCTAAAGGAAATCAATCCTAAATATTCATTGGAGGGACTGATGCCGACGCTGAAGCTCCAATACTTTGGCTACATGATACGAAGAACTGACTCACTGGAAAAGCCCCTGATTCTGGGAAAGGGTGAAGGTAGGAGGAGAAGGGGATGACAGAGGATGAGATGACTGGATGGCATTACCGACTCAATGGACATGAGTTTGAGCAAGCTCCAGAAGAAGGTGAAGGACAGGGAAGCCTGGCATGCTGCAGTCTAGGGGTCACAAAGAGTTGGACTTGACTGAGTGAACAGCAGCAAATAGTACAATAATTGCAAGCATATACTCTGGAGTTAGACTACTGTGTGACTTTGCCACATTCTTTCATTTTAATGACTCCTGGGTTTATCATCTATAAAATTAGAGTAGTAATATATTATCTGTGTCATACAGTTATTATGAGGATTAAAGGGGATACTTAGCGCAGTGCCATTTGTTGTACATGATCTGTGCTCCGAGCGCTCTGTTAGGTGCTGAAAATAGAGAAATAAATCCCTGCCTTCAAGGAGCTCAGGAGGGAAAACTGTAAAAATACACTTGAAAATATGATATAATAAGTACCATAATATAGAAGGAGATTCCACAAGTTTATGAACATTTATTTATCCACAGGCTGATTGATTCTTTGCTTCAATGTTAGATTTTATACAATCCTCTTTCTTTATTGTTTTCTGTCCTTATGTCCATGTGTTACTCATATGCTGTCAAGAAGGGATTTACTGGGGACTGGAATTTTAAGCATATTTAACGATTCGCATTATATTTAATAGGCTAACCCTATACTCTGATTAAAACATGAAATGCATTGATCAAGGGATCGTCAAGCAATTTTTATTACCAGTTGTAAGTCAGAGTGCCACAGATACTGGAACATGATGCTTTAGATTAAGGAATCCTGGAACTACATACACTTCTCAGAATCATCCTGTTGGGAGGAAATTTAGAAGTGTTAGCTCTGGTCCATATTGCCAGTGGTCCTTAAGTTGTAGATATTTAGCTGAAAGTACAACTGTCATAAGATATACTCCTTGACTTTTCTTGGAAATCAGGAAATCAAGTTCAGCTTGTACAAATAGTAGAGCATCCTTATTTTTTATTGTTTATTTTTTATTTTCACACAGAACTTAGGAAACCGTTTCTGTTTGATGATATAAAAACAAGAGCTATTTCAAGCTCAATATGTGAAGATTAAGTGTTCTTCAGTTCTGCCTTTGATCTGTTTCAAGAGGAATTATTTATCTTAAACTGTGATACAAGAAAGCAATTCAACAGGGAGAATTGGTAAATCAATATTAAAGTGAATTCCTGAGGGAGATTGGGGGAATTTCCATTCATAGTGAGTAGTCTGTAGATGATTAAAGTACAGTTTTGATTACAGACATTAGCATGGATTGCTTAGTTAACCTCTTCAGCCTAATTCTTTTCAGTCCAATGGCCTGATCAAGCATATTCCTATTACGTTACTTAATGATTATAGAAATAAGCACTTGTATGCATGGTCCTTTTACCCATACATCCATTACCCATACTCCAAAATCCCACATATGCATATACAAAGTGCGTGATTTTATATATTTGTTTACTTTATGAAATACTGTGTAGACTGTCTCGTTAGCTTGCCTTTCATTGTACTAAATCTGTGAGTGATAAAGTAAATGGTTCCTGCCCTTCAGCAGTACTGCAGTTTTTTTTAAATTAACGTGGACCCACACTGAGAGTTACTTGAAGCTAATATAAGACTTCTAACTAGAAAGATTTGCATCAGAACAGAGGGGAAAGCGGGAATAGCATTCCCCTTTTAATCTGTGTAGTAGAGGAATGGCCCAATTCTTTCTCTTTGGCTTCAGAGCTCTTTAACTTTGCTCCATGAAGCATTTCCAACCTGCCGCCCTGAAGAGTTCTTTCCTTTTGAGTCCTGGCAGTGATTGCAGGTGTAAGTGCCTAGAAAGTATATACTTGTGATCTTCATCAGTTTGCCTTTTTTAATCTGTTGATGAGTATGTAGCAAATTTTTTTTTTATTATGGCTAAAGTGATAGTGGTAAATTATCTTTGATTAAGGACTTGAAATTTTCCTCCTGTGGAGCAAGGGCATGGTACATGGACTCTAAAAAACACTTAAAAAAATAACATTCATATATAAACATATACAATTTATACAGGCACTAATTATAAATAGATATAGCTCAATTAAAAAATGAACACAGGCTTCCATTTTTCCAGTCTGGCATGTAAAGAGCTAGGAAGTTGTCACTCTGTCCTGACAAGTGAAAAGCTGAGAAGATTGTGAAAATATCAACAACCCTTCCTTGATCTTTCAGAGAAGTGAAATCACAGACCACACTGCTGCCACCAAAATTGGAGTAATAGGCAAATACAGAGAATGACAACTTAGGAAAACCTAAAGTAGAATTGAGTGTCCATAGTCCCTCCATCTTTTAATTTTTAACTCCGCTTTTTGTAGTTTGGGCCTCGTGTTCAGCCTATAATGGCAGCTGTAGGTTTTCTTCTCTAGTAGCAAAACAGCTGCGAGGTCACAATTTTAAACCTTATATCCTCATGCTCTATCAATCTAAAAGCAGATAGCTAGCTGCTGTGGAACTCCCTGTGAGTTAAGAGGATGATCAGCTCATCAGTATCCATCCTTGGCACTAGATAGAGATTCAGTTCTCTCTAGACCAAATAGAGCTGTGAATGGGGGCAGAGTGATTTTTCCAAAATATATTTGCAGACTTTTCCAAGAAGGGAGAAAAGATAGTAGACGATAAATCATAGATGTTTACTAAAATTTTCAGTGATATTACTACTTATCTTTTATTTAAAACGCATATGCTTGTAGTCTATGAGGACTAGCATGGAGTTTGTGCATATATCTGTTTAAAATAGTTCTTTGAGTGATTTTGTTGCACATCTGTGGTCAAGAACCGCTGATAGTATGATATCACTTAATTTTTGTACGTTGAAATTAAAAAGTTAAGTTATGTGAGATATGTTTCTGCCTCCAGAGGGCACTGTTTCTTTAACAAGCAGTGTGTGTGTGTGTGTGTGTGCGTGCGTGCGCGTGCGTGTGCGCACGCGCACATACACACATGTGCCTGCGTGCACTCATTCATGTCCAACTCTTTGGGACCCCCGCCAGGCTCCTCTGTCCATGAAATTCCCCAGGCAAGAATACTGAAGTAGGTTGTCATTTCCTACTCCAGGGAATCTTCCTGACCCAGGGATCGTACCTGCATCTCTTAACACCTCCTGCATTGGCAGGCAGATTCTTTACTACTGTGCTACCTGGGAAGTCCCTTAAGAAGCAAAGAAGAAATTAGTTGCTTTGTTTATAAGCTGATTCATTTAAAATTTAATTTAGGAGTTAGTTGATGTGTTCTTGACTTTCTAATCAGATCATAAGGATTGAGAGTGTTTTGGTTTCAACTGTAGTACTACTCTCTCAGAAGTCCAAACTGATTTTCCTAACAGTCTCGTAAGTGATAATTAGTGATCATTTTTTTAGAAATATCTTACCAAATAACTCAGTGTATTCTAGTGTATAAATACAAAAAAAAGATATAATGAAATCTTTTTGTGTGCTTCTTTCCTTCTATTCTTTTTCTTTTTTTTTTAAGATTTTTTTGATGTGGACTTTTTTTTTTTAAAAAAAAAGCCTTTACTGAATTTGTAACAATACTGCTTCTGTTTTATGTTTTGGTTTTTTGGCCAGAGGCATGTGGGATCTTAGTTCCCCAACCATGTATCGAACTCAGGCCTCTGCTTGGGGAGCTCAGAGTCTTAACCATTGGACCACCAGGGAAGTCCCTCAGCCTGCTTTGTTTTATTCCTCTGATGAAAGTGAAAATGTTCTTCACTCAGTTGTGTCCGACTCTTCACAACCTCATGGACTGTAGGCTGCCAAGCTCCTCTGTCCATGGAGTTCTCCACGCAAGAATACTGGAGTGGGTAGCCATTCCCTTCTTCAGGGGATCTTCCCAACCCAAGGGATTGAACTTCAGTAGTGTGCAGAAGGAAATGGCAACCCACTCCAGTGTTCTTGCCTGGAGAATCCCAGGGACGGGGGAGCCTGGTGGGCTGCCGTCTATGGGGTCGCACAGAGTCGGACATTACTGAAGTGACTTAGCAGCAGCAGCAGCACTAATCATGTTTTGTAGTATTGATTCTCTTCCTGAATTGTGAGATCCTTGAGGGTGAAAGATGTCTCAGTGTCTTTATACTGCTTTAATTCATAGGACATGATACAAATACCTTAGGTTAAGTTGTGTTCAAATGTATGTGACTGATAATGGTGAGTGATACTTAGGTCTCCTCTTAGTCAAGACATGAATTTAAATAGTATTAGGTTTTTGTGTGTGTGTGTTTTGCTTTTTGGCCATGATGCATGGTTTGTGGGATAATAGTTCCCTGACCAGAAATTGAACCTGTGTCCTCAGCAGTGAAAGCATGGAGTCTCAACCATTGGACCACCAGGGGATTTCCAATAAGTATTAGTTTTGCCAGAAATATCCATTCCATTGTAGTCAGAGATCATACTTTGTATGATATCAGTCTTTTAAAGCCCCAGTGCTAGCTTTTTGGCACCAGGGACTTTTTTCATGAAAGACAGCTTTTCCACAGGTGGGGACGGGGTGAAGTGGGAGGTGGACAATTTTAGGTTCACATCTGTTCACTTCCTGCTAGATGGCCTGGTTGGGGAACCTTGCTTTAAAGGTTTGTTCTATGACCTAACATTTGCTCTGTTGTGGATAGTGTCCCGTGTTCATTTGGGACTGATGCACGGTCTGCTAACGTTGAATGTTCAATAGATGTCTGTTAGGCCTAGTTGGTTTATATTGTTGATCAAATTTTTGTCTTCTGCTTGCTCAGATGTGCTGTTGAACTCCTGGAGTGATTTTTTTGTTTGTTTCATTTATTGTATTTTTCAACTACAGAATTTCTATTAGGTTCTTTATTTTCAAGTAGTTTCTATCTCTTTATACTTAATTTTGTCAGGTATTGTTCTCATATTTTCCTTTAGTTCTTTGATTATTTTAAAGACTGATTTAAAACCTTTGTCTTATAAGTCCAGTGTCTCATACTTTCTTGTTTCTTTGTGCAACTTTCAAATTTTATTGAAATCTGGACATTTAAGATAATGTAACATGGATGGATCTAGAGATTGTCATACTGAGTGAAGTAAGTCAGACACAGATAAATACCATACGATATCACATATATGTGAAACCTTAAAAGCAGGTACAAATGAACTTATTTACAAAACAGAAGTAGAATCACAGATGTGGAAAACAAACTTATGGTTATCAGGGGATAAGTGGGGGAGAGAGAAACTGGGAGATTGAGATTGACATATTGATTGAGATTGACATATGCACACTCCGATAGATAACTAATTAGAACCTACTCTATAGCATAGGGAACTCTACTCAATATTCTGTAATGGCCTATATGGGAAAAGAATCTTAAAAAAGAGTGGATATGTATGTATAACTGATTTACTTTGCTGTACATCTGAAACTAACACAACATTGTAAATCAATTATATGCCAAAGAAAATTAAAAATAAAGTCGTATTGTAATGTGGCAATTCTGATAATCAGATTCTCCTTTCTCCCCAAGGTTTGTTGTTTCTTCCTGGTAGATGGTTGGTTGTTTCATGACTTTTCTGAATTAATTCTGTAAAGTCTGTATTTTTTGTCATCTGTGGCCACTGAAGTCTCTGCTTAGTTAGCTTAGTGACCAGCTAATGATTGGACACAGATTTCCATAAAAATCTGGAACCAATCAGTCTCCCAGTCTTTTTGAGGGACTCTCTGTATTTATTGGGGCATGCCTTCAGCAATCAGGCATTTGACACCTCTGCGTTAACCTTCACGTCCTTCTTACACAGAACTTCAGGGTCAGCTATAAATGAGAGCTTAGAGCTTTCTCAGGTCTTTCTGGAGTATGTTCACAGCCCTACACGTGTACACAGTCTTCTAGCTTCCCAGGAATACGTCAGAGCTTTTCAAAGCCATCTATGGACATTTCATTCCCAAGTTTTTCCTTTTAAGCTTTTTGGTTCGCTTAGTGTGTACCCTAGTTGTTATCTGCCACCTAAAGTGTCTGTGATGTTACGCAATTGCCTCTAATTGTTTTTAACAAATGCTCCCAGGAAAAAGCCTTTTTGCTCTCGACAATCCTGTTTTTAGGTCATGTAAAGGACATCTCTGCAAGTGGAGTCTTCCAGGCAATCACCAGATAGATCAAATAATGATAATTCTCTGGGAATATGGCTTTAAAGGAGTGCCAACTCATTCTGTCCCTGCTGTGTTCGCTGACAGGCCAACACAGGTTTTTACCACTGATGTGGGTCAAACATGAGATGACAAGGGTGAACATCAACATTCTAGAAATCAGTGAACTGAACATTCTAGGAATCAAGATGGACTTGAATGGGTGAATTTAACTCAGATGACCATTATATCTACTACAGTGGGCAGGAATCCCTTAGAAGATATGGAGTAGCCATCATAGTCAACAAAAGAGTACGAAATGCAGTACTTGGATGCAATCTCAAAAATGACAGAATGATCTCTGTTTGTTTCCAAGGCAAACCATTCAATATCATGGTAATCCAAGTCTATGCCCCGACCAGTAATGCTGAAGAAGCTGAACAGTTCTATGAACCCTACAAAACCTTCTAGAACTAACACCCAAAAAAGATGTCATTTTCATTATAAGGGACTGGAATACAAAAGTAGGATGTCAAGAAACACCTGGAATAACAGGCAAATTTGGCCTTGGAGTACAGAATGAAGCAGGGCAAAGGCTAATAGAGTTCTGCCAAGAGAACACACTGGTCGTAGCAAACACCCTCTTCCAACAACACAAGAGAAGACCCTACACATGGACATCACCAGATGGTCAACACCGAAATCAGATTGATTATATTCTTTGCAGCCAAAGATGGAGAAGCTCTATATAGTCAGCAAAAATAAGACCGGGAACTGACTGTGGCTTGGATCATGAACTCCTTATTGCCAAATTCAGACTGAAATTGAAGAAAGTGGACAAAACCACTAGACCATTCAGGTATGACCTAAATCAAATGCCTTACAGTGGAAGTGAGAAATAGATTTAAGGGACTAGATCTGATAGACACAGTGCCTGATGAACTATGGAATGAGGTTCGTGACATTGTACAGGAGACAGGAATCAACAACATCCCCAAGAAAAAGAAATGCAAAAAAGCAAAATGGCTGTCTGAGGAGGCCTTACAAATAGCTGTGAAAAGAAGGGAAGTGAAAAGCAAAGGAGAAAAGGAAAGATATACCTATTTGAATGCAGAGTTCCAGAGAATAGCAAGGAGAGATAAGAAAGCCTTCCTCAGTGATCAGTGCAGAGAAATAGAGGAAAACAACAGAATGGGAAAGACTAGAGATCTCTTCAAGAAAATTAAAGATACCAAGGGAACATTTCATGCAAAGATGGGCTCAATAAAAGACAGAAATGGTATGGACCTAACAGAAGCAGAAGATATTAAGAAGAGGTGGCAAGAATATACAGAAGAACTGTACAAAAAAGATCTTCATGACCCAGGTAATCACGATAGTGTGATCACTCACCTAGAGCCAGACATCCTGGAATGTGAAGTCAAGTGGGCCTTAGAAAGTATCACTACGAACAAAGCTACTGGAGGTGATGAAATTCCAGTTGAGCTATTTCAAATCCTGAAAGATGATTCTGTGAAAGTGCTGCACTCAGTATGCCAGCAAATCTGGAAAACTCAGCAGTGGCCACAGGACTGGAAAACGTCAGTTTTCATTCCAATCCCAAAGAAAGGCAATGCCAAGGAATGCTCAAACTACCGTACAATTGCACTCATCTCACAGGCTAGGAAAGTAATGCTCAAAATTCTCCAAGCCAGGCTTCAGCAATATGTGAACCGTGAACTTCCTGATGTTCAAGCTGGTTTTAGAAAAGGCAGAGGAACCAGAGACCAAATTGCCAACATCCGCTGGATCATCGAAAAAGCAAGAGAGTTCCAGAAAAACATCTATTTCTACTTTGTTGACTATGCCAAAGCCTTTGACTGTGTGGATCACAATAAACTGTGGAAAATTCTGAAAGAGATGAGAATACCAGACCACCTGACCTGCCTCTTGAGAAACCTGTATGCAGGTCAGGAAGCAACAGTTAGAACTGGACATGGAACAACAGCGTGGTTCCAAATAGGAAAAGGAGTATGTCAAGGCTGTATATTGTCACCCTGATTATTTAACTTATATGCAGAGTACATCATGAGAAATGCTGGGCTGGAGGAAGCACAAGCTGGAATCAAGATTGCCGGGAGAAATATCAATAACCTCAGATATGCAGATGACACCACCCTTATGGCAGAAAGTGAAGAAGAACTAAAGAGCTTCTTGATGAAAGTGAAAGAGGAGAGTGAAAAAGTTGGCTTAAAGCTCAACATTCAGAAAACTTAGATCATGGCATCCGGTCCCATCACTTCACGGCAAATAGATGTGGAAACAGTGGTAACTTTATTTTGGGGAGCTCCAAAATCACTGCAGATGGTGACTTCAGCCATGAAATTAAAAGATGCTTACTCCTTGGAAGGAAAGTTATGACCAACCTAGATAGCATATTCAAAAGCAGAGACATTACTTTGCCAACAAAGGTCCCTCTAGTCAAGACTATGGTTTTCCAGTGGTCATGTGTGGATGTGAGAGTTGGACTGTGAAGTTGGACTGAGTGCTGAAGAATTGATGCTTTTGAACTGTGGTGATGGAGAAGACTCTTGAGAGTCCCTTGGACTCCAAGGAGATCCAACCAGTCCATTCTAAAGGAGATCAGTCCTGGTTGTTCATTGGAAGGACTGATGTTGAAGCTGAAACTCCAGTACTTTGGCCACCTGATGCGAAGAGGTGACTCATTTGAAAAGACCCTGATGCTGGGAAAGATTGAGGGCAGGAGGAGAAGAGGATGACAGAAGATGAGATGGTTGGATGGCGTCACTGACTCGATGGACATGGGTTTAGGTGGGCTCCAGGAATTGGTGATGGACAGGGAGGCCTGGCGTGCTGTGATTCATGGGGTCGCAAAGAGTCAGACATGACTGAGCGACTGAACTGACTGACTGACTGTGGGATATTGATTTTCAAGGATACTGTGAACCTGGAGCTAGTGAGGAAAAGTGAAAAGGGGCACATTAAAACATCACAGAGCTTATTTCCATACCAAGGTTCAGCAGTTGTTCATGAGTAGATCCTCCTTGAATTGCTGCAGGTTTTGAATTAATTTCCAGACCTCTGGAAAAATTGATTTGACAATTTTTGCTAGTTTTCTTGTTGCTTTAATGGATCAGAAAATATTTGAGTATTCTTACTCTGCTTTTTTTGGTCACTCCATTTCTTTTGTTTTGAGAAGTTAACCTTTTTGGGAGCAGTGGGTGGGGAGGTGGGCCTCTTCTACTCAAAACACCGGTAATGATTTCATTTCTTATGTGATAGTCCAACTTAGTTTCCCTCAGTGGGTCAGTGGATATAAGTCGTCTGCATTCTTGACAACTTTTGTTTTCCATTTCTGTTTCTCCTAAGGGTCTTAGAGGTGTGAGAACAGTTCAGAATTGATAATTAATAAGTTATACTACCAAATAAAGACAAAAAAGGTAAAAGTGAAGTTGGGGGAAAAAGTGATGTCAAATAGAGTACTTTCAACCAGAAATCCTACAGTTTTGTTGGATTTTGAATAAATGTTTAAAATATTAAACCAAAGAAATATAAAAAATAAAATTTGGAATTTTAAGAAAACTTTTTTTTTTAACCTGATTCTGTAACTTGATTTTTACTTTTTGTTTTGTTGTATCCTGTCAGGATGCCCGACATGCAGCAGAGGGAGAAATATATACCAAGCTTAATCAAAAAATTGATGAATTTGTTCAGCTTGCTGATTATGACTGGACAATGTCTGAGCCAGATGGAAGAGCTAGTGGTTATTTAATGGATCTTATTAATTTTTTGAGAAGCATCTTTCAAGTGTTTACTCATTTGCCTGTAAGTATAAAAATGTCAAAAAATTGTTATAATTTTGCTTACTAAAATATATTTTAGAATTCAGTTTTAGTTGGAGGCTTACTTATTTAAACCACTTCCTAGTTTGAATATTTCCTTTTCTGTAAATCAATTTGTGAAAAATGTTAATTTATCTATTTTTTTATTGAGTTAAAATTGGTATATAACATCATATAAACTTCAGGTGTATAACATTATAAATGGGTATTTGTGAACACTACAGTGACCACTATCATAAATCGAATTACCATCTATTTCACCCTCCCCCAGCTCCTAACCCTCTGGTAACCACCAGTCTGTTCTGTGTATCTGTGAGTTTGTTTTTGTTTTGTTTGATTCTACATAAAAGTGAAATCCTATGGTATTTGTCTTTCTCAATCTGACTTATTTCGCTTAGCATAATACCCTCCTGGTCCATCCATGTTGTCGCAAATGGCAAGATTTCCTTCCTTTTTTTATAGCTATGTAGCATTCTGTTGTATATATACATATATATGGCACATTTTCATTATCCATTCATGGACACTTAGGTTGTTCTCATATCTTGGCTATTGTAAATTATGCTTCAGTGATCATAGTGGTGTATATACTTTCAAATTACTATTTTTCCTTTTTTTTCAAAGAAATATACACAACTGAAATAGCTAGATCATATGGCAGTTCTACTCTTAATTTTTTGAGGAATCTCCATATTGTTTTCCATAGTGGTTACACCAGTTTACATTCTCACCAACAGCATATGAGGGTTCCCTTTTCTCCACATTCTCTCCAGTACTTATTATTTCTGGGTTTTTGGATTGTTTGTTTTTTATAATAGCCATTCTAATAGATATGAGGTGATACCTCATTGAAGTTTTGATTTGCATTTTCCTCATGGTTAGTGATGTTGAACATCTTTTCATGTGCCTGCTGGCTATCTATATGGCCAGCAAAATGTCTTTAGAGAAATGGCTCTTCAGATCTTCTGCCCAGTTTTTGAGTTGTTTTGGTTTTTTGTTGTTGAATTATGTGAGTTCATTATACAGCTTGGATATTAACTGCTATTATATATGATTTGCAAAAATCTCTTCCTGTTTGGTGGGTTGCTTTTTCATTTTGTTGATGGTTTCCTTCACCGTGCAGAAAACGTTTTTTAGTTTCATGGAGTCCCATTTGTTTATTTTTGCTTTCGTTTCTCTTACCTTTGGAGTCAGATCTAAAAAAAAAACGTGGCTAAGACCAATGTCAGGGAGGTTACCTCCTATGTTTTCTTATAGGAACTTTATAATTTCAAGTCTTTTTAAGTTTTTTAATGTATATATTTTTGGTTGTGCTGCGTCTTTGTTGCTACTCATGGGCTTTCTCTAGTTGCCGTGAGTGGGGGCTACTCTTCCTTGTGGTACACAGGCTTCTCATCGAGGTGGCTTCTCTTGTTGTGGAGCATAGACTCTAGGCACTCAGGCTTTAGTAGCTGCAACACATGGGCTCAGTAGTTGTGGCTCATGGGGTCTGGAGTGTGGGCTCAGTAGTTGTGGTGTACAGGCTGTAGTTGCTCTGTGGCATGTGGAATCTTCCCACTAGAGATCAAACCTGTGTCCCCTGCATTGGCAGACAGACTCCCATCCACTGTACCACCAGAGAAGTCCAATTTCAAGTTTTTAATCGATTTGAGTTAATTTTTATGTGTAGTATATGATGGTGGTCTAGTTCCATATTTTTGTGTGTGGCTGCCCAGTTTTCCCAACCCTGTTTATTGAAGAGATTCTCCTTTCTCCATTGTATATTCTTGGCTTCTTTGCTGTAAATTAGTTGTCCATGTATGTGTGGGTTTATTCCTGGACTCTCTACTTTGCTCCACTGTTCTGTGTGTCTATTTTTATACCAATGCCATGTTTTGATTAGTGTGGCTTTGTAGTGTAGTTTGAAATCAGGAATCATGATACATCTTTAGTCAATTGTTTGAAACTTTAATTTGTTTTACTTTTTAAGCCAGATAACTTACAACTCACTTCCCACCAAAGCCAAAACAAAGCCCTGAAACTGACAACATATTCTTAACTAGAAATAAACTCTGATAGAAGTAGTTTTCATGAAACTACTTCAGTATGATCAGTGACTTTTCTTTTAGAAAAGGCCAAGAAATTATTGGGTATTTGTAGACCAGAGACTAAAATAGGAGCATTGCTCCATCCTATTATGTAGTCATAGTACAGTTACATCTTGAATAATATGTTGATGAAATGTTTCTTAAGAAGATATGACAGGGACATTTGAGTATGAGTAGGCTGAAACACTGGATTCTTCCTATGAGGGATCCAAAGGGAATTCCCTGGCAATCCAGTGTTTAAGAGTCCATGCTTTTGCTGCCGTGGGGCCAGTTCAATCACTGGTTGAGGAACTAAGATCCCACAAGACTAGTGGCACTACCAAAGAAAGAAAAAGAAAGACAAGACCAAACAGATGATGGTGGGATGCACATTTTCTCATTCAGTTCAGTTCAATCACTCAGTCGTGTCTGACTCTTGTGACCCCATGAACTGCAGCACGCCAGGCCTCCCTGCCCATCACCAACTCCTGGAGTTCACCCAAACTCGTGTGCATCCAGTCGATGATGCCGTCCAGCGATCTCATCCTCTGTCGTCCCCTTCTCCTCCTGCTTCCAATCCCTCCCAGCATCAGTCTTTTCCAATGAGTCAGCTCTTCACAGGAGGTGGCCAAAGTATTGGAGTTTCAGCCTCAGCATCAGTCCTTCCAATGAACATCCAGGACTTGTCTCCTTTAGGATGAACTAGTTGGATCTCCTTGCAGTCCAAGGGACTCTCAAGAGTCTTCTCCAGCACCACAGTTCAAAAGCATCCATTCTTTGGCACTCAGCTTTCTTCACAGTCCAACTCTCACATCCGTACATGACCACTGGAAAAACCATAACCTTGACTAGATGGAACTTTATTGGCAAAGTAATGTCTCTGCTTTTGAATATGCTATCTAGGTTGGTCATAACTTTCCTTCCAAGGAGTAAGTGTCCTTTAATTTCATGGCTACAGTCACCATCTGCAGTGATTTTGGAGCCCCCAAAAATAAAGTCTGACACTGTTTCCATTGTTTCCCCATCTATTTCCCATGAAGTGATGGGACCAGATGCCATGATCTAAGTTTTCTGAATGTTGAGCTTTAAGCCAACTTTTTCACTCTCCTCTTTCACTTTCATCAAGAGGCTTTTTAGTTCCTCTTCACTTTCTGCCATAAGGGTGGTGTCATCTGCATATCTGAGGTTATTGATATTTCTTCCAGTAATCTTGATTCCAGCTTGTGCTTCTTCCAGCCCAGCGTTTCTCATGATGTACTCTGCGTATAAGTTAAATAAGCAGGGTAACAATATACAGCCTTGACGTACTCCTTTTCCTATTTGGAACCACTCTGTTCCATGTCCAGTTCTAACTGTTGCTTCCTGACCTGCATACAGGTTTCTCAAGAGGCAGGTCAGGTGGTCTGGTATGCCCATCTCTTTCAAAATTTTCCACAGTTTATTGTGATCCACATTTCCTCTTTAGTTATACTCTAAACTAAAAGAATTACTGTTAAAATGTGAATGGAATAGTTTTGTACAAAAGAAGTAGGAAGAAATTTTGACCTTTTTAATATCATAATAAGATATAGGTGGACACAAAAAAGTTAAATCTGCAGCCTACCCAACTGCCTCTAACCATCTCCTTGTTTAAAATGAAAAGAAAAAAAAGACATTATTCTCTCCATCTCTTTCTCTATCAAAGGGCCAGTTAGAATATTTGAAGGAAGATATTGCTTAAAAATAGAAGAATTTCTTAAAGAGATTTTTATGGTGGGTCTGTGTCAAAGAGCTTTTAGAAGCTTACCCAGGGTTGATACTATATTCCTCACTATTTCTTGAGTTGAAAAAGGGAACCTGTGTATTATATATATAATTTTAATACCACCTCCCTCGTAGCTCAGTTGGTAAAGGATCTGCGTGCAGTGTGGAAGACCCGGGTTCAATCCCTGGGTCAGGAAGATCCCCTGGGGAAGGGAATGGCAACCCACGCCAGTATTCTTGCCTGGTGAATCCCATGGACAGAGGAGCTGGTGGGCTATAGTCCATGAGGTCACAAAGAATTGAACACGACTGAGCAACTAAACAGTATTACAGCAATTTCAAAAAAGTATGCATTAAATAGGTACTGAATTAATTTGAATTCACCTTGTCAGTACAAATCTCTGTGCTTCCAGCCAAAACCAGTTCTCACAAGTAAACACATTGCTCGTGTGTGCACGTATACACAGATACACATCATGTTTCTGTGTTGCAGTATGTGCTTCACAGGTTGACATGAGATGATGGGTAAGGATTTTGTGCCTAGCTCAGGTGAGATTAAGAGAGATTATATATTAGAAATGTTTAGGGTAAATGCCTTGCCTCAGGTGGCTGACATCTAGAGGGAAATCCTGCTTTTTCATAGGACAGACTCTGCTGACATTGAGAATGACAGACTCCTGTCACTCACCTGATCTATTACAATATTTTGTATAGTTTTAGGTGAGTGTGTGCCATTTGGGATTTTTATGTCATCTAACATGGGTTTTTCTGCAAGGAACGTTCACTTATATAAAATGTAGACCAACAAATTCAACAACAGCAATATATAGGACATGACCAAATAAGAAAATTATGGTTTACAGTTAGGAAAAGAAAAAATGGTACTAATAACAGTATATTCTTATTCAAGGGATGAGCTGAAAGCATAATTCCCAAGGGAAAATATTAAGTTGTTGGCTATGGTAAATTTTAGCAAGATTGATTATTATGGCTGAGTATATTAATTCTCTGAAACGCTGAAATTGTATAAAATATTCAGTTAGTTTGTGTTCTTTCAAGCAAAAAACAGTGTTATTAAATGCATTATTTTTCTAAGCAATATATGGCAATGTATAAGCTGCCATTTTGATTTAAATGTTTTAAGCTAAAAATAATTCCTCATCTTCAGGTTACCTTTGGACCCAGATAGAGAGAGGGCCCAGTTTTGGACTCTCCCAAACTAAGAGAATCTTCATAATGTATTTGTTCATCACAGTCAGTCAGTCCCAAGTCAACCAGCTTACGTAGAATTATTTATCCATGAAAAATTATGTGGGGGAGCTGGCTCTGGCTCCATGATTCTTGATTTTGACAGGGTTAATAAACAGTGCCATGAGTTAGAGTCAATGGGAGCTGTGAAACCAAGGGTCACTCTTTCAAATAGTGCAAGTATTGGCCAGTATTGCAAGTAATTGGACAGACAAGTAGATCCTGTAGGATAAAGATAACTGTCTCACCCCATCCCTGAAATGTACCTAAGACTGTCAGTTTAAAAGCTCCATTCTTAACTTCACTGCGTATTTACTTTTTGTCAGTCCCTATGATTGTTGCATCATAACAATGGGGAAAAATAATATTTTCCCCATCAAAGAGAGTCATGACTTGTAGTTGCTGACCACATTGCCTAGTAAAGGTTTCATTGATTCTAGAAAGGTTATAATCCACCTGATAGGATTTTGTTCTCTTCTCACAGGGTATGAGAACAATAGAACTTAATGGATGATAATGGTTCTGATGGAGCCCAGAGAAAGAACTTTATTGTTTTTCTCTTTTCTACTACACTGTGGCTGTGGTAGGAAGCTGTAGAATTTGGAAGGTCACCAATAATGTCTACTTTAAATGCCTCCAGTCTCTGGTTGAATGGCTGAGAGAACTGGTATATTACTCTCTTCATCTGTTTCTCTTAAGAATCAGCCAGCAAGCCTATGCAGAGGACTAAAAGTAAAGAGTTGCCTTGCTTCCATGTTAGATTATCTCCTCATCTGCATTTCCCTGTGCTGTAGCAGAGAATCCAGGCTCTCTGCTGGCCACAGGAATTAACAGTAACTTAAAAAGCAATATTTATAATAATGACAGGTATTTTCCCATACCCAGAATGTTAAACTGCCCTGCTAAATATATTGTCTTCAGGAAACTTACCATTTAATGACTCAGAGTCAAGCCCCCTTATATGTTACTGTTCTTAGGGACCAGAGTGATGAAGGGAAGAGAGCACAGGGTGGCCTTTAGAGTTAGAAGGACTTATGTTTGAACCTAAGATTTTTAACTTCCTGGCTGTGGAGTCCTGGCAAGTTGCTTAACTTCTCTGAACTCCTTTACTTCTGCAAAATAGACATAATCCATTTTCTCCATAGGACTTCAGTTCAGTTCCTTTCAGTTCATTCGCTCAGTCGTGTCCAACTCTTTGTGACCCCATGAACTGCAGCATGCCAGGCTTCCCTGTCCATCACCAACTCCAGGAGCCCACCCAAACTCATGTCCATTGAGTTGGTGACACAGTCCAACCATCTCATCCTCTGTCATCTCCTTCTCCTGCCCTCAAGCTTTCCTAGCATCAGGGTCTTTTCAGATGAGTCAGCTCTTCGCATCAGGTGGCCGAAGTATTGGAGTTGCAGCTTCAACACAGTCACCCATAGCACTATCAGAGGATGAAATAAAATCTTGTGTAGAATAGTCGGCTGGCAGGGTGCTTGACATAAAGTAGCACCTATTAATAAATATTTTATCTTTCCTTCTCCTTTCTTCCTCTGTTGTTTTAAGGCCTTTTATAGTATTAGTTTTAGTTCAGTATCATTACAGTTTTTTTCTCTTGTATTTATGCCTATATTTTTGGCTTGTATTATTTAGTTTTGAGTTCTGTGCTTTTGCATTGTATAGTATTTTAAAAGCTTCATTAATTGTTAAAGATACTCACTATAAAGTATATTTGTTTGAATAATTGTTACAGCTTGACTGCTTACAGTGCTTACAGTGACTCATGGTCACTTGCTGGCTGATGTCAGTGAAGTGTGATTATTGAAAGATATAAATATTATTTTATCCCCAAATCAGTACTCTTGAAATCAGCAACGTTTACTGTTTCAAACATGTAAGTGAACTTTCTTGTTTCTGATAATTTTTTCCTGACAGTTAAAAACTATTGCTCAGTAAAGAAGAAAATTTTAAAAAAAGTTATCTTCTGTTATCTTTTAAAAGAAAAGTTACTGTTAACATTTTGACGTGTGTTCTACAAGTCATCTTTTTCTAATGCATTTATAACACTTATTTTTAAGCCTAACTTGTAAGCAAGCTTTGTGTTTTTTAAATAAGATTTTATATTAGCTAGAAAATTTGAAAACCATTCAGTGTTAAATTTTTAAAAGCATTCAGCATTCATTCACCACTTACAAGTCTATAAATAAAAGATATTGTTGAATAGCTTGCAGTTATTTAGTAATTCATGACGGCCAAGTGGGACTCAGTAATCTTTTACTGTGAATACAGTACCACCTAAAGACCCAGTGGTGATCCGCTGGAAACAGTAGTTACCATTTCTTTCTTTCATATATGCTAGTGATGTGTTTGTTAAAATAAAGATGTTTTATTGATTTACAACCACTAAGGGATATATGTAAATAATGAACCTGGCGCCACTAACTTTTTAATTTGCACTTTTAATTTCCATAAATAGTTTAAAAAACATTATGCTTTCTGTAAGTGAGAAATAAGTATATATATCCAGTGAACGAAAGTGCATGATTTAGATAGAAATGGATAGTGTCTAACTTTTAAAACCATACTCTAAAGCATTTTTTTCTGGAGATGCAGTACTATATTGAAAATCCTGAGATTCACAGTCTAGGCCTGATTATTCCAGTTAACCAACATTATGTAAGTTGACAAATCATTCAGACTCTAAATTAATTTGCTAATTCAGTTCATTTCAGTTCAGTCGCTCAGTTGTGTCCGACTCTTTGCAACCCCATGAATTGCAGCACACCAGGCCTCCCTGCCCATCACCAACTCCCAGAGTTCACTCAAACTCAAGTCCATAGAGTTGGTGATGCCATCCAGGCATCTCATCCGCTGTCGTCTCCTTTTCCTCCTGCCCCCAATCCCTCCCAGCATCAGAGTCTTTTTCAATGAGTCAACTCTTCACATGAGGTGGCCAAAGAACTGGAGTGTCAGCCTCAACATCATTCCTTCCAAAGAACACCCAGGACTGATCTCCTTTAGAATGGACTGGTTGAATCTCCTTGCGGTCCAAGGGACTCTCAAGAGTCTTCTCCAGCACTGCAGTTCAAAAGCATCAATTCTTCGGCTCTGCTTTCTTCACAGTCCAACTCTCACATCCATACATGACTACTGGAAAAACCATAGCCTTGACTAGATGGACCTTTGTTGGCAAAGTAATGTCTCTGCTTTTGAATATGCTATCTAGGTTGGTCATAACTTTCCTTCCAAGGAGTAAGCGTCTTTTAATTTCATGGCTGCAGTCACCATCTGCAGTGATTTTGGAGCCGAGAAAATAAAGTCTGACATAGTTTCCACTGTTTCCGCATCTATTTCCCATGAAGTGATGGGACCAGATGCCATGATCTTAGTTTTCTGAATGTTAAGCTTTAAGCCAACTTTTTCACTCTCCTCTTTCACTTTCATCAAGAGGCTTTTTAGTTCCTCTTCACTTTCTGCCATAAGGGTGGTGTCATCTGCGTATCTGAGGTTATTGATATTTCTTCCGGTAATCTTGATTCCAGCTTGTGCTTCTTCCAGCCCAGCATTTCTCATGATGTACTCTGCATATAAGTTAAATAATCGGGGTGACAATATACAGCCTTGATGTACTCCTTTTCCTATTTGGAACCACTCTGTTGTTCCATGTCCAGTTCTAACTGTTGCTTCCTGACCTGCATATAGGTTTCTCAAGAGGCAGGTCAGGTGGTCTGGTATTCCCATCTCTTTCAGAATTTTCCACAGTTTATTGTGATCCACACAGTCAAAGGCTTTGGCATAGTCAATAAAGCAGAAATAGATGTTTTTCTGGAACTCTCTTGCTTTTTCGATGATCCAGCGGATGTTGGCAATTTGATCTCTGGTTCCTCTCCCTTTTCTAAAACCAGCTTGAACATCTGGAAGTTCACAGAATTAATATATTTCATTTCATAGAACTAAAAATGAAGGTTGTTTTTTAAAAAATATTTTAAAAATAAAGTTTATTTTTTAAATTTGCTTAAGTTAATATGCATACATGGTAGTAGGTCAGGTATCCCAGAAGACTTTGGGATGGAAAATAGCCTTCCCATCTCCCCCACCCCAGACTACCATTTCACCATGTTTTCATTTCTTCTGGTGGTTATCTTAAAAAGAGAATATCTTGTGAGTCCCTACTATGAAAGATAAGGCACATGTATTCAATAGTGACTTCTCACTTCATCCTTTTTCTTCAGTTTGATGTTTTATTTCTTATGTTTATTGTTTCTTTATATAAAATAGTTATACTCCTATTTTTATTCCTATTCTTTAGTCAGTATCTTAATTTACTTCTATGTAAGATAAAGACAGTAGCCTCCCTCCCTTCACTCTGTCAGTTCTTCTTCTGATGTTTTCTGACTGCTACAGAGGCCTCTGTCTCTGCTTTGTACCAGTTGCTCTCTAGAATTGCTGTATAGCTGTTTACCTGGGACTTTCTTTCTCTGATCTCCAGAGTTGGAAACTGTTTCGTGGATTTCAAGTGTTTTTAGAGCTTTACTGGTTGGTTTTGCTAAACTGCCACAGTAACTTTCTCCTGTTTAAGTCCTTGCATATCATGAAATACCTTCAGTATCCTTGTGTTTGATTGATAGTTTAGTAATTCTAAGTTGAATAGTTTTTCTCTGACAGTTTTTGTTGCGTTCCTCCATTGTCTTTTGGCATCCAGGTTTTAGGATCTATTTTTTATTCTTTAATATTCTAAAATGTCATGATAATGTGAGGAGATGTAGGCTTGTATTTCATTTACTTAGCTCTTTATTCAATGGCCCCTTTCTGTCAAAGGGGAAGTTCAGCACAAGAAACTTCTCTTTTATTATTTTTTAGATAATTTTTTCCCTCCACTTTTCTGTTCTCTTTTTATTGGACTCTCATTAACTAGATGTTAAGAGTTTCTAGACTGATCTTCTTTATCTTTTCCTTCATTTCCTATCTCTTTTTTTGTTCTCTGTTTTGGGAGGATTTCTCAATTTTATTTTCAGTCCATCTAGAGAATATTTTATTAGTTATATATTTTAATTTTTAAGGAGTCACTCTGTTTTAAAAGTGTTCTTTTCTCATAGAATGCTATTCTTTTTTTTTTAATGTATATATTATCTTTCAAATCTCCATGAGGTGTTTTTACAATGTTGTGTTGGTTTTGCCATACATCAACACGCATCTGCCGTGGGTGTACACGTGTTCCCCATCCTTTATTAATTTAATTGACTGCTGTGGCCTCTTCAGTTGCAGCATGTGGGATCTAGTTCCCTGACCAGGGATCGAACCTGGACCCCCTGAATTGGGAACACAGTGCCTTAGCCACTGGACCACCAGGGAAGTCCCTGGAGGGTTTTTTAAAAAGATATTTTCTGTTCCTTGAATTATCTATATTACCCTTGAATAGGTTTTTTCTTTCTTTGTTCTTCTCATTCTCTTTTAACAAAGAATGCCTGAAACGCTGATTTGCGTTTACTCTGCTACTGTATAAATACTCTATTTTTTGATAGATTTTTTTTCCCCCTCTTAGTTAGGAATCTGACTGGAAATGTTTTAAATTTGGGAGGTACTTTGCCTAGGATTCTTAACTTAGAGTGAGCAGGTATAGAGCTATCCATGAGATTGTGGTTTCCTCTCTTCAGGGCTGACTTCATGGATGTGTAACATGTGCTATGGCACATGGTCCTGAGTTTAGAAGGGTTCTGCACATGCTTTGGTGCTTTGCTGGCATCTTGAAATTCTTACAGATTTTTGGACAAGGGACCCCACATTTTCATTTTGCACTGAGCTCCACAAATTGTGTAGTCATCACTGCCCCTCTTTCCATTGTCACAATACCCCCCTTCCTCCTTCCTGCTCTCTCTCTCTTTTTTTTTTTTCTACCTACACCAGGAGTCTCAACTCTCCCTTTGAAGTTTCTCTCACTATGGAAAAATGCTTGTGCTCTGTAGTTAGGGGATCACTGGCACGGTTGTTCTAGAAATCTTTAGTTACTTAACCTGTTTCCCATTGCATTTCTGGTATCTGTCCTCTCTCATATGCACAACTGGACCTCTAATACATAGCTGGCTCCCAACTCCACTGTAGTTCCCCTGGTAGCATGTAATGGGCAGTTGCTTTCTCTTCTCTATTTAATCTGTTTTCTGGGTGACTTCCCTGGTGGTCAAGGTGTTAAGACTCTGCACTTCCAATGCAGGGGGCACAGGTTTGATCCCTGGTCGGGGAATTAAGATCCCACATGTCTTGTGGCATGGCCAAAATAAATAAATAAACATTTTTAAAGAAAAATCTGTTTTCTGTCTTCTAGAAGGTATCCCTTAATGAATTCCTCCACGTGCCTTCATTTTCTGTGTTGTTAAACATTTTATTCCTGTTTTGTAATTCTGTGCTTCTTGTATCACTTGTAGCTCAGGATCAGTGGGAAGCAAACACATTAACTTAGTCTACTGTCTTGATTTTGAACAACTTCTTTCCTTCTCTTTGAAATAAAATGATTGGATGAGATCACCTCTAATGTCCCTATTTATAAAATTTATTATTAAGTGTCACACAGGTGTAAAGTCCTAACTTAAACTTAGATTTATTCATTCTGGCACCTTATTTTCTTTTTTAGTTTTACTCTTTTATGTTCTTTGTCCTTTGGTTCATACTTTTTCCCTGAATTAAATATATAGGTGTACATGTCCTTTGACTTCACTGGAAACTGCAGAGGAGAACGTTAATAGTCAGTAGTACAATCACAGGCTTTAATCACCCTTTCTTCTTTTATGTGATACCAGAAAGAATTATATTAAAAATACAAAAATTATATTTTTAAATTGTTGCATAAGTAGCTTTGAATACATTTTGGTACTTTCCTTATCAAGTGAAAACATGACCATATATTTTTTGTATACATATATGCTAACAAATTACTTTTTTCTTATTTCAATATTAATCTTTAAATATATAATAATAATGAATAATGTTGATCTGATGACTTAGTAACATAAAAATTGTATAATGTGAACAATGATGAAAGCATCACAAGTCCTGTGACTTACTTGGTGTTCATGTTCATATGTTAAATGTTGTTGACTGCCTTTATTGACTACATTACAGAATTTTAGCTAAATTTCATCTTGGCTTTATGACTTTTATATCTCACATACAAATTATATACCTGTTATACAATTTGAAAGATTTTGGGAAAAAATAGTTGAATAACTGTTGTGATGGGATTTTGCTAATCCAAACAAATTTTTTTGGAAGTTAAATCTAGAAAGGACCTAGAGGTTACCTAGAGTCTGGTCCAGTCTTCCAGAAGAATGAACTGTCTGGATAACACAGCTGCCAACCCACTGCTTACTGTGGGTAATTACAGTATCTACCTGGCCAGTTAAATGTCTTCCTCCACTTCTGCTTGTGGTTTCTCCTTTACTCCTTGTGTGTTTGGTAAAAAGGATAACTTCCCATATGTAGAGCCACCTTCACTTCAGGCTAGATCAGATATTCAGGTGTCAGAGTTTGAGTTTTAAATTGTAACAACAACAGAGAGTCAGCTGGCTTGTGTATGGTGTGATTTTTTACTGCTTTAAACACCACTTCTGTTGATATCGGAATACATTTTCCTTTTTTATGATTGCCTGTTTGACTTCCTTCTCAGACTAACAGCAGTGATCATGCAGCCATGTCGGTAAGTAGATACAAGCTCAAGCTAGCATGTGAATTAAAAAATAACGAACTTCCTGCAGGCTTATTTTTCTCTGCTTAGGTGCTTATGGAAATTTTTAATTGTTTTGACAGTGTTCTTGATGCGTTTGTAGTTTTTGTGGAAGCCAGAGTTTGAAGATAATAACTAGTTGTTTTGGTGAAGCAATCAAGATTCTCTGAGACTTGATTGTGAAAGTTAATATTATGGTACATCTGTGGTGAGCGCAGTGCTTTGAGGATATCTCTCTGTGGTCATCGCAGGTATGACAGGCCATGCTTGAGATATTTTCCTTATCTGCAAATGAGTTCAATAGTTCAATAAGAATATATACTCTGGAGATTTTTGTGAGGGTTAAAAGAGGTAGTATACATGCAATGTTCAGAAAAGTGCCTGGCGTAAAATGAACACTCAAAACATATTAGTTGTTATATTTGTTGTAAGATTATCTGTGCTTTTCATGAATGCTTTTTTTCTACAGCACTTATCCCAGACTCTACTTGTAGAAATCTCAGTGCATAACACAGTATAGCCTATTACCCAATTCAAATGTTTCTTTTTCACCAAGCCCAATAGTGTTCATTGCCTTCCTCAGCATCTACTCTTTTTTAGTGGCTTTGTCATATTTTTGCTTTTTATTGTATTTGTTCATCCTTTTCACCTCCAGTTACAAGCTCTTAAGAGCAGAAATAAGAACTCAAATGTTGTCTGAGTATAGATATTGAAAAATATTCTTATTTTTGAAAAAATACCATCTAGCATTTGAAATTTAAATGTTCCTAACCTGCATTTTGTCCTTTCTGTTCTTATTTCTATTATCAAAGTTCAAATTTTGATTATCGTAATTGTCTTCTAATTTGTCTTTGCCAATAGTCTCTCATTACTTCTATTCATCCTACATATCAAAGCCAGATAATCCTCTCCAAAGCACATTTTAATTTCATTTTCTCTATTCAAAAATTTCAAGGTCTCTCACTTATCTACTGAATTAAGTGAAAATTGCACAGGCTAACAAATAAATGACCTCAGTCTCTTTCTGATACATTTCTGACCATGATTTAACCTGGGCATTTAAAGTGGAAAATTCACTCTGCCCTGCATCTAGCTTGAGTTTTCTACCTTGTCTTCATTTATAACTAAAAATTTTGAATCTCTTCCTAGAGCCATCTTTAATGCTACCTCTTTCATGAAGCTTTTACTGATTCTGCTTAACCTTATGTTGATTCTTTGTCCCACTTTTATGGTACTTATTTATATTTTGTCTTGAACTATGGTTGTAGACTTTCCTTCTTTCTACTTTCAGAATTTAATCTCATTATGTCAGGAACTATATCTACTCATCATGGTGTCTTCTGTAGTACCTAAACAATGTCTTACGTAGAGGAAGTGCTTTATAAGTACTTTTAAAGTTAACGTGAGAGGAATAGTGAATAACTAGACTATTATAAAGATAATTTTCTTGTATGTTTAAAAAGTATGAAAAGTATACTGCAGGGAGTTCCCTGGTGGCCTAGGGGTTAGGATTCCAGGCTTTCACTGCCAGGCCCTGGGTTCCGTCTTTGGTCAGGGAACTGAGAATCCTGCAAGCTGTGTGGTGTGACCAAGAGAAAAAAGTATACTGTAAAAATCAGAAGTTTTGAATCAAGAAATTTATTTGTCAAATATAGAATACTTTCTAGTTTTGAAGAGAAAGTTTACATTCTGTTATTTGCAGACAGGAATTTAGAAAATGTCTATGTGAATATGATATAGTAAAGATGGTATCAGTACCATCAGATGAGTAGAAATATTTGCATGGTTACTCATTCCTTATACAACTCCTTGAAAGAATAGTATAACAACTCAGATCACCACTCTGTAGATACTATAATGTTGAATAGTGTTGAATAGTGTTTAAGATGAACCTATAGCATGAAAATAATTTGCAAATTCCCAACACTAAGGACTAACACTTTGACTTATTGAAGAGACAGACCCTCAAGCTTTCACTTGACCTTTTGCTCATTTAATAAATGTTCAGTTCATTTCAATAAATGTAGTAGTTAAGTACGTATTAAGCGTGCTTACAGAT
Source organism: Bos grunniens (assembly GCF_055505025.1). NCBI lineage: Eukaryota > Metazoa > Chordata > Mammalia > Artiodactyla > Bovidae > Bos > Bos grunniens. The sequence goes on from NC_141190.1 coordinate 14,688,752, forward strand.
TTCCTGCAGACAGACCATATGCATATTCAGAATACAGAAGTGAAACTAACCTTGCTATCCAAAAAAAAGAACCTCAGATTGTTTCTTGTCCTGTATTTAAGGACGGATGGATTTGGAGATCAGTTTTAGATAAATGTGAGTGAATAATTTGGAAAGATTTGGCACTTGAATGTCCAGTGTTTTAAAAAAGTTACTTATTTGAAATAGTTCTTTCTATGGTGATAAGCGAGGTATTTCTGTGACACATTTTGATACTTATTTCCGTACTTTATAAAAAGTTACAAGTACACAAAAATCAACAAGAGCAAACCATTGACAGTATATCAGTGCAGTGGAGAAAGTTAGAGAACTTTGAGAGAAAACATAAATGACAAAGTTGAAAGCAGTCAAGGTCCAGTGTTAGTAATAGAATTTCTATTTTTTCTTAAGCTTTTTCATAATGTGATAAAACAGTTAAGTGATTTTCACTATTGGAAGTTAATTCCAAAAAAAATCTTGCTTTTTAGTTGAAAGTGAACATACTTGAATTTTATAACTCTGATTCTTTTGGGTATTAAGTTGATGTCTCTATTAGCTAAATACTGACTAATCTAGGTGAGAAATTTGATTTCATAAGTTTGTAAGCCTTATGTGCCAGGCTTTTCTGTCCATGGGATTCTCCAGGCAAGAGTACTGAAGTGGGTTGCCGTTTCCTTCTCCAGGGGATCTTCCCGACCCAGGGATCGAACCCAGGTCTCCTGCATTGCAGGCAGACGCTTTATCCTCTGAGCCACCAGGGAAGCCCATATATAGCATAGCATACTTAAATATTTCCCTGCTGTTGAAGGTTGTAGAAAACAGTATTTTGAATTGCTTTTAATGAGGGCATAGTTGGAAGAAGTAGTGGCATTAATAACAAAGGGCTTTTAGCAAGAGAATTTTGGTAGGAAATCAGTGGATTAGGGGAGAAGTACAAGACCAACCTGTAAGTAACATTAAGGAGATATTTATTAAATGGAAATAAAACAGATTCTGTATACACACACACACAGTATTAGTACATACATGTATATGCACACTTACAAATAACCTTTTACTTCACTCTTATGGCTATAGATGAAACAGACTATATAATTGATGAAAGCTTTATGAGCAAAGGATCATTTTTAACAGGAAGATTCAGTATCAAAAACAGATGAAAACATACCATCTAGCAGTTTCACTACCAGATGGCAGCAGAGAATTTGTGTTCGTTAGGGTACTTGAGTTTTTGCACATAGGGGTAAGTTCTAGGAATGCAAATAGTCTTTCCTTTTAACCTGTATTACACAATAGAAAGAAAAAAATAGAAGATAGTTCTCTCCTCATACCACCCCCCACCAGAGTTAAGTAGGCCAAGGATTGGGGGAGAAAAGAGTCTAAAATATGTGGATAAGAGATTGTTTGAGTTGGAATTATGTTTATTATGAGCAGATAAAGAAAGTGAAAAAGAGGTCAGATCCCCTGGAGTGAAAGAAAGGAGATGGTAGGGAAAGATGTTGGAGTCAGAAGTTTCCTGTGCAAGCCACGATCTGATGGTGCTCAAGAACCTGTATTTTTTTTCTTCCCTGTATAGAACAGATAGGAATGGATAAGGGTGAGGATAAAAGAGATGATACTTTGCACATTGAAGTCCCAATAAAAGCGCAAGTTTAGATGAATATTACATATATATGAAACAATGTTTAATACTTCCTTTTCTTTCATTCAGGAGATTAGGCATTGTAAGGAAGCTGTCCTGTTTTAAAACTTTCTGCCTCTGATGAAAATTGGTCTGATAGCTGGTAATAGCATTGAGATTTAAAGCCTTTGTCTGTTTGGAAACAAGAAGGAGACAGTTGACACAGACCTACTGTAGATGTCTGTAAGGACTTATTTTTCACTCTCAGAATATTGTTGAATGTCATTTGCAAGATTGTTTTTAGAAAAAAAGTGCTTAGTAGATGACTTACCTTGTTTGCTCCCTCCTCCCATAATGAGTTTCGTTCTGTTTTAATATGTATCCTTTCCTCACAGGATACATTTCCCTGAGTAGTTTAAACTCCTCTTCCAGGTACTCCCTCAACTGAAAGTGACTAATAGTATCTACCCCAACCGCATCCCCACAATCTAGGATTTAGCCCAAAGAAATTACCTGTTCAAAAAATCCTTAACATTCTAGATGAGTATACCCCAAACCTTTGAGAATTCCCAAATTTGAGAATATGGCTGTGCCATGTAATTTCTTTCAGAAAACACTGTAAGATACAGTTGAAAACTATAGATCTTAATGACAGTTACTTTACCCATGTCAATTAACAGAAGACAGCCAAGCCACATTGACTTGGGGAGGTTGGGACTTTGACTGTATTCAGTCTCTGAGTAGTTCCTCCCTGCCCACAACCCATTTCACAGAGTACCTAACTCAAAAGTGAGTCTCAGCAAATGAAGCCCTACTTGTACTGGCCTCTCGGAGCCATCCTTAAAAGGCTGAAATCTAGATATAAATGCCTTGAATGACAAAGGCCTACTCTGTGTTATGTTTACATATGTACGGCTATGTTTATAATATATTGGGCTTCCCCAGTGGCTCAGATAGTAAAGAACCTGCCTGCAATGCAGGGGACCTGAGTTTGATCTCTGGTTGGAGAAGATCCCCTGGAGAAGGGAATGGCTCCTCACTCCAGTATTTTCACCTGGAGAATTCCATGAACAGAGGAGCCTGGTGGGCTGCAGTCCATAGGGTCGCAAACAGTCGGACATGCTGATTGACTAACACTCACTTACTTAGCCTCCTACCTATATGTATTAATCAGAGAGAGTCAGCTTGGGTGACATTTGTCCACTTTACTAATGATTATGTGGAAATAGTCTATACTCTTCTAACTTGTTAGTGATTCTGACAACTTCTTTGCAAATTTTAAGTTGTACTGGGGTTGTGAAATAGTAGATTTTAATGATTATATAGTCCTAATACTCTGAGCTGGGTGCTTATGTAAAAAAAATGAGGCTCTGACTCTGCTATGACAGAGTTGTTGCTATAATAACAGTTCTTGGATGTTTCAGTTTTTCAGTCTTAATTCCTGTGGCTCGACCATAGTATTCAGTCACATGTGGAAGTTTACAGCTTAAGGTTCTCTTGCATTTCTTACATTTGCCAAGGGAGAAGGTTATAGGGCCTTGATATTTTATTGCTTCCCTATTTAAACATGAACTTAATTGCCCAATTTGCTGTTATTAAGTGAATTTAGAAGGTAGGAAATATCTCTGTCAGTTCCTACACAGCACAGACGAGCTTCCTCTTCATGCTACCTTGGACGAAAGTGTGTTTAATCTAGATTTCTTTTTTTTTATATAAAAATTTTTAATTTTAATTGGAGGTTAATTACTTTACAATATTGTATTGGTTTTGCCATACATCAACATGAATCCACCACAAGTATACACTCTGGTATAATCAATAGCTTCAAAACCTTGACCTCTTCTAGACGTCATTGCCCTACTTGTCCTTGCATTCTCTTTCTGCTTATTAAAGTTAAGAGAAGTTTGAAGATATCATGGGACTGCTGTGACAGCAGCAATGATATTTGCAGGAACCTAAAAATCTGAGTGCTATATGTCATCTAAGGTCATGTTCAAAAGATTGTTTAAGAAGAAGGAAAAGAAAAAAAAGAAGAAGAAGGAAAAAGCCACCAAAGTTTAATGAGATCTGTGGTTGGGATGGGACTCCCCTAGTGGCTCAGTGGTAAAGAACCCACCTGCCAGTGCGGAAGACTTAAGAGACATGCATTCGATCCCTGGGTCGGGAAGGTCCCCTGGAAGAGGGCGTAGCAACCCACTCCAGTATTCTTGCCTGGAAAATCCTGTGGACAGAGGGGCCAGGCAGGCTACAGTCCATGGGGTCGCAAAGAGTTGGACACGACTGAAGTGACAACACATGCGCGCGCGTGCACACACACACACACACACACAGTTGGGATAAGGAAGTTAGGATAAGGCATGAAATAGAAATGTGCCATATAAGTGACCTGAAGTTTCCCCAGTTTGGAGAATTTTTTTCCCAACTTTAAGATATTTCTGTTCTTTTTAATCTGTGCATGTGTGTGTGTGAATGTGCATGTTCGTGTGTCCCAAGAGCAATACTTTATGTTATGTCTCATATCGTTATGGTTGAGAATTGTTAAAAGAAGAAAAGCCTAAGAGGAGAAAGGGAATTCATAATTGGCTATGGGAATTGTGGTTAACTGATGTGATAACCAGTTCTTTGGGGACTAGAGCTACTTAGATGCAGACAGGAAGAGTATGAGAGGAATATAGAAATGTAAAGGAGGTATTTTGGAGAATGTTAGGAATATTAGAATAAGTATATTTTGGTAGACCTATTAATTTTGGGGGCATAATCTCAAAACTGTTTTCAAGATTGTATTAAATTTATTTTTAAAACTTGCTAAAGAAATTCATCTTGATATTTAAACCTTTAAACATACATTCTATATTATTGGGAATCAGAGACATTTCAGTATTTTACCATGTGTTTAGCCAGAAAATAGATTAAAACCTTACTAGATGATGGAATCTTTGTGTATTTGTGAAGTCACCTTGGGGACATTTTTGTGTTTTAGGTATTTTTTTTCCAGATTGAATAATATTTTTTATGTTTGAGTAGTAGTACATTCAAGTAGTTTCATATAGTGAAATTTAAATTAGGGATTCTTTTGTAAAATAAAAAGAATTATAATGGATTTCTTAGATTAAAATGTCTGTTTTTCAACTTGGCATCATTTTTCAATAAGAATTCATTTCTGGTTTTAGTGTTGGATACTCCATATTTGATGAAAGACCTCACTCTTTTGGACAGTGTGTTTTAAAAGGCTAAAAATCGTGGTTCTTTAGGAGACTGACCAATTCATCAAAATATTTACTTTCTTCTTTCGTCTTCCCTCTGAAAAGGCTATTTCGTATCTCATAACTGAAATTCACATTGCAAATTGAGAGGCAATAAGTTTGAATACTATAGCAGTATTTTGCTGTTTTTATTTAAATAACTTTAAAAGTCACATAGAATCAGAATAAATAAATTTGCTTTCCAATGTTAGATTTAATATTCAAACTGACCATTATTTTATTCAAGTTTTTAAGTTTTTCCTGACAAGAGTTACATAACTTTTCAAAACAAAACCTGTTATCAATTTAAAGAATAATATAGTGCATAATATTTCTGAGTCTATATATTTTTTTAACTTAAATAAAAAGTAGCATATTGTGCAAGGTTGCTCTTTTGTGAGGGTATAAATAAAAGAAAATGGATTCTCCTGGGATCTTTAAGGAAAATAGACCAACACAGAAAGAATGATTGTAATTTCAAGAGTACATTTTTATGTAAAATGTATTTGAGAGAATGAAAGCAGCATTGAAAAATGCTTTCAAATAATTATTATTGAAATCAAGCCTTCCTATTTTATTAGATCTTTGAAATAAAAGAATTGTGAGACAGAAATGAAAACTTCAAATGAAAATTTAAATGTGTCAAATTAGTTTTTAAGTATTCTACATTTCTCCTACTATTATATTAGAATAGATCTATCAGAGTGTTACTTTGAAACCAAAACTGTTTTGAGTTATAATCTAATAAAATGTGTTGTATTTTTGTTACCATGTCATTTTATGATGTTTCAAAGGAAACAGAGTATCTTTACCTAATCTTTAATAGTAAATTATTCTGGAAATTTGGCTTGACATAAAAACAGATGTGTTTTCTTGATTCCTTTTAAACTGAGGGTTGGTGGTTTGTGGTTTATTGTTCCTGTGATTGGCATTAAAAGCCTTATTTCACAGCTTGCAGTGAGGGACTATTGGGTAAAGACTGTCTGTGTTCCACAAACTAAATTCAAAAAGTGTCAATCAAGGTCTCACATAGGTTACTTAGAGAATGAGTTTTCTTACTGGTTTCACCAAATGTCGCCTCATGCTGTCTTTGATTGGCACAGCCTGGCAGGGAGGATGGATGAATCTGTCACCGACTGGTTAATTGTGTTGCTGGTCTCAGTCTGACATTAGGTCTTTGACTCTTAAGTGGCTCAATACAAAACAAATTAGCAGATTGTAGTCATATTTCTCATTCTATATGCTTTGACTTTGTTGAATGCAGTCCATAAATCATATTGACTGACACACAAGTAAATGATGAAAGCTGCTTTTGAGACATGAATCTAGAAAGCAACACTGTGAAGGTGCCATGGAAGGATGCATATGGTTGACCCTTTGGGAATTTCCTAGGAGCCAAATGTCTCTTTACCACAATTGTTCTTAGAAGAAAAGCTTTTGGGTAATGCGAAAAGGATCTAATATGTCAGCAGATTCTCTTTTACAAGTTCCTTTGAAATACAAGAAGTTTGTCCAGGGGTTTTCTCTCTTTGCAAGTTGTTTTTCAGCAAAATGTGAGAGCAGGGTAAAAAAGTAGTTACCTTTAAAAGCTTGGCAGGTGTTTTTACTTACTTATTGAAATTTATGTTAAAGAAAAAGAGAATGTTAGCAATAGTTGCAATTAACTTTTCAGATGAGAGGAGCAGAAATTTCTAGGTGCTTGATACTAAATGTGCTATATTTTCTCAGTCATGTCATTTAATTATTTTGGCTTTGTTTGTTGTATTGTGAAAAACCAGGACATCTGTAATGAAAATGGCTGGTTTTTAAAGATAGTTGTAGAAGTACTTAGATTATTTTTGTTCTAGAAGGTGATACAGTATTAAAGCATTAAACAGTATTAAAGCAAAATAGTGTTTGGAAAGAAGTGTTTTGGTTATACAAAAGTGTACCAAGGGCTACAGGCATCAAAAATGTTTGGGGGATATGCAAGTTTCTGGAATATTAAAATTTTCTGTCTCAAAATAAGTAATAGATAAAATTTGCTTACATTTTATAGTCAAAAAGTACACATTAAAAAAATTGATCTTATAGAATATAACTGTTTAAAGGATTTGAACCTTTGATATCAATTTTGAGCTATAAAAAGGAATTTTTCATTTCAATATTTTATAAACATTTTAAACTTCTATCTTTGAGAACAATAAGCCTGTATTTAATATGCATAATCAAAGGAAATTGCATGTGTTACTTAAAGAGAAACACGTGTGTGTGTGTGTGTATGCACGCGCATGCACACTTGTGTGTTTTCATTACCCGTATCCACCACGTTTATGAAATAGCCTGTGCTTTGTACTAGTACCATTATTTTGGCTCCAGTACTATTGCTGCATAGTCATATGTAGCATCTGAACCCATGTTAAAATCGTACGCAATGTGTTTGTTTATGAAATGAATGTAGTAGTAACTGTTTTTGGCAGTTTATTAATCTGTTTTTGCAGTTAGTGCATTATATAAAGTGGCAACATAAGTAGGACGTGGAGCTGATTTGATGGAGAAGTACATTAAAACTAAAACATGCTAGTTGTTCCATTAGATCAAAATGACATTTCCATTAAGTTTTTTCAAGCCTATTACATTGTAATTAAATTACATGCATTGATTTCTTCTTTTTCTGTCTCTCCCCTCCTGCTTCTCATTCATATTGATATTATTCTGCTTGGGAAATGGAGCTGCATGTCTCCTAGACTAATTCTTCTTGGTTTGGGGATCTTGAAGCATGCTGGGTTTTGCATTGTTTGTTACATTCCTTTTTGGCAGTTCATCAGTATTTGTCAAATATATTGTTTGCAGTTTCTGATTTAGATATTGGCATTCCATTTCAAATGCACAGTTTTTTTTTTACTGTGCATAGTGTCTAAATGCTAAAGATTCATAAGGACTCATAAAAGTTCCTTGTTTCTAGTCTGACTTTAAATGTGTAATCGAATGAACAATTGTTCAAGTAAACATCTTTAAAATATATTTGTGTTCCTTGTTTTCTAACAGATCAGTCCTATGTAAACATTTTTGCATCAGTATATTATAGCATTTATGTTTGGAAGATTTTGGTGATTTTGTAGCTTTATTGGCCTCTGTGATAAGTAGGAAAAGCATAATGATCACATATCACTGGGTGAATATTTGTTAATGCTAATAAGGCAAAACATGGCACATCTTCCAAAAGTTCTTATTTCTAACCTTAGTCATAGATCTTTGAATCATATGGGTGTCAGTCCTTCACCAAATCACATAATTGTGGGTTGGAGATAGCCATACTAGCCGTGATATTACACTGGGAAGCTTTACCTGAAAGTTTTTGTAATATTTTCTTTTCAACTGTAGTTAAAATAAAAAGTCTGCTTGAAAGAATAATTTATACTAAAGGCAATATTGTGATTCAGCTATATAATCTAGAAGCTAGACATTTAAAATTGTTTTTATAATTTTAAAGAAAATACAGCCTGAATCAAGGCTGTCAAAATTCATGTGGAGAATTAGGAGCTTATTATAGTAGAAAATATAATGATATTGTACCAAAAGACAACCACAAGTATTTGTAGCTCACTTAACTTTATATTTCTAAATTATCAGATGATTTTAAAACTTAATTTTTAAAACTAAATAAAAAGATTTGTAGATGATTGTGAAATCATATTGGTATGCAAGCTTCTTTTTCTCCCTCCTAATTGAAGCTGTACTCCAAACTAAGCTTCCTATTAGCAGTAAAAACTTAATGACTCAAAGTATGTTTTATAAAGACATTTTACTTACTACATACATATGAAAGTATATGTTATAAAGTATATTAGGTATAGTTAAATTATAATAAATTGCACTATTAACTTAATTCTTGGCTTGGTTAATTACATAAAGGAAAGTTTAAAAAGCATTATATGAATAAATGTTCCATCAACATGACGGTTGTTTTATGTCACAAATGGCATATTTTAATGTGCATTTTTAAAAATACTTGAGATATTTAAAGAGATATGAAATAATCAATAGATTTTAAACACAAACTTTAATTTTTCTACATACAATTATAGCTTTAATGATGTTTATATCATAAGAATGACAAGTCAACAGAATGTTGCTTTCAGTTCTTATGCTAAAAGACAGCCACTCAGAATACAGAAAGAAAAAGGCGATCACTAAAAAAAATGCCATGAAAAATTTTTGTGATACTTTATGATATGATACGTTTCTATGTTTGTTTATTTTTTGGTTTGGATGTTTGTTTTCAACAGGGGAAAGTTGCCCAGACTGCTTGCATGTCAGCCTGCCAGCATCTGTCAACATCCTTAATGCAGATGCTGCTGGACAGTGAGTTAAAACAGATAAGCATGGGAGCCGTTCAGCAGTTTAACCTAGATGTCATACAGTGTGAATGTAAGTACCTTGTTGGTTAAAATGATGCATTTCTAGGAATCTATATGTAAATTATATGGGAAAATGGTATAGAGTAGCATAGTTCATTAAAGAGAGAGGAGGCCTGATCCAGCTAAACTTTCGGCAGCCTTAGAAGCAACTTCTTTCCAAGAAGAGGAAAACATTTCAGTTTCACATTTAGGGCTCTAGAGTGGCACTAAAGTGACAGTCTGAATGGATAATTAAAAAGGTGATTTATTTATAATTCTTTTTTTTTTTCTTTATTCCTTCTGGTCATTCTTGTCTTCTTGCCAGAACTCTCCTGATGTTTGTAGTACATGAATGAAATTATTGTTTGTCCTTCTTATTTTCCACACATAAACTTTCAGATACTTGCTAAAGAATGCTCTTAGGAACCTGCATTCCAACTGCAGTTTCTTTATAGTCTGACATTTTGATTCTCTCTCCCAAAGAATTTCTCAAGTCTTTACCTTTGCCCTTATTTTTCGCTTTATTTTCTTTAGGTGAGCGGGTTAGCAGATTCCATAATCTAATGTTGACATTAACCAGTCACCTTCAAAATTGATTGTGCTGTTTAGTTATTAGCCTTGCTATAAATGCTTCTAGCTGTAGGTTTTATTACCCCTATACAAGACATGAGTTTATGGAATAATTTTTAAGCACTTCTTTCAAATGTATGGTATATTGATTAAATGATGAAAATCCCTGGTTGACAGTTTAGGCAGGCACCACTGTTGATAAATTGAAAAACAGTGGGGCACAAGAAGGATTATAAAATACTTGCTTGGGGCAGATTTTGCAATAATATATTCTGTGTAAAAGACATTAGAAAATTAAATGTCAGTGGCTTGCAGATGAAGCAGGAGTGGCAGTTTTTTCAATGAGTAATAAATATTTGTCTGCTTCTATACAAGGCATTCTGCTAGGAAAAACATAATTAACATTAAAAAGAATAAGTGTATAGGCTCAATTATTCATTACAGTTATCAATCATTTATTACACGAAAAAATAGAGTTTTTAAAGACTCACCGATTTCCTTCAAAAAAAGAGAAATACTAATCTACAAAGCAAAAGAAAGATAGTTTTCCCTTATAGAAGAACCCATTTTCTTTTCCTAGAAAGCATTTCTAATTTTCTCAAATTAGAAAGCCTTTATTATATTTCTTTCTCAAAATAAAACTGTCATTTACAAGATGATATTTATTGTATTTACTAAAATATTTACCAAAAAGCACTTTTTAAAATGTTTCTAGGGACTTCCTTGGTGGTCCAATGGCCAAGATTCTGTACCAATACAGGGGTCACAGGTTTGATCCCTGATCAGGGAACTAGATCCCACATACCACAACTAAAGATCGTACATACAGCAACTAAGAGCTGGCACAGCCAAATATATAGATCTTTTAAAAAAAAAAAATTGTTTCAGGAACTTCCCTGGTGGTCCAGTGGTTAAGAATCTGCCTGCCAATGCAGGGGCCATGGGTTTGAAACCTGATCTAGGAAGATCCTAATGCTGTGGAGCAACTATGCCTGTGTGCCAAAGCTACTGTGCCAAAGCTACACGCTCTAGAGCCAGTACTCTGCAACAAAAGAAGCATCTCAATGAGAAGCTGCTGCTGCTGCTAAGTCACTTCAGTCGTGTCCGACTCTGTGCAACCCCATAGACGGCAGCCCACCAGGCTCCCCCATTCCTGGGATTCTCCAGGCAAGAACACTGGAGTGGGTTGCCATTTCCTTCTCCAATGTATGAAAGTGAAAAGTGAATGTGAAGTCGCTCAGTCGTGTCCGACTCTGTGCGACCCCATGGACTGCAGCCCACCAGGCTCCTCCATCCATGGGATTTTCCAGGCAAGAGTACCGGAGTAGGGTGCCATCGCCTTCTCCGCAGTGAGAAGCTGGAGCACCACAACTAGAGAGTAGCCCCTGCTCACTGCAACTAGAGAAAGCCCAAGTACAGCAAGACCCAGCCAGAAATAAATGCATAAATAAATAAAATTTAAAAAGTTTCTAATGCAAAGCAATTGTTAATTCATTCTACAAATAGTTTGAAACTGATTTCTTAAAAGTCTTTAAAAGCTATCTTACAGGGGAATTCCCAGGTGGTTTGGTGGTTGGGACTCTGCGTTTTTCACTATGGAGGGCTCTGGTTCAATCCCTGGTAGGGACCTAAGGTCCCACAAGCCATGCTGCATGCCAAAAGAATTTTTAAAAAGCTGTCTTATGAGATCATTTCAGTATAATACTCATGTAAACTTTTATATAAGTATTGCTTGAGGCATTTCAGAATATTGATAATTGGGTCATTGAACCCTTTATTAGCATTTGCTTGTGTCTTCTCAATTAGATATTTGTTCAGAAATGGAAATTACTGTTTGGTTAGGCAGCTTCAGGTACCTAGATTTTTTCTCTGTTCTCTTACCTCTCCTTGAAGAGCAAGCCTAACTCCACTTAGAAAAAGCACATAAACACACAGCTTTGCCTCTTTTTCCCATCACAGGACACTTTCTCCCATTTGTTACTTATTTGGGTGGAGTTACTGAAGGCTTCTTTTAAAACACTGATGTTTTCTTAAAAGACTAATCTCTTAGAAGAAATTATACAAAACTGTAAGGTATAACTCAGTTAAAGATGTCCAAGATCAGGTGCTAGAGGGATAAACCCTAGCCTGATGAGGGCCAAGGTTCTGGTACTATAGATACAGAAAGGGAGAAACCAGGACTTAAAGACAAATCACAGAGGATAACTCAGCTTCCTATAAGATTATGCCTGTGGTTGGCTCTGCTCCTGCCTTCAGTCTTTCCCAGCATCAGGGTCTTCTCAGATGAGTCAGCTCTTCGCATCAGGTGGCCAAAGTATTGGAGTTTCAGCTTCAACATCAGTCCTTCCAGTGAACAACCAGGACTGATCTCCTTTAGGATGGACTGCTTGGATCTCCTTGCAGTCCAAGGGACTCTCAAGAGTCTTCTCCAATGCCACAGTTCAAAAGCATCAATCCTTTGGCACTCAGCTTTCTTTATAGTCTAACTCTCGCATCCATACATGACTACTGGAAAAACCATAGCCTTGACTAGATGGACCTTTGTTGGCAAAGTAATGTCTCTGCTTTTGAATATGCTGTCTAGTTTGGTCATAACTTTCCTTCCAAGGAGTAAGCATCTTTTAATTTCATGGCTGCAGTCACCATCTGCAGTGATTTTGGAGCCCCAAAAGATAAAGTCTGCCACTGTTTCCACTATTTCCCTATTTGCCATGAAGTGATAAACCAGATGCCATGATCTTAGTTTTCTGAATGTTGAGCTTTAAGCCAACTTTTTCACTCTCTTCTTTCACTTTCACTGAGAGGCTCTTTAGTTCTCCTTCACTTTTCTGCCATAAGGGTGGTGTCATCTGCATATCTGAGGTTATTGATATTTCTCCCAGCAATCTTGATTCCAGCTTGTACTTCTTCCAGCCCAGTATTTCTCATGATGTACTCTGCTGCTGCTGCTGCTGCTAAGTTGCTTCAGACGTGTCTGACTCTGTGTGACCCCATAGACAGCAGCCTACTAGGCTCCCCTGTCCTTGGGATTCTCCAGGCAAGAACACTGGGGTGGGTTGCCATTTCCTTCTCCAATGCCTGAAAGTGAAAGTGAAGTCGCTCAGTCGTGTCCGACTCTAGCAACCCCATGGACTGCAGCCCACCAGGCTCCTCTGTCCATGGGATTTTCCAGGCAAAAGTACTGGAGTGGGGTGCCATTGCATTTAAGTTAAATAAGCAGGGTGACAATATACAGCCTTGACATACTCCTTTTCCTATTTGGAACTAGTCTGTTGTTCCATGTCCAGTTCTAACTGTTGCTTCCTGACCTGCGTACAGGTTTCTCAAGAGGCAGGTTAGGTGGTCTGATATTCCCATCTTCTTCAGAATTTTCCTGTTTATTGTGATCCACACAGTCAAAAGCTTTGGCATAGTCAATAAAGCAGAAATAGATGTTTTTCTCGAACTCTCTTGCTTTTTTGTGATCCAGCGGACGTTGGCAATTTGATCTCTGGTTCCTCTGCCTTTTCTAAAACCAACTTGAACATCTGGAAGTTCATGGTTCACATATTGTTGTGAAACCTGGCTTGGAGAATTTAAAGCATCACTTTACTAGCATGTGAGATGAGTGCAATTGTGTGATAGTTTGAGCATTCTTTAGTGTTGCCTTTCTTTGGGATTGGAATGAAAACTGATCTTTTCAAGTCCTGTGGCCATTCCTGAGTTTTCCAAATGTGCTGGCATATTGAGTGCAGCACTTTCACAGCATCATCTTTTAGGATTTGAAACAGCTCAACTGGAATTCCACCAGTGTAGGGCTACCCAAGACAGAAGGGTCATGGTGGAGAGTTCTGACAAAATGTAATCCCCTGGAGAAGGGAATGGCAAACCACTTCAGTAGTCTTACCTTGAGAACCCCATGAACAGTATGAAAAGGCAAAAAGATAGGACACTGAAAGATGAACTACTCAGGTCAATAGGTGCCCAATATGCTACTGGAGATCAATGGACAAATAACTCCAGAAAGAATGAAGAGATGTAGCCAAAGCAAAAACAATACCAAGTTGTGGATGTGACTGGTGATAGAAGCAAGGTCCAATGCTGTAAAGAGCAATATTGCATAGGAACCTGGAATGTTAGGTCCATGAATCAAGTCAAATTGGAAGTGGTCAAACAGAAGATGGCAAGAGTGAATGTCGACATTTTCAGTCAGCAAACTAAAATGGACTGGAATGGGTGAATTTAATTCAGATGACCATTATATTGGGCAAAAATCCCTTGGAAGAAATGGAGTAGCCATCATAGTCAACAGAAGAGTCCAAAATGCAGTACTTGGATGCAGTATCAAAAACGACAGAATGACCTCTGTTCATTTCCAAGGCAAACCATTCAATATCACAGTAATCCAAGTCTGTGCCCCAACTAGTAATGCTGAAGAAGCTGAAGTTGAACAGTTTTATGAAGACCTACAAGACCTTTTAGAACTAATACCCAGAAAAGATCTCCTTTTCATTTTAGGGGACTGGAATGCAAAAGTAGGAAGTCAAGAAACACCTGGAGTAACAGGCAAATTTGGCCTTGGAATACGGAATGAAGCAGGGCAAAGCTGATAGAGTTTTGCCAAGAAAATGCACTGGTCACAGCAAACATCCTCTTCCAACAACACAAGCGAAGACTCTACACATGGACATCACCAGATGGTCAGTAGTGAAATCAGATTGATTATATTCTTTGCAGCCAAAGATGGAGAAGCTCTATACAGTCAGTGAAAACAAGACCGGGAGCTGACTGTGGCTGGGATCATGAACTCCTTATTGCCAAATTCAGACTTAAATTGAAGAAAGTGGGAAAAACCACTAGAGCATTCAGGTATGACCTAAATCAAATGCCTTATGATTATACAGTGGAAGTGAGAAATAGATTTAAGAGATTAGATCTGATGGAGAGTGCCTGATGAACTATGGACAGAGGTTCATGACATTGTACAGGAGACAGGGATCAAGACCATCTCCAAGAAAAAGAAATGCAAAAAAGCAAAATGGTTGTCTGAGGAGGCCTTACAAATAACTGTGAAAAGAAGAGAAGTGAAAAGCAAAGGAGAAAGGGAAAGATATACCCATTTGAATGCAGAGTTCCAGAGAATAGCAAGGAGAGATAAGAAAGCCTTCCTCAGTGATCAATGCAAAGAAATAGAGGAAAACAATAGAATGGGAAAGACTAGAGATCTCTTCAAGAAAATTAGAGATACCAAGGGAACATTTCATGCAAAGATGGGCTCAATAAAGGACAGAAATGGTATGGACCTAACAGAAGCAGAAGATCTTAAGAAAAGGTGGCAAGAATACACAGAAGAACTGTACAAAAAAGATCTTCATGACCAAGATAATCACGATGGTGCAATCACTCACCTAGAGCCAGACATCCTGGAATGTGAAGTCAAGTGGGTCTTAGGAAGCATCACTATGAACAAAGCTAGTGGAGGTCATGAAATTCCAGCTGAGCTATCTCAAATCCTAAAAGATGATGCTGTGAAAGTGCTGCACTCAGTATGCTAGCAATTCTTGGCACAGGACATAGCAATTTCTTTTTTAATATATCTTTCAAGTGGTATTGATGCACAGTAAGGTTTGAGAACCACATTGCATGGATCTATCTGTTCATATTGACTTAGATCCATTATTCAGAATCTTGTGGGTGTCTTTAGATTTCTTTAGCCAGTTGCTAATTCCCTACTTGAATTTAACTCATAGTTTTGAATCTAAGTCGTAAGTCAAAGTGATGAGTGACTTTGCTGGATGCCTTGCTGGCATATAGGAATAATAATGGCCATTGAGTTTTCCTTGTCCTTGAGTTTTAATTACTTTTTCAAAGAAGAAAATGTTACTGCTCTGATTCTTCATAAGTCCATATTAATTCAAAATAATTTCTTTCCCTTCAAAAGGTTCAGAAACTATTACTTAAAAGTCTGTGATTGGTTTGTGGGATTAACACAAAATCCTACTAGTCTGTTTTATGCTAGTAAGAAATCCAGAGTCCAAGAAAGTCAGATAGCAGAGATCAGGACCTAGGTATCATAAACCACCAAAGATTCTGGGCATCTCAAGAAATTGAGTCAAAAGATTTTAAATGATAAGAGGTGAACATCAAATCTAAGCATCAGGAATGGCCTTTATTTTGAATTAAATGTTCCTTTTATTTAGTTTGATTATTTTTCCATCCTTATTACTTTGTAAAAACATTATGCATATATTTTCTAGGCCTTAAAATGCCACTCTGCAGGTAGAAACAAATAGCACAACCAGCTGAAGTTGGGGAGGTAGAAAGTTAGAAGTAATTCAGTTTCTCATGTCATTCAGCCATTATGCTTTTAGTTGTTGTTTCATTTTTCTAATGGTGAAAGAGTTAGAACTGATTCATCCATGTGCTCACTTACTTTTTCAAATATGTTTGTGCCCTTTTCCCTGGTATTTCTTGTGACACACAGACTTCTCAGGTTTTAAACTGGCTTGAACTCAAATTTCAGTCTGTAACTGAATTTTTTCCTTGTAGAGTCAACTAGTTTGTAGGAAAGATTCATTTTGATTCAGATGTTTAATGGGAACCTATTACCTGTTGTTACTGGGAAATAAAAAAGATGAATCAGGTTTCAAAGATCTCACAACTGGATGGGGAGAAAACAGACATGTAAATAGCTATAGTAGAACATAAATTCTTTATAGAAGTAAATATTACTTGAAGAGAGGGAGCAATTAATTATACATGCCATGGGATTGAAAAGATTGACTATCGTGGAAGTGAAATTTGAGAGTCTTAAAGGATGAGTATGATTTTGTCAGAAGCAAGGAAGGGCATTCTGAACAGAGGGAATGGCAAAGGTGAAAGCACTGTCCTGGGATTTCCCTGGTGGTACAGTGGATAAGAATCCAGCTGGTAATGCAGGGGACATGGGTTTGATCCCTGGTCCAGGAAGATTCCACATTCCATGGAGCAACTAAAGCCTGTGTACTCTAGAGCCCATGAGTTGCAACTTCTGGGTCCAAGTGCTATAACCACTGAAGCCCGTGTGCGTAGAGCCTGTGCTTTACAACAAGAAAAGCCACTGCAGTGAGGAGCCTGTGCACAGCAACGAAGAGTAGCCCTTACTCACAGCAACTAGAGAAAGCTCGTGTGCAGCAACAAAAACCCAACACAGCCATAAATAAATAAGTAAAAGTTAAAACAATTTTCTAAAAAGCACTGTGATGAGAGAATGCTTACGGAATCTTCATACAGTCTTTTGTAGCTAGACTATAAGATGCATGATTGAAAGTATTGAAAGATATGGCTGAAAAAACTTGACTTCTGAACGCTTGGATTTTAGTTAATAAGCAATAGTGATACATTGAAACTTTTTAATAAAGACCAGGACATGGTAAAATTTATAGAAAGCTAACTCTATCATGTGGAAATTAAACTGAAATGAGAGAGGTACTGGAAGTAGGAAGACGTTTTAAAAGACTATTGAACATTTTCCTATGAAGGATAGAAAGAACTTGACTTTGGGCAGGGGGAGTGAAGAGAAGAAAATGGATTCCAAACACTTTGAAGGTGGGAATACATAAAGATAGTAAATAAATAAATTTGATATGAATTAGGTGGTTAGAATCAGAGACTGTCCTAGTGGAAGAGACCTGAGAATGCATCCCATGTTTGGGGTGGGTGGTATGAAGAGGGGAAAAAAAGAAAAGATGAGGAAGGGTAAGAAGAAAGGGGAAAGAGAAGAGATACAATCATGTAGGATAGAAGTTAAATTCAATATAGAATTTATAATTGTCAGCACCCTGCAGAATGTTGTGCTCACAGAGTATCTGTTGCATAAGTGAACAAATTAACAAATCAAGAAGTCTTTATAGTCTACATTTACTTTTCTAGAGTCTCCCAACTTTGTTATCAAAAAATTAAGGACAAGGACTTCCCTGGAGATCCAGTGGTTAAGACTTCACACTTCCACTGCAGATGGCATGGGTTTGATCCTTGGTCATGTGGAACCAATATCTTTTATGCCTCTCAGCACAGCCAAAAATAAATAAATGAATAAATAAAATGCTGCTTCTTTGGGGTAAAAAGTTAAGGCCAGTTGATGCTGCTGTACTTCTTTTCAAGACCATTCAACTTCTTGGTATATACATAACTGATCATTTATGAAATTCTTCACATATTTGATGACTACGTTTAAATGACCATTTAACTTCATCTGTTCTGACCTGAGCAGTCATAATTTCTTTAGTATTTTCTTGTAGAATTATTTTCATTCCCCTTTCTGTCATTTATCTTCAGGTCTTTTTCTGTTATTCTTGAAAATACCATGGACAGGGGAGTCTGGCGGGCTATAGTCCATGGGGTCACAAAGAGTCAGACATAACTGAGGGTGCATGTACACACACACACACACAGGTCAGACTTGATGAAATGTCTGAGTTAGGGATGAAATCATATGAACTTATATAGAACTTTTTCCTACAGTTCAGTTAAGTTCAGTTTAGTAGCTCAGTTGTGTCCAAGTCTTTGCGACCCCATGAACTGCAGCACGCCAGGCCTCCCTGTCCATCACAGCTCCCGGAGTTTACCAAACTCATGACCATTGAGTCAGTGATGCCATCCAACCATGTCATCTTCTGTCGTCCCCTTTTCCTCCTGCCCTCAGTCTTTCCCAGCATCAGGGTCTTTTCAAATGAGTCAGCTCTTCGTGTCAGGTGGCCAAAGTATTGGAGTTTCAGCTTCAACATCAGTCCTTCCAATGAACAACCAGAACTGATCTCCTTTAGGATGGACTGGTTGGATCTCCTTGCAGTCCAAGGGACTCTCAAGAGTCTTCTCCAACACCACAGTTCAAAAGCATCTATTCTGCACTTAGCTTTCTTTATAGTCCAACTCTCACATCCATACTTGACTTCTAGAAAAACCATAGCCTTGACTAGATGGACCTTTGTTGGCAAAGAAATGTCTCTGCTTTTCAATATGCTGTCTAGGTTGGTCATAACTTTCCTTCCAAGGAGTAAGTGTCTTTTAATTTCATGGCTGTAGTCACCATCTGCAGTGATTTTGGAGCCCCCAAAAATAAAGTCAGCCACTGTTTCCACTGTTGCCCTGTCTGTTTGCCATGAAGTGATGGGACCAGATCCCATGATCTTCGTTTTCTGAATGTTGAGCTTTAAGCCAACTTTTTCACTCTCCTCTTTCACTTTCATCAAGAGGCCCTTTAGTTCTTTTTCACTTCCTGCCATAAGGGTGGTGTCGTCTGCATATCTGAGGTATTGATATTTGATATTGATATTTCTCCCAGCAATCTTGATTCCAGCTTGTGCTTCCTCCAGCCCAGCATTTCTCATGATATAATCTGCATATAAGTTAAATAATCAGGGTGACAATATACAGCCTTGACATATTCCTTTTCCTATTTGGAACCAGTCTGTTGTTCCATGTCCAGTTCTAACTGTTGCTTCCTGACCTGCATATAGGTTTCTCAAGAGGCAGGTCAGGTGGTCTGGTATTCCCATCTCCTTCAGGATTTTCCACAGTTTATTGTTATCCACACAATTAAAGGCTTTGGCGTAGTCAATAAAGTAGAAATAGATGTTTTTCTGGAACTCTCTTGCTTTTTCCATGATCCAGTGGATGTTGGCAATTTGATCTCTGGTTCCTCTGCCTTTTCTAAAACCAGCTTGAACATCTGGAAGTTCACGGTTCACGTATTGCTGAAGCCTGGCTTGGAGAATTTTGAGCATTACTTTACTAGCGTGTGAGATGAGTGCAATTGTGCGGTAGTTTGAGCATTCTTTGGCATTGCCTTTCTTTGGGACTGGAATGAAAACTGACCTTTTCCAGTCCTGTGGCCACTGCTGAGTTTTCCAAATGTGCTGGCATATTGAGTGCAACACTTTCACAGCATCATCTTTTAGGATTTGAGATAGCTCAGCTGGAATTTCATGACCTCCACTAGCTTTGTTCATAGTGATGCTTCCTAAGACCCACTTCACTTCACGTTCCAGGATGTCTGGCTCTAGGTGAGTGATCACACCATCGTGATTATCTGGGTCGTGGAGATCTTCTTTGTACAGTTCTTCTATGCATTCTTGCCACCTCTTCTTAAGATCTTCTGCTTCTGTTAGGTCCATACCATTTCTGTCCTTTATTGAGCCCATCTTTGCATGAAATCTTCCCTTGGTATCTCTAGTTTTCTTGAAGAGATCTCTAGTCTTTCCCATTCTATTGTTTTCCTCTATTTCTTTGCACTGATCTAGTCTTAAGATGGTTTGAGCACATGTCAGGAAGTTAAGACCATCATTCTAGTCCTGGCTCTGCCTGGATTTGAACAAGTAACTTTGGTATTTAACAGTTGAGAAGCCTCAGTTTTTCCTGTGAAATACTGGATTTGGAATTAATAATTTCCAAAATATATCCTAGGATTCAGAGGTAGTAAAATTTAAGACAAAGAAGAGTATGAACGTCAAAGTCATATATTAATTACTTTCTTCACATCTACAAAGTACTTGGCATTTAGGGGATATAGTGTAAACAAAACAGAAAAGGTCCTAACCCTCTGGGTTTTAGGCCCAGTGGGAAGACATTCATTTTATGATTGCACAATAAATATGATTACAAGTTGTTAAATTTTAGAGAAGTAGATGGCACTGTGAGAGAGTATAAGAAGCAGACCTAATTTAGTTAAAAGGTGGATGGATTGAGAGTATTAGGTAGTATTTATACATGAATAAAGTGCGTATTTTTTGTTAACTTGACCATAACCAATATTATTAGTATAACTATATGGTTGGAGAAGTCAGGAAGGCATCCATTTGGAACTGCAAATGTAGCCCCCTTCGGAACTACACTGACCCTTTGATCCTGTTACAGAGTTTATATAAGTTCCAGAGAAATCACTTCTTAGTTGGAGAGGCATTTGCCAAGCTTGGCATGAAGCTGATGTTCTAAGTCTGTGTATGTGCTTTTGTTTTATTAAACATGTCTTATATATTGGGTTCCAATATAAGATATCTTACAAATGCAACTGTGTAGAGGAAAAAATTAAAATACCCTCTTAAGCTCCTGTAATGATATCTGAGAAATCCTTCACAACTCTAAAAAAAATAACCAAACATTTCCAAAGGATTTGAAGTACCCAGAATAAGACTATATTTTTTCATATACTTTCTGAGAATATACTTTTTCATATAACGTATTCTATACAAAAATCTAGTTGAGGTCATCAGCTCCTAAGAGTTTAACATCTTAAATTTATAAGCACTAGAAAAGCTCCAAGTTAAAGAGCACTGGTATCTTTTTCAATGATGAATTATTGAGAAGTAGGTGAATCTCTACATTTGAAGGCCTTGTTTTGTTTTGCATTTGGATAAAGACTTAGCCCACCTTAAAAAAAGAAACAAAAAAAAACCTATAAAGACTTTTTTGTATGTATGTGGCTATGATCTCAGGGCCTCTCTTCTAGCCTTGAAAAAGGTCTGCACGCCAAAATAAAAGGATTCTGGGAAAATTATGTTGATGGTATGAGGGGATATTTCAGTATCTTTTTCTTGTTGTTGTTAAATGAGCTGGATGCTATTATATTATTTGCTTACTTGAATTTGTTCCTGGTTTTAATGGCATTTTAGGGTATCAAATTTATCAAATTTGCTCCTTTTCCAAGAAAGGGAGAGGAATAGACACTACCTTATATGAGTGGGGTGACGAATGTACAGGGGCAGTTGGTTCCAGAGGCTTGCCCTCCACCGCCACGTGTGACGGAATATAACAGTCCAGAAATCTCACAAGTCCTCGGATTCCAGGCATGAGTTCTTCACCGTTAGGAAAACCACTAGATGGTGCTCTTCATCATCCCTTCTAATAACACATCTGTTCCACATAGAATACTTTGCCTAGCCAAAGTTTGGGTTCTAACTAGCTACCTTAAATCTTCAGCATGAGAAATGGAATTATGAGAAATCTCAATAGGCAGACTGTTTGTATTTATATTCAGTCATTTATTTAGTTACAAAATTATTCCATTTTATATGCCGTTGCCTTGTTATCCACAAGCAAAGCTTTGAGACTTTATTTAGCTTAGCCTCCTCATCTTCTTTTTTAGTCTTTTGATCTGTTTACTCTTCTGATTCCTTGGAAATTCTTTCTTCTACTTCCACCCAACCCCTGACAACTTTTCCTACTCTGTGTAGATTGTTTCCAAATAATCTACATCTTATGATAGATAACTGTCTGCCTAGGACAAGATTGTTTAAGGATTTATGTTTTTATGCCAAAGATATATACTTACAGCCTGACTTCTTAGCCATCTTTCCTCCCTCCATACAAATCCTGTACATTTGTGCATAGATCCTGAGAGCAGGAAGGGCATATTTTCCTACTTAAAGTCTTGTTATATTTACAAATAATTAGTGTTTTTTCCCCCATGTGTATGTGTGCTAAGTTGCTTCAGTCATGTTGGACTGTTTGCGATCTTATGGACTGTAGACCGCCAGGCTTCTCTGTCCATGGGATGCTCCAGGCAAGAATACTGGAATGGGTTGCCATTTCCTTCTCCAGGGGATCTTCCTGACCCAGGGGTTGAACCCAGGTCACCCGCATTGCAGGCAGAATTCTTCACCATGTGAGCTACCAGGGAAGCTCTTTTTTTTCCCCTATAGATACTGTTTATTCTCTTAAAACTTCATAGATTTACAATTTGGAAGTTGTTTTTTTTCTGTCATTATTACCACAACTTCTCTAGCAGATGTTATTTTTTGCTTTCAATTTCATCTAAATTAATGCAGTCTTATCTTCTTCCCAGTTAGACTAATACAGGAAAGTTCTACCTTCCCAATAAGATGACACCTTCCTCTCTAATCTTAGAGAATTTTTAAACTCAGAATCAGTATTAAGTTCCATGTTATAGCAAAAAATAAGAGGAAATGAATATATCATGAAGTTATTTTGTTTTTAAGAAGAAATAATCAAATTGGAGGCACTAAGAGAAAAAAAAACCCAAAGATTTTGGCTTTCTTTTAAAAAAAGCAACAAAAAACTTTAGAAAGCTGGGAACCTATTTTTAAATATCTTATTGAAAGACCAAAATCAACATGTGTTTTTAAAAAATACTCTTAATGGTCTGACTAAATGACAAAGACAAAGAAATCATATTAGGAAGTAGGTATTATTAAATAAAAATAATAAAAAGCTGGCCCAAGAGAGAAGAACAAAGAAAATGACAAAGCATATACAAAATGAGAATGTGAATGAGCCAAGGAGGGATCTGAAGACAAACTAAAGGGATCCCCAAACAAAATTAGTCATCAGTTCTTTAAGAAGTTCATAGCTTGAAATCTGTCTCTAGAATTATTGGGACAACATTTGAATAAATGAATTATTTGTGTTATTCATTCATTCAACACATTTACTGAATATCTCTTGTACACTAGGCACAGAGTATGTGAAGGTTAAAAAGAGCCCCAAAATCTCTCTTTCTGTGAGCTTCTTGTTTGGTGGATGAACTCACAATTTAGTTTTGGCTAAAGGAAACATTTGGAGTATTCTTAGCCACCCTTAATTATTTTGAAATAAATACACTAAATATGCACAGAATGTTCTAGATTTACACTGTCCCGTAGTTATATGGTCTGGTGGGAAAATGCAGACAGGTAAACAATGAATTATAAGATAGCAAAATAGGTACTGTAGTTAGGCTGTGTTAGGAGTTGCAGTGACATCACAGAGGAGGGACCTAACCCAACCTTCAGGGTAATGGATGTCTTCCATAGAAGATACATGGAATGGTAGGTAGGATAAGTAAGAGTTCCCCACTGAAGAAGAAGAGTAAGGATGCTCCAGGCAGAAGGAGCAGAGGTGCTGTGAAAGAGGTTGTAGCGCAAAGAAGACTTCCTTCTTTGCAGGTGGTTTGGAATGGAAGAAGTTTCAGGTGCCCCTACAGAAGTGGTTAAGAGATCAGTTTAGAGAGATCGGTTATAAAGGACCTTGTCTACTTTACTGGGAAGGTGATGGGGAACCAGTGAAAGGTTTTAAACTATGAAGTGTCACAAATCATATTTACATCTGATATAAATCATACTGGTGAAAGTGGATGGAAAGATAGCGCACAAGAAGCAGAGAGACCAAATAGGGAGTGTATTTTCGTAATCCAAGCAAGAAATGATGATAGCTTGAATTAAGGTAGATACAAATTCAGACTCAAGATACTGTAGAAGATTAAAAACAACAGGATTGACTGCATCTGAGTTTTAAAGAAGTAAAGAAAAAGATATGAAGCCTCTTATCCCTAAGAATCATTTGTGGGAAAGACCTGAGAGCTATAAAGTAGTGAATTTCACTTCCATATTGGTTACGTAATTAGGAGAGATGGTATATAAGATGAGGCTGAGTACTTAATCAGATTATGGATCAATGAGTTGAATATCAGGAAATCTGAATTAGCCGTGTGATCCTGGACAAATCAATTTAAACGTTCCTACCCTTTAAAATTAAGAACATGGTGCCTTTAAACTGAGCCTTCAGAGGACTCTTAGAGATATTTCAAGAGAGTGTCTTTTCTAGCTGCAAGACTTTGTGATCCATCATCTGCATGCCCTGTTTACTAAGATAAGTTATTATAATGATCAAAGACGATGGTATGTGAGAAAGTGCTTTGTAAGCTATAAAGTACTATATAAATTTATGGTACTATTGTAATTTTAACACTAAGCCCTTTGGTTTAATGCCAAGCATTGGGGCTTATTAAACTATAGTTTCTCAAATAGGAATTGAAAGAGAAGAAAACTGACAGATTATTTTCCGTGTAGAAAAACTCTGGAAGATTAAGTAGATAATAATTGAAGTATAATTGGAATTGAGCTGATTTTTGTGTCTGATATATAAAGTAAGTCTCTTTGTATTATAGGAAGTCTGTGTGTGTGTGTATGTATATATGGTGATGGTAGAAGCTGAGCTAACATTTATAGTCTTGGTTAGAGACCACTGGGGATTAATAGTTAATTGTTCCTTGGAAAGAGTAGCCTGAGACTTGCCAAAAAAGCCAACAATATGCTGGATGGTCTTAAGAAAAGAACTTTTTAGATTAAAAAAAAAAATCTTTACTTTTAAGGTATTAGAATTTTGCTTGTTATTTTTCAGTTAAGATCTCATGTTATTAAAGAGAGGTAACCCAGTTATCTGGGCCATGGTAGGGGGTGATGGAGTTGCACCAGTATGAAACTGTTCTACTTCTTTTTCTTTTTTGGCTGGGCCAGGTCTTAGTTATGGCACATGGGAAATTTGAGCTTTGTTCCAGCATGCGATCTTTAGTTGCAGCATGCAGACTCTTAATTGTGGCATGTAGAATCTAGTTCCCTGACCAGTGATGGAACCCAGGCCCCCTGTATTGGGGGCTCAGAGTCTTAGCCAACTAGACCACCAGGGAAGTCCCAAAGTTTTCTACTTTCCATTATATGAAAAGACAGTGATGTGAGTAAATTATACTAAACAATGAAAAGTATGGTTAGATTTGCCGAATGAATCTTAGTTTTCCAGTAATAGGGGGCCTGAGAAAGGTGAATATAGTCACCTATCTAATGGGCATAGCTACTTAGTACCTACCTAGCAGAGAACCAGGAAGTGGGGAGGAAAATGGTGTAACTCTGAGTAACTAAAAGGCACATATACTCAAAGGCATATATAAACTCATTCACATTACTTGTGGGAGAGGATCCTGTTCAGGCTGTATTTTCTCTTCCTTTAGATACTATACTAGTACAATTAGCTGAGTTACCTGCTCAAGAAGATTATAGATGACATAATAAGAGATGAGTGAGAGAGCAGGGAGTACGAATTTATGTTAAAACTCTAAGAGAGAAGGCAGAAAAATTATAAAATATAGACACAAGAACTTAACACAGCATTCTGAGCTATTAAATGTAATAGAAAACAGTTAATACTATAGCAGCCCTGGGAATTTATTGTGTAGAATAAAAATTGTTCTTAATGGTTATCAATGAGGAGAATTAAGAAAAGTTTAAATAGTATTTAGTATTATTTTTTAAAAAGACATGGAAAGAATTATGATGCAGTTTAAAATTTTAGGAAAAAATGCTTATGATGAAAAAAGAGTTTTTATGTTTAAAGTAAAAATGATCATTAACTGTACAACAAGCACAGTAAAAACTTAATTTGAATTCTTCATTCTCCAAAAATGCCAAATAAATTAAGCTGTTCTAGACTTTCATATATTTATGGTTTTTAATTGTTGATTTTGAGCCTTTCTAAACTATATTTCACATAGAAAATACTTAAGAATTATTTTTGTTATTCCAAAATCTATATAAAAATTTTTGTGGTTTCTAAAATACTGGCTCAGATAAATTAACAAATGGAAAATTTGCAATGCTTTCTAAGAAAAGTCGGGTATTAGTGGGGAGGGCAAGTGGTGGCAGACATTCATATTCTTATCAGAGAAGCAAGTGTGTAAAATGATAGGGTCTTTTTAATGAGCCACAAGGCTTTTGTTTTCAGAATAACTAGTATTTAGATTGTCTTCAATTAACTAAACAAAGCTGTGTTACTAGTATTAAATTTTTGTAAGTACAAAAAATTTTTGAAAGAGATTCCCTGGTGGTCCAGTGGGTAGGACTTAGCACTTTCACTGCAGTGGCTTGGGTTTAATCACTTGTCTGGGAATTATGATCTCTAACTGTGTAGCTTGGCTCTTTCAAAATATTTTTTGTCTAAAGATATTAAGAAATCTGTCTTATGAAATCTAATTTTTAAGATATCCCTAGTTTTTAAAGAACTGGGATTCCTTTATGGAAAAAAATTATTTGAAAAAAAGACATTTCTGCATCATTCTCATTTTGCTAATTTGAACATCTTACCTGTATGTTGCTTTCTTACATGGCTGCCTATTATTGCTGTTAGCTAGAAGTAGGATTTTATGGAGCATATTCTATAACAAAGCAGATGTTTTGAAATATTTTGATAACCATGCCATCGGTATAGTTTCAAAATGCTTCTATTCACCTTAGGCTAAAAAGAGTCAAAAAACATTTCTTGATTGAAGTATATTACTATCCTTGAACTTTTGTGGGATAACCATTTAAAATTTATTGTAATTAATGATTTAGAGTAATTAAATGGCAGATTAGAAATTTAAAATGATTGAAATATTTGTGGTAATAGGTGTGGAGAACATTCTCAGTGGTGAAATTGAAGATTATAAATAGTCTTTATTTGAAATGATTACTTGTAAATATTATAATATATTTTTAATGAGTAGAAATTAATTTAGTACTTAAACCCTTGTATATTTTGCAATTTTGTTTATATATATATATATTTTTTTTTTTTTAATAGTGTTTGCCAGCTCTGAGCCGGTGCCAGGATTCCAAGGGGATACCCTACAACTTGCATTTATTGACCTCAGACAAGTAAGATGTAATAATGTGCTTTTCATTTATTGCTTTCTACCTCTTGCCTTTTTCTTTTCTTTTTTTTTTTTTAACGCTACAGGAATTCTTGTTTTTGCCTTGAAACAACTTTTCTTTAGAGAAGTGCTTCTTTGATAACTAGGTGTTTGGTCCTTCTCTCTGAACCTGTATCCATTCAGTGTCTCAACCTCATCGGGCATTCTTGTTGGTGACTATTTAATTTAGTTGTTATTAGCAAAGCACATGACTAAATACTAACTTTATCCTTTGGTTTATTGATACTTTAAGTTCTTAGTGATTTTATGGTCATATATGAAAATTTGGTAGTATAACATTAGTGTTAGGACCCAAGTTAAGTATAAATTATTACAACCTAAAAAGGAATCCCTTGATTAAAATGTCAGTGTAAAGAATGCTATTTTTATGGTTTTTCTGTATGCCTCCAGAAAGAAGGATAAAACTAATTTTTAAAGGTAATTAATTATGGTGGTGGTGGTGACGTTTACATAATTCTTTTCCAGTCATATAACTCTAAATATAATGACAAATGTGATGATTTTTAAATCTCTTCTATTCTTTTTACTAGTCTTTAACATCTCTACTATATTGTCATTTTCTTTATTTTCTCCATATTACCTTGTCCCATCTCCCTCATAATTTTTCTTCTTATGCTCTTCTTCCTCTTTCCCCCTCCTTTTTCTTTCTTAATCCCAGGATTAAGATGTTTAATCAAGCAAGAGTGTGGAGGAGGGGTAAATCCAAGTAAGAGGGCTCAGGAGTGTTAGGATTGACAACAGGAGTGACTGCTGCTTTTGGCAAGAAGAACCAGATGAAGATAGAATTAAATATCAGCCTATTAATGCTCCCATCCCCTTTGGGGGGTGGAGATAGATGGGGCTCCACCATTGGTATGAGTAAACTCTTCCACAGTGACGTTAAAGAGCTCTGATTTCAATAAATGTTTGAACATAGAGCTGCTTTTGCTCATTCCAAGCCAATGTTCAATAAGTAATTATGAACTACTAGGTACGAATTATTTGGAGAGGGGAGATGTGGTTAAAATACGCACAAAAGTATCACTAGAGATAGTTCCATCCTTATGGAACTTAACAATCCTTTAGAGAATCATGGTATCCACAAACTGGCTAGGAATACTTATATGACAGTGAATCGTGTGGAAATAACTCGTATTTCAAGTCATGTTTAGAAGGAAATTGGAAAAGCCATTCCTGTTGCCCAATTATAATCTGTAAAGCACTGAACAATTAAAATATAATCACATTTATTTATGTTTACAGTCAGCACTTGTGTATTATACCAAGCAAGGGACACTGTTATGAGTGACCTAGATCTGTAGATGGTTAGCTACCTAGATCTATAGATGATTAGCTTTACTAAGTTGGAGAAGATAGTAGAAAATGAAAAAAGTGGATTCTGAACTTCCATTTCAGTTTACCAGAAGATATTCTTACTATTGATGGTAGAGCTATTTTCTTCACAAGTAGTTATCTTTGTTGCTGTCCTCTTCCCCTAGTAAGATTATATAGAAAACTGAGTCCTTTGATATTTATTGTTTACTATTTTTTCAGTTCTCTATGAATTTTATGCTGTTCTAGTTTATAATCTCATGTAGGATTGTAGATGATCAGTGGATGTTGGCAATTTGATCTCTGGTTCCACTGACTTTTCTAAAACCAATTTGAACATCTGGAAGTTCATGGTTCACATATTGCTAAAGCCTGGCTTGGAGAATTTTAAGCATCACTTTACTAGCATGTGAGATGAGTGCAGTTGTGCGGTAGTTTGAGCATACTTTGGCATTGCCTTTCTTTGGGATTGGAATGAAAACTGACCTTTTCCAGTCCTGTGGCCACTGCTGAGTTTTCCAAATTTGTTGGCATACTGAGTGCAGCACTTTCACAGCATCGTCTTTCAGGATTTGAAATAGCTCAACTGGAATTCCATCACCTCCACTAGCTTTGTTTGTAGTGATGCTTCCTAAGGCCCACTTGACTTCACATTCCAGGATGTCTGGCTCTAGGTGAGTGATCACACCATCGTGATTATCTGAGTTGTGAAGATCTTTTTTGTACAGTTCTTCTGTGTATTCTTGCCACCTCTTCTTAATCAAATTGCCAACATCCACTGGATAATCAAAAAAGCAAGAGAGTTACAGAAAAACATCTATTTCTGCTTTATTGACTATGCCAAAGCCTTTGACTGTGTGGATCACAATAAACTGTGGAAAATTCTGAAAGAGATGGGAATACCAGACCACCTGACCTGCCTCTTGAGAAACCTGTATACAGGTCAGGAAGCAACAGTTAGAACTGGACATGGAACAACACACTGGTTCCAAATAGGAAAAGGAGTACGTCAAGGCTGTATATTGTCACCCTGCTTATTTAACTTATATGCAGATTATATCATGAGAAATGTTGGGCTGGAAGAAGCACAAGCTGAAATCAAGATTGTGGGGAGAAATATCAATAACCTCAGATATGCAGATGACAAAACCCTTATGATAGAAAGTGAAGAAGAACTAAAGGGCCTCTTGATGAAAGTGAAAGAGGATAGTGAAAAAGTTGGCTTAAAGCTCAACATTCAGAAAACTAAAATCATGGCATCCAGTCCCATCACTTCACGGCAAATCAACGGGGAAACAGTGTAAAGAGTGGCTGACTTTATTTTTCTGGACTCCAAAATCACTGCAGATGGTGACTGCAGCCATGAAATTAAAATACTCTTACTCCTTGGAAGGAAAGTTATGACCAACCTAGACAGCATATTAAAAAGCAGAGACATTATTTTGTCAACAAAGGTCTGTCTAAGTCAAGGCTATGGTTTTTCCAGTGGTCATGTATGGATGTGAAAGTTGGACTATAAAGAAAGCTGAGCGCCAAAGAATTGATGCTTTTGAACTGTGGTGTTGAAGAAGACTCTTGAGAGTCCCTTGGACTGCAAGGAGATCCAAGCAGTCCATCCTAAAGGAGATCAGTCCTGGTTGTTCATTGGAAGGACTGATGTTGAAGCTGAAACTCTAATACTTTGACCACCTGATGCGAAGAGCTGACTCATTGGAAAAGACCCTGATGCTGGGAAAGTTTGAGGGAAGAAGGAGAAGGGGACGACAGAGGATAAGATGGTTGGATGGCATCACCAACTCAATGGACATGGGTTTGGGTGGATTCCGGGAGTTGGTGATGGACAGGGAGGCCTGGTGTGCTGCAGTTCATGGGGTCGCAAAGAGTTGGACACAACTGAGCGACTGAACTGAGGATTGTAGTTAGGATCACATAATTTTTAAAAAAATTTTATTGGAGTATAGTTGACTTACAATGTTATATGAGTTTCAGGTGTATAGCAAGTTGTTTCAGTTATACACATTCATATATTTATTCTTTTTCAGATTATTTTCTCATATAAGTCATCACAGAATATTGAGTAGAGTTCCCTGTGCTATACTACTACGGGGCTTCCTGGGTGGCTCAGATGGTAAAGAAACCGCCTGCAAAGCTGGAGACATGTGTTTGATCCCTGGGTTGGGAAGATCCCTGGAGGAGGGTATGGCAACCCACTCCAGTATTCTTACCTGGAGAATCTCTGACAGAGGAGGCTGGCGATGGGGTTGCAAAGAGTCAGACCTGACTGAGTGACTAAGCACAGCACTTCAGCATACTACTATACTACTATATAGTAGTGTGAATATGTTAATCCCAAACTCCTGATTTATCCATCTTCTTCACGCTTGCCCTTTGGTAACCATAATTTTGTTTTCAATCTCTGTAAGTCTATTTTTGTTTTGTAAGTAAGTTCATTTGTATCATTTTTTTAAATAGATTCTACATATGAGTGATATCACGTGGTATTTGTCTTTTTCTGTCTGTGTACTTAGTATGGTAAGTCCATTCATCCCTAGGTCCATCCATGTTGCTGTAGGATCACATAATTTATAATGCTTTTGGCAAAGATTCTGTTCCTTGATTTGTCCAGATAGGTGGTTGGTTCACAGCAGATTAAAACTAATCCTAGGTACTTTCTTCCTTCAAACAATCATCATTTGACAGCAAAAAAATTCTCTTTACAAGCATATAGCCCACTAGGGAATTGTTATTAAAGCATAGTTATAAATATTAATAAATATTTCAAGTCTTTTTGGTTGATTTACTTATCAGGTATGTGCACTTAGAGGCATTAAGTCCAGATTGACATTTCCTCATCAAGGTAATTTCTTGAAGAGATTTAAGTGAATAAAAAAGTCTGTTCTAAACATTTAGAATTCTGACATTAGAATTCTAAAACATTTAGAATTATTACAAGTACATAGAACTGTTAAAAGATTAATATAGAAATAACCAGTTAATATAAAACACAATTTTAAAATATGGTAGTTAGTATGCAGTGAAAGTGAGTAGTGGATAGAAAATTTTGATGAACTAGCTTTTTATGTATTAATTTTTCTAGTCTTAAAAGAGGCTTAAAATTATTTTCCCTGATTATTAATGCTAACATTTAATCATACTTTCTTCTTGTACTTATCTATTCTAAAACAGGATGCAGCTAATTCTTTAAGTCCTGGACCATGGTGATATAACATGAATTTTATGATTTCAGAGGCATGGATTTAATAATAACTTGATAACAATAGTTACTTATCACCTATATTTGTTTTTCAGATTAACTTACAAGTAGTTTAGTGGTAAAATTCTAAGAATGGAAACTGGCCAAAAATAAAATTTGTTTTGAAAGCTTTAATCTCATATGAGGTGATATAATTTTTTTATCAGTGTCACTGATTATTTAAATAAGGATGCCTTAAAGTTTCAATAGTGTTATGTTCCTGCCTTCATAAAGATATTTCATAGCAGCATATTATTTTAACACTTTTATGTAAAGTAGTATATCACCAAACATAAAGAGGGTGCTAACACTTTTATTTACATTTCAGTTGAATTTCTGCACTTTTCCTTCTTTTTTTCCTGGTCTGTGATCCATTTCTGTCTTAATAGGGCAGCTGACAGTTCTTTTCAAGTGTACTTAGAAAGGCAAAAGAGCCCTTTTCATAGTACTTATAAGAGGTCATGCTTCTGTTTTTCAGTTTGAATTTGATACTGCTTCATGAATTGCTGGGTATGAAAGATTAGGAAGTAGGTCCAGTGGTCAAATTTTACCTGCCCACCCGGACTTTGCCCTGAGGTCAAACTCCTGGTACTTGCTGTTCTGAATAGAGGAGTTGATGACAAGTATGAGCTGATACAAGAGGAAAGTTAGAACCATATCAAAGCTGAAGGCAAGAGAATTGGGACTCAATGAGAGACTGTAGCTAAAAGATGGATCATCAGAATTGCCCTCTTCTAAAGAAAAGGAAATAGCTGACCTGTGAGTGAAAAGGCTTTATCATCCTGCCAATCACATGCTTGCTAATGGAAGCCAGTTATCTCAACAACATTTTAAGACCTACTGACCCAGTAGACAGTGTGGAGGATTAGCAGTACTGGTACTGTCTTATGGGAGTATCCTTCCTCACTCAATTTTAAATGTGCTGTTTGAACATGATTTGTCTGTGTATACTTTTTTAGTAAGTAAAGCCTACCATCCTTCTACCCCCAGTTCTGAAATGAAGTCACTAAATGATGACGGACTTTGATAAACTTGTTTGTATCTATTTTCTTTTACGAAGACCATCTCTTTTGTTAAATATAATCTTTCAAATGGATTTCAAAAGAATTTCAAAATATGTAAAATGAAAACCTTAAAAAATTTAAATATTTTATTATAAGATTCTTTATATAATATATAGTATTCAGTAATACATTTTAAAATAACTCATTCTTAATACATAGCAAAACTTCACTAAATGTCACTGAAAAAAGAGGTGTCCCATATAACTGAATTTCCCAGGAAACTAAAGATTAGTGTTTAATCACTAAAACTTTTAAAATGTAGCCAAGTTAGTGAGAAACTTTAAAAATATCTCTCTCACCTTCATAGCTTCTTATTGAGCATAATTCTCACAGTAGACTGAGCATTCATGGCTCACTAATAATCCTAATACCAAATCCTCTTTACTTGGTCCTATTTCACTTTGTGATAAATTAGACTGGCAAGATATTATTGCTGCATCTGACAATATCTTGATAATCCTTCAGATAATAGGGAGAGCTTGAGGTAGGTTAGATGATAATGCAGTTAGATAGGTTTGAAGCTAATAAAACAGTCTCTTCCCCAGAGAATATTGGCTAATGTATCATTATCACCCTCAAGCAGTATGTCCTGAAGTGTCTTTCCAGGAACATTGATTTCTCAGGATGAGAAGAGATTTCTTTAAAAAAGATTCTAAGTCAGCTAAGTTTAGGAAACACTTTATACTCTGATCCCCTCTTAGAGACTTACCATGTGCATTAGAATTGTAAGGACTGAGAAATGGTTTGGTAACCCAACATTACCTAAACTCACAGAATATATCCCTTGCTAATTTGGAGTTGTATTACATGAACATACTTTGGGAAATGCTGCTTTAAGTCAGGATTCTAGCAACACCCTCTCGATGTCTGTCTTTGACAGTTTGGAATGAACATATTTTTTAAGTGATGACTTGGATAAATACATAGAGGAAATATGAATTATATATATAGATTACACAAAGCTAGAAGACTTACCTAAAATGATAGAAGACAGAATCAAAGTGCTCTCTGTAGACTAGAGTGATAAGCCAAAGCCAACAAAGTTACATTTAGCAAGAAAAATGTTGAGTGTTCTATTTAACTTTTTTAAAATTAAATTTTTAAAAATACAGAATGTGGTAAATCTGACTTTTATTATGAAAAAGATCTGGTTGTTTTAGTTAACTTTTAAATGAACCAGCACTGTGCTGGGAATTCTTAGACTGCATTAATGAATGTGTGATATTTGGGTTAGACTATTGTGATTTGAGGCTGTTAAGACTGTGCTTTAAGTATTGCATGATTTGAGAACACATAAGAGAGAATTACAAGGATAATGAGAGATCGGATACCTTGTCATATGAAGAGCCTTTAAAGATGTGATACTAGGGGACTTCCAGCAATCCAGTGGCTAAGACTCTGTGCTTCCACTGCAAGGGCCATACATAGGTTTGATCTCTAATTGGGGGACTAAGATCCCACATGCCGTGTGGCTAAAAGAAAAAAAAAATCTGGGAATATATAGTCTAAACCATTAGAGAGGTATCCTTTTATAGTGAAAATCAAATACGTGGTTCTTATTAGCCTATATTTGAGTCATTTTCTATACCATTTTCTGCTGCCTATTACAGTTCAGCTCAGTTCAATTGCTCAGTTGTGTCTGCCTCTTTTGACCCCATGGACTGCAGCACTCCCAGCTTCCCTGTCCATCACCAACTCCTGGAGCTTGCTCAAACTCATGTCCATCGAGTTGGTGATGCCATCCAACCATCTCATCCTCTGTCATCCCCTTCTCCTCCTGCCTTCAGTCTTTCCCAGCATCAGGGTCTTTGTCAGTGAGTCAGCTCTTCGCATCAGGTAGCCAAAGTATTGGAGCTTCAGCTTCAGCATCAGTCCTTCCAATGAACATTCAGTACTAATTTCTTTTGGGATTGACTGGTTTGATCTTCTTGCAGTCCAAGGACTCTCAAGAGTCTTCTCCAACATCACAGTTCAAAAGCATTAATTCTTTGGCACTCAGCTTTCTTTATGGTCCAACTCTCACATCCATACATGACCATGGAAAAACTATAGCTTTGACTAGACAGACCTTTGTTGGCAAAGTAGTGTCTCTGCTTTTTAATACACTGTCTAGGTTGGTCGTAGCTTTTCTTCCAAGGAGCAATAACCCTGTGCCATAAAAATTACAGTTTTTCTTTTCCTATATAGGATTAGATTCCATTTTCAAGTATTTTATTTCTGGCAAAATAGAGAAAAGAGGAGTGATCATTCCTCTGAACTGTGTGTAGAGAATTTTAGAGAGAATTCGCATTGTGTAAGATATATTTGGAACTCACAGCACTTTTCAGATAAATGTTTTATTGAAATATAACATACATTCAAACAACTCATAGGTGTACTATTACTAATTTTTGACAAAGTGAATACATCTCTGTAACACCCAAATCAAAAAGAACAACTTGACTAGGAAGTACCCCGAAAGAGACCACCAGCCCTCACTGTACTTCTCCCTCTCAAAGGATAATAACTTTAATGATTTCTAACACCACAGATAAATTTTGTCTGATTTTGGACTTTGTGTACATGGAATCAGGACTTCCCCAGTGGCTCAGTTGGTTAAGAATCTGAGTGCAAGGCAGGTTCGATCCCTGGGTGGGAAAGATCCCTTGGAGAAGGAAGTGGCAACCTACTCCAGTATTGCCTGAAAAATCCCATGGACAGAGGAGCCTGATGGCCTACAGGCTATGGGGTTGCAAAGGGTCAGGTACAACTGAGTGTCTAAGCATATAGGCATATCTATATATGTGGAATCATGCACTACTAACTTTTTGGTTCTGTCTTCTTTTGCTCAGTATTATGTTTGTGAAATTTATCCATGTTGTTACATGTAGCTATGGTTCATTCATTCTCTTTGCTGTGTAGTCTACCAGTATATAAATATGCTGTAATTTATATACTGATGGGATATGAATTGATAATAGTTTTACTGTTATAAATTGTGTTAACATGGCATGCTATTGCATGTCTTCTGATGAATGTGCACACATTTTTGTTGAGGTATTTTACCTAGGAGTGGAATTGCTGAGTCAGGGGAATAGGTTTATAATCATTTGTAATAGATACTGTGAAGTAGTTTTCCAAAGCAAGAGTACTACTTCATACTTCAGCCAGCGGTGTAGAAGAGTTCTTTCTGCTCTGTGTCCTTGCTATCACTTGATATTAGTTGTCTTTTCCTTTTCAGGCTTTCTAGTGGGTATTAAATACTTTTACATTGTGGCTTTAATCTGCATTTCCTTGATAACTTATAAAATTGAACTCCTTTTCATTTATCTGTTGTCTATTTGAATATCCTCTTTTGTGAATAACCTTTTCAAGTTTTTGCCATTTATTTTTCAATTTGGAGAAGGCAATGGCACCCCACTCCAGTACTCTTGCCTGGAAAATCCCATGGATGGAGGAACCTGGAAGGCTGCGGTCCAAGGGGTCACTGAGGGTCGGATTGTCTACTTCTTATTGATGTCTAGAAGTTCTTTGTATATTCTGACTATGAGTCCTTTCTCAAGTGTGTGTATTGCAGGTATCTTCTGCTCTGTGAGTTGTCTGTTAACTCTTACTGATGGCTTTTGATAAATAAAAGCTCATAATTTTAATGAAATCCAATTTATCATTTTTTCCTTCAAGATTAATCAGTTCTTTTCATTGTTCAATTTAAGAAGTCTTTACCTACCCCTGAAATTGTAAATGTTTTTTTCTAAAAGTTTTATTGTTTTACCATTCATATTTAGGTTTACAGTGCATCTGGAATTGATTTTTGTGCATGGTATAGAGTGTAAGGTTCAAGATTCATTATGTTCCATATGTTATCCAGTTGACCCAGCACCATTTATTGAAAAGAATTGGCTCTCATAGCAGTTCAATGTAAAATAATTATAAAACACAAGACTTTGAAACATAAATGATATGTATTTGTAATATACAAGTAACATGCTTTCTGTTGTCCCCCAGTTAACTGTATGCTTATAGTTCATGATTCATGCCATTCCTCATTAACAAATTAGTTATAGGGCTGAGGTTTTAAAATAGCAGCCTAACTATATCCCTACCACATCAAAGGTATTTTTAAAAATAAAGCAGTTCTGGAGCAAGTATTCATAACAATACAGGTAACATAAAAGAAAAAAGCAAAGCGATAAGCCCATGAAGGCAAGAATCATGTCTTTTTTGTTCACTACTGTACATCTATTGCTTAACGCTATTCCTGGCACATAGTAAACAATCAGTAAATGTTGAATAAGTGAATGCAAATTATTCAGCTATATTAAAAAATATTTTTGGTGTGTAGGTATTACCAAATATTCCTAATTTGGTATTAGGAATTGGGATACTCCATATAAGTTAATGTTCCCTATAAAAAACATACTTTAAAAGAAATAAAATTTTCTTTACTATTTCAGTTATTTTTTATGGGAATAGTTCTAAAAAATACATGACACATTTCTCTGCCTTTTCATGTAAAAGTGTAAGCATTACAAACATTTCTTGATTTCTCTTGGTCATTTAGGGATAGTAAAAGAAATGTTGTCATTGCTCCAAAACCAACTGTTCTTTTACGGATAAAGAAATATTTTTAGTAGGGGAATTATAGGAATTTAGACAAAGGCAGTATATGCCTTAATTGAGTGATCAACAATGACTAAATATAAACTAGAACTTAAATAAAGCAACATTTATTTGGAACAGTGAGTCATGAAGAAAGTAGATTATAGTCAGTTAATTTTAGGAAATCCTGAATATTGTGTTCCTCTCTTGTAAATTCACAATTTTATTAGCACATTGAAGGCTTTGAGAGTCCTATAGTTAAGGTATATCCCTCCCTCCCACCACCACCATCAGGCTTGTTTGAGTATAAAATACTTAAAAAAAAAAAAAAAAAAGTCTCTGGGGACTGCCCTGGCGATCCCATGGCTAAGACTCCTAGCTCCCAATGCAGAGGACTCACGTTCGATTGCTGTTCAAGGAACTAGATCCCATATGCCACAACTAAGAGTTTGCATGCCAAAACTGAAAGATCCTGCATGCTGCAGCTAATACCATGTGCAGCCAAATAAATAAATAAATGAATTTTTTTTGGTAAGAGAAAGAACAGAAAGTCCAAGTATGAATCCACACAAATATAGTCTTAAAAAAAAATCTCTTACTGTCCTGCAAATCAGTGCTCTATAGCACAGTTTGAAAACACTGAATTACCTGGACTGCTGCAATGCGTTAATCTATGGATTTCTAGAACTATGTTCTGGTTAAAACAGAAGCCTGTGAAAGCAAATAGATAAGCCTTTTAGTAGATAGATGAAATTTAAATATTAAAACACAGATAATACAAAAATGATGAAAAATAGTAGAAAGCTTTCAAAAATAATTTGTTGAACTTCCTTTTTTTAAAAAAAACATTCAGATGATTTTATGAAGGATGGTAATTACTAGAGGATTAATGCTGCTTAGCTTCAGTAAACCAGTCAGTCAGTCATACAGAATAACTTGTTTTTTAAGAAGAATGAAACGGTAATACAGGATTGCTTGTGAAGAATGAAGCGATTTAAGAGGGAAATTAAAATACCAGCTCATATGGAGTTCAGATCCTAACAGTTGTCACATTCCTTAGTGAATCATCAAGGCTATTGTTATTGAGCCACTGTATGCATACTTGGAGAGAAATAAAGAATATATTTGCTACTTTTTTTTCTCCATTAGTAATGCACTGTAAATGAGATGAGAAAATTTTGAAAGAGAGATATTTTGATAAAATAATCAAGTTCTATATTTTGTTTGTTGTGAAGAACATCTCCTGGATTGCCGTTTCCTTCTCCAGGGAATCTTCCCAACCCAGGGATTGAACCCGCATTGCTTGCATCTCCTGCATTGGCAGGCAGATTCTTAACCATGGTGCCACCTGGAAAGCAAATACATTTGAAGTGACTTTTTTCAAGATAATTGTACCTTTCCTTAAGACAGAAAACCGTAATACCTTCCAAATTAAGAATCTTAAAGCCAAAATGTCACAAAGAAAATAGTATTACTACTTAGTGGTACTAATAATGTGGTGAAAAAACTTCTGTGAGTCCTTTAGGAAAAGGACTCACAGAAATTTTTTGCTTGGACAGTTTGTTGGTGTGGGGGTATGTGTCCTCAGTTGTGCTCTGCAACCCCATGGATTGTAGCCACATTAACTTAGCCGTAAGCACCTTAAGATACAAAAAAGAGAAGAGTTAGGGAAACAAAAGCTGCTTTATTCAGTTTGTCTCTTTTACCTATCACCAAGTCCTCCCTGGCAGCAAAGGAGGACTTGTACACCTAAAAAAACTTTTACCTTCCATCACTTCTTTGATCTGACTTAATTTAAAGAATATGTTTTTTAAAAGTCATTTTGTGACCCTGCATATGCATCTTTTATTAATGGTACCCAGGGAAGGTTCTCTGGCTCCCAGAAGAGTCAACGGACATTCTGAATTCTGAATATAAGCCGATTCCTTTTAGTTTTTTTTAAAAATATTATCAATGTCTGGAACTTGACTATCCATATCCTGAGCCAGTGTGACTTCATATGCTTGGAACAGGAGTATAGTACATGCCGTTTTTTAAAGAGGCAGCCCCTAAAACCCCTCTTCCCTTTGCAGATCTATTTTCTTAATTACATATGTCATTAACACACATGCCATTTTCTTTCATGATAAATTCCAAATCTGGACCTCTCAACCTGCATGAGGTAACTCAACAGCCCATTAGCCATGACTATTACTGATTTGACTGATTCTTATATTCTACCACTTTATAGACAGATCTGTTAGGAATGATTTGCAGCTTTTTATTATTGTTTCCTTACGCATTCAACTCCATGAGCAGGAATTGGTTATAACATAGATTGCATTGCATAAAGGTCCTTACATGCCTTAAATCAGGGATTCTAACCTGGGGAATCACAGGTTGGTTTGGATTTATACAAAATCTTTTCTATATGTGCATATTTCTGAGAAGAGGGTCCAGTGTTTTCAGTAGATTCACAAAGGCATCATATGTGACCTAACAGCAGTTATCTCGCCACCACTGCTCCTGGGAAACTGGAAACTGAGCATGCACACACACCTTAAGACGCCTTTGCAACAGGAAGTGTATAAGTAAATTAAACATTGTTAGTGGAATCCTAGAAGCATTTGTAGTAAAAGGCATTATGTATGTATGGATTGTCATTTGTTTATTTACTAATTCATTTATTCAACAAGTGTTTATTGAGTGCCTTCTATAGCCAGCTACTGGGTAAACAATTGAACAGCAGGCAATAAAAGAGCTACACAATCTGAGAGATGAGTTAGCTAGTATCACAGAAGATAAAGTTGAAGATAAAGACTGTTCGATTCAGAAAGGTATCTTGGCTAATAGGATGGAAATTAAGGAGTGTAGAAAGAAAGCCTTTGAAGAATCCAAATGGTGTGCTGAGGAGGACATTATTGTAGAGGAAATCGTCTAATATGATGAATTCCTCCTTCTTTTAATAACTACCGTGTGCTGTTAGGAAACTGTTTCCTGAACTATTTCAATGATTTAGTGAAATCTGTGTGGGAAAATGGTGTATAATTTACTTATGGGAGAGATCTTTTTCATGACATGCTTAATGTTTGTTGCTAAAATTAGTGGATTGTGTGAAACTTGCATTGTAGGGATCATTAGTTCATTGAGTCAGCAGTTACCATCTCTTTGAGTATACTATACTTCATCAGGGTGATGGTAAGACTGGTGTGCCAGCTCTGTATCATGTTAAACTATGAGTGTAGTTCCTTCTAATAATATTGTTTAATAAGGGACGTACCCTGGGAACCCACCTCTCTGTTCTCATTACCACTCTGACCTAATTTCTTCTATCCTTTTCTACATAGTCTGACAATCTCTCTCTAACATGCCCTCAAATCGTTATAAAATTTAGGAAAGAAGGTCAAGTGTACTTCACCAGAGAAAAATAGGAGAAACCTGATAAATATATACTTGTGTTTGACTCAAATTGAACAACTTTGGTTTCTACCTAAAGAAGAAGGCAATGGCACCCCCCTCCAGTACTCTTGCCTGGAAAATCCCATGGATGGAGGAGCCTGGTGGGCTGCAGTCCCTGGGATTGCGAAGAGTCAGACGTAAATGAGTGACTTCACTTTCACTTTTCATTTTCATGCATTAAAGAAGGAAATGGCAACCCACTCCAGTGTTCTTGCCTGGAGAATCCCAGGGACGGCGGAGCCTGGTAGGCTGCCGTCTATGGGGTCGCACAGAGTCGGACACGACTGAAGCGACTTAGCAGCAGCAGCAAAGGGACATGAAGAGCCTTGAAAGTTGTGAAGGAATTGTTAGGCCATAATTCTTGCCTTGGAGACTGGGTGTCTGCCAAGACTTTACTTTGAAATTTCTGTCTTCTGTTACTAATCTTGAGGCATCATAACATACAATTCTTTTGCCACTAGTCCAGTTTATTCTTTTATGATGAGGAAGAAGGCACTTTTAAATAACAATTATTTCCACTATAATTAAACAAATCTTCTTTTGTTTGCATTATATTTGTTACTATATTGTATACACATTCTGCTTGCTTAAACATGCCCCTCTGACTACTTCACAGGAACTTTCTTTAGAAGTTTTAAAGTCTTTGACTTCTTAAAGTATTAATGGGATTTGCCAAAGTTGTAGTATCCAAATGCTTGACTAGATATAGTAGCAGGACAACAAGCTTGTTCACACAGCTCCTCCAGCAAGCATTTTTCCCTTCGACAATCCTAAATTCATTTGAAGTGCCAGAGAATTAAAGGAAGACATTTTGGGGGTTTACTTCTGAATATAACAAGATCAGACATCTCGCAAAGTTTACCTCTAAGGTCCAGATATTAGAAAAGTATGCTGCCCTTTGGGAGAGCTTAGATTAGGAAGGATTAGGCTGTACCTGAATGGCTTTGCCTTTCAGTGTCGTAATTCTGGTGCCTTACAGCTTATGCACTTAACTAGGTATGGAGTTTTATGCTCATACCTTCTTCAGTTATTGATTCAAATTTTAAGCTAATAGATTTTTGTGATATATTTAATTAAGGTTAAAAGTTTGGAGCTGTTTTGTAGTTTTGGAAAGTTGCTCTCTAAATGATTTTTTGAAAGCAAGGGGGAAAAAAATAACATAATAATTACAAAAATAATACATGTTCATGGTTCTTTTTGGTTTTTTAAGTAATTACAAATTTACAAGAAGTTACAAATACAGTTGAGAGAGGTCCTATGTATACTTCACCCAGCTTCCCCAATGGTAATTAATGTTTTGTATAGTTACCTGGAATGGGAAGTCAAGTGGGCCTTAGGAAGCATCGCTACGAACAAAGCTAGTAGAGGTGATGGAATTCCAGTTGAGCTATTTCAAATCCTAAAAGATGATGCTATGAAAGTGCTGCACTCAATATGCCAGCAAATTCGGAAAACTCAGCAGTGGCCACAGGACTGGAAAAGGTCAGTTTTCATTACAATCCCAAAGAAGGGCAATGCCAAAGAATGTTCAAACTACCGCACAATTGCACTCATCTTACACGCTAACAAAGTAATGCTCAAAATTCTCCAAGCCAGGCTTCAACAGTACATGAGCCATGAACTTAAGATGTTCACGCTGGATTTAGAAAAGGCAGAGGAACCAGAGATCAAATTGCCAACATCTGTTGGATCATCAAAATAGCAAGGGAACTCCAGAAAAGCATCTACTTCTGCTTTATTGATTATGCCAAAGCCTTTGACTGTGTAGATCACAACAAACTGTGGAAACTTCTTAAAGAAATGGGAATAGCAAACCACTTTACGTGCTTCCTGAGAATTATGTATGCAGGTCAAGAAGCAACAGTTAGAACTGGACATGGAACAACAGACTGGTTCCAAATTGGGAAAGGAGTACATCAAGGCTGTATATCGTCACCCTGCTTATTTAACTCATGTGCAGAGTACATCATGTGAAATGCCAGGCTAGATCCAGATTGAAGCCCAAGCTGGAATCAAGCTTGCTGGTAGAAATAACAATAACCTCAGATACATAGATGATACCACTCTTACGGCAGAAAGTGAAGAGGAATTAAAGAGCCTCTTGATGAAAGTGAAAGAGGAGAGTGAAAAAGCTGGCTTAAAACTCAACATTCAAAAAACTAAGATGATGGCATCTGGTCCTATCACTTCATGGCAAATAAATGGGGAAACAATGGAAACAGTGACAGACTTTATTTTCTTGGGCTCCAAAATCACTGCAGATGGCGATTGCAGCCATAAAATTAAAAGACGCTTGCTCCTTGGAAGAAAAACTATGACCAACCTAGACAGCATATTAAAAAGCAGAGACACTACTTTGCCAACAAAGGTCCGTCTAGTCCAAGCTGTGGTTTTTTTCAGTAGTCATTAATGGATATGAAAGTTGGACCATAAAGAAAGCTGAGCACCAAAGAATTGATGCTTTTGAGTTGTGGTGTTGGAAAAGACTCTTGAGAGTCCCTTGGACTGTAAGGAGATCAAACCAGTCAATCCTAAAGGAAATCAGTCCTGAATATTCATTGGAAGGACTGATGCTGAAGTTGAAACTCCCAATACTTTGTCCACCTGATGTGAAGAACTGACTCATTGGAAAAGGCCCTGATGCTGGGAAAGATTGAAGGCAGGAGGAGAAGGGACAACAGAAGATAATATGGTTGGATGGCATCACTGACTCGATGGACATGAGTTTGAGCAAGCTCCAGGAGTTGGTGATGGACAGGGAAGCTTGGCGTGCTGCAGTCTATGGGGTTGCAAAGAGTTAGACATGTCTGAGCGACTGAACTGAACTAATAGTTAACTACTGTTATTAAAATCAGAAAATTAACATTACATGCTCCCTGTTTAAAACAAAAAAAATCAAACATGTAGAAATGTATAAAAAGAAGGGCCTCATTTTTTTCCTCCTCGTCAGTCTCTCAGAATCATCGCTGTGTTTCCCTGTAGACCTTTTAAAACGCACATTTAAACACACACACACATGCATCCACTTTGTGCACACATGTAGAATTCTTGGGGGGGAATGGATCATATATGCTATAATTTGCATTTTTCATGCAATACTGTGTTGTTTCATATGGGTAAATATGAATCTGCTTTACTCTTTTTCATTTCTTGTTTGTATAAGTGTGCATTTGGGCAAATATGGAATATTCCTTATCTGTAAGTATTATAGTATGATTAATTTTGATGTACATTGTCAATATGTTACT
This sequence comes from Bos grunniens, assembly GCF_055505025.1. Lineage (NCBI taxonomy): Eukaryota > Metazoa > Chordata > Mammalia > Artiodactyla > Bovidae > Bos > Bos grunniens. The sequence goes on from NC_141190.1 coordinate 14,732,947, forward strand.
TAAGAAGTAAGGCTTTGTCCCCGTGGACTGGGAATTATAAGCCAGTGCATAATGTAAATAGAGATAGTCATAAATTTAAATTTTTAAATCATTGATATTCTTGCTTTTTTTCACTGACAGGGATAGGTTAAAATTTTTAGAATAGTCTGCCATCAATAAAAAAAAGTGATATTCTGGCTCTTAATAAATATTGTACATCCAGTAATATTAGATATAAAATCAGTATTTGATGCTTTCCAAAAGGGAACTTTATCCTTTCTCTCAAAATTAATTCACATTTTTGTCTAAATTCCAATTATTCATTTATAAGAAAAATTATTTTCTCTAATAATTTTTTCTTTTATTAAACAGAAATGTTTCTCTTTTTAATTATCAATTTCTTTGAGTTGTGAGGATAATTTATGAGAAGTTTAAATATTTAAATGCTTTGTCAGAAAGAATAATGTACTATTTGTTTCACATACTAATGAATACTATAACCAGAAACACCATATCCACTGTTACGATCTTTTTGCAGCATAAAACAAAATTTAGGTTTTTTGGGCAACTAGGTTGGCCCTACTATATTTGCTATATCTAATGTGAAATCTTACAGAAGTGTTCTGAGAAACCTTACCAAGCATTTTTTATTGAAAGCAGATAGGTTATACATACAAATAAAAGGAAATCTTGTATAATTAAACCATCCTAAATAAGTTATTTAAGCACTTAATTTATAAATTTAGGGAATTAGATTCTAATCTTTATTTTTTTTTCTTTTTTAATTTTATTTTATTTTTAAACTTTACATAATCGTATTAGTTTTGCCAAATATCAAAATGAATCCATCACAGGTATATAAATTTGAACTAGACAATCTCCCTGAAACTCAGTTTCTCCTTTTATAAAGTATAGAAAAGTCTCCACTTCACTGGAATAAAATGGTCAAGTGAAAGTTATATACAAATATGATGAATGGTCTGAAATAGAGATAAAAATGAACAGGTGATTAATGAACTTTGTGTAAAGACTATCAGAATCTTCTAAGTAATCAATGTGTAAAGAAGTCCCGAGAGTCAGGCTGTGTTTGTGCAAATCTTTTTTAGTGGCCTAATTAGAAGCTTTTACTTGTGTGTAAATTTCTCTGCTTTTCTTTTGTGGCTATGTTTTTTTCAGAGAAAAAACACAGTCCTTAAACTTTTGCTTCTCAAAGTGTTCTAGGAAATGTAATTTAGTTCAGTTAACCAGCTTTTGTAGAGTACCCTAAAAGAGAATTCGGAGAAGGCAATGGCAACCTGCTCCATTACTCTTGCCTGGAGAATCCCACGGACGGAGGAGCCTGGTAGGCTATAGTCCATGGGGTCGCTAAGGGTTGGACACGACTGAGCGACTTCACTTTCACTTTTCACTTTCATGCATTGGAGAAGGAAATGGCAACCCACTCCAGTATTCTTGCCTGGAGAATCCCAGGGACGGGGGAGCCTGGTGGGCTGCTGTCTATGGGGTCGCACAGAGTCAGACATGACTGACGCGACTTAGCAGCAAAAGAGAATTAAGAGATATTATGCTGCCCTTGAAAGTCTCGTAATTTGGTTGGAAAGTGAGAACAGACATAACCCCCAGATTAGGTATATGTATATATTCTAAACTTCAGGAAGTTCTCAGTTGCCTATAGAGCCATCCATCCTCAAATTTAGATGGCTCAGGGAACTCAACACTGCTAACATTAAGCTAGCACTTGGAAGGAATGCATTCCACTCATATATTTATAAAACCAAATATTAAAATAAATTTAGGTTAGTGTCTTTTAAGTCAGTAGTGACTTAAGAGCCAAATGTATAATACAGTCATGATGAAAATTTTTGCTAATATATATGGAAAGGATGTGATTTGCTGAAGGGATTAATTGATTTGAGAATTAATCATTATAGCATTTTTGCCTGAACTTCCTTCTTAGGTATACATTACAATGCTTAGTTCTTAATGTTAAGTGATAGTTTAATCCCTAAAGTGTTTTACAATTTATAGTTCTTTTTCTTTGACTCTTTTCTGTTTTCTTAAATGTCAGATCATCTTCTAATTACCTTCAGTCTGTGAGTCAGTAATTTTCATGGTCTGCTCTTCAGAGTCCTGAGACATCCACATTCAGAGGCCTCTCTACCCTTTAAAAACCTCATGGCAGCCTTCTCCGTTTCTTCCTGAGTCTTGGTCATTATCATTTCTGGCACTTCCCAGGCATGCATCTTTCTTTCTAGAAGATTAAATATTTGATTGCTCAATAAAGTTTCTCCCTACTCGTTCTGCTTTCTTTATCCACTCCTTCCTACCTCCCAACCTGTTTCCTGTCTCATTCCCTGTTGTTTTGTTTACTCTGTACCTTCCTGCTTCTTCTAGCCCTTTCTTTATACCTTCATTCCAATGTAAACAGCCCTACGGCTTTTATTCTGGGGCAGAATGTTTTCTCTGCTACCTAATTATGGAATTCTAAGGGGAATGCTACAGAGAAGGCAATGGCACCCCACTCCAGTACTCTTGCCTGGAAAATCCCATGGACGGAGGACCCTGGTGGGCCACAGTCCATGGGGTCGCTAAGAGTCGGACACGACTGAGCGACTCAGTTTCACTTTTCACTTTCATGCATTGGAGAAGGAAATGGCAACCCACTCCAGTGTTCTTGCCTGGAGAATCCCAGGGACGGGGGAGCCTGGTGGGCTGCCGTCTATGGGGTTGCACAGAGTCGGACACGACTGAAGCGACTTAGCAGCAGTAGCAGCAGTAGCAGCAAGGGGAATGCTAACCCTGTAGTAGTTCACTAGTGGTAGCCACGTATTCTTCCACAAGCTGCACAGTGTGGAAGAAATTGATGTTCTCCTAGGTCCTCATCTCTATTCATAGATTCATTGTTCTTCCAGTCTTGAGTGAAAGCTCCAGCCTCTTATACCTCCATCTTTCCTTACCGTCACTGTCCATCTCTCCCTGTTGCTTTTGCAGTCACAGTTTATCTGTATTTGCACTCATCTTCCTTTCCTTCCTTTAGAATCAGATGATAGGTAGCCATTTTATTCAAGGCTCTCTTGTCTTCCTTTTTTATGGGACTTTGTTTCATTACTCCTGAACCTTTCCTCTGCTTTATCCTTTTCCGAACTACCTTAGCCTAAAAACATGTTCAGATCTTTCCTATCTGAGAGGAGGAAAGAAAGAGAATCTTGTTTGGCTTTCCCAGGGGCATGCGGGATCTCCCCTGACTAGGGATGAAACTCATGCCCCCTGCTTTGGGAGCATGGAGTCGTAACCACTGCACTGCTAGGGGAATCTGACAGTATCTTCTCTAGTCTCCTTCTGGCTATTTCTGATCCCTTTTTTCTCTCCTTTGCACCCAGATTCCTTAAGAGAATGAGTTAGAAGCATTTATATCCTTATTTCCTCATTTCTCATTGATTCTTCAATCCTACCTGCTCTGCTACACTGCTAACTAAAACAGTATTCACCAGGGAAGGCCAGTGGACATTTTTAGCCCTTGTCTTACTGGTTCTTCCTACTGCATTTGATAATGTTGATCATATCCTCTCCAATTTTCTCTTCTTCAAAGACTGTACTCTCTTAACATTGTTTTTCTGTCTCTTGTGGCTTTCTTTTCAACTACTCCCTGATTGTTGGTGTCTCTGAGGTTTTGTTCTTAGGACACCTCCCAGTATACACTTTACCTGGGTGAACACATCCATTTTCATCTTATCTCTGACAGAAATGCTATATCCAGTTGCTCGGTAGTCATTTCCACTGAGATGTGTGTCTTACATCTTGTGTGACTAAAGCTCTCAACACATCATCTTCCCTCATTCTGGATCACATCTTCTTTCCATTTTCTCTGTTTTGATTGATGGCACCACTCTGCTGTATCCCACACCTAGTCATTCATCATGCCCTGGGGATTTTTCCTCCTAAATATTTCTCAAACCCATCCTCTTCTTTGCATCCTAACTACCTGCCTACTACCTATCCATCATCTTCTCTCCATCCCATGGGTAAAATCTTTCAGTGGCTGCCCAGAGTTCCTAAACAAGACATACATGTCTTTTTATGACCTAGCCCTTGTCCCCGTCTCCAGTCTATCTTGTGCTACCTACTTCCTTACTTGTATTTCAGTTCAGCAACACTATAAAGTGCATTATATTCCCCATAAGCAAAACTATTTCTTATCTTTGTACCTTTTTTCATGCTGTCCCATCTATTTGAAAAAACCACCACTCTTCCTTTGATTAACTCCTTTATTAAACCCAGTTTGGGGACCATCTAAGATAATTTCTTGGGTTTGCATTTCACTCTCCTAAGCAAGAGAAGGCTCTAATAATAATAACCTACACATAACTCTATCAGTGTAATTCACATGTTCATAATTATGTTTATATTATATCTTCCATTACACTTAGGAACTCCTTGAATCCAAACACTGGATCATCATCTTTAATTGCTAGTGTCAAATAGAGTACGTGTCATGTATAAACACAGTCCCTTCATTTTATGAAAGAGGAAGTTGAGATCCAGAGTTTATTACTACCTTAAATGATTAGTTCAAAATGAAAGCTGATTAAAAAAAAACTTAATTGGAAGAGAATTTAATAAGGTATAGATATAAATGCTCTGTTGGTGTCAAAAGAAAAAGCATTACAAAAAAAATTTTTTGACCACACTGTGAGACATGTAGGATCTTAGTTTCCCAACTCGGGATTGAATTCCCATACCCCTTGCAGTGGAAGCTCAGAGTCTTAACCACTGGACTGCCAGGGAAATCCCAAAACAGCACTTCTTATCCAAGTGAAATCAAATAAACCAAGTCATATCCATAGAGTATTGATTATGTGAGACATTGGAGGAGCTTGAGTTTTCCAAACCAAATGGTACCTGATTTCTAACATCCTACAGCACTAAAACCTAATGTCAGATATTTTTTAATTATTGTGGGGGGGGGGAATGCTGATTCTTTTTAAGTTGTAGTGTTTGTTGAATCATTCTTTAAAATCATTGACTGTTCTCTTAATTAACCCAGCTTCTGCTTAAGAATTAAATTCCTTTTTAAAAAGAATACTTATTTTCAACTTCTCTGTAAATACTTAAAGAATGCTTCCAACTTTCTTACCTGTTTGTTAACCCTCTTTCCCCTTCTTTGTCTTCCTAATTATCAGCAAACTTTTACCTCCTCAACTATGTTGAGGGCACTGGGCCAGGCGCCGTGTTTTACGTATTACAAAGAAGAGATGCTATGGCTCGAACTTTTTCCGATGGCCTAGTGTAAAGATGTTTATGCAGAGTGTCAGTGGAAACACAATTATCTTAACAGGATGACACAGCCTATTTTGCTTAGAAATGTCCTAATTTCCTGTTTAGGTTATCCAGAGGTCAGGTAGGGATTTCTTTTTGCACTCCCTTAGTGCAGATTCACATCCTGCAAGCCTTGTGGGACTTAGATCACAAGCCCTTTAATTCCACTGGCTGCATTTATCTCCCCAAGAAAGTCCCTCTGTTGTTTTTATTTAGTTTCTCCTTTTGTATTTTACTGCTAAAACCTGTAGTGAAAGTGATGCCAATAGCTGTTTACCCATAGCTGCTTCTTAACTAAGGGGCATCTTGAAGTTTGCATTGTTGCCCCTTTGAAGTTCACATCACAGTGCTGTTACTGTTACCCTGTCCAGAGAGTTAACCAGTTACCTAGGTGGGCTGCCATCTATGGGGTCGCCCAGAGTCAGACACGACTGAAGTGACTTAGCAGCAGCAGCAGAGAGTTACCAGAGAGCTGTAACTAATTAAGCACTCAGCCATCGCCAGTCTCAAAGTAAACTATGGAACCTTCTACACACCTACTACCTTCGTGAATTAGCTTCTGCATGTAGTTTCGTAACTGCCCCCCCCCCGCCTTTTTTTTCATATTTAGTTATGCCTTGGGGCTATGGAAAAACCAAATTTATCTGTGAAAACAGACTAAGCAGCAAGTGTTCTGACGCGTTTATTGAGCAAATTATTATACCTGACAAAAGGTAATTACGTACAGTTAGGTCTGGATAATTGTTTAGTCCCCAAGTCATGTCCCACTCTTTGCGACCCCATGGACTGCAGCACGCCAGGCTTCCCTGTCCTTCACCATCTCCCGGAGTTTGCTCAAAGTCATGTCCATCGAGTCAGTGATGCATCTCATCCTTTTGTCACCCCTTTCTCCTGCCCTCAACTTTCCCAGCATCAGGGTCTTTTCCAGTGAGTCGCCTCTTTGCATCAGGGAGCCAGAGTATTGGAGCTTCAGCTTCAGCATCAGTGCTTCCAGTGAATATTGAGGGTTAATTTCCTTTAGAATGGACTGGTTGGATCTGCTTGCTATCCAAGGGACCCTCAAGAGTCTTCTCCAGCACCACAGTTCAAGAGCATCAATTCTTTGGTACTCAGCCTTTTTTATGGTCCAACTCTTATATCCGTACAAATCGAACCTGGGTCTCCTACATTGATGGCAGCTTTTTTTTTTTTTTTTTTTTACTGTCTGAGCCTTCTGGGAAGCCCCTGGATAATTCCAGTTCTAGTTCAGTTGCTCAGTCGTGTCCAACTCCTTGCGACCCCATGAATTGCAGCACCCAGGCATCCCTGTCCATCACCAACTCCCGGAGTTCACTCAAACTCAGGTCCTTCGAGTCCGTGATGCCATCCAGCCATCTCATCCTCTGTTGTCCCCTTTTCCTCCTTCCCCCAATCCCTCTCAGTGTTGCAGGAACGGGGACCCTTTCCAGAGCCCGAAACAGGGCTCTTATCTAACATTCGGAAATGAATTGTCCGAGGAGACACATCTGCTGACAAAGTAAGAGATTTTATTGGGAAAGGGCACCCGGGTGGAGAGCAGTAGGGTAAGAGAACCCAGGAGAACAGCTCTGCTGCGTGGCTTGCAGTCTCGGGTTTTATGCTGATGGGATTAGTTTCTGGGTTGTCTTTGGCCAGTCACTCTAATTCAGAGTCTTTCCTGGTGGCACGCGCATCGCTCAGCCAAGATGGATGCTAGCGAGAGGAATTCTGGGAAGTGGACGGACACGCGATATCTCCTTTTGACCTTTCCTGAACTCTTCCGGTTGGTGGTGGCTAATTAGTTCCATATTCCTTCTCAGGATCTCCTGTCATAAAACAACTCATGCAAATGGTTACATGGTGCCTGGCCAGGGTAGGCAGTATCAATCAATGTGCATTCCCTAACACCAGAATCAGTGTCTTTTCCAATGAGTCAACTCTTCGCATGAGGTGGCCAAAGTACTGGAGTTTCAGCTTTAGCATCATTCCTTCCAATGAACACCCAGGACCGATCTCCTTTAGAATGGACTGGTTGGATCTCCCTGCAGTCCAAGGGACTCTCAAGAGTCTTCTCCAACACCACAGTTCAAAAGCATCAATTCTTTGGCGCTTAGCTTTCTTCACAGTCCAACTCTCACATCCATACATGACCACTGGAAAAACCATAGCCTTGACTAGAGGGACATTTGTTGGCAAAGTAATGTTTCTGCTTTTCAATATGCTGCCTAGGTTGGTCATAACTTTCCTTCCAAGGAGTAAGTGTCTTTTAATTTCATGGCTGCAATCACCATCTACAGTAATTTTGGAGCCCAGACTTTTATTTTTAAAGTCTGACACTCTTTCCACTGTTTCCCCATCTATTTCCCATGAAGTGATGGGACCAGATGCCATGATCTTCGTTTTCTGAATGTTGAGCTTTAAGCCAACTTTTTCACTCTCCTCTTTCACCTTCATCAAGAGGCTTTTTAGTTCCTCTTCACTTTCTGCCATAAGGATGGTGTCATCTGCATATCTGAGGTTATTGATATTTCTCCCCACAATCTTGATTCCAGCTTGTGCTTCTTCCAGCCCAGCGTTTCTCATGATGTACTCTGCATATGAGTTAAATAAACAGGGTGACAATATACAACCTTGACGTACTCCTTTTCCTATTTGGAACCAGTCTGTTGTTCCATGTCCAGTTCTAACTGTTGCTTCCTGACTTGCATACAGATTTCTCAAGATGCAGGTCAGGTGGTCTGGTATTTCCATCTCTTTCAGAATTTTCCACAGTTTATTGTGATCCACACAGTCAAAGGCTTTGGCATAGTCAATAAAGCAGAAATAGATGTTTTTCTGGAACTCTCTTGCTTTTTCGATGATCCAGCGGATGTTGGCAATTTGATCTCTGGTTCCTCTGCCTTTTCTAAAACCAGCTTGAACATCTGGAAGTTCACGATTCATGTATTGCTGAAGCCTGGCTTGGAGAATTTTGAGCATTACTTTACTAGCGTGTGAGATGAGTGCAATTGTATGGCAGTTTGAGCATTCCTTGGCATTGCCTTTCTTTGGGATTGGAATGAAAACTGACCTTTTCCAGTCCTGTGGCCACTGCTGAGTTTTCCAAATTTGCTGGCATATTGAGTGCAGCACTTTCACAGCATCATCTTTCAGGATTTGAAATAGCTCAACTGGAATTCCATCACCTCCACTAGCTTTGTTTGTAATGATGCTTTCTAAGGCCGATTTGACTTCACATTCCAGGATGTCTGGCTCTAGGTGAGAGATCATACCATCATGATTATCTGGGTCGTGAAGATCTTTTTTGTACAGTTCTTCTGTGTATTCTTGTCACCTCTTCTTAAGATCTTCTGCTTCTGTTAGGTCTATACCATTTTTCTCCTTTATCGAGCCCAGCTTTGCATGAAATTTTCTTTTGGTATCTCTAATTTTCTTGAAGAGATCTCTAGTCTTTCCATTCTGTTGTTTTCCTCTATTTCTTTGCATTGATCACTGAGGAAGGCTTTCTTATCTCTCCTTGATATTGTTTGGAACTCTGCATTCAGATGCTTATGTCTTTCCTTTTCTCCTTTGCTTTTTGCTTCTCTTCTTTTCACAGCTATTTGTAAGGCCTCCTCAGACAGCCATTTTGCTTTTTTGCATTTCTTTTTCTTGGGGATGGTCTTGATCCCTGTCTCCTGTACAATGTCACGAACCTCATTCCATAGTTCATCAGGTACTCTATCAGATCTAGTCCCTTAAATCTATTTCTCACTTCCACTGTATAATCATAAGGGATTTGATTTAGGTCATACCTGAATGCTCTAGTGGTTTTCCCCACTGTCTTCAATTTAAGTCTGAATTTGGCAATAAGGAGTTCATGATCTGAGCCACAGTCAGCTCCCGGTCTTGTTTTTGCTGACTGTATAGAGCTTCTCCATCTTTGGCTGCAAAGAATATAATCAGTTTGATTTTGGTGTTGACCATCTGGTGATGTCCATGTGTAGAGTCTTCTCTTGTGTTGTTGAAAGAGGGTGTTTGCTATGACCAGTGCGTTCTCTTGGCAAAAATTAGCCTTTACCCTGCTTCATTCCATACTCCAAGGGCAAATTTGCCTGTTACTCCAGGTGTTTCTTGACTTCCTATTTTTGTATTCCAGTCCCCTATAATGAAAAGAATATCTTTTTTGGGTGTTAGTTCTAAAAGGTCTTGTGGGTCTAAATAGAACCGTTCAACTTCAGCTTCTTCAGCATTACTGGTTGGGGCATAGACTTGAATTACCATGATATTGAATGGTTTGCCTTGGAAACAAACATTGATCATTTTGTCATTTTTGAGATTGCATTCAAGTACTGCATTTCAGACTCTTTTGTTGACCATTGATGGCCACTCCATTTCTTCTAAGGGATTCCTGCACACAGTAGTAGATATAATGGTCATCTGAATTAAATTCACCCATTCCAGTCCATTTTAGTTCGCTGATTCCTAGAATGTCAACGTTCACTCTTGCCATCTCCTGTTTGACCACTTCCAATTTGCCTTGATTCATGGACCTAACATTCCAGATTCCTGTGCAATATTGCTCTTTACAGCATCGGACCTTGTTTCTATCACCAGTCACATCCACAACTGGGCATTGTTTTTGCTTTGGCCCCATCCCTTCATTCTTTCTGGAGTTATTTCTCCACTGATCTCCAGTAGCGTATGGGGCACCTACTGACTTGGGGAGTTCATCTTTCAGTGTCCTATCATTTTGCCTGTTCATACTGTTCATGGGGGCCTGGATAATTAGAGGTTAATAAATTATTTAACATAAGTAAGTGCCTTTTAGATTTAGAGGAACAAAAAATACATATATTTTTAAGTTGAGTAAAAGTTACAAAATCTAATATAAGATTTGAAAGAAAAAAATGAATGACAATGCAAGCCCTGTTAAATATTTCATAGAAATATTCACCAAGATATTATAGTATTGTCTTTAATATAGACTGCAAAGGTCCTTATTTTCCTTATTCCATCATACTAAGTACAGTAGACTAGCTAACTCTGTATTCTTTGGGAATCTAAGGCAAATGGGCAAAGGGTCTGCATTTATTAATATATTCTAGGACATAAAACAGAGACCTTTATCTCTAGAAAGCTGAACAAATGAGACATGCATCTGAAATTCACTTCCCCACCTCCCCAAAAATTTCTTGCAAGGACCAGAACTGGGGTATTTGCTTTGTCAGTTCCTGCTAAGTTATTACCATAGAAACTCTCCCCCTTTTCCTCCTGAGGCAGTTAGTATATAATGGTCATGTTGTGCTTCATTTGTCTCAAATGGCCTGAGTTCCATTTCAAAGAATAGAATGATAATATGTATTGGGGCCTGAAGTATTTAGTTTTAATTTTAGTTTAGCTTTGTGTTTTCAAAAGCTAAAAGTCACTGTTTATAACTAGTGACAAGTTATAAATAATATATATTATTTGACTTGCTAAAATTTTATAGTAAAACATATGTCACTAATTACTTTTAAGACTAAATTAACCCAGCTATTTGTGCCTCCAAGTTTTCATTTGCATTATTTTAAAACACAACCATGGGGAGGAGAGGAGAGGAGTAGCCACTTAGACTCTTACAAACTTTAAAAATGGTTATCCTCTCCCTCTTGTTCTTCTTAATAAGTGTACTCTACAGGAGTACTTAAAGAAATCCCAGCCCAGTCTAGCTTCTCTCATTTGAGCAACTACTATATCCTGGAGTAAAGACACATTGGCATACAATTCTTCTTCATTGGCTGATCCATATTGTTTTCCTTTGTTGTTTGAGTTCTTCCAAAGTCAGTTCATATTAGCAGATCATGTTTCTTCAGAGCTGCAATGACAGAATGACTTATCATAGAGAACTAAAAGTTTAGGGAACACCTCACATCATGAGTTTCAAGGTTTGATTTCTTTAGTATTGGAAGTCTGAGCTTCATTGGTAAAGTCATTACATAACTCCCTGTTATATAAGTGTGGCATGTGATGTAATGAATCCGGATAGAAAATTAAAGGTATGACCCAGGAATGTTTATTTAGCATGTTTGATTGTGGCATCACTGATTACAAAAGGTAATCTCAGGAGTAGAACTTTGGTTATGAAATATTTTACTATATTCTATAGCACAAATTAAATCAAAGAGACTAAGTATCTGGCTTTCAGAATAATATAAGGCATTACTAAAAATTCAGAGTTGTCTTGATTGTAAATAGTAAAGTAAATAATAACATAGCTATCTTATTAGTATATATGATGTGGGCTCTGCATAGACATAAACTCTGTGTCAAAAGGTAACATTTGCTTGGTTCCTGCTATATACTATGTACTGGGCCAAAGGTGAAGGTACAGATGTTAAGCAAAACAAGTCACCAGCTTTGAGGCACTTACAAAGTACATTAATAGGAAGGAGAAAAGGCTTCACTACTGCCATATAAGAAAAAGTCGGGCTGAGTTAGCCATGCATCATTCAGACTACAGAAGGAATTATTGATATTTGATTCTTTCGTGGGGAGACGGACATAGTAACTGTGATATCAGCATAGTGTGAAAAACAGTGTGATAGAGATTTTGTGAAGGGGAATGTGAGGACACACGAGAGAGAACAGCTAACCCACGGTGGTCTGGGAAGGCTTCCTGAGAGAAGTGAATCCAGACCTAAATTGTACGGAATAAGTGAGAGTTCCCTGGGTGAAGAAAGAGGAGAAAGGGACTCAGAAGAAAATGACAATTTCGTGGGGGATCATCATGGTTAAAAAAACTCTTGAGTAGTTCCTTGTTTAGGTGCTTGAATTTCCAAGGCAGGAGAGGAAGCCAAAAGATCACTTTGCATGTCATGTTAAGGAACTGGAACTTTATCTTGTAGGAGCTGGGAAGTCATTGAAAGTTTTAGGCAAGTGAATGACATGATCAGATACGTATTTTAGCTGCTTCTGTCTGGCAGCAGTGTGGAGGTTGATGGATCCTGGGGAGCAGGCAGAGGGAATAGGCAAGACCAAAGGCCCCAGGGGACAGAATCTGATATCTAAATCTAGGACAGAAGTAATAGCAGTGGTGGAAAGTAGATAGCAAGTGAATTCAAGAAATATTTAGGAAAAAAATATTTAAGACATTAAATTGACATAATTTGGCAATAAATAAGGAGCAGAAGTTGTGAGAGAGAAGATTCAAAGCAGAGTGAATCCAGATTTCTGGTTTGGGTAATTAGGTTAAGTGCTAGCACTCAGTGTGTGACTCACCCCACAACATGAGGCAACTGAGCAAGGTACTCGTGAAGAAAAACAAGCCGCATATACATGTGAAGGTGGCATACAAAGCAAAACCACACTCAGCTACTTGAGCAAAATATCTGAAATGTTCTTTTCTATTTGGCTAGTTACTAGGTTTTTTGTATTTTAGAAGTAGAAGATAAAAAAGTTATTTGGGGGGAGGGGGCTGTGCCTCATGTCATGCAAGATCCTAGTTCCCCAACCAGGGATAGAACTCACGCTCCCTGCAGTGGAAGCGCAAAGTCTTAACTACTGGACTGCCAGGAAAGTCCAAAAAAATTCTTCGTAATAATTTACTAATACCTGTCTGGATTCATACAGAACTTTTTAGGAAACTTCAGTTAAACATCTTTTGTTATGTGAGTTTAAATATATAATATAAATATTTTAAACCCCAATTGCCAAAAGAATTATTTAAAACTCAACTATGTAAGGTGCTAATATTCTTACATTACTAAACGGAAAGTCAAAAGATCCTCTTAAAAGTTTCTGTAACCAATTCTACTCCCAGATATATACCCGAGTAAAATGCATGTCCACCAAAAAACGTGTTCATAGCAGTATTATTCATAATAGCCCCTGAATGGGAACAACCCAAATGTTCAGTAACTGATAAATGGATAAGCAAACGTGGTATATCCATATAACAGAATGTTATTTTGCAGTAAAGAGGAATGAATTACTGATACCTGCTACAACATGGATAAACCTTAAAATATTATGTTAAGTAAAAGAAACTGGACACACAAAAAACATGTTATGTGACTCCACTTTGGAGACTGATTGCTAATGGGTATGGGGTAATAAAAGTGTTCTCAAATCTATTGACATGGTTGGAGAATTCCGTGAATGTACATAAGACCACTGATTTGTATACTTTAAAAGGAATAAATTGGACCATATATGAAATACATCTCCAAACTGTTAAAAAAAATTAAGGTGATGCAAGAGGAAATAGTTTAATTATATTAAAATTATAAAAGCAAAAATAGAGAAAAATTATTATAACTATCAAAAATAGGAAGGTAGTATAAGTAAGATAAATCCTCATATATGCTAACTATATGATGATAAATAAAAACAAGAAAAATAAGTATATTTAGAAATATTGAGGTAATCACCAGTATTAGAAGGAGTTAACATGACTGCGTCTGAGAATGGAAAGTGTAGGATAGTGGACTGTTGGTTTTATGATGTGCCCCATTTGATTATTAACCATGTATTACTTGATAAAATTAATCTTAATAAAGAAATAGACCACATAAAATCAAACACATATATGTATCTGCATGGTCTTTTAGCCATGGTAGTGACCAAGAAATTCAAGATAAAGTAAATACAGATGTGTATAAATCTGATGATGTAAATTCCTTTTGCCTCTTTTTTCCCCAAATTCCAAACCAACCTAGTAGTTATCTAGGACTACTACTTGGCTTATCATCAGAAATACTTTAGGAGCATTCTGCTTCTGCTGTGTGCAGTTCACTGGAGTTAAGTGACTTGAAGAGAAGAATGCCTTTAAGCCACAATGTGCTGAGACCTTGCTCCTGATCCTCACGTAGTTAGGAGTGGAAAGGCTGGCTGAGAGTGGATTTGGCAGATGGACTATTTGAAGAGGGCAGGCACGGGTTAGGGGTCAGGTGTATCAGAGAGTCAAAAGGCAGCACAAGGGCAGTGAACACCTGGAGGCAAAAAAATGAAGTGGATAGAAGCTCAACACTGCTTCTTTAGTTTTTGCCCAAGCCCCTTCTATCTGCTACTGAAAATTCTTTTCTGTGCGGCATGTGGAATTTTCCAAACGTGTTTTCAGATAGCTGGAAAGGGGTAAAAGCCAAGTGCTTTAAAAAGCATATGGAGCTCATCATTTGATTTCAACATCTATTTAGAAAAAGTACTTGTATTCCCCCTCCCCAATTGTGGCCAATTTAATAAGACCCATTTTTCTTGAATCCCCAGTGCCTAATTACTCATATTTCTTCCTTAAAGCTACATTCTGGTTTAGGATTTTTGTTGTCGTTTAAGTCTCTGAAGCACTCTAGGAACCCTTGCTCTGGCTTTGTTTTTTTGGAAGCAAAGGAAAAATGATCTCCTGGTTTACTTTTGGAATCTGCAAAGCAACTTTGAGGTCCCAGGTGGATTTAGTGTTTGGAAAGGGGAATTTGGGGGACTAGGGTTGACCCTGAGCCCCCAGATCACTGTTCACATTTACAAAAGCAAACCTGGTGTCCCCAATTGCTTTTCTCTTGAGGTTGGCTTAACTTTATTTATCTTCTGCCTTGGGTCACTGCCCCTGAGGTGCTTCAAAAGCAAAACCCAAAGACCCAAAACAAAGAAAGCTAAACCAGATTCAAGGAAAAAATGACCTAGCACTCTGGGTTCACTTTTACAAAGGCAAAAAGTCACTTCAAGAGTTCCATAGAATGGTTTTAAGTCGGCCTAGATTCATTGTGTCCTTTGCACAAAGTGATCTCAACAGGTCTGAGACCCCAGGTTTCTTGGGTGTAGATTTGGAGTGCAGTTTAGGATGGGAAACTGTCAGCAGGCTAAATGCTTTGACACAGACTAACTCTTCAGTGATTCTGAAGTGATTCTCAACTATTTTGAGCATATAAATGGACCACCCATGGAACCATTTCTTTTCTTAAGCCGAATCTTTTTGTTTGCTGGACATACGTAGGAATCACTGAGGAAGTGAAATGTACAACTCACTTTAAAAAGTTGGCATAAATCCACCTTATATTATCAGATTACTTATGAAGGGCATTTTTAAATCCTTGGTAAAAAAAAAAAAGTTAGGTTACTAATTTTAGGTAATCTTATAAATCATGATGAAATAGAACTGAAACACGTGATTTTGCTATTCATTTTTGTATGATCCATACTTTGCTTACTTCCCCAAAGGATTTAAGATGGAATTACTTTACTTGACTATTGGAACAAACCCATTTTTAGAACCTAATACCAATTTTTGTTATAATATGCCTGAGTTTATCCTTTAATAAGTAATTGTAAAACTCCTTGCAGATAATCTAGAGGAGATTTTTGTTTTTGTTCATGTTTGATCTACATCTTTGAATTTCAGTTATATGTGTTAACTAATAAATGCACCTGTTGAGAGCATGTCTCACAGTTTATTTACAAGACTGAGGGAGATTTTTTGTGATTAATAACAGATGTATTATTTGTGTACTGCCATCTGAAGGAAGCAAAACTTGAGACAGAGAAGTGAAGTTTTCCTTAAGGATAGAGTACATCCTGTGAAAGCACAACGAATGTGAGAGGCATTCCCAAAGCAGTGACTGTGTGGAGTGAAGAAGTTGGTGGCACCACTCCAGTTTCCTCATCCCTTCCTGTCACACTTTGGCTCCAGAGCATCATGTTTTTAAACCATCCCAGAAACCTGGGATCCTGCTTCTTGGTCAAAATAGGCACAGGTAGCAGCTTGCAGAAATGGACTCAGTCCATGAGCCTGGCCCGGCATAGTGTTACGTAGGACCCAAGAATAATGCCCTGGTTTTGTGTTACATCTTTCATCTCAAAAGAACTGTACTTTAAAAAGTGAAAAAGGACCTTATAATTGTTATGGATGGAGGGACACCCGTAGTCCATTCAGAAAAAGCAGTGCTTTTTTCTCAAAGTTCATTTACCTGAATTAACATTAGACCCAGTGCCTTCTAATGAGGAAATCTATCCTCTGTATCAAGCCCCTGATGTCAAGAGCCGACTCATTGGAAAAGACCCTGATGCTGGCAAAGATTGAAGGCAGGAGGAGAAGGGGACGACAGAGGATGAGATGGTTGGATGGCATCACTGACTCAGTGGACTTGAGTTTGAGCAAGCTCTGGGAGATGGTGGACAGGGAAACCTGCTTACTGCAGTCCATAGGGTAGCAGAGTCAGACACAACTTAGTGACTGAACAACAACAGATGGGCAATTAGGTTAAATTTTGTGGTTTCTGTAATTTCTAAAGAAATTTATAGAGATAAGAACTTTGCATATGAGTATCCGACCTTGTGAGAAAAGAGCATATCTAGGAAAGTCTGTTTTTGTGCTGTAGAAGAACCACTTCTGTACTCACAGTTGGAGTTGGTGTAGGTTTTAAATTCATTAAATGGGCTCCTCCTTTCTCACCTGGGGGTAGATCAGCTCTTATTTTAAGGCCTTTTCCTCTTCCAAATCCCAAAGGTCATGTTGCTGCTGCTTTTCGGAAAGAAAGGGAATTTGCAGCCAGTACATTAAGTGGTTACTTTCTGCTGACTGTGCGCATGCCCACACACACTTGAGCAAACACAAATGCATACCTGAAAGAGGACTCCTTCAAAATGAGGCTTTTAACAACTGTGTGAGGGGAATTCATTATTGGAATTTATTGGGGGAAAATAAAGTATGTATGTAAATCTTATGAAAATAAAGACAATCACAGTTACCCATAATCCCACCATACAAATTACAGCTATTCTTAACATTTTCTCAAATTTTATTCCAGTCTCTTTTGATGGGTTTTTATGTGATTTTATTAGTAATGTTTATCATAAGCTTCTTCCCAAGTTATTTCAAATTCTGTGTAAGCATTGATTTGAATAACCACTCTATACATAGATATACCTCACTGTTTAACCCTTCTGTTAACATTGAGATTTAACCTGTTTTCAGTGTTTTTTTTTCCTTCTTCAATTTTTGATAACACAAGTAACATTTTTGAGATTAATATATTTGTTGATAAAATTTCATCTACCTTTATTATTGTTCACTGAAGTTAGATTCCTAGAAGTAGGATTAGAGTCAAAGGGAATGGCCATTTTTTTCCTAAGGTTCTTACATAATGCAAAATCACAGTCTAGAGAAGTTATATTAATTTATATTTTCATTACAGAGTGTAGAAAGTAACTATTCCTCCTTGTGAAAGAAGGGGAAATGTTGCTTTAGCAAGAGTAAACTTGGAGTACTTGGAGTACTTCCCTTTTCTTTTTCAATGTATTCTTTTAACATTATCTCAGTGCAGTTTCTGTACCAGTGTCTTAACCCTTGGTATGGCCTAGAATGTTGTCTGAAAGAAAAAATAGCCTGGCTTTTCATATTAGTAGCAAACATTTTCATTATAGAATTTTCTTCTTTGTACAAGAAAGTCTCTAATTAGTAGAGAGGGGAAGAGTCAAACAAATCCATTGTCTTTCCTAAGGAAGAGCTAGTGTCTTGTAACTTTTCTCTGGTTTTTAACCACCCCAGAAGTTTTCTCTCTCTCAGAGTCAGTGGATTGGCTCATGTATTCTATGAGTAAATACAAATACTTCATTTGAAAGCAAAACCACTACACCCCGTACTTGTAAAGTGAGCTAAAACAAAAAGAAAGAATAATATAAAAACTGAAGGAAGGTAGTAAGTGAAGCATTTAGCTTTCTGAAACAGTTTAGATGGGGATAGGAAGTTGGTCTTAAATGGCTTAAAGGGGATTAAGGTTTTAAAGTTGGATAAGGAGTTTGGTGCTTTGGTTTAGGCATGGCATTGCTTTTAAAAGATTACTTCTAAATTTGACAACAATTCTAACTGGAGATTATAAAGCAAATAGTCAATTTTAAAACACTATGGAAAACAAGAGGGTTTCCTTTTTGTTGTTGTTTGTTTATACAAAATGATTGCCTAGAGTTAACAAGCTGAGTCCTGAAGACCTCATTTCATAACACTACTGAGGATCTATCACCAGGGAGAATCCAGCAGAGGTTGTTTAATGCACTTCATTGAGATTATCTGAGCTTTTTGGTTTAAATTACTTTGGGAAAGTCTAGGTGTAAACGACTTCTTTGAAAGGTAAACATACTTAACCTCTTAAAAAAAAAAAAAGGTTCAATTTAAATTCTTTAAAATTCTTCAGTTAGTGGCAACCTTTACTAATTAAATCTGAGTATGAACCAAATAATGTGTAAAGATTAAACCTCTATACATTAGAACAAGTGTTAATGTATTTATATAAAAGTGTTTTCATTATTTTACAATTATTTGGAAATGCAATGAAGTACTTTATTAGAAAGGCAACCCCTCACAATTTTAGTTATTTCAAAAGTGAAAAGACACTATACACTACATTGGTTATAAAATGTAGTTAATGAAGTTTTAAAAATAAGATTGGTTATTCTGTTCCATTTGAGAAGCAGATGGATCAAATGGATCAAGAGTAGCATATACTTTATGTATTAGCTGTGGATAAATAGTCAAAAATTGCTTTAACATTTTTCCCGTCTTCCTCAGCTCCTCGACCTGTTTATGGTTTGGGATTGGTCTACTTATCTAGCTGATTATGGTCAGCCAGCGTCTAAGTACCTTCGGGTGAATCCAAACACAGCCCTTACTCTTTTGGAGAAGTGAGTATATTCTGAAAGCTTCACATATCATTTTAGCAGCTGGTAATTCAGTGATAATTGAAGAACTAGAGATTTTTAATCAAAAGAAAAATGTCTACATGGAGCTTAAAAGTTCAGTTCATTTTAATGACCAAAATATAAGCCGCCTTCTTTCTGGCCTTCAGCGTTGGTATAGATTTTTACGAGATTTCTGTTTGTGTTGATATGAACTAAACATTTTTCCTATTGTGTCCTCAATATCTGGCTTAATTAGCTTTAGAAAGGGACTGGAATCAGTTTGCCATCAGTGCTATCTAAAGCCTACCATGATGGGCTTGGATTCCTTACAGGTAGAGAAGTATGCCTTTTGAAAAAATAATATTATGAAATCTGAAGTAACAGAACACTTACTGGTGCATCTTGTCCAGAAAACAAGTGTTGTGTTTCTTTTCCTTCTCATGCAGCATGTTTTCTTTTCTCTGTATCATATTTCAGATATCACTATTAAAAATTTCAATTTTTTGAATTGAATGTCTTATTTTCCCACATTTCAAAATATCTGTGGTGTATTTGATTTGAGAAGGACACAAGGAACGGTTTTAAATAAATTGTTTTACAGTGCCATGAAACACCACTGAGGCAAAACAAATTACTGCTTTAAATTTTCTGTTGTTTTTCCTTTCACCTTGTCTTGCTATGAGCATGATTTTCAGAGTCTGAGAGGGTGTGTATTTTAGCATACTTTATGGAATGATATTAGAAAATAGTATCATGTAAGAAAACATGCTTTTAGATTTATACACTAATGCAAAAACACCATTTCATGTAGAATGCAAAATAAAGCTGCCAGTATTTTCTGCGGTTGCTATCTCTGTAACTCTATTAGTAATACCTATTTTCTTTGAAGTATATTTTTCAAGCATAGATTTAGTGTGAGATAACACAGAGCATGCCAAGATATCTTAGTTGTTACAGTATAACTTTTAAATTCCTTCTATTAAGCTTCTTCATTCACATATATTCCTAGGATGAAGGATACTAGCAAAAAGAACAATATATTTGCTCAATTCAGGAAGAATGATCGAGACAAACAGAAGTTGATAGAGACAGTTGTGAAACAGCTGAGAAGTTTGGTGAATGGTATGTCCCAACACACATAGCCTTCACATCGCTTGTACTCAGTGACACCAAGTCTGTGACTCAACATTGATCTCTAACGGGCACTGGTCATGATACAGAAAATTGTTTGCAGAATTAAAAAATACAATAGGGAAAAGACACTGATGAGAGCTTAGAAACAAGAATTATAAATATCATTTGTATGGATTTTTAAATAATTGAATACTATTTTATATATGGAAAATGTGACATTAATTTTTTTCACTTCTAGGGAAAAAAGGCAAAACTGTAATATATAAATCAGGTCAAAAATTGTACATGAAACTGTGTAAATACATTAGAAGAACTTATGCCTCTATAGGTGTTTTTTCTATTTAGACTTCAATGATTGTTCTGGTTGTTTTTTTTTTCTTCCCAGTATCTGGTTTTGGAATGCAATCATGTATGACATTTCCCTGACATTTTCTGACTTGTAGCTTGAATTTTCACCTCACTAGTATTTAAGTAGACTAAATTGTCTAATTCTGCTGATTCTGAGGGAGGAAATAGACAAATATTTAAAGGAACCTGAAATCGAACTTTATTTACCCAATAAGAATGTGAATTACTTGTTCTACTTGGGTGGTTTAATTTAATCTGAATATGAAGAAAAGGTATTTGGATTTTCTGAAGATGCAATGTTGTTTCTGTTCAGCAGGGTTAATATTTCTAACTATATTGTTTGTAGCTGACCCCATTTATTTGGTTTGGTTTGGTTCAAGTTAGGAGGACAGAAGCTAAGTGGGGCTAACCACTTCAGGTGCCACTTGTGCTAGGAGAGACATACTCCTGCACATACAAGTTACCACAGGGGTCGGGTTACTTTCTTCAAGGCGCAGACCTCAGTGCTGGATCCTTATTGCAGAAACAAGCCAAACCAAAATGAACTCTGGAAAACCTAAAACGAATGTACATTTTACTCTGTGTAAATTACTGTGGTCCAAATGGTAATATCAATCTGATCCTTACTTTGTCTTCATTGTATTTATGCTGAATAATCCTTTTGCATTTTCAGAATTTATGCCTGTAAGAAACTTATATTTGACTCTGTAAAATAAGTGTAAAGAATTATATGTGCATTTCTTGATTTTGTGATTAAATATTAAAAAGGTTGAGCAGGTTGCTGAAAATTCATTGCTGTTGCATCTGTTTAGAGTTTCCTGATTTGAAACAACTGCTTTCTTCAGAAAGGCTGTTATTTAGTTACTGGAATGGGAGTATCGCCAAAACGAAGAAAAGTATTTATTCTCTTGACCGTCTCTAATCCTAAAGTATTTAACGTTTTAAAAAATATTATATGGAAAGCATGGTTACTTCTAGGTACAATACAATACATTCTGGAAGTTACTAGAGACGGCGAGCTGCTAGTTCTCTCTGAGGACTGGAAAGCGGTGGCCCTCGAGTGCCTTACCCAGCCCTCCAGGGCACTTGGGACGTCTCCCCGGCTTGGGCTGAGGCGTCCCGGATTCAGAGAGACGCCGCCTTTTCACTGTTTTGAGCAGACCACTGTGGGTTCGCAGCGGCGATGGTCTTGAGGAGTTTACTTTTCTCAGGCAAACAAGCACCCGGCAATCCCCACCACCACCCCGCCCCCGCAACACGCACACCTCTTGGGTTGAGCCGTAGTGATTAGGACGCCCGAGTCCTGGGCATTTAGGGCCCCACAAAAAGCCCGAAAAGCAACTATGTAGCCTAATGGGATGGAAGGATACAAAGGGGGAGGGATCGGTGAATTTGGTCCTCGAGACCCGAAAGGCGCCCAGGGGTATCTGCTCCTCGTGGGGTTAGGGGGAGTCTCCGTGAAGCTTTGGAGCAGTGACACTACCCCCTTTTGAAGGATTCTGGAAGTGGTGGACCGGAGACCTGGAGGGGAGGGGATGTCGAAGAATCGCAACCCAGGCCATCCTTTGTAGGCGCTTGCGATGCCAAAGCAGGCATCGAAGACCACAATTTCCCTGAAATAAAAGCAGAGCAAAGTGGAGAACCCCTATCCCTTTTAACCTTGTAGTGTCGTGGGAACCTTGGGAACCGGCACCTGGAAGTTAGAGAGAGCCCCCGTTAGCTCCCTGCGCTAGGTCAGTCCACTCGCCGAGCTCCTGCTTGGAGTCGGGAAGTTCTTGGCGCGAAACCGCAGGCCCCGCCCGAGGATCTGCGTCGGGCACGGCACCGGCTGAGCGGTAGCGCAGCAGCTACTGCCACTCCCCACACCAGCCCCCCGGAGAGCTCGCCGCTGCCCACCGCCTCCAATCATTACCCTGCGTGGAGCGCCTTAAATATGCAGAGGCGCGTCACGTCGTGTGGATCGGGAGCAATCCGCAGGGAGCAATCCAGTATCTATATAAATGTTGCCGGGGTAGGCCGAGAAGGGTTAAAAGGCTGGAGAAGAGAGAGGTGGGCGGGGGTCTACACAACCCGGGTGAGCGCAGCCCTCGTTGGCAAGCCGGTGAGTTGCTCCTCTCTTTGCCCTCCCTCGCTGCTTCTGTCGAAGGAGTGCTGACCCAGGGCGGTGGGAGGTGCTCGGCGCGAGCGGTCCTGAGGCAGCCCTCACCCCCGCAAGGAGGTGGCATTTTGGCCCGGGAGCCATCCGACTCAGGAAAAAGTCCTGAGCTCGCGGGTCTCTATGAAGGCACGTTCCCTAAGGGCGCGTGGTCACTGAGATCCTCCGCTGCCCCTCTGCTTGTAGAGCGAAGCCCCTGGTAAATCTCAGTTTTGGTCCCCAGGCCCCCGGGCCCTTTCCGGACAGAACAGGTGAGCACTGCGCCCCGCAGCTCCGGCGCTTCCTGCGCTTAGAGCGGCCCGTCCCCCGCAGGCTCGCCATGTTACCGTGGGGGCTGAGCTGCCTGTCCGCGCTGGGGGCGGTGGGCACCGCGCTCCTGGGCGCGGGCCTGCTACTCAGCCTGGCGCAGCACCTCTGGACTCTCCGCTGGACGCTGAGTCGGGACCGAGCCTCTGCCCTGCCCCTGCCCAAAGGCTCCATGGGCTGGCCCTTCTTCGGGGAAACGCTGCACTGGTTAGTTCAGGTGAGCACTCGGTCGTTTCCGCACCTTGTTCTTCTCTGTCCCCCACTGCCTCTCAAGGTTCCCAGGGCTCGTAGCCATTCTCCTTCTGTCGCCCAGGGCTACAGGGAGCATATACAGCCCTCCCCTCTACCCAGCTTCTCCCTCGAAGGGACCGTGTGTCACTGGCGTTCTCTCCAGCACAACCTAAGACCCGATGCCACGCAGGGATGAACAGAGGGGTTCTAGGGCCCTATGTCCTGCCACCATTGAATCGGGAGTCAGGGGCACGTCTCAGCCATGGGCTATTTGGCAGTCAGGTCCCCATTCTAAGCCTCTGTTTCCCCATCTCACCAATGGGAAGGGGAGCATGTACATCCCCGTAGGGTAGTCAGTCGCGAGGCACCTTTGAGACCGTTTTGTAAAGAATAAGATGCCAGCCTGGAGCAGGAGGTTTTTATCAAGAGGCAGTTGGGATCCCTGGGCTAGTTTCGCAGCCGAGACCCAGTGGCCCCATCCCTCTTCGCTCCTGGCTCGCAGGGCTCGCGCTTCCACAGCTCTCGCAGGGAGCGCTACGGGACGGTGTTCAAGACGCACCTGCTGGGCAGGCCAGTGATCCGCGTGAGCGGCGCGGAGAACGTGCGCACAGTCCTGCTGGGTGAGCACCGCCTTGTGCGTAGCCAGTGGCCGCAGAGTGCGCACATCCTTCTGGGCTCGCACACTCTGCTCGGCGCGGTTGGAGAGTCGCACCGGCAGCGGCGGAAGGTGAGCCCAAAACAGAAGCGGCCGTCGGGACGTCGGACCCGCGGCTTCTGAGCGGCTGCCGTGGGCCAGGCCGGGGCGAGGTGTTAGGCATACACTGTGAACCTGACCAGGGCCCCTGACAAGTGGGTGGCATTGGGTTGGTAGTCCCTTACCTTCTCCGGGTTTGGCTTATAAGGCCAGGACTGGGACTTAAAGATCCTTGCATCTTCTATCTTATGCGACTCTGATGCCAGAACCGACGGAAATTCAAACTCAGTGTTAGGGACGACTTCCTGGAGTAGGTGGCCCCTGGAGCCTGGATGGAGAGGAGGCACTGTGTACATCAGACAAGAACTAGAGGGAATGGCGAGAGCAAAACCCAACACATTTGGGTCCGGGTCGCTTAGAAGAGGAAGAAGGGGCCGAAATTGGCCTCTTGGCTCCGCTGGAGTCGTGGAGCAGAGGAAACCGGACGGCTGGCAGGGCTGACCCTGTGCGTTCCCCTCAGATCCTGGCTCGAGCGTTCAGCCGTGCGGCACTGGAGTGCTACGTGCCTCGCCTGCAGAGGGCGCTGCGGCGGGAGGTGCGCTCCTGGTGCGCGGCCCGCGGGCCGGTCGCAGTCTATGAGGCCGCTAAAGCGCTCACCTTCCGCATGGCCGCGCGCATCCTGCTGGGGCTACGGCTAGACGAGGCGCAGTGCTCTGAGCTGGCCCGGACCTTCGAGCAGTTCGTGGAGAACCTGTTCTCCCTGCCCCTCGATGTGCCTTTCAGCGGCCTGCGCAAGGTACTGCCGCCCCGCCCGCCCCAGACCTTCCCTTTGAGGCTCCCTTGGTGCGCCATAGGCATCACCTCTGCTGGGAGATGGAGGCTCTGCCTAGTGTGGGGAGGCGGCATGGTGGCGGTGGGCCTTGGGGCTGGTCTCTGTCCTGACTCGCTGTGTGAGCCGGGGCGGGCCACACACCCTCTCTGGACCACGCCTGGCGGGACGAGCTCCAGCCCCAGCAGCCGCGGGCTTCCCGACGTTGGGTCTCGGTGGCGGGAGCCCAGCCAGTCGCCCCGGCCCCTCCCCAGAGCGGCGCCTCCAGGCCCGGCCTGCAGCGCCTCTTTGGAAGCCCCGTGGCTGGGCAACGGATGGGAGCACAAGGGCCGCAGACACGCCCCCGGCCCAGGCCGGCGCCAGCCGGGGTTGGAGAGGGGTGGGTGTCGGCTCAGCGCCCGCGGCCCCAGGCCCGCTAGTTTCCGGATTAGAGAACCATGGCCTCTTCAAACTTCAGAGCAATGGGCCGGACTTAGAGAGCAACTGATCTGGGGCTTCTTACTGTGCCAATGTCCTGGTTTTCATTCACCCAATTAAAAATAATAGTTATGTGTAAAGGGACCTGATATATGGACCGATTGCCTCGGGTACGTTTTTCTGATTTAATCCTCCTCAAAATATTATTCTCATTTAATTGATGAAGAAACTGAAGCTCCAAGAGGTTAAATGACTTGCCCAAGATCACACAGCTAGTAGGGGCAGAGGCAAGATTTGACACCTCCCCACCCCATCTCCGTCTCCCCCGGTAAGAAGCCGATGTGCTCAAAATGCTTCCCCTGGCAGATGCTTTCTCACTGTGCTTGCTCCCTGAACTCTGGGGGACCACCCCAGCCCTCCTGGCTATCCCTTTTTACAAAGGCTAATGTTTAGAACTTCCAGTAGTGTTCTTTAAGCCAGAGCTTTCCTGAGTACATCAAGGTGTCCCTTCCTCTCTGCACCGGTGCCAACCGCCCCTGCAGGCAGGAGAAGGGCGGTGGGCTAACTCCCAGGC
Source organism: Bos grunniens (assembly GCF_055505025.1). Taxonomy (NCBI): domain Eukaryota; kingdom Metazoa; phylum Chordata; class Mammalia; order Artiodactyla; family Bovidae; genus Bos; species Bos grunniens. Next base: position 14,758,550 of record NC_141190.1, read on the forward strand.
TGGGTAATCTGCCAAGCACAGACACTTGAAGCTGCGTGACCCTGGACAATTGCTTGACCTCTCTGAGCCTCAGCATCCTCCCCTTAGGAGGACAGTAAACTGTTTGCCTTGCTCCAAAGAGGGGCTTGTGATCATCAAGAGAGAATGGTGTATGAGGGTAAAGGACAAATTCCTGAGCCTTTATATTGAGTCCCTTCTACAATGTGGAGCTGAGCTGGGAATCTGTTAACGCTAGCTTTCAGCAGAGCCAGACCAGCACTGGGAAGATGTGGGGGGTAGGTGTCCAGGGCTAGCCCCCTCTGCCTTCCTACCCCGACTCCCTTGTCTCCCCACACATCAGGGCATTCGGGCCCGGGACCAGCTGCATCGGCACCTGGAGGAGGCCATTGCACAGAAGCTTCTTGAAGACAAGACTGCTGTGGAGCCAGGCGATGCCCTCGATGGGATCATCCACAGCACTAGGGAACTGGGCCATGAGCTCTCAGTGCAGGAACTGAAGGTATGTGGCCGGATTTCTCCTCCCCTCTTTTGCATGTATAGCAGGTCTCTACACACAGGCTGAATCCCTGGAACAACAGAGCAACATCCTGTTTGGCCCCACTTGGAGCCACAGACACTCCTCAGGGTGAGGGAAAGAGGAGACCTGGGTCCAGTCCTGGCTCAGCCGCACCCCCTACCTCTGTGGCTTTGGGCCAAGCGAAGGCATGAATCCTAGGCCCTCCCTTACAGCCTCTGGCAGCAAACAGCTCTCCTCTTCCCCACTTCCCTGTCACTTCATGCTTTCGCCTCTGCAGTCTGCCTGCCTATGACGCTTTGTTCACCCCTTTTCTCTACAAATCCTAAGGGTTCAGGGTCAAATTCCACAATTCCTTCAAGTGTCCCCTTTCCTCCCCAAATCTACGCATCCATGAGCCAGCTCGGCACCTGGTACCTCGGGTACTGGTCTGTTTTGCCACTGAGCATCTACTGGAGAATTAGAAACTGCCACCCCCTCCCCCATGTATGCATAGAACACATGCAGTGGAAGTAAGGAGGGGAGCTTTGGAATGACCCCTGGGCCCACCTGCTCGAGAACCCAAAAAGGAATGTAGCGGCTGGGGGAGGGGGGGGGCAGCGGGCAGGGGAGTTAGAAATGGAAACACTTCATCCCTTCCATCAGCAGCTTTCATCCTTTCTCTGACACTCATTTTCCCACTAGCGAGCCACTGAGCCTGAGTGTCTTCTCTGAAAATGGGACGAACAATCTCTTTCCTAACTTCTGGGTGGTTGTGAAGTCTGGAAGAGTCAAGGGGTTAGAAGTAGATGAGCAGGGTGCTGGTGAGTCGTGGGGGACCCGGCAGATAGGAATAGTTCTAGGCTGGGAAGGGGAGTGGTATGGAAAGACGTGGACACTCCCTCTGCCTTGGCAGAGCTGGGGAGGGCATGACAACACTGTCCAGGTTCTCAGGAAGGGACCCACTAGCCAGAAATCTTCAGTTCTGGCTGGTCAGGAAGGACCTTGGAGCCCCAGGGTCTCCGTCCCAGCTCCCCATCTTCTCCAGAACAGCCAGTTAGCCTTGGATCAGCTCATTCATTCCACAAGCAGATTCTACCTATTCAGTGCCAGACTCTATACAATGAGCAAACATAGCCTCTGCTGGAGAGGAGGGCACTGCATTCACCCTGTGATCACATCCATCAGGGTGTAAACACACACCTGCTGCTGCCAGGAAGGAAGACACCATACCAGGAGTTGGGAGGAGGGCACAGGCAGGCAGTGAGGACTGGGGCCTGGATAATGAAGCCTCCAGACAGTGCAGATGGGGAAGCAGTGCAGTCACTCACTGGGACCACCACTAAGCGGGAAGAGGACCACGATGCTCACTTTGGTGCCAGGCTGCTGCTTCTGCTGCTGCAGGTGCCTTGGTTAATTCCGCAGCAGTCCCGGTCAGGAGGGCCAGCTGCATTGTTGGCAACACTGCATGGTTAAGAGTGCTGGACTCCTGGCCCCGACTACTGGGCTTGGTGACTGAAGGGACCTTGGGCACCTCTCAGAACCTCAGTAAAACGGGCAGAAACTGTGCCACACACACTGCGGGTGAGAATCCAATGACTTAATTCACTTAAAGCACTAAGAACACTACACCAAAAAAGTTCTGGCATTATCTATGGGAACCTCCCAAGGCTATCTGTGGTTTCCCCAGGTGGCGGACTTGGGATTCAGTCCACTCCCAGACCCTCCCAGGTAGCCGTGCCTCCGAGCACTCTGCGATCTGGCCTGTGCGCAATGGCAAATGTGGGGGCCCCTGCACCACAGCCTGAGAACCGGCTAATGGAGACAGCGCCCCTGGGCTGTCTTGCAGGAATCAGCTGTGGAGCTCCTCTTCGCCGCCTTCTCCACCACGGCCAGTGCCAGCACGTCCCTCGTCCTGCTACTCCTGCAGCACCCCGCAGCCATCGCCAAGATCCAGCAGGAGCTGGCGGCACAGGGGCTGGGGCGCGCGTGCGGCTGCGCGCCGGCGGCCTCGGGGGGCGGCGCTGGGCCCCCGCCCGACTGCGGTTGCGAGCCCGACCTCAGCCTGGCGGCGCTGGGCCACCTACGCTACGTCGGCTGCGTGGTCAAGGAGGTGCTGCGCCTCCTGCCGCCGGTGTCCGGGGGCTATCGGACAGCCCTGCGCACCTTCGAGCTCGACGTAAGTGCGCCGCTCGCCCGCCCCGCCTTGCAGCCGGCCGCTGGGAGGTGGGGTAGGGGTTAGGACGGCGCTGTCTCCTTTTCCCTTTTCCCGGCCTCCTGGAAAATGGGCTGAATCCGATCACGTTTCCCGGAACCACGGTTGAGGACGCAAAGCAAGGTTAGGGCCCCCGGGCTATGTGCTAAATTGCTTCAGTCGTGTCCGACTCTTTGCGATCCCATGGACTGTAGCCCTCCAGACTGCTCTGTTCACGGAATTCTCCAGGCAAGAATAGTGGAATGGGTTCCATTTCCTCCTCCAGGGGATCTTCCCAACCCAGGGATGGAACCCACGTCTCGCGTCTCCTGCATTGGCAGGTGGGTTCTTTACCACTAGCGCCACCTGCGAAGATTTTGACTGCTGTCTGGGTAGTCAACTCAGTTAGAGGCCAGTTTTAGAATAAAATCATCCTTTTCTCTGCCCAGCACTCCCCTTTCAGCCAGTGAGCCTGGGTAGTGCACAAAGAGCCGCCCACTCTGTCCTGTGCTCCATTTCTCTGGCTCTCTCACAAGATAAAGGGACCAATCATTGCTACCTGTCCAGGGTTCTGGCTGAGGCCAGGTTCCAGGAAAACGGGATTATTAAAATATGGGTAGTGATCTGGTTGGCTTGAGCGGGGCAAGAAAGTTAAGGTTTAGGCCCGGCTCCGTCTCTGTATGACCTTGGCTAATTCCCTTCTCACTCTGGGCCTCAGTTTGCTCTCTGGAGGGAAGCTGCCTTGGTCCCTTCCAACTTTAACTCGGGGAAGGGGAACGCTAACGCTGCCAAACTGAGGGTGTTTGCCGCTGCACCTCCCCACCCCCAGCCCGATCCCTGGGCAGCTCCAGGCAGAGTGGGCACCTTCTCCCCTTCGCCTTAAACAGCCAGTATCCCCATTGCATGCCAGAGTTTGAGAGGATGAGATGACTGGATGGCATCACGGACTCAAAGGACATGAATTTGAGCAAACTCCTAGAGTTGGTGAAGGACAGGGAAGTCTAGCATGCTGCAGTCCACAGTGTGGCAAAGAGTCAGACACGACTTAGCAACTGAACAAGAGAAAGAGATTCTGCCCTTGAGGCGCTGTTGTGGAGAGAAAGAGGGGCAGAGCCAGCAACTTCATCACAAACTGGTGTGAAGAAGAGAGTGACCTCTAGCTGAATGATACCAAAACATTTTGGGAACTGGCATTTGAACTGGAGCAGTGAAAGGTTCAGATGGGGACCACATGTCACCAAGACGGCGTGGTCCAAAGGTAGGTGGGTTAGTGAGGTGTTTAGTAGTGTCTGGGATGCTGAATTTTGGAGTTCAGACACCACTGAGCAGGCCTGGGGTGCAAGACGTAGGGAAACCAAGGTAGAAGAGCACTGGACCGCCGGAGTGAATAGGGGTGGGGTCTCAGCCAGATGGGAAAACTGAGGCCTAGAGAGGAGAGGGCACGCCTTGATGATTTCAAGATTTTCTATTTGCCTGTTGAGAGCAAGGCTCTCCTGAAGCCTGTTCGAGCAAGGAAGCCGGATAGTCGGGGCTGGAAGACCTCTCAAAAGTGGAATAGTTGAAAAAGAGGTGAGCTGAGGGAACATGAAAGCCTTCATCATTTTAAGCTTCCTTCCAACAATTTAATCCTCACATGCACCTTCTCAGAGTGTGGCTACTGGATCTGAAGGTTATGTACAGCTCATGGCTAGTGAGTACAGAGAGGCAGTTTTCAGTTGAGTGTAAAGAGCTGAAAAATTGAGATGACCGTAAAGGAGCTGTCGTTTGCTTTGCTCTGACGCAGGCAGCTGGTACATGCAGGACTCGAATTTAGGTCTCCTAATGTGAGAAGAAAACAGAGAAAACAGTGAACAGTAACAGAGTACACTCACTGACCACTAATACATATGTCAGACCCGTTATTTGAGTCCTCACAACAAAGCGGGCATTTTTGGTCTCACTTGATCACTTAAGAAACTGAGACTCAGAGATGATGTAGCCAACGTCACACAGCTCACCAGAGAAGGAGCTGAAACAGACGGGAATGCAAAGCAGTATCCTAGTTTCCGGTTAAGACGCACGTCCCTGCCCGTTTGGAAGCCTGTTTGATGAAGGATCGGTTAGGGCTGGGTTTCCGGGTGCCTGGTGGTCAGGCGGGTCTCCTCACCTCCCCGCAGGGCTACCAGATCCCCAAAGGGTGGAACGTGATGTACAGCATCCGAGACACGCACGAGACGGCCGCAGTGTACCGCAGCCCGCCGGAGGGCTTCGACCCAGAGCGCTTCGGCACTGCGGGCGACGATGCACTGGGCGCCGCCGGCCGCTTTCATTATATCCCGTTCGGCGGTGGTGCGCGCAGCTGTCTTGGCCAGGAGCTGGCGCAGACCGTGCTCCAGCTGCTCGCGGTGGAGCTGGTGCGCACGGCGCGCTGGGAACTGGCCACGCCTGCCTTCCCCGCCATGCAGACCGTGCCCATCGTGCACCCGGTGGACGGGCTGCAGCTCTTTTTCCACCCTCTTGCGTCTCCGGCGGCGCAGGATGGGCAACGCCTCTGACTTGCTGCGCTGTGGAACCTGGCTTGGCCAGCGGCTGCGGCGCGCTTGCGGCGCCGCCCATCTGCCGTTCTCCAATGCCGGGTCCGGCGCGCTCTCATTCATCAGAAGGTTACTGAACGCAGCTCTGTGTCCGACTCTGAGGGAGGAGACTCATGAACCACCGCCACCGCACTTGGTGAAGCGTCCTGGCTGGTGGGATGGTGCCTCCAGCACTTCGCGCCCTTAGGAGGAAAGGTGGTGGCCCAAGTCTCTTATGCCTTTCCCAGGATTTCAAAGCAGGGATGGTGGAAAAATTTCCCCTAGGATTCAAGCTGGGGAGGAGGCATGGGTCGTGGGGAGGTGGGGTGGGGTGGGCCGTCGAATGAGGGAGGGCCCGCAACTGTAGCGAGGAAGCGGGGACGCCAGGAGGGCATATCTGGCCTGGCTTTGGGCCATAGGAAGACACTGAGAAGGCGCCCAACGGAAGGCCCTCAGGCAGCTGGCCTCCGCTAGGTGCGCCCTGGCCACTCTGCCTGTCTCGGCAGAAACCCAGAATTGCGGGCGCTTTCAGGGCTCTAAACAGGATCAACAGTTCCGGATTCTACTGGCGATTTCTTAAAAGAAAAATTCCTAGTTCAAGAACGCATATAATCTTTCCATTTATACAGGAGAGAATAGGTACACTGAGAGGATTCTAAGGCTGGATTATTTTCATGGGAGGTTGAGACATAATCAGAGAGGTTTGGGGTATTTGTACCCAAAACAGGAAGGCCGAGAAATCGTTTCCTGGCAGTAGTTGAGTGAGAAGGCTGCAGCTTAGCTGGGCAGCTGCTCCTCAGTGGGAAAGTGGGATGGAGCTGGCAGAGACTCAAGAAAGACCCCCTCCCCAGAAGGGCCTGCCCTTCATATACCCAGAGAGGGGCTAGGAACTGGACAGCCTGGGGCCCAGGCTGCTGGAAACTCTTGAGCATAGCCCCAGGGAACTGAGCTACAGATTATCTCCAAGATGATAGCTGACTGCAGGGACGCCCTGGTTTACTGCTTCAACCTCCTTCATTACAAGCAGAGACTGAGGCCGGAGATTAGACCACTCAGCCAGTGCTCTCCTCCACCCCATCCCTTACCCCCTGCTCCAGTCTCTGGCCTGTGGCCACCATGTAGCTCTTGGCCTTTTATCCTTTCATAGTGATCCCTAGGTTCCAACACAAAAGTTCCCAACAGTGCTTAAATCTAAACCAAGAGCCTCCTTTTTTCCTAACACGCTGTAACCTGCTGCCCACCTTCGGACAGGCTGGGGGCAGTTGAACATGATGGGTGAGCCAGAGAAGTTGCCTCCAAGTCCTGAGCTGACCCCTTAGTGAACCAGAAGGAACCAGAAAGTGCCCTCCTGACCTTAGGCTTAAGGTGGATCCTGGGGCCAGAAGGGAAGGGGAGGCAGCAGGCTTAGGCAGGGCCCAGTAGCTCAGGAGCAGGAGCACAGCGGGCCCTTCTGAGCTCAACTGACACAGTCATAACCCCATCTGCAACAATTCATCACCCACGGCTGACCACAGGCCCTGGCGCCATGGGATCTGCAGGCAGGCGCCAGAGCCACAGAGCCGGTGAAAGTGGTAGATCTGAGGCCTGCCCTCAGGGTGCTCCTGACGCTTCAGAGACAACATCTCATCTCAGAAGCTCCACTAGGGTGAGGTGGTGGGAAGACCAGGGCTTGGGGTTGATTCTGATTTGAGGAGAGATAGATGCGGCGGGGCTCTCAGAAGCCTGGACTTCCCAGGTTCCAAGATACCTGATTTACGTGCTGTGTGGTCTGTACTAAACTATAAGCCTCTGAAAGGGCAGCTTCAGTTTTACTGTGACTTCCTAGTGATACATCGACTCATCATTTCAAGGAAAATCAGAGCTCTTGCTTCTGATTCTCTGAGTAAGGGGCAGATACGATTCTTACCCTCTTGGACTTGGTGTGCTCGCAAAGGAAAGAGACAGTAAATAAACTAACAAACGAGCAAGAATAATTCTGATGATGGTAGAGCTGTTTCGAGAATAAAACAGGGCTGTCATACAGAGTGCCTGGCGGCTCTGCTGGGGGCTGGAAAGAGTGGCATTCGACTTTGGAAGGAACCAGCCAGGGGTGTCCGGGGATAGAAGAGCCCCAAGCAGAGAGTACAGGAGGTTTAGAACCGAAGGGGTGGGAATCTGCTCAAGACGAGGGAAGAAAGTGTTGACGGGAGAAAAGTGGGGGAGGGGTGCTTCAGCTGACCTCAGTCAGGAGCTCACCTCCCCGCCCAGCAAAAAACTACTCCCTACCCCTGCCAACCCTTACCATCAGTCTGTTTTGTAAACATCTTAGAAACATTATTTTGTTTTCCAGCTAACGAAGCCCTCTCTCTACCCACCAGCACCCAAGAAAGCCTGGTAAGGTTTCTAGGTCAAAGTTCTTATTGGGTTGGTCATTTACCGACCCTTTCCCTCTTCAAGATGATCTTTAGTGCTCTTCACTATCCCATTTAATCCTTTCCCCTGGTCGCCCACGCGGGTCTGAATGGCAGATAGAGTAAAACATTTTTCCCCTTTGTGGCGATTTCCAGCGGGCAGGCCCCGCTCATCTTGTGACCCGGCGCGCGCTGAACTTGGCGAGATGGCCCTGCAGAGTTCACTCAGATGTCACGGTCCGGCCCGCAGGGGTCACAGGCGGGTCAGGCCGGAGGACTGGGACTGGGCCCCAGGTCACGCCCCCGCTGGCCAGCTTTGCTCACCGGCCGGAGGCACCGTCCAGAAAGGGGCGGGCCTAGGGTTTCTGAGAATTACCTCCAGCGCGTCTCGCCCGGTTCCAGCCGGTGCCCCCAAGTGGTCTGTCACTGTTTACAGTTGTCAGTTCATTTGAAGAAACGATTGTGGGCGAGACCCTTCCCTGGAGCCTCTGAAACACCAGTGTAGGGTTATGGTGAACCGCCGATTCTCCGAAAGACATCCTGGGGCTAGCCAGGCGTGGAACGTTTCTGCGAGCGTGAGGTCCCGGCGACTCCGCAGACATTGCTGGACCCGCCCGGTTGGGGGACCACGCGGGAAGGTCTTGTATTTAACTTAACAGCTCTCGGGATCAAAGTGTTTTCCATCTCCAAGGGACGCTTTCCAAGGCGTGAGACTCGCTCCTGTGAGAGCCGCTTTTCGGCTTTAAACAAACTTATACATTATTGTTTCGTTTTCGGCGCGGCTGGTGGGTTCAGCGTTGAAACCGAGGGAGCGAATGGCCCTGACTGGTCCGAGGAAGTTCGGATCCTGTCCCACTGGCTCGACAGGGTTGGAAACGGGGAGCGCACGTGCGCTTCTCGCAGTGTCCGAGCTCCAGGCTGTGGCTGCAGGAGCGGCCAATCGTATAGGTGGGCAATGGCCAGAAGACCCACTTCCCAGTCAGGATTCTCTCAACACTCTTAATCAGCGGCCGGTAGAGGCCTGGGTTTAGGACCCAGCACCCCCTCTCCTCTGGGTGGGTTTCTGCCGGGTGGGAGCTGGAGAGCCCAGGTCACCCTGGTAAGGTAGCCTAGCCGGGGGTAGGGAAGAGTGTGTGCAACCTTAGCCTAGCCGAAGGCAGCCCAGCCTGGGGCTGGGAAAGGTATGTGCAACCATAAGCCACTTTTGGAAACTCACAACTACCTGTAGGTGTAGACTGGTCAGGAAAGATCACCTTCACATCAAGGAGGAGGAAACGGGCTCAAGGATGTGCGGTGACTTGCCCAAGATCATTCAAGTAGAGATGGATCCGGGACTCAGAGCCCAAACTCTGGGCTTTCCATCCATCCTCCTCATCTGTGTCTTTATCCTGCGAGGATTAAGGACCCTCTTCCCTTCTGCCTAGCTGGAGCTGCTAACCCCAGGGCCCTCGGAATCCAGCTTTGGCCGGATTGCAGAGCGCTGTTTGCCACTGAGCCGCAGATGAATTGTCCCTGCGGTCCCGGGCTAGGGAGTCAGAGTCAGGGCTCAGACTTGAGCAGGGTTGCACCTGGAGTCCTGGGGATCTGGAGGCTCTCTTGAACCTTTAAGTAGGACCTTCCAAGACTTCATGATGTGAGCCTCGAGGGGTTTGGGGATCTGGGAATTAGTGGTCAGCCGGTCGTGAATCCCCGCCAACTCTCACTTGGGTCCTGGCTCTGGGCTCTTCTGTGGGGTCTCTGGAAGAGTCAGGAGGCCTGCGTTTTGCTCCGCCTTCTGGATCTCAATTTCCTCACCTGCGGGACAAGGCAGCTGAAGATCCCTGAACGCACTCCCCTTTACTTCCTCTGCAGGTGGAAGGGGGCCCTGTAAAACAGAAAGCGGGTGCAGGAAGCTCTGGGCTGGGACCTCCCGTCGGACCCAGCGGGAGAGATTCCGAAGACACCGCCAGGGAGCCCGGGGCGTGGAGTTTCCGCTCCCCGGAGCCCCTGCCGCCGTCCGGGAGCCCCGCACACTTTGTATGGGGGCAGCAGGCTGCTCCTAGCCCCGCGCCCCAGGAGGCGCGCTCCGAGAGAAGCCGCCACGGCGCCGCCTCTGCCTCGGCGCGGAACAAACGGTTAAAGATTTGGGCAGCGCCTCGCGGGGGGAGGAGCCAGGGGCCCAATCCGCAATTAAAGATGAACTTTGGGTGAACTAATTTGTCTAAGGTAACGTGGGCAGCAACCTGGGCCGCCTATAAAGCGGGCGCGCGGCGGGATTCAGAGCGCTGAGGGTGGCGGCAGGTGGCGCGGAAGGTCGCGGCGCGCCATGGGGCTCCCGGCACTGCTGGCCAGTGCGCTCTGCACCTTCGTGCTGCCGCTGCTGCTCTTCCTGGCCGCGATCAAGCTCTGGGACTTGTACTGCGTGAGCAGCCGGGACCGCAGCTGTGCCCTCCCTTTGCCTCCCGGAACGATGGGCTTCCCCTTCTTTGGGGAAACACTGCAGATGGTGCTACAGGTAAGGGAGCTTGGGGCGGGATTGGACGATTCTCCCGAGCCCGACTCGGTTCCAGACTTCCACTGAAGCGCCCCCCGGGAGGGAGGTGACTGGGGCTAGGATCAGGACTGGCGGGAGGCTCGGCGCTCCCCGGCGCCCCCTCACGCCCGCTTACTCCTCCGCTTTCCTCTCGCAGCGAAGGAAGTTCCTGCAGATGAAGCGCAGGAAATACGGCTTCATCTACAAGACGCATCTGTTCGGGCGGCCCACGGTGCGGGTGATGGGAGCGGACAACGTGCGGCGCATTTTGCTCGGAGAGCACCGGCTGGTGTCGGTCCACTGGCCCGCGTCAGTGCGCACCATCCTGGGTTCTGGGTGCCTCTCTAACCTGCACGATTCCTCGCACAAGCAGCGCAAGAAGGTGAGGGAGGGGTGGCGGCGCCTGGACAGGAAGTGGGACCCGATTCGAGTAAGGGGTTCGGGCAGAAAGGTGCTGGGCGAGCGCCAGCTGCATAAGGCATCGGCTGGGACCCTCTCAAACCCGGTGTGGCTTTCCCAGCCAGGAAGTGCCTTGGGTCTGGTGGGGTTGTAGATGTCTAGGAGACCCTGGAAGGCAAGAGGGGCGGGTGGGGCCGGGCTTTAATACTCTTCCCTCCTCGGAGTTCAGGTGATTATGCAGGCCTTCAGCCGCGAGGCGCTTCAGTGCTACGTGCCAGTGATCGCCGAAGAAGTGGGCAACTACTTGGAGCAATGGCTGAGCTGCGGCGAGCGCGGCCTCCTGGTCTACCCCCAGGTGAAGCGCCTTATGTTCCGCATTGCCATGCGCATCCTGCTGGGCTGCGAGTCCCGGCTGGCGAGCGGCGGGGAAGACGAGCAGCAGCTGGTAGAGGCCTTCGAGGAAATGACCCGCAATCTCTTCTCGTTGCCCATAGACGTGCCCTTCAGCGGACTGTACCGGGTAAGGGCGCCTTGTGGGGTTCGGAGCTAGGGCTCCGGGGGCGTGGGATCCGGACGTCTGCTCACCGCGGTGCGCTCTCTGCGCTCAGGGCCTGAAGGCGCGCGACCTCATCCACGCGCGCATCGAGGAGAACATTCGCGCCAAGATCCGCAGGCTGCCGGCGGCGGAGGCGGGCGGGGGCTGCAAAGATGCCCTGCAGTTGTTGATCGAGCACTCTTGGGAGAGAGGAGAGAGGCTGGACATGCAGGTAAGCCGCAGCTTCAGGAGCGGCACGGCGGAGTTTGATCCCCTGGCTTCCCAAAAGCAATTCCTAGGGTTTCCAAAGTGCGCGCAGAGGGGCCCAGGTTCCCAGAGTGAGAAGCCCTCCCAGACCCCAGGGACTGGACCCAGAGATTGAGATACCGGGTCTACAGAGCTCTGCGGAGAGGCCTCGTTGCCCATCCCTTTCAGGTTTTAAAGGGAAAGTTGGAATTTGCAAGATGTGAGTAATGTTGGGTGACTTTAATACAACTAACGCTTTTAAGAGTTCCAAAGAGAGTGGGAACTTACTGGCCTTTCCGGCTCTAGCTGAACTAAAGGGTCTTAGCATTTTGTTTAAATGGATTTTCTGTCAGTCGACTTTCAGCCCTTCTCATCTTCCCTCCTGAATCCTCAGTTCTATTCTGAGTAGTTGCTCTGTAAAATTGCATGCAGACTTGTCAAAACGTTGGTCTTAATCCACTTGTAGGCATTAAAGCAATCTTCAACAGAGCTTCTCTTTGGAGGGCATGAAACCACAGCCAGTGCAGCTACATCTCTGATCACTTACTTGGGGCTCTACCCACATGTTCTCCAGAAAGTTCGAGAGGAGCTGAAGAATAAGGTAGGGAAACTGGCAGTGGGGGTGGGGTGTTGGCATGAGTTGAGGGGGGGCTGGCTATTAGCTTAAAAACCTCAGCAGCTCTCTAGCCAAGTTCCCAATAGTTAAGTGTGCTGCCTTCCTTGAGTATCTGGGAAGTACAGGGCTAAGGGTGAGTGGGTTGGATGGTGGGAAAGATAATTAACTGTGTGAATAAGGAAGGAATCTTGAGCTGTGATCCCACTCTGGCAGGGTTCAACCTTGTGTTTCTTCTCCACTTTTGGTGGCTCCTTGGAGATTTTCGGACTTTCTTGGGTCTGTGTGTTCAAGGGCATGAATGGGAACCCCTAGGGGGTTGCGGTGGCATCCAGCAGCCTCGGTGGAGACTGGGGGATGGGGAGAAACTTGGTGGTTCTAACTGGTGAGCTGCATTATCTTGGAATTGTAAATAATGGTTTGGGCCCAGGGGTGGAGGCAAATGGTCACTAGCTGCTCCTTGTTCCCCCCACACTCTGGGATCAGGAGGCTCTTTGGGTCCAGCCGCCACTTAAGCCCTGTTTACGTCTGCTGGGCTGATTTTATTGGAGCGCAGAATAACCGTTCACTCTGTGTGACTGTTTTGATAGGGTTTACTTTGCAAAGGCAATCAAGACAACAAGTTGGATGTGGAAATTTTGGAACAGCTTAAGTACATTGGGTGTGTTATTAAAGAGACCCTTCGACTGAACCCCCCAGTTCCAGGAGGGTTTCGGGTTGCCCTTAAGACTTTTGAATTAAATGTAAGTTAAAAGTTCTCTCTCACCCGCCCCTACCTTTTGTGTAGTAGTTTTAAATCTCCGTTTGTTTCCTGTGCTTTGACTTACATTTCTTTTGATAACATTGCCCTGCCCCTGAATGTGTTTTTTTCTCTCTCCACCTCTCTTTCCTCCTTTTCTTTCAACTCAAAACTCCGCCAAGGATATAAGTGTTAGATTTTTTTTTTCCTGTTGACAGTTGAATTTCAGTTTGTCAGCCCTTTGGACATCATAATCTTTTGCAGGGATACCAGATTCCCAAAGGCTGGAATGTAATCTACAGTATCTGCGATACTCATGATGTTGCCGATATCTTCACCAACAAGGAGGAATTTAATCCTGACCGCTTTCTGCTGCCTCACCCAGAGGATGCATCCAGGTTCAGCTTCATTCCATTTGGAGGAGGCCTTAGGAGCTGTGTAGGGAAAGAGTTTGCAAAAATTCTTCTCAAAATATTTACAGTGGAGCTGGCCAGGCATTGTGACTGGCAGCTTCTAAATGGACCTCCTACAATGAAAACGAGTCCCACTGTGTATCCTGTGGACGATCTCCCGGCCAGGTTCACCCGTTTCCAGGGGGAAATCTGATGGGCCAGAAAGCCCAGACCTCAGACTTATTTGAAGTGTACATAGGCATTTTTACCTAGTGTCGTGTTGATTTGATTATATTTAATTTTTAAATGTATATTATAATATTTATGTGTCTCTTCTACAGTACCACAGTCTTTAAATATTAAAATAATGAATTTGGATAGTTTCCAAATAAAATAAAATCTGAAGGTGCTCGTCTTGCATTTAATATTCCTGTGGGAAAAAACTCACCGGTTTTATATTCATATATTTAACTAGATTTCTAATGTCTACAGGCATGACTTTGTCATCTGTGCCTATCTATTTTCTGGGAAGAAAAAACCTTACCTGTTTTTTTCTCTTAATAGTTATTAGAAAATATATATCATATGTGTGTGTCCAAAGGTAATTTAGTAAATTTTTCCATGATAGTTTATATTCTCTATTTGGAAAGCTATCAGAATTAATTTAAAAAATGAGAAGGGGTTTGCTTTACTTTAGAGAAAGTTGAATTTGAAAAGAGAACACTTTGAGTTGATCCTCTTCTAATATAACACTTTCATAATTAGTACATTTAATACACATAAATCTGTGGTACTGCATAGTGCTTGAACTGTTTTCTGAAATTAAAGTTTCAGGTAAGACAAAGTTATTGACTAAGACCCCAAATCACTGGCCTGCTTCCTTTACTCTGAAGTTGCATATGAAAACAGTATTGGAAAAGGCCAGTCTTTGGTTTAGATAAGCGAATCCAGGTTTTCTTTATTAAAAATGAGGCAGGAAGAGTAGATTTAGCAAACTGACAGATAAAGTTTTTATCTGTGCCAGGCAATAGGGTGTGAGCCTGACATGACTGATAAAATGGCCCAGTCATGACCCTGTGAACCTTGGCTAACCTCCGCGAAAGCGCAATTTTGTCACATTTCTGACCCTGGCATAGCCATGTTCTGAACTGAAGGCCAGACTCTCAATCCAGAAAGGTTAGCCTGGTGACTTGCTTATGCAAGCACATTTTCAGTTTTGAAATGGCACAATCTGCTTACTGAACCTCTGATGGCTTGTCGGTTTTGGACTTTAAAATTTTCATTACAATTTTAGAATCTGGCAACACTGCAGAAAAACTGGGTGGTCTAAATAGGTGTTTGAAAAGAATTCTGACTACAATGAGAGTTACATGTTCTACCTGACTTTAGTTTTTTAGGTGAAGCTTGGATTGTAACTTCAGTTGGAACCCTCTGATGTTTTAAGGGGTATTTACAGAATAATTTATAATACCTTATAATAACCTTATAATGCCTTTTTTTTAAATGAGAAAATACAGTTTTGTTGTTTGTTTTTTTTTTCCAGTCAAAGCTTTAGTTCCCTTGGTGTGCAAAGCTGACTCTTCCCCCCGTAACATTCACCCTGGATCATTCCAGTTAGGAACACACTAGCCTGAGGACATTATTTCAGATAATTTATCCAAGGTCATTTTTTAAGAGTTTCAATACTTCTCTTTTTGCCAGAGGACAGTCAGTGTTTCAAAACACCGTCTTAGGTGACTCCGTGAGCGTGTGTCTCTATGAGCGTAGTGCAGAAGGAAATTTGAGCCATTTTATCATATAATTTAATTTTTAAAATCTGCCTTTATTTTTTATCCCGAGAGCTTGGAGGAAAGTGCTTCTGGCTTGCATTTCCCAGAGCAATTAGCCTAATTATATTCATCGATTACAGAGTAGTACAGAAATTTATCTTGAAAATACATTAAAAACACAATCTTTGATAATGCGCTTAGTACTGAGTGAAGGCGGTTTCCATGTGTGTGAGTGTGAGGCAGGATTGATGTCTGTGGCTGCTGTGTGGCTTTAGATGGGTCAGGTCACGTGGTCTGGGCAGGTGTGTTTTACAGCCCAGGCTCCTATGGATCAGCGTCCATGTGTCACCTGGTGGAGAAGCGTTTCAGGAGGAGGAGGTCTGTGTGTTGTAGACGGCGGAAGTTGGGGGAGGCGGGGAGACCACTGTAAGAAAGGACTCTCTGGGGCTCCCAGGGGCCTGGCACAATGCTGTGCCCTCCTGGGCCTTGGGTGAACCTGCCAACTGGCCCTCTGTTTCCCCTTCCTCATGTACTTCCTGCCCTGGCAGCCTCCCATTCTCTCTTCAGTCAGGGGTATGGTGTCACCAAGGACAGAGTACTGTCAGGACTGGCATGTGAAGACTTCCAGCGTAGTCCATAAAGCAGGACATGCAATGGGATTGTAGCCTTCACCAGTGTAGCCCCAGGAGGCCCAGAGGGGCACTGTAACTTGCCCAGGGCCACCCAGGAAGTGGCAGAACCAGGAAGGACCTCCTGCTGCCTTTTCCTTCTTTTCCTCCCCACATCTAATAACACCTGCCTGATTTCTCTTTCTCTTACAGATAGCTAGGTCCAGGAGCGTCCACCTCCTAACTTCCCTTTGTGTCCCCCACCACCACTCTCTGTCCTGTGACAGTCCACATCAGGAGACTGCAGGCAACTGGGAAAATGGGAGCAGAGACAGGAAGTGGCTGCTCCTCCCAGAACCCGCATATTCTTGGAGGTTTCAGGGTGCTTTTTGCATCCTGCCACCCCCCAGAGGTCCACAAGGGGGCGGGCTTCTCCCTGCTATGCCAAGCTCAGCACCCAATGGTTCCCCCACCAGTGTCCATGAAATCCAGTGTCCACAGGCTCTGGGCCAGGGCCTCCTTTTACCCCAGACAGCAAAAGGCCACAATTACCCGTGGCTTAGCCTCAGTCTCAGGCCTGGTCACGGCTTTTAGGCCCCTCTGGGAGGGTCACCCTGGCTGGGTTGATCTTTGATCTCTACCATCTTTTGGTTTCAGAAGCAGCCACTATCCACTGTGAATCTAAGGTCAGCTGGCTCTGGTTTCGAGCCTTGTCCATGGGCTGCCTATGTTGCTTTCACCATCCCTGAAAAACGGCTCTCAGTTTTCTGGCAGTGGGGCCTATGCTTTTCAATGTATGTGTGCATACTAGCCAGTGTTCAGATGACCCTCACCAAGCCTAGAAGCCACCCCACAAAAGCACTGTGTGAGGAACCAGGAATGTTTATAGAGAGGTTGTGGGGGCCCCACCTTCCTTCCAACGGTGAAAGGACTGCTATAGTAAATACAGGTTCAGACCTGCTCTGAAGGACAGAGGAGGGTAAGCGAGAAGAAGGGAAATGTTAGTACCACATAAGGAAAACGTGAGACAACTAGAGCCCAAGACTTGACTCTGTATCAACTGCTCGGATCCTTATTTTACTTTGAAATGCAGATGAACTCCAATCTAGGGAGATGGGACATCCTGACAGCTTCTTTCAGAGGCATTCAGCAGTCCTTGGTGATCATTCCGCCGAAGCTCCGAGTCAAACGAGGTGGGACCTGGGGAGTCTGACGCGTGTCCTCAGAGAGACACTGAACCCCTATGCTGATGCTGGAAGACCTCTCTCCTGCCCTGTGACCTGGTGCTCGCGGCTCCCGAGTCCTGCATCTGCTCTCGCACCCCAAAACCTCTCACAGCTGTGCCATGCTGACCGTCCACTTGACCTGGCTTCTGGGGTAATGCTCTGAGATGTTCCCCAGTGCTCCCCGGTCTCCACGATGCTGCACGCTGACACTGGACTCTGCCCAACTGTCCTCTCTCTCCATCTCCTGAAAAGTTACTCACAGGTAGGCACTCTGTGTCATCACTGGAATCTTATAAATTCAGCCCATTCTTGTGTATCTCCCTGCCCTCCTCTGGAACACACTCACTCATAAGAGGTGTTCTTTGGGAGAGAACGTTTCCTGGGGCCAATCGACGCCATTCACCTTATGTCTCTCCAGCTTCACGGTGCCATGTTTTCCTTTGAAAAGTGAAACTTTCATCTTTGGAAAATCTCAGCAGCCGCAAGCTTACAAGGCTGTGGTTTAACAGCATGTCACATTCCTGAAACTGATGCTTCATGGGTTTTTGGCCAAACAAGCTTTCCTTCTTTTGAAGTAGAGTCAACTTGAGTTAGAACCCTGGGACAGGTTGGAAATTTAGCCCTGGATTACGTGGTGGGTTTTCTGGGTGAGAGTTAACATGTTGCAATATTCATAACCGTGCACTACAGCACCGAAGCCGACCCACACCTTATAGTTTTTCATCACTGCCAATCCCCTCCCTAGACTATCCAGGGGTCAGAAATCTACTCACTCATTTCCGACCATAGAAATCTACTCACTCATTTCTGACCATAGAAATCTACTCACTCATATCTGACCATAGATGCTTCAAGAATTTTATCTGAGCAACTCACAGACCCATTTAACTCAGATGCTTTGTGAAAAGAGGACAAGGTGCTTTGCTTACAACAGATATTCGACAAAACCATGTTGATTCATTAAGTACAGTCATACTGTCCAACATAACAGTGATTTATTTAATGATAGAGTAGGGGATTTTGTATTTTGAAATGGAAAGTTCATTTGTCAATTAGTCACAGGTTTTTAGGGCTGGAAGGGAGATTATGGATAGATCATCCAGGTCCCTCAGTTTGCAGCTGAGAAATCTGAGGCTCACAGAAATGTAAGGTCACAACAGAGAATTAGGATTGGCTGTTCAGTGTCTGTTAGTCTATCCGGTGTCTGATACATTGTAGCATAGTCCTCAATTGAAAAAAACTATTGTATTTATATAAGTGTATATGTGTACACACACACGCTCTCACACACTCTCACACAGGTGTCAGGAATCAAGGGCAGGTGAGCACATTATTTGAGACTAAATTGCTTACAGGTTCTTCCTTCTACTGTGACTCTCAGAGCATGCTGGGTACAGACTGCTGGCATTTCTTGTGGGGCTGGGGGCTGGTGCTGCATATTAGTAGGGCTGGACCCTCAGCATTTAAAGTGCCTTCTTCTGAACAGCTGAAAACGAATTCTGTATGGTTTAAATTGCATCTCTCTTCCCGGAAGAAAAAAAAAAATGTTACATGTCTAACCCTCAATACATAGGAATGTGACTTTATTTGGAAATAGGGTCCTTACAGAAATAATCAAGTTAAAATGAGATCTTTGGTGTGGCCCTCATCCAATCTGACTGGAGTCCTTATAAGAAGGGGAAATTGGAACACAGGGAGACACACAGAAGGAAGATGAGGTGAAGACATGCGTGGAGAACGCCGTGTAGAGATGGAGGACTGAAGTGATGAATCTGCAACCTAAGGAATGCCAAAGATTCCCGACAAACCTCCAGAAGCTACGGGAAATCTAGGAAAGATTCACCTGCAGCTTTCTGAGGCAGCCCACTTCAGACTTCTAGACAAGAAGCGCCTAAATTTTTAAAAAATATTTATTTGTCTGTGCCGGGTCTTAGTTGCCGCACACAGGCTCTTCAGTCTTTGCTGTGGCATGCAACTCATAGTTATGGCATGTGGGATCTAGTTCTCTGACCAGGGGATCAAATCCAGGCCCCCTGCATTGGGAGAGCAGAGTCTTAGCCACTGGACCACCAGGGGAGTCCCAAGACAAATCAATTTTTGTTGTTGTAAATCACCAAGTTGCAGTACTTTTTAAAATGGCAGCCCTGGGAAACCAACACAGTTTCCAAAGGCAAGAAACCAAATTTGTCAAGACTAGAAACCTTGTCTCTTATTTGGGAAAAACACTAGTTCTCAAAGTTAGCGTGCTTTGGAATCCCCTGGAGGGCTTGTTGAAATACAAATTATTAGGCTTCACTCTGGAGTTTCTAGACCGATGCAAGAATCTGAATTACTAGGTGATGCTCACGGAGAAGGCAATGGCACCCCACTCCAGTACTCTTGCCTGGAAAATCCCATGGACAGAGGAGCCTGGTAGGCTGCAGTCCATGGGGTCGCTAAGAGTCGGACACAACTGAGTGACTTCACTTTCACTTTTCATTTTCATGCATTGGAGAAGGAAATGGCAACCCACTCCAGTGTTCTTGCCTGGAGAATCCCAGGGACGGGGGAGCCTGGTGGGCTGCCGTCTATGGGGTCGCACAGAGTCGGACACGACTGAAGTGACTTAGCATAGCATAGCATAGGTGATGCTCATACTGCTGGTCCCAGGACCACACTTAGAGAATAACCGACAAAAAGTTTTCTGATCTCTAAGTCAAGGACCACAAAATCAGGAGGGCCAGGAGGTAATTTAACAAGTGATATGAATGAGGGAGAGAAACAGCTGGGGTTGGTGCGTGTGCTGATACAAGACATACCAATCCCCTTTAAAGTGGCAGGAGCTGCTCAGTCTGGCCTGTCCTTGACCTGTAGGAATGAAAACTCTTGCAGTTTTTCGGGAGGTGCTAGAAATCCAGATTTGCATGGGAATACTCTGTTGACTGAAGTGACTTAGCGCACATGCATGCACTCTGTTTAGGTGTTGGCAACTAATTAGCATTAAGACATTGTGCAGGCAAAATGAAGCCCATCTGTGGCCCTGATGGCTGCCAGTTTGCAACATCATAGGTCTTTTTTTTTTTTTTTTCATCTTGGGTGTTTGATCCTTGAAGTTTTCAGAATGCTTGTTTGAGAATGGCTCAGCTGTGTGGTTCTGTCACAGTCTCTCATAAGGTTGGGGTTAAGTTGTTGGCTGTGGCTGCGTCACCTGAAGGCTTGGCTGAAGCGGGAAGATTCACTTCCAAGATGGCTCCCTCACAAGGCAGGAGGTCTCCATATCTTGCATTGAGTCTCTCTTAGGACTGCTTGGGTATCCAAGCAGAAGACCTCCTTTAGAGCAAGTGGTCAAAAAAGCAGTGAGACAGTGCTGAAGCCTCTGTTTTTTTCATGACCTGGCCTTGACAGTCACACTCCATTTCCACAATATCTTATTGGCGACAGAGTTTAACCCTGTCCATTGTAGAAGAGAGCCACATAAGGGTGTGAATACAGAAGGTGAGGACCATTGAGGGCCATCTTGGTTACCCTACTCAATTTTTGAGTGTGTGGGTAGAGTCTTTTCCTGATCTCTCTTAGAAGCATTTTCATCTCTTTTTCTGGACAGTCCTTGATTTCCAACATTTTGTAGTGACCTATCACCTATGGAAACTTAAAACTGCTACCAGAAAAAAACTTTATTACAGAATTTCTCAGCTGGATGGAGATTGAGGGATCACGTGTGCCAAGGCTACAAACTGGAGCCTCTTGGGTAGAGCCTACTGGTGGACTGTTGTGGTAGACTCTTGTGTTTGCCAGTGCCTCCAATCATATTACTGCATTCACTTCTATTACTTTCCAGGCCTCTGACTCTGCCTAATCTAACTGTCCTGTTTCCTGGACTCAGGATTTTCCATGCAAAAACTCAATAGTCCTGGGAAAAGTCAGATGGTCGATCACCCTCATCAACCACATTATTTGCAAAATGAGCAAAATTCAGCTCAGACAGCAGATATGAATTGATTAGATCCTTACAACTCGAAGTATAGTCCATGGACCAGCAGTGCGTGCATCACCTCTCAGACCCCACCCTAGACCTGCTGAGTCAATCTGAAGTTTAACAAGAGTCTCAGGTGATTCTTAGGGGCTTCCCTGGTAGCTCAGCGGGCAAAAAATCCGCCTGCAATGCAGGAGACCCCAGTTTGATTCCTGGGTCAGGAAGATCCGCTGGAGAAGGGCTAGGCTACCCACTCTAGTATTCTTGGGCTTCCCTGGTGTCTCAGCTGGTAAAGAATCTGCCTGCAATGTGGGAGATCTGGGTTTGATCCCTGGGTTGGGAAGATCCCCTGGAGAAGGGAAAGGCTACCCACTCCAGTATTCTGGCCTGGAGAATTCCATGGACTGTATAGTCCATGCGGTCGCAGAGTTGGACATGACTGAGTGACTTTCACAGGTGATTCCTATGCACATGGTGGTCTAGGACTTCCTGAATAGGAGCAAAACCTGAGCTTGGGCTCTCTGAGGATTCAGATTTGCAGTCCATGTCGGTGAACTAGATCCAACAATGACCTACTTGTGCTATGGTAATCTGACCTTGACATGAGCATCTTACTTTTACTTCCTGCCTCCCAGATTCCCCCAAATAAATGGAGCTAAAGTTTCATTGTTGGAAGGAATTGAAAGTTCCCAATTCTCACCTGGGTTTGTGTAGTGGTTTTCATAAATCACTTTTCAGATTTGACATTCTCCCCCCTCCCCAAACAAAATGCCATTAAAACAGAGTTTAGGGGCAATGTCAGGGAATTTAGGTTATTTCCAGTTTCTGATACTCCAAGCAACTGGCAATCAATAAGTAACCTTGTATATGTGGGCTTATGTACAATCTATTGCTTTATTTCTGTAGGACTGAGTCCTAAAAGTCCTGCTGGGTCAATGTGAACATGCTTTTAAAATTGTAATGAATAGACAAAAAGGTGTGTGTCCAAAGAGGAATGTCTGAAAAAATAGTGGTGTATTTATGTCATGGAAAGTTATAGAGCCATAATAAGGTTCATACATGATAGATGTCCACGGACCTTGAGGGATAACTACCAAGTACTGTTAAACAGAGAGGAAAAGTTGCAGAGGGACTCAGGCAATTGGCAGGAAAAATTGAGGGGGATATTATACAAAGGGATTAATTACACTTTCTGAGTACATTTATGGATGCTTCTTATGATTGTAAAGAATATGTGTTGATTTTGTAATTAAGAATTTTAGGAGAGAAGAAAAGTGAAGGTGCTGTGGTTGAAGTGAACAGATATTCTACAGATCTGCCCTCAGTCTCCCCTGCGCATTTCCAACCGCCCCCAGCTCTTTGCTTTCAGAAACCGCATCCCAGGTGGGAGCATCTGATTGGCTGAGCCCAACTCACATGCCCACACTCTAGCTGCTAATTGCGCAGGGAAGCGTTGTTTGACCTGGTTTGATCCAGCCTGGCGTGCTGCAGTCCAAAGGGTGGCAAAGAGTCGGACACGACTCAGCGACTGAACTGAACTGATCCACCTATCTTCCCTGCCCAGCTATCTAGGTATTACCCGCGAACAGGAGATGTGTAGTGATACAGCCTGACCCCTAAGCAGAAACTGAAGTTTTCGCCTTAGAGCATTAGCCTTTTGAA
The DNA here is from genome assembly GCF_055505025.1 of Bos grunniens. Classification (NCBI taxonomy): domain Eukaryota; kingdom Metazoa; phylum Chordata; class Mammalia; order Artiodactyla; family Bovidae; genus Bos; species Bos grunniens. The sequence continues at coordinate 14,780,832 of NC_141190.1, forward strand.
AATCTCGCTGTGATTGGGAAAGCAGTTTTGAGTTAATTAACCATATTTTCCGGAGAAGGCAATGGCACCCCACTCCCTCTTGCCTGGAGAATCCCATGGACGGAGGAGCCTGGTGGGCTGCAGTCCATGGGGTCACTGAGGGTCAGACACGACTGAGCGACTTCACTTTTCACTTTTCACTTTCATGCATTGGAGGAGGAAATGGCAACCCACTCCAGTGTTCTTGCCTGGAGAATCCCAGGGACAGGGGAGCCTGGTGGGCTGCCATCTATGGGGTCACACAGAGTTGGACACGACTGAAGTGACGCAGCAGCAGCAACCATATTTTCAGACAGTGCAAGTAAAAATAACAGACAGGCTTCATTGAGCATGTGCTATATGTGCTAAGTATTTCACATTATCTCACATTCTCACAACATTTCCATGATGCAGGTGCAATTTTTAATACCCCTTTTACAAATGGAGCCACGGAGGCACAGAACGGTTATGTAACTTGCCCGGAGTCACACAGCTAGTAAGTGGTAGAGAGGATTTGAACCCAGGCTGTCTGAGGAAAAGGTTCTGATCATTACATTATATTGCCTCCAGGTTTATAGTTGGAATGGGCACTGATTTTTAGTTGGAATAATAGTGATTCCTGTTGTCACTGAATGCTTAGTGTATGCTGGGCACTGTCCTGTTATACATGAATTAATTTAATCCTCACAACAACCCAAATGAGAAAACTGAAACTCGAAGATGTTATCAGCTCAAACAGGGCCCCTTCGCTTTTAAGTCCAACCCAGAGGGTCTGTCCTCAGAGCTCAAGCACTGAGCTCCACCCTCCAGAGCCATCTGTCCTTTACTTCTCAACACATCAACCCACCTTTTCTTCTCTGCTGATCTGAAAGCAGTTCTCTTGAGAGATATTGAAGTTTGGGCAATTGTCAGGATAATTCAATGGGAGCTTTGGATTTTATTTCAATTTTCCATTTCGTTTTGATACTGAGAATCTGACCCTAAGCTGATGTCAGTGAAAATAATTTAAATTAAATCTGATCACTTTCATTTGTGAGGATTTGTTGGGAAGAAATATAAAAAGACAAAGGAGGTGTGTGTGAATGCGTATGATTGTGCAGTTCTAAAATGTCATCATTAAAGAGATGATGGGAAAAAATAAGAAAGAGAAAAGAGATCAATAGCATTATGTTAAATTGTTACACATACAAAGATATGGCTTTTTGTGGGGAATTTATTCAAAAGAATTTTACTGCTAGAGGGAATGTGCTTTTCTAAGTGAAAATATAGTTTATCCTCAATTTGAATTGCAAATCCTTTCACAAGCAGAGTAGAAAGGAGGACTAGTGCCTAACGGGAATGAGTTCTTTCTACTTGGTTTTATAAAAGCTTCCTGAGACAAGCTTTAAAAAATCATAATTATTTTAAAAAATTCAGATATTTTTAAAATACCTGATCTGAAAATTTTAGGTAAGTAATCAAAATAACCAGATAATTTTATACAATATTAACTTGGTTTAATATGGGAAAGAAATGACACTCAATACCCTTGCAGCTGGTGACTGGAAGCAGAAAATTGCAGGATGTCTTTGGCAAACTGTGGCTCTCGAAATCGTATTTGCCCCTAGAGGATAAACCACATCATAGAGAAGTGGGGGGAAGGAGAGACACATTAACATTTGTTTGGCACTTACTGAGCATGGTGCTAGGTACCAAAGTTTACATATGGTACCAGAGTTTATCCTCACCACAGCCCTTTGCAGTGCGGTCATTATACCCATTTTGCAGAGAGGATAACTGAAGCTCAAGGAAGTAAACTGGCTTTTCCCAAGTTCCCCAGCTGGTAATCGGTTGTGAGTTTATTGGAGAAGTTCAGAGGAGAGCAAGCAAGGGCACATTTGGGTGTGGTAAGGAGGAGACAGAAGCAGAGACAAGCAGGCAGGGGGGCTCTGTGATGCTCTAGATCAGGGAATGAGGAACCAAGAGCCCAAGCTTGAGAGCCAAGGTGACTTGGCACAGGTGAGGTCCCTGAGAGTGTTGAGAGGAGCAGAAGCCGGTTTGGGGAAGGGATAGGTGAGTCTGTGGACTGGAAACCCACAGAACGCCAGGGGAATGTGTCCCAAGCAGGTCTGCTTCTCAGGAGAGGTTGGCTTGTGGGCACAGGTTTGGAGGGAGAGAATGACGTCAGTGGGCATGGTGTGTAGAAAAGGGGATGGGAGGGAAGCCAAGGGAGGACGGAGAGAGGCTTTTGTGGTTCTGTTTTTTTCAGGTCTCTTCAGGAGGTAATAGCAAAGGGCACAAAGCAAGATGTAAGCCTAAGAGAGAGAGAAAGCTACAAAGGGAGGATGAAACATTTTTTAAAAGATGTAAAAGTTGGATTTTGAGGAGCCAAGCTTTCACTTTTAAATAGGACAAAGATCTGCTTTGTCATCCCTCTCTCCCATTTTTGGATCGTTTTGTTCATGGAATTTTCCAGACAAGAATACTGAAACAGGTTGCCCTTTCCTACTCCAGGGAATCTTCCTGATCCAGGAATCAAACCCATGTCTCTCAAGTCTCCTGTGTTGGCGGATGGAGACTGCCACTAGAGCTACCTCGGAAGCCTCCCTGTCTTCCATCTTAGTGAATGTTAAGGTCTTCGTACATGAGTGAAAACACAATGGAATGAAAATAGCATTTTGGGAGCTTTAGGGGAAGCCGTGTGTCAACTGAGATGATGAAAGTGGAGGGGGAGGGGAGTTTCTATATGCATCTGGGGTGATTGCAGCCTCATTGGAGGAAGGGCTCAGGACCATCCAGTCCCCAGTGCTCCATGGCCTCCCCCCAAGCCCGCCCCTGCCTGTCTGGCACTTTCCACATGTCCCAGCAGGAAAGCCTGGGAAACGTGTCAGGAGGGGCCAGTTCTCCTTGGCCAGCCAGTCCTGGGCTGTGCTTCCTGTATTCAAGGCTGCTCATTTACCCAGTGGGGCTGCCTCTGCCCATGAAGAATCGGCAGGAATGGACCAGGCAATGGACCAGAGGATGGACACCCAGGCAGCTGGCAGAATTGTGTCTGCTCTCAGATCCTGATAGTGGGGTGGCCAAGGGCCAAGGCCAGGGCAGATTGGGGGGCTTGCCAAAGAACCTTCCTGCTCATGCCTTGGAAGCTGGTGCCTGCTGTCTGCAGCAGGCCGTGTGTGCTCAAGAGGTCTTTCAGGTGGTGCTGCTGGGCAACTTCACCACAGGAGAGCCTCCTATGCCCAATTTTGAGAAAGAGGTGACTTCTTAGTCAACCCAGACTGTCATAACAAAATAGCACAGACTGTGTGGCATAAACAAAGGAAACTTATTTTCTCACAGTTCTGGAGGTTGGGAAGTCCAAGACCAAGGTGCCAGCTGATTCAATTCCTTGTAAGAGCTCTCTTCCTGACTTGCAGGTGGCTGCATTCTTGTTGTGTCCTTCCAGGACAGAGAGAGAGAGAAAGAGAGGGAAAGAGAGGGAGGGAGAGAGAGAGAGAGAAAGAGAGGGAAAGGGAAAGAGAGGGAGAGAGAGAGGGAGAGGGAAAGAGGGAGAGAGAGAGAAAGAGAGGGAGCTTGTGTCTCTTCCTCTTCTCATAAGGATGCCAGTCCCATAGGGTTAAGGCCTCACCTGTAGTATCTCCTTTAACCTATCACCTCCTCACAGGCCTTATCTCCAAATACAGTCACTTTGGAGGTTAGGATGTCAACATATGAATTTGGGGGTGGGGGACACACTGATATTCAGACTACAACAGGTAGGAACTTTAAATCTGCCTCCCAACTCCCAACCAAAACTGCTTTTGTCTTTAGGAGCCACAGTCTGTAGAGTGGCAAGAGGCACTCAATGGTCTTCTAGATGGAGAAAGGGAGGCCCAAGGAGAAAGTGCTTTGTTTGCATCTGGATGGGGATCCTGGATGCCCCAGCCCTTGTGTATTCAGCTTATCCTGGGTTCCCCAGATCCAGCCACAGAAAGGGCTTATACCTGTGGGGAGACTGGGTGGTTTCTCACTTCCCAGAAGATGGGGCAGGTGAGGCGGCAGGGAACTACTGAGTCAGTCTCCCATGTGTTCTGTCCGTCTGTCAAGACTGATAAGCCATTTCTCTCTTGCCATCCAGGCTCCTGGGCAAGAGTTCCATTGGTCCAGCTGGGGTCAGGTGTCTGCACTCGAGCCTGGGAGAAGTGGGGCTTCCAGGGTTTCTAGAAGGGAGATGACGGTATTGTGAGTTGGGAAGATGCTGCTGATGTTACTTTAGAAGTACTTGAGAGAGGATTTGATTTTTCTTGTTGGCAAATGCTGTTTACCTGTTTGTATCATCTAGAAGGGTTCTATCCATTTTTTAATTGGTTTGTTTAAAAAAATTTTTGACTTCACCATGCGGCATGTGGGATCTTAATTCTCTGACCAGGGATCGAACCTGTGCCCCCTGAGTGGAAGTGTGGAGCCTTAATCACTGGACCAGTAGGGAAATACTGTCTCTCCTTTTCCCCCTGTTATCCTGAGGAATAGGGTCTTTCCTTTAGTGGGATATCATAAATTTAATATACATTTTCACATTAGTTGGAATAGAACTGGCATATGTTGTGATTTTTAAAAATGTATGATGCAGGCAAATTTTAATTAGCATTCCCATGGGTTTTGTTTTTCCTTTTTCCATTTTAACCAAAAAATTGAGCTTAAAATTAGTATAGAGTTAGTATAGAGTTCCTTTGTTTTGGGGTGCCACCCAGAAGGAGTACAGTACAGTCAGGACCTTCCTATCTATGGGTTTTGCATCCGCAGGTTTAACTGTGAGTGTGAAACTTGTGGATACGGAGGGCTGCCTGTACCATGGCCATTTCATATTAGGGACTTGCGCATCCATGGATTTTGATATACACAAATACCAGATACCTGGAGCAACCCCCTGAAGTTACCAAGGGATGACTGTTTTGATGTTTTCTTCTCTCTGTTTTTAAGCAGAAATATGACTCTCATGGAATAGGTGTAAACGTATTAAAATGCTTGGATCACTTATTAATAGCAACAGTTATTGGTGCCCTTTGAAGTTCTGAGTGAGTCCTGGAGCTGCTGGTGCTGATGGCTTTTTCCTGGGGTCTCTTGGGGGAGTGAGCATCCCTGGAGCCCAAGACTTACCTGCAGCAGGTATTCCTAGCATCTGTTCTCCCAGTCCTATTCCTCCTGCAGAGCCCTTCACAGTCCTGGGCCACCTAAGTGGGGAGTATCAGGGCCCCTGCTTAACTTTCTAACCCGTGGAGCTTTCCTTTTATTTCCTAGGGTGACTGTGGATTTTCCCTCCCCAGGCCCTTTGCACATGCTGTATTCTCTGTCTGGAATACTCTTTCCCCTTCACTGGTTGGTTAGTTAGATCTCTGCTTAGACCCCAGTTATTTTATATCAATGCGGCATCCTTCACAGCACTTGCTGCAACCTGTAATTATTTTATTTCTTATTTATATGATTGCTTAGCCATCTTCCCCATGAAATCAGCAGGTTCTTGATTGTCTTGTTTAGAGCTCTCTGTTTAAGGCACCGGCTACACAGCAGGAGTTTAGGAAGTATTAGAGGAGTGGAAAAAACCAAATGCTTAGGAGCGGACAAACGCCATCTGCCCACAGGACCGGCTGCCACCACAGGCTTTGCCACTTGCTGGCCAGCTAGTTACCAGTCTCACTAGCTTCTTCCTTCCACCTGGCAGGTCTATACACCACAGCCCCGGCTGCCCGATGCCCTGGTAACCGTGTCCCCTGGTCCCCCTTCTGTCCTCCTTTTGTCTTACTCTTTTCATGGACTCTCAGCTGGCCTTACACCCAGGCATTCAACTCACATCTCTCAAGAAATGCTTACTGAGGGTCAATATTTCAGATCCTGACCTGGTGTTCCTGGCCCAGTGCGGCAGCCCTACCCCTACATATCTCCACACATGGGCCAGAGTGACCCCTTAGAAGTGCAAGCAGGGTCACGATACCCCTCTCCTCAAAACCCTGCAAGGGCTCCCTGTATCGTTCTGAGTAAAAGTCAAACAAAGCTGTGACGGCGCCAAGGAGGCCCTGTGTGCTCTGGAGCCCTTGCCCTCCTCGCCTGTCTGTCTTGTCCCCTGTTTCTTTCCCCGCTGCTTCATCTGTGTTTGGCCTCCTTGCTGTTTCACACACGTGTGCCAGCCACACTACTGTCTCGGGGCTTTTGCACTTGCAACTACTTACACACCCAGCTGACCGGCCCCTTAATCACCTTTAAGTCCTAACTAGGTTTGCACATCACCTTCTCAGACATCCTTCCCTCCCACCCTGTTTAACATTGGTTCCTTCCTCCCTGCACCTTCTCTCTCCCCTTTCCTGGCTTTGTGTTTCTCCAGAACACACAAGTCACCATCTCACAAGTGAAGTGAAAGTCACTCAGTTGTGTCTGACTCTTTGTGACCCCATGGACTATATAGTCTATGGAATTCTCCAGGCCAGAATACTGGTGTGGTTAGCCTTTCCCTTCTTCAGGGGATCTTCCCAACCCAGGGATCGAACCCAGGTCTCCCATATTGCAGGCAGATTCTTTACCAGCTGAGCCCCAAGGGAAGCCCAACAATACTGGAGTGGGTAGCCTATCCCTTCTCCAGCGGATCTTCCTGACCCAGGAATTGAACCAGGGTCTCCTGCATTGCTGGAAAATTCTTTTACCAACTGAGCTATCAGGGAAGCCCCATCTCACATGTCATATAATTTCCTTATCGTGTTTGCAGTCTGTGTTCCTTACTACATCAAAAGTCCTTGAAGACAAGAGTTTTTATTTTGACATCGTTGTACCCCCAGCACCTAGAACAAAGTGCCTGACCAATAGGTCTTCCAAAATCACTGTTGAAGGGATGAGGACGCATTTCAGTCAGGAAATCCCATAGAGCGTGGGGGTGGGGGGACCCATATGTCTGAAGGTGATTGGTCGCTCAAGGTTGAGTGAGGGGGCATTTTCCTCGGGTGCAGGCCTGGGTGATCATTCCCCTTCTCCCTCAGACAGGAAAGTCTCCTAAGTTACACACAAGAGTCTGAGGTGGTTACCACCACACTCATGGAGGACTAAGGGGTCATCATTTCAGGCTGAAAGGCAACTGATTGTGGGAAGCTGTCTTAGTTTCTCCCTGTGGGGAATATTCTTGATGGTGGCTTAGCTCCTGTCCAACTCTATGGGCCTGTTCTGATACTCAGGAGGAATGTAGTCATGGATTAGGGTTATTTTATGGACTAGAAGGGAGAAGGCAATGGCAATCCACTCCAGTGCTCTTGCCTGGAAAATCCCATGGACAGAGGAGCCTGGTAGGCTGCAGTCCATGGGGTCAAGAAGAGTTGGACACGACTGAGCGACTTCACTTTCACTTTTCACTTTCATGCATTGGAGGAGGAAATGGCAACCCACTCCAGTGTTCTTGCCTGGAGAATCCCAGGGACGGGGGAGCCTGGTGGACTGCCGTCTATGGGGTCGCACAGAGTCGGACACGACTGAAGTGACTTAGCAGCAGCAGCATGGACTAGAAAGAGGAGATGGGGTAATTGGGGCTGAGGTCCTTACCTTTCTTCGGACATGGTTCTTTCCTCAGGGAGCTTGTTTCAGAATCATAGGAGCGTGGCCGTGGCCCAGTGTTGACAAGTGCCGTCCCTCCAGAAGTGAGTCAGGCCGTCCAGGGTTCAATGTCTGGCTCTGCCGTTTGCCCCCAGTCAAACCTCAAGCAGATTTCTCAAGCTTCCTGTGCCTTGGGTTGCTTGTCTGTCAAACAAGACCAAAGTAGTACCACAAAGCAGACCACCTAGATTTGGGGAGATTCAATGTGGTGACACAAGCCAAGGGCTTGGTGTGTGCCTGATATCTCATAGGAGCATAATAATTGTTAGTATTTGTTAGTGTCTCCTTCTGGGACATAGATGATTGGAGCAGGCAGGAACCACAGGCCCTCAGCATTGGCCCATGCAGGAGACAAGGCTCGTCTTGCTCGGGCTTGTAAGCAGTGCCAGGGCTGGGATGAGAACCCACGAGTTCTGGCCCCCGGGTCTCTGTCCTCACCCTGCTCCAGGCTGCTGCCAGCTGGACTCGGCAGCCAAGGGACTCATGACATTTGACACAGTATTCTCCCTTGTGATCACTGACAGTGACTGTTCTGTGACAATGGCTGAAACAAGGCATTTCTGAGAAATTTAGAATTACTGAGCTGATTCAATCAAGCAGAAATTGGACCTTGCTTTCTACTCCAGGCTCCTTGCTGTCCTGTGTCTGGCTTTAGTTCTCCTGCTCTAGGGGGATGGAATTCCCCCTGGAAAAGGTTGGGCTACCCTGAGCTCCTAATTAATCTAAATTTTATTATTCGTGCAGCAGAATTTGAGCTGCCTCTAATCACTTGAATGAAGAATGCTTTGTAGTCTGGTGTGGATGGGGATGTAGGAAGCATAATTTGGTCCATTATTTTTGGAGGACAGTCTTGGCAATGTGTATCAAAACCCTTCAAATTATACATGTTCTTTGACCCAAGGAGTCTAATTTTAGTTTGTGAGCAAATATTTAACTATAAGGATGCTCGTTGGAGAATGTGTTATTCAAGACAACATGATGTCCTCTGATAGGGGTTTAGGGAAATTATGGTACCTCTAACAATAGACTATTGTATAGTCATTAAAAATTACCCTGGAGGCTAAGGACTCAGAGACATTTAAGGATATTTAGTTGGTTTTGAAACACTTAAGAGTGAGAGGGCCAGTTCTGGAATCAGATCTCCTGGGTTGAAATCCGAGCCCCACTATTTCATTGCTGGATGACATTAGACAAGCTACTTAACTTCTTTAAGCTTCAGTTACTCCATAAGTAGAATAATAATTATATCATCACTCAGAGTTATTGCAAAAATTGAGACAATCCAGGTGAAGGGCTTAGCATAAACTACCCAGGCCAGGTAAGCACTTGCTCAATAATCATCACTATGATTTTCATGAACCCACTTTTGCTTTCAAAATCATATACATTAAAAACAGAAGGAAAATAAGGAAGAAATGAAAACAGAATGAAGATGGTTGTCTCTAGGTGATGTGATCACATGTAGTTTAATTTTCCTCTGTGTTTTCTGTATTTCAGAATGCTGCACAATGCGTAAGAGCCACTCATGTCTGAAGGAAAAGGGTCACTAAGAATAGTGGTGGGAAGGGTGCTGTCCTGACTTGTTGAAACCCTCAGATAAGTTGCTCAGCGACTCCTGTCTTGGCTTAGAAGCCACTGAGGTTGGGCACAGTGGGGATAACGGACAGAAGTTGGGCCCTCCAGCCCTCCACACCAGCCCACTGACCACACTTGCTCTGCCCACGCATCCTTCCTGCCTCTCCCAGCCCAGGAGGGCCCCAGAAGCACAGCCTGAGAGCTTAGCTGCTCAGGGAGGTGAAGCGACCTCCCTGAGGAGGTCTAGGATTTAGGAGAGGCCCCAGTCATCTCCCTGAATCTTATCAAGCCCAGCAGCCAGGAAGAATTCATGAGAATCCACTCCTGCCCCTTCTGCCGCTGTGTCTGTTGTCAGCCCGGCTGTTCATTAGCATGTGTGACAAACTCCTCCAACAGAAGCTTTAAGCAGAACCAAACTGTTTCAATCTCCTTGGAGTGACAGCAGGGGACTTCCCCAGAAGTGCCTGACAGTGGGGGCTGGGTTGGGCCTTTGAGCGGTCAGGGAGAGTCCTGGAATTGCTGTCCTCAGTGTAGGAAGGGGAGAGAAGAGCCCAGAGCAGCAGACACGCAGCTGTTGGCTGGGGACAACTGATGAGCTGGGGAGGGTGGTTGGAGCCGCACACGGAGAAGGGTAGAGTGCGTGCCTGTGTGGCTCAGTCATGTCTGACTCTTTGTGACCCTTTGGACTGTAGCCCACCAGGTTCCTCTGTCCATGGAAAGCAGAAGGGCAGGGCACAAGTAGGAATTGGGGCCGATCTTCCTTTCCAGTGAAGCTTTGGCAGGCTGTGAGGGAGCTGAAAAAGCTCTGGAGCTGGTATTGGGCATGGGGGATCGGGAAAGACATAGTGGGTGGAGGGACTTGGAGAGGGGGAGACATGCGGATGGAGCAGAGCCTGGTGTCCAGCTGACCACAGTCACTCCAGCCTCTGTCCCAGTCTCTGTGCAGCGGGGAGGGGAAGTGACCGGGAAAACAGCAGCTGCAGGATTCTGAAGGATTTAAGTGTCCTGAAAATCGTTGTTTTGTGTATTTTGTCCATTCTTTTTGGTTGTTTTGGGCATGGAGGCAAATTTGGTTTCTGTTTCTCTTTTAATTGGAAATGGAAGAAACTCCTCTTTTCTATGGCCGTAAAATTCAAATAACACAAAATTAACCACTTTTAAGTGAACAGTTCAGAGACATTGAGCATGTTCACAGTGTTGGACAACACCACCTCTACTTCATTCCAAAGCATTTCCGTCCCCGCAATGGGAAAACTATTAAGCAGTTTTCTCCCATCTCCCCACTTCCTTCAGTCCCTGACAACCACTATCTGAATTCTATCTCTACGGATTTACCTATTCTGAATATTTCATATAAATGAGATCCTACAATATGTGACTTTTGGTGTCTGACTTCTTCCACTTGGCATAATGTTTTTGAGGTTCATCACCTTGTAGTATGTATTACTACTTCATTTCTTTTAATGGCCAACAGTATCCCATTGTGTGTGTGTGTGTGTGTGTGTGTGTGCCATATTTTGTCCATCTATTCATCCATTGATGAACATTTGGGCTGGTTCCACCTTTCAGCTCCGTGCAAAGTGCAGCTATGAACATTCCTGTACATGTGTCTGTTTCAGCATCTGGGTATATACCTAGGAGTGGAATTGCTAGGTCATAATGTAACTTTATGCTTAACTATCTGAGGCACTGTCAAACTGTTTTCCACAGTAGCTGGACCATTTTACATTCTCAGACTCTTTTTTTAAATAGTCAATCTTTTGGTGGCACAATTTACATATCTTAAATTGCACACATTTTAAAGTGTACAGCTCAACTAGTTTGTCAAATGGATACATTTGCATAATTACCATCACAGACAAGAAATAAAGCATATCCATCACCTTCGAAAGCTTTCTCATGTCTATGGCGTCAACATGTCCTCCAGTCAACCACTAATATATTTTCTGTCCCTGTAAATTAGTTTTCCTTATTTTAGAACTTCATACAAATGGAATCATGCAGTATGTACTCTTCTGGATCTGACTTCTTTTGCTCAATATAAAGTTTTTCAAGATTCATCCATGTGGATATGTTTGTCATAGTTTCTCCCTCTGTGTTGTTGTTTTAGCTGCTCAGTGGGTCCAACTCTGCAACCCCATGGATTGTAGCCCGCCAGGCTCCTCGGTCCATGGGATTTCCCAGGCAAGAATACTGGAGTGGGTTGGCATTTCCTTCTCCAGGGGAATCTTCCTGATCCAGGGATTGGACACCTGTCTCTTGCATTGTAGGTGGATTCTTTACCGTGGGGCCACCAGGAAAGCCCTTATCCTTCTTTATTGCTGAGTAAAAATCTAGTTTATTGATATCCCACAATTCGTTTATCCATTCATCTGTTGATGTACTTTTGGGTTGTTTCCCATGTGGGCCTGAAAAAGGTGTTAATCACTATAAGCATTTGTAAACAAGTCTTTTTGTGATCATATGCTTTTGTTTACCTTGAGTAAATTCCTCAGAGTGGATTTGCTGGATCAAAGAGTAAAGGTAGGTTTAATTTTTTAAGAAACTGTCAAAATGTTTTCAAAGTGATTATCAAGTTGGTTGATGTTGCTCCTTAATGACTTTTTTTGCTTGTGTCAAATTTTGCGAGAGAAGTATTGAAATATCTAACCACAATTAGAGGTTTGTCTATTTCCTCCTTCATTTCTTTTATTTTTTTCTTCATGAGTTTTGAAATTCTATTCTTAGATGCCTACAGATTTAGATTTGTTTTACTAAAGAATTGCCCCTGGTACCATGATATCTTTAATGATCCTTTATTTTCAGTGTATTTGTGTCTTCATGATTAACGTGTATCTCATGTAGATAGCATGTATTTGAGTCTTATTTTTCATCCAGTTGAATCACCTCTGAGTTGTGATTGGGGTTTTTACCCTTAAAGTAATGACAGATATGGCTGTGTTTAAATCCGTTATTTTGCTACTTGTTTTCCATTCCATTTTTGTTTATTCATTGCACTTGTCTGCCTTCTCTTGGACTAATAAAATATTTTTTGATATTTCATTTTACTTTCTCTGTTTCTTGGTTATACATCTAAAGAGTATTTTTAAGTAGTTTCTCTATGACTAAGAATATGCATTATTAACTTATTAAAGTCTGTTTAGAGTTGATTTTACCACTTCAGACTTTATATATCACACTTCATACTTAGATTTCCTACTTCACAAACACAAAACCTTATAACAGTATGATTCTGTTTGCCCACTCCCATTTACAAGCGACCTCTTATTTCATAGAACAGGTTAAATGATTAAGCCAAGTTGCCTTCCCTCAATGAGCCCAGTACAGGGGAGAAGATGGATGTGTAAAGGAAGAATTGTATTGTGGGGAGGTAAAAAGAGAAGGAAGCCTTAAAAAGAGGCATATGTGGCCTCAAAGAGAAACTTATCCAATTTGACCAACGAGATTGGGAATCCAGGAAGATCTCACAGAGGAGGTGTTAAAAATGGAGTTGTAAAAATAGGTATGACTTACCAGGAGCAAAAAGAGAAATGTGGCTCCATGGGCAGAAGGAACTAGAAAGTACAAGTAGTTTAGTGTGTGAACTAGGAGCAGGCAGTAGGCAGCATGCAGATAGTGAATAGATGAGGCTGATGTCTAGGGCATTTTATCTGCTTCATGGAGAGTGAAGGTTCCAATTCCAGTGCAATTCCAGTTCCAGAAATAGGGAGCCACTGTTTCAGGCAGCAAAGGCTGGGCTGTGTCCTGGCCCTGGCCTTCTGGGGTTCAGAACTTCTCCTGGACCTCATTTCTTACCACAGCTTCCTGTAATCAGGATCAAAGTGTGGGGGATGTGGTAGAAGGGAAGCACGGTATCAGGTGGTAGGTGTTTTCCCTTTTAGGTCTTGGTAGGGTGTTGGATAAGACTCTTGAGAGTCCCTTGGACTGCAAGGAGATCCAACCAGTCCATCCTAAAGGAGATCAGTCCTGGGTGTTCATTGGAAGGACTGATGCTGAAGCTGAAACTCCAGAGTTGACTCATTGGAAAAGACCCTGATGCTGGGAGGGATTGGCGGCAGGAGGAGAAGGGGACGACAGAGGATGAGATGGCTGGATGGCATCATCGACTCAATGGACGTGAGTTTGAGTGAACTCCAGAAGTTGGTGATGGACAGGGAGGCCTGGCGTGCTGCGATTCATGGGGTCACAGAGTCGGACACGACTGAGCGACTGGACTGAACTGAACTGAAGAGCTGAAAGTAGCAAGCTCTCCAGCCATGTGAACTGCAGCAGTGACACAATGGTAAACGGGGAGGGGGAGGGCTCTTGGGATAGAGGAAGAGTTCTCACCTCCTGCCAGGGACTTGGTTTCTTTCTTTATATTTGGCAGTGTTGGGTCTTCATTGCAACATGGGCTTTCCTTTAGTTGTGGTGAGTGGGGACTGCTCTCTATTTGCAGTGCGTGGGCTTCTCATTGGGGTGGCTTCTCTTGTTGCAGACCATGGGCTCTGGGGCATGTGAGTTTCAGTAGTTGTGGCATGTGGGTTCAATAGTTGTGGCTCCCAGGATCTGGAGCACAGGCTCAATAGTTGGGGTGCATGGGCTTAGTTGCTCTGCAGTATGTGGGATCTTCCTGGGTCAGGGATGGAACCTGTGTCTCCTACACTGGCAGGTGAATTCTTTACCACCGAGCCACCAGAGAAGCCCAGAACTTGATTTCTAACTTTGGTCTTTTGTAGAAGGTGAAAGAAAACCAATAAAATGCACTTAAGCCGGTGGTTCAGATGGTAAAGCGTCTGCCCGCAATGCAGGAGACCCGGGTTTGATTCCTGGGTTGGGAAGATCCCCTGGAGAAGGAAATGGCAATCCACTCCAGCACTCTTGCCTGGAAAATCCCATGGACGGAGGAGCCTGATAGGCTACAGTCCATGGGGTTGCAAAGAGTCGGACACGACTGAGCGACTTCACTTTCACTTAAGCCATCACACACACACAAAAAAAGCAGGAGAGCAGAGAAAGGAGTTTGCAGGAGACTTTGGTTGTCCCTGTGAGGAACAATGGCTGCTTCAAGGCACCTGGAGAGAAAGGCTACAGAGGCAGGCGCTACAGGGCATTGAACAGGACCCTATGATCAACTGGATGTGCGGAATGCCAGTGAAGGAGGTATCTGGGATGGCTAGAGGTGGAGGTAACATTCACTAGGGTAGAGAGGGTAGACCATGGTCAATGACAGGAGGCAGGGGAAGAGGAAGAGTTCAGGATGGGATGTGTTAAATGTGGGACTGTTTGGAGGTGGCCAAGAGGCAGCTGCACATGTGGTCTGGTGTTCAGGGAAGAGAAGGATGGAATTGGGATTCATCAATGGATGGCAGTGGGGGAGGGCATGGCAGCTGTGGTTACGGATGAAACTGACCAGATGAAACATGTAGAGTCAGTGTAACAGGCAAGAAAGGAGGCTTGGAAAAGGAATGAAGGGAAACCATCCAAGAAGAGAGCAGCTGGCCAAGATTCTATGCTCTGGAGGAGCATCACTGGCTTTATTCACTTGTTAAATAATCCATTTGCCTTTTTGCTTAACCTAAAAGAACACTGCACATTAACTGAGCATGCGTGGTTTTATTCCGTGTTAATGTAGCAGTACCTGCTTCTCAAAGCCCAGGAGGGTGGGTCATGTGACATTTTCAATGGATCCCAACCTCCACTGCTGGGCAAGGTAGGGAAGGATGAAGCGCCCATGCCAGCTCTCTCTTCCCCCCTGTCTTGTCTTGTTGGGGACAGCCTTTATCTCCTTGATGGAGATAAAACAAGGCACCCTTTAATGAGAACCTTATATGCTAAGCACTGTAGAGACCATTTACTATTTGTCCTTCCAACAAAGGAGTGTGAGAAAGTGATTAGCTCATTCTATTGGTAGAAAAAACGCCAAAGGCTCAGAATTCTGGAATGTACTAGAGGCTTGAATTCTTTGCCACGTTAACCTTTTTCCCTTTCTAGTATTTCTGTCGTCCTCTTTCTCCTCATTCAAGCAGAAAGTCCACCTATGCTCCTAAGCTCAAGGTAGGTTTGAGACAGAGCTTCCTGGTCTTTTGTTTCTTAAAGCTTAAGATTTTTAAGAATAGTATTTGAGAAGGGGAGGATTTTAGCCACACATAAACATGCACAAAGCTTCCTGGGGTTGGAAGCAGAAGGTAAGGAGGGTGAAAAACCCTCTTCTCCACCAGGACTGCAGGGAAGGTAAGTCTCAAGTGAGGGAATAAGGGACCACCTCCAGAAGGTCCCTTCTGCAGAAGTGGCACAGAATGAGGAAGAGGGAGGCATTCTGAAGGTACCTTGCTGACCAGAACAGGGATCTCCTGGGGGTGACCTCAGTGGAGGCATGACTGATCAGCCCACTCCATTATCAAATCTGCCCTTGGCCCTCTTCCCCTCCCAACATCAATGCAGGTGCTGGGAAAGGAAGGGGGCCAGTGGAATCTGGTGAGCTGGCTTTCAAAGAAAAGAAGCCCCGATTTGTAGCACTTGCAGATTGTGTGGTATAACTGCTCCACCATGGCTGATTTCAAGCTTCCAACATGAGGCACTGTATGCAGAATTGGAGAAAACCATGTGCAGTCTGCTCTCCTGAGCTGGTGCAAGCTGCCTCCCCCAGTCTAAAATCATCATTTCTTATCAGCAAAATAGAAAGGAAGCTGTGCTTTCAAAACATACAAATTGATCTTTCCTGTCTACCTGGTTTCTGAACAGAGATTGTATCTATTGCTTAATCTAAACACTGAAGAAGTGGCCAACCTGGGATATGAACCAGGGCTCCCTGACTCCAACCTTGTGCCAACCTTGTGATGGACTCTGTTCTTTAGGCTGAGGCTCTGTGGGGGTGTTTGACCTGTGATACTGTCTTAGATTCTGCCATCATCCTCCACTCTTGCCCTTCCATGGCCCTATGAGAAGAACATCCTGGGCTGGGGCTGAGGCAGTGGTCAGGGGTATCCTTTAAACCATCCGTCTCCTGCTGTGACCAACGGTTCCCTGGAAATCACTAAGCAGCAGGTCTAAACTTTACTTTCAGATCCTGGTCACACAGCCTAATCATGCCAAGTGTCTGCTGGCTACGGCGGGGACAGGAAGGGGTCCTGTGTGTCATCACGTGGCTCTGTGGCTCACTTTGCCTGCCCAGCTGTCTATGCTCTTGGAAGTTGGGAGCTTGCACTCACTTCTCATGCTGACTGTGGTAGGTCATTTGGTCACCAGAGGAAGGTCAAATATGCAGCTTTCAAGCCACCATTTCTCTTTTCTAGGCTTATGGTCCACATGACCAATTTATCACAAAGTTTTTTTTTTTCTTCTGAGCCAAGACTAGACTTCATAAGCCTCAATACTGCATTCCAGGAGGCAATTCCCAGGTAGCTGAGCCAGATTGTTGTTCAGCCACTCAGTCGTGTCTGACTCTCTGTGACCTTGTGGACTGCAGCATGCTAGGCTTCCCTGTCCTTCATTACCACCCGGAGTTTGCTCAAACTCATGTCCACTGAATTGGTGATGCCATCCAACCACCTCGTTCTCTGTTGCCTCCTTCCCCTCCTGCCTTCAATCTTTCCCAGCATAGGTTCTTTTCCTTTTTTTAAGTGTTTTTATTTTTTTTAAATTTTATTTTATTTTTAAACTTTACGATATTGTATTGGTTTTGCCATATATCAAAATGAATCTGCCACAGGTATACATGTGTTCCCCATCCTGAACCCTCCTCCCTCCTCCCTCCCCATACCATCCCTCTGAGTCATCCCAGTGCACCAGCCCCAAGCATCCAGTATCGTGCATCGAACCTGGACTGGAGACTCGTTTCATATATGATATTATACAGGTCTTTTCCAATGAGTTGGCTCTTCCCATCAGGTCGCCAAAGTATTGGAGCTTCAGCTTCAACATCAGACCTTCTAATGAATATTCAGGGTTGATTTCCTTTAGGATTGACTGGTTTGATCTCCTTGCTGTCCAAGGGACTCTCAAGAGTCTTTCCAGCACTACAGTTCAAAAGCATCAGTTCTTTGGCACTTAGCTGTCTTTATGGTCCAGCTCTCACATGCATACATGACTGCTGGAGAAACCATAGCTTTGACTATTCGGACATTTGTTGGTAAAGTAATGTCTCTGCTTTTTAATATGCTGTCTAGATTTGTTATAGCTTTTCTTCCATGGAGCAAGCATCTTTTAATTTTGTGACTGCAGTCACCATCCATGGTGATTTTAGCAGACGCCTGTCTCAACTCCAACCTCACCCTTCCATACCTGCTTTGGGATGCTGGGGCTGGGACTCTGCCCACCAGGGGGAGCCAGAGGGAAGCTGCCTGGCTGGGGGACTGGAAGGGACTGACTCCTTGGGGTCTTCCTGTGTTCCCCTGCATATCTCCTGGGCAACACTCCTTCTCTCCAGCAGTGGCAGTTTCTCTTTGTAGTAATTCTGAACACATTTTGAAGTTTTTCCAACACACCTGTCAGACCAGTCTCCTTGTGCTCCTTTAGAGATGCGGGCACGGCTTCATCGGGGGTCTGAGTCTTGTCTCTGAGGCCCTCTCCTGCAATCTCCAATGTTTTAATAATTTCCTATGGGTCCTGGTTATAGGAGTGTAGCTGCTTTTGCAGTTGCTACCTCTGTGATACCCTGAAGTTCTCTCTTAACCTTTTGCGTACATAGTTAGCAATTCTTTATATTAAGTTCTGCCTATTAAAATACCTGGTGTGATTTCTGTCCCCTGACTGGACCCTGATTGATACAATGCAAACAAAATAAAACCCATTTGCTATCCCTGAACTAGGCCACTCAGTTTAGTTCAGTGGCTCAGTTGTGTCTGAGTCTTTGCGACCCCATGAACTGCAGCACGCCAGGCCTCCCTGTCCATCACCAACTCCCTGAGTTTACCCAAACTCATGTTCGTTGAGTCGGTGATGCCATCCAGCCATCTCATCCTGTGTCGTCCCCTTCTCCTCCTGCCCTCAATCTTTCCCAGCATCACGGTCTTTTCAAATGAGTCAGCTCCTCGCATCAGGTGGCCAAAATATTGGAGTTTCAGCTTCAGTTTCAGTCCTTCCAATGAACACCCAGGACTGATCTCCTTTAGGATGGACTAGTTGGATCTCCTTGCAGTCCAAGGGACTCTCAAGAGTCTTCTCCAACACCACAGTTCAAAAGCATCAATTCTTTGGTGCTCAGCTTTCTTTATAGTCCAACTCTCATATCCATACATGACTACTGGAAAAACCATAGCCTTGACTAGACGGACCTTTGTTGGCAAAGTAATGTCTCTGCTTTTTAATATGCTGTCTAGGTTGGTCATAACTTTCCTCCCAAGGAGTAAGTGTCTTTTAATTTCATGGCTGCAGTCAACATCTGCAGTGATTTTGGAGCCCCAAAAAATAAAGTCAGCTACTGTTTCCACATCTATTTGCCATGAAGTGATAGGACTGGATGCCATGATCGTCATTTTCTGAAAACTGAGCTTTAAGCCAACTTTTTCACTCTCCTCTTTCACTTTCATCAAAAGGCTCTTTAGTTCTTCACTTTCTGCCATAAGGGTGGTGTCATCTACATATCTGAGGTTATTGATATTTCTCCCGACAATCTTGATTGCAGCTTGTGCTTCCTCCAGCCCAGCGTTTCTCATGATGTACTCTACGTATAAGTTAAGTAAGCAGGGTGACAATATACTAGCTCACTATGGTGATATTAATGGCAGAAGCTTCTGCTTCATAAAACTTGAGGCTTTTCTATGGTTCCAATATAGTGCAAACCTAACTCAACAAGCACAATGAGGCATGATAAAGTAGAAAGGGCCCTCAATGACTTTATTCTATTGGGCTAGATGTCCAGGTGGAAGGCTCCCCTCCCAGTGCATATACTAAAATTCCAACTTTAGAGCTGAGTCGGTGTGAGGGAACCTGAGAAATATACTCCTTATTTTAGAAGCAAGGAGATCCAACCAGTCAATCCTAAAGGAGGTCAACTCTGAATATTCATTGGAAGAACTGATGCTGAAGCTAAAGCTCCAATACTTTGGCCACCTGATGCGAAGAGCCGACTCATTGGAAAAGATTCTGATGCTGGGAAGATTGAGGGCAAGAGGAGAAGGGAGTGAAGGAGGATGAAATGGTTGGATGGCATCACTGACTCAATGGACATGAATCTCAGTGAACTCCAGGAGATAGTGAAGGACAGGGAAACCTGGCATGCTGCAGTTCATGGGGTCGCAAAAAGTCAGACACAGACCAAACAACAATATCTTAGAAGATAAACCCGAGACAATAAAATGGGAAGGGAGTTGACTAAAGTCACACAGAAAGTGAATGATAAGGTGGGATTAGATCCCAGGTCTCCTGAAGCACTGAACTTCCTTGGATCACCAACTGGGTCGTAACTCTCCCCACTCCATAAACATCTAGGCTTAAGGTAGAGGTTGTGCCAACTTGTTTCTCTACTATGTTGAATAAAATAAACAGTTTTTCCCTAAAATTGAATACAAATGATGAAAATATTTTTTCTTTTTTTACGAAATTAATTTTTTATTGCTGTGTAGTTGTGTTACAGTGTTGTGTTAATTACTGCTGTACAGCAAAGTGACTCCGTTATACATATCTGTACATTCTTTTTCATATCCTACCTTCTCCCACCCCCCTTCCCTTTGGCAACTACCAGTCTACTCTCTATGTCCCTGATTTTGTTTCTGTTTCATAGATAGGTTTATTTGTGTCATATTTTAGATTCCATGTATAAGTGATATCATATGGTGTTTGTCTTTCTGACTTGATTCACTTAGTATGCTAACCTCAAGTTGCATCCATATTGCTGCAAATGGCATTATAAAATACTTGTTCTTTATGCATTTTAAAAAATAACCTGATCACTAAGCATAAAGGCACCACCCTAATGCTGTATTTTTAAATGTGGCAAAGTAATGTGAAAGCTTACCCCCACCTACATCATGCAGCTAGTGGTGAGACTATGGGAGAATTCCTTGACTGTGTTTCCTGTAAAATGGCAGTTCTAATCATATTTACCTCTCAAGGTCAATACTGGGGCAAAGCATTCCTGTAATAGGTGGGACCTGTTGTTGATGAATGACTCTGATACTTGCTTCTCATGCAATTTATCCACTTCTTTTTCCTATTGGTCTTTTTGGTTCTGAAACAATCTTTTTTTTTTTCCTTCCAGTAGCACTATTCTTGGCATCAGCCTAATCTCAGTAAATGCTGGAGATGATTAAGTTGTCAGGATCAGCATGTGGTGTTTTCCTAAGAGCTCTGTGAAGCAAAATTCCTACCCAGAGAGACAGCCAAGGCCATGTCTTTGGGGGAATTGAGGACGCTTCTTCCGCCACCTCTTCCTAATCCCGTGAAAGGTCCTTTCTGGGGACTGAGCAGGCTGACAGGTCTCACACTCCTGGTGACCCATCTGTGAGGTCACTGAGTACAGGGCCTGCTGGGCTTAGCCTCCAGGATAAGGGGCCCCTGAAGGCCATCACCCAGCCCGCTGGGTTCACACCCAGTGATTTACCGAGCATGGGGGCCACTGACACCTTTTATGCTCCCTCCTTGAAGCCAAAGGAACTCAGCGAGGGGAGAGGTGGCCGGGAACCCACGCCTGGGTCACTCCACAGAACTCTCCCATCATTGATGGTGTCCCTTTGCCCCAGAAAACAAAACCCGGGCCCCTCGACTTTGGGTTACCACACTTTGGCACCACCTTTGAAGCCAGGATCTGAATTTACGACATGAGCGTGAAAGACCATTTCAGGCTCTGCCCTCTTTCCCGGCCGCTGAACTTGATGTGGTCCAGAGTAAATCACCCTAATAGCCACGGGGCCGGCATTGTTGCGCGAGGTTTTATACCCATACTGGCGGTTATTTAGGGAGCCAAACTGCTCTGCCAAGTGTCGAGTTACGGTTACAGAAACCGTCGCCTTATGCATAATTATGAAGAGATAGAAGTATCCAAGGTGGGTTCAATGCAGGACTTTCAAAAGCTAGGTTCATGAAGGAGAGGGAGGAAATACGGCAACTGTTTTCTAGCCCATGAGGGGGCCTCCTTTTTCTAACACTGTGGACAGAAAAGTCACTTTTTCCTAGGAGAAGAGGTGGTGCAGGTCACCAGGTGGTCACTAGACTTGATGTGGAGGAAAAGAGTGTGTGTTCCAGGCCCCTCAGGTGGCCGGGAGCTGGGCCTGCCTGGCTCTGGGTCCTTAGTATGCAGAGGGGGTGATGGGGAGGAGGTGACAGGTCTCAGAGACACTTGCCAACTGAAGCTGTTGTCGGAATAAAGATCCTTAATCTCTTCTCCACTCACATTTGTACCGAGTGCTCATATTTATGATGAGTTGTTGCATTGCATGGGGGCAGCTGTTTATACATCTGCAGCCCCGGAAGGCCTTGGAAAGCATGCTGCCCTCTTAAGGGACAGAGCCCAGGGACCCAGCCTCCGGAACAACCAGGCCTCGAGATGCACGAGTTACGTGTGTGGGAGATTTCTCTCCTGCTGCTTAGGATGATACCTGTCCCCCTTGGGGCAGATAGAATCAGTGATGGTCCAATTCCCCTTTCTTTCTTTTTTAAAAAAATATTCTTAGGAGGGAGGTTCAAGAGGGAGGGGACCTATGTATACCTATGGCTGATTCACATTGGTGTATGGCAGAAATCAATGCAATATTATAAAGCAATTATCCCTCAATGAAAAAAAATACATAAAAGGAAAAGCATGTTAAAAAAATTCTTTGTAACTTTATTCATAAGAGCCCCCAGTAGGAAATAACCCAAATGTTCAGAATGGACCAAAACAGGTTTTCATACAACAGAATCATGCTCAGTGATAAAAAAGGAATAAACTCTTAGCGCACCCAACAACGTGGCTATGCCCTCAAAGAGTACGCTAACTGAAAGAAGTCATACGCTGTATATGTTCATCTCTATTAAGTCCTAGAATAGGCAAAGTGAATCTACAGCAATAAAAATCAGAACAGTTTGTGTGTTTGCTTACTGGGAGAGAGTTAGCCTGAGAGGAAGACGTGTGAGGAGGTTCTCAGGGATGATGGAGGAGATCTACCTCCTGATAGCGGGGCTGGTTAACAGGTACAGGCTATTGTCAAAGCTTTTCCTTTCCTTGCTGGCGTCAGGCGCAGTGATGTCTCTGCTTCTCCATCCAGTGATGAAGGGTGCAGAAGGGAGAGAGGCTGGTGAAGCAGGTGGTGCTAAAAAGGGCCCCGGCACCTCCTACCGTCTAGGCGGCCCCGTCCCCTCACACGTTCTCTGAGGGTCTGACCTGTGGTGACTTTTCCTTCTTAAGGCCTCCTGTTCTTGATGCAAGTGCTGATTAAGAAGTACTTTATTATTACATTGTAGCTGAAAAACACATACATTCCCACAGTAAAGAACTCACCGAAGAGCATTTAGTGAAAAGAAGCCTCCTTTGCTCCTAGAGCCCAGGTTCCCTCTGCTCACCCTTAGACGAAGCCGTCACTACCGATGCCTGGTTTGGAATGTCCATTTCTGTACTTACTTTTACTTATATATGAAAATGCTGGGGAGGAGGGGAGGAGCAACTGTGATTGGCTGCTGGCCCTTGGCTGATGAAGGGCAAGGGCAAGGCTGGCCAAGTCGACAGTTAGCGCCAAGTCTAAAAGCAGAAGAGCTACTTTGTGCCAAGGCCTTGGGAGACTGAGGCAGGTCTTTCAGGAGGGAAAAGAGAGAAGAGGGAAACAGTGTACCAATGCATTGTTCTTTCAGAAAGCCTGAGAGGTCTGGGGTTCCAGAGCTGAAAGGGAGCACTTATCTTCAATCAAGTCCAGCAGGGGAGGTGTGCAGAGAATTCAAATGCAGTGCGGTGGTGTCATGCAGGTGCAATAAAGACAGTGCAGAAGGAGCAGAGAGGAAATGGTGAAGAAAGGCTTCCTGAAAGCAGTAATGTCTGAGCTGGGCTTTGAAGGATCAATAGGAGTTGACTGGGCAGATAGAGGGCTACAGGGGGAAACCATGTGTCTAAAGTTTGGTGTTTGGGGAATTGCAACCACGTTGACATCGTTGAGCCCGAAATGTGTATGTGTGCACATGTGTGTGGTATGCATGAGCATGCACACAGGGAAGTGCATGGCGGTGTGTGTGTGTGTGCAGGGGTGAGGTTGGAGATGGAGCTTGAGAGGCATGCAAGGTCTGGGTCAGGAAGGGAATTGCCTTGACTGATGGTTAGGAGCAAAGTGTGTTTCCTTCACTTGTTACTCATTCCACAAATATTGGGCACCAGCGTGTGCCAGACAGAGTGCCAGATGTCTGGGCAGTGATGAAAGACAGGTGTCAGGGTTCTCTTCCTCGATTGACATTCGAGGTGTGTGTGTGAGGGGAGAGTGGATGGACAACAAACAGCAAATGCGTGCTCATCATCATTGTTGTGAGGAGAATAACGGGGTGCTTGGGGGAGCCCTCTCTGAGGAGGTGATGTTGAAGCTGAGACCCGAAGGACAGGAAAAATCTGGAAGACATGTCCAAGGAGCAGGAGAGTGGGCAGGTCAGCTGTGTGAGTGAGGAGTGGAGATGGGAGCCACAATGTTCCCAGGTGAGCAGAGACGACCAAGCCAACAATTTGGAATCCCAGTAATTTTGTGGGCACTGGAGGGGACCAGTTTAAGATGGGACTTGGAGAAGCAGAATTTGGCTGCCAAGTGAGAGTGTGCATTAGGAGCGGAGGTGCTCGAAGACGCGGTGCGAGTGGTCAGGGCCTGGGGAGGGGAGGGTGACTACCACGCCTCCTCTCCCCCCGCTCCAGCACCAGCCAGTCCATCACCACATCCGGCCCACTGCTCCTCCTCAGTCTCTCACAAGTCCGTCTGTCCCTTTCTATCCCCAAGTCCCGCTGACACCCTGGATCAGGCGCCATCCAACCTGGATCTGGTGTACTTCATTGGTCTCCACAGCTCCATTTTAACTTCATACAACCCAGTTTGCACTCAGCAGCCAGGGTGATGTTTTCAAATGGAAATATGATCACATCACCCCCCTGCTCAAAACCCTTCAGATGTTCCCTGTTGCCGTCAAGCTCCTTAAGATGACCTGGCCTTTGTTGTTTTTCAATTGCTCAGTCTTATTTGACTCTTTGTGACCCCATGGACTGCAGCACGCCAGGCTTCCCTGTCCTTCACTATCTCCCGGAGCTTGCCCAAACTCATGTCCATTGAATCAGCGATGCCATCCAGCCAT
The DNA here is from genome assembly GCF_055505025.1 of Bos grunniens. NCBI lineage: Eukaryota > Metazoa > Chordata > Mammalia > Artiodactyla > Bovidae > Bos > Bos grunniens. The sequence continues at coordinate 14,805,216 of NC_141190.1, forward strand.
CTCATCCTCTGTCATTCCCTTTTCCTCCTACCTTCAGTCTTTTCCAGCATCAGGGTCTTTTCCAATGAGTTGCCTCTTTGCATCAGGTGGACAAAGTATTGGAGCTTCAGCTTCATCATCAGTCAATATTCAGGGTTGGTTTCTTTAGGATTCACTGGTTGGATCTCCATGCTGTTCAAGGTCTCTCAAGAGTCTTCTCTAGCACAAAAGCTCAAAATCATCAGTTCTTTAGCACTCAGCCTTCTTTATGGTCCAACTCTCACATCCATATATAACTACTGGAAAAACCATAGCTTGGACTATATGTACCTTTGTTGGCAAAGTGATGTCTCAGTTTTTTAATAATACTGTCTAGGTTTGTCATAGTTTTTCTTCTAAGGAGCAAGTGTCTTTTAGTTTATGGCTGCAGTCACCATCTGCAGTGATTTTGGAGCCCAAGAAAATAAAGTCTGTCACTGTTTCCATTTTTTCCCCATCTATTTGCCATGAAGTGATGGGACAGGATGCCATGATCTTAGTTTTTTGAATGTTGAGTTTTAAGCCAGCTCTTTCACTCTCTTCTTTCACTTTCATTCTCTTTCATTCTCTTCTTTCACAAGAGGCTCTTTAGTTCCTCTTCACTTTCTGCCATTAGGATTGTGTCATCTGCATATCTGAGGTTATTGATATTTCTCCCACAATCTTGATTCCAGCTTGAGCTTCATCCAGCCCAGCATTTTGCATAATATACTCTGCATATAAGTTAAATAAACAGGGTGACAATATACAACTTTGATGTACTTTTTTCCCAATTTTGAACCAGTCCGTTGTTCTGTGTCTGGTTCTAACTGTTGCTTCTTGACCTGCATACAGGTTTCTCAGGAAAGAAGTAAGGTGATCTGGTATTCCCATCTCTTTTAGAATTTTCCACAGTTTATTGTGATCCACACAGTCAAAGGCTTTAGCATATTTTCTGGGTTCAATATCATCACCTCTCTGTGCTCCTTGGCCCCCTCCTACCTCCCCCATTTGTTCCTGTCATACAGGCTTTTTTCGCTGCCCTGCTCTCTTCTTGCTTGTCTCCAGGCCTTTATGCGGGCTCTTCCTGTAGTTCTCCGTTTCACCTTGTGTCTCCCATGAGCCCTAAATGGTCTCTTTTCTGTCTTTTCAGGAAAGACTTTCTGTTTCACCAAGACTGGATCAGGTGGCTCCACGACAGTGCACCTACCCCATCCTAGCTCTTATTGTGCTGAGTTGGGACTGCCTTGTTTGTTGTCTGCGTGCTGGACTCAATTCCAAGGGGAGGGCAAACTTGTGTCCTTAGCCCTTAGCATAGTGCCTGGCAGGTAGCTGGTACTTAATAGATTTAGGGTTGAAGGACAGAAATCTGAGAGGTGAGAAGGAAGAACGGGTAGGGGCTGAGAGTCAAGCTGGGGAAGGAAGAGTTGGAGGTGATGTCATCAGGAACAGCTGGTGGCCATGGGACAGCAGCAGTAGAGATGCTAATATCCCCTGGTCCTTACTGTGTGCAAGGCACAATTCTGGGTGCTTTATGCTCATTAATTCTCCTGAAAACAATATGAGGAGGACACCATGAGTATCAGAGAAGGCGATGGCACCCCACTCCAGTACTCTTGCCTGGAAAATCCCATGGATGGAGGGGCCTGGTGGGCTGCAGTCCACGGGGTTGCTAGGAGTCGGACACAACTGAGCGACTTCACTTTCGCTTTTCACTTTCATGCATTGGAGAAGGAAATGGCAACCCACTCCAGTGTTCTTGCCTGGAGAATCCCGGGGACGGGGGAGCCTGGTGGGCTGCCGTCTATGGGGTCGCACAGAGTCGGACACGACTGACGCGACTTAGCAGCAGCAGCAGCCATTAGTATTCCTCTTTTACAGATGCGGAAACTGAGGCACAGAAAGGTTAGGTAACTTATCCAGAGTCATACAATGAGTAAGTGAGAGGGCTGGGATTCAAACAAAGGAGTTCAGTTCCTACACTCTCTGTACACTATAAAGACACTATAAAGTCTGGGCATTTCAGACTTTGAGTGACAGTACATTCTCTCAATAGTTTGCACCAGCTTCATGGAGTTGGGAAGAGCTCAGCCAGTCCAAATTGGAAAGGCTAAAGTACCTGTCTAGATCTCTAGGTGCCCCTAGGATGATAGGAGAGCTCTAAACGAGCACTGAACTCCAACCCCGTGATAGGCTCCAGTGGAGCAGCAGTCAAGCTCTTGCCTGGTGCTGGTGGTACCACCTTCAGGGACTTTCCTTTTTTTTTTTCCACTTTTTATTTTGTATTGGGGTATAGCTGATTAACAAAGTTGTGACAGTTTCAGATGAACAGCAAAGGGACTCAGCCATGTGTATACATGTATCCATTCTCCCCCAAGCCCTCTCCCGTCCAAGTTGCCACGTAACATTGAGCAGAGTTTCCTGTGCTATAACAGTAGGTCCTTACTGGTTATCCATTTTGAATATAGCAGTGTGTACATGACTATCCCAAACTCCCTAACTATCCCTCCCCCCTGGCAACCATAAGTTTGTTTTCTAAGTCTGTGAGTCTCTTTCTGTGTAGTACATATATATAGTGGAATATTAGTCATTACAAAGAAGGAAATAATGCCATTGGCAGCAACATGGATGAAGCTAGAGAGTGTTACACTGAGTGAAGTATGTCACACAGAGAAGAAATATTGTATGACCTCCCTTACATGTGGACTCTCAAAGGAAAGGATACAAATGAACTTATTTGAAGTGACTTTCTAAACTGAGCAGCTTGTGGATGACGGTGGATTTTGCTGACAAAATGGACTGCCAGTCAAGAAACTCCATGCTTCTTGGTGATATAAAAACTGGCTATAGTTGTATATTAATATTAAAAATTCACATCCATTTTATGGACCTCAAACCATCTATTGTAAACTTGAGAGGTATGGCATGGGAAGGACAAAGATGAATCATTCATTCAGTAATATTTACTGAGCACTTGCTCTGTGCTGGACAAAGGCAGGGGCTGGGCTTACAGGGATAGAGAAGCCAGATGGCCCCTCATGGAGCTTACCTTACACGTGGGAAGCAAGTGGACAGAAAGTTACTACTTGCAATTAGAGTTAGGAAGTCACACAGGAACGTGGTTGTGGTGGGTTGCACGTGAGGCATGCAAGCCAATTGTAGTTCAGACGCCTTTGGGGTCTCGCTAGAAGGACGGTGAAGAAATTAAGGGTGATTTCAGGCCATAGGAGTTGTTTGAAGCATGATGTCTCTTTAATACACTTCAGGTTCTCTTGAAGAAAGTACGCAGCAGGAAGCAAGATGGCGCCCTCTTGAATGCTGGTAGAGTAGTCCTTACAACTCTTACTCAGATATCAAAGGGGCTATTTCATCAGGACCCCAAGGCTAAAAGTGGACCTTTTAGGTCCCTCTGACTTTGCTGGTGGAATTGTAAAGCAGTTCAACCTTTCTGCAGAGATTTTGCAATATCTACCAAGAGTCTTAAGAAGGGCATTGCATTCCCATCCAGAAATTAATCCCATAAATACATTCAGAATTGAGGACAAAAGATTGATAACTATGTATTTTTCAGGGTAGTCTAAATTATGTAAAATAGGAAACTATGAAAATGTGTAAACAATTGTATATTTTCATGACATTATGGCAGTCATTTTTGATGAATATCTAATCCTGAAAGATGTTCACTGTATAAGTGATGAAAACAGAACATAAAAATATGACAAAAACATTCAACAATGGTAGGATTCTATGTTTAACAAACATCGAGATGTATGCACAAGGAAAAGATGGCAGACGTTATTAGTGGTTATCTCTGGCTGGAGGGGATTGGGGGGGGGATTTGATTTTCTTTGAAATTTTCTGTGTTTTTCCAAGCAATCCTCAATAACCATGTCTCATTGATAATCAGGAGAAGGACATTTAAAAATGTACCTTTACATTCAGTTCAGTTCAGTCACTCAGTCTTGTCCGACTCTTTGCGACTCCACGGACTGCAGCACACGAGGCTTCCCTGTCCATCACCAACTCCTGGAGCTACTTTAACTCATGTCCATTGAGTCAGTGATGCCATCCAACCATCTCATCCTCTGTTGTCCCCTTCTCCTCCTGACTTCAGTCTTTCCCAGCCTCAGGTCTTTTCAAATGAGTCAGTTCTTCGCATCAGGTGGACAAAGGATTGGAGTTTCAGCTTCAGCATCAGTCCTTCCGATGAATATTCAGGACTGATCTCCTTTAGGATGGACTGGTTGGATCTCCTTGCAGTCAAAGACACTTTCAAGAGTCTTCTTCAACACCACAGTTCAAAAGCATCAATTTTTCAGAGCTCAGCTTTCTTTATAGTCCAACTCTCACATCCATACATGACTACTGGTAAAACCAAAGCTTTGACTAGACGACCTTTGTTGGCAAAGTAATGTCTCTGCTTTTTAATATGCTGTCTAGGTTGGTCATAACTTCTTCCAAGGAGCAAGCGTCTTTTAATTTCATGGCTGCAGTCACCATCTGCAGTGATTTTGGAGCCCAAAAAGTCTCTCACTGTCTCCATTGTTTCCCCATCTATTTGCCATGAAGTGATGGGACCAGATGCCATGATCTTAGTTTTCTGAATGTTGAATTTTAAGCCAACTTTTTCACTCTCCTCTTCCACTTTCATCAAGAGGATGTATATTTCTTCGCTTTCTGCCATTAGGGTGGTGTCATCTGCATATCTGAGGTTATTGATATTTCTCCCGGCAATCTTGATTCCAGCTTGTGCTTCATCCAGTCCAGCATTTCTCATGCTGTACTCTGCACATAAGTTAAATAAGCAGGGTGACAACATACAGCCTTGACATACTCCTTTCCCAATTTGGGACCAGTCTGTTATTCCTTTACATTAGGTGAAAAATAAACATGTATTCAAAGGTTAAAATGCTTCTGCTAGTTTCTGACGTGAAGGAGCTATTGAGGCTTGGAAAATAAGCAAGAGAAAGAGTGAATCTCCCTCAGGAAAAGTCCTGCAGGCTCCTTAACCCCACAAAGCCTTTTCCATCCCTTCTCTGCTGCTACTTCAGTGCATTCTCTGGCACTAGTGAGAGTGAGTCTGGTACCTGAGGCTCCAAGGAATATCCCCCTGGTTTGCGGGCAAGCCCATGCTAGCGCAGGTGAAAGAGGAGCTGAAAGCAAGAGCTGACCGTTGTCTAGTGCTTGCTCCACATCAGCCCCGCTGTTTATGTGACACACACTCTGCTGTCTTCTGAACTTATGAATGCATTGCCCTCAGAGTGACCTTTTAACTTTGGTATTGCCACTACTCCCGTTTTGAAGATAGGAACACTGAGGCCCAGAAGGACAGTGTCCTCCGTGTCACACGTCTAGTAAGTGGTACTGCCAGAATTTGAATCCAGATCTGATGGTGCTAAGTTGGGGAAAAAATGGAAATAGTGACAGACTTTATTTTCTTGGGTTTCAAAATCACTGTGGATGGTGACTGAAGCCATGAAATTAAAAGATGCTTGCTCCTTGGAAGAAAAGCTATGACAAACCTAGACAGCGTTTTAAACAGCAGAGACATCACTTTGCCAACAAAGGTCCATCTAGTCAAAGCTATGGTCTTTCTAGTAGTCATGTATGGATGTGAGAATTGGACCATAAAGAAAGCGCTGAAGAATTTTGAGCTGTGGTTCTGGAGAAGACTCTTGAGAGTCCCATGGACTGCAAAGAGATCAAATCAGTCAATCCCAAAGGGAATCAGTCCTGAGTATTCATTACAAGGGCTGATGCTGAAGCTCCAATTCTTTGTCACCGGATGTGAAGGGCCAACTCACTTATGCTGGGAAAGATTAAAGGCAGGAGGAAAAGGGGGAGAACAGAGGATAAGATGGTTGGATGGCATCACCGAGTCAATGGACAAGAATTTGAGCAAACTTCAGAAGATAGTGAAGGACAGGGAAGCCTGGCATGCTGCAGTCCATGGGGTCGCAAAGAGTCAGACACAACTTAGCGACTAAATAACAAAGTTGAGTAGTGGGAAAAACAACGAATTAGAGAGGAAAGGACGAAGACAAAAGAGAGGAGAAATCTAGCTTGGGTATGAGCAGAAGGCCAGTAACTGCAGGGTCCTCTCCACTCTGGAAAGCAACACCAGATTGGGATGCCAAGAGGCAGTTTGGAGTAGGAGAAAGATTGCTACCTTCGCCTATGTGGACCTCAATGATTCCAGCACTACCTCTCACAAGGGCCACCCCTGTGACCTGGACCAGGGTTTCTTTCCTTCAGGAGCAGAAATAGAAAGATTAAAAGAGAAATTGCTTTTGACCAATCATGAGTGCTGGTATTTGAGAGTTTTTCTTAAAGGTTAAGAAAGAGGCACACGTTTCTGGATTGATTCCGAAGAGAACTTCTGTGCACCTACAAGGACTTCCTAGGTTGATAGCAATGCTTTTTATTCCAATTTCACTTTTGAACAGATGGCTTTTCTGTTCTGTGCTCCAGATAGAATTGCCCCTACAGCTCCCCTTATGCTCATCAGCTCCTTTTGAGGTTGGTTTTTGGCACCCAAATTGAACACAGATGGAGAGTGTTGGGGGCAGGTAAGAGGAAGTGTTTTCAGAGGTTTCTGAACAAATGAAGGGAAAGAAAAGAGAAGCTTCATGTGAGAGACAATGCCAGTGGCTATTGATAGAAGGAGAAACAATGAGAGAAAAAAAGGGAAAGTGCAGCGTGAGTATGAGCCCCTTGAGGGAACTAAGAGAGAACCAATTCTTCATACCTGTCGACAGGTGGCAGCATCGACACAATACAGCTTGGTTTTGTCTAATTTTATCTGAAGACGTCTCTGTGACTGTGGGGTGGGGAGTGATGGGAAACAGCAGTTTGGGGCCTGGCAGAGAAGGCTAATGGCAACGTGGGTCTGGCTGATATAAAGAATAGCACTCATAGCTTGTATTTGGCCTGTATTCATCATCATGGGGCCCATTTCCCAGCAAAACACAAGGTGAAGTGATTTAATAGAAATCAGGTCATTTGTAGAGATGTGGATTGACCTAGAGAGTGTCACACAGAGTGAAGAAAGTCAGAAAGAGAAAAACAAATACCATATATTAGTGCATGTTTGTGGAATCTAGAACAATGGTATAGATGAACCCATTTTCAGGGCAGTAATAGAGACACAGAGGTAGGAAATGGATGTGTGGACACAGAGGGTATGTGTGGAATGAACTGGGAGATTGGGACTGATGTATGTGCACTGCTGCTCAGTCGCTTCAGTCGTGTCCGACTCTGTGTGACCCCATGGACTGTAGCCTTCCAGGCTCCTCCATCCATGGGAGTTTCCAGGCAAGAGTACTGGAGTGGGTGCCATTGCCTTCTGCTATGTGTAAAACAGATAGCTAGTGGGAAGCTCCTGTGTAGCACAGGGAACTCAGTACGGTACTCTGATGACCTGGATGGTCAGATGAGGGGAGGTGGGAGGGAGGCTCATGAGGGCCGGGATATACATATATACATATAGCTGATTCACTTCATTGTACAGCAGAAACTAACTCAGCATTGTAAAGCAACTATACCCCAATACCAAAAAAAAAAAAAGATGGTTATGGCACACTTCAAATAGCATGCTGAGTTCTCTCATGTACTTGCCTTATTTCATTCTCTTCTGGGTTGTTGTTATACCCATTTCACACACAAGGAAAAAGAAGCTAACAAAATGTTAGTTACCTCTTCAAGGGCTTAGCACTGCTGCTGCTGCTGCTAAGTCGCTTCAGTTGTGTCTGACTCTGTGCGACCCCATGGACTGCAGCCTACCAGGCTCCTCCGCCCATGGGATTTTCCAGGCAAGAGTACTGGAGTGGGGTGCCATTGCCTTCTCTGGCTTAGCACTGCTGCTGCTGCTAAGTCGCTTTAGTCGTGTCCAACTCTGTGCGACCCCATGGACGGCAGCCCACCAGGCTCTCCTGTCCCTGGGCTTAGCGCTAGGAGGATGCAAAGCCAAGATCCAACTCTGAATCTGCCTGCTGCCAAAGCCTGTTTCGACTTACTTTCCATGTTGATTTCCAAGACCAGCTGGAGGCACTGTGTTTATTGTTTAACCATCCTCACTCTTAATGTCCCAACTTGATTAAGTCCGTCTTTTTTGATCTTATGTGAACTTAAGGATTCCTGAGATATTTGTTAAAATATATCAATTCCTGGGCTCTATTCCTAGAACTACTGATTAGAATGTCTGTGAAAAGAGCCCGAAAATCTATTTTTGACGTGCTCCAAATGTGATTCCCACGTACTCGGCCAGCTTGGTCAACATTGGTAGAGGTAGATTGTCACACTTATGAATATAAATTCAGTTGGCTGTAAATGGTGTATCTTTGCAAGGTTTTATATGGTTCAGGAAGTAAAATCTCTCATGTTATATTTATGTGCTTTCCTCTGATCACTGAGATTTTTTACATTGTGACATTGAAATGATCAATGAAGATTGTGTTTACTTTTGGTGGCAAGGGTGAAATATAGCAATACTTCACTCCCTGTGGTGTCATTTCCCATTTTACTTTGTATATTAGAGCTGAAATATTTATCTGCATGAATTGAATTGAAAGGCATTCTCTGGTTAAGCAGCAGGAGTTTGAATTCTGTTTAACACTGAGTCATGCAAAGGTCAAGGTTCATCGTTACCTTAAAATTTTTTTCTTTTAATAATTTTATGTGTTTATTTTTGAATGTGCCGGGTCTTCATTGCTGTGCAGACTTTTCTCTTGTTGCAGTTCACAGGCTTCTCACTGCGGTGGCTTCCCTTGTTGAGGAGCATATACAGGGTGTGAGGGCTTCAGGAGATGTGGTGCACAGGCTCAGTGATTGTGGCTCCCAGGCTCTAGAGCACAGGCTAAGTAGTTGTGGTGCCTGAGCTTAGTTGCTCTGAGGTATGTGGGATCTTCCCGGATCAGAGACCGAACCTGAGGCTCCTGCATCGGCAGGGGGATTCTTTACCACTGAACCACCAGGGAATCCCCTCATCTTTAACTTTTTAATCTTGCTTTTGGTGAACCTTGCTGCGCTTCCTAACTTTGTCCATCTGAATGGATTTAAGAGGAGGTAGTTTAATCTACATTGATAAAATTAAAGAGAAATGGAGATTTGGGGGAATTATCCATAATTAGGCCCCAAACCATTTTTAGGCTAAAATACCCAAATGTCAATTCTAATAATGCTTTTCGGGAGTCTGAGGTTAAATATGACTTACAGGAAGCTTTTACTTTACACAGGATCATCTGAGATCCAATATTCCAGTCTTAACAATTGGCAGGTAGCACAGAGAAGAATTCCCTAATAAATCAATGCCCCTTTGAATAGCTTCACCCTACCTAATGTCAGCATATATCCAAGCTAACAGCATTTACAAAATATCTAAAAAGATGCAGGATTTCAGGAAGCATTCTGATGGGTGATGTTGGAGGATTCCTATGGTTTCAGACAAAGCTGTTAATAAATGAGGGTCTGGCAGAACTAGTCCACTTAACGGAAGAAGAGAAAATCAACAGGATGCGTCCAAAGAGAATCACTTGAATATGAAATATTAAGAAAGCCTTCATAAAATGGGTGAAGTCCTCTAATATTTTGGTGAGAATTACTGTTTTTATGATCATGCTAAAAATAAAATGAGAAGAATAATACTGTTGTGCTATCATGTAATATCAGAAAAACTTCACCAAGAGAAACCCTAAGAATATTCATCTGTTGTTTGTTCTAAGTATTAGAGTGCATTTATTATTATTTTTCATATGTGGTTTAACATAAGATAAAATAAACTTAATTTTGCTTAGTTTCATTTTTTAAACAAATTTCCATCCATTTTCGCCACTATTATGTCACTATTCACTGCAAACCTTTTAATCTTGTTTAGAGAGGATTCACTTTAAGTGAGGATTAAATGAATTTTTACATGTAAAACATCTAAAAAGTGAAAGAAAGAAAGTGAAAGTCACTCGGTCGTGTCCAACTCTTTGTGACCCCATGGAGAGTCCATGGAATTCTCCAGGCCAGAATACTGAAGTGGAAGATTTCCCTTCTACAGGGATCTTTCCAACCCAGGGCTCAAACCCTGGTCTCCCTCATTGCAAACAGATTCTTTACCAGCTGAGCCACAAATACATAGTAAGTAAATATTCTGTAACTTCAGTTATTACTGTTTTTAAACTGTAATTTTTATTAATTAGTTTTGTGGCAACAGCATGTGGCTTGAGAACCCCAGCTCTCAGCAGTGAGACTGCAGAATCCTGAGCACTGGACCACCAGGGAATTCCCAAAGTGCCATTTTTATAATTGGTTTTATAAACACCAATTATACCTGGATAACAAGGGCAGCATGCTTTGTATTTGGTCTTAGTAGCTGTTACTGTTTATTATATTCAATTTATTAGACACACTTTACATATATGGTTTCATCTGATTCTTAAAACCCATGCTAGGAGACAGGCACTACTTTTCGTTCCATCACAGTTAAGGAAACTGATGACAAGCAGTTTCTTAAGTCTCACACTGGTAAGTGGACGAGCCAAGATTTGAATCCAAAATTGACTGAAAAGACTTGGATCTTCCTTCTTTTCCTTTCTTTCTTTCCCTCTCATCTTTTCTGCTAAATTTTTATTGTAGAAAACATCAGATATACCCAAAAATAGCAACATAGTACCAAGAACCCACCCCCACCCCTCACATAGGCTTTTCCCAGTTTTTGCAATAACCAACTTGAGGCCAGTCTTCCTTTATCTCTACCCCAACCTCCACCCCTACCCTCAGATTATTTGCACAAAATTCCAGCCATTGTATCATCTTCACTGTAGATATTTCCATGTATAGTTCTAAAAGATAGGGACTCTTGGCCAAACACAACCTCAGTATCAATGTTGCACCTAAATAAAAGAAATAATATTAACCAACATTCACATGGTCTGTGAAATTTTCCTGATTATCCCATAAATTTAACATTTGGCTAGTTGAATCAGATCTGCACATCACATCTGTTTCATATATTCCTCAGAGCTCTCTTCATCTGTAGATTTCTTCTCCATTTTTCCCCTTGAGATTTATTTGTTGAAGAAACTGATACTTGTCCTGCAGAACTCTCTGCAACCTGGATTTTGATGATTTCGTCCCTGTGGTGTTGAACATCTGTAAACTGGTAGTTTTTCTTTTCTTTTTCTACAAAATTTTCTGGAACTCCTGCTGTATTTAAGGTGCTAGGTTTCCATCCACCTAGTTTCCTCTTACATGGGGCTTAGGGTCTAGCCAGGGATACAGACACTAAGCAAGCAAACTAGCCTGATACTTTATTTCTATTATACTTATATAATATATAAATATATGTTGCTTATGCTATAACTCTATTTGGTTTACATAGTAGTGTGAAATAAAAGGTTCTGTATTATACTAAAGAGGCCACTGAGACGTCAGAGAACCAGACAGAGTTCAAGTCGTCTCTATTATATCAACTCTGTGTGACCATGTGGTGGTGATAGGGGTGTCGGGGGGGAGGGAGGAGGAGTTGGTGAGGAGTGTACTAGGTCTGGATTCTAGAGTCTTCATCATTCAAAATGATGGGTTTGGACCAAGAGACTGTTGAATTCTTTTTCTCCCCTACATGAGCTCTCAAGCCAATCCCTGATATATGAAAGGTAATAGTGGAGCTGAGCTGAATGAAACAGACGGTGGCTGTTGAGCCTGGTCCCATCTCACTCTTTATCCTTTTTTTATCTTATTCCCCTCCATCCCCTAGGATGGTCACTGACATGTCCTTAGAACTTAGGTCTCCATGGAGAAGTCAGAAAACCACTGGGTTAGGTAAGGTTAGATGTTCATCTAAGTATTACCAAACTGGTAATACTTAAAATATTAAGTATATTAATACTTAAAATATTAACTATATTAATACTTAAAATATTAAGTGAATACCAAATCTGGAAAGGCCCGGATGAGTAATGCCTCGGTTTTCTCAGTGGGCTTGGAGCTCTATGCACCCATATTTATTGTGTGTGTGTGTGTGTGTGTGCACGCATGTGCATGTGGGCGAACATGACATGCCAGAGCGGAAATGCTCTAATCCTACCTCTCCTCAGGGAGCCCATCTTCAGTTGCAAGGGACAGAACCCAAGTCAAGCTAGCTTATGCGTAACAGGAAAATCATTGTTGCATTTAACTAGATAGAAAGTCCTCACATGGATCTGGCTTCAGGGCAGGGGTTTAAGCCCATATCATCAGGATATGGGCTTCTTAGCTCTTCTATAGTCTGCACGGTTTCCTTTTGTGGCAGGTGTTCCTCATGATGAGGCTGCCAACGCCTCTCAGCTGATAGTCTAGGAACCCAACAATCTCCCTGGAAAGAGACCACGCCCCCTTGTTAGTTTCTATGGAAATCCTTCATGCCCACCCTCATTGGCCGGGTATGGGCCACTTGCTCAGCATTGACCATTGCCATGGCCAGGGGATGCAGACCGCTAATTGGCCAGCTTGGGTTATCGAACTCACTTAGGGCAGGAGGATTGTACTACCCCTTATGCTGCAAGCCAGGCCAAAATGCTGGTATTTGCAGCAGGAAGAGCAGTTATTTGCAAGGCAGCCAAGCAAGAAGGCGGGAGACCAAATCTCAGATACTGCTCCCTGAAAGCAAAGGGCTGGAATATCTGTAAGGTAAAGAATAAAGAAGCAGGGTGGTCTAAAGCACGGGGAGTGTGGAGAAAAGATGCGGTAATTGGCCTTCTTAGCAGACATAACTAGGCTGCAGGCCTTCACGCCTTCTGAGGATGGAGTTTTCCGTTCTTTGATGTTGAAAGGTGGGTTGGACTCTCATGCATACCCAGTTGGGGGGAGGGGTCTGTGGGCGCATCCAGTCCTAACCGGCTTAGCTCAAACTAGCCAGGCTGACCCCAAGTTCCTGGAAAACAACTAGGGCAGAACCTCCAAGGCTATCTACTGCTTGGCATGCGAGTCTTCAACCTTGATTAATGAAGGCAGGTGAAAAGAATTTAACCCACAGTTTGAATTCCTCAAACATCAAGGTGCTGCTACTCAAAGGAAATATCCCTATGAGAGGAACACTGAAGTGACCGTATAACTTATGATCCAGACTGGAATACTTTATAGAGAGTAACAGGGGACCCCATTCATAGTTACAGTAGAGCCATAGATGTAGACAATACTGTTCTAGGCAACTCAAACAGATAGTCACACTAGCTGTACCCCTTGGAGAAGCTACATGACTTCACCAAGGTGATGAAATGAGAGAACCGGCTGTAGAACCCATTCCAGTATTTTCCACCAAAAAGTCATTATCAGCCACCAGGAACTTGTCTAGAGTAGGATTGTCTCGATGGAATAGGGTTTAGTATTCTACTGGTGGCTCATATGGTAAAGAACCTGCCTGGGATGCGGGAGACCTGGGTTCGATCCCTGGGTCGGGAAGATACCCTGGAGAAAGGAATGGCTACCCACTCCAGTATTCTTGTCTGGAGAATCCCATGGACAGAGGAGCCTAGTGAGCTATAGTCTATGGGATCACAAAGAGTTGGACAAGACTGAACGACTAACACTTTCACTTTCAAACTGATAGGACCTCTGATGAAATTGGGCTGAGTCATTCGTGGTGTCTTGTCAATGACCAGCAGCAACAACTTTCCATCTTTACCATGTTCAGATATCCTGTATTGAATACTTGGGTGCACAGACATAAAACACCCCAGGACGGTACGGCATGTGCTAAGTCGCTCAGTCGTGTCCGACTCTGTGCGACCCCATGGACTGTAGCCTGCCAGGCTCCTCTGACCGTGGGATTCTCCAGGCATGAATACTGGTGTGGGCTGCCATGTCTTCTCCTGGTATGACATAGTCAGTGGTTAAAGACTGTGAGGTTGGAATCAACTGTGTTTAAACCCATCTCTACCACTCATTGGCTGTATGACTGGATAAATTAACCTGAGTCTGAGTCTATTTCCTTATCTTTTAACAGAAACTAACAATAACACTTACACAGAAATGTATTGTGAGGATAAAGCAAAACATTGTTTATCAAGTGCAATGATGGAACAGGTGCATGCTCCAGAAATGTGACTATTTTTCTAACTTCTATTATGAGCAGGCCTATAGAAACCTGTGCAGTCCCTGGCTTGGCCCCCTTGAACTCTGGATGCTCCCTGGTACAGGAGGACCACTGGACAATGACAGGAAGGGTGACCTGCTCTAGCTCTAGCTCTAGCCACACACCTGCCCAGGTGCTCCTTCTCTGTGGTCAGCCCTTCTGTGACCTGATCAGGTATTTGCATCCCCAGCCCTCATCCAGTCAGTGGGGGAGCTGTCAGTCTGTGTGTGCCGCATGGCCACTACACTGAGAAGTGTCCATAAGGAAACTCTGAGGATTTTATAGCATCTCTGGGAATTGTTAAACTGCAGGGAGGAAAAACTGCATAAAGGACAGTCAAAAATGTATTTAAAAAATCAAGTTGAGCCATCACCAAGACCCTGCAGTTCGCAGTGTTAAATTCCGAACCAAAAAGGAAAATCCGAGCCAAATAATTTTAGCGAATGGCTTTAGCTTCTGACACCTGGTTTGGAAACACATCACCACCTGTGCTGCATTAAACCTGAGAAAAACTCAGGAAGGAAATACAGTGTGTGAGGCCAGAAGAGGGTGGGCTCCTGGATCCCTTAGGTCAAACAGCAGGCTGTAAATGACTCTTTTCAAAACAGACATATTACTTCCCAAGATTGCGGCCTGCCACAAAGGAAGGTACACACAGCAGTTGCTCCCAGCAAGAGTTATACTATATGGCTATTTAGGGGGAATGGGAGCAGCTTGATTCTCGCCAATGACAGGAAATAAGGTCAAGTAAAGATAACAGGTCTTTGAATTAAGGAGGCTTTAAACACACATCCTGGCCCCACGGCTTTAGCAGCGAATGAGAATTATGGAAAGAAGCCTCGGATTTTCTCACTCCTTTAAGCTGGACTTCTGAAACACACCCTTCCACGATTAGTGTGAGGAGGCCTGCCTGGGGAAGGCACCAGTTTCCTCATACCTTTGGCTTGTTTACGCTGTTTCTAAATAGACCTCCCTGCCATGTTGCTCAGGCAGTCTGTGCTGAGGTGGTTTCAGGAGTTGTCTCAACTATAGCGGGTGTGAGTCTTGCTGGTTAATACCTTCAGATCTAGAGGTCAGGATTGCAGTACTTCTGTCCAGGTGTTGGGGAGGGGAGTTTGGAAACCCCAGGTTTAGACAGGCCAGTGTATTTCTTTCTTTTTTTTTTTTTTGTTGCCATTATTATTATTTTTTTTTAATTGGAGGATAACTGCTTTCCAGTGTTGTGTTGGTTTCTACTGTACAATAAGGTGAGTCAATTATAAAGGCCAGTGTATTTCTATGTTGCTGTGTCTTTCAAAATATTCAAACAGACTTCACTTAATTCAGTGCGACACAGTATCATCAGTTCAGGGGGCGAAAAACTCACAAAAAACAAAGCCAACATTAAAAGGTTGTTTCAAATGTAGAGAAATACAGGTTGTTAGCCTAGACTCCCTGCCCTGTTGTGCAGAGTATATGGGTTATATACCCACCTTGATTTTCCTCCTCTTTGATTGGGAGGGCGGGGACAAGAATAGAGTAGAAGAGGGGAACTTAAGTTGAGCAATCAGTTATAACAAACTAAAACAAATCCTGTTAAGTCAGTTAGCCGACTGGCTTGTCTACAGGTAACCAGCTGGTTGGTGAAACTCAATCTTTTCTTTTGAAGCTTGTTGGCATTGGTTCTGTTGCACAGAACTATGGACCTGGGCTAGCTTTTTTCCTCCAGTAACTGTTTGAAGAAAGTACACAAGATTCTTTGTGCTTTTAACATTTTTTATCTTCTGATAATTAAAATAGAAAAAAAAGATCTTGGTTTTGGTAGTTAAGTGAGGACCCTGGCCTAATACGGCCAAAGAGACATTGTTGGCAACATCCATAGGGTGTGGCACCTGAAAAAAATCAAATGAAAGGATTTGCGTCTGTGCAGAGACAGAGGTCAGGGTCATCTGCTTGTTAGCTGTGTGTCCTTAGGCAAATCCCTTTACATCTTCAAGTTTCAGTTTTCTCACCCAAAAACTGGGACTCATGATTGGTCGTATCTGCTTCATAGGGTTGTTGAAAGATTGAATGAGATGATGCAGTGCTTAGCCTGATTCTTGGCACAGAGTAAGGAAGAGTTCTGGAAATGATAACTAACGGTTCATTGTGTCATCATTGAGATCTTTGTAGCTCAATGTACTTCATTGGCTTCATGGAGAGACTGTGAATCTGTAAGTTTCAGTTTCTATAGTGTAGAGAATGGTTTGAACCGTTGCTGACTAGTCTTGGTTTGGTTTTAAATGGATCTTTGGTTCCTTGTTTTTTACCTGAATTATGTTCTGGTATGCTTAAAGATTTTTAATATGTATGGATGCACTTTTTTTTTTTTTTTTTTACAAAATCAATCATATTCACTGACTTTTAAGAAGTGAATAATTTATTTTTTAAAAGTGAATGAGTATCATGAAGAAGAAAATGGATAATTCTACCATTCAGAGATCACCACTGTCCACATTTGGGTAGACTATTATTGCACATGTTTTGCAAATTTTCACCTAATTGTATATCAGTTGTCTTTCACATCATTAATAGTCTTCAACGTCATGTTTAATGGCAACAGAATTTTATCCATGAGGCACCTCATTTATTTTAGCAGTCCTTTTATGGACATTCAGACCCTTCCTAATTTTTCCACTATCAAATAACACCATTGTTAAACTCCCAAGTCACCAAATCCTGTGATGTGGTTTCCAGTTTGGGGCCTTCATGCCCCTTCATAAACTTTTCAGTTTTTCTGGAAGCTAGAAATCCCCTACATCTAAAACTAGCCCCAAGGATACCCTTTCAAAAGCTTGAGAATGGAAATTCTTCTTCCCAAATGAGAAGAGGCAAATTTGGGGTCATTTTCATGATAGCTGTTACTGTGGGTGAGGTGCTCCAAAGAGGCATTCCCATTCTTTCCTGTTTCCCTTTAACCGTAGGCAGTTTCCTCACTGCAGCAGCAGCCTCACCTTTCATGGGCAGGGTCAAAATACATCATCCAAATAGATGGTGCCCAAGATTAGGGGAGAGTTCACATGCGTGTGTTCTGTGCAATGCTCTAATGCCTTCAGACAATGTTTCACCTCTCATTCCAGGGTGGAATTGACTGGTGAAGCCTTTTCCTGTAACTGGAATTCAGACTCATTTGAAGGATATACATGACTGCATTTGCAGCTAAAGACAGATTGTTCAGTCCAGGAGTGGGGATGTGGAAGGGGTTTGGAAGTATGAGGTGAACTGCTCAATAGAGAGACATGGCTCAGGGGAGCAGGAGGAAGTTCCATGGATAGTTTTGGTTGAGTGCTCAGCCCTAGTTAAGCCCTAGGCTAGTCCTGGGAAACACTGTCAAGTAAGGGCTGTCTTCCATGCCTCCCCAGTCTTTTCACTGTCCCCATGCACCCAAGAGCATCATGAACTTGGTAGGGACCTCTGGCTCCCACTGGGTCAGCTGCTCAGGCCACCTTTTAGGGAAGCCCCTCACTGCAGGCTAGAAGAGGCCCAACCTTGTCCTAGAGATGCTGTGTGTGCTAAGTTGCTCAGTCGTGTCTGCAACCCCATGGACTGTAGCCTGCCAGGCTCCTCTGTCTATGGGGATTCTCCAGGCAAGAATACTTTGCCATGCCCTCCTCCAGGGAATCTTCCCAATCCAGGGATTGAACCCACGTCACCTGCATCTCCTGCATTGGCAGGTGATTTTTTTTACTTCTGAGCCACCAGGGAACCCCAAACTTTCCTTAACTATAGTTAAGGAAATATATATTAAGTAAACAAAAGTTCAGTTCAGTCGTGTCTGACTCTTTGCAACCCCATGGACTGCAGTATGCCAGGCTTCCCTGTCCATTACCAACTCCCAAAACAAAAGTTATAAACACTCAAAACTTAATCACTCCCTAATTATTTTACTGTGTTTTACCGTTACTGAAACTTTTGAGGTAATTTGTGTCTATTGTATGTATGTGGTGGAAATACTGGAAAATGATGGGCTACTGCATGCCTCCTAGAAATCAGCCATGGTGGGAGTGTTTACATCATGGAAATTGGCAAATGATACAAATTACTCTTGTATGTTTAGAGAAGTGAAATAGCGAAGTTGCTAATGTCAGAACTGTAAGTGGAATCCATTTCTCCTGACTCCATCAGTGCTTCTGAACCATGTTTTGAAAAGTTGTTTTCTCAGTCCTTACCTTATAGGCCTACATATTCAAAAGCAGAGACATTACTTTGCCAACAAAGGTCCATCTAGTCAAGGCTATGGTTTTTCCTGTGGTCATGTATGGATGTGAGAGTTGGACTGTGAAGAAAGCTGAACGCCGAAGAATTGGTGCTTTTGAACTGTGGTGTTGGAGAAGACTCTTGAGAGTCCCTTGGACTGCAAGGAGATCCACCCAGTCCATTCTAAAGGAGATTGGTCCTGGGTGTTCTTTGGAAGGAGTGATGCTAAAGCTGAAACTCCAGTACTTTGGCCACCTTATGTGAAGAGTTGACTCATTGGAAAAGACTCTGATGCTGGGAGGGTTGGGGGCAGGAGAAGAAGGGGAGGACAGAGGATGAGATGGCTGAATGACATCACTGACTTGATGGATGTGAGTCTGAGTGAACTCTGGGAGTTGGTGATGGACAGGGAGGCCTGGCGTGCTACGATTCATGGGGTCGCAAAGAGTCGGACACAACTGAGTGACTGAACTGAACTGAGTGTCTCTAAACAATCTTTACCCCAAAGCATGAAAGTGTTTGAATGTGAATGTGAAGGTTGCTCAGTCGTGTCCAAACCTTTGCCACCCCATGGACTATACAGTCCATGAAATTCTCCAGGCCAGAATACTGGAGTGGGTAGCCTTTCCCTTCTCCAGGCTATCTTCCCAACCCAGGGATCAAACCCAGGTCTTCCATATTGCAGGCAGATTCTTTACCAGCTGAGCTACAAGAAAAGTGTTTATATACAGGCTATTGAAAAAGTCATAGAACTATATGTTCAACAGACATTTATTGAGTATGCTGGATTTCCTAGGTGGCGCTAGTGGTAAAGAACCTACCTGCCAATGCAGGAAATGAAGGAGACACAGGTTCAGTCCCTGGGTTGGGAAGATCCTCTGGAGGAGGAAATGGCAACCCACTCCAGTATTCTTTCCTAAAGAATTCCATGGACAGAGGAGCCTGGCAGGCTACGATCCACAGGGTGACAAAGAGTTGGACACGACTGAAGCAACTTAGTATGAAGTGAAGTGAAAGTCGCTCAGTTGTGTCTGACTCTTTGTGACCCCATGGATAGGCTTCTCTGTCCATGGAATTCCCCAGGCAAGAATATCGGAGTGGGTAGCTGTTCCCTCTCCAGGGGATCTTCCCAACCTAGGGATCGAACCTGGGTCTCCCACATTGCAGGCGGATTCTTTACCTTCTGAGCCACCAAGGGAGACCAAGAATATTGGAATGGGTAGCCTGTTCCTTCTCCAGCAGATCTTCCCAACCCAGGAATTGAACTGGGGTCTCCTGCCTTGCAGGCAGGTTCTGTACTGTCTGAGCCACCAGGAATACAAATGAAGTGTATACACACACAATTACTTCACTATTATGTGGTGGTCTACACATTAAAACCTGTAAATAGGGTCCTGTAGTAGAACTGAGGGAGGCCAAAAAGTGCAGTGATTAAGAGCATGAGCTTTGGGACTTTCCTGGTGGTCAAGTGGTTAAGACTCAGTGCGGTCAATGCAGGGTGCCTGTGTTCGATCCCTGGTCAGGCAGGTAGATCCCACCGGCTGCAACTAAGACCCGGTGGAGCCAAAAAAAATTAAAAAAAGAAGAGCATGAGCTTTGAAGTCAGACTAACTTGGGTTCAAGTACTGACTGATTCCCTGCTAGCTCCATGACCTTTGGCAGATTACTCAACTGTTCCAAGTTCTAGTTTCCTTGTGCGAATAAAAATGGTAATCCCCTCATAAGGGTTATTTGAAGATTACACAATAATGTATGTGAAGCACTCAATGACTGGTGTGGAGTCAGCATTCAATACACATGAGCTTGAAACAAACCTTGAAGAAATAAATCTTAAAAGAGAAGGATACTAATTCTTTGGACTTACAAGCAATTCATGTATTTCTGAAGTTTGAATTTCTGTTAAATGAGTTTCATTTACTCTGGGCTTAGAACGGAGGCTTATTTGAGGTCTTTGCAGACACCCAAGGTCCCCTTTGACCTCTGTCTTTGTCTCTGCGCCCCTCATCCTCTGCTGAACTGACCGCATGTCAGAGCTCACTCACTACTGACCTCTCCCTTGCTCATTACCCCAGTTTCACTTCCAGCCAACCACAATCCATGAAAAGTGTTCTTACTTAGGGCACCAGAGGTGTTCTGCCTGAACTTTTTATGGCATTTGATATCCTGATGACTCCTTCTGTCTTTAAGTAAGGTCTGGCCAATTTAGCTTTTAACTGTACCCAAAGGTGGAGAAAGTAAAGGCAAGGAGGCTTGAGGAAAGAAGTTGGGAGAAATAAGAATATCTGTGAAAGCTGTGTTTCTCTTGAGTGAATATAATTTCCTAAGAGTTCTCATCACAAGAAACACCTTTTTCTCCCCTGTTTTTTCAATGTTGTATCTGTGTGAGATGATGGATGTTCACTAAACTTATTGTGATAATAATTTCATGATATATATGTCAGATCATCATTCTATATATCTTGAACATATCCAGTGCTATATGTCAGTTATATCTTAATAAAACTGAAAGGAAAGGAAAGAATGAAGGTAATTCAGAGAAATTTTAAAGCAGAGCTTTGCTATATTTTTAGAAGCTGGAGTGTTTCTTGTTGATATTATTCATGGTGATTTACACAGTCAGAATCACAGAGCTACTTATACCCTTTCTGTGTGCTTCATCCCCCTGCTTGCATCTCAGGTATTCTTCTGGGGTAGTTTTCTTTTTTGAGGTCTGTCCTTTAAGGAGCACTTTTAGTGGGAGTCTGTCAGTAAATTTTCTCATTTTTTTTGTTTACCTAAAACTATTTTACTTGCATTCTTGAAAGAGTTTCTCTAAGTACAAACTTTTAGATTGAAAGTTCATTTTGAAGATTTTCTTCCACTGTCTACTGACTTCTATCTTTGTTGCTGAGAATTCTTCTGTAAGTTTAATTTTTATTTTGGAGAATTTCGTCTTTGCTTTTTTCTGGCTCTTTTTTTTTTTTTTTTGGTCTAGGATGTATCCTGCTTCGAATTTATTGAAATTCCTGAATAAAAGGGTTGAAGTCATATTAGTTTGGGAAAATTCTCAGCGTTATCTTCCTTCCAGAGTATCAATTAGGTATATGTGGCATCTTCGTACTATCCTTGTGCTTACTTACCCTCTGTTTCATATTTTTTGGTCTTCTTTGTGTTATTTTCTGTTTACTGTCCTCAGATATATTTGATTTTTTTAGTTGTGATTGTTTTTCCCTGTGGTTTAACCCATTGAATTTTAAATAAAAACTTTTCTATTTTAATTTCTAGAAGTGATAGTAGGTTCATTTTCAGATTTGTTTTTTAAATTTTGGAAAAACATCTTGAGTATTCTTATGACGTTTTGCATGCGGTAATTCTAATACCTAAAGTTGTTGTGAATCATCCTCTGTTATTAGTTGCTTCTGCTGACTTTCATTCTTAGTGGCTTGTTTCCTTTGCTGTATGTATTTTTGATTGCGAACTCATTTGCTGAAAAAATTATTTTGCAATAAAAATCCCCTTGCTCTTTTTGTGAGCATTGTAGGTACTACCCTTTGTGTTCCCAAACCTCTGTGTGTGGCCACGTTTGTGGTTACAAAATCTCATAGAAATTTTATTGTTATTTTTGTTATTGGTAGCTCCACCCAAGCCAGGGCTAACACAGACCATTTTCTTTGTTGTCTGCCACTGCTGGGTGGGTTTTCTTCTAGGTCACCTTTTCCCCAGGGTACAGCCTACTTGAGTTGTGGCTTTTTTCAGGGTGGCTCTGGCTCTTCACCCTAGATGAGATAGTTGAAAATCCACAGATGCTCCCAGCATAGACAGTGGTGGCAATAGTCACTTAGCTCTTGTCTCCTGATTCAATCTTGGCCTCAGGGAGGTAAAGTACTGTTACTTTCTTGGAAGCTAATCTATTGAAAGAGGGCTTTCTCTATTTTGTCTAGACTTTTAAACTTTCTTTGTACCCATGATATTTCCGTATACCTAGGCCATTGTGTTGAGGAAATGGAAATCTGTGCGCTCTTCTCTTACCGCTGACATTCTGAATGTGTTTTTATTATACCTTTCAGCTGTTATTTCTTGCTAGCCCAAGCAAAATTAATTTCTGACAATGGAAACGAGAAGAAAAATGAAAATCACTTAATGGAAACTCACTTTCTAGGAAACTTGAGTCTTGGCTAACTCTGCAGTCTAGCCAGCTCACAAAGCTTATAGTCAACACACATTCACTGAGCTCCTAGGGCTGCTGAGGAATGGAGGAGCTATCTAACAGAGGGCAGCTCCTCCTGTGGAGAAGATCCACAAACCAGCATTATCCCCATAATGTTTGGATGAGAAGGGCCAAAAAAACTCCATTAGACTAGTTTCTCATTTGCAGATCAGTGGCTTGGTAGCCAGAGAGAGTGTTCTGTTCAGGACTACAGAGTTGGGACTTCTCTCAAAGAAATGAAGGCAGAAACCCATTATTATTTTTAAAAGTTTGCTTGTGAATTCATGTAGACTTTTATTCACTGAACACTAATTGAATGTCTTCTCTATGCCAAGTCCCAGGATGCCCTTTAGCTAGTAAGTACTCAGTAAATCGGTAATGTGCACACATATTTGTCTGTATACAGAATAGACACTGTTGCTTCTAAGTCTCTTTATTCTCCCTCTCCATACCTCCCACACTAACCCTGAGCTACATACTCCACATATAGGTGAGAGGGTTTGTACCTGGTGAGGAGAAGAATGATCAAGCAGGAAGTGCTGTTATGGAGCCCGTGGGACTTGGGTAGGATTGGCTGAGCTCAGAGCCTTTGCTCTTGGGACCGTGACCTCCAGAGGGAAATCAGTGAGAACTGGCCACCGGCATGTATGTGAGTCTGACACTGCCACACACTACCTGTTAGACTCTGAGCTTCAGTTTCCTCTTCTGTAGAGGGGGAGTTCCTACTACTGAGTGTTACGCACTCAAGAGACATTGTCCTTGCCTTTAAGAGCTTTTTCTTTTAAAAAATGGGTGAGAAAAGGGATTTCCACAATGTCCTAAGTAACAAGAAAAAAAAAAATCGCCCTTAGTCCATAATGCCAAGAAGTCTCTGTCTATTTAGCCGGGATGGATGTTTCTACAGCTGGGCTTACACTGGCAAAAATGGGCAGTCATTCCTTTGAGCCTACCACTCTCCTTCCTTAGGGACGGCACCTGCCAAGATTTGTCTCTAGTTGTCATTCCTCAAACGACAGCTACTGTCACGTGGGCTACTATTACCCAGCCACTAGGGGGCCAGAGTCATTCATAAAAGGCTGCATTTAAAAATGAAATCTTAAATAAATCTTAAAATATCTTGAAGTTGGGGAGTGTGCTTCTGTGGAACTAAATCCAATTTGAGTATAGAAGCCAACAAAAATAAACAAGAGCAATAAGCAGAACAAACATCTTGACACCCCAGGAAAAAGCCATAGCTCGTTGTTTGAACAAATGGCGCTAACTCTGTTCCCAAAGATAACTCTGCTCATTCAAAAACTATCAAGGGCAATTCTTCATGACTTCAAAGTTAGGTTTTAAACTCACTTCTAGTTTCCACCATGGCAGTGGAATTCCTGGACAGGTCTACTTGAAAACAGTCTGTGCCTGAGCTGAGTGGCTGATGCTGGGTGGGGAGTTGGTTGCTGGGAGGGATGTGTGGGGGGTGGGTTTGCATACCTAAGGGCTGTGGGAAATGTGAGTGAGCTGAGGTAAAGGATTCTCTTGCAATGAAAACCTCTTATGCCCCATATATGGAGGGTGGCATCCCAGATGGACGTTTTCCAGGTCCAAGCCTATGAAATTGTTCTGCCTGATCTCTGCCCTACTCTGAGGGTGAGAAGAAAGTTCACTTACTGAGGAGAATGAATTGGGCACAGATGCTGCAGGCTGTGGACTTGCCCTGACCTGCCGGCCTTCCTGGCAAGGCAAGCAGTTATTAGAGCCTGGTGACGACTCCCTGTGTCTGGGGACGCGCTGTCTGCATTTCTAGGAGCTGGCTCCTTCCCAAGGGGAAAGGAGAGTGCCAGACTGTGGAAGGGTCCAATTATTGGTGGCTCTACTTTGCAGAATGACTGTCTTTGAGTGAAGTGTGTGTTGTGGAATCAAACTTGGCATTTTTAATTAAGAAAAGAATCTTAGTTCTCACCTGCCATGTCCATGTGTAAGAAAAAGAATTCTTCACACACTTCTCAGGAAATGACTTCAGAGCTGCTTTGCTGCTCTGAATCTTCTTGGATCCAGTCGCAAACAATTGGTTTCATAAATGGATTTTTCTAATATGTATTTGATCCTTGTATTCAACTTCCTTAGGATTAAAAAATGCTTAATATTGCTATCAAAGGTAGCTGTTTCTGCTAACATTGTTATAATCAGATCTGAGGGGTTGAATGGGTTATGAGCATCTTACCAGGGCCAAATACCTGTGACAGAAGAATTTTCTAGGCGCTTTGGGGATATTAGAAGCTGGAAAATTGGCAGCCCCATTCCTGGGTCTCAGAATGGGTCTGTGCTTGAAGACTAATGGTTTAAAGAACTGTTCTGACCTTGGCCTTTAAGTAAACCACTGAGCTAATGCCACTGACCTAGCACCATGACTGCAACAGCAAGCAACTCTGCATTTGGGAATCCCATTTGACTTCTAGCTCTGCTGTGTATGAGCTGTATGATCTTGTGGAATCTAATCAACTTCTCTGAGACTTGTAAAATGGAGAAATAACCCTGTTCTTACAAGGCTGTGGGAGGAGAATAAAATGAGATAATACATGTAAAGCACCACATTCAAAGCTTGTCCAGTGGACAGTCGATGTCTGATAGTGTCCCCACTGTCTCTACCCTGTGAAGTTAACCCCATTTTGAAAAAAGAAAAGGGCTGCAGTTTCAGAAGACTGAAGATTCTTTTACCTTTAGGTGCAGAG
The DNA here is from genome assembly GCF_055505025.1 of Bos grunniens. Taxonomy (NCBI): domain Eukaryota; kingdom Metazoa; phylum Chordata; class Mammalia; order Artiodactyla; family Bovidae; genus Bos; species Bos grunniens. Next base: position 14,830,423 of record NC_141190.1, read on the forward strand.
AACGGTTTGATCCTCCTGAAATAGATGGCTCCCAAATTTACGTTCCAGCCCTGATATCTCTTCCAGGCTTCAGGCTGGGGTGGAAAGTTTACAAATGGTAGTTCTATCATGTTAAAGTATCCAAAAATAAAATTCATCTCTGCTTCTGTTTCCCGACCCACGACAAACACCTGGAAACCCCAACCAGCAAACCTGGTTTTCCTTTCGTATTTCTTTTTTTTCTTTCTTCTGTTAATGATAGCCCCATTGTTCAGGATGCCCAGACTTCAAATTAGAATCAGTTATCTCTCTTCTCTTTTACTTTCATCCCATCCAGTCAGCCTCCAGGTCCACCTGAAGCCGCCTTCCTTCTTCTTCCGTCTTCTTCTACCCTCCTTCCTTCTATTCAAGTCTCAGAGCCAGCAGCTCAGGTACAATAGAAAGTGTCCACGGAGGCTATGTAGCTCTTCTAACCCCATCCTAGATTGTACATTTGGAGCCTTCTCTGATGCTGGCATTAGCCTCTCCTCTCTACCCTGTTGTCCACCCCTTCCCCCCAGATCAGTTGCTTCCTCAGCTTTCTGTATACCATTTTCCTGCTCATGATTCTTCAAAGACTCCATGTGCTCTACAAGAAAGATTCCTTAGTTCAGGGTGCCCACCTTCCATTTCTGACTTAGTCTCTCACTTTCTCTGCTGTGGCCATATATACTCACTTCCTGAACCTGTCATTCCTTTCTCCAGCCAGGCTCTTCCATCTACCCACCTACCCACTTCCTTCTTAGAACCTACCAGCCTAAGAGTCCTCCTAGACTCTTTCTTAATCAATTGGTTGGAACCAAAATCCTTTCTGACATTTGAATACTTCCTTCAATGTACATTTCTTCATTGGGTCTACCATCCCAGAGTCAAATCAGACATGATTTGTAAGATGCCCCAGTAGGCTCTATGACACCCTGGGAGATAATGCAGTGTAGTGGTTAATAATCTGCTGCTCTGGTGTCAGAGGAATCTTGGTCTAAGTCCCAGCTCTACTATTTGCTAGTCACATGTTTGGGCTAATTCTTTAGCCTCGCCTACCCTCTGTTCTCTTATCTACAATGCTGAGTAACAGTCATGCCTACTTCACATGACTGTTGCAGTCTAAGGCGATGATGCATGGTTAAGCACTTGGCATAGTGGCTGGTACCCAGAAAGTGTTTGGTAAATGATTGCTATTATCTTTCACTTCTTGCTTTATTTAACTTTTTATAGCTGGTTTATTAGTGAAGAAGACTGACTGTGATTCCAGATTTGTTCTAGGGCTGGATAACATTTAAGATGGTCAAAAGATGGCAAATGGAAGCCAGAGAAATGGAAGTGATAGCTTATTGGGTTGTATGCTTTTCAAGGGCAACAATGATACCACTTTCATTTTTGTAGCCCCAGCCTTAGCCAAGGGGTGTAGTTAGCATTCAAAAAATATGTTTAAGTCAACTCAATGTTGAGCTCCAAAAATTGATTTTGATTACCTGTGGTCAGTCTTCATTCCTGTCTGTTTCTTATGATTGTCAAGGTGAACTTTCAGAATGCTGGGATTCACTCATTTCCTGTTCTTAAAAAAAAAAAAAAAAGTGTTTATATGTGTGAATATACACACATACATTTAAATTCTCACTGTTTTTCTAGTCTGTCTTCGTTGGGTGTATTCCTCTTCCTCTTATGGTATCCTAGACCATAAGGGTTTGGGTCTGACCATAGACTTTGGGTTATAGGTCTGTATAATCTTAGATTATAACAAGGCCCAAAAGAACCTTGCTGAAAGGAGAGCTACATGCATCAGACCTACCTGAACTGGGTCCTGGAGTTAAATCTTCAGTAATCCAGTTTTCAGAGTGAGCTGGAAGAGGTCACTCTGCAGATGCATTAAGACTGCAGGTTACTGATGAGTTTTACCATTTTCCTGAAGATCTACTACCTTTATTTCTGGGACATTCCACTGGACTTGTCACAGTGTGGTTCACGCACTACATGAGTTCCCAGTGTAACGTCTAGATGGGTAAACAGAGTGCTTGCTTTGTTGTTACTGTTTAGGTTCTGGGAGCTTAAAGGCAGAAATTTAATATATGTGTTTGCAATGTACCAAGCACCTTTTCTGGAAGGGTTAAAATGCAACATTTAAGTAGTTACTAGAGTAATGAGTGAATGGTAGGTAAGGTTTTTCTTCCCCTCTCATCTCCTTGTTTCCTTTCCCTTCCACTCTTTCCAGGGTAGAAAAGGAGACTTTGTAAGGAGGACAATGCATAGGGATATGGCCACGATTACCAAGACATGCACTTGTCTGTATTGTATTGTAGATGTTTATTGCAGACAGCACGGAAGTTCTGGCGCTCCCTAGGGGTCTGGAGGCCCTCAAGGATCTGCTTTGCCCCTTCAAATGGAACCAAGACCCAGAGGGAGTAGTAATACAAAAGAGTAGAGGAATGGGATATACTCCTACTGTCTGACTTTGGACAGCACCTTGCTAAGGTCTGATCACATCGTTACTCCCAGAGTCTTTGATTCCCGCGAAGTATCCCTTTACTCCAGCTGGTTCTGTGGCTTTGGTTGAGCTGATGTAGGTTAGGCCCATGAAGCTCTTTAAACTTCCTCATCTGGATTTTGGGTCTGCAGGTGGGCTGCTGACCTGAGCGGGCGGTTCCTGAAATGCAGCCCCTCGGTGTTCCTGACCCTGTTGACTGCTTCCTGCCTTCAGAGAGGCTGAGGGGACTGCCACAGACCTGTGGCTTCTCCCTTTTGATGCCATCATGGGAGAGTGGCACCATTTTTCCTGGGGGCATTTCTGGTGAAGTCACTTTCTTTGGTTAAAGCTTTACAGGTAGATAGCCCTGGGCTCTTCTTCAGGTTCTGCCAACTCTTGGCTTTATGGCTGGGAACCTTTGGCTTAGGGAAGGATAGATATCTCAGGACCGAGCCTGGGAATGGAGCAGGGAAGAGGCATCCACCCAGTTGAGGGTGGAAGAGGAAGAGGAAACAGCAAACAGGACTGAAACAATCAAGAGAAGTCAAATTTATAAAATTTATTAAATAGTAAAAAGGAATTAGGGGCCCTTCACTTTCCATGGCCAAGGATGAGGTAGGACTGTAAGAGTGAGAGTCTTCTAGATTGCCCCCAGTGCCAAGTGGCCCAGAAGGAAGGATGACTGAGAGGGGTGCTGTGTGGGGTCACTAGAGACCATGGGAGTTGGAGGGTGTGGAACAGGGAGGAAAAGCACGTGTTATCACTCATGTGGGGTGAGTGGGTAAGGAGGCTTCTCCCCAGAAAACACAAATAAAAACTCTAGTTCCTATGCTGGGATACATGCCCCTGAATTTACAAATAAGGTCTGAAGCTCATTATCAAACCCGTGTCATTAAATTTCATGCCTGTAAAGGAAAGAATCTGGAACTTGCAGAACAAGAGCTCAGCTCTGGGTTAGGCTATGTGTGTTTAACTGCACAACCGGCTCGGCCCCTTGGTTGTGCAGCTTTGAATAAATGAGTTTTTTTCCTCTCTCAGCCCTGATTTTCTGTTGAGAAAATATAGAATAATAATACTCACTTATTGTTATGGGGAAGACTAATGGGTTAGACTCTAGAAACTATTGGCATGAGAATTGCCCTCACAATGGTAGACGTTGTAAAGTTCCAATGTTATCATTGTGCACTTATCAGCAGACGTGGTTGACTTAGTTGCTCTGTGTTAATAACATTCCTGATCATACCAGGCCATTTCCCCCTGGCTTTAAAGCAAGAGTCGCAACCTGTGTGTGCCTGCGTAGGTGAGGGAGGGAGGTGTATGCCAGGCTCTGGAGTGAGCTGGGCTTCCTTTATTTCCTGTCAGAGCCGTCAGTACAGAGCCAGGCCTCTAGGGAGACCTCAGAATTACAGGTCTGTGGCTATTTCCACAGGATGTTTGGGACTAGGATCAGAGGGCGTCTATATGTTCTGGGCACAATGGTCTCTTATCATAGAAACTTCTCTTTCATGGACCATTTAGGAACACTGAACCAGAGGCCCAGCCTCATCCTAGACTTGGGACTTGGACAGGAGACTTGAACTGGGTTCACAGTTTCTCTCAACAGGACTGTTGAGTTCTGTCTGACAGCCTGGGAGGGGCTTCTCTTAAAGGGAACAGGCTTGAGGAAGGATCACAGAGTCCCAGGAGAGAAAGTCACTTGAACTGAAGAAGTTTGGCAAACACAGATTAAGCAGCAGGGCTCAGAGAGATCGGGGTCTCCAGGGTTGCACTGACCCCATTCCTGTGCCCACCCTATTCCTGTGCCCACTCCCTCCCTGACCCTTGCCCCAAAAGATGCTCTAGAAGAGGGCTGGGTGCTAAGGTAAGAACTGTCTCTCCCAGCCCAACACCTCTGTTGTGGGAACTCCAGGGAAGGTAAGATCTTGGCAGGTAGGCAGTCAGGAGGGGCCTGCTTGCAGCCCAGGAAGCAGCCCATGGACAACAGCAGCCAAAGCATTGCAGGGCGGAGCAGCCTTGACTGACAGGCTGCCAGGCTACACTTATTACCACTGGACTTGTGTAATGTGTCTCTGCTGCTGCTGCTGCTGCATCACTTCAGTCGTGTCCGAGTCTGTGAGATCCCATAGACGGCAACCTACAAGGCTCCCCTGTCCCTGGGATTCTCCAGGCAAGAACACTGGAGTGGGCTGCCATTTCCTTCTCCAATGCATGAAAGTGAAAAGTGAAAGTGAAGTCGCTCAGTCATGTCCGACCCTCAGCGACCCCATGGACAGCAGCCTACCAGGTTCCTCCGTCCATGGGATTCTCCAGGCAAGAGTACTGGAGTGGGGTGCCATTGCCCTCTCTACCTCCCTCTAAAGCACCTGCCTCCTCGATTGTGGTAGTCTTATAACAGCGCCAGGCAGCAGTTGGGCCTCAGGAAATGTTAGCCTTATTGTTGGAGAGACTTATTGTCTCCCAGGTGAACTTACAGAGGGAATTGTTGGGAGTAAAATCCTGGGAAAAGATGGGACAATTTGGAGGGTGGCTTTAAACGTGATCATTGTGCTCACTGAAGGGTTACGATGGCCCTGGAGTCAGTGTGTGTGGAACCAGCTCTAAGGTTTCCTGGGCCCAGAGGAGGCACCAGTTTGTATAAAGCTCGTCGTGGTTGATCTGTCTGTGTCAAACTGATGGCTCTGTTCCCTTGTTGGTCTGGGGTGATGGGAACAGTATTTCAAAAAAAGTCTATCCCCCCTGCCTGGCCTCTGGGACAGGGGTGTATGTTAGGACCAAACTTGCTGGGTTTTCTTCACGTTGTATCAGCAGGGAGATTACTCTCATCGCTTCTCCATCACAGCAGCTCATCTCTCCCTATCTGCGAAACCCCTTTCCTGCTGAGATCCCACTCATTTTTCAAGACCCCGCTTAGGTCTGGGTAAATCATTTCTCGCTCCCAGAGTTGTTTATTTACATGTTCATACGTTCTGCAAATAATGCACGGACCTTTGCTTACCTCATCAGGTTGTAAGTTCAAGGGAGGATGCATGTACAGGTGTGTGTCTCTTAGTCATCATTTTATCCTCCATGGGGTCATGTAATATTTGCCAAAACGAATAGGAAGTCCTGTGAAGTAAGCAGTATCCTGATTTTACAGATAAAGAAACTGAGGCTTAGAGAAGGTAAGTGCCTTGCTCAAGGGCACCCACCAAGTGGGTGAAGGAGTCAAAATCCAGGCAAGCCAGGATCCCAGCTTTACTCACTGTACTCTACTGACTTCTATGGGAGGAACTTCAGTGGTCCATGGATTAAATATGTTCAGCTTCCTGGGCCACTTTGTTTTTTTTTAAGAGAATTTTTGTTTATTTGTAGCTGTACTGGGTCTTCATTGCTGGGCGGGCTTTTCCCTGATGGAGTTGTGACCAGCAGGGTCCACTCTAGTCACGGTGCTCCGGCGTCCCATTGCAATGGCTTCTCTTGCTGTGCAGCCAGGTTCTAGGTGCAGCAGCTTCAGTGGGCTCCAGAGCACAGGCTCAATAGTTGTGGCGCTTGGTCACGGGCTTCGCTGCTCTGTGGCATGTGGGATCCTTCCCGATCAGGGATTGAACCTGTGTCTCCTGCATGACAGGCAGTTTCTTTACTGCTGAGCCACCAGGGAAGCTTCATGGGACTTCTTTTGAAGATGTTCTGTATCTTCAGTTGCCTGTCACTGCCAAAACAAAGCAAAACAAAAAAACCTAAAGTTAGATTTTTAAAATGCTGTCAGAAGATTGAAAAGAAAATGTCATGTAGATGTTGTGACAATGCTGCTTCATCCTTAGAACAGACAGGCGTCTCTGGCACTGTGGATAATCAGTAATATCGCAAATTATACCCTCCAGTCTGAAAGATTTTGAGTAAGCCCCCTTATGATCAGCGTTAAAGGTGTTTCTTCTGTCTTCTTCCCCCAGATAACATTGCAGTTCCTCTAGCTGAGTAATTTATCCTGGAACATTAACATGTAGGGTCTATTCATGTCTTAGAAAAATGTTCTAGTAACATTTTCTCTTTTCTGGTAAAGTCATTGCGCTGAATCATCCTGTCAATGAAACTCTTTTAAAAAACCATTAATGCAAATGTTAGTGTGTTTGTACCACAACATCCATCTAGATTTAAATATTTGTTGGGCAAACAGAAGAAATGAAGAAATCCCCTTAAGAAAAATCAATCAAAACTGCCTCCACCCCACCGACCCCCCCAAAGCCTTGTCTTGTCAATAGTGTCACAGACCAGCCACCCTCACCTTTCCATCTGCGTTTCTGGCACTGAATTCAGTCAGCTGAGACCAAGCTACCATGTAAGGAACAGATTAAACTAACATCCATCAAGGTGAAAGATAATTATTACTTGTGTCAGACAACACCTGTTTTTGCAGCATTCCTCAACTTAGTTAAACTGGAGACAGGCTAAACTTTCCACTGAATTTTCCACTTGACAGTCGCTCCAGGCACTGTGTCTGCAGAACACCCTTGCTATGTTTACATTTTTGAGGCAGATTAAAAATGTCATCCGTGAAATATAACCCGAAAATATCAAACTGTAATACAGAAATTCAGGGGCTGAATGGGAGTCATACCGAAGAAGACCAACCCTTCGCTGCTTCAAGGGCAGAAATCTTTCATTGCACATCTTTTACTGTGCTCCGCGTGCAGACTGGCCACAGATAGCCCCATACTTCACATCACAGTGGTGTCGATTACTCGTCACTTGCCCACTTTTGTACTATGAATCATTTCTCGACAGCTTCTGCTATCTTTTTACCCATGGAGAGCCAGGTGCCATTTGGAATCTGTGGGCACCGGGTCTCCTTTTCATAGCTCCATTTCCATGGCTATGATGATATTTTTACCTGGGAAAGGAATCTCTGACCTGGGGCAAAAATCTGAAGATTTTTGTTTTTAATTGAAAAGTGACATCAGTGTAGCTGCTGTGGAAGTGCGAATGTCACGGCCAAGTATGCTGCCTGGTCGTCCCTTGATGGAAAACAGGGAAACCAAAAGGGGAGGAAAGGGGCTGGGGTACCTCCAGAGGTTTAAGCTGGGACACGTTTTTGTACATTTTCCAAGAGAAAAGGAGAAAAATGGAAAACGAGGGGCAGGGCTCCCTCTCTGAGGGAAGGTTACAGATGCTGTAGCTTTTCTGGGCGTTAATCTTATTCATCATGTCTGTGTTGACTTCAATCACTTTCTTTGGATGTACTCTTGATAACGGGCTGCAGCCTAACTGAACGGAGAGGGGAAGGAGCCTTGAGACATCCCTTCAATGCAGGTATAGACATTAAGAGGCATTTAAGATATGTAATTCTTAGGATTTCAGCCATGAGTGCTGCAATATTTAAAACCTCCTGTAGTCACCTCCAACTTCTCATCCTCACATACACTCAGGTTCCTGATGGCATCTGAGCCTGGTTCCTCCTTTTTCCTTTTTCTCCCTGCCCCAACCCAGCCTTTTGCTCTTGTTCCGCTCTCCATAGTGAAAGTCAAAGTGTTAGTTGCTCAGTCTTGTTCAACTCCTTGCAACTCCAGAGACTAGTCCTCCAGGCTCCTCTCTCCATGTAATTCTCCAGGCAAGAATACTGGAGTGGGTTGCCATGCCCTTCTCCAGGGAATCTTCCCAACCCTGGGACTGATCCTCGGTCTCCTGCATGGCAGGTGTATTCTTTACCATCTGAGCTATCAGGGAAGCCCAGCCGTCCATAATCCCCATCCTGGTCTGGAGTGGTAGTCCTCCATCCCTCTCCAATCTAGGCTCTTCCCAATCCCAGTTTATCTTCTGGGTCCCAACAGTCATTTTCCCCAAACACTAGTTTGAAGATCACCATCCTCTGTTACAAATGTCTAATCCTTGATGATAAGTGGCTACATTCCTCATTCCTTATCGTGTCCTAATTCAAGGCTTTTGTAATCTGGTCTTAACCTTTTAAGTCAGCTGTCTCAGGATGCTTTTGTTTATTTTAAAATGTATATAACCTTAAAAATATTTATTTGCGCCGGGTCTTAGCTGTATCACGCAGGACCTTTGATCTTAGTTGCAGCATGCAGGATCTTTTATCTGCGGCATGTGGGATCTAGTTCCCTGACCACGGATCAAACCTGAGCCCCCTGTGTTGGAAGCATGGTGTCTTAGCCACTGAACCACCAGGGAAGTCCCAGTTAGGATCATTTTAGCTGCAAGTAACAGAAATTGACTTGAGTGACGGGAACATGTATCCCCTTACAATACAGGAGGTCCACTTGTACTTCAGGTGGTTTGCAGCAAGGACTTGATGTGGGCCAAGCACCAGGTTCTTTCTACCTCCCGGCTCTGCTCTTTGCCCTCAAGTGTGATAGCAGGATGGCAGCTGGAGAGGTTCCAGCCTCAGAGTCAGACCTCATGAGGTACAGATAAGAAGTAGAGCCCCTCCCGCACACCTCGCTTCATCTTTCACTGGCCAGAACTGGTGTCATACCCAGCCCCCAGTCAGCCACCGGTGAGGGGCTGATGTTCCTCTCAGGCCAACCAGTCCCCACATGGGGGGGCGGGGTGGTGGTGGTGATGCTGCCAGCTTCCACTGAGGCACATGGCTTCATGGGGTAAGAGGTGAGGCCTGAACCAAAACACATTTGGTTGAGAAAGAATCAGGGAAACCGATGCTGGGTAGGCAAGATGCTGTTTCCTCCACCAGAGTTTCTGGCACATGAAGAGGAGTTTATTGTGTCCCCAGCCTACTCTGTTCTCCACGCCTATCATGGCCTTTGTATTTTTCTCAAATAGAAAAATATATGTCTTGCTTTCCCACTTTTTTTTCCCCTGGAAAACTCTTCTTCATCCTTTATGACTGCATTAGTTTCTTAATGCCACTGTAACAGATGGTCACAGGATTTGTGGCTTCAAGCATTGCAGATTTCTTACTTGATAGTTCTGGAGGTCATCAGTCTGAAATGGATCTTATGGGGCTAAAATCGAGGTGTTGGCAGAGTTATATTCTTTCTGGAGGTTGCCAGAATTCCTTAGCCCCTATCTACATCATTGTCACCTCTGCTTCTGTTATTACATCTTTCTTTCTGATCTGCCTGCCTCTCATTTTTTTTTTAAATTGGAGGATGATTACTTTACAGTGTTGTGGTGGTCTCTGCCAGACATCAGCATGAATCAGTCATTGTTTTATATATATCCCCTCCCTCTTGAACCTCCCCCCTCCATTCTACCCCTTGCCTGCCTCCTTCCTAAAAGGACCTTTGCGAGGACATTGGGCCCACTCAGATAATGCAGGATCCCATCTCAAGATCCTTAACTAAACCATGTTTGCAAAGCCTCTTTGTTAGATACTGTACGCACAGGTTCTGAGTATTAGGACATGGACGCTTTAGTGGGTGGGTAGGGAGCGTTATTTTGTCCACTACGAAGACCCAGCACATATGCCGTCCTTGCTGCAAGGTCTTCCCTGACTCTGTTTCACAAAGGCCACTGGGGCAGAAACAAAGAAGAGATTGGAAGGAGGCAGGGTGCTTGCCAGCCCTGGGGTGTGGTCTTGGTGCCACCCCTCCCACTGTCCAGGGAAACCTGATGGTGATGCTCTGTGGTCACGCCTCTCCTGGACTTGTTCTCTCACTTTACTTTTCCTGTTTTTTGACCTGACGCTGAACTTCCTTTAGGTCTGAGTCAAAGAGATTTTATACCCAGCCCATCGTGGTTTGTGGAGGCGTTCACTAAAGGAAACGAAGAGGAAAGTCTATCCACAGGACAAAGTATGGCTTTATGTGCCCCCAGGTTATGGCAGTTTAGAGTGAGCCTTCTTTGCTGACCACATGCCGTCCTGGCCAGGCCTGGGTTCTGGTCTATGGACAGAAGTTGTTCAGCTCAGGTCAGAAGGTCCCTCTGTCTCTGTCTGTCTTTTTCTTAAGTATTTATTGCGTACCAGTGAGCAGCATGGTGGTGGGCACCATTGCTCAGAGGCATACAGCGCCCCTGAGAAGTGGAAGATCCTTGTCAAAGTGATTTGTTCACAAGAGTTCCCAGTAAAAACTGGAAGGAGGAGAGGCATGGGACAGGGAGGGGAGGAAGCCAACCAAGGGTGCTCTCTCAGCAAAGTCCTGTCGAGCGTAATTTTGGATCAGTCCTCCAGGGCCACCTGGATACATAGATCACTCCTGGTTGTCCTGACTGGGGGCAGTTGTCACTGGTTAAGGGCTGCCAGGGCACCCAGGGAAGGCAGTTCTGATACCTGAGGGGAGCCCACCATCAACAGAGGTATAGGTACTATTGGCAATGAAAGCCCAGTGCGAACCGGTCTGTTCAGAGGTGGCTCAAGATCTGAGCAGGTGTGGGCGGAGCACTGACATCCTCTGCTACCCTAGGGAGACCCTGTCTTAGCATTTCCTCTTCTTTGCGGCCTCGTTTCCCCACCCCCAATCTGTGACTATTAACCGCACTGCCAGTTAGGACTTACTCCAGGGCTGTCCATGCAGAAAGCTGGCCTTTCCAAGCTCAGATGCCCTGAATAGGCTTCAGGTCACACCATGCTTCTACTTAGCTTTTTCAGGGCTTGGAATCTTGAAAGTGTTGGTTCCTCAGTCGGTTCTGACTCTTTGCAACCCCATGGTCTGTAACCCACCAGGTTCCTTTGTCCATGGAATTCTCCAGGCAAGAATATTGGAGTGGGTAGCCATTCCTTTCTCCAGGGGATCTTCCTAACCCTGGGATTGAACCCAGGTCTCCTGCATTGCAGGCAGATTCTTTATCATCTGAGCCACCAGGGAAGCCCCTAGAATCTTAAAGGAAGATGCCTATTAATTTTTAGAAACCTAAAGTTTCCTGTGCTGACTTTCTAGTCACCTCAGGAAAAAGCCCATTTCTACCGAAAAAACCAAAACAAACAAACAAACAAAAACGAGGATGGTGGATATAACTGTCTGTGAGGGCTGTGGAGACTTTCCCTTGTGTCTGTCACTGCTGGCTAGTCTCCTGAGCACCCAGACTGGAGGAGGTTGCTCTGTCCCTGTCTGGTCACCTTGTCTCCTTTGAGGTTCTCCCTCCCTTCTCTGTCCTTGGAGTGACTCTTCTCTTGACCCCGCTCTCTCTCAACATGTATTTATTTGGCTGCGTTGGGTCTTTGTCACCACATGTGGGCAGCATGTGGGCTCTAGTTCCCCAGCCAGAGACTGAACCTGGGCCCCTTGCTTTGGGAGCACAGTCTTAGCTCCTGGACCACCAGGGAAGTCCCAACTCTGCCCTCTTGGTCTAGACTTCCCTTCCACACAGCAGAGGGCAGTTCTGCATTCAAGGCAGACAGTTTTACCCAAAGTTTCAACCTTCTTTTGGCAATGGCACCCTACTCCAGTACTCTTGCCTGGAAAATCCCATGGGTGGAGGAGCCTGGTGGGCTGCAGTCCATGGGGTCGCTGAGGTTCAGACATGACTGAGCGACTTCACTTTCACTTTTCACTTTCATGCATTGGAGAAGGAAATGGCAACCCACTCCAGTGTTCTTGCCTGGAGAATCCCAGGGACGGGGGAGCCTGGTGGGCTGCCGTCTATGGGGTCGCGCAGAGTTGGACACGACTGAAGTGACTTAGCAGCTACAGTGCTTAGGTGCCTTGGGTACTGACAAAGGATGCTGTCCACTTAGGTAACCTGAATGGAGGACTTTGTCAAATCACATCACTGTTTTTAAAAATGCACTAGCTACTTGAGCATAAACTGATATATATGTAATAATAGGTATTATAACAACAGCTAATGTTTGAATATTGTGCCATATAATACTTTACATGCATCATTTCATTTCATTCTTTACCAGCCCTCCACCAACCATCCTACTAGGTGGGAACATCATTATCATCATTTTACTGGTGGGGAAGTTGAGGCCCAGAGAAGTTAAGTAATACCACAGAGCTTGCAGAGCAGAAACTTGAATGCAGGTCTATCTGAGTCCATAAGCCCAAAATTATCACCCTGTATTGCCCCTTACTTCGTGGTGAGAAAGGAGTCTTCTTCTCAAAGTTAAGAACTTTGAAAAGGAGTGGGTAGGTCTGGCAAATGAGAGTGTTTCTTCAGAACTTTTAATTCCAGTGGTGCTTAGTCACCCCATTTATTAGATTCCCTACCCAAGAATTAAATAGAAAATAGGCTCTTCCAAATCCCTTTCAGATGTGTTGGCCACCAAAGCAGGCTCCATCACCCCAAAGTGAGTCACTACGCAAGCCAGCTTTATTTCAGTTGTACTTTTCTGGAAGAGGGGCTTAGACCCCCCATACTAGCTCTTTTAAAAAGAGCTTTCCTGGGAGCTCCACCCAGCTGCTGCTGCTTTTGTCTCTTTGGATAGACTGCAAAATGACTGCCCAACCGTAGCAGCAAGGCAGGCTGAGAAATAAAGTTGGTGTTTTGGTTGTTTTTTAAGCTTGGTGCCCCCAGTGAAATCAGCATTAGAAAGAAGGGGATAATGGAGACTGGGTAAGCAACTATCAGTGTCTGTTATACCCCACTCCTGTTTTCACTTTGTTTTCCAACTGAGAATTCATTTCCCATTATTTCAAACAGTCTCAGGTCAGTGTTCTAAACTCCCTGGCATTTACACTTCCAGTGCATTTGGTTGTTCCAAAGACATCCAAACTCAGTGTGTCCTCAGCAGAACTTATCTTCTCAAACATATCCCCTCTCATCTGAGTAAGTGGTACTGCTATCAACACCATTATTCAAACTAGAAATATAGACATCATCCTTGTTTATTTTTAACTCCACCCATCCTTTCAGTCACGGAGCCGTGATTTTGATTCCTGTTTCTCTGATCTACTTCTCTATCTTTTCCTTCTTCCATCTAGCAGTACACCAAAAGCATAATATATCATGATCAAATAAGATTTATGCCAGGGTTACAAGGATGGTTCAGTTTTAGGAAATCTTTATCAGTGTAATTCTCTGTATAAACAAAGTAAAGAAGAAACCATAAGGCCATAGACTGAGGAAACATTGAACAAAATTTATACCCTTCTCTGCAGTTAAAACCAATAGGAACAAAATAGGAGTTAATTTTGCTGAGGTGCAAGACTTGTATACTGAAAAGTACAAAGCATTGCTGAAGGAAATGAAAGAGGACCCAGATGAGGGGAAAGACGTGCTGTGTTCACATGTTGGAAGTCTTAACAGGGCAATAATACCAAAGAAATCTACAGATGGTATGCCATCACTATAAACATTTCAATTTCTTCCCCCCACCCAGGAATAGGAAAGCTAATCCTAAAATTCACATGAAATTGCAAATAGCGTTGAATAATCAAAAACTTTGGAAAAAAAAAAAAAAACAAAGTTGGAGGGCTTACACTCCCAGTTTTAAAACACAATTCCCAATTTCAAAGCTACAGTAATAAAAATAGTGCTGTTCCAGCATAAGGATACAAACATAATCAGTGGAATAGAATTCAGAGTCTAGAAGTAAATCTTGCATCTATGACCAATTTATTTTCAATAATGGTGCCAAAACCATTCAATAAAGGCAAATTGGTTTCTTTAAGAAATGGTGCTGTGGCAACTGTACGTTCACAAGGAAAAGAAGAATGTTGACTCTTACTTCACCATGTATAAGAATTAAAATGGATAAAAGACCTAAATATAAGAACTAAAACCACGAAACTCTTAGAGGAGAACATAGACATAAACCTTTATGGCTTTGGGTTTGGCAGTGGTTTCTTAAATATGATACCAAAAGCAACAAGCAACAAAAGAAAAAAATAGATACATTAGATTTCACCATAACTAAAAGCTTTTATCCATGAAAGTACACTATCAAAAGAGTGAAAAGACAACCCACATAATGGGAGAAAATATTTACAAATCGTATATCTGACAAGGGTCTAATATCCTAAATACAGAGAGAGATTAAATGTGCACACACATGGTTGAACAACAAAAAAGGTGGACAGTTCAATTTAAAAGTGGGCACATGACCTAAATAGACATTTTTCCAAAGAAGATATATAAATGGGCCACAAGTATATGAAAAGATGTTCAACATCATTAGGAATTGAAATTAGTTTCTAATTTCAATTAGGAATTGAAAATTAAAACCATTAGGAATTGAAGTGATTAGAAATTGAAAATTAAAACCACCATGGGATACTACTTCAAATCCACCAGGGAAAATAACAAGTGTTGAGAAGGATTTGGAGAAATGGGAGCTCTTACTCATTGCTGGTGGAAATATTAAATGGTGTACAAACACTATGGAAAACAGTTTGGCAGTTCCTTAGTAAATTGACATAAAATATATGTATGACCCAATAATTTTATTCCCAGGTATATACCCACAAGAAGTGAACAGGTATTCAGACTGAAAATTGTATATGAATGTTCTTAGTAGGATTACTCATAATAGCTAAAAGATGGAAATAACACAAATGTTCATTAACTGACAAATGAATAAACAAAAGTGGATAAAGAAAATACTATTTGAATAAAGGAATAGAGTATAGCTATATGATACAACACAGATGAACATTAACATTACCCTCCATGGAAGAAATTAGTCAGAAAAGGCCATATTACATGATTTATAAATAGGAAAATATTTTATTTTCACATATATGAAAAATAATATTGTATGGTTCCATTTATATAAAATATTCAGAATATGCAATTCCATAGAAAATAGATTAGTGATTACTGGAGGGGGAATAGGAGTGGGCATGGATTTCTTTTTGGGGTGATGAAAATGTTCTGGAAATAAATAATGGTGGTGACTGCACAGGGCTGTGAATGTATAAACGTCACCCATGGTAAATCTTGTGGTGTGTGTACTTACCACAGAAAAGCCCCAATTCATACAAAGAAACATCAGACTTTTAGTAGAACTGCAGGAGAAGCTAACTTCCTCAAGCTGATAAAGGGTATCTATGTGAATAATACTAAATGGTAAAGCATTAGTGGGCTTCCCTGGTGGCTCAGCTGGTAAAGAATCCACCTGCAATGTGGGAGACCTGGGTTCGACGCCTGGATTGGGAAGATCCCCTGGAGAAGGGAATGGCAACTCACTCCAGTATTCTTGCCTGGAGAATCCTCATGGACAGGGGTGCCTGGTGGGGTACAGTCCATGGAGTTGCAGCGTCAGATGTGACTGAGTGACAAAGCATGCACAGAATGAAGCATTAAATGCTTTCCCACTATAATCAGTAAAAAGCAAGGATGTCCACTCCATTCCCTCTACCACCATTGGGCTAGACATCCTAGACAATGAAATATGACAAGAAATAGTTCTTTTGGATCTTTACAAATAGGCAGGTTTTAGTATCCTCTGTGTATTTAAAGTTTTTAGTAAAAGTGAATCCCAAAGGAGATAACTGAAGTGAAAGAATAACAGGAAGCCAAGATTCAACTTTGAAAAGTTCTCATGTGTGGGGATAATGGGGTAGAGAATGGAGAATAAGAACTGAGAAAGGACAAGAGAAAAAAGAACTGGCATCATATATTACCACAGAAGCCAAGGTTGGCAGTGTGGGGAGTTTTAGGAAAATTACAGATTGTATGGTCAGGGTATAAATTCCTTGGAGATGAAGAAGACAGTAAAAACTGAAAATGTCATTTTCTTTGTCCAGTAGAGGCTATTGATGACCTTCGAGAAAATGGCCTCAGTGGAGGAAGTAAAAGCTGGCTTAAAGAAGAGATGGGGGCGGGAGAAGCAGTGGGTACAGACCATTTCCTTGAAGAGATAAGTGGTGTTTGATAAACATTAGTGGAGCCTGAGATGGCTTGTGGGGAAGAGAATGGGTTGGGGCTGTCGTTTCCCCATCAGCTCTTCAACCCTCACAAAACTACTGCAAATGAACATCTAAGTAAAAATAGTGCTCTACAGGAAAGCACCTAACTCACTCTTCTAACTAGAATATTATCACAAGTCACTCATATAATGAAATCCTGGAGCCACCACAATAGCAAAATCATTTCAATTTATTTAAGCGCCTGCCCTTAGCAAACACTGTCAGGGCACATGCTGAGTGTCCTTGGCGATGAATCTCCAACTGCAGAGCTCGGACAACAACAGCAGTAGCAATCTCAAGCAAAGGTCGGTTGGAAGCAAGGCACAACCTCACAAAGTTCTCATTTTCATTTTTTTGCACGATGTAATGAAAACTATCCAGCATTTGCATATTTTCTTTTCTTTTGGCAACAGGTACATTCTTATTAGCTATTTTTCAAAATGATCCATGTTGTTTATAAAGTACTACATTAACAACCACCCCAGGTGGCTTGCTGAATTCTGATCTTTGTATCTACTTTAGTGCTGTATTTAGTGCTGTTCCAACTTGTAGAATTCACTTAAAATGCTTTTGGTTCAAATATTAGTTATGACATATTATCCCAAGACACCAGATGGTGATAATCTTTCTTTTGGTCAAGATATATTATGCCTTCTCTTCTATTTTACACAGTAAGTTTTGATTCTGTTTATTCTAAGTATATATCTGGCACAGAATTCTATAATGGATTCCATAGATGAAATAACCTATTTTTCATCAAGTAATGCTAGGAAATACATGCATATTTATCCTGTTGACTTTATGCAAGAGTACTCGTGGAATGTTCTCCCCACCCGTTCTCTCCTTACCCTACTCATCCACAGATTCATACTCATCCAGTTGTACTCAAGTTTTCCTCCTCTGTGATGTTTTCCCTGACTTCCCCAGACTGGGTTGACCTTTCTCCTCTTTGCATGTTTAATTTTTCTTTATATTTTACTTTTCTGATAGATATGTTTGTGATGAGGGCATTGGTGGTATTGCCTCTACTGGTCTGTGAGCTTCTTGAAAACAGATACTCTGGCTTTCCAGGGCCCCAAGCACTTTGCCCAGAACTCGATTGTTCATGAAGTATTTGTTGAGTTGGATTGCATGGAGCCTTCCCAGATGGTTCTAGTGGTAAAGAACCTGCCTGCCAGTGCAGGAGATGGCAAGAGATTGGGTTTGATTCCTTGGGTGGGGAAGATCCCCTGGAGGAGGGCATGGCAACCCATTCCAGTATTCTTGCCTGGAGAATCCCATGGACAGAGAAGCCTAGCGGGCTACAGTCCATGGGGTTGCAAAGAGTTGGACATGACTGAGGTGACTTGGCACGCACGCACAGATTACTGTTACGGCTGCTGCTAAGTCGCTTCAGTCGTGTCCGACTCTGTGCGACCCCATAGACGGCAGCCCACCAGGCTCCCCCATCCCTGGGATTCCCCAGGCAAGAACACTGGAGTGGGTTGCCATTTCCTTCTCCAATGCATGAAAGTGAAAAGTGAAAGTGAAGTCGCTCAGTTGTGTCCGACTCTAGCGACCCCATGGACTGCAGCCTACCGGGCTCCTCCGTCCATGGGATTTTCCAGGCAAGAGTACTGGAGTGGGTTGCCGTTGCTTACATGCAAAAGCCAATGGAGTTCTGAGAAAAGATTGGTCAGACCTTGAGTTCTCTCGGCATGAGGAAAGAGTTTCTTTTTTTTGGCAGAAGAAATAAGTGTAAATGCATGGATTTATAAAGACCATGCTTACTCAAAGAAAGGTGGAAAATTTGGTGCCTTGGGACCACAGAGATGATTCTGGAGAAGGTGGTTTGATCCTGATGATCTGTACTCTAAGAGATGTGTGCTTCAGTAACAGAAGTCCAAGAGAGGTTTTTAAAGAAGAGAATAATGTTTATTTTTCAAAAAGCTAACTCTGGAAACCTAATGTGAACAATCATGATGTGTGTATGTGGATTCATCAGTTATAACAAATGTACCATTCAGCAGGGAATGGTTACAGTGGGGAGGCTATGTATGTGAAGGGGCAGGGAGTGTATGGAAAATCCACCTTGCTTTCAGTTTTGTTGTGAACTTCAAACTGTTCTAAAGAATAAAGTCTATTTTTTAGAAAAGGTAACTGTAGCCATAGTGGGCTTCTCATGGGTGGACTTTGTGTGTTTCAGAAGTGCGAAGGGCTACCTTTTTTTCAATAGGTATTATGACTGTCAACTGTCACAGTCCTACAAATCACACTGCATCTAGGCATGGTCTTCTGACCAGAAACCAGAAGTGAAAAGAAAGGCCTTAGCAGGGTGTCAGGAGTTTGAGCCCAGAAAGTAGATCTCATGTTTTTCAGTGGGAAACGCTGACAAACAGAGGGCCAGAAGGACAAGGCTGTGTCAAGAACCCACCTGGCTGGGCGACATCAGAGAATTAGAAGGGGCGAGAACGAAGGCAAGCGTAGTTGGGAAGTTGTGAGGTTCTGCAAGGGGCCAGAAGCAGTTAATTTCTTTGAGTTTAATGAATCTCTTTTTTTGCCTCTAAGGGAATTACTGAAAGAGCAAGTGTGGTATGGGCTTTAGAACAATAATCTTTGTTTTTAACCCTTTCTCCACAATGTCCTGGCTGTATTCTTTGGATGAATATCCTAATTTCTCCAATCTTCAATCTCCTGACCTGTAAAATGAGGATAATGGCGCTTCACATAATGATTTAGGATTATTGGGAGAATTAGAAATAATATATGTACAACCGTTTAGTAAAATGCCTGGAAATAATACAGGAATTGGTCTTATTCTTAGCCTGCATTTAAACTTTTTTGACTTTCCCAGGGGAAAAAGAGGTGTTGAAGTTTCTTTGCTTTAGAGGACTGACATGCTCTTCACTTGGGTAAAGCTGTTCCTTTGCCAGTGGGTTATTGGAATGGGTGGGGATGGTTCACATGTCATATCTTGTCTGTAGAAGATGCTGTTGGTGGCTCTGCTCCCCACTTGGGCTGCCCTGCGTGAGAAGACCTCCATCCACATGGTGTGGCTGTGGGAGGCCTGGCCTTTGGTTTAGCGTGTGCCCAGCGTCTGCCGAGGCTGCTCCTGTTTGTGGCTTGGCCTCTCTGCTTCCTACTCCGCCTCTGAGGAGCCGCACTGTCTGTTCTGGGAGCCAAGCCTGTCTGCTACTGCTGGTTCCTGGGAATCAGCCACTTCCCCCTTCTGGGGAAGCACGTCGTCGCAGCATGGCTGGCCGCCACTGGGAAATTCACCCCTGCTTGAAATCAGAAAATTTCAAAGCAGTAACGTGGGGAAGCAAATTGTGAACAGAATATATTGTGATGTGTCTACTGACAGTCTGCTCCCAGCTCAGAGAGAGTAAGAGCACCTCAGATCATCAGAGTCCTCCAAAGAGCCAGCTTACACTCAGGGCTCTTGACATGGAAGAGGCTGCCAGTAAAATTCAGTTTTGTTGAGAGTTGGGTAAGAAATCAAATAACAGCAAGAAGCAAAAATTCCCCTCAGGTAGGAAGCTGTCTTTGTTTAAGACACTTTGAAAAGCCTCTCCAGGCAGAAAATGAGATTCTGAGAGCATGAGTTAGCAATGTCCAGGGTTCAAACATGACAACCAACTTGGTTATCATCAGAACAGAAGGGAAAGTAAAAAAGGATGGAGAAGAGGGAGCTTGGCAATTACAGAGCAACCGAGAGAAGCTGTAGGGCAGGGTGGCGGGAGATAAGGAAAGGAATGTCTAATATCCAATTTAAAGTTTGGGTCGTAACATTTGGCCTAATATGGTGAATGTTCCATGTGCACCTGAAGAGAAGGTGTTTCTGCAGTTGTTCAGTGAGCTGTAAATATTGTTTAGGTGTTTTACCAGTGTTGTTTCTGTCCTCCCTGCCGTTTCGTCTTCTTGTGCTATAATATCAACCACAGAGAGAGGAGTCTCCAACTGTGACTGTGGACTTG
Source organism: Bos grunniens (assembly GCF_055505025.1). NCBI lineage: Eukaryota > Metazoa > Chordata > Mammalia > Artiodactyla > Bovidae > Bos > Bos grunniens. Next base: position 14,850,603 of record NC_141190.1, read on the forward strand.
TTTCTTCCTTTAATATTGTCGTTCTTTTTGCTTTGTGTGTTTTGAAGCTTTATTACTGGGTGCATGTAGAGTGAGGATTGTTATATTTTCTTCGTTAATCGCTGTGAAATATTCCTCTTTATGTCTGGTAATTCTCTTTGTCTTGAAGTATAGTTCACCTGCTGTTAATGTGCTTAGTGTTTGCATCTTTTTTCTTTCTTATTTCAACCTGTCTGTACCTTTATATTTAATGTGTTTGTTTTAAATGGGACCAAGTTGAGTCTGCCAATCTCGGACTTTTGATTGGAGTGTTTAGTGCATTTATAGTTAATTATTGGTCTGATTGGGTTCTAGTCCATAATCTCGATATTTGTTTCCTGTTTGTTCCCTTTTTTCCTCTGTTCCTAATTTTCTGCCCTCTTTTGGGTTAACTGAAATTTTTTTTTTTTTTTTTGTATTTCATTCTATTTTTATGTTGAACTTCTACCTACCTCTTTTTTATTCTTTGAATGATTGTTGTAAGGACTGTAATAGGCATCTTAATCACAATCTACCTTAAATTAATATTCTACCACTCTGCATATAATGTAAAAACCTTCTAACACAATTGATTTCATTTTCCTCCTCCCGTCCTTGTGCAGTTTTTTTCATCTGTTATTTTTCTGCCTAAGTTGTAAACTATACAATAAAATGATATTTTGCTTAAAAACCAATTGTCTTTTAAAGTATTTAACAAAAGTCCTTTCTATTTACCTGTGTATTTGCTATTCCCAGTAATTTTCACCCTGTCATGTAAATTCATAGTTCCATTTTGTATCATTTCTCGTCATCCCAAATAATTCCTGTAGCATTACTTACAGTGCAGTTCTCCCAGCTTTCCTTTATTTATAAATGTCCTAATGTTACCTTAATTGTTAATTTTTCATAAAAGCCTTTTTGTTTTGTATTGGGAGTATAGCTGATTAACAATGTTTTGGTAGTTTCAGGTGAACAGCAGACGGATTCTGTCATACATATTCATGTATCCCTTCTCCCCCAAACTCGACTCTCATCCAGGCTGCCACATAACATTGAGCAGAGTTCCATGTGCTGTACAATAGGTCCTTATTGGTTATCCATTTAAATGTAGCAGTGTGTACATGCCCATCCCAATCTCCCTGTTGTTACTTAGTCACTAAGACATGTCTGACTCTTTGTGACCCGATGGACAGCAGCATGCCAGGCTTCCCTGTGCTTCGCTATTTCCCAGAGTTTGCTCAAACTCATGTCCTTTGAATTGATGATGCCATCCAACCATCTCATCCTCTGTTGTCCCCTTCTCCTCCTGCCCTCAATCTTTCCCAGCATCAGGGTCTTTTCTATCAGGTGGCCAAAATACTGGAGCTTCAGTTTCAACATCAGTCCTTCCAATGAATATTCAGGGTTGATTTCCTTTAGGACTAACTGGTTTTTATCTCCTTGGAGTCCAGAGGACTCTCAAGAGTCTTCTCCAACACCACAGTTCAAAAGCATCAATTCTTTAGTGCTCAGCCTTCTTTATGGTTCAGCTCTCACATCCATACATGGCTATTAGAGAAACCATAGCTTTGATTATATGGACCTTTGTCAACAAAGTGATGTCTCTGCTTTTTAATATGCTTTCTTCCAAGGAGCAAGTGTCTTTTAATTTCATGGCTGCAGTCACTGTTCACAGTGACTTGGGAGCCCAAGAAAAGAAAATATGTCACTGTTTCCACTTTTTCCCCATCTATTGACCATGAAGGGATGGGACCAGATATCATGATCTTGGTTTTTGAATGCTAAATTTTAAGCCAGCTTTTTCACTCTCTTCTTTCACTATGATGAAGAGGCTCTTTATTTCCTCTTTCTGCATATCTGAGGTTATTGATATTTCTCCCAGCAATCTTGATTCCAGCTTGTACTTCATCCAGTCCAGAATTTCACATGATGTACTCTGCACTGAAGTTAAATAAGCAGAATGATAATATACAGTGTACTCCTTGACATACTCCTTGACGTACTCCTTTCCCAATTTTGAACCAAGCAGTTGTTCCATGTCCAGTTCTTACTGTTGCTTTTTGACCTACATACATATTTCTCAGGAGACAGGTAAGGTGGTCTAGTATTCCCATTTCTTTAAGTATTTTCAAGCTTGTTGTGAACCTCACAGTCAAAAGCTTTACTGTAGTCAATGAAACAGAATATGTTTTTTTGGAACTCTCTTGTTTTTTCTGTGATCCAACGGATGTTGGCAATTTGATCTCTGGTTCCTCTGCCTTTTCTAAATACAGCTTGTACATCTGGAATTTCTCAGTTCATGTAGTGCTAAAGCCTCACTTGAAGGATTTTGAGTATTATCTTGCTCAAAATGAGTGTAGTTTTGAATTGTGCATGTAAAATGAGTGCAATTGTGTGGTAGTTTGAACATTCTGTGGCATTGCCTTTCTTTGGAACTGGAATGAAAACTGACCTTTTCCAGTCCTGTGGTCACTGCTGAGTTTTCCAAATTTGCTGACATATTGAGTGCAGCACTTTAACAGCATCATCTTGTAGAATTTGAAATAGCTCTGATGGAATTCCATCACTTCCACCATCTTTGTTTGTAGTAATGCTTCCCAAGGCCCACCTCATTTCACACTCCAGGATGCAGTCTGGCTCTAGGTGAGTGACCACACCATCATGATTATCTGGATCATTAAGACCTGTTTTGTATAGTTCTATGTATTCTTGCCACCTCTTCTTAATCTCTCTGTTTCTATTAGGTCCTTGCCATTTCTGTCTATCTTTGCATGAAATGTTCCCTTGGTATCTCCAGTTTTCTTGAAGACATCTCTAGTCTTTCCCATTCTGTTGTTTTCCTGTATTTCTTTGCATTGTTCACCGAAGAATGCTTTCTTACCTCTCCTTGTTATTCTCTGGAACTCTACATTCAGTTGGGTATATTCCTTTGCCTTTCACTTCTCTTCTCAGCTATTTGTAAGATCTCGGACAATTACTTTGCATTCTTCCAGTTCTTTTTCTTGGTAACGGTATTGGTCACCACTTTCTATACAGTGTTGTATGCCTCCAACCATAGCTCTTCAGATGCTCTGTCTACCAAATCTAATCCCTTGAATCTGTCACCTCCTGTATAATCATAAGGAATTTGATTTAGGTCATACCTGAATGGTCTAGTGGTTTTCCCTCCTTTCTTCAATTTGAGCCTGAATTTTGCAATAAGGATCTGATGATCTGAGCCACAGTCAGCTCCAGGTCTTGTTTTAGCTGACTCTGTAGAGCTTCTCCATCTTTGGCTGCAGAGAATATAATCAATCTGATTTTGGTATTGACCATCTGGTTTTGTCCATTTGTAGAGTCATCTCTTGTGTTGTTGAAAGAGGGTGTTTGCTGTGACCAGTGTGTTCTCTTTGCAAAACTCTGTTAGCTTTTGCCCTGCTTCATTTTGTACTCCAAGGCCAAACTTGCCTGTTACTCCAGGTATCTCTTGACTTCCTACTTTTGCATTCCAGTCCTCTGTGATGAAAAGGACATTTTTTTTTTTTTTTGGTGTTAGTTCTGGAAATTCTTGTAGGCCTTCATAGAACCATTTAACTTCATCTTCCTAACTAGACGTTATCTTAATTTTTGAAGAATATTTTCTCTAGATATGGAATTTTAGGTTTACATTTTTTCCCTTCAGCACTTTGAAATTGTACAGTAAGTACCCTACATACAAACCTTCAAGTTGCAAACTTTCAAAGACGTAAACGTGCATTCTTATGTCCAGTTACATTAGTTCACATGTCTGGCATTATTTTTAAAAGTTGAGTACTTAGGCTAACTTGGTTATACTTAAAAGTTGGGCTTATGAACGTGCTCTCAGAATGGAACTCATTTGTATGTTGGGGACTTGTTATGTTTCATTGTTTTCGGAAATTGTTTCTCATGAGCAGTCAGCTGTCATTTGTGTGGATATCCTTTAATAATATCTTTTTACTCCACCTGCTTTTCATATATTATCATTATCTTTGGTTTTCAGTAGTTTTACTTTATGTGCAGAGATGCTATTTTCCTTGACTTTATTCTGTCTGCAGTTCCCTTAGTGTCTGTGGGTTGATCAGATAAGGAAAATATTTCTTTAAATATTTTTTTCCTACCTAGTTCTCTTATCTCACTTTTTGTGATTTCAATTACATGTATGTTGGGCCAGATGATATTTTCCTAAAGGTCCTCAAGCCTTTACTTTTTTTTTTTTTAATCTTTTTCTCTCTGTTATTTAGTTTGTATAATTTCTATTAATTTATCAAATTCATAAGCTTTTTTTCTGTATTGTTTTATTTACTTTGATTCTTCAATGAATTTTTCATTTCAAATATTGCATTTTTCAGTTCTAGGAATTACTTTTGACTCTTTTTTAGAGTTTCTACATCTTTCCTGAAATTCTCCATTTCTCTACCCACTGTATCCTTTTCCAATAAATTCTGTAACATATTTATCAAAGTTATTTTAAAGTTGTCTACTAATTCTAACATTCGTTCACTGGATCTGTTTCTATTGACTGCTTTTTTTTCCTCTCCATGTCTGAATCAGATTTTCATGCTTTTTCACATATCTAGTAATTTTTACTGATACATCACAGAAATCCTGGGTTCTGTTTTCTTCTTGAGAGGAGTATTGTATGTAGTTCTAGCTGGCAGATCATCTTGATCCTGTGAATGCATGGCTTATGCTTTGTTAGAGTGGATTTGTTTGGACTTTGCCCCTAAGTTCTAGGGCATAGCCTTTAGTACTGGGATGTGATCCTTATTCCCAAGGTGTGGCTCTTTTGTGTTTCAATGGAAGGCTCAAGGTGCTTACCAGTACCCTGTAACTTGCTGGGACCTGAACTCCAAACTCTGGGTCCCTGGAGCTGCATAGCTGTTTGGTTTTTTCAGTCTTCCAGTTGTTACTTTCCATTGGGCTCCTGTGGCCTTTCCCATGAATACACAGTTCAGGGGTTGGTCAAGGATTTGAGGAGAATTTATATGGAAAATTTGAGGCTCCCTCTCTGTGACTCACTGTTTCTGGGATTTCTCACTTCCATTTTCAGCTGCTATGACAACTCTGAATTTCAAACTCTGAACTCTTCAGCCTGATAAAAACTGACACTTCCTGCTTGAGCTCCATCTGTCCTACACCTGGCAGACTGAGGTGTGCCCTTTAGGTGAAAATCCATACACAAGTAGATTTTATCCGTGTTCCCTCCTTTAAGAGTCTATCCCTTTCAGTTTCTGCTGGCTCTTCATTGCTCTCTAGTGTCTGCAAACTGTTATTTTTGTTTTATTCAGAATTTATAATTATCGATAGGAGAAGTTAGTCCAATATAAGCTACATTTTGCTAGAAGTCAGAAGTTCCTGAGTGATTCTTTAAAATTAGAGATTAGATTTCCTCCAGTGGCTTCTCATCTTTCATGGTTTGAGTTCCCTCTGGAGCAGATTCTGAGATAAGGATTTTTAGTGAAAATTATTTGGGAGATGACCTCAGGGAACACTTGCAAGGGAGTGGAGGCATGAGATGTGGAAGCCAACAAAGGGTGTGTAATTAAATTATGAGCTACAATTGAGGCTCAGTTTGGCTGAGGAATTTTGAAAAACAGTGAGGTCATGCCTTAGTTATATCAACCAAGGTACATGCTTGGATTTTTATCCACCAATTCCCTGTATTCATCCAGGATTGATGGTGGCACTTATCTATCTAAGTCCTGCCAGAGGGTGGCTTCCAGGGGCATTGATCCCCAGAAATTTTCGCTTGCTGTGTTTATAGTCCTCAGACAGATAGGCATAGGTATTTGCAGGAAGCAATTTTTGTTTAATTTAGATGAGAATTCTGAAATGGGTGGGGTCCTTACATGTCTACTACACCATCCTACTAAGAAAAAATAAAAACTGCCTGTGTGAGTGTTAAGTCACCTCAGGCATGTCTGACTCTTTGCGATGCTATGAACTGCAGCCCAGCAGGCTTCTCTGTCCATGGGATTTTCCAGGCAAGAATATTGGAGTGGGTTGCTATGCCATCCTCTAGGGGATCTTCCCAACCCAGGGATTAAACCCACATCTCCTGTGGCTCCTGCATTGCAGGGGGATTTTTTTACCGCTGAGCCACTGGGGATGAAACCCTGTTAGTCACTCAGTCATGTCTGACTCTTTGTGGCCCCATGGACTATAGACCACCAGGCTCCTCTGTCCATGGAATTCACCAGGCAAGAATACTGGAGTGGGTTGCCATTCCCTTCTCCAGGGGATAAGCCCTATCCTGTCTTTAAAAAGCATTGCCTACCATAATTCATTCCTCACTGTTCTTCTCACCACTGAGATCTGATTGTAGACCTTTGTTTTTTTCTTGAACATACAAGCTTGTTTTTTTCTTTAGGGCCTATGTACTTGCTATCTCTCTGCCATGAATGCTCTTTTCATGTTGGGTCTTTTTTACATTCAAATTTTAGCTTACCATTTCCTTATCAGAGATGTCTTCCCTGAGCACCCTAACGTAGCCTCCAACTCTTTTATCATATCACCCGATCTTAGTTCTATGCATATCACTTATGGTGACTGACTTTTTTGATAATTTATACCTTTGCTTGTCTATCATCTGCTTCTCCCACCGTATAAAAGCTGTTTAAGAGCAAGAATCTTATTTATCTTATCACAGCATAAACTTACAAGAAGAACTCACAGATATTTGTTGAATGAATGAATAAATGAAAGAATGAACATACTAAGCTTTTCAAATAACAAATTACAAACAAAAAAACTAAGGTGGAAGCCACTCGAGTGTCCGTCAACTGATTAATAAATGAACAAAATGTATACATGTACCATGGAATGTTATTCAGCCTCAAAAAAGTAAGGAATCTCTGAGACACGCTACAACATGGATAAATCTTGAAAACGTTAGACTAAAAAAAAAAATAACCCAGTCATGAAATGACACTATTGTATGATTCCATTTATATGAGGTACCTGGAGTAGTCAAATTCATAATAACAGAAAGTAGAATGGTGGTTGCCAGTGGCTGACAGATGAGAATGGGGAATTAGTGTTTAATAGGTTTCAACTGGATAAGAAGAAAAAGTTCTGAAAGTGGTGGTGACGGGTGTACAACATTGTGAATGTACTTAATGGCACAGAACTGTACACTTAAAATGATAAGTTTTATACCATGTATATTTGCCACAGTAGAAAATTAAAAATGAATACGTTACTCTTCAGTTTACAGAGACAGATTAAGCCTGGATTTGAAATCCGACTCAGTCCTTACTTACTATATCACCTTGAGCAATTTACATTTTGAAATTTATATGAACCAGTCTCCTGACCTATAAAATGGTAATAATGATAGTACCCATTCTATGTGTTTGTTATAATAATACAGTTGTTCTTAGACTTATAAATCATTTTATGACTCATTAACGCTTCAAAGTTATATACATATACATAGATTCTTTTTTTGGTATTCTTTCCATTATGGTTTGTTACAGGGTACTGAATATATTTGCCTGTGCTATGCAGTAGGACCGGGTTGTTTATCTGTTTCACATATAATAGTTTGTATGAAAAAGTATTTGAATGCAAAAAAAAAAATCTAGAAAGAGAACAATCTTAAAGAACATTTTTTTTAAAAAAGATTTCAAAACTTCCAGTATCATAATTGTAGCTGAGGTAATTCAAACCAACTCTCCTGCTAAGAATAACTAGAAAAGCTAAACAAAATCTATTTAAAAATCTTTTTGAAGACGTCAAAGAGACAAAGAGATAGTAAAGAACTACTTGGTGCTAGATTCAAGAGAAGAAGAAAATCCAGAAAGATGATCCTGGCACTGAGGGTGTTTGTCGAATCTGGACAAGGTAGTTGAGAGACTGGCACTTTTAACTGTATCATTAGGTTAAGAAAACAAAATTTGGAATTCAAGACCCACGAAAGTGGCTGGCCCACCCCTTCTACCATTGCCCCTTTGAGTTGAGCTCTTGAAAGGCTGCACCTTAGGAGAAAGAGTAAACTTTGGGCGTTCTCACCACAGTTTTGGATGATATCAGTCCTTGAAATTAGATTAAGGTAATTCTGAATTGCTAGTGTCCCTATGCAACTACAACAATCAAATGTAAATCTTCTCTAGAGGAAGATAACACTCTAAGTCTCAATAACTACAAATTAGTCTCCAAACACAACATGTGGCAAAAAAGAAAACAACCAAGCACTCATGCAGACAAGAAAACATGAATGAACCAACAGAAAAAAACATGATGGACCTGTATAGGGTCTATATATTGGAATTCTTAAGCACAGAATTTAAAATAATTATGCTCAGTATTCAAAGGAATAAGGGATGAGATTGAGAATTTTGGCAGAGATCTCAAAACTAAAATAAATGACATAATACATTTGAGAATGAGTCAAATAGAAAATCTAGAACTGAAAAACACAATAGCTAGCCCAAGTTAAAAATATAGTTGATACTTTTTATAGAAAATTAGAAATGGCAACCCACTCCAGTGTTCTTGCCTGGAGAATCCCAGGGACGGGGGAGCCTGGTGGGCCGCCGTCTATGGGGTCGCACAGAGTCGGACACGACTGAAGTGACTTAGCAGCAGTGGCAGCAGCAGCAGACAAGGTCAAAGAGAGAATTAGTGAAGTGGAAGGTATGTCAGTGAAAAAGATCCAGAATGACTTATAGAAAGACAAAACGCAGGGGAGAGGGTAAGAGACATAAAGAATAAGAAGATCTAATATAAACATGTTTGGAACCCCAAAGTAGAAAGGAGAGAAAGTGGAACAAAAGGAATATTTAAAGAGATAAAGACTGAGAATTTTCTTTAACTGCTATTAGGGTTGGGCTTCCCAGGTGGTACAGGAGATTTAAGGGATGTGGGTTCAGTCCCTGGTTTGGGAAGATCCCCTGGAGAAGGGAATGGTAAGTCACTCCAGTATTCTTGCCTGAAGAATCCCATGGACAGAGGAACCTGGTGGGATACAGTTCATGGGGTCTCAAAGAGTTGGAAAGGACTGAAACAACTTAGGATGCATGCATGCATTATTAGGATTTAATCATCAGGGTGCAGATTCAAACCTGAATGGATTAAATATAAAGAAACACACACCTGGATACATCAGAGTAAAACTGCTGACGACCAAAGACCAGATAAATCTTTTTAAAAGAGAAAAAAAAATAGTGATTACTTACAAAGGAACAACGTTTAGACTGACATCTAACTTCTTAAAAGAAAAAATGAATGACATGATTGCTCAAAGAAACAGTGGAAGCCAGAAAACAATGAAATGGTGTCTTTGGTGTGCTGACAGTAAAGAACTTCCAACCTTCTAAATTCAGGAATATATCTCTTAAGAATGACAAACAAAAGTTAAGCAAATGTATCATCAGCAGGCTGCAGAAAAGGAAAGATAAAATGGTGTTCTTCAGACAGAGAAAAAATAGCCCCAAATGGAAGCTCAGAGGTGTAGGAAGGTATAAAAGCAACAAAAAAGACACGTATTTGGTAAATCTAAATTAATATTGTATGAAACCATTAAAATGTTTAGGGTAGTTCAAAATACAGATATCATCTGGCGTAACATTTTGTAGGAGAGGTTAATGTAAGGAAGGGGTAAAATTTTCAAATAATACTAGTACTTAAGGATGCATTTTATAATCTCTAGGGTGGCCCCTAAAAAATAGCCTAAGTGTATATTTCCGAGCAAATGGTGAAATGAGTGGAGTAATAAAACAATATTCAGTTAATGCAATAGAGGACCTAAAAGTAGTCAAAAGGAACATAGAACAGGTAGGACAACTTAGAAAGCAAATTATAAAATGTTAGACTCAAACCTGTATAAATCATTAATTGCATTAAATATTAGTGGGTGAAGTGCTGACAGAAGGCATAATTGTCAAATTAAAAAAGAAAATCTAACTACGTATCATTTTTAAAAGGCATTTGCAAAATATGAGAGGCAAAGTCAGCTGGTCCCCATATGGCAGGGGTATGTAGTGGGGTCACCCATATACTCATTTTCAAAGGAGGAATAACAAAAATATAATAGGTAATTTTGTTAAGTGTTTATTAAAGGGCCAGATTAAGCATTTTATGCAATTTATCTCAACTATTAGTGTCCAGGAGACGTTTTTGTGAACGTTTTCAGGAGCATTCCCTCCAAAGGGTGGTGGTGGTGGGTGCATAGTGATAACAAGAGTTAGCATCACACTGGGCACATTTGCTCCCAAATCCAGGAGGTGATGTTTTGGGTTAAAAATAAAGACTCTGCAGAAATCAGTCTGATATTTAGTCAAGCAAAACAAATCTTTTTTCCCACCCTGAGGCTACCAACCCTTACTTTCAAACTCCATCTCAATTTGAGATGTGGAAGCAAGGAAATCTGAATGACCTCACACTGACTTTGCAGTCACGAATGGAAGGAGAATAAGCTTTAGAGCTGGGGATTTTAACCTGACTCTGCTCTTGCCAGCGATGTGACTCCGAGCAAGTCAGTTTACCTGCCTAAACTCGACTTCTTCAGCAACGTGTGTGTAGGGGAGTAATCCTGCCTTTCTCAGGTTGAGTTAGGGTGAAGTGAGATACTGTGAATAAAAGCTCTTCTCTTTTCTATGTGGGATTCTCCTCCTCCAGTGCCCCACGTGCATATACCAGCATCCCAAATCTCAGATCACCTTGTCCAGCTTTTTGTTTTGCAGGTGAGAAAACAGGCATAGAGAGGCTATGGGATAGCTGTGTGATCTTGGGCAAATTGCTGAATCTCTCTGGTCTTAGTTTCTTCATCTATAAAACAGAGATTGTAAGAGCAGCCTCACTGAGTTTGGGGAAAGATTGAATGGAAAAAAAAATGAATGTGAAGGACTTGGCACTTGGTAGCCATATGATGCATGGTAGCTGCTACTAGTTTTTAAATGGATATTGTTATCATTTTGTGTAATGTGAGAAGTCATCCTACTCTGGGTTATTAAGAGCTGGCAGGCTGCAGCCATCTGGTCACAAACCCTGGAGTTGGTGGCTTATCCTGGGAAGACCTTCCTCATGGGGTCAGGGAGAGTTCAGTGAACTCGCAAAGAAGCGTGATTTTAGACGCTCCAAGGTACATCCACCCATCTCCTCTCCACTCCCTCTGCCTGTTATTAAACTGGTAGTTTTTACAACATCTATAAAGAACTTTCCTACCCAATTACCCCAGACAATAGGCTGAAAAGCAGTTTCGACTATGAAAACTTCGTGTTGGGTTCATTTAGATTGTTTTGCTGTGTCAAATCCTCACTTGAGTTCAAAAGTTCAGCTGAACCATGAACTTTGTAATTTCACAGCAGGCAGTTCTACAAATATAGTGGGAAGTGAAAAGGCATACAATATTTAAGGTGGGCTTGCTGTTTTGTATGTAATCTGGTTAGGAACGAATGTACATAAAATAGCCCTTAATTTATAGTACATGGTAACACATCAAGAAGAAAAGTAAATAAAACTAAACCAAACTATTCCTTGAATTACCTGACCTCCGAGGCTTCCGAGGGAAAGCACGTTTGTGACTAATCATTAGTGGACAAACTCAAGCCAGCTAATCTTCTTAATAAATTGTGAAGTCTTGTATACCTCTTGGTGTTAGTCGTGGCTTTTCTGCCTGTCTGGAACAGGCAGCATATCCAAACAAAAGGGTCATGACTTTATGTATTTGTTAAAGTTAAAATCCATGTTCTCATGTAACTCAGGCTTGATTTGACCTGGTTACACAAGTGGAGGTGGAGCGAAAGTTTCACAGGAATGAGAATAATGCTGTGCTTTCACTTGTCTATTAATAAACACACACACACACACACACACAAGTTCAAGAACCCCTCATTTTGTAAGACTTGTATTTGTGCAGCTTACATACAGAGCAAAGCAAACAAGATAACTAACTCACTTAAGCTGTCTTTCAGCTTGTTTCCACTGAGTCCTCCATACTGTGGAACATGAGTTCACGTTGCATCAACATTTTCTTCATTTGTTACGAGGAAATGGGTGGCTCATTGGTTTTTATGGTGCAGCATGTAAACGTGAAGAGACAACTTACGGCAGACAGCTTGGGGCAGGAGGGTCAGTACAAGCAAGGTGTGTTTTTCTACAGCAGCTGTTTATTCCCCTTTATTTACCAAGGGGTTGGTCTGTGGGGTCACGAGCGGAAAGCTATGCCCGGTCATTTGTGGAAGCAGAGAGGAAAAGAGGGGGTGAGAAGGTCACGTCCTATGACGGATGGCTCCTCATGAGTTTAATGGGACCGGCTTTTTGAAAGCAGTTTCCCTTTTTACTGACTTTTATCTTCAAGTTGCCAGAATTCTACCTCTAGCCAGCTCAGAACACTTTTTAGAAAAATCCCCCAGCGGGGACGGTCCGGTGTTCTTCTACTGCCCTCCTCTGTGTCTCCATACCGGAAGGTTCTGGTCCAGTTAAGAGTTAGTGAAACTTTTTGTTCTTTCCAGACGTAAATCATCACATAAGATTTCGTGCCTCCAGCTAAGAACCAGGATAACAAAGGGTGAGAGAGTGGAACGGAGACTGTGAATCTGGTTGACCTAGTTAAAGGTGGTCTGTCTTCCTGGGGTTATGAAGATGGAAGGAGAAGCAAGGGTCACTGCCTTTGTGGCTGGATGAACCGGGCTGCCCAGATTTTACAGCCTGGTTTCTGGTTGACTTGCCCTCCACAGTGGGACTGCGTGTCTCCTGATGAGGCCAGCACAGGAAGGAGTTGGTGGCATTCTTTTCAAGGGCTTGTAAGATAGTGAATAGCGACAGGGGGTTTTGTTCCTTCAGAAAGCATTTATGGAGAACGCCCTTCAGGGGAACGATGGGGACCGGTCAGGCAGAGGTCGGCTGGGGAAGAGAAAGAGACTTCTGGGGGGAGATGCTAGAAGGTGCAAGTAGGGAATGGGGGCTGCGTCTGGTCTGCACCCCCTGGTTATGTCTGTACAACAGTAAGAAGGGAATAAGGATTCCCAAGGGACAAGAGCGTGCATGGCGTTGACCCAAGAATAAAATGGAGAATGGGAAAACAGGAAAGAAGCGAGATTTCTGAAGCAGTCAGGCTGAGGAGGTCTGCACAAGCTTAGGAAGGGCTGAATAAAGGCAGTGGAGGCGATGGGAAAGGGAAGATGGCATTTCAGATGCAAAAATGTCCAACTTTCAGCTCACTGCTCTGTCCTGTGATTCAGCTTCCTGGTTGGATCTCACTCTGCATTAGTTTTTAGGACCTTCAACAGCTGTTCAGGGGTCACCATAACCAATAGTTACTTGTCATCTCGGTATCAGTATCTTTATGCATATATTTATCTCTGATCCTTAAACAGTCCTGAAAGGTATGTGCTAGGGTCTGTAGCTTATGGCTGAGGAAATTGAGGTCCCAGGGTTAAATGTCTTAACAAGTGTACCCAGTAGACAGCGGCAAGGATGGTCTGGGAGCCAACTCTCCTAATGTGAGGCTTTAAAGAGAGAAGGACGCCACTTGAGTCCTTGGATCGTGAGGACATAAATAGCTGCCTTTGTGGATGGCCATGACCCACCAGGAAGACTGCTTGGGTCTGTGCTTCCATGCTCTGGGATGGGTTTGGGAAGCCCAAGAGATGTCCTGGGGTGACCTCCTTGGCCAGGTGCATCTCAGCTTTTTTTCTGTAGCTACAACAGGACAAGGTTTTGAGTCTGTATTTCTGTCCAGCAGGACTTGGTAAAAAAAAAAAAAAAGACAGAGAGAATAAAGTTCTTTTGAAATGGATTCATTAAGTCCAGGATAATTTGTGAGACTTGTCAGTGATGAGAAAAGAAAAAAGTTAAAACCAAGCTCAGTTTTGCTATGTGCATTCCACATCTACTACATTCTCAGTGGCCTGCCAAGGTGGTGCTGAAGGCAGCAGCTCGGTAGTTGCCTAATGAGTAGCTGTTTGGATCGTGTGATCCATATTCTGCCCCCGCCCCACCCCGAGCTGACTGGAGGTGAAGGTTGCTGAGCTCTGAACCTGGCTGCAAAAAATAAGCTATGCCATTTGGGAGGATTTGGCTTTGGGAACTGAGTGACTGAGTGAGTGTGCAAGGGAAATTGAAAATGAAAAGGCAGGATTTAGAGGAGTTGAGAGGAAGGAGAAGCCGGGGTCTAGTTAATGAGAACAGCATGGTCAAATTCACGAAGGTGACAAGGCTTTTCCACTCTGTTTGGGGGACAGTCAGTGGCCACTTTCCCCAGAGTAGATGGTTGGTGCAGGGGAGGGGTAGGAAATGGAGAGAAGTGAGCAGCTCACCAGGCAGGGTTGGGGGAGACCCTCAGTTGCCAGGCTAAGCACTCTGGGCTGTAGGTTACAGGGAGCTACTGAAAATGAAGTATGAGGGAGGGAGGCAGGAAGGATATTTTCAGAATATGAACCTTGTAGCAGTGTGTAGAACGGATGGAAGGATATGAATCTGGTAACTAATTAATGTCAGACAATAATCAAATGTTATAATCACAGTTTGGCTGCCTCTTCAGCTGACACAAGGATGATCATTATATGAATAACTCAGGTCTCTGCCGCCTCCTCTATTCTCAAACTGATTGCTGGTTTCTGCTCATTCACCACATATTATTTGAGACATATTCTATTCTAGAAGTGTGCCTGTCCCTGTCCTCTGTTTTAGTACCGGCAGCCTTCTGCTTCCTATAGTTATTTATATGTCTGCCTCCACCACTACAGCACCTCCCGGAGGAATCCAGATTTCCAATTCGAGTCTGTTTCCTAGAGCATGCCTGGACTAAGATGACTGGAGCCAAGGAGATCTTTATCAAAGAAATAGCAACCCTGCCTCCTAGTTCCTGAACTTGGCTTCCAGGGTGGAATCTATTATTAAATAAATAAGGCATTAACCAAATCAAACAACTTTTAATGACCCAGAAAAAATAATTCAATTCACAGAGCAAAATGAAGAGCAGAGCAGACAACTCAGCAGCGCGGCTCTCAGTGGAGTCCGAGAACACTGGTAGCAGTGTGATTTCACAGTTAATCTTGCAAGAATCCCATGCAGTTTCCTGGGGGAGATGGACATCTGCCCTCCAGACTTGGTGTATGTGTGCTCACAGATGATAAAGAGAGCTAGAGGTCACCCTTCTTCCTTCCTTTAGGATGAATTGGTGCTAGGCCCCGAGGATGCGAAGACAAGGAGACCTCTCTCAGTCCTTGGGGTGGGGGACTGCAGATAAGACAGTTAATCCAGGGTGAACAGGGGTCCCACAGAGGCCAGTTCAGAGGAAGGAACCATCAGTTTTGCTGTTAGGAAAATATAGGGATCGAGGAAGGCTGCCTACGGGAGGTCAGTTTTGAACTAGGCCTTGGAGGATGGGAAAGTCAGGTGGAATGGAGTAAAGAGAAGAGTATTTTAGGCAGGGGACCCTGTAAGAACAAAGACACGGTGGGGCTCGGGGTGGTTTTGTTTTCGTTTTGATGAGAGTACCTTTGCTTTACAGTGCTGTGTTAGTTTCTACTGTGCCGCACAGTGAATGCTTTTAAGCAGAGGTGCTATTGGCATTTTGGCCAGGACTGTTATAGGACGCTGCCCACGCCCTAGTTGGACTGCACACAGTTTACATCCCTCCCCTACCAAGCACCCCAGAGTGACAGTCAGAGCTTTCCAAGCATTTCCCAAGGCCCCAAGGAAGGAGTGGGTAAGGGTGTGTTTGGGGTTCAGTGCCACCCTGCCTGAGAACCACTGGAGGGAGTGCTTGAGACTTGATCAGTGGTGTGTGGGGCACCATATTTTATGGATTCTTATTTAAGGAAGCTTGGGCCTTTTCCTTAGAGTGTGGCAATCAGTGCAAATTCTGGACGAGGGGAAGACCTGGTTGGAGGGATCTGGTTTTATAAAGATCATTCTGACCTCAGGGGTGAGAGTAGATTAAAAGAGGCAGAAGCTGAGATGTCCAAAGTAGTACTTCCTTCTCTCCTTCCCTCCCTCTCTCTCTCCTCCCCTTTCTCCCTTCTTTCCTTGTGGATGTATTTTTAGCAATGCACAGTTAGTAAGTTAATTGTTCTCTGCTTTTCCTTCCATTCACTTATAAATTTCAAGGAATGGAGCCTCTCTCCCAGGACCTGCCATGTTGCCTGGAAAACTGCTTTTCTGAAGTGGTTGTAAATCATCTCAACAGCCCCATACCCAGCCTTGTGTACCTATTATATGGATGACAAAACTGAGGCTCAGAGGTCTGCATTTAAATCCTAGGCTCTTAATTACTGTAGTGACCGAGGTGTTCTTGTTGGCATTTCCCTATTAATTAAAAGTAACCAAAACACCCAGTGTGGTACCCAGGGAAACATCTCTGAAAGATGGGAATTGGCTCTTTTGCCTTGCTCTTCTCCTTTCCGTCGGCTTTTCGGGATCCTGGAAGCTGTCTCCTGTAAGCCTCAGCACTGGGCCACCGTGCTTTAGTGATCGCCATTGCCTGATGTAAGAGGCCTTCAGTTCCCCTTGGGGAAAATTACTTTACTGAAAATCATTCACTGCCCTCAACATCTTTAGCCAAGATGTTCTCATTTTCTTGGAGCCAGAATAAGCTGGCAGGGTGCTAGAGTCAACGCCGGCTGGGACCCACGTGTGCTTCCGCTGGCCAGGGAGTGACAGGCGAGGCAGCAGCATCCTTCAACCCAGACTTTCTCCCGGCCTGATTTATTGCTCCCGTCTCTTGCTCTGGCTTTTGGCTAAGATTTCCTTCCAAAATCTTTGCTGCCGATCCAGGACTGTCCATGTGTGTTTTCGCTTTGCTGCTGTTGACGGAGAGCTTTGGGTAGATGCCCTGACACCACCCACTCTGGCCTTATCTGCAGGAGCCATCTTTAATTTGTCAAAACCCAGGTCTACTCACAGGCTCGGGTCCAAAGCCACTTCCGCCCCTTCCCCTGCTCCGGCCACAGGTGACTGAGTAGCCGGCTTCAGAGGCTTCATGACACAGCCCAACCTCTTTGAATTCTGACCCAGGGCTCCTAGTACACTCTCTGGTCAGTTGCATCAGAGATCCCTTTTGTAGAAAAATAAAAAATTTTAAAAATGCAATAATGTTGTCTCAAGAGAACCAAAGTAACCATTTATTTTGGCTCCACCATATCAATTCAAGGAAATCTCTTCCCTCTTCTTTAAACTGTCCCTGGAGTCGGCTAGGTTTGTGCGCTCCACCATTCACCCAGGGCAAAACCCCTTCCATCTAGCCCCTCTGGATCGCATTTGCCAAAGTGGGAAAGCACTCAAGCAAAATATCTTCCCCAGAATTAGTGAAAGAGTCCTTTTAAGGATAGTTAATAAAAATCAGGCATCTCTTTTAGTGTAATTTTTCACCTCAGAAGCCAAAGTATAGCTTTGCTTTTAAGACATGCAGACAGCAGAAGGCCTGCGCTGGGTGGGTTGAAGGTTTCCTCCCAGACACCTGGAGCTCTGGAGCCCCCACTTGGAGCAGCTTGTCTGTGTGGCCGTCTGACTCTCCCTCTCCCACATAGTTCACATTTTCCTGTCATCTGACTGTCACTCCAGCTGCATTGTACGAAACTAGTATTTTTATTTTTGACCTTTGGAATTTTTTTTTTTCCCTAGCGCCTAGGGACAGTAAAGCTGGACTGAGTCTTTGTGGAAAAAAAAAAAAAAAATCTCTTGTGTTTCTCCAAATTGCAGACTGTCTAAGACTGGTCTCAGGATCTGCTTGTATCAGCAGCTGCCACTCAATCCCTGTTCTTTACACTGGTGGGGAGGGCAGGGATGTGTGGTTTGAAAGAATTCTCAAGATGATTCCAATAAATACCATACCAGCTCCCTTGAGACTCTCAGTTCTAAATACAGGCGCAACTGTTTGGCTCCTCTGAGTAGACTCATAGGGCTTTCCGAAGTTTCAGCTCTGAAACCTCAATCAAACCACTTTATAGTCTTGATTTGGTCAAAATGGTTGAACCGGTTATGTATGGATGTTTGAACATGGCTTTATTTCAAGTGTTTCAGTCTTTCTGAGAATTCTATAAACTTTTGCACAGGTCCTACAGTTTCTGCTTCATTGGGCTTAAATTCCTTGGGTTAACTTTGGCAAATTGTTAACCATTTGGAGTGTCCGGTTCTTCATCTGTGAAACGGAGGGCTTGTACCTGGCTGTGCTGTGGGG
Source organism: Bos grunniens (assembly GCF_055505025.1). Lineage (NCBI taxonomy): Eukaryota > Metazoa > Chordata > Mammalia > Artiodactyla > Bovidae > Bos > Bos grunniens. The sequence continues at coordinate 14,868,724 of NC_141190.1, forward strand.
ACTGGGTGCCTTGCCTTGCACAGTGGAGGAGTACAGTAGGGCCCTCGATAAGTGGCTGCTACAGTGACATTGATATTGACAATTGAGAATAAAACAACCTGACTTTTCTTCTCTGTAACACATCCCAATCTTTATGGGCAAGGTATTCCAAGATTGCTCCAACTGTGAAGACAAGGGTGACAATCGAAGCTATTTATTGAGCTTCTACTATGTGCCATGGTGTGGGGTTAGGTGCCTGCATGTACTCGCTCATCTCACTGTTTTGAGGTGACACTGCTAGTCCCGTTTTACAGCTGAGCACCTTGAGTCTGAAGAGGCTGTTAATATGTCAGTCAAGGTTCTTGCTTGCAAGTAACAGATTGATTTAAGCAGAAAAAGCTCTCAGGCAGCCCACAGAATTGCTGGGAAGGTTAGGGAACAGGCATAGAAAACAGGCTCAGAACACATGCTCTGAGGACTACAGCCAAACCCACATTGCAGAACTGTTCACCAAAACCACTAGCCCGGGACCGTGGGAGTGGCCACCACCACGGTAGCCATTTGGAAGTTGAATGTTGCTGTCACTGCTGCTGCAACAGAAATTTTTTGTTTGTTTGTTTAAATATTTGGCTGTGTTAAACAAATATTTAAATATTTGATTAAATATTGGGGCTTCCCAGGTGGCGCTAGTTGTAAAGAACCTGCCTACCGATGTAGGCAACAGCAGTTTGATCCTTGGGTCAGAAAGATCCTCTGGCGGAGGGCATGGCAAGCCACTCCAGTATTCTTGGCTGGAGAATCCCAGCCAAGAGGAGCCTGGTGGGCTACAGTCCATGGAGTCACGAAGAGCTGGACACAACTGAGCAACCGAGCACACATGGGTCTTCATTGCAGCACGTGGGCTTAGTCGCCCTGTGGCATGTGGGATCTTAAGTTGCCTGACGAGGGATGGAGCTTGCGTCCCCTGCAGTGGAAGGCAGACTCTTAACCACTGAACCACCAGGAAGTCCCACAAAGAATTCTTTCCTCTTCTTGCTTCATGAGTCCCTGGCTCCCAGTTCTAAGCCTGGGATGGGTACCTGCTTACCCTAGTTTGGACCACATCCTCCCGCTCTGCTGCAAGGGAGGCTGGGAAAATAAGTATCTGGCTTTAGGGGAAGGGAATATTCTGTTCCAAGGCTCATTTGGTAAGGAATTCCCCCAAATGTAGAAAGGAAAGCAGACACTAGAGTAGTCCCCACACCATTAAATGTCTACCACTTTGAGAAATTGGGATTCTTCACCAACCTGCACACACCCAAACCCCCCTTACTGCAACCTTCTGTGGGTTGTGTGGAATCCTTATTTGCCTTCTCCAAGTCAGATATTTCACTGGTTGCCAAACTGCCAAACCAGACTCCAAGTTCTGGCCCTCAACAGGTATTTACTTCAGTTCAGTCACTCAGTCGTGTCTGACTCTTTGCGACCCCATGAATCGCAGCACGCCAGGCCTCCCTGTCCATCATCAACTCCTGGAGTTCACTCAAACCCATGTCCACTGAGTTGGTGATGCTATCCAACCATCTCATCCTCTGTCATCCCCTTCTCCTCCTGCCCTCAACCCTCAAAAGCATCAGGGTCTTTTCCAGTGAGTCAGCTCTTCGCATCAGGTGGCCAAAGTATTGGAGTTTCAGCTTCAACATCAGTCCTTCCAGTGAACACCCAGGATTGATCTCCTTTAGGATGGACTGCTTGGATCTCCTTGCAGTCCAAGGGACTCTCAAGAGTCTCCTCCAACACCACAGTTCAAAAGCATCAATTCTTCAGCACTCAGCTTTCTTTATAGTCCACCTCTCACATCCATACATATTTACTTAGTTCTGTATAAATATTGGTGTTCATATTAACAAAATACATGTTAATAGTTCTAAGAAAACCTTGGTACTCAAATATATGAGAGGCACTGGAGGCTGAGGATCCCTGAAAGCACAGTCTTTGACTTACAGGGTCATTTGATGTTTGGTTGGAAAACATTCCTGAGCTGGTCTGTTCCTCCTTTTTACCTGGAGAGGAGAGAAGTGCATGTGAGAAACCATCCGTAGTCACAGATGGATTGTATGACTCAGTACCCTTCCTCTGGCCTATAATCTCATAGAAAACTCTGAGGGAGAAAAGCAGGGCTCCTTCAAAAATAAAATCAAGCCAACAGACAAAGCCAAATTTGGTACAACCTTTCTAGGGGCAGTTGGACAATATGTGTCAAGAGCTTAAAAAATGCATTTAAGTTTTTTTGTTTTGGAGGATAATTGCTTTACGACACTGTGTTGGTTTCTGCCATAATCAACATAAATCAGCCACAGGTATACATCCAGCCACTCCCTCCTGAATCTTCCTCATCCCACTCCTCTAGATTGTCCCAGAGCACTGGATTGAGCTCCCTGCATCACAAGTAAATTCCTACTTGCTGTCTATTCTGCATGTGGTAATGTATATGTTTCCATGCTGTTCTCTTAATTCATTGCACCCTCTCCTTCCCCTCACTGTGCCCACAAGTCTGTTCTCCACATCTGCATATTCATTGCTGCCCTGAAAATAGGTTTATCACTAACATCTTTTTAGATTCCATGCGCATAAGTTAATATATGTCCATCGACAGATGAATACAGAAATTGTGGTACATATACACAATGGAATATTACTGAGCTATAAAATAGAATGCATTTGTGTCAGTCCTAATGAGGTGGGTGGACCTAGAGCCTATTATACAGAGTTAAGTAAGTCAAAAAGAGACAAAAAATGTATTTTTGATTCACTAAGTTCATTTAGAAATCAAGCCTGGGGAACTGTAGACAGAGGTGTGAAAAAAACTTATGTTCTGGGATATTCATATGAAATAGGGTAATTTATGCTAGAAAAGTATTGATCCTGATTTTTAAAAATACATGTCTATACTGACATATGTTCATACAAAAATCCAATTGAGAAATACAGCAAAATGTCAATTGTGAGATGTTAAAATTTTTTTTTTAACTATTTTTGAGACTTCCAGAACATTCTTCAGTAAATGTGTACTTTTTTCTATAATTAGAAAACAATTTGTATTACTTAAAAAATTCCATCAGATAATACCATATTCAAAGAAACCAAAGAGAAAAAAAATTAAACCAATTTTCAGGGGGGCAGGGCCACTCTGTCTATCCCTAGGGGCCATCTGGGTATAGGGCAAATTAAAACCTGAAAGTTTAAAGTCAATCAGTTTGTCTTCATGGGCCCTAAATGGGGAAAACTTCAGTCATTTCCCTTGCCTGGCACTCTTGTGGTCAGAGAATGAAATCCAATCGTGGGGTCAGTTGGGTTTATACATTCCATGGCAAACCAATTTGGCCATTTCTCTGCATTTCCCAAAAGTTCTCTGACTTCCTAGACAGGAATTGTGAACACAGGGAGACCTTTATGCTGGTTCCTGCAGCACATCTGGTTTACAGCGTGTGCCAGATGGGCCCCCTTTCATCTGGAGAGACGGGCAGGAGGGGACACAGGAGCCTCTGTAGGTCCACGGAACTTCCCCAGTGGAGGCTCTGGTTTTTGGTGAGAGGTGTTTCAAGTTAAGCTGTGAGTGTATCGTGTTGGAATCCCAGTGTCCTTTAACTTTAGGGGAATATGCTTTTTATTAGATACTGCCCACCTGGCATTTAGGTTCGTTGCTCAGCCCAGAGATGTTTTGGGCAAGCTATTGGTTGGCTTGTGACACCATCATGCATTACGCGAATATTTATTAAGCATCTAGACAGAATGCTGACTTTCTAACCTTCATAGCCTCAGTCTGTTGTTTGGTCTATACCTAGCCTATGATCATACCAGACTTTCCATCACCTTGAGCATGCAAGTGGTATTGTTAGTTGCTAAGTCGTGTCTGACTCTTTGCGACCTCATGGACTGTGGCTTCCCAGGCTCCTCTGTCCATGGGATTCTCTAGGCAAGAATACTGGAGTGGGTGGCCATTTCCCTAAACAATGTCCATGTTTACAAGCCTGAGAATAGTGAAAAGAAAGATACTGCTGGAGGAGAGTGGCTGAGAAGAGAAGGATAAGATGGTTGAATGGCCAGTACCAACAAGGTGAGAGAAATAAAAGAAGAGTGGGGCTGAAATGCAGGTGCCACTGCAGCCATGTTGGGCTTTGGTGAGTCCACATCAAGTGTCTCTCCAGGAATGTCTCTGCCCACTACTGTTCTTAAAGACTCTTCTTTCATTCCTTGCAGAAACTTGGGGAAAGGAAGCCAGACACATTCTCCCCATTCCCTAGTTACCACCAAACTCTTTTCTCTTACCCCAAAGGCCTGAATATTTCTACTGAGCACTTTCCTAGACAACCAGCCCAATGGGACCTGACCAACCCTCATGTCACATAACAGGACATTTCTCTTTGTCCAGAAACCAAACAACCAGAAGCCGAATCACTGAAATGCTCACAGTTCTCTAGAAGAGTGAACACTATCTACAGTGACTCCAAGATTTCTCAAGAACTTAACATGAAGATGGAGAAAATAGTGCTTTGAAAAGTTGTTGGCTTACATGCTTTGTGCCATTCTTCAATTAAAAAAAAAAAAAGCTAATTTCTATGTACTTTAGATACAGGATCTCTCAGGGTCCAGGCAGGAAGCATGGTTTAAATTAGGAGACTTAGGGAGATGACCAGCTATAGAAGGGTAATCAGGGTTGAGGGAGCCCATGAGGAAAGTTGAGGCATCAGAGACTAGCAGCAGTGAGCATTCATCACCACCTCTGGGCCTAAAGGGGGAAGAAGAGGGACCAGTGTTAGTGGAGATCAGGGAATGTAAGAGACTTCTTGGAGGGAGCTGGTGGGAGCCACAGACTCAGAGGGGTGGAATCTCTACCAGAACCAGGGTTCTAATGCAGAATAGGAGCGGGGAAGAAATACCCTGACTTCTTTCTCCTCTCCCTTGCTAATTTCCATTGACCAAACCCAACCAGAAGCCACATGGTCTAAGGGAGAGTTCAGAGGAAGAAGATAATACAATCCCTAGGGATCAGCCTCCTGGTACACAGACTAGAGCAGAAAAAAGCAGATAGTGGACTGAGTAGGGCAGGGCGCAGGTACTAATTCTCTCTTGTACCCAGAATACAGAATTATTCAGAGCATTGTTTTCCATCACTCTTGCTAAATGTCATTTTATTGGTCAAACCTCCCAAGAGTTGTGGGTTTTTTTTTCCCTCCCACAAATACTTTCTGAAAGTCATGGCTGGTTATCCCTGTAACAATATATTTTCCTTTATTGAAAAATATTTATTGGGTATGTATGTACCAGACACCATTGGAAAAGGGCCCACACTTGCCCCCCCACCCATCATTCACATTCATGGGGATCATTTCACCTCCAATTTTTTCAACAAATAATCCTTTCTGTTTGCACCAGTATTTATATAACCACATCAGCTTTATTTTTTTGGTAAATCTCAGTTTTGTTTGACTTGATAGTCTGTCCTGGATAACTGAACTCCAGGCATCTCTGAATCTAACAGAAATTTGACAGGTTTTTTTCCTCAAGTAGAACTCAAATTGTTGGTAGTCCTATATATATATTTTTAATGAGGAGATAGTACTTTTGGTGTTGTAAAGAACTTTCAAAATAAAACTAAAATGAAATAATAAACAAAAATAAATATAAAATAAAAAATTAAAAGTCCTTTTTTAGAGTCTACATCAGCAGATTTCAAGTTTTTTGCCTGCAGCCCACAATCAAAAATACTTATTGTATCCCAACCTAGTTTCACGAAACAATAAGCACCATTACCTTGTTCGAAGCATCCTATTACTTTCTTTTCTATCTTATCCTATTTCTTTAAAAAATGCTGATAGTAGCCCACTAGTTCATTTTATAGTGTATTAGTGGGTTGCACTCTGCAGTTTGGAAACCATTGGCCTACATAATCTCTTGAAGCTTTTTTCGAAACAGACCCAGCACTGGAATCTGCATTTTAAGGGTAATAAGATGTCCTAAATGTTTATTTCTTTTAACCATCATCAGATGTGCCAATTTCACCATTTTTCTTTGATTTTAAGAGCTGCAAGCTGGTCTGAGCAGCAGCTCTCCACTATCTGTGGCAGAGTCCTGTGTTTACTGTCAGTTTGGCTTTCTGGGAAAGATTGAAGGCAGGAGGAGAAGGGGATGACAGAAGAAGAGATGGTTGGCTGGCATCACCGACTTGATGGACATGATGCTTTGCTCAAACTCTGGAAGTTGGTGATGGACAGGGATGCCTGGCATGCTGCAGTCCATGGGATCACAAAGAATTGGATACAACTGAGTGACTGAACTGAACTGGCTTGTGATTGGAAGTGATTGGCAATGGGGGTGGGCAGCTGTGGCTTACCAAATCATTTTTCTAAACACAACCAGTGTTTTTTGCTTGTTTATTTTAGCCTGAAGAAATCTGTTTGACTTGCAGTTTGGGGGAGAAAGGCATTATTGCAAAGATAGTACAGGTGGTCCTGGGTGGGCACCTGACTCATTGCTGAGGGACTGAGGGGATTTAGATGGGATTGGAGTGCTCTTCCACCACCAAGACTACACGGGAGGGGGCCAAGGAGTGAAAATCAGTACTGCTGTTCATCAGGCACTTAGGTATGTTGCGTGTGTGTGCATGCTCAGTCATGTTCAATTTTGAAACCTCATGGACTCTAGCCTGCCAGGTTCCTCTGTCCATGGGATTTCCCAGGCAAGAATACTGGAGTAGGTAGCCATTTCCTCCTCCAGGGCTTCTTCCCAACCCAGGGATCAAGCCTGCATCTCTTGCATTAGCAGGCAGATTCTTTGCCACTCGAGCCACCTGACATTTAGATGTGTTAAGGGCGTTCTGTACGTTCTCTCATTTAGTTCTTATAACAATCCAGTGAGTAAGTATTATTTTCTTCATTCTAGGGTAGAGGGAGTGTTATTGCCATTTAGACAGGAGGAAACAGAAGTTCAGAGAAGTTTCATAATTTCTTAAAGCTTCCACAGGTAATGTAGAAGGCCGAGCTAGACAACAATTTTATCTCTTACTTGTAATAGTATAATAATTCTTTTGTCTTTAGTCTGGAAAGAGGAGCAGGTAAAGAAAATCCTTTTGGCCCTGGAGCATTAGATGTGTGGTTTAGGGGTGGGAGTTCGCTTTCAGTATCTGGGATTGCCTTGGGAAGGATGCCATTTTTTGTGACTTGATTTCTTGGTTAAAATTTAGAATTCCAGGTATAACACAAAAAGATAATTGGAAAGTAGAGGGCAACTAATGTTATCATTCAGCTTGATAGTAAAAACAACATACTTCTAAGAGTCATTTAGACTGTCTATCATTCATAGCATGGGCTCTATGAAAAAATTTTTAAAAGAACATCCAGTTCCAAATAATGTAATTTGAAATACATTTGATTTGTGAACTGGTGAATTCATGGATTTAATGTATGCATGTCTGATTGTCCCCCTCCCCAACCAATGATAATGCATTATTCATTTACAAAGCTGGGAACAGAGAATTGGGACCTATGGAAAGAAAGCTACATCATAGGCTTCTACTGTAATAAGTAGATTCAGAAAAAAAAGGGGAGAGGGTTGCTTCAGAATTTTCCCAGAAAGACTGGTGTTGAGACTTTTAGAAAGAAAGATGTAGTAACAGACTTGATAGTTTGAGAACCAAGAAGGAGTCAGCATATATATTAAGGATACTGGGACTTTTAGCCAATTTACAGACTAAATAATGTTAACATCTTTTAGGCTAAAATAATGTTAACATCTTATAGGCTACAGTAGTATCAGCAGGCATTGTAAAGACCTTCTCCTTTGAGACTTTGCTTAAAAGAGCCAAAGTAACAAGTTTATAGTCTAGATCAGAGATCAAATACATCTTTTGGTACTTGGACTTTTTTATTTTCTTTATGTGATATTGTTACAGTTATGTTTAAGTGAATTAACTAGACATTTTTAAGCCCAGTGGATATTTGTCTGTTCTATATAAACATCAGTGAAGTATCTCTCTGGGTTTTAGCTTTCCAGGACTTAAATTGTCCATGAAATAACTGTTTTGCTCATTACATTAACCAAAAAAAAAAAAAAAAAAAAGCAAGGCAGATCAGTTGATAGTTATAACTTGAGATGAGAGTTAGGATAGGGCTCCTTTTGGCATATGTCCCCCCAATTTAAACATGGGTAGTAAAATAAAAAAAAATAGAAAGAAGATAAATCACATAATGCTTATATAGATAATACAAGTTACAAGTTTGTGGATCCACAGAGTCAAATGCTTATAGTGGCCTGGGAAGTTACATGTAGCCTCAAAAATCCAGTGGCTCTGGAAACTTCTTATATGTTGCTACTCAGATGCCCAAAAGATTTGTAATCAAAGGGTCAAGGCCATGGTTCTGTACAGACACTGCCTCTGAAAATGACTCATAATGCCTTTCTGATTAGTTTTTGGCTTTGAAAACAAAGATATTTCCATTAGATTTGACCCATTGAGGAGAAAGAGAGATGATTAGCATCCTTCTAGTGTCCAGCCCAGATTTTTCTGTCTTGGGGATGGACCATCACGATTCTCTTTTTAAGCTGCTGTTTCGAAGCCAGAGACCAAGGAACCAATATTCGATTCTCACCAAAGTTAATATTAAGGGTTAGGTACACTTAATAAAATTACTGCGGACAGTGACTGCAGCCATGAAATCAGAAGACGATTGCTTCTTGGCGGGAAAACTATGACAAACCTAGACAGTGTATTGAAAAAGCAGAGACATTACTCTGCCAGCAAAGGTCCATATAGTCAAGGCTATGATCTTCCCAGTAGTCACATACAGGTGTGAGAGCTCGACCATAAAGAAGGCAGAGTACCAAAGAACTGATGCCTTTGAACTGTGGTGCTCCTGAGAGTCCCTTGGACAGCAAGGAGATCAAACAAGTCAATCTTAAGGGAAATCAACCCTTAATACTTGCTGGAAGGACTGATGCTGAAGCTGAAGCTCAAGTATTTAGGTCATCTGATGTGAACAGCTGACTCATTGGAAAAGTCCGTGATGCTGGGAAAGATTGAGGGCAGAAGGAGAAGAGGGCATCAGAGGATGAGATGGCAGGATGACATCACCAACTCAGTGGACATGAACTTGCGCAAACTTTGGGAGATGGTGAGGGATAAGGAGGCCTGGCATGCTACAGTCCATGGGGTTGCAAAGAGTTGGACACGACTGGGTGACTGAACAACAACATTCCCTGGGTAAGCCACACTATCTGAAAGATGGGCTCTGGATTCTCCAAATAGGTTCCATTTTCTTCCCTATCTTGGTTCATGTGTAGGGAAAAGGACAGAAAACCAGGTTTGGGGTCAACATGAAGAAATGCTATGTAGATTCAAACACAAGAGTGATTAGAAGAGCCGACTCTCATTAAACAGGATTTGCTCTCTTCCAACTGGACATGGATAGGAATTGGTTTTTTTAAAAAGTATTAACTTATTTTTTTTTCCTTCAAGCTTAGCCAGAGACCTCATGGAGGTCTAAACTCAAGCCAAGCTTGATCTGTTTTAATTCAACCACTGTTGATTTATGGCTTAGCAAAAAATGTCTGAGAATTTTTTCAAGCTAAAAATTTTTTTACCCTAACTTGACTCTCTCACATCTCAAATACAGTTGAGGGATATTTCTCAGACTTTCAAAAGACAAAGCCATCTTTGGAATGGAAAGGAGCTCTCAGAGCTTCAAATCCCAGTAAAGGATCCTGTGATCATTTATATACAAGTAAGAACAAATATATCAGAAGGTCATATGACACTTTAAGTATGTTCATTTGATTCCTCTTGAATAGAGACAAGAATAGAATCAACTCAAGACCAAAGTGGAGATGAGGGCTGAGGGGAGGGGGCCTGGGTTGGGAGCATTCTCAGAGTTGGTGCCAGCAGGAGGGAAACAAAAATTCCTCTTCTTTCTTCCACCTCCCCCATTCCAAAAACAACCTTCCCTAAACATTGTCCAGATAGAAAACCCATAGCGGGTTTTCTTCCCTTCCCAGCTCTGGAATGGGTATTGTTACACAATGTGAGGAGGAATCAGGCTAATAAGCAGTTACCAACTGGGAGGAGAAAACCAACACCAGGTCACTCATCCGTTTCAGCTCTAACATTTTATGGGTCTAACCCAGTTCACAAGGAGCCATCGTTTCTCTGCCTCCAGTAACATGGAGCCTGTGCTGCATGGTTTAACCATTCACCAGCTATCAGTTTATAGTTCTCACCTTCTGTTTCTCCTCGTGTGAGCATCCATCTTTCCTGTAAGATTGTAAGCTCAGTGAGAGCAGGAACTGATCATATATTTTGTCTCCTTTCCCACAGCTGTGACCTTCAACCAAACATTCACACGAGTCGTGACCGTCAGAGTCTTCGGCCTCAAAGAACACACAGAAGGAACAAATGTAAAAGATATCTTTCTTCCTAATGCCGAGGCCGAGCTAAGTATGTAATTGCTGATAATTGCATTGCATTCTTTGTGGGGAATCTTGGAGAAGCAGGAAAGGGCATTCTCTGCCATCGTGTATTTCTGCAGCGTGAGTTTCTCTACCAAATGTAGCTCCATGAAAAATGCTTATATAGCAGCTCTGCTCATGAAGGTTAATATATGTCCAGTTCTTAATTTGCCTTGGCCCAGACTTAGAATTACTGATTTTACTTCTAATGCTTTCAATTCCTTTCATGGCTTTAGTGTTTCAATTTCATGACTACAATTAACTCCTCAGAGACCTGCACCACATCTGTGCTGTGTGTTAGCTTTCTTGCCTCAGACATCATCCTGGTTGCATATCAAGTAATGGATTAATGGGCAAGAAATAGGCCTGGTCATGAAAACAAATGAGATAATGGACCAGAATCATGCTGAAGTAGTTAAAAAAAAGAACAAACAACAGTTCAATTCTTGGCATATAGACTTTTTGCCAAAACATGATGCCAGTTTTAGACATGAATTTATAAGGACAAAATAGCTGACGTTTATTGAGCATTTATATTGTTCCATGTACTATACAAAGTACTCCATAGCTATTGTCTCATTTAGCACTGAGAATGGTTCAAGGAGTTGTTACTGTTTATAATTAGGCACTACTGTTGTTAAATGTATGCCACCAATATTCAGTGTGACTCATGTGATCCTTACATGGGTTGATGATATCGTGAAGGTTTTGTAGTGTTTGTTATATATCTCATCAGCTTTTTTTTATGATAGTTGCTGAAAGAAAAAGGTCCCTAAAACTAGTTGCATAAAGAACAAAAACATTTATCTCTGTTTCATGTAAAAATCCAGGAAGCAGGTTTCAGATTGGTTGGTGGCTACACTCCACATGGCTGTTTAGAGACCTTGGCTTCTTCTGTATTTTCTTCCCCATCATTTCCTAGCTATGGCCTAGAGTTAAGATATCAGACCAGTAGTGACATATATCATTTCTACTTAACTTTGGAGAAAACTTAGTTGTATAGGCTATAACTTCATATGACCTCAAAGAAGGCTAGGAATTACATCTGCTGGCCAGCCAGGTGTTTGGCTACAGTTCTATCACTTGGAATAAGGGATGAATAAAATTCAGTAAGTAGCTCACTATGTCCATCACAGACTTCAGTAAACAGACTCTAAGCAATTAGAGAGCTAGGTCTCTGTCTTATTCACATTTGTCCCAATGGCAGGATAAAACACCTGCTACAGAAATAACACTCATGGGTTATCTGACTCATGTGCCAGATCACCTGACTCTGGTGCCAAAGGCAGACATCACTAATCAATCATGAAACTCTTTCCTGATAACCTGGTTATGCCCTCAGAATCTTTTGCAACAGTGTCTCTGGAAGCCAGTAGCAATCAGTAGGAACTGGCACATGATTTGAATCCTATTAGCCATTCCTGATGGTAGGTGTTCAACTATTGAATAAAAAGAAGAAAGAACCATACTAGTTTCCCCCTTATTTCTTGAAAGCAGATATGTTAGTTTCTTGTGGTGATTTAAAGTATGTCTCCAAATTCTTTAACATGCCTTTCTTCAAAAGGTGGAGTTTAATTCCCCTCTCCTTGAATGTGGGCCATTGGTGACTTACTTCTAACAAACCAAACAGGGCAGATGGATGCTATATGGCTTCTGAGACTGTCATAAAGGGATATCTTCTACCTTGAGTTGGGTATTTTCTCACTTTCAACTGCTCACTCTGGGGAAAGCCAACTACCATGTTGCAAGGACACGCAAGCATCTGTGTGGAGAGGTCCATGTAGAGAGGAACCTCTGGCCAACAACTGTTATCAATGTGTCAACTGTGTGAGTAAGCCACCTTGAAATGGGATCCTCCAGCTCCAGTCGAGCCTTCAGATGATGCAACCCCAGTCATTATCCGACTGCAACCTCATGAGAGATCCCAAGCCAGAATTGGCCAAGTGAGCTACTCCCAAATTTCTGACCTACAGACACTATAAGTGATAATAAATGGTTATTGTTTTAAGGCACTAAGTTTTAGGGTGCTTATATAACAAATAATATGGACTGATAGATAAATGAAGAAGGAATGAATAAAATAATTACCTTCTCAGAATGGGAACTTGTGCAATGTTGGGAAAACTAAGACCAGGAGGGACTGGGCTTGAAAATTAGATCATGGCAGGGATGGAGGAGCAGGTTAGTGGAGGACCTAGTTCCTGGGGGTTGATGGAAGCTGAGGCAGGAAGATGGAGCAAGCTACCTCCTTGTAGATTGGAAGGTAGGGGGCATTAGGGTCATACAGCAAGTTGGGACCTCACCCTTGATCAAGGTGGCCTGGACAAGGACAGGTGACCAAATGCCAGGAGTTGTTTTAATAGTATCTGTAGTGTCTGAGGGTGCTAATGGGGGAGCAGAGGGACGAAGATTTTATAATTGTTTTTTGGTTGTTGGAGTGTTGTTTCAGTGACAGCAACTCCTTACTTGGACTAAATCAGGAAGGGGCTCATCTTTATGACACATCTAGAAGGATGCTTAAGGAGGAATCAGTAGGTTCACAAGAAATGGAAACTTAACAGTTATTCTGTGGTTTTCCCAGCTAGGTAGAACACAGGAGCTACAATAGCTTGCATTTCTTCATTTTGATCTGCGAAGAGACTCCAAGATCCTCCCAGATCATACTCATGTCCTACCTTGCCACATGGCCTTGTCACAGTCACCCTAAGTGCTTCTTACATCTGTGGCCCCCCTAATGCTGTCCCAAGATCCCGTCCATCCACACAGTACGGCTGCAAAATGCCCCTGCCTCTCCCTTCTGCACAGTCTAGGATTCAAATCTGATCATCCCTTAGACTCCGCCTGCATCTGTGTGCCCTAGTGCGTGCTTTAAATGTGTACAGAATTTACATACAATTCATGCGGCTTTAATTTTTTAAAGTGAAAATGACAATGATATTATTATGCTGGAAAGGAAAGTGTGTGTGTGTGTGTGTGTGTGTGTGTGTGTTGGGGAGCTGGAGGGGGATGCTAAATCATCCTCCATACTAGAAAGCCAATAGATCATCTCTTAACTCGAGGAGTCAAGAAAGCGTACTATAAGCATGCTGTTTACAAAAACACAGTAAAATATGAAAAATAGTTGAAAAGATAAAAAGGAGTTGCCTCTGGGAGCAAGAATTGAGAATGGGGAGAGATGGACCTTTTTATTATAAACATAGCAGTAGTATACTATTTGTCTTTTAAATCAGTGTGATTCCAATTTGTGTGACTATACACACAGACACATATATACACAAGTGTATATAAATATATGTATATATGTATATATACACATTATTTATAACAATATATATCATATAAATATTACATTGTTTACCTACATCTATGCACATTAATATAGAAGAAAACATACAAAAGTCAACTCTGCTCTTTCTTGGGAGGGGAAGATTAGGATTGTAGATAAGATTCAGCCTTAGTTTTGGCTGTCATCTCTATTTTCTGAACTAACTATAAGGAAGATACATTGGTTTATCATCATAATTCTTTTAAGAGGGAGAGAAAGAAAAGACAGGAAAAGACACCTTTTGGGGATGTAAGAGATCTGGGTTCATCCCCAGCTGCACCACTAATTCCCTGTGATCTTAAGCAAATGACCACCTCCTTGGGCCCCTGTTGATGCAGCTATAAAAGCAGAATTGAACTGAACTCCGAATAATAGCAATGCTCAGAGCTACCATTATCTAGGACTTATTATGTTGGCGACCCTGTGCTAAATTGCTTTCTTTACACCAGTGGGTCTCAAACTTCTTTGGGCTTGAGAATCACCTGGAGGGCTCTTTGGAACACAGGTCACTAGGCCCACCCTCAGTTTCTGATTCAGTGGTCCTGGGCTGAGGCATGATAATTTGCATTTCTAACAAGTTGCCAGGTGATGTTGATCCTTCTAATCTGGGGACCACGCTTTGAAGACCATTGACTTGTATGAATTCATTTAAGATTTACAAAGACTCTGCATGATATTATATCCCCAGTTGTTTAGATGGGGACATGGATGTTGGAGAGGTCAAATAGATAAGGTCAGAGCTATGATTTGAACCCAAGACTATTTGAACCTGAGTTCTTCCTCTGACCATTGAATATACAGCTTTCAGATTCCTATGTTTGTAGCTTACAAATGACAAAACCCTAAAGAGTGTCACCCAGAGTGAAGTAAGTGAGAAAGAGAAAAACGAATATTATATATTAACACATATAGGTGGAATCTAGAAAAATGGTACAGATGATCTTATTTGCGAAGCAGAAATAGAGACACAGATGTAGAGATCAAATGTATGGATACCAAGGGGGAAACAAGGTGGATGGGATGAATCGTGAGATTGGGATTGACATATACTACCATGTGTGAAATAGGTAACTAATGAGAATCTACTTTATAGCTCAGGGAACTAGACTCAGTGCTCTATGGTGACCTAAATAGGAAGGAAATCCAAAAAAGAAAAGGATGTATACATATGCCTGATTTACTTTGCTGTACAGCAGAAACTGACATAGCAGTGTAAAGCAACTATATTCCAATTAAAAAACAAAAACAAATGACAAAACCCACACACCCAAGACCAAACCAAAGCTCTCCAGAAAATCCCAAGGTGATCCTAAGTATCTGCTGGTGGTGGATGAATGGGTGCTGAACCCAAGAGCAGCTCTAAGAGGGAGAATGAGGGACCGTGGAATGACTGGGCCTGAGCAGGCTAGCAAAGGGATTCAAATCTCATTAAGGCATCCCCTCACAACTGACTTGAACTTTCTTTTCCCTTATCCTACCATTTCTTTGGCATTTTCTGGGTCCTTAATCCACAGTCATCTGGGTGGTTAAAAAAAAGTGGAAATGAGCTTTCTTCAGTGTTGACATTTCTT
This sequence comes from Bos grunniens, assembly GCF_055505025.1. Classification (NCBI taxonomy): domain Eukaryota; kingdom Metazoa; phylum Chordata; class Mammalia; order Artiodactyla; family Bovidae; genus Bos; species Bos grunniens. The sequence continues at coordinate 14,884,078 of NC_141190.1, forward strand.
TCAAATTCATGACGATTGTGGTGTCCCCAGGAATGGTTATTTTTGTCCCTTTCTCCCTAGCGTGAATTCTCAAGTAAGTAGCAAACGATTTCAAATGCATGCCGACCACAGTGGACAGCTGCCAGCAGAGAAGTGAAAATAAACTGGTGACAGGAAGTGTCACAGTTCACAGAAAGGGCAGGGAGGATATACTGGAGCAAGCCTATGACACTTCTGGGTCCACATGCTGAAAGGCTTACCCAGACCGGCTGCATAGCCACAAATCTCCTAGTCATTCATTAAGTAAGGGAAGCGCTCCCAGAAGCATTGCTCTCCTCTCCTAACACCCTTTGTCTTTTAATTTCCAAACTCCGGGTTCATTCCTATGTCAAGCAAGCCTGGTGTCTCTCTAAACAAGTCCTTCATTCGTGATGGGACACATTGCAGCAAACTAATGCTTTCTAAATGTTTTAACAGGCTGAGGAGGTTTCCAAGCTTTAGGACCGCAAGATGGATATATGATCAGTGTGAACTTACAAAATAGCATCAGAAACAGCATGAGGGATGGTGGAAACAAAAGCAAATCATGTGGTACTTTGCCCAGCAAAGGGATGACAAGGCAAGAAGGAAAGCTACAGGGATGAAAAATTACACTAAAAGTTAGTCACAAGATAAAATAACAGAGTTGAGGTCAAATATATCAATCAATGTAAAGAAGCTTAATTTGCCTGTTTAAAGAAAAAAGTCTTCCAATTTGACTAACAAAGCAAAATCCCACATTCTGCTCTACACAAGAGACACACTTAAAACAAGAGATCCCAAAAGGTTAAAAATAAAAGGACAGATAGAAATATTAAGACAGATGCAAAATAAAACCTAAAATTAGAGTTGCAATCTTGATATCTAAGAAGATGAAATTTGAACCAAAAAGCATTACAGGAGATAAGGAAGGAGACTATAAGATGCTAAAGGCAATAATTCACAGTGAAGATATATCAGTTGTTAATATTTATACACTTAACAATTGGAGATGCAGGAGAAACACAGAAACCCACTAGTAATAGGTGATTTAACTACATCTCTCTTACCCAACACAAATCAAGTAAACAGTAAGGATAAAGGAGATTGAAACATATAATAAGGTAGGTCTTATAAGTCTATGTAGAAATCTGAACCTCATTAGTAGAGAAAATACCATCTTCTGTGTGACCATACCTTGAGATACAAAGAACACCTCCATAAACTCCAAAGAACAGAAAGACTACTCTCTGATCACAACGCAGAGTTGTTATTTGGTTGCTAAGTTGTGTCCGACTCTTTGTGACCGCATGGACTGTAGCCTGCCAGGCTCATCTGTCCATGGGATTTCCCAGGCAAGAATATTGCAGTGGGTTGCCGTTTCCTTCTCCAGGGGATCTTCCTGATTCAGGGATCAAACCCAGGGCTCCTGCATTGCAGGCAGATTCTTTACTGCTGTGCCCCCAGGGAAACCCCATTATTAACAAATAAAAAACCAGAAAGACCACACCATCTGAAAATTAAAACAAAAATCATGTTAATAAGTAGCTGTTGTTCAGAGGTAGAAGTGGCCAATGCTATCACAGAATTTCTTGAAAACAACAATAATGGAAACAAATAATCAAGTCTATGGTATTCAACTAAAACAGTTAATAGAGGTAAAAGTTTAGTGTTAAATACATGTATCAACATAATGAAAAAAAATGAATCAAGCACCCACTCAGAAAACTAGAAAAGAATAATGTAAGTAAAAAGAATCCAGAAAAATGGGACTAATGAAGACGAGAACAGAAATTAGTGAATTAGAAAATGGGGAAAAAAAGAAAAAAAATTCTCAGAGCTGAAGCAGTCAATAAAATATACAAACTACCAGCTAAACTAATTAAGAAAATAAATGGTAGAAAGCATAGACACGCTATATAAGAAGTGGTAGCAGTGGGTGGGTAGGGAAAGTCATCAAAATAGAGGAATCTAAAATAAAAATGTAAGAGATTTTTTTTCACACTATGAAAAATTATTTGAAAACCTAGATGAAATGGATAATTTTCTTAAAAAAATTGCAGTTAATCCCAGAGGAGACAGTCTTAACAGACCAGTTACCACAGAATAGAAAAAATGATGAAAGAACTTGCCTATTAGAAAACATTAAGTCCAAATGGTTTCACAGGGACTCCAGCAAACCTTAAAAAAAGGAAAAAGAAAACTTTAGATACTTTAAGCATTGTAAGAATAATAACCTCAGTGGACTGAAACATGGGAAGTATGTTCATTTCTGTGAATTTATAATATATATGCCAATGATACTAACAAGAACAACAAAACCTACCTGTCACCTTTGGTGATTAGAGTCTTTATTTCAAAAGTTGGCTGTAAAAGGGGAAGAATCTGTTATCTTTCTTTTCCTATGTAGAGTGTATATCATGATGAAGGTTTCTCTTTATAGAAACATTTTCAGTTAAAAAATGAAAACTCCTGGTAGGTTTAGAATATCACCATTTTGTAACCTCTAACAAAATGTGTGGATCTGGACTATGATTATTACAGGCTGCTCACTTCTCAGAGGGACAGATCAAGAGACATTACGTGTTTTTTGATGGAAGGCCACTGCATCACCCATAATGTATTCTTGGCACAAAATCAAACGTGAATCTGCCCAAACCTCTAGAACTACTAATTTACAAGAAACACACAGTCCTGAGGAGCTTGTATAGTAATAACTTAGGAATACAATCAGCAAAACCCAAGCTGTGTAACTTCTACAGGACAAATGATTCAATTTCCTAAACAAAAAAAAATTGCAAAAGGGAAGAAGAGATGGTGGGAGAATCTGTCCATTAAAAGAAATGGAAGCATCATTAACCAATCCAAAGATGCAGTTTGGATCCTGAGTCAAACAAATGATGTAAAATTTAAAGGACAACTGGGGGAAGATTGGATACTGAATCATAATATGATGATATAAAACATTTATTGTTAGTTTGTTAAGGTGCAATAATGGTATTATAATTTAATTCTTTTTTACTTTATATTGGAAGTTGATTTACAATGTTATGTTAGTTCCAGGTGTACAGTAAAGTGATTTAGTTATACCTATACATGTATCTCGGAGAAGGCGATGGCGCCCCACTCCCGTACTCTTGCCTAGAAAATCCCATGGATGGAGGAACCTGGTAGGCTGCAGTCCATGGGGTCACGAAGAGTCAGACACAACTGAGTGACTTCACTTTCACTTTTCACTTTCATGCATTGGAGAAGGAAATGGCAACCCACTCCAGTGTTCTTGCCTGGAGAATCCCAGGGACGGGGGAGCCTGGTGAGCTGCTGTCTATGGGTCGCACAGAATCGGACACGACTGAAGCTACTTAGCAGCAGCGGCAACATACATGTATCTATTCTTTTTCAGTTTCTTTTCCCAGTAGACTTCCCTGTGCTATAGAGTAGGTCCTTGTTTATTTCTATTTTATATATAATAGTGTGTATATGTTAATCCCAACCTCCTAATTTATCCCTCTTCCCACCTCTTCCCTTTAGTAACCATAAATTTGTTTTCTAAGTCTGTGAGGTTGTTTGTGAGTAAACTCATTTGTATCATTTTTTTAGATTCCACATATAAGTGATATCATATGATATTCTCTGTCTAATTTCACTTAGAATGGTAATCTGTAGGTCCATCCAAGTTGCTGCAAATGGCATTATTTCATTCTTTTTAAAAAATTTATTAGAGGATAGTTGCTTTATTATATTGTGCTGGTTTCTGTCATACATCAACATGAATCAGCCACAGGTACACATATGTCCCCTCCCTCTTGAACCTCCCTCCCATCTCCCACCCATCCTACCCCTCGAGGCTGTTGCAGAGCACTGGTTGAGCTCCCTGTGTCAGCAAATTCTCACTGGCCGCTTATTTTACATATGGTAACGTATATGTTTCCACGCTACTCTCTCCATTTATCCCACCCTCTCCTTTCCTTCTCTGAACCCACAAGTCAGTTCTCTATGTCCACATCTCCATTGCTGCCCTGCAAATAGATCCATCAGTACCATCTTTTTAAATTCCATGTATATATATATATGTATATAATATATATATTAATATATGGTATTTATTTTTCTGACTTACTTCACTCTGCTCAATAGGCTCTAGGTATATCCACCTCATTAGCACTGACTCAAATGTTCTGTTTTGTGGCTGAGTAATATTCTATTGTGTATATGTAGTACTTTGGCCACCTCATGCGAAGAGTTGACTCATTGGAAAAGACTCTGATGCTGAGAGGGATTGGGGGCAGGAGGAAAAGGGGACGACAGAGGATGAGATGGCTGGATGGCATCACCGACTTGATGGACATGAGTTTGAGTGAACTCCAGGAGTTGGTGATGGACAGGGAGGCCTGGTGTGCTGTGACTCATGGGGTCGCAAAGAGTTGGACACGACTGAGCGACTGAACTGAACTGAACTGAACTGATCACAACTTCTTTATCCATTCATCTGTCAACGGACATTAGGTTGCTTCCAGGTCTTGGCTATTATAAATAGTGCTACAATGAACATTGGGGTGTATGTATCTTTTCAGAGCATGTTTTTCTCAGATATATGCCCAGGAGTGGGATTGCTAAATCATATGGTAGCTCTATTTTCAGTTTTTTAAGACACCTCCATACTATTCTCCATAGTAGCTGTACCAATTTACATTCCCACCAACAGAGTAAAAGAGTTCCCTTTTCTCCACACCCTCACCAGCATTATTGTTTGTAGACTTTTTTTTTTAACTTTTTATTTAATATTAGAGTATAGTTGATGGACAATTTTTGATAGTTGCAGATGCACAGCAAAGTGATGTTTGTAGACTTTTTGATAATGACTATTCTGACTGGTGTGAGTTGATACCTCACTGTAGTTTTGATTTGGATTCTCTAATAATTAGCAGTGTAGAACATTTTTTTGTATGCTTTTTGACCATCTCTATGTCTTCTTTGGAGAAATATCTATTTAGGTCTTCTGCCCATTTTCTGGCTGATTTTTTTTTCGTATTGAGCCACATGAGCTGTTTGTATATTTTGAAAATTAATTGCATCATTTGCAAATATTTTTTCCCATTCTGTGGGATGTCTTTTCACTTTGATTATGGTTTCCTTTGCTGTGCAAAAGCTTTTAAGTTTAATAAGGTTCCATTTGTTTATTTTTGTTTTTATATTCATTACTGTAGGAGGTAGATCCAAAACGATGTTGCTGCAATTTATGTCAAAAGAGTGTTCTATGTTTTCCTTTAAGAATTTTATAGTTTGAGGCGGGAGGAGGGTTCAAGATGGGGAACACATGTGTACCTGTGGCAGATTCATTTTGATATATGGCAAAACCAATACAATATTGTAAAGTTAAAAAATAAAATAAAAAAAAGAATTTTATAGTTTCCAGTCTTACATTTAGGTATTTAATCCATTTTGAATTTATTTTTGTGTACGGTGTTAGAGAATCTTCTAACTTCATTCTTTTACGTGTGGTTCTACAGTTTTCCCAGCACCATTTACTGAAGAGACTGTTGTTTCTACATCGTAGCTTTCTATCCTGTTCCATTGATCTATAAGTCTGTCTTTGTGCCAATATCATACTGTTTTGATGACTGTAGCTTTGTAATATAATCTGAAACCATGGAGCCTGTTTGCTCCAGCTCTGTTTTTCTTTCTTAAGATTGCTTTGGCTATTTGGGGCCTTTTGTATTTTCATACAAATTTTGTGATTTTTGTTCTACTTCTATGAAAAATGCCATTGGTAATTTGATAGGGATTACATGGAATCTGTAGGTTACGTTGGGTAGTTTATTAATTTTGACAATATTGATTCTGCCAATCCAAGAACATGGTATACTTTCCCATTTGTTTGTCTCACCTTTGATTTTTTTTCATCCAGTGTCTTTTAGTTTTTACAGTACAGGTCTTTTGTCTTCTTGGGTAGATTTATTCCTAGGTACTTTATTCTTTTTGATGTGATAGTAAATGAGATTTTCCCCTAGTTGCTTTCTGTTTGCATATAGAAATACAACAGATTCTGTATATTAATTTTGTGTCCTTCAACTTTATGAAATTCATTGGCAAGCTCAAGTCAGTCAGTCAGTTCAGTCACTCAGTGGTGTCTGACTCTTTGCAACTCCATGGACTGCAGCACACCAGGCTTCCCTGTCTATCACCAACTCCCGGAGCTTGCCAAAAAGACATTGCTGCGATTTATGTCAAGAGTGTTCTGGTAACATCCTGAGATTTTCTATGTATAGTATCATATTATCTGCAAATAATAACAGTTTTTCTTCTTCTTCCCCTATTTGGATTCCATGTATTTCTTTTTCTTCTCTTATTGCTATACTTCGGACTTTCAAAACTGTGTTAGTAAAATTGATGAGAATGGACACCCTTATCTTTTTCCTGGTCTTAGAGGAAATGCTTTTAACTTCCCACTGTTGAGTATGATATTAGCTGTGGGTTTGTCATATATGGCCTTTATTATGTTGAAGTATGCTCCTTCTATGTCCAATTTCTGGAGAGTATTATAGCCTTTTTTAAAAAAAAATAGAGAATCATATATTTCAGAGATACATTCTGATATATTTAAAGATGAAATTATATGATGTCTAGAATTTACTCCAAGAGATTGGAGGTAGGAAGAAAGAAAATTCAATGAGGCTATAAACTTAATAAGATTGCCAGGAGTTAGTATGGAAGAAAAACTGAGTGATGGGACATGGAGTTTCACTATACTATTTTTTTTTCCGCTTTTGTATATGCAGTATTTGAAATTTTCCAAAGTAATAAGGTTTGTTGTTGTTTTTAATTAGTGACCATTCTGGGTGATTGTTATTTTCCCCTTATACTTTTATGTCTTTTCCAAATTTTCCACAGTGATGGTGATTTATTTTATTTTTTACATTAATTAATTTTTTATTTTTGATTGTGCTGGGTCCTTGTTGCTATGCATGGGATTTCTCTAGTTGAGGTGACTGGGGGCTGCTCTCTAGCTGCAGTGCATGGGCGTCTCTTGTTGTAGAGCACAGGCTGTAGTCACACAAGCTTCAGTAGTTCCATCGTGGGGCCTCAGGAGCTGTGGCACACGGGCTTAGTTGCTCTGCGGCACATGGAATCTTCTTAGACCGGGGATTGAACCTGTGTCTTCTGCACTGGCAGGTAGATTCTTATCTACTGTACTGGCAGGGAAGTCCCGGTAATTTGCTTTGAATGATGGGAAGAATACTTTGTGACAAGAAATAAAACCAAAAATTTAATCACTCCCTAATTTCTTAGCTTGCTGTGCAAAGTTTGATAACACCTAAATGTTTATTGAGTGTTTATTGCAGCTGATATTTTCCAAAATGTATATGTGGATTAACTTCTTCTTTTTATTATTATTGAAGTATAGTTAATTTAAAATGTGTTAATTTCTGCTATATAGCAAAATGATTCAGTTATACATAAATACATTCTTTTTTAGAATTCTTTTCCATTGTCATAGGATACTGAACATAGTTCTCTGTGGTATATAGTAGGATCTTGTTTTGTATCCATTCCATACATGATAGCTCACTTATGCTAACCCTAACTTTGCACTCCCTCACTCCCCAACTTTGGCAACCTCCAGCTTGTTCTCTGTGATTCTACTTGTTTCAGATAGGTTCATTGGTGTCATATTTTAGATTTCACATATTCAGCTCAGTTTAGTCATTCAGGCATGTCCAACTCTTTGTGACCCCATGGACTGCAGCATGCCAGGAATCCCTATCCATCACCAACACCTGGAGCCTGCTCAAACTCATGTCCATCGAGTTGGTGATGCCATCCAACCATCCCATCCTCTGACATCTCCTTCTCCTCCTGCCTTCAGTCTTTCCCAGCATCAGGATCTTTTCCAATGAGTCAGCTCTTCTCATCAGGTGGCCAAAGTATTGGAGTTTCAGCATCAGTCCTTCCAATGAATGTTCAGGACTAATTTCCTTTAGGATTGACTGGTTGGATCTCCTTGCAGTCCAAGGGACTCTCAAGAGTCTTCTCCAACACCACAGTTCAAAAGCATCAATTCTTTGGCACTCAGCTTTCTTTATGGTCCAACTCTCATGTCCATATGTGACTACTGGAAAAACCATAGCTTTGACTAGATGGACTTTTGTTGGCAAAGTAATGTCTCTGCTTTTTAATATGCTGTCTAGGTTTGTCATAGCTTTTCTTCCAAGGAGCAAGCGTCTTTTGATTTCATGGCTGTAGTTACCAGCTGCAGTGATTTTGGAGCCCAAGAAAATAAAGTCTGTCCCTGTTTCCATTGTTTCCGCATCTATTTGCCATGAAATGATGGGACCGGATGCCGTGATCTTCATTTTCTGAATGTTGAATTTTAAGCCAACTTTTTACTCTTCTCTCTCACTTTCATTAAGAGGCTCTTTAGCTCTTCTTCACTTTCTGCCAAAGGCTTTAAGGTAGTCAATAAAGTAGAAGTAGACGTTTTTCTGGAATTCTTTTGCTTTTTCTATGGTCCTATGGATATTGGCAATTTGATCTCCAGTTCTTCTGCCTTTTCTAAATCCAGCTTGAACATCTGGAAATTCTCAGTTCACGAAAACAGTATGAAAAGGCAAAAAGATATGAAACTTAAAGATGAACTCCCCAGGTTGGTAGGTACCCAATATGCTACTGGAGAAGAGTGAAGAAATAGCTCCAGAAACAATGAAGAGGTTGAGCGAAAGCAAAAACAATGCCCAGATGTGGATGTGACTGGTGATGGAAGTAAAGTTTGATGCTATAAAGAACAATATTGCATAAGAACTTGGAATGTTAGGCCCATGAATCAAGGTAAATTAGTAGTGGTCAAACAGGAGATAACAAGACTGAACATCAACATTTTAGGAATCAGTGAACTAAAATGGACCAGAATGGGCAAATTTAATTCAGATTACTGTTATGTCTACTACTGTGAGCAAGAATCCCTACTATGGAGTTTTCTTACTATGTAGGCAAGAATCCCTACTATGAGAAAAATCCCTCATAGTCAACAAGAGTCCACAATGCAGTACTTGGGTGCAACTACAAAAACGACAGAATGATCTCTGTTTGTTTCCAAGGCAAACCATTCAGTATTAGAGTAATCCAAGTCTATGCCCCAACCACTAATGCAAAGAAGCTGAAGTTGAAGGTTCTATGATGATCCACAAGACCTTCTAGGACTAACACCAAAAAAAGATGTCCTTTTCATCATAGGGGGCTGGAATGCAAAAGTAGAAAGTCAAGAGATACCTGGAATAACAGGCAAGTTTGGCCTTGGAGTACAAAATGAAGTAGGGCGAAATATAACAGAGTTTTGCAAAGAGAACACACTGGTCATAGCACACACCCTCTTCCAACAACAAAACAGACAACTCTACACATGGACATCACCAGATGGTCAATACTGAAATCCGATTGATTATATTTTTTGCAGCTGAATATGGAGGAGCTCTATACAGTCAGCAAAAACAAGACCTGGAGCTGACTGTGGCTCAGACCATCAGATCCTTATTGCAAAAGTCAGACTTAAATTGAAGAAAGTAGGGAAAACACTAGCCCATTCAGGTATAACCTAAATCAAATCCCTTATGATTATACAATGGAAGTGACAAATAGATTCAAGGGAATAGATCTGATAGACAGAGTGGCTGAAGAACTATGGATGGAGGTTTGTGACATTGCACAGGAGGCGGTGATCATAGATTCCACATATAAGTGACATCATATGGTATAAAGACATCATATTGTCTTTCTCTTTCTGATTTATTTCATGTACTAAGTTATTAAATCTCTAGTTGCATCCATGTTGCTGCAAATAGCATTATTTTGCTCTTTTTAATGGCTGAGTAGAATTTCATTGTATATGTGCCACATCTTCTTTATCCATTCATCTGCTGATGGACATTTATGTTGTTTCCATGTCTTGGCTATTGTGAATACTGCTGCTGCAAACATAGGAGTGACATATATCTTTTTGAATCAGAGTTTTGTCTGGATATATGCCCAGGAATGAGGTTGCTGGATCATATGGTGCTTCTACTCTTAGTTTTCTGAGGAGCGTCTGTACTGTTCCCCATAGTGACTGCACCAATTTACATTCCCACCAACAGTGTAGGAGGATTCCCTATTCTCCACATCCAGCATTTGCTATTTATAGATTTTATAATTATGGCCATTCTGACCAGCGTGAAGTCAGAATTGTTAAATTATTTATTCTTTAATATATTTTTTCCTCTTAGAAATGAGAAAATGGAAGCCCAAATACTTGAAGTAACTTGCTGAAGATAATATAGCTGGTAAGAGATACAGCCAGGATTGGAACTCAGGCTGACTGACTCCAGATCCCACTCCTCAAATCACAGGCATCCTTGCCTCCGGATTTCAGTAATTGCTTGGTGAAACGTCAACATCCTTCTCCCTTCTTCCGTGGAAGCAAGTCATATGTGTGCTTGAACATTGTGACTCTGTCCCTAAAGAGCCTGGCTCTGTTTGCAGGATTGTGGGTGACCTTGGGCACCAAGTCTCTTCATTCTCTGAGCTTCAGTTTTATCACCTGTAAAATGAAGAGGTTGGACTGTTTGGTGCTAGCTTGTTGCTTACCAGCTGTGTACCTTGAAGAAGTATCAGAGCCTCTCTGAGCTAGATTCCTGTCTCTGAAAAGGGCATCGTTATTTCTGCCTTGCAGGGTGGTTGAGAAGAATATGGGAGACCATGTGTGAACAGTGTGGGGCCCTGTGCCTGGCGTGATAGTGATAAGCGATGATGGCCATTGTCTCTTCCCGAGAGTGCCTGAGTCTGGAGCAGTTTGGAAGAGGACTCACTTGCCAAGAGAGATCCTACAGGGCCTTGCAAGGGCATTCTGATGACACTGTGGTGAGGATGCCACACTAGCATAGGCAGGGGATAAAGAGAACTTTCAGCTAAAAGGGAGCCTAACAACTGTTTGAGCTGCTGTTTATTAAGCTACTGCTCTTCTCTAGATGCTTTACAAATACTTCATACAACCTTGACTCAGTCTAATAGGGCTGACATTAATGGCATCCCCATGGCCAGTAGTGAGTGGAGGTACAAGAATTAAAAACTCTGCTCTTTCTCTTTTATCATTTTGCTCTGACTATGGCTAATGAGATCTTTAAAATTATGTGCACCAATTAAATTGATTTTTTGATTAAAAAATCAATTTTTAAATTACCAATTAAATAGTTTTTTTTCAGGTGTACAACAAACACATGTGCAATATAGCAAATACAAGAAATACAAGAAAAATTCAGAAAAATAGACAATCCACTAGCAAATCTACTATCCAACATAGAGACACAGCTGTGACTCAACATTTTTTTCTAGATCTTTTTTCTTTTTTAAATTTCTTTGGCAGTGTTGGGTCTTAGTGCAGCGTGTGGGCTGTTTTGTTGCTGTGTGAGGACATCTCTCTAGTTCTGGTGCACGGGCTCCAGAGTGCATGGGCTTGGTTTCCCTGCAGCATGAGGGATCTTAGTTCCTTGACCAGGGATCGAACTTGAGTCCCCTGCATTGGAAGGAAGATTCTTAACCACTGGACCATCAGGAAAGTCCTTAGATCTTTTTTTCTTTGTATGTTTTTCTTATATTACTGAGATCAAGGAATGGTAATAGGTTTTTAACATCAGTGAAATAATGAAATGACCTCAGATGATAAGGACCTTAGATTAGAAAGTACTGAAGTTACTTTATTTCAGGAGGTCTCAATTTGGGTCATTTTGCCTCCAAAGGAACATTTGGCAAGGTCTGGTGCTATAGTATGGGTGTTTGTGTTCCCCCTAAATTCATATGTTGAAATCTTAGCACCCAGTATGATGGTGTTAGAAAGTAGGACCTTTGGGAGGTGCTTCAGTCCTAAGGGTGGAGCCCCCATGAATGGAATTAGGCCCCAGAGAACTTACTGGTGCCTTCCACCATGTGAGGACCCAGGGATAAAGTGCTGGCTATGAACCAGAAAGAGAGCCACTATCAGAACAAAACCATGCTGGTACCTTGACCTTGGACTTTCCAGCCACCAGAACTCTGAGAAATAAATTTCTGTTGCTTCTGAGGTACCTCATCTGTGATAGTTTGTAACAGCAGCCTGAACAGACTAGGCGTCCAGAGACTGTTTGGTTGTCACAACTTGGGAAGGAGGGCCACTGTCACTTAGTGGGTAGAGACCAGGGATGCTGCTGAACATCCCACAGTGCAGAGGGCAGTCAGTCCCTACAACACAGATTATCCTGCTCGAATGTCAGTAGTGCCTAGATGGGGAACCCTGGTCTGTCTGATGCCTCCAAACACAGTGGCTTTGTTGGTGTTGGAAAGCAGTTGCAGCCTGCTCGTCTCCATGGCAACACACCAAAGCACAGGGGGGTCCAGCCTGATTAAGTGGTCGGGGAGGGCTGGTAGCTTTGGCTGCATTTCTGAGGGGCTGGGATCCAGGTCCCTGGGGGTTGGATTTCAGCACCTCCCTCTCAAAGATGGTTTCCCATCCCGGCAGCATTGCCTCCACTTTCACAACCACTTTGTCAGTGGTCTGTAGTGAAGCCAGAGGGCTGGGAGTGAAGCTGGAGTACCATTCCCACTAATTATGAGACCCTGGGATTTGGCGGGTCAGAGGTCAGAGACAGGTGGAAATTAAGAGGAGGACATCAAGACCCCAGCCAGGAGAGGTGTCCTGAGTCTGCCCACGTGGCCACCAGGGCCGTCTTTTGTTTCCTTCTGTCCTGAGGGAGTTGGGTCAGGAACACACTGCTGGTAGAGACTGTGTGGGAGAACAGGCAGAGACTTTGCCCTCACGTTAGTTTTCGGTGCTGCCGTAACCATGCACCACAAATGGAGTGGCTTAGTCTTCCCTGATGACTCAGTGGGTAACGAATCTGCCTGCAGTGCAGGAGACACGGGTTTCATCTCTGGGTCGGGAGGATCTTCTGGAGAAGGGAATGGCTACCCACTCCAGTATTCTTACTTGAAAAATCTCATGGACAGAGGAGTCTGGCGGGCTACAGTCCACAGGGTTGCAAAGAGTTGGACATGACTGAGCGACTAAGCAAGCAAGCAAGACAACAGAAACTTACTGTCTCACATTCTGGAAGCTAGAAGTCTGAAATCAAGGTGTCAGCAGGCCACGACCCCTCTGAAGATGCTAAGAAAAGATCTGTTCCAAGCCTCTCTCTTGGCTTTTGGCAGCGTTATTCCAGTCTTCATATGCCATCCTCCTTATGTGTCATCCTGTCTCCAAGTTTCCCCCTTGTATAAGAACATCAGTTGTATTAGATTGGAGACCCATCCCACTCCAGTATGGCCTCATGTTAACTGCTTCCACCTGCAATAACCCTGTTTCCAAATAAGTTCATATTCTGAGGTGGGGATTAGGACTTTAACCTATAGATTTAGCGGGGACACAGTGCAACCTGTAGCAGAGCTCATGTTTGGGATGTGGCTTTGGTGTTGCTAGCCAAGCAGGAGGATCTGAATCACATTACCTGGGTGCTCACAGGTGCTTATTGACAATGGAGTCCTTCCTGTGTAGATGTCCATCTCCTGAGGGTCCCCTGCCCTGTTCTGCACCCGAAAGAGGTAGGGATGAGGCGGTAGCCACTCAGAAGTCCTGCTTCACCCAGTGGCACTTAGGCAGGAGGATTTATATGTCTGGCTCATGATGGTGGGGATTGCAGCCCATGGCCAAGAATCCATGTGATCTAAACCAAAATGGAGGGGAAAAAAAAAAAAAAAGGGAGAAGGGAGATTGGAGACTGGGAGTAAGATGAGATGTAGACACAAAAGGACAATGGTGCCCTGAAACGCTCTGCATTAAGAGGCATGTGGGCTGGAGCAGACTTTTGGGCACACATTCTGGTCAAATTGATGGGGGTTTCCCAACATGGATCCTGTGGAATACTGGTTCTGTGGGATTTTAAATAGATACTACGTGAAGGGTTAGGGTTAGGGTTAGGGCACTCCAGTACTCTTGCCTGGAAAATCCCATGGACAGAGGAGCCTGGTAGGCTGCAGTCCATGGGGTCGCTAGGAGTTGGACACGACTGAGTGACTTCACTTTCACTTTTCACTTTCATGCATTGGAGAAGGAAATGGCAACCCACTCCAGTGTTCTTGCCTGGAGAATCCCAGGGATGGGGGAGCCTGGTGGGCTGCCATCTATGGGGTCACACAGAGTTGGACACAACTGAAGCGACTTAGCAGCAGCAGCAGCAGCACGCAAAGGAAGGATTCCATGGCAAAATAAGTTTGGAGAACAATACGACACTGAATTTTATTTCCAACATCAAGATTTTGGAAACTTCAATATACTAATTTGGACTGTACCTTTTCCAGAAGAATGAACAGTAATCAGCATTCACAACTTGATTGGGCCACAGAAACTTTATTCCCGGGAGCATCTTGCAGGATGCAGTTTGAGAAATATTGAACTAGGAAATGGACAAGCCCATAGTAAAGAAATCCACATACTTGATAGATGTGATAAGTAATCATCTTGAAAATTTTCTAATTTATGTTATTACCATTCTATAGTCCTCCCTTTTTAGAGGTTCCTCTGTTGCCAGGATATTGGATTTTCTTGGTTTGTGAAACATTTCTTGATGTTTATACCTTTTAGGGGGAATGACTGATAAAATCCTCAACATTGATTACACAACTGTCAGTAAAATTATTTTACATGATGCCACAGGCCTAGCACCAACTTTCAGATATATCCTGCTTTTTCTACCTCTAGTCGGCCACTCCCCACAGCCCCTGCAACACACACGGCCCTTTACAAAGTGTCTGTGGGTCCCCCATGGTCTGCTTAAGCCAACATGGAGTAGAAAGTCATCATCATATGACCCTTGAAATGTCTGCTGGCTTCCTGAGATGAGACAGAGCATACTAAACAGATTTAGGGCCCAAAGTTCATTTTCTTTTCATATTTTATCCAAAATGCATCATTTGTTTGGAGTCCCCACCAAACAAACCTGGAGCCAGTTTCTTTGGCAGGTGATCTTGGCAATCCCAAATGAAGGAGTGGGAAAAGTGAGACAGAGAAATGAGAAAAGCCAGAAGTCGGTACATTAAGGAGTGGGTTCTTGTTGCAGGGAACTGAGACTTTGGTCGAGCTGGGGAACCTTTGGGAGACCATGACACATCTTGGAATTGTGTCACCTGAGGATGGAGTGACTGGAGCATTCACCTACCCACTCACCCCCTCTCCCTCCATTCGTTCAGAGTTGGCAACTGGACTGAAGTGTCCCCCTAAAATTCGTGTTCTTTCCAGAACTTCAGAAGGTGATCTTATTTTGAATTAAGGTATTTGCAGATGTAATTAGTTAAGATGAGGTCATACTGCAGTAGGTGGGCCCTTAATCCAATGTGACTGGTGTCCTTGAAAGAAGAGAAGACACAGACAGACACAAGGGAAGGTGGTCATGTGAAGACTGGGGCAGAGATTAGAGTGATGCCCCTACAAACCAAGGTACATCAAGGATTGATGGCTACTACCAGAAGGTGGGAGGAAGCAGGAGAGGATCAGAGAGAGCATGGCTCTGCTGACACCTGGGTTTTGGACTTGATTGACTCCAGAACTGTGAGAGAGAAGTTTTTGTTGTAGTAAGCCATCCAGTTTGTGCTACTTCATTGTTGGTGCTCAGTCGCTAAGTCATGTCTGACTCCTTGTGACCACATTGACTGCAGCATGCCAGGCTCCTCTGTCCTCCAGTATCTCCCAGAGTTTGCTCAAATTTATGTCCATTGAGTCAGTCATCCAACCACTTCATCCTCTGCTGCGCTCTTCTCCTTTTGCCTTCATCCTTCCCAGCATCAGGGCTTTTTCCAATGAGTCAGCTCTTCTCATCAAGTGGCCAAAATATTGGAGCTTCAGCTTCAGTCCTTCCTATGAATATTCAGGATTGATTTCCTTAAGGATTGACTGGTTTAATCTCCTTGCTGTCCAGGAGACTCTCAAGAGTCTTCTCCAGCACCACAATTTGAAAGCATCAGTTCTTTGGCACTTAGCTTTCTTTATGGTTCAACTCCCACATCCATATATGACTACTGGAAAAACCATAGCTTTGACTAGATGGACCTTTGTCAGCAAAGTGATGTCTCTGCTTTTTAATATGCTGTCTAGGTTTATCTAGGTACTTCATTAGGGAAGACCTAACTGATAAACCCCAGAAGATGTAGAACCCCCAACCCTACCTCCAGTTCTCCTCAGGTACCTGAGAAAGCCTTCAGGCAGAGAAACAGAGATGCAGATTGTTTGAGGTGGGACACTGTTGATGAGCTGAAACCATCCCAGCTATAGTGAGCTCAGGGTGAACATGGCAGTGTCTGCTATGGAAGTATTCTCACTTATTAAGAGATATTCTGTCATAGCTAAGTGCACGAACTTAGAAGTCGAGTTCAAGCGTCTGCTCTATCACTTACGGGTTTTAAGACCTTGGGCAAGTTATATAATCTTTCTGAGACTCAGCTTTCTTTATTTAGAAAATGGGCATGAGATCATACTTCACAAAAATGCTGTGAGTATCACTGAGTTCACTTTTATAAAGCATCCAGCACATGCACCATGCTGTAAGCATCATCTATTATCATTAGGTATTATTAGTAGAAAGAGTTCAGGCTTTGGATTCAAACAGATTTGAGTCTGAATTTCAGCTTTGTTGCTACACGACCTTGTGCAAGTTACTCATTTGAGTTTCAATTTTTCCATGAAGACAATAACACTGTGTGTGAAGCCCCTGCTAGTTTGAACTTTTCTCTGCTGCTCAGGAAGCATGAAAGGATCGTCCTGGAGGCATCTTTCAAAGCTTCCGCTCACTCAGGGATGACGTTCCAGCGGGTATTTCTGAAACCCAACGTCTCGCCCTGGGCCCATGGTAGACTGCAGTGGCGTGTCCTCTTGACCTTGCTTTCTGATGCTCATGTTTCACCTGCTGTCCCTCTGGTATCTTTTCGTACCACCTCCCATCACCCTGCATCTGACTCGTACTAATAAAGCCCAAATCCCCAGTGTGACACGTAGAGTCTGGGCTGACGCCTTGGCCGGCTGCCGGGCGGGCATTCCTTTGAGTGAGGAAAGGAAGCTCAGACACCCGCCCGTGCCTTTGCGTCTGAGCTGGAAATGTGGCCACCGCCTGCGGAAACGTTGGCGGCAGCTTCATGGAAAGAAGCTGGAGACTCTTTCCATGGGCAAGGAGCGGGGAGGGGTCGGCCCCTTCTCTGGCTTCTTGGCTCGCAGACAACAGGCAGTGGGGCAGGTGTTGATGGGATGATGCTGGCTGTTAAACTTTCCACTCCCCATCTCACTCGCATCTAGCAGCTTGTCCGGTGCTCTATGGGCAAGTGTGAACAGAGGGGAGGACGGTCTCCCAGGAGTCCTGCTTACACGCTCCAGTCCCCACTGTCCAGATGTCCAATATGGTGGCCACAAGCTGTGTGCGGCTACAGGACACTAATGTGCCTAGTGCCACGGGAGATCAAAACCTTGCATTTTATTTAATTTTTAATTTAAAAACATTCTCAATTCAGTTATTGGAAAAATTTTAAAAATTTATTTGGAACAACTTAGGTATGTGGATCATACTTTTTACTTTTACAACTGTAATTTTATGAAATCTAAAAACAGATTCAGTATTTCCAGTGAAAATGTAGCATCTGAATGGAGATGTGCCTGTAAATATAAAATACATACCAGATTTTTGAGGACTTATTTTGAGAAAAGAATGTAAAATAAATCATTATAATTTTTTAAGCATTAATTCCTGGATGAAATGTTAATATTTCAGATATATTGAGCTAAATATATTGTTAAAAGTATTTACCTACCTTTTTTGACTTTTAAAATATGACTATAACATTTTAAACTATGTGCATAGCTTGCATTTAAATTTCTGTTGGACAGGGCTGCTCTGTAGATTGTAAAAGCATAAACATTAGTGGTGCAAAGAGCTTTAGGCATCATCTGGAGCATTCTTGCATTTTCCATGTGAGGAATCTGACACACGAGATGCTTAAATGGCCTTCCCAAGAACTAGAACCCAGCCCTTTTTTCTCCTGGCCACAGTTACACAGAAGCTGGGGCATTACAAATAGACCAAGTGAGGTAATGGGTTGAACATATATGAGGGTTAGGAAGGGGAGGGAGAGGAGAGGGCATTTAAGCAGGGGATGGGGATATATGTATACCTAATGCCGATTCCTGTTTATGTATGGCAAAAACCATCACAATATTGTTAAGTAATTATCCTCTAGTTAAAAATATATATATATATAAAGAAGGTACATGTTGATAATGACATGACAATAGTATCACAAGGTGTTTCAAATGTGAAATGGAATTTGTTATTACTTTTGCCCTTTTCTGAGGAGCATAACTAGACTAGGAAGATTGAGATTTCTCAGAGGGGCTGAGCCCTCCCTCTCATCCCCCCTCACCCCGAGGTGTCTGCCTCATTCTAGAGCTCCGGTGTCTAAGGCTCTTTCCTGTAAGGAATGTTCTCCTCTCTTTGAGGCGATGCAGGAAGCAGGATCAGGGCAGAGAAGCCATCCTGTGACTTTGGGCTGAGTGTCTCCTCCACTTTCCTGTCTCTCCCTCTTTCTTCGTTTCCCATTCTCCACCACTTTGGAAGGGGACAAAGAGAGTATTATTGGAAGGTAAGGACCTGGGTGACATGTTGACACGCTGGAGTTGGCGATAGGGAGATTATTGCTTACTAATCAGTCTGACCCTGACTGTGGCATTTGGGTGTGAATTTGACCAAAGCGGAGACTGTTAGTATGATTCTAGCTGGGAAGAGAGGGTGACTATAAGTGTAATTACAGAAAAGGGAGGGGGCATTGACTGGTCTGAGGGTCCTTGCATATTTGGCTTTGCTTGTACGCTGGGGTGTGTGCGTGGCTGTAACCTTAGGGGTATGGTTGTGTGTCTGTGTATGTGAGCTGAGCATGGTGTGGGAGTAGGAGGGGCCTGAAGTGGAGGTGCTCCATCCCAGTGTTTGGGTGAATGGAGAGCAAAGAGGATTGGAAAACTGATTTTGAAGGAGTTTTTGTAGACTTGGGGTAATTAGAGCATTGAGCCTATAGTATGAGTTTGAATGTCTGCCCAGGTGGGTGTGGTTATGGATAGTGGCAGATGTGGCAGTGTGTCTGAAGGTGGAGTCAGCCCCTAGAGTATGTGTTTTGTGGCCTTCTTGTGTCAGAACTCAAAGCATTTCCTGTTGGTACCAAAGCATTGCAAGAAATTGCAGTAAGACGGGAAGAGAGTGGCCATGATTGCAGAGTAAAAAGACCCGAGTTCAACTCCTTTTATGAGAAATTGCAGTAAGATTATTATCTACTATCTTCCACCCTCTCTCTCTCCCTTCCCTGCTTTTCTTCTCTGTATTACATTTGAAGGTTACAGAGCTCTTGCTTAGTGACAGGCACTGTATTAGAAATATTTGTCACTTGTATCTTGTCTCCATAAACTAACTCCTTAAGCTGACTTAAGGTGATTGAGCCTGTGGATCCATGTCCCTGCTGCTTATTCTTCTGCAGCCCCGTTGCAGACCCCAGAGATGCCTAGCCAGGTCTGCAGCATCATGGTCAATGCCACCTGCGGCCTGGGCCAGCCCTGAGGCCTCAGGGCATGATTTTCTCCACCAGCAGCCTGTCCCTCTGGCATCAGCCTGGGCAGCCTGGCTGCCTGTAGGCTGTCACACAAGCCTCAGTACTACCAGCCAAGCCTGACCCCGGAGAGGGTCACAGGACCCGGCAGAGGAGAGGCTCCTTGTGGGGTCACTTCTCCCCCTTCAGACTGCTGACTGTGGTCAAGCACAATGTCCTCCTCGACCTGGCTCCCTGGAAAGGACTTCCAGCTGCCCACAGGTCTTAGAACTTAGTGATGACACCACTTGCTACACTGAACCCTGCCTGTCCCTGCCCTGCAGGGCTCTGCCCAGCTGGGCTCATGGCCCACACTTGGTCCTCTTTGGCACAGCTGCCTTGGTACTCAAAAATGGGTTTGCAAAGGAAGAGGAAGTGCTGTCCTCAGAAAAATCCTTCAGCAAGCCTGGAGCCTGGCCCCCTCTGCTTTACCTTGTTTTCTTAACTCTGTGTTTATAAAGAAAATTGCAGAGAGATAGGGGAACATTGCACCTTCCAGATGGCTCAGTGGTAAAGAATCTGTCTGCCAGTGAAGGAGATGTGGGTTTTTGATTCCTGGGTCGGGGAGAAGGAAATGGCAACCCACTCCAGTATTCTTGCCTGGGAAATCCCATGGACAGAGAAATCTGGTGGGCTACAGTCCATGGAGTTGCAAAGAGTTGGACATGACTGAGCACAAAGGAAACATTATGGAATTTGAAATGTCCAGACACAGAGGGTCTGCCTTGTAGGGCCTTGGGACATCTGCAATGCCATCTGGACCCCAGCATGAACTCCTTTGTGAAGTGTTTTTGAACCTCTCTGAGCCTCAGGTTTTCAAATCTGTCAAATAAAGACATCTTCTTGATCACTGTACAGGGTTATGCTGCTACTAAGTCGCTTCAGGCGTGTCCACTCTGTGCGACCCCATAGACGGCAGCCCACCAGGCTCCGCCGTCCCTGGGATTCTCCAGGCAAGAACACTGGAGTGGGTTGCCATTTCCTTCTCCAATGCATGAAAGTGAAAAGTGAAAGTGAAGTTGCTCAGTCATGTCTGACTTTTAGTGACCCCATGGACTGCAGCCTACCAGGCTCCTCCATCCATGGGATTTCCCAGACAAGAGTACTGGAGTGGGGTGCCATTGCCTTCTCTGGTCCAGGGTTATAGTTTAGGTGAAATGAACTAGGCAGTGTGAAAGTAGTTTGCAAAAGAATGGAAGGGAAGGAGGAGACAAATGGTGACTTGGTACTTCCTGTATTCCATGGACTTCACAGACTGCATCTGAGTCTGGAGCTGGACTCTGTAGACTGACAGCTTTCCTGACCTCCACCAACTCCCTTTGCTGAAACTCTAGTTCTTATCTTTCCTCCTCCATGGACTTGATGTAAGCCATTCTCAAGGGGGAACCCTGACCTTTTGGTAAACATTTGTGCAGAAGCATCAGTAGTGTGTAGACAACTTCTAGGAGTTAGGAGTCCTGGGCTCCGGTCTAGTCCTGCCACTCCCGGTGAGATTTGGACAGAGTAGCCAAACTCTGGGCTTTCTGTGCACAAGCATGTCCTTGACTCTTCATCCCCCTGACACTCCCAAGGATTCCCCAAGCCTTAGTGTGAAACCAGATGCCTCAACTGGACATTCATCATCTCTAAAGTCTGGCTTCCATTTACCTCTTCCAGTCTTAAATTCCTCCTCCTCCCTGCCCTGACTCCCTTTGTCCTGCCAAAGCCCTGAACTTTCCCCTCCACGCCCTTACCTCCATCTGTGAATGGAGTGCCTGCTGCTGACCAAGTACTAAGTAAATACAGCTTTGATCACTTCTGCCTAGAGCAATCACTCCTTGTCTTCTGTACCTGCCTCATCCACACAGCATCACTCATACAGTGCTCTAGGCAAAACTATTCAACCAGACTTTAACAAACAAGTTTAGACAGTGGAACCCTGTACAAGATATTTGACCGGGATTTTTCAAAGATGTCCTCCATCCACCATTGGGTCCTTACATAGTTGTCTGTGGTCTTTCACTGTTTCCAGAATACTTATGACTGTTTTCCCTCAAACACATCAAGTTATGCTTCCAAAATAGTTATAACTATCTCTTTCATCACATCTTCTCCATTCTCCGGGTGTCCACGACACAGCTTCTGTCAAAGTTTTGGTTTTAGACTGTTTTGTATATAATGCTTTTAGGAAAATTTTCATTCCAATTCTGGCTTCTGTGTCAACTTCTCCCCCACCCCCAACCCTCTGCAACTACTGAGGATTGGCTTATTTGCTGCTCCTTAGCTGCCAGAGCCATGGGATGCCATTTTATAGTTGTGGCCCCCTACCTTATGGCAATAAATTAAGCATATGGCTCTCCGAAGTTCCTAAGGAGCTGCACCTAACACGTGTTGAATGCCAGCTGTGTGCCAGGCCCTACTTGGGGCTCTCTGTTTATCTCATTTAACCCTTAGTACTGCTCTGAGTAGGACTTCCCTTGTGGCTCAGATGGTAAAGAATCAGCCCACAATGTGGGAGACCTGGATTCTATCCCTGGGTCAGGAAGATCCCCTGGAGAAGTGAATGACTATCTGCTCCAATATTCTTGCCTGGAAAATTCCATGGACAGAGGATCCTCGTGGGCTACAGTCCACAGGGTTGTAAAGAGTCAAACATGACTGAGCGACTAAGCACACACTTTGATTCCTGGGTTGAGAAGATCCCCTAGAGAAGGAATAGGCTACCCAGTCCAGTATTCTTGGGCTTCCCTGGTGGCTCAGACAGTAAAGAATCCACCTGCGTAATACGGGAGACCTGAGTTCAGTCCTTGGGTTGGGAAGATCCCCTGGAGAAAGGAAAAGCTACCTACTCCAGTATTCTGGCCTGGAGAATTCCATGGACAGGGGAGAGAGACTTGCAGGCTTACAGTCCATGGTGTCGCAAGGAGTTGGACACGACTGAGTGACTTTCACTTATTCACACTTCTCACCTGGAAGACAGAGCTGCCGCATACCATCTGGCAGGCTGTGCCCTGCACAAAGGCACAACCGGGGGCAGCCAGGGCTGTTAATATAATTCAGATCATTGTCATTGACTAAAACGCCAGCCCTGGAGGGGCCCTTTTAAGAAGGAAATCTGTTTTCCTTTGGTTCAGTTCAGCTCAGTTGTGTCCAACTCTTTGAGACCCCATGGATTACAGCACACCGGGCCTCCCTGTCCATCACCAACTCCTGGAGCTTGCTCAAACTCATGTGTATCGAGTCGGTGATGCTATCCAACAATCTCATCCTTTGTCATCCCCTTCTCTGGCCTTCTATCTTTCCCAGCATCAGGGTCTTTTCCAATGACTCATTTCTTTGCATCAGGTGGCCAAAGTATTAGAGCTTCAGCTTCAGCATCAGTCCTTCCAATGAATATTCAGGACTGATTTCCTTTAGGATTGACTGGTTTAATCTCCTTGGAGTCCAAGGGACTCTCAAGAGTCTTTTCCAACACCACAGTTCAAAAGCATCAATTCTTCGGTGCTCAGCTTTCTTTACGGTCCAACTCTTACATCCATAAGTGACTACTGGAAAAACCATAGCTTTGACTAGACGAACCTTTGTCAGCAAAGTAATGTCTCTGCTTTTTAATATGCTGTCTACATTTGTCATAGCATTTCTTCCAAGGAGCAAGAGTCTTTTAATTTCATGGCTGCAGTCACCATCTGCAGTGATCTTGGAGCCCAGAAAAATAAAGTCTGTCCCTGTTTTCCATTGTTTCCACATCTATTTACCATGAAGTGATGGGACCGGATGCCATGATCTTAGTTTTTTTAATGTTGAGCTTTAAGCCACTTTTTTCACTCTCTTCTTTCACCTTTATCAAGAGGCTCTTCAGTTCCTCTTCACTTTCTGCCATAAGGGTGGTGTCATTTGCATATCTGAGGTTACTGATATTTCTCCTGGCAATCTTGATTCCAGCTTGTGTTTCTTCCAGGCCAGCGTTTCTCATGATGTACTCTGCATATAAGTTAAATAAGCAGGGTGACAATATACTTGTCACTTGATGTACTCCTTTCCCAATTTGGAACCAGTCTGTTGTTTTCCTTGGGAGTTGCCATTAAGTTACTGCTTATGGCTTGATGACCCTGGTACTTCCAAGGCAAGCCTACAGGCTCATTCCAGCTGGAAGGAACCACAGAAATAGTCTAAGACCTCATTTACACTCTCCACCACCCTCATGCTTGCCTGGACCACAGAGTAGCCCTCTTGGGATTCTCCTACTTTACTCCATTCTCCTTCCGCAGCAGCCAGGGGATGCTTTGAAACCTGAAAATCAGCTCATATCACACTGCTTCCACCAGAAGCTCTCCCATGCTCCTTTAAATCCCCTCCCCACGTGGCACTTTAGATAAAACTCAAACTGCTTTTCGTCATCACTCAAAGATCAGCTCAAAACTCACCTCCTCAGAGAGGCTTTCTCTGACCACCCCATCTAATAAGCTCTCGATACCCTGCCTTCTGTTATTTTTTTTTTCCTTCTGTTATTTTTTATCTCAGTGGTTTGAATTATGTATTCACCTGCTTCCTGGTTTCTTTTATCTGTTTCCCCCACCAGACCGTAAACTATGTAGGGGCAGAGCCAGTGTGAGTCCGGTTCATGGTTTAACTCCTGTGACCAGCAGAGAAGTGGGAGGTGCTGGATAAGCTTTCCTGGTCAAATGAAACAATAGATAATTGTCTTTCCTGTTCGCATTCCCTCCCTCGTAAGTTTCAGAGCTGAGCAAACTGAAGCCCAGGGTGAAAGGTGAGGTGCGTGGAGTAAAGGTCTGAGCTCATGCCACACCATCAACCCCCACCATCTAGTACTGGTGGAGCCTGACCAATGCCTCTCAGCACCGGGTCTGCTGTAACCAGAAACACTGAAGGCTCACGAGGATGCCTGATGCTCTCAGGGGAACCTGAGTCGTGGGCAACTTTTGGACGTCCCCATAACCCAAGGGATGTGATCTGATGTCACATTCCAAGTCCCCCACTTCCCTCTGAACCTTTGAGAGAAAAGAAGAAAACAAAACCACTGGACCCGAACATCTAACTTCTTGCCAGGTGCCACACTGCATTCAGGTCTGATCTACTTACTCTTAACAGATTTAAGAAGATCTTAAAATTCATGAAAGGCTTTTCAGATTAACTTTTTATCAAAAAAAGTAAAAGAGTTTAAAGAATCAAATAATGCTAACAAGCTTGTAACTTAAAAAAAACACGCAGTTAATCTTGTTTAATGCTGAGCCAAGTGGTATACTATTATGACATTTATTTTCTTGTATAACATTTTTCGTTTCCTGGGGCTAATTACTGCTCATTTTTTTCATTATTTAGATTTCTTTGAACCCTTGGCTAAGTTTCCCCACATCCTCTAATACACCAAAAGTGTTTCTTGATACAACTTTCCCCATTAGTAAATTTGTCAGCTAGTCTCTCAGTCTCATATTTTTGCAGAGATGGTGCTTCTGGCACCTTCTTTCCTCTCTTCTCTAGGTCCTGTGGCTCTCTTGGCCTCCTGGCCGTGGTTAAGGGAATATGCGTGCTTAGGAAATAGTGACAGCCACATCCCCACTGGACTTCCAGGTGGCGCTTGTGGTTAAGAACCTGCCTGGCAGTGCACGAGGAGACATGAGAGATGTGGGTTCAATCCCTGGGTCAGGAAGATACCCTGGGAAAGGGAATGCCAATCCACTCCAGTATTCTTGCCTGGAGAATGCCATGGTCAGAGGAGCCTGGCGGGCCACGGTCCATGGGGTCGCAAAGAATCAGACACAACAAAAGGGACTTAGCACACAGCACACCTCCACTCTCTCTTGGGTCTTTGGTTCCACACCTGTGTTCAGTCACCTTCTCTTCCCTACTTCCTTAAAAGAACGTTACCAACATTTCATCATATATCAGATATCCAGCATAGGACAAAGGGAAAAGGCATGCTATTACACTTAGCCTGGGTCCTACTGATGCTTTGATTTTGCCCCATGACTGGAATGTCTGAAGCAGATCTGTGTGGGATTTTGGCCTGGTTGTTGCTGAAGTAAACTTAATGGTATCCCCTGATTTCCTCAGGCCCTCAAGTTTTATGGCAACTCAAAAGATGAACTCCATTAAGAAGGAACAGAATCTTCCAAGCAGCCCTCAGATCTTGTTATTCCACCCAGAGCCAGCCTTGTAAGTGGTCAGGACTGTGATTTGAAGGGAGTCCTAAAGAATTCAGTTCAGTTCAGTCACTCAGTCGTGTCCGACTCTTTGTGACCCCATGGACTGCAGCACTCCAGGCTTCTCCATCCTTCACTCCCGGAGCTTGCTCAAACTCATGTCCATTGAGTCCCATCCAACCATCTCATTCTCTGCCCCTAAATATCAACTTTGCCTGAATTTCTACCATTAGTGCTCTGACCTCTATTGCCTAAGGAGTTGTTGAAATTCTCTTGGAGAATCATCTTTAAACTACATCCAGGTTTTTACTTTAGGAAGAATAGGTATTGTCTGCTTTCTGAAGAGTAGGTGGAGTAGAGGGGTAACAAAGCGAGTTCTTCCATGGGGCTGCAGCCCACCATGTCCTGCAGAGTTGATGAGGAACCCTCCATTAGCAGACTTGTTAGGGGAGCATAGTATACAAGGAGGGTTGAGGAGAGGTACCTCTGCAGGAACTGCAGACCCTCAGCTCCGCTTTATTTTCACCCCTCACCCAGGTTTCTCACCCCCAAGTTGGATGTGAATTTTCCGGCTTCCTTTTGTGCCATGACAGCTAAGTAGACATCAGAAAGGATGGACTCGGTTCCTCTCCTTCTTCCTGCCTGTGGCGTGGCCCTTGAATGTGAAGATCCCCTAGTGTGAGCTGACTCACATCCTTAAAACTAGGGAGGCAGTCTTGCAAGGTCACCAGCACCATCTCGTGGTACCCAGATAACACAGGCATCTGCCCTGGTGCCCACAGCTGCTTCTCAGGACTTTTTGGCTGCAGCTGGACCAGAAGCTTAGCTGGTATCTGCAACTGCGGAACACCAGCGCTTGCTAGGCTCTTCCAAATATTAATATCTAACTAGCCCAGATAGGAGGGTTGATTCTTCAATTCAAACTCACCTCCTCTGTAAAGAGGAGACTTTAGGGAAAGTTCATGGCAGACTGATGCAGTGTGGGCTCTGTAGGACAGGAGTCCTCAACCTCTGGGATCAAATGTCTGATGATCTGAGGTGGATCTGATGTAATAGTAATAAAGTACAGAATAAATACTTTGTGCTTGAAACCATCCCCCACCCCAGGTCCATGGAAAAATGATCTTCCACGGAACCAGTGCCTGGTGCCAGAAAAGTTGGGGACTGCTGCTGTAGGGCACTGCACAGTCCTGGTTCTATGTGGATGCCATCGTCACCATCTGTTTTTTTCCCCTCTCTCCTCTGGCTTTCTCTCTCCCTCTCTCTCTTAGTCCCTTCCTTGTTCCCCTTTTTCTCTTTGTCTCTCATGTTCTCTAATCACAGCTTTCCTTTCACAAATCAAAGAAACCCTGAAGCAATGAGACAAACTTGGGTCCCGAAAGGTCTGAGCTGGGACGTCATCAGCCTTTGCTCTGCAGATGCGCGTGTGTGAGTGTTTGCTGATAGTTTCATGTCATGTCAAGGAGAAAGAGTCCTCGTCCATTTTCCTAGCAGGATGTGGACCCTCCTGCCCCCTCAATGACTGGAAGCATGAGTTTGTCCTGAATTATCAACATGGGTCTTTGCCCTCCAGCTTCTGTCTGTGACTGTAACCTTGAGCGTATTCTCCATGTTTATTAAAAGCTTAGCTGAACCTAACTATAGATCAAGTTAATAAAACAAAGAGCCCATCCAAGAACCTTGTGAATACAGTTCTCACTGCACACCCTACTGGGTTACAGGCCAATGATTACTGAGCTACAGAGCTCTTTTCCCTTCACTGAGGCAATTTGTGGTCAGTAGTGGTTGTGGTGAAGTGATTCCTGAACCATTTTGAGTGCATTGTAGTAAATGAGTAAATAGATTGGTATTTGAGGGAACTAGGATTATATGGTGCAAGAAGGGAGATACAAATATGGCAGGGGAAGGAAATGAAGAACTTTTGGTGCTGGGTTGGAATTGGAGTATTTGTACAAACATAACTTTAAAAATAGATACTAGTAATATTTACTAGTTCTGTTCCCTCCAAAGACCTAGAAGCAATGATGCTCCAGGGGTAATGAGCTCTCAGTGGCACCAGAGCTCCTTGGAGACGTGGTTAATTCCAGAGCCAGAAAGGGAAAGTACTAGGTGGGTCTGGCATCTACTAAGCCTGTGTGCCTGGAACCTGTGCTCTGCAACAAAAGAAGGCACTGCAATGAGAAGCTTATGCACAGCAAGGAAGAGGAGCCCCACTTGCTGCAGCTAAGGAAAGCCCACACAAAGCAAGGAAGACCCAGCACAACCAAATAATGATAACAGATGTTTAAAAAAAAGTCTGGGCAAGAGTCAGCTTGTGGTGGAGTCTGGAGGCTTGTTCAACACCATCCACTTTTCTAGTGGGTAAGACTTGATACTTGAGGCTTGGTCAGTGCTGGGAACAGATTAAGGAAAAGGACTTAAACCTTCCAGAAGATCAGTTCCCAAATACCAATTGCCTCTGGTTGACTCTTCTCACCCTCCTTGGAACTAGTGGGGTGAGGGAACTCACGCTGAAGGACTGAGCACCAGCCCCTGCCCTGGAATAGGAATTTGTGATGAAATCCCAAGTGCTTGCCATAGAACAAGTTCCTATAAATCAGATCTCTGTTACATAGAGTGCTGCATTCGAATAGGAATATTCCACATTCTAAGACCAGGTGCATGGCAGTGCATCCTAAAACTAACAGCTCATCTAATCACCTCCAGGGCTTGTTAAACCAGACTGCTGATCCCTGCCCTCCACACTTTAGACTCAGTCTATCTCAAGGACACCCCAGAATCCATATTTTTAAAGAAATGCCCCAGTATATCTAATTTGGAAATGGGGATTGAAACCCATGGACAGAGGTGGCCTTTGAAGAACTTTGCCACTCTCAATCTATCTCTACTTAAACATAGAGAATAAAAATAAAGACACACTTAAGACACTTTTCCTTGATCATTCTAGTCATCTGATGGTTATGTATACTGTCTGATTCAAAGTCTGCAGTGTGAGTAGTACTTGCTGCATTGGAGCAGATTAAAGAATCGAGCCACAACTTGGTCTTGAAGTTAGAAAGGTATCTTCAGATGTTGCACACGCTGGGTGTTTGGATCAGGAATGTGGTCTGGGTGCCTTCCAGGCAGAGCCTACCCATGCCAGGCTGGCAGGTTCACAGCAGGGCTCAGCCCCTGTCTCCCTTGGCTTAGGAGAGCTTAGTCTCTGCCATGTGGGAAGGAAGTTGTCTAGGTCTCGGAATACAGCAAAGTACTGAATGTATCTGTGAAAGCTGGAAATCTGGAATCAGAGACAATTAGCACTCAGAGGAAATTAAGGCTTGTCCCATTCCCCTCTTGGACCGTTTTGGCAAGGGGGAGCTGAGATCCAAGCTTCGTCATGGCTGGAGAGTGTCAGGGATGGGTCTCCTCCAATGAGTCAGAGTCAGGGTGGGGAGGGGGCATGCTGGCAGTGCATCCCAGAGTCTCTGAAGCTTATCTCTGTTTGATCCAAACACCCTTGCCCCTGTTTTAGTCATATGTGTTTAGTCATTTAGTCATAGATAATAAGTCAAGCATTGGGTGAAGTGGAGATTCCAGAGTAAGAAAATTTAGGCCAAGTTCTCCATGGCAAGAAAATGCCTAATAAGTTGTAGGATTTTTCTGCCCTTTATTTTTGCCTTGGATCTTTTTTCCCAAATGAATGCTTTCCATGTCAGCTTGTCCTTAAAAGACAACATTGGTTAGCATTTTGTGATAATGGGAGTGATTTCTTTTGCTGTCAGTTTTTGCCTGATTTGGATAAACTAAAAAAAAAAAATTAATTATATGGGAAATCCTTTAAAATTATTAGTTTGTAACTCCATTGAAAGTTGGATATTTAGGGGACTTCCCTGGTGGTCCAGTGGTTAAGACTCTAAGCTTACAATGCAAGGGTTGTGGGTTTGATCCCTGGTCAGGGAACAAAGATCCCATATACTGCTTGGTTCGGTGAAAAAAAAAAAAAAGGATATTTAAAATTTGTTAATCCAGTATTTATGTGGGGACACAGTGAATAAGCATACTAAAAACCTAAAATCCCTCCCTCTTGGAAATTATAAGTTAGTGGATGAAATATTAGAGGTGAATCCAATAGGCAGTCTGTAGCAATTGTCTAAATAAATATAACTTTAAATGTTAACCATGCAACACAATAGTGTTATGTGAAGACAATGTTATAGATAATACATTTTCTTGTTCTTAAATAAGACTGTGTATAAGATACAGAAGATTTTGAATAAAATTATTATATATTTTAGCACATTTCTGTTGCTTTTTAAAAACGTTTTCATTTTCACCAAAAAAATGTACCTGTCTGAATCTTAAGTTTCCTAGAGATTTTTCTTCTCTTAATGGGGCTTCCAGAATTGAAAGGATTAGCAGTGTTTGCTTTGGGACAAATTCCTGGGGCAAGTAGATAGCAAGCAGTTTTGGGGGGATTCTACTCAGAATCTTTTTGGTTTCGAAGAACAGAGACTCACTGGAATATCATTAAGGAAAAGGGCCTTAGTTATGAGAACCCAAGAGGAAACACAATCAAGTCTGTGGACCAGACCCCAACATAGGACATCTCACCGGAACTAGAGTGAGAAGCCTTAGGCTTGCTCTCTGTTGCTCTCTCTCTGTCCATCTCCCTCTCTCCTCCCTCTCTAATGGTTTCCTGGCTTTTCTCAGTGCATCTGCTCTCCACCCTGCCCCTCTCTGGCTTTCCTGTGTGGTTCCAGTGTCTCCTTTCCTCCAAATCTCAGCGTGCTCTTGAGCCGTAATGGCCACTCCCATCTCAGGCTCCTGGGGTTTTCAGGTAGTGCCACCACCACTGCCATGTGTCAAGTTCCCCTGGAGAATTTTAGTTTAAATTTGCAGGAAAGGAAACTAACCGGTCATTTTCTTAAGCCATGCCATGTAAGTATACGTCGCCAGCTAGTTTATGGATAGTCCCCTCATTGGGTCAGGTGACACTCCTGGTCCAACTAGTTGTGGCCAGAGTCAGATGATACAGAAATGACCATTGAGGGCAGCATCACCATGCCAAAGGGGCATCCTCTTTGGGGACAGGCAGTCTGAAACTCTTTTCATTTTGTGGTGGTTATTTCCTCTCAGATCAGAACCTTTGGGGATACCCGTGGTTGCTCCTGAACCCTATGGTGTTTTCAGTAAAGTCAGGGATTGGGGGTTCAAAAAGCCAAAACTGGACCCAGGAACTCAGTCTTTTTTTTAATGCCCTGCACCCCTTGGTGTCTGTGAAATACAAATAAAAGAGAAATGGGGAGAGGGGAGATACCTGATTCAGATTCTTTGGCATCCTTGACTGCTCTTGAATCTGTATCTAATCCAAGAGTTCAGGGTAAGCTTGGGCCAGGGTGAACCCTTGGTGGTGGTTAAAAGGAAGGACACTCCATGCGGCTCATTTTCAGTTTGAGCTCATGGTGGAACCTCAGTCAGGAAAGTCTTTGGGGGCAATTGCTGCTTAGAATGAGATCCTGAGTGGGATCTGCCAAGAATACACAGTGAGATTTGGGTTAATCCATCTGGAAAAGATGGCTGGGGCCATAGAAAAGTGTAAGTGGCCAAAAATTAAGCCTAGAGTGTTCTTGTCAGAGAAAAGTTAGCTGAGAATTATTAGTACATCCTGGAAGCCCAGGTTAACTTATAAGGAGATGGAATACATAGTATTCCAGGGAAATGGGAGGGCCAGTTAGGAGACTGTTGTGCTTTTGATCAGATGGGGTCACATACAGCCCGTTTTGTAAAGCTGATAAATGACAAGGCTGATGGTAATGTGGGTGAGCAAGGAGTTGAGAGAGCTGACTTTGGGGTCAAACAGAAACTTCCAGAGCTGCAGCCTCAGTTTCTTCATCTGTAACATGCAGATAATACAATTTCTCACGGTTCTTAGGGAAGTTAAATATCATATTATCTGTAAGATGAAAATGTTAGCTACCCTTCAACAAACTACAGTCCTTATCATCAGAATATTTGTCCATGACGACTGACAAAACAGATTACCAGGCAATATTTCACTTAGCTTTTGCCATTCGGAACTGCATTCCTTGATCTCAGCAATGAGCAGAAATTAAGAGAGAACGAATAGGCTTTCAATACTTCCTTCGAAGTTACCTCTTCTTTCTGGAATTCTCTTTCATCTAGGCTCAAAGCTTCTATTCTAGGGTTGAGGGCTGAAACCTTCTGGGAAAAACATGACTTGAATAAAAATTCACACAAGAGTTCTAAATGACTCACATAAAATTTCTCTTATGAGAAATGTTTTTGGTGGTCAGGGCAGGGGTAGGGAGAGAGGGAAGGCGTAGGCATATTGGGCACTTAAAGGAAGCAAAAGCGAATGGAAATAGGTTAAGGGAACTAAAGATCAGGTCCTCACTTTTTCTTGAGATTAGCATGGCCTAAGTGCCTCTCAAAAGGTACTCTGTAAATTCTACAGCCTCTCCAAGAAATTCATAATGTAAACTAGTTCTGAGAAGCTCTGTAGCTAAGAAAACACCCTCACTTCAGTTAACCCCCCCATTTCTAAACTTCTTGCCCATGGAACATCTTTTTCGACCTAGATCCCAGTAGCCTCTTGAGGAACCAGGAAATCCTGCTCTACGTGTAATCATGGATGAGTACATCCCATCCTGACTTCTCTATTTTCTCACCTTGACTTCTCTAGGTACATTAGAGAAGACAGGATCAGAAAAATAAGATAATTGTCTTCCAGTGTGTGAAACATTGTCACCTTAGACAGAGGGATTGGATTTGCTCTGGATAGCTCCAAATGAGAGAATGAGGGTCAGTAGCTGGATTCCAGGACAGTGGACTTCACTTCTGAATGAGAGAAAATTGTTTATAATTTCCTTATTTTGGAAAAGACATTATAAACCCATGGCACAAAATTCAAAAGATATTCATACCAAGTGTGGCTGTGGGTCAGCATAAATACTTACACATTGTTGAGGATATTGCTACTTGGAAAAAGTGACCATTTACAAGTTCCATGACCTAGTCATCTACCATGTAGGATATGCCCCCAGAGAAATCCTTGCACACGTGTACCAGAATTTGTGTACAAGGATGTTCTTGGAAACACTATAAGGGCCTCAGTGACCATATGTCTACCAACAGGAGAATGGGTAAATAAATTATAGTATTTTCATACAGTGGAATAGTATATAGTGATAGAATTGAAAAAACTACAGATATATGCAATGACATGGAAAAAATTTAGAAACAATGTTGATATGAAAAAGTTGTAGATCAAAGCAATCTATAGATTCAATGCAATACCTATCAAGCTACCAACGGTATTTTTCAGAGAACTAGAACAAATAATTGCACAATTTGTATGGAAATACAAAAAACCTCAAATAGCCAAAGCAATCTTGAGAACGAAGAATGGAACTGGAGGAATCAACCTGCCTGATTTCAGACTATACTACAAAGCTACAGTCATCAAGACAGTATGGTACTGGCACAAAGACAGAAATATAGATCAGTGGAACAAAATAGAAAGCCCAGAGATAAATCCACACATGTATGGACACTTTATCTTTGACAAAGGAAGCAAGAATATGCAATGGAGAAAAGACAATCTCTTTAACAAGTGGTGCTGGGAAAACTGGTCAACCACTTGTAAAAGAATGAAACTAGAACACTTTCTAACACCATACACAAAAATAAACTCAAAGTAAATTAAAGATCTAAATGTAAGACCAGAAACTATGAAACTCCTAGAGGAAAACATAGGCAAAACACTCTGACATAAATCATAGCACGATTCTCTCTGACCCACCTCCCAGAGTAATGAAAATAAAAGCAAAATAAACAAATGGGACCTAATTAAAATTAAAAGCTTCTGCACAACAAAGGAAACTATAATCAAGGTGAAAAGACAGACTTCAGAATGGGAGAAAATAATAGCAAATGAAGCAACTGACAAAGAATTAATCTCAAAAATATACAAGCAGCTCATGCAGCTCAATTCCAGAAAAATAAACGACCCAATCAAAAAATGGGCCAAAGAACTAAATAGACATTTCTCCAAAGAAGACATACAAATGGCTAACAAACACATGAAAAGATGTCAACATCACTCATTATCAGAGAAATGCAAATCAAAACCACAATGAGGTACCATCTCACACCGGTCAGAATGGCTGCGATCCAAAAGTCTACAAACAATAAATGCTGGAGAGGGTGGGGAGAAAAAGGAACCCTCTTACACTGTTGGTGGGAATGCAAACTAGTACAGCCACTATGGAGAACAGTGTGGAGATTCCTTAAAAAGCTGGAAATAGAACTGCCATTTGACCCAGCAATCCCACTGCTCGGCATACACACTGAGGAAACCAGAATTGAAAGAGACACATGTACTCCAATGTTCATCGCAGCACTGTTTACAATAGCCAGGACATGGAAGCAACCTAGATGTCCATTGGCAGATGGATAAGAAAGCTGTGGTACATATACACAATGATATATTACTCAGCTATTAAAAAGAATGCATTGAAATCATTTCTCATGATGTGGATGAAACTGGAGCCTATTATACAGAGCGAAGTAAGTCAGAAAGAAGAACACCAATACAGCATACTAATGCATGTATATGGAATTCAGAAAGATGATAATGGGAAGAAGCTGAAGTTGAATGGTTCTATGAAGACCTACAAGACCTTTTAGAACTAACACCCAAAAAAGATCTCCTTTTCATTATAGGGGACTGTAATGCAAAAGTAGGAAGTCAAGAAACACCTGGAGTAACAGGCAAATTTGGCTTTGGAATACGGAATGAAGCAGGGCAAAGACTTGTAGAGTTTTGCCAAGAAAATGCACTGATCATAACAAACACCCTCTTCCAACAACACAAGAGAAGACTCTACACATGGACATCACCAGATGGTCAACACCGAAATCAGATTGATTGTATTCTTTGCAGCCAAAGATGGAGAAGCTCTATACAGTCAGCAAAAACAAGACCAGGAGCTGACTGTGGCTCAGATCATGAACTCTTTATTCCCAAATTCAGACTTAAATTGAAGAAAGTAGGGAAAACCACTAGACTATACAGGTATGACCTAAATCAAATCCCTTATGATTATACAATGGAAGTGAGAAACAGATTTAAGGGCCTAGATCTGATAGATAGAGTACCTGATGAACTATGGAATGAGGTTCATGACATTGTACAGGAGACAGGGATCAAGACCATCCCCGTGGAAAAGAAATGCAGAAGAGCAAAATGGCTGTCTGGGGAGGCCTTACAAATAGCTGTGAAAAGAAGAGAAGTGAAAAGCAAAGGAGCAAAGGAAAGATATAAGCATCTGAATGCAGAGTTCCAAAGAATAGCAAGAAGAGATAAGAAAGCCTTCTTCAGCGATCAATGCAAAGAAATAGAGGAAAACAACAGAATGGGAAAGACTAGAGATCTCTTCAAGAAAATTAGAGATACCAAGGGAACATTTCATGCAAAGATGGGCTCAATAAAGGACAGAAATGGTATGGACCTAACAGAAGCAGAAGATATTAAGAAGAGGTGGCAAGAATACACAGAAGAACTGTGCAAAAAAGATCTTCATGACCCAGATAATCACGATGGTGTGATCACTGACCTAGAGCCAGACATCCTGGAATGTGAAGTCAAGTGGGCCTTAGAAAGCATCACTACAAACAAAGCTAGTGGAGGTGATGGAATTCCAGTTGAGCTATTTCAAATCCTGAAATATGATGCTGTGAAAGTGCTACACTCAATATGCCAGCAAGTTTAGAAGACTCAGCAGTGGCCACAGGACTGGAAAAGGTCAGTTTTAATTCCAATCCCAAAGAAAGGCAATGCCAAAGAATACTCAAACTACCACACAATTGCACTCATCTCACACGCTAGTAAAGTAATGCTCAGAATTCCCCAAGCCAGGCTTCAGCAATATGTGAACTGTGAACTTCCTGATGTGCAAGCTGGTTTTAGAAAAGGCAGAGGAACCAGAGATCAAATTGCCAACACCCGCTGGATCATGGGAAAAGCAAGAGAGTTCCAGAAAAACATCTATTTCTGCTTTATTGACTATGCCAAAGCCTTTGACTGTGTGGATCACAAGAAACTGTGGAAAATTCTGAAAGAGATGGGCATACCAGACCACCTGATCTGCCTCTTGAGAAACCTGTATGCAGGTCAGGAAGCAACAGTTAGAACTGGACATGGAAAAACAGACTGGTTCCAAATAGGAAAAGGCTGTATATTGTCACCCTGGTTATTTAACTTACATGCAGAGTACATCATGAGAAACGCTGGACTGGAAGAAACACAAGCTGGAATCAAGATTGCCAGGAGAAATATCAATAACCTCAGATATGCAGATGACACCGTCCTTATGGCAGAAAGTGAAGAGGAACTAAAAAGCCTCTTGATGAAAGTGAAAGTGGAGAGTGAAAAACTTGGCTTAAAGCTCAACATTCAGAAAACGAAGATCATGGCATCTGGTCCCATCACTTCATGGGAAATAGATGGGGAAACATTGGAAACAGGGTCAGACTTTATTTTTGGGGGCTCCAAAATCACTGCAGATGGTGACTGCAGCCATGAAATTAAAAGACGCTTACTCCTTGGAAGGAAAGTTATGACCAACCTAGATAGCGTATTCAAAAGCAGAGACATTGCCAACAAAGTTTCGTCTAGTCAAGGCTATGGTTTTTCCTGTGGTCATGTATGGATGTGAGAGTTGGACTGTGAAGAAGGCTGAGTGCTGAAGAATTGATGCCTTTGAATTGTGGTGTTGGAGAAGACTCTTGAGAATCCCTTGGACTGCAAGGAGATCCAACCAGTCCATTCTGAAGGAGATCAGCCCTGGGATTTCTTTGGAAGGAATGATGCTAAAGCTGAAACTCCAGTACTTTGGCCACCTCATGCGAAGAGTTGACTCATTGGAAAAGACTCTGATGCTGGGAGGGATTGGGGGCAGGAGGAGAAGGGGACGACAGAGAATGAGATGGCTGGATGGCATCACTGACTTGATGGACGTGAGTCTGGGTGAGCTCTGGGAGTTGGTGATGGAGAGGGAGGCCTGGCATGCTGCGATTCATGCGGTCACAAAGAGTCAGACACGACTGAGCGACTGAACTGAACTGAACTGTACTATGACCCTATATACAAGACAGCAAAAGAGATACAGATGTAAAGAATAGACTTTTGGACTCTGTAAGGTGAGGGTGGGATGACTTGAGAAAATAACATTAAAACGTGTATATTATCGTATATGAAACAGATCACCAGTCCAGGTTTGATGCATGAGACAGGGTGCTCAGGGCTGGTGCACTGGGGTGACCCTGAGGGATGGGATGGGGAGGGATGTGGGAGGGGGATTCAGGATGGGGAACACATGTATACTCATGGCTGATTCATGTGAATGTATGGCAAAAATCACCACAATATTGTAAAGTAATTTAGCCTCCAATTAAATAAATTTTTTAAAAAGTTGTAGAAAAGCTACATATAGCATGATACATTTTTTATAAACTAAAAATCAAACCAGATAGAACAGTATATTGCTTAAAGATAAATCTATATAATAAAGTTATTTTTAAAAGATAGTAAGAAGCAGTGTTATTCATAATAGCCAAAAGGTGGAAACAAGGCAACTGTCTTTCAACTGATGCAGTGTATCTATACAATGAAATATTATTTGGTAATTTTAAAAAACAAAGTCCTGATACACGCAACAGCATGGATGAATTTTGAAAACATTATACTAAGTTGAAGAAGCCAGTCACAATGATTTCATTTATATGAAGTTCCAGAATAAATAAATCCATGATAGTAGAAAGTAGGTTGCTGGTTTCTTAAGGGCTAGGTGGAGGATACTTCGAGGGAATAAGAGAGTGACTACTGTTGAGTATAGAGCTTCTCATGGGATTAATGAAAATGTTCTAAGATTGATCGTAAGATTGTAATAGTTGTACAATTCTATGAGCATAGCAAAAGCCATAGAGTTGTATACTTTAAATGGGTGAATTCTATGGTGTTTGAATTATATCTCAATAAAGTTGATATAAAAAGTAGCAAGAGTATAGCACAGAGAACTCTGCTCAATGCTATGTGGCAGCCTGGATGGGAGAGGACTTTGGGGGGGAATGAAGGTATGTATATGTATGGCTAAGTCCCTTTGCAGTTCACCTGAAATTATTATATTACAGCATTATTAATCAGTTATACTCCAATAAAAAATAGTTTTACTGCAGTGTATTGATAATTTACATAACATAGAACTGACCTGTTTTTAGTGTATAATTCAATGAATGTGAGCATTTTTACAGAACTTTACAAACATTACAGCAATCTAATTTTAGAACGTTCAGTAACTCTAAAGATAAATTTCATGCAGACTTACAGTCTTTCTCCATCTCCAATCTCAAGCAACAGCTAATCTGTTTTCTGTCTCTACGTATTTGCTCTTGTGGGATATTCTACATAAATGGAATCATACATGTTCTTTTGTGACTGGCTTCTTTCACTTTTTGAGATTATCAGTATCGTACTTTTATCAGTACCTTATTCCTTTTTGGGCTTCCCTTGTGGCTCAGTTGGTAAAGAATCCACCTGCAATGCAGGAGACCTCAGTTCTATCCCTGGGTTGGGAAGATCCCTGGAGACGGGAAAGGCTACCCACTCCAGTATTCTGGCCTGGAGAATTCCGTGGACTATACAGTCCACAGGGTCACAAAGAGTCAGATGCGACTGAGCAACTTTCACGTCACTTCACTATTCCTTTTAATTGGCAAATAATATTCCATTGTATGGATATATAATATTCTGTTTATCCTTTCATCAGTTGATGGGAATTTTGGGTTGTTTCCACTTTTGGGTCATTATGAATAAGGCTGCCATTACATTTTTTAAAAACTATTAATTTTTGGCTGTGCTGTGTCTTTGTTACTGTTAGTTATCTCTGGTTGCAGAGCAGTGACTGCTCTCTAGATGTGGTGTGCAGGCTTGTCATTGTGGTGGCTTCTCTTGTGCACTCTAGGGCACGTGGGCTTCAGAAGTTGCAGCTTCTGGGCTCTAGAGCACGGGCTCACCAATTGTGGCCCATGGGCTTAGTTGCTTCACAGCATGTGGGATCTTTCCGGATCAGGGATCAAACCTGTGTCTCCTTCATTGGCAGGCAGATGCTTTACCACTGAGCCACCAGGGGAGCCCATGTGTTTCATTTTTAAAGACATTTCCATATTGTTTTCTAAACAAATTTGCTTTAAGGGGGAAAGTCAATTTGCATATCATATGGGTGATCTTGGCTTGTATTTATTTTTCTCTGGAATAAAAATCGCTCAGAAATTTCTTGATCCAAAACAAAAAAAAAGTAGCAAGAGAATAATAGGCATGAAATTTAGGAAAGTGATGCTTGTGGAGGAAGAGGGGATCTAAGAATTGGGTAGAGGAGGACCCCACATGTGTCCTTTATGTAGCTGAAAATATTCTAGTGGAGAAGTACACTCTCTGGGGGGATTTACAGGTATTTTTTATTTTAAAAAATTATAACATAACTTACATAGGTGTTACACATATTCTTTTGTAGATATCAAATAATCCATAATAAAAATTTAATACAAAATGCACAAAAATGCATATAGTAAGAGTAGACACAATTCCCTTTGCCCAGGTTTGAGGGCAGCTGCTGCTCTCTGTTTATTCTGTGTCCTTCCAGAGAATCTGTGTGTTTACAAACATGATTCCTGTGTACATAACCAGAAATGACTGCATGTTCTCACACTGCCTTACACATTGGTTCAGAGAGAAACTTGGAGAGCCTCCCCAGCCTGTACACAGAGTGGCCACAGTGTTACTGACTCAGAGGCTTTCAGTCCTCTTAGAGAAGAAGCGGTGGAGTGCTTCTGGAGTCGTACTGCCCTGGGTGAGCCTGTGCTGCCGCTCCATGCAGACCCGTGAAATAGAAAGGCCCCCTCACCTGAAAGGGCAGCCTGCCATCATCCTCTGTCCACTACCCTGTGTTGTTATTCCTCTCAGTACAACTTGTCTGCATGTGTATAGTTTACACTTCATCTCCCGACTAGACAGCAAGAACTCTGTCCCACTAGACACACAATAAATATTGATTGACGGCCAAACTAATAAACACGTGGATGAATGAATGAATGAATGAATGCCTGGTTTGAAATTCCAGCTCCATCTGTACTAAAAATCTCAGGTAACTTACTAAATCTCTTTGCTTCAGGTTCCTCATCGGTATAATAGTATAATAATAGCCATGAAGATGAAATAAATTTATGCCTTCAAAACACTTAGAACAGAGCCTGGCACTTGTAACATTCATTTTATGTTGGTTCTTACTATTAGAGTATCCCAATGTAGGGATGTACAATCATTATTTCTGAGACTATTTCCAAACAGGGTTGTACTGCAGAACTTTGTGCATCATATGACGTTTGGCCTCTGAAAGTGAAAGTGTTAGTGGCTTAGTTGTGTCCAACTCTTGCGACCCCATGGGCTGTAGCCCGCCAGGCTCCCCTGTCCATGGGATTCTCCAGGCCAGAATACTGGAGTGCGTTACCATTCCCTTCACCAGGGTGTCTTCCCGACCCAGGGATCGAACCCAGGTCTCCCGCATTACAGGCAGAGTCTTTACCATCTGAGCCACCAGGGAAGCCCATTTCGCCTCTAGGCAAGTCTTATGGTTGGATGAATTTCTAGAAGTGGGGGTTTCTGGGTCCAAGAGTGCCTGCATTTGTGATTCTGAGAGATGATGCGGACTTGATGAGATCAGTAATAATGAGCAAAACAGGACCACAGTGAAGGATGCTGCTCCTTCACTAGATGTGCTTATGTAGTCACTAGGCTTTGTGACTGGCTCTCAGGGATGTGGTGGCAACAATTCTTTCTGCCGATGGGAGGTCGGGCTCTGAGTCTGCAGAGTCCCTGCAGATCTGGAACAGAGTAGTGTGTCCCTAAGGATTATTGGCTAAATGCCAGACATATTTGTAACAGAAAAATGCAAAGCTAAAATGTTCCATTTTATGTCCAGTTGCTGGCAAGGGAAAAAATACTCTGTTAACTTATTTTTAAACTAAGAGCCAATTTTTGATTCACATTGTAGTGTTTGTTTTTTTGCAGGGAAAGAAGGTTTGTTTTATTTTTGGACCTTTTTGAGGGTATTCGGTGTAAAAAAAATTTTTAAACGTCCATATATCTTTTTAAAAAATGTGTGGTCAACTATTTGAACTTTCCCTATACAAATTAAATTTTTATATAATGATTAGGGTGGGGTGGGTCAAGAAATATTGTATTTCTTTAAAAAAAAAAAAAACTTTATTCGGGTTTTTTTTTTTTTTTGCCCTGTTGAGTCTAGTCAATAATCCACATTCTCCAGCCACTCAAATGTCAAAATGTTTCAAAAACATAAAAAAATAAAGAAATGAATAGAAGCGTCCTTGTTCTTTAAATTATTTCTGTGTTACCCTGAACTGTAAGTGAACTCTCCTTGCTTATAAAAGAAGCAGCTGTTCATGCAATTGAAACCATGGTTCATTACAAGCTGACCTCGGATTCAGGAGTAAAACTTCCTCTATTTTACTACGACTATTCAGACAGGGACTGGAGATAAACAATAATCAAAATCAGGATGGAACTTGACTGGGAAACCCTCTATGTTCTTTGGCAGAATTATAGCAGCTCTCGAATTGCCAGGAATGAGGCAATGTGAAATGACCCTCAAACATTCCCTTCTGAAATGCAGTGGGTCCAGGCTGCCAGCTCTGAGCAGACAAAGGCCGATTGTAACGACTTCTTAAGCATATACTTATAGAAACATTAATTATCACCAACCCTATTTTAAACATTTATAGAAAGTCAAGATGAAAGGGCCCTTTTATATCCATTTTTATAATTCCCCCTTGCAAGAAACTATGATTACAGTATTTTCGCTCTCTCTGTCTCTTGTTGGAGTTCTCACTTCTAGGTCTTATTCTTAAAAGACTAATTTTGGTTTGAAGCTTATGTGCTCATCAAGTTAGATATGAGAGGATGCAGGGAAATGAAATGTGTTAGTGGGTGTGATGAGGGAGGGGACTAGCTACAGTGTGGGAGGTAGGGACACCTGGGGTGCCGAAATGACCTGTTTTGGAAAGGTGGACGTTCAGTTCGCTAAGGTGCCAGTGGAAGCCAAATTGAGGTCAAATTAGCTCAGCAATTGGGTCTAAACTAGTGATTCTCAAACAGGAGTTCATCAGAATCTCAGGGAAGGGCTCCTTTCACAATGACCATCATCGGAGTCCCACCCCTCAGAGATGTTGGTTCAGTGTGTCCCAGCCGTGTGTCCTCCAAGACTCCTGGTAACTCGGATGCAAGTGGCTTGAGGTGATACTTTGAGAGGAAACTGACTTGAAGATTAATTATACCCAGCCTATCCCTCACCTCCAGCCATTATGTCTGCTCAACCTGCTTGAATCCAATTTACTGTCCCCCTCCCAGGTCCCCTCCATGGCACATGGCATTACATGCTATAGACTTGGCTTCAAAAATGGTGTGTGGCAGCTGTGTGCAAGGGTGTTCTTGGCTGAGGCTGTCCTTAAGAATGCTTTGACCTCTTAAAGTCAATCGTAATTCTTTATAGAGTCACGAAAAGAAAAGAGAGACAAAAGAGAGATCACAGGCCACACTGTCCACTAATTGGGAGCAGACATCCTTGGCATGCAGAAGGCTGACCCAGGCATGATGGGGTAGTGGAGAGATCTGAACTTGCCTGCAGAGCTGGCAGTGCAGTGAATGCAGTGTAGATGTGGGGACCAATACCAAGAGCCGGGCTGTTTGTTTGGAGGAATCATGGGGCTGTATGAATTCCACTGAGGCTACAGAATGAGACTTGGTTCTCCTCTGGTTTCCCAGTGCCCACTCTCTCCTCTCTCCCTCCTTCTGCACTCCCATCCCTAGGCCAAGAGAACATGCGTCTGTGACTACTTCACCTTCTCATCCTCTGCTCCGTGCATGAGAACATGAACTGGAAATCCCAAATGGGGTTTCAGGAGGCCAGGACTTTGCCTTCCATTGGGTCCAATTCCGTAGTGTCTTGAGAAAAAGCTGCTGGACCAGGGCTAGCGTTGACTGTGGCCCTTCTCTTCTAGCTTCCTGCTGGTGATATGGGTCTTCCATCAGATAGGAATCAGTGATTCATTCAGAACACTCTTTTCCAAGATGGCCAAAGCAAGTGGTTCCAATGTAGGACTGAGAGAGGGGACTGTTATTTATTAGGTGCCTACTGCATGCCAAGTGCTTTGTATCTTTATTGCATTTACTCCTCACTGTAACCCTGGGTGGCGTTATCTTGTGGCAAGTGGGAAATGGGCTGAGGATTCTCCAGCTTGTCCAAGATTGCACACAGAGGGCTAGAATGTGCGAGGCATAGAGAGGGCTTTTTGCTTTCTAGTTCTTGTTGCTTTAATGATTTGTCTAGTTCTGAAGCATTTACCGTAGCTGTACTTCATGTCACCTAGAAGGCAGTATGGACTTCCCTGGTGGTTCAGTGGTAAAGAATTCATTTCCCAGTGCAGGAGACATGGGTTCGATCCCTAGGTCAGGAAGAACCCCTGGAGAAAGAAATGACAACCCACTCTAGTATTCTTGCTTGGGAAATCCCATGGACAAGGGAACCTGGAGGGCTATACTGCATAGGGTCACAAAAATTAGACCTGACTGAGCAACTAAACAGCAGCAACAGGAGGCCGTATAGTAGAGAGGTTAGGGGCTCTGCAGACAGACTGCCGAGGGTTCTACCACTCATTAACTATGTTCTATCCTTCAACTCTCTTGGGATAACAAGAATAATGATAATATAATACTTCTTCGAGATTTGAAAATTAAAAAAGGTAAGAAGATGCTTAGCCCAGGGCCTGGTATAGTGTCAGTGCCTCAGCTAATGACTGATTGTTATCATTACCATCACCACCACCATCATCATCTTTGCAAGTTGCTTTATACATGTGTATGGGATATGAATGCATGATAGACAAACAGCCAAGTGGCGGCTGGGTGAATTCATGAAAGACGCTTGAATGAAAAAAGAGAGTAAAGTTGGATGGTGAGAGGGAGGGCTGGGTCATAGGATGACTAAGGTGAAGCTGAATCTTGGCCCTCAGTGACCTGCTGACCCATTTTGTGGCCTGAGGAACTCCCCACCCCCTAATGGCCCAGGCAGGTGATCCAGGGTAGAACAACTCTGGTGGCCATTAATTACTTCCCAGCTGTGCTGCTGTTGCTGGGTAGGTGGAGGTAGGGTGTTTCTGAGATGTTAAAGAGGTGGCATTTCCAACTG
This sequence comes from Bos grunniens, assembly GCF_055505025.1. Classification (NCBI taxonomy): domain Eukaryota; kingdom Metazoa; phylum Chordata; class Mammalia; order Artiodactyla; family Bovidae; genus Bos; species Bos grunniens. The sequence goes on from NC_141190.1 coordinate 14,928,194, forward strand.
CCCAGCTGGTCAGGTCCTTGATCAGTTTTGACGGTCCCAGCCCTGAGACTGGAATGTGCATCCCAGCCTGGGCACCCTGGTAGGAACTCTGGGACTGGATTGAGGAGAGAGGTCCTGAGGAGCTGATTAGACCAAGTCCAGAAGGTGGAGGTTCTTCCCAAGAGAAGGGTTGGGTAGGGTTGACCAAAGATACCCATGGTCGGTCCTCATTGTCCAGATGGTAAGTCAAAGGTTAGAAAAGGAAGTTATTTACCCGTGCGTGAACTCAGAGGTTGAGGGCACTTAGAAGGAAGGCCTTGCCTCCAGGGGGTGGGGAGGCATCCTAATACTTGCTTAGTGTACATCATGAGCTGTGATAACCATCAATGGAGTGATAACTATTTCTCTGTCCTCATCTTTCATATCTCCAGTATTTATTGTGAGCCCATGAGCCAGGTAAATTCTTGTTACGTCTATGGTTCTGTGGGGAAATACACATTTTCTATCCACATCCTGAAGATATTTATTGTCCAAGAATAATACCTATAGTAAGAATAAAACTACTACCGCTTACTTAATATCTGCTATGTATCAGGCATTTTATGATCTTTAGTTCACTGAGTTGTGGCCACAGCTGTCATGGAGTGGCTATTTGTCAGCCTGTTTTATGTATAAAGAAACTGAGATTCAGGGAGGTTAAGTAGCTTGCTCTCCATCAAGGACATAGAACTGTGGGTCAGTGCCAAGACCAAGGTTCTGAACCAGACTCTGTCTAACCGCAAAGTCCTTGGTGTTAATTACTGGCCAAAGTGGGGAGTATATTTGCCTGTGAAAGATCACCCACTAATTGAAAGTGGATTTGAAGCCACTCAGTCAGGCAGAGTGATCCGGGAAGGCTTATGGAGGGCCAGGATGAAGGAGGATTCTGCAGGCTGAGGGGAGGGGTCGGTGAGGAAGTGCAGGGACAAAGTGAACGTGAGGACAGTCACGGATGCTACCATCTCCCTTGATCTCCTCCATAGCCCGTGAGGCCCAAGCAACAGGGGTGACCCTTCCATTCTGAAATTGGAAGTTCAAGTCCAGCTACTAAGTGATAGAAATCGGTCCTCAGACTCCTGGACTCCTGCCATTCAATGAGCAGGGACCTATGGAAATTTCATGGGTAGAATATCTTGTATCACTAAAGGTGGAATTTTCATTATTTGTATAAGAGCAGCTTTCTTCACATTTTTTTGTGTCACAGACCCCTTTGGCAATCTGATAAAGTCTGTGGATCCCTTTGCCAAATAATTTAAAATTTTTTTAAATTATGGTAAATACATAAAATATATTGTCAGCCACTTCTAAGTGTATAGCACAAGAGCATTAAGTACATTGACTTTGGTGTACTACCATCCACAGAACTCTTTTTATCTGTAAAACTGAACCCATTAAACGCTAATTCCTCAGTCCCTCCTTCCCCCACCATTTTGCTTTCTGTCTCCATGAATTTGACTATTCTGTGTACCTCATATAAGTGGAAACATACAGTATTTGTCCTCTTGTGACTGGCTTATTTCACTTAGCATAATGTCCTCAGGGTTTATCCATGTTATAGTGTTTGTCAGAATTTCCTTCCTTTTTGAAGTTGTAAGTCTATACCACTTTTTGTTTATGTTTATCCATCAAGGACACACAAGTTGCTTCTGCCTTTGGACTATTGCAAATATGTGTCAAATAATATTTTAAGCATAAATTTATGTTTGTGTGTATATATATATGTATGATGGATATAATTGTGTGTCTATATATAAATTAGATGTAACATGATTATAAAACAGTTATATTGATATACAGTTATCTATATATATTTTAAAGACAAATTGTGTCATAGAAATATGTCATCTTCTTTACTAATGTGGTAAATAAGATCTAGGAGCATGGACTTCCCTGGAGGTCCAATGATTAAGACTGTGCTTCCACTGCAGGCGGTGTGAGTTTGTTTCCTGGTTGGGGAACTAAGATCCCACGTGCTGCAGGCCAAATGACTCTTAATTTTGAAACAGTGAGGAGTGTAAATGATATGTTGAGATGTGTGCAGTCATTAGAATATGATGTAAATGATTTCAGTGACAGAGTCCCATGTTCTGCCAACGTTCGTGTAGTTTGTGGTCTACATTGATCATTAAAGGAAATGCTAGATTTCAGTTAGAGATTCATGAAAGAAAGATGTAATTATTTCCCATAAAAGTCTGGGACCCCCTCTGGAATTCCCTCTGCAGGTCCTAGGAAATTATACCCTCCTGGGGGCTTGATGAGAGTTCTGCTTTGGAACTGGAAGAAAAGTCTTTTAACCATTCTGGCCTAAAGTGACAGCTCCAACTTCTAACTTTTTGGTGTCAGTGAACTTTTCCTGCCTTGATGCATCTTTGTGAATTTGGACAGGTTATGTAGCTGTTTTGAGTTTCAATTTCTCCAATACGTATGCTACAGAGGTAGCAGCGTCCTATGACTCCTGAGGTTCCTTTAAAAGATAGATAAAACTGGGTGAGCATTTTGGCCCAGATTTATCTAAATCTCAAAATCTCCTTCTCCATCCATGATGGATGACAGGATAACAGGCTTGTTACATCCATGTTTTCCAGAACCTTATTTTCTTCCTGCTGTCTTGGGTAAACAACACAACTAAGCCAGACCCTGACTTGTCCTAGCATCCTAGCCTTTTGGGAGCCAAGATTGGCATCTGTTTTTACAGACTCTAAGTTGTCTAAAACTTTTACAAACCAAGGGTGGTCTGGGATCCTATCAGGGGTCATAAAAGATGATAGCCAGCAAAGATAGGAGCTCAGAAGGGATCATCTTAAACAATTAGCTGGAAAAAGGAAGCCGCAAAGGGAAGTTTATATGCAGGTGTCCAGGCATCCTGGCAATGTGCCTTTAGATGGCCAGGTCCCCAGCCGGGGAAGACAGATGGCGATTCACTGCATCTGCTGCTTGTTGGATAGGCCTGCTCATTTTCTGCTTTAATACTGAGCATCTCCTACTGTAATCCTTGAAATGGGATAATGCTAGCTAGTTCCTAAGACTGCGGACAGATTGAGATCATGTGTATGAAAGCTGCTGCCCAGGTTGAGCTGGAGCTGATCCACAGCTGGGAAGGGAGCAGGGCCCCGCCCCCCCTCACGCTAAGGCTTGTTTGTATGAGTTGATGTGCACAGCAGTTTAGTTCTTGGTTGACAGAGGAGGGTGGAGGGTCTTCTCCATTGCTGTATTTTATCTTTGCCTCTGCGGTGCCTGGGAAGAAAGGAAGAAAGGAGGAAGTGACCACTGTTTCTGGCCCCCTGTCTTGGATACTGGTCCTCAGCAGTGGGGAAGGAGCTGTGTTTATAGACTTTTGGAGACTGTGCCCAAGCACTGTTGGTTCAGAGCCTAAGGGACAGAATGTTACCTGATCAGGGAGAGAGGGCCCATCTCCCCCATACTCTTCCCTTTCACCCAGACTGCGGGGCAGCACAGCAGACCCATGTGGGCCACCAGCAGAGTCCCTGTAAGGGCAGTGGCTTGGTGGGGATAGGGCACAGTGCCTCACAGAGGCAGGAGACCATGAGCAGACTGCTTGCTGTGCCCATCGAGAATTCTGGAAAACAAGTGTTAGGAGAGAAGGGAGATGTCAAACAAGGTCAGATTTGATGAGCTGATGGGGCTGGAAGCTAGCAAGGGTCAACTCTTTACCACGTTTGCACTACTTCTATTTTGAGCCTGGGTCATAATAAGTCAGACCTCGTCCTCATAAAAAACTGAGAAATTCCTTTTTTTATGAGTCTGGGACACAGTAAACTATCACACACATAATTGCTTACTAGTAATGCTGTGGTTGTTAACATATTGCTCTCCCATTAACTATGTAGCAGAAAGGTTAACAGGTCGACCAGCTACTTGCCAAAGAGCTGTGATTCAATCAGGTTTCTCTGCTCATGCTCTTTATTCTAAGATAACTGTTCCCTTTTATCAAAAGTAACTTTGGTAAAAAAAAAAAAAAAATCTTCAGTAAATGAAACAGAACTACCTACCATCTGCCCCAGCAGTTCCACTCCTAGGCATAGCCCCAGAAGAATCAAAGGCAGACGATCAAACAAAAATGTGTACATTAATGTTCATAGCATCCCTGTTCACAGTAGCCAGAACACATAAATACTTCCAAATATCCACAAAATGACTGGATAAACAAAATGTGGGATACACATACAGTGGAATATTATTCAGTCATAAAAATGAATGCAGTTCTGAAATGTGCCACAACATGGATGAACCAGAAGCACATGATGGTAAATTAAAGAAGTCGGTTGCAAAAGAACACACACGATATGATTCCAAATATACGTTATGTCCAGAATAGGCAAATCCACAGAGACAAAAAGCAGATTCATGGATGTCAGTGGCTGGGAGGTGGGGGAAATAGAAGTGACTGTTCTTGGGGACAGGATTTGTTTGAGAGATGATAAAAAATATTTTAGAATTAGATAGCTGTGATGATTGTATAGCAGCTTCCCAGGTGGCTCAGTGGTAAAGGATCTGCCTGCCAATGCAGGAGACACAGGAGTTTGATCCCTGCATTGGGAAGATCTCTTGGAGGAGGAAATGGCAACTCACTCCAGTGTTCTTGCCTGGGAAATCCCATGGACAGAGGAGCCTGATGGGCTACAGTCCATGGGATCACAAAAAGTTGGACACCACTGAGCATGCATACATGATGATTGTACAATATTGTGTGCGTATGAAATGCCATGGGATTATGTGCTTTAAAATACCTGTGGCAGATTCATTTCGATGTTTGGCAAAACCAATACAGTATTGTAAAGTTTAAAAATAAAATAAAATTTAAAAATAAAAAAAATATATATATACTATCCTACAAAAAAAATAAAAATAAAGTGGTGAATTTTGTATTATGTTTATTTTATCCAAATTAGCATAAAAAGAAAACAGCAAGGAACAAATTTTTAAATAGAAAACAACACATTTCAGGTGCATTCTTTTTCAGCAACCTATTTCCTCAAGTTTTAGTACAATAATATTTTTCCCATCTTGAAACACTTTAGGCAGCCTCACCTCAGCAGAACCCATTTGAGAATAGGAGGGCAAGCGGCTCTAAGAACCTCTTTCTGTGCCTGTGAGAGGAAGGCCTGAAGGGGGAGCCTGTGAGCTTATTCCATCCAGGTATTAAAACTTAGGACAGGCCTGCATCATGGTGACTCCCTGAGCTGACAAGGATAACCCCACTCTAGGTCTCTGCAATACAATTTTAGCCCTCACGCTTTGCTTTCTGCCTTATTATATAGCAAACTGTGTGTCTTTGATTCATTTCTGAGAACTTCAAAGATTTTAAAGGAGTTTCAGGAATAGACTCAATTTAGTGGCTCAGATGGTAAAGAGTCTGTGTGTAATGCAGGAAATTTGGGTTCGATCCCTGGGTCAGGAAGATCCCCCAGAGAAGGGAATGGCTATCCACTCCAGTATTCTTGCCTGGAGTATCCCCATGGACAGAGGAGCCTGGGCGGGCTACAGTGTGGGGTCGCAAAGAGTCAGACTCCACTGAGCAACTAACACTCTCACTCTACATAAGCACACACACACGCATATCCTCCAATGTCCCTGGTTAGAACACAATTCTGAAGCTAAGACCAAGTGCTGAAAGACAAGAGTTTAGCCTAACAGCCACAACAGTTCCAATATGGAGTTTGTCAACTGTAGGGCAACATGGTCTTAACACAGGACTCTTCTGAGAGTCAAGTACAGTTATGTGTGGAAAAGCCTTTTATGAATGATGAGATACTGTACATATGCCAGCTACTAATTATTGTGTTGGCAGCAAGAAGTCCCCATGCTAGCTCACTGCTAATAGTAATAGGTAATGCATACTACACATATGGGCCATCCACAAGGCTAGCATTTCACGCACTGTCTGTGTACAGACAGAAGGTAATTTTAGTGCCAGTTAACAGTGAAGAAACTGACAGAGAGAGATGGTAAAGGTAAATAACTTATCCACGGTCTCAGAGCCAGTTCATGATGGTGTCAGGATGTGACCACAGCAGGCTGGCTCAGTCTTCACACAGCCTTCTGGGTATATCTCATTCTTCATAAGATGGCAAGGAAGAAGTCAAGCAGAACTGAAGGATGTGTAATCAGCACTTTAAAGAATAGGTATCATTTCATCCAAGGATACTGATCATCACTGGGACCAGCTCAAAGATTGTTGTTAGCATCCCCTTCCAGACTCCACGTTCAATGACACTGATTTCAGTAGTTTAAAATCAACCATGGTGGGAGTAGTTACACCATGGAAATGAGCAAATGCTCTGAACCGGGCATTTTCTTTCCTTTTGAGAGCCTGTTAAATACTGGGTTGGCCAAAAGGTCCGTTCAGGTTTTCCATACCACGTTATGGAAAATCCTGAACAAACTTTTTGGCCAACCCAATATTTGCCAGTGTACCATTGGCTATAACAGTTCCTATTGGCAGAAAGAATTAGTAATAACATCTGATAATGATAATAAAAGAACATGGGGTGCATATATCTTTTTGAGTGTGTCTTTCTGTTTTCTTTGGAAGTGGAGTTGCTGGATTATATGCTAGTTCTATTATGTTTTTGATTTTTTGAGGAACCTCCAGACTGCTTTCCACAGTGGTTGCATGAATTTACCATCCCACCAGCTGTGCACAAGCGTTGTCTTTTCTCTCTGCATTCTTACCAACACTTGTTATTGCTAGTCTTTTTGTTGACAGCCGTTCTGACAGGTATGAGGTGGTATCTCATTGTGGCTTTAATTTGCATTTCCCTGATGATTAGTGATGTTGAGCATCTTTTCATGTACCTGTTGGCCATCTGTATGTCTTCTTTGGAAAAAAGTCTATTCAGATCTCCTTCCCATTTTTTTTTTTTTTTTTTTGGTGGTTCAGTCGTTCAATCATGTCTGACTTTTTGCAACCCCATGGACTGTAGCACTCCAGGCTGCCCTGTCCTTCACCATCTCCTGGAGCTTGCTCCAACTTGTGTCCATTGAGTGGGTGATGCCATCCAATCACCTCATCCTCTGTCGTTCCCTTCTCCTCCTGCTGTCAGTCTTTCCCAGCATCAGGGTCTTTTCCAATGAGTTGACACTTCCTGTTTTTTAGTTGGATTTTTTTTTTTTGCTATTAAGTTTATGAGTTCTTTTATACATTTTGGATATTAAACCCTTGTCCTATATATGATTTGCAAACATTTTCTCCCATTCAGTAGGTTGCTTTTCATTTTGTTGGTCGTTTCCTTTGCTGTGCAGAAGCTTTTTAGTTTGATATATTCCCGCTTGTGTATTTTTGCTTTTGTTGCTTAAATTCTATGAGTAATGCCATTTCACAGATGTGAAACTGAGGCTCACATTTCACAATTAACACTGAACACTGAGTAACACTGCCCTTGGAGTATCAGAATGGGAGGTAAGGAGGGGCTGGGTGGAGCAGGCTGGATGCCACCTGCTGACTTGGAAGAGAAAAGGGGAGAAGGGTGAGGCAGTTTGGGTGCCTACTGCCAAGAGTAAGTGACCCCAGAAAGGCCAGGCTCTGTGGTGGTGCTGAGCTCTGGGTCATCCTTTCTGGGAGATCTTTCCTCACTGCTCCACTGTGTGCCCCCTTTTCCTGTGCTAGCCTGGATTAAGTTGCCCTCATCCTCCCACCTTCCAAACCCCGCATTCCTGCAGCCCCAGTAGGTTACGTGTCTCTTTAATATTGAGTTAGCCAAAAAGTCCATTGGGGTTTTTCTGTAGGATGGTGTGGAAAACCTGAGTGAACTTTTTGGCCAGCCCAGTACACACACCACCTCGCACTAGGATTGTCTGTCTGGGTTTCTATGTGCCTTTTAAAGACCAGCAGTCTGATAAACCCTATAGTCCCAGCACCCAGCACTCCTGACTAGAGCTCAGTAATGGCAGTTCCTCCAGGCTAAAGACTCCATTGATGATCAGGAAGAGAGTCAGCATCAGATCTTTCACCGCAAGAAGTTTCACAGGTGCAAGCGCTTATTGAGAAGAGCGAGGGGAGCGTCATGGCCTTTCCTTACTAATATCCAGCATGGAAGCTCATGCTTCTGCTCCATACAGAGAAAGCTGTTACAAAGTTGAGGTCTCTCAACAGGTTTCTTGCTGTACGGGAACCATCCCTCAAAACCATGTGTTTTCACACATCACAAAGTCCAGAGGGACTGCCTGTTGCCTGGATGGACTGTGATTTTTCTAACCCTGGCAGAATCATGTAGGTTGTTTCCATTTTTACTCTTTCAAGCACTGCTGCCAAGGTCATTTCTGGACCTGCCACCTTGCAGTCTTGTGCAAGTGCATTCCCAGAGGGGAACTGCAGGGTCAAAAGCATTCCCATAAAGGTTGCATCTTAAAAACTCAAATATTAGAAACTGCTCATGCTAATGACAGTTACCTCAGAGGCAAATACCTCGAGTACCTTTCCCATGACGTGTTATTTATCTGTTCTGACTCAACATCAGGGTTCACAACTCTTGGAAGCCAGTTTTCTCTGAGATTGACATTGCAGTAAACAGCAGGAATGCCCAGGAGAATGTGTCAAGAGAAAGGGACGACAGAGTCACGGGCAGCAAGAAAAACAACAGCGAAGAAACTAAAATAGAAAAGACGGCTTGTAACCGAAAGTATGATAAAATCAAAGAAAGAAGGAAGAAAAAGCTAGTCTCTACCTGCAAAAGGATCTTAAAAAAGACTTCCTTTGAAAAAAAACCACAGTGCTAATAAATAGCAAGACTTTGGTAGGAAAAGCAAGTGGAAAGAGATCCTCACAATTCATCTTGTTAATTTGTAGATGAAGAAACAAGGGTAGAGGGATAAACTGACTTGCTCGAGGACATGTGGCTTTAGTTAGTAGCATTGCAAGTACCAGAGCCCTTGCTTCTTAGTCATGCTGCATCATGGCTTTTATGTTTCCTTCCATTTTTCTCCACTTATCCCTTTGTAATTACTTTACTTAGGCAATATGGATAATTCATTCAGAGCTGGAACATCATTTTCTCATTTCACTGAGTTTAAATAGAGATGACAGGGCCTATTCTTAATGTTTAACAATCAAAACCAATTATGACTCTTTCTTTCCCTCATGCAAAAAACACACTGCCCTTTTCAGAAGGCAGTGTTTTCATTCTATGGCATAAACAGGCCAATGAGAACAATAACATAGCAAGAAAACCTCCAAAGAAGGTAAATATGAAATATAATCAAGTAAGCCCAGTTAGTCAGGGTTGGGGAAATAATGCCATGGATACAAGATAAAGAATGAAAACAGCTCCAAGGACACTGAACTCATGGGTGTGAGTCAGGGCATACTCATGTGTGTTCAGCCCAGTGATGTGACCAGCACCAACAAGCTCAGTTTCCTTCTAACATGTGGAGGGGACCAGAAAGCCCCTAGGTACTTCCCTGGTGTAGAACTAAATCCCCTAAACTGCCCAAGTGATGCTTGACTAGACTAGGGAGACTTCCCACTTTGCCCTGTAACAGGATAACTGAGTCAAGAGCCACCCTTAAACATTAAGTTCAATTAATTACACACCTACTGACCCACCTATCCTTCCCTCCATCCATCCCTCTATTCTTCCATCTAACAATCCATATATGTTGAACTCACACCAAATTGGAGCTCAATTTGTGAATTTTGAAATAGCTTTCTGATTGGAAATAAGAGCCAGGTCTTGACTTCTAGTTCCACAGTATCCCTGGGTGTTTGTTCCTTGTTTATACAAAAAAGTGAAAGAGTTAGTCATGTCTGACTCTTTGTGACCCCATGGACTATAGCCCCACCAGGCTCCTCTGTCCATGGGATTCTCCAGGCAAGAATGCTTGAGTGGGTTGCCATTCCCTTCTTCAGGGGATCTTCCCAACCCAGGGATCAAACCAGGGTCTCCTACATTGTAGGAAGATTCTTTACCATCTGAGCCACCAGGGAAGCAGAGAGACAGCCAGTTTTCTGAGGTTTTTGTCTATCAATGTGATTCATATGGATGTGGTTGCTCTTCTTTTCGTCATCCTAAATAGTAGAGCTAGAGAACTGAAGCCAGACAAATAATTAAATGTAAAAAGGAATCCTGTTTTTCTTAGACTCCATCTTGAGGAAGCCATTCATTTGGAAATCCTCGGAAAAATATTGGCAGTAAACCCTTCAAAGAGACAGAAAGAATTCCAGTGCACCCAGGGAAGACAGTCTTTGTTTATGAAAGAAATCCTTTTGGAGGTATTTCCTTTCACACGTATAGATGCTACCAGCTTAATTCAGCATTAGAGGTTTTTGACACCAGTGCCATTGCAAAACTGCATCCTCAAGACATCTAGGGGGCTCTGGCCATGGCACTGTCCTTGTCCCTTTCCTTGGCAAAATGCTGTGTTTCAGGTTTTAAGGGACTGAGAACCCAAACAGAGCCATTGCCTAAGATCCTTGGATAAGTTCATAAAATGTGACTGTCTGAACTTAAAGAGAGGAAAGTCTTAAAGTGAAAGTGTTAGGGTTAGCCTGTCAGGCTCCTCTGTGCATGGGATTTCCCAGGCAAGGATACTAGAGTGGGTAGCCATTCCCTTCTCCAGGGTATCTCCCTGACCCAGGGATCAAACCCGGGTCTCCAGCATTGCAGGAAGATTCTTTACCATTTGAGCCACCAGGGAAGCCCCAAAGGAAACTGATGCAAAATGGCTAAGCCACACCACCTCCTCGAGTGTGAGCTCTGTAAGAATGGAGACTGTATTGACCATATTTGTTGTTTTATCTCTCAGTTCAGTTCAGTTCAGTCGCTCAGTCGTGTCCGACTCTTTTCGACCCCATGAATCGCAGCACGCCAGGCCTCCCTGTCCATCACCAACTCCCGGAGTTCACTCAGACTCACGTCCATCGAGTCAGTGATGCCATCCAGCCATCTCATCCTCTGTCGTCCCCTTCTCCTCCTGCCCCCAATCCCTCCCAGCATCAGATTCTTTTCCAGTGAGTCAACTCTTTGCATGTCTGGCAATATGATATTCAGTGCTCAATAAATGGGTTTAATTAATAAAATCATTGTTACAGTCTTCCCAGGAAATGCTGTAGCACTTAAACTACTAAACAATAAAAAGTACATTAGATTAGAAGTAAGAAAGCCCAAGACTGATTTTTGGCATTTCTAGCTTACTCCTTGGAAGGAAAATTATGACCAACTTAGATAGCATATTCAAAAGCAGAGACATTACTTTGCCAACAAAGGTCCATCTAGTCAAGGCTATGGTTTTTCCAGTGGTCATGTATGGATGTGAGAGTTGGACTGTGAAGAAGGCTGAGTGCTGAAGAATTGATGTTTTTGAACTGTGGTGTTGGAGAAGACTCTTGAGAGTCCCTTGGACTGCAAGGAGATCCAACCAGTCCATTCTGAAGGAGATCAGCCCTGGGATTTCTTTGGAAGGAATGATGCTGAAGCTGAAACTCCAGTACTTTGGCCACCTCATGCGAAGAGTTGACTCATTGGAACAGACCCTGATGCTGGGAGGGATTGGGGGCAGGAGGAGAAGGGGACGACAGAGGATGAGATGGCTGGATGGCATCACTGACTCGATGGACGTGAGTCTGAGTGATCTCCAGGAGCTGGTGATGGACAGGGAGGCCTGGTGTGCTGCGATTCATGGGGTTGCAAAGAGTCGGACACGACTGAGCGACTGAACTGAACTGAACTGAGTAACTATCTGTGAGCATCAGTTTCCATATCTTTAAATGGGTTCAGTAGCATCTAGCTCACAACACTACTGGTAGAGTTAAATGGAACAGCATATTTAAAAGGCTTGAGCACAATACCTGATACAGTAAAGTGTGCTTAATAAATATGGAGTCTGTTAAATAAAATTGGAGGACTGCATACATCTTAGCAAGATGACTACAGTGACTCTAAAAAGGAAGCACCAATTTACAATGTAACCAATGAAAGAGAAGCCAAAATCATGAAATTTCCAGTCTGTCCTAAGGAAGTGTTATAATGACAGAAACATTTGGTGATAAATACAAAGAATATTTTAAAAAGGGAATCAATTGATAAAGTTTTGCCAGTGTTTCTTTGACAGTTTTCGATGCTAACTTTGTTTTCATATGAACAAAACTGCTTTCCTGAGTTGTCTAGTGCCAGCTAACTAAAACTTGCTTTCAAAGTTCTTGCTAAGAAAAAATTATGCAAAATTTGGAAATAAGGCAAAGAAGTTATTGCATATTTTTGTTTCAATGTCATACTAGAAAATTATCTAAAATACTCACTTAAGGATTAGCTGAGGCTCTAGGAAATTATCATTTTGTTTGGCTTACTATTTATTATCTGTTATAGGCTAAATGTTTGTGTGCCCCCAAATTTATATGCTGAAACCCTAATTACTGCTTAAAGTCCAGAGTCTATAACTTCGGCTGTTAACTTGTAGAAATTCAATGTGTCGTTTTCCCACTAGGCATATCAGTGGTTTCTGTTTGTAGAAATGAGAGCCCTAAAGATTACAGTTTTATCAACTGGCAGGGCATTAATCATTTTTATCTAATGTGATCTGAGCCTCAGTTTTCCTGCTCTGTAAAATGGCATTAATGTTTCTCCTGTGCAATTAAATATAATGCATATAGCACTTATAAGGCACTGCCTAACACATAGCAAACTTAATTAAATGATTCTATGATTATTTAGATCAGAGATTCACAGCTGTGTCTTGTTGGGTGTGTGTAGTGTTTAAAAGTATTGGTGGCCAATAGGTAAAATTCAGGACATTGCATTTAATATGTACATTGATTTTGACTTCTCTTAAAAAATCAAAAGGTCTGACAGTACAAGGCTTAAATGCCTACATGGCAACCAACAGCTCAAAGTGGGTGGCATCTTGTCTTTGGGATGGGCAGGTATTGTCCCACTTGCCATGGCCACACCCAGGTCTCTTTGTTCCTTTCCATTCCCTGCCTGGCCCTTGAGGCTTCAGTCTGTGGTTTAGAGCATCATCTCCTTACTCCTCAATTGCACAGGAGGTCTTCACAGAGCATTGCTTCTTTTCCTCTGTTCACCAGCCCTGCAGGAAGGGCATGGCGTGCTCAGGCTCAGTGCATAGATAGTACGTCTTCCTGAGGTTCTCTGAGATCGTCATGTCCTGCTAGAGACTCTCCACGGCTAGTAGCACAGGCTGAGCGCCAGACTAGCTGATAATGATAGTCAGCAGTCATGTAGAACTCCCACTTATGTCAGCCACTTGATGTGAGTTATCTTGTAGAATCTTCTGGACCGTCTGAAGTCAGCATCACCAGTCCACAGTCTAAAATTTTAGAGCTCTTAAAACCAGAATAATTCTTGTGGTAAAATCTAACTTGAACCAAAATGAAGGTATATACAGCCTTTATTTCCCCCGCCTAATGAAAATACCTCATTTTGCTGCAGAAATACTAATGTGTTTGGTTAGTAGGTACTGCCCTAGACCCCACCGGAGGGATGATATTCACCCCATCCTAACTTTCTAAGGTCTGAATACCTGGCTCAAAGGGTTTCAGATAAGGTGTGGAGGACTTGTGTTATTCCCGTATTAAAGACAAAGAAATGGAATCCTTGAGAAGTTAAGAAAAAAATCTATGTAAGTGCTTAATTGTCATGATACTCATCAGATAGTGTTTCCTTGGTGACCTGAAACAGGTCACTTTTGTGGACTTCAGTGACTCCATTTGTATTGGGTTGGCCAAAAAGTTCATGTGGGTTTTTCCATAAGATGGTACAGAAAACCCCGAATGGATTTTTTGGCCAACCCAACAAAATGAAGGCTGGCACTGCTAGCTCTATGCCCACACTTAATAGAGTTTAGGTCTGCTGTCCTGTAATGCAGGTGGTGGTGTCATTATCCCCATTTTGCTGATGGAAGGTACTGAAGTTCAGAGAGCTTAAATACCTTGCCCAAGGTCACCTAGCCGGTGCCTGGAGAGCTGGCTGGTGAACCAGGTCTGTCTGACTTTGGCATCACACACCCTTTCATGGAGTTCAGGCGTCCTCTGAGCTGTAAAAAAAAAAGTCCCTCTCTTGTATCCCTATCAGATTTCTTCACTAAAAAAATCATGCCCAGCCCATTTTATCTCTCGTTCCCCACATTCCAGCAGTCATCGGCTTGACGGAGAGGCCAGGAAAGCTTTGAAAATGGTGTTTACTGTTCCCTACCTCCCCCACCCCAGGGGAGACTTCCAGCCATGCCGAAATGTCCACTTTCAGATGATTGCAGGCACTTCCTAGGATCTCATTTTCTAGAACCAGTGATCTGTCTCTCCCTCTTCCTGCTGTAAACATTTCTGCAAGTAGGTGCAACTTTTCTCTAGGGACCTTCAGCCCCAATAAGTCTGAGCTCAACAGGCTCAATTCTCCAGCTCCTGTTAATGAGATCCGTCCCTCCTCCTTCCTTCCATCTCTCCTGTATGATTACTGCTCCTCTCACTTAGGGGACACAGGACAAATCACAGGAGCTCCTGGGCTGGGCCGTGCCCGGGGACCTTGGCCTCACTGAACAGGGCTGGGCGGCCTGTGATCTTCCAGCCAGTCCAACTGACCAGGGAAGGTGTGGCTGTTTTCCATAATGTCATGTTTTTCAATATCTGGGTGATAAATACAGTGGCTTGTGAAGTCTGCTGTCGTTAATCGTGGGCTCTGGTAGATTCACTCTCTACCAGAAAAGAGATGCTACATGGAGACAGAAAGCACCAGGGTTTGCTATCTCCCTCATGTTCATTACCCTTCTGGCTTTGGGCAAGACACTTGACTTTACTGAAACTGTTTTATTATCTGGAAAATGGAAATGAAATTATCTAGTTCTGCCTATCCCCAAAGGACTACAGAGAACCATAGTGTGAATAGTCATGGATGTGACATCCTGTGCTAACATCACATACAGTCCTCATGTAAACCTGAGAATAGTGGGTGAGGTATAGCCAAGGATGAGGAGAGAAGGTCACAGGAGGTCAGATCTACAAAGAGGTGAGATGGAAAGTTCAGTAGACTGAACTCCAACAGACCTGGAGAGATGATCCTGAGCTTCTACACATGAATCCAACATATATTCCTTTCCCCCGCTTCAAAATGATGGCAAGTAATTGGATTTTATGAATGATTGGGAATTTTGTTTTGGCATGTCTTTTGAAGCATCTATATCCCTTAAGATCTTGGGTAGTGGAAGAAATGCAACAGGAGTGAAAATTGAGAGAAACAACATGTAGCAGAAACAAACCTGCACCAACTCTCAGTAGTGAAATTAGACCATAAAATTTATTTATTATATAAATTATAAATTCAAAAATATTTGCAGGGAATCAGTTCAGTTCAGTTCAGTCCCTCAGTCATGTCCGAGTCTTTGCGACCTCATGAACCACAGCACGCCAGGCCTCCCTGTCCATCACCAACTCCCAGAGCCCACCCAAACCCATGCCCATTGAGTCGGTGATGCCATCCAACCATCTCATCCTCTATTGTCCCCTTCTCCTCCTGTGCTCAATCTTTCCCAGCAGCAGGGTCTTTTCAAATGAGTCAGCTCTTTGCATCAGGTGGCCAAAGTATTGGAGTTTCAGCTTCAACATCAGTCCTTCCAATGAACATTCAGGACTGATTCCCTTTAGGATGGACTGGTTGGATCTCCTTGCAGTCCAAGGGACTCTCAAGAGTCTTCTCCAACACCACAGTTCAAAAGTATCAATTCTTCCATGCTCAGCTTTCTTTATAGTCCAACTCTCATATCCATACATGACCACTGGAAAAACCATAACCTCGACTAGATGGACCTTTGTTGACAAAGTAATGTCTCTGCTTTTTAATATGCTATCTAGGTTGGTCATAGCTTTTCTTCCAAGGAGTAAATGTCTTTTAATTTCATGGCTGCAGTCACCATCTGCAGTGATTTTGGAGCCCAGAAAAATAAAGTCAGCCACTCTTTCCACTGTTTCCCCGTCTATTTGCCATGAAGTGATGGGACTGGATGCCTTGATCTTAGTTTTTTGAATGTTGAGCTTCAAGCCAACTTTTTCACTCTCCTCTTTCACTTTCATCAAGAGGCTCTTTAGTTCCTCTTCACTTTCTGCCATAAGGGTGGTGTCATCTGCATATCTGAGGTTATTGATATTTCTCCCGGCAATCTTGATTCCTGCTTGTGCTCCTCCAGCCCAGCATTTCTCATGATGTACTCTGCATATAAGTTAAATAAGCAGGGTGACAATATACAGCCTTGATGTATTCCTTTTCCTATTTGGAACCAGTCTGTTGTTCCATGTCCAGTTCTAACTGTTGCTTCCTGATCTGTATACAGGTTTCTCAAGAGGCAGGTCAGGTGGGTCTGGTATTCCCATCTCTTTCAGAATTTTTCAGTATCTTGTGATCCACACAGTCAAAGGCTTTGATATATAAAGCAGAAATAGATGTTTTTCTGGAACTCTCTTGCTTTTTCGATGATCTAGCAGATGTTGGCAATTTGATCTCTGGTTCCTCTGCCTTTTCTAAAACCAGCTTGAACATCTGGAAGTTCACGGTTCATGTATTGCTGAAGCCTGGCTTGGAGAATTTTAAGCATCACTTTACTAGCATGTGAGATGAGTGCAATTGTGCCATAGTTTGAGCATTCTTTGGCATTGCCTTTCTTTGGGATTGGAATGAAAATTGACCTTTTCCAGTCCTGTGGCCACTGCTGAGTTTTCCAAATTTGCTGAGAATGATAAACCCTAAAAAAAATCTAGCAGGTAAAAAAAAAAAAAGCCAAATAGAACTTCCAAAACAGAACCTATAGGAACTGAAATTAAACACACCACAGTTTCATAAATGGCTTCTCTGGTGGCTCAGACATAAAGAATCTTTGCGCAATGCAGGAGACATGGGTTCAATCCTTGGGTCAGGAAGTTCCCTGGGAGAAGGGAATGGCAACCCACTCTAGTATTCTTGCCTGGAGAATTCTATGGACAGAGGAGCCTGGCAGGCTACAGTTCATGGGATTGCAAAGAGTCAGACACGACTGAAGTGACTTAGCATGCACGCACACTAGCTGGGAAAAGATTAGAGGCAAGGCCTCCCATGGAAACGAACAGTAGGCTAGGTGTAACTGGAGTTGTGGGAGGTGGGGGAAAGGAAATATACAAGACCTCTGGAAGCTAGACCTCTCCCTTGACAACAATAGTAGCACCAGCATCAGGGCCAGATTGTCAGGAGCAGAAGCTTGTACTTCTTTGGGAAAAATAGAAAAGGGATGGGAGAGGGAGACATCACCAGCTCTTACCTAGTTGTTCAGAAGTAGGCGATGTCTGTCTGTCATAAATTCCAACTATGATCCAAAACAAGAAAGTGTAATTAGCAAACTCAGGAAGTATTCTTGAACATCAGCACTAATTAAACAAAGGTCATTTGTGTTTTCCAACTGCATAGTCTTAAAATTGAAGCCAGGAATCCAGGTTCATGAAATCTTTTTAGGAGGTGAGACCTCTTAGCAAAGCAAAAGGGTGTAAGAAATGAATGGAAATATACATCAGAGTCCAGAATCCGAAAACTTGGCACTCAGAAGAAACCACAGAATTATAGTGGGGCAATCCCTTTATTCAAAGGAGAGGGAACTAAGCCTTAGAGAGTGGCAGCCACGGAGCACACAGTTAACCTCCTAACCTCTACTTTGAAACAAAAGGAATACCACACACCAAAGCAGTCTCCCTTGGCTCAGCTTTCCAGAAGGAAACGTTACTGTGGGTGGGATTGTGAACCGGGATTGTGAACCCCGGGTCATCTGGTGAACGGTTGGCCAAATCAGCACACACAAGCTGGTGGAGCACAGGGAGGAGAGCTGGTCAGAAAAGGTTGGTGGAGATGAGCTTTGAAGCATACCCTACCGCGGCCCCCTGGCAGGTTGTGCCAGGACTGAAGACACTTAAGTGAAGAAGGAAAAGGTGCTTTAGGCCAGGAAACGACATAAGCAAAGGGCCAGAGGTGCGGCTATATGTAGACTGACTTGGTTGATTGATTTACTCAAAAAGCATTTGCTGGGACCTGGTCATGTGTTGAGCTCAGCACAGGCCAACTGGACATGGTCCCTGTTGTCATGGACTTTATGGTCCAGTGGGCTGGGGAGGGAGGGAGAAAGATGAGACAGCCAGCAGGAGTTTGAATGTCAACTGTGGAAGGATTTTTGATACATTCCTGGGGAAAAGAAAGAAACCAGAAAACAAACAACTTCCTAGTTGCCATTATTACTGTTACTGCCAGAATGCCTACCTCTCAGGGTTCTGGTTATTCCAAGCTGTTCCTTCAGGAAGCAGACCAAGCTAAGAACAGTGGGTGTTCCCAGACTGGGGATTTTAGGGGCTTCTGTCTTCTTCCTTGTACTTTTGTATATCTTTCAAACTTTCTCCCTTAAATATGCGCTACTTTGAAAATCAGGAAAATTAAAACAATAAACCCTTTACTTTTTATAAAGTATTTAAATGACTGATATTAACCATAGGTATCAAATATATAGATATGGAAAAAACCCATAATATATTACTGAGTGGAGAAAAAGAGCAAGCAGGTGGCCACAGGGCAAAATATATACATTGATTTCATTATTGTTAAAAAAAAAACTATGTATGTTTGTATTATACATGCATATAATACATATAAATATTATAAATATATATATATACACATACATACATACAAAGTTCTGGAAGAACCTACACAAAATTCCAATGGTGGGGGCAGAGAGTCTTGCTTTCACATTCTTCTGTGATATTTGAATATTTACAGGAAGAATGCTTTAACTCTTGCAATTTTAAAGTCCCAAAATAGATAGCTATAACGTCTCATTTATTGAGGGGCTTCCCTGATGGCTTAGCAGTAAAGAATCTGCTAAGAATCCAGGAGACACTGGAGATGCTGGTTTGATCCCTGGGTCGGGAAGATCCCCCAGAGGAGGATGGCAAGCCACTCCAGTATTCTTACCTGGAAAATCCCATGGACAGGGAAGCCTGGCGGGCTACAGTGCATAAGGTTGCCAAGAGTCAGACACAGCTGAGCACACACATCATTTTCTGGGGTTTTTTTTGCTCTAGATATTGTGCTAGCATATTCCTTCTCACTCCTGGTGGCTTCTACTCTGTCCTACTCTCTGGGCACCATGGAACAACTCACTCAAATCTGTGCCCACCCCTGTCTGAAGACAGATCCTTCAGATGGAATGTATCTTGGGCTCCTTGAATCTTCCCTCTCAGACACTCCTCCAGGGGAGATCGGGCTTTGTGGAGCAGGAAGCTTGCTGGAATTATTTTTCTGCTTCCTCTGTGGAGCTCCTTTGCCTGAGGAGGTGTTTGCAGTGGGGATGGTGACAGGGCAGTGAGCCCAGAAGGTCAGTGGAATGAGGATGGGGCCATCTCTGGCTAATCCTGCCCTAAGAGGAGGGGAGGGAGGGAGAAGGAGGGCTAGGGAGGTGTCCCCACCTCCCCACTTGGCACCCACCTGTGGCTGACAGCCTTTCTTCCTTTCACCCTGCCCAGCCCAGGAAGGAGGTTGAAATAATTAGCACCTAAGTGGAAACTCTTTTACAAGGGAGTGTGAACTTCTCCATGATCTGCATTTTAAACCTTCTGTCACTAATTGCGGAACGCAAGCTTTGTCTTCTCTGAAAGGAAAAAAGGCAGTGGAAATCAGGTGAAGAGGGCAGGGGGTCCTTTTTGGGTAGGGCCCCCAAACATTCTCCCTCCAAGCTTGGTGTAGATGAGAAACCCCCGAGTTGGGGGAGGGTGACAGGGAACAGTTGGTTCCCCCCCATCCCCAAACGTTCTGGAAATGAGCTTTTCAGTAGCCCAGGCCAGGGTCTGCTGCCCGTCTGTGACCTGGGGCCCAGCCATCTCCTTCCTAAAGTGGGTGAGGCCAGATGAACTGTGTGTAGAAGAAGTTGGGGGCGTAGAAATAGGTCTGAGAAGGATTAAAGTGGTAGAGGACTCTAGAGGAGAGTGATTCAGCATGAGCTGGGAGAATTTTTCAAGGGTTGATTAATTTGGTGAATGGGTAGACCATTTAAAAAGTTCAGGAGAGAAAAGTAAGTTTCCCTCTTACCCCTAGCCCCCAGGTGGCTCTCTCTCTTTATATATCTGTATGTGTGGTGGCGCCAGTGGTAAAGAATCTGCTTGCCGATGCAAGAGACACAGGAGACATGGGTTCGTTCCTTGAGTCAGGAAGATACCCTGGAGTAGGAAATGGTAACTCATTCCACGATTCTTGCCTGGAAAATTCCATGGACAGAGGACCCTGGCGGGCTGCAGTTCCTGTGATCAGAAAGAGTCAGACATGACTGAGCACGCACACACTTATGTGTATTTACATATAATGATTCTCCATGAAACATACTCTTGTTCATCTTTATTTTTTCATGAAGCAGTACTTTTCGGGCCTACTACTTGCTGTGAGACCTGTTAATGTCATTAATTTCCTTAATGCTCAACTTCCTTCTTTGTAAAATGGGGGATAAGAAGATTACTGACCCCATGGGGCTGTTGTGAGGAATAAATGTGTTAATTCACGTAAAGTCATTAGAGCAGTGCCAGCACACAGCGAGCCCTGTCGAGTATTAGCTGTTATTATCATCTGGGGCATTGAGAACAAAGACCTTTAGCCTGTGATCACCCCCAAGAACTTGAATCTTTGTCTTTTAAGGTATGTAATGAGCGTGGGGGCAGGGGGGGCGGAGATCGCGATAAAGAGATGATTCAATGTTACACAAAAAGAATAGTGATTGGTTCTGGCATTCTGATTCTGGAAACTGAAAATTAACATGAAGAGAAGACAACAACGACAAAAGCTTCTATTCATTACCTGTCTACCGTGTGTCGGATGCTCTCCTGGCCCTGACACACCTTATTTCAGACCTGCAGCAGAGCTTTGAGGGTTGGGTATTATTATTCCCAACGCACAGAGTGGGACACTGAGACTTTGGTTAATTTATAACGAGAAAACAAAGTCATGTAAACTTAGCCTTTTGAGTGTCCTGTTTACACCGACCACATAGTAAGGTAGTTGTCGTGTGTTCGTGGGCAGGTCAGCGCCGGTGGTTTTATTCGATTCTACCCTGTGCTCTCTGCTTGGCTCCTGTGGTGTGGTCTGTGCTTAAACCAAATAAGTAAGTAGGTGGGTTCCTGACCTCGAGCCTCATTAGCACCTCACTTATTGATACTCTATGCAATGTGATTGAAGGCCTTCCTTGAAGCTGATTGCTTCCAGGGTAAAACATCATCCTGTTTCTTTCCTGAAACATGCCTGGGAAACTGCATTTGATTCTTCTTTCCATCTGTCCCAGAGGTGTAAGAAATTAAACACCTAAAGCGGTGCATTTTCAAGAATGGCTGGCTTCGAGTGACAGCTTGCTGATGTAATAGCTGATAGTCGTAAGGGTTACAAAACTAGAAAGCCCAGGCCAACACAGGAAGGGCAGGATGCCTAGGATTTTCGCACGGGTTCATCCTATTGGTGAATTCAAAACATAAGAATGGAGATCAGTTCACAGGAAAGGAGGAAACAAGATGTCAGGGAGGGGCCAGCCCATAAAAAGGGAGGGAACAGACCTAGGCGACGTCCTGGAAGATGGTTCACCCCATAATACTCAGCCAATGAGGAACTGAGGGAAGGACTTTTGTGCTAGGGATAACTTACTCTGTGTACTGCCTCTGGGTATGCCTGCCCACCAGACATCCGATTGTGCAAGACTGTCATTAAAGCCTCACTTCCCACTGCACCGCGTGTCTCCAAGTCCATTCTTTGAGTTTGGGCTGGTGAGTGTGTTTCTCACAGAGGCATCACCTGAGTGTTGCCCTCCACCTGCTGTGCCTTTGACCAGACTTTGTGCCATCAGTTAGCTTCCTGTGGCACAGCCCTGGTCACGTGTCTTTCAGGCTGAAAGCAGCAGATGACTGGTCTTGATAGGGTTGTACAGAAAGCCCAGACTGACAAAAGTCAAGAGAATGTCAGTCCCGTGGGGTAAAGAGTGGCAACTCTTGGAGGCATTTTATGCCAACCTTCTGGGTTCTCTGCATTCTAGTTGGTTGGAGTTGCAGAAACCTAAAACCATGATGGGTGATCACAGTCGATACCATGTTTCAGACTCTACTGGGAGCCAAGAATAGTGAGGGAGGAGTTGGCAGAAAGCAGCACCAGTGAATGTCTGATGACATTTAAATCGTGTGGGTTTTGTCTCTTTCTTCGAGTGCAGTGGTCGCCTCCTTCTCCACTCCAGCATGGAGCCCAGGCACCCACGGGAGGGCTGGCAGGAGTTTTGGGCACTGGCAGAGGAGGGAGGTGGCCCCCTGTGTTGTCCTGGCTTTGCAGGCTGTGTTGAGAACTCTTCCCCTTGAAGAGCTGGCTCAGGAAGAACATAAATAACAATGACTATCCTAAGCAAATACATAACTGAGAATTCCACTGATGGAGTTTCTGCTGAAAATAAATCACGATAAAGATTGTTCAGTGAGCTGAAGTGATGCCATTGTAAGTGCTGCCCAGTCACCCTGGGTCTTCTTTCTCTGAGCTGCCTGTTCACCTCTTGCTCCTGTTTTTCTACTGACCTACCCTTACAGATCTTGCTCATTGAAGTGAACTCTTTGTAAAATAGGAAACTAACCTTGTATCAGTGGTCACAGGTTGCAAACAATGTTCTCCAGTGTTATCGATCTTATTTTGTTTGTGGCATTTATTTTTGCCATACAGAAATGGTACATTTTTACGTAGTCTGATGCATTAGTCATTTCTTTTAAATTTGGGGTTCCCTGGTCTGCTTGAAAAGTTTTTCTCTACTCTTTTTTTTTTTCCTCTACTCTTAAATTACATATTTTGTATGCTTTTTGGAGATATTCTATGGTTTCATTTTTAAAATATAAATCTTTGACCCTTCTAGCACATTTTTGGTGTTAATAATTAAGGTAGGGGTCTAACTTCATGATTTTTTTGGTCCCTCCAAATCATTTATTGAATTCTCTCTTTCCTCACTAAATTGAAGTGCCACTTTTATCATAATCTAAACGTCCATGTGTATTTCAATCTATTTTTGGTCCTCTCCTATTCTGTTGCCCTGTTTTTTTATCCACTATAAACCTTTAATTATTGTTGATTCATGATGCATTTTAATATTTAGTGGTTGTGCTAAGTCATTATTTTTCTTTGGATTTTTCCCCAACTATTTTCACATGTTTATTTTTCCAGATAGATTTTAATATCATTTTATAGCCCTCCTTCCTTGGTGGCTCAGCTGATTAAAAATCCACCTGCAATGCAGGAGACCTGGGTTCGATCCCTGGGTTGGGAAGATCCCCTGGAGAAGGGAACAGCTACCTGCTTCAGTATTCTGGCCTGGTGAATTCCATGGACTGTATAGTCCATGGGGTCACAAAGAGTTGAACATGACTGAGTGACTTTCACTTCACTTCACTTCCATCTTCTTGGTATTTTATTTGTAAATGCATGGAGTATACACATTACGTTAGGGAAAATGGCATCCAAAAGAAGCCCATGTCTTCCCATTCAGTTTTCTTTTAGGAACCTCTTTAGAACTTGACACTTTTTTTCTTATGGATCCTATATTCGCTTGGTTAAATTTTATTGCTACGAATGTTTTCTATCGTTACAGTAAATGAAATACGCACTCCTCCTGTTTTCTGAGTGGCTGTGTGACTTTAGGTCATCACTCACCCTCTCTGGGCCTCAGTTCTCTTGCCCATAGAGAAGGGAGCATGTCTCTAAGGCTCTGCATCTCAAACTAGCCAAGGAGTTTATGGAGTAGTCAAGGACTTTGTGCAGGATGCTGGTATTTTCAGGGGCAGCTTTGCCCTCATTGCATTTTCATGAGAAAACCCAGGGTCAGCTCAGTTTCTCTGGTCCCAGCTGTGCAAACAAATGCCTAGGTCAACCCTAATTGGAGCCTCTGTGAGCCTCCTGCCCCCTCCAGGGATTCACCAAGACTCAATTGCACCTCACTCCTCTCGGCCAGCAGGCTGGGCACCCCACAGAACGGGCAGCAGCTTTATCCCACACCAATCTCTCTTTACTGGGCATCTGCCATGTGCCAGGCACTGTGCTAGCCTCTGGACGGGGCCCCTAGCTATTTATCCGATGGGGGCACAACCGCTTTGAATAATTCACACCTCCAAGTGTTGCGAAAAGAGTGACCCCTTCCATGGCCTGAAAGTGGACTCTTACCTCACATTGGGAAATGAATTGTCCGAGGAGACACATGTGCTGACAAAGCAAGAGAATTCGTTGGGAAGCCCCCAGCCCCCGGCAGTGAGCAGGAGGGTAAGGGAACCCAAGAGAACTGCTCTACCACATAGCTTGAAGTCTCGGATTTTATGATGATGAGATTCGTTTTGGGGTTGTCTCTGGCCAATCATTCTGAAGGAGGAAACAGACAGAGCTGGACTCCATCTTAGGCCAGGCTGCGAACATTAGGCTACACGCATGGTCACCCTCCCAGTGGACTCTGAACTTTGTGCCTGGTGTCTATAGAAATGGCATACCAATGGGAAACCAGGCCCCCGCGGATAAAAGAGCCTCAGAACTTGTACTTGGATTCTCCGTTGCCTAAAAGAATATGCTAATTATCTCTGTAACAGAACAAAGTCATAAATTCCATTATGTTTATCGGGCTCTGACCACAGTCCTATTGATAAATGCCCACTGTTTATCTAGTCTTGTGGCACATGAATCACGGGTTAACTTTGATCGTATCTCTCTTTCACCTTGTCCAGACTAGTTTCAAGGAGTTTGGGGAGGTGGGTTTGAGCAAGTACGCTTAGGGTATACAAGGTTTTCACAAAAACTGGTCAGGGTCCTTGGCTAAGAGGAGACTCTGCCTTGGGCCCGCCGGTGTAATAAACTGCCCTCCACTATCTGCATTGTCCTTCTGAGTGAGTTTGTTTCCTGGAACACGTGGCTACAACAATTCTGTTTTTAAAATTTATTGATTTTTCACTGAAGGATGATCGCTTTATAGTATTGGTTTGATTTCTGCCATACATCAACATGAATTTGCCATAGGCGTATATATGTGGCCAATCGTGTTGACTCAGGGTCCTTCCCAGTGGCGCATGCATTGCTCAGCCAAGATGCATTCCAGCAAGGAGGATTCTGGGAGGTGGTAGGACACGTGATGTCTCCTTTTGACCTTTCTTGAATTCTTTCAGTTGGTAGTGCCTTGTTGAGTCCGTGTTCCTTACCAAGACCTCCTGTCGCAAAATAACTCATGCAAGTGGTTACTACTGTGCCCTGCCAGGGTGGGCGGTTTTAGTCAGTGTTCCCCCTAAGCAAGTATAGCTTGCATCTCCCGGCTGATTCTGAGTTGGTTTGGGCTTCCTTGTACCCTGTGGGACTAGATAAGGGCCTTTCCTCCAGGATGTGAAGACAACCCAGCTGGCAGGTGTGGTAATGGTGGGAGAGGATGCTCCGAGAGAGAGCATTTCCTAGAGAGACTGAGAATTGCCGGGCTGGCCAGCCCGGGGGAAGCCAGCTCAGCCTCCCACCCTGCGGTGTGTCTCTTCCACACTTTCCAGCTGCCTCGCACCCCACTGTGCTGGGTGACAGGCTCACACTCCTTGCTAATTCCAGGAGGGACCCATGTGGCACATTTACCATTTAACCTAATTGTTGCTTTAATTGAAAGTCAGCAGATAAGCACAGGTTTCTTTCCCATGCAAAAGAGGTTTGAACTACAAGAAACAAGCCCAGGGCATAAAAAAACAAATGCCAGCTTTAGTCTGACTTGGAGGAAGGAGGGCTTTGTGCCTCTGGTTCTTGCATCATAATGTATTTGAGTTAATTTGACTGGTAGGGGGGCTTAGTTAGCCAAACACTTTAATAGGATTGAAGTGAGATTGAGGTGGGCGACTTTCAGGCCCTGCCTGGATAAGAATGCATGGGCTTAAGCCCTCTTTTCTTTAAGGAAACAGCCCCCACACTGGTGCAGGCCAAAATAATTAAGTAATTAGCAAAGGCATTTGTCAAAATGCCCAGTGGGGCTGACGAAAATGACAGCTTTGAGAAGGATGAAGAGCTTGCAAATGGCATTTTCTCCAAGCTTGGGGCTGGGGTCAGGCCTGGAGCCTGTGAGGAATACGCCTGCCTGGGACTCCAGGGTCCCAGCTCAACCTTTGGGGTTCAAGTTCACTTCCCTGTGGCAAAAGCCAAGCTCCTATTTCTAAGGAGGCTTTCTTGAAACATCAAAGGGCTCTTAATACGCAGCAAGCAAGTGAAAAATAAGGGAGTCATTTTCCTTTTCAAAGGATTGAGACTGTTAAACAGCCAAGTCCGTGGTAGAAAAAGCATTTGTGGTTTATTGAAATTAAAAGACTGGAGAAATAGCTGGAGGTTATAAGCCAGTCACCACTGTTGGCAGTGAACTGATCCTGTACCTACTGTGTGCAGGACAAATCCCTGGGTTTTCTTAGGGCCATAAGGATATCTATCCTTAGGTGTATCATATTTGCTGTTGTAAGGATACTCATGTGCCTTCTCTGATGACTCAGTGGTGAAGAATCCCCCTGCAATGCAGGAGACATGGGTTTGATTCCTGGGTTGGGAAGATCCCCTGGAGTAGGAAATGGCAACCCACTTCAGGATTCTTGCCTGGAAGATTCCATGGACAGAGAAGCCTGGCGGGCTACAGTCCATAGGGTTGCAAAGAATCGGACACAACTGAAGCAACTTAGCATGTATGCACAAGTGAACACATAAGTGCATTCACAGTTACAACCACTTAGGAGCCCCTTCGATGTGCCAGGCACATGATACCTCATTCAACAGTCACAGCAACCCTATGATGCTGGCATCCATTTTCCTCCTTTAATGGATGGGGAAGGGAGGCTCACTGAAGTTGGGTGACTTACAGCTGAGAAGCAATAGAAAGGAAAGGTTAGGAGCAATGGAGTCACAGGGATGTGGTTTTGATCTCGGGTGGCCTCAACCTGCAGCGGCTCGAAGCAGGATTTCAGTTCTGGCTAGAGACTGAAGTCAGGCCATGGCAGTAAGAGCGCTGAATCTTAACCACTAGATCAGTGGCCAATGACAAGGCTCCTATCCCTTTAGTTTTGCAGAAATGAATTCCCACAAAAACAGAGAGTAGTGAAACAAGTCAAGTGTTTATTAGGAAGAAAAAGAATACGTGTGGATAGATACATGGGCAGACTCATACATGGGCAGAGAGAGTCGTGGCTCATGGTAGTTTAAATCACTTATACAGGGCATTTCTTCTGGGTTTCCTTTGGTCAGTCATCTTGCTTTGCCTGGTTCTGAGTTCGTATTTATATATCTCAGGATCCTCTGATGTACGCGCGCCCACCTCTTAGCCAAGATGGATTCTAGTGAAGACACCTGTGGCTAACCTGGCATCACTCCCTTTTTGACCTCCAAGGAGCCTTTCTGTGCACTCATAGTTGGGAAGGTCTCCTTGACCTCAGGAATGAGGAATATGTGATCTCTATCTTTAGCTGGGCAGGGTTCAGCCTCTCCTATTATTCTCCTGATAAGAAGGCTGAGCTCTGAAGAATTGATGCTTTTGAACTGTGGTGTTGGAGAAGACTCTTGAGAGTCCCTTGGACTGCAAGGAGATCCAACCAGTCCATTCTGAAGGACATCAGCTCTCGGTGTTCTTTGGAAGGAATGATGCTAAAGCTGAAACTCCAGTACTTTGGCCACCTCATGTGAAGAGTTGACTCATTGGAAAAGACTGTGATGCTGGGAAAGATTGAAGGCAGGAAGAGAAGGGGACGACAGAGGATGAGATGGTTGGATGGCATCCCCAACTCAATGGACATGAGTTTGAGCAAGCTCTGGGAGATGGTGAAGGACAGGGAAGCCTGCATGCTACAGTCCATGGGGTCGCCAAGAGTTGGACATGACTGAGCAACTGAACAAGAATAATCTTTATCTTGGAATATCTGTCCATAGGGGACACACTCCAGCTACTCTGCCCAGGGCCCATCTATCTCCTGCCTCAGTTTGACAGCAGATTCAAATGAAACAAGAACAGAGAAGCGATCTTTCAGTTTAGAAGCTAGGAGCTGGTGGTGGCAGGGGAAAGGTGTTTCACTGCAGTGACATGGTTAGTCAGACATGGTGAAAAGAGAGTATGGAAGAGTGAGTCTTCCAAAACCAGCCAAAGGAAGAAACATCACCATTGTTGCAGCTGGGGAAGTCGCTCAAGCTAGGGGGAGACGCTACAAGAGAAGGAGAGTTTAAAGATGCTAGGAAGTGAGGGAATATTTGAGAAAGACAGGTTCTTCTGGAGGAGG
Source organism: Bos grunniens (assembly GCF_055505025.1). NCBI lineage: Eukaryota > Metazoa > Chordata > Mammalia > Artiodactyla > Bovidae > Bos > Bos grunniens. The sequence goes on from NC_141190.1 coordinate 14,956,470, forward strand.
TGGCCCAGAGAGTGCCAAGAAGCTTAAAGAGAGGGTAGGCTTGTGGAGGTGGGAATGGAGTGGTAGGGAGAAGAGGGATGACTGTCCCTGAGAAGGGGAGAAAATGAAGGAGAGGTTGGATAAACTTATTGTGGCATTTAAGGTTAGAAAGAAGGGAGTGGATTCAGAGGGGCTTTGGGGGGCAGGGGAGGAGAGTGGAGAGGACTTAGGTGGAGAGGAAGTAGCTGATGTGGGTGCTGTCTATGGTGGAAGTCAAATTAGGCCAAGAACCAATGGGATTGGTGAGAATGGTGATGGGTAGAAGGTTGCAGTCTGAGACAGGAGCTCAAGATCTTGGAGGCAGAGCATTTCCATGAATATAAATGGTGTCAGGGCTGAGGGTTGGAGGTGTCTTGAATGGGAGAGAGATTGAAAGGAGAGGGACTTCCCTGGCGGTCCGGTGACTAAGACTCCATGCTCCCAATGTGAGGTTGGGTGGGGGTGGGTTTAATCTCTGGTCAAGGGGAATTAGATCCCACATGCTGCTACTAAGACTCAGCGCAGCCAAATATATAAATAAATATTGGGCTTCCCTGGTGGCTCAGCTGGTAAAGAATCTGCCTGCAATGAGGGAAACCTGGGTTTGATCCCTGGGTTAGGAGGATCCCCTGGAGAAGGAAATGGCAACCCGCTCCAGTATTCTGGTCTGAATTCCATGGACTGGATAGTCCATGGAGGTTGCAAAGAGTCGGACACGGCTGAGTGCTTCCACTTTCGTTGGGTTGGCCAAAAATGTTTGTTTGGGTTTTTCCGTAACATCTTACTGAAAGCCCCGAATGAACTTTTGGCCAACCCAATAAATAAAAGATCTTAGAGGGCCAAAAGTCAGGGGGTCATAGGTCTCTCCATGAGTACTAAATGAATGACGATAGGCAAGAGTGTGTCAGGCGCCAAAGTCCTCCAGGAACAGTGCCAAGGAGGGTTAGAAGAGATGGTGACAGAGACGAGGTGAGAACTGGACAAGCGGTCATGAGGGCTTCTGGTGGGAAGAGTTGTGGCAGTGGTAGTGCCTGATGGACAAAGAGTAAACATTTGCCTCCTCTTTTTTAGAGGTGGTGAGAAATACTGAGGCTTTTGGGGTCAAGACAAACTTGGCTTCTAATCCTGGCTTTTAGCTTTCTAGTTGTGTGACCTTGGAGACATCACCCCAGATATTTCTGAGTATTCGAGCTCATCTCTGAAATGGAGGTGCCACTCCTGCTGGTGAGGTGTGAATGAGGATTACCTTATGTTATGACTGTAGAGAATATGGAACTGTACGTGGCATACAGCCAGGGCTCAGTACATGGCAGCAGCAGGAATGTTGGAGCCAGAGGAGCCCTTTAGTCATCTTGGCCAACACACGAGGAAAAGGAAGGCCAGAAAGGCCAGAGATTAGGGACAATGATGGAGTTCCCATGAGATCCAGGACTCTGGTGGAAGTCTCATGGGGGAGGGCATGCAGAACCAGAGGGATTCTGGATTCTGCTAGATCCCCAGCTAGCCGCCAGCTTGGGGTACAGGCTAGGTTGTGTGTGTGTGTGTGTTAGAGGCAGCAGGGCAGCTCTTTCCAAGGTGAGGAGTGCACAGGGGGATGTAAAGCTTGCCTTCTAAGTGTCTGTGACAGTATCTCCTAATCAGCCAAGTAAGCATGTTGCCTGTAAGAGAAGAAGGATCCTCATCCATTTGCTCTTGATCTAAGCTCTGGGCATTGGCCCCCTTCTTTGGTTGAAGGGATATTCCAGGTTTGTTTATACCTCTGGTCTCTAAGCTTAGACCTGTTATGGCAGCAAGTTCTTTGTGTGGAGATTGTTTTGCGTGTGGCAGTGCTCACCTTTGCACGTCCAGTGTCTGATGGGAGCGGGTGCTCTGCAAATACCAACTGAATCGATGAATGCACAACTTCTTCTTTGTCTTTGGTGATGACACAGCTCTCTGTCCATCTCTGCAGCTGGCTGACTGTGCAGAGATGAAGGACCCAGGTTCAGGAGTTTGACCAATGAGGGTTTAGATCCCATCTTGATCATGTACAACCGGTGACCTTCTCCAAACCAGTTCACTTCCTGGACCCTTGACTTCCTCATCTATAAAGTGAAAACAATATACTTCTTTCACCTCTTCTGGTGATTCATTTGGTGATACATGGCTGTGACCTTAGCATCGTGTCCGCCCGGCCCTCTCAATAACACTGGTTGTTTTTTTAATTGTCATCAGAGCATTGGGTGTGGCAGACACACACGCACATTTATCTTCATTTGTTAAAAAAGCTGAATGCCATGTGCCTGGCTAGCTCAATCGGTAGAGCATGAGACTCTTAAAAAGCTGAATGCCTCTCTTGTCCCACATTCTAGAAGTGCTATGAGGGACTGGAGATATATCCCTGTTTCTCTCCTCCAGACCCCACTTCACGGCCACTGGGTTTAGCACTTCCATGAGAGAAGAGCCAAGCCAAAGGTCCTCAGATACCATGATTACAACCTTGAGGCACCTTCATCCTCAGGTGGGTTTGCCCCAACGCGGCGGCCAGGCAAAAGCTTGCCGCTAATAGTCCCGGCCTTTTTGGGGTGCTCACCGCCAGCAGGAGAAACATTCTGCATGGAAATTACTTTAATTTGCAGTTGACAAAAGGCAAATTGTTGGCATTTTTTTGCTTGGAGCCTGGAATGTAACCTTGCATGGCTGCCCTAAACATTCCAGGTGACGGCTTCCATTAGACCGGCCCAGATTTCTAGCTTAAAGGAGGGGGAGTAAGCACTTAAGTAATTTTACAGGGGGCAAAACCCCCCATCTGATTGCATTCCCCTAACTTCCATCCCTTGGAATTCCCTCCCACTCTTGGCAGCATACAAAGCGGAGTCAGCGTGACTTCCGACCACGTGCGTGTCTTTCTTCGCGAAACCTTCAGTTGTGTATGTCCACCGTCCACAGGCTTGTCCTTATTAGCTGAGGGGAGACTCCCTCCCATGATCTATCTGTGTGGTTTGTGTGTCAGGTCATGAGAGCAGGGCCTTCTCTGCTTTATTTCTTTGCACAATACCTGGGAGGCAGTAAGGTCTCAGTCAGTACGTATTTGATGAAGGAGTGAATGAATGAATGGGTGGCTTCTAGTTTTTCCCAAGACCAGAGCATCTTTGTCTGTCTAACCATAGACTTCCATAGCATTCCAGAGGAAGGGCATCCTTTAGATGCGGTGCTGGTTGCCTTCCACTTAAAATATGTCCCAGGGATGCCTGTCTCGGGTGGGGTTCCTGGAATGCAGGCTGAATGGAATGCCTTGTAGACCCAGGAGGAAACCGAGGCCGCTGCTGCCATCTTGTGGACAGAATTTGAAACATAAGTGAAGTGGCGGCAAAGTGGCCCTTATGCCCTTCCATTTCTCCCAAAGAAATCTTGGCTAACTCTATGATGGAATAATCTCCTTTGCAATGCAGTATTTCCAGATCTATGCTTAACCTACTTATAGTCTCTGTTGAAATCATCATAATTATAGCAACAGTAATAAATCACATTTATTGAGTTCTAGGCTCTGTGCTAAGTGGGGGGGTGGGGAGGCCTTCTGATGCCTGTGCTGCTATTACCATCTCTACTGTAGAGAAAGGAAATTGAGACTGCACACCTTGTACCTGGCTAGTAAGTGGGAAGAGAGAACCAAGATTTGACCTCAGCTTGACAGTCTCTGGGCCCAACTCTTGGTTGTTATACCAAACTCTTTCCTACTTTCTTTTTAAAGTTCTTCCTCCCTTTCCAACCCTCTGTTTTGACAATACATCAGCACCTGCCATCATATCAGGTCTTAATGATTTATTTATATGTTTGGTTCCCCAGCAAGAAGACAGTGAGCCCCGTGGGAGTTGGTCAGAGCTGTTGAGAAAGGGATTTTATGTATCTCTGAGCAGCAGCTATGCACTGGGACTGCGCTAGATTAAGAGAATAAAAGATCTGTTAAACTAGGGCAAAGACCTTCCTTGCCTGCCAGGGGGTTGCTAAGCCACAGGAAAGACCTGGAGTATGCTCCTGGGATATAGTTTGTAATGGAGATGACAAAGGTAGTGAGTTGGGGTTGGGGGGAGATTAGTCATTTAACCAGTTCTTGTGTGTGTGTATTAGTCGCTCAGTCATGTCTGACTCTTTGCAACCCCATGGACTGTAGCCCTCCAGGCTTCTCCACCCAGTTCTTTACAACCTGTTTTTATATGAGCTGGCCCCTGCCCCAGCCTTCTCATTTAAGTCTTTGCAGTATTTCTGGGACGAATAGATAGAAAGGCAGGTCTCAGCTCCTGTTGGGGTTGGCAGATTTCTCAGCTGTAAGTACCAGTGCCCTGTGAAGTGACACCCATTCGTGCTAAAGACATACATACAGGGGATACAGAGAGGAAAGGAGAGCATAAGGGAGAACTGGAAAGGGGAAAGGGGAGAAGCTAAGAAAAGATAGACTCTAGAGGAAGTGATAGGGATCCAGAGGTCTTGGAGGCCCCGTGAAATATACAACCCAGGAGCCTGGATTCAGTCAAACAAGCAAGTGCCCTCTTTGGTCTGTTCCAAAATGCCTGGCGGCAATCGTCTTCCTGTGACTACTGCAAAGACATCTTCCAAGCTTCATGGGTGTCCCCAGCATGGCTGCTTTTCTTCTGAAGTCAGAGGTCTTGTGCAGAAAGTATACCACCATTATTAGTACCTCCACACCATCCTGCTGTCTGAATGTGCCTGCCTTCTCAGGTAGCAGGTGCTGGGTGTGCAACCAGGTCTGGAGGGATGAAGCAGGTGCTTACAGTGGCAACCCAAAGTCAGAGAAAGCCCCCAGAACAAGGAAGATGGTGAGAAACCCTCAGAGCATGCGGCCAGGGCTTGGACCCACTTCTGCAGGGGTGGCGTGGCTTCCATCCAGGTGTGGCTCCTGGATGTCACTCCATCTTCATGTGGGACACATGGGGACATCCTGTCCCTAGGCAGTAACAAAGTGGCCTCCTCAAGAACATGGCTTTGATCTTTTTGCTGTCCTCATCGTCTAGCTTATTATCAAAAGCCTGGTGAAAAGGAAAAAAGACTTGGTCAAGAATTGAAAAGCTGTATGCTTCATAATATTGGGTTGGCCAAAAAATTCGTTTGGGGTTTTCCTTAACAGCTATGGAAAAATCTGAATGAATCTTTTGGCCAACCCAATAGTTGTCTATGTCAGTTGTAAGAGTAGTCTTCACAGGACTGTGCTTTCCTATCGCACTCTGACTTGTATCAGAAGTCATTACAAGAGGTATTTCTGCACTTTACAAATAGTGACAACATAAGTTACCATACAATTGTGGATGTAGCAAATGTCATGAACTGTTCTTAGATCCTGGGGGGGGACTTCAAAAAATTTTTTTATTGAAATATGGTTGATTTACAGTGATTCAGGTGTACAACAAAGTGATTCATATATATATGGGCTTCCCCGGTGGCTCAGAGGGTAAAGTATCTGTCCACAATACAGGAGACCTGGGTTCAATCCCTGGGTTGGGAAGATCCCCAGGAGAAGGGAATGGCTACCTATTTTAGTATTCTGGCCTGGGAAGTCCCATGGACAGAGGAGCCTTATGGGCTACAGTCCATGGGGTTGCAAAGAGTTGGACTTGACTGAGTAACACACACACACACACACACACACACACACACACACACACACATAGGGACTGCACTAGATCAAGAGAATATAAAGATCTGTTAAACTCGGGCAAAGACCTTTCTCGTATATGCCTGCCCGGGGGTTGCTAAGCCACGGGAAAGACCTAGAAGCCTATATATATATATGGGCTTCCCTAGTGACCTAGAGGTAAAGAATCCACCTGCAATGCAGGAGATGCAGGTTCTTCGATCCCTGGGTCAGGAAGATCCCCTAGAGAAGGGCATGGCTCCCACTCCAGTATTCTTGCCTGGAGAATTCCATGGTCAGAGGAGCCTGGTGTGCTACAGTCCACGGGGTCATAAAGAGTCAGACACAACTGAAGAGACTTAGCACACACATATACATACACACACACACGCATATATCTCTGCTGAGTATATATTTATATATGATGTATGTGTTTGTGTATGTATATATACTTCTTCAGATTCTTCTCCACTATAGGATATTACAAGATATTGAATATCTTGTGTATACCCCTATGCTATACAGTAGGTCCTTGTTGTCTGTTTTATATGGTAGCGTGTCTCTGTTAGTCCCCAGTTGCTAATTTATCCCTTCCCGCATTTCCCCACTGATAACCACTAGTTTGTTTTCTGTGAGTCTGTTTGTGTCTTGTAAATAAGTTCATTTGTATCATTTTTATAAAGATTCCACATGTAAGTGATATCATATGATACTTGTCTTTGGTATGACTTAGTTCACTTAGTAAGATAGTCTCTAGATCCATCCATGTTGCAGCAAATCACATTATTTCATTCTTTTTTATGGCTGAGTAATACTCCATTGTATATATGTACCACATCTTCCTCATCCATTCTTCTGTCGATGGACATTTAGGTTTCTACCATGTCTTGGCTGTTGTAAATAGTGCTGCAGGGAACATTGGGGTGCATGTGTCTTTTCAAACTAGAGTTTCTGTCTTTTCTGGATTTATGCCCAGGAGTGGGATTGCTGGATCATATGGTAACACCATATTTAGGTTTTTAAGGAACCTCCATACTGTTATCCATAGGGGCTTATCAATTTACATCCTAGAGAGATGTTTTTATCCCCTTCGGGTGTTAGAAATAAATTGCATTTTTTCTTTGGACCTAGTATGTTTTTATGAAATAGATAAAAGCAGCCACATGAGATTCTTCTAACCTCAGTGTCCTAGACATTCCAAGCCACATTTTAAACCTAAATAAGAGCAACTGTGCTGTCTTAGAATTGACATTATTTTTCTTCTGTTACCTCTGTTTCAACCTCCTGAAAATTTCATTTGCTCGATTCTGCTTTTGTGTGTGTGTGTATGTGTGTGTGTGTGAGTTAACTCAAAGCCCCTTCTTCCTCTTTATAAAAAGAACACAAAGAAGTTTAATTTAAAACTTAGTGAGGTTTAAAGATGGACTTAGATCTCAGTTTATTGGTTGGGGACTCTTGCCTAGGTTATTTTAAGCACATTGAGAGTTCTTTAGCAGAATTTACATTTTCTAAGTGAAAAAAAAAAGTCCTTTTCCTGAAGGGTGTTGGAGGATTTTTCTGCCTCTCCAGACACAGAGGGGAGACTCTGTCCTCACAGGAGGTCCTCGGAGAGGACTCACGGCAGCCTTGTTATTAAGCTCTGGCAGCAGCCCCTTCTCCCCATGCTGCTCTAGGGGATGTCCGGCAATCAGGGCTTGGGAAAGGCACCCCATAGGGCTGGAGAGCAGCTCAGGAATGTCTATCAGTTCTGGCTTGAAGCCTCTCAGACTCTGCTGGGGGTGGGGTGGAGCTGTAAATTGGTACTACATTCCAGGAAAGCAATTGGTAATTTGTCTTAAGGGTCTTAAATATGCTTCTGCTTTTTGACTCAAGGATTTCTCTTTTTTAGAGATTTAACTTAAAAAAACTGGCGAGAAATGCATTCATTCATTCATTCAACAATGGCCGCTCTGTGTCATCTACCAACTTGGGTGAACAAAACAAACGCTATCCCGCCTTCATAATGTTAATAGCTTAGTAGATCTAGAGGCCTTGAACTGCAGGCAAAGATCTTTGTTGCTTTGTTTAAAGCAACATTACTTAAAATAGCAAGGAATTAGAAGCTACAAATATCCAATGATAGGGGATTCGTTCAATTATAGTAGATACATATCATGGTATTTTAAATGGCCATTATAAATCAGATTTTTCCCTGATGTGGAAGAAAAAGTTTTATGAAATACAGTTTCAAGAAGGGGGAAGAAAAGTAAGCTATAAAACCGGTGTGCTGTGAAGACAAGGCCAGGGAAGTTCTGGGGATGTGATCCCAATTTTATATCTTAAAAAAAAAAAAGACTATGTAGAAGGAAGTAATACAAATTATTAATGGTAGTTATCTCATGATAATGAGATTATGGATATTTTTTATGCTTCTTTTGGCATTTCCCAAAGTTTCTACAATGAATATAAATTAATTTAGAAATCTTGAAAGCAATGAAGAGAAAAAGGAAAGTAGTAGGAGATGTGTTCAGCCCTTCTATGCTGCCGGTATATGGAGAGAATTATCTCCCAGACTCTTCTGTCTACAACATTCCTGCCAGAATCTTCCTCCAGGGCCGAGGGAGCTTGTGTCTGAAAGCTTCATTATGCTCACTGCATGAACCAGTGGAAACCAGGAGTGGAAACTCATCAAGGACATATGTGAAACTGGTGTAACTGGGAAGGCCAGTTGGTTTCATTCTGGAAGCCCTCCTTTTATTCACTGGGAGAAATGTGTAGGTTTGATGCAATGCAATAAAATGAAAGGTAATGGAATGAAAATTACACAAGAAAAACATAGCCCTTTGGGGAGAAAGACAGTCATTAAATAACTTGTTCTAAAGATTTTGGTCCCTTAGTTTGATGTTGTTATTTCACCTGACCAAAGCCTAAATAGGATCTTAAGGAGTGGGAGCAGCAGAGAAAGTGGGTCTGGAGTAGGACTCTCCAGGTCTAAATCCTGGCTCCACCACTAAATTGCTGTGTGATCTTAGGCTGGTTACTTAACCTCTCTAAGCCTTCCTCATATGTAGAAGAGGAAAAATGTATAACCTACCCAACTAAATTGTTGCAAAGATTAAATAAGAGAGCCCAGACCCAGGAGGCGGGTGCTACAGCTTGTCCGAGTTTGTGCTCAGAGCCATTCTCCACCCTTCCCTGTGCTCGTCTGTACTGCAAGGGGTCAACATATGCAAGCTCTGTTCCTCGGGCTAGGAGACTGGAGGCAGGAGGAGGGGAAAGACAGGGCACTGTCCCTCTCTTGCTGTGCTTTGGGCAGTGTTGCTGACAGTCCGTGCAATTTCCTCGGAGGAGCCCGCCTCCTCCCTGCCCCTGTCTGCCTCAGGGAGGTCCCCTTTGTAATTATAGTTCCCTCTGCCGAAATCTCTGATGTGGACTCAGTTTTCTGATTAGACCCGGACACTCTTCCAACCTTTGCTGGACTTGATGTTTTGAATGACTGTGATAAACAACTTTTACACAACTTCGTGATCACCTTTGCAATGAGTTTGATTACTTCAAAAAGAATATTTGTTTAACCTTAGCATCCTGTCCAATTGACGTAATCATTTGGGGAGAGGAAACCAATTTAAAAAGTTATATATTGGATATGGGGCTTCCCTGATAGCTCAGTTGGTAAAGAATTTGCCTGCAATGCAGGAGACCCTGGTTTGATTCCTGGGTCAGGAAGATCTGCTGGAGAAGGGATGTGTCACCCCCTCTAGTATTCTTGGGCTTCCCTTGTGGCTCAGCTGGTAAAGAATCTGCCTGCAATGCAGGAGAACTTGGTTCAATCCCTGGGTTGGGAAGATCCCCCGGAGAAGGGATCGGCTACCCACTCCAGTATTCTTGAGCTTCCCTTGTGGCTCAGCTAGTAAAGAATCCACCCTGGGTTCAATCCCTCAGTTGGAAAGATCCCCTGGAGAAGGGACCGGCTACCCACTGCAGTATTCTGGCCTGGAGAATTCCATGGACTGTATATCCATAGGGTCGCAAAGAGTCGGACACGACTGAGTGACTTTCACTTTCACTTATATATTGGATATAAAAGAATATCTTCATAGGATATACGCAATATAAAGAATAATGATACAATGAACAGACCCCCACCCCCTGTATCCATATCTTTGGACTGTATGTCTGGACCAAGATCCCCGTATGTCTTTGGACCCTTCTGTGAACTCCTTCCTGATTCCATCACCACCTCCTCATCCTTAACATCTCCACCGTCCTGAGTCTGTCACCCCTTTGCTGTTTGTGGATTTACCGTCTCTACCCCATAAACAATATATTTGTGTGTGTGCACACGTGCATGTGTGTGTACTCAGTTATGTCTGACTCTGCGACCCCATGGACTCTAGCCCACCAGGTTCCTCTGTCCATGGGATTCTCCAGGCAAGAATACTAGAGTGGGTTGTCATACCCTCCTCCAGGAGATCTTCCTGACCCAGGGATGAAACCTGAATCTCTTGCACCTCCTGCAATGGTAGGCAGATTCTTTACCACTGAGCTACCGGAAAACCCAAACAATATATTTAGTTTAACATGTTTTTAAATTGTGTATGTGAGAGGTAATGCATGCGCACATGCTCAGTCACTAGGTTGTTTCTGACCCTTTGCGACCCCATGGACTATAACCCGCCAGGCTCCTCTGTCCGTGGAATTCTCCAGGCAAGAATACTAGAGTGGGCAGTCATTTCCTCCTCCAGGGGATCTTCCTGACCCAGGGATTGAACATGCATCTCCTGCATTGGCAGGCGGATTTTTTTTTTACCACCGAACCATCTGGGAAGCCCATAAGAGACGTAATGCCTCAGGTAATCTCCCTCCACTTAGCACTGTTTCTAGGGTTTATTCATGTTGCCATGTGTAGTTGCAGTTCATTCTCTTCACTGCTTTATAGCTTTTTGTGCTGGATCCGTGCATCAGTGTACTGTTCAATTACTGTTCATGGCCACAGGGGTTCCTCCAGTGTTTGCTATTTCAGACATTCTTGAGTCCATCTCCAGTGTGTGGATGTTTCTCTAGGGTAAAAACTGAGGAGCAGAGGATGGGTCACAGAACCGACTGTCACCCTCAGCAGATGCTGCATTCTTTTCCACGGTGGTTTTACCAACTGTACTCCCACCAACTGTGTAGAAAATACGCAACTGTTCACATCCTTTGTGGGTCCTTGATGTCAGGCTTTGAAATTTTTTGCCAATCTGGAGGGTGCAAAATGATCTCTCATTGTGGCTTTACTCTGTATGAGTGAGTTTCCTTGTATATTGGCCATTTGGATTTTTGTTTCTGACTGAAGCCCCTTTGAGAGCAGCTGATCGTATTTCCCTGAACCTTGGGGTCGTGGCTGACCTGGGGCAGCTGGGGAGGTGAGGAGAGCCCAGGAGTGAGGGAGGTGATGACCTGAAGTCCAGGGTGGAACAAGGCAGGGGCTTGGCTGCAGTGGCAGAGACAGGCTGAGAGAGCTCCCCAGCCCGGGGGGCTTACAATTGATCCCATGCCTTGGTGCCTTTGACAACAAAATGTGTATCTGAGTCCCACACTCAGCCTCTCAGAGCTGGGTAAGAAGAGTCCAGGAAGTGAGGGGCACTTGGTAAGGCTGCAGGGGGTGGGGGGGGGCTCTGCAGTGAATGGGCAGACATGTGACTCCAGCCAGTTTTTGCACTCTGAAGTATTCAGTGAACTTACGATTGGTGGAGAAAAGCTCAAAATATCATTTTTTTAATATGAATTTTTTCCATTTTTTTTAACACTTGGCAGCTCATTATAAAAAGCCAGTTTGGGCCAAACAAACTGTGTCTGTGGCCACCGGATCTAGTTGTCAGAAGGCCCCTTTGTGATCTGTTTGGTCATGAAACAGGATTTATCCCTTGGTCAGTCGGCAAGTATTATCTGCTGCCTGGGGCCAGGATCCTGAGGGAACAGGTGAAAACTGACTTCCTGGAAGGGGCTGTGTGAGGGGACCTTTCATTGTCAGTATTAATCTATGTGTATGTAGATAATATATATATGTTATATATAAATAACAGAACTGACCATTTTTAGGTGTAGATACAGCTCAATGGCATTAAGTACTCTCATGCTGCTGTGTTACCATCATCATCCCCATGGAACGCTCTTCATCTTGCAAAACTGAAACTCTGTACCCATTAAAAACAACTCTCCATCCCCTGCCCCACCCCTACCCCCAGCCTCTGCAACCAACATTCTATACCTTCTGAGTTACGATTTGGCTACTCTAGGAACCTCATGTAAATAGAATGATGTTAATATTTGTTCTTTTGTATCTGGCTTATTTTACTTGGCAGAATGTCTTCAGAGTTCAACCATGGTGTAGCATGGATCAGAATTTCCTTATTATGGCTGGTTAATATTCCGCTGTATTTATAGACCACATTGTGTTTATCCATTCATCTGTTGACAGACACTTGGCTTGCTTCCACCTTTTGGCTACTGTAAATAATGGTGTTACCAAGTGGGTGTACAAATACCTGTTTGAGTCCCTGCTTTCAATTCTTCGAGGCATATACCCAGAAGTGGAATTTCTAGATTATATAGTAATTCTATATCTAATTTTTTGAGGAACTACCTAGCGTTTTTTGTCTGCTGCTGCTACTAAGTCACTTCAGTCATGTCCGACTCTGTGCGACCCCGTAGACGGCAGCCCACCAGGCTCCCCCGTCCCTGGAATTCTCCAGGCAAGAACACTGGAGTGGGTTGCCATTTCCTTCTCCAATGCGTGAAAGTGAAAAGTGAAAGTGAAGTCGCTCAGTCGTGTCTGACTCTTAGCGACCCCAGGGACTGCAGCCTACCAGGCTCCTCCATCCATGGGATTTTCCAGGCAAGAGTACTGGAGTGGGGTGCCATCGCCTTCTCTGCATTTTTTGTCTACTTTTGTCTAATTAGGAATATGCAGATAGAACTTGAGGGGGAAAATCAGTATCATTTTGGATAGTGGTGATTCACATCCTTTCAAGGATGACATTTTAAAAGCAGAACATGTCTGACACCTTCTGGCCCATAAGTGTTCAGTTGTTCTTGTCTTGTTGATGATGATGATAACTAGAATGTACTGAGTGCTTACTTTGTCCCAAGTTCTGTTCTAAACACTTCTGCATCTCTTAAATCATTTTGTCTTCACAGTCATCCCATGGCAATTAGTATCTCAGTTTTACAGATGAGGAAACGGAGCCGTGGATAAGCAGAACTGTAATTCTGAGTTGGCCAAAGTGCGTTTGAATTTTTCCATAACATCTTATGGAAAAACCCAAATGAACTTTTGGGCCAACCCAGTAAAATTCAAGGTCATTTAGTCCAGTGCTTAGTTTCACTAAAGAGAGAAGGGAGGCTGGAGAGGAGATACACAGAGTCACAGTTACGTTGTGACCAAGCCGGGTGAGCTCATGGGCTTCAAAACATCTGGAACCCCCAAGCCCCATGTTCTTGCCACCCCTAAGACAGGATTCCGTCTATCCATTTTGTTTATCCTGTTGACCCAGGTGAAACCTCATCTGAGAGGCTGCTTTGGAATCCAGCTGGATATTCTGGGTCCTCCTCCTGATAATTGCTGGGGCAGGACTTTGCTGAAATATGATGGGGGGAGGATTACGGGTTTGGCTCTAGGATTTTGTGAAAACATGGGAGTAGCACATTAATATTAGTCAAGGACTAAATGGGCCTTTTTAAGAAATTGAGATAAATTTCAGCAAAATCAGGTTGCCCCCGAGAAGCATTCAATTTACTATGAGGGAGTTGCTCAAAAAGAATTGCGGTTTTTCTCTCGTGTTAAGTTTATTTAAATAGAGTCTAGAGTTTGCGTCTCCTGCAAAGTTGCACCCCTGAGGTTCTGAGCTTGACCATGCATATGGCGGGGCTGTGTTTTTCATTATGTTACCTTACTTGTTAGGCTTTGCACTTAGTCTGAGTTACACGTTTCTCTGGTGTTTTTCTTGAACTTCATGAACTCTGGCATTTCACTTCAGGGATGGATATCCAAGGGAAAAGCAGCCTTTCTTTGATCTTCCTTGGGACCCCATTATGTTTAACCTAAGAAAGATTAGGGAGTTGCCATTCAACGCTGAACAAACACAAACCTCAGCTGCCAAGATGGCGGGTGCTTAATCTATTTACAACATTGACTCCATTATGAACTAATTCCACATCAAGCTGACTTATGAAAGGCATTGTTTAGAATGGAATTCCCATATGCCTTGGGAGGCTATGTGCATATGGTCCACAGTACTGAATGTATTGACCTAATAAAGAAATCTATTTAGCATGAAATATTTAAACTGTAGAGGGTTTTTAAACCTTGAAATTATTGTCATCATTGGTTCCCCATATGGTAGTCAAGTTGTACTTTCTCTGAACTGAACAGCCATTTCTGGAACGCACCCTCACCTTTTAGCTGTGTTTGTAATAACATCTGCTCAACGGTGGTAAGACAAGTCAGCTCCAGTCTTTGGACAAACAAAATCCTCTGAGCCTGAGTGAGCTCTGAGGGGCAAGGAGCTGCCACTTGGCCAGCACCTGGAAAGCCAGACTACTCTGCTCCCCTCGGCTTCCTTTCCAAAATGGGTTTCAGAACTCTGCCCATAAATAGCTCTTTAAAGTAACACGCAGGTCTAATTGTGACATTTTTCCCCCCTTCTGAAAATGAGAAAGGAAGAACAAAACAAAATCAAGTGTTAGCCTGTCAGGATTTTCAGTTCCCTGTCACTCTCAAGACATTGATGGAGATTTATTTTCCTAATGAAGGCTCCAGCGTTAATGGCGGCACTTGCTAGAATCAGTTAGGACTAAGTGTTATTTAATTCACAGTGAAGCGACAATCTGACTGGACTGTGATTAGTTCCAGCTTTTAGCTATCATTTATAGGTCACCGGGCGGCTAACAACCTCAAATGAGGGACCATTATCTTTTGACAAGATGAAGTGTTTTCTGGGGGGATGGGATGAGGGGGAGGGCTGCTACCCAGAAAGCCCAGCTCAACATTTTCTTTGGGAATTACTCATTCCTGATAGGGTTTTGCCACCAGTTTCTCAAAGGAACTTCACTGGTGGATACCAGTTAGGTGTGCTGAAGGCAGAGGAGGAAAAGCCTATCCTCAAAGCCATTCATGTATCCATTCAGCCTACTTTAGTGAGGCACTATGGGAGAGTGTGTTGGTGGGGGTCCCTGGAAGGAAGGCTAATATTCTGTCTGCACATACTGGTATGGCTGTTCTAGTTTTTTCACGGCCATTTCTCCATTTTTATGGGGTGAAGCATCTGTTCAGATTAGTTGGTGCCAGGGCCATGTGCTGTGCTTAGTCGCTTAGTCACGTCCAACTCTCTGAGATCCCATGGACTGCAGCCTATCAGGCTCCTATGTCCATAGAATTCTCCAGGCAAGAATACTGGCGTGGGTTGCTATTTCCTTCTCCAGGGGATCGTCCCAACCCAGGGATCAAACCCAGGTCTCCCACATTGCAGGCAGATTCTTTACCGTCTCAGCCACCAGGGAAGCCATAATGATGGTTGCTGCTGCTGCTGCTGCTAAGTCACTTCAGTCGTGTCTGACTCTGTGCGACCCCATAGACAGCAGCCCACCAGGCTCCCCCGTCCCTGGGATTCTCCAGGCAAGAACACTGGAGTGGGTTGCCATTTCCTTCTCCAATGCATGAAAGTGAAAAGTGAAAGTGAAGTCGCTAAGTCGTGTCCAACTCTTAGCGACCCCATGGACTGCAGCCTACCAGGCTCCTCCATCCATGGGATTTTCCAGGCAAGAGTACTGGAGTGCCATTGCCTTCTCTGATAATGATGGTTAAACATTCCAAGTAACAATCTGGTCTGGAACCCTTTTTCATTTTCTTGATGGCTTTCTTTGCTGTGTACTTAGCTTCTTTTAACCACAGTGCTATACCACCAGGGGGAGGGCTGTCAAGAGGAGCATGGACCTGAGATAGTCAAGCAATGAGTGACAGAAAACCCTGTGGCTCCACGCTGAAACCAAGGACAGTTAGTGTGTCTTCTATAACATGTTGAGAACATTGTCCTGTTAATGTATGAGACCGTGGTGAGATCAGCAAACACTTCTATTCAAAGAGCAACACAGAACCAGGGGGGCAAGAAACAGTATGGTAATGCTGATGCTTTGGGACATTTCGAATGTCTTGCAGTGGTGATTGTCTCGGCATTATTGCTGAGTTGTGCATTGTTGGTAAATTGGTGTAGACATTATGGAAAACAGCATGGAGGTTCTTTGTAAAGTTAAAAATAGATTTAAAAAAATTAAAAATAGAACTACCATACTATCTGCCAATTCCACTTCTGGGTATTTGTCCAAAGAAAACAAAAACATTAATGGAAGGAGATATATACAGCCCCCCATGTTCGTTGTTCAGAGAAGGCAATGGCACCCCACTCCAGTACTCTTGCCTGGAAAATCCCATGGACGGAGGAACCTGGTGGGCTGCAGTCCATGGGGTCGCTAAGAGTCGGACACGACTGAGCGACTTCACTTTCACTTTTCACTTTCATGCATTGGAGAAGGAAATGGCAACCCACTCCAGTGTTCTTGCCTGGAAAATCCCAGGGATGGGGGAGCCTGGTGGGCTGCTGTCCATGGGGTCGCACAGAGTCAGACACGACTGAAGTGACTCAGCAGCAGCATGTTCATTGCAGCATTTTTCACAAGAGCCAAGCTATTGAAACAATCTAAGTGTCCATTGATGGGCAGATGGATAAAATGTAATACATATACTTAATGGACTATTATTCAGCTATAAGAGTAGAGTCTTGCCATTTGCCACAACATGGATGGACCTTGAAGGCATTATGCTAAATGAAGTCAGAGAAAGACCAATACTGTATGATCTCACTTATATGTGGAATCTGAAGGAAAAAAATGCGAAAGGTCATAAGTAGAGAATATATATTGGTGGCTGCCAGAAGCGGGAGGGAGGGTGGGAGTGGGTAAAATGGGTACAGGGGGTCAAAGGTACGAACTTCCAGTTACAAATGTCATGGGATGCGATGCACAGCACGTGAGTATAGTTAATAATACTGTATTGCCTATTTGAACGTTGCTTCTTTGAAAGTTTCTAAGAGAATAGGTCTTTAAAGGTCTCATCACAAGAAAAATATTCTGTAACTATGTATACTGTCAGAGGTTAACTAGACTTATGGTAGTCATTTTGCACTATATACAAATTCAAATCATTATGCTCTATACCTGAAACTAATATAATGTATGTCAGCTATTTCTCAATTTAAAAAAAGGCTGCTGCTAAGTCATTTCAGTCGTGTCTGACTCTGTGCGATCCCATAGATGGCAGCCCACCAGGCTCCCCCGTCCCTGGGATTCTCCAGGCAAGAACACTGGAGTGGGTTGCCCTTTCCTTCTCCAATGCATGAAAGTGAAAAGTGAAGTTGCTCAGTCGTTTCCGACCCTCAGCGACCCCATGGACTGCAGCCTTCCAGGCTCCTCCGTCCATGGGATTTTCCAGGCAAGAGTACTGGAGTGGGGTGCCATTGCCTTCTCCATTAAAAAAGGCAAATACATACAAATACTGAAGTGAACTGTCCAGACCCATCACCCCCCTGCCCAAAAAAAGATGAAAAGAATCCATACTGCCTAGGTTCAAATTCTAGCTCTTTGATTTATTAGTTGTGTGACCTCAAGTGAGTTACTTATTCTCTTTATGCCTCAATTTCTTTAGAAAATCTTTTATTGTGTTAGTTTCTGCTGTACCACAATGTGAATCAGCTCAAGTATACAGATTTCCCCTTCTAAATTTTTTTGAATTCTTCTAATTTTTGTAATTGAAGTCTAATTGATTTACAGTGTTAATTCCTACTGTACAGCAGTGATTCAGTTATTCATATATGTACATTCTTTTTTTAGAAAAGATTCTTTTCCCTTATGGTTTATCATAGGAAATTGAATATAGTTCTGTTATACAGCAGGACCTTGTTGTCTACCCATTCTGTATATAAAAGGTGACATCTTATGGCAGAGACCACTACAATATTGTAAAATAATTAGCCTCCAATTAAAATAATTAAAAAAAAAAGCTGACATCTGCTAACCCCAACCTCTGACTCCATTCCTCCACCAACCTCCTTCCCCATGACAACCACCAGTCTTTTCTGTGTCCATGATTCTGTTTCTGTTTTAGCTTCATTTATGTCATATTTTGGGAGAAGGCAATGGCACCCCACTCCAGTAATGTCTGGAAAATCCCATGGATGGAGGAGCCTGGTGGGCTGCAGTCCATGGGTTCGCTGAGGGACGGACACGACTGAGTGACTTCACTTTCCACTTTCATGCATTGGAGAAGGAAATGGCAACCCATTCCAGTGTTCTTGCCTGGAGAATCCCAGGGACGGAGAAGCATGGTGGGCTGCAGTCCATGGGGTCGCACAGAGTCGGACACGACTAAAGCGACTTAGTAGCAGTAGTAGTATGTCATATTTTAGGTTATGCATGTAAGGGATATCAAATGGTATTTGTCTTTCCCTTTCTGACTTAGTATGATCATCTCTAGATACATCCATGTTGCTGCAAATGGCATGACTTCACTCTTTATGGCTGAGTAGCATTGTGTTGTAATATGTACCACGTGTTCTCCATTCATCTGTCAATGGACATTTAGGTTGTTTCCATGTCCTGACTATTGTGAACAGTGCTGCTATGAACATAGGGGTGCGTGTATTCTTTGACTATATGAATTCAAAGAATATACAAATATATATTCTTTGAATATATGCCCAAGAGCGGGACTGCTGGGTCATATGGCTAGTCTATTTTTAGTTTTCTGAGGAACCTCCATACCATTTTCCATAGTGGCTGCATCAATTTACATCCCCACAAACAGTGCACGAGGGTTCCCTTTTCTCCACACCTTCTCCAGCATCTGTTATTTGTAGACTTCGTAATGATGGCCACTCTGGTGTGAGGTGGTACCCACTGTAGTTTTGACTTGCATTTCTGTAACAATTAGTGATGTTGAACATCTTTTCATGTGCCTGTTGGCCATCTATATGTCTTCTCTGGAGAAATGTCTCTAGGTCTTCTGCCCATTTTTGGATTGGGTTGACTGTTCTGTTGTTGCTGAGTTGTGTGAGCTGTTCATATATTTTGGAAATTAAGCACTTGTTGATCACATCATTTGTAAATATTTCTCCCATTCTGTAGACTGTCTTTTTGGTTTGTTTATGGTTTCCTTTGCTGTGCAAAAGCTTATAAGTTTGATTAGGTCCTGTTTGTTTTTATTTCTATTGAACATTGGTACTATTTATGTCAGAGAATGTTTTTCCTGTGTTCTCTTCTAGAATTTTTATGGTGTCATGTCTTGTTTAAGTCTTTAAGCCATTTTGAGTTTATTTTTGTGTATGGTGAGAGAATGTGTTCTAACGTCATTGATTTTCATGCACATATCTCAATTTCTTCAGCTGCAAGATGGGGTTAATAATGTTACCTACCTTTTACGGGATTACCTTGAGGCCTAAGTTAGTTAATATGTATAAAGCATTAGAACAATAGTGTGCATAGAATAAATAAATGTTAATTTATTATATTGGCAAGATTTGGCAATATGCTTATAAAGGAATTATAGCTAACTGCCAGGGCATACCATTCTATCCACTGACACCCAGACTAGAAGTTGCCTCTTTCTCAGTTTGGCCCACAGCTGCAACAAACCAGTATATGCTGAAGGTGAAATGTTTTTATTTGGGTTCATCACAGAGGTTGAATACACTCTTAAGACATTTATCCATACAAAATATAGCAATGGTTGCAGACATAAATAACAATTCCTCTAACTCTTCTACTATTTTATAATGCACAGCCCTTTTTGTGGACTACAGGTAAGAAGTATATGAAATCACAATGCAGAAATTCTCATGTTTGATTTCAGCAATTTACAAATTGAATTATAGAAGTAGGACACATAAAAAGATTTTTAAATGGAACCAGCCACCTTGAAAATTACTATGAAAAAACATGGTGAAAACCTTTAATACTTCAAAAGGTAAGATAAAAATGTTGCCTGTTAGCCTGACTTGGAACCTAGACGCTCTGGGAAGTGATGGGGCTCTGTGAAGTAGTGTAATATCCTCTGCAATGTAGTCTCAGACACAGACTCATTCTTGGTTTTGTTCTATTAATAGAGACAGGATTCTCTCGTTGCTGGATGACTCTTGAAGACTTTGCTTCTGTTATGCATTTGGTTTCACAATCTTCATTGACAAATAGTTCTGAAAAGGAAACAGAAACAGGGTTATATATATATTTATATATATATAATCTTAGGGATTATATAACTTAGGGATTCTTCATCACAGTACCATTGACACTTAGGGATTAAGTGTCAACTTAGGGATTCTTCATCATGGTACCATTGGCACTTAGGACCAGATGATGCTTGTTGGACACTGCATTGCAGGATGTTTAGCAGCATCCTTGGCCTCTACCCACTAGATTCCAGCATCACCCGCAGTTGTGACAACCGGATGTCTCTAAGCATCCAAATGTCCTGGAGGGCAAGATTGCTCCCAGTTGAGAACCACTGTTTTAAATCAATAGAGTCTAACTCAAGAAGAATAACTATAAGGGGTTTTCTAAATGGTCAAGACATATTGAGCTACCTACAATAAGAAAATATTGGGTTGGCCAAGAAGTTCATTCAGGTTTTGCCATAAGATCTTACAGAAAAATCCAAATGAACTTTTTGGCCAAGCCAGTAGTATGCATGTACTCACAGTTAACAAGCTGAAAGTATCTGCTGGGGGAAAAGGAAGACACCAACTCCCTGCTCTTGGGGTTGTGTGACTATGCTGCTGCTGCTGCTGCTGCTGCTAAGTCACTTCAGTCGTGTCTGACTCTGTGCGACCCCATAGATAGCAGCCCACCAGGCTCCCCCATCCCTGGGATTCTCCAGGCAAGAACACTGGAGTGGACTGCCATTTCCTTCTCCAATGCATGAAAGTGAAAAGTGAGAGTGAAGTCGCTCAGTCGTGTCCGACTCTTAGCAACCCCATGGACTGCAGCCTACCAGGCTCCTCCGTCCATGGGATTTTCCAGGCAAGAGTACTGGAGTGGGATGCCATTGCCTTCTCCGTGACTATGCTACTAAACACAAAATAATCTGTATTATTAATATGAACTGAAGGAGTGGTTTCTGAATGGTTGGACTCTCACTTCTCCACTGGGCAAACTAAGCTTAAACGCCCCCTCTTTGGTACAACCATCCTCAGCAATGGGGTCTGATGGTCATTTTTTCATACCTCTGGGCCAGCCTGCCTTTCATAGTAATTTACTTGTTCATATCCTGCAGACAAGCAGATATGTGATTTGCTTGTGGGCAGAAGTCCTGCCTTGGGCATCTCTGTATTCCGATTTCTACCCTACAGCAGATGCTCAACTAATTCCTTGATTCTCAGAGGAATGAAGGCACTACTTCCAGGCACACTGACAAACCTGCCATTTGAACTCCCTTTATGACTGTGGAGATTAAGGGGGATGTTATGTGATGTGGGCCTTAAAGAATGAGGGAGCTTTTAACAGACAGAACACAGGTAAAGGAACAGTCTTGGCAAAGGCATCCTGGCAGGTTAGGGCAATACTTGTTCGGGGAGGCCAACTCAATTTGGATGGAGTTCAAGGGTGTGTGGTAAGTCACTCTAGTTGTGTCCAACTCCTTGCAACACTATAGACCATAGCCTCTCAGGCTCCTCTGTCCATGGGATTCTCCAGGCAAGAATACTGCATTGGGTTGCCATCCCCTCTTCCAAGGGATTTTCCCAACTCAGGAATTGAACCTGTGTCTCCTACATTGGCAGGCGGGTTCTTTACTGCTGGTGCCACCTGGGAAGCCCCCAGAGTTCAAGGGTGGTGTAGGCTTCTAATGAGCCCAGGATGCATGAAAGGTCAAGAGTTAGGATGTAGGATGGTTTGGAACAAAAAGTCTGAAAGCAGAAAGATCCATCAGAAATGCTGGCTCTGGTTCAGACCCACACTGATAAAGGCTTGAGGGATTTCTTCTAGAATTCCTGAGACCAAAGTTTTGTTTTGTTTTGTTTTTAATAGACCCTGAAGTTCTACCTGTAATTCATAAAACCTGGAGAATGTAATTCACAGAACATAGTACTTTAAACTTTCCTAAAGCTGACAGGTTGTAATACCACAACTGCTACATAGGTCATTTTTGTTGTTGTTTAGTTGCTAAGTAATATCCTACTCTTTTGTGACCCCATGGGCTTCCCTGGTGGCTCAGATGGTAAAGAATCTGCCTGCAATGCGGGAGACCTGGGTTCCATCCCTGGATTGGGAAGATCCCCTGGAGTGGGGCATGGCAACCCATTCCAGTATTCTTGCCTGGAGAATTCTCATGGATGGAGGGGCCTGGCAGGTTACAGTCCATGGGGTCACAAAGAGTTGGACATGACTGAGCGACTAAGCACAGCACAGACTATAGCCCACCAGGCTCCGCTGTTCATGGGATTTCCTGGGCAAGAATACTGGAGTGGGTTGCCATTTCCTTCTCTAGGAGATCTTCCCAACCCAGGAATCAAACCTGAGTCTCCTGCATTGACAGGTGGATTCTTTACCACTGAGCCACCAGGGAAGCCCCAAGGTAGGTCATTTTACTGAACAGCAAAAAAGGCAAGTACCAACTGAGATGACCAGCCATAATTCACACCCAGAAAGCCAAGACAAGAGGCCAAGGACTCATACCGGTAAGGAATACAGAAACACAGCCACAAAGAACAGCAGGATCAGCAGGATCAGCAGGGCAATGATGACCCACTTAAATCGGCGCCACACGATGAACTTCATGGTCTTGCACGGGTTGGTGAACCAGAGGAAGGAGGTTTCTGGTCGGCTGCATTGCAAAGAAATGGTTTTACCTACCCAACTCAGGAGGGACAGATATTTTACATCTCAGAGCGTAACACAGTTTAAAGAATAATTAATAATGTTTTACAAAGCCAAGGAAAGATATTATTCCCCTTAGTTGGCTGAGAGAGTCTTTAACCTTTTATGACTTCTAAAGTTGCTGAAGACACACTGGACTTTGGTTTCACGGAAAGGAGAATGGTTAAAATGAAGCCAGATCATCCCCCATCCCGCCTGTTCAGTACAAAATTAAGACAACGGCTAATCCATTGCATTAAGTCAAGTGGAGGGGGGCTTTCAGACTGCAGGTGTTTGGGGATCAGAACAAAGAGGGCCTCTCACTTTGGTGGGTCCAGCTTGGGGTTCATGTTGGGTTCATCCCGTCCCTTCCCAGCTGGCCTCTCGTCGGCCTCCTTCTCATTGAGGACTTCCAGCGTCATCTCCACTTTCCCCTTCAGTAAAGCAGAACACGTTAAACACATGACATCACGTTTCACAAATATTTTCACTTCGACCCAAGGCATATTCCCCGAGCAGTGATTTTTATTCTTGTAAAACAATCCTGAGATCGCCTTAAATCTTCCTCAAGAGATCTCATCACATTTCCTCTTCCATGTGTTTCTGAACTGACTCCTTGTGGGAAACTGAGAGGACAAATTGCTTTCCCTCCTCCCTGCTTTCCAGTCTTCTCGGATCCCCATCATTCTAACTTTCTCACATCCATCTCCTGGCCTGCTCACATTATCTCCCTTTGTAACTGTGCTTGGACCCAGATTAATTTGAATACTGCTAATGACAACAGCTAACACTGAGCATTTGTTGTGGGCTCCAGGAGAGCCTCCGTGCTTCATGGGACCCCTACTGTATGGAGCAGTGCTGGCACTTAGTGAGCATCCACTGTGTACCTGCAGAACAAAGGCATGAGTGAATGAATGAATGCTCCTCCCTGTTCACAGGTGCCTGAGTGGTGCCCTGGGCACTGCTTAAGCCTTTTACAGGGACACTCTCGTGTGATGCTCAGGACAGTCCTAGAAGTCAGGTACTGCTGTGATCCTCCTATGCACACGAGGACACTGAGGCTCCAAGAGCTCTAGAAACTTGCCCTCTCTGATAGCCAGGCTTAACCGGGGTGGCAACAGGCTTTCTAGAACCCTGGAACCCACAAAGTCACCAGCAATTTGAGAACTTCTGATGTTGATGCTCGTTAGGTGATGAAGCACAGATGCCTCCTCAGTCGACACGTCAAAGATGGGTATCTGTCTATGGCAGTGAAGTTGTTCAGTCATGTCTGACTCTTTGCGACCCCATGGACTATACAGTCCATGGAATTCTTTAGGCCAAAATACTGGTGTGGGTATCCTTTCCCTTCTCCAGGGGATCTTCCCAACCCACGGATCAAACCCAGGGTGGATTCTTTACTAGCTGAGCCATAAAGGAAGCCCAAGAATACTGGAGTGGGTAGCCTATCCCTTCTCCAGGGGATCTTCCCGACTCAAGAATTGAACTGGGGTCTCCTGCATTGCAGGTGGATTCTTTGCCAGCTGAGCTATCAGGAAAGTCTGTCTATGGCAAGGTAGTTCTTATTTCTAAGCCTGTTCTTTCAAATCTATAAAATGGATTCTACTTCATGGGGTTATCAGAACTAAATGAGATTATGTACAACCTGCTCTAGAGTGGCAGGAAGCTACGCCAGGGACAGAGGAAGTGACAGACTGCAAAGGGCACAAGGAAACCTCTGGGGATAATGGGAATGTTCTGGAGCTTGATTATGGTGGTGGTTTCAGGAGCATATACATCCATCAAAACTCAAATTGTGCACTTTTGTTGTCTTTTGTTTTAAGCTGAGTGCAGTTTACTTTATGTATTGGGTTGGCCAAAAAGTTCATTTGGGTACAGAAAAATCTGAATGAACTTTTTGGCCAACCCAATAAATTTTAAAGTTGTTTTAAAACACAAGATTATGAATGTAAGACATTTAGTATGTTGTCTAGTTTGTAATAAGTAGTATAAAATGTTTATTATTAGTAATACACAATGAATTAAGAATTAAGTAGCCTTTTTGTGACAGGGCATGGCAATTCGCATTATTGCTTCTATGTTGAAATTATCTTGAGTTTCCCAAATGTGCTCATAACTTATGGCCTTAAAGTTCAATGGATGCTCACACTTCTTGCTTCTTCCATCTTTAAATTTTAATTTTTTCAAGATGAGAACAGCTTAAATTTGAAGTTGCTTTTTCTGTACTGAATTGTACTGGAAGCTCAGCGTAAATTAGCATTTCTGGTGAAAGAGAGTCCCACAAAAATACAGTATAATCACATGCACTCCCAGTTTTTTGACAATTCCAATCCTTCTATCTTCCACTCAACCCCAAACATATGTTCGTAGCATCTGCCACCTTCTCCTATAATCTCAGGTACAACCTGTTCCCAAAACTTAAAAGTACCACCAATTCAACCTTCCTTATCTGGAGCAAATCTACTCACAAAGGGCAAAACCTAAAGAAGAAAAGGAATAAACAACCCCCAAGCAGGAAATACTCATACATACAGCCATCACACGGGAGCCGTCTTTCTCTGTGTAGCAAGGCCACCATCCTTTCATGGACTTCTGCTCAAAGAGAGAGGCAGTTTTCACTTTCAGGGGGTTCATGGCTTTGAGGTCTGGAATCATGTTCAAACTGCATTTCTCTGGTGACTTTGCTGGAATGATGGTATGATGCAAATCAAGTTCCAGGAAACCTAGCCAAGGAAACATTAAACCCAAATAAATTTCAAGTGGATCAGGCGATGTTCACAAGTAAACAGAATGTACTTGTCAGAAGAGAGGTCTAGACTGTGACTCTGAACAGGTGACAGGTGAGTTAGAGAAATGGAGCCTGGTAGACAGCTAAAGTTCTTTCCAGATAGGATGGAAAGTGCAAAAGCATCTGTCCTCTGCTCTGCGTCTCACAGAGGACTACCTGCTTTACTTCTCAGAGACAGGAGCATAAATAGAGTTCTTCTCCAAGCTCAAACTAATTAAACATCTAGGAACACAATTTCCACTGAACTTGGAATTTGCTCATGTTGGTTCTAAACTTCCCCGAACATTGTCATTTGGCTTTGGGTAAAGACAAATGGTACTTGGAACATGGGAAGCGCCATCGAACAGTCAAGTTCAAGTCTCTCCTACTGTAACCTCAGAAATAAGAATTTGAGAAGGAACATTGAATTCTCATCAGAAAATTCTTCCCAGGAACTAGGAAGCCCAGCTCAGGGTGCCCAGAGAAGCATAGGTTTTCTTCCATGATGTGAGGTGTGAACTCTCTTGTAGTTAAAGACCATCTTTGATTGTCTTTGGGGCTTGGGAACTCCCGGGACCCCTCTCCTTCAGATAATTGTCTGGGTATGCTGGGTCAAGTCTATGAATTACTTACTGGGACAAAAGGTGGTCTTCAACAGGGATAGCAAAGAGCACCAGGGAGGTGGTGACAGGTTCTCTATAAACTTTTGGACTCAGAAACTGTCCTTCATCTTAATGTATCCATAGCCACAAGCCTTTCTGGAGTTTATGCCTGTTTTTATCTTGCCTCTCTCCGTTTGGTAATAACTACAACCATTTACCCACTAGTTATCAGAGATACAGTCATCTCCTTATTTGTTGTCAGACTGTTTTGTTTCAAGGGAAAACTCTCTCCTGTTCTTCATGCAAATTAGCACACTCCTGTGAACAGGGAACACTGCCCGGCCTTCCAGTAAACAAAGTGCCACCCATTATCCCAGTTCTACAAGGGTCAGGACCCTAGTCGCTGCAGCCCCCACCTGAGTCTGTGACCCAAGGGGGATTCAAGATGCAGGGGGAAGCATTCTGACCTTTGGGTCTGGCTCTGGCTAGCTAAGATCCATATCTAAGGTAAAATTTCAATAGGTCCAGGATCTTGTATCTCTCCAAACATAGCAAAGCACTAAAATCATTAACTTGAGATATCTGTTCTTTGTGATTAGGCGTAATCTTTTGATGTTTGCCTGTTTTTTTCTTCCCCCCAGCAAAAACCTCTTCTATCCTGGCTCCTCAGAGCTCTCTGAGAGGTGGTGTCCTAGGTTGCAGTCCTCGGTAAGATGCCTGGACTCACAACTTTTAGATTGTACATTTTTCTTCAGTTCAACACTTTTATACTCACTTGTCTGTTCAATTCTTTTTTTTTTGTACAAATCCATGTACTTTTTTTTTGTTTAATATTTTCTTTTTTTTAATAATTTTATTTTATTTTTAAACTTTACAATATTGTATTGGTTTTGACAACATCAAAATGAATCCACCACAGGTATACATGTGTTCCCCATCCTGAACCCTCCTCCCTCCCCATACCATCCCTCTGGGTCGTCCCAGTGCACCAGCCCCAAGCATCCAGTATCGTGCATCGAACTTGGACTGGTGACTCATTCCATATATGATATTATACATATTTCAATGCCATTCTCCCAAATCATCCCACCCTCTCCCTCTCCCACAGAGTCCAAAAGACTGTTCTATACATCAGTGTCTCTTTTGCTGTCTCATATACAGGGTTATTGTTACCATCTTTCTAAATTCCATATATACGCGTTAGTATACTGTATTGGTGTTTTTCTTTCTGGAGAAAGAAAAACAGTTTCATCCAGTTTCATCCACCTCATTAGAACTGATTCAAATGTATTCTTTTTAATGGCTGAGTAATACTCCATTGTGTATATGTACCACAGCTTTCTTATCCATTCATCTGCTGATGGACATCTAGGTTGCTTCCATGTCCTGGCTATTATAAACAGTGCTGCGATGAACATTGGGGTACACGTGTCTCTTTCAATTCTGGTTTCCTCAGTGTGTATGCCCAGCAGTGGGATTGCTGGGTCATAAGGCAGTTCTATTTCCAGTTTTTTAAGGGATCTCCACACCATTAATTCTTATTAAGAACCAACTAAGCCAAAGCCACTGCACTCTGTGTTGTGAAGGGCAGAGGGATGAACAAGATGTAGCCACTGGCCATCGTGGGCTTCTCCTCTGCCAGGAAAGATGCTCTAGAGGCAGGGAAATGAGTTCGGGGCTTCTGTAATGCTGGCTTCAAGAAAGTTACATCTGAATTGGCAAGTGGCAGAGATCATAGAAATAAGAAAGTAAATGAGCGTGATACAGCAGGTTACATTGTTTAGGAAAGAGGGAGGAAAGGAGAGGATGGCCTCAGAGGACTCTGGGTGTTTCGGCCTGAGCTACTGGGAGAGGCTGCGAGCAGGTATGAGGTCAGGGAAGAGAGGCTGAGTTTGATCTTAGTCACGATAAATTTGAGGTGCCAGCTGAACATACAGGTAAAAGGTTCCGGTGGGGACTGGGGAATAATCATCATAAGTGTGTCTTTTTTTCAAACTGAGACATAATTGACATACAGCACTGTGTAAGTCTAAGGTGTATAGTGTGTTGATTTGATACACTGCATACAGCAGTCAGTGTGAGTCATCCCAGTATTTCTTGTTACTGTACAGCAGGCACCATGGCGGCCAGGCTGCACCTCCAGGTCTAGGAGTCATACCTTGCACAAAGCGAGAATGGAAGCTTTGCCTTCAACAGAGGAGAGGGTTGGTAAGTCACTGAGAGAGCCTGGGGAGGATCCACAAAACCCTAGAACAAAGGCCTGTGTTTAAAGAGTGAGAGGAAGAAACAGAGTGGGCCAGTGAGACACCCAAGGCCTGGGAGAGAGAAAATCTGGACCGTGTGCTTTGCAGGGACTGGGGAGAGGGCTCGGAAATGGAGGGGCCCGCAGTTCAGGGAGGGTGCTTAACAAGGGCCTTTTACCACAGAGAAGGGTGGGGAGGAAAAAGGGCTGGGATATTAGAGGACTGCAGTGACTTCAAGCCAATTCTGAGGTGTTGATGGGAGGGAGAAGAAGAGAGAGGGAGAAAAGGAAAGAGGTTTGGAAGTGAACGCAAGGCTGAGGCATACTTGAAAACAAAATTTGTGTCTTCATAACATGTCAGAAGCTGGTGCAAGAGCCTACACCAGGACCCTGAGGGTGGATGGGGCCCACACAAGGGGTGCCATTCATTGTGCCCACTTCTCAGAAGACCTGGGATAGTGCCCGGCAGGCCACAGTGCCCAGAGGCCATCCAGGCAGTGAATGTGACCCCAGCCCCACAGGACTGGAGATTTAAATAACTGATTCCAAGTTCTAGTTGATTTAACTAATTTCAAGTACAATATCTTAGAGAAAAGTATCCACATGTCAGCCTTACCCAAGTAGTCATCCAGAGAAAACTTGTCATTGTCCCATATCTGAATGACCAGTCTGGGTGGGACCCGAAATTCAGTTTGGTCAATACTCCAGAAATGCTCCTAAAATGCCAAGAGGAACAGACAAGCCAAAATGACACAGATTACTGGACTCTTAAAACCCTCCCCTGGGGCCTCTTGAAAATGCAACATCAAGGCACAGGACCTCTTGTCTCCTTTGCATCCCCACCCAAAACCCCATCTTCTAGCCTGCTGCCCCCGTTTCATGTGTATTATGTAAGGCAGGCAAGCACCCCAGGAAATCTCGAGACCACCAGCTGGGCGACAAAAAGGTTGTCCGAGGCAGTTCCCAAACAGAAGGTTTCCCCACCGCGTTTCTATCAGTGTGACTTCCTGCTGCCACTCCTGGGGTTTAGGGGTGGTGGGGAGGGTAATTCTGTCTCCTAAACACCACGGCCTAGTTAGATTATCCTCCCAAAGCCAAGCTGTTCTAGGCCAGACTGAAATATCCCCTGCTGGGGTGTTACTTCTGCCCAGCAATCTCCCCGCCCCACCCGCAACCGTCCCAAGGATGTCTGAGCACACTCCACATGGGGGGGAGAGATGGCGGCCCACATTTCACTCTTATCAGTGCAGATTTTAAATTCCTGGCAGTTTTGGTTTTTGAAAAATACTGCTAGTTTTACATACTGTAAAACTAAGACCCTCTGATCCTTCAGACTCGAGTTAGGTGCACAGAGGATGGGGTGAGGTTCCTCCAGGTTCTCACCTCTGGTCCCTGCCTCTGCTCAGACAGTATCAGCCCAAGGATCATGACACCTCCAAGGCCTGATTACACCTAAGATCCTCTGGCTCCAGAAGAAAGGGAATTCCCCCAATGCTTCATGAATTTGAAGGAAGATTATTGGGTTGTTGGTTTTTCAGATGACAGTCTGAGATGTTTCCCTTTGCAGGACTTAGAGGGCCTGGCTCTGAGGAGCCGAGAAGCCCGCTCTACCATTGTCTGGCCTCACCCAACTGTCCTGTGTGGGGTTACTCAGGATGCTGAGAGGTCCAGCTTAGATGTGAATAAATAGGAAAGGACACTTTACCTAAAGGCCTACCTGACCCCAAGCCTCTCACCTTCCCCCGGTCTGTCTCAACATTTGAAAGTATGCATAAGCACCAGGATGAGCCTCTGCATCTTTAAAAAGTGCCCTTGGAAGGCATGCATCTCACCTAAATGGAAAAAGTGCTCATTAGAGCATCAGCAGCGGGTAGGGTCTGGCCTGCTGGGACAGAAGGGGCTGCATCCTGATCCAGGTGTAGGGGGAAGAGGTGACTGGGGCAGAGCTAGGAAAAGTTTATGGAATGTGGTTGGGAGGGGAAATGGGACAAGGGCCTATAAAAGACAGCGGTTATTCTTACCTGCCCCACAGATTTTTCTTAGAGATTCTATTCCTCCAGTCCATGCAGTTTGGGGAGGACTGACTTTATCCTTAACTCTAGAGCTGCACCACTGGCTGGCTCAGAGAGGGGCACTCGGCCTCAGACAGGCCAACTCTAGGGTCCAATCTCAGAACCCTGGTTGGCGCCTTTGGGGACTTGATCTCTCTCTACTGAGACCTGCTGGTAGCCATCCTACCTCCACCAGGGAGTGAGGCTCATGGGTGAAGGCAGAGCAGAGGGGTGGAGGAGGTGACTGCAGTTTCTAAAGACATCAGTTCAACCTGGGCTCCAGGCGTTCCTTAAGCCAGTCAACCCTGGCCTTTTTAGTAATGTGAACCAATAAATCACATTTTTGGTACAAGCCAGTTTGAGTTCAGTTCTGTAACCCAGAGTCTTATAAATTAAGACCAGGAGGGCCCTGAACCCTCATGGAAGTGCTCCTAAAGGAAGGAAGGCAGATGCTTAAGTTTAATAAGGAAGATAAGTGGGAAATTGCACCTACATTAATATTTTGTCTCTGGCTAGCTAGTCCAACAAATCTCTTTATCAGGGGAAGAAATCGGTCTCCCGTGACATAAATACATACTTAGGTTGGGGTATGTATGGACACAGGGGGTCTTTAACCAGATCCTTCCCCCAGCTGCCAACATGTCAGGGAAGAAAAGCTGTGTTCCTTTTACTCCTAACTACACAGATACCTACCAGAGTTGTGTGACCTTGGGCAAGTATCTGCACCACTGGGGTCTCTGAATCCCCACCTCACCAAGAGGGAGCTGGACCCATGACCCCCAAGGTGCTGAGCACCTCCGACCTTTTCTCAGTGTCCACATTAAGAAAGACCATGACGTCCCTGCCCCACTGGCACATTTCAGAACTCACTTTTTTAGCAACGAGACAGAGCTGTTCAGCTGGGAGGTAGTCAAAAGGGAAGACGAATCTCCAGTTAAAGTTCCCTACGCCATCCAAGGACCTGTAATGGACATCTGTTTTCTGTTTGTTTTCTTCATTGCCAGGAATCCAGCTGAAAAGCAGAAGCAAACAGATTTAGCTCCATGTGATTGACAAGTAATCTAGCCGCAAAATCGTGCAGTGATTAGGAGAGTGAAGGGCAGGAGAATTAATGCACTTTTCTTGGGCAGGTTCCAGTTATCTACAGAGATGGGGAGGCTGGGGGTGGTGATTTATGAAGGGGAGGCACTCTGGTGCATCCGACACAGGTTGTAGCCAAATAAAATAGAATTCCTCTAAAACCAGCGCAGGAAACCCTTTAGACTTCAGTTAACAGGGATAAGGTGAAATTTTCTGGAAAATATCAACAACTTAGCTGCTATTTTGGGAATGGTGAAGCTTGCCGGTTATGATTTTAGTCTCCCTAACTATAACTCATTGCTGTCTGTCATCACCGCTGATAGGCTCAATGAATGTGGGTTAGTTCAAAATTTCAGCATTTCCTTTTCCATGTTTTACTTAAGCAAACAAAACAGGCACGACTCAAGTAATCTTACAGCTTCCTTTTTAAATTCTTCTTAAATGTACTATGATCACATTAATTGAGACGAGCAAGGGAGATGTAAGCTGCTGCATCCATACTCCTATCTAGGAAAATTCATTTCTACCAACAAGTGAACATCTTAACTTTTGACACTTGGAAAGTTCTCTTTGGCCTGTGCCTGGCAGATGGGTTAGAGGGATGAATGAGCATGTCTGGGAGAAAGTGTTACCACATCCACCAACTATGGGGAAGACTTCTTTCTGGTTTGGAACCAGAGGCACACGAGATTTGAGACGGCAAAAGTGGTGGAATGCACGGATCTCAGTACCGACTACACATTGGCATCAACTGGAGCAGCTTTCAGAAATACTGCTGCCTGGACCCCCTAGATAGAGACTGTCAGTAGGAGGCAGGCCTGGCTGTGAACCTGCTCTGCTACTGACTCTCTGAGC
The DNA here is from genome assembly GCF_055505025.1 of Bos grunniens. Lineage (NCBI taxonomy): Eukaryota > Metazoa > Chordata > Mammalia > Artiodactyla > Bovidae > Bos > Bos grunniens. The sequence goes on from NC_141190.1 coordinate 14,988,628, forward strand.
TTCATTTCCCATCTGTAAAACGAGGCTAATGATACGTGCTTCCTTCACATGGTCAGCCTGAGGACAAAATGAGAAAGGCCAGAGTGGGAAGAGGGAGATCCTTAACACATGTTAAGGATCAGCTACTATGAACCAGGTATATAGCATGCCTTCTTTTATTCTTTTCAACTGATAACTAGCTCCGTCTCACAGATGAGGAAACTGAGGTTCAGAGAGGATCTACGTCTCATATATCCAGTAAGGGGTAGAATTAAGTATAACTCCCAGGTCTATCTGACTCCTAAGTACAGGACTATTACTCTGCCTCAAAGGACCATGGAGACTAGAAACTCATGTGCTAATACTGGGTCCTATTATTAGTAGTGGTATTAATAGCAGTCGACTGGTAATTTTACTTTTTCTCGTCAATTGACTAACCAAGTAACTGAGTTGAAATACTCCTTTTGACAATTAACATTTAAGCTTTTGAACTAGCTCAATGAAGAGAGACCACACTTTTTGGCTATGACCGTGGTAGCTTCAGCTTATAACCCAACCCTATTGGCACCATCATCCTTCCCCAGATGGCTCACCCCTGTAGCTCTTCCCTCTCCTTTCTTATGAATCTTTTCACATTTTAATTTGAAAACAAGGTAAACAGCCACTCTCGGCGTATGTACTTGGATGTAATACCCATGTGTGTACAGTGCTAGGCATGTTATTTGTGCATTATTCATCCTTTCACATACAGTATTTTGACTTTTCATTCCAAATGTGACATGGTACTTTAAGTTTTTTAATATTTTGGCCATACCATGCAGCCTGTGGGATCCCAGTTCGCTGACCAGGGATTGAACCCATAACCCCCTGCTTTGAAAGCATGAAGTCCCAACCACTGGACCACCAGGAAGTCCTGACATGGTATTTTAGGTTGTATTTTATTCTTTGATTACCAGAGTTATCTCAGTCCAGTATTACTTGAGTTTGTTTCCGATTGGAAAAAAAATGCTTATGATAGTCAAATAAATTTGCATATATATAATTAGCCAGAATTAGTTTTCCTTGGGGAATGGTAATAATATCCTGAAATGAGAAAGAATAATGAAGTACTTGATGAAACATTCCCTGTGTAGAGTGAACCTAAATGACAATAATTATGTCTTTAACAAAGGTTTGATTGAAGGCCACTTGGGATCATAAGTGAAACTTTATTCTCACTTTATGAATATATTAAGTTTCAACAAGTCTTATCTTTTAGATATCAAGGAACCAAACTCAATTCATGTGGAATAGTAAGTTTATGGTGTGACTGTTAATTTTATGTGTCAACGTGACTGGCCGTGGGGTGCCCAGATTAAACATTATTTTGGGGTGTGTCTATGAGAATGTTTCTGGATGAGACTAGAATTTGAATCGATGGACTGGATAAAGTAGATGGCCCTCCCAAATGTAGGTGGCATCATCCAGTCTATTGGGGACCTAAATAGAACAAAAAAACAGAGGAAGGAGGAAGTTACCTCCTTTTGCTGTCTCATTGATTGAACCAAGACATCTCAGGTCATCTCCTCCTGACCTTAGACTGGGATATATACCATGGGCTCCCCTGATTTTGAGGCTTTGAACTCAGGCTGAGTGACATCTCCAGCTTTCCTGGGTCTCCAGCTTGCAGGTGATCGGTTGTGGGACTTTTTAGCCTCCATAACAACTCTCTCTCTCCCTGTCTTTGTTTCTCTCTTTCCCTCTTTCTACACACACGTGCCTCCTACTTGTCCTTTTTCCTGGCGAATCCTGGTTAATGCACATAGTGGTTACTATCTGCCAGGTGCTAGCCTAAATGCAATCTTCTGAATATTCCAGAGTGGTGGATACTGTCATTATCTCCATTTTACAGATGAAGAATAGTGAGCTTGCTAACTTGCCCAGCTAGGAGGGAAACCACCAGATTTCAATCCAGCTAATTTGAATCCAGAGTCTGACTTCTTAATCCTTGGGTTCTGTATGCATCAGTGTGTAACACAAAACTGACACCAACATGGATTATTTGGAATTGAATTATGCAAGTAACAGAATAATGAACACCTATGACACTTTACACATTGGATGTAGGCTCTCAGTAAATGTTGGTGGAATAAATGATTTTTTTAAAAAAGCTCTAATGTTTCTTCTTGTCCATGGATGTTAATAACTTCAGGTAATATAATAATAAAAAAAAAACACCTTGGGAGCTCTACTTCTATCTCTAAGGCTAGTGACTCAAAGTATCAAAAAGGAATAAAAATGAACTGCATGACTAAAAATCTCATAAATAAAAAGTCTGCTTAATAAATGAAATAAAACTTTTCTTTTCTTATAGGTATCAGATGCCGCTGCTCATAAATAACCTCCATACAGGCTTTTCTTTGTTCTCTCTCTCTGTCTCCCTGGAGCTTTCTTCCTAAGCAATGGCAGGCGGGTTCTTTACCACTAGCACCACCTGGGAATCCCAGTAAGACATAGTATCTTCAATAATCAAGATCCTGTAATGGACACCCTATAATGCAACACTCATGAAGGAGCGTCTGCTTTGTTCTCTGAGTCTGTCAGAGGCTCTTGCATGCCAGCCTTACCCTTTCACATAGATGTCGCTCATTTCCTCTCCTGTGATGCTTTTCTCGTCCAGGACAACATCCTTGGTGTTCCAGATAATCACACGCAGGTAGTATCTACGAGAAGCACATTTTGAAGGTGTTTTATCCTCTCAGGTCCTGAACCAAGACCCCAGTGAGACACAGCAGGGTCTCAAGATTACTTACTTCTTGGCTTTCCGGGGTGTGATGTTGAAAGGAGGGCCTGGTGGCCCCAAATTCTTGGGGAAAACATCCACCCACATCTGAAGTCTTCCCTAAGCCATTCAAAAATGAAAAGAGAAATGAAGTTACATTATGGGTGGTAGAGACTACAACCTTCTTTCAAATATCTTCAGTGAAACTAGTACGGGTCTCCTAATTTGTTAGTCCATATGGAAGGCAAGAAAAATGCAGTAAAAGAGCAAATCAAGATGAATCTTATACCAGTGTCACGTAGGCCATCCACCCTCTGTTCTCTCCCAGGAGTCTCTACATGTGCCTACTTTATCAAAATCTGAGTCTTCCCTGGTTAATGAAATGAGGGGCTTGCCATCACTAACACAACCCCAAACACACATACTCCCTCTTATGGTGACTCTCAGAACAGTTTTCACACCATCTCTCGTCCATCATCAGACTGTTTACTTGCTATCAGTGCCAGTTTTGTGACACCCAAGGGTTTCTCCACTTACCTTGAGAGAGAAAATCAAAATAATGTAAAAATGTACTTAATTTTGTAAAAGACAGACAGCCTGGCACTTTCAAAGCAGAGACTCAATGACAAAAACATTACCATTCACCAAAGGGAGGGCTCCCTGCATTGGCTTGCTAGGGCCCACCGCCTGGAAGGGGGCTTGCAGGAACTTGGAGGGTGAAAGCCTGGACTGACGCCTGTGCCGCCATCTTGGTGAGCTCCCCTCACCTCCCTTTATATCTCTGATGGCTACAGACCAGGCCCATGTATCTGACTGGAATATTCTTCCAGACAGCCTAGGAATGCTGTTAACACACTGTATCAACCATACAAACCAATTTAAGTTCCCCAGACTGTTTCTGAATGTTCTGTATACTCTGCCTTCATGACAAAAACAGACTTAAAACTTCTTAAAGACGGTTGCCAAGGAAACCACTAGGTTGGCTTCCTAATGCATTGTGATCAAAATGAATTAACCGGGGCTCTTGGAAAGGGATATATTTTACTGTGATCCTTATTCTCTTCCAACTAATCTCGAGGGCTCAAGGGTCCAGCATACATCTAGCACACTGCAGAAATTAGCCATCTCCTAATTAGCAGTGTCTCCTAAGACCCAGCCACAGTCTGTCCAATGTGGTAGGTAGACGTGATGGAAGTTTCGGTGGATGCCCAGGGAGAAATCTTCCTTGCTTTGTTATGTCTTACGACTATTCAGTTGAGAGGTGGGAGGGGAAAGAGGAGGAGGAATGGGCTCTTTGAGGGCAAGGAGGAATAATGAGAGAAGGAAGATACGAAAATAGGGAACAGAATAAAAGTGAGTGACAAAATAATCTAGTAAGCCCAGCCCACTTGTACTCACTTCTTAAGCGACCACGGTTCTGCTATCCGTATCAACAATATTTGCACCCATTATATTAATATTTATTAAACTGCGATTTCCTAACCATCTGCATCAGAACCTTTCTAGATACTTGTTACAAATTCAGATTCCTGGCCCCACCCCAGACTTACTGAATCTCTGCAGGCATGGTCTGGGAATCTTCATTCTAACAAGCTTCCACTTAGACTGCTACTGCTAAATCACTTCAGTTGTGTCCGACTCTGTGCGACCCCATAGACGGCAGCCTGCCAGGCTCCGCCGTCCCTGGGATTCTCCAGGCAAGAACACCGGAGTGGGTTGCCATTTCCTTCTCCAATGCATGAAAGTGAAAGGTGAAAGTGAAGTCGCTCAGTCGTGTCTGACTCTTAGCGACCCCATGGACTGCAGCCTACCAGGCTCCTCCATCCATGGGATTTTCCAAGCAAGAGTACTGGAGTGGGGTGCCATTGCCTTCTCCACTTAGACTATTTTGTCATTTTCCGTGTCTCCCCTTGCTTCTCTGGGAACTGACCTTCCCCGTCACTATCCACATGGTGCCTGTGATGATCCATCCTGTGCACTGTACCCTGTCCTCCTGGCTAGAGCTTAGTGGTCTAGTGGTGGATGAAGGGACCAAGTTAGGGCAGCCCATCCTTTCCACATTTGGAAGCAGGTGGGGCTGCATTATAATATACAAAACCCAGAAACCGTCCACAATATTCTGACACATGGGAAAGTGCTCACAGGAAAAGTGCAGGCTAAAGGAGACTCAGAAATAGACAAAAGACAGGGCAAGATCCTGGCTCAAGTTTGTTCTGAGTCACTATCACTCTCCTGTCTGGATTTAGTGAGTTACCTGAAAATTCTTACAATAAATCCCCCTAGTGTATGCATGGACGTGTGCTCTCAGTCACCTCAATCGTGCCCAACTCTTTGCAACCCCAGGGACTGTAGCCCACCAGGCTCCTCTCTCCATGGGATTCTCTAGACAAGAATACTGGAGTTGGTTGCCATTTCCTTCTCCAGGGGATCTTCCCGACCCAAGGATCGAACCTGCATCTCCTAGGTATCCTGCATTGGCAGGTGGATTCTTTACCCACTAAATTCCCCTTGGGAATGAAGACAATCTGAGCTTCATTTCTATTTCTCGTATAGTTTAAAGTATCCAAAAGAGATAAACAAGGCAAGTCTGTTTCAGCTACTGCCACCACCTTTGGGGTGTGGATGATGCATGTTCAAAGGTGGAGGGTGCTTTACCTGGGAGATGTTAGGCTGGAAGCTGCTGTGCAAAGTCCTCGTTTCCACGTGTTCAGGAACCAGCCCCTGAGTCCTGAGGATGTAGAGGGCAAGGCGCTCCTCGGGGGGCCCAAGGTGCTGGTGCAGGATTTTGTTTGCTTCTGCAATATATATATATATATATTTTTTAAAAGGACAGTGAAACAGGGACAGAGATCCAGAAACAGTTCAGCCTTGAGGGATTCTCAGCACTTCGGCCCAGACTTTGCAGACACAGTCAGGCAGTGCCAGCATGTGAACTGCAGCCTGTGAAAGAGCTGTTGACAGAAACAGCCCCTGACCAGAAGCCCTGCCCAACCAAGTTCATTCCTGACTTGTGGAGACCGAAAACACTCCAAACTGCGTAAGAGCAACCCCCATTTGTGTTGGCGTCAGGGGCTCACGGCCGGACTCCTGTGCAGTTAGGTGTGGCCACGCGAACAAGGCAGGCTAGACGGTAACATAGGTGGAAGTGACAGGCGTGTCCTTCAAGGTCCAGCTCGTAATACCCTCTCATGTAGGATCACCTCTGGCACCTTCTCTTCTGGATGCAGTGACCTTAGACACCTGAGGTGATGACGGGCAGAGTTGCAAGGTGAAAGAGTCTGGTCCATGAAGGACTATTTGGAAGAGGGCCACCCACCTGTAGGAGTACCTGTTTTGAATTTATGAGAAATAAACTTCTATTGTGTTAAACCACTAACATTTTAAAGCTTAACTGTTACAGTAGCTAGTATCACTGTGGCATTTAAAAAACACAGACTCCCAAATTTTCTGTCACTCCTCCCATTGAGAGGTGGGGGTCTAAGTCCTCTCCTTTGAATCTGCAGACATATTTGATCACTAAAGAAAGGATGCTGTGTGACTTTTAAGGCTAAGCATGAAGGACCACACTGGTCTTCCTGGATCACTTGCTCTGAGGGAAGCCGGCAGCCATGTAAGGAGCCTGGGCGCCCAGACAGTGCCCTATGGGAAAGGCCTGGGTAGGTGCTCTGGTCATCAGTCCCAGGCGAGCTCCCAGCCAAGGGCCATCCTGGACATCAAGCCTTCGGGTGACTGCAGCCCCAGCCAACATCTGACAACAATCAACTGCCACTCAAGTGAGAAGTGCGCAGGTGAGCCCTTCCTGAATGGCTAACCCCCAAGACTGTGAGCAAAACAAAATGATCGCTATATGGGGAAAGACTCTAAAAAAGAGTGGATATACATACATAACTGGTTCACTTTGCTGTACAGCAGAAATGAACACAACATTGTAAATCAAATATGGCAATAAAACTTTTAAAAAACATAAAATGGTTTTTTTTCAGCAGCTAAGTTTTGGGATGATTTGTTATGGGGCCAAAGTAATGGGAACAACCCTGACTGATGCAGCTTTTGGAGGGTGTTGTTTGATTGCTGGGGTAGTTGTCTCCATCAGGCCATGTTGCTTGCTAGTTTATTTCCAATGCCCTTTGCAAGTTCTGATGTAAACAGCATCATTTGTTAAATATCTAATAATCCCTGATATTGACAAAGTCTTCAAGTCTTCTTTCAGATAGAAAGACAAACACAGTTTCTTACAATGCCAGGAATAAACAGTTGAGGATCAGGAAGCACTTTGATTCCCATGTATCTTTGTTCAGCTTTCTCTAGATATCCCATGTGCCCTCAAAGCCGGCCCCATGCCAGCCCCACCGGGAAGCCCTCTTCCCTACAAAACACTGAATCATGTGACAACTCTAACGTTCTATTAAGCTGATTTCAGTCTATGTCATAATGCAGTTAGCTGTGTATGTGTCAGGACAGACTGCCTTATAAATTACTGCTCAGGAAAGAGCAAGACCCCAAGTTCGGACATGAGCCAGATGTGAACTCAGCAGATTCTTCAAAGTAGCCCCCAGCATCCCTGAGCCTTCCCAGAGAGGGTTGGGAGAATGATGGAATAATATTGGAGGAGAAATTCTTGCACTACCATCTGAGCACTTCTGAGCTAATTATACATCACATGGAAATAAGTTAATTATTAGAACTTTGTGTTCAGAGCTCAAATGGCTATGACCTAAAAAGGTCAAGTGAAACATAAGACAGACAAGAAAACGTGTCCATTTTGACACCTGACATGTCTGCAAAACCCTAGTATAATGGGGCTTTTGTTAGACAGTCACGTGTATGAATTCCCTATGGTTTTAGGGTACTACTCTGCCCACACCCCTCCGTAATGCAAACCCAGCAGCATAGACGTGTTGCTGTGCCTTGCAACCAGCCTGCAATCCATGGCGGTGTGCTTACCAAATTCATCTAGGCCGTAGTCTTTTCCTCCATATCTGATGCTACTTCCATCTTCAGAAAGAATGGGCGGTGGGAAGCCTTTGAATCTGGCCACATTTTGAAGCAACTGTGTTGGTTTCAATTGATCTCGCCAGGTGTTTACTCCAGAACTGTGAATAATAATGCCACACTCAGAGTTACCGCAGGGCACACATGTTCTTCTTAGGTTTATACACACACATACTTAAAGGCACGTTCATGTAATGGGGGAACGGGGAATGCACTCTAGACACTGGCTTTTGCCTAGAAATCTATTTAGGATTTAGAGACTTAAAATCCACAGGTATTTTGGCCTCAGCCAACTGGTCCTCCCCTTCTCTGCTGCTGCTAAGTCGCTTCAGTCGTGTCCGACTCTGTGCGACCCCATAGACGGCAGCCCACCAGGCTCCCCCGCCTCTTCTCTGGCCTTCTGTAAATAATGAGTTTGAGATCACCATAATCATAATAGGCAAACATAAATTAGAAATCACAAGCTATATCTCACTGGATAATACAGAGAGACACTGTTTAGCACTTAAGGAAAGAGGAACATCACAAAACTGATCAGTTTGTGGGCAGGAGCAGGGAATTCCCACCATCAAACATTGCTAGCTCTCAGTCCCTGGCATCACGGAGGGAGGGGGAGAAAGGAGGGGAGGGACTGGCTCCCCAGGCTTTGCCACCTCACTAAGTGCCATCCTCACTGAGCACCACACTGCCTCAGGGGCCAGTGCGGTACACAGATGCAATGTGAACAGCGCCCCCTGGAGTCGTGCAGTGCTATGGCCCTGCTTCTTCCTAAGTGTTAGTCACTCAGTCGTGTCTGACTCTCTGTGACCTCACAGGCTGAAGCACACCAGGCTCCTCTGTCCATGGTATTCTCCAGGCAAGAATACTAGAGTGGGTAGCCATTCCCTTCCACAGGGGATCTTTACCATCTGAACCACCAGGGAAGCCCAATTCTCCCTCCTGACTTAAAGGGTCCGAGGCTCAATGAAGACAGGCCTGAGGTAGAGCATCAAAGCTTTCCCAGTACTAATGTTAGATGGAACAGCCAACGTTTACATCCCAAGCCACTTACACGCAGTACTGCTCAGGAATGCCACAGTGGGACCCAAACCGGGAAAGGAATCGGTTTTCTAGGTCAATGATCGTTTCTCCTACTTTTTCATCACGGGTAAAGGTGTCATAATCGTAGACAGAAATTTTCAGGTCCTTTTCTTGAGGTAAGTAGCAGCTCAGTTCATACATTCTGAATAAATGAAAGTGAGGTTAGAATTGCATGATCCCCCTTCCCCCCGATTATCTTGCACACTCTATAGCTCTGCACAGACTCCTTGGGCCATGGGAGGAGGCTGTCATGGCCAGGATAGCTAGGTGGGTGGTGGGCAGTGAGTGGCAGGTGCTTGAGAAGTACTACACGTTAGTAATAAGAACATCAGCAGAGTATATACTTGCTCAGGAGAAGATCTGGGGCTTTAAGTGCCTAAGGAAAATCCCAGTTTTGCTGCTTACTAGCTGTGGGACCCTAGGGCAACTACTTAAAGTCTCTGTGCTCTGTTTTCTCATCTGTAAAATGGGGATAATAATCCCTACCAGCTCATGTTGTTGTTGTAAGGGTCAAAGGAATAAATGTTTAGAAAGCATTTGGTATGAGGGCATTACTCAAAATCCACCAGCAATAATAATAATATTATTATACATTAAATAATACTTATTGTTAAGAATTATACCAAATGCTTTCTAAACATTTATTCCCTTGACTCTTACAACAACATGAGCTGGTAGGGATTATTATCCCCATTTTACAGACCATGGAACATCCTGGGCTAACCCCACGGGAGCATCGGGATTGGAGGAGGGCAATGGAAAGCTGCCCAGAAGGCTCCCTCTCTCCTCCCAGGCTCTCTGGCTGTCCACTGATTCTCGAAGGCTTTCCTATAGTATCTGTATGAAAACACAAACCCTTCTGAGAGGGTAATGACTGTATGGCATGAATGCAGATGGGTGAGGTTTGGGTCTGTACCTGCACACAGAGGGGCGGGTCCCCTAGGAGGTGCTCAACAAACTCTGGACCACAAACTGTGAGCAGCCCCTCAAATCTCTCCTCTCCCCCTGTGCCTCTGCCCCTCCTCCTGTCACTCTGGTGTGTGGTCCGGTTCTTGCCTAAAGAGCCAGAACTACTAAGCTCTGGAATAAAAGGGTGTACATCAGTGGGGCTCTGGATACAAGCTTCCAGGGGTCTCCTAGACACATCTCAGTGACTTCCCCAGACTTCTGCAGCCAGGCGGGGCCTGCAAAAGGCAGGCATCCCAGGAGAGAAGGGGCTATAGTCCTGACCAGACCATATCCACACATGCCCCCAAATTCTATTACTGAATCCCAAGGGACAGGTAATGTGTGTCTGTTGAGAAAAAATTCTTTGCTCAAATAAGGCTGAGAATCACTTCTTCCGGTGTTCCTCTGGGCAAACTGAGGGCTCTGAGAAACCCTGCAGTTATCTTTTTAACCCAGGCATCCTGGTTTGATGAAGAAATATGCTTTTCCTTGGAACGCCAATTAACATCTTTTTGGCAGACTAACATTCCATTGAATGTGATGTGATAACAGTGCCATGCAGATAGGAAAGGTTGCTCTTTCCTGAATCTCTGTCCCAGAATTCCTGAGTCTCCGCTGAGAAGAAAGTCACCCAGTAAGACTGAGGCCAGGGCCTGGAGCCTAGGAGGGGTTGTGGAGCTGGGGTCTCCCTGGCTCCACCCTGCTGGATGGAGCCAAGTCTGAGTTCACTGGACGGGGACTGGCCACATGGAGCCTGATGGCATCACTTCCTCCTGAGGTGGCTTGACCAAGACTTTTCCTGACACTTAATTAAGCTTGTGCTTGGCTTCTCCAAGACAGTGATGTAGGCAGTGCTGCTTTTCTCCCATAAAAGCTGGCTTTCCCTGCTTCCCTGTCTCCCTCGCATGGGGCCCTCCTTCCTGCACTGCATGCCTTTTCCTGTCTAGACCTCAGGGCTGGATCAGCGGAAGAAAAGGAAAACGATCATATTGCCATGCCAGAGGATTATTTCCACTGCCTGGCTCCAGCACATGGCTCCGGGATGTGCAGCACAAAGGGTGTGTATGGGGGCGGGGGGGAATGGGGGTGGGGGAGTGTGTATGTGTGGGGTGTGTGGGGATGTGGGTGTGTAGCTGTGGGTGTGTGTGTGTGTGGCTGTGGGTGTGTGTGTATATGGCTGTGTGTGTGTGTGTGGGGTGTGTGTGTGTGTTCGCATGTGGGTGGATGTGGGTGTGCGCGCACACTCACACGTGAGAGAGGGAAGGAATGTGTAAGGGTTCCATCCACCACACATGAGAAGCAGCAGATGGGCAGGATAATAAAGCCAGAAATTAAGATACCAGCCACACATCAAATAAGAACAAGGTGTTCTCCTTGCTAGTGTTCTGGGGAAAACAATGCAAATGTTTTTAGCCAAGAACATTTTTCTACAGGTGATGTGAAAGCTGCTCAGTCATGTCCAACTCTGTGACCCCATGTACTGTAGCCGCCAGGCTTCCCTGTCCATGGGATTCTCCAGGCAGGTAGCCGTTCCCTTCTCCAGGGGATCTTCCCAACCCAGGGACTGAACCTGGGTCTCCTTCATTGCAGGCAGATTGTTTACTGTCTGAGCCACCAGGAAGCCCTGCAGGTGATGGCTTGGCTATAAGCACAAAGCAGTACTGAGTTGGTTGGGAAAGCCTGGGGCTTGGTCAGGATTTCTCCCCAAGTTTAGGCTTCCCGTGCATGCAGCTCGGGTGCCGTTTCCCTCACTGTGACGTGGGGCTGAGACCCCCTGCCCTGCCGGCTGCAGGGTCTGACACGGAGGTGAAAATCAGATGGCGGCGGCTGCACAGAGTGCAGCATGGCAGCCATGCAGACCCTGCAGTCAGGTGGCCGGGGCATGGGCCCCGGTTCTGCCACTCCCCAGCGGGGTGAGCTGGGTGTTCATTCCCTTTGTGCCTCAGTTTCCTCTTTGTCAGTAGCCCCTCAGAGTGGTGGGATTCTTGAGATGTTTTCTATGAAGGGCTCACTATAGTGCAAGCCCTCAGTAAAAGCTTAGCAAATAGTTTAGTTGCTCAGTCGTGTCCGACTCTTTGTGACCCCACAGACCATAGCTCGCTGGGCTCCTCTGTCCATGGGATTTCCTAGACAAGAATACTGGAGTGGGTTGCCATTTCCTTCTCCAGGGGATCTTCCTAACCCAGAGATCAAACCCGCATCTCCTGCATCAGCAGGCAGATTCTTTACCACTGAGCCACCAGGAAAGCTTGTAATAGTAGCTATTATTAAATGTGGAAGAAGTTTATAGCTGACAAAACTAGTCCTCTTTAGAGGTCACTTGGGTTTGCCTTATCCTTGAGAAGGTTCTGATGAGATCAGTGTAACCATGCAGAAACAAACGTCAGATGGCAAGGATGAAGATAGTAATGCTATTTCAAGAATCTTCTTGAGCAGAAGACAGAGAGCAGGACATCTGATGCCATCATGTTCTTCTCCCTTCCCTGTTTTTGGTAACAGAGTCAACAACATTGGCTCAAAACAATGGAATCAAAGCATCCCAGATAAGAGAGCTCAACAGGATCCGGGTGTGAGAACCACCCTGTCACTCCACGGAAGTCACTGCCTATTCTTCTTGTCTAGAAGCCACAAATTCTCTGGACTTCTGGGCCTCCTACCATCCACGTCCTGTTACCCCTGCCCCACCAGGTCTTAGGGCAGGTCTCGCAGACTTGGTTTTATTTTCTTCATGGCACTTTTTGCTTTCATGAAATGCTTTTATTTATGTATCTACATATTCATTATCCGCCCCACTGACTTGGATATCTGAATAGTTCATAGACATGGTTTCACAGCTTCTGGGCCTAGAGCAAAGCATGGCGGCACATACTGCATCCTTAGCATGGAGGCCATGGAGAAAAAAAACACAGAAAAATGTTAGGAAATAGCTGTTACCTGCCGAACACCGGGTTGAGAGTGTTGGGGATGTAGTTGTCTCGGTCTTCAATTACTTTTTTGCCCAGTGTTATTTTTATGTAAGGGTCACACTGTGGGGACGAAACAGAGGACAGGTTATGTCACTGTGGGGTGCCAACTTAAGTCAGTGTCTGGGGCAGACTCAGGGCGGCCTCAGATCAGGTCTGGGTAGTGCTCACTCTTGGCGCCATGCACCCAGCGCGCCTTTGGAGGAGAGGCGGTGGCCGGGAGCGGTGACAAAGCAGTTCTCTGAGGTCACATCTGTAAAATGAGAAGGATGATCCAGAGGCTCCAAAGCCCCTTCCCTTCAAGCTCTTAGGTAAATCCCCATTGGGACCGTCCTCCTGAACAGATTGTTTTGATAGAGTATCTTTCCCCTCGAGAGATAACAGACGCCCAGAAAGAAGGAACATGACAATTATGGTGGTTGAAGACTGTAATTATCTTGCTACAGGAGAAGGCCCCACACCCAGACTCTTACCAGGCCATTGTTGTCCTGGGGCTGGAGCTCTAAGCCTCGAACAATGTAAATCCTAACCGTGCATTCCTGCGGGACGCTGTCAGGTAACTCCCGAAACTGCCGGGGAGGGGCCGGCACGCTGGGGTCATCCGGCAGTGGGTAGATTCGGAAGGAGCCCTATAGGAGAGACACACACAGATGGAGCCCAGGGCCCTGGGTGACCAGAGCAGAGGGCCCAGGGCAGTGGCGTCCCCCCAGGACATGAGGGACAGCCACAGAGGGCTGTGGGATTGGGGGAGGAAGGACCACTTTTGTGAAAGAAAGCTATGGTGCGCTTTGCAAGTTTCTGATGGGGAAAGTGAATGATGATAAAGTAACTAATAGATCACAGGAGAGAAGGAAGGGCAGGGCAGAAGCTGGGAGGCCTGGCAAAACCCCAGGGGAGACATGGAAGTGGCTTGGACCAATATGATGGCAAAGGAGGTGGTAGGCATGAAATTTTGCACATTTTTTGAAGACAGGAATAAAAATGATTATTTTTTAAACCCAATAAAATACTAAGGTGATTTCCCTTTTTTTTTTTTGCATTACTGCATAAATCCCCTTCCACTCCCAGGCAAACTCCTGTTCACCCTTCAGGTCTCAGTTGAAAAGTGTCACTTCTTCCATGAAGCCTCCCTGACTGCCCCCGGATTGGATAAGTTTCCTAACATCGTCTAACACCACATTCATCCATATTGCAGCAATGACATCTGCTTCACTAAAAGTCACTCAGTCGTGTCTGACTCTGCGCCCCATGGACTATACAGTCCATGGAATTCTCCAGGCCAGAATACTGGAATGGGTAGCCTTTCCCTTCTCCAGGGGATCTTCCCAACCCAAGGATCAAACCCAGGTCTCCCACATTTCAGGCAGATTCTTTACAGCTAAGCCACAAGGGAAGGCCAAGAATACTGGAATGGGTAGCCTCTCCCTTCTCTAGTGGGTCTTCCTGACCCAGGAATCAGTCTCCTGCATTGCAGGTGGATTCTTTACCAACTGAGCTGTCGGAGCGTCGTTCCTATTTATTGTCTATATTCCTCACTAGACTGAGCTTCCTGAAGGGGGGAAATATTTCTTGTTTGTCACTGTCTCCAGGACCTAACACAGGGCTGGGCATGAAGCTGGGCACAGTAAGTGGTTTTTGAATGAGTGAGCCATCAGGTCAGCTTGAGAGGCTTTATATTTTATCTTGAAACTAGCTTATGTACAAGAGTAAGCACTAAAGTTGGATTCAGAATACATGGGTCTTAGGATCCAGCTACTTTCATTCAGTAAAGCAGCATGAAGTGAGGACCTACCATGTGCCAGGTACTGGGGGCCCAAAAATGAACTCAAGGAATCCAGTCTGGCACAGGGATGACTCTCATGCTATCTTCAGTCAATGGAGTGGAAGCTCTAATGACAAGGATTTTGAGGCCAAAATAGGGTAAACTGGTCTGATTGATTAGTAATGTCTGCTATTGAAAGGATTAGAAGTAACATAGATTTGCTACCTGTGGTTGGGAGGAGGTGCAGTCGTGAAAGCAGATACTTATGATGTGAAAGGCGCTTTACTAGTGGTGGGGACCCAGGGAGCCTGGAGCAGGAGTGAGTCACCCTGCCAGGAGCAATCAGGGAGCACTTCACAAAGCATGTGACATTGGAGCTGGCATTGAAAAGAATGAGTAGGAGTTTGTCAGACCACAGAGCAGGAAGGAAGGGCATCCAGGGAATGAAGAGCTTGTCCCAAGGCTCCAAGTTGTGAGAGGACAGCATGTGTTTGGGGCTTGGAGAGGGTGTGGTGGCAGGGGAGACAAGAAGCTTGTGAAAGGCCAGCTCCACCCTAGGAAGGAGTTGAGACTTGACCAAGTAGAAACTCAAGCAATGCCTTTAAGTGGTCAAGAAACATGATCGGATTTGGTTGTATGGAGGATGGACTGGATCGTGAATGAGAAAGGGAACAAGGACAATGGATTGGGAAGGTGTTGTACTGATGATCCAGCTGAAAGCCTGGGAGGGGGTGGGGGACGTACGTGTGTGCACGCACGCGTGTGGTGGTGCAGGGTAGGACTTAGACAGGCTGCCTCTACAAGATTCAAGGCTGGTTGGCATCAGCTTGGAAGACTGGCTTTGAGGATTCTGCCCCCAATCCCACTGCCCTTTTCCTTGTTAGCATTTCCAAGCATCCTTCAGGTGTCAGAGGATAGGTCTCTGACCCAGAGACTGGTGGTCCTTTATCCTAGGTCTATAATGAAAATAAATATGAATTTTAAACAGGATGGACATACATTTTACTCACCTTAAACTCCCCTACCACAGAAGGGTCTTCATTCTCATCTGATTTGCCTCGAAACAGCTTGAAAGTATCTGAGAAGTCCGTCAGGCCCTCGAATTCCTCTACATCCTCTAGTTCACAATCATATATCTGCAAACCATCAACAGATTCTTAATTTCTCATTATAACACAGGTGGGATCTAAAATCAAAATGACTGACAATACCAAAGGCGCACGAGATGTGGATGGAGCAACTGGAACTCTCACATTGCCAGCTGGAGTGCATAACGATAAAAACACTTTGTCAAAGTGTCTGGCAATTTGAAGTTGAATATCCAGCTACACTGTGATACAGAAGTTGAATTCCTAGGTTTTCATCCAAGAGACATGAACACATGTCTGCATGGTATAAGAATGTCCACAGCAGCTTCATCATCAGAGAACGGATAAACAAGTCATGATACATCCATGCAATGGAATATGACTCAGCAATAAAAAGGGGCAAAGTACTGATATATGACAAACTACTGATATATGACAACCTGACTGATCTCAAAACTACTGTCTTGGACTACAGAAGCCACACACACAAAAATACACACACACAAATACGTATTGTATGAGTCCACTTATACGCAGTATGAAAACAGGCAAACCTGATCTGTGATGATGAAATCAGATCAGCTGTCAAAGAGGGTTGGAAGGTTGTTAGGAATTGACTGGAAAGAGGTACACAAAGGAGTTTTCTGGGGAGAGGGGAATGTTTGTTGCCTTGTTTGGTAGTGGTTTATGTAGGTATATGTATATAATCATAACTCACTGAATGAATCACTTTACTGTATATAAATTATACCTTGATAAAGAGCTAGAAGAAGAGGAGGAGAAGCAAGGAAGGAAAGAGGGAGAGACGGAGGATGGACTATGGGGCTGATCCACCAGACTAGTCTATTTCTCTAAATGAGAGGTTCTTTACATGCTGGTGTTTCTTAAGCTACATTGAGACGTGATGACAATCACATGCAAGAATGTGGATTTTCCCACTTTGATGGAGAAAAACATTTTTTTAACTTTTAATTTTGTATTGGGGGTATGGCCAACTAATAATGTTGTGACAGTTTCAGGCGAGCAGCAAAGGGACTCAGCCACACATATACATGTCTCCATTCTCCCCCAAACTCCCCTCCCATCCAGGATGCCACATAACACTGAGCAGAGTTCCATGTGAGATGATTACTTTAATGGCCTGATATTTCTCATTTTAAAGTTTCTCTTTCTGCTATGCATTGTTCTGAAAATGTTAGCCTTCACTTTAGCTTTACTACTGGAAAACTGAATAAAGAACTAGAAAACTAAAAAAAAAAAAAAGAACTAGAAAACTCAAACCCTTAACAGAAAGATCATCCATAACCAGATCTGCCTAGTGCAAAAGCTCATCTCCCTCCTGGACACCCAGTTGTGATTGTATGCTGCATGCATGTGAAAGAATCAACTGCTCAGCTAGTAAAACTGAGGCCCAGAATGGAGGACAGAATGAAGCATGCTGATGTTTCATGCTGTTTTGCAAGAGCACCATGACTTCTAAGGTCTCCCTTGGTCAAATTGGACAGCTGTTTACGGCTCTAATTAGTGCAGTGCCAACCCAATCCAGCCCTCACTCAGCCAGATGTCCTAAGCCCCAAAGTGGCAGTCACAAAAACCATAAATCAACAGCTGTTCTCAAGCCCTGGAAATCTCAGCAAAGCCAAAATCCATCACAAGACGGCTCCCCTAGAGGTGCTCCTGGCCCCTCCCCTTCAACCCCTACCATCGACCTTTCAGGTTTTCACTCAGCTCGGCATGCAACCAGTCTTAACGCATGTTCATCCCCCACCCACAGTTGCACAGGCCCAGGTACCTTGAGTTTGGAATAACCTTTCTGAATATATTGTCCACATTTTTCATGTTCCCCTGTGGAAGCATAAAATTTACTCCACCAGTCAACAATTTCTTCCTCCTAAAGAAAGACACAACAAAATGGCAAAACCTTAGTGATGACCTGGATTTCCAATCATTGCAGGAAAACTATGTAATAGAAAAGAGAAACAGGTACTTCTGAACCTGAAAGAAGTAAGATTATGTGACTTTTGTTTACATGAACCAAAGCAATAAGAATTCTTCCACCTGGAAGCTGGAGGTGAGGTGATGATCCTTGGCCAATGAAATGTGTGTGGCTTTAATGGCCACAGCTATACTGGGTGATTTTCTAACATTCTATGGATACAGTCTATTCATTTGACTGTTTTTACTCTTTTATCCTGTTGATATTTACATACCAGCCTTATGTATGCAGGGTGGAGAAGAACTAAAGAGCCTCTTGATGAAAGCGAAAGAGGAGAATGAAAAAGTTGGCTTAAAGCTCAACATTCAGAAAACTAAGATCATGGCATCTGGTCCCATCACTTCATGGGAAATGAAGATGGGGAAACAGTGGGAACAGTGGTGACTTTATTTTTCTGGGCTCCAAAATCACTGCAGATGGTGATTTCAGCCATGAAATTAAAAGATGCTCACTCCTTGGAAGGAAAGTTATGACCTACCTAGATAGTATATTGAAAAGCAGAGACATTACTTTCTCAACAAAGGTCCATCTAGTCAAGGCTATGGTTTTTCCAGTGGTCATGTATGGATGTGAGAGTTGGACTATAAAGAAAGCTGAGTGCAGAAGAATTGATGCTTTTGAACTGTGGTGTTGGAGAAGACTCTTGAGAGTCCCTTGGACTGCAAGGAGATCCAACCAGTCCATCCTAAAGGAAATCAGTCCTTAATATTCATTGGAAAGACTGATGTTGAAGCTGAAACTTCAATACTTTGGCCACTTGATGCAAAGAGCTGACTCATTTGAAAAGACCCTGATGCTGGGAAAGATTGAGGGCAGGAGGAGAAGGGGACGACAGAGGATGAGATGATTGGATGGCATCACCAACTCAATGGACATGGGTTTGGTTGGACTCCTGGAGTTGGTGATGGACAGGGAGGCCTGGCGTGCTGTGGTTCATGGGGCTGCAAAGAGTCAGACACGACAGAGCGACTAAACTGAACTGATTTACATACACAAAGGAGAAGAGGGCAAAAGAGGATGAGATGGTTAGACAGCATCACATCCATGGACATGATTTGAGCAAACTCTGGGAGATAGTGAAGGACAGGGAAGCCTGTATGCTGCAGTCCATGGGGTCGCCAACAGTGCGACTCAACAACATTTGCGTACACAGGTAAAGTGAAAAAACAACCCTGTAGTATGTGTTGACTGTTCCATCCTCCAGTATGTGTTTTCCTACTATTTCATTTTCTTAGCCTTTTTAGCCAGCAACACATTGCAAAACAAAGCTCACTAAGCTAAGCATGGGAGAAACTGTTTCTAACTCAAGTTCTATCCTTTACATTATAAGCCATACCCTTATGTTAACAAACCACACCGCATTAGATATGCTGTTTAAAATCTCTGAGCAACATTTTCTTCATCCACTGAATTGGCTAACACTGTCTTTCCACATCATTCTCATAGGGTTGTTCTGGACATCAAAGAAGATGATTAGGAGGAGGAACTTTGGTTATAAAATGTGAAGCAAGAGTACGGAGGCATTATGCTTTGTTCAGACCAGTGGCTCCCAATCTATTCTTGAAAATTCTAATTCAATCAGCCTGGAGTGAGACCTGGCGTCCAGGATGCTTTCAAAAGTTCCCCAGGCAATGTGCAGCCAGAGTTGAGAACCTTTGGTGGTTCTTTGGGCGGAAGGGATGGCATTTGGAATCACTTGTGAAATATTCTCAAACTCCAGAAGGCTGTAGTTTATAGCAGGCTATGACTATAAATTCCACTCAGATTTATAACAAGAATAGATCCTCATCAGACCCACCTGCATCTTAATCCACCTAGTAAAGAGGTTGCCCAAAATAGTATGTCATCGGCAACACAGCTCCTATTTCATCAGGGGGTGAGACAGAAGAAATACTCAAGAAAAGCTACTTCTTCTCTGTGTATAGTACACATATGTTTACACATATAGTTATTTCCCCTCTGTGGATCAGTAAACCCAATCCTGGATTTAAAAACAGTTTTTTGTTTTTTTTTTACATATCAGCCATAGGAAAAATACATGAATTATAAATCTAGCAAATTGTATAAAACAGTTACCTTTTCTGTTAGCTGTTCATCACATATATGGCCAGGAAGAAGGCAAAACATGTATAGGTCACCCGGAGGTAGAGAACCATGAGCATTAGGTTGAACAAGAAAGAGAAAAAGAGACATTATTTTCAACCATCATTTATATTATCAACATTTTGATGGTTTATTTATTCAAGATGATCTCATTATTAAACACATCTTTTTGGTTTCTTCTCTGAAAATGTGCAAAAGAGTTACAAACAGTATTAAAACAAAAGGCTTGGAGGTAGTCACCCACATCCCATTTTAATAGAGTTAGACAATCTCTGTCCACCAGCACAGTGATTACATATGGCATTGGGGGATTAGCAGGGTATAGTTGTTCTCCTTCCTGCCCCAAACCTTTCATTCCATTTAGCTTTTAAAGTATATTCCCAGCTGGCTTAATTCTCATCTCTCCAAAAACTCCTGTTGCAAGATGTTTATACCCAGCATGATTGCAATATCATTATTAATAAGCATCTTTTCTTGCTTTTTCCCCATGTTGATGTTAAAGTACCAAATACATATCCATCCATCAAAGTTGTTCTATGATGTCAAGTCTCTCACTGACCAAATCCTTCCCTTTTGAGTTTTCGCATGGAGAATCTACCAGGAGATGAAAGAATTGACAGCTAGGATGTTGGGGTTTCACTTTTCTCTTGGTACCTGCTGGAACATTAGCCAAGCTCGCCCTCAGGGCAGTTTGAAGAATTGTGGCCTCCTAACTTCATTTCCAATATAAGGGAACTGTGATTACTTACTACAGGCACTTCCTGCAGGGAGTGCGGGATGGCTATGAGGCTTCTTTTGCAAGTGCCCCTCAGCATTTTCCAGATCAACTTTTGTTCAGCACACAGAATTGCCAAGAGAAGCAGAGAGGCAGATGTAACAATTCTATTAGATTAGTATCAAAGTGCGATTAAGAGTTAAATTATCACAACTGAAATGAGATTTTGGAGAGAGGGATTTTATACCAAAAGTGTTTGCACATTCTGAATTCAGATTTTTAGAATCTTTTTATTCACATCTATTTTCATCTATCCGAAATCTTTTCAAAGAAATGAGCAGTTCATGATTTAAAAAGCATTTTCAAAACAGATTGCTGATGTTAAAATCTAGAATACAGGAAAATATATTCACGTCCACTTGCTCATAACTTCACATGAAAAAGTAACTGAAGCAACTTGAAGTAACTTGCTTCATTACATCCACAGGGCACAGCAGATTCTCCCCTGAAGCTTCAAACAATCACATTTGTTTAAAGATCATCTTTCGCTCCAAAATCTAGAAAGAATCTGAAAAGGAGAGTTCGAGCCTCTAGAGCGAAGTCCCTGCAGCCCCAGGCAGCTCCGTGCGTTTTCTTATCATACATACATGCACTGTCCTTGGAGAAGCCATTTTGCTGAGTGCTGTTGACATACTGCTTAAGCACTGGAATTGGAAGGTAATCGTTGAAACGGCCATGTAGGAATGTCCATGACACCCAGCTAGCACTTAGTGATCCCCCCACCCCGCCCTGTGTGTATTTCCCACTTTACTTGTGGTGGTGCTGAGCCCATCGCACGAGAGCTCTCAGTCACCACAGGGTGGTGGTGTGAGTTTCTGTGAGCATGAGGCTGTCACCTGAAGCCACAGCCTCCAGCTTCCATCCTCAGCACAGTGTTGACCCAGTCCCTCCATTTACCCACATAAGAGGATCGAACTGAGTTAGTGGTAATAGACGTTCATCACACACACAAAGCATGTACATGTAACATACACAACACACACATTACATGCGGGTATGTGTGTTACATGTGTGGACATATTTTACATGTACATATAATCCAGGACATCAGCAAGCTGGTCATTGGTTCTTCCAGAGCTCAACTTTGCTCATTTGACTTTGCATAGATGAGCCCTGTCTTCCCCAATGAACAGATGGAATCAGACTTTCAGAGGCCATTCTGAATAGTCTTTCTTATCAACCCAGTATACATCCACTAGGTGTTAGGAGAGCAGCTGATTAAAGTGATATACAGTATGTGAGAATGATACGACCTTCCTCAATCCCACTGGGCTGCAACTTAAAATATGCTGTAAATTCAGCTTTCACTGTGTGTTGCTACAGCAGCCTCATCTCTTAACTACTGGGAAGAAATGAGTGAGATTGGCGCATAGGTGACTTTATTCTTTTTCTTGATCCTCCACACCTGGGGCAACCGGGTATACAGAAGGCACAAAGACCTGATTGGCAATGGAATCTGGAGGCAGATCACAGGGTAGTATCTTAAACTGGCTTTTTCCAGAGTAGTTGTGAAAATGTACTTAAAAGATCTTAAGTATATTATACTTCTCCCTGGGCTACTACTGTTTTATTGAGAGTATCTGGGGTTGTTTATAAAGTAAACACAGTGGTTTTGCAAATTTGATATTGTCATTTCTGACTGCAGAGGGTTCTCAGGGAATAGAATCAAACGCACTGCTAGCGGTGCTGGCTGTGGAGCCCACATTTAATATGGTCCAATTGTTAGTGAGTTTAATGCAGTGGGAAGAAAGTCGATTTCTTTAAAGGCACTGTTTATGGATCTAACACATTAAAGTGCAATCATGTGTACTTTCTGGCCAGTTTGCACATTAAAACATGCTGTGAAAGTCCATCATGAATGCCAACAGAAACAGGGAGATATTTGATGTTTTCTTTTTTCTGGGCTGAGAACTCCCTCCCGCCAACCCTTTCCTTCTTGTCAAACTGGATGGAATGGTTTTAAAATAGGGTCCTGAGTGAGCATTTCCACCAATGTCTTAATTTCAAAACCACAGTGAATATAAAAGTCAGGGATATCCCATACACTGACAAATAGAGTCATTAAAAATCCATGACTCCTCTGTTTCATTTAGGGGGAAAAGAACTGGTGAGTCAGTCCATGAATCTCTCTTCTGAATGTTGTGATGCCTGTATATGTGGTCCTGAGATTGCTCTTGCAAATGATACCACTCAGACCATCCACATCAACGGTTCTCACACCTGCCTGCACGTTAGAATCACTTGGGGAGATTTTAAAACTTACTGCTGTCTAGATTCCCCTCCCTCGTGCAGAGTGCAGCACGGTTCCAAGTATTATTTTAAGTATCCTTGGTGACTGAGGGGAGAGGACAGGAGTTCACACAATGTCACCAAAGCTACTGATGAATTAAGAGCCAGGTTCTTTACCGTGATAAGTTCGTTTGTTATCTTTAGTCACATTGAATGGTTGTTCGACTGAATTCATCTAATGCTTAGATACCTGGAAGATAAAGCCAACATCATTCAATGAACGATCAATTCTAAGCCTACCTTTGAAGCTAGTAATGGCTTGGTGTCCTCTATTTCAATAACAATGTCCCGGCGGGGTGGGGTAGACAAAAAGGAGGCTGCAAGACAGACAATTTCATAATCTCAGATACTTAAAAAAATATAGTGGTAAGCTTTCTATTTCAAGTTTAACAGCCACACAGTGGATGGTAGAGTTTGCTCCTGGATGAGACTTACTAAATGGAGAAGACCACACCGGACTGTAGAAAAATAACCCAACAATTCATCACTTTTCCCAAAATATGATTGGTTTGAGACATTTTAAGGGGATTATCTGGCCTGTTTTTTTTTCCTTTCACCTTAGTTAGCCCAATGCCTGTAGATAGGGAATGCTCAAAAAAAGCATTTTATCAACACATGTCTTTAGAGGATACAGGAGTGATATTGGGGCCCTGGGGGGCTACAGAAAAGGAGCCTCCTTTTCATGGGATCTGTTCTAAGACACAGAAAAGCAAAGCAGGGTGAATAGGCACATTTCACGGCTGAAGTTGCAGCGGCCTCTTTCAGCCCCAGTTCTTACAGTATGCTGCTGCTACTAAGTCGCTTCAGTCATGTCTAACTCTGTGCGACCCCACAGACGGCAGCCCACCAGGCTCCCCCGTCCCTGGGATTTTCTAGGCAAGAACACTAGAGTGGGTTGTCCTTTCCTTCTCCAATGCATGAAAGTGAAAAGTGAAAGTGAAGTCCCTCAGTCGTGTCCGACTCTTAGCGACCCCATGGACTGAAGCCTACCAGGCTCCTCCATCCACGGGATTTTCCAGGCAAGATTACTGGAGTGGAGTGCCATTGCCTTCTCCCTCTTACAGTATATGTAGAGGGAAAAGGCACCCATCCTGACTTTAAATAATTCCCAGAATATGTGTGGCTCTAGAGTCTGGGGTTAGAGCGAGGGCTCATGAGTAGCCTCCCAGGGCTCACCAGATTTGGTTCAGCTGAATGGGGTGCCAAAGCTTCAGCTTGGGGCAGGACGGAGTGAGAAGTACAGATGCGCTTTATGAATGAAGACATCAGGCAGACAGACATTCATCAGAAAGCCAGAACCCAGACAGAACAAACTCTGCCAAGGCAAAAGAACTTTTTATTTGACCCAGCAATTGATGCATAGGACATACAGGAGGGAAAACACATTCTTTAAGCACCTGCCATGTGCTGGGCAGTGGGCTAAACTCTTTACATACATGATCTCATTTAACCCCTCAAAAATCTTGTAGAATAAGTGCATATGTGGCATTATACCCATTATAGAGATTAAAAACAAACAGACTGAGGCTCAGAGAAAGCAAGTCTGCTTCAGGTTGATCAATCAATCACAAGTGCAAGTAAGTAACCTAGGTCTCTCTGACGTTAATGCTTGTGTTTTAACTGTCATACCAGAGTACACAGCAAAGCATGCCCTTTGTAAATGTCAAAGAAACGATCAGGGGAACACTGGGGAAGCAGAGGAGACTGACACTGAGAATCTATGATGCACCAGTTGCTATGCTGTTGCTAGGTGGTTGAGTATCCATGTGGCACACCCAGATCTATCAGCAGTCTCTATGCTTCCAAGATAGCTTCCCCCAAC
This sequence comes from Bos grunniens, assembly GCF_055505025.1. Lineage (NCBI taxonomy): Eukaryota > Metazoa > Chordata > Mammalia > Artiodactyla > Bovidae > Bos > Bos grunniens. The sequence continues at coordinate 15,013,186 of NC_141190.1, forward strand.
TCCTAACAATTGCAGCAACACAGAAGGGTGAGTGGGCAGGCATGCTGGAAAACCACACGGGGGATCCTTTCTATATCATCAGTTCTCCACGTCACAGTCCTCATGTCAACAACACCTTGGGGATGGGAGGTGTGTGCCTCCCCCCCCAGACCAACCGAGCATATCCCTGCACTCTTACCTCAACTTGGTTTAAACAAAGTATCAGGTGGATCTAAAATAACAGCTTCTGGTCTTGGGAACACTGTGTTCCCCATTCACCCATTCCCACACACCTTAATGTGTTCCCCATTTCCTCTTCAGTGACTCTCTGAAGCCTTGAGTTAACTCCATAGAATTATGAACCAGGAGGCCTCTGTCTGCCCCTGACCTACTGACATACATAGGTCCACTCAGATTCTGAGGCCAGAGAAAATGTGCATTTATACCTTCCTAATGATTTCACATATTTGTGTCAAAGAGTGTTCCCTCATGAAAGCAGTAGAAAACACACCAGGGAAACACTTTCTCTCCATTATATAATCCCAGATCAAAGAACGCCTGCAGTTACGTGAATCCTTGTTATAAAAATGTTGCTGTTTAGGCACCATCTATTCAGCACAAAATGCATTTCACGGGAAATGTGTGGATAAACACATGTAGGGTTTGGCTCAAGTGTGACTGTGGATTTTTTTCTCTCTTCTCTGAATCAGGGATTCAGGATGCTCAGACCCACAATGCAGATAAGTTTCAGAGGCTCTGTAAAATCAATACCAAACCTTATGGAAGATTACACAGAACCAGTTAGCAGCACAGCTGCTCAAACAGAAGACATCTGTTTCAGTTTTGAGGCCATCAGCGATCAGCTGAATGGGTGACAGTTCTCCGCTGGGTCTAATCTCACAAGCCTAGGGATCTTGCTCATGGGTGGGATCCAGTCCCCAGCCCCTAACACAGTCTCTGGCACATGGTAAACTAAAAAACAAGTAATTCTTGAATAAACAAGTGCAAAATGCTATCCATATAGTTATTCTTTCATACAGAACCCTAGGATAATACTATAGCCTGCTCTAACACTTACACATTAATTATGTGACCTAAAGCCAGGAATTAAACTCAGCAGGTATTATCTTTTCCTCCAAGGGTAACAATGAAATCATATGTTTCAAATCACATCATAAGGATGTTGTGATGCATTAATGAGGTGGAACAATAGATAGAAAGCAATTTAAAAATTCCCTGCTCCTTCAGTGCTCACAGAGGGGCCCCTGTATCTCCCATCAAAATATTTATCATGGCAAACGGCAACCACCCATTGTCCCGTTTGATTTTTCTGCTGGACAACACAAAAAAGAAATGTTTTTTCCCAGGAGCAGGATATTTCAGAAGGTAGCAGTTTGAGCACTGGGCCCCTCCAAACAAGGCCAGGATTCAAGGGGCGCTCTGCCACTTACTAACCGCATCACCTTGGGAAGGTTACATAGCGTGCTGTCAATTAAACTGTTCCCTCATCTGCAGAACCTGGAGAATAAGTACTTGCACCTTGAGAAGTTGGTGAAGATGAAATCAGCTCAACATGAAAAGATCCAAGATGTTATTTAGAGACTTGGATTTCCCTTTTTTAAAAATTGGAGGATAATTGCTTTACAGTGTTGTGTTAGTTTCTGCTGTACAACGTGACTCAGCTGTAAGTATACATATATGCCCTCCCTCTCGAGCCTCCCTCCCACCTCCCCATTCCCCCCTTCTAGGTCATCGCTGAGCTCTAAGCTGAGCTTCCTGTGCTAAACAGCAGCTTCACATTATCTGTTTTACACATGGTTGTGTAATTATGTCAATGCTACTTTCTCAGTCATCTCTTGCATTTACCTTTTAGCTGTGGCACGATGTCCTCCTTTCCTGCATAAGGGTCACAGCGAAAGCGGTCCAGGCGATCAATGGTGCACTGGCCCACAACGGGCTTGCGCCCGAACTGCCGGTGGTCGATGACCTTGATCACCAGTGGAGGCATGTACAGTTCCTCCTTGGGCAAGAACTGGGGAGGGAGGTGGGTCACAGAGGTAGGTGTCACTTCTCTCTACAAGTCCTGACAAGGGCAGCTTTGCCAATTAACCCCCACCAAAGGGACCATCTCAGGCTCTCTCTGCCCATTTGGCATAGGCTCAGGGCCCCACAGTGAGCAGCTAGCAGCCTAGAGACGAAGGGCCTGAGCTCTGAACCAGATGCCTGGGGTCAAATCCCCGCTCTGCCACTGATAGCTGCACGGCATGATCTTAGGGAACCTTTCTGTGTCCCAGGGATCTCAATAACAGTCGGGTTGCTGAACTAATGAACGAGAAGTGCCTAAAAGTGTACCTTAGTCCCTGGCTCTGCTCTGTTAACAGGGTGTGAAGTCAGCACTTTGTTAGAATTAGTTAAAATCTAGAAATGATTGAGATAAAACTGAACCTTCACAGGAAGTAACTGTAGCTTGGGAGTCTTTCAGCCCTGGAAGTTCAATGCCAAAATAGGACGCTCTTTTCTCATTGTCTCCTGGTTCCTCTATGTACAATCTGGTGACCTTGGTGACACTGTCTGATTGAGGAATCATGGGCTGGTCTCAGGTCTGCCTGGTGTGTGGTTCAGATTATTTCCATCTCTGTCCTTGCACAGGAATAGAAGTTGGGGTCAACTGAGAGGCTTTCCTCACTTCTGCTGACCAAGGCTAGATCCCAGACTAGAGCTTGGGAGTCAGGGGAGGGAGCTGGCGAGAAGACAAGGATGGGCAGAGTGGCCCCGGGATCACTCTGGGATTCTGGCTTGGAGCCTCCAGGGGGTGCTCACTGGTAGCACCCCAAGGGGAAAGCATGGGCTTTGAAGCTGGAGGGACCTTAAGTCTGAACTCTGGCCACCCACTTGCTAGCGGTGTCTGTTTGTGTAAATCACTTAACCTTTCAGTTTTCTCCAAAGCACACTTGAGAGGGATGAAAATGCCTGCCCTGCAAGCTTGAAGACCGATGCAGGGAGTGTGAACGCAGCCAGCACTGGGCTCTATGTAGCTGCTGCTGTAGTCTTGACAGAGTCTCTGAGCACAGCAGGCCGCACCTGGCACTGGTTATGGAACTTGCAGAGGGCGTTTTTCCCTCCAAGCCTTGGTTTCCTTATCCGTAAGAGGAGGAGTTAAGCCACATGACCCTAGAGTTCAAGAGCCGTGTGTTGGAGGCCCCAAGGTCAGAAAAATGACTGGGGTGGGAAAAGGAATGGGAAGGTTCTGGAACTTCCACCCCATCAAAACTGAGGAAATGCCTTTGTATCTGTTTTTATAGTAGAGTATTAAAAGAAAGGTTTTTCCATTTTAAAAAGTTAAGGATTTAACTGCTTTAAAGATAGAAAAATGGAGTAGCCTCTTCTTGCTCCAGAGTATTATGGGGTCTGCAGTCGAGGACTGTGAACCAGATCTAAGGCTGCCAAACTTCTAATAACCAGAGGGGAACATCTATGGAGCAAAAGTGGGCACCATCCCTAGGGGCGCCTGGAGGCGGGGCAAGCGCCATCACCTCATTACTCTGCAGCTCCCTCTGCAGCTCCCTTTCCCAGCCAGCCAGTCACTATGGGGGATTCTGGTTCACACACCTACAGGGGCATGCCTGGGGGTTAATATTCTGTTCCTGGAGGACTAAGAGCTTGTCATAGAGAGCTGACTAGATGGAAGTTTTCTGGAGAAATACCTTAGGATTGCTCATAGATACTTGTGCGTCACTGGGGCTCTTTGAAGCTTTAAGGAACTATCGCTACAGTGTGAGAAGATAAGGGAGGATAGCCACTGACAAGCAGACTAAGGCAGGGTTTTTCTATTTGTTGTCGGACTTTAGAACTATATTAATATATAATGTATGGATTTGTATATATTCATTTTTCAAGTACAAGTCAGCAATTCAATACACATGGACTAATATGGAGTCTTGATACAGTACCACTCTCATGAAGAGAACAGAACTTGGGAAGTTGGGTGTCTTCTTCAGGTTTTTGATCACCACTGACTCGACCCTTTCCCCTCCACACTCCACAATGAGACTGGGGGAGGTGACAGAAGCCATCTGGTAATTCTTCATATTTCTTAAGCCCCAAGCTAGAATCTAAGAGAACAATATAAAGAGAAGGGAAGAAAACCCAGCATATTAAAAATATTCAAAAGGAAACACTCTTTCTTAATAACTGGTAAATTCTTTAAGATGGACTTGTAACCGATTTGCCTCAAATCTCTGAGAATGTTATCCTAGAAAGCCTGGAGGTCAGACAGAGAAAGTGTCTTTGCCCATTTTCTTCCCTTATCTGAGCGGATAAACAGCAGAGCAGATAAGAGCGCAGGGATCAAATCCTGGCTGCACCACAGCTCTAACTCTGGCAAGTTAGTAACCCCTCTGGCTCAGCTACAAAAGGAGCTGAGAGTATTCCCCATCATAGGGTTATTCTGGGGATCAAGTGTAAAACTCTTAACACAGAGTCTGACCTGCAGGCATTTATTCAAAAATAAGAGCTGTAGTTTAAAGTCATCTGTCTCAGTCTTATTAGCAAGACAGCCCGAGGATGGAAACCTCCAAGTAACAGCTTGTTGACTGGACAAACAGGGAGCCCTCACTAGTAGGCAGGATGCCGTCCATCAAGTTCCCTCCACCTGTATCTGCTCAGACTGCCGGACACGTCACCATTTCCCATTCTTCCCACCCCTCCCCTCCACCTCCCCCCTCAGGTCCCCTTTTCTCAGCACACACAGACATGCTGCTCTGAGTCCATCTCCTCTCTCCCAGTTCTCCAGTTGACCCGGGAAACTTAGAAATCCACTGGCTCCCAGTAAATGGGAATTCTAAATTCCCTCAGCAATATTGGGATTGACTTGTTTTTATTGCTTTGATGAGTATTCTGTTTTCCATGAATATTTCTGTTTTGTGGACAAATTCTAAAGGAAGTTGGAGATAGCAAGAAAAGACACAGCAAGGTTCCATGTCTATACAAAAGATTCCAGTTGGGTGGCCACATCCATTTGATCTGACCAATGAAACAGGGCAAGCAGCATACCTCAATAGCAGTGAGCTGAACCACAGGCCTGATGCCCTGGGGGACCATGTACAGATTTGGTGCCCTTTGCGAGGGAAGAATGGGAAGGTTGGAGCCATCCTGTGAAACAAACACGGCAAAGTCAATGCCTCCCTTTGGTTCAAGTAAACAGTGCCTGGAGTTGTTAACAAGTGTTTTAATTGGCTACTCTGAAAAAAATGTATGAGTGAGAACTCAGTAAGTACCTTGTGCCTCAGAATCAACTCTGCAGTTACAAGGACATCCCCACAGGTTTTGTCTCCATTCATCACTGGGTACCAGAGAAGTTTGGGAGTGATGTCCATTTCTGAGTCTAGTTTCACCAGAGGAGAGCACATGCTTCGTCCTAAAAATTCATCTTTGCCCTAGAGAAACAAGCAATCCTGAAATTCTCTGACAAACAACCTTATAGAGCTCCATCATTCCCTAAATCATCTTAGAAATGCTAAATTACCTACCACTTGGTCATTGTCAAAAAGCTCGATGATAACCTTGGGTGGGTTCTGTAGGATGGTTTGGGGTTCCCCATAAATTTCAATTTCATCGAATATAATCGTTTGGTCCCATGTCGGGTTCAGAGTTGAGTGGATGATCTCGGTGGTTTTACTTCGATGAAGGAAGGAGACATGAGCATATGGATCTGAAACAGAAAAAGAGAGTAACAGTGGGCCATGGCTGAGGTCTGAAGCCATAAAACTCCTGGAAGAAAACACAGGGGTAGGCTCCTTGACATTGACTTGGCCTGGTTTTTTAATCTGACACAACAAAAGCAACAGAAGCAAAAATAAACAAATGGAACTACCTCAAACTAAAAAGGTTTCAGTGCAGCAAGGTGAATCACCAACAAAATGAAAGGCAAACTATAAATGAATGAAGAAAAAATATCCATCTATATAGGTAGATACACACATACAATACCATATAATTCAGCCTTAAAAAAGAAGGAAATTTTGCCATTTGTGACACCATGCATGAACCTGGAGGGCTTAAGTGAAATAAGCCAGACACAGAAAGACAAATACTACAGGGTATCATTTATATGTGAAACAAACAAAAAAATCTTAACTCAGAGAAACAGAGGAAAATGGTGGTCCCTGCGGTGGCTGAGGGCAGGGGAAATGATGTGAATTAAAGAGTATAAACTTCACCTGCAAGATGAATAAGGTCTGAGGATCCAGTGGATAACATGATGACTACAGTTAATACTTTTCGTATAACTGAAATCTGCTAAGAAAGTACAACTTAAGTGTTTGCACCAACTCACAAAATGTAAATTTGAGAGACGATGAATATGTTCACTCAATTGTGGGAATCTTTTCACAAGGTGTACATATGTCAAATCATCATGTTGTTCACTTTAAACTTTGTCAACTATGCCTCAGTACTGCTGAAAACAGCTAAGAAAAAAAAAGTAACCCACTTCTCTATGCTTAATAATTTCACTAAACCTTTTTACAACTGCTTGGGAGCTGACCTCTGTGAGAAATACCCTGCTGTCTAACTTGAAGCTTTTGCACAAGCTGACAGGATGCCTGGCTTTTAGCATTGCAGCATCTCATGAATGGGATTCCTTGCTTTTACCCTGATGGTATATCTTCTGTATCAAACTGCAAGGCATGTGCTTTAGTCAAGAAATTAACTTTGACTTGCAATGATTGGGTGCCCCCTGGTGGTGAATATTCAAAAATGTCTTCAAAAACCATTCTGGAGCGGTATTAGAGATAACCTTAAATCTGCCTTAATTTGTCAGAGAAGGAAACCATTCACAAATGTTGGTTAATATTAGTGCTCGGAACACACCTCACAACTGATGTGAGCATGCCAGAGTGTCAGGCAGCTGGTCCTAGAGCTGGTTCCATAAGGGACGCTCTGCTGGCCTGCAGGTCCTAAAGTGGAATGCTCCTCCTATAGCTCAGGGAAATTAAAAGATGCTTGTTCCTTGGAAGAAAAGCTATGAAAAACCTAGACAGAGTATTAAAAAGCAGAGACATCCCTTTGCCTACAAAAGTCCCTATAGTCAAAACTATGGTTTTTCAAGTAGTCATGTACAGATATCAGAGCTGGACCATAAAAGAAGGCTGAGCACTAAAGAATTGATGCTTTCTAACTGTGGTGCCGGAGAAGACTCTTAAGAGTCCCTTGGACAGCAAGGAAATCACAGCAGCCAATCCTAAAGGAAATTAACCCTGAATATTCATTGGAAGGACTGATGTTGAAGGTGAAGCCATCTGATGTGAAGAGCCGACTCACGGGAAAAGACCCTGATGCTGGGAAAAATTGAGGACAGGAGGAGAAGGGGGGACACAGGATGAGATGGTTGGGTGGCATCATCAACACAATGCACGTGAGTTTGAGCAAACTCCGGCATATAGTGAAGGAGAGGGAAGCCGGGTGTGCTGCTGTCCATGAGGTCACAAAATGTGGGACAGGACTGAGCAACTCAACAACAACAACACTAGCCCAGGGAGACCAGGAACTGGTTACATCAGCAACAGCACACAAATTCCCAAGCAGCAGGCGCCCAGAACCTTCCTCTGAGAACCAGTCCAAAGGCAGCAAAACTAGGGTGTCAGTGTGAGGGGTGATGAAGTCTCATGGTTTGTTGGTGCTGGAAATTTGAGGAGCAGGCAGCAGAGGAGGTCAAGATGGACTCCAAAGTAGGGAAATGGGTGAACTGGTGGTAATCATTTTGTCAACTTAGAGAGTTACAAAAAATATTTATATTTCCATAAATGTGCTGACTTGCCAATCAACCCAAGAGTTCTGGGGTAAAAAGAGTTTAAGTATAAACAAGAGAGCAGAAACTACTTTTCTTCTTGGTGATTTTCATCACTTAATCCCTTAATGATTATTAGTATTAAAAGACCACATATCTTCTTCGTCACTCAGCAACTGTGCTCGACAGACTCAGCCATTGTCTAATGACTGAGCCCTTGACTTCATGCATATCAAACTACTTACTCTCAATAAGGAAAAGCTTTCTGTTGTTGTGCAAAATAACTCAAAGCATCCACTTGAGGAAAAGTAGAATCAAGCTAGCCTGCTGTGTAATAACATGTGAGACGGAGTTTTTTCTTCTTTTACCTGAAAAGCTATCCTTGTCTAGAGCCATGAGGTTTCTGGCTTGATAGATGTAGCAGCGCAGGTGGTAAACGTAGACTCCTAAAAAGAACAGGATGCAGGTTACTTGCAAGAAACGGAACACCGTAAACTCCTATTTTTCTATTGGACATAACATGTTTCAGATAAATGGGTTACCCAAATCCATTTCCCCACAATTTATATTGTATATACAGAAGGTATACAACAGTGACGATGTGTCTTCCAAGTATTTCCTGCAAAATGAAGCATTGTAAAAATGCCACAGGAAGTTCATTGCAAGTGTATCAGTCAGGAGAGCATACTCCTGGTATAAACTTCCTGGATTTAGGGTACTGCTTGTCATTGCCGACCTTTAAAATGACACCGGGTCTCTAGGAGTTACTGAAATAGGGCTTTCTATACCATTTCAGCACCAGATCTAAGAAACAGTTATCTGTTAAGTTTTTCTTTGGTATTTCAAAGACTTTATATTTCTCATTATTATTTTAATACATAAACGACCCTCCCCACCACACTGCTACCCCATCCTGCCCCTGCAAACACACATAATTTGAGAAGCGGTAGAGTACTGTGATTCACTACACAAATTCTGGGCTTCTCTGGTGGCTCAGACAGTAAAGAATCTGCTTGCAATACAGGAGACCCAGGTTCAATCCGTGAGTCGGAAAGATTCCCTGGAGAAGGAAAGGGCTACCCACTCCAGTATTCTTGCCTGGAGAATTCCATGGACAGAGGAACCTGGGCGGCTACAGTCCATGGGATTCCAAAGCGTCAGACCAAACTGAGCGACTAACACTTTCAGAGTATTGTGATTCACTATGCAAATGCTAGGAACCAGGATACTTCAGTTCAAATTTTATCTCTAGTGCCTACAAGCTACAAAATCTTGGTCAAATAATTTAATCTTTCTGTACTTGATTTCTTCCTGTGAAATTGGGAACGATAATGGTACCTCCCTTCTAGGGTTGTTATAAAAATTAAATGAGATAATATATGCACAGTACCTGGCACATACTAAGACTAATGTAAGTATTTGCTATTATTATTATAGAGTAGGTCTGCTTCATTCCAAAATTCCTGAAGGGTATCACTAAAACCAACCTTAACTTTCTGAACTTTTTCAGTAATTAAAATAATCTTTGGAGGGCTCTTGATAGAATGAGTAAATATCAGACAGGTTATGTTAAGATTAAATATCTGACCATACTCTACCCCAAATATAGTTATTAAAACTGCATTTTAAAAAGTCACATTCATGATATGATGAAAATGCAAGTCACATTTACATAAAAGGATTTTTTAAAAATCACATTTGGTGAGTCATAGTTATCTTGAGATAAAAGTCACAGAAGTGAAATTCACAAATACACGTTTAAAACTTACTGTCAAAATTACAGGAAACAATGGGAGTGTTTGCTCCAAATACAGTGGTGGCGCTGTGCTTCTGCTTTTCTGCGCTCTTTTCCTCTCCATCGTCGGTAGTGTCTGCGCCCTAAAATAAGAGGCAGGAAAACCAATCAGTAATGCCTAAAAATGAAGAGGTAAGAATTAGAAACAAATGGAATGGTCAGTTTTAAGAGCTTTTCTTAATTCAATCATTCCATTTTTAAAAATGAATGACGCTCAGCATAGTGACAGAGTGGGAAGCTAGAGCCAGCCTTTCTATCTCAAGTCTAGGCTTACCAAACCCCTACCCCTTGAGGGTGGAGGGGTGGGGGAAAGAAAAGTGAAAGTCACTCAGTCTGATTCTTTACGACCCCATGGACTGTACAGTCCATGGACTTTTCCAGGCCAGAATACTGGAGGGATCGAACCCAGGTCTCCCACATTACAGGTGGATTCTTTATCATCTGAGCCACCAGGGAAGCTCTGGGAGGTGGGGGGAGGAAAGCATAAAGGATACACAAGAGTATTAGGAGGAAGGGAGGAAGAACAGAGAAAGGTTAGTGTGTAGAAATATAAAAATAGGTTGTGTCCAAACACAAATTTCCAAAAATGGTCCCTGACCACCTCACTGATTTAAATCAACCACCACCATTTTCTTAATTCATTCCTTCTGCCATTCTGCTTTTTTCCTCCCTGCCTTTCTATTGTGCTTGCATGTGAATCGTTCTCTGACTTTGCGAGCCAATCTTCTGTTTTCCTTCCCCTCACACCTGTATATTTAACTTTCTTGGCTTGCTGAACAGTTGTAGTTTCCAGAGTATGATCCAAAGAATCTAAGCTTGGAATGTTAACAGATGTCACCCACAGCAAAGGCTTTTGAACACTTGAAGAAACAGTTAGGTGAGCCAATATTCAACGGGCTTCTTAGAACCTTCCACGTGTCAATGGTCTATTTATCCCACATCACTGAACACCTACGACGTGTGGCTTTCTACCAAATTAGGTGCAATCTTTCAGTAGTGGGGTCGGTGGCCTTATGTCCAACACGCATGTGTCTTCCCTCTGTGAATATAATTTGAATTTCGGCTATTTATTACTTACAAGGGCCCCTTCAAGTTTAAAGATGGCAGCTGCACCATGTGTTTCTGAAGGAGCCATTTTTCTCCTCCAGCGTCTGCGGCGAAACGTATCTGAACTACGCTGTTTCCAGTGAAATTTCCAGCCAATTAGAGAAGCGTATTCCCAGCCCTCCCGGTCTTCAAATTCTGCCATGGCCTAAAACAGAGGTAAAACATTTAACAATAATCATCACCATAACAATGTTCCTTATATTGATAAAGCAGTTTACCTGATCAATCAACAAATACGTACCAAAAGTCTACTCTGGGCCAAAGCACCGTGCTAGAAGCCAGGGTACAACAGAGAACAAAATAGAGTCTCAGGACTTCCCTGGTGGTCCAGTGGTTAAGAACCTGCCTTGAAATGCAGAGGATGTGGGTTCAATCCCTGGTTGGGGAACTAGGATCCCACATGCCACAGAGCAACTGAGCCTGTGTGCCCTTGTGTGCCACAACAAAAGATCCTGCATGACTCAACTAAGAATCGACACAGCCAGATAAATAAATAAAATACTAAAAAAATAACAGACAGGTTCTCTGCCCTTGCAGAGGTGATGGACTCTGGGGATGCAGAGAGAACAGCAGCAACTGAAGTGAAATGAGATTTTGCCAAGGTGATGGCTATACCATCAGGAGGAGCCCCTTATTTAGAGTTGGTAGCAGGGATGGGTTGGGGCATGAGGTCAGGGGTAAACCAAATGGATTCTTTCGCAAATTGCTTTCTATTTTCTCACTTCACTAGCTCATAAGCACACTGCTATTGTGATATAGTTTGGAAAACATTATTATCTCCACTTTACATATGGAGGGAAGAAATGATGCCACCCTCCCCAGGGCTTAAGTGTTTAAGATAAAAACTTCTATAGCTAATAAGTAAATCAGGGTATACTACTTCTAGAATAACTACTATAATGACTAAGGTAGCTTTTATCGTAAAATCTATTTCTATTTAATTATCTCAGTTTTCAATGTTTTCTTCAATTCGTTCAGCAAATATAAGTGCCTACCATGCAGCACTGGGTTAAGAGCTGAGGAAGCAGTGAAGAAAGAGACAGGGTCCTTGCCCTCCTGTAGCTGACATTTCAGTGGTAGAAACTTTACATAAATATCTTAAAAGTATGACTAGATTTAGTAGATGTAAAATAATACTGAATAATATTTATGATTTCTGAAATAAGAGCTTCACGTAGGTTATTAATGTAGGGGCTATTTTTTTCAACTTTGAATAAACAGAAAATCCAGGTCAAGGAAGATCTTGTAATTAACCCTCTAGCAGTCACTAGTGGCATCGAAATAGTTCATGAAGCCAGGAGTGAGGCAGGTTGGGGAGCGTGATCAAAGTCTCTCGACAATACTCTTTGTAGAACTGGGCCACGCTTCCGGCCTTCTGACGTGTCGCTCAGTGACCTTTCCACCTCTCCTTGGCACTCTCATGTGGAAGAACGGAGTCAAAGTGCCTCTAGAAACTTCTCACCCCATCAGGATAGGGCTGATTGCAAAACAAATATTCATTCATCAGCTCATTCATTCTACTCCATTATTAATTAGGAACAAGGTCCTAAGCTAGCAGAAAAGATATGATAAGAGGATGAGAATGGTTCCATCTTTGGAAGCATAGAAGAACTGAGAAGCTCACTGGCTAATTAAAAATCACTTCATCACATCTACTGTAAGCTGGGCAGTTTGTGGAATAGAAAGAATTCCTATTTAGAATGAGCTTAGCCTGAGTTCACTCTATCACTTACTAGACATATGGTGGTGGTTTAGTTGCTAAGTTGTGTCTGACTCCTGTGAACCCATGGACTATAGACTGCCAGGCTCCTTTGTCCATGGGATTTCCCAGGCAAGAATACTGGAGTGGGTTGTCATTTCCTTCTCCACAGGATCTTTCCTGACCTAGGAATCGAACCCGGGTCTCCTGCATTGCAGGCAGATTCTTTACCAACTGAGCTACGTGGGTAGCCTGAAGCAAATCCATTTAACCTCTGTGAGGACTGTCTGTACAATGAGAATGAAACGCAGATTTTGTGGGTTGGAGATGACATATATTCAGTACTTACCATCATAGAAGGAACACAAAACATACCATTTACTATTGTTATTAGGATTACTGTTCCACTCAATTTATTATTATTCCATTTAAGCTTATAATACTCTAAGTAGATGCATGATATTATACCCATTTTGCAGATGAGAAAGGAGACGAAGCCCAGATTTGAATCCTTAGATGTCTTGTTCAAAGTCTTGAGCTACTTCCACTACTACAATGTGCTACCAAAATAATTTCTGCTTCTATCAGTGCCTCTTGAGTGGTTCTCATTATTTAGCCTGCTTCAGAATCACCTGGAAGACTTAGTTGTTGAAACATAGAATGCTGGGCTTACCCCCAGAGTTCCTCATTCAGTAGGTCAGAGGTCGGGGCACACTTTTAGAACCCTTGAGCAGGGTCTCAGGTAAATGGTTTCTGTAGAAACAGCTGGATTAACTGTGATTCTCAGTGATCTAGAAGAAAGAGCCACCTGCTCCCTCCCACTGCTCCTCTTACCCTTGCGGTACTCGAAGTGGATTGTGTTAAATCTTTCTTGCGTTTTCGGACCAGCCTTCGGCGTCTATGAGTATGATACATTTTTTCTGCTGCAACCCAGGATTTGGGCTTATTATCAGGAGGAATGGTAATTCCATATTCCCAGCCTGGAATAGAGTTGGTGAATGGTTATCCAAAAGAGATGCACTTGCCAGATTGCCAAATAAAGTTCAGCAATAAAGTTAAATAAAGTTCCAGGAAATACTCAGTCACTCTCTGCCGCCTCCCAACATTCTCCACTGTCCTGACTGAATGCCATTGCTGCTTTCACTCTTGTGCAATCAGCCAAACAGAATAAAGCCCTGTTCCCCTGGATTCTTCCTCAAGAAGCTTCCTTTGTGGCCATGGGGTTCACCTCCATGTTTATACTTTCCAACATTCATGGAAATTGAATATATGTAAGAATAAAGTGGGGCTTCCCAGGTGGCTCAGTAGTAAAGAACCCACCTGCCAATGCAAAGAGACAGAGGAGACGCAGGTTCGACCCCTGGGTTGGGAAGATCCCTGGAGGAGGGCATGGCAACCCACTCCAGTATTCTTGCCTGGAGACTCCCAAGTCTGTCCCAAGGACAGAGGAGCCTGGTGGGCTATAGTCCATGGGGTTGGCAAAGAGTCAGACACGACTGAGCATGCCCTCACACAAGAATAAAGCCAACTATGAGAGGCATTTGGGAGCAGTGATAGAGGGCATGGCCTGCGTAGTAACAGACTGGGTTCAAATCCCAGCATCTCCTCATGTGGACTGTTTACTTAAAAAGTTTCTTGCAAGTTGGTAAATCTGCTGGGGACCAAATGTCCCCAGCATAAAGGTAAAATATACCTTTTTCAAAAGAATTAATCAAAATAATGCAAGCAAAGCACGAGGACCATGATCAGCACACAGTTTGCACTCTAACAATGTTAACTAGTATTAGAAGGGCTGGTGTGTGCATCCAGATCAAGAAACTTATAATCTATTTGAAATCTTCCTTATTAATGGTAGTTCTTTCTGCATACTAGTTCTTCAGAAGAAATTTAAAAATCAAAGTTTCTATTTGGACAATTCTAAATGTTTTAGTTCCATTTAATGTTAGATTTCTAGCCATAGGAAAGGATAAGCATCATTACCAGAAGCTATGTCAATAATCTGCCTTACTGCTGAATAGGATGACTTTTAAGGCATTCTGCAGTTCTCCTTTCCGAGGTAGGGGGCTCCTGAGTTAGTGTGATGTTCCCAGGGAGGGTATGGCATGGTTAGAACAGAGAAACTCGAAACTCCAATCCCCTCCCAAATTCTCACTGGATCCCTGGCATCTTGAAGTCCAGCTACCCGCGAGCCTGTCACCTTGTATCTTGAGAGCCTACCACCCTGCCCTTGTCCAAGCACCTGCTTGTCTTCCAAACACCTGACCCGCCTCCTGTCTTAGACCAGAAGACGGGAAACTCTTCCCTCCAAAGGAAACTTGACTTTAACCAAGGCATTGCTGGAGAGCCCCTGGTCAGGTAATAGGTCTGAAACGTTACCTCTCTCATCCACTGCACGATTAATGTCATAGACCCATGCATCATCCTCCCATTCCCAGCCTGGAGGGCAAGTGAGCTCGCTTGGTGATGCTGCTTTATCGCCGTTCTTTACAAAAAACAAACAAACAAAAACAACAAAGAGAAAGAAGCCACAGTGTTAAATAAGAGGCAAATGTGAGATAGGATTCCTCACACTTAACTATAGATTCACATACTAATTTGATACCTTCATAGGCAATCTTTTCAGAAAAATTCCTAATCTGTACACAATTGCCAAACAGTAACTCGTTGTTAAAAGAATACTTTCTGTTTCTACTATTAAGGGATATGTTATGCTAAACCACGGGAAACTGTTTTTTGTAAGTTAAAAATGGTCAAAGATCAGCAATTTCATATGGTTCAACTTAGTATTATGAAATGATGCAACTCTTACGAGGGGTTATATTGCAGAGAACCCATCAGAGATGGACAGAGCATGAAAAATAGGTGTTTTCAAAGAGGCGGTAATGCTACAGGAAGCTGTAGATGCGAATCATGTAAGACTGAGCAAAGTTTATGTGAAAATATTGACAAGTTCTGTATTAAAACTGATAGAAGTATGAAAAAGAAGTACATAGTAAAAGAAATAAAGGAGATAAACAGAAAAATAGTTTCACTTTAAGAGTGTGAATATTGATCAACAGGAGACCATCTGTTCATGTACTGACACAGATGTGGGATGGTGTGTGTCTACAAAAAAAAGTCCTCTCTTCTGTTGCTGGAAATATAAATTTGTACAGCCTCTTTGAAAGTGATTTGCCAATATTTGTCAAAATTTTATATGCACTGAAACCTTGACCAAGCTAGGGACCTCTCCTACAGGCAAACTTTCCTAAGTGAATAAGAATGTATGTAGAAGGATGTTCATTGTCACATTACTTATAAAAAACAAAGACTGTAAAAAAAAAACACAAAACAACCTAAATGTCAAAAAGAGGATCAGTTAAATTATAGAGGGGTGCATATAATCAAACACTCTGCAGAAATGTTTTAAAAAACTCAAGATGAAAAAAAAAAAAAACTCAAGATGTCCAAGACACATTATAATGAAAATACAAGTGAAAAATACAAGTTGTGGAACTGTGCCTTTGACACCATTCTATTCAGGGGGGTAAAAAAAGAAGTTATTGTATAGGAATAGAAAACTGCTATCTTTGGTTCAATGGTTATCTCAAAGTGGGGGGTATGGATCAAGGAAAATAATTACTTTTCATTTCCTTTTATGCTGTTTGACTATTCCAAAGACACGAGAATTCAATTTATGATTTTAAAAGCTAGTTACATAATACAGTAAAAAAAAAAAAAACCCTGCACAACCCAGACTTTGAAAGTGACAGTCGCTCAGTCATCAACTCTTTGGACGCCACTGACTCCATGGAATTTTCCAGGCTAGAATGCTGGAGTGGGTAGACTTTCCCTTCTCCAGGGGATCTTCCCAAACCAGGGATCGAACCCAGGTGTCCGTGTCCCAGTACCTAGTTAAAATAGGCTCCATGTATTCTCTATAGGAAATAGTTATGGATGTGCTCTGGAGGCTTAAGTTATAAAGGAAGGACTGTTCAGAACGTGAAATGGGGCAGAAGAGCCGGGGAGCCCCGCCTTGTGCTTGGTGACGGTTTCTCGGAGCTGACACAGGAGAGGCGCTCTCACCGCATCCGTGTAGGTGTCCTCCGCCGGCTTCCACTCGCCCCCGGGGTAGCGACTCTCGTTCTGGTACACTTCATCTGTGAACTCTGTGTGACCCGCATCCGCCTCGGTCAGCAAGCTGTGTGGGAAGAGGCTCATGTTACCAAAGGAGAAACCTTTACCAAAGGTGGTCGCTGACCACCCCAGCTATTTCCAATGGCCGGAAAACATCTACACCCCTGGGGTGGCCCCCTGTTCCTTCCTTGCCCTTACTCTATTGGGTTCCCCACTCCAAACTCCTTTTAGTACTAATAGCTTTTGACATTCCTTTGAAGAAGGGCGGCTGGAACAAGGAGACCTAAATTACAGAGAACGTCTCAAATTAGCAGCGTTGCTTCTGCTCAGTAATTAGGGTGGGACTGGGAAAACTGCCATTGTGGGCAGCTCCTTCTAGGGACCTGGCTTCTGTTTCTGGGTCAGGTCAGGGCCCTTCAGCTTTTTCTCAGCCTGACTCTTGGCTAACAGTTCAAAAGAACAGAGAGTCATCTTCCCTCTTTCCTCCTATTTTAAAAATGGAATGGAGACGGTCTCATGGGCCAAGTGTGGAAACCCTTCTCTCGGGGTTTGCTTGGTCTAGGTAACACAAACTGAAGGGAGGGGTTTACATTTTCTGGATAGTTCCTTGGTAGGAATGGCAGCCAAACCAGGTCATTTTAGACTCTATGGTCTATTTGGCCAGTTGAGAAATCTATATTGCCTCCCTGTCATGCCAACTTTCCTCCTGGATTTGGAACAACCCACAGAGGAAAGTACAGAGGTTCCAACTTTGGCTTAAGTTTTCTGCCAGGTATCTGCTCAATTGGGGTTTCTTTTTTCCTTTTACTGTCTCTACATCTTTTCCCTGCTGTATCCTCCCCTAGAATCAAGTCCTGGAGGGAAATCAGAAAACAAAAAGTTCCCACCCTTGGTATAAGCTGGGCTTCTCCATCGCTTCTCTGACTGCTGCTTCTGGGGTCCCATCCAGCTCTGACAGGCTCTGACCTTCAGCTTTTCCAGTTCCCCTGACCTTTTCCAGTCCTCACTAACCTTCCTTCCTTCCTTCTAATTCAAATCCCATTTCCTTTCTTCTCACCAGCAACCCCAATTCTACCCCAAAAAAGGCCATCTTAGGTTAAAAGTGAAAGTCCCTCAGTCGTGTCTGACTCTTTGCGACACCATGGACTATATATACAGTTCATGGAATTCTCCAGGCCAGAATACTGGAGTGGGTAGCCTTTCCCTTCTCCAAGAGATCTTCCCAACCCAGGGTTCAAACCCAGGTCTCCCACAATCCAGGCAGACTCTTTACCAGCTGAGCCACAAGGGAAGACCGTCAAAGGTTAAAAGTAATTGTATGCAAATACTTAACAGACCAGACCCAGCACACTTCTTTCCCCTCCTTCCCTAATCCTGTGTGCTTATAGGAAGCAAATGTGGACAAAAACAACAAACTCTAGCTTGAGGTCTTCAACTCCAACTTCACAAGCTTGTTTCCTCCAAAAGTAAGTACGTTGTCCTGAAGTGGAAAAAAGAGGGTGTTCTGGCTCCAAAGCTTTTGGCAACACTCAGAAACCACCCTTTGGTTTCCTCCAGACTCCAGGGGACACATACTTGCCCCCTCTACTGTTTCTTTTGAATAATAGCCTTTGAGATGTAACTCATAGACCATCCAACTCATCCATTTAAAGAGGGCCATCTGTTTTCTGCAGACCTTCCAGCATATTGGTTTAGAACTGCTTTTGGCACCCAGGCTAGACTTGGCTTCCAGCCCTTTCTATACCACTCAGCCATAGGCTGTATGCCTTTGGACAAGTGACTTGGTCTCTCCATGTCTGTTTCATCTTTAAAGTGGAGATAACACTGTTTTTTTGTTGGGAACTTTTTGTTGGGAGATCATTCTTTGTGTGTCTTGCATTTCTAAACATAGGCTCTATAACTTTTGTTACAAACTATCTTTTCAAGGATGTTTATATGAGGAACAAAGTCAAAAGACACAGTGTTTCTCTCCAGAGCAAAGGGCCAGCCTGCTTACTACACATTATAAATGATTTGGGTGCCCTAAGCTCAGGATTCCTGTTGCACAATCCTCTTCATGTTCAAGTGTCACCTGGCCCTTTTTTGTCGCCCTCTAGGAATTGGGGCTCGGAGAATGAGAGCAAATATTGATACTCTGGTACTGCTCTTTGCAGTGGGTCCTTTGTCTCTGGCTTTGGGAGTCTAAAGTCTCCTGCCAACATCCACAAAATTGTGGCAGGTGACTTGCTAGCTTGCAAGGAAGATAAAAAAATCTCAAGCTCTTCATGATTTTTGACACTACCTATCTTGTAAGATTGCAATCCAGATTTTTTAAAAATGACACATTGCTTGACACATTTGCATGTAATACATTCTCAGCTATATTGGTACCAAGTGCTTTTTAATATTTTTTTGTTTTATTATGAGACATTGATGACATCATTCAAGCTTCTATGCATTTCTGTGGACTTACTTCTGCTCAGCGAGTGTTATATAAATTTGATCAAGAATGATGATGGAGAAGATTCATTTATCAGTTTCTCAGGAAAGACCCCATTACCATCCTTTTTTCTCAGAAAATAGAAAACTTACCTTCTTTCAGGATCAACTATCCAGTCTCCTTCCCATTCCCAGCCTTTTGGAGGCAAAAAGAATTCCCTCTTGAGTTTTATTTTTCCTGTGACATCGGAAAATTTATGACGACCCACTAATCCGGAAGTGCCCCATTTTCCAAACATGAGAGCTTGATTTTCATACTATTAAAAAGAAATTGGAGAAACATAATCAGGGAGCAAGAAATAAAGCCAACATAAATTTTTAGGTCCATCTAGGACTTAGGCTAAACAATGAGAAGTGAAAAAGCTTTATATTGGGAAGGTATGGACCTAAATCGGACTATTACTGATTTTGCAACCTTGGGTAAATCATTCATCTTTCTAAGACTCAGTGTTCTCATCTGTAAACTGAGGATAACACTCCCTTTCTCATAGGATTATTCTGAAGTTCAGGTGTACAAATGATTGTAAGAGTGCTTCATAAACATTGATATATCATGCTAGTTGTTTCCACCATTATTTTGAATGGCTCCAAATAGTTCTCTGAACCTAATCTTTTAGATACCTACAAAAATCCTCAATTTATGAACATGTAGTCTTCTAAAGTTTGTTTATAAGTCGGCTGCCTAAAACATGGGGCACATTTCCCCACAGAAACAATATTAGAATTAATGGTATATATTTCTAGGCAGCACAAAGGACCCATCTGAAACATGAAGGTCCTTTAGTACCCAGCCTCTATGTGGTCAAAAAGTTCTGAGCCCTCATTGCTTCTTGAGTATGGTGAGTAGGCCAAGACCTTTCTGGAAGCAGGTTTTGTGGCAATGGCAGATCCAGGTTTATAGGGCATTCCTTTCTAAGTCAGGATTTATACATCTACAGTCTGGTCGGTTTTGCACTATGCAAACCATAAAGAGGGCTGAGATTTGCCAGTGGTGAGAGTCTCTGTGTCCGAGCCGACATCTCCATTTGTTGCTGATGAGCTCACTGAGAACATGATTTACATAAGTAGCTGGGGACTTTTTGGCTAAAGAAGGATGGAAGACATTTGAGTAGGGGCCTGATGAGGGACCTGGTTCGATTCCTGGGTCGGGAAGATCCTCTGGAGAAGGGATAGGCTACCCACTCCAGTATTGTTGGGCTTCCCTTGTGGCTCAGCTGGTAAAGAATCTGCCTGCAATGAAGGAGACCTCGGTTCGATCTCTGGGTTGGGAATATACCCTGGAGAAGGGAAAGGCTACCCACTCCAGTATCCTGGCCTGAAGAATTCCATGGACTGCATAGTCCATGGGGTCGCAAAGAGCTGGACATGATTGTGCGACTTTCACTTTCATTTTCAGGAGCCTACTATGTGCCAGGTAAAGAAAAGCAAAACTAAAAGATGGCCATGGGTTTTCTTGCCCAGCAAGAAGATCAGAGCTATAATCCTGAACCAGCAGTCAGGTATAGATAGTAGAAACACAATTACAATTTAGCTAGAATGAAGATAGTCTTCTCCTCAATTATTTGAGCATGAAGGCCCATCTGTAAAAGAATGGAATTCATCTGAAAATTGTCAGAAGACATCCACTGACTATATCTAATACATTTATATCAATAAGCACTTTGAATAAAAGAAATACAACTAACTCCACTTTTAGATGTAACAGTTTGTGAAAATTGTTTTCAAGGGTTTAACTCTAATGAGACCTTGGATAAACTAAGTGGATTTTTAACCCAGTGAAGGATTTACAAATTATCTCTTACTGTTTTTAAAGTATTCAGGCAGCATTTTCTTTGCCCTTGGGCAAACCCCTCTGAGGAATGAGTCTTCTGTGTTTTAAAGACTCCAGACACTTTGCTATACGGCAGAAAAGAGACCCCAAGCAGGTTCTCGAGGTTGGCACCTCTCAAGCATTCTTCACTCCTGGGGTGCTTGTGTGTGAATCACACTGGGGTGTCCCAACAAAGACCTCCAGTCAATCATTCCCAGCCCCCTTAGTGAAGGGCCGTTGGATGGAATTTTAGTTAGCGATTATGCTGGTGGTTGATTTGACATCTGAACTGAAAACATAACAGTGCTCCCCCACAAAAAGGAAAAGATAATCAAGTACCATTTCAGCAAAGACGGTGAATGTTCCTTCTGCGAAGCTATTGAACTTCTTCTCAACAGCACTTAAGCCCAGCCAGATGTTCACACGCAACTCCACGGGCACCTTCGGTCCGTTGTTTTTTTCTTGTGGATACTGAGAGATGTATAATAACATGAGCCGTTATGCCAGGCACAGCACAGACTGTGATATTAAGCTGAAAACAAAAGTGGACTGAACGTCTAATCATTGTTTTCAACAGTCTAATTTTGTTTGTGCAGCTAAAATATTTCCAAATGACCCGTCTACAAAGAGTAAAATAACAACTAAATCAGGAACGCCTGGGTGTCCCTGAGATCTTTCCAGGAGGCTCATGAGGTCAAAATTATTTTCCTAATAATACTAGGATGCTACTTGCTTTTTTCACTGTACTGACATTTGCACTGATGGTGAAAAAAAAAAGCAAGCGTGGATAAGACTCCAACCTCTGTGGCAGGAATCAAGGCAGCAACACCAAACCGCACTGGTAATAATAGTTTTCTTCATCACTCTCAATGAAAAAAACAAAATGCCAGTTTCACTTATGAATTCCTTTGATAAAGCAGTAAAAATGGCTAATCCTAAATCATGATATCCAAATACATGTCTTTTGTATGATGAAATTCTGCTGTGTATTTGTATCTATTTTGAGATAAGATTCTTATCCAATCAAGCTGTGAATTGAACTAGACTTTTTTAAAAATGAAATATCTTTTCTTTCTGAAACAGCAATTGGCTGCCCAATATGGTTATTCATGCTTGGATATGGGGCAGATGTTTTCTTGAACAAAAACAAGTGAGCTTGTCACGTCAAGGACAATAAGTGACTGTATTTTGTTGCCAATGATCAAATTCAAGGTTTCAAGTTAAAAATTAGAATTTTGGAAAGTTAGTTTCTGCCTCAGTGGGTGAACCGGATAGCGTCCCAATACATAAGAGCTTTTATTGTAAGTGATGTTAATGTGACTTTTTATTCTATGATGAAACGTGTCAACATTAGGAAGATTTGCCTAACTCAGGGAACGAATATTTTCCAAATGATGAAAGCTTTCTATTACTAAAATCAGGCATGGGTAAAAGAGCCATTCAAAGTACAAGGTAGACCAATGGATTTTAATGTAGCAGAGAATGGAAAGTTCACTGATATGGTTTCAGGTTCCATATGGCAGTTAATCTTTTAAAAGCTACCACTTGAATTTGGTGTTGTATCAAAGATAAGTACCCACAATTATCTGTAAAAGTTATTCAAATACTCCACCCTTTTCCAAATACGTATAATGTGTGAGGTCAGATTCTTTTCATACACTTCAACCAAGCAACTCAGAGCATCAGACTAAATGTAGAAGCAATTTTGAGAATTTAGTTATATTTCTGTGAATCCAGGTTTGCAAAAGTGCAAAACAGTATCACTCAGCATTCTGATTTTTAAAAGGAAATACAGTTATATTTTATAAAAATACATAGTTTGTTAAAATATAATTTATTTATTATAGTTATCTTAAAATAGATAAATACTTTTTAATGTCAGTTTTAATTTCTATTACAGTAAACATTGATAGATAGAACCATGTACACAAATGCGTTTGGGGTCTCCAGTGATTTTTTTTTTTTTTGAGAGTGAAGAGAGGTCGCAAGACCAACAACAACAACAACAAAAAACACTGACTTAAATGACTACCTAAACTAGATAATGAGTATTATCAATACATATATTGATATATGTATGTACATATATATACATATCAATACATATATACAACATTCTCTTAAAAGCATTTTGCTGTTTATGCACTGAGTTCTAAAACCCAATACAGAGAATACCACTCTGCCTCCTCTCTCACCCGCTGTGAAGTTTTACTTATTAATCAGTTTGCTTCCATGCAGTGCTGAGGTCAATTATAATTGTGGTTCTATCTTAAGTAAAATTTATTCCACCAAGAGACACTTGAAAGAAGATAATCACCTTGGTTCTATTTTCACCCTCTTGATTAAAGAGCAAAGAGTGCATTTATTAAAAGTTAGCAGATATCTCCCTGTTTTAATGGAACATTCTCCGGTGACTGCTTTTCTCTCTCTCGATTTTTCCCCCATTCCTGATATTCTAAGGAACTCAGGAGGAGTCTGGAAGGGAGAGGGATGTCAAACTTGTATCTAACAACTATTTGGATCTCTTTATTTCCATCCCCAGCCTCCTCTGGTTCTTCTTATGCACACAAGGGAAGTTCTTAATCCAGGGTCCTGGGATGAATTGATGGGTTCTACAAAGCCCCTGAATCATATGCAGAATGTTGGAGACATCTGAGATGTGTGTTATTTTGGAAGACAGAGCCAATAGCTTTCATCAGACTCTTAAAGGAGTCTGTGTCTCCAAATATGTTCAGAACCCCAACCCTAAAGTAGTAATTCTCAAAGTTTTTTCAATCTGAGGACCCATTTGATTAGAGCATAGATTGCATGGACTACCTATGTTACCTTTGTTTTTTTCTGCTTCCCACTCACTCACTAGTAGGGAAGGCAAGAGTGGCATTGCCTCACAAGAGACATTAGAAGTGGAAAATTCATGCCAGAAAGCAAAGCATTCACAATGCCATATTAATATTAGTGTCACAGAGACCTCTACGGAAGTGTCCTTGATTGAAGCCAGCAGACCTCAGGGCACTCTGGTAATTACCACCCTAGAGGAAGGACCAGAAGAAGCTGAAATGGATCAGGATCACCCTAGCCATTCAATGGCAGGCAAATTATAAAACAGCCCTTCCTGGGAACATGGGGTTTGCACTCAAGTACTTCACGTTGCACAGTGAGGAAGCCATACCTTCAGAAAGATGGTCTGGGTTTTCCCACAGTACTTCCCAGACGCATCCCCGCCGCTGGTGGAGTATAAAACCTGATGCGCGGGAATGCGTGCGTAGGCCAATCTCTTCTCTCCCCGGATCATCCAGATGATGATGTCAGGCATGCTGTTCTGAGGCTGCTCACAGGAGGGGATGAACAGGAAGCAAAGCTAGAGTCAGTCCAAATGCAGAAAGGCCACAGAGCCTGCAGGCTGGACCCTCAGGGCTCCATTTATCAAAGAAACAATGTGGTTAGGGCGCTGCCGAAATTTCTTCTGAGGCTCTTGGCTTCCAGGACCACAGGTTGTTGGCCTGTGACTGGCCAAAGGGAACAGAGGGCCTTGACTTGCCAAAGACCCTTTCGACAGAGAAACTGTGTGAAATACCCCCTTTACCTCTCCCATCATTTGAAGACAGACATCCACAGCAGTCAAGGGGTTACAGGCTTCATCTATTTCACAGGGCATAGACAGAGCATCTCTACCTCACAATCCGACATTTTCCAAATGTGCAATATTAACTTAGTTATTTAAAACCTCTTTTTTTCTGATTTTAAAGCTGATATAAGCTCACCATAAAAAACTTGGAAAGTAACAAAAAAAAAAAAAAAACTTGGAAAGTAACAAAGCATAGAAAGTGAAAAACAAAAATGCCCTGGCATCACATGTGTTTTTCAAATGTACCTCTACTCACAAACGTATTACACCTTGCCCTCCACCTCCCCATCTGTGAAGGTCAGGAGGGAGGGGGCTCCTGCTCCCTTGTTCTTCCAACCCACAGAGGTCAGTGTCAGCCGACAGTAATCCAGCACTCGCTGGGTGCCCCACACTGGGCTAAGGCCTTTTCATTCTTCATCTTCTTTAACTTCGTTAAGCAGTGCTGGAAACTGAGTACTACTTCTGTCCCCATTTATTTATCTATTTTAAATATGTCTTTCTCTTATTTTTGGTTGCGCTGGGTCTTCATCGCCACGTGCAGGCTTTTCTCTAGTTGGGGCGAGTAGGGGCTGCTCTTTGTTGTGGTGGGTGGTCTTCTCATTGTGCTGGCTTCTCTTGTGCTGTTGGGGAGCATGGGGTCTAGAGTGCATAGGCTTCAGGGGTTGTGGCACTCAGGCTCAGTAGCTGTGGAGTATGGGCTTAGCTGCTCTGAAGCCTGTGGAATCTTCCTGGACCGGGGATCGAACCCATGTCCCCTTGGCAGGTGGATTCTTAACCACTAAACCACCAGGGAAATTCTCTTCATTTAATCTATGGGAAAACTGACGCTTAGAGAGATTGAATACTTTGCCCAAAGTTACGCATGGTAGATCCAGGATTCAAAGCCAGGTCTTCTTGATCCCAACCAAAGGTACTACACAGATTTGCTACTGTGTCACTCTAATTGACATGTTCTCTGATTGTACCACGACAATGACAGCATGTCCATTATGAAGACCTTTCCAGGACAACCAACTCGAAATTCTTCTACCCTGACCTCAGTGATGTTTGTCCATTAGCATCTCAGTCCAGTAACTCCTTGATTTCATCATCCATCAGGTCTGCTCAATGTCTAAGATAATGTACTAGATTTTCCCAACACCAGTGGGAAAATGGCACCAGTGGGCTACCCCTGGTGCCATTCTGCAGAATCCCACTTCCATACCAGATGAAGTTTAAAAACCCTACCTCCTCAGTCAGCTGCATTAATTTATCGAGCCAGTCCTCAATTTCCACCAATGTGGACTTGACGTCTGGGACCTCAGACCGCATCCTCACAGCTGCCTCATGTATCTGAGAGAGAGCTCTGGATCGCAACTTTCGGATCTGAGTATCGAGAACCGTGACATTAGCTTTTCCTTCTGTGAGAGGTAACGTGTATCTAAAAAGGGAAAACAGAATATGCAGAATGGCTTATTGGGTTTCAGAACTATCAAATTCATTTATAATTGGTTTCAATCTTGCAAACCACACCAATTTCCTAACAGACTCTACAAGAGTGACCACATTAAAGCTGAAGGTGAATGTACATGGCTTTGGCAGAGCAGACCTGCCAGGCAGACATGCGCATGCAGGGGGATGAAAATTCCAAAGCAATTCCTTGGGTTTGACCCAAGACCTGTGGAATCACTGGGAAGAAGATGAAAACAGAAGCGACAGCTGGAAAGAACTGGCCTTCCCTTTTTTTGCTTCCTATGATCACTGTACAGACCCACAAAATGAAGAAGGAAGGGACATTTGGAGATTATTTAGCGGAAGACTTCTTAACCTAGGCCCATGCACCCCTAGGTAGTCTGCAGGAGGCCTCTGGAAGTCTGTGACTCCCTGAAACTTACAAAGAAAAGTGTCTGTCTGGGTTGGCATGCAGTGTGACATCATGATAAAGATGGCATCATGATGAAAACCAGAGGCTTTAGAGAAGAATATCTGGGTACAAGTCCTGACTCCATCATTTACTACTTTTGTGATGTTGACCAGTTACTGAATCTTTTGTTTTCCTATCCTCAAGTGTGGGAAAATGATATCTACCTTTAGAGTTGTGGTGAGAAGTAAGTAAATTAACATATGGCGAGCCTTTAGAGCAATGTCTACTGCAGAGTATGGCAACCCACTCCAGTATTCTTGCGAGGAGAATTCCATAGACAGAGAAGCCTGGTGGGCTACAGTCTGTGGAGTTTCAAAGAGTTGGACACGACTGAGAGTGTGCGCACACACACACAGTCTAAATGATGTTGCCATCATCACTGTCATCTCATCAGATAATCATAGGGGCCCATTCCCTCCTAAAAAAGCAAGAACCCTTTGTATAGGTCAAGCTCCCACTAGAACAGCTGAGCTGGAGCCAGAATTAGCCTTTTTCTGCCAGGGCCTCCCTCTCACCAGGGCTACTGATGGGGTCAAAGTGAAGTTGTCACCTGTTCCAGGAAATTCTACTCTCACTGTTTCTACCTAGAACTTTCATTGGTTAGAATTTCACCCAGACTCTTAAGGAAATCCTAGCTGACTTCCCTAAACATAAATTTCCTAAAATTAAAACACATCCAATTTGATTCTTCAAAAAAAAGTATAAATAAATATTTTTGTGTTTTGCTCAACAAGCCTTGAAATTCATAGGCATTTTCTACATGAAAGGTATTACCAAATGTTATTGTTTGGCTTCACTGGTAATTATGGCAATACATTAGAAGGGTTAAGTCCCTGAAATGATTCTTTGAGGCAAAAATATCAATGGAAGCTGTAGTTCAAAGGCCACACATAAGATGTTCAATAAATAGATACAGCAGTGGGAACCACGTGGTAGGAAAAGAAGTTAATAAACCCAACTCCGGGCCTCAGATGAGTCACTTCACCTCCTTGGGCTTCTGTTTGTTGGGCCTCTTTTGTAGACAAAATAAGAAGATTGGAAGAGATGACCTCTTAGGATCCAGATATAAATTCTCTGCATTTAAACAAGCTCCCCGAGGCGCTTTAATCTCAGCTGCATCACAATTACCTAGCCAAACCACTAGAGGGCGCAAGGAGACTGGGAGACAGTGTTAAGGCATTCGCTCAGAGGCAAGGAGGGTGGCGGGGGTGGGTGGACAGCCCTGGTTCTTACCAGTAGTGTAAGTTCTGAAATACTCAATATGCTTTTCTTTGGGGACTTCCCTGACCTCTGCTTTATTGGCCAACATTTAAAATGAGTTCAGAATGATCACTAATGCCCAGAGATCTGAACAGTTTCCCCAAGTCATAAAGGTTCTCCAGCTTCACCTAAGGAAGGCTTGGCCAGGGGACTCATTAGCCATCTGACAGTAAAGTAAAACCGCTGTTTCTGAAAATGTGTTTATGAATTAAGAACGCTGTTCTAAATGGTTCTAAAATTAATGCCCCACCATCAGGTCCCATTCTCTGTGGGAGCCAGGAGTCACCTTTCCTGGGGTGGTGGGCACACCAGGGCTGCCTGGAGGCAGAGGCCAGACAGACCAGCCCTCCCTGCTGCCCAACCCTTCCCCTGCGGCTGCACCCGGACGACTTCCTGGAGGGGGCCCCAGCCTGCCTCCTCTGCTTTGCAATTGGCACCAGCAGAAAGCAGAGCTTTTCCTGCTGGTGATTCAGACTCTTCCCTTTTGAGAAACTTGGCTGATTCAAATTATTTTTCTGGCAAATGCTAGAAAATTCTAGAGACTCTTCTGGTCTTACAGTTTAAGAGAGGGGAGCACAGCTGGGGATTCTAGAGTACAAGTAAGATCACTGTACCTTGTGTCTTCGATAACTTCATCCATGAGCTTATGCCACATTTTTGCCAGTTCGTTTGAAGGAATTTTACCTTGTATCCCTGCTTTTAGAGCCCCTATGTTTGATTGCTGAAGAATATGGAGAGGGGAGAAAGAATTGGTAATTGTGCATTATACCCGACAAAGGTTTAACTTTTATTTTCAAGAAAAATACACAAAAGGATTTAACAGAAAAATGAAATTTTTTCCTTCATTTAACATGTTCCCCACAGATTAACACTATTTTTCCTCAGAATGAAACCAACACCAATATATAAAGTAATAAGACAACCTTTTCCTGTAACTTTGACCTTTGAAATGAAGCAAATTTTATATATTCAGAAAGTAAATAAAAGAAAAACCAACAAGGATGGGGGAAGGAACCCTAAAATGGAATGTAGAACACGAACAAGTGAACCTAACTATATTCCACATGAATAACATAATACACTGAATTAGCCCAAGTAACTTTTGAGCACAATGATTCCCTCAGTTTGAAGGAAGGAAAGAACTGTAAGTATATCAAATTCTAATTAGATCTGTTTTATCCCAGTACTTTACCTATGAAGAACTAAACAAATGAGTAAATATACTGACGATAATGGAAGCTGGAGAAGGGAGCTATAAATATGGAAATAGGGAAGACTAGAATAAACCCCGTAATACTATCAATAAAATGGAATTGAAGTCATCCTTATAAACTCATTGCATTCAGTATACTGACAGATATAAAACATACATGTGTATACACACATACGGGTTTGTCTGCTGACAAGGCCTAGAAGCAAAGGCGTCTCAGTAGTAGTGAGCACTCCAGGACCCTACCAGATATTCTTCTTTACATTCCTCTCCCACTCAAAGGAACCAGGGCTCCTTAGAGCAAGTGTGGTTCCAGAGCTGGGCCACAGAAAGTATAAGATAAACCCAGCACGTATTACTGTGTCACTTTGAGCATCTACCAACAGAGAGGTTGAGGGAGAGCCCACCATGGTCCCCAGAAGTCTGACCATGGAAATCCACCCTCCTGTCCAGATTATTATGGAATTAGGACAGTGAAGAGAGCTGATGAAAAGACTGAAGATGAAAAAGGCTGGAAATACCCAAAACATAATTAGAATAGAGGTGTGACCAATTCCCACCTAGTCCCTTGAGATGGAAACTTGGAAATTAACACCACAACCACACTGTGTATCAATTGTAACTTTGTTATGTGGACAATTATGCCTAAGTTAAATGTACAGTTCTCTTCAATATTGTCTTTGAAGCATAAAACAACATTTTCAGATTTTGCCATGGGGTCTTAGCTCAAGTATATTCCAGGACCCCTCTGCACCGTGGTACGAGGCTGACAGAGGCTGGAACATCTTAGAGAAATTAATACTCATACAATTTGGAAATCAAAACACTAATCCCAGATGGATTCTATCAGTACCTGACAGAAATAACTTAGCATCTTTGACTTGATTAGAAATATCCCAACCATGTTTTCCTCCTCTCATTAACATCAACCAGATGGATAACCACAGATGTCACATCTATGCAAGTTTCCACCAGAGGGACTCTCCCACCTCCAACAAGAAAGTCCTCTGAACCCACTTCTTCCACAGTAGGGATTTTTACTGCTTTGACAGCAAAGCTCTAAGGGGCGCAATATTTCTATTGGAATGAACCATTCTCCACACCATATTCCACATACAAATTATGGAACAAAGTGTGAGCTGTCCTTCTACTTCAACATCCATCCTCTCTTTTCCACAGTAACTGAACTTGCGCCTGGACACACGCCTGTGCAGGCCTGAGACTGCATTTCCCACTCTCTTGCAGTAAAATGTGGTTGCATGACTGGATTCTGGCCAGTGGGAAATGAGGAGAAATCAAGTGTGTGACTTCTGGGTCTTTCCCTTGAAGGGAGAGCCTGGATCATCTTCTCCCCTTCTTTCCCCTTCCTTCCAACTGAAGGGGTGGTGTAGTGGTGAGCTGCTTCTCCCTTGCAAACAACGACAATGCCATAGTGATAGCAGAGCAACAAGGTGGAGGGGGCAAGAGCCTGGGTACCCCAGTACCACTGAACCTCCATACCAGCCTTGGATTACCTACCTCCACTGTTACTAAGGAAATAGTGTTCACCTTGCTTACCATTACATTCTGAGGTCTTGTGGTACCTCAGATACCACCTCAGTAGCCTAACTGCATTCTAACCTGCATTCTAACTAATACATAATTCACCCTGTTTGGTGAAAAGGAAATGTAGAAAAGAAACTCACCAGCCTTTCTGCCATGACTAGGAGCGTGTTCACAGCATCCAGGCGATGACTAATATCCTCCCAGTAGGAAGTCAGTGTAACAACTGGCTTCGTGTGGGCCCAAGGCAAGTAGTAATAGTAATTTCCTGGTGTAGAATATTGAGGGTCAGTGAACACTGGACACTTAACATATTTATTGAAGAGATGTACAAACTGGACTGCTTGGTTAATCATAGGCCTGGGGGTGTGGTTTGGAGTAGTCTGATTCTTTCATTTTATTTAATTAAGCAACTGAGGGATAAATAAAAAGTCCATATTCGTGCAGCCTGCTTTGAAAAATCTCTCTAAAAGGCCCTGGTAAACCTAGCACAATGATCTCAGGATCTTTTGGTGATTTGGGACCATGCATCTGAGCATCACTGATAATTACATAACAGGGTAGCAGAAAACAGAGCATAAGAGATTAGACTATATGTGTTTGTCCCTGAAAATGGTTATCCTAAGCAAATATTTTTTTGGAATGGGACAAGAAAAAAAAGAATTTCCTGTTTTTTGAAAACCTTAGTTGGATACATGGAATTTGGTATTGCTCAGAGCCTTATAAAGATTAGCCCACATTTGCTAGCTTAACACTACTTGCAAAAAATTAGCTAAAAACTGTGGCAACACTGTTGAGACATTGGATCAGAATTTCTTGCTCCCTTCTCTTTACTCTCCAACCATGTGTCCATATCTTTATTAGGGCATTCTCATACTCTGACTTCTATTATGATTTATTTTATACTCTAGAATGTAAGTTCTATAAAAGCAGGGACTATTTTCCATCCATCTTGGTTTGAATATAGCTATCTAATCCTCATGGCAACTCTAGAGAAGATGAGGGATAGAATGAAATGATGTGCTAAGGTCATAGTGCTGGGGAGAAACAGAGCGATGACCAGAAGTTGATTTTCCATCCACTTCAACTACTCAAACTAAAAGCAACTTGGGGCCAGGCAGGGCAGAGGCGGGCAGGGGCAGGAGCTGTTTTAGGGGAGGCTCAGTGTTCAGCTAGCTGCCATCTTATGACTTTACAAAACAGAGCCAGTGTCAAAATTGGGCATGGGAGAAGCCTTGAGATGCAGCCCCTGGAAAGGGGTCTGCGTCTAAACTCCAGCCACCTCTCTTCCCCATTCCACCATTCTACCACGCATATGCTGGGAATAACACCTGCCGGAGAGAGAATGCACTGCGTGTCTCTCATCGCATGGTGCGCCCCCTGTAAACGTGTGCAGGAGGGACAGCCAGCGTCAGTCTTACCATCAAATACAGCACGGCTATACTGAGTGGTTGATGCCAGAGGCTTACAAGTCGTGTCAAACTTGTTGCCGTAGTTCCCGATGCTGACTTCAAACTGAATGGCCTCGCCAATGTCTTGCAACATGGTGGCTGAATGGAACACAGCAGACAGGCTGTACTTCCGCCTTCGCTGATATTTCTGCAAAGCACCAGCAGACACAAGGCTCAGAGAAACTCTTTTTGCTCTTATTTACACGTGGAACTCTAGCAGTTATGGTTCTAACCCTAATAATTAGTGCTGAGTTAAATGCCAGGGGATACTGGCTCAGTGGTAAAGAATCCACCTGCTAATGCAAGAGACTTGGGTTCAGTCCCTGAGTTGGGAAGATCCTTCAGAGGAAGGCATGGCAGCCCACTTCAGTATTCTTATCTGGAGAATCCCATAGACAGAGGGGCCTGGGAGGTTATAGTCCATGGAATTGCAAAAGAGTCAGACAGGACTGAATGACCAAGTACAAGTAACAGATGACAGTGGAGAATATTCTTGGATGTAGCATTTCCCCTCATACTCACACAGAGGGCAGAGATAGAAATACCAGGATGTTCTTTGCAGAGTTGATTGCAATAGAAAAAACAAAATGAAAACAATACAAATGTTTAACAACAGGCCACTGGTTAAGCAAATTATGTTACATCCATGAAAGAAAGTCAACGTTGCTCAGTCGTGTCTGACTCTTTGTGACCCCATGGACTATCCAGGCCAGGATACTGGAATGGGTAGCCAGTCCCTTCTCCAGGGGATCTTCCCAACCCAGGAATTGACCAGGGTCTCCTGCACTGCAGGTGGATTCTTTACAAACTGAGCTATCAACATCCATATAATGGAGCAAAAGTTCATAAAAGGACTTAGGTAGATACATATGTGCAAACATGGGGAAAAAGGTGTATTTTTAAGTGAACCCAATAAATATATATTTTAATACCATCATATGCAAAGAATATGCAAATAAAGAATATAAATCAAGTTGTTAACAGTAGTTACATTGGGGATGGTAGAGAGATTATGGCTAATGTTACTAACTTACACATTTCTAATAATTTGAATTGTTAGGTATTCTGTAGTCATAAATTATAAGACTTTTACTGTCAGTCTCTTCAGCAAGTGGTGTTGGGAAAGCTGGACAGTCACGTGCTGGAAAGCATGCACATCAATGAAGTCAGAACACACCCTCACACCATAAATTGAAAACGGCCCAAAGGCTTATATATATAAGACATGACACCATAAAACTCCTAGAAAAGAACATATGCAAAACATCCTCTGACATAAATCCCAGCAATGTTTTCTTCAGTCAGTCTCCCAAGACAATAGAAATAAAAGCAAAAGTAAACAAATGAAACCTAATCAAACTTATGAACTTTTGCACAGCTAAGGAAGCTGGATCCTATGGCAGTTCTAATTTTAGGAGGACCCACCATGCTATTTTCCATAGTAATTGTGCCATTTTACATTTCTACCAACAGTACATGAGGTTTCCCTTTTCTCTGCATCCTTGCCAACATTTGTTTTATTTGCTGCTTGTTTTATTACTGGCTTACTGAGTGAGGGAGTTGAAACAGGGCCAACAATGACCACGTGGAGTATCTATCAGCCTAGCAGAAATGACCATGAGCCCTTCAGGCCTTCCTTCATTAGGGCACATACAGTCTCTTGAATCCCCATCCTGCCCTAAATCCTTGCTCAGATAGCATCTCGCCTTCTTTATGGATCATATTACCACTGATCTTCAGACACTTTTTTTTTTCAGTCAAAGAGACATGAAATGGTTTAAGTTGCTGTGCTTCATTATGTCTTGAGCTTTCTGCCATTTAATTTTGTCCACATCCAGAGTCTGTTCTGGGTTCTTACTGGAACTCAGTCTCTATATACTTGCTCAGCTTGGAGATGAGAACATGTGTTTACTATAGAGTAACCACATTGGCTGTGTGCTCCACTGGGAAATGTGTGGGACCTACAAATGGTAATATTCAAATTGCTTAACAAATTTCTCAACATAGCAAGTTTTGTTCAAAAACCTCTAAAGACGGAACTCCCAGTTCCATAGTCCTTTGCGTTTTGGAGGTCACATAGCTATCTTATTGGTGACTTTGTTGTTGTTGCGCTTTTTCCCTATGACTTCTCTACCAATTCGTGTACCACCATCTAAGTAGCAGAATAGTGACGACTTTCACTTCTAAAAAGCTAATAAAAATTATTTCACGCCTGAAGGATATTTATTAACTGATTTTCCTTCCCTTGTTATTCATCCATACCATGCATGACCTTAATTCTGTAAAATGAATCACCACCATGGGTGGGTCTTCTGCCCAGTATGATGCAAGAATGCAGAAATTCATTTGCAGAAGTACTTAACCAACTATTTCTAAAACTTTAAAAAAATTATGGTAAAACACACATAATGTAATCCAACATCTTAACTGTTTTTCAGTGCACAGTTCCATGGCATTGAGTACATTCATGTTGTTGTGCTACCATTACCACCATCCATCCACAAGAACTTTTTCATCTTACAAAACAAACTCTATCCTTTCAATATTAATTTCCCATTTCTACCTACTTTCTGTCTCTGTGAGCTTAACAACTCTGGAGTACTTCATGTAAGTGGAATCAAACAGTACTGTCCTTTCGTGACTGGTTTATTTCACTTAGCATAATGTCCTCAAGGTTTAGCCATGGTGTAGCATGTATCAGAATTCCCTTCCTTTTTAAGTCTGAATAATACTTCATTGTATTATTGAATGATAAGCTGAGACATATTAAAAGACTTAAGTGTTTATGTAAGCAAACATCCATTGGAATTGGCAGCAAAAACTGGAATTGCTTACGAGCACTCCAGGACAGGAGTGAAGAAAAAACCTTTTACAGCACACAGGCAGAAGGAAGGCAAGGAGATTATTTGATTGGCTATAACTTAAGTGGTTGCATTATTTGGGAAAGCCCACTTGGATATTTCTGGTTTGTTGTCCTTTGATTTCTTAATCTCGAAATATTGCCAAACCTCAGTTTTGGTTTGCTTAATGTAGGTTGCCAAGACATCAGAGCCACCTCTGTCTAATGGCCTCCTTGTTTGGTGGCTTAGTCGCTAAGTCATGTCTAACTCTTGCAACCCCATGGACTATAGCCTGCCAGGCTCCTCTGTCCATGGGATTCTCCAGGCAAGGATACTGGAGTGGGTTGCTGTTTCCTTCTCCAGGGGATCTTCCTGACCCAGGAATCGAACCTGGGTCTCTTACATTGTAGGAAGATTCTTTATGGACTGAGTTATAAGGGAAGTCCTAGCCTTCTTGTTTAATTAATAAAATAGTATGTATATACCACATTTTGTTCATCCGTTCATAAATTTATGAATTCATGGATGCTTCCACCTTCAGCTACTGTGAATAATGCTGCTATCCATTTGCTGTACAAATATCCACTTGAGCTCCTGCTTTTGATTCTTTTGAGTATATAACCAGCAGTGAATTCCTGGATCATATGGGCTTCCCTGGTAGCTCAGCTGGTAAAGAATCCACCTGAAATGCAGGAGACCCCGGTTCAATTCCTGGGTCAGGAATATCCCCTGGAGAAGGGATAGGCTACCCACTCCAGTATTTCTGGGCTTCCCTAGTGGTTCAGCTGGTGAAGAATACGCCTGCAATGCGGGAGACCTGGGTTTGATCCCTGAATTGGAAAGATCCCCTGGAGGAGGGTAGAGCAACCCAAGGTAGAGTATCCTTGCCTGGAGAATCCCCATGGACAGAGGAGCCTGGCGGGCTACAGTCCATGGGGTCACAGAGTTGGACATGACTGAGCAACTAGGCACAGCACAGCACAGCACATGGTAATTCTATTTTACACTTCTTGAGTACCATTTTAAAAACATCTGACAGTGACTGCAGTTTGCTGTCTTAAAGAAACTTGGGTAGACTGATCAAGATGGCAGAGTAGTAGGCCATGACGCTCACCTCCAAGGTATATAAAAAATGCATCTACGTGAGGAACAATTCCAACAGAGTATCTACTGAATGCTGGCAGATCTCAGACTCTGAAAGGGCAAGAAAATCCCCATGTAACCAGGTAGGACAAAGGGAAAAAGGAGGAAATAGAAGAAAGTAAGAAGGGAACCAGGAGGGGAATGTGCCAACAATGGGAGAAAGTCTTTTCAGCAACTGTTGGTGCTGGGAAAGCTGGACAGCTGCATGTAAATTGATAAATCTGGAACACACCCTCTCATCATACACAAAAATAAACTTAAAATGGCTTAAAGACTTAAAAGTAAGACATAACACTGTAAAACTAGAAGAAATCACAGGCAAAACATTCTCTGACATAAATCATACCAGTGTTTTCTTACCAATGCCTTAGTCTCCCAAGGCAACAAAAATGAACAAATGGGACCTAATCAAACTTAAAAGCTTTTGCACAGCAAAGGAAACCATAAAAACAGAAAAATAAAAAGATAAGCTATAGGAGAAAATATCTGCAATTGATGCAATCAATAAGGGCTTAATTTCCAAAATATACAGACATATCATACAACATGACTGCAATAAACAACCCAATAGAAAAATGGGCAGAAGACCTAGACATTTCTCCAAAGAAGAAATAAAAATGGAAGAAAAACAAAGAAATACAACTGGCCAATGAGAACATGAAAAGACGCTCACCATCACTAATCATTAGAGAAATGCAAATCAAAACTGCAGTGAGGTACTACCTCACACTGGTCAGAGTGGCCATCAGTAAAAGCTCTACAAATAAAAAAATAAATAAATAAATAAAAGCTCTACAAATAACAAATGCTGGAGAGGACGTGGAGAAATGGAACCCCTTACATTTTTTATGGGAATCTAAGTTGGTACAGCCACTATGGAAAACAGTATGGAGGTTCCTTATAAAACTAAAAATAGAATTACCATATGATTCTGCAATCCCACTCTTGGACAGATATCTAGAAAAAACCCACATTCAAAAAGATACATGCACCCCTTGTTCACAGCAACACTATTCACAATAGTCAAGACATGGACACAACCTAGACGTCCATCAACAGAGGAAGGGATAAGGAAGATGTGGTACACACGTACAATGGAATACCACTCAGCCATGAAAAGGAAGGAAATTGGGTCATTTGTAGAGACGTGGATGAACCTACAGACTGTCATAGAGAGAAGTAAGTCAGAAAGAGAAAAACAAATACTATATAATGTCACCTATATGTGGAATGTAAAATAGTACACAAATGAACCCATCTACAAAACACAGACTCATGGACATAGAGAATAGACTTGTCGTTACCAAGGGGGAGAGGGTTGGGGGTGGACTGGGAGGTTAGCAGATGTAAGCTATTACACATGGACTGCATAAACAGCATAAATATATGTCCTATGGTATAGCACAGAGAATTATATTCAGTATTCTATGATGGAAAATAATATTTTTAAAAAGAATGTATATATGTATAAATGAATCACTTTGCTGTACATAGGTAATTAGACAACATTATAAATCAACTATACTTTCAAAAAACAAAACAAAAAACCCTTGGGACATCCCACTATTACAAAACCTCCATTTTGGTTCAAGAAATTTTTGACATGGTATAACTGAAACATCCCAAAGTATTTCATTAGAAACCCCTCTGAGTCTCAAACTTTTCTGAAAGCCTTTCTAAAACATTGGTTTGCAACCTTAGCTATGTATTGAAAGACACCTGAAGAGCTTTAAATTATACTTATAGCTGGGCCCCATCTTCTGGAGCTTATGCTTTAAAAGCTTCTCTACCTGAGTCCACTTTCACTTTGGTAGACAGGGGACTGGAAGACTTTTGTCCCTTATCAGGAGTTTCCTTAAATACCTACAACTAAGTCCCCTGAAAAATCTATGGTTCCAAAGTGCTGTGGAAATTCTAGGTTTGGTTTAAATTGCATGAAAATTAAAAGTAGGAAGTTATTTGTATTAGTCAGACCTTGTATATATACAGCATGACTTGTTCTTTGTAAACCATCTAGGATCCTATCAGAGAAGGGAAGGAACAAAAATATGAAACATAATTTGGAGCCTAGGTCAGGGCTCAGAAAGAATGATTGGTATTTAAGCTGGAGCCACCTGTTACTGCTCTAGCTTAAATAGACGGGAAAAAAATGTAAACAGTGATAGACTTTATTTTCTTAGGCTCCAAAACCATTGTGGACGGTGACTGCAGCCATGAAATAAAAATGACACTTGTATCTTGGAAGAAAAGCTATGACAAATCTAAACAGCATATTAAAAAGCAGAGACATTACTTTGCCAACAAAGGTCCATATAGTCAAAGCTATGGTTTTTCCCATAGTCATGTATGGATATGAGATTTGGACCATA
Source organism: Bos grunniens (assembly GCF_055505025.1). Taxonomy (NCBI): domain Eukaryota; kingdom Metazoa; phylum Chordata; class Mammalia; order Artiodactyla; family Bovidae; genus Bos; species Bos grunniens. The sequence goes on from NC_141190.1 coordinate 15,051,299, forward strand.
AAGAAGGCTGAGCACTGAAGAATTGATGCTTTCAAACTTTGGTGTTGGAGAAGACTCTTGAGAGTCCCTTGGACTGTAAGGAGATCAAACCAGTCAACTCAACACTAAAGGAAATCAATACTGAATATTCATTGGAAGGACTCATGCTGAAGCTCCAATACTTTGGCCACCTGATGCAAAAAACTGACTCCTTGGAAAAGACTCTAATACTGAGAAAGACTGAGGGCATGAGGAGAAGGGGACGACAGAGGAGGAGATGGTTGGATGGCAACACTGACTCAATGGACATGGGTTTGAGCAAACTGTCAAGGACAGGGAAGCCTGTTGTGCTGCAGTCCATGCAGTCATGGAGTTGGATATAACTGAACAACAATAACTTGTTACTGCAGAGAAAAGAGAAGTTAAAAGGGGAGGTGCTGCAAAGAGGTGGGGACACCACCTCTGGTCCAGCTGGCTCTGCCCTGCACATCTCTCATGGCCAGGATTCCATTAGCTCTCTCTGGATTTTCCTGTGCAGAACTCACAGTCACCTACAGAACCCTGATAGGATCCTCACCCTGGAGGGTCTGAGCTCTAAGACAATAACGGGTTTCTGGCCATCACAACTCCTAACAGAGCAGGTTCTCACTGTGAGCAAGATTCCTGGGCCACTGTGCAAGTCAGAGTCCATGAGGGGTGCCCAGACCATCTGCTCACCTGCCCAGAGCCCTGGGGTCCTGGAGGAACAGTGAGGCTGAGAATTCTCTCCTTCCCCCAGTCCTTTCCCACTTCCCCTGTGTTCTTAGAGCACAAAGAGGTGTAAGAAATAACCAGCAACAGTTTAGACCAGTCTGTAAGCCTCAGCTTCTGTTCCCTGTCCTTAGTAGCCTTGGGGAAAAACCTCCTATAACAGGGCAAGTTGAAGAACATAAATTATAGTCTATTGACTATCTCCTGATGGGTGTTTAACTTTGCAGGGCCTTCGGGCTTTCTGATTATCCATGATCAGTGTGAGCCAGTCCTGTCTGACTCGTTGTGACCCCATGAACTGCAGCACACCAGACTTTCCTGTCCTTCACTATCTCCTAAAGTTTGCTCAAACTCATGTTCATTGAGTTGGTGAGAACATCCAACCATCTGATCCTCTGTTGTCCCCTTCTCCTCCTGTCCTTAATCTTTCCCAGCATCAGGGTCTTTTCCAAGGGATGCAAGGGACTCTCAAGAAGTATAAGGTACAGTTTTAGAAGTAAATTCGGGGAAGGGGATTGTCAAGCAGAATACCTGATAAGAGGGAGAAAGTTAACAAGCTCTTAAAAGTGGCTGTGGGCCCAGGAGACATTAAAGGACAGGGGACATTAAAGGACAAAGACAAGGAGACTGTGCCAAAGAAAACTGACAGCTTGCCACCTTTGATCTAAAGGAGCTAATGGATGAATCTCAACGTACTTACTCAAGCAATACTTACTGACACTTAACGTGAGCCAGACCTATGGGAGAGCTAAGGCTGAGGATGCAACAGCTGATCTTTGACCTGCCTGATTGCCTAGGAAAATACCCAGGCTACATCCTTCTACCTATCTTTGTAGGGTCTCTTGACCAAGCCCATCTGGAGCACCACATCAGCTTCTGCTCTAGAAAGATGGGAAACCGGGATTTTTGGCAACTGAATAGGAAAAACTCACGCTTCCTCCTGTGTGTCTCCTTTACTCTCACACTACAATCACACAGTTAATACTTCTGATGCCAGATGTGCATCTCTGCACTAAATCACTTCAGTCATGTCTGGCTCTTTGTGATCCTGTGTACTATAGCCTGCCAGGCTGCTCTGTCCCTGGGATTCTCCAAGCAAGAATACAGGAGTGGATTGCCATACCCTCCTCCAGGGGATCTTCCTGACCCAGGGATCGAACCCACAACTCTTACATCTCCCGCATTGGTAGATGGGTTATCACTAGTGCCACCTGGGAAGCCCAACTCTAGGTGGGTATCCTAAAGTTTAACTCAATCCTGACTCTATCCACTTGGAGATAGTATCAGATCTCACAGGGTAAAAGGCTCAGTCCCACAACTCTACCCCCATCCACTTCCTCTGTGCCTTTGACCTATCAACTACAGATTGGAGGTTCCCATAATCCCTTCTTTGGGTTAGATTAATTTGCTGGAGCAGCTCAGGAAAACAGTTTAATTACTGTATATGTGCTGTGAGCTTTGTCACTCAGTCATGTCCGACTCTTTGTGACCCCATGGAATGTAGCCTGCCAGGCTCCTCTGTCCATGGGGATTCTCCAGGCAAGAATACTGGAGTAGGTTGCCATGCCCCCCTCCAGGAGATCTTCCCAACCCAGGGATCGAACCCAGGTCTTCTGCACTACAGGCGGATTTTTTCCCATCTGAGCCAGCACGGGAGCCCACTTACTGTATATGGGTTAGTATAAAAGGATACGATAAATGATGCAGAGGAACATCAAGATGGAAGAGATGCACAGGGCAAGGTCTGTGGGAAGGAGCTCTCTTTGAACACACCACTCTCCCAGCACTTCCATGAGTTCATCAACCCATGTACCCCTCCATAAAATCCCCGAACCCTGTACTCTGGGGATTTTATGGAGGCTTCATACTACAGGCACGATCAACAATTAACCCAATTTCTAGCCCCTCTCTGAAAGATGTGGAGGGGTCAGGCTGAAAGTTCCAAGCTACTAATGATGGCTTGGTGAGCAGCCCCCATTCAGGAGCCCACCAAGTCACCTCATTAGAACAAAAGACTTTATCACCCAGGAAAGCCAAGAGATTCAGGAACTCTATGTCAGGAATCAAAGACTAAATATGAGAACAAAAGATGCTCACAAGTGCTCTTATCACTTAGAAAATCACAAAGGTTTTAGGAGTTCTGTGTCAGGAACCAGAGACAAATATATATTATATTATTTCAGGGCTTCCCTAGTAGCTCAGCCAAGAGATTTAGGAACTCTATGTCAGGAATCAAAGACCAAATATGAGAACAAAAGATGCTCACAAGTGCTCTTATCACTTAGAAAATCACATAGGTTTTAGGAGTTCTGTGTCAGGAACCAGAGACAAATATATATTATATTATTTCAGGGCTTCCCTGGTAGCTCAGACAATAAAGAATCTATCTGCAATGCAGGAGGCCTGGGTTTGATCCCTGAGTCAGAAAGTTCCCCTGGAGAAGGAAATGGCAACCCATCCAGTATTCTTGCCTAGAGAATTCCATGGACAGAGGAACCTGGTGGGCTATAATCCATGGGGTCGCAAAGAGTTGGACAAGACTGAGTGAATAACACTTATTTCACAGGGACCAAGTTGCCCTTTTGTTGAAGCCTCTTCAACTCTACCAGAAAGTTTCATCACTTGTAAATAAATCACAAGATCTTTTTAGGTGTGACAAAGGTCATGATTACATTCCAGGCTGACCACTGTCATGAAAGGATCCTCCCAGCAATTGCACAAATCTGCTCATCTCACTCTCTTTCTGGTAGCTTGAAGAGTGAGTGTATCCTTGGAATCTCAGCTCCTCTCCTGCTTTTTAATATTGTTGGGATTTGGGGGACTTCCCTGGTAGCCCAGTGGTTAAGACTCTGCACTTTCACTTCAGGGGACCCAGGTTTAATCCCTGGGCAGGGAACTAAGATCCTGCATTCCTCAAGGTATAACCAAAAATAAATAAATAAATAAAAATCTAAAAAAGGCAAAAACAAACCTCAGGTGACTGGGCATGAAACAAACTCCCATAATTTGGGAGTTTTCAATATTTTGGGGATTTGGGTTCATGTAGGTCATTTTTATTTTTATTACATTTATGTAATATTTTATTTATTTATTTAAAATATAAATAAATATTTATTTATAAAATTTTATTAAAAATTTTGTGAGCTGGGGAGGAAGTTGGATGGGGTGGTAATGTGTGTTAAGTGTTAGTCCCTTATTATTTAATACTAATTATTGTTTAATTATCATTATTGATTTAATAATAACTAAATTACTATTTAATTAAATCCAGGTCTCCTGCAATGGAGGCAGATCCTTTACCATCTGAGCCATCAGGGAATGGGTGGTAGAACCCAGCAGAGAGGCCTGAGGGTGGGGGTGGACATCAATGAGCTGGCTGCTCTGAGAAACAATTCAGATTTCTAGAACATGTACTGACCCACCCACGAGTCTTAGAAATAATCAGAGAAGAGATGGCATATATATATGTATGTATCTACACACACACACATAATGCAGTATTACTCAGGCACAAGAAGGAAGAAAATTCTCTATTTGCCTAACAACATGGATGAACCTTGAGGGCATTACGCTAAGTGAGGTAGACTGAGAAAGACAGATACTGTGTGATATCACATACATGTAGAATCTAAAAATGCTGAACTCATAGAAGCAGAGAGTAGAATGGTCATTACTAGGGGCTGGGAAAATTGAGGAGATGTTGGTCAAAGGGTACAGAGCTGCATTTAGAAGATGAGTAAGTTCTGGAGATCTAATGCACAGCATTGTAATACTACATTATATACTTCAAAGTTGCTAAGAGACTAGATCTTAAATGTTCTCACCACAAAATATGATAGTTCTATGACACGAGAGAAGTGTTAGCTAACAGTAAGGTGCTATTCATACTGAATGTATGGGCTTCACAGGTGGCACTAAATGCATCAAACCAGCACACTGTACATCTTAAACTTCCATAATGTTATATGTTAAATAATATTTTTAAAGTTCAAAACCAAAAAAGTAGACTACCATGATTTATCAAAAAAAAAAAAACAAAAAACCAGCAACAGTCATAATAATGGTATAGAATGTACTAGAAACAATTCAGTGAGTAACAGAGACAGGGTTAATTTAACATTGAGCTATCACACATGCTAACAAATCTGTACTGCATATGTCAATTAGTTTACAAGGAAAATTGACCATTTAATTGTTTCATGATGGGAATGTTTTTCTTTGTATTTATTGCCTTGAATTAATTACACTATTTGAATTTACTAGGAAAAAAAATCACGTCTGTGGCTCTCTGTCTTGCGAATCATGGGTGTTATGCAGAAGTGTCTCCATACTGGGGAAGGAGCTGATTTATAGAAAGAAAAAGAAATAAGGACTGGGTACTTCCCTAGCGGTCCAGTTGCTAAGACTCTGCGCTCCTAATGTACGGGACTTGGTTTCACCCCTGGCCAGGGAACTAGATCCCACACATTGCAAATAAAGATCCCACATACCATAACTAAAAGAACCCACATGCTGCAACTAAGGCCTGGCACAGCCACCGAAATAAATAAATATTAAAAAACAAGGACCTATTGTATAGCACAGGGAACTATACTCAACATTTTTATAATAACCTATAAGGGAAAAGAATCTGAAAAAGAATATATATAACTGAATCCCTGTGCTAGACACCTGAAACCAACACAGCACTGGAAATCAAACATACTTCAATTAAAAAAAATTTTTTTTAAGAAAAAAGGAAAAATATAAGAGTGGAAAAGGTGAGCTTGGAAGACTTCCTGTCTTTGAGAAGGACTGGGGGCTCAATGTCTACTGTAATGTGGGCATTAATATAAACATGGCCTCACATGCTACGAAGCCTGAGATATGGTAGTTACTTCTGAAGATGGAAGTGACTTTTAATGGCTGCTATACCATCTGGAATGGCTCTTGCGGCCACGTCCCCATGACACACCCAAGCCCAATTAGCACACAAGGCATTCTGTTTGGGGGGTATCACTGCATTTGCCAGCTTTCAGCAGGGTATTAACATCTCAAAGATAAAGCAAGTCTCATCACCCCCATAGGCTATGATAGACAGACCAAGAGGGTGTTGAGGGGCTCTTGTTATGACTCCTGTCTCTCCCCCTCTGCCACAGCTGACCCTCCAGTCCCTGGACATCCCCTTCAGACCTGCTGACTAAGGCAGGCCAACACTAGCCCTCCACCACCCACTCTCTACAATATCCTTTCCATACCACATGCTATACACACACCAACATTTACCTCAACAACCAGCAGGTCATCATGCGAAATGGACTCAAGCTTTTTATCTGGTGGTGTCTTTTCAAGTAAGGTGCTTAATTCAACCAAGATTCTGCCTCTGTAGGCAACTCCTTCCCCCTGAAAGGCAAGAGTGCAGGATTATTCTTCCAGGCATGAACAACAATCAAAAGCTCTCTCTAGCGGGCTAACCTAGCTACAATTTCAAATTTCTCCTTTCCAAAATGAACCAGTCAGTAACTCTCTCAGCTGGTCTTTGTTATCTGAGAGAACCAATGACTTCAGGAAGGATCCCAGAGGGAGCCAGGGTAGTCAGGGCTAAAAGGGATTTTAGTCATGGCTGGGGTCAGAGGCTTTCAAGCCATGCTTAGATCTGGAAGGGGTTCCCAGGGGCTGAGGTGGGAGTGGAAGGGGCTTGAAATCTCCCTCACTCTACTTCAGGTCTGCATTTGTCTGCATTAACTTGGCTCCTTTTCTCAGAATAGGGAGGCAGCCATGTTGGCAATCACGGCAAGTCTCAGAGGAGTCAGTAAATAAAAGAGGAAGATGTTCTGGGTGTGGTGGAGTGTGAGGATGAATTGCGGATACTCCTTCCAACATACTCAGCAGTGTTAGCAGCAGAACCCTCTGTAGAGGAAGGGAAGGCTTCCACCTCCACTGCCAGCCCTCTAGTCCCACCTTCACCCCCCAGGGCTTTCTCTCTACCCTAGTTCCCTTCTTGGGCTTTGGCAGCTAACTAAAAGACAGTACTTGGGCTTCTAACGTGGTGGAAAGACCACCTCCCACCTCTGGGCCTCCATGTCTTCATCTAGAAGATGAAGAGGTTGGATAACATCAGGGATAGCAATATCAAGCATGTCACTTTCAATCTTTCAGCAAATTCCTAGAATATGGCATTCGACAGAATTCTGAGATAGCACTTTTGCTTTTTGGAAAGAGCCAACATTGATTACTGACATCTGCCCTAAGTCTAGGAAGGGGGAATGGCCATGCTCAGTTCAGTTGCTCAGTCGTGTCCGACTCTTTGCGACCCCATGAACCACAGCATGTCAGGCCTCCCTGTCCATCACCAGCTCCCAGAGTCTACCCAAACCCATGTCCTCTGAGTCAGTGATGCCATCCAACCATCTCATCCTCTGTCATCCTCTTCTCCTCCTGCCCTCAATCTTTCCTAGCATCAGTTCAGTTCAGTCACTCAGTCGTGTACCACTCTTTGCGACCCCATGAACCACAGCATGTCAGGCCTCCCTGTCCATCACCAGCTCCCGGAATCTACCCAAACCCATGTCCACTGAGTCAGTGATGCCATCCAACCATCTCACCCTCTGTCGTCCCCTTCTCCTCCTGCCCTCAATCTTTCCCAGCATAGGGTCTTTTCAAATGAGTCAGCTCTCCGCAACAGATGGCCAAAGTATTGGAGTTTCAGCTTCAACATCAGTCCTTCCAATGAACTCCCAGGACTGATCTCCTTTAGGATGGACTGGTTGGATCTCCTTGCAGTCCAAGGGACTCTCAAGAGTCTTCTCCAACACCACAGTTCAAAAGCATCAATTCTTCGGCACTCAGCTTTCTTTATTGTCCAACTATCACATCATACATGACCACTGGAAAAACCATAGCCTTGACTAAACAGACCTTTGTTGACAAAGTAATGTCTCTGCTTTTTAATATGCTGTCTAGGTTGGTCATAACTTGTCTTCCAAGGAGTAAGCATCTTATAATTTCATGGCGGCAGTCACCATCTGCAATGATTTTGGAGCCCCCAAAAATAAAGTCTGACACTGTTTCCCCATCTATTTGCCATGAAGTGATGGGACCGGATGCCATGATCTTTGTTTTCTGAATGTTGAACTTTAAGCCAACTTTTTCTCTCTCCTCTTTCACTTTCATCAAGAGGCTTTTTAGTTCCTCTTCACTTTCTGCCATAAAGGTGGTGTCATCTGCATATCTGAGGTTATTGATATTTCTCCCAGCAATCTTGATTCCAGCTTGTGCTTCTTCCAGCCCAGCATTTCTCATGATGTACTCTGCATATACATTAAATAAGCAGGGTGACAATATACAGCCTCGACATACTCCTTTTCCTATTTGGAACCAGTCTGTTGTTCCATGTCCGGTTCTAATTGTTGCTTCCTGACCTGCATACAGGTTTCTCAAGAGGCAGTCAGGTGGTCTGGTAGTCCCATCTCTTTCAGAATTTTCCACAGTTTATTGTGATCCACACAGTCAAAGACTTTGGCATAGTCAATAAAGCAGAAATAGATGTTTTTCTGGAACTCTCTTTGCTTTTTTGATGATCTAGAGAATGTTGGCAATTTGATCTGGTTCTTCTGCCTTTTCTAAAACCAGCTTGAACATCTGGAAATTCATGGTTCATGTATTGCTGAAGCCTGACTTGAAGAATTTTGAGCATTACTTTACTAGTGTGTGAGATGAATATTTTTGTGCAGCAGTTTGAGCATTCTTTGGCATTGCCTTTCTTAGTGATTGGAATGAAAACTGACCTTTTCCAGTCCTGTAGCCACTGCTGAGTTTTCCAAATTTGCTGACATATTGAGTGCAGCACTTTCACAGCATCATCTTTTAGGATTTGAAATAGCTCAACTAGAATTCCATCACCTCCACTAGCTTTGTTCATAGTGATGCTTCCTTCCTAAGGCCATGCTATGTATTTGCAACTGCCATGTGAGATGACCTCAGGATCCTTTCCTACCCTGCATTCTAAGACTTGAGGAACATGAGATTTCCATCCTTCAACACTTAATCAGGGACTTCCCTGGTGGTCCAGCTGTTAAGACATCTTGTTTCTACTGCAGGGGACACAGGTTCGATCCCTAGTCAGGGAACTAAGATCCCACATGCCAAGAGGCCAAAAAATAGAAAACAAAACCAAAACCAAGAAACAACCACAAAAAACACTTTACTGGTCATCTGGTGGGCCTCTGAGGGTAGGGAGGTTTCCTAAATATGAGACTTAATGATAACCATTAGAAAAAGGAATTTGGAATCAGTGCTCATTAATAACACACCTTAATTGAAGAACTAACCTTTCCAGAATTTAGCTCATCATAGGGATCTGGGAATCCCGTGTACTCTCGGGGGCTTCCATAAAGGTTCAGATAACAAGGTCCAAAAGTTGGAACAAAGCCCACCTCTGTTTCTCCTGTATTCGCTGAGAGATAACATCATCGTTAGTATTTTAGGCTTTTAACACCACTCTGTTGAAATAAATATTAGTTATTAGTTAGCTGGGTGAGACAGTTTTCCTCCTTTTTGTGTTAGTTGTATTAGCGCAAATTGTAAACGCTTGTGAGACTTGCCATATTTCTCTTATCACTATAAAACACTAAATAAAAAACATTGAGGGGATAGTTCAGGTAAACATAAAGGTGATACTATTCAAATGAAAGAAGTTGATCTTCACATTTTTTGCAAGTTTATAATTGGCAATTGTAGCAAGCATGTCACTGACAACTGGGGTAGAGTATATTGTTTCGGGAAGTCATTTAAATGACTATCAGATTAATTTTATTTGTTCCTCCAAAATATCATTTAGTCTCAAGTAGTCAATATAAATCTGGCAGATGATTTTAAAAATACAAGACATTTAAAATTTTTATATATAATAGTGAGCTGTCTGCTTATGGTTATGGCCGTATGATATTCATAAGCAATGTGAAATTTCCATTCATGACATTGTATCTCTGATGAGGATCCAATATGCTTCTTATTTCTGCTACCTCGTCTCAGCAAGACTACTCCCCAGTGAAGGGCACTGCAGGCAATGTAAGAAATAGTGGAGTCAGAGAGACTGCAGGTGAAGACAGGGAAACACAAGAGCTGCCTTCAGCCATCCCAATGGCTCCCACATGGAAGAGGGATGGACCTGCTTCCAATAAGCAGGGGAAGGACCAGTATTGGGAGCTACAAGGAGGCCAACGGTGGTTCACTCAATGTAAGGGTGATCTTTCTATGAATTAGTAGTGTCACACAGTGGGACAGATTGCATTGGGAGCAGAGGAAATATTAAGGCCAAGAGTTATATTTTATCTTTCAGGATATAGTCAAAACTCTTCCTCTGTGGATGAGAGGTTGACCAGATCAACTCTATGGCCCTTTCCAACTCTATGTTTAAAACTAAGGCAGAAGGATAAATGTCAAGTAGTAGGTGAGTGGAGTACCTACTCAAACAGTTGAGCAAACTGTATACACTTGTAGTTAGCGATCTTTTTCACCTTTTTGAGGCTCTTTTGCATTTTGGACTTCTATTAAGTTGTCACTTTATATTTCCATTTTTAAACTTTAAATAGCTGCTATGTCTGTGACTACACTATAAATTCCTTTGGTGGGTGGGTAAGAATCAAGTGTGTTTTATTCTGAATCCTTAAACTCTTAGTCCTAGTTCTATCTTGGAGTACTACCACATAAATATTTTTTGATTGGTTGAATGAAGTATGATCAAATCTGCCATGTTTGTTACACACCTAAAGACCATTTAATAGTCATATAAAGTATGACTATAAGATAATGAAGTTGGATTTTTATAAACAAACAATAATGAGGCATGTGCCAATAATATAAAGGCAGATGATAATACCTTAATTTTGCAGTTTGCAAGCTTCCTTGTATGCAATCCCTTTTTCCCCTCTCACCACAACCTTGGGTGGTTAGAATGGCAGGGAGTATCATGGGGTTTTTTTTTTTTTTTTTTTGAAAGAAGGCAAATTTCTCTAAATCACAAAGTCTTCATCTATTAGGGAAACAACATCTGCTGTAAGAGGGTTGTAAGGTCAAGTGTGAGCACATTGAGCAAACTTGCAAAGAATGGCAAATGTTGTGCAAACCAAGGACATGCTATGATCCCACAGAGTTGGAAGATGACTCTTCAAGGTATAAAGTGGGGAAAAAAATGTTATACAATTATTTACAGTGAAGCCAGGAGGGTATATATCTAGGTGAAAACATGAGGCATGTAGCAAAGCCCAGTTAGCCCATTTGCTTAAACTCAGCTTTGCAGGACAACCATACAACAGTAATACAAAAATTGTTACTCTAACACAACTATATTTAAGACAATAAAATGTAAGTAAAAAAAAAGTGCTAAAGCAATCAGTTGATAAGTTCTTAATAAGATAATAATAAACAGAAAGATCTAGAAGATAGCAAAATTACAAAGCGTAAACCTGTATACGATGCAGCCCCAGATCCCGAGGATGAGAAATCTATGTAGTAAAAATACCATTGGTTAAACAATAAGAGAAACACAGGCATTATAAAGAGACACTGAAAAAGTTAATCAAATCCAACAATAGGTAAGCGGTTTAGCAACACCAGGAAAATCCCAAATCCAGACTCAAATCACATGACCCTTTTGTCATTTATACAAATATCACCAGCAGTTAAATACAAAATGGCTCGAGACTCTGACACCCAGTAGCATGGTCACACAGGAAATAGCCCAACCTCATCAGCCCCAAAGCAGTGAAGCATCTGAGAGCCAGCTTCCCACCATCAAAGGAGGCCTGGGGAAGTTACCAACATTCCATAATTTTAATAAAACATTTACGTGTCTCATCTCTGACTTAGCTAGGACTAAGACCAGACAACCCAAGTTAATTTAGTAGAAGGCTGTGTAAACAAAGACCTATAGTTGCCGATACATTATCCTGTTTCTTTGCAGGGAATGGCTACTGCTCACTGTTACTCTGAGACCCTATCATAGACTGTCTTGTAGGGCCTGCAGTGAAAGGTCTCAGAGACAGAGGCTGGCACTGCTTGTAACAATTCATTTGTAGTTCTTCTGGATATTACCATCATACCACTAAGGCAATGTTTACTCTGTATAATAGGCTCTAGGTTCATCCACCTCATTAGAACTGACTCCAATGTGTTCCTTTATATGGTTGAGTAATATTCCATTGTGTATACGAACCAGAGTTTCTTTATCCACTCATCTGTCTAATCTAACCTTTACATCTGGATCCTTCACTTGATAAGAAGTTAATAGCATGCCCACCCTCTCCAACCTTCCACTTCTTTTCACTTCTAAGCTCTATCTCCTGTACTTTTACATTGTAAGAGGTGATATTTACCTTCTCTTTAGAGCTTTGACTACAAGTTTTTTTTTAATTTTTTAACTTTACAATATTGTATTGGTTTTGCCATATATCAATATGAATCTGCCACAGGTATACACATGTTCCCCACCCTGAACCCCCCTCCTTCCTCCCTCCCTGTACCATCCCTCTGGGTCGTCCCAGTGCACCAGCCCCAAGCATCTAGTATCATGCATTGAACCTGGACTGGCGACTCTTTTCATATATGATATTAGACATGTTTCAATGCTTTGACTACAAGTTTAACAAAAATATTTTAGAAACAATGAATAGTGCTCACATTATAACAACCACATAAGTATTCTCTGCAGTGAAAAGAAGAATTGTAATTACATTTCTTTTGTTACAGGTCCAGCAACATGGTCCCCTATGCCACTTAGCAGACAATGCTTAGATGGACTCTCTGTCTCACCTTCTACCAGTTGCTTAAAATAATGCTATACCTGGCTTTATATTTGGACTATTATCTTCTTGGTTCAACTCTTTATTTCTCTCAAAATTTCTAATGCCTTTTTCTTCTTCTTGAGAAAGAAAATCTATATCTTTTTCATCAAGTCTCTATTATATTTCAGATTCTTTTTCATATTATCTATTGCTTGGCTTACAGTGTCTTTTTTAAAAAACCTATAATGCAGGAAACCTGGGTTCGATCCCTGGGTCAGGACGATCCCCTGGAGGAGAAGGGCATGGCAACCCACTCCAATATTCTCGCCTGGAGAATCCCCATGGACAGAGGAATCTGATGGGCTACAGTTCACGGGGTCGCAAAGAGCTGGACATGACTGAGTGACTAAGAACATAAAGTCCTCTCTTAAACAAGATGAGGATGAGAGAAATCTTAAGTTTTCTAAAACAAAAATTTGCCTCAAATTTTCTCATTTTATTCAATATGTTTAATCAAGTGATAATTATAGGAATTTTTGTTATTTTTATTTTAGTAACGAACAATAAGCTGCTGATGATAGTAATGGGTTAACACTAAATTTTTCTGATCATCTTAATTTATTCCTTCATTCCCTATTACAGTTTCACACATATGCACAGAACTAGAATACCAGGTATAGGCAATTAGTTCTCAATACATAAAACAACAAAAAGAAAAGTATATTGGTTATCAATGCTTGTTAGCATAAAATGTATGAAAACAAAATACACAATATCTAGAGTGGAGATTACACGGTTCAAATGCCATCTGACCTCACTCCTGCCAAGGAATATTGTTATACATATGGGTGGACTGATGTCAACGCCACTTGAAAAGAAAAAAAAAAAAGGTGCTCTTTATATTGACACTCAAAAATCTGCAAAACACCTACTGGGAAAGTTTTTGGATTGAAGTAAGAAAGTTAAAATTTTTAAACTCAAATAACTGATGTCTTGTCTTAGTCACTCATTGTGTCCGACTCTTTGTGACCCCACGGACTGCAGCCCGCCAGGCTCCTCTGTCCATGGGGACTCTCCAGGCAAGAATACTGGAATGGGTTGCCATTTCCTTCTCCACAAATAATTGATCGTTACCCCAATTATTAATTACTAATCTATTATTTTGCTGATCACCATCAAAACATCACTGAAATGGTTCACTAGACTCATCACATTTGGCTTTTAAGAAACCAGGTCTGTTGCCAGGTGGCTGCCCAGTTCATTCTCTCTCCAGAAGTTCTCCGCCCTGTCCCATTCCTGCTCTCTGTATGACTCACCTTCCACTTCCCCACCAGAGGCAGCAATTTTAGAGAGGTGCAGATACGTTGTTCCAACAACATCATTTTTGGTAAGACGGTCCCTGTGTTAAAAGAACAGGTTAAGACCTCCACCTATGAAGACAGATCTTTGTTTCAACAATAGATCTGGAAAAGACCCTAGATCTCAGAAATCACCCTGTCCAGTGGGCCTCAGGCGTCACTGCACTTTAAAATCACCTGGAAACCACCACGGCTCCCCTGGCCCCCACCCCACACCACCTCTAATTTCCTATTGAAGCTTTGACTCAATGAAAGCAGAGATGAAGAACAAGAGTTTGCATTTATAACAAGTATATATCCCAACTTATTCTTACACAGATGGTCCTCCAACAACCCTCTGAGAAATGTTGATCTAACCGGACAACTAATTTCAGCTGGAAACAGATTTTTATAGAGGCCCAGGAATTTGCCTATGGTCACACTCAGTACTGTTGTCATGAAGTGAATGGGTCAGTTATAGGCACCTAACATGATGAGGGTAATAAAAATCTCACTACACAGAATAAGTGTTTGTATCTTATTTTATCACGTTCATACTGATTACTATGATGGTTTAAAAATTACAACAGGCTTTTCTAAGGGTCCCTCATAGGGGAAAAAATTCCCTTTCAATTCAATTCAAATATTTCTTGATTATCTACTGTGTGACTTCATTTGCTTGTCTATAACCTAAATCTTATCTATGTTGTTGGATAAGTTTGCTCACTGTAAGTACATGCAACTTTGTGTATCTGTCTGTATCGTAGAGAGTTCGTGAGTCTAACCAGTGAAGTGGTCTCTAGCTGGGCACACAGTAAGTGTAACAAACAGGTTTATATTAATAACATCTTCTGTTTAGTTTCTTCTCTTTATTCCATCTAGTGTCATACTCACTCTGAAGTTCAGAACTCCACAGGAGGGAGGAAAGTTTGACTTAGTATTTTGAGAAAAGATTATACTATAGTATATTATTATATATTACAGCAATACTATGTTATATATATTATATGGTTTAATAAAATTAGGTTACAGAAAGTGACTAACAACAGTATACATGAGGAAAAAAAGTTATTATTTGGGGGTTATTAAGCCACATGTGTGGAACTTGCATCCTCTCAGCCCGTCCAGAAGGGTCTAGACTACATTTCAAGAATCCTTAGCTTTCCCTCAGTTGTGCAAACACCTATAGGGTATATAACGAAAGATCTGGATCCAAGGAGTCCCCAGTTAAACAGGGTCTCTCTGCACATCTGAATCTACCATTGCTTTGGAGAGGGCCGACTAGATAGGGAAAAACCCACATCTGCCAAGACCATGGGGGACTCTAGGATTACTCAGCCAGCGATCCTCCCACTGTGGCATCAGCAGGCTGGAGTGGTCATCTGTGCTATATAGGGCCCAAACACACTCTGGAGAGTTCTGGAGGCCCCTGGAGCACCTTTGGGGTGTCAACTGAGGGTCCAAGTGACTTAAAACAAGCTCACACTCATTGAAAGGGGCATTTTGTCCTCAGACCCCTTTATGGACTTCAATGAACTATGCTGTGGCTACTGAACAAAATAAAGCCTTCTCCCCTCCTCCCAATGTGTCCTGTTACCATAGTGCCAAGAGGGAACTAACATGGAAGTCAAATACATTTAGCCAAAGGAAAAATCAGGGCCAGACAGGTTGGGAACCCAGCTGAGTCACTGAGTGACTGTGGGCAAGTCACCTGACCTCTCTGAGCCTCAGTCTTCATCTGCAAAATGAACTAATAATAGTCTCCATTCCACAGGGTTCCTCTAAAGAGTAAATGGAATAGTTTAGGGAAGGCAAGAGGCCAGCACCTGCTACTAGTAGTGCTCAGAACAAGCGGCTGACATCATAGCAAACACTGACGATGGTGGTGCTGTCATGATGGTGCCAGCACCAGCGATGGTGCCAGCACCAGTGATGGTGCTATTTATCTTTTCTACTCTCGGGGAGCTAAGCGCTGCCAACTGAATGCCCCATCCAACTAGAATACACCCAAGAATCGCCTCATTACGGCTGATCGTTGCTAGGATGTTGGTTTAGTATAAAGTCCATCAGAAACTTTCAACAAATTTTCTCTGCATTCAATCACATAGGAAGCTCTGTCCAATTTCCCTTCTAACAATGACAGAGAACAGCTCTCAATGTTTTGATTAATTCGTCCCTAGAAATAGTTTACTCCATTTCTGAAGTCTATTTTGGACAGTCTAATAGTATTTAAAGCCTTAATTTCTTATCTTGGGGTATATTCAGATCACTTTTCCTTCCTTTTGTTCATGAGCAGTTGAACCAAGATATCCAAAGCTTTTCTGCAACAGCTACTGTTACTATTTTTACTGTTACTATTTTTAAAGAAAACACCTGATTCAAGGAGCAGTGTACCACTTCTGTCTGGAAGAAAAGCAAATGTCCTGAAAAGTAAGGGTTAGACCATCTAAAGTAAAGTTTCTTCAAATCCAAATATTTACTTCTCCAATTCGCAATTAGACACAAGTCTTTTTTAACTCACCAGTCATATATTGTCAGTTTTAGTTTTTCACACACTGAAGGAAACTGTTAAAAGAGAAAAAAAAAGTAGTTATTTCTCAACTTATTCAGTACCTACTAGGGTATCCTTACTTTTTTCTAAAAGAAAAGAAAGCCAAACCTTGATCTGAAGATTAATGACTTGATTCCACTCAGGGTTTGCATTTTTCTCAATTATGTTTGTGCAAACCTGTAAAATCATCAAAACAGAGTAGGTATTCAAATTTCTAATTTTGGAAAGTTTATAATATATGCACAGTGGATTATGATTCTAGCATACTTATGTTATAGACTTGGTCACTCAGTCGTGTCCAACTCTTTGCAATCCCATGGAATATACAGTCCATGGAATTCTCCAGGCCAGAATACTGAAGTGGGTAGCCGTCCCCTTCCCAGGGGATCTTCCCAACCCAGGAATTGAACCCAGGTCCCACACGTTGCAGGCAGATTCTTTACCAGCTGAGCCACCAGGGAAGCCCATAGACTTGGTAACTGCATTAAAGTTTTCTTAATAACAATTTGGTAAAATAGGACATGGATTTAGTATACTGATCTTTGCCTCTTCTATGCACTAAGAGCTAGTTTCTAATTGCCAAATTTTAATATTGGATTAGTGTAATGATGCAACAGTTGCTATTTAGTGAGCCCTTGTTCTTTAGTTGTTAAGTGGTACCCAGCTCTTTTGCAACCCCACAGATTGTAGTCCGCCAGGCTCCTCTGTCCATGGGATTTCCCAGCCAAGAAAACTGCCGTGGGTTGCTGTTTCCTTCTCCAGGGGATCTTCCCAACCCAGGGATCGAACCCAGGTCTCCTGCATTGGCAGGTGGACACTTGCTACATACTGCCTGATACACATCTCTTCACTAAAATGTCCAAACGTATCTTTTGATCCTGCCCACCAGCCCTTCTCCCTGCTCCCCAAACTAGCTGCTGTCTTTCCATTGTTGTTCGCAAGGGTGTTCAGATTTGAACCAGAATCAGTCACAACCCCTCTCTTTCCTTCACGTGCCTCATCCAATCCATGAGAAAATGCTGACATCCCTATTTTCATCTGGTCTTGCCCCAGATGCCTGTGGTTGGTTCCCATCTGGATCCCCACTTCCTCTCCTGCCTCCTCACTTTCATGTCATTCCCCGTGTAGCATCATCAGTCAGTTCCCAGGGGTACTTAGGATACTAAGTCCTGATTCATCCTCTGCCTGATAAAGCCCTGCCTGCCCACCTCACCTCCTCTCTGAGCTCATCTCTTGGTTTCGTCCCTTGCTTGCTCCACCCCAGCCATGTTGGCATTCATCCACTGTGAACATATCTCCTCCCTGGGGTCTTTACATCTGCTCTTCTTTCTGCCTGGAAGCCCTCCCCCTGCCAATATCTCTGCATTTTCCAGGCCTCTGTTCAAATGTCACTTCCTCCAAGATATCCCACTTGATAAACTAACTGGAAACCCCTCCAAACACCCTGCACCCATCACTTCTTGTCCCCTGCTTTATTTTCTGCTTAGTACTCAGCACTAACCGAAATTACGCAACTTTTTATTTGCTTGCTTATTGTTGTCCCTTCTCTCGCACAGTAAGCTCCATGAGAGTAAAGACTGCTCCACTCACTTCTCTATCTCCAATGTGAGGGACAGTGTCTGATACTTAGCAGGCTCCCGCTGTTTACTTCCTGAATTAATTAACTCTTTCAACAATCCTATGAGATTATCCTTATCCTCATATATAATTCAGGAAATTGAGACTCAGAGGTTAAAGAATTTGACTTCACTTGCTATGGAGTGAGGTGAAGTCTGAATTTAAATCTGGCCTCGTTTAGCTCCAGAACTTAGACTTTTTCTGCCATCTCCCACTGTCCCACTGACTCTCCTGGGGGTGTGTGTGTGTGTGTGTGTGTGTGTGTGTGTGTGTGTGTGTGGCCAAACCTCACTTTCACATACACTTGGTTCCAATATGTAGTAAATGCTACTTCCTCACACCTAGAACTGATTGTGGTACATCGTTATTCTACTATGGAATCCCACTCTACAATCTTTGACCATTTTTGTAGGTAAAAGTGGTAGTTACATGTGTTCCTACACCAAGAGTCCCTCAGCTCTTATCAGAGGACTGAGATGGGTTCCCCTGCCAGACTCTCCAGTTTCTACAGCTCATTGGAACATGGTGAGTAATAAACATGATAGAAATGGGCACCCGGGTACTGGAGGCTCTCCTCTACACAGCGGTCCCTAATCTTTTTGGCATCAGGGACCAGTTTTGTAAAAGACAATTTTCCCATGGACAGGGGATGGAGGTGGCTTCAGGATGATTCAAGTGCATTACATTTACTATGCACTTTTTTCTGTTGTTATTACATCAGCTCCACTTCAGATCGCCAGGCATTAGATTTCAGAGGGTGGGAACTCCTGCCACATTGACCAGGGATCACTGTTGCTGGTTAGGGACTTTACCTAGGAGTAAGATAACGCTGGGGCCTGGGAATTGTTTCTACTCTTACAAAAGACCACGTCTTTCTAACCTGAGTCCGGCATACTTTCCACTCCAAAATAAACCTCTAAGATGTCTGACATGCTCAGAGTCTGATAATCTGTGTTCCTGCACAGTGCCCAGCTCATCAGGGGGCTACTTAAAAAAGATTAAGCAGGAAATCAGTCAAAGAAAGCATGGTGGTTTAAATACATGTTTCTAGAGGCATCGACACTGAAGTCACATACAAACCTTTTTTCCGGCAAAGGAAACTTCTACAAAAGGGTCCACTAGGTTCTTCTTATCAGCGACGCCTCCAAATATTTCCTTCACTGTCTGTGAGAAGGCATCATCCACTGGAAAGGAACGCGTCACAGAACAAATCAAATCTGATTCTCTTAAGAGAACAGAAATCACTCAGCAAAATTAAAAATTGTCTCCTGTATGGAAAAACCATTGCAACGAGAATCATTCTGAAAAGTGGCAAGTACCAGTGGCACTGGATTGCAAAAACCCTTTGTCTTAGTTGAGAGAAAGAGAAAACACGTTCTCCCCACAAAATTTAAAAATTAACGGGAGCGTCTCAGAAAAAACAAATCAATAAATTACTTTGTTGAGAATCAATCACTTATTGAGGAAACCAACAGAATAAAAAAGTCCATCCAAATAGGGTTAATTAAAAACTGAGGCCTAGTTGTGATTTGGAAAATGTTCTTTAAGTCAACATATAGGCTTCATCTTTTCTTGAGTAACTCCAGGAAATTTAGCATAATCGTAACGTGTTTAATCACCTACAAACAACAGATCTCTGTTTTAACAAACTTAGAAGTGAATAGATCTTGCACTGTTGGTGGGAATGTAAATTGATACAGCCACTATGGAGAAGAGTAAGGAAGTCGCTTATAAAACTAAAAACAGAACTACCATATGACCCAGCGACCCTACTACTGGGCGTATACCCTGAAGAAAACCATAATTCAAAAAGATACATGTACCCCAAAGTTCACTGCAGCGCTATTTACAATAGCCAGGACATGGAAGCAACCTAGGTGTCCATTGACAGATGAATGGATAAAGAAGATGTGGTACATATATACAATGGAATATTCCTCAGCCATAAAAAGGAAAGAAATTGGGTCATTTCTAGTGATGTGGATGAACCTAGTGTCTGTCAGAGTGAAGTAAGTCAGAAGAAGAAAAACAACGATCATGTATTGACACATACACATGGAATCTAGAAAAATGATACGGATAAACCTATTTGCAGGCAGGACTAGAGATGCAGACGTAGAGAATGGACTTGCAGACACAGCAGAGGAAGGGGAGGGTGGGTCAGAGAATAGCACTGATGTGCATACACTACCACGGGTAAAATAGCCAGTGGGAAGCTGGTGTATAGCACAGGGAACTCAGCTCAGTGCGCTATGAGGACCTAGAGGGTGGGGGGAGGGGGAGGGAGGCACAGAGGGAGGGGATGTATGTACACAGACAACTGATTCACTTTGTTATACGGCAGAAACTAACACAACATTGGAAAGTAATTATACTCCAATTTAAAAAAGTCAACAGAGTTCAGTTGAACAGGCCCAGCAGGTATTATAATGTGAGGTTTAATTTATTTACTTCATTTAAGATATTTCCAAGGGAAGGATGCTCTGGGGAGTCATTAGAGGGGAGGGGTTCCTGGAAAAGTAGCAAATCCTGAAGAGCTCCAGGGCCTGTACAGTGGTGCTCCCTCCTGAGGATGGGGAGAGGGTCCTATGTCCCAGGGCCCAGCAGGAAGCAGGCACACCAGGCAAGGCAGAGAGGATGCCAGGTCCTTAGCAAGGACAGGCGAGCAACTAGATTAGCCTCTATGCATGGAAGCGCTCTAAGTAATTCTCTTAAATGCACCCAATCTCTTAACACATTAGTGACAGACTTCTAGTTACTGGCACGTGCAACTTTGGCCCAGCCATTTTTAATACTCTGATAGAAAATACATTTATCTGTTTATAGAACTTCAGTTTCATTTGGGATGAAAGGAGTTGGCCATGCTGACTGCTGACCTCTGTTTTGGTATCCTTTAGAATAAGGGGAAGTGTGGAACCCAGAAGAGAGAAAGAACAGAGGTGAACGGGTCAAAGGCTCCATAAGGGCCATGGGTCAGTGACCAACAGGCTTCCCCATGAATCTGCTTAGGTAGTTTTCAATAGGGCCAAAATGAATGAAAATAACTCTATGAAGGCCTTTAAGGAGACAGACATATGGCAGGGAGCACTGACATGATTTGGAGTATGATTACTTTTATCACATGTAATCATGCAGGCAACTGACAATCCTGGGGCTGGATTAAATCAATACATACTCTGGGGGATGTCCTCCGCTCTGTAGATCTTCAGCAGGAAGGTCACCCATCGCAGGGCAATGCCAGCAGGGAGTAACAAGTTACTTTCCACATCATCACTGTCATTATCACGATCTTGTTTCTCAGGCTATTGGGGACACACAGTGGCAAATTATACACATAGGAAAGCAGCACTTCAAGAGGCCAAATCTGGGATAAAACCCATCATAACTGTTTTCATTAGGATTTCCTGTGTTTTGAGCTTAAGAGTTTGGCACCAATTCAACCTCAAAACTGCCCTACAAAATCAATGCTCATGTTTCTTTGACCAATACACTACAAGAAAATAATGCGTACTTTTTAATCTTCTGAGCGCTAAATAGACAGTTACTGAGGCTCTTTTACTTTCTTTCTGGCTACTGGCTTGCTGCCCAATTTTCTAGAATAACAACCATCCTCTTAGGTAGCAATGCCTGATTCTGCAATGGAGCCAGGTTCTGTAGAGGCAGTGATGTGGGGAACTCTTAAAAACACACATATCTTTAGTGAATGAAAGACCTGCTCACAGACACAAGGAAGGAGCTAAGTGAGCTGGAATAATAATTCTGTTGTGAAGAAAATAACAAATTCCAGAAAGTTGGAGGAATTGGAGGATTGGGGTTGCTGATTGGAAGCTCTGCTCCATTTCACAATGACTGGTGCCCACTTGCTTAACTCTGGGTCCTCTTTCTTAGTGAAAAAACAGAGGACAGAGAATTTGGAGCTTACAGGAGGCTCGTCTCCAGTTCCCAGGACGAACATGCTGACTTTCATGTAGCCTTTAGCACCCGAGCTGGTATCTTCAGGGTCATTGAGGAGAAGCCATTTCCTCATGACAGCATGACCTAAAATAAAGATGGTGTAAAAGGACAGGAATACTCTAAAGAGAAGCTGACAAGTCCATGATTCCATCTGCAGTAAGATAACCAAGTATTTCCTCCAATGTGTCTTCATGACGGGCCATACTCCCCAGATGAGGCTCCCTTTTAATGCTCTCTCCTTCACACTGACTCTCCACCCACATCCTGCCCTGGGGTGACTGAATAAGACTCTCTAAGCTCTAGTCACTGATTCTATAATTTGATTTTGATAAGGTTAAAGTAGCCTCACAGAACAGAGAAATTATCTATTTGTTTCTCTTAGGATGATTGCCATTAGATTATTAAAAAAGACACCCATACTAAACTGCTGTCATCATTCCCACTGGGTATAGCCTTTCTTTTTCTCAGTCAAGAAAAACATCATTCTTTATTCTTTCATCCCTCAAATTTTCTTGATTCCCAGAGTCTTCCAGTTCATGGGAAAACGTTACTTACCAGGTTCATCATAAACAAATCCAACATCGATCTGGGAAAAGATAATTTAAAATAGTTCAAACAAATTTTACAATCAGTTCAGTCACTTCTAGAATCTATCATTATCATCACACTTAAAAAAATAAGGCTTTTGACTACTTGCTTTAAGACCCACCATTTCCATCTAACTGTCTCTGTATATCCGATGCCTCCTCTGAGGTGTGATACATAGAAGGCTCTCAATCCATCATTTTGAATGAATGAGCCAGTCTCACAGCTGGAACAGACACAGTGACCAATGTGGCCTGGTTTGCTTGGGACTTTTCCAGTAGCATAGAAAGTCTCACATTCTGAGGAAACCCTCAGACCCTAGCAAACCCGGACCATGGTCACCATACGGGACTTCTTACTGAGTATTCCTCCACCTTTTCCTCCAATTAATTCTAATACTAACATTAATAGACCCTTTGATTGGCCACTCCAATGTGCCAAGAGCTAGGTGCTTTATATATTGTATCTCACCTCATTTTCACAATAATCCCATCTTACAGATGAAGAAACTAAGCACCAGAGAGGTTTACAAGTGGCTAGTTAATGGCAGACAGAGTATGAATTGACCCAAATCATCTTCTAAGACTCGCTTCAAGAAGCAGCCCATTCCATGTGGAATTGCTAAGCAGGCACAAGAAGTCTTTATCAGTAAGTCCAGTGTGAACTGCTCGGAAAAGCACCTTGATTCTCTTCCCTGGTTTGGCTTGCCTGTCATACACCAGATTTATAATAACTGACTTAGTAGATAGAACTCTGGGCTACTGACAAGTGGAGCGGGGTAACGGGCTTCTTGCCACAGGCAAGTACTCTTCCCTCTGTAGCAGCACTGGGCTTCCAGCCACAACAGGCACTCTGTGAAGGGCCCTGGTATGCCAGCTCCCAGGCATCTTGCTCTCGGACTAAGTGCGGGACTAAGTGCTAAGTGCTGTACTTTGGAAGTTGACTAGACTCCAGCCAGAGGACACTCAACTGGCTTCTTGACCCCACAGCATTTGTGTCCAGCTTTCAGCAATGATCATGGCATCAATGCCTTACATATAACCTTCTGATGTCACCAAGATGGGTACCCTGAATCCTGGCCAGGAACCAGATTCCTCATCATGAAAGTGCCCATGTTTGACCTAAGTTGAATGAAACAGACAGTGGACACCCACCTTAAACTCCCCCATCAGAGAATCTGCCCGCAGAGAATGGGAATTGTAAACCTGGAAGAAAGGAGAGTGGTGAGAAGATTACCGGCTTTATCTGGCAGCTAGTGAGCACTACCCTCCTACTCTGTGGCCCCTTACCCGAATGCTGATGATCTCATCCATCAGTTCAGAAGGAGTCAGGTGGACATTGTAGAAAAATAACTGTTGAAACAAAAAGGGAAAATGTTTGAATGTCAACAGGGGTGGAATAAGGTTTAGTGGGATCTGATGCTAAAATTTGAGGGGGCTTCCTAAAAAAAAAAAAAATACAAGACACAACCTCAAATCAGGTGTGACTGCATGAACCCACTGCAGGACCTCAGAAAAGGCTCTGAAGCTTAAGCATCATGAGCTTCAAGGTAAACTCTGTATATCAGAAAAAGGGTTAAGTAACAATTATGCATAGTGTTTCTTTAAATAAATATAATTGTTCATTTGGCACCAGATATCTGGTAGCTAGGGCTTCCCAGGTGGTGTTAGTGGTGAAGAACCTGCCTGCCAATGGAGGAGACATAAGAAGACATATGATCCCTGGGTTGGGAAGATCCCCTGGAGGAGGGCACGGCAAACCACTCCAGTATTCTTGCCTGGAGAATCCCATGGACAGAGGAGCCTGGAGGGCTACAGGATATAGGATCACACAAAATTGGAAACGACTAAAGTGATTTAGCCTCTAGTAGCTAACTGACACAACTTAGCAGCAGCAGCAGCTAACTAAAGATCAAGTTTATTTCATGTGCTTAGAGCTTGGATGATCTGGAAAGTTGAGGTTAATTTTCTTCCATTTTTAGTGCTATTACCTGTAACCAGTCACTAATTTTGCTCTTTCTAACAAAATACTTGTAAAGCCAACACTGCATATTAGATACTGTTAGAGCCTCGGTAGAGTCAGTATGGACCACATTTTAACTCATTGTAACAGCTAAGTTTAAGAAGGTTGACTCTTGGAAGATGAAAATTGGGTATGTAGAGGTTTTACCATAAAGTCAAAGTTTTGTGTGCCAATAGACTTTAATCCTAAGAGAGAAAGATGGAGCATTTATTTAAACTGAGACTTTTTTCTCCTACATTTTCCTTAGAAATATTTAAAATTTACAGAGAAAAAATGAAAGAATCATTGCTATAATTTTGTCACACTGGCTTTTGGCTTTATAACTCTTTTTTTTTAAACTGAACCATCTGAAAGAAGGTTCTAGATAATACAATACACTCCTTAAAAGTACATTTGCGTATGGCTGAGTCTCTTTACTGTTCACATGAAACTATCACAACATTATTAATTGTCTATACACCAATATAAAATAAAAAGTTCAAAAAAAATTTTTTTAATAAATAAAACACTCATCAGTGGTAGGGGAGGGGATTATTTCCAAAAAGTAAAAACAATAAAAAATTATTTTCAAAAACTAAAAAAATTTGCACTCATCTCTGAAGTGCAAAAACATTTTTTTCTATAATGGACTAAGGAGATCAAACCAGTCAATCCTAAAGGAAATTAACCCTGAATATTCATTGGAAGGATAATGCTGAAACTGAAGCTCCAATACTTTGGCCGCCTGATGCAAACAGCTGAGTCACTGGAAATGACCCTGATGCTGGGAAAGATCGAAGAAGGCAATGGCACCCCACTCCAGTACTCTTGCCTGGAAAATCCCATGGATGGAGGAGCCTGGTGGGCTGCAGTCCACAGGGTCGCTAAAAGTCAGACACGACTGAGCAACTTCACTTTCACTTTTCACTTTCATGCATTGGAGAAGGAAATGGCAACCCACTCCAGTGTTCTTGCCTGGAGAATCCCAGGGACGGGGAAGCCCGGTGGGCTGCTGTCTATGGGGTCGCACAGAGTCGGACACGACTGAAACGACTTGGCAGCGGCAGTGGCTAAGAAAGATTGAAGGCCAAAGGAGAAGGGGATGACAGAGGATGAGATGACTAGATAGCATCTCTGATTCAACAGACATGAATTTGAGCAAACTCCAGGAGACAGTGAAGGACAGGCATGCTGCAGTCGATGGGGTCACAAAGAGTCAGACACAACTTAGTGACTGAACAGCAACAACACTATTATCACACCCAAAAATTTAACATGTAACACAGTCAATTTTCAAATTCCTACACTTGTTCTGAAAAAAGTTCTTTTTAACTTTTTTAAAAAAAAATTTGGATTCACTCGAGGATCTTACATTGTATGTGGTTGTTGTATCTCCTAAGTTTCCTTTTATCTAGAACAGTACTCCTGGCTTATTTTTGTTATTTATTTCTATCAAGACCAGTTGCTTTGCAGAATATCTTACAGTCTGGATTTTTGTCAGTGTTTCCTCATTGTTAGATTCAAGTTGACCACTGGACAAGAAACGACACAAGTGATGCTGATTACTCCCATTATATCACATCAGGACACACATGTCCATTTGTCCTTGGTGATGCCAAGTTGAATCACTTGGTTAAAAATGTGTGTGTAAACTAGAGATTTTTTTGTAAAATCTTTTTATTGATTTATGGTCTTTTTAGAAGCTCAGTTATTTGATTCTTCCCTTTAACTGAGAAATCTAATTTCAAAAGTATTAAAATGGTAAGTTTTGAGGTGGACTTCCTATAGATGTAGTTGAGTAAATGTCCCACATTACAAATGTAGGGTAAGGGAGTTAGAGAAGGCGAGGTTTGGAAAAAAAAAAGACACCGGCACTTTACAGGAACAGATCACATTTAATGAGGTGAGAAGGGGCAGCAGTCAGATTAGTGAGCTTCTGCACTAACCCAAGAAAAGAGTAAGTATATATAGGCATACTTGTGGAAATCTACAGTCTTAAGGGGGCCTGTTCTTCTCCAAGGTTGTCTGGAGTAGTTATCTCTTAAACAGCTGGGGCAAGGAATTCTGGAGATTGGCCAGAGGCTGGACTGGCTGGGAGCTGAGCATAATCAATCTTTATGGCCATTTTTTTTCTCCGGGTAGGAGAGTTCTTTGTTTTCTTAGAACAGTGGGGAGGACTGGGAGGGGAGTTTTAACTCCAGGCTATTTTGAGCCTTATAACTTCCTTCAGTAAACACCTGGATGGGTTCTATGCTCTAGGCATCAAGGGTCCCATATTTTGTCCTTCCTGCAATCCTGTCTTGTCCCCCATCATGACTTTCACCCAGCCTTCCCTAAAGTCCACTTCCAGTGCCCATCTCTGAATGCGCCCACCTCTCATGTTAGCTTTGACACTACCTGCCTGCTGGTGTCTGTGATTCATCTAAGGAGAAGCCCAAAGTGAGAAGAAAATGGAGCCTCTGAAAAGCTGGGGGCCAAGAAAACACAGGAAAACAACCAGGAGCACCACACAGAAAAAAACCCGTTCCTTTTGTGAACAGAGAAAAAAAGAACCAATACCAGGGCTGGGATTGCAAGCTGTTGGGAACTAAAAGGAACTGTGAGAGGAAGCTGTGGTAGGAAATGCCTGGCCCCAGAGATCAGAGCATGAGGCCCCAGGAATCTCAGAAACGTGGCTGCTCGGCGGAGTAAGGCTGGCATGTGATAAATTCCCCAAATTTATCATTTCTCTTCACAGTCCTAAATGTGGAATTTTGTGGCATTGAAGACAACCGTCAAGGTATTCAGCATTTTTGAAGACTGTTGCAGAAGAGGTCATCAGAACAGGGTATAATCTCATCATGGAGGAAAAAACCCTTTCTGCTCATAATTGCTTCTTCTAACCTATATTGTTTTTATAGTCAAGTAGGTTTTGACACCTTTATAAAGTTGGGTTACTTAAGTCACATGGAGTCACCCCTCAGAGACATCTGCTAATTAAAAAGCACAAAGGCAGGTCCTAAGTGTTCTGTGTGGTCCATAATAAGAGGCGCAAGGACCCATTTGGAAGGGCTCCCTCCAGAAGTTGCTGTAAAACCATCAGAAAGACACCGGGCTTCTCTGAGAACCAATAATGAAGCAGGCCATGTGACTCCAAGACCCAGGGGTTCTTAGCACAGAATGTTTAAGGCTAGAACTCTGTCCTCTGTGTGCAGTTGAGCCTGCACATGTGTTCCTCTCCCACTTGGGACTGTAGAGAAGTGGGCGGAAGCTGAGAAGGTACACGTAAATAAAACAGACGCACCAGGACATGCATTTGCCCGTTTACCTCATCAAAAAATGGATTGTTCCCTCGCTTGATTCTTGTTCGATGTGTCTGGCCACAGATGTGGACTTTGACCACAGGCTTGATGTTGTTGCCACTCAACTGCCGGCCCTCGATCACTCGGACCCGGATCTGCAAGTACAGAAGGGAGTCGTCACTGAACCTTTCCCAGCATAATGTGTAAGAGAATCCACAGGTGTCACCTTGGCTCATTCGCCCGTAAGGACCACTGAAACCAGGCCAGCGCAGCTTTGCCATGTACTGGTGCTCAAGGACTGGGAGCGTCCACCTGCGCCCATTCTCGTGATGGGAACTGGGATCAGGTTGCCAAAACCAAGAGCGGTCATGGGCTTGCAGTAGTCTAGAACTGGCCTGGGAAAGTGAAGGGCAGGGTGGAGGCTGCTGCCCAGAGTCAGCCTCCTACCTGGTCTTCCTGATCCCTGGGAGGTACTAACACCCTCCATGGCTATCTCCCAAGGAAGCAGCCAGAGCTGTGAGAAGACACAACACCTGTGCTTCCATTCCTTGATTAGCTCTTGGGCTTCCCTAGTGGCTCAGATGGTAAAGAGTCTGCCTGCAGTGTGGGAGATCCAGGTTTGATCCCTGGATTGGGAAGATCCCCTAGAGGAGGGAATGGCAACCCACTCCAGTATTCTTGCCTGGAGAATCCCATGAACAGAGGAGCCTAATGGGCTACAGTCCATGGGGTCACAAAGAGTCAGACATGACTCTCACTTCCTACCACAAAAGGGAATTTTATTTCTCTGAAGAGCCTCATCCGGATTGACAACACTTACTGCTGCTTGCAGAAGAAAGATGGGGAGCTCTTCTCATTGAGTTTATGCCCTTACATCCCTTTTTACTGGTTAAGCCACTGCCCACAGGCAGAAGCTCTTCTAACACCACCACAGTTGCCAGAAGCTGGACAACACGGTGTTGGTACAACAGGGATGTGGGGCCCTGGGGCTGTTCCTACCTGGAAGTCCTGTGGCTTGTTAGACAGCATGCGGCGGCTGCTCTTGGCTTTCGTGAGCCTCCGGGCAAGGTGAGCTTCCGGTACGGTCCCTCCTGGCCCCTTGGGCCCTGGGCCCCTGACCGTACTGTCCAACATGTCCTCATCACCTCCATCTTCCTCTTCTTCTGAAATACCAAAAAGGGATGCATTCAGAGACAGTCCTCATCCTGTATGAGTCTCAACATTCCAGAGAGTTTTCCATGCTACTGAGGCAGCAGGTGAGGGAGACGCTTCTTGGTGACAGTGACTTGGGACAAGCTGTGACTCAGATCTAGATTCTTTAGGCACATGCGTTCACGTGCAACACGGCATTCATTCGGGCTGTTTTCAAGGTGACTAGGAGAATGCCAGAGGCCATGGGGAGCTGAGAAGAGGAGATGGTACGGATGGACCCAGCCAGACCACCATCACTCAGTTCTGATCTGGGAACCAGCTTGAGGTCAGGGATCTGCCTGAGGTTAGGACTGTGATGTGTGGAAATGCCGGGGAAATTGGAGACTTGGGGAGACTTCCACTCCACCCTTCCCACTGCAGGTCTTTTCTCTAGAACTTTCCTCGTGAGGTCTTGCACTGTCTCCTTTCTGCCTGAGTTTCCTGATCTCGAATGCCCTCTCCATCCTCATGGTAGGAGAGAAACTGGCCTCCAGTTTCCTGCCAAGCAGACCGAGGTGGTCATCATACTCTCGCTCCACCCTCCCGGTCTGTCACCTCCACACGCATCTGTCCCCTAGCTTCCCTTCACACTCAGTGGGGAAAACACGGTTTGAGTGAACCCCCTCCCATCCCTGAGACCCCACTTTCTTTTGATTCTTTGAGGACCCTCTAAATGGTCCCCCCTTCAAGTACCTCCAGTGGCTCCTTCCCCATAGGGACCTTCCCTCTGCCTTCAAATATGCACGGATCTTTCTCTCCTATCAAAAACAAACATCAACTCTGTCTTCTGTGTTTCTTCCTTTTATTACTCACAAACTTTTTAAAACTTAATGACAAACTTCAGTTACTGTTTTCTTAATACACAGAAAGTTTAAACTCCTGATAACCTGTACAATATAAGACTAGAAGACCAACTAACTCCCTTGTCTAAAAAATACCAGCATTTGTACTCCCTGCCTTTGGATCCTGAACCTCCTCCTTTACTGATGATCCCATATGGAAATGGTAGGAGACAATTTCCATATGGAGTCATCTGCCAGTCACTCACATCATAGTATGAATTAGTTCCAGCCAACTGCCCCGTAGCATGGCTCTTAAAGCTTGGGCTTTGGAGTCATGCTGTCTGCGTGGGAATTCCAGTTTTGAGCTATGTGACTCTGAGTAGTCTCTCAATCTGTTTCAGTTTCCTCGTTCATAAAAAGGGGGAACTAATGGGATTTACCAAAAGGTTATTGTAAAGATAAAATTAATCTATACGCAAGGCCTTTAATATAGTGCCTGGCACAAAACAGCTCCCGACAAATTAATCTGTTTTTTTTTCTTTAAACTTTTATTGAGAAGTCCGTTTTATTGGAGCACTTCCTAAAGAGCAGTAATGGGGTAGGGAAGGGAGGCAGTCAGTGAGCAGCATGGGGGACAGGGCGCAGAGTGAGAAACGGACAACCACAAGGAAGTAAAGGGTCTCCCCAGCGCTTAGCCCAGGGAGAACATTCCTCCTCACCACCCCTCCATTCATGCTCGTCCCATCCGAGTCTGGCTCCTGTTCCACAAAGACCAACCACGACCTCTCCTCGATAAGCTCAGGACCCTTCCTGAATGCTCGTGCTTCACCTTCCAT
Organism: Bos grunniens; assembly: GCF_055505025.1. NCBI lineage: Eukaryota > Metazoa > Chordata > Mammalia > Artiodactyla > Bovidae > Bos > Bos grunniens. The sequence continues at coordinate 15,081,925 of NC_141190.1, forward strand.
GGCTTTGGACACTGGGATCACACAGACTTCTGTGAAGTGAGAAGCTCTCCTCCTGGCACTTTGCAGGGTCTTCTGAGGCCGCACCCTCCCCAACCCCGTCTCCAGTTCATCGCGCGTGCCTTCCCGCTCTGTTCCTCTGCTCTCTGCTTCTTTGACCCAACATTCTCTGGAGCCACACCTCAGTCTTCCAAGAAGTCACAAACTCACAGAATTTTGACAAGAATGGACCTTAAAGACCTTCGATCCAGAGACTTCCCTGGTGGTTCAGCAGTTAAGAATCTACCTGCCAATGCAGGGGACACGGGTTCAATCCCTGGTTCAGGAAGATTCCACATCCCACGGAGCAACTAAGACCATACGCTGCAACTACTCAGCCTGTGCCCTAAAGCCCGTACTCTGCAACAAGAGAAGTCACCGCAATAAGAAACCCATCCACCACAACTTGAGTGGCCTCTGCTTGCTGCTGAAGGAGGAAACAGAACAGGCTCTATCTTGAAAGCAGGACTCCATTTAGGGCGGGGCTGTGGCCTTTGAGCTATACGCTCAGTATCTATGGAAATGACGTACCAACTGGAAAACCAGGCCCCTGGAAAAGCCCCAGGGCTCATACCTAGACTCTCCATCCCTAAAAGAATACCCTAATTATCTGTGTAACCGAATAGAATCATACATTCTATTATGCTTACTGGGGTATGACCACAGGCCTATTGATAATTGTCCACTGTTAGCTACCTGGGCTTAAGGCATATGAATCATGGGTTAACTTTGATTGTATCTTTCTTTTCCATTGTTCAGACTAGTTTCAGGGAATCTGGGGAGGTGGGTTTGGGCACGTACACTTAGGGTATATAAAGTTTTCACAAAAACTGGTCGGGGGTCCTTGGCTAAGAGGAGACTCTGCCTTGGGCCCGCCGGTGTAATAAACTTCCCTCCACTGTCTGCATTGTCCTTCTGAGTGAGTTTGTTTCCCGGAACGCGTGGCTACAACACTGCAACTAGAGAAAGCTCACACAGCAACAAAGACCCAGCGCAGTCAAAAATAGCTATATAAAAGAAACTAGAAAAATCAAGAGCATAAAGATAAAAGTGTTTTGTTTTGTTTTGTTTTTTTCAAAAAAAGATCTTAAATCCAACCTGCCCCTCACCCTGTTTTATAGGTAGAAATACTGAGGTCCAGAAAGCAGAAACAACTTGTTACATTATTAAGAACTGAGCTAAAACCAAGACCACATCCGCGTTCTCCCTCACTGGTTTATGACTGGATCTAGTAAAGGCAATGCTCTCTTCCTGGTTCCTCAATATCTTTGTTAGGACACCAGGAAACCCCAGAGAAGCCACAGGTGAAGAAGGGCTACCTCTGCCACTCCAGTACTCTTGCCTGGAAAATCCCACGGATGGAGGAGTCTGGTAGGCTTCGGTCCATGGGGTCGCTAGGAGTTGGACACGACTGCAAGACTTCACTTTCACTTTTCACTTTCATGCATTGGAGAAGGAAATGGCAACCTACTCCAGTGTTCTTGCCTGGAGAATCCCAGGGACGGGGGAGCCTGGTGGGCTGACGTCTATGGGGTTGCAGAGTCGGACACGACTGAAATGACTTAGCAGCAGCAGCCCTCTACACAATAATCTGGGTCTCTTCTTCCCTCCCTATTCTTTTTTTTTTTTTTCTAAAAAACATTTTATTTCTATAATTGCTAATTTTACTTACAATTTTTGGCAACATTAATAAAACAGTAAATTTTATCTGAAAGAACAAGCAAAACAGACAAGGAAACTCACAAAGGGCAATAACAAAACAGTAATCTTAACAGATAATCAACGTACCTGTTAACAAAACAAAGTGACATTCCCTCAAAAAACACAGAGGTTATCAATAGAAAAACAGAACTCCTGAAAGAACTCAACTTGCTATTAACTATCTTTTACTTGCAGGCACAGAAACTGACTCTAGCTAACTCAGTTCTGAGAGAGAAGCAAAACCCTTGATGATTCTCTCTTCCCAGCATTTTGAAACACTGGCCTTGCTTATTCCTCAAGCAAATTCCATTTCCTCCCAATCCAAAGAATTTGCAACTGCTGTTCTCCTTCCTGGAATGCTCTTCCTCTAGGCCTGCAGGGCTTGCTACCTGCTTAATTGTTTGACATTTCCTTTGATCTATCCAGTTTCAGCACCGTTAATTCACACAATGAAATCTCCAACCCTCTTTTTTTCCTCCTTCTCCAGGAGGAGAGGCTTAAAGGCGCTTAAGGGCGCCTTTTAAGTTTCCACACTATTCGTCCTTCTCCAGTCTAAATTTCCTAGGTTTGGGACTTCCCTGGCAGTCTAGCAGTTAAGACTCTGTGTTCCCAATACAGGGTACATGGGTTTGATCCCTGATCAGGGAACTATGATCTCGCAGTTTGCATAGCGCTGCTGCTGCTGCTGCTGCTAAGTCGCTTCAGTCGTGTCCGACTCTGCGACCCCATAGACGGCAGCCCACCAGGCTCCCCCGTCCCTGGGATTCTCCAGGCAAGAATACTAGAGTGGGTTGCCATTTCCTTCTCCATTGCATAGCACAGCCAAAAGAAATAAACAATAAAGTAAATTTCCTAGATTTTCTTCTTCTCTGTTCTTAAAGAAGCATCAAAAGAAGGGCTTGCCTGCTGCCTGGATGCCCTTCCTACTGTTCTCCACCAGGTGGGCTCCTCACCTCCCTCAAGTTCCAGATGAAACAGTCTTAAGTCTGTCCCACCCATCCGCACCGGATGGAAAGAATCCCTTCTCCTGCTAGCACCTCACCACGTGATCTTGCATCTGTTGGACTGTGGGCCTCCTACTACCATCCACTATTCAGAAGCAGGGGGCTTGCCCTTCTCTTCTTTGTACCTGCCCCGTGCTGGACACACTCCCTCCTTTTCCACAGCAGGGGCTTGATGAATGTGGAATGAGGACATCCTGACCCTTACTCCAGCTTTCTGGTATCGTTCTCCAGCAGTCTGGCAAAGTTCCCACTGGGAGCTCAGGCAAGAGCACACTATGGTTAGGGGTTGCCCCTCTCAAACCTGGCTCCAGCCTTAGGGAAGCCCAGAGGGTCAGGCTCCCCTTGTGCAAACCTGTTTCAGACTGGGCAATGGCTGGGCCACATGCTTTAGGTTTCCTCCATCTAAGACAAGGGCTTCCCCGGTGGCTTGGTGGTAAAGTATCCACCTGCCAATGCAGAAGACATGGGAAATGTGGGGTTAACCCCTGGGTTGTGAAGAACCCCTGGAGGAGGAAATGGCAACCTACTCCAGTATTCTTCTGGGAAAAATCCCATGGACAGAGCAGCCTGGTGGGCTCTAGTCCATGGGGTCCCAAAGAGTCAGACAGGACTGTGCACACACAACAACTAAGATGAATGTCCTTGGGCCATTCTCGGCCCAAAAAGGATTTCCTCCCTGCTGTGGACTGTTCCATGTGGGGTTGGTGGTTATTCATGGCAGTTGTTGTTGCTGTTGTTCGGTCGCTCAGTCATGTCCAACTCTTTGGGACCCCATGGACTGCAGCACGCCAGGTTTCCCTGTCCTTCACTATCTCCCAGAATTTGCTCAAACTCATGTCCACTGAGTTGATGATGCCATCCAACCTTCTTCTCCTGCCCCCAATCTTTCCCAGCATCAGAGTCTTTTCCAATGAGTCAGCTCTTCTCATCAGGGGGCCAAAGTATTGGAGCTTTAGCTTCAGTCCTTCCAATGAATAGTCAGGGTTGATTTCTTTTAGGATTGACTGGTTTGATCTTGCAGTCCAAGGGATGCTCAAGAGTCTTCTCCAGCACTACAGTTTGAAAGCATCAGTTCTTCAGTGCTCAGCCTTCTTTATGGTTCAACTCTTACATCTGCACATGACTACTGGAAAAACCGTAGTTTTGACTATATGAACTTTTGTAGGCAAAATGATGTCTCTGCTTTTTAATATGCTGTCTCGGTTTGCCATAGCTTTTCTTCCAAAGAGCAAACATCTTAATTTCATGGTTGTGGTCACTGTCTGCAGTGATTTTGGAGCCCAAGAAAATGAAGTCTGTCACTGTTTCCATTGTTTATGGCAGAGGAAGTGGTAAATCATAGCCCTTTGCAGTGCTGGGCTCTCAACAAGCCCTAATCACTAACCTCTTGATGGATGCTCCAGAAAGAGCCTGCAGGAGACAAAGAGCCAGTTTATTCTGCAAACACCTTCTGCTAGTCAGACTTTAGGTTGAAAGGAAGGATCAGCAGGAAACTGCACCAAGTGATCCCTACCACCTGCATCTCCGAGTAGCAGGAGAAAGTTTATTTGGGCAGGAAATCACCCCTTTATGTGGGGGGAAGCTGCACAAGATTAAACAATGCTGACACCCTAAGTGTTCCAAAGAAAGACCAGGGCTCTTAGGGCACTGCCAAACTTCACACAGCACAAGCTGTTTCACTACCCAACTTGAGCTGCTGTGCTGGCATGCTCTGTACTGAGACCCAGGCGTAAGCTGAAGAACGGCTAAGAGGATCTACAAAGTATGAGTGTTTCATAACCACAGGGAGCAACAGTAAACCAGGAACTGCTGACTGAATAGGAAGTTGCTGGTGGTAATTTATTCCTAGGGCTGTTGTAACCAAGTAGCACAAACTGTGCCTGGAAAATCCCATGGAGGGAGGAGCCTGGTGGGCTGCAGTCCATGGGGTCGTTAGGAGTCAGACACAACTGAGCGACTTCACTTTTCACTTTCATGCACTGGAGAAGGAAATGGCAACCCACTCCAGTATTCTTGCCTGGAGAATCCCAGGGATGGGGGAGCCTGGTGGGCTGCCGTCTATGGGGTCGCACAGAGTTGGACACGACTGAAGTGACTTAGCAGCAGCAGCACAAACAGAGTGGCTTAAAACAACCGAAATTTATTCTGAGAGACCCAAATCCCAAGATTCTAAAACCAAGGTGTTGGCAGGGCCATGCTCCCTCAGAAGCCTTTAGAGAAAAATCCTTCCCTGCCTCTTACTAGTTGGTGGCTCCTGGCCTGTTCCTTGGCTTGTGGCTGCATCACTCTAATCTCTGCCTCCTCCCCCACGTGTCCATGGGTCCTCACCTTTTCTCACAGGACACCAGTCATTGACTTTCGGGTCCGGTCTATTTAAGGATGACTTCATTTTAACAGATTACATTCTGGAAAGACCCTGTTCCCAAACAGTTCACATTCTGAGGTTCTGTGTAGACTGGAAGCGGGGAGCGGGGGACACTGTTCGACCCACTACACTGGCCATCTTTCAGATCTTTCCAGTTTGCTCCTTCTGGCGCTCCAGTCCATAGTCTGCAGCCACACATGCTGCCACAAGCTATGGGTCACATCATGTCCCCCGCTCCCACTTCCTTCGTGTCCTTGCTTTTCTCCCAACCCCTTAGGTTATGGGATCTAACACGGCAACTATGCCTCCAGGTGCCCCTCAATCCCTCCCTTGATCGTATTCACCTGGTTCATTTGACACTCTACTGACTACACTCATTCACAAAGATAACTGAACTTGGACACACACCTTACTGACTGCTACTGCTAAGTCACTTCAGTCGTGTCCGACTCTGTGCGACCCCATAGACGGCAGCCCACCAGGCTCCGCCGTCTCTGGGATTCTCCAGGCAAGAACACTGGAGCGGGTTGCCATTTCCTTCTCCAATGCATGAAAGTGAAAAGGGAAAGTGAAGTCGCTCAGCCGTGTCTGACTAGAGTCACTTTAATTTCATGATCTCAAACCTTCAGCGGACTCACAGGATTGACCAGGTATCATACCAAGGCATCTACCTCCAAGTTGTCCTAAATCTTGGTTTGAGATGGCCATTGATTGGCCAAGATGGTCAAATCCCTCTACCCTTTCGAACTCCCACCTACTTTTACCTTGAAAATGTCTAATGCTCTGTCCTCCTCACCATCAACTAATGATCTTACTTCTTATTTCACAGAGAAAACAGGCAATCAGGGTGACCAAGACCATCCTGACCAGCAAGCACCTTTATCTAAACACTTCCCATGCCTCTCATCTTTTCCACCTATGCACTTCTTGGGTCACCATCCCAGCTAATCTTCTTTCATTCCTTGATGGAGACTTCTTTCTATATGAATTTTTTTTTTGGTCAATATTTACTATTTCCTGTTCCTAAACACAGCAACCTTGTTTTTCCAGAGTCCTAGAATGTCAATCTCTGCCTGTGATACTAACTATGCTTCTCATGACAAGGTCTTGTTAAATGGTGGTACTGGTTAAGGCAGAATTTAATTACCCTGGGCCAAAGGTCATGGCAAAATCAGGACCAAGAGTTGGTATGATACAATCAGTGCAAGTTAAAAAGTATGAAGCAGAACAGGAGAGAGTAAATTTATAAGCATGAAAATATTTTGGAGATGACATGCTGATTTATCTGGAATGTTGAATAATAACTTTGCTGGGTTTCTAACATGCTGGAATAAATGTCTGCATTCAAGCATGAGCAATTCATTCTCTCTACTCTGGTTTTTGGGGTAAATCACACTATATGGGCCCTAAGAATCTTATGGAATAGTTCCAATACATTGACCAAAGCAAAGGTACCATAGAAAGGTCTGTAACTGAACAGCGATACAAACATGGGCTTGCAGGGAAAGTCTGGCAGCATCTGCCTTTGATCGATGGACACCGTGAGCCCATCTAGGAAATGCTGCCCAAGAGCTCTGAGTCTGGACAAGATAACATTAACCAGATTAAAATGCTCAACTCTAGGGCTTCTCAACGTGAACTCCAAAACTGGCCTTCAGGGGCTTCCCTGGTGATCCAGTGGCTAAGACTCCATACTCCCAATGCAGGGGGCCTGGATTCAATCCCTTTTCAGGGAACTAGATCCCACATACTGCAACTAAGAGTTCATAGGCTGCAACTGAAGATCCTGCAAGACACAAGGAAGACTGAAGATCCAGAGGGACACAACTAAGAAACGGGGCAGCCAAATAAATTACTGAAATGAATAATATTTAAAAAACAAAAAACAACATCAGCCTTCATCAGGATCTCCTGGAAGTTCCTGTTAACCATACACACCGGAGGGATTGCACTTCAGATCAGTCTCTGAAGCTAGGTGCTGGAAATCTGTACATTTAAAGATTTCCCCTGATGATTTTACTGTGTCTAATATTTAAGAACCATCTGTGTATTATGATCACTTTGATTTTCCTAAATATCCTCAGTGGGAGAAATAGTCTAATACCATCAATTTGCTGGATAAAGCCAATTAGAGACCCAATCATAGAAAGAGTGCCTACAACTGATGTTCTAACACATTGGTCATGTTTCAGGGCAGCTCTGAACAACAGTCCCTTGTCCAGAACGTTTTCCATGGATCCTCAAGGTCTATTAATCCTCAGTCTGGGGGCTTCCCTGGTGGCTCAGTGGTAAAGAATCCGCCGGCCAATGTGAAGCGGTAAAGAATTCACCTCCCTGGTCCAGGAAGATCCCACATGCCACGGAGCAGCTAAGACCATGTACCACACCGACTAAGCCTGAGCTCTACAGAGTCTGGGAGTTGCAGCCACTGAGTCCACTTGCCCTAGAGCCTGTGCTCCGCAACAAGAGAAGCCACTACAGTGAGAAGCCTGCACACCACAGCTAGCAAGTAGCCCCTGCTTGCCACAACTAGAGAAAAACCCAAGCAGCAACAAAGACCCAGCACAGCCAAAAAAAAAAATCTTTAATTTAAAATAAATATTCCATTGGAAAAAAACACTATCCTCAGTCTGGTACTCCTAGACCTCAGGAACATGCTTCCATTTTATTACTCTCTGGATGTATCAGTCACTTTGGCCTATACTCTGGTGTTCACCAAAATGCCCTTCTTGAACAAAAATTTAAACTGTATCTATTGCTCATCCACCATTCACTCATTCATTCATTCACTCAATCAACTGAGCATTTATTGAACAATTATGGTTTTCCAAGTGCTGTACTAAGTAATAAAGATACACAGTTGAAATATAGCCCAAAAAGTATTTTCTCTAAGAAATTGTTTCCCATGTAATAATTAGCTTAGTCTTCCCTTGAGGAATTTATTATATTTAGCTCTGATCTACAATTATGTTTATATCTTACCTCTGTACTGAAACACAAGCTCCTTGGTGGCAAATAATTCCTTTCTCTCTTCTGTATGCTCCACAGACAGGTGTCAGTAAGTGTTTTCTGAACTGGACTAAATTTAACTTCAAGCAAAATGACTTTGGCATCCGTGGAATGGAATGAATTTGAAGCAGCCAAGTCTAGCTACTTTTTTTTTTTTTTGCATTTCTAGAACCAAAGGATATACACTTTAAACAGATTGTTCTTCAAAAATAGATGTGAGATTTTAAAAATAGTTTATTCTGGCCATGGGAATGTAGGTTCCAGTCAAACTAAATGACATCTGGCAAACCAAGTCAGCAAAATAACAAACTTTCAGAATGTCAAGCTTGTGGTCTGAGTCAGCCCACCCCTCTGTCATAGGAACAGTCTCAAGGGGCAAGCAAAGAAAAGTGGACTTTTTGACACCATTCATGTTCAGTTAAGTCACCAAGGCCCCAAGGTATGCAGCCTTTGTCATTTTGACATTAAGAGCTTCAAGGAAGCCTTCCTTAAAAATGAACCTCTTAAAGAATTCCCTGATTGTCCAGTGGCTAAGATTCTGTGCTCCCACTGCAGGGAGCCAGGATTCAATCCCTGATTGGGGAACTAAATCCCACATGTGCAACTAAGAGTTTGCACGCCACAACTAATGATCCCACATGCAGCAATTCATCGAAGATCCCACATGTCACAACTAAGACCCAGTGTAGCCAAATCAATTAAAAAAAAATGAACCCTTTAGATACAACACCAAAGATCTGATCCACGAAAGCCGTCATTGACAAGCTAGGCTTCATTAATATTGAAAACTTCTGTTCTGCGAAATACAATATCCAGATAATTAGAAGACAAGCCAAGATGGTGAGGAAACATTTACAAAAGATACACGTGATAAAGGACTGTTACCCAAAATATACAAAAAACTCTTAAAACTTGACAATCACAAAATAAACAACCTGGTTTAAAAACAGGCCAAAGATCTTAACAGAAACCTCATCAAAGAAGACACACAGTTAGCAAATAAGCATATGAAAAGATGTTCTACATCATACGTCATCAGAGAAATGCAAATTAACACAATGAGATACCACTACACAGATATTAGAATGGTCAAAATCCAAAACACTGACAATACCAAATGTTGATAAGAATACGGAGCAACAGGAACTCTCCTCAATTGCTGGTGAGAATGTAAACTGGTACAGCCACTTTGGATGGCAGTTTGATGGTTTCTTACAAACTACGCATACCTTACCCTGCTGCTGCTGCTAAGTCGCTTCAGTCGTGTCCGACTCTGTGCAACCCCATAGACGGCAGCCCACCAGGCTCCCCCATCCCTGGGATTCTCTAGGCAAGAACACTGGAGTGGGTTGCCATTTCCTTCTCCAATGCATGAAAGTGAAAAGTGAAAGTGAAGTCGCTCAGTCGTGTCCAACTCTTTTCGACCCCATGGACTGCAGCTCACCAGACTCCTCTGTCCATGGGATTTTCCAGGCAGAAGTACTGGAGTGGGGTGCCATTGCCTTCTCCGATACCTGACCCTATCATCCAGCAATCATGCCCCTTGGTATTTATCCAAAGGAGTTGAAAACTTATGTCCACACAAAAATCTGCACACGGATATTTATAGCAGCTTTACTTATAACTGCCTTGCAACTTGGAAGCAACCAAGATGTCCTTCAGTAGGTGAATGGGTAAATAAATTATGGTAAATCCAGACAATAGAGTATTATTCAGAAATAAAAAAAAAAAGAGCTATCAAGTCAAGAAAAGACATAGAGGAAGCTTAAATGCACATTACTGAGTGAAAGAAACCAATCGGAAAAGACTGTATACTGTATACTGTGACTGATTCCAACTCTATAATATTCTGGAAAAGGCAAAACTATGGAGACAATGAAAACACCAGTGGTTTCCAAAGGTTAGGGGGTGTGGCTGGGGAGAAGATGAATATGCAAAGCACAGAAGATTTTTAGGGCAGTTAAAATATTCTGCATGATACTATAACGACAGATATATATCATTATACGTTTGTCCAAACCTTAGAATGTACAACACCAAATGTGAGCTCTAAGGTAAACTATGGACTTTGGATGATTATGATATGTCAATGAAGGTTCATCCTTTGTAAATTGAAAAAAAGTACATTCTGCTGAGTGACGTTTATAGTGGGGAAAGCCATGCATAGGCAGGGGCAGAGGGTATATGGGAAATCTCTGTATAGTTTGCTCAATTTTGTGGTAAACTAACATTGCTCTGAAAGATGATGCTGCGAAAGTGCTGCACTTAATATGCCAGCAAATTTGGAAAACTCAGCAGTGGCCACAGGACTGGAAAAGGTCCGTTTTCATTCCAATCCCAAAGAAAGGCAATGCCAAAGAATGCTCAAACTACCACACAATTGCACTCATCTCACACACTAGTAAAGTAATGCTCAAAATTCTCCAAGCCAGGCTTCCGCAATATGTGAACCGTGAACTTTCTGATGTTCAAGCTGGTTTTAGAAAAGGCAGAGGAACCAGATCAAATTGCCAACATCCGCTGGATCGTGGAAAAAGCAAGAGAGTTCCAGAAAAACATCTATTTCTGCTTTATTGACTATGCCAAAGCCTTTCACTGTGTGGATCACAATAAACTGTGGAAAATTCTGAAAGAGATGGGAATACCAGACCACCTGACCTGCCTCTTGAGAAATTTGTATGCAGATCAGGAAGCAACAGTTAGAACTGGACATGGAACAACAGACTGGTTCCAAATAGGGAAAGGAGTTCGTCAAGGCTGTATACTGTCACCCTGTTTATTTAACTTATATGCAGAGTACATCATGAGAAACGCTGGGCTGGAAGAAGCACAAGCTGGAATTAAGATTGCCGTGAGAAATATCAATAACCTCAGATATGCAGATGACACCACCCTTATGGTAGAAAGTGAAGAGGAACTTAAAAGACTCTTGATGAAAGTGAAAGAGGAGAGTGAAAAGGTTGGCTTAAAGCTCAACATTAAGAAAACAAAGATCATGGCATCCGGTCCCATCACTTCATGGGAAATAGATGGGGAAACAGTGGAAACAGTGTCAGACTTTATTTTTCTGGGCTCCAAAATCACTGCAGATGGTGACTGCAGCCATGAAATTAAAAGACGCTTACTCCTTGGAAGGAAAGTTATGACCAACCTAGATAGCATATTCAAAAACAGAGACATTACTTTGCCAACAAAGGTTTGTCTAGTCAAGGCTATGGTTTTTCCTGTGGTCATGTATGGATGTGAGAGTTGGACTGTGAAGAAGGCTGAGCGCCGAAGAACTGATGCTTTTGAACTGTGGTGTTGGAGAAGATTCTTGAGAGTCCCTTGGACTGCAAGGAGATCCAACCAGTCCATTCTGAAGGAGATCAGCCCTGGGATTTCTTTGGAAGGAATGATGCTAAAGCTGAAACTCCAGTACTTTGGCCACCTCATGCGAAGAGTTGACTCATTGGAAAAGACTCTGATGCTGGGAGGGATTGGGGGCAGGACGAGAAGGGGATGACAGAGGATGAGATGGCTGGATGGCATCAGTGACTCAATGGACGTGAGTCTCAGTGAACTCCGGGAGTTGGTGATGGACAGGAAGGCCTGGCATGTTGTGATTCATGGGGTCGCAAAGAGTCGGACACGACTGAGCGACTGATCTGATCTGATCTGAACATTGCTCTTAAAGAGTATTTAAGAAAAAAAAAAAAGAGCCTCCAGATTGTTTCATTCCCATAATCTATGGTCATAATTAGTTTCTTCAATTTGCAGAGCTGAATTTTTCTGAACGTCTGCACTTCTGTGTTCTATCCTTAATATTTCCAACCACTATGTGGATGGTAACCTTAAAAATCAACATCAGTAGTGGTCGACAGTGGTTACCACAGGAGGGTGGCACTGTGAGAGGTCTGTATGTTCTTATGTCTTATATTCCCTGTGTTTATAATTTTATAAGCATATACTGCTTTTGAACTAAAAAAACACCCCCAACAAAGTCACATTTTAAACTTTGAAAAGATGTATTTAAATTAGAGGGAGTGGACTCATTACTTTTATATAAAATTGTAACATTTTTTAAAGAGTCAATTTAAGGGAAGTGATGGGACTTTCCTGGCGGTTCAGTGCAGTAGTTAAGACTTTGCCTTTGAATGCAGATGGTGCTGATCTCTAATCAGAGAGCTAAGATCCCCAAAGTCTCATGGTCCAAAAGCAAGACATAAAACAGAAACAATAGTGTAACAGATTAAAGACTTTAAAAGTGGTCCACATAAAAAACAAAAAAAAACAAAAAAAACAAACTTAAAAAAAAATTTAAGGGAAGTGGAAAAACCAATTTCTGGGCCTGATCGTCTGTATGTTAAAGTCTGTGATGGCAGGAGGTACGGTTGCCCTGCTGTCATTTCTCTGTCTCACGTTTGTCAGACCTATTTCCTCCAAGACTGTAAGCTGTTGGTTTTTTGTTCCTAGGGTCTTCCCTAGCATTAAGTTGTACTAAGGACTCAAAGATATCCTTGCTTAGTTGAATTGTCATATTAAGACAAAAAGAGTTTTATCTTAACACATCCAGATAATCTAGAACATTCAGAGTTTTTTAAGTGTTGAACAAAAGTTTCTTTTAGCCAGATTATGAAATCAATATTCAGAATGCTACCCTTAACCCAGTCATGGTGAAGGTTACTCTTGTAGAACAAAGGCAGTACTTCCGGATCAAAGAAACCTGTTCATTTTTGGAATAGAGAAATTTCACTCTGTCATTTCACACTTTAACACACAATTGTCCTGTGTACACAGCTCATCAACATTCTTTGTTTGAAATTCAAATAAACAGAACCCAAGTTCTGGCTCATTTCCTATCTTCATCCAGCAGTATCAGATATTAAAAAGAATTTATGAAGCAGATCTTGGCCACCAGCCACAGAACCTGCTGGGAGTCAGCTTCCTAAGAGGATGGGAGACTCAATCCATAAGCATTGCTGGAGCTCCGTGCTACCCAGACAACCCACGAGGAGAAGGAGCCTCGGGCAAAGGGAGTCTGGAATCAAGGGTTTTCTCCCCAGTGAGTTTAAAAGTTCAAGAGTTGATGCTTTTCTCATTGCTAAGGAAGCAGCCTTTGCTCCAGGGAAATGGCATGTTTTCTGAGCTTGGGCTCACAAGGGTCTGTCTCAGGAGATGGGACCTCTGCCTGTACTCCCAACAGCTTGGTAAACTGCTTATTCTCAAAATCTTCCTGGTCCACTAAAACACAATCCGTTGTTTTTTTTCCCCTGATATTTAACAAGAAAGCACTTAGTCATCTCAGCGTGACTCAGATCATTCTTTTCTAATAGCTCTCCTTTTTAGCAGAAACAATTTGAATGTTCATAAAGACTGAGGCACTCAACTGAGCTCATGACTACAAGTCATCCAGAATTATTTTTTGTAATAATAAAAATAAAGACCACATTCATGTAGGACTTACTCTAGGACAGGCACTGGGCTGAGTGCTTTCTATGCATTATCTCATTTAATCTTTGCAGCCACATCATGATGTCCTACTATGTTCCTCACCTTACAGTAAAAGAAAACAGATTCAGAAAGGGTAATGACTTAACCAAGGTTACATGGCTAATTAACAACAGACACAGAATCCAGCCTAGGCCAGTCTGACTCCAAAACCCTTGCTGTTATCCATAATGTTATACCTTCAGGAAAAGTCTTGTCTCCAAACCTGGCTGAAAGTTCCTGGAGAGCAGGAGCTGTATCTTAAAGAATTCACCACCCTCAGCACTGCAGCACCAAGCAATGAATCAGAATACCCAAAAACCAATTTCTTTACTCCATAAATATTCAATACTAAGAATCTGTGTGGTGCTAGTTCACTGTAAACTATAAGTTTATGCTTTCTACTTGAATGAACCTCAGAGCTATTTTTTCCCCCCTCTAAAGGCCCAGCTGAAAGGGTATCACAAAAGGGCCCTTTATCCTGGCTCTTGAAATGGAATAAAGACAATGAAACTGCCTTTTATCTACCAGTATACAAGGGCTTCCCTGGTGGCTCAGACAGTGAAGAATCTACTTGCAATGAGGGAGACCCAGGTTCAATCCCTGGGTCAGGAAGATCTGGAGAAGGGAGTGGCTTCACTCCAATATTATGGCTCCATTAAATACTGGCTCTGCTTCTTTATTCTTGCCTGGAGAATTCCACCAACAGAGGAGTCTGCAAAGAGTCAGACTCGACTGAGCGACTTTCACTTTCACTATACAGGGTTGAATATTGTCCTCTCAAAAGTCATGTCCATCTGTAACCTCAGAATGTGACCTTGTTTGGAATAGGGTCTTGCAGGCATAATCAAGTTAACCGGAGATCACACTGGATTCGGGTGGACTGAATCCAATGCCTGGTGTCCAAATAAGATGAGAAATTTGGACACGGACATGCAGAGAACACCATGTGAGACTGAGACACTAGGGAGAACATGATGTGATGACAGAGGTGGGGACGGGAGTGGTGCGTCTACAAGCCACGGGACACCAAGAACTGGCAGCAACCCCCAGAAGCTGGGACAGAAACACGGAACAGTTCTTAGAGGGAACCAAGCATTGGACACTTTGACTCCAGACATCTAGGCTCCAGAACTAGAGAGGACACATTTCCATTGGTTGAGCCACTAGTTTCTTATTACCTTATTACAGCAGCCTTAGGAAACTAAGAAACAGGAAACAGGGAGTGGCTTAGGGAAAATATCAGGGTAAGAAAAGACACCCTGGTTCTTCCAATTCAGTGGCTCCAGCAGACAGCCCACCAGTTGAGGGTGCATTTTTTGGGCCAAAAAGTACCCACTGTCCTTCCCAGGCCAGAGCAAATGCTGATGACTGTAGGCATCGGCGGAGGCGGTGGGAAGGATAGGGTTGGACCACTCGGGCCATCCCCTCATGGAGTGCTGCTCAGGACCCCACTTTCCTCTGTGGTGCGTCTGTCATCACTGCTGTGACAGCAAAGGGAGCCACAGATGTTCCTGAGCCATTGCCAGGCCCTTGTGAGGCCGAGAGAGTTAGAGGACCAAGCAGCGTGCCTGAGGTGCCACTGGGAAGAGGGTGAAGGCAGAGAGCATTGCTGATGTGTTGGTGTCCTTATAAGAGGTAAGGGGCTATGTCAGTCATAACTATCTCTGAGGAGGAAGGAGTCAGGTAACTAATGCTGAACACACAACTTCCGGGTCAATAATTAGGTCCAAACCATAATAGTCAGCCATCTGCAGGGTGGGTGAGTGGGGGCAATGGCTGGGATGAGACTGAGGCAGACAGAAAGTCACACAGGAAGGGGACAGACACTACGAGACAGGAAAGGAGGTGCTGCTGCAGGTGCTGAGAAAACCCGTTAGGTGGTCAAAGCACTGAGTTCTGAGAAATGCAGAGAAGGTAGGTCCTGAGAACCAAGACTGGCAGGAACCAGGGTTACGGCACCCCCCCAGGAAGGAGAGTGCCCAGGTGGCAGTGAGCGTGGCGGGGTGAGTGGGCCCTCCCTTCCTGGGGTGCACGGCAAGGCTGGGGTGACGGGGGTGCCTGGTGACACACCTTCAGGCAGAAGAAGGCACAGAGAGACATGAAGCATCGTGTCACCCTGGAAAGATACCAGGAGGAGGTCGGACTCCGCTGTGTGAAAGGCCTGTCTTATAGATGTCCATCCACCTGCAGCCCCAAATTTACCCTGAGACCCAACCCCATCCAGAGCAGCACCCTGAATGACCCACAGCTCACGTCCAAGAACAAGGAGCACAAGGTGGGTTGTGCAGCCAGAAGCACTTGGTTAAAAGAGAGGGGGGCTGTTGGGAGGTGGGAAGGGGTTGTGGCCAAGGGGGAGAGAGGGGCTTCAACCCGTGAGACAGGAGACTGAGCGCACAGCCTGGTGATGGCACATTTAGGAGGTGCAGACATGTGAAGGGAGAGACCACTCCTGAGACTCACAACCAGCTGACATCGTCCAGGGTGCAAGCTACAAACCCTAAGCAAAGCCTTGCCTGGGACGTCCTGCTGGAGTCTGTGTGCTGGGAGGTCTCATGAGGCTGCTCAATCAGGTACCCAAGCAGGAACCTTGGAGGCTTTCCAGAATAGACCCCCCACTCATGTCCTGCCTTTTGTCTGTATAACAGCTTTAGTCAAAGAACAAATTTCATCAGAGAAGTGAGAACATGCAGAAAGAACAGTAAAGCCAGACAAAATAATAATACTTTAGCTATGAAGCAAAGTCAAAGACCTTTAGTTCTTCAAGGACTATATAGATAATATTCTGAGCCACGTCCTTTGAGCTGTTTTGCAGATACTGGAACCCCAACCAGGAGGAAGAAGCTCACTGTATGCTGCCCACAAGCACATGGACCCCAGACTGGTTGGAACCAGAAGGTCGATGATGCTGACTCCCAATTACCTCACCACCAACCAATCAGAAGAATGTCCACGAGCTGATCACACCCCACTCCTTGAACACTGTGACTCCTCACTACTTCCTCCAGGGTGAGACACACAGTCTTGAGGCATTAGCCAGCTGCGGCCCTTTTGCCTGGCAAAACAATAAAGCTATTTCTTTCTACTTGATCCAAAACTCTTTAATCTAGCACCCATGGACAGAGGCTGAATTTCAGGAACAGCAAGGAACTGTCTCAGTCTCTTCTCCTTTAAAGGGTATTTGGTAGACTCTTGTAATGTCCCAGTTCAGGGCAGCTCCACCTGCCTCCCGGGGCCCTGTCTAGCTAGGCAGGGAAGTTTAGAGATTCTGAAAGTGAAAAGTGAAAATGTTAGTCGCTCAGTCATGTCCAGCTCTTTGCGACTCCATGGAAAGTAGCCCACCAGCCTCCTCTGTCTATGGAATTCTCCAGGCAAGAATACTGGTTTGGGTAGTAATTCCCTTCTCCAGGGGATCTTCCCAACCCAGAGATCGAACCTGGGTCTCCTGCATTGCAGGCAGATTCTTTACTGACTGAACCACCAGGGAAGCCCATAGTGTCTAGTGACAAGAAAGCTTTCCTGGTGAGTCCTTGTGTCCCTTTAGTAGATTCCCCTACTAAAGGCATAGGCTGGGCCTTCAGGAGAGTCAGCTTACCTCCCGTGCCTGGCACGCTGGTCCCACCGGGGTCATTTGGATGTGGAGCTGAAGGTGGATGATAGCCAATCACCAGGTCAATTGTGGCCTGGGTAGAAAAATTTATTACAGATAGAATCAGTGCAGGGCATCAAAATGCTTCAGACACAACACAAATCAATTCAGCAGCAGTAACAGTTTTCAAAGGGGTGAGCAGGGGGATGGGAAAGTGAGAAGAGAGAGAGAAGGGTGACACACCCTCCTTGTCTTCCCAAACACGAGCCCAGGTGAACTGGAAACACTTGCAAAAGCAGGTACCGGTACAGGTTGCCAAGTGTATTATTGCTAAGGGGCAGCCTCGTAAACCGGAGGAAAGCTGTGACAAGCAAGCAAGAACTTGTCATGAGCCTCCTTCCTAGGCTGTAGATGGCCTCCAATCACAGAATTATAGTCCCAGAGGCTCATTCTAAGTGATTAAGGCTTTTGTTCACTCACTGACATCTTTGCTAATTGCTAAAATTTATTTTTACACTTCTTTCCAAAAAGATTTTTATGTGGCTAACAAAAAGTCATAGAATAATGTGATTCATAAAACGGGGTTCAAAAAGGGGAAACAAGTCTGATGAAAGAGGAAACAAATAGGCAAAATATGAAACTGAATATAAGTACCACTCCTCTTGCATTAAATATGACCCCAAGTTGGCTAGAAGCCAAGGGAAGTAGAAGAACAGAAAATGTTACATAAACTTTCATTATCAGAAAGGAAGAAACATACTAAACTCATTATAGGAAATAAAATTATGTCCATTTAAAAAATCTGAGTTAAATTTCTCATGTGGAGCATTATTTTAGTGCAGAGTTTCCTATACTTTCATATTTAGTGAACCGATAAAATTTCAAAAGAGTTTGCTAGTGGGACTCAACATTGGGTCACTAATTTTATTTTGTCAAACGCATGCCCACAACTACCATCTACTGTTATAAGCATTTCACAAAATAAAGGATCTCAACAGCAAGAATGAGGATGGATAAATCTCAGAATAAAAGATGTCCTTTGAAAATAAGAATGGGGCACACTCACACTCTACCCAGGTTATCAGATAAAATATAGGGCATAAAACTGGGGACATACCTATCCTACAAAATGACTCATTGTTTATCTGAAATTCAAATTTAAATGCGCATCTCCCACGCTTTCATTTGCTGCTACTTTTGCTACACCTGGTAAACTCTAACACACACACATTTATTATGTATTACCCTGCTTTTTCCCACCTGTCTAGTCATCAGTGAATATTCCCACATGGATCAGCACATTCTTTGCCAACTTAGGAACTACAACCTGGGAGACACTGAACAGGAAAGCAAATGATGTCTCTGGCAGCAGTCTCTTGGCAAATACAGAATTGGAAGAACAGTGTCTCATGGCTACAAGTGAACAACAGGAAAACTGAATGCAATTAGGAGCTCAACTGCCAAACCTAATCCAAGAATTCAACCTTCAAACCCTAGAAGAGTCCATGAATGGCTTGACCATCAATGGTTTCCCAATAACCTCAGGATTCTCAGAGGTGCTGAAGGCCCCCTAATAGGGGTGAGATGATACCAGGGGGCCAGGACCTTACACTTCCTTACTCCATTCAGTCACCACAGTTCTGCCATTTCAGGGTTCTACATACACTTGCCTTCTCTGCTTTAAAGAGAAGAAAAATACCCAGAAACATCACTGCCTTGTTACATCTTCCCTTAGTATCATTTCTCTCAGTCAGGTTTTGGGTAGATAGATGACAGCTGACATTCTGAATCCACGTTTTATGATTAAAAGCAAACCTATACGTTTTGGAGACTAGACTAGCAAAACCGACATTCCTAATGGGCATTATTGTATTCTTGCCTACAGGGAGGGCCTCTTTTACTTTAAAATTTCTCCCATTTGCCCAGACTCCCACCCAAAATAAATTGTTCGGAAAATGAAGGCATCAGAGGTTAACAAGGCAAGCTTTATGAGTGCTTGTTAGCAATCTTAGAAATCTGATTTAACTGGTGGCTCAGTAGCAAAGAGTCCACCTGCCAATGCAGGAGACATGAGTTTGATCCCTGGCCCAGGAAGACCCCACGTGCTGCAGAGCAACTAGACCCATGAGCCACAACTACGAAGCCTGTGCTTTAGAGTCTGAGAAACACAACTGCTGAGCCCATGTGTTGCAAGTACTGAAGCCTGGGCACCCTAGAGCCTGAGCTCAGCAAGAAGAGAAGCCACTGCAATGAGAAGCCTGTGTGCCGAACTACAGAATAGCCCACATAGCAGTGAAGATACAGCACAACCAAAATATAAATAAGTACACTTTTTTTTTTTAAAATCTGAGAGTTGTGATACTTGAGTCAAATTTTTTATAGCACATTTCAGAAAGTCTCTCTCTCTCTGCTGGTCTCATATCAGACAATATCAGTGTATACTTATTTAGAGAGGCTATGATCAGAAAACATTCAGCTGCCAATACAAGTATAAAGATCATGATATGAACATCTTGATATTCTGGTCTAATATTAATGAATTACCTTCTACAGAATGTTTCAAAGTGTGTCTGACACACGAGCTACACTCACCACACAAATGTTAACACCTAAGTGAATACGCACAGAGCTGTACCAAGCGAGGGTCCCACTCGAGCTATAGGATTCTGCCACAGAAAATCAAGTTTATCTAACCTGCAGTATTGTCAGTAAGAGTACAGGATGAGGCCATATCATTTGCAAATACACCTATTTACCTCAAAAACAATAGGTTTGTATATGTGTGTTTGTGTGTGTAGTGAGCTAATTATAATGTCACACTTATCTTAATGAATCTTTGTGCTTAACCATCTCACTCCAAAGCCATTCAACAAGAGGGAAATGCTCACCCCAGTCTCTTGTCCCCTTTCGTTTAGCAGGGAGACCAGTTTGTAGGGCAGTGATCTGCTCTGGTCACCCATCAGGTCCTTCAGGGCTATGGTGGCCGTGCCAATTAACCTGCAGGGAAAAGAGAAAGCGCAAAGTAAACTACATAAGAGGCGTATTTCCATTTACTCATTGGACCTCCCAATTCTCTTACTGTTCATATGTCATCATTAAAAATCACTCATAATGAAACGTGGGCCATTTTGTGCTCTCCTTAGCAGGATATTTTGACAGCAATCACATATTAGCTATTACTTCTCCATAACAAGCAGTCATTTCAAGAATCACACTATGATGCCTGTGAAATTTCAAGTCACAAATGAAATCAATGGGTGAGAGACAAAGCCCTGAAGAATCCAGGGAGAGAGAAAAATAGGACAAAATTTAGGCATTCTTCTGCAATGGAAATTTCAAAGAACTCATAACATTGCCTACTCGAGGGTGGGACGATATGAGAGAATAGCATTAAAACATGTATATTACCATATGTAAAATAGATGACCAGTGCAAGTTCGATGCATGAAGCAGGGCACTCAAAGCTGGTACTCTGGGACAACCCAGAGGAATCGGATGGGGAGGGAGGTGGGTGGAGGTTTCAGGATGGGGGGACACCTGTACACCCGTGGCTGATTCATGTTGATGTATGGAGAAAACCAGCACAATATTGTAAAGAAACTAGCCTCCAATTAAAATAAATTAATTTAAAACAAAAAACAACAACAACAAAAAACTGCCTACTGTAAAAAACATCCCAAGTTGACCTTCTTGAAGTGTAAATAGGTTGCTAGTTTACTGACGGGGGAGCTTGTTAACCAAATGCTATGGAGCATCATTCAAAAGTTGGATGTGTGTACTTATCTCTCTTCCAAGACCCAAGGGACTATATTCAGCCTCTACCACTTAGCCATCCACCTCTTGTATTTTTTTGTTATATTCATTCATTAGTTTTATTCATTCATTAGTGATAACATACAGTATATTTGCCTTTTTCTGTCTGACTTTTTTCACTCACTAAGCATAATACCCTCTAGGTCTGTCCATGTTGTGCAAATGACAAAACTGCATTCTCTTTCATGGTTAACATTCCATTGAGTGTGTGTGTGTGTGTGTGTGTGTGTGTGTGCGCGTGCCACATCTTCTTTAGTCATTCATCGGCTGATGAACACTTAGGTTGCTTCCATATCTTGGCTATTGTAAATAATACTGCTACAAACATGGGGGTGCAGATATCTCATTGAATTAGAGTTTTTCTTTTTTTTGGATATATATCCAAGTAAACTTGCTGGATCCTATGGTCGCTCTATTTCTAGTTTTTTGAGGAACCTCCATGCTGTTCTCCATAGAGCCTGCACCAATTTACAATTACAACAGCATACTGGGCTTCCCTTTTCTCCAGATCCCTGCCAACACTTGTTACCTGTGATCTTTCTGATGATGGCCATGCTGACAGGTGTTGAGTGACATCTCACTGTGGTTCTGACCATCTACCTCAGTGCACACAGCATACTGGTGCGGAAGTACACCTGTGTTTCTCCTCACCAGAGTAAAGCTCCTCGAAGTGTTTCCTGTTGTTCATTACTCTAACCCCAGAGCTTGGGACATAGTTTTTTTTATTAATAGAAATTTACTGAATGAAGGAAAGAAACATTTTTTGTAGTTAGGACACATGATCAAAAAACAATTTTAGAGAACACACAACCCCAGGGAGTTAGTCAATACAAAAGTGTAACCTGTGAAATACAGTCTGTAAATTGGAGGTTATAAAGTATTACATGATATAAGAGTGGGTGAATTGAAGGAGATCCTTTTGTGAGTGAAAGTTGCTCAACTGATTCCAACTCTTTGCAATCTCATAGACTATACAGTCCATAGATTTCTCCAGGCCAGAATACTGGAGTGGGTAGCCTTTCCCTTCTCCAGAGGATCTTCCCAACCCAGCGATCAAACCCAGGTCTCTCGCATTGCAGGCGGATTCTTTACCAGCTGAGCCACAAGGGAAGCCCAAGAATACTGAAATGGGTAGCCTATCCCTTCTCTAGCGGATCTTCTCGACCCAGGAATTGAACTGAGGTCTCTTGCATTGCAGGCAGATTCTTTACCAACTGAGCTATCAGGGAAGCCCTTTTGTAAAATGTAATCAAAAGCAAAGCGAGTCCAGGGGTGTGCTCTCAGTATAGATACTGAAAAAGGAAAACAGACATAGTAAGAATTTTTAGATGTTATTTACTTATATCTTGTCTATATTTGCAGTGACTTATACCAACCAATAGCAGATATGATAGCATGGAATATCATTAGAATAAATGAGAAAGCTAAACATCAAGTCTTCAAAACGACAGAAGAAATTCCTTATATCGAAAAACCCATTGTGAGGAAACTCTAGTTGAGAATAAAAAAAAGCTTTGGGCTTTCAGGCAAAAACAAATTAAAAAATGTTCCCCCTGTGGAGAAATATTCATTGTATTTAAAAATGTAGTACATTTCCTTTTAAAAATCAGGAAGTGAAAGTTGATGTCAACATAGATACATTATTTTTAAACTGACATATATCTGTATTCTCCTCCCCGACTCGGACCTCAGAAATTGGACCAGATTGTAGATATGGGTTCTGTCATCCAACCACATATGTCCAGTGACTCGGAATAAGTGACTTCACTTTCTGTGCATAGGTATATTGTACTGTGCTTAGTCACTCAGTCGTGTCATATTCTTTGTGACCCCGTGGACTGTAGCCCACCTGGCTCCTCTGTCCATGGGATTCTCCAGGCAAGAATACTTGAGTGGGTTGCCATGCCCTCCTCATAGATATACTGCACAAGACCAAAGATTGCGATGGCACCCTGTATCACAGAATTTACCCAACACTGTGAACCATTTGCACATGGTTTCTTGGAAGAGTGCACCAACTTGGACCAGATACACACACAACATTAAATCAACCATGATGGGTTCTCATCTCTTCTAATATCACAAGTAGAGTCAGTTAATGACAATGGAAAAGAAAAATTTTGCTTCCAGAAGATTAAGAGTGAACTTTTCAGCCCTTTCAGGTCAATATAGAAATTCTCTCTGTTAATGCTGAGAATTGATGGGACCTTTACAGAGCAATTTTTCAGATCAGTATGTTCATTCAGTATGTTAGTTTGCTTTTTTATTTTAACATGAGTATGTTCTCTTCTCACTTGGATTTTTATTTTCCTGATATATTGAGGACAAGAGGCTGTCCAGGACTCCATTTCCACCTGATGAAACAGGGAATCATCACACAAAGTGAGACCACTTGAAAATCTCTTCCACGTCTCCCTCAGCTGCACAGGGTGTGAGTTTTCATGAACTTTTCCCCATATTTTAAGACAGTAGGCCAAGGGGTTGGCCAACTTGTTTTGTTTTTTAAAAACAATAAAAAATTTTGAAAACTTTCTCCAAACATACAATACATACAGATGGCCAACACATGAAAAAAATGCTCAACATTAATTGTTAGAGAAATGAAAATTAAAACTACAATGAGGTATCACCTCACAATGGTCAGAATGGCCATCATCAAAAAATCTAAAAACAATAAAAGCTGGAGAGGATGTGGAGAAAAGGGAACCCTCTTGCACTGTTGGGAATGTAAATTGATATAGCCACTATGGAAAGCAGTATAGAGATGCCTTTAAAAACTAGGAATAAAACTACCATATGACCCAGCAATCCCACTAGTAGGCATATACCTCAAGAAAGCCATAATTGAAAAAGACACATGTATCCCAATGTTCACTGTACCACTAATGGCAATAGCCAGGCCATAGAAGCAACCTAGACATCCATCAGCAGATGAATGGCTAAAGAAGTAGTGGTACATGAATACAAAGGAATATTACTCAGACATAAAAAGGAAAGAATTTGAGTCAGTTGAAATGAAGCGAATGAACTTAGGGCCTGTTGTACAGAAGGAAGCAGATCATAAAAAGAAAAACAAATATCATATATTAACACATACATATGAAATGTAGGAAAAAAAAATAGTACCGATGAACCTATTGCAGGGCAGGAATAGAGATGCAGACATAGAAGACAGATTTGTGGACACAGTGGGAGAAGGGGAGGGGAGAACAAATCGAGATAGTAGCACTGACGCATATACACCGCTGCTGCTACTGCTGCTAAGTCGCTTCAGTCGTGTCTGACTCTGTGCGACCCCATAGACGGCTGAAAAAAATGGGAAACCACTGTATAATGCAGGGAGCTCAATCAGGGGCTCTGTAATGACCTAGAGGGGTGGGATAGGGTGGGTGGCTGGGAGGGAGGCTCAAGATGGATGGAATGTATGTATACTTATGGCTGATTCACATTGTTATATGGCAGAAACCAACACAACACTGTAATTATCCTCCAATTAAAAATAAATTGAAAATAATAGAGCCCAACAATGAGGAATTTGAATAAGAAATTGAAATGTCATTTGTCAAATGTCTGATGGAAAAAATCAATCAAGTGGAATTATTTACTTTGGTAGCCAACTGTGATAGCCTGAAAAGATATGTTTTTGTTCCTTCAAAGTAAAATTAAAGTTAGAAAATGTTCAAGTCTAAAAAATGTGACAACTACAAGTTTAAAAGCTATATAACTGGTACTCACCCTGAAAGACATGGAAACAACAATAGATTTTCTTCCTCATGCTTCCATGATTCATAACCTAACTTTATGATTAAAATCATAATACTGTACATTGAACATGTACTAATCTGCTTTTGCTAAAGCTTAAATGACCTGAATCTTTACTAACAATATATAACTCCCAGAACAAAACAAAAAACACATGATGGACACTGCTGAAGTAGAAAACGGGCTGGTCTGGAGTTGGATGGAAACTTATTAACATCCACCCCAGGTCAGTAGGTGCATAATATGCTACTGGAGATCAGCGAAGAAGTAACTCCAGAAAGAATGAAGGGATGGAGCCAAAGCAAAAACAACACCCAGTTGTGGATGGGACTGGTAATAGAAGCTAGGTTCAATGCTATAAAGAGCAATATTGCATAGGAACCTGGAATGTTAGGTCTATGAATCAAGGCAAATTGGAAGTGGTCAAACAGGAGATGGCAAGAGTTAACATCGACATTCTAGGAATCAAAGAACTAAGACGGACTGGAATGGGTGAATTTAACTCAGATGACCATTATATCTACTATTGTGGGCAGGAATCTCTTAGAAGAAATGGAGTAGCTATCATAGTCAACAAAAGAGTCTGAAATGCAGTACTTGGATGCAATCTCAAAAACGACAGAATGATCTCTGTTCGTTTCCAAGGCAAACCATTTGATATCACGGTATTCCAAGTCTATGCCCCAACCAGTAACACTGAAGAAGCTGAAGTTGAACAGTTCTATGAAGACCTACAAGACCTTCTAGAACTAACAGCCAAAAAAGATGTCCTTTTAATTATAGGGGACTGGAATGCAAAAGTAGGAAGTCAAGAAACACAGGGAGTAACAGGCAAATTTGGCCATGGAATACGGAATGAAGCAGGGCAAAAGCTAATAGAGTTTTGCCAAGAGAACACACGGGTCATAGCAAACACCCTCTTTCAACAACACAAGAGAAGACACTACACATGGACATCACCAGATGGCCAACACCAAAATCAGACTGATTATATTCTTTGCAGCCAAAGATGGAGAAGTTCTATACAGTCAGCAAACACAAGACCAGGAGATGACTGTGGCTCAGATCATGAACTCCTTATTGCCAAATTTAGACTTACACTGAAGGAAGTGGAGAAAACCACTAGACCATTCAGTTCAGTTCAGTTCAGTCTCTCAGTCGTGTCCGACTCTTCGCGTCCCCATGAACTGCAACACGCCAGGCCTCCCTGACCATCACCGACTCCCGGAGTTCACTCAGACTCACATCCATCGAGTCAGTGATGCCATCCAGCCATCTCATCCTCTGTCGTCCCCTTCTCCTCCTGCCCCCAATCCCTCCCAGCATCAGTCTTTTCCAGTGAGTCAACTCTTCGCATGACATGGCCAAAGTACTGGAGTTTCAGGTATGACCTAAATCAAATCCCTTATGAT
Organism: Bos grunniens; assembly: GCF_055505025.1. Lineage (NCBI taxonomy): Eukaryota > Metazoa > Chordata > Mammalia > Artiodactyla > Bovidae > Bos > Bos grunniens. The sequence continues at coordinate 15,108,085 of NC_141190.1, forward strand.
TATACAGTAGAAGTGAGAAATAGATTTAAGGGACTAGATCTGATAGATAGAGTGCCTGATGAACTATGGATGGAGGTTCATGACATTGTACAGGAGACAGGAATCAAGACCATCCCCAAGAAAAAGAAATGCAAAAAAGCAAAATGGCTGTCCAAGGAGGCCTTACAAATAGCTGTGAAAAGAAGGGAAGTGAAAAGCAAAGGAGAAAAGGAAAGATATACCCATTTGAATGCAGAGTTCCAAAGAATAGCAAGGAGATATAAAAAAGTCTTCCTCAGTGATCAATGCAAAGAAATAGAGGAAAACAATAGAATGGGAAAGACTAGAGATCTCTTCAAGAAAATTAGAGATACCAAGAGAATATTTCATGCAAAGATGGGCTCAATAAAGGACAGAAATGGTAGGGACCTAACAGAAGCAGAAGATATTAAGAAGAGGTGGCAAGAATACACAGAAGAACTGTACAAAAAAGATCTTCACGACCCAGATAATCACGATGGTGTGATCATTGACCTAGAGCCAGACATCCTGGAATGTGAAGTCAAGTGGGCCTTAGAAAGCATCACTATGAACAAAGGTAGTGGAGGTGATGGAATTCCAGTTGAGCTTTCAAATCCTGAAAGATGATGCTGTGAAAGTGCTGCACTCAATATGCCAGCAAATTTGGAAAACTCAGCAGTGGCCACAGGACTGGAAAAGGTCAGTTTTCATTCCAATTCCAAAGAAAGGCAATGCCAAAGAATGCTCAAACCACCACACAATTGCACTCATCTCACATGCTAGTATGGACAAGGCAACGGCAACCCACTCCAGTACTCTTGCCTGGAAAATTCCATGGACGGAGGAGCCTGGTAGGCTGCAGTCTGTGGAGTCCCTAAGAGTCGGACACAACTGAGCGACTTCGCTTTCACTTTTCACTTTCATGCATTGGAGAAGGAAATGCAACCCACTCCAGTGTTCTTGCCTGGAGAATCCCAGGGACAGGGGAGCCTGGTGGGCTGCCGTCTCTAGGGTTGCACAGAGTCAGACACAACTGAAGCGACTTAGCAGCAGCAGCAGCAGCACATGCTAGTAAAGTGATGCTTAAAATTCTCCAAGCCAGGCTTCAGCAATACGTGAACCCTGAACTTCCAGATGTTCAAGATGGTTTTCGAAAAGGCAGGGGAACCAGAGATCAAATTGCCAACATCTGCTGGATCATCGAAAAAGCAAGAGAGTTCCAGAAAAACATCTATTTCTGCTTTATTGACTATGCCAAAGCCTTTGACTGTGTGGATCACAATAAACTGTAGAAAATTCTGAAAGAGATGGGAATACCAGACCATCTGACCTGCCTCTTGAGAAACTTGTGTGCAGGTCAGGAAGCAACAGTTAGAACTGGACATGGAACAACAGACTGGTTCCAAATAGGAAAAGGAGTATGTCAAGGCTGTATATTGTCACCCTACTTATTTAACTTATATGCAGAGTACATCATGAGAAACGCTGGACTGGAAGAGGCACAAGCTGGAGTCAAGACTGCCTGGAGAAATATCAATAACCTCAGATACGCAGATGACACCACCCTTATGGCAGAAAGTGAAGAGGAACTAAAAAGCCTCTTGATGAAAGTGAAAGTGGAGAGTGAAAAAATTTGGCTTAAAGCTCAACATTCAGAAAACTAAGATCATGGCATCTGATCCCATCACTTCATGGGAAATAGATGGGGAAACAGTGGCTAATTTTATTTTAGGGGGCTCCAAAATTACTGCAGATGGTGATTGCAGCCATGAAATTAAAAGATGCTTACTCCTTGGAAGGAAAGTTATGACCAACCTAGACAGCATATTAAAAAGCAGAGACATTACTTGGTCAACAAAGGTCCATCTAGTCAAGGCTATGGTTTTTCCAGTGGTCACTCCAGTGTTCTTGCCTGGAGAATCCCAAGGACGGGGGAGCCTGGTGGGCTGCCGTCTATGGGGTCACACAGAGTCAGACACAACTGAAGCGACTTAGCAGCAGCAGCAGCAGCATGTATGGATGTGAGAGTTGGACTATAAAGAAAGCTGAGCACCGAAGAATTGATGCTTTTGAACTGTGGCATTGGAGAAGACTCTTGAGAGTCCCTTGGACTGCAAAAAGATTAGTCCTGGGTGTTCATCGGAAGGACTGATGTTGAAGCTGAAACTCTAGTACTTTGGCCAACTGATGTGAAGAGCTGACTCATTTGAAAAGACCCTGATACTGGAAAAGATTGAGGGCAGGAGGAGAAGGGGACGGCAGAGGATGAGATGGTTGGATGGCATCACCGACTCAATGGACATGGGTTTGGGTGAACTCCAGGAGTTGGTAATAGACAGGAAGGCCTAGCGTGCTACAGTTCATGGGGTCACAAAGTCGGACATGACTGAGTGACTGAACTGAACTGAATACCACTAACAATTTGAACTAGATATTCTTTGTTTTGGGGAGCTGTCCTGAACCTTGTCAGGTGTTCAGCACCCCTGGCCTCTACCTACTAGAACATGTCTATAACATTGCCAGTTGTCCCCTGGTGAAACATCACAGGTTGAGAATCATTGGATTGGACAAATTTTGTTCTAGACCTAACTCAGTGTCCCAGCTTCCTTTGAGATCTTGGCTAAGTCACCCAAATCTGAGCCCTCTTCATTATCTGCAAATGAGTAGATTGAAATAATTCCTCACACACTTTTTAGCTCTGGAAGTCTGCTACTGGCTTACACATCAATGCTCCTAAAGTGAAAGTGAAAAGTGTTAGTTGCTCAGTCCTGTCCAACTCTCAGCAACTCCATGGACTGTAGCTACCAGGCTCCTCTGTCCATGGGATTTCCCAGGGAAGAACACTGGAGCGTGTTGCCATTGCCTCCTCCAGGGGATTTTCTCAACCCAGATCTCCCACATTGCAGGCAGATTCTTTACTGTCTGAGCCACCAGGGAAGCCCCATCAATGTTCTTGTGTATGTCTATTCAGAAGACTATCTCATGTTACATATTTCTCTTAAAGGCTTTGTTGATTTGTACGGGTTGGGGGTGGGGGTGGGGGTGGGAAATATCTAGAATATCTCCATAATGAACAATCCAGAATAGTAGGCAAGCTTTCTGCCTTCAAAGGTATTGGTCTTTAACATTAGGAGTCAAATGTAGATTCCCACAGGGTGTCAGGAGGAAAGGTGAGGCCAATAATAGAAATGTGGAATACAGTGAGTGTTAGGTAAGACAATAAGGAGTGATGGGATTGTGGTTAACTGGGGAGAGCAGGCTTGCCTAAAACACAAAGCCATCTGCTGGCCCTTTATGGCCCTGAAAGGTTTTACAGCCTCCATTCTGACTCATCCAATATCTGCTCCTTTTCCTTCCCCATGAGAGGGTGTAAAGGGTGGAACACATAACAGACCAGGAATGGAACGAAAATTTAGCAAATCACAAAGTCTGACCACAATTCCTTCCTCCAGGAACCTTTAGTCTCCTTTCTTAAGATTTGCTTTTTCATTATAAAATTCTTAGGTTTGGGGGTCTGGGGGAAGGAGATGTGAAAGAAATCTTACATTTCTTTTTATGCAGTAAAGATGGTGTATGTTTAGATGAAAGCCTAGAAAGAGTTTAATCCCCCAAATAGTTTTCACAGTACAGTGAGCCGAAGAAAAACGTAAATGTTTACAACTTCTAAGAGATTTCACTGTAAGTTGAAGAACACATCCCCTATAGTGAGTCTGAACTCTAATAGGACTCTGAAGGCAAGGCTGGCCTGGCCTGTTTTCTATGATGTTGCCTGGATACAAAATACAGTGAGAGACTGGGAAATGATGACTTGGCCTCCTACACAGGGAATAACAGTTCAGTCGGACCACAAGCCAATTTCCTTTAAAGGCGGTGACACTAAACCAAAAGCCCTTTTTCTTTCATATTAGTAATGCTATAAATAAGCTAAAATGTTATGGTGTGACAGTAATGAGGAATCTTTGCCCTGTGTTTTCATAGAACAATACGAGTCTCCCCCATTGACTCCACCCAACACTAAAACAGATGGACCACATCTCAAAAAGAAACTTTATAGTGAAAGAATCTCAAGGCTCTCCCCTTTCCCCGTGGAGTTAATAGACAGCAGATGAATTCTGAAATGAAGAACCAGTCCTGCTCCTATTCCTTCCAGCCCATGATCACTCATATAGTTTGTTGTTGGTTCTCTATGTGACATCAAACTCATTCTAAGCCATAGAAGCGACTACTTCAAAGTTAGATGTTAGGTTTGGGGGAAATGAAGAGTTTAAACCAGTCAACTCAATCATGCAAGTGTTGGTCAAGAACTTTGTTTTCTTTCTTGTTGAAACTGAGTCTAGTGTGTTTAAAAGAGAAATGGAAAACATTCTCCCCACTGGCCTGAACGCAAATGTTAACAGCCGCATGCCACTGCCGTGAGTAACGGCTTTGCTGGCCGAGTTCTTAATCAGGGGAGCTCACATCTAGCAAGCTGTTCTGTGCACCAGGCCACAGCATAGGAAGGTTTACTGGAAATTCCCTCATGAAGGAACGGAAAAATAAGTTGGAGGCTGGAAAGTAAATCACACACTGTTTCTGCTCCCTGGGGCTGCAGTACTCCAACTTTCCATCCTCCTAGGGGGAATGACAAGCCCCGACTCGGCCAGGGACAAACACTTTTCTGAACAGCCCTCTGGTCTCCTGCAGGACCGTGACCTGCCCACCCTCTGAGGCACTGGGCTCTCTGCCAGCTGGCCTTTGTCATGTGAGCCAGGGTGGGAAGGCCAGTGGGGATGCTCAGCTGGGTCTGCTTCCTTCTACACACTTCTCCCCGCCCTGGCCGGTATCAGTCAAGCTCTTTCCTTGGTCCCTGAGCCAAAAGGTGGGACAGCCAAGTCCCACACCTTGCTTTCTACCAGATGGGCAGCCATGGCAGCCAATCCCATCACAGGGAACCCTGGCAAGCTCCTTTACTTGTGGGGAGCCCTCTGAATTCCCCAGCCAGCCTACCCTTTCCCTCTGGATTAGCCCATAAAACTGTTCCTCAGCGTGTGGCTGCCCTGCAGTAGAGTCAGCAGGGCGGTTACAGATTCCCAGGACCCTGAGTCACACTTTTCCTTTAGTTAATTCTTATACCCAGGAAGTTTGAGGAACAATTGTCTAGAATAGGTGGAGGGGTGGGTGGAGGGCTGGGGGGCAGGGAAGGCAGTGGGCAAAGCCAGATCTGGGGAAAGGGGAACGTGTGCAGTTTTTGTTAAAGTACATCCAGTGTGACCATACAGGTTCACATTTGAGAAATGGACATAGAAATCAATAATTTAACAGAATAAAGTAGGAAGCAGAACTCCATCAAAACCTACTCAGCAGGCCTAGTTACCTGCACCCTCCCATGGCTTCCCCTCCTTACTCCACACTGAGACTAAGGGCCTTGAGGCCTTTGTCCTGCTCATCACGAGGAGGCAGGGGTTTCAGAAAACCTAGAACCTCCTAGTCCATGCAGTGGTTCCCAAACCTAGCCATGCACAAGCCCTCTGAGTTGGGGTGTAACAAACTCCATGTCCAGATTCTGGAATCACTGACCTAGCCTGGAGGCTGCAGTAAGATTTGCAGGATTCAGGGACAGCCCCTCTGCATCATAGCCCTTGCTACAGACAGTGCCACTTTAACAGGGGAAGGAGCTGAGTAGAAGCCCAACTCTCCTCACCAAAGCCCTCCAGGGCAGAGAGGCTATGAGGCCAGGGGAGGGTTAACTAGCCTAATTCCTGGTGTGTAGAAGATGTCCAAGAGTTACTTCTTGAATAAATGATGTAACTGGCTATTTTGCTATTTGCTTCTGACCAATTCTGCTATTCATTCAGTCCTCAAAGTTCTGACTCTATGCGTGCCTGTTCTGGAGTTCAGCAGAACTCCCAGGCTCTGTCTCTAATGCCCTCATCCATTAGAATCAAGGTTGAGTTTTCATTCATTCATCTATCCATCCATTCATTCATTCATCAATCAAGCACTTGGACCTTATAAAGGGGGGCAACATAACATAGTTATTAAGACTGATTCAGACTCATCCTTGTACTACAGATTGTGTAACTTTTCTGAGCCTCAGTTCTTTCATCTGCAAAGTGGGGGTGATGGCAGCTCCTACCTAACAGTGCTGTTATTAGTGATTAAAGGGATGATCTAATAAGTGGTTAACATTGCTATTCATTATTATTTCAGACACTATTCTAGAAAAAGGGATCTTAAAAATCACACGACTCCAAGTCAGTGCTTATAGGGAACGCTTGTCTGAACTCATGCACAGCATAAAGCACAGGGAGGTGGGTTTATCTATGTGGAGTGTGGACAGGCGGGCATGAAGACATGAATGAACAGATAAAAATCATTTGTAACTGCCCATAGTCATTTCTATACAATCACTGTGCAGAGCTCTTAAAACTAACCCTTTCTCTTATATACATCAAATAGCTCCCTCCCCACGCTCAATGCTATATATACTGTGAATCTGCATGGAAAACAATTTTTATTTTCAGGGTTAGACAGGAAGTAAATTTCAACTGTAGCTGAATTCTCATTAAATCCAAATAGTGGAATCAGAATGAATTTTTAAAGCCATAGGTCTCATAAGACGTTTCATTATAAAAAAGACCCCAGAACAATCCTTATATAAAAAGCCTTTCTAAACCAGCACATACACACACACACAAACACACTTTACCCTATCTTTTCTCCCTGTTTCCCCTCCTTCATTCTTCTTCATCATACTTACAACCATCTGATAAACTATATGTGAATTTATTTTTTATTGTCTGTTCCTTCCACTCAGATGTGAGCCCCATGAAAGGCATGTAGAACCCCAGTACCTAGAGCAGTATCTGACACAGCAGGTATTACCAAACATTTGTTGAATGAATAAACTGATACATCACTGAAGACAGTCCAATGATCTTGCAAATGATTTATAGGTTATAAAGCTTCCTCTCCTAAAAGATAGTCCTCCAAGTGCAATTAGGAGATAATTACAGCTCTTGGCATTATGAAATGCCTTTCTCTTTCAGTCTCTCTGGGTGTTTTTCTCCAGGGCTGTGATCCACCTTTATTTACTTGCAAGATGGTAACGGATGCCAGTAGGGCTGTGGCAGCTACTCAGTTGGTCTCCCCAAACAGCGGGTTCAGCCTTTCCGGTACCCAGAGCCGGCCAGCCCAAACCAGCTTTGATCTTTGCATAGCTCTGCCGCTTCATTGAAAACACAGTTTAAAATCAGAATTGGGAATTCTGTTTCAAGTAACATCTGCCTCCAGTTTAGATTTTTACAGAGCCTCAGAAGCTACTCTAGAAGCTACCCGAACCCTTCTCAACAACCACAGTGGGGAAACGGAAAGGTCACGGGGACAGCCTCAATAAATCCCCCTGCCAGGTTTATATGCGGCAACAGCAGAAACTAGGCTCACTATTAAGGGAAATAAAAGTACTGAAAGCTTGAACACAAGGTGTTTTGTACATCAGAAAATAAGAATTTCTCATAAGCAATACCACACTGTCCCATTAAATTAATTTCATTCCAAACTGCAATTCTTCTGTTTTCTCTAAGAAAAAACAACAGAAAACACACACAAAAATACCCTTGCCTAGGGAGTCAGTACATTTCATAGCCCAGGCTTGGCCTTTTTCTAATGCTATAGCCCTAAGTACCACTCTGTGAGTCTGTGTTATTTATGATAGTCACTCACTTTCACACCCTGGCACCCTGGCCCTCACCCAAACACACATACACAGGAAATAAATAAACCTTGGAAAGTCTGAGGTTAAATTCTGGATTTATCAGGTTAAATCCACGTGGTTCCAATTAAAGAGCTGGGTGACTTCAAGAAACTTGGTGAACCTCTCTGAGCCATATTTTCCTCAACTTCAAGATGTCAGTAAGCCTGTCTGACTGAAAGTCATTATAAAGATTTAAACCAAATATGTGTGGAGCAGTTTTAACACAATTCCTGGTCCATGGTAAGCCCACAATAGATATTAGACATTATATTGTTCATCATGAAATTTATGTTTTTCTTAGTTATATTAAAATTTGCCCTTTATTGAGGAAGTAATCCAGTGACCATTATAAAGACTCTTGCCAAAGGCCACCCAACCAGTAGGTAGCAGAGCCAACACCAAACTAATCTCATGATCACACAGCTGACCACTTGTCTCCATCACTTCTTATGCAAGAACTTGGGTAAATTTCCTCTTAGATATATTGTGAAGTTGTTATCTCCTTCTTACACATAAGTAAAACAGATGATTTACTCTCAGATGATGTCTCCAACTTCACTCTGCATTTGTGTGGGGATATATGTGACGGTTTCAAATATACAAGTACACACATATGGAGGGGGAAGAAAAAGAGTACTAAAAATGCAAACTCTTAATTATGGTCATTTTATCTCAGACATTGTAATTTGCATCTCTACCCATTCAATTTGGATTTTTTTTTTTAATATATCTTCTACTTCTCTACTTTACATGCTCAAGCTACCTTCCCAAACCTGTAGAATATGATAATACCTGTTTCACTGTCTATGCCTACTCATAATACCCTAATAATGTGTGTGTTTAATAATGATTTTTCTGTTTTTTTTTCTTCACATTACTGAGGTAAAATCCTTCTGAGTACCTTGTTGTGGTTTAGTTGCTAAGTCATGTCTGACTCTTTGAGACCCTAAGGACTGTAGCCCGCCAGGCTCCTCTGTCCATGGGATTTCCCAGGCAAAAACACTGGAGTGGGCTGCCATTTCCTCCCAGACTACTACCTACTGCTCATGAATTAGGAGGTTTTCCCACTCCGGATGGTGGGAATATTAACTGTTCTCAGCCCTCGGGTAGTTGCCTCATTGACTAGTACTCACCTGAAGAGTCAAGAGGAACCCTTTGCAAACCTTAAGAATGGTGTGGGGGGTGTGTGAGTGTTACATGGCTGTGTGTATGACTCTAGACTCCCACCTGTACCTCCTCAATTTGGAAGACAACTAGGATCTGCCCATTTAGCACTGCAGCCTGGAAATACTCTCCAGGCCAGAAGCCAGGTTGCTCGGGGAACTCAGCTCATTCACTCCCCTCCTGGGGATCACTGTCCTGTGCTGCCAGTGCCCAATACCTGAAGCCACTGTGGCATGTATTTCACCTACTTTTTTGATTGTGTCAGCAGAGAGGGCAAACCTGGTCCCTGCTACATCATCTTGCCATGAGCAGCACACATTTGAAAACTTGTAAAAATCTTTCATTCCTACATTTCCAGGCTCCCAAAGACGATTTTTCTTTAGAAACTCAAGTGGAGTGCCAGCAGGGTCCGGATGTCAAGGGATCAGGGTCTCAGCCTCAACCCTTCTGAGCCTCAGGTCTCATCTCCACTTCTCAAGGTCATTGTGAAGATCACATGAGATGAGATACCTTCTCTGAACTCATCTCGTAGGGAATGAGCTTAAGTGATTATTCAGTAGCATGAAATGACTGCTTAAACTCTTACCTAGGAAGGAGGTACCAATATTCTGATAATGAGTGGGGGTTTCTTTTTTTGGGCAAGATTAGAAAAATTTAAGCTAGGGAGTTCCCTAGTGGTCAGGATTCAGTGCATTCACTCCAGTGGCTCAGATTCAATCCCTGGTCAAGGAACTGAGATTTTGCAAGCCTCACAGTACAGCCATGAAAAGGTAAAAGATAATCATTCCACCTACATTTTGGTTCCTCTAGGTGGTCAGAGGTTCTCAGTATAATGGAAAAATCAAGAGTACAGGTCTGACTATAAAAGTTAAGAATACACCTGACATATACCTGCTGTGTGACCCTGAGCAGATGACTAAACCTCTCTGAGAAAAAATCTGCGTGTGTGTGTGTGTGGAACTGGTGGGATAAAGTGTTTGAAGGGTTCATTAAGGGACAGCCACATTGCCTGTCTGCAAAGGGAACTCTCATTCTTCAGCTGCTGGGAAAAGCCTTCCACTCTGACATTTCAGCTAAATATACCAGTTCATGTTCATCATGTGACCAAGGGTTCCTCTGGCTCTTCCCTCACTTTCTTTCAGTTCACAAGGCTGGTTGGATGACTGTAAAATGAGGAAAAACAGAGTCTGCACAGAACAGCCCCACCAGCTCCCTACACCTGGGGAGGAACACTGCTGATGCGCCAGCGCTGTGAGTGCTCAGACTGCCCAGTCCAGTTCCTGTGGGTGTGGGCTCCGAGCTCAGGCAAACCCAGGCAGCCCAGTGCAGTTTGCTTACATGCCTGGGGGCTGCAGACTCTGCGAGAGAGCTCTGTTTACATAGTTGGTCTCCAAGGCAACAGGAAAGTCCACAGGCAGGACATGCCTTACACCTGTAGAAAATTCCTTTGCCCCCACCCAGTGCTTCCAGGTGAAGAAGACGTTCCCATAAGAGCAGTGAACACAGTCCCAAAGCCAGATCTTTAGTAGAAAAGCCTAGCTGAAAACACAAGGCCAAAATACACAAATATTTTGGATAAACAAACCTAAAACATTGCCCTGCTGTCATCCAAGAGGCCCCTGTGTCTTCATCAGGTATAAAATAAATATATAGTGTTCTCCCAGTATTGTTTTCCCTGCTTCCTAACTGATTGCTACATCCAACCTCCCCACAGAAAGCTTAAGCAATATTTTAAAAACGAAAGGTAGATCATACTCAGTACTCTTTAGTGGATTTCCATCCTGCTAGCAATGAAATCCAAAGCTTGCACCATGGCTCAACAAAGCCAGGTATGTTGTGGCTTTGCCGGTCTCATCTCCTTCCCCGTCCCAGCCCTCTGACCTCCTGATCTTGCTCCAGTACCCCCAAGGACACTTCTGCCTCAGGGCCTTTGCACGTGTTCTTCTCTCTGCCAAGAATATTCTTTCCCCCAGAAAGCTGCACGGCTCATTCTTTCACTTTATTTAGGTGTCTGCTCAAGTGTCACCTTATTACCACCTCATATAAAACTTTCCCCCACTCTCAATAAACTATCCTTTCACTCTAGTTTTATTCTTGGGCTACGACAGTTTTCTCCATAGATTACAGCACTTCAGAGGACCTGATCTATTATATATTTCTTCATATATTTGTCCGGAGAAGGCAATGGCACCCCACTCCAGTACTCATGCCTGGAAAATCCCATGGATGGAGGAGCCTGGTAGGCTGCAGTCCGTGGGGTCGCTAAGAGTCAGACATGACTGAGCGACTTCACTTTCACTTTTCACTTTCATGCATTGGAGAAGGGAATGGCAACCCCCTCCAGTGTTCTTGCCTGGAGAATCCCAGGGACGGGGGAGCTTGGTGGGCTGCCGTCTATGGGGTTGCACAGAGTTGGACAGGACTGAAGCGACTTTGCAGCAGCAGCAGCAGATATTTGTCTTTTTTTTTGTTTGTTTCCTGTTTCTCTCTCTCCCCCAAGTATGTAACATTCAGGAAAGCAACAACTTTGTTTGAAACAAATGAGAGCTCTCAGGCCAGCCTGCCAGGCTTTACTGCCATGTTAAAATAGAGGAGGCATCAAGTAACAAGGCCTGAACCAGGCTGGTAGGTGTGACCAGAATTAAGAAGCACAAGGCACAGCAGAAAGAAAGGAAAGGAAGATCTGGCAAAACAGATTGGATGGGAGGTAAAAGGTAGAAGATCCAGAGAGACCCGACTGAGGTTTTGAGACCAGTGGTCACTCTCCACCACTCTGGTGGCCACCAGCCACAAGTGGTGAGGAAACACTTAAAATGTGGCTAGTCTGGACAGAGATGTGCTGTTGGTGTGAAATACACACTGGATTTCAAAGACTTAATGAGGAAATATGTATGTGAAATGTCTCAATGATTTTTAAAATATAGATTACATATAGAAATGATAATATTGGATATATTCAGTTAAATAAAATATAGCATTAAAATTCTCATCTGTTTCTTTTTGTTTTATAACATGATTGTTAGAAAAAAAATTTTTTAACGTTTATTTCTTTAGCTGTGCAGGGTCTCGGCTGCAGCACACAGGTTTAGTTGCCCTGCAGCACGTGGGATCTTAGTTCCCCGACCAGGGAACAATCCCAGGTTCCCAGCAGTGGAAGGTGGATTCTTAACCACTGAAACACCAGGGAAATCCAGAAAAATTTTAATTACACATGCAGCCTGCGCATATTTCTATTGGAGAGGGCTGGTCTAGAATACAAACAGTGGTACCACTTGCAGAAAGAGGAGAAGAAAGAAGAGAAAGGACTGTTCGTAGTGATAGATGGAAGGTTATAGTGAGGCTCAACTACTTGCTTTCCTAGAACTTTGAAATCAGTGAAATAAAACTGTCCTCTGGGAGTTGGAGTGAAGCTAGAAAATCACATACTTGCTTCAAAGCTGAGATGTACAGCATAACCTTCAAAAGCTAGAATGTTTTTTTGATCTAAGAGAGTAGGGCCAAAACCTGCCAAAATGTATTTATGTAGCTTAAGGGGGGAAAAAAATGCATCGGTCACAAGAGGCATTGGTTAGCAATGCTACACGGGAGAAAGGATCTTGTGAAAAGTGACATAGGTACTATCTATCAAAGCACTGTCCGGGCTATCAGTCTGACGCCAGGAAGCAGAAGACCCCAATGACTAGGATGACCATGTATCTCACTGTCCAACCCACGTCACTGTTGACAGCAAAAGGGACATCATAAATCATTGTGCTGGGATAATAAACCAGGACGATCCAAAGTAAGTCAGAGTATATAGTCACCCTATCTCAACTAATTTATTCTAATTTATTGCTCTCATTGCAGCCTTCTGATCCTACCAAATGTACATGAGGCTAAGACATACATCTGAAAAGAAATTCACATTACTAAACACCGGGATGCTTCTTCAACTGATGTGGGCATTTAGTATCAGGCGTCTTACCCTCTCCCCCAATCCCGTTATTAACAGTACATCTTACAGTCAATGATGTCTTATAACCAAAAATACAGAGTAACTTGGTTTCCTATGTGGTACGACATGAAGGAAAATAGACATTTCTCCAAAGAAGACAAACAGAGGGCCAGAAGGCATGTGAAAAGATGCTCAGTGTCACTAGTTATTAGACAAATGCAAATCAAAACTACAATGAGATATCGCTTCACACCAGTCAGAATGGCCATCACCAGAAAGTTTACAAATAACAAACGCTGGAGGGAGTGTGGAGAAAAAGGAAGCCTCCTCCATTGTTGGTGGGAATGTAAACTGGTATAGCCTCTGCAGAGAACAGTTTGGAGGTTCTTTAAAAAAACCAAAAATAGAGCTATCGTATGATCCAGCAGTCCTACTCCAGGGCATACATCTGGAGAAAAGCACACTTTGAAAAGATACATGCACCAGTGTTCATTGTACAATAGCTAAGACATGGACTCAACCCAGACGTCTACTGACAGGGACAAATGAACACAGCAGATGTGGTACATATATACAGTGGAATATTAGCCATTAAAAAGAAGGAAATAATGCTATTTGCAGCAAGATGGATGGACCTACAGATTATCATACCAAGTTAAGTAAATCAGAGAGATTATTGTATGGTATCACTTAGATGTGGAATCTTAAAAATGATACAAATGAACTTCTTCACAAAACAGAAATAGACTCACAGACTTAGAAAACTTACGGCTACCAAAGAGTAAAGGTGGGAGAAGGGGAGGGATAAATTAGGAGTTTGGGATTAACATATATACACTGCTATATTTAAAATAGATGATCAGCAAAGACCTACTGTATAGCACAGGGAACTCTAGTCAATACTCTGTAATAACCTATATGGGAAAAGTCTGAAAAATAGATATATGTATATGTATAACTTAATTATTTTGTTGTGCACTTGAAACTAACATCGTAAATTAACTATAATACCTTAACACTGTAAATCAACTATACCCTAATATAAAAAAATTTTTTTAATTTAAATTTATTAATCAGAGAGCAGGAATGCCCTCCTCAACCAGGCAATTAATTTCCACTGGAAAATAACAAGTATTATGATTTTAGAGTTGAACAATTCTTACTGAGCTTAGTTAATTTGAACTGATAACCTAAGATTGCATTCTGAGTCTAAGGCCAAAGTCTAGATCAAGGACTGGGGTGAATTTACTGGGGTCATTCAGTCCCATGGGAACCTCACCTTTACCCAGGAGACAACCTTCTGTACCACTCCTGGGGACTACCACGACTCTTCCCCGTCTGAAACTGGTAGAGGCAGTAAGGCAAGGAATCTGGTTTCAATTTGTGAGACATTAAAATGGAAGCAGTGCTGGAAAGAGAACCTGAATGAGATGCACGTGGGGCACACGTAATCAGAAGAAGAAATGATTTTGTGTCCAATAAAGCTACAGTTTGGATAAACATCAGTGCCTACATGTAATTAACAAAGAAATTGCAGGAGTGTGAACAGGTTTCTCTGTAAGTACCTGTTGGATACAAATTGGATAGACTAGTGGTGGCTTCATGTTTCCAACCTCTTAGGAACACAGCAATCACAGTGATTGATTAGCTACGTCTGATGTTGGCTCATAAGTGGGAAGGGGGTCAGCGGACAGAATTAAAGCACAATGATACTGAAAACATTATGTTATTAAAGATGTTTTCCTTCAACAAAACAAACAATAGTACAACAATATGTAAAATGACAAAAACAATCAAAATCAACTTACTTATTTTGTCCAATTGTCTCAAAATCTTTCACAACAATCTCAAGGGATGATGAAAAATCCAGCGGTATACCCCGCAAGTCAAACTCCAAAATCTGTCCACAGAAAGGTTATAGAGACAAAAAGTCTGTTAAAAGGATCTGGGAATATAATAAGATGCACCAATACTACTAATAAACACTGGTTCATCTTCACCAATGACAGTCTTTTCAAGTCCTCAATTCTACAGTGAGACAGAAGTGATCAAATTCTGAACCTGGAAGCTGCTGAGACTTGTGGGAAAGCACACCAGACTTAGCCTCAGAGGGCCTGGTAGCTACTCCTAGCTCCCTGTTTTCTAGGCTCCTTAGCTTTGAACAAGACCAAATCCATCTCATGGGCGGAGATCTAGACTTAACGCCTACCACAACTGTCGCATGAATAGAATGAAATCTGTATATGAAAAATGCTTTAAGGGTTAATTTTAAATCAATCATATTACTAGTGAACAAAGAGATGAATAAATCTAAGAAAACATTTTCTGAATTGCATCAGCCCCTTATTTTTAAGCCCCACCACAGTCAGTGCGGTAGTCAGGCAAGTCTCTCATCTTAAAGCAGTAAATTGCTTTCTAAGGGTAAATATTAAAACAAACAAACAAACAAAAAAAGAAATCCGCTTAGCACCACTGATGCCTTTAATTATGTAACAAATGAATTCAATAAAGCAGTTCCTGATTATGTTTGATATGGATGGAGGAGGCATCTCACAGGTCATATTAGAAGATGCCCACCAACCCCAATGGGTTTGGGATTGGCATTTCATTTAGGTTTGGTTTCAGTTATAAAATTTCAATTGGGAAATTTCCTTGATAAACATATATGCATTATAAGGAAAAATGTGTCAGAAACAAAATAGTGTGAGATGGATGATGCCCTGTGGAAAACAACCCCACTCATGTGACCACACTCCTCTCTGCCATTGGCCACATGGATTGAGCACAAACTTAAGTGGTATGCTACCACTAAAAAAAAAATTAAATTATTGGACTTCCCTGGTGGCTCAGATGGTAAAGAACCTGCCTGCAATGCAGGAGACCCAACTTTGATCCCTGGATCAGGAAGATTCCCTGGAGAAGGGAATGGCAACCCAATCCAGTATTCTTGCCTGGAGAATTCCAAGGATAGAGGACCTGGTGGGCTATAGTCCATGGGATTGCAAAGAGTCGGACACAACTAAATGCATACATGTATGTACTTTTTGTTTTAGTCTTGGAGCTGTGTGTGAGGTGCTAGGATCCCATAGTGCCCACAGGGATCAACCCGACAGGCCTCTGCTCTCAGGGAGCTGGTAGTCCAGCTGGCTGTATTCTGGGTTCCAGTGAAACTGCAGCAGTGGAATTTCCTCTCAACCTATATGAGACCAGCAGGGCTTTTCAGGAAGGCACCAGGAAACTTGCAGTCTTGGCCTCATCCAATGAGAATGAGTAATCTTTATCTTATAGGGATACTGAAACTAGTTAGGAGGGGAACAGGGGAAGAGGTTTGCAGTTGGTGAAGGGGAAGTCTTCATAGCCTGGTAACTTAGCAAAATAACAAAGATATTTATCACTGTACTTTTCCAGAAAGGTTTGAAACTAGCTTTTGGAAAAACAATGGGGTGGATGATAGACTTTTCAAAAATTAGTCAGCATAGGAAAATCCTACTCAATAGAAAGAATTTAAAACTTCACATATCTGTAAATATATTAAACACTGAACCATTTATAAAATAAAGTCAACAGGCAGAGGAGCTATATAAATTACATTACTTCAATACAATATTACACAAGTAATTAAAAGGTTTTCAAATGGAATGAGAAAGGTATATGCTCAGGATATAATAGTAAGAAAAAGATAGGAAACTGTACTCACTATATACTTATTTGCTGATTTTAAAACATAATAAATATATTCACTCAATAAACATTTATTGATACCTCTGAGATGTTATCAACAGTCACTTCTGGATAGTAGGGTCAAAAGTAATTTTTTAAAGCTGAAGTTTTCAAAATTTCTACATTAAGTATGTATTACTTTTATCAACATAAAAAAAATGACTTCCAGACACTCCAAGTATCATGGATTACACTCAATTAATCACATGCAGATATGGTTTTAATTACTGAGCTTCCCTTCTGGGGCTCTGGAGAGGATCTAATCCCACCCCCTGCTCTAATTTGCAGCATAACTGGAAAAGGTCACACAGCAAGTTCATGGCTGCACCGAGCTAGAACCCCAGCCTCCTCACCCTATCCAGGCTCCACTCGCCACACCACCACTGTGCAGACGTCACTGTTATGTCTCCTTGAACTGCTCTGCTGTCTTTGGGCCACAAAGGGAGATGGAGGGGGTGAGGGCCAAAGGGCAGAGATTCTCCTTCCAAATGGAAGGGTTAACCTCTGACCAAAGATGAGCAATCAGAGGTAGCTTATCCAGTGAAACAAAATTGTAAAATAACGAAGATACCTCATTCCAGACAGGGTTGAGTTCATTATCGACTTTCTTTGTTTTCTTTTTCTCATCTGCAAATAAAAAATAAGAGATAGCAATCAATTAGAAGTATCTGAAGATCCAACACTTTGGCCACCTGATGCAAAGAGCCAACTAATTGGAAAAGACCCTGATGCTGGGAAAGACTGAGGGCTGGAGAAGGGGGGCGACAGAGGATGAGATGGTTGGATGGCATCATCACCTCTAAGGACATGAGTTTGAAACAACAACAGAACCAGTGTCATTCACTCATTCATTCAAAGAACCTTCCCTGAGGGAAGGTACAATGCCTACATTTTACCTTCATCTGACTAGGGTGGGGACTACCTGAATCAGTTTGCCAAAGTGAACAGCATTTTTGGCCTAAAAAAATGTTTTCCCATCCCTAAAGAGCCAAGAGTTGGGAGACTCAAAATCACAGACGTGCCATAAGCCTCTGCTTCTCTCTCACCAAATCCTGCAAACCAAAGTCACCCAGAGCTTGTGTGTCTCCCCAGCTTGTTGTGGAAAGTCAACAAAGGTAACCTTTGACCCACAGGTATCCCATTTGATAAATGAGGATACTGAGACTCCAAGGAGTTGAGAAACGTGTCTGACCTCATATGCAGGAGTGGTGCCTAATATAAACCTGGAATTTCAGCTCTGAAGCCCATGCTGCCTTTGCAAGTGATAAGACCCCAACACAGCTTAAAGATTAAGCTAGACTTGCTCACTGACATGAATCTGAGCAATCTCCGGTAGATAGTAGAGGACAGAGGATCCTCATGCCGCAGTCCATGGGGTTGCAAAGAGTTGGACATGACTTCGCGACAGATTTTTAGACCCCTTCTCACAGACTTAATACAAGGTAATAATTAGTAGATGAATGCTTTCTAGGACCAGCAGAGAATTGGGGATTTTCCTTACTCCTGGATCATTTTTTTCCTGAAGACACAAGGTGTTCTTTCTGTGTGTCTGAGACTGGACAGTATACCTACCCAGATGAGCAAATGTTAATCCAGCTCGTGCTTAAAGTTTCCTTGGAGCAAAGTCCAAAGAGCAGGGGCTTCTATTGAATCCCTAAGTCCCCAAATACGTAACAAAATAAAAACTAATGTTTGAGTACAAAAGGTTTTCTAAGCCTTAGCTCATCTGTTTTCAGGGAGGAAAAAACCAGTTTTTCTTCCTGTGTGTCTCCTTTACTATCACACAGAACACTCACAACATTCTGACAGCAGAATGTTGCTGCATTGGGCGGGGATTGTTCCCCTACCAAGCAGTTTTCTGCGACAGCAGCTGGGTGTTCCACAATTTGACTCAGTCCTGACACTTTAGCATCAGATCCCACCGGTTAAGGGCTCAGTCCCACAAGACTGCCCCACCCCCACTTCAGTCCAGATTGTCATCTGTGCTTCTAACCAATTGGAGACAAATCTGAGGTTCCTATGACCCCATCGTTGGGTTCAATTAATTTGCTTGAGCAGCTCACAGAACTCAGGAGAACAGTTACTTACCAGCTTACTATAGGATTTGATCAATAATATAGAGGAACAGCCAGCTGAAGAGATATGCTGTGTGAGATCTGCGAGGGTCCCAAGCACAGGGGCTTCTGTTACCATGGAGTTGGGGTGCACTGCCCTACTGGTACATGGATGTGCTCACCTACCTGCAAGGTCTCTGAACCCCATACTTCTGGGATGCTTAATGGAGGCTTCATCACATAGGCTTGATCAATTATTAACTCCACTTCTAGCCCTTCTCCCCACTTGAGAGAAGTTGGGGGTGGGGCTGAACATTCCAAACTTCTAATCACGGCTTGGTCTTTCCGGTGACCAGCCCCCATCCAGGAGTCCACCCAGAGTGGCTTCATTAGAACAAAAGATGCTCCTACTGCCCTCTCTTATCCCTTAGGAATTTACAAGGGTTTTAGGAGCCCTATGTTAGAGATGGGGTCAAAGATTAGAACCAGAAATGTTCCTACTGTTCTTATCACTTAGAAAATTACAAGGGTTTTAGGAGCTCTGTGCCAGGAACAATGAGCAGCAGGTCAGGGCGATGTATATTTTTTCTATCATCTCACATGACCCAATTTCCTGAAAAATCCTACGTACAATCATTTCCATCCCCCTTTCACAGCTAAGGAAACTGAGAAGTCAAGTAAGGAATTCCAAGTTACATTGCTATTAAGCGGGTCAAGGCTAGGTTATGGACCCAGGCAGTCCCACGTCAGTGGCCATGCTTTGAACCACTCCACAGCTTCCCCTCTACTGTAGTGGAATGCAGGAGGTAGTGGCTTTTGTTCGGCTGAATGTCACATTGCTAAGGCTCCCAGCACACGGCCAGCTATGGGAATAGCCACCACATTCTTCCACGACCTCAGCATAGCAAAGCTGAGGCAGCACCCTCACGGCTAAGCATTAACTTTTCCACTTGAGTAGGCTCCCATCGCCCTGCTGGCTTCCCTTTTCAAAGTTCAGCAGGACTCTACTCATCGGCTCATGCCTGGATCTATCCTGACTATGACTATAGGCTTTCTGTGCAGAGCCCCTCACTGGATTCTGATGTCACCTAGAAGCGGTCCTCATTTCCCCTCCCACACTTCCTTATTGAGTCCACTCACTCTTCCCCTCATCTCACAGAAGCCTCTCAAGCTTTCTCTCTGGTTACAGTACCAGAAAGTGTGAGAGACAAAAAGGAGCCCTGCAAAGGCTGTTGAAATTGGAAACGGAAGAAATGGCTTCTCTCCACAACTGCAGCTGCTCCCTCTAGAGAACGATCTACAGGTGCCAGGCTGTGCATTCTACTTCGGTGTCTCTAAATGCTTACCCTAACCCTGCAAGGTAAACATTCTCAACAGGAATCAAGAAAAGCTGGTTAAGTTGTTCAAGCCACAGCTAACAAGGAAACAGAATCTGCACCTACATCTCCTAGCTTCAAACCCAGAGTGTGTGTTTGCCACCACCGATGCCGCACTGGAAGCTGTCAGAAATATTGACTAAAGAAGATGCACAGGCACGATGTGGATAGTGGGCTTGGGATCCTGGGCAGTGGCCATAGGAAAAGTCCAAGGTCAGGTTTCAGGGTGTCCTAAAAGTGTCCAAGACTGTCTGCTCCAAGACATAAAATATGACATCTGAGAGTTCTTCTGGAGACAGAGTTTATTGTTCTGATCAGATTCTCAGATGAGTTAGGGACCCGGACAAAGGTTAGGAATTTCTGCCTTTGACAAGCATGAAAGGGTTACCATTAATCTCACTGCAGCTCACCACCATGCTGGCTGGCTGCCATATCCTGGGCTTAGGCTAGGGGAGGTGGGAGAATGGAGTGGAGACCTGAGTCAGGAAGGAGTGAATTTGGACCTTGAAGTCATGGCAGGCCTTCAAGAGAGAGATGGGCAACATGAGGTCCCAGCCAACAGGAAAAGCAAGAAGGCAGCAAATAACTTATAGAAACTGAGCAGAAGCCTTAAGACTGGCAACACTCAAGGATGGTCTTGAAGCAAAATTCCAGTCTCCTCTAAGTCTCTAAGATCCCAGACAAGGAGCTAAGACAGGGGCTCCAGGGAAGCTTTAAACAGAGCCAGCATTTACTCACTTGAATTGAGTCCCAAGCCTGGTTACCAACCTGGGGATCAGTGTAGGAAGGCAAGTTGCAAGGCTGTCTTGATGCCAAGCCTGGTACTAATGACTCTCCACCCCCAGTGGGGATTGTTCCAGAGTCAGCAGCTGAACAGTGTGATAAAGGTCACTTGTTCATTCATTCTCAAACATTCATTAAGCACCTACTATATGTTAATGGAGAGCTTCCCAGGTGGCCCAGTGGTGAAGAATCTGCCAGACAATGCAGGAGACACAGGAGAGGAGGGTTCCATCCCTGGGCCAGGAAGATCCCCTGAAGGAGGAAATAGCAACCCATTTCATTTCTATTTCCATTTTCTATTCTTGCTTAGAAAATTCCATGGACAGCGGAGCCTGGCGGGCTACAGTCCATGGGGTCCCAAAGAGTGGGCCACAACTGAGCATAAGGCCTAACAAGGATGTTGCTAATAACTGAAGAAAAAGAGTATAAGATAGTTCCTGGTCTCAAACATTCCATCAATGTAGTTTATGGGTTACTGAATAGAAGAACCAAACAAATCTTCCTGCGTGTTTTCACCCAGTATAAAAAGTTCCATCGTGTTTTATTTTTATCTTGGAGTTTCCTCCCATAAGAGGGGTAATAATGGGAATGATGACCAGCCAGGTCAGGGACCTCATAGCTCAGCCCATGGAAATGGTCTACTAAGTGAGTTCTCCCATGACATTAATCAACCTCCTGATTCCTCCATCCAACAAATATTTCTGAAGTATCAGTTGCCAAGCACTGAGCAGGTCACTGTGAGAGATACAAAGATCCCCAAGACCTTGGGGTCCCGACCTTGGGGAGGTAGATATGGCTACAGGTGTCTGATACAGAAAGAAAGCTTCTTTCAGAAAGAGGGGTATAGATGAAGATACAGATTCAGAGGAAGTGGAGGTAAGTGGAGGAAGTGGAGCCTCACGCTGGGGAGCAGAGGCTGAGTAGGGGTTGGAAGGAACTGGAAATGGGGACCTGGGAAGAAAATGTCACTCCAGATGAGGGCAACAGCATGGTGGGTCAGCCATGGATGGAGAACAAGTAATGTCTGGGGACACTACACAGCCCAGTGGGCTGGAACCAGAGGATGTGTAAGGGAATCAAGGCAACCAGGCTGTGTGGGAAGGTTATGGTCACACCGTGAAGCCCTGAATGACAGGAAAAGCATCATTTGGCTGATTCAAGTCACTTAGGAAGGAGGATATTAGAAACTGACTCCATAACTTCAGGAATTCATTATCCAACAGGAAAAACTAAGATTTGCTCAACGAGTCTGCCAAGACATACTCCTGAACACATGATTCAGCTGTTTTGAGAACAGAGCAGAAGGGCAGAGTCCTAGCAGATGCCACTGGTGCGGCTATCCCTGTGGAATTTCCTGCCACACCTGGTACCTACGCATAATATTGATACTAATAGTGAGACCCTCCCTCCCAGCCAGGTCTGTATTAAATCCTTCACATACCTCACTTCATTTAACTTTAACCCTTGTATCAAGCCGAAAAAGTAGGCACTGTTAATATCCCCAATCTGCAGATGAGCAAAGCAAGCCCAGAATGTTGGGTAACTTGCCCAGGGTCAGGGAGCTAGGAAGAAATCCTCTAACTCAGGACTAGTCTGCAACTATCCTCCTACCTCTCTGGCTAATAAGGAAAGATTAAGAAGTTGGCATTAGCTCCTAGCTTTCTGGAAAAACCCAGCCCAACCCCTTCCAAGAAGGCGGCTTTGATTTTTTAATCAAGATGTGTCCACATTACATTTTATTGAAAGCCTATTTTCACACATAAACATGTCAGCCAAAAAAGAAAGTACATAAATTCCTGTCTTATCAACAACCACAGTTACACACTTATTCAATTATTCAATTCCATGTCTTTTTTTCAAAGGTCTCAGCCACAGGCACTAATCAGTAGATTAAATTACCAGAAACTCTTTCCCCTTCTTCACACTCCTACCTCCCCCGTTTCCACCTCTAATGTTATGAAGATATGTTTCTTCCTATGGTAAAGAATTAAAAACTTTCAACCTGGAATATAACAATTGATTTAAATGCAGGATACACTCTGGACTCAAAGGCATTCTTTGAGACATTTCCTGTTTTTTTTTTTTTTTTTATTAACTACAATTACTTCTCTCTCAGATCTGTGAAGGTCAACACTGCAGTAATTAACTCTCATGCCAACCTCCCAATAAGGTTTCCGAAGAACTGAACAAGCACTCTTTACCAAGCCACCACACCCTCTGGCACGGAAACTTTCCTTTGCTGTCCACCTACCAGTGTGCGGAGCCCTTACTGAAAAGGTGAGAGTAACACCATGACTCCTAGTCTGTATTGGTCCATCCAGGCCGAAAGCACCAGGGTGCCGGCTAATTTTGTATCAACTTGACTAGTCTGTGGTGCCAGTTGTTTGTTCAACTCTCGTCTAGATGCTGCTGTGAAGGTATTTTATAGATGTGATTAACAATGTATAAAATTGTTTTCAAGTAATTTCAATTGTTTTCAAGTAAAGCCGATCACTCTCTGTAAGGTGGGTGGGCCTATAGCTGATAAGCCTTAAGAGAAAAAACTGAAGTTTTCCCTCTCTTCCTGGAGAAGAACGAATTTTGCCTCAAGACTGTATCAGGCCCACTGGCCTGCCCTTGAGGTTTCAGTCTCAAGACTACAATGTCAACCCTTACCTGAATTTCCAGCCTTCAGTTGGGCTGCACCCCACAGGCCTATGAGGCCCGTGTTTCACCAGCTTCAAGACCAGGAAAGAGCCTGGAGTCAGCAACAGAGACATCATCAGTGGTTTAATGGATGGGGGAGCTCACACGTCTGAAGCCAGGTCCTGGAGCAATACCCCACTGCATGCGGCAGACAGAGGGGAGGACGCGGAGGCAGTCTTTGCTTCCAGGGCAAAGGGGAGCTTATTAGTTACAGGGGAACTGATGTCAGGTGGTCTCATTTGTTACCAGGGGAAGGAGCGTGTCCCTCACTGCCCCTTTCAAAAGAACAATCAACACCTGGGGCCTGGGGCAAGCACCTAGGAAGGTCAGTCAGATGACTGGGATACAGGTGAAGTAGGCAAGTGATGGGCAAGGGATGTGCAGAGAGCAAGAGAACAGCCATCTTGAGTGGCCTGTCCATACATCTGCCCCACAAATTTCAACCTTGCTGACTCTACAAATGCATGAGCCCTCTCCCTCCCCACTCTCTGCCTCTGCCTCTTTCTCCATTTATATATACATGTATACTATTGGTTCCCACAAAATGGGACCAACTGGTAACACTAAGTGGCCATGGAAGTAACAACATTACAATGGTAACAGATTTTACATACTTCAAAACCATACATCTCATTGATTCTAACAACCCTGCAAGGAGAAAGCAGGTATTGGTCCAGCTTTTCTGACTGGACTTTCAAATCAGGGAACTCTCCATTTCTCTGAGCTGTTATCAGGGATATAAAGCTCAACCACTAAACTCAAAGTCCCTCTTTGATGAACTAGGGAATTTAGACTAGAGGAGCTCTAAGTTTTCCACCAGGTCCAGTAGAACATGAGTTTTATGAAGTCCCCCCAAGTCCTGACTGGTTAGACTGCTGCATCTTACTGAGATAGCCGCAGGAGAAGTGGGGGTGCTATTCACAAAGCTTCCACATGTAACTCAGGTCTTTGGTGAAAGTATTAGTCACTCAGTCATGTTCGGCCAGGCTCCTCTGTCCATGAAATTCTCCAGCCAAGAATACTGGAGTGGGTAGCCATTCCCTTCTCTGAGGATCTTCCAGACCCAGAGATAGAACCCGTAGGCAGACTGTATTGTGGGGAGTCTGCATTCTGCACTGTGGGCAGACTCTTTACTGTCTGAGCCACCAGGGAAGCCCCAGCTCTTTGGTAGGCAAAGTAGACCAGCCATCCATCTAAACTTGACTTCTCATTCAGAAATACTTCTGCATCTTCTCTTGGTCCTTAATTTTGCCCCCTTTGTTTTGAGAAATATTCACATACCCAAAGGCATCCACTATTTGGCCTAAAATTTCAGATTCTCCTTGCCTCCAAGCCTTTCCACACATGGTTAGCAATTATTAAATGCTGTGAACTAGTCACTGTTCCCAGTGCTTCCCGTGACTGTCTCATTTAATCTTCACACCAACCCTAAGAGGCAAGTTCTATTATGATCATCTCTAGTTACTGAGGAAGAAACCAAGACACAGAGAGGGTAAGCCACTTCTCAGAGGCAACACAGCTAGTGAGTGGCAGAGCAAGGATTCAAACTCTAGAAGATAAAGACACAAAGCAATTTCCAAAATTGGGGGATTAAGATCAGACGGTGACTCCCTAAAGGATGGGACTGTATTTTATTAATATTACTATCCCCCCTGCCAGAGTCATCTCTCCACGATCTGAGCGAGCTGGACTTGATAAGCTCATGTAAGTCTTACGACACAAGTTGCTTTAGTGATTAAGGGAATAAATGCAAAGTGCTCAACACAGAATCCAGCACAGGGTAAGCACTGAACCACCAGGAACTATTTCTTCTCACAGCACCCAAGCAGCACTCCTTGCAGACTCCAGAGGATTTCCCAGGTGTGGAGCCCTCCCTGGAGGTCAGGGCCCCAGTGACTAAAGCAAGTGGCCTGGGCACAGCCCCGGAGGAGCAATTCTGCCACATGGCTCGGTTCCAGGCCTCTTAGGCCTGCCAGAGGCAGCTGACATGTGGGTAGTGCTCCTCCCTGGCAGTGAGCCTGACAGCTAACAGCCTCTGAAAGAACTTTCACAAGAATCAGGAGCAGGGAAAGCTTCGGAAAGGGCCAACAGGAGACTCCTCTGCCCCTCGGATCTTAGAGGGACTCAGGGGAGCACAGAGTCGGGGGCCCATCCCAGTTGAACTGGCTGAAGGAGCATCCCTGTTTCCCAACTCTGGCTGCACTACTCCTGCAGGAGATGTTGCTAAACGAGTTCGAGGAGAAAGGCGTTTTGGCCAAATGGCAACTGCAACACAAAGTGAGCCTCTTTTGTATATTTCTGAAAACGTCACTCATATCTGCTGATAAAAGGAAAGCCCAGACAGAAAAGCAGGCTGCTCCACTTTCTGCACCCAGTGCCCCAGTGGCCTCTGCAGCTGCCCTTTCAGGTACACAAACTCTTGGATCAAAGTCAAATCCTGCAGGGAGTTGTGGTGAAGCCCAGTCGAGCAGAGTCTGCTTCCTAAAGGCTGACCCTGGGGTGTGTTCCAGCCCTGCCAACCGCCCAGGCTGCAGACAGATGGAGCCCAGGTGGGCCAGGCACCCGGATCAGCTGTCTCAGTGGAGAACTGAGCCGTGTGCCTCTTCGGTGTCTTCGTTTGTGTATGGGAATCCTTTCTGTGCCGGGCACTTTAAGGTGCCTATCAAATCCTATCTAGGGCCTACATAGTCCTACCAAATCCTTCTGAGAGAGTGTTGGGCTGCACCCCACAGGCCTACCAGGCTTGTGCTTGCCCAGCTTCAAGACTGAAGAAAAAGCCCACGGTCAACGACAGAGACTGTTGATGGTTTAATAGATGGGGGAGCTTACACATCTGAAGTAAGGTCCTGGAGCGACACCCTACTACGTGCCATGCACAGTGGGTAGAGCATGGCGCAGTCTTCCCTCCTAGGGATGAGGAGGGAGGGGAGGGTACCAGTTATAGGGGAATTGACATTGGGTGGGCTCATTAGTTACCAGGGAAACCAGCAGAAAGGCATGCCCCTTTGATAAGAACAATCACCAGCTGGGTCCCTGGACAAGTAAATGGGAAGGTCAGTCAGATAAGTTTAGATAAAACAAGTACTGGTCAAGCAGGGGATGTACAGAGAGCAAGACAACAGCCATCTTGAGTGGCCTGACCATACCTCTACCCTGACATACCCTGCACAACCCTTACAATCTTGGTCTGCCCCTCTTTGGCAATATCCCTGGGGTCAGGTATGTAGAGGGCACTGCAACCAAACACCACAGATACAGACAGGTCAGCACTGGTTTTCACATTAGAGGAAAATAATCCAATCTCATGAACAGGCTCAGAGGTATGTTAATGGGGAAACATGTCATAGGCTATACATTTTATCACTTATATCCAATTTTCAGGGCTTCCCTGGTGGCTCGGTGGTAAAGACTTTGCCTACCCATGCAAGAGATGTAGGTTCAATCGCTGGGTCAGGAATATCCCCTGGAGAAGGAAATGGCAACCCACTCTAGTACTCTTGCCTGGGAAATCCCACGCACAGGAGCCTGGCAGGCTACAGTCCATGGGGTATAAGAGAGTCAGACATGACTTAGTGACCAAACAATGACAACCACCCAATTGTCACACAAACATTGTACATATGCTTTTATTGTTTTAATATTTATGTTGCTGTGCGAGGTCTTAGTTGCAGTACGTGAATTCTCAGTTCCCGCATATGACATCTAGTTCCTTGACCAAGGGTGGAACCCGGGCCCCCTGCATTAGGGGTGCAGAGTCTTAGCCACTGGACCACCAGGGAAGTCCTACCTGTGCTTTTAGCAACAAACTTAAAAAGCAAGCAGTGTAACACTTCATAGGTAGCTATACCCTGGCAATTTCACTAGATAATTTTCTTCACAACCAGAACATCAGGGCAAAGGTATGGCTAGCACAATAACGTTCATAAATACAGACCTCAATTAACAGAATTAGAATGTAACATTCACTGAGACAGAATTTTACTCTCTTTAAAATTACCCTCATCTCCACCAAACATAATCTAATCAAGACTAATTTGTTTGCAAAACAAGTCTGGTCAATTGACCACAGCAGCTCCTCCAAACTGGCTGCAGTGTAACTCCTCAGAAGGAGTGTCAGACTGAATTCCCAAAAGGCCTCTCAGGGCCACGAAAGCCACGCCAAAGACCTGCTATCAGGCTCCATCTCAGGGGAGTTCTCTGTTCTAGAGGTCCCCAAGATATTGAGATTCCTGCACATGACCGGAGAGTCTTTGCCATTCACCTGCTAAGGCTGCTCAGAACCCAAGAGTCTCCAATTTCTGGCAGAACCAGGCAGAGAGAAAAGAAAAATGATTCAATTCTACCCACAGGTGTAGTTTACAAAATTGTTGTAAGTCATAACTAACTTAAAGGGAAGGGCTTCCCTCTACCTGGAGAACACAGATCAAAACCAGTAACATTCCAGACAAAACCCATACACATTATAACCATATTCACCAGTTCACTCCATAACCAATCCTTTTGTTAACTTCTATGAAGCCATCAGGTTTTCTATTAGAATCCTTTAATTTTTTACACAGTTCAGCAGTATGATCTGAAATTTATTAGAGGCCTACACCTGTCAAAACATCCTTCCTATGAATCTTCTTGAAGACAAAGCACTTTTGCAAAAGCATCAAGTAAAACAATGCTGCTGCTGCTGCTACTGCTAAGCTGCTTCAGTCGTGTCCGACTCTGTGTGACCCCATAGACGGCAGCCCACCAGGCTCCCCCGTCCCTGGGATTCTCCAGGCAAGAACACTGGAGTGGGTTGCCATTTCCTTCTCCAATGCATGAAAGTGAAAAGTGAATGTGAAGTCGCTCAGTCGTGTCCGACTCTGTGCGACCCCATAGATGGCAGCCCACCAGGCTCCACCGTCCCTGGGATTCTTCAGGCAAGAACACTGGAGTGGGTTGCCATTTCCTTCTCCAATGCGTGAAAGTGAAGTCGCTTAGTCGTGTCCGACTCTTAGCGACCCATGGACTGCAGCCCACCAGGCTCCTCCGTCCATGGGCTTTTCCAGGCAAGAGTACTGGAGTGGGGTGCCATTGCCTTCTCTGAGTAATACAATAACTATTCATAAATGACAAAAAAGTAAAAAGGCACAGTTAAACACCTGATCACAATGTAATTGATAAGGAAACAGTTACAAGAGTTAAGATTGATTATAATCTTAACCCTTGAAAACCTCAGTCTCTGGCAAAATCCAAGAAGTAATTGTGCATTTCCTGATTGAAAAACTTAATGCTTCGGTCCCCCTCTTGTAAGCAGGCAAAGGTAGATAAACTTAGACCTGCCCGGCAATTAATGTTCCAATATTTTATCCTATTTGAAATGACCCATGAACACTCATCTTTCAACTTTAGTTTCAAGCCTAAAATCTTCAAGTCACTAAAATCTGGAGAGACTATTTCAGATAGACATTCCCAAAGTATAATTATTTCTATAGAATTTACCTAAAAGTTATTTTTACTCCTTTACTCTTAAAGACCACATAAGATTAAAGTTCCAGAGAGGCCAGATAGATAATTGACATATAAAAGGCACATGAAGAATACCAATTCCTTCTAGAAAGCTGACTTAACCAATTACCAAAGCCTCCCTTTAATACAACAGCAGTCATTAGAGGCCATTTTTCTATAGATCTCTTGGCAGCCCCCATTCACCAAGGACAGCCCACTGCGTCCCCTCATACTAGCGGATAGCCGCCTCAGAATTTCCCCATCACTTCTGGGATGACCCCCTCAACTTTTGGGCCCCACACGCTCGTGGATGACGCCCACAACTTTCCATTCCCTGTCCTGTATTTCCCAACATCTCGGCACTCATGGGAGTTTCCTCAGTCTCCTGGCTGCTGTGCCAATTGTTGGGCCGAACCCTGCAAGCCCACAAAGCCTGTTGCTTGCCCAGCTTCAAGACTGAAGAAACAGCCAGAGTCAATAACAGAGACATCAGTGGTTTAATGAACCAGGGAGCGTTCACGTTTGAAGTAAGGTCCTGGAGCAACACCCCACTGTGTGTGCAGCAGACAACAGGCAGAATATGGCAGCAGCCTTGACTCCCAGGGCTGGAACTGAGGCCAGGTGGGCTCATTAGTTACCAGGGAAACCGCAGAGGGGAAGGCCCCTCACAGCCCCTTTGATAAGAACAATCACCAGCTGGGACCTAGGGCAAGTAGTAGGATGGTCAGTTGTGTGCATAGGGTACAGGCGAAGCAGGAACTGGTTGGGCAGGGGATGTACAGAGAGCAAGAGAACAGCCATCTTGAGTGGCCTGACAATACACTCACCCTTACATACCCTGCACAACCCTTACAATCTTTGTCTGCCCCTCTTCAGCGATATCTCTGGGGTCAGGTATGTAGATGGCACTGCAACCAGATACCACAGATACGATACAGACAGCCACTGTGGTTTTCACTAAAGATGGCTGTTGTCTTGCTCTCTGACCATCCCCTGCTTCACCTATATCTTACTCACCTGACTGACCTTCCTAGGTACTTGCCCCAGGCTCCAGCTAGCCATTGTCCTTATCAAAGGGGCAATGAGAGACACGGCCTCCTAGGTTTCCCTGGTAACTAGTGAGCCCACCTGACATCAATTCCTCTATAACTGGTAAGTTCCCCTCCCTCTCTCATCACCTGGAGCAAAGACTGCCAACACATCCTTCCAGGCACCCGCTGCATCAAGGTGGTGAGTGTTACTCCAGGACCTGGCTTCAGACTCCATTAAACTCCATGTCAACTCCCCTCTCCATTAAACCACTCATGTCTCTGTTGCTGACTCTGGGGTCTGTCTTCACCCTTGAAGCTGGGCAAGGCCTGTGGGTGTGGTCAACAGGGAGGTACTAATATCTCCATTTTGCAAATGAGACTGAGGTTCAGGGATGCTAACTGACTTGCTCAGGATCACACAACTACTAAGTGGGAGAGCTCAGCTTCAGCCCCAAGCCTGCCTCGTTTCCAAACCTGTGCTCTTCATCACCACCTCAGGCTGAGGGTGCCGGTGACCTGCCACATTTTCACCACTTACCAGCTGCATGACCTTGGGCACTGACTCCAACTCTCTATACCTAGATTTCCTCATTCATAAATATTGGGACCTAATGCCCAGAAGAAATGGGTACCAAATCTGGGGGCTCATAATATGCCAGGGATTCTTCAAAGGGCTCTGTATGTCACCTGTTGCTATTATTATCCTTATTTATGCCCACTGGCACAATACAATTAAGGAGCTTCTCCAGCCTCACCTACTAGTAAGAAATCCAGAATCTCCATGCAGGTGTTCTGGCTCCTAAGACTCTTAAACTCTCATACCTCTGCCTGGCATGTTTCTGAGACATAATTTGCTAGTCAGTTAAGCCTGGTGCTCTGCAGATTCACTTCGGACCCTGCTTGAGGAGATAGGCATTCCAAGAGTTTCAGAGGGCTTCCCTGGTGGCTCAGTGGTAAAGAATCCACCTGCCAATGCAGGAGATGTAAGAGACGTGGGTTTGATCCCTGGGTCGGAAAGATTTCCTGGAGAAGGAAATGACAACCCACTCCAGTATTCTTGACTAGACAATTCCATGGACAGAGGAGCCTGGTGAGCTATAGTCCAGTTCAGTTCAGTTGCTCAGTCATGTCTGACTCTGTGACCCCCAAGGACCGCAGCACGCCAGGCCTCCCTGTCCATCACCAACTCCAGGAGTTTACCCAAGAGCTACAGTCCATGGGGTGGCAAAGTGTCTGACAGGACTTAGTGACTAAAACAAAGATTTAAAGCAGTTTCAAAAGGGCTCCTCAAGGCCTCAGTGTCCTGCAGAGGTGCATGTAAAAGGGTTGCAGCACTGAGGATCAAAGGAGAGAGAATGAAAGTATTAGGACACAGGGAACACGCCTCTGTGTAGGATTAGAGTCAGAATCATAAACATGGATCCATGCCCTCTGGGCGTCTGACTCCAAGAAACTGTTATCAAGAGAAAATAGTCACAGAAAAGAATTTTGAAAATAAGCACAAAGCTCTGAATCAAAATCTTGCTAACTCCATCCTTACCCTCCTGGGCAATAATTTTAGCTGAATTATGATGCTCAGCCTCAGGTCTCGGTGTTCCATAATTAATCATGTCTTTAAATGAGACTTGTGCCATTGCCAGCAGTATTGATCCACTGCACCCAGCCCTCCTCTCCATGTTGAGAATGGCTGTGGTCCCTGGGCTCTTGAGCCAGCAAGGCTGATCAGCTGCTGCAGGTATGAGGGAGACCTGGGAATCGGGGGTGTCTGTGCGTGGCTGCTTGGTAGTGGGAGGGCCTGGAGGGTAGAAACGCAAGAGAGATGCCAAGCACAAAGAAAGCCAGACACCCACAATGCACTGGGAAGGCGCCTGGGCAAAAGAGTCTTGGTCTGGGCTTCTGGTCCTTGCCTTTTCCTGGTCACCCTGTTTTGGCCACTCTTGTCCTCTCTGAGACTCAAGGTCCTCATCTGTGAAAGGGGTATAAACAATCACGTCCTGGACACCTGCTATAGTTATGAAGAACAAACACGAGTAAGCCCAAGAAACGGCTCTACACTGTAAGTGCCCTAGGAGGAGGCTCCTTCCTCAGGCCATGTCACATCTGGAGGCCATCTTAATGTGTCCAGCACACTGGGACAAACTGGAGGTCATCTGGGGCCTGGAACAAGGCCTCTGAAGTCTGAAGTGTCTGGCTCCAAGGAACCACTGCCCCAGGCCCTATCGCTGGTCTGATTGGATGCCCTCAGGGCTGAATTTGCCCAAGGAAACAGAATCTGGATTGTCAGGTTTAGGGATCTAAGTTACCCCAGAGTAGGTCAAATGCACTAGTTACCCCAGGGTAGGTCAAATGCAGGTGTGACCAAAAGCCAGTGTCACCACAGAAGAGTGAATGTTACAGCCTCAGGGTGGGCCCCGTAAGCCAGCCCCACCTCAAACCTAGTCTGGGGTCTCGAACAAGGCAACTTATTCTCCCCAACACTTGGCCTCTTCAGCTATAAAATGAGGGATTTCAATTTTTTTTTTTTTTTTTGGTGTGAAATAAATGCATCTATGTGAAGCTTTAGTGCAATGTTTCATAGCTGGTCATCAATATAATCTGAAAAAATAATGCTTCCTTTCCAAGAGATTAAACTTCTTTAACTCTGAATTCACTGAACTCTTCCTGGACCTACAGCTAGACTATAAGCTGCATGCATGCAGCGGTCAAGTCTGGCTTGTTTCCCATCCGACTTGCAGTGCTGAGACCACAGCCTGGCCAAGTACACTCTTGACCAAGATCTGCTGAATGAGTTTATGCTTAAGAGGAGCAGTGGGAAGAAACAGAAGGAAAAAAGAGGGTGGAGAGAGACAGGGACTGCCCAGGCAGTGAATTCCAACAACGAGGAGAGGTAACCACAAGGAACACTTTTTTCTTTTTTTTAAATAATGAAAGAGAGATAAGGGAAGGGATTAAAATAAAAAACAAAATGTAAGTTATCCTATTGCAATGATAAGATGATGAAAATAAAAATCCAGAAAACTAAGGTAATGAGAAGTGGAAACTCACCCTGCCGTTTAGGATCTTACTATTTTATATAAGATAAGAGTTGTGATCTCCACTAATAAAATGGCTCCCACTTGACTCTCAGAGGAACTGATTCACTGAGAAGTTATGTTAGCTCTGAGCTTCTGAATCACAGCACAGTCCTAAAGACTTATGTACCCTGTGGAAACTCACCACAGGCGAGCCGGGTTTTGTTTTTTCTTTTTTTTTTTAAGTTCTTTTGTTCTTGGTACAGTCTTCCTCTCTTAGACTGAGTTCAGATGACCTGGCAGACAAAACAACTCAATTTGTTCAGAGGAGGGAGGAAGGATCATAATCTGACTTGGATATTTAAGGCACACATTGTGTTTTTTCTGTGTAATTACAGTGACCTCCAAGAAGACACACTGGAGGCTTTGGAATCAGAGTTCAGGGTTGAATTCTAACCTGTCTCTGCCTCAGTTTCCTCATGAGTAAAATGAAGATCATAATAATACCTTGTTGCTGTTGTTGTTCAGTCGCTAAGTCACGTCTGACCCTTTGTGACTCCATGGACTGCAGCACACCAGGCTTCCCTGTTCTGGGCTATTTCCCAGAGTTTGCTCAAACTCATGTTCATTGAGTCAGTGATGCCATCCAGCCATCTCATCCTCAGTTGCCCCCTTCTCTTCCTGCCTTCAATCTTTCCCAGCATCAGGGTCTTTTCCAATGAATCGCCTCTTTGGATTGGGTGGCCAAAGCACTGGAGCTTCAGCTTCAGCATCAGTCCTTCCAATGAATATTCAGGGTTGATTTCCTTTAGGATTGGCTGATCTCCTTGCAGTCCAAGGGACTCTCAAGAGTCCTCTCCAGCACCACAGTCCAAAAGCATCAGTTCTTCAGTGTTTAGCCTTCTTCATGGTCCAACTCTCACATCCATACATGACTACTGGGAAAAAACCATAGCTTTGACTATACAGACCTTTGTCGGCAAAGTGATGTTTCTGCTTTTTATGGCAACCCACTCCAGTACTCTTGCCTAGAAAATCCCATGGACAGAGGAGCCTGGTAGGTTACAGTCCATGGGGTTGCAAAGAGTTGGACATGACTGAGCGACTTCACAGGTTATCATAGCTTTCCTTCCAAGTAGTAAGCGTCTTTTAATTTCATGGCTGCAGTCACCACACACAGTGACCTTGGGGCCCAAGAAAATAAAATCTGTCACTGCTTCCACTTTTTCCCCTTCTATTTGCCATGAAGTCATGGGACCAGATGCCATAATCTTAGTTTTTGAATGTTGAGTTTTAAGCCAGCTTTTTCATTTGTATCTTTCACCCTCATCAAGAAGCTTTTTAATTCCTCTTCATTTCCTGCCACTAAAATGGTAATATCTGCATGTCTGAAGCTGTTGACATTTCTCCCAGCAATCTTGACTCCAGCTTGTGATTCATCCAACCTGGCGTTTCACAAGATGTACTCTACATATAAGTTAAATAAACAGGGTTACAATATACATCCTTGTACTCCATTCCCAGTTTTGAACCAGTCAGTTTTTCTATGTTTGGTTCTAACTGTTGCTTCTTGACCTGCATACAGGTTTCTCAGGAGACAGGTAAGATGGTCTGGTATGCCCACTCTTTAAGAATCTTCCACAGTTTGTTGTGATTCACACAGTCAAAGACTTTAGCGCAGTCAATGAAGCAGAAGTAGATGTTTTTCTGGAATTCCCTTGCTTTTTCTATGATCCAACAGACATTGGCAATTTGATCTCTGGGTCCTCTGCCTTTTCTAAATCCAGCTTGTACATCTGGAAGTTCTTGGTTCACATACTGTTGAAGCCAAGCTTGAAGGATTTTGAGCATTATCTTGCTAGAATGTGATATGAGGACAATTGTGTGGTAGTTTGAACATTGTTTGGCATTGCTCTTCTTTGGGACTGGAATGATAACTGACCTTTTCCAGTCTGTAGCCACTGCTGAGTTTTCCATATTTGCTGGCATATTGAGTGCAGCACTTTCATAGCATCATCTTTTAGAATTTGAAATAGCTCATCACCTCCACTAGCTTTGTTCATACTATTGCTTCCCAAGGCCCACTTGACTTCACACTCCAGGATGTCTGGTTCTATGTGATGCTTCCTGAAAACGATGTGAAGATGAAATGGATAATACGTACAGGTCTGAGCACAGAGTGAGAATTTAGTAAATGGTGGTGGTGGAGTAATTGGTTGTTACTCACCATGCCGACATCTCCAGAAGGCCTAAGCAGCAACCAACACTTAAAGCACTTCCTACATGCTTTCTCTTTTGTAATTACTTTCCGAGTTTTGGACTGTTATCCTCTCCATTTTACAGATGAGACAACTGAGGTAAGAGATGCTGGGAACAGTGAGTGGGAGGACATGGTGAACTCTTAGCCACAGAGGCTGTTCTGTTCTCTGTGTTGTCCAACACAGCTGCCAACAACCTCATGTATCCATGAATATTTGAATGAAATAATATTAGCAATTCAGTTCATCAAGTCACACTGACCACATTTCAGTGATCACTACCCACACGTGTCTCATGGCTCTGTTAGAGACAGCAGATCTTGGACATCACCACTATCATAGAAGGGACTATAAGACAGCAGTGCTCTAGACAATCAAGCACACAGTAGGCACACAAAGACATGTCTGCCAAATGAAGTAAAAAACACTTAGTAAAATGATCTATTTTATTCTCACCATAATGACTAGCTGTTCTGACAAAATACGAACCCAACTAGAGCTCTCTTCTAGGTTGTAGCTTCACCTTCTAAATGGAGAACAGGCAATTCTCTGGCAGTCCAGTGGTTAAGACTCAGAGCTTTCACTGCCAAGGGCCTAGGTTCAATCCCTGGTTGGGGAACTCAGATCCTATAAGCAGCACAGCCAGAAATAAACAAATTAATTAAATAAAAGGAGAGCAAACAGGTTCTGCCTCAACTGTCTTCATTCAATTTGAAAACATTTATTTAGTCCTTAAACTAGCCTACTAATTTTTCACTTTGCAATGTGCAAAGGAAACAAAACTTCGGGAGGCAAGATGGCATTAAACATCTATTTTTAGTCCAGGTACCTTAAATACTCATTTGACTTTTATAACCTTCAGGGGTAGGTCTTACAACCACTTCACAGCTAGGAAAACTGAGATTCAGAGAGGTTTCTTGCCATTGATTAGACCAAAGCCCTAATATCAAGGTCAGAGGTAGGCTAGGACTCCCCCACCTTCCAGTTTCCTTTGAGATGCGGCTTAATGGATCCCAAATAGCATGTGGAAACTCTGAAGGACTACACACTCAGGATCAGTTTTGTAGTTTGTGGGCACAGGGATCTGGTATCATTTGGTCCCATCTGGTTCCCCTGGCCTGTGAGATCCTAAACTGAATGACTGAAGGGAGGAGCCAGAATCATTCATTCAACACCACTAATTGGTCATCTACTATCTGCCAGGCACTGAGCAAGGTGTTGAAGAAGGAGACATGGCCCCTGTGCTCAAGAAGCTTCTAGTCTCTGGAGGAAGCAGACAGAAATCAAATAAGCCAGTAAATACACAGCTGCATATTCCACTAAGTGCCACGAAGGAGTGTAGAAGGTTAGGGGAGAGGATGACAGGGCACTTGATCTGGGGCTACTCTGATCTCCTAGGATGTTCTGGGGGCAGAAGCAAGGGGCCCTCTGGTTCCAGCCTTGCCCTGGGGAGTCCAGGCCAACTGGGAGACCTGGCACTGCAGGGAACCAAGGCTATTTTCTACTTGCCTTCTGCTCTGCTATGGCTGCCAGCACAACCTTAGCTACACAGACCTCACAAGACCAGGGCCCCACTGGTCAAGAGGCCACCAGGCCCTTGAGCTGCTGCTGGGCCCTGACAGGCAGGCTTCTGGTCACAGGAGGGCTGCCTCATGGCTGGCCACTAAGGCTGCAGAAACACTATGAATTAATGAGGCAAGTATGAGCTGACAATCCAAGGCAACAGAGAGTTGCTAAGAATCTACTGTTCACACCCATTAGGATGACTATTATTCCCAAAAAAACAAACCACAGAAACAGACAAACAAACAAAAAAACACAGAAAATACAAAATGGTGGTAAAAATGTGGAGAAGATGGAACCCTTTTAGCACTGTTTGTGGGGATGTAAAATAGTACAGCCACGATAGAAATCAGTATGGTGGCCACCTTGAGCAAATCTGAGTTCCCTGCAATTACATAACTGCTGACACTCCCAGGTGGCTCAGTGGTAAAGAGTCCGCCTGCCAATGCAAAAGACACAGGAGACCCGGGTTCAATCCCTGAGTTGGGAAGATCCCCTGGATAAGGAAATGGCAACCCAGGCCAGTATTCTTGCATGGGCAACCCATGGACAGAGGAGCCTGGCGGGCTGCAATCCGTAGGGTCTCAAAAGACAAGACTTAGTGATTGAGCACACACACAGACAGGACACCTTACCCCTTAGATGGTGGAACAACTGAGTCCTGAGAGAAGGACCTTCTATGAGACCACAGTTCAGTTTGGTTGAGGAAATACTCCTCATTGGACTTCTGGGAGAATGACAAAATGTGTCTTTGCTATCACTTTCCATTTCTGTGCTTTTCTTCTACCTCTCTGGACCTCCCTCTCCAGTCTCAGGCAGGTAAAGCCCTCAGGTCGCCTCTGGCAGGGCTGCCCCACCTAGCCCTGCAGGCCTGCACAGGCTGAGCACTCCCTAACCCTAATCCTATTTCACAGAAGAGAGTGAGAGAGCATGGTCCAGCTAGCCTGCCCAGTGCAGTTTTCTTATTAATTTAATTCAGTTGGGCTGCTTCCTTAGTACTGTTCACATTAGTTTCTTCCTTCTCATTCTAGCCATGAAATGAGCTCCCTCTGTCTTAGAAAGCACTTGTCTCAACTAGTACACCCCTCACTTAGTCTTGTTGTTGTTCAGTCACTTAGTCATATGCAACTCTTTGCGATCCCATGGACTGCGGCATGCCAGGTTTCCCTGTCCCTCACCATCTCCCAGAGTTTGCTGAAGCTCATGTCCATTGAGTCAGTGATGCCATCCAACCATTTCATCCCCTGTACCCCCGACTTCTCCTCCTTCCCTGAATCTTTCTTATACCTGACTAGAACTAAAACATCCACAATGCTACCTAATGGCTCCCAACTGGTTTATGAGTAAAACATAACCCTAATCACACCAATTACTCCTTGATCAACCTCACCCCACAGGACAGGGGCTCCCTGGCCCTTTCTGATATTTTTCCAAACCTGGAATGTCTTTCTTTTCATTATTTCTGTCATCCTTTAAGACCACTCAAGGACACCGTCTCCATGAAGATTTCCTCTCTTTCATCTGCTCTTGCATGCCTATTCTGGTTTGTAACTCATTCTTGTGTTCCAACCAGCTGGTTCCCTAGACACAGAAGACAAACCACGTGATATGTATTTTTCTAGACTTAATTTCTGTTATACTGTCTGGCACATTTTAGGGCTCCATAAAAGTAAATGTTATCAAATAGGGAAGGAAGTTTAGGAATTCCCATGTGCAATTTTATATATGTATTCATTTAACCCTCAAACATCCCCGCAAGGTAGGAGATATAATAACTCCTAGTTGAACTATAATAACTCTGCAGCTGAAGGTTTTAATTCATTAGCTCATGAGCACTTAGAAAGTA
The DNA here is from genome assembly GCF_055505025.1 of Bos grunniens. Classification (NCBI taxonomy): domain Eukaryota; kingdom Metazoa; phylum Chordata; class Mammalia; order Artiodactyla; family Bovidae; genus Bos; species Bos grunniens. The sequence goes on from NC_141190.1 coordinate 15,146,723, forward strand.
AGAGGTGAAAATTGGAATGCTCATTCCTAAGCCTCCCTGGCTCCAAAGCCCAGGGTTTTTGCATCCTCATGTCCAATAAGCTTTTACCCTAATGCTCAAGGCCAAGTTTGCTGATAAAGCTTAAATGTCTAAGCAGCTGTTTCTAAGAGAAAACTGCTCAGAGTCTCTCAAAGCACACCCCCTACTCAACAGAACAGCTGTTCAAAAGGACTTACAAAGTAAAGTAATCACTGCCAAATTATGGCAAACACATTCTGTCTTACAGACCACTGAACGTTTCATGCACAAATTTTCAACATAAAACTGGCAGCTTCACAGTTTTATGTTGGATCCTTTCCCAGTCAGGATCAAGGAAGCAAAAAGTAGTATGATACTGATTTGCCCTTGGGTAGCAGGTGCTAGGGACTCGGTGTTCAGAAATGTATGAAGTGGCCTTTGCCAAGCCTAATCCACAAAGCATCTGAGAGAATAATAAATGTAATTCTTCCTGAAAGAAGAGAGAATGGTGGACTTCTGACCATTTCAAGACCAAGAATTAATGACTTTATTGTCTTACATCTCCTGCCAGGGCATTGTTTCCAGGGTCAATCTTTAAAACATATATTCAACATCTGTGATATGATAGAGTGGCAGAGGACATAAAAACTCCATGACTTCTTTTTTTTTTTAATCATTTATTTATTTATTTTTGACATTGCTGGGTCTTTGTTGCTGCTCTGGCTTTTCTCTGGTTGTGATGAGTGGGTGTTACTCTCTGGTTACAGTGCATGGGCTTCTCATTGCGGTGGCTTCTCTTGTTGCAGAGCGCAGGCTCTAGGGTGCCCAAGCTCAGTAGTTGTGGCTCCTGGGCCCTGGAGCACAGGCTCAGTAGTTGCGATGCACGGGCTTAATTGCGCCTCAGCATGTGGAATCTTCCCAGACCAGGGATCAAACCCATGTCTTGTGCATTGGCAGGTGGATTCTCTACCACTGAGCCACCAGGGCATCCCCCACCTCCTGCGTCATGCCTCCGTGGCAGAGCCAGATCCCATGGGGATGGAGAGACCCACTAGCAAACCCCAACCAATCAAAGACCAGCACCCCTGGACATACCTTAAGGGCATACACTTAAGATTTGTTGTGCAGGAGGAAAACAAGTCACACTGATTTGTTTTTCAAAGGTAATTGTGGCTTTGTAAATAACTGAGAGTCTATAAAATACGCCTTTGGAAAGTGTACCTTTCAGAGTTTCCATGCCTTGATAAGGTGGGGCCACTTTCCACAGATAGTGAGTCTCCAAACCCTGTTCTCCCAGAACTGATGGGGATGATTCAGTACCTTGAACACTTTTGCTTTCCAGAGTGTTTTGTAAAAACGATGCAGTAGTTCTATCAGAGTACCAGTGTGGCATGGTTGTCAGTTTGTGCCAGTGGGAATCTTTGACTAGCCCTACGGTATGGGCTTCCCTGGTAGCTCAACTGGTATAGAATCTGCCTGCAATGCACGAGACCCTGGATTGATTCCTGGGTCGGGAAGATCCCCTGGGGAAGGGATAGGCTACCCATTCCAGTATTCTTGGGCTTCCCTGGTGGCTCAGATGGTAAAGAATCCACCCACAATGCGGGAGACCTAGGTTCAATCCCTGGGTTGGGAAGATCCCCTAGAGGAGGGCATGAGGCAACCCACTCCAGTATTTGCCTGGAGAATCCTCATGGACAGAGGAGCCTGGTGGGTTACAGTCTATGGGGTCTCAAAGAATTGGACATGACTAAGTGACTAAGCATGCACAGCACGGTATGGTCTGGGTAAACCAGGTCACCATGTAGGCCACTCACTAGGTACCTTCACAGATGATAGTGAATGAGACCCACTGGATCTTTCTCCCATCATACTTCACCATTCTTAATTGGAATTTCGTAGCTTTTCCCTTTACTTTAAATATCACTTTTCTAACTCAACTATTTTTTTCAAATTTTCAAGTAGCTAAGTAGTTTTTGCTAAAAATAGTCAGAGAATTCTCTATTGCATAAATCACAACCTTTGGGGAATTTCACAAATCTACTTCCTTTCAGATAAGCCACCAGAGGCCCATTTCTCAAGAGGAAAAAGGGATTCTCAGAGAGGTTAAGTGGTTTCCTCAAGACTACAAAGTTGATAAGCTCAATGCAGGGGATACCCTAGAAATACCAGGATTTCAGTCTCAAAACATGTCCAGATGAAATAACAAATATCTGGAAAAATAAGCAATAACATGAAAATTCTTTAGTGACATCTGGACTAAGCAGTAGCCGTTCCACAAAGACCTCAAAGAACTACACAAGACCAGAAGTGAGAAAATTCTGGCTAATGGAATGGGCTTGATAAGGACAAATGAGACAACTGTTAGTAGTTGCTACAACTATGCTCTTTCGGAGTCAAATGTTGAATATGGACACAATGTTGCCACATTGTAAAAGTACAATACAAAAGTGTGCAAGAAAATTTCCTTTCAACCAAACTTTTCAAGAGATTTGACACAGAGGCAGGAGACTAGCCAAATGGAAGTCATCAGCAATAGTCAGCAAGACTGCCTTTAAAAGAAAAGAAATGCACACATATACATACACAGACACACACACACATACAAACACCAGGGAATCTGTCTTTCAGAAATGTTCACTTTTACAAGGAGATCCACTGTAAGGATGTCCATTGCAGCCTCCTTGCTAACAGGGAGTAGCTACTTACAACTTTTAGCAAAAAATTACAACTTTTTAGCAAACTTACTCAGAGAAGGCAATGGCACCCCACTCCAGAACTCTTGCCTGGAAAATCCCAAGGATGGAGGAGCCTGATAGGCTGCAGTCCATGGGGTCAGGAAGAGTTGGACACGACTGAGCAACTTCACTTTCACTTTTCACTTTCATGCATTGGAGAAGGAAATGGCAACCCACTCCAATGTTCTTGCCTGGAGAATCTCAGGGACAGGGTAGCCTGGTGGGCTGCTGTCTATGGGGTCGCACAGAATCGGACACAACTGAAGCGACTTAGCAGCAGCATTGCAGCAAACTTACAACTCTTCAGCAAAAAATCAGAAAGGATTCAAATCAAACTATTTAGAGTAGTTACCCCTAGGTAGCAAGACTGGAGAGAAAGGAGGGACATGGTGAGAATTGTCACTTTTTAGTTTTATAATCTCCTTTGGATTGTTAGTCGGTTTTGTTTCTACATGCATATATTTTTTAATTAAAAATCTTTAATACTAAATGAACTTTTTTGATATGTGATGTTTGGGGGAATCATAAAGTCTTAGCCTTGGAAGAGGCCTCAGAAGTCTGTCTAATCTAATCTCAACTAGATTAGTCTCACAGCCTGGCTGTCTGTATGAGACTCAAGGGAGAATGGCCAGCACAGACTGACAAGCACTCTGCTCTTACGATTCAGAGTTGGTTTGCAGAACCCAGCACACCCTAAGAATGTGAAAACTCTCTCCTTTTGCACTGCTAAATATCCATGACATCCACACCATAGGGACTTCAGTAATCCTCAGATCCTGCTGGTTCATACAAGGTCTTGAGTTCAGCCTCAGAAGGGGAATGAACATGAGAGATTGAGGTCAACTAAGTCAGTTGGCTGTCAGTACAGCACGTTCTCAACTAAAGTCTACAGGGGGGCTCAGTGTCAACACAGCCATCACCATTAACACTCCCATCACTTAGCCATTCTTCCTACAATCCTACAGCTTGAAAAGAGAAGTGCTGATTACTGCCCGATCTTGCTGTTTTATGTACTCAAGAGGCAAAACTGTTTACAGTTAGTAAACTCAGGGGCTTTCTTTGGTGCTGTCTTGAACCTCTGTTAGGGCTTTTCACATCTTACTCTCCTCATTTCTCACTCACGCCACCCCATGAAGGACATCTGGCTTTGCTCCATTCCAATGGATGGATTTATGGTGATATCAGTATCCTCAATTCCGTCAGAACGTAATGTTACTTAATCTTACCCAGTGCTCAAAATTGGAAGGCATGCCTGGAAAGGGTTTGCTATCACCAATATTTTAGACTATTGAAATAGACTGAAAGCAAGAAAAATGCCATAGTCATTATTATATCTGCTTTAGTGCCTAACACAATGCCTTTCATACCCTGCTGAGAGCAGTTATTCAATACATGGAACTGTAAAATTATAGAGCCCTAAAACTGAAAGAAATCTCAAGGAGATCAGTTCCCATGATTCCACAACTGAGAAATCTGAGACCTTGGTGGTGAAATCCGCATCATCGGCTGTTCTATGAACATTAGCCAGAGTCCAGATACTCCTACTCTGGAGCTGAGTTGTTTCTTCCATTAGATTGCTTGTCAGGTGAATAAATAAATGACTTTACCATTCGACTTATACAACCAAAGGAGACTAGAAAAGAGACTGAAGCTAAATGACCTAGTAAATGTAATAATTTAGATAACCTATATTGGCCCACATGAACTGAAGTTTTCCACTTTCAGTTGAGTGTTTATGTTCACAGCCTTAGGCAGATGTAATTTTAGTCATGTAAAATTTTTGACCCATACATACTCACTCCAGACAAATAAGTCAGATTTCAATATAGTGTTACATTGTAGTTCCTTTACGATCTGTACGACTTGCCCCATGACATTACCAGATTGAACCCAACATATTTTTACATGTCTTTACATGTCAATGGCGAAGGAAACAAACTTTTCATCTTAGGTCCCAATTATGTAACTGCTTCAGGAAAATTTTTTTACAAAGCCACAGTGAGATATCTGTCAGAATGGCTGCTATCCAAAAGGCGAGAAATAAAATGTGTTGGTGAAAATGTGGAAAAAGGGAACCTTCATACATTCTTGGTGGGGATGTGAACTAGTCCAGTCACTATGAAAAAGACTATAGAGATTCCTCAAAAAATTAAGAGTAGAACTGCAACATAATTCAGCTATCCCACTTCTGGCATTTATCTAAAGAATAAACAAACACTAATTTGAAAAGACACGTGCACCCCTGTGTTTATTGCAGCATTATTTACAATAGCCAAGACATAGAAATAACCTAAGTGCATACCAATGGATGAATGGAAAAAGAAGATATGGTATATACAGATATGCAATGGAGTATTACTCAGGGATTTTTTTAAATGGTAAAACCTTGCCATTGCAACAACATGGATAGACCTTGAGGGTATTATTATAAATGAAATACATCAAACAGAGAAAGACAAATATTAACACCCTATGATTTCACTCATATACAGAACATAAAAAACAAACTAAAAAAACAAATGAACAAACCAAATTAAAAAAAACAAAGAAAACCCAAAACATGTAGATATAGAGAACAGAGTAGCGGTTACCAGAAGGAGAGGGGTGGGGAGGAAGGCAAAATGTGTAACCAGGATCAACCGTGTAATGAAGAATGGAAATTAAATATTTGGTGGTAAGCATGCTGCAGTACATACAGAAGTAGAAATATAATATTATATAAAACATAAAATGTTACAAACCAATGTAACTGCAATAAAAATAAATTTGGAAATAAAAAAGAAAAAGATTTTTTAAAAGAACACATGCAGGGGAACCCTGATATAACATGAGTATGTGATATTCACTAACCAGATTCTTAACTACATTGTACATTAAGAATCCAAGTTTTGTCTCCCAAATCTTTTTTAACTAACCAATCATTTGGCAGCTTTGGGTTTCATTTCTCTACTCATCTCAGAGGGGGAGATTTCAGAAGAGGAACAGAGATAAAATGGACAAAAGAAAGAAGAAAGGCACAGGTTACTCAGAAACTGGAAGGGAGAAGTAGTGAGTTCCCAGAGGAAGAGAGAAACGTGCTGAGGTTTGATCAGGATCCATACACCCATCAGGGCCCCCACTTTTTCTGCCCTCCTCTCTCACTCCCTTTCATTTTTCCTGCCAAGGAGTGAACTGGCAATCTTACCAATGACCTTGGACAAACAGAACCCACTAAAGCTCCTAAATTCAGCTTTAGACACATCACTCCAGCCCAAACTGGAATGACCTACCATGGCTGAGAGTGTGCCATCCCTCCAACCACTCATGTCCCCCTCCATTGCAATGAAATGTCAAGATAAATCACCTGTCAGAATTACAACAAGCCTTTTAAAGATGATCTACTCTACACCCCCCTCATTTGTTTTGCAGAAGAGAAAACTGACATCCAGAGATTTCTAAGTCACTAGAGCAAGTCCAAACTAGATGCCTAAACTGCAAATTTGCATTGTTCAGAGCTCTTTCCTCTAGGAGCAGTTTAAAAGCTACGGAACACACAAAAAAACACCCTAACTTTGGAGAGATGAACAACTACAAAGAGGCACAAAATAACATGAAACAAACCAAAACAATACCTTTACTCCACCTCCCAGAAGCCCAGTGACAATAAAAGCAGCAAAGGGCTATTTTACCAAGTAATGGTACTTCGAACAACTTAATTGTGCTTTTTCTCCTTTATCCATTTCTCACAGGCAGAGGCAATAAAAACGTATACATGATTACTGAAACTCCTAATATGAACCAACACATAACTATTTTTTTCCCAGAACATTTTGATACTTGAAATTTGGTATATGGTTTACTACAAGGGCTATAAGAATTCAAACATCCGGTCATACAACGAGCCTCAAAGCCCTGCGGAAAATCAAATGCCTTCCACAGAAATTGGTCCTCTCCCCTGACCTGTACAGGTAACAAATTCCAGCTATAGCTTCAGAGGATTTGATCGATCGCAGACTTTCAGAGAATGTGTAGACCCAAGAAACTAACATTCCAAAGCAGGACTGGAGAAAAAGAAGCAAACTTGGCCTTACCCTTAAAAATAACAGAAACAATAGGATCCGGTTTCCCAAATTTCGTCTTAGGGATATTGCTGGCAGATTCCACAATCACTCGAAGCATGGCTCTCAATGGACAGAAAGCAAGCTTCAGCAATGAAGTTAAGGAGGCTAGGGCTCTGGATCCTGGCCGCGCTGCCCGGGAGAGAAAGCGGGGGATGACTTGTCCAGCGAAGAGGGAAGGAGGAGAGGCAATGGGTGGGTCCCTGACGGATTATTTACTGAAGGTTACGTGTAAACTGATATCCAAACGCCCCAGTCTCCGCAGCTCCGCAGGCACCCACTTAAGAATTCGGGAAATGTGGAAGTGAAAAGGACAAAAGCCAGCTAAAAATAATTATGGGCAACAAATGAAACTGGAGCTAACAAATGTAGACAGGTTAGGAGACTACTAAAACGCTGCTGCTAATAAGTGACAATACTCGAAGCCCAATTAATTGGTTTTCTGTTACCCCTTCCATTCTTTTCTGATCTTCCTGGAGTTTTAAAACTTGACTGAATCAGTTTAAAAAAAAAAATTTTTTTTTTTTTTTTAACTTTTGCTGTTTCTTTTCTCCTGCTGTTGAGCATACTCACTCAGCAGTAACTTACAGAACAAATTGTTTTGAATCAGTTAAAGGGTGCCCCCTATCGTATGGCAGAGAAATGAATGAGTTATTTCAAGCAAACTTCAATCCCGAGGTCCTAATACGGGTTTACAAAATTGGTGTCCTGGAGGCTGATCCTTTTTAGTTGCAAAAGGGTTCTCCATAGACCTTCTTCAAAAATCCTTAAGAGGTGAGAGCTGGCGAGCTAAGTTTTCCTGGTCCATCAGAAGCTGCTAGAAGTAGTATTCAGTGAAAATGGAGAATTAACTCTCTATTCTTCAGGGTCTAAACCCCAGCAGTGTCTTCCTTTTCTTTGTTAGAGGGGAAAAAAAAAACGTTTGGTGAGACTTGTTAAAGTGGCCCAGGAATACGTCATTCAAGGGGAGGGGACTACTACACTGGAATCTTTCAGTGTATGAGAGAGTTTGGGCTCATATCGGAATAAGGCATGGACAAGGGGGAATTGGGGCTTTCCTGGTGGCTCAGACAGTAAAGAATTGCCTGCAGTGCAGGAGACTGGGTTTGATCCCTGGGTCAGGAAGATTCCCCTGGAGAAGGGAATGGCAACCCACTCCAGTATTCTTGTCTGTAGAATTCCATGTACAGAGGAGCCTGGCAGGCTATACTCCATGGGGTCACAAAGAGTCAGACAGGACTGAGTGACTCACACTTTCACTTTCAAGAGGGAATTAAAAGCCAATGAGCAGGCTGGGAGGTGCAGGGGTGGGAAGGAGGGGCGGGGGGTGGCAGTCAGTGGATGAAAATTACTAGAAGAAAACATCAAGGATAAAGGTAATTCTGGTTTAACTGACCTAACAGGATTCTTACTGAACACAAGTCAGGGTGATGAGACATCACCTGGGGGTGATGGAGAATGAGAAACCCCCAAAGATGCAGAAAGTTGATCAGACATGGAGAGACGGGCATTCTGGTTAAACCAACTCAGCAAGGTTCTTGTTAAAACTAGATTTTATAAGGAAGTACTCAGATGGGTGTGACTAAAGTTTGGTCAAGGAAAAAAATCTTTATGGCCTAAGGGTGTGTTGGGTGGTACAACCTGGTGATTAAGATCACTAGAGGGAGCCTGGTGATAGTAGTCCTCCAGACCTGAATGTGGATCCCTGCTTAGTCACTCTTTTTTTAAAATTTTATTTTATTTTTAAACTCTACAATATTGTATTAGTTTTGCCAAATATCGAAATGAATCCGCCACAGGTATACCTGTGTTCCCCATCCTGAACCCTCCTCCCTCCTCCCTCCTCCCTCCCCATACCCTCCCTCTGGGTCGTCCCAGTGCACCAGCCCCAAGCATCCAGTATGTGCATCCAACCTGGACTGGCGACTTGTTTCATACATGATATGATACATGTTTCAATGTCATTCTGAACTATGTCACAAACCCTCTCTTTTGCAGTTATCTGTAAAATGAAGATTGTCAACAAGGTCTTAGTGTGGGACCTGGCAAAAAGCAAGCAGTAAGTTCCACACGTCAGCAACCAGAAATTTATGCTTATTCAAAGCATTTCTGTTAATGCAAGTTGGGTTTAAATCAGAATATCATTGTGTTTCAGAAGAAAAGGCTAAAATAAAACTGAGTGAAAAAAAACAGAGGACTTCCTTTTGCTTTTGAATATACTATCAAGAAGACCCATCTGTAAGCAAACACTTCAAGTACATGGAATAAGTACGATTTACCTACACGAATTCTTCTGTCTGAGTAAATGTTTCAACTGCTTATACAAAGAACCAGGGAATCCGGGACTTCCCTGAAGGGAAGTTAAGACCAAGACCAGCAGCTAAGACCAAGATCCCGCATAACTCAAGGCCAAAAAAAAAAAAAAAAAAAAAAGAACCAATGAACCCAATGTCATATACATTATTTCAGTTCATTTCAGTCTCTCAGTCGTGTCTGACTCTTTGCAACCCCATGAATCGCAGCATGTCAGGTCTCCCTGTCCATCATCAACTCCTGGAGTTTACTCAAACTCATGTCCATCAAGTCGGTGATGCCATCCAGACATCTCATCCTCTGTCCTCCCCTTCTCCTCCTGCCCCCAATCCCTCCCAGCATCAGAGTCTTTTCCAATGAGTCAACTCTTCCCATGAGGTGGCCAAAGTACTGGAGTTTCAGCTTTACCATCAGTCCTTCCAGTGAACATCCAGGACTGATCTCCTTTAGAATGGACTGGTTGGATCTCCTTGCAGTCCAAGGGACTCTTAAGAGTCTTCTCCAACACCACAGTTCAAAAGCATCAATTCTTTGGCGCTCAGCCTTCTTCACAGTCCAACTCTCACATCCATAAGTGACCACTGGAAAAACCATAGCCTTGACTAGACAAACCTTTGTTGGCAAAGTAATGTCTCTGCTTTTGAATATGCTATCTAGGTTGGTCGTAACTTTCCTTCCAAGGAGTAAGCGTCTTTTAATTTCATGGCTGCAATCACCGTCTGCAGTGATTTTGGAGCCCAGAAAAATAAAGTCTGACACTGTTTCCACTGTTTCCCCATCTATTTCCCATGAAGTGATGGGACCAGAGCCATGATCTTCGTTTTCTGAATGTTTGGATTTAAGCCAACTTTTTCACTATCCACTTTCACTTTCATCAAGAGGCTCTTTAGTTCCTCTTCACTTTCTGCCATAAGGGTGGTGTCATCTGCGTATCTGAGGTTATTGATATTTCTCTGGGCAATCTTGATTCCAGCTTGTGCTTCTTCCAGCCCAGCGTTTCTCATGATGTACTCTGCATATAAGTTAAATAAGCAGGGTGACAATATACAGCCTTGACATACTCCTTTTCCTATTTGGAACCAGTCTATTGTTCCATGTCCAGTTCTAACTGTTGCTTCTTAACCTGCATACAGGTTTCTCAAGAGGCAGGTCAGGTGGTCTGGTATTCCCATCTCTTTCAGAATTTTCCACAGTTTATTGTGATCCACACAGTCAAAGGCTTTGGTATAGTCAATAAAGCAGAAATAGATGTTTTTCTGGAACTCTCTTGCCTTTTCCGTGATCCAGTGGATGTTGACAATTTGATCTCTGGTTCCTCTGCCTTTTCTAAAACCAGCTTGAACATCAGGAAGTTCACGGTTCATGCATTGCTGAAGCTGGGCTTGGAGAATTTTGAGCATTACTTTACTAGCGTGTGAGAATGGTGCAATTGTGCGGTAGTTTGAGCATTCTTTGGCATTACCTTTCTTTGGGATTGGAATGCAAGCTGACCTTTTCCAGTCCTGTGGCCACTGCTGAGTTTTCCAAATTTGCTGGCATATTGAGTGCAGCACTTTCACAGCATCATTTTTCAGGATTTGAAATAGCTCAACTGGAATTGCATCACCTCCACTAGCTTTGTTCGTAGTGATGCTTTCTAAGGCCCACTTGACTTCACATCCTCCAACTAAAAAAATTAATTAAAAAAACACAAGACCTGCAAAAAAAACCCACAAAGGATAAATAGAAACAAGCCCAAAATAATCATAATATTGTCTATAGTCCACTAAAACATGGACTGTATTTACTTTATGTGTCCACCGCTAGTAAAGTAATGCTCAAAATCCTCCAAGCCCAGCTTCAGCAATGCATGAACCGTGAACTTCCTGATGTTCAAGCTGGTTTTAGAAAAGGCAGAGGAACCAGAGATCAAATTGCCCACATCCGCTGGATCATGGAAAAAGCAAGAGAGTTCCAGAAAAACATCTATTTCTGCTTTATTGACTATGCCAAAGCCTTTGACTGTGTGGATCACAATAAACTGTGGAAAATTCTGAAAGAGATGGGAATACCAGACCACCTGACCTGCCTCTTGAGAAACCTGTATGCAGGTTAAGAAGCAACAGTTAGAACTGGACATGGAACAACAGACTGGTTCCAAATAGGAAAAGGAGTATGTCAAGGCTGTATATTGTCACCCTGCTTATTTAACTTATATGCAGAGTACATCATGAGAAACGCTGGGCTGGAAGAAGCACAAGCTGGAATCAAGATTGCCCAGAGAAATATCAATAACCTCAGATACGCAGATGACACCACCCTTATGGCAGAAAGTGAAGAGGAACTAAAGAGCCTCTTGATGAAAGTGAAAGTGGATAGTGAAAAAGTTGGCTTAAATCCAAACATTCAGAAAACGAAGATCATGGCTCTGGTCCCATCACTTCATGGGAAATAGATGGGGAAACAGTGGAAACAGTGTCAGACTTTATTTTTCTGGGCTCCAAAATCACTGCAGACGGTGATTGCAGCCATGAAATTAAAAGACGCTTACTCCTTGGAAGGAAAGTTACGACCAACCTAGATAGCATATTCAAAAGCAGAGACATTACTTTGCCAACAAAGGTTTGTCTAGTCAAGGCTATGGTTTTTCCAGTGGTCACTTATGGATGTGAGAGTTGGACTGTGAAGAAGGCTGAGCGCCAAAGAATTGATGCTTTTGAACTGTGGTGTTGGAGAAGACTCTTAAGAGTCCCTTGGACTGCAAGGAGATCCAACCAGTCCATTCTAAAGGAGATCAGTCCTGGATGTTCACTGGAAGGACTGATGGTAAAGCTGAAACTCCAGTACTTTGGCCACCTCATGGGAAGAGTTGACTCATTGGAAAAGACTCTGATGCTGGGAGGGATTGGGGGCAGGAGGAGAAGGGGAGGACAGAGGATGAGATGTCTGGATGGCATCACCGACTTGATGGACATGAGTTTGAGTAAACTCCAGGAGTTGGTGATGGACAGGGAGACCTGACATGCTGCGATTCATGGGGTTGCAAAGAGTCAGACATGACTGAGCGACTGAACTGAACAATTTGAGGATAATTGCTTTACAGTATTGTGGTAGTATTTGCCATACATACATCAACATGAATCAGCCTCGAGTGCACGTGTCCCCCAATCATGAACCCGCATTCCACCTCCTTCCCACTCCATCTTTCTGTGTTGTCCCAGAGCAACGGCTTTGAGTGCCCTGCTTCATGCATCCAATTTGCACTGGCCATCTATCTTACATATGGTAATATACATGTTTCAATGCTATTCTCTCAAATCATCCCACCCTTGCCTTCTCCCACAGAATCCAAAAGTCTGTTTTTTACATCTGTGTCTCTTTTGCTGCCTTGCTTATAGGATTATTGTTATCATCTTTCTAAATTCCATATATATGCATTAATGTCCTGTAGTGGTATTTCTCTTTCTGGTTTACTTCACTTTGTACAATAGGCTGCAGTTTCATCCACCTCATTAGAACTAACTCAAATGTGTTCTTTTTTGTGAAATATATTTACAGAAAAATGCATACAACATAAAGGTGACAGTTTAACAAACAAACATCCAGGTCCAGAGAGAGAACATTACCAGAACTTTGGAAGCCCTCACATGACCCATATATCACAAACACCTCTCTTCCCCATAGGTAGACTCTATCCTGACATTTATGGTAATAATTTCTGTGCTTTTCTTTATGGTTTTTAATTCCCTCAAATAGTTTAGATTTGCTTGATTATGATCATATGAGTTATTTTATATATCACAAACTTTATATATATATTTATACCTATGTGTATATACATTGGAGAAGGCAGTGGCACCCCACTCCAGTACTTTTGCCTGGAAAATTGCATGGACGGAGGAGCCTGGTAGGCTGCAGTCCATGGGGCCGCTAAGAGTCAGACATGACTGAGCGACTTCACTTTCACTTTTCACTTTCATGCACTGGAGAAGGAAATGGCAACCCACTCCAGTGTTCTTGCCTGGAGAATTCCAGGGATGGGGGAGCCTGGTGGGCTGCCGTCTATGGGGTCACACAGAGTCGGACACAACTGAGGTGACTCAGCAGCAGCAGCATGTGTGTATACATGCACACACACACAGTATGAATTCTTTGATATATTGTGAGCTTTACAGCAGTGGAATATAAGTAAATTCTTTTGTGTTTAGCTTTCTTTTTTTCCCACATCATATTGTGAGATTGATCCTTACAACTCTACTTTGTTGAGTGTACCATGTTTTATTAATCCACTTCATTGTTGATACACATTTGGATCATTCAGAATTTGGGTCTGTTACAAACAGGTCTACTCTGAGCTCACTTGTACAAGTTCATGTACAAGTGTGCATAAGCAGATTTGGGGTCTAACCTATGACTGGAATTGCTGGAGCCAAGGGTATATGCATATTTTCAAAATTACTAGGTGATTCAACACTGTTTCCCACAGCTGTTGGACTGTTTACACTCTCAGCACTAATGGATGAGTCTCCCCACTCATACACTTGGCAGTGTTAGATTTTTAAATGTTTACCCGTCTAGTGAGTATATGACATTATATCATTGGACCTTTAATTTGCATCTTTCAGATTACTAATAGGTTTTATGCCTTTTCATATTTATATTTCCTAATTTATGACATGCCTAGTCAAATATTTCATGGGTTTTTCCATTGAGTATGCTATGTTTTTCTTACTAATGTGCAGGAGCTCTTTATGTGCTTTGAATATTAATCCTTTGTGGGTTGTAACTTTAATATAATTGACTTTATCAATATTTCGTTTATGATTGGTATTTTTCTTTCTCCATTTTTTTTTTTTTTTGCCACACCATGTGGCTTATGGGATTTTAGTTCCCTGACCAGGGATTGAACAAATTTGGGGCCGTAGCAGTGACAGTGTCAAGTCCTAATCACTGGGCCACAAGGGAACTCCCAGTCCTTTTTCATATTGAAAAATCCTTTCTACTCTGAAATTGTGAAGATATTCCAGCATTACCTTCTAGAAACATTGTTTCATCTTATACCCTAAGATTTATATTCCATCTATAACTGATTATGTGTCATGTATGGTTAGAGATCACACTTCATTTTTTTCTCACTTATTCAATGGATCCAGTACCATTTATTGAAAAATTTGCCCCTTTCCCAAATGTAGGTCCTTTATCAGGTGTGTAGATGTTTCTGTGCTCTCTCTTCTGTTTCATTGCTGTATTTGCCAGTCTTTTCACCAGGATCATTCTGTCTTGATATAGCCTTATAAAAATGTCATAGTAAGATTTTTATCCTCCATTCTTGTTCTTTTTCTTCAAGTGTCTTGGCTCCTCTTGAATTTTACTATACATGTTAGGATCAGCTTATCAAGTTTCAAATATTTTAAAAATCTGTTGGAATTCTGTCTTAAATTCCATTAACCTACAAATCAGGTTTTTAGGAATTGATGTCATTATAAGTATTTCAATTCAATAATTTATTATATCATTTCATTTACCTAGATTTTCTAAACATCTGTCAGTAAAGTGTATAATTTAGAAAGGCCTTGTGCATCCTTTTTTTAGATATGCTTCTTTCAGCTTTCAAATATAAAAAATGAAAAAAAAAATAGTACAATTAACACCTCTATTCCCATCATCTAGATTTAACAGCTATTCACATTTTGCCATGAGTATGTTATCTATCTAGATTTTTCAAATAAATTTATTTTAAAGTAATTACAGACATCATGAAATTTCACCCTTAAATGCTAAAAGACTGTACTTTGTAAGAGTGATAGTCACCTACAATATTGCAACCACACAACCACATCTGTGTGTGTATTCAAATTACCTAATTATGCTAAAACCAAATTATACTAAGTATCTTTTTCATTTTGTGTATATTTTCAAGTTAAGACCCAATCAAGATTCATGAATTGCCTTTGTGCATTTAGCTGAAGAAATCTGACCAATAAGGTAACTGAGAGGGGCGTCCCAAGGTGGCGCTAATGGTAAAGACTCTACCTGCCAATCAGGAGATGCAAGAGACGTGGGTTCAATCCCAAGGTTGAGGCTATCCCTTGGAGTAGGAAATGGCAACTCCCTCCAGAATTCTTGCCTGGAAAATTCCATGGTCAGTGGAGCCTGGCGGGCTACAGTCAATGGGGTCGCAAAGAGTCGGACATGACTTAATGACTGAGCATGAAGGTAACTGAGATACAGTTGCCAGCTTCTATAGGTTTTCAGAGGCCCGAGAAAGTGTATGAAGCCAAAAATACAGCCAATTCATATAAAATATAATGAAACTAATACATTGAGAATTGATACCTTATCATTTATATGGTATTCTTCCCATACATCCATAACCCCAGTCTAAACAATCAGGGAATTCCCTGGTGGTCCAGTGGTTAGAACTCAGCACTTTCACTGCTGGGCCCTGGATTCAATCCCTGACTGAGCAGCTAATATCTCACCAGCCGTGGAGCATGGCAAAAAAAAAAAGAGAGAGAGAGAGAGAATAGACAAAATCAACTGAGAGACAGTCTACAAAAATACCTGATAAGTACTCTTCAAAAGTGTCAAGGTCATAAAAATAGGGAAAGATTGAGAAACCGTCACAGATTGAAAGACACAAAGGAGACGTGAGAACTAAATGCGAGATCTTATCCTGACTCTGGTCCTGGAACAAAGAAAGAACATCAGTGGAAAAACTGGAAAAATCCCAAAGTTTGCACTTAATGGTATTGTGCCTATAATCATTTCTTAGTTTTGATAGATTTACTATGTATGTAAGATGTTAATATGAGGGGAAGCTGAATGAAGGACGTGATGGAACTCTGTACTGTTTGCAACCTTTCTGTAAATCTAAAATTATTTCAAAATAAAATGTTAATAAAATTGAAATAAATTTGTAAATATTGGCTTAGAAATGTGAAAAAGAAGCCTCTAAAGTTGAAACAATAATTATTCCATTAAAAGTGTATAGGCAGGAACTTCCTGGTGGTCCAGTGGCTAATACTCTGAACTCCTAACACAGGAGGCCGGGGTTCAATCCCTGGTCAGGGAACTAGATTCTGCATGCCGCAACTAAAGATCCTGCATCCTGCAAATAAGACCCAGTGCAGCCAAATTTAAAAAGAAAAGAAAACAAGAAAATAGATTTTTTTTAAAAGTGTATGGGCAAAACAAAATGCCTGTTTCATTAACTGATAAGTTTTAGTAATGGTACCCCACTCCAGTACTCTTGCCTGGAAAATCCCATGGACGGAGGAGCCTGGTAGGCTGCAGTCCATGGGGTCACTAAGAGTCGGACACGACTGAGTGACTTTACTTTCACTTTTCACTTTCATGCATTGGAGAAGGAAATGGCAACCCAGTCCAGTGTTCTTGCCTGGAGAATCCCAGGGACGGGGAGGCCTAGTGGGCTGCTGACTATGGGGTCGCACAGAATCGGACATGACTGAAGTGACTTAGCAGCAGCAGCAGCAGTACTCATAAGATTTTAATTTCAGTTGAAAAGAACTTGTAGTTAGATTTTCTCACTATAAAAAAAATTCCTGAGCATGCACGATAACCACCAAGAAATCATACCCTATCAGAAGTTAGTTAATCATAACCTAAATTTTTAAAAATGTAATTATTAAAAGTCCTTTCCAGATTTTTACAGCAAAAATATATATATATTTTTAAATGTGGCATAAGGTACCATCGAATATGTTTTTGATGTAATATATCCAAAAGCAAGATTCTGTTAAATTGTTAAGTAAGTCCTGAAGCAGATTAATTCTCCAATCCCTAGCATTTCCTGGAGTCTTCTATTTGGCACTGATTTATATAACTTTGGCAGGCAGGAAAGTTTATATAACTTCCTGGCAGGCAGGAAAGAATAAGCTAACTAGCAGAAGTAGAACCTAGTAAAAGGACCAGCCCTCCTTTTAAGAAGCTCGGAATGGCTTTGCAGTGGAAGGAAACACTGTTGTCCTTATCCTCAGGGATAAATATTTGAGGAGAGGCAGGTTAGGATACTTGGAAAGTAGTAACTTAAAGCTAAAGGGTAGAAAAGATGAGGGCTTGAGGGGTGTGACCTGGTCTCAGAGCTTCTCTCCTGACATCGGGGGATGCTGCGGAGCAAAGTCATGAGTGTTGAGATTCAGATTCCAGAGACAGCCATGAGCTGTGCTTCACTAGGGAGTGAGAGGGAAGGAGGAACTTTAAGACTGAAGACCTTTAAGTGGGAGACAGAGGCAGAAGTAGGGTAGGTGGTGTTTGGAGAAGTGAGGAGGTGCTCAGAAGCTGCCGGTCAGATTGACTTTACGTCAACCTGGAGGGAGAGAGAGAATGTGTGTGTGTGTGTGTGTGTGTGTGTGTGTGTGTGTGTGTGTGTGTTGGGTGGAGGTGATTCAGTGGCGGGAACATGAACTTGTGCTTTGGAGACCGCAGAGTTGCACACAAAGGTGGTTCGTGTGCTTACCTGCCATCACAACTGGCATCCGCACCATTAAGCCTTACCCTCTTCCTGTCACCTTTGGCCCAACAGTAGCCACTGGAGCCCCCATTCAGCAGGCTGCTCCTGTCTTAAGGGCTTAATTTTTACCAACTACATTGTCCCTAACAACAACCTTATGAGGTAGATTGTGTAATAACTCCCATTCGTAGAGGTTTCCCTCCTCATAGAGGGAGGGAAAGGAAACTGAGACACAGAAACATTAGGTAACTTGTTCTGGTTATAAATGGCTAAGCTGGGATCCAAACCCAGGTAGTTTGGCTGTGAATTTTCCTGCCACACTCTATTGGAATGTGTCCCTTACAACATGCTTTCCAGCCTCCACACACCCTGGAGACAAGTGCACCAGTGTTGAGTCTGCTAAGATGTATCACAACCAGAGTCCTGAGACATCCCTGGTGGTCCAGTGGTTAAGAATCTGCCTGCCAATGCAGGGGTCACTGGTTCAATACCTGGTCCAGGAAGATTCCATATGCCATGGAGCAGCTAAGTTTGCATGCCACAACCACTGAAGCTCGGGTACCTAGAGCCTGTGCTCTGCAACAAGAGAAGCCACTCCAATAAGAAGCCCACACTCTGCAACTAGAGAAAAGCCCACTAGCAGCAATGAAGACCCAAAGCAGCTGAAAATTAATTAATTAAAATATCCCATAATCACTTATTAAAAAAAAAAAACAACAGCCCTGGATACCATCTGCTCTTAAGGACTTTATCCTCTGAGCTCTCCAGCTTCCTGCACCAGGAAGGCAAGAGTGACAGTTTCTGGTGGCCGCTGGCATTATCCCTGCACCTCATGGGGCTAACTCCTCTGTTCCTCTATCCCAGTGACCTCTCTTTGGACAATCCTTATTTTTTTCCCAGAGACAGGAAAGAAGAAAAGGATAGGAGATTTCTCCTTAGCTTCGCTCAAATACAAAAAGCTCACAGGGCCTCTTTTCCTTCTACAACCCAGTTTTAGATGTAAATATTTAAGATTCCAATCAATACTGTAAGAAAAACACTTAAGGAAAAATATTTCCTCCTGGAAAAATTGAGGAAGATTGAGTTAGAGTTAAGAGTAAATTCACACAGAGGGGTCAAACCTTTATTCATTAGTAATATGTCCATTTGTTCAACAAATATTTGAGAGTCTACAAGTACCAGGCGTCAGCCAAAGAGCTTCAGTGGAGAATAAGCCGAAGTTCCAACATGATGCAGCTCGCAGCTAGTGGAAGCCACATGCCAGGTTTCACATGTCTATCATCCCCTGCTTTCAACAACTCTAGGAGTTTGGCTTCTGAGCTTCTTTTACAGTTGATGAAACTGAGGCTTAGAAGAATTAAAAACGTGAACCAGGATTCAAACCCAGTGTCTCTGAGCCCTCCTTCCTTTCCAACTGCACCTCAGCTGAGAGCACACCTTTTGCAATTTCATGATCCTCACCATTTTCGTCAAGTAAACTCAGGCTCCAGTCTAGGTGAGTGGCCTTGGGTCTGCCCTGGACAGTGAGGCAAAAGGAATAGAGAAAGAAGAATATTTCTGTGAGAGGAGAGATTTAGCAAAACATCTAGACCGGAGGAGCAAAATAAGAGAAGGTAACAAAGAGGATTTAACAGAAGAGAAATGAAGATGGAGTCATAATATCTTATTTCAATTCCAGTTATACGGAGTCCTGCTGCTGCTGCTGCTAAGTTGCTTCAGTCATGTCCGACTTTGTGACACCCCATAGACAGTAGCCCAGCAGGCTCCCCCCGTCCCTGGGATTCTCCAGGCAAGAACACTGGAGTGGGTTGCCATTTCCTTCTCCAGTGCATGAAAGTGAAAAGTGAAAGTGAAGTTGCTCAGTTGTGTCCGACTCTTAGCGACCCCATGGACTACAGCCTACCAGGCTCCTCTGTCCATGGGATTTTCCAGGCAAGAGTACTGGAGTGGGGTGCCATTGCCTTCTCCATACAGAGTCCTAGGTATTATCAAATGGCAGTTTTCAAATTGGCACACACAG
The DNA here is from genome assembly GCF_055505025.1 of Bos grunniens. NCBI lineage: Eukaryota > Metazoa > Chordata > Mammalia > Artiodactyla > Bovidae > Bos > Bos grunniens. Next base: position 15,166,340 of record NC_141190.1, read on the forward strand.
AGGGTCCATTGTTGAGATCTGCTTGCTGAAATGCTTCTTCAAAAATTATTTCAGTTGATAACTAAAGTGCTTTTTAGAACTAAAATACTATTTTTAGTGTTTAATTATAGAGTTTTACCTATGACAGATGCTATTTTTAAATAACTTAATGTATAGTGTATCTAAATATCATTCCTTTAAAAACTACCTGGAAGTGACTAAGTCTACTTGGTGGGGGAAGGTGGGAAGAGCAGATAAATTATCTTATAACATTTGGCATCATTATATTATCATTATTCAAGACAACTGGAGGAGCTAAATTTAAGACAGGAATGAATCTGATCTTCTCCAAGTATTAACTTACTTAAGTATATTTTCTAAAGCAAACCTAGAACAAATCTTAAACCTTGCTTATATTTTCTAAAGCAAACCTGGAACCATCCTAAACTTGTGTTTACTTTTATGGAAACCATAATTCCTCATCAAAATGCTTGATAAGCAAGTGTTCCCCAGTCATTCTTCTGCAAGAGGTTTGATTCACTCAAGCACATGTGCATTTATTCAGCAAACCCTTACGGGAAGTCTACTTGGTGCCAGGTATGATGCTAACTACAAAGATGATATTTCCTCTCTGCAAGAAGCTGACAGGAAATCACAGCACAATGGAGAAAGCACGATGACAGAGGACATAGGTGTCAACAGGGAAGGGTGGGCAAATAGAATAGTTTTCTGGAGGTGGTGAGAGATGGCCGGAGTATTAATGGTTGAATTGATGTCTATGTGTATATGTGAGAGAGAGTCAGAGAGATGAAGGGAGGAAAAGGGGTGGCGAGAGAGAAAAAGATCTGAAACAGAGTTAGACAAATCCATGTGATGAGTAGTGTCAACTTCAAACCACTTCATGTGGGTGAGAGATCACGTGGGAGGCGGAACAGTCGAGCAGGCCCCAGCCCAGAGAGCCCCATTTGCTGTGTTAACAACTAACATCTACCAAGTGCTCATGACATGCCAGATGCTATTTGAAGCATTTTATTTAGTCTCATTTAATCCTTCCACCACTGCATCTTATGAAGTAAGTACTATTTTACCATCCCCATATTACAGATGAGAAAGTGTGTTAGTGTTAGTCGCTCAGTCACATCCAGACTCTTTGTGACCTGATGGACTGTAACCCTTCAGGATCCTCTGTCCATGGGATTTCCCAGGCAAGAATACTGGAGTGGGCAGCCATTCCCTTCTCCATGGGATCTTCCTGACCCAGGGATTGAACCCTCATCTCATGTATTGAGGGCAGATTCTTTACCATGAAGGCCAGATGAGAAAACTGAGGCCTAATTTGGTTAAGTAGTTTGACCAGTTCTCACAGTATGCAGAGCTGAGATCTGAACACAGACAATCTTCCTCTAGAGTCCATGGTGGTTTTGGCTGGGACAGGCAACTTGTGGGATGTTACTTCCAAACCAGGGATTGAACCCACGCCCCTGCAGTGGAAGCATGGGATCCTAACCACAGGACCACCAGGAAGTTCCTAGAGTCAATGCTTTTAACTCCTTAACCCAGGCCTCGCTGGCAGTGGGAACTCATTACAGATACATTTTGCAGCAGGGGAACAGAATGACTGAATTGCATACCAATTCTCTGAATACAAATGGAATATTTAATAACCCAATAGACTTAAATTTTATAAGGAGCTAAAACAGACAGAACATTCACTGCGCGGAGAGCTGCCCTCTCCAAAGAGGACACCCCCTGAATCAAGAAGTGAATTAGGAAGCATCACTGACTGGATAATGAGAATCCTCCTAACATAACATTAGGCAGTCAGAAGAAATCTGCTCCGCTTGCCCCTGAATTGGCTTTCAAATTGTCACTTACTAATAGGGCTGTTATAGTCTCAGCTAGATGCTGAGAGGGTCTCTCTATTGACCAATGTAAAATGCAGCCCATCCTGGCTGGAGATGAACTTTAATCCAGGGAAGACCAGTGACTGGGACTGTGCTGTAAAATAATGCTTTTGATGCCTGTTAAGGAATATTGATAATGGAAAGGAGAGTAAAGAGTTTGTTTCTTCACAGTAGTCTAGGGCAGAGGAGACTGCCATTCATTCATTCATTGAACAAATATTTATTTATTATTTGAATTCTTTTTTTTTTTTTTGGCCACACTGTGCAGCTTGCAAGGAGATCCAACCAGTCCATTCTGAAGGAGATCAGCCCTGGGATTTCTTTGGAAGGAATGATGCTAAAGCTGAAACTCCAGTACTTTGGCCACCTCATGCGAAGAGTTGACTCATTGGAAAAGACTCTGATGCTGGGAGGGATTGGGGGCAGGAGGAGAAGGGGACGACAGAGGATGAGATGGCTGGATGGCATCACTGACTCAATGGATGTGAGTCTGAGTGAACCCCGGGAGTTGGTGATGGACAGGGAGGCCTGGCATGCTGCGATTCATGGGGTCACAAAGAGTCAGACACGACTGAGCGACTGAACTGAACTGAACTGTGCAGCTTGCAGGATCTTAGTTCCAAGACCAGGGATTGAACACGGGCCCCCCAGCAGTGAAACCATGAGTTCCAATCACCAGACCCCCCCACCCCCCCAGGGAATTCCCTGAACTTAATTTCCTAATTTGTTCAAGCACTGTGATGGTAGGTGCTATGGATACAGGAGTGAGCAAAATCAGACAGATTCCTTGAGGAGTCTACAGTGAAGCAAGGGAAAGGGGCACCAATGAAAGAATCACTCACGATTCAATGTGCAACTATAACTGGAGTGAAGCCTTTGAAGAAATTTGAGGTAAAGAGAAGAAATCGCTTTCTCTGGGAGGCGGGAAGCCTTCCCTTAGGCAGTGAGGACTGAGCTGAGATCTGGGAGATGAGCAATTGTATGAGCATTCCAGACGGGTGGAACCTCCTGTGAAAAGACACTGAGGCAGGAATAAGAGGTGTCTCATATGGGGGTTTGAGACTAGGTTGAGGAGATCAGTTTAGACCTTCAAGGCCTGAGAGGATACACTGGGGATTTGGTGCTTTATGCCGAGAAGAAACTGCAGGTCAATAAAACGTTTAAGGATTTTCACTGGGGAACATGATATGATTAGATCTACCCTATTAATGAGATCCTGGATCATCTTCACTAGTATTATTCTGGATTCTTTTTCTGGGAGATTGCCTATATCCACTTCATTTAGTCATTTTTATGAGGATTTATCTTGTTCCTTCATCTGGGACATAATCCCATTTCTTTTCATTTTAGCTAGCTTTCTGTGATTGAGGTGTCAGTTCTGAAGGCTGCTGGGATTGTAGTTGTTATTTCTTCTGTCTGCCCTCTGATGGATGAGACTAAGAGGCTTGTGCAAGCTTCTTGATGGGAAGGACTGGCTGTGGGGAATACTGGGTCTTGCTCTGGTGGGCAGGGCCATGATCAGTAAAACTTTAATCCAATTGTCTGATGATGGGTGCTGCTGCCCTCCCTCCCTGGCAGTTGTTTGTCTTGATGCAACCCAGTCCTGGAGTCTACAGGCTCTTTGGTAGGGCTATTGGTGACCTCTAAGAGGACTTCCTAAGTGGCTCAGATGGTAAAAAAATCTGCCTGCAATGTGGGAGACCCAGGTTTGATCCCTGGGTTAGGAAGATCCCTTGGAGTTGGAAATAGCAACCCACTCCAGTATTCTTGCCTGGAGAATTCCATGGACAGACCCACTCCAGCATTCTTACCTAGAGAATTCCATGGACAGAGGAGCCTGGCAGGCTACAATTCCACAGGGTGACAAAGAGTCGGACACAACTGAGCAACTAATGCACACTTTAGAGGCCTTACACCGAGAGGCATCTCCCAGGACTGCTGCTGCCAGTGCCCCCGTCCCCATGGTGGGCCACTGCCAACACATGCTTCTGCAGGAGACCATCACTCACAGGTAGGTCTGGCTCAGTCTCCTGTGGGGTCACTGCTCTTTTCCCCTGGTTCCTGGTGCATGCAAAATTTTGTTTGTGCCCTCCAAGAGTCTCCATTTCCTCCAGTCCTGTGGATGTTTTATAATTAAATCCCCCTGGCCTTCAGAGTTAAATTCCCTGGGGATTCCCAGTCCCTTGGCTGTGTCCCCAGTCTGGGAAGCCTGATGTGGTGCTTAGAATATTCACAATAGGTTCTAGGTCCTTCCATAATCAAGGACCTGCTATGTAGCACAGGGAGAACTTTGGTATTATTGTTCTCCAGTTTGTGGGTTCCCCACCTGGCCGACCTAGGATTTGATTTTATCATTATTGTGCCCTTCCTACTGTTTTGTTGTGACTTCTCCTTTGTCCTTAGGAGTGGGGTATCTTTTTTTGGTCTTCCAGTGTCTTCCTGTTTATGGTTGTTTAACAGCTAGTTGTGGTTTTGGTGCCCCGGCAGGAGAAAATGAGTGCACATCCTTCTACTCTGCCATTTTGAACCAATCTAGATATACATTAAAAAAAAAATAACTCTGCAGATTGGACTGGAAGGAGGCAAAAGTTTACTAGGTTCTTCTCTTACTGCATTTAAAGAACATTTATTGAGCACAGGCCAGAACTGTCCAGTAAAAGCATAGTATTAAAAAATAACATAAGCCAAATATTTTGAATTTTCTAATAGTTACAGTAAAGAAAGTAAAAAACAATAGTAAAATTGATTTTAATATATTTTATTTGACTAAATATATCTAAAATATTATTATCTCAACATGTAACAATATTAAAAAGCTTAGTCTTTGAAATCTACTGTGTATTTCACATATCTCAATTGGAACACAAAATATTCATCAGAAATATTTCATCTGTATTTATCTTTCATAAAATTTACAGTTAAAAAAAAATAGGCTCACACCCCAATGTTCACGGCAGTACCATTTATAATAGCCAATACATGGAAGCAACCTAAAGGTCAATCAACAGATGAATGCATGAATGCGTAAAGAAGAGCCCAGGAGCCATAACTACTGAAACTCACATGCCCTAGAGCCTGTGCTCTCGCATAAGAAAAGCCACAATGAGAAGCACTGCAACTAGGGAGTGGCCCTTACTCATGGCAACTAGAGAAAAAGCTCACACAATGAAGACCAGCACAGCCACAAATAAAAATAAATAAGTAAAATTATATAAAAAACTATCCATTTTAAATTTATTTATATTTATTTTTCTTAATATGAAGAACATTTTTCTTTATTGAAGTTGACTTACAATGTTTCAGGTGCACAGCAAGATGAGTCAGTTGTATGTGTGCACATATATTATTTTTGAAATTATTTTCCATTGTAGGTTATTATAAGATATTGACTATAGTTCCCTGTGGGTATACAGTAAACCTTTGCTGCTTGTTGCATATCTATTTTTAAAAATTAGAAATCTAGCATTCTATTCATACTAAGTCAAACAGGTAGAATCAAAATGTCATAAATTTTTTAGTTAGGCAAAAATTCATGTTTTCTAAAACATATATTATACATATTATTTATATGTGTGTATACAAAAACTTTCTAATATGCTTGGTAAAGGCTTGAGAAACAACATCAAAAAAAAAAAAAGAGAGAAAAGATGGAGAATTTGGAAAACATAAGCTAAATGAAATGAGAGTACTGAATATGACATAGAAACAGTGAAACCAACCAGATAAAAGTAAAAGATCATCACACAGTCCAGTTGTTTTTGAACAAGCCTGCTCATTAGAAACATAACTGGAGCTTTGGAGGAAAAAAAGCAATACCTGGACATTTGTATTTTTCAAAAAATTCAAGATAATTCTGATATGCATCTGGGTTTTAAAAAGTGATTACAAGTTTTTCTATTAAATGGTAGTCTTAGTGATATAGAATTCTATTATTTTTCTGTTGACCAATCATGATACAATGGTATGAAATGAATAATAGTTACATAATCACAATAATAAAAGATGTTTATCAGTTTTCACAATAGCCAGACAAAAAATAAAAATAATTATGATTGTAAACCATAATGGGAACATGATTAGCCTAACAGTATAAAATAATTACATACAATTTGAGGGGTCAAGCAGAGTGATATGGTAAGTGGAAGTGCGTACACGCACATGTTTTCATCCACCCAGCCAGTCTATGTCTTTTGGTTGGTGCATTTAATCTATTTAGATTTAAGGTAATTATTGATATATATGATAGTATTAGAATTTTCTTAAATGTTTTGTGTTTATTTTCTGTAGGTCTTTTCCTTCTCTTGTGTTTCTTTCCTAGAGAAGTTCCTTTGGGATTTGTTGTAAAGCTGGTTTGGTGGTGCTGAATTCTCTTAACTTTTGCTTGTCTGGAAAGTTTTTGATTTCTCCATCAAATCTGAACGAGAGTCTTACTGGGTAGAATATTCTTGGTTGTAGCTTCTTCACTTTCACCACTTTAAATATACTGTGTCATTTCCTTCTGGCTTGTAGAGTTTCTGTTGAGAAATCAGCTGATAGGTAGGCCAATGAGCCTCCTGCCTACTCCTCTTTCTCAGGGGGTCCCCAGTCATGGGGGAAGTCCCTGCCAAAAGAAGGGGTCCTGGGGAGCAGATGTGTAACTGGGGTGTCTGGCCCAGCAGGCCCAGGCACCAGACCCCTGTCTATCAGGTGCCTCCCTCTTCACACAGTTCCTACCAATTCCTGTCTTTTCTCTCCCCATTTGACACCAAGCTGAGCAGTCAGACCTTTCTCTCTCTCATCCAAGACATTTATAAATTTCTAGGGAGACTAATTTTGCCCTTGCTTTCAACTCTAGGCAATGCATAGAATTCACAGCTTCACTAATCGTTTGCCTCAACTTCCTCCCACTCTTAATTCCATTTGATAATACAACAGATATGAAAGAGCCCGATTCTAATTTTTCCATCAGAAATGTGAGCTCCTTGGAAGCACAGACCAAATGTTATCTTCTTGCCTTTTCTTTTATTCTTTAAAATTCTCTACATGGTTTCTCATCCACTCTATTTGACATAGGAGTTTGTTGCTTTCGCGGGGTGGGGGGTGGGGGTGGGGGGTGGTGTGGAGCTTCCCAGGTATCTCAGTGGTAAAGAATCCACCTGCCATGCAGGAGACTAGGGTTCAATTCCTGGGTTGGGAAGATCCCCTGGAGAAGAGAACCTCTATCCACTCCAGTATTCCAGCCTGGAGAATTCCATGGACTGTCTAGTCAGACACGACTGAATGACTTTCATTTGTTGCTTTTTATATAATAATGGCTGACATCAGTATTTACTAAACACCATACACCTCACATGGATTCTCTCATTTAATGCACGTGAAGTAGATATCCTGTGAAGTAGATATTACTATCATTTTACAAATCAGGAAGTTGAGAGGCTCGGAGAGCTTAAATAATTTATTCAAGATCACACAGCTAGTAAGAGGCAGTCAGGCTAAACTCATTTCTAATCCAGAGTTTAACCCTTGTATGACACTACTTTCAGAGGATGGTTTGCTTCTGTAGCCTTTTCTCTAGAGTTTATGCAGCGGTCTGAGAACGTCAGGCCCTGCCAAACGCGTTCTGTGCCTGTTTGTTTTAGCGAAAGTCCTCAAAGTCCAGGTAACCATGACCCGAATTTAACCAATAGATGCCAAGCCAGAGGGCAGCAATCTGGAGCAAACGCCTGCCTAGCTCGCTTCCTCTAGAGCTCCTAATCTCAGCATTCAAACTGGGCGTGCCTATTAATCCTTCCACCTGCTACACTCCACATGGCTCCACCCTGATTTCTGGCAGGATGAAGGCTCACCCCAAGAGGAAAACAGAGAGGCTGTGCCCCCTTGTGGAATCCAGTTCTCCTATTTCTTAGAGGGCGAAACTGGTACTCAGAAGGGCGAATCAAACTCAAGGACGCAGAACGAGTTAGTCCCAGCTCTCAGTCACTGGATTTATCTCTCTCAGCATTCTAATTTGCTTCAGCCCCAAAGCAGATAAACACAAATCAGTTCTTCACAAAGAAATCTTGAGTTGAGGTCTGAGACCTCACAAAAGCATTGACAAAGTCCCAGAAAACGTTGGCGGATCCGGGAGACGCCTTCCGGGCCTAGGCACCGTCCTCTCCACTTCAGCTCCACCCCTCCGCCCGCAGCCCAGCTACGTCCCGCACTCCTTTCTCACTCAGGTTCCAGCCCCGCCCCCGGAGACCGCAGCCAATCGGAGAGCCTCGCCCCCGCCGGCAGTGACGTGCCCCGCCCCGCAGCCGCGGGATTCAAACTCCCGGAAGCAGCTCCCGCGCCAAAGGGTGTGACTGGGTGCTGGCTGGCTGCGGGCAGGCGACGGCGGAGGGTGGCGGAGGCGGCCTGGACCCGCAGCCTTGAGGCTGGGCGTGACCGCGGGGGAGGCGGGATCAGTGGGAGATCGCGTTGGCTGGGATTCAATCTCTGCCTACCTTGGAGCCAGTCGCCGTTCCCTGGCGCTCACTTCGTGCCTGTCCCCGGGAGGCCGTCGCCGATTGGATCCCCGCTTTCAGCTCTGCCGTGAGTGTTATCATCCTCTTTCAGACAAGCTCAGGGAGTTCTAGTGACTTGGCCAAGTCTTTTCCTTAGTACAGCATTTTGCGGATTAGCAAGCACTTTCATGTCTATTCTACAAACTTCTTCACCTCAGAAGTGAGAAGAAAGATGCCTGTTGTTGCAGTTTTCTTTGCCTCTCTTCGCACTGGAGGTCTTATGTGAAGGTTTTTGTAGATTTGCCTCCACTTGTAGAAGACGTGGCCTGTAATAGATGCTTTGTGCCCTCTACTAGGTATCTTAATCTTTCACCTTAGAATGGACAGAAATCCAGGGCTAACCTTTTCTGGTGGCTTAGTGGTAAAGAATTCGCCTACCAATGCAGGAGAAGAGGTTCGATCCCTGGGATGGGAAGATCCCCTGGAGAAGGAAATGGCAACCCACTCCAGTATTCTTGCTTGGGAAATCCCATGCACAGAGGAGCTTGGGTAGGCAGTCCATGGCGTCAGAAAAGAGTCAGACATGACTTAGCAACAAAGCTTCTCCTTACTTCTTGTTCTTAATTCCTGCCATTCCTGAATTCTTTGAATATTGGGTCTCTTTTTCCTATAAATGCCTCATACTGAAATCTAGCTTCTGCCCACTGTGCTCTCTGAACATTACAGTTAAGATAGAACTGAACTAGGCCTATCTTCTCAAACAGAGGACACACCATTATGTCAGGTAATGATGTTTCAATGTCCATTTATTCAGAATTATATTATTTGTCATTGGCCTTTTATTCTGGAGTAAAATTTGTCTTTGTAATCTAACTTTCAGGTTTCATTTAACGGCTTAATCATTGGTTATCCCTCTATTTTTTTTTAAATGAAACATTTCTATTGAAGTATGACACACATGAGAATCCTACACAAACACAGACATACAGGTTGACATATTGAATACCTCCATGCATCTACCACCCAGATTTAAAATATATATATTGTTGTTAGCAAGCTAGAAGCCATACCCCACGGCATCACTTTTATTTACATAGAAAGGTTCTTCTGTTTAGTAAATAGGTTATTAGATCTTTTCAAACCTGAGATTTGACCTTGTAAACTCAGATTTCTTTTTACAGGCACTTTCAGAGATGTCTTCCAGAAATCCCAAAGATTTAATTAAAAGTAAATGGGGACCAAAGCCTAGTAACTCCAAATCAGAAACTGCATTAGAAAAATTTAGGGGAGAAATTACAGCTTTAAAAACATCGGTAGATGAAATCACAAGTGGAAAAGGAAAGCTGATTGATAAAGACAGACACAAACTTTTGGAGGTAAGACCTTTTAAACTGTAGTAAGCTTTACTATGGGAGATGAGAAAGTATATGATATAATCTAGTTTTTATGTTCACTAAATTTAAACAACAAATCTAATCATGTCACCTTTGGGGTTTAGATTTTAGCATGAAGGTTTAAAAACCCATTTAATCATGTATTTTGGCTACTTTACAAGTAATATTTGTTTTCAGATTTTTTTTTAAGGTAAAATCATTACAGATATCAGCATTTTGTGTTTTGTTAAACTATATTTCCCTAATTTACAATTTGTTATGACATAGTCTGAAAAGGAGTTAGGAATATTAGAACTGGAAGGATTTAAAATTTAATCAGTTCAATTTATTTTGCAAGAGTACTTTTATTTTTCATAGTTAGAAAACAAATTATCCATGCTAAATAATATCATTGGATTTCTTTAAATTTTACTTTATAAGGCACATCATAAAACCAAATGATTTATTATTTGTTTAAACACATATTGAGGTGAATTCTTATTCAAGCATGGAGAAATGATCTATCACCAATTCTTAGACATAAAGATTATTTTGTAATCTGGTGAAAGAATCTAGTAGTTTCCTTAGAGCTCTCTTTCCAGTTCATTTTACTTCTGACAAGCAAGGGCTGTCAAAATCCCTTTATAATCAATTGAAATTAAACTTCCTATAACTTCTACCAGTTTGTTCTAGTTATGTCCATTAAAGCTACATAGAACAAGTCTTTTTTTTAATCCAATTGACAGCTTTGCAGGTGTCCAAGTCTTCCCAGATGGCGCCAGTGGTAAAGAACCCACCTGCCAAAGCAGGAGATTTAAGAGATGGGGTTTTGATCCCTGGGTTGGGAAGATCCCCTGGAGAAGGGCATGGAAAGATATTCCAATATTCTTGCCTGGAGAATCCCATGGACAAAGGAGCCGGACAGGCTACAGTCCATAGGGTTGGACACGACTGAAGTGACAGCATGCATGCATGCAGATATACAAGGAAATCGTGCTGCCTCTTACTTATCTATAGGCCAGCCCCATATTCTTCAGCTTTACTGGCTTTTTCTTATCCTGGTCACTTTCCTGAACACTTTTCTGGTGTTCATGTCCCTCTTGAATTAATGCTTCTGGATTGCACACAGTCACAAACACAGATTCAAACAGTAGTATTATTTCCTCTAATCTGGATGCTGTACTCTATGAAATCTTAGAATTGTATTGGCCTCTTTGGTACTGTGTCATAATACTGTCTTGTCTTAAGCTAGTAGGCAACTACAAATCCCCTCATCATTTTCACACAAGCATCCAACTCTATGTCCCCATTTCTCTTTGAATAACTGTTAAGCTTTTTTCCCTTTGTCAGCATGTAAAGCCATGTAAAGCCACTTACTTTTTCTATCATCTCTATATTAGTGCTTTCTCCCTTTTGCCAGCAAGTTTAACTAACATGCCTTCTTTAACCTGCCAATCCTTGAAAATGTTGAACATTCCCTTGAAGATCACCTTCTAGATTTGATACCAAATCATTTATTAACAAAAAGCAAGTTTATGAATGTACTTTTATCCAGCTATAACATTCTGTAATATCTAAATTCTGTTGCTTCAAGTTCATCAGTGAGCATGTATTTCTTTGTGTGCTCAACTTTTAGCCATTAAGATGACTAGAATTGGCATGATGGGGGAATGATTAGCAGATAATCAGGTGAGAGCCAGCTCTTCTTTAGCTTTCTAGATGGTCTCTCCTTTCTGTGTCCATGTCCCGTTTATTTTATATATATCTTAACCACAGCACTTATCATACTGCATTAATGTATTGGTCTAATTCTCTATGAGCTCTCTGAGCATTTTTCTGGTCTTGGTATCTGGTATAATGCTGACTTGATACGTAATAAATACATCCTATACGCTTGTTATAATGTACTGTTTATTTTTGTGTTTGACCTGGCCTTGTTCTAAGATTCTTCTTAGTTTATATCTAGAAAATTCGAGTCCTTGAAGCTGAGAGAGAGAAGAATGTTTATCGCCTCACAGAGAAGGACAAAGAAATACAGCGACTCAGAGACCAGCTGAAAGCCAAGCACAGCAGTACTGCATTGCTTGAACAGCTGGAAGAGAAAACCAAGGAAGTTGAAAGAAGAGAACAGCTGTTGAAATCCTTGTCTGAAGAGACAGATGTGTTGAAGAAACAGTTGTCTGCTACAACTGCAAGGCTTGCTGAACTTGAAGGCAAAGCCAATACTCTTCATTTATCGCAGGTACTAATTTCTTTAAAACCTGATTTTTTTTTAATCTTTTCTAATACAGTTTGTAATTCTTATGAAGAATGGGTTTGTTAAAACATGCTTGTCAAATGGTGAAACAGTATAGTATACTAACAGGTTTACTTTTTTTTTTTCCATAGTCCTGTTCTTCTCTATAAGCAGAAATAGGTAATATGGCTGCCTCCACTGACCATACCATTGTTTTGCCCAAGGGAATATTCAGAATACAGATTCTGCTGTGTGTCTACAATAGCCAGGAAGATTTTATTGAATTCTTTTTTTCTGTAGTTTGTATTGTGAGAAGAATGGCTTCATTTTTTGGTTATTTTTCATATTTGAGGTACCCAATTAAAACAGCAAGTGTGCTTTTCTCCCGTCTTGTGTTTTAGAGTCACTAGTGTAGTAGAAAGAGCATGGATTTATGGGTAGGCATCTCCGAGTTCAGATTCCACTTTCGAGCTGTGTGAGTCTAAACAAATTCCTTAACCTCTCTAGCCTTAGAAACAATGCTAGAATTCACCAGACCCCTCTCCTAAATCTCAGTTTGCACATCAATAAAATGAGGATAAGAGTACTGGAGATTGAATGTTACAATATATGTGAATAACCTAGCAGGGTGCCTGGCATGTGAAGTGAAAGTCGCTCAGTTGTGTCTGACTCTTTGTGATTGCATGGACTGTAGCCCACCAGGCTCCTCCATCCATGGGATTCTCCAGGCAAGAATACTGGAATGGGTTGCCATTTCCTTCTCCAGGGGATCTTCCCAACCCAGGGATCGAACCTGAGTCATTGCAGGCAGACTCTTTACCATCTGAGCCACCATAGTGCTAAATAAATAGTTTCTTGCTGATCAGACCTTTGATTCTCTTGAAAATTTGGACATATGAATCATACTAATACTACAGCTATTAACACTACCTACAGAAGAAAGGACACTTCTCTGGTAGCTTAGATGGTAAAGAATCTGCCTACATTGCAGGATACCTGGGTTTGATTCCTGGATCAGGAAGATCCCCTGGAGATGGGAATGGCAACCCACTCCAGTATTCTTATCTGGAAAATCTCATGGACAGAGGAGCCTGGTGGGCTACAGTCCATGGGGTTGCAAAAAGTCGGACACCACTGAGTGCCCAAAACTTACTTACAGAAGAAAATCTATTGCTTTCAAATAAATGCTTCAGTGATGTTAAGGGTCTTTGTACTTTATCTCCCCTTTAGAGTGGGGCTTCCTACTCTAAGAGAATTTGCCTGCCAATGCAAAAGATGTGGGCTTGAGCCTTGTGTCGGGAAGATCCCCTAGAGGAAGAACCGGCAACCCACTTCACTATTGCCTGGAAAATCCCATGGACTGAGGAGCCTGGCAGGCTACAGTCCATATGGTTGCAAAGAGTTGGACACGACTGAGCGACTTCATTTTCACTTTTACTTAAAGCTCAAGAATTAGTTTCTCTACTTTTGAAAATGGAAATATAAATCTTGGTAGAAATGATGATTTTAAAAATGTATTCATATAATCACTATGGGATACTCACTGTTAATTTCTGTACTAGTCAGCATATCTAATCACCTGACAACTGACCTCCAAATCTCAGAGTCTTATACAACAAGTGATTATTTTTCTGCTCATGTCACAGCTTATTTTAAGTTGGAGTGGAGGAGGCTTTGCTCAACAGAATCATTCAGAGATCCAGGTTCCTTCCTTCTAGTGGCTCCCTCATCTCTCAGAGTGCAGTCCTCCACCAGATCCTTTATACACAGCTGTGGGCTAGAGAGCATGTGAAGAACTGGGGTAGCCTGTGGGGTCTAGGCTTCAGATTGGCATATCTCATTTCTGCTTACATTCCACTGGACAGAATTCAGTCTCATGACCTCACTAACTACAGGGAAGGCTGGGAGATGTGGTTTGCAGTGTGCCCAGGGTAAAAGGAAAGAAATGTGATGAACTATCTCTATCATGGTTTCCACCTGAAGGACTAAATTGAGAGGGGGAAAAGAGCCCCTCTAGAGAAGAAAATATATATTTTGAGCTTTCTTGCCATCCTTCACACAAGTCTCTTTCCTCAGAGCTGTTAAAAGACTGAAATGCAGCTTTTTATGAGCTTTGTTGGTTAGCTTTGGTACCTTACCACCTAGAAAATGAAAGTGTTGTCAACTCAGTCGTGTTCGACTCTTTGTGACCCCATGGACTGTAGCCTGCCAGGCTCCTCCATCCAGGGAATTCTCCAGGCAAGAATACTGGGGTCTTCCCAACTCAAGAGCTCAAACCTGGATCTCCTTCAGGTGGATTCTTGACCATCTGAGCCACCAACTTACCATCTACTTCCCCTCTTTATTCCCTCTGGAAAAATGAAGAAAAAGGAGGAGACAAATTATATTTTGAGTTCTATATGAATGAATACTAATTAATACTATTGCTAATGTTGAATATAAATAAATTCTAGAAAACAAAATTTATCTTTTATTTGACAATTTAATATTTTTGGGATTTCATTTAAATAGGCCAATTGCTTGGTTTGGTTTCCTGGTGAAAATCAGAGGGCTGTTCATATCCACTGAGGGCTAGTCTGGTGATTCTGGGGTCCAGATGACATCAGATATCAAATTAGATACGAAATCTCAGGGTGTCCAATCTGCTTAGGAGGCCTCCAGGACATCTTAATTCCGCACTGCTACTCATCACCTGGCATGTACCAGTTCTGGATTTTGGGATGTATGTGAAATATACTGTCTTATTATGAAGGTAAGTATAATGAGCAAACTTATGTTCTTAAATTATTATGTTAACTAATATTGATTTACTTACAGACTGTGGCTACAAGTTGCTTCAATTCATCAATGAGTAATATTCATGAAATGGAAGTACAGCTGAAAGATGTAAGTTTGTTTTTATTTTATTAAGTTATGGCTAAAGAGGACTCATTCCTTTATTATTAAATTTCATGGAAATTGACAACAGTAATGCTGTAGCTTGAAAAATTCTTTTGAGGAGATGAAGAAATGAATGGTTTGAGATCATCTCTCTGGGTTACCACGTTTAAGTCTCTTTCGAGGCATACAAGAGGGCCAGTTCCTGTAAGTATGGCTAGGAAAGCCTTGGAAATCTTTAGGCTATAAATCATCCATTTCTACCAAATAACTCAACAATATCCCATTTTCACTTAAATCTAATTTGCTCAATAATTTTATTATAGTGATGTAATTTAATATCTATTATTTTTTCTTTTTGTTTACCCATGCTAGATGTCCTCTTTAGTTTGAAATTATTCCTTTAGAAACAGGATTTCCTTTCCTAGTTTGAAAAAGAAATACATTCTTTGTGTATTCAATATTTCTTTTTCCTAGAATTGGATATGAAGTTAGCTATATTATTCCAAACTTATATCTTAAATGGATTGGTGGGTTGCATTGAAAATTAAATAAATTGGGGACATAGGACTAGTAGTCACAGTGTATTTTTTCAAATTTTAAGGTTAGATATGCAAAGTATGAAATTCTTGATTTAATCATTGGGTCAATAGGTAGATATTGTGATTCCAGAAATATTACTGGCATGTCTACCCTGATCTAAGTATGCTCTTAAGAGTCCTGTTTTATCTCACATACCGGGCATACCTTGAGGCCTATTTGATTTTCAAGAAAAGAATTTAAATCGTTAGTGTCTGTATAACTGGGTTCTAGAGTACCCTTTTCAAAGTAATTTATCTAGAGGTAGCTAAAATAAAGAAGAAACACAATTCTTAAAGAACTATCAAAATAAGTTTTTTGTATGTCATGTATTATCCCCAGCATTTAGACAACTGGAAAGAATGACTAGATGGAATCTGGTGAAGTTTCTTGAATCTTATAGTGTCTCTTTTAGCAAAGTGCCTGAAAATAGATGCTGTTTTCTTAAACCCATGTGTAATTTTTAGGCTTCTCAGTGCTAACTCAGAGAAGGCGATGGCACCCCACTCCAGTACTCTTGCCTGGAAAATCCCATGGACGGAGGAGCCTAGTGGGCTGCAGTCCATGGCGTCGCGAAGAGTCAGACACGACTGAGCGACTTCACTTTCACGCATTGGAGAAGGAAATGGCAACCCACTCCAGTGTTCTTGCCTGGAGAGTCCCAGGGACGGGGGAGCCTGGTGGGCTGCCATCTATGGAGTCGCACAGAGTCGGACATGACTGAAGCGACTTAGCAGCAGCAGCAGCAGCAGTGCTAACTACTCCAAATATCAACTAAAGTTATTTTTATGTAATGATGATTAGTCTGGGGTAGAACCTGAGAGTCTCCATTTCCAATAAGCTTCAGGTGCTGCTGTTACTGTTGGTGGTCTGAGGACTGCTCTGTGAGAACCATTAACTTACATTTGAGGAGCGAGAGGTGGCCAAGCTCTGGATATCCCTTTGGGATCTCAGCAGATCTTTCGGACCAGGGGGAGAATTATAGTTGGAAGACTGAGGAGCAGGGAAAGAGAAATCTCACTCCTCAGAGTCTACACCGTCACTTTATTTGGCTTTGGAGGACTCAGCCATTCTAATCCTATACCCTCTGCAGAGCTCCCACAAAACTTCCTGTAGAAGTTTGCCCACCTGTTTAAGAATCAGTGTTTGTTAGGCTAAAATAAGTCCTAAAAATCTATTTTGCTTCTCTTAGGGTCAAGCTGTATCATTCCTCAGCTATCATTTAGATCTGGCTCATATTTTGAAATAATTACATGGAGTTAATGCTGTAATTGCATTCCTGATAGCTCAGTTGGTAAAGAATCCACCTGTAATGCAGGACACCCTGGTTCGATTCCTGGGTTGGAAAGATCCCCTGGAGAAGGGATAGGCTACCTACTCCAGTGTTCTTGGGCTTCCCTTGTGGCTCAGCTGGTAAAGAATCTGCCTGCAATGCGGGAGACCTGAGTTCGATCCCTGGGTTGGGAAGATCCCCTGGATAAGGGAAAGGCTACCCACTCCTGTATTCTGGCCTGGAGAATTCCCACAGACAGTCCATGGGGTCACAAAGAGTCAGACACAACTGAGTGACTTTCACTTTCAATGCTGTAATCATTATCCAGTTGGTCAGTAACTTTAAAATCAAATAACTGAATGTCGGTTTTAATAGGCGTTTCTTGCTCTTGATTTAAAAAATCTGATTTTTAGGGAATTCCCTGGTGATCCAGTGGTTAGGACTCTAGGGTTCCACTGCAGGGGGGTATGGTTTTGATCCACTGTTGGGGAACTATGATCTGTAAAGACACATGGTGCAGCCAAAAAAAAAAAAAAATCTGACTTTTAAACAGAATTACTGAAGATAAATAATAATTATTTTTAATTTGGAAAAAAATTGAGTTTACAGAAAAGTTATAAGAATGGAAAATAGTACACAGAAGTCCACATACTCTTTACTAAAATTGAACTCATTAGCATTTTGTCCCATTTTATACTTTTTCTTTCAGTCCCCACACCTATCCACACACATACACATACACACACAGACATAATATTTTTTCTGAACCATGAAATAGTTGCATATATATATAGCCTTTTCAGCCTGTATATTCCAATGTATATTCCTAAGAATGAGGATACTCTTACATGACCACCATACAGATACCACCTTTAATAAATTTAACATGGACATAATACTTCTAATCTACCATCCGTGTTCTAGTTTTATCAATTGATGCATATTTTTTCTTCTTTCAATATAGGCTAGCATTTCAATCTCTTAGAGTTTTTGCCCAAGGAAATATTTAATGGATCCCTGCCAAAGCAGGAAGAAGAGCTTTCATGGCATTCCCCACAGCTTCACTTTACCTACTTCTGTATTTTTATTGATAACTTGGGTGAACATGATAAATGCATGTCTAACAAATGTGTAGAGACACAAAGCTGGAAGAGATAACTAATGTAAGGAAGACTCTAAAGATGCAAAACTCATAATGTCAACATCCATTGACAGCTATCAAATCTACTTTTTGTTGCTTCTATAAAGAAATGAAAGTAGACACAGAGTCCTTGAGATCAGGAGTAAAGAAATGTTTATTACTTTATTGAAGTAACATCGCCATCATGTGGTCCTTTAGAATAATGCCTCATCCTCACTTTGGCAGCACATTTACTAGAATCAGGCTTCCCTGATGGATCAGATGGTAAAGAATCTGCAGTGTGGGAGACCTGGTTCTATCCCTAGGTCAGGAAGATCCCCTGGAGAAGGGACTGGCAACCCACTCCAGTATTCTTGTCTGGAGAATTCCATGGACAGAGGAGCCTGTCAGGCTACATACAGTCCCTGGGGTCGCAGAGTTGGGCACGGCTGAGCAACTAGCGCGCGCACGCGCGCACACACACACACACACACACACACACACACACACACGTATGTTTTACTTCAGTTGAGTTACACTAAGCAGCTTTTTTGTTAAGAACTTTGTATTTGTGCCATCTCTTTTCTGGCAGCCCTGAAGGATAAAAACTCATACCTCCTGGCTGCCACACTTTAATCATTGATAATAATGAATTCCCCCAGGTCAAGGATTAATTATGACACAAAGGATACACATTATGCACTTGTAAGACTACAGAAATAGTTAGGATAGTTCTATGACAAGATGTTTTGATTACATTTTCATGCATTACTTAATGAGTAATAGATTTTTTAAAGTGTTTTATTCTTTTTGAATCACTAAATGTATTGTTCTACTGTGTGTAAGGAACTGCTAGATTCCTTCTTGTTCTCTCCTCCCTTCTGTGAACACTCTCAAACTCCGGTCTAGGTCTACAAGGCTTTTTGGTTCTTGCAGGCATTTTTTCCACCCATGTTGTCAACATCATTCACAAACATTTATCAGGCAGCTTCTAGGTACAGAAACACAAATAAGGAACTGTGAAATAAAATATCTAAACAAGCCTGTGCCCAGCTGTCCAGAGGGCTCAGGGTATAGTTAAGATAAGAAGTATCATCAGGAAGTAATCAAGAGTTCATGAGTATAAGATGCCAAGTAGACTGAATGCACACAAAAATCACTAGTTGCTTTCAAAGGAGGGGAAGCTTGATAAGGAGAGTTATGGTGAGGAGCCTTGAGAGATAAGCCTGGATTCACTGGAACGTGATGTAATGTGGAATTTAAGTGGGCAGATGACATAGGAAGGGATTGCATGAAGGGAAGAGGCACAGAGGGTGTGCATTATTGTGTAGACAACAAGGAAGCAGTGAAGGAAAGGAAAGGCCAGGCTGTGCTTTGAAGAGATGGGAAGTGGCAGATTGTGGACAATTTTAATGTCAGCCTAAGGGAACCTAGCTTCAGTTTCAGCAAGTGTTGTCCTGAAGCTTTAAAATATTCTGTTATTAATATAATTAAAATAACTTAGCACTTCAGGGGATAGACGAAGAGGTTGAACTGAACTTACTAGCTATAGCTATTTTTTTTTTTTTTTCATAAGAAGTTTTAATATTTAATATTTAAAATTACATTTTATTACCAGGCAAATTTTGTAACACCATATTTATGTTACATGTACAGGATAATGATTAAAATACTTCTATTAAAGCTACATCATATCAACTTAGGTATAGCTTATTATTCTTTAGCTTGAAATACTTCATTAGTATCACATTACTTTGAAAATAAAGTTTAAATTTTCTCTTATTCATGGTACACAAAATGACTGATCTTTATTCTCCAATCTTACCTCCCATCATGTCTCCAGATAACTTTAATTCTGATCACACTAGACTAAGTACTTAGTGCCCTTCGAACGTGCCATGCTGTTTTATAGTATTGTAATTTTTCATATTCTGTTCCCCATATCTGGAATACACTCCCCTAACTCATCTATTTAAAGACCTATTTTATTCAAAACCTATATTAAGCGATCATTATATTAATTGACCTAAAGCTATTGGTCATGGCCTGTGTCTCCTCTCAGTGTTCTTGATGAGGAAATCAGCCTCCAAGTGAGGATTTATAAATCCCCAAATTACCAAGATCCAACAGTGAGCCACTGCTCAAGCAGGTATTTCTGTGGGAGTAGATAAGTCTTGGGCTTCCCTGGTGGCTTAGATGGTAAAGAATTCACCTGCAATGTGGGAGACCTGGGTTTGATCCCTGGGTTGGGAAGATCCCCTGGAGAAGGGAACAGCTACCCACTCCAGTATTCTTGCCTGGAGAATTCCATGGATAGAGCAACCTGGCAGGCTACAGTCCATGGGGTCACAAGTAGTCAGACATGACCGAGTAACTTTCATGTGAGTCTTGGCTTCTCTGGGGCTTCAGATGGTAAATAGTCTGCCTGCAGTATGGAAAAACTGGGTTCAGTCCCTGGGTCAGGAAGATCCCTTGGAGAAGGAAATGGCAACCCACTCCAGTATTCTTGCCTGGAGAATCCCGTGGACGGAGGAGCCTGGTGGCTACAGTCCATGGGGTCGCAGAGTCAGACATGACAGAGTGACTCACACTTTCGTGTTAGGCAAGTCTTAGCACAAGTGGCACGGGCAGAGGGCTCATTACCAATGAGCTTGGCCATTGGCGAAGGGGTTTTAGTATCACTGTGTGTACCTCCTTCTGGGGCCCTTAACATTTTACGCCTGTGACATTAGATTTAGCTGTGCATGTTCTCTTTACACAAGTAGTAATTGAGACTTATTTCCTCAGCCTCCCAGAAACATAGAAAAAAAAAGAGGCAGCCCCTGATAGGTCAGTTGGTAAAGAATCCGCCTGCAATGCAGGAGACCCCTGTTTGATTGCTGGGTCAGGAAGATCCTCTGGAGAAGGGATAGGCTACCCACTTCAGTATTCTTGGGCTTCCCTTGTGGCTCAGCTGGTAAAGAATCTGCCTGCAATGCGGGAGACCTGAGTTCGATCCCTGGATTAGGAAGATCCCCTGGAGAAGGGAAAGGCTACCCACTCCAGTATTCTGGCCTGGAGAATTCCATGGACTATATATAGACCCTGGGGTCTCAAAGCATCAGACACGACTGAGCAGCTTTCACTTTCCATGCTCTTGGATGGAAGACTTCGATTGGAAAGGGGAGAAGAGTTGTAATATCTCATTTTGGTGCTAAAGTATAAGCATTTCAAGACTTCGTTTTCCCTCTGCTACTGACAGGCGAATCTTCTTTGCTAGCTTTCAACTTGAATTTCTGTCCTGCTGCTACTGGCAAAACAGGGGGTATGGATGAGGGGTAGGTGTTTATGCAGTTGTGTACAGCCCTGGCAGGCTTTGCCTTTGACTGAATTTCCAAGGATCCAGTGGTTAAGACCAGTGAGAGTTAGAGTCAGAGTATATATGAATTTGTCCCAGTTAACAATCAAAATATCACCAATACAATATTGTAAAGTTAAAAAATAAAATAAAATAAAAAAAACAATCAAAATATCAGTAGAATTTTTCACTAAAAAATTTCATAAATCTGGGCTTCCCTGGTAGCCCAGGGGTTAAGAATCCACCTTGCAATGCAAAGGGCATGGGTTTGATCCCTGGTCCGGGAAGATACCACATGCTGCGGGGTGTCTAAGCCTGTGAGCCTCAACTACTAATGCCTGAGAGCATAGAGCCCATGCTCTGCAACAAAAGATGCCACTGCAGTGAGAAGCCCACACGCCACAACTAGAGAGAAGCCCCCACTCTCTGCAAGTAGAGAAAGCCCATGCACCACAACGAGGACCCAGTGCAGCCAAAAATAAATAAATAAAATGCATACTAAAGCCTTTCATAAACCTATACACCCCTGTCCATATATGCTACCTTGATTTATCCACTAAAGGTAATGTAGCTTCTTATGTGAATATTTGCTAATATCTTGCCACAGATCAGGTGGAATGAGCCACAGAAAATGTAGATGAGATTTTTAAAAATTTTCCAACTTATGCTAGGTGGCTGGTAAAGTATAGCGAGGTTTTTGTAGGAAAGATGTAACTGAAATGAAAAGTGAACATGAGCAGTAATGGTAAACCACTTTCTCTGTTACCAGCTAACTTAAATAGACACTGCTTATTTTATTAATATTGTCCATCATTCAAATAATTTCTTGACTATACATTGTATGCAAAAGCTGGGAGTCCTTTCGGAAGAACACGGTCTGCCACTTCAAGGAACTTAATATAAAAAAATCTGCCTGCAATGCAGCAGACATAGGAGATAATGGATTCAATGCCTGGGTGAGGAAGATCCCCTGGAGTAGGAAATGGCAACCCACTCAAGTATTCTTGCCTGGAAAACTCCATGGACAGATAAGCCTGGCAGGCTGTAGTCCATGGGATTATGAAGAGTAGAACTCGACTGAACGACTAAGCACGCACAATCTATTTGAAAAAGCAAACACAGAAAAAAGCTAATGATGGTTGGTAAAATGAGTTTTTAAAATATGTATGTATGTGTTTATAACAACTGAGTTCCTAAACCTGTATACAAACTAGATGAAAGGTCCCATTTGGGGATTTTTGAGCTTTAAAAGATGAAAACCGGTGATAAAGAAAGAGGGTGATGTTTGAGTTTGATTCTCCGGGAGGCAAACACGAGATGGAGTAGTCAGCAGTGCAGTTTATTGGGGAGCCACATCTGTGAAAGGAAGAGGAAGGCCCAGGACTAAGGCGGGGTGGCGGGCAGGGGTGGCACTGCCAGAGCAGGATGCACGCCTGGCAGAGCCTCTGTCCACCCCTTGGAGAGCCCGCAGGCAGAGCCCTTGGGTGGGTGGAAATAGCTCTGAAAGAGAAAGAGTACCTGAGCACTGCGCCTCCACCTCTGCCACAAAGACATTCTGTTAACGGAGAATGATGTGGGCACCGACATGAGGCAAACTGTAGAGTCAGTGCACAGATGACCGTAACTCTGTGTGGACATGACTTGGCCATGTTCTTTGGCATTCTGAAGACGTGTGGCCTTGGAATGTGTCTCTGTGTGGAAAGCTTTACAGTGATGCTTGGAATCATTCTGTGATATGAGCCATCGAGTATTTATGTGCTGGAAAAGACTGCGTCACGTGTGATCTCTTATCCATCTGAAGGGTTTGGGTTTTGATTATTGATTTGCTTTCATTTGCACTGTGAGGCTCTGGAGAAAAATCAGCAGTGGCTTGTGTATGATCAGCAGCGAGAGGCCTACGTGAAAGCACTTCTAGCGAAAATCTTTGAGTTGGAACAGAAGCTGGAAACAGCCCCTCAGACACTCCCGCAGCAGACAAAAAAGACTGAATCAGAAGGTACTGGTGTAAAAATGTTCTTCTGGGTTGGCCTGCCTGACATTTTCCAAAAAGAGAGATGCATCAAATTTAGATTCTTATAGATCTGTGTTATAAAGTAAAACAAGAGCAAGTCTGCTAGCCTTGAAGTAAGAAATCCCATTTTAGCCAACCTTCTGAATTCATCTCCCATTGTTTTCTGACACCAGAGGGCGAGAGGCACAGGGTAAAGGGATCTTGCAGCTCTGCAGGCACGTTAGGCTTTTTCCACCTTGCAAATCCTTTCCCTCCTTCAAAGTCCTGCTCCAGCTTCATTTCCCCTGGTGCTAGCCTTGTCAGTGACTATCTTGTTATTCCGCTTCCCTTTAGCAGTTATTCATATCAACTCTAGGAGAAAGATTACATTTTTATACATGATCCTTCAATCATTTGAATCTCACCCTAGAACTGAGGTGAAGTTCTTATCAGTGATGCTGTTTGCCAAAGGTTTTGTAGCTTCTCTGACACTGATCTCCATTGAGTTTCACAAGAGCCTAAGAGCGGGGGCAGAAAGGATCATTATTCTCGTTTTACAAATAGACGCAGCAGTTCCAGGTGATGAGCCAAGCTCTGTGCAAGGCTCTCATTTAAGTGACTGACAGCCCCACTGGCACTGGAGCCTTGAATTATAGAAAGAGAAGGCTCATAATCTCAGAGCTTCGCATCGGAATATTTAAAATGAAGCTAATGCTAAAACAGTATGAAAGGAATGTCTCTAGAGAATTCAAAACTGTTTATCCCTCAGGGGACAAAGTTACTGCTGTATTGCCTGTATAAATTTGCTACACATAAAAGTAGGTTTTTGATTATGGGTGAAGTCTAGCTTTTTCCTTTGGTAATATGATTTTTCTTTCTCCCTCTCATTGTCTCTCTCTCTCTCTCTCTCTCTGTGTTTTATCAAAGTGGTATATGCATTAATATCTCTATTTGTTGGTTTGTTTTCTTTAGACATTAGTGACATTCCCCCTCCTCAGAATAATTCTATTACTGTTTCTGATTCTTCTATCTATTCATTTTTTAACTTCAAGTAGTATACCTGAACTTCTGTTTCTTGTTCTGTCAAACATCAACCATGATCCCTGTCTCTTGAGTCTTCATTTTTGAAGATGAGGAAAAAATGCAATCATGCTTACAGAAACATATTTACATTTATTTCTTCAGGAAAATTACCTATTTTGTAATTTGTAGAATTACCTATTTTGTGCCATGATGTGTTTGTCACAGGTTATCTTCAAGAAGAAAAGCAAAAATATTATAACCATCTCTTGGAAAATGCAAAAAAAGATCTTGAAGTGGAACGACAAACCATAACTCAGCTGAATTTTGAACTGAGTGAATTTCGAAGAAAATATGAAGAAACCCAAAAAGAAGTGCAAGATTTAAATCAACTGTTGTGTTCACAAAGAAAGGCAGATGTACAACATCTAGAAGATGACAGGCATAAAACAGAGAAAATACAGAGGCTCAAGGAAGAGAATGATCTTGCCAGGGAAAAACTTGAAGAAGAGAAGAAAAGATCTGAGGAGCTGTTATCTCGGGTGAGTCTAACTAGCACGGTTTTCCATGGTTCATAATCCAGAATTTTCATGGTACTTACTAGGTGTCAGGGGCTATTTTAACTACTCAGGAACCAGCATGGAACAACACAAGTTCCTACCCCCTTATTAGGAGTTCATGCTAAGAAGGGAGACAGACCATAAGCAAGTACCTAAATAAAACAGGGTAGTATGATCAAGAGAAACTGAGGCCAGCGAAGGCCTCACTGAGGAGATGGTATTTGGACAAAGCTGATGGCGAGAAGGCACCAGCGAGGTGAGTGACTGGGAATTCCCTCCTGATGAAGAGATCACAGACACAAAGGTTCTGAGTGAGGAGGAGGTAGGCATGTGTGA
Source organism: Bos grunniens (assembly GCF_055505025.1). Lineage (NCBI taxonomy): Eukaryota > Metazoa > Chordata > Mammalia > Artiodactyla > Bovidae > Bos > Bos grunniens. The sequence continues at coordinate 15,191,388 of NC_141190.1, forward strand.
GAAGCCAAAAAAGGGGGAGTGAGGAGGAGGTGGGCATGTGTGGGAAGCCAAAAAAGGGGGGGTGAGGAGGAGGTGGGCAAGTGTGAGAAGCTGAAAGGGGGGGTGAGGAGGAGGTGGGTATGTGTGAGAAGCTGAAAGGGGGGTGAGGAGGAGGTAGGCATGTGTGGGAAGCTGAAAGGGGGGGTGAGGAGGAGGTAGGCATGTGTGAGAAGCCAAAAAAGGGGGGGTGAGGAGGAGGTGGGCATGTGTGAGAAGCTGAAAGGGGGCGTGAGGAAGAGGTAGGCATGTGTGGGAAGCTGAAAGGGGGGGTGAGGAGGAGGTAGGCATGTGTGGGAAGCTGAAAGGGGGGGTGAGGAGGAGGTAGGCATGTGTGAGAAGCCAAAAAAGAGGGGATGAGGAGGAGGTGGGCATGTGTGGGAAGCTGAAAGAGGAGGACCCAGGTTGATTCCTAGGCTGGCACTGTGAACTGTTCTCAAGTTAATTCACTATATACCTCCCATGTTCTCACTATGCTCATAGCCAGATCTGGAATGTTTGTCTCAGTAATGCTGGCATTACTAGATTAGATTTATTAGAATTCAGTACTATTTCAAGAGAAACTTATTAAATTTTTCCCGGCAGCATGAAATAATGGAAAACACATAATTTGGAGTCTATCCCAGGTCTCTCCTCAACGATGTGTGGCCTGAGGAAAATCAGCTAACTTCTCTGACTGACAGGTTATTTGAGTGTCAAATTAATAATAATAAATCTTATAACCTCTTCTCACCTCATAGGACTTTTGTGAAGGTCAGCTGAGAGAAGGTGAAAGTGCTTTGTAAATTAAAGGGCTAAGTAAATGTTAGCTACTGCTACTCTTAGAGTAGTTATTTCTAAAATCCTCCAAAATTTGAGTGAGAGGGAAAAAATGGTCTATAACATTTGCCTTCTCAGTCTTTACCATGCTCACTTCTGCCTAGAGGTGTGAGCAGTGATATTTACAAAAGATTAAGCAGAAATGATTGAAAATTTTGCTCCAACTCTGTGGCTGAGGAGGCCAAGCTCTGCTTTCTTATCCTACTCAGAAATATCAGTGGATCTTAGGACCTGCTTGTCCACTGCGACTTAGTGCTTTTTGTCTACATTCAGTCTATGCCTCAGGGAACTCAGCCGGGGCGGTACTGCTCAGCTGCTTGCATAGATAGCTGTCCAACCACAGCTAGGATTCACCCAGAAGAGCAGGTGTTGCCCTGGTTAGAGATGTGACATTTGTGAGCCTTTCACACATCCTAGGTCAAGGTCAAGCTATAAAATGTTGATGTGACAGTGTTGGTTCTATTTACATCCTACAGGTCCAGTTTCTTTACACGTCTCTGATAAAGCAGCAGGAGGAACAAACAAGGGTAGCTCTGTTGGAACAACAGGTACTCATGAGGGTTCCTTCTACATTCAGTTTAACCTTTGAGAAATGGAATTTTTCCTCATGTTTACACTGTTGTATGAAGAACCATTTGTAAGTTCTAGAAAATGTTTTTTTAAAAACTTTAACAAAAATATTGAAAGTGACGACTTGTGCGAGCCGTATATTCCCATTACTACCTTTAGGCTAAACCGAATTCTCTAAGGTGACATGGCAATTTTCTTGACAGGTAGATGTTTGCCTTAGCAAAATTTCTTCTTCCCTAAATGGCTGGTAGTCTGACAGGATGTTCCTAATAGAACTACTTGATAACTTCAAGTAGAACTCAAAGAGAGACCAGTTACTCTCAGAGACCAGAGATTTTTAGTATATTTGAAACCAAGGAACAGCCATCTCCTTCCCTTCCCCACAAAAAGGAGGATGAGGAGGACAGATTCTAACCAGCAACTTCTTAAGCTGCTCCTCACTCACTTAGACCTCATACTTTGGCTTTGCTCCTTGGACAGAGCTTCTTCATGTATCAATATCTCCCTGTACTCAGAGGAGTTCTTGCTCTGATGGCACAACATATTTTTTTCTTATGATACTAAAGAAACATCCAGTCAGGAAAACTAGACAGTATACAGTAGCTGTCATTGTCTTGTCTTGGGCACTTTTTTCCAGATGCAGGCATGTACTTTAGACTTTGAAAATGAAAAACTTGACCGTCAAAATATGCAACATCAATTGCATGTGATTCTTAAGGAGCTCCGCAAAGCAAGAAATCAAATAACACAGTTGGAATCCTTGGTGAGTCTGGAATGGTTAGACAAAAACTTATTTCATCTTTCTTTTTCTGCCATCTTTCTATTTATATGTCAAAGCAGTTCCCAAAATAGAAGGATACAGTTTAAGAATAGCTGTTTCTTAAATTAGTCAAATCAAATCCCTTGCCTTATTTGAAGCATCTGCCCTTTGAGCATCAGTTCAAAGTACTAGACAGAGGGACATTACTGGCCTCTTGGTAATGATAACATTACCAGTACCTGGGATCATCCCCACCCACTCTGGGCTCTGTGATTCTGGAGGCACTGAACAGAGCTTGGTCTGGGGGACAAAGGCAGCAAGGCAGGGCAGTTTTAGATTCTGAAGTGAAATTGTGCTTTTCTCTTTAAACAAAAAAAAGAAAGAAAAAATTGCTGCTTTTAGGGATAATGGACTATTACTGTTAATACACTCTTGTAGGCATACTGAATTAAGCACGTTCTGTGGATTAACTTGAACACATAACCTTTTAAAACATTAACCTTTTTAATAACATTGCTTCTTTAAGGAAATGGTTTTGATTTACCTATTTTCATTCTACTAATAAGCTTTGAGGGACTTCCCTGATGGCTCAGTAGTAAAGAATCCACCTGCCAATGCAGGAGATCATTTGATTCCTGGGTGGGGAGGATCCCCTGGAGAAGGAAATGGCAACCCACTCTAGTATTCTTGCTTGGGAAATTCTATGGACAGAGGAGCCTGGTGGGCTACAGCCCATGGAGCTGCAAAAGAGTTGGACACAAATTAGAAGCTAAAGAACCACACAGTAAGCCCTGGACTAAACCTGTTAGGGTCTGTCCCATTAGCCCATATTTTGTATATGATCCTTGTATTGCAGAATATTTGCACAGGGTGAAATGTTACAAATAGAATTCCTCAGTTTTCAAAAGAGAAAAAAGCAGTTTTTAAAATCATTTGCAATTTCTTTATGAATAAAAGACAGAAAATACATTTTTGGCTCTGTTTATGTCATTGATTTTTATCATAATATTTAAAATTGAAATTTATAATTCATTCCTATTTATGACTTTATCAAAGTACAGGAAGCCAAAGAGTATACAAATGAATCTATAATTTTCCTGTATTTTTCTTCATTTTCCTACCATTCGTCTTTACAGTATGCTATAAAATGTTCATTTTTAGTTACTGACTGTTCTAAATTTCTCAGGGAAAAAAACATGAAAATGAGACATCACAAATGAATTATACAGTATCTTAGTCATTCCTGTGTATAACCTGTTTGACCTGCTAAAATTTTTTGCCACTCTTAATTCCATGCAGTTCTTTATTGCTGAAGTTGCCCGTCTTTAACCTAGCAATCTTTGTCAGCATTGCCCGTAGGCCCACCTTTACATGTGACTCTAAGCATTTTAATAAAACCTGCTATGTAAATGCCTGATCCTAGTACATCCTGGGTAATTTCAGTGATATATAACAACCTCGTAAGGGCTTCCCAGGTGGTGCTAGTGGTAAAGAATGTGCCTGCCAATACAGAAGACATGAGAGATGTGGGTTTGATCTCTGGGTAGGGAAGATCCTCTGTAGAAGGGCATGGCAACCCACTCCAGGATTCTTGGCCTGGAGAATCCCATGGACAGAGAATCCTGGTAGGCTACCATCCATAGGGTCACAAAGAGTCAGACACTACTGAAGCAACTTTGCATTCATGTGTAACCACCTCATAAGTTACCAGTGTAATACCAGTGACCGGAGAGATTCAGAAGAAAATCTAGCTAGAGGGTTGAAGCAACTGGAGTATCTATGGAGCAGTTACAACTGCTGAATGGTAGGCCATCTATACAAACCGTGTTCATTTGACACTTATTTTTCAGAAGCAGATTCGTGAGTTTGCCTTCACAGAGCCATTAGTCACTTTCCAAAAGGAGACTGAAAACAGAGGAAAAGTCGCCTCACCAAAATGTCCCACTGCTGCGTTAAATGAAAGCCTGGTGGAATGTCCTAAGTGCAATATCCAATATCCAGCCACTGAACACCGAGATCTACTCGTCCACGTTGAATACTGTTCCAAGTAGCAATGTGATTATTCTTTGTTTTTGTGCCAAAAGATTCAATACTGTATCTTACGTTAGCTAATGGACATTTTGAATTGCTTATTTCACCTCACATCAGAAACTGCCTGTCTACCTTTAAGACTCTAGCATAGCAGTGAATCATTGTGTTTTGTTTTTGTTTTTGTTTTTTTGCCTGCTTTGCATTTCCGAGCATTGAACGCTGAGACCGCCAACATTTTGCACTGTTAAAGTACTTGATGAAGAAAAGATAGTTCAGGTTATTGCTTGTAGGTCAAATCTGTTACACCAACAAGCAAATATTTTATGTTTTTCAGATTTTTAAAAAATCAAAGGCAATTAACCAGGGATCTTTATTGTTATTATTTTTTAATCCAAGCACTTCATAAACCTACCATTCTGACTTTGATGTTCTTTGTGAAGAGATGGTGATACTTTTTTCATTTATATTCCTTTCTATGATAGAGCAGTTATTAGAAAAGTTGGGCGTTTTCTTCATCTTTATTGCTGCTTACTGTTGAAACTGTAGACCTAGCTGTGTTTGAAGCACAAAGTAGATTCTGTTTAAGGAATACTCCTTACTAGCCACACAGTGCTTTCTGTGATGTTAACTGGCTATACCTTTAACTTGAATTTCATCAGCACATGTTAGTTAGCTAAAATTGTTAAAATGAATTTTAACAAAACCACCGAGCCCTCTCTTTTGATATGCAAATGTTTTATTTATTTATTTTTGGCAGTCTTGAAAGCTGGGTGATGTAATGAGCAGATATTTGGTTATCTGAATATTTTTATACATGTGTGCATAAACCAAGATTTTTTTAAAAATTTCTTCAGGTTTTCTAAAATGCTTAACACTGGGCTACTATTGGTAATGTAAAGGAGAAAAGAATAAAGAGTTATTTAATAAATTTTGCTATGAGGAGAGTATATGTATATAGACTGGTATTTTTAAGATTTCTGCCCTGAGAAGGGTGCCAGAGAGTTACAGATAAACATACAGTGTAAAATGATTTCCTTTAGGATTTGTTTGTTTGATCTTCTTGCAGTCCAAGGGATCCTAAAGTCTTCTTCAACACCACAGTTCGAAAACATCAATTCTTTGGTGCTCAGCCTTCTTTGAGGTCCAAATCAGGGTTTCTGGGGGGGGGGAGGGTGGGAAGCATGGAATATGCCTTATCAACAAGTTCTCTAGATGCATTTTGGGGTAAAACTGAAGACAGAACTACTGAACTAGTCCAACCTTAACTCCCTGATGAAACAGAGTCCCAGAGAGGGGCGTGACTTACCCAGTCACTTAGCAGGTTTGTAGGAACATGAGGGAGGCCCTGACTCCCAATGGGAGTGGTTGTTAGAGCCACTACCATTTTGGTTTGTATGAAATGATTCCTGAAAAATTACTCTTTCCAAGATCCCCAGTGCTCTGCCTTCTAAGGCAAATCCAGTATTTGTTGGTCTGGTTCTCTTTATTTTCCTTGTTGTTTGTGCTGTGCTCTCTGCTTTGAACCTAGTATTTTTTGGCTTTGGATGGTTGAGTGGGAAACATGAATAAGACACTGAAGAGTACAATCTATTGCCGTGCTCTGCTGTGCTCAGTTGCTCAGTCGTGTCTGACTCTGCAACCCCATGGACTATAGCCCACAGGCTCCTCTGTCTATCGAGAGTCTCCAGGCAAGAATACTAAAGTGGATTGCCATGTCCTCCTCCAGGGGATCTTCCCAGCCCAGGGATTGAACCCAGGTCTCCTGCATTGCAGGTGGATTCTTTACCAGCTGAGCTACCAGGGAAACCCCCAATCTAGTGGTGACACCCAAGGTAAAAGGTAGGTTCACCAAAGGTAAAAGGTAGGTTCAAGTTACCCAGGATCTGAAGAGATAATGGAGAAAGGGGCAGGGAAGGCTGAGCCCTAGGGTGCATCCTGCAGTCCACAAGTAGACAGGAGCACTCAGATTCAGATTAAAGTTGTGTCAAACCAAGCAACCAGAGAAAGGAGTGGCATGCACCTGTACGACAATGAATTAGCACCTGACAATAACCTTCAGTTTCTTGCTTGCCAGACACACTGTATTGATTTAACCCAAGGACCAACACATCTTCCACTACACAGTTTAACAAGTATTACAGATAAGTGTGTGTATGTGTTAGTCGCTCAGTCACGCCCGACTCTTTGCTACCCCTTGGACTGTAGCATGCCAGGCTCCTCTGTCCATGGAATTCTCCAGGCAAGAATACTGGAGTGGGTTGTCATTGCCTTCCAAGAGATCTTCCTGACTGAGGGATTGAACTCCAGTCTCCTGCATTGCAGGCAGATTCTTTAATATCTGAGCCGCGAGTGAAGCCCAAAAATTGCCCTAAGGTTGTTATTTAGTCGCTGAGTCATGTCCAACTCTTTGCAACCCCATGGACTATGTAGCCTGTGAAGTTCCTCTGTCCATGGGATTTCCCAGGTAAGAATACTGGGGTGGGTTCCCATTTCCTCCAGGGCATCCTCCCAACCCAGGGATCCAACCCGCGTCTCCTGCATTGGCAGGCAGATTCTTTACCACTGAGATACCGGGGAAGCCCTTGAAGGAGTCTCACCTCTTTTAGGGGATATACCAAGCACAGGTTTCCTCACTTGGTTCAGCAAATATTTAATCCATCTGCAACGGACAAGGTGTCGTGCCAGGCACTAGAGGTGGAGAGGGTACAGCAGGAACCACCTTAGAAGAGCCAAGGCAAGGTGGACATCAAGGCTGACCAGTGAATGACAGCACAAGTGAGGTCAGTGCCTTGTTAGAGGTCACCCCACGGGTGAAAGAGGAGAGGCTTTATGAAAGCGGTGATGACTAAGCTAGGTTCAAGGAAACATAATATTCAAGTTTTAACAGTGTTTGTTCCTAGACTTATGTTGAGAGTGAATCATTCAACATTGCTTAAAGGAAAACATGGCCTGTGTTAGAGTGGTTACTTTGTGATGACAAAGGGCAGAGGTGTAGATCCAGATTGTGATAGGGTGAAAGATGTCACTTTGTATCTTATTAACTTGATGTTGAAAGGCATGTTGCAACAAAGATAGAGAAAGTAAACTGTTTTGAATGTTAAATATCAGAGGAGATAATCAAAGGTTTTAATGAAGAAGAAAGAAAAAAGTTAGCTTTGCTGTGTGATTTACAGATTCTGTAGAATGGTAATTATGCCACCTTGTGTAGATTAGGAAGATGTGTATTTTCACTCAATCTTTATAAAGTAGAGATAGGTGGTGGTGGGGTGGAACTGAGACTAGAGGGTTAGGAAAAAACCTCGAGGGCTTCCCTGGTGGCTCAGTGGTAAAGAATCCAACTGCCATGCAGGAGACACAGGTTCGATCCCACATGCTGTGTGGCAACTAAGCCCCTGTGCCACAGTTATTGAAGTCCGAGCGCCCTAGAGCCTGTGTCCTGAAACGAGAGAAGTCACTGCAAGGAGAAGCCTGCACACCACAACAAAGCCTCTCCTCTCTCACCCGTGGGGTGACCTCTAACAAGGCACTGACCTCACTTGTGCTGTCATTAACTGGTCAGCCTTGATGTCCACTCACTGCAACTGAAAAGCCCACGCATGAATGAAGACCCAGCACAGCCAAAAATAAACGTAAAAAAACCAACTTTTTGAGTTTGTTATTTCCAGTACAAACTTAACAGTCGCTCACATTTGCACGTAATACAGTAATAACTGTAGTAATAACTCTCTTCCAAAGAAAATTATTCTGTTTATTGGAAATGAAAAAGGAAGCATCTCAGAATTTAAATTTTATTTTGTATTCTTTGGAATTTCCAGGTGTCGCTAGCGGGTAAATAATCCACCTGCCAATGTAGGAGACGCAAGAGACAGATTCAATCCTTGGGTCAGGAAGATCCCCTGGAGTGCGAAATGGCAACTCTTTCCATTTCTGGAAAAATTCCATGGACAGAGGAGCTTGGCATGCTACAGTCCATGGGGCCACAAAGAGTCAGACACGACTGAGCATATTTGGCAATTTCAAGGAAACATGTTACTATGGCAAGGGCCCTGAAATGGGAATCACGGGATTTGGGATGAAAATCTATTTCTGACCTTGAGCAAGTCATTTCAACTCTCTAAGACTCAGCTTCCTCCATCTAAAATGAGAATGTTCATGGCTGCCCCATCCCTCTTCCTAGGCTGTTAGGCAAATGAAAATCCAACCTATTTTAGGGAATCCTGTATATTAAGCATTTTTAGTGTCCCACACAATATGCTTATAAACTTCCTGTGTCATGTCATTTTCTCCTCATAGTGACACTACCTGTGAGTTTCCAGAACTGTTCCATTATATAGATGAGGAAACCATGGTTTAGAGAGTTTGTCAGTTGTCCAAGGTCACACATCAAAGGGATTGACAGAGTTAGTATCTGAACCCAAATGTGTTAGCCTATAGAGATAGAACTGTTATCTACATTATGCTGCCACTTGTAAATCACATTTGAGCCCAGAAAATACACATGAGAGCACATCACAGGCAAGGAAATACTGTCCAGGACTATTTTTACTTTTCAGTAACGATTATACTGTGAACGAGGATGAAGACAAGAGATGACAGTAACATCACCTACCCCCACAAACAACTGTTCATTTTATTCATCCATTATAACCACACTTCTCATTCTCTTCGTAACTAGTATGAGGGCAGGTGCATTCAGAAGCCCTGACACCATCAGGGCACTTATTGTTTGTTAAAAAAAGAAGTCTGGAATCAAATAATCCTAGTTTAGACCAGCAATTTCACCACCTTAAGGCTCTGTGTAACCCTCTGTTCCCTACTCATGCTCACAGTGAATATTGCAATTACCAGCATCACAATCTAATGAGACAAATCTTTTTTTTTTCTTCTTTTTTTCCACAAAACTGAGAAACCAACAGCTGGCCAGGGCAATGAATGAGCACTCCTTATACCTCTCTCTCCTTTTCTTCAGTAAAGGAAATGTGTTGCAAGTGGAAATAGCCACCGGGAAACTGCACAGTACACTTCCCTTGGATCTCACTGACTAGAACTGGATTACAATGTATCAGGATGAGCCAGGCTAGGCTCCCTTACCAAGGAAGCCCCGAAATCTCAGTGGCTTAAGTACAGGTTTCTTTCATCTCACAATTTAGGAGGGCCGGGGGACCCTCTTTCATTTTATAGTTACAGTACCTGGAACACGAGGCCCCCTACGTCAAAGAAGCAGGGTAAGAGTGATGAAAGCTACCACACCATCTCATCCACTTCCGGTCTGGCACAGTTATGAGATGGTGTGGTGCCAGACCGGAAGTGACGCACTCTGCTCACATTCCTATTGGTCAGATCTTGGTTCCACTGCCCCTCCTGCAAGATGGCTGCCAAGAATGGTCCCAGCAAAGCAGATGTGAAGAACAGGTTAGAATTGTGTGCCCCTTATGGGCTGGACGGCATCACTGACTCGATGGACGTGAGTCTCAGTGAACTCCGGGAGTTGGTGATGGACAGGGAGGCCTGGCGTGCTGCGATTCATGGGGTTGCAAAGAGTCGGACATGACTGAGCGACTGATCTGATCTGATCTGATCTGTGGGCTTCCCAGGTGGTTCAGTGGTGAAGAATACACCTGCCAATGCAGGAGACGCAGGAAACACAAGTTTGATCCCTGGCTGGGGAAGATACTATGGAGAAGGAAATGGTAACCTGCTCCAAAATTCTTGCCTGGAGAATCCCATGGACAGAGGAGCCTGGCAGGCTATAGTCCATGGGGTTGCAAAGAGTTGAACACGACTGAGTGAGCACACACACAAATGTGGTGAAACTGCACACCTCCAATGGGACTGTTCACAGTCTTCAATCGAAACTATGCAACTAGTCTCGGGACTTAGTGAAGCTCAGGTTCTTTATGTCTCCACATGGGAAGGAATTCAGTGAGGCAACGTGATAGGTAAGAAGTAGTCTTGTTAATATCCTCTGTGAAGAGGTTACAGGAAAATGTGTCGAGAGGACGGTCGTGTCTCAGGTCTTGGGTGAGTTTCTGGGACAGGTGCCAAGTGAGAGTCCTTGGTTTGGCACAGGACAGAATTCACAAGTAAGCCAGAGTAAAGGGAAAGCAGGCTCACTGAGAGAGATACACGTTCCATAGGCAGAATGCGGTCCTCTCAGGAGGGAAGAGGGGTCCTGGGGGAACACCCATCATGGAGTGTGGGCCGTCTGGGGAGGTGAGAGTGTGGGGGTAGGGGGTTCGAGGGTGGTGGGTACCAGGGGTGGTTTTTATGGGCTGCTTAATTTCATAGGCTAATGAGTGGGAAGATTATTCCAATTATCTTGGAGAAGGGGCAGGAGTTTCCAGGAATTGGGCCACTGCCCACTTTTTCGCCTTTTCTGGTTGGCCTGGGACCTGTCATGGCACCTGTGGGCATGTTATTAGCATATGCCAGTGTATTACAATATGCGTATAATGAGGCTTAAGGGTTGTTGGAAGTCACGTCTTCTTCCATCTTGGGCCTAATCGGTTTTAACCAGTTTATGTCGTGTCCTCAATGGCAGTGTAATTTTTTTTCAAAGGTTGTGCTCTGCCCTCTTCCCTCTTGTCTCATTGGCCACCCCTAGATGTTAGAGAAGAAGTGGCTGGGGAATGGCTCCTGGGTGGAAGCCTGTCCCACCATCTCGCCCACTATCTCATACCCTCACCAACAACCCTGGTTAAAGATAAGGCAGGAAATGTTCTCTGAGCTTCCATGATTCCTACATCACCCTCTTCCACAGCCTTTTCCTCTCAATATTATAGTAATTTTCCCTTTGCCTGTCACTCTCTCCCTTCATCCATGCCACCTCCCAGTAGACTATAAGCTTCTTAAGACCCAGAAATTGTCTTCCCTTTTCATCTCTGGTGCCTAGGCAGGGTCTGGCACAAAGCAGGTGCTCAACAGACATTTTTAGAGCAATTGAATGAGGGTCCATTTGAAATAGTGATTTCAGTCATATGACTGTCTTTAACCACTGTCTTTAAGAAATACCTGACTCTTTAGAATTTTTAGTAGAGCCATTGAGGAACAAGAAGTATGATTCAACCTTTAAATAAACATGGGTGCAAAAAGAGACCATATAGCATACTTCAAGAATGTGACCATAAATCAAGTAAATATTTGATCAGTGACATCAATGTATATAAAACATTTCTTTAAGGAAACTTACTTTTGGAAATCCACGTAGACTATCTTAAGTCTGGCTTTGGCATTTTAACCAAAACTACATCTCCAAGACCGGGCATCTCCATGCCCAGAGGCGGTGTCACAGTGATAATGAATGAGGCAAGAGGTAAAAAAAAATTTAGGGTAGTTTGATGTATACTTTTTAAGAACTTTAATTAAAGGAGCCAAATAAATGAGGCACTTAATCAGCAAAGATTTTTTCTGAGTTTGTAGGAAGTAGGCAAGAGCCACTATGACTTCCGTGCTCCCATGAGTGGATGAGCTGCCTGAAACAGAGCCAGTTCAGAGAAGAAGGTCAGGGGGCGGACAGCCACAATAGTTGAAGTGTATTGAGGACTACGTGCCTGCTGTTGTGCTGAAGGCTTTATGCACATTGTCTAATTTGATCTTACCAGCAGCGTGAGACAGGTACTAGTATACCCATTTCACTGATTGGTATAGTAAGGCTCAGAGAGTTTAATAATTTACCCAATATGGAGCTGCTAAGAGGGTGCTGGCAAAAATTGAGAACCAGGCTATCTGGTTCCAAAGACAACAACTTTTTACGATTAAGCTTTAAACTCACTCCCAGATTCAGGTACTAGAAGAAAATTTGATGGGTGTTTTGCTCATTCATTACAGTGTAACAGTACAGCCCCAAACCTAGTTTCATAAAACAAAAATGTATTACCTGTTGATGGGGCCATCAAGGTTTTTTCTGTGTTGGAATCTCTCCTACAGTTTAAGTCAGAAGGTTCAGCCTTGAAAGTCACACAGTGTCACTTCCTCTGCATCCTGCTACTTAAAAATTGGACACAGGACCAGCATAGATTCAAGGAGAGTTTCTGCATGCAAGGGAATAAATACCAGGAAGCATCCTTCCTTGGGGACATTTAGGAGACTGGTTGTTACAGTGGACAAAGCTAAGTGAGCACGTATGAAGCATCCCAGATGTGTATGTGTGCTCCACTTCTCATGTGCTCTTTCACAGCCCAGAAGGCAGGCAAACCAGGGGCAAGTGTAGATCTCTAAGTAACAGACATGGACACTGTCACTCAGGGAAATTAAGTGACTTACCAAAAGTCACACAGTTTTTAAATGTGGGCATGGAGTGTGGACTTTGGTCTTCTGACTCCTGGCTCTGCACACTATAGATTTTTCCTCAGTTGCTTAGGCTCAGAACTCTTTGGCACCTAGAGGCAGGAGGGAGACAGAGGCTCCACTAGCAGAAAGTAATCAAGAGGAAGGAATCATAAGTCTAAATTGAAAAGGGAAAAGGATATCAAAGTTGTAAGAATTTTAAAAACATGATAACATCAGCTAAAATAGCTGATACAGAAATGGACATGTATCTGCCACTCACAGGAGTATAATTTGGTACAGACTTTCTGGGTATGCAATAGATGCCAAAAGTCTTAGAGTTTTGCAAAATATTTGACCCAGAAATTCCACATCTAATAAATATTCTAAGGAAATAGCTATGAGTATGGACAAATAGTTATTCAGTTCAGTTCAATCGCTCAGACGTGTCCGACCCTTTGCGACCCCATGAACCGCAGCTTGCCAGGCCTCCCTGTCCATCAGCAACTCCCAGAGTTCACCCAAACTCATGTCCATTGAGTCAGTGATGCCATCCAACCATCTCATCCTCTGCCGTCCCCTTCTCCTCCTGCCTTCAATCTTTCCCAGCATCTCTTCAAATGAGTCCGCTCTTTGCATCAGGTGGCCAGAGTATTGGAGCTTTAACATCAGTCCTTCCAATGAACACCCAGAACTGATCTCCTTTAGGATGGACTGGTTGGATCTCCTTGCAGTCCAAGTTATTAGAATATGCCATATAGATTTTTTTTTGACTGTTTCTGTGCCTGGGCTTCTCTTGTTCTGAAGCTTAGGCTCTAGAATGCACGGACTCAGTAGTTGCAGTGTTTGGGCAACTCTCTAATTGTAGCACACAGGCTTAGTTGTCCCGTGGCCATGCAGTCTGTCCACCAACCAGGAATCGAACTGACGTCCCTCACGTTGGGAGGCAGTGTGTTAATCACTGGACCACCAGGCAAGTCCCTGTGTTGTAGTATTTTTGCTAACAGGGAAGAATGAGACAATTCAAATGTCTAACAATAAGGGTTTTGTTGCATAATGAAAGGTCATTCTGCCATTAAATTGATGTTAATGCAAAACTATTTAATGTCCTGTAAAATGTTCACAACATTATTTATAGGAAAAGAGTAGGTTTTAAAACTGTATTATATGTGCCACCTTTACTACAAAAAGCCATACTGTATCCATACACGCAGAAAAAGGGACAAGAAAGAAGTAATACCAAAATGTTAATAGTAATTTTTTGAGGGTGAGGGGGATTATAGGTTTTTTTCTTTAAAAAATTTTTTTATTCTTTATATTTTTAAAATTGTTTATAGTATGTATTACTTTTGTAATGAATATTTTAAAAGACAGATCAAGAAGGGAATTAGGAAAATATAGAGGGTTTTAAGCTAGTTTCAACAAACCAAATAGAAGGTAAGCATCAGATCATATCACTCAGTCGTGTCCGACTCTTCGCAACCCCATGAATCGCAGCACGCCAGGCCTCCCTGTCCATCACCAACTCCCGGAGTTCACTCAGACTCACGTCCATCGAGTCAATGATGCCATCCAGCCATCTCATCCTCTGTCGTCCCCTTCTCCTCTTGCCCCCAATCCCTCCCAGCATCAGAGTCTTTTCCAATGAGTCAACTCTTCGCATGAGGTGGCCAAAGTACTGGAGTTTCAGCTTTAGCATCATTCCTTCCAAAGAAATCCCAGGGCTGATCTCCTTCAGAATGGACTGGTTGGATCTCCTTGCAGTCCAAGGGACGCTCAAGAGTCTTCTCCAACACTGCACTTCAAAAGCATAAATTCTTCGGCGCTCAGCCTTCTTCACAGTCCAACTCTCACATCCATACATGTCCACAGGAAAAACCATAGCCTTGACTAGACGGACCTTTGTTGGTAAAGTAATGTCTCTGCTTTTGAATATGCTATCTAGGTTGGTCATAACTTTCCTTCCAAGGAGTAAGCGTCTTTTAATTTCATGGCTGCAGTCACCATCTGCAGTGATTTTGGAGCCCAGAAAAATAAAGTCTGACACTGTTTCCACTGTTTCCCCATCTATTTCCCATGAAATGATGAGACCGGATGCCATGATCTTTGTTTTCTGAATGTTGAGCTTTAAGCCAACTTTTTCACTCTCCACTTTCACTTTCATCAAGAGGCTTTTTAGTTCCTCTTCACTTCCTGCCATAAGGTTGGTGTCATCTGCATATCTGAGGTTATTGATATTTCTCCCGGCAATCTTGATTCCAGCTTGTGTTTCTTCCAGTCCAGCGTTTCTCATGATGTACTCTGCATATAAATTAAAGAAGCAGGGTGACAATATACAGCCTTGACATACTCCTTTTCCTATTTGGAACCAGTCTGTTGTTCCATGTCCAGTTCTAACTGTTGCTTCCTCACCTGCATACAAATTTCTCAAGAGGCAGATCAGGTGGCCTGGTATTCCCATCTCTTTCAGAATTTTCCACAGTTTCTTGTGATCCACACAGTCAAAGTCTTTGGCATAGTCAATAAAGCAGAAATAGATGTTTTTCTGGAACTCTCTTGCTTTTTCCATGATCCAGCAGATGTTGGCAATTTGATCTCTAGTTCCTCTGCCTTTTCTAAAACCAGCTTGAACATCAGGAAGTTCATGGTTCACATATTGCTGAAGCCTGGCTTGGAGAATTTTGAGCATTACTTTACTAGTGTGTGAGATGAGTGCAATTGTGCGGTAGTTTTAACATTCTTTGGCATTGCCTTTCTTTGGGATTGGAATGAAAACTGACCTTTTCCAGTCCTGTGGCCACTGCTGAGTTTTCCAAATTTGCTGGCATATTGAGTGCAGCACTTTCACAGCATCATCTTTCAGGATTTGGAATAGCTCAACTGGAATTCCATCACCTCCACTAGCTTTGTTCGTAGTGATGCTTCCTAAGGCCCACTTGACTTCACATTCCAGGATGTCTGGCTCTAGGTCAGTGATCACACCATCGTGATTATCTTGGTCGTGAAGATCTTCTTTGTACAGTTCTTCTGTGTATTCTTGCCATCTGTTCTTAATATCTTCTGCTTCTGTTAGGTCCATACCATTTCTGTCTTTTATCGAGCCCATCTTTGCATGAAATGTTCCTTTGGTATCTCTGATTTTCTTAAAGAGATCCCTAGTCTTTCCCATTCTGTTGTTTTCCTCTATTTCTTTGCATTGATTGCTGAAGAAGGCTTTCTTATCTCTTCTTGCTATTCTTTGGAACTCTGCATTCAGATGTTTATATCTTTCCTTTTCTCCTTTGCTTTTCGCTTCTCTTCTTTTCACAGCTATTTGTAAGGCCTCCCCAGACAGCCATTTTGCTTTTTTGCATTTCTTTTCCATGGGGATGGTCTTGATCCCTGTCTCCTGTACAGTGTCACAAACCTCATTCTATAGTTCATCAGGCACTCTATCTATCAGATCTAGGCCCTTAAATCTATTTCTCACTTCCACTGTATAATCATAAGGGATTTGATTTAGGTCATACCTGAATGGCCTAGTGGTTTTCCCTACTTTCTTCAATTTAAGTCTGAATATGGCAATAAGGAGTTCATGGTCTGAGCCACAGTCAGCTCCTGGTCTTGTTTTTGCTGACTGTATAGAGCTTCTCCATCTTTGGCTGCAAAGAATATAATCAATCTGATTTCGGTGTTGACCATCTGGTGATGTCCATGTATAGAGTCTTCTCTTGTGTTGTTGGAAGAGGGTGTTTGCTGTGACCAGTGCATTTTCTTGGCAAAACTCTATTAGTCTTTGCCCTGCTTCATTCCGTATTCCCAGGCCAAATTTGCCTGTTACTCCAGTTGTTTCTTGACTTCCTACTTTTGCATTCCAGTCCCCTATAATGAAAAGGACATCTTTTTTGGGTGTTAGTTCTAAAAGGTCTTGTAGGTCTTCATAGAACCGTTCAACTTCAGCTTCTTCAGCATTACTGGTTGGGGCATAGACTTGGATTACTATGATATTGAATGGTTTGCCTTGGAAACGAACAGAGATCATTCTGTCGTTTTTGAGATTGCATCCAAGTACTGCATTTCGGACTCTTTTGTTGACCATGATGGCCACTCCATTTCTTCTGAGGGATTCCTGCCCGCAGTAGTAGATATAATGGTCATCTGAGTTAAATTCACCCATTCCAGTCCATTTGAGTTTGCTGATTCCTAGAATGTCGACATTCACTCTTGCCATCTCTTGTTTGACCACTTCCAATTTGCCTTGATTCATGGACCTGACATTCCAGGTTCCTGTGCAATATTGCTCTTTACAGCATCGGACCTTGCTTCTAGCACCAGTCTCATCCACAGCGGGGTATCATTTTTGCTTTGGCTCCATCTTTTCATTCTTTCTGGAGTTATTTCTCCACTGATCTCCAGGAGCATATTGGGCACCTACTGACCTGGGGAGTTTCTCTTTCAGTATCCTATCATTTTGCCTTTTCATACTGTTCATGGGGTTCTCAAGGCAAGAATACTGAAGTGGTTTGCCATTCCCTTCTCCAGCAGACCACATTCTGTCAGATCCCTCCACCATGACCTGCCCATCCTGGGTTGACCCACAGGCATGGCTTAGTTTCATTGAGCTAGACAAGGCTGTGGTCCTAGTGTGATTAGATTGACTAGTTTTCTGTGAGTATGGTTTCAGTGTGTCTGCCCTCTGATGCCCTCTTGCAACACCTACCGTCTTATTTGGGTTTCTCTTACCTTGGGTGTGGGGTATCTCTTCACAGCTGCTCCAGCAAAGCGCAGCCATTGCTCCTTACCTTGGACAAGAGGTATCTCCTCACTGCCGCCCTTCCTGACTTTCAATGTGGGATAGCTCCTCTAGGCCCTCCTGCGCCCACGCAGCCATGGCTCCTTGGACATGGGGTTGGTGGTCCCGGCCGCTGCCCCTGGCCTTGGGCTTGGGGCGTGGGATATCTCCTCCCGGCCGCCACCCCTGACCTCGGACGCGGGGTAACTCCTCTCGTTGCCGCCCCTGACCTCAGACGTGGAGTAACTCCTCTCGTCGCCACCCCTGGCCTCGGATGCTGGGTATCTCCTCTGGGCCACCCCCCACTGACCTCGGACGCGGGGTAGCTCCTCTAGGCCGTTCCTGCGCCGTCGCAGTCTGGTACTCTCGGCCTCTGCCCCTGACCTCGGACATGGGGTAACTCCTCTTGGCCACTGCTCTTCGGGCATGGGGTCCTCCCGGCTTCTGCCCCTGACCTCAGACGTGGGGTGGCTCCTCTCGGCCGCGCTTTAGCGTGCCCGTCGCAGCCGCCTGCGCTTTAGTGTGCCCGTCGCAGCGCGCCCGTCAGGAATAATATAATACCTTATATTTGACTCTTCAAAGTGCTTTTTAATTCAAGGTATAACATTTTGAACTGTGGTGTTGGAGAAGACTCTTGAGAGTCCTTTGGACTGCAAGGAGATCCAACCAGTCCATTCTAAAGGAGATCAGCCCTGGGTGTTCTTTGGAAGGAACGATGCTAAAGCTGAAACTCCAGTACTTTGGCCACCTCATGCGAAGAGTTGACTCATTGGAAAAGACTCTGATGCTGGGAGGGATTGAGGGCAGGAGGAGAGGGGAAGACAGAGATGAGATGGCTGGATGGCATCACCGACTCGATGGACGTGAGTTTGAGTGAACTCTTGGAGTTGACGATGGATAGGTAGGCCTGGCGTGCTGCAGTTCATGGGCTTGCAGAGTTGGACGCGACTGAGCAACTGAACTGAACTGAATTTCATTTCTACAACAATTCAATGAGGGAGATTGGACAGGTATTATTATTTCTGTTTTGTAAATGAGAAAAGTGAGAGTCTAAGTAAGAAAGCCTTCCTCAGTGATCAATGCAAAGAAATAGAGGAAAACAATAGAATGGGAAAAACTAGACATCTCGTTAAGAAAATTAAAGATACCAAGGGATATACAGAAGAACTATACAAAAAAGATCTTCACGACCCAGATAATCACGATGGTGTGATCACTCACCTGGAGCCAGACATCCTGGAATGCGAAGTCAAGTGGGCCTTATGAAGCATCACTACGAACAAAGCTAGTGGAAGTGATGGAATTCCAGTTGAGCTCTTTCAAATCCTAAAAGATGATGCTGTGAAAGTGCTGCACTCAATATGCCAGCAAATCTGGAAAACTCAGCAGTGGCCACAGGGCTGGAAAAAGTCAGTTTTCATTCCAATCCCTAAGAAAAGCAATGCCAAAGAATGTTCAAACTACCACACAGTTGCACTCATCTCACACACTAGTAATGCTCAAAATTCTCCAAGCCAGGCTTCAATAATACATGAACCATGAACTTCCAGATGTTCAAGCTGATTTTAGAAAAGGCAGAGGAATCAGAGATCAAATTGCCAACATC
The DNA here is from genome assembly GCF_055505025.1 of Bos grunniens. NCBI lineage: Eukaryota > Metazoa > Chordata > Mammalia > Artiodactyla > Bovidae > Bos > Bos grunniens. Next base: position 15,210,246 of record NC_141190.1, read on the forward strand.
CGCTGAATCATGGAAAAAGCAAGAGAGTTCCAGAAAAACATCTGCTTTATTGACTATGCCAAAGCCTTTTACTATGTGGATCACAACAAACTGTAGAAAATTCTTAAAAAGAGGAGAATACCAGACCACCTGACCTGTCTCCTGAGAAATCTGTATGCAGGTCAGGAAGCAACAGTTACAACTGGACATGGAACAACAGACCAGTTCCAAATCAGGAAAGGAGTACACCAAGGTTGTATATTGTCACCCTGCTTATTTAACTTATATGCAGAGTACCTCATGAGAAACGCTGGGGTGTATGAAACACAAGCTGGAATCAAGATTGCCGGGAGAAATATCAGTAAACCTCAGATATGCACATGACACCACCCTTATGGCAGGAAGTGAAGAAGAACTAAAGAGCCTCTTGATGAAAGTGAAAGAGGAGAGTGAAAAAGTTGGCTTAAAACTCAACATTCAGAAAACTAAGATCACAGAAAACTAAGATCATGGCATCCAGTCCCATCACTTCATGGCAAATAGATGGGGAAACTGGAAACAGTGATAGACTTTATTTTTCTGGGCTCCAAAATCACTGCAGAGGGTGATTGCAGCCATGAAATTAATAGATGCTTACTCCTTGGAAGAAAAGCTATGACCAACCTAGACAGCATATTAAAAAGCAGAGACATTACTTTGCCAACAAAGTTCCATCTAGTCAAAGCTATGGTTTTTCCAGTGGTCATGTATGGATGTGAGAGTTGGACTATAAAGAAAGCTGAGCTCCGAAGAACTGATGTTTTTGAACTGTGGTGTTGGAGAAGACTCTTGAGAGTCCCTTGGACTGCAAGGAGATCCAACTAGTTCATCCTAAAGGAAATCAGTCCTGAATATTCATTGGAAGGACTGATGCTGAAGCTGAAACTCCAATACTTTGGCCTCCTGATGTGAAGAACTGACTCATTTGAAAAGACCCTGATCCTGGGAAAGATTGAAGGCAGGAGGAGAAGGGGACGACAGAGGATGAGATGGTTGGATGGCATCACTGACTCATTGGACGTGAGTTTGAGTAAACTCCAGGAGTTAGTGATGGACAGGGAGGCCTGGCGTGCTGCAGTCCATGGGATCACAAAGGGTTGGACATGACTGAATGACTGAACTGAACTGAAGTGGTTAAATCTGCAAGGTCAACCCAGCTCATTAGGATGAAACCAGCACTCGAGCACAGACCTGCTGGCCCATTCCTGGACCTTAGATGCCGAAGTCACACAAAAATGTATTACTGCCTATCGTGGTTTTGTGCATCAAGGGGGCCAGCTTGTTCTCTGTTGGAGTCTCGCCTACAGTTTCAGTCAGATGGTAGCTTTGGAGTGAACTGACACATCCACTTTTCATGTTACCATTGTGGACCCCTCTACCTCTATGGCTTTAGCCTACCCAGAGTCCCTGCCCACCTCTGGTCTCAGAATTCTGACTTTTCTCTGTGGAATCTGCCCTTTCTCAGACTTGGTCCCGATTCCAGGGGTGAGCACATGACCTCAACCCAGCCAATGAGAGCCATCATGGGGAATTCTGCCCAAAATGTTAGAAAAGAGTTGTTGAATTTGTAGGAAGTGGGCAAGAGCTGCTGTGCCCTCTGTGCTCCCATGAGGGGATGAGCTGCCTGAAACAGAGCCAGTTCAGAGAAGAGAGTCAGGAGGCTGACAGACACCCAAATAAGTTGTTTGGGTCCCTGGATCCTGTGTGCCTAAAGCTGGATCCACCTACTGGCCTTTCTGCTTACCTGAATCAGAACACGGCTTTTCCCTTCTCTCCTCCCCCCTCGTCCCACCTTTACCCTCCTCTTCCTCCTTCTTCTTTTTGTTTGTTTAACTTTGAGTTGAATTTCCAACCAAGACTCCTGACAGGGTATTCTCTGGTTTCAGTTCTCTTTTCTTTAAAAAAAAATTTTAATGTGTTTATTTACTTTGGGCTGTGTTGGGTCTTCATTGTTGTGTGTGGGCTTTCTCTAGTTGTGATTCCTGAGTCTCATTGCAGTGCCTTTTCTTGTTGCAGTAGTTGTGGTACATGGGCTTAGCTGTTGCGTGGCATGTGGGATCTTTCTGGAGCAGGGATCAAACCTGTGTCCCTTGCACTGGCAGGCGGATTCTCAACCCCTGGACCACCGGGGAAGTCCCGGTCTCAGTTTTCTTAGCTATAAGATGGGGACACAAATAGTAAAGTGCTGCTCACCTCCCACAAGGGATTTTCTGAAATTTACATGAGTCAATCATATCATGTGCTTGTCAGTAAAAGCTATGATTTTTTAACAATTTAGAAAAGACTGACTTCAGAAATCTCAGCTCCTCACCACCATCCCCCAAAGAAGGAAAGAGACTGCTCCATGCATAATAGTATAGAGAATAGATTCCTAAGTTGTGAGAAAAGAGAACGTACTGTGTCAGCAACTTCAACCAGGAGCTTCTCTTTCTTAATTCTCTGGTAGCCGGTCCCACCCCGACCTCCCTTCTCATGCACTCACACACACCCTTACTCCCTAAGGGTCCCCTTCAGTGCCAGGCCCTGGAAAAACTTTCTGTTGGCAATTGTTAGAAATAGCAGAAGTTTCAAGAGAGGAAGAAAAAGTGGAGGTGACGTGGTTGGCAAGACAGAACTGGCTGATTTTGCAACACAACTTGGAGAGAGGGAAAGTAAAGTAGGAGAAAGTTGGCGAGGACTTACAGCCTTGTTCCTATAGTGGTTAAAGAAAGTAAGGACTTGGGGCCTGCACTCAGCCAATGCTCAGGTAAGCCTGAGCATTTCCCCAGAGAGCTAGGACTCTGATGAAGCCAGGTCAGAGGGCTCTGAGATTAAGGAATAATCCTTAGTACAGGAGGAGCAAAATTCACATACAAACCTACTCTGCTGGATTAAACCGAAAAGACATTAATGTAGCTTACAAGATCTCTGAAGTGGGTCCAGAGAATTGGTTTTGGACACTTCCCAGTCTGGACAGATGTCATGCTCAGCTCCCACTGTTGGTGTGGTCACTGGGTGCTGGAACCCCCACCACAGTGCCCTAAACACTCACCCCAGAGTGAATTCTCTGCCGCCCCAGCTTCCTCATGTCCTCTCCTGGAGGCCAAGTCAGTCATGGGGTGTCTGATTGGGCTAAACCTAGGATACAGTCTTGCTGCAAGGGAGCTGAGAAAGCCGGTGTCAGCCTCTGACCTTGGGGAGGCAGGACCCACAGTGCGGGAAACTTTCCAATTACAGGATGGGGTTCAAAAGGGCAGCCATCAGGTAGGTATATATCCCCCAACAGCATCTCTGTACTGTGTGTGTGTGTGTGCACACGCATATACATGTGTGAAACAGGCATAAGACCTGTCTCAAGGTCTCTTTTCCACAGTGTCTTCATCCTTAAAAATCCAAAGAACTGTCATTCAAGCCCCTGCCCGCAGCAGGAGCCCAGTCTCTGCATTTGACTGAAGTCAGACCACAGCTCCAAGTACTACCTGGTCCCCACTTCTCCTTGCGGTTCTGTTCCTTCAGGTGGTTATTACCCCCCGCTCCCCACCTCAGATGTGGACCCAGGGCTGTCTAATCCCCCCACTCTCTGAAATCTTTCTCCTAATTCATCTCCTGTATCATCATTGGGCTATGATTTGTCACATCCTCTCCCCTCAGGACTCAGTTCTGGTTTCCCTCTACAGAAGCAAGGGTCCATTAAAGCAGCCTCAGAGATGAATTCAGCTACCAAAACTAGGCTGCAAAGACGGAAGTCATTTCTTTAAGCACTGGATCTTATCCCAGATAGAGAACCCTGTTCTGGGGGAGAGTTGAAGAACTGCTCTAGGAAGTTTCTCCTTTAGAAAAGCCCAGAAAGCAAACTAAGGTCAATGCCCCAGATCAGTCCCTGCTCCACACTTCAGGTGACCGAGTCTGTTAGGAACCCACAGTTCTGGACAAAGTAGGGTGAAACGCTGGGTGGGGACTGATGCGCCATGTTCCTCGACTCTTCCACGTCTGCCTTCCCCCTTCAGTGACATGTATGTACTTGCCTCGCCCTCCACCCCAGTTCATTTCTGTCCTCAGTGCTTGTCTGTTGAGTGACCCACCAGCTCCTTTGTGCATCCTGCTTGAGTCTCCCGGGAGGGCCCACTACTAGCCCCACCTATCTCCATGACATTCACCCAGGGGTTGGTCCCATATTTTATCTATGTTTTGTGAGTTCCCCACAGACTTAAGACAGGGACTATATATCATTTGCTTTGGCATCCTCAACAACTGGCAGAGTGCCTGTTAGTGTTTTTGAATGGAAAGAAGAAAAGATGGATTGATGGATGGATGCACACCTGAGCTTTGAGGGACCATAGTCAGATGCCACGAGGGGGCAGTGTGGAGCAGCTTTAAAAGTATTCCCCAGCTCAGCCACCAGACCCTTGCTGGCAGCTAGGTTTCTAGAATTTATTTTGTTTAATATTTTCATTTGTGAGACAAGAAGCTGAGGCTCCAGAAGGTGATGGCTGTGCCCAAGGGCAGGCAGCTCCTGAACTGGGCTCTTGGGTGGGTCCAGCACTCTGCCCATTATAGTATGCCCCATAAACCAGCTGCCTAGGCTCTGGGGACCCCTTTCATTACCCCCTGGAGCCCTTCCTGAAAGGCTACCCATCAGCCTCAGAACCAACATCCAGCCTGGGAGGCTGCCACCCGTATGACCAGGCATTTCCTGACACCCTTCATTGCTGGGCTTGCGGCTGCTTGTGCCTAGATTCCCCAGAGTCTGCACCTCCCCAGCAGTGGCAGAAGAAGCCCCCAGGCCTGGGTTTCTGGCCACTTAAGTGGGTTGTAACTTCGTGGTTCCTGGAGAGGAATTTCAGAATATTCCATCAAGTTTGATACTGCAACTGCCTATCTCTATTCTGAGTGGGACCTGGTGTCACCTCAAAACTGCTGTGGCTCCAAAAAGAGCCCGTCTAAGAACCTGTCCAAGGTCACTGGGATGGCAGTCAGCAACCTGGGTCTGCTCCGTTGGGCCTAACCAGCCATGGAAGCTGGACCCCCTCCCCTTGCCCTGCTGGGGCCTTCCACTGCCTCATGTGTAGAATGAGAAACTACACTACCTGCCCTGGATAACTGTCCTTAGGAGGAGATCAGAGCATGAACACGAGAGGGTTTTTAATATGGAGGTCTTTTCTTCTATAAATTCACACATCCTTATTATTGTCATGGTCTGGGCTGCTGAGCCTGGACTGAGTTTTCCTGGAGGCCTGGAGCAGAAGTTCCTGGTCTTTGGGACCTCACGGGTCAGGATAATATTTTCTATTATAAATCTTAACAAATCTCATAGGTTTTTGTTTTTGTTTTTTCTCCAAAGAAAGAAGTAAGCGATTTTAAATATTTAGTCCATTTAAAAAATGCACTTATTTATGTATTTTTGACCATGCTGGGTCTCCACTGCTGTGTGCAGGCTTTCTCTAGTCGTGGCGAGTGGGGGCTACTCTAGTTGCTGTGTGCAGGCTTCACGTTGCCGTGGTTTCTCGTATCCCGGGGTCCGGTCGGCCTCTGGAGTGTGGGCTCAGTAATTGTGGTGCACAGACTTAGCTGTCCTGAGGCATGTGGAATCTTCCCCAACCAGGGCTCGAACCCATCGTGTCCCCTGCATTGGCAGGAAGAGTCTTAACCGCTGGACCATCAGAGAAGTCCTCATAGGATTTTTACACAGGTCAACCTTTTTACATAGGATTGTTTCTTCTAAAGATACTTTGTCCTAAAAGAAAAAGAAGCTTAGCATAAAAGTGAGCAGAACATAATTTTACAATTAAAAGTGGACGTATTTAGCTTTGAGAAAAACTTGTTTAGTTGCTAAGTCGTGTCTGGCTCTTTGCAATCCTATGGACTATAGCCTGCTAGGCTCCTCTGTCTATGGGATTTACCAGGCAAGAATACTAGAACGGGTTGCCATTTCTTTCTCCAGGGGATTTTCCCAACCCAGGGATCGAACCTGAGACTCCTGCATAGGCAGGTGGATTCTTTACCATTGAGCTACCAGGGAAACCCCCGATGAAAAACTACGTGGCCTATATTTTTCTTGTTTCACTTTAAACCAGTGGAAAGGGAAGCAAGGATGGATGTCTGAGAGCCATTGCTGGAGGGTATGTGTGGTTGGGTGTTTCCCCCACCTGCAGGCACGCTCTCGGCAGGAAGAGGTGTGTCATGGGGCAGCCTGTGCATTAGGGGAACTGAAGTACAAAGCAGGAAAATAATGTTCCGGGCAATTTTAAAAATGCATATTACAAATTCATGGGTGTACCCTGACCCCCAATTTGTAAAGTACTATATGCCTATAGCCAGCCTCAGATGCATAGAAAAAAAACGCTGGAAATCTACCCAGCAAAATTTCACAGGGTTATCTCTGAGTTATTTCTTATATTTGTTTATGTTTATTTTCTCTGAATTATTTCTTATATTTTCTAGATCTTACTGTTTTATAATCAGAAACATAGAAGGAATAAAGTTTTTTTTAAAAAAATAAGTGATGCAAGAGGAATCTTGCAATATACTGTGTAAGACCTTGGCCAATGGTCTCCTTGGGATACACAGAATTTCAATAAAGCCACATCTTGGGTTGCAGAAGGCTCTTTTGGGATTGTGATGGTATCATCCACCCCCCATCTTCACATTTCTAGAGCCTGGTCTGGTGCCTGGCATGTGGTAAGGATGGAACCATCAGTGTGTGTTAAGTGGACCACTTTCCTTCCTAGACTGGCCAGTGTGGCTCCTCAGGGAGAGGGGGCCACAGAGAAAAGCTGCCGTTTATGTAGAAATGGACCTTATCTGAATTGCTTTTCTGAGTACAAAAATTTGTAGTTGCGGCTTTTCCTTGGAAGAATGGAGCCAGGTGATCACCAAATTCCCTTTTGTGAGTTTAAGGTCCTATCTTAGAGGCAATCTGGTTGCCACTAAAGGAAAGACCACCTTTAAACAACAAGGTTTGGGGAGGGCAGATCTTCCAAGGTTAGCCATCTTGGCGACAGCAATAGGAATTAATTCTGGCCAATTCAAGCAGGAAGGAAATGTACTGAAAAGGCTCCTGCTGACTCCCAGTTTGGACAGGAGGACTACAGCCAGCTGATAAAACGGGCAGGACCAGGAGCAGTCAGCAGAGGAACCACTGCTGAGGCCACTGGGCCCCGCCTCCTGGGCAAGCTTCTGTTTTCTCATGGTTTCAAGTCCTGGCAGGTTCACCACAGTGTGCAGAACATGGAATCTGGAGCCAGACGGGCTGGTTTCAGACCATACTAATGAGGACCTTAGGCAAATTCCGTTACTTCTCTAGGCTTCTGTTTCCACATCTGTAAAATGGGCTTTTAAAAGTACCCACTTGCATTCATTATCTTTGCTATAATATGAAACAAATTTCCCCCAAAGTTAGTGGCTTAGAACAACAATGAACATGCATTATCTCTAAGTTTCTATGGTTCAGGGATTCAGTAGCAGCTTATCTGGGTGACTCCGCTATAAGGATTCTCTAGAGGTTTGGTTAGATAGGGGCCAGGGCCATAGTTACCTGAAGGCTCAGCTGGGGCTGGAAGTGCTATTTCCAAAGTGACTTTCTCACCTGGCTGACACAGTGGTGCTGGATGTGGGCTGCACTTTATCCCTCAGTGGGCTGCTTGAGTGTCCATACAACATGGTGGTTGCTTTCCCCCAGAGCAAGTGATGCCAGAGAGAGAGCAAGACAGAGGTCACATGCTTTTAATGACCTCACTGGTGGAGTAGTATCATTTCTGCTACATCCATTCATTAGGCAAAAAGTTAGTCCCACTCACATGCAAGGGGAGGAGAATTAGGTTCCACTTTTTGAAGGGAGGAGTGTCAAAAAATTTGCAGCCATATGTTATAAACACCACACTACCTCATAGGATTGTTATGAAAATTAAGTGGCTTAATACAAATAAGTGCTTAAAACAGTGCCTGGGTCATGGTAGTTACCATGTACATATGTGTTGATTGCTCTTAATATTGTTACTGCTTCTATTATTATTATTCTCCCTTGCCCTCCCCACACCCCCAGCCCTGCCCCCTGCTCCTCACTGTCCTTTCTCCTCAAAGTCACCTCAGAGGTGAGGCTGATCCCTCCTGGAGTTGTTTGTTCCTAAGACGCCCTCAGGAAGCAGTGGCTTCCTCAGGACTGTCCTCACCATCTTCGTTTGCCTCAGGAAACCAAGTGTCGTCACACTAGGTCTCCAACAACCGAGGTCCGGCCGGCGCCAGACCCTCATTGTACGTCTCAGTCCTCACAGTTGCACAAGGCTGGCCCCATCTCTCCTCTCTTCCTCTGCTCAGGCGAGATTCCCGCAACGGTGAGCTTGAGCACAGCCGCCAGGCAAGTGGTGGGGTTGATGGGACACACTCCTGTCCAGTCAGCGCCCCCAGTGTGATAGGTGTGGGCGCAGCTCTGAGGGCTGAAGCAGAGACCACCGACAAGCGGAAGAGTCAGGGAGAAGAGCCCTTGCAGCACAAGCCTGCAAACCACCAGGTGGCTCCCTGCCGAGGACACCTGCCTGAGGGGTGTGAACGGCGGCCGAGACCCAGCCCGGCCCTCCTCCCCGAGCTCCGAGCCTTGTCTGCATCCACCTTGCCTCTTCCTAGTGTCCGCTCACTTTTCTAATTTTGCTACAGCATGGCATGCGTTAGTTGTGGTTGGGCCACCAGGCCTGGTTGACAGATGCCTGCCCTGGACCTTTAGTACGCAAATACTTCATGACCAGGTGCCGATCACTTGTCTCGCTTGGACTTAGCTTTTCGTTTTCCACTTTCTACTTGGGTTTCTCTGTTTTGGCCAATAGGTGTGACATGGATAGGGGGATTACAGGCCCAAGGCACTTGAAAGCTCCTGCTATTTACTCAGAACGGTGTGGCTGTCACGTCCTACACTTTGCACATATCCGAAGGCCACTTGGTGCCCTGTCCACTTGGGAACTCATGGGCCTCCTTGAAGAAGGAGCTTGAGGTGGCCTTCCCTGCACCCTACCGGCCTGGCTGGGGTGGTTACTCAGCTGTGAATACTCAGGGCAGTGGGGCCTGGGGTCTAAACACCTTGATAAGATGGGAGGAGCAGAGGCAGGAGGGAGACTTTAAATCTCTACACAGGAGTAAGTGCCCTTTGCCTTCTGCTCCAGAATAGATCTTAATTGTACAAGGAGATATTCTGGACTTTGCAAGAACTTATGTTTCAAACCTGATAGACATAGATCTATAGATAAAGAGATGATACACAGACTGGCTACGGAGAAGTTTGGAGAGGAAACTGCAGACCAGAAAGCATTTTCATACAAACTTTATAAAGTTTTTCCGGAGGAAAATTAAGAAAACCCACACACAGGAAAAAATCCCCTCCTCTTGTTTGGTTAAAAATATAAATAGGCACAGGAGTCACCCTCAATATGACCTTCCATTTATTTCAGAAACTAGACTGCCCATATTTATATTTGGTGGATCCTCATCTCCATTACTACCAGTTTATCTAAGCGTGGAAGAGGCAAAGAAACATGATACTAATGGTGACCCTGAGCAGTGAATCCAGCTGTCACGACCAGGGCTCACCTCTCTGTGGTTTCCTCCCGCCTTGTCTCTGAGGAACAGGTGATGTCAGTGCACTGAGGGGACTCTGTACCTGGCCCCTTGGAACAGGGGGATTTTGCAGCTGTGGACACCCGGGGCCACAGCACGACGTTGAGCCTCACCAGTGGGTTGGTGAAAGGGGTTACAGAGTTCATGGTGAAGTTCCTACCAGGAAAAGAATCACATTTCTGGTTTTTGCTGCAGGGTGGGACTTCACAGCGGAAGCCAACAGTAAGCGGTAGAGTGTGCCAAGGCCGAAAGAGGACACAGCCTCTGGCCCAGGGTTTCTCAGCCTCAGCACCATCGGTACTTGGGGCTAGACAGGTCTTTGCTGCAGAGCTGTCCTGTGCACTGCAGGATGTTTGGCAGCAGCCCTGGCCTCTCCCCTACCCACTGGACGCCACAACAACCCCCTAGGGTGACAAGCAAAAAATGTCTCTGGATGGTTACCAAATGTCTCTGTGGCAGTGTGTGTGTGTGTACGCGAGCGCATAACATCTACCTCCTGCCCTCACCCCAGTTAAGAAGCACTGCTCTAGTGCTTAAGAGCAGGGGCCAGGGCAAATTAGGGCAAAAAGCAGATAACCAGACTGCTTAGATTCAAATCCCAGTGCCTGCAACCTGTAGGAGCACTGCTACTGCTGCTGCTGCTGCTAAGTCGCTTCAGTCGCGTCTGACTCTGTGCGACCCCAGAGATGGCCTCAGGCTCCCCTGCCCCTGGGATTTTCCAGGCAAGAACACTGGAGTGGGTTGCCATTTCCTTCTCCAATGCATGAAAGTGAAAAGTGAAAGTGAAGTCTCTCAGTCTTCCGACTCGCAACCTCATGGACTGCAGCCTACCAGGCTCCTCCGTCCATGGGATTTTCCAGGCAAGAGTACTGGAGTGGGGTGCCATTGCCTTCTCCGTAGGAGCACTAAATGAGTTAAAAAATGTAACAGTGGGCTGCCAGATAATTTATCTTCCAAATCAGAGCAATTTCATATTGGAAGAGGGTTCTAATAATAATCTCATGACCTGAGACAATCCCAGCAAACAGGGCTGTGTGGTCAGCCCTTAAGCCCACACACAGTGTTAAGCACAGCCTGACCCAGTGTCCCCTGAACATCTACTGTGCTAAGTGCATTACAGGTGGGAACTTCACTTGATTCCCCCAAAACCTATAAGATAATACTTTTATTCTGCCCTTTGGATACACAGGAAGATTGAAACACTTAAAGCTAAAATAATTAGCCCAAGGTCACACAGTGAGTAGTACAGTCAGGATTCTGGTTCCAGCAAGCAAGTTTTCAAGACTGTGTTCTTAACCACTGCCCATGTGTGCTTGGGGAGTCCCGGAAACACAGTACTACTCAACATTCACCAAACTCCACATGGACTACTAGCTCTTATTCACAGTTCCAACATCAAACTCATTGACAAATCTGGGTCTTCAGGGATTACTGTGATGGAAAGCAGATAGATTCAGATCAATGTGGAGCAGGAGATGAGAGTGGCAGCCTTCCATCTGATTCCCCGCTTTATGAACTCAATAGCGTCACCCATTCTGTTAGGAAGTCATTATTTGAGAAAGAAATGAAAACTTTTTTTTTAAATTGATGTTTATTATTTTTCCAGATGCTACTAAGTTGTTAGGACATTAAGTCATATTAAGTCACTTGGCCCCAGCTGCTTAATAAACTAAACTGTTGGGTTTTTCTTTTGGCCAATGAATGCCATGTAGATGATGTGAAAGTCTGGGAACCTCTGTGCTAGCAAGATGCATTTTGCCGTTGAGAGAACTCAGGAGGGTAAAGATGGAGAAGGCTTTCTAGTGCAGAGACTGAATTCTTGTTGGCCACTCTGGGAAAATCTCTTCCTGCCTCCATGCTGTGCATCGAGAATGTGCTCACACACACACAGAATCCTCCTTTCCCTTCCACAGAAACTAACACGCTGTGGCCCCCACCAGGCAGTTACCAAATCACACTCGAGTTCCCTTTACTTCAATCTCTTGCCCTTTTTGGTCTGTGTCAGAAAGCAAACTGCTTCCCTTTTACTACCTGAATTTAATCCAGGTTCAAGTTGAAAATCTCCCACTGACATGCAATCTGCCCTTCAGTTCAGAGGTCACATCGTCAACTCAGACCCCAAATGCCACAGTGATAAGCAAACACAGATATGACCGCCCTCTCCCCCTCCGCCCCACCAGAGAGCACCTTATGCTAGTGCACCAAATTCTTAATAAATGCCCAGATGATTACAAGATGGATGGGCCTGGTAGTATGGCAAAGGGGAAGAGAGTGAGGCTGTGGGTGGTGGGACGGTGTCTGGCAGGGAAGTGGTCACTGGGTCTAGGGCCACAAGCACACTTTCATTCTCTGTCTAATTTACTATAACAGAAAACTAGACAACAGGGGTGTGACAGAAACGTCTGGGTCAGGGGCTTTATCACTAACCAGGCACCACTCTGGACAAGTCTCTTTTTTTTTTTTTTTTGGTGGCTGCACCTTATGTCCTGTAGGATCTTAGTTCCCCAACCAGGGATTGAACCTGTGCCCCCTGCTTTAGGAGCTCAGAGTCTTAACAACTAGACCACCAAGGAAGTCCCTGGGCAAGTCACTTCGTGTTGTTCCTCAGTTTCTTCATCTGTAAGGGGACTGGTTTGTTCAGTGTTTGTCAAACTGGGGTGCCAGAGGCACATTCACCATCTGTGTGTACTTGGAGTGACTGTCTTTCCTGGGTGCCAAGTTTATTCAATATATTTTTGGGCCCCATTCTTTTTACACGAAAGTATTTTATATCTTTGTTCAGAATGCAGAATTTACCTGGATTTTAATTATGGCAATTGATAATTGATAACATTTCAGGAGCAATTACTGTGTGCCAAGTATAAATCTCTTTCTATGATACTCACAATTACCCAATGGGATATTATTATCTCCATTTATAGATTTTAAAATACTAGGGCAGAGAGATGAACTAATCTACCCAGTCACATGTTACTTAGCAATGATAAATGACTCCTCCCCACCCCGACAAAAAGATCTGGACCTATTGCAAGCTGCTTTGGGATTTATTCCTAGACCCCTGAGACTTCTCTGGTGAAGCCTGAAAAGCACAGGACAGAATGATCTCCAGAGTCCAGCTCAAGCACTCCTAAATCAATTTTAACTATATCAGTGGATTAAGGTTGTCCTCCGGGTGCCCCTGGCGGATGAAAGGGGCTGGGGAGGCTTTGCGGGGTTTCTGGGGGTTCAGGTGATCCTACTTCGGCCGAGGGTGTCCTCTACCTAGACTGCCGCCTCCCTCACAGCCCGGTATTTCCAGCCGGCGTCGCTGGCACTTCCTCGTTCCCGCGCGCCCCAGGCTTAGCTTGCAACGCCCAGCTCCGGCGCTGCTCAGGCGGGAGGGGGCCAGAGGGGAGATGTCGCAACCCTCTCCCTCCCTCTTTCCCCGCCTTGGCATTCAGTCACCTCCCAGATGAGCCCGCTCGCAGAAGGCTGCGGGCCGCGGGGTGCCCGGCATGTCCCCTGAGTGCGCGCAGGCGGCGGGCACTGCGCCCGTGCGCAGCCTGGAGAGGGCCAACCGCACCCGTTTCCCGTTCTTCTCCGATGTCAAGGGCGACCACCGGCTAGTGCTGAACGCCGTGGAGACCGTGGTGCTGGCACTCATTTTTGTGGTGTCGCTGCTGGGCAACGTGTGCGCCTTGGTGCTGGTAGCGCGCCGACGGCGCCGCGGCACCACCGCCAGCCTGGTGCTCAATCTTTTCTGCGCGGACCTGCTCTTCACCAGCTCCATCCCGCTCGTGCTGGTTGTGCGCTGGACGGAGGCCTGGCTCCTGGGCCCGGTTGCCTGCCACCTGCTCTTTTACATGATGACCCTGAGCGGCAGCGTCACCATCTTCACGCTGGCGGCAGTCAGCTTGGAGCGCGTGGTGTGCATCGTGCGCGTGCAGCGGGGCGCGCGGGGCCCAGGGCGGCGGGCGCGGGCCGCGCTGCTCGCGTTGATCTGGGGCTACTCGGCGATCGCGGCGCTGCCCCTCTGCATCTTCTTCCGCGTCCTCCCGCAGCGGTTACCCGGCGCTGACCAGGTGAGCGCCGCGGTGTGCGCGCCGGGCAGGTGTCCGGGAAGGGCTGGCAGGCGGAATGCGACGGAGACGGTGATCTGGGATGATCATTAACAAAAACAACAAAACAATAATAGGCCATTTGTGCATTTAATAGTTGTGTCACCCTGCTCGATACTAAGTTTTACCTGTTAAATTTCACTATGACCCTACGATGTAGATTACATTAAACGCCCGCCAAAACGTTGTGAGTGGAGTCCCCAAAATGCTTGTAAGGTGCACTATTGCGAGGTTAATGGAGTAACGGGGGCTTAACGGTTAGACAGATGGAACTTGGGAGACCTGGAATGACTGATCACATTATAGTAAATTCTGCTTTCTCGCAGTACTTATTATCATACGTATTTACAGATGAGGAAGCCAAGGTACGCAGAGAGTGAATTGCTCAGAGTATCTCACCCTTAGTGAGAGGAGGAGCTGACATCGTGCTCAGCAGATTCGGTGCGAGGTGGATGAGGGTCTTGCTTTGAGAATCGCGGGCATGTGTGTGTGGATGGGCCGGAGAGAAAGGGCCTTGGAGACCCAGAGACCCCAGACCTAGTGCTGCCTGTACAGGGGTTGTCACTTCCTCTCTGGAGCCTCAGTTTTTCTAACTGCAAAACGGAAGGGATTAAACAGGAGGGATTAAATTATACCGCGGTATCTTACCCTGGGGGTTTTGGATGAAGAGTGACTTCAGAGTATCCTGGGCGCCCGAAATATTCCGAAGATTCTCAAGTCTGAGCCCCTGAGCTTTACTCGGGCGGCGCACCCAGAGATGCCATTAGGATCTTTGTGGGATAGAACAAAGCTTCTGCTTTGTTCACGACATTGGCTCGAGTCTGCTCCAGTCCCACGGTCCGGAATTGCGGGCGCGGGTCTGCTCTCCATGGTGTCCTGCGGCGCGACTGCAGGCAGGGCTTGCGCGTGCGGAGATTCAGCCGAAACCCCAGACCTGGACAGAGGCCCGCGATTCTGGCTGTTATCCCGGCGTTAGGTTCTGTGCGCCTCTCGGGGAGGGCCAAGGACAGAGGTCTGTGAGCCCCACCGGAAGGCGCCTGGGGGGCGGGGGTGGAGGGGGAGTACTATTTCAGGTACACTTCTACTTAACCGGCAAATGACACTAAAAAACGAGGCTCTTGTCACCTCCCAGCCAACAACCCAGACTAAAACTGCTTGCTGACGTGGACACAGGGGTTGTTTGAGTCAGAAGGCCTTCGCACAGAGGCAGGACCTTCCGTGCCTTGCCACTCTGTATTTTACCCCAGGTATGGCACCTGTGAAGGCTGGACCCTCCACAGCTCTTCAGGGATGGCGGGAGTTTTACCGTAAGATGCCTCTGTGGAGTTTCGCGTTGGGGTGACCTTCCTTCAATCCTTTTTGGGGCTGGGCACACACACCCCTCTTATTATTTTAATGCAGATACACCACTTTGGTCTTAAGAGCCTTTGGAGAGGGAGAGAGTGGGCCAGAAGATTAGGGATAAGTGAGCTGGCTGCGCGAGCCATGTTCCCCAAGGTGGAACTTGTGGAACTTGTGATGAAAACCTGGGACAGTCCTTTCCAGCCCTCCATCCTCTGTTGTTTTCCCTACCTGCTCCACACTTCCAACACACACATACCCACACCTCCCAACAAACAGAAATCTCCTGGTTCCTCAAGGGCTATGCCCTGAACATGTAGGAAACATCTTATTTTATAGGTGGGTCGACTGAGGCTCTGCAGTTAAAGGAATAAGTTGAGAAGAATGAGAATTGGGGTGGGGGGGAAGGGAGGGGGAGCATTTAAAAAAAAGAGACAGAGAAGGATCTAGTCTAGACTGAACTGAGAGTCAAATTTAAAATTAGCAAAGACTTGTTTTCTCAATCCTCTACTCCCAACTTCCTGACTCTGCCTGCCCCCTCCCACTTGGACACTAAATATGGAGGTTTTGGATGGGGGACATTTTCCTACCCAAACCACCAGCTCAGAGAACTAACTAAACCCAGGCGCAGACTGGCTCCCTCCCCTCCAGAAGAACAGGCCAGGGAGACAGTGTCTCTCAGAGTTTTCCGCTTATCTGAACTCCACCCCTGGTCAAACCCAGTCCCCAGGAACGTGGTTATCTTTGTCCATTTGGACAGTGGGTGCCCAGCAGTCAGGGTAATTAGACTCTCGCAAACTTAGATGAAATGGTAGACATTCTAGAAAACGCTAGATAATTTGGTATTAGGAATGCAGATTTTGGAGTCAGATGATCTGAGTTTGATTCCCATCCCTGCCATTTAGGAGCTGTGAGACAGAGGCAAGTGGTCTCATCTCTCTTATACCTCACTTTCCTCATTTGCAAAATGGGCACAGTAGCAATTTTACCCTTATTAACATCGTGGTGACTATCTTTAGTAAATGAACTAACACCTGGCACACACAGAGTTAATCACTCAAGAGTTGCCAGCTATTATTAGTCTCCTTATCTTTGGTTATAAATATTTTAAACATTTTTCAAACAGTATAATTCTTCTGATTGCTAGAAAATAAAAGACTGACATTAAAAACAAACAAGCAAAGAAAACACTGCCATTTTAGGAGAGTGGACACATCCTAGCAACTTAGCCATCTCAGCCAGGTCATCCCAGCCTATTCCAATAGGATTCCTGTCTGTGTGTGCTATGGTCCCAGCAGGGCGTGACCCTCATTGGCAGGTGGGGAGGACTGTCCACCCTGGGCAGAGTGTGCTGCCCATTTATTCTGCAAACATTTACTGAGCACCCCTCCCTCCTGCCCCCACCATGAGTCACATGACCAAAACACTGTCCTTCTCTCCAAGGAGGTGCATGTAGGTCACCCAGCTTCTGGTCTCAGACCCTGGCACAATTCAGTAACCTCACAGTAACCCCACGAGTGGGTGTTCTCATGTTTATTTTCTGAAGGAGAAGATGCCTAAAGTCACAGGATGAACAAAGGATGGAACTGGAAGTTAGCCAGGGTCTGTTTGTCCCTCCAGGATCCTCTCCCATGAGTTCACACTTCCAGAGGAGTGCTTGGTCACACTGCTCTCTGCCCTGTCCAGGTTTCATTTCAGGCCAATAATGCCGTTGTGTCTCTACTGCGTGTGGACTGACTGAGGAGACAAGTTTGCTTACGTTTGCTGATATTAAAGGATACTTTTAAGATACAGGAAAGTAAGTCCATTTCTTGCATGGGTATGTTCTTTCTTCTCAGCTGGGAAGCTGAGAGGAGTGGAGATATAGAACTAGGATGCCTAGTTTCTTAAAACAACCTTGAGGTCTTCCATCTTGTTTGAAGAGGTGGGGCAGGGAGAATTATTTACAAAGGGATCCCCAAGGGTGTTCCAGGAAAAGTCATTAGAGAAGCTGACAAGAAACAGCTGAAATCAGGTGGCCTTTGCAGATGAGTCAGCTGGTGGGGGGAGGGACCAGCTCTTGAGCAGTAGATAGATGTCCCCCAGTCTCAGGGGAGTCTTCCTGGAAAGCCATGAGTGACATGGGGGACTGGAGCGGCGTTACAGCAGAAGAAAACAGCCCACATGTTTGCATGAGATGCAGCTGGAAGGGTTGGTGGAGGCCAACTAGAGAAGGGCCAGGTACATACCCTTTAGGGCATTGGGACTTACAAGGTGAGAGATGACTGGGTCTTGGGGGGCAATGAGAAAGAGCTTGTGGTGAGTTGCATAGCTGTTAAGACAGAACCTAGGAGTTCCCTCTGAGTGGAGAGAGAAGAAGGTGGAAGGGCAGCTCTCAGGTATCTGACAGCTTGGAAAGTGGAGGCTCTGTGCCTGGATACTATGATGCAGGAGGTGGAATCATTGGGGTGTGACACTGGAGGCTAGGTGTGCCTGTGAAGCATCCTATAGAGATGCTCTTGGGGTGGGGAGGCCAGTCTGGGGTTCAGCGGAACACTGGGCTGAAAAGAGTAGATGGCAGCAGCATCTGCAAAAAGCCACCGTGGAAGTGGATGAGACTGCCAGGGGGACACAGAGATTGGGATGGGAATACAGGTCACCCCCAAGCACATTTCACACTATTGTACCTGGCCTCCCACCTACATCCTTTCTGATTGGGACATGGAGCTCCAGCCTCCTTTTTTCTCTTGGCCAAAGCCCCATCCTCACAGGCACAGTTGACACGACCCCTCCTGGATGCCGCGTTCTTGGTCACTCCACAGTCCCATCACCGATAGCCCTCTGGGCACTTCTGGTTCACTGCTGTGAACTGTACTGAAGTTTGTTCAGTTTGTACTGAAGTTTCCTAGTGCTTTTCTCCCTCCCTGACTGCACCGCAGGCTCCTGGCCCATTCCCTCAGTGGCCTCTCAGTGGCTCAGCCACGGTGGCTTGAGTCAGCGAGTGGTTGGACAAATAGATTGCAGGACACCGTCACCAGCTGAGCCAACGCCGCTTGTGTGGCTCAGTAGGAAAGGAGACCCAGCGCCTTTGGTTTTCAAATTTCCTTCTTAAAATCAGAAAACATTTTAAATGTGCAGAAAAATTACAGAGAATATTCTAATACTTACGCCCCAACCTTCCAGATTTGACTGACTGCCAAACTCCTTTACAAGTCACAGCCTCTGAGAATATCTAGAAGCAAAATGACTTATGTCGAATGGACTTTCCCACAGAAACAAACTTATAACACCATGTTAGGTCTTGGACTGTGGGCCTGGTGCCTGTTCTTTTTTTTTTTGAAATGATGATAAATACTGCATTTAACCAATGACACCATATAAAGCTTTCTAGAGTACATGTAATTAGTCATTTAGTTCACGCAAGCCACCCTCACTGTCTCTTAGTTCATGGATGAGGGTGCCTGGCAGAGTTCTTATCTTACTTCCTTACACACTCCTATCTGGAGTGAGAGCCACGATCAAAAAGTCAAAGAGCATCTTCATTAGTGTCACGGAATTTGAGAGTCTTCCTGGGTTCATTGTGTTTGTTGAAAAAAAAAAAAACCTGTTCAGGTTTCTCAACTATCATGGTAATTTGTATTTCATATTTGCTCATCATTTCTCTTACAAATAAACTTTTACTGCCATTTTTTCCCTCTTGTAAGAGTCACATAGACATATTATAGAAAATTTAGAAAATTCACATAAGTCAAAAGAGTAAATATAACTTGAGTCCCACCTAGAAATAGACACTGTTAATTTTCTGGAGTGTATCTTTCCAGTCTTTTTTTTTCCCCCACATGCCTATTTTAATGAGCACAAGAAAATGACGGAAGCATCATTGTGTTACAAATGCCCACTGAGTCACTCAGTGATGGGAAGCCTTTATCTGTCTTTTCTGAGCATTTCTTAAGATCTTTCACCTTCCAATCACTGAGCATAATTATTAGCAAAATATTAAAATTTACCTGGTACTCATTTGTGCAAGAATCTGAAGGAAAATTTCTCAATATTTTGAATCACGGGGGCTTACATACTTGACATATACCATTCCTGCATCAAGTGTCTGTGTGCTTGGCTTCTTTTGGTCTTTTTTGTTTTTAATTGGATTTCCAGTCTTTTCTATGCTTCTCTGTGTGGGTGTGTGGGTGGATACCTGTACATTCACACCTACACATTTTCCTCAACATGAGGCTGATACAGGCATATTATTTAAAGATCTATATTTTCCCCCTAATTTAGAAGGAACACCTTGTTCTATCATTACACATTCTTCTACAAAATCTTTTTAAGCCTGAAGAAAGTAGGGCAGACATTCTGGAGAGGGTTTTTGGAAAGAGTTTGGGGTCTCTTGGGGGTTTTAAGAAATGGTTCTGGGGTCATCTGTTTCTCTGTACATTTTCCCATCACAGGCATAAGAATTGGAGACTAAGTCCCACTCAGGGCTGGCATCTGTTTCTCCTGATAGCTGCTTCAACATATCTGTTGATATGTGTTGCCCACCAGTGTACCCGGAGTGAGGGGTCCCTGGTGGGGGGAGGTCTGAGTACAAGCAAAGGTTGCGTGGATTTCCCAAAGAACCGTGGTCACTGCACTGCCAATATTCAGAAGACCCATGAGAGATACAGATTTCTTTCCAACTACCAAAATGTAGACAGCTCTAATAAACTTTCTTCCATCAGGTGTGCACAGTGGGGTGAGGATAGAATAATAAGTTTCTAGAATATTCAGTGCATTTGCAAGTCATCTGAATCAAATAGGAAAAGGAAGCAACATTCTCACCCCAACTGCACCCCCCATCTCAAGGTAGGAAGTGCTAGTCACTCAGTCATGTCCAACTCTTAGCAATCCCATGGACTGTAGCCCTCCAAGGGTCCTCTGTCCATGGGATTTCCCAGGCAAGAATATTGGAGTGAGTTGCCATTTCCTTCTCCAGGGGATCTTCCCGACCCAGGTATCAAACCCGGGTCTCCTGCATGGCAGGCAGATTCTTTACCATCTGAGCCACCAGGGAAGCCCACCTTAAGGCATAAATATAACTAAATCATTCTTCCCTGCCTGACTTGCCTTAGAGTTTTCTTGGTAGATCCCTGGATATCCTTTATAACCACCCAGCTCTTTGAAGATGATTGAAAAGGACTATATCTTTAGTGTTTTAGACTAATATTTTAGGGGAATGTTTCTAAGCCTTAGTTCCCTCCTCTGTGTATTTGGGGAAAATAACTATGCACTTCAAAAAAGGCTGTATTGAACATTCAATAAGATAATGTGTGTAAAGTGTTTCCTGGCCAAGAATAAATGCTCAGTGAATTTCAGATGTTACTATTGTTTGTTAATACCAAACAGGAAAAGGGGTGATTACTTGATTGTATTTTGAGTTCAACCACGCAATTTTGATACATGTTGCTGCTGCTGCTGCTAAGTCGCTTCAGTCGTGTCTGACTCTGTGCGACCCCATAGACGGCAGCCCATCAGGCTCCCCTGTCCCTGGGATTCTCCAGGCAAGAACACTGGAGTGGGTTGCCATCTCCTTCTCCAATGCATGAAAGTGAAAAGTGAAAGTGAAGTCGCTCAGTCGTGTCCAACTCTTAGGGACCCCATGGACTGCAGCCTACCAGGCTCCTCCGTCCATGAGATTTCCCAGGCAGGAGTACTGGAGTGGGGTGCCATTGCCTTCTCCTTGATACACATTAGAAAATGATAAAAATTCTGTCCCTTTGCTTAGTCTCCGTTGTTGATGTTTAGTCACTAAGTCATGTCTAACTCTTTGTGATCCCATGGACTGTAGCCCTCCAGGCCCTTCTGTCCATGGGATTTCCCAGGCAAGAACACTGACTGGAGTGGGCTGCCATTTCCTTCTTCAGGGGATCTTCCTGACTCAAGGACCAGTGTCTCCTGCATTGGAGGCAGCTTCTTTACCACTGAGCCACCAAGGAAACCCTTTTCTTAGAATAACATTCAATAAATATTGGTCAAATGAGTGAATGATGCTGTGGTTGATGATACTGCTTTTGGACAGTGGTTAAGATGTCCTGTCCACCAAAAATCAATAATGTGGTCTTTTCACAGAGAAAGTGTTCTTCAAAATCTGTTCTATGTGTTTGAAAGTGTGTAGGGCTCTTGTTTTCTAAATAGTTTTGTCCTATAGTCAAGCAGATGCTGGAGATTTGTGTTTGGGAGGATAGATAGATAGAAGTCTTTTCCTTAATCTATTTATTCGTTGGAAGAAATTATTGTAGTAGCTCTTGGTAACTATCCAGTGAGTTCCCAAAAGGTTTTGGGGTTTGTAATTAGTGTCAAACATTTGAATTCAACACAATGTAGCGATAGCAATAGCAGCGAGGTCACAAACTTACACACTCTTCCGTCCCATCTCAGTGGTTTTACCTCTTTAGCTGACGTCTGCAGCTGCACCTTCGCTTCAAGCCTGTTGGGTGCTTCCCTGCAGGAGAGGAACACGAGGACAGAGTTCCCGAGTCTGGGCTCCAGCACAGTTCTGGAGTAAGCCATGACTGCCTTGATGCAGTTTAGACATTTGAACATCCCCCAAACGAACACTTAATGCCCTAATGGAGACTGTTGCCTTCAGCAGTGTGACTATACTGAAACCTCGCTCCTGGTTTTATATGTTTGCATGTAGCACATCTCTTCCAATCTATGTAAACTTTCAGGGGTCAGATTTTTCTCCTGTAAAATGAAGGATTTGGAAGAGAAGCCTCAATGGCTCTTTGCAGCTCAGTCCAAGGAAGTAGAGCACTGAATCCGGGATCATGCCTTTGGACACGATCCGTGTGATGGAGCCATGATCCAAAATCACGCCTAGGTCTCCCCAGCCTTTGGACCCTGAGGCTCATGTGCCTCCACTGGAGAATGGGAATAATAATCACAGTGATTCTGAGGCAAATCACGGTTTGAGGCAAATGACTTGTCAGTGGGGTTGTGTGGGCAGTAGAAGGGATTCTAGGGTTTCTTATCATACCAGTTGTGTGACATCAAAACAGAACAGCGTAACAGTGCCAGATAACCTCAACTGGGCTTGAGCTAAAGGCCAAATAAGAACCCCACGTTAAATGACCTTCTCTTCCTTTTTGTATGTAGGAAATTTCAATTTGCACGCTGGTTTGGCCCAGTATTGGCGGAGAAATCACCTGGGACGTGTCATTTGCTATTTTCAACTTCTTGGTACCAGGACTGCTTATTGTGATCAGTTACTCCAAAATTTTACAGGTACGTTTGCTTCAAACCCAGTGGCTGAACTTCATTCGGGTTCAGATGGAATCTTAGCATTTCTAGGTCAGAAGTTACCTTAGAATTCACATCAGCCCAATCCTGGCTCACTCCCCAGATCCATCCCTCTAAGGGACAAAAGTGTGGTATTTTTAAAAAGTTTTATCTTTGTGATTGTTATAATTATTGTTTTTGCTGATCACTAAGGTAATATAACTCATTATAAAAAATTAAAGACATAGAAATATGCAACACATACTAAAAATCTTGTCTACCCCCTTTGTTGGCAGTTTAAAGAATTTTTTTTTCAGGTTATATTTTATCATTTATATATATACATACTTATATGCAATGTGAACATGTATATGTACATGTGTGTACATATAAACATACACACACACATATATATATACTGAACCATATAAAATGGTCAACTATTAAGTATCAACTATTTCCATGGTTCAACCATTTTATTTTCAGATTTGAGATAATGCTTTCTACTTTGCAACTTCCTTTTTTTTTTTTTTTTGCAACTTCCTTTTTTGATGAGGACTATATCGTGACATCTTTCTGTATCAGTTCCTGTACTCTGCCTCATTATTTGCAATGACTTCATGGTCCTCCATCATACAGATGTGACATAATTTATTTTATGAGCTTTTGGGTTGGGTTGTGTCATTGTTTCCCTATCACAAACAGCAATGTGGCAATAAAGAATGTACACTTTTAAAAACTGTAATTGAAGTACAGTATAAACACAGAAAGCATATACACACAGCTCACAAACTGACCACACTCCTAGAAGCAGCTCCCAGAAGCTGAACCTCACCAGAAGCCCCGCCTGTCTCCATCCATTGCTGCCCTTCACACCCAGGGCTTGTGCCTTTCGTAAGTGCACTGAAACAGGAAATGATTTCCTCCTTCAAGTGTGACTATGTACAGGGATGTAAAAAAAGACCTGCCAGCCCTTGAGGCAGCACATTTGCATATGAGATGCTGGCCCAGGCAAAGGAGGCGTCTGCCTGTGTTCACGCTCGCTTTAGAAGGTTTAATACAAAACCTCCGAGTCCTCTCCAATGTTTACAGTTGTTGAATCTTGGTTTTATAGCATATAGTGGGTCATATGGTAAATGAGCATACTGAAGTGGGGCCCTTAGGTCCTGCTTGCTGTCTGGCCACTTTTATGGCCCTTTCTTTGTAGCTAAAGATCTGTGACCTGCTTAGAGGTTTAGAACCCCAAACCGAGCCATCTTCCATCTGAGTCTTGTAGTCCTTGGATTCTGTGAGAGAGGACCACCACGTTCATCCCTAGGCTCTTTCCCACCAGTTGGCTTGTGACCCATCTAAGTGACGCTCCACCTGCGGCTTGTTCAAGGGTGTGAGGCAGATTCAAGCCTGGCATTGAGGTCTACAAGGTGCTTACAGTGGGAGTCTGGCATGTATAAATGCTCTGTGAGCTTTAGTTACTATCATTATGTTAAAAGAAAAAAGCGAGGGAAAAAAGAGAAATGTAGATTGCAGTTTTTTTTTAAGGTTTATTTATTTACTTATTTCTGGCTGCACTGGGTCTTTGTTTCTGCGCTCCAGCTCTCTCTAGCTATGGTGAGCAGGGCTACTGTTCATTGTGGCGTGCGGGCTTCTCACGGAGGCGGCTTCTCTTGTTACAAAGCACGGGCTCCAGGCGTGTGGGCTCCATAGTGGTGGCGCTTGGGCTTAGTCGCTCCACAGCACGTTGGATCTTCTGCGACCAGGGATCGAACTCATGTCCCCTGCATTGGCAGGCGGACTCTTAACCACTAGACCACCAGGGAAGCCCTGTAGAATGAATTTATTAAAAAAAAAAAATTTTTTTTTTTTAACAAGTGGTGTTTACACGTGCCAGGAACTCATCTACTCCTAACCAGAATTACTGATGAGGAAACGTAGGCATAGAGAAGTTAAGTAATTTATGAAAGCTCACACAGCTCATAAGCAGCCTTATCATGACATAAACCTAGCAGTCTGGTTCCAGAGTTCCAACACTTTAATTCTTCAGACGTTTGTCGAGGATCTGCTGTGTGAAGTGTCGGTGTGGGGGTGGAGAGTGGTCAAGAGCAGGTCACAATCTGGAAGGAGCTTTAACACAAGAAAAGGAAGGGGGAGACACAATTTTCACTGCTCTGCAATGCAGTGAAACCCATGGTGAGGCTTTGTGTGAAAACACTTTGCAAATTGTTAAAAGAGAAAAAAGAGGGAAAACGGAGAAAGGCAAAGGGCTGTAAAAGACAAAAGGATGTAAAAGAAGGAGACCTGAGAGTGTTGTTTTAATAACCAGTTCTGAATCTGCCCCTTACTTGCTGTGTGGCCTCAGCAAGTTACTTACCTTCTCCGAACCTCAGTTCCCTCGTCTGCAAAATAATGATCAAAAGTCCAATAGTTTCAGATTTTGGTGAGAGACATAGGAGTTACTCATGGTGCGACTGTGGTGAGTGTCACACCTGCCTGTAGCAGGGGATGAAGAAATTACTGCTACTGTTAATTGTTAGGCAAGGCTGCTCCTCTCATCCTCTCACAGCATGCTAAGAGGAGGTACTGCTGAGATTTTTGAGAGAATGAACAGCAGGGCCCAGATTTGGGGCAAGGCAGGAACTAGGATCTGGTGGTGGGGCTGGGCTGGTTGGTTGGCTGGGGGAGGGCTGGGCAGATGCTGGCGGGGGCATCCATGTCTCCTGCTTGGGCGGTCGCACCCCTGAGCCCCGAAGAGGCTGAGAGGGCTCCGATCTGCCTCTATTCACTTGGGCCTCACACTACTCAGCCGCCTTCTGAAGAAGGATGACTTCTCCGGAAAGGTTTCCCACCCCCTCCATCTTCTCCTCATGCCAGGGCTCACCTGGAAATATCCTTGAGCCCTGAGGAGTTGGGGGAGGGGTCCTCTTATCCGTCCACATGTAACTGCAATTCCAGACACTGCGTGGAGAAACCCATGGCCAGCCTTCCGTTCTTCCCATCACAGATCCCAAGACGGCTCCTGGATGAATCAGATTGTCCGCTGTGACTCACAGTTATGAAACGGTGTTCCGAGCAATGAGTC
This sequence comes from Bos grunniens, assembly GCF_055505025.1. Taxonomy (NCBI): domain Eukaryota; kingdom Metazoa; phylum Chordata; class Mammalia; order Artiodactyla; family Bovidae; genus Bos; species Bos grunniens. Next base: position 15,235,596 of record NC_141190.1, read on the forward strand.
AAAGATGTGATTTAGATCCCATTACTTCCCTCACACACTCAGGAAAAGCTAAAACTCTCTGCTCAAGGCCCTGTGTGATCTGGCCCTTGCCTGCCCCTCTCTCTCACCTGTCTTCTCCCCCCATCTCCCTTGTGTCCTCGGGGCTGTTCCTCACATATGCTGTTCCTCACATATGCCAACACGCTCTGCCTCAGGGCCTTTGCACCTGCCATTTCCTCTCCTGGATCTCTACCCCCAGGCTTCTGTGTGGGCCACGCTCCTCTGCTCAAGAGACTGTTCTCCAGAGAGTCCCCCTCATTCTCTAGTCCCTCACCCTGATTTCTTTTCAAAGCACTTCCAACCGTGTCATATTCCATATGTGCATTTTTATTTGTTTATCGTCTGTCTTGCCCATTAGAATGCAAGCTCTCCAAAGGCAGACACCTCATTTTGTTTACCGCTGTAGTCCTGTTCTTAAAACAGAGCCTTGATTATTCACTGTAGGGGATCAATAAACCCTTACTGAATGAGTAAGAAACAAACTTTGATCACCCTGAAAGGGCCAACAACACCTTCTTCTTTGGGGCAGTGGGAAAACCACAGGACAAAGAGTCATAAGATACAGATTCTAGTCCAAGCTTTATTACTGCGTGACCTTAGAAAAGTCACTTGATGAATGTGGGTCTGTTTCCTCTGGAGCCAAATGGGTCCCAGGGCATTGTTTAACATGATAAAATGAGAGTGCAGATATTATGTTTCGAATAGACTGCTAGACTTTAATACGAAAGAGGTAAAATGTGATTTTGAAAATCGCAACATACATGCAAATATAAGACTTTCAGAAAATTACTTTCCACTCCACTGGTAAAACTGCCTGTTGCCCCTTTCCCAGGAGGACTATGACATGCGTCCTCATTTTGCACCTGTGGGCAACTTGGAAGCAGATGAGCTTCCAGGTGGAGAACCCAGCAGAGCCTCCTAGCTTGCATCTCTCTCTCCCTCTGAAGATATTCATAACTGAGAGACTGAATCAGCCTTTTTGCCGAGCTTTTTCTGTCAAGAGTGTAACTCTGGAAAATCAATTGAATAACAGTGTTAATTAGCTATATTTATAGAGACACAATTAGCATATCATTTGGAGCCACAGGACAGGTAACTTTGCCAGCAGCCCTACCTCACACCTGTCACTTCTAACTCTTAACTCTAACTCAAGCACTGTCTCAAGGCCTGAGAGGTGTTGCTCTTTTTTTTTTTTTTTTTTTATTAATTAATTTGGTTGTGCTGGGTCTTCATTGCTGTGTGGGCTTTTCTCAAGTTTCAGACAGTGGGGCTATTCTTTAGTTGCAGTGCACAGGCTTCTCATCATGGTGGCTTCTCTTGCTGTGAGTTCTAGGATGTGTGGGCCTCAATAGTTGTGGCTCCCAGGTTCTAGAGCAGAGGCTCAATAGTTGCAACACACGGGCTTGGTTGCTCTGCAGCATGTGGCATCTTCCTGGATCAGGATTGTATCTCCTGCATTGGCAGGCGGGTTCTTCCCCAGGGAGCCACCAGGGAAGCCCAAGGTGTCTGTTTCAAATCATCCTGACTTCTATTCCTCACAAGCAGTGGGATGTGTTCTAAAGGAAGGGTTCCATTATCTTAGAAAATGCTGGATTAATCAAGGTTAAGTGGGCTTCTTTGCTGCAGGCCTTTTCAGAGCCTTTATTATGCTAACAAACTTTGAGAATCTCCAACTCCAGAACAGAGTAGGCAGCACTGCTAAATCTGACTGCAGACTGCCTTTTCCCCACAGAGCTCTCTCTGGGCTGGTGCTCCACGGACTCTCCTTTGAGCACAGCTGCTTTCAAGTCCTGCTTTGGGTTGCTGGCTTGCCCTGGCTGAGCGTTGAGAGCAAGCTTCATCCAGGTTCTTCATTTCCGGGGCTGCTCCCACTGCTCAGGGCAATGGCCTTTTCCACGCTCTGCCTCCCTAGATTCCTCTTGCCTCCTGACTCAGGCGTGCTCTACATCTCCAGTGGCTTTTTCCAATCAACAGTTTCCCAGGGTAATAGTCTCCAGGCCACTCCCCAGTGCCTTTGATCAAGCTGACCTTGCTCACGGGTGGGGCTTGGTTTATACTGTCACCCAGTAACCATCACCATGGCAAGATGAGACGCTTCCAGGATTTGTGGGACAGCTTGTAGGTTTGTTGGTCCCCCTCCCTTCCCTCCTATACTCCCCACACCAAACACTAGAGTGGAAGTGCAGAATGGGCAGGGCTCCCTTGCTTCTTGCTGTGCATCCAGCACCTATAAGAGTGCTGCCCACAGAGTAGGGGCTTAATAAAATATATGTTGAAGAGAGAGTGAGTGTCTGGCCTGAAGTTGGAAAACCTTTACCTAGCTCAGGGCTTAGAAGAGAGAGGAAATCCCTTTCAGCTAAAGGTGAAGGTGTTAGGTAGTAAGCACATGGCCCTTCCTTTGCCCATGCTTGGCTGTCATTCCTTAGCTTTGGGCCTGCTGGCCTGTGATGGAAGAAGAGGTGGGCCCTCTGGAAAGATGGAGTCTGTTGTCTAATGATCGGGAGGGTGTGGATTGACCAAGCAACCCCCAGAGGAGACCCAAGGGGCTGGAGCTGGGTCACTGGGAGTGACCACCCCCACACTCACCTGTCTGCAGCCATGGTCTGGTGGCATGGGGTGGGGAGAAGCTTTGCTCAGTCATGGCCTTCAGATGCTCAGTGAATGCAAAGGCAGCAAGTCAGACAATTTAAAAGCGACTCTTCAAAGGACTGGGGGAAAACCCCAAGCCTATTGTCTTAGATGCCTGCTGCTGCTGCTGCTACTGCATCGCTTCAGTTGTGTCTGACTCTGTGCGACCCCATAGACGGCAGCCCACCAGGCTCCGCCGTCCCTGGGATTCTCCAGGCAAGAACACTAGAGTGGGTTGCCATTTCCTTCTCCAGTCCTAGATGTGTAGTTCTCATATTTTAGAGATTGAGAAGCACCTAAAGAGTTAATGAACAGTGCGCATTCCTGAGGCCTCTCGGATCCACAGAAGTGGTGTCTGAAGGGGAGCCCACTTCTATTAAGCCACTCTATTAAGCCCATACTTAATAGAGTATGTGCACTCTATTAAGCGCCAGTGACCCTGATGGGGGCGGCTGTGGGCCACGTTCCTGGGAGCTCTGTCCTCTGTTCTGGAAGCTGCAGGATGTCCCAGGCAGTGAAGAGCATTCCCCCTGAGGTGCGCTTCTCCACCTTGACCTTGAGACCGTGAGCAAGTCACTTTACCTTTCAGAGCCTAGTCTCTTGCCCCCCAAATAACAAAACATACCTGAGAGGCTTGTTTTAAGGATTAAAGTTAATCCTCAGATGTTAATCGAGCATTTAATTTGATCAAAAAGTACATCAAGCATTTAGTGTGATGCCAGAGACACTTTAAAGCCTGAATGAAAGTTGGTTAGTCATGTCCTCTAAAGTAGGGAAGGGAGCAGGGGAGGAGCCACATTTGATTATAATGGGACCATTTTCCTTCTCACTCCCTCAAAGCTGTGGGAACTGTGGATGGAAGGAAATGGTAGCATCAGTCGGTGCTAAAAAAAGAGCCAACCACATATTCACTTGGCTCATGAGTCAGTCTGTTTCGCTGTCTGCTCATAGTCATTGTCAGGCCCTTGCCAGAGCCCTGGACCACAGAAGCCACAGGGCGGCCCAACCCCCAGGGAGCTGCAGCCTGTGGGACTCAGAGGTAAGAATGATGCTTCAACATCTACCAGAGAATATGTGGCAAGTGCCATGTGAGCACCTGAAACAAAGCATTGCAGGATGCCAACGGGAGGTGAACCAGGATGTTCCCAGCTTTAGAACTTGGAGTTACAGGCTGGACAGAAGGACTGCTACTGTTGGAGATATTAGAGGGTGGGAAGGAGTTAGTTTAAGCATGGACAGACTGCCAAGGTTTGCAGTCCAGCTCTGCAGCTGCTTAGCTGGGTACTGTTGGGCAATCTCCTTAACCTCTTTGAGCCTCGGTTTCCTCCTCTGTAAAATGGGGATCATCAAAGTACATAAGTCACAGAATCATTGGGAGAATTTAGAGAGATAAGCCAAGTGATAGGCACAGAGGCTTGGCACATAAGAAGTGCTCAATAAATACGAACTTTCATTTACATCATTCACTCAAAAACCTTCTAGGGAATTCCCTGGTGGTCCAGTGGTTACTCTGTGCTTTCAGTGCCAAGGGCCTGGGTTCAATCCCCGGTCAGGGAACTAAGATCTGGCAAGCCACGTGGTTTTGGCAAAAAAAAAAAAAAATCTAAAAGACACTGTACCAATGACTCCATCCTACTTGGCAGAGCAGTGTAGACAGCACTAGCAACGAGGCTGCTGCTGGAATCATCCTTGTGTGCCCACCAGGCTGCACTTAGGCTATTCAGAAGTGGTACCATTTTGCCTGGAGCCCTTCCACCTTGGGCAGCTGTTACCCTCCCAAGTCTACCATCCAAGATCTCAGATTAACCAGCTTTCACCTGAACACATATTCTAATTTTGATTCTACACAGCACCTTCCAGCTTGGATGTGCCAACATGACTTCTAGCATGTGGGTCTCAGATGGTGGGTCACATCTCCTGAGCAACAGCCCCACTGCAGAGCACAAGAGCCAGGAGGAAGGCAGCCCTGTTGGAGCCATTTACGGTATCACTAACGATATCACTAATCTTCAGGTCAGCTGAGCTGGATTTTCCCAGATGGTGGCTTTAGCCATTTAGCATCAGTGGAGTGAACTTCAACAAGCTATTCAAATTTCTTGAGATTCAGTTTCCTCATCTCTGAAGTGAAGATAGTAATAGTACAAATCCAAAGAGCAGTTGTGAAGATGAAATGTGATAATTTATAAAATAAATGTATAGCCCCGTGCCTGGCACACAGGGAGCTTCCATAAAGCGTGGTGATCACAATTCCTGTCATTCATGGTGGGAAGGAAGGGGTTCTGTCCATTCAGTGTCTGTTGCCCAGATCAAAACTACTGCACAGAAGCAATTGCATGTAACCATAAAACAATTAAAATGGCTATCCTTTAGCTGAGGAGGGCGCTACAATCCACTCCACTATAGAATCCCATGGACAGAGGAGACTGGTGGGCTATAGTCCACAGAGTTTCACAGAGTCAGACACGACTGAAGCGACTTAGCATGGCACAGCATGTCCTTTAGCTAGTTAGAAGCATTCTAAAGAGAATATTTTAAGCCATTCAGATCTTAGAGTTAATCTGGCCCCAAATTTGAATGAATCTAATTACTTTCTAATTGTTTCACTTCTTGAGATTCAAGAATCACAGGGCAATGGTCGTAGGAAGGCCAGGGCAGAGCTAACGATAAGACTTTAGGCCATTAAAATGTCCAGACATGTAAGCACTCTTTGTGTGGCCAGAAGACTGCTCCTGCAGGAAAAGCAGAAGGACACAGGGCCAGACTAAGCAAAGGAAAGTTAGCAAGCACCACGAATGTGGTAAGACATCCAGGGTTGGATCTCTTCCCTAGGACAGAGGTCGTAGACTAGTGCAGAGCATGTCAGGCTAGTAGGTCCAGGGCTCCACTGGGCTAACTGCACCAGCCTACGCCCCACTCCCACCCCAGCCTCTCCTCTCAACCCCCACCTCTTGGCACCCCCAAAGCTGAGCAAGTGATACAGGAGGGCAGGCCTCCTGCTTTCTGGCTGTACTTAGAGGACAACTAGAAATAGGTGGAAGGGCAGGACACTGTAAGTATGCCCAGAGCCTGAGCACTGGGCTCTTTGGAACCTCTGGGGAGGTCAGGCCAGCCCACCGCCCTGTGCCTGGAAGGCACAGTTAAACGGCAGCCCCACCGCCTCTCTCAGGGACTCGGCTTCTGTAGGGTTTTTGCTCCCAGACATGAATAGTTCCACAGCTCCTGTTGTCAAAGTACTTTGGCTAAATCCTCTCTCGGGGGCCTGTTGCCCACCCTGTAGAATGAAGGGTTGGGTAGGCCTTGGCTACTCAGAGTGTGGTCCTTGCAAAGTCAGAATCTACATTTACATGAAGTGGGGCGGAAGGCCTCACCGGCAGAGTGAAGTCTGAGCAGTGCTACACCAACTCTGTGCAGGCCCACCCAGCGCCAGTACTCTGGTTCTGAGATGTTATGAAACATTTGTCTCTTCCAAAAATACTAGTTTTACATGGGACAGTGGGATGAGAGGACATGCGGGGCTTTATTTTAATCTGGGCAGCTTGCCTTAGTTGATGGACCATTTCCACATGCAAGGCTGCCCACTGCCAACCAGTAACCAGCCTCTCTGACCGACACTGAAGCAAAACCCTCTAACTGAACAGAACAGACTGGACAGAAGACCCAGACAGCAGTGCCTGCAAGGGCTCCTGACAGAAGAGTCCAGAACACCCTTCTGAACCCACATCACCAGAGTAGCCTGCTTGCCTGCAATCCCTCTGCTCTAAAGCTGACCCTGCTCGTTAGTACAAAATATTAGAGATCCTTGCAGTTCCACTCGGGAATTTATTCTACTGATATTGCATCTAGGTGTGCAAAGATATGTACAAAGATATTAATCCTACCTGTTGTCATCTCTCACCTGGGGGTACAAACAGGAAATGGTTTCAGTTTTTCAACACATGTCACTAGCAGTGATCTGACCAGTTCTTCTTTCTTACTGGGAGCAGGAATCTTTAAGGACACCTCAATCTGATTTCAGAACTTTCTAGTCACTTTTTTGGATATGCCTGCTTGTTTCAAACAATGTATCTGAGGGGCAGTTTAAAGCTTCCCCATCTCTAGAGCACAGAACGGTAATTGTGGGGTGGGTGTGTGGAAGGGGGAAGGAAGCGCTGTTCTGTCAGTGACTCCCATCTCCCTCACAGACAAGGAACCTGCCTGCTTGCCCGTGTGAGGGGATTGTCTCTCTCTGCTGGCGGTTTCCTCTGGTCTCCATATAGCTGCTGGTGGTGCCAACAGACCTTCATGATTGGGAGATGTTTCCCAAACAGCTTGTACCTTTGAGCACATACTGATTTTATATACTCAATTACTTAACACTTTCAGAAACAGAAATAACGGGAGAGAGGTGTATCTTTATCTGTTTGGGCTGACATGACAAAATACCACAGACTGGGTGGCTTATAAACAATACCCCCCAAGCCCCACCAAAAGTATTTCTCCATTTCTGGAGGCTGGAAGTCCAAGATCAGGATCCAACATGGTGGGATCCTGATGAGAGCGCTCTTCTGGGTTGCAGACTAACTTCTCTCTGTCTTCACAGGGTGGAATGGCTGAAGGAGCACTCTGGGGCCTCTCATAAGGGCACTAATTCCCATGATGAGGGCTTCTTCCCTTAACCTAATTGGGGCAGCTCCTAATAACAGCTCCTCATAACATAGCCTTGGGGGTTAGCTTTCAACACATGGACTCGGTGGGGACACATTCAGACCACAGCAGTGTGCTTCTGTGAATGATCACACATCTCTCTTCCAGACCCTCCCATTCTGGCTTTTCCAGGTGGGGCTAGTGGTGAAGAACCTGCTTGACAATGCAGGAGATGTAAAAGACGTGGGTTTCATCCCTGGATTGGAAAATCCCCTGGAGAAGGGCATGGCAACCCACTCCAGTATTCTTGCCTCAGAATCTCCATAGACAGAGGAGGCTGGCGGGCTACAGTCCATGGGGTCGCAAAGAGTCGGACATGACTGAAGCAACTTAGCACAGCACACACAGTACATCAACACTATTTGCAACATGGATTTACTTCGGCCTTATTCTCAGGAGGCCAGCTGCCCCATTTCTCCAGCACATCCTTAGTGCAGGAGGAGAGTCAGGCCTCTGAGGAGGGAGCCCTCTCCGCACAAAGCTCCAAAGCCAAACAGCCCCAGTGCAGCGAGGATGGCAGATTCCAGCTCCTGGGGCTTCTCTGGTCCTCCTAGAGCGACACCCGCTGATGTCCTGCCGTAAACCGTGGCTCTGGCTCTGTTTTGTGTTCCTGCAGATCACGAAGGCTTCCAGGAAGAGGCTGACCATGAGCCTGGCCTACTCGGAGAGCCACCAGCTGCGCGTGTCCCAGCAGGACGTCCGGCTCTTCCGCACCCTCTTCCTGCTCATGATATCCTTCTTCATCATGTGGAGCCCCATCATCATCACCATCCTCCTCATCCTGATCCAGAACTTCAAGCAGAACCTGGTCATCTGGCCGTCCCTCTTCTTCTGGGTGATGGCCTTCACGTTTGCCAACGCGGCCGTCAACCCCATTCTCTACAACATGTCCCTGTTTAGGAACGAATGGAGGAGGTTTTTTCACTGCTGCTTCTTCGCGGAAAAGGGAGCCATGTTGACAGACACGTCTGTCAGGAGAAATGATCTGTCTGTTATTTCCAGCTAGTTCATTTTTCTCTACAGGCATCTGTGTGTCCCTCTCTGGCCAGCCGTGGTGTGTTTTCAAAGGGAGATCGTTTCCATGACCCTCAGCACCAGGGTACCGGCTCTCAGAAAATGTAACCTATGCAAATGCCCATTTTCAGCACCAGTAAATTAAGGGGTGATCATTCAGTATAACAGTTTTATCCTGTATAGAAAGATTTGCTGTGGGTTCCTTTTCGATGTGAACTTCTTCAATGTGGAATATGATTAAATGTATTAATTTTTGTTTGTGACTATTCAGCCATCTCATCTCCTGTTTGTAAAGCCACACTGTGCAGGTTTCTGAAGTGAGGCTTGGACTCATGACTCGGTCTTCTCCAAAGAGTCACGGCCACCCTCGCTCCCCACCCTGGACCTGCAAGGCCGCAGGATCATACATCAGTGTGAAGAGTGCTTGAGGAGTTTCCAAGGAACAAGAATTTAATTTCCGAGGAATGAAAGGTGACTTTGTTCGTCATTGATAATAGGAGAAGCTTTGTCATGAAGTCACAGAGGCCGTCGGATGACTCTAACATTTGAAAGTCAGAGCAGGAGTGACTCCCTTCATTGGTACCTGTCAGATGCCTCTTAAGCACGTGCTGTGGTCAGTGTTCTTGGTGGGAATACAGCAGTGAACCAGACAGCCATGGACCGTGTCCCCATGGAGCTCACTTACCTTCCAGATGGGGCAGAGAAACACCAAACGTGGCAATAGATCACATAGTGTTACAGAGCGAATTAACGTTATGAAGAAAACAGGACAGTGATGACAATTTAGATGGAGTGGGGAAGGGTCTGGGAAGACCTTTCTGAGGGTGATATTTGAGCCAAAAGGGCAAACCACAAGAAGGAACCAGTCACGTGAATCCAGGGAATGAGGCTTTGCAGACGGAGCAGACCCTGGTGCTGGTGCAAAGAGGCTTGTGTGCTTGTGGGACAGAAAGACCGGTGTGCACAAAGCGAACTATTGACTGAGCTTCCTCTAGGCCAGGCCCTGTCGTTGAAACCAGAACAGAGGGATGCTCTGCTGGAGGCCATCAATGGAGACGAGAGGGGTTACAGGGCTGGCTTATACCGGGCTAGGGAGTCTACCATCAATATTTGTTCTGTGTTCAGTGGGCAGCCACTGGAGATTTGCATTTGGATGCGGATATGACCTGCTATTTGTTTTTAAATACTCTTGTTGCCCTGTTCAGGAAATGCACTTTGTGGAGCAAGAATGAAAATGGACACCAGTTAGCCAGCTGCCAAAGTAAAGAAGGAAGATGGGGAAGTTGGAGGTGGATGACATTGCTATTGTTGTTCAGTCATGTTCAACTCTTCACGACCCCATGGACTACAGCATGCCAGGCTACCCTATCCCTCACCATCTTCCGGACATCAATGGGGGGTTGTGAGAAATGATCTTGGGCATACTTTGGGAAGGCAGAGCAAACATGACTTATTGATTGACAGGATACAGAATGTGAGGGAAAGAGAGGATTCAACAGAGACTCCTGACAGCCATAGGATGGAGGGCAGGCAGCACAAATGGGGAAGGCTAGGAGAATGAGTCCATTCTAAAGTAGATCAGTCCTGGGTGTTCATTGGAAGGACTGATGTTGAAGCTGAAACTCCAATACTTTGGCCACCTGATGCAAAGAGCTGACTCATTTGAAAAGACCCTGATGCAGGGAAAGATTGAAGGCAGGAAGAGAAGGGGATGACAGAGGATGAGATGCTTGGATGGCATAACCGACTCGATGGACGTCGGTTTGGGTGGACTCCGGGAGTTGGTGATGGACAGGGAGGCCTGGCGTGCTGCGGTTCATGGGGTTGCAAAGAGTCGGACATGACTGAGCGACTGAACTGAAGTGAGGAGGATGAGAGGTAGAAGAACCAAGAGTTTCATTTGGGGCATCTGCATGTGCAACCCCAGTGAGAACCAAATGGAGAGCCGGTAGGTGGATGCAGGGCTGTGGGGTACAGGCCTGAAGATCAGTGTTGGGAGTCATCAGAGTGTTTGCAGATCTATGGTTTTATGAAATAAAAAGAGAAGAAACCAGAGCCAGAGAGAACCCAGGGACACGCCAGCACTTGGAAGCTGGGAGAATGGCTGGAACAGTAGCTTGGGGCCTGGTGCATAGTACGAGTGCACCAATCTGTGTCATCAAGGAAGCTGGAGCCAGTAGTTGTCTTTGCTGGTGGAATTTCTTAAGCAGCTCACTTTCAAAGTAAGATTTATCACAAGCTTGAGGACAAGAGGACAGGGATCCTTTGTTCATCTTTAGTTAATAAATTTGGTCAATTAAAGTTGCCTTTTGAAGCGATGCATGACTGTCTTACAGGTCTCTGGGGTGACAGCCACTGCTGAAGAGCCCAGCTCTGGCAGCCCCTTTCTGGTGAATGACAGGCAGAGCTCTCCTGTGCGTGTTCCCCTGCCTCCTCCCCCTTTGGTGGAAGAACGAAGCACAGTGATTCAGGGCCCTGGGAGCCTCCTGGCCCCTTGATATGGCAGCACCCAGGCAGAGGTCTCTGCACACACAGGAGGTTCCCCGCCTCCGGACACACCTCATAAACGTCAGCCTGGCATCCGCCAGTGTTTGCACAGCTCCTAAGTGCTCTAACTGAACCCTCACTTCAGCCCAGCAGGTGGACACTGCTTCCCCATATTTCACAAGAGGAGAGTGAGGCTCAGAGAAATCATACAACCAGCCCCCAGTTATACAGCTAATTATAGCTGAGCTGGATTTTGATGCAAAACCAAGACTCTGGGACCAAAGCCTTGATGCCTTTTCAAGATGATAAAAGGCTCTTAGGAGCTCCTGGGAAATTGAGGCACACAACTTTGCATGCAGTTATATTATATATTAGTGTTCACAAGTGCTGCTAATGGTATAAGACACTGGTGTCCTTCCCCAGGCCTGCTACTTCCACCGCCATCACCCCTTTCCCCAGACACTCCAGGTAGTGGGTGCCATGATCTTCCAACACACTTGGTTTCAGGGTCCCATCTCCTAATTCCCCAGGGAAGCCTATGACCTCCTCTCCCGCAACACTTTGCCCACACCTGAAATAAGAAGTGAATTCGGGGCTGGACAATAAGGCCTGGGGACCTTTCCTAGAGCTCCCCCAGACCCAGGCCTCTCAGACCAGCTGAGGCTGAGCCACCATCCACCCGCCTCAGGGCCTTGGGCTGAGTGAGGGTGGAGCTGCTGGCCTGGCCCACGTTCACCTCTTTAGGCCTCAATCATTAAGGCTGTCCTGCGTGATTGGGGAAATCCCTTTTTCAGGAAGTTGAGAGAAGACATAGTCATTAATAATGGAGATTAGGTGCTAGAACAGGCCGAAGGTCAGAGCTGGAAGAGAAGAGTCCCTCCCGTACATAAAAGTACACCTACCCCACCACCAGCAGGACTTTTCACTCTTACACAGACGTGGACACAAATAAAAACCCAAAGCATTGGAAACGGGTAACTATACATATTTTAATAAGTCAAAGTCTGGAATCCTAAGCCTCAAATGATTCCTTAGAAAACTCCAGAGAAGACATACATTTGAGTACAAGCAGATACACTGATCCCCATGTATGTTTTTTACTATACTGAAGGGTTTTTTTTTTGTTTACAGAGGGGAGGGGAGGGGTGGGAGGGGCAGGGAGGGGAGGTGAAGCAAACTAAACTCCTAAGAGTTGGAGGCTGAGTAAGGTTAATGGGAAGTTTCCTAATGAAAGGACACCTTCCATGTTGCTACAAAATGTTTCTTTCTGACTTGCCATCACAGTAACCTGAAATATAGAAAACAAAGCTATTAGTGACAGAAAGATGGGCCCAGGATTCAATGTAGATAGTCAATATTAGGATGGCCGTAGGACTGGTATTGTTCAAATGCCTGTTGTCAGGGGACAGCTAGATGTAGTTCTAATATATTAACATCTTCCAGGTTTTCTGAAACCCTCTGATTTCTCTGGGGGTGACCAGTACGGGCTGAGAGCACAGGATCTGCCATATAAAGTAGCGTTCTTTTTGTCTTAAATTTGCCTCGTTGCATTTCAAAGAGATGAGGGCACCTCCTCCTGACTCAAGAAGGGAGGGCCAAATCAGCCTGGCCGCGGCTACTCCTTTAGCAGTTTTACGGAACGTTCGCTGTGCCCTCTGTCACGTCACCAGGTGGTGACACAGGGGCTCCAGAGTCACACAACAACCTTGGTTTGCGTCCAGCTCAGTTATCTACTGAATATCTTGGGCAACTTTCGTAAGTTTTTCTTAGCCTCTGTTTTCTCATCTGTAGAAGGTGGATCATGAGACAACCTACTTCATAAGGTATATCCAGGATTAGGTGAGATGAGGCAGGCAAAGGACTTGGCGGGGAGCCCAGCTGGAGTGAAATCCTTTGCCTGCCTTATATTTAGGCTACCCCCAGCTGAAGCATCAAAATCTTATTTATGTGTTTGGTCTGGGTTCATATCCGTTTGGTATAGTGTGGGTTAGCTAGTTAGATGACCAACAGAGAAGTTCAGTTTTGTTCTCTGTTTTCCCTTACAATTTAGCATTACTTTATTTGGATTCTGAAATGCAGGTTCCCATGGGAATGTCTATTTAAAATAAAATGTGCAGTCTCCTTCAGAATGCTACTGGGTTTTAAAGCAAGATTAGCCAAGGGTAATATTCATAAAAAGATTCAATGGGGCTTCCCTGGTGGCTCAGACAGTAAACGATCATCTTGCAATGCAGGAGACATGGGTTCGATCCCTGGGTTGGGAAAATCCCCTGGAAAGGGAATAGCTACCCACTCCAGTATTCTTGCCTGCAGAATCCCATGGACAGTGGAGCCTGGTAGGCACAGTCCATGGGGTTGCAAACAGTCGGACGTCACTGAGCTACTAACTCTCTGGTCTGGTCAGGGAATCTCAAAAAACGTGAGAAAGCCAGCTAGTCAACTTGTCTCTCTTTAAGTGTTTACACCAATGGCCACATTCAATGCCCAGCTCTTCACTGGGGCCACTCAATCCCCAAACAATATTAATTTGGTCAGAATGGTTTTTTGGGCAGCGCAGCCAGGAGCAAAATCATGTGACTACACAGTGGGCCTGAGGTAGCAGATAAGAAGGAAGAGACTGTCCCCTTTACTTAACTTTAAGGGCCAGGGTTTTGGATAAAAAGGTTTTTGCCCACTCCTTGTGCATCAGCCCCATGAAAAGGCCAGTGAAAGATCTGGTTATGAAGGATGAAGACTTGGACTCAGAGGGGCACCCAGGTTCCCCTGTTTCCTTCTGCATGCAGATGTAACGCATCTCAGGGCCTGCAGACCCAGGGAGCCTGCTCCCACCCACCACTCACCGTTGTGAGGGATCAGCCGGTACTGCCTGGCCAGGCACAGCTCCTCCTGCCTCTGCCGCACGATTTTCTGCACTTCCGGGGAAAAGCCGCTGGGGTCTCGGGCAAACACGAAAGAGTAGCTGTCAGCGCAGGTGCCATCGAGGTTCAGGAGGCGGCAGGAGTACTGCACGGCAAAGGTCTCGTAGTCCGTGTCAATGATCCAGTGGTCATCGTCTGCAGGGCAGAAAGCCACGGGGACTCTGTATCTCCCTCAGACACTCAGATGTCAGGGAAACTTAGTGCCGGGCCCCAAAAACCAGCCACCTCCCCAAACTGGGTTCAGCAGTTAGGAAGCAGGAGACCACAGGGAGTTCTGACAGCAGTTAGAAAACTGGGACCATGAGAGAGGACCTTGGCCTTCACAGGAAAAACTCCTGGAGCTGGTGGCAGGGGCGGGAGGGACCACATTTGCTTTAATGACTGTTTCTCTCCCTGATGACAAATGTGATCGTATCTTTCATAAGAACAACCAAGAATGTGAATCCATCAAAACCACAGGCTAGACCTGTCTGCTGTTGTCTTCTCCATCTACCCTGACAGCATCTCGTGCCTCTGTGGCTGACGTTGATGGCCACCAACATGTGTGATCCGCAACATAAGCATGTGTCTTTTGCATTGATCTGTATCAGCCAGTTCCCGGTCCTCTCGCTACCCACACTCCCCTCCTGCCTCTCAGTCCACTGGGCGATCTGGTTCATGGCCTTTCTGGCTCCATCCTAATTCTGGCTCGGTGACCTGACTCACTTCTCTCTCGAGGCTGGCAAGAGGGTAGAATCTGCCTTCGGGGCACAAGATGCCCACCTTTTGACATCAGATATTCTTCCTTAGAGAACTGCTCAGAGCTCTCCTGACAGAGGCAGAGTTGAGCCCTTGAAGAATTTAGATTATATTTCTTCCTAAGACTGGGATGTAAGCCATGCAGAGAAAGTGTAAACAAAGGTGGTAAGAAGGTCAACAAAGGCAGGATGGGAAACCACGTTCATAAGAATGTAGGTGAGAGGTTTGCCATGGAGAAAAACAATGGGGATAACACCTTTGTTATCCAAACACCTCACATTTGGTAAAACGTGTCACATCTCTACTTAACATTCTTGTTGATATATAACCATGACCAGGGTTTTCTGAGCTTAGTGTCAGTCAGTTACACTGTGGACACTTGCCATGCTTTCTCAATTATTTTTCACGGCGACCGAAAGTGCACTCTCTCATCCCCATTTTCCAGATAAGAAAACTGAGGCACAGAGAAACTAAATCATTCACCCAGGATCACAAAGAGCAGGACAGAATTGAGCTCCGATCTGACTCTGGAGCCCCCGTGCCTAACGTCTACAGCACACTGTCTCCAGGCATTACGTAAAACTAGGGGCCACAAGGGATAAGAAACAGATGCAAAGCCTCTGTGTATTCATTCCACACCCAGGTCATGAAGCAAGTGATGATCTCTGCTCTATTTCATGTCCTGTGCTGGAGGAACGCTCAGCTCCCAGCACTGGGGGTGTAAGGGAGATCTCTAATGCTTGCCTAAGTCACCTCTGGGTGTGCCTTTTGGCTCTGAGAACCCCAGGAGTCCCCGCCAAGGAGGGGCTCAGCCTGAGACCAGGCCTTACAGGAGAGCTGCATCGGAGTGGGTGGTGAGTCCTCTTTTCAGCTCACTGCAGGCCCTCCACGAGGAGGACTGAGCCCTCCTGAATCCTCCAGGATTTCCCAAAGGGCGGGTATCAGAGGCTGGGGTGGGAAGGGCCAGACATATGACTGCTCAGGGGTGGCCATGTTCATCTGTTTGATAAGATGCAAATTCTAAAAATTATTGATCTTGTGCCCCCTGGTATCGATTTTTATAATCCACTATCAGAAGTTTATCTTTTATCCTAAATAGATCACTTTAGGAAGTTTTGCTGAGTTATTTGAAAAAACTTTTATTATCTCTAGGGATAAAAGCTTTTCCCCTTATTGAATAGTAAGTCCTTTTATATAGTGTACATCAATACTGAATGAGCAATTTGGTAAAAGATAAAATTTCATCTAACACAACTCTAGAGGAAGTCAAGGAGTATGTGCCCTGAGTACATGGGCTACGTGAAAGGAGCTGGCTCACCAAGCTAAGCGTCCCCCTGAACAGGCCCCTGGGTCCTATTTCCCAGGAGAGCTCCAATAATATTTTGTAAAATTGTAAAAGTTGATTGTATTAGGTTCCTGCTGTTTAGGACCATCTAATTTTGACCTGGGAGCTGGAACCCCTGGCTTCTGACACTGTCTCTCACAAACTTGTTTGCATGACCTTGGACAAAGCACTATCTTTTCCCCTCTCCCCACCCCCTTTTTTTGGCCATGAGGCATGTGGGATCTTAGTTCCTGGGCCAGGGATCAAATCTTCACCCCCTGCAGCGGAAGTGAGGAGTTTTAACGGTCACCAGGAAGTCCTAGCACTGCACTGTCTTGACTTCAGTTTATTCATCTGCATATTGAACCCCGTTCAGAGTGGTAACTCTCCATCTTTAAGATTCCATGATGGAACTCCCTGGTGTCTTGGGGGGAATTAAACCCTTAGGTTTAATCCCTGCTGGGTGATCTAAGATCTCACGTGCCATGCAGCTTGGTAAAAAAAAAAAAAAAGTGAGATTCCATGATATGCCCCTCTGGCCTGCATTCTTCTCTAGGTACCAAGTTGACTCCAGATTTGAAGCTTAGGAGAAATGAGGAAAAAGTAGAAAAAGCATGTACATGCATGTTCCCACAAATTTGTATCAGGTTAAATTTTAGGATGCTTTTCTGAGAGTCCTTAACACTCTGCTCCTCATATGAGTTTCCGGGCTTGGGAGAAAGGGAAGAGGTCACTGTCACCCAGAACACTGTGCCTGGCTCAGACTCTCAGCACCCAGCACTGGCAGGTAGGGTACCTGGGAGTGAGCCAACCCTGTGTCCTTTGATGAGAGTCTCTGAGCCTCTGCTGGGGCACCTAGCAGTCAAGCTGTTTCCGGGATTCAGCCCAAAGAAATGGAGGAAACGCAGCAGCAGCAGCACCAGGCTAAGCGGTGATGTGAGCTGGGTCTTGAGGAGGTGGGAGGTCTAAGCAAGGGGAAGGCCACACACGCTGGTGCTGGCAGGACGGGTGACCGGCAGGAGGTGGTCAGGTGACAAACCCAAGGTCCTTTTGAGCTTGGGCCAGGTTTCTGAGCTGGGAGAGGGGATGGGAGGTGGTGAAGGGGCCTAGCTGCTTCCAGTCTCACCCCTCTAGCCTCCAGCCGCGCTGAGTTCTGGCTACTTACACACGATTCTTCCCTAAGGTGCCCCTGGAGAAGAAACCCAGCCAGTTGGCTATGTATGTCTTCGACCCCCCTCGAGACAGTCCTACTGAACTGACTACTCACTTCCTTTCTGGAGAAAGGACGCTACGCCCCAGTACTTCATCTTGAACTTGGCAGGGTCCTCAGTGTCTGTGAAGGTGCCCACCATGTCTGCACACACGTCCCAGTTACTGCAAAAACCAAGGGGATTCTGAGCCAGGCCAGGCAAAGGGCTTCCTCCCTCCATGCCACCCCGGGCGCTCCCTTCCCGCCCCAGTGGGGATTTGCCGCTCAGCCTGGGGACCCTGCCGTGCAAAGAGCCCCCGCCCTCCCCCACCCCCGCCCCCAGAGGGCACTGACTTTAAGAGACGCACTCGGCCCTTGGCCGTGGCGCTCATGTGGCCATTCTCGTCCACGGAGAACTCGGCGACGATGTTGTCTTGCAGAAAGAGGCCCTCGGGGTCCTTCTTGGCCATGGCGTACCAGGTGCCGGCGAACTGGGGAAGAGAGGAGAGCCGGGTTTGGTGTCCGGGAGCGCCTGGCCGGCCTCTGGGAAAGGGGAACGCGGGGCGCCCGGGACACCGGTACCTACGCGAGCCTTGTCGAAGTTCTCCTTGACTCGGAAGCTGCTCACCCGGCAGTCGCGCTCCGCCCGGGCGCTGCCCAGCGCCGCCAGTAGCACCAGCGCCCACACCCACTCCATCTCGCTCGGGAGTCCGCCCTGCGGGAACCGCGCGCCGTGAGCGCCTGGCGGCTGGACCACTCGGCCCTCCAGCACCGGTCCCCAGGCTCCATCTTGCCCGCGAGGGGCCCTCCTCCCGCCAGCGCCCTGGGTTCCCATCCCGCCCGCCCCCAGACCTTCATCACACCCATCCCGGGCCCCCATCCCTCCTGCGCCGGCCCCCAACCCCGCCTGGCCGCCGCTCACTGTCGGGAGCTGCACGCAAGCCTGGCCGCGGGTCCGAGCGCGCGTGGAGCCAGCAAGGCGAGCTCGCCGCGGGGGCCGCCGGGCGGCTTTATAGCTCCGGGGGGAGGGGGTCGCGCTTTCGTAACGGCGCGGGGTGAAAGACCGAGGGGGAGGCGCCGGGGCCGGCGGGCCAGCACTTGCATAACGCGCCCTGACTCACCGCCGCCCGGGCGCAGGGAGGGCGCCTTGGGGCGAGAGCCTCCCCTCCAGCGCCGCCCGGGGCTGGAGCAGCTGCCGCGCGTGGTGGCCTCGGCGGAGCCTCCGGCGGCGGCGAGCCGCGGGCACCAGCCCTGGCCTAGTTACCCGGCGCCCGTGCCAGCGGCCGCCAGCTGCGGCCTGGGGTGGCCTCGGGGCCCTGTTGCTCTGGCTGGAGGCTCGGGTAGGTCTGGCGGGAAGACCAGACCGTGGCCTCCCAGAACGAGGGACATCTGCGATGCTGCCCGGGTGCGTTAGTGCTCGGGCCTGACCGTGCCAAATTGGCCCCTCGGTCCTCTGAGGACTAGTTGTGTAGGAGTTTGGGACTGTTTCCGCCAAATAGTTTTTCATTTTATAAAGGGTGTCTTTTACTCTCTTTCAGGGGAGTTGTGGTGCCCTTGGATCAATATTTGTTCTTTAGTTTCAACATCTTTAGAAGTATTAAAACCCTC
Source organism: Bos grunniens (assembly GCF_055505025.1). Taxonomy (NCBI): domain Eukaryota; kingdom Metazoa; phylum Chordata; class Mammalia; order Artiodactyla; family Bovidae; genus Bos; species Bos grunniens. Next base: position 15,254,224 of record NC_141190.1, read on the forward strand.
CCTGTTAAATATTCTCCAGAAACGCAACCCTGGTCAGGACAGGAAATATTTTAGCCACCTCGGTGGTCGCCTACTTGGTCTGTGGCACTTCGCTCAAACCGCTTTGAAACACACCTACCAATTGTTTATGCTGCAGTTTGATTTCAAAGCCATAGTGGCATCTTGTTTTGTTTCCAAACCAGCTAAGGTGAATTGACTGTGAGCGGAGGGGAGGGGGAGGGGAACAAACGTCTGTGACGTCAATGGTCAATTAAGTCGAAATGCTGTGACTGGTTGTGTGATTTTGCCCAGTGGCACAATTCAGGGCCATGTTTTTCTCTTTCCATTCAGTTAGAGCTCCTCTAATCTGATCCAAGCAGTCGGAAGACACAGCTTTGGACTGAATGAGAATTAGGGATAGGGCAAAGAGGTATCACCTTTTTATAAGATTCCTTCCATCAGTTGTGGCCCAAATTGGAAAAGGCCAAGATGAATTTGGTCCATTTTGCTACCGCCAGACCTGAAATAAGAGAGGGTGGAGGTGCAGGAGGGTGGCAGACAAACAGAGAAATAAAGAGTTGATGGTCTTTGCAGGGCGCTGGGAATACTTCTGAGCCTCCTGAAAAAAAAATACCTGTGGCTCCTGCCACCTTCCTGTGACCCCTTGGGCCTCTCCCTGCCTGATGGTCTGCTTTCACTTTCCACCTTCCCCCCGACTCCTGTTCTACATTTGAGTCTGGAGGTGTCTCTGGAGTGCCAACCTTGATGCAATTAACTCCTTACTCCCTCCTCCTTTCTGCTAAGAAAGCCCTGTTTCAGGCCTACCAGCTAACTAGGAGCTCTTTGGTGAGGTCAGTTTTATCACAGGATGTATAATCCCAAACAGAACTGCACCTGGTTCAAAATTGGGAAAGGAGTATGTCAAGGCTGTGTATTGTCACCCTGCTTATTTAACTTATACGCAGAGTGCATCATGAGAAATGCTGGACTGGATGAAGCACAAGATTGGAATCAAGATTGCCAGGAGGAATACCAATAACCTCAGATATGCAGATGACAGCACCCTTATGGCAGACAGCGAGGAGGAACTAAAGAGCCTCTTGATGAAAGTGAAAGAGGAGAGTGAAAAAGCTGGCTTAAAACTCAACATTCAAAAAATTAACATCACAGCATCCGATCCCATCACTTCATGGCAAATAGATGGGGAAACAATGGAAACAGTGACAGACTTTATTTTTCTTGGGCTCCAAAATCATTGTAGACAGTGACTGCAGCCATGAAATTACAAGATGCTTGCTCCTTGGAAGAAAAGCTATGACAAATCTGGACAGTGTTTTAAAAAGCAGAGACATTACTTTGCCAGCAAAGGTCTGTGTAGTCAAAGCTTTGGTTTTTCCAGTAGTCATGTATGGATGTGAGAGTTGAACCATAAAGAAGGCTGAGCACTGAAGACTTGAATATTTGGAACTGTGGTGCTGGGGAAGACTTGAGAGTCCCTTGGACTGCAAGGAGATCAAATCAGTCAGTCATAAAGGAAATCAACCCTGAATCTTCATTGAAAGGACTGATGCTGAAGCTGAAGCTGTAATACTTTGTCTACCTGATGCAAAGAGCGACTCATTGGAACAGACCTTAATGCTGGGAACCGTAGAAGGCAGGAGGAGAAGGGGACAACAGAGGACGAGGTGGTTGGATGGCATCACTGACTCAATGGACATGAGTTTGAGCAAGGTCTGGGAGATGGTGAAGGACAGGAATACCTGACGTGCTGCAGTCAATGGGGCTGCAAAGAGTCGGACAGGACTGAGCGAATGAACAACAACAACATAATCCCAAACAGCTCCAATAAGGTCTGCTTCAGAGCCACTCCTGCAGGGACACTGTGTGTGCCCATACATGTAGTCATTCCCTGTGCTCCCTAGTTATAGGTAGGGTCCCTTTGTATCTCCTGTCCAATGTGTGGTTCCCCTCCTTGACATTCCAAAATAGAGGTCTATCCACCTCTCCTCCAGTACCTCCGGTGCTGGAGAGCTCCTGGCTGAGCCCAGTTGCCTTTGGACTGTTATGACTGCCAGAAAAGTTCTCCCAATACTCCCAGCCCTTGACAACTGTTTCTCCCAGAATGATTCTTGTGATCCTTGCTTATGCTGTATGAAAAATAAATATAGGGGATTTCAATGCATTTTTACAGGGATTGTTTTTGCAGCAATATGTTTTAATGTATTTGTTTGATGCTTAGAAGTTGATATAACTGTTCTCCCCCACCTCTCTCTCTTTTAATGATATATCGTAACCCTCGGTGTCCCAGATACCAGCAAAGAAAAACAGTTTATTTTGGCATTCTGTCTCGAATTTCTTCATGATTACAAACATGTGAGTAGAGGTCAACTGGTGTTTTTAACTTTGGTTCTTTGAAAACTATCCTCATAAAATATTTTTTTTCAAATATGCATATATGTGTGTATAAGATCCACAGGAAAACTGTTCACAGTGATTACCTGTGTGATAGGATTAGGGATATTTGAGAGTTTATTGTTGATTTCTACCTTTTTAAAAAAATTTTCTAAATTTTCTTACAGTGAAAATATTTAATCAAACAAATACTCTCTTTGCAGACTTTTTTCTTCTAGAAGTAAAATTATGGTCTAAATTACATCTTGTGGACTGTGTATAATATACACAAAAGTTCATTTTCTTGTCTACATCATGGAGAGACAGATCATATTTCCCTCACCTTGGTATGCATCTCACCCCCAACTTTTCCACAGGATTTATCAAGAGACTTACACAGAGTAGATGCTTGATCAGTAGATATTGACTTAATTTGTTTTACTGAAATCAGTCACTTTAAGTAAGCTTTATAAAATATGTATTTAAAAAGACCCAGTCAGAGGTCAGTCTTTCTAAAAAGTAATTTCCCGTATTTATTAATTGTAGCAGGGAGGGCTCGCTGTCCTTTCACCTAAAAGGTTTTCACTCCCCTTCCGTGGAGGCTGGAGTTGTTGCAAAGAGACCATCCTGCCAGAAGACAAGCTCCCTACCCCGCCACCACCCAACTTCCTACAGTTCTATAAGGCCACATGCCTATGTTCTGGTCAATGGAATGTAGATGAAAGTGCTATGAGTCATTCCCAGATGGGGCTTTTAAAAGCTGCCTATCTAATAGTTAGTCTTTGCTGTCTTCCCTCATCTGCAGGCTGGTGAAGCCTCTCAGCCTGAGGACCCCACCCATGATTAACTTTATGTGAACGAGAAATAAACTTCCATTTGATTAAGCTGGTGAGATTGGGAGTTACTGTAACAGGAGCTGGTGTTACCTTAACTAATACAGCAGCAAGTCATTAACTCCTAGGAAATATTGAAAATGTTTTGCTGTAGTTAAAAAAAAGGACAAATGTGAGAAATTTGTGTCCTTAGCCTCATAAGAATTAAGCATGTCCAACCAGCTCCATTTTGTGCAAACTGATGTTTATATCCATATCTTAACAGAGAAGCCAAGAGAAGTTATAAACAAGGAAGTCGGGTAGCATTTATCTTCTGACTGCATTTAAAAGATGCCAAAATAATTGGTGGGAAAAAGGACAGTTTAGCCAATGTTTTCAGGTACAAAGAGTCAAACTAATTTTTTTTTAATAAGGACTTTTCCCCAGGGGTTATAAAGCCATCAGTTTCATCAATTTAGTTGAAAGTAACATGGATTCCACCATATAAATTATCTGTGAGATACCTGGCATACCCATCAATTAGGTGCAGGCAGAAACTGTCATGACAGCAAATGTGCCAGGTGAGAGGGACCTTTGCAGGTTGACTACTGGGATGTGCCTGAGGTCATTGCTATTAGGGGGTGTCTTTGAGTGATGCATAATGGCAGGAGCAGAGAATTTGGCTAAAGTGGAGCTGAAGAGTGGGTCCAATATGATGATTCAAAATGCACTTGGTTAATCCAGCATATTATTGTTAGTTTTATGACAGTACTTCAACATTATATGAATGTTATTAATACTTTGGCTGTTAAATAAGCATTGCCTCCTGCAGAAATAGTTAAGTGTAGTGGAGAATTTTGGAGAAGGCAATGGCACCCCATTCTAGTACTCTTGCCTGGAAAATCCCATGGATGGAGGAGCCTGGTAGGCTGCAGTCCATGGGGTCGCTTAGAGTCGGACACGACTGAGCGACTTCACTTTGACTTTTCACTTTCATGCATTGGAGAAGGAAATGGCAACCCACTCCAGTGTTCTTGCCTGGAGAATCCCAGGGATAGGGGAGCCTGGTGGGCTGCAGTCCATGGGGTTGCGAAGAGCTGGACATGACTGAGCGACTTCACTTTCACTTTCTTTCCCAAGCACCCTCACCTGTAGCCTGTGACAACAGCCTTAAAAGCTTTGTTTATGAATGAATGAATTTCTTTAATATCGTTGTAGATACTTTAGAAAAATCGGGTAAGCAAAAGACAAGGAAAAAAATTATTATATTGAATTCCACCACTTTGGAATAATCACCGTTAACATTTCTTAGGTATACTTCCATATATTTTTATGTGTATGTGGAATCATACTGCAATAGGATCTTGCAATTTACTGCACATCATAAATATCTGTCTGTATCAGTAAACAGAGCTTTACAATAGGATTACTCATTAATGTATGGTTTCTTATTTTATGACTATAATGCCACTTATTTACTCAATCTCATATTACTGAATATATAGGCTATTTCTAATCTTTTCCTTTTATAATTGTGCTTTTGGTGAGCGCCCCTATAACTACATTAATCATATACATCCTTAATTACTTTTGTAAGATAAATTTATAAAAGCTGAATTGCAGGGTCAAAGCTTATACACATTTTTAGGATACTTGATAATAAACCAAATGCAATATAGCCTCTTAATCTGTATCCTAATATCCAGTGTTTCTTTTCTCCAATTGACCTTTTTCAGTTCAGTTCAGTCGCTCAGTCGTGTCTGACTCTTTGTGACCCCATGGACTGCAGCACGCCAGGCTTCCCTGTCCATCATAAACTCCCGGAGCTTACTCAAACTTATGTCCATCGAGTCAGTGATGCCATCCAACCATCTCATTCTCTGTCGTTCCCTTCTCCTCCTGCCCTCAATCTTTCCCAGCATCAGGGTCTTTTCCAATGAGTCAGTTCTTGGCATCAGGTGGCCAAAGTATTGAAGTTTCAGCTTCAGCATCAGTCCTTCCAATGAATATTCAGGACTGATTTCCTTTAGAATGGACTGGTTGGATCTCCTTGCAGTCCAAGGGACTCTCAAGAGTCTTCTCCAACACCACAGTTCAAAAGCATCAATTCTTTGGAGCTCAGCTTTCTTTATAGTCCAACTCTCACATCCATATGTGACTACTGGAAAAACCATAGCTTTGACTAGATGGACCTTTGTTGGCAAAGTAATATCTCTGATTTTTAATATGCTGTCTAGGTTTGTCGTAACTTTCCTTCCAAGGAGCAATCATCTTGTAATTTCATGGCTGCAGTCACCATCTGCAGTGATTTTGGAGCCCCCCAAAATAAAGTCAGTCACTGTTTCCATTGTTTCCCCATCTATTTGCCATGAAGTGGTGGGACCAGATGCCATGATCTTAGTTTTCTGAATGTTGAGCTTTAAGCCAACTTTTTTACTCTCAGGAGGCTCTTTAGTTCTTCACTTTCTGCCATAAGGGTGATGTCATCTGCATATCTGAGGTTATTGGTATTTCTCCCAGCAATTTTGATTCCAGCTTGTGCTTCATCCAGCCTGGCATTTCTCATGATGTACTCTGCATATAAGTTAAATAAGCAGAGTGACAATATAAAGCCTTGATGTACCCCTTTCCCTAGTTGGAACTGGTTTATTGTTCCATGTCCAGTTCTAACTGCTGCTTCTTGACCTGCATACAGATTTCTTAGGAGGCAGGTCAGGTGTCTGGTATCCCCATCTCTTCAAGAATTTTCCACAGTTTGTTGTGATCCGCATAGTCAAAGTCTTTGGCATAGTCAATACAGCAGAAGTAGATTTTTTTTCTGGAACTCTCTTGCTTTTTCAATAATCCAACGGATGTTGGCAATTTGATCTCTGGTTTCTCTGCCTTTTCTAAATCCAGCTTGAACATCTGGAAGTCTATGGTTCACGTATTATTGAAGCCTGGCTTGCAGAATTTTGAGCATTACTTTACTAGTGTGTGCTGCTGCTGCTAAGTCACTTCAGTCGTGTCCGACTCTGTGCGACCCCATAGACAGCAGCCCACCAGGCCCCGCCATCCCTGGGATTCTCCAGGCAAGAACACTGGAGTGGGTTGCCATTTCCTTCTCCACTAGTGTGTGAGATGAGTGCAATTATGTGGTAGTTTGAACATTCTTTGGCATTGCCTTGCTTAGTGATTGGAATGAAAACTGACGTTTTCCAGTCCTGTGACCACTGCTGAGTTTTCCAAATTTGCTGGCATATCGAGTGCAGCACTTTCACAGCATCATCTTTTAGGATATGAAAGAGCTCAACTGGAATTCCATCACTTCCACTAGCTTTGTTTGTAGTGATGCTTCCTAAGGCCCACTTGACTTCGCATTCCAGGATGTCTGGCTCTAGGTGAGTGATCACACCATCGTGGTTATCTGGGTCATGAATATCTTGGTCACGAACTTTTTTGTATAGTTCTTCTGTATATTCTTGCCACCTCTTCTTAATATCTTCTGCTTCTATTAGGTTCATACCATTTCTGTTCTTTATTGTGCCCATCTTTGCATGAAATGTTCCCTTGGTATCTCTAATTTTCTTGAAGAGATCTTGTAGAGATGAACCTTCATGTCATTTCTTACCCCTAAGAGTTTGCAGGGTTCAGAATCCCCAGCTAGACTTTGAGGCCCAGTAATCTGGGCCCACCCGTACCTTTCTGGTTCCTCTCCCATTAGTCCCCTTGTTACTCCACCCTCCATGCCATTGCTTCTGCCATTACCACCCCCTGGCTCACACTTGGACTTCTCTATTTCCATCTACTCTAAACATGATTCCATATCCATATCACATAAAGTCTCATAGTCATATGTATGTACTTCACTTCTGGCTTTTAATTCTATTTTGCTCTGTGCTTCATGATTTTCTTAAAAAAAATTATTTCATTGCGCCAGGTCTTAGTTGGGGCACAGCCATCTTTGTTGCTGCATTCGGAATCCTTGTTGTGGCATGCAGAATCTTTTTTGGTTGTGGTATGTGGGGTCTAGTTTCCTGACCAGGGTTGAACCTGGGCCCCCTGCATCGGGAGCCACTGGACCACCAGGAAAGTCCCACGTCATAATTTTTCGTGTTCTAGTCTTAGCTCCTTTACTGCACCACAAGTTCTTGTAAAGCTGGAACCAAGGCTTATTTATCCCCTATAGTCCCTGAAGTAGAAGTGTAACAGGATTGATTGGGTTATGCCGTGGTAACAACATTCACGTCTCAAAGGCTGAACACGAGAAAGATGTATTTCTCACTCGAGCTACATGTCCATCTCAGGTCAGCAGGGGGCTCTGTTCCATGACATCCTCACTGGGATCCATGAGGCCCCTCCAGCTGGAACTGGGAGGGAGCAGGGAGAAGCGGGGAGCTCCCGGGCCTCACTGTGGCGATTGATTGTTCCTGCCTGGAAGAGAGGTTTAAGCTCACAACCCACAGGCCAGAATTAGTCACACGGCTCTACTGGGGGTGGAGGGCAGAGAAGAATAATCTTTCCATACAACTAGCAGGGGAGGAGAATCAGAAAAAGAGGAACATGGAGTCTCTACCACAGGAGCTAGTGTATGTCTTGCTTATAATGGGCCACCAATAGACATGTGTTGGAAGAATAACCAAATGAATGAACCTAGATGTAGTCATCAAAACATAAGAATGCTGACTGTGATAGAATATGCTTCATTTTAAATTCATTTTCATTTTTTACAAGTAGAGGAATGTAAACATACATGAGCATTTTGTTTTTCCCATACACAGATTCATACCTCTGAAGTATAAATACCTCTTTATATTTCTGAAGTATAAATCTGTGTATGGGATATGGATATGTGTTTTCTCTGTGTGTGCATATAAAGAGGGAAGGATGGCATCAGGGAATTGTGAGCACACACATGCTTTTGAGAGCAGTAGGAACTGCACAGTCATCTCATGGAACAACCAGGGAGAAAGAGTGCCCTCAACTGTGTTAGAGGAAGATGGATGGTAGTCCCATTGGAGTGACTCAGCTGACTCAACTCCTTTCTCTTAGGAAATAAACCTCTGCATTATTCTATTTTTTAAAAAGTATATGTGTGTATATATATATGTTACAAAGTTTTTTTTTTTGGCCTCACTGCATAGCATGCGGAATCTTAGTTCCCCAACCAGGGATTGGACCCATGCTCCCTGCATTGGGAGCCCAGAGTCTCAACCATTGGACCACTAGGGGATTCCCCTATGTTACTGTAATTATAATGAGATGCTAATAGGATATTATGAAATAAATAATATTCTTAGGAGGACCATCCTGAGACTGGACTTGGGCCTGATGGAAGGAGATGAAAGAGAGTGCTTGACAAGACCCTTTGAGGGAGCAAGTGGACTCAACCATAGGAAGTGATGCAGCTCAACAAATGCCAGTGTGGATTCTGTTCCCCGGGGAAAACCATGTTCCCATCAACAGTCTCTCAGTTCATGACCTAGACACTGCAGCCTCGGTGAATCTCTTCTTCTTTTCTATCTAATATGACCATTATCACCCTAGCAAGGTAAGCTTTAAGTCTAGAAAAATAAATGAAACCCATAGCTGTGCTGTTTTTAAAGTGGATTTAAATGTGGGTGTAACTAACCTTTAGAGTCACTGTAACTCTTAGATATATTTTCATTCAAGAGAATTCACCATATAAAGTTTGCAGGGTTATTTGAAATGCTTAAAAGACCTTTGACTGAATTTGAATCAGCCTGTAGATAGCCAAGGAAACTGGTTCATGAAATGTGTAGTTCGGCTTATTAGTTGCATAATAGTGTTTAAATATTTGGGAAAATGTGCTTAATCAATGTAAAAACTTAGTAACCTGAACATTAAACAAAAGTAAGTAATGGTTAAGTGTTTTTTCCTATGCCAAAAGGCCCTGAGGTGTGAAAGATCCTAGCAACAGACAAGACATGTATTATCCAGTAGATTTAACTGACTGTACCTTGGAGCAAAAAGGCATGAGATCTGGTTATTACTATTGAAAACAAAATCCAAACTAATATGCTTAGCAGGAAAACCCAGTTGGCAGCTGCAGGGGTTGCCTTTCATGATCGTGTCTTTTGACAAGGATTATTGTATTAATATAAGTTGTGGCTTGATCAGGCTTAAATTGTGGGCAAATATTTTTCCATGTTCAGTTCTCTAGAATAAGCCCAAGGTCTGTTCCCATAAACCATTTCTGAGGTCAGGTTTTTAAATGAGGGGAACGGAGAGGTGAGGATTTTAGAAAAAGAGCAGGCCAAGCAAGCGGGCCGATTACAGGACTTTTAAAGAAAGGAAAGATTAACATTTGATTTTATGTTGTGTTATGCTAAACTCTTCCATCTCCCTAAAGGTTCCTTGACGTTGCCATATAAACAAACAGACATTTCTGAGGTCTAAACAGTTTCATTTCATAGAGCTACCACGGAAGAACAAGTATTGTCAATGCCTATGTAATATAATTAATGGACACCCCCGTTCTCCTTATTGCCTACAGCCACCAAGGTTCAGCTATTTTTCTGGAATAGTCAGTTTGACTTGTCACTTGGCTGGCTGATCTAAGATGCTCTGCAGATTCTCTGAGGACTTATGAGCTAATAATGCTTAGGGATTTCGTGTCCTGAAGAACTCTTTAATCCCATGCTTCCTGAATCCCACTCTAAGCCAGGGCCTTCTGTCACATCCCAAGAGTTACAGGCCAGTTTGAAAGCTCTGCTAAACAACCTTTCTCCTCGGCCCCTGGGGGGTTCCTGCGAGGTGCCCCTTAGGATTTTCCTGGTATCTTTGGCCAGGATGTAGCTCTTCTTGGCACTCTGCCTCTGGTGGTGTTCTGAGGGTCTCTTCCTTTCTAGACCAGAGCAGCACAGCACGCCACGCCATGGGTGAGATCAGCCAAGAGACGGTGGAGAAATACCTGGAGGCCAACCCTCAGTTCGCCAAGGAGTATTTCAACAGGAAGTTGCAGGTGGAGGCGCCGAGCGGCGGGGCACAGGCACCGGCCAGCGCCTCCTTCCCCGGCCGGACGCTGGCGGAGGAGGCGGCCCTGTACCTGGAGCTGCTGGAGGTCTTGCTGGAGGAGGCGGGCAGCGTGGAGCTGGCGGCACACAGGGCCCTGCAGAGGCTGGCTCAGCTGCTGCAGGCAGACCGCTGCAGCATGTTCCTGTGTCGGGCCCGCAACGGCACGCCGGAGGTGGCCTCCAAGCTGCTCGACGTCACCCCCACCTCCAAGTTTGAGGACAACCTGGTGGTCCCCGACAGAGAAGCTGTGTTTCCGTTGGACGTTGGGATAGTGGGGTGGGTTGCTCACACGAAGAAAACCTTTAATGTTCCAGATGTGAAAAAGGTGAGTGGTCTGATGGCGACAGTGGAGTGGAGAGGAGGTCTTGGTGGCCTCGGGGAGGAACATGGGAAAGAGGGGGGTGAGGGGGTGGGGGTGGGTCCAGGGGCCATCCTTGTGGCTGTGGTTTGGCTATAACCTGGGGAGTGGGTGGTGGAGAAGAGGAACCCCCAGGCCAAGAGTGGCTAGATTTAGCAAATAAAATGACTAGATGCCTAGTTCAATCTGAATTTCAGATAAACAGTGGATAATGTTTTAGCGTTATGTCCCCTGTAATGTGGGGCAACCTTACCTGGGCATGGGGCGGTCCACACCTGCTCCCACACACCTCTTCTGTCCTCTGGACACTGTTCTGACCAACAGGGTAAAGCAGGCCGCTCACTGGGGAGATCAGCCAACAGCCCAGATGCCAAGGCCCCTGAACTGCTCCCCACGCTTCTCACCCACAATCCTTTGAAGACTCTCAGCTCTTTGGGGTGAACTGGCTCAGGAATGATTCTCTCACCTATAGATCAAGCGTGAAAAAAGAAAAATGACATGAAATTTAAAATGTTCCCATCTGGATCATAAAAAATACATGAATTTAGGTGATGATTAAGTGCAGTTGGCCATCTCAACCCCTCCTAATTCAGATCTACCAAGAATTTCCAATCCTATAAATGGGACATTTGAAACCTCCCGAAGACCAGTTGAACACTACATAAATTATTGTGTTTTAAAAAGAACGTTCTTCCAACTAAAATGCTTGTTCATCTAAGGAAAATTAGAAAATACAAATGAAGAGGGAGGAAATGCGAATCACCCATAATCTCTGCACTTCAGTAGTGCCGAGGGTCCCAGCCTGGAGTTTCTCCTGCCAGCCCTTTTCCTACACATGCGTCCTGTCATTTTGCTTTGCTGTTAACAAAGGGGAGAGCTAGCAGATGACGGAACAGAACTGACTGGGGGCAGCCCCTGAAACGCTTACTGTGTAGAGGTTTACTTACGTAGAGGGCAGCTGGAGGCTGGAGGATAATCCCCTACGTGCCTCCTGAAGCTGATTACAGGAGGGGGGCTGTGCAGATCCACAGAAGGTGCAGAGGTTGTCAAACATTAGCAGCACTCAGCAAACAGCCCCAGGGGCAAGGGTTGCTGTTAGGCACTGGAGGGTCCTCAGTCTTTAGCACCCCTCCCTGCAGTGCATTCCGTCTGGTTTCAGTAGGATTCTGGGTCTGCTGCAGCTGCTTCTAGTGTATAAAGGGCCTTAAGGCAAAGTTCTTGGACCCTAGGGAGGAGGCTCTGCCTGTACATCCTGAAGTTTTCTCATGAGAATATGCTTCTTTCAAGTCTCTGACTGAGGCCATCTCCAAAATGACGAGGATAGCAAACTTAAGAAAGTGACATGCAAGACTTTTTTTCAGAAAAAAGTTTTTGTTGTTGTTTTTAAAGGAGAGATGGATAAAATGACTTCTGGGGTGTGTGTGTGTGTGTGTGTGTGTGTGTGCGCTCAGTCTTGTCCAACTCTTTGTGACCCCTTGGACTGTAGCTTGCCAGGCTCCTCTGTCCATGGAATTTTCCAGGCAAGAATACTGGAGGGGGTTGCCATGTCCTCCTCCAGGGGCTGCACTGGCAGGCAGATTCTTTACCACTGCACCACCTGGCAAGCCCTAACTTCTGCTACGATCCTTTATTAATGAGCCCAGTCCCGTCGAGGACAGAATGATAGAAAGGAGCTGCTTAAGAGGTCAGGTGGCCTGGGTCTGCCGCCGTCTGTGATGGACACCCCAGAGGCAGAGCGGTGGTAAAGTGGGGGGCAGGGTCACTCAGTTCTCCCTTTTACTGAGTATGTGTGAAGACAGATGCCCTCCCGCCCTCCTGAGCTCCCTTCTGAAAAGGGACAAAGACCTCATTTGCCCTTCATTTCTACTGCTTCTGAGCATTTTTCCCCCCCTCTGAGAATGGTGCTTTTCAACTCTGGAAGCACATTAAAATCAAACTGGGAGCTCTTTTAAAAATACAGATGTGTGAGACTCTCACTAGACCAATTACATCAGGCTCTCAGAGACTGGGATGCAGCCAGGAGTATGGTTTAAAAGCTACTCCGGTGATTCTAATAGGCAGCCAATGTTGAGAACCACTGGTCTTCTGGGTGAAGAGATGCAAGAGGAGGAACTGAATTTCAAATCAACTGTAAACGATTAGTTGGAAGGGCTCCTGGACTGTTAGTTTAAGTCTTCTCTTGGGCAGACAGGAAGTTGAGTCATGGGGGCTGCGTCTCTCCCAGGGGCCAGAGTCTGATCGGTGATAAGAGGGACTGGAGAAGATGCAGCCTCCTGGCTGTGTTCCCACGCTCACCCCACCCTGCAGCCCTGCAGGCTCACCACACTTAAGTCGCTGTGGTAAAATCTGCAGAGAAAGGAGTTAGAAACCACTGTTTTAAGTGACGTTTCGACCACCTCTTCACTTTTTCATTGCACTTGACGCTTGATGAAGATTCCTCTCGTTCTTGATTTCACTTGATTCTGGCAAAGACATTGTGCAGAAGGCCAGGACTGTATTTTTATTTCCATCCCGTGTATGTGAGAATCTTCTCCAGGTCAGTTAGGCACAATGTGGCGGATCTAGGCTCATAATCCAGGTCTTGCAAGGCCGCCCTTTTTCTTTGCCACAGCCCTGACCACACACAACTCCTGCCTGGTTGGCAAGTGTGGGCACAGGGAGGGAAGGACTACCTGCCCACAGACGGAGAGGCAGAACTGGATACTCCCAGCCTTGGCAGCAGAGAAGCCACATGGTGTCAGGTGAGAGCTTTGGCATCAGATGACCTGGGTACAGATCCAGGCCTGAGACTGGATGACGGACTGTGTTTCTCCACAAGAGAAATAGAGGGAACCAGGTCATAAAGTGCCTGACTCCCGGGAGGTGCTCAATAAATGACAGCTATGATCATATCATATTAATGTCCAGAGAGTTTGGGGGCCAGGTATAAGTGGCCAAAACCGGGTCAATGATCACTGCCTGTTTTTAAAACAGGTTAAAGGCAGGGAACTTAATAACAGGAAACTGTGACATATCCTCATCAAGTTAATCATTTCCTATTCTATTGGGAAAGCTGGTGATTAACTCTATGGGTGGTTCTCCTGGCAGCGGTTTAAAAGAAAGCCATGTGAGAATCCTAAGTTTTCAATAATTAACAGGGTGCTTATGGCTTGCACTTATAGCTTTCCATCCTTGTCTCCTGACTCCGGATCTCCAGATGTTTGATCAGAATTTAACAGTGCTAAGATTGAGGATCCAGGCAGCCCTCTGCTCTAAACATTCCCAATTGCCTTCATTGACTTATTTGAAGAAAAATCATTGAGGGGACTTCATGAATCCAAAAGATACAGGATTTACTCACAGAAACTTTACCAAGGATTGTTTGAACCAATGAAAACACAAAACCAGAAAACCTCACCTCACCTACCCTGAAATTTGATGGATGGTTTTATCCAAGATTTTCAGATATGATGATAAGCGAGTATTAAGTTTTGAAACTTGTAAGTCATTTTCTCAAAACATTCACTGAATGTAAGAACATCTTCTTGTGCTTAGAATCTAAAATAAAATAGCATCAAGTTTTGAGGCTGCAGAGTAAAATGTGTTAGCCAAGAAATGCTGCCCAGCTCCATCCCATGGTGCATGTTTTGGGCATTTTGGTTATTCCTTCTGCCCAGCATCATTGTGTAAATGAAAGTGATCACCTTCTATAATGGATAATAGGTTAGGAGGAAAATGGACAGTGAGCCAGCCTGGGCTATAGCAGTGGATTAAAAGAACCTGTCAAAGTCTGGAGGTGTCCTGGACTGAGTGAAGATGCTGCATGAGAAAGTCACAGATACAGCAGTTAGGAAAAAACATGGCTCTTGTTGGCACAGGGCAGAGAGCTAGCCCCCAGGAGCAAGCGTGCTTCTAGGCATAGGAGGCCTGCATCAGCTAAGAGCATCTCATTTCTTCAGTGATTGGAATTAGTTAGAAAAGCTAGAAGTAGAAGCCAAATGATGGGGCTTCCTTGGTAGCTCAGATGGTAAAGAATCTGCCTACAATGCAGGAGAGCCAAGTTTGATCCCTGAGTCATGAAGAAGCCCTGGAGAAGGGAATGGCAACCCATTCCAGTATTCTTGCCTGGAGAATTCCATGGACAGAGGAACCTGGTGGGCTGCTAGTCTGTGGAGTCACAAAAAGTCGGACACAACTGAGCAACTAACTCATCACATCATCATTGGAAGCCAAATGGTAATGCAAAACCTGAAGGACCTCTCATCCAGTGAAAGTAAAAGAAATGAAAGTGAAAGTGGCTAAGTCATGTCTGACTCTTTGTGACCTCATGGACTATCCAGTCCATGGAATTCTCTAGGCCAGAAGACTGGAGCCTTCCCCTTCTCCAGGGGATCTTCCCAACCCAGGGATTGAACCTGGATCTCCCACGTTGCAGGCGGATTCTTTACCAGCTGAGCCACAAGGGAAGCCCTGTCATCCAGAGAGGCCCCCAAAGTCCCAGGTTTGGCTTCCTAGTATTTACTGAGCACCTACTATCTGTCAGACTCTTTTCTAAGTGCTCTGCCCACACTATATTATTCTCTTTTTACATCAGGTACGATAGACAGTAGATAATATCCAGTGTTCCCATTTTCAGGTTAAAAAATGAGGATGCAGAGGGTTAAGTAGCATGCCCAGGGGCTCACAGCTAGTGAATCAGGAGCTGGTTTCAGCCAAGGACATCTGACTTGGGAACCTTCTTCACAATTATGCGATGCTGCCTCCTACATAATTAGCTGGTTTCTGGGGTTCCACTTTGGAAGGGTACAGAAGAAGTCTGGGGTCAAGGGCTGCATCTGACTTCCTTAGCATCCAACATTTCTAAGGATCCTCTACGGAATCAATTCATCCACTAAAAGTATAGACTCCTGGGGAAGCCAGTTTCCACTTTAGGAGATTAGAATTCAGCAGGTCTGCCATGATGTCTGCAAATCTGCAGCAGTCTGCAGGTCTTTCGGAGCTTCAGCCCAGGTCCCCTGCTCTGAGCAGGGCTGTGATTCTGTTGCCCAAGCGGTCATTGTGCCCTGATGGCGATGCTGGCCCCAAAGTCACACACCAGTGGACTGTTCCAGTTTTACTCTGGGAAACTGAACAGAGTCCAGCTGTTTATAGAAGCACCACCCACGTGGGGAAATGAACATAATACAACTTGTGAAAGGAAGACCACATTGATTTTTGGCCACTGAATCTCAAAGTCAGGTGGAAATTTCAGTTGAAGTTTCAAATGATGAAGACTCAAAGAGGAGTTAGTCATGACCCAGAGCAAGCAGAGTCTATACACGACCACAGTTGCTCTCACTTACAGCTAATAAGATAACTGCTATCCTTGACCTTCTTCCCAAGCCCTTCCACTTGTATGCCTCTCCAAACTCATCACTGTGCCCTCTACATGCTTAGTGAATTAGAGTCGTCCCTTGCGTCTTCTACTTGAAGCTTGTATCTGGGATGATCCATTTCATTTTCCCCTATGAAAGAAATAAAAAATACGAATGAGAGATATTGACTTGATAGAAAATGACTTCCCTAGTGGTTCAGTGGTTAAGACTCTGCGCTTCCCCTGCAGGGGGCACAGGTTCGATCCCTGGTCTGGGAACTAAGATCCACATGCCATGCAGTGCAACCTAAATAAATAAAAATACTTTTTAAAAAAAAGAAAAAGACTTTGAAGAACTGTTAAATATCTGGTGCTGTCAAGAGGGTGGTAAGAATTTCAACATTTTGTAAAAGTAACTGGTGTAAATTAAAACTTCGTGTACCTGTTGATACTGCAAAAGACATTTCCATTTGGGGACTCCATCAATAAAAATAAAAGCAAGGGTGATTAGTGCAGTATTGTTTGCAATGGGGAAAACTCTAAACAGACTAAATCAGTAGATATTGGTTGAGCAGAACTGGAGCCCCCACGCTGTGGAATAGCATGCAAGAATCTGGAAAACTAGTTCACGTCCATATGCACCAGTCTGGAGGGAAGTCCATAAGATAGTGTTAAGTGACGAATTGCATAAAATTAGGAGAGAAAATTTTATTAAAGAAAAAGAAAATGCTTTGTCCAAGTATAGAGAAAGGCATAGAAAGAGGCACACTAAGCATTGTAATACAGATTTCTTCAAGTAGGTGAGATTAGGAGGGGTTTGGGGGCAGTTAATAATTTTTTCCTTATGATGGTTGGGAGGTTTCAAGGGCAAATTTTACTTTTGCGATTAAAAAGAAGAGCCCTGTGGAATCCCAGCTGTGTTCTCCTTAGAGCACGCACATCCTCCCTGTTACAATCCTGCATCCTTGCCTCCCTTCCCCTTAGAACCTGGCTTTCCATTTGGTCACAACATCACCTCTTTCATCCTCGCCCAACCCTAGCCTAACCCGGAGAGGCCACAGCTCAGGTGGGAAAGCTCATTTGGAAATGGGCCATTTCATTCTATGCTTTATTCATTCTGTCTGCTCGTGGATGGTGGGGTGGGTGGGGATGTTGGCTTGGGACCATTATCCTGCGACCTACAGAGGATGGTCTGTTGCCCTTCCTAGATCTACACTTCATGGTTTCGTGCTGCTTTGTCAAATGTCAAATGTGGGAATGTATCTTTCAGAACAGCCATTTTTCTGACTTCATGGACAAACAAACCGGGTATGTCACCAGGAA
This sequence comes from Bos grunniens, assembly GCF_055505025.1. Lineage (NCBI taxonomy): Eukaryota > Metazoa > Chordata > Mammalia > Artiodactyla > Bovidae > Bos > Bos grunniens. The sequence continues at coordinate 15,271,436 of NC_141190.1, forward strand.
CCTGCTGGCAACCCCCATCGTGATGGGCAAGGAGGTTCTTGCTGTGTTTATGGCAGTTAACAAAGTAGACGCATCCGAATTTTCCAAACAGGATGAAGAGGTAATGCTAACCCTGGGCATCCCTTCAGACGCTCAGTAAATTTATTTGTTGTGTAACTGAAAGATGTCACACCTAATTTGTTTTTCTCCGCCATCCGTAGGTCTTTTCCAAATACCTCAGCTTTGTTTCTATCATCCTAAAGCTTCATCACACCAACTACCTGTACAATATTGAATCCCGAAGAAGTCAGGTAAAGAGAAGGTGACAGTGACTACTTCAGCTGACCTGTTTGACAAAGAGATCCCCCAGAGGCAACAAGCGCAGATCCTCCCCAACCACGCCCTGTGGATCAGACCCCCAAACTTCCGTTCCCAGTGTCCTCTTGTGGTCCCCTCCCCGTCACCTTCCTGCCCCTCTATCTGTAGGCACAACTGCTTGCTTTCTTTAGTCTGTGTCCTGGGCAGCTGTGGTTTCTTCCTCTTTGAGGTGGCGATGATAATCACAGTACTTACCCCACGTGGTTGCTGTGACTATTAAATGGTCACTAGATGAATTAGTTCACATAAAGCTCTCAGCAGAGCTGTGTATTCCTGGTACATAGTAAAGATGCTACATTGAGAAGCAAATCGCTCCTCTGTTGCCTCCTTGAGCCAGAGGGATAAAGAACAGCATTGGTAGCCAGGATACCTGAGTTGAACTACTCTGTGGATCTTGGTTTCTTCATCAGTACAATGGTGGGAGGGTGGTTGGGATAGAGGACTTCCAAGGCCCTGGCCCATGCTAACTGTCCAGGGCAGGTAACCTTCGACTAGCTCAGGACACATGGAAGGAGGCAGGTGGCTTTCTTCCCACAAGGGCCAGCAGTAGCCAGTGGGCCCCCAATACTGGACCCTCTGCCTAGGAACTGTCTCTGCATTTGTGTTAGATTACTTGCCCTTTGGAGCCAAAACATTTTGGACATGGGGATCAGTCATGGCTTTCATAAACACACGGCTTTGCAAAAGGTCTGCTCATCATCCCACCCTGAGACTCTCGGTAGTTTGTTGGACACGTACATATGCAAAAATGGAATTGCATTGTTTGCTCACATGTGTTCCTTTTATTTGATGCATCTCCTGTTTTCTTCTGACTAATGCTCCTCTTCATACTGTATTTCGTTTTGATTGTTTTCTTTGTAATACCTACTTTCAGATTCTTATGTGGTCAGCCAACAAAGTATTTGAAGAGCTCACAGATGTTGAGCGACAGTTTCACAAAGCACTCTACACTGTCAGGACATACCTGAACTGCGAACGATACTCCATTGGGCTGCTGGACATGACCAAGGAGAAGGTCACTGTTCCATATGTTTTGTCTCCCCTACCACCGGCTATAAAATGCACATCACATGAGATGCAACCCATTAAAAAATGGGTATACTACGTGAACTACCGGTATAGATCTTAAAAATCAGTGCCAAGAAAGTATGGTACTTTCATCTTTTATATAAAGTCAACTTAAAAATCATCAATTACATTTTACATGGAAAAGAAGAAGGGAAAGTGTACTTTTTGGAGCAAAAAAGTATCTAGACTTGGCTTTTCCACTTCCTAGCTCTATGTGTCTTCAACAAGTCTTTTTTTCTTTTTTAAAAATTAATTAGTAGACCATATTCTTTTAGAGTATTTTTAGGTTTACAGAAAAAAATGAGCAGGAAGTTCAGAGAGTTTCCATACATATTCTTTTCCTTCCTCTTGCCCTCCTTCCTTCTAACTATGTGTCAGGGTAGGTGCTCTGTATTATTCATTTAATCCACATAATGACTCTGTAATACGCATTTTGTTATTGTCTCCGTCTTACAGATTTAAAAGATTGACTTGTTTACAGTCACAAGTTCATAAACAGCATTACTAAAAAAGAGCTTTAAAATTCCAGAATTATAAATTAACATAAAATATGCAAACCAATGGCACTCAGATATGGTAGGTAACAGGACAGTTTGCTTAATAGTGTTTCAATATATTTGCCTTCAGGAATTCTATGATGAGTGGCCAGTCAAGCTTGGAGAAGTCGAGCCTTACAAAGGTCCAAAGACACCAGATGGCAGAGTGAGTGCAGACATCTTTCTTGATGATATCTGTGCCTGGTTTTAGCGGCTGTGTGTAAAGGAAAGAGCGCTGGCCCAAGAAGGACTGGGCTCTAGTACTGGGACTTCCTGGAGGACCTTGGAGAAGCAGAAAGCACTGGACAAGGAGTTTGAGGTTCAAGTTTCAGCTCTGCCCCAACCAGCTGGGTTGCCCTTGCCTTCGCTCGTTTAACTTCTCAGTTGTCTTTTCTGTGACGCTAGGGTTTGGTGGATCAGTGCTTCTCCACAAGGAGGGAGCATTAGAGCCTCCTGCATAGTTTTTAAAACACACTGTGCCCAGGCCTTTCTTCTGACATGCTGGACTGGGATCTGCAGACAAAGGTTGGCTTAGATTTACTTTCCCCCTTGATTGCAAGTTTCATAGGAAGCTTGTTCCACCACCATATCCCCAGCATATAGGAAAGGGAAGGCAGGGGACGGAATGTGTAGGTTCTTCATCTGCCCAAAGAAGCAGAGAGACTAGTTCTCAAGTCCCTTCCAGCTTTGACAACGTATTCACAGAATCCTGCTTCTTAGGCACCCACTCAGAGTGCTGGAGGGGGTAAGTGCACTGTACAGCTGGGAAGGGAAAACATTGACGGAGGTTGAGGAATTCCATGATTTGTTCTATGGAAGTATTAGTCTGATATGTCTGGACAATAGAAATTAAAAGAAAATCTAGAAGTTGTTAGGGGGTATTCAACTTTCTAAAATTAGTTCAGCAGTTTTGTTCATATGATAAGTGGCCAATGATATTTCTAGTTTAATTGTAAGCTTGTAATTAGGACATGAGTAGCTTGGTAATTTATGTTATGTGAAGAAATGTGGTTGGGAAATAAAATATTTAAATTAAAAAAAAGTTCATTAAGGAAAAATGTCTTCTCTGGGAGGTAAGATTTTTCTCATATTCTCTCTCTTTCCTCTTAGGAAGTCATCTTTTATAAAATCATCGATTACATTTTACATGGAAAAGAAGAGATCAAAGTCATTCCGTGAGTTTTGCCATGAAGCAGCTGCAGGAGTTGCCTTTTAATGTTTGTATTCAGTGCATTTCTTTGCATAGCGATGATTTTTTTTTCTTCTCATCTTCCTCAAGGACACCTCCCACGGACCACTGGACTCTCGTTAGTGGGTTGCCAACATACGTTGCTGAAAATGGATTTGTAAGTTATCAAACAAATTTGAACCTTAAGTAATATTGGATGAAACTCTCATTAGCTAAGAGATAGGAACAATTGCTGGAGAAGGCAATGGCAACCCACTCCAGTACTCTTGCCTGGAAAATCCCATGGACAGAGGAGCCTGGTAGGATGCAGTTCATGGGGTCACAAAGAGTCAGACACGACTGAGTGACTTCACTTTCACTTTTCACTTTCATGCATTGGAGAAGGAAATGGCAACCCACTCCAGTGTTCTTGCCTGGAGAATCCCAGTGACGGCGGGGCCTGGTGGGCTGCCGTCTATGGGGTCGCACAGAGTTGGACACGACTGAAGCAACTTAGCAGCAGCAGCAGGAACAATTGTGAAGGCAAGAACGCACCAGGTAAGGGTAAGATGGCCACTTTGGCACAGGACACAGGAAAGAAGAATCTTGGTAGTCAGAATGTATGTGAACTAGAAACTCCTCGACTCCGCAAGAAAATATTTAGTCAACACAAGAAAGACAGATCCATCTCCCAGCCTCTTATTCTGCAGCCACACAAAGTTCAGACATCCTGGTAGCTCACGACTATGATTCATGCTGGGTTTAATTTGACCTTAAATATAGTTCCCCTTGGTCACGACTTTTGAAACTCAGAAAATTACTGACAAAAGAAAAAATATATAAGAAGAGGACTTTGCCATTGATTGCAATGCAAAATGCATTGAGTTGATAGTGGAGGTGAAGATTTTTGCCCTGGTCTCTCATGTGGGGCGGGGGTTGTGGTGGGAGGGAAGAGTAGGCCAGGTCCGGCTGAGAGAGGTTAGGGGTGGGAAGACAACAAACAAGAGGTCTCTGTGGGTCGCATAGGCCTCAAGGTCAGGGGCCCAGTAGCTTCCCACTTGGCCTTGACCATGCTCTCCTTCCTTTTCATGGCTGACTTCTCTCCCTAGTAGGGCTTCTCCACCATCTGTGTCATTTTTTTGGCATCAAGATACCTCCCTGCGAGAATGTTCCCTGTTTTTTACGTTTCTTTATGTTGGCATCTTTCCTTTCCCCCTTCAAACTCAAGTTTCCAAAAAAATATTTTTATAGCATGTATTTGCATGGTTGTTTTTTCTTTAGTGTTGTCATTGTGTTCATGCATCTTCATTATTTAGTAAATGAGCATGTGAATTACAGTGACTTAGGGGTCACAGGGGAAGTGAAACAAAATTTAGGTTGTTTAATGTTTTTTCTTTTACTGTGACAAATTTGCCTCTGCTTAGTGTGAATATTTCTGGATTCAGAATGGTGACAGGGTAAGGAAAATTCTGTTGTGACTGCAAGGTAATCTTTCTATGTAGTGATGCTTTACCCTAGGGTTTCAGGGAGGATGCTTAATTCTGGGCTTGTCGGTTACAGGACAAAGTGGCCTCACCAAGTGACATGATCTCTTAGTGCAGAGACATGTTGAAGGGGAAGAAAAGAAAAAGGAGAGACAATTTTATGTCTTTTAAGAGTAAACAGCAATATATACTAACAAATATTATGATATAATTGAATTTTTTTTTTTTTTTTTTGCCGAACCACACGGCTTGCCTGGATCTTAGTTCCTGATCAGAAACTGAACCTGATCCCCGACAGTGAAAGTGTGGAGTCCTAACCACTGGACCACCAGGGAATTCCCGTTTTTTTATATATAACTGAACTATTTTTAAATGTCATTCCTGACATGGTGGTACTGACCAAAGTATTCCAATTCATTCCTAACTGAATCCACAGATACCACAATTTTTCAGCCTCACTGAAATAGCCAAGTAGCTTGGCCCTTGGCTTCTGTCCTTTGGTTTCCTGGCAGCCCATCTATCAAGCTCCATTTGGGGTTTTTATCCAGTTTGATATTCCCAAAGTTGCCACAGGTGGTATAAAGGAATTTATGCACCACTTAAAATTTTTTTTATTGGAGTATAGTTGATTTACAATGTATTTGTTAGTCTCTGCCAGACAGCAAAGTGAATCAGCTATACTTGTACATGCGTCCATTCTTTTTTGGATTCTTTTCCCATATAGGTCATTACAGAGTATTTGAGTAGAGCTCCCTGTGCTATACAGAGGGTCCCTGGTGCCTATTTTATATATGTGTGCTCAGGTGCTCTGTCATGTCTGACTGCCATCCAACAGACTGTAGCCTGCCAGGCTCCTCTGTCCATGGAATTTTCCAGGCAAGAATACTAGGGTGGGTTGCCATCCCTCTTTCAGGGGATCTTCCCAACCCAGGGATGGAACCCACATCTCTTGCAAATCCTGCATTAGCCGGCAGGTTCTTTACCACGGTGCCACCCGGGAAGCCCTATTTTATACATAGTAGAGTGTACATGTTAATCCCAACCTCCCAATTTATCTCCACCCCATAACCATAAATTTGTTTTTTACATCTGTGACTCTATTTCTATTTTGTAAATAAGTTCATTTGTACTGTTTAGATTCCACATATCAGCAATATCATGTGATACTTGTCTTTTTCTGTCTTATTTCACTTTTATAATTTCCTGGTCCATCCGTGTTGCTGCAAGTGGCATTTTTATTTTGCCCCACTTTTTAAGCACTTCTTCTCTCCTAGATGTTTCCCAGGTAAAGATTTTATTGTCCAAAAATCAATTTGGAGAAAACTAATGCACCAAAGTTTAATCCTACACAAGCTTTTGACACCTAAGTCATGAGCACTCTTTCAGGAGTGCAAAATTATATCAGTTAAGCACTTAACTTGTAGCTTGCAAAGATGGAAACTTCCAAGTTACAGATGCTCTGACTTTGATGAGGATATTTAACCACAAGCCTGATAGTTATCCAAAGAATCCTCTTTGTTGGAAGAAAAAAGTTTATAATAATAAGTTTGTCATCCCTGATGACTTCAATAAAAGGAGGAAAAATTAGAACATGAGAGAAAAGATCTTCCCAAATACAGAACTTCAGGGACTCATGAGAAATCCAAAGTATTAACTCCCAGAATGTTCATCAAGTAGCTAGAAATAGTGATGAGAGAAAACAAGGATGGGAAAATTAGTCTCAGTTTTTTCTAGTTGTTTTAACTGAAAGAATAAACCTAAAGCTAATTAGATGGAATTAACTTAATTCCTTCCCATTAAAATTGCAGTATTTTTAGGGTAAAATCATTGAGATTAAAAAGCAGATCAATTGAAAATTTGGGAGAAATAATAAACAAATGGGGGAGAAGGCAATGGCACCCCACTCCAGTACTCTTGCCTGGAAAATCTCATGGACAGAGGAGCCTGGTAGGCTGCAGTCCATGGAGTCACACAGAGTCGGACATGACTGAGTGACTTCCCTTTCACTTTTCACTTTCATGCATTGGAGAAGGAAATGGCAACCCATTCCAGTGTTCTTGCCTGGAGAATCCCATGGACGGAGAAGCCTGGTAGGCTGCAGTTCATGGGGTCGCACAGAGTCGGACACAACTGAAGCGACTTAGCAGCAGCAGCAGCAACGCAACAAAAGCCAACTCATTGAACGATTCATTTGCCAAGTCATCAATTTGCCATGTAACCAATTTGCCAGAATCAATTCCAAAAGCTGTGGAGGATTTTCTTCCCCCAGGTTTTGTTTCTATCACAGATTCACTGCATTTGCTTTACTGCTGCCTTTCACCTCTCAGCTCCTGCCCTCAGCCCCACCCCTGACGTTATCCTTTCTGCTGGCAGCCCAAGACTGATGGCAAACTCGTGTAAATCTAGTGTAAGGCTGCTACTGTTGCTGCTAAGTCGCTTCAGTTGCGTCCGACTCTGTGCGACCCCATAGACGGCAGCCCACCAGGCTCCCCCATCCCTGGGATTCTCCAGGCACGAATACTGGAGTGGGTTGCCATTTCCTTCTCCAATGCATGAAAGTGAAAAGTGAAAGGGAAGTCGTTCAGTCATGTCCGACTCTGTGTGACTCCATGGACTGCAGCCTACCAGGCTCCTCCGCCCATGGGATTTTCCAGGCAAGAGTACTGGAGTGGGGTGCCATCGCCTTCTCCGCTAGTGTAAGGCATTTCTCATCAAATCACTCATTAGACAAGTTAGCATTCCCAAAATGATTTTCAGAGAACTGACCTTGAGCCATTTTGGGAGACTCCAGAATTTGGGTGAACATACATCCCAGTTTGTATGGGACAACCTCCCTTTACAGTGCTGTCCTTGTGAGTTTTTAAGTCTTTCCTTTCACTCCCAGATGTGTCACCCTCTGCTATATATTTCAAAAGGCAGGATCTGTTAAAAACATAATTTCTGTGTATAGAACAGGATTTCTCAAACTTGTGGACTCTACTAACATTGTGGGCTAGTTCTTTGCAGTGAGCAGCTGTCCTTTACACTGTAGGGGTTTTAGCAGCCTCCCTGCCCATTAGATGCTAGTAGCACCACCCTGCCTGTGAGAATCCAAACGTCTCAGAAGTTGCTAAATGTCCTCAGGAGGATAATATACCCCTGACTGAGAAGCACTGGTCTAGAGGATGATATCAAACATTTCAGCAGACCCAGCCAGAGCAGCGCCATTCCTGGGGGCCACTTGTGTGTGATATGACGGTGGGTTCTAGTAAAGACAGCAAACGGCCATGACTCAGGATCCCTGGGTGCCATGACTCAGTCCGGCTTTGGGCAAATCCCATTGCAAATCCTTGACCTTGGGCAAATCCCTTGATGTGTCTGGGTTTTAACATCATCATCTGTAATAAGAGGTTGTTGACTTATTTAAGAAATGAAACACTAAAAAATCTTTAATAATAATAAAAATGATCTGGAGTTTTAATTGTAATTATGATGTTCCTCCAAATTGCTTGAAACTTTTCCATTTAGCTTTTCAAACTTTTCCCTTGATTTTTTTTTCACAACCCCTTGTAATAAAGGCAGGCTTTTGGATGAACTATCCCTTCAGTTGGACCTCGCTGAATTTAGGGAACACGTGCCCACAGAGTTCTCATTAGTAAATCCCAGCTCTGAATGAGAAACATTAGACTTCAGTTGAGTGACTTTTTAGAGTTAAAAACATTAGAAAATGAAAAGTAGTTTCTAGAATTATATTTGTAGAATTGAAGCAGGAAATGCAGGATAAAACCAGGCTAGAATCCAAATGATCTGTAAACTTAGAGAGAGAAATGGGGAGGGTAGAGACGATTTTTGAATATTTGAATACTGAGTTAAAAAAAAAGCTTGGCCTCAAGGACCTTGATCCATCTATAGATATTCTCTAAAGGCCAAAAAGCCTGGACCAAAATAGATACTGCTGACGGTAAGGTCAGAAAAGAGAATTAAGCTGCTTTTTGTCTCTTTGACACCCATGTGAAGGATGCTCAGCCAATCAATTCATGTTTTTTTATTCAGATTCAATCATAAAATTAATGGATAGCACAAGTGATTCCTTAAATTCTTAGGCTGAAATACTAACAAAAACTTTGAAAGCTGGTCACATTTGCTTCGTAAGAGTCGTCGGGTAAAGAATCCTCCCGCAATGCAGGAGACACAGGAGATGAAGGTTCAGTCCCTGGGTCAGGAAGATTCCCTGGAGAAGGAAATGACACTAGTATTCTTGCCTGGAAAATTCTATGGACAGAAGAGGTTGGAGGGCTACAGTCCATGGAGTTGCACAGTTGGACATGACCGAGTGACTAAGCACAGCACATTTGCTTTCTAAGAGTAAAGGGGGAAAAAATAGTTGATGTGGCTCAGCCACTCCCAAACAGCACTTCTGTTGGGTGGAGGGGCCGGCAGAGTTAGTACCATAGAGGGAGAAGCTGGCTCCTACCTTCCATTTTCAGGAGTTTGGTGAGCAACTTGTTAATCCCAGGTCAGTTTGAAATCCCCCATGGTGGGTATATTTACAACATGGAAACTGGTGAATGATGCCAATTAGGGCTCCCCACTCCCAACACCAGGAGAGGTGATTCCAACAGCACCCTCACTGGAGAGCTCAGTTCTCCTCTTATCCCATGAATTAAAAAAATCACTTAATGTCTTTGGGCTTCTGTTTCCCACCTGTGGAAAGAAAAGCTTAAACAATTATTAAACTGCCTTCTAACTTTAAAATGCTATGATTTAAAGTATCTAATTTTGGTGAGAAGAAAGATGCTGTCTTTTATTAAGACCCACTTGTGGATTTGACCTGATAGAAGGATAATTCAAAATGAACAAAAATGGAATGACTCCTTGTCCTTATGGATGTGACCAATCGTCTCTGAATTTAGTACTTAAAGCCATGTCTCATAGTGAATATTTACTCTGGTGTACCTAAAAGGCTGTCTGGTTTTTTCCTCCAGCCCTTAACCACCTTCTTCCAACCTGGATCCCACATCAGAAAAGAAAAAAAAAAAGGAAAGAAAATAGAGTCTTCCCAGAATTGCTGCCACACCTGCCAGGCCTTTCTGCTTTAGCTTCCTCCTCTTCTTGGTCTGAGCAGCTAGCTGCTTTGAATTTGGAAGTAGATTCCTTAGAGGCAGGAAGAGTAGGGAGGAGAAAAGATGGGGCTAAACGTCATCCAGTGTCTTACTTAGCAGAAGAAAAGCCAACAGTTACCCACCCAGGTCCTCTGGCTCTTTAATCAATCGCAATTGGTCAGAGGCCAGAGGAGGACTTCAGGCAAGGCTTTATTGGCACTCCAGTTGCGGGCAGGAGGGAGCAAAAACAAGAAACAGGTTGCTCCCTGGGTGGGGCGAGCTGGTGCCTTAATTGCGGTGAGGATAGGGGCGGGTTGGTGGGTTGGGCCAGAGGGTCCGCCCACCCCCTTGGCGGTGCTGTGTGCCGAGGTCAGTGCTTTTGCTCCCCACACCTCAGAAATGGCCATTGGCTTGTTACGTTTTTTGTATCTTACTGTTTACATTTTGCCCCAACTGGGAGTGCATGCAGTTATTTTTAGTCCCTTAGAGTTTCTCTGTATTCTGTTGCTGGAGGAGACGTTTTCTCAGACGTAAGCACTCTGGTTAAGGGCTGGTGCCCATCTGTCTCAACTTCAGTGTGTTGTTAGCTCAGTTGGTCTGGCCAGGCCCAGAGTGAATAATGTGCTTGCGAGCGCTGGAGGCCTAGGGAGGAATCCCTTGCTCCCACGTCCTTTCTCCTTGTGGTCTGTGTCTAATGGCTCTGTTTGCTTTCCAGATCTGCAACATGCTGAACGCCCCGGCGGATGAATACTTCACGTTTCAGGTAACTGCCCTTTGCCACCACCCCCACCCCGGCCAGTGCAGGGAGCAGGGGCGGCACTGCCCCCTACTCCCACCCCCAGAGTCCGCCGGGTGCTCAGGGGTGACCAGGAAGCACGCACAGGGCTTATGTCCTGCTCACCCTGGCTGGCCACCACGTAGCAGGTTCTTCAGGCAAAAAAGAAGGGGGAGAAGAGAAAGGAGGGTGAGACAAGGAGGTAGGGTGTTTGTCACTCTGGCATTGGCGGGTGGGGTGGGTTAGGGGGCCAAAGGGGTGGCAGGAGGGACTGTCACTTCTCCATTCTCTCCCATCCCTGGTCGTCTGGTGGTCTGGGCACAGCACAGGTGCTCAGTAAATGGTCTCCGCCTGAGTGATTGGCTGAAAACATCGTACCACCTGGATTCAGACCTCTACAGGTTTCTCACACCCTTTCTGGCGGCTTATCACCACCGTTAGGAGGAACAGAAGCTTCCTGTTGGGTTCTTGGGGGCTCCCCATGCTGTCAGACTTTTGGTTTTAATTTTTCCGCCTCCAACATCCAGAGATGCCCATCCCTACCTGTCCCCTCTCTCACTCCCTCCCCACCTGACCACTGGGACAACCTGGCTTTTGGCCCCACAGCCTCTCCTTTTCTTTTAGCCCCTGCTGTTCTGTGTCCTGTTTTAACAAGCGTGTCCGGTTGGAGACCTGTCTAGTTGGGAATAGAGACAGCCTTCCCAGTGGGGATCACTAGCGGCTGTCTTCCTATCTACACAGACTCACCCACAGAGCCCCCTCTCTGCCCACACCAGGGTGAAGGCGACCTGGGGTGGGGGGCAGAGGCTGAGGGGTGTTTCCTCAGCAGCAAAAGTGTCCAGGCAGGAAGAACCTGTGGCCACTTGCTCAGTTTCAGGGCAGGTTTCCCTCTGTTCTCCCTGCTCATCCTTCTGCTTGATGACATGGAACATGCAGACACCATACTCAGGCCACCATGCCGTTGTGAAAGAGTTAGCAGGGCCGAAGAGGATTCCTAGGACCCGTGGTGCTGGTTGGAGGAGTCTGGCGCCTCCCAGGAGCTGGCCTGTGTTAGTATCCCAGGGCCAGGAAGTGGAGCCTCCACCCTAACAGTGGATTTCTGAGCCCAGCAGCCATTGGACGGTCATCCTTCCCACAATCAGAGGCCTGAGAAGTGTGTTTTCACAGGCACTCCACTGATGTTTTTTGTGGGAGCTGGGAGATTCCTATGGGCTGGAGGTTTACCCTAGGTGAGTGCCCAGCCTCCTCTGAACCATCAGAGCCCTTGTTCTGGCTCCTTCCTCCTGGCAGTCCAAGGCCTGAGTGTGACCACACTGTGCCCAGCCCTGGCCCCTCTGTTTATGGTAATTGCATGCCAGGAAAGGGTGCACAGGCAGGAAGAAGGGGACATGGACTCCTTAAGGTGTCTGAACCTTAAGCAGTCATTGTCTGGACAGGGAGGGCAGTAGAACCAAGCTGCATTCTGAGGTGTGAGGGCCTGTGCTTTCTGGGGGCTTCGTGTGGCTTCCATGGGAGCAGCCATACAAGGGCTCTGATGGTTCAGAGGAAGTTGAGCACTCACCTGGGGTAAACCTCCAGCCCATAGGAATCTCCCAGTTCCCCAAGAAACATCAGTGGAGTGCCCATGAAAACATGCTTCTTGGGACTCTGACTGTGGGAAGGATGACCGTCCAATGTCTGCTGGGCTCAGAAATCCACTGCTAGGGCGGAGGCTCCACTTCCAGGCCCTGGGATACTAACATAGGCCAGTTCCTGGGAGGCGCCAGACTCCTCCAACCAGCACCATGGGTCCTAGGAATCCCCTTCAGCCCTGCAAACTATTTTAGAACTGCACTGTGGCTGGAGACACTCCCACCCAGCCCTCCATCCATCCAGCCCTCCATCCTTGGACTGAGGTCAGGACTGCATCTTGGGGTGCTCTCAGCCTCCCTCTCCATTTCCCCTTTTTGCATCATCCCAAAGATCAGACTCAGGAAAGGGCGCCCCTTCTCCCCAAGCCTCCACCGTACCCGGCCTCCCCTTCTCTCTCCATCTGCTCACACCCACCTCCATCCTCACTGGTCCCTCTTGCACCTGAGAAGTGTAATGGAAAAACCAATGATTCAAAGTGAACTATGGTTGGAGCAAACCTGAAAAGGCAGTGGTTCTCAAACTATGTTCCTTGGTGGCATGATGTATTAGCTTCCTGTTGCTGCCATAACAATGACTACTCAGTGACTTAAAGTGACACAACTGAGTTATCTTACAGTTCTGGAGTCAGAGGTCTAATATGGGTCACACTGGGCAAAATTCAAGGTATTGGCAGGACTGACTTCCTTTCTAAAGGATCTGGGGGAGAACCTGTCTCCTTGTCTTTCCCAGGGGCTAGAGGCAGCCTTGGCTTGTGGTGCCTTCCGCTTTCAAAACTAGCATCGCATTGGCCTGACCTTGCCCCTGATGTTGTATGTCCTTCTCTGATTTTTGACCCTGACTCTTCTACTTGTAAGGATCCTTGTGATTACATTGTGTCTACCTGGAAAATCCAGGATAATTTCCCTATTTTAAGATCAGCTGACTAATAATCTTAACTCCATCTGCTGGTTTAATACTCCTTCCACATAAAGTAACTTGTTCACAGATTCCAGGCATTGACAAGTAGACATCTTTGAGGTGTTCCTTGAAGTGAAGTAGGGACTTCTTCCTTTCATATCAATTAAAGTGATCCCAATTCACAGAAGAAAAAGTATATAGAATATTCTCAGTCTTAAGTTTTTGTCCTACTTTTCAAGTGTTAAGTTCCTCTTATCACTTTTCTGTGAACAAGCTCCAATTTAATAGCAAAACACATGAACGTGAACAGGTAATGAATACGAACTGAAAAACAGAGGCAGTAAAACGTATTTTGGAAGCTTTTAAAAATATATGTACACCCAGGTACTTATGGGTGTGAGGTTATTTTGCACACAGGTAACAACACTTTCTGTTATTGACTTTGTCTCTGATCTGTGTGAGGTTGTAAGTATATAAATGTTTCATAGTGTTTTCCCAAACTGAAAATTTTGAGAACAACTGTGCACTACTTTTTTCCCCCAGAGCTTCGACCATTAGGAAGCATGAATTGAGGCTTGGTTTCTTTGCTTCTCATTCCAAGCATAAAGAATTGGAGAAGGAAATGGCAACCCACTCCAGTACTCTTGTCTGGAGAATCCTAGGGACAGAGGAGCCTGGTGGGCTGCCATCTATGGGGTCGCACAGAGTTGGACACGACTGAAGCGACTTAGCAGCAGCAACAGCATAAAGAGGAGCTCTTCAACTAATAAGCAGTTGTTTATTGAGCATCCCTTATATGCCCAGCACTGTCCCATTACTTAGGTAGAATTCAACAGTTTATGGAACTGCTCTTTGGTTAGAAAATAGCCTCAGAGACAAAAGCCAACAGTTCAAAGCATTTGGAAAGTACCTAAGTTGTGTGATCCAGGCTAAAAGTGCTGATGGAATTCTGAAAAAGGAAAGTTCCATGTGGGTGAAAAGCTAGAGAAGCCTCCCTGGGAGAGGCGAGACTTAACCTCCATCTCTGAGGATGAGTAAACAAGCTGAGAGCAGGCAGAAGGAGGAGCAGTGTGGTGTGTTGGGGACTTGGCTGTCTTTGCAATGGCTTTCAAACTTCTGAGGATTTCAGAATCACCTGGGAAGCTTATTTAAGACACACTCCCGGAGATTTATGAAACTGGCTAAAAAAGAAAGATCTGTTGCCCTTGATTCTTGGCGGACACTTTGAGAAGCACTCCTGAACTTCTGTGTGTGCATCCCCTAACACACTGTTATCTCGAGGTTGGGGACTGTGACTTCTTCATCTCTGCACCTCAGCAGCTAACCCAGGTCCTGAAACATCATGGGACTTGACAGACATTTACTAAATGGAACCACACCACAGGACAAAGGACGATCTTGGTGGATCAGTCAGGAAAACAGAAACCACATTAGGTGTTTCAACAGAGTTTAAGGAATTAGCTAGATAGGTATTGGAGGACAGAAAAAGTGAACAGGGAGCACTGAGGTAATAGAGGTAAATGCTTCCCATCCTAGGGCTGGGAAGGGGATTGAAGAGAAGAGGGTAGGGTTGTCACAATACAGACACTTGGTCCTAGGATACTTAGTCAAATGTACAAGAGTGCTTTTATGACTGCATAGTTCTAGCCACGTTCTGTCACAGCATAGGAATTGTGCATCGAACACCCCCAAATTATTCTTTATCTAAATTGAAAGCAACCTAAGTGGGGGATAGCAAGGGGATGGCTGTAATGGGGTAGTGCAAGTGGATTAATTCTTGGATTAATTCTCTCAATTCCAGGGACATTGTACATAGCTACATATATGATGAATTTGCATAAAAACAGCCCTCCACACCCCCACACATGCACAAACACATACAAATCTGGTTAAACCTGGTTAAGCTCCATGGGTCATACCAATCTGTGTTCCCTGGTTTTGCTAGTGTACCATAGTGGCACAAGATGATACTGTGAAGAAAACTGGGTGAAGGGCACATGGATTCTCTGTACATTTCTCTTGCCACATCCTGTGAATATACAGTAATTTCAAACTAAAAAGCTGAAAAATAACCTGTGTCTTTTTTGTTTGTAGAAAGGACCTGTAGATGAAACTGGCTGGGTCATTAAAAATGTCTTGTCCCTGCCTATTGTCAACAAAAAGGAAGACATCGTGGGCGTAGCTACATTTTACAACAGGAAGGATGGAAAGCCTTTTGATGAATATGATGAGCACATCGCTGAGGTGAGTGCAATTATAAAATAATGGAGGGAGATGAAATTCATGAATAGAGGACGCATAATTGTTGTTCTGGAAAGATGTTTCCAAAGTGTAATTAAGATGTGAGTCACACACGCTTGCCATCAATATGTCGTTATTGTGTCATTTGTTTCCTGATCTCCATAAAACTGCACTGTTTTCTACCAAAGTGTGAATGTTTGACTTAATCAAAATTCTTTCCAGTACTAGGAAATTGGGGAAAAGGTTTCTCTCTCTTTTTCTCCCCACTCCCTTTTTTCCCCCTCTGCTCCTTGCTGTCACCCCCAGCCCTCTCTGATTCAAGTCATTCTTTATCTGATTGGATTTGGGTCATCCTTTCCTCTAATAAAGTATCCATGGTGCATGAAGCACTTCGAAAACGAGGGCTTAGCCAATTTTATTGTCTGGTGCTGACTATTAGTATTTTTTTCTTAGATTAAAACAAGAAACTGGGTTTTTGATGGGGGAAGAGCCATTGCTGGATAGGAAAGCATGCAGACTGTTGCCTCCAAATCAATTTTCCTTTAATTTTAGAGAACTGAATCACATTTTATCAATTTCAGACTCTCACACAGTTTCTTGGCTGGTCTCTCTTAAATACTGACACCTATGAGAAAATGAATAAGCTGGAGAACAGAAAGGACATAGCCCAGGAAATGCTCATGAACCACACCAAGGCTACACCTGATGAGATCAAGTCTATTTTGGTAAGTGAGGAATTCAGTCCTACGGAGATTAGATGCTGTTTAACCATGGCTTCTGGATTTCACCGGAGTACCCAGAGGTCTGACAGCGGAAAATAAGTTTAGTCCTGGGCTGAGGAAGGGGAGACAGAGAAGGAGGGGTCAGGGAGAATTTGGGTGGTTCATAGTACACAGACCCTTACTGAATGTCCAGACTGCTTGGTTGGAACAGCTTTTTGTTTAAAATAGCTCTGTAGAAGCTGGAATAGTTAGGTCTAGATTGGACTGTTAGCACAGAAAAAAATATTTCCATGGAGGGAACCGTCAGCTGTTGGCCATGTAATACTCTATAACAATCGTAACCTCTCAGTTGTATATGACAATAAGCATCTATTTCTCATGCATTTATGGGTTGACCAGGCTTCAACTGATTTTGGTTGGGCTGTGAGCTGTGCATCTGGTTGGCTCTCTGCATCTGTCATCCTTGATCATCATACCTACCTGGTAGATGTTCTTCTCATGATGATGACAAGTGGCAGACCGCAAGCCCAGCTGTGCAAGCTCATTTCAAGTCTTCCCTCATATCACATTCACTAAAATTTTCAGTGTACAAACATGACCAAATCAACATCATGGATGATTGGGGAGCCAGTAGGTATTTGCTAGAAGTGTTCTAATCACCACCAAATGAAGGGGAAATATCACACACCCATGATCTCTATTCCTTTATTTCCCTAGCTTTCAGAGAATGTGTGATATAGTTTTCCTGGGGTGTTTTTGTTTGTTTTTGCTGGGTGGTTTGAGATGTAAAAGAAATTTGAGAATTTGATATGTTGAAGATGAAAATGTCTGGGGAAATACAGGGAAATTGCTATAAACTAATAGAAAAACAGATGTAAGCCACTCATTTTTCTCGCCTACGTGTGAACTATCAATGTCTCCTTCCTCTCTCTCTTTGAGACAGCTGCTGTTACATTTTGGAGGATAAGAAAGAGTAATTGTGTTTTAGAGAAAATTCTACATAATCCAGTGCTATAGACCTTTGTATGGCACTTTGTCATGGGACTCATTAGAGCATGCTTTATTTTAACTGATTTTAAGAGTAAAGGAATCACATAGAGATCAACTTTATAGGAATTTCACACTTCCTTTGCTTTTACATTTTAGAAATTTAAAGAGAAGTTAAATATAGATGTAATTGAAGACTGTGAAGAAAAACAGCTTGTCACAATTTTGGTAAGTGTTTTACTTCTATCCTTAATGCCTTTTAAATAAAATATGGTTCCCTGCTTTTCTTCCTCTTTGTCCCCCACAGTGCAATCCACAAAGGTAAATTAGAGTCACAGCTAATCTAGACCACTGCACAAGAGAGTTCAGGCACAGACTCTGGGGGATAGCATGGCCTGGTTTATTTGAATAGCTTTGGATTACACCATGGCCACCCTTGAAGATGTGGCAGAGTTACAGACAGACCCTTACAGGCACCGTTGTCATTTCTGCCATGTCTAGCTTCTCTTCTGGATCCTGGAGGAATTATTTCTTTCCTATTGTTGCCATTGGGTCACGCCTATCATGTCTAGTTGAAATAACTTCTCTTCCAGTCACTAATCCTGTATTTTGTATCTACTATTTAAACTCACCCAAATTTTCTTCAGTCAACTGTTAAACCCATGAGGTAAGTTTTTAATTTCAGAGCTTCTCTTGTTCAGTTCTAGGATGTATATTTAACTTTTTTTTTTTTTTTTAAGATTTCAACTCTATGCTGAAACTTTGTCATTTTATCGACTTTCTCTCTCTTTTCGTCGATCTTCTTAAATTTATTCATCGTAGTGATTTTAAATTCTCAATACCTGAATCACCTATATGTCTGATTCTACTGTCTATATTTACTCTTGAGTTTTACTCATTTGATCATTTTAAGGCATACTTCATAATTTTTTCATTGAGACCCAGACATTGTGGGTAAAAGCTTGGAGGGGCTCTGGGTGATGTTATCTTTCTCTTCAGAGGGTTGATTTTCTTCTGGCCAGTGAGGGAGCTGGTTTTAGAGTTCATCAGGGATGGTCTATCTGAGGTTTGCCCTTCCTACTCGGGTAGAATCTTTATTTCTAGAGGGTGGCCCTTCTGGGGTCCCAACTAAAAGCCTGGGATATTTACCAAGGCCCCTAGACCTTTGACTTTCAGAGGCTTGAATACAATCTGTCTGAAATTGAAGTAACGTCACATTTATTTGCCTCCCTAACTACCCTATCCTGTTTTCCACTGCCCCTTTCCGATCTGCGTTCTTTTTTTCTGAGCTAAGATATACTGAGTATCTCACCTCCCCATCCCCATCTTTCATGAGCTCTGTCTCCCCGTCCTGGCCCTTGGCTGTACCACCACAGAGCCAGTGGCCTTTGACCTCTATGTTTTGACACCTTGCATATTTTCGTGTCACTTGAGGCTCTTTCTCCTTCTCTCACTCTCTTTGACTTAACTGGTGAGCACTTCCCTCTCACATGTAGTCCAGAAGATGACCCTTCCTTCTGCTCATTTGCCCCCAACAAAACTCATCTTCTTTGTAAAACAAAGCTTTAATTGATATTCATGACATGTTAGAAATTTTCTAGTTCTCTGTTTAGAGGAGGGAAGGGCCTTATGATGGAAAAGCAATAAAATGGACAAAGAATCAGTAGCTTTACAACAAAATGGCTTGTTTTGAATATAAGATATGCTCTAAAGCTCATCCTAAATCATTGCTGCATGTAACTTAAACAAACACAGATTTCAGAGGGGTTATCTGAAACTATCTTGGCATAATTTCCAAGTGGCATAAATATATATATGCATCTTTGCAACCCCATGGACTATACAGTCCATGGAATTCTCCAGGCCAGAATATTGGAGTGGGTAGCCTTTCCCTTCTCCAAGGGTTCTTCCCAACCCAGGGATCAAAACCAGGTCTCTCGCATTGCAGGCAGATTCTTTACCAGCTGAGCCACAAGGGAAGCCCAAGAATACTGGAGTGGGTAGCCTATCCCTTCTCCAGCAGATCCTCCCAACCCAGGAATTGAACTGGGGTCTCCTGCATTGCAGGCAGATTCTTTACCAGCTGAGCTATCAGGGAAGCCCAACTTAAGAAACAAACAGGTGTTTCAGAGGGGTGCTCTGAAACTATCTTGGCATAATTTCCAAGCGGCATAAATACATATGCGTCTTCACTTACCGTGATTTTCTCCAGGGATGCGCTTTAATTCTTGGTTCAGGGAAGGCGTGGCCCTCTTTTATAGGTGTAACAGCAGGTGCGTGGGGCTGTGCTGGTAAGGACTGAGGAAGCAGCACTGCAACTTGGGCAGAGGAAGTGGGGAAGGTTGTCCCCCTTCCTCCCCCTGCTTCCTGGGACATTTCAGGTCACTCACAGATGCCCTGTAGCTCCTGTTTACCAGACCATAGAAGACGTAGAGAGAATATCCCAGAGAAGTACCTCATTCACTCCTCCTTGAGTTTTTTTTTTATTCATTCACTAATTATTGAGATGCACTATGATACAAGAAACTGTTAAGTCCCAAGGGCGAAAGATAATGTGGTCTGGTTCTTACCTGGCTCAAGAAACCCCTTGTTTATTAGATGAAAAATACAAGCAATGACACTGCCTTGAATGGACGGGTTCATAGGGCGTGAGCATCAAGGGCCCTGGGGAGGCCGAGGGCCTCACTCTCCTCACAGAAGGTGGTGGAGAATGAGATGAAGGCCATGGCGTATAGGCCTGAAGGGAACGCGGGAGCTGGGTGGGCAGAGAGTGATGATGCGGGCTTGGAGATGAGAAGGGAAAGCAGGACAGTCCAGGCCAGGGTAGGGGGACACAGCTGGTGTGGCCAGAGCCCCAGCGAGTGGAGGAGGGGAGCAGCCTGTGAGGCCTGGCAGGGAGGTGGGGCAAGACCACACATGGCAGCCTGGCACACTGGGACCCAGGAAGTGACCTAATCAGATGGTCAGGGTCTCTGGAGCAGAGGGAGCGAGCTAGCCTGGATGCAGGAGGCCAGTGGGGCCATGTTACAGTCACATACAGTTACAGAGAGGGTGACTTCTCTCAATCTCTCATGCTCACCGCCTCTCATTCTCAATCTCAGCTGTGGGTTCCATCAAAGAGGAGAAAACCAGCCTTTGGTGCTAGAGTTCCTACTTCTCAGACCAAGCAAAAGCCTTTATTTCTATCAAGCTCTCTGTATCACTGTTGAATGACTGCTGTTCTTCAAAACCTGCGATTTCTGTATTATAGTATTATTACAATGGTTTGCCTATGTCTGCAAATTGGGCCTGGGAGTCATAATTCTGAGAACTTCTTACTTTGTTTCTTGCTAAAAATGCACACTTACACGTTAGTGTGACTGACCCTGTCATGCTTCAAAAAATGTTTTCACATTTGATCTTTACATAATACGCTGAGAACAGCAGGGCAGAGGTGACTTCCAGCAGGGAGGTTCTGTGGCATGGGGCACCCCTCACTGCACCCCACAGTTCTTGGTCTGATTTTTACATGTGCTTATTTTCCATTTCTCCCCACAAGAATGTGCATTTCAGGGAGTAGTGACATTGTTTTATCCATAATGCCTACAACACAAATAGGAACCAATAAATGTCTGTTGGATAATTAAAAATGAACAAAAGGAAAAAAGAGCTCCCATGGGCAAGGAATCTGGGAGGTTCTGGACAGAGAGAAAGTGATGAGAAGAAGGAACAGTGGAGGACACGAGAGGCTGTGTGAGGAAGGAGCTTTGGGAAGTGCCACTAGGGGCTTCCCTGGTGGCTCAGCTGGTAAAGAATCTGCCTGCAATGTGGGAGACCTGGGTTCAATCCCTGGGTTGGGAAGATCCCCTCAAGAAGGGAAAGGCTACCTACTCCAGTATTCTGGCCTGGAAAATTCCATGGACTGTATAGTCCATGGGCTCACTAAGAGTCAGACATGACTGAGCGACTTTCACTTTCCCTAGGGGTCGTGTGACGAATCCCCTCTAATTGTCTTTGACACATGAAAATAAAATTGGTACTGCTTTTTCATTAAAACAACAAAGACAAAAATGTTACTATTGTTATCCGCATTTCACAGATAAGAACACTGATGTAGCTAACCCCAACCCAGAACTGAACACTAGTTTCCTGGCTCAAAACCATTGCTTTGCAGGAGAGAGGTCTCTGCCCAAAGTGACCATCTAAGAGTGGCCTTGGGGAGAAGGGGTTCTTCTTCCTTGGAGAATCAGGAAGACCCTACAAAGAAGGGCAAGGGTGTGAGGGCCAGCTCTGACTTGGGGGTTAGGTGAACAGATACCATAATTGTATTTAAAAGAGCCATATAGCATTTGGTGTTGAAATTTGTACAAATAGAACATGAATCATCCTCTGGACCAAGCCTGAGCTTTCTGAGGGATGTGACCTTAGCACAGTATTGAGGGTTTACTATGGGCTCAGTGAACACCCACGGAACTGAACTGCTCCTGCACGTCCGTCTGCTGGGCCACACAGCAGACTGTGTGCTTTCTTTCTTTCTTTCTTCTTTCCTCGCCTGCTTCTTTCTTCTTGTGGGGTTGTCTCCACCCTGCCGTCTGTCACATCAGCTGAATACACACCCCTCCAGAATCTCACCTTTCACTATCTGTATTTTTAACCACTTCAGTAAGTGAAGTCCTTAAAGGCAAGACCCACATTTTTGTTTCCCAAGCCATGTCCATGTGACTAGTTCAACTGTTTTTTCATCTGGTCCTAAATCCTGACAAGGGGTGGGTTAAATGAGATGTCTGCGTGTGTTCCAGGACACTGGGGGCATTCATTCATTCATTCAATGAACATTAACCAAGCACCTCTGTGGGACAAGCCCTCAGGTTCTTTTACTGCAGCAGGTAACACACCATGATCCCATCCTTAGGGAACCCACAGACTAGTGGGAAAGCATCACTGAACAGGTAAAGAAAATACGATAGAACTGAATCAAGCCATCATTTACTGTTTACTAAATATTTCTAGAAGAGGGAAAAAGAGAAGTTAATCCCATGGACGGAGGAGCCTGGTGGGCTGCAGTCCATGGGGTCGCGAAGAGTCGGACACGACTGAGCAACTTCACTTTCACTTTTCACTTTCATGCATTGGAGAAGGAAATGGCAACCCACTCCAGTGTTCTTGCCTGGAGAATCCCAGGGACGGGGGAGCCTGGTGGGCTGCTGTCTATGGGGTTGCGCAGAGTCGGACACGACTGAAGTAACTTAGCAGCAGCAGCAGAGTATTGAAAATGGGTTAGGCTGCTGTAATTCAACATTTTATTTTGCATCAGAGAAAGAAAGTAGCCTCTGGGGTCTGCTTTGGAATTGAATGCGTCACGTAGAAAGCTTCTCAGGATAGCTGAGCCTCAGTTTAACCATCTGGAAACTGAGGGTCGTTGTGCAGATTTGTTGTGAGGATAATAGGGGCGTAACCCAGAAGTGGGTATGTAGAGGCTCAGGGAAGTGCATGTGGCATCACTGCATTGTAATTTTGTGTCTGACTAAAGGGATAAAAAAGAATGTAAACTGGAACCTTTGGTCCTGGTTTCAACAGAAGGAGGACCTGCCAGACCCACGGACTGCAGACCTGTATGAATTCCGCTTCAGCGACTTGCCCATCACAGAGCACGAACTGATTAAGTGTGGACTTCGGCTGTTTTTTGAAATAAACGTGGTGGAGAAATTCAAAGTACCTGTAGAGGTTAGATGGTATTTAATTTAAAATATGGTGTGATTCTGTGGCAGTTCACCACTGTGTAAAATTACCTGTGGTTCACACAGATTCCCTGCAGTGTGGATCTTAAATTATCATTAACTTTGTCAATATATCCGCTTAAACCTTGTAAACAAGGCGATCCTATCTTTTCAGATAAGGTTGTCACAGACCTTCTAACCTTTAGAATTCTGTTCCAAAGTCTGAGTGGCGTTGTCTTCTTCGGCGGCAGGTTCTCACCAGATGGATGTACACGGTGAGGAAGGGGTACCGGGCCGTCACATACCACAACTGGCGACACGGGTTTAACGTGGGGCAGACCATGTTCACTTTGCTGATGGTAGGTGTGGAGCACAGCAGTTGGTGAAACCTCGTGCCTCCCTCCTGAACGTGGTGAGAAGAGATACAGGCTATCACATTAGAGCTGTAATTTTGGAATTCATGGATACAATCCCATAAATCCCCAAATCCTCTGGAGATGATGCCAGGGCATGTGGGTATCCCTGGGCGTTTGACTGGATGATAACTCTGACACTCACGTACTTACGTCTTTCAAGGAAAAAAATTCAGTTACCTGCTAGGTTTGTAACTGCCCAGAATGAGCTACAAGAAATAAAACCAGTTTGGGACTTCCCTGGTGGTTCAGTGGTAAAGACTCCATGCTTCCAATGCAAAGGGTCAAGGTTTGATCCCTGATCAGGGAACTAAGATCCCACATGCCACGCGGTGTGACCAAAAATGAAAGCAAGCAAGCTTGCTCTCAAAACACAGCAGACACCCTTCTCCATCAGAGGCAGGCCTCGCTGCACATGCTGCATAATGTATTAATGTAAGTGAAAATATATGTCTATTTTCTTTTAGACAGGAAGACTGAAGAAATACTACACAGACCTTGAAGCCTTTGCCATGCTTGCTGCTGCCTTCTGCCACGACATTGACCACAGAGGCACCAATAATTTGTATCAGATGAAGTAAGTGAACATATGCTGCCGCATCGATAGTTCTGGTGCCCATACCTCATTTGTAAATGCCTTCACTTTTTCAACTTTATTTCATCAAAGTATTGAATTCATACCTTTAGGTGCATTGATCTTCGACTTGCAGTTGTACACCCTTGGGTGACACCCCCAACTCAAGCTAGAGAACATTTCTTCCTGGGCTCACTACCTCTCATGTTCCCCGTCCTTGTTCCTCCACCAGCTGAGCTTGCATCTTAACATCATCACCACCTTCCCCTCTTGCCTAAGAAAAGAAGTGCAGGCTCTCAGCTCGGACAGATTTGTGTTCACTGAGTTCACAAATTATTTAAACTTTCTAAGCTTTGAGTTCCTCATTGGGAAAATAAGAACTGTAATAATGCTACCTAACACTTAAGGTCACTGTAAAGATTAAATAAGGCTATGCATACAAAGCAGTCAGCTCACAGTTGGTGCTAGGTGGTTAATAATTATCAGGTATTATTATTATTAGTTACTTTGTCATTGGCACTTTCAAAATTGGTCAGCAATGCCATGGCCAACCTAGCTCCTTGATAGTGACATTTAAGAAGCTCTGTCTGCCTTGGCTGCACTATATCCTCATCTCCTACACATAACCCACTACCCACAAGGTACCAGAGGAAGTGAGACATTTTAGAGAGTATGAGCTTTGGAGTCTGGGTTTGTGGGATCCAAACACTTCTTGTTAAGTGATCTTGGGTAAATCACTTAATGTATTCGAGATTCAGTTTCTTAACTGTTAAATGGGTACAATATTGACCTCTCAAAGACTGCTGTGACAATCACATGAAATTGTATGTCTGAAATTACATAGTAGATGCTCAAGAAATTTACTCAATGAATTAAGCAGTGACTTTTCACCTTCAGCAACTCTGCCAATCAGGCTTTGCCCTGAAGTGGGGATTCCCAGTCTGGGTTCAGGCAAGACACATCTTCCTCTAAGAGCTCCAGCCCGTGCTGGCTGTTCCGCATTCCTGAATGCAGGTTTCCTGACAATGACTGAGCTCTCTTCCGCCCTCCTAACTGCTTCAGCCAATTCAGTTTCAAAGGAATGAATATTTATTGAGCACTTGTGTACTGGGAGACCAGCTGAGAACTTGATACCTATGGCCTTTTTGAATCCTTGTAGCCCTCCCACCTGGGAGTTACTATTGTTCCCCTCTTTTACTGATGAAGAAACAAGTCCCAAACAGTCAAATCTAACTTGCCATAGATGAAAAGAGAGTAGCCAAATGGGATGTGGCATCTTGTCTCCAGGTTTGCAGAAGAGATGAGACCACATCCCAGACTTCTGCTTTGGCCTGGTGTTGGGAGTCTGCATGGGTTCCATCAGCGATGGGCGAGCTGACCTTCTTCCTTTTCTTTCCGTGAGAGAAACTTTGTAGTTCAAGCAATTAAATCATTTTATGCATTTAACAAATTAGGGTTTTTCTTAAAAAGATTTTTTAAGAGCATATTCTTCTGTTCTAAATCTAAAAATTCTTTTCCAATATGTTACTTTCAACTGTTTCACAGTCATTAGGGGAGAGGGAAGACATGAAAAAAAAAATCCTCAGATTGCAAGGATTCTGTACTGTGTCATCTTATGTGTCATCTTTAAATAGCTAAAATGACCCTTTTCCTCCTAGGTCCACATCTCCGCTAGCAAGGCTTCACGGCTCTTCCATCTTGGAGAGGCACCACCTGGAGTACAGTAAGACGCTCCTGCAGGATGAGGTACGTGGGTCTCTCTCTCTAGGGCAGCTCACAAGCTCTGGATCAAAGTGCTAACCCACAGAAAATGCTTAGCAAGAAGATCATCCTGAATGCTGGTGGCTGACAGTGTATATACCCTTATTGAAGTCAATTGATAGAAATGACTATATTGCGATAGTTTTTGAACAATCAAATTGGAAGTAGCTGAGATAGAGGAGGAAAGAGCTATGAAAAGTCACAGAATCTCTGTGGGTCTGTAGAGTATGTAGAGTAAGAATAAAAAGTTTACCTTGGGTATGTATGAATGTAAAAAGAGGCTACACAGCCCCTGCTTTTCTTATTCATAGGGCATGTACTGTTAAGGCATTGTCTGGATCTTTGAGACAGTCAGGTGTTGGTAGTTTGGGGGTAGGCATGAAAATCAGGCTGTAAGATCAGACAGCTGCCATCAGAGGCACTGAGTGAGTGAGGGAGATGTCCCATTCAGGAGTGGGTGGGGCATAGGAGAGAAGAGGGGTGGCATCAGGGAACTTTTCACGGGAAGTGGGTTAAGCTTGGCCCTGAATTCATTGTGATTTATACAATATCATGTACTACTAACTTTCGATAAAAAGATTTTTCTTTTTATCGATTTTATTTAAAGAGTATATAGGCTTGTTGGAAAAGTTTTGAATATTATCTAGTTATGCTTGACAACAAATCTGAGAAGATTCTAACTCAGAATGAATCATTGTTAGATAGAAGGGAACATTCTTCTGTCTGCACAGAGAAATTGTCTAGAATCACACAAACTCATTAGGATAAATAAGCCCTTGGGAGAGTGGAGCTTTTTTCACTTTTGATAATAATTGCTTATTAAAGGCTCAGGAGAAGGGGTACAAGGAAATATGTCCAAGTTTCGAGATAATATTACATTCTTCTAGGTAATCAAAAGCCAAGTGGGAAAAATTTGTAAGGGCAATTAGGCAGAAAAGTGGAAAAAGAAAACAGACATATGGTTTAAATATTTTTAATAGCCTTTGATTGATGCAGCATCCAGACAGGAGGACAGAGACCAACTGCACTGAATTACCGATTTCACAGGGCAGAAGAGGGCAGGCGGTTAAAAACACATCCTGGGCTTCATCTCCCACTTACCAGGCTCCCTGGGGATTGGACCTAGGAATCTGCATTTTTAATAAGAGTTTTCATCACTCTCGTGTGTAGCCAGGACCTGTTCCTGCAGTAGTATCATAAAAAGAATGAGGATATCTGTTCTATGAGAGTTGGAAAAAATAGAATTGAAAGTAGTTCACGAATATGATAGTAATTTGTTATCCACCCAGTTTGTTAAGGGTCTTGCCTTACTGGTTGGGATGGTCTTATGTTTTTGAGTAAGGGTCTTCCATATATCCAGCTGATTACATATACCACAGGCAGGCAGTATCAAAAATAATTTATTTTACATTTACCTACTAATGCAAAATATATTCTAAAACCTTTATAGCCAAATGTTTAAATGCTTAACTATGGAAGGGCTCCTAGTAGCTCATATATTTTTACTTTCTGGGATTTGAGAATTTAAAAGAGTTGTTGTTTCCCATTGTAATTTTTAAATGTTATTTACTCTGCAGTCTGAACTGGTTTTCATGGCTAGATAAAGGCTTACTCTTTTTAAAAAGGAATATCGCATCCTAGTAATCCATGCCACCTTGGCAAGGACCTATCTACAATGCTATTTGACCTGCTAATTGCAGACTTTTAAGGGTTGTAAATAGAGTCACTAGGCAATAAATGCAATCACAGAGCTTTTTATGAGCAGGCAAACTGAATGCTGAAAACATGAAATTTTAACATCAGATGTTCTTTTCACATTTTTGGAAGACAGTACAGTTCTTCTATTTATTTATTGTATAGAGGAAATACTTATATTTAAAACTTTAATTTTTTTACGTAAGGCAAATCCTTACCTAGCAATTTTGCCATTTTGTAGGCATTACTTATTGTGTTTTGTATGTTATCAGGCTTTATGTCCCAGTAGAGTTGGATTCCCTGCTTTGAGGACAGAACTGTCTGTATTCTAAACTAGTCAGAAATCTACCCTTTAACCTAATGAATAGGGGTTAAAGCCCTTGTTAGCCAAATTTCTCAGAATATAAACTTTAATACTACAATGTACTATCAGAATGACAAAATGTATTATTTAGCATAAATAACAGAATACTTTTATTATTCAGAACATTTCTTCATAAAATTTATAACTTCAGACTTAAATTGAAGAAAGTAGGGAAAACCACTAGACCATTCAGGTATGACCTAAATCAAATCCCTTATGATTATACAGTGGAAGTGAGAAATAGATTTAAGGGCCTAGATCTGATAGATAGAGTGCCTGATGAACTATGGAATGAGATTCGTGACATTGTACAGGAGACAGGGATCAAGACCATCCCCACGGAAAAGAAATGCAAAAAAGCAAAATGGCTGTCTGGGGAGGCCTTACAAATAGCTGTGAAAAGAAGAGAAGCAAAAAGGAAAGGAGAAAAGGAAAGATATAAACATCTGAATGCAGAGTTCCAAAGAAGCAAGAAGAGATAAGAAAGCCTTCTTCAGCGATCAATGCAAAGAAATAGAGGAAAACAACAGAATGGGAAAGACTAGAGATCTCTTCAAGAAAATCAGAGATACCAAAGGAACATTTCATGCAAAGATGGGCTCGATAAAGGACAGAAATGGTATGGACCTAACAGAAGCAGAAGATATTAAGAAGAGATGGCAAGAATACACAGAAGAACTGTACAAAAAAGATCTTCACGACCCAGATAATCATGATGGTGTGATCACTGACCTAGAGCCAGACATCCTGGAATGTGAAGTCAAGTGGGCCTTAGAAAGCATCACTACGAACAAAGCTAGTGGAGGTGATGCAATTCCAGTGAGCTATTTCAAATCCTGAAAGATGATGCTGTGAAAGTGCCGCACTCAATATGCCAGCAAATTTGGAAAACTCAGCAGTGGCCACAGGACTGGAAAAGGTCAGTTTTCATTCCAATCCCAAAGAAAGGCAATGCCAAAGAATGCTCAAACTACCGCACAATTACACTCATCTCACACGCTAGTAAAATAATGCTCAAAATTCTCCAAGCCAGGCTTCAGCAATATGTGAACCATGAACTTCCTGATGTTCAAGCTGGTTTTAGAAAAGGCAGAGGAACCAGAGATCAAATTGCCAACATCTGCTGGATCATGGAAAAAGCAAGAGAGTTCCAGAAAAACATCTATTTCTGCTTTATTGACTATGCCAAAGCCTTTGACTGTGTGGATCACAAGAAACTGTGGAAAATTCTGAAAGAGATGGGAATACCAGACCACCTGATCTGCCTCTTGAGAAACCTGTATGCAGGTCAGGAAGCAACAGTTAGAACTGGACATGGAACAACAGACTGGTTCCAAATAGGAAAAGGAGTACATCAAGGCTGTATATTATCACCCTGCTTATTTAAATTCTATGCAGAGTACATCACGAAAAACGCTGGGCTGGAAGAAGCACAAGCTGGGATCAAGATTGCCAGGAGAAATATCAATAACCTCAGATATGCAGATGACACCACCCTTATGGCAGAAAGCAAAGAACTAAAGAGCCTCTTGATGAAAGTGAAAGAGGAGAGTGAAAAAGTTGGCTTAAAACTCAACATTCAGAAAACTAAGATCATGGCATCTGGTCCCATCACTTCATGGGAAATAGATGGGGAAACAGTGTCAGACTTTATTTTTGGGGCTCCAAAATCACTGCAGATGGTGACTGCAGCCATGAAATTAAAAGACGCTTACTCCTTGGAAGAAAGGTAATGACCAACCTAGATAGCATATTGAAAAGCAGAGACATTACTTTGCCAACAAAGGTCCATTTAGTCAAGGCTATGGTTTTTCCAGTGGTCATGTATGGATGTGAGAGTTGGACTGTGAAGAAAGCTGAGTGCTGAAGCATTGATCCTTTTGAACTGTGGTGTTGGAGAAGACTCTTGAGAGAGTCCCTTGGACTGCAAGGAGATCCAACCAGTCCATTCTAAAGATCAGTTCTGGGTGTTCATTGGAAGGAATGATGCTAAAGCTGGAACTCCAATACTTTGGCCACCTCACGTGAAGAGTTGATTCATTGGAAAAAGACTCTGATGCTGGGAGGGATTGGGGGCAGGAGGAGAAGGGGACAACAGAGGATGAGATGGCTGGATGGCATCACTGACTTGATGGACATAAGTTTGAGTGAACTCCGGGAGATGGTGATGGACAGGGAGGCCTGGCGTGCTGCGATTCATGGGGTTGCAAAGAGTCGGACACGACTGAGTGACTGAACTGAACTGAACTTCATGGTAGCTCACTGTGACTATATATGGGCAGGATGGTTAGAAACAATGTTAGAAAAAGGGGATCTCACTATCCAAACTATTTTGTTGTTGTTGTTAGAGTTATCTATTTGAGTTTATTGAAGTGTAATGTTTGTACAGTAAGCATCCCTTTAATGTGTCATTCATACAAATTCTATGAATTCTGTCCCTACACTTGGATAGATTTTACCCCACCACACTCAGGACACAGAAAGAACCCTTCAGTCCTCTCCTTCGGGATGACAAAGGGGACTTCCTGGGACTCTATCGCTGGATACAGAACACTTCAGTTCTGTAGTAGTCTATGCCTCTCTCCCTTCCCAGCCCAAAGCAAGCAATGAAATGTTTTTAGTCTCTACAGATTCGTTTGAATCTTCTAGATTTTTATATAAATGCAGTCATCCAGTAATTACTCTTTTGTGGTGACGACTTTCATTCAGAACAATAATTTTGTGATTTGTTCATTTTGAGCGAATGAGCCAGCAGTGATTCATTACTTTTCACTGCTGAGCGGCCTTGCATTTATCTTAAATGAAGATTTTAATTTTACTTCAGCTTAATGGAAGAAACATTTTTTAAGGGAAGGAATTACAGAACTTCAGAGAACTGTGTCCATAATCACAAGAAATATTAGTTCTTCAGATCAGATCAGATCAGTTGCTCAGTCGTGTCCGACTCTCTGCGACTCCATGAATCGCAGCACGCCAAGCCTCCCCATCCATCACCAACTCCCGGAGTTCACTCAGACTCACATCCATCGAGTCAGTGACCTCTGTCATCCCCTTCTCCTCCTGCCCCCAATCCCTCCCAGCATCAGAGTCTTTTCCAATGAGTCAACTCTTCGCATGAGGTGGCCAAAGTACTGGAGTTTCAGCTTTAGCATCATTCCTTCCAAAGAAATCCCAGGACTGATCTCCTTCAGAATGGACTGGTTGGATCTCCTTGCAGTCCAAGGCACTCTCAAGAGTCTTCTCCAACACCACAGTTCAAAAGCATCAATTCTTCAGCGCTCAGCCTTCTTCACAGTCCAACTCTCACATCCATATAGAGAACACTAAAATCAATAACTAGTGGTTATATGTTACCTTTTTACCATCTCTGAACTCCCTGCTATAAAACATGAAACAATTCGAATACTTACACTGCTTCCCACATCTCTTACTTGTTTTGTAAGGTATTTATTATCAGTTTTTTTTTTTTTTTTTTACTGTTATCAGGATTTATAAAATTAATTTATAATTTCCTTAAGTGTCTATTTTTTTTTTTAAAGCAGAGCGTTTGTTGCATGACTAATGGTGGAAATCCCTAAGATGAGCTGGATGCTGCCCAGCAGCTCTCTTGGGTTAGGTGTTCTCCCAGAACCCACGCCTGAATCTTCAGGACAGTATTTGTAGGTGCCTCGCTCAGCCACCTCGATGGTGTTCCATCTGTAGCCCTGGCGACTCCAGTCACATTTCCTCTTCTGCCTGGCGGTGTTGCCACAGTGATCATAGTTCGGCTTCTGAGTCGGAGGCCTTGGAACCAGAGTCTTACTTCCAAATGACAGTGTTCCCTTTGTCATCTCTTTTGTATGGTTGAGACCAAAGAGGCGCAATTGTTTATTCCTACTTCTACTTTTATATGGGCCTGATACTTAGCCTCAGACTTTCATCATGGCTTGTCCATTCCTGTGTATTTTGACTCATATCTTAGCTAGATTTTTGTCATCTGGTAGTTTTTCACAGTCTCTAAGCTAAGTACACACCTATGAAGATCTGTTTGTTACATTTTTGAAAGTCAGTTTGGAAGAATATAAAGGTTGTTGGGTCATTACTTTCTTCTCAGAAACTGGAGGACTGTTTTTTGGTGTTAAAGAGGTATAAATGGCTGATTTGATTTTCTCCCTTGTAGGTGACTTTGTTTTTCTGAATAGATGTTCATATAATTCTTAATTCTTCATATTTTAGTAACTTTGAATGTATGGGTGATTCTGCATCTATTTTTTTTTTTAATTTTATTTTAAAAATTTCATCCTGCAGAGTGATGCTGTCAATGTTTATTTGGGGGTATCTGCATCTATTTTTTTCTTGTTATAGGTTACACATATCCATAGAATCCATTGTCTTTTTTTTTAATTTCAGGGAAGCTTTTTTTTCATTTTATCTTTGGACATTTTTCTAATACATTGGGAATATCAATTATGTATATGTTGAATCTCCTTGCCATTTATGTTTTTATATTTTTAAATATTCTTTTAATTTCCTCAAGACTGTGGACTATGTCCCCTGCTTATTCTATTTGAGTAGCTTTACTGTGGATTACATTGCTTTTATATTCAATTCCATTTTCCTCATTCTACTACTAGTTTTGCTAGTTTATTTTCAACTTTACTGTTGTTTTACAGTCTTCCCTTTGAGTTCTTGTGGTTTTGAAACTATAGGTATTAGTGTGGATTTTTCATGTTCCATTGGGTATTTCCTTTGATGTATTTTTCATTTGCCTTTTGTGTTCCTTTCTTCTATTGTTATTTTCTTAGTTTGGGGTGTGTGCGTGTGCAGTGATGCACTGTATTTACATATTCAGTCAACTGCTCTAAGACCTTTATGTGACTTCTGATTCAGAGTTGTTACATGTGGTGTGCTGTGACTCTCTAGTTCATGTCTTTTTGTGAACACATGGGTGTATTTCTGTTTGGTATGTACCTGGAAATAGAATTGCTTGGCCATAGGGTGAGCATGTGTTCAACCTCAGTGGATGCTGACAAGCAGTTTTCCAAAATAGTTTTATTAATACATCCTTACCAACAGTTCCAGTGGCTCTCCATCGTCTCCAACACTTGCCACTTGCCATCTTTTTCATTTTAGTCACTTGGGGGATGCGCTGATTTGTGTCAAATTAAATAGCATTAACACATATAAACTACAATTTTTTATATTAACCTTTTGAAATTTTGTTTTGGGACTACCTTTGTTCTCAACTTGATTTGTAGGAATTCTTTATTCTGATTTATGTATCTTTCATCAGAAATACATATCACAAATATTTTCTCCCTGTGAATTGCCTTTTTATTCTCTTAATGTTGGATTTGGGTGAAAATAAGTTCTTAATGTCCATTTGATCAATTTTTTAAAGATTAATTCTTTAGTTGTATAGTATTGTCTTTTGCCTATTCAAGGTAATAAAGGTATTTTATTGTTCTACCTTTCTCATTTAGATCCACAATCATTTTACAACTTATCTTTATATATGGTTTGATGTAGAGATCAAGATACATTTTCTGTCCATGTGAAAATCCAGTTGACTCAGCACCATTTATTGACCCACTTCATTTCAGTGATACCTTTGTCCTACACCAGGTAACTGATTATAATAGTCTGGTTCTGCATTCCCTATTCTATTACACTGGTCAGTTTGTGTCTTTTGTTAATATGTCATCTTAGTTACTATAGCTTTATAATAAAGTCTTCCTTCCAGTGTAAATTCTCCAGTTTTGTTCTATTTGAAGATTGCTTTGGCTTTTATTACACCTTTGTATTCTCATATAAATTTTAAAAGTTTGTCAATTTACATACACACATCCACAAACTTGGTATTTTGGTTGGAATTGTACTCAATCCATAGGTTGTGTTCTTGTGGTCTTTATGCAGAGGTTTTACACTTGTTTTCCTCTGAAAACTATTCATTCCTTAGTGGAACTTGCAATCTGCTGTGAGGGGAGGGCAGGAATGCACTGTGGACAGCCTCAGCTTTCTATTTATTCAAACTCTGTCTCACCAATTCTATTTCTTTGGTCTGGAGAACTCACCTCTTTGATTTGGGCTTTCGGGAAGGCTCATGTTAAGCCAGCCTGTGAAGCTACAGGGTCTGTGTTAGGATCTGATCATTGCTGCCAACTTTCTGCCTTCACTCCTTTTTACCCAAAGCATTCTCTTTGGCACAGATGATGAAGTAATAGAAGTCAGTGCAAATATACGTCAGAAGTTACCCCATCAGCTCATCCTCTGCTGCTGTTCTGTGTGTCAGACTGGATTTTTGAGGGACATCCTTCCTTCTTCCATGCCCTGTCTACATTCTAAGACCTCTTGCTCCAATTAAAAGATTACTGGCTCTGCCTTCACTTACTTAAAAACAACTGCATGCATGTATATATGTTTAATCTTCAACTTGTTCCAAAAAATTTTTAATGGAGCTTCCAAAAATACATGTAACATTAAAGAAAAAATGAGGGCTAATGGGAAAATAAAAATAAGATGAAGTATGGGGCAGGCCCACAATGTGTACAGTGAGAGGTATAAATGTTTATTAGACATGGGCTATAAATTTGGTCAAGGGATTTCAAGTAACTAATTTAAACAGAAACAGGATCTTTTATGTGAATCTGTATCCATGGCTGAAAAAGAAACTACTTACAAGCTCTTCTTTTAAGAACTTTTTCTAGGAGAGAAGGAAAAGAGGAAATAAAAAATGATACTGAATTAAGACAGGGTTTTTCAATTAGAGACTTGTACAGTAAAAATGAGTGAAGGAAAAAAAGGTGAAAATCAGGAATATTGTGCTATCAACAAAGGAAGCAGTACTGAATAGTTGAACATACATCCTTTTTTCTTAAGTATACTAATTTTAAAAGTGTGTCATCTTTTTTAAAAAATGCGGGGAGGGAGGAGGGAGCGGGGTTCAGGATGGGGAACACGTGTACATCATGGCGGATTCATGTTGATGTATGGGAAAACCAATACAATATTGTAAAGTAATTAGCCTCCAATTCAAATAAATATTTATATTTAAAAAAAAAAGAAATGCAATACTGATTTACTTTGTAAAGTGAAAGAATGTTTGCCATTCTGTCTGCTTTAATAGAGCTGTTTTATTGTTCTGGATTAGAAAAAGGTATGACTTAAATGGAGTACAATGGTATTTTCTCTGTCTCTCTCTATATATATATACACAGCTTTTTTTCTCACACACATATATTTAGCAAATAGCAAAGTATCCAGGTTTAAAAATAAAATCAACATGTATTAAAAGTAATTGGCGCATAAACAATACTGATAATCGTGGTCGTGGTGTGTGGTCCGTGGTCTGGCGCTTGGTAGAGACGAGGTCTATCCTAAGGGATTGTTTATTTAAATCTGGCAGCCTGCCCTGTGTGTCCCCTCTCCCCATTCTATAATGTTCTGGCTCTTTTTTTCTAACTTTTTTAGTTAAAAAAGAATTACATGTTTAATGTGTACAACATGATGTTTTGATGTATGGATATA
This sequence comes from Bos grunniens, assembly GCF_055505025.1. NCBI lineage: Eukaryota > Metazoa > Chordata > Mammalia > Artiodactyla > Bovidae > Bos > Bos grunniens. The sequence goes on from NC_141190.1 coordinate 15,306,393, forward strand.
TAGTAAAATCGTTACTACAGTCAAGTGAATTAACATATTATCTTTTTGTGTGTGGTGAGAAGACCTGAGATCCACTATTTTAGCAGAGTTTTTCACTATATAATAAGGATTAAAATGACTTATATAAAGAGATTAAAAGTGTGCTACTAATAATTTGTCTAAAAATTTAGGGCATTTCCACACATGATCCCCTTTTTTCTCCTAGTACAGCAGTCAAAAATGACCTGAAGTGCTACTGGACCTACAAAGTCTGTGTTGGAATTACATGCTACACGTCACTCTGGGAAACATATAACGTGCATCAGTGAACAGATAAGGGCAATGACTCACTGATGGAAACATGCCACAGGGTCACCACCAACCCAAAGGCAGGCCACCAGAGTAGCCAAATCAGGGAAGGTTAAGTGGGATTAAAATGCCAAACGGCCCACTTACTCTGCCCTTTTCCTGGTCAGTCCAGACCAGTTAAAAATAATCTATATCCAGAAGATTTGAGCAGAGATTACACACAAGGTGCTGCTGAGGACTGTCTCTTTCAAGCAAGACATGGATTTTGATCTAGACAAGTCTTCTTTTGTTTGTTGTAGTTTGGAGTATAATTGCCATGTCTTCTATCAATTTAAAAAGTCTAGCTATAGTTGCTATTATGAGCTCATTATTACTGCTGTGTAAAATACCATTTTTCTTGACTTCGAAGTTATAAAAGATGAACTAGGTGGAGGCTGTATTATGCACACATAATTCTAGTCCATTTCTTGCTTTCTAGTATTTCAGTCTCCTGGAATGACAGAGCTATATTTGGTCTTGGGTTTTGCAATTCTATTTTAAACTGGGGATAACCTCAGAACTTACCAGTAATAATGATACAGCAATAATTAAATTCTGTAGCAATTTACTGTTCTTAAATGCATTCCCAGTTGTCTCATCTGCATCAACATTCCACAAATATTTACTGATCACAGGTTGAGTGCCAGGCAGTTAGCAGGGCAGCTGTTGTTCTCCCCATTTGAGAAAACAGATACTTACAGATGTTAAGTGAGATGTCCAGGACGCTACAACTACCACGTGGGGAGGCTGGGAACTGAACCTGGGCTCCTTACTGAGTCAGTGTAGTGTCCCACTATACTGGCTCTGTGTGCCAGCTGTTCAACCTTGAGCAAGTTTCCTAACCTCTCTCTGCTGTGGTTTGCTGTGTGACTAAGAGTTTTCATAGAGCACTTAGAACAGTGCCCGGGGAGTGGGAAGCCTTAGGTGTCTGCTGTTATTATTTGGTGCTTGACCCAGTGTTCTTTTCTACATTATGCTGCCTCTGTCTCTACATAGGCAGAGAGACTGTTTCCTCCTTTCCAGTGGGATTTTTCTGTATTTAACTGTTGACTTCATTTGTCACTGCACATCTGTCTTTGGCCTGTATTCCTAAAAATGTTCTTTTTGGAATATCTTATCTTTTAAAAACCACTCCCAGATTTACACTCTTGTTTTCTGGAACACTAAAAATTGAGGGTGATCCATGTATGAGGAGACTATTAGTGGGAAACTCTTTGAAGAAAGGTAGAAATAAGTTATTGTAAAATAGAATTGCAAGACATCATTTTAAAAACAACTTGGAAGATTTACTTTTTTCTATGTGTGAGTACTATTGTAATCTGCAGCTTCTGAAAGCTCTCCAATAGTTTCTAGAATCACTCTGAAATTATCTGGTAAATAATTCAACATGTCTAACAATTGGACAAATACCAGATATTCTTTATTAAAGTTTCTCAATTACTACAGGAAATTTTAAATCTATTGTTTTTATTGAATTGGTCCTGGAAGAAAACTTATATACTGATTACATGAATATTTGCTAATAATCTGTTTTAAGAGTTTAAATTATCTTAATCAAAGTATAAGTAAAGAGGTAACTTAATCCAAGAGAGAAAACTGAAAGCAAGAAAATTAAGACTTCGTTTATCTTCTTTCTATAATAAGATGCTCTTATAAAGCATCATAGGGCGGTTTGTTTGTTGAATCAAAGGCAAATTAATGATGGCATTTTATTTTGAATTTTCATCTTGCAGAGTTTAAACATATTCCAGAACCTAAATAAACGCCAGTATGAAACAGTTATTCATTTGTTTGAAGTTGCGATAATAGCGACTGACCTGGCTTTATATTTCAAGTAAGTACGGAACTCCCTTATACTCTGTGTGGTTCCGCCTTCCACAGTCCATGGCCTCAAAGTTAAAAGACATTTGTTTAGAGACACATTTCTTCATTTTCTTTGTGGATTACCAATAAATACCCTTAAGATAACTGATGGTGGATTTACTGGACATCTGGAAACATATTTTAAAAGCTAAGCCCCTAATATTAATTAGTTTGTTATCTGAAGAAACTTCAATTGAAGAATATGCATCAAAGTAGATACACTGCCAGAACACTGATGCTATAAAAACTTACACGGTGCCTTTTGACCTGGGGAATTCATCATAGTTCGCAGTCTGGTATTTAGAGTTGCAGGCTCAGACATTTGATCCTGCCAGAGTCTGAGAGCTGAAAAATCTTAGTGATACTGATGCACATTAACAAACTAAAAAAATTTCTGAGTTACATACAGCAGAGGCATTAGCCTATTTATAATAATGATGATGATTACCAAGGAGACCAGATACTCCAAGCTTCTGTACATTTTCTTGTTGGTGAACTATAAAGTAAAATGCATTAGGACAAGGTGAACTAGTTACAGGGTCTAAATAGTTAACAACTTGGGCAGTATTAAATTATGCCTCTCCAATCCTTCATTAAAAATTCAATTATTAAATAGTTCAAACATGAAAGCAGATACTTCGAAATAGATAAGTGATATCCAAATAGCTATAGTCCAGATTCAACAAATGCTAAGATTTTGTCTTAGACATCTTTTCAAGGAAAGTGGTACAATTGAGGCATTCCGTACTCCATCATGAATGCCACACCCCCACCCCACTTCTTCAGAAATACCACTGTCTTGGTATTGCTATGCATTCATCCTTCCCACTCATGTTTTCTATGGCATTACTAAGTGTTTAAAATTTTTCAGTAAATGGTATCATACTGTATATACCTTTCTGCAACTTGTTTTCACACAACATTTTGAAGATTTAGCTTGGTGGTAAATTGAGATCCAGGTCATTCTTTTTAGATGTATATTCAACTGGGTGATTTTATCATAATTAATCTAGCCATTCTTCTATTCATGGACATTTAGGTTATTCCCAGTTTTTCATCATTGCCTACATTGTGTATCTTTGTGTATATGAGTTTCTGTAAAGTACATATCTAGAAGTGGGACTGCTGTAGGGTTTGCATATCTTCAATTTTATACCACATGGCAAAACTCCTGCACTCCTTAGTAGGTACGCCAATTTAAACTCCTACCAGCAGTGTTACAAGAGTTCCTATTATTCCATATCTGGACTCTTCTTGATCTGGGCATATTTAAATATATTTGTTAATGTGAGACAGAATATTATTATTCACACTTATAATTTTGTACCTTTTCATATATTTTACGTTCTAATATTTGGTTAGTTTTATACTTTACAATGTCTCATCACAACCTGTGGCCTTTGTTATGATCTTTTTGTCACATGTAGCTCTTAGTTTTAATGTATTTAAATTTACTTTTTTTTTTTCCTTTCTGACTTGTGATTTTTCTGTCTTAAACCCTTTCTGTATCAAGGTTACACAGCCATTCCCTCTTCTCCTGCCTGGGTCCACAATGTGGACAACTGATGCAAAGTGGGAACATGAAACCTGAAAGGACATATTAAAGACACTTTAAACCTCTGGTCCTATATGCTAAAATTGTCGCACAGTTGTCTCTTTTTTAGGAAGAGAACCATGTTTCAAAAAATTGTTGATGCCTGTGAAAAAATGGAAACTGAAGAAGAGGCCATCAAATATGTAACCATTGATCCAACCAAAAAAGAGATTATCATGTGAGAAGTCAAATTTTATTTTGCTTTTGGCAAAAATAACTTGTATATTTCTATTTTAACATGTTTTGTTTTCTTTCACAGGGCAATGATGATGACTGCGTGTGATCTGTCAGCTATAACCAAGCCCTGGGAGGTGCAAAGTCAGGTGAGTGGTTCCCACTTTCTGTCAGGCCCTCGGCTCTGCCTAGGCGCCATGAGACAGTGAATGTGAGAGTATCTGGCAACCTCAGAATTTAATTATAACCGTCAATTATATGACTATATATTTTATAAGCAGTTACCTTCGTTACCCTGGACCTGTCCTCTGAAACCATCAGTTTATAATTTACAAAGAAGAAAAAAGGAAGTTAAGAAGTTAAGACAAAAGTACAATGTTCCCTGTTGGGTTTCTGTTAAGAGAAGAAAAGCAAACAGCTTTCAAGAGCTCACAAATGTCAGTAGGTCATTTGGTCACGCCCAGGACAAGGGAAACAGAAGGAACCTTAGAAAGAAAATGCTTTCTGGAAGGAATTCCTGTTTATCACTGGACAGGCTGTAAGAAGTTTACATAAAATTATTCATGGAGCATCTGGGTTTTTAGTAGAGGAGATAAAGCATGCAGCAAGGATGAATCATTAGTGCCTTCATCCCTCAAGGGTGGTTTTGCTCCTAGTCTCCTCTTCGGTGTGCTGTCAGTCATGGAGAAGGAAATGGCAACCCACTCCAGTATTCTTGCCTTGAGAATCCCATGGACGGAGGGATTCCGTGCAGGTTCAGTTTAAGGGCGTCTTCTAAGGAAGGTCTTCCCCACCCTTGGGGAGTGTGGGGAATGAGTGGGAGCCATCTGCTTACCACTTGGTTTCCTGCTAATCGATCAAAGAATTCTCCCTCAGTTAATTCGTAGAAAGAATTCTCCCTCAGTTAACTCATAGGGAAAACCCTAAGCAGAAGAGGCCAGAATTCCCTGGGTTCAACTGTAAATGTGGACTGTATCTGTTAAGATAGAATAGCTGGGCTCCAAACCAAACACCTGTGCTTCCTCCTCACTGCCTGCCTGCTCTTCCTCCTCAATTCTTTTATCTACATAGTCACCCCAGCCACAAACCTGGGCTCAGGCTTGAGTCCATCTCCCTCGTTCCAAAACCATTTCTGTCCATCACTCTTGCTACCCTCTTAGTTCTTACTTTTCCTCTTTCGTCAGAACTATGGTGGCAGCCTCCTAAGTGATCCTCTCTCAGCACGAACTCTCCAACCTTTCTCTGAGTTGCTGCTGGAATGCTTATAAATAGAGCTCTGCTTGGCTACTGCTTTGCTTAAAAAGCCTTCTGAACTCCCCACTGCTGGAAGTTTTCAACCTTTTTTAAAGAAAAAAGAAATGTCTATTTTCCTTGCACAAAAAGTTGTACATAGGTCACTTTTTGTAAGAGGCAAACAGCAAAGTTACTGTACTTCAATCTCTCTTGGCATCCACTCTTGTACCACTTGTGCGCTTTGGAGGGACCGTAGGGCTCAAAGAAAAAGAACTACTGGCCCAGAGAATCAAGTTAAACTTCCCAGCAAAGCTTACATGGTTTGTTGTTACCTGTCCTTAACTCATACTCCCTAATTTATTTCCCTTATTTCCCATGTTATTGCCTCACACTCTTAAGCTCCTACTCACACAAGCTATAAACATTCAACTTTATCTGCACACTCTTCCCTTTCTTCTTTACGGGCGAGCTACTAGTCTTCCTTGATGACACAGCATAAATGCAACCTCCCTTATCTTTCTCCTTGATCCACAGCAGTTGATAGCTGTTGATATGATAGAACTTTCCACATTCTTTACATGACTGACTTCATTAGACTGTAAGCATCTTAAAGATCAAAGTCACATCTTAACTCCTCTTGGTAAGCCCGGATCATGCCAATGTAAGGCAGCTAGAAGGTGTTCAACAAACTTGATAAATATGGTTTTTAAAAAACCATATAAATTAACTCTCAAATATCCCTACAACATAATCAGGTAAAAGTGAAAGTGAAGTCGCTTAGTCATGTCTGACTCTTTGCGACCCCATGGACTGTAGCCTACCAGGCTCCTGTGTCCATTGGATTTTCCAGGCAATAGTACTGGAGTGGATTGCCATTTCCTTCTCCAGGGGATCTTCCCAACCCAGGGATCGAACCCGGGTCTCCCACACTGTAGACAGATGCTTAACCGTCTGAGCCACCAGGAGTTATTAGTCAGGTGAAGTGGTGTTCTAAGCTGTGCATGTATGTGCATAAACACATAGGCAGATACATGCTAGATGCTGGCAGATGATAAGCAGGACAAAAGGAGGATCTGGGAAGCTTTGGAGCTTGAAGCATAATGAAACAGACATCCTCCCTTCTCCCCTTTTTATTGTTGAGAGGTGGTGGTAATAGCAGCTAGGAGATTGGCACGCCCAGAATGAGTCTACCACACTGAAGTAGGAAGAGAAATCCCCCTTGTCCATTTCAATATAATCTGTAAATAACATCATTTTAAAGCCAAAGAACATATGGTATGACAATACCTCAAGCATTAATTATAAATTCTGTCCTTAAATGTTACTCATTTAAGGATAAAATGTTATGATAAAATGCAAATTCTGTTAAGTCATGAATCATGACTGTCATGAATCATGTCCTCCCTCTTTGCAGGTAGCACTCCTGGTCGCAAATGAATTTTGGGAACAAGGAGATCTGGAGAGAACAGTGCTGCAGCAACAACCCATTGTAAAAACCTTGACATAAAAACGCACTACTGATTAAAAATTATCAATACAAATCAGTCTGTTTTGTCCACTGGATCTTAGAAAATTATCTTTAAAGAATTTCTCTCTCTTTCTAGCCTATGATGGACAGAAACAAAAAAGATGAACTACCTAAACTTCAAGTTGGATTTATTGACTTTGTCTGTACTTTTGTATATAAGGTAAGTAAACAGATTATGTGAGTGAAATATATCATTTTCTGGATGAGAAGTTTTCTTTCAAAATGTAACTAAAATCAAAGTCACCCTCATCCCTCATGGAAAGTCACTAAGGTTGTCATCATTTCTCCAAGGTAGTTTGAGGTATTACCCTTATCTTTCCTTCAAGGATGCAATGAAAGGTGAGAGAACTCAGGTGTAAGCAAATTGAATAAACTTAGGTGAGCAGGAAAGACAAGAGCTACCTTTCCCACTTACAAGGTACTGAATTAATCTCATCCTAACAGCTCTGAGCACTGTAATAATTCTTTAGGGCTCCTTCTCTGCATATGAAAGGTACTGAAAATGAACCAAATGATTTAAGTGGTTTCTAACCTAAAATTCTCTCTAGGAGTTTTCACGGTTTCACAAAGAAATCACACCTATGCTGAATGGTCTTCAAAACAACAGAGTGGAATGGAAATCCCTAGCTGATGAGTATGATGAAAAGATGAAGGTAATTGAAGAGATGAAAAAGCAGGAAGAAGGAAATACGACGGAAAAAGGTTAGATGGAATCTGTTTTGGCTTCTTGTAAAGTAGCTGGAAGTTCAGCAGAGCTTCATCTCACATGACAAAAGCATAAAAAGTAAATGCAAACAGGAAATTTGCTTTACTGCCCACAGACTGAGAATTATAAGAAGCTGATTAGTGGTTTTCAGGGTTTTTATCCCCTTGAACAAGATCTTACTTTGTAATTCAAGATGGAATTGCTTGGTCCAGTTGAAGTTGGGGTTAGGGCTAGGTTTCTTCATCCACTCAGTAAAGTGGCTCCTGAGGTACCTCTGCAGAATACTGAATTTTAAGAAATAATATGAAAACCATAAGATTAATAGGATCAATCAGGTTTAGGTGAGAAAATAATTTTAGCCCTAACATTCTGTATTAGCTGTAAGACTTTGGGCATCTTGCTTAACCTCTCTGAGCTTAAAGTTCCTCTCCTTATAATGAGAAAACTTTACAGATCTCCAGCCTCATTTCCAGATCTAAGGAAGCCCTAGATGTAAAGATGGCCAGCAGAGTGGGGTGACTTGAAGGTACCCTAAGACTTTGTGCCTCAGATGTTTCTCCTTAGTGCTGTTTATCCTGATGAAATTTCTACTCCTGAAGTCACTCAGTTAAGTTTAACATAATCTTCAGAAAGCCTCTGTTAAGATGCTTACGATCACCTATTAGTTCATCAGATGACTCAAATGACATCTAGAAAGTGGAATACTAATGTCATCGTTTCGTATTTTGTCTCAAGAGCTCAAGACTTAAAAGGTTTTGTAAGAAATTCTTATTGTTTAATAAAGAAACCATCTCTGTCTGGAAAAGCCTTGTTAAAAAAAAAATGCAACATTCTTTTTAGACGGTTCATGTGTTTAGTGATATTTTAAAGAATTCAGAGGGAGAAAGCATTTTGCTTAAAGGGTTAAGGATATCATTCAACAGAATAAAAACAGGAGTTCCTGACTCTAGGATATACATTCACTTAAATGTTTAGTGGCTGTGTATTCTGTACAAGGCCCTGTGTTAGGCCCTGGGGAAAGATGGGGTCCTTATCTCCAGAGCTTACCACCTGGTACGGGAGTGCCAAGTGAAAAATCGATTATTTAACTATAATTATCAGAAGAAGCATACCTGGGGCATCAGGGAAGTCGTTCCTGAAGGATGTTTATGCTACTGAAGACAGGCTTCTTCTAAGCAAAGAAAGGAGGAAGAGTTTTAAAGGAAAGGAGAGGAAAGAAGAGAATATGCACAAAGGCCGTGACGTGGAAATAAGCTTGGTGCGCTGAAGAACTTGAAAACTGGTGTAGCTGGAGTCTAGAGAGCAAAGAGAGCAAAATACCAGATGAAGCCAGGAATGCAGGCAGCTCTGCCAGATGGGTGTGTTACCCTGAAGGCCTCCTTATGGATCTGTCCTCTACAGAGCAACGGGAAGTCCTTAGAGGAATGGATTTCAACATGAAAGGAGTAAGATCTGAGCTGTGCTTCAAAAAGATAACAAAAATGGTTATTTTTACTGAGCAAGTGAAAAGCAAAAAGTTATTTCTTAGTGCAGTTAATCTTTATCCCAATTTTACAATGAACACTATATCAAGCCCTTTAAGTGGTTCGTGACTTTTTTTTAAATTTAGTATTTGGTATATTGATATGGATCTCTATACTTTATTTGCATAAAAATTACTTCTGAATTTTCTTCCTACTACACTGAGAAGTCTCTGTAAACTAAGAATATTATTTTATCTCCAGGCAACACAAAGCAACAACTCAGATTCCCAGACTGGATAGTTCAGTGGTTCTTTTGAGAACTGAGACATTAACTGGTTAGTCATTTGTTAGATTTTATTTTCTAAATGGACTAATTTTGAATATGAATTCAAGTTTTTAAATGGTCAAACTCTTAGTACTTGATATAGGTTAAAACTATGAATTAGGCTATATAGTTACTCTAATATTAGGAAAAAACTACTATATATCCACTGATTCCTGAAAATATTGCTTTTCTCCTTTTTCCTAGCTGTAGAAGATTCAGGAGGTGGTGGTGATGACAAGAAATCCAAAACATGTCTAATGTTGTAAAACAATCCAACCGGTCTAAATTACAAATATTGTTTCTACATTTGAAGAAAACATTAAAAAAGAACATCAGCAAATTTCATTCATCAAACCATCAAGTAACAGAGACTCTTCAGGAAGGCTACCCTGTGACTAGCATAAGAAAATATACTGCTAGCCTGAAAGCCATGAGGATAAAATAAAGTTCAACAAAAGTGCAAAATAAGACAAAAATAAGTGCATTTTTGGTGCCAATTTGTTTTAAATTAAAAATAATATAATCCTGAAACTAGTCACCAATTCTTTTTTTAAAAGATCTTATTCATTGTATTCATTTACTAGGGTTACTATAACAAAAAAGCTGCCCCATACTGGGTGTCTTAAACAAAAGAAAATTTATTTTCTTGCAGTTCTGGAGACCAGAAGGCCAGCATTAAGGTTTGGCAGGGCTGGTTTCTCAAGAGGCCTCTCTTGCTTGTCAGTGGCCGTCTGCACCTGGTCGTCGGTCTTCTCCCTTGTGCGTCTGTGTCCTATTCTCTTTTAAGGACACCAGTCATACTGGATTAGGACCTACTCATAGGACCTCATTTTACTTTATTAGCTCCAAATACAACCACATTCTAAGGTACTGGGAATCGGGATTTCAACAGGAATTCAGGTGGGACACAATTCAACCCATAACATGATTCATACCTCACATCCTTTTCTGAACCAGAAATCTCTCATCAACATGTCTTAATGTAAGAGCAAATACAGTACAGAATGTATAATGTATTTAAGTACTATATAAGAAACAAAGAAAAAGGATATTAAATGTTATTCCACCTGAAATGCTTATCTCTTTCCTCCACTTTTTACTCTTGATAATGGAACAGTAAAGAGCACTTCACTTTCAACAGCTTAAAAGTATGTCATCCTATGCTCAGACTTTCTCCAAAGTCTGAAATCAATTATTTTATGTGTAACTAAGAATATGTTATTACATTCAGAACTATTCTTCTCATTGATAGAATTATCAATTTATAAGACATGACCTAGATAATCCTAATGCAAGTTAAATCAACTAATAAATATTATGCATTATTAAACAGCATGTGATTTGATTATACAAAAGCTTTACTACCAAAAACAGTTTAAAGGGACTTCAACAGAGGTGACTTTAAAAAAAGTGATTACTAGAAGTATCTACTAGGCATTCTAAATATTGATTGTCAAGAAAAATAAACAGGACTTCCCTGGTGGTCCAGTAATAAAGAATCTGCCTTGCAATGCAGGGGACGTGGGTTCAATCCCTGGTCAGGGAACTAAGATCCCACATGCTTTGGAGCAACTAAGCCTGTGTGCCACAGCTACTGAACCTACATGCTCTGCAGCCTGTGCTCCACAACTAGAGAGTCTGCACCACATGCAGAGATCCCACATGCCGCAGCTAAGACCCAATGCAGCCAAATAAATTAAAAAAAAAAAAACTACAGACAATCAACTACTTCTACTACATGGTACACACCTGTACATAAGGGAAGATTTCTTTATAATGACATACCAGATTATAAAACAGACCAAATATTAATTATACCATTGACTTTTTATTGTAAAACATCTAAATTATAATTGCTCTATCAACCTCAAACGTTCTGTTATAAAGGAGATAATCAATTTTAAGCGGCTGAGAAATCACTATTTGTTATATTTTTACAAGTTAGGTACTTAGAATCATAAGACTCTTCCTCTCACATTAGAATGTAAGGTCCATAAGAGGAAATATTTTTGTCTATTTTGTTCACAGCTCTTCTCACACTTAGAGAAGTGCCTGGCACAAGGCAGGCACTCAGTAAACATGAATGAATGATATTTTGCATAAATATCATGACAAACAGGTATAAATGAAGAGTGCCTGGAAGTTAATATTTTTATGGAGGGAAAAAAAACTATATATATATATATATATATATATCCCCAAATGAGTGTTGTCTATATAAGTCATGTTGCGCGAGAGATGTACATCTTATTTTCACTGCTTAAAATAATCCTGAAACTCCACTTAGGGTTATTTTAGAAACTGTATAAGAAACCCTCTTCCTTTAGTCTTAGAAAATTTTGGACCCCCCCAAATATCAGTCAGCTCAAACTACTTCCTCATTCACTAGAAAAGAAACTGAGGCACAGAGATGAGCCACCATTGAAGGTCTGCAAAAACAGGAACTTTGCTTACGAGTAAGTATAAGAAAGCATAACTTATCTCAAGCCAGTGATCTGCTGAACTCCCCTGACTATACTACAGCAAAGTTTAAGATAGGTCTGTTGGAGAATTAATCTTTAAAATCTAGATAATGGATAATAAGGACCTACTGTATAACACAAAGAAATCTACTTAGTATTTTGTGACCACCTATATGGGAAAAGCATCTGATAAAAGAATGGATAGACTATAACTGAATCATTCAGCTGTACACCTGAAGCTAACAATGCTGTACATCAACTATGTTCCAATAAAAGATAAAAATTCAATTAAAAAAATTTAAAACATCATCTTGAGGCCTTCTCAAAGACTCCTTTAAATATGACTCCAATTATCTGTCATTGTATGAATGGATTAAACACCGTGATTACATTTAATGATTTAAATTTACAAATGAACTTGATGTCCATAAACCATACTTGGAATACCACATATATGGATCTATTTTAAAAGGGTCTTTGAATATTCTTCCCAGTCACTTTAGTTTTGCAGGAGTTTTATATTCTGATGACTACTAATTTTTATCATAAAAATGTTTTGGCTTCATATATTCTATTAATAACATCAGTTTTCCTGCTGGATATTTCAACACTTTTTCCTCCGAAATCAAGATTCTTTTTCACTAAAAGTAGTGAGAAGAAAAAGATACAACAAACTATTTGTTGGTTATCAACACTCATTTACTGTTTTATGGTGGTTTAGAAATGACTAGTTATTTCCTAGCTACTTCCTTCGTAGCAATGTCTAGCAGTGTCTCATGTATGACAGTGATCTAATAATTAATGAATAACTTTAATAAAAGGAAAATCTGATACTATTTAAAAATAAGATACTATAAATACCTGTTTTACAGTTTAATGCCAATAATTCCATGTTTAAATGTCATTTAATTTTCAACAAAATACCTGTTTTCTATAGGTCCTCTCTTACTCACCAAATCACGCATCTTTTCCAGTATTCATCGCTTTGCTGTTTATAAAAATGGGTCTGACCTTTTGGAAAAAAATCAATAAATCCTTTTGAAAATTTGATGAAATCTATGGATCCTTTCCCCCTAAAACACACACAATCACGAAAGTTTACACATCGATTGTAGGTGTGTTTAGATGTCTTGAAGCACATCCATTGACTCTTGGGGGTATGGACCCCAAATTAAGTTACATTTTATAATATATCTCTGCATATAAGTATATCCATTATGTATGACTGTATCTGAGACAAGCTCTGTGCATACAGTATTGTTAAGTTATATTACAGCATAATCTTTACTGGAGAGTCAACTTTCATGAACACATATGCTGCTTTAGATTACTGGGATCTCATTTGGCCTCCTGTGCTATTAATTTACTTTATAATAAATTACCCATACACTGGGGAATTAAATCAGATTATAACAAACTCCCTTAAGTGGCAGAGGTAAGAAGGAAGAGAAATGTAAGGAAAAAAAGAAAAGGTAGCTAATGAAAAAAACAGGTTCTCAAGAGGGGCGCCTGTGTGTCAAAGGAAAGTAAAGAAGTTGAAGACATAATTAATCTACCTTATAATTTTGTAAGACCCCAATAACCCTAAAAGTTTAAATAAATTAATTGAGGCAAGGGAAAATGTGAAATCAGTGGGGAAAAAAGAAAAACCCATAAAAATAGGAACAGTGGATCTCTGTGCAGTGTACTAGGTCCATCCTTGAGCTACAGATGGAACTGAGTTGTAGGTAAGCAACTGAAAAAATATGTAAGAGATAGGGAAAAGTATCTCCAATAGAACTGAAAATACTTTAAAAGCATCTGACAATCCATCCTAGATGGATCTTTTATTTCCAAAGACAAACCACTCAAGTTGCAACTTGTAGACAAAACTTTTGTGAAGAATTTCAAAGTACACTTCACATTAAGGAATGTAGGCATCCCTCTTTCATCTCACAGAAATAAATCTTGAAAATATTCATCAAATTCTTCTTCCCTATTTAAAAGAAAAAGTATACATATTGATTAAAATCAACAGAGAAAAAAATTACTACGTGACACATTACATGAAATTAAGGTAATTCAAACCAACATACTTGCTAATTCTTTTATATATATATATATTTCATGATTCAGCTATCAAGTAATTCTTGGCTTCTATAATAATCATAACTAGGCCCAGACTGATTAAAGTGTTGTATATGGTGGCATGTATCCCTAAACATATTTATACCTAAGATTTTACTCTGAAGTACTTTGTGTTATATCATTGCTTCTCTTTACTTTTTTGGTTGACTTTATTACTCTGTTCTAAGTTGACTTTATTACTTACTCTGTTCATTCTCATTTCAAATTAATGAAAAAACTATTTTAAGGAAAAATACAAGTCTTACTCCTAAGAATAGGGACGATCTGCTTAGGCTGCAGGTTTTATTACTCTGAGAAGAGTAAATGTGTATTTGTAGCAGTGAAGATTATATCTAAAAGAATAGAACTCTGAAAGGAGATACTAAATTGTAATATATTAAAATATGAAAATTAAAGTACTAAATAAATATTAGTGCTAGGAGCCTAGAGCAGTACAATGAAAACAGCACAGGTTTTCAAGTCAGACAGTGTTTAAGTCCTAGCTCTGTCAGCTACTAGCTAGGTAAGCAAGTTATTTAACTTCTCTGGGCTCAGTTTCTTTATATAATAAAGAACATTACATTTTCTCAAAGAGCTGTTGTGAAGATTAAGTGTATGTACAGTTGCTTTTCTTCCTTCTGGGAACAGAGAATCAAGCTACACAAATTCTGCCTACCAATCTCTTTAGAAAATGTTCTTTTAGATTAGAAATTCACAGTGAGACTCCATCATTTTGTTTTAAGTGACTGTGACGGATAAAACCCTCACAACCATGTTCAAATTAAAAAAAAAAATTACAGAATCAGATACAGTTGATTTAAGAATTACCTACAATTTGGTATTCTCCATGCCACTGTCCCTTTTCCCAAGCATGACAGCAAAATGCAGCTGAATTTTTAAAACTGTAATAAGAACTTAGACGTATGAAATTAGCTGAACCTCTGTGTGTACTCAGATGTTAGTACATGATATCAAGTTTTTATAAGGTCACAAAGAGCTCTGGATTATGGAACCCCTCTTAGGCTTTACTTATGGATCTTTACTGCCATAAAGGTGAGTGGACTCTGAGATCTATTCTTTCATTTTCAGCTCTTCAAGGGGAAATTCTATGGTCAAAAGTTCAGTTGATAGTTTGACTAGGATAGCAATACCTTTTTAGAAATCTGATCTATAATGGCCACTCATTTTGGAATTCTTTATTTGGCAAGAAAAAAAAAGATCATAGAAAACAATCTTTTTTTTTTAAAAGGCCTCTTTTTAACACACTTGAATTCTATTAACTGAGAACATATTATACAATTAGCAAGATATTTTATCATCAGCTTAAGTTAGTGAATTATGATTGATTCAATAAATCTCTTATTATGAGCTAAGAAGACTGGATTAACAAAATGGGACTAAAATTTATTGAGCACGTATTATATTGGTAGGTATTATACCGGGTGCTTTATATTCTTAATTATATTAAATTTTCACAATAAACTATGTAGTCAGTATTATTTTATCCTCTTTCAACAGATAAAGCTCAAGTGGTGAACATCCCATTATATAAGAGCTGATAATATTCCAGCCTATATTCCAACAGCTCTTCCAACCAATAACAGAGAACAATGCATGAGTTGAGTTGTCTGTCTTTGGGGGCAAAAAAACTTTGACACCTGTTTGTATCTTTGAGGAATTCTCCTGTACAAGTTTATGATAATCAGAACATCATGGATAGGCTCTAGAAGCTAGTAAACAGGACATCTATGAAAGAACCTAAGCAAAGTCTAGGGGGTCATCTGTTAAGGGGAGATGAGGAAAGAATTACTCACCAAGAGGGAGCTGCGTAAGCTGGCTGATCGTGGCCATGAACAATGGCTGGGAATAAACTCTGATCTCATGGTCCTTGGCTTTAAATCAACATTCATGATGCTAAACTTTTCATTAAGTTATCAAAAATGGCTGTGGTCATAGCTTTCTAGACCGACTGTAGAAGGTATGCAATATCACTTTCTATTAACATCAGGACTTACTGTGATTTTTCATCTGTCTCTGGTAGTGGGCCCTTCCAAAGTTCAGACTCTGAAGCACTTTCTTCCTCATCAGAGTTTCCTGTTTATTTAAAAGAGATTTTTTTTAAATGTGCATATTAAATTTAAAACACATTTTGAACTATCCACCAATAATGCAATTAACTTTGGATTTAACTGTGGTTTAGCCTCAATTTGTATGGCTCTCTGAAAATTTAATTTGCTTTTCCAGACTAATACATTCTTTTGAAAATTAATAAGCTGAGCTATACCAAAGAGCCTCAGCAAATAGACCAAGGATTTAAAGTCTCATAGGAAACTTCCCTAAGTTATAGTGAGTTAAAGTAACAATTCCAATATTAACTCTATATTATAAAGGGAAATAGAGTTATACTACCTCTTGGAATATAGTTATCTTTAACTTAGTTTCTTCTTTTTATTGATCATACAAAAGACAAGCAGGTTAAGATTTTTGTAGAGACTATATTTATATTAGGATCAAGACCTCAAGAACTGAACTAGTATACAGGACTAGCTAGTAAAATTATGGAAAAATGTCAGATTTTTTAAAAATTAATGCTGATTACATTAACTAGAAGTCCAATTCAATGAAGAAACAGTTCTCATACACTGTTAGGAGTAAATACCCTTTCCTTGAGGAAAATCTGGAAATAAAGATCACTTTAGACCCTTGACTGGCAATGATGCCTTAAGAAATTTATTAGAATAAACAAGCTCCTCAAATATATACATATATGAAGATGTTCATTGTATAACAGCAACAACAAAAGAAAACAACTTAAATCCCCACCAATTAGGGATTATGGATTTGGTTAAATAAATACTATATGGCTGTTTAAAAAAAAAAAGCCCTTAAAAAAAAACAAAACCATTAGCATATCTGCGATAGAACACTATGTATGCTATATCAAAATTTGTAAAAGTTACAGAAAGCATGCATAGTATTATACAATATGTATTAAAATATTATATCTACATACATATATATATTATATATATATAAATGATAAGTTTGTGAATAACCAAACTTAACAGTCATTATATTACATGTAGGCCTGGGATATTTTTATTCTCTCAGTTCAGTTCAGTTCAGTTCAGTTGCTCAGTCATGTCCGACTCTTTGCCACCCCATGAATCACAGCACTCCAGGCCTCCCTGTCCATTACCAACTCCCAGAGTTTACTCAAACTCATGTCCACTGAATCAGTGATGTCATTCAGCCATCTCATCCTCTGTCATCCCCTTCTCCTCCTGCCCCCAATCCCTCCCAGCATCAGGGTCTTTTCCAATGAATCAACTCTTCACATGAGGTGGCCAAAGTTTTGGAGTTTCAGCTTCAGCATCCTTCCAATGAACACCCAGGACTGATCTCCTTCAGGATGGACTGGTTGGATCTCCCTGCAGTCCAAGGGACTCTCAAGAGTCTTCTCCAGCACCACAGTTCAAAAGCATCCATTCTTTGGCGCTTAGCTTTCTTCACAGTCCAACTCTCACATCCATACATGACCACTGGAAAAACCATAGCCTTGACTAGACAGACCTTTGTTGGCAAAGTAATGTCTCTGCTTTTCAATATACTATCTAGGTTGGTCATAACTTTCCTTCCAAGGAGTAAGCATCTTTTAATTTCATGGCTGCATTCACCATCTGCAGTGATTTTAGAGCCCAGAAAAATAAAGTTAGTCATTGTTTCCACTGTTTCCCCATCTATTTGCCATGAAGTGATGGGACCAGATGCCATGATCTTCATTTTCTGAATGTTGAGCTTTAAGCCAACTTTTTCACTGTCCTCTTTCATCAAGAGGCTCTTTAGTTACTCTTCACTTTCTGCCATCAGGGTGGTGTCATCTGCATATCTGAGGTTATTGATATTTCTCCCGGCAATCTTGATTCCAGCTTGTGTTTCTTCCAGTCCAGCGTTTCTCATGATGTACTCTACATATAAGTTAAATAAGCAGGGTGACAATATACAGCCTTGACATACTCCTTTTCCTATTTCGAACGAGTGTGTTGTTCCATGTCCAGTTCTAACTGTTGCTTCCTGACCTTCATATAGGTTTCTCAAGAGGCACTTCCAAATTTTTTTATTATTATTTTAAACAATAATCACGTATTACCTTTAAAGACCAGTAAAAACAATAAAGATACTTGTATTTTTTAAATACAACAAAACATCTTTTCATGTGTTTGTTAGCCATCTGTATGTCTTCTTTGGAGAAATGTCTATTTAGTTCTTTGGCCCATTTTTTGATTGGGTCATTTATTTTTCTGGAGTTGAGCTGTAGGAGTTGCTTGTATATTTTTGAGATTAGTTGTTTGTCAGTTGCTTCATTTGCTATTATTTTCTCCCATTCTGAAGGCTGTCTTTTCACCTTGCTAATAGTTTCCTTTGATGTGCAGAAGCTTTTAAGGTTAATTAGGTCCCATTTGTTTATTTTTGCTTTTATTTCCAATATTCTGGGAGGTGGGTCATAGAGGATCCTGCTGTGATGTATGTCAGAGAGTGTTTTGCCTATGTTCTCCTCTAGGAGTTTTATAGTTTCTGGTCTTACATTTAGATCTTTAATCCATTTTGAGTTTATTTTTGTGTATGGTGTTAGAAAGTGTTCTAGTTTCATTCTTTTACAAGTGGTTGACCAGATTTCCCAGCACCACTTGTTAAAGAGATTGTCTTTAATCCATTGTATATTCTTGCCTCCTTTGTCAAAGATAAGGTGTCCATACGTGCGTGGATTTATCTCTGGGCTTTCTATTTTGTTCCATTGATCTATATTTCTGTCTTTGTGCCAGTACCATACTGTCTTGATAACTGTGGCTTTGTAGTAAAGCCTGAAGTCAGGTAGGTTCAACATCACTCATTATCAGAGAAATGCAAATCAAAACCACTATGAGGTACCATTTCACACCAGTCAGAATGGCTGCGATCCAAAAGTCTACAAATAATAAATGCTGGAGAGGGTGTGGAGAAAAGGGAACCCTCTTACACTGTTGGTGGGAATGCAAACTAGTACAGCCACTATGGAGAACAGTGTGGAGATTCCTTAAAAAACTGGAAATAGAACTGCCTTAGGATCCAGCAATCCCACTGCTGGGCATACACACTGAGGAAACCAGAAGGGAAAGAGACACGTGTACCCCAATGTTCATCGCAGCACTGTTTATAATAGCCAGGACATGGAAGCAACCTAGATGTCCATCAGCAGATGAATGGATAAGAAAGCTATGGTACATATACACAATGGAGTATTACTCAGCCATTAAAAAGAATACATTTGAATCAGTTCTAATGAGGTGGATGAAACTGGAGCCTATTATACAGAGTGAAGTAAGCCAGAAGGAAAAACACCAATACAGTATACTAATGCATATATATGGAATTTAGAAAGATGGTAACAATAACCCGGTGTATGAGACAGCAAAAGAGACACTGATGTATAGAACAGTCTTATGGACTCGGTGGGAGAGGGAGAGGGTGGGAAGATTTGGGAAAATGGCATTGAAACATGTAAAATATCATGTAAGAAACGAGTTGCCAGTCCAGGTTCGATGCACAATACTGGATGCTTGGGGCTAGTGCACTGGGATGACCCAGAGGGAGGGTATGGGGAGGGAGGAGGGAGGAGGGTTCAGGATGGGGAACACATGTACACCTGTGGTGGATTCATTTTGATATTTGGCAAAACTAATACAATTATGTAAAGTTTAAAAATAAAATTAAAAAAAAAAAAAAGAACTTTTAGGTTAAAAATTATGTTGACACTGAATATATTATTATATAGTAATTACAACTTATTGTAATATAACAACACCTATCTGGTCATTTCAATAATAAATTATGCATATGAAAAAAAAATAAATACAACAAAACAGATGTTTCGAATGAATCACCCTATATTAATCAACTAAAAATTATCAAATACTGCAAAACATATCATAAGACAATAAAATTATATGCCACAAAATAATTATGCTAGTAAATAATTCCTCTCCAATAATGACCATTAGTCTGGAAAAGAACTGACACCAATTTGTCTTGTTGATATAGAACGTCCCTTAGTTAAACTCAACACAAAAATAAAGCAGCATTGATTTGCCATGGCGATTCTAGCCTTTTATCTGTTGGACTTTGATCCTTGAATCAACATGTGTATCCGAACTTTGGTCCTAACTGATTCTAGCATAAATTCTAACAAAAACAGAAAAAAAAAAAAGGTAGGGGGAGGGGTTGTACTTCTAATGATCTACACACAAAGATGATAAAATTATAAAGCTTTGGGAGTAAGCTTTGTCATTTCCTACTCCAGGGGATCTCCCCAACCCAGGGACTGAACCCTAGTCTCTTGCTTCTCCTGCACTGGCAGGAGGATTCTTTACCACTAGTGCAATCGGAGAAGGCAATGGCACCCCACTCCAGTACTCTTGCCTGGAAAATCCCATGGATGGAGGAGCCTGGTGGGCTGTAGTCCATGGGGTCACTAGAGTCGGACATGACTGAGCGACTTCACTTTCACTTTTCACTTTCATGCATTGGAGAAGGAAATGGCAACCCACTCCAGTATTCTTGCCTGGAAAATCCCAGGGACGGGGGAGCCCGGTGGGTTGCCGTTTATGGGGTCACACAGAGTCGGACACAACTGAAGTGACTTAGCAGCAGTGCAATCTAGTAATCAGATATTATCGATTCGTATGTCTCCTGCATTAATAGACAGGTTCTTTAACACTAGCACCACCAACTCAATGACAGCCAGCACTGGAACTGCCAATGTCCCAAAACAATATTCAAAAAAGACAAAAGTCTCCTGCTCTTTATTTTTATGAAAATTCACTAACTGAACTAACAAAAAAGATCTTCACAACCCAGATAATCACGATGGTGTGATCACTGACCTAGAGCCAGACATCCTGGAATGTGAAGTCAAGTGGGCCTTAGAAAGCATCACTATGAACAAAGCTAGTGGAGGTGATGGAATTCCAGTTGAGCTATTTCAAATCCTGAAAGATGATGCTGTGAAAGTGCTGAACTCAATATGCCAGCAAATTTGGAAAACTCAGCAGTGGCCACAGGACTGGAAAAGGTCAGTTTTCATTCCAATCCCAAAGAAAGGCAATGCCAAAGAATGCTCAAACTATCGCACAACTGCACTCATCTCACACGCTAGTAAAGTAATGTTCAAAATTCTCCAAGCCAGGCTTCAGCAATACATGAACCGTGAACTTTCAGATGTTCAAGCTGGTTTTAGAAAAGGCAGAGGAACCAGAGATCAAATTGCCAACATTCGCTGGATCATGGAAAAAGCAAGAGCATTCCAGAAAAACATCTATTTCTGCTTTACTGACTATGCCAAAGCCTTTGACTGTGTGGATCACAAGAAACTGTGGAAAATTCTGAAAGAGATGGGAATACCAGACCACCTGACCTGCCTCTTGAGAAACCTGTATGCAGGTCAGGAAGCAACAGTTAGAACTGGACATGGAACAACAGACTGGTTCCAAATAGGAAAAGGAGTACGTCAAAGCTCTATACTGTCACCCTGGTTATTTAACTTCTATGCAGAGTACAAGAAATATCAATAACCTCAGATATGCAGGTGACACCACTCTTATGGCAAAAAGTGAAGAAGACCTAAAGAGCCTCTTGATGAAAGTGAAAGAGGACAGTGAAAAAGTGGGCTTAAAGCTCAACATTCAGAAAACTAAGATCATGGCATCTGGTCCCATCACTTCATGGCAAATAGATGGGGAAACAGTGGAAACAATGACTAACTTTATTTTTCTGGGCTCTAAAATCACTGCAGATGGTGATTGCAGCCATGAAAATAAAAGACACTTACTCCTTGGAAGGAAAGTTATGACCAGCCTAGACAGCATATTAAAAAGCAGAGACATTACTTTGCCAACAAAGGTCTCTCTAGTCAAGGCTATGGTTTTTCTAGTGGTCATGTATGGATGTGAGAGTTGGACTATAAAGAAAGCTGAGCGCCAAAGAATTGATGCTTTTGAACTGTGGTATTGGAGAAGACTCTTGGACTGCAAGGAGATGCAACCAGTCCATCCTAAAGGAGATCAGTCCTGGGTGTTCAATGGAAGGCCTGATGCTGAAGCTGAAACTCCAATACTTTGGCCACCTGATATGAAGAGCTGACTCATTTGAAAAGACCCTCATGCTAGGAAAGATTGAGGGCAGGAGGAGAAGGGGATGACAAGAGGATGAGATGGTTGGATGGCATCACTGACTCAATGGACATGGGTTTGGGTGGACTCCAGGAGTTGGTGATGGATGGTGAGGCCTGGCTTGCTGCGGTTCATGGGACAGTTGGACACAACTGAGCGAGTGAACTGAAACTGAGCTAACAAAAGCACAGAAAAACTAATTAGGCCTAATAAAGTTATCATCATGGTGTTATCCTGTTAATGATGTCAGAGAACAAACCTACCAGGCTTTTGAAAGTGGACAGCTAATTTCAAAAGGCCTTACCACCAGCTGTTCTCTTGTTCCCGCTCAAGAGTACTTATCATATTCAAGCTTTCCTACACCAGCTTTCTGCTATCAGACAATCCAGTTTTACTAAAAAAATACAATTGGTTTAGAATAACATTATAAAATAACTCTCTTTGATAGAGGACATGCTGAAAAGTGACCAAATATCCTTATAGAATCAAATTCTACAAGACTGAAGGTCCCTTTTAGCCCTATGAGGGCTGCCCAGGTGGTGCTAATGGTAAAGAAACTGCCTGCCAATGCAGGAGAAGCAAGAGACTCGGGTTTGATCCCTGGGTCAGGAAGATACCCTGGAGTAGGAAATGGCAACCCACTCCAGTGTTTCTGCCTGGACAATTCCATGGACAGAGGAACCTTGAGGGCTACAGCCCATGGGGTTGCAAAGAGTTGGACAGGATTGAGCACATGTGCATGTACACACACATACACACACACGAATCTAAAATACCTAGTTCCCTGAGGGTGACAGAAACTACAAATCACTTCTTTGATAACTGCTACAACCTGCCAGAGGTGGGAATGGTGTTGACAAGGAAATAACAATTAGAAGACTGGGCAACATAAAATAGATGCTTGCATTTGCGTCAGCATCAAATCTCCGCAGTAATTATTGGCAAGTGGCGATCACAATTTAAGTCACTGATTCTGTGTTGGAAGGGGAGCTTGGAGGTCCACCTCTTAACCAATGAATGAACATCTTAGTGTAATAACTCCAGTAACAACTGGCTGTTTAATCTACACTTAAACACCTCACTGCTTCCTGAAGCAGCCCATTCCTCCATTCCATTCTTCAGATAGTTCTAATTGACAAGTTTTGCCTTAAATTAAGGCAAAAATCTGTCCATGGGCTATTTTTATCCACAGACTCTAGTTCTGCCAAGCAGCCACCAAAAATAAGTCTCCTACATAGTAGCAGTCCTGCAAATATCTACAGTTTCTATGTCTACCTCCTTACCCCTTCCTCTTCACTTTGTTCTAAGCTAAACATCTAAGGCTCCTTCAGCCTTCTTCCTATGAAAACATCTCAAGTTCTGGCAATGCTGGTTGTTCTATTCTTGACCTGCTTTAAGTTTTCAATGTTCCTTTTAGAATGTAATGCAAACTGCATATAATTTTCCCTACATGCTCTGAATAATAAAAGCAGGTCTAACATCTTGGTTTTTCTGGATATTATATACCTAAATAACTCAGCTTACTGAAGAAGTGGCAAGTCTCTAACTATGAAAACAACGGACAGGTCAGACTTTTCACAGACTTTTGATCTGACCTACTGCAGAAAACAAACACAAAATCTAATGTCCAGTATTTTCTTTTTATCTGATATAACAATAATAGCTACAAGTTATCAAGGACTTACTTTATAATAGAACATGCTTTACATGTCTATTATTTAACTTGACTCTGATAATAATCCAGTGACATCAAACCTCTTTACACCCATTTTACAGATAGAACTGAGACACATATCAAATCATTTGATGTGAATTTGTATAATACACGTGTCAAAACTGGGGTATAAAGAGTGGGCATACTTCATTGATGAAAGTTACTGATGATATAGGTAAAAGGACATACACTCTTATAAACCTTTGTTTAATCATAGCTCTGCCATTAACCAGCTATCTGACTTTAGGCAATTTAAGTAAATTCTCTGGGTCTTGCTTTTATCTACAAAATGGGATATTATGTGTCCATTACTAAAATTAAATTGGTACACAACTAAACCACTTGCGATTAAGACAATTAACAAAAGCAAGTTAAAATTCTTTTTCCCCATAGAAACTAGGCTTTTCTTTTTAGACTTGGTTTTAACAATCAATATGTTACGTGGGGGTAAAGGGTAACTGAATATCACCCAAATGGAAATGAAATATAGAAACAGCAAAATCTGAGTTCTAAAATTGCCGAGACCGCCTAAGACAGGTCACTGATGACCTGAGAAGATATCTGGGTGTGACAAACCCTAACAAGGTACCTGTCTCCTACTTGAAATGGTACTACTTCAAGAACCAAGATAAGGCAGGTGTTGTTCAGACTGACTACAGTATTCTCCCCTCCCTACCACTAGAAGTCTGACCTAGCTGAGGAGAGTTGACAGACTTAAGGCTCTCTCTGGGAAACGAGGGAGGATTCAGAGAGCTGGGGGAGGTAGGGGGAGGACAGTGGGAGGGAGAAGGAATGAAGACAAAATGAAAGAATGAATATAAATGGCAAGTAAAGACCCTTCCCCCAAAGATTACTTTAATGAAAAACTGGAATTGGAAAAGGACAATCTTTTTTTCTACATTAAATTGGACTTCACACCTCTAACTGCAATGTATAGTTGGAAATAGTCAAAAACTATAAATTTTCCCATTTTAACTTGTTATGCTTTCTAAAAATATATATACTTACTACCCCATCCTCAGATAGCTTAACATGCCTGGCTATGTTCTATACACTGTCAGGAAACTTAACCTAATTTTGAAGAAGAAGCTGCAGATAGATTAGGATTGACATGAGAAGAAAGGAAGTATCATTGCTTTATGACACTTCAAAAATGTTGAAAACAAAATGGTGTGAGTAAAATAATTTATAAGGAATATGTTATATTCCTAAACTAGAGCAATGCCTCCACTGATATCTCCCTCTTCAGTAAACTTTTAAACAATGAATATCTTAAAAATTTTATTTTAAAACAATTTCTGATTACTGAACACTTAAAAATTCCTCTTAAGAATTATATACTAAAATGCTAATACTTAATTTGAAAGGTGGGATTTACAGTAGTTACTTCCTGAGTTTGCCACATAGACGTATTCCTTGAAAATCAGGAAAAAAAATTTAAGTTTAAAACTTTACAAGCCGAGAATTTCTATACGTCTGCTGCTGCTGCTAAGTTACTCTGTGTGACCCCGTAGATGGCAGCCCACCAGGCTCCCCCGTCTCTATACGTCGAGACACTATCAAATAAATTAGATATTCTATTGAAGTACATTTTACTTTTAGACCCTAAGCCTATTTACTGTAAGGTCTTAAAGAAAAATTCGAGATTGTATTACTGTTGAGATGCAAGATTATTGTTTGTTATATACAAATGGATGCCCCCTTTTATGAACCCACAGGAGATTCTGCTCTCAAAACTGCCTGGAAAAAGCTGAACACCCTGTGAGTTCTCTTTAATATTGTATGGGTACAATTAATCATTCTACTATCCCTTCTTTGGTTTGGTTCTTAGGAAGAACAGTGACAAATTTGTGATCTACCTTTGCAATTATGCAAGACTTTTTGGTAAACATTTCTCTGTATTAAATTTACCTCTAGCTTTACTTTCCTACGCTACCTTATTTTTCCATTATTTTGACTTCACCTTTAAAAAAAATCTTATTTTATTGTAAACCACTGTGAATACTTTTTGGAATGCTGCAGGGAAAAAAACAATAATAAGATTTGTAGTAAATATTCAATGAAATCCAATCTGGTGAAAACTGTAGGATTTATTTAAAAAATTGACCAGTAACAACCAGTTGCTAACATTCTGCTTTCTATGCATAAAACAGAGATATTTAATTTGATTAATCAAAATCACCAAATGACAGATCATTCATTCTTGTGCAATATAAGCAACATTTCTTAAATGTGAATCCATCTCCCCAAATTCTTTTTCTGTCCCAATCGTATCCCTTTGGTTCTCTTCCTTCACACTCAATAATGTGAACTCAAAATGTGTATCCACTCTACTTACTGAAAAAAAAATTGTGCTCTTCTATACTTGAAATCAGAAACTTTTAAATGATTTAATTTGGGGAAGAAATACACTTTTGGTTTTTTTCCTATGACTTTTCTCACATAGTAGAAAAAAAATTACAGGAAAAGTCACAGTTTGTGGGAAACACAAATTGCAAATAACTTGAATCTATATATTTTTATTAAATAAAAACTTGATACTTACTGTTGACAGAATTTTCTGATTTCACTGAGGATGAATGCGCTGGGAAAAACAAAAAATGAATGTGATTAAAACAAAAAAACCAGCACTGTTTGGTCAAGAATCACTTTGCAGTGGTGTAACAGCCATAGCTATAACCAGAATTCTTCCGAGTAGTCGTGTACTTTCTAGTCAACTTTATAGTCTAGTAAACCTTACTTTATAGTCGTGCAGGAAAGCACTTCACTGTCTTTTAATCTTCCCTGTTCCTTTGACTTATCTCCCTAATTAAAATGTTAGGTCCTTTTTTGCTGCTGCGTCGCTTCAGTCGTGTCCGACTCTGTGCGACCCCATGGACTGCAGCCTACCAGGCTTCTCCGTCCATGGGATTCTCCAGGCAAGAACACTGGAGTGGGTTGCCATTTCCTTCTCTAATGCATGAAAGTGGAAAGTGAAAGTGAAGTCGCTCAGTCGTGTCTGACTCTTAGTGACCCCATGGACTGCAGCCTACCAGGCTCCTCCATCCATGGGATTTTCTGGGCAACAGTACTGGAGTGGGGTGCCATTGCCTTCTCCTAGGTCCTTTTAGGCAGGGGTATTGTAAGCTCTTGTACAGGCTGGAATACCTAGCATAAAACTTAAAAAAATAATAAACACCTATAAAAAATGTCTCATATTGCTGGGAGGGCAAGCTCATAGATTACCTACAATATAACCAATATTTCATCTACAGATTTTCAACATCCAAGAGCAGTTTACAAATAGTTTTTCTTAATACTTTTTTGAAGATCATATGCAGGTAAGAATTCACAGTAATTGAAAATCACACAAAAAACTATGTCATAAAACAACATTTGAGTTCCACAATGGTTACCAGTGAGAGAAACAGAAAAGTACTGAAAATGTATTAATTTAAAAAAAAATACCATTATATATACAGTGTCCTGCTGGAAGACCTCAGGGGAAATATTTCTGAAGGCTGCTAAGTCAAAAAAGAACATAACAGATGGAGAGTAACAATTCCTCCAACCTCTCTGGATGAAAGTCAGAGCTGTTCAGTTGTGTTTGATTCTTTGCAATCCCATGGCCTATACAGACCATGGAATTCTACAGGCCAGAATATTGGAGGGGGTAGTCTTTCCCTTCTCCAGGGGATCTTCCCATCCCAGGGATCGAACCCAGGTCTCCTGCATTGAGGGTGGATTATTTATCAGCTGAGCCACAAGGGAAGCCCAAGAATACTGGAGTGGGTAGCCTATCCCTTCTCCAGCAGATCTTCCTGACCGAGGAATTGAACTGGGGTCTCCTGTATTGCAAGTGGATTCTTTATCAACTGAGCTTTCAGGGAAGCCCACCTCTCTGGGTAGATCTCATAATTAGTCTAAGTTGTCACACGAATGATCCCTTAAGGCCAGACAAGAGGGTGTGAGAGACACAGGATAAAGATTCCAAAGAAAGTCAAGGCCTGGACTGCCTCAAGTGCTTTATGTTATTGTGTCTTTACTCCCACTTATTTCCCAGTCATCAGAAAACAAATAAAAACATGGTTAGCCTTCCTGTAGCAAAAGAAACATCCTCTTCTCTGTCATTTTCTCTGTCATGTAAGGAACATGATACTTGCTTATAGAACATA
Organism: Bos grunniens; assembly: GCF_055505025.1. Classification (NCBI taxonomy): domain Eukaryota; kingdom Metazoa; phylum Chordata; class Mammalia; order Artiodactyla; family Bovidae; genus Bos; species Bos grunniens. The sequence goes on from NC_141190.1 coordinate 15,334,246, forward strand.
AGTGTCTATTATCTTAAAAAAAGCACACAGTTGGAACTAGAAGAAGTTGTAGGTTTGGACTAAATGTTAAGAAAACCTGCTAACAATTACAACTATCTGAAATGTACAGGAATATTTTGGATAATGGGTTCTTTTTCCCTGGAGGTGTTGAAGCTAAAGCAGAACAAGTACATGACAAAGAGCAGAGCATCTCAGACTTTATTGTGCATATGAGTCATCCTGGAAACTTGAAGTCAACTGTAATTCAGGAGATCTGCAAGGGCTGAGGTTATGCATTTCTAACAAGCTCCCAAATGATGACAATGCAGAGGACCATATTTTGAAAGGCAAAACCATAGAATATCTTTTCAATCATGATTTCCAGGGTTGATTTCTGATGTTCCCTGCAACACAGAAATTGGCTGACTTCACTGACTCACTCAAGCACTGTGCTTAGGAACTGGGGATAAAGAATTAAATAAGTCACATAATCCTTTCCTTAACAGAAAATAAATTATTCCAAGAGTGGTATGTATTTCTAAAGGAGAATGCAGGGTGCTATCAGTATGTGCTAACAGGGAACTAGCCTTGCCTGGAAAAGTAGAGTGAAAGGAATCAGACAAGACCTACTCAAGGAACTGATCTTTGGGGCATGGTGGAGGTGGAGGAATAAGATCTTGAACTTTCTGCCAAGACAGTTTACCTAAATATCCCTTTGTGTTCATACCTGCCAAAGGAGACTGGTCCTCAAAGTCCAGTTATTGATCTTTCTTACATTTTCTCTATCTGTTGGTTCAGCTATCAAGCCATCCAATTATCTACCCATTTACCTATTTAACATTCTATATGACGGTAACCCGAGTTATGGGAGTTGAAGGGATCACACAGGGAGAACAGAGAGAAAAAAGGTCTGTAAGAGCCCTGAATAATTCCAACACCTAAGGGTAAGACTGAGGAGAAACTATAGTCTAAAACATCTGGGGAGAGACCAAAAAGACAGGAAGAAAAGTCAAGAAAGTAGATTCTTTCGAGGAATGTTAGCAGTCCAAAGGCAGCTGAGATATTAAGCATTTATTAATTACTATTCAAGTTTGGGACAAATTAAGGTGGCCTGGCAAGAAAGTATCACATCAAATAGACCTAGTTACAGGTGATCAATCACAAATATCAAAAAATTAAAGAGGTTTATATGGTCCTCCTAAAGTTTGATAAAATGTTGTCATTTTCTGCTTTATACCAAAGCTGAAAAAGAAAGAACTATATCCTATACTCTCTATCAAAGATGCTCCAAATAAAGAATAAATAAGAAAGATGTCTCAATTCCACTTTGCTTGGGTTTTCTGTCTCTGAAGTTGCCCTGAAATAATCTTCAAAATGTTTCGTTTTCTTATTCTTTATTATTTATACCTAACATGTGCTAGTGGGGTGCTGGGGACAGAGCAATGAACACAGCAGACAGAATTCCTGTTCTCTTGTGCTTTTATGTAATTGTCATATGTGTAATGAGGGAAAAGTTCTAGGGTTGTGACAGCATTATAAATGGGAGTCCTAATTTAGATTCGTGGTTAGAGAAGGATCCCTGAAGAAGTGACATTTAAGCTTAGAACTCAAGGATGAGTTAGGATGGGCCTGGAGGTTTTAGAGAGAGAGGAAGCAGCATCTATGCAGTCCTTAAATGTATAGAAGTTTGGCATTTTCTAGAAATTGAAAGGCTATGTGGGTGGAGTGTGAAAGTAACATGAAGAGTAGTGAGAAACAAGCCTTGTACGCTGGATCATTTAGACCCTTTGGGCTTTGTCCAGACGTTGGTTATATCTTAAGAACAACAGGAAATCACTGCTAGATAGAGAATGAATTAAGGAAAGGGAAGTGGGATGACAAGACAGTGATGGAAACAGTAAGGATAATATAGTAGTAGCCTAGATAAGAAAATATGGTTAGTTTGAACGAGAGTAGAGAAAACTTCAGAAATATATAAACTGGGGTAAAACTGATGGGATTTACATAAACATGGAAAGAGGAGTCTGGCAGGCTAGAGCCCGTGGGCTCACAAACAGTTGGACACAACTGAGCAACTGACACACACAAGGATAATTTTCAGACTTCTGGTATTAGCTTTTAGGTTGACAGACATATCAGCTACTGAAATACAGGACACTAAAGGAAAAACATCTTTTAAAGAAGGTCACATGAATATATAACTTGAGGGATGCAACCTCATCCTTAATCACGAGCATCCAGCTACGTAATTACCTGTTTTGGAGGTACTGAATAAACTTTACATTGTAGGGATTAATTCTTTAATTTGGAATATTCAGTGACTAACATGATGTCTTATTATGACATAAACATATTATATAACAGTCAACGTTACAAAATCCTCAAATAGAATACATTAAATATTTTACTGGCACATGAGGATAAATTAAAAACTTTTAAATCTCAAATGAGATTTTCACACTTATTAATTAAAATTTATTTTGAAGTTTAGAACATGATTTATAGACATAAAAGACATTCTGTTTCAATACCATTTCTCAATAAACAGTAGAATACCAGTATTTTTCTTCTCATCATCTATCAATTTTACCAAGTCTAAAACTTGGCAATACTGTATGTTTGAATGTATCATGACATGTTGGAAGGAAAAGATGTACATAAGATTATAACATGTCTAATGATCTTCATAGCTGGAGCAAGGGAGCCCTCTCCTGTTCAAGTATTATGTTAACACTGGCTAGAATCTAATTCAATCTACCATTACCTACCTAATTTAACCCAATTCACTCTAAGTTACAGTTAATTTGACTCTATTACGGACTGAAAAAACAACCCACAGCAACCTTCATAATAACTATGGACCAAGTACTATGCAAACGGCTTACATACATGATCTGAGCTAAGGTACAATTATCATGACCACTGTCTAAACTAAGGCACAGTAAGGACTGCTGAGGAACAAGTAAGCAGTTGACCTGGATTTGAATTTAACAGTTACTTACTAACTGTATGTGCACAATACCATGTTAGGCTGAGGACACATACATATCAATCTCTATCATTTCAAGAAGCCCATTAGCTAGGGAGAAAAATCAAACAGACCATGATAAGAAATCACAATGCTAAAATTTAATACTGACTTATAGATTATGTACTGATTTACAGTGTTCAAAATGCCTTTCACGTTTATTTGATTCTTCACCATAAGCACCAGCAGTACAGAAACCAGGTAGTCACATCATCACTATGTAGGTATATGGGGAAAGTAAAACTCAAGAAATTCAGTAACTTGCTTAATGTAACATGTCTATAACTAACAAATCCAGAAATCAGAGTGCTGTTACAATATTATACCATTTGCAAAAATGAATCAAAACTGACCTTGTTCTTGAAACTTCTATAAGTTACTATAAATTTGTCTCTAAATTCTCCAACCAGTTTCCTTTCAAATACCATAAAACAGAATTGTAGATGCATTCACTAATTAAATTCTTAATCTGAGACATATGGCAGATTATCCTTTATGTTCAGAAATATGAGTAAATATTATATTTTAATTCCCATTTACCTTTATCCTTTGTCTTAGAGGTCTCTTCTACAGAAGATAATCTGGATTTTTTATGTGTTGACTCTTCAGAATCTTTTTCGGCTTTATCTTTTCTTTTTTTTGACTTGATTTCTTTTCTCCTTTATGTTGAACAATATAAAATTAAAAACAACTTTTTCAACTAAGCTTTACAAAAAATAAAAATCAACGGGCAAAAAAAGTTAAATTAGTTGAAGTATTCATTTAAAATGTAATTTACATAATAAGGAATGCTTAAATGAGTCTGTAAATATTGTAGGTTAGTATATTACTTTAGCCACTTCTATAAGATTACAAAGTCCGAGACAAAAGTAAGGTAATGAGCACTTGGAGACAAAATTATTTTTCATAAGTTCTATATAAAACCTTAGTGAATGTAATCATAGTTTTACTCATTTCCTTTTTAGATTCTATCATTTTGTTGTTGTTCAGTCACCCAGTCGTGTCTGACTCTGTGACCCTATCATTTAGCCATTCTAAAAAATTACAAAAACAAATCTCATTTCCCTCCACATAATTCATTATCTATCTACACTTTGAAAAAACACATAGAACAAAAGAAGCCACTGTACAGTTCTAAACCAGTAAATAGAAAATTATTCTCTTAATAATAAAGGAGAATAAAATAGAGGTATAATGGAATGAGAATGGAAGGGCTTATTGTTAACTCACACATCTACTTTAGACCACTTATCTTTTCACTGCTATGGCTTTACCTTTTTTGTTGTTCACTAAGTCGTGTCCCACTCTTTTGTGACTCCATGGGCTGTAGCCTGCCAGGCTCCTTGGTCCATGAGATTTCCCAGGCAAGAATACTGGAGTGGGTTGCCACTTCCCTCTCCAGAGGATCTTCCAGACCCAGGGATCAACCCCGTGTCTCCTGCACTGGCAGGTGGGTTCTTTACCACTGAACCACCTTGGAAACCCCTTATTTTAGGCCAGGTTTATAAGGCTGTCAGTACCATAGCTGGCAAGTGATTGATGTTAATTGCAGAGGATAAGGCAGTTGGATGGCATCACCGACTCAATGGATGTGAGTCTGAGCAAACACTGGGAGATGGTGAATGACAGGGAAGCCTGGTGTGCTGCAGTCCACGGGGTCACAAAGAATCAGACATGACTGAGCGACTGAACGACAAAGAAAAGAAACATGAAATAGGAAAAGGTGATAATGCTGAAACTGAGACTGGGAAAGAGGATGAAGAGACAACAGAGAGGATTACTTTCAAGAAACTTGTTTATCAAAACTTTCAAATTAAGATACTTATACCAAATACTACAATACTGTTTAAGACAGTAATAACTTTTTGTCTACGAATAATTCAATTCTGAAATGAAGTTTGAAACTCAAGGTCAAAAGAACATCTTTGGTATCTTTCAGAATCATTGATGGAGAAGAGAAATCATGTAATCTGAAAAACATTGCTAATTTTAAGAATTAAAAAAATTTTACTTATTTTTAATAGCTAAATACTAGATAAGGGTCATTCACAACACAGCTGATTATAAATATATATACATTTTATAAAGTTGCAGAATCTTATGTTAAGACTTTCAAGCATTATTCAGAACATGAAACCCAACCGCCACAATCATGCCAGGTCATACAGATTTTGCTTGAGCATCTTCAATGCCTGGGATTTCATTAGGCTCTGTTTACCATATGCCAGACACCGTGTCAAGCATTTTATACGCATTTTCATTTAATTCCCACAATAAGCTTAGTATCCTCTTTTTAGAGATAATAAAATTGAGTCTTATAAAGTTAAGCAGTTTTCCCAAGGATATGACTAGTGAGTGGAGCAGCTGAGAGGAATACACAGGGGTCTGATTTCAAAGCCCATGGTCTACATACGCTCCTCCCCTACTCAATATGGCAGACAGTCTAGATCCTTCAGTAGGAGCCTGACTTTAAACACTGAAATGAATATCGAGGTATAATCCTTTGTAAGAATGATAAACTCTGTTCAAATGAGAAGTAGGAATCACATTATGAAGACCTGATTTACAATATAGTTTCTAAGAATATTTCAGTATGTGAACACTGATTTCAAAACAAAAGTTCTAGCATCTGCCTGCTACTCTGCATAGGCCTTCACATTTAACACTGCTTGGCTAGAGCTAGGCAAGATGAACATTCAGTTCCCTGGTTTATGTGGTCATATGGCGATGCTGGATTGTGCATACACTCCACTAATGAAACCATCAGCCACTCAAGTTTACTTTAGACAGCTAGTGCAGGTAATGACGACATCCAAGACTACTAAAATCAACAACCACATTTTAAAAAGATCATATTACCTGTGATGAAAATTTAATTTAAAGGAACATTCTTGGCATAATCCTAAAAAAAAGGAAAAAAAAGTAACACCACTGAACAGCTAAATTTTTTATCACTGCACTGCTACTTTACTTTTAATATCATAAACTGTCATGTTTCTTTACATTCTTTCATTGTAATAGGGGAAAAAAATAATCTGAAGAAAAAATCTGATTCTCTTCCACCCCAAAATAAATATATATATATATATATAAAATAAAAACTGTATTAGAATGCTTGAGAAATTGAAAATATTCTGCCACTGCTTTAGAAAACTATGCTGTCAATTTATTCTAAAAGCAAACTGTTTCATTCATAGGCAGCATTAATGTGTATCTCAAATCAAAGACATCCAGTATTGGAGAAGGAAATGGCAACCCACTCCAGTGTTCTTGCCTGGAGAATCCCAGGGACGGGGGAGCCTGGTGGGCTGCCGTCTCTGGGGGTCGCACGAGTTGGACACGACTGAAGTGACTTAGCAGCAGCAGCAATAGTAGTGTGGGTATAGTCACCTCCTCTGAAGTACTCTAAGAGTTTTTCAAATGGAAAAGAGATTTTAAAAAAGTTCCAAATTGTTTCTTTTTTACTTTAATCTCAGTTCACACTAGGTGACTCTTCCTCATAAGCACTTAAAGGAGGAACTCGGAAACCAGTCTTCACTGGAGTGCACTAAGTTGCATATGAAATTAAAAGATGCTTCCTCCTTGGAAGGAAAGTTATGACCAACCTAGACAGCATATATAAAAAGCAGAGACACAGGTCCATCTAGTCAAGGCTATGGTTTTTCCAGTAGTCATGTATGGATGTGAGAGTTGGACTATAAAGAAAGCTGAGAGCCAAAGAATTGATGCTTTTGAATTGTGGTGTTGGAGAAGACTCTTGAGAGTCCCTTGGACTGCAAGGAGATCCAACCAGTCCATCCTAAAGGAAATCAGTCTTGAACATTCACTGGAAGGACTGATGTTGAAGCTGAACTCCAACACTTTGGCCACCTCATGCGAAGAGCTGACTTATTTGAAAAGACCCTGATGCTGGGAAAGATTGAAGGCAGGAGAAGGGAATGACAGAGGATGAGATGGTTGGATGGTACCACCGACTCAATGGGCATGAGTTTGGGTAAACTCCAGGAGTTGATGACGGACAGGGAGGCCTGGCGTGTTGCAGTCCATGGGGTCACAAAGTCGGACATGACTGAGCGACTGAACTGAACTGAACTAGAATACGGGGAAATCCTTGACCTCTACCTGGAGGGGGCAGAACACTCTTATAACACATTTATTTAGGAACCAGAGAAAGTTGTTAACATGATGCAGAGAAGACGCCAACACACAAAAGACTAGCTCAGGGGAAAAAAAAGGATGAGCAACAGATTCTAAATATGCGTATTAAGAGAAAATGCTATATTCTGGGTTAAAATCCTAAGCTTTTAAGACAGATATCGCAAACACTTTGCCCTCTTAAATTTTTTTTCTTTTTTGACACAAAGAGAGCAGATTTATTACCCATACCATAACAATATGGCTATTAACTAATGTGAGATTTTACAGTGCCTTTTCTGATACCACTCTGACTCCCACTTGGCATCTCAATCTACACTGACATTCTCAAATTAACAGACAGAGGTCTTCACTTTACAAATTACTGGTATACATTTGGCATTAGCACTATTTCATCTAAATGTCATGGAAATGCTGAGAAAGAAGTTTCAGGCTCAAAAGTTCTTTGAAACTTTAGCAAGCTCTGAGAAAAAGAGAGTTTCCAAGATACCTTAAGCATTTTAAATTGAATCTTAAATTGCCTATATATTTTCAATCTGAATTACTAAACTTTGAAGGAATCAGTCACAACCCATCTAAAGTCAACTTACTTAATTTAACAAGTGCATTTCTTTTTTCACCATGCTCAGTATAACCAAAATTAACTTCCCAACTCTTTAAGCCTTCTTTTTTATCACAAGATTTATTTCCACAGCAAAATTGGCCTGTAAATAAAGGAAGGAATATTAGCTATGGTGGTTGGTGACAGTATTTATCTACAATCAGGTATTATCTCTGAAATTTATTCAACATACATTACATACATGACATAAATTCTTAGTTTATAAAGTCTACGTCAAAAAACTAAGCACAATAATTATGGTATGTTCAAAAGTCAAATCAAGTTGCTGAATGCACTGTTTTAAAAAAAAAATCAGTTCTGGAATTCTTACTTGATAAATAGTTGACTCTCAAGTTAACTGTTTATATTTAAAAACAGATTTTTAGTGACTCCGAGTGAAGGAATCTTACACTTTGGAAAACGGAAGCACTAAAAAAGTGTACTCACTAATACCTTAAAAGAAAAAATGTATCTTCCAAAGTACATGCACTGTACCTGGGTCAACCTTTTTCAATATTATTGACATTGATACTTTAAGGTATTAACATATGGTATTTATTTTAAGCACCAGCATAAAACGACATTTAAAGCACATTTTAAAGTGTTATAGCATTTTGAGATTAAATAGAATAAGTAATCCAACTCGATGTTCTAAATTTTAGAATCACGTGACACTAAAATCAACATTACATACTCACTGTATATTAAAAGCTCTGTAAAAAAGGACTAATATTGATGATCCAAGAGGGAAAAAAAAAAACTACTCAATAATTAACTATTGACTTTAACAGAAAAAGAAAGATCAAACTTATTTGTACAACCTGAAAAGAAAGCACTTATATCTAAATTAATTGTACCAATAGGAACAAATCTGAACTTTTCATAAAAAAAGAGATTAACAAAATGAATTTGGAAAATGACCAGTCCAAAGGCTGATAACTTTTCTAAACTGGCATTGTATTACTCATTCCAAATGAATAGTTCATTAAATCTGTATATGTTGAGCAATTTGTTTATCATTAAAACACAAGATTATAACTTCAGGAATCACAGCAAATGGCTTTCTTTCCCCTTCTCAATTAAAACTTTTTTCAATTATATGAATTTAGAGAATGTCCATCAATTTTTTTTAAAAGGCAGCATTACTTATCATCACTTAAAAATTCCACTCAATAAAACTACAAAATTTTAAAACTGTGATAGATATTTCAATTAGGTAAAAGCACAAACTAAAATGTAATGCTAAGAAAAGTTTAAAAAATAGCTTTAAAATTATTCTTTTTCCTTCTCCTCTAGAGTACCTTTCAGGCTGATTATAATTTATGGAAAATGTATATAAACCACACTGATGGCATAAATGTGTATCATTTAAAAATGAAACCTTTATTTTCAGTTTAAGAGGTTTTTAAGTTACTTTAGCTTAAAATATTTTCTTAATGATTGTTCCTATATAGTTTTCAGAAGCATTAACACTTAAAATGCAATGCTCAATAAATACTTAATTTTATAACATGAGACAGTATAGAGATATTACATTTTCAGAAAAATTTCATGAATAGATTACAATGCATAGAAAATGCTACTGATTGTCTACAAAATGCTTGGTCTTTTGTTCTAAGACTAAATATTTAGACTCAAATTCAGTGACTCCTCAAAGTAAACTAGCCTGTCTAAAAATTCTGTAAGGGGCAAAGTAATATTTAATTTCTACTTGCAAAATGTAGATTTGACTAGAATACAGTAATACCAACTCATTACTCCAAAAATTAATTAGGGGAAAAACTCAAGTCTTCATCTATTGACAGTTTCCTTGCTAGGAAGCTTTTAACTTTTAAACATTTTCTACTTATCTGCAACTTAATATCCTAAAAGCAAAAATTCTAAAGGTAAAAACCACTAAAGGATCATATTTTGACCTTTGTCAGCAATATATCTTTAATACACCTTCTCTACTTTTACTTTGTATTTTGTAGACAATCACAGTAAGAATAATCTTACCCAATGACTTCAATTCTATAAAATAACTGTATCCTATTAAAAACTGAAATGAAAAAGAAATTACCTTTTCCTGAAATTACTTCTTTTTCTACTCGCCACCTAAATCCAAACTGATGAGGAAAAAAAAATACATGTATGCTAGAGTAAACTTAAACATTATTTAAACCATATTTAAATCTTAACATGGAGCCAACAACTGACAATATGATACTTATCTAAAAAGTAAACCTAATTCCCATCACAATAGTTTTTTCTTTCCTTGTAGGATTCCCGGTACTTAAAAATTTATCTGAATAATTACCAACCTGTTAAGAAACAATCTTCTTTACTTTTAAACTTTCTATTTAAAGTTATAGGTGCCAGGCACAAGGTATGCAAATGAATAAAAAATAGATACTGTTCTATAACACTGATAGGAAAAAAAGAAGTACAGTACAATAATGAAACAGAATACTGGAATACAAGAGAGTACAGTCTTTGGAGTCAGATTGTTTGGGTTCATGTCTTAGTTCTACCACTTGGGATTCCCTTGTGGCTCAGAGGGTAAAGAGTCTGCCCACAATGCAGAAGACCTGATTTCGATCCCTGGGTCAGGAAGATCCCAAGGAGAAGAAAATGGCAGCCTACTCTAGTATTCTTGCCTGGAAAATCCTATGGATGGAGAAGCCTGGAGGGCTACAGTCCATAGCATCACAAAAAGTTGGACATGACTGAGTGACTTCATTTTCTTTTCTTTATTTCTATCACTTGTACTCGATGTGGCTGTTTGGAGCAGCCTCAAGGGCCTGGAGTGTGACTCAGGCCAAAATTGGGAGTGTGCACATAAAAGAGCATGGTTCTGCCATGAGTACACGCAGGGACTTCCCTGGTGGTCCAGAGGTTAAGAATTCACCTTCCAGTAGAGGGGACATGGGCTTGATCCCTGGTCTGGGAAGATTCCACATGCCACAGGGCAACTTAGGCCTGTGCATCACAACTGCTGAGCCTGTGTACCAAAGCCCACGAGCTGCAACTGCTGAGCTCATGCCCAACTCCTGAAACCCATGTACCCTAGAGCCCTTGCTGTGCAACAAGACAGGTCACTGCAATTAAGAAACCCATGCAGTCCAACCAGAAAAGCCACTGAAATGAGAAGCCTGGGCACCACAACTAGAGAAAGCCTATGTACAGCAACAAAAGACCCATCAGAATCAAGATTAAAATGAATAAATTAAAAAACGCCTGCAGTGTAATTTAAAAAAATGATTACGTGGAGACTAAACAACATGCTACTAAAAACCAATGGATCAACAATGAAATTAAAGAGGAAATTTAAAAAAATCGAGATTGAAAACAATGAAGATATAACCATACAAAATCTATGGGATGCAACAAAAGCAGTTCTTAGAGGGAAGTTCACAGTGATACAGACTTTCCTCAAAAAAACAAGGAAAATGTCAATTTTTAAAAAAAATTTTCTTCCTAAAGTCATACGGAAAATTCTGAAAGAGATGGGAATACCAGAACATCTGATCTGCCTCTTGAGAAACCCATATGCAGGTCAGGAAGCAACAGTTAGAACTGGACATGGAACAACACACTGGTTCCAAATAGGAAAAGGAGTACGTCAAGGCTGTATATTGTTACCCTGCTTATTTAACTTCTATGCAGAGTACATCATGAGAAACGCTGGACTGGAAGAAACACAAGCTGGAATCGAGATTGCCAGGAGAAATATCAATAACCTCAGATATGCAGATGACACCACCCTTATGGCAGAAAGTGAAGAGGAACTAAAAAGCCTCTTGATGAAAGTGAAAGAGGAGAGTGAAAAAGTTGGCTTAAAGCTCAACATTCAGAAAACTAAGATCATGGCATCCAGTCCCATCACTTCATGGCAAATAGATGGGGAAACAGTGGAAACAGTGTCAGACTTTATTTTGGGGGGCTCCAAAATCACTGCAGATGGTGACTGCAGCCATGAAATTAAAAGACGCTTACTCTTTGGAAGGAAAGTTATGACCAACCTAGATAGCATATTCAAAAGCAGAGACATTACTTGGCAACAAAGGTCCGTCTAGTCAAGGCTATGGTTTTTCCTGTGGTCATGTATGGATGTGAGAGTTGGACTGTGAAGAAAGCTGAGCGCTAAAGAATTGATGCTTTTGAACTGTGGTGTTGGAGAAGACTCTTGAGAATGCCTTGGACTGCAGGGAGATCCAACCAGTCCATTCTAAAGGAGATCAGTCCTGGGTGTTCATTGGAAGGACTGATGCTAAAGCTGAAACTCCAGTACTTTGGCCACCTCATGCCAAGAGTTGACTCACTGGAAAAGACTCTGATGCTGGGAGGGATTGGGGGCAGGAGGAGAAGGGGACGACAGAGGATAAGATGGCTGGATGGCAGCACCGACTCGATGGACATGAGTTTGAGTGAACTCCGGGAGTTGGTGATGGACAGGGAGGCCTGGCGTACTGCGATTCATGGGGTGGCAAAGAGTCGGACACGACTGAGCGACTGAACTGAACTGAAAGTTAGCAGAAGGAAGGAAATAATAAACATCAGAGAAGAAATAAAATAGAGATTAAAAAACAGCAGAAAAATCAGGAAAACCAAGAGCTGGTTTTTGAAAGGATAAACAATATCGACAAACCTCTGGGCAGGCTCACCAAGAAGAAAACAGAGGACCCAAATAAATAAAATAAGAAATGAAAAAGGAGAAATAATAACCGATACCATAGAAATAAAGAAAAATCAAGTAAGCTATAATGAACAACTACATACAAACAAAATGGACTACCTGGAAGAAACGGACAAGTTTCTAGAAATAGACTGCAAAAACTGAATCAAGAAGAAACAGGCCAATCACTACAAGTGAAATATAATCTGTAATTTGAAAAACTCTTTGCAAACAAAAGTCCAGGACTGGATGGCTTCTTTGGGGAATTTCACCAAACATACAGAGAAGAACTTACACCAATCCTTCTCAAACTCTTCCAAAAGACTGAAGAGGCGGGAATGCTCCCAAAGCCACCCTATGAAGCCACTATCACCCTGACACTAAAACCAGACAAAGACATTAACAAAAAGGAAAATTATAGGACAGTATCTTTGATGAACATATATATATACATAGATGCAAAATTCCTCAACCAAGTATGAGCAAACTGAATCCAACTACACATAAAAAGGATCACACACCATAATCAAGTTGGATTCATTTCAGGGTCACAAGGACAGTTCAACATATGTGAATCGATCAAGCTGATACATCAACAAAAAAAGACAAAACCACAAGATCATCTCAACAGATGCAAAAAAAGTATCTGATACAGTTTAACATCAATTCATGACAAAAACTCACCAAAGTGGGTATAGTGGGAAGATAGATCAACATAATAAAAGTCATTTGTGACAAACCCACAGCCAATATTATATTAAATGGTGAAAAGCTGAAAGTTTTCTTGCTAAAGCTGGAACAAGACAAGGATGTACACACTCATCAATTCTACTCAACATAGAACTGGAACTCCTAGTCACAGCAATCAGACAAGGAAAAGAAATAAAACATATCCAAATAGGAAGGGAAGAGGTAAAATTGTCATTCTATGCAGATAACATGATACTCTATACAGAAAACCCTAGACTATACAAAAACTATTAAAACTGATAAATGAATTCAACAAGGCAGCAGGATACAAAATTAACATAAATCTGCTGTATTTCTTCATGCTAACAATGAAATAACAGAAACAGAAAGTAAAAAACAATTTCACTTAAAATCACATCCAAAAACAAACTATGAATAAACAATCAAGAAAGTGAACAGATTTATATGCTGAGAACTATAGATTAACAAAAAAATAGAAGAAGATTCAATAAAAATGGAAAAATATCCCCCACTTTTGGATTGGAAGAATTAATACAGATAAAATGGCCATACTACCCAAAGCAACATACAGATTAATGCAATGCCTATCAAATTACCCACAACATTTTTCACAGAACTACAACAAATAATCCTAAAACTTATATGGAATCACAAAAGACTTAGAATTGCCAAACTAATCCTGAGAAAACAAACCCACACACCTATGGTCAATTAATCTTTGACAAAGGAGGCAAGAATATACAATGGAGCAAAAAGTTTAGCAAAATATACAATGTTTAGCAAAAAGTATTGGGAAAACTGGATAGCTGCATGTAAATCAATGAGGGTAGAACAGTCCTTCATACCACACACAAAAAACATTCAAAATGGCTTAAAGACTTAAATACAGATGATATACCAAAAAAATTCCTAGAAGAGAACACAGGCAAAACATTCTTTGAAATAAATTGTAACAAACTTTTCTTAGGTTAGTTTCACAAGGAAAAAGAAAAACAAAAATAAACAAACAAGATCTATTTAAACTTAAAAATTTTACAAAGCAAAGGAATCCATAAACAAAATGAAAAGACAATCTACAGAATTGGAGAAAATATTTGCAATGATAAGACCAACAAGAGCTTAATTTCGAAAACATACAAACAGCTCATATAGCTCAGTAACAAAAACTAAAAAATCCAATCAAAAAATGGGCAGAAGACCTAAATAGACACTTCTCCAAAGACAATATACAGATGGCCAGTAGGCACATGAAAAGATGCTCAACATCACTAATTATTTGGAGAAGGCAATGGCACCCCACTCCAGTACTCTTGCCTGGAAAATCCCATGGACAGAGGGGCCTGGTAGGCTGCAGACCATGGGGTCGCTAAGAGTCGGACACGACTGAGCGACTTCACTTTCACTTTTCACTTTCATGCACTGGAGAAGGAAATGGCAACCCGATGCTCAACATCACTAATTATTAGAGAAATGCAAATCAAAACTACGATTAGGTATCACTTCACATCAGTCAGGAAGGCTATCATCAAAAAATGTACAAATTATAAATGGTGGAGAGGCTGTGGAGAAAGGGGAACTCTTCTTCACTGTTGGTGGGAATGCCAACTGGTGCAGTCGCTGTGGAAAAACTACAGAAGTTCCTTAAAAATCTAAAAATTGAGCACGATCCAGCAATCTCACTCTTGGGCATTATCCAGAAAAAACAAAAACTCTAATTCAAAAAGATACATGCACCCCAATGTTCATAACAGCACTATTTACAACAGTTAAGACACAGAAGCAACCTAAGTGTCAACAGTTGAATGGATAAAAAAGATGTGGTGTGTACACATACACACACACACACACACAGAATGGAACACTAGTTAGCCATTAAAAGAATGAAGTAATGTCATTTGCAGCAACAGAGATGGATATTATCCAACTATTAACCTAGATATTATCATACTAAATAAAATAGACAAATGTATCATTTAGATGTGAAATCTAAAAAACAGTACACATGAATTTATTTACAATACAGAAACGGACTCATACAGAAGAACAAATTTATGGTTACCAAAGGGGAATGTGGGGAAGGAATAGATTAGTATAAAATTATAGATACACACCATCATATGTAAAATAGATAAACAACAAAGACTTACTGTATAGCACAGGGAACTATATTAAATATAATAACCAATCACACAAAAGAATTGAGATAAAATATATACATATAACCAAGTCAATTTGCTATATATCAGAAATACAATATTGTAGATCAACTGTACTTCAATTAAAAAAAATTAATATTAACTAAAATAGAATATAAAGCAGGAAGGGCAATTTGTCATTACTGACAATGATGAAAGCTAGTTTTACTAGAATAGACAAAGGCATTAATATAGAAGAATATGTGCTTCTGCTGCTTTATAAATGGTGATCAGTTTGAAAAATAAAGCCTACCAATTTCAAGCATCATTTGTGAAACAAGACAATACTGTGCACTGTCAAATCATTCCTTATAATCAGTAAGGGCTCTGGATTAGAGTCAGGATAAAACAAGATCCAGTAGCCACTTGTGTTTAATTTTAGACTTTTCATGTTCCAGCTCACACAGCGGCACCCTTGACTTAGAGGCCCTTTGTAAATTCCACAGGTATAGAGGTTAAATGGTCCAACTGGTATTTCATAAATGCAGAACCACCTAGACTTGAATTAGCATCTTAAAATAATAATATGGGGCATACACTATATTAAAAAGTAATACTGTATATGAATAAAAACCTACAAATACATGGAAGGCATACCTTATTTTCTTTGTATCTGCTGAGATCTGCTATGCAGTATTCCTTGAATAATTTATCATAGTATTTCTTCGCAAGTCTCTTCTCCCTAGACTCATTAAAAAATTATAAATCTTTTTTTTTTAATATAAATCTTATATAGTTAGAAATTCAACCCCTATTCACTACTTGGAAGCAATGTCAAAAAAGGCATATGATATAAATACTAATGTCTTAAAAGAGGTCTATTATTTACACGTGCATAGAATATCTGAATATTAACTATTAGTAGTGGGCACTAGGGAGGGAAACTGGAAGGCTGATAGTCAAAGATGAGAAGGAAACTTAATCTTTACTTTTTATCCTCTGTAATGTTTGAATTTTTAAAACAATTTTTGGGTTTTACAGTTTCCCAAAATATTTTTAAAATTTTAAAAGAAGCATATTACAACAAATAATATTGTAAACGTGTTATAAATTATTTTTTAAAGACAAAGTCAAGCAATGAGAAGTTAAAATTGTTAACAATTACCCAAAGAATCAAACCAAATTCAATAATTGGAGGCATGGTTTTATGTCCTTGATTCAGAACTGTTCCATTCAGGGGCCAAATGTTTTGCAGGTGGACAAAGTAAGAAAACACTCAGGGAACAGGAGAGACAGGACTATAGCATTTGATCTATTATGTCTCACATGGCTACAATTACCAATTCATGTCCATTTCATCCTCCTCATTCCATAGGAATCTATGATTTTCTCGTATAACATCCATGTCTGTCTTATCATTTTCCCTGAAAAACCAATTTCAATGTGAACACAAAATTAGTCAAATTTAAGTTAAACAGTTGTGTAAGGTTGTGAGCACCTGAGTAAAAATAAGATACATAAAGATAGTTTTATATGAAGCATATATATGTATACATTTATTAAAAATATTTCAGTATTTTAAAAAGGCAGTTATAAAAACTGTGCTGCTACACAAACAACTTGAATGCATAAGGGATCCACCCATTTCAAGTGCTGGTCCAATTATACAAAGGGTGGTAAATTACCAAAGCTAGAATGAGAAATCTGGATAAACACTAAATGGACAAGGAAAATGAATGAAAATTTAAGTTTCAAAATCTGAAATCAGTCAGCAACACCATCCTATTGAGATCTAATTTTTAAAATATATGAAGAACTTTTCCACACCTCATATTACTACAGCTTCTTAGGAAGACTGAGTAAAGAAGGAAGAGATCTAAAGATGATTTTTTAAGATGACAGCAGTTTAGGGGTAGAAAAAGGGATTGTTGGAGAACATAGCCTAAATTGAGAGAAAAGTTTGGGATAGATGAGCTGGTATGGAGTTTTTTAGGGCTTTACCAATTCAGAAAATCGTTAAACCAAGAGAGTAAAATCCACACAAAACTAAGAGGCTCTGAAAGAAGAGCCTCAGATATAAGAAGAAATTTCATGTGTAGGAAATATTAGAGTGAGGTCTCTTGTTTGCCTTACCTTTTAAAAAGCAATCCAAACCTGAAGTTTAAAAAGTTCATTATTTCAAAAATTCTTGTGGAAAACAAAAACCACTGAAAATCAGGCACATGAGTATCCCTCACATATACTGTTATTGCCCGATCAGATCTGGCTCAGCAGGCCAGATCTGGCCCAAGGCCTGTTGCCAGAGAAATTAGTTCTCAATGAGCTGGCTGGCTAGAAGCTACGTATGGCCTCTCCAGTGATGATATAACAACAAAACCAAAATGGAAAGCAGGAGAAAATGAGAAGACACAGTAGCTGTGAGTCTTCATACCCATCTCCCATTGTAAAATACACTTCATGACACTTACCCCAATCGTCTGAAGTCTTCTTTTTTGCCACCATAATATAAAATATAGTCATTTACAAACTTTGTATGCCTTTGATACTGAAATGCAAAAAATTAAGGATTTTATTTGCTCAAGAGTAGTCCTGTGTCAATGACATATTAGTGAGTAGGGGGAAAAAGCATGAGTCCGCTTAGTTTTTTTAAAATATGCGAATACTATACATGGTTATGGGCTTCCCTGGTGGCTCAGAGGTTAAAGCGTCTGCCTGCAATGCGGGAGACCAGGGTTCGATCCCTGGGTTGGGAAGATCCACTGGAGAAGGAAGTGGCAACCCACTCCTTCTTGCCTGGAGAATCCCATGGAGGGAGGAGCCTGGTAGGCTAGATGGTTATAAATAAAATAGATGGTTATAAATAAAAAATCTAAAAGGGTAAATTTTAAACTGCTAAGAGTGAACACTAGAGTAGAGGGACTTTCACTTTCTATCAAATACTCTTTATATTGCTTTGAATGTTTTCAGGCAATAACTATGCGGAGAAGGACAGTTTCCTATTCTATTGGGAACTGCATACAGCCTCACACCACCATTCATTTTAATCATCATGATATGAAAAATAAATTATAGTTTCTAAAGTTAAAGGCAAGGAGAATTTAACTTCCATTATTATAAAATATAATTCAGCTATTTTGGTAACAATAAAGATTCCAAAATAGAAGATATAACTTTTATAATATTAAGTCCTGAGGCTTTCAAAAAGAATATAAGAAATTAGATGTTATTTTTTCTGTTCTCTTTTAATATTCAATAAGCTGCAGTCATATTTATTTTCAAGGCAATATAACAAGATATATGAGCATTTTACTTCTTGTTTTAAAAAGCTCAATGGTATTCTCTCTAGAGCTGAACACACACAACAGAACTGACATTATACTGTCTGTGACCATATCCTCTTATGTTTACTTCCCTAGCAGCTCAGCAGTAAAGAATCTGCCTGTATTGCAGGAGACGTGGGTTCCATCCCTGGATCAGGAAGATCCTCTGGAGGAGGAAATGGCAACTCATTCCAGTATTCTTGTCCAGGAAGTTCCACGGACAGAGGGTCCTGGCAGGCTACAGTCCATGGGGTCACAAAAGAATAGGGTGAGTGAGTGACTGAGTGACTAACATTTTCACTTTCACACCCTATTATACTAAAGATAAACAGTGATTTAATTGATCACAGTGTGTACTAATAGAGTAGCGAATCAAAACATAATTCCAAAATGGGAAACAAAGCAATTAACACCTCAGAAAAGAAAATAAGAAAAACTAGATACCCAGAGATCTGGGTTCTAATTCTCAGTTTATCACTAACTGGTCATGTGACACTGGCGAGTCACTAAATCATTCAGGACTCAGGTCAGCAAACTTTTTCTGTAACTAGTAAAATATGCAGGCCATATGGTCTCTGTCAAACTACTCAGCTCTGCCATTTTAGCATGAAAGTAAGCACAGATAACATCTAAATGAATGAACATAGCTGTGTTCCAAAAAACTTTTATTTACAAGAACAAGTGGTAGGTGGGACTTTGCTTCCAGGAAGATGGAGCAAAGATGTACAGTTAACCCTTAAATAGGACCTTAAACAGAGGTACCTACCTCTGCTAGGTCCAAAATCTGCATATAACATACAGCTAGCCTTCTGCATTTGCAGATTTAACTAAGTGCAGATCGTTAGTATCACAGTAAAATAAATACCCTTACTTACACAAGTAAAATAGTAAAACAAAAATCCTTATATAAGGGGACCCACACAGTTTAAACCCTCTGTTGTTCAAGGGTCAATTGCACTTCTTCCTGTTCCTCTCACTAAGAACTAAATACCTTGGAAATTATATATAAAACAAACATAAGAAGACTCTGAAAAGTAAAGAGAAGGCAGACCAGCTAAGAACCTCAGGATTCATGGTATGACATGGTAGTGAGTTCCCCAGGTTTTCTTTTGTCTTAGTAAATCCTAGACTTGGAGGCAAAGAAGCTGGCAACATGGAGATACCAAAAAAAAAAAAAAAAAATTCAACAAAAGGCTGCTCCCTCTAACAAAATAACCAGGAGAGAGACAGCCTAACAAGATAATTTGTAGGCAATAACTACTCTACTCTAGCCAAACATTTCAGAAAATGTATGACCCCAACCTCCACCTACTCCAGAAAAGGGTATCTGGACTTTCACCCCATCAGACAGTAACTAGATGCCCCAACACCTCCAACTGAATGGTGTGTAATAGAAGGCACAGATGTTGAAAGGTAAAGGAACAAGGGGCAGATGACATCCATGGGAAAGCTAACTTACTGGGTTAGGAGATAAGTGGAATAAATAAATTGGTGACAAGAACTTCTATAAATGATCAGGAAAAATCAAGTGAAACTGGTATCTACAGAATAGCAAGTATATCTAATTGCCACCGTCTCCTTCTCTGTGTCCTGACAATAGTTATAAATATCCCAAAATATTTTTATTCTCCAATACTTCCAAAGGTAATATGGATGTCTAGTGGTAGCAGCTAGTGTAATTAAGCCCACAGTCTTACCAAAAAGTTAGGCTAAGACATAGCTATAAGAGGGAAACAAGGTATAGCTTAAAGACAGCCCTAAGTTATGCCTGAAACTTGAAGCCACAACAGGCCTGAGATAGTTCACAAACAGATCTATTATTAAATATCAGTTTTAGAAGAACTTAAAGAGCTAAGAACCAGGTAAGAAAAGAATAAGAGTTAAGATGAGACTAAAGACAATAGTATAAAAATGAGAAACGTCGATAGCTTGGCAAAAACAGGTTGGAAAAATATATGCAAATTCAAGGACTTTGTAAACCTATTTATAGGAAATTAGTAATACATTTTATTATTTTTTGTTTCTAAATCTTTCTTACATATTAGTAAAAAGAGAACTGTATTCAAAAGTATAAAAGGCAAAATTCCACATCAATAAACACTTATAAAATTTACATCTAACTTCACAAGATTTTATGAAGTAAGTAGAGTATAATTCTGAAAGAGATGGGAAGACCAGACCACCTGACCTGCCTCTTGAGAAACCTGTATGCAGGACAGGAAGCAACAGTTAGAACTGGACATGGAACAACAGACTGGTTCCAAATAGGAAAAGGAGTATGTCAAGGCTGTATATTGTCACCCTGCTTATTTAACTTCTATGCAGAGTACATCACGAGAAATGCTGGGCTGGAGGAAGCACAAGCTGGAATCAAGATTGCCAGGAGAAATATCAATAACCTCAGATATGCAGGTGATACCACCCTTATGGCAGAAAGTGAAGAACTAAAGAGCCTCTTGATGAAAGTGAAAGTGGAGAGTGAAGAAGTTGGCTTAAAGCTCAACATTCAGAAAACGAAGATCATGGCATCTGGTCCCATCACTTCATGGCAAATAGATGGGGAAACAGTGGAAACAGTGTCAGACTTTATCTTTTTGGGCTCCAAAATCACTGCAGATGGTGACTGCAGCCATGAAATTAAAAGATGCTTACTCCTTGGAAGAAAAGTTATGACCAACCTAGATAGCATATTCAAAAGCAGAGACATTATTTGGCAACAAAGGTCCGTCTAGTCAAGGCTATGGTTTTTCCTGTGGTCATGTATGGATGCGAGAGTTGGACTGTGAAGAAAGCTGAGCACCAAAGAATTGATGCTTTACAACTGTGGTGTTGGAAAAGACTCTTGAGAGTCCCTTGGACTGCAAGGAGATCCAACCAGTCCATTCTAAAGGAGATCAGCTCTGGGTGTTCTTTGGAAGGAATGATGCTAAAGCTGAAACTCCAGTACTTTGGCCACCTCACGTGAAGAGTTGACTGACTGGAAAAGACTCTGATGCTGGGAGGGATTGGGGGCAGGAGGAGAAGGGGGACAACGGAGGATGAGATGGCTGGATGGCATCACCAACTTGATGGACATGAATTTGAGTGGACTCTGGGAGATGGTGATGGACAGGGAGGCCTGGTGTGCTGCGATTCATGGGGTCGCAAAGAGTCGGACCCGACTGAGCGACTGAACTGAACTGAAAGTATTAGTTGCTTAGTCGTGTCTAACTCTTTGCAACCCTGTGGGCTGTAGCCCACGAGGCTTCTCTATCCAAGAGATTCTCCAGGCAAGAATATTGGAGTGTGTAGCCATTTCCTTGTCCAGAGGATCTTCCTGACCCAGAGATCGAACCCAGGTCTCTCCTACATTGCAGGCAGATTCTTTACCATCTGAGCCACCTGGAAAGCAGCAGACTTTAAAAACTGTATTCGTCATAAAACCCAGGAATATAAAAAGGATACAGCATCCATAGCTATGAGATGAAACCTTCTATTTTTTGCTTCTTCCCTGTTAGGAAAAATTTTAAACAAATTCAAATGTCTGTATTTAATCAATATAATCAAACAACCAACATCTTAAACAAAGAAAAAAAAAGTAATTTAATTTGAAGTATCGTACCTATCCAGCAATTCTGCTGCAACTTGTTTATGAACCACCTTTCCATGTTTTTCTTTCTGAAATGGCTTTTTGAGTAGTAAATCATCTTCAACTGTCCTGGTTTGTTAAGAAAAATTATTAGAAGAGTTCATTCTTTGCAAAGGGTGTTTCCTGTTTCTTTATTATTTTCTTAATTGGAACATGTTTTAAAGAATTCAACTCTTATTAAAGATTCATTGATCTTTAATGAGACATTTTATGTCTTCAACACTTTAATTAATATCTTAACTTAAATATTTAATACCTCTAAAATGGAGAAGACCAGACTAACAAATGCATGTGCTCTGCTGCCATACCATCTAGGGTCCTTGGTTCAAATTTTGGCTCTGTCATTTACTATCTTAAATTACTTAAATCTTTGTGTGCCACAATTTCCTTGTTTGCAAAGTAGAGATAATAAAGCTTTCAATAATTGATAACATGAAAAAAGAAGGGCTGATTACAGATGATATACATTATAGGTGTTCAGCTCTAGTTAGATAAACAGGTATACTCCTAGAGTATACAAGACTATCCAATTAATTTGCTCAAATTCTATTCTAACAAAACAATATTTCTCAATGAAAAATTTTGAAAATGCAAAGCATTTTCATTACATAAAAATATAATTTATTACATAATTATTTCTATTCTTTTGGTTATCCACAAAGACTGAGTACCCAACAAGAGTGTCCAGTCCCAATTAGTCGCTTACTATATTGCTTGAGTGTGAAATAATAAACCAATTTTGTTAAGTTTCGTTAACACGAATCAGTCAACCACTCCTAAGTTAACAGATAAAATTATTATCCATTAAGCACTGAAAGCTGAACACAATACCCCTAAACACAGCTACTCCACCAAGACATAGCCTCCTTTTAAGGCTCAGGCTTTATCTGCTACCAGTTTTTATCCCTTTCATTCAATAAAAACTTCCATGGAGTCCTGCTTCTGGCCACTTAGTCTGCTCATTCACCGAATCTTAAGAATCGCACTGCATCACAATCTCATCCTCCACACTAACCTCATTTTGAAGTCAAGTACTGAAAAAGGGACCACCAACCAACCCAGTGCCTTCTTAGCTATGACAGTCACAAGTAGAGTCCTTGACAGTCGAATGAAAAGTACACGCAATAGAGAAATTTAAAAGCTTCAAATGATTTCCTTTGTTTCCCTTTCCACA
Source organism: Bos grunniens (assembly GCF_055505025.1). Classification (NCBI taxonomy): domain Eukaryota; kingdom Metazoa; phylum Chordata; class Mammalia; order Artiodactyla; family Bovidae; genus Bos; species Bos grunniens. Next base: position 15,357,634 of record NC_141190.1, read on the forward strand.
AATCCCTTCACAACATAAATATTACTTTATCTTTCACACAACTGTTCTCAAATTCTACAGTCAATTCATTATAGTTTAATGAATAAAAATTCACTCAGTAGAGAGCATTGTTGTCTTCACATGTAAACACAATCCAAAAACTTTGAATAGTATTTATTTATATCTCATCTCAATCTAGAAAGGACTGGCAATAGAGATCAATAAAAAATTACTTACCTTTTCTTCCTTTTGCTAGATTCTCCACAGTGTTCATCATCACTAAAATCAGAGTCATATCCTCCGTGACCATGCATCTATAAAGAAGTACAGTCAGTTTACTTAGAACCTAAGTTATACATAGTTTTGGAAACAGAAAAGTTCAAATACAAGTTATCCTTAAAAGCCACAATAGTTATAAAGGACTGTGGTAGGTATACCAGGGGCTATCTAGCCATCTAAAACTCTCATTCACTTTGAAATAACAGACTTACCCTTTAGAAAATGAATCAATATTTTCCACCTTAATACCAACAAGGGAAACTACTCTTTTACCTTGCCCTTTAAAACCAGGTCTAGAAGCTGCCAAGTCAGGACATACAAGGTTCAGCAATGTGTTACTTCTATTTGATTCAGAGTAACAGTTGCTGTGTATTTATCATCAACTTTGTTCCAGACATTATATTAGTTTCTTTACAAACACCGCTTCTAATTCTGCAAGTTAGGAACTATAACCTCCATTTTATAGATGAGGAAATCAAGGACAAAGTTAAGCAAATCAATTATACGGAGGAAATACATGGCATGGCTAAGGCGATCTACTCGATTCTTAAGCCTATGATCTCAACTGTTACAAACTGCCTGTCTGGAATATGCTAACATTTTGATTACTGCTGCTGCTGCTAAGTAGCTTCAGTCGTGTCTGACTCTGTGCAACCCCATAGACGGCAGCCCACCAGGCTTCTCGTTCCCGGGATTCTCCAGGCAAGAACACTGGAGTGGGTTGCCATTTCCTTCTCCAATGCATGAAAGTGAAAAGTGAAAGTGAAGTCGCTCAGTCGTGTCCAACTCTAGCGACCCCATGGACTGCAGCCTACCAGGCTCCTCCGTCCATGGGATTTCCTAGGCAAAAGTACTGGAATGGGATGCCATATTAGACTTACTGGATTTGTGAATAGCACATAAACAATTGATAAAAAAATTCCCCAACTACTTTCATGAGTTCCTTTTTCTTTTAAACCTAGTTTCTTCCAGGTAAACCACCTTGTCCTTTGCTCTAGACAATTTTCTTTTGTTTCTATTCATTTTTAAATAAAAATTCTTAGGAATACTAAAAGATCTCAATTGTCACTCAGATATGTTAGAAGCAGCTCCTGGTTTCAGCATTACATTGAATTTGGAATGTAAATTAACAGAGGAGGAAAGGATTATTTGACTATTTGTCATAAATACCAATTCATACAAATATGAGGAACCAGTCCAGATCAAATGATATGTCAAATTTTAAAAATTCTAGTATTCACTACAGCAAGTACAGTAGAAAAAGGAAAGAACTTCCTAATCTTCATCGCACTAGATCCAAGACAAAAAATATGTTTCTAGTCATGGCTTCCTTGTATAAATTACTTCGTCTCTTTGGGCTTCATCTGCTAAATAAGGTGGCTGCATCAAACAATCTTTAAATCCTTTGAGTGTGATCTTTATTATTCCATTTCCAAACTTAAGTGTATGGGTGTATATTTCTCTTCCCTGTCCCACAGAACTCTAGAGGAAGACCCTAGCCAAGGTTGAGATGGTTTAGGACAGCTTCCACTTTACTCTTGCTTACATATAAGACACATCTGGATCTCACACACCTTTTATCATGTAAACTACTTGCTTCAGCTGTTCTATCACAAAGATTCAAACCTTACCAGCCTCTCACTCCTTACGGCCTCACTTTCTTCACACCCTGATAGGGGAGAAATATTGTCCGGAGTTTAGAGGTAAGTTCTAGGGTCAGCCTGCCAGAACGCAAATCCTGTCTCTGCACTTTTCATAGCTTTCTTTGAGCATGCTCCTTAACCTCTGGGAGCCTGTTTCCTCCTATATAAAGTGAGGCTAGTAAAAGTACCAGTCTCACAGGGGTTAGTCAATAAATGAGCTACCATATATAACGAGTTTTAGAACAGTGTCAGGTACAGTAAAACCCTATTAATGTTAATTACTCTTGCCGTCATCACCTTGTTCCCACACCCTCCTACCCTTGCACCCCGTCTCGTCTTTTATTTTCATCCATCGCACACTCATCTGAATTCATTGACTGCATTAAAAAGCTCACTCACTTTAGGCTACGAATCAACTGACAAGAACCGAGAGAAATTCGAGAAGGGAGACGCGGGGTGTTTCCAAAATCTGCCATTAAAGAAAAGAAAACAACAATCAACTAGTAGCATAGGAGGAACAAGTTTCGAGGTCCTTCTCCCCGACCCCAAATACACTCAAGGCCCGCCTCACACACCCCTTCCCCTCCTCCCTGCTCTGCCAAGTGCGCTCGCTGAGTCGTCGTTCCCTCTTTTGCCCACGTCTGCAGCGACAACCGACGGCCTGAGCGAGCCGCTGCAGCACCAGCCCCGTCGCCCCTGCTTGAAGCCTCTCCACAATAGCCACCACAGTTAGCGCCACCACCACCACCGCTCCCCGCCTCTCCCTACGGGTCCCGACTGGTCACTGCTTCCGGCTCGGCTAGGCTGCGTGTTTCACTTAAATGACACCGTACCCGGCGCGCAGACCTTGTGCTACAGCTAGAACAGCCCCGGGAAACAAAGGGACTGGAAGAACAGGGCCGGGAGGGAAGGCAGAGGCTTCCGGCTTCCCCGAAGTGGCAGAAATCGTTTTTTTTTTTTTTTCTCCTGGGCTTTCTTTCATTTTCCTCTCGGGAGCCCAGCATCTAATATCGCGTGGCACTGCTCACACTAAGCCCACGCCCCTCGTTTGAAAATTTGTTTCCTTGTAGGAAAAAAAACTCTTCCTGAATATCACTTGCCGTCCTCTTTCTAGTAACCTTAGTAACGCCTCCTCTCAGCACCCTCGCTGAGCGTCTCAGTCTCCGATCTGCCTTCTCCGCCACCCCCCCCCCCCCCCGCCCCAAAACGGTTCTCATAATTAGAACAAAAATAGCTTTTCATCGCTTCACCACCCACACAGTAGATGCCATTCCAAATGTAGTCCTGATGGCAGAGGAGCTCATCGAATATGCCAGGAGAGAAAGAAGAAAGAGTGGGTAGGGCCGATTTCACAGGCTCGCAAATTCTCTGCAGACAAGTGACTTGGCACAGGTGAAAGGGGATCTAAATAGTTACTTTAAAAAGAAAGAAAAGAAAAAATGCAGACGGGAAACATTTTAAGCTCTGCCGTGTTTTCCCTGTGTTTTACCTTTTCTAAATTATGATGCCCCATTCTGTTTTTGCAGCTTAGTTACTGGGTTCGTGTCTTATCCCCGCTCCGGCTCATGCTATTCATCTGTGCTTCCTCCTTGGTACCCAACACGGTTCCTTGGAAATTACGCGCGTTAATTAGGTATTTGTTGAAAACTGAACTGGCATGCCACTGACTTTCACGAGGGGCTCATTATAGCAAAAACCTTAGCACATAACACTCACCACTTTACATCTTTTGAACTAAATGGTAGATAACAATATCTATCCGTTCAAGCCACATCTATCCCTGACAGTAAATTACAGATTCATCCTGCTTTACACATGCAATGAATATGATCTTAAAAATCTGTAAGTTAAATTATTGTAAATTCAATTTCAAAATTCAATCGGATTAAACTTCAATAAAACGTTTATTAAAATATTTAAAGCGGTACGGCAGAAACCAGTAGACGTTGTAAAGCAATTATCCTCCAATTAAAAATAAAGTTTAAAATATTTAAAACAAGAGGAAGATTCATGATTTAACATTAAACCATATTGAATTATTTTGTCAATAAGTTCCTTTTTTAGTAAATATCTGAAGTATCTACTCAGTTCTTTTATTTATTATTGATAAAACCAAACACATCTGTGTGTGCTTGCTAAGTTGCTTCAGTCGAGTTGGTCTCTGTGCAACCCTATGGACTGAAGCGCCCCAGGCTCCTCTGTCTATGGGCTTCTACAGGCAAGAATACTGGAGTGGGTTGCATGCCCTCCTCCAGGAGATCTTCCAGACCCAGGGATGGAACCCACATTTCTTATGTCTCCTGCATTGGCAGGTAGGTTTTTTACCCCTAGCACTACCTGGTATTCAATTTACTTTCTACCAATATTTGATCTTTAATAGCATTTTCTACCATTCTTAGTGTTTTTTTGTCTGTTGCTTCATTTTACTCTTACAACAACCTGTGCTGCATGCAGTATTATTAGCCCCATTTTGCACCTAAAAAATAAAAGCACAAAACTCAGAGCCACAGGCCTGGTGAGAGGCTACAACTGGGAATACTTATTTCTCTACAAGACCCGGTTTTCTCTGTCTCTCTCTATCAAAATCTGTCTTTCTCTCTCTCTTTTTTAACTCACTAATTGCATGAGAAATAGCTTCTGGTTCTAACATTTGAAGAATTTCAGATCTGTTGTTACCAGATCATTCAGCCAAAGATTTGCATTTCTCTGTTTGAGGCAGCAGTTATTGAAAGAGAGAAAATAGAAAATGTATGTTAGGGATAGATCACATAATATGAACCAAAACCAACTAATAGAGGAGAGACAACCTACCTGATCAGGAAATCTCAAGTTAGCAATTACAACTCAACAACTGAAAAAACAACAAATATTTATCATGTGTCTGCTTTGGACAGAGCACTGTCCTAGTCATCAGGGTTACAAATATGTAAAAGTCACTCCTTACTCTCCAAGGATGAATAGTAACAAAGAAAGAGTATATAGAAAAATAACAACAAAATAGTCTATCAATATGAAGTGCCTGGTAAATGGCATGAACCTATGGTTTCCAATCTATAAAATATACTGTTTTAATGAATATGAAAATTTATATGGACACCAATGTTGTATAACTCAAAGCAAAAAATACTACAATAGGTATGTGGTGGGGGTGAGGGAAGTTGGTCCCCACTCCACTCCATCACCCTTCTCCCCTACACACACACCCTTATTCCCTGCCACTCCCAATGCCTGACGGTGGGGTGGGGTAGTGGGAATGCTGCTTTGAGAAAGAGTATAGTAAAGAGCTCCACTTCAAAGTCAGCCAGACCCACAATCAAGTCAGGTTTCTGTCACTTTCTAGCTAGGAAATCTTGGTTGTTGCTGTTGTTTAGTTGCTCAGTCGTGTCCGACTCTTTTGTGACCACACGGACTGTAGCCCTCCAGGCTTCTGTGTTCATGGGATTTCCCAGGCAAGAATACTGGAGTGGGTTGCCATTTCCTTCTCCAGGGGATCTTCCCAACTCAAGGATCAAATATGCATCTCCGGCATTGGCAGGTGGATTCTTTTACCACTGGTCCACCAGGAAGGCCCAGGAGATCTTGGGCAAGTTTTTAATTAAGTCTTAATTTCCTCACCTATAAAATGTAAATAATAGTACTACCTATCTCATAGTGGGTTATGAGGTTTGAAACAAGGCAGCTAAAATGCCCAGAATGATGCATACTTCATATTAAGAATATAATAAATGTTTTACTTGAGGAAAGTAGCATTTATTGAGGAAATTATTATTTTTTTTAACTTATTGGCTGCATGTGGGATCTTAGCTCCCTAAAGTGAAGTGAAAGTCGCTCAATCGTGTCCAACTCTTTGCAACCCCATGGACTATACAGTCCATGGAATTCTCCAGGCCAGGATACTGGAAGGGGTAGCTGTTCTCTTCTTCAGGGGATCTTCTCAAGCCAGGGATCAAACCCAGGTCTCCCACATTGCAGTTGTATTCTATACCAGCTGAGCTATCAGGAAAGCCAGTGATCAAATCCGCACCCCGTGCTTTGGAAGCATGTAGTCTTAACCACTGGACCATCAGGGAAGTTCCTGAGGAAATTCTTGTGATTTAACAATCAACTGCTTCTGGAGTATGGCCTAGAAACAGATCCACATTTATATAATATCATGATTAATGGCATAGGTTTAAGTATGAACTTCTTAGTAAATAGTTCTGAGCAAATTTAATACTATGGTAAAAAAAAAAAAAACCACCCTCATTCCTAACTTGATTCACACCACACATATTAGTCGCCTTCAAAAATAACATAGGAAAACCTCTTCATAATATTCCAGGATCTCTTCCTTAGGGCAGGAGAGATTTTCTTACGTAAGATATACAAAGGGCTAACCACAAAGTACAAAAATAAAGAATAGGCTTCTGTTCATTTAAAACACTTTATTAAAAAGTGAAAAGTTAAGTCACAGAATGAGAGAATATAATGCAGTAGACACACTATCAAATTATATGAAGAACTTGAAAAATAAGGGGAAAAAAAACAATAGAAAAGCTAGCTAAAGGCTTGAACAGACAGTTCAAGACGCCTGAATTGCCAGTGCACATACAATGAAGTGCTCGTTCTCACTGGTTATCAGAGAAATGAAAATTAAGAAAACAATGCACACCATTACACACTGAAGAGAGTAACTAACTGGAGATGACAGATCTAGTACTGATGGAGATATGGTATGACTACAATAATTTTATGCTGTTGTGGGAATGTAAATTGGTACAATCACCTTGGAAAATATGTTTGATAGTATGTACTAATGCCAAATGTATATGTCCTATGTCTCATATGTTCCACTCCTCAGTGTACTTTCAAAAGAAAAATGTACATATATTCATCAAAGCACCTGGCTTAGAAAGCACCAGCACTACTTATAAGTAAAAAACTGTAAGCAACCCAAACGGTCAGCAGGATTAGAATAATTAAATAAATTGCAACATATTCACACCTTGGAATACTATACAGCAACAAAAACAAGTAAATGACAGCTATCTGCAGCAGCATAGATGAATCTCATCCATGTGATGCTGAACAAAAGAAGCTTTGTGTATGCAAAAGAATACCTATCGCACAATCCTATTCATACAAAAAATAAGGTCAAAAGTAATCTGTCTGTTCCAAGTTAGAATAATGATTCCCCTGGTTGGGCATACAGGAGGTGACTGGAAGCAGCCACAAGGCGTAGTGGGAGGGGACTTTTGGGGAAATGGCAATATTAATATTCTGTTTCCTGCCCCTGGCATTCACTGCACGAGTGGTTCATTTCTACCTATGACTTGTGTACTTTTATGTTTGCAAGTTATGCTTCAATAAAGAGTTTATATTTACAAAATTTAACTGTTCTCAGAGGTTTGTAAAACTTTAATTGATCAATGGAAATTTTGGCAATTAAAGTGATTTCAGGCATGGCAGAACAGGCTGGGGAGTAGATAGATGGGATTTCCTGGGGTCTCAGAATTCACACCACATAAATGCTTGTGTAGTCAGAGATGAATTTCCTGTAGGCATAGAGATGGAGACAGACAGGGAGCTCTGTAAGTGCTGAGAAAGACTCTAGTCAGCACCCAAAGGACTGAGAGTGCCCAGGCCTTGAACTCTTGGCACAGTCAGCTGTACTTCCTGTACATTTATAAGCCAGGATCTGGCAGAAGGCAACTCTGCAACCTCCGACGTACAACTCAGCCCATGAACTGAGACCCAATCTAATACTTCTCTTTGCAATACAGTCAAAGGTCAGCCACTCACTTGTGAAAGTGCCTGGAAGAGGCAACCGGAGCACGAATACTGTGGCTGGATGGACAATGGGAAGCAGAGTGGAAAGACAGCAACATACCGCTTAGCCAAATGAATTGATTGTCATTTTTAGGCCTGCTCCCAGGAGGCAAGAACAGAGACAGGATGTCTATAAAACCCCTCTCCGAGGTAGTGGTGGATAAGGAGCCTTCTGATTAAGAGATAGGGAGACACTTACCAAGTCAATGAGATGAGAAGCAGAGACCAGGGATATTAATGTCACTGGAAAATTGATGGATTTATGTTTTGTCATATAATATCTGTTGGTATCAAGATTTCAGGTCTCATTCAGGAAATTGCAAAGTGGGGAGACTCATTATAATAATGAAAGCTGATGGCTGCTGTAACTCTGGATCCTTCTTCAAGGGCTGACTGGGCCTACAGTCATGGGAAACATAATCCCCCCACTCACTGAGGCTATAGAGAGGGAAAGAAAACCCCTACCCTTGTAAATTCTTCTGGCTGGCCTAAACACTAAATTGATGAGATAGATTACCAGGAGAAAGTTATATTTAAGTACATATGTACAGGGTTTCATAAGAATACATATCACATGATTTCACAATTCATGAATACAAGTTAAATGTGTACAGGGCATGTTGTATAGTCAAGCGAAACATCCAGGAAATTACGTCTGTTGTGTATTTAAGGATACACCCTATCATCATTATGTTGTCAGGCAACTGGATGTAAATAGTAAGCAATTTTCCTAAATAATGTCTTAATTAACGTATTTTCTGAAAGTAAAACCCCTTTTACTTTTAGCTCTCCTGATACTAAAGGTGATAATTGGTTGTAGGAAATGAAATACTTATAGACAGAGAGATAACCTAAATGACTAGGTTCTGAGACACAGCGGTAAACAGCAGATGGGGGGGCTCATGCCTCTCCTTACTTGGGCCACATAAAAAGCAAGAGCACTCAAGTAATACTGGGATCCATAAATAGAACTTTCTCAATGGCACACTTTATTGTCAGGAATTTTTTCAATAGTACAGGAAGCATAAAATAGAAATGTAGGCCAGAATTGCTAGGGCAATCCATTTTTCTAGAAAAGTTAACAAGCTGAATTTTTAGATTCAGTATTCTGAGTTTTAACACTGGCATCTAATTCATGTTTAAAAATCAAAGCAAACACACTTTGGACCAAAGCACTTCTGTGAGCTGAATGCAGCCCATGGGATGTAGATTTCCAAGGACTAATCCATACACCTGAGGACTGCATTTTGGAGGTGGTAGTTTGGAAGCAGAGGTTCTGAGTCTGTCTTGGATGAATCTCTTGGTAATAAAACAGGCTCTTGGTAAGTCATGCATGGACACTCCTTCAAGAAAGGAATCAAAAGCCTTTGGAACACTTTGGGAAGGAGGCTCACAGCCTAGTCACACCAAGGGGTGATCTACACATCCCTGCACAGAAACATATATACCAACTGAGAAGCCCCAGGTGTCACCCAGACTGGGCACATGGAACTCACATCCCAGTGCTTAGTGACGATGCTGAATTTTACCTGAGCCCTTTGCTCCTGGAAAACAGTGCCAATTAAAGGAATTCCCCAGTTTTTATGATATGGAAAACAGCTTGCTGCAAAGAACCACTCTTTCCCATATGACTTAGATAAGGCTTAGATGCCCCCTGTTTAACCTATGACAAAGCTACACACAGACCCTCCAAATTCCCATTGTCTCATAAATGATGAGTTGAACTGCTCACCCCCACTGATCAATTGGATCAAGATGCTTGTTAACCAAACTTCAGTTCAGCTTCTTTCCTTCCTCCAAGCCCCTGAACTTTGGCCCACCCTCAGTCTGAGGCAGCACACAGAGAACAGACTGGCTTCAGCGTAAATTTTCTCTGATCTAATGTCTGATCATGCCACCCTTCCACTCCAGTTTCCCACATTTGCTTCTCTCTAGCCCTGTTCATGCCCCTCTATTAAAACAAGACCAAGTCCTTCCCTATCACAATAGTCCCTTTCCCTCCTGGCAAAATATTTTTGAATAAAAGTTTCTCCCAACTAAGTCCAGATTTGTTTTTTGTTTGACCATGTCATTGTGCATCCTGTGTTATCTTGCACAGTTTCTGACAATAAAGTGTGCTGTTGAAAATGTTGTTTATGAACAGAAGTACTATCTAGTGGATGATGCCCTCTCACAGGACAAGAATTAAGCCGTCACTGAAGCGCCCCCAAGTCACTGGACAGTGAGCTGCTAGACATCAGGAGCAAGGTTGCTATCTGCCTTGGTTTCCATGATACCACACTCAGTTTTTCTTTCTCACTCTATATCTTCTCAGGATCTGATTTTCTGCAGGGTTGGGGCTTGGTGTTCCTTTCTCCTTATGGTATCAGTCATTTCCATGGCTCAGAGGACCATCTACATGCTCATGTGCCCCAGTTTATAGCTTCTTAATGGCTTAATAATATTCATCATTATCTATTGATCTATATCACATTTGGTTTATCCATTCATCTGTTGACAGACACTTGGGTTGTTTCTACCTTTTGGCTATTGTCAATAATAATGCTATAAACACTGGTATACAAATATTTGTTTGAGTCCCTGTTTGCATTCTTTTGATACATACCTAAGAGCAGAATTGTTGGGTCATATGGGAATTCTATGTTTAATCTTTAAAAAATCACCATCTGTTTTCCACAATAGCTACCATTTAATATTCCTACCTTCTCCACATCCTCACCAACACTTGTTATTTCCCCCTCTTCTTCTTTTCTTTTTTATTTATAGCCATCTTAGTAGGTGTGAAGTGGTATCTATTATAGTTCTGATTTGATTTCCCTAATGACTAATAATGTCAAGCATCATATCATGTGCATTCATCATTCTATATCTTCTTTGAAGAACTGTCTATTCAAGTCCATTGCCTATTTTTTGAATTGGGTGTTTTGTTGTTGTTGTTGTTGTTGAGTTTCAGTTCTTTATAGATTCCAGATATTCATCTTTTTTCAGATAAATGATTTGAAAATTTTTTCTCCCATCATATAGGTTGTTTTTCACTTTCTTGATAGCATTTTTTGATGCCTGATAGTTCTTGCTTTTCTTAAAATTCAATTGAAAAAGATATTTTTAAAGGCTAAAATCATGACTCTTGTACAAATATAAAATGAACACACATCAGAGATTTTACTTACCTAAGTCATGAGGCAATAAGCAAAATGTTACCCCCCCCAGATCAAAGGAGAATGCAAAGAACACATATATAGGCAATCAGGAAAATTAATATAAATTTACACATGGATGCAAACCTGATCAATATCCACAGGGCAATAATCAGTTGTACCTCCACCCGACAAAATTCATTCACATTACTACTGACAGGAATCATTTGTATTGCTATCAGTTTTATATGACTTTAAAAGTTGTATAAAATAGCTCAAAGACATTGAAAGTCTCATAAGTTGATTGGGTGCTAGACAGGACACCTAGTAATTCATTTTGCCTTTTTCAAAGTCTTTCATAAATTTTCCTAATGCCACCTCCAGGCCACCCTACATTGTTATCCTAGCAGTGAGGTGAACCAGCTGTTCTCCAACTGTCTGAAGTCTTTCAGCACTGGGATAGCTACTGGGGGCAGTTAGCTCAGGTAAAGAATTAATCACTAAGTGCCAGGTGGTGGAGGTGTAGCTATCCAGCCACTCTGGCTACAAACCTGAATATTTATTGTGAGCCTGCATTATGCTACAAGCATAGTGAGGAACAAGGCCAACTGGTCTCTATCCTCTTGAGGTTTACTGTCCAAATGGGGACAGGAAGAGCAAGTAAATAAATAAGTACAATAATTACAAACTGTGATAAATGCAATGAAGGGAAACAGCTTCCAACACAGAGAATCACCCAGAAGGGCCTATATAAGTAATGAGGGAGTCAGGACTAGTTTCTCAGAAGAGAACATTTAAGCTGAGACTTGAAAGATGAAGAGAAGTCAACCATTCCGAGTGTGGAGTGTGGCAGAAAGCTAGCCAAATACCCTCTGCTCTTCTAGGGACAGGTCTGCAGCAGCTGCAATTACTGTTCACCCCTTGGGCTTCCCTTGTGGCTCTGCTGGTGAAGAATCTGCCTGCAATGTGGGAGACCTGGGTTCGATCCCTGGGTTGGAAAGATCCCCTGGAGAAGGGAAAGGCTACCCACTCCATTATTCTGGCCTAGAGAATTCCATGGACTGAATAGTCCATGGGGTCACAAAGAGTCGGACACAACTGAGTGACTTTCACTTTCACCTGCCTAGGTACACAGGAGGCAAGAAGGACAAGGCCTGCCATTCCAGTGGTGTTTTCAGCTGCTTTGAGTCTCAGGTTCAAACAATTTCAAGGCAAAGAGAAGGCGGCCCTCTTCCCTTCCTCTTAGGTCCCAGTTTCCATCTAAATCCCCCCTATCTGCTAAGTGAAGCTTGAAATGTCTTCATCATGCAAACATCAGTTAAAGCCAAGTTAAACAAAAAGAGAAAAAAAAGGCTTTAAAAATGCAAATGAGTGGGAGAATTAAAATATTAGTGTAACTGTGTAAAATAATCAGCTCTTTTGCTGAACTGGTTTGATTAGAAAGCTTTAAAGGATAGGGATCTTTGAGGCAAGAGGAAAGACCAAGGTGATGTGGGCCGATGCGGCACCATAGTGAATGTCACCGGCCCCACTCATTTGTCCACGGTCTGTGCCACAGTTCATCATGTCCCAAAATCATGTCCTGCTGCTCTATGACTCTCACCAGGATGCTGGCACGAGAAGGGCAAGGCTGGGAACCATCTGCCCGAGTTGAGTGCTGCGAGTGGACGGGCTCACAGGGACAGTCAGGAGAGGGAGGAGAAGGCGGAGGGCAGAGTTGGGGCATTGATCTGGGCAGGAGACGGAGAAAGGCAGACTCAAGAGCCCACAGAGCCAGAGAAAAATGTTGTATCATAGCAACTGAGGGAAGTGTTTAAAGAAAGGAAGTGGCCAATTATGTCAATACAGAGGGACTGCATCTCAAAATGTATCTGTCACTCGGAATACCCACCTCAGAACCATGTGGGGTGGCGGGGTGGGGGTGTGTTATTACAAATTCAGATTCCTAGGCCTCAGCCATACCTGAACCTCTGTCACTGGAGCTAGTAATTGTCATTCTTTTAGGTGCTCAGAGATTCTGATGTATTTTCCAGGGTCGTGTTTAAGCATGTGGGATGTGGAATTAGAGCTGGGTCTGATTCTGGTTCTTTCACTTAAACTGTTGGGCAAATTATTTAACTTCTATGAGCCGTAACTTTTTAAACTCTCTAATAATACTTTCTACATAGAATTGATATAAGGATAATCTTCACGTGAGATTATATACCTGTATGCTGCTGCTGCTGCTGCTGCTAAGTCGCTTCAGTTGTGTCCAACTCTGTGCGACCCCATAGACGGCAGCCCACCAGGCTCCCCCGTCCTTGGGATTCTCCAGGCAAGAACACTGGAGTGGGTTGCCATTTCCTTCTCCAAGGCATGAAAGTGAAAAGTGAAAGTGAAGTCGCTCAGTTGTGTCCGACCCTCAGTGACCCCATGGACTGCAGCCTTCCAGGCTCCTCGATCCATGGGATTTTCCAGGCAAGAGTACTGGAGTGGGGTACCATTGCCTTCTCCAATATACCTGTATATACATATGTGTATATATATATATATATATATATATATATATGTATATATACGCGATGCAGTGCTTAGTACAATGCCTGGAACACAGGTGGAATTCAATGAACATTAACTGCCATTATTATTTAATAAAGAAAGGTCACTTGATTTGGGGAGAAGGGTAATTTTAAAATTTCCAGATAGCTTCCACAGAGCAGCTCGGGAAATTTCTGGGAATTAGAAAGGAAATACATGGATAAGAAGTAGAAGCAATGAATGAAGATCAAGTTCAAGCTCAGGAAAAATTTGCAACAGGAGGAAAGACATTTGGGTTGCTAGTTAGAACTGGGTAATGGTAAGAGAAAGGTATTACTAAAATAGCAGTGATGGGAGGGTTCTTAAAGGATGGAGTAAGGGAAGTTTCAATGGTGCAGATTGAAAGCACTAGAAGAAAAGAGATTGAGAGTAGGATCTAGTCCGGGAGAAGATGGGAAGATGGTTCAGAGGGCAGGTAGTCGGGGGGAGTGGGGTGGGAGGCAGGGAATACAAGTTAGAGAAGCTAACCCATTTCACCTGAAACATGAGGAAAGAATCCAAGCAGGAGTTTACAGAGTGTGGACCGTGGTCCAGCAGCATCAGGACCACCACAGTTTATTAGAAATGCAACTTTCCTTCTCCACTCCACACAGACCTACTGTGTCAGAAACTCAGGGCGGGGCCAGCAATCTGCGTCTTTATAAGTCTTCTAGGCAGTTCAGTGCACCTAGAGTTTGAGAACCACTGAATCAGGGCATAGCTGAAAAGGCAGAGATGTCTGAGACAGAACTACGTAGTGCCTTAGGCAAGACCACTTGCTGAGCGGTAAGGGCGGTGAGGGGACTTAGTGGAGGCTGAAGGCACGGAGAAGGAGGTCTGGACACCTGATGTAGGTGAATGCACAAGAGTCAGACGTACACACAAGGACTGCCAAACTACAAGACGCCACAAAGAAGTTTAGGTTTTACAATGACAATGCATCTGAGTGGACTAGGAAAATAACGCAAAGTATTCAAAGAGCAGGGTGTATGGACAGAGGAGCCTGGCAGGCTACAGTCCATAGGGTTGCAAAGAGTTGGGCATGACTGGAGCACACACGCACACACACACTGAGATATTTATGATATTGAAAGACTAAGCATTTGCCCAGCAATAATAGGGGAAAAGTTAGCAGAGTCCCAAGGCATTCATTAACACTTTGTGAAGACTATGAGACAATGAGAGAAAAGATCCATGATACAATGCTGAATGGCTGCACAACGACAGTTATGTTTGAAAAAAGGCACTCGGGGGAATGACTGGAAGTTTTAAATCCACAGATTACCAAAGGCCCCTGAGGCCATGGCTATGGCTATTAGACTTGCCCTCATGGAAAGGAAGGGCTGTTGTTAGATGTAGGTACCCAGTGAGGGGTGTCTGGATTAGCTGGGCTTTAATCTGGAAATTGACTGCTGTGGGGTAGTGTAGGGGACCACGAGCAGCTTTCTGGCGGTGGCAGTGGCACAGAGCCAGAGCAGACAGGATGGGAGCATTTACGCTTATTCAGAGCTCCTGAGACCACGGACTTGTTTGGAGCAGAGAAATGCTATGGAGGATACCAGAAGATGGCTTTGAAAACCAGCACGATGACATCTCCCAAACCAAAACCTGGGACCCAAGACCCGCCAAGATTACAGATGCCCCTAGGACTGTGGGCCAACATATTAGAATCTGGGCACTCCAAGGTAGTGTGAGACCAGGGCCGTCATGTTAGATCAGCAGTTCCAAGAGATCATTTACAGTTGGAGACCTCAGTCCCCAGTCATCTTAGAGATAAGGAAAATAAAGGCAAGGGAAGTTTAACATTTTGTGAAAAGCCAGGGCTTCCCTGGTGGCTCAGTGGTAAAGAATTCACCTGCCAATGCAGGAGATGCAAATTTGATCCCTGGGTCAGGAAGATCCCCTGGAGAAGGAAATGGCAACCCACTCCAGTATTCTTGCCTGGGAAATCCCATGGACAGAGGAGCCTGGCGGGCTGTAGGCTATAGGGTCACAAAAGAGTTGGACTCAACTTAGACATTAAACAACAATAATAGCACAGCTTTAATGCTGCAAAGGCCAAGGCTAAGGCAAGGTCACCTGTTTTAATACCATGCTTCCTGGATGAAGGACCCAGAACCCCATGTTGAGATGAGATGCTACAGGTAACAGGGACTCGTAATAAATCACCACACAGGGTGAGTGGAGTGTTTGAGGGAGGACAGTGATGTGTGAACAGGACAGGAAGAGTCTGAAGGGAGAGGGTTATTGGGGGGCCAGCAGCAACCTCTGTGCGAGGGGCCGATTAGGGCCTGGGCCTGTTCCTGTCTGTGAAATGAGATAGGAGAGAACCACAGAGAGACGTGCTGTCCCTCATGCCACACTTTCCCCAGTTTCTTTCTGCTGCTCCTCAGAACTCACTTCATTGCATTCAAGGCTTATCTGTGGACCTCACTCAGCACAGACTTCGGCCAGCGTGTTGGTCTTTTAGACATGTTTTTGCTTGGCCATGCTCTACACTCTTCAGGGCCAGTGCTATACCCATTGGGAACTAAAAGGAATCAAGTCCCCCGTAAACAGTGAGTGGCTCTGAATTTAACAGCTTTCTACAAATGATGTGGCATTTAAATAGGAAGCTGAGAGGCCGAAGTGTCTCACCCAAACACCACTCTTTCTGTCTCAATTCCAGCACTCTGATACACCCTCAGGCCTCCAGTATCCTTTGCTCCCATCAGCACGGGGTGGGAGGCATCACATGTAGACTATTTATACTGAAAGGGATCTTGGGGGTCACCCAGGCTAAGCCCCCTGGGAACACAGGTAAGCCAGGTGGAAACAAGACTGGAACCCAGGTGTCCTGATGCCCTCTCTGAACTACAACTCTTCTCTCCTCTTTCATTCCTACTTTCTGAAATGCAATCTGAAATAAAGTTCCAAAAATTTAAAAAATTTCAGTTCAAAATTGTACTATATATCTTTCTGTATATATACACACACAAATACATGTGTCTGCATGCATGCTAAGTCACTTTAGTCATGTCCGACTCTTTGTGACCCTATAAACTAGGAGTAGCCCACCAGGCTCCTCTGTCCATGGGATTCTCCAGGCAAGAATACTGGAGTAGGTTGCCATGCCCTCCTCCAGGGGATCTTCCTGACCCAGGGATCGAACCCATGTTTCCTGCATCTCCTGCATTGGCAGGCAGGTTCTTTATCACTAGTGCCGCCTGGGAAGCCCCCAGGTGATCTCTTAATCTAGTGCTATTTTGTGCACTAAATGGCTGGAGTCGCGATCTACTCTTTGCGACACCTGGACTGTAGCCTGCCAGGTACCTCTGTCCATGGAATTCTCCAGGCAAGAATATTGGAGTAGGTCGCCATGCTCACCTCCAGGGGATCTTCCCGACCCAGGGATCGAAATTGTGTCTCTTATGTCTCTTGCATTGGCAGGTGGGTTCTTGACTACTAGCACCACTTGGGAAGCCATGTATATATACACAATTATTTATATATGTATATATATATATGTGTGTGTGTGTGTGTATTCACACATAGATTAGAGTCAATAGAAGGAGATAAAGGGTAAAGGTCAGGTAAATGCATAGAAATCAAATATCACCTCAAATACAGTAATCGAACCACATCCACTCAGTTAAATTACCTTAAGGCATGGGAATGAAGACCTTTTTCCTTTATGCTATATCTGCCATCAGAAGTGATAGATCCACGTGCTTTTCTTAATCGTATTGCTGTTCCTCCCCTCCGAGCTGCATTGTGTTGCTCCTTGTTCTTGTCTCACTTTTCTTAGGGACCAAAACTGCCGAAAGGAAAAGACCTTATCTTTGCATGCCTCGTGGTTCTTGGCATTGTTTGGGGCAACAATGGTTTGTTCTTCATGAGGTTCTGACACAGTGTTCACTCTTCATAAACATTTTTTCTAATTTATTATTTGGTTTGGTTGTGCTTGGTCTTTGTGGCTGCGAGAGCTTTTCTCAAGTTGTGGCGAGCAGGGGCGACTCTGGTTTCGGTGCATGGGCTTCTCATTGAGGTGGCTTCATTTACTGCAGAACATGGGCTCTAGGGCATGCAGGCTTCGTACTTGCAGCATGTGGGCTCAGCAGTTGTGGCTCAGGGCTCTAGGGCACAGGCTCAGTAGTTGTGGAGCACAGTCATAGTTGCATGTGGGATCTTCCCAGACCAGGGATCAAACCCATGTCTCTTGCATTGGCAAGTGGATTCTTTCCCACTCAGTCTCCAGGGAGGCCCTTTCATAAACATTTGCAGAATGACAGGGCATCAAATAACTTGCATCTAATATTTTTGCAATATTTCCCTTCATCACCTAACGAAGAAAAGTCCAATAGTAAAAGGGATGTGCCACCTCAACTGGCGTATTTAACAACCTACTTTTTAAAAGAAAACACCTGAGGAAGCTATGGGCTCAGACCTACAATTCTGAAATCTAAATCACAGGTGAGTCTGAAAGGTTGAGTCAAGTCTTGGGAAACAAATTAAAAATTAGACCCATGGCAATTTGGGCAGAATCAAATAACATGTTAACTTGCCAATCTCTCTTTCCATAATCCATGAGTTATTTTGAGGCAAAAACAAAACAAACAAAAACACCTCAGGATTGTGTTCACTTACAATATTTGTCAGAAAACTGCCTGTATAAGTAAGAGAGGCAGAGCAATTCCTAGACTCTTCTCAGATGCTTCAGCTAAAAAGTAAAGTAAGCACCAGTGCCAATAATTAGAAATGAGGGAAAAATTATGCCAAATACTTGGCACCAGATGCAGCAAGAAAGTAAGCACCTGCCTTATGCTTCATCTGCTGGCACCCCCTCCCTACTTCATTTAGGCTGCATTCTGGATTTTTTTAGAATAAATGCACCTCATTGCACAAGCACACAAACCTCTTTTTTCCTTCTTATTTTTCTTTCTTTCTTTCTTTTTGGCTGTCATTAACTGGGGCAAACTGGAAGGAAGATCCCAACAAGGACAGGGTAGTAAAGACACTTAAATTTCTAAAATCTAGGCGGCATATGTAACCAGGGCAATCGGCTCTGGTAGGCGAGGACCAATGTGCATTGCTGTACCGATCACACCCTCCCAGGGAGACCCTGTAAATGAAAATGTGGATTCGATTTCTGAAAGCAAGATTTCTATTGGTTTCATTCTGAACCTTAGCTATGGCAACCAAAGCAAGCTGCTCTGCAGAGATTTAGGCTAAAAAAAAAAAAAAGATGCCATCTAATAGTTCTCTACCATCATCAGCACAGGAGAGCATGCGCATCAAATGACATGTGAACGAGGCGACAGTGCTTTGAAAAGTTGAAAGGATTATGCAAATGTGACATAGGTATTAATATTAAAAAACTTTATTGAAATCCATCAAATAGAAACTAGACAGTAAGTGTATTCATCCCCTGGAAGTGATTTAGCACTTTCAGAGCCCTGAGCGAACATTTCCTTGTTCCCTTTTATCTTGTCTGAAAACGCTGGCTAATGACGCTACATCAGAGGCAACTGAGAGGCTTACATGAGACTAAATGAGATAATGCATGTGAAGCACCTTGTTCCATGCTACTTCCATAAAAGACACTTAATAAACATGAATTGATTTCAAGGGGGAAAATCAAGCACATTATCCTGAGAAGTCTTTGTACTATCAGCCCACCAATAGATGCTTCACATTAAATTACAGGTTTCCGAGACAGAAAAATGGAAAGGTCATCCTCAGCAGTGCATAATCAGTGAAGCTGACTGCTTCTCACATGTGGAAAATAGATGTGAAACAAAGACAGCCATCCTTCCATTTGTAGGTTTCAAAGTAGCAATTTCCTTCTTTCTATACTGATTTCTGCTGTTCTGTTTAGGGGGAAATGTTAAACTGCACTGATTTGTGCTGTTCTGTTCAGGGGGAAATGTTAAACTGCTTTTGAATTCCCTCTAACAAAGCCAGATGCCCACAAAGGAGAGATTCTGAGACCGGAATAAGGACAAGAGCTCCAGGAGAACAGAGTCCAAAGTACTTAACCTATTAACTGTTAATTAGTTAATGTTGCCTGACAGAAGAAGAAACCAGAAAGTCGGGTCAGTGTACCAAGGGGCTCTGCTGTCTGCACTGCTTCACATTAATGTAAAGGAGTAAAGGTCAGTTGTCTAGAGCGAGCATCTGTTCATTTTGGATATTGCTACAACAGCAAAACAGACAATTACTGATATCCCTAAGAGATGCTTAGGGAGCGTTGAGAGATGGTGCCTTTCTCTGGGTCCATGCCCACCCCTCTGCATCAAACAGACCTGTGTTTCTGGTGTTACAGCATACGTGTGGTACAGAGCTTTCAGTTTACACACACTCATACACACAGAGCAACCTTGTCCCTAAGGCATGTCCACAGTACCTGGTGATTGGATCAGCAGGACCAGCATCCGCTTTATACTTTTTCCAGAACCCTTTCCTGAGTCTATTTTCTCTGAAGAGCCTAAAATCTCCAAGTTTGAGTTCAAGGAGATAACACTTGAACAGAACCCCAAGGATGGGGAGGAGGAAGTGGAGATGGACAAACTAGGAAAACAAATAGTATCACTAAAGACAGACTAGGTTTTTGACCCCAGGTTTCTGGCATGTTGAATGCACAGGTCTCAAAAAACAATGGCAAGGGAAAGGTGAATAAAATAGAAATGGGGTCAGGGAAGAGGGTTATGGGTACACACAGGGAGGGGCTGATGGATGGTCAGAACCTGGGGCAGGGGTGTGTCCTTCCTTGGGCGTCACATCTTATCCAACCCATAGTCAGGGAAGTCTCCTTCTGTCACAATGAAAGGCTTGACAAAGATGCCATACTTAGCCTGCCATTCAAAGTATTATTTCCCATTCTGTAATCATTTTCCTCTAGTGGCTCCTCATGGTGGACACCAATCCAGCAGCCAGCCCTGAAATCTGTGAGTCCAACATACATGATGATTCCCCAGTGAGGGGCCTGCCCAGGCATCTACCCCTCACACTGCTCCCCATTAGCACAGCACCAGCCTGAGCCTTCTCCTCAGTGAGGTACTGGGTAATCTTGGCGTCAAGCAACCATCATTCAGCTGGACATTTCATGAAGCAAACTTCATTCAACTAAGAAATTTCCATGGAATTTATTCAGGAGCAGGGAGCTGGGATGTCATAGAAAGGCAAGGCCATTTTGGGTGGGTCTAAAATTGATGAACATAGGGAAATACAGAGGGGTCAACATTTTTAAAAGTAGCCATTCTTTCTTTGGGATATAAAGATACCCTGGAAAGATGCCATTTGTACCACATTTTAGACTTGGGGCAAGAAATCAGAATTTATCACCACCACTTCTGTGGTCTTGCAGAGCAGCAGTCATGTTCTTGGGATCTACCAAGAATGTATCATACCAAGAACTTATCCAGGTTCTACCACTCACTTGCTATGTGCTATTAGGCAAGTTACTTCACTTGTCCAAAACTCAGTTTCATCTGTAAAATGGGAGCAATGAATTGTTACAGAAGAGGCTAGTGTTCACTAAGGCTTGTTTCCTTTCCTTCTTGGTTGGATGCCTAGTGGACATTTCCCAGCCTCCCTTGCAGTTAGGTAGGGCCATCTGACTGAGTTCCGGTTGATGGAATGCGGGCAGAAGTGATACCTTCTACATCCAGGCCTTGACTGTAAGAACCTTCCCATGGGCTCCTCCCCTGTGCACTCTCTCCCTCTCTTTTCACCTGCTGCAGGATACAGAACTCCACGTGCTCACTTCGGCAGCACATATACTAACACTGGAATGATACAGAGAAGATTAGCATGGCCCTGTACAACGGTGGTATGCAAATCCGGGAAACATTCCATATTTTAAAGAACACAATTTGCTTTCTTGAAGACTGTTCTTTCCTTTTTTTCTCATATATAAACTGATTTTTAAACACCCCATCTTGATTGAAATGTGTCTGTCTAAAGAGATCTGCTAATATTTGCTTTTTAAAAGCTGTCCACTATTTATTTAGGGGAAAAAATGAAGCCTGTAACTGAATTATATGTAAAAATAAAATTTAGACCTGTGGATTGGGAATTATTTTTAAAAATTAGCTATCAATCTGGTTTCAGAAAACAGTGGTTTTTCTCTTAGTATGTCATTGTTGTTCAGTTGCTAGGTTGTGTCCGACTTTTTGTGACTCCATGGACTGCAGCACACCAGGCTTCTTTGTCCTTCCCCATCTCTTGGAGTTTGTTCAAATTCAGGTCCATTGAGTCAGCAATGCTATCTAACCATCTCATCCTCTGCTGCCCCCTTCTCCTTTTGTCGTATCTTAGTATATAAGTAAATAAGATGCAGAGTAAGAATGTAAGCAGTTGTGATTCATTACAAGCAGTTGGAGATAACTAAATCCTAGGGATAATCATTTGCATTCTATTTCAAAGTCTTATTTTATAGTTTGAAAAGCACTTTGCACACAGTTCTCGTATATACAAGTAAACACGCAATTATAGGATGTAGTGTTACTGCTTTGTTTAACAAGAGCCTCATTTAAAATTTAAGATTGACAGCTATGGTATTTGTTTAATGATTTGCTTCTTTTCTGTCTCTTTACTGTAAAACTAAGTTAAAAATAAAAGGTTAATGAGAAAAAAAAAAAAAAGGACTCCAAGGTCCTGGAGAGGATGGGGACAAGAGTAATCAATTTGTCTTTACCTTATTAAGCCACTGAGATTTGGAGATTATTTGTTGTGGCAGTTAGCCTACCCTGACTAATAGGGCAATTGTGAGGATCAAACAAGATAATTTATTTATAAGCACAGTGTCAGGAAGACAGTAATGTTTAGCAAGTAACAGCTATTTATTACTGTGTGATATCAGTCCTACTTTAGGTACATAGACTTTTCCTTTCCATCTTTCCAATGGTACTTTTTCCCTTTTATCCAGTGACCAAGGCATCTCTGGATGTCCATTTCTGCTTTTTTTGTCTTTAAGCCTGATCGCAGTGTTAATGGGCTGCTTCTCTCTGGACCTTGCTCTACTAATAGCATTCCCTTATAAAAAAATATGGGGATAAAGGGGATGCTTCTATTGACATGATAATGGTTCTGAAATGAGTCAGAAGCACAAGGCTGTCCAGTTGGCACCATTCATCACAGCTCCATTTTTGCCTTCCCTGTCTTTCTGTATGAAGGCTACAGGGCTGAGAGTTAAATTTGTTTGAGAACTGCCTCGGATGAGCAGCACAATCTGCTCCACTGGAGTAAACATTTCATAAAAACTGCTCCTGTCGAGTTTTCACGAAACTTCCAAATTTCAATTAGAAACTGGAGAATCAGATGGGTGCAAAAGAAAATTTAAGGTAATGAAGAAGAAAGTGTTCATACACTAAAGTTAAAATCAATAACCATATGACTAAGTGGCCATATAATTAATATTATAATTAGCATGAGCTGAGGAGTTCTAGGGGCTCCTCCTGTGATCCCCAAACATTTCTATTGCATGTTGGCAATGCTTGAAAAGCTGTTCATAGCAACCCTTCACAATCACACATCACTTTATGTGATCTCTCTTATCACACAATTCTCTTGCAAGGTAGGTTTATAAATATGGACCTCAAGACCCTGTGAAATCATCTGTACAAGATTACACAGGTGTAAAGGGCAAAGCAAAGACTTATCATGTGTCCTGGCTTCAGGACTCTTTCCACAACACCATGATTGCCTCCACCATGATTAATACTTCATTTCTTTGGATTAAATACATCTCCTAAGAAATTGATCATTCAAATGAAACCTTACCTGAATCTCAGCATATAAATGGAGTTGTTCTGGCTGAAGGGTGTTTATGGGGAGAAGAAGCAGGGAGAGGGAGAGTTTAGAGAAGTCCATGATAAGCCTAAGAACTACATTCCAAAATCCACTAGGTTAAAGCTCTATCACCTATTTCAAAACAATTGGTCTTGGAAGAATCTCTTGCTATCAATCATACTTTGTAATCTATCAGACACTTCCTACCATCTGAAACAAAGAGCTGGAATAATAAATTCAGATTAAAGGGCTTTATCAGTCAGTTATGACAAGGTGGGAAGGTGAGAAGGAGTAAATAAAAGGTGAAAACCAACCTGACATTTGGCTTCAGGTTTGTTCTGCCCACTGAGGGAATCATATTCCTCTGTAACCAACAGATTAGTGTGCTTCTTGAACCTTTGTGCTTTAAAACTGCTAATATGGAAACAGATAAAACCTATAAATAAAAAAGCAAATTACAATCCAAGAAGGCCTTGTATACCTTAAAGTATGATCTTTATATTCTAGAAATACTAGAATTCTTTGGACTTGTCAAAGTATACTCTTCAATAAGTCAAAAATATGACTCTTAAACATAGAATGAACACATGTTGGAGATTTATTAAATTCATTAGTGAAGGGTAGTAAAACTGATTCCAAAGAGAATTAGAGGAATTGCAATTACATAGCATTGAGGAAAGACTGTTGACATAAGATGGTTGGATTAGACACAAAATTGCTTGCCCTACAAGCAATAGAACCATAACTTGAGGATTATTATTTCTACCTTTCAGAATTCATTTATATCTCTACTGGGTACAAGTTTATAGGTTCTGATGTAACTTCAAAGTGGCCTTTGCTATGCTATGCTAAGTCACTTCAGTCGTGTCCGACTCTGTGCGACTCCATAGACGGCAGCCCATCAGGCTCCCCCGTCCTTGGGATTCTCCAGGCAAGAACACTGGAGTGGGTTGAAAGTGGCCTTTGGCCAATAGTAAACAGAAACTCAAGCAAAGGTCCACTCTTCAGCCTAGATCATTCAATAATTCTTGGTAGTCCTGGTAGAGTGTTTCATTCTGACACTGAGAAGACAGACTGCCCTCTCTTTGCCTTCTTTGCAAGTTTTGAGTCCTAGTGGCTCAAGCTGGGCTCAAGTAGGTCAAGTAGAGGTGGGAAGAATTAGGAGATGGGGATTGACACATATACACTATTGATACTATGTGTAAAATGATAGTATCTATAGGGCTTCCTGGGTAGCTCAAATGGTAAAGAATCTGCGGGCCATGCAGGAGATCCTGGTTCAATCCCTGGGTTGGGAAGATCCCCTGGAGAAATGCATGGCAACCCACTCCAGTATTCTTGCCTGGAGAATGCCATGGATGAGGAGCCTGGTGGGCTGCAGTCAGTGGGGTCACAAAGAGTCGATATGACTGAGTGACTAACACACACACATGAAATAGATGCCTAATAAGAACCTAGGTATGGTACAAGGAACTCTATTCAATGTACTGTGATGACTTGAATGGGAAGGAAGCCCCAGATGGAGGGGATATATGTATATGTATGGCTGATTCATTTTGCTGTATAGTAGAAACTAACATAACAGTGTAAAGCAACTATACTCCAATAAAAATTAATTAATTAAAAAAAAACAAAACAGTTCTGTCATTCCCTTCTTGTTTTCTGGGGTCAAATTCCAACCTTTTTGGGTCATCACTTCTACTGAAACAAATGAGTATAATACAGGCCACAAGTCACAGGCAGCAATGTAAAGCTCTTAGTTCTTCCAGAATGAGAGCATAAAGCCAAGTAAAACTGAGCCTGTCAAAAGGGATAAGACAAAACAAGCAAGTCTGAAATCCAGCATCATGAAGTTTAAGTCTCCAGCATGAGCAGTTGAGTTACATGCTTTTTCTCTTAATTTCAGAATCATAAAGCAAAACAAACAAAAAAAGCAGTCAATAGTCTCCTTGAAAGAATGAAGGAGTGTCTCTTTTAAGAAAAAAATAACTACTGATAAGTATTTGGGGAATAATTCAGGCATAAAGTAGAAGAAGAAGGAAGAAGAATAATCATATTTTCAACTTTACATTCTAATAAACAAGGCCCTCTCTGGGCAACACTTCTCAGACTCACTGCCTTCCGGCCCAATTATATTCACCTTGCTTGAAACATAGAATTAGGCTTGTTTCATGTCCTAACATCTTTTTTTTTTAAAGCCAGTAGGAAGGGTGCCCTACCATGGTTTTGTATGCACTTTGATTGTTTGGTTCTGAAAAATTCAAATATATCTCCAGAGAACATGCTACATAGTTAAAATCATACTTTATCAAAAATCTTCTGGGATCATTTGCTTCTGTATACTTTTTTTAAAATTGAGAAATAATTGACATAAAGTTGTCTGGTTTCAAGTGTATAACATGATTCCATATTTGTATATACTGCAAAATGATCACCACAAGAAGCCTAGTTAACATCTGTCACTATACATAGTTACAAAAATGTTTTTCCTGTGATAAGAGCTTACAAGATCTACTCTCTTAGAACCTTCCAAATGCACAACACAGTGTTATTAACTATAGTTGGTACAGTCAATAAAGTATGCATCTGCATATTTCATATTTAAACTTTGCCCTATGCATTTTGGTTAATCGCAGTATGGTATCTACCATACACAAAATGAGAAAAACAAAGGCTTTCCAAGCCTTGATTTTTACAAAGTGTTTCTCCTTTCTGATGACAGGAATTAGGAAGTTATAGAATGTTAGTGCTATAAGGATGGAGAAACTGAGGACCGAGGAAATGAAATGCCTTGTCCGAGGCCAAGCAGCCTCTCCAGAGTTCTTAAATCTGTCAGTTTGTTCTGGATTCTGTGTGAAGAGCATTCAGCTTCCCTGAGTTAATGGATTATTGATTAATGTTCAGAAAAATGCACAAAGAAGTTTTTTATGTTCCCCACTCTGAGAACTTCTTTTATTCTTCCTCAGTGGGAACGCTCCAAGCATTCTGGCCTGGACAATTCTTCCTTGTGTGTGTGGTGGAGGTCCCAAGAGTTTCAGGATGTTAGCGTTTTCAGTCCAACAACTGCAGCCAGGGTGAGAGCAGAAGTGCCCTTCTCCATTTCCAAACACTTCCTAAGAGGGCAGTACTGTCTTTAGTCGATATCCACTGTCGTATTCTGAGACCAAAACAATGAAAAGTCTGCCCTCTTTACCCTCCTCTCCCCAGTGTCTCCTGTAATATTTTTCTCACTAAATACTTATTCCTTTCTTCTTTTCAGGTTTTCTGAGCATCTATGAATAACTGTGAGTGATATTATCCATTCGCCAGCTGCAGGCATATGGTGCAACATAAATCAGCAGGCAACTAAGTGCTAGGTTCCTCAGGGCACCCAAATAGGGCTTCCCAGATGGCCCAGTGTAAAGAATATGCCTGCCAATCCACGAGATGCAGGAGATGCAGGTTTGATCCTTGGGTCAGGAAGCTCCCCTGGCAATCCACTCCAGTATTCTTACCAGGGAAATCCCATGGACAGAGGAGCCTGGTAGGCTACAGCCCATGTGATCACAAAGAATCGGACATGACTGAGCAACTGAGCAGACATGCAGGGCACCCAAACAGCTATTATCTACTCATGTTTGGATGTTCAAGAACCTACTCAACACTCTCCTTGCCTTTCCAATAATTTAGCCTCCGGTAGGATTTCTGTCAGAGGCAGTTGACATAGACGGGACCCTTAAAGATCATCATGCCCAACAGCTTCCTTTGAAAACAAGATGTCAAGAGCTGTGCCCAAGGACACACAACTCACCCATGACAGACCAGATCTTAGCCCATTTTTCTTCCTTCCATGCCCCAGAGACAAACTTTCCATATGCCACAGCTCTTCCAAGGATCAATCCCGGTTACACACCCGGGCTAGCACAAAGGCTCAATACACATCACCCCACTGGGATTCTGTATTTACGCAGCTCTCGCCTGCAATGGTGTGAATAAGATCATCTTTGTTTGCAGAAACCACTCTGAAGGAAGGAGACAGTGCTGTGGAGTGATTAAGAGCATGGAATGCCTCAGGTTAGAGTCTAAGATTAACCTCTTAATCTTGGAGGTTGGCTGCCTAGCCTCTGTGCCTTAGGTAACTCATTGATAAACTGGGAGTCAATAATAGCCAAACTATGTATGTTATGATTAAATGGAGTAATGGTTCAAAAGTGCCTACAACAGTGACTGGCACATTATAAATGTGTTAAGTCGTCATCAATGTTAATCATCATCATCATCATCACCTTCATCATCAATTACACCCTTTTGCCTCCCCTGAAAATTTAACCAGGGAAAGAAAGCATGGCTGGTTCAATTTCTTCCACCAGCATGAGCCAGAAGGGGCTCTTCCTTTGGGGACATAAGCGATGGTCTCCAATCCACGGCTAATTCTGTTTCTACTAAAAACTGAAGACAATTATGAAAATATGTAAATTCAGTATACTTAACCTTTGGGAATAGAAATTGAGCAAAATAAAGTCTTGTTTTGTTTTTTTAAGAAGTAAAGTACCAGTCCACAGTTCTCTTTTCTCTTTCATAGGGCCATTTTAGCTGCTTTTCCTATTGAATGATTATTCAACCAAGGGAATAAAAAAATAAATCGTGGGTCCTGCCTTCAAGGAGGTTTTCATGAGCAGTATACTTTGCTGCCTTCATCCTGTTGACTTAGGTTTCACTCTGTGATGGGCTTGAAATCTTGGTAAACTAGGTAGTGCCTGGGCTGAAATTCCACTGGGTTCACTGACCCTCCTTCTCTCTTCCTTGCAGACCCCCACTCCTAATGGGGTGGTTACCCAGCAGCCTCCATGCTGCTCCCAGTTCTCTTAGAGCCCAGTCAGTTGCTTCCTACTGAGGAGTGGCTACAAAGGGATATTAAGTATGTCTTTTTATTTTCTTTATTCTGATAGTTTGACATCCGGGCCCTTGTTGACTTTGGAGAGACTGCAGGAGATAGGAGAGAGAGAGGAGATTGGAGATCTCCTCCCAGGGATAGCCAATTCCTAGAGATAGTAAATGACTCACCTGTGAACAAATCTTTCACATGCAAACCAACCAACGCAGAGTCAATATTTCCAACAACCTCCTCTGCTGGGCTCTCACCTCCCGGACCACTAATCAACTCAGGGACAGGTACCAGATTATTAGAGAGAGCTCTGATGCCCCAAAGCCCACTGAGGTTATTCAAACTAGTGCAGTAAAGCTCTTGTCCACATATTTCTTCACTTCTTCTGCCTCCTGACCAACCCTAGTGCCTCCCCATCCGGCCCCTCTGCATGGTGTGCCATGCCTCCTGTTTTATACTTCAGGAAACTGAGATCACAACTTCCTTTGTGATGGTCATTTCCATGTCTGAATATCTTTTTCTTTTACTCGGAGAATAATTGCTTTACAAAGTTGTGTTGTTTTCTGCTGTACAACAACTTGAATCAGTCCTAGTTTTATATATATATATATATATCCTTCCATCTTGAGCCTGCCTCTGCCTTCCATGTGCCTGCATTTCTTACCACACCTAATTAAAACAAATTTTGGGTACCCTTACAACAAAGGGAAAGAAAACAGAGGAGGAAGAATCAGAGACAAGAGCCAGCTGGGGAGGGAGCGTAGAATTCAATTCAGTAAATAAGATCACAGCCTTTAATACTCATCTCAAATGCTTTCATTGACAGAATTTCACCCAGCCTTTGACAAAAGCCTGTGAGGTCAGCATTATTAATCTCGTTTTACACACAAAAAATTGAGACCCAGAGAAGTTAAGTGATTTGACCAAGACCCACAGCCAGGAGTGGCAATATTGGGATTGGAACTAAGATCTATCAGATTCCACAATCCTATGGCAGCCTCCCAAATAAACAGAGAGAGAATAAGAAGGGACTGTGGCTGTCTGTGATCTTTTAAAAAATTTTAAAAAATATTTATTTGGCTGTGCCAGGTTTTAGTTGTGGCTTGCAGAATCTTTGTTGCAGCATGTGGGATCGAGTTCCCTGACCAGGGATCCAATCCAGGAGCCCTGCCTTGGGAGCACAGAGTCTTAGTAAGTCACTCAGCCGTGGCTGACTCTTCTCAACCCCGTGGACTGTAGCTCTTCAAGCTCCTCTGTCCACGGGATTCTCCAGGCAAGAATACTGGAGTGGGTTGCCATGCCCCACTCCAGGGGATCTTCCTGATCCAGAGATTGAACCTGGGTCTCTTATGTCTCCTGCAATGGCAGGCGGATTCTTTATCACTAGTGCCACCTGGGAAGTTCCTTAGTCAGTGGACCATCAGGGAAGTTCCTGTCTGCAATCCTGTAATCCAAGTATTCATTCCATTTGCTTCTAGCTCGTGGGTTTACAGAACTCTCTGAAGACGGAGACTTTGTCTTGTGTTACCTTGTCTTCCCCACTGCTTGGTGCACAGTGGTGTATTCACAAGTATAAGTTTAACTAAGGAATGAAGAGAAATCAAAAGTGGGCAGATAAATAACTCCAAGCCCCCTAGGAGCCCACTGACTTTCCCTCCCTTGTACTTGGCTCTGATACACCAAGGAAACGTTGGCATCTTGAATTGATAAAGGAAGTGAGATGCTTCCTACACAAGAAACTGAAGCTTATGTCAGTCAGTTCAGTCGCTCAGTCGTGTCTGACTCTTTGCGACCCCGTGAATTGCAGCACGCCAGGCCTCCCTGTCCAACACCAACTCCCGGAGTTCACTCAGACTCACGTCCATCAAGTCAGTGACGCCATCTAGCCATTTCATTCTCGGTCGTCCCCTTCTCCTCCTGCCCCCAATCCCTCCCAGCAGCAGAGTCTTTTCCAATGAGTCAACTCTTTGCATGAGGTGGCCAAAGTACCGGAGTTTCAGCTTTAGCATCATTCGCTCCAAAGAAATCCCAGGGCTGATCTCCTTCAGAATGGACTGGTTGGATCTCCTTGCAGTCCAAGGGACTCTCAAGAGTCTTCTCCAACACCACAGTTCAAAAGCATCAATTCTTCGGTGCTCAGCTTTCTTCACAGTCCAACTCTCACATCCATACATGACCACAGGAAAAACCATAGGCTTGACTAGACGGACCCTTGTTGGCAAAGTAATGTCTCTGCTTTTGAATATGCTATCTAGGTTGGTCATAACTTTCCTTCCAAAGAGTAAGCGTCTTTTAATTTCATGGCTGCAGTCACCATCTGCAGTGATCTTGGAGCCCCAAAAAATAAAGTCTGACACTGTTTCCACTGTTTCCCCATCTATTTGCCATGAAGTGATGGGACCAAATGCCATGATTTTTGTTTTCTGAATGTTGAGCTTTAAGCCAACTTTTTCACTCTCCACTTTCACTTTCATCAAGAGGCTCTTTAGTTTCTCTTCACCTTCTGCCATAAGGGTGGTGTCATCTGCATATCTGAGGTTATTGATATTTCTCCCAGCAATCTTGATTCCAGCTTGTGTTTCTTCCAGTCCAGCGTTTCTCATGATGTACTCTGCATAAAAGTTAAATAAGCAGGGTGACAATATACAGCCTTGACATACTCCTTTTCCTATTTGGAACCAGTCTGTTGTTCCATGTCCAGTTCTAACTGTTGTTTCCTGACCTGCATACAGATTTCTCAAGAGGCAGGTCAGGTGGTCTGGTATTCCCATCTCTTTCAGAATTTCCCACAGTTTATTGTGATCCACACAGTCAGTCAGAACAATTTTAAAAGAAGTGGTAAAAGAAAACCTTTCTGTAGTCTTGAAGAGCTTCAGGCCAGAAAAGCTCTCCTGCTCTGGCTTGCATCTGGCCTGTCTTTTCTTAACTCTGCTTAAGTATCGCACTTCTGGGATTGAGAAGTTGTGGCTAAGTTTCTCAGAATGCCTAAGTGTCTACCTACTCTTCATTACAGATGGCTGGGCCTAAGATTAACTACTAGTTTCCTTTGTTTTACCAAATAGATGTGATCTACCATCACATCTATATTTAGCTATAATATGCAGTCTATTTTTCCATTGACCTCTATCCTAAAATTGGAGATGCATTCCTGTGCTAAAAACAGCACATTTTATTTGCAATCAATGGCAGGTAGTAACTCTTCTCTGTTATCACCTTTCGAAACTGAGCTACTCACAGTTTTTCTGAATAGGTTGGCCCTACTGTGGGCTTAAAAGCTTAAATTTGGGAATCAGACAAATATGGGTTGAGTCCCAATTAATAGTAGCTATATGACTTTCATCTCCTTATCTGTAAAATGGGGTGATAATAATACTTACCATACAAACTTGTTGAGAAGAAGCAATATATTATTCAAATACATAATTATATAATACAATATTGTTATTTATATATTATGTAATGTATATTATATGTACAATATATATTATAAATATATAATATTGTTAGTGAACACTAATATAGGGGAAATGCTTTATCTATATGCCTGGCACATAATCAGTATTCAATATGTGGCAGCTAGAGTTAACACCTTTGGGAAACCTCTCACATTGTTGGTGGGAAGGTAAATTGGTGTGGCACTACAAAGGTTCCTCAAAAAATTGAAAATAGAGTTGCCATATGATCCTGCAGTCCCTCTCCTGAGCATATATCCAGAGAAAACTGTAATTTGGAAAGATACACGCATCCCAGTGGCCATAGTGGCATCATTCACAGCAGCCAAGACATGGAAACAACCTAAATGTCCACCGACAGAGAAATGGATAAAGGGGATGTGGTTCATACATACGATGGAATATTACTCAGTCATAAGAGAATGGATGAAATTATGCCATTTATAGCAACATGGATGGACCTAGAGATTATCGTACTAAGTGAAGTAATTCAGGAAGAGAAAAGCAAATACCATTTGATATCACTTACATATGGAGTCTAAAGTATGGCATAAATGAATTTATGAAAGAGAAACATACTTATAGACCTAGAGAACAGATTCGTGGTTGCCAGTGGGGAAGGGGCTTGGGGGAAATGGATGGATTGGGAGTTTAGGATTAGCAGATCCAAACCATTACATATAGGATGGATAAACGACAAGGTCCTTCTGTAGAGCAGAGGGAACTCTATTCAATGTCTTATGGTAACATATAATGGCAAAGAATCTGAAAAGGAATATATATATATATATATATTTATTTATATACGTGGTAACTGAATCACTTTGTTTTATACCTGAAACTAACACAATATTGTAAATTAACTATACTTCCATAAAATACAGTTTCTCTCTTGGCTGGGCATTGTGAACGTTTGCTGTCTGGGCACGAGGACAGCATTATTGGCTTCTGGTCAAAATTCCCTTCTTAGCCACCCTCTTCCTCAGCTGGATAGTATATTCCTTCTTTCTCTCCAGCTCCTGTTTCTCCTCCTTTGATAAAGGAGAGCTATGTTCCAGCTCCACGTTCCTATAGCACTTTCACACATTAGCTCAGTGACTATTTACTGAGCAGTGTTTTTTTTGTTTTTTGGTTTTTTTTGTCTGTTGCTGCATTAACCAACCACCCCAAACTTACTGGCTTCAAACAGCAATCATTTTATTTGCTCACAGCTCTTCAGTCTGGTCTGGGCTCAGTTGGAAATTTCTTCTTCTGGTCTTGCCAATGGTTACTCACTCTGTGGCTGCATTCACCTGGTGGATCCATTTGGGGCTGAACTCAGCCCGGAGGCTAAGGTGACAGGATCTCTCTTTACAGACTCAGAATTTCTAACTCTCTATATGGCCTTTTCACAAGGAGCCCGACATCTTACATTGCACCTCGGGGTTCTTAAACCCCCCAAAGCAGGAGCTGTTGTGTCTTCTTAGAACTCTGGCCTGGCACTGGAACAGTATCACTTCTGCCACATTTTGTTGGTTAAGGAGAACCAGCCTGGCTTCCAGGGGAGGGGGCACAGAGCATGGACCCTGGGAGGTGTAGTTCATGAGCGCCACTAACAGGCTGAAAAAGCACATTCTAACACTTTGCTAGACTTGCTGGCGAGCATGTCAAACCAGGTTCCAGCCTGGAGTTTACCCAAAGCAGGGGTTCTCAAAAATTGAAAGTGTATCAGAATCACCCAGAAGCCTTGTGAAAACACAGATTGCTGGGCCCCACCCCAGAAACCCAAGAATTTGTATCTCTAACCAGTTTCTGGGTGATGCTGATGCTGCTGATCTGAGAACACACTTTGAGAACCACTGTTCTGGGGCTGCTTCAGCACTACAATAAATCCCCAAAGATTTTAATTCAATTAGTCTGGGGTTAGATATCTGTATTAAAAAATCAAACAAAAAAAAACAACCATTTCCTAAGTGATCCTAATGTATAGCCAGAGCTGAGAACCACTGCTTTTAGAGTCTAATCTGTCTCCCTCTTTTTTCTTAAAGCTTCCTTGAGCTAGTTACAATTTGATTCATCTTTATGACCAAATCTGAATATTTCCCTTCAAATACAAGGGAAATATTTGCTGTACTTTAGAATTTAATGCGATTTTTAAAGTCTCGAGGTCCAGGTTACACTTTAGACTAATCATATCAGAACCTCTAGAAATGTAACCTGAGTATTAAGTATCTTTTTTAATTCTCTAGGTGATTCTGAAGTGCAGCCGAGTTTGAGAATGGGTGCTTTAAACACCCTTATTGCCATTTTCCCAGTACACATTTCTAAATTAAAAACAGCCCTTCCCATGATAATCTCCAATGTTTTCCTTCAAACACTAAAAACTGCAGAGGATATTTTAACCTAGAATCTTACCTTCTCCTCTATCAGCTCCCACTGATATCTGCATTCATGCTTCCATTGCATAATCATGATTTAGGGAAACCGGATTTCATCATATATGCCATTAAAAAACTTCTTACCCAAGACTGAGAGTAACTTTTAGTGAGGAAGGGGTTAAGAAGGTAGGCCTGTTGCATGCTGGGAACTGTAGTTCAATAGCACTGCCTAGTCAGTGAGGCAACTGTAGACTTGAGCGCTTAGTCCCTTCAGTCATGTCCGACTCTTTGCGACCCCATGGACTGTAGCCCACCAAGCTCCTCTGTCCATGGGATTCTCCAGGCAAGAATACTGGAGTGGGTTTCCATGCCTTTCTCCAGGTGATCTTCCTGACCCAGGGATCGAATCCGTGTCTCTTATGTCTCCTGCATGGGCAGGCAGGTTCTTTACCACTGGCGCCACCAGTGAGGCACTAGGAGTCGCCAAAGCAACATCCAGTAACCCACATGTCCTTTAGAGAGCAGTGTCCAGTAGTGACCAGTACCTTGGGCATCAGAGTCAGAATGCCTGGGTTAGATTCTGTTGCCACTCCTTACCACTGCTAGTGGTAAAGAACTTGCCTGCCAACGCAGGAGGTGTAAGAGAAGCCAGTTCGATCCCTGGGTTGGGAAGATCCTCTGGAGGTGGGCACGGAAACCCACTCCAGTATTCTTGCCTGGAGAATCCCAGGACAAGGAGGAGCCTGGACAGAGGAGCCTGGTGGGCTACAGTCCACGGAATCGAAAAGAGTTGGACACAACTGAAGTGGCTTAGCACACATGCACGCAGAGGAAATAAATCCCACAGGCCTTGTGGCATGGCCAAAAAATAAATCAAAATAGATAAGCAACACAAATTTACTGCAAAAAAAAAAAAAAGTCTTACCTCCATTTTACCAGTGTGGAAAATGAGGCACAGAGAAGTTAAGCAACTTGCCCAAGGTCACACAGCTAGTAAATAACAGAGATGATGTTGCAATAGGCCTGACTGCTGCCCTCAATCGGTAAATGAAATTGACTAGAATTGAGATCAACCTTTCTCTGCCATTTCAGATTCTTGGGATGGGTGAAGATCTTTAACATCCTGTAGGGTGGTATTTTCTTTTTCTCTCTTCTTTTTTTTTTAGAGAGGGAGGTCATAAACCAACTGTAAGAAATATCTTTTACATTACAGCCTTGTACACACACACGCATGCATGCACACATATACATACCCAAAGAATGGAAACTAAAACTTCACAAGGTAATAGCTACTCTTTTTTTTTTAAATTGACTTGCGCCAGGTCTTAGTTGCAGAATGTGGGATCTAGTTCCCTAACTAGGGATCGAACCCAGGCCCCCTGCATCGGGAGCACAGACTCTTAGCCCACTGGACCACCAGAGAAATCCCAACAGCTACGCTTATAGGTGTAATAAAGTCCAATTTTAGATTCAAAACTATTTTATTCTTTAAAATTCTGTTTTCACCTACTAGACTGATTTTGCAACCCACGAATGCAGCTGACTTGCCGCTTCAAAAACCCTGCTCTATTGAGAAAGCCGCTTAAACTGACACCAGTTTGCAAGTCTGAGTGTAAAAGGAGGCAGGGCCAAGCTGGATCTTTTAAGGCTCATAATAATGATTTGTTTACTTGCACAATGTGTGTTTCCTAGGTCACACCAGCCTGAGGGGAAAACTGGGATCAGAACTACGGCACAGGCTGTTCTCGCTCTCTCTGCTTTCATCAGTTCTCTCAGAATTGCCAGCCCCTCCTCAAAGACCCTTTCCAGTTTCTGAGGATGCCAGGGAACATTGCACATGCGCTCTCGGACATCTTCATTTTCCTTTCTTTTGCTTAGGCTCCCTGCTGGGATCATTTGCCACTTCCTATGTCTGTGGGCCTCTCAGTACTGTGGGACGCTAAGCATGAGTTGCTCCTGGTGGAAAATCCAATGATTTGGGTGATGTCTGAGCCACGGGCCTGGATGGGGACACGGTTGGTCTCATTTCTCTATAGCAGCTCTGGGTGCCAGAACACGGTGTTTAGTCTCATACCGCCCATAAGCAATGCCATGATACCCACCAAACTAGAGAAAACACTGTCTGTTACAGGGATCCCAGAGTAGATTCTTCTTGTACATGTATGCTCAGTCACTCAGTCATGTCTGACTCTTTGCGACCCCATGGACTGTAGCCTGCCAGGCATCTCTGTCCATGGAATTTTCCAGGCAAGAATACTAGAGTGGGTTGCTATTTCCTACTCCAGGGGATCTTCCTGACCCAAGGATCGAACACACATCTCTTGTGCCTCCTACACTGGCAGGTGAATTCTTTACCACTGCTCCGCCTGGGAAGCCCAGATTCTTCTTGCACCCTCAAAATTACACATGTTCAAGGGCAATGGGTTAAAGAAAAAAAAAACCTCCATCCAACGTTCATTCATAACCACCTTCTTTTTGTCCAGCCCTGGCTCTTACCCTTGGACCAAGCTTGGTGCTCCCAAACTGGAAGGGAATTCTTTCTTCCCGAGGAGGCTTTTTGGTTCCTTCACGTGTAGAGGCTCTTGGCAAGACCACAGTCTGTCATCCTGCTGGAAAGTGCCTGCTTCCTAGAGTGAACATATACTTAAGATAAACTCATTTGCATTTGAGAGCTTGGCTTCCCACATTTGGAAGTCACAGGTTCAGAATTCAAGTCCCACTGCAACAATGACAGTGATGATGGCGATGACAGATCATCCCCATATATCAGACCCCATGCTGAGCACTTTAAATACATTATTGTCTCTCATTCACTCCACAGCTTTACGTGTGGGACTTC
Organism: Bos grunniens; assembly: GCF_055505025.1. NCBI lineage: Eukaryota > Metazoa > Chordata > Mammalia > Artiodactyla > Bovidae > Bos > Bos grunniens. The sequence continues at coordinate 15,394,319 of NC_141190.1, forward strand.
CCTGGTGGTCTAGTGGCTCTATGCTCCCAGTGCAGGGGACCTGGGTTCCATCACTGGTCAGGGCACTAGACCCTGCCTGCTGCAACTAGAGACCCCAAGGGCCACAACTGAGACCTGGCGCAGCCAAATAAATAAATCAAATATGTTTTTTAAAAAACCAACTTTATATGATACGCACTATTAAATACACTCCCCATTTTACTGGGGAGTAAAACTGGCCTAGAAAGCTGAAATAGCTAGCGCATGGTCACGTGGCTGGCCAAGTGCAGAGCCAGCCCTGGCATCCCTCAGCTACTGCTCCAGAGCTGGGACTGGGCAGGGAGCCGGCCTTGGCCAGGCCTCCCCCACCTTCCTGGGCCTCCTTCCAGCTCTGCTTTCATCCTTTCTAGGCACCTCTCCCAAGGCACCCCCGTCATGCACAGGTGGGTTGCCAAAACTTATATAAACTTCCAAGCTGGAGGAAACCCCTCTCAGGGAGGGAAGCATCTACCCTCCCACTTCCCATCCCCTCTCCGTGTCCTACCAAGGCTTCCCGGAGGAGGGCAGGGAAGCTTGGTCAGCAGTAGGAGCTCCTCCCCAGGCCCCTCAAGACATCACTCTTGCAACAACCTGCCCTCCTCTCACTAGTTCCCTCCTTAGACCAATTCTGGCGCCTGGAATGGTTCCTCCTTCCTAAAAGAATACCAGTTATCTGTATTACACAGTTCAGTTGGTGCCTCATCTCGGTGGGTGTTTTAATTGAATGGGGAATTCAAGTCTGAGCTTTAAATGCCATACAAAAAGAAAAAGTTACTGTCTTTTCAGAATGCCCATTGTCATTTGTCCTTAGAACAGCCCCCTCACCCCCCGCTATGGTCCTTTTTCCACTTGAACTGACAAACTGAACCACCAGATAAATACAGCTGTGAAGTGAAGTTATGGCAATGCTTTCCTTCCCTCATTCATTTGCCCTCCCAGCTTAACCAAGTCAGACATGAAAGATTGCTCACCCTTTCATATCTACAGAGTACAGAGCCAGGGGCTGATCAAGCCATCTTGATAGTGTGATACATTTGATAGTGAAACGAAGGGAGGGAAGGATCCTGTTTCCCCACAAAAGAAAGAAAGTGTAGCCTTTCAGTCCTGTCTGACTCTTTGCGACCCCATGGACTTTAGCCCGCCAGGCTCCTCTATCCATGGACTTCTGCAGGCAAGAATACTGGAGTGGGTTCCCATTTCCTTCTCCAGGGGATCGAACCTGGGTCTCCTGCATTGCAGGCAGATTCTTTACCATCTGAACCATGCCTACAGGGATCAGTTTAACTAAATACCTGCCAGAGGTTCACCCCACAGTGTGGTGGCCCTGCCACTCATTGTCCTTGTGACCCCTCAGGACCTCAGTTTCCCTATGCAGGGATTGGAGCTGAGAACCCTGAGGTCCTAGAAAGTTCTCAGGGTCTTTACTTTATCACTACCAAATGCATCACTTACAAGTCAGAGAACTTAAGGTGTAGGTGATTGTTTGACTAAAAACCATCTTCTATAACCATTTTTGCCACATAATTATTCCACGGAGCAAGTTACCACTGTGCACTTGAAGCAGGATTCAGTTTACAAAAATCTGACTTGCAGCCAATTTTTCAGTGACACTTTTACTGTTTCAAGTGGGGCTTGCCCCCTGGGTCACCGTTTCTAAAATCACTGTGATAAACTCCCCCTCTCCATGGAGCCTGGACAGGGAAGCAAGAGTAAGATGCATTTCAAAATCATTACTTCTTGTGGACTGGGTTCTTTCTTTTCTTGTTTTGTGGAAAGGAAAAAACCAAAAAACCATATTTACATGTGCTCCTTCACCACCACCACCACTCCCCCACCTCCCCCCCACCCCCACCTCCAAACTGATTTAATGAAAGCAACCTACAGGTCCTTTAGAAACACAAACCAGATTCTATCCCGTCTGCCTAGAACTCTGCAGAGGTACCCTCGGTCCTCTGGGTGGCAGCCAGGCCTTCGCAGATGCTGTCTGCTCACCTGGGATGCTCCCGCCAACCCTTTCTATCATGCCCCTTACCTTGCAAGTCAGCTCCATCATTGCCTCGGGAATTGACCCTGACCTCCTTCATGATAACCGTGAGGAGCCGTTTGGAATTTCTTGGGATGAGCATGTCTCGACCATGGGGAGCCTCCGTGCTCTGGCTGTTCATGAGGGCACGCTGGTTGTACGTGGTGGTCTGCACCGTGCTATCCAGGCACTGGATTCCCTCCTGAATCTCTCCCTTCGTGGAGCCTGCAGTCTTCTGGGTAAACAGACAGCAATCAAATAGGGGAATGACCATGACTGCCACCACCCTCCCTTCACAGAGCTTACCGAGAAGTAAATGAGGGGTTTGTGCTCTCTACGATGAGAAGGAAAGGGTGGACTGTCAGTGACTTAAGCTCTGTGTAGGGTGAGTTTAGGTCATGACTGCACCTTGGCTTACATAGTCCATGTACTCCTTTCAGTCTGAAAAGCTGAGAGAAAAAGGATGGTGGACCGACATCCCTGGCCAGCTATGCCAGCTTAAGGGATGGTTGCCCACCACGTGGAAAGAGGCCCAAGCATCTATTCCTTACCCTAAGTGCCTCCCCAGGCACATAGATAATACCTCTCTGCCCCAAAGCCTGGGCTCTTGTTTAAATGAATTTCCTTCTCCAAGAGTGCATCCTCTTTCCCATCACGTGGGACAGTGGCATCCTATAATTTGGATTTAATGTTTGTAATATATATGGAACATCTGTACTGTCGCACCCATTGTACAGATCCAGAGACACCATCAGCTAGTTCACAGCAGAATCAGACCCTCAAAAGCCTGGTCTGTGGCTCGTAGGCTGGCATTTTTCCCACCCCTGTCTCAGCCTCCCAGACTCAGCCAGACCTTTTCCAGAGCCCTGGAAGCCCAAGTCGGCTGCCTCCTGCTGGCAGGGACTTCCTTCCAGGCTTCTGGTTCTAGTGCTGAAGAAGGGGGAGTGTGAGATGAGGAGGGGGTGTTAAGACACAGAGGCAGTCAGTGCTTCCGTCTCCCTCCTTCACACGGGAGAAGGGAACGGCTCACACATGGGGGAGGGTGGATATGAAAATCAATAATTTATGACAGTGAAGTGTCAGAAAAGTATTTACTCACATTCATTCCCTGAAAGTCACATTCTCCATGTGTTGTTTGTCTTTCAGCGACGGCATCACTCAGGTGGACTCAGCAAGAAATACCAAGGTTTTTAGCCAAAGGTTGCAGAGGGAGAGTTTCATTTCACTTCATTTTTCCAGCCAGGGCTGGCTCCGAAGCTGGTTTTTCTTACTAGGTTGTTTGCCACACGGAAAAGCAAATTCCCAGAGGTTTCCGAGATTGCTGAGATCCCAGGCAAGATGACTGCTCCCACCCACCCGCCCACCCACCCACTAATAAGACATAATGCCGTCCTATTTTTGGTAACAATTAAAGGGCCTCCCGGTGCAAGCAGAAAGCTGTTTATTCTGTTACATCACTTCGCTTTGCCTTCGAAGGCTGGTCTGTGCTCTGTGTTTTCGTGGTGATGCAAGTCTGCTCTCTCCTCCAGCCGTTGGGTCCCTCCCATCTCGCAGCACCTCACAGGTCTCTTCCCCAGCAGTGCCTCGCTGGAGCCAGGAGCGGCTCACGAATCAGCTGCAGGTCCCTGTTTTGAAAAGCAGAGAGACAGAGGCAAAGGAAAAGGGTGGACTCTTATGTGACCTGATCTTAGAGCAAGACAATCACCATCTGAATTCCAGAAGCCCTGTTCATGTTTGGGGATATTTTTTCGACTGCATGGAATCAGAGAGAAGCCAAAGGATGGGAAATGCCTGCATCCCCCTGAAAAGAATTGCTTATTGCCTATGTCTCTTATCTGCGCTTCTGCTGACTGAGGGGAAGAAACCAGCAAAGCCAAAATGCCCTGCCGTGTGTACTTGTACCAAAGATAATGCCTTATGTGAGAATGCCAGATCCATTCCACGCACCGTTCCTCCTGACGTTATCTCATTGTAAGGCCCGTAAGCATTTTGATATCTAATTTACGATTTAAAAATTCCAGCCGATGTATTTGGGTCTTTGTATGTATTGGTAAAAGGGCATGGGGAGAGTGATTCCTCTTGCACGCCTGGCTGTTTGACAGAGCTAACAGTCTGCTGCATTTAGAAATTTTGATTCTTAATAGCTGCTACAGAACATGCTTAGATATCTTCCACTCCCCGAACATTATTATGAGAAACCTGCAGCAGATTCATGCCTCCTACTTCAGCTGGCAAGGCACAGTATCATACTTCATGAAATAGTGTCAAATAATGACTGTTTTGCTAAACCGGATTAACATAAGGTTTGTTCTGTGTTTTGTGTGTGTGTGTCTTTGTGTGTGTCTGTTTGTTGTTTTGTTTTGTTTTCTTTCAGATCCTTTGTGAGATCTGGTTTTACTGAAATCTCCGAAGGGAGTTTTTTATTCACACCATCGCTGCAGCTCTTGTGAGAAATATTTATATCATGACTATTTTTAATATAGCATATATTTAGATAAGCCCTCTAGTAAAATTATCTCAATATTAATTTTGTCAAATGTGATTATATTTCTGGAGAGGAAAAGAATGATCAGTAAAGTGAGAGGTAGATGGGCTTGTTTGCGACCTGACACCAGTGTGCAGGTTGACGCTTGCAATGGTAAATTTGCTAACCTGTAATGCCGGCTACTCTCATGGCTATTTGTGAAGTTGTTGGAATGTTGTAACAGTGATCCTCACTTCAGTCTCCCCTTTTACTTTCATTTTTGACTTGGGAACTTTGGTTATTTTACCCTGGAGTTTCCGAATTAGTCAATACAGAACCCAGCATAACATATGCGCTCAAGATGTTGTCCTGGGAGACCTGGGGCGGCTGCTACTCTGTATGATTTACCATGTGGGGAAGAAAAATCTCAGTTCTTTCTAGGTAATTCCTTAAAATATTCATTCTTGAGTGACTGCTTTCTAATCTCACCTGATTTATAACTCATCTCCTTATAAGGAGGGAAAGAAAATATTAATATAGGATAGTGCAAAGGATTAGTCTTTGCTATGTGCTTTGAGATAGCCATGAGGGAACCACATATTCAATCTATGTCTGAAAATAGTCAAAAAATAATATTTGACTAAGAAATTAGATCTTTCCACAGGCATAATGTAACACGGATAACTTGTTCTCATTTGTAATGTTTGGCAGCTGGAGTGCTAGTTCTCAGAGCAGGACCGCACAGGGGGCAAGAGGTCCCCTGGTGCTCAGGTGTCAGGCCACAGAGTGGCTTGTCATTACCGGTTCCAGGGGGGGAAATCAGCCAATTGTCCATCAACTGAGTTGTGGTTATCTTAACTGCATGATCCAGGACTCAAGTTTTTTTGCTTGTTTGTTTTGTTTTAGGGTTTTTGTTTTCTTACCTTACTTGGCCATTTTGGCTATTTGAAGTTTTACATACGGAGAGGCAAATTGCATGGATTTGAAATGAGAGAGATCTGTATGTAAATCTCACTCCACCACTCCCTAGAAGCTAGACATGTAATTGTGTGCAAATGACTAAATCTCTCTGAGCCTCAGTCTTCTCATCTGTAAAATGGAGGTGATGACACTTTGAAAGGTTGTCATCAGAAATAAATGAGATTTAAGTAGATAAAATGCTTGGCATAGGATATGACAAGTGGTTACACATTTTATAAATGGTAGGGTTTTAACTTTTTACATGAAGCTAAAAAAGCTAGAAAAATCACTTAATCTATTGTTTTGTCTATATGAAATCCCCAAACTGATTTGACTATTCCATTTTGCAAACCTGATCAAGTGTTTTGACATTATGTAATAATGTTGACTAATATCCTTCTTCTAGCTAATGTCTTTGAATGATTAATAATTGAGTAGAATATTCCTAAGTGATTATCTGTTTGACTGACAGCTAATAGTTGATTAGGGCAATGAACAAATTAGTTTGTTTAGTACATCAAACAAATTAAAAAAAGAGGCAAAGTCATCAGTGCTGGGACCCTTTCATAGGATAAGAACTGGTTGTATGTGAGAAAGTGATCGATTGTGACTATGTTATTATTTGTCAAATACGCAAATGGCTCATTTTAAAAGCATCCTTTTGATGGACTGAGGCACTTCTCTCTTCCCAGGATAATTAAATAGATCAGTTCAAGAAGTGTCATTTGACACACACTACTAACAACATCGGACGGTTGTTAGTTGTGACACAGAACAAACACCTGGATTGATCGACCTCATCAGTTAGCATCTTTCCACTTTGTTTCCGCTGGGTGGACCCAGCCTCAGCAAGCACAGATGCTGGACAATGTTATAGAAATAGTTACCGGCTGCTGCAGGGTAATGTGATTACACGTATTTAGAATCACAGAGGGAAGCCAAGGAACTGGTTTTTAAATAGCCCGCACCGAGTGTGTGTGCCATGCCCCTGCGTTCCATGCTCCGAGTTCCTATGGAACATTCCAACCCTTATTTCTAAAAGCAGTTCAGGTTTCAGAAATAACAAAAGGGCGAGTAATTTTTGCCCTGGATGTCCTTACTTAACTCACATTGGCTAAACTCAATACAGCAGGGGTCAAAGTTTGTCTCTAATCTCCAGGATTCTGTTTCCTAAAGATTTTGCTCCCCATTCTTCCTGTCCAATGTTCTCTGTTTCCTCCTGTCCTTGGGAAAGGGTCTAATAAGTGCATTTTCACTGAGGAGGAAATAAATGAAAAGGCTCCAAGTATGAATAATGCCATAATCATAACAGTGGAGGGAATGCATACTTCGCAGACACAAAGAGTTCTTCTGTGGGACGGGGCCATCCAGTGCCCTGAAAACTCCCCACTGGAACATGGAGACCCAGGGGTCTGATTTCCTTTGCACGACCTTTGCCATCAGACCAGCCATTGCTTGGGGTTTGCAATGGATTTGCTGCTGGATCCCACCAGCCATTGCTTGGGGTTTGCAATGGATTCTAATAGCATTTGTGACCGCAGATTACCAAACAGACCTGTCACAGTTTGTGAAGAGATAAGCTTCTGAATCAATTCTGCTCCATTGATGTCCAAAGGCAGTTGGTTTCTTGCTCAGTTGTGGAAAAAGAAAAGACCCATTCCCATCACCCACCCTAAAAGTCTGATAATTTCATTATGGCCCCAAATGCTTTTTCAGACCTTCTGCAGAAGTCATGATGAAAAGTACTTTGTGAGATGTCAGCCTGGGGTACTGAGGGAAACAGACGCAATGCCTCCTTAAGTTACATGTTCTGGGGGAGAAGATCCTGGTAGGCTGTGGCTGGCAATGTGTGTCAGAGAACAAGAAAAACAAAAGCCCACACTCTGTAGAGAAGAGAGAAAGAATAAAATTATCCAATGAAATTTCGTCAGATTAATTATATGAGCCTTTTTTTTAAAAAACACCTATGGTTTTAAACAACAGCAAAAAAAAAAAAAAAAAAAAATCTTTCCCCAGCAAATGTAATTCCATTCATGTTTTCCATAGGCCTGCTGTGAAACTTAACCAATGGGAATGATTATTCATTCTAGTTTGCTTTCAGTGAGAGGGAGTGGTACTTGTAGTGAATGGAATTTACAGAAATGTGTTTTCACACTGGACAGCCCTGTTCTCAACCACAGACTAAAATCCCCAATGATATGGGCTCATTACAGAAGTAAAATTCAAATTTAAAGTATAAAATGTGAACACATTGCCATTTGTTCATAAAATTTTTAATAAACTAAAGCTATCTAATAGAACTCTTCAGAGAGTTCTATTTGCAGGGAGTAACAGGGTTCAGTTAGTATCATGCACACACACAAAATCTTTATATAAGAAATCAGGGTAGCTGGAAAATATTCTATGTATTCCAATGAAGTCTGATCTTGTTTGAAGCAATAGAACTGATCCCTCTGTGGGGGGGAGGATATAATCATTTCTTTTATTAATCAACACATAAATATATAGTTCATAAGAAATCAAAACCCAAAAAACCTAGAAGTAAACAGCATGAACAAGACAAATAATAAGTCCATCCTTACTTTAATTTTATCAGTTAGTTCTTAAAAATATTATTTGTCCAGGGAAAAACATCCATAGCCTATATCACCTTCACAGTGATTGGCCTCTTTATCTATTTCTCTTTACATGACAAGTGTTAAGAAACATTTCATGACCTTCAATGATTACTCAAGCCAAACCTATCAGCTAAGAGGGCTTCTAGAGGAATCACTGCTTGTGGATGAGTATGGTTTGGTTTGTGCCCAGGTGATGGCCTACAATGGACCAAGAAGTAAAAATTTCAATCATCTGGGCTGTTTTGTCTACAATCTGACCAGTGACCCATATCTCTGATTTTTAACTTCTTACTGAATCGTTGTGACTGTGCACGCAGCCCTGTATAACAAATGTTTTCTCTGAAAGCGTATTTCATCCTCTCAATTATTCAACCAGGAAAGTTAGGAGTTAGCTCTTCAGGTCCACTTTCAACAGGAAAAGCCCCCCATCAAACTGCATAAGAATCTGCCATCTCCTCTTGACCCCAGGACCATGATCCTAACTGAGGCTGCAGTCGCTGTTCCACAGGCTGCTGGGGGAGGTTTTACACTGGCCCCCCGGCGTCTGGACCCCCTTCCTCCCCACCTCCATTAGCATTACCTTCCTGAAGTGCAGATCTCACCCTGATACCCTCATGCTTGGAAGCCTTTAAAGGCTCCCTAGAAACAGAGAAACATCTGAACATCTGAGTTAGTATTAATAGAGTTTGGCTATTTGTCTAGGGTCATCTCTCATAGTAGCAATAGCACACACACACACACTCACCACAAGCTCCATCCATGCCAGCCTGAAGTACCTCATTCCCTGACCTCTATTTTCTCAAGTTCTACAGACTTTTCTGATGCTTCTAATTCTTCCCATCATTTTTAGAGCTATTTGTATCTGCCCTTGTCTCTAACAGAGGGTTCTCAATAGCCATGGTCCTAGAAAGGATGTTATAAGCTTAGATTAAGATTTTGCTTATTATATATTTGTTGAATTCAATTCATATTTTCATAGATTTTATACTAGAGACTTCTGTCTTCCTATCAGTAGTTTCAGTTATGTTCACACTTCCTTTTGTTTGATATATGCGATCAGATTTCACACGAGCCAATAGTGTGGAGGTCTGGAATGTGGGCTGAACCAAAAGAAAGTGTGAAGAGGTATTTGCTCATGACCTTATGATGTCAAACTTCTTCAACAGATGTTTCCAGTGTACCAGAACTTAAAAGACAAAGCATCCAGAATCTTTCTTTAGACCCACTGCCTGGATCCCTTTTGTCTCCCTCTGATTTCCTCTAGGTCTTTGACAAGCACAGACTCTTATTTGCCACCCTGGTTGTCTCTCAGGTTGGACTAGCCTCTCTCCTGTGAAAGGTCAAACTCCCCTTTTATCTGGACATCCAAAGAAAGATGCTGATTAAGCATTATTAAGATGGAAACCAAATTTGTGAACACAAAGATAGTTTCCTTTTTATTTACAGTGGCTTAGCTAAAACAAGTGTTTATTAATTGTATAGCTGCAAGCAGTAACAAAATGAAAGCAGAAGCCTCCCATTTCAGCAAAAGCTTTTTGGGATTCTCCTGTGCAACAGGCACAGCACTGGGCTTTGTGGGAGACACACAGATGGGTGCCAGCTCTCCCTCCCTGCTTTGACATGGCAGCTCCAAGTTGGAGGTGAGCCCTAAAGAGGTAAACTCTATTTTGCCTGTATTTAAAGGTATGATAAAGTAGTCTTGATAAGCTCTCTCATTTTGTTCAAAATGGTACTCAGTTGATTGGTGATGATGGTGACTCTTGCCCACTGTTGAGCTTATGGCTGAGAGAGGCTACGTTACCGGCCTCTATTAATACAAAGTGGGCAATAATCATAGTACCTGTTATACAGGATGATAGCCAGGATTAAATGAAATAATACATGTAAAGCACTTGAACAGTTCCTATAATTCAATAAACATTAGCTTTTATTATTTGTTCTGAAAATCACTTTAATTTGAATGACCATAACATCAGATTAGCATCGGATTGTATAGGCTGGGTTTGCCTACAATGCTAGCTTTAAAATTTCATTGTTCTACACATAGGTCTGCATCAGAACTTGCTAAGAAATCTTTCTTCAAATACTTCTCACAAGAAAGGTGAACTATTTACCCTTCTGAGGATGGGAGGGGAAAGAGGAAGCAGAATCCTCTCACTCGTGAAAAAAACAACTGGCACCATATTTTGTAAACACGTCAGGTTTTATTAAAAATAATTAACACTGGCCAGTCTTAAGATGAGTAGTTCTGTGATAAGATGGAGAGAAACCTGAAGTAGAGATCAGGAGACATGAGACATGGTTTTGAAATACAGTTCAGACAGTAAAGGACTGTGTGACCAAGTATCCCTGGGTTTCAGATTTTATATGTGTGAAATACCAGAGATAGATTAAAACATGGTTCTCAAACTCAAATGCCCGATGGGGGTTGGGATGATAAGGTAAATGAAAGAAACAGTTGAGTATAGACAACAGGGAGTGGTAGTGACGGGGGTTAAACCAGAGAAGACACGTCTTACCTAAAAATGAATCTTCAGTTCCAACTGATTATTGCTGATGAGAATGTGCTACATGAAGATGGGTCATATTTTTTTAATTTTCAGAAGAAGGCAGAAATCTGGAGGTAGATTTTTAAACAGAATAAAGACCAAACAAAACACACATAACTGGCATTTTTGAGACCTTCATGTTCAATTAACTTACGTTTCTTTCTGCTTAAAAATGCTATTGTATTCTGTTCTACTAACAGGGTACTTTAATATAATACAGAAAATGACCTTGTTAAGGAAATGGAAAAAATGTATTGTATCAGTTCTAACAAACCAGTAAATTAGATTGTTTAATGAAAGAGCTTCACATTATGAAATTGGCTATTATAAAACTATTAGTAGAATAATAATGTAGTTCCCAATTTCCCAAGCAGGTCCATTGGGACTTTATCAGGACCCCCCATGGTGGCTGATGATAAAACAGTTTCAATATCCCTCCCACTGGGCAAGGACTGGAAAGGAATTGTTGAGGCCATTTAAATGGCAAGATGACAGGTGTTCACCTGTGTAAAATGTGATTAAAAAGCAATGAGCCTTTATGGGGGACTTCCCTGGCAGTCCCGTGGTTAAGACTTCACCTTCCAGTGCAGGGGGTGCAGGTTCTATCCCTGGTGAGGGAGCTAAGATCCCACATGCATCTTACGGGATAAAACCAAAACATAAAACAGAAGCAAATTGTAACAATTCAGTAAAGACGTTAAAAATGGTCCACATAAAAGAAAATCTTAAAAAAAAAACAAAAACCCGAGCCTTTAAAAAATAAACAGACTAGAATTTATATATACAAGTAACTCTTGACTTTCAGAGAATTCCTTACAGGAGATCAGAGATTCCTCCTAACTTGGCTTCTATAGCTAAACATTGCTAGATCTTTGAGAATTGTCTTCATTGCCAGTTTGCAAGTCATACAATAAAATCAGGCAAAGTTTTGTTAGGGGACATTTGTCACTTGTATTGCTTGGTGCTAAGCACTTTATCTGTCTCATTTTTTATTCATTGTCACAGTAACCCTGTGAGGAAGTGTGATTATGTCCATTTTGCAGATTAAGCACTGAGTCCTAGAAGAGTCAGGTAACCTCTGTGACGTCACACCTCTCGTAAGAGGTAAAGTCGGAGTTTAAACCCACATCCTCACTTTTACCTACATCTGTCTACTTCCTCTTGAACATGAATAACTGGGCTTAACTTTGCACAGTTTTGTTCCCCAAATCAAACCCCCTCTCAGAGGGTCAACTTTTGCCATTAATGAGGATATTCTGAGGACTGTGTCCTGATCCCTGGAGACAATCACTGAAAAAGAGTTTCAAAAGCCCTTTGAAAGGGTGGCAGCGTTGCTGGCAAGAACATGGAGTATCCCTAGGATTCAGCTCTTATTGGTATGTGTAGGCTCTAGTCTCCCAGCTTTAAAAAAGAGAGGGACAGAGACACAGAAAAGGGCAAATGACAAAGAACTTATATACTTTAAAGTTATACCTTAGACCAATGTTTTCTCATCTTGTGTCCTGTGGAACATGTGTCCTGAAAAAAAAAGTTCTGTGCTCAAATAAATTTGGGAAACTGCCCTTTCTATTCATGCTTGGCTACTCACAATGCACCTTGGCTTAGAAAACCTCTGGAATTTCTTTTTGTTGTTTTCCTTTTCTTAACCTCCAATAGGATACTGGGAATCTACACTTTTGGTGTTCATTTTATTTATTAGCTTAATTATGAATACCCTACCTTGCTCTCAAGAGGCTTGCTAGCAGAACTTAGGCAGGTAGAAAGAATCTCATCTTAAAGGATACATTAAACCATCTGTCTCCATATAAGGAGTGACTCAGACAGCTTTGCTAGTGTGGATTCATTGAGTGTGATTTTCTTTGAATGTGCCTCACTGCCAAGCTCTCCACCTGATCAGGCAGCGTGTGTGGCACACACGGCTTCTCTGGGGACCTCCTAGTGGATGTTTCATCCTTCAGAGTAAGTGCAATTATCACTTGCAGCCGGTTCAATAGAAAAAAGCCCCGTAAGCTTGAATTTATGCTCTCACTATTTTTGTTTTAAGAGGGCTTCCTCAAGCTATTTCAGACGGCTAATCCAGCATTTTCCTGGGTATATTCATTGTAGTTAAACTCAATGATAAAAGGATCCCATTATCAATAAGATAGGGAAACTGTGTATTCAAATCCCTTTTGAAGAGTCTCAGTTTACTTATGGATAGGAAGATTCATGTAATTAGGAACCTCAGTTAACTTCACTTACCCAATTTACATGAATTTGTTTTTTTCCTCTCTTGTTGTTCATGTAAAACCTCCCAATCGCATGAAGGCCTTGTGTTCCCCACACTCTGGGAACTACCAGGCAAGGCTAATCTAGATTTGTAGCAGATCTGGGATCTGCTGGGACTAAAAAGAGGAAGCAAAGCCTTGCCCCTGACCATTATGACTGAGCACAGAATCCCAGCTCTGCCAACTACAAGCTTCAAAGTACTTTACCACTCGCACCTCGGGTTTCTTTGTATCTTAGATGGAGACTATAAAGCGTATATTATAGTGTTCACTGGAGGATTTAAATGAGTTGGGACGACCCAGAGGGATGGTATGGGGAGGGAGGAGGGAGGAGGGTTCAGGATGGGGAACACATGTATACCTGTGGCGGATTCATTTTGATATTTGGCAAAACTAATACAATTATGTAAAGTTTAAAAATAAAATAAATAAAAAAATGAGTTCCTAGTAGCAATCTGATAAAGATGAGGTTTGGCATACAATAGGCTTTAAATGGCACCCCACTCCAGTACTCTTGCCTGGAAAATCCCATGGATGGAGGAGCCTGGTAGGCTGCAGTCCACGGGGTCGCTAAGAGTCGGACACGACTGAGCGACTTCACTTTCACTTTTCACTTTCATGCATTGGGGAAGGAAATGGCAACCCACTCCAGTGTTCTTGCTTAGAGAATCCCAGGGACGGGGGAGCCTGGTGGGCTGCCGTCTATGGGGTCGCACAGAGTCGGACACGACTGAAGTGACTTAGCAGCAGCAGGCTTTAAATAAAATTGAAGTCCCTTCTTCTTTGTTTTTTAGGAGCAGGGAAATAACAGACCACATATATAAACTGCATCGGGAGGGTGGGCTGTGACTAGTTTTGCCAACTCTTAGAAAGGAAAAATTTGATTATTCTGGAATGAAAGATAATGAACTATAAAACCAAAGGGGTGGATCTATGCTCAGATCAAATCCATGCTCAAATGTGCAGGCTAAGAATACTCCCCCAGGGAATCCTTGCAAATCTAAAATCTACATTTTAAACCTGGCCCTGCTGCAGTCAAAAGTTGTGACCTTGAGTAAGTCACTCACTTTGTGGCCCTTGCTTTCCTCACCTGTAAACTGAGGAATTGAATCGCATATCTCTCTAGGCTGCACCCCACCGCCTCAGATTTACATGGAGCAAAATTAAGGCTATTTTCCATCAATCCAGATAGAAGAGGTCTACCTAAGGGTCCTCTGAGTTACACTGAAAATGTTTTCCAAGGATGAGAGTCAAAAAGAACATAACGTGCTCATATGTGATGCTTCCCATTTTAATGCTTTCCTATTTAAGAGCCTATTTAATATGTTCAAATGTAAAATTATTCACGTGGCACTTAGAATGTGTGCATTCAACTGAAGTGAATCATCAGCCTGTTATTAATTATCGTTCAACCAGCCCTGTTCTTTTGAATAAAGGAGAATGTTAGTAACAACTAGAAGGTATGAATCATTTAAGCATAGGCAGTTCTAAAAAGTTGGCCAGCCCTTCCAGCTGTGCCCTCAAATCTCTAACAACTGTAACGTGTGCATCTTGCTCTCTCATTTACATGTATGTGCACATATAAACATCAGGCACACACATGTATGCAAAATGTGCTTGCACACATTGCCCATGGCGCCCAATTCCCTAGATGAGGCTCATAACAGTTCTCTTAGGCAGATGGCAGTCTCACTGGGCCTCAGTTTCCCTCTCTGCGCAACTAATGTTCTTCACTAGATCTAACAGCTCTTCCAGCTCTGACATTTTATGTCTGGGCCGTTTGCTGAGATACTCTTTGGCAGAAGCATTGACGAGATGCTCTTATATATTATCTCACATAATTCTCAGAATCTTCCAGGAAGTCTTTTTGTTATTACCATTCCTCTTTTAATGGATGAAGAAATAGATTTACCTGCTTGATATACATGTACATAATAAAAGTGGCAGCTACAAGCTTAGAAACCAGATTCTCTATTTTGTATCTAATCAATGCCGTCTCTAAGCGATAGCCTGAGGCTGGCTGCTCACTCTTCTTCATCCAGAGTAGCCCTTACAGAGCGGAGATTGTATGGGAAAGCCCCCTAAAGCATCTCCCCTCCACAGCTGAAAGAATCTGCCTTGAGCTGTGAGACAAGATGCAGACCACTTGTGGCCAGCGTCAGTTCTGATGGAGTTAAGAGGTCACAGGTGACTAAAGGGAGTCTGAAGAAGTGTCATTAGAGCCAGGGAGCCAGTCTGGCTTGAGACAAGGGGAGATTTTCCCAGCAAGTTTACTCCTCCCATTCAACCCTCTGCAGACCTACCTACCCAAGACTCCCACTCCTCATGCAAAGCCCATGCCTATTCCTCCATGAATGAAGCCTGCAGCTCTACAAGCCCAGACTCACATATCTTTCTGGTTATTTGACAGCACAGAGAGCAGAAGCGATGTGCTCAAGGCCACATGGAGGATTTATGGCCAAGTGGGAAATAAGGCTCAGGCTTTGTGATTCCCTCTTCAGGGTGCTCCTTCCTGGTCCCTAGAAAAGGTGTGAAACCAGGGCAGGAAACTGCTTTAGCAGCCCTTTAGTCTTGGCATTGACACATGTCCCTGCCCAATCATTTCACTCTTGTAGACCCCCAGCTGGACATTGGGCAGCCTCAGCCTTGACCTCCTAATGTAGTTAGATCCTCATTCTGTGGTCCTCTGCTTCTTCCTTTTCTCCTCTACTGCTGACCTCAGCACACCAACCTCCATGCTAACCCTATCACACACTTCTCTGTTCCTTTTGAATTAAGTGCTTTTGTTCCTAGCTTTTCAACCAAGAACGTCCTAATAACCTGATGGCCTTGGTGTTCATTTATTGGTTATAGAGAGATGTGACCCACTCCTACAGACAGGTGAATGCAAGTAGTCAGAAGAGAAACTGGAGCTCAGGGTTGGCAGGCATTTTACAGATCTCATCCTCCTTAGTCCCAGGGCAATGTTAATTTTAACTCATGAAAACATTTAAAAAATATCATCAATAGGGAATTTTAAGAATATTATTCTAAATACTTGTTGAAATCAAATATGCAATTTTAAGAGACGTACTGGATGCTTTAAATAGAGGCAAAGTCATATTTCTAAATACTTTCATTTTAAATCAGAAAGAATAAAAATATATGAATTGAGCATGAAATAATACATCTTCTAAGGAACTCAAGAGAAAATAAATAATTAGCATATAAAATAATAAATTAGGAAACAGTAGGAATAGTAAGTAAATTCAAGATTTCTTCTTTGGAAAAACCCTATAAAATAGCAGATTTTTGAAGGAAGTAATATGTACACTCTGTCTATCAGATCTAGTCCCTTAAATCTATTTTTCACTTCTACTGTGTGGATCACAATATACTGTGGAAAATTCTGAAAGAGATGGGAATACCAGACCACCTGACCTGCCTCTTGAGAAATCTGTACGCAGCTTCCCTGGTCCCTAGAAGCAAAAGTTAGAACTGTACATGGAACAACAGACTGGTTCCAAATAGGGAAAAGGAGTATGTCAAGGCTGTATATTGTCACTCTGCTTATTTAACTTACATGCAGAGTACATCATGAGAAACACTGGGCTGGATGAAGCACGAGCTGAAATCAAGATTGCAGGGAGACATACCAATAACCTCAGATATGCAGATGACACCACCCTTGTGGCAGAAAGTGAAGAAGAACTAAAAAGCCTCTTGATGAAAGTGAAAGTGGAGAGTGAAAAAGTTGGCTTAAAGCTTAACATTCAGAAAACTAAGATCATGGCATCCGGTCCCATCACTTCATGGTAAATAGATGGGGAAACAGTGGAAACAGTGGCTGACTTTATTTGTGGGGGCTCCAAAATCACTGCAGATGGTGACTGCAGCCATGAAATTAAAAGATGCTTACTCCTTGGAAGGAAAGTTATGACCAACCTAGATAGCATATTCAAAAGCAGAGACATTACTTTGCCAACAAAGGTCCGTCTAGTCAAGGCTATGGTTTTTCCAGTAGTCATGTATGGATGTAAGAGTTGAACTGTGAAGAAAGCCGAGCCCCAACGAATTGATGCTTTTGAACTGTGGTGTTGGAGAAGACTCTTGAGAGTCCCTTGGACTGCAAGGAGATCCAACTAGTCCATCCTAAGGGAGATCAGTCCTGTGTATTCATTGTAAGGACCGATACTAAAGCTGAAACTCCAATATTTGAAGCTGACTCATTTGAAGACACCCTGATGCTGGGAAAGATTGACGGCAGGAGGAGAAGGGGACAACAGAGGATGAGATGGTTGGATGGCGTCACTGACTCAATGGAGCTGAATTTGAGTAAACTCCGGGAGTTGGTGATGGACAGGGAGGACTGGCATACTGTGGTCCATGGGGTCGCGAAGAGTCAGACACGACTGAGCGACTGAACTGACTGAACTGAATATGTACACACAAGTGGGAAAGGCATTAATTATTCAATGACAGGCTTTGGCAAATTTGAGTAAATATCTAGGAAGGAATCAAGGCAGTGTGTCACCTCACATCATAGATAAAAGCAAGCTCCAAATAAATTAGAGTTAAAAAAGAAAAGTTATAGAGGGAGGGTTAAGTAATATTTCATTAATATCAAGGTAGGAAGAAACACTTTAAGAATTACAGCAAAGAAAGAATATGCAATAGACATTGATATATTTTGTTAGAAATGTAAAATATCTGTATGCTAAAAATCATGATTCAAAAGGCAAATCATAATCAGTAGGGAAACATTCAGCATTAGATAAGAAAGGAAAAGAATAGGTATATCCTTAATAAATAAAAGATGCTTAGAAAGCAGCAAAAATTGTCAAAGGATGATTTCGTAGAAAAAGAAACAACTAACTATTGGTAAGGATGTGATAATAGGCATTTCTACATTCAGAATTGAATACATAGTGTGATACAAGTTAGTAATAAATGGAGACATAAAAACCATGTATAATGCAACAATGCCAACTTAAAAAATCTATTGTAAGTCTACTCTAAGGAAAGAAGTAAGGATATGGAAAAATACTTGCATGTGAGAGTAGTCATGGTAGTGTTCATAACGGTGAAAATTGGAATCAACAACAAAAAAGTTAAATCCTGAAATATTTATAATACAAGACTTACTCATCTGTTAACATTTTACATTGCAACTTCTCATAAGAGTTGCAATGAGGACAACTTGTCATAAGAAATTGTTCTTGAAAAAATAAGTACATGCAAAGGAGGACACAGAACAATAAAAATTATTATTCTAAGTTTATAAATTTTATAAATATATAAATGCATATATCATATAGGTATTATGTATATTCATATCTTTGAGTAGTATGGTGACAGTCATTTTTATTGTCTTCTCTAAGTTTTTCTGAGTTTTCCAGAATTTTTACACTGAGCCTATAGTATCCTTAAGCAGAATACACCAAACTGCATTCATATTTTTTAAATTCTTTTTTTTTTTAACTTGGAGTATAACTGCTTGACAATGTTGTGATAGTTTAGATTTTTTAAAATTCTTGACTTAAAAAAATAGTTGTTAATCTTACCGTGACTTTTAGGATACTTCTTTTGAATAATTAATTCCTTTTAAAAAAGGAATTATAATTTAATGAGATTTCTTAAATCCTCATAAGCTGAGCAGTGTTATTATAGTTGCCTATCGTAATGGGAATGGTGTGTCATTATGTGGTCCGGCTCCTGCTGAGAGACCACCCAGGGTGTGGAAAGGACAGTGGACCAGGAGTCTTGGGTCTTATGATCTTGGTCAAAGCTTTTAGCAGCCCTCTGGGCCAGTTTGCTCCTGTCAAACAGCTGTTAACACCTACTCTACCACTTTCACAGACTTGTTTCAAAGCCCTAATAAGAAAATGCAGCAGCATTTTATGAAACACTTATTCATGTTATTGTGGAGGCCACAATGATGATTTAAAGAATGAGCTATTGCCTGCACGGAATTGATAGTTGATGTGTATGGTTTTAAATCTGTTTCTTGGCAAGGAAACATACCAGGTGTCGCTAGTGGTAAAGAATACACCTGCCGATGCAGGAGACACAAGATATGCAGGTTTAATCCCTGGGTCGGGAAGATCCCCTAGAGTAGAACATGGCAACCCACTCCAGTATTCTTGCCTGGAAAATTCCACAGACAGAGGAGCCTGGCAGGTTACAGTCCATGGAGTTGCAAAAGAGTCAGACACAACTGAGCAATCGATTAATCTATGAATGGTCTTAAATCTTTCTTGGTAAGAAAACATACATGCCCTTCGTTGCAGAGGAAAACAATCCTCCCCACCCTTCCTATACTCCCTTGTTTTCATACTGAATTTATGAGACTGATGGCTAAGGTACAGAAAGGTCAAGGTGCAGCCTTGTGTCCACCCCCACCAACATTCTAGGGAACATTCTTGACTCTTCCCCTTCCTAAGAAGAAAGGAAGTGTCAGAGACCTCAAATGTTCCCACAGGCCCAGGGGCAGAGGACACATTCTACATTGTCCCTGAACAAACCCACAGGATGGCTGTTTGGCAAATCTATGGGGTGAGGTCTCTGATTTGGAGCTCAGGGTAAGGAGTTTGTTCAGACAATACATTGATCCCCACCCACCCCTCCGTGTGCTGCAGTTGTGAGGACAGTCGTCAAATCTGAGTTACGGTATCATGGACTCTTGCTACCTGTAGTTAGGGGCATGGGACAATCTACAGCATCTCTGTGTATCAGAGCTCCCATTCCAGCCACACCTGCTACTAGAAGCAGAGGTCCCCTTGGTCGCCACAGGTAAAGGAAGGCTACTGTAACTGACCAGAAAGTTTACCATATGCAGCCCTGGCTGCATGTAAGAGACACCTAGGGAGTTTTTAAACATCCCACGTTCAGGCCACATCACAGGTATAGAATTTAACCAGATTAACCAGAATCCTTGAGGGTGAGAACATGGTAACAGTATTTATAAAGCTCTCTAGGTGATTCCAAGTGAAGCTAAGATTGAGAAGCACAGGTCTAGGATCAAACATAGATCTGGGCATCTCCCTGATTCAGCCTCACACACACAGCCCTTTGTGAGGTCTCCTCCACATTCCGCTGTCTTCTGAGTGCACCCTGCACACAGAGCTGACTCAACCCTAAGGCATCTTTCCTCCTTCAGCTCCTCTGCTGGATGGTTCCATCTCTGTGATTCCAAATTCTCAAGAAGGGATTCATCTTTAGCCCAACTCACCTTTTTGAACCAGACTAGTTGGGCCATGGGATGCTGACTGACCTCAGGATCAGCTATTCTGGATGAGAAAAGGAGTCCTTCTTGTTCTAATAATTTAAGAAAAGTGATAGAAGTCATGAGGTATAAAACATGGCCACACAGGTCTGCCCCAGGTCTGTTGTACATCAAGATGAGGTGGGGTGACATAGTTTCCTTTAACAAGGACTATGGGATTCTTTACCATATCTGGCTCAATAACAAATTATGATATTGAAATCAAACTTTCTAAAGGAACCTATAAAAATTAAAGATGGGCATTTTACCCTCTTTATAGAACAGGATCTTTTTAAGTCTTAAGTATACACAGGATAATAAAATGGATAGCCTGTTCAACCGACTATGTTTAGAATGTATGTATAAATGTACAAATTTTTGCCCATGGAATCCTTGTCCACAGAAAATTACAATTGAATTTAGAATCTACGGACTAACATATTCAATATTATCTTAGCCAGAGGAATTTGTTTTAGCTTTTATAAGAAAACTTTTTATTAAAATAAAATTTATATAAAGAAAAGTGTGCATATCCTAAGTGTACATCTTGAGAGTTTAAGACTTAATTTTTTAGAGCAGTTTTAGGTTCACAGCAAAATAGAAGAGAAGGCACAGAATTTCCCATAGACTCCTCACCCTGACACATGCATAGCCTCCCCATCCCCTACATCCTCCACCATGGTAGTATCTCTGTTACAACTGATGAATTTACTTGATCAGCCAGAGTCTAAACTAGGGTTCAG
Source organism: Bos grunniens (assembly GCF_055505025.1). Taxonomy (NCBI): domain Eukaryota; kingdom Metazoa; phylum Chordata; class Mammalia; order Artiodactyla; family Bovidae; genus Bos; species Bos grunniens. The sequence continues at coordinate 15,415,204 of NC_141190.1, forward strand.
TCTTGGTGCTGTGCATCCTATGGGTTTGGGAAAATGTATAGAGACATGTACCCATCATTGTGGCATCATACAGAGTATATTCATTGCCCTAAAACTCCTCTATGCTCTGCCTATTTATCACCCCACCCCTTTCCTCATGACTTTTTATAAAGTGAACAACCCTTGTAACCAGCACCCAGGTCAAGAAACCAAGCATTATCACTACCCCAGACTTCCTCTGTGCCCTCTTCTCATCTCCAAGATGTAAACGTTCTCTTGACTTCTGCCAGCATAGGTTAGTTTTGCTAGGTTTTCTTCTTTATATAAGAGCAATTATATAGGATGTACTTTATTGCATTTTGGCTTCTTTCCCTGGATTTAGGTGTATGAGATTCACCCATATTTTCGCATATCATTGTACTTTTAGCCAGAAGTTTTGATCTCTAAAAACTAGTTCAGCAAACAGCTTTCAGCCAGGAACTGTGCTCAGGACTAAGGACACAAAAATCAACAAGGATAAGTCCCTGCTATAAGGAACATTAAATCTAGTAATGTAGTAATGACCAGAATTTAATGTAAAGTAAATTCCTCTTTAACAAATATTTATTCAGTGTCCACTATGGGAGAGGCACTATTATAGGTGGTGTTGCTGCTGCTACTGCTAAGTCGCTTCAGTCGTGTCTGACTCTGTGTGATCCCATAAAGGGCAGCCCACCAGGCTCCCCCGTCCCTGGGATTCTCCAGGCAAGAACACTGGAGTGGGCTGCCATTCCCTCCTCCAATGGATGAAAGTGAAAAGTGAAAGTGAAGTCGCTCAGTCATGTCCGACTCTTATCGATCCCATGGACTGCAGCCCACCAGGCTCCTCCGTCCATGGGATTCTCCAGGCAAGAGTACTGGAGTGGGGTACCATTGCCTTCTCTGATTATAGGTGCTAGGGATAAGCAATGAATGAGCAGATAAAAATGTTAGCAAAAACCCTACTTTATTTCTCTGACATGTGTGGGCTAATTCTGGCCACTTATATCCATATCATAATCTGTTTTGCACCTGATTCAACATAAGGAGAATGAATGTTAGAAGTCATTTCTTGCAGTGGCTTGAAGTGAGCAATTTTTAAGTCCCTGGGACAGTTTGCAAGCCAGTGAACACAGGAGGTATTTCTCTGTATCTATTTCTGCCTTATTTCATCCTCCCCCTTCTATCATTCTGCCTATACAGAATGAATAAAGAATTAAAAATAAATTTTATTAAATTTAATAAATTAAAAAGAATTTAATAAAATTTTAATAAATTAAAAAGAATAAAGAATTAAAAAATAAAAGAATAAAGAAAACTGAATGCTGAAGAATTGATGCTTTTGAGCTGTGGTGCTGGAGAAGACTCTTGAGAGTCCCTTGGACTGCAAGGAGATCCAACCAGTCAATCCTAAAGGAAATCAGTCCTAGGTGTTCATTGCAAGGACTGATGCTGAAGCTGAAACTCCAATACTTTGGCCACCTGATTCGAAGAACTGACTCATTGGAAAAGCCCCTGATGCCGGGAAAGATTAAAGGCAGGAGTAGAAGGGGATGACAGGATGAGACAGTTGGATGGCATCACCAACTCGATGGACATGAGTTTGAGCAAGCTCCGGAGTTGGTGATGGACAGGCAAGCCTGGCGTGCTGCAGTCCATGGGGTCGCAGAGTCAGACACAACTGAGCAACTTAACTGAAGTGATACAGAATGAAACGAAAATCTGGAACCTAAGGAAGACTTTGGATGGTAGCTTACCTTGCAGTAAGGCTGAGCAATCTTCTTGTTTCCCAAAACCATGATCTAAGAAGAGACAATTGCCAAAATTGTGACTGAAATTGTAAAAATTTGAGTTTTTTGAATAACTCTGGGCATCTAATATGTATGATTTATTCGATAATGTTGACTTCACAGTCTAGTAAATCATTTGAGAGTAAAGCTATAACGTTGGAAGGAGAAGGGATAGAAGAGAATCCAACATCATTCCAGGGATTATAGCTTAGGAAGAAATGCAAGACATCATCTGGTTTTATTTGGTTTACTTTCTCTCCCTCCCCATTTTTACAGAAAATTTCAAACATATATAAAAGTAGAAATGATAGTAAAAATAAGCTTCCAGCTTCAAAAATGACCTCTTTGTGTTCATTTTGTCTCTAACCCACTTATCCCTTCCTCTCATTATTTTTAAGCAATCCCAGATGTCAAATAAGTTATTTACACCTGTTCAGAAGGTGAGATCTCATAGTTTTAATCCCCTTGATTAACAGGCTCAGAGAGGATTAGTCATTAAATTGGTTAGTGCAGCTATTTTTAACCCCTACCCTTCAAAAGTAAAAGTTTACTAACAGAGAATACTGGACTTAATGCAATTAAACAGTATGTATGAGACATGAATTATCAAACTTCCCGTCTGTCCCATGATAATGGCCACATTTTGGACACTAGTTACAAGTGAAAAATGAGGTTTCCCCATATAAGAACCTTAACATGTAGCCTGAATGTCACTTGAACCCATTATAAGTTGTCATCAGTACACGTAAAACTTTATTCTCAGTTTGTGTCAACACTTTATCTGATGAATTCCATAAATTAATACTCATTCTAAAAAGATAACTTTGTATTATTTGGCTTGTAATCACCACTGTTAAGCCTCCGATTCAGAAAAAAAAAAAAATTCTTCGAGGAATTATGCAGGATGTGGGAAACTGCTGATTGATGTTTCTTTTCATCAGTTATTTTGAAACCAAATCCCTGTGGATACTGAAATTTCAAATAAATTTGTCCAAGTAAAAGTGTTCTTTTTCAACTGTTTAGTAATAAAATGGGTCTGAGACTCTTCCTAAGCCTCATTGTTTCCCATCTTCAGCCTGCTCTACTTTCAAAGAAGGTTAGTTGATTTTTATTGAACCAGTGTCAATGGCTTATCTACTATGAATACCATGCACAACCAGACATGGAGCTAGCTTTCTAGGTCTCTCAGGTTAGTGAGTATGATACCATTGTTTGGGCTGGTCAGAATGTTCCAGAAGTTTCAGAGCAAGAGGGAAAGATTCTGCTAGTGTCTTTGTCATGGAAACCTGCAACATGTTGATTTGGCTGCTTTGACTGTCATACTTGCCCGGTTGTGTCTCAAAATGTTACCCAGGGCATGTGACACTCATCCCTATGAAGAGTAGAGCACAAGGCACCCACTCATTGAGTGTTTGATGAGATAATTGATGGTTAAAAAAAGCTACAAAAATTACCTGAATAAATAACACTGTAAAAGGCAGGGATCCAGACATTTTTCTGTGCACAACTCCCACTCATTTCTCTGAGAGATAAAAGCACCAAAGATTGACAATCTGTCAGTTTAACCATTTTCACTGTGTACTTTTTCTGGGCAGGTTATTCACATCGAACTCCTTTGATGTGATCAGTGATGATGCTTTCATTGGTCTCCCACATCTAGAGTATTTGTAAGTAAAATAACCTTTTTTTTTTTTTTTTTTAATGTAATGATACAGGACAAGGGCTCTGAGGTTCTACAGCTGTCTGACCAAAAATATTATAACCTATTGCAGATTCATAGAAAACAACAATATCAAGTCCATTTCAAGACATACTTTCCGAGGACTAAAGTCTTTAATTCACCTGTAAGTATGAACGTTGCTATTACATTTTAAGCTTGCCAATGGACAATGCAGTTCGATAATCTGTGGTTAATGTTTATCATAGATAACCCACTTTATGGGTATCTATGAAAATTTAAGAAACCCAAATGATTTCTCTCCATGCACGCTTGCCTTTTCTCCCTGTCTTCAGCCAGTGTGTCCAGGAAACCCATTCCTTTTAATATTAGCCCAACCAACAATAATTAGGAAACTATCCTAATGCAAGGAAATTATGTGAATGAAATAATGTTTTTATTCACTGCATCATTACTCAACTTCATGAATTGACTATATAGTTTTTGCTGTTTCTCTGTTTCTGTATAAGCCCTGATTTCATATACATTTAAACATATACTAGAACCACAGGCCACATCTACACAGCACCTGAACAACTTTTTTATGAGTAAAATATTTAATTATTCAGTGGGTGATTAAAGCTCCATCAGTTGTTCTGAACAGGAAATAATTTTACCTTCCAGGGAACAGAGACGTGTTTGGTTGTCACAGCTAGGGGATGTAACTGGGATTTAGTGAGTGGAGAACAGCAGCGCTGCCGAACACCCTGCAGTGCATAGGAGAGCCTCTCATCAGCCTGGAATGGCACAGTGCTATGCCTGAGAAAGCAAATACGAACTGAATAACGCATGTCTCTTATTTTCAACTACACCCTAAACACACACATGCTGCCGAACATCCTGCAGTGCATAGGAGAGCCTCTCCTCAGCCTGGAATGGCACAGTGCTATGCCTGAGAAAGCAAATACGAACTGAATAACGCATGTCTCTTATTTTCAACTACACCCTAAACACACACATGCTGCCGAACATCCTGCAGTGCATAGGAGAGCCTCTCCTCAGCCTGGAATGGCACAGTGCTATGCCTGAGAAAGCAAATACGAACTGAATAACACATCTCTCTTATTTTCAACTACACCCTAAACACACACACACACATATTTTTAATGAAAATAGAAGGACATGGGAAGAAACAGTACCAACATTTGTTGAGTGTCTACTACTACAATGGTCAGTATGCTTTACATAAATTTTCATTTAATTATCTCGACAATCCTGCCAGATAGGCAAAATAACCCCCATTTTATTTTTTAACCCCCACTTTAGAAATGAGGAAACAGAAGCTTGGAGGGGATGTATGACAAGTAAACGGACTAGTTAGGGAATTATGATAACATCAGCTCCGAGGCTGAACTGTTGTGGCTACTCATCCATTCAACAACTATTTCTCAAGTTCCTAACATGTATCTCGTTAGTGTTAGATAAAGAGGCAAGCCATCTAAGCGTCACAGTCATTCTGTCCATTTTAACCTGTTGCCTCACAGTAGCTCATTTCTAGCTCTGTCCTAGAGCCCAGGAGGTACCAGGTAACGAGGCAGATAAAGATGCCCGCCCTTTGTGCCTTTATTCTGGGGGGTCCACATGGTCTCATGCCATCTCTACGAGTTCCTATCCCTACTGTTACTTGGATTTGCAGCAACAGGGAACCGATGGCCCTATGTATTTTACAAAATCACTACACCTTTCAAGGCTTCTGTATACAGTCATTATAAAAGGACGAGGAAAATATTGTCTATAAAACAAACAGCAACACTGCTTTTAATATCAATGTTGTAAGTGCTGCAAAATTGGCTGTGTATGGTGGGAATGCTGTGCCATTTGATTATAGAGCCAAATGCCACCAAGCCTGAACTTTCAGACGAAAACAGATAAATGGAAGCTTGTGACTTCAACCTGAGATCTACTTGATTCACATAAATCCATTCAACACGGCCTGTGACTAATGGCTGAGCATCACGAGGGGCTGAAGGAAGAACATAAGACCCCACGGTTCTCTCTGGAAACCTGGACAGAGCCTTGCCATGACCCTTAGTTCACTCAAGTGTGTCTTCTCTCCAGCCTAAAGGCCTACCTCATGTGGAAGGAAGAATGGAAAGAATGGCAGGGAAGGACGAAAGAGAGAAAAAGGAAGGGAAAAGGAGAGGAAGGTTAAGGAAGGCAGGAAAGGGAGAAAGAAAAAAATTTATACAACACTCTAGTGAAGAACATCCATTTTGTTTGACCAGAGCTTACTATGTGCATCAAATGAAATGGAAATATAAATTTGGGTCATTATGAGGCCCCTTCTTTAGAAGTGTGAAGAATATAAGAAGGAGGCATTGGTACAGCATGTACTTATGTCTAGAAATGTTCAGGCTCAAGTGAAAGCATAATGCAGCCCTCAAAGAAAGAGGCATGAATCTTAAGGATCAAACAGACAATGAAAGGGAAGTTCCTCTGAAACAATGTGGGACCAGGTGTTGGAGGTAGGAGGGAGGTGTTAGGAGGGAACAGGTCAAAGCTGATTGAATATGACCCTTAGATTTCTTGCATTTTTATCAAATAGCTAGGTTGATTCAGTGACTGTGCCAATAAGAGACTGTTTTCAAGCTACAAAAATGGCATTGCCATATGGTTCATCCTAAATAGTCTCTAGGATGTGCCACACAAAAATGAAGAAAATCCAGCTCCAACCTGGAAGAGCTCAGTCTAGCAAGAGGAATTAGTCAAATATTTTCTCTCTGAGTGCCTTGTCCCCACATCATGTCCTCCTTTCTAATTATGCTGTTCTTCCAGGGGTACTTCCTTCCTTCCTTTTTTCTTTTCTCCTTACCTTTTTTTTCCTTTCAAGAAGAGGTAGGGAAGATTTAAAGCCCAAATGTCCCTCTGATTATTCAGCACATCGAGTTCATTTTCCATTATTAACCACTTATACATACAGTTGACATTTCTTTGACCCATTAATTTTCTTTTTAAGATCTTAGGTTTCAAAGTGCACTTTTCTCCTCCTCAGACCAATTCTTTTCAATTAAAGGCATTTATTCAAGTAGCAAAGAATTATCACCTTGCCCTCTAACCCACAGGAAGAGTTTACAAAGCTTTTCATATTCTAGACTTCATTACAGTCTTTTGATGACCTTATGAAAGAGATAAGGTGGAGGGTTATGGAGAAAGTAGCATAGACACATATACACTATCTTGAGTAAAGCAGATAGCCGGTGAGAAGTTGCTGTATAACACAGGGAGCCCAGCTAAGTGCTCTGTAATAATCTAGAAGGATGAGAAGGAGGGAGGGGAGGGAGGCTTGAGAGGGAGGTGATTTATGTATCAGTTCAGTTCGGTTCAGTCGCTAAGTCGTGTCCGACTCTTCGCGACCCCATGAATCACAGCACGCCAGGCCTCCCTGTCCATCACAAAGCCCAGAGTTCATTCAGACTCAAGTCCATCGAGTCAGTGATGCCATCCAGCCATCTCATCCTCTGTCGTCCCCTTCTCCTCCTGCCCCCAATCCCTCCCAGCATCAGAGTCTTTTCCAATGAGTCAGCTCTTTGCATGAGGTGGCCAAAGTACTGGAGTTTCAGCTTCAGCATCATTCCCTCCAAAGAAATCCCAGGGCTGATCTCCTCCAGAATGGACTGGTTGGATCTCCTTGCAGTCCAAGGGACTCTCAGGAGTCTTGCATTGTTGTATGGCATAAATAATCACAACACTGTAAAGCAATTTTCCTCCAATTAAAAATAAATTAAAAAAAAGAAACAGAGCAGACACTATCCTTATTGGCAAATGAGAATTCAGAGGTGTGCCCTGAGTTTAAGCTGCTCCCCAGTTAGTAGTGGTAAAAGCCAGAAATTTTCCAAGATCTTTAATGAGAACCCTAGTGCCGACTCCACCATGTCAATTATAGAAGGACCAGAGAGCTTTATGGATGGCTAGGTCCTTCCACAGGACATGATCTGAGAAGCAAACACAAATGGGGAAGGAAGAGAAGATCCTGAAGACAGGAGCCCTACCCTCACTCCTGGTCTCCAAATGCAATTAGTTGGAATTAGACACATACTTTGCTGGATTTTTAAAAATATATATATTTTGTATTGGAGTATAGCTGATTAACAATGTTGTGATAGTTTCAGGTGGACAGCAACAAGTCTCAGCCATACATATACATACATCCATTCTTCCCCAAACTCCCCTTCCATCCAGGCTGCCGTGTAACATACTCTCAATAGTACGTAGAATACGTACGCACTTTTGTAGTATGTACAGTAGTAGACATACACTTTTAGATCCAACTAGTTCCCACTCTGGCTTAACATTAAAGCTGCTCCAAGGGAACTTGTAAGCACTGATATAAATTCAGTTCATTCCTAAAGAAGCAATGAACTTACCTTGTCTTCTTATACATCTATCTTAGCAGACTTGCCTTCTAAAGAGACATTTTTAAATAACTGAAAATTTACTATACAGACTCCCCTCTCCTTTAGACCAACCCCTCCCCAAAAGAGAATTCCTTATACTTAAGTCCTTACAAATCCTGTCAAATTCCAAGAGCCTCTGTTGATTCTTCAAATGACTGTCCTAATAGTATACATGATTAACTTAAGTGTTTGAATAGTTCATATATTTCAGAAAGGTTTGAATTTTTCTGGTAACCATGTATTACTTCTGAAATCATGGGAAAAATGAATTAAAAAATAGTTTATGGCCAATGAGGACAAAATTTCTAAACATTTTGTCTTGGTTTCTGTTAACACCCACAATGTTTTGGTAATGATTCCCTTGGGCATCACACAAGTGTCATGGTGGCTAAGGTCCAGTGGAGGCAGGCTTGTTCACATGTATGTATAAAAACATTTGGGGAAAACTGTCATCGATCTGTACATGTCATGAAGCAACTACTGGTTGTTCTGCAACGTGGAGGTTCAAAAGACATACATGCAGTCCCCCAAACTCAGGGCATCCATGTGTCCCCAGTTAATCAGGCAGGATGTCCTCACTTCAGCTTTCACAATGACAAGCATGTATAGGGGGCAGCGGGATATAGTGGCTGAGGAGGTTGTCTCTTCCACCAGACTGTATGTGTTCAAAGCCAGGCTTTACCCATTAATAGCTCTGGGACATCAGGCAGGTCACTAAGCTTCATGGTGCCTCCAATTTCTTTTGTGTAAAACAGAAGTGATAACAATCATCTGTAAAAATAGGGGTGGAAAATAATAAGATACTTAGGAACACCTAGATTGTAAGACAGACAGGAGATTAGGCCAGTTACTCTACGTAAAGTACCTAGAACAGAGCATGGTATGCAGCAAACACCATCATGTAGGGAAAAACTAAGCCTCGCTGCCTAACCTCTACTGATTCTGGATCAGGACTCCAAATGCTGCAGTGTATTTATCCCCTTTAAACATTTTGTATGAAATTAAAATAACTGCACTTGAAGTACTGCAAATTCAGTGAGACACCAACTCAAGCTGAGAATCTGCACTGCAGGGAGGCTGGGAGCACCCCAGATGGCCGTGGGCGAAGCTTTCTTAGCAGCAGAGCCCAGTGGCACTGAAACAAACGTGCTGTCTGAGCCAGTCTGGTCTGCCTTAGCAAGAAGACTTTCCAGTAGGTTCCATACTCCATAATTAGAGGTTTTCTCAGGTAAACCATGAAAACACCAAAGTGGAGTGAAAGTGAAAGTTGCTCAGTCATGTGTGACTCTTTGCAACCCTATGGGCTATACAGTCCATGGGACTCTCCAGGCCAGAATACTGAAGCGAGTAGCCGTTCCCTTCTCCAGGGGATCTTCCTAACCCAGGGATCGAACCCAGGTCTCCTGCATTGCAGGTTTATTCTTCACCAGCTGAACCACCAGGGAAGCATGAAGTGGAGGGAATGGTCATCATTTCCATTGGGAAGGAAAGCCTGCCTGCCATTAAGAATGCTTGACCCTTCTCAGCCAGTCTCAAGGCAGCTGGGTGTTCAGTTGGACAGTTTCCCAGGTATTTTAAAGGATGTTTCTTAGGTAGATTCTGAATCAGGACCTAGAGACTTGAGCTTAGTTGCATACACACTTTAAAAAACCCTCCTAGGAGAACCTTCCTGGTGATCCAGTGGCTAAGATTCCAAGCTTCCAATGCAAAGGGTCTGGGTTCAATCCCTGGTTGGGAAACTAGGTCCCACATGTCACAACTAAGTGTTCACATGTTGTAATTAAATGACCCCTCCAAGATCACTGCAGATGGTGACTGCAGCCATGAAATTAAAAGATGCTTACTCCTTGGAAGGAAAGTTATGACCAACCTAGATAGCATATTCAAAAGCAGAGACATTACTTTGCCAACAAAGGTCCATCTAGTCAAGGCTATGGTTTTTCCAGTGGTCATGTATGGATGTGAGAGTTGGACTGTGAAGAAAGCTGAGAGCCAAAGAATTGATGCTTTTGAAGTGTGGTGTTGGAGAAGACTCTTGAGAGTCCCTTGGACTGCAAGGAGATCCAACCAGTCCGTTCTGAAGGAGATCAGCCCTGGGATTTCTTTGGAAGGAATGATGCTAAAGCTGAAACTCCAATACTTTGGCCACCTCATGCGAAGAGTTGACTCATTGGAAAAGACTCTGATGCTGGGAGGGATTGGGGGCAGGGGGAGAAGGGGATGACAGAGGATGAGATGGCTGGATGGCATCACTGACTCGATGGACGTGAGTCTGAGTGAACTCCGGGAGTTGGTGATGGACAGGGAGGCCTGGCGTGCTGCAATTCATGGGGTTGCAAAGAGTCGGACACGACTGAGCGACTGAACTGAACTGAATGGTGCAACTAAGGCCTGGTGCAGCCAAGAAAAAAAAAAATGTAAAGGAACCCTCCTAGGGAATTCCCTGGCAGTTCGGTGGTGAGGACTTGGCCCTTTCACAACGGGGTTTGAACCCTGGCCAGGAACTAGGATCCCAGGCTCAGAGGAGGGAGGGAACTTTGTGAGTATCGGGAGCACTTGATGTCAGGGTAAGACAATGGTAATTCACAGGGCTTTGCAGTTTCTCCCTAACTCACTGTCTTGGTGTACAGAGCCTGAGACTCATTCTCTGCCCTTTTCTCTGTCTAGATTGGTGCCCTTTCTCTTATCCATTCAAGCCTGTCCCATTCATCCACTCATTCACTCAATCATTTATTAATTTAAAAGCAGCTGTTGAGGACTTATGTTACGTCAGGCACTGGGTATAAGAAAAACATCCTTCCAGTACTCGCTGCTGAGTGATCCTAGAAAACAACTAACATCAGTGAATGTCTCACTGCCCTGTCTTCACTTTCCCAACCAATTCTACCCTTTATCAGCTACCCAGATACAGTGCATTCTTCAGTTCAGTTCAGTTCAGTACAGTTCAGTCGCTCAGTCGTGTCCGACTCTTTGTGACCCCATGAATCGCAGCACGCCAGGCCTCCCTGTCCATCACCAACTCCCGGAGTTCACTCAAACTCATGTCCATCGAGTCAGTGATGCCATCCAGCCATCTCATCTTCTGTTGTCCCCTTCTCCTCCTGCCCCCAATCCCTCCCAGCATCTTACCCCTTAGTAAAACCTGTAGTGAAGCACATTGACTCTTTTTCTTTTTTTAATTTTGGAATTTTAAAATCTTTTTTTTTTTAGACCAAAACAAACAAAATGCAGTTCACCCATTTCTCCCACCCCTCAACCCCACCTCTAACAACCATCAATTTGTTCTCTGTATCTATGAAGTTCATCATTAACACCCTGGCTATGTGAGGTCTACAGCTTTATTCTTCAGGCAGAAAGTGGAACTCTCAATTCACCGGCTCTTTCAAAGAACTGAGTTGGGCAGCAAGGAAAACAGGTGTCTTTTCCTTGGTAATCTTAATGGCTGCAGTAATTCAGGACTAGACTGTTTTATCATTTCCCTCCCACTGTCTTAAAACCCAGCCTACTCCAAGCATGCATCCTGAAGCCAGTTTTACTTTGTGCTGGTGTCTGGGAGAGGGATATCCACTTAGGAGAAGTTAGCATAGGACTGGAGGACACAATTGTGCCAGCAAATATATTGAGATACATAACTTGAGAGTGACTCCAGACTGGTCCAAAACACCAAGAAATTTCTTCATTCAACCACCAGTCAGTAAAAGGAATTGTGGAGATGTTCTCTTGCAAAATCTTCTTTAGCAGCATTTTCTCCCCATGGAAAAGAAATGCAAAAAAGCAAAATGGCTGTCTGGGGAGGCCTTACAAATAGCTGTGAAAAGAAGAGAAGCAAAAAGCAAAGGAGAAAAGGAAAGATATAAACATCTGAATGCAGAGTTTCAAAGAATAGCAAGAAGAGATAAGAAAGCCTTCTTCAGCGATCAATGCAAAGAAATAGAGGAAAACAACAGAATGGGAAAGACTAGGGATCTCTTCAAGAAAATCAGAGATACCAAAGGAACATTTCATGCAAAGATGGGCTCGATAAAGGACAGAAATGGTATGGACCTAACAGAAGCAGAAGATATTAAGAAGAGATGGCAAGAATACACAGAAGAGCTGTACAAAAAAGATCTTCACGACCCAGATAATCACGATGGTGTGATCACTGACCTAGAGCCAGACATCCTGGAATGTGAAGTCAAGTGGGCCTTAGAAAGCATCACTATGAACAAAGCTAGTGGAGGTGATAGAATTCCAGTTGAGCTATTCCAAATCTTGAAAGATGATGCTGTGAAAGTGCTGCACTCAATATGCCAGCAAATTTGGAAAACTCAGCAGTGGCCACAGGACTGGAAAAAGTCAGTTTTCATTCCAATCCCAAAGAAAGGCAATGCCAAAGAATGCTCAAACTACCGCACAATTGCACTCACCTCACACACTAGTAAAGTAATGCTAAAAATTCTCCAAGCCAGGCTTCAGCAATATGTGAACCGTGAACTTGCTGATTTTCAAGCTGGTTTTAGAAAAGGCAGAGGAACCAGAGATCAAATTGCCAACATCTGCTGGATCATGGAAAAAGCAAGAGAGTTCCAGAAAAACATCTATTTCTGCTTTATTGACTATGCCAAAGACTTTGACTGTGTGGATCACAAGAAACTGTGGAAAATTCTGAAAGAGATGGGAATACCAGACCACCTGATCTGCCTCTTGAGAAACCTGTATGCAGGTCAGGAAGCAATAGTTAGAACTGGACATGGAACAACAGACTGGTTCCAAATAGGACAAGGAGTACGTCAAGGCTGTATATTGTCATCCTGTTTATTTAACTTATATGCAGAGTACATCACGAGAAACGCTGGGCTGGAAGAAACACGAGCTGGAATCAAGATCGCCGGGAGAAATATCAATAACCTCAGATATGCAGATGACACCACCCTTATGGCAGAAAGTGAAGAGGAACTAAAAAGCCTCTTGATGAAAGTGAAAGTGGAGAGTGAAAAACTTGGCTTAAAGCTCAACGTTCAGAAAACGAAGATCATGGCATCTGGTCCCATCACTTCATGGGAAATAGATGGGGAAACAGTGGAAACAGTGTCAGACTTTATTTTTTTGGGCTCCAAGATCACTGCAGATGGTGACTGCAGCCATGAAATTAAAAGACGCTTACTCCTTGGAAGGAAAGTTATGACCAACCTAGATAGCATATTCAAAAGCAGAGGTATTACTTTGCCAACAAAGGTCCGTCTAGTCAAGACTTTGGTTTTTCCTGTAGCCATGTATGGATGTGAGAGTTGGACTGTGAAGAAGGCTGAGCGCCGAAGAATTGATGCTTTTGAACTGTGGTGTTGGAGAAGACTCTTGAGAGTCCCTTGGACTGCAAGGAGATCCAACCAGTCCATTGTGAAGGAGATCAGCCCTGGGATTTCTTTGGAAGGACTGATGCTAAAGCTGAAACTCCAGTACTGTGGCCACCTCATGCGAAGAGTTGACTCATTGGAAAAGACTCTGCTGCTGGGAGGGATTGGGGGCAAGAGGAGAAGGGGACGACAGAGGATGAGATGGCTGGATGGCATCACCGACTCGATGGACGTGAGTCTGAGTGAACTCCAGGAGTTGGTGATGGACAGGGAGGCCTGGTGTGCTGCGATTCATGGGGTTGCAAAGAGTCGTACTAAGCGACTGATCTGATCTGATCTGATGTAGGGAGACAGTCACAGCAATTCACTTGTATGGTCAGTTTTCTAAATGCTGTTTTGGGGCAATGTTCACACGAAAGCAGTCCACATACCAGCTACCATCCTGAGTTACCCCATTTTTTTTAACACTCTTATAATATGAGGTATTATTACATCCACTTAAAAATGAAAAAACTGAGTTGCAGAGAAGGTACATAACCAAAGTCACACAGCCAGTAAATAGTGGAGTCAGGATTCAGACAGCTCAGAATGACTCCAAAGCTATGCCCTTCATCACAAAATGGACTGTCACTGAGACTGGAACCTTCTGATTCAGTTCCCTTTCTTCTGTGCCAAGGTTCATTGAAAAACTTTTCTAATCCAGTCTAGCGGTAATTTCCAAAACTCAGAAAAACAACATAATTAACTTAAAAATAGGTTTTAAATGTCTTTAATGCTTGCACTTGAGAAATCTCGTACTAATTAGAATAGGTAGAAACAGAAGACTCTTGAGAGTGTTTTAAGATCAATTTGAGAGAATTTTCAAGAGCTTTGGAGGCCGACAGCATAGGCTGCTTTGTTTCAGTTTTCAATTTTTATTGTGAAAATTAAAACCGCTTCTAAGGAAAGTATATAATATGTATATGTATGTATGCATGCTCAGTCGCTTCAGTTCAACTCTTTGTGACCCTATAAACTGTAGCCCGCCAGGCTCCCCTGTCCATGGGATTCTTCATGTAAGAATACTAGAGTGGGTTGCCATGCCCTCCTCTAGGGGATCTTCCTGACCCAGGGATTGAACCTGAGCCTCCTGCACTGGCAGGTGGGTTCTCTACCCACTGACCCACCTGAGAAATGCAAGTATATGTATAGTGCTGATTAAATGCAAAACACCAGTCCCGGGTCACCCTTCCCGGTTATACAGTATCTGCTCCCGGTTACGTGCACATTTCTGCAGTGTGCACACATGACCTTTTCCTGGATAGTATCAGGACTGTTTCCTACTTGTTACTCTTGATTAGAATCAGAATCATTTTAGCAATACGTGGAAGAACAAATAGAGAAGGAGAAAACAATTCTTGTGATAATAGAGAAAGAACTGGAAAAAGGGAAAAAAGGAGATGATTAAACAGGATGAATGGATGATTGGATAGGTGGATATTTATGAGGAAGCTATTTTCTAAGGAGGCCTGAATGAATGGAGCTAAAAAGGAAAAAAAAAATGTAGAAAAAGAACAGGAAGAAAGAGTGGGCTGGAGTCGGGGGTAGTTAGACAGGCCTCCAAGTTTGAGAGCTGTGGGTTCTAAGAGCTGGTGGTTGAGCTGCTCCTGGACCGAGCGCGGGGAGGGAAGGAGGGTAAGGGTGGCCTGAGTGTGAGGGGAGAGTGCATGGAGGCTACAGACATGGGAAGACAACCCTTAGTTGTCTGAGAGTGTGAGGCTCACACTCAGTGCTAAATAGAAAGACCGATGCCCGGGCATTATTTTGTTACTAGTATTTTGGAGTGTTTCCTTGTTCATTTTGTTTAATACCATAATACAAAAAGGGCCATAAATGCATTTATTTATTTATGACTACGGTTTACGTCACTCTTTTTTTTTTTCTTCCCAGGAGCCTTGCAAACAACAATCTCCAGACTCTCCCAAAAGATATTTTCAAAGGCCTGGATTCTTTAACAAATGTGTAAGAGGACCTAAGAAATCACTGATTAGTTAATTAATTTGCAGTAGTTAACAAAGATGTCTGGTGTTGATTATTAAAATTTTTAATTGGCTTTAAATTAAATGAGAAATTTAAAATTTTAATTTGTCTTAAATTTTGAATTTAGTTGGACTACTGTTTGAGTCTCCTAGGGTTTCCTCCACTATAGTTTGAAAACATAACCGTAAGCTTTCCTTTGATAAAGTGTGTGTCTTTATGGGAGGGACTGATGACAAGGGACTTTGGGGGGAGACGGGGAAGAGGAGAGCTAGATAGAAACTTCAAGAAGCCTTTTTTTTTTTTCTCACGGGGTTCAGGAAATGGGGCTACAAAGGAAAAACACAAAGAAGTCTGGGTAACTGACAGAAAAAAGATGAAAGGTTACACCCATGGGTTGGTCAGTCAACAGAGAAACGGAGCAGGAAGTGGGGGAAGGGAGGAAAGTTTGCCTTTTCTCTCATTAGACTGAACAACAACCCTAGGCTTAATCCCCAGGAATTTGGCTTAAGCCCCAGGAAGGGAATGAACTTAATTATTTTTGACCCTTTTTCAAACAAAAGAGCTTTCAAACTTTGACTTTTAAGCCTCAGAGTGAAAGATCTTTGTAAGGAATTTGTATATTTTGCAGTAAGCAAAGCAAGTAATGTATGCCTAACCGTCTCAAAAGCAATTTAGCTTCAATAAGTGCCCTCCAAAACATTAGAAAGGTATTTAAATGCCGCAAGGTAGAACATAGGAACAAACAAAAGACGTGTGAAAACAAGAGTTCATATTTATCAGGTCCTTTGCTATAGAATATATATTCAAAACAACTTTTCTCCAACAAAATTTGAGTCAAGTATTCTCTCCTAAACCCAGTATTTAACATCAAATCAGCTAGCTAGTGAAAAACTTTCTTTGTTCCTTGTAGTACTCCCCCAGCCCCTCCTCAATGTCTATTACCCCAATTCCTAAAAGATGGTTTATTTCCAAGAGAGTGTCAGAATCAGGACACTTCCAGAGTCTTGGACAGACCACAGTTATCCACTCTGGTTTACAATAGATCAGAAAAGTTGACACTCATTATTTCTGGGTCAGAGTAGTCTTGGGATATGAAGTCAGTCCTGCGAATGTCTTGCAAGTTAGATAACTCCATGGCAGACTTGGGGATATAGCTTATTTGGAGACCCTCTGGCCCAACCTTATGTCAGTCTAAACCCCACTCTAGCAAAAGAAAAATCACTTGAAATGGGCTCAGTTTCTCCAAGGAATCTTATCATGGGTTTGGCCTACCTTGATATGCCCAAATCAAGAATTATTTAAGAACTGCAAGGATCCACGCCAATATGCCTTTTAGTAGATTTCTTGGTTTTCTTTATTCCTTAAAACACATTTTTAAGTGCTCCAACACAAAAATTATTCTTGTGCTGTGTGAAAAGTAGACAATACCTATCTTAGGAATTCTATGTGACAGAGACGAGTTTTAGGAAAGAGATTGGGTTTCTGAACAGAAACAATGCAAATAAACAGAACTGATGAGTTGGGATCATATGTGGAAATTTAAACTATTTGTGCTGTGCAGTTTATTACGGGCATGAGCTATTGTATGTCTGCATTAACTCGGCTGTATCTAAGTCATTTCCTATTAAAATTGAATTTGAAGACCATGGAATAGGATCAGGATTAATTACATCTGTGAGGAAGAAGAAAAGCAAATAGCTCACTTGATTTAATTAAATATAGTCCAACAGTCACTACATTCTGTGTTTTAGAACCTGTGTTGCCCAGTATGGTGGCTGCACACTTAAAATGTGATCCTAGTGTGACTGAGGAACTGAATTTTAAATTTTACTTAGTTTTTTAAAAAAAATAAAATAAAAAACTAAATTTAAGAACTCATTTTTCTGTTCAATTATTGGAAAACTTTTAAGTATGCTTGGAACAATTTGGGTGTATGAATCTTTTTTTTTCAACTGTGAATTTTATTAAATCTAAACACAAATCAGGAACTTCTGCTGAAATTTTATTATCCAAATTGAGATATACTGTAAGCATAAAATACACATTAGACTCCACAGAGACTTAATATAGAAAAAGCATGCAAAATATCTCATAAGTAATTTTTATATTACTATATGTCAAAATGATAAAATTCTGTATTGGGTTACATAACATATGATATTAAAAATAATTTCATCTGTTTCTTTTTACTTTTTTAATGTGTCCTTAGAAAATTTTTAAACTACATATGTGGTTCACATTGTATTCCTATAGACAGCACAGCTCTAGACTGAACTACCTTTGAATCCAAGAGGGAGTAAGTTATGAGGTTCCATTGACTGGAGTGGCTTGCAAGGGTGCACTGTGGTCCTCTCTGAGCCCAAAGTGAATGATCAGACAGGTTCAAGGTAGATTATGAGGCATGATATAAAACCAGGTGAGAGCATCCTGCTCACATAATTGCTATGGTAAGAGTCATGCCTGTGAAGGAAGGACCCTTGTATATCAAAAGCAGCTGAAGTTTGTCTTTCAGTGACCTGAGAGGTAATTCATTTAATTGTGACTGTAAACTGAAGTGGCTGGTGGAATGGCTAAGCCACACCAATGCAACTGTCGAAGACATCTATTGTGAAGGCCCTCCAGAATACAAGAAGCGAAAAATCAATAGTCTTTCCTCCAAGGATTTTGATTGCATCATTACAGGTAATGTATTCCAAATTATTCCATCTTGTAAAATTAAGGGTTACATTTTTTTTTTACATATGCAGGAACTGATATTTTTTATACATTAAAAACCAACTGAGCAATTTAAAGATATTATGAACCATTAAAACTTCATGTGTTTAAAAGCAAAGTAAAATTGCCATTTCACTGTTTCTCTAGAATAAAAGTATTTCTTATGGACATTTGAGATCTAGCCAACGAATGAGGCATTAGCACAGCTACTAATCATCATTTTCAATTTTTACAGAGTTTGCAAAGTCTCAAGACCTGCCTTATCAATCACTGTCCATAGACACTTTTTCTTATATGAACGATGAGTATGTTGTCATCGCTCAGCCTTTTACTGGAAAGTGCATTTTCCTTGAATGGGACCATGTAGAAAAGACCTTCCGGAATTATGACAACATCACAGGTATGAAAAGGCTGATTGTATTTTGAATGGAAAGTTAAACTGCTTGGGTCAAGGGCAAAAGGAAAAGATGAGTGGTATCAGGGAATGCTTTGGGCAGGTTTGTGGTTTAGTCACTAAATCGTGTCCAGCCCCTGCGACCCCATGGACTGTAGCCCACCAGGCTCCTCTGTCCATAGGATTTTCCAAGCAAGAATACTGGTGTGTGTTGCCGTTTCCTTCTGCAGGAGATCTTCCCGATCCAGGGATCAATCCTGTGTCTCCAGAACGTTAGGCAGTTCTCTACCAGTTACCAGGTTTAGAATCATTTGAATCCTAAATCTACCATTTGAGATTGTTCCCTAAAGCTTAATTTCCTCAGTTGTAAAATGGTAATACTAATATTTAACTTGCAGGGCTGTTATAAAATAACGAGAGCATATGTTCAGGAAACTTAGCATAGGACCTATCTTAGTAAATATGCAATAAAAAGTGGGTTATTTTTCTTGAAAGAAAAAGTACTGGACTAAGAATTATGAGTTCTATCTGGGTTCTGCCACAAACAAACTAGTTAATCCACACTCTCACTGGGTCCATTTTTTAAACCACAGAATGAGTTTATTTTAGACTGATGAATCTCAAACTTTATTGCAAAAACATTACTTCTGCAAAATGTTCATGTATGACTTGAGACATAAGTGTTTTATCGTCCAGTAAATTTGGGAACCATATCTCCCTCTTGGAGATTCATAATAACACACGTTAGAGGCTCTGAGAAATCCTGCAGTGAGGACATAAACCTCTTTCTAATATTTTTTGCATTTAATTTAATGATGGAAATCTTTTTTTTTTTTTTTCCATGAAAACTTTTACTTAGGTCACCTCTTAAGTTTCTTCCTCATTTCAACAACTTTTAAGTGTTTAAGTCATAAATTAGAACATGAGGCTCCCTCTGAAATCACCTTCACATCAGCATTAGCTTCTAACACCCTTAAACTTGCTTCTGAGAGCACTCCCACATCCCCATAGAAGGTTACCACTTGACAGGGCCGGGGTAGTTATAACTAGATTTTGTTGGCAGTCATCAACCCTATTGCTCAAAGGATCAGGACAGGTTTGGGTCTTGCCTAAGACTGAGGTGCCCAGATAACTGAATCCCCTCCAAACTGAGACCCTCCTAGAGTCCTCTTTCCTTCTCAAGGAGGAAGGCTATGCTTCCCTTTCTCCTGAAGCCCCCTCAGTTCTCCAGTGGATTGCAGCAGGGCTTTGTGCAATCTAAACCAGCTTCTTACATGTGTGCTGCTGCTGCTGCTAAGTCGATTCAGTCATGTCCGACTCTGTGCGACCCCATAGACAGCAGCCCACCAGGCTCCCCCCGTCCCTGGGATTCTCCAGGCAAGAACACTGGAGTGGGTTGCCATTTCCTTCTCCAATGCATGAAAGTGAAAAGTGAAAGTGAAGTTGCTCAGTCGTGTCCGACTCCTAGTGACCCCGTGGACTGCAGCCTACCAGGCTCCTCCGTCCATGGGATTTTCCAGGCAAGAGTACTGGAGTGGGGTGCCATTGCCTTCTCCGACATGTGTACAGTCTCTCAATTGCTATGAATGAATCTTTAGATAAGCACTTGAAAGAAAAATGAGTCATATATTTGCAGACTTCCAGATGACATCATCTAGTCCAGGATGATGAATATATGTCATATATGCAGTCACTATGCCCTCCCTCACCCCATACAGACATTGTTAATCTAGCATGATGTTCTTTCTTGCAGAGGATAGAATCCTTCTTAATACAGTTCTCCAGGGAGTTCCAATCAGTCAGTTGATATTGGTACATGATTGAAAACTAGTAGCCATCTCTAAGGAAAAGGCGATGGCACCCCATCCCATGGATGGGGTGAATTCACTTTCACTTTTCACTTTCATGCATTGGAGAAGGAAATGGCAACCCACTCCAGTGTTCTTGCCTGGAGAATCCCAGGGACGGGGGAGCCTGGTGGGCTGCCGTCTATGGGGTCGCACAGAGTTGGACATGACTGAAGCGACTTAGCAGCAGCAGCAGCAGCAGCCATCTCTAATCTAGTTCCAACTTTCATTATATAGAAGGGAAAACTGAATCCCAGAGAAGAGATTTTCTAAAGGTCACAGAATCAGCTGAGTCTTGAAAAGGGTCATAAATAGAATAATTTTGCCTATGCATGCAGCCAAAAGAGTTGATGCGGAACTTATTACCTCAAAGCCCTTAGAGCAGCAGTTAGAAAAAGCCTGGGGCTAGATCTGCCTTGCTCTCTTTGGGCTTCCAAGAACCAACCTCCCTCTAGAAGATCAGAATCTATTGATAACTTAAACTCTTAACAAAGGATACTGAGCTAGGCTTCTGACAGACCCCCATGTAGTTTTCTGAGATTTCCCAAAGTAACTTTCAGGAGCATCGCCCATGACTGTACCCCTCTTTCACTTTTCTTAAGGATTCTTCTTCTTTCTCTTCTGCCACTAGTGACCTAAAGCTTCAGAAAAATCCCAAGTGACATCTGTCTTTTCTTAGGGGAAAGTTAGTCGATTCTAGAGCCAGAAGCCATTCATTACAGAGAACACAGCAATTGAAGATAGCCATGAGCTGCCCAGGCCACTGCTCAAGACTTGGCCTTGAGGTTGTCCTAGAACCTTGTGGAATCCAAACCCAAGGTGGAAGCCCCAGTACAGCTAACTCCTCACCCTTGGTTAAGTTAAAAGCATAGGGACACTGGTAGCCTTGGGCTCGAATCCCAACTCTGCCTTCTAGCAGCATCGAACCTCTCTGACTTTCAGCCTGCTCACCTGCAAAAGGAAGGGTAATAATAATATTTATCTTTTAAGATTGGTGGGAAATTTAATTCGATGATCTGGCAAAGCATAAAGTAGGTGATTTATGGCAGTTTCCACTAGAATTACTATGACTAACTCATGATACATCAGGGAAAGCAATGATCCTTTTCTATAAGAAGTGAGAGGAGAGGGAGCTCCCTGACAGTCCAGTAGTTAGTACTCACTGCTTTCCCTGTTCAATCCCTGGTTGAGGGAACTTAGATCCATGTGTGGCTTGGCCAAAAAAAAAAAAAAAAGACAAAGAAGAGGGACTTCACTGGGCGTCTTCCCTGGCAGTTCAGTGGTTAAGACTCCGCACTTACAATGAATGGGGCACAGGTTCAACCCCTGGTGGGGGAACTAAGCTCCCACATGCCACGTGGTGCAGCCAAAATTTTTCTTTTAAAAATTAAAGACAATGAAGAAGAAGAAGTGAGAGGGAAAACTCAGGCTTTAGCCATGTGTCCTGAATGTCTAGTACACATTGGATGTGACAAGACAACTCTGTTGTTGGTAACAAGGCTCCATGAGGCAAAAAGGCACTGTCTTGTTGCCACTGGATCCGATTAAAAAACTGACTTTGCCTAATCAACCAAAGAAATCTCTTATTTCAGGCTGAAACAAGGTTTTGGTGGCAGCTGCATGGTCTCAGCCTGTGTATTAACAGCTCTAAAAGAGGACGGCCATCCTCCTAATCTCTCATTTGTCTTTCCCAGGCACGTCCACGGTAGTGTGCAAGCCTATAGTCATTGAAACTCAGCTCTATGTCATTGTGGCCCAGCTGTTTGGCGGCTCTCACATCTATAAGCGAGACAGCTTTGCAAATAAATTCATAAAAATCCAGGATATTGAAATCCTCAAAATCCGAAAACCCAATGACATTGAAACATTCAAGATTGAAAACAACTGGTACTTCGTTGTGGCTGACAGTTCAAAAGCTGGTTTCACTACCATTTATAAATGGAACGGAAATGGATTCTACTCCCATCAATCTTTACATGCATGGTACAGGGATACTGATGTGGAATATCTAGAAATAGCCAGAACACCTCAGACTCTCAGAACGCCTCATTTAATACTGTCCAGTAGTTCCCAGCGTCCTGTCATTTATCAGTGGAACAAAGCAATACAATTATTCACTAACCAAACTGACATCCCTAACATGGAGGATGTATATGCCGTTAAGCACTTCTCAGTGAAAGGCGATGTGTACATTTGCTTGACAAGATTCATTGGTGATTCCAAAGTAATGAAATGGGGAGGCTCCTCATTTCAGGATATTCAGAGGATGCCATCACGAGGATCCATGGTGTTCCAGCCTCTTCAGATAAATAACTATCAATATGCAATTCTTGGAAGTGATTATTCCTTTACTCAAGTGTATAACTGGGATGCAGAGAAAGCCAAATTTGTGAAATTTCAGGAATTAAATGTTCAGGCACCAAGATCATTCACGCATGTGTCCATTAATAAACGCAATTTTCTTTTTGCTTCCAGTTTTAAGGGAAACACACAGATTTACAAACATGTCATAGTTGACTTAAGCGCATGACACACCAAATTCTGTGGCTGCCATCAGTAACTTTCTACAGTACATGATCCGGATGAACTCAAATGCATGATGACTCTTCTTTTCACACTTGCAAATGAATGCCTTTCACACATTGAGACTGCTAGAACCAAGCACTACCCGTATCTCCATCCTTACCTGTCCAGTCCAGTGGTGTGGGAAGTTACCTTTTATAAGACAAAACTGAATTGTGTAACTGTTCTTTGCAGTGAAGATGTGTAAATAAGCGTTTAATGGTATCTGTTACTCCAAAAAGAAATATGAATATGTACTTTTCCATTTATTTATTCATGTGTTCAGAAACAACTGCCAAATAAAATGTTTACATTTTCTTTCATATCCCAAAGGTAATTATTTACAGGAGTTATTTTATTCTTGGTGATAGTATATTGAGTAAAGAGTTTTATACAGTGGGGTTATATTTGGATTGAGAATTTATATAGTAAATAATGATTGAAGATGAACATTCATATTGATTGCCTATCATTTATTATCAGTTTGATCAGCTGAGTTTGAACATTCAAACGTGTTTCTAAAGCGCATGGCTTTGGGGAACACTTTGGGGTGAAATAGTGACCAATGAAAGAAGAGTAGACAAATTTGCCTGTTACAAGATGGCTAATTAGACAGTTAGGCCCATCCTTTCCTATCTGATAGCTCCAGCTAAAAACATCATTTGGAGAATTTATAGAAGCTAAATTCAAGATTTTGGATTTTTAAAACTTTCTTCAGGGACTTCTAAATGTCTGACTCTCGAATCACCTGACAGCTGACAGAGATTGTAACTACAGCACTTGCATCAGATGTATCTGCTACAAAGGCCTCAATCTGACCAAGGATGCTTTGCTTCTAGATGTCAGTTCTGACCCGTTACTGACATCCTGCTGAGTGCCCACAAGGCTCAGATCCGACTTTCTAAATTCCTGCTCCTGGATCACATGGTATGTTAGCACTTAGCACGATGCCTTTGATACAGTACGTTCTCAAAAACTACTTTTGAAGATGCACATGTTATAAACTTAATAATAAACTTCACAAGGCCCTTTGGTCTAATCAGTCATATTTACTGAGTACCTACATGGGGTGTCTTTTCTGTGGTTTGGGGAGGAAAACTGAGGAATAGAGCATAGTCCTTGACCTGTGGGGCCTTAGAAGACTAACAGGGTGATTAGGACACAAAAAACTACAGAATAAGCTGTGA
This sequence comes from Bos grunniens, assembly GCF_055505025.1. Taxonomy (NCBI): domain Eukaryota; kingdom Metazoa; phylum Chordata; class Mammalia; order Artiodactyla; family Bovidae; genus Bos; species Bos grunniens. Next base: position 15,439,162 of record NC_141190.1, read on the forward strand.
GTGCCAAATATCACCTAAACATTCTGATTTTAAGTATCATAGGAGTGTCCAAGATGAGTTCCTGGAAGAAGTGGTCCTTGTTCGAACATAAAGGGAATAGATGATTTCAAAAGGGAATCGGGGCAGAGGAGATATTCTTGGCATGATTTGGTTCTGTGTGCTGCCTTCATGGAGGGGATCAGAGCTTCCTCTGGCTTATTGTTCCTCAGATTCTTTTGCTGAATGACTAGAGGGGCAGGTGGGACAGACAGCAACTCTGGCAGCATGTATCTGGCAAACTTGAGGCATTAAAGGTACACATAATAGTTACATAGTCTCTGGGAAGCAACACCTTGGGGAGTTATGCATAGGAACCAGATTCCTTTACCACATGGGGAAGATATCAACTCTGACATCAGGGTTACGGGGGGACGAGAAGAAGACTCACCCACTCCCAATCCCGCACATAGGGAGATCTGGCCTTCGAATGTCTGACTTTCTTTGTTCCTTTGTCCGATAAGCAGCACATGTATGTTAGGGGGGGCTTCCCTGGTGGTGCTAGTAGTAAAAAACATGCCTGTCAGTGCAGGAGACTTAAGACTCACAGGTTCGATCCCTGAGTCAGGAAGATTCTCTGGATGAGGGCATGCCAACCCACTCCAGTATTCTTGCCTAGAGAATCCCATGGATACAGGAGCCTGGCAGGCTACAGCCCATGGTGTTGCTAAGAGTTGGACACAACTGAAGCAACTTAGCATGCACCTCTATTAGAGAACACCTGCTTGGTACAGATTGGGTTTAAGTCCTGTCCTATCACGTACTGGCTTTGTCCACAGGCAAGTTACATGAGTTCGCTGAGCCTCAGTTTCTTCATCTGTAAGGACAACGATGCCTACTCCAAGGACAACAGAAGGATTAAATGAAACAAGGCACACATGGTGAATTGAATTTTACAAATATGGCCACAACGATATTTCCCATCCTACATGCTCTATGAGAACCTTGCCCTAACCCCATCAAGACATGATGCCTAATTTCTTGATCCTTCCATCTGGATGGCCTGGTGACTGATAAAATGTAGTAGAAATGATGCAGTTTGACTTTTGAAGTGAAGTCATAAAAACAATGAAGCATCTGCCTTGTGAAACTGGGAGGATCTCTTTTGGAGGCCTGAGCTGCTGCATACAAAGTCCTATTAGCCCAAGGCCACCACTCTGAGGAAGCCCAAGCTTTGGTCAACAGCCCCAGATGAGGTCTCAGCCAACCGCCACATCAGCCACCACTTTTGTGAGCGAAGATATCAGCTCTCAGCTGTCAAGTCACCACAGACTGGCAAATATTCTCAACTGAAGATCCAGAAATCATGGAGCAGAGACAAGCCATTCCTATGATGCTCTGTCCAAATTCCTGACCCACAGTATCTATGAGCATAATAAAATCATTATTTTAAAAAGCCAAGTTTTGGAGTGACTTTTTAGCAGCAATAGTCAGAATAGCACATGACGTGCTTAGCAGAGAACAGCACAAAGCGGTAAAGACTCCACCTGCAATGCAGGAGACACAGGAGACAAGAGTTCGATCCCTGGGTTGGGAAGATCCCCTGGAAGAGGAAATGGCAACCCACTCCAGTATTCTTGCCTGGGAAATCCTCTGGACAGAGGAACCTGGCAGGCTACAGTCCACAGAGTTGCAAAGAGTCAGACACGACTGAAGCAGCTGAGCACACGAGTACCAGTTATTACTAGTGGGCCCCACACCCAGAATATTGTCTGCTTTGGAGTCGTGTTCTACCTTATTGCCTTGATGTAATTCACTGTTGTTTCATTTCTAAAGGCTACCTCCTGTTTTCTATATGTTAATGGTGTTCAGACTCTGCCAGGCACTCTGCTGACTTCAGAGATGCAGAGACTTTGGATCTAGATTCTGGCCATTTGCTTTAATAGAGGCATTGATTATTTAAGTCAGCAAAGAAACTGTCTAATTTACCTTGAAACTGAGACCCACAGATGTGAAGCAAGTTACAACCCAGGCCTCCTGACCCTCAGCCCAGTCCTTTCTCCATTACATGGTGCTACCTTTCAAAATCTAACCCTCTGATTGGAACCTGGGGTTGCAGATGGGGAGGGAGGTGAGGAATGAGGAGGCTGACTGAGAATATAAATTCAAGAAAGACTGAGAAGAAGGACGTGTGGTCAGGTCCACTCTTGCAGGAATTGACTTTTCTGAGAGCTGCCCTCTCTCCCTGTACCCCTCATCTACCCTGTACTATGCAACTGGGTCATTTATACCCAGCCATAAATGACTGAACACCTAAATCCCAATCTAAGTGCCCAAAACAGAAGCTGGGCTGGCTCAGCCTGAGCCAATCCCTCCTCCCTCCTGGATATTTGGAACTAGAGCAGCAGAGTCTGAGTCAATGGGTCTCAGGCACCATACTTGTAAGGGGATGATCTTAAATCATGTTCCCTTGAAGCAGGGGGATTTACTGAAGGAGTGCTCTTAGGTAAGGGACAGGGAGGAGTACAGGGCAGGCAAGATGTAAAGATGTACTTTCAGTAGAAGTCTAGCTTCAGCCTGAACCCAAGGGGATCTCTAAAGCATGAATGAATTGTACCACAGAGTGTGTTCTGCCTTGAGGCAAGGAGGGTGGACATTTATATCCCCCATCTGATGATCAGTGACCAAAGAATGTGGGGGCATAACCTCTCAGGCATCTCCAGCTGAGAAGTTTCCAGTTGGCTAAGGGCAATCTTCCAGAGACGGGAACCAGTGTGAGCAGCCATGCTACAGGATGAGTTCACCAACCTAGCAAAGGGCATCTGGGTGGGTAACCAAACGCATAAGCTACAACGATGGTGTTTGAGGCACCACTCCAGTTTGGAGCAGCCACAGTGGTCTACAAACCAGAAGAGCAGAGGAGAAGAGAATGAAGCCAAAGCACAGAAAGAAGCAGGGGTGAGAAACTACATAGTCTGAGGGAGAGAGGGAGGGAGAGGAAAAAGAAGGGAAGAAGGGAGAAGGGGTAAGAAAAGGGAAAGGGAAAAGCAGAGAGTAGAAAGGGAGGGAGGGAATTTCCTAGTGGTCCAGTGGTTAGGAATCTGCCTTGCAATGCAGGCAACACGGGTTCAATCCCTGGTTGGAGAACTAAGATCCCACATGCCATTTTGAGCAACTAAGCCTGTGGGCTGCAGTCACCGAGCCCAAGCACTCTGGAGCCACCGTGCCACAACTAGAGAGTCCGTGTGCCCACTGAAAGGTCCTGCGGGATGCAAGAAAGACCCTGTATGCTGCATCTAAGACCCAACACAAATAAACCAATTAAAAGGAAGGGCAGAGAGAGAATGGGAAGAAGCCTGGGAGGGTCGGAGTCCCAGCTTGGGTCACCTGAGAACCAGACTCTGAGAAGTTAAGTATTAGGTAGTACCTTTGAGACCAACACTTGGAAGGGAGAAGGAATTAGGATTTGGCAAAGGGAGCCACTGAATTGTGATGCAGTTCTAACAAAAGCAACCCTGTAGGAAGCTCTAGAGCTGAGATGTCCTTTCTCAGTTTTCCCAAGTTGGACCAAGGGGATTAGACCTTTATACCTCTATCAGAGGTGTGCTGTCCCTGGAAGAAAGCATGGCCTTAGTGAGGCTGGTTTTTTTCAGCCAAGGCAATCCTCAAAGAGGGCAGACGGTAGAGACCCATCTTCTGGTAGTAGTCCCAGAAGCTGGGGAAATAAGTCATTTATTCCTGAATGGGGATCTAGGCAGCACAACACAGCCTCCACCCCAGAGGGAGACAGATGAAGAAGAAGGCTGTGGGGGGGGGAGGGGGGGAGGCACCCTTATTCCTAGTGATTGCCCATTTTCCACTCCATCCCTCGTGAGATCCAATGGTGTTGTTCCCTGCTATTGAATTCCTTGAGATATTTCTGTAGCCTTCTATTAACAAGCCACTACATACATACACACACATACACATTTTGTTTTATATTACTTTATGTGGCTTTGTGTACTCGTCACAAAATTATTTTCAACTAAGTCAGAACACTTAGGCACAAGGTACTATAATGTAGATATGATGGCAAGTACTAGATATTTCTGTCTCTTTTCTTTCTGCTACTTATAGGTATACCTACACCTATGGACACAGAAAGTTCAATTTCACTGAAAAAGTTTATTGACCACCTACTATGTGCAAAACACTATGGTATACAACTCAAAGCAAAAGTGAGCAAGAAATTGTCCCTACACTTAAAGGATTTGCATACCACTGGGGCTTATTTCTGTGATATTAAATGGTTTGCCTTGGAAACGAACAGAGCTCATTCTGTCGTTTTTGAGATTGCATCCAAGTACTGCATTTCAGACTCTTTTGTTGACCATGATGGCTACTCCATTTCTTCTAAGGTATTCCTGCCCGCAGTAGTAGATATAATGGTCATCTGAGTTAAATTCACCCATTCCAGTCCATTTGAGTTCGCTGATTCCTAGTCGATGTTCACTCTTGCCATCTCCTGTTTGACCACTTCCAATTTGCCTTGATTCATGAACCTGACATTCCAGGTTCCTATGCAATATTGCACTTAACAGCATTGGACCTTGCTTCTATCACCAGTCACATCCACAGCTGGGTATTCTTTTTGCTTTGGCTCCATGCCTTCATTCTTTCTGGAGTTATTTCTCCACTGATCTCCAGTAGCCTATTGGGCACCTACTGTACTGGGGAGTTCCTCTTTCAGTATCCTATCATTTTGCTTTTTCATATTGTTCATGGGGTTCTCAAGGCAAGAATACTGAAGTGGTTTGCATTCCCTTCTCCAGTGGACCACATTCTGTCAGAGCTCTCCACCATGACCCGCCTGTCTTGGGTGGTCCCAGGGGCATGGCTTAGTTTCATTGAGTTAGACAAGGCTGTGGTCCTAGTGTGATTAGATTGACTAGTTTTCTGTGAGTATGGTTTCAGTGTGTCTGCCCTCTGATGCCCTCTTGCAACACCTACCGTCTTATTTGGGTTTCTCTTACCTTGGACGAGGGCTATCTCCTCACCGCAGCCCCTCCTGACCTTGACGTGGAATAGCTCCTCTAGGCCCTCCTGCGCCGCGCAGCCACCGCTCCTTGGACGTGGGGTAGCTCCTCCCGGCCACCGCCCCTGGCCTCCGGCGTGGGGTCGCTCCTCCCTGACGCTGCCTCTGGCCTCGGGTGTAGGGGCGTGGGGTAGCTCCTCCAGGCCGCGGCCCTGGCCTAGGGCGTGGGGTAGCTCCTCTCGTCCGTTCCTGCGCTGTCGCAGTCTGGCACTCTCGGCCGCTGCCCCCTGACCTCGGACGTGGGGTAACTCCTCATGGCTGCCGCCCCTCGGCATGGGGTCCTTCCGGCTTCTGCCCCTGACCTCGGACATGGGGTAGCTCCTCTTGGCCGCGCTCTGCGCGCCGTCGCAGCCCCCCGCATGTCATGTATGGATGTGAGAGAAAGAAAGCTGAGCGCTGAAGAATTGATGCTTTTGAACTGTGGTGTTGGAGAAGACTCTTGAGAGTCCCTTGGACTGCAAGGAGATCCAACCAGTCCATTCTGAAGGAGATCAGCCCTGGGGTTTCTTTGGAAGGAATGATGCTAAACCTGAAACTCTAGTACCTTGGCCACCTCATGCAAAGAGTTGACTCATTGGAAAAGACTCTGATCTGAGGGATTGGGGGCAAGAGGAGAAGGGGACGACAGAGGATGAGATGGCTGGATGGCAGTACTGACTCGATGGACGTGAATCTGAGTGAAGTCCGGGAGTTGGTGATGAACAGGGAGGCCTGGCGTGCTACGATTCATGGGGGCCGCAAAGAGTCGGACACGATTGAGCAACTGAACTGAACTGGGGCTTATTTCTAAAAGGCAGCCTGCAGAAAAATTAAAGAGGCAAAAGTAAATCCTATACAAGAAGTGACATGTGACTCATATTTTCCCCTTTTTGCCTGTAGGTCTATCCTGGTGGTGCCCATGTCAATTTTCTCTTTAGGGCAGTAGACAGAGCAGGTAACATCATGTGTTCTAGACTCAAACAGACCAAGTTTGCATCTCAATGTGGCCACTTACTAGTTCCGTGACCCTGGGTAAGTTAATCTTGTCTGTAAAATATGAATAATGATCAAATAGAGTCGGTTTGTTGTGATATGTACCGTTTTCTTTTAAGGTGTACAGTACGCTTTTTCCTGGGGCTTCCCTGGTGGCTCAGAGGGTAAAGCGTCTGCCTGCAGTGCAGGATACCTGGGTTTGATCCCTGGGTCGGGAAGATAGAGTCGGGTTCAGAGGGGTTTATTGTATTGAGGCTGTGTGATGCTGGCCAAGTTTCCTCAGCTAGCAGAAAATCATTCTCAACTACTAGTGGTCTAGTGAAGAAAAGCCTAATCCCATTTCCTGTCTTCAAACCTTGTCTGCACTTAATGAGTATTTAAGAATTATCTGTGTAAATTCCCAAATACACATGACCATTTTGCAACCCCAGTTTCTGATCCCTGAGGAGACACAGTGGTCAGGATTCTTTTGGGTTTCAGTTGCTGAAATCCAGCTGAACTAGTTTAAACATCAAAATGCATCTAGTTTCAGAGAAACCTGGACTGGATATGAATATGATATTGTCATTCATCTGTCTTTCTCTGACTTTTGGCTCTATTTTCCTTCATGTTGACTTCTTCCTAAGGCAGTCTCTCCATTCTTGGCAGAAAGACACCCCCGGCAGCTCCGATGTTGCCTCTTGCCAGTTTTGTTGTTGTTGTTGTTCAGTCACTAAGTCATGTCTGACTCTTTTTGACCACATAGACTGCAGCACACCAGGCTCCCCTCTCCTTCACTATCTCCTGGAGTTTGCTCACATTCACGTCCATTGAGTCAATGATGCTATCTAACCATCCTATCCTCTGCCACCCTCTTCTCCTTCTGCCTTCAATCTTTCCCAGCATCAGGGTCTTTTCCAATGAGTCGGCTCTTCGAATTAGGTGGTCAAAGTATTGGAGCTTCAGCTTCAGCATCAGTCCTTCCAATGAATATTCAGGATTGATTTCCTTTAGGATTGACTGGTTGGATCTCCTTTCACTCCAAGGGACTCTCAAGAGTCTTCTCCAGCACCACAATTCGAAAGCATCAATTCTTTGGTGCTCAGCTTTCTTTATGGTCCAATTCTCACATTTGTACATGACTACTGGAAAAATCATAGCTTTGACTATACAGACTTTGTCAGCAAAGTGATGTCTTTGCTTTTTAATATGCTGTCTAGGTTTGTCATAACTTTCCTTCCAAGGAGTGAGTGTCTTTTAATTTCATGGCTGCAGTCACCATCTGCAGTGATTTTGGAGCCCAAGAAAATAAAATCTGTCACTGCTTCCACTGTTTTCCCCTTCTATTGCCAGTTTAGCCATGCCCATAACCTTTCTCAGTAGTTCTAGCAAAGGTTGGGGGCTGATGCTCATTGGCCAAGTGCCCATCTCTGAAGCAGTTGCTTTGGTTAAGGATAGAGTGCTCTGATTGGCCAAGCTTGGGTCAGGTGCCCACTCCTGGAACCCATGGATGAGAACCATGTGGAATAAGGTAAGAGCAATTCTCTAAAGTAAAACTAGAGTGCTGGTAAAAAGAAGGAAAGGATGCTATACAGGTAAAATAACAAAAGTCATCAGCAAGAGGTTTGATCTCTATTGAGATCCTCTACTTAGAGAAAAACTTACCAGAGGAGAAGCCACACCCTCAGATGTGTTTAGAATTCTTCGACTAAAAGGTTTCAGAGAGCGCTTCCAGCTCCTATTTTGTGAAACTTGACAAAACAGAACCTATCTTTGTCTATTATTCATGATGATTCATTGTTACAATTTCTATATACATTTAAAAATGGTGTTCTCTCAAATATTCTGTTTTAAAATATTTAAACGGATAACCTTTATTTTAAAAGGATGTTTTCCCAAGAGAAATCAAGCTGCCAATTCTGATTTAGTAGCCACCCGTCCCTGGGAGAGGAGACCAAGTGTTCCTAGATCACTTTCTGTTCTCCTGGATGTGTTTCCATTTCAGATCAATCTCCATCTGGCGAGGGCAGCGCTCTCCTTGCTCTAATTACCTTGAGGTTGGTTTTGCAGATTAAAATCTCAGAGGCTCCTTGGTGGCCCAGGACTTTCCCTGACTAAGCTTTCCCATAGGTATCTCGTCATCTGCTGGAAATGATCATAGGTCAGTCTCAGCAGAAAACAGAACATAAAGCACTGACTTCTGTTAATAATGGTTCCCCTATCTGGATGTCCCTCAGAATCAGTTGGAAAGCAAACGAACTATACAGATTAACTAACAAACTAACTAACCATACAGATTCTGGGGACCTCACCTCAGATTCACTAAAACTGAATCTTCAAAGTCTGGGATCCAGGAATTTTAATTTTTAAACATCACTAAGGTGATTCTTGGAGAAGGCAGTGGCACCCCACTCCAGTACTCTTGTCTGGAAAATCCCATGGACGGAGGTGCCTGGTAGGCTGCAGTCCATGGGGTGGAAAAGAGTCAGACATGACTGAGCGACTTCACTTTCACTTTTCACTTTCATGCATTGGAGAAGGAAATGGCAACCCACTCCAGTACTCTTGCCTGGAGAATCCCAGGGACGGGGGAGTCTGGTGGGCTGCTGTCTATGGGGTTGCACAGAGTCGGACACGACTGAAGCGACTTAGCAAGGTAATTCTAATATTGATAGCTCATTTCCAGTCCATTAACTGGGACCTTGGGGCCCCTACTCTAAATAACCACACTGGACTGACCAGTGATATATCAAGAGCACCAAGCCTGTGATTACAAAAGATGACCCCAAACTCCAGAACGTGATGGCTTCAAGTACTGCCTGGGGTGAAACATTTTAAGATTCTTTTGGCCTCAATTTTCTCTATAATTTATTGGAACTGGATCAGGTCCTTCCAGTTCTGAAAGTTCTGTATCTCTGTGTTATTATGGGGAAAAAATTAGCTTGGATGTTAGGAGATCTTGGCCCAGTACTGTCACTTTTATATTTCTGTGACCTTGAGAAATCATTTTTATCCTTGGGCCACAACTTCCTTTCTTTAAAAGTGAATTTGGGGGCTTCTCTGGTGGCTCAGTGGTAAAGAATCTGCCTGCTAATGCAGGAGATGTGAGTTTGATCCTGGATTTGGGAAGATTCCACATGCTGCAGAGCAAGTAAGCCTGTGCACTACAATTACTGAGTCTGGGCTCTAGAGCCCAGGAGCCCCAGCTGCTGAAGCCCACACCCCCTAGAGCCCATGCTCTGCAACAGAGAGCAGCCCCTGCTTGCTGCAAGTAGAGAAGAGCCCACATAGCAACAAAGACCCAGCACTGCCAGAAAGAAATAAAATTATAAAAGTGAATTTGTTGGAGTACATGAGTTCTTTATTTTTAAAATTTAAAAGATTAAGATAACAATTAAGTCTTAGATAATCCTTCAGAATTATCTGCTGAGACGCACAGTATGAAGTTGATGAGGATGAGCACAATATCCTGTTGATTTGAATTTGCTGGGCTGAGGCTCTGCACGCAGCATTTGGTATGTTGGTGTTTAATGGATATGACATTTCACTGCACCAAATGGGAATAGAGTATTTTTAGCACAGAATTCATCAAGGTTTAGTAAAAAAGACTTGTTCTCTGAATGGAGTGTGAACAAGCAGAGATACTATTTTGAAAGACCAAATATAAAGGCCCCTTCCTCTCCACTATCACAAAATAGTCATATGTGCACTTATTCTCACCACAAAGCTTGAAGAACTTACTCCTTTCTATATCTCCTAAAAGGCAGTACTCCATCCAATGCAATAGCTCTGCCAGCTCACACACATTCCTTCCGTATTTATATTACCTGTAAGTGCATGCTCAGTCACTTCAGTCCTGTCCGAGTCTGTGACCCCATGGACTGTAGGCCACCAGGCTCCTCTGTCCATGGGATTCTCCAGGCAAGAATACTGGAGTGGGTTGCCAGGCCCTCCTCCAGGGGATCTTTCCCACCCAGGAATCAAACCCACATCTCTTATGGCTCCTTCATTGGCAGGCAGGTCTTTACTACTAACTAGCTCCACCTAGGAATCTCCATGTTCCTTGTGAACTTGTGTTAAATGGGCTAAAAACACTGTTAATCATCAAAAGCTACCACTTACTGAGCATTTGTTCTGTGCAGAACATGTATTGAATGTTTTACATGTATTTAGTCATCCAAGCCTTGCAAAAATCCCATGGTTATCACTATTTTCTAGAGAAGGACATGATGTTCAGAAAGTTTCAGAAGTCTGTCTAAGGCATGTAGCTAGGAGACAGCAGAGCCCAGATTCAAATCCAGGTCTGTATTTCACAGACATAGAAGATGAATTTGTGGTTACCAAAGGGGAGAGGTAAGGGAGGAGGGACAAATAAAGGGTATGGGATTAACAGATACAAGCTACAATACATCAAATAGATAAATAACAATGATATACTATATAGCACATAATAACCTATAATGGAATATAATCTGCAAAAATACTGAATCACCGTGGTATACAACTGAAGCTAATGCAATATTATAAATAAAATATACTTTAATTAAAAAGGGCTTCCCTAGTGGCTCAGCTGGTAAAGAATTCACCTGCAATGCAAGAGACCTGGATTCGATCCCTGAGTTGGGAAGATCCCCTAGAGAAGGGAAAGGCTACCCATTCCAGTATTCTGGCCTGGAGAACTGTATAGTCCATGGGGTCGCAAAGAGTTGGACATGACTGAGTGACTTTCACTTTCACTTTCTTTCAATTAAAAACAAACAAATCCATCTGAAATCAGAGCCCTAGTGATTGACCACTGTACTTGCATTGACTGTATGGGGCATATGGTAGTCCTTTGGAAGAAGTCAAATATTCCTGGCTTAAAATAATAAAGGTTTCTGTCTTCTTCCTGCTACTGAGAGTACATGGAGAGTACGTGGAGTATAATGCTCCAAGTCATTATAATCTTTGTAGGCTGATACATGTTTTGATGGAATAACTACTACATGAACATTACTCTGTATCAGAGGTGAAAAGAGCCTTGACAAAGTGTGCACTGGCTGCTACTACTGTTTTTATTGCAATTCCTCTATTTGACTTTTTAAAAACCTATTTTCATATAATACTTAAAAAGCTTTTTAAAAGGAAAGTTTTCCCAAAAATGGAGATTCAAGGGGACTAAGCTCCCTCACTGCCCCACCCCAGCCGTCTCTTAGAGATGTCCCTATTGGTTTGATGAGGATTTTGCTGTCTCATCCCCCTAATCTAAGGTCAATATGCCCTGTAGTCATCAGTGATATGAACCAGATGTTCATGCTTACAATATTTACATTGGTGTGGGGGCAGAGCACAGACCACTTTTAAATGCACTCATCTGCTAAACTGCTCTCTTAGGACAAACAAAAATGGCTACGCTTAGGTGGGTCCTCCCAGAAGTTCATCCCAGTTATCTCACTGCCAGCCTGCATCAGTGTGCTGGGAAGGATTAGAGGGACCAGCCCAAGACTCTGAAGAAGTCCACATTATAAAATAAGATTTGACATGTGTTAATGGTCCCTGATAACCCAGTATGTTGGGGCATCTAAACCTAGTCTCCTTTATTTCCAGGTACCCAATTTTACCACCATTAGTATCTTTCCAAATCTTTTCCCCTTTGCTTTCTGTTTAAAGGGTCAACCTGATGCTGATACCTGAAATTTCTGCAGTGCTCAGCTACCACTTCAAGGATGCTATAGCAGATAAAGCATGACAATTATTATTATTATTATTATTATGCTGTAGTGAGTGACTTTGTATTGCTGCTGCTGCTGCTAAGTCACTTCAGTCGTGTCCGACTCTGTGCGACCCCATAGATGGCAGCCCACCAGGCTCCCCCGTCCCTAGGATTGTCCAGACAAGAACACTGGAGTGGGTTGCCATTTCCTTCTCCAATGCATGAAAGTGAAAAGTGAGAGTGAAGTCGCTCAGTTGTATTCAATTCATAGCGACCCCATAGACTGCAGCCTACCAGGCTCCTCCGCCCGTGGGATTTTCCAGGCAAGAGTACTTTGTGTTGAGAGGCCCCCAAATAGGAACTATCACAAAATGTGTGGGCAAGGTCAAGAGATATTACCATCTGACAACAAATCGAATGAGAGGCAGGGCAGAGTTGATGAGCTCAGACATTTTCTGGTCATATTTCAGGGTCCTTCCCAGAAATAACCCATTATCCTTTATAATGGGAGCCAGAATCACTCACTGAGCATGTGAGATAAACTCTACCTGGAAGCTGCAACATGGCTTCCTGCCATACTCCTTAATAACAAGAGGGCTTGGTATCTGTTAAGGACTGCTGAGGAAGGAGAGTTTGGAGGACAAGAACTGCAGTTTTTGTGGGGAAGGGGGGATGTAACCCAACAGTTAACAGGCAGAACAAGCCCACTGTGGTCAGCAGAGGGCAGCAGAACCAGACTCCCCCTGCAGGTGGCCCCAGAGACTATGTGGCAGCTGCTGTGGACATCTGAGTTCTAGGAGATCAGGTCCACAAAGAAAAAATACAACTGAGGTGGGAAAGGAGGTTTGGGGAAAGAGATTTCCTTTCCTGAGACTGTTCTGGAAATTCTAAGAACAGAGTCCAGGGGCCACCAGAGCTCAAGAACTAGAATAATAATTAAAATTTTGCTGAATAAATTTTGCCAAGGTCTTGCTTCAGCCTCATGAAGAAGGCAGGGTGGGAGGTGGGCAGAGAAAGAACCTGAGACTGAGGAAAGATATGTAAATAGCATCTTGCTTTAGTATTATAAACATCCTTTATCAGGGGGAAAGCGACACCCCAGAAGGTCTGTCCTTCTTGAAGCCGATGTTCTGAAATCAATCTGCTGGTGCGCCTCCTGAGAGACTGGATTAAGCCTCCAAAGCCTGGTCATCCCAAGAGGAACCATCAGAAGAGCAAATTGGATCATGCAGACCTGAAGGCTAGAACATAAACTCCTAATGATTCAGCCAAGATATAAGCAATTAATTAAATTCAGTCTGAAACAGCCACCCATCCTACCCTGCAGGCTTTAGCAGATTTATCTTTGCTTTACCTGGGTCACCAATGTCCACCAGCCTCACAACAAAGAGAGAGAAATAACATCTTCCCAATAGGTCTCCTACCCTCCATCCTGTTCTCCAGAGGGTCAGTGTTCTCATTCAGGTGATGGCGAGCACGGTGAGGGTCATACAGTCAGAGAGAGGGTCTACTTGGTTGCCTCCCTTTCTTCTTTGGTTAAGCTAGAGATGACTATATGTAATTGAATTTTACTGCCCTTAAATATCAGAGAAGGCAATGGCAACCCTCTCCAATACTCTTGCCTGGAAATTCCCATGGGCGGAGGGGCCTGGTAGGCCGCCGTCCATGGAGTCGCTAAGAGTCAGATACGACTGAGCGACTTCACTTTCACTTTTCACTTTCATGCATTGGAGAAGGAAATGGCAACCTACTCCAGTGTTCTTGCCTGGAGAATCCCAGGGACGGGCGAGCCTGGTGGGCTGCTGTCTATGGGGTCGTACAGAGTCGGACACGACTGTTGCAACTTAGCAGCAGCAGCAGCAGCCCTTAAATACAGAGAGAAACATCGAGCCTTGTGTGTGTTGGGTCAGTTACCAAGAATCACTCACAGTTACTGTTAGTTGAGATGAGTAATGGGTCAGAGCAGTAAAGGAAATTTTAAAAAATATTTATTGATTTATTTGGCTGCACCGAGTCACAGTTGCAACAGCATGGGAGATCTTCGATCTTCACTGTGGCATGCAGAATCTTTAGGTGTGGCATGCAAACTCTTAGTTGCCGTATGTAGGATCTGGTTCCCTGACCAGACCCCCTGCATTGGCAGCACAGGGTCTTAGCCACTGGACCACCAGGGAAGCCCCAAAGGAAATTATTTTGATGACACTTTGTTAGTCTAACTAGGCAAAACTGTTGCTGTCAAGTCCTGGCTCTAAACCTAAAGAAAATTCTGCCTCCTTCTACTCAATTTCTTCCTCTCCCCAAGTTCTCTCAACAGAGTCCTATTTTGGGGACTCTTCTCAAGCAGAATTGGAGGAGAATAACACAGAAACTGACAGATTAGGCTGAAGGAGCGTGTCCAAATTTGTGTTTTGGAAGAGACCCAGAAGCAGCTGTGTTAAGGGCAGTGGGTGGGGGAGGACATGGGAAATCTATGAAGTGTTTCTGTCGGTTACAGCCCTTTTGTGACATTAAAAAACAATATTGCTTGACTGTATTCACTTGAAACAAGTCTTCTTTGAGAATGGGCCCTATGAATCATAGTTTCCATAGAATTACAGGAGAAACTGACATAATTTGGCCTCATCCTTTGAACAAGTATTTGCATAATCAGAGTAGGTTATCCTAAATCTGATGAGGAATGTGGAAAATAATCCAACTCACAGGATCTCAAGTTACCCCCAAATAAAGCAAATGGGAAGCCAAATACTTATCAAAACCCTGCTGTTTCTGATCTCTTCCATGTTATCACACCTAAAGCTTTCTAGAGTCATCTTTGCAGCTTTAAAGCTATTGGAGACATTTCCACTCCATCTCTCTTGGAAAGTTTCTTCTTCCAGGGCCTTTGGCTTTGACATCTCCTGGCTGGGCTCTGGCTGCCCTTTAAAACCTGGCTGGCCAGGCTGTGGTTTTCTATTCTGATGTCTCCCCCACAGGACAGGACAGGAAATTCCTTTTTCCATCCTAAATGAACCCTTCTAGTTTGCAGAATTGGAGTCATTTAAAGAAGAAAACAGTTGTTAACTGTAATTACAGCCACGAGATCCAAAGGCATGTAGTTAACCAAGTGTTAAAAGTAGATTTAGGTTTTACACCTAAATGAAGCATGGGATGGGCAGTGGCTTTTCCTACTAAAGAAGGAAAACAGAAAGAATAGGTAACATCAGCTAGAGAAAGTCTCCTGGTTACAGATAGAAAAAAAAAAAAAAGATATCAGACATGCTGGGGTTCTTTCTTCCACCATCTCCCTCTCTGTCTGTTTTTCTTCATGGAAGGAGGATTAGGGCAGAGATAACCAGGAAGAGATGGAATTCACTGGGGAAATTATCTCAGAAGCAGGCTATGGAAGAGAGCACCACAGAAACAGCTCCCTGTGTAACCATGGTGATGAGCTGAGGCAGGAAGGGGTGGGGAGAGATGGAGCCAAGATCCAATGTAGACAGAGGGCAGGAGGGTATGCGGGGTGGGGGGACACTTAGGTCACAGCGGAGAATGACAGGAACTATGAGTCTTTTCAACTAAATTCAGGTTTTTAAAAGAAAGAATTTATTTATGACTGTAATCCATTGAGAAGGCAGGATGAATATTATATCATGGGTTCTTTTTACATTTGGAAAGGCTTTTAAATGTTTCTTTGGATGTTAGCTACTGCAACAAAGCAAGATTAGTAGTGAACGGTGAGAAGTTGTAGCTAAGTGGCGGGAGGTGGGTGTCAGGAGGGTTGAAGAGGAATGCAGACAAATTCAGAGTGACCTACGAGCCCAGAGACCATATGTCATCTTGCCTGAGCACAGCACCGGTCTGCCTCCTGGTGGCTGGAGATCAGCTCCCTGAGGCTGAAACAGCAAAACCAAAGCCATCAATGCAGGATGGCCAGGTTTAGCAAAAAAACAAAACAGAATGCCCAGTTAATTTTGTAAGGAGATCAAACCAGTGAATTCTAAAGAAAATAAACCCTGAATATTCACTGGAAGGACTGAAGCTGATGCTGAAGCTGAAGCTCCAATACTATGACCACCTAATTCGAAGAGCCGAGTCATTGGAAAAGACCCTGATGCTGGGAAAGAATGAGGGTAAAAGGAGAAGAGGGCAGCAGAAGACAAGATGATTAGACAGCATCACCAACTCAGTGGACATGGATTTGAGCAAACGCTGGGAGATAGTGAAGGACAGGGAAGCCTGACATGCTGCAGTCCTTGGGGTTACAAAGAGCTGGACACGACTTAGCGACTGAACAACAGTTAATTTTGAATGTCAGATAAACGGCAAATGATATTTTAGTATTTTTGACAACCCTAATAAGGGTGGCACCCACTGATTAAATCTCTCTTCATGATCTCTCATCCTTATATATTTATAGAAGAAAGGAGGAGAGAAAGGAAAGGGTAGAAGGAAGGGAGAGAAATTATGAACCCCAAATGGTTAGTTTCTAATTACCTATCCACACTCCATCCCTTCTTGTGCGTCTGCCTTTTCAGTATCACAGGATATTCCTTAACCATTCCCCACAATATGTCCTCAAAAAATCAAATCAGAACAAAACCACATACAATCAAACCAAACCTCTCCAGTTTCTACAACCTCAAATTGTCTTTGGGCGCTAACAGTGTATTTCAACATGCCTTCCAGCCTCCCTCGTGAGCCTCTGCACTGACTTTACTTCTTAACTTTCTTGCAGCTGCCATATCTGCCCTTATCAGTTGACTCCACCTCTGAGCTCCCTGCTTGTACTTCTCTCAGGCCTTTTAGGGCACAGTTCTTAAGGTGTCTGCTAATTAAGTGACAGGTGTCAATAAGTCCTGTCACAGTAATATTTCAAAGGGGTGTTTCATAAAACAGATCAATGTCTGTGGTTCAAGACATGGTGGGTGGTTATGATGCTCTTTGATGGATTTTTTCACACATCCCACCTCAGCTCCCAGCTTCCATACCCTGTTGCCAGCCCTAAACTACCACCACCATAGAAAACACCAGAAACAAGACAAGAAATTGGCTCACAAATCACCTTACAACTTCAGCCAGATCATGCCACTCTGTTTAAAACCCTCCATTGCTCTCTCATTACACTGAGAATAAAATAGAAAATGTTCACAGTGGGCTGTAAATTCTGTAGGACTTTCCTCCGCCCACACATCTCACTCTATTCCAAGCCCCCTGCCGGCCAGTCACATGGAAACATTTGCTGTTCCTGGAAAATGCCAAGTCTTTTCCTGCCCTGGGATCTTGCATTTTCTTTCCCTTTTGCCTTGAATGCTTCCCCCTGCCCAGCTCTTTGGTGGGGTAAATCATTCTGATCCTTTAGGATGCCATTTTGGGGTGCTAAGAATATTCTGTGTATGTCTCCAGATTTGTATGCTTTGCTGTATGGACATCAGGCCTCAGCAAAACGTAAAATATAAAGTGAACCACGTAGAATAGTTCGCTTCCACAACATGCTGTTTATTTACTTATCAATGATCACAATCTGATATTCATGTTGATGTGTTTGTTTAATGTCTGTCTTCCCCCTAGATCAGGCGTTGGCTAAACGATGGCCCACGACCAAATCCAGTCACCATCTGTTTTTGTAAATTAAGTTTTATTGGCACCCAGCCACTCCCATTCCTTTCACGTCATCTACGATGGCTTTCGCATTATAGCGGCAGAGCTGAGTAGTCCTGACAGAGACTGCATGGCCCCATGAGACCTAAAATGTTTACTATTGGTGCTTTCCCCCTAAAAGTTTGACAACTCCTGCTCTAGACTGTAAATTTCACGAAGGCAAGAAGTATATCGGTTTTCTCTATGTGTATTTTCATGGTCCAAACAGTGCCTGCAACAGACTCAACAAATGTCGGCTCCCGCTATGCCTCCTTCCAGCCGACCCCCCAGTGCCAGCTCCTAGTTTGCCCTTTTCCTTATTGGAGCCTGGCTCCTGGCCAGTTGTCCACAGGTCGTAGGTTCCTGCCATCTGCCATCCCCTCCTAGTCCTGCCTCCTTGCTCTGTATCTCCAATCTGGTGCTACCTGTGCCCTTAAACTGAAAAGTGATCTGATCATAACAAATAATCCCATAACCCAAAAGCTTCCTCAGCTGTTTGGGGCCCATCAGACCATGTTTTGTTATCAACCACTTTGTGGTGTTCCAATCCATTCTCTATAATCACAGAAAGCATGCCTATTTAAAATTTCAATCTTTTATTTTTCACCTTCTGGGGCAACATATTTACTTAGGTCTTTTTCTATTATAAAAATGATCCATCTACATAACATGAAATTTGGAAATATAGAAAATAAAAGGAGAAAAATCACCAAGAGACAACCATTTTTAACACTTTGGTGGCATTTCTTCCCATTCTCCTTTCTATCTATTTTTTTTTTTTTTTAGCACACTTGTATGAAACAACAAAAAATGGCTAAAGGCAATTTTCCCTCTTGTGTTATAACAAGCATTTTTTACATTATACATTCTTTGTAAATTACTGTTTTTCAGAAGCTGCACAGAATTATATTGAGTGTATATATTTATGAAATGTTTCCCTATTGTTGGGAAATATTTATATTTATAATATATCCAGATTTTTATAACCAAAAATAATTATGAACATCTTTTTGCATGAAGTTTTTTCTTTCCTTTTGGATAAGTTCCTCAAGTAAATTTCCAGAAGTAGAAATACTGGATCAAAGGACATATATATTTTTTGAGTTCAGATACATGTTGTCCTCATTTTTTAAAAAAGGCGTGAAAATCTCTGGATAAATGTCTCAAAGTAAATACACTATGATCCTATTTCCTGTGCTCCAAATCCATAAGAATAAGAGGTAAGAGGTCAAATATGTGCTTCTCCCAAAACGTTGATATAAGAGGAAAATCTCAGCAGCTCAATACTGGAGTAAAACTTAAAGAACAAGCCACATGTAAAACCACAGCTGTAAGCAGCTGGAGCCAGGCAAGCAGGACTGGGGTTGAATACCTCCCCAGAAAGGCCTAAACACACCTCTGCAATAGGAATCTGAACTGGGCTTGCCACCCGAGAACAGTGGGTGATACAGCTCCACCCAGGCATGGAGAACTGTAGCAGAAACATACTACTTCCTCAGGGCCAGTGTCCACAGCAGAGTCCCCTCTGTTATGTGCCATGTGAACTGTGGAGAGCTGTCACTCCGGAAATGGGGAGCTCTGAGCTGGGTTGAGTCTGGTTAACTCATGAGACCACGGCTGAGGCAGCTAAGAAACAACCCACAGACCAGGGTCCTGCGGGAGAAAATCCCCATGCAAAACGCGCATTCCGGGAAAGGGTAAGAAACACATTCAGCACAATGAGAGGTAGTCACAAAGGAGAGATTTATACTCTGAGGTGACAGAGATACAAGAAGAATCTGAAAAGAACTTTGAAATGAATCTGTCTAAAATCTTCAAAAACAATAAAAGATAACATTAATAAAATCAGAATAAGGGATTGTGAAACTGGAATAGGTAAGTAGTTTAAAAGAACATAAAAAAATTATCCACCCCTCAACTTAAAAATAAAGCCACCCCTTAAAGGAACTGTACTTCACAGCATTGACAGAAAAGGCTGATCTTGAACCAAGAATGGCAAACTGCTCCAACTCCATAATGAAGCAGCGTAAGCCCACACAAAGTTACTCTAAGGGGTTAAAAATGAGAATAAAAAAATCTCAACTGGAGAAAATTCTTACCAAAAAGACACAAAATTCCAAATGGATTAACATATTTAAACAAGCATTTGGAAATATCAAAAGCCACTTTAAATAAAAAATTCAAATATTTCACACCACAATTAGAAAGAGCCTTCTGTCACAGTGAAGACCCAGGGCAGCCAAAGAAAAAAAAAATCAAATTCAAGAACAGAAACAGACAAAATGATAGATAGATACGTGGATAAAGTGATTGAACAATCAGTTGACTGAACTTGGGAAAGAAAAGACAAAATTATGTTAGGAGTGAAGGCTAGGTTATAAGTATCCAACAGAGAATAGACTCAAATGAAATTTTAATGAAGAGTATTGAGGAGAGGCAGAAAAATAAACAAGAGAATAGAAATGATATAAAGAAGTAAAAGGATTCAGACAGAAAGTAGTTGACATAGAAGACAAAATTAAGGATACAAGTCTTTGGAACTCCTGAAGAACACATGCAAAACAATGGAATGCAATTTATATTTAATCCTATCATCCGAAATGGAGATCTCTATCCTGTTCGCATACTGGAAGACTCAATATTGGTAAGATGTTAATTCTCCCCAGACTGAACTACAGACTTCTCTGTGGAAAACCCCCTGAGTCTCCTTTACTCTCATGCAACACTTCTGCCATGGGATGTGCGGGTTTATCCCACACCCACCAGTTTTCCATTACCAGCTGGGTGTCCTACAGTTCAGTTCATTTCAGACACTATGTGCCTGGAGTGAGTGTCAGATCCCCTAAGTTAATGGCTCAGTCCCCCATGTGCCCACTTTAGATGTCAATTGCAAGGCTCAGGTTGACCCTGGTACTTCTGACTAAGCAGCAATAAATCAAAGTTCCCACAACCACCTCTGCAGGTTTGCTGGGCCACGTGGCAGAACTCAGGGAAACGCTATGGTTACTAGTTTATTATGTAATACAGGACATGATAAAGGATACAGATGAACAGCCAGGTAAAGAGAAGCATGGGCAAGGTCTGGAAGCATCCCAAGCATAGGAGCTGGCATAGGGATGTGTTCACTGACCCAGAAGCTCTCTGAATCCTACACTTTGGGGATTTTTATGAGGGTTGTATTGCATATGCATGGTTGATTATTAACTCAATCTCCAGTGAGTCCCTACATCTCTCAGGGAATTCTGCCCCATTCCTACACTGTACTAAGATGATAGAGTGCAGACAATCCCATGTCACACCATCAGCCAACTCTGTGTGTGTGTTTATTCTCATATAATGTTAAGCTTTGAAATGTTTTAAGCATTTTTTTTTTAAATTTGGAAGACCTGGTGAGTCTATCACGAACAGTTTTCTGGAGATTCTTATGGCCTAGATGAGCTGTTAACTTTGAAGTTGCTATGGGAACTAGTGTATTTTTTTTTTTAAATTATTGATATAGAGGAAAGAAAAGCTGTCATGATTATCTCAAGGGAGAACAAATGAAGCACTGGAAAATATGAAAAAAGTGAAAAACCTAAACATAACCAAGTAAAAATAGCCCTCCCACCTTTACTCATATTGTACCAATAGAAAGCTCTCAGAAATTCTGCCATTTGGGGAATAAGAGCCTTATTTCTATGGATAAGGTCAACTGGTACTTATTGGATGGATGAATAAATGAATGAATGAATGGGGAATGGGAGACAAGGTAACCCTGGGATGCTGTTGGGTAAATAGGTCACGCTTTACTGTTCCTATGGATTCTAGGAATTAAAGAGGTTTATCATCCAATGATTAGCCACTGATTCCAGTTTTTCATCAGCTCTGTTTCTTAAAGCTTGAGAAATTTCACTATGAATCTTTCATTCATTTCTCAGAACTCTATTTTCTGGGCTGAGGAAGTTTGAAAGCTAGGCTCCTGTAGCGGACACAGGGATGGTGAAGTCACAGGTCCCCATTCAGGGAAGGATTTGCCTGGCTGCTGGGAGTGCTATCCCCAGAGAACCTCCATCTCTCAGCTCCTTCCGGGTCAGCCTTGCCTACAGAGAGCTCCTTTGCCTAAGGTTACACCCTTCCAGAGGTAGCTTATACCCAATGATGAATGGAAGCAGGGCTATGCAGTCCCAGCCATTTCAGCCCAACGTGGGACAACTCAGATGCTTTTGGTTGCCTGTAGGGTTGGTGGAGGCTGTCGGGCCTACGTCTTAGTTCTCCTTCTCTCTCAGCTCCGTCCAGCTTCCTTCTCATCCCTTCCACATGTGTTGATCTCAAGGGTGATTTCTGTAAACATCTGCACACTGAACTTCATCTCAGCATGTGCCTGTGGAAGACCCAACCTGCAACAACTCCTACTGCCCCTGCCACCTAGCATGGCCAGATAAAACACGGAACGTCCAGTTAAATGTGAATTTCAGATAAACAATGGATAACTTCTTAGTACAATCTTCCTCAACTTAAAATGGAGTTCAGTTCAGTTCAGTTCAGTCGCTCAGGTGTGTCTGACTCTTTGCGACCCCATGAATCACAGCATGCCAGGCCTCCCTGTCCATCACCATCTCCCAGAGTTCACTCAGACTCACATCCATCGAGTCGGTGATGCCATCCAGCCATCTCATCCTCTGTCATTCCCTTTTCCTCCTGCCCCCAATCCCTCCCAACATCAGAGTCTTTTCCAATGAGCCAACTCTTCGCATGAGGTGGCCAAAGTACTGGAGTTTCAGCTTTAGCATCATTCCTTCCAAAGAACTCCCAGGGCTGATCTCCTTTAGAATGGACTGGTTGGATCTCCTTGCAGTCCAAGGGACTCTCAAGAGTCTTCTCCAACACCACAGTTCAAAAGTATCAATTCTTCGGCGTTCGGCTTTCTTCACAGTCCAACTCTTGCATCCATACATGACCACTGGAAAAACCATAGCCTTGACTAGACGGATCTTTGTTGGCAAAGTAATATCTCTGCTTTTGAATATGCTATCTAGGTTGGTCATAACTTTCCTTCCAAGGAGTAAGCGTCTTTTAATTTCATGGCTGTAATCACCATCTGCAGTGATTTTGGAGCTCAAAAAAAATAAAATCTGACACTGTTACCACTGTTTCCCCATCTATTTCCCATGAAGTGATGGGAGTTACATCCAGATAAACCTATCAGAAGTTGAAAATGTCATAAGTCAAAAATACATTTAATACACCTAACCTACCAAACATCATAACTTTAGCCTAGTCTATCTTAAACGTGCTCAGAACACTTACATTAGCTGAAAGTTGAGCAAAATCATCTAGCACACAGCCTATTTTATAACAAAGTGTTGAACAGCTTGGGACTCCCCTGGCAGTCTAGCCAGTGAGACTCTGCGCTTCCACTGCAGAGGGCGCAGTTCTGACGTCTGGCTGGAGAACTAATATCTCACATGCCATGCAGCCAAAAATTAAAAAAAAAAAAATTTAGGTGTTGAATATCTCATGCAATTTATTGAATACTGTACTGAAAGTGAAAAACAGAACGATTGTGAGTGTATTGATGGTTCACCCTCGTGGCTTCCTGGGAGCCGTCATTGGCAAGCATCACTAGAGTATCATACTGCATATTCTAAGTACAAGAAAAAGTCAAAATTCTAAGTACAGTTTCTGCTGCTGCTAAGTCACTTCAGTCATGTCCGACTCTGTGCGACTCCATGGACTGCAGCCTACCAGGCTCCTCCATCCATGGGATTTTCCGGGCAACAGTACTGGAGTGGGGTGCCATTGCCTTCTCCCAGTACAGTTTCTACTGAATGCAAATTGCTTTCTCATCATTGTAAAGGCAAAACATCGTAAGTTGAACCATTCTTAATCAGGAACCTTCTGTGAAGTATGTCTCAAATATTGTTTTTCTCAACCCCCTATGCCTAATATGGTGCTTGGTTTAGGTAAATGTTTGTTGCATGAATGAGAATGTTAGGATCTTATAACAGAGTACCATATTACACAAAGAACGTAGAGGTGGACATTGGTTTCCTACTTTCCATTATGCAAGTATTTCTCAAAATGTCCTCAGATAAGCAACATTCCAGTTATCTGAGGATGCTGGTTACAAATGCAGATTCCCAGGCCTCAGCAGCTTTAGTGAACAAGGACCTCTGGACCTATCCCTAGCAATCTGCATTTATAACAAGCTACCTGGGAGTTTCTCCTGCTCCCTTAGGTTTGAGAGTCTTCTACACTGATAACAGTGGCTTTGAACTAAAAAAGCCAGTTTTATCCAAATTGAGAAGGCCTCTCTGTGTGGTCACCAAAGAACTCTAGAGAGTGGGGGACAAGCCCTGTCTCTTTCCTTTTCCTCTTGAGTCTCCTTTGGATGGAAAGTACGTTCTTAGGCCAGGCTGATTGTTGTAATCTTTGGAAGAAGAGTTGTATAAGAATTCAGATGTACTAAGTTAGAGTGTAATATGATGAGCACGGCAGGGGCTCAGAGTAGCCAGAGTGGCTGGGAACGATATTAGGGAAGAGATACTTTGAATGATAGGCAGGGTTGCATGGGCAGATTGGAAAGTTCTGAGTATTCCAGAATTAGAGACTCTGCAGGCTTAGCAGAGGAAGCATGGTGTGGGGGGTATGGGGGAGGCACTCGCTGTTGGATGGATCCTGAATTTCAGTGACACGTTGCTTCAGGATCTGGGTGGCAGCTTTAGGAACATTCCTCTCTAGCTCCAAAACACATCATTTTTATTTTTTTACCTGTTTTCTATCTTTGCCCTCGTGATAGTACAAATTCCATGAGAACTGGGTCAATGTCAGTTTTGTTCACAGCTGCAATCCCTCACCTAGCATTATTCCTAACATTCCTTAAGTACGCCATACAATGGTTGGTAAATGAATGAGTGAACTTACATTTTTTTTTCACTGAATATCAAGAACATTGTTAACCCATAAGAGAAACGTAAGCACAAATGCTATGATGATAGAAGCACCTATGACACAGGGGCCCTTAGTGTGCTCTGTTCCTTGAAATTCATGTGGACCATTTTGTGAATTCTGAACTGCATTTGAAAAGCCACTGACAAGTTCTGCGGAGGAAAAGACAAAAGTTGAGCATTTGCAAAAAATTTTTTAAATCGAGCATTTGCAAAATCTTTACCAAATTGTTGCACAGGGTTTTATGATTTGACATTTAAGGGAAAATCAGCAAGTCAGTCTATATCCAACATAAATTCAAGATATGACAGGTAATAATTATTCATGAACATTACATTTGAAATGTTCAAATGAAAAAAGATCTTTAGACAGATGTGTGTATTTCTCTTGTATTTTATCCCAGAAAAAATAGACTTAAATGAGTCTTTCTAATAAATAAAAACTCATTTTAAAACTAAATAAAACTTGCCACAATCTGTATGTTCAAATGAAGCATTTGTTAAAATTTATGTGGAAAAGAATTCAAATTCAATTAATCACTAAGAAGTCAAGAGTTTAGTCAAGGATAAAAGACCTGGAAAATAGAATGTTAAAAGCTCCTGCATGTCAATGAAGTTACATACCATTTCATAACATTTAAGATTATAATATTTAAAATTTTGGTTATCTGCATCTCTAGGTTTAATTCTCATTCTTTGAATGTCACAAAAGGTCATTTCTTTGAATCTGCAAAGAGCAGAATTTTTCTAAAAATAGGCAAATAGGACCTGTACATCCTTTACTCTTATGAAGTCTGCTGCTGCTATTGCTGCTGCTGCTGCTAAGTCACTTCAGTCATGTCCGACTCTGTGCGACCCCACAGACGGCAGCCCACCAGGCTCCCCCGTCCCTGGGATTCTCCAGGCAAGAACACTGGAGTGGGTTGCCATTTCCTTCTCCAATGCATGAAAGTGGAAAGTGAAAGTGAAGTCGCTCAGTCGTGTCTGACTCTTAGCGACCCCATGGACTTCAGCCTACCAGGCTCCTCCGTCCATGGGATTTTCCAGGCAAGAGTACTGAAGTGGGGTGCCATTGCCTTCTCCGCTTATGAAGTCTATACATCTATAATTAGGCCTTGCTTTTAAGAAAAAGGAAGCTAAATTATCTGTGCTTTTTAAAGAAAGGTTTAGGAATTTGGTTAAGGTGGTCAAACTTATAAGACGATTAACGAGCTTAAAGCAGGATATTTAGGCTTCTATTATTGATGTTGAAACATTTGCCTTTGTTCTTTTATTTTTCACCCCTTTCCTTCTAGCCTTATGAGTTATGGGTCTTTGTTCATCACTAGATAATGCCTCAGTTTCAGAGCCACTGAGTTACTTACAAAACTCAACACATTCATTCAACAAATATTTTAAAGTGCCTGCTATGATCTAAAATTTACTCCAGAAATAGCATTAAACAAAGACACCTGGCTTCTTGGAGCTTGTATTTTAGTGATGAAGACAGACAATGAATAAGATAAATAAGTAAAATATGTACTTTTGCTAGAATGTGATGGGTGCTAAGGAGAAGGGTAAGCAGGGAACGGTACATAGGAAATCTGTGCATCAGGGGATTGAGGCTGGAAAAGGCCTCAAGGAGAGATGCCATCTGAGTAAAAGTGAGAAGTAGGTCGCAAAGAATCGGCCACAACTGAGCAACTGAGCACACACTCACAAGAAGTAGACAGGGGCAGGCTAGGAAGATAGAAAGCACTCATACATATTGAGTAACTGTACCATGGTCTATGAGTTTCTCAGCTCTCATTGTGTTTGGAATATCTCTTCCATTTGGGGGGATGATGTGTTTACTCTGTAGAAGTCTTGTCCCTTCTCATAACTCTTGAATGATGTTCTTATTCACAGCCCAAAATAGCAATCCCAAATCAGCAGATGTACATATTTATGCCCCCAAGAATAAATGACTCTGCACCATCAAAAAATGGCTGGATATATAGCCTGCATTGGTGGAAGGGAAGCATCACCACCTGCAGCTGCATGGATGTGGCACAGTATGAAATGGAAGGAATCACAGAATTCCAGAGAAAGCAGAAGACAGAGGTCTTGCTATTGGGAGTTATGGGTTTACACACAAAAATAATGTCAGGGAGGGAGAAATCTCCCCCTCAATCCCTCTTGAGTTTTCTTGGCTGGGCTAATAAAATTGATACAGACAGATGAACAGGGGGAAACAACAGACTTTAACCTTGTGCTGAAAGCCTCATAGAAACGAACCTAAGGGGACTTCCCTGGTGGTCCAGGGGCTAAGACTCTGTGCTCCCAATGTAGGGGGTCCAGGAGAAGGCGATGGCACCCCACTCCAGCACTCTTGCCTGGAAAATCCCATGGGCGGAAAAGCCTAGTAGGCTGCAGTCCATGGGGTCACTAAGAGTCGGACACGACTGAGCGACTTCACTTTCACTTTTCACTTTCATGCACTGGAGAAGGAAATGGCAAACCACTCCAGTGTTCTTGCCTGGAGAATCCCAGGGACCGGGGAGCCTGGTGGGCTGCCGTCTATGGGGTCGCACAGAGTCGGACACAACTGAAGCGACTTAGCAGCAGCAGCAGCAGCAGCAGCAGCAGCAGCAGCAGGGAACTAGATTCCCACATGCTACAAGTGAGACCCAGAGCAACCAAATAAAATAATTTAAAAAAGAAAAGAAATGGACCTAAGAAGTACCCAAAGCAGGCAGCTTTTATAGTTTTTAGACAAAGGAACAAATTTATGAGGAATTGACAAGACAAAGAAATTTGGGGCTTGGGTGCCCAAACAGTGAAGACTCTAAACAGAGTTTGGGCTTGGGGTAGTGAATTAAAGTAACACAGTTTTTTTTATCTGGGCTTCTCAGTCACAAATTCCTTCAGGGTGTCCTTCTACCTCCACAGGCAGGAAGTACACCTTTCACATAAGAGATTTATTTCCTGCATTTAGGGCAACAGAGAGGAGGAGCAGAGTGTCCCTTTGGCATGGGCCATTTCTTAAGTAACTCCTTCGAAATAATCAATATGCCATTGAGGCACATTTTGGGGTGGCTGACCTTGGGTCCCCACAATACCAATAAAACTGAACTGTTAACTAGCATTCAGTTCTGGCACGTTCATCTGTGGACTTTCTCTAGCCTTATCTCGTGTGCATACCCCAGCAGCATGCTGTTCTTGGCACGAACTACCGTCACAAGGAACCGAATGCTCTCCTAGCTCTTTGTGCTTTGCATGTGCTCTTTGCTTCTGACCTTTTACATCCTATTTGTTCTTCCAAGACTCAACTCAAAATTTCACCTTCTCTATCAAAACCCATTGAACTATAACTCTTAAACTTGGTGCACATCACACTGTAGGTGAATTATATCTCAAAAAAATAAAAGCGAAAGAAAAAACTTCACCTCCTCCAAGAAACTTTCCTGGCACAGCCTCCCCTCCCCCTCCCCCATTCTCCCCCAGAAGGTTTGGCCATGGAGCCTGGAAGTTCCAGAGTCTGGGAGTGAGCTTCCCATGAGCCCATGAGCCAAAGGAAGGGCTGTTAGTGCCTCCGGTTATTATCCAGATGGATTATTGCCTCTTTTGCCTACTCCACATTCCTCCTCCTGTATTCTTTCATGCAGACAGATAATTTCAGCCTCCTGGGGTTTTGTTCACTATAGAATTACTATGAGTAAGGAGGCATTTTTAATATTTCTCCCTTTTTTGCTAACTTCTAGGAACATTAATTCAAACTTTGCATTATAATTCAGACATGTCCCATCCATTCATCCATCCACGTATCTACCCAACCACCCGTCCACCCCTCTCATATCAGTTAATAGCATAGGCTGTGAGTCCCACAGACTAGGTTGAAATTATGGCTTTTTCGCTTAACTGAGTAACTTTGACCAAGTTACTTAATTTTTATGAGCCTCCAATTACTCTGCAGTAAAGTGGGATAGTAATAGTCTTTATTTCTGAGAGTTACTGGAAGAATTAAATGGGTTAATGCATTAAGTGAGTTAGTACATATAAATGCCCAGCACATAGTGAGGACTCAGAAATTCATGATAAGCATTCATTCACTAATCATTCCCGGTATATCATATGTCAGAATTGAATTTGACACTATGGAAAAAAAAACAATAAATAAGACAGGGATCCTGACCTCATGAGCCAAGTTTACAAGTAAAGCTTCATAGACAGACAAGTACAACAGAGTGGATTGATGCTGTGATGGGGCAAGCCCCCAAAGTGTCCCCACCTCTCATGGGGAGATGAGTCAGTGAGACCTCCCAGAGGTGGAGATAGTTGAACCAAGTCCTATAATACCGGCCTCTTCTATTTGTTCCCTCAATTTCAGCATCACATTGATCTCCATACTTGACATTCTTATTCCTGGTCAGTGTCCTGAATACCCTATGCCTGATACCCAAGCCTTTCCCCGCAAGAGTAGGCAAATAAGAACAGCAACAGTCATATTAATACGGTGATGACAAATGTTCTAGTTCCTATCTCATTTCAAAGTAAAAGCAAAAGTCTTTGTACAGCCTTCTAAATCCCCTACCATCTGGTCTTCATAATTTCTCTGACCTCTCCTATCACGTCCTTCCTTCTGTTGACAAAAAATTAGTCAGTTTAGATCAGAAAGGAATGGAAAATTGTATTCAAACCAAATTAAAGATTATAACCCAGGAACAGCCTCTCAGAAAGTTTCAAGAACTGTTCGTCCTGTCAGACGTCAAAGCATAGTTTTACAGATTTTTGAAACAGAGAGCTATATTTTAAATGACAGAGATAGTTTGCACAACTCAGATCTGTAAGTACAAAATGGTGGGTCATTTATAAGATCAGTTCAATTCAGTTCAGTCACTCAGTCATGTCCGACTCTTTGTGACCCCATGGACTGCAGCACTCCAGGCTTCCCTGTCCATCACCAACTCCCGGAGCTTGCTGAAACTCATGTCCATCAAGTCAGTGATGCCATCCAACCATCTCATCCTCTGTCGTCCCCTTCTCCTCCTGCCTTCAATCTTTCTCAGCATCAGGGTCTTTTCCAATGAGTCGGTTCTTCATATCAGATAGCCAAAGTATTGGAGTTTCAGCTTCAGCATCAGTCCTTCCAATGAATATTCAGGCCTGATTTCCTTTAAGATTGACTGGTTTGATCTCCTTACAGTCCAAGGGACCCGCGGATTCTTTACCAGCTGTGCTACCAGGGAAGCCCTCAATGGCCTTTAGCTCAAAACAATCTATACCCTAAAGAGACGTTTTGGAATGGCCTGTTCTGTTATCCTTTATTGCAGGGCTTGATCCCCCATCAAATAGTAATTCTCTGAAAGTGCAGTACCTGAAGAATTATTCAAAGTACCCTATGTCTGCCCAGGTTAATGCATTTTAAATTGATTTAAATCTTCACTCATTTCCCTTTTGCTTTCATTTTATTAGGATAATGAGAGCTCCAGAGATGTTTTGAAATAGAACTCATTTAAAATTCCTTCTCTATATTTGAGCCTAACCAACTGAGTCCTAACTACTGTAACTAGCAAGGAATACTTGAGAAATTCGGACATAGTTATATCTCTGCACTTTTCTAATGATTTTTTGGGGTCCCCTTCTGCCTTATTAACAAGAAGCACAGTATCTCGTACCTGAAATTATCTAAGAACCATGGGGGGAGAGTGGTGAGTAGGGGTTGGGGCATCTCACTTTAGCCTAAAAGGAACTCAGTGCAGCTTCCACACTTCCGCTGTAGCAAGGAGTGTGTGTGTGTTAGTCGCTCAGTCATGTGCAACTCTTCGTGACCTCATGGACTGTAGCCTGCCAGGCTCCTCTGACCATGGGATTCTCCAGTCAAGAATATTAGAGTGGGTTGTTATTCCCCCTTCTTCAGGGGATCTTCCCGACCCACAGATCGAACCAGGGTCTCCTGCATTGCAGGCAGATTCTTTACCATCTGAGCCAGCAGGTAGCGAGGAGTACTTGTATGAATCATATGTTTTAAATTTTTCTTCCTTTCCAATGCTTTGACATCTTGGGACCTTTCAGACTGCCCCTCCAAGGGTTAGCAAATTCCTAGAGATAGTAAAGACTAGGGGGGATTAGTACTTTTCATATGCACACTAACCAGAGACAGTTCCTACACCCAGAGGCCATGTGAATTATTCAACTAACCAATCCTCAGCCTTGCCTATTTCTTCCAGCACAAACCACAATAAACTACATTTTCCTCAAGTTCCTTTTGCTTCTAACCAACACCGGTACTTCCCCACTGCTATGGTAAGCCATTCCCCACTTCTCTTGGGAACTGTAACAATCACATCTTTTCATCAAAATCATCTCCTGATCAATTGAACTCCTCGTTCCTGAACAACAATAAAATTTATATTTTAAAATTCCACAATCTAGTGAGCCCAGCAAGCTATGGCTTTTCACTGTCCAGGACATCAGGGTTAAATATGGGTCTTAGAAAGTCCAAGAGATCATGCTGGTCTCCCACTGACAAGACATCAGGGTGTTCCAGATCTCAACCAAGACGGCAGAGAGTCCTGGAGGCAGAGCCCAGCTGAGCCGAGGATCCCTGACACCTGGGCTCCTAAGAGGGCAATGCTCAGAGCTTTCAGCTCACAGATCCAGGCACCTCCTGGGAGCAAGTCCAACCTGTGAAAACCTGGGATCTGGCATCAGCCATCCTGGGGACCCATAGCTATCTTGTGAAAAGGTTGCATTCAGATGATACACTGATATAATCCTGTGATTTATCTGGAGGACAGTAGGAAAGTTCCTGTCATCTCTTTTGCTGTATGAAAAAGGATCCCCCCAAAAACACTACCCCAATTTTATGTAGGCATTTCACAACTTCTCGGATCACCTAGTTTATGAAGGAATAGCTTGTAATAAAATAACCTTTGTTCCTCCTCCATCACTGGTTTCCTGTGGCCTCATCGCTGGACTCTTCCCATTCTTGAGAACTCCCCTTCATTGTGAAGAAGGAATTCATAGGGCCTGGACTCCATCTTAGGGCTGTTCATGCTGATCATGCTTGGCCACCTCTCCAATGGACTCTGAACTGTGTTTAGTGCCTATGAAAACAACAACAGAAGGATAAGACCCCCTCCAGCCAGGGGAACCTTGAAGATCGTATCTAGGTTACTTATCGCCTAAGAGAAAACATACACTAATCACCCCTTCCTCCATACAGGCCATAAATTTTTCTGTATCTTTCGGAATGTAACCTCGGGTTTATTGATTATTGGCTAATTGTTTGACTGTTTGAGCACATGAGCACATAGCACGAGAATGATGGGGTTATTGGGATTGTATTTTCCTTGGTTTATGTAAGTCTCAAGGAATTTAGAGTGGTGGGTTCAGACATGAACACATGGGGTATAAGAGATTTTCACAAATGCTGGTCGGGGTCCTTGGCTAAGAGGAGACTCTGCCTTGGGCCCGCCGGTGTAATAAACTGCACTCCACTATCTGCATTGTCCTTCTGAGTGAGTTTGTTTCCTGGAACGTGTGGCTACAACAATTGTACCCCCCATCCATAGTGGCCAGAGCTCCCCAACTGACCTCTTCTCTTCTAGTCTTCCCCTAAGCCACCTATTGATTCCCCAATCTTGGCTCCTCCACCAGCCTCCTTCTCCTTTTCTACACCCTGGCTCATTTGAAGTTCCCTAAGACCTCGAGCCTTAGCTTTCAGAAAGGCTTTGGAACTAGTGTCAGGCCCAACACTCAAGTTTTAGGGGCCTGGGCTGCTTCAAGGATTGTGTTGCAGAGAGAAAAAAATTTCCTTCCACCCTTTCTAGGTTCTTCTGGCTGGTCTAAGAATTGCCACAAGATAGAATAAAAGGAGAAAATAAAATTTCATCACACATGTATGGGGGCCTCCACACACAAAAAACAAGACCAAGGACATGTTAGGCAATTGAGGCCTATATGCCATAGTGAAGAGAAAATCAGAGTGGAGTTGGTATCATTAAGAGCTCTCTACAACTGAGCAGGAAGCTACTGAAGTTCAACCTGTGCACATGTCTCAGCCTGGGAGGAATCTGACCTTTTGACCACTTATTATCCTAATGAAAGTATCCAAAATATCTCCCAGAAACTCAAGATACCTATCAGAACCTTATTCTAAAATAACTGTGACAGTCTATTTACTTATCTGACCCCTACCATTAAACGACTTGTGATTACTGAAGGACAGATATTTTCTGAATTGTAATTCTCACCAGGCAAATTTAACAGCCTCGTGGCTTTTTGTCTCTTTAAGCCCCATGCTCATTCTCTTCCCGACTCTACTTTTGTGATAGGGAAGAACAAATCTGACTCTATATTGGATCTGTTTCTTTTACTTTAACCTTTCTATTCTATTGCTTTTGCTACAAGTCAGTCACTAAAGGGATGCGGCCTATAGCTTAAAGTATATATAAATGCTTCCATCTCCAAGAATCCTGTCTCCCATGCCTGAGTTTAAGTTAAATAAAATACCTTCCTTTAGTTCACAGAAAACATCCTAACCAGGCCTCCTGTGAATGGCTGAAAGAAAGAATTTAACACATCCTTTCCTGAGTCTGGCCAGAACCAGGAAACATTTCCAGCAACTTACTGACTTTTTACTTTACCTTGTAATCTCCACTCTTTGTTCCATAAAAGAAACTAGCATCCAAACCTGGGCGTCCAAACTGACATCCCAGAGGACTGTCTAGTTTTGCCACCTTCTCGGTCTGTTGGTTTTCTCGATAAAGTCGATATTCCTCACCCCGCTAGCTTGTCTCTCAGTTGAGTGGCGTGTTGTTGGGCAAGCAGTACAAGCTTGGACTCACTCGGTAACATTTGGGGGGTTACCTGAATCTATGTTTCCTGAATTGCAATCCTTGCTGCTGCTGCTGCTGCTAAGTCACTTCAGTCGTGTCCGACTCTGTGTGACCCCATAGACGGCAACCCACCGGGCTCCCCCGTCCCTGGGATTCTCCAGGCAAGAACACTGGAGTGGGTTGCCATTTCCTTCTCCTAAGACCCTAAATAAACTCTTTTCTTACTTGCAGTATCCTGCATTCGTTTTTGATTGACACCATCTGAAAGAAGCAGTGGTAAGATTTGGGGACTTCAAAGGTGAGGAAGGCAATTAACATGCAGCTGGAAAAACAAACGTTTGGTAAACAAAGGACTGCTCTGCCATGCAGAGACAAAGGACACAGGGAGAATTTTTGTCTGTAAATCCTCCAAGATTTCGCACCAGGCCTAGCCCACACTCTTGCAGATATCTCTAATGATAGTGCTCTTCCTAGGCCAAGTTCTTTATCTAAATTAATTTAGACAGCTAACAGGGAGGTAAAAGAAAGGACTTCTTGAAGCTTCTGTTGCTTAAAATAACCAGCCTAAAATAATCCTCACACTAAAGAGACACATGTTGGGGTGGCAAATTTTGCTCTCCTACAATATTAACAGTGACATGGGTTTTTAATGGGCCCAAGAACTGAGTCAACATTTAAACAAGGAGAAAATGTGTCCCAGGGTCCAAACAGGGACACACAAATGACGTTTCAGAGCATCCCAAGTCTCACACTCATCTCTTCCATAAAGACTGAGATAGCTCATCAATAGAATGGGCCTACCACCTCTATGATCTTCCTTGGCAGACTTGAGAGAATGGACCAGGCTGTGTCTTACAGTTCCAACAATGATACAGGATTAAAGCTGAACAAGAGAGGTTCATCTGTTGTTGTGAAGAATTTCTCATTGAATGATTTATGGAAAGTTTTGGAAGTAGGGGTAGTTTGACACTGATTTAAAGGATCCCTGTTAATTCAAGGGTCAGAGTAGAAGGAGAATTTGGAGAGGGAGGTTGGCCAAGGGCTTGGTTGGACTGGAGAACCCGAGAAACACAAAGGGATCACATGGTGACTAATTTATTTCTTGCTTCAGCATTTCCTTTTTCTCAAATCCAGACCCTATTGCGTCTCAATAGTCTCAAAGTGGCCAAATGCCTTCTTCCAAAGAGCAGTGGCTTGCCACCTGCTGGTTTGCATTAACATAAACTATGCAGCCACTTTCTTGTTCTAAAGCCTCTCTGTAGGGTTCAGCTTAGGAAAGGAGGAATTAATTAACTGAATTAGCTGACTTTCTGCTCCAAGTACTGTTAAAGGGAACTAATCTTGAAGGAGTCTGTAAACAGTTCACTTACACATTTTTTTTTTTTTTTTTCCTGTATTGCGCAGCTTGTATGATTTTACTTCCCTTATTAGAGACTGAACCCAGACCCTCAGCAGGGAAAGCAGAGTCTTAATCACTGGACAACCAGGAAGTTTCTAATTTTTGTCATCTTAGATTCAGTGAGCTTTTAAAATCCAAAGGCCTTAGTTTAGTACAGTTTGCCCTGAGTGAGATGTTAAACATTGACACCAATGCACAGCTCCTTCTCCCCTGCTTATTACAAATATTCAACCAACCACACGAATCGTTCTTTTAGGGACATTAAATTACTAAATGCCAAGTTTTATTTTCACATTTCTGTTTTCATTTTGCTAATTATCTCTTCACAGAAGCTTTTTGTGACTAGCCTTTATCAATGAAGCAGAGTTTAAAAAGAACTTTTGTTTCTACAAATCACTGGACTGGAGTCCACTCAGTGGCCTTGGCAAAAGACTGGGGGTGGGAGAGACAGTGACTGGGGAGCGATTAACAAAACCTGGCAAACAGAGCGGTGCTCATGGAACTCAGATGTTATCTGTTCAAGTCCCAGCTAGGTGGGATAATATAGTCAGACGATTTATTGTTCAAACTGGAGGAGGAAACAGACAGAGCTGGACTCCATCTTAGGCCTGTTCATTCTGATGATGCTCGGCCACCTCTCCAATGGACTCTGAACTCTGTGCTTAGTGCCTATGGAAACTACAATACAAGGATAAGACCCCCTCTGGACAGGGGAATCTTGAAATTCACAACCAGGTTACTCATTGCCTAAGAGAAAACATACTCTAATCACCCCTGCCTCCAGACAGGTCATAAATTCTTTCTGTATCTATCAGGATGTAACCGCAGGCTTATATAATCAATAACTGTTTGAACACCTAACACATGAATGACTGGGTTACTGTGATTGTATTTACCCTTCCTTTGTTTTATGTAAGTCTCAAGGAAATTGGGGTGGTGGGTTCGGACACGTACACATGGGGTATAAGAGATTTTCACAAATGCTGCTCGGGGTCCTTGGCTAAGAGGAGACTCTGCCTTGGGCCCGCCGGTGTAATAAACTGCACTCCACTATTTGCATTGTCCTTCTGAGTGAGTTTGTTTCCCGGAACGCGTGGCTATAACAAAACCAAGACACTTATGAGAGTAAAGGGGACTGCTAGCTGCATGGGATGCCAGGACAAAAGAACTGAGACAGGAAAATCAGGATGCAGAGTCACCATGCATGTCTCTTGGTGAGTGTGGAACCAAGGCACAGCCAAGTAAAAGAGCCAGAGGAGGGAGGATTTGGTACTTGCAGCAAGTAAAGAGAGCAGTGGAGATCTTCTCCAAATCAGTGGCCCCCTGAATAGCAAACTGGGGAAGCTTCAAGCTAAGGGTACGTCATATTAATAAAGGGACTCGGGTGGTCGACAGGGTCCAAGCTTTCAGTTCAGTTCAGTCGCTCAGTCGTGTCCAACTCTTTGCGACCCCATGGACTGCAGCACTGCAGGCTTCCTTGTCCATCACCAACTCCCGGAACTTGCTCAAACTCATGTGCATCAAGTCAGTGATGCCATCCAACCATCTCATCCTCTGTAGTCCCCTTCTCCTCCCACCTTCAATCTTTCTCAGCATCAGGGTCTTTTCAAATGAGTCAGTTCTTCACATCAGGTGGCCAAAGGATTGGAGTTTCAGCTTCAGCATCAGTTCAGTTCAGCTCAGTTGCTCAGTCCTGTCTGACTCTTTGCGACCCCATGGACTGCAGCATTCCAGGCCTCCCTGTCCATTACCAACTCCTGGAGTTTACTCAAACTCATGCCCATTGAGTCGGTGATGCCATCCAATCATCTCATCCTCTGTCATCCCCTTCTCCTCCTGCCCTCAATCTTTCCCAGCATCAGGATCTTTTCAAATGAGTCAGCATCAGGTGGCCAAAGTATTGGAGTTTCAGCTTCAGCATCAGTCCTTCCAATGAATACTCAGGACTGATTTCCTTTATGATGGACTGGTTTGATCTCCTTGCAGTCCAAGGGACTCTTCAAGAGTCTCTTCCAACACCACAGTTCAAAAACATGGTTCAGAAAAGGCCAGAGTCATCATTCCTGAGGTCCCAGCTGATCTGGTGGGTGAGCACCTCAGGCTAATCTTTACCACTGAAATAGAAATGGGAGTCCTTACAACTGATATATTATCTTTGCTATTATCACTTCTCTTGCCTGATAACAGTCATTTGCTTTCAAATTCTTTTGTTCCCTTAGGATCATTACTTACTGAAACCAGTTCAACTGCAAACATTGTGGCCAGGCTTAGACTGCAAAATAGCTTAGGCCAAAAATGGTTTCTCTTATGTCAAGAAAGATGGGCACAATAAAGGATAAAAGTGTAGAGACCTAGTAGATGCTGAAAAGATCAAGAAGAGATGGAAAGAATATATGCAAGAACTGTATAAAAAAGATCTTAATGAACTGGATTACTATGATGATGTAGTTAGTCACTCAGAGCCAGAGATTCTGGAGTGCGAAGTCAAGCAGGCCTTAAGAAGCACCGCTATTAATAAAGCTAGTGGATGCAACAAAATTCCACCAGAACTATTCAAATCCATAAAAGGGGGATGCCATCAAGGTTTTGCATTCATCATGTCAGCAAATCTGGAAGACCCAGCGATGGCCACAGTACTGGAAAAGGTCAATCGTCATCCCAGTTTCCAAGAAGGGTAGTACCAAAGTAACCATCGGACAATTGCCAAATGGGACTCATTTGGCCTCAATGGACTCAATTAACAAATGGGACTCATTTCCCATGCTAGTAAGGTGATGCTTAAAATCTTGCATACTAGACTTCGGCATTATGTGAACCAAGAACTTCCAGATGTCCAAGCTGGGTTTAGAAAAGGAAGAGGAACTAGAGATCAAGTTGCCAATATTCTCTGTTATAGAGAAAGCAAGGGAATTTCAGAAAAACATATATCTCTGTTTCATCAACTATGCTAAAGCCTTTGACTGTGTGGATCATGACAAACTATGGAAAGCTCTTAGAGAGATGGGAATACCAGACTACCTTACCTGTCTCCTGAGAAACATGTATGCAGGTCAAGAAGCAAGTTAGAACCCTGTAAGGAAGAATTGATTGGTTTAAGGTTGAGAAAGAAGTATGACAGGGCTGTCTGCTATCACCCTGTTTAACCTATGTACTGAGCACATCATGAGAAATGTGCTGGATGAGTTACAAGCTGGAATTAACATAGGTGGGAGAAACATCAACAACTGCAGATATGCAGATGACACCACTCTAATGGCAGAAAGCGAAGAGGAACTAAAGAGCCTCTAGATGAGGGTGAAGGAGGAGAGTCAAAGAGCCGGCTCAAGATTAAATATTAAAAACACTAAGGTCACAGCATCCAGCTCCATTACTGGATGGTAAATAGAAGGGGAAAAGGTGGAAGTAGTGACAGATTTCCTCTTCTTGGGCTCCAAAATCACTGCAGATGGTGACTGCAGCCATGAAATCAGAAGATGATTGGTTCTTGGTAGGAAAGTGGTGACACACCTAGACAGTGTGTTGAAAAGTAGAGACATCACTCTGTCAACAAAGGTCTATAAAGTCAAGGCTATTGTCTTCCCTGGTGGCTCAGATGGTAAAGAATCTGCCTGTACTGTGGGAGACCTGGGTTTGATCCCTGGGTTGGGAAGATCCCCTGGAGGAGGGCACGGCAACCCACTCCAGTATTCTTGCTTGGAGAATCCCCGTGGATGGAGGAGCCTGGCCGGCTACAGCCCATGGGGTCAAAAAGAGTCGGACACAGCTGAGCGACGAAGGACACGTGGTCTTCCTAGTGGTCAGGTACGGTTGTGAGAGCTGGACCGTAAAGAAGGCAGAACGGCAAAGAGTTGATACCTTCAAACCGAGGTGCCTGAGAAGACTCCTGAGAGTACCTTGGACAGCAAGGAGATCAAACCAGTCAGTCTTAAGGGGGATCAACCCTGAATATTCCCTAGACGGAGTGATGCTGAAGCTGAAGCTCCAGTCTTTTGGTCATCTAACGTGAACAGACGATTCATTGGAAAAGTCCCTGATGCTGAGAAAGATTGAAGGCAGAAGAAGAAGAGGGTGTCAGAGGATGAGATGGCTGGGTGGCATCACCGATGCAATGAATATGAACTTGGGCAAACTCCAGAGATGGTGAGGGAGAGGAAGGCCTGGGTGCTGCAGTTCATGGGATCACAAAGAGTAGGACACAACTGGAGAACTGAACAACATGTCAAGACAGCCATATCTGGTTTTCTTCCTGGGAACTCTATACTGTCTGCTTACAATACTGCTTGTCTCTTTAGCAGCTTGTTATTGTGAAAAGTCATCTGACATTTCTGAGCCCATTTCTCAACTTCACAATGAAGAGAACTTTGTCCTACAGACCTTTCAGACTCATTAGTCTTGGAGACACACATTAACAAAACTTTAAAACTTGCAAAAACATGATATAAATATGAGGTACTACCATAGTTGATAAAGCCAAAACAAGTTTACTGCTTGCTCCTGAGGACCAAATATACAGACAGCAGCCTGACCATGTATAAAAATAGAACAATCTGTCACAACCTGCTCAGGAAACCAACTCCTTATCTACAATAAGCAATGTAAGAGGCCAGTCTGCTATAAGGCAGATTTACAAGAAGTCAGCTTGCTTTCTCTAATGAGAATCCAGGAAATTAAAGAATAATCTCTGTCATAATCAGCCCCAAATGGCCAGAACTTGATTTTAATAACTGCAGCTTTCCTAATTTTTATCCCATTAGATAGATTCCAATTTAGGATCTATCAGAGAAAACCAAGTATCTACCCTCACTGAGTCACACAGGATGTTCTGCTTTGGTTTAGGAAGTCTACAGTTCGCTCATGTCAACATCCTTCAATTGGCGTATATATGAAGTCTCCCTTATTTTCCCCCTAAAAAGCCTTGGCACTCCTCTGCCTGTCTTTGAGTCTCTGCCAAAATACAAGTGACAACAGCTGATTCCCTTACTACAGCAAGTTCTGACTGAAGAGCCTTTGTTTTTCTCGTGTGGTTGGTCTTTATTTCCACATCTGATATTTGCATATGGGACCTCAGGTCACAGGATATTGAATGGAACACTCCATGTTGTCTTGAAATTGTCAACAAAGCCCTAAAGCTGAGGGAAACAGGAAATATTCCCAGAGTATCAGAATTACCCTACGGGAGGGATGCTGAAGCTTCTCAAGCAGGGGTATTTGCATTTCCTGTGAGGCATTTGATTTCACAAAGTTAGCAGAGCTTAAACCTTCTCAGTGGTACTCTTAGTAGGCAGCTGCCTGCCAGTGAGAGGACCCACTGCCTGAGGGTAAAGGTCAGAAAATGTGATGCTGGAAAACATCATCTAACCTTGGGTACATGGTCATTCGGAATAGAGATTGCATTTTCCATCCTCTCTTGCACCCAGAAGTGCTACGTTCTGGTGGATATGATATGCAGCATCTAGGTAGTATCAGTTCAGTTCAGTTCAGTCGCTCAGTCGTGTCTGACTCTTTGCGACCCCATGAATCGCAGCACGCCAGGCCTCCCTGTCCATCACCAACTCCCGGAGTTCACTCAGACTCACATCCATCGAGTCAGTGATGCCATCCAGCCATCTCATCCTCTGTCGTCCCCTTCTCCGCCTGCCCCCAATCCCTCCCAGCATCAGAGTCTTTTCCAATGAGTCAACTCTTCGCATGAGGTGGCCAAAGTACTGGAGTTTCAGCTTTAGCATCATTCCTTCCAAAGAAATCCCAGGGCTGATCTTCACAATAGACTGGTTGGATCTCCTTGCAGTCCAAGGGACTCTCAAGAGTCTTCTCCAACACCACAGTTCAAAAGCATCAATTCTTCGGCGCTCAGCCTTCTTCACAGTCCAACTCTCACATCCATACATGACCACAGGAAAAACCATAGCCTTGACTAGACGGATCTTTGTTGGCAAAGTAATGCCTCTGCTTTTGAATATGCTATCTAGGTTGGTCATAACTTTCCTTCCAAGGAGTAAGCGTCTTTTAATTTCATGGCTGCAGTCACCATCTGCAGTGATTTTGGAGCCCCCCAAAATAAAGTCTGACACAAAATAAAGTTTCCACTGTTTCCCCATCTATTTCCCATGAAGTGGTGGGACCGGATGCCATGATCTTCGTTTTCTGAATGTTGAGCTTTAAGCCAACTTTTTCACTCTCCACTTTCACTTTCATCAAGAGGCTTTTGAGTTCCTCTTCACTTTCTGCCATAAGGGTGGTGTCATCTGCATATCTGAGGTTAGATGCTTTCATTTTCTCTCTGTAGTCCCTCCTCTGCCTTCTCCAGTTCTAGTGGATGCAAACAGAGTGGGAAGGAGTAAGAGTAGTTTTCCATGGAGAAAGAAATGACTCCCTACCCATTAAGGTTCTCCTGGCTGGTCAGTTTGAGCAAACTCTGGGAGACAGTGAAGGACAGCGTAGCCTGGCATGCTGCAGTCCATGGGGTCGCAAAGAGTTGGGCATGACTGAACAACGAACAGCAACAAGATTAACAGGAGAAAATCAAACAAGTTTAATAACTTGTATACATGGGAGAAACCCAGAAAAACTGAGTAACTCACCATACTGGCTGAAACCTTCATCTTCAGCTAAAGAGAAAAGGGGATATTGTGGGTAGTGGTTTGGGACTTCAAAGGGGAGGAAGGCAATTGACATGAAGATGGAAAAACAAGTGTTTGATAAAAAAAATGTTGCTTGAAAAAAAACTTTG
This sequence comes from Bos grunniens, assembly GCF_055505025.1. NCBI lineage: Eukaryota > Metazoa > Chordata > Mammalia > Artiodactyla > Bovidae > Bos > Bos grunniens. Next base: position 15,480,327 of record NC_141190.1, read on the forward strand.
AATTAAAAAAAATGTGCTTGGCCATGCAGAGAGAGTGGGACATAGACAGGAATGTTAACAGACCTGCTACGTTCCTCCCTATCTACCACCACAGTTCATTCTCTAAATATCTCACACCCAGTTCACACTGTAATGATCTATAGTAGTGACAGCTCCCTCCCCAGAACAGGTCCTCTCTCTAAATTCTTTTAGGCAGTTAGGGGGAAGATCAAAGCATTTGTGTGTGTGTGTGTGCTTTTTTTTTTTTTTTAGTTGTTTGGACCTTGATTATTTTCAGCTCAAAATAATCTGCCTGCCAAAGAGACACACCTTGGGATGGCAAATTTTGCTTCCCTGCAGTAGACGTGTCCCTCTACCCCATGCAAGCGCCCTTGGTCATTCAAGCTGGGGAGGAGGGACAGAGCATTGAGTTGGACGTGAAACTGAAGCTTCTCACTGGGCTGGACTCAGCTTGGCTTTTTAATACCTGAGTGTGATTAGGAAGCTTTGGGATCCACCCAAGGTGTCATTAAGGAGCAGAAAATAGGTGCTTAATGAATATTTTAGTTCACTGGTCCAGATTCTCATATGCTCCATTTTCTTAAATAGGACACTCTTGTAACTTGTACAAAATACTTATAGATTGGGGCAGGAGCAAATACCAGAACCAAGGCCAACTTCTACCAAAAAGGGCACCAATAGCCTAAGTACATCATTTTAAACTTCAGTATGCTATAGCTTGAAGGATCCTGGGCTACAAGACTCTTGGTTTCTTTTTTATCATTGAATACACAGATTATAGTAGTCAAATAAATAACTGGTGGACCAATGAATGTATGATCCTGTATAAAAATTATTTTCTTAATCTTTTCATCTAGCAGGCAGCTTTTCTCTTCAAACTTTCCCCTATATTTTTTAATGTTTAAACGGCAATTTCTATACATACTTCCAGCAAAACGGAAGTCTAGAAATGGAATTACAGATTTCTAAACACTAATTAAGTAGATTAAAAACTCATTTGTTTCACACAATTTAAATCTTTGAGTTTAAATGTAAAGATGATTTAAGCTACCTGGGGAGCTGGCCAAGCACGCCGTGTCCGAGGGCACTAAGGCTGTAACCAAGTGTACCAGCTCCAAGTAAATATAATATGCCTAGCCACTGTTAACGGAGAAGGCAATGGCACCCCACTCCAGTACTCTTGCCTGGAAAATCCCGTGGTCGGAGAGCCTGGTGGGCTGTAGTCCATGGGGTCGCTAAGAGTCGGACACGACTTCATTTTCACTTTCACTTTCATTTTTGTGATAGATGCTGACACCTACTGGCCAAATTTGATATTAAATGCTTGAAATGTTTTCATCCTCCTCCGCCCCTCCTGGAAATGTTCCCTGTTGAAGGGGGAAGTTTGGTGGAGGAAGCATTACCAAGCCAAACTTGGGTCCACTCTCCTACACACAGTAAAGCAAACCTACTGACACCAAGTTGTGAAGGAAAGTGCCCTGCACCAAACAAGGAGTCCAGGGCTTGATCCTTTGGTCCTCAAAACCCTCCAACTCCTCAATCAGTTTCAGGGAAGCGTTTTCAAAAGCCCCGTGAGGGAGGGGAGTCATAGGGTTTGTGATCAGCTCTGGACAGTTCTCTGATTGGCTGGAGGTGACTCATTAGGCTCAAGCGGGGCTGTGTGCTCATGGTCATCACTTGGTGGGGTTTTTCCCTTGTGGCTCAGCTGGTAAACAATCTGCCTGCAATGAAGGAAACCTGGGTTTGATCCCTGGGTTGGGTAGATCCCCTGGAGAAGGGAAAGGCTACCCACTCCAGTATTCTGGCCTAGAGAATTCCATGGACTGTATAGTCCACGGGATCACAAAAAGTTGGACACGACTGAGCGATTTTCACTTTCACTTAGCATCTATAAAACAACTCAGGATGTGTGCTTCAGATACTGTTCTCTAGGTACTTCAGAGGGGAGCTAAAGCATAGGACATGGGGACAGGGGTCTGTCTTGGGAAAACCGCATAGGGTCCTACTCCCTTACTGGAGGGGAAAAAAACCGTGGCTCCAGAAGAACAACCACTGGGAAAGAGAAACCCAAGAATGGGAAAAGAATGAAGGAACAGAATCTTGGGGTGGCTTCTGAAATGTCATCCGATTGACCCCAGAACTCCTGACCCGCCGTCGTAAACCCTTTTTATCCCTGAGTTTTTCACTTGAGGTTCCAAGTGCACAGTTTCAGTTTTAAACTAGACTTTGGAAAAGAGCCACCCTCCAAGCCACCAAATAGACATGCCCCTGGATCCTTTTCTGCATATCCCTGTGGCACCTGATCATCAGCATCAACACTATTTGCTGAGACGTTCCGGATGCCTACCCTGTGCCACCGTACTAACTGCTTTATAAGTAGATAGACACTGGAGTTAGGATAGCAGGAGTCCAGTACCGGTTCTGCTCTTTACAAGTTCTGTAACTTTATTCAGGGGACTTAATCTCTCTCTCCTTGTCTCTAAAATGGAGGTAACAATAGAGCCTATAGCATACAGTGCTTGGGAGGTTTTAAAGGGTTTACATATGTAAAGTGCTCAAAACAGTGCCTGCAAGTCCCAAGTGCTATACAAATGTTAATTATTGTTACTTTGCTTTTTCTTTACAGTAACAGTCTGAAATAAAAACTGTTAATTTCAAAATTAGGAAAAAATTTTTGGAGGCTCGATAGGGAGGGGATATAAGTATGCATATAGCTGATTCAAACCAGTCAATCTTAAGGGAAAACCAACCCTGAAGGTTGGAAGGACTGATGCTGAAGCTGAAGCTCCAGTAGTTTGGTCTTCTGATGCGAACTCAGCCGACTCTCTGGAAAAGTCCCTGATGCTGGGAAAGATTGAGGGCATCAGAGGATGAGATGGCTGGATGGCATCACTGATGCAATGGACATGAAGTTGGGCGACCTTCAGGAGATGGTGACGGACAGGGAGGCCTGGGCTGCTGCAGTCCATGGGGTCATAAAGAATCGGAAAACCACTGCGCGACTGAACAACAACAATATAGCTGATTCACTTTGTTGTACTGCAGAAACTAACACGACATTGTAAAGCAACAATACTCCAATTAAAAAAAAGTAAGAAAATTAGAAAACTGAGCCTTAGTTGTATGAGTTGGAAATGCTTTCAGCCCTTCTCCTACTGATACTACTAACATCATTCCTTCCCTCCCATCTTCAGGCTTAACAGTAGTAATGGCTTTCTACTACCAAGAGTCCCTTCTTGATTTTCCTAACCCTGGCATGACAAATTATTATATTCCATCTGTTACTTGCCTGAGTCCTGACAAACACCTTATATTTACATAGTCTCCCATAATATTGTTTTATGTATAGCTTCAGTTCAGTTCAGTCACTCAGTCGTATTCAACTCTTTGTGACCCCATGGACCATAGCATGCCAGGCCTCCCTGTCCATCATCAACTCCCGGAGTCTACTCAAACTCATCTCCATTGAGTCGGTGATGCCATCCGACCATCTCATCCTCTGTCATCCCCTTCTCCTCCTGCCTTCAATCTTTCCCAGCAACAGGGCCTTTTCAAATGAGTCAGCTCTTCATATCAGGTGGCCAAAGTATTAAGAGGTCTTATTCTGTGGAGATTTCTACCTATTGCTTTGTCCCCATGCATCCTTCTGGTACCCCAGGTGCACATAATGGTGTGTTCCATCAGCATATGCACAGCAACTTTGCTGTAGAATGAGAACGTCTTGGTTCCATGAGGCACACAGGAAAGAATTAGAGTTACAGGCTTCCTTCACTAGTAGTCCAACCAAACATGGTTGCAATTTTCACGGCTGTATCTATCCAATCTTGTCCTGCTTAATCTGAGTCCCAGCCCTTGTCCTGTCTTCCTAAGGAATCCAGCTTCTCTATGCCATCCCTTTATCTTGCATCCTTTGCATCTAAGAATTTTGCCCCAGTGTAACTCTTTTTTTTTTCTCTGTCTGCGCTAAATTCCCCTCAGTTCAGTTCAGTTCAGTTGCTCAGTCACTTCAGACTCTTTGTGATCCCATGGACTGCAGCACGCCATGCTTCCCTGTCCTTCACCATCTCCCGGAGTTTGCTCAAACTCCTGTCCATTGAGTCAGTGATGCCATCCAACCATCTCGTCCTCCATTATCCCCTTCTCCTCCTGCCTTCAATCTTTCCCAGCATCAGGGTTTTTTCCAATGAGTCCCATAGAATCTCCTATTCTTAGCCATTTCACCTCTTCCTCTTTTCTCCTTTCTCTAGTCCAAGCTTCTTTCCCTGGTTTTCTGGCTTACGTGTGGAACAAGGTACCACTAAAAACCCACTTTCCCAGGTCTAGTATCCCCTTGTCAGTCATTTGCAGATCTTCCCTGGTGGTTCAGTTGTTAAAGAATCCTCCTAAAATGCAGAAGACTGGGGTTTGATCCCTGGGTTGGGAAGATCCCCTGGAGAAGGGCATGGCAACCCAGTCCAGTATTCTTGCTTGGAGAATCCCATGGACAGATGGAGTCTGGCAGGATACAGTCCATGGGGTCACAAAGAGCTGGACACAACTGAAGTGACTCAGCACACAGCATGTGCATATAAAAAACCAGCAAAGAGTTTGATGACATTTTATAAAAACGTTCACTCTATCACTCCATGGTTTAAGCAGAATATGAATAAGGCATATATTCTTGGAGGTTTTGGAGCAAGTAACAGTCCAAAGCAGTGTTTTCAGACATTCAACTTTATGACTTAATGAAGGGTAAATTCATAGCATGTGGTACTGGCAAGACTCTCAGAGGCAAGGAAAAGAAGTCTTGGAGGTTTCACAGCTTGATAATGAACAGTATCGTTAACAGAAATAGAGAAGTCAGGAGAGAAGCAGCAGCTGCTCAGGATTTTGAATGCAAGTGTCAGAAATGCAATTTGAACTTCAGTGGACAAAAATGGAGACTTTATTGGTTCATGAAACCAAACTGCAGAAAAAGCAGGTGTGACACGGAGTCTCAAAAACATTTGGCAGCAGGAACCAGAAGTTTATCCCATTCTCCATCTGCATCTCTGTTTCTCCCATCTGGGTTCAGGTCATTCGTGAAGCTGGAATACATCTGCCAGCATTTCCCAGGCTCACATTCTCCCCAGTCTCACACCAGAGATGACAGTTCCAATAGAAACCCCCCTGGAACACTGATGGATCCGTGGGGTCACATGCCTACGTTAGTTGGAGGGAAGAGGCAGAGCACTCTGCTTAGTTAGCAGTGCCCACTAAAACGACAAGATTGGTGGGTAGAGCAGTTCCTCAAAACAAAGGGAGGCTACATTTGCAAAAAGAAATGGGAGTATATGCTAGATAAATAAAGCAACTGGTGTTTACCATAGGGGACAGGCAGATAGTGTTTGCTTCTATTGACATTTAAAATTAGGTAAACTAGTATAAATCCCTAGATCACAGAGTCACATAATCTCAGGGTCCCATAAAAGTCATCTGATCCCACATCCTCTCTAATGTATTCATCGTTTTGGTAATTTTCTGAACAATTGATATTCCAGCAGGCACTCAAACAATTCACCCTCTCCTTAAGCCCTCTGGCCATTATAAAATGTTTCTGGTTGTTACAAAGTTGTTCCTTATAGTCAGATGAAAATCTATTACTTTATTATGTATTACTCTACCTGTGAGTCAATGGCAACTCCTTCCCTTGGTGGTAACAATAATGAATCACTTCTGTTGTGCAGGTTTGAAGAGAGCTCTCATTTTGCCTAATGAGTCTTTTCTTCCCAGGCTAAGTATCAATTTACTCCAATTATTTCTCACGTGGCATGAAGAGTAAGTCCCTTTGGACCTTTGTTCAGTGACCTCTTTCAACATTCAACAAATGATTAATCATGCACTTGCTTTGTGTCAAGCAGTAAACTAGACCTTGAGAATAAGGTGATGAGAAAAACATTACATTCTTCTTTTAAGGAGACTTACAATCTAGGAGGAGAGAAAAATATTGTGTATATAGTCACACAAAAAAGTGACAACAATAAAAAGTATTATAAAGAAAAACTATTATATGTTTCTCTTAAGTTTCAGTGCTCAGAATCATACAAAATGCTTCATGTATGGTCTTGCCAGTGGTAATAGGGAGTGGATTAAATATATCCACAGATTCTTTGCCACTGTCTTTAAAAAGTTGCCTTGAGTATGAACTGAATTTGTGACTTGCTTTTAATGAATAGAAAAAAAGCAGAAGTGACAGAATGCCACTCCAGAGATTAGCTCATAAAAGGCATTGTAGTTTTCTGCTTGCTTTTTTTTTTTTTTTTTTGGATCACTCCCTCTGGGGAAAGCCAGCTTCTATGTCTTGAGAAAACCCCAAAAGCCCTAATAAAAAACGTATGGTGAGGAACTGAGGCCTCCAGACAACAGCCAAGTGTGCAATTATAGAAGGTTCCTCCAGCCTCAGACAAACCTTCAAATGACCACAGCCCAGCCAAAAGTTTCATTGCAACCTTATGAGAGACACTGAACCAGAAACACCCAGCAAACCAGTCCTAAATTGCTGACCCACAGAAAATGAGATAACAAATACTTGTTCTAAGCTGCTACTTCTGGTAGACAGAGTGCCTGAAGAACTATGGGTGGAGGGTCGTGACATTATACAGGAGGTGGTGATCAAAACCATCCCCAAGAAGGAGAAATGCAAAAAGGCAAAATGGTTGTCTGAGGAGGCCTTACAAACAGCTGAGAAAACAAGAGAAGCAAAAAGAAAAGGAGAAAAGGGAAGATATACCCATTTGAATGCAAAGTTCCAAAGAATAGCAAGGAGAGAAAAGAAAGCCTTCCTCAGTGATCAGTGCAAAGAAACAGAGGAAAACAATAGAAAGGGTAAGACTAGAGATCTCTTCAAGAAAATTAGAGATACCAAGGAAACATTTCATGCAAAGATGGGCACAATAAAGGACAGAAATGGTATGGACCTAACAGAAGCAGAAGATATTAAGAAGAGGTGGCAAAAATACACAGAAGAACTGTACAAAAAAGATCTTCACGACCCAGATAATCATGATGGTATGATCGCTCACCTAGAGCCAGACATCCTGGAATGTGAAGTCAAGTGGTGCCGGAGTCCAGCTCCAGCAGCCAGGGATTCAACCTGAATAGATAAACGGTGTCCGCGAGTAATGAGACAGCCTCTCAGTTTTATTTTGGACTGCCTATTTATTTCAAGTTTAAGATTCTCTTTTATACTTTTACAAAAACTTTAGGCCAGAGGTTTGACATTTTCAGTTTCCCCTCTCCCAGATTTATTATCTCCATAAATCACTGTTGCTCTTCAGAGTTCCTGCTTCAGTGATTCTCTCAGAATCAGCCTTATCATCTATTATCTACCTCCTCTAATGTGTCCTATAGTTAACTTGTGATTACATTGTAACTCATGCTACATTCCTCAGTTTACTACTTATCTTCCTAAATCCTGTTTGCCCCTAACATCCTGAGCTCACTATCTCTTAACAAGGCTTCTAGCTATAGTGTCTCTAAAAATTCCTAACGTCTATAAATTATAGTAAAATATGCTAACTTTACAACATTCCTTAAATATTTAACTTCTAACTATTTTAATTATTTCTAAGCCCTAAATTCAGTAAGCTCCTTTGCCATAAACATCTTCCTCACAAATAGTCTTCAGATAGCAATTTCTCCCATGGCCTTAAGCTGCGGCCTATGTGCTCATCCTGGAACACTCTTTTGTAAAAGTCCTTAAACAAATGTCAGTGATTAAGTTTATGAATTATTTTCTGAGCACAGCTGCAGAAGGCTTTGTGCCTTCTCATGCTCCTCTCAAGAACAATAAGCACCTTAATATTCCTTTGCAGTCAACTCAGCCGAGGAGAGGAAAAGACAAGTCAGAATTATAAGGCCTAACTCCTTCATCCCGGGACTGTGCCTGCACAATGAGGAGAGGGGTCTGGGGCCGTGCCTCCATTTTGTCAGTAATGCCTAACGTGGCTCCCAACAAAGTGGGCCTTAGGAAGCATCACTATGAACAAAGCTAGTGGAGGTGATGGAATTCCAGTTGAGCTATTTCAAATCTTGAAAGATGATGCTGTGAAAGTGCTGCACTCAATATGCCAGCAAATTTGGAAAACTCAGCAGTGGCCACAGGACCAGAAAAAGTCAGTTTTCACTCCAGTCCCAAAGAAAGGAAATGCCAAAGAATGTTCAAACTACCACACAATTGTACTCATCTCACACACTAATAATGTAATGCTCAAAATTCTCCAAGCCAGGCTTCAACAGTATGTAAACTGAGAACTTCCAGATGTTCAAGTTGGATTTAGAAAAGGCAGAGGAACCAGAGATTAAACTTCCAACATGCATTGGATCATGCAAAAAGCAAAAGAATTCCAGAAAAACATCTATTTCGGTTTTATTGACTATGCCAAAGCCTTTGACTGTGGGGATCACAGCAAACTGTGGAAAATTCTGAAAAAGAGATGTGAATACCAGACCACCTGACCTGCCTCTTGAGAAATCTGTATGCAGCTCAGGAAGCAACAGTTAGAATTGGACATGGAACAACAGACTGGTTCCAAATAGGAAAAAGAGTACATCAAGGCTGTATATTGTCACCCTGCTTATTTAACTTATATGCAGAGTACATCATGAGAAACGCTGGGCTAGATGAAGCATAAGCTGGAATCAAGAATGCCAGGAGAAATATCAATAACCTCAGATATGCACATGATACCATCCTTATGGGAGAAAGTGAAGAAGAACTAAAGAGCTTCTTGATGAAAGTGAAAGTGGAGAGTGAAAAAGTTGGCTTAAAACTCATGGCATCTGGTCCCATCACTTCATGACAAATAGATGGGGAAACAATGGAAACAGCGACAGACTTTATTTTTGGGGGCTCCAAAATCACTGCAGATGGTGACTGCAGCCATGAAATTAAAAGATGCCTACTCCTTGGAAGGAAAGTTATGACCAACCTAGATAGCATATTCAAAAGCAGAGACATTACTTTGCCAACAAAAGTTCGTCTAGTCAAGGCTATGGTTTTTCCTGTGGTCATGTATGGATGTGAGAGTTGGACTGTGAAGAAGGCTGAGTGCCGAAGAATTGATGCTTTTGAAGTGTGGTGTTGGAGAAGACTCTTGAGAGTCCCTTGAACTGCAAGGAGATCCAACCAGTCCATTGTGAAGGAGATCAGCCCTGGGATTTCTTTGGAAGGAATGATGCTAAAGCTGAAACTCCAGTCCTTTGGCCACCTCATGTGAAGAGTTGACTCATTGGAAAAGACTCTGATGCTGGGAGGGATTGGGGGCAGGAGGAGAAGGGGACGACAGAGGATGAGATGGCTGGATGGCATCATTGACTCGATGGACGTGAGTCTGAGTGAACTCCAGGAGTTGGTGATGGACAGGGAGGCCTGGCGTGCTGCAATTCATGGGGTCGCAAAGAGTTGAACACAACTGAGCGACTGATCTGATCTTATCTGAAATGATTGGGGAAGTCATATCAGTTATTGACATTTACTTGTGACTCTGCAGGCTATTTATGATGCATGACGGGGCTAGTGTTAGTTTAAGCCTCCCACAGGTCACTTTGCCAAACAAAGGAGTTGCCGAGGCAGCAGCACCATGGAGTAGCTAAATTCTCAGTAAAAATTTTCCCTGGAAGTCTGAAAGATCACCTCAATGGTCAGACTCAATCACATGAACATCCTTAGCTGGAAGGGAAGCAGAGAAATTGAATATTTGGCGTTTTCAGACTCTCACTCAATGGAGAAGAGGGCTGGGAAATGCTGCTGGGTAGGCAGTTAATCAACAGCATGTGCCATAGGTAAGCACATGACCCAGACTAGCCAATCAGCACAGTCCATCCTCCCAGTCACAGGACAGGTGCTTGGATGTTTGGATCCGTGATTTTCTGTGGATCCTTGCAAGTCGGAAATACTGTGGCTATCTTGCCATCGGCAGCAAGGAGTCTGCCTGAGACTGGTGCCAGCACAGAGGGAAAAGAGGTGAGAGGCAAAGGGAAGCATATTCATTTTGACTCATCTGAGCGCTTTGTTACTGACATTCCTGAGCCAGCTACACTTCTCAGACCTGACGTTGATGTGAGCCAGTAAATTCCAAGCCCAGTGTGTTACTTTAGTAACCACAATGAACTGTGTTTCCCAGTATTCATACCTGGTATAGTCTCTCGCCTTGAATCTGTGCCAGCCTACTGCCTTACTTGAACCAATAAATTATGGTAAAAGTGACATTGTGTAAGTTCTGGCCCTAAAGCCTTAAGATAACAGCTGTTACATTCTTGGAAACCGGCCACTGTAAAACAAGTTTAACTACCCTGTGCTGTGAAGAAGCCTAAGCTAATCATGAGGAAGAGTTATATGGAATAGAACTGAGGAAACTAGCTGTATTAATTAGCCAGGGTTCTCCAGAGAAACAGCGCCAACAGGATAAACAAATATATATAGATTTAAAAAGTATTTATTTATCTGTTTATCTGGCTGTGTCGTGTCTTAGCTGTGGCATGTGGGATCTAGTTCCCTAACTGGGAAGTCAAACCCAGTGTCCCTGCATTGGGAGCATGGAGTCCTAATCTCTGGACCATGAGGGACATCCCTAGAGATTTATTATAAGGGATTGGCTCACATGACTATGGAGGCTCAGAAGTCCCATGATTTGCCATCTAAAAACTGGAGGCCCAGGAAAGCTGATATTTTGTTCCAGCTCAAGCCCAAAGGCTTGAGAACAAGCAAGTGAAGTGAAGTCGCTCAGTCATGTCCAACTCTTTGCTACCCCATGGACTGTAGCCTACCAGGTTCCTCTGTCCATGGGATTTTCCAGGCAAGAGTACTGGAGTGGGTTGCCATTGCCTTCTCCAGGGGATCTTCCTCACCCAGGGATTGAACCCGGGTCTCTGGCATTGTAGGTAGACGCTTTACCATCTGAGCTACCAGGGATTGAGCCAATTCTACAGTTAGCAAAGCCAATGTGATAAGTTCCAGCCAGAGTCTAGTGCCCCTAGAACCAGCAGTGTCAATATCCAAGGAAAGCAGATGGATACCACAATTCAAACAGAAAGAGCAAACTTACCTTTCCTCTGCCTTTTTGTTCTATTCAGGCCTTCAGGGGATTGCATGAAGCGCACCCACACTGGTGAGGTTGATCTTTACTCAGTCTACCAATTTGAATGCTAATCTCTTCCAGGCACACCCTCAAAGACACACCCAGAAATAATATTTTATCAGTTATCTGAGAGCATGCCTTAGCTCAGTCATGTTGTCACAGAAAGTTAACCGTCCTTCTAGCTGAGAGCAAGAACTGAGGCTCCGAACTGACAGCCAGCACAGACTCACGGACCATGTGAATGAGCCATTGTGGAAGTGGATGTTCCACCCCCAACTGATAAGCTTTCCCCCGAGCTCCGTCCACACTGTGAATAAATAAAATGGTTGTTGTTTTAAGCTACTAAGTTACAGACTAGTATATTACATAGCACTAGACAATTGAGACTGGAGGAGCCAAGATGGCGGAGGAGTAGGACGGGGAGAACACTTTCTCCCCCACAAATTCATTAAAAGAGCATTTAAACGTCGAGTAAATTCCACAAAACAACTTCTGAATGCCGGCAGAGGACATCAGGCACCCAGAAAAGCAACCCAACTCTTCGAAAGGAGAGAGAAGAAATACAGCTCCACCCACCAGAACACCGACACAAGCTTCCCTAACCAGGAAACCTTGACAAGCCACCTGTACAAACCCACACACAGTGAGGAAACGCCACAATAGACAATTGACACTTGATATATGCTTTTCTTCCACTCATTGAGTTATTTTTAGGATTAAATGAAATATCATATATAAAAGCACCTTTTAATGCTAAAGATTCTTGCCAACTTTCAGTGACCACTGCTTTCCCAATTGCCTTGCAGAAATCTGGGAACACCGCCTCCAGCATAGCCTTGATTTTGAAGCTTTGCAAATCATCAAATAAAATAAAATAAGGTTAATTTAACTAGTAGATTCTTATTGACTCCTAGTGATCACTGCCCTTGCCACGGATAAATAAAGGCACAGAAAGCCATCTAAAACTCAGTTTTGTCCATTCCTACATTTGATTCTTGTTTATTTCTCTTCCCTTCTTTCTCCTATCCCACCTCCTCCTCTACCTGCCATCTCCAGATTAGACAAAGTTTCTCTGACCTTGGCTTAGACTGGTTCTACTTGGCTCTAAGAGAAGAACATTTACCAGTGCTTCTCCCATGGGCTGACTGGGCATGGAGGAGGTTTCCCTTCCAGGACTGAGATCCTGGATAGGTTAGGTTTTAAAGTTTTAAACGTGGCTGCTGTTGCTGCTGCTAAGTCGCTTCAGTCGTGTCCGACTCGTGGAGGGGACCTAAACTGCCTCTCTCCAGTAGAGTCCCAATGGGACAAAACAGCAGACACTGTAAATAAGATTGGGGTTCTGAGCTTAGTGGGGAGAGGACTGGAAGCAAGATCTCAGACTAAAAATGGCTGTAGTGGCATGGGCACGTGGGCCCAAGAGATGTTTCCTGAGGACTTCAACACCCATGTATGTATGGGGACAGAAATGATTCCCCTAAATTTAATGTAGGCATAGTAAAGGGCAGCAACAATGCCATGGGGTTCATGTGGGCCTGGTATGATGTTGGAAACCAGGAGCTCAGTGCTCCTGAGAAGGTACCCAGTGAGCCAAGGTGGGGATGATGACTAGGACTTTTGTGGATTAACAGCTAAAGACCAGGTGAAAGTGAGGACTTCCTAGCACATGCCAGCAAACAGAAACCAGGCATTTGACTTGGCCCCGTCCCCACCATTCTCTCCAGTAGTTAAACACTCAATACCAGTGTTGGATGTAACACTGGCAAAGTGGTCTGGCAATCACTCAAATCCAGACAAGGGCTTATAATAGAAATCAAGTTCATTTGTGGGAAGCTTGTGGTGTTGGAGAAGACTCTTGAGAGTCCCTTGGACTGCAAGGAGATCCAGCCAGTCCATTCTGAAGGAGATCAGCCCTGGGATTTCTTTGGAGGGAATGATGCTGAAGATGAAACGCCAGTACTTTGGCCACCTCATTCGAAGAGTTGACTCATTGGAAAAGACTCTGATGCTGGGAGGGATTGGGGGCAGGAGGAGAAGGGGACGACAGAGGATGAGATGGCTGGATGGCATCACTGACTCGATGGACGTGAATCTGGGTGAACTCTGGGAATTGGTGATGGACAGAGAGGCCTGGCGATTCATGGGGTGGCAAAGAGTCGGACACGACTGAGCGACTGAACTGAACTGAACTGAAGTGCTCATATCTTGCATACCTGAGTTTGTTAACCAAACATATTCTCCAGGATTTTGGTAAAGTAGTTTGCAGGTATACTGCCGGTATTCAGATCTGACCTCTGCAGGTGCTATCACCCAATGCTACCATGACATGGGCACTTGGCATGGCTCAATTGATTCAGATCATGAAGGTAGAAGAGCTCACAGCCAGCGAAGTGGCACTGACCGGTAGTCAAACAGCTTCCCAAGTCCAAGATCAAGTTCCCACTGGCCCCTTGGGTCTTGCACAGCACAATACATGCTTATCAAGAAGCCAAACACCTCCTTTTAGGTGCAAGGCCCTCCCCATCCCTGATCGGGCCAAATAAATTCCTTGGGGGGAAAAAACAAAACATGCTCTTCACCTGGGGAATATGTAAAAGAGATCTGAAAGGTGGGTAGGAACTAGTTGAATGTATAAGGAGGCATGATGGAAGTTCCAGGCAAAGCGGGGAGCATGTATTCTCTTATTTTCAGAGAACTGTGTAGTTAATTTTGAATGATGTCCCATCCAAAAGAAGTTTTATTTATATGTTCTTCAGTGCCATTAAAAAGACAATTTTCAAAAGTTACACAAAGGCAGTGGTTTCTGGTTCGTTAAGATGTTTTCTGCTCTCTGTAATATTATTGCCTTACCCAATCTTGCAGAATACTGCAGACCACTTTGAATGATATTGTTTTAACAGAAGCCTAATGGAGTACCCGCCCATTTCTCAGTGAACCATTCACAGTGAATTGCTCAACCATGAAAGTAGACTCCTGGCAACCTGGTTTGTGATAGATGATCCTGGGCAACTATAAACCAGATCCAGTGAGACAGCTGGCTCAATTTGAACCAATCAGATTCTCTCCTGAAAATTAAGTTTGGCAGCTGAGGAGCTGCTGGTTATTCTCAGGGTACAGCTGGGACAGAGGGACACTTAACCACAGAAGCTGAGAGACTTTTCTTGCACTAGACAGAGAAGTGAAGAAAGAGAAGAGAAGCAGAGGGGCAAGGAGATCTAGGGTCAAGGAAGCATCTAGCTCCAGAGGGAAAGAGAGAGGTCAAAGGGTGCCTTAGCTCCTGATGGGAGCCCAGCAGGGGACTCAGCTGTGCTCCTGCCCTTGGGTTCTGAGACATACCAAGGCTATCCTTATATATTCTCTGCTCTCCCACCAGACCTTTCTGAAGTGAATTCAAATGAATCTCATTACATGCAAAAAAAGGGTTCAAAGACAAGATATGAATCCGTGTGCCTTTGTTCCCTAGTGGGTCAGTTGGTAGCTATATCATGCTCAGCAGCAATGTTACAAGACCTCAAATTAAGATTATTCCCTGCTCAAAATGCATGCTTGCATGCTTATGACTTGGCAAGCTTTCTTCTGAGTCTCTGTAAAGTCCTGGTAAATCTCAGTCAACTGCTGCCTGCTCCTTGTTCCCCAGTAGGTTAGGTCAGCAGCTTTTGCATCCTTATACTATCCTCCTCAAAGCACAACATGTAAGTGAGACCTCCAACACATGTGGATGTGGTGCACAATATGGACCGGGTCTCTACCCACCTAGAGCGCTCAGCTATCGGGCATCCACACTCAGTCATGTCCCAGTCTCTGCAACGCTATGTACTGTAGCTCACCAGACTCCTCTCTGTGGGATTTTCCAGGCAAGAATACTGGAGTGGGTTGCCATTTTCTTCTCCAGGGGATCTTCCCGACCCCCAGACTGAACCTGCATCTCCTGTGTCTCCCACATTGCAGGCAGATTCTTTACCACTTGAGCCATCAGGGAAGTTTACAGCTATTGGGGGACACAGGTAATTCAACACAAAATTAAACTGTAATTCCAATTAAGTGCTGTGTAGCCATGAGAAAGTACAGCATGCCAGAGAGACACACAACAGGGGTACCTAATGCAGTCAGGGAGGGGTGGAAGGAAAGTGATTTGTCAAGAGAGAACATAATTCCAAAACAATCAAAGGTTTTGCTTACACAGGGCTACTGTGTACCACACATCTTCCTAAACACTTTTACATGTATGAACTCATTTAACCATCACAAGTCTATGTCACAGGACTTACTGTGTACCAGACATTTTTCTAAGCACTTTACATGTATGAGCTCAAGCGTTAATCATCACAAGTCTATGTGGTAAATATTATTATTAGTCCCATTTTATAGATGATTCAAATACACCATAGAGAGATTAGTAAGCACGCCTAAGGACACACATTTACTAGTGGAGCCAAGATTCAAACCCAGGCAGTTTGAATAATGAATGTTAATTATTGATTGAACAGCTACAAATTAGACAAAGTATAATGCTTATCCCCCATCCCCTCCATTACCGCTCCTGTTGGTCTTTCTTATTTTTAAAATGTAAATATCCTTAGGCTTTGAAATGTGCATTTAGTGTGACCCATCTGTATATGCAGAGTCAATGTCAAGATTTTTTTTAAAAGAGCATTTCAAGGTAATTCTGCCCCATTATCACACTCCAGATAATACTGAATAGCAACCACATTGTAACCAGCAGTGACCTCTACACATCAGGGAGCAGGAAAACAAACTGGATCGTTTCAAGGTTGCACCAGCTGCCAGCTGAAATTACCCCATTGGAAGGAACTCTAAAGGGCAGTTGCTGGGTGACAGAAGAAGCTTGTTGACATGCAGTGTTCCTTTTCAGGAAAATTCTCCCATGCGGATTTTTATTTCTACATTTTTTCAGATTGATTTTGTAGCTTCATCAATGATTTTGTAGCTTCAATGATTGTTCAGTTATTTTATCTAACAAAATGTACTGCAGTGGTTACTTGTGAAGCTGCTGAGGGCTGAACCAACTCCACTATGAAAGTGAAATTGCCATAGTTTGAGTGCCTTCTAGCTACACAATATTGTATTAAAAAGAAGAGGTGTATTTTCTTTTCAAAGATACAAAATGTGTTTATAATTAATTAACAAAACTAAGAATTCTTTGGAAATTCTTTTATTTGTTTCTGTTCTTCTTTCCTTCTGGCTTTTATTCTCCCCTCCTTTTCTTTTAGCTCATTCTACACCACTCTTGGGCTTCCCTGGTGGCTCAGTCAGTAAAGAATCTGCCTGCAATGCAGGAGACCCAGGTTTGATCCCTGGGTGGGGAAGAACCCCTGGAGAAGGAAATGACAACCCACTCCAGTATTCCTGCCTGGAAAATCCCATGGACAGAGGAGCCTGCTGGGCTACAGTCCATGTGGTCACAAAGAGTCAGACATGGCTGAGCAACTAAATCACCACCATACCACTCTCAGCAATTCTCAGATCATCTTCCTTCTGGAAACTTTATAAAATTTAAGTAACAGATACTGGCCTGATTCATGCATATGAACTTGCAGAGAAATGATAGGTCTGTTTTGAGCTAATCGCTCATTTCCCTTGGTATTAACTCTGTGACATCATTAGGGATATTCACAACCATTTCAGTGCTCCCATTTCTTGAACATGGTAGGACTGCACCTCTGTCCATGGAATTTTCCTGGCAAGAACACTGGAATGGGTTTTTATTTCCTTCTCCAGGGAATATTCCCAACCCAGGAATTGAACCCAAGTCTCCTGCATCAGCAGGCAGATTTTTTACCACTGAGCCACCAGGGAGACCCATAATGGTATTATTCAGCCATAAACAGGAATGAAGCATTAATACATGTTACAACATAAATGAAAATTGAAAACAGTGTGTTAAATGAAAGAAACCAGACCAAAAAGGCCACATATTACATGATTCCGATTATATGAAACACACAAAATAGGCAAATAAAGAAAGCAGATTATGATTGCAAGGTGCTGCAGTGAGAGCTGATGGAGTAGGGAATGAAGAGTGACTGCTAAATGGATGTGCAATTTCCATTTGGGTTAATGAAAATTTCTGAAATTAGATAGCAGTGATGGTTTCACAACATTGTGAATACATTTAAGACCACTACATTGTACACTCTGATTAAAATGCTGAATTTTATGTTATGTGCATTATATCATACTTTAAATATACATACGTTAAATATATTTATAAACTATACACACATAGGAGTTTACATATTGAACATCCATCAACCTGAATGATTACAAGACAGAAAAATAAACTTTGGCTGTGTTAAGCCATTTGTTGTAGCAGCATAACCTAGCCCATCCTGACTGATGTAAACTAGTTCATTACATTTGGTTCACCTAATCTTTTCTTAAGCCTCCTGTGTGTCAAGCATGAGGGAAGCAAAGCTGAAAAGTCTCAGATCAGCAAGGGAGATAAACATACTAACCAAAAGATGCTCTTCGGTATGATCATCCCGTAATAGAGGTGGATTAGGAATTATAGTTCAAGCACAAAGGCTGAAATGGCAATTTCATCCTGGAAACTCAGAGAAGACTACCCAAGAAGGAGAAGTTTGAATTACATTTTAAAAGATGTGTAGATATTTGCCAGATAGAGACAGGGAGAGGTTCATCCCAAGTTTGATGGATGAATTTACCTTCTGTGCAATGATATAGACATGAAACAGCCTGGCACATGGCAGGAAATGGCACTGATTAGATAATAAGATGTGAAGCAGTGAGTACTAGAGATGAGAGGGAGAACTTGGCAAGTGGCGGGAGTTTGAACATAATATTGCAGCCAGTCCTTCCTTACCATACCACTCATGACATACATGGAAAATGAATACACATATGGACACCAGGGTAAAAGATTGAGGCTGCTTGTGGCTGGCTGGCCATATATATAGCCATGCTTGGCATGTCTTAATTCATTGAAGCACACATCTTTTAGGAAGCCCTACTATGGGTAATGGAGTCACACCGAAGATTTTTTAGCTAGGAAGCAATATGTTAAGAGTGCATTCTGCATCATGACATGGAAGATGGGTTAGTATGAAGAATAAGACTCAAGTCAGGGCCAGTGTGCAGTAAGAAGTGGTAGAGGCGCTCCTCCGGATCTGTGGCTTATGCTTTGGTACTAGAGACCGAGACTGTTCTAGTGGTGGGGACCTCTGCGGTGACAGATGACTCTCGAAAGAGTAGCAGAGGATGGTCTGGAGGAGTTGCTTCTAGTTGACCCAGGCAGCAGGAAGGTGAACGCAACAGATGCAGAATATACTGTATGGGGAGCATTTGAAGATCACTCCCTGAGCCTTAGGTGTGGGAGCACTGACTCCAAGACCCTAGACTACCAGAGAACTAACCCTCAGTTCAGTTCAGTCGCTCAGTCGTGTCCGACTCTTTGCGACCCCATGAATCGCAGCACGCCAGGCCTCCCTGTCCATCACCATTTCCCAGAGTTCGCTCAGACTCACGTCCATCGAGTCGGTGATGCCATCCAGCCATCTCATCCTCTGTCGTCCCCTTCTCCTCCTGCCCCCAATCCCTCCCAGCATCAGAGTCTTTTCCAATGAGTCCACTCTTTGATTAAGGTGGCCAAAGTACTGGAGTTTCAGCTTTAGCATCATTCCTTCCAAAGAAATCCCAGGGCTGATCTCCAGAATGGACTGGTTGGATCTCCTTAGGAGGGCAGAAACCAAATGGAAGAAAGAATTCAAACTTCTTCAAGGAAAGAATTCAACTTTCCTTGAAGCCTGGGAAAAGGAGACCTCAAACACAGTAAGTTAAAAAAAATCATGAAAAGGCAGAGAGTTCAGTTCAGTTCAGTTCAGTCACTCAGTAATACTACATAAATGAAGGAACAAACTAGAAACACAGAAGTCCAAATAAATGAAAAGGAAATAGGCAAACTACCTGAAAAAGAATTCAGAATAATGATATTCTGATAATGATAATAATAATGATAATAATGATCAAAAACTTTGAAAAAAAAATGGAGAAAATGCAAGAATCAACTAACAAGGACCTAGAAGAATAAACATACAGAGACAAACATCACAATTACTGAAATTAAAAATACTCTAGAAGGAATCAATAGCAGAATATTTGAAGCAGAAGAATGAATCAGTGAGCTGGAAGATAAAATGGTGGAAAAAACTTCTGAAGAGCAGAATAAAGTAAAAAGAATGAAAAGAAGCGAGGATAGTCTCAGAGACGTCTGGGACAATATCAAATGCACCAACACTCGAATTATAGGCATCCCAGAAGAAGAAGAGAAAAAGAAAGGGTATGAGAAAATTTTTGAAAATGAAAATTTCCTCAACATGGAAAAGAAAATAGTCAATCAAGTCCAAGAGGTACAAAGAGTCTCACAGGATAAACCCAAGGAAAAACATGCCAAGACACATGCTAATCAAACTAACAAAGACTAAACACAGAAAAAGTATATTAAAAGCAACAAGGGAGAAGCAAGAAGCAACATACAAGGGAAACCCCACATGCTTAACAGCTGATCTTTCAGCAGAAACTCTGCAGGCCAGAAGGGAATGGCAAGATACATTTAAAGTACCGAAAGGGAAAAATCTACAATCAAGTACCCGGCAAGGATCTCATTCAAAATTGATGGAGAAATAAAAAGCTTTTCAGACAAGCAAAAGTTAAGAGAATTCAGTACCACGAAACCAACTTTACAACAAATGTTAAAGGGACTTACATAGTCAAGAAATACAAGAGAAGAAAAAAGATCTACAAAATCAACCCCAAATAATTAAGAAAATGGCAATAGGAACATATATATCAATAATTACTTTAAATATAAATGGATTAAATGGTCCAACCAAAAGACAGACTGGCTGAATGGATACAAAATCAAGACCCATATATATGCTGTCTACAAGAGACCCACTTCAGACCTAAAGACACGTATATACTGAAAGTGAGATGATGGAAAAATATATTCCACGCAAATGGGAAGCAAAAGAAAGCTGGAGTAGCAATCCTTATATCAGACAAAATAGACCTTAAAACAAAGAAGATTACAAGAGATAAGGAAGGACACTACCTAATGATCAAGGGATCAATTCAAGAGGAAGACATAACAATTGCAAATATCTATGCTCTCAACATAGCAGCACCTCAACACAGGAAGCAACAGTTAGAACTGGACATGGAACAACAGACTGGTTCCAAATAGGAAAAGGAGTACGTCAAGGCTGTATATTGTCACCCTGCTTATTTAACTTCTATGCAGATTACATCATGAGAAACACTGGGCTGGAAGAAGCACAAGCTGGACTCAAGATTGCCGGGAGAAATATCAATAACCTCGGATATGCAGATGACACCATCCTTATGGCAGAAACTGAAGAGGGACTAAAAAGCCTCTTGATGAAAGTGAAGGAGGAGAGTGAAAAAGTTGGCTTAAAGCTCAACATTCAGAAAACGAAGATCATGGCATCTGGTGCCATCACTTTATGGGAAATAGATGGGGAAATAGTGGAAACAGTGTCAGGCTATTTTTTTGGGCTCCAAAATCACTGCAGATGGTGACTGCAGCCATGAAATTAAAAGATGTTTACTCCTTGGAAGGAAAGTTATGACCAACCTAGATAGCATATTCAAAAGCAGAGACATTACTTTGCCAACAAAGGTCCATCTAGTCAAGGCTATGGTTTTTCCAGTGGTCATGTATGGATGTGAGAGTTGGACTGTGAAGAAGGCTGAGCGCCAAAGACTTGATGCTTTTGAACTGTGGTGATGGAGAGATGCTTGAGAGTCCCTTGGACTGCAAGGAGATCCAACCAGTCCATTCTAAAGAAGATCAGCCCTGGGTGTTCTTTGGAAGGAATGATGCTAAAGCTGAAACTCCAATACTTTGGCCACCTCACGTGAAGAGTTGATTCATTGGAAAAGACTCTGATGCTGGGAGGGATTGGGGGCAGGAGGAGAAGGGGACGACAGAGGATAAGATGGCTGGATGGCATCACCGACTCAATAGATGTGAGTTTGAGTGAACTCCGGGAGTTGGTGATGGCAGGGAGGCCTGGCGTGCTGCAATGCATGGGGTCACAAAGAGTCAGACACGACTGAGGGACTGAACTGAACAGACATAAAAGGAGAAATTGACAGTAACATAATAATAGTTGCTAAGTCACTTCAGTCATATCTGACTCTGTGTGACCCCATAGATGGCAGTCACCCAGGCTCCCCCATACCTGGGATTCTCCAGGCAAGAACACTGGAGTGGGTTGCCATTTCTTTCTTCAAACACAATAATAGTAGGAGACTTTAACACCCCACTCACACCAATGGACAGATCAGATCAGATCAGTCGCTCAGTCATGTCCAACTCTTTGGATATGGCTTTTTATGCATCTATTGAGATGATCATATGGTTTTTATCTTTCAGTTTGTTAATATGGTGTATCACATTGATTGGCTTCACAATTTCACAATTCATTTGGAAACACAAAAGACCCTGAATAGTCAAATCAGTCTTAAGAAAGAAGAATGGAGCCAGAGGAATCAACCTTCCTGGCTTCAGATTATACTACAAAGCTACAGTCATCAAGACAGTATGGTACTGGCAAAAAAAAAAAAAAAACCAAAACAGAAATATTGACCAATGGAACAAGATAGAAAGCCCAGAAATAAACCCATGCACCTCTGGGTACCTTATTTTTGACAAAGGAGGCAAGAATATACAATGGGGCAAAGGCAGCCTCTTCAATAAATGGTGCTGGGAAAACTGGACAGAAACATGTAGAAGAATTAAATTAGAACACTTCCTAACACCATATGCAAAGATAAACTCAAAATGGATTAAAGACCTAAATGTGAGACCAGAAACTATAAAACTCTTAGAGGTAAGCATAGGCAGAACAGTTGACGACATAAATCAAAGCAAGATCTTCTATGACCCACCTCCTACAGTAATGGAAACAAAAACAAAAGTAAACAAGTGGGACCTGATTAAACTTAAAAGCTTTTGCACAGCAAAGGAAACTATAAGCAAGGTGAAAAGACAACCCTCAGAATGGAAGAAAACCATGGAAAATCAAACAATTGACAAAGGATTAATTTCCAAAATATACAAGCAGCTCATAAAACTCAATGCCAGAAAAACAATCAAAAAGTGGGAAAAAGACCTAAACAGACATTTCGCCAAAGAAGACATACAGATGGCTAACAAACACATGAAAAGATGCTCAACATCACTCATTATTAGAGAAATGCAAATCAAAACTACAATGAGATATCACCTCACACTGGTGAGAATGGCCATCATCAAAAAGTCTAGAAACAATGAATGATGGAGAGGGTGTGGAGAAAAGGAAATGCTCTTGCACTGTTGGTGTGATGTAAATTGATGCAGCCACTATGGAAGATGGTATGCAGATTCCTTAAAAAACTAGGAATAAAACCACCATATGACCCTGCAATCCCACTTCTAGGCATATATCCTGAGGAAACCAAAATTGAAAAAGACACATGTATCCCATTGCTCACTGCAGCCCTATTTACAATAGCTAGAACAAGGAAGCAACCTCAATGTCCATGGACAGATGAATGGATAAAGAAGTTGTGGTACATACACACAATGGAATATTACCCAGCCATAAAAAGGAATGCCTTTGAGTCAGTTCTAATGAGATGGATGAACCTAGAAGCTATTATACAGAGTGAAGTAAGTCAGAAAGAGAAAGATAAATATCATATTCTGACACATATATACAAAATCTAGAAAAATGGTACTGAAGAATTTATTTACAGGGCAGCAATGGAGAAACAGACACAGAGAGTAGACTTATGGACATGGGGAGAGGGAAGGTGAGGGTGAGATGTATGGAAAGAGTAACATGGAAATTTTCATCGCCATATGTAAAATAGATAGCCAACGGGAATTTGCTGTATGGCTCAGGAAACTCAAACAGGGGCTCTGTCTCAACCTAGAGGGGTGGGATGGGTAGGGAGATGGGAGGGAGGTTCAAAAGGGAGAGGATATATGTATACCTATGGCTGATTCATGTTGAGGTTTGACAGAAAACAGCAAAATTCTGTAAAGCAATTATCCTTCAATAAAAAATAAACTAATTAAAAAAAAAAGACTGAAATCAGGATGATCTGGGAGGAGGCAATGCAATAATCCTGAAAAAGATGGCAAAAGCTTAAGTCAGCATAGTGGCAATGGGGATAAAGATAGTGGACAAATTTAAGACATAGAATTAACAAGCATTATTGATTGATAGGATGTGGAGGGTAAAGGAGGAGAAAGAGTCTCCAATGGCTCCCAGACTAAGTGAATAACTGTGGCTCCACTGGATTGGGAAAGAGAGGTAGGGGAGACCTGTGAAGATTGGAACTTGTTGAGCTGATATGCCAGCAGAAGTATTGGAAAGGTAGTTAAATACTAGGGTAGTTAATTATGGGCTCAGAGAGAAGACTGGAGTAGGGCTAAAGATACAGTGGTCATGGACAGATACATGTGTTAATTAAAGCCATGGGATAGATAAACTGGTTGAAACAGGACATAAGTGAAAAATGAAAAGGGCTGAGGTCATTAAAGCAGAACATAGAGGAAGGAAAGCCTATGTGAATGAAACTGGCATTTCTTTGATGCCTAATAGGATCATTTCAATTGACTGAACACTGAAACCCTTTGAAAAGGATGACTGTATTTAATCTTTCTAAATCTGTCCAAATTAAATGTAAAGGTGCTTCTGGGAATTCCAGAAGATTGGTCCACTAATACAGGCTGAAGACTTTTGTGAAAATTGAATGTCTAAAAAAATATATATCATATAAAGTAATTTTAATGAAGTTGTAGTTACGGCTCTCTCTAACATATTACAACACAATGCTGTGCTTTTGCTGTTGTTTAGTGGCCAAGTCAGGCCCAACTCTTTGTAGCCCCAAAGACTGCAGCCTGCCAGGCTCCTCTGTCCATGGAATTCTCCAGGCAAGAATACTGGAATGGGTTGCCATTTCCTTCTTCGGTGGGTGGGGGGGACTGGGGAGGGAGGGGTTGGTCATTTGGTATCAAAATAAGTCCTGAGACTAAGACATGCAATGACCTTACGGCATGGCTATTTGAAGTGTGGCCTAAGCAGGGGTGATATTACCACCACCAGCTAGAATCTCAGGCCCCACTTCCAGAGCTGCTGAACCAGAATCTGCCTTTTAACTAGGTCCCCATGGGGTCGCGAAGAGTCGGACAAGACTAAGCAACTTCACTTTCACTTTTCACTCTCATGCATTGGAGAAGGAAATGGCAACCCACTCCAGTGTTCTTGCCTGGAGAATCCCAGGGACGGGGGAGCCTGGTGGGCTGCAGTCCATGGGGTCGCGAAGAGTTGGACACGAATGAGTGACTTCACTTTCACTTTTCATTTTCATGCATTGGAGAAGGAAATGGCAACCCACTCCAGTGTTCTTGCCTGGAGAGTCCCAGGGATGGGGGAGCCTGGTGGGCTGCCGTCTATGGGGTCGCACAGAGTCGGACACGACTGAAGCGACTTAGCAGCAGCAGCAGCAGCAGCCAGTGATACACATGCACATTGACATATAAGAAACACTGCCTTGAAACATACGCACACTCACCAAGACAAAGCTAGTGCCTCAGCCGATCTGCACTTCCACCAAACCATCGAGAGGTGTGATAATTCTTCACCACAAAGGCTGCCCTCAATTTTGGCTGCCCTCCAAACTTTTTCAGAGAATAGAGCTCACAGGGAACAGACCCAGAGGATGTGCCCCAGTCTTCACCTTCACTCTGCATAGGCAGGTGGGATTAAACATTAATTCTTTTGGGCATATCACTGGTTACGGAGTCAGAAGCAACCAAAAAGACCACACAAGACAGAAAATATACTTAAAATGTGGTTTGACCAAGTATAAGCAAGACCAATCACTGCCATTTGTAAAAATTGTTTACCAAATGTGCCCAATGAACTTGCAAGATAAACTTTGGATTTCTGCCTTCAAATCTCCAGGATGAACATGTAAATAGGTTCCCTACTTGGAACTTAGAAAAAGTGGGAAAAGCTTTTTACTCTTAAATCTAGCCTATAGTTTTGGTAAAAGAGAGAGAACTGGTCTTTAAGCACCAAGGGACTTGGAAGGCGCTTACTGTGGGCTCCAGACTCTACTTATCTTTCTAGGTTTGATTGCAGTGTCCCATCCTTTGAGAAGTTTTCCCCCAAATCACCACTCCTTATTCTAGTTCTCATGGGATTTTCCTTAGTCTTCTAGAATGGTAGGATAACTTATTTATTAGGAAGCCAGGCTTTGCTGCCTGATTATATGGCTCTAAATTCCCTCCTTTGTCTATTAATATTATTAGCTGGGTGACCTTGGCCAGGTAACTTCCCTCCACAGCTGTCAGATGGAGAAACCTGTATCATAGGAGGTTTTTGTGAAGATTACATGAGACAATGCATATAAAAATGACAGTGCCTGGCACATAACAAATAACCAATGTTAGCTATGATTATTAGCACTTTGCAGAGTCTGGCTTCAATTAGAGCCAGACATTCAACCAGAGCCAATTAGAACCAATACATTCAATTGGTTGCATGTATGTCTGCCTTCCTCGCTAGACTGTGAGCAAACTCTTTACATCCCACATCTGGCATAGCGACTTACAAATGGAAGATACAATATTTGTTAAATGGGTTTGAAGGTATGCGAGGAAAAGGAAAGGGAGTGTGCTGGAAACAAGTTTAACATACTTTCTGATTTTATCCAGTGCAGGGGTTAATAGTCAGCCGCCTGTTGCTCTGGCTAAGCCAT
The DNA here is from genome assembly GCF_055505025.1 of Bos grunniens. NCBI lineage: Eukaryota > Metazoa > Chordata > Mammalia > Artiodactyla > Bovidae > Bos > Bos grunniens. Next base: position 15,506,240 of record NC_141190.1, read on the forward strand.
GAGAAAATCACCATGGGAAAAGAATAAAAGCAAAATATAGCAATACAGCATAACCCAAATAAAAGTATTGGGTTGATCAGCTGGGGTTGTCATCCCCTACTAAGCTAAGAAGAAACAGCGTGGACCTTGGAACGCCCGATCAGCGCAAATTCAGAACACTGCTTGGGCACACATTAAGATGTTTCCCCAAGGCATATGTGGGTCTATGACCTCCAGCTAGGTGATAGCCCTTGTACAAGAAAATAACAAAGACAGTTTAAAGTAATCAATAAAGTGGGAGACATGACCAGGGACACAGGAGGCTGACTTCATCATAACACAACAGATACTTTTTGCTTGCCAAGACACTAAATAAAAGTGATGTGGCTCCGAGGAGCAGGGCTCTTGACCCAAGGTATTGAGTCCCCTGGTCCCATCTTTAAAACTTTAATTCTGTCTCTTGTTTCTTTTTCCCAAACTGTGCATTGACCACCTTCGATCCCTACCTGCTGTGCTGGCTGCAGCAAGTGGAGCCCACTGTGGGGCTCTGAAAGTGAAGGATTGCCGTGAGCCAGACTAAAGCTGAACAGTCCTGAAGTGCACGGTCCTGAAGAAGAGTGGGGTGAGGCCTCTGAAAATCCCCCTTTGTGGTAAATAACACTCTCAGGCATTGAAAGCGTGGTTAAATATACGAAATTCAGAAAGCTCAGAACAATACTGGCTGTATTGTTATGGGGCCGGGGTGCGGGGGTGAGGGGGTGGGAAGAAAGGGGAACGACAAAAAATAAATAAATAAATAAATAAGAGAGGGCCGGCTATTGGAACTTTTACAAACCATTGAGAAACATTGCTCATGGTTCCCTTCTCCCAGTACTTTAGATTTAGGAACATGGGAGAAGGTAGGTAGTAAATTAGAGAAACTTCTTTGTGAGGGAGTACCCTTGTCTATATCTATCTGGTCAGTTTTGGACACTGATAAAATCAATTTTTTTTTTTCTTTCTTTTTATTTTTATTTTTTTTATTTTTTTATTTTTTTTGTTTTTTTTTTTTAATTTTATTTTATTTTTAAACTTTACATAATTGTATTAGTTTTGCCAAATATCAAAATGAATCCGCCACAGGCATACATGTGTTCCCCATCCTGAACCCTCCTCCCTCCTCCCTCCCCATACCATCCCTCTGGGTCGTCCCAGTGCACCAGCCCCAAGCATCCAGTATCGCGCATCGAACCTGGACTGGCAACTCGTTTCTTACATGATATTCTACATGTTTCAATGTAAAATCTATTTTAGAACCTCTTCAGAGCCCAGAAAGCTCAGAAGGGAGTGAGGACGAAAGTGAAACCCGGTCAAAGGGAGAACCTGAATATGCAAAGCCTGAGGGTATAGAACAAAAAACTCAGGAGACTCTTAAAGCTACCTTCTGCACCTTTGTTTGGGGAGGACGAATTTCCTTTACCTCCTCTTCCTCCTGCTCCTGTCTTAACAGCTGGAGTGACTCAAGTTTTTCCTTCCTTGTCCTGGACAGCAGTTCTGTCACCCTTCCAGAAAGGTATTTGTCAGACTAGCCAGGAGGGTGACTTGGAGGCTATGACTATGACATTTCCAAGGACAATACATGAACCAGTATCCTAATAATCCTAATGGGGTATATGAGGCTGTACACAAACAGATTCCCTTTAAAATACTAAAGAAACTTAAGCAAGCTGTTCAAAATTATGGAGTAAATTCTCCTTTTACCTTAGAAATAGTGCAGGGACTAGCTGAGGGTTCCCATTTGATTATGGTGGCTCATGATCAAGCCAGACAGATCCCCATCTCTTTGGATCAATTGATAGGCAGTGGAAATTGGGGGAGAACTCAAAATCAAGTGCTTATGAAAGATCAGCTATAGAACAGGTGAGGCGATACTGCATAAGAGCCTGGGAGGAAATAGAGGCTAAAGGACAGGTTTTCTTTAAGAGAAGACCTCACCTGCCCAGACAGACAGTCTCTGCTGGGACAACTTCTTATCAGTCTGTCGACCCTTGTCATCAGAGCCAATTTGAACATTCACTGGTTTCATTTTTAACTATGAAACTATGACTACAAAAACAGAGATGACATTTTTTATACTGAATGGCCATGATATTCTTTAGACTCCAGAGAAAACTGGTTAAAACGAGTCTTTTTAAAATACAAAACCGGTTCTTTTTGCACGTGCAATTAAGAAAAAGCTGGCTTGTTAAAATACTTTTTTGGAGCTCCATTTCTGTCTGAGAAACAAAAACAGGCCAGGGAAAAAACCTAAAGTTAACTCTTATCGTGTCTTTGGGATACACAGCCCACTCTATCTGGGACTCCAGCCATGAACAAATTGGTAGAACTCAAACCAAGAAAAAAGAAGGGGCAAAGAGACATTTTAAATATCAAGCAGAAAAAAAAAGACATTTTAAATATCAAGCAGAAAACTATGAGATCCCTGTCTATATGTCTGTCTAAATTTATGTGTGTCTCAGTGTGTGTCTTTGTCATTGGACAAAATTGCTAAAGTCTAATTGGTCAATGAGCTCTATTTAATTGGCCTAAAGAGAAGTACACAAGCTGGAATCAAGATTGCCAGGAGAAATACCAATAACCTCAGATATGCAGATGACACCACACTTATGGCATAAAGTGAAGAGGAACTAAAAAGCCTCTTGATGAAAGTGAAAGTGGAGAGTGAAAAAGTTGGCTTAAAGCTCAACATTCAGAAAACGAAGATCATGGCATCTGGTCCCATCACTTCATGGGAAATAGATGGGGAAACAGTGGAAACAGTGTCAGACTTTATTTTGGGGGGCTCCAAAATCACTGCAGATGGTGACTGCAGCCATGAAATTAAAAGACGCTTACTCCTTGGAAGGAAAGTTATGACCAACCTAGATAGTATATTAAAAAGCAGAGACATTACTTTGCCAACAAAGGCCCATCTAGTCAAGGCTATGGTTTTTCCAGTGGTCATGTATGGATGTGAGAGTTGGACTGTGAAGAAGGCTGAGCACCAAAGAATTGATGCTTTTGAAGTGTGGTGTTGGAGAAGACTCTTGAGAGTCTCTTGGACTGCAAGGAGATCCAACCAGTCCATTGTGAAGGAGATCAGCCCTGGGATTTCTTTGGAAGGAATGATGCTAAAGCTGAAACTCCAGTACTTTGGCCACCTCATGCGAAGAGTTGACTCATTGGAAAAGACTCTGATGCTGGGAGGGATTGGGGGCAGGAGGAGAAGGGGACGACAGAGGATGAGATGGCTGGATGGCATCATTGACTCGATGGACGTGAGTTTGAGTGAACTCCAGGAGTTGGTGATGGACAGGGAGGCTTGGCGTGCTGCAATTCATGGGGTCGCAAAGAGTCGGACACAACTGAGCGACTGAACTGAATTGAACTGAAAGAGAAGTAAGTGCTTATGAATCAAACAATTCTAAATTCAAAAAAATTAAAATGAATTTCAGGCTTGTGTGAACTGGTAAATATTCATTATTGAGTTGATCAGATCAGATCAGTCGTGTCTGACTCTTTGTGACCCCATGAATTGCAGCACACCAAGCCTCCCTGTCCATCACCAACTCCCGGAGTTCACTCAGACTCACGTCCATCGAGTCGGTGATGCCATCCAGCCATCTCATCCTCTGTCGTCCCCTTCTCCTCCTGCCCCCAATCCCTCCCAGCATCAGAGTCTTTTCCAATAAGTCAACTCTTCACATGACGTGGCCAAAGTACTGGAGTTTCAGCTTTAACATCATTCCTTCCAAAGAAAGACTACAATTTTCATGACTTTTTGTCTGACATATTACTAGCTTCTAATCTTTGTTTTCAGATATTAAAAAAAAAACTCTTCTCCTCAAGTCACTGATGGTTCAAAATAATTTAGTGATTTGTACCTGTGGGTAAAATTAAAATATTTTTCTTTTCTCTCTGTCTCATCCCTCCAGAAATTGGAGACATTCGGGTTCTGAACAGCCTCATCAAGGTACAAAAAAGACTGTCTCCAGACATACACAAAAATCTCAGAGTATACTGGGGAGCCCAAACTCATATAAATGAGGATATTAACAACAGGTTGGTGGATTTAGAAAATGCAGTGCTACTCTTAGGAGAAGAAGCACAAAATCTTAAATTACAAATACATTTAAAGTGTGACTGGAACATTACTACTTTTTGTGTGACCCCCTAGAACTATAACCAATCTGAACACTCCTGGGAAAAGGTTAGACAGCACTTGCAGGGCCATACAGCTGACAACCTTACTCTAGATATTAAAAAGCTACAAGCAAAAATCATTGGCATGCAGCATGTTTCTCTTAGCCCATTACCAGGTACAGATAGACTTCAAGGAATAGCAGAGGGACTTAACTCATTGAGTCCTCTCAAGTGGATCAAAGACATCGGAGGTGACCTCACTAAAACACTAGCTATGTTTTGCTGTTTCACTATAATCTTCTGTTTCGTCCTCAGATGCACACGAAAAACCGTCCGAGAACTAACGAAGAAAGAAGTTGCAAAATCAACATATCTTCTGCTATAAAAACAAAAAGGGGGATATGCAAGGGTTAATAGTCAGCTGCCGGTTGCTCTGGCTAAGCCATGAGAAAATCACCATGGGAAAAGAATAAAAGCAAAATATAGCAATACAGCATAACCCAAATAAAAGTACATCAGGTTGATCTGTTGGGGTTGTCATGCCCTGATAAGCTAAGGAAAAACATAGTGTGGACCTTGGAACGCCGGATCAGCGCAAATTCTGAACACTGCTTTTGCACACACTAAGATGTTTTCCCAAGGCATATGTGGGTCTATGACCTCCAGCTAGGTGATAGCCCTTGTACGAGAAAATAACAAAGATAGTTTAAAGTAATCTTTAAACGTGACCAGGGACACAGGAGGCTGACTTCATCATAACACAACAGATACTTTTTGCTTGCCAAGACACTAAATAAAAGTGATGTGGCTCCGAGGAGCAGGGCTCTTGACCCAAGGTATTGAGTCCCCTGGTCCCATCTTTAAAACTTTAATTCTGTCTCTTGTTTCTTTTCCCAAATTGTGCATTGATCACTTTTGATCCCTACCTGCTTTGCTGGCCGCAGCAATCCAGGACCAACCTCTGTGGTGCTTGTTTTTCTTCCATTTCCAGAGCACATTGTCTCAGACTATGAGGTTGGTTGTTGTGAAATGAGGCTGGCAGGACACTATTTCTGCAACCAGATGTTCTGTTCAGCAATATGAGGTTGTGCTATGAGGCATCTGAAATCTCCAGTTTGGTCCTGGGCTGGAAGGGGAGTAGGGGGCTGAAGTTCAGCCAGAGCTGGACTGGCTAAACTGGGCACCCTAGCTAGCATAGGATCACATCAGCTCTGAGGATCTTCTCAGTGTATTCACTTAGAGGGATGTCTTTACATACTGCACAAAAGAGCTGTTTGTACCAGCAGGACTCCCCTGCAAACTCAGAGGTCCCCTTGGAAACCAGACTACTGACACTTGGATGAACATCAACTAAAATAATGTTAGTTTGCTTACTAAATATTTATTGAGCACCCATTATGTGCTAAACACTGTGCCTGACACTGCAGAGCCAAAAGTGAATAAAGAAATTACAGTTGGGGAAGTTGGGAAGTGATGCAAAAAGCAGGAATGTGGACAGGTATGACAAGTGCCACCTTAGATGTGAGTGCAAGGGTAGTAGAAACATCCAACAGAAGGCTAATGTAAGGCTCAAAGGGTTGGAGGAGGCTTGGACAAGGGACTCACCACCAAGATGAGGCTCGAAGGAGTGATCACAACAGCTAACATTTATTGAGCACATACTGTATGCGTCCATCCAGCCCTGTTCAGAGAACCCTGCATGAAAACCCTCATTTAGTTCTTACAACACCCTATGAGGTAGATAACATTATTCTCTCCATTTTACAGATGAGGAAACAGGCTCACAGTAAATAGTGGAGCTGGATTCAAATCAGAGCAGCTTGGTTCCAGACTAAAGGGGGAGGAAAGAGCCAAATCAGCCTTCAAGGCAGGGGCAAGGGCTGTGCAACAGCATAGAGAGAGGAAAGACGCTCCCCAAGTCCTTTGAGGAACTCAGTGTCTGGGGGTGGGAACAAGAGTTCTGAGATGACACAGCTCCATCTGCAGGTTAGAAGGGAAACCAGAGGCAGGGGACAGTCTGCTGTGGACTGTCAAAAATTAACTGTGTGATTCCTGTCATCTAACCCCTCCTGGCTTCAGTCTCTCCCTTTTGTAAAAGACAGTAATACCAATACATGGGCTGTACCATAGAGAATGGCTATGGGCATCAAATGGGGGAAATGCATGTAAACTTGATAGCAAAATGCAAATTCCTTCCCAAACTTGACATTTCATCAGTATCATTTCCCCAGCAGCTTAAAAGATTTGCAAACCCTAATCAACAGCGTCAGGGCAGTAGCAAGAGACTTTGAAGTAGAGCAACAGGATGGGGAAATAGACCCTCATCCTGTGTCCATCACTTGCATCCAAATTCACCACTTACTGTGTGATGCCAAGGCAAGCTACTCTCTCACCATCTCACTCCATCATCTGGGCAATGGGGATGATGATAGCATTCACCTCATAAGTCACTGGGAGGAATAAATAACACTTGTAATATGCTTAGGACAGCTCCCAGCACAGAGGAAAGACAAAACGTTAACGGCTATCATTTTTAACATTATTAAGAACTCTATTGACTACTCACCCCATTCTTCCACGTTCTATGTGATAAAAACACATGCAGATATTAGAAACCAGAGCTGATGAAGGTTTGCAATCCAACACATGTGCACTGCTTTGGACATTCTTCCTGGCTCTCACAGGCAAGCAGCTGGCTCTCCATGGTCTCTGTCCTGGAAGAAAATGCCCCAAAGCAGTAAAACACAGAGATCAAACACCATTTGTGCAAACCAGGCTGCTCTCATCATTTTTAGACAATCTAAACATCTACTTGTATATCTATTCCTCATTAGATGGTGAAATTCTCAAAGGTGTCCTGGTGTCTAGCCTGGTACCGGCATGTAGTATACAGTTGATATACGCATGTGAATTCATCTGAATTTGAGCTTTAAAGCTCAGTATATAGAGAGTATAACATTTTTTGAAACTTCAGTCTAATAATATCTCCAGGATTTTGCAATTGAAATATATTAAATGGGCAAAAGATACTATAGTTCTAAATGTGGCAGTGTTCCCTTGTAATAGTCAGTATTGATAATTATACATCATATGTTCATGTAATGTTATACAAAGAACAAAATCAGCCAATAAAACTACATACGCTAACAAGGATGAATTTCACAAACATGATACTGAATGAGAAGCCACACAAAAACAAATGCATACTGTATAATTCCCATCATATGACATTTCAGTTCAGTTCCGTTCACTCGCTCAGTTGTGTCCGACTCTTTGAGACCCCATGAATCTCAGCATGCCAGGCCTTCCTGTCCATCACCAACTCCTGGAGTTCGCTCAGACTCAAGTCCATCGAGTCAGTGATGCCATCCCGCCATCTCATCCTCTGTCGTCCCCTTCTCCTCCTGCCCCCAATCCCTCCCAGCATCAGAGTCTTTCCCAATGAGTCAACTCTTCGCATGAGGTGGCCAAAGTACTGGAGTTTCAGCTTTAGCATCATTCCTTCCAAAGAAATCCCAGGGCTGATCTCCTTCACAATGGACTGGTTGGATCTCCTTGCAGTCCAAGAGACTCTCAAGAGTCTTCTCCAACACCACAGTTCAAAAGCATCAATTCTTTGGCGCTCAGCTTTCTTCACAGTCCAACTCTCACATCCATACATGACCACTGGAAAAACCATAGCCTTGACTAGATGGGCCTTTGTTGGCAAAGTAATGTCTCTGCTTTTGAATATGCTATCTAGGTTGGTCATAACTTTCCTTCCAAGGAGTAAGTATCTTTTAATTTCATGGCTGCAGTCACCATCTGCAGTGATTTTGGAGCCCAGAAAAATAAAGTCTGACACTGTTTCCACTGTTTCCCCATCTATTTCCCATGAAGTGATGGGACCAGATGCCATGATCTTCGTTTTCTGAATGTTGAACTTTAAGCCAACTTTTTCACTCTCCTCTTTCACTTTCATCAAGAGATTTAGTTCCTTTTCACTTTCTGCCATAAGGGTGTTGTCATCTGCATATCTGAGGTTATTGATATTTCTTCCAGCAATCTTGATTCCAGCTTGTGCTTCTTCCAGCCCAGTGTTTCTCATGATGTACTCTGCATATAAGTTAAATAAGCAGGGTAACAATATACAGCCTTGACGTACTCCTTTTCCTATTTGGAACCAGTCTGTTGTTCCATGTCCAAGTGAAGTTTAAAAACAAGCAAAACTAATGTATAGCTTTAAAAGTCTGGGTTTTGATTATCTTTGGAAGGGGTGTAGTGATGGGGAGGAGGCACAAGAGAAACTTTTGAAGAACTGGTTACATTTCTTTCTTTTTAAAAATAAATGTGCTTTTTAATTTTGTCAAGTACATTTTTCTTTTTCCTTTTATTATTTATTTATTTTGGCTGTGCCTCATGGCATGTGGGATCTTAGTTCCCTGACCAGAAATAAAATCCATACCCTCTGAAGTGGAAGCACAGAGTCTTAGCCATTAAACCATAAGGGAAGTCTCACATTTCTTGACCTGAGTATTATCTTCATGGGCACATTAAATTTGTGATCATTCTTTGAGCTATACACTTATGATTTGTGCATTTTTTCCTGTATGATAGTTATACTTCAATAAAATATGACTTTACAAGAATAATTATGGCACATGATAACTAATCACATTAAAAAAATCATCTCCGCAAGTAAGAACACGGCATTCAAAAAGTAGCTATGCTAATCAACCAATAAGAAAGGACAGTGAAAGGAAAAACATGATGGATTTCAGAAGGTGTATAGACTTGGTTGATATATTGGCTGAAGATTCAAGGGGTTGTTAACTACATATCTGCATGGGAATAAAATCCAAAGTGGTCTTGCAGTTTGGTAAGACTATCTCAATTTCTAAGCTTTCAGTATAACTATTACCAACTGGACCTCCATTTTATTAGCTCAAAACTCTGAGGATAGAGGACTTCAACTTCAGCTTGTAATGCACTAACTGATACTACCCCCTGCCATAAATAAAATACTGATAAATACAGACTAATATTTAAAACATCTACTTTTAGATACTGAACAACAAGCTCCTCAAGACTGTAATCTCTGAAGGAGGGAAGCAAATGAGGTAAATCCTGCAAATGCTCCAGCTTTAAAGGCATTTAGATCCTGGCATAGAGGAGGAGAATCCAAAACAGAAACAGACTTACAGATGTAGAAAACAAACTTAAGGCTACCCAAGGGGAAAGGGGAGTGGGAGGAGATACATTATGAGATTAACCGATACAAAATGCTACGCACATAAGATATAAGTAACAAGGATTTACTGTATAGCACAGGGCACTGTATTCAATAACTTATAATGGAAAATAATCTGAATACACACACACACACATGTATATATATAACTGGATCACTTTGCTGTACACCTAAATCTAACACAATATTATAAATCAGTTCAGTTCAGTTCAGTCGCTCAGTCGTGTCCGACTCTTTGGGACCCCATGAACTGCAGAACGCCAGGCCTCCCTGTCCATCACCAACTCCCAGAGTTTACCCAAACTCATGTCCACTGAGTTGGTAATGCCATCTAACCATCTCATCCTCTGTCATCCCCGTCTCCTCCTGCCTTCAATCTTTCCCAACATCAGGGTCTTTTCAAATGAGTCAGCTCTTCACATCAGGTGGCCAAAATATTGGAATTTCAACTTCAACATCAGTCCTTCCAATGAATACCCAGGACTGATTTCCTTTAGGATGGACTGGTTGGATCTTCTTGCAGTCCAAGGGACTCCCAAGAGTCTTCTCCAACACCACAGTTCAAAAGCATCAATTCTTTGGTGCTCAGCTTTCTTTATAGCCCAATTCTCACATCCATACATGACTACTGGAAAAACCATAGTCTATACTTCAATTTAAACAATCAATAGAGAATCAGTGATTTGTGAAACAAAATGAAGCAGTCTAACATTTGTATAAATGTATTAGGGAGGTAGTGTAGTAGTAGGGAGGAGGGACTGAGAAAATATTTGAAAAAATAATGGTTGCTAATTTTTCTATATTGACAGAACTATCAACTTAAAGATCCAAGAAGCTCAATGATCCTCAAGCAGGATAAACACAGAGAAAACTATAAATTACACAAATGAATACTGATGAAAATCAATAATAAAAAGTTGACAGGAAAAACAAGGGCACAGAGATAAGAAAATTACTGATGTCTCATCAAAGAAAATACAAGCCATAAGAAAATAGAATAAGACCTTTAAAGGGTGAAAAGAAGAAAAAGCAGCCAACATATAATTATATATTTAACAAAAATATCCCTCAAAAGACATGTTTCAGACAAAGAATAAGAGACTTAGTTGCCAGCAGATATGTTGCTCACTTTTTAAAAATTGAAGTATAGTTGATTTACAATATCATATTAATTTCAGGTGTACAATAGAGTGATTCAAAATATTATAGATTATATCCATTTAAGGTTATTATAAAATATTGGTTATATTTCTGTGCTATAAATATATATTCTGTGCTGTAGCTTACTTATTTTACACATAGTAGTTTATATTGGAGAAAGGAATGGCAACCCACTCCAGTATTCCGCCTGGAGAATTCCATGGACAGAGGAGACCAGCAGGCTACAGTCCATGGGGTCAGAAAGAGTCGGACACCACTGAGCGACTAACACTACACTATGCTAGCAGTTTGTATCTCGTAATCATCTACCTCTGTCTTGCCCCTCCCCTTTCCCTCTCCCCACTGGTAACCACTAGTTCTTTATATCTGTGAGTCTGTTCCTGTTTTGTTATATTCATTCATTTGCTTTATTTTTAAAATTACACATATAAGTGATATCATACAGTATTTATGCTTCTCTGCTTGACTTATTTTACTAAGCAACAGAGAATGAGATCGTTGGATGGCATCATCGACTCAGTGGTCATGGTTTGAACAAACTCCTGGGGGTAAGTGAAGGACAGGAAAGCCTGGCGTGCTGTAGTCCATGGGGTCGCAAAGAGTCAGACACAACTGAGTGACTGATCAACAAGATTCATAAAGTCTGATTCAATCAATCCACTATTATGTCAGTCATTTCCAATACCCTTCATGTCCATCTATGTTGTTGCAAATGGCAAAATTTCATTTTTTTAAAGGCTGAGTATCATACCTGTCTTTCTATATATATGGAGGGGTATATATAGCTAGATAGATAGATAGATAGATAGGATTACTATATATATATCAGAATACAATGAACACTGGGGTGTATATATATATATATATATATATATATCTCTCTTCAACTTAGTATTTTCATTTTCTTTTGCTAGATACCCAGGAATGGAATTGTTAGATTGTACAGTAGCTCTGTTTTTAGTTTTTTCGGGAACTTCCATACTGTTTTCCATAGTGGAGGCACCAATTGACATTCCTACCAACAGTGTACAAGGGTTCCTTTTTCTAAACATATTGCAAACATTTGTTATTTGTGTTCTTTTTGATGACAGCCATTCCGACAGGTGTGAGGTGATACTCCATTGTGGTTCTGATTTACATTTTTCATGATTAGCTATGCTGCACATCTTTTCATGTGCCTGTTGGCCATCTCTATATCTTCTTTGGAGAAATGCCTATTCAGATGTTCACTCCATTTTTTAAATTGGGTTGCATTTTTTTGTTTTTGTTTTTTTCTTTTTTTTGAGTTGTATGAGTTGGTTTTGTATTTTGGATATTAACCTCTTCCTGGTCACATCATTTGCAAATATTTTCTCCCATTCAGTAGGGTGTTTTTATTTCATGTTTTGATGATGGTTTCCTTTGCTGTGCAAAAGATTTAAGTTTAACTAGGTTCCATATTTTTGCTTTCATTTATTTTGCCTTAGGAGACAGATTCAAAGATATAGTGCTATTATTTATGTCAAAGAGGGTGGGCTTATCATATATGATCTCTATTATGCTGAAGTATGTTTCCTGTATACCCACTTCATTGATTCAACATCATATACGGATGTCGAATTTTGTCAAAAGATTTTTTTGTGTATTTATTAACATGATCATATGATTTTTATTTTTCAATTTGTTAACAGGGTAGATATTGACCTATCCTGGCATACTGACCTATTCAGGAATCTTTGGGATAAATTCCACTTGATTACGGTGAATAATCCTTTTAATGTATTTTTGAATTCCATTTGCTAATATTTTGTTGAGGATTTTTGCATCTATGTTCATCAGTAACACTGACTTGTAGTTTTCTTTTTTGGTTATATATTTGTCTGGTTTGGTGTCATGTTTTGGTTTTTAGTTTTATTGACATTTTTTATTGCTTTTTAATCTCTATTTCATTTATTTCTGCTGTGGTCTTTATGAATTATTTCCTTCTACTAACTGAATTTTGTTTGTTTTCTTTTTCTAGTTCCTTTAGGTATAAAGTTAGGTTGTTTAAGAATTTTCTTTTTCCTGAGGTAGGCTTGTATTACTACAAACTTCCCTCTTAAAACATCCCACAGATTTTGGATTGTTATCTTTTCATTTTCTCCAAGTATTTTAAAATTTCATCTGTAATTTCTTCAGTGATCCATTAGTTATTTAGTAGTATATTGTTTGGCCTCCACATATTTGTGGTTTTTGCAGTTTTATTCTTGCTACCATCAGCACCAGTGTCCAAGTGGTAGAATGGGTTCTCAAGAATTGCTGACACCAGTGTCTGTGTCCCCAGGGGGAGCTCCAGCTGCCTCCTGCCTCTCTGGGAGACTCTCCAAGATCAACAGGTGGGTCTCACCCAGCTCCTTTCAAATTACTACTTCTGTCTAAGATATTGGAGCATGTGAGATTTTGTGTGCCCCCTTTAAGAGTGGAGTCTACGTCCCACAGCACTCTGAGTCTCCCAAAAGTGAGCCTAGCTGGTCTTCAAAGCCAAACCTTCTAAGGGCTTTTCCTCCCAGTATAAGACCCCTGGGCTGAGGAACCTAATATGGGGTTCAGACCCCTTGATCCTTGAGGAGACCCTAAGTAGCTGTAATTATCCTCCCCTTTGTGGGTGACCACCAGAAGGACCCCATGCCCGAAGGGCGGCGGCCAACAGGAGTTACCCCACGTCCGAGGTCAGGGGCAGCGGCCGAGAGTGCCAGGCTGGGACGGCGCAGGAACGGCCGAGAAAAGCTACCTGGCGTCTGAGGTCAGGGGGGGCGGCCAAGAGGAGCTACCCTGCGTCCAAGGTCAGGGGCGGCGACTAGAGGAGTTACCCCGCATTGGAGGTCAGGGGCGGCGGCCGGGAGAGGCTACCCCATGCCCGAGGTCAGGGGCGGCGGCCGGGAGGAGCTACCCCATGCCCGAGGTCAGGGGCCGCAGCTCGGAGGACCAACCCCACGCCTGAGGCCAGGGGCGGCGGCCGGGAGGACCAACCCCACGTCCAAGGAGCCGTGGCTGCGCGGGCGCAGGAGGGCCTAGAGGAGCTATCCCACGTTGAAGGTCAGGAAGGGCGGCGGTGAGGAGATACCCTTTATCCAAGGTAAGGAGCAGCGGCTGCGCTTTGCTGGAGCAGCCGTGAAGAGATACCCCACGTCCAAGGTAAGAGAAACCCAAGTAAGATGGTAGGTGTTGCAAGAGGGCATCAGAGGGCAGACACACTGAAACCATACTCACAGAAAACTAGTCAATCTAATTACATTAGGACCACAGCCTTGTCTAACTCAATGAAACTAAGCCATGCCCATGGGGCAACCCAAGATGGGCAGGTCATGGTGGAGAGGTCTGACAGAATGTGGTCCACTGGATAAGGGAATGGCAAACCACTTCAGTATTCTTACCTTGAGAACCTCATGAACAGTATGAAAAGGCAAAATGATAGGATGCTGAAAGAGGAACTCCCCAGGACAGTAGGTGCCCAATATCCTACTGGAGATCAGCGGAGAAATAACTCCAGAAAGAATGAAGGGATGGAGCCAAAGCAAAAAGAATACCCAGCTGTGGATGTGACTGGTGATAGAAGCAAGGTCCGACGCTGTAAAGAGCAATATTGCATCAGATTAGATCAGATCAGATCAGTCGCTCAGTCATGTCCGACTCTTTGCGACCCCATGAATCGCAGCACGCCAGGCCTCCCTGTCCATCACCAACTCCCGGAGTTCACTCAGACTCACATCCATCGAGTCAGTGATGCCATCCAGCCGTCTCACCCTCTGTCATCCCCTTCTCCTCCTGCCCCCAATCCCTCCCAGCATCAGAGTCTTTTCCAATGAGTCAACTCTTCGCATGAGGTGGCCAAAGTACTGGAGTTTCAGCTTTAGCATCATTCCTTCCAAGGAAATCCCAGGGCTGATCTCCTTCACAATGGACTGGTTGGATCTCCTTGCAGTCCAAGAGACTCTCAAGAGTCTTCTCCAACACCACAGTTCAAAAGCATCAATTCTTTGGCACTCAGCCTTCTTCACAGCCCAACTCTCACATCCATACATGACCACAGGAAAAACCAAAGTCTTGACTAGACGAACCTTTGTTGGCAAAGTAATGTCTCTGCTTTTGAATATGCTATCTAGGTTGGTCATAACTTTCCTTCCAAGGAGTAAGCGTCTTTTAATTTCATGGCTGCAGTCACCATCTGCAATGATCTTGGAAACCAGAAAAATAAAGTCTGACACTGTTTCCACTGTTTCCCCATCTATTTCCCATGAAGTGATGGGACCAGATGCCATGATCTTCGTTTTCTGAATGTTGAGCTTTAAGCCAACTTTTTCACTCTCCACTTTCACTTTCATCAAGAGGCTTTTTAGTTCCTCTTCACTTTCTGCCATAAGGGTGTTGTCATCTGCATATCTGAGGTTATTGATATTTCTCCCTGCGACCTTGATTCTAGCTCGTGTTTCTTCCAGCCCAGCATTTCTCATGATGTACTCTGCATAGAAGTTAAATGAGCAGGGTGACAATATACAGCCTTAACGAACTCCTTGTCCTATTTGGAACCAGTCTGTTGTTCCATGTCCAGTTCTAACTGTTGCTTCCTGACCTGCATACAAATTTCTTAAGAGGCAGATCAGCTGGTCTGGTATTCCCATCTCTTTCAGAATTTTCCAGTTTCTTGTGATCCACACAGTCAAAGGCTTTGGCATAGTCAGTAAAGCAGAAATAGACGCTTTTCTGGAACTGTCTTGCTTTTTCCATGATCCAGCGGATGTTGGCAATTTGATCTCTGGTTCCTCTGCCTTTTCTAAAACCAGCTTGAACATCAGGAAGTTCACGGTTCACATATTGCTGAAGCCTGGCTTGGAGAATTTTGAGCATTACTTTACTAGCGTGTGAGATGAGTGCAATTGTGCGGTAGTTTGAGCATTCTTTGGCATTGGCTTTCTTTGGGATTGGAATGAAATCTGACCTTTTCCAGTCCTGTGGCCACTGCTGAGTCTTCCAAATTTGCTGGCATATTCAGTGCCGCACTTTCACAGCATCATCTTTCAGGATTTGGAATAGCTGCATAGGAACCTGGAATATCAGGTCCATGAATCAAGGCAAATTGGAAGTGGTCAAACAAGACATGGCAAGAGTGAACATTGACATTCTAGGAATCAGCGAACTAAAATGGACTGGAATGGGTGAATGTAACTCAGATGACCATTATATCTACTACTGCGGGCAGGAATCCCTCAGAAGAAATGGAGTAGCCATCATGGTCAACAAAAGAGTCCGAAATGCAGTACTTGGATGCAATCTCAAAAATGACAGAATGATCTCTGTTTGTTTCCAAGGCAAACCATTCAATATCACAGTAATCCAAGTCTATGCCCCAACCAGTAACGCTGAAGAAGCTGAAGTTGAACGGTTCTATGAAGACCTACAAGACCTTTTAGAACTAACACCCCCAAAAGATGTCCTTTTCATTATAGGGGACTGGAATGCAAAAGTAGGAAGTCAAGAAACACCTGGAGTAACAGGCAAATTTGGCCTTGGAGTACGGAATGAAGTAGGGCAAAGACTAATAGAGTTTTGCCAAGAAAATGCACTGGTCATAGCAAACACCCTCTTCCAACAACACAAGAGA
Organism: Bos grunniens; assembly: GCF_055505025.1. Lineage (NCBI taxonomy): Eukaryota > Metazoa > Chordata > Mammalia > Artiodactyla > Bovidae > Bos > Bos grunniens. The sequence continues at coordinate 15,522,388 of NC_141190.1, forward strand.
AGACTCTACACATGGACATCACCAGATGGTCAACACCGAAATCAGATTGATTATATTCTTTTCAGCCAAAGATGGAGAAGCTCTATACAGTCAGCAAAAGCAAGACCGGGAGCTGACTGTGGCTCAGATCATGAACTCCTTATTGCCAAATTCAGACTTAAATTGAAGAAAGTAGGGAAAACCACCAGACCATTCAGGTATGACCTAATACCATTCAGGTATGATTATACAGTGGAAGTGAGAAATAGATTTAAGGGCCTAGATCTGATAGATAGAGAGCCTGATGAACTATGGAATGAGGTTCGTGACATTGTACAGGAGACAGGGATCAAGACCATCCCCAAGAAAAAGAAATGCAAAAAAGCAAAATGGCTGTCTGGGGAGGCTTTACAAATAGCTGTGAAAAGAAGAGAAGGGAAAAGCAAAGGAGAAAAGGAAAGATATAAACATCTGAATGCAGAGTTCCAAAGAATAGGAAGAAGAGATAAGAAAGCCTTCTTCAGCGATCAATGCAAAGAAATATAGGAAAACAACAGAATGGGAAAGACTAGAGATATCTTCAAGAAAATTAGAGATACCAAGGGAACATTTCATGCAAAGATGGGCTCAATAAAGGACAGAAATGGTATGGACCTAACAGAAGCAGAAGATATTAAGAAGAGATGGCAAGAATACACAGAAGAACTGTACAAAAAAGATCTTCACGACCCAGATAATCACAATGGTGTGATCACTGACCTAGAGCTGGACATCCTGGAATGTGAAGTCAATTGGGCCTTAGAAAGCATCACTACAAACAAAGCTAGTGGAGGTGATGGAATTCCAGTTGAGCTATTTCAAATCCTGAAAGACTATGCTGTGAAAGTGCTGCACTCAATATGCCAGCAAATTTGGAAAACTCAGCAGTGGCCACAGGACTGGAAAAGGTCAGATTTCATTCCAATCCCAAAGAAAGCCAATGCCAAAGAATGCTCAAACTACCGCACAATTGCACTCATCTCACACGCTAGTAAAGTAATGCTCAAAATTCTCCAAGCCAGGCTTCAGCAATATGTGAACCGTGAACTTCCTGATGTTCAAGCTGGTTTTAGAAAAGGCAGAGGAACCAGAGATCAAATTGCCAACATCCGCTGGATCATGGAAAAAGCAAGAGAGTTCCAGAAAAGCATCTATTTCTGCTTTATTGACTATGCCAAAGCCTTTGACTGTGTGGATCACAAGAAACTGTGGAAAATTCTGAAAGAGATGGGAATACCAGACCAGCTGATCTGCCTCTTAAGAAATTTGTATGCAGGTCAGGAAGCAACAGTTAGAACTGGACATGGAACAACAGACTGGTTCCAAATAGGACAAGGAGTTCGTTAAGGCTGTATATTGTCACCCTGCTCATTTAACTTCTATGCAGAGTACATCATGAGAAACGCTGGGCTGGAAGAAACACAAGCTGGAATCAAGATTGCCGGGAGAAATATCAATAACCTCAGATATGCAGATGACACCACCCTTATGGCAGAAAGTGAAGAGGAACTAAAAAGCCTCTTGATGAAAGTGAAAGTGGAGAGTGAAAAAGTTGGCTTAAAGCTCAACATTCAGAAAACGAAGATCATGGCATCTGATCCCATCACTTCATGGGAAATAGATGGGGAAACAGTGGAAATAGTGTCAGATTTTTTTTTTTTGGACTCCAAGATCATTGCAGATGGTGACTGCAGCCATGAAATTAAAAGATGCTTACTCCTTGGAAGGAAAATTATGACCAACCTAGATAGCATATTCAAAAGCAGAGACATTACTTTGCCAACAAAGGTTCGTCTAGTCAAGACTTTGGTTTTTCCTGTGGTCATGTGTGGATGTGAGAGTTGGGCTGTGAAGAAGGCTGAGTGCCAAAGAATTGATGCTTTTGAACTGTGGTGTTGGAGAAGACTCTTGAGAGTCCCTCGGACTGCAAGGAGATCCAACCAGTCCATTGTGAAGGAGATCAGCCCTGGGATTTCCTTGGAAGGAATGATGCTAAAGCTGAAACTCCAGTACTTTGGCCACCTCATGTGAAGAGTTGACTCATTGGAAAAGACTCTGATGCTGGGAGGGATTGGGGGCAGGAGGAGAAGGGGACGACAGAGGATGAGATGGCTGGATGGCATCACTGACTCGATGGATGTGAGTCTGAGTGAATTCCGGGAGTTGGTGATGGACAGGGAGGCCTGGCGTGCTGCAATTCATGGGGTCGCAAAGAGTCGGACACGACTAAGCGACTGAACTGAACTGAACCTGGGTTATGGGTCTTATGACTATATGATGACTTTGCCCCTCCTATCAGTTTATTGTGGTTCCTTCCTTATATCTTTTGTTGTCGTTCAGTTGTTCAGTCCCTAAGTCATGTCCAATTCTTTGCAACCCCATGGACTGCAGCATGCGAGGCTTCCCTGTTCTTCACTATCTCCCAGAGTTTGTTCAAACTCATGTCCATTGAGTTGGTCGTGCCATCCAACCATTTCATCCTCTTTCTCCCCCTTCTTCTCTTGCCCTCAATCTTTCCCAGCATCAGGGTCTTTTCCAATGGGTCAGCTCTTCACATCAGGTGGCCAAAGTATTGGAGCTTCAGGTTCAGTATCAGTTCTTCCAATGAATACTCAGGGTTGATTTTCTTTAGGATTGACTGGTTTGATCTCCTTGCTGTCCAAGTGACTCTCAAGAGTCTTCTCCAACACCACAGTTCAAAAGCATGAATTCTTCAGCATTCCGCCTTCTTTTATGGGCCAACTCTCACATCCATACATGACTACTGGGAAAACCATAGCTTTGACTAGATGGACCTCTGTGGACAAAATGATATCTCTGCTTTTTAATATGCTGTTTAGGTTTGTCATAGCTTTTTTCCCAAAGAGCAAGCGTCTTTTAATTTCATGGCTGCCGTCACCATCTGCAGTGATTTTGGAGCCCAAGAAAAGAAAATCTGTCTCTATTTCCACTTTTCCCCCATCTATTTGCCATGAAGTGCTGTGATCAGATGCCATGATCTTCTTTTTTTGAACGTTGAGTTTTAAGTCAGCTTTTTTACTCTCCCCTTTCACCTTCAACAAGAGGCTCTTTAGTTCCTCTTTGTTTTCTGCCATTAAAGTGGTATCATCTCCCTATCTGAGGTTGTTGATATTTCTCCCAGCAATCTTGATTACAGCTTGTGAGTCATTCAGCCCAGCATTTCACATGATACTCTGCATATAAGTTAAATAAGCAGGGTGACAATACCTGCTGTATTGTCAGCGATGTACTCTTTTTCCAATTTTGAACAAGTCACTTGTTTCATGTCTAGTTCAGTTGCTTCTTGTCCTGCATACAGGTTTCTGAGGAGACAGGTAAGGTGGTCTGGTATTCCTATCTCTTTAAGAATTTTCCAGTTTATTGTGATCCACGCAGTCAAAGGCTTTAGTGAAGTCAATGAAGCAGAAGCATATATTTTTTGAAACTCCCTTCCATGATCCAACAGATGTTGGCAATTTGATCTCTGGTTCCTCTGCCTTTTCCAAACCCAGTTTTATACATCTGAAAGTTCTTGGTTCACGTACTGCTGAAGCCTAGCTTGAAGGATTTTGAGCATAATCTTGCTAGCATGTGAAATGAGTGCAACTGTATGGTAATTTGAACATTCTTTAGCATTGCCTTTCTTTGAGATTGGACTGAAAACTGACTGGCCTTTTCCAGTCCTGTGGCCACTTCAGAATTTTCCAAATTTGCTGACATATTGAGTGCAGCAATTTAACAGCATCATCTTTTAGGATTTGCAATAGCTCAGCTGGAATTCCATCTCCTCCACTTGCTTTGTTTGTAGTAATGCTACCTAAGTCCCAGTTGACTTCACACTCCAGGATGTCCGGCTCTAGGTAAGAGACAACACCATTTGGGTTTTCCAGGTCATTAAGACCTTTTTTGTACAGTTCTGTGTATTCTTGTCACCTCTTCTTACTCTCTTCTGCATCTGTTGGGTCTTTGTGGTTTCTGTTCTTTTTCATGCCCATCTTTGCATGAAAAATTTCCCTCGGTATCTTTAATTTTCTTGAAGAGATCTTTAGTCTTTCCCATTCTATTGCTTTCCTCCATTTCTTTTCACTGTTCACTTAAGAAGGATTTCTTATCTCTCCTTGCTATTCACTGGAACTCTGCATTCATGTGGGTATATCTTTCTTTGTATCTTTAGTTGTAGAAAATCTTTTTCTATTAGATTCCAGTCTTTCTCATCAACAGTTGCTTGTAAGTGGTTGTAATTTTGGTGTGCCCACAAGAGGAGGTGAGTTCTGGATATTTCTACTCCATTATCTTATTCCCAGAATCTTCTCCAGAAGAAATGTTTTTTAAAAGTTCCTCAGGCTAAAGGAAAATGATACCATAAAGAAACTAAGATCTTCACAAAGGCAAGAAGGGTGTCAGAAATGGTAAATATTTGAGTATATATAAAAGATCTTTTCCTCCTTTTATTATCTTTAAAAGATAATTGACTGTCACCCACAAAATAATAATAAATGTATCCCAATATGAAGAATGGAGAAGGCAATGGCACCCCACTCCAGTACTCTTGCCTGGAAAATCCCATGGATGGCGGAGCCTGGTAGGCTGCAGTCCATGGGGTCGCTAAGAGCCAGACACGACTGAGCAACTTCACTTTCACTTTATATGAAGAAACTTATGACCATCTATTTTTCCCTCCCCAACTCTTTTAAATATCTGTCATAGATTTTATTTCTACATTATAAATGTGGATATTCATGAACATGTGCATGCACACACATACACTTATGCATACATAACTTGCAGAATAAAGGAACAAGGTGAATACACCTTGGCAGAACTAGACTAGCCTTAAAGCATTTGTTTTTCTAGGTCAGTAATGGTTAAGTGGACTTGAGTGTTAGAGAGTCAAGGCTGAGTCTAACTCCACCAGTCATAACTATAGAACTCTGAGCAAGAAACGTAACTAGCCAAAACCTAAGTTTACTTATCTGTGAAAGGTGGGTATTGCCTCTTGAGTAGCGTGGGTCTGGATTAACTAAATTACCATATATAAATTGTTAGCATATTGCCTGCCTGGCAAGAGCAAAGACTTGACAAAGGGCAGCCATTATTATCCTAAAGTCAAACATATCTCCACCGTGCCAGATGCCAACTTGGTCAGAGAGCAGTTGATCGAAAAGATATGATGGAACAAGGGAAAGTAGGAGGTGGTAAAATACACTGAAATTTTTCATCTTCCAAAGCAGAATAAAGGAAATCATCTAAAGTTAATAAATCAGTAACAGAGAACTGAGAATGTGTAAGAGTATAATGGTGATCACTAGAAGAATTAGAAACAGAGACTGTTTACGGTGATTGCCTTTGAGAAGTGCAATTGAGGGAAGAGAGAGAAGTTTTTGTTCTTCATAATGTATCCTTTTATACTGTTAAAAATTTTAACCTGTATTAAATACTGCATAAAACTTCAAAACCTAGTTTTATAATTTAGAATGTACATATGGAGCAAGGAGAAAGGTTAAACAAATATACCAGGATTTGTGTAAAAATGGAACTTCTTGATTTCCTATTTTTGCACCACTGAAGGGGAAACTAATGCTGCTTCAGAAAACCAGTACTGGCCTCTGTTACATTGTAGTTGCCAAGAATTGTGTGTGTGTGCGTGCGTGTGTGTGTGCGTGCGTGTGTGTGTGTGTGTGTGTGCGTGGGTGTGTGGGTGTGTCCATACAACTGTTTGTAAAGTAAATAATGTTTTATGATTAAACCCTTTGCCTAATTCTTCCTCCCGTGAGGACTTGTACTATTAAAAATTAAAATGCTTAGAAGCAAAGAAAAGCAATTTTTATATTATTAACTAAAGCCAGCCTATTTTCTCTTCTATAGATAACCTCATTATCACACTCCAGCATCCACACCTCTGATTTCTTCCTAACTTACTTCTGTTGTCCAAAGCTGGGGTCTTGGCTAGGACCCTCAGGAAAGGAGTAGCTGGTGTTCATAGGCAATATGTAAAGACACCCACAAATAACACAGATCTGATTTTAGTCCCTTCCTGAATCCTCTGCTTGTCTGGGCACTCTACTATTTTCCCTCCATTCTCTTGCTCATCTGATATATTCCTCTTGGCCCATTAAATCTCATTATTGGGAAAGTTAAGATGCTGCAGAGACACCATAAGCTAGAGAGACAAGACACACAGCATCATCATAGTATAGAATGTAGTCATGGAATGCTGCCATAGTAAGAGCCTTAAGGTCCAAGCCAGGATATACAGTGAAAGAAACCTCTCTAATGAGGTTTTCTTGGAAGCTAGCAATCCTGGTAATTCAGTCTTCTGGATGAGTAATCATCTGGACCATGGACTTCAGCTTCTGATGGCACTGGGTTCTAATCATACCTCTGTCCTCCCCACCAGTGTGACTCCGGCAAGTTGTTTAACATCTCTAAGTTTCAATTTTCTCATCTGGAAAATGAGGGTAATAATACACACATCTTTTTAAAAAAGAACTTGCTCTCTGGTGTTCTACATGTTATTAACTCAAGTCATTCTCACAGCAGTTGGGTACTATTATTATCCCTTTCTATAGACGTGTAAAACGAGGCTCAGAGGGAGGCTAAGTAACTTGTCTGAAGTCACACAGCTGTTAAGTAAGGCAGACAGGAGAGTATCCAGGCAGTCTGCCTCCAGAGCCCTGCTTTCAGCTATTATGCTAACCTGTCTGATAAAGTTCACCTGAGGATTAAATGAAATGATGCATTTAATAGCACTTGGCATATTTTGAGCATTTAATAAAGAGCAATTATTATAATGAGAGCTGGGTGGAATCCAAGTCCCAAATTATAACAAACTTGGGGGTAAGGTGGATTATACTGTACTTTTATCATATGAAGCCAAGTCTAAAGTTCAGACATCCTTATTCTCAGATCATCTGCAAACAGAAAGCAAGCTCCCACAGGAGCAAATAGGTTTCCTGGGGCACCAGAAATCATTTCTACAGGAGCTGTCTGTTGCTGAGTGGGAACAGAGGAGAGTATTAAAGCAAGGGCTTGACCGAGAAGGAGCGGAGTCCAGGTGGAGCAGGAGGCATGCCAGCCCTGCCCCTGGTGCATTATGGATGGCTGCGGTGGGGGCCTTTAGGATGGGAACCATAAATAGTGGGATCTCTCAAGTAATCAAAGGTTTCCACAATTCTCTGGTAGGAGTAAATCACAGACAACGAGGGAATTTGATAGCTATTAAAACCAGGGTTCTGCAGTTGGCAGGTAACTTTGCAGTCTGAAGAGGTCTGTTTTCTGAGACTGACTGCAATACAGTTCAAGTCAGAGCAAAAGAAGACACCTGGAACTCCATCATGAGTGAAGCCTTAACAGAAGCCATCCTGAGAGCAAGAAAGGGGTCAGAATCCATGCTGGGTAAGCCTCAATGGGTGGCATTCTCCTGGCTCTCATCAAAGGAACTGGTATCTTGTTGATAAGATTTGCCTCTGCCCAGTTTCCCAAGGATTCTCCTTTTGCTGAAAACCCCTTCTAGTTGCCATCAGCCCATTTATCATCCTCACCTTTTGGAGACTACTGACAATACCAGTAGGACTTCTCTCTCAGGATTTCTTCAACAGAATGAGCTGTAGGTCTAGGAAGGATTTCAGAAGATCAAGTTCAGTCTGTTTTTAAAACTGTAGGTGGGACAACTATAGCCAAATAGGCTATGAAGAAACATTCAGAATCTTTTTCTGTTTAAAGGAACATGGCGGGGAGGGGGGGTGCATTCTTAAAAGATAATACATTTATTTATTCACACTTGGATTGCATTTGTGATAAAATAAATGTCTAAAATCTTTAAAATGAAACACAGTAAGTACTTAGAAGATGAAGGGCTACACAGCAAACAGTCTTGAAGCATGACTTTCCTCGGGGACTTCTCCGCCTGGTTTTGTTTTCTTAGTCAAACAACAAAAAACACCTGGAGACTGCTCTTTCTTTAAAAAAATAAATAAATAAAGCAAGGAGTTGCTGGAGAAAGTTCCAGCCGTGGTAAGGCCCGCAGGGCTCTGCTCTGCCCAACAATGACTGCTTGGCGACCTAGTCCTGTGACTTCTGAGCTGAGGAAATGGAGATGAAGAGAAGCCAGTGGATGCATTCAGACTCGCACAACCACACAGAACACTGTTCTAACCCTCAGGCGAGTGTGTCAAACTGGGAAGGCGCAGGAAGCTACACAAAACTCACATGGTTGGGAACGGGTTTGCATGATGCTAGCTCATGTTAGCATCCTTTTTTTTCCCTCCATCATCCCCTACCACATCTCTATGAGGAATGCAGCCTTATCTCTCTTGTTCCCCACTCTACCCCTGCTAGGAATTGTGAATGGTCAGGCATATGCTTTCAAACAGCATCAGCTGAATGAGTTACATGCCAGAATGATACTAAGATCAACATAAATATATTAGGGAATAGAATGGAAAACTGACAAATTTTGAAGTTGGGATGCCGAACTTCAAAGAAACTAAACTTCCCATTTCTGATGAGGGCTTTAAACTCTGTGTCCAGAAATTAGAGATCAAAGCTCACACTTCTTAGCTGTGAGGGACACTTAGATGGAAAAGTTTCAGAAGCCTGGAACATGCAATACCATGATGCTGCTCTTCCTCCTGTTATTTCTTTCTTTAAAAAATATTTATTTATTTATTATTTTTGGCCATGCTGGGTCTTCACTGCTGCACGCTGGCTTTCTCTAGCTGTGGCTACTCTCTAGCTGCCATGCACAGACTTACTGTGGCGGCTTCTTGTTGCAGAGCACAGGCTTAGTTGCCTGGTAGCATGTGGGATCTGCCCAGACCAGGGATGGAACCGATGTCCCCTGCACTGGCAGGAGGATAACCACTGGACCACCAGGGAATTCCTATTATTTCCTTTTTTCAATGCATTATTACCTCTGTATAACTATGAGCCAGAACTTAAGAGAGGGGATGGCCATGTTGGGGAAAATATCTTGCATCCCTCAGTTTGTATGTAGACCTAGATTTGCTTTAACTTTGGATTTACATTGCTGTTTTTTTTTTTTTAGCTGTCTATTGCACACCCTCAGAAGGGTTTTTCCTGTCATACTGTTAACTCTCTAAAATAGTTGTAAATATACGTAATATAAAATTTATCATTTTAACCATTTTTAAGTATACAGTTCAGTGGCATTAAGTGAATTCACATTGCTGTACAACAAACACCATGATCCATCACAGGACTCTTTCATCATCCCAAACTGACACTCTTTACCCATTAAATCATAACTCCCCATTCCCTCCTCCCCTCAGTTCCTGGCAACTACCATTCTATTTTATGTTTCAATAAATTTGACTATTCTAGGCCCCGAATATAAGTGGAATCATACAGTAGTTTTCCTTTTAGGTTTGACTTATTTCAATTAGCATAATGTTTTCAAGGTTCATCCATGTAGCATGGAAAGAATTCCCTTCCTTTTTTAAGCCTGAATAATATTCCATTTTATGTATAGACCACGTTTTCTTTATCCATTCATCCACTGATGTTCTGTGGGTTGTTTCCCTCTTCGGCTATTATGAATAATACTGTTATGAACATTGGTGTACAAACATCTATTCAATACCTTGCTTTCAATTTTTCTGAGTATATACAAATCAGTACCAATATACCAGGCTGGTGTGCATCAGCTAGACATACCAGGAAAAAGCTCCTGATTTACACATGTCTCACTTAAGAACATCCCTGACATGTATGGTGGAATTCAGGAGTTGATCTTCTGCAGTTCCTGGAGGTCTCTGTTTGCCACCACTGGGATCATGAGGATTGTGGACTCTAACTTGTTATTAATAATGGGACAGCTAGAACTCACCTCTCACTTTCATCTTCCTTCTTTTTCTTGACACCAGAGCTATATGTGTGCCACGGTCACTGTGGCTAGCTGGCATCGTGTCAAGAGTTCCTGTTTTCACTAGAGGATTGAATTTCTTCAGAAGCAGAGGAGTTTCAGTTGGAACACTGCATGACTCTGCAAACGGAAGCCATGGTCTTTCACATCTGTTCAACTAATCCTGTCCATTCCATCTTTTAGCTAACTCAAAATCAATCCTTCCTCCTTGCCTCCTCTGCCTTGAGGTCAAAAATTTCACCGAGACCACTGCAATGGGCTAAGTTAGTTTCTGCTACAGTCAGGATTTCTGCCCCACCCTTCATATTATACGGGAAATCCATCTTTGCCCAGCTTAATATTAGTGTCACAGAGCCTTGAAATAACAATGTTCAAAGAAGAACTTAACCACTCCAAGCCTCTGCTGAGTGGGACTGCAACAGAGCCATGTCTTCTTACTTCTAGTCTGATCTATACTTTTCTTACCAGTAGCTTCTTAAGTTTCCATGGCCCTTGTTTATTCAACAAATAAGAATGACTGTACTGATATCATACATGTATCAAGGGCAGCAACAGAAGGAAAGCAAGTTAAATGAATACACTCCAAGATCAAAATCATTCCAGTACCCTTTTGTTATCTTAGTCAACACTGGTGTGGCACGTATTTTCTTTTTTTCTCTTCTCAGTTTTTTTTTTTTTTTTAATGCACAGGCTTCTCATTGCCGTGGCTTCTCTTGCTGCAGAGCCCAGGCTGTAGGGCTTGTGGGCTTCAGGAGTTGTGGCTCCTGGGCTCTAGAGCATGGGTTCAGTAGTTGTGGTACATGGGTTTAGTTGCCCCATGGCATTGAGATTTTCCTGGACCAGGGATCGAATCCACTGCATTGGCAGGTGAACTCTTAACCATTGTATCACCAGGGAAGTCCTTTCTCTTCTCCCTTTTTGAGGATGGTGATCAAACTGAAGTAGTTAAGGTATTTCTTGCTCAACTCATCCAGTTCTTTCTTCCTTCCGCTTCTTAACCACCATCTTCACCATTTTCAGAGGAAGACTAAATGGGTTCCTGGATCCAATGCCGCAGTGGTTCACAGTTCTCTAGACACCAGCTTGGTGTCCTACAATTTAGCTCAATTCTAAGTTGGCTCCGTGGTAAAGAATCCACCTGCCAATGCAGGAGACTCAAGAGACAGGGGTTTAATCCCTGGGTTGGGAAGATCCCCCGGAGGAGGAATTGGCAACTCACTCCAGTATTTTTGCCTGGAGAATCCTATGGACAGAGGAGCCTGACAGGCTACAGTCAGTGGGGTCATAGAGTCAGACACAACTGAAGCAACAAAACAACAACACAACACTATAAACCTGTTAATTTCACAGGTAAAAGATTCTGTCCTAAAAGACTGCCCCCATGCCTTCAGATGCCAATCACAAGCCCACATGATCACCTGTGCTTCTGACCAATCTGCTATAAACTAGAGGTTCCAAAGTCCCCCTTTCTTGGACTTCCTAGTTGTAAGTCCATATTGTTACCTGTTCCTCTGACCAACTGGCTATAAATCAGAGATTTCCACAACCCCCTTCTCAGGTTTGATTAATTTGCTAGAGCAGTTCACAAAACCAAGAGAAACTTTTTACTTACTGGATCACCAGTTTATTATAAAAAGATATAACTAGGAACAACCAGGTAGAACAGATGCGCAGGGCAAGGTACAGGGAAAGGATGCTGAGTTTCCATGCCCTCTCTGGCCACATCACTCTCCCAGCATCTCCACGTATTCACCCACCCAGAAGCTCTCTGAATCCCTCCTCTTGGGCTTTTATGAAGGCTTCATTATAGGCTTAATTGATGAAAATCACTGGCCATTGATGACAACTCAATCTCCAGCCGCTAGTTCCTACCCACCTCCCTGGAGGTGGAGAGTGAAGAGTGAGGGTAGGACCAAAAGTGTCAATCCTTTAATCTCAGGGTTGGTTCCCTTGGTAACAAGCCCCCATCCTTAGGTGCTTTTTTTAAAAAAAATTAACACAAACTCAGTAGTGGAGGAAAGAAGCCTGTTCTGAATAACAAGGCATCTGTTTCACCTCTAAGGCACAGAAGCCATTTTAAGAAGTGAGGACAAGAGAACAAAAACTATAACAAAAGATGCTCTTATCGCTCTTACTGCTCAGGAAATTCCAAGGATTTTGAGAACTATGAGCCAGGAACTCAGGTTGAAGATCATATATATGTGAGAAATACATTTTGGTCATCTGAATGTGGCCAAATACATATTTCTCGTTGAGTCACAACATCTCAAGGGCTCTTCACATGTTCTGCACATTTAAATCTCAGAATGCAACTGTGACGCTGCACTTGATTTTTGCATGTTTGGAGAAGGTTCTTGGTTCTTCCTTCATAATCATGAGCTACCACTCTCATCACCCTTTCCTATAATTTCCCCACCAAAACATCTTCCACCACCACCAATAAATCAGTTGTAAGCAGTCTTGAGTTATTCTTTAGAACAAGGCAAAAGGATATGTTAGCTCAGAATTCAGATGGTCATTTGTCCCAGTGTGCCTAGGGCAGTACCAGTTTATGCCTACTGCCCTGCATAATTTTTAAATGAGCTCCCGTTTTTACTCTAAAAAAAAAAGTCCCAGTTTGGAGGATAAATTATATGTTTGCCCTACTTAAAAATACACCTTGCTTTCCCAGTAAAATGCTTTTCGGGTGACATGGTGCTTTTGCCCCCATCACTGCACTTCAGGTGCACAACAACTCTGCAAAGTAGGAAGGGAAATATTTTATCTCTGTTAATTAAATGAAGTAGCCAAGGCTGACTTCAGGCAGCACAGTAGTGAACTGTCCGAGGTCACACACTCAGTGACAGAATCAGGACTCCTGCTGATTTCAAGTTCAATATTGTTCAGCTGTGGACCACTTTGTGCAAATATCTAAGTAAAGACAAACCTCATCCAGCTTGCATTTGGACCTAGAACAGTTTAGACAGCTCCATCCTTGCCCAGAGACTCTCTTTTTCACATTTGAAGCAAGCAAAGAGATGAAAAAAGAATTATGGAAACATATAGAGGCTATTCGGAGAAGGCAATGGCACCCCACTCCAGTACTCTTGCCTGGAAAATCCCATGGATGGAGGAGCCTGGTAGGCTGCAGTCCATGGGGTCGCTAAGAGTCAGACACGACTGAGCGACTTCACTTTCACTTTCCACTTTCATGCATTGGAGAAGGAAATGGCAACCCACTCCAGTGTCCTTGCCTGGAGAATCCCAGGGACGGGGGAGCCTGGTGGGCTGCTGTCTATGGGGTCACACAGAGTCGGACACGACTGAAGCGACTTAGCAGCAGCAGCAGCATAGAGGCTATTAGTGAATCCTGGGGCCAAATGACATAAATCTCTGATTTTACCAGGTGCAGTTACATCAGGTTGTTGGAATTTTTTTTCCCCTAACCAAATAACAATAGGAAGGAAAGAAAGGAGGGAGGAGGGAGGAAAAGAAGAAGGAAGAGAAACGGAAAGACAAAGACAAGATCAACAATGAATGCCTACAGTTACAAAAAGCAACAACAAACAAATGGGTTCTGCCCGTCTTACAGATACATTTCCCCCATAGTTACGTGCTAATTTTTTTAAAAACCCCAATCCAGTAAAATTTGACATTCCTTGGGTACGCGGCAAAGCCTTATACAAAAGAGGAAAAACCCATGATCCTTCAGACAGGCACAGTGCTTGGCAAGGTCTTCAGGGTGTGCTGCTACTGCTGAATGCCGCGCCACACGGAAAAATAAATGCACTCTGCTCTAACCTCCCCAACAGCCGCCCCAAGAGAAGGTTACAGGACACGCGGGGGTCCCAGCCTCCCTTCGCAATGACAGAAAGGGGTCCAGCGTCCGTGGGAAGGATGACTCCACGTCGCTGGCCAGTCTAGGGGCACCGCAGCAGAGGAGTGGACGCCTCCGGCTCTGCCCCGGGCACCGCAGCCTAACCTGGAGGCGGCCGGCCTCGCGCAAAGGAAGCTGAAGGTGAGAGGGCAGCGGAGGACGAGCGCGGCTCGGGGAGAGGGGAGGGCCCACGCGCACATGCGCAGTAACCGGATTGCCGCGGGCCGGAAGAGCAGAACAGCAGAGCCGCGGCGGCAGGCTACAGACGCCGCTGTGGCCGCGGAGAGAGCGCGGGCCGGCGATGCGGCCCCTGGATGATACTGGGGCCGCTAAGCGGCAGGACTCCGGGCTGCCGCTGATGGACATCCGGACCCCGAGCTCCAGGCAGGAGCCGGCGGCTGCGGAGGTGGTGGAGACGCCCGGCCCCGGAGGGTGTTGGCAGTGCCCTTCCTCGCCGTGCGGCTCGCGTGCCCAGCAGGGTGAGTGCGGGGCGCGGACCCTGGCGCGGGTCTCGCCCATGGGGGAACCAAGAGGGCGCCAGTGGGTGGGAATCCCCGCAGCCGCGGGCGGGGGGCTGCGCATGGTGGACCGCGCCTCTCCTTCCCACCCTGCTGGAAGCTCTGGAACACCCTCGCGCTGTCACCTGCGGGCGGGGGTGCGGGCTGGAAAGAAGAAGCCCCCTGCGTCCCAGTCGGCGGAAAGACCGGAGAAAGTTTCTGATTGGTTTGGAACCCATTTGGGTTTCTGAAACTGTTCCTATAATTAAAGTGTTGCGGGCAGGATCGTGGAGTCCGATTGCCGTTCGGTGCGCCCTGCCGGAGGTTGGGGGTCAGCGAGAAAGGCCATCACGAAGCGGGCTGAGGTTGGGAGGAAGCCAACCAAGAAAACTGATCTCGATGTTAAACGGTGTTCCTCGAAGAGGAAGCTGAAAAGCATCGAGTCTAGAAAAAAATGTTTGTCTCAGCCTTAAGACTCTTGGGAAGGCAAAGTTGAGTGGGACCACTGGTTCTTAACCTTTTTTGAGTTACAAGGAATTTTTAGCAACTGAGACAAAATGAGACAAAAGCACAGTCTCACATAACCTGGGTAAGAGGTTCACGAGCCACCTACAAGGCCAGGGACACTGTCAATGTCTTCCTTCCACAAATGATGAAATCGAGGCCCTGGAAAGTGAGGGCTCTGGCAAGATTTTGTTCGGTTTGCTTTTTCTCCGAAGATCTGGCATGTTTGGAAAAGACACTCCACAGGTCTGGGCAGCACCAGGCATAGGATACCAGTTTGCTAGAGACCCAGCCCAGGGCCCTTTCTCCCAGCCCCAGGCACATTCCTCCTTGATCTTCACCACCCAATTGAAGCAGCTTCTTCCAAGAAAAAAGAAAGGCAAATCTCCTTTCAGGACAAAGTTACACAGCCTGCACCACCTCATCCTCTAGGTCACCTCCCTAGTGTGACCTGGAATTTCCCTGCTGTTTAGCCAACCCCACTGTTCCCATCTGTGTGCACTTTCTCAAGACTCACAAAGTTCACAGACTTTATAGAGAGACAAACCCCAGGGAAATGGTTCTTGCTCCAGTTTCATCCTAAATGCTAAAAGAAATGATCAGGCTTCTCATTATTTATGTAGGGGTTCCCTTCAGCTGAGTGGACCAGAGATGCAGCTTTGAAGAGGTCAGATTCTTGCCTTAATATCCTAGGCCTGAATGTTGTTCTGATGGACTGCTGAGTTAGTCCTTGCAAGCTCTTAAGTGATTTCCCTGTTTGTGAATCAAAGAGGAATATTTCAGGCAGCATGTGGCAAAACCTATGTAAGCAATTGCACCTAAGAATCTTGAGAGAGTCTTTTAATTTCAAAGAAAGTTGCTATTAATAAGACTTAGAAATACTTATTATAAGGTAACCAGGTAATATTCCAAAAAAGGGAGTGCCACAGAAACACTTTAAACTTCTGTACTGTGGTCACTGAACTTTGTGACAGCATCATTTTAGCTTCTTAACCCAACTGCTTATCTCAAGAAAGTTCATTTTCAAGTTGAGGCTGAAACTGTTACCCATTTTTCTTACATTCTTGGATAACCTTCACAGACAGCATATAGCTATCCTAAGACATCTGTTTATTTTCATGAGGGACAGTGTGAGTCTTAGACTGAAGCAAGGAGAAGTTGTCTTAAGTCTGTGCCTCTCATTCTCCTGGAAGAAGTGAGTTCCTTAGGGTAGCAGTGGCCCTGAAACCAGCAGAGCTTTTTACAATGCCCAAGATCCTGTTTCAGTGGGTCTCAGGTAGGGCTGGGATGGGAGCTTTAAAAGTTCCTAAGTTGATTCTAAATCCCAACTGGGTAGTGAATCACCAGTTTAAAGCAGAGGATAGAGAAATTGAGCAACTTTTCAGTTTTCTTCCGACTCAGGAAATTACACTGTTGCCACTTAAGTTGAATTATTTAGAGTTACCAGATTATTAGATACGCTTGCATGGAGTATGATCGCGGAAGCATATACGTAAGCAAATGCCTCTTTGGATTATGCTGCTCTCTTGTTCATTTCCTTTGACAGAACTGAAATTATTGTTCTGTAAGAGACTGAAGTTTGCCAGTCCTCAGCCTCACAACAAATAATCAAGTTCAGCCAGGCCTTGAAACTTAAAGTTTTAAAAGACTTAAAATATCGTAAGTTAAAATATTCCTTGAGAAAATTTTAAAAGTTTAGGTTGGAGAAGATCCTTGAAATACAGACCAAGATGTTTTCTGTCCTTGATCTTCCCACTCTGTTCTGTTCTGTCTGAGGGTATAGGTTCTCTGTAAGGATTAGGTTTCTTCTTAGAAAAACTATTTTATTTGGACCTGAATTCTGAAATTTCAGAAGCTGACCTCTAAGGCTCTAAGACATGTACTTTGTGGTGCTTAACCTTCTAAAGCTTCCTTCTCATGGACTGAGTGGATATGTACAGTTTGGTTCCTGCAGTATCTGAGCACACAGATATAGAATAGAATGGAGGATTCTGGTATTTATAACAGATAACCTATTACATGGTGACTGCTAGCTCCAGGTCATTCCCTTCAGCTGTACACCTTGAACAGGAAAAGGCGGAGGCCTCTGACCAGAATGGCGTCTTTTAGTACAAAGGTCAGACTGTAATGTACGCCCAGGAGGATTGTGCATCATCATAGTTTGGTCCCACTTTGCAAATTGTTTATCACTATGGGCAAAAGTATCTAGTTAACATGTGGATGTTGAAATGTATTAACTGATGTTTGTGTTTATCAGAAAAGGGCATTAAGACAAACAAACAAACATTGTGCAGTACTGGTTTATGGCTGAGTAGCCCACTGTAAATTCCTAGATTGGAACGATAATCTTGCTTTACTACATGTGCCTACACATCCTTCACCTCTGCTATGCTCGTAACTAACAAGGGCCGTACTGTATTTCCATCCTATTTTCTCCTTGGTTTTTTGTGCGTTAGTTTTTTAAAAAACTATTCTTCAGTGTGTGGCCTATCTTTTAAGGAGTTCTCTGCTTACTCTGTTGCTCTCCTCTGAATGGCCAAGATGAGATTGAAAGCGCATTCTACTCCTCTCTTAGACAGCTGTATAAGACAGAGGCAGTGGCTGCTCCTAATGACCTTCATTAACAGATTGAATACTTGATGCCCCGGAGGGAACAGAAGTTTCCTGGTTAAGATCAAGTCAAGAATTAGATGGCAATTCTTTTTCTTCTTTTTTAAAAACTTTAAGCACTTTGGGGTCAGAGGGATAAATAACCTAGCTCCTGCTGTCAAAAAGTTGTGTTCTAAATGGAAAATAAGTTGTAAATCATGAAAACTTAAATATCTGCTTGCATGTGTGCTAAGTCGCTTCAGTCATGACTGACTCTTCATGACCCTATGGACTGTAGACCACCAAGCTCCTCTGTCCATGGGATTCTCCAGGCAACAGTACTGGAATGGGTTGCCATGCCCGCCTCCAAGAGATCTTCCTGACCCAGGGATCGAACCCTTGTCTCTTATGTCTCCTGCATTGGCAGGCAGATTCTTTACCACTAGCACCAGCTGTTCAAAATAACTAAACAGAGAGCCTTCTCAGATTATGCTTTTGCCTGTGGTGTTAGACTATGCATCTTATATTATTTAAAAAACCCGCTAGGTTTTCTCACATTATTTCCTTCAGCAAATATTTATTCAGTGTCTTCCATGGGCCAGGCCTGAACACGCAACTGAGCTCTCAGCCCTAGAGGAGCTCACAGGCTTGTGGGGGAAGCCACATAATCAACAAGTAGCCACATCACACAGTTCGGACCTGTTTTCCAGAAAAGAACACGTTCTGTCTAAAGCTGAGTTCACCAAGGAGATGATATAAAATATCACTTGGAAGCATTTTTCTCTCGCCATCTTGATAAACATTTCTTAAAGATTTCTTTCACCATCTTGGTAAGCTTGTACTTTTTTTTGACTTACAAGTGAGGGAAGAGTCTTCAGTGAGCCAGAGAAATCCATTTTATAGCGTGAACTGCAGTTAAAAATGTAGGCTTAAATTGTTGCCCTTTGCCTGTGGTTCTCTATTCTTGGTGGGGAAAATGGTTCAGGCCCAGAGAATGGATATTATTTAGGAGGTAATATTTGTGTCCTGTTAGTCATCAATGTCATTCCATTTTTCTCAGTATCTAAGTAAAAGTGATAAAACATGGAAGCAAGGACTAATCAGAATTTAATCTTTTTCAGAAGCTGAGAAGAAAGCACCCTGTCCTGGACTTGGCTTGTTTTACACATTACTGTCTGCGTTCCTTTTCTCAGTGGGCTCCTTATTTGTTAAAAAAGTGCAAGACATCCACGCTGTAGAAATTAGTGCTTTCCGATGTGTGTTCCAAATGCTAATCATTATCCCTTGCATAATATACAGAAAGTAAGTATTTCTTACCTGTCAAGTAGAAAGTATTAATAAATGTTTGTAAATCTTTTGACCTGCTTGAATCATCTACTCTCCAGCATCTGCTTTATCACTCTCATAGATTTACCAGTCCTCATACCCTTTGGCTCAGATTAATGAAAAGTCACAAGGATCCACCCATAGAAGTTGCTCTCATAAGCACAAACCACATGCCCAATAAAGGAGGGGAAAGAGATTCAGTTATTCACCAGCCCCTATTTTGAGAACAATGCTTTCCTTGTACAATTCCCCCCATCTTGTACCACCCTCCCTCTTTCCTTTGGCATAACTAGTATTTGGAAGAGAAAAGTAAACGAGAGGAAATAGTAGTGTCTCCTGGTGTCAGAGGTTTCTTTAAGTATAACAGGCTGTTCTCCAAACAGGGCAGACAGAAAGTTACAATAATAATATTTCGATCTTCCCACTAGGGTGCCATGGGAAAGATGTAAGGAGAGCTTAAGAAAGGCTTTTTGTAAAAAAAAAAAATTTAAATAATTACTTTATTGCCAAAAAATGCTGACCATCATCTGAGGCTTCAGCAAGTCCTAATCTTTTCACTGGTGAAGGGTCTTCCTTCATGTTGATGACTGCTGACTGTGCGGGGTGGTAGTTGCTAAAGGTCAAGGTGACTGTGGCAATTTCTTAAAGTAAGACAGCAGTGAAGTTTGCCACATCAGCTGACTCTCTGAGAAAGGCCTTTTTAACTCCTTTCTTGTTCAGTGTCCTCATCTGCAAACTGGAGGGAATGATACCCTTTGTCCTCAACCCTATATGAAAACTGTATTCCCCATCCTTACTGTCTTCTCCCCGGCCAGCCTCTCTTCCCCTTCCATGTGGACCCCATCCACACACCCTCCCCAGGTTAAAATTATGGCTCACCCACGCTGTTATAACCTGTGCACACCCCTGTGTACTTAGACACCTGGGAAGAGGGACTGTTGGGTTCCTGGTGGCAGTTTGCCTCTTTGTCTCTTTGGGTAAAGATGCTTTAACTCCAAATTAAAAGTTTCAGTCACTTGCTACCGAAGTCTCCTTGTATCTATCACTCAGCACAGATTTATTTAGAATTGTTTCACTCCTATCCCAAGTTTTTGGTGAAAAAGGTGAAAATCCAGTAAGAGCAAAAATATTGTCAGAAATTCCCGTGTCGGTGTGGACAAGTCACAGTATTTTAGGAACTGATGGTGGGTACGACTTAAGGAATGTTGAAGGGTGGCAACAGACCATTGATGTGAATACCATCATGCTGTCCATTTTGGAATAAAAGTACTGGGAAGAAGGCGCTTAGAAAAATTTTCTTACATTGCTGGCACTCATCTCTTTTGACCCCTTTTACGTTTCACTATCATGGAAAAAACTCAGCTTCTCAAAGTATGGATCAAAGGTGACTACACTTTGATTTCTAACTCCAGAGACCCAGGGGTCCCTCTATCAAGCCTAGATGCTGTTCTAAAAAGGCCAGCTCTGTAACAGACCAGTGAGCCGCACCTAGGCAGGAACTTACACAGTGCCCTGCTTTGTAAATATTTAATTAAAAAGCATTTGAGCAGCAGTTACTATACTTATCCAGATGCTACAGTTTCTTTTCCAGTGTATTTTAACTCTTTTCCTAAGGAGAACAGTGAAAAGTTGTCTCATACTCAGTAGCTAAAATAAACTTTAGCATTGCTTCAGCTTTAACAGAAGAAACTCATTAAGACTGCAAATGCACACTTGCATTCCCAAGTTTTCTTATATAGGGCAGCTAAATAATGAAATTGTACCTATTATAAAAATAACACTTTTTCATGGTAAAAAGTTTGGAGAAAATAAATATAAAGAAGAAAAATTACCTATGAGTCCACCTGTTTAAGGTATAACCACAATGAACATTTCAGTATATTTTCCTTTTTGTCTTTTTTTACAAGCATATATCAATACATAGGGAAAATACTATATTTGCTGAATTATAATTATACTATTTATGTCTTATTTTTGCTTGTACTGTGAACACTTTGATGTCATTAGTTATACTTAGGAAACACTTTGTAAAAGGTATATTATAATAGTGTAGACATAATTAATATACCATTTCCTTGTTTTTGAAAGTAAAGACTTTTAAGATAATGTTTAAGAATGTAATTTGAAAACAAATGTCAAGTCCATTTAATATTCATTCGTTCCTTTGAATTTACAGAACTGGGTTTATAGGCCCCAAAGGTCAACGAATCTACCTGCTCCTCAGAGGAGTCCTTGGTTCTAACGCCATGATCCTTTTGTACTATGCCTACCAGCTGACGTCTCTCGCAGATGCCACAGTTATCTCCTTTAGCTGCCCGGTGTTCACCTCTATAATTGCTTGCATATTTCTCAAGGAAAAATACAGCCCCTGGGACGCCCTCTTCACTGCCTTCACCATCACTGGAGTGATACTGATCGTGAGGCCACCATTTTTGTTCGGTTCTGAAGTCGTGGAGGCGGATAAAGACTATTCAGTTCACGTGAAGGGCGCTTTGGTGGCCCTTGCGCATGCTGTGTTAGCTGCCATGACTCTGGTTATCCTCAGAAAAATAGGGACATCTGTGGACTACATATTGAGCATTTGGTATTATGTAATCTTTGGCCTCATCGAGTGTGTCATTGTCCTTTCTATTTTAGGAGAATGGCGTCTTCCGCACTGTGGGTTGGACAGGCTATTTCTCATACTAATTGGGATGTTTGGTTTGGGAGGTCAGATGTTTCTGGCAAAAGCCCTTCAGATAGAAAAGGCAGGGCCAGTAGCATTAATGAGGACCATGGACGTGGTCTTTGCTTTTATCTTTCAGATTATTTTCTTTAATGACATGCCATCATGGTGGACAGTGGGTGGCTCCCTATGCGTCATAGCCAGTAACACTGGAGCAGCCATTCGTAAATGGTGCCAGAGTACCAAATAAAGCATCACTGCCGAAATGTGTATTTTTTAAAAGTACACCGTCACCCAGTTTAGACACATAGTGGACACACACACACACCTGGAAAATCTGCATTTACTTCATTGATTATATTTAGTACATTTTATAAAGTATCATCTTTAATTAGTTGAGAATAAGCCAGTCAGTTGGGTGTAGCAGTGATTTCTTTGGTCAATTATTTTTGGTTTTGGCTTTTTGTTGTTGTTGGGGTGGCATTGGTAGGCATTGGTAAGAGGATACATCATTCGTTGAAGAAAAACTGCACAATTTTTGACTCTAAGTATAAATTATGTAATTTTTAGAAGTGTATTTTTGGTATTGATGGGATATAGATGGGAGGAAACTTTTAGATTCTCTTTCAGCAGTGTAGAGGCTGAAAAACTTACTGATAATAATGCTGCTATATAGTTAGTCTTATGCTGAGAATTCATTTGAAATGTAATCCCATTTAGGAGGCCAAAGCTGAAACTTGGAGTAGGTGCCTACTTAATGGTATTAATAAAACAAATGAATTAGCCTTATTTTCAAGGCTTTTATAAACAATTGTCATTCTTTTAACCCGTATTTGTGCCTTTTCACTTTAATGCTAAAACTTTTATGCATAAACTTAAAAAAAAAATCTTCCCATCACCAAATCTGGCTAATAGTTTTCTGTTTTAGTGGCATTAGCAACTGTAGCTACATTCTGTAATTATAATTGTCCGGTGTTTTTTTTTTGAAACACCCCTAAATTTTTCTTAACCTTAAAAGATTTTAGGTGTTTAAAAATCGTAAGAAAGAAATCTTGGCATGACCAGTATGCACATTTCCATTCTGAAGTGTTTTCCCTATAATAGAAATGTGATTTTCTATAAATTTTCTTTGAATTTATGGTGTGATGCCAAATAAAATTTTCTCAGGGTTTTATTCACTTTAACTATAGGAAACCAATGAGATTTTACCTTTTCACATTACAAAAACCATAGTTCCTTATGGTTCACCCTATTAAGATACCTCTCTTACTTTCTAAACCAAATACTTAAGGGACTTTGGAGTATATTTTTTAAATTACTTTTTAAAATATAGTAATCCTAGTAAACTTATTTTTATAGTCTTTTTCCCTTATGGGATTTTATATAATAATGCTTCATGTTATATATTAAATGTAAAGACCTGTGAATCCACAATTAATTGAGTTTTGTAATTTCTTGAAAAAAAAATCACTGTTAAATTCTAGTATATCAGTATGATCTTAAGTGTCAGTGCTGAACCATGATACTATCCTCATGAGTTCAAACAACACATTTTATGTCTGGAATTTCATCAGGCCAGTATTCTGTAGTTAAAGAGAGAATGTAATATTTAGGAGAACTTGAGAGGTTAATCAGGAAATAGAGAGTACATACTAATCGTTCTTTGTCACAGTGAACCCTTTATTGGTGGGGCTTCAGCTCTTACTGTATCAGACCTAGCATCTGTTATTTTAAGCCTACAGATTTGAACGCTTATAGGCTCTTTCCCATTGTTTCATCATAAATCTGCCAAAGTAAGAAAGAACTTGGCTTCCAAGGTTTATGCCATGGTGAGAAACGATCTTTTCCAGTAGTTCCCGGAGGAAATTTTTGGCTTGCTGATCTTCCCAAATGCTTCCCACCAGACAAATCCTAAATGAAGTCTATTTAGGAGAGTCACACTATTATTATAACTTTAGCCTATTCTGCAGTATTCAAGTTTAAAGTTGCAGAACCATCATTTTGCAAGTATGTTAGATAATTATAGACTTGGAGCTTTTTAAGGCTCAAAGGTTAGAAATCCTCTTGTAGGAGACATACTCCATGGTTAGGGATGCTAGGGAGGGGACCTGCCCAAGATGGGTTTCCATGGTCTTATTTATCCCTCCTATATTTCTCCGGTAAAGTATGGAAAATAAACCACTGCTTGAGATATCTAAGGTTAATAAACTCTCAGGGATGCCTCTCCTGGTTCTCTACCTTGCACAATAAAAGAACCTATGAGACCTTGAAAGTTACATCCCTCTGGGCCTGTACATTTCAACAAAGTGGTTTAAGTGCTTGAATGTCACAATATATGACCAAAGTTGGAGAAAATGTTTCTTCTCCTGACTTTTACAGGGTGTGATTCTTAAACACTTTTATAATGTCCGAGTTATATACAAGGATATGTATTGTAACAATTGTGGGTGTGTATATTTTGCAAAGACATCAGTTCCTATATCTTGAAAAGGAAACTATTTTCATAAACTGCTTCTATTTTATAATTACTAATAAAATTAATATGAAAGAAAACTATATTTTGGTTTTAATGATTGTAGCATATGCTTAGTTAATATAACTTGTTTCTTTTTTTAATCCATGTGCATCAAAATGTATTTATTAAAGAGACTGACCTCTAGCCAGTTGTGATTTAGACTCAAGTTTCAAACTATTTATCTCTTTGATACTGTCACATCAAATCTAATGTCTCAAAAATAATCTTATGTTCCAGTGAGGCCTTCATTGTTCTAGTTCCTCAGATCTTGAAGCAGTTTCTGTTCCAACAGTAAGTCTTAGAGTGCTTTGTCTTCTTACTGTCTCATGAATTCTTCATCCTTTGCACTGCTGCTGTCTTAGTCCAAGACTTATCACCTCACACCTGAATTACCACAACAGTATCTTGGGTCTCTGCTTCTAGACTCTTTATTCCACTCAGATCCTTGTTCCACTGCCAGATTAATCTGCCTAAGGCCCTGCTTTCACTGTTACTCTGGTTTGCATGAAGGCATAACAATGCTTTTTTATACACCACATCACATTCAAATTATTCATCTGATCCCATTCCTACTTCTCCGGCTTGATTTCCCATGTCCCAAGACAAATTCCACACTCTTGTCAGTCTCCCCACCAACTCCCACATTTGCCAAGAGATTCCTTCCTCTGTTTTGCGTGCTTGCTTTGCCTTCTAAAGCCTCTTAGCATCCAATGGCTCACCTGAGCCATTGTTTCTTCCACTATCTTCAGCTTCTCCCACTCATACTTCTCCATCTTGGAAGAGTGGATAAACTACTGGATTAGCCATCTGAAGATCTGGGGGTGGTGTCATCCCTTTCCATCTAGGCCCTTCCACTTAGTGTCCTTGAGCCTGTTTTCCTCATTTGCTTCAATTATTAAGTGCAAAAATATTACCTGCTCCAACCCATGTTACAAATAAGCATCATAGAAGACTTGTAGGCCACAAAGGAAGACAAAAACACTAAAGTACTGAACTGTGGTTACTATAGCAGAGTTGAGTATTCACTTCCTATTCAAAATGATGCCTAGCCCAGGGTCCTTCCCCTCTGAGCAGCCTCACCAGGAATGGTATGAACAGTCTTCTTGATCACAAACCTTATTTGGCCCTCTCCTGCTGGCACAGAATTCTACTGTTGGAGAGCTCTAATTTCCTGGTGACATGCCCAGGAAGGGCTGCCAAGGGTCACCGGCCTTTTAATCTTACTCATAGGTGTTGCCACCTTTCCAGTTCTGACTTTAGCTCTGTGAATATTGCACTTGGCTTTGACTGGGGCTGGGGAGGGTGCTGTTAAGCCTGATTCTCTGTGTGTTTCACATGCAGTATTTCTCAAACTCAGCATGGCTCTTCTAGCCTCTTATCTTTTCAGCCAGTAGGCATAATTAATCTACTGAGGGTAATTTAGTGGGAAGAGAGCCAGATCTCTTTGACAACATGCTGGCCTCCAGTGTAGGTGTATGGCACCATGGTCAGTACTGGACATGGGGATTTGGTAATTACAGTGTAGGCTGGGCAGCCTGAGCACTACTCTAAGCACACTGTTACATGATCCCTTTGGTCCCTTATATCAAATCTAATACAGCTACCGTATTCACTTAGAGTTCTGCAAGATGCCCCATCAGGGACCCTCTGTGATCCATAAAGACCCATTCAAGTTTTAGCCTATTTGAACACCAGGCTTGGAAAATCAGTTCACAAACAGCCCATGAACCTTGGCACTGCCCATCATTTCCTGGAAATTGGAGGATTTATAGCAGGAGGGTAAGGAGTAGACATATTTGGTGTCAAGGTAAGGCAGAAAATGTTATACCATAGAAGTCCAGTCTACAAGAAAAGGTTCCAATGGGTTCCACTAGGTACTATGCTAGCTGTCATCTACTGAGCCAGATTTGCAACAATATGAAACATGCTGTTTTTATCACTAAAAATATAGTTACTTTTCATAGGAATGTTGTTGTTGTTTAATCACTAAGTCATGTCCAACTGTTTTGCAACCCCATGGACTGTAGTCCTCCAGGCTCTGCTGTCCATGGAATTTTCCAGGCACAAATACTGGAGTGGGTTGCCATTTCTTTCTCCAGGGGATCTTCCCAACCCAAGGACTTAACCTGTATCTCCTGCATTGGCAGATGGATTCTTTACCACTGAACCATCAGGGAAGCCAGAATGTTGTTTATATTAATTTGGAATTAAATAATAAATAATATATTATAAATATATAATTTATAATATACACATATTTATAATATAATTTATATATTATAAATTAAATAATGGAATTATTTTAAATAAATTTAAACTTTTTAACTTTGCTTTTAAATATTGTTATATACATATCTCTCTCTCTCTCTCTCTCCCCCACATAAACCAGAAGTTCTTTGGAGTCCTCATAAATGTTTAAGAGAGTAAAGGGGTGTGGCACCAAAAATTTTTTGGCCCATGGTCATTGGTAGTGGTGGTGGTGGCTTAGTTGCTAAGTCCTGGTCAATTCATTGGACCCCATGGACTGTAGCCCACCAGGCTTCTCTGTCCAGGGGATTTACCAAGCAAGCATACTGGAGTGAGTTGCCATTTCCTTCTCCAGGGAATTTTCCTGACCCAGGGATCTAACCCAGTATTGCTTGTAGATTCTTTACTGACTGAGCCACCAGGGAAGCCCATTACCAAATTGTCTCTGTTACTTTCTGTATATGTACTTTGGTTTCTTTGTATGTGCACTTTAGAAAAATCAGAAGATTTTGATACTCTGCAGCATAGTACTTGCATCCATACAACTTCTACAAAGGGCAGTTTGACAGCATCAATTAATTTATGGACACATGTTATTTTTTCACCCAGAAATTCCATTTTGGGAATTTGAATTACATACATTTATAATTATAGGAATTGAAGATATACTTTCTGTAAAATGATATATGCAAGATTATTTATTACAACATTACTTAAAAGCAAAAAACAGAACTAGCCTGAATGTTCCTCAGTAGGGTACTAGTTAAATAAGCAATGGTACATACACAAAATAAAATGCCATTGAAAGTAAATTAAGGGAGAGCAAGGGAGCTTTACATGCATAGATGTGAGATGTGGGATAATCTTCAAGATTAAGTGAAAAAGCAAGATTCAGATA
Organism: Bos grunniens; assembly: GCF_055505025.1. Taxonomy (NCBI): domain Eukaryota; kingdom Metazoa; phylum Chordata; class Mammalia; order Artiodactyla; family Bovidae; genus Bos; species Bos grunniens. The sequence continues at coordinate 15,549,386 of NC_141190.1, forward strand.
GTAGTAGAGTATAAGATCAATTGTATAAAAAGAGGGTAAACAATATTTTAGGAAGAGATACATGAATTTGGTAACACTGGTTGCCTTTAGGGAGAAGAAACTGGTAGCTGAAGATCAGGGTGGAAATGAGATTTTTCATTGCATCCCCTTTTATACCTTTTGAATTTTGAGCTATGTGAATATATAATGTAGTCCACCAATAAAATAGAAAATAAAGCTGATAGAACAAAATCAAAAAGATGACATGACATAAAGAATAGAAAGGAGGGAATGATAGAATAGAGATATGCATGCATGCATGCATGCATACATATGTAGAGAAACGTTTACTGTTTTAATCTGATTTATCACCTGGCTATGATTACTGACTTCCTTTTGCTTTCTCCTCTTTTCCTTATCTAGCTTGCAAGCCAGACTTTAATTTCCATATGTTCCACAACTGAAGAAAATACAAAAGGAAAATCTGAATTTCCCTTAGATTCAAAAAAACATTGCCCAGCCCAGAGCCAAATATCTGACTTTCCACAGCACCAAAATTATTTTTACATGGAAAGGAAACTAGTATTTATTAAACATGTCCCATCCAGGCCAAGAGCTTCTTGATCTTTGCCTCATTCAATCCTTGCCAACTCTGGGAGATGGGTTGGTTGGGAAATTAAAGTTCAAAGAGGTTGAAGGGGATCACCTACTAGTAAACTCCAGCACTCTCACTAGTAAATAATGGGACTGAGTCACTGCCCTAGGTCAGCCTGATCCGAAAGACCTTGACCTTTCCAGTCCCCATATTACCTAACTAGCTGGAAAAGAATCAGGACAGAAACGCTGTAGTGCTTGCCACCACAGTGAAAGGACTACTTCTTGACTTTGGGATTTGGAGGTATGTATACCCTTCTCCTACCTCCTCTTCTCTCACACAGCAAGAGGCGGATGTGAAATATAGAAGGTGGTGACAACACTGCATATATTTTAGTTTTATTTCTTTCAATCCATTAATCAATAGTTATTGAGCAGTAGCCATATACAATCACGAAACAAGGAAGCATCAAATATTGCTAAGCCGTCAAAATGGTCAAGATGACATGCAAACATGACATATATACGTACCATGTAATCAGAGCACCTGGGCTACAGCAAGATACTGCCCAAGGACCTGAAAATGAGGTAGTCTCCTGAGGTCTCAAAGCAGGGAAGAACAGAGCTGTATACAGAGCTGAACCTCGGGCCAGCCACATTTAGCCATAACTTCCCTAGAGATACTCAGAACATTTTTTAGGTTGTAACACACCAGTCAGAAGGGCTGGCCAGCCTCAGAAGCAGGAAAGGAAGGTGGCTGTGGCAGGCATGTTCACATAGTAGAGATGGGACACACTGAGATGGTGCATCCCAGTTTTTCTCCCTAAAGTACCCCAATAGCTGACAAGAGTATGGAGGCATAGCTATAATCACAGCAACAATAACCAGTACCCTTTATTTTGTTTTTCATGTGTAACCTTCTGTCATGCTTTTTTTTTTTTTTTTAATTTTTTATTTGGCTATATTGGGGCTTAGCTGCAGCATGTGGGGTCTTTAGTTGTTGCATGGGATGCTGAGTTGCACCATATGGGATCTAGTTCCCTCATCAGGGATCAAACCTGGGCCCCCTGCCCTGGGAGCACAGAATTTTAGCCACTGGACCACCAGGGAAGTCCCCTAATTGGCTTATTGAGTCTTGCAACTCTGTGAGGAAGGCTATTTATTGTCATCACTTAATTGTTGAGGAAACAGAAGCTAGGAAAAGTTAAATGACTTGCCCAAGGGCATGTAGCTAATAAGTGGCAGAGCCTGGGTCTTAAAACCCTCCTCTGTCAAACCCCAACTCTCTGTTCTTGACTCTGCTACTCTACTGCTCACCCTAAGACTGAAGCTGCCCATCTCAAGCTCAAAAGTTCTTTGAGGCTTCATGCTTTTTAAAAAATATATGCGATTTTTGGCATCTTAATAATATACCTGAGTGTTTTGGTATAAGAATATTATTTTAAATTACCAATTTGGTCATTTAACTTTTTATTGCCCAAATTTCTAGTTATGAAGATGGGGCCTCTATTATGGTATTGCTGTCCTTCTAAGAAGAGGAAGAGACCAGAGCCCTCTCTCTCTACTGTGTAGGGATACAGCAAGAAGGCAGCTACCTGCAGGCCAGGAAGAAGGTCCTCTGTTAAGAACCAAATATACCAACACTTTTATCTTGGATTTCCTAGCCTCCAGAACTGTGAGAAGCCACCTTCATCTATGGTATTTTGTTATAGCAGTCTGAGCTGATGAAGATAATGTGTAATTTTAAATTTTCTGGTGGCCTTATTAAACAATGTAAAAAATAGGAAAAATTAATTTTAATAGTACATTTTATTTAACCCTGATGTATCCAAAATATTACCATTTCAACATGTGATCATTATAAAAAATTATTCATGAGGTATTGTATTAATACGTTTTGTGTGTGTGTGTTTATTTTTAATATAAATTTATTTATTTTAATTGCAGGCTAATTACTTTACAATATTGTATTGGTTTTGCCATACATCAACATGAATCCACCATGGGTGTACACGTGTTCCCCATCCTGAACCCCCCTTCCACCTCCCTCCCCATACCATCCCTCTGGGTCATCCCAGTGCACCAGCCCTGAGCAGCCTGTATCATGCATTGAACCTGGATTGGTGATTCGTTTCACATATGATATTATACATGTTTCAATGCCATTCTCCAAAATCACCCCACCCTCCCCGTCTCCCACAGAGTCCAAAAGACTGTTCTATACATCTGTGTCTCTTTTGCTGTCTCGCATACAGGGTTATCATTACCATCTTTCTAAATTCCATGTATATGCATTAGTATACTGTATTGGTGTTTTTCTTTCTGGCTTACTTCACTCTGTATAATAGGCTCCAGTTTCATCCACCTCATTAGAACTAATTCAAATGTATTCTTTTTAATGGCTGAGTAATACTCCATTGTGCATATATACCACAGCTTTCTTATCCGTTCGTCTGCTGATGGACATCTAGGTTGCTTCCATGTCCTGGCTATTATAAACAGTGCTGCAATGAACATTGGGGTACACGTGTCTCTTTCAATTCTGGTTTCCTCAGTGTGTATGCCTAGCAGTGGGATTGCTGGGTCGTATGGCAGTTCTATTTCCAGTTTTTTAAGGAATCTCTACACTGTTCTCCATGGTGGCTGAACTAGTTTGCATTCCCACCAACAGTGTAAGAGAGTTCCCTTTTCTCCACACCCTCGCCAGCATTTATTGCTTGTAGACTTTTGGATAGCAGCCATTGTGACCGGTGTGAAATGGTACCTCATAGTGGTTTTGATTTGCATTTCTCTGATAATGAGTGATGTTGAGAATCTTTTCATGTGTTTGTTAGCCATCTGTATGTCTTCTTTGGAGAAATGTCTGTTTAGTTCTTTGGCCCATTTTTTGATTGGGTTGTTTATTTTTCTGGAATTGAGCTGCAGGAGTTGCTTGTATATTTTTGAGATTAGTTGTTTGTCAGTTGCTTCATTTGCTATTATTTTCTCCCATTCTGAAGGCTGTCTTTTCACCTTGCTAATAGTTTCCTTCATTGTGCAGAAGCTTTTACTTTTAATTAGGCCCCATTTGTTTATTTCCAATATTCTGGGAGGTGGGTCATAGAGGATCCTGCTGTGATTTATGTCGGAGAGTGTTTTGCCTATGTTCTCCTCTAGGGGTTTTATAGTTTCTGGTCTTACATTTATATCTTTAATCCATTTTGAGTTTATTTTTGTGTATGGTGTTAGAAAATGTTCTAGTTTCACTCTTTTACAAGTGGTTGACCAGTTTTCCCAGCACCACTTGTTAAAGAGATTGTCTTTTCTCCATTGTATATTCTTGCCTCCTTTGTCAAAGATAAGGTGTCCGTAGGTGCATGGATTTATCTCTGGGCTTTCTATTTTGTTCCATTGATCTATATTTCTATCTTTGTGCCAGTACCATACTGTCTTAATGACTGTGGCTTTGTAGTAGAGCCTGAAGTCAGGCAGATTGATTCCTCCAGTTCCATTCTTCTTTCTCAAGATTGCTTTGGCTATTCGAGGTTTTTTGTATTTCTGTAAAAATTATGAAATTATTTGTTCTAGCTCTGTGAAAAATACCGTTGGTAGCTTGATAGGGATTGCATTGAATCTATAGATTGCTTTGGGTAGTATACTCATTTTCACTATATTGATTCTTCTGATCTATGAACATGGTATATTTCTCCACCTATTAGTGTCCTCTTTGATTTCTTTCACCAGTGTTTTATAGTTTTCTATATATAGGTCTTTTGTTTCTTTAGGTAGATATATTGCTAAGTATTTTATTCTTTTCATTGCAATGGTGAATGGAATTGTTTCCTTAATTTCTCTTTCTATTTTCTCATTATTAGTGTATAGGAATGCAAGGGATTTCTGTATGTTGATTTTATATCCTGCCACTTTACCAGATTCATTGATTAGCTCTAGTAATTTTCTGGTGGAGTCCTTAGGGTTTTCTATGTAAGGGATCATGTCATCTGCAAACAGTGAGAGTTTTACTTCTTCTTTTCCAATTTGGATTCCTTTTATTTCTTTTTCTGCTCTGATTGCTGTGGCCAAAACTTCCAAAACTATGTTGAATAGTAGTGGTGAAAGTGGGCACCCATGTCTTGTTCCTGACTTTAGGGGAAATGCTTTCAATTTTTCACCATTGAGGATAATGTTTGCTGTGGATTTGTCACATATAGCTTTTATTATGTTGAGGTATGTTCCTTCTATTCCTGCTTTCTGGAGAGTTTTTATCATAAATGGATGTTGAATTTTGTCAAAGGCTTTCTCTGCATCTATTGAGATAATCATATGGCTTTTATTTTTCAATTTGTTAATGTGGTGTATTAAATTGGTTGATTTGCAGATATTGAAGAATTCTTGCATCCCTGGGATAAAGCCCACTTGGTCATGATGTATGATCTTTTTAATGTGTTGTTGGATTCTGATTGCTAGAATTTTGTTAAGGATTTTTGCATCTATGTTCATCAGTGATATTGGCCTGTAGTTTTCTTTTTTTAGTGGCATCTTTGTCAGGTTTTGGTATTAGGGTGATGGTGGCCTCATAGAATGAGTTTGGAATTTTACCTTCCTCTGCAATTTTCTGGAAGAGTTTGAGTAGGAAGGTGTTAGCTCTTCTCTAAACTTTTGGTAGAATTCAGCTGTGAAGCCGTCTGGACCTGGGCTTTTGTTTGCTGGAAGATTTCTGATTACAGTTTCAATTTCTGTGCTTGTGATGGGTCTGTTAAGATTTTCTATTTCTTCCTGGTTCAGTTTTGGAAAGTTGTACTTTTCTAAGAATTTGTCCATTTCTTCCAAGTTGTCCATTTTATTGGCATATAATTGCTGATAGTAGTCTCTTATGATCCTTTGTATTTCTGTGTTGTCTGTTGTGATCTCTCCATTTTCATTTCTAATTTTATTGATTTGATTTTTCTCCTTTTGTTTCTTGATGAGTCTGGCTAATGGTCTGTCAATTTTATTTATCCTCTCAAAGAACCAGCTTTTGGCTTTGTTGAATTTTGCTATGGTCTCTTTTGTTTCTTTTGCATTTATTTCTGCCCTAAATTTTAAGATTTCTTTCCTTCTACTAACCTGGGGTTCTTCATTTCTTCTTTTTATAGTTGCCTTAGGTATAGAGTTAAGTTATTTATTTGACTTTTTTCTTGTTTCTTGAGGTATGCCTGTATTGCTATGAACCTTCCCCTTGGCACTGCTTTTACAATGTCCCACAGGTTTTGGGTTGTTGTGTTTTCATTTTCATTCATTTCTATGCATATTTTTATTTCTTTTTTGATTTCTTCTGTGATTTATTGGTTATTCAGCAGCATGTTGTTCAGCCTCCATATGTTGGAATTTTTAATAGTTTTTCTCCTGTAATTGAGATCTAATCTTAGTGCATTGTGGTCAGAAAAGATGCTTGGAATGATTTCAATTTTTTAAAATTTACCAAGGCTAGATTTGCGGCCCAGGATGTGATCTATCCTGGAGAAGGTTCCGTGTGCGCTTGAGAAAAAGGTGAAATTCATTGTTTTGGGGTGAAATGTCTTATAGATATCAACTAGGTCTAACTGGGCAATGGCACCCCAGCCCAGTACTCTTGCCTGGAAAATCCTATGGATGGAGGAGCCTGGTGGGCTGCAGTCCATGGGGTCGCAAAGAGTCGGACACGAGTGAGCGACTTCACTTTCACTTTTCACTTTCCTGCATTGGAGAAGGAAATGGCAACCCACTCCAGTGTTCTTGCCTGGAGAATCCCAGGGATGGCGGAGCCAGGTGGGCTGCCGTCTATGAGGTCGCAGAGGGTCGGACACGACTGAAGTGACTTAGCAGCAGCAGCAGGTCTATTGTATCATTTAAAGTTTGTGTTTCCTTGTTAATTTTCTGTTTAGTTGATCTATCCATAGGTGTGAGTGGGGTATTAAAGTCTCCCACTATTGTTGTGTTATTGTCAATTTCCCCTTTCATACTTGTTAGCATTTGTCTTACATATTGTGGTGCTCCTATGTTGGGTGCATATATAATTGTTATATCTTCTTCTTGGATTGATCCTTTGATCATTATGTAGTGTCCTTCTTTGTCTCTTTTCACAGCCTTTGTTTTAAAGTCTATTTTATCTGATATGAGTATTGCTACTCCTGCTTTCTTTTGGTCTCTATCTGCATGGAATATCTTATCTAGCCCTTCACTTTCAGTCTATATGTGTTCTTTGTTTTGAGGTGGGTCTCTTGTAGACAACATATATAGGGGTCTTATTTTTGTATCCATTCAGCCAGTCTTTGTCTTTTGGTTGGGGTGGTCAACAAATTTACGTTTAAGGTAATTATTGATAAGTATGATCCTGTTGCCATTTACTTTATTGTTTTGGGTTTGAGTTTATACACCCTTTTTGTGTTTCCTGTCAGAGAAGATCCTTTAGCATTTATTGGAGAGCTGGTTTGGTGGTGCTGGATTCTCTCAGCTTTTGCTTGTCTGTAAAGCTTTTGATTTGTCCTTCATATTTGAATGAGACCCTTGCTGGGTACAGTAATCTGGGCTGTAGTTTATTTTCTTTCATCACTTTAAGTATGTCCTGCCATACCCTCCTGGCCTGAAGAGTTTCTACTGAAAGATCAGCTGTTATCCTTATGGGAAGCTCCTTGTGTGTTATTTGTTGTTTTCCCCTTGCTGCTTTTAATATTTGTTCTTTGTGTTTTATCTTTGTTAATTTGGTTAATATGTGTCTTGGGGTGTTTTGCCTTGGGTTTATCCTGTTTGGGACTCTCTGGGTTTCTTGGACTTGGGTGATAATTTCCTTCCCCATTTTAGGGAAGTTTTCAACTATTATCTCCTCAAGTATTTTCTCATGGTCTTTCTTTTTGTTTTCTTCTTCTGGGACTCCTATGATTTGGATGTTGGGGTGTTTAACATTGTCCCAGAGGTCTCTGAGATTGTCCTCATTTCTTTTAATTCGTTTTTCTTTTTTCCTCTCTGATTCACTTATTTCTACCATTCTATCTTCTACCTCACTCATCCTATCTTCTGCTTCCATTATTCTACTATTTGTTCCCTCCAGAGTGTTTTTTATACCATTTATTGCATTATTCATTATATATTGACTCTTTTTTATTTCTTCTAGGTCCTTGTTAAACCTTTCTTGCATCTTCTCAATCCTTGTCTCCAGGCTATTTATCTGTGATTCCATTTGGTTTTCAAGATTTTGGATCATTTTTCACTATCATTATTCAGAATTCTTTATCAGGTAGAGTCCCTATCTCTTCCTCTTTTGTTTGGTTTGGTGGGCATTTATCCTGTTCCTTTACCTTCTGGGTATTCCTCTGTCTCTTCATCTTCTTTATATTGCTGTGGCCTTTCTGTATTCTGGCAATTTGTGGAGTTCTCTTTATTGTGGAGTTTCCTCGCTGTGAGTGGGGTTGTACGGGTGGCTTGTCAAGGTTTCCTGGTTAGGGAAGCTTGTGTCGGTGTTCTGGTGGGTGGGGCTGGATGTATTCTCTCTGGAGTGCAATGAAGTGTCCAGTAATGAGTTATGAGATGTCAATGGGTTTGGAATGACTTTGGGCAGCCTGTATATTGAAGCTCAGGGCTGTGTTCCTGTGTTGCTGGAGAATTTGCATGGTATGTCTTGCTCTGGAACTTGTTGGCTCTTGGGTCGTTCTTGGTTTCAGTGTAGGTATGGAGGCGTTTGGTAAGCTCCTGTCAATTAATGTTCCCTGGAGTCAGGAGTTCTCTGGTGTTCTCAGGATTTGGACTTAAGCCTCCTGCTTCTGGTTTTCAGTCTTATTTTTACAGTAGCCTCAAGACCTCTCTATCTATACAGCACTGATGATAAAACATCTAGGTTAAAGATGAAAAGTTTCTCCACAGTGAGGGACACCCAGAGAGGTTCACAGAGTTACATAGAGAAGAGGGAGGAGGGAGATAGAGGTGACCAGGATGAGATGAGGTGGAATCAAAAGAGGAAAGAGCAAGCTAGTCAGTAATCACTTCCTTATGTGCGCTCCACAATCTGGATCGCTCAGAGATATTCATGGAGTTATACGGAGAAGAGAAGAGGGAGGAAGGAGACAGAGGTGGCCAGGAGGATAAAAGGGGGAATCAAAAGGAGAGAGACAGATCCAGCCAGTAATCAGTTTCCTAAGTGCTCTTCACCGTCCAGAACACACAAAGAGATTCACAGAGCTGGGTAGAGAAGAGAAGGGGGAGGGAGGAGATAGAGGCGACCTGGTGGAGAAAAAGGAGAGTCCAAAGAGGGAGAGAGCAGTCAAGCCAGTAGTCTCGCTCCCAAGGAAGAATGGGTACTGAAGTTTGGGTTCTTAAAGGTACAAAAATGATAATACCAAAAAGCAAAGATTAAAAATCTAGAGTAGAGGTTGGATTTTCAAAGTTAGCAACGAAGCCTGCTTGCAGTTTGGTAGATAATGCCTCTCTGGGGCTGCAATTGCCCCCTTCCAGCTCTGGCTGCCCTCGACTGCCTGTCTCCGGAGGGGGATGGGCCAGCCTGGAGCTGGCTAGCTCTGCTCTGTCCTTTGTTCTGTGAGCAGGCCTGATGGTGTCTTAGGTTAGGGCTTTTCGCGTAGCTCTAGTCAGTCCTTTGTTCTGTGAGCGGGCCTGGAGGTGTCTTAGGTTAGGGCTTTTAGCGTGGTAGCTATCCCACAGTCTGGGTTGCTATCCCAAACCAGTTAGTTCCTTCAGATTGCCCTTGGGGCTTTCAGACCCCGTCCTTACTCTAAGCAATGCAGCCTGCACCTCCCTGCCCAGCCCGTGCTTGCTAGTGGTGGATGCAGCTGTCTGCATTGCTTCTCTGCTGGGAGTTACCATTGGGCACGTAATCTGTGGGTTTTAATTATTTATTTATTTTCCCTCCTGGTTATGTTGCCCTCTGTGGTTCCAAGGCTCACCACAAACTCGGCAGTGAGAGTGTTTCTTGGTGTTTGGAAACTTCTCTCTTTTTTAAGACTCTCTTCCCAGGATGGAGCTCCCTCCCTACCTCTTTTGTCTCTCTTTTTATCTTTTATATTTTTTCCTACCTCCTTTCGAAGACAATGGGCTGCTTTTCTGGGTGCCTGATGTCCTCTGCTGGCATTCAGAAGTTGTTTTGTGGAATTTTCTCAGCATTCAAATGTTCTTTGATGAATTTGTGGGGGAGAAAGTGGTCTCCCCATCCTATTCCTCCACCATCTTAGGACCGCTGCCCATATTAATATGTTTTAGTTGTCATCCATAGCCTTCAAAGTCTGGTGTATATTTTACGTGTATAGCACATCTCATCTGAGACTAGCCACATTTCAGGTTTTCAATAGCTACATGTAACTAGTGATTACCACCTTTAACAGCACAATTCTAGACAGTGCTGGGAGGAAAGCAGGGTTACAACTACCATTGTTACTGTGGCTGCCATGTGCCAGTACGTATCAAAGCTCCTTATACATTTCTCCCATTGATCCTTGGAATAACCTTACAAGATTCATGTTCTCTTCCCTATTTTACACACTTAAGAGTGTTTAAGAGACTTTTGTGAGGTCACATAACTAGCAAAGGACAGAGATTTGACCCAAAGCACTTCCTAATTCATCTTATGCTTCCCATTTACAGATACGAGAAGATGAATTGCTCTGGACTTCACCCTTCAGGTTGTGAAGCAGCTCAGGTCCTAAACAAAGCTCAAAGGAAGGGCGGTAACATCACCAGTAAGTCGTGTAACCAAACAGGCCATTCCCTCTGAAGGCAAAGAAGCACCTACTATCGGATTAGAAGCAGAAACAAGGTGCTGATAAACTTCCTCAGGAAAAAAAAAAAAAAAATTCTTTGAGAAGCAAAGGTGAGAGAATGAACAAAGTGAAAAGAAAAAGGAAAGCTACGCTAACCGGAAAGCGATAAGTGGGTTTGAACATTAACCAAGGGCAAAAGTTGGGGATATAATAATGATCACAACCTTGGTAGATAAACATGCCATTAAAGCAAGTGGAAATGGATGCCACAGGTCTCACCTGTAAAGTTGCTCTTGGGAAGAGGAGGAACCAAAGCCTGGAGCCACGTGAAGGGTTATCAGGATTGACCATGGAAAGCAAGTCAAAGGAAGAGTCAAGGTCACAACAGAGACAAGGATGTGCAACCATTCAAGGTGTGCTGTTAAAACACCCCATTATGACAGGCTCTGCACCAGCTACCGACACAGCTGCTTATATGTGCTCAGCTAGGACTAATGCCAAAAGCAGGAATCCATATAAACAGTCCTCAGTGAAAAGAGAACATCATACTAAATGTATTACATCTGTACCTTTGCCTTTTCTATATTTAGAGTTTAAATGTCTTTTATTTATGAAATGATGGTAAGGGTGGATTCCCAATGTTTGGATGGCTTCGTTCTTATGTCTTCACCTGGCAAATGTAGAAGTTGACAGTTTTATGTTGGCCCTCCAGTTTAATCATTGAAAACATTTTTGTGGTCTATAAAATTAAAAAAAGTACTGCTTAAGATTCCATCCTTTCTCATGTGTACCAGATTTTGTTTTTCTCTAGTATAATTTCAACTACTCCTTCTACCCTAGCTCCATCCCCTCAGAGCAAAAATATGCTTGAATTTCTTCCAAGTAAACCAAATTAAATGAAACCTTCCTTAAACTATCCTCCCTTCCTCTCTGGATACACCTGAGCACGGGTTTCTTCTTTAACTACCATTCTTTCCTCAACTCCCTCCCACAACTGTTTATCCCTACACTTTTTCACACTGGCAACTTAATATTTAAAAACTATGCAATAAAAACTGTGTGATATTTCTCCACCAAAATAAAGATTAACTAAAATCAGTTTTAATACTTTCCCTTCTGGTTGAGTCACTATTAAAACAGTATCGCCTTCTTCCTACTTAACCACCTTCAAAGGGCCCAATATTACATTAAACAGTGCTTTGTCATTTTACCTTGGGTACTTAGCCAAGTTCATAAGCTTTTGTACAAGAGAAAGGCCATGTTCCAAACCAGGTTTCAAATACATTTTGTTTTTCTTTTATCTTTTTACTTTGACATAATAATTGCAGAGTTACAGAAATGCTACAAGAATTCCCACTACCTTTTCACTCAGATTCCCCAAGAGTGAACATTTTTGAGAGTAAGTTGTAGACATGATGCCATTCACCCCTTGCATTGTTTAGGATTCTCCAGAGAAACAAACCAACAGGAGATACATACAATTCTTGAGAGAAAGAAGTACGGGCAGCAGTGTTGCAGGGGGCGGGGTGGAGCGTAGACTAAGGAACTGGTTGATGCAATTGTGAGGGCTGACATACCATATATGTAGGGCAGTCTAGCAGGCTTGAAATTCAGGTAGGAGTTGATGTTGCATTCTAGAGTCTGAATTCCACAGCACAACAAGACAGAAATCAGGCAGACTGTCTATGTCTTAAGAAGAATTTCTTCCTTGGGAAACCTAAGTTGTTGCTCTTTAAGGCCTTCAAATGATAGGATGATGCCCTCGCACATTATGGAGTATAATCTAGTTTACTCAAAATCTGATGATTTAAATCTTAATCATATCTTAAGAATATCTTCACACCAACATATAGTTGTCTGACCAAGCAATTGGATATCATAGCCAAGTTATGTTGACACATAAAATTAGCCATCATATCCCTAAAGTTCTGCACTGCCCAGTTACTTCAAAAAGCATATTTTCTCAATAACCACTGTAAAATTTGCAAAATCAGGAATTTAACATCAATATAACGCTAATATCTAATATACCGACATTATTAGACAGCTAGTCATTAATCCCCACAGAATTCAAATTAAAAAACATTGCTTAAAAACCTTATTTTATAATTTTTAAACATCTTAAGTATTTACTAGGGCTTCCCAAGTGGTGCAGTGGTAAAGAATCTACCTGCCAATGCAGGAGACACGGTCGACATGGGTTCCATCCCTCGGTTGGGAAGATCCCTAGAAGAGGAAATGGCAACTCACTCCAGTATTATTACTGGGAAATCCCATGGACAGAGGGGCCTGGCAGGCTAGTCCCTCAGTTGTGCACTACTCTGTGACCCCATGGACTGTCGCTCACCAGGCTCCTCTGTCCATGGGATTCTCCAGGCAAGAATACTGGAGAGGGTTGCCATGCCCTCCTCCTGAGGAGGGGATCTTCCTGAGCTAGGGATTGAACCTGCATGTCTTAAGTCTCCTGCATTGGCAGGCATGTTCTTTACCACCAGCACCACCTGTATGGGTCCTTTCAAAAGGCTGCTCAGCAACTTGGCCTATGATTTTTTTTAATTTATTTTAATTGGAGGCTAATTACTTTATAATATTATAGTGGTTTTTGCCATACATTGACATGAATCAGCCATGGGTGTACATGTGTCCCCCACCCTGAACCCCTCTCACACCTCCTTCCCCACCATCCCACAGGGTCATCCCAGTGCACCGGCCCTGAGCGCCCTGTCTCATGCATCGAACCTGGACTGGCGATCTATTTCACGTATGGTACTGATTTTTCAGCAAAGATAGCAGAAGTATTTCAAACAGGAAAGCTTTTAAGATTCCGAAATCTTTTATAGAAAATCATTTCGTGAAGTGCCTTAGTAGTTCTTATTATCAAAGAATGTTGATTTGGATGTTTGCCTGGACTACACTTTAGGGATAAAAGAATGGTTAAAATACCTTTGAGGCTACACACACAGAATCCCCTTGGTTTAGAGCTCAGTTTTACCAGTAGATGTCGCTACAGTCAGACATATTCTGCCTTGAAATCTTTGTGACCTAGTATGTGGACAGAACTGTCAAGAGGCAAAGCTTGAGAATTTGCAAAATAAAAATGATTTCAAGATATGAGCAGACAAGTTTAGAAGAAACCAACTTGTCTAAAGTCTATTCGTGAGATGGGGCATGAGAATTCAAGCAACTCACCTTTGCAGACATTAAATATATCCACCCCTGTCAGCAATGAGCAAGGCTCTACTGGAAACAGTGGGAGAGGAGATACGGTACCTAGGGTTCCCTAGAAAAGTGAAGCAGTGGCCATTTGTTCTGTCCTCTGTCTGTGAAAGGGGCAGGTTTTCCTGGCACCTGAGACAGACACATGTTTTCAAATCTGGAAGGAGGGTCTAAGAAACAACTTCCACTAGCTCATTCAACACCCATTTTCCCCTTCTCAGCTGAGGTTGGCCTGCACATGACATAAAGACATCACAAAGACAGTTTACAAAACTGTCACATACTTCAGAGGTTTTATACTGAATATATACACAGGATTTATTATATTCATTTTGAGCACTTGCTAAGGGGCACACTCTGTACGAAGTTCCTTATCTGATTTAATTCTCCCCAAAGTTCTGTGAGGCAGACATTTTAAATTATCCTCACTCTTAGAGATGAAATATCTGAAAAACAAGGGGCTGGGGAATTGAGTGGTTAAACAACTTATCTAAGATCACCCAGTTAAAGAATGGTAAAACAAGATTCAAACCTAGCCCTGTGTGAAGCACTCGGTTGTGTTCTTTCTTAGTCCATTATTCCAAGGCAACAGCCTCTATAAGTGTCTGACCAGATAAAATCTGGGGTTGCATTGTTCAAGTTGACTTTACTCCTTGCCTAGAAATAAACACATGCATACATAGTCAATAAATTTACCATAAAGAAGCCAAGAATATACACTAGAGAAAGGACAGGCTTATCAATAAATGGTATTGGAAAACTGGATATCTACATGCAAAAGGGTAAAACTGGATCCCTACCTTACACACCACACAAAAAAAGTAATTCAAAATGGATACAAACACCAACATAAGACTTGAAGCTATAAAACTCTTAGAAGAAAAGTGGTGGTAAGCATCTTGACATCATTTTTTTTGTTGATTTGAGAATAGAAGCAAAGGCACTACAAGTAAAAGTAAGCAAGTGAGGCCATAGCAAACTTAAAAGCTTCTGCTCAGCAAAGGAAATCATCAACAAAATGAAAAGGCAACCTACGGAATAGAAGAAAACATTTGCTAATCATACATCTGACAAGAGGTTAATATCCAAAATATATAAAAAACTTATACAACTCAATAGCAAAAAAAGCAAACAATCCAGTGAAAAAATAGGCAGAGGATCTGAATTTTCTCCCAGATGTACAGATGACCAATAGGTACATGAAAAGATGCTTAACATCCCTAATTATCAGAGAAATGCAAATCAAAACTACTATGAGATATTGCCTCACTTCTGTTAGAATGGCTATTATCACGAAGACAAGAAATAACAAGTGTTGATAAGGATATGGACAAGAGGGAATCCTTGTCCACTGTTACTGAGAATATAAATTGGTGAAACCGCTATGGAAAACAGTATGGAGGTTCCTCAAAAAATTAAAAATAGAACTACAGACATGACTGAAGTGACTCAGCACGCACTCATGCACCATGTGATCCAACAGTTTTACTCCTTGGTGTGCATCCAAAGGAAACAAAAACCAAGTATATATATATTGTAAAAAAAGAAGGAAAGCTTGCCATTTGTAACAACATGGACGCACCTTGAAGGCATTATGCTAAGTGAAATGAGTCAGACAATACTGTATGATCTTACATATATGTGGACTCTAAACCTTACGGCAGAAAGTAAAGAGGAACTAAAAAGCCTCTCGATGAAAGTGAAAGAGGAGAGTGAAAAAGTTGGCTTAAAGCTCAACATTCAGAAAACGAAGATCATGGCATCTGGTCCCATCACTTCATGGGAAATAGATGGGGAAACAGTGGAAACAGTGTCAGACTTTATTTTTGGGGGCTCAAAAATCACTGCAGATGGTGATTGCAGCCATGAAATTAAAAGACGCTTACTCCTTGGAAGGAAAGTTATGACCAACCTAGATAGCATATTCAAAAGCAGAGACATTACTTTGCCAACAAACGTCCATCTAGTCAAGGCTATGGTTTTTCCAGCGGTCATGTATGGATGTAAGAGTTGGACTGTGAAGAAAGCTGAGTGCTGAAGAATTGATGCTTTTGAACTGTGGTATTGGAGAAGACTCTTGAGAGTCCCTTGGACTGCAAGGAGATCCAACCAGTCCATTCTAAAGGAGATCAGCCCTGGGTTGGCCACCTCATGTGAAGAGTTGACTCATTGGAAAAGACTCTGATGCTGGGAGGGATTGGGGGCAGGAGGAGAAGGGGACGACAGAGGGTAAGATGGCTGGATGGCATCATCGACTCGATGGACGTTGAGTTTGAGTGAACTCTGGGAGTTGGTGATGGACAGGGAGGCCTGGCATGCTGCAATTCGTGGGGTCGCAAAGAGTCAGACATGACTGAGTGACTGAACTGAACTGAACTGAATAATTAAAAGAAAAAAACTCTGAACTCATAGATACAGAGAACAGATTGTTAGCTGCTAGAGATGGAAGGTGAAGGGTGGGTCAGATGGGTGAATGTGATCAAAAGGCACAAACCTCAGTTGTAAAATAAGTGAGTCATGGAGATACAATGTATAGAAAGGTGACTGCAGTCAATAACCTTGTTTTTTAGTTTTTGAAGTTGCCAAGAGAGTAGATCTTAAAAGTTTTCATCACAAGAAGAAACACTGTAGCTCTATGTAGTGATGGATTTTAACTAGATCTATTGTGATCATTTCACAGTATATACAAATATGAAATCATTATGTTGCGTGTTCTCTGCTAAATCACTCAGTCATGTCCAACTGTTTGCAACCCCATGGACTATAGCCTACCAGGCTCCTCTGTCCATGGGGATTCTCGAGGCAAGAATTCTATAGTGGGTTGCCATGCCCTCCTCCAGGGAATCTTCCCAACCCAGGGATCAAACTGGGGTCTCTGGCATTGCAGGCAGTTTCTTTACCAACTGATCTAAACAAATACAGTGTTATGTCAATTATATCTCAATGTTTAAAAAACTTGACTTTACCTGAATCATTCATTTAAAAACATCTCAGTTATTGAGCCATGCCTATGAACAGGCACTCCGCTATGTGCTAGGAGAAAGAGAATATAAAGGAGTGAAAGCCAAGTGCTGTAAAAGAAGCCGACATTGAGCAGGAGTAAAGATGGGGTGTGTGGAGATGAGGGGTAAATTGAATGAGGATGGTCACCCAGCCTTTGTTCTCTCTGCACAGCTCAGGAGGATCTGGGGGAAAGTGGAGATTTGGAGCAGCTGCTTGTGAGCAAAGTGTGAGGTTCAACAACATGTCTGGGAGAAGCAAGGAGCATTTCAGGACCCTTTCTTCTGCTCATCAGAATTAACAGCCTGTTTTCTCAGATTTTCCAAAATAAGGTTCACCTCTGGCTACAGCTGAAGCTTAAAGAATTTCAGTACAGAATTTAGTCTTGTCTCTTGAAAATTGGTCAGCACTTAAAATTTTTCAGCGCGAAAATACATAATTGATCATACTATGTTAAGGAGAAGGAGGCCAAAATGTTTACTTGACTTTCAGTGTTGATTATCTATCCAACTTACTATTGCTTATTGTCACCTCACTTATGAAATAAAAAAAACAAGTAAGAAGCGTTTTCAAAGCCACAAGCTGAAGTTTTAACAAACCTCGCATGAAGGGACAATTGTGTTCGTATTTTCAAGGTACATGGGCTTATTTCCCTAATCCTTGCATTTGGAACAGTGTCATCTACTTGCTTTGTGTTTCTTCATAAATGTGTAGACATTTCCTAGCTCCACCAGGTTGTTTTCAGTTCTGCTCTGTTTCACTTAAATATTTTGTTAAATTATTTCATTGCACTTTATATTTTGAAAGCCTCTCTTTGAGACATTCCACCTTGCTTCTGGCGAGGGAGGTAAACCTTGTTGAATGTTAATCATTAAATGGAATTTCTTCAGATTCACATCTTACCCCACCCACTTTGCCTCAGAGCAGGTAGAAAATGTTGCTCTGGAAAAATTACAGGATAAATACCTCTAAATCAAGGGCTTAATAACCAAGTCCCCAAACAGTGTATTTTTCCAGACTGACTTTCAAAAACCATACATAAATTCATTATTAAAGCCATAAACAGAGGGGAAAACTCCCAAAATAGGAAAAACAAATGGTTAATTAATATAAGAAAAAATTTCAATCTTATCACAAATAAAGAAAAACACCTTAACAAAGCAATGAGTTCTTTTAAGTTAAAGCTTGTTTTTTGCTTTTTATGTTTTTAATGACAGTACTCAAGACTGGCAAGAGAGTGTAAGGGTTCAAATTGCCAGATGGCACTATGGTTGGGAGTATAAACTGGTAAAATCTTTTTGAAAATAAATCCAGGGACTTCCCTGGTGGTCCAGTAGTTAAGACTCCCTGGTTTCACTCCACAAGGTGCAGATTTGATCTCTGGTCAGGGGATTAGATCCTGCATGCCTGGAGGTATGGTCAAAAAACTTTTAAAAATAAAAAATAAAAAATCTGCAACATGTATTAAACCCTGTGGCCTGGTAACTCTATTTCTAGGACTCTTTCCTAAGAAAACAATCTGACTACAGGGGAAAAAAAATCTTACATGAAGATACTTCATTTATAATTTATAATAGTTCAGTTCAGTTCAGTCGCTCAGTCGTGTCCGACTCTTTGCGACCCCATGAAGTGCAGCACTCCAGGCCTCCCTGTCCATCACCAACTGCCGGAGTTTACTCAAACTCATGTCCATTGAGTTGGTGATGCCATCCAACCATCTCATTCTCTGTCGTCCCCTCCTCCTCTGTCGTCCCCTCCTCCTCCTGCCCTCAATCTTTCCCAGCATCAGGGTCTTTTCCAATGAGTCAACTCTTCACATGAGGTGGCCAAAGTACTAGTGTTTCAGCTTCAGCATCAGTCCTTCCAAAGAACACCCAGGACTGATCTCCTTTAGGATGGACTGGTTGGATCTCCTTGCAGTCCAAGGGACTCTCAAGAGTCTTCTCCAACACCACAGTTCAAAAGCATCAATTCTTTGGTACTCAGCTTTCTTTATAGTCCAACTCTCACATCCATACATGACCACTGGAAAAACCATAGCCTTGACTAGACTGACCTTTGTTGGCAAAGTAATGTCTCTGCTTATTAATATGCTGTCTAGGTTGGTCATAACTTTCCTTCCAAGGAGTAAGCGTCTTTTAATTTCATGGCTGCAATCACCATCTGCAGTGATTTTGGAGCCCCCAAAAATAAAGTCAGCCACTGTTTATAATAATAAAACCATAAATAACTATTTACCTGTTCGAGTATATTAGGTTTTTTTTTTTTTGATTGCACTCTGTGGCTTGTGGGATCTTATTTCCCCAACCAGGGGTTGAACCATGTCAGTGAAAGCACCAAATCCTAACCACTGGACTGCCAGGGAACTCCTAATATTAGGGTTTTTTTTTTTTTTAAGCTACATTCACAGATCAGAATCTTATGCATCTTTTCACAATTATGTTTATAAAGATAAATAAAAATAATTGTGATATAATGCTAAATGGAAAAGCAAGAGAGTGCATATGTAAAGGTAAATATACATAAAATACATAAAGTGTATTATACATATAAGTATATATACATACATGTTCTTTCTGTAAAATACTAGACAGATGATCCCTGAGGCCCCAGGTGCGATTCTATAAAGTGAATCATACCAGTGTGTTGTCTTCACAGAGGTTGTGACTCTCTGGAAACTAGAGTAATGGGGTCAGAGATACCACTTATATTAAGTCAGATTCCTTAGAAGCAGAGCCTGAGAAAGGGATGGGGGTGGGTGATTTACTGGGGACACTCTCTTCAGGAATCCTGTGAGGGCCTGAGAGAAACAGATGAGGTCAGAGGTGGGAGGCAAGCCAGGATAGGGTTTCAGGTGAAGTCTAGTCTTGGCCTGATCCAGAGGTGCTCTGGAGCACAGACTGCACCACAGAACTCAAGGTGGTTGGAATTCCATGACCTTGGAATTCCAGAACTGCTGGAATTCCACCCAGCAGTTCTGGGTGGTGGGGCAAGGGTGGAATTGCTGAGCTGCTCACAGCCAAGTTCACAGCTGCCAGGCTGTGGTGCACATGCAGATCTTAGCGGATCTGGGTTGGGTCCGTGTGTCTACTAAGTTACCTAGGGCCATTGTGTGGATTAAATGAGGTCACATGCTGTGGACCCACAAGACCCATCAAGGAACAGTAACTGGTTAACAGTTACTGTTAACCAGCTACTGGTATTTAAAGAACACACCTATGTTTAAATATATAGATAAATCTAACTCTTGGAGTGGGAATGCAGTTGTGATGCAGAATCTCAATTACAGAATGTCCACTTCCCAGACAGGCACCATCTATTGTTTCCACATGCTTTGGTCACCTGGCTCCATGACTGGTGGCAAATGTATGGCAAACAGCAGTGAGCACAGAGGGTGGAGCCTGTTTCAACAAGGTCTTGGTGACCTTTATTTCTCTGGACCATGTCTTCCTCCCGGGTAAAATTAAATCAATGAAGGGTCTTAACCTTGTCCTGGATATCTCCAGGAATTGCACCAAAAATCCATTCAGTTTCCTGGGATTACAATGCATAATTTTCATCAGATTCTTTAAGGAGAGAGTGACCCAAGAAAACCTCTTTCCGATCTTCCTTCCCTCTGGCACTCTGATTTTCCATGAGACATAAGTCAAAGGAGGAAATTAAGCTGGCTTTATCAGATCAGATCGGTCGCTCAGTCATGTCCGACTCTTTGCGACCCCATGAATCGCAGCACGCCAGGCCTCCCTGTCCATCACCAGCTCCCGGAGTTCACCCAGACTCACGTCCATCGAGTCAGTGATGCCATCCAGCCATCTCATCCTCTGTCGTCCCCTTCTCCTCCTGCCCCCAATCCCTCCCAGCATCAGAGTCTTTTCCAAGGAGTCAACTCTTCGCATGAGGTGGCCAAAGTACTGGAGTTTCAGCTTTAGCATCATTCCTTCCAAAGAAATCCCAGGGCTGATCTCCTTCAGTATGGACTGGTTGGATCTCCTTGCAGTCCAAGGGACTCTCAAGAGTCTTCTCCAACACCACAGTTCAAAAGCATCAATTCTTCGGTGCTCAGCCTTCTTCACAGAACAACTCTCACATCCATACATGACCACAGGAAAAACCATAGCCTTGACTAGACGAACCTTTGTTGGCAAAGTAATGTCTCTGCTTTTGAATATGCTGTCTAGGTTGGTCATAACTTTCCTTCCAAGGAGTAAGCGTCTTTTAATTTCATGGCTGGCTTTATAAATACAGTCAATTAGAAGAAGGATTCTTTGGTCTCATCTTTCCTCAACCCCTATTAAGATTTAGGAAAATTAAAGGTGAGCTCCCAGGGCACACCAAATAATTCTTCACCACTGATCTATGAGATGAGTCTTATCTTCAATGAAGAGAGGAAACTGACGTGCTATGAGGTAACTCATCCAAAGTCCATCAGCACCCCCTCGTGGCTTAGATTTAAATGGTCATGGCTTCATGAGACTTTCAAACATCTTTGGGTATGTTTTAAAATATTATATTGGCCCAAAAGTTTGTTTGGGTTTACCATTACATGTTACAGAAACTTAACAAGCTTTTTGACCAACCCAATATATTTTTTAATTAACTATTTTATTGAAGGATAATTGCTTTACAGAATTTTGCTGTTTTCTGTCAAACCTCAACATGAATCAGCCATAAGTATACCTATATCCCCTCCCTCCTGAACTCCTCTCCCATATCCCTCCCCATCCCACCCCTCCAGGTTGACACAGAACCCCTGTTTGAGTTTCCTGAGCCATACAGCAAATTCCTGTTGGCCATCTACTTTACACATGGAAATATAAGTTTCCATGTTACTCTTTCCATACATCTCACCCTCTCCTCCCCTCTCCCCGTGTCCATAAGTCGACTCTCTATGTCTGTTTCTCCATTGCTGCCATGTAAATAAATTCTTCAGTATCATTTTTCTAGATTCTGTATATATGCGTTAGGATATGATATTTATCTTTCTCTTTCTGACTTACTTCACTCTGCACAATAGGTTCTAGGTTCATTCACCTCATTAGAACTTACTCAAAGGCATTCCTTTTTATGGCTGGGTAATATTCCATTGTGTATGTATACCACAACTTCTTTATCCATTCATCTGTTAATGGACATTTAGGTTACTTCCATGTTCTAGCCATTGTAAATAGTGCTGCAATGAACAATGGGGTACATGTGTCTTTTTCAATTTTGGTTTCCTCAGGGTATAGGCCTAGAAGTGGGATTGCTGGGTCACATGGTGGTTTTATTCCTAGTTTTTTTTAAGGAATCTGCATACCGTCTTCCATCAATTTACATTCCCACCAACAGTGCAGGAGCATTCCTTTTTCTCCACACCCTCTCCAGCATTTATTGTTTGTAGACTTTTTGATGATGACCATTCTGAGGTGATACCTCATTGCAGTTTTGATTTGCATTTCTCTAATAATGAGCGATGCTGAGCATCTTTTCATGTGTTTGTTAGCCATCTGTATGTCTTCTTTGGAGAAATGTCTGTTTAGGTCTTTTCCCCACTTCTTCATTGGGTTGTTTGTTTTTCTGGCATTCAGTTGTATGAGCTGCTTATATATTTTGGAAATTAACCCTTTGTCAGTTGTTTCATTTGCCATGGTTTTCTCCCATTCTGAGGGTTGTCTTTTCACCTTGCTTATAGTTTCCTTTGCTGTGCAAAAACTTTTAAGTTTAATCAGGTCCTACTTGTTTATTTTTGTTTTTATTTCCATTACTCTAGGAGGTGGGTCATAGAGGATCTTGCTTTGATTTATGTCATCGAGTGTTCTGCCTATGTTTTCCTCTTAAGAGTTTTATAGTTTCTGGTCTTACATTTAGGTCTTTAATCCATTTTGAGTTTATCTTTGTGTATCCAACCGAATATATTAAAAAAAGATATATAATATTTTTTTCTCTCAAAAGTGATACTTTAAAAATTCAACAGCAAGTAAATGTGTAAAATAAATGGAAGTCTCAACTTCCCAATTTATGCCTCTAGATGCTAAGTAATATAGTGGATTCTTTTTTTATATGGATACATGCAAATTTGTTTGATTTCTACAAAGATGGCATCATATTAAAGATACTGTCCCCCACCTTTTGTCTAGACAGTGTATCATGGACATTTTCCACGTCAGAGCATAAAGATTGTATCTCACTCACAGGTGAAGAATTCACCTGCAATGAAGGACACACAGGAGATATAGGTTTAATCTCTAGATGGGGGAAATACCTTGGAGAAGGAAATGGCAACCCACTCCAGTATTCTTGCCTGAAAAATCCCATCGATGGAGGAGCCTGCTGGTCCAAAGGGTTGCAAAGAGTCAGATACGACAGCGACT
The DNA here is from genome assembly GCF_055505025.1 of Bos grunniens. Lineage (NCBI taxonomy): Eukaryota > Metazoa > Chordata > Mammalia > Artiodactyla > Bovidae > Bos > Bos grunniens. The sequence continues at coordinate 15,572,223 of NC_141190.1, forward strand.
AAACACAAAAACACTTATGCCCAATGCTGTTAATATGTTAAGTTGAACCACTAGGCTAAATCGTTTTTGTGAACCATGTAGAATGAGACTTCTTCCATCTTGGACCAATTATTCAAACTTATATAAACTTATTAGTTTATAATATAAAATTGACAGTTCTGCACTGTTCAAAAAAAATTCAGGAACTGTTCAGGATCACTCGCATGTAATTGTGAGCATGCTCTCATGGCCCAGATCTCCATTAAATGCCCAGCAAGGTTTGGGTCCACCTGTTTTGCATTGGTGCTCATCACATCATAACTATAAACTGCAACATTGGCATTCTGCCTGTATAACTCTCTATACTTATAATAGAGTTTTTAGAAGTTTTGGACACCTATCTTTAGCTTTAATTTTGTAATTGTTATTATATTTTGGTGGAGTGAAATAAGTAAGCCATGAACTAGAAGCTAAATGACAGATAGACAGTCATAGGTATAAATGTTTAATTATTTAACAAATTCTATTAAAAATAGCTTTCAATTGAATTAACCAAGCTCAGTTTGGCAAGGCAGAGGCACAACTAAACACAATTATACCAGCCTAACAATGTAAATAAAATTTCAGGGGCGGAATTTTACATGTAATATGCTTTTATTAAACTTGTAAAAATGAAATGGGATGGTTTTGAGACTTTAAGTAAAATGCTTGATGGACACAGGCACTGAGTATGAATATTTTTAAAATTCCTTGGTATAGCATGGTGGTTAATAGTTGCAGCTCAGGAGTCAGATCAACACAAGTTTGAATCCTAGCTTCATCATTAGCCAGATGACCTTGAGTAAGTAACATCACCTTTCTGAACCCCAGTTTCCTCATCTATGAAATGGGTTTGTTGGTTCCCCAAAGGTAAGAATTACAAACTTGCAGAGGCAAAGAGTTTAGGACAATGCCTAATGCTGAATAAGTATTAAGAATCATTATGTTTTAGGAACTTCCCTGATGGTCTAGTGGTTAAGAATCTGCTTGCCAATGCAGGGGACATGGGTTTGATCCCTGGTCCAAGAAGATCCCTTGTTCCACGAAGCAACAAAGCCTGTGTGCCACAGCTACTGAGCCCCCTCTCTAGAGCCCCTGAGCTGAAAAACTGCTGAGCCCACGTGCTATAACTACAAACTAGAGAAAGCCCCCATGTGACAACAAAGACCCATTGTGGTCAAAAATAAATTTTAAAAATGATTATTATTTTTTAAATAAATGGGAAGCAGAAGCTGCTTGGGATCATGATGGAGGGTGCTCTTCTCAGACGTCTTCTGAGCCACAGGTAGCTTGTTAGGACCTCCTTGTGTCAGCCTCCCAAACCCTGCATTTCTGCGCTTTAGTTACCCCACTGCATGAGCTCATAGCCAGTGCCTGTTTCCAGCAGGCAGATGCCCTCCATCAGATATATTTTTCTTCTTTTCTGAAATTTGTATGGAAAAGTGAAAGAAGGTCTTTTTTTTTTTTTTTGAAGGCAAACATTAACAGAGGAAAGACCCCTGCTGTTGTCCACTGAGCAAAGCCACCCCAGAGGGGCTTGAATGTTCACCTGATCTGAAGGAGAAGATTTGTTTCCAGGCTGGAATTCACAGTGAATTTACTTTGTCTTCTTTTTCATGAAAGTAATATATATACTTTAAAGAAAAAAAAATTCACAGTACAGAGAAATAAAACATTTAAATTTCCTATACCCAAACATCCCCAGTGCTGGTCCATTTAAACTGCTGGTTTCTGCCTTTGGGGATTGAATGGAACAATCTAGTTCAAGTGTTTGCAAGTCTGGGTTCAGGCTATGCTGAAACAAAGGGAGCAGGAAGAGTCCCTGACTTACTGGTTAAGGCCCAGTGTCAGCACGAGGATTTAGCAAATAACATCCTATCAGAATTTGAAAGTGAAATTCTGGAATAAATAAGCAAACCATGGTCAAAAGGGCTAGCAGGCCCAGAGGGATTGGGGTTGGTTTTCCTGTTTACCCCTTACCTCAGCCACCCTGAAATCCCAGGGAAGAGCCAAGCAGAGGACCATCATAAACTGGGACCAGTGACGGCAAATGATCCAAGAAGCAAGGCTTGGAAACCAAACTAGGAACCAGATTTCTTCCCATCAAAATGATGCAGTTGGATCCAATACAATATTATAAAGTAAAAATAATAATAATTAAGAAATAAAAAGAAAATTCCGTAATTAAAAGAAAAATAAATGACAATTAATACAACTGATAAAATATTTTCATCAATCAGTAAGAAAAAGCTAACTCACCTAATGGGGAAAGGGACAAAGTATCAAGAGAGGAAATTCAAAAATAAAAGGTTTTGCATTAGCTAAAGTATATATTAAATATTTATACCCTATTAATAATGAGCATCATTTTTAAATTAAATTGGAAAAATTGTAACACTGTAAAAATATTACCAAAGTCATAAGGCAATCTCATTTACTGGTGTTGGATTTAGATATTAGAAAAATTTCTCAAGAATAAAATGTGTTAGTGTACAAAAAAAAAAAACAAACAAAAAAAACGATGCAGTTGGGATGGTGACAGAATGAACCTGACCCTGAATGGTCCAGACCTGGCTCCCAGAGAGACCCCTTGAGAAGAAAGATAGGAGCGAGTCCATCTGGTGAGAGGAAGGATTCCCCTGGCCAAGCCAGTCACCTGCAAACTGGGAATAAGACAGGACTCTGCTCTTCTCCTCAGATATGCCAGCCAACTTGTGGCTAGCCTAGCAGGAATTTGGAAACGGATTAAGGAATGAAAGCAATCCAAATTTATTTCATTATGGTCACATGCCAACAAAATAAACCTAGATTATCATTATGGTTTTTTATGCACAAAGGGAACAACTTGGAATGGATCACAAATTATTTAATTCTAATTTAGACATAGCATGACATTCAATGTTTTGTTTTACTATGGCTTTATTTATTGACATGCCAACTTGACCACAGAAAATTCTACCTGTCCTTCACTGACCTCCTGTATTGTTAGGAAAAATAACAATTAGCTGTAAAGGAAAGGATTCACTTTCATAAGTAGCTTACATGTGATATTATAAGAACAGTGAAACCAGAGCAGGAAAAGAGTATCTCCTTAGACATACAAGCTCTTGGAAGCTTCTCTGCTTTCTCAAAGGCTCTTATCCCTATCCCTAAGTTACCCTTTCAGACTCAGCCTTCTTTTAAGTCTTTCATTTCCCAGTGAGAATGAGTTTCTCTTTCTTTTCTACTTCTGGAGTGGCCTGTTCTTATAAATCATTGTATGAGTGATATATTCTTAGTTTGACTGTCTATCTCTCATACTAGTCAATGAGCTCATCAGAGGGCAAAAGACTGTAAGAAATTGCTCTGCTTGTTATGGTACATCACACAGGGCAGTACTATGTTGTAGGCAAAGAGAATAAGGAGTCATCAGGAATCAGGGATATGAAGATCAAAGCTACAGTGTGATACCACTTTATATCCACTTTATATCCACTGGGAGAGCTGTAGTCAAAGAGTCAGATGACAGCAAGTGTTGACAAGAACTTGGAGGAATTGGGACCCTCATACATTACTTGTGGCATTGTAAAATAGTGCAACCACTCTGGAAAAGAGTCTGGCAGTTCCTTAAAAATAAAACATAGAGTTATCATATAATTCAGCAATTGCACTCTTAGGTACATGGCCAAGAGAACTGAAAGCATTAGTCCACACAAACCTTGTACATCAATATTCATAAAGGCCAGAAGAAGAAAACAACTCAAGTGTCCATCAACTGAAGAAAGGAGCAACAAAAATGTGGTATTTTGATACAATGAAATATTATTTGGCAACAAAAAGACACAAAGTGCTGATACATGGTACAACACAGATGAACCTTGAAAACACTGAGATAAGCAGAAGAGGCCAGTTTCAAAGGATTACAGATTATATGGTTCCATTTATAGGAAAGAATAAGTAAAACTATAGAGACAGAAAATAGATTGGTGGTTTATTAGTTCAGTTCAGTTCAGTTGCTCAGTCATGTCCGACTCTTTGTGACCCCATGAACCGCAGCACGCCAGGCCTCCCTGTCCATCACCAACTCCCTGAGTTCACCCAAACCCATGTCCATTGAGTCGGTGATGCCATCCAACCATTTCATCCTCTGTCGTCCCCTTCTCATCCTGCCCTCAATCTTTCCCAGCATCAGGGTCTTTTCAAATGAATTAGCTCTTCGTATCAGGTGGCCAAACTTTGGAGTTTCAGCTTCAACATCAGTCCTTCCAGTGAACACCCAGGACTAATCTCCTTTAGGATGGACTGGTTGGATCTCCTTGCATTCTAAGGGACTCTCAAGAGTCTTCTCCAACGCCACAGTTCAAAAGCATCAATTCTTTGGTGCTCAGCTTTATTTATAGTCCAATTCTCACATCTATACTGACTACTGGAAAAACCATAGCTTTGACTAGATCTACCTTTGTTGGCAAAGTAATGTCTCTGGTTTTTAATATGCTGTCTAGGTCGGTCATAACTTTCCTTCCAAGGAGTAAGCATCTTTTAATTTCATGGCTGCAATCACCATCTGCAGTGATTTTGGAGCCCCCACAAATAAAGTCAGCCACTGTTTCCACTGTTTCCCCATCTGTTTGCCATGAAATGATGGGACCAGATGCCATGATCTTAGTTTTCTGAATGTTGAGCTTTAAGCCAACTTTTTCACTCTTCTCTTTCACTTTCATCAAGAGGCTCTTTAGTTCTTATTCGCTTTCTGTCGTAAAAGGTGGTGTCATCTGCATATCTGAGGTTATTGATATTTCTCCTGGCAATCTTGGTTCCAGCCTGTGCTTCCTCCAGCCCAGCGTTTATTAGGGTTAGTGTAATCGGGGGGAATGGTGAGTGACTGCTAAAGAGTACAGGGTTACTTTTGGGGGTGATGGAATGTTCTGAAATGGAATATAGTAATGGTCATACAAATTTGTGAATATAGTAGAAACCATTGAGTTGTATCCTTTGAGTGGGTGAACTGTATGGTATATAAATTATATCTCTACAAAACTTACTAAAAAAAGGGAAAAGCCTTTTAATATTGAAAAGTATAATTCTAGTATGAAAAGTTTAAAAAGCAAGGGGCGATTCAATAATACACTGTGAGAAACAAGGCAAAACTGTGCATGCACCAGTTTAATTTTTCAAAAAGAACCACAAGAAGGATAAACTAGAAATTAATGATAACATATCCCAGAGAAGGAGAATGGAAAAGAGGGAATGGGGAGGGGAACTACTGATGTTTTTCTGAGTAAATCTTTTTGTTTCATTTTGACTTTTGGAAGAATGTTAGTGTTTTCACATATTAAAAAGTTAAATTAATACCATTTTCGTAAGTTTGACTTATTTCAAAAATGAAAAGATTCCATGAGTCTATACTTACAATAAAAATAAATAGACAAAAATAAAGGAATACAGAGATAAAGTTCTTATTTACAAGAGAATGCTAGCTGAAAAATATATGAGAAACAACAGACTTTTTAAAATCATCACTTTTCAATCACCATCTTATTTATTGACTCAGGCAAGCATTATCAATAGTTGCTAAACTCACTGGGGAAAAATTTGTTGGGAACCAGAATATATATACAGGCTCAAAGCATTTCCTTGCAGATTACTTATTAATTACAAAAGAAGAAATGGTATCTTTACAGAAATATGTCAGATAATACTTTAGCCAAGTGATCAAAATTAACATCACCCAAGATGGAATGAACCACATCAGATGATTCTTGCTGTGATGCACTGAAAGAAACACAACATTGCTGTCATATTCCTGCCAAGAATGCATAATCATAACCAAGTCATAATACGGCACTCAGACACACCTAAAATGAGGAACATTCTGTAAAACAACAGGCAAACACACTTTAAAAACGTTCAGTTCAGTTCAGTTCAGTCGCTCAGTCCTGTACAACTCTTTGCGACCCCATGAATTGCAGCACGCCAGTCCTCTCTGTCCATCACCAACTCCCGGAGTTCACTCAGACTCGCATCCATCGAGTCAGTGATGCCATCCAGCCATCTCATCCTCTGTCCTCCCCTTCTCCTCCTGCCCCTAATCCCTCAGATCAGAGTCTTTTCCAATGAGTCAACTCTTTGCATGAGGTGGCCAAAGTACTGGAGTTTCAGCTTGAGCATCATTCCTTCCAAAGAAATCCCAGGGCTGATCTCCTTCAGAATGGACTGGTTGGATCTCCTTGCAGTCCAAGGGACTCTCAAGAGTCTTCTCCAACACCACACTTCAAAAGCATCAATTCTTCAGCACTCAGCCTTCTTCACAGTCCAACTCTCACATCCATACATGACCACAGGAAAAACCATAGCCTTGACTAGACGAACCTTTGTTGGCAAAGTAATGTCTCTGCTTTTGAATATGCTATCTAGGTTGGTCATAACTTTCCTTCCAAGGAGTAAGTGTCTTTTAATTTCATGGCTGCAGTCACCATCTGCAGTGATCTTGGAGCCCCAAAAAATAAAGTCTGACACTGTTTCCACTGTTTCCCCATCTATTTCCCATGAAGTGATGGGACCAGATGCCATGATCTTCGTTTTCTGAATGTTGAGCTTTAAGCCAACTTTTTCACTCTCCACTTTCACTTTCATCAAGAGGCTTTTGAGTTCCTCTTCACTTTCTACCATAAGGGTGGTGTCATCTGCATATCTGAGGTTATTGATATTTCTCCCAGCAATCTTGATTCCAGCTTGTGCTTCTTCTAGCCCAGCATTTCTCATGATGTACTCTGCATATAAGTTAAATAAGCAGGGTGACAATATACAGCCTTGATGTACTCCTTTTTCTATTTGGAACCAGTCTGTTGTTCCAGTGTCACCAGAAAAAAAAAGAAAACACAGTGAAAAGCTGACAGATCATTGCAGATTAAAGGAGACTAAAGAGAAATGGAAACTAAATGCAGTGTGTGGTCCTGGATTAAATCCTGCACAAGTGAAGACAAGTGTTGTATGTTATATTCAATATTGGGAAAGTCAGTCCCATTTAATATAGAATGTATACTAGGTAAAATATTGGATCAATATTGCATTTCCTAAATTTGATAATTGTCAAATTATTCTAAGGAGATACACATTTTAGGAGTAAAGGGCCCTGATCTCTTCAATTTACTCTCAAGTGTTTAATTTGAAAAAAAGAAGAGTGTACGTGTTTATGTGTATGTGTGTGTGTGAGAGAGAAATTGCAAACAAAAGGTGAAGTTTACAAATTTTTAATTTATAAAAAGAAGAAATTTTCTCATTCCAACTCTGTATCCCCAGCACTTCCTAGCAAAATAATATCTGCAACATAGTAGATGCCCAATAAATGTTTAGTAAATGCTTAAATTAAAGGACAAAGTCCAGCCAAGAATGACTGAATTGCAAGTGATAAAATCCAGTTCAAATTGCCTACATGACAAAGGAAGTCAGAGAATTTAACTGTAAAGTCAAATGGTATACTTGTTTCAGGTATAGCTGCATCCAGAGGTTCAATCCATGTGATCAGGATTTTCTATATCCTCTGTCTCTCTCTCTCCCCTATTTTCCTCTGCTGCTGCTGCTAAGTCGCTTCAGTCGTGTCCGACTCTGTGCGACCCCATAGATGGCAGCCCACCAGGCTCCCCCGTCCATGGGATTCTCCAGGCAAGAACACTGGAGTGGCTTGCCATTTCCTTCTCCAATGCATGAAAGTGAAAAGTGAAAGTGAAGTCGCTCAGTCGTGTCTGACTCTTAGCGACCCCATGGACTGTAGCCTACCAGGCTCCTCCGTCCATGGGATCCTCCAGGCAAGAGTACTGGAGAGGGGTGCCATTTTCTTCTAGGATGACTTTATTTTCTCCCTTGAGATGACTCTCCTTAGGATGGACCCACATAATTCTCTAGTCCAGCAAAATAAAGACATTTTAAATCTCACAGAACTGACTTAAGCGGTCAGAGAGGATGAAAAATGTTGATGAGCAAATATGAAGCTTGTATTCTCAAATGTGACCTACATGCTTTGTGAAATGAGCAGCCTTAAATCCTCCAAATCACAAAAAGACATGCAGAGTCTTGGAACATTATCCCTGAGATGAGACATGCACCCAGGCTCTCCCTTCTGCCGCTGACTCCACTGATTAGCTGCTCTTCTCACGGCACAAAGCTGACAGATACCACAAAGTCCTCACAGCGGATCTCCAAAGCCCAAGCTGTTTACCCCCTGAGGTTAATTAACCCATGCTTCAAAATGAAATGTCATAATATGGGGACTTCCCTGGTGGTCCAGTGGCTAAGACGCCACAATCCCAATGCAGGGGGCCTGGGTTTGATCGCTGGTCAGGCAACTAGAGCCTACGTGCTGCAACTAAGAGTTCCCAAGCCTCAGCTAACAGTTCACATGCCACAACTAAAGATCTTGCATGCCACAACTGTGAAGACCCAGTGAAGCCAAAATACAAAATAAATGTTTAAAATAAAATGTCATAATATGAAACTCAAAGTAGAGAAAGCTTCATTAATCTTGTTTGAAGAACAGTGATAAGAAGTGATGTCTTACTCTAACATGCTCCATTCCATTAGTTATGATGAAATCTGTTTAATCAACCCAACAGCGGGTGTTTTTAGGCATTGGGTTTAAGATAATTTGGGGGAGATAAGGTGGTGCTAGTAGTAAAGAACCCACCTGCCAATGCAGGAGATGAAAGAGACAAGGGTTTGACCCCTGGGTCGGGAAGATCGCCTGGAGGAGGGCAAGCAACCCACTCCAGTATTCTTGCCTGGAGAATCCCATGGACAGAGGAGCCCGGCAGGCTGGAGACCACGGGGTTGCAAAGAGTCAGACACTGAGGTGACTGAGCACACAGACACACGCTTGTGAAACTCCAATAAGTAGAAAACATGGTCTCTGCTGGCAAGAAGCGCCCATTTTAGTCAGGGATAGAGTTTTGTATTGGAGACTTTCTCTGGGGATCTGTCCTAGCCTGTAGGTGCCAGATGTGTGACAGAATGTCAGGTTCCCTGCAAGTTCTGTGGATTCAAAGGCAAAGAGCCATTAAGGGAGATTCCAATGGGAGTTCAACAAAGGTAGGGTGTCTGGCCTGTCCAATTCACTGATATGTTCCCCTGCCTGGAAGAGTGCCAGGCACATAATAAGCAGCAATAAAGATGAATTCAATGAAAGCCTGGCTGAAAAAGCCCAGAAAGGCCATCAGAGAAGGTGGGAAGGAGAGTGATGACTGAGGAAGACTTAACGAGGAGGGATGGTGGCAGGGAGGGTATTTAAGGAGGACAGGGACACACTTCTGGCCTGGGAAGACATGGGGTAGCTGCAGGATGGGGCAAGCCAGGCCATGCTGGAGCCGCTAGCACAGAAGGGGTGCCCAGTGAGCCACAGATGGGAGAGAGGGCAATAGTTACAAACAGCAGCCCATGGCTACATAAGTTGGCAGACGTGCTTTCTTTGACTTTCCCAGGGTTTAAAAAATTGAGAAATCTTAGCTAGCATCCAGATTTCTGGCTTGTCCTGAAAGCTTGGGTGATTTGACAACACTGAGCCCACGTTCCCACATGGTGACACTGGCTGGAGCTTAGTAGCCTCACAGAGAGCACGTCCTCTGCAGTTCACTACAGCCCTCTCTACTCTCAGCTGTCTCACACCCGGGCCAAGTCTATCATTTACATGATGGTGGGCTCTACAGCATCTGTTTGTTAGTTGCTCAGTTGTGTCTGACTCTTTGTGACCCCATGGACTGCAAACTGCCAGGCTCCCCTGTCCATGGGATTTCCAGGCAAGAATACTGGAGTGGATAGCCATTGCCTTCTCCAGGGGATCTTCCTGAACCATGGATCAAACCCGGGTCTCCTGCATTGCAGGCAGATTCTTTACTGTCTGAGCCACCACCCGTGACAAGTACAGGCGGGCTTCCCAGGCGGCGCTAGTGGTAAAGAACTGCCTGTTAGTGCAGGAGACAAAAGAGACACAGGTTCAATCCCTGGGTCAGGAGATCCCCTGGAGGAGGGCATGGCAACCCACTCCAGGATTTTTGCCTGGAGAATCCCATGGACAGAGGAGCTTGGCAGGCTATAATCCACAGGGTTGCAAAGAAGAGAACATGACTTAAGTGACTCAGCACAGCACAGTACAAGTACAGGTGGGCTGTGAATTCCCTGAAGTTACCTCTGAAAACCCTCGTGGTGCCTTCACCTTCCTCTTTGAATCCTTCTGTATTGTATTCTGTCCTCAGAAAAATTTTAAGTACAATTTTAAGCATTTTTAGAAACTAATCACTCAGAAGTCTAGCAAAACTAAGGTTATGCTTGAAAACTATAGTGTAAACAAATGTTTTGCCACCATTTGCCCCAAGGAATCTCCACAGTCCTGCGCTAATGAGAAGACTTTAGCAGTAAAAGCCATTGCTATTCCCACCCCCTCCCCTTTCCTCCCCACCAGCAATGTCCTAGCACTCCGATCTCTTTAGGGACATTGGTATGAATATTTCTGCCATCTTCCTTCTCTAGTATTTTCAGAAACTTAACACATGCTGGACATGGCAGGTGCAATTCTAATTTTAATATGGGTGGGAGTCCGCCTAGCCTGCTATCCCAGAAGAGCTTTGGGAACTGTATTAGAACATCAAGCTGGTTGGAGCATTATGCTGTCTGAACAACAGCCCACGTGGGCATAAGTCTACTGAATGTGGGCCTTTAGCCAGTTAAACCCCTGTGAGCTAGGAGTGATTAAAAAAGAAAAAAAAAAAATATCAGCACCTGTTTCAGCTTTGACAAGAACCCTAAAATAGAGCAACCATTTCTCAAAAAAGCTGCATGTCAGTATTTGCAGCTGCTGGCTTCCTTATCAAAAATCAATTTGTCTATTATATCAGATACATAAATAGGATGGCCTTTTCCCCTTTCTGGTTAACCACTTTTCTTCTTGATCAGAGGAAGTTTTTTGAGCACTTTTGTATAGATTTGGAGTCAGTGGGAAGGTTTTCTTTTTTCTATCAAAATCTACTGACCCACTAAAAAGGAATCTACTTAAACTTTTTCTTAAGTTAGTCACTTTAAAAAGTAAGCCTAGAGGTTACGGTCACTGATCTATTTTGTTTCTCATGCAACCTACAAAAGAATGAATGAAGAAACAGACTCAAGAACATAAAACTTCTCTACTCACTGTAATCAATCAATAAAAAAAGGTTTCAGTTTAGTATAGTAATACACGTGGAGAGAAACAGCAAAAATGAGATGGTAGGAAATGGGCAAAAGGAAAGGGAAAGAGGACTAGAGAGGTTGTGAGAGAAAGAAGTGTACTCAGAGGTGGAGGGCAGGAACCAAAGGCTGATTCCTTATTCAGTAAGGCTCCCAACAACCTTACTTCACAAACTCACCTTACATGCTAACTGTACCAACGCCACAGCTCCTAACCCTGGCTCCAGGAGCCTCTGGCATAGCTAGTCTATTCAGTTTGCTCCCTGAAGCAATATATCCAACTCCTGAGACCCCGTGTTAAAACCAGTTACAGCATCCTCTTTTCCCAATCTTATCTCAATCCCCTCAAGAACAATGAGCACACTCAGGGTAGAAACCTGACAATAGATTTTTTGCCTTAGTGATCCAGATCATTTTCTAGAGTACATGATTTTATTGGTTGCATTTTGAATAGCTCAGTTTTAGGAGCCAAGAAAAAAAAAAAAACACATAGCTAGCACTTTATAATTCATCCATTCAACCAGCATTTCCTGATATCCTGTTGAATATCATCTGTGATGCTAAGAACAACCGACTCTAGGGTGTTTCTTACTTCCTATAACATAATTGTCTAGTATCCAGACAACTCACTATTCTCTCAAAATGTCTTGTGTGCAGCCACATAACTTCTTTCGTTTGAGTAAATGAAAGTTGCAAGTTGTCAACAGTGAAGTTACTTAAGCAGAGTGAAAAAGAGGGGGGGAGGAAATCTGTTCCTTAAACTTCAACAGAAATAGGATACATTAGAATGTACATTTAAAAAAACCCAGTTTGATTTGAAATGTTGAGGAAGAAAGTAAATGAATAACTCATTCTGGAAAACAATAAGGAGTTATTTCATCATTAAAGAAAATAAATTTCTTCACTTCCTTCCTCCCACCACCCCTTCTCACCGATTCTTCAGTGTCTCTTGGTAAAAAGCACTGGCAGAGAGGTCAGGGACAGACAAATGGATTGTAAAATCTGTGAAACTCAGTCACTTATCTTCCCCCCATCTACCCTTTGACTTAGTCAAGGACTCAGAAGTCAGCTTCTGCTGCTCATCTCTACCACTGGCCTTGAGCTACATCGGATAGAACCTTCCACTTGTATTAGATCATCCTTTTATGGCCTGGCATTTTTACTATCAAACACAGTTACTGGTTAATCTGATGGCTATCTCTTTTCATAAGTTTTTTTTTTTTTTTTTTTATAAAACCAGATGGAGTTACAACAGCTTTAGCCTCAGAATTCCAAAGTTCTCCCTAACTTCTAGCTCTGACAGTGCAAACTAAGTTAGGTTCTCAGCAGGCTCGGGTGAGAGACCCCCACCCATGGTTCCACTTACATTTTGAACTCTAAGCCCAGAAATAAAGCTAGAAGTTCCTTTGATTACTGTTGTGAAATGAGTTAATTTTCTGATCTATGATAAGGGCATGTGTGTGTGTGTGTGTGTGTGTGCATGCTCAGTCACTCCGTGTCTGACTCTGTGACCCCATGGACTATAGCCTGCCAGGTTCCTCTGTCTACAATTTTCCAGGCAAGAATACTGGAGTGGGTTGCCATTCCCTTCTCCAGCATGATTTGTCTAGAAATCATGTCATGCCACTACTCAAAAGCCTCCAGTATCTGCCCATTTCCCTCAGAGAAAAGCCACAGTTCTTCAGAGGTGAAGTCCCACCAACACATCACTACTCCATCCTGTTAACCATCTACTCTTCTCTTCTACCATCTCCCCTTTGCTCTCTCCAACTGCAGCATGATGTTCCACTGACGTCTCAATCTTCTACTCACCACAGGGCCTTTGCATTTGCTGTCCCCTCTGCCTGAGACGTTCCTCCCCCAGATATCCACAGACTCTTCCTCAGTTCCTTGAGGTCTCCACCCAAATGTCACATCATCAACGAGACCTTCTCTGACCCACATCACTAAAACAAAAGCACTGTTTTAGGGTGTGAGCCCACTCTCACTCTAGTACTTTCCATATTTTTTTAAAGGCTTTATTGAGATATGACTCATCTCCTACATAATTCACCCATTTAAACACACAATTCAATCACTTTTAGTATATTCATAGACTTATGCAACCACCATCACTATCAACTCTAGAATATTTTCCTTGCTTCCCCAAAGAAATTCTGGATATTTTATCCATCACTTCTCACTCACCCCAAATCTCCAGACCTAAAGTGAAAGTGAAAGTCACTCAGTCATGTCTGACTCTTTGTGATCCCATGGAATTCTCCAGGCCAGACTACTGGAGTGGGTAGACTTTCCCTTCTCCAGGGAATCTTCCCAACCCAGGGATTAAACCTAGGTCTCCTGCATTGCAGGCAGATTCTTTACCAGCTGAGCCACAGGGGAAGCCCAAGAATACTGGAGTGGGTAGCCTATCCCTTCTCCCGCAGATATTCCTGACCCAGGAATCGAACTGGGGTCTCCTGTATTGCAGGCAGATTCTTTACCAATTGAGCTATTAGGGAAGCTACAGACCTAAGCAACCACTAAACTACTTTCTCTCTCGAATTATTTGCTTATTCTGGACTTTTCACATAACTTGAATTATATAGTATGTAGTCCTTTGTGACTGGTCTCAGCATATTTTTTTGTTTGTTTTTACTGAAGTACTGCTGATTTATAATATTGTGTTAGCAGCATAATGTTTTTGAAGTTCATCCACACTGTACTACGTATCAGTACTTCATTTCTTTTTTATTGCCAGATAATATTCCATTGTATGGATATGTGAAAGTCAGTCAGTCATGTCCAACTCTTTGTAACCCCATGGACTATACAGTCCATGGAATTCTCCAGGCCAGAATACTGGAGTGGGTAGCCTTTCCCTTCTCCAGGGGATCTTCCTGACCCAGGGATTGAACTCAGGTCTCCTGCATTGCAGGCGGATTCTTTACCAACTGAGCTATCAGGTAAGCCAGTGGTATGGATATACCACATCTTATTGCTCCAATCATCAGTTGATGGGTATTTGTGTTATTTCCGCTTCTTGGCTATTGTGAGTAATGCTATGAAGAACATTTTGTATGAGTTTTTATGTGGACATATGTTATTTCTTTTGAGTGTACACCTAGGAATGAATCCCCATGATTTTTATCTGTTTTGAGAACTTATTACAATCTGATACAACATATGTTTCCTTTCTTACTTTTTTATTATCTGCCTTTCTCCCACTAGAATATTAGCTCCCTAAAGGAGGATTTTGATCTGTTTTGTTCACTGCTTATAACAGAACCATAGTAAAATACAATAAATATATGTTGCGTGAATGAAAGAATGCTAAATTATTGGGGGAAACTGATGGGGGAACCTATTATATCAGTACACTGATTACGTACACATTAAAAGTCAGTTTGTGGGAAGAGGTTTGCCATGACAGCTTCCAGGGAAATAGTAAAATTTCCAGAGTTGCCACTAGTCTGGGCCTTAGTCAAGTGACCTTTTTTGAGGTCAGTTCCTCCCTTGTAAACTGTCAGGATTGAACCAGTGTTCCTGGTTCCTTCTAGCCCCATATGCCATAATATAACATAAAAATTAGCAAATGGTTTGCTCATACAAATATTTATCTTCCACTCATTCATTTCTTTATTAAGTGTCTTTATGAGCCAGACACTATTCAGATGCCTTATTTGACATATCAACTTTACAATCTATTTGGATAATAATTACACCCTTGCTGATTTAAATTTCTTTTCTTCTTTTCTTTCTCACTTATTTGTTTTCAAAAATACAGCTAAGTTTGGCTTTAAAAAATGAAAGTTCAGTTCAGTTGCTCAGTCGTGTCTGACTCTGCGACCCCAATGACTGCAGCACGCCAGGCTTCCCTGTCCATCACCAACTCCCGGAGTTTACTCAAACTCATGTTCATTGAGTCAGTGATGCCATCCAATCATCTCATCCTCTGTCATCCCCTTCTCCTTCCGCCTTCCATCTTTCCCAGCATCAGGGTCTTTTCAAATGAATCAGCTCTTCGCATCAGGTGGCCAAAGTATTGGAGTTTCAGCTTCAGAATCAGTCCTTCCAATGAATATTCAGGACTGATTTCCTTTAGGATTGACTAGTTTGATCTCCTTGCAGTCCAAGGGACTCTCAAGAGTCTTTTCACAGTTCAAAAGCATCCATTCTTCTGCGCTCAGCTTTCTTTATAGTCCAACTCTCACATTCATACATGACTACCGGAAAAACCACAGCTTTGACTAGAAGACCTTTGCTAGCAAAGTAATGTCTCTGCTTTTAAAAAAAATGAAAACCATATCTTAATTATTTTGTTCCTACAACACAGGCAGGAACTAAAAGACCAAAAAAAATCAATATCAGTATACATTTATTATTATTTCTTATTCTAGTGTCTTCCAATTTTACACAGATACAAAATGCATCCATTATCAGAAATACAGAGAGGATGAGTGGGCTGGATTGACTGGGCTGTAGCTTTTGTGTATAGGACTACAATCTGCACTCCAAGCCCTCCCCATCAGCACTTCCTACCTCTTCTCTTGCTTTACAAGTGTTCACAGACTCGAGGTTTGCCTGACATGAATAAGTTTCTCTATAACTTATTTATCCAGTTTATTCCTTGAGTTAGCACAATTTCTCAAATATTGGGGGACACAGAGAGTAAGATAGTTACTCTGTTTTTTGACTCCTATGAACATTATGTTCATGTGCAAGCAACACATTCTGCCTCCCTTATAACTGTTTTCTCCTTAGTAAGATAATAGGTTTTGAGTTTACACTCTGGCCTTTTCCAGGTTACATTTGAGCATATGCAGAGGTACAGCAATCCAAAGTAGTCAAGAAAGGAATAAGAGGTTCTCTTGCACACATGCCTTATTTTTGCAAGCAAGAGAGGCTTACAGAATCACTGGCTATGTTCCTAGACCAAATACCTCAAAATGTATTTTGTCAGGAATATTTTCTATGGGTCCCAGGGACAGTTTTATATCATCTGCCTACTGTATAATCTTAAGAAAGCATTTTGTGAAAGCAAAGTGGACCTGGGAAGAAATACACAAATACTTCATTCAACAAATGCTTGTTTGCCTATGATGTGCCAGCCTGAAAGCTGTTCTTATGCAACCTGTCCTGGGTCTCCATGAAACAGATATTCCTGGCACACTCTGCTTTATAAATGAGGAACCTGAGGCCCCGAGATGTAAAGCAATTACCCTGGCTAGGATGATACAGCGATACACAGATGGTACACAGATACAGAGTCTGTGGGCTCCCAAAGACTTGACACTCTTTTCACCCTGTAAAAACCACTTCAGTTGCTTATTTTACATTCATAACAGATCTTGAATGTTATTTTTGCATATGAAGTGTACAACATATATTGGAGATAATAGATGATAGTAATTATAACAATTCCTTTTGAACCAAAAAAGAGGACATTTTATCTTTCTGTAATCAGAAACTTCTGTGGCTACTTGAAAAGTTTGACCAAATTTCATTATTTTCCATTAAATAGAAATCATAAGGCATCTCTTTTTTTTTTTTGAGAAGTTCCACTTTTAGAAGTTTATCCTGATAGTTACATATTCACACAGAGATTCATATACAAGAACATACATTATTATGTCAATAATAACCAAAAAAAGAGATCAATTAATGTCTAGTAATAGTAATTATAAAGTATTACAAAACTCTAGCAATATCTATAGAATGGAATACTGGACAATTATTAAAAATCATGAGGTAGAAGACTATTTAAATCAAAAAACATTTAGTGACCAGGCATCACTTTAAAAGAAAAGGACTGTAGTGAATTTGGAACCTCTGAGAGGCTGTTTTCAAGAAAATTTAGGTGAATAAATTATTCACATTTCATTGGGACATCTCTAAATGTTAAATAAATGTCCCTTATACCCATATGGGCTTCCCTTGTAGCTCAGTTGGTAAAGATCTGCCTGCAATGCAGGAGACCCAGGTTTGATCCCTGGGTCAGGAAGATCTCCTGGAGAAGGAAATGGCAACCCACTCCAGTATTCTTGCCTGGGAAATCCCATGGACAGAGGAGCCTGGCAGGCTATAGTCCATGGGGTCGCAAGAGTCAGACATGACTTAGCGACTAAATGCCCATCACCACCATACCCATAAAGTTAAAGCTATGGTTTTTCCAGTAGTCATGTATGGATGTGACAGTTGGACTATTAAGAAGGCTGAGCACCAAGGAATTGATGCTTTTGAACTATGGTGCTGGATAAGACTCTTGAGAGTCCCTTGGACTGTGAGGAGATCAAACCAGTCAATCCTAAAGGAAATCAGTCCTGAATATTCATTGGAAAGACTGATGCTGAAGCTGATGCTCCAATACTTTGGTCACCTGATGTGAAGAACTGACTCATTTGAAAAGACCCTGATGCTGGGAAAGATTGAGTGCAGGAAGAGAAGAGATCGACAGAGGACAAGTTAGTTGGATGGCATCACCAACTCAATAGATATAAGTTTGAGCAAGCTTCGGGAGATGGTGAAGGACAGGGAAGCCTGGTGTGCTGCACTCAGTGGAGCTGCAAAGTCAGACACGACTGGGTGACTGAACAATAACAACAATACCCATCCATAGAAGTGATTAATAGATAATTTCCCTGATATAAAGTCAGCAGGTAGATGGTCAGGGCACTTCCTGTTCTCTCAGTTCCTAAAGTCTCATCTGCATGGTGTGAGGACTATATGGGAATATCTCTAATCTAATCTGATCTAATGGAATCTGATCTACAGCACTTTAATGCGATCCTGGTATACAAATCACCCTTTCAAAATAATTCTATCAAATCATAGAAAAAGAAAGAAAAAAGTTGGCTGTAAACTAGCTGTTATCTATTGGCCACAAACAACAGGACCAATTTTTTTGTTGTTGTTCAGTCACCAAGTCATGTCCGACTCTTTGTAATCCCATGGACTGCAGTAAGAACCACTTCTCACTATCGTAAAAAATAATCATATTAAAGAACTTGGGAATCAAAGGAAAAGCTTTAAAATGAAGCTTAGATAATGGCAGGAACTAGAGAGGAGCGGCTCAAGATGGCAAAAACATAAAAAGCATTACCTTATAGATAAGTAAGATTGACTGTTTGGGGCCTTTGTAAAGCTTTTGTTGTTCTGCTCCATTCAGAGAGCATCTGAAGGGTTTAGTTTGTGATCCCACTCATACCTTAGCCGAGGAGGAAAGACACTTCACACACACGATGGATCTATGTTATTTCTGATGGCAGATGAGCGCAGATTCCCCTAAGTCAAAGTTGGGTGCTCTTACCAGAAGAATGGAGCGGAGGCTGACCAGGCAAAAACAACAGATGCCCATGAACCTGAAGTCAGGAATTTGGCCTCTCTATCCCCTTGGAGGGATCTGTGATATGGGTTTGAGGCTAGAGACAGATCCAAACCACAAATAGACATGAGGATAAACCCTGGATCAAAGCTACAGCCCAGGCCAGGAAGGGGCACGCTGGAGCCGGGGAAGGCAGATGACAGGAGAGGGCACTTGGAGTTCTCAGGGCTGAGCAGCTGTATTTTCTGATACGCACTTCATCCGGCTGCCTGCACTGAGAATGTACCACATGGTCAGTAGAATGGAATGCAGGGCAGACACCAGCCCCTCTGAAGCTCACAGAAACCTGATACAATGGCTTTAGCCTAATGCATGTCCAGGCATTTTTCTCTTATTTAACTCCAGCTCTTTGCAATGTCCAGCAAAATAAAGAGGATCATGCTGGATCAGAAGGTCAGACCAGCCAAGCCAGAGTGGTCAGGCCCAAACTACATATTTAGGTGAGATGAGGGACATTAGCTGAGACAGGAGAAACTGCCCCATCCCCTTTCTGATGCTGAGTCTCATCCAGCTGGCATGAGAGAGGGGTCCTGGTTTGGATTGGAAGGTGCTGGTTCCAGAGAGGGTAGAGGAGGCTGCTAGGATGATACATGGGGTGCAGTTCCATTTAGGGCAAGACCGGAGCCAAAGGAGCAGAATCAGCTGCTAAATCCAAGAGGTCAGTTTGAGACTGTGGTCAAGAATGAGGCAAGAGACCAGGAGCCGAGATTAGAAACAGGTCTGGAAACACAGTGGGAAGTAGGATAATTCAAGAAAGTTCAGGATAATCCTGAAGAGCCCCAGAGACCAAAGCCTTTCTCATTGGATGCTGGTCACATGGCAGGGTGCCCAGTAACCAATCAGATCACTAGTGGCACAGGCTGGACGGGAATTAAATGAGAAAATACCATAGGTGAACATGGGCATCAGGCCCATAGCAGGCAGGAGCTAGGGGGTCTAAAGGCTGGAATCCAGGGTCCCAGAGGTGAGAAAGCCAGCCAGGTGGGCACCAGTAGTTCATTCATACTTCAAAGATGCTATGCACATTTTTAATGCCAGTTTTTTGTGGGTATGTACTTTCATTCCTTTGGGTGAAGCAATATTTTCATTGAAAAAAGGACTTCATATGTAAACAAGTCTGGGAAATAGTGTTCTGTGTGTGTGTGTGTGTGTGAGGATGAAGTTGTTGATCAAAGAGGTTGCAGTAGACTCTGACATACTTTAGATAGAACTGTTTTCAATTAGGCTTAAAACCATGATATTCAAAACATGGAAAACTATCAAATGTCAACTAGCCCTTTGAAAACAAGCTTCTGGTCAATAACTTAACTGCCCTCTTTGTGAGTTCTTGGGGACAAGTCCTTGCCATGTTTATCTCTTTCTCTCAGTACCTAAAATAGTTCTGGGCATATATTAAATTCTCAATATATATTTTCAATTGACATACAAAAATTCTTAAAGGGTAAACAACAAAATGTTGTTTTCCTTTTGGTGGTTGGACTACAGGTGACTTATGTCTTCATTAAAAAAAAATCTCCATTTTTGTAGTTTCTGAACATGAGTTACTTTTAAAAATTAAAAAAATATATATTTAAATTAAAAAATATATATATTTAAGATATTCATTGTGCAAGACTACTAAGTCTCCATTAGAAGAAAAAAAGGAATGCCTAATTTTATCACTGCTTAAACATTTTCCAATTAAGTAGCTTACTTTAACATTAATACTGAGACCTCGAAGATTCTGTTTGACTCTGAGAAGTTAATAATGGATGGGACTAAGGAACTAGGAGCTATGGTGGGGTGTATACATTTTGCTATATAGGCAGCTATCCCTTTCATGGATCACAGCCTTGTTATGGCAAAGGCTGTGAAGTTACTCAAGTTACTTCATTGAGTAACTCAATGAAGCTATGAACCAAGCTACATCACCCAAGATAGACAGGTCATGGTGAAGAATTCTAACAAAACGTGGTCCACTGGAGGAGTAAATGGCAAACTTCTTAAATGGACAATTGCAAAGAAATAGAGGAAAACAATAGAATGGGAAAGACTAGAGATCTCTTCAAGAAAATTGGAGATATCAAGGGAACATTTCATGCAAGGATGGGCACAATAAAGAACAGAAATGGCAAGGACCTAACAGAAGCAGAAGACATTAATAAGAGATGGCAAGAATACACAGAAGAACTGTACAAAAGAAGTCTTAATGACCTGGAAAACCATGATACTGTGGTCACTCACCTAGAGCCAGATATCCTGGAGTGTTAAGTCAAGTGGGCCTTAGGAAGCATTACTACAAACAAAGCCAGTGGAAGTGATGGAATTCCAGCTGAATGACTTAAAATCCTAAAAGATGATGCTGTTAAAGTGCTGCACTTAATATGTCAGCAAATTTGGAAAATTCAGCAGTGGCAACAAGACTAGAAAAGGTCAGTTTTCATTTCAATCCCAAAGAAAGTCAATGCCAAAGAATGTTCAAGCTATTGGACAAACACGCATATATCACAGGCTAGTAAGTTTATGCTCAAAATCCTTCAAGCTAGGCTTCAGCAGTATGTGAATCAAGAACTTCCAGAAGTATAAGCGGGGTTTGGAAAAGGCAGAGGAACCAGAGATCAAATTGCCAACATTCGCTGGATTATAGAGAAAGCAAGGGGATTCCAGAAAAACATCTACTTCATTGACTACACTAACACCTTTGACTGTGTGGATCACAATAAACTGTGGAAAATTCTTAAAGTGATGGAAATACCAGACCTCCTTACCTGTCTCCTGAAAAACCTGTATGCAAGTCAAGAAACAACAGATAGAACTGGACCTGGAACAACTGACTGGTTCAGAATTGGGAAAGGAGTACATCAAGGCTATATATTGTCACCCTGCTTATTTAATTTATATGGAGAGTACATAATGAGAAATGCCAGGCTGGATGAATCACAAGCTGGAATCAACACTGCTAGAAGAAATATCAACAACCATAGATATGCAGATGATACCACTCTAACGACAGAAAGTGAAAAGAAACTAAAGAGCCTCTTGACGAGGGTGAAAGAGGAGAGTGAAAAAGCTGGCTTGAACCTCAACATTAAAAAAACTAAGATGATAGAATCTGGTCCCATCACTTATGGCAAGTAGGGGGAAAAGTGGAAACAGTGGAAAAATCTTATTTTTCTTGGGCTCCAAAATTACAGCAGACGGTGACTGCAGCCATGGAATTCAAAGACACTTTCTCCTTGGAAGGAAAACTATGACAAAACTAGACAGCGGAGCAGAGACATCACTTTGCCGACAGAAGTCATATAGTCAAAGCTAGAGTTTTTCCATTACTCGTGTACAGATGTGACACTTGGACCATAAAGAAGGCTGAACCCTGAAGAATTGACACTTTCAAATTCTGGTGCTAAATGAGACTCTTGAGACTCCCTTGGACTGCAAGGAAATCAACCCAGTCAATCCTAAAGGAAATCAGTCCTGAATATTCATTGGAAAGACTGATGCTGAGGCTGAAACTCTAATACTTTGGCCACCTGATGTGAAGAGTTGACTCACTGGAAAAGACTCTGATGCTGGGAAAGATTGAAGGCAAAAGGAGAAGGGGGCGGTAGAGGATGAGATGGTTGGATAGTCTCATCAAGTCAATGGACATAAATTTGATCAAACTCTGGGAGAGAGTGAAAGACAGGGGAGCCTGGCATGCTGCAGTGGTGGCAAAGAGTCAGACATGATTTAGCCACTGAACAACAATAGGCAGCAACAGTAAGTAAGGAACTATATAACTCAGTGCTTTACAAAATTGGTCTGTGGTACAGATTTCTGCTAGGTAACATTTGAACATTTGGTCTACTGCTTTGGTATCTAATTTACCTTCAAACATCTAGCTGATGGTTACAGAATATTAATAGAGTTATATTGAGATCCCTCTACTTCAAGGAATTCCTAAAAGAAAAAGCTGGGTGTTTCGTTTGTTTGCTTGTTTTTTGTTTTTCAAATCATCTGTAGTGGCTCCAACCAAAGAAGAACCAAATCTTGAAGTGAAAGTTGCTCAGTCATGTCCGACTCTTTGCGACCCCATGGACCATAAAGTCCATGGAATTCTCCAGGCCAGGATATTGGAGTGGCTAGCCTTTCCCTTCTCCATTGGATCTTCCCGAACCAGGAATCGAACTGGGGTCTCCTGCATTGCAGGAGGATTCTGTACCAACTGAGCTATGAGGGAAGCCCCAACCAAATCTTGAGCCAGAGTATTTACTGTGTTTAATCTGCCCCTGGAACAGCTGTTATCTTGTAAAGTGTTTCAAATATTATATTTGTGTTTGCCTTTTAAAAAAAGCAGGGCATACTCTACTTGCATTAACTACAAAACCCTGCACTGTTGACTATGGAATATAGAAAGGGTGTCCATAGTAAAACTTTGGATAAGGTTGTTCTCATACAAAACAATTCGTCATCATAAATGAAAATTTTATAGCCATGTGTGAGAGGCTTTCATTTCTCCTCAGACGGTAAACAGTCTTCGTACTTATTCTCTTATAACCAAAGCATATTTTTAAACCTAAAAAGAAAAAAACAATCTGAAATGCAGTAAACTGATGTTTTTATCCATTGTTCTATTTTGTAGACTATACGTAGTGCAAGCACTGTTGGAACACCTAAGTGATGGCTGTTTATTTTTTTCTGATTAACATGAAAAACGAAAAGAGAGAATACTTTTAGATTTGAAAGAAGTACTGCAGATGATAGACTTCAGTAATTGCTCCAGCAGACCACAAAGGATTAGTTTTACAGCAAGAAACTTGGGGTAACCTGGCTAAATATTTCATTCATGTGACTGAGCGGGTTGGGGGTGGGAGGGTAGGGAATTTGCTTAGCAGTGTGGGTGACTGCGGCTTGGCTGGGAGTATGGTTAATTTCTCACTCATAGCCTCAGACTGTACAGAATGGCCTGCTCATGTTATGTGCTCCAGTGTGAATCTGTGGCCTGGCCCCTCAGGTTGAAGCTATCTTAACTGCTGGCAAGAATAGCAGTAGTACTAGAGTCAGCCATTTCAGAGGAGGAGGGCTGGCTGGCTCAGGCTCCTGGGTATACAAGGGATGCTGATGTTCTGTCTTGCCCAGTCTGGATCCTTGCAAATTTCATTTTCATAAATACCCTGCATTTTGCCAGCATTCCCTACTTTCACCCAACAAAGTGGGTGCAGGGAAGCAGAGAATCAGGAAGAAATGAGAATACTAAGGACTTGGAGAGTGAGGGAGGCTTCAGCACAGGATATCATTTCTCTGGATCCCAGCTGAGTTCTCCTTTGGGTTCAAATGAGGAATCAGAGCTTCTTCCACATTCATTTGAATACTTTTTCAATGATGGAACATTTGTGCTTTCAGTGGTTACATCTAAGTTTTGGAAACAGCAAAGTCCATTCAGTTCTAATAAAGCTGGGCCAATAATAACTTATGCTTGGAGAATGGGTTTCATTTCACAAGGTGGTGTAATAATGCCTTGTTTAATTTAATCTTCAGGACAACTCTTGCTGTAGATACTTTTATTCTCCAAATGCAAGAGAAGAAAGCGAGTTTAAGAAAATTTAAGGAATATGCAAAGTCACAAAACAGAGGTTGGACTTGAATTCAGATCAGATTTCAAATCCGTTGCTTTTCTACTCAACATCAGAGGTTCTATTTTTTATTTGAAACATATGAAGTAGTACAATAGGGCAACCTAGCTAATTTTCATGCATACCTCATAATCTTGTGCCAAAGACAATTGAAAAAGAGGATTTCCAAAACACTTGGAGCAATGGCATCCTTGACAGAATGAGTGGGTGGTTTTCCAGGAGATAAATTCACAGATCTATCCAAACTGATGGTTGAATTTTAAAGTCCCACTCTTTTCTTGTCACAACTGGTAAGACTTTAAAATGCTTACTATATTTGCATCCATAAAAATCATTATGCAGGAAAAAAATACTGGAGGTATAAGCTATTTAACATCTGTGAACAGGAAAATTGCAAAGAACGTTTAACGGTACATAAAAGCAGACTTGTGAACTACTTTATTTTTATCTGGGAAAAGAAAAAATGCTAGCATAATAATATTTATCCTATACATCTACAAAGGGATCTCATTATACTCAAAAGGTTATATTCTAGAAACTCCAAGTTAATAAAGAAATACGAGAGGGATGTTCTTCTGATTCAGGTTTTTCCCCTCCCAGTTTTGGACTTTGGACCTGCCTTTCTTTTAGGTGCAGTGACCATATGTAGGAAATCAGACTGAAATGTCTTATAGGTGCCATAACTGATCATTGATTGACTTAACTCTCAAGTGCTTTAGCAGCTCAGAGCTGATCGTTAAATAACTGAGTATTTTGTGCTAATTGTTAAACTGTTGATACTTGAAACTGATCACAGTAGTAGTATTTACACTTAGAAATCGACAAACTACAAACCAGGGCTCCCTACTCACCACCATCCACGCCTAGCTCACCAGCATAATGCCGACCCTCCAGGGAATCAGGGAGGGAGGTTGCTGTTTAACACCTCACAAATGTTGGAAGCCACAAGCTGAGTCTTCTCCATACCAGCAGACAAGAACAACACGCCATCTTGTTCAGTGACTTTGGATTTGACTTACAGGGTTTTACTAAAGCTGGTAGAGCAGGGCTGCAATGAAGAACATTTCTGCTAAAGCCAAACAAACATTTGGGCTACAAAAGAAATTCCATATGCTTATGGAAGGTGGTTCGATTTGCCCTCTAGTTAAAATAATGTCAGATGGCCACTACCTATTGTTAAATGTTATAAACAACATATATACAGTCCCATGTTAGTAAAGCAAATTTGGTTTAGATATGGATATTCTAGAAAAATACACTCTAAACTGATGAGGAGGGAGATTAAATGTTTACTTTTTTTTATTTCTGAGTTCTTCTTTGCTCCTTTCTTTCCTAAAATCAGCATTAACTTTTCCTAGAACTAAACAGTAATTTTAATAGAAAAAGAACCAAACAATGTCAGGTAAATCTGGTCATGCTCGCAATTTGACAATGTACTGTTCAAAGCATAAAACTGATCCGACCAATCCTTTTCATCCTCATTCTGTAATCTCAATCTGTTTTCCCTTTTTAACTGTCTCAACTTTTCAAGTTATTGTTTTCAAAAATAAAAGCATTTATATCTTATTGGACTCTGAATTTTCAGATTTTATACCTGCTTTAAAATCAGTTCCTGCATTGCCCTGAAAGATACAAACTCTACTCTAGGAGTTGGTTAGATCTTGAAAGCCCACAATCATCTTCATGCGTTTGCAAGTCCCGGGGGACTCCTAAGTCCAATTGCTGGCAGAAGGCAGAGCTGATAACATTGTGTTCTGACAAATCACTTTGTTAAGGAAAGTTTGTAAATTAAAGTTTCTTAGTCTAGGAGCTTCTCAAGAACTCTAGCATCAGGGGAGCCATATATTGTATTTCTGGCGAGGCCATATAATCAACCATGTCACTTTGTATTAACATTTCTGAAAATTTAAATTTCATCTGAAAATGGGGGTCATAGGTATCATGTTTCTGTGACTCTAAGATATACCTTTCCCCTTATATTTTACTATTTCTGAAATAGGATGAGTCTGAATTCAATTATAGTGTTCCAGGTGATTCTGATGTTTGGGATCCACCCTTAGAAAAGAGAACAAAATACTAATATCTGCATCTCTCCCGCTCCCGGAGATGCTCAGGTGTTGATATGAGCTGTGAGTTCTCTCTTGTGCAACTAAGATTGGGAATTGCTAACAACGCGCATTAGAATCTCTGGGGAAACTTTAGTAATACTTCAAGTTCCTGGTGTGTGTGTGTGTGCTAGGTTGCTTCAATCGTGTCCGACTCTTTGTGACACTGTTGACTGCAGCCTGCCAGGCTCCCCTGTCCATGGGATTCTCCAGGCAAGAATACTGGAGTGGGTTGCCATGCCCTCCTCCAGGAGATCTTCCTGACCCAGGGATCGAACTCGTGTCTCCTATGTCTCCTACATTGGCAGGCGGGTTCTTTACCACCAGTGCCACCTGGGAAGCCCCAAACACCTGGGCTCATCCCCTACAGGTTCTAATTTAATTTGCCTGGATCTCAAGACAGTGATATTTTTCAAAAACTCACCAGGTAATTATGAGGTAAGGAGGACAAGATAGGAAAATGGGATTAAGAAGTTCAAACTACTATATATAAAATAAATAAGCTGCAAGGATATAGTGTACAGCACAGGAATTACAGTCAATATTTTAAAATAACTTTAAATGGAATATACTGTATACAAATTTTGAATCATTATCTTGTACACCTGAAACTAATAATGTAAATCAACTATACTTCAATAAAAATGAAAATAAATAAAATAATAAAGTCCCTTCTGACTCCAACATGGGGAGGCCTGGGTCATTGGTCTACTGTAGGACATTTGTTGTTTTCTCTGCTAAAAGCAGCATTCTGTCCACCTCTTCTGGGAAGTTGCCTGCTACACATGTAATTCTAAATGGACTTGCCAGTTTTCTTACAGAAGGCATCCCCCGTACATCTGTAGCTGGTCTAAGGTTGCATAACTTACCCAAATTGGGCCAACTCGAGTCATTCCACAGTAGTTTTGCACTTTAGGCCAGAGAAGCAAAGACTCTTATCCTCCTAGTGACAAAACAGAAATTGCCTGTCTGGTTGACAAGATACCTGTTCCCTACCACAGGAGAGGGAATGAAGGTGATGTTCAGAAAAGACAAGATGACAGGTAGAGAGAATGTGGCCCACTCGGAATCCTGAGCTCCAAGGTCTATAGCATTCTTGTGGTTTGGTTATGTGAATTAGGAAAGTCTCAAGTTAGGTTTCTATTTCTTGCAACCAAAATGCAAACCACAATGAAACCCTCTCAACTAATATAACTGATCCTCAGTAAAAATGACACTTTTTGTTTTCCAAAGGTTTTCTATATACCTCCTAACCGGATAAGTGGGACATGTAATTTCTTTAAAAATTGAGACATAATTCACACACCAGCAAATTCAGCCTTTTAAGGTGCACAATGCCGTGGTTATTAGTATATTTGCAAGATGTATAACCATCACCACCAACTAACCCCAGAACATTTCATTATCCCAGAAAAGCAACTCCAGTCCTATCCGCAATCATCCCTATACCTTCCTCTCCGTTGCCCTTAGCAACCACCAAGCTACTCTCAGCACAGGTGCTTTCATGCTCATTTAAAGGCAAAGAAAAGGAGGCCTGGATGTTCTGGTGGTTTTCTTAAGAGGCTGGAGCCAGGATTAGAACCTGCTCAACTACTCTACCTCCCTTTTGTGAACATATTTACGCCCAAGTCATTATATTTATTTGCCACTGTAAAATGGAAGAGCGGGTTAAAACAACCACTTGTAAATCATTGCAGTCATTTAGAAATAGTGTTGGTTTGTTCTGAAAGGTCAATTGATTTTGACATTGCTTGCTTGACTTTTGTTAACGTTATGCCTTCCTAATGAAAGAGATTGTTTTTGTTTACTTCTTGGCAACTGAAACCCACTTGACAC
Source organism: Bos grunniens (assembly GCF_055505025.1). NCBI lineage: Eukaryota > Metazoa > Chordata > Mammalia > Artiodactyla > Bovidae > Bos > Bos grunniens. The sequence continues at coordinate 15,600,320 of NC_141190.1, forward strand.
CCCCATGAAAGAAAAAAAACAATGACTAAGTCAACTGAGCTGAAATTGCCTTTCGTGTACATCTAAGGAAAAAACAAGTTTTAGTTCCTTTCACAGTCATATATCTTAAGTACAGTAATTGCATTTTAGCCTATTAAGCTTCTGATGAGGGCAAATAAACCTTATACAAAATTTAGACCAAGCTCAACAGGATTAGAAAGGGGAGGTCAGAGAGAAGATGTGGATATTACATGTTGAATCATTTGGAGTTCAAACCAACTTGGAGCCTTTGTTTTTGGCAGATATTATTTTAATAAGAGTCATTGCCTACAGACTGCTTTAATCTAATTCTAGAAACCAATAAATTGCAATCTAATTGTGAAATGATGAAAGACAGTGATTTGAAGAAACGAATGTGTTTACATGCAGTTTAGCCCAAGCTCAGTTTTGCAGAAAGGAGTCCGAAATATCTAATCTCTACTTTAGGGGTAAAAATGCATTCAGGGGGCCACACCCACATAGCCGGGTATGTTTCTCCCTTTGTGCGCCTTGCCTTCCACGCCCCGGAGGCTATTTCTGTTGAATTGGATACCACCAGGCCTGCACATCCCCGTCTCCAGAGCCCCTCGGGGTAAAGAACTGGGGAACAGTAACTCCCCAGAACAATTGGGGAGCCTGTTCACAGTTTTGGCTGCCTGTGCTGCTGCTCTGCCAGTCTATCTGAAGCATTTGGGGAACACCCAGTCTTTGCAGAAGTTTGAACATGGTGCTAGGGAACAAAAATGAATAAAGAATAAAATTTCCCCCAAGCTGAGCACAAGGACCTCACTCTCCTGTCTGATTTCCTGCCATTCAGCCAGATCTGTATCAGAAGATCCAGTGCACATATGTGCTGGAGTAGGGAGAACAGACTCCTCCTTCCCAGCCCACCTGAACATGCTGGGTCTATCAGTCTCTCCAGTAGGATATGTATATAAAATACAGTCAACTTGCTTATGTCACAAAGCAACGGTCATCCTCATGCCTTTGTCCTTGGTTTCTACTGTCACTCCACTGGAACATCCACACTTCTCTTCTCCCAAGACTGACTCCCTCTGGAACCTCCCAGGTGGTCCAGTGGCTGAGATTCTGAGCTCCCAATGCAGGGGGCCCAGGTTCCATCCCTGTTCAGGGAACTACATCCACATGCTGTAGCCAAGAGTTAACACGCTGCAGTGAAGACTGAAGATTCTGTGTGCCACAAGTGAGACCTGGCACAGCCAGATAATTAAATAAATCACTTCCTTTGGGAAAAAAAAAAAAAAAAGACTGACTCCCTGCTTGTCCTTCTAGACTCAGCTGTGCTGTCTTCCTGGGAAGCCTTTCCTAACCTCCCTCTGCAGTTAAGTCCCTCCTCAATGTTCCTCCAGTGTCCACCCAGTTTCATTTTGTATCCTCCTATTGTGATGACTATTGTAGTCCCATTACTATCTTTTCTTTAAAAATCTGTCTTTCCCATTAGATGGATTATACAAAATCTGGCCTGTCATATTTGTCTCTGTATCCTCAAGACCTGATATCATACATGGCTTGTAGCAGGCATTTAACTCATTCAAAATACGTGTGGGGTTCTTCTGTGTGCTAGGTACTATGTGCGCTATGTTGGATGCTGCAGCTAACCATCATTTGTGCTTGCTAAATTAATAGTCTCCCATCCTTTGGTTCTTTGCCATCTTTTGCACTGCAGTGGAAAAGAAACTTTGCCCGGTGGGTTAGGTACCACGATCTGAATGCAAGAGTGAGAAAGATCCCCCTTTGGATTCTTATTTACACGTACTGACTGCTCATCTGCCGTGGCGCAGCAAGCAGCTATGTGTTCTCTTCCATTTAGTGGGCAGTGTAGCATGATGCGTAAGAACTCAGTGTGAACTACATTCTGCCCATGAGTCCTGCTTCTATAATGTCCTAACTCTAGGACTTTTATGAGTTCCTTAACCTCTGTCTCCTCACTTGTAAAATGGAGAGAGACAGAATGGAAGAGGGTGATCAACCATCCCAGCTTGCCAGGAACTACCCCAGTTTTAGCTTAAAGTCCTGCACCCTAGAAAACCCATCAATTCCAGGCAAACCAGGATGTTTGGTCACTTTAAGCTAACTTTCTTAGCCTCAGGACTCATGGTCTATAAGAGGCCCATTAGAGCTGAGTAGTATGAAGCACAGCTATTGAACAATCTCCCACCGCAGCCCTCACACTTTAACCTACATCAGAATCACTTAGAGAGTTTGTTAAACACAGATTGCTGAACCCCACCCCAGAGTATCTGATTCAGTATGTCAGAGGTAAGGCTGGAGAAGTTGCATTTTAACAAGTTTCCAAGTGCTGCTGCTGCTACTGGTCTCAGAACCATATTTGGAGAACTACTGCTCTGTGCATTTACATTGATATGTTATCAGCCAAGAAACAAAATTGCTCTCGACCTAAGCTGGCTGATCTCTCCCCAAAAATTGGAATTATAAGCTAAAAGACAAATGTTAGAAAACCTTTGGAGCTTCTTTCTATCGATGGCATAGCTCTGGTGAGAAGGTCTTTGTGTCTCAATTTGTGTAAAATGGGGCAATAGGATCTACATCATATAGTGCATGTAAGTACTGAATAGGTGAATACATGTGGAGTTCTTAGGGCAATGACTGATGTGTGGTGAGAACGTCCTGTGATTGCTTATTTTCTTAAAAATAATTTTATTTATTTATTTTTGGCTGTGCTAGGTGTTCATTCCGACACAGGATTTTTTCTAGTTGTGGCAAGCGGGGGCCACTCTATAGATGCAGTGCATGGGCTTCTCCTTGCGGTGGCTTCTCTTGTGGAGCACAGGCTCCAGGGCACATGGGCTTCAGTAGCTACAGCGTGTGGAGTCAGCAGGTGCAGCTCCCAGGCTCTAGAGCACAGGCTTGACAGTTTTGGTGCACCCGCTTAGTTGCTCTTCAACATGTGGGATCTTCTTGGATCAGGGATCAAACCCATGTCTCCAGCACTGACAGGTGAATTCTTTACCACTGAGCCACCAGGGAAGACTTGTGATTGCTTATTAATATTGTTATTAATTATTGATGCTCATGTCTCTAGACATGACAAGGCTTCTGCCCTCCTTAAATCTCCATGGTTCAACTTCTCCTCCGCTTTCATGAGATAATATAGTGTCCTTCCAAAACATTCCTCTATGGCATGTGGCATGTGCCAAGCAGAATAATAGCCTCCCAAATATGTTCATATTCTAATCTCTGGAACCTACATGGTAAAAGAGACTTTGCTGATGTGATTTTAACAAAGAGAGGTATCTGAATGGGCCCAATGAAGTCATGTGGGTCCTTAAAAGGCAAAGAGGGAGACAAGAGCATCACAGAAGAGAGGCAATGATGGGAGAAGAGTTGGAGAGATTTTAAGATGTAACACTGCTCTCTTTGAAGATGTGGAAGGGGAAACAAGCAAAAGAATGTAGGCAGCTTCTAGAAGAGACAAGAGAATGAAGTTTCCCATGCACATTCCCAATACCATACTGTTAGCCCACTGAGGGCTGTTTTGGACTTCTGACATTCACAACTGTAAGAAAATTATATTTTAAGCCACTAAATTAGTGATAATTTGTTACAGTAGCAATAGGAAACAAATACATGGCATAAGCTAACCAAAGCTAAAGTTAGATTCCGTTGCTCACAACAAATAAACAGTTTGGCAACAGCTCCTGGAGAAACGCAAGGCTACCCAATCCAGCGTTCTGGCCTGGAGAATTCCATGGACAGCCCATGGGGTCACAAAGGGTCGGAACCGACTGAGCAGCTTTCACTTCACTCACTACAGTCACTAGGAGAGTCTAAAGAATGGGCAGGTCGCTGCTGGGTGGTTCTTCAAGTCCTTATGGCATCTACTGGGATCACTGGGGGGCATTCTACTTGTAGCTGAACTGGTCTTGGGGGGGAGGTGAATTTTAAGTTGACTTTACTCATTTGTCTGGCACATTAACAAGGACAGTTTGAAGGCTAAGCCTTTGTCGACTTCCTTGTGATCTCAGGGATTGTCCACATGATCCTTCCAGCTGTAGAATTAGACTTCATATATGGCAGCTCTGAATTCCAAGACTGAGGGTTCCAAGAGAACCAGGCAAAGGTTCTAAGGCTTCTTTTCAATTTTTTATTTTTAATTGATTGATGATTGGTTTACAATACTGGTTTGATTTCTGTCATACAACATGAATTAACCACAGGGGTGCATATCAGCTCAGTTCAGTCATGTCAGACTCTTTGCAACCCCATGAACTACAGCACACCAGCCCTCCCTGTCCATCACCAACTCTGGAGTTTACGCACACCAGCCCTCCCTGTCCATCACCAACTCTGGAGTTTACTCAAACTCATGTCCATTGAGTTGGTGATGCCATCCAACCATCTCATCCTCTGTTGTCCCCTTCTCCTCCCACCTTCACTCGTTCCCAGCATCAGGGTCTTTTCAAATGAGTCAGTTCCTTGCAGCAGGTGGCCAAAGTATTGGAGCTTCAGCTTCAGCATCAATCCTTCCAATGAATATTCAGGACTTATTTCCTTTAGGATGGATTAGTTGGACTCCTTGCAGTCCAAGGGACTCTCAAGAGTCTTCTCCAACACCACAGTTCAAAAGCATCAGTTCTTTGGTGCTCAGCTCTCTTTACAGTCCAACTCTCACATCCATGCACGACTACTGAAAAAACCATAGCTTTGACTAGATGGACCTTTGTTGGCAAAGTAATGTCTCTGCTTTTTATATATACTGTCTAGGTTGGTCCCATACCTTTTCTTCCAAGGAGTAAGCGTCTTTTAATTTCATGGCTGGAGTCACCATCTGCAGTGATTTTGGAACCCAAGAAAATAAAGTCTGACACTGTTTCCACTGTTTCCCCATCTATTTCCCATGAAGTGATGGGACCAGATGCCATGATCTTAGTTTTCTGAATGTTGAGCTTTAGGCCAACTTTTTCACTCTCCTCCTTCACTTTCATCAAGAGGCTTTTTAGTTCTTCACTTTCTGCCATAAGGGTGGTGTCATCTGCATATCTGAAGTTATTGATATTTCTCCTGGCATTCTTGATTCCAGCTTGTGCTTCATCCAGCCTGGCATTTCTCAGATGTACTCTGCATATAAGTTAAATAAGCAGGGTGACAATATACAGCCTTGACGTACTCCTTTTCCTATTTGGAACCAGTCTGTTGTTCCAGGTCCAGTTCTAACTTTTGCTTCCTGACCTGCATACAGATTTCTCAGGTCAGGTAGCCTGGTATTCCCATCTCTTGAAGAATTTTCCACAGTTTATTGTGATCCCCACAGTCAAAGGCTTTGGCATAATCAATAATGCAGAAGTAGATAATTTTCTGGAACTCTCTTGCTTTTTCGATGATCCAATGGATGCTAACAATTTGATCTCTGGTTCTGCCTTTTCTAAATCCAGCTTGAACCTCTGGAAGTTCACGATTCGCGTACTGTTGAAGCCTGGGAAAATTTTGAGCATTACTTTACTAGCATGTGAGATGAGTGCAATTGTGTGGTAGTTTGAGCATTCTTTGGCATTGCCTGTCTTTGGGATTGGAATGAAAACTGACCTTTTCCAGTCCTGTGGCCACTGTTGTACATATATCCCCTCCCTTTTGAATCTCCCTCCTACCTCCCACCCATTCCCACCTCTCTAGGTTATTACAGTGCCCCCATTTGAGTTCCCCGAGTCCTTCAGCAAATGCCCATTGGCTATCTATTTACATATGTTAGTGTATATGCACAAATGCTACTGTCTCCATTTACCTCACCCTCTCCCTTTTCTCCCCCACCCTCGTCCATAATTCTGTTCTCTATGTCTGCATCTCCACTGCTGCTCTGTGAGCAGATTCATCGGTATCATCTTTCTAGAGTCTATATATATGCATTAATATACAACATTTGTTTTTCTCTTTCTGATTTACTTTACTCTGTATCATAGACTCTAGGTTTATCCACCTCATTAGAACTGACTCAAATGTGCTCCTTTTTACAGCTGAGTAGTATTTCATTGTATATATGTACCATGGCTTCTTCATCCATTCATGTCAATGGACATCTAGGTTGCTTTCATGTCTTGGCTAATAGTGCTGCAATGCACACTGGGGTACATGTGTCTTTTTCAGCTTTGGTTTCTTCAGGGTATATGCCTAGAAGTGGTATTGCTGGATCATATGGTTTTTTATTCCTAGTTTTTTAAGGAGTCTCCATACAGTCTTCCATAGTGGCTGTATCAATTTATGTTCCCACCAGCAGTGTAGGAGGGTTCCATACAGTCTTCCATAGTGGCTGTATCAATTTATGTTCCCACCAGCAGTGTAGGAGGGTTCCCTTTTCTCCACATGCTCTCCAGCACTTGTTGTTTTGGGACTTTTTGATTATGGCCATTCTGTCTGGGGTGAAGTGATATCTCACTGTAGTTTTGATTTGCATTTCTCTCATAATGAGTGATGTTGAGCATCTCTTCATTGGTTTATTAGCCATCTTATGAGCTAGTTTTTATTGCTTAAGAAGCAGCACATAAAGTTAGCTATATACACACACACAAAGCACATGGCTAAGAACTGGGGAGTGGAAGTGCCCCTACAGCAAGACTGGAGGCACTGTTACTGGTGGAGGGAGAAAGGATGCTAGAACCAAAACCACAGGACTCTCCTAATGAAGACACAGGAGGCAGCCAGTTGAGAGTTAAGAGAAAAGCAACCCCCATAGCCAACCTACTTTAAAACTCCTACTTTAAAGAATGAGTCTATAGCTTAAAAGACATCAAATATGTAAAATAAGTGTAAATGAATGGGGACTATGGGTTTCATTATTCATTTCTTGTTTAAATTATTTTAATGTACTGATAAAATAACAATATTAAGAGAAATGAAAACATTCAGGATCTCACCACACTGGCACACAGTTTTGAGTTTTTTTCTTTCCTTCCAGTCCATAACCTTGGCATCCATATTTTTGAAGGTTAACTAATTTGTTATTTGACCTTTAGAATACCCACACAACCTGGATTCATTAAAGTACGGTGTCTTTACTAGTCCATGAAAGTTTATAAGAAATAAATTTAACTTCATTGAGATTATTTTTTCTTTACTGCATAAACTGAAATTGTCTTAAATTAAAGCTCAACTATAATTCTGACACTATAGTACAGTGAATTAAATGTTTGTACGTGAGTCTGAGTGAACTCTGGGAGTTGGTGATGGACAGGGAGGCCTGGCGTGCTGCGATTCATGGGGTCGCAAAGAGTCGGACATGACTGAGCGACTAAACTGAACTGAACTGTTATTACCTGTTAATCTTGGTTCACATATATTCATGCTCTTTTCCTCTAAAGTTGGAATCTATTTCTATTTTTCCAACTATTTACTTAAAATTCTTTTAATTTATAGAGAAGATGCAACAATAATATCTTTATATCCCCTATACATAGATCCACCAATTGTGACTATTTTGCCACGTTTGCTTTTTCTCTTTCCGTCTCTCTCATTCACGCTCCTCAACACAACACACACATACATGATTTCCTTTTGCTGAACCATCTGAAAGTTGTAGATATCATAATACCTGATGCCTGAATACTCAATCATGTGTCTTCTACATAACCAAAATACCACTGCCATACACAAAAAATTTAACACTGATATAAAAGAGTATCTAATATACAGTACATAAGCATGTACTTCCAGAATATCTTCTAAAGTTGCTCTTTAAAATTTGGGATTCAATCAAGGTTCATGCATTATATCTTTGTCACATCTCTTAGCTTTCTTTTGGTCTAGAAAAGTGCCTTGTCATAGTTTTAACTCTTTCAGAGACTGACTTTTATTTGAAGATGGGCATCACTGACTCGATGGACATGAGTTTGAGTGAACTCTGGGAGTTGGTGATGGACAGGGAGGCCTGGTGTGCTGTGATTCATGGGGTCGCAAAGAGTCGGACACGACTGAGCGACTGAACTGAACTGAACTGACCAACTGTTTCATTGTATATCTCACATTCTAGATTTGCCACATTGTATTCTCATGATTTAATTCAGGTCAAACATTTTGGTCAAGAGCACCATGTATGTGATGATACATATGTGCTTGTCACTGCATCCCAAGAGGAAGCACATGACGTCAGGTTGTCCAGTTACTGGTCATGCTAAGCTTCACCCCTGGATTAGAGTACTGTCTGTTGTGAAAGTACCTTTTTCCTTTGCAGTTAATAATTAATCTACGGAGGTAACACTCGGAGACTGTGTGACTATCTCATTTCTCAACAACACTTCACCCAGAGGATTGGGATCCCTTGACAATGCTTCCTAATTACTACACTAGTGGCTACCAATGGTATTGTTAATTCAATTATTATTCCTTTTTACAGATTTAGCTGTCATACTTCTGTATAAATGAGCTATATTCCTCCCCTTTAAAATAGCAATATAAACTCTGTTTTTCATGCCTGTGTAGTCTTCTCTCACACTGACACTAGACTTGGCCATGTGACTTGCTTTGGTCATGGGGACCCTAGCAAGCAACACCAAGTAGAAACTTGGTTAGCTTTTGCATTAGAACTTGTCTCCTGGGAACATTCTTTTGTAAAACCAAGCCATCAAGCTGTAACAAAGTCCAAGTTATCCTGTTGTAGATGGAGACCACATAGAAAGACCTAGGAGAGTGAGATACCATGTGAAGAACAAGGCCAAAGCTTAAGGCAGGCATAGGAATGGTTCCAACTGACAGCTCGTGGAGCAAAAGAACCACCCTCAAATCATGAGAAGTAATAAACTGTCATTATTTTAAGCCAAAAATAAAACACACACTCAGAGAAGTCTTAATGGTAATGTTGCATAAAAAACTACCCCAAAACTTAAACGCTTCAAACAAGAGTTTGTTATTATTTCTCATGATTTAGTAGGTCAAAATTCAGAAAAGGAACAGCAGGAAAGACTTGATACTGCTCTACAATGTCTGAGACCTCAGTAAGGATAACTTGAATGTGGGAGGCTGGAACAACTGGGAGCTGTCTGGTACTTCCCCCATATATATATGGCTTATCCGCATGGCTAGCTTAGGCTTCTGAGCAATATGGCAACCTCAGAAGGTTGCTGTTTCTCACATGGCATTTCAGGGCTCCTAAGAGCCAGTGTTCCCAGAGACAGGAAGAGGAAGCTCTTTCTTAAGATCCAAGTCTGCACACTGGCATAGTTACTTCTTCCACTGAATGCTATTGGTCAGAACAGCATCTGAACCTGCCTACATTCAATCAGGAACACAGAATCTACCTCTTGATAGAAAGATGTCAAAAAATCTATGGTATCTTTAATCTGCCAAACATCTCTTCTTTTTCATTCTATTCTCTCCTTCTCCTATAGGAAACTGTTTTAATTGTGTGTGCATGTATGTGTGTGTGTGTGTGCACATGCATGCACGATTTCAAAAATAGGTGAAAAAAACCATGTTTTATTTCTCCTTTCTTTTAATACAATAGGTAGCAATATTTAAATGTTCTTTTGTACACTGCTTTCTTCCTAGATAGCTTTATTGAGGCATTAATACTATATAATAAATTTCACATACCTAAAGTATATAATTTCCTAAATTTTGACCTGTGTATGTAGCTATGAGCCACCAATCAAGATAGTGCACAAGTCCATCGCCTCTCTCTCATTTTCTTTCGTCACACCAGGAGGCTTGCATGATGTTAGTTTACCCACCAGTAGAAGCACAGAGTGTCCTAATCACTGGACTACCAAGGAATTCCCAACCCCTGTCTCATTATAATCCTTCCCTCCTGACACTCTCTCCCACCCTGTCCCCAGACAACCATTGATCTGCTTTCAGTCATTACAGATTAGCTTGCATTATATAGAATTACATATAAATAGAATAATACAATATATCTTTCTTTTATATCCTTCTAAAATTTTGACTTCTTTCACAAGGCATAATTATTTTGAATTCTTCCATATTGCTGCATGTATCAGCAGTCTTTTTTAAATTGATGAGTACTATTTAATTATATAGCTATATCACAACTTGTTCATCCATTCATCTGTTGATAGGTATTTAAGTTGTTTCTAATTCAAGGCTTGTTATATTCTGCTTAGATTGCTGTAACAAAATACCATAGACTGGGTGGCTCAAACAATAGACATTTGTTTCTCACAGTTTTGTGGACTCTGAAGTCCAAATTCAAGGTGCCAGCTGATTCAGCTCCTGATAAGGGCCCTCCTTGTGGCTCACAGACAACTACCTTCTTGCTATATCTTTACATGGTAGAGAGGGAGCAAGCTCTGGTCTTTCTTCCTCTTCTTATATGAACACTACTTCCACTAGGCATTATTATCATATTATATCAATATTATCATTATACATATCAATATTATCATTATTACACTATTATCAGCATTTTACACAGAATGAAACTGAGCCACAGGTAAATGAACTTGCCTAAGTTCCCAAGACTCTGATGCTGGGAGGGATTGGGGGCAGGAGGAGAAGGGGACAACAGAGGATGAGATGGCTGGATGGCATCACTGACTCGATGGACGTGAGTCTGAGTGAACTCCGGGAGTTGGTGATGGACAGGGAGGCCTGACATGCTGCGATTCATGGGGTCGCAAAGAGTCGGACACGACTGAGCGACTGAACTGAACTGAAGTTCCCACAGCAATAAACAACAGAGTCAGAATTGAGGTCAAGGTAATTTAAGTCCAGGCTGTGCCTTAACCATGGTTCTATATCTGCTTACTGAGCACCTTCTATGCGCCTGGTACTATTCTTGGTACTATCCTAGGATACCAGCTAATAAGCAAAACCCCTGACCTCATGAAGACTTCAATGAGGAGGCAGAAATTAATCACATTAATAAATCAATTTACAATATGCCTGCTGGAGATATATGATATGGAGAAAAATCAAATGGGGTAAGGAGGATAAAGAATGCTGGGGTGTACAGGCAGCAGGGGTTGCTGTTTTGCCGTTTAGATTTGTCAGGAAAGAGTATACTGATTAGGCCACCTTTGAGCAAGAACATGAAGGAAGTTAGGATGAAACCATAGAAAACATTTAAGGGAAAATAAATATAATGTCCCTGAAGCAGAAAAATGCCCATTATGTTAAAAAAACTACAAGAAGGTAAGTAGGATGGAGAGGAAAAGTGGAAAGGGAGAATGAGAGAAGTTAGGGATACTAGGTCATGCAGGGCCTTAAAGGCCAAGGAGGGACTTCTGAGTGAGGTGGGAGCCCAGGAAGGGTTCTGAATAGAAGAGAGATGTGATTTAGTCATGGAATGTGACTGACTCACATTGTGAAAGAATTATTCTAGCTGTACTATGGAGAAAAGTGTTGAGATTCCTTAAAAAACTAGCAATAAAACTACCATATGATCCAGCAATCCCAGTACTGGGCATATACCTTGAGAAAACCATAACCAAGAAAGATACATGTACCCCAAAGTTCATAGCAGCACTATTTACAACAGCTAGGACATGGAAGCAACCTAGATCTACCAACGGATGAATGGATAAGGAAGTTAAGGTACATATATACAATGGAATACTATTTAGCCATAAAAGAATGAATTTGAGTCAGTTGTAGTGAGGTGGATGAACCTAGAGCTATAGAGTAAAGTAAATGAGAAAGAGAAAAACAAGTATCATATATTAATGCTTATATATGGAATCTGGAAAAACGGTATTGCTGAACCTATTTGTAGGGAAGGAATGGAGAGGCAGATGTCAAGAATGGACTTGTGGACACAGTTGGGGAAGAAGAAAGTGGGACGAATGCAGAAAGTTGTGTCCAACTCTCTGTGACCCCATGGACCATGGCCCGCCAGGCTCCTCTGTCCATGGGATTCTCCTGACAAGAATATTGGAGTGGGTTGCCGTTGCCTTCTCCAGTGATAAAGTATGAAATGAGTGAAGTGAAGTCGCTCAGTCGTGTCTGACTGTTTGCGACCCCATGGACTGTAGCCTACCAGGCTCCTCTGTCCATGGGATTCTCCAGGCAAGAGTACTGGAGTGGGTTGCCATTCCCTTCTCCTATGGAGAAAGTAGCATCAATATATATACACTGCTGCTGCTGCTAAGTCACTTCAGTCGTGTCCAACTCTGTGCGACCCCATAGACGGCAGCTCACCAGGCTCCCCTGTCCCTGGGATTCTCCAGGCAAGAACACTGGAGTGGGTTGCCATTTCCTTCTCCAATGCATGAAAGTGAAAAGTGAAAGTGAAGTCGCTCAGTTGTGTCCAACTCTTCGAGACCCCAAGGACTGCAGCTTACCAGGCTCCTCCATCCATGGGATTTTCCAGGCAAGAGCACTGGAGTGGGGTGCCATTGCCTTCTCCGATATATACACTGCTAAGTCACTTCAGTCGTGTCTGACTCTGTGCGACCCCATAGATGGAAGCCCACCAGGCTCTCCTATCCCTGGGATTCTCCAGGCAAGAACACTGGAGTGGGTTGCTATTTCTTTCTCCAGTGAATGAAAGTGAAAAGTGAAAGTGAAGTCGCTCAGTCGTGTCTGACCCTCAGCGACCCCATGGACTGTAGCCTACCAGGCTCCTCTGTCCATGGGATTCTCCAGGCAAGAGTACTGGAGTGGGTTGCCATTCCCTTCTCCTATGGAGAAAGTAGCATCAATATATATACACTGCTGCTGCTGTATACCAGGCCCTGATCTAACTCTTTACAGGCATTGCCTCATTGAATCATTATCTCCATTTTATAGATTAAAAAGTTGAGACACAGGGGTGTAATTTGTCCAAGTTTGCATAGCTAGTAAGTGAAAGAGCTACTTTTCAAAGCCAGGCAGTGTTTTTCTGGAACATACTTGGTTAACTCCAATTACTACACTGCCTCAAAACCAATTTCCTTGGAAGACACTCTGAATGCTTAGTTTCAAGTTTATGAAATGCACTGGGGAAAGTCTGAGGGCTGGGGGATTGTTCACTTGGGTGGTGCCAGGGGAAAAGCTGCCTTGGAGGGTTGAAGTACTCTTGGAATGGGGGTTATGTGATTTGGTGTGAGGCAGCAGCACAGCTGGGACGGAGAACAAGAATTGATACTGAATGATCCAGGGTCAGCTGGTGGGGAAATGGTCCTAAAGGTTAACAGTGAAGACAAGAATCAAAATGGAAAAGTAAGCAGTCAGGGGAAGATTCAAAACTAAGGCAGCAGCCAGCAAGCTCGCATGTGGGAAGCTCTTTGCTTGTCCTTGGGGACAAGGGACTTGAAGGTCATCAGCAGTCATGGGGCAGTGTCTCTGGTAGGCCTCACTGGGATAACTCTGGATGCCTTTTCTGCCAAGCAGCTTGCACATGCCAGGCACTCACCCTGAGCCAGGCAGGTAATGGTGTATAGCCACATTCCTTTGAAGAGCAAACACTGCCATTTGTCATTGCAGTGGACCTCGATGTGGGATTCAGAGGACCTTTCTGTCATCCGCCCTCTAAATGTAAATATTTTCGACAGACCATTGCCCTAGTAAGTGAGACCACTTGCTGTGTATTTTTAACTTTACTTACCCAGTGAGCTCAGAACCATGGAATACTGGGCATTGACAAATAATGAATAATAATAGTACATTTTTATCCTGTATCTGCCACATGAGGGTCTTTTAACACATTCTCTCCTCTTTTGCCCTAGAAAGAACAAACAAGTTAATCTTCTGAATTACAGGGGGGGGAAACTCCAGGTCATCTCTTTTGAGCTATGTCAGTGCTTCCCAGTTGGAAAGGTATTTCTCAAGACTGCTTCCCCTGAATGGAAAGTGATCATTCTATAAGGCAATCAATAATGAGTTTTGTTGTTGTTGTTTTATAATTTTATTTATTTATTTATTTGTGGCTGCGCTGGGTCTTAATTTCTGTGTGGGCTTTTTCCTCGTTGTGGCAAACAGGGGCTACTCTTGGTTGCAGTGCCCGGGCTCTCATTGCAGTGGTTTCTCTTGTGGAGCATGGTCTCTAGGGTGCATGGGCTTCAGTAGTTGTGGTTCCCAGACTCTAGAGCACAAGCTTGATAATTGTGGTGCTCAGGCTTACTTGCTTTACAGCATGTGGGATCTTCTTAGAACAGGGATTGAAACTGTATCTCCTGCATCGGTAGGAGGATTCTTTATCACTGAGCCACTAGGGAAACCCAGGGAGTAATGAGTTTTTACCACATCATCCTATTTTATTGATAGTTTCTTTATAACTCCTTTTTTGCAGTCTTTCATACAATTTTATTTTCTCCCTTCAACCGTTATAATATATCTTGGTTCATGGCTTCTGTCACTCTGATCTTTGCTTCTGTGTCACATATATTCCGCTGATCTTCCTGTCTCCCTTTTACAAGGGTCCATGGGAAGATCTTGGGCTTGCCTGGATAATCCAAGATAATCTACCCATCTCAGGATCCTTAACATAATTATATCTGCACAGCCCCTTGTTGCCATGTAAGGTAGCATGTTCCTAAGTTCTAGGGGATTGGGAGGTAGATATTGTTGGAGGTCCACTGTTCAGGCAGATCTTAACCAGGGAGAATTAGTTTTGGGACTTCACCTTGTAAAATATAGGTTCTTTTTCAGTCTGATCCCTTGGTAGCTATTCCGATTTACCTTATCTTTGTTCTACTATTAACTGTGATATTATCATGTAAAAACACAATATGCCAAGGACTATTTTATGTACCTCATACATTTTAACTCATTGAGTGTAGATTCAGGAAGATTAAGTAATTTAAGTGGCAGAATCGGGATTTGAACCCAGGCAGTTGTTCCCTAGAGTTAATGATTATGTTGTCCTGATCTCTGATGACCCAGCTTCCTCCTGAGTGCCCCAGTGCTGAGAGTGGCATCTCAGTTAAACCATTTGACATCTCACGACATCTTCCTCAGACTCTGGATCCCACATGGAGACACCAGCATGACCTCTGCTTTGGGCCACGTATACCTTCAGGCAGGCCAGAAGCTGCCTTCAGCCTTTGAGCAGCTTTGAATCAATAACCAAATTAGATCTCTGACCCCTCAAAGCCAGGGACCAGCTCTCGACCAAGGTAACTCCACAGAGGATCAGTCCTGACATCCAGCTGGATGCATTTCTGCAGACTTTACCACAGTATTCAAAAGTATTACTTTTAGAATTGGGAATGTGACTCATGCTTCTACTTTTTATTGAGTACATAGAAGCAACAGTTAATGCAATTTGTCTGAACCCTGAGCATAATTCTACTGTCGGAAGAGCAGTAATGCTCAGATTTATCAGAGGCTGCAGGCTCTGCCATAGTTCATTAAAGTTTTTCATTATTCATCTATATTAAGCTAAACACATTACATGATGTCAGACAACACAGAGCTGCTGTTCTGATTAAAGACACTTTCCTTAACCCAGAAGACCGTGGATACTTAGTAAACTCTTAGACAGGCTTCAGGTAATCTGTGGATGTGCCCATAGGTCAGTGATGAGTTTCTGAGAGGCAAGAGCCCCCAGGAAACAAGCAATGAGGCTACTATGTGCCCCAAAGATGGTGTTTATTTCTCACCACCTGCTTTGGCCAGAGCCACCATCACCTTTTACCTGCACCCTTGCCAACAGCCTCCTGTCTGGCCTGTCTGCTTCTGCTCTTGCCTTCTACCATCTATTTTCCATACCACAGCCAGAATAATTCTTTTTATCTTTTTGTTATTATTTATTCTTTAATTGGAGGCAAATTGCTTTACAGTGTTGTGTTGGTTTCTGCCATGCAACAGTGCGATTCAGCCATAATTACACGTATGTCACCTCCCTCCCCTCCCCGTTTCCCACCCTTCTGGGTTATCACAGACCGCCAGGCTGGGCTCCCCGTGCCATACAGCAACTTCTCACCAGCTATCTATTTTGCACATGGTAGTGTGGAGAAGGCAATGGCACCCCACTCCAGTGCTCTTGCCTGGAGAATCCCATGGACGGAGGAGCCTGGAGGGTTGCAGTCCATGGGGTCGCTGAGGGTCAGACACGACTGAGCGACTTCACTTTCACTTTTCACTTTCATGCATTGGAGAAGGACATGGCAACCCACTCCAGTGTTCTTGCCTGGAGAATCCCAGGGACGGGGGAGCCTGGTGGGCTGCCATCTATGGGGTCACACAGAGTCGGACATGACTGAAGTGACTTAGCAGCAGCAGCAGCAGTTTTATAAGAACTGCCAAACTATCTTCCAAAGCGGCTACACTATTTTGCAATTCTAGTAGCAGTGTTTAAGAGTTTCTGTTGCTCCGCATACTCACCAACATTTGGTATTGTCAATGTTTGGGGTTTTGAACACTCTAATAGGTGTGTAGTGGTGTCTCGTTGTTTTAATTCATAATTCCCTAATGATATATGATGTTGAACATTTTTTCATACAGTTACTTGCCAACTGTATTTCTTCTTTGGCAAGGCATCTGTTCAGGCCTTTTGCCCATTTTTCAGTTGGGTTGTTCATTTCTTATTGCTGCATTTTATCTTTATAAAATATCTTTATTTATCTGGCTGGGCCACGTCTTTGTTGCAGTCTGCTGGATCTTTGGTTGCAGCACTGAACTCTTAGTTGTGGCATGTGGGATCTAGTTCCCTGACCAGGGATTGAACTCGGACCTCCTGTGTTGGGAGCATGGAGTCTTAGCCACTAGACCACCAGTTCAGTTCAGTTCAGTCACTCAGTCGTGTCTGACTCTTTGCCACCCCATGGACCACAGCATGCCAGGCCTCCCTGTTCATTACCAATTCCCGCAGCTTGCTCAAACTCATGTCCATCGAGTTGGTGACGCTATCCAACCATCTCATCCTCTGTCATCTCCTTCTCCTTCTGCCTTCAGTCTTTCCCAGCATCAGAGTCTTTTCCAATGAGACAGCTCTTTGCATCAGGTGGCCAAAGTATTGGAGCTTCAACTTCAGCTTCAGTCCTTCCAATGAATATTCAGGACTGATTTCCTTTAAGGGACCACCAGGGAAGTCCCTTAGTGAGTTTTAAAAACTCTCTGTATATTTTGGATAATAGTCCTTTAGCAGATGTGTCTTTTGCAAATATTTTCTCCCAATCTGTGGCTGTCTTATCATCATTTTGACAGTGTGTTTTGCAGAGAAGTTTTTAATTTTAATAAAGTCCAGTCTCATATATTTTTAGAAATCAAAAACATTACAGATATAATTGAAATGATTTTTATACCCTTCTCTTTCAGTTCCTTACCTGTCTAGAGGCAAATCCCTACCATGAAGTTCATGTGCACACATCTTATCCATGTTTTCAATACTTGCATTTCACATATGCCCATAAACCAGATATTATCTTATTTTGTTTGTTTTTCAAATTTACAGCAACGCTATCATACTGTAAAGGTCATTCTGCAATTTTTCTTTTTCACTCAAAATTATATTTTTGAGATATATCCATGTTTAAATTCACAAATCTAATTTATTCACATAAGCTATTGTACAGCATTTGGTCACAAGTAAACAAAAACAAATGTGTTAGTTCATTCACCAACAAACATTCATATATTCAGTTCAGTTCAGTTCAGTTCAGTTGCTCAGTCGTGTCTGACTCTTTGTGACACGTGTCCGACCCCATGAATTGTAGCACACCAGGCCTCCTTGTCCATCACCAACTCCTGGAGTTCACTCAAACTCACATCCATCGAGTTGGTGATGCCATCCAGCCATCTCATCCTCTGTTGTCCCCTTCTCCTCCTGCCCCCAATCCCTCCCAGCATCAGAGTCTTTTCCAATGAGTCAACTGTTCGCATGAGGTGGCCAAAGTACTGGAGTTTCAGCTGTAGCATCATTCCCTCCAAAGAAATCCCAGGGCTGATCTCCTTCAGAATGGACTGGTTGGATCTCCTTGTGGTCCAAGGGACTCTCAAGAGTCTTCTCCAACACCACAGTTCAAAAGCATCAATTCTTTGGCGCTCAGCTTTCTTCACAGTCCAACTCTCACATCCATACATGACCACAGGAAAAACCATAGCCTTGACTAGACGAACCTTTGTTGGCAAAGTAATGTCTCTGCTTTTGAATATGCTATCTAGGTTGGTCATAACTTTCCTTCCAAGGAGTAAGCATCTTTTAATTTCATGGCTGCAGCTACCATCTGCAGTGATTTTGGAGCCCCCCAAAATAAAGTCTGACACTCTTTCCACTGTTTCCCCATCTATTTCCCATGAAGTGATGGGACCAGATGCCATGATCTTTGTTTTCTGAATGTTGAGCTTTAAGCCAACATATATTAAGGCTTGTTTCAATTTATTTTGGTAATTAACAACAAGCTGCAAAGAAATTATAGTATGTCTTTATGTATATATGAAGAACTTTCTCTGTATAGACACAGATGTGAAACTGGAGTAGATGTTGTCTAATGACTCTTAAAAGAGGTTGTACTCATTTATAGTCTCAGCAACAGTATAATTCTAACATTTATTCTTGCCAGACTTTAAAACTTTTTAGGTCAAGTAGCTGAGATAGCTTTTTTTAATGTAAAAAATATCTCATTTTAAAATATTTTTATTTTTTTCCAGATTATAAATACGGTTTATATTTTCTATAAATTACCTACTCATAGCATTTGCCCATTTTCTATTTTTCCTGCTGATTTCAAGACAGTCTTTAAAAGACACTAATGATTTATTGGCTATTATGTTGCAACTTTTTTCCTTCAATCTTCAGATTTTGTTTTAACTTTGTTAAAGAGGCCTGTGGTTGTATGTATGGGCATCATTTGTGGCTCAGTGGTAAAGAATCCTCCTGTGATGCAGGAGACACAGGAGACTTGCGTTCGATCCCTGGGTTGAGAAGATCCCCATGGAGAAGGAAATTGCAACCCACTCCAGTATTCTTGCCTGGAGAATCCCATGGACAGAGGAGCCTGGAGGGCTACAATTCATACGATCACAGAGTTGAACACGACTGAAGTGACTTAGCACATGGTTACACAGGGTATATGTTTAAAGCCAAATTTACCGATTTTCTCTTACTCCTTAGCTTTTACAAGAACCTCATCAAAGAACTCCTTTTCTACTCTGAGACCACAGAGAACTTATCCTATAATTTTGTCTAAAAGTTTCTACATTTGGTAGAGTACATCCCTTTCCTTCACTGTTTCAGAGTCATCTTGGCTCTTGCATAGTCCTTTAGATACCCAGGAACCTACTTTTACATGATACACATCATCTAAAAGAAGTAAATTAGGATTGGCCTCATGCATGAAGATACCTGAAGCAGGCATGCATGCCCTGTCACTAAGTCGTGTTTGACTCTTTTTCGACCCCATGAACTGTAACCCGCCAGGCTCCTCTGTCCGTGAGATTTCCCAGGCAAGAATACTGGCGTGGGTTGCTGTTTCCTTCTCCAGGGGCTCTTCCGTACCCAGGGATGCAACTCGGAACCTCCTGCAGTGGCAGGCAGATTCTTTTGCACTGAGCCACAAGGGAAGCCCTCAGCTCCGGATTAAACAGAGTTAAATGGTTATTTATTTGGGATTTCTCATAATTTTTAGTATGTCACTGTGAATTGTAAACCTCTAGCATTTTAAAATATATTTGCCCACAGAGACTCTTTACACTGATTAAATATTAGCAGGTGAAAATACCATACTAAAACCTTTTTGTGTATGGATTCATTGATAAGTACTCCATTAAATTATAAACTTGATGACAGTAGAGATTATGTCAATCCTTCCCAGTCACTGTTTTCCTAGTACGTTATACAATTCCTACACTAAAAGTCACTCAGTAAACATTTAATCAATTCATTACCTACTTTCACTTTTTTTTCCATTGATTATTGTGTTAGTATTCTCAGTTATAAGTAACAGAAACTAACTTAGGCAAGAAAGCAATCTACCAAAAGGAATTTGAGTAACTTGCAGAATTGTTGAGAGCTGGAGAGTTAGCCTCAAAACTAGGCTTCCAAGAATAATGCCCCAAATAATTTCCCAGGCCCTGGAAGCCATAAGTTAGCACCATTGCCAGGAACTCAACGTTTCAGGAATCCCATCTGCCACCAGCACTGAAGCCGCCTTGGCACCACCTTTCAAGCTTTACAGATGCCCCCAAAAGTTTAGTTTGTTTGCTCTCACTGTTGCCAGCAATATGTATTCTGTATAGAATTTCTGTCTTCAAATTGTTCACTTTTGAATCTAATTCTCTCACGCATATGCCTGACTGATGATGCCGCCGCTGGTCACTGCCCCAGCTGCAATGGAGGCTGGAGCAAACAGGGTCTATAGCTAATAACTTGGGAAAACAAGAATTGTAAGGAAGAAATTTTCGAACCCAGCAATGGTGTTCCAAAGGAAACAAAGACTTTTCTACTTCTTGGATCAATTGTGGTAATATGATTTCTCAGAATATTATCAATTTAAGGCAGATTTTAAAAAATTGATTAGCTTAAACTTTATCATGGTCTTCCCAGGTGGCACTAGTGGTAAAGAATCCATCTGCCAGTGCAGGAGATGCAAGAGATAGGGGTTCGATCCCTGGAGTAGGAAACGGCAAATGACTCCAGTATCCTTGCCTGGAGAATTCCATGGACAGAGGAGCCTGGTGGGCTACAGTCCACAGGTTGCAGAGGCAGACACAACTGGGCACAGCACAGCAACAGCAACAAACTTTATCATGGTATTCTTTTATAATTGAAAGTGTCACATATCTGTTATAGTGTTCTGTTTCCCTTTTATAATTTTGTTTGTGTTTTTATTCTTGATTATGTTTTACAGAAGTGTTAACTTTGTTTTAATGCTCCCCTCAAAGGCATTTTACATTTTCCAAAAAACCAGCTCTTAGATTTAACTTCTAGTTGGTTAGGCTTTCATTTTTACTTTATTTTTTATTTTTCTTGGAATTGCTTTTGGCATTTTTTTTTAACATTTGAATTCTCACTTCATATATTTTTATACTTTCTTGTTTAATAATAAAAACATTTAAAGATGCACATTTGCATTTAATTACTGACTTAGCCACCTCTCATAAATTTAGATTATATAATATTCTTATTTTGTCATATTCTAAGAAATCTACAATTATCATTTGTATTTCTTATGTGTTTAGAAGAACATGGTTTAACTGTTGAGCAGTTGATGTTTTTGGTTTAAAATATTTAATATTAATTTCTAGTTTTCTTGCATTTTAGTCAGAGAATATAGCTCATATATTTCCTGGAATTTCTTGAGATTTTCTTGGCCCATTATTATAAATGTCCATGGCACTCGGAAGAGAAGATATCTATTCTCTATGCGCAGGTTTTAAATGTTGTTAAAAGTAATTTAGACTCTGTTTTCCCAACTTTCTTCATTATATTAGTAAAATCTATACTTAAGTAATGAATAAAATCAGGCCTAGAGAACGGTTATAAAAACAAGTCACACAAACAAGCCATGTTAGTGAGAGAGACAGTGTTTGAGAGAAAAGAGAAGAGATCGAAAGGATACGGGAAGGGCTGGGAGAGCAGAAGGAAAGGTAGGCAGAGGAGAAAGGAAGAGTCAGAGGAGCAACTCGGACTTTAGAGAAAGTACAGTTGCTCAGGAGGGCAAGTGTGGAGCACATTTTATACACGCAGAGCTATGGCTGACGGAAATGTTCTTTTATACACTGCTCGCAACGTCTTTGTCAGGGTTAGACAGCTAGCACAGGGTGGGAAGCTGCCCCAAGAACATAAGAATGAAGAAAAAGAAGTGCCAGCCTAAAAGAAACAAGTGGAGGATGGATATTAGGGGGAAATAAGCAGTGTCTTCCACACTCCCTCGCTTCCTATAGCCTTTACTCCAGTAAAGAAGTAAAGAAGTCTTACCTGAGACATTCTATTTAAAATTGCAATCCTCTCCAAGCTCTGCCACACTCTTTTTTTCTTTGCTTTACTTTTCTCAAGCATTCATCACCTTCTACTATACTACATGCTTTACTTTTTTTTTTTTTTTGCAATATAAATACATTTATTTATTTCTTGAAAGTGAAAGTGAAGTCGCTCAGTCGTGTCTGACTCTTTGCGACCCCATGGACTGTAGCCCACCAGGTTCCGCTGTCCATGGGATTTCCAGGCAAGAATACTGGAGTGGGTTGCCATTTCCTTCTCCATATGCTTTACTTTTTACATAGCTCATTGTCTATGGATACCAGAGTATAAGCACCATGAAAGCCGGGATTTTGCTGACTATTGTGTTCACTGTTTATATCTCTGGCATACAATGCTTGACAAATAGTAGGTGCTCCATACATTGGCATATTGCAAATGCATATTGCATATCAAAATATACTGATATTTTTGCATAAAAGAATCAAAGAACAGCACAATGGTAAATAATTAGAGCCGCTATTATCATCATTATAATTTCTGGCAGAAGGAGTGGTGAGAATGATGATTGCTAATAAAAGGATCTGGGAGAGCTGGCAGATAGTAACATGCTAACATTAATGCAGGAGGAGTGACAGAGAAACCAAAGAATGAGCTTGCAGTGGGGCTTGCACAGTTAATAAGCATCAAGATACCAGTTGGAGAATCAGTGAACAAATTAATAGCCAGTGAAAACCTGCTCCATGTCATCTACTCTCCACAGGTGACCAGTCTGATGATCTATGGACAATTCATAGCACTTGGGATCACCCAGGAGCCATGGCCATTTTCCTAATGACTTACTTCAACTAAATTTGTAGAAAAGATGATTTTTTTCAAAAGACTATTATTTCCTTTGAACTCCACAACCATACCAGAGTTCTCTTCAACATTTTGGCCACTTAGAATGATATGAAACCTTAAAACCTACCTCTCGAGAAGTCTCTTGCCCCAAAGTCTATGCTTTGGGATTCCAGGACAGTTAATTTTTTTTTTAATTGTGCTTTTATAATTTTTATTTATGGCTCCTTGAGATGATTTGAGCTACCCCTACCTTTTATGGATAGCAACTGAACCAGATATTACAATGAGATTCCAGAATATTTCAAGGGAAAAAAAAATGGATGGACTTTCTGTCAAAACACCAAGACATTTGCAATATTCAAAGGAGATCACAATTTTTAAATACCATACATATACATGAAAATTAAGTTCTGAGTTTTATTTCTTTAATCTAAGTGCTTCACATAGATTAACTCACTTAGTCCTCACAACCACCACGCAGGGTAGGTATAGTTTACAAAAGAGGAAAATGAGGCACGAAGAGGTAAGTAACGTGCTCAAGGGCTCACTCACACCTGGGAGTGGATTAAGGTTATCAACTCAAGTGGACCCTCATGGGTCTGTGCCCCTAATATTGGCCATGTTGAGAGACAGAGCTCCTCCACCCTCACTCCTGTCACCCCACAGAAGTAGAGCTACCTACTGCTCTAACATGCTGGTATTTCCACCAACCTTGAACCGCTTTAGTACTTCTACCCTCACATATGAGAAAACTCCAGCAAACTTGTTTTGGGCTCTATGGCCACTCTCTGAATGCACTAGCATATTTGCAGACAGCTGGTAAACCCCGTACAGTCTGATGCATTGACTTAGAATGAGAGGAAAGGGTGATTCCTAAACTCGGGGCCGCCTTGTTCCTTCAGTTCTTCCTTGGCTTCCAAAGCTGACCCAAAAGTCTGTTGGCAAATTCCTCTGCCTAGCAATTAGCTGCTGCTGCTGCTAAGTTGCTTCAGTCGTGTCCGACTCTGTGCAACCCCATAGACGGCAGCCCACCAGGCTCCCCTGTCCCTGGGATTCTCCAGGCAAGAACACTGGAGTGGGTTGCCATGTCCTCCTCCAATGCATGAAAGTGAAAAGGGAAAGTGAAGTCACTCAGTCGTGTCCGACTCTTAGCGACCCCACGGACTGCAGCCTACCAGGCTCCTCCGTCCATGGGATTTTCCAGGCAAGAGTACTGGAGTGCGGTGCCATTGCCTACTGTTGAACAAAGATCAATACGTTTGTCAGTTGTGCCTGTGCAGTTCCCAGCCTTAAGGTTTGTTTATAAATGGGTTAACTGATGGCTGGCTTGTTGAGTGTGGCAAAGGGCCAATCTTTTCTTCTGAATATGTGCAGTAGGGGGACTGCGGCCTTCCACTGGCAGCAACAACCATGAAGTCAGAGACACCCCCCTCCACATAAAAAATTACAGGATGTGAGAGGAAGAAAGTGGGGACACAATTCCATTTCTTAAAATGATTTTACAACTTACATTTCCTAGCCCAACGTTTACAACTTAATCAATTTCCATCAAATGGAGACCATTACGTAACAAGTTCAAAAGAGATGTGTGCTTTTTTCTGGAATTCCAAACAAAGATGCACTACATTTAAATAGCTTCCACAGCAATGTTTCTTGGGGCTTTTGTTTTTGTTGTTGTTTTTGACTATGCAAAATGGTCTTGTATACAAAGATGCATAACTCAGTTTATTGCAACTGAATTTTCCATGGAAACTGCCCAGTGCTCCCCCAATTCACAAGCACTTTATCTGACTGTCTTTCTTCCTCCAGATAATGGCTGGCAGCAACCCACAGTGTGGAGGTTATATGCTGTACTTTTGAAAAAGTCTTGAATGGAGCCATTGTTCCCCTGAGATGGTCTGTGTGTTTCACTGAACAGAGAGCAGGGTGTAAAAAAGGCACCTTGTGTGCAACTGTTGGCGAGGTTGGGGAGTGAATTAAAATCTCCAGAAAGTCTGGGCAGTGCTGTTCAGAGGAGCAATGAACCCTCTGGAAGCACTGTTAGCTCAGACATTCCAATGCGGTGAGGCAGCCTCAGGGACACGGCTCCCTCCAGTCTCATTTAGAGAGGGATGGAGGGGGCGAGCAAAGGACATTGATCTGGACCTGATCTCTTTGCAAAAAATTGGGGAAGGGCTTTTCCAGGAATGGGGGCTTATTGATTATCACACTCAGATAACTTTCCTGCCTAACGGACCTAGACTTTCCTTGGTTTCTAATAGTGAAGTGACTCATTTGGAGGATCCATGTTAACTGCTTGTGCATCTATCAGTTTGCAACAATCTAATTCCTGTGTGCCTATTTTTTCAAAAAAAACCAGACAAGCCTTTGAGGGCTCCAGGTGATTAATGATGTTTGATATTACTAATTCATTAAATGCATTATAAAACCACAATCCAAAACTGTATATTGAATAAAAAGCCTACCTTGTGTATTGTCAATAATGCTTCCTTTTTCCTGGAGCCTCATTCACCTCCTCAGGACCGTGCAGGCACAGGGGTTGGGGTCAGTGACTATTTCCTATTCCTCTCGTGCTAAAATCTCAAGCTTTTCATGAACAAAAACTTTCCTCCGTCTTCTGCAGAGGTCTTTCCACAACCAGCTCTCAAGGAAGGAGGTAATGTTGATTTTCATTAAAATCCTAGTGGTGAGAAAACAGCAAAACAGTGTAAGGACCCAGGCTGACATACTTTTCTTAAAGGCAGAATTCTTCGGTACACCCTCCTGTGCATTCTTTGCTTCAACTCCTCCTGTGCCTGGAAGCTCAAAGGATGGGAGGCCACTTTTAACAGTGACCTGAAAGAAGGGGTCAAACTTGAGCAAGAGGAAATATGTGGGAGGAGGTGGGACCCTTCCAGGTAGAGGTGCAGAGTGGGAGAAACACCATGTCCCACGTAACGGGGAGTTAGTCTGGAAGGCAGTTGGGGGCCGATGAAGGTTTCTGCACGGGTTAAAGTTGCAGAAGAGGAAGGACCACATGGCTGCGGTGTGAGGGAGTACAAGGAGTGGACAGACGGGAGGGGTAGGGGCCACAGGAACTGAGCTTGACTGAATGCAGGAGGAGGGGTCATACCTACGGAACGGGTTGGTCCATTAATAGGTAAAGAGGGAGAGGTATTTAGGGGAGGTGGGGTGTGATAATTCGATTTTTCTCCAGGTCTCTGGCTCTCTTGACTGCGAGTTGGGTATAAAAACCACCTCAACGGCCAGGGTGCAGAGGCTGCAGTTTCTGGCAGCGCTGAACACCTCCTGCTTGCTTCGGCAACGAAAGACACTAGATTTGGAGTCCACAGACCTGGATGTCACTATTTGGATGGTCACTAAACTCCGTAGCCTAGCACAGCACTGGGCACACTGTGGTGCTCAATAATAAATCGTTGTTGGATGAATGACGGAACACATTGGAGACTCGGTGCTGCCCTTACAGAGTAACCTTGGTCAAGTAATTTAACCTTCAAGAGCCTCAGTTTCCGTGTGTGTGTCGAGCAGGGACGGTGCCTGGCGGAAGGTGTGAGACTATAAATTCCCGCGGCCTGAGTTGGACCGAGTTTCGGCTCTCCTGCCAGAGCCGGGCGACCCCGCCGCACTCTCTCCAGCTCCCACTGTGGCCCGGACGCCGGGCGGCCTTGGGAGGCCCGGCGGGGGTCGCCGGGCCGACGTCCAGGGCCAGGGTGGCGGCCGGGTCCGCCCCTCGCGCCTGCCTTCTCCGCGCGGCCCGCGGCCCGGGGGCGGGCCCGTCTCAGGCCTCTCCCCCCGGCCGCCCGGCGGCCCGCGGCGGCGCTCGCGGCCTCTCACCCGGGGCGGGCGAGTTCTGGGAAAGCCCGGCCCAGGGCGGGGGCCCCGCTGCCGCCCGCGCCGCCGTCAGGGCAGCGCGCAGAGCTCGGCGGGCGCGGAGCGAGGTAGCGGCGCCGGGCGGGGGCGCACGGGGCGGCGCGGGGCGGGACGGGCGGCGGGGGCGGCAGACCCCCGAGCGGGAGCGGCGGCGGCGCGCCCCGGCTGTGCCTCCCGGGCTTTGCCTCCCGGGCATTTGCCCGGCTCTGCGCGCTCCTGGCATCCGCTCCGCCGCTGACACACAGTAGCGGGGACACCCGACGCCGTTAGCGACAGGCACGTTCCAGAAGGACGCTGCAACTTGGGGACTCCGGCGCCCCCGGCCAGCAGAGGAAAGGTGAGGAGGAGACTCTGGAGCTCGGTTCCCGAGGCGTGGAGAAGGGGAGAGAGGGGCTTGTAATCTCTGAACCAGTCAGTAGAGCCGCCGAGGGCAGCCAACCTCACCCAGTTGTACCTGGCGGGAGAGTGTCCCTCTCCCGCCCCATCTCCAGGGGAAAACTGAGGCAGGCGACTCCCGAGGGGACGAGAGCCAGCCTCACATGGGCTGGAGGACACCCTGGTAGGGCTTCCTTCGCCCCTTCAGATGTCTGCCTTGGGTCTCCACTGCATTTTGTGTGTGCAGCACAAAGATGAAAAATATAAACTCTTTCTGAGGCGGTCGGTCCCTAAGCGACAGTATTTCAAGGAAAAGTGCTCAAGACATTGTTCCTGGAGAGATTAGCTACATCAAGTCCTAGAAAATACAATTTTGGACCTGGGGCTCACTTTCACTGGCCACTAGACACATGGCTGCGTCTTTTTTCTTAAAGTCCTCTAGTGCTGTGATAATGAATAACCTAGAAGGAAAAGTCCTCCATTGTGGCTGATGTTAAATGCACAGTGTAAATTTATGGTCCCCCCCCCCCGCCCCCCTTGCCTTGTATTTAAGTCATGAGACAATTGGTACAACTGACTCAACTAATTATTCATTAGTAAGAGAGATGATGGTAAGAGAGATCCATCATCCATCATCCAAAGATTTAGCAGCATCATTTTAAAGAGGGAGCACCCTCAATAGATGTTAAGTAGGAGTCACTTGATGGAAAAGTTTTATTTCCACATGGTTCTTAATTGGGGTTGCATCATGCAAAATTTGCCACTAGGTCATTTAGATCCCTGCAGGATTAGTGCATTTCTTGTGTTTCTGCTAAGAATCCCTGGTAGGGATAGGGTGGGGTCCCTGCCAGAATGGGCACAGCCAAGGCCTGGGGTGCTGTAACCTGCCAGGAAGAATTTTTGAGAGCCTGTCTTGGGAGGTGGATTTAGGTGACCCCGTAGATGCACTTACAGGGCCCAGTTGGCCCTGGGGGAGAAGGGGTGGTCGACTATCTCTGGATGCTGTATCCAGGCATATCTTCACAGATGCTTTCTGAAGAATACCTGGGGTGTTGTAGTCTAAAATATCCTTTGCTCTTCCTGAGTGCCCTTTCTGCTCCATGTCATCACTCTAAATCCTAACCAGTTTTGTTGCTGCCATAAGACCTTCCCTCACACCCCAGTCCCAAATAGTCGGCTTTCTCAGGCTCTGATGCCTGCAGCATTTTACCTTCCTGGCTTTTTCTCCGCTCAGCATTCTTTGAGAAGTATTTATGTAGATGTTTCCTTTTCCCTACTGAAGGACTTCACTGTGGCTTTCTTGGCACACTGCTTGCACCTAGAAGCCTCTCTGGAAATAGTGCTATGGCTTTGGTTCTTCAATACAAATCTCTGTTTTGGAGAAGAGGATTCAGAGAAAAGCATAATGTTTACCATTCAAATTGTCCTCCACTTACAACCCCACTGGGGAAATTTTCCTTATAGCCAGGATGCATAATAATCATCTTTGGTCTAAGCCTGGGGACCAAGTAAGAGCTGGAGGGGACTGTCTTCCAGTCCTTCTAGTAAAATAAGCTCCTTGGATATGCGCCAAGGTTGACCTGTGTCATTAAAAATTCCATGCTCCAGTGGGTTGTGGTGAAGCTAGATTCCACTGAAGGTGGTTGGTTTTCTTTTGCTATTTGCAGCCATTCTAAGTTACAGTCTTCTCTGGGCTTTTGTTGTATACTTTAAACAATTCATTTAATGTACAATTTGTTACCTAAAAATTTTTAAATGAATAATGGAAAGTTGAAAAGAATTGTGCTTGCTGTTTTTCCAAGCAGAAAGCAGGGAATGTTTCCCATGGCTGGGTGAGAGGGGATATTTGCACAGAGTGAGGCTGCTTTGCACCTGTGTGTTGGCAGTCCCTGCCATACCACACCTGGGTGGCAATCAGCCTATGTAGGATAACAGTTGCTTCAGCCTGGGCTCCTGCTTTCTTTGCCTGGTGTCACTGTGCTTGAGGGAAGAAGAGGTCTGGGGGAGGACAACAATATAGAGCTTTGAGTTTGAAGGAGTAACATAGCAGAGAAGAGGAGAGAAAAAGCAGTAACAGCTTTTAGTGTGAACTGGTATGATCCAGGGGCTTTCCTCTAGATGCTTGGTTAAGATCTTGGCCCTTAGCAGGTGGAAATTTGGTTGGGGAGAGCGAGGGCAGGTGACTGGGGAGCCTGGTACTCCTGGAGAAGGCTGAGGGGTATTGATGGAGGCTTAGGGAAGCGTGTGGCCCAATTATGTGGGGTTTCCTGTGGAGCTGGAGATGGGGAAGTGGGGAGTTGAGAAGGAAGAAGATATCAAAGATGCACTTTGTGAATGGCTAGCTACAGGGTCTAGAAAGGAAGAGAAAACCCTCTTCAGCATCATGTGGTCTTCTCTTCTCCCAGGGGGCAGGACTAGGGCTTGGGTTTTGTTTTTTTTTTTAAGTCAAGTGCTATAATTCATCTATATAGGTTTTCATGAGCCAGATTGGAACCCGGCCCTCTATAGCTGTGCTGTCCAGTCAGGGTAGCTACAAGTCACATAGGGCTATTTACATTTAACTTTGAATAAGTTAAAATTAAATGAGATTAGTCACATTTCAGGCTCTTAATTGTCACATGTTGCTAGTTGCTACCATACTGGAGAATGAAGATATATAATATGTCCATCATCTTAGATATCTGCCCTGGGATATTCATAATGACTACTAATCTCCCAAGTACTAATTTCCAAGTCAAATTTAGTCATAAATTAACAATTTCCTATTCATAGCCCCCTACTAAGTCTACTTAGATAAAAATAATAGTAACAGTTGTTGTTGCTAACACTGCATTCTAAGTACTTTATATTTGTCAGTTCATTTAATCCTAACAACAGCATTAGGTGCTAAATGCCAGAGACCTGTTATCCCTTACCTGCAATTCCAAAATTAAAAAAAAAGAAACTCTCAAAACTGGTTTTCATGTTTGGCTACAAAATTTGGTCTGAAATGACATGAGGTTCTTTTGGTCTTAATTTTTCTCACCTGATAAGAAGTATATATACATTTTTTATTTTGGAAATGATGGACATGTTTGCTATAGATCTCACCTACAGCATTATTTAATATATGACATGTGTACTGTTTTGCCATTACCAAAGCCAAAAATCTTCTGATTTTGTATAAGAACATATAGACTTCTATTTTTATGCCCCCTCTGAAGACAGGAAAACCGAGAAACTAAAAGGTTAGGTAACATACATGAAGTCAGAGCAAGAAAGTGCCAGGGCCAGGATTCAGTCAGAGCTGGCTGGCTCCAGACTCTGTTCCCTTGACCACTATGCTTTCCTGTATCAACTCTTAGTTAGGTTCATCACCAAAAACAAACAACTGGCTCTTTTTTGGTGGGGTGAAACCAAATAACTTGAACTTGGCTCATTAGAAAATTACAGATAGGGCTATGGCTAAATTGTTTAGCAACTGAGGTTTTGGAACGCTACGGCTAGTTAAACCACCGTAATTGGCATGCTTAGCAAGTGTTTAGCTTACCCTTTCCCACTTTAGCTAATCACAGTTGGTTTCGAGCCATTCTCCGTGAAAAGAACTGATAGGAAAAGAAGTTGCTCATTGTGGCTGTTGGTAAGACTGCTGGACCCTTGTTGGAACCTGTGGCACATGGTTCTCCTAGCAGTTGTGGGACAGACGCTAGGGCGAGGTTTGGTCCTGGTGTATACCGACTGTTGTGCTGTGGGTGTGACCATTCTGGTGGCCAGCCGGGGTTCTGAAACTTCCTGGTAGGGCTTTGGAGGATCTGAGTCAATCTGACTTGGTTGGAATTCTCTCCCGGAGAGACTATGAGGTTCTCTCTTCTTTGGGGGAGGTTGACTAGAATCACAGGGTTGGCCTGGGGTCAGGAACCGACTTTTCACTTTCCCTCTTTAGCTGGTCCCTTCGTGGCTTTTTTGTTCAAGTCTGCATTTGAAGAAACTCTTTAGTAACCCCAAGCTTTCTCCTTTGAGTATAAGAAAATATTCTGAAGCTCTACCATCTGTGTGGACCTTATAGCCTAGGGTCTGCAGGACCCCTGTCTCTCTGTGTCTCTCATGGTATAGCCTTCAACGTCCTAGTGGTCATGGGGCCTCCAGTTATAGTAGCTTAAGGAATAGGGCAAGGCGCTCTTGGTCAAATACTCTAGAATCAAAATGACCTGGTTTTACATAAGCTTTGTCATCTACTAGCTGTACAGCTTTAGATGAGAAGTTAACCTTTCTGTAAGATAGTAATTTTATGAAGTTGCTCAGAGACCTAGGGCTTCCCTGATGGCTCAGCAGGGAAGAATATGCCTGCAGTGCAGAAGACGCAGGAGATACAGGTGTGATCCCTGGGTTGGGAAGATCCTCTGGAAGAGGACATGGCCACCCACTCTAGTATTCTTGCCTGGAAAATCCCATGGACAGAGGAGCCTGGCGGGCTACAGTAGCGTCGCACAGAGTTGGATACAACTGAACTCTCACATGTCGTGCATTTGAGACCTCAGTAAGATAAAGTACCTAAAGCACTTTGCATAGTGCCAGGCACACAGTCAGTGTTCAAAACGTTAGCTACTAATGTTATTGTCTTTTCCATCTTGGTCTTCCTAAGTCTTGCCAGTCTGCAACTTTAGGCTTAGGAAAAATATGTCTAGTACATTGAATAATGCCAGTGATCCTGTGAATTGTCCAAGTCTTAATCCCCATAACCTATACACATGTTTCTTAACAGGACAAAAGGAACTTTGCCGATGTTTTTAAAGATTTTGAGATGAGGGGATTATGCTAGATTACCTGAGTGGGCTCAACCTAGTCAAGAGGGTTCTTATAAGAGGGAGGCAAGAGGATCACAGAGTCCCTCATAGAAGGTCGGACTAATGTAAGAAAGGGGTCAGGAGCCAAGGGATTTAGGCTGCCTCGAGATGCTGGGCCTCCAGAAGGAAAACAGCCCTGCCAACCCACCTGAGACTTCTGGCCTCCAGAGCTGAAGATAACAAATCTGTATTGTTTACACCACATTTGAGGCCATTTGTCACAGTAGTAATAGGAAACTAACAAGAGTGTGGAAGAGAAAAAAGAAAGTAGTCAAGAGGGAAAGGAAAGCTGTCAAAGTAAGAGAGCAATAAGAGCCAGCATTTAGTTTGAACTTTGCTTGGGACTTGTTTTGACTACCCTACGTGTATTATCTGTCACCCTCATTACAACCTTCTGAGGTAGGTACTTTTATTACCTATATATCATGGAAGGGGATGCTCAGGCTCTGAGAAGATAGGTAACTTACCCAAGTTTACACAGCTAGTATGGGGTGGTGGTTTAGTCACTAAGTCGTGTGCGGCTCTTGTGACCCCGTGGACTCTAGCCCGCCAGGCTCGTCTGTTCGTGGGATTTCCCAGGCAAGGTTTCTGGAGTGGGTTGCCATTTCCTTCTCCAGGAGTTCTTCCCAACCCAGGGATGGAACCCAGGTCTCTTGCACTGCAGGCAAATTCTTTACCAACTGAGCCATCAGGGAAGCCCTAGTAAGGGTAGAGCTGGGATTAAATCCACAGTCTGGGACTCTCTTTACTTTGCTGGGGATATAATTGCTTTATAATGTTGTGTTAGTTTTCTGCTGCGCAGTGAAGTGAATCAAGTATATATGTATTCATATATCCCCTCCTTCTTCGACCTATCTCCCACTGCCCCCATTCCCTGTGTCCCGCCCATTCCATCTATCTAGGGTTCCCCAAAGCAGGCATTTCTGTATCTGCTAAGGCCGACAGTGCCAGCCACTGAGTGGTATGTTACTGTAAGGAAGGAAAAAGCAATATTTGAATAGGGGAGAAGGAGTGTGTTATAGCCCCATCACACTGAAAAAAAAAAAAAGAAAATGGGTATCGAAGCCCTTGGTAAGTTCTTGCCCTTTCTGTCTCTTGTAATGTGTGTGGACAGCTTGAAGCCAGAGGACGCCGGCTCTGGGAGCAGTCCCTGTGCTGGCCTCCTCCTCGGCTTCCCACCTCTGTTCCTCCAGCAGCCCCGCTCGCTCACCACAGACCGCTGGCCCTGGCGCCCGCTTGGCTCGGCTTCCCACCTCTGCCTGTTTATTGGATTTGCCTTATTCCTGACTCTATGCTCCAGCCCTGAATTCCACCTTTTCCTGGCCCCTCAAATGCTCAAACTTGAGATGGTTCGTGTTGGAGCCAGGATGGTGAGGTACCTCTGGGACTGCTGGGGGGTGCGTGGTGGTGATTTCTCCTTTTCCTCTGGGTTAGTCGCCTGTTATTGACTTTCTAGCTGTGCTTCTTTTGCTTCTCAAGCTCATTATTCAGAGTGATACTGGTTTTCCAGTTGTGTCACAGGAGGGTTGGAGCCTCTGCCAGTTAAAGGAGATGGTGGAAGAGGAAGATCTCAACTCTTCATCCCATTTTGCCCACAGCCCCACTCTTACTCATTTTATTTAGATAGCGAGGTCCTGCCTCAGATATGGCAGGTAAGCGCACCTCTATGCTAGAGAGACAGGAGTTTGAGAAGATCTAAAGCCCGCGTTAAGGCACACTAGGTGTGACCTTAGCCCAGAGACTTGGATGTGTAGGAAATAGAACTCTGCTGTGCTTTGTCTAATAGTCTTTTACAAAATGAGGATCTGGAGCCAGGTTGCTTAGATGTGTTTACTTGGCTCCGCTATTTATGTCCAATCTGTGTGATCTTGTGCAAAATACTTGTTCTACTGGGGCCTAAAGTTCCTCATTTACTGAATGGGAGGGGTGACAGATAGTAGCATCTGGGCCTCGCTGGTGGCCTAGTCATAAAGAATCTGCCTGCCAATGCGGGGACTCAGGTTCAATCCCTGGGTTGGGAAGATCCCTTGGAGAAGGAAATGGCAACTCATGCCAGGATTCTTGCCTGGGAAATCCTATGGACAGAGGAACCTGGAGGGCCACAGTTCATGAGGTCACAAAACAGTCTGATACGACTTAGCAACTCAACAGCAACAACAAAACAGTAACACCTAGTAAATGAGACTGTTCATGTAAAGGGCTTAGAACAGTGTCTGATAGGCAACAAGACTTCAACAAATATTGGCTCTTAGGCTCATTTTCATTCTGATGGAGTCTCCATGGTGCTGTCCCCAGTCGGCTGGGGGTCTTCCTTCCATTCCTCCTCTCTTTCCTAGTTGCCACTGTTCACTGCCCTGACCACAAATGACACAGGTGCATGAGGCTGCTTCTCATGGGGCACAGCTGCCCCTCCCCGAGGTCTCTGAGGTCTTCCTGCCTCTGCCAGGAAGAGGGTCCCTTCAGCTTTGAGAAACTGTGGGATGTTTGTTCTTTTCTCTCCTGCCTGCCAGCTGTAGGGGCTGAGATGAGAGGGACAGGGTGGAGCTGCAGTCTTCTCCCTGCTCTTTCTCCATGACATTGGGTCTATAAGACAGACTTCATACTCTTGCATCCTTTCCCCTCTCCCCTTAAGGCATAAAATAATAATAAACAGGGCGGCTAGGCCTGACAGGGTTGTTGGTTAAAGTGTTATCTACATAGTGGTGGTGGTGCTGCTGGCTCTGTGGACTGATCTGCTGTGGGGCAACCCCACAGAAATATGCTCCGTGGAACGTCTCCTTCAGGAGGGCTGGTTACATTTGCACATGAGTTCAGAGCTATAACAAAATGCAGTTAGCATTTATGAATTTTATTGCTTTGTAGGAACCGCTACATTTTAATAACAAAACAGTAAGTGTGCTCCATTCAAAATTAAGGAAGAGGCAGAAGCAAGGAGAGACTCTATTTTGATGACTTCATTTTAGGTTTAAACTATATAATATCACTGACTATGGAAAATCCAGAGAATGGAAAAAAAATCATTGGGAAAAACACATGTGACCAAGTGCATACTAGACACATCTGGGATTAAAATATCATATAACACAGTTTAATTTGGATATCACTGGAGTTAGTTCAAGTTACTGTCATTTCTAAAGAAAGCTTCAATTCATTTGTTATTATTAACAACATGAACTCAGATTTCATTGATGAACATATTTTTGCCTATGATCCGCTTGCCTGGAGGAATTGAAGCACTCTCTAATAGTCTGGTTTGTCCATCTCAGGGAGGTGGATAAAACTCACAGAAGTTAAATGCTTTTGGCATAAGATTGTATTCCTTTTTCCCCGCAAAGGCAGAATGAATTTGGATGAGAGAGTCGAGCGTGAGCCTAACTGGGTCTGCAGTTTTGCTAACTGCTGGGGTCTGAGTAAATTCAGATTCACTTCTCTGCCACTCAGCAGGCTAATTAGTCCCTAACTTAACTTGCTTTACTGTGCCAGAGGTTGTTCTTTCATCGTGCCTCCGGCAGGGTCCTAAAATTCACAGTGGGACAGATTGGTCAGGCAGTTGTGAAAGAAATATGCTCAGTTATTATTTGAATCTCAGCGAGGATGGCAAGAGCTTCCTGAGTTATGCATAGAAACTACATAAATTTGTAAAAAGAACCCCAAAAAGTGACTTTCCTGCACCACCAGTGTAACAGCAGTCAGATAGCCT
The DNA here is from genome assembly GCF_055505025.1 of Bos grunniens. NCBI lineage: Eukaryota > Metazoa > Chordata > Mammalia > Artiodactyla > Bovidae > Bos > Bos grunniens. The sequence continues at coordinate 15,635,712 of NC_141190.1, forward strand.
TGCAGATTCTCCCAGGGCACCTCTTCGATCTAGGATTTTGGCTAAGTACCCTTTGCTGACTGAGAACTTCTCCAATGCCAAGTCGTGGGACGGCTGAAAACAGGTGAAATGTGTTCCTGACTCAGGCAGGCAAGCCCATATCAAGTTAGTTACAGAGGATCAGAGAGCCTGCTTACTTCTAGCCACACGGTCTATCTCTGATGAATTGTCACTATCTAAGCAGTCAGGAAGGTCCTAAGTATGTCACTTGTTTAGATTATTTGTTTAAAAAAATAAAGAATTTTTAGACAAACACTGTATGTTTTCACTTATATGTGAAATCTAAAAATCAAAACAAACAAACAAATACAACAAAACAGTAACAGACTCACAGATACAGAGAACAAACTAGTGGCTACCGCGGGGGAGAGGAGTACAGGCTAGGGCAAATAGGTGGAGGGAATTAAGAGGTACAAACTAGCAGTTATATAATAAGTCAGTGCCAGCTTCGGCAGCACATATACTAAAATTGGAATGATATAGAGAAGATCAACGTGTCTCCCACACAAGGATGGCACGCAAATTCATGAAGCGGTCCATATTTTTTTAAAAAGTACTAAAAAATCGTGAAGCGTTCCATATTTTTCCTAATTAAACTTAAAATCTTCTGCACATCAAAGGAAACTATTAGCAAGGTGAAAAGGCAGCCTTCAGAATGGGAGAAAATAATAGCAAATGAAGCAACTGACAAACAACTAATCTCAAAAATATACAAGCAACTCCTACAGCTCAACTCCAGAAAAATAAATGACCCAATCAAAAAATGGGCCAAAGAACTAAATAGACATTTCTCCAAAGAAGGCATACAGATGGCTAACAAACACATGAAAAGATGCTCAACATCACTCATTATCAGAGAAATGCAAATCAAAACCACTATGAGGTACCATTTCATGCCAGTCAGAATGGTTGCGATCCAAAAGTCTACAAGCAATAAATGCTGGAGAGGGTGTGGAGAAAAGGGAACCCTCTTACACTGTTGGTGGGAATGCAAACTAGTACAGCCACTATGGAGAACAGTGTGGAGATTCCTTAAAAAACTGGAAATAGAACTGCCTTATGATCCAGCAATTCCACTGCTGGGCATACACACTGAGGAAACCAGAAGGGAAAGAGACACGTGTACCCCAATGTTCATCGCAGCACTGTTTATAATAGCCAGGACATGGAAGCAACCTAGATGTCCATCAGCAGATGAATGGATAGGAAAGCTGTGGTGCATATACACAATGGAGTACTACTCAGCCCTTAAAAAGAATACATTTGAATCAGTTCTAATGAGGTGGATGAAACTGGAGCCTATTATACAGAGTGAAGTAAGCCAGAAAGAAAAACGCCAATACAGTATACTAACGCATATATATGGAATTTAGAAAGATGGTAACAATAACCCTGTGTAAGAGACAGCAAAAGAGACACTGATGTATAGAACAGTCTTATGGACTCTGTGGGAGAGGGAGAGGGTGGGAAGATTTGGGAGAATGGCATTGAAACATGTATAATATCATGTATGAAACGAGTTGCCAGTCCAGGTTCGATGCATGATACTGGATGCTTGGGGCTGGTGCACTGGGATGACCCAGAGGGAGGGTATGGGGAGGGAGGAGGGAGGAGGGTTCAGGATGGGGAACACATGTATACCTGTGGTGGATCCATTTCGATATTTGGCAAAACTAATACAATATTGTAAAGTTTAAAAATAAAATAAAATTAGATTGGGTACCTAAGAAATACAAAAAAAAAAAAAGAAACATTTTAAAGAGAGACCTAATCTAGGGACCAGAAATCTCCCCAAGTGACCCTTTAGCTCAAGGATGCCACACAATAAAGCATTCTATAAGAGGAAAAAAAAAAAGTACTAAAAAAAAGTCATAGGGATGTAATGTACAACACAGGGAATATAGTCGATATTTGATCATAGGTTTGTATGATACGTAATCTCTAAAAATATTGAGTCATTATGTTGTACATCTGAAACTAACATTGTAAGTCAACTATACTTAAATAAAAAATAATTAAAAAAGAATTTTTAATCCAAAGCCATTTTAACAACTAAAACTCTATCTTTTAATTATTAATGCAGATATTATGCATCTATTTATGATTTGTTACTTTTTTTAATTATATGCTGTGTCTTGCAACATTGAAAATTGAGAAATCCAAATGTTCCCCTCTCAGTTTTAAGAGTTGGAGAAACGTCTTCTCAGAGACGAAGATTTGACCAAGTCACCTGGCTGGGGAGCAGTAGAACTGGAACTTTTGTTTATTTCAAGCAAAATTAAGACCATCCAAACAGTCCATTCTGAAGGAGATCAGCCCTGGGATTTCTTTGGAAGGAATGATGCTAAAGCTGAAACTCCAGTACTTTGGCCACCTCATGCGAAGAGTTGATTCATTGGAAAAGACCCTGATGCTGGGAGGGATTGGGGGCAGGAGGAGAAAGGGACGACAGAGGATGAGATGGCTGGATGACATCACTGACTCGATGGACGTGAGTCTGGGTGAACTCCGGGAGTTGGTGATGGACAGGGAGGCCTGGCGTGCTGCGATTCATGGGGTTGCAAAGAGTCGGACACGACTGAGCGACTGATCTGATCTGATAGATACCTAATTGGAGAAGGAATGGCAACCTACTCCAGAATTTTTGCCTGGAGAATCCCATGGGTAGAGGAGCCTGGCAGGCAACAGTCCTTGGGGTTGCAAAGAGACAGACATGACTGAAGCAACTTAGCAGGCAGCACAGATACCTAATATGCAATTTTTAATCCTGCCCCTTTGCCTAACATTCTATCATTAAGATGTTTCCACTCCATTAAATGTTTTTAAATCTTGATTTCAGGGTCTGAACCTCATCTGTCATGTTGTCTCATGGAGGGTTTACGGATTCCCCTCTTTTTGGGCGTTCAGTTGTTGATCCCCAATTTTTTCTATTTAAGTAACTCTTCATTGCCTAGATCTCTAATTCTTTAGCACAGAGTCCTAGAAGTGAAATTACTAGGTCAAAGTGAAGAACTTTTTTAAAGGCTCCAGATACATACTGGCAAAAAGCTTTCCAAAAAGGTTGCAACAGTTTGCACTTCAACTAAAGATGTACTAGAGTAGTCTTTCCAGTGGGATGTCAATGAGAAATCCCAGACTTGGTACTTCATAGTTTGAATGTGCATTTCTTTGATTACTAGAGATAAAAAACATTGGTGTTTCATCAATGTGCTTTCTCTTGGTTAATTATTTAATCACATACTTTGTCCATTTATTTGAGACGTCTTAATGAATTAAGACTGTAATGTATCATTGTCATTTGATAATGTTTTTCTCAACTAGCATTTTTTCCTGATTATAATACAATGCAAGTTAATTTTGGCTAATTTGGGAAACAGAGAAAGGCACAGCAAAGAAGTCCAAAATCACCTGCATTTAGTGCTCTTACTATCATTTGGTTCCTGGCTTTCTGGGTTTATTTTCTTTTTTCCCAAATTGAGATCATGTTTTCACATTTTATAACTTTTCACCTAACTTTATAAATCATATTTAAGCAAATTATGTTTATCCTACTATGGGATACTCTGTATATATATTAATGAAGTATCATATTTTTGAAATGTTAATCATGTGTCTCAATGTGCAGAAAATTTTCCATATGGCCAGATAGGTCTCTGTTCTCCCTGGAGATTACTTCCACGGCTTTTCAATTTGTACCCTTTACTCCTTTCTGTGATTAACTGTTTTTTTTTTTTTTTCCCCCTTAGGTCTTTAGGCTTTTATTTACGTTCAGCTTTTCATTTGAAATTAGTTTTTTTTGTTGTTGTTGTTCATATTATGAGTTGAAGACCTATCTTGTTTTCTAAATACTTAATTTTCCTTCATAATATATTTACTTCCTCATATATATATATTTATATTTCATATATAATTTCCTTAAATAATATACCTATTGAATTATCCTAGATTATTCCTAATCTTATCTTGTATAGTCTAAAGTCAATTTCAGGCCTAAGATATCTATTTGTAAAGTCTTTAATGAGTACCACACTGTTTGGTTATTTAATATTTTAGCCTTATGACATTAATTATACAGTGAATTCTCATTATAATTATTAAAATTTTTCTTATTTTCCTTGCTTATTCTTATAAATTAAGTTTTGAAACACTTTGTTAAAATGTTAAATATCTGTTGATATTCTGAGTAGGATTATAATAAATCTATATATTAGCTTCCCAGGTGGTGCTGATAGTAAAGAACCCACCTGCCAATGCAGGAGACATAAGAGATACGGGTTCAATCCCTGGGTCAGAAAGATCCCCTGGAGGAGGGCATGGCAACCCACTCTAGTATTCTTGTCTGGAGAATCCCATGGACAGAGGAGCCTGGTGGGCTATGGTCCATACAGACACAAAGAGTTGGACATGACTTAGCACACAGGCAAATGTATATATTAATTTCGGAAGAATTAATAGGTTTATATATTTAGTTTTTCCATACTGGTATGTTTCTTAATTTACTCAAATGTTTTTATATCTCTACTTAAGTTTGTAGTAACCGTCATGTAAATCATATGTATATGCATGCATGCTCAGTCCTATCCAACCCTTGCAACCTAGTGGACTGTAGCCCACCAGGCTCCTCTGTACATAGAATTTTCTAGTCAAGAATTCTGGGGTGAGTTGCCATTTCCTACTCCAGTGAATCATATCAGTTTAGTTCAGTCACTCAGTCGTGCCCAACTCTTTGCAACCCCGTGAATTGCAGCACGCCAGGCCTCCCTGTCCATCACCAACTCCCGGAGTTCACCCAAACTCATGTCCATTGAGTCGGCGATGCCATCTAGCCATCTCATCCTCTGTCGTCCCTTTCTCCTGCTGCCCCCAATCCCTCCCAGCATCAGAGTCTTTTCCAATGAATCAACTCTTCACATGAGGTGGCCAAAGTACCGGAGTTTCAGCTTTAGCATCATTCCTTCCAATGAACACCCAGGACTAATCTCCTTTAGAATGGACTGGTTGGATCTCCTTGCAGTCCAAGGGACTCTCAAGAGTCTTCTCCAACACCAGAGTTCAAAAGCATGAATTCTTTGGCACTCAGCTTTCTTCACAGTCCATACATGACCACTGGAAAAACCATAGCCTTGACTAGACGGACCTTTGTTGGCAAAGTAATGTCTCTGCTTTTGAATATGCTATCTAGGTTGGTCATAACTTTCCTTCCAAGGAGTAAGCGTCTTTTAATTTCACAGCTGCAATCACCATCTGTAGTGATTTTGGAGCCCAGAAAAATAAAGTCAGCCACTGTTTCCACTGTTTCCCCATCTATTTCCCATGAAGTGATGGGACCAGAGCCATGATCTTCATTTTCTGAATGTTGAGTTTTAAGCCAACTTTTTCACTCTCCACTTTCACTTTCATCAAGAGGCTTTTGAGTTCCTCTTCACTTTCTGCCATAAGGGTGGTATCTTCTGCATATATGAGGTTATTGATATTTGTCCCGGCAATCTTGATTCCAGCTTGTACTTTTTCTAGCCCAGCATTTCTCATGATGTACTCTGCATATAAGTTAAATAAGCAGGGTGACAATATACAGCCTTGATGTACTCCTTTTCCTATTTTGAGCCAGTCTGTTGTTCCATGTCCAGTTCTAACTGTTGCTTCCTGACCTGCATACAAGTTTCTCAAGAGGCAGGTCAGGTGGTCTGGTATTCCAATCTCTTTCAGAATTTTCCACAGTTGATTGTGATCCACACAGTCAAAGGCTTTGGCATAGTCAATAAAGCAGAAATAGATGTTTTTCTGGAGCTCTCTTGCTTTTTCAATGATCCAGCGGATGTTGGCAATTTGATCTCTGGTTCCTCTGCCTTTTCTAAAACCAGCTTGAACATCTGGAAGTTCACGGTTCACGTACTGCTGAAGCCTGGCTTGGAGAATTTTGAGCATTACTTTACTAGCGTGTGAGATGACTGGGAAATAGATGGGAAACAGTGGAAACAGTGTCAGACTTTATTTTGGGGGGCTCTAAAATCACTGCAGATGGTGATTGCAGCCATGAAATTAAAAGACGCTTACTCCTTGGAAGGAAAGTTATGACCAACCTAGATAGCATATTCAAAAGCAGAGACATTACTTTGCCAACAAAGGTCCGTCTAGTCAAGGCTATGGTTTTTCCAGTGGTCATGTATGGATGTGAGAGTTGGACTGTGAAGAAAGCTGAGTGCCAAAGAATTGATGCTTTTGAACTCTGGTGTTGGAGAAGAGTCTTGAGAGACCCTTGGACTGCAAGGAGATCCAACCAGTCCATTCTAAAGGAGATTAGTCCTGGGTGTTCATTGGAAGGACTGATGCTAAAGCTGAAACTCCGGTACTTTGGCCACCTCATGTGAAGAGTTGATTCATTGGAAAAGATTCTGATGCTGGGAGGGATTGGGGGCAGGAGGAGAAGGGGACGACAGAGGATGAGATGGCTAGATGGCATCACCGACTCAATGGACAAGAGTTTGGGTGAACTCCAGGAGTTGGTGATGGACAGGGAGGCCTGGTGTGCTGCAATTCATGGGGTTGCAAAGAGTTGGACACGACTGAGCGACTGAACTGAACTGAGATCAGTGCAATTGTGCAGTAGTTTGAACATTCTTTGACATTGCCTTTCTTTGGGATTGGAATTAAAACTGACCTTTTCCAGTCCTGTGGCCACTGCTGAGTTTTCCAAATGTGTTGGCATATTGAGTGCAGCACTTTCACAGCATCACCTTTCAGGATTTGGAATAGCTCAATTGGAATTCCATCACTTCCACTAGCTTTGTTCATAGTGATGCTTTCTAAGGCGCACTTGACTTCACATTCCAGGAAGTCTGGCTCTAGGTGAGTGATCAGACCATTATGATTATATTGGCTGTGAAGATCTTTTTTGTACAGTTCTTCTGTGTATTCTTGCCACCTCTTTTTAATATCTTCTGCTTCTGTTAGGTCCATACCATTTCTGTCCTTTATCGAGCCCATCTTTGCATGAAATGCTCCCTTGGTATCTCTAATAATCTTGAAGAGTTCTCTAGTCTTCCATCTGGTGATGTCCATGTGTAGAGTCTTCTCTTGTGTTGTTGGAATCATACATTTCTTACTTATTTTAAAATAAGTTTTATTTTTTTATTTAATCAGGTTAATTTTTTAGCTGATTTTCCTGAACTTTCTAGGTAGAGAATTGTGTTGTCTACAAATAATAATTGTTTCTTTTAAATCAGAAATTTGAACATAAATAACTAAAAGGGAGGATGATAGAGCTTTTAATTTTATTCCTGATTTTAATAGAAATGCTTTTAATATTCACTAGTAATTATGATGTTGCTCTTGGTTAAAAATAGTTTGATGAAAGAGTTTTATATTCATAGATTTTTTTTTTAAATGAAAGGGAGTTGACTTTATCAAAGGCCAAAAGGTCATCTTTGAGATGACTGTGTGCTTTTTTTCTCATTTGACCTACTGATATTTTATATTAACAAGTTTCCCATCATTAAACCATGTTTTCAATCTTGTTGTAGCAGTTAATTATCATTTTGTTAATGAATTCTATCTGTAAAGTAGAGATTCATCTAGGCCCTATTTAGATTTTACTTTGTTAGGTTTTTCTTGTTAGATTTATTTTAGCTATGGTTGTCAAAGACTGATATTAAAATTAGCGTGCTGCCCCTGGGTGTGCATAGATTGAATTCCTGGAGACCTCCTGTGCTGTTCTGAGAGTGACAGGGGCAGCTTCAAAAATGGTGAGGAGCTGGAGGCCCCGTTGCTGTGGGAGAGAGTAAGGACAATGAAGTGTCGACAGTAGCTTGGTTCATTGGGGCTTTCCTGTGAAGTGAAAATGCAATGTCTTTTTTTTTTAAACTGGGACACTCTTGTTTCTTTGCACTCATCATAGAATAGGCAGAATTGAAACTACCATTAGAGGGTTAGGCATTGTTCATAATGATTCCAGACATCGAATGTGGACCTCAGTCTCCTTTTCTAAATTGATACGGGATTTTAAGTAGCAAAGCAGCAAACCTGAAAGACAAGCTTAGAGGCTAGTAGGAGTCAAATTCAATGTCAAGTCTTTGTTTAGGTGAAAAGTTAAAAAAAAAAAAATGTCCCTAAGGCATACAGAAGGGAAGAGAGAAAGTGGTTACAAAACAAAAATATTAAATGGTGAGTACTGTAAATGTGCATTTGACGCTTTAGGACTGAGAAACTGACCCGACGATTTAACTTCTGTGTGCATATCTTTGTGGAGAAGTTGAGGAGAATCTGAGCCCAAGATGTAAGAAGGTGGTTAGTTGTTTCTTCAACTTAGTCTTCTTCACACTCTTCCTGCTTCTATATCACCCCTCATTCTCTGTCTCCTTGTTTTTCTACAGTTTTGCTTTTTCCCACTCTTATCGTCTCATCCACTCAACATTGTCTCATCCATTCAGCAGTCACTCCCATGTGTCAAGCACTGTGCTGGCTGATGGGGGATGCTGGTGAGCAAGACCCCCATGGCTACTCCCACCTGAGCTTACCTGAGCCAGGTGATGATGAAGGTGAGAATCTGATACTCTCTTAATTTATGAAATAAGATATTACTAACTCTCCCCCTTACTCAGAATTTCAGACATTTGCTTATTTATAGAAGGGTATTATAAAACATCATGAATGGGGAATAATTTCTAAATTGTAAAATTAGACAGTTTGTTGTTGTTGTTCAGTCGCACAGTCATGTCCGACTCTTTGCGATCCCATGGACTGCAGCACGCCAGGCTTCCCTGTCCTTCACCATCTCCCAGAGCTTGCTCAGAATCGTGTCCGTCGAGTCAGTGATTCCATCCAGTCATCTCATCCTCTGTTGTCCCCTTCTCTTGCCTTTAATCTTGCCCAGCATCAGGGTCTTTTCCAGTAAGTCAGCTCGTCAGCTCATCACCTTCATCAGGTGGCCAAAGTATTGGAGCTTCAGATTCAACATCAGTCCTTCCAATGAATATTCATGATTGATTTCCTTTAGGGTTGACTGGTTTGATCTCCTTGCAGTCCAGGGGACTCAAGAGTCTTCTCCAGCGACACATTTCCAAAGCATCAGTTCTTTGGCGCTCAGCCTTCTTTATGGTCCAACTGTCACATCCATACATGACTACTGGAAAGACCATATCTTTGACTAGATGGATTTTTGTTGGTAATGTCTTTGCTTTTTAGTATGCTGTCTAGGTTTGTCACAGCTTTTCTTCCACGGAGCAAGCACAGTTTAATTTTAGACAATATTTTGTTTTAATGGGCTTCTGTGACTTCTTATGGGAAGGAGGCTTCTGTTGCTGCTCCTTGATGTTTTCTCAAGCAAAATATCTTCATCCTTGTTTCTTCCCTTCTGAAGAAATTTCTTTTCAACTGGAAGAGTTCTGGAAGCAAAGGCTGCTGGGACTGAAGAAGGAGCACATTCTAAGGCATAAACTAGAAGGACAAGGAGAGGCAGGGTGTGCTCACCTTGACCAGCTCTGTTCAGTGCAGAGGCTCAGGTGGAAGCTTGGGAGAGTGCCCAGCATGTGGTTGCTGCTGTATCAAGAAAGCCATTCAGGTTCATCTGGAGAAACTAGTTCACATAAATGTTCTGCTATTGCTTCATTACCCTTTTATAATTGGTTCTGTAAAGAGCATACTGACTGAATTCCTAATGTTATACCCAGGATTAGCCATCAAAGATCTTTCAGTCCAGTCAGGGAGAGAGGGCACAAATACCTGAAATTTTCTATATCCTTACCAAGAAATGGCTGAGTCCCTGGCCAGCTGTTAAATGGCTTGAGTCCAGGAGAGGGCGCTCTGGGCTGGAATTTTCTGGAGCAGAGAGCGGGCTTGAAGGAAGCTGGGTATGGCTTGATGAAAAGGATGGGAAGGTGTTTCTGCTTGGGAAGAGATAAAGCCATCCTTAAAAGTCTGGTTCATGGGAATGTGCTAGTTGGCCAGTGAGCAGCGTCTCTTCTGAGGCCTTCTTTTCCCTTGTTTGCCTTACATACATGTTGTGGATCCTTCGAATTTATCCACCTCCATGAGTTTCATCAATGATTCCAGATCTTTCTGTGATCCATGCCCCACTCCTAAGCTCCAGACCTGCAAATCCAGCTGCCTGTGAGACATCTCCCCAAAACCCATGTCTCAAATTGAACTCAGTCTTTTCCCAAACCTATTTCCCCCACATTCCCCATCACAGTGGATAGAATCTTTATAGATTCAGTTAACAAGGCTGGAAACCTCAGCTCTCCAAGCACACTGCACACCCCCCCACCTTCTGAGCTTCTCCCTCCCAGTATTCACCACACTCTGCTACCTTCCATTTCCATGTCTATCTTTCCCAATAAATCATGTGCTCCATGAAGGCAGGGTCTTCCCGGCTGGTACTAGTGGTAAAGAACCCTCATGCCAATGCAGGAGACATAAGAGATGCGTGTTTGATCCCTGGGTGGGGAAGATCCCCTGGAGGAGGGCATGACAACCCACTCCAGTATTCTTGCCTGGAGAATCCCATGAACAGAGGAGTCTGGTGGGCTACAGTCTATGGGGCTGCAAAGAATCAGACATGATTGAAGAGACTGAGCATTCATGAAGCCAGGGGCAGGGTTCACTTCTGTGATCTCTAGCTCCAGCACAATATTCAGCCTGTGACAAAAGTGCTCCATAAATACATGTAGATTCACGGTATGAATTGAACTTCCTGTCCATTCTACTTCCTAAGTATTTCTCTAGTCAGGCAGACCCTAGTTTGAAATCTAGCTTTGCTGTTTACTAGCTGGGCAACTTTAATAGATCTATTTTTTTTAATTGAGTTAGTTTTAAATTTACAGGTTAAGCTATTTTTAATCTCACTATGCATCAGCTTCTGAATCAGTAAAATGGACTTAAGTGTGGTGCCTACCTCATAGGTTTGACATGAATTAAATGAAATAAAGCATGTAAACTATTATATGCATAATAAATAAATTATGCATAAATAAAGCATATACCACATTATACCATGTGTTTGACACATGGTATAGTCTTTACTGTTACAAAGGTAGGTTTGAAGCTAGACTGTGAAAGTCCCTTAAAGTACGTTAAGAGGTGTGTGCTGTATCTATTAGAAGGGGAGGATCCATGAAAAGTTCTGTGTGGCAGAAAAACAATAATCTGTGCAATCAACCCAAATTTGTGTAAAAATCAAAACTCTATCACTTAATAGCTGTAAGCTTTTCACAGAAGTACCTAGCCATTCTCAACCTCAGTTTTAAACCTGTAAAATTAAGATAACAATACTCAGTATCAGGATTTGTTGTAAGGTTTAAATGAGATGGTATATGAAAGGTGTCTGAGACTATTTTTTTTTTTTAAGTTGCTGTCTTTCCTCCAGTGATAAGTCCTGGGTTCCCTTGGAAAGATATCTGTAGTCCAGAGGCTTTTCTTTGGCTCAACTTCATTTAACATTTTTGTCAGACTTGGATGAAGGCAAAAAACCTTATTTCCAAATTTGCAGATGACTCAAAGTTGGCAAAATAGCTAACACAATAGGTGATGGAATGGAGGCTCAAAATGACCTCAACAGTCTGGAATGTTAGGCCTTCACCAAATGGGAAGTTGGGCATCTAGCAGATGGATCAAAGTAGTCAGGGACAAGGAGACCGTTTATTTATTTTAAAATTTTTGTTGGAGTATAATTGACTTACAATATTATGTTAGTTTTAGGTATACAGTAAAGTGAATCAGTTATACGTATATCCACTCCGTTTAGATTCTTTTCCCATATAGATCACTACAGAATATTGGGTAGAGTTCCCTGTGATATAAGTAGGTCCTTATTAGTTATTTATTTTGTATATAGTAGTGCGTATGTGTCAGTCTCCGTCTCCTAATTTATAAGGAGACCATTTAGAAGGAGATTCCACTAGTCCAGATGATGAATGGAAAGGGTCTGACCAGGGGGTGGTGTCAGTGGCTAACAGTTGGGAAAAAATTTTTAGAAAAATCACCAGAATATGACAAATAACTAGGTGGGTGTCTGGATGAAGAGGACAGTGATAACTGGGAAGTTTCCTTTCCGAATTCCTGGGAGGAAGGAGGTGCCAGTTAATAGGAAGGAGGAAGTTAGGCAGAAGAATTGAGTTAAGGAGAGAAGGGAGGACAGGAGTCTGGTTTTGTACTTGGGGTGTTGGCTGTATCCAACAGGAAGTTGGAAAGTCAGGACTGTAGCTCGTGGGAGCGGCTGTGTCTAGAAAGAGGCATTTGGGAGTCATCCACTTAGAGGTGATAGTTGAAGCCGTGGGTGGGAGGGGATGGGATGGCCAAGGAGTGGCCAGTGCTATTCAGAATCATTAGCGTTGTTGGCTCTAACTAGAGATAAGCAGGATAAACAAACCCATGCCCAAGTGGGAACTAGTTCTGCTGCCTTCCAGGAGTTCTTTAATGCATTAAAGCAAACTTTCACAGGATGAAAAAAAATCTCATATAATAATTTCAGATTTTCAAAAAGTTATTTTTCATTAAACAATACATAAATATGTTCTTGGTTGTAAAGAATGTGAACATTGAAGATAAAGTAGAAGCCCTTATAACCCCTCTCTAAGTCTGCTTTTTCTTTTTCAGAGGTAATCACTGCTCCTAGTTGGGTGGGTGCTGTTCAAATGTTTTGCTGTGTGTTTATACAGTTGTACATACACATAATGATATACTTTGTGTGTTTTGTTTTATATAAGGCGCTTCTAACATGTTTTGTTCTTTGATTTATTTTTACCTTAAGAAAATGAAACAATATACCCTGGAATCCTTTCTAGGTAAATGTATCTAGAGCTAAGTTATAAAAACAACAAAAAACCTGTTCTCCTGGATATGAAAGTACTATATTTTATCAATCCCTTGTAGATGGAATATACCTTCTCTCCAACTTTTTCATCTGCTCATTCTGCAAGACACAGTGTGATCCCTGTGTTGGGAAGATCCCCTGGAGGAGGAAATGGCAACACACTCCAGTATTCTTGCCTGGAGACTCCCATGGACGTAGGAGCCTGGTGGGCTATAGTCTATGGGGTCACAAAGAGTCGGACATGACTGAAGTGACTTAGCATACACACACATAGCGTGTAGGAGACTGCCCAGGAGAAACTGGGATCCATCAGTAATAGTAAGCCAGGAGTTGGCAGACTACTCGGGTAATGAGATGTACATAAAGAAGAGGACAGGCAGAAAATGCTGCTTCTTTTTTTATTTTGGTAATAACTTTGTATTCTGCATAATCTATAAAAATATGGAATCACTATTTTGAACACCTGAAACCAATATAACATTGGAAATTAACTCTACTTCAATTAAAAAGAAAGACAAATCAATTCAGTAAATCACTTAAAAGAAGGCAAAAGATATATAGACACATTACTGCTACTGCTGCTGCTAAGTCATTTCAGCCGTGTCCGACTCTATGTGACCCCATAGACGGCAGCCCACCAGGCTCCCCCATCCCTGGGATTCTCTAGGCAAGAACACTGGAGTGGGTTGCCATTTCCTTCTCCAATGCATGAAAGTGAAAAGTGAAAGTTGTCTCTGACCCTCAGCGACCCCATGGACTGCAGCCTACCAGGCTCCTCCGTCCATGGGATTTTCCAGGCAAGAGTACTGGAGTGGGGTGCCATTGCCTTCTCCATAGACACATTAAGGGGTCTACTAAAGGTATTTAATAAGATAAAGTAAAATCAAGTAATAGAAAATGCTGCTTCTTAAGATTGCCGCGCACTGTGGTATCTTCAGGGAAGGAGGCCTTGTTTGCTCTGGGGTTGCAGAAGGAGATGAGAGGGGCTGAACTCTTTGTCTGTGTTTCAGATGGAGACGTGGATGGACGATGGAGGTGTAATCTATCGCCCTAGTTCTTGGTGCCCTAGTTCTCCCTACCTCACCAAGGGATCAATTACTAATATGTTACAAACCTTAGGACAGGGAATTTCTGTGTCAGGCTCAGCCACCTGCTGTGTTTAACCTGGCCAGGATCCTTTCTCTGCCTCAAGCTGGAGGAGCTGGAAGTAGTGGGGAGAAAGGGAAGAGGAGGATGGATGCTAATGAGATAGGGACTTTCATCTGGATCTCCAGGTCCAAGCCAAAGTTGGAGTGATTGATTTGGGGAGGGGCGGGTTGGGTTTGAAAACATTTTTCTTCGTACAGATACCATCAAAATGAATACATAAAATTTTCAATTCTCACTGGGAGCTTCTGAAAATATATCATATACCCCAGTGAGACATTGGTATATTATTCCTTTTATTCTTTCTTTTTTTTTATTTAGTTGGAGGATAATTGCTTTACAAAGTTGTGTTTGTTTCTGCCATACAACAATGTGAATCAGCTGTAAGTATACATATGTCTCCTCCCTCCTGGGCCTCCCACCCCTCTAGGTTGTCACTCACCAAGTTGAGCTAGTGAACTTCCCACTAGCTATCTGTTTTACATCAGATCAGATCAGTCGCTCAGTCATGTCTGACTCTTTTCGACGCCATGAATTGCAGCATGCCAGACCTCCCTGTCCATCACCAACTCCCGGAGTTCACTGAAACTCACGTCCATCAAGTCAGTGATGCCATGCAGCCATCTCATCCTCTGTCGTTCCCTTCTCCTCTTGCCCCCAATCCCTCCCAGCATCAGAGTCTTTTCCAATGAGTCAACTCTTTGCATGAAGTGGCCAAAGTACTGGAGTTTCAGCTTCAGCATCATTCCTTCCAAAGAAATCCCAGGGCTGATCTCCTTCAGAATGGACTGGTTGGATCTCCTTGTGGTCCAAGGGACTCTCAAGAGTCTTCTCCAACACCACAGTTTAAAAGCATCAATTCTTTGGCGCTCAGCCTTCTTCACAGTCCAACTCTCACATCCATACATGACCACAGGAAAAACCATAGCCTTGACTAGACGAAACTTTGTTGGCAAAGTAATGTCTCTGCTTTTGAATATGCTATCTAGGTTGGTCATAACTTTCCTTCCAAGGAGTAGGCATCTTTTAATTTCATGGCTGTAGTCACCATCTGCAGTGATTTTGGAGCCCAAAAAAATAAAGTCTGACACTCTTTCCACTGTTTCCCAATCTATTTCCCATGAAATGATGGGACCAGATGCCATGATCTTCGTTTTCTGAATGTTGAGCTTTAAGCCAACTTTTTCACTCTCCACTTTCACTTTCATCAAGAGGCTTTTGAGTTCCTCTTCACTTTCTGCCATAAGGGTGGTGTCATCTGCATATCTGAGGTTATTGATAGTTCTCCTGGCAATCTTGATTCCAGCTTGTGCTTCTTCCAGCCCAGCGTTTCTCATGATGTACTCTGCATATAAGTTAAATAACAGGGTGACAATATATAGCCTTGACGTACTCCTTTTCCTATTTGGAACCAGTCTGTTGTTCCATGTCTGTTTTACATATGGTAATGTATATGTTTTGATGTTACTGTCTCAATTCATCCAGTCTCCTTCCCCCCTCTGACTCTGTTCCTGCTCTGCAAATAGCTTCATCGGTCCCATTTTTCTAGATTCCATATATGTACCTTAATATACAATATTTGTTTTTCTCTTTCTAACTTACTTCACTCTGTATAGGCTCTAGATTCATCCACCTCACTAGAACTGACTCTCCCATTTTTTCTTGAACATATGAGATTTCTTGAGTGTAAGGACAGCTGAGAAGGGGAAAAAAGGACAATCTTTTCTGTACTTGCTTTGTCCCACCCCAATCATTCTCTCTCTTTCTCTCTCCATCCACTTCTCTTTCTCTTTCTGGTTTTCCTGCCTTCGATGCTCTGAATCATATTATATCGTAAGCAAATTTGGGACTTGCGTATTTTGTGCAAAATACCAGGGCCTTCCTTTTCCTTCTCTTCCTTTCTGCTGCCTTCATTCAGGGCTCAGGAGATTCTGCTTTGGCTCAGTCTCAGGAAATCACACTGGTTCTTCTTTCTCCCCTTCCCTCTGTTCAGCACTGACTCAGCTGCTGCGAAGCTCTGCCAGGCAGTTAGGAAGCTGCACCATCCCAGGGTGAGATGGCCGATAGCTGGGCTCCACAGCAGCCCCAAATCAACTACATAGGCAGCCCATGTCCTCCAGCACGTGTGGGAAGAATTATTCCTTGGGGTCTCTGTCTAGTTCCCCAAGCCTAGCTCCTCCTGACTCACATCCTCCCTGCTTGCAGCACAGTGAAGTTTGGTTGACTTTTTGCATTTCTCCTGTTTCTGCTTCCAGGCAAGCCCGGCCCTCTGAGATCCAGGAGCTGGGCTCTTCTCCCCAGTGAGTGGGCTCATCTCCACAAGGCCTCCACAGGCCTGTGTTTGAAACGGCTCTGATCTGCTACCTGTGAGAGAGTGACCACCCACCCACCTCTCTGGGTACATCTCCCAGCCCCTCTGCTCTGACTCGTCCCCTGATACACCAGATACTCCAGCAGTAAATACCCGATGCGTTCACTATCTGGAGCTCCCTGAACACAGCACGTGGTCTTTCCATTCTGTGCCTCACCCTGGGCTGCCCACTGGTCCCAGCCCTCTTTCTCCTGTTCTTTAGGTTCAGTTTAGGTTTCAATCACTCTACAAAGCCTTCACTGACTGCCATTATGCCAGATTCACTTCACTGACTTTTCAATTTTGTATCTGTGTCCGCCACTCCACTGTGATGGTCTCCATTACCTCTCTGTCCCTAGGGCTGAGCCCAGGACCTGGAATACTGCAGGCACTCAGTTCATGCTCTTTGAACCCCACTGGCTTAGGCCAGGGAATATCTTTGTAGTTTTTCTTCTAGGTTTGCCCTCCTGGCAGATTGCTTCCTTCCTAAGTAGCATCTTGTTATTTGAGTCCCACTAGACTGGGCTGCCGTCTGTGGGGTCGCAAAGAGTCAGACACGACTGAAGCGACTTAGCAGCAGCAGCAGCAGTATCATCTTATTTGAGGTTCACTGAGAGGCCTCGCCTTATAATAAATTATTGGGTTGCATTCTGTTTGGATGGTTTGCCAGGTGGAGTGGCATTTTTAGATTCCAGACAAGTCTCTGTCTAGGAGGAGTGGAGAAACGAGGAGGGGTCCATACTGTGCAGGGTCAGGAAGGAGGCCCCTTGAGGTGCTCAGGGCTTCATGAGCTGCCTTTCCATGCATGATAACCACATCCTATGTGGAGTCTTTCCTTTCAAAGCACCTTGGCATACCTGGTCTCATTTGATCTTTCCTACAGATCACCTTGGGAAGTAGAAGGCAACAGGTATACGCAGTGAAACAGATAAAGTGATTCATTTATTTATTCCGTATAGATTTATTGAGTTCCCATTCCCTTGCTGGGAACACAACAGTGAACGAAACCAGCATGTTCCCAGCTGTCAGGAAGTTCTGGTTCCAGTCAGGCTATGCCAACAAGTGACTAGTGTACAAATAAGTAATACGTAGGATTTCCAGTGACAATACGTGCTCAAAAGACAATCAGGCCAGGTAATATTACAGAAAGTGACTAGTGGGAGGGGTGAAGGGACTGCCTTGGAGCAGGTAAAGCCTTTTTGAGGAGATGACATATGAGCTAAAGTCTGAAAGTTGAGAAGGAACGGGCCAGGTGATGTGCTGAGAGTCCGAAAGTGGAGCTGGCCCTGGAGCCCTGAAGCATTTCCTTTAGCTGTTCTTTTACTGCAGGAAAGCAACCAAGGCCAACAGTCAGGACAGGAAAAAATTGTGTGTGTGTGTGTGTGTGTATACAGGAAAAATATATAAAATACATATATGTAAATACATGTGTAGATATAGGTATACGTATGCATGTGTGTGCATATGTATACCTATATCTGTACCTCCTATAGCAGTTGAGAGGGTAGAATATTTTTCCTGAAAAATCCTTTCAGAGCTGGATTCACGTGACGTCGTGAGAGGAATGTTTAGGTGATTAGTAGTGAGGCATGTGGGGTGTAGCTGTGGGAAATAAAGGAAATGAGTCTCTGGCACCTGTCATGGATACTTACCGCCACCCCACTCAGGAACAGGGGCAGTTAAGGTTGTCTAAAGAGTGGATGGTTCTGTACAGTTGGTGTGGCAACAGTTTGAGAATAAGGCTCATAGTCACTGTTCAAAAGAGCTTCCTGAATAGAATGTGGTTCTGCAGAAAGGAAGGTGGGGGTCTTTGGCGTGATGAGCAAGACCCAGAAAGGCAGGTGAAAGGCAGGTTCAAGGAACAGGAGTTAGACCACCCTGGCTTAGGTGGATGTCAGGTTGATGAACTGGAGAGGGTAGTTTTGATCAGCTGCCCCTCACACTTGGCTCTGTTTGGCCTAGTTTAATATCATATAAAATGTCACTTAAACCTAGCAAATATCCCTTTAATAAATTTCAACTAGACCCATCAGTTTTATGGACCATCTAACTCAGGGCTTACCAAAGGATTTGGCACACAGCAGGTGTTCAGAAAATAATTTGTTAAATGAGTGAATGAATGAATCAGACCTTTTGGTTGAATCCTATGGGCAGAGGAGCTGGCAGGCTACAGTCTACAGGGTCACAAAGAGTTGGACACAAATGAAGCAACTTGGCACACACGCACCCACCATTTGGTTGACCAGCCCTTGGAAGCAAGATTGAGCCATCTGGAATTTGTTGTACTCGAAGAATAGGGCAGTGTTTACAAGTATATCAAACAGGTGAGATGACACATGATTTCAGGGGGGGACAGCCTGTGATTTCTCTAGATCTTCTCCTTTTTAAAGTAAGATTTAGAATGTTAGGATAGAGATTGCTAAAGTTGATATAGATTCTATTATGTCCCAAAGTTTCTTTTACAGAATATAATATTAAACAAGAGAAGCAGGACAAGAATGGTACAAACAGTATAATTTCAGTTCTATTAAAAAATCTGTATTCATGGGGGAAAAACTGGAAAGAAGTTATAACAAAATTGGGACTTACCCAATGATCTTACCTTATCTTTTCTACTTTCTACTTACCAGACTTTTTCCAAATTTTCTACAGTTAGTGTGTGTTACTTTTATAATCAGAAAAATATAATGTGTGACTTGTTAAACTGTTAGTATAGAATGTGGTATGACATTCCTGCCAAAGCCTGCTTTCTTTTTTTAATCTCTGGCATTCATCATAAAAATCACAGCTGATATTTCAAATAATGACATTATGATAGCAAAAGTGAACTGCACCTTAGCAGATGTACTCCCACCTGTGTCATGAGACACAGTTGATCTGCCGAGGAGCCCACACCATCCAGATGCTGAGATTGGCCATATCATGGCTCCCTGCCTCTATCTGCATCCCTCTACCGTGATCCCTCAGCCTCCCTGGGTACTTGCTTCCACCCCCATACCTGTCAGAGGCTCAGGAATGGCTGGAAGCTGGTATCGCAGGTCAGAGCTGCCCTGCTTGCTTCTGATTGTGGACTCAGCAAACAACTCTGTAATGTAGATCATACTGACTGCCCTGAAAAATAGCAAATGTGCCACGGTATTGTCCTATAGACTAAACAAATTAAAAAAAAAATAAAAGCAGCCGAACCCTGAAAACTTATTCACTTCATTTTTTCAATCAGGTGAAAAGTATGAATAATATTGCTTCTCCCTTTTGGATGATGACATCTCAGTGGTAAATCGAGACATTGCTTAAGTGAACTTCGAGTTTTAACAAGATTTTCTATTTGCATTTTTGACTTTACCGAAAACAAGTGCCATTAGAATGATATCAACTGTTTGAGTCAGTTGTTGGCTTGGGCCTCCACCCAGAATTTGATGTCATTGATGGGCATCCATGAGGAACAGGAATAATTTTGAAGCTTTTGACCAGAGGACCTCTGAAGACCTTCATTAGTGCTAGTGTTAAATATAATACAAATGTAAAAATGAAAATGGCCGTCTTATGCACTAAATATGTGGATTTAAAATGCTTTCTATCTGCTAGGGCTTTGCATGGGAACCTCTATGAAACTGGAGAGTTACTGAGTCTGGAAAATGTTTTGCTCAGTGTGATGATGAAATGTAGACTAGGTATCAGATGTGGGGGACCCAGGATGGAGGGAGAGAAGGAAACACAGCCATGAGGAATAGAGTTTGCAGGGCTTGAATCATATCTTATTTTGATTAAATCAGGATCGGTTTACTGAGAGCCTGTAATGTGAGAATGTGTTAGAGTAGTAGAGGGGTTCTATTATGGTTATCTTACTCAAGAGTGAGTTCATTTTCATCACATGTATTTTTAATTCTTTGGAAAGACAATTACATTAATTGAGGAATGACATGTAGAATACCAGTTTGAAAAAACACTTAGTAAATGGGGGTACTGATGTTGCCTAACTATCAATTAATTAAAAATAGCTTGTAACATGAGCTCTAGGTACCCCATCTAAAGAGTGGCAGTAGGCTGCTTGGGGAAGCCCATTATATTTTTGATGCATTGATTGGGTAAAACAAGACCTTCAAGGAAGAGGCTCCGGGTCCTTCCCACTTTTCTGTTTTCATTGCACAGCTTCCAAAAATGTGCTGCTTTGACCTAGTATGAGAACTTCCCAACTCCAGGATGAATTGTCCAAGATGGTTCTACTGCTTTTGCTGCAGTTAGCCTTAGTGAAGGCAGAATAGTCTCCAGGTGCCAGCCAACCCATGACCTTCCGTCTCTCTCCAAAATGAGACTCCTCCCTCTCTCCTCCACTTTCTCCCTGGCCTCACTTTCCTGGACAGAGTCCTCTTTTAAAGACTGTGACATTCTCTAGGGAGGCTTCACTCATGAATGGAATTCATACTGATTTCTGTCATCTCTGTCTTCATTTTTTATCTATTGCACAATCAGTACACACTATTGAGTGATTCTCCCACTTTTTAACTGGTTAGCCTGGAGAATCCCAGGGACGGGGGAGCCTGATGGGCTGCCGTCTATGGGGTCGCACAGAGTCGGATACGACTGAAGCGACTTAGCAGCAGCAGCAGCAGACTATACTATTCAGTGTTCTATGATAATAGCTCATATCTAAGTTTTCCCCTTGTGGCTCTGTAGTAATAAATGACTTCCCTGTAGGCAGAGGTTGTGCCTGGAGAACTCTCATTTGACAAATAACACATGATCCAGGGCCCATTATGTCTAATATCTCCATATTTCTGGAACAGCAACAAGGAGAGAAGGGGCAATTTGCAAGCTAATTAGAACCACCAGGGAACCACCAGCCACCCAACGCAGAGGTCTTTCAACTTAAATATTATCTCTGAGGATATCAGGCATTGTTTTAGGCAAAGATTTTAAATCTCAATAAATAGTTATGAAGTGGCAAAAAAGAGATTTTATATATATATATATGTATATGTATATATCCTGTGTACACAGAGATGTGTATATACATTTGCCTACATGTATTCGTATGTATGTGGAAAGAGACAGAGATAAGCACTAGCAGTAGTTCGCTACATCATGTTTATGGATTAGATGCCTCAGTATGGTTGCTGCTAAGTTACTTCAGTCGTGTCCGACTCTGTGCGACCCCATAAACGGCAGCCCACCAGGCTCCCCCGTCCCTGGGATTCTCCAGGCAAGATCACTGGAGTGGGTTGCCATTTCCTTCTCCAATGCATGAAAGTGAAAAGGGAAAGTGAAGTCGCTCAGTCGTGTCCGACCCTCAGCGACCCCACGGACTGCAGCCCACCAGGCTCCTCTGTCCATGGGATTTTCCAGCCAAGAGTACTGGAGTGGGGTGCCATCACCAGGATGCTATTTTTCTCCAAATTGATTAAAACCGATACCAAATAAAGTCCTTGCTGATTGGTGATATTCTTGAGGATTGGGGTAAGGTTTGGGTTTACCACACTAAATAATGTAGCTCTCTGTTCCTTCTCAATTGATGTGGATGAAAGGATGAGAATAGTGTTTGGGGAAGATTTTTCTAAAAATTATATGGGATGGATTGAAAGAGCTTAGAATTTGGGAGACTGGAAGCTCTTAAGTAATCCAGGTCCTAATAGGCAAGGATTAGGCTCAAGGAGCCGTGGACGGGAAAGAGAGTCAGATACCTGTTGAGACCAAATGTTTGCCTAGGTATGTGGCATACACCTAGTGTGTCTATAGGATTCCTTAAGATTGAAGATACAAGGTCTTTGTTTTTCAGAAGTTCTCCATCTATGCGGGGGTCCTGAATTATTAATAACTTCAGTATATTGTGTGCCGTGATATTTTGTGATGGTAAAATGTGGGAAGCACGACAGGAAACACAGATGAGAGCAGTTAATACTGACAGGTGAGCATCAGCGAGGGCTACAGGGAGGAAATGCTATGTAAGCTGAGTGACAGTCTTATTTAAGTTAGAAGGCAGTGGGAAGGGAAATCCAAGTGGTATTAAGTGCAAGCCTAATTCAACAAATGGCAAAAAGGCCAGTGTGACAAGATATCTTTTCTTTGAGGGTATTGGTCAGAGATGAAGTTAGAAAAAAATCAACTGAGACTAAATCAAGAGGGTTAAATGCCATCTTCTGCTGTCTGCTTTTCTGTCTTCTCATCATCTTACCAAAAACGTGAATCTTTTTGTGCATGCATCTTGTGACTGTCTATACCATAATCCTATCCGCCTCCATTCTTGACTTTAAGTTACATTATACTGTGTCTAATATCTCCATATTTCTGGGACAGCAACAAGGAGAGAAGGGGTGATTTGCAAGCTGATTGTGGAATGTGTTTTTCAGTGACGTTTTCCTTTCCTTGTGAGTTTTATAATTGAAAATCAACCTGTATGGACAAGCTTTTTTTATGATCTTGCGTGTTACTGTATTGTCAGCCTTATCAGTACATTCATTTGGAATTACTTATTTGGGTAACTTTCTCATCTACTTATCAGTAGATTCCTGATGTCTAATATACATAGAGTATAAAGATTAAGATCTCTTTGGGTTTCTGAGTCATAAGTCTAGAAGCGGACTCTGAAACTTTTCTAACAGAGTAGAAGTCATGAAGGGTTATGTCTTTGGGGTCTTGGGAAAGGATCTAGATGGGTGCACCAGTGCCTTCGGGGAGTGTTTTTGAATCTTTGTTTCTTTGTGAATTGTGGAATTTCTGTCATCATAGTTCAGAGAAAGGAGGTCAGGGGGAGGTGGAACAGCAGACATTCGGTAGAGAAGAAAGACTCCACTGAAGACTGACTCATATTGTGCAGAGTTTGAGTGTGATTGTGTGCATACACCTATAACTGTGCACTCCATGTGCCTGTGGTAGGAAGAAGGGGAGGAGAGGGTTGTGCAGACATAATATTTTCTTTAATCTCTTTGCAGAGTGGACTTTGGAGAAGAGTAAGCCTAAGTAAACAACGTGGCATAGTTGTTTGTCTGTCATACACATGATACTCAAAAAGACTCTATAAAATCCTGTCTTAAGTTAAGAAGCAAATAGAATTATTCAGTTACCAACTTTGATGGTTACCCCAGTGTTTCTTTTCCATGATGGTGAAATTCCTGAGCAGTTTTCACTTGCTGTGATTAGTTGAAATGTTCTCCTACAAGCTTCAGATAAATTCATGGTTATGCATTGTATTTTCTTTATCTTTCTTTACACTGCTCATCCTATGTGAATATGGGTAAAGGGGCTGCTACCTCTTTGTAAAGTTCCACCCCAGACCCCCCTCCAGCAGAACTTTACTGACCCCCTGGTCCTTGGCCATCTTGCTTTCTTGACTGTACAGAATATAATTGGGACTTAATAAATAATTGAGAACTGTCTGATAGATTAGTTTTTGTTGTTGCTGTTACGTCCCACCTCCTTCTAACGCCTACAGTTAGAAAAGACAGTATGCTTGTATTTCATATTCTTCTAATTTTACTATTCTTTATGATACAAAGACTCTGATGCTGGGAGGGATTGGGGGCAGGAGGAAAAGGGGACGACAGAGGATGAGATGGCTGGATGGCATCACCGACTCGATGGACGTGAGTTTGAGTGAACTCCGGGAGTTGGTGATGGGCAGGGAGGCCTGGCGTGCTGCGATTCATGGGGTCACAAAGAGTCGGACACGACTGAGCGACTGAACTGAACTGAACTGATGATACAAAGCACCCCTTCTGGTTTAAGAGCATAAAATTGGAAACATCATAGAAATTAGGGAATATAACTTTCCCTCCAGTTCAGGAACTTTCTGTATAGCTTCCTTGTTACATTAGTCTGTTCTCTTAGGTCATTCAAGTACTTAGAGCCTTATTCATAGAATGAAGGTAACAGTAGTACTCACCTTTGTTAGCAACATATCTGGGTGCCAGTGACAGAAAACCTAAAACAGTGGTGACTTACGGAAGACAGCATATTATTTTCCTCTCTCCCAAATCCAGGAACAGGCACAGTGGCTCCTGTCTTACTTCCTTGCTATCACAGCATCTAGTTTCATGTTCGCCTTGCAGTCTGGTACGGCTGCTCCAGCTCCAGCCATCATTGCCAGCAGAAAGGAGAAAGAAAAGGGCATACTCTCTCTCTCTTCAAGGACACTGTCCGCAAATAGCAAACCATTCTGCTTATATCTAATTAGCACTGACTTAGTCATATTTGCTACATGTAGCTATAAGGGAGGCTGATAAAGAGATGGCCTTGTACTTGGCTGAAATTCAGAGTTTATATTACTGAGGGATATGGGAACAGATCTGGGGGACAATTAGCAGTCTCTGCCACCCTACTGATAATTTTATGAGATAAAAAATGATGAAATGAGATAATATGTACAATGTGCTTAGAACATGCCTGACATATAATACGTGCTCAGCTAATATGTAAGTATTAGCCATTGTTTTTATGGATAAACATTATAGGCAATCACTTATTCACTGTATTATTTGTTCAACAGACATTGAGTACCTACTGTGTTGAATATTATACGTCTCCTGTTTAAATCCTTCAATCAACAATCTGGAGGAGACTACTGTCCAAGATAGCTTATTTTTTATGGAATAACTCTAAAAGTTCCATAACTTATTTATCAAAGTAAGTCAAAGCATGCTTCCCAAATAATTCAGTCTTACCCTTTGAAACTATAGAACAAGTCTATTTCCTCCACTCAGTTCGTCAAACATATGAAGGTGGCTAATAAGCCTCACATTTAGTTTTCTGACCCTAAGCAGGCATTTTTGTTAGCTCATTTATTTAGTATGTGGTTTGGCAAACTTTTTCTGTAAAGGGCTAGATGATAACTATTTCTGGTTTTTCAGGTCACATGTTCTCTGTTGCAGTTTCTCAACTCTACCGTCCTAATGGGAAAGCAGCCCTGGATGTTTTATAAGTGAATGGCTATGGCTGTGTTCCTATAAAATTTGTTGTTGTTGTTTAGTTTCTCAGTTGTGTCCAACCCTTGCAACCCTATGGACTGTAGCTCACTAGGCTCCCCTGTCCATGGGATTTCCCAGGCAAGAATATTGGAGTGGGTTGCCATTTCCTCCTCCAGGGGATCTTCCAGACCCAAGGATCAAACCCACGTTCCTGTGTCTCCTGTGTTGGCAGGTGGATTCTTTATCATTGAACCACTGGGGAAGGAAGTTTCTAACACCAATACAGTATACTAATGCATATATATGGAATTTAGAAAGATGGTAATGATAACGCTGTATGTGAGACAGCAAAAGAGACAGATATATAGAACAGTCTTTTGGACTCTGTGAGGGGGGGATAATTTGGGAGAATCGCATTGAAACATGTATAATATCATATAAGAAACGAATTGCCAGTCCAGGTTCGATGCAGGATACAGGATGCTTGGGGCTGGTGCACTGGGGTGATTCAGAGGGATGGTATGGGGAGGGAGGTGGGAGGGGGGTTCAGGATTGGGAACACATGTACACCTGTGGCGGATTCATGTTGATGTATGGCAAAACCAATACAGTATTGTAAAGTAATTAGCTTCTAATTAAAATAAATAAATTTAAATTTAAAAAAAGAAAAAAAAAAAAAAAACAGATAACAGGCCAGATTTTGGCCTCATGCTGTGGTTTGCCAGCCCTGTGATTTAGCCTATGCTGCTACTACTGCTGCTAAGTTGCTTCAGTCCATAGAAACTTATAAATAAGATTATTTGTGACTGATATTCTCCTTCTCTGAAGCTGGAAACTTTCTTTGTGTCACTCCTGATTTTTCTTATACATTTCATTTCTTTTTCTTATTACTTTGGTTAAGATTTTCAGCACCCCTTGCATCTCCATAGCATTACTTACTGGCCAATCATTTCCCTAGATACGTTATCCATCATTTCTCACTTGGAAATGCTCTTTGACAAATCTTCTTTTGTTCTACCACACATTGTTTGACCTCCCCCAGGCTGACTCTTCTGTAGTCATCGCACAAATCTGTCCACATTAAGAAAATAAGAATCCTTTTTCCATCCCTTTCTTCTTCAAACCTGTTAGACTTTGATTTTCCTTTGGTGGTGCTTCAGCTTTTCATCACTGAACAGTCTAATACTAACTATAACCTAATCCAACTTCCCTTAAAGACAATTTAGAGGAGGCAGGTAGAAAATTAACATTTACTGATGGACCAGGCACTGCTGACATTTACAATATGTGTGTTTCATTTCAATGTTATAGACATGGGAAGTACAATTTGAGATTGGTCATATAACCAGCTGTTGTCATGCAGCTGAAATACAAGGAGTCAATCCCAGTTACAGAATAGAAATTCAAATCTGACTGGACTGGGGGACTTAAGTGTGTGCATCTGGCAAAAGTAATTCAAAACCATTCACAAATACAGCAGAGTTGCTATACTTTGGTTGTCCTTTCTCATCAAGACATTTGTGAAGCAGAGAATAACAAACATTTGTGCTGAACTTTTGGTTTTCAGAATATTTACTTCGTAATTTTGTGGAGTAGGTGATTTTATTTCAGTTTTGCAGGAAAGGAAATCAAACCACAAAATGATTAAAATGTTTGCTGGAATTGCCAGCCACCAATGCCTTACTGCTTCTAGGAGAGTCCACAATTGCTTTTCTCAGAAAAGTTCATCGCACCTCTTTTCTAGCTAACTCCTTGTCTTTCAGACCTCAGCTCAGTCCTCATCTTCTCCAGGAAACACTTTCTGCAGTCACCTCCACTTTGTGCCCACCGTCTGATTTAGATGCCCTTTCTACATCTTAAACAAGGTCATCACCCTCTTTGCACTGAACCTGAACTGACGATGTGTTAGCTTATAAGGAAATCAGGGGCACGTCCCTGCCTCATTTAACTTTGTACTCAATAAATAAATATTTGTCAAGTAAAGGAATGCCCTGAGATGGCGCCAAGTCAGTGCTGCAGGGAGTCATTTCCTTGTGATGCTTCTCTGTTCTGATTATACCTGGAGGCAAAACAGAAACCTCAGCCTTCCAGAGACAAACAAAAGAGGATCCTCCCAGAAGCCACTGATCTCTGCAGCCAGGGAACATCAGAAATTCAAATCTAGGGGGTTTCGGACTAGAAAGCACAGAAAGCAGCATCACTGTGGTGAAGAGCGCAGGTTCTAGAGTCAGGCTTCTTAGATTTGAATCCTGACTTCACCATTTTCCAGCTGTGTGATCTTTGGCAAGTGACTTAGCTTTTCTACGCTTGGGTTTTTGTCAAACGTGGGTAATGATGGAACTTCGGTATATTAGTTATCTATGGCTGTGCGACAAATTACCCCCAAACTGTGTGCCTCATAACAATAAACCTTTATTATCTCACAGTTTCTGTGGGTCAGGAATTTGGAAGGCGCTCAGGTGAGTGCTTCTGGCTCAGGGTTGCTCATTAGGTGACAGTCAAGGTGTTGACTGAGGTTCCTGTCATATGGAACCTTGGCTGAGGCTGGAGGATCTCCTTCCAAGATGGCTCACTCAAGCAGCTTTTGGCAGGAGGCCATAGTTCTTCCCACCAGCAACTCTCATTATGGGAAAATAATTGATTTCCCCCAGAGAAAGCAAGAGAGGAAGCCCCAAGGAGAAACTCCAGTGACTTTTATGACCTATTTTCAGAACATACACTGTTACTTCCACCACATTCTCTATGCTAGAAGGAAGTTGCTAAGTGTGGCCCACATTCGAGGAAAGGGGAATTAGGCTCCACCTTTTGAAAGGAGTATCGTAGAATTTGTGGACGTATTTTAAAACCACACACTATCCTATAGAGTTGAGTGAGAATTGCATGAGATAAGAATTGCAAAGTGCTTAATAGGACTTCAGCAGCATCTACCTTGAATTACCTTCCTCATGGATTAGAAAGGACAAATGAACCTGTCAGTCTGAAGGCTTTCACTTGAAAAATTATTCTATAAAATGGAGCAAAGATATCAGAATTAAGCTGATGCCATTAGCAATTAAAGTATTCAGTATAGTTCTTGGCATGAAAAGTTGTTCATGTTTTGAATTTTTAAAAGCGAGTAAAAACAGCATGTACAGTGTGATCTGGTATTTGTGCGATTATATACTTTTATCTCTCTATGTTGATACATAGGGAGCATTCTAGAATGAGGTGCCTCATAGTATTAATCATGGTTATCTCTGGGTGGTAGAATTTGTGTTAAGGTAAACACAAAATTGTGTTTTTATGCTTTGTTTGAATTGTTTTACACTGAGCGTAAATCTACAAAAATAAGGGAGGCATTTTCCAAAGAAAATAAAAAAGAAACTAAGCTGGAAAGAAGACATGAAAGGTGGAAAGGTTTAGCCTGTTGAGCCAGAATGTTGCTTCTCTAAGTGGACTAGTTTATTCCCTGTGGTGTATCTGATTGATAGGCTATCCTCTGATCCTTCAAGTTTGTTGTGAAGACTTGTATTTGCTGAGAGCAGGTGAGAGTTTTGTGGCTGTGTTTTGCTTGAGGGGACATATATTAAGAGAAGAAGGGAAAAGTGTGGAGAAGCAAGGAGAAGAGGGACATCTGTGTGGCAAAGAGCAAAGACAGACCAAACCCGGTGTTGACAGCAGAGCCTGAATGCTCATAAGTTGCCGTGGGAAGAACAACTTTACCCATAAAAGAGCGATATACTTGTGATGGGCACTCTGTCAGCCCAGAGGGCCTTGAATATCTTCTATAATTGCACTTGTTGCATTGAACTGAAATCTGTTCAATTCTCCCTCCCTCTTAACAGACTTGCAAGCAGATCCTGGCTATCTAGCTCCCAACATAGAGCAGGGTTTAATAATCTGAAGAATAAAATAGCTTAAATTATTTTTAAAAATAATGTCATTCACCATTGAAAATGTTTATGTCTCCTAACATTCAACTGAGTAATTTATTCAAATGAAAGAGGGAGGTAAAATGTGTATATTTTATGGGAAAAATTGGAGAAACTACCCAAAGATGCTTTTTGAAAGGTTTAAATCTATCATTTGTTTCCCATTAGTCACATCTGTTCTTTTCCTTTTTTCTGTCTTGTTTTTTTAGTTACTTGAAAAAAAAAATTAAGATTCTAACGTTTTTACTTTCTTTCTGTATTTTTGGTTAAAGTGATAGCATTGGGGCTTATAGTATACATCTTAAGCTTATGACAACCTGACTTTAAGTAATATTACAGGGCTTCCCTGATAGCTCAGGTGGTAAAGAATCTGCCTGCAGTGCAGGAGACCCTGGTTCGATTTCTGGGTCAGGAAGATCCCCTGGACAAGAGATAGGCTACCCTCTCTAGTATTCTTGGGCTTACCTTGTGGCTCAGCTGGTAAAGAATCTGCCTGCAATGTGGGAGACCTGGGTTCCATCTCTGGGTTGAGAAAATCCCCTGAAGAAGGGAAAGGCTACCACTCTAGTATTTTGGCCTAGAGAATTCCATGGACTGTATAGTCCATGGGGTCACAAAGAGCTGGACACGACTTTTACTTCACTTCACCCAAATTCATGTAGAAAACAGTCTTATATTAATATATTTCCCTTTCTTCTCTTTTGACCTTTGTGCTGTTAATGTCATACATTTTACTTCTAAATTTGTTAGTAACTGTATAGTCATTGTTATTACTTTTACTTTAAATGGTCAATTCAGTTCAGTTCAGTTCAGTCGCCCAGTTGTGTCCGACTCTTTGCGACCCCATGAATCACAGCACGCCAGGCCTTCCTGTCCATCACCATCTCCCGGAGCTCACTCGGACTCACGTCCATTGAGTTGGTGATGCCATCTAGCCATCTCGTCCTCTGTCATCCCCTTCTCCTCCTGCCCTCAATCCCTCCCAGCATCAGGGTCTTTTACAATGAGTCAACTCTTCACATGAGCTGGCCAAAGTATTGGAGTTTCAGCTTTAGCATCAGTCCTTCAATGAACACCCAGGACTGATTTAATTTAGGATGGACTGGTTAGATCTCCTTGCAGTCAAAGGGACTTTCAACAGTCTTCTCCAACACCACAGTTCAAAAGCATCAATTCTTCAGTGCTCAGCTTCTTTACGGTCCAACTCACACATCCATACATGACCACTGGAAAAACCATAACCTTGACTAGATTGACCTTTGTTGACAAAGTAATACCCCTGCTTTTCAATATGCTATCTAGGTTGGTCATAACTTTCCTTCCAAGGACTAAGCGTCTTTTAATTTCATGGCTGTAGTCACCATCTGCAGTGATTTTGGAGCCCAGAAAAATAAAGTCAGCCACTGTTTCCACTGTTTCCCCATCTATCTGCCATGAAGTGATGAGACAAGATGCCATGATCTTAGTTTTCTGAATGTTGAGCTTTAAGCCAACTTTTTCACTCTCCTCTTTCACTTTCATCAAGAGGCTTTTGAGTTCCTCTTCACTTTCTGCCATAAGGGTGGTGTCATCTGCATATCTGAGGTTATTGATATTTCTCCTGGCAATCTTGATTCCAGCTTGTGCTTCTTCCAGCCCAGCGTTTCTCATGATGTACTCTGCATATAAGTTAAATAACCAGGGTGACAGTATACAGCCTTGACGTACTCCTTTTCCTATTTGGAACCAGTCTGTTGTTCCATGTCCAGTTCTAACTGTTGCTTCCTGACCTGCATACAGGTTTCTCAAGAGGCAGGTCAGGTGGTCTGGTATTCCCATCTCTTTCAGAATTTTCCACAGTTTATTGTGATCCACAGAGTCAAAGGCTTTGGCATAATCAATAAAGCAGAAATAGATGTTTTTCTGGAGCTCTCTTGCTTTTTCAATGATCCAGCGGATGTTGGCAATTTGATCTCTGGTTCGTCTACCTTTTCTAAAACCAGCTTGAACATCTGGAAGTTCACAGTTCACATACTGCTGAAGCCTGACTTGGAGAATTTTGAGCATTACTTTACTAGCATGTGAGATGAGTGCAATTGTGTGATGGTTTGAGCATTCTTTGGCATTGCCTTTCTTTGGGATTGGAATGAAAACGGACCTTTTCCAGTCCTGTGGCCACTGCTGAGTTTTCCAAATTTGCTGGCATATTGAGTGCAGCCCTTTCATAGCATCATCTTTCAGGATTTGAAATAGCTCAACTGGAATTCCATCACCTCCACTAGCTTTGTTTGTAGTGATGCTTTCTAAGGCCCACTTGACTTCACATTCCAACATGTCTGGCTCTAGGTGAGTGATCACACCACTGTGATTATCTGGGTCATGAAGATCTTTTTTGTACAGTTCTTCTGTGTATTCTTACCACCTCTTCTTAATACCTTCTGCTTCTGTTAGGTCCATACCATTTCTGTCCTCTATAGAGCTCATCTTTGCATGAAATGTTCCCTTGGTATCTCTAATTTTCTTGAAGAGTTCTCTAGTCTTTCCCATTCTATTGTTTTCCTCTATTTCTTTGCACTGATCGCTGAGGAAGGCTTTCTGATCTCTCCTTGCTATTCTTTGGAACTCTGCATTCAGATGCTTATATCTTCCCTTTTCTCCTTTGCTTTTCATTTCTCTTCTTTTCACAGCTATTTGTAAAGCCTCCTCAGACAGCCATTTTGCTTTTTTGCATTTCTTTTCCATGGGGATGGTCTTGATCCCTTCTCCTATACAATGTCATGAACCTCTGTCCATACTTCATCAGGCATTCTACCTATCAGATCTAGTCCCTTAAATCTATTTCTCACTTCCACTGTATAATCATAAGGGATTTGATTTAGGTCATACCTGAATGGTCTAGTGGTTTTCCCTACTTTCTTCAGTTTAAGTCTGAATTTGGCAATAAGGAGTTCATGATCTGAGCCACAGTCATCTCCCAGTCTTGCTTTTGCTGACTGTATAGTGCTTCTCCATCTCTGGCTGCAAATAATATGATCAGTCTGATTTAGATGTTAACCATCTGGTGATGTCCATGTGTAGAGTCTTCTCTTGTGTTGTTGGAAGAGGGTGTTTGCTATGACTAGTGCATTTTCTTGGCAAAACTCTATTAGCCTTTGCCCTGCTTCATTCCGTACTCCAAGGCCAAATTTGCCTGTTACTCCAGGTGTTTCTTGACTTCCTAGTTTTGCATTCCAGTCCCCTATAATGAAAAGGACATCTTTTTTGGGTGTTAGTTCTAAAAGGTCTTGTAGGTCTTCATAGAACCATTCAACTTCAGCTTCTTTAGCATTACTGGTTGGGGCATAGGCTTGGATTACCATGATATTGAATGGATTGCCTTGGAAATGAACAGAGATCATTCTGTCGTTTTTGAGGTTGCCTCCAAGTACTGCATTTCGGACTCTTTTGTTGACCATGATGGCTACACCATTTCTTCTGAGGGATTCCTGCCTGCAGTAGTAGATATAATGGTCATCTTAGTTAAATTCACCCATTCCAGTCCATTTTAGTTTGCTGATTCCTAGAATGTCGATGTTCACTCTTGCCATTTCCTGTTTGACCACTTCCAATTTGCCTTGATTCATGGACCTGACATTCCAGGTTCCTATGCAATATTGCTCTTTACAGCATCAGACCTTGCTTCTATCACCAGTCACATCCACAACTGGGTATTGTTTTTGCTTTGGCTCTAACCCTTCATTCTTTCTGGGGTTATTTCTCCACTGATCTCCAGTAGCATATTGGGCACATACTGACTTGGGGAGTTCCTCTTTAAGTATCCTATCATTTTGCCTTTTCATACTGTTCATGGGGTTCTCAAGGCAAGAAAACTGAAGTGGTTTGCCATTCCCTTCTCCAGTGGACTACATTCTCAATTAGTTATTTAAAATGTAAGAAAAATTGTATTTATCTACATATTTAACATTTTTCATACTCTGTTTCTTTTTGTAGATCCAGATTTCTATCTAGCATATTTCTTCTACCTAAAGGACTTTCTTACCATTTCTTATTTTAGTGAGCCTTTTTTTTTTTTTTTTGACTGCATGGCTTGTGGGATCTTAGTTTCCCAACCAGGGATTGAACCCATGCCCCTTCAGTGGAAAGATGGATTCCTAATCACTGGACCTTCAGGAAAGTCCCTTTTTATCTTTGTTATATGTAAGTTTACTCTTGATGAATTCTTTCAGCTTTTCTATGTCTAAAAGTCTTTATTTCATTTTGTTTTCAAAAAATATTTTTGTTGGGTATAGAATTCTAATTTGGCAACCCACTCCAGTATTCTAGCCTGCAGAATCCTGTGGACAGAGGAGCCTGGTGGGGTGCTATCTATCAGGTCGCACAGAGTCAGACATGACTGAAGCGACTTAACGTGCATTGCATGCATTGTAGAAGAAAATGGCAACCCACTCCAGTATTTTTGCTTGGAGAATCCCAGAGACAGAGGATCCTGGTGGGCTGCTGTCTGTGGGGTTGCACAGAGTCAGACATGACTGAAGTGGCTTAGCAGCAGCAGCATATATATATATATATTTTTTAAGTTTTTTTTTAATAAACTTTTTTTTTATTTTTTAATAAACTAAATTGGCTTGCCTTATTCCTAATGAGAAGCCTGCTAGCGTCCCTATGTTTTCTCCACTCTACTTTATGTGTCTTCCTGCTCTAATTTCCTTGGCTTTATTGAAGTCTCAACTTCTTTTTAAATTAGACACACTGTTTGGTTTCATCTGAGTCCCTCCTCCTCCCCAGTAGCCTAAAAACTCAAAAGGTATAAGCTAGGGCATTTATAGAACTCACCTTATTTATTTATTCTTCTTTCTGGAATTACTATTCTATGTTGCCTGTTATTCAGTATCTCAAAACGATTATTTCATTATTTTTTCTGACTTTTTTCAGTTGTTTAAGGAAGAAGGATAAACCTGATCTCTGTTATTCTGTACTGGCTGGAAACAGAAGTTTGAAATATTGAATAAAAAAAATAAGTACTTAAAACCAACTTCTGATTCATATTTTGCAGTAGCTTAGAATTATGAGGTCATTTTTAAAAATTTGTTTAGTGTTTGACATTATCTCTTTTTCTTACAGGATACATTCAAACTGGATTTTTAAATCATTGTAAGCCAGTGATGGATCAGAAGTTACAGAATGCAATGCCGAATAAAAGTCTCCGAAAGAATTGCTTCAAAGAACCGAAGAAAGAAAATTGATCTATTTCCTTAATACCTTGATCTAGAAAAACATACTG
Source organism: Bos grunniens (assembly GCF_055505025.1). Lineage (NCBI taxonomy): Eukaryota > Metazoa > Chordata > Mammalia > Artiodactyla > Bovidae > Bos > Bos grunniens. Next base: position 15,670,120 of record NC_141190.1, read on the forward strand.
CACATGGTAGGAACTGATAACTGGGAAAGTTTATTTTGGTCTTAATATACCTAAATGAGAGGAACTGGTCACTTTGTTTCTCAGAGGGCTTATACACCTGAGATTATGTTAAAAACCAGTAGTTTCATTAACATCTTGACATGATCACAGGAGAGGAGAAACAGAGTGCTAGCTGAAACCCTGCACCCGGTCAAGATGACTTCTGAAGAAATGGCAGGTTCTGTTCTCAGACCTGTGAGTCAGAGAAAAGTGATCTCTGCTCAGTCAACTGTAGATGAAAGTAATGATAAGGTCTCGGGCATCAGTGTTCCGAAGTCTCATCCTGTCAGGCAGAGTGGGGAGACTTCTCATACCATCTCGCAACCGACCAAACTTACAGAAGAATCTTCTGGAAGCAACGCGCCCCAGATTTTCTCAGTAGCAAGGGAGAAAATAACCAGTGACGAGAACAGTAATGAAAAGTGCTGGGAGAAAAGCATGCCAGATTCTGTGAAAAACCTTAACATTAACTGCAACAGCATATTGAAAAACCATCAGCACGGCCCTCCTCAGAGCCAGTTTTATGAAACGTGCAATTCTATCACAGAGGAAGGTCTGTGTTTGGAAACTGGAATCCCTTCTTCACTGGAAGGAAAGGTGTTCCCTGGAATTCAACTGGAAATAGACACATCTCCCATGGGCATGAGTCCATTAGGAACTCAGTCGGCCATCATAGAGACAAGCAGGGCACACCCTGAAAGCAACATGGCAGTGTTTCACTTGCGTTACGAAGTTGACAGAAGAATGTCAGACAGTTTCTGTCCCCTGTCAGATAACTTGATTTTGGATGATTGTGGAAACTGTGTACTACCTGCCGTTGGTGAGGAACAAGAGAAAAATTACATGGCATATACTTGCAAACTGATGGAATTGACAAATAACTGTGACAATAAGAATAGGCAGCTGCAGTGTGATCATTGTGACCCCTTGAATGACAAATACTTGTGCTTTGAAGGCGCTTGCCCAAAGGCCAATGTGGTATGTTCAAGTGACAGCTTTTGCAGGGAAGATTTTACTGACAGTCCACCTGCCAAGACCTTTCTGAGCCATTTTGAGGACTTCCCCGATAATTGTGAAGAGGTAGAAGAAGAATTGTTCAAAAATAAAAAGGAGCGGTCTGCTTGGTTAGTGAGGAGATTTTGCAAAAATGACAAGGAAGTTAAGAAATCTGTGTTTACTGGGACAAGGGCAATTGTGAGAACTTTGCCTTCTGGTCACATTGGACTGGAGGCTTTGAGTTACATTGATCAGAAGAAAAATGGTCTCTTATTGCCTCCTGGGAGAGTCATGGAACGGCTGTCAACAGTGGTGGTTAGGCAAGATGGTTCCCAAGGTCTGTCAGAAGCCCAGTGGTATCCGGTAAGAGTTAAAGTTTCTTTTAATCCATTTTTCAAAGTTGGTTTTTTAAAACTCGAAATCTCCATTGTCTTAATTCATGGGAAATGTTCAGTTCTGGCCAGTGATTCTTAGGGGAAGCATTTATAGTTACTGGAAATTAGTAGACCTAACAGATACTGGAATTGATACCTGTCAAGACTGAGTTAATTCCACAGCAACATAAGTCACAAAATACACGTAAATATGCGCTCAGAGAAGTTAGGGAGAGTCCCTGATTACTGTATGCGGGCTTATAAAACAGAAACTCCTGGGAGTGGGAAGATGGTTTTGTCAACTGATTATTCAGCTGTATCCTTCAGAGATACATCTGTCCTCTTCTGCCATGGAGTTCATCATTGTTTTTAGGTTGCAAGGCTTAAAAGAACTTAAATCTCATTTTCTCTGTTCAATTCCTCTAGCCAGTGTTTCCTGTTTCTTCCCTCTTAACCCTTTTTATGCCGTGGCCTCTTTGGCTATTTGGTGAAGTCTTTGGGTTGAGAAGAACACTTTTAAATGCATCAAATGAAATACAAAGGATCATAAAGGACACAGATTATGTGGATAGACATATATCAAGATATTTTTGAAATTGTAATATAGGAGGATACTTCTTTATTAACACACTAAATAATGGCAGCTAATGATGAGATAACTACCATAACTTCCAGGTAGTGAAGAATGTTAGTAGGGAATGGTTTACCTGGGATTTTCCCAGTTTTAGCACTGCAAGTCCCATGTTCTGGGAAGCCGCTCAGTCTTGGACAAACCAAGACAAACGAATTAATTAGTTACCTTAGTTGTAAATACTATTTTAGAGTCTCTTCCATGACTATAATATATGGCAATATCTGTGATTTCTATTGGTGACAAAATCACAGGTACTGCTAGTGTTACTGAAGTTTGTTGCTTACATTCATAATGGGAGGAAATGCTAAACTTCTATTTGAGGTTAATAAAAGAACTTTTTCTCATCCAAATTTCTGGACTCTCTGAGTTCTATCCATAGTTCCCCCTCTTTAAGATTCCTGCTCTGGAAACGCACACAAGTAGTTGCCCACTCTTGGACCTGATCTTGGCATCAGAAGCCAGCACCATGTGTTCTCTTGTGTTTGTTTGTTTTTTTTCCTTCTGTGGCTAAGTAGCCCTACTTCCTTCAACTGATGTTAGTGGAGAAGCTGTTTCTATAACTTTTGCATTCCAGTTTTACACAATTCCTTAAAACCTGGTCCTAAAAATAAACCCAATCTAAAAGAACATCCTTTTATTGAACTATGACTAGCATATTTTTATTTTCATCATCATCAATTGTGGGAACTAATATTTATTGTGAATTTACATATGCTAGGCACTGGACTGAATAACTTACACACTTCATTTCATGAAATCATCTCAACTACCTTCTGATGTGGTCTGATTATTCATCCCATTGTATCATTAAGAAAACAGAAGGTCAAGGAAATTCTATACCTTCAGTTCAGTTCAGTGCAGTTGCTCAGTTGTGTCTGACTCATCCATGCCCCATGGATTGTGGCATGCCAGGCCTCCCTCTCCATCACCAACTCCCGGAGCTTGTTCAAACTCATGTCCATTGAGTTGGTAATGCCATCCAGCCATCTCATCCTCTCTTGTCCCCTTCTCCTCCTGCCTTCAATCTTTCCCAGCATCAGGGTCTTTTCTAAAGAGTCAGTTCTTTGCATCAGGTGGCCAAAATGTTGGAGTTTCAGCTTTAGCATCAGTCCCTCCCATGAATATTCAGGACTGATTTCCTTTAGAATGGACTGGTTGGATCTCCTTGCAGTCCAAGCGACTCTCAAGTCTTCTCCAACACCACAGTTCAAAAGCATCAATTCTTCGGCGCTCAGCTTTCTTTATAGTCCAACTCTCATATCCATACATGACCACTGGAAAAACCATAGCTTTGACTAGACAGACCTTGGTTGAAAAATAATGTCTCTGATGTTTAATATGCTGTCTAGGTTGGTCATAACTTTTCTTCCAAGGAGCAAGCATCTTTTAATTTCATGGCTGCAGTCACCATCTGCAGTGATTTTGGAGCCCAAGAAAATAAAGTCAGCCACTGTTTCCACTGTTTCTCCATCTATTTGCCGTGAAGTGATGGGACCGGATGCCATGATCTTCATTTTTTGAATGTTGAGTTTTAAGCCAGCTTTTTCACTCTCTTCTTTCACTTTCTTCAAGAGGCTCTTTAGTTCCTCTTCACTTTCTGCCATAAGGGTGGTGTCATCTGCATATCTGAGGTTATTGATATTTCTCTGGGCAGTGAACACTGTGTGTAATGACCATGACAGACCCAGTGAAAACCAAATCATCTATCACTAATATTCATGCCCACAAGCATTCAAAACAGAAAAATAGAGCTGTGCAGAACAACAAGGGAATTCAATATATACTGATCAAGAAAGATGTTCAAGAAGATAACAAATGAAAAAAATATAAAGCACAAGTTTCCAACCATCTTCTATTGAGGTATAATGCACACATCATTTTAAAGTGTACAAATCCGTGCTTTTTAGTACAGTCACAAGATGGTGCACCCCTCACAACTATCTAATTCCAAAATAATTTTAACACCTCAAAAAGAAACTCCTGGGGCTTTCCTGATGGCTCAGTCGTAAAGAATCTGCCTGCCAATGAAGGAGACATGGGTTCAATCCCTGATCTGAGAAGATCCCACGTACTGAAGAGTAGCTAAGCCCATGCACCACAATTGTTGAGCCTGTGCCCTAGAGCCCAGGAACCACAACTTCTGAAGCCCCCGCACCCTAGAGTCTGGGTTGCACAGCAAGAGAAGCCACTGCAAAGACAGGCCTGCATACCACAGCTACAGAGTACCCCTGCTCACCGTGATTAGAAAAAAAGCCCAAGCAGCGATGAAGACCCAGCACAGCCAAAAATAAAGATAAATAAGTAAATAAGAAACCTCTTAACCATTAGTGACCACTCTCTATTCCTCCCCTTCCCCTGGCGACCACTAATCTGCTTTTGGTCCCTGTGGATTGCCAATTCTGGACATTTCCTACAAGATCTGACTTCTTGTGACTGGATTCTTTCACCTAGCATCATGTTTTCCAGGCTCATCCATGTCATGACATATATCAGAACTATATTCTTTTTTATGAGCAAATAATATTCTTCTATATGGATGTACCAGATTTACTCATCCATTCATCAGTTAAAGGACGATGGGTTGTTTCCACTTTGGGGCTGTTATGAATGATGCTGCTATGAATGTTCCTGGACAAGTTTTAGAGTGAACATATATTTTCATTCCTCCTGGTAAGATACTTAGGAGTGGGATTATTGGGTCATATGGTAATGTCATGTTTAACATCTTGGGGAAGGAACAAAATGTTTTCTAAAACCACTGCTCCATTTTATATTCTCAGTAGTAATACATGAGAATTCCAGTGTCTCCACATCCTCACCAACACTTGATACTATTCATTTCATTTATGAAAGCTATCTCAGTGGGTGTGACCTGGTAATTCATTGTGGTTTCAATTTGCATTTCCTTAATAACTAACGATGTTGAAAAGTTTTCCATTTCCTTGTTGGCCGTTTATATATCGTCTTTGGAGAAATATCAATTCAGATCCTTTCCCCATTAACGAAAATGGATTTTTTTTGCCTATTTACTGTTGCATTGCAAGGCTTCTTCATATATTCTTACCAGATACATGATTTGCAAATATATTCTGTTGGTATGCTTTTGCCTTTTTGATACTGTGCACTGATGCTCAGAACATTTTAATTCTGATGAAGTCAACAGTTTACCTACTTTTTTTCCTTTGGTTGCTTGTGCTTTTAGTGTCATATGTAAGAAATGATTTCCTAATTCATGAAGACTTACACCTATGTTTCCTTCCCGGATTTTAATAGTCTTTGCTGTTGTTGCTGTTCAGCCGTTGTGTCTGGCTCTTGGCAACCCCATGGATTGCAGCACGCCAGGCTTCCCTGTCCTTCACTACCTCCCAGAGTTTGCTCACACTCATGTCCATTGAGTCAGTGATGCCATCCAGCCATGTCATCCTCTGTCATCTCGTTTTCCTCCTACCCTCAATCTTTTCCAGCATCAGGGTCTTTTCCAGCGAGTCAGCTCTTCACATCAGGTGGCCAAAGTATTGGAGCTTCAGCCTCAACATCAGTCCTTCCAGTGAATATTCAGGGATGATTTCCTTTAGCATTGACTGGTTTGATCTTGCTGTCCAAGGGACTCTTGAGAGTCTTCTCCAGCACCACAGTTCAAAAGCATCAATTCTTTGGCACTCAGCCTTCTTTATGTTCCAACTCTCACATCTGCACATGACTACTGGCAAAACTATAGCTTTGACTATATGAAACTTTGTTGGCAAAGTGATGTCTCTGCTTTTTAATACAATGTCTAGGTTTGTCATAGCTTTTCTTCCAAGGAGGCAAGTGTCTTTTAATGTCATGGCTGTAGTCACTGTCTGCAGTGATTTTGAAGCCCAGAAAAATAAAATCTCCCACTGTTTCCATTCTTTCCCCAGTAATTTGCCGTGAAGTGATGGGACCAGATGCCGTGATCTTAGTTTTTTGAATGTTGAGTTTTAAGCCAGCTTTTTCACTCTCCTCGTTTACCTGCATCAAGAGGCTCTTTAGTTCCTCTTCACTGTCTGCCATTAAAGTGGTATCATCTGCATACCTGAGGTTGTTGCTATTTCTCCAGGCAATCTTGATTTCCAGCTTGTGATTCATCCAGCCTGGCATTTCACCTGATGTACTTTGCATAGAAGTTAAAGAAGCAGGGTGACAGTATACAGCCTTGATGTACTCCTTTCCGAAATTTAACCAGTCTGTTGTTCCATGTCCAGTTCTAACTGTTTCTTCTTGACTTGCATACAGTTTTCTCAGGAGGCAGGCAAGGTGGTCTGGTATTCACGTCTCTTTAAGAATTTTCCAGTTTGTTGTGATCCACATAGTCAAAAGCTTTAGCACAGTCAATGAAGCAGAAGTAGATGATTTCCTGCAATTGTCTTGCTTTTTCTATGATCCAATGGATTTTTGCAATTTGATCTCTGGTTCCTCTGCCTTTTCCAAATCCAGTTTGTACATTTGTGAATTTTCAGTTCACGTACTGTTGAAGCCTAGCTTGAAGGATTTCGAGCATTTCTTTGAAAGCATGTGAAATGAGCACAGTTGTACGGTAGTTTGAACATTCTTTGGCGTTGCCCTTCTTTGGGATTGAAATGAAAACGGACATTTCCCAGTCCTGTGGCAATTGCTGAGTTTTCCAAATTTGCTGGCATATCGAGTGCAGCACATTAATGGCATCATCTTTTAGGATATGAACTAGCTCAGCTGGAATTCCATCACCTCCACTAGGTTTGTTTGTAGTAATGCTTCTTAAGGCCCACTTGACTTCACACTCCAAGGTGTCTAGCTCTAGGTGAGTGACAACACCATCGTGGTTATCCTGGTCACTAAGACCTTTTTTTATACAGTTCTTCCATGTATTCTTGCCACCTCTTCTTAGTATCTTCTGCTTCTGTTAGGTCCTTGCCATTTCTGTCCTTTATTGTGCCCATCTTTGCATGAAATGTTCCCTTGGTTTCTCTAATTTTCTTGAAAAGATCTCTAGTCTTTCCCATTGTATTGTTTTCCTCTATTTCTTTGCATTGTTCACTTAAGAAGGCTTTCTTATCTCTCCTTGCTACTTTTTGGAACTCTGTACTCAGCTGGGTGTATCTTTTCCTTTCTTCTTTGCCTTTCATTTCTCTTCTTTTCTCAGCTATTGGTAAGGCCTCTTCAGACAACCATTTTGCCTCCTGACATTTCTTTTTCTTTGGGATGTTTTTGGTCACCACCACCTGTACAATGTTACGAACTTCTGTCCATAGTTCTTCAGGCAGTGTGTCTATCAGATCTAATCTCTTGAATCTCTTTGTCACTTCCATGGTATAATTATGAGGGTTTTGATTTAGGTCACACCTGAATGGCCTAGTGGCTTTCCCTACTTTCTTCAATATAAGTCCAAATTTGGCAATAAGGAGCTCATGATCTGAGCCACAGTCAGCTCTGGGTCTTGTTTTTGCTGACTGTATAGAGCTTCTCCATCTTCAGCCACAAAGAATATAATCAGTCTGATTTCGGTGGACCATCTGGTGACCTCGATGTGTAGAGTTGTGTCTTGTGTTGTTGGCAGAGGATGTTTGTTATGACCAGTGTGGTCTCTTGGCAAAACTCTGTTAGCCTTTTCCCTGCTTCATTTTATATGCTCCAAGGCCTCACTTGCCTATTACTCCAGGTGTCTCTTGACTGCCTAATTTTGCATTACAGTCCCCTGTGATGAAAAGGACATCCTTTTTTTTTTTTTTTTTGGTGTTAGTTCTAGAAGGTCTTGTATGTCTTCATAGAACTGTTCAACTTCATTCTCTTTGTCATTAGTGGCTGAGGCATAGACTTGAGTTACTGTGATGTTGAATGGTTTTCCTTGGAAATGAACCGAGATCATTCTGTCATATTTGAGATTGCACCCAAGTACTGCATTTCAGATTCTCTTGTTGACTATGAGGGCTACTTCATTTCTTCTAAGGGAATCTTGCCCATAGTCTTAATGTCTTACTTTCAGATCTTTGATCCATTTTCAGTCTATGTTCGTATGTGGTGTGTGAGTCAGGGGTCAAAACTCATTGGTGTGCTTGTGGATACCTTCCTGCTCCAGCAGCATTTATTGAAAAGACTAGTGTTTCCCTGCCAGATTTTTTCAGCACTCTGTTTGGTTGATAATCAGTTAACTATTAATGTGAGGGCTTATTTGTGGACTCTCAGTTTTATTCCACTGATTCCTATAGTATCCACATGCCAGTACCACCTAGTCTTGATTACTGTGGCTTTGTAGCAAGTTTTGAAATTGGGAAATGTGAGTCCTCTAACACTATTCTTCTCTTTCGAGACTGTCTTGGCATGCTTCCCTACAAAGGTTAGGATAACCTAGTCAATTTTTGCAGAGAAGGATTCTGATAGGGACTGCGTTGAACCTAGTTTGCTGTGGGTGGTATTCAGTTCACTTCGGTCGCTCAGTCGTCTCTGACTCTTTGTGAGCCCGTGGACTTCAGCACATCAGGATTCTCTGTCCATCACCAACTCCCGAAGTTTACTCAAACTCATGTCCATTGAGTTGGTCATGCCACCCAAAACTCTTATCCACTGTCATCCCCCTCTCCTCCCGCCTACAATCTTTTATAGAATCAGGATCTTTTCAAATGAGTTAGTTCTTTGTATCAGGTGGCCAAAGTATTGAAGTTTCAGCTTCAACATCAGTCCTTCCAATGAATATTCAGGACTGATATCCTTTAGGATGAACTGGTTGGATCTCCTTGTAGTCCAAGGGACTGTCAAGAGTCTTCTCCAACACCACAACTCAAAAGCATAAATTCTTTGGCACTCAGCTTCTTTATATTCCAACTCTCAATCCATACATGACTACTGGAAAAACCATAGTTTTGACTAGACAGACCTTTGTTGGCAAAGTAATGTCTCTGCTTTTTTACTATGCTGTCTAGGTTGGTCATAACTTTTCTTCCAAGAGCAAGCGTTTTTTAATTTCATGGCTGCAATCACCGTCTGCAGTGATTTTGGAGCCCCCCAAAATAAAATCTGTCACTGTTTCCATTGTTTCCCCATCTAATTGCCATGAATTGATGGGATCAGATGCCATGGTCTTAGTTTTCTGAATGTTGAGTTTTAAGCCAACGTTTTTCACTCTTCTCTTTCACTTTCATCAAAAGACTCTTTATCTTCTTTGCTTTCTGCTGTAAGTGGGCTGTCATCTACCTATCTGAGGTTATGGATATTTCTCAGGGCAGTCTTGATTCCAGCTTGTGCTTCATCCAGCCCAGCATTTTGCATGATGTACTCTGCATAGAAGTAAATAAACAGGGTGACAGTATACAGCCTTGACATCCTCCTCTCCCAATTTGGAACCAGTCCATTGTTCCATGTCCAGTTCTAATTGTTGCTTCAGAGTCTCAAGGAAATTCTGTACCTTACCCAAACTTACTCAGCTAGTAATAGGTATAACTAGGATTGCAACCCAGGAAATTAACACTCTTAATTTCTCAAGATCTAGAAAAATATAAAATTTGATTAAGCTTTTAAAGTAACAAAATAATTTTGTTCTTTTCAGTGTCTGTTGATTTGAGTGGCTCCACTCATTGATGCATGTGGTATCTCACATTTGCATCAGAGTTGTGTGTTCAACAGTGTGGCTCTAACCCTGCTTATGTTTTAGAATCAGTGTCCAGGTTCCACCCCAGACTCTCTGAAGCAGAACCACTGGGGTAGGGCACAGCATCAGTATTTTTTTCCAAGTTTTCTCCAGGTGGTTCTATGATTCTATGGAGTTGAGAACCACTGACGAGGAGCTTAAACTAAGATTTTTGTGTTTTGGTCAGGACATTTCAGGAATATTTGCTCTTCTGTAAATTCCCTGGTGGCTCAGTGGTAAAGAACTCGCTTGCCAATGCAGGAGATGCAGGTTCAATCCTTGGGTCAGGAAAATCCTCTAGAGAAGGAAATGGCAATCCACTCCAGTGTTCTTGCCCAGGAAATCCCATGGACAGAGGAGCTTGGCGGGCACGGGGTAGCAACAGAGTCGAACACAACTTAGCGACTGAACAACAATAACAAACTCCTTAACCTGGCTCCAGCTCTCAGGAGTGTCAGGGCTGTCCTAGGGGCCTGCCTGAACAATGCCAGCCTGGAGGCCCTTCTGTCTATACATTTGATGGGCAGTTCAACCCAGCAAGTGTCAGGGAGTTTGGTTTTGAATCTTCACCTGGTTCCTTAAGAAACCTGAATCATGAAGTGGGGTCAACTACCCACATGCTCCCCAGTGATTCTGGGGGATTTTGTCCACACAGAAGAAAATAGCTTGTCCCGGGCACATGTGTCCTGCCAGCACTGTGGTGACTTGTCCAGCGCTTGCCATGAAACTGCTGCTGATGGCAGCGGGTCTCACTAAAAAATGCATTGCTTTTAAAATCCACATACACTTGAAATTGAACATTAAGAACACAACAGAAATTTAAATACAGCAAAGTAAATGGAGGTAGATTACTTGAAACCATTATCAGAGTCCCCTAGACACTTATATAAGCATGAGAGTCGTGAATCGGATATCAGTTTCAGAATATTCTTTGGCATTCCTGTACTCATTCCTCCTTGCCACTTCTTCTAAGAATGTTCACCGGTCCCTAGCTCAAACCTATCCCTTTCTGTCCATCCTGGAGGCCTTGGGATGGGTAATTTCCAATGAAAAGAACCAAAAAGATGATGCAAATCATCTCTTCCCTGCTTCTTAGTCTCTGGAGGCTGGGAGAGGCTGCCATACCTCCTGCAGAGTAAACCTCAGGAACTTCTCTCTCCTTCTCTCTCTCTGGGCTTCCAGGAGGCTGTGGGCATTTTTATTAACCCTTAAGCTGAAGCTGGGGGATAGACTGATTGTCCTCCTGGTCTTTCTTTTTTTGGAGTTAATTTACAGTGTTGTATTAATTTCTGGTGCACAGCAAGGTGATCACTATGTATTATTTTCATGTTCTTTTCCATTATAGTTCATTTTAAGATATCAAATATAGTTCCCTGTGCTATACAGTAGGACCTTGGTGCTTGTCCTCCTGTCATTTCATAAGGGTGATTTCTGAAAGGGAGAGCCTTTTCTGAACATTCAAACATGGCTGGGATGAATTTTTTCTAAAATACGGTATTGTCTCTGTATTTCCTTTTTTAGTTTAGGGTCTAAACTAAAGAAATCCTTATCCTTGCAATGTTTAAGAACACATGGATAAATAAATCACAGCCCCTTTCTGTAAATTGCTTTCTCCAACCTAAAAAAGCTACAGGCTCCCAAGGTTGTGTTCTTTTTCCTATTTTTTGATTATTTTACATACTGGCTCTCCAATCAGATTCTAAGTTTACTAAGGGAGAGAAGGGGCCCTGTCTTTTTGTTATACTCTACATAATGTAAGCACGATGCCAAGTATTAAGAAAACAGGACACCACCATGCTTAGAAACATGGTCTCTGGAGTCAGTTGGCCTGAATCGAAATTGTGAGTTTGACTTCATCACCTGCTGGCCCTGTGACCTTGGAGAAGTTGTTTAATCTCCTTGTCCCTAGATATCTTATAGGTAAACTGGGATTAATGATTCTTGGGGGGTTAAATGAAATACTACCATAAAGTCCTCAGCACAGGGCCAGCAGGGCACTCTCCTCACCTGGGACCTTTTATCCCTTGCTGTGGTGAACTGTCCCCACCTCCTTGTACTGCCTGGTGCCTTCTCACACGGGGCGTTTACAGTGGGGCATTTGAATGTATGATCCTTGATCTATGATGGAGTAGCTTCCATAGTCTTTCCTAAGCATTTAGAGAATGTGTTATTTATCTAATTACTACCTTTGCCTACATTAAAATTTTTTTCTTATATGCCTTCATCAAAATGACCCAATTAATTTATGTTTGCACAGCTGTGGAGAGAAGAATGGGTTTGAATGGGAGACGTTAGTGAGGATTAATGCTTGCTGACTGACTAACCATGATGGTATCCTCCTCCTCCTTCTGCCTGTTAAAAAATTAAAACCTACCCCTTATCCAGTTACACCTCCCCTCGCCTGCTCTCAATTTATTGAGAGCAGATGACATTTTTTGGCAAGTCACTAAAGTCTTCAGGTTAAAAGTTGATTAAGGGTGCTTTTCCTTTAAAAAAAAAAAACAAACTCTCCTTGCCCAAATTTCGGGGAGTTTAAGTACCTAAAGTTATCCTGAATATGAAGTACAAGAAGTTCCTGCCTCTGCTGGAATCACTCATGTAACTTCTCTGCATGCACTGAATGATAGAACCCAGAGAGAGCGAGCGGGCAGGGCAGACAACCCGCCAGGTCCTGTTTTATTGCTTCATTTATTTCCCTGCCTTGATCCACAAGAGGACTTACTGTGCAAGAATATGTAAGGCAAAATAGATAAAAATGAAGTTTTATTATTTAGAAATCGGACTCTAAATTAAAAAGCAGCTTCTACATTGCTAGTTCCTATCTTGCTTTTTTCCCTTCTAAAATGTGTCTTTCTTCTTCATATTTTATTTTCCTCTCCAGAGAAAATTAAGAGGCAGTGAAGAATATTTGAGTGTTTAACATAAATATCTTTGCCAGTATACATGTCTTGGATTCTTTATTTTCTCTATTATGTGTAAAGGGACCAAATGGTAATGCATTCATCTTCTAAGTTGTAGCTGTTATGGATGATCAAATATCCATTGAGCCCTGTTGTCCAGTGTTGTAATAGATGGCAGTTGAAATAGCAACATGTCTTGTTTTCCTGTCTGGAAATTTGGTCTCTCTGCAACTTGGATACAGTTTGGATCTTGAAATAATTAGAATTTCACAGGGTGCACAGGCTAAACTGAGAGGCTGTGCTTGGGGACATGCCAGACCTCCTCTTCTATTACTAAAGATTATGCTGAGGTCATGACACGGGTATAGGACAATACTGGCCCCTTCGTGCTGAGCAGAGTGAAAGGGAATCCAGCTCCAGCCAGGCCCTGTGCAGTTTAGTCACGTCTAGTGCATCAGTGGAAAATGTGACGGGCTGTCAGAGGCCAGCGCTGTGATGCTAGGACAGCTTTCTCTTAGTAGCTGCTTTGGGACAGTTTAGATGAAGTTACTCTCACATCACTGTCGTTCCACCAGCTCCTTGGCTAGGATTTGACCCCTCCTCCCCCCCGCCAAAAAAAAGAAGAAAAGGAAAAACAAACACTGACCCTGGACCCTAGTTTAAGGTGAATGTATTCATGGCCATTGTTATTCTTATGCTAGCTTTGGAACATGATCAGATTAGGATTTTTTTTTTTTTTTTCATTTTCTCCAGATGTCCTGCTTAATAAGAATTAACAGCTGTAGAGGCCTGGACCATCCCTGGAAATGGGCTCTGGTTAAGATGAGGCCTAAAAAGAATCAGAATTCATGGGAAAGATAAAGCATAGATGGAGGCTGGATCTAACTCACGCCGTGCAGTTTTACACGGGAGAAACTCAGGCTTCCTATAGAATGACTTCCCTATTGTCACAAGTGATGAAGTAGCCCTCTCCCCCCGTCCCTTCCCTGGATGCTGACTCAAGTACAACAGGCCTCTCAGGGCTAAAGGCCTCCTGGAATGGTACAGATTCAACATCCAAGGATTGAAGAATCATTAGCAATGGGGCAGAGGGGTGGGGACTGTGACCATTCCCTGACCCTCCATGATTAGACTAACTCAGAGCTCAGGCAAAGCCCTGCCTGAAAAGCTGTTCTCAGACAACGGTACTGGGGTCGTTTTCTGACCCTAAAGAGCCCCATCCAGTAGTTTTTTGTCCTTGTAGCTGGCCTGGATACATTCAGAGCCTCAGCTTAAACATGAGGTTACAGATTAGCTATCCAAACCCCAACCCCTTCCCTCCCATTTAGGTCATCACCCCTCAAAGCCTCAGAAAGAACTCCGCAGAAAACCACCTCTGCCTTCAGCAACACAAAGACACAGTGATTTTTAAGGAGAGCCCGTACTTTGAAACCCAATGGCAGATCTCCTTAGAGAGAAGAAGAAATGCTTTGACTTTTTTTTTTTTCTTTTCAAAATAGTTTTATTGAGATGCAATTCTCATATGGTACAGTTTGCCTGTTTACAGTGTATAATCCAGTGGTTTGGGGTATATTTACAAATGTGTGCAAACATGTCCACAATTTTAGAACTCTTTAATCACCTCATAAAGAAACCCTGAACCCATTAGCTGTCATCCTCCATTCTCTCCACCCCTCTACCCCTCCCTTAGCCCTAAGCCTCCACTAAGCTACTTTCCATATCCATGTTGTTGTTGTTGTTCAGTCACGCAGTCATGTGTAACTCTTTGTGACCCCATGAGCTGTAGCACACCAGGCTTCCCTGTCCCTCACCATCTCCTGGAGTTTGCCCAACTTCATGTTCATTGCATCAGTGATGTCGTCCAGCCATCTCATCCTCTGACACCCTCTTCTCCTTCTGCCCTTGATCTTTCCCAGCATCAGGGACTTTTCCAATGAGTCGTCTGTTCACATCACATGACTAAAGTCCTGGAGCTTCAGCTTCAGCATCAGTCCTCCCAGTGAATATTCAGGGTTGATCTCCATTAAGATTGACTGGTTTGATCTCCTTGCTTGTCCAAGGGACTCTCAAGAGTCTTCTCCAGAACCACAGTTCCAAGGCATCAATTCTTTGGCCTTCTGCCTTCCTTATGATCCAGCTCTCACAACCATATGTGACCACTGGGAAGACCATAGCCTTGACCTTTGTTGGCAGAGTAATATCTCTGCTTTTCAACATCCTGTCTGGGTTTGTCATCGCTTTCCTGCCAAGAAGCAATCGTCTTCTGATTTCATGGCTGCAGTCACTGTCTGCAGTGATTTTGGAGCCCAAGAAGAGGAAATCTGTCACTACTTTCACCTTTTCCCCTTCTATTTGCTAGGTAGTAATGGAATCGGATGCCATGATCTTAGTTTTTTTTAATATTTGGTCCTAAGTCAGCTCTTGCACTCTCCTCCTTCACACTCATCAAGAGGCTCTTTAGTTCCTCTTCTCTTTCTCCCATTAGAGTGGTATCATCCACACATCTGAGATTGTTGATGTTTCTCCCACCTATCTTTATTCCGGCTTGTAACTCATCCAGCCTGGCATTTCTCATGATGTGCTCAATGTAAAGGTTAAACAAGTAGGGTGACAGCAGACAGCCCTGTCATATTCCTTTCTCATCTTGAACCAATCAGTCCTATACAGGATTCTAACTTGCTTCTTGGCCTGCATATAGGTTTCTCAGAAGATAGGTAAGATGGTCTGGTATTCCCATCTCTCTAAGAGTTTTCCACAGTTTGTTGTGATCTACACAAAGGCTTTAGTGTAATTGATGAAACAGAGATAGATATTTTCCTGAAATTCCCTTGCTCCCTCTATAATCCAGTGAATGTTGGCAATCTGATATCTGGTTCCTCTTCCTTTTCTAAACCTAGCTTGGACACCTGGAAGTTCTTGGTTCGCATAATGCTGAAGCCTAGCATGCAAGATTTTAAGCATGACCTTACTAGCATGAGAGATGAATGCAATTGTCCAATGATTAGCACATTCTTTGGTACTACTCTTCTTGGGAATTGGGATGAGGATTGACTTTTTCCAGTCCTGTGACCACTGCTGGATCTTCCAAATTTGCTGACATAATGAACACAAAACCTTGATGGCATCCTCCTTTAGGGATTTAAATAGTCCTACATTCTAAAGGAGATCAGTCCTGGCTGTTATTTGGAAGGAATAATGCTAAAGCTGAAACTCCAGTACTTTGGCCACCTCATGCGAAGAGTTGACTCATTGGAAAAGACTCTGATGCTGGGAAAGATTGAGGGCAGGAGGAGAAGGGGACGACAGAGGATGAGATGGCTGGATGGCATCACCGACTCAATGGACTTGAGTTTGAGTGAACTCTGGGAGTTGGTGATGGACAGGGAGGCCTGGTGTGCTGAAATTCATAGGGTGACAAAGAGTCGGACATGACTGAGTGACTGAACTGAACTGAACTGAACTGGAATTTGATTGCATTCCCTAGCTTTATTAACAGCAGTGCTTCTTAAGGCCCACTTGACTTTATTCCACAGTGTCTGGCTCTAGGTGACTAATCACACAATTGAGTTCATTGCTGCTGCTGCTAAGTTGCTTCAGTCGTGTCCGACTCTGCGACCCCATAGACGGAAGCCCACCAGGCTCCTCCATTCATGGTATTTTCCAGGCAAGAGTACTGGAGTAGGTTGCCATTGCCTTCTCCATTGAGTTCATTAAGACCTTTTTTACACAGTTCTTCATGTATTCTTTCCAACTCTTCTTGATCTCTTTGGCATGTACTAGATATCTACCATTTTTATCCTTTATTTTGCCCATTTTGGGACAGAATGCTCCCTTGATGTTTCCAATTTCCCCAAAGAGATCTCTAGTCTTTCCCCTTTTATTGATTTCTTCTATTATTAAACACTGTTCATTGAAGAAGGCCTTCTTGTTTCTTCTTGCTATTCTTTGAAACTCTGCTTTTAATTGGATGTACCTTTCCCTTTCTCCCTTACTTTCCACTTTTCTTCACTCTCCCACTATTCGTAAAGCCTACTTAATTAACCACTTTGCCTTCTTGCTTTTCTTTTTCTTTGGGATGGTTTTGTTCACTGCCCCCTGAACAATATTACAAACCTCTGTCCATAGTTCCTCAGGCACACTGTTATCTAGACCTAGTCCCTTGAATCTATTTGTTACCTCTACTGTGAATTCATACGGGATTTGATTTAAGTCATATCTGGCTGTCTTAATGTTTTTCCCTGTTTTCTTTAATTTAAGCCTGAATTTTGTTATGAGAAGCTGATGATCTGAGCCACAGTCAGCTCTGGGTCTTGTTTCTGCTGACTGTATAAACTTTCTCCATCTTCGGCTACAAAGAATGTAATCAATTTGATTTCAGTATTGACCATTTGGTGATGTCCATGTGTAAATTCATCTCTTGTGTTGTTGAAAGAGAGTATTTGCTATGACTAGTGCATTCTCTTGGCAGAGTTGAGTTAGCCTTTGCCCTTCTTCATTTTGTTCTCCAAGGCCAAACTTGCCTGTTACTCCAGGTATATCTTGATTTCCTACTGTTGCATTCCAATCTCTCTGATGGTGAATAGAACATCTTTTTTTGGTGCTAGTGCAAGGAGGTCTTCTAGGTCTTCATAGAACTGATCAGCTTCAGCTTCTTTGGCATCAGTGGTAGGGGCATAGACTTGGATTACTGTGATGTTGAATGGCTTGCTTTGGAAATGAACTGAGATCATTCTGTCATTTTTGAGGTTGCCCTCAAGTACTGTGTTTAGACTCTTTTGTTGATTAAGAGGGCTACTCTGTTTCTTCTATGGGATTCTTGCCCATAGTAGTAGATATAATGGTCACTGAATTAAATTTTCCCACTCCCGTCCATTTTAGTTCACTGATTCCTAGGATGTCAATGTTCATTCTTGCCATCTCCTGCTTGACCTCATCCAATTTACCTTGATTAATGGACCTAACATTCCAGGTTCCTATACAATACTGTTCTTTGCAGCATTGGATTTTACTTTCATCATCAGGCATATCAACAACTGAACATCCTATCTGCTTTGGCCCAGTTGCTTCATTTGTTTTGGGGCTATTGGTAATTTTCCTCCACTCTTCCCCAGTAGCATATTGGACACCTTCAGACCCAGGGATTCATCTTTCAGTGTCATATCTTTTTGGCCTTTTATACAGTTCATGAGGTTCTTATGGCAAGAATACTGGGGTGGTTTGCAATTCCCTTCTCCAGCAGATCAAGTTTTGTCAGAACTCTCTGCCATGACTTGTCTGTCTTGGGTGGCCCTGCATGGCATGGCTCATAGGTTCATTGAGTTACTCAAGCCTCTTCTCCACGACAAGGCCGTGATCCATGAAGGGGATCCATGTCTATGCTATGCTATGCTAACTCACTTCAGTCGTGTCCGACTCTGTGTGACCCCATAGATGGTAGCCCACCAGGCTCCCCCATCCCTGGGATTCTCCAGGCAAGAACACTGGAGTGGGTTGCCATTTCCTTCTCCAATGCATGAAAGTGAAAAGTGAAAGTGAAGTCGCCTAGTTGTGTCTGACTCTTAGCAACCCCATGGACTGCAGCCTACCAGGCTCCTCCGTCCATGGGATCTTCCAGGCAAGAGTACTGGAGTGGGGTGCCACTATAGATTTCCCTATTCTGGACTTTCATATGAATGGACTCACATGGTATGTGGTTTTTTGTGACTGGCTTTGTTTACTCAGTGTAATATTTTCAGGATTCAAGTTTCATTTATATTTTATCATATACTAATAGTATTAATATGTCACTTTTTATTGCTGAATAATATTCCATGGTGTGAATGTACCACATTTTCTTTATCCATCATCAGTTGGACATTGGTTTTTTTCTATTCTTTGGCTATTATGAATAATGCTACTGTGGACTTTCGTGTATAGGTTTTTGTGTGGACAGTGTTTCCTTAAGTGTATACTAGGAGTGGAATTTCTGGCTCCTATAATTGTGTTTAACTGTTTTGAGGATCTGCCAGACTGTTTTCTGAAGAAGCTGTAGCTTTTTACATTTCCACCAGCAATGTGTGAGAATTCTAATTCCTCCATATTCTGACCAACATTTCTTAGTGTTCATCTTTTTGCTCATGGCCATCCTGGTGGGTATGAAGTGATATCTCATTGTAGTTTTGATGTGCGTTCTCTTGATGACTGATGTTGCTGAACATCTTTTCATGTGCTTGTCGACCATGTGTGCATCTTTGAAGAAATCCCCATTCAAATCCTGTGCCCATTTTTAACTTGTTTTTTAAATTATTGAGTTCTTTATATATTCTAGATATGTCTATATCTAGAAAGTAGGGAAAACCACTAGGCCATTTGGGTATGACTTAAATCCTTTACACTTATACAGTGGATGTGACAAATAGATTCAGGGGATTTAATCTGATAGGCAGAGTGCCTGAAGAACTATGGACAGAGGTTCATAACATTGTACAGGAGGCAGCGACCAAAACCGTCCCCAAGAAAAAGAAATGTAATAAGGCAAAATGGTTGCCTGAGGAAGCTTTACAAATAGCTGAGAAAAGAAGAGAAGCAAAAGGCAAAGGAGAAAATGAAAGATATACCCATCTGAATGCAGAGTTCCAAAGAATAACAAGGAGAGATAAGAAAGCCTTCCGAAGTGAACAATGTAAAGAAATAGAGGAAAACAATAGAATGGGAAAGACTAGAGATCTCTTCAAGACAATCAGAGACACCTAAGGAAACATTTCATGCAAAGATGGGTACAATAAAGGACAGAAACAGTATGGACCTAACAGAAGCATAAGATATTAAGAAGAGGTGGCAAGAATACACAGAAGAACTATACATAAAAGATCTTCATGACCCAGATAACCACAATTGTGTGATCACTCCAGGATGTAGAGCCAGACATCCTGGAATGGGAAGTCAAGTGGGCCTTAGGAAGCATGACTACGAACAAACCTAGTGGAGGTGATGGAATTCCAGTGGAGCTATTTCAAATCCTAAAAGATGTTGCTGTGAAAGTGCTGCACTCAATATGCCAGCACATTTGGAAAACTCAGAGCAGTGGCCACAGGACTAGAAAAGGTCAGTTTTCATTCCAATCCCAGAGAGAGGCAATGCCAAAGAATGCTCAAACTACCACACAATTGCATTCATTTCACACGCTAGCAAAGTTAATGCTAAAAATTCTCCAAGCTAGACTTAAACAGTTGGTGAAGTGAGAACTTCCAGATGTTCAAGTGGGATTTAGAAAAAGCAGAGGAACCAGAGATTAAATTGCCAGCATCCAATGGATCATAGAAAAAGCAAGAAAATTCCAGAAAAACATCTGCTTCATTGACTATGCTAAAGCCTTTGACTGTGTGGATCACAACAAACTGTGGAAAATTCTTAAAGAGATGGGAATACCAGACCACCTTACTTGCCTCCTGAGAAATCTATATGCAGGTCAAGAAGTAATAGAACTGTACATGAAACACCAGACTGTTTCCAAATTGGGAAAGGAGTATAGCAAGGCTGTATGTTGTCACCCTGCTTATTTAACTTATATACAGAGTGTATCATGCTAAATAATGGACTGGATGAAGCACAAGCTGGAATCAAGATTGCCCAGAGAAATATCCATAACCTCAGATATGCAGATGACACCACCCTTATGGCAGAGAGCAAAGAGGAACTGAAGAGCCTCTTGATGAAAGTGAAAGAGGAGAGTGAAAAAGCTGGCTTAAAACTCAGCATTCAAAACACAAAGATTGTGGCATCCAGTCCCATCACTTCATGGTAAATAGATGGGGAAACAATGGAAGCAGTGAGAGGCTTTATTTTCTTGGGCTCAAAAATCGCTGCAGATGGTGACTGCAGCCACAAAATTAAAAGATGCCTGGTCCTTGGAAGAAAAGTTATGACCCATCTAGACAGCATATTAAAAAGCAGAGACATTAGTTTGCCAACAAAGATCCGTCTAGTCAAAGGTATGGTTTTTCCAGTAGTCATGTATGGATGTGAGAGTTGGATTGTAAAGAAGGCTGAGTGCCAAAAATTGATGCTTTTGAACTGAGAAGACTCTTGAGAGTCCCTTGGACTGCAAGGAGATCCAAGCAGTCCATCCTAAAGGAAATCAGTCCTGAATATTCATTGGAAGGACTGATGCTGAAACTGAAGCTCTAATACTTTGGCCACCTGATGCAAAGAACTGACTCTTTAGAAAAGACCCTGATGCTGGGAAAGATTGAAGGCAGGAGAAGAAGGGTACATTAGAGGACAAGATGGTTGGAACTCGATGGACATGAGTTTGAGCAAGCTCTGGGAGGCGGTGAAGGATAGGGAAGCCTGGCATGCAACAGTCCATGGCGTCACAGAGTCAGACATGATTGAGCGACTAAACAGTAAGTCTATTATCAGATATATGATTTGCAATTTATATACCAGGCTCCTCCATCCATGGGATTTTCCAGGCAAGAATACTGGAATGGATTGCCATTTCCTTCTCCAGGAGATCTTCCCAACCCAGGGATTGAACCCAGGTCTCCCACATTGCAGGCAGATTCTTTACCAACTGAGCCACCAGGGAAGCCCTGAGAGAGGTATAGATATAATGAATAAGAGTCAGGAGAGTAGCCAAGAAGGCTTACAATTCTCATGCACAGTGAAGCTTGTTAAACCTTTCCTTTGGATATTGATCTCATTCTTTGTCTCACACTACCACACTGGCAATGAATTTCAAGTAAAACTTTTCTGTCTTCCTTCTCCCTACAGTTCTTTCCAGACCCCAGTCTGCATGGTTTTTCCCCCTTTTCTGCCTCTGCCTAAGCTTTTCATCATGGATGTAAATTTTTCAAATTATCCAAGTTCTATTCCCTGGAACTGTGCGTGGGATCCCGATTGTCACCTGCAGACTGGTGCATCAGAAGGAAGGCATTTGAGGCAGTGATGATTGAGGAGGAGGTCACCAGTTCATAGTAACGTGCTCCTTCATGCACAGGTGCAGCAGGGCCAGGCCTGGGCTGAGAAAAGCAGATGCTTAGGGTATAAAATTAAAGAGACATGGTGTTGCAAGTGCCAGCCCTGTACTTAGTAGTGAATTATGTCTAATTCTTAAATTTTGTCTTCTTAAAATTTGAGCCCTGGGTAGCTTACATCAGTTCAGTTCAGTTCAGTCGCTCAGTCGTGTCTGACTCTTTGCGACCCCATGAATTGCAGCACGCCAGGCCTCCCTGTCCATCACCAACTCCCGGAGTTCACTCAGACTCACTTCCATCGATTCAGTGATGCCATCCAGCCATCTCATCCTCTGTTGTCCCCTTCTCCTCCTACCCCCAATCCCTCCCGGCATCAGAATCTTTTCCAATGAGTCAACTCTTTGCATGAGGTGGCCAAAGTACTGGAGTTTCAGCTTTAGCATCATTCCTTCCAAAGAACACCGAGGACTGATCTTCCTTAGGATGGACTGGTTGGATCTCCTTGCAGTCCAAGGGACTCTCAAGAGTCTTCTCCAACACCACACTTCAAAAGCATCAATTCTTCAGCACTCAGCTTTCTTCACAGTCCAACTCTCACATCCATACATAACCACAGGAAAAACCATAGCCTTGACTAGACAGACCTTTGTTGGCAAAGTAATGTCTCTGCTTTTGAATATGCTGTCTAGGTTGGTCATAACTTTCCTTCCAAGGAGTAAGCGTCTTTTAATTTCATGGCTGCAGTCACCATCTGCAGTGATTTTGGAGCCCAGAAAAATAAAGTCTGACACTGTTTCCACTGTTTCCCCATCTATTTCCCATGAAGTGATGGGACCAGATGCCATGATCTTCGTTTTCTGAATGTTGAGCTTTAAGCCAACTTTTTCACTCTCCTCTTTTACTTTCATCAAGAGGCTTTTTAGTTCCTCTTCACTTTCTGCCATAAGAATGGTGTCATCTGCCTATCTGAGGTTATTGATATTTCTCCCGGCAATCTTGATTCCAGCTTGTGTTTCTTCCAGCCCAGCATTTCTCATGATGTACTCTGCATATAAGTTAAATAAGCAGGGTGACAATATATAGCCTTGACGTACTCCTTTTCCTATTTGGAACCAGTCTTTTGTTCCATGTCCAGTTCTAACTGTTACTTCCTGACCTGCATACAGATTTCTCAAGAGGCAGATCAGGTGGTCTGGTATTCCCATCTCTTTCAGAATTTTCCACAGTTTATTGTGATCCACACAGTCAAAGGCTTTGGCATAGTCATATCTCACCCTGTTCCAGCACTGGGTATGAGAGTCTAGGGGTATCTGTGGTTGCATGGGAATGATTGCATGCTCAGTTTTGTCTGACTCTTTGCAACCCCATTTACTGGGGTCTGCTAGGCTTCTCTGTCCTTGGGATTCTCCAAGCAAGAATACTGGAGTGGGTTGCCATTTCCTACTCCAGGGGATCCTCCTAATCCAGGGATCAAACCCATGTCTCTCGAGTCTCCTGCATTGGCAGGCAGATTCTTTACCACTGTGCCACCTAGAAACTCCATGTATAGCTTGGAAATGCATCTTATCTTCCTAGGTCCAGAATGACCTTGAGTAAACCCCCATATACCTTAATACAGACATTTAAAAAATATAAGCTAAGAATGGCTCCTCATCTTTAAAGGGTTCAAAAAAAATCACAAGAAGGATAATATCTTATAACATGTGAAAGTTATAAGAAATTCAAATTTCACTCTTCACCAATGAAAGTTGTTGGAACACAGCCACACCCATTCCTTTATGCATTGTTTATAACTAATTTGTGCCTGGATCAGCAGAGTTGAATAGCTGCAATCCAGACTGTATTGCCTGCAGAGACTGAAATATTTATTATCTGGTCCTCTAGAGCACATTTGTCTTACCCTGGCTTAGAACACCCCTTGCTACCTGGCTAATTCCTACCCATCCTTCCTTCCTGAGCCTGGATTTCACATTCTCTCCATGGTCTTTACTACCAGTCCCCTCCCCTTACCACGGATCCCAGTCTAGCATTTTTCTGACAGTCAGTACTCAATACATATTTCTTGAATGACTCCCTGAATTAGAAATGAATAAAGGCAGTTTCCACCCACTTTTGATGTCTTCTCTCCTTTCCCAAACTCAGTGCAACTTGTTAGCTGTCCTTCCCCTGACCCTCAGAGCTTGGAGCCAGTTTCTTTGTGCAATACCTAGGACAGAATCAGAATTTTCCATTGATATTCAAAAGGATCTTTTTTAGTCCTGTGTACCCAGAGATACATGCTTGTCACCTCCATAGACTTGGCCGTAACAGACAAAGAAGGGACGTGTTTGGACTTCCTTGTTCCTAGTCCCCCATTTCTACTGGCTGGGGAAAAAAAAAAAAAAAAACCCTTGAGAAAGTTTTCAAACATTTTAAGTTTATAAGGGAGCACCTGGTTCTGCTGTGATCCCCAGGAGTCCAGGGAGGAAAGAGAGTCCCCTCCTCTCATAATCCAGGAGCTCTGTGTCTGCTCATCAGAACCTCCAGTCCATACAGGCAGATTTCCGTCGTGGACCAGAGGGGATCTGGCTTCTGTTTCTCAGTTGTGGTCAGGGATGAGGTTGGTGGTAAAGAGGACAGCATGCCAATGTCAATAACAGACCTGAGGTGGCACCTCCCCACACCCAAGCAGACCTAAGTACCAATTCCAGCTCTACTGTTAACTGGTTGTGTGACTTTAAGCAAGTCACTTTAGGACTTGGGATCTTTGTTCCTTTGGATATAAAGGAAAGTGAGGGCCGACGTGTACTCGTGACCTGCTATGTGTCAGCCACTGTGTATGTAATTTGCATATATTAACTTAATGACTGTTTCCTCTTAACTCTAAAAGCCCCAGCAGTCTATGACTTCCTGATTTAAGTCCCAACCCTGGATTTTGGGGTGAGTGAATATTCTCCCTCCTCCAGCAGTGCCTCCTGGAGGTTTGATTTGGAGAGAAACTTGGGAGAGATGCTCCTTCATCACTGAGCTGCATGGATCAGCACATCAGTGAGCCCTTCCTGGGTTCTCACAGAGTACTGGGCCCTGGGCTTCCCAGAAGTCTTTGCTCTTTTCACTCCCTTTCATCCTCACAGTAACTGTGTAAGAGGCTGATAGTATGAACATTCTCATTTCATGCTTATGGTAAGTAGTGAGACCAAGTTCACACAGTGTCAGGATTTGAACCCTGGGTCTGACTACCTCCAAAGCCCACACTCATAATGGCTTCTCAGAAGTTTCCCTGGAAGATTCTGATGTAACTCACCCCGGTAACTTGGCAGAAGTTCTGCTCTCTTATTAAATGTGCGAATGTTGAGCTGGATGAAACCTTGAGCTGTTTCTTTCTTCAAATGTGAGCTGGGTGTGACCTTTGGATGAAATGGGAGACATGGGGGAACAATACCAGTTCTTAATGTGAGGGGCGTGTTGGCTATTGAAATGGCTAAGACTTATTTTTTATGACTCAGCCTGCAAGGGGGAGGAAACCAAGCCCGAAGGTTTGAATGTTTTACTCAATTGCTGTAATTTAGAAGGACATTTTAAAAGTTTTATAAGTAAGTAAGCAAGAACAAAGTCCAAAGCAAACTGCACACATCTGACTCACAATCTATAGCTTATTCATGATCACGCTGAAATAACCCAAACTAGGGGGGACATAATTCAGTATTTTTCCATATTAATTTCAAGTTTTCTCTCATCCCTTAATGATTCTGACCAAGTGACCTGAGTATGAAAAACATTACTCAGTAACATTTCTTTCTGCAGTCACACCTTTATAAAGTGAAGTTTTCACCTATTTCACAAGATTTTGAGGCTGTAGGGAAAAAAAAAAAAAGAGCTGGTTGTGTATTCAAGTGTTTGGCCAATGTTATAAAATCTCCCTGAAATTATAACTTTTCTCAGTCCGTGCTCTGAGGATGCAGAGTGAGGTACTTGAGGGGAAAAGGAACTCAAAAGCTACTGCAGAGGAAGCATAACAAAACTAGATTCGGCTAAGCATAACAAAACTAGATTCGGCTGTATCCTTTCAGAAACATAGAGCATTGAGGGGTACCTGCTTACTGAAATCTGAGCCTTTAGTTTCTCTTTAATGTGCCCGCCTAGTTTTAATAACCTTGTCTTCAGCTTGAAACTAGTTAGCTTTTATCACCAGCACCTCGTTGGTCTTACCCCTATGTTTTGGTAGAATAAGGAGTCAATGTTTTCAGTAGACCATGCTGAGTAGCCTAGCTTCAGAGAGATTTAGCACCAAATTATAAATGGTGACACTTTAATAGTGAGTGTGGATGTGTCTGAGAGCCAGCATGTGGGAGTTTGGCAGTGGGAAAGCCCCATGGCTTCAGTTTTTCCAGATCGTGTACCCTTCCATCAAAGAGTAATTTCTTAGCCTTAAAAATCTTTCTTCTACAACAAGGGGGAAAGTTAAATTGAATTCTAAATTGGTGAATCCAAAACATGTTTGGTAGCAAATGCATTATTTTTCTCTTTAATGAGGGCAAGAAAATGGTCTCAGGCCTTGAATGGACCAGCCAGTTGTTTTGATGGCCACGAACCAAACATGGGCACCATGATGATGGTGTGACTGGTATGACTGATATTTTGTGAAGGTAATGCCACTATTGTGGCAACCATATTTTCCAAATAAAAAGCTAAGAACTTTTTATTGAGAGGAGAAAGGGAGAGACTATTTGAAATTGAGACTGACCCAGGAAATCCAGAATTATTAGACTTGGTAGTTATGGATCACAGTTTAAAAGAAAAACATTATGAGTGACCTAGTGCAAATCTAATATGCTGCTAGAAAAATCAGGAGCCTCAAAATGAATGACTAGATAAGGATGGTAAAGAATTGTCTGCATGTAAAGATAACATTAAAAGCCTAGAATGGGATCCAGCAAGTATTTTTCCTAAAGTTTTTATTTTTCTGTATTTTGGCAAGTATTTGGTATTTATCATGCTTTGAAATTGTGAAGGTAACTAAATAGATTTATTTAAAACCCCAGGACATGCTCAGCTAAATAAGGATTGTCCCTTTCTGAGGAGTCACCTTGAAAGCTCTCTTTGCTTTCCATTTATGCTGCCATTATGCAAGATTTCTTAACCCTTTGAACTTGGATTGAGATTTTTAAAACAGTCCATATTAACATCCTGGCTAATGGTTTATGTCATATTGATGTATAACTATGAAGGCTAGGTTTTTTTATATTTATTTATTTATTTTAGATTGAAGGGTACTTACTTTACAATATTGTCTTGGTTTCTGCCATAGATCAACATGAATCAGCCATAGGTATACATCTGTCCCCTTCCTCTTGAACCTCCTTCCCACCTCCCACCCCATCTTACCCATCTAGGTTGTCACAGAGCACCAGTTTGAGCTTGCTTTATTATATAGCAAATTCCCACTGGTTATCTGTTTTATTAGTACGTATGGTAAATGTATCCTTCCATGCTACTGTCTCAATTCATCCCACCCTCTCTTTCCTCCACTGCATCATCAAGTCTGTTCTCTATGTCTGTATCTCCACAGACCTGCAGATAGGTTCATCAGTATCATCTTTTCTAGATTCCATTTATATGCTTTAATATATGATATTCGTTTTTCTCTTTCTGACTTACTTCACTTTGTATAATAGGCTCCAGGTTCACCCACCTAATTAAAACCGACTCAAATGTATTCTTTTTATGCCTGAGTAATATTCCATTGTATATATGTATCACAGTTCTTTACCCATTCATCTTTTGATGAACTTATTGGTTGCTCCCACATCCTAGCTATTGTAACTAGTGCTACAATGAATATTGGGGTATGTGTGTCTTTTTCACTTATGGTTTCCTCAGGATGAATGCTCAGTTGTGGGATTGTTTGGTCATATGATAGTTTTATGTCTAGTTTTTTTAAAGGAATCTCATACTGTTCTCCACAGTGGCTATATCAATTTACATTCCCACCAACAGTGCAAGAGGGTTCCCTTTTCTCCATACCCTCTCCAGCATTAATTGTTTGTAGAATTTCTTTGATGATGGCCATTCTGACCAGTGCAAGGTGATACTGTAGTTTTGATTTGCATTTCTCTAATAATGAGTGACGTTGAGCATTTCTTCATGTGCTTTTAGCCATCTGTATGTCTTCTTTGGAGAAGTGTCTGTTTAGGTCTTCTGCCCACTTTTTGATTGGGTTGTTTGTTGTTTTGGTATTGAGTTGCATGAGCTGCTTGAATATTTTGAAGATTAATTCTTTGTCCGTTGTTTCATTTGCTATTGTTTTCTCCCATTCTGAGGGTTGTCTTTTCACTTTGTTTATAGTTTCCTTTGCTGTGCAAAAGCTTTTAAGTTTAATTAGGTCCCACTTATTTTTGTTTTTATTTTCATTACTCTAGAAGGTGGGTCATAGAGGATCGTAGGGCTTCCCAGGTAGCGCTAGTGGTAAAGAACCTGCCTGCCAATGCAGGAGATGTAAGTGATGTGGGTTCAGTCCCTGGGTTGGGAAGATCCCTTGGAGGAGGGAATGGCAGTCCACTCCAGTATTCTTGCCTGGAGAATCCCATGGACAGAGGAACCTGATGGGCTACAGTCCATAGGGTTGCAGAGTCGAACACGACTGAAGCAACTTAGCATGCACGCAGGCACCAAGGACGTTACTGTGATTTATGTAAAAGAGTGTTCTGCCTCTCTTTTCCTCCAGGGGTTTTATAGTTTCTGGTCTCACATTTAGGTCTTTAGTCCATTTTGAGTTTATCTTTGTTTATGGTGTTAGGAAGTGTTCTAATTAGGAAGTCACTCTTTTACATGTAGCTGTCCAGTTTTCCCAGCACTACTTATTGAAGAGACTATCTTTTTTCCATTGTATATTCTTGTCTCCTATGTCAAAGATAAGGTGCCCATAGGTGCATGGGATTATCTCTGGGTTTTCTGTCTTGTTCCATTGGTCTATATTTCTGTTTTTGTGCCAATACCAAAGTGTCTTGATGACTGTAGCTTTGTAGTATAGTCTGAAGTAGGCAGGTTGATTCTTCTAGCTCCATTCTTCTTTCTCAAGATAGCTTTGACTATTCAGGGTCTTTGTGTTTCCCTAAAATTTTTTTTGTTCTAGTTCCGTAATTTGATAGGGATTGCATTGAATCTGTAGATTGCTTTTGGTAGTAGAGTGATTTTCACAATGTCAATTCTTCCAATCCAGGAACATGGTATATCTTTTCATCTGTTTGTGTCATCCTTGCTTTCTTTCATCAGTGTCTTATAGTTTTCTGTATACAACTCTTTTGTCTCCTTAGGTAGGTTTATCCTTAGATATTTTATTCTTCTTGTTGCAATGGTAAATGGGATTGATTCCTTAATTTTTGTTTCTGGTTTTTCCTTGTTAGTGTCTAAGAATTCAAGTGATTTCTGTGTATTGATTTTGTGTCCTGTAACTTTAACAAATTCAGTGGTTAGCTCTAGTAATTTTTTAGCTCTAGTATCTTTAGGTTTTTCTATATATGGCGTCATGTCATCTGCAAACAGAGTTTTACTTCTTTTAATCTGGATTCTTTCTATTCTTTTCCTTCTTTGATTGCCATGGCTAGGACTTCCAAAACTGTGTTGAATGATAGTGGCAAGAATGGGCACCCTTGCCTTGTCCCTGATCTTAGAGGAAATGCTGTCAGTTTTTCACCATTGAGAATGTTTACTGTGGGTTTATCATATATGGCCTTTATTAGGTTGAGGTAGATTCCTTTCATGCCCATTTTCTGAAGTTTTTGTCATAAATTGGTGCTGAATTTTGTCAAAAGCTTTTCTGCATCTATTGAGATTTTCAAATGATTTTTGTCTTTTAGTTTGTTAATATGGTGTAACACATTGATTGATTTGCATATATTGAAGAATCCTTGTACCCCTGGGATAAACCAATTTGATAATGGTGTGTGATCCCTTTAATGTGCTGTTGGATTCTGTTTGCTAAAATTTTGTTGAGGATTTTTGCATCTGTGTTCATCAGTGGTGTTGGCTTGCAATTTTCTTTTTTTGTGTGATGTTTTTACCTGGTTTTGGTACCAGGGTGATGGTGGCTTCATAGAAAAAGCTTGAAAGTGTTCCTTCTGCAATTTTTTGGAAGAGTTTGAGAAGGATAGGCATTAGCTTTTCTCTAAATGTTTGATAGAATTTACCTGTGAGGCCATCTGGTCATGGGTTTTGTTTTTTGGGAGATTTTAATCAGTTTTGATTTCAGTGCTTGTGATTGGCTTGTTCATAAATTCTATTTCTTCCTCTTTCAGTCTTGGAAGGTTGAACGTTTCTAAGAATCTGTCTGTATCTCCCAGGTTGTCCACCTATTGGCATATCATAATACTCTTATGACCTTTTGTATTTCTGCATTGTCTGTTCTAACCTATCCTTTTTCATTCCTGATTTTGTTGATTTGAGCCTTCTCCTTTTTTTTCATGATGAATATGGCTAATGGTTTATCAATTTTGTTTATCTTCTCAAAGAACTAGCTTTTAGTTTTACTAATCTTTACTATCGTTTCCTTCATTTCTTTTTTCATATATTTCTGCTCTGATCTTAATGATTTGTTTCCTTCTACTAACTTTGGGTCTTTTTTTTTTCTTCTTTTTGCAGTTGTTTTAGATGTAAAGTTAGGTAGTCTATTTGATGTTTTTCTTGTTTTTTGAAGTAGGATTGTATTGCTATAAACTTCCCTCTTAGAACTGCTTCTGTGAATCCCATAGCTTTTGAGTCATCATGTTTTCATTATCATTTATTTCTAGGAGTTTTTTGATTTCCCCTTTTATTTGTTCAGTAACCTGTTGGTTACTTAGAAATGTATTGTTTATTGTTTAATCTCCATATGTTTGTGTTTTTTGCAGCTTTTTTTCCCCCTGTAATTGATATCTAGTTTCATAGTGTTGTGGTCAGAAAAGAGACTTGATACAATTTCGATTTTCTTAAATTTACTGAAGCTTGATTTGTGACCCAAGATATGGTCTATCCTGGAGAATGTTTCATGTGCACTTGAGAAGAAAGTGTTTTCTTCCGCATTTGGATGGAATGTCCTGAAGATATGAGTTAGTCCATCTGGTCTAATGTGTCACATAAGTCTTGTGTTTCCTTATTAATTTTCTGTTTTGATGATCCGTCCATTGCTGTAAGTGGAGTGTTAAAGTCCTCTACTGTTATTGTGTTATTGTCAGTTTCTCCTTTTATGTCTGTTAGTATTTGCCTTCTGATTGAGGTGCTCCTATGTTGGGTGCATAAATATTTAACAATTGTTATGTCTTCTTGGATTTATCACTTGATCATTATGTAGTGTCCTTCCTTATATCTTGTAATATTCTTTATTTTAAGGTCTATTTTGTCTGATATGAAAATTGCTACTCTGGCTTTCTTTTGATTTCCATTTGCATGGAATATCTTTTTCCATCCTCTCACTTTCAGTCTGTATGTGTCTCTAGGTCTAAAGTGGGTCTCCTGTAGACAGGATATATATGGGTCTTGTTTTTGTATCCATTCAGCTAGTCTGTATCTTTTGGTTGGAACATTTAATTCATTTATATTTAAAGTAATTATTGATATATGTGTTCTATTGGCATTTTCTTAATTCTGTTAGGCTTGTTTTTGTAAGCCTTTTCGTTCTCTTCTGTTTCCTGCCTAGAGAAGTCCTCTTAACATTTTTTGTAGAGCTGATTTGGTGGTGCTAAATTCTCTTAACTTTTGCTTGGCTGTAAAACTTTTTATTTCCCCATCAATTTTGAATGAGATCCTTGCTGGGTAGAGTAATCTGGTTTGTAGGATTTTCCCTTTCAGTACTGTAAACATATCCTGCCATTCCCTTCTGGCCTGCAGAGTTTCTGCTGAAAGATCAGATGTTAAATGGTATGGGGTTTCCCTTGTATGTTAGTTACTGCTTTTCCCTTGCTGCTTTTACTATTTTTCTTTGTGTTCAGTCTTTGTTAGTATGATTAGTACATGTCTCAGTGTGTTTCTCTTTGGGTTTATCCTGTGTAGGTGTCTTTGCACTTCTTAGACTTGATTGACTATTTCCTTTCCCATGTTAGGGAAGTTTTTGGCTATAATCTCTTTAGAAATTTTCTCAGACCCTTTCTTTTTCTCATCTTCTTATGGGCCCCTTATAATTTGAATGTTGGTGCATTTAATACTGTCCCAGAGGTCTCTGTGACTATCTTCAATTCTTTTCATACTTTTTTTCTTTATTCTGCTCTTCAGCAGTTATTTCGACTATACTCTCTTCCAGCTCACTTAGGCCTGCTCTTTGGCCTCAGTTATTTTGCTATTGAGTTCTTCTAGAGTATTTTTAATTTCAGTATTTGTGTTGTTTATCTCTCATCTCTGTTTGTTTATTCTTTATTTCTTCTGAAATTGAAGTGAAAGTGTTAGTCATTCAGTCGTGTCTGACTCCTTGTGACCGCATGAACTGTAGCCTGCCAGGCTGGTCTGTTGATGGAATTCTCTAGGCAAGAATACTGCATTGGGTTGCCATTCCCTTCTCCAGGGGTCTTCCCAAGCCAGGAAGATCTTCCCTACCTGGGGTTGAACCCGGATCTCCTACATTGCAGACAGATTCTTTACCATCTGAGCCATTGATCCTTGTTAAATGTGTTAATTCTTGCATTTTCTCCATTCTGTTTTTGAGATCTTTACCATTATTTTGGAGCATCTTTACTATCATTTCTCTGAATTCTTTTCATGTAGTTTGCCTATTTCTTCTTAATTTGTTTGGGCTTGTGAGTTTTTGCCTTGTTCCTTCATTTGCACAATATTTCTCTGTCTTTTCATTTTTTCTAACTTACTGTGTTTGAGGTCTCTTTTCTCCAGGCTGTAGGGTAATGGTTCTTCTTTTTGGTCTCTGCCCTCGTGTGCGAGGTTGGTCCAGTGGTTTGTGTAGGCTTTGTGTTGGGAGGAACTGATGTTTGCATTCTAGTGGGAGAAGGTGAGTTTTTTCCTCTCTGATGGGCAGGGCTGTGTGAGGTGGTGTGTTTGGGGTGTCTATGGGAAGCCTGTCTGCTGATGTTTGGGTTTATGTTTTTGTCTTGCTTGTTTTTTGGGTGAGGCATCCTTCACTGGGTGCTGCCAGCAGTTGGGTGATGCTGGTTCTTGTATATAGGTGGAGGCCTTCATGGGAGTCCTCACTAATTAACATGCCCTGAGGTCAGGAGTTCTTCGGCAGTGTCCTGGCCTCAGCACTCCTACCGCAGAGGCTCAGGCCAGATCTCTCTCCAGAGAACCGGGACCCCACAAGCCATTTGTTATGGCATTAAAAGGGATTAAAACAAACACACAAAAACAAAATGTGAACCCCAAATAGTAAATGCAAAATCAGACAAATACTAAAACAAGGGACCATACACACACACACACACACACACACAAAACCAAAAGCAGTCCAAAGAAAACAAAGAACAAGGGAGTGGCCGAGTGAACAAAGGAAACCAAAAATTATATCGACCAATTAAAAACAGAACTAACTAAAACACAAATCAGAAAATAAGACCAAAGCAGAGTGGTCTTTATTCCAACTTTGGAATAAGGCAAAGAAAACAAAGCAAACTAATGAACATGATGAAATAGAGAAACAAAAGGAAGAAAAGGAAAAAAATAGAAAAGCATATTAAATAAAAGTATATAAAAGAGATTTACTTGTATTAAAGAATAATGACAGCAGGAGAAGAACCATAGGAAAAACAAACAAAAAAACAAAAAAAAATTTTTAAAGGAAAAAAAAAAACCCACAGAACCACAAATAAAGCCAATGTAGAGATAGAAGCTTAGAGTTAATAATAATAGCAACTACAGCAACAATGAAAAAAAAGGAAAGAGAAGAAAAGACATCCAGAACCAACTATAGAATGAATCAAAATATAAGAAGAATAGTAAATGTTTTTCTTGGGTCTCAGCTGTCAGCGCCGTTTTCCCTCTGTGATTCATAGCCCACCTCTGCCTCTCCAGGAGACCTTCCAATACTGGGCGAGCTGGTTTCTGGACCTGCTTTCAGGACAGCTCACACTCTAATTGGGCCCTACTCCTGCGTGTTCTTGCCTCCAGTGTCCTCAGCTGCCAGTGCTAGGGCACTTTCTTTCGTGGGAACACTCATTGTCCTTTGATATATTCCATAGAACAGAGTCTACCTAGTTGATCATGTGGATTTAATCTGCAGTTTGTACAGCTGGTGGAAAGGTTTTCGATTCTCTTAGCCACATTGCCTGTGGAGTTCAATTGTGGTTTTATCCCCACCTCTGCTTGTGGGTTATCTACAGGAGTTTGTTCCTGAGGCTGCCCCGGAGGACTTGGGTCTGCCCCAATGAAGACCAGGCTTGGAGGTGGCACAGCTGCTTGGATTGCAGTAATCCTGGCAGTTTCAGATGCTCAGGGATGCTGGCGACCACGGGTGCAGGAGCTACGGCACTATTAGAATCTTTTCCTAGCCTATGACAGCAGGCGCTCAGAGGGTCCCCCTGGCTGGCATCCTGCTCTCATGCTTGGCACATCAGTCATTCAAATGGCCAGCCTCTCTGTGTTCTTTCTCTGTTGGTCAGCTGCCAGCGCTGGTGTGTGGGGAAAGAGAGGCTTCAGTGTGGCTCCACCCTCTGTGTGTGACTCAGCAGTATGGCCCTGCCTCCGTGGCTTCCTGGCTTTCCTCCAAAGGCATTCCCTGCCACGATCTCCTCCCTTATGTCCCCTTGGGCATGTCAACAGCAGTCCTCACCCTGCTTTCCAATCTCTATGCTCCAGCTCCCAGCCACTGAATGTTTCAGGGGACTTGAGTCCCTGGCCAGGGTATGTAGGGCTGAGGCACGGATTGTGTGGTTCTCACTCCATTCAGAGTGTCACAGATCAGCTGCTTCACTCTCTGACAGTGTCAGATGCTTCCCCTCTGTCCCAAACAATTTCCCCGATGTGCACATCTTGCCCCTGCTTCCGTTTCCCCAACCCCCAGGTACAGATCCAGTCCCGCTCATTCTCTCTTTCTCTTCCTTCCTTCATCCTACCAAGTTTTGCATGGATCTGTATATTCCTTTCTGGTGGTCAGGGACTCCTGCCAGCTGTCAGCTGGTGTTCTGTGAGATCTTCTGCATCTGAAGAGGTATTCCTGATGCATCCGTGGAGAGAGATGTACTCTACATCCACCTACTTTTTCCCCATCTTGTCTTCCCTGACCTAATATTGGTTTTATTTAGGGTCTTATAAGCAGATTGGATGTGAAGGGAGGTGTCTGGAAATGTTTTGAGCAAAGGTAAAATGACAAGCCCTACATATGAAGCAACTTGAATGCAAAGTTGGCCATAGCTTTACTATCTGGCTTCCCCTTCAGCATCGATAGGTAGTTCAGAGGGACCCACGATCCCGTAATGCACCTTTGGTTTGGATCCAGGCTCAGGAACACCAACCTCATGCCAGAGGGCAGGTTGAAATTTGGCCCCATCTCCTTCACCCATCTTGGCCAGGTGCTCTTGTACACGACACTGTTAACTGTAAGCGATGATCCTGGGTAATACCATGTGGAAGGGAATCAGAAGAGCTACTGAAATCCAAAGCTACAATTGTTTTTTCTCTTAGATCCATATATTATGTGCTCAGCACAGTGGAGTCTATTAAATCCAAGTGGTTGGAAATATAAACAAATTGGTCCAGTGTGAATGATTTTCTAGGCGAATATAAAATAAGTATTTGGTAACTTTATGAACTACTGAATTCTTGAGCTGGAAGGCTCATTTTCTATAACTTTATTCAGCTTCTTGTTTTATGGGTAAATTAATCAAGGCCCTGGGATTGTGAAATTATTTGACCAGGTTCACGTAGCTAATGATGGAAGACACAGAACTAGAAACAGGATCTCTGTCTCTTCATCTCTAAAACGGGATAAAAATATGTGAAACAGCCTGTCACACAGTAGGTGCTCTGTTAGTTGGCCGATTCTGAACCTAATATCTTTAAGGTTCCTGGGGTGTATGGATTCCTGGTACAGCCCCTGCCCTAGACTAGTTCATGGTGGGATAGTTCAGACTGACAAGCCCATTCTAGCTTTTATTTATCCTATAATTTTCCCAGGTTGTAAACAACTTAGTTGGTGCGTAGTTTATCACATTTCTCCTGTGTTCCCTGGTCCATTCCAGTTTTCAGGCTTATCCTATCTTCAGTTCTTTAAGAAGCTGGCTCATCTTGTTGCAATAATATTGTCAGTTCTTTAAATACTCAGAGATGCCCTTTAAGTTTGCATGTAGCCAAGTTTTGTGAGTTCATTTCTCCCCTTAGTCCATGTTTCTTTCCATCCTTCACTTGGCAGGTAGCTCTCTCTGGTTAATGACTGTAAGTTCTTCAAAGCATCCAGAGCAGCCGTGGGATCCCTCCCAGTCTCTCAGGAGGATATTTCCCCTTGTTCTTTTTCTCTTATTTATGGGAAGCAGAGCCAAATGTGAGACACTGAGCCCAGCAGGAGGGGCCAGACCTGGCCCGGGAAGAGCCTGTATGGCCTGAGCTGCAAGGAATCCAGCCAGGAATCCCAGGCTCATAAAACATTAGCACTGGAAGGGCCATGGAGACTATCAAGTCCAACCCGTCATTTTACAGAGAAGGAAACTGAGGCTTAAAGGAAGACAGGGGTCTTGCCCAGGTCTGGTCAGGCATTGATTTCAGGTCTCTCAAGCCAGCTCTCCTCCCCTGTGCCAGTTGCCAGATACCATTCCTGACCCATAGGCATGGGACTGAACTGATTGAATTATGATAATTAAGTTATTGAAGGCTTAAGGCTCCAGAGTGGTTAAGTGAGCTCAGGCGCTAGAATGCCTGGGTTAAAATTCTGACTCTACACTTACTAAGTTTGTTACCTAATGAAAGTTATTTAAGCTCTTTGTGCCTCTGTTTCCTCATCTCTAAAGTGGGGGTAATAATTTGACCTAGTTCTTTGGATTGTAAAGATTAATAGGTGGTTAGCTGTTAAATGTTAACATATGTTAACAAAAATATTCTTGCTTTTAAAGCATCGAAATAGCACCTGGCACTATCATTGTTGTTTCTCAAGCCTCAATTTTTAACCAAAATTCTATGTTATCTCCCTATAAATATATTTCCCTAGGTTCCTTGACAGAATAAGTCTAAGTTGTGGGATATAGTGTCTGCCGTAAGAGTGGGAAGAAAATTTGTGTAGCCTAAGAAGGCTTCCTGGAGGAGGTGGGGTATCTGCTCAGTCCTGTCAGGTTTGGGATTGCTCATCTTCCTGCAGTAAGAAAGCAAAATATCCATCATAAGAAGACTGACCACCTTTCTCACTTGCAGGAGTCCACATGACTTATTCCAAATATAATGTTGATTTTAGAGGCCATTTGCCATTTTGCCTTACCCATTTTTTTCCACCAAAGAAATTATTTTGCATAAAACTTAAAAGTGATATAATTTCTGTCATTAGAAAAGGAATTTTCCTGTTTTATTGTCAAGGCATCAATTGTGAAAAGTACCATCTATACTTTGCAAAAAGTTGTTGACAACATCCGTTGATGTGAGGAGGCAAGGGTGATCCCCTTGGATTTGGAGAAACTTTTAAAGTTACACACAGATTTTTCAACCGCACAGGGTTGGTAGGGGTGCTGTGTAGTGCCCCTAACCGCCTTGTTGTTCAGCGGTCAACTGTATACCTAGGAGCAAAATTGCTGGAGCATAGAATATGTGAATATCCAATTTGGGAGATAGTGGCTGTTCTCGGAAGTGGCTATACCAGTTTTGACTTCATGCCCACCCTAATGAAGTGTAAAAAATTCTCTGGATCTGTATCCTTTCTAATACTTGATGTTTTTCAACTTGTTTTTGCCAATCAAGCAAGTTTATAAGTATTTCTCTATGGCTAATTTTACATTTTTCTGATCACTAGTGATACTAACTGTATCTTCATATTGTCATTGTGTTTCTTTTTTCAATGAAATACCTCAGATCTTTTGCCCATTTTCTACTGGGTTGTTTGTGCTCCTGATTGATTTATAGGAGGGTTTTATTTTATATACATTCCTGATATTATCCCTTTTTGTTTGTGTGTATTATTAATACTTTCCCTCTGTTTTAAACGGTCTACTCTTTTTTGTAATATTTTCTTTGGAAAATAAAATTCTTAATTTTCATAGTAAAATTTAGTGAAGTTTTATTTTGTAGTCAGTACTTTTTTAAAGAAAAATATTCACTACTTGAAGTCTAAAAGATACACTTGTATTTTCTACTAGGAGTTATGAAGTTTTATGGTTGACATTTAATTCCCTAATTCTTTTAAATCTTTGATTTAGTGTATGGTGTGAGACAGGGATCCCATTTTAATCTATTTCCATGTAGATATCCATTCTCCAGCTCTAATCTGACATGCCACCCATATATCAAAATCCCACATTTTCCTTGCTCTTCTCTGAGCCCTCAATATAATTCATACATCACTGTGCCAGTAATATTAGGAAATCATAACAACTTCTTTTCAGAAATGTCCTTACCATTCTTACTTCTTTGCTCTTTATTCTTGTGATTATTATTATTAAAGTATAACATACCTACAGAGAAATATACAAACCATACAAAGTGTGCAAGTGAACAAAACCCAGATTTCCCCACAGCCAGTCCCTCCCATCAGGAAGCTTCCACAAGCCTCTTATCCTTATCCATCAGAGGGCAGACAGAATGAAAACCACAATCACAGAAAACTAACCAAACTGATCACATGGATCATAGCTTTGTCTAACTCATGGAAACTATGAGCTATGTCATGTAGTGTCACCCAAGACAGACGGGTCATGGTGGAGAGTTTTGACAAGACGTGGTCCACTGGAGAAGGGAATGGCAAACCACTTCAGTATTCTTGCCTTGAGAATCCATGAACCGTATGAAAAGGCAAAAAATAAAATATGACGTTGAAAGATGAACTCCCCAGGTCAGTAGGTGCCCAATATACTACTAGAGAAGAGTGAAGAAATACCTCCAGAAAGTATGAAGAGACAGAGCCAAAGTGGAAACAGCATCCAGTTGTGGATGTGACTGGTGATGGAAGTAAAGTCTGATGATATAAGAACAATATTGCATAGGAACCTGGAATATTAGGTCCATGAATCAAGGCAAGTTGGAAGTGGTCAAACAGGAGATGACAAGAGTGAACATAGACATTTTAGGAATCAGTGGACTAAAATGGGCTGGAATGGGCAAATTTAATTCAGATGACCATTATATCTACTACTGTGGGCAAGAATCCCTTAGAAGAAATGGAGTAGCCCTCATAGTCAACAAAAGAGTCTGAAATGCAGTACTTGGATACAATCTCAAAAGCGACAGAATGATCTGTTTCCAAGTCAAACCATTCAATATCATAGTAATCCAAGCCTATGCCCCAACCCATAATGCCAAAGAAGCTGAAGTTGAACGGTTCTATGATGACCTACAGGACCTTCTAGAACTAACACCAAAAATAGATATCCTTTTCATCATAGGGGACTGGAATGCAAAACTAGGAAGTCAAGAGATATCTGGAGTAACTGGCAAGTTTGGCCTTGGAGTACAAAATGAAGCAGGGCAAAGGCTAACTGAGTCTTGTCAAGAGAATGCACTGATCATAACAAACATCCTCTTCCAACAACACAAGAGAAGACTCTACACATGGACATCACTAAATGGTCAATACCAAAATTAAATTGATTATATTCCTTGTAGCCAAAGATGGAGAAGCTTTATATAGTCAGCAAAAACAGGAGAGGGAGCTGACTGTGGCTCAGATCATGAACTCCTTATTGCTAAACTCAGACTTAAATTGAAGAAAGTAGGGAAAACCACTAGACCATTTAGGCATGAATTAAGTCAAATCCTTTATGATTATAAAATGGAAGTGACAAAGAGATTCAAGAGATTAGATCTGATAGACAGAGTGCCTGAAGAACTATGCAGAGCTTGGTGACATTGTACAGGAGATGGAGACCAAAACCATCCCCAAGAAAAAGATATGCAAAAAGGCAAAATGATTGTCTGAGGAGGCCTTACAAATAGCTTAGAAAAGAAGAGAAGTGAAAGGCAAAGAAGAAAAGGGAAAGGTATACATGTTTGAGTCCAGAGTTCCAAAGAATAAGGAGAGATAAGAGAGCCCTAAGTGATCAAAAAAATAGTGCAAAACAATAGAATGTGAAAGACTAGAGATCTCTTCAAGAAAATTAGTGATACCTAAGGGAACATTTTTTGCAAAGATGGGCACAATAAAGGACAGAGATGGTATGAACCTAACAGAAGCAGAAGATATTAAGAAGAGGTGGCAAGAATACAAAGAACTGTACAAAGAAGATCCTAATGATCCAGATAACCACAATGGTGTGATTACTCACCTAGAGCCAGACATCCTGGAATGTTAAGTAAGTGGGCCTTAGGAAGCATCACTATGAACAAAGCTAGTGGAGGTGATGGAATTCCAGTTGAGCTGTTTCAAATCCTGAAAGATGATGCTGTGAAAGTGCTGCACTCAATATGCCAGCAAATTTGGAAGACTCAGCAGTGTCCACATGACTGGAAAAGATCAGTTTTCATTCCAATCCCAAAGAAAGGCAATGCCAAGGAATGCTCAAACTACTGCCCAATTGGACTCATCTCACATGCTAGCAAAGGAATTCTCAAAATTCTCCAAGCCAGGTTTCAACAGTACGTGAACCCTGAACTTCCAGATGTTTAAGCTGGATTTAGAAAAGACAGAGGAACTAGAAATTAAATTGCCAACATCTGCTGGATCATAGAAAAAGCAAGGGAATTCCAGAAGAACTTCTGCTTTATTGAGTGCACCAAAGCTTTTGACTATGTGGATCACAACACACTGTGGAAAATTGTTAGAGTTGGGAATACCAGACCACCTGACCTGCCTCCTGAGAAATCTGTATGCAGGTCAAGAAGCAACAGAAGAGGATGTGGAACAATGGGCTGGTTCCAAATTGGGAAAGTAGTACATCAAGACTGTATATTGTCACCCTACTTATTTAACTATATGCAGACTGCATCATGTGAAATGCCAGGCTGGATGAAGCACAAGCTGGAATCAAGATTGCCGGGAGAAATAGCAATAACCTCAGATATGCAGATGACACCACCCTTATGGCAGAAAGCAAAGAAGAACTGAAGAGCCTCTTGATGAAAGTGAAAGAGAAGAGTGAAGAGCTGGCTTAAAACTCAACATTCAAAAACTAAGATCATGGCATCCGGTCTCATCATTGCGTGGCAAATAGATGGGGAAACAATGGAAACAGTGAGATAGTTTATTTTCTTGGGCTCCAAAATCACTGCAGATGGTGGCTGAATCCATGAAATTAAAAGACTCTTGCTCCTTGGAAGAAAAGCTTGAAAAACCTAGACAGCATATTAAAAAGCAGAGACATTTACTTTGCTGATAAAGGTCCGTCTAGTCAAAGCTATGGTTTTTCCAGTAGTCGTGTATGGATGTGAGAGTTGGACCATAAAGAAAGCTGAGCACCGAAGAATTGATGCTTTTGAACTGTGGTGTTGGAGAAGACTCTCAAGAGTCCCTTGGACTGCAAGGAGATCCAACCAGTCCATCCTAAAGGAAATCAGTCTGAATATTCATTGGAAGGACTGATGCTGAAGCTGAAACTCAAATACTTTGGTCACCTGATGAGAAGAGCTGACTCATTGGAAAAGACCCTGATGCTGGGAAAGATTGAAGGCAGGAGGAGAAGGGGACGGCAGAGGATGAGATGGTTGGATGGCATCACCGAATCGATGGACATGAGTTTGAGCAAGCTTTGGGAGTTGGTGATGGGCAGAGAGGCCTGGTGTGCTGCTGTCCATAGGGTCGCAAAGACTCAGACATGGCTGAGCAACTGAACTGAATACAAAGTGTACAACTCACTGTATTTCATAAAGTGAATTCAGTGATGTAACCAGCACTGAAATCAACAAGTAGAACATTAGCAACCCCAGAAACCTTCCTTGTATCCTGTTCCAGTCTCTTTCTGCCTCCTTCCAAAGTCATCAATCCTATCTTCTGACACCATAGATTCATTTGAACTATTTTTTTAAGTTTATGTAAATGAACTCATAATAGGTACTATTTTGTAGGTCTTCTTTTACCTAACATTTTATCTGTAGGATTTATTCATGCTGTTCCATATGGTTGTAGTTTGTGCATTTTCACTGCAAGTTAGTACATATTCTTTTCCATTTCAAGGATATACCACTTTTCACCCATTCTATCCCATTCTTAGTTTGAAGCTATTACGAATAGTACTATTCTGTTCCCTATTTGCCTCTAGCCTTTGCCTGAGCTGGTTCCCTCTTCATGTCATGTCCTCCTTACTTCACTACTTAAGATTCTGGCTATTTTATAAAGCCTTGTTAAGTACATTCCATCTCCGTGTGAACCTTTCTTGTTGCTACTGCTGCTAAGTCGCTTCAGTCATGGCCGACTCTGTGCGACCCCATAGACGGCAGCCCACCAGGCTCCCCCGTCCCTGGGATTCTCCAGGCAAGAACACTGGAGTGGGTTGCCATTTCCTTCTCCAATGCATGAAAGTGAAAAATGAAAGTGAAGTCGCTCAGTCGTGTCTGACCCTCAGCGACCCCATGGACTGCAGCCTACTAGGCTCCTCCGTCCGTGGAATTTTCCAGGCAAGAGTACTGGAGTGGGGTGCCATTGCCTTCTCTGTGTGGCAGCTTAGGTTATGGCCAGTCTTGTCATCATATTATAGTTAACTTCTTCCACCTGGTGGGGGTTTCAGTATCTACAAGGCAGCTCAAAGGATATGGCTCAGAATATTATCCATAGCTTTTGAGGAAGAACTTATAAAGATCCTTGACTTTGTTTAATGACTAAACTATTATTATTTAGTTTTGTTTGCTTTCCTTTGCTTTTGCATTTTCTCACTTCCCTGATTAAATTTATTCTTTGACTGAAGTTTTCTACAGACAAAGGCAGGCAGAGGACATGGGTAGGGTGGATCTGTCCTGGGAAGACTCCATAGATCTTGCTCTCTTTTTTCTTGTCAACATGATTAAAAGTGAATGGTGACAGGCAAACCCATCTATAGACCTATGGGTAGGTTTTTGGTTATTTGACTCACTTATTGAATGTCTTTGTATTTTTATATATTATCTCCCTTGGTGGTAAAGGTTTAGTTGTTAGGTTGTGTCTGACTCTTTGCAACCCCATGGACTGTGTGTGGCCTGCCAGGCTCCTCTGTCCAAGGGATTTCCCAGGCAAGAATCCTGGAGTGGATTGCCATTTCCTTCTCCAGGGAATCTTCCCGACCCCGGGAACAAACTTGTGTCTCCTGATTGGCAGGTAGATTCTTTACCACTGAGCCACCTAGGAAGCCATTATCTCCTTTACTAGTCTTTAAATTAAAAAAAAAAAATTAATAATAATACAAAAGCAATGCACGTTCCTTGAAATAAAAAATGGTGTATAAAAATTTGCAAGTGATTGATTCTTCCTTGCCTAATCTCCCCCAACCCTTATCTCAACCCCAAGTTAACAGTATCCTGATTCTGGTACCAGATCTTTTGTTATGAATTCTAATAGGTTTCATAATAGGTTTCATAAGGCCTCCAAGCTTTTGGAGGCCATGGCTTTCTTACTGAACTTTGTAAACCTTTATA
This sequence comes from Bos grunniens, assembly GCF_055505025.1. NCBI lineage: Eukaryota > Metazoa > Chordata > Mammalia > Artiodactyla > Bovidae > Bos > Bos grunniens. The sequence continues at coordinate 15,713,253 of NC_141190.1, forward strand.
CCTAGAAAACTGCTTTGCCTAAGACAAGTTCTCTGTATCTTTATTTGACGAATGATTTTTTTTTATATTTATTTATTTGGCTGCATCAGGTCTTAGTTGTGGCATGCTCGATCTTAGTTGCGGCAGGTGAGATCTCATTCCCTGACCAAGGGATGAACCCAGGCTCCCTGCATTGGGAGCTCGGAGTCTTATCCACTGGATCACCAGGGAAATCCCTTGATGAATGATTGATTGAACACAGATTGGAGGGAGAAGTCCCAAATGGAAAACATTTATGATAAACCAAAAGCAAAGTTTTCAAAGTTCAATTCAGTTGTATCTGACAAGAAATATTAGTAATAAACCTTTAAAGGAGCACTTGGAGAGGTATTTTTCTACTTCTTCCTTGTCCCATAATACCAAATCATGAAGAGATAATGAACAAAAACTTGAGAAAAGATAGATGTCTCTCTGCTGTCTCCTCTTTCTTAGAGAGTGAAGGACATATAGAAAGGAGAGGCTTGGGGGATTGAGAGGGGCCCTAGCAGTAGATAAATCTCTTACTTTGTATTACCAGACTCTAAATTTTCTGTGGAGTATTTTTATGGGTAATATCTTTTACAGATGTGTTTGGAGAAGATTGAAATTGGTAAAAGCACATCTAGATTCCGCATTGCAACTTAAACATATTGTATTTTATTTCCTTCAGCACAAGGGCAAAACCTCATTTTTCCCTCCCTCCTTCTTTTAATTAAAAAAAAAAAAAGAACAAAGAAAGTCCAAAATGTCTTTTCCTACTTGGAATGAAAAATTAATGATTGCTTTGGGCACAGAGGTAGTGAGCATCAAGTCTTGATCCGACTTAATCAGGAGTCGCCTTTAAATATAAAGAGCCTTGACTCTGGAAGGCTAGAAAAATATAGTCTGAAGGTGTGATTCATATTATTTCCCCAAGGTTTCATTTTTATTTTATTATTCTTCAGCTCCATGACTAAACGTTTATTTGGTGCTAGCAAATTGAAAAAGTCTGGACTGCAATAAGCCGTTTGCCGTTGCTGATTAATTGCCATGGGCATGCTTTTGAATCCTCCTGGTGAACCTGAAGTGTACTGTCCCGAGGAGTGCTTTCCGAAGGGAAAAGTTCTGGAAGGCTCTTCATTTCTTTGAGTTTTCATAATAGTGGAATGTGTTATACAGGCAGCAGAACGAGCAGTTAAGAGTTGGACTCTGGAAGAAGTCCCGGCTCCACCGTTAACTCACAGTGGAGCCTTTCGCAATTTTCTTGATGTTCCTTAAGTCTCCGCTTTTCTCACCTGTAAAATGAGAATAATGAAAATAACAGCTAATGCATAAAGTCACGAAGATTGGATATCTGAAAAAGCACTAAACATAGCACATGGCAGTCGTTCCAATAAATTGGAACTGCTGCTGTTGTGATTATGATCTCTATGACTACTACGAATAATGAAATGGGAAGTTGTGTCAGAGGACTGTGCTCTCCACATCGGAGCAAATATTGTACACTTCAGTATCTTATGATATCTGATTATAGTACCTTATTTAGTGTGCATGATGGTTTTACTCTGCTAGATGGTAGTTGTGTAGAGGCCGTGCCCCCCACTAGATTGTACACCCCCTGACTTGCTCTTATATAGTAGCCTTTGCATCTGCCAAGGTGGCTTGCCTACAGCAGGGCCTCAAGAAGGGCTTGTTGGATTGCACTGGGAAGTTATAGGCAGAGGGCTGGATTCCAGCTTTCTCCAGAGTGAGGGCTGTGTGTTAGAAATATCCCCTTGGTTGTTGAATGAAGGCCGAGGATAGGGATTTGGCGTTCCAAATAGGAACTGGGGCTGCCAAGGTCCTAGTCACCATGGTAGGAGCCAGCCATTCAACCTCTGAATGAAGTTGAAGAGTCGAGCAGATTTGGAAAACAGAAGTTAGTTTGTTTCACAGCGTGGCCACATTAGTTTCTTTCTTTTTCTCCCTAGCAAGTATTTTAAGTTACACAAAATAAATGGTCAGAACGTGAGATTCAGATTTGTAAATTGTCAGAATCTGGGTTGAAGAAGCTGGCAGTGAAAGTGTCAGTACAAATGATCAAATCATCAAGGGAAAAAATGCAACTTTGCATGTCTCAGGAGGCAGTTAAAGTCTTACTGTGTGAGGGAAGGGGATAGACAGCTGTGAATGAAGTCGGCCTTGCTGATCTCTTCAGCCTGGGATAAAATCAATCCTGAGCAACCAGAAAAAATACAAATTCTCTGTACAGTTTGTAAATGAAGAGGTGACAGAGCCTGCCTGCTGAGCAGGTGGACTCCAGGAAGTTTGGGGAAAGAGAGAGACCAGTGTTAAATCCAACTCCGCAGTTGTTCCTTTTTGTTATCTTTACTCCCACCCCAGTATTCTTGCCTGGAGAATCCCCATGGACAGAGTAGCCTAGATTCCATGTGGTCGCAAAGAATTGGACATGACTGAGTGACTGGTAGGCTGCAGTCCATGGGGTCGCTAAGAGTCGGGCAGACTGAGCGACTTCACTTTCACTTTTCACTTTCATGCATTGGAGAAGGAAATGGCACCCACTCCAGTGTTCTTGCCTGGAGAATCCCAGGGACAGAGGAGCCTGGTGGGCTGCCATCTATGGGGTCCCACAGAGTTGGACACGACTGAAGGGACTTAGCAGAGCAACTTTCATTATCATCTTTACTCCAGCTCATCTTCACTAAACTCTCAATTTCCTTCTTCCTCTCAGATCTCTGTTTATATGAGATTTCAGTTAAAGATTCCAAAATGTCCCCATTGTCGTTCTAAGACATAGCATAACAGTGTTTAATAATGACGACTACATACCTTATGTGTGCCCAGTGATGTATAAGAGGGCTGTTTGATGATGATTTCCACTCAATTCATGATGTACTTGTAGTTTCGAAGCCCTTCCCTATACCATATAAACCATTTTTTTTTGTATAGCTTTTGCTTTATGTTTTTAAAGAGATTTTTATGATTTTAAGTTTTTAAAATAATGAACTGCTTGGTTCCTGTAAAATTAGCTGTTTTAAATTTCTACATGATCACGTAGAGTGAACTTACAGTTAACTAATCGATAGGATGCTAGCATTTGAGGAAATTTCACTTATTAATCTTTATATTGTAGGCTTCTCTTTCGTATTTTAGTCAATAAATTATTTTTCAAGGCTTAATCATTTTTTTTTTACAGACCCTTAACACATTTGTTAGCTGTAGGCTTACTATGATGAACAAAACAAAATGGACTGAGTTTCTATCCTTGAGCTTATAGTCTGGTGGGGCTTTTTCTCTGTTGTAGAAATTAAAGACACCCCACTAGGTGAAACAAGAGATCATGTGGAAGGGGAGAGTCATTCCCCATTTCTGCACAATCTCTCAGAGTATCAAATGATGAAAAGGTGCAAATGTGGTGGTCTGTTCTGTGACGGAGGTTGGTTAGCTGTTACCAAAACTATTTCCCTTCCTCTTCAGCTCACAGCTAGACCATGTTCCCAGACTCCCTTGCAGTCTGCTATGTCCGTGTGCCTGTGTTTTTCCCAGTGGAATGTGGACAGAAGTGAGGTAAACCATGAGGTGTAGGAGGTGCCGGGAGAGGTGGAGGGTAGGATGCAAGGAACCTGGTTCCTAAATTACCACTTGGAAATCTTCCTGCTGAGCGTCTGCAGCTGACTGTGTGAACAGGAGATAAACTACTCCGTGAAGCTCCTTGAGAGTTCAGGGTTTCTCTCTTACAGTATTCAGAATTACCCGAGCCATTAATAACATTCCCTTCTAGTGCTTTTAGTCTACTGGGGAAACAGACAAAAATTAAACGACCACTCAAATTATATGTGAAACTGAAATGCCCTGGTCCATCAGAGAAGGCAAGGGCAAGCCTGTGTAGATTACGGAGTCATTTCTGAAGAGCTGAAATCTGAGACCTGTGATCTGAAACAGGAATATGATTCATTTTATTATGAAAGAAGGCAGTATAATAATGAGGATAATAGTTGATCCTCTATCATAGGATTGTTCTGAGGATTAAGTTAATGATGCATTACAAATAAACTAATAACCACATGCATAAATTAATAAAACATAGAACGTTGCCTAAATCATAGTAAATATTTATTGGGTTTTGTTTTTTTGTCTTACTTCTGAGTTAGACTTCCTGTGTTCACATCTCAGCTCTGCCTCTTTATTTTCATAACCTGGGCAATTTGTATAACCTTGCTGAGTTTCAGTGTCCCTGCCTGAGGCTGCCAATAATGCATACCTCGTAGAGTTATTGTGAGGAGTAATGAGGCAGTTTATGGATCTCTCCTCAGTGCCTCATGCAGTGTATGACAAGTTCATGGTCTTTCTCTTCAAGCTGTTTTAGAGCATCTCTTACCTTGAGCTAGCCCTGTTAGACTCCATGGGGATTCTCTGTGATTCCTGCTCAGAGATTCTGCTATCATTTGAGAAGGCAGGATGTGCACACAGAATTAAATAACCATTCAAGGCATTGTATGATTTCGTGTGAATTTAACTGGTTGTATCACTGTTGTGGCCACAGACCAGTTTGATTATCAGAGGACCTTTCACCCATCCCGAGACATTGCCCATCTCAGTACTCTGCATCCAGTAGATTTCTATAGCTTAGCTAGTCTTTGGATATCTGTACAGAAAGATTGTACATATATATATATATAAGCAAACTCTTTGCTACCTCTGTAGATACGAATTTTCTGAAAGCTAAAGATATTTCCTGTTCCTTTCTTTTTTTTTTTTAATCCTTTCATTTTGAAAAGCAGTACCATATGCTTAAATTTATACTACTCACTCTTGGATTTTATCAACATTAAAAAGAGAGGGTTGAAAAAAAAGAGATTAGAAGGTCAGACTAGATTAGTGGTTTTTAAATGTGGTTGGAAGATCACCCAGAATTTATGATTTGCTTTTCAAAAGCCATAAATTATATTTTATGAAATATTAAATAAGTAGGAATAGCAATTATATACTAAATTAAATACCTTCTTATTTTAGATTCTGGTATAGACTGTGGTAAATAGTATTAAAATTGTTTAAAGTAAGTGGTTTTTCAGGCTTGAATATTTGTTCTAAAAAGTTGAGAATACAAAAAAGAGAAAAATAAAAAAAAAGTTTTTGTAATTGAACCACCAAAGAATGGCCAGTAAATTTCCTTTCAGTCTTTATTCTATGCATATATGTTTTTTCACAAATTTTGAATCATATACAGTGTTTTATTTCTTAGTCTTTTTTAAAGGTATAATTTACCTTACCATAAAATTAAAAACATAAAAATTCCTTTTAAAAAGTATAATTCAGTGGTTTTTAGTATATTCACAAAGTTGTTCAGCTATCACTATAATCAATTTTATAATATGTTCATCACTCCAAAGAGAAACTCTTGTACCTGTTAGCAGTTACTCCTCCAGACCTTGGAAACTACTGAAGTGCTTTGTGTCTCTGCTTATCCTGAACATCTCATATAAATGGAATCAAAATATGTGGACTTTTGTAACTGACTTTTTCACTGAGCATTATGTGTTCAAGGTTTGTCCATGAGTAGCACATATTCATAGTTCATTTCTTTTTTGGCTGAATAAAATTCTTTTGTATGGATATACCACTTTTCACTTATCCATTCAGTAGTTAATAGACATTTAGATTGTTTCTACTTTTTGGCTATTATAAATAATGCTGCTGTGAATATGTATACCGGTTTTATTTGTGAATATATTTTCAGTTTCCTTGAAAATGTTAATCGCTCAGTCATGTCCAGCTGTCTGCAATCCCGTGGAGGACCCCTCCAGACTCCTCTGTCCGTGGAATTCTCCAGGCAAGATACTGGAGTGGGTAGCTGTTGCCTTCTCCAGGGGATCTTCCCAACCCAGGGACTGAACCTGGGTCTCCTGCATAGTGGGCAGATTCTTTACCATCTGAGCCACATTCCCTTGGGTCATATGATAATTCTATGTTTAAAATTTTGAAATATCTTCCAACTATTTTCCAGAATGACAGCACCATTTTCATACTGTTGTGCAAGCTGCTTTTTTCTTTTTGATAGAGAGGAAGAGGGAAATGATAAATGCATTTCTCACTTCAAATTTTACTTACTAAACCATTTAGATTCTTACTCTCTAATATCTTTTACTCTTTTCTGCTTCAAAGGTAGTATTCTAGTTCACATCCTCTTTATTTTTGTTATTTTTATTAAGATGTAGTTGATTTAAAATATTACTTTCAGGTATACAACATGGTGATTCAAAATTTTTGTAAATTACACTCACTTAAAGCTATTATAAGATATTGGCTATATTCCCTGTGACATACAATGTATCCTTAAAGCTTTTTTATTTTATATGTAGTAGTTTCTACCTCTCAATCCTCTACCCCTGTCTTATCCTTCCTTGCTTCCCTCTCCCTGCTATGAATATTGGGGTGCACATGTCTTTTTGAATTAGTGTTTTCATTTGCTCTGGATATATACTCGGAAGTGAATTGCTGAATCATATGACAAGTGTATTTTTGTTTTTTGAGGACCCTCCAATACTGTTTTCCACGGTGGCTGTACTGATTTACATTCCTACCAACGGTGTACAAGGTTTCCCTTTTTCCCATATCCTTGTCAAAATTTGTTATTTGTAGCCTTTTGATGATAGCCATTCTGACAGGTATTAGGCAGTATCTCATTATGGTTTTGATTTGCATTTCTCTCATGATTAGCCATGTTGAGCATCTAATGATGTGGCTGTTGGCCATCTGTATGTCTTTTTTGGAGAAATGTTTATTCAGGTTTTCTGCTCATTTTTTAATCAAATTGTTTGGTTGATACTGAGTTGTATGAGCTATTTGTATATTTTGGATAGAAACCCCTTATCAGTCACATCATTTGAAAATATTTTCACCCCATTCAGGGGGTTGTCTTTTCATTTTGTCATTGATTTCCTTTGTTTTGCAAAAGCTTTTAGGATTAATTTGGTCTCCTTTGTTTATTTTTGCTTTTGTTTCCTTTGCCTTAGGAGACGGGTCCAAAAATATCTTGCTATGATTTATGTCAGAGTGTTCTGCCTATGTTTTCTTCTAGGAGTTTTATGGTTATGTTCTTACATTTAGGTCTTTAATTCATTCTGTGTTTATTTTTGTATATGGTATGAGAAAATGTTCTAATTTCATTCTTTTACATATAGTTGTTCATTTTTCTCGGCACCAATTACTAAAGATTTAGTAATATATACTAAATATACAGTTGTATATACAATATACGATTTCTTCATTGTATATTCTTGTCTTCTTTGTTGTAGGTTAATTGACCAAAAACACATGGCTTTTACTTCTGGGATGTCTATTCTTTTTCCTTTTTAAGTTTTTATTGAATTTGTTTACAGTGTTGCTTCTGTTTTATGTTTTGGGTTTTATTTTGGCAGCAAGGCATATAGGATCTTAGCTCCCTGACCAGGGATTAAATCCACACCCCCTGCATTGGCAGCTGAAATCTAACCCACTGAACCACCAGGGACGGCCCCTGGGCTCTCTGTTCTTTTCCCGTGATCTGTGTGTCTGTTTTTTTGTGCCAGTACTATGCTATTTTCATGACTGTAACTTTGTAGCACAGTCTGAAGTCATATAGTGTGATGCCTCCAGCTCTGTTCTTCTCAAGATTGCTCTGACTATTCAGGATCTTCTGTGTTTCTACACAAATTTTAGAATTATTTCTTCCAGTTCTGCTCTTGCAGTTTGTGTATGTCTTTAGATCTGAAATGAATTGCTTATAGGAGCATTTTTGTGAGTCTTGATTTTGTATCCAGAGCATGAGACTTTGTGTGAGCCCTTTAAGAGTGGAGTCTCTATTTCCCACTGCTTTCTGGGTCTCCCAAAAGTAAGCCCCACTGGCCTTCAAAGCCAAATGTCCTGGAGGTCCTATTCCTTGTGCAGGACCCTAGGGCTGCAGAGGCTATGTGGGGTTCAGATCATGTACCCCTTGCAGAGATCCTCGCCAGTTGTAATTATTCTCCCATTTGTGGGTCACTCAATCAGGGATATGAGTCTTGACTATACTGCCACTCCGCCCATCCTACCTGTCTCACTGTGGTCCCTTCTTTATACTTTAATTGTGGGAGAGATTTTCTGATAGATTCTGTTCTTTCTAATCAATAGCTGTTCTGTGAGCAGCTGTAATTTTGGTGTGCCCTTGAGAGGAGGTGAACTCAGGGTCTTCCTACTCTGCCATCTTGGTCAAGCTCCCAGAGTGCTTTTTCATCTAGCATTATATCACAGTCATTTGCATAAGTGACTACATTTTCTTTGAAAAACTTATTTTTAGTACCTGATCTACACTCCATCATGTTTGCACAATAACTAAGTCAACCATTTTCCTAATATTGGCTCCTTTGTTATTGTTATTATTATAAATAATTATACAGTGACATTGTATGCATCTCTGTTTCTTCTAGAGTAAATTCCTAGAGGTGGAGTGACTAAGTCAATGGGAATACAGATATTTAAGACCCTTAACACTTAGTGTAACATTTTCCTCTAAGAAGGATTAACAATCTAGACTTCCACCAAATAGCATGCATGGCACTTGTCACGTCCTTTGCCCATTTTTCTAATGAGGACCTAGCAAAAAAATGTATGGTTTTCTCTGGCTACACAGCAAATTATCACAAATGTAGTGCTTTTAAACACCATGAACTTATCATCTCAGTTTCTATAGAAGTCTTGTGTGGTCGGACTGTATTCTCAGCTCACATTTTCATGTTCCAACATCAAGTTGTCCACCAGGACCCCCTGCCTTGTCTGGAACTCAAGGTCTTCTCCAAAGCTCACTGGATGTAGGTAAAATTCATTTCCTTCTCACATTTTCTATTTATTTCTTTCTTTTTCTCTGAATTAGGAAGTTACTCACTTTGAATAGTTGCATACCCATGTTCTGCAGATATGAAGTTTGAGAATCAGTGGATGAGATTAACTTTAAGACCCTTCTAATTAGAATATTTTATAATTTGTTAGTTATTTGGCTATCTTTCAGCAAGAAAAATCTAGCTGTAGTTAAATTGGTGTAACAGGGAGACCCCTCCAATTAATAGAGACTTTTTAAAATGGAGAGTTAATGCTTCTTTTGTTTGTTAAAATGCTTTTTTAAATTGTCAAGTCTACATGCATATTAGCTGATGTTATTGGTATGTAAATTTGGAGGAAGCTCAGAGCAGTCTCTCAGTGCTCTTCCTTTTCAGGACTGGGCCTGTCTTTGGAATCAGAAACAGCCTTTTTCACAAATGTGTTCACAGCACTCCAGTCTTGCAAAGTGTTCTTTTGAGGCAAGCATTTTGTGATAACCAAGTGTGGGAACCCTTACTTTCTGTGTTTTCACTCCTCCCTTTGTGCTCTCCTGGAAAGTCAGTAAAGAACTTGTTTAAATTGCTAGATCATGTTTTCCTTGACTAAGGAATGAGCACGCTGTAGCAGTGCTGCTTCCTGTGTCTCCTGTCTCCATCAGTCAGGCGAAGCAGAGCTGAGCGGGCCATCTAAAGCTTGGGTGATGACCAGCAGCCTGAAAGGGTAAGTTTTGGGGATCTAGAACAAATCACCTAATCTGTCTGGGTGTTAATTCTTCTTGGTAAAATGAGGATGGGAGACGAATTACACTTTAAATTCTCAGTTCCAATGTTACGGGATTCTATCATTTACTTTATTATGAAAGTATAAAGAAAAGTGTTTCATAAACACAGCTTTGCCAAAAATAAAAACACACACACAAAAATTAAAGTCATCTGCTGGACCTCTGAGAAACAACTGGATCATGGGAATCTTTCCTCATGAATTTTTGAATAGTCCCATAGTGTAAACTATGAATTATGGTGCTGAAGAAGACTCTTGAGAGTCCCTTGGACAGCAAGGAGATCCAACAAGTCCGTCCTAAAGGAGATCAGTCCTGGGTGTTCATTGGAAGGACTGATGGTGAAGCTGAAACTCCAATACTTTGGCCACCTGATGCAAAGAACTGACCAATTGGAAAAGACCCTGATGCTGGGAAAAATTGAGAGCAAGAGGAAAAGGGACAACAGAGAGTGAGATGGTTGGATGGTATCACTGACTCAATGGACATGAGTTTGAGCAAACTCCAGGAGATAGTGAAGGACAGGGAAGCCTTGCATGCTGCAGTCCATGGGGTCGCAAAGAGTCAGACACTACTTAGCGACTGAACAACAACGTAGCCTGAATACATATACATTCATAATAGAACTTGTGCTGATCGAATGGTCTAAGTGACAAATTCAGGTGCACACTTCCTTATATCAGTCCCACAGAGTGGTGACAGTTTGAAAGGGAAAGGAAGAAAAGAAATCTGGCTGGACAGACACAGTCATGGTGGAAAGCAGGAAGATTAGATGTGTGTAAAGGAATGCTGCTGCTGCTTCTGCTAAGTCGCTGCAGTTGTATCTGACTCTGTGCGACCCCATAGATGGCAGCCCACCAGGCTCCCCCATCCCTGGGATTCTCCAGGCAAGAACACTGGAGTGGGTTGCCATTTCCTTCTCTAATGCATGAAAGTGAAAAGTGAAAGGGAAATCACTCACTGAGGGCCTTAAATGGTGTGGGGCTAACAGGCAGCCCTTGGTAGTTCCCGAGTACAGAGATAACACTCTGAAAGGTATGGTTTAGCCAAATTGCTTGGGCTGTGATGCTAAGACAGATCAGAAGGGAGAATGTCTGTAAAGACCAAGACTAAGGCTTTGGCGGCAACTTGGTGGGTGAAGGTGGGGCTGTGCCAGGTTGATGCATAAAGCAACATAGAGGAAGCATTGTGGGAATGTGGTGACTCATTGAGGTCTGACTGATGAGGGAGGAGGAGGAACTGGCAGTCATTCCAGGGTAGAGATCTCAGAAGAGGAAGTGGTGCCGTTGGTGATCATAGGGAATGTGTGCAGAAGTAGTGATGTAGAGGTGAAACGATGTTCTTTAATAGATAGTTGAGATTTGGAGATGTGGCTAGGTAGTCTGGTGCAGCTGGCCAGTGAATAGGGCAGGTGAGCACACTGGGACGAGGGACTGAGAGAAAGTAACTCTGTTGCTTTGAGTATCAGCAATATTTGTGTTCCATGCTAATCTTATTTACTCATGTACTATTGCACTGGGAGGGTACCTTGTACTCCATTTTACACACCTTCTACCTAGTTTGAAGGTGAATTTAATTCATTGCTTTAACACATTTGACATATAAACTGCTTTTCGAGCTTTATTTTATCTCTATGTTTTCATGAATGTAATGAGTGGTTCCCTGTTTCAATTCAAGCATTCAACATTCCCTTCCTTCTCCTGGTAGATTTTTTTGTTTGTTTATTTTCACTGTGGCTTTTGAAGAATTGCCTGGGTTTGATTAAACTTGGCACACTGTTAAATTACATCAGGTTACAGTGGAAGGGCTATTTGCATTTTTTTGTTTGCCTCTTTAAAATAAAAAAAAAAAAAAGGCAGTTAGAAACAATATCCATATGGGCACTTCTTTAAGATTCATAATTTTAACGCCATGTGGTATGTAGGTCAGGGCTCGGGTGGTGTGAGAGGCAGTGTGGCTTTGAAATGAAGGCTTACTTTATGCTGAGTTTTGGACAAGTTCCTTTTCCTCTCTAAGCTTCAACCTTCTCAACTGTAAAATGGAGATATTCATACTACTTATTTCCTATTGTGGTTGTGAGATTCCAGTGAATTGATATGTATAAAGGCTTAGGATGGTGCCTGGCACCTATTAAAAGTACCCAATAAATAGGGCCTACCATTATAATTATTAATATCATCATTATTACTATTATTTTTATTAGCAATGGAAATATGTGAGGTCTACAGATAAAACTGGTCAGGAAATTTAATTATACATACAGAAAGGAATAAAGGCATATAAAAATCAAGGAGAAAATGGGGAATAAGATTAGCTTGCTTTAAAAGTCTGTTTCTTAGTTTTGTGAGCTTGGCAAGACTTTAGTTCCCTGTGCCTTGAAGAAATGAGTACTCTGTGGCTGGCCTTACAAGAAAATTACAAGGATTAGTGCATTTATATTGAACTCCTGGACTCTCTGATTGCAAAGTAGGAAATATTTTTTGCAGCTGTGATGCATTAATGTTAGCATGAACCGAAGCACTTATTGGACTTAGATATTTTTTCTGCCCCCTTTCAACTTTTATGAAACCTTTCTATATTTCTCAGTTGTGAGACTAAGAAAATGGCAGAGAACGTGCCTCCCACATTCAGTGAGGAGGAAGCTGTGGAATAGGGCACTGGATGCTCAGTGTGACAAGCTTCAGGCAAAATCTGTTTTGCTTTTTTCTGATCTGAGCAAACTTTCCACAAAATGTGTTTCTAACTGAGTCAAGCTGGAGAAACCAGTTGTGTAGGAAGATTATAACAGGTTGTGGTTGTGGTAGAAATGAAGCTCTTCATTGGAGATCAAACGATTAGCTTAAGCAGGTGATCTCTAAATGGTAATTCTCCTCAAGTCCATGGAAATGGAAAAGACGAAACCAACAGCACATGTCTGTGGACCGAGATTGAAGCGTACTAATGACCAGGCCGTTAATGAAGATATCCAGGACGAATGAAAGTCATACAAAACAGTAGCTGGATTTCTTTGCCATTAGACAAAGAGAAATTTCCTTTTAACTTTTATTATCAAGAAACGATCCCCCTGATTTTCTATTTTTCAGACAAGAGAGTAGAAGTTTAGCTGACAGTTTCTAAATTGTAGCACAATGAAGCTCAAGTACAAAGGCTAGTTTTTGTTTTCTCGTGCCTTCAGTGATGCCATTTGGAGGGACCATTCATGTGAGGAGCCAGTGGGCTGCCGTCTATGGGATCGCACAGAGTCAGACATGACTGAAGCGACTTAGCAGCAGCAGAAGCAGCATAGTGGTGGAGAGCAGACTCTTGAGCCTGACCACCTGAGGTTCAATCCAGCCTCCAGTTTCCAAGCCCACAGTGTTCTATAGCACACACAGCTGTGTGCCTTCAGGAAAGTTCCTTGGCCTGTTTGTCCTTCAGCTTCCTCACATTTACAATATCAGAATAGTAGTAGCTACCTTGGAGTTGTAACAAGGAAAAGAACTGATAAGTATATCATGCTAAGAACAGTACATGGCATGTAGAATGAGCACTAGATATGGGTTAGCCCTTACTGTCTTGATAGTTTGGTGGTTAAGAGTGTGGACTCTGAACTCACATGGCTTGAATTTTGTGTTCCTACTTGGGAGCTGACCTTAGGCAAATTACTAACTTCTCAGAATCTTTATATTTGCTAAATGATTGTATCTATTTTGTATGACTGAAAGTGAAAGTGAAGTCGCTCAGTCTTGTCTGACTCTTTGTGACTCCATGGACTGTAGCCTACCAGGCAGGCTCCTCAGTCCATGGAATTTTCCCAGCAAGAGTACTGGAGTGGGTTGCCATTTCCTTCGCCAGGGGATCTTCCTGACCCAGGGATCGAACCCGGGTCTCCCGCATTGCAGGCAGACGCTTTACCATCTGTATGACTGATGTGACAATTAAATTTACAAAGCACTTCATGATTCACACAGTCCTCAGCATAAGGTAAACCCTCAATACATGTTAGTTATTGCTTTCTTGGTTTTTTCCTGTGTTCAGATGTCAGAGACAACATTATGAGCCCTCAAGCAGAAAACTGGAAAATCTGAGAATGATAGCTCTGAGAGCTTATCTCTACCTTCCGTTGCTGGAATATCCTTCCCAGATTTTATGTTGGCCCTTGAACAGCATAGTCAATTGTTGTCTTTCTGATTTTCCAAGCCCACAGTGTTCTATAGCCAATCTTGGCAATACATCAGGTTCTAGGAAAGTACATGAATCATCATGGGACTCTTGACTCTGCCCTTCTGAACCTCATAAAAACATGTGATTCTATGAGCTGATTTCCTAAGTATCCTTCTTCCCTGATGTGCTCACTTCCTTTCATCTACTTATGTCACCCACTGGCAGCCCCTTCCGTGGCTTTCTCATCCCTGGTTTCACACCCACCATTTATGCCCCCTCCCTCCTGCTGCGTTTATATCAATCCCCAAAATGTATTTTGCACACTCCCTTCTGTCCTCTCCTTTACAGCGGTTTTCTTTTTCCTTGACTGTGCTGGGTCTTCGTTGCAGTGCCCTGCCTTTCTCTAGTTGTGGAGAGCAGGGGCTGCTCTCTCGTGATACGTGGGCTTCCCATTGCGTGGCTTCTCTTGTTGTGGAGCACGAGCTCTCAGGGGCATAGGCTTTAGTAGTTGAGGCACATGGACTTATTTGCCCTGCTGCTTGTGGGATCTTCCTGGACCAGGGATCAAACCAGTGTCCCCTGCACGGCAAAGCAGATTCTTAACCACTGGACCACCAGGGAAGCCCAGCAGTTTCATTCTTAATGAAGACGTACCCTGCTCTCTTCACAAATGAAAGCCTCACCTTATTTGTGGGGAAGGAGTGGATTTGGCTTTCCCATTGCCCTGTACTGGGAGTAGACAATGAACTGCCACCTTCTCCCTGACTCCCACAGGATGTTCTTGTCACCTATCTGAGGTCCTTGCTATAGTATTGCTACATTCCTTTTCTGTAATCCCTGACTGAACATCTAGAATAGACCCTGGCACATAGTAGGTCTTCTAATATCTGTTGAGTGAACAGAATCAATGAATAAATCTTTCTCAGGAGTATTATCAAAATTATCAACCTTCACATTTTTTGCCTACCTGGACCCCATTTTTAATCATTGTTTATTCATTCACTTAATAGATATTTATAAAGATGCCAGGGGTTGTTCGCCACTGGTCTTCTCTTCTGGAGACATCTCATTTAGTAAGAGAAATTGCTTAAATAAATTAGAGTTGTGAGATGTGTGTGAAGGAAAAACGCAGGGTTCTGTGGGGCCTAACCTAGTGGGGAATGAGGTGGTCAGTGAGGGCTTTTGTAAGGAATTAAGGTTCCATGCTGTACTAGGAGGAGGAATGGTGACTGGTTAGGTCAAGGTGTCTGGGAGGAGTAGGACAGAGTGTTCCAGGCAGACGGAGTCATGTGTGCAGAGGCGTGAAGGGAAGAAGCACGACATACTTTGAAGAGTCCAAAAGAAGACCAGAGGTGGAGGAGCCAGGGTGGGAGGGAGCTGAAGATTGTGAGAGGTGGGCAAAGGCAAGATCTGGGGACTTCAGTATTCATTTTGATAGCCCTTGATATTCCTTAACACCATAGCCATCAGCTCCGTACAAGTGCTTCCTTGCCTGGCATGCTTCTACACATTGTTTGTTTTTATCCCCATAAAAACTCTTTTTGCTTTGTTTCCAACCCAGTGAGATCACAGTGATGAGACCTGGAGCAGATCATTGGTAAGGAAGGCTAATTGGATGATTAAGAGAATGAGCCTTGCAATCAGGCCAAGCTATGGTTCAAAGACTAGTTTCATCACCTAGCTGGTTGATCTTGGGAAACTTTACTAAACCTCTCTGAGCTTCCATTCTCTAATCTGAAAAAAAGAGGATGCTAATATTTACCATGTGAGATTTGATGAAGATTAAATAAGCCAATGGAGTGAAAGTGCTGAGCACAGAATTTGGGTCATATTAACTGCTCATTACGTGGCTGTGCTTGTTGGGAGTTGAGAAGTGTTTAGAGGCTGTGTGCTGTAGGAAGCAGAGGAACCCAGCCTTTTTTCTGCTGCTTCTTGACCTTTCTTGGGGGAGCCCTGACCAATAATTGGGATCAGAGTTCAATTTTTTGGTGTTTTGTTCTGCAACAGCTTTCTTGGAGTATGGGCCAGAGACTTTTTTCTTTCCTTGTTCTGCTTTCAAGAGCATCTAACATCCATGTTTAGTCCTGACATCTGCTTCTTACTCAGCGGTCCTTAGGGAAGCTGTCTGTTCTTAGGTCTTCTACTAGCTTGTCTCTGTCACTCTCCATGTTTATATTTCCCACCCCAGCTGCTCACTTAAACTCTGCCTCTCCCTATTCTGGACTCTTGTCTGCCCTGGACATTGAGATCTGGTTGTTTTTGTTTTGACTATCCGGTAATCTGGTCCCAGACTCTTAGATCGCGGGTGATGTTATGTATTCCTTTACCTCCCCTTGACCTACTGGCTCAGGGGCCAAGACTAACCTCTGACACCTGCTATCTGGAGAAACTTACACCCTGTTTTCCAGTCCTAACCCAGACTCATGTCCAGCTTCTTGGCATTACTCACTACGTGTAAAACCTCTTGCTGTTGCTACCTTTATTTCTTCCTAGATAAGAGACACAACCTTTGGATTCCCACCACCAGCTCTGAGTCAACACAGTGAAAACAGAATTCACCTCTGTATGCCTCATTCTCTCTGTACTTTGGTCAGGTTCCAGGCCTAGAACTTATTACATCATATTCACCATGAAATTATGAAGTCTCCAAGGACAGCAGTTGTCCTTAATTATTTCTGTGTTCCCAGTATTTAGTTCAAGCCCTGGAAAATCAAAGAATACCTTTAATTAAAGATTTTCAAAATTAATTAGAAATTGTCACCCTGCCAGGGAAGTGAGGGTCAACCTGTACCACTGAGAGGGAATAGAGCCCTTGTCTATTAGAGGACAGAGGGGCCTTGGAACAGTTCCAGAGATGATCAGCTTCAAATTATTTGGGGGAAATTTCTGTGATCAGCTGATAGTCAGTGATGTGGCCTCCCTCTCTGCTTGGGGAGGATTTTCTTGAAACTGGTATGGCACAAAAATTAGTGTATTGATGTTTGCAGCACTCTGCTCCTCTAGCCTGCAAAGGATAACTCTGTGCTGGTTTTTTCAGTATTCTATTTGCTCTTTCTTCCTAAAGAGATAGTGCACTGTCTGGCTGAAAGAGAAGCTCTTCCTAAAGAGATAGTGCACTGTCTGGCTGAAAGAGAAGCTAAGTTCATCAGCAAACTAATGGACACCAGGGAAAAGAGGGAGAAGAACAGAAATCAAAGATCTATCTGGGCAGAGAGTGAACTTGGGGGGGGGGTCATTTTACAGAAAGCACTCTGTAGCTGCTGAAAGGTGAAAAGGAATTAAAGAGGAAAGAGAAGCAAGAAATGGGCCCCTCAGGTGATCTTTAAGAAAAGCAAATAAAAGATTTGACTTGGGAATAAACTCTCTCTGCATTTTTTCTGTTGTATCCCTTATATCCAACACAATGTCTGGCACATATAACATTTTCAATAATTGTTGGTTGAATTAATTTCTTTAAATATTGAAACTGAATCATCAACAAATGTTACTACTCAGACAGTAGGCCCTGTATTCACACCGTTCACAGTATTATGGGGCTTGGAACCAAATCCATTGACACCATGAGTCTAGTATGGCAAGGTGTTGTGGAGAAGCAGGGGAACATGTGCCAACCCACCCCCAACTTCACAGAGTAAAGGCAATGGCCTCATGTGCAATACTACTTCAGGACCAAGGACAGCATCTGTTGGACACTCCCCCTCATGTTTTAGTGCTGTGACTCCCCTGCTTGTGTGTGACTTCAACATCCTGGGCCCCTTATCTTTCCATTACACCTGCTCTGCAACCCTCACAGCTAGGATCAATCCAACTACTGCCTTCTCCATTTCTGGACATGGCCTAGGACTGTTGGAGAAAAATGACAAAACTAATCCCTTGGATGACACACAAATACACGCTCCTCTGTCTCAGCTCCACCAAGCAGTCCTAAAGTGTTGCTAGTCATCACTGTCTCCTCCATGCTCCACGGTGGCTCTTCTAAACCTGCGTCACCCTAGCTCCTCATACTTTTGCCTGTCCTTCCAGTCTCAGGATGACTCTTCCTCTAACTTCCATGAGAAATTGAAGGTACAGGGTGAGAATTCTGTTAACTTCCTTTTCATGCTCACCTTGTTTGCCCTCAAAAGGAAAGGTATTCTTTGGCCTTCTCAAAACAAATCCCCTGCCTTTGCTTCTGAGTTCTTCTCTCCATCTCCCCAGGTCCTCCAGGTCCAGACCTTGTTCCATCAGCTGTCCTCCCCTCTCCTCTGGATCTCTACTGGATCCTGCCCAACATACTAGTCAGTGTTGCTGGACAACTGTGAGGTTCTGTCATATTCACATAGAGTCGTTATTTAAAGAAATAGATTTGGAGACCCTACCCCAGGTCTCCTGAATCAGGAGATAGTGTCCAGGAACCTATTTTTAAAACAAGTATTCCTGGTTTGCAAAATACTCTTAAAAACTCTGCCTTTATTATTGCTGCCCCCAAACCATTTTTCACCCAAAAGCCAGAAATACCTCTCAGAAATGCAAATCTGATCACATCATTCCCTGTTAAAAGCCCCTTGAGAGTTTTCTAATAAGTTGGGGTCAAAGCAGGATGCACAAAACACATTCAAAATGGGTAAAGAGAATTTAATCTAAGTGATATTCACAAAGGTGTTCCGGAGGTGAGACAGACATGAGGGCCATGGCAGTGCCCCAGGGCCAGCAACAGGAGCTCTAAAAGGGTAAGGCGAGGGAGGGGTTCCTTGCCTAGGAACAGAGGACTGCCTGATCTGAGCTGTAATTAGTGGAAAGATGCATCCGACCTGGGACAGCGACAGAACAAATGAAAATAAACTCTTTCTCCTTCCTTCCCTCTGAATTCATGCCTGTGTTCTCCATTGGATGAGGGAAGGGGAGCTGGGGGGTGCAGTTTATATTGGGCAGCCTTCAAGGTAGGGAGCATGGTGGAGAAGGGAGGGTTGTGGGATTTGGGGAGGTAAGGGAGAGGTGGGGGCACGCAAGCCATAGTTACCTACCTATAGGAAGGATAAGGGCCGAAGCCTCAGGGTGGCTGTGACGCATAATGTCCTCTCCCCATGAGGCTCCTCCCTCCTGCTTCTATCCCCCTACAGTGTCTGTAGATGACATGGGCTCCGGGAAGCCCCAGGTTTTTCCTTTGCTCATGTAACCTCCTTTGCCTGAAATGCTCACTCTGTTCTGTCCACTGAACACTTCCCACACTTTCTGTGAAACTAAACTCAAGTGACACTATTTCTGTGAAGCCTTTCTTTAGCTTCCTCATCAAGTAGAATTGGCTACTTCTTCTTTTGTGCTCCCATCGTTGTAAAAACAGGTCACATGGATGGAGTGCTTACCCTGTGCCAGACACTAAGAAGTTTGCATGTGTTTACTAATTAAATCCTCATAACAAATCTATTATCCCCATTTTATAGGTAAATAAACTGAGGCACAGAGTGGTTAAGTAAAATTGCACTAGACAATGGGCTTCCCTGGTCATTCAGGTGGCAAAGAATCTGCCTGCAACGTGGGAGACCTGGGTTCGATCCCTGGGTTGGGAAGATCCCCTGGAGGAGGGCATGGCATCCCACTTCAGTATTCTTGTCTGGAGAACCCCATGGATAGAGGAGCCTGTTGGGCTACAGTTCATGGGGTTGCAAAGAATCAGACACAACTGAGCAATTAAGCAGACAGAATCCAGTTAATAATTGGTTGAGCAGGATTTGAAGCTAGGCAGTCTATTTCTAACTGCTTAACGGCTTTGTCATAGAGCCTCATGACTCTATATATTACCACTTGACTGCATTAATGTATTTATATGTCTGTCTTTCTCTATCAAACCACAAACTCACCAAGGGTAAGATGGTGTTTTATTGATCATTTCCTCAGTAACCCCTTGCCTTGCCCCATTGCATAGCACAGAACTTGGCAAAATGGAGATATTTGATGAGTGAAAAAAATGAATGAGGAAGGGAGGAAAGCAATCTTTTGCAAATATCCCCTCTTCACAGTTGAGACTACTACACTGTAATAGCCTATGCTGTAATTTCAACTCAGATCTGCCTGACCACAGAACCCAAGCCCCTGTCCTCCTTATATCAGGTTGCTTTCAAGAGGAGTTCAAAACTTTAATGCTATACAACTGTTTCCAAACAGAAACTTGGCAAGCTACCAGGCATAACTCAGATAACTCATTGGAGATTGAATGTCATTTAAGATTAAGACCTAAAGCAGAAACTCTATTCAGGAATAATGAAGTAGAACTAGGGGGTAGAGGTGGGGAAATGGAACAAGGATAAAGTTCTAGGTCAGAATTCAACATAGTATCCAAAGAGTTGAAATTTAAGACCTCTAAGTTTAGAAACAGGACAGGCATCTGACCAGTCCTGTCTTTTCTTGAAGCCATGACTTAAGTAAATAGACAAAGAGTGGCTGTGATTTAAAGAATATATCTTCCAAGGAGTTGGGTGGGATTTGACCCAAGCCGTGTCCACAAGGTAGCTCTCTAGAGGCTCCAGTTCTATAAGGGGTACTAAAATATTAGCAGAAAATATTGAGAATAATGTGTCAGTTAATTTAGCTTTCCACAGTCAACTCCTAAAATGACCTGAGAAGCAGGAGGTCACTTTCCATCAAGTAAAACCTGTTTTGAAGCATCCCCACCAGTGCTGGCCACTCGTCAAGCAGTGAACGAGTGTGCAGGCTGTACCTGCAGCCACAAGCATCATCTCAATCCAGCTAGAGTCAGCTGTCCTCAGCAGCTACCATCAACTAGACCTGGTATTGAGTAATGCACAGCATGATAGCGATTTACCTAAATTTTGAGCAGTTAATATGTGTAGCTTAGAAAAAAAAATGCATGCCATCAATCAGTGTAATAACGTTATCTTTTTAAAACATAGAGAATTAGGTATACATTTATTTATGGAAGGACTTCCCTTGTGGCTCAGCTGGTAAAGAATCCGCCTGCAATGCGGGAGACCCAGGTTTGATCCCTGAGTTGGGAAGATTCCTGGAGAAGGGAAAGGCTACCCACTCCAGTATTCTGGCCTGGAGAATTCCATGGACTAGTCCACGGGTCGCAAAGAGTCAGACACGACTGAGCAACTTTCACTTTCACTTACTTATAAAAAGAGAATCGGTTTATGCTCTTGTTCCAATGAATAAATGTTGAGCAGATATGTTAAGAACATCAGTGTAAGGGATGCCAAAATGTCTGATACTCCTCTCTGAACCCACATGCTCTGTTAATGCTTCATCCTAAAAGAAGAGAGCATCCCACACTTCTTTTAGGATTGCAGGAGCATTGGTCTCCCAGTGCCGGCTGTTTCATTCTCCTCTGTCAGCCCCTAATCTCCCTCCTCTTTATCCAGGTCAGTTCTAGTTGCCCAATTACTGGATCAGTTTCTTCCAAGATATTTTAACATTCCAAGATTGTCCCTTGGCATGGAGATATGCTTCTTTTGAGCAAAACTTCCAGGCTTTTCCACAATCCAATGCCCCTCCACATTAAACATTTTTCCTTACTATTCCTGCTACCCTCTTTACTGGAAAAATTTCCACCCTAGTCCTCACAGATAGAACATGTGGGATCATTGTTGCATCTGTCCCTTCAGCACTGCCTCCTCAATTCCCATAATCCTCCGTCCCACCGCAGTCTCAATTCTCTTTTCTCTTTAAATCGTACCCACTATTTTGTTGTTGCTGTTCAGTTGCTCAGTCATGTCCAACTCTTTGCGATCCCATGGACTACAACATGCCAGGCTTCCCTGTCCATCACCAACTCCCGGAGTTTACTCAAACTCATGTCCATCGAGTCAGTGATGCCATCCAACCATCTCATCCTCTGTCATCCCCTTCTCCTCCAGCCTTCAGTCTTTCCCAGCATCAGGGTCTTTTCCAATGAGTCAGCTCTTCGCATCAGGTCACCAAAGTACTGGAGTTTCAGCTTCAACATCAGTCCTTCCAATGAATATTCAGGACTGATTTCCTTTAGGATTGACTAGTTTGATCTCCTTGCAGTCCAAGGGACTGTCAAGAGTGTTCTCCAACACCACAGTTTAAAAGCATCAATTCTTCAGCACTCAGCCTTCTTTATGGTCCAACTCTTATATTCGTAAATGACTACTGGTAAAACCATAGCTTTAACTATATAGATCTTATTCAGCAAGTCATGTCTCTGCTTTTTAACATGCTGTCTAGGTTGGTCATAGCTATTCTTCCAAGGAGCAAGCATCTTTTAATTTCTTGGATGTAGTCACTCTCCACAGTGATTTTTAAACCAAGAAAATAAAGTTTGTCCCTGTTTCCATTGTTTCCCCATCTATTTGCCATGAAATGATGGGATGGGATGCCGTGATCTGCATTTTTGAATGTTGAATTTCAAGCCAGCTTTTTCACTCTCCTTTTATACCTTCATCAAGAGGCTCTTTACTTCAACTTCACTTTCTGCCATGAGGGTGGTGTCATCTGCATATCTGAGGTTATTGATATTTCTCCAGGCAATCTTGATTCCAGCTTGTACTTCATTCAAGTGGGCATTTTGCATGATGTACTCTTCATATAAGTTAAATAAGCAGGGTGACAACATACAGCCTTGATGTATTCCTTTCCCAGTTTGGAACTAGTCTGTTGTTCCATGTCTGCTTCTAACTGTTGCTTCTTCACCTGCATATAGATTTCTCAGGAGGCAAGTAAGGAGGTCTGATATTCTGATCTCTTTAAGAATTTCCCACAGTTTATTGTGAGCCACATAAAGGCTTTAGTATAGTCAATGAAGCAGAAGTAGATGTTTTTCTGGAATTGACTTGCTTTTTCTGTGATCCAGCAGTTGTTGGCAATTTGATCTCTGGTTCCTCTGCCTTTTCTAAGTCCGTCTTGTACATTTGAAAGTTCTTGGTTCACGTACTATCGAAGCCTAGCTTGGAGAATTTTGACCATTACCTTGTTAGCGTGTGAAATAAGTGCAATTGTGCGGTAGTTTGAACATTCTTTGACATTGCCCTTCTTTGGAATTGGAAGAGCAGTGACGTTTTCCAGTCCTGCGGCCACTGCTTTTGGAAAACCACTGAGTTTTCCAAATTTGCTGGCATATTGAGTGCGGCACTTTAACAGCATCATCTTTTAGGATTTGAATAGCTCAGCTGGAATTCCATCACCTCAACTAGCTTTGTTTGTAGTGATGCTTCCTAAGGCCCACTTGACTTCACACTCCCAAGATGTCTGGCTCTAGGTGACTAATCACACTGTGGTTATCTGGGTCATTAAGATCATTTTTTGTATAGTTCTTCTGTGTATTCTTGCCATCTCTTCCAAATGTCTTCTGCTTCTGGTGGGTCTATACTGTTTGTTCCTGTCCTTCATTGCGCCCATCTTTGCATGAAATGTTCCCTTGGTATCTAATTTTCTTGACGAGATCTCTAGTCTTTCCCATTCTATTATTTTCCTCTATTTCTTTGCATTGTTCACTTAGGAAGGCTTTCTTATCTCTCCTTGCTATTCTTTGGAATTCTGCATTCAAATGGCTATATCTAGGTCCTTCTTTCTCCATAAAGCCTTCCTTGATTGTACTGACCATTCTTAATCCTTTCTTCTGATATGACCTTGTACATTTCACACATGGTGCTAAGTATTTTACTCCCATCCACACACTTAAAAAAGCAGAGACATTACTTTGCCAACAAATGTCCATCTAGTCAAGGCTATGGTTTTTCCAGTAGTAATGTATGGATGTGAGAGTTGGAGTATAAAGAAAGTTGAGCACTGAAGAATTGATGCTTTTGAACTGTGGTGTTGGAGAAGACTCTTGAGAGTCCCTTGGACTGCAAGGAGATCCAACAAGTCCGTCCTAAAGGAAATCAGTCCTGAATATTCATTGGAAGGACTGATGCTGAAGCTGAAACTCCAGTACTTTGGCCACCTGATGCAAAGAACAGACTCATTGGAAAAGACCCCGATGCTGGGAAAGATTGAAGGTGGGAGGAGAAGGGGATGACAGAGGATGAGATGGTTGGATGGCATCACTGACTCAATGGACATGAGTTTGAGTAAACTCTGGGAGTTGGTGATGGACAGGGAGGCCTGGTGTGCTGCAGTCCATGGGGTCGCAAAGAGTTGGATACAACTGAGCAACTGAACTGAACTGCACACTTAATCTTGCCAGCAAATCTGACAGGAGACATTACTTCCCCATTTCAGAGATGAACAGAGTAAAGTTTAGAAAGGCTATGGAGTTCAAGAGAAAGGGAAAGATATACCCATTTGAATGTAGAATTCCAAAGAATATCAAGGAGAGATAAGAAAGCCTTCCTCAGTGATCAAAGCAAAGAAATAGAGGAAAATAATAGAATGGGAAAGACTAGAGATCTCTTCAAGAAAATTAGAGATACATAAGGAAACATTTCATGCAAAGATGGGCACAAAAAGTGACAGAAACAGTATGGATCTAACAGAAGCAGAAGATATTAAGAAGAGGTGGCAAGAATACACAGAAGAACTATACAAAAAAGATCTTCATGACTCAGACAACCATGATGGTATGATCACTCGCCTAGAGCCAGACATCCTGGAATGCAAAGTCAAGTGGGCCTTAGGAAACATCACTATGAACAAAGCTAGTGGAGGTGATAGAATTCCAGATGAGCTCTTTCAAATCCTAAAAGATGATGCTGTGGAAGTGCTGCACTCAGTATGCCAGCAAATTTGGAAAACTCAGCAGTGGCCACAGGACTGGAAAAGGTCAGTTTTCATTCTAATCCCAGAGAAAGGCAATGACAAAGAATGCTCAAACTACTGCACAGTTGCACTCATCTCACATGCTGGCAAAGTAATGCTCAAAATTCTCCAAGCCAGGCTTCAACAGTACATGAATCATGGGCTTCCAGCTGTTCAAGCTGGATTTAGAAAAGACAGAGGAGCCAGAGATCAAATTGCCAACATCTGTTGGATCATCAAAAAAGCAAGAGAGTTCCAGGAAAACATCTACTTCTGCTTTGTTGACTATGCATAAACCTTTGACTGTGTGGATCAAAACAAACTGTGGAAAATTCTTAAAGAGATGAGAATACCAGACCATCTTACCTCCTTCTTGAGAATTATGTATGCAGGTCAAGAAGCAACAGTTAGAACTGGACATGAAACAACAGACTGGTCCATATTGGGAAAGGAGTACATCAAGGCTGTATATTGTCACCCTGCTTATTTAACTTATATGCAGAGTACATCATGAGAAACACTGGGCTGGATGAAGCACAAGCTGGAATCAAGATTACCCGGAGAAATATCAATAACCTCAGATATGCAGATGACACCATCCTAATGGCAGAAAGTGAAGAAGAACTAAAAGAGCCTCTTGATGAAAGTGAAAGAGGAGAGTGAAAAAGTTGGATTAAAACTCAACATTCAGAAAACTAAGATCATGGCATCCAGTCCCATCACTTTATGGCAAATAGTTGGGGAAACAATGGAAACAGTGAGAGTTTATTTTCTTGGGCTCCAAAATCACTGCAGATGGTGACTGCAGCCATGAAGTTAAAAGATGCTTGCTCCTTGGAAGAACAGCTATGACCAACCTAGACAGCATATTAAAAAGCGGAGACATTACTTTGCCCACAAAGGTCTGTCTAGTCAAAGCTATGATTTTTCCAGTAGTTATGTATGAATATTAGAGTTGGACCATAAAGAAGGCTGAGTGCCTAAGAATTGATGCTTTTGAACTGTGGTGTTGGAGAAGACTCTTGAGAGTCCCTTGGACTGCAAGGAGATCCAAGCAGTCCATCTTAAAGGAAATCAGTCCTGAATATTCATTGGAAGGACTGATGCTGAAGCTGAAACTCCAATACTTTGGCCACCTGATGTGAAGAGCTGACTCATTGGAAAAGACCCTGATGCTGGGAAAGATTGAAGGCTGGAGGAGAAGGGGATGATAGAGGATGAGATGGTTGGATGGCATCACTGACTCGATGGACATGAGCTTGAGTAAGCTCCGGAAGTTGGTGATGGACAGAGAAGCCTGGCATGCTACAGTCCATGGGGTTGCAAACTCTCAGATATGGCTGAGTGAACTGAACTCATGCAACTGAGGATAAGGTAGCTAGTAAGTGCTGGAGCTGGGATTCAAGACCCATTCTTGGACTTGCTGTGAATTCCGTGAAAATAACACTGTTTTCTTAAGGGCAAGGCCATTCTGTTTGGGCGTGTCCCACACAGAGTCCAAGGGCTGGGAGGCTATCTGTGCTCATGTACTGCTTCCCTGCTCCTCTCACACTTCAAGGCTATCCTGGCTTGGGAGACTCCTTTGTGCCAGTGGCACCACCTTGATCCTGGTGCCTGACTTCTTTCTTCCTCCTCTGCATCTATTACACTATTCCTTCCTATTCCACTGCTTCCACTCCAACCTCACCTGCCCTTCCTGTGGTGCATACAGAGACAACAGGGCTCACAGAGCCACCTCTTTGGTTCAGGAGTCTATTACCCAAATGATGATTAAGTCCTTTTTATTTCAAGAAATCAATAGAAAAGGAAGCCCTACCTAGAAAGCTCAGCTGATGGGAAGTGGGGTGTGCAACCGAGAGTTCTAGAGCTACAGAACCCCAAAGACAGGGCTGGGCCCTGGGACTTCTTCTAAGCCTCCTTGCCTGTCTTGAAAACCCTTTGTCTGTTTACCGCAGAATGTCTACTTCTTTCTTTGCTACCTCATTACTCCTCTTCCTCTCTGTTGGTTATCACTCCTGTTTTTGTGTTTCCTCTCTCCTTGATATTAACTCTTATCCTCCTATTTCTGTTCTCTCTTTTACCTCTCTTTCTCTTTCATCCACTTCATTCTATTGAGGAGCTAAGGAATACCTGGATGGTGGCTGATTAAGAGAGCTGTACTCCAGGGTACTATTTAGGGTGGTGGGAATCATTCTGCCTGGATTCGGCTCCCAGCTCTACCACCTTCTTACCTGGGACACGTGGCTGTCTCTTCTTCAGTTTTTTCATCTGTTAAGTAGGCATGAGAGAATTTACTGAGGCTGAAATGCAGCGTGTGCTTGTGTTCTCAGGCACTGAATTTTGTCCAGCTCTTTACGGCCCCATGGGCTGTAGCCCGCCAGACTCCTCTCTGTCCATGGGATTTCCCAGGCAAGAATACTGGGGTGGGTTGCCATTTCCTTCTCCAGGGGATCTTCCCACCCAAGGATCAAACCCGCATCTCCTGCATTGGCAGGCGCATTCTTTACCACTGAGCCACTTGGGAAGCTTGTACTTCTTTATTATTTGGCCGTTGTTATCATTATTATTTGGACTTACATTTTAATCTGAGTGTTCTTAGGTGGGGCGCATCGTCCCTACCTTTTACCTGCCCTGTGTCTACAACTTGGCCCATGTTAGCCGTGTCATTCGTCTGCTTGCCTCCTGGAGGTATTTGAGCTGCTGATGAGCACAGACCAAAGCTTGGAAACGACTGAAAATGTTTTCATTTATTTTTTTATTCCCCTACAAATAAATCATTCTCTCAAGCATCAGTGGTGACATTTGTAGAGTTTATTATTATTATGTTTAATTCCTAGAACTACAGTAAGAGTTTTCTGTTCTCATTTTTGTAGTCATGATGTGGGTTAAGTGGATGTCCCCAGATACCATCTGGTGGCCCTTTCTCTGACCTCTCCATGCAGAAGCAGGCTTACTACATCACCTTCACCTCAGGAAAAACTCAGACCCCTCCCCAGGCACCTCTGACTGCAAAGGTTCCTTTGCCACGCAGGACCAGGAATTCTTTTTGTTTCCCTCCCCACCCAGGAGTACCCAGCTCTCTGGCTGCTATCTTCATCCTTCCAGAGCCAACTTCCCACCCCAAACTTTGGGCATTTTCTTGGTGTGTAAACCCTCCCCTTTCTCCCTCTACTACCCATCTCAAGCAGCTCATCACATTTATTTAGAGAAAGACAGACTGCCACAGGCAGTGCCTCATTTGCATGCATCTGGAGTCTTGGCACCTTGACTATCCTATGTTGTCCTACAAATAGACACTGAGAGCTTATTTGGAGGTTCCAGCAGGGGAATGCTGCTGCCTGTATGCCCTTGACTGAAGAATGGTCCTCCTTCTCATGTGCTTCAACGAAGCACATGACTTCAGGAGGGACATACATGGAGCAGTGAGGGAGGAAGGGGACACCCACGTCTCCAGCCAGATCAGCCAAATTAACCCTGGTGATCAATGGATGACAGGTGTTGCAGTGAGACTCCTTCACACCCTAGTTTGCCTTTAAGTGAACATTCTGATAAACACATTTTCCCTTGTCATAACTTATTTTTATAGAGTGGCTTAGGATGCTAAGGATGCTAACTGACTTAAAAATTAGTATCAGTTACTAATTTTTAAGTCAGTTAGCATCCTTAGCATCCTTAGTGAGGCCTGAAAATCCTCAGGAATAGCTTCATGGGAGGTGCGTCTAGAGCTAGACCATAAGGGATGTGTAGATTTCAGTTTTGCATTGATCCATTTTCCAGAGCATGGTATTGATTTTTTAAGAATAACTTTTCTAACACCAGATGGGACATCTACATGAATAAGTTCTGCTTGCACTGCTGCCACTGCTTAGTCACTCAGTTGTGTCTGACTCTGTGGCCTCATGAACTGTAGCCCACTAGTCTCCTTTGTCCATGGGGATTCTCCAGGCAAGAATACTAGAGTGGGTTGCCCTGCCCTCTTTCAAGGGATCTTCCCAACCCAGGGATCGAACCCAGGTCTCCTGCAGTGCAGGTGGGTTCTTTACCATCTGAGCCACAAGCAAAGCCCAAGAATACTTGGTGGGTGGGTAGCCTATCCCTTCTCCAGGGGATCTTCCCAACCCAAGAATCAAGTTGGGGTCTCCCACATTGTAGGCAGATTCTTTACCAGCTGAGGTACCAGGGAAGACCATGAATACATTCTACTCTTCTCTTATCAAATAAACAAGGGCTTCCCAGTTGATGCTAGTGCTAAAGAACCGGTCTGCTGATGCTGAAGACATAACAGGTGTGGCTTCCATCCCTAGGTCAGGAAGATCCCCTGGAGAAGGGCATAGCAACCTATTCCAGTATCCTTGCCTGGAGAATCCCATGGACAGAGGAGCCTGCAGGGTTACAGTCCATGGGGATTGCAAAGAGTTGGACATGACTGAAGGGACTTTGCACGCATGCATGCCTAGACAATACAGGGTCTACACCTATTGTTTTCCACAAGGACAGTAGGATTCCAAGGGCCTGGGCCTCTCTTCATTCCCTTCCTTCCCCTTCTCCTGATGCTAAATTCTTATCTTTCATGAAGTGGCTCAAGAATCATCTTTCCTGTGAGATCTTTCCTAAACCTCTGCACCCTCCATCAGTTAGTCTCCCTCTTCCTGCTCTGGAGCACTTTGTTTTTGCACCATTAGCGGAATAGCTGGGGGCATGTCCATGTCTCCAGCTGGACCTGGAGCTCTTTGAGGGAAGTCTTGTGCCTCACCTTCCTCTCCCCATCACTCAGCACAGTGTAAGCCCCAGATGCACCCTCCAGTTTTGTTTACAGCAACACATCACTTAAAAATAGCAGGCTAGGGACTTCCCTGGTGGTCCAGTGGTTAAGACTCCAGGCTTTCACTGCAGGGGACACAGGTTCAATCCCTTGTCAAGGAACTAAGATGGCTCATACCAAGCAGCATGGCCAGAAAGCTAAAAAGAAAAAAAAAGTCTAGGAGAAATTTCATTTGAATGTATTAATATTCATGCTGATTTACCTGAGAAAGCAAAATTGGTGTAAAATTAGGTGACAAATCCATGAATGTGGATTTCAGGAGTCATTTATCTTGGAGGACTGAGTTGTTGTTGTTGTTTTTACTAACTAAGCTGCCAACATTCTATTTTTTACATTAAAAGTTCCATGGGGCGAAAGCATTGTCTG
This sequence comes from Bos grunniens, assembly GCF_055505025.1. Taxonomy (NCBI): domain Eukaryota; kingdom Metazoa; phylum Chordata; class Mammalia; order Artiodactyla; family Bovidae; genus Bos; species Bos grunniens. Next base: position 15,742,889 of record NC_141190.1, read on the forward strand.
AGTCTGTCTGACCGTCTCAGGCAGAGCCTGTCTTCCTTTGAGTGAAGGGGATGTGTTTGGATCCTGTGGCTGGAAACATACACGTCATGAGATAAATACGTGGGCATTTGCGTTAGGACAGCAGATGATATCCTCTTCCCGAGTGAAACGGGAAGAGCAGGGCTTCAAGGAAGGCCTGCACCATGACCCGGGTGACGGAGTAGTATCCAGAATGTGTCCCGCTGTTCACCGTTCCCTTCTTATCGTTCTTTGCCTCAGTTTTGCAGATGGGAAACGGGTGGAAGTCAGTGGAATTCTTGTGTCATAAAAAATAACCAACACTTATTTCCTGTGAGTCAGGTAGTGTGTTGAATACATGGGCTCCTTTAATCTAAGATGAGGGCCTTATGAGATGATAACATTAGGATTCCCGCTTCACAGGCAGGGAAACAGCAGCTTAAACAGGTTAAGTGACCGGTTGACTGCAAGTAAATGAAAGAATCTATGACTCAATTCCAAGTCTCTATGACCATAGATGGAGAAGGAAAAGGAAACCTACTCCATTATTCTTGCCTGGAGAATCCCATGGACAGGGGAGCCTGGCCAGCTATACTCCATGGGGTTGCAGGAGTCGGACATGATTTAGCAACTAAACCACCATGACCATAGAGCTTGTCCTTTTACCTCTGACCTGCGTGCATGCGTGCTCTGCTGCTGCTGCTAAGTCGCTTCAGTCGTGTCTGACTCTGTGCGACCCCATAGAGGGCAGCTCACCAGGCACCGCCGTCCCTGGGATTCTCCAGGCAAGAACACTGGAGTGGGTTGCCATTTCCTTCTCCAATGCATGAAAGTGAAAAGTGAAAGTGAAGTCGCTCAGTTGTGTCTGACTCTTAGCGACCCCATGGACTATAGCCTACCAGGCTCCTCTGTCCATGAGATTCATGTCCAATTCTTTGAACCCCATGGACTGCAGCCTACCAGGCTCCTCCGTCCATGAGATTCATGTCCAATTCTTTGAACCCCATGGACTGTAGCCCACCAGGCTTCTCTGTCCATGGAATTCTCCAGGCAAAAATACTGGAGTGGCTTGCCATTTCCTTCTCCAGGGGATCTTCCTAATTCAGGGATCAAACTCACATCTCCTGCATTGTCAAGCATGTTCTTTATCACTGAACCACTTGGGAAGCCTCTGTGCTAAGCTGGCCCTATGGGAGCTCTGGAGAGCCTGATAAAAAAGCCAAATAGATAGAAGGGGTCAGAGATATCCTTATTAGAGTGTGTTCAGTAAAAAGGTAATGAAAATAATGTTAAGTATTTTCTTGAGAGAGCTCTCAGTCCAAAGTAAAGACAGATGCTATAAAGCTGCACAGTGGTTGATTTAATCAATAACTTGATCTTTTGTATCCAGTTAAGCTTGGTAGCTCAGACGGTAAAGTGTCTGCCTACAATGCAGGAGACCTGGGTTCTATCCCTGGGTCGGGAAGATCCCCTGGAGAAGGAAATGGCAACCTACTCCAGTATTCTTGCCTGGAAAATCCCATGGACTGAGGAGCCTGGTAGGCTGCAGTCCATGGGGTCGCAAAGAGTCGGACACGACTGAGCAACTTCACTTTCAAGCTTATATGACTATCAGGTGATTCTAAGACCTGTAAGACCTCCATTGCAGTAGGAGTTCAGAGGATAAAGGTCTTTATTAGGGCTGGACGGGGGCAGTGTGAATGGTTTAAGAGGTATACTGCCTTTTCTGAATTGTGCATTGTTGTCTTTTTTCCTACCAGTAGGTGGAAATAGAACTGAATCTTTCAGCTGAGTCCTACCAGGATTCCTTTCATTTCTGCCTCAAAAGAACAACAACCCAAAAAAGCCCTCAGGAGAAGTTTGCAGCATGCAGTTAGAAAATTGCTATTCTGCAGTCGGACTGGAATATTTCCAGTCTGATGGTCAGATAATGGTTTTATCCTCTTACAAGGCCAGGGTGGCCTTGAAGGAGGCGCTGGCAACCCTGGCTATCCTGTGAACCTTGCTGGACACCCACTTTGAGTGGGTTTTTTTTTTTTTTCCCCTTTCCTGACTATGCGTCATTTTCTAAGGCTTTTATCTCCAGTTTTAAAACCTTTGTACTTACTGTCAAATTGTGTATGATGGTATTTTTTTCAGGAACTACATTTCTGAAATGAAAATTTACCCAAATTAAAACAGTCCATAGTGGACAAAGTAGGTGAGGAAAGTCTCCCTTGCCCTCCCCACCTTCACCTGCGTTCACCAACAGATACATTTATCTCCATTTAAATAAAAGGGGGATCATGTAGTATGTGTTACACTGCATCTTGCTCTTGCCACGTATCGATGTTTTGAGATTGCCCGTATGTGTGACTGTCTCCAGAACGGTTCTCACCTGGGGCCAGTTTTGCCCCCACCAGACAGCTGGCAATGACTGGACGCATCTTTGGTTGTCAGAACTGGGGTGGATGGTGGTGCTACTGACGTCTAATGGATAGAGGACGGGGAAGCTGCTGGACACCTCCAGCAGAGAATAATCTGGTCCCCAAAGTCAGTAGTGCTGAGGTTGAGAAACGCTTTTCCAGAGAACCTCATTCTTTGTAATGGGTACATAGTATTCACAGTCTCAAGTTCTGTGTTGTATTAATCCATTTTCCTACTAGCAGTCTTTTTTTTTTTTTTTGAGGTATAGTTGATATACAATGACACTGTATAAGTTTCAAGGGGACAACATAGTGGTTCACAATTTTTAAAAGTTATACTCCATTTATAGTTGTAAAATATTGGCTGTATTCCCTGTGTTGTATAATAAATCTTTGTAGCTTATTTGTTTTATACATAGTAGTTTGCACCTCGTATTCCCCTAGCCCTGCCTTACCCCTCCCCACTTCCCTCTTTCCACTGGCAGCCACTGGTTTGTTCTCTATGAGTCCGTTTCTTTTTTGTTACATTCAATAGTTTATTTTTTTAGATTCCACATAAAAGTGGTAACATACAGTTTTTGTCTTTCTCGGACTTATTTCATGAAGCATAATATCCTCCAGGTTCCATCCATATTGCTGCAAATGAAGCAAGATTTCTTTCATCTTTATGGCTGAGTGGTATTCCATTGTGTATATAACACATCTCTATCCATTCATCTGTTGAAGGACACTTAGGTTGCTTCCATACCTACTAGCAGTCATTTAAAGCTGTTTCTAACCTGTTGCCATTAAAAGCAATGTTGCAATAGTCATTGTTTTACATATTTATGCACTGTGAGATTTTATTTCTATAAGGTAAGGACATAGAAGTAAAATGTCTGCATATAGGGACTTTTATTTTAAAAGTAAAAGACCTACAGACTGAAAGTATTTCATTTTAATTACACAGCAAGTTTATTTGATGGCAAAAGCTAATATGAACTGGCATGAGGGCTAGTTACAATCTTTATTCTGTATACTGTATTTAGACAATTTGTAATTATGGAATACTCCCTTAGTCTCTGCTGGGGATGTTACATAATATATGGCATAAGTACTTTGTTCATTTTTTAAATTTTTTATTTAAAATTTTAAAAATTTTTACTGAAATATAGTTGATTTATAATGTTGTATTAGTTTCAAGTATATAGCAACCACTGGAGTGTGTTGTCATACCTTCCTCCAGGGTATCTTTCCAACCCAGGAGTCAAACCCGCATCTCTGATGTCTCCTGCATTGGCAGGTGGGTTCTTTAACACTGTTGCCACCAGGGAAGCCCATCAAGTGTATATATATGTGTGTGTATATATATATATATGTGTGTGTGTGTGTGTGTGTGTGTGTGTGTGTGTATATACTTTTTTTACACTGTCTTCCATTATAGGTTATTATAAGACCTCACTGGTTTTTTTAATCTGAAACAAATTGAATATCAATGCTCTCTTAACTCTTTGATGCTGCAGTGATGCACCACGTTTAGTTCCTGTAATAGTCTTATGTTGCAACAAGCAGACAGAAATGACTGATGATTTTGTGTTCTGCATCTAAACCACCCCCCAGAGGTGATTTTGTTCTATAAAGAAAAGCTGTGTGTGTTCAGTTTATAATTCTTGCCAGCATCACATGGTTTTCCATCCAAATTAATTTATTAGAAAACATCAAGCAAGACCCTGAAAAGCACTTGTTGCCTTGATAGTTATGAATCTCATAAAAAATATTAGCAATATTAGCAACGATTGAATGCTTACTGTGCTTCATCACTAATCAACATTACCAAGTTGGACTTTTATGATAAAACCACAGGGAGGTGGGCTTATCGGACACGACTGAGCGACTTCACTTTCACTTTTCACTTGCATGCATTGGAGAAGGAAATGGCAACCCACTCCAGTGTTCTTGCCTGGAGAATCCCAGGGACGGGGGAGCCTGGTGGGCTGCCGTCTATGGGGTCACACAGAGTCGGACACGACTGAAGTGACTTAGCATAGCATAGCATAGCATACTTAAGGAAGAATCCCATGAACAGAGTAGCCTGGCAGGCTACAGCCTGTGGGGTTGTAAAGAGTCAGACATGACTGAGCGACCTAACACGTATTTAAGGGAACAGGTTTCAGGAGTTGAGATCTTGGGTAAAGTAACATATCTGGGGAGAAGCAGAACCCAAGCTTGCAGTGCAATGTGCTATATCCTTCGCCATGGTTATTCCAGTTCACTTTCCCTCATGAGGACAGAGTTTTAATAGTTTTACATCAGTGGTCATTAAAATTTTTTTGAGAAAAAATGAGTCCCAAGTTGCTTTTTCTCTCAAGGGGCTGCACTTGGGATTTGAGGGCAAATAGGCAAATGTTGCTCAAGTCAAGTGAATATTTTCATCACAATGTTAAGAGAAAGTCATCGGAGCAAATCTGAGGTCACACACTCTCCCACCAATGAACTCTAGCGCTGAGCGTTGTTTGAAATAAGAAAATGTTAATGTCCTCCGTGGAGCCTGTATTTGATATAATATTAGGGGAAAGCTTTCAGTTATATTTATTTCTCTTGGTGTAATCCCAAGAAGATGTCAGTTTCCATTATGAAAATTGCAGGTGTAAAAAATATTATCTTCTGTTTGCTACAGCAGAGCCAGTCCAAGAACCCTTTGGAGAAATTCGTGCCCCAAGCCAACTGGAATTTCTGATGCCTAAATTTTTTGTGTGTGACCAGCCTAGGCTGAAGTGGTGTCCAAGAAGGATGCTCCTAGGTTAGTTTTTTTAGCTGCCATTGACATAATCCACTTTGCTACCTCCTGGCTCTGAGAGTTCCTCCAAAACTCAGAATGCAAGGAGCCTTCCCATTCCTCAGCAGATTCCCATTTCTTAATGCTTTTTTCCCACTGTGTCCTCTGCAGCTCAATCTCCTGTTTTCTTAAAGTTTCAAGTTTATCATTGATTTTACTTCAATGAAAGGGAATAATCTGACCTGCACAGTTTTTAATGTTGCTTTTAAATGTCTTTAGCCTTTTACTCATGGTCTTTCACCCTGGGTTAATTCTTTGTGGTTCCTTGGACTTTGAGGAAGACATAGGTACATTCCCCTTGACCATGAGAGCAGTGCCCTTCCTCACAACCACAGAACCTTTCTTGGAGGTTTCTGTAGATTGTACACTAACACCTCACAGGCCTGGGCTCCTTTCTGCCTCAGGGCCTTTGCACATGCTGGTCCCTCTGCCTGCGGCATAGTCTTCTACCTACTACATCTTGGTACCCGGTGGTTGATTTCAGTTCATATCCTCAAGGAAGCCTTCCCCCAAATACACCCGTTCCCCTGCCCATATCAACCATTAGTTTATCTAATAAATCTGTCTCTACCATAAGACTGGACATGGTATTGGGCCAGAGACCACATATTTCAGTCAATAAGTATTTTGTGCAGTAAGTGGACAAACAAGGGCTGTACTTATTCTGGATTTCAAGAGAAGTAGCTCCTCTGCTTTTAAACTTTATTTCTGGACCAATGTTTTTTTCTAAAATGTGCATCTTTCTTCACATCACCCATCTGCCTTTTCACTGTGCTGATCTACTGGCCTTCACACTGGGCCTCTGCAGGGCATCCTGGTTCCCATTCTGGGCCCAGCCAGCCCTCTCAAAAACTGACTTAAATAGATACTTTTATTTTCTGTTGTTCCTTCTCAGTATCAATAAGGTTGTTTTAGATATGGTTTATTTGCTTCTGTTTATTTATATTTCAAGCATACAGAAAAGCAGAGAGAGGCTGATGGCAAACGGCCATGTACCCATTGCCCAGAGTTGCAAATGTCAACGTTTGTAGTGTTTGACTCCATTGTTTTTTTAAAGAAACAAAATGTTACAGAGACCATTATAGACCCTATTCCCCACTCTCTCCTCTTTCCTCAGAGGCAACACCATGTACTCAGTTGTCAGTCCAGTCATTTGAAAATCTGAAAGTGAACTCGAATAGACAGCTTGACATTTTGACTAGCCTTATGAATGGTCAATATTATCTTACTCTTGTGTTCATTAATATTTCCCTGATTATGGGTGCGGTTGACCAGTTTCCGGATTTGCCAGCTGCATCTGAGAACAGTTTGTAGGTTCTTCCATGTATCTGTTTGGTTGTTTATCTTTTTCCTGTTGGTTTGTAAGTTTTCCTGTGTAGTTAGATTACTCCTTTGCCAATTATTATATATGTTACACTTACCTTCTTCTAGCCTGTAACTTGTCTTCTATCTGTGTTTACATTATCATGCATTTTATAGAAATTTTAGATTTTAATATGATTCAACTAACATTTCCTGTATGTTTTCTACTTTTTTAAAATTAAGAAGCCATTTTCTACTCTGTGATTGTAAAGGCTTTCTCCTCAAAATGTTTTTAATGCTTTGCTTCTCCAAATGGAACTTTCATTCATCTGGATTTTACTGTTGTTGTAATTAGATAGAAATGTAATTTGTTTTTACCAAGCTTCACATACAGTTGGGTATACTTCTTCTGGGAGGGGAGGAGAAGGAAAGATTTATTACTTGTAGCAAGTAAGGAGAATAATGGGGAATCTTTCCTAAAATAGTGTCCCTTATAATGGCACATTTCTTCCTTTGCCATTTTTATTCTTCTTATTTACTTTTCTTGTCTCATTACACTGCCTAGTACTTCTAGTCCATTATTAAAGGGATGTGTCATTAGCCCTATGCTAAATCTCATTTAATTTGACTACACTAGTAGTCATTAATGTAGGTGTTATCTCATCTGTGTAGATGAAGGAAGGAGTGGACAAGTAACCTTTCCAGAATCACACAGCTAGTAAGTAAATAATAGAGTCAGAGTTGAGACCCAGGTTTCAGCAACTACAAAGTTGAACTACTTATACTACCTTTTGCTCACAAATGACTTAGGAAAAAGATAGTCCCTTTTACCTTCCCTGCTCTTGCCCTGAACCTCTATGTCCAATGAAGAAAGAACATTTTATTGAAGTGATGCCAGAAAAGCACTTCTCGTGTTTCTGAACAAAACCAATAGACTTTGTTTAGTTTAGACCTGCCAAAAGCATATTAAAGAACCATATATGTATGAAACAGTTCTTATTCCAGATGGTATAAACATTCACTCAGGTAATAAAATCACATCTTGGTGGAACTTCAGAAATGAGAAGTAGATCTTCATAGTAAGTTAACATTTTCAGGAATATTGGTGAGTAACTCAAGTTTCCTTCCTCCCTTCCTTTCTCCTTTCCTTCCTCCCTTCCTTCCTTCCCAGCTTCCATCCATGAAAGATCTAAGGCAACTTAGAAAGATCTACCCAAAACAAGGTAAAATTAAAAGATAAGGAAATCAGAGCCAAGACAAAATTGATATAGAAAAATAAAAATGAATTCTAGCCTTAGTGTCATTTGCTGGAGTGTGGCCACAACACAGCCCAAAGCTTCCTAGCAACTGAAATAAAGAAAACCTATCCAGCTACACAATTCACAGGGGGCATGGGATCAAAATAGAATCATTGCTAAAGGGATACACAGTTTTTCCTAATTCGGAGAGAGAGGAGCTTCTGCCATGGCCTTCATATAGGGGCCCTGTGTGGTATTGTGAGCAGTGCTTACCAGCATCTTCTTGGTAATGAGAAAGTGCACCTCACTTGGACCTGGTTCCCATACTTGACCCTGAGCTCCTTGAAAGGGCAGGGACCATATTTATTTTACTCTACATTACATAACAGAGTCCAGACCCCACCTGTTATATAGTAGGTGCTCATAAAATATTTTTTCGGTGAGTGAATATTTGTTCAGTTTAGTTCAATTCAGTCGCTCACTCATGTCCGACTCTTTGTGACCCCATGGACTGCAGCATGCCAGGCCTCCCTGTCTATTGCCAACTCCCGGAGTTTACTCAAACTCATGTCCATTGAGTCAGTAATGCCATCCAACCATCTCATCCTCTGTCATCCCCTTCTCCTCCAGCCTTCAATCTTTCCCAGCATCAGGGTCTTTTCCAATGAGTCAGCTCTTCACATCAGGTGGCCAAAGTATTGGAGTTTCAGCTTCAGCATCAGTCCTTCCAATGAATATTCAGGACTGATTTCCTTTAGGATGGACTGCTTGGATCTCCTTGCAGTCCAAGGGACTCTCAAGAGTCTTCTCCAACACCACAGTTCAAAACATCAATTCTTCAGCACTTAGCCTTCCTTATGGTCCAACTCTAACATTCATACATAACTACTGGAAAAACCATAGCTTTGACTAGACAGACCTTTGTGGGCAAAGTAATGTCTCTGCTTTTTAATATGCTGTCTAGGTTGGTCATAGCTATTCTTCCAAGGAGCAAGCATCTTTTAATTTCATGGCTGCAGTCACCATCTGCAGTGATTTTGGAGCCCAAGAAAATAAACTCTCTCACTGTTTCCATTGTTTCCCCAACTATTTGCCATGAAGTGATGGGACTGGATGCCATGATCTTAGTTTTCTGAATGTTGAGTTTTAAGCCAGCTTTTCATTCTCCTCTTTCACTTTCATCGAGAGGCTCTTTAGTTCTTCTTCACTTTCTGCTATAAGGGTGGTGTCATCTGCATATCTGAGGTTATTGATATTTCTCCAGGTAATCTTGATTCCAGCTTGTGCTTCATCCAGCCCAGCATTTCTCATGATGTACTCTGCATATAAGTTAAATAAGCAGTGTGAAAATATACAGCCTTGACGTACTCCTTTCCCAGTATGGACTAGTCTGTTGTTCCATGTCCACTTCTAACTATTGCTTCTTAACCTGCATACATATTTCTTAGGAGGCAGGTCAGGTGGTCTGGTATTCCCATTGCTTTATGAATTTTCCAGTTTGTTGTGATCCATACAGTCAAAGCCTTTGGCATAGTCAATAAAGCAGAAGTAGATGTTTTTCTGGAACTCTCTTGCTTTTTTGACAGCAGATGCTGGCAATTTGATCTCTGTCTCCTCTGCCTTTTCTAAATCCAGCTTGAACATCTGGAAGTTCATGGTTCACATACTGTTGAAGCCTGGCTTGGAGAATTTTTCAGTATTACTTTGCTAGTGTGTGAGATGAGTGCAATCATGTGGTAGTTTGAGCATTCTTTGGCATTGCCTTCCTTTGGGATTGGAATGAAAACTGGAATATTATTTGTAATATCAATAAAAGCAAATAGCTCAATACAAAAATCAGTTGTATTTCTTTACACTAGCAATGAACAATTCCAAAATGAAGTTAAGAAGAACTTGATATTCTTAAAGAGAAGTTAAGAACAATTCTACTTATAGTATCATCCAAAAGAATAAAATACTTAGGAATAAATTTAACAAAAGAGGTACAAGACTTAGACACTGAAAACTGCAGAAAATCATTGAAAAGCCAAGGGCAAAACGTTGGAGAAAATTTATAAAAAGCAATTTTATGAGAAGTAAAAATATTTATATTTTAGGTATGTGACTTTCTGATGATTTGATTTGATCAAAGACTATAATTTAAAATTTTAAGAGGAATAGGTGAGCTGAGCATACTTTTGGTGATTCTTCATGATTACTTTTTGCATTCAAGCTCCTAGTAGGAAGGAATAGGAAAGAACTAGAGTTTACTTCTTGGTCAAGATCTGAAAGTAAATGTGATATATTGTCAGTAAAAGATGCTGGTAAGAACTTCAATGTCATTTAGTTTCTGAGTCATGTCTGACTCTTTTGTGACCCCATGGACTGTAGCCTACCAGCCTCTGTCCATGGGATTTCCCAGTAAGAATACTGGAGTGTGTTGCCATTCCCTCCTCCAGGGGATCTTCCCAACCCAGGGATTGAACCCACGTCTCCTGAATTGGCAGGCAGATTCTTTACCACCGAGCCATCAGGGAAGCCCACTAAGAACATAGATGAACTCATAATACATATATGGTACCATAATTGTTTTGTAAATTGGAAAAGTTTGTATTAGGTAAAATGAAATCAGGATGTACAAAGTGGGAGACGGCCTCAAATGTTTAGCATCTAATTTATATTGAGGACATTTATATTACTAGTTTCAATTAGTAATCTGTGTGTATATGTGTATATATATATATATGTATACATATATATATGTATGTCTTAAAACACACGTCTGCTGTCATTAGTAATTATTACTGAACCCATAATATATACCTGGCACTTTTGTAAACAACTTTCTTGACATTATCGCATGTAATGCCCATGACTCTGGGAGACTCCACTGTAATGTCTCCTGTTATAGAAGAGGAAACGGAGATCTAGAGAGGTTAGGCCACTTGCCTGGGTCGCACAAAAGCATGTGAGAGTCCCGGTAACCACACCATAACCTGTGCCCCCAGCCACCCTGCCACATTGCCCTACTTATTTCTCGCTCAGTGATAGCAAACACCAATTTCCTGTGATTGGCTAGAAGTGAATGTCTGTTTCAGGTATAGCCTGTGGATGTACCCTGGGGATCTTGTTTTGCTGTTGTCCTCAGGATGCTACAATTAAAGAATTGTCCCGATTTTAAGACTGTCTTTCCGGAGAGTCTCTTGGAATTTTAAGATACCAACTACAGTTTATATGACATTTGCCAAGTTTTGGGCTCAGAAATTTCATTGCACATTGTAAAGTAATTATACTCCAATAAAAAATTAAAAATAAAAGAAAAAAGAAATTCCATTGCTCAAACAGAGGCCTGGACATAAACATGATTGCCAAACTTTGTTCCTGCCTCACAAGGATCCTCGTTCTGTAAAAGTAACAGTTTATAGATAAGACCTTGGGCTCTAGTCAACAGGATCAGTTCATGTTCTGTTTCAACAATAGAACCTTCCACATGGTGTTGCTGAAAGTAAGGCTGTCACTTAGGGCACTTAGCACACCGTGGGGCACTTAGAACGCTTTTAAGAATGGTAGCCGCGAAAACACACAGCCTTTTAAGAGGACTTCGGTGTGAGGAGTGCATCTTAGCAACCGGCAGACCCAGCCTGCAGTTTAGAGCCGAGAACGGCTCTGGACTGCAGACTCCTAAGGCCACCTGGAAACTGGCCAGCCCGGACTTTGAAAATTTAAACATTTTCAAATTTATTTTTAACCAAACTTAAAGAAAAGGGATTCCCACAGTGTGAAGGAGGCTGCTGCAGCTTTGTCATTTCCCACAGGGAAAGGGACCCAGGGAGACTTCTTTTCGTTGGTGGAAGAAATAAAGGGGAGGGCAAGAGTTCGAGGTCAGGAAGAAGCCGTGGACTGGGAGCTTGAATCTGGGTTCTCTGCCAGCTGTCCCTGGAGCTCCCCACTGCTCTTTCTATGATAAAAGCAGGGGGCTGGAGTGCAGGCCCTTCCAGTGTTGACATTCTGTGAAACCATAAACGCCTCTCTGGAACTACAATTTAATGGGAGCCCTCAGCTTTTATGGTGGGGTCCTTGTAAGTTGGGGCCCTTGGAAAGATGTCTCTGTATCGTTCACTCGAGTCCCGGGGAAGGCATTGTCCTTTTGGTTACCCAGTGCCCTACATCCCAGCTTGTAAATTCCTCTGGAAATTTGGAGCCAGTAAAAAGGTTGTCTCTCGGCTTAAACTCTTACATTTTTTTCTGATTGGATGACATCTGTGATACCCCCTCAGTGTGTTTCTCTTATTGTTCGGTTTGCCAAGAAGCTCAGAGCTAAAGGCAGTGGTTAGCAATAGTGGCTTTCCTCAGACAACTCAGGCCTCTGAATCCTTCTTAGAACTGAGTTGTTTAATTTTATTTACTTTAAAAAACACACCAAATCCTTTTGTGGCATCAAACAGGGCATAAACCATCAGTGTAGGGTGACACAGTAAATGCTTTAGAAGTACAGAACGACGTTTCCCCACCTCCAGCTGTGTCCATCAGCTGCTTCCTTCCCCACTCCCAGCAAGTCAGAAACAGACAGCAACTGACATGGAATAGCACCCGCCCGGGGGCCTCGCGTTCTTCTAAGTCCTTTGCGTGTATTTTCTCATTCAACAACCTTGTGTTTGGGGATACGGTTATTTTCTTTATTTAAAGATGAGGGAAGAGAGGGGGTTTCCCTGGCAGTGCAGTGGTTAAGATTCTGTGATGCCAGTGCAGGGGCCATGGGTTCAATCCCCACTTGGAAAACTGAGATACCACAGGCCATGTGGCCTATAAAAATAAATAAATTAAGAAAGAAAGAAAAAAGATGAAAAAAGTGAGCCACTGAAAGATTAAATATCCAGGCGAGGTCTTGCCATCCCTTTCCTTCACTAGTGATGGATAGTCAGGCCAAGGGGTCACATTAGACCCAAAGAATCCCTCTGGCCCTGAGAGTTCCAGGGGCCTAGAGGCCTTGGCTTGCTTATGTGGATAATTAGTAAGCCAATTACAGACAACAGAAAGGGAGAATTGAAGACTGGGGAAACTTCTCTCAATTCCAGCTTCCGTGAGGTCTATTCCAAACTCCAATTGGTCCTGTTTATTTGATGAACTCCATGGAGTCTCAGAGATGTCAACCCACTTTTTGGAGTGTGTATGGAGTTGGGCTGTGGTTGGGGAACGGTTCCTTGGACGTTCCAGTTTCCCCCAGACTTAGATCTGGTAGGAGGCCAGCATGGCTGTTGGGCACAGAGGTTCACTGCCTCCCCTAATGGGGCGGTGGATGCCTTCCCCAGCTTTGCCAGACTTCCAGAGTGGGCACTCAGTCAGGCCATGTGGCCACAGGCCCTGAGCAGGTCCTGCAGGGTGGCTTCTTTAGTACATGCTTCTCACTCTTCTTCACACTGAATGCAGGAAAGGCTATGGGTAGGCACAGGGTGGGAAACTGGGGCTTCCTTGGTGACTCAGTTGGTAAAGAATCTGCCTGCAATGCCGGAGACTGGGGTTTGATCCCTGGGTTGGAAAGATCCCCTGAAGTAGGAAATGGCAACCCCACTCCTGTATTCTTGCCTGGAGAATCCCATGGACAAAGGAGCCTGGCGAAATACAGTCCATGCGGTTGCAAAGGTTGAGTGACTAAACCACCACAGTCAGAGCCAGGCTCACCATCCAGGACCTGGCATGGTAGACAGACTAGGTAAGAACAGTCTTAGTTTGGCCATTGAGCTCAGTTTGGGAATGTGTCCACAGTCAATATGTGGATGTCTAAGTGTGACCAAAAAATAAGACAGTTTTTAGAAGTAAATAATCCAGACTTTGTACATTCAAATGTATCTCTCATTTAGTCAGTCAACAAACATCGGTTGAGCCTCACCCTGTGCCAAGTGCTCTGTCAGATGCTGGGACACTGCACAGGCGAGCTCTTCTGGGCTTCTGGTGGGGATCAAGTGATTCTGCAGGCCCTGCTCTGCTGTGGTCATGTTCCCTGCTCTGGAAGCCTTGTCTTCTGGAACCGCTTTGGGCAGCTCTGCCTTTAATCTGGTATCATTGCTCGAAACATTTTTGGAACTCCCCTTTAACAATTGCCTTCAGAGCTAGTCGGGGCCACACGGGAAAATCCATCTCACTATTTTATAGCCACACCTAGCTTGTGACCAAAAATGGTATTACCCAGCTTGATGACCCACTTACTCCCCAGACTTGGCTCTAATTGACTTGCCTGTGAGCCAAAATTGCATCCACCCTCTAAGGATGGATATTTACCACCACTGAACATATTAGCAGTAATTTGGGTAATTTTGAAATAACATCTCACTTGCCCCAAACTCCCCTGGTCCTGTGCCTCAGTTCTAATACTTAGCCCAGTCACCCTTGTGGTGGAAAAACCTTCTTCTGCCTCTGTTCCCCCTGGGAGCCTTTGGAGGTCAGGACCACATGTCTATAACCTCTGCAGTGTCCAGCATGAGTTTTGATGTTCAGAAATGTTTATTTATTAAAATGCAGCATATGAGTTCTGACGGAAGTTTCCAAAAAAGTGTTCCAGAATTGCTGCAAGTGATAAAGGGTGTTGTTGGATCAAAGGGCAGTGTAGTGTACATGGAATACATAGGCTCTGGAATCTATCAGGCCTGATTCCAATCCCTACTTGTCCCCTTTACCAGCAGTGTGGCTGCTACTGCTAAGTCGCTTTAGTCGTGTCCGACTCTCTGCGACCTCACAGACAGCAGCCCACCAGGCTCCCCTGTCCCTGGGATTCTCCAGGCAAGAACACTGGAGTGGGTTGCCATTTCCTTCTCCAATGCATGAAAGTGAAAAGTGAGAGTGAAGTCGCTCAGTCATGTCCCATGTCTGACTCTTCGTGACCCCGTGGACTGCAGCTTACCAGGCTCCTCTGTCCATGGGAGTTTTCAGGCAAGAGTACTGGAGTGGGGTGCCATTGCCTTCTGGCCCTACACAAATTCATTCCCTCTGAGCCTCTATTTCTGCAGCTGTGGAATGGAGATAATGATACTGCCTTCTAGGGGCTTTTATCAGGACAAGTGAGAATGTTCGTGTAACGCTCTAAGCATAATGCCTCTTGTGTAGTACACTAATTCAATAAATTAGAGTGGTTCTTTTACTATTATTATTGTTGCTGTGTCGTTGTATTGGAGTGAATTCTCATTTGGATGCAGAAATTCTGATTTTTTAAAAAATAACATCTCACTTAGCACTCCCATCCTTTAAAATCATATGTTGTAGAGATTTCATGCTGAAATGTAGTTGCTAGAACCCAACTCAGTCCAAGCTCCTCATTTTTCAGAGCTCAGAAAGGGAAGTGGGTTGACTGAGGTCACGCTGGTTCATGGCAGAACTGGATCAGGCCAGAGATCCTTTTATGTGACATTTGATTCTTGCCCCTACATTTGGAGGTTTTCCACCTTCCTTCCAAGGGTCTGGCAAGCAGGCTAGGAGCTCTGGGGCCTGGCATTCTTGGGCGGCAGCAGCCAAGGATTTGGCTTATGCCTTTGGGGAACTGCAAACACATGCTTCCCATGCTTTTGTGTAGTAACACTTTGTCACTTTGCAGAGCACAGAGCATGCTTGTGATGGTGTGGTTGTGTAGCTGGTGAAGCCGGCAGGAGCAGCGGGCTGGTGGTCAAGGAGCACACCAGACAGACCTGGTACCATCACTTAGGTAACAGGTTTGAGCTTCAGCTTCTTCATCTCCAGAACAGGAATGGTAATAGTATCTGCCGCATAGTGTTATTGTGAGGGTTCAAGCATGTTTGCATGTAATGTGCTTAGCACAGTGTGTGGCACATGATAATTACTTTTAAAATTTCACATTATGATCGGTTAAACACATCCAAAATGAAACAGTCTACCTCTGGCATCCCCACCAGTCACAAGCCAATCTCTGATCGGTCTTGAAACCTTACCTGGGGTCTCTCACAAGTGGGCTCTATTGACAAACTACTTCCCCTCCCCTTTCCCCTTTTCATCCAGCATTGTGCCTCTCAAACCTTCCCATCCCAGCCTGATCAGGGAAGACCATCAGATGCTGAAGTAACCAATAGCAGTTGTCTATCAGGAATAGTGTTGGAAACCCCTGGGCTTTCTTATTCATCAAAAGTCCTGAGACTTCCCTAGAGGTCCAGTGGTTAGCTTCCAACGCAAGAGGCTCAGGTTTGATCCCTGGCTGAGGAACTAAGAGCCCACGTGCTGCACATTGTGGCCAAAAAACTAATTTTTAAAAAATTATGGAAAAACAATGGACTTCTGGCTTAAATAAACAGTATTTTTCTTGGAAGATGCCTTTCCTTTGAAGGCATTTGCACCTGTGAGAGGCTCTGGTCTCCTGCAGCATGGCAGGCTTCCACATCCCTGGATTGACACCTTCCACCGTTGCCACCTTGATACCAGGTTCTTTGCACACGAATGCACTGGATTCTGTCTGCTCCTTTTTTTTTTCTCTCCAGCTAAAGCTTTAAGTAATTGAAAAGTTCTGAATTTCTGTTTGGAAAGCATGATGATACTCAGTAAGACCAGAACAATCCAAATAATCCTAAACGTACAGAGACTAGATTCATAAAACCCCAGAGTAATTTTTTTTATCCCCATCTAGAAAAATCGTATTTCATAGCAGTTCTTACAATGCCCTGACTCTGGATGGAGGCCCTCCCTTGATTCTAGATATTACATCATTTCATTTCTGCTAATGTAAACATTCATCACCCCGCAAGTAACAGGATTTTTAGTACAGTTTGAGATTGGGCTTCACTCGGTGGATCGTTGCAATGATTAATGGTTTCAGAAGGAAGTGCAGCAGGAAGAAGCTTTGCGGGAATGGAAGAGGTGAGGCAGCTCCATGTGAGATTCTGCAAAAGGATTAAGATTTGGCACCGGGCTTGGTTTCTGTGCAGCCTCTTAGGCAGAGAGCCTCAGGAGAGGGAAGCAGGCTGTCAGCTGGGGCTTTGCACACTCTCAGTCTGCCTTGAGGGTTGCTTGGTTCTTCCCTCTCTCTGCAGTACCCAATTTTACCTTATTAAAGGATGGATGTGGATGCTGAAGCCTTAAAGAAGACCAGGTAAGGGTTCCTGTTGTACAGGAAGTCCCCTGACGTTCTTAATGCAGGAAATCTGGGGACTGTTCCTTTTCTCACACCGCTGTGCAGTGTTAGCCAAAACACAATTCCTCTGAGACATTTCACAGAGAGGATCAGGGAAGTTTCTTCCCCAGTTAAAGACGTTTCTAAAATGTTTTAACCCAGAATACTGAACAGTTAGAGATGCAAATTTCTCTTCTTTTGAAGACATGGTTTTAAGATTATCGCTGTGCATTTTAATCTACAAGATTTAGAAAGGAATCCTGAGGGTGTATTAGAGATTTGTTTTCCTTCCTTTTATAATGGCCTGTGGTGTGTTATATCTGTATCAACATCTAGTTTAATGAAAACTTCTGATTCATGATATTCTTCAGAATGCTAGCTTTTGAATAAGTTGATTTTCCTTTTGCAGATTTGATTTTCTTTTTAATCTTTTGGCTTTTGTGAATACGATTGTGGTAAGGAATAGGCTTAGTATAACTAATTTTAAAGTATTCTTAAGAGTTCAGTGCAGTTATGTTTGATAGCATCCCTGGCTGAAATGAGCTACATGTTTTTTAATGCTTTAAATATACCTTATTGAAAATGTTTTTCCGTGTTAGTGTCCGTAGTTTATCTGTGTGGTTAAGCTATTTATTCACCAACATTGAGAACATGTTGGACCTTTGATAAGATTAGTTCAAGAAATAACCGAAAGAGTAGTTTCCTGCTCACCACCAATTCAATTCCAAGTCCTGTTCCTTTTCTTTAAAAAAAAAAAAAAAAATTCTGGGGTTAAAAATAACCCAGAATAAAACTTGAAAACTGTTTTGTTTCTCTGTATTTGGCTAACTTCATTGCAAAGCACTGTGTTTAAGGAATTCAAGCTATGAAGACTACTCTTGAAATGGCTCACATAACTCTATCTCTGAATTTCTACAACCCCTTTCAAGAGCATATGATGTTTTATGAGTATTATTGGGATTCAAGTTTTCAATTAAGTTTTTACGCTTTCTACACCCCTTGTGGATGGATGAAAATAACATGAGAAATCATGTCAATTTCCTGACACAAGCTCATTTTTCTCGCGTCCAAAGTAGTGTAGAGTTGTCAAAGTGAGAACAGGGGGCATCTGACACTCCTCTTTACCATGAGAGTGTGGGCGTCTTCGTAGGCGTGAACGCCTGGTGCTTGTTGTAGCAGAAAGATAGACACAGGAATTGTTTTTTTTTTAATTATTTATTTATTTTTTATTGAGGTATAGTTGATTTATGATGTTGTGTTAGTTTCAGGTGTACAGTAAAGTGATTCACTTATATATACTCTTTTTCAAATTATTTTTCCACGTGTGTTGTTACAAAATACGGACTATAGGAACTCTTGGTCTCTATGATTTATTGAAAATCAAATGTTTTTATTCAAAGTAGAGGACTCTGACTCTGTAGCAAGGAGGTCTCTATACACAATTGTTCCTGCCATTTTTGCTTGATGAGCCCTTTTAGTTCATGTAGTCTCTGTTTCTTCCTTTGGGAGACACACTGGCAAGAGAATCTCTAGCATTTTGTATTGCTTTAACCGAGCATTGCATCCACTGTGTTTTTCTCTTAGTGGGATGGCTAATAATAAAGCAGGTTTATGGCTCAATTTGAGGTGTGAGAGCAGCTGTAATCTTTAGGAAAAAAAGAATCATGCCAAGGATTAAACATGCAAACTCTTTAATTGTATTGTGTTCAATCTCTTCTGGTTATTAGAGAATCTAGACATGCTATTGTTACAAATACTTTTCATAATTGAGTTTAAAAAAAATCATGCTATATAGTTGGAAATGGTTAACCCTGATGTTGTCCTGACTTGACTTATGGTCATATCTGCTGAAGGGATAACTTTAGTCCTCTAATATTTTTAGAAATATTAAACAAAATATATTTTGTTATATTTTTGTCAAGAAACAAAATATAATTTTGTCAATGTATTACTTTATCATCATTCTACCTTCTTCCTTCTTATCTGTCATGTAGGATAGAGGGGAAATTGTCCAGGTAAACAGTTGGGGAATAATTACTAGGAACCTCCTAGGAGGTTGCCATGAATTGTCCTTTCCATCCTGGTGTGCTGTTGATAAAGGTTCCATTTATTTGTGTGTTTTTTTTTTTTAATTTTTATTGAAGTAGAAAGACATTCTCATGAAAAAATGTAAGCAATACCAAAAAAATAACAAAAAGTCTCCTCTGTGGACCCCAGACTCCCATGCCTCCTCTAGGCAATGTCGAGAATTCTTTAAAGCAGCCAACAGTGCTTTCAAGCCTTGCTTCTCAAAACACCTGCAGTGTTGCTGCTGGATAAAACACAGCTTCCTGGGCTCCACCCCAGAGATGCTGGATCTAGGAGACTAGAGTTGGGCCCCCAAATGTGCATTTCTAGCAGTTTGCCAGGGGATGTTGCCACCTGGCAAGACAACACTTTGATGTGTGCTGGCTTCAAGTGAAGGTCTCCTTCTTCCGTGTCCATTTTTCACTTTCTCTTTTCTAGTTTTCAGAATGGTTGCAGTTGCAATGAATAGCCACACTATCCCTTTGGGAGAGAACCATGGTGGCAGATAAAATCACATACCTGTAATCAGCATTGGGGTAGGGGGAAGGGTAGTGATAGCGGCAGATATTCTGTGTGAATGGCTGCAGTGTGTGAAGGGCATTGCTTTGTGGGTGGGCCACTGTGAGTTCCAGGCTCGATTACAATCTGAAACAATCATCAGTTAAAGTGAGCACAGCAGCCTCCACCAAAAATCTCTTTTTATTGGTTGTGATTTTGAAAACATTTACTGTAATTATACACATACACACACACACACACATATCCTTGAAAAATGACCCATCTCTGCCCCCGCTTATCTCTGCTTCCCTATGAGTATTGCCACATCTGCCTGTCCTCTGGCATGTGCTGCAGGTGGCCCTGCTTGACATAAAAGAATCCAGGTCACACTTTGGTGTTGGGCAGAGTGTTCCCCATGACACCAGCCGGGGTTATAAACAGGTTTGTTCTCATTGATGTATTGGCTCAAGCCATTTTACTGGGGACCTTTTGTGCCACACACTTCTGGGCTCTGAGATACAACAGTGGGCTGGACAGACAGTCCCTGCCTTTTTGAGGCTTTAGATAATGTAGAGATTCTTGGGGAAGGAGGTGAGTAATCCAGGATGGGGATGGAGAAGGGGAGAAAGGGAAGACTATGACATGTAGGTGCTTAGTGATAACTGGGTGTATGAAGGGAGCCCTTCCAGTTCATGTTCAGTTGGCTTAGATGGTTTCTTGGTGCAGGTCATAGTATTAGGAAGACCAGGAGATACCCTGGGGGAAATATAGTTCTTGCCCTCAAGGAGTTTGCTGTTTAAGGTGATACAACTCTAACAGTCCAGCATGGTACATTGATAAAGAGCTTTCCCATACGGGACCCACCCGCCATAGACATTGTTATGTGGTTAGATAATGAAATATAAGCAGTTGTCTCTGGCGCCCACTTCTGCCATTTCTCAAAGGAGCTATTGCTACAAGAAGAATAAAAAGATAGAACACCTACTGTGTTTTATTTCATGTTCATTTCACACCCTGACTTGCTTGGCCACTGGGTGCTAATTGAATTCAAAGTTCTGAGACATCGAATACTAATAACTTCCATATGCTCACCTGCAACATGAAGACGTACAGAGAAGCGTCAGGTGTGTGTGTGTGTGTGCTGGAGAGGGTAGGGGTTTTACCAGAGACTATGTCTGTTCCATGATTTCTCCACTGGGGTCAGTCTAGCTTAGGAATCCAGTGGGGTCTGCAGATCACACCCATGAAGAAAGAACTGTGGCAACCACTGCAGGCTTAGGCAGGTGCAGGACACAGGGAAGCCTTGGGGCGTTCCAGAGCTATTTAGCAACAGTTGGCAAATGGAGTCATGGTCCCCTAGCAAAAATCGAGTGAAGACCATCTGGTGAAAATGATGAAACAGAGATAGGAAATCAGTTGGCTGGAAGCTGTCCCGTGCATGCCCTGTGATTTCCATGCCAAACTCTCCTTTTTGGTGCCAGCACCATAACTTGAAAGCATACAACAGCGAGGTTCTAAAGTCTAATTTGGGAAGCTGAGAAGGAAGCTGAAGATCAGAAACTTTTGTGATCATTGCTGAACCATAATCATAGATAGATAGATAAATAGATAGACAGATAGCTGAGTACAGACCATCCATGAAACAGGTGATTTTGAGGGTCCTAGTAAGAGCAGAATGCAGGCTGTTGAATTTCTTAGAAACCAAAGGCTCTCATGAGACATCTGGCAAAGAAGGGTAGGAAACTAGGGTCATGAAACAGATTTTCAGAGCAGTGGATAAATCCAAGGAGCCTTAGCATAAAAATGCCATCAGGAAATGCCTAGTGGGTAGAAATAGCCAACAGTTAATGAAAATATGGCAGTAGAAAGGAGTTATGGGCCACCTGACAAGGATAATGAGGTTGAGCTGGAGGCTGGAGTAGGACTGGCCGAGCTAAAAAAATTGGGCCAATTAGTAATAATGAGGGTGTTTACTTGCTTGTAGATTGGCAAAATACTTCCCTGGGATGAATTAGGACAAATGATCATTTCCTGTACTAATGATTTTACAGAAGAAAAGGAAGACAAGCACCGTAGAAGGTGCAGGAAGCATCTGTGTGTGAACACTGTGATTCAATGATCCTAATAAGTTTAAGGGTCTGGTGCAAGGATGGAAAACCAAGATAATGTATACGTAAAAAGGAGAAATGAGAAAAATGTGAATAGTGACTATGAAAAAATATCATAAACCTCAAGAGTCTTGCCAACTAATTTTTTAAAAACATTTCCAACACCTATGGGGAAGCATAAAGTATGACAAGATTCATAAAACCATTTAGTAGGTTGGGTTGAGAAGAACTAGCTTCCTTTTCTTACCTCACCTTCTTTGACTAAGACAATAAGAATAAACATTTGCTAAACACTTATTGTGTGCCAGGCATCGGGCAAAACTCTCCGCGTACCTTCCTGCATTTGTCTCATAGCCCTCCTTGTGTATGCTAGGTCGCTTCAATTGTGTCTCTCTGTGACTCTATGGACTGCAGCCTGCCAGGCTCCTCTATCTATGTGTGGGATTCTCTAGGCAAGAATTCTGGAGTAGGTTGCCACTTCCTTCTCCAGGGGATCTTTCTGACCCAGGGATCAAACCTGTGTTTCTTATGTCTCCTGCATCGGCAGATGAGTTCTTTACCACCAGCACCATCTGGGAAACTGGCCCCTGCTAATAGGCCTAGTGTTAGTTGCTCAGTCATGTCCAACTTTTTGCAATCCCATATAATCTCTATTTACATATGCAGCTCAAAGAGGATTGCTCAAGGCAAGACATATTCCTAAGAAATAGATATCTTCAGGAAAAATAGGAAGTTAATTGAAAGAACAGAGAAATCTACCTGGGAAGCCCATGAAAAAGATCCATGTATAATTTAAGGGGCATCTGTAAGAAACAGACATTAAAGCAAAAATAAGAAGGCCTTTTAAAGTAACTGGAGTGAAGGAGCCAGCCAGAGAACCGGTAGAAGCTTTGTAGATTACCGGAAAACTCCTTCGGATGTATGAAAGGGAGCCAGCAGGCATAATAAATTATTTGCCTTGATCTTTTCAGAAAAAAATATATCAAACTGAATAACACTCTTAAATCATCTTTAGAAGCAGAGGTACTAGATCAAGTAGTGGTGGATGCACAGAATGTTCTAGACCAGTTGACAAACTGGATGTGGATAAATAACCGAGACAACTCGGCATTCATCCAAGAGTTCTAAAGAATTCAAAGGTGAAATTATGGGGCTGATGGTTAAAGCAACTAATCTTTAGCTTCAAAAACCCAGCAATCCCCTAAGCCTTTGTTGTCTGGAAAAGATGCCTGGCTTTACTACTTCATTTGAAAATAAACTATCATAGATATATGTAAAATATGAAATATGATAAATCAAATAAGAAAATAAAGACAGCAGTGATTTTTGAATTCCCAAACCCTGATGTCACAGTCCTGAAAGCTTTGTGAATGTTTCATTCTTGAAATTGCCAGAATTACCCAGCCCCTTACAATCATGTAAAATAAGCTTATAATTATTCATGTGAACTCAGTAGCTAAAGCAGAAAGAAACAAATGGGCAGTGACTCAGGGTTTCGAGAAAGTATTCATCATACAGTTCTGCTTCATTTAGGGGGGAGAAGATTCCTGCAGCCTCGGAAACGGACGCTCACTGTCCATTAATTAAATAGAAGGCATTCGCAGGATTTGGAAACTAATCAGCTTTTGAGCCCCTAACTGCACAGTCCAACTGCCCGATTTGCCTGGTGGTCCGGCCTTGCTCCCAGCTAGCTCAGGCCTTCTCCCCTTTTTCGTGGTCTTGACTTTGGCTAGCCTTGCTTGCTGAGAAGTCCAGATGCCCTGTTCTTTGCTGTGCTTCAGGTATTATAGCTCGAGTTTTCTAGTGTATGTGCTAAGTTGCTTCTGTTGTGTCCAACTCTGCAACCCTGTGGACTGTAGCCTGCCAGGCTTCTCTGTCCATGGGATTCTCCAGGCAAGAATACTGAAATGGGTTGCCATTTCCTACTCCAGGGGATTTTCCTGACCCAGGGATCAAACCCAAGTCTCTTGCATCTCCTGCATTGGCAGGCAAGTTCTTTACCACTAGTGCCACCTGGGAACCCTCTCTAGTGTATAGAGCAGGAGTAAAATGGGCCTGGTGCGGGGAGGGGCCTGGCCAGAGTCAAAACATAGTCAGAAGTTGTGCTAGGTTAGAAGTTGTACTAGGTGAGGCCCATATAGGGAGTTGATCAGGGTCCAAGCAAGCGGCAGTAAACAAGAGATGGAAGCTGAGGTGAAAGTCATTCAGTCATTTAACAGGTCTTTTTTGAGTACGATGTGCCAGGCATTGTACTGAGGATTTGAATGAGACAACCACTGTGAGAAAGATAATCAAGTAAGCAGTCACACTAAAGCAGGACAGGGTCTCTCAACCTTGGCACGGGTGACATTTGGGGCTGGACAGTTCTTTGTTGGGAGGACGGTCCTGTGCATTGCAGGATGCTTAGCAGCATTAGATGGCAGAAGCATCCAGTCACATGCACAGTCTTAACCAGAATGGTTTGCAGATATTGCCACATGTCCTCTGGGAGGTGGAACCATCCCTGCTGAGGATCTCTGCAGTAATGTAGGATAAGGAAGAACAGTGATCTCAGGAACTCCTGCTCAATCCCCTTAGCCCAGACCTGGCAGGGAGGGAGGTTTCCTGGAGGAAGTCATATCAGGAGGAGACTTAGCAGGGTAAGTAGCCCTCAGGTGAAGGTTTGGAGAAGTAGGGTCAGGAAGGGAAGAGCTGCAGGCTGAGGGAAAAGCCAGGTCTGGAGTCTAGAGGGAAGAAGTCCTAAGCCAGCTGAGTACTCATGGGTGGCAGTGGCTGTTGTTTGGTCGTAAGTCATGTCCAACTCTTCGCAGCTGACTCTTTGTGACCCCATAGACTGCAGCACACTAGGCTTCCCTGTCCTTCACCATCTCCCGGGGCTTGCTCAATCTCGTGTCCATTGAGTCAGTGATGCCATCCAACCATTTCATCCTCTGTCATCCCCTTCTCCTCCTACCCTCAGTCTTTCCCAGCATCAGGGTCTTTTCCAGTCAGTTGGCTCTTCACATCAGGGGGCCAAAGCATTGGAGCTTCAGCCTCAGCATCAGTCCTTCCAGTGAATACCAGAGGGAGGAAGTCCTAGGCCAGTTAGGTGGTTACTCATGGGTGGTGGACACTCCTTTTAGTGCAGTTATCATTGCCCAAGAGGTAGTGTTTCACACACCGGGTTCATCATCAGGTTAATGCCTTTTGGATGCTGTGCTTACATGCATGCAGCCACACCCAGGAAAGGAGTGATGTTGGTTTAAAGATGCTTAGCCTAATGGTCACAAGTGCAAGGGAAGAAGCGGGTATCCAGTCCCCTTCCTGCTGAATTGTCGGTAGAATTCTAATTTCAGCTCTAATGTGTTTTTTAAAAATTTATTTGGCTGTGCCAGGTTATATTTGCGGCATGTGGGATCTCTGACCAGGGGTGGAACCCAGGCCCCCTACATTGGGAGCCCCCAGTCTTAGCCCCTGGACCACCAGGGAAGTCCTTCTAATGTCTGTTTTTGATTAGCTAAATCGAATCCAATTAGAGAAAGATTCAAAATTGTTAGCTGAAAACTTTTATCCAATGGCTAACTTAGAAATTGTTTCCAGTTGTTAATAACTAAAGATTGTTTCATCAGTTATTTTAACAAATAATATGTTTAAACCTTTTAAATGCCCCCGTCTTCCTTCTACCCTATCTGTAACTGATTCTTTTCTAGAGAGATTGGTTTTGATTTCACAGGAAAGGGCTGTGAGTCACCTGCTGGGTCTCCCCAGGGGTTCACGCGTCTTCGAGGAAGATGTACTCTTGTGTCTCTCCTTGGGCTTCATTCGCTCTACGGCCTGCGTCTCCCGTGGGCTCCTTAATTGTCTTATACCTTGTGGGCCCTTCCATTCCTCAATAACAGTAATTAACGTTGAGCACTCCTTGTGTGCCACAGCCTCAGGCTGCCTCTGAGAGGAGCAACAGGCACTCGAAGT
Organism: Bos grunniens; assembly: GCF_055505025.1. NCBI lineage: Eukaryota > Metazoa > Chordata > Mammalia > Artiodactyla > Bovidae > Bos > Bos grunniens. The sequence goes on from NC_141190.1 coordinate 15,768,352, forward strand.
GGGGGAGAGGGAAGCAATCAGGTATGGCACCATACTAACTGCTTTCATGTAGGATATTCCTTCTGATCCTCTCAGAGAACCCTACGTAGTGGGTGATGTCATCTACGTTTTGCGGATGAGTCACAGGCCTGATTTCACACAGTTACTACGAGGAACAGGTAGGATTTCAGCCCACCTGTTAGATTCTAAGCCTGCGTTCCTTCTATTTCCATATCTTGGGGAAACCACCCAGGCCGTGGGCTGTGCTGTGGCCCAGCTTGCATGCCATTAAGACAGGCTGATCAGGGTCTTCTTGGGCTGCAAGGCAGATCTGGAACTTGAGGGGTCTCCAGGTCTAAGAGTAAGGCTGGCATCTTGAACTGTTCTCAGGGGCTTCCTGGGATTCCGATTCATCCTTATTCAGACCATCACTTCATTGCTTCCGTCAGAGATTGCTAGCTTTCCTCACTCTCCCAGGTGTCTTGGCTGTTGCTCCTATGGGCAGCATGGAATGATGCTAAGAGGCCATTCTAAGTACCTCTGTCTTTCACTTGCTGTCTGGCCTTCATTGTACTGCTTATGCAGCTGACTCATTTGCAAAATGATGGCCCAGTCATAAACCCTAGCTGGTTGTTTCTACTGGTTGCCCTGGGTGTGGAATAACATAATGTCTGTAAAGGCAGACTGAAAAGTTGCCTAATCTGCTACTGTCAAAAGGTACTGTGTCGGCACCAGGAGGGACAAATTACCATTGAGTCGACTCATATTAATAATAGGAACTTAATGTGTGAGTATTGGACAAGGGAATGAAAAAAACTCCCATCAGGAGGTGAGTTCGGAGAAGAACTTCCTATCAGCAAGTCTGGTTTCCCTGTCAGGCAAACAGCTGCAACATATAATAAAGAGGACTCTCTCTGAACACTCAGCTAACACAGCGTGTCAGGCACAACACATTATGACTTCTATATAAGAAAGTACTGAGAAGGTTACACCTAAGAGGATCCCTCTGATGACCCAGCTACCTCCCCACTGGAGAGGTGATGAAGATCAGAAGCATTGGTGACCAGATGAAACTTACATGTAGGCAGAGGTGAAGCTCAGACTATTCGACTTCTCAAAGTCTGTTTGCACTGTGTATGTGGGAAAAGGGAAACCCTAGAATACTTTTTATTTGGATATGCAAATAAAGTCTCCCAACAAAGATTCTTGAAGGGTTAGTTATTATGGACTTGGGGAATACTATATATATATATTTAAACACATATAAATAAATTTATGCCATTAAAAAAATTTTTTTTGTCATGCCATGTGGCATGTGGGATCTTAGTACCTAGACCAGGGATCAAACCCATGCCCCCTGTGTGAAAGCGTAAGGCCCTAACCATTGGACCACCAGGGAAATCCTGGAGGATACGGTACTGACAAGATGAGGACCTCTGCTGAGGAGAGTACTTCATATATGGAGGGAAAAGTGACATCAATGATGTTTTTCACTGTATTTGTTCATTAATGAGTCCATTCATTCAATCAGTATTTACTGAGCACTTACAGCTGTGTGCCAAGCACTGGGCTAAGTGGTAGACCAGCAAGCCCCTGCCTGATGGCGCTTCCAGGCTCCCTATAACCAGGCTTATTCTGAAACAGCTGGAGAAGGCATACAGGGAGCTGTTTGAGGCAATAAGATGGAGCTCAGCCATAAGAACTCCTGAGAGGGCTATGTCCACTAACATAGTAGACAAGGGTGTAACAGACGAGTTTCAAAATGCCGTTTCTGAGAGCATCAAGCTTGGCAGCCTAGAATTTTAGAAAATTCAACTGTTTGCACAGAAGGGTCAGAGAAAGGAGGCCTGCCAGGAGGTTGCTGCAACAATCCAAGTGTGAGGTGTCTAAAGCCAGGGCTAAAGCAGTCAGAGTGGAGAAGAAGGGTGTCTGTCTGAGTCATGTTCCAAAGTATCACTGGCTGCCTGGTTTAGGGAGGAACAGAGGGAAAGAGGTAAAGGTGATGCTGAGGTTTCTAGCCAGAACAGTGACATATCTCTTGTGTGACCGTGAACAAGTCAGTTCACCTTTCTGAACCAAATTCATTTGGGCCTGGTTACTTTGCTCTCCTTACTTGCTTAAGTAAGAAGTTTATTCTCAGTATCTGGAAGAATTGAGAGTAGGGCCATTTGGTCTAAAATTGTCAAGTCACTTTTCCTTGGGCTTTAGACTGCCCTGGGGACTCTTTCCCATTTCCACTGCTCAGCGCCTTGGTTGTAAAGGTCACTAACATGTTGGTGTGAGTTAATCACGTCTGGTCTGCCCTCATGCTGCGTGCATACCTCCAGGCAAGACAATGATCGGTTTCAAGACTGGTGCACAACAGTTAGCTTAGAGGGAGGGTGTCCAGGGCACTGGTGGGGGCACTGCATGTGGGAGGGTTCCTTATCTGGAGGTTCAGGTGGGCTTGCTGGAGGAAGCACTTAGAGAATGAACGTGACTTGGCCAGAGTTACCAGGAAGAGGAAATAGCATTTACAAAAACCTGGAAGTAAGAGAGAGGAATGAGTGGGTGATAGACTTGGGACTCCTGGAAGGAGCTGTTTGCGCTGAGTGGCCAGGCTCCTCCTGTCTTTCCAGAGAGAAATGCAGGCCCAGGCCTCGTTTACCAAGGAGAGGTGGCCTGTGACAGGCTGGGAGGTAGAAGGAGCTCTTCTTTGGAGGCTGTGGTCTGCTTCCTCTCTCCTGAGTGACTGTGTGATCCCCACAGAGGGGGATCTCGGGGCCCTCAGTGCTTTCATGAATGAAGTGAGGACTCCTGAGTTCCTGTCAGTGCCTCATTCTGAGGCTCTCTGAAATTATTTTTAAAGCTGAGAAAAAAAAAAAAAATCAAGCGACTACTGAAAACAGATTTCAGTCCTTATTAGGTTGCAAAATGGGAACAGAAACATAACCTGCTATTGAGAAAGAATTCAAAGAACCATTTGAGAAGAAGCATCTTTGATATTGAGTAGATAAAGGTTCTGTGGCAATTCAAGTCGATCCTGAAGTTGAATTACCAAAAAGCAAGAGATGAATCACAGGAGAAATCTGAGGAAGGAGAGAAAAATGCTCCTCAGAAACAAGTGGGCATTTGATAAAAGGGACTGAGCCCCTCCTCCCCGCCGCCACCAGGTGGGGTGAGTTTCTTGGTAAATACGGTGGCCACGGGCTGGCACAGAAGATGTGCAGGGTGACGGGGGCCACAGACCTGCATCAGAGAGCTTGAGCTCCCAGGAGGGGCCTCCCATGTCTGCCTGGAAGTTGTGGGGCGCAGAGCGGGCATTAGATGCTAGACGGGTAGGGCCTTCGAGACCAGAGGCTTTGTGGAACTGAATGCCAGCTGAGCCGGGCAGGACCAGCATCTGACGTGTAGTGATGTGTATGTGTGGTAGGATGTGTTTGTGGGGGTGTGTACTTGGAGTTGCCAGGGGACCTCTGAGGCCATGGGTCAGAATCCCTGAGGAAACTGGACAAGTGGGCCGGGCAGCTGAGCATTTATCTGCCCTGCCTGCTGAGAGGTCACATTCTGACAAGGAGTCCAGGGAAGAAGAGGAGAATAGGTTTCTTCTACAACAGCGTCACAATATGAGCCAGGTGGAGTCAGGCGTCCTCATCATCATTTCTTCAACTTCATCTTCAGAACAACAGCAGCAGCTGTAATGTGCCAAACACTAAGCTAAGTTCATTATCGATGTTAGTTTCAAGCCTCACAACAACCCAGCAAATAGGCATTATCTTTATCATCCCCATTTTATCCATTTTTCCTCCAGTGAGGCAATGGAACCTCAAGGAAGTTGAACCTCAAAACTAGTGATTTGCAGACATGAGGATTCACGTACATTTTCCTCTTTCTCTTCTGTGAGACACAATATGAATTTTTTCCAGTCCCAATCAGTTGTACCAATGTGCCATGTTCCCAGGAAAGAAATAATAATAAGCAAAGTTGTTTTTAGATTGTTTTAATAATTTTAAAAAATGACGTCTTTGCATTCCTATAATTTGCATTTCTTTAATAAGCAGTGAAGAGTACAATGTTTATACTATTTATCCTCCTGGGAGAATTGTCTTCCTTTTTTTTTTTTTTTTTTGTCCATTACTAGCTCTCTCATATCACAGATGAAGACAATATAACCTGGAGAGTTTAAGTGACCTGTCCAAGGTCACACAGCTAGTTATTGGAAGGACCAAGGCCAGAACTTACCCATGGGGTCTCTTGACTGCTCTCTACCCCATTGCCCTGGGCTGAGCCCCCAGGGCCCCCATCCTGCCACCTCAGTGGGGGAGGATACTTGAAACCTCACTCTTTGCAGGGGCTGTCCCAGGGGGAGAGAGAACAGGAAGGCAGCTCCTTGAAAAAAGCATCCTGACATGAAGTCCTTTCTACAAAAAGCCCTGGAATCTCTTCTGATGAGCAATAGGCCACTTCTCAGACGTTAAAATAGCTAGTTTGTTTTTAAAAAAAAAGGTACAAAAAAGAAAAAAAAAGGTACAAAGAAGAAAAACAGTGGAGGAGGTAGATAGCACGTATGTAAAGAATTCTCACTGGAAATTTTAAAACCAAATATAAAAACCAGCTAATAAACTGCCCATCGCAACCCAAAGATGAACCCACCGGAGATCTCCCTGGGGCATCTGGGACAAGAACAGCTATTCTGTGAAATCTGCTGTTTAAAGAGCACTGGCTGCCAGGCACCATGCTGAGTGCTTCCCGAGGATTCTCACTTATGCCTCATGAGCACGTGATATGATAGATACTGGTGTTATTATTATCGCCATTTTATAGATAGGCAAACAGGCTTTGAGAGGTTCAGATCTTTTTTTTTCAAGGTCACAAGATAAGAAGTGGCAAAGTTGGGGCTTGTACTGGGGCCTGAATCCAAGGTTTGCTCTTAATTACTTATGCTACCAGATACCCTGAGGTCGTGTCTTAGCCAGCGAGTGGCAGCAGTCCTCCGGCTGGCATGCATGGGGACAGTCCTTATGAAGACAAATTATCCCAACCACTTTGAATAATGGTCTAGAAAACAGCATCCCAAAGACCAGGTTTTCAAGACCATTATTCAGTTTCAGTAATGGAGGCTCAAGACATTTCATTGTAGGTAAGAGCTCGAAGTGTTGGAGCTGAAGTGACCCAGACTTAAGCATTGAAGCATCTTGTCTCACCTGAGCTCTTACCCTTCCCCCCATCATGTGTGTGTGTATGTGTGTACACACACGTACACATGCACTCACACAGTCACTTACACACCAGAACAGCTAAGAATAAATAGGTTCAAATAGCTCAAGCAAACATTTGGCTGAAATGACAGACTCTGAAGCTGACGGGCACTATGCCAAGGCATTCTAATTTCATCTCTACAACAAACTCATATCTCTTTTTTAAAGAGATGTGTCATTTTGATTTCAGCAGTCTAGGCAGGAGGTTTTTCAATGTGAATTCCTCTCAGCCCTTCCTAAATAAAATGAACAGCTGAGCCTTGTCTTGTCTAATGTATGGCTTTCCGTGGTACTTTTATGAGTGAGTAGTGTAAGCAGAGAGGAAGTAGCCTTTAAGAGAATCAGTGTGCGGCTGCTCTCAGCTGCCTAGTGTTGTCTCCTGCAATGAGGATTTATTTTATAAACACATACATCGTGCTTACTCTACAACAGGTGCTGATCCAAACAATGTAGCGACAGTAACATCCTCGTCACAACCCTGTGAGGGGGATACTGAGGCAGGACGGAACCTGGTAGTGGTTCAGCTGTTCCCCGCCAGGGACCAGTTTCATGGAAGACAATTTTTCAATGGACTGGGGAGGGGAGGGTGGTTTGGGGATGATTCAAACGCATTACATTCATTGTGCTCTTTATTGCTATCATTATTATATCAGCTCCACCTCAATCATCAGACATTAGATCCCGGAGGTTGGGGACCCCTGGTTTACCTGAAATCACTTAGATGGGGAATTGGTGGAGCTGGGCTCAAAGCTCAGGCTGCCTGGCTTCAGTACCGGTTACTTATGGGTAGTTGAAAATTACATTTTCTTCTAACATCAAGTCAATTATCCTCATGCAGGACTTTTCTCACACAGAGAGTAAGCCTGAAGTTCACGCATTCCGTGACCCTGGAGGGAAAAAGAACTAAACTCCAACAAGCGATGGGAAATGAGTCAGAGTCTGTTTATTTTGGTGATTTATTTTGTGAGAGCCATCGGTTGAATGAATGAACAAGGGAAGCGTGAGCTTTTCACAGCTTCTGTGTGGCTACTCCGATATTTAATAACTCATTTCTTTTGATCTTCTAAGCCATCTAATTGAAATACCCCCCAGTTCAGATATTATGGTTTATAATTGGCCTTCAGCCCCTGTCTGCATCTGACATGATGGACTCAACTACATCTCACCCCTTGTGCCTTTGACCTCTTACTCTAAAAATAAGGGCCAGATGAGTGCTTATATTCTTTACAGAACAGATGACGGTTTTACTGGACAAGTGTGGTTTATACTTTAGAACAGCTGCATGCATGGAAAGAAATTATTCGAGTAACCCGTTTTCAGACATTGACACATACATTTGCCTTTAAATTCAATATGCACTTTCTCAAAAAGGATAAAAATGTAAACAGTCTTCTCATACATTATCCTGCACATCTGAATCCTGTGTTTTAATGGTTTCTCTTGTGACTCTGGTGTATTACACTGGTAATAGGAAAGGAAGTCCCATTGCCTCTTTGGAGTGACATGAAAACTGTAGAATGTTAGAGTCGACAGGGGACCTGGACATCATCAGGGGTGACCCTCATTTATATGTGGATTCAGAGACCCACAGAAGTTTGGTTCTCCTGGGCCCCTCCAGGCAATGGTGGTAAACGTGAGGCTGGAACCAGTTCACCTGACTGCAGGCCAACAGAGTTGGCCGAAGCTGAGATAAACTCTAAAAAGTTGGTCTCCAGAGGTTTTCTGGCCACCACTCCCTGCCTGACAGTGCCAGCCTCACCCCATTGCCAACACGAGGGATTGGCTGTCTGTCCTCTCAGCCCTTAGACACCTCTTCCAGGTTTCAGACCTGGAGTCGTCCCTTTTGTGTATCAGGCTCTCATTGCCTGAACACGGCATTGGCCTCCTCACTGACAGCCCTGGTGTTCCTGATCACCTCCTCTCAAAACACATAAAGCATTTTTAAGACATGTAACTATCATACCCAAAAGGCCAGTCTTGATTACATCAGACCTTTTCTAAAATACTGTCGTCCGTTTCATTCACTGATGTGTCCCAACCATCTGGAACAGAACCTGGCACATAGTAAATACTTGTTTAATGAATAAATGACCTCATTTCCTACTGAATAAATGGATTCTTACTCCTTAGCCTTGCGGTTGAGGCCTTTTATCACCTGCACTCATCTTTTCCCACCTTCCCCCTTCTATCCTCTGGTAATTTAAAACAGCAACATAAAAGATATTCTTTTAGGCTAACGATTTATGGAGTGTTCATAAGCGTCAGGCCTTTTCTAACCTCTTTATGTCTATTAACTCATTTAATTGGCACAAAAGCTCTATAATGTAAGTATACTATTATTAATGACATTCTACAGATGAGGAGAGTGAGTCACAGAGAGGTTAAATTGCCTGTTGCTTCTAGGATGAGGCACAGCTGGGATTCCAGTGCGGGTAGCATGTCTTGAGAGCCCATGCACTTCACCACTGTGCTATAGTTAGCTCTCCTGTTTACTTTATTTTTTAAAAGAATTTTTTAATGTGGGCCATTTTTAAAGTCTTTTACTGAATTTGTTACAATATTACACTGTCTCTCTTCTGTTTTGGTTTTTTGACCACAAGGCCTGTGGGATCCTAGCTCCCTGACCAGGGATCGAACCTACACCCCCTTGCACTGGAAGGGGAAGTTCTAATCACTGAACCGCCAGGGAGGTCCCCTGTTTAGTTTATTTTTAATTACAAATTCCAACAATCTAGAAATATCAAAAATAAAAAGTGACAATTGTCCTTTTCCCCCCAAAATTGAGATAATCCACATGTATCCTTTCAGATGGCTTTCTTATGTTTAAATGAACAGTTATATTATTTTAAAACTAAAATGGTTGATACCATACATATTGCAACTTGTCTTTTTCATTTATTATATTTTTGAGATTTTTTTTCTTCTTACTACACATATTGCTGCTGCTGCTGCTGCTGCTAAGTCGCTTCAGTCGTGTCCGACTCTGTGCGACCCCATAGACAGCAGCCCACCCGGCTCCTCTGTCCCTGGGATTCTCCAGGCAAGAACACTGGAGTGGGTTGCCATTTCCTTCTCCAATGCATGCAAGTGAAAAGTGAAAGTGAAGTCGCTCAGTCGTGTCCGACTCTTAGCGACCCCATGGACTGCCGCCTACCAGGCTCCTCTGTCCATGGGATTTTCCAGGCAAGAGTACTGGAGTGGAGTGCCATTGCTACCTTACTCTTTTTCACTGTTACCTACTATTCCATTGTATGGATATACCATAATTTATTTTATCAGTCATTGATGATGAACATGAACACTTCCTTAAAAAAAGGAACAGAGCTGCAGTGAACATCACTGTGCTTTCATCTGTACAATGTTAATATCTCTATCAGTTTAGATTCCTAAAAACGTGGTTACTGGATCTTACGGTATATACGCTTAAAACTATGATGGGTATTGATAAGTGGCCCTCTGGAAATTTTGTGCCAATTTATCCTCCCGCTAATGGTGTCTTGAAGTTTTTGTGACTTTCCTTACTTCCATGTACAAGTTCAGGAAGTGAGCACTAGCTCCCTTCCTAACAATTCCCGTCCTGAGAACTCATGTTCTCTGATCTTTATGCCTCTCTTTCTGTAGAAAAGCTATTTTGTCTTCTACACTGTTTGGCTATAATCAAACCCTCCCTAACCCCTCTCTTCTTACCTGTGTGAACTCTGTCTCTCTCTGTCTCTCTCTCTGTCTTCCCCCACCCCTCTACCCTGCTTGGTTATGCAACAACAAAATAGAGATCCTCATTCAGGCCTTGATTTATTGGTTACAATTTTCCTACCAGGGAACTTGGAGATTACATAGAGAAGAGTGAACTCTGTGTTCCTGACTGTGATGATGAGTCATGTGGTGCTGGTTGGAGTTGATCTTCCCAACCTTGTGGTATCAGTGTTTGGCTGTGTAGGTAAAGATGTCATTGTCATCTCACCCAACCTTATTTACAACACGTCCATGTGGAAGGCAAGACTGGAGAAAAGTCTTTTAACTGATGAAGGGGATGGGAAAGGAGGGATAAAGGAATGATGCTTGCTGGACCCTTCCTTTGGGCCACGTCCCTTGCTTGGTGCTTTCAGTACATTATTGAATTTAATCCTCCAGTGAGAATAGACTAAACAGCTTAGGAATGTTCTGTCTGGAAAGAGAAGGAGGAGGATGTGAACAGTTTCTAAAGTCATAATAGACTTCCTAGCGTAACTACTAGGAAGAAGCAAAGATAGCCCTTGGAGCTAGAGCAGAACGAGTCTAGGACAAGACAAAGGTACTTCTGAAAGTGGCAAGTAAGTGGTGGACTCTGTAGCCATAAGTGTGGTGCTGATGGAAAAATAGATTTGTTTTTTAAAGGCTTTTAGGAAACTACATATAATGGATAATAACTACTACTGGCTTTCTAAAGAAAATTAGAATTTTGGGGGTCCATACCATTCCTTGACGTTAAGGAGTCCAAACATACTTTTGGCTCTAGTGTTCATAGAAGTGTTTAGGTTAGTAGTGGGTAGAAGGAGGGCATTCTGGACTTTCTTCATCTCACTTTAAAACAGAATTGCTCTACCTTTCATCTTTTATAAATTCTCTGCTTCTCCATGAGATTTCACTTGAAAATATTTTTTGTTACAAAAAAGAAGTCGTAAGTCATTGCATTTGATTTCACTGGAGATGGGCTGTGGGGCTAACCCACCATGGCAGATGTTACCTGTGGATCCAGGCTCCACCGTTGCTTCTCTCCATAGAACAGGCCAGGGCCTGCTGGCCTTGTAGTCCGTTCCTGACCCCGGTCATGGGAGGGGAAGAAAGAGAGGGCCCTCACAGCAGCAGGAACTGTTCCCTGTTACTGGAGGAACAAACCCAGTCTATTCATAAGCCCTCCCAGTCCCCACCCGACTCTGCCCCAGGCAGGGTGTGAACTCAGCTGCAGTTGTAGTGCCTCCAGGACTGCAAACCTCCTGTTTGCCCAGGAGGAGGAGTCAGGGAGGCCTTGGCCTCAGCCTGACTCACAAGTTCGTGCCTCCCCTGTGCTGTTCCCCAGTTCCTGGTTTAAGTCCCACCCTGGCCTGGTCTTTCCCTTGAGCTCTGAGTCAGAAGACAAGGGTTGAAATCTCTGCTTGGCCATTTTGCAGCTGTAAGGTTTTATTTTATTCTGAACCTGTCTCTAAGCCTGTTTCGTGTATGTTTCTCATGTATTCCTGTTGGGCGGTTATGAGGATTTATTGAAATATGGCAAGTAAAGCACTTAGCAGAGTGCCCACAGTGAGGTAAACCCTGAAATGGGGGTGTCAGTGGTCAGAGTTGCTGCTGATGTATGTTACTTTTATGCCTCCCAGCATCGTTGCTAATATCCTGTGATAGACCTGTGACTTGGAGGAGACTTTGATTCCTGCCATGAGACCTGATTCTGAACCACTGATTCTCCCCTGGACACCTTCCTGCTTCTTTCCAGTCCCACAGCTCACCTGATCAGCACTGACTCTTCTCTCCTTGTCTGTACTTGGGTTGACAGCATAAAGGACAATACACAGGAATACACAATAACAACTCTGTGCTGTTATTGCACTTAGAGAAGTACACTGTATCTCCAAAACACTTCACATAAACGGTTTCATATTTGATAGGTTTCCTTTTTTTGAAATTGAACCCTTCAAATGTCAATGACAGAGCCAGGGGCTGGCTAGTGGCATAGAGAAGTTGCCAACTTCATACCATTCCCTGCCATCATTGAGTTTACACATCAAGACATACTGCTTTGCTTTCTATTAATATATACTTGTAAATTTTCCTTTGAGTCTGGGAGCAGGAAGAGAGTGAGAGTTCAGTTCTGCTTCTCTGTAGTAGCGGTGGTGGTTTAGTCACGAAGTTGTTTCCGACTCTTTGCAACCCCATGGACTGTAGCCCACCGGACTCCTCTGTCCCTGGGATTTCCCAGGCAAGAATACTCGAGTGGGTTGCCATTTCCTTCTCCAGGGGATCTTCCTGACCCAGGGATTGAACGCAGGTCTCCTGCATTGCAGGCAAATTCGTTACCAACTGAGCCGCCAAGGAAGCTCTAGTCATATTCTAATCAGCTATTAAAACTGAGGGAAGCTGGGTCTTTATGGAAAAAGAAACGTTTTATCTTTGATCTATTCTTGTTCCAGAATGTTCTGGATTTATCCCAACAACAGCTGCAAAGATGTTTGTCAAAATTTTGCATTCCCAAAGGCCTGAATACCTGAAACAGAGAGAATACAGTCAAAAAATAAGTAAAAATAAAATACATAAACTGCTTTAATAAATAGAAAATAGTCTTATGCTTATAAGACAGACCTTCTAAGTAAAATCATTTTGCCTCTGTAACCAGTAGATCTTGCCATCTTAAGGGCATATTATGTCTCTTTGTGCCAAAAATCACAAGACCTTTCGTTCTTGTCCTTATGATCCTCTGCAGTGCTCTATTCAGAGTAATGGGATGGAGCCTTTTTTTTGCTACTCGTTTGAAGTTCCTCAAATGGAGACACTTTCGGTTGCAGGTTTGGAGTATGTTTTCAAACCAGCGTAGAGCCAGGATCTAGAACTTTTCATGTGACCTGCGATGTTTTGGATAGACTCCTTTGACAAATCCTGTTTGCATTGCAAAAATTATGGAAGGAGTATGGACCTTTTCTAAAATTCATCCAGGAAGTAACCACCCCTGTAGAGAAAGTTTTATGCATAAATATGTGTATCACAGCAGCTTTTATAATAGTGGAAAACAGGAAACAGCTGAAATTTACACTAATAAGAAAATGTTGCACTACACTGTGGTTTGTTCTTGGGAAGAATTGTACAATGAAAGTGATGTCTTTTAGTATTACAGAGAGCAGTTTGATTGTTATGTAGAAAAAGAAGAAAAATAAATTGTATTTAATACAGTCACAATTAGGTAAAAATATATAGTGATGTGGTATCATGTGGAATCTTTTACTTTATTCAAATTTTCCTATATTCAGCATGAATTTTTATAATTGGGGGGAAGTTTTTAAAACTGAAAACAGAAGCATTATCCTTCTTTATTGGTAATCTTGTGTTTGTAGTGCTGCGAAGGCATCTTCGATTTTTCTAGACCAGTATTTCTCAACTTCAGCCGGTTTGGAGTTGGATAATTCTTTGTGGAAGGAGCTGCCCTGTGCCTCCCATGTAGCAACATCAGGGCCTCTACCCATTAGATGCCAATAGCATGCCTCAATTGTGACAACCAAAAAATGTCTCCACATTTTCCCAAATGTCCCCTAGGGGCAAAATAACTGAGAACTGCTGTTCTATAACTGTCTACTGATATTCCCCAAATTCCCACCTCCTATGCAGGAAAAGAGAGACCAGAGGGAAGAGGGGCAGGAAAGAGAATGTCTGGAGATTGATCTGGAGGGTTTTGGTAAGAGAGTTATGCCAGAAACTTGTAAAGCATTAGGTCAGTGTGGTCAGGAAGAAGGGGCAGAGAGAGAAGGGGCTCCTGGAGACCCTTGGAAGGGGAGGCAGCTGCTGGGCAAAGCCATACAGGCTGAGCTGGCCTCCACAGCACACAGTTTTCAACAAGGGGGACATAGTGTCTGGCAGTCCAAGGGCCACCTGCATCAGGGGGACCTACCAAGATGTAGCAGTGTCCATTCAGTTGTGCACAATGATGGAGAAATCTAGGGATTCATTCATTCATGAAACACTCCTTTGTGGCAATAAGTAGCAAGATTTCTTCCAGTTACAGGGTAGGATTCTAGGACAGGACCTCAGCCCCTTGCAAGAAGAAATGGAATGAAGATAGAGTCTGAGAAAACTTGGAAGGACTAAGATTCCTGCAGTTCTGGTCACAGGAAGGAGGTAGAAGACTGACTTCCCAGCTAGGAGTGAAAACAGATGCACTGGACTAGAGACTGTGAAGGCTGCAGCAAAGAGCTAAAGCTCCTTAAATTTCCCTTGACTTGGAGCAGGATTGTTCTCATAACTAGGGCAGCACAGTGCTCTCAAGTACATTAGAAGGAGCACAGCCTCAGACAAGGAGGAGGACTAGGTGAGAACACTGAGGGCAGTGGTGAGTCAGAAATGAGATTGTGCAGGGTTGGTTCTAGACTGAGAGCCTTTTTTTTCCCCTTTCTTTTCATATTAAAAAAATTATTTTATATTAGAGCATAGTTAATTAACAATGTTGTATTACAGACATAAAGAACAGACTTTTGGACTTAGTGGGAGGAGAGAGTGGGATGATTTGGGAGAATAGCATGAAAATGCGTATATTACCATGTGTAAAATAGATGTCCAGTGCGAGTTTGATGTATGAAGCAGGGCATTCAAAGCCAGTGCTCTGTGACAGCTTGGAGGGATGGGGTAGGGAGGGAGGTGGGAGGGGGATTCAAGATGGGGAGGGGGAACACAGGTATACCTGTGGCCAATTCATGTTGATGCATGGCAGAAACCATCCCAGTATTATAAAGTAATTATCCTCTGATTAAAATAAATAAACTTTTAAAAAACTCTAGAAAAACCCCCCAAAAAACAAAAGCAAAACAGTGTTGTATTAGTTTTAGGTGTATAGCAGAGTGATTCAGTTATACATATACATGTATCTATTCTTTTTCAAATTCTTTCTTCGTTTAGTTTGTTACAGAATGTTGAGCAGAGTTCCCTGTGTTGTACAGTAGGTCCTTGTTGGTTACCTCTTGTAAACATCCTAGCATGTACATGACACTCCTAAACTCCTGATCTCTTCATCCCACGTCTTCCCGCTGGTAACCATAAGTTCCTTCTCTAAGTCTGTGGGGCTGTTTTTGTTTTGTAAATAAGTTCATTTGTATCCTTTTTTTAGATTCCACATATAAGTGATACCATGTGATACTTGTCTTTCTTTGTCTGATTTACTTCACTTAGTATGATAATCACTAGATCCATCCATGTTGCTGCTGCTGCTGCTAAGTGGCTTCAGTCGTGTCCGACTCTGTGTGACCCCATAGACGGCAGCCCATCAGTCTCCCCCGTCCCTGGGATTCTCCAGGCAAGAATACTGGAGTGGGTTGCCATTTCCTTCTCCAGTGCATGAAAGTGAAAAGTGAAAGTGAAGTCGCTCAGTCGTGTCCGACTGCAGATGGTATTATTTCATTGTTTTTGATGGCTGAGTAATATTCCATTGTATATATGTACCACATCTTCTTTATCCATTCATCTCTTAATGGAAATTGAGGTTGCTTCCATGTCTTGGCTATTGTAACTATTGCTGCAATGAACATTGGAGTGCATGTATCCTTTTGAACTATGTTTTTCTCCAGATGTATACCCAGGAGTGGACTTGCTAGATGATATAGTAGCTCTATTTTTAGTTTTTTGAGGAACCTCCATACTGTTCTCCACAGTGGCTGTACCAGTTTACATTCCCACAAACAGTGTAGGAGTTTTCCTTTTCTCCACACTCTCTCCAGCATTTATTGTTTGTAGATCTTTCGATGATGGCCTTTCTAACTGGTGTGAGGTGATATCTCATCGTAGTTTTGATTTGCATTTCTCTAATAATTAGTGATATTGAACATCTTCTCATGTGCCTTTTGGCCATCTGTGTTAGACTGGGACCTTTGTACTTGGTGCTGTAAGTGGAGAAAAGAGACGGCCAGGTTTTCTATAGGAAGGATCGCTAGAAGTGGATCAAAGCATATGCACTTTTTGTATTTTGATGGGTAGTGCTAACTTACCTTTCACAAACAGTATAATAATGAATGGGTGAAATACTATTGTGGTATTTTATGGTGCTTAAATAAAAGATTTATTATTTTAGAAGTTTATAAAGGTTTATAGTTGTTGCAACTTTGTTTTTGTGGCTTGTTGTGGATCATATCTCTGATTTATATGATGTCCTGCCTGGCACACAATCCCTAACCATAAGATATTTCCTATGGGAAAATAACTTGCTTTATGACAGTCTGCTTTATGACATGCTTTCCAGAAATAATGCATGACAAAAAGTGAAGGTTGTGTATAAGGCAGGCGTTTATTTTATCTGTTTGTGAGTTGTTGTGCTTTTGTTTTCCGTAATGGCTGATTTATTTTCCACCCTCTACTACTAGAAATATAATTTAATAAAGCTTGAAATGCTCTTTTTTAAAAGTTTATGAAGCACAGGGAAGATGCATAGATGGATTTGTAAGTCGACAGTTCGGATTGAGTACTGTATATATCTTCTATGTTATGAAATAAATGCATTCAATTAGTTTGAATAGTATGAAATTTACATTTTGTAGCTCAGAACAGTCAAGAATCATCAATTCATATAGTTCAGTATAATAGTAACGTTGACTATAAAGAAAATTTTAGTGAAATGAATATTCTGGTTTTTATTGCTTTCTTTAAAATTTAGATTTATTTCCCTGAAGGCAGGGTTGAAAACTTGGATTGTATATCATTCTGGGCATGGCTGGAATTCAACCAATTATTCTTGCTTAGAGTGATTGTTTCCATTGGAATGAGAGTTCTCAACCGTAGCTGTTCATAGAATCATATTTAAAATTGGGGACCATTTAAAAGATACTGACGTGCCCCACAGCAGCCTGATAAATGAGAACCTTGTGGGGTGGGGTGGAGATGGCAGGGCTCATGCCTTCTTGTTTCTCAGGTGATACTAAGCTACAGCCAGGTTTGAGAACCACTGCACTAGAATTTCACTTTAAGGAGACTCAGCAAAGCTTTTCTATGCCTTAGAAAAACAAAAACACAACACCACTGCTCCTGATTTATTTCCCCAGCTTGCTTTGGACCAGCAAGGTCCAAAAAGAAACTGTGGGGAAAAAAATATGTTTACATCAAACCTGTTTTGATTTTCATTCAGCTTTTGGTTTTCATTCAGTGGAACATTTATTGGATGCCTAGCATGGGCCTGGTCTTATGGCTGGGTATTTTGAGGAAATAGATTAATGATGAGTGAAAGAAGAGTTTGGGCCTTTTAAAAAGCAGGAAAGGGACTTTCCTGGCAGTCCAGTGGTTAAAACTCTGCACTTCCACTGCAGCGGCATGGGTTCGATCACTGGTCCAGGGAGCTAAGATCCCACGTGCCACATGGGCAAAAAAAATCAATAAACAAAGAGTGAAAGTTAAAAACAAAAACCAGGTGATGATATAAAATGTCCAGAATAGGCAAATCTATAGAGATAGAAGGTATGTTAGTGGTTACCTAGGCCTGGAGAGGTTAGAGAAGAAACGAGGAGTGACTGCTCATGGGAGTGGGGTTTCTCTTTGCAGTAATGAAAACGTTCTAAAATTAGAGAGTAGTATTGAGCTCCCCAGATGGCACTAGTGGTAAAGAACCCGCCTGCCAATGCAGGAGACAGAAGAAACCAGGGTTCGATCCCTGAGTCAGGAAGATCCCCTGGAGAAGGAAATGGCGACCCACTCCAGTATTCTTGCCTGGAGAATCCCATGGATAGTGGAGCCTGGTGGGCTACAGTCCAGAGGGTCACAAAGACTCAGACATGACTGAAGCAACTCAGCATGATGTTTGCACAGCTCTGTGACTATACCAAAATTCATTGGTGGTACACTTCAAATGGGTGAATCTCAATAAAACTGCTGTTTAACAAATTAAAAAGCCACAACCATGTGTCACTAAGAAGGCTTCACTCTAAGTGAATTAGGAACAGCAGAGAAGAAACTTTGCTGTCCACCCATTCCTTTCATATTTGACAGAGCTTAAAATGGGGACAATAAGAGAGCAAAATGACGCAGAGCCTGCTTGGAGGCATTTAGTTCTCACCTATATTCCAGGTAGCATCTGAGTGTACAGGGGAAGATGGGCCAGAAGCCGTGCAGATGTCCTGGGACATCCGGTGAAAAAAGACCAGAACTCACTGAGTCCCAGGCAGTGTTCCTTGTGCTTTACATATATAATTAATCACCACCCAATATCCCCATTTTACTTCAGTGAAACTGGGTGTAGAGAAGGTAACTGTCCCAAAGTCACACAAGTATTTCTGAGAAGCAGCCTTAAGGAATGGGTGGGTTTCGGACAGGCATGTGAAGCTGGAGGTGTCGAGTGACAGTAGGGCCGAAGGCTGCGGTGTGCTAAGGGGGATGGAGGATAAGCAGCTCGTTTTGGAGGAGCAGTGGGTTCGGGTAGGGTGATGATGGAAAATGATGCTAGAAGGATGGACGGAGAGAGGTTATTGCGGAGCTCTCGTGACCATGCTAAGGCATCGCCATGGAAGATCATCAAATCAAAGCAAGGCCATGTGGAGTCTTCTTGGTGTGTGTGTATCTGAATGGGTGTTTCTCTGCATCTACTTACAAGCAGCTATGAGCGTATTGTCTGGCACACCACCTTGTTCCTTGCATGACTCCAGGTGTGTGATGGGCACACCACAGGATCCAGCAGCCCACCTGGCCCCCTGATGGCCACTGGGGAGCAGCCACCAAAATAGAAGTCATAGTGATCTGGGGGAACTGAAAGCTTCCATAGGACCTGCCTTTAGAGCATAGAATCTTTGCTGTGATAGCAAAGTCTCAGCCCAGGGGAACTCCTCAAGCCCAGAATGTTCAGGATGTTTAGCATCAAGTCTTCTGGACTAAGAGGCAAACTCTCCATAGGGAAAGAAGAGTCTGTTTTCAACTGACCCCCTCACTCTCCACAAAATGGTAGCAAGTTGGGTTTCCCAGCCTTTGTCTCCCTTCCCTCTGGGATGCACGGGGACCAGCAGTGACGTGGCCCACAGTAGCCGAGGACGGATGGACATTCAGCCTCTGAGGCTGACAGTCTGTTCCTCAACCCAGACCCACGCTTCAGAGCCAGAAGCTTTTTGTGCCCAAGAACACATTCCTTTCTGCCGTCCTAGCTCAGCTCTGTCCATCTTGGGACTTAGTTCCTTTTGAATGTTTTTTCATGATCTCTCCCTGGTCTGATTTCAGTCATGCTTGGGTTTTTATACCAAGCCTTGTAACACCTCACTCACAGGTATCTTTACTAGTATGGTAATCTCCACATCACCTCAGATAACCAAGGTGATCGCAGTGCAGCTCTTTCCTTATTTCTTCATCCTCAGACCTCACAGTAGGTTAATTCTGGTGTGCTCTAATTTTTTGCCCTCAAATGATTCTAGGCACGTGGTGGCCACCCACATCCCAGTGAAATCAGCCTGTTCCCAAGTTCTTGAGCCTCTCTCTTCTCACTTATTATCTCCTGTCTCATCCTATTAATTAACTTTCTCTATTACCTGCCCTGCTTTCGCGATTATCCCTGATCATGTAAGAGACACTCAATGAAGCAAAGGTGATTCATTGATTAATCAGTAAGCACTTCACAGAGGAGTGACAAAGAGTGATAATTGTTCTGATATCCAAACCCAGGGCTCATCTCAGACACACACCATCCTTGCTTCTTTTCTTCCTGCCCCTGCCTTCCTCTCTGCATCTCCAGCTTCAACATTTTCTTCATGATTCTCTCCTTACCAAGTTCCTACCCTACCTACAGACACCTCAATTTATTTTTTAATTTTTCTTATAGTTGCTTTACAATATTGTGCTAGTTTCTGCTGTATAGGAGAGTGAATCAGCCATAGGTATGCACATATCCCCCTCTTTTTTGGATTTCCTAACTGTTCACTGTGTGGATCATTTGCTATCTATGTTCTACATACCACTCGTGACTTTTCTTATTTCTCTCTCTTGTGTCTGAAAATACTATGATTTCTTTTTGACTTGCCCTTTGATTTAACTTGGTCTTTGATTGATTTTGGATGTGGGGAAAGGATCCATGGCTTTCTTAGGAAAAGGTTGCCAAGTCTTCCTTAAGAATTCTTAGGAACATGTGCAGGGCAAAATGTGAAAGAGCAGATGACAGAACCTGCTGGAGGGGATGAAAGGAAACCAGAGTTCACCTGGCCAGGGACAGCCATACTGAATAGACTCCACCTCGTAAAAGAGATCGCCTTAGTTTCCCATGGCTGCAAGGGGAAGAGTTGACATGGAAAAGGAATGATTTGGAGGGAGGGCATTGAAAGAAAAGAAAGAGTTTCTGAAAAAAAAAAAAAAGAAGAAAGGGTTTCTGATATCATCCCCATACCCTGACTCTCTAGAGCCTGTTCCCTCTTTGTCCCCAGTGCCTAACACATCCTGGTCACTACTGGAACCTACACAAGTAGGTGTTGAGAGGATCCTCTGTGGTCTGCTCCTCACTGTGGCCTAGTGCCCGGTCCCCATATGTGGTCCTTCTCCTCCCATCATGAACACAACAAACAGAACTCCCTCTCTCTTTCACATACATAAGGTGGATGGCTGAACATGGTTGGGGTTCTTGTAGTGAGGGCACAAGACTTTGAGAGAGGAACACAGGGAATGAGCCTCTTAAGGAACAAAAGGTGGCCATGGATCATAGAACCCTCCAGATGATGCCTCATTTGCTTCTGAAAATCACCCACCCACTGATAATCTGAAGAAGCTGCAGAAATGTCTAGGATTTACATGGAGTGCGATCCCACAAAGGTGCCTTCCTCCACTCAGCACTACATTCACTTTTTTCAATTCACATTCCATCAGCTCCTACCTGCTCTCCTGGAAGTAAGCCTCAGTGTCCTCACCCTCCTCCAGCGTACCTGGCCATGGACTCATGCTAACGCTGGCCACATCATCCCTATTTGCCCCTGCTTTGACATACTGGTAATGTCCAGTAAATACAAGAGCCAGTTTCAGCCAAGAGCCAGTTGAAATCAACTCAAGGAATAGTTCATGAATTTCAACTGTATGCAATACAACATACCATAAATCATGGGAGGTACAAAGGAGAGAGACTCTTGGGACACCCCACAGTTGATCCCAGGGGTGTTGGTTACAGCTATGGCTAGTATCCTGAAAGATGATGCTGTGAAAGTGCTGCACTCAATATGCCAGCAAATTTGGAAAACTCAGCAGTGGCCACAGGACTGGAAAAGGTCAGTTTTCATTCCAATCCCAAAGAAAGGCAATGCCAAAGAATGCTCAAACTACCGCACAATTGCACTCATCTCACACACTAGTAAAGTAATGCTCAAAATTCTCCAAGCCAGGCTTCAGCAATATGTGAACTGTGAACTTCCTGATGTTCAAGCTGGTTTTAGAAAAGGCAGAGGAACCAGAGATCAAATTACCAACATCTGCTGGATCATGGAAAAAGCAAGAGAGTTCCAGAAAAACATCTATTTCTGCTTTATTGACTATGCCAAAGCCTTTGACTGTGTGGATCACAATAAACTGTGGAAAATTCTTCAGGAGATGGGAATCCCAGACCACCTGATCTGCCTCTTGAGAAATTTGTATGCAGGTCAGGAAGCAACAGTTAGAACTGGACATGGAACAACAGACTGGTTCCAAATAGGAAAAGGAGTTCGTCAAGGCTGTATATTGTCACCCTGTTTATTTAACTTATATGCAGAGTACATCATGAGAAATACTGGACTGGAAGAAACAGAAACTGGAATCAAGATTGCCAGGAGAAATCTCAATAACCTCAGATATGCAGATGACACCACCCTTATGGCAGAAAGTGAAGAGGAACTCAAAAGCTTCTTGATGAAAGTGAAAGTGGAGAGTGAAAAAGTTAGCTTAAAGCTCAACATTCAGAAAACGAAGATCATGGCATCTGGTCCCACCACTTCATGGGAAATAGATGGGGAAACAGTGGAAACAGTGTCAGACTTTATTTTTCTGGGCTCCAAAATCACTACAGATGGTGACTGCAGCCATGAAATTAAAAGACGCTTGCTCCTTGGAAGGAAAGTTATGACCAACCTAGATAGCACATTCAAAAGCAGAGACATTACTTTGCCAACAAAGGTCCGTCTAGTCAAGGCTATGGTTTTTCCTGTGGTCATGTATGGATGTGAGAGTTGGACTGTGAAGAAGGCTGAGTGCCGAAGAATTGATGCTTTTGAACTGTGGTGTTGGAGAAGACTCTTGAGAGTCCCTTGGACTGCAAGGAGATCCAACCAGTCCATTCTGAAGGAGATCAGCCCTGGGATTTCTTTGGAAGGAATGATGCTAAAGCTGAAACTCCAGTCCTTTGGCCACCTCATGCGAAGAGTTGACTCATTGGAAAAGACTCTGATGCTGGGAGGGATTGGGGGCAGGCGGAGAAGGGGACGACAGAGGATGAGATGGCTGGATGGCATCACTGACTCTGTGGACCTGAGTCTGAGTGAACTCCGGGAGTTGGTGATGGACAGGGAGGCCTGGCGTGCTGCGATTCATGGAGTCGCAAAGAGTTGGACACGCAAACGAGCAACTGATCTGATGGCTAGTATTTACACTGTTGTTGACATTGTCTTTGGTTAGGTATAGTCACATCTGCATGGTGTCTTTTACAAAGTCTTAGAGAATCACGCTGCATCCAGCTGTTTAGGGCTCTCTCACAGTGAAGGACAATAGTATTTTAGATTGTTGCAAGAAGCTCAGAGACTCTGGAGACAGAGAAAGCCCTTAAGTCTACTTTTTGCACAATAGAGCTTCATAACATTATTCTGTATATCATCTTTTTACCAAAACACTGTCACCTGTTTCTGTCAACAAAAGAACTCTTTGTTTTGATAGCCAAGGAAAACCTTAAGCTCAGTAGAGACAACAGAACAGTCTTTTTAAATGACAAAATGTAAGGGCTAAAATGCCTTATTTTTGGAATGTAAATTAGAAACTTTTTTTTTCTTTAATATGACTGTCACCCTCGGTTTTGGTCAACTTTAGGTTTGTTTTGTTTTGTTTTTAATGATATCCATGGAGCTCTTTGGAATGCCGCTCAGGATAACCACAGCGTTTCAATCTGACTACAGGGTAGTCATAAGGGAGGTGGGAGATGATGACTTTCCCACACCCTTGAGCCCTCTGAAATGTCTTTGACCTTCAGTTTCTCTGTGCAATCCTATCTCTGAACATATGTGCTCCGACACACATGTAGCTGACAGCCTCTGTAACGGGGCAGACATTCTCTATCTGGGGATGAGACAGAGTATCCTTACTCTTCTCCATGAACTGGAGTACAATTCTAACACATTCACCTGTTTATTTTTCTGCAGTTCTTCATATTTTAGAAGCTTCTCGGAGGCTTTTCTTTCCTCTGCTATCTTCCAAAGGCAGAGAGGAAGGTCACGTTTCCTTCAGCGCCTTCCCATTTCCATCTGGCTCCACACCTCCTACTAGACAGGAAAAGTCTTAACCTGCAGCCCGTCCCATGGGGTGCCTCTGTCAGTGTTACACTGTGGGGATGAATGAAACCCATGGTCTCTCTTAGTCCAGGTTAGCAGGTGTGTTGGGCACGTCTTTGGTTTTTGTGAATAACAAGGAAACTAGCACATTTAAGAAATCTTGGAAGCGATCATCTCTATCCCCTTGGTGAGTTAAGAGAGACTGGGTCTTGTTTGATGTTGCATCCTTAGTGTTTAGCATGACACCCTGAAGAGGTGATAGGTGTCCTCAGGCATAGGAAGTATAACCCTCTAGCTGTAAACCATTTTTTTTTTTTCTATTGAAGACAATTCCATGGTAGTTAGCTTGGAAAATATTTGTGAGAGGAAACAGTTCTGGGCTCAAATGGCATCCACTTGTAAAGACTCAGAAGGACCCTGCTTATCTCCCCAGATTCGTTGCCCATTCTCTTAGCTCTAATAGGGAGCCACTTTGCACATGGCACTCCTTCTGTCTAAAACATTTTCGTCCCTCTCCTTTGCCTCCTCTTTGCCTGGCTAGCTCTCTGTCTTTAGGGTATGTGTAGATGTCACTTTCTAGGAGAAGCCTTCCATGGTCTTCTAAGACCTCCCTCTGAAGCACCGTGTATTCACACTACTGCAGAATTGCCTGCCATCAGAGAATTGCCTACATTCTGGCCTACTTCCCCTGATGCTTGGAAACTTTTCTTGAGAATAAAAACAGTTTTATTCATCATTTTGTCTCTAGTTTCTGGAATGCTATTTGGCACAAAGTAGGCAGCCAGTAAATATTTGTTGAGCAAATGAATGATTGGTGTCCAAATAAGGAAGTTATTCATAGGCATAAATACCTTTTCCTTCAGAAATTTAAGTGCAGCCAGAGACTTTGTGTCTGCCCTGGCTGCCAGTCCAAGCTTCTCAGAGGATTCCCCTGGGTGAGTGCCCCTGCCTGAGGCCTGATTGTTGCAGAGACCCTCCCCAGGCTGCCTTCTGACCTGACTGGGCTCTTGGTGGCTCCAGGTCCTAGAGACTCGGTGGTCTCTATCCACCCACTGCTACTTAGTCCACTTGCTCTACCTGAAGTATGCTCCCTAACTGGCTAAGCCTGATTCTACCCTCAGATGAGACCTGAGAGTCTACACAGCTTGTTATAAACAGCTCTCAAGTCTACTTGGTAGCATTAGGCTCTGAAGTCAGTGTTATCGTGCCTGCAACCAGCTCAGCTGGTCAAGGCCAGCTTACATTGGGTCCTGTTGCTGAGGGTGGGTCCAGTGTTGGCTCAGTCACTGAGTTCTATTCCTTGGCAATGCGGGGGAGGAATGTCCCTAGCTTCTCTCTACTGACCATTCACTTGGCTCCCATCACAGGAGAGACTTTCAGGAATTAAAGCACTGCAGTTTTCTGGTAGTAGAAACACATGGATTCAATAATGACAAACAGCTGCTCACAACTAGAGGAGGGTCTCAGTTTGCAGATCATACCAGTCAGTACTGCTCCTTATTCCCACCCTCTTCCTTTGCCCATGGAATTGAAGCTCAAAGGATCCAGATCAAAAGGGAGTGAAAAGAAATGAGAGTGAAGGAGAGAGATGAGAAAAGGAGAGCAAGTGAGGAGGATGGGAGGACAGAGCAAGGAAAAACGGGACACGAGTTAAGAGGAATAACAATAAGAAATAAAGCATAAAAAAGCAAAACAGGGGACATGAACTTGGGGAGGAATAAAAAACTGTGGAGTGAAGAAACTGTGGGGGCCCAGAGGAAGCTGGAGAAGACACTTCCAGGAAAAACCTAGAGAGAAAGAAGAGAGCAGAGAAGTGAGAGGAAGGAAGGAACCTGGAGGGAGAGAGGACTCATGCTGTAACTCCCGTGTTAACCAAGAGGATTATTAAGAAGTTCCTACTTATTGAATGCCACCTATGTAACCAGGCACTGTAATAAGACTTTGCATTTATAGCACTGCAGGTGCACTTGCTCAGAGTCTGATTGTTCACAGAGCTGTGGATCAGAAAACACTCAGACATCTCCACATGAGTTCACATTGAGGAGGCTGGGCAAACTTACTCCTGAGCATAGAAGAGGTTCCACTGCCTTGGGAGCACCAGAATAACTAGGAGGGGGAGGGGTCAGAGGTGTGCAGGGTGGAAGTTGTTTCTGGTCTTGCAGGCAAGCAGTCATGGCCTTAGAGCTCTAGAGATTCAGGCATGGATGCTATAGTGAACACTAGGATCCTCCAGGGCTATGTAGTTGGAGAACCCATAGCTATCTTATCTCATTTAATCCTAGTTTATAACAACCCTGTGATAACCTCCATTAAAGAAACACAAGTTACTTTCCCACTGCTAGTAGGTGGTAGCACTAGAAGTCCAACAGGATCACAGGATGAAAAGACCAGGTTCTTTCTCTCCACCCTAAGGCATCTGCTCTCCATCCCACCCTTGGTGGTCAGAGCAGTGTGTTCCAGGAGGTCAGCCTCGGGCAGTCTTCAGGCAAAGAGTAGAAAGAGGAAAGGTAGTGTTGGTTGGTCCACAAACAATGACCCAGGCAGAAAGGGGCCTCTTGGAGCCATCAGGATAGATGGTGCCACTGATCCTTTTAATCACAACAAACTGTGGAAAATTTTTAAAGAGATGGGAATACCAGACCACCTTAACTGCCTCCTGAGAAATCTGTATGTGGGTCAAGAGGCAACAGTTAGAACTGGACATGGAACAACAGACTGGTTCCGAATTGGGAAAAGAGTATGTCAAGGCTGCTTATTTACTTATATGCAGAGTACATCATGAGAAATGCTGTACTGGATGAAGCACACACTGGAATCAAGATTGCTGGGAGAAATATCAATAACCTCAGATATGCAGATGACACCACCCTTATGGCAGAAAGTGAAGAAGAACTAAAGAGTCTCTTGATGAAAGTGAAAGAGGAGAGTGAAAAAGTTGGCTTAAAACTCAACATTCAGAAAACTAAGATCATGGCATCTGGTCCCATCACTTCATGGCAAATAGATGGGGAAACAGTGGCTGACTTTATTTTGGGGGGGTTCCAAAATCACTGCAGATGGTGACTGAAGCCATGAAATTAAAAGACACTTGGTCTTGGAAGAAAAATTATGACCAACCTAGACAGCATATTAAAAAGCAGAGACCTCGCTTTGCCAAGAAAGGTCTGTCTAGTCAAAGCTATGGTTTTTTCAGTAGTCATGTATGGATGTGAGAGTTGGACTATAAAGAAAGCTGAGCACTGAAGAATTGATGCTTTTGAACTGTGGTGTTGGCAAAGACCCTTGAGAGTCTCTTGGACTGCAAGGAGATCCAACCAGTCCATCCTAAAGGAAATCAGTCCTGAATATTCATCGGAAGGACTGATGCTAAAACTCCAATACTTTGGCCACCTGATGTGAAGAACCAACTCATTGGAAAAGGCCATGATGCTGGGAAAGATTGAAAGCAGGAGGAGAAGGGGACGACAGAGGATGAGATGGTTAGATGGCATCACTGAGTCAATGGACATGAGTTTGATGTTGGGAGTTGGTGATGGACAGGGAGGCCTGGCGTGCTGCAGTCCATGAGGTCAAAAAGAGTCAGACGTGACTGAGAGACTGAACTGAACTGAACTGAACTGATCCTTTTGAGTTGGGCAGAGGAAGGGAAGTTAGAAGTTTGGTGAGTAGGGATCCAGCTGGGGCTCAGGAAGCAAACAACCTAGCCCTACAGATTGAGCTTGGTCTCATCTACCTGTTGTGGACACAGCAGCCTGGAGCCATAGGACTTCAGGAACTTTCTTTCCCTCATAGCTTCTCATGTGCATATCTGAGCAAGAATGCTGCCCCAAGCCTCTGAGCCAGGGCAACACAATCTAGAGGATTTGTGAAAGTTTGTTTTTGTCTTGCAGGGGCTTTGTCCCCATGTGATTCATTAACTGACCCGCTGCTCCTTAGAGCTGCAGGGAGCCTGGTAGTTCAGGCCTTTAAATCCCTTTTGTCGACCTAATTCACAGCCTGACATCACAAGCCTCCCAACATAATCCATTTGTACTGATTCGATTTTTTTTTCAAGAGGCTTCCTTGGCAGCCAGGTTTTCTCATTATGAATATGATTCATCTGTATGGTAATTCCCAGTAGAATTAGTATCTCAGACATGATTCATCTTGGGAAATATTAGGCCAGAAGCATCGTTTCAGAAAGGCCTGGTACATGCATAGCTGCAGGGAATTTCTGCAAGAGATGCTTCTTCATGAAAATAGCATTTGTTGAGTTGGCCCTGTGCTGGACTCTGAGGTAGGGGCTTTGGGGAAATAGAGAGACATGAGCACCTCACCCCTGCCCTCAGGAGCTCCCATTCTAGAAGGCAGATGGCATGGATGAGCATGTTTATGGGATGGATAACATGAGAAGTACAGTCAGAAATGAAAGGTAATGTGATCTCATAAAATATCAGGTTCTCAAACTTTAGCAGGAATCAAGATCACCTAGAAGGCTTGTTACAATGCAGATTTCTGGGCCCCAACCCCAGAGTTTTGGGTTTAATAGGTCTGAGGTGGGGCCCAAGAATATGTATTTCTAACAAGTTCCCAGGTGATGCTGCTGTTGTTCTGGGCACCACACTTTGAGCACCTGCTCTAAGGATTTCAGTGCTTTCACCCCTATCCCCGCTCTTCACTGCCTGCAAGGTGCTAGGCAGTGTGCTTCCTGCTGGGGACAATATGTGGAACAAAACTTGCTGGCCCCACCTGGGGAACTCAGAGCCTGGAAGGGGAGTAAACAGCAGCTTGCCCAGTCTACAGAAAGTAGAGTTTTGTATGGGGGCAGCTGGAACTCAAAAGGTGATGCTTGGTTCTTGCTGAAGCTGGGGGAAGGCCGCATGGAGGAGGCAAAATCTGAACACAAGTGTAAAATGTGGATTGGAGGAAGATATGTGGAAGGGCATTCATTCCCAGCCTTTACCTTCCCAGATTATCAAGTGTCCTGGGGACATCCCCTCACACTCCTTCTTAGATATTTCCTGCAGTCATAAAGTTTTGACTTCCTACAGAAGTGGGTGGCATAGCTCTGGTTAATTGGCCTGGCCTTAGCAAAGTCTTTATTTTTGGCTCTGTGGAGCTCTGTTTGGTCAGTGTCTCGTGCATGGTCTGAATATTCTCAGTAGAATGGAATTCTCTGCACAGGCACTTGAATGGAATGTAGAATGAAGAGCAAAGGAAGCAACGGACTTGCTACCAAATTCCTTCTCCCCATCCCTACCACTCCGGCCTCCACGCTGCCTCAGCTACCACCCTCCAGCCCATAACAGCCTCACTGTTTTTGTTGACTCTTCAGGGAACTTGGCAGTTTTTATGTCATTGCATTTTGTGTAGACACACACATCCATCAGAAATCAAGCTTCCAGCATCTCAGCCTTCTAGAACACTGCTTCTGAATTCCAGAATTCAGGAAAGGGGCCCATGAGACCAGTAAAATGGCTTTCCAAACCACAACTCTCACACTTGATTCCTTGAGGAAGGCTCCTGCATTGTTCTCCAGCCTGTTAACTCTCAGTTTACTCAGTTCAGACAACCGTGGTTATTTGTTTTTCCAGCTCAGGCTACTTTAAGAATCACATTATGGGGAGTTTAAGGGTGGTGTTAGAAGTGGATATGTAGTCACTAGGGAGAAATGACAGATGATATTGAAGGAGAACACTGATAAGTGAGATACTGACTGTATGCTGTATTCAAGAATGATGATGGTCTAAAAGAGAATGAAATGATGCCATCTGCAGTGACATGGATGAACCTAGAGATTGTCATACTTAGTGAAGAAAGTCAGAGAGAGACCAATATCACATGATATCACTTGTATGTGGAATCTAGGAAAAATGGTGCAAATGAACCTATTTCCAAAACAGAGTCACAGATGCAGAAAACAAACATGGTTACCAAGGGGGAAGGTGGGGAGAGATCAACTGGGAGATCGGGACTGACATACACATACTACTATATATAAAATAGATAACTCATAAGAACCTACTGTATAGCACAGGCAACTTTACTCAATACTTTATAATGACCTATGTGAGAATGCTGCTACTGCTGCTAAGTCGCTTCAGTCGTGTCTGACTCTGCGCAACCCCATAGACAGCAGCCCACCAGGCTTCCCCGTCCCTGGGATTCTCCAGGCAAGAACACTGGAGTGGGTTGCCATTTCCTTCTCCAATGCATGCAAGTGAAAAGTGAAAGTGAAGTCGCTCAGTCGTGTCCGACTCTTAGCGACCCCATGGACTGCCGCCCACCAGGCTCCTCCATCCATGGGATTTTCCAGGCAAGAGTACTGGAGTGGGGTGCCATTGCCTTCTCCTATGTGGGAATAGAATCTACAAAAAGTGTATGTGTGTATATGTATATATGATTCACTTTGCTGTACAGCAGAAACTAAGGTAACATTGTAAATCAATTATACTCAAAAAAATTAAAAAGTATCATGATCAAAATTATCATTAAAATTAAGGTTAATTAATATCTTCTGTCCTCCATTTAAGAAAGCTGAGACGTATTGGTCATCAAACAGTAACACTAAGAGGGATGTGGGGATAATGTTAGTTGACGCCTTCATGTTAGATATAGAAAACTGTGGCAGGGGCTGGGTTTTGACCACATGACAGAGTTTGTCTTTTTTTTCAGTCATTGTCCTCATGCATCTGCCATAGTCTCTGTAACTGCAACTCAGCATTTGCTGAATCCAGAAAGTCCATATTGAATCCGTATCTGTTTTCTCTAAGCCCCATGATTCTTTTAAATCATCATTTTCATGAAAACTCAGGATGGAGACTAGATCTGATTAAGCATTCTCAACTCTTAGGAAAATCAGCAAATGAAAATGGGATAATGTTAAACTATTGGTGAATTTCTCAGAGCAGATCACATTTGTGTACGTGCTTATGCATGCTCAGTCACACAGTTGTGTCCGACTCTTTGCAACTCCATGGACTGTAGCCCACCAGGAATTTAACACATGGAATGGAGGAATTTAATCCATGGAATTCCATCTAATCCATGGAATTTTCCAGGCAAGAACACTGGAGTGAGTTGCCATTTCCTCCTCCAAAGGACCTTCTCAACCCAGGGATTGAATCCATGTCTTCTGTGTCTCCTTCATTGGCAGGCAGATTCTTTACCACTGAGCCACCTGGGGAGCCCCTCAGATCACAATTAGAGCCTCATCTGGTTGCAGCTTTTCTGAATGCTTTGTAAAGATTTGGTGCTATTTCATGTGACTTCTGTATCTGATGTTCAGCACATACAGGTGACAATACAATGTCACCTGTGGTTTAGATGAATCCAGTAAGGTCATGACCAAAAAACTATCATGACCAAAAAACTAAAGGATTCTAGCCAATTTCTTGGTGAGGATATAAAAGACCTTCATTAATTCAGTCAAGAGCTATTTACTGAGAAGCTGTAATGCCAAAACTTCCAGACCCTGGTGATAGAGCAGTGAAAATGAAATAAAATCCTCTTGAAGTTGCATTCTAGAGGGAGGAAACAGACCGTAAAGAGAGGTGGCAGGATCACTACTGCAATACCCATGGTAATCTAGGTTCTGTTTTCAGATTTTTAAAGTATGATTCCACTGTCTAACGGTCAATACCATTGTTGTGAATTCAGCTGTTGGTAAATTTATCATTACTTTGCATCTACTCTACCTTTCTTTCTAGCCTTTTTTTTTAAATTGGAGTATAATTACTTTACCATTTTGTGTTTCTACTGTACAACAACATGAATTAGCTATTCGTATACATATCATATATGCCCTTTCTCTTGAGTCTCCCTCCCACCCACCCCATCCCACCCCTCTAGGTCATCACAGAGTACCAAGCTGAGGTCCCTGTGCCATACAGGAGCTTCCCACAAGCTATCTACCCCTCTCTAAAAAAAGGTTTCTTTGACAACTGCAGTATAGGATTCTCTAATTGTTTGGTTTGGTGGCTACCAGTACTGGCTTAGAGATGCAGGGAATGATGCTGAGTCAGGTGTATGCACATTAGTGCCTTATTTTTACGTGATGGTAATAGTAGGACCTCTTTCTAGAGCTGTTCTGGAGTTTCGAGGAAATCGTGTCTCAGTGCTCAGTGCCTACTTCATTTTAAACATTCATTAGATGTTGCGGTGATTACAAGCATTGTTGTGTGTGTGTGCGCTCATCACTTAGTCGTGTCAAACTCTTGAGATCCATGGACTGTAGCCTGCCAGGCTCCTCTGTCCATGGGATTTCCAGTGTAAGAATACTGCAGTGGGTAATCATTCCCTTCTCCAGGGGATCTTCCTGACCCAGGTACTGAACCCAGGTCTCCTGCTTTGGCAGGTGGATTCTTTACTGTCTGAACCACCAGGGAAGCCCACAAGTATTACTGTTAAGGGTCAGTGGACACCTAAGTAACAAGCCTCCTTCTTGCTGAAAACTTTCAGGAGATACGCTATCAGACCTTAGAACATTGTGATTTTCCAGAGCTCTGACCCTAGAAAGAAAGCTTTTGGAACAGAGCAAGTACAAAATTGACTCCCCTTGTCAACCACTCTCTTTGACCCAAGTAGAAGTCAAGATAAGACAAGGCCCTTTCTGGCTGTACAGAAGAAGGAGCTTTCCTCCTGGGTGAGTGCTGTGGACCCGATGTGCCTGGCTGCTTTATGTCTTTCGGTGCTCTTAAGTCTTTGATTTCATCTCTCTCTGAATTACCCAGCCTTGGATGCTTGTTTTATTTGGGTTTGGATCTGAACTCCATGTCCCAGTGTTGGTTTCTTGAGTCACAAGGAACTTCAAATGTTTCCTTAAGTATTGTCTAAGGACTGCTTGCTTTTATGCAAGTAACTTCATAATATTGAGGTCATGCTTCTCAAACGCAGCACCTGCCATAGTGGAAGTAGTGTAATTCCATGGAGAGGACCCACTCACGGTTCGCAGTGCTGGGTAAACATAGGTGCTATGAAGGGCACTTTTGGCAACATTGATCTATAGTTCTTTAGGTAAATCTTTTTTATTGAAGTATAGTCGATTTACAATATTTATATTAATTTATATTTATGTTATGCAAATGTACCTATAAAGACAAATGCTTTATATTTATCTCAAAGACAAATATGTTATAATTTCTATGTGGAATCTAAAAAATATATATAGATCTTAAAAGTTCTAAGAACTCCACAATGGCCAACTATAAAAATTTTGACTCCTTTCCTTCCTTCATTCCCAGTGACTTTAGCAAGTCCTGTAGAGTCCATATCTGAAATGTATCTTGACTATTTATTGTTGTTGCTAAGTTGCTAAGTCACTTCAGTCGTGTCCGACTCTGTGTGACCCCATAGACGGCAGCCCACCAGGCTCCCCCATCTCTGGGATTCTCCAGACAAGAACACTGGAGTACGCTGCCATTGACTATTTATAATACCCTGCAATTTTTAGCTAACTTATTTGATTTACTTGTTTATTGTCTGCCTTCCTCCAGTAAAATAAAAAAGTTCTTTCTGCTTTCTGCTGGATCCCCAGAGCCACTGGGCTTGGCGCAGTGTATGTTTTCAATAAATAAAAATCAATCGTTGGATGAATGGATGGACACATATCTGTTTACCAAGACTGGATGCCCTGTTGTAAGGTGCTGATTTTATATCAAAAAAGATATTGACCCATATAGGGCATTAGTCTGTCTAATTTTCAGCACCTTCTATTACCACATTAATCAAGTGAGATAAAGTTTATATATTTTTTCACCTTGTAATTTAAACTACAAATCTCCATAAAAAGGAAACATATTTGCTCATTCATTAGTCATAACTTGACTGTTTTCCAAAGTACTTTAGTGTGACCATGAAAGGAATTATCATGAATAAAAACTATAACAACTGCAATGTTAACATCACTTAACACTCTTGCCAAATAACAACATTTTCTTGAATCATGTTGTTTGGGTTTTGGGTGTGACCATGTTTAGGGCAATGGATAAAGCGGAACCACAGAGCTGGACAAACCCAATTTCAGTCTTGGCTCAGTTTCTTACTAGTTGTGTAAAGTTAACTGTCTCACTCTGTCTCTCTAGGCTCACTGTCCCCATCTGCAAAATGAATCAACCTCATAGGGCTAGTGTGTGGATTCAGATATGCAAGGAAATACTTATCATTGCACCTACCCCATCATCATTGTGTAGGTTGACTTTTGCCATGTGCCAAGGCATTCCCAATGCTTCATGGTTTATACAGCAGTCACTTATGTGGCTCGTGTTCCTGTGAACTGTCTGGACGGTGCTCCTGGTTTGGATGAGCTGATCTTTGCTGGGCTCTCTCATATGTCTGTGATGGCAGGTGGAGGAGCCATTGGATGATCTAGGAGGGATTCACGATGTGGGTGCCCGGTGGCAAAGTGAAAGAAAGTGAAGTTTCTCCGTCATGTCTGACACTTTGTGGCATCATGGACTGTAGCCTGCCAGGCTCCTCCATCCATGGGATTTTCCAGGCACAAATACTAGAGTGGGTTGCCATTTCCTTCTCCAGGGGATCTTCCCGACCCAGGGATCGAACCCAGGTCTCCCACATTGCAGGCAGACTCTTTACCCTCTGAGCAACCAGGGAATCTGCCTATTGGCAGGCTATTGGCCAAGGTGACAGGAATGACTCAGCCGTGGTCCGTCATCCTCCGGCAAGCTAGTTCTGGCTCCTTCGCTTGGTAGTTGTTTCAGAATTCCCAAAAGTGGCAAGAGAGAGCAAGCTCCAACGCTGCAGACTTCACTGGCAATACATTTACTGAATTCCCATTAATTAAGCAAATCACAAGCCTGGCCTGGAATCTGTGAAGGAATAATGTATGGTCATTTTTGTAGTCTATTGCAATCATCCTTGTTACCATCATCATAAAAACCGGTATTTGTTGAACATTTATTAAGCAGCTGTTCCAGTCCTATTACTGTGTTTATCAAAGCTTGTAATTCTTACTACAACTTTATGGGACAGATAATATGTATTATATCCCTGTATTGGAGAAAAAGAGACTGAGACATAGGATGGCAAAGCAGCTTAGCTAAAGTCACACAGCTGGGAAGCAGAGAAGCTCAGACTCAAACCAACACTTCAGAGCAGCACTCATAATCACTGTTTTATACTGCCTCCTTCTCCCATTCGATGTACGTAAAATTTTCGATAGTTGCTTTTTTTTTTAATGGATGATCTAGTAAGGGGTTATTGCCTATATTTTAACATGTACCCTAAGCACTTCCATATCTTTGAATTCAGCTTATCAAGTTGGCATGAATGACATGTGTTAGTCCAGATCATGGTAGGACCTGTAGATATATGTGGATGGGGTGTTAGCAGTAGTGACAGCAGCTCAGGGATGTATTCTTAGAACTCTTGATTTCTCCTTTCTTCAGAAAAGTTGGAGGGCTTGGGAACAGCTGGTAGCAAGGCTGAATAATTACTTAATATATCCAAGTGTGTGCGTGCATACTCAGTTATGTCTGGCTCTTTGCGACCCCATGGACTGTAGCCTGCCAGGCTCCTCCATCCATGGGATGTCCCCGACAAGAATACTGGAGTGGGTTGCCATGCTCTCCTCCAGGGGATCTTCTCAACCCAGGGATTGAACCTGCATCTGCACTGCAGGCAGGTTCTTTACCACTGAGCCACTGGGCCTTTTTAGCAGCATTCCTCTGCTGAAAACAAATAGACCAAAAAAAGTGAAGGGCTACCCATCTCTGATAGATTAAATCTCTTTTCTTGACTTTCAAGGCTGTCCTTTGTCAGGCCAACTGACCTTTTCAGTTCCCCAGTGATTTCCCTACACGCTCTGCTCTTAATTCCTGCTCTCCTCACTGTCCCCAGGACACACTGTTTTCCAGCCTCTTCACCCTTACTTGCCATGTGACTTGCCTCCCTCAGCTGCCCCAGTTAGAGCCGTGCTTCTTTCTTTATCTTTACCTATCAAATCTCACAGTGGGTTCTCTTCTCTGAACATCCAGTGTTTACTTCTGAAGGACTCTTTTGAGACTTAGTGTGTTGGAGATTGCCTGTATGATTTGGAGCTGGGAGAAGAAAAGCATGTCCTGAGCTCTGCAACTCTCTACCCCCATTTATCCTCACAATACACCCAAATAAGGTTAGGATGACATTATCCAGCACATAAGAGCAAGGGTATAACTCCATCACAGCGAATTTCATAGACTGTGCTCTGTGCTCTGTTGTTATACAATCACCTGATGATTGTTTAGAGCAGGGTCCATTCTCTTCCTGCTCAGTGCTAATGGGCACCGTTTCTAGACACCAGACTGAGCACTTTGTATGTATTGTCGGGGGGAATCCCAGAACATCTCTAAGAATGGGCATTAGTATCCTCTCTGCCTGGTCAAGGCAGAGCTGGGTGTGCAACCCCACAAACCTGACCCCGAAGCCTGGGCTCCTTCTGTCCCAGCACACCATCTCTGTGGCCACCAGAAATTTAATGACAGAATTAAAGTTAAAGATTCCACACTCTGTCTTCAAATGGAAAGTATATACCAGAAAGCAAAGGAAGGCAGAGTAGAAGTCTAGTCAGGGTGTCACCACAGACTAGCTCATTGGGGTCCTTTTGAGTACCCTGGCATGCTAGTTAAGGTGAGGTTTGGAGTGTGCAGCATCACAAGGGTGCGTGCAGAGTCTGAAGGGCATGCAAGGTTCTTCCCTTCCCTCTCCACTCATCGCTGTCAGCAGAGATGACCTCCACTGTCGCCCTACCCTGAACTTTTTATCTGTTCACCCTCCTTATTAGACTGTGAACTCTTGGAGAGGAGAAGCTGTTGTATTTACCAAGGCCTAACACATAACTGGTATATAAACACAGAAGAACAATTTTTTAATTTAATGCATCAATTGTCAACCAAGGCATGGTGCTCAAGGTAGCATGATGGAGACAACACAGTATAGTAAACCTTTATTCCACCATCAGAAAGCTAGGTTAATTCACCCTGTGTTAGCTTTCTTCTCTGGCATTTATACACTGCCAAGAGGCTCTGGCTTCCCAGAGACCTTGACAAAACCCCATACCTCCCAGATATAATGCCAAACTTCATAACTTTCAGGTCTCATTTTCTAAATTAGATTGTGAAGTCCTACAGCACAAGAGGTGTCTGTTACTCTTCGTAAACACCTCACATCTTTCAATGCAGTGCCCTGCACAGAGCAGATCTACATAAACATTTGTTGAACAATTGCACTGAAATGGATTGGAATTATGGCTGGGAAAATGTTGTAATAATCCAATCTCTTTGAGATAATTCTTGGTGAATTCAGGTGATGAAGGAAAGAGGAAATCAGGATAGCGGCAGAGGCAGAAGGAAGAAAGGAAGGAGAAGTGGCAGGATCTGTCATCTCACTGGATGTGGGGGTGAGGGAGGAAGAGGGGGAAAAAGGATTCAAAAACTTTGGTCCAAGCTGATGGATTGAAAGCTTATAACCAAAAAAGGGAATATAGAAGTTATCCTGCCCCTTAACCCACTCACCCTTATTTCATTCTGAGCATGAAAGGAGGATTCCTCATGAATGTGAGTTTTCAGGGTTCCTTGGAGATAGACAGATAGACAGATAGACAGATCTGGGGGAGTCACTCAAGAGAGTCCAGATTGACAAATAGGAAAGGTACGCCCTTGTCCCACTGTAGACGAGCTTTGCTCTGATAAAGAGAAGGAGGAGAAATTTGAGCTGAATATATTTTTGGTTGGTACAAGTCGTAAGTGCTCTGTTTGATAGCAGGGTTGTTTGAACGACCTATTTCATAACTGCACATAGCTTTCCCAAATAAATGGTGTCTGTAGAATGTTCAGGTTAATGTATGAGCCCAGTGTTCACGAGTGTTTGCGCTTAGAGCGACCGAGACTTCTTTCTTAATAAGTCATCTTGGCATTTTGTCAACAAGTTAATTTGCTTTTCTAAGAAACTAGATTAATACTTCCTGTACTTTGTGCTATTCACAGATCTACAGTGCAGTGAGAAGGGGAGAAGCCACAGAACAGACAATTAGATCTCTTCTCCATTTCTTCGCCAAGCTCCCAGCCTCCGAGACAGCCCATGAAAGGATCAGTGTCGGTCCGTACTTAAAGCAATGTGTCCGAGACACGGTGTGTGAGTATCGTGCCACCTTGCAAAGGACTTCCATATCTCAGTACATCACCGGCTCTCTCCTGGAAGCCACCACATCTTTAGGAGCAAGAAGCAGCCTCCTCAATTCTTTTGGAGGATCCACGGGACGAATGATGCTGAAAGGTACTGTCTGAAATTTCACTTTTAACTCTTCATCATTGAATGCAGAAAAGAATCTGAGTTAACATTTATGCATCTCCTCATGGAAAACTGAGTCCACTTATCAACAACTTTCAGAAAAGGTAGCTGCTTTAAAAGAATATAAAATGATAGTCCTTTACCAAAATCCCTTAAGGTATAAGCATTCTGAATAATGAACGCTAAGATTTTGATGTTTCTTTTTCAAAAGAAGTAAATGACTAAATGCTGTGTTTAATTTTTTTAAGTTATTCTAATAGATGAGTTCTCCTAGTGGTGGTCTATGACAGATGTCAATTACTGTAAAAAAATAAAAATAAAAAAGCTCGTAAAAAAGTGTAGTCATGTAGTCACAGTGAAAACCAACTGTTTCACTCAAAACAGAGTGGAATAGAGTTCTCTTGCCTACACAGAATTAATAGGTTCATGTTGACTAGAGAAGCTAAAGGCCATCTTCCAGCAACTCCCATCTTAAAAGACAAGATAGTCAGAAATCCTGCTAAGAAATGAAAACTAATGGAGAATAGGGTCTCTGCATCAGAACTTCCCAGCTACTTCCCACAAGTGGTGGACAGGCAGGTCAGAAATGGCCGTGCACCAGTGGAGATTCGTGCACTGCACAGCTGTCACCACCCACTTGGCATCCTTCCCTGGCAGGAAGCTGCCAACCAGACAGGGACCATGCAGAGCAGCGTTCCACTGCTCAGGGGCTGCCAAGAACTCTCTCTGACATCCTGCCACTTCTCTCAAGGAGAGCCCCTGTCGTCCCTCCATAGCAAGCCCCAGACCTGCGATTATCACACCAGTGGTCTTCCTCCTTGACCCTCAACCTCCCCTACCCCGCCCCACCCCAGCACCCCTTGGGAAGACCCTAGAGGAGGTCCACACCTGTCTGTGTACCATGTGGGTGCCATGCTGATTTGTTTTCTAGTGTCCCTTTAACTTTTGTGGATCGGTTATACATGATGAGTGAAGAAAAACACAAGATGGGGACCACTAATCCCAGAGACTAAAGAGGAGAAACTTGGATTCATATATGTTTCATACATTCAGCATACGTTTTTTGAGCACCTGGGTGCTGGGTTGGGGACAAAACATAGCCCTTACCCCCAGGGAAATTGTTGAGAAGACCCCCTGAAGGAAAGAAGGGCTCCCCACTCCAGTATTCTGGCCTAAAGAATTCCACAGACTATACGGTCCATGGGGTCGCAAAGAGTCGGATACAACTGAGTGTCTTTCCCTTTCACTTTCTCACCCATGGAACTTGTAGTCTCTAGGTAGTAAGGGTTTCCCCTATCCACAGGATTCAAGATTTCTCTATTCTGATGCGGCTCCTGGTAACTGCCAAGCTTGCATTCTGCATCAGTGATCTTCCTGGGAATTCGAGTTGAAATTGACATATAGAGTTGGCAGAGCTTCAGTGCTTGAGACTCTATGTAAGGAGCTTATCCTGTGCATTAATCAGGCTTTTGTATCAGATCCCCACCCTGTGCCAAGCAGTGTGTAGGCCTTATGGGAGATCCTAATAACATATAAGTCAGTTTTCTTGCCTTTAAGTTTTTATGATCCTAGTGAGGCAGCCAGATTTGCATGCACCAAGTATTCAAAGAACAGACTGCAGGGAGTTAAATGCCAAATAATGTGGAAGTGACTCTAAGAGTTCAAAGCGTTTGGAAGTAGAGTTAATGGTCCATGTGACAAATGGTTTGGCTGCAAAGGAACAAAGTCAATAAAAGCCACTTTGTTTCTTCTCTATTAATTGCAAAAAGACATATCTCCAGGCTCCCCAAATGTTGTGTTTTGGTTCCCAGGCAGGCTGCCTCCAGTCTTACACAGACCTTTGGGGAGAAAAAAGGAGGCTATTAGTTAAGGTGTCTGTTGCCCTGATAGTAAGTTGATCTCCATTGCTCTTTGCACTTTCCTGTTCAGATCAGAACTCTGAGATCAGCATTCCCATCTCTGGGACTTGTTGGATCATCAGCTGATGAGTTATCATTGAATTGGGTTTTACGCAAGAGTTGGGAGTTTCTTTTAACTTTCTGTTTTGCAGCTCTTTAATGGTTTCTGATATCTGTCTGTAAGTAGTTTCTGCTGAATAATATAGTTAGCAGGTTGGCTTCAGCTCCAAGCTAATTTCTGTATCTCTACCTTGCTCCCTTGGAAAACTTTTTCAACTTCAGTGCTTTCTCCCATGGGGTTTTCAAAATCTGTATGTGCTGTAGTGAAACATATGGTTCTTCAACATGCAGTGGAATATAATACATCTTAAAAAACCATACATGGCCGTTCAAAATCATGGAGTGTTTAGAGAACCTATAGGTTCAGCATATTGAGTAGCTGGGTCTTGAGCTCTGTTGGCCTCATACTCCAGCAGGGGGTCTGGACGATATGCTTGGCTGCTAAGCCATGTTTGTCTGCTTGTTTTATTGTTCACTGTGTGTTCTGTGGCACTGAGCAGGCCAACAACTTTCAGCTCTGTGTCACTAATGAAAATCTATGGGAAGTGTGTGACACACTCAGTCTCCAGGTTATAAACGACTCATGTTCTAGAGTTCATTTCTCAGGAGCTGTGTGGAACTCAGAACGCTTTCCTGGAGAAGCAGTATTAAACATTGTGATTTGGTTCCAGACTTTAGTCCTCAAAAACCTCTTTAACCCACAACACAGTTGAAATCTACACACTTCCCATGGAATAGAGAGAAAAACACAATTATTAGAATACTGAGCATCAGCCTCCAGGAAAAAAGCAATACCAATGAGTTAAAAGGCATTTGTTGTTGAGGGGAAATCATTTTAATTAAGATGAGTAGAGTTAAAGTAAAACTTCCATGGAGATTTTGTAAGGAACTTTGGGCCATTTCAGAGGTTTTAGATGTTGGCATCTATAGTTCTGTTATTATGGTTAATTATATTTTGAAACTCATATCTAATGTGAAAGATTCAGAAAATTATTATCCCAATAACTTTCTTTTCTTTTAATGAGAGGCTTATAAATGGAATGAAGACAGGAAGAGGGAGATAGGACAGAATCTGTAATTTTTTCCCAGAGGGAAAAGGTAAGGAAGAGGGTCAAAAAGAATGACCTTTTCCATGAGAGAGATCACATTTAAAGTGGATTAAATCAAGTTGGAAAAGGTAGGGGAAAAAAAAAGGAGGAGGGCGAAAAACAAATGCTATATGATTCCTTTTGTGTGGGGTGCTTAGAATAGTCCAAAGCATCAGAGACAGAAAGTAGAACTGTGGTTGTAGGGGCTGGTGGAGGGAGGGTTTGGATGCGGAGTTACTGTTAATGGGTGCAGAGTTTCATTTTGCAAGATGAAGAATTCTGAGGATGGATCATGGTGATAATTGTGTATAAGTAAATTATGATAATTGTGTATTGAGTAAATATGAATTTACTCCGTACAACTCAGCTGCATTAAAAATGGTTAAGATGCTAAATTTTGTTATATATGTTTTTACACAAATGAACACACACTCACAAATCAAAGGATTTAAACAGGAGGAACACATTATGCAGGTCCTTAGTGCCAGGCCCATTAAGATGTTAGAAAGAATCAAGTTTGTGAAAAAGAAATGTGAAGACAGCTTTCCAGGTGACCTACAGATGCCCCAAGTCAACTTGTCTCCTGGAAGTGGTTATGAGTACAAAATGAGGGTTGGAGCTGCCTGTAGTAGGTGAGAATAGGAAGAGAAAATGTCCAACCAATTTCTTCATTACTCACAGGGCATTCCCAAGTTAGGACTTGATAATGTCAGGGTTGATTGGCCAGAATTCTGCAGCTCTGCAGCATTACCACAGTCTACAAGATTCTTCTAACTCTCCAACATCTTCATCAGTTTGCACCCCTCCAGTGGTATGAGTAGCTCTGAAAAATCAGCCAACAGTCAGTTCATTCCTGGCTTTCTGCCTTCAGGACCAGTGAGGATGGTCTGTCTGCTCAATGGAAAGTTTGCCAAATAATGAGAAACATTTTCTGATATGAAGCATCAATCAGCAAGGGTATACTATCTCAAAAAATGGAAAATGGAGAACTTACTCCATCCTATCTTCCACTAGTTGAGTACAGTCAAGATCTTTCCACTTCCCATTTAATTCCCCTTTTCCTCCTCCCCATTAACCTTTCTGGAATCCCGGGACCAACTCTGTAGAGCAGTGGCAGCCAAAAGAGTTCTTGACTTCAATAATCAGAAAGACGTTTTCTAAATCCATTGCCTACTTTTCTTTTTTTCCAATGTACTCCCTACTAAAAATTACAAAAGCAAGATTAAGTCAAAAGGGAGAGAAAGGAATGAGGTAATTGATAGTAATGGGAAGAAGGAAATGGCGACCCACTCCAGTACTCTTGCCTGGAAAATTCCATGGACTAAGGAGCCTGGTGGGCTACAGTCCATGGCGTCTCAAAGAGTTGGACATGACTGAGCGACTTCACTTCACTTCACTTCACTTCGAAGCACTGAAATAGCAAAAGTTAAAAAAAAAAAATAGTGATAAGGAAGAGGATTTTTCAATATAAGGTGGCTGTTTTCAAGTGCACATTTTGTATCAGCTTGTTCCTAAGTTTGTAAATCAAAGGATTAAATATTTACATGTAACTCGGACAAAGCATAGTCACATATTTAAATTATGTAGTAGGAAATGCTCATTTTGTAACCAGTTTGGGTGTTTATGTATAGAATAGTTATTAATAAATAAGTTATTCATCATAGATAGACTATAAATAGAATATTAATATGAAAAGAAAAGGTTTCCCTGGTGGCTCAGATAGTAAAAAATCTGCATGCAGGAGACCTGGGTTCCATCCCTGGGTCGGGAAGGTCCCCTGGAGGAGGGCATGGTAACCCACTCCAGTATTCTTGCTTGGTGAATTCCATGGACAGAGGAGCCTGGTGGGCTGTAGTCCATGGGGTCACAGAGTTGGACGTGACTGAGCGACTTACACTTTCACTTTCACATGAAAATAAAAAGTGCCCTGCAGATGTAATATTCTCATTTGAAAGTGGGGAATATTCTGTTTCTGATAGAAAGGTCTAATAATTTTCAACTTATTTTCTTCTACTGCAATAAGTATATTCTATTTGTGTCTTTTTCTAAAGTGAATACCTTTGAGTATAAAAATAGGAAGACCTAATAGGAATATACACACACACATTTGAACTATGTGATTGTACCTCATAAATAATTTAGTTTATGAAGGCTGTCTTGGTTGACTTCCTCATAATCAAAACAATTACCCTTTACATGCCTACCAGGCAAGGGAAGACGTCTCCATGGTTCTAATTCCAAGATGTAAGTGTATTTAAATCTGACTTACTAGTTTTGTGACCTTGAAATTATTTTCTTGATGTTAAAGTATGCTTTAATGCAACTTGGGTTATGTTTTTATACCAGTTAATCAACTGAGAAGTATTCATTCAGTGCCCACTATTGTCTAGGGCAGTGTCACCTCAGAGAAGAATGGAAACATCACATCTGGAAGCCTTCAACTTGTAAGATAATATTTCTCACTCCAGTGAAAATGTAATAATAGGTTTCAGGTTTACTGAAGTAGCCCTTACTGCCACCCTGAAAAGATTCACAAAGTTCAAGGTTAGTCACTTGAAGGTGGGATCTGTAGCTCATGGGGCCAGGAAACTTGGTGGGTGCAGGACGAAAGCCCTCTGCCTTGGGATACGCATGGCCAGGCATGATCCAGGAGTGTGACTTCATGTTTAGATGTGACCTAAACCTGCACAGTATTTCTGATGAGTGTGACTCCATACCCCTGCTTATAACAAGGGGGATCATCTCCAAGGCTCCAGGGCAGCACAAAGTCATCAACCTCAAATATTACCAGAGACATGATGCTTCTAGAGTCAAAACAATCAAGAGTATTTTGTGGGAGGAGGAGGGTCAAGCAGAGGAACTAACTTTTTAAGAAAACTTTTCCAAGCTGACATCCTCATTACTGTTATATCTGAAGTTGTAAACTGTCCCATCTGTAAAGAGAAAATTGGGCATACGGAAGGATTGGAATTAGAATCATAGTAATAGTTGTGAGTATTTTTTTAGTTCTTGCTGGGTGCCAGGTATTACTCTGAATGCTTCACGTGTTTGACTTCATTGAAAACCATTCAATGATCCAATGAGAGAGGTACTATTTACTAATGAGGAAACTGAGGCCCAGAGATATGAAGAAACTTGCTTAAGAGTGCACGGGTAGTCTGTGATAAAGTCTGTGCTTGAACTCAGGCAGGCTGTTGAGTCCTTATTGTGTTTCAGACAATGCACCAAGTCCTTTATCTGCATTATTTCATGTAGTCCTTTTGGGTTGACTTGTGTCCCTTTAAAGAGATACGTTGAAGTTCAAACCCCAGATCCTGTGATGGGACTTTATTTGGCAGTAATATCTTTGCAGATGTAATCGCTTTAAGATGAGGTTATTTTCTGTTACAATGGGCCCTAAACCCAGTGAATGGCTTTCCTTATCAGAAGAAGAAACAGGCAGACAGACCATGTTGGGATGAACACCATGTGATACGAGAGGCAGAGATCAGAGTGATGCGTGGAAACCAAGGAATGCCAAGGACTGCCAGCCAGCAGCAGCTACTAGAAAGAGAGAGGAGAAAATTCTTACCAGAGTATAAGAGGGAGCATGGCCCTGCCAACACCTTGCTTTTGGACCTCTAGCCTCTAGAACTGAAAACAAAGTCCTGTTGTTTTAAACCATCCAGTGGTGGCATTTTGTTAGGGCAGCACTAGGAAACGATGACAGTCCTTTTTTGGAGATCCTGTAAGGAAGAAATTGTTAGTGCTAGGAGACTAAAGCTCACAGAGGTTAAAGGACTTGCCCAAGGTCACACAACTAGTCAGTGTGTGTAGCCAACTCAGATCAAGCTTCTCCAGGGCCTGTGGTCACAGCTATGATGTAGACATGTTTGCAGGTCTCCGATGGCACTGTCCATTTCTGCTTTGTTGTAATTGATTATGGGTTTTTCTGGTCTCAGTCTCTAATATTCATCCTCCTCCCCCATGAGCCTCTTGCCTGACACAGGACCAGGCACAGAACAGACAGTCCATAAACTTTCATGGATTCCAGTGGCAGATGTGTTCACAGAATCAAGGAACATGAGATCATTGCTGTTTATCACATTTAATTGAATGAGATAATTTTAGAACCAAAGAAAGAAAGCACTAATTTTCACTGAAGGCTGCACTAACATATCAGGCTCATACCAAATGAAAATGCAGATACATTCAGTAAGTTTCCAAGCTGGTACAAAAGTTATTTTCAGTGTCTCAGAAGGTACTATCAGCACAAGGTCCTGGAATGGTTACAGAGCTATCTCCAGGGCCTTCCTTGCTCCCTGTCTGAATTCTTCTCCCTTCTTCCTCAGGCACCTCTTGCCTCTGGGGGTCCAGAGCCCCCTTAACTGTATCAGCCCATTTACTCCTCACTTACTACCCCATAAAAACACAATCTCCTTTTCTTTCTGTAGTGGATCCTAGCCATGCTTTGTGAAGAGAGGGATCTTGTGGGTTGGAATAGAGACCTGGGGTGTTGACTGATGAAGGAAACTCCCCTGCGAGCATCAGGGACAGATAGAGGAGCCAATGGTAACTAGTAGAAAAAACAGAGCACCCAAATATAAAGGCATGAGACAGGAAAAGGCACGATGTGTTCAGGGACTGCTGGTCTACCATGCTGTTATGGCCAAAGTTTGAGGTGCACAGGAAGTAAATAGGAAGGTATGGGACAAGAAAATAGGTCTCCAGGGGGCTGTAATTCATGATAAAGAGCTTGGATTCTACCTTGTAAGTAGGAGAGACACAGAAGGGTTCTAAGGAAGGATGTGATGTGATCATATCCTTTAGAAAGAACCATCTGGCTGCAGTGTGGAGTGGGGCTGCTCAAAGCATCATCTTTAGCCCACCTGCATCAGAATCGCCCAGCCTGAGTGTCCACGAAATAGCTTGCCTTGGCTTCATCCCAAACCTACCAAATCAAGAGTCTCTGATCAGGAATTCCCTGGCAGTTCAGTGGTTAGGACTCCATGATTTCACTGCCCAGGGCACAGGCTCAGTCTCTGGTTGAGGAACTAAGATCCTGTAAGCTACGAGGTACGACCAAAGTGGGGGAAAAAAGCATG
Organism: Bos grunniens; assembly: GCF_055505025.1. Lineage (NCBI taxonomy): Eukaryota > Metazoa > Chordata > Mammalia > Artiodactyla > Bovidae > Bos > Bos grunniens. The sequence continues at coordinate 15,813,128 of NC_141190.1, forward strand.
GCCAAAGCGGGAGGGGAAGAGCCTGAATCTCTGATACTTCAGGTGAGAATGCCTGGTGTGGAAGGTGGATGGAAGGAAAGAGTAGTGAGAACTGGAGGCATTTAGGAGGAGGCATTGCTAAGGCTCCTGAGAGTACCTTGGACAGCAAGGACGCCAAACCATTCAATCTTAAGGGAAATCAACCCTGAGTACTCATTGGAAAGGCTGATGCTGAAGCTGAAACTCCAGTATTCTGGTCATCTGATGTGAACAGCTGACTCATTGGAAGATTCCCTGATGCTGGGAAGGATTGAGGGCAGAAGGAGAAGAAGGTGTCTGAGGATGAGATGGCTGGATGGCATCACTGATACAATGGACATGAACTTGGGTGAACTCCAGGGGATGGGGAGGGACAGAGAGGCCTGGTGTGCTGCAGTCCATGGGGTCGAAAGGAGTCAGACATAACTGAGTGACTGAACAACAGCATTGCTAAGGCAGTGTTGGTTACTGCTGGCCCATTGTAATCTGTGAAAATTACAAAAATTTCACTCTCTCCAGAGTGATCAAGCCTCATCCCCACATACATCATTTAGTGCACAGCGGGTAGACTCAAATCTCTTTTCCACTTGGGTACAGATCTTTGTACAGTGCACAAAATCGTGCCCTGTTGTTACCATTGGTAGTACATCCTTCCAATGTTGGTAAAAGTTAATTGAATTGTTGGATCATATGCTCGTCTATCCTTCCCACTGCATCGAGAAATCAAGAAGTAAGGGTTGGTTAAATCCTAACATTAAATTCAGAAAGATGACTGGTGAGGACAGCAACCCCAGTCAGTCACGTGGACTTCCCGTATTTGTTCAGTTCATTCAGTCGCTCAGTCGTGTTCCGACTCTGCTACCCCCTGGACTGCAGCATGCCAGGCTTCCCTGTCTATCACCAACTCCCGGAGCTTGCTTAAACTCATGTCCTTTGAGTCGGTAATGCCATCCAACCATCTCATCCCCGTATTTGAACTGATCATAAAAATACCAAGTCCTAGTTCCAGAAACTCAGAGTGGGCCATGTTTCAGAAAACCATTTGCAAGATAGTTATTTGAAACTCTGTTCCCAAAAAAACAACTAGATTCCAATCCTTTCCTCCAAAGCTTGCTTATTGCATATAACACTGAACTCATAACTATTTTAAATCAAGAAGTCTTAAAATATGACTTGTCAATGTCGGTAAGTAAATGTTCTCCCCAAACAACCTAGAATAAGAAATCATTGCATTGATCTTGAAAAAGGAAGGTTTAGAGAAGGAGAAAGAGCAGTTGGATAATCTCGGGGGAGTTAAGAAATACATTTAAATTGAAATATAAAGAGAGAAGATTAAGAATAGTATTTAAATCAATTAAAAATAAACAAAAAAAGAAAACACAGGAAAAATAGTATTTAAAGCTGAAACAATACAGTTATTAACAGAAAAATAAAACTAAAAAGATGTAATTTGCAGTGATGGGGAGAATAGGCCAAATTTCTCATCTTCCATTGAGGTGATTAAATACACTATTCTTGAAAGGGAAGGGAATATATGTATTTTTTAATGAGATGCAAATCTTTTCTTTTCATCCTTAAATTGTACTTTTATATTTATTTATTTTTGGCTGGGTTGGGTCTTTGTTGCTGCATGTGGGTTTCCCTAGTGTGGAGCTATTATAGTTGCAGCGCACGCTCGGGCTTCTCCTTGCGGTGATTTCTTTTGTCGTGGAGCACAGACTCTGGGGCATTTGGGTTTCAGTAGTTTGACTGCATGAATCTTAGTCGCCCTGAGGCATGTGGATCCTTAGTTCTCAGACCAGGTGTGGAACCCATGTCCCCTGCATTGGCAGGTATAAGCACTGGACCATCAGGGAAATCCCCAAGACCTCTTTTACAGTTAAAAGATAACTGTCAAAGAATAGGCACAGAAATGGTTGCCTCCAAGAGAGGCCTTTTACTTGTCACCTCCTGCGCATTTATACTGTTTGAATGTTGATGTTCTTGTCCATACTACGTAACTAATGGTTAAAAGGAGGCATTTGGAGCCTGTGTGCAAACTGATGGATTCAAGCCCCTTGTTTCCAATGATACTATTTTCTGCAGCCATATGGGGCTCACATTCAGACGAGAAGGGGGACATAGGCTTTGTTAAAGTAAGTGGGGAGAAGGGCTTAGAATGAATAAGAAAAGTATTCCTGGGGCTCTCTCTGTCCTGTTAATTGCTTCATGGTTAAAAGAAATTGACTGGGAACATCATTCTATCTTGGGTTTGAGTCTTGATTTCAACACTATGCCATCTTGAATAGGTGACTTTACTTTCTAGGCTTTAGTAAAGCCTGCCACCGTAAATCAGGAATAAAAGTGACAACTTCACAGAGGTGTTCTGAGGACTAAATGAGATAATGTGTATAAAGAACTGAGCAAAGTATCTGGCATCTCTGTTGAGTAAATGGTAGGTTGAAACAATGCTGAGGATGATGAGGGTAGCAATGATGATTGCTGCCACCCTTACCAGCCCCTCGAAACGCCAGCCTTCCACTGTTCTTAATTCAGGTGCTCCGCTCTTAGCTCAGTCTTAGATGCACACAAACCTCCAGGTTTCCCTGGCTCTGGACTCAGGGAAGTAGTATCTTCCAGGACACTTGAGAGCTTGTTTGGAGGTTCTAACAGGGGAGCGCAGCTACTCGTATACCCTTGACTGAAGACCGGTCCTCCTCTATCAGGGATGGTCGTCCTCTTCGACCGAGAGTGCAGCTTCGAGAGGGACGCACATGGAGCGGTGAGGGAAGAAGGGGACACCCGCCTGGCCAGCCAGATCAGCCGAATCAACCCTGGCGATCAATGGGGTGACAGATGTCACAACCAGATCGCCCTCACATCCTTACAGGACACTTGAAAGGAGGTATCTAGAGGCTGGAGTCTGCCCCTTTGTAAGGTTTTCCTTAGGATTCATGCATCAGATCATTCATTAATTCATTTAACAAACATTTGTTGAGCATCTTCTATGCGACAAGCACTGTGCTAGGCCCTGAGGATAAAACAGTGAATAAGACAAAGTCTTAACTTTCAAGGAAGTTACCTGATAGTTCAGGAGATGCAAATATCCCTGCAATGTTCAGATGGTAACAAATGTTATAGTTGAGATAAAAACAGGATATAGGGGCTCAGAGGGTCCCTGTACCAACTTGAGTGAAGTCTGAGGTTTCTAAAATCACTTAAGAGCCTGGAGAAATGTGAACACCTTATGTAACTAAGGAAAACAAGCTCTCACCTGTATTATGATGCTTCTGTTGTTTTAGTTCTGTTTTTTGCTGGTATCATCTCTGTTCCCTCCGGAGTAGAAAAGGTGCTAAGCGTTTATTCCTGGGATTGGGTACCATGTCTACTAAGATTGGTATAAAATTTAGTGTTCAAGCTAGAGTTTGTACATTTTTATGAAGATGCATTTCTCTTTACAATAAAATTAAATGTTTCAATACATGTAACTAATCCTTTTGAGTGTTTTTAAATTGTTTACCTTTTTAAAGGACAAAAACTTCACTTAAATGAGCTAGGAAAATTCTTGTCCATGGGAACATTTATAGAAAGAACATAGTAGAATATACTTATAATTTGTTTATAATAACATGTGGGTCAGTAGCAAATATTTAAGAGGAAAAAAGAGAAGATCTCAGGACAGTCTGAGTCATTATTTAAACTTCTGTCGGAATTGAGTCTTAAAACCAAGAAATTACTAGTACAGTTAAAGTTGTAAGTGGACATTTTAAGAATGTTTGGTTTTCAATGGACTAAACTCTAACAGAAGATTTTGCCATCTTCTGGAAAGTATAAAATGTTTTGCCAGCTGGAAATATGTACATATATGGCATTTAAAGCCTTTTTACTCTCTATTTCATTGTAATAACAAATGACTCTATGATGGCCTGAACAAATGGTTGCTTCAGCCCCTCTGAGGCTCTCCTTGTGAATTTTACATTCACCAGAAACACCGTTGCTAACAGTCGTGGGTATTTTACCCTGATTCACACCCAGAATCACTCAACTTTTGCATTAGTAAGCAGACTCGTCTAAAATCCATTTCAAGCAGGTATTTTTGTGGATGATCTGGAAACATGGAGGGAAACTGAGAGTATAAAAAGTTTCCGAGACTCTGGCAATGCACAGGATCTGAGCTTATGGACTACCAATTCTAGAACTAAAGCCTTTAACTGGGCTTAAAGGGGCAAAGCCTGCGTTTGGTCTCCAAATCTCTCTGATCCCCAACCCAAGTTCTTAACCAGCAGGAAATCCTGCAGTTTTAACTCCCACTCACATCTCACCCTGTACTGACCTTGTGTGTGTGTGTGCATGCACGCGCGAGTACATACATGAATATAACATAGAACCCCCAATTTGATTACAAGTCCATCCAGACTACAAAATTGATCTCTTCTCTGTGTACCTGCTGCCTCCTTGCCCTGTACTCCTCCGTGGACTTCTAAGACATCTCCAGCATTCTTTATTATGGGAACCTGTAGGGGTGGGTGGAAGGATCTTCCCATCTACGGCTGAGTAGTCATAACACAGAATCAACCAAATGTGAGAGGATATCTCAGAAAATATTTGTTGAGTGAAAAAATAAGTAAATGAATATATACATACAACTCAAGATAACATACAATTCCCCATACTAAAACCAGGAAAGAAATTTGAAGCCATGTGGTTCGAACCTGTGAGCATCACCATCCAGAGTTAACTTATCAGCAATGACTATTTTTCAAGCATCATTTACAAAAGTCACTTGGGCTGGTCCTCATCCTGCTCAAACTGTGACTGGAGGTACAGGGTACAAGTCAGACCGTCTGAGAGCCATACAAGGAATATTTAAGCCTCTGATCTTCCTTGGCCTCTGAGTGAGAGAGTCCTGCCCTGGCCCATATTGAGGCAGACAGCATGGATTGACTTCTCTCTGGTCTGTTTCTGTCTCTGTCTGTGTGTCCTCGTACCCCTGAGCCAATTGACAAGTGCACTTGAGGGTCTTATCTCTGCAAAGTGGACCTACGCTTTGTTGAGAAAAGAGAAAAGGGGAAAAGGAGTGACCCCAATCTCTGCATTAGCCCTGCTTTGAAGGGTCTGGAGTCTCTTTCCTGAGCAAAGAGATGAAGGCACCTCCATTCCACAGCCCTCACACTGAGAGAGGAGTCTATATTCCCTCCCTGTATTTGGGGGAATGCCCTCTTCTCAGTGGTCATCATACCCCCACACATGCCAAGGACAGGCCACTGGTGGTGGAAATTCATTTATCTTGCAAATATTATTAAATACCTTTACTGCCAGCTACCAGGAATAGAACAGACATTGTACCCACCCACATGGAACTTAAAGACCAGTAGGGAATCAAGTAATTACAAAAATAAATGACAAGTTGTGGCCATGGTGCCTGCTACCAGGGAAAGGGCCATGTGCATGTGACCCTCTAAAAGGGGGATTTGACCCAAGCAGAGAAGGCTTGCATGTAAGGCTAAAGGCTCTCCTTAGTTATCTAAGGGAAGGGGAGCAAGAAGAATGTTCTAGACAGAAGTAATCATTTGCCAAGGCCCCATGGCAGCCAGGAGTATGGCAAGTTTGAAGTTTGAGTGGACAGTTGAGATCTGGAGGGTTCCCTCTCAAGAAAGTCTGGAGAACTCAGAATGACAAAGGCTAGCAGGTATTGGGTGCTCATGGCAAGCCAGACACTCTGACAAGGTTTTTTTTTTTTTTTTAATCTAATTTAAAACTCATATTTTTACATGAGAAGAAGCTAAGCCACAGAAAAGTAAAGCAAGCTGCCAGATAGTACAGACTCTAGTTAAGGGCCCCTGTCTGTATTCTTGGGAGCCATGGAAAACCAAGTTTCAAACAGAAGAAGGGACACAATAGGATTTCTCTTTCAAAAGGATGATTCAGACAAAAATCAGCTTGAGATGACTCCAGCCCTCTTCATACCCAGATAAAAATGTTAGCATTTAAAACCACTGAGGATATTGAATCAGAGAAAAAAGGGTACTCTGAAAGAAAGCTACAGCTCAGATGAGCCTTAGTACTCTGCGGTTGTTCTGAGGAGGCAGGCAAAGGACAAATAACCTAGTAACCCAGCTCTCTCTACTTCCTGGGAACTGTATTCCAAGAAGTTTAGAAGAAAGGTTTGTGGTGTGGACTAGAAAGGAAGATTGATGACACCCCACCCACCACCCCCCCGCAGGCCCAGGGGGACTGTTAACACTCCTCCACCCCAGGCCAGACTCACTGAGTACTGAGTCATAGTAATGTCTTGCTTTAACCAAGGAAGCAAAAACTCCCTGGCGGGCCAAATCCAGGCCATGTGGCTTTTTCCTTGACAGCTTCAGTGTTTTTTTAAATTAGGAAATTTTGCGTTAAAATGTGGAGTTCTATCTTTTCTGGCACCCCGGGGCCCCCATTCTCCCCTGGCCCCTTGCACTGGCCCTGATCCATACACCTGCCTCCAAGCAAGATGCACCAGCTCAGCTCACCCTCCCATACCTACCCACCCCAACCCCACTGCTGGGTGTCTCCCTCCCAGCTCGGGTCTCATTTTCTCACCTGCCCGGCCCTGCAGACAACTTTTGTGTGCCCTGGGTGGTATGCCAGGGAGAATTTCAGTTCTTGGGTTTAGGAGGCTGGGCTGAAAGCAAGTATGTCTTCTGTAAACCAGTTTCTGCTTGGAAGTGGGGGAGAGGGGTCTCATTCAAGCAAGGGGTCTCAGGCGAGAAAAACATGTGAGATAAAGTAAAGAGTGAGAATGAGGAAATGATTCTCAGCCAAGATCTCATGGGGGGAATACAAGGAGGCATAAGGCTAAGTTGGTAGATGTGGTCACAATTTGGAGAAAACAAGGGAAAATTTTGGACCTAAAGCATTAGAGAGCCATCACAGGCTCTTAAAGCAGGTTGAATTTTAGGAAGGAAAGACCGACAAAGGTCAAGGGTCTGGAGGTAGGACACCCTCAGAAAGAGGGAGAGTCATAATCACAAACCTGCGTGGATATTCCCGGATCAGGAATAGTGTGCTCAAAATAAAGGGCCAGAAGCCAGTGTGAACACATGTAGTTTATGTTGGCCCAGGGCAGTGCTTACAGGAAAAAAGATTGGTCTTGAAAATTTAACATCACAGGGAGAAAAATGAAAAGGTAATACAAACTACAGTTGGTTAAGAATGGAGGCATTTTTACTATGACACAGCAGCATTGTGAAAATCCCCACACTTGAGCCAAGGGATATATGCGGCTAAACTTCTCTCAGAGTTTGGGCTTTTGACTGGTCTTGACGCAGACTGCTCAGCCCGAGGGGCTGAGAGCAGGGCCTCGTTGGGCTTCCATAAAGCATAGATCTTGCCCAAATGTGGAAAACCTTTAGGGACATGAAAACCATTAGGGATCTGTAGCCCTGACTTGAACCAAGCAGAATAAACAAACCCCTGCCCAAATTGGAACTCACTGGATGCCTTTCAGAGTTATCCAAGGGGAAAGGCTGGAGGCCTCAAGGGTCTTCAAGTGGGTTAATGTCCTGTTTCACTGCTTCACTCCAGTCTAATTTAACTGCGTGCTCTTCAGTCTTTGCCCTTTTTTGAAGTGTCTCAGCACCTCAGTTGCAAACCCAGAAATAGACTGTGTTCTGAACCTAAAACATATACAGTACTCTGCTTTTTTTTTTTCCTGCTAACGGGATGTTAAAGTCCGAATAAGATCTTCTGGAAGTGTGTTACATATTCAGGGACTGGGTTGGAAAAGTTCCAGAGAGCATTCACATTTTCCATAGACAGGGTCTTGCTAAGTTCCCAACCTTGATTTCTATTTTCAATATCCTTTGTCACTCTTTCCAGTCTCATTGTTTAGTTTTCTGTATGCATAACATAGTGTAATTGTGTCTCTCTCCCCATAACAGCTAAGTGGCATGTTTTCCTTTTAATTCCTTTTTTTTTTTAAATGGGGAGGCAGATGCATAGAGAACTGTGAACATTCATTCATTTACTGAATAGTCAACTTGATGCCTAACGGTTGGACACTCAGATGCTGTTTGGAGACAGTGAAAGGGGTAGATTGAAGAAGAATTAACACTACTCCTGTCTCCCTGATGTTCACAGTCTAGTAAAAGGTGGAGATGGACACAGGGGTAGGAAACCAAGACTCAGAGCAGCTAAGGACCAAGCCCTAGATGGGCATGAATCCAAAGGTCACAGAAGCCTGATTTGAACTAACCTCAACCTAGGCTTGGGGCTTCCCTGGTGGCTCAGATGGTAAAGAATCTGCCTGCAATGTGAGAGATCTGGGTTCAGTCCTTGGGTTGGGAAGATCCCCTGGAGGAGGGCATGGCAACTCACTCCAGTATTCTTGCCTAGAGAATCCCCTTGGACAGAGGAGCCTGAGGGGCTACAGTGCATGGGGTTGCAAAGAGTCGGACACGACTGAGCGACGAAGCGCAGCACAGCACAACCTAGGCTTGAGCTCTTGCCCTGTCTCTAGTCTACCTCTAGGAAACGAAGTGTAACACACTGTGAAAACGTTTGCTGAGCGCTAGCCATGGCTTTGTCCTAGACAGGGAAAACAGTGAAAAGAAAGCATGTTCTTCAGCTCCAGGAGTCAGTGATTTAGTTGATAGAAAGACTGACGTTGAATATGTGGTTACACCATACCGTGACACATATGAAACAAAGATTAGTGATTAAAAGTGTGCACTTTGGTAACAGACAGACCTAAATCCCAGATCCACATCAGACAAGCTTTGTGACCTGGGGTTAATTTGCTCCAGGCAAATTCTGTTCCTAAGTTTCATCATGTTTTCTGTAAAATGGGGACAATGTAGATACTTGCCTCACACAATTATAATGGGATAAAATCAATGAACTTAATGATTATAAAGCATACTGTCCAAAACAAACAACAGAAAAAGGTGTATGTAGAGCAAAGAAGACATTCCAGAAATAGTAAGAACAAAGGCTTAGGTCAGAATGGCTCTTAGAAGGGGTTCAGGTTTGGGTCTAGCAAGGGTTCAGGTTTGGCAGAAGGGAGAGAGCGTGAAGGGGACTGTGGAAATGGAGCAGGGTAGTGTGCCCTCGTCTGGAGGCTGCCTGGAGCCGCAGGTGGACTCTGGGGGTCAGTGCAAACCTCAGGAAACAGAGCTTTTCACAGCTTTTGACCTCAGAGCTCATTTCTCCCATCCACACCCACCCTTCTCACAATTCCAGGCCACATCAGCCACCAACAGCAACTCACCTGCCTGGAAATTCTCTCTCTTCTTCCTGGCTATTAATAATTCAGGTGGATAATACACATATAAATTTCCTTTTCTCTTTTTCTGCCTCAGACATGAGAAATTGGAATTTTTTGTGCAAACTCTTTCTCTTAGAAGAAAAAGAGAAAAAGGATAGAAGGAAATGAAGGAGGTAAAAGAGATAGAAGAAGGGAAAGGGAGGGAAATGCCTAGAGACAGGATGGACATACAGGTGCATGATAACAGACGTGTTCAGCAAAGAACAGACTTACTATCCCATTTATCAAAAATAAGTCACACAAATCAGTCTTGCCAATGGATTCCATTGGAAGGACTTCCTGTTCTTCTTCTCTTCCCTGCTGCTGTCTGAATGTCTGGACTTAGAGAAATTACACTAGCTATTTGAGGAAGAGTTTGCTTGCTGACATGGATGCCACATCCCTTCCAGAACCTTCTGATCTCCCCACAGTAGGGGGAGCAGGGAGCCCAGGTCTTAGATTCCTTTGGCCCTGGACTGTGTCACTGTCCCTTGTGTTTATCAGTCTCTCCATCTGTTCATTCAGTGACACTAACCTCTTCTTTCTGCAGGCACTCTGCCAGGAGTTGGAGATAGCAACATAAGCTATAGGAGGTCCAAACAACAGAACTGCTGCTGCTAGGTTGCTTCAGTCGTGTCCGACTCTGTGCGACCCCATAGACGGCAGCCCACCAGGCTCCCCTGTCCCTGGGATTCTCTAGGCAAGAACACTGGAGTGGGTTGCCATTTCCTTCTCCAATGCATGAAAGTGAAAAGTGAAAGTGAAGTCGCTCAGTCGTGTCCGACTCTTCGAGACCCCATGGACTGCAGCCTACCAGGCTCCTCCGTCCATGGGATTTTCCAGGCAAGAGGACTGGAGTGGGGTGCCAGTGCCTTCTCCGAAACAGCAGTACTACAGACTCTGAAAACAGCATTGAAAAAGGACCAGGGCTATGCAGAGCACCTTTGTATCAATTTACAGTGCCCAAAGGTGACTGCTTAGTGCTTAACTTGGGCCTGAATTCTTGTGATTTTTCTTAAAAAAAAAAATAATTTCTGTACCTTTATTACTTTGGACTTAAAAGCAAAAAGCCTACGTTGCTTTAAAAATATTGTTTTTAATATTGTATTAAGATCTTAATATTTTAAGATCAAAATATTGATCTTTTCTACTGATCAATTTAGTACAGTCATTCCAGGTCTTATGACTGTTCTGTACCAGATCAAAGAGGAGCTGGCCTCAGGAAGAAAGCGTGAGGTCCCTCTTAAACATCTTGAAATCTGTATGTGTTTTCTTTACACATTTTATTGAACTGGCTCCCTTCTCCTGCGTCCCACTGCCATCATGGACATCATGTCACAGAATCAAATGGCCTTGCTAACCCCCTAGACTTTGGCCTAAGAAAGGTCTGTGAAGATTCTTCTCAACATCCCATAGTGGAAGACAGTCAAGAAGTTGATGCAGACGTCCATGCAGGTGGATTGAGAGAAAGCAATGAAAATGGGATGGAAGCGACTAAATCTGGAAATAACTAGCAGATGCAAACTCAGCCCAGGAGGTGGAGGGGTGACAAATGTCCCCAGGAATTCGGACCAGAGGAAGTGAAGGTGACACCCTAAATAGAAGTTCAGCTTGCGTAACTTGACTCTAAGATGCTGGTTGTTCAAGTAGACTCTCCCAATAGAAGCATCAGGATTGGAGCTAAGTGAGAGGTCAGAACTGGAATTACACATTCACAAAGTCATCTGCTTAGCTGTGATGGTTGCATCTTGAGATGAACATTTCTAGGAAATAGAGAGGTAAGAGAACTGCGACTGTAGAGTTCAGGTTCAGGAGCTGCAAGAAGACTCAGAAATCAGTGTCATTTCTGGAGAGGAAAGAGGAAAGCCAAGATCATGTAGTGTCCTGAGCCCGGACTCAGGGAAGGTCCACGGTGTTAGGCTTAGACTTGTAGATTACCAGGCTCCCGCTCCATGACATTTGCATGGTAATTTTAATGCACCAAATAATAATTTCCTCCAATCTATCACTAGCCACTTTGGCATGGCTATTTTTCCCCCCTCTTAAAGTTGGCTTTGACTTTGTCAGTAAAGATCTTCTACTCAAATAATACTGCATAATTAAATACAAAATAGTTTCTATCCAGTCGTGTCCACTACTAGATAAGGTACATCCCACAGGCTGAATTCGCGTGGTAAGTACTTACTGAGGATTTGAGTTGAAATAACATTTGGTCAACAAGTGACACACTGTGAATCCTTATGCCTTCAGGTTTTGGTCCCATTTTAGTTGAAAAGGGGAAATGAACAGTTTTGTGTTTGTGCATAACTTTAGCTGTGGTACCCAGAGTACAAGAAATGGGGAAGAGAATGAACTTTGAAGTCAAATGAGTCTGAGTCAAATTCCTGGCATCACTGCTTACTACCTGTGAGTATTTAGGCAACTTACTTAACCTTTGGTGTTTCCTCAGCTGTAAAATGAAATATTTAATCATACTTGGGGGCTTCCCTGGTGGCTCAGACAGCAAAGTATCTGCCTGCAATGCAGGCGACCCAGGTTTGATCCTGGGTCAGGAAGATCCCCTGGAGAAGGGAATGGCAACCCACTTGAGTAGTCTTGCCTGGAGAGTTCCATGGACAGAGGAGCCTGGTGGGCTACTTTCCATGGGGGTCACAAAGAGTTGGACACCAATGATTGACTAACACTTAATCATACTTAGACCAGAGTCACTGGTAGGACTAAAGGAGATACTTAAATAAAATGTTACAAAAAGTAATGCTGTCAGTACAATTAGTACTGCCTTTTATGGGCAAAAATAAATAAATAAATTCCAGGTCGACGTGTGTTTTTCTTATTAAGTGACTTTGAGCTACCCAAAGTCTGGTACAGGTCAATTCTGAAATAATATGTTTTAAATCAGAAATAACATGCACCAGTTTTCTTTTAAGTCATAGAGCTATTTTAATTGATACTCATATCATCATGGGTTGAAAATGTGATTATGATAACAAACAACAATTTTCAACATGCATTTTTAAAATATATATTTCCTTTCTTTAAAACAAACATAATTTTTAAAAATATCAAAGTGTTTGTGGTTTGAAGTCATGGTTACAGTCACATCCCAGTTTGCCATCTGTTCTTGTCCAATGTACAGGTCCAAGTTAAGGTCAGAACTGCAAATAAACAATAAATGTCTGCTGGTCTCATACAAGGCTTTTCTCGGTTAGGCTGTACTTAAATATGCGATATATTAATATACAATAACTATGCAGTTAAACATAGGAAAATTAAAGTAACGCACCATATTAGTAGAATAATGGATAACAACCACATGATCATCTCAAAAGATGCAGAAAAATCATTTGACAAAATCCAATACCCTTTTACAATAAACACATTTAACAAAATAGGAATAGAAAGGAGCTTCTCTAACCTGATAAAGTGCATCTATGAAAAACCCACAGCTAATACAATGTGTTATGGTGGAAGACTGAGAATTTTTCACCCAAGATCAGGAACCAGACAAAGATATCTCTTCTCATCGCTTCTGTTCCACATTTATTGGAGGGCCTTGCTAGGGCAATTAGGTAAGAAAAAGAAACAAAAGGTATTCCAACTGGAAACAAAGAAGTAAAACTATCTCTGTTATCAGATAACCTGATCTCATATATAGAAAATCCTAAGAAATCCACTGAACTCCTATTAGAACTAATAAGTGAATTCAGCAGGCTTGCAAGACAGAATCTCAGTCATATTTATTCACACTGGCCATGAACAATTTGATAGTGAAGTTACAAAAACTATTTCATTTACAGCAGCAGCAAAAATAATATAATACTTAGGAATAAATTTAACAGAAGAAATTCAAGACTTGTACACTCAAAACTACAAAGCATTATTGAAAGAATTTTAAAAGACTTCAATAAGTGGAAAGACCTCCTGTGGTCATGAATTTAAAACTAATATTGTTAAGCTGGTCATACTCCCCAAAGTAATCTACTGATTCAGTGCAGTCCAAATTCCACCCACTGTTTTTGGGGAATTAACATGCTGATTCTAAAATTTACATGGACTTTCAGGGTCCCAAAATAGCCAAAATAACTTTTTAAAATAAAAATTAAAAGTGAAAAAAATTGGAAGACTCACACATCCATTTTCTAAATTTACTACAAAGCTACAGTAACCCACTCCAGTGTTCTTGCCTGGAGAATCCCAGGGACAGGGGAGCCTGGTGGGCTGCCGTCTATGAGGCCTCATAGAGTCGGACACGACTGAAGTGTCTTAGCAGTAGCAGTAGCATAGACCAAAAGTACGGAATAGAGATCCCAGAAATAAACCCTTGCATGTATGATCAAATAATTTTCAACAAAGATCATTCAGTGGGGAAAGTTTTTCCAAAAATGATGCTGGGAAAATTGAATACACATGTACAAAAATGAATTTGGGCCCTTGCCTTACACTGTATACAAAAATTAACCTAAAACAAATCAAAGAACTAAATATAAGACCTAAAGCTATGAAACATAGAGGGAAAGCATCATGACATTGTATATTGCAATGAGTTTTGGATATGACACCAAAAACAGTCAACAGAAGAAACATGGAAAATCGGACTTTATCAAAATTAAAAATTTTGTGATATCCAATGTCTTATAATAACTTATTATCGAAGAGAATCTGAAAAAAAAATATATGTAACTGAATCGGTTTGCTGTACACCTGAAACTAACACAATATTGTAAATCAACTATATTTCCATTTTTTAAAAAAAAATTTTTGTCAAAGAACACTATCAGTAAAGCTAAAAGGTAGCACACAGAATGGGATAAAATATTTGCAAATAACATACATGATAAGAGATTAATATCCAGAATATATATAAAACTCAACAACAACAAAACAACCCAATTCAAATGTGGGCAAAGGACTTAAGTCAATATTTCTCAAAAGAAGTATACAAATGGCCAGTAAGCACATGAAAACATGCTCAATATCATTTGTGACTAGGAATATGCAAATCAAAACCATAAGATACCACTTCACACTCACTAGGATGGCTATAATTTAAAAAAAGATTTAAGGAAAACAAATGTTGACCTGGATATGGAGAAATTGGAGCCCTGTGCATTGCTGAGGGAATGTAAATTGGTGCAGTCCCTGAGGAAAACAGTTTGAGCATTCCTGAATAACTGCTAAACACAGAGTTATCATATTGTTGTAGCCACGTGTGCCGGGAAACAAACTCACTCAGAAGGACAATGCAGACAGTGGAGGGCAGTTTATTACACCGGCGGGCCCAGGGCAGAGTCTCCTCTTAGCCAAGGACCCCGACCAGTTTTTGTGAAAACCTTATATAGCCTAAGTGTACATGTTCAAACCCACCTCCCCAAATTCTCTGAAACTAGTCTGAACAAAAGAAAAGAAAGATACAATCAAAGTGATTCATATGCCTTAAACCCATGATTCGTATGCCTTAAGCCTAGGTAGTTAACAGTGGACAATTATCAATAGGCCTGTGGTCATACCCCAATATGCATAATAGAATTTATGATTCTATTTGGTTCCACAGATAATTAGTGTATTCTTTTAGGCGATGGCGGAGAAGGCAATGGCACCCCACTCCAGTACTCTTGCCTGGAAAATCTCATGGATGGAGGAGCCTGGTAGGCTGCAGCCCATGGGGTCACTAAGAGTCGGACACGACTGAGCGATTTCACTTTTACTTTTCACTTTCATGCATTGGAGAAGGAAATGGCAACCCACTCCAGTGTTCTTGCATGGAGAGTCCCAGGGACGGGGGAGCCTGGTGGGCTGCCGTCTATGGGGTGGCACAGAGTCGGACACGACTGAAGCCACTTAGCAGTAGCAGCAGCAGTTTAGGCGATGGAGAGTCTAGATTCGAGCCCTGGGGCTCTTCCATCCAGGGGAGGGGGTGTGTCTGGTTTTCCAGTTGGTATGTCGTTTCCATAAATACTGGGCATATAGCTCAAAGTCCACAGTCCAGCCCAAGATGGAGTCCTGCTTTCAAGATGGAGCCTGTTCTGTCTTCAGTATGATCCATCCTTCAGTATGATCCATCAATCCCATTCCTAGGTATTTACCCACACAAAAGATTTTACACAAATATTCGTAATAGCATTATTCATGATCATCAAAAGGTGGAAACAATACAAATGTTCATTACCTGATGAATGGATAGACAAAATTTGGTATATACATAAATGGAATCTTATTTAGCCAAAATAAGAAATGAAGTACTAATTCATGCTATAACATTGATTTACGTTGAAAATATTATAACTGAAAGAAGCCATACACAAAAGGCCACATATTGTATGATTCAGCTTTAGAAAATGTACAAATCCATAGAGACAGAAAGAGTAGTGGTTGTCAGGGGCTGATAAGAGTTGGGCCGGGGGAATGACTGATAATGTGTGTGCATATATTCTAATATTATTGCTCAGTCGTGTCTGACTTTTTGTGACCCCATGGACTATATAGCTTGCCAGGATGCTCTGTCCATGGGATTGTCCAGGCAAGAGTACTAGAGTGGATTGCAATTTCCTCCTCCAGGGGATCTTTCCGATGTGGGATTGAACCCGTGTCTCCTGTGTCTTCTGCACTGCAGGTGGATTTTTACTTGCTGAGCCTTAGAGGAAGTAGCAGTGATAAAAAAATGTTCTAAAAGTAACTATGACAACAGTTCAACTCCATGAACATACTGAAAAACTGCTGAATTGTATACTTTCAAAAATGAGTTTTATGGTATGTGAATTATATCTCAGTTAAAAAAAAAAAGAATGGACATAAATAACTCAGCAGTATTTTAGCATGAAAGGATTTAACTCGGAGACTCTTCTGACTTTTCAATGAGGTTTGCTGATGATGCCAAACTAGAAAGGATGTGACCGTTCATAGAGAGGACAGCTGCCAAGTTAAGAACAGCAAATTTGGGGTGGGGAGGGGATAACTTTTTTTAAAGTGGGGAATCTATTATTAAAATGTATGGCAAAATGTGATGGATATTTTCCTATGAATAAATGAGGATCTTTTTAAAAAATGCTTGATTATGGTGGGCACCATACCAGAGGGTACAAGTTGCAGGTTATAAAAACAAAGCAAAAGTTTCCATACCCTGAAATGGTTTGATATATGACTAAGTCTCTCCATCTGACTTCCAAGATGAAAGGCCCCAAGATTCCTTCCTCTTTCAAAGGATAAATTCACAACAATAAAAAAACAGCTAACTACTGAAAGCTGAATATGTGCTAAACGTTTTTGCATGCATTTTCTCATTTTAATTTCCCCATCATCATTGTGACATGGTTGTAGAGAACTTACCCAAGGTCAGTTAGCAAGTCAGTGCCTGAGCTGGGCTGCAGCCCCACTCCTGTGTGATTGCCAGGACCCCACTTGTAACCACTGGATTATACTTTCCATTATCTTGTTTTCTTCCTCTGGGGGAGATTCCCCCCAAGAGTGTACAACACCTGAGGTTCTACCCACACTAAGTAGGGGAGACAGTGGAGTAGAGAGGGAATACTCGACTGGGAGTCGGAGACCAACTTTGCCGATAATCAGCTCCGTGACCTTGGGCAAGAAGCTTGATCTCTTAGAGGCACTGTTTTCTGATTTGTAAGGTGTGGAAAATTTGTCCTAGCTGTCCCTGAATGAGGTCCTTCCAGCTAGATCATTTGGTCTGAGTCCCACCTCATTTACCTACCACTAGGAAACCAGTTGTATAGAGACACTAAGAGGAACAAATCCTTCAAGCCAGAGACAGTGGTGATTTGGGGAGCCTGGACTTGGGTGTCAGACTGATGTGGCACGGCTTCCATCGCTAATCTCAGGATGATACTGAATAAGTTCTGTAACTTCTGTCCCCATATTCTAAAATGAGTATAATAATAGGAAAGGGTATAAATAAAATGAGTATATAATAATATAAAAGAAGTATAATAATAATAAAACTTTCTGGGTTTTCTAGTGACTAAGACTCTGTGCTCCTGATGCAGGGGACCCAGGTTTAATCTCTGGTCAGGAAACTAGATCCTGCATGCCTCAGATAAAAGCTGGTACTCCCAAATAAATAAATAATTAAAAAAATAAGCTTTAAAAAAGTAATAGCATAGGGTGCTATGGCATAAAGTGGTTGTGAGGACCAAGTGAGACCTCTTTAGGGAGCTTACAGCAACTCTTAGCATACAGTAAGTAGTGATTATTATACATTATTTAATGATATTATAATTTATTTAGTATTATTATTGATGATTATCATTATAAAATCAGAGAAGGCACTGGCAACGCACTCCAGTACTCTTGCCTGGAAAATCCCATGGACGGAGGAGTCTAGTAGGCTGCAGTCCATGGGGTCTCGAAGAGTCGGACACAACTGAGTGACTTCACTTTCACTTTTCACTTTCATGCATTGGAGAAGGAAATGGCAACCCACTCTAGTGTTCTTGCCTGGAGAATCCCAGGGACGGGGGAGCCTGGTGGGCTGCCGTCTACGGGGTCGCACAGAGTCAGACACGACTAAAGTGACTTAGCAGCAGCAGCAGCATCATTATAAAATAGATATACAGAATCTCTTAAGGGTAAATAGTATAGGTTTAAGTTGCTCAGCCAGATCAGACTCTGGTGTTCAGGTGACCTGCTTGGGCTCTGCTCTAGAAATATTCACATCAGGAATGGCCTGCTGGGTACAAGGGCATTAGATTGTCATTGGCACTCTAGAGTTTCCCTCTTGTTAACTTTGAGCCAGTAATGCCACTTTCCTCTATAAGCATGGCATCTTATTATAGTTTACCATATGAATTTTGGCTCAATTAATTTTGTTTACCCAAAAAAATCAGAAACAATAGGTGATCAATGAGAAATACGGCTAAAACATTTGACTAATGTGTGCTGTGAAAAGAAATTACCGCTCCCTGGAAATTTCCCAGTGTGGGTGGGGAATTTTTCTCTGTTTCAATGTTATTGGAAAATATAATAAGCACATATAATGATATATTTAAAAACTCTATCACAGTGTTATTTATAATGACATAAATGGTAAACATAACACTGACTACTAAAGAGCCATTAAGATCAAATATTAGAAAACTAGTTTTAAAGTTGGGGAAATGTGCACTGTAGAATAAGTTGGGTTTTTTGTTTGTTTGCTTCGAAAAAAAAAGCATGTGTTCTGATCCTAATTTTGTAAGTGCTTTGTACATTTGTAGAAAAAATATGAAATGCTACAACAAAAGTATTAGCAGAGATTATCTATGGGTGTAGGATTATTGATTGTTTTAATTTTCTTCTTTATACTTCTCTAATTTTTTATACTTTCATGGTGGGCTTATATCTCTTTGGAAGTCAGAGTGAGCACAGAAGTTATTTTTTACTAATAGGAATTCTGTCATATTTCTTCCATGAGGCTCTTCCATCGCTTATAAAGTATTTTATCTGACTGTGGTTTAATTCTCAATCTATGCATATTGGTTTTTTCCCCTTTTAAAAAAAGAGTACGACTTAGGAATAATATGCTTCATTGATTCGTGAACTCATAAAATCATGCAGTATTGAGGGCCAGACACAGCTGTTGCAAGATTGACTGTGACTCTGAAAACCAATAACAGATAATGAGAAAGTATCATCAACTAGCTGACCTTTCTCCATCTAAATCTATTACTTCCCTGTTGAAAAACAATTTTCAACTCTGCCTGAGATTTAGTGTCTGCAAGTCAACTTTGAATCTTAAATAAAAGAAAGAAATTAACATCCTTCCTCTCCTGTCTTATTTTATGATTGTAATCACATCACTCAAAGAGTGATGTGAGGTTGATGAATCCAGGGCTTCAGTTAAGAAAATAAAGGATTGCCTACAATTGCAATTTGAACTAATTTTTCAAAAACAATACTGTAATATTTGGAAAAATCTGAACTGCTCAAACACCAAACCAGTTTGTGCCCATGAGAAGATTAGAATTTTGTTCTCTGGCTGAATTTTTCAGATACCATTTTGATATATCTTTTTAATACTGTAAAATTACATTAGAAAAAAGTTCAATGAAATAGTAGACAGTCCCTGGGAGTAGAAGTTTATAGGCAAGATCAGGGCTTTCTGGTCATAGGAAGGAAGGAACCAAGGGTCAAGTGGATGTCTCTCACCACAGCATCCCTCAAGGGAAGACTCGGCCCAGATTCTCCTCCTTCAAAGTCGGGCGATCGCATAGGTCCACCCAGAGACCCAAAAGTTTAAGGTGTACATTTCTTCACGTATATGTTTGGAACCTCCTACCACCCCCATTGTTCCTTCATGAGCCACACCTGTTCTGTAGTGCCTTCCAGAAAATAAAGCTTCTTTCATTTTCTACGCAGATGCTCCATCTCTGTTCATATATGCTACAGCCTTGGGCAATGACTTGCAGTTTCCAAAATAAGCAATGTTCTCTCTCACCCTTGGATCTTTACATGAACCTTTATATGTTGTCTTTGGCAATATGGCAGACCAAGCCTCTTTGGAACCACTAACCTCACCCAAGGCCCTATTTCCCCCAGTTGACAAAAGTTTTGAGGAAACTGTAATTCCCATGGAAATTATATTAGACATAGATAGCAAAATTGAGGATAGCTACTGTGTGCTATGATAGTTTTTCCCCTAATGGGAATTATTAAAGGCTCTGAGAAGTCTTGCAGTTAAAATGGAAAAAGGAAAGCTTGTTTAACTTTGTTTAACCCAGTATGTCTCTAAATTATTAACAAAGGAACCATGTTTTGCATAAATTCAGTGTAATACACTTTCAAAAATTTTGATTTCAAGCATGGGAACTTTCATACGAATTTGTGAGAAGGAAAGGAGAGGGCACTTTTTCATTACTGTTAGCTACTTTCTAATGTAATTGTAATGTTGTGATTGACACGATGGTTCCAGGCTGACCAAAGAACAGAACTGTCAACTCTTTAGAGTCAAATCCTTACCTTTGGAGTTTGAAGAGTTCATCTCATCAGACCACTGCCAAGTAAGCAAGCACAGGAAGTTGACTTATACTAACAGAAATCACTTGTGATGCACCTAAAATCCATAATGCCAATGTGATATTCTGTTGCTACATAAGATCATATGCTGTGTGATCAAGAACACAAACTCTGAAGTCAAAAAGACCCTAATTCAAATCCCAACTTCCCAGCTGACCACTTATGTTACCTTATATGAGTATCACATAATAATACTACCTACCTCCTGAATTAATCCAACCATCTCATCCTCTGTCTGGATGTCTCAACCTCTCACTCCTCTTCTTGCCCTCAATTTCCCCCAGCATGAGGGTCTTTTTCAGTGGGTCAGCTCTTTACATCAGGTGGTCAAACTATTGGAGCCTCAGCTTCAGCATCAGTCTTTCCCGTGAATGTTCAGGGTTGATTTCCTTTAGGACTGACTGGTTAGATCTCCTTGTTGTCTAAGGGACTCTCAAGAGTCTTCTCCAGCACCACAATTCAAAAGCATCTATTCTCTGGTGCTCAGGCTTCCTTATGGTCCACCTCTCACATCCTTACATGACTACTGGAAAAACCATAGCTTTCACTAGACGGACCTTTGTCGGCAAAGTAATGTCTCTGATTTTTAATATGCTGTCTAGATTTGTCATAGCTTTCCTTCTGAAGAGCAAGCATCTTTTAATTTCATGGCTACATTCACCATCCACAGTGATTTTGGAGACCAAGAAAATAAAGTCTGTCACTGTTTCTACTTTTTCCCCTTCTATTTGCCATGAAATGATGGGACTGGATGCCATGATCTTCATTTTTTGAACACTGAGTTTTAAGCCAGCTTTTTCACTCTCCTCTTTCACCTTCATCAAGAGGCTCTTAGTTCCTCTTTGCTTTCTCCCTTTAGGGTCATATCATCTAGATATCTGAGGTTATTGATATTCTCCTGGCAATCTTGATTCCAGCTTGTGGTTTTATTCACATGCTGTACTTTGCATGTAAGTTAAATAAGCAGCTGTTTCATAAGATTAGGGAGTTACTTTTATTTCCTTCACAGAATGCTATACTTTGAAATGTCCTAAACCTGGTTACTTCTGGGAAGATTTACTATATATGGCTAGTTCCACTATACATAAATTATCAGCATCAGATACTGAAATCTGCCTCTGTCATCATTCAGGCCATATTCTGGCTCTGTTTGGGGGAAATTTGGTCACTTTCTCAACCATTCAGCAAGTTGGAGAATGAGGTATTGTAGGCTTGATTGAGAACCTGCCTTATTTTAATTATTTTCAAATATGAGCTTAGAGAAAACCAGATATAATTTGGTATTCCACATCAACACTGTCATCTAAGACAGACCTGGTTTCTACTTTTCTGTTCCATCCACATCCTTATTGACTTATTAATGTGAGCAGAATCATGCATGGCTTGATTTTTGGATCAGATATTATAGTCGCCACACTCATAGAGGAAGGAATCAGAGAAAGTAGACTACCTTTTAGAGAAGGTAGATAATGCAGGGTAAGTCTAGTTGGAGTTTAAGGGAGAAGGGATATTTTACTAGTTTGTCTTTAAGGACAATCTCTCTAGGCAAAGAAGAGTCCATGGAAAGGAAGATATGGAAGGTGGAGATATCCACTATGGCAAAGTGAACATGTGCTAAAGGAATAATTTTGAGTCTACGAATGAATGCCTTTGGGACTTCTATCTAATGCACTTGCTACCTTCCTTCCTGCTGCTACTGCTACTGCTAAGTCGCTTCAGTCATGTCTGACTCTGTGTGACTCCATAGACAGCAGCCCACCAGGCTCTGCCATCCCTGGGATTCTCCAGGCAAGAACACTGGAGTGGGTTGCCATTTCCTTCCTGCTACCACCTTCTTATTATCAGTTATGAAGCAGGGAATAAAATTTATTTTATTTATTTAGATATATCTCATTACCTATTTCTTCCTTACTTGTATAGGTGGTTCTGTCCCTGTAAGGAAAGTAAAGTGTTTGTTGCTCAGTTGTATCCAACTCTTTGCAACCCTATGGACTATAACCCTCCAGGATCCTCTGTCTATGGGATTCTCCAGGCAAGAATACTAGAGTCGGTTACCCTTTCCTTCTCCAGGAAATCTTCACAACCCAGGGGTTGAACCCGAGTTTCTTGCATGGCTGGCAGATTCTTTACTGTCTGAGCCATAAGGGAAGCTCTCTGTTCCTGCAAACCCCCAGATAAATCTCAGTGGAACTGGCATGTTTGAGGGTGGGATATTGGCAGGGTAGACCGTGACGTTTTGAAATCTGGTGTGCGGAGGTCCCTAGGTCTCTGGTATGTTCGCACACAGGGTGCACATCCCTGTATGTGTATAGGCCACCTCCCTTCTTCCATTTCAGTTGCTTTGCCTGTGCCCACCTTCATTCCTTTTCAGACTGATGGTTAGCCCTGGAGGATGAGGAAGCAAATAGTACATTCTCCTTCACTAGTACTCTGCAGAGGTCACAGTGACCTGCTTAGGGAATGGTGTGCTAGGTCACCTCTGCTTCTGAAAATGGGAAACCAGAGAGTGGGAGGGGGGCAAGACAGATATCAGAAAGGTCTCCATAACAGGACAGAGAGTATAGAACCATTCACCAAGCAGAAACTTTGGTTGATAAACCTCTAAGATTTTTTAAAATTTATTTTTAATTAGAAGATAATTGCTTTGCAATGCGCTATTGGTTTTTGCCATACAATGACGTGAATCAGCCATAAGTATACAAATATCCCCTCCCTCCTGAATCTCCCTCCTACCCCGCCACCCCAACCCAGCCCTCTAGGTTGTCACAGAGCACCGGGTTGAGCTTCCGTGTTACATAGCAACCTCCCATTAGCTATCTGTTTTACATATGGTAATGTATATGTTTTAGTGCTGCTCTCAGTTTGTCTCACCCTCTCCTCACCCTCTGCCACTGTGTCCACAAGCCTGTTCTCTACATCTGTGTCTCTATTTTTGCCCTGCAAATAGATTCATCAGTACCATTTTTCTAGATTTCATATATATGTGTTAATATACATTGTTTGTTTTTCTCTATCTGATCTACTTCACTCTGCATAACAAGCTCTAGATTCATCCACCTCAGTTCAACTGACTCAAATTTGTTCCTTTGATGAGTGAGAATTATTTCATTGTATATATGTACCACAACTTCTTTATCCCTTCATCTGTCGATGTACATCTAGGGTGAAAGCTGTAAGATTCTCAATGGCTCTCAAGTAAATATCTGCTGTGCATGCATGCATGCCAGGTCATTTCAGTCATGTCCAATTCTTTGCGACCCTATGGACTGTAGCCAACCAGGCTCCTCTGTCCATGGAATTCTCCAGGCAAGGATACTAGAGTGGGTTGCCATGGCCTCCTCCAGGGGATCTTCCCATTCCAGGGATCAAACCTGTGTCTCTTACATCTCCTGGTTCTTTAGTGTTCTCTAGTGCCACCTGTGAAGCCCAAATATCTGTGGTAGGGGTTACCAGTCACAGTGTAACCATGGCTTCTGTTGCTTTATTTTAGAACGCCAACCAGGCACCTCTATGGCCAACTCCAGTGCCCTTCCTTCAAGTTCAGCTGGGATCAGCAAGGAACTGATTGATCTGAAGCCCCTCATCCAGTTCCCAGAGGAAGTCGCCAGCATCCTGATGGAGCAGGAGCAAAATATTTACCGAAGGGTCTTGCCAGTTGACTATCTTTTCTTCTTGACCCGGGGCTTGGGCACAACAGAACGCCAGAGGTCCCTGCCCTGCCTCAAAGCATCCATCTCAGCATCCATTCTTACCTCCCAGAAGGGAGAGCACAATGCCCTCGAAGATCTTGTGATGAGATTTAATGAGGTAAGAAGCCGCTCTCAGATGTGTTGTGATTGAATCACGAGTAAGTGCTTGTTTTCATTTTTAGTTAATTTTTAATTGAAATATAATTGATTATCATGTTGTATCAGTTTTTGCTGTACAGCAAAGTGAATAAGCTGTTCATTATACATATGTCTTTTTAGATTCTTTTCCCTTATAGGACATTACAGAATATTAAGTAGAGTCAGTCCCCTGTGCTATGCAATAGGGCCTTATTAATTATCTATTTTATATATAATAGTGTGTGTATGTCCATCCCAATCACCCAATTTGTCCCTCCCCCACTCTCCCCCTGGTAACCGTAAGTTTGTTTTCTGCATCTGTGACTCTACTTCTGTTTTGTGAATAAATTCACTTGTACCATTGTTTTATATTCCACACATAAACAATGTCATATGATATTTGCCTTTATCTAACTGCTAGTAAGTGACCTTTAGGCATTTCCCCTTTTAGGTCTGTTTGTTACTGCTATCTCATCTACCTGTCTGTCTTGACGCTTCCATGATAACTGTTTCCTTTCCAGGCAAAGGGATAGACACACTGTCATCCTCCCTTTCACTCCACTCTACCCTTCAACCTAATTGAGCCCATCTCCATCCCCTAGCATAACCATGTTCTACAAGCTTTCACCCTTTGGACAACCAGAACCCCTCATTTTCTGTATGCCCTTGCCAAAATGTTCTCTCTGGGCTCATGTTCAAATAATCTCCTCCTGGTGCTCGTAAGCCTAGGTGTCTTAATTTGGAGTTTGATGACATGATCCCTTGCCCATGGGGTCCTTCTAGCCCACTCCATCTTCTATTGTCAGTTCTCCCCCCGCAGAAATTAAACACCAATACACCTGGGTCAGAAGAGCTGGGAGGAACATGGTCTTGAAGGACAATGAATTGCCTCATTCCTGACCTCTGTATACCATCAATTTCTCAGCCCCAGAAAGTCCCTCCAAGGCCTCCGAGACCTTGCCAGAAGCAACCTCTAAAAAGGACAGGTGTGACCAGAGTCTGGGAACACCTAGAAGGGAGGTATTGCAAGAGGTCTAGGAGCTTGCTGGGAGCAAAAGAGCCAATTGCTGGACACCCTGTGACCTTGGACCAAGGATGAAGGACAGGATAGAGAGGCAGGTCTCTAGAGTCAGGGGATGCTGCACTCTTGGACTTAAAGAATACTTTCACTCCATAGCCTAACCCCACACCCAGAGCTTTCTGTTCTATATTTTATTTCTTTTAGACTTCATTTCCTTGTCTTGAATATTAAAACACAGAATTTCAGTCTGTGTGTTTAGTGGTTGTTGGTTGGTTGAATTCCACAAATACAGTAGTTTCCTCGTCATTTAGTAAACTACCTAAATGCTAAGAGACTATCCTAGGTCTCATATATCTCTGATTGGCAGAAGATCAATCAACCTTTGTTACTTAAACACTTTCCAACCATAGCAGCTCATCTTGCAGCCTCCATAGCCTGTCAATCATGACCCTGATGATGGTTGTATCATGACAGTGATGCCCAGTGGATGAAGAGAGTGTTAGAGGCTGAGCTCAAACAGTTCTTTGTTCCAGAGATGCCCTGAGCATCATTCCTCAAAGGGAGATCCATGATTCATAGGAATCGCTAATAGTCATCTGGCACTGTCGTGCTAATTATTTAACCTGTGCCACTTATTTGTTCCTCGCAACCAACCTTGGGAGACAGATTCTTGTCATTAACCCCGTTTTACCAAAGGGGAAACAGACACGAGGAGATGGAATTCTTTTCAAAAGGTCACATAGGTAGTAGGTGGCAGCGATATTGAAGCCCACAGAGTCAGGTCTCAGAGCCTGGGCTTTGAACCAAAACATGAGAAAAAAAAATCAGACAATCCCAAATTGAAGGATATTCTACTCTTCAAATGCGTCAGGGTCATGAACGGTAATTGTCAAAAACTAGAGGAGACCAGGAATTTTGTGCTCAACTAAATATAGCTTGGGGTCCTATTACATCCTGGACTAGAAGAAGGATATTGATGGGAAACTGGTGAAATTCTAATAATGCATGTAGTTTAATGCGTATGAATGTATCAATGTTAACTTCCTTGTTGTGATAATGGGACTATGATTATGAAAGATGCTAACACTGGAAGAAGTTGGGTGAACTATGTACAGGAACTCTCTGTATTTTTGTAACTTTCCTGTAAATCTAAAATTACTTCAAAGTTAAAAGATTTTTTTAAAAAAATAGTGAAGCTCAGAGAGGTTGAGTCACTTGTACAAGGTCACACAGTGGCTGAGTGATGTCAGCATCCAGATGTCTGTCTTTAAAGTATGTTTTCTTCTCAATCAGTTGCCTGCCTCTCTACTTGTTGAATTACCAAGTTAAAGTTTGTAGTAAAATAAGCATTTCTGACTTAGAGTTTAATTAGCCCAAGGTCTCCTTTAACTTCTTGTGCATCTACTCTTTTTCTACTTCTCCTACCATTTCTATTTTTATCCAATTTCCTATTACCATTCATTCATTCATTCACTCACTCAAGATTTATTTATGGAGCACCTACTATCCTGTAACCTTCTCTTTTTTAAACTGGTGTGTTAAACATCTCTTTTAAATAAGAAATTAGCATCACCGACTCAATGGGCATAAGTTTGAGCAAACTCCAGGAGTTAGTAAAGGACAAGGAAGCCTGGTGGGCTGCAGTCCATGGGATCTCAGAGAGTCAGACACAACTTAGCGACTGAACAACAATATAGGATGAAAATTTACAACATTATTATCCCATGCTTTGGTTCTTTCAGAATTCGGTATACAAAATAAGTGCACTTTCCTCAGTGGAAGTAAAATATACTTTTGTTGAACATGGGAGAATCTCAAAGACAAGAGTGAGACAAAGAAGAGAAGAGTGAGCTTCATTGCTAGTCACTTAGGAGAAAGGCAAATGCATTTGTTCCCACATTCAGTCTTGCAGTTGACGTGTTTTCTGCACTTCTCAGAAGCAGGAGACCATAGTGGAAAAGCTCTAAGGAAAGTGAGTAACAGTCTGTGGCTGCCAGAAGCTACCAGTCTTAGACTGTAGTCAGGCAGGGGCACAAATCTATACCAAAAAAGGCAGAAATTGTGTGCAGTGTGAGTGACACAGATGGTGGGAGCTGAAGTATCCAGGTGGGTGATCAGACTCTGCTTCACGCTGGTGTTTGCGGCCAGGCCTTGAGGGGTGGTTGGGATAGAGGGGGACCATCTCAGGAAAGGGGAGGAGGCCATTCTGGGCAAGAATACAATACAACCAGTTCTTGTCATGAGCAGGAAAGCCTCATGGTCTGAGGCAGCTTGCTCCTAATTGTCAGGAGAACGTGATCATGAGCTAGAAGTTTCCCAAATCCTAACAACTCTTTACATAAAGACTTTAATGTTGGGGAAAGGGAAGACTATCCCTCATTCCTGTCAGGCAGTGTTGCATAACTTTAATTCTTAGGAAAATACGGTGAAAATGCAACTCCAAGTACAGTCATGAAATAACTGAAAGGGGTTTGGCTTACGTTAAGGAAGGCCAGGAGATAAATCATTTAAAATCAATTTAGACTGTGGCTTGGAAGCAGAATTTCTCCCCCTTTCCCCTTCTCCTGCCCGATGTCAAGACTGGTACTTGCCAGCGACTTTTCTTTATCCTTGTAAGTAAGCAGAAGCAGGCACGAGAAGCCAGCCCCCAAGCCAGTGGTGGTCAAGGAGGTCCTAATGAGAAGTAAAAAGTGTTAGTCTCTCAGTCATGTCCAACTTTTTGCGACCCCATGGACTGGAGCCCACCAGCCTCCTCCGTCCATGGGGTTTTCCAGGCAAGAATGTTGGAGTGGGTTGCCATTTCCTTCTCCAGAGGATCTTCCCGACCCAGGGGTCAAACCTAGGTCTCCTGCATTGCAGGCAGATTCTTTATCATCTGAGACACCAGGAGGTCCTAGGGGTGGGCTCGATCCTGCTCCCCTTGGTTTGGAAGGCAGGGCTTGCTGAACCCTTTTGACCCAGACACCTCTCTGTAGTCATATTCTTGTTCTGAAGCTCCAAGAAGCCAGTGTTCTCTCTTCTTCCTCTGAGGCTCAGCAGGCTCACTTCCTGGCTACCCCCAATGTCTCTTGCTCTGACAATCTCAAATCATATTTTTCTTTTCCCTACTCTTCCTTTCTCCCACCTCTACTTCTAATCCACATTCTTTTTGATCTTACTGTTTTTAGTTTCTCTTCGAATTCCAGAGCCATTTATCTCTTCGAAAAGGAGACAGAGAGGCATTTTTTGGTAGATAATTTTTCCAAAGAGATGACATACTTTATCACGTGCCTTTGAGAAGAGATGAAAGGCAAATACAGATGGATGAGCATCCTGACTTGCTTTGAGTTCATGCCCTTTTCTTATGAAGGGCTGTGATGGAACATGGTTTGGGGAAGCGGTGTATGAGTCACTAGTTCTCAAACCTTATGCCTCCTCAGTATGGCCTGCTTTTGTCTGGTTGTCCACACACTGATGGCCTTTGGGGTCAGAATTCATCATCCTATGCCCTGAGAGAGCAGTTTTTCTTTATGAGTAGGTCTTAGCAAGACCATTCTCAGAGCTCCTCTCTTCAACCAGCTGATCCAAGGGCAGGTGGCGAGCCCAAGACTGAGCCCTCAGTTAGACTGAGACCCCAGGAGGCTCAGGAGAGATTCTCCCTGGCTCTTTACCCTAGGTGACCTTCCTGCACCCTCCCATGTTTGGTCAGCCTGAGCCATCATCAACCTGCTTCTCTAGACACACAAATGTAGGCAGCCCAGAGTGACACTCAGGTGCTGCCTGTCCCTTCCATCTGGTGAGTTTCACCAGATGTCAGTTCAACAGTGTAAAGGGCACCCCCTCTATAAAGAGTGCCAAGGTGCAGCTTAACTCTGTAGGAAAGATCATAAGAATAAATAAACCATCTGACCAGAGAAAGACTGTCTGGGCTTGAGTCCTTTCAGCCAGAATCTCCTTGCTGTTCTGTTGCTCGTCATGTCTGACTCTTTGCAACCCCATGGACTGCAGCACGCCATGCTTCCCTGTCATTCACCATCTCCCGGAGTTTGCTCAAACTCATGACTATTGAGTCAGTGATGCCATACATCCTCTTGTCCTCTGTTGTCTCCTTCACCTCCTGCCTTCAATCTCTCCCAGCATCAGGATCGTTTCCAATCAGTCGGCTCTTTCCATCATGTGGCCAAAGGATTGGAGTTTCAGCTTCAGCATCAGACCTTCCAATGAAAGTCAGGGTTGGTTTCCTTTAGGATTGACTGGTTTGATCTCCTTGCAGTTCAAGGGACTCTCAAGAGTCTTCCCCAACACTACAGTTTAAAGGCATCAATTCTTCAATGTTCAGCCTTCTTTGTGGTCCAACTCTCACATCCATACATGACTACAAGAAAAACCGTAGCTTTGACTATATGGACTTTTGTCAGGAAAGTAATGAGTCTGCTTTTTAATATGTTCTCTAGGTCGGTCATAGCTTTTCTTCCAAGGAACAAGTGTCTTTTAATTTCATGGCTGCATTCACCATCTGCAGTGATTTTGGAGCCCAAGAAAATAAAGTCTCTCACTGTTTCCACTGTTTCCCCATCTATTTGCCATAAACTGATGGGACCAGACGCCATGATCTTAGTTTTTGAATGTTGAGTTTTAAGCCAGCTTTTACACTTTCCTCTTTCACCTTCAAGAGGCTCTTTAGTTCCTCTTTGCTTTCTGCCATAAGGGTTGCGTTATTTGCATATCTGAGGTTATTGAAATTTCTCCCAGCAACCTTGATTCCAGCTTGTGTTTCATCCAGCCCAGCATTTCATATGATGTACTCTACATGTAAGTTAAATAAGCAGGGTGACAATATACAGCCTTGATGTACTCCTTTCCCAATTTTGAACCAGTCTGTTGTTCCATGTCTGGTTCTAACTGTTGCTTCTTGACCTGCATACAGGTTTCTCAGGAGGCAGGTAAGGTGGTCTGTTATTCCTATCTCTAAGAATTTTCTACAGTTTGTTGTGATTCACATAGTCAAAGGCTTGAGTGTAGTCAATGAAGTAGAAGTAGATGTTTTTCTGGAATTCTCTTGCTTTTTCTAGGATCCAACAGATGTTGGCATTTTGATCTCTGGTTCCTCTGCCTTTTCTAAATCCAGCTTGAACATCTGGAATTCTCAGTTCACATACTGTTGGAGCCTCACTTGGACTATTTTGAGCATTACTTTGCTAGTATGTGAGATGAGTGCAGTTGTGCGGTAGTTTGAATATTCTTTGGCATTACCTTTCTTTGGGACTGGAAAGAAAACTGACTTTTCCAGTTCTGCGACCACTGCTGAGTTTTCCAAATTAGTTGGTGTATTGAGTGCAGCACTTTCACAGCATCATCTCTAAGGATTTGAAGTAACTCAGCTGGAATTCCATCACCTCCACTTGCTTTGTTTGTAGTGATGCTTCCTAAGGCCCACTCGACTTTGCACTCCAGGAGGTCTGCCTCTAGGTGAGTGATCACACCATTGTGGTTATCTGGGTCATGAAGATCTTTTTTGTATAGTTCTTCTATGTATTCTTGCCACCTCGTCTCAATATCTTGTGTTTCTGTTAGGTCCATACCATTTCTGTCCTTTATTGAGCCCATCTTTGCATGAAATGTTCCCTTGGTATCTAATTTTCTTAAAGGGATCTCCTGTCTTTCCCATTCCATTGTTTTCCTCTATTTCTTTGCATTGATCACTGAGGAAGGCTTTCTTATCTCTCCTTGCTATTCTTTGGAACTCTGCATTCAAATGGGTATATCTTTCCTTTTATCCTTTGTCTTTCATTTCTCCCCATTTCTCAGCTGTTTTTAAGGCCTCCTCAGACAACCATTTTGCCTTTTTGCACTTTTTTTCTGGGGGATGGTTTTGATCACCCCCTCTTGTACAATGTTAGGGACGTCCATCCATAGTTCTTCAGAGACTCTATCAGATCTAATCCCTTGAATCTATTTGTCACTTCCACTGTATAATTTTAAGGGATTTGATTTAGGTCACACCTGAATAGCCTAGTGGTTTTCCCTACTTTCTTGAATTTAAGTCTGAGTTTGGCAATAAGGAGTTCATGATCTGAGCCACAGTCAGTTCCTGGTCTTGTTTTTGCTGACTGTATAGAGCTTTTCCATCTTCAGCTGCAAAGAATATACTCTTTAAGGGATCATGATCACTTTGACAAATTCCAGCATCTAAGTCTCTCTGTTCATAGCCCAGGAAAGACCATTTTAGCATAGTAGAAAAAAGCATAACATATCATCATGACCAATGGGAACTTCCCTGTGGTTCAGTTGGTAAAGAATTTGCCTGCAACGCACAAGACCACCTGTAATGCATGAGACCAGGATTCGATCCCTGGCTCGGGTCAGGAAGGTCCACTGGAGGAGGAAATGGCAACCACTCCAGTATTCTTGCTTGGGTAATTCCACGGACAGAGGGCCTGGAGAGGTACAGTCCACGGGGTTGCAAAGAGTTGAATACGTCTTAGTGACTAAACCAACAACAATGACCAAATGTGTTCCTTCACTTGAAATACTTCAGAAAAAAATATTGGTTTTGAATTTGTACATTCAACCTTGTTAGCAAAGTTTCTTATCAAAGCTTCCTGTCCCCCACCCTCATACTCTTTCATGCAGAAAGCCAAACAAATCCTCTGCTCAGGACTGCTGTACAAACTATTTTCCCTCATATTGGAATACTCATGAGGTACGTAATAAAGCTCTCTCAGGGTAAGGGAAATTTCAGCTCTCTTTGGAAAACTAGAGTTTTCCTTGGGAAAGCACTTCTCCCTAGAGGCATACCTCTGAGAGCAGAAATGGTATTCATTTCCCTGGAAATTTCATGCCACATTCCCCAGGGAACAGAAATTTTAGTTCAGAAGTTTCTGGACTAAAGAAATACGTGCGTGCTAAGTCGCTTCGATCATGTCCAACTGATTTATGAATATAGGACACTTGTGAGAGATGCAAGCAGGAAGGCATGGGGGCTCTGTCCCAAGGATTAAATAGGCTGCCGTTTTATAACCAAAGGAAAGTCAGGGAGCGGGGGGAAAGACACCTTCTTTAAGTAGATATCAGGCTTAGATCTCTGGCTCCTCCCTATATCAGGCAGGAGAGACTCTGACCTATGAGGTCAAACTAGGATTATCATAGCACTTACTCAAACCAGTAGGCACGGGTGGTGACATTTTTCTTTCACCTAATGGCCTGGAGTATATCTTGTGCATTTATTTATGCCTTTATAGAAGCAAGGCCGCTTCAGGGAGTTTTGATAGCTTTCTTGAGGAATCATTAGCTTACGGTGGTCTTCCAAAGTATCCTAGGTTTCCCCATCTACAGTGCCTGGGTTTTAGTCCATCATTTCCCACTGTGGAACCTCAAGCCAAGTACCTAATCCCTCACCTTTCAATGGGGATATTAATAGTACCTACTTCATATGGTTGATGTAAGTCAGAGAGATGACGTGGGTAAAGCACTTAGTGCGGACCCAAGACACAGTTCTGGGTTCAGTGTCAGTTACAAACAAAACTAAAATAGCTGCATTGTCAGAATAACGAATGATAATAGATCCCACTTATTATTATTATCCCCTCACTTAACAGATAAAATGGAAGCACAGAGAGGCAAATGACCCATGGTTTCAGAGTTAGTGTTTGAACTCAGGTAGTCTGACTTCTGAAGCCAGTATTCTTGATTCATTAACCTGGTGCCATTGAATCAGAAGCCATAAGAGCCCTTTTCCCTCACCTTGGTCTTTTATTCTGAATTAAACCATTTGCTTCGCAACAGTATTCAAATATTCTTTATTATTTCAACATGTATAGCACTGTTGACCTCCTTGTTGGCTCCATGATATTGAAAATGTGGCATCTCCTTTGAATTGGCAGGCTGTGGAACTGGAAATGGGTAGGACAATGGCATCGCAAAACGTCTGAGAACATCGTCCTAGAAGAGTAATAGAATAAACTGTCGCTTCCCAGTACCAGGCAGAAATAGGATTTAAGGTCTTTGGCTTTTAAAGTTTCCTTTTTGGCTTTGAAATCTCCTTAGGTACTGGGTACTTGAGAATGTAGGCTGCCAAAAAGAGAATAAAATAAAAATTTTACTTTAGGGACTTGCCTCATCCAGTAGTTAAGACTCCAGGCTCCCAATGCAGGGGGTGTGGGTTTGATCCCACAGGCTGCGCAGTGCAGCCAAAAAAAATTTTTTTTTCCTTTGTTTCTTTATCCTCCTTCCTTGACCACACCACACCTGCAAATCTTTTTCCTCCTCTTTTTCTGTATTTCAATTTTGCATGAAACTTATACTCCCAACAGGGATGGCTTTTGAAATTCAAAATCTTTAGTTGCACCTGTACTCCTTGAAAGGCTGGGTGTACAGTTATTTTGTGGATTTTTTGGGGGAGGCTGTTCTCTAGTTGTGCTCTGATTTGGGGCAGCAAGAGAAGGCTTTGGAGAGGATCTGCTCAGTATCTTGTGAATCAGCCCTTCCACGCCTGAGTTCATGCTTTAAACGTCGAACGTGATTTCCTTTAACGGTGGCTTTCGCTGATTAGCAGAATGAAATCAATGGACATCTGAATATTTTTAAATACACACATGCCTGGAGCTAGTCCACAGGAGATTCTGGCTGTATGAATCCATGGTGGGCCTGGGGCTCTGTATTTTTAAAAAGCTCCACTATATATTACTGATGCCACCAATGGTTGAGAATCACGACTCCAGACCTTCAGGAGCACAGGTTTTTCAAAGAGAAGAATAAAGCTGTAGCCCAAAACAAATAGGGGGGAAATGATTCCAGTCTTTGGAGATAGTGTAATAGTTGAAAATTGTCTAAATAGATAAATGAACAATAAATATTAAGTGTGATGGCTTGCTTATTTGCTTATTTGCTCTTTCCTTCCTTCTTTCTTTCTGTATTTTTTTTTAATTGTTTGGTCCTAGAGGACTTGGTTTTGAAATCTTCAATATTCAAACTATTTTATTACTATGACAGGATATTTTTATTCTTATTTACCCTGCTTAAGGCTCACATCATGCCTTTAGTATTTAGCCGTTCTAGAAAGAGAACTGCCAAAGCCATAGATTCATTGGAGGCCTGTTTTATTCTGTTGAAAGTAAGCATCAAGTTACTACTTCAGTCCCTGGACTGATAAAAATAAGAATGCATCCAGTGGAAATTAGCAAACAGACAAATATGATTTTGACATACATGAGACGTATTTATTTTTAACTGGAAACAGTTAACATGGCTCAGAGAAACACTCCAGCAGTTTCTCAAGACCCCGTATTCTTTGCCTTCAGGCGTGTCACTGAATGACACTGAGCACTGTGGGAAAGAGACTGGGATTTTGAGTCTCTCTCCAGGACTGCCTTAACTGACCCTGTTAGGATGTTTAATTCAACTCTCTGAAAAACCACTCTCTCAGAGGTCTTTACTGCACATGTAGGAGCCAAGGCGGAAAATTTATGCTTTGCCAAGAATCTACATTCGCCAAAGAGATTTAAACATTCATAAATCCAGTTGCCTTCTTGATGCCCCGCCTTTTATCATTCAACAGATTTTTACGAAGGTACATCTTATATTCTAGGCACTGTTTTGTGTGCTGGGGATATAGCAAAGAACCAAGACAGAGGCCCTCCATGCACAGAGCTTACATTCTAATGTCTAAAAGGCATCTCAAATATGACCAAAATAGAACTCCTGCCTTCTCTCTACCCTATTCACATACCACATAGTATTTTCCCCATTTATCTCCTTCCTCTCATTTCAGCATCTACCTGGATGCTCAATCTGACAAGCTAGGAGTCACTCTTGATTTACTGTCTCTACCCAGACTGCCAACATCCGAACCATCAGCAAGGCTCATTTGCTGTACTTACAAATACGCCTGGAATTGGACCACTCCTTAGCATTTCCCCTAGGAGCTTCCCTGGTGGCTCAAATGGTAAAGAATCTTCCTGCAGTGTGGGAGACGTGGGTTCAGTCCCTCGGTTGGGAAGATCGCCTGGAGAAGGGAATGGCTACCCACGCCAATATTCTTATCTGGAGAGTCCATGGACAGAGGAGGCTGGTGGGTCACAGTCCACGGAGTCACAAAGAGTCAGACACAGCTGAACGACTAACGCACTCCCTTTTTTCACTTTAGCATTCCCCCTGCCACCACCGTGGAGCCAGTCCCCACTGCACTCACCTCCAGTGCTACTTTGATGCTTGCATAACCTATAATCCTCTTCGCCACCCAGGGCCAGCGTGATCTTTTATAAATATAAAGTGCATCAGATCACTGCTGTTGTTTAATTGCTAAGTCATGTCCAACTCTTTGCAGCCTCATGGACTATAGCCCACCAGGCTCCTCTGTCCATGCGATTTCCTGGGCAAGAATTCTGGAGTGGGTTGCTATTTCCTTCTTCAGGGGATCTTCCCGACCCAGGGATTGAACCTGTCTCTCCTGCATTGCAGGCAGATTCTTTACTATTGAGCCACTTCCTAAAAATTCCACTAGGTCTTCCCTTTGCATTTGGAATGAAATCCAAAATGGCAAGACCCTGCATGATTTTGCCCCATCAGCTTCTCCAACCATCTTTATACCTGGCTCTGTTCCAACCACACTGGACTTCATTCTGTTCCTGAAGACGCTGAACTTGTTTTTCCCACACAGCCTTTGTACTTGTTGTTCCCTCTGCGGAAGACTGTCTCCCCCACTGCTGGTGTCTGCTTTTTCTCGATCATGTCTCAGTTCGAAAGTCAGGGAAGCCATTGACTTGTTTACTTTTTCGTCAGAAACCTGATTACCCTGTTCATTGCTATAGGTCTGGTTCTTCGCCAAGAGCCATTTAAGTTCAGTTCGGTTCAGTTGCTCAGTCCTGTCTGACTCTTTGCGACCCCATGGACTGCAGCATGCCAGGCTTCCATGTCCATCACCAACTCCCGGAGCCTACTCAAACTCATGTCCATCGTGTCAGTGATGCCATCCAACCACCTCATCCTCTGTCGTCCCCTTCTCCTCCTGCCTTCAATCTTTCCCAGCATCAGGGTCTTTTCAAATGAGTCGGTTCTTCACATCAGGTGGCCAAAATTTTGGAGTTTTAGCTTCAGCATCAGTCCTTCCAATGAATATTCAGGACTGATTTCCTTTAGAATGGACTGGTTGCATCTCCTTGCAGTTCAAGGGACTCTCAAGAGTCTTCCCCAACACCACAGCTCAAAAGCATCAATTCTTCAGAACTCAACTTTCTTTATAGTCCAACTCTCACATCCACACATGACTACTGGAAAAACCATAGCTTTGACTATACAGACTTTTGTTGGTAATGTCTCTGCTTTTTAATATGCTGTCTAGTCGGACATGACTGAGCAACTTCACTTTCACTTTTCATTTTCATTTTCATGCATTGGAGAAGGAAATGGCAACCCACTCCAGTGTTCTTGCCTGGAGAATCCCAGGGACGGGGAAGCCTGGTGGGCTACCGTCTATGGGGTCGCACAGAGTTGGACACGACTGACGTGACTTAGCAGCAGCAGCAGCAGGTTGATCATAGCTTTTCTTCCAAGGAGCAAGCGTCTTTTAATTTCATGGCTGCAGTCACCATCTGCAGTGATTTTGGAGCCCCCCAAAACAGAGTCTGTCACTGTTTCCATTATTTCCCCATCTATTTGCCATGAAGTGATAGGACCAGATGCCATGATCTTAGTTTTCTGAATGTTGAGTTTAAGTACTAGATGCTTAATAAATATTTAATAAATCAGTTCAGTTTAGTCTCTCAGTCATGTCTGACTCTTTGCGACCCCATGGGCTGTAGCACACCAGGCTTCCCTGTCCATCACCAACTCCCAGAGCTTGCTCAAACTCATGTCCATTGAGTCGGCAATGCCATCCAACCGTCTCATCCCCTGTCATCCCCTTCTCCTCCCGCCTTCAATCTTTCCCAGTGTCAGGGTCTTTTCCAATGAGTCAGTTCTTTGCATCAGGAGGCCAAAGTATTGGAGCTTCAGCTTCAGCATCAGTCTTTCCAATGAATATTCAGGACTGATTTCCTTTAGGATTGACTGGTTGGATCTCCTTGCAGTCCAAGGGAGTCTCAGGAGTTTTCTCCAACAC
This sequence comes from Bos grunniens, assembly GCF_055505025.1. Classification (NCBI taxonomy): domain Eukaryota; kingdom Metazoa; phylum Chordata; class Mammalia; order Artiodactyla; family Bovidae; genus Bos; species Bos grunniens. The sequence continues at coordinate 15,850,339 of NC_141190.1, forward strand.
CACAGTTCAAAAGCATCAGTTCTTCCGTGCTCAGCTTTCTTTATAGCTTTCATGTATAGTTAATAAATGAATAATGCTAATTGGTATTAGCACTTGTTTCTTGAAATAGATGCTGTTGGACATAATAAGCAAGACATGTCCGTTTGTTCAAGGAATTTACAGTCAAGTTCTAGACACATAAGATATAACATATTAAGTAAATACACATATTTAGAAAAAGGCAGTGCAGAGCATCACCTGCCGCAGGAGAGAGTGGTTGGAGAGGTGCCATAGATAGTGGCAAGAGTATGATTCTGTTTCAAAGTCTGGTTTTGAGTCCAGGTTCTGCCCTTACTCACTATGGGACTCTAGACAAGTAAGTGATCACATTACTAGATAATCAGCTCCATATTTCCCACCTGTGAAGTGGGTTAATTTTATCAAATTCACATGATTATCGGGACATTTAAGCAAGCTAATATGTATAAGATCTCCCAGTACAGGATAGGTACTCAATGAATAGTAACTAGGGGGATTCCTGCCGTGTGAGAGACTCAGGACTATGAGAGTAGAAGGGAGTCACACAGGCACATCTCTCTCGAGCCTGGCGAAGGGCTTCAGAGCCTCAGAGATTGGGAAGGCTTTTAGCAGACACAACTATAAACTTTATCACTGATAAAGTTTCAGAGATTATGGTATGTTCTCCTATCCCCACCAACTGTCAGAATCTCTCCCTTGCATAGTCTTACCCAGCTTTTGCTAAAAACTTTCAGAGTTCATTCCATTTTAATGAACCTGTTATGTTGATGGAACTCAATTTGTTTTAAAATTTTTCCTTAAACTGAAATCTGCCTCCTCATAAATTCTACCTGTTCTTCCCAGGGGGCTATTAGAAATTGTCTTCCTTTGGTTTGGTTCTCTCGAGATTGGGCGTTCCTCACACTGTCCAAACTTGTATTATTTTTCAACATCCCTCTTAAGAAATGAGGCTCCCTAATCTGTTTTGAATAGTGAGACTCTTCTTTCTTGCAACTGGGTCATTCTCCTGCTCTTCGCTTTTTCCATCTAATTATTAGCCCACTGATGATCAGCTAAAACCCCTAGACTTGTAGCATACAAAGAGACCATGCTCAAATTTTCTCTCTGCATAGGTTGTCTTGTTTGTTGTTTCCTTTTTTGGAAAATATTTATTTATGTAGCTGTGCTGGGTCTTAGTTGTAGCATGTGGGATCTTTAGTTTTGGCTTGCAGGATCTAGTTCCCTGGCCAGGATCCAACTTGGGCCCCCTGGATTGGGAGCATGGAGTCTTAGCCATGGGATCTCCAGGAAGTCCCTGTTTGTTGTTTTCTTACGTGGAGGTAGTATTTGATGTTTAAGTCTACTAAGTGTTCTCTTTTGGCACATTAAAACCTATCAAAAATGTTTTGAATATTGATTTAGTTATGTATTAGCTTCCACTCCCCATATATATATATTTTTATATTTAGGCTTGATACACATGTCTCATGTTTTTAAATGCAAATTGTTGGTAAACATGTCAAACCAAATAAGAATTAATAGGAAGCCTTTTGGCACATCATTAGAGTGCTCCTCAGGTTGCCCTAAACCACATATCCCCTCTTTATGTAGTGTTTTTAAGCTAGATGTAAATTTCCATAATGCAGTCATCTGACAGATGTTCCTCATTTTGTCTCTGGGTGTAGCCTGAGATACTCTGTGAAATGATTTCTTAAAACCAGTAAACATGCTTGATATGCATGTCAAATTATCCTCTAAAAAGGAAAGAAAAAATTTGGTTAATTTGATACGTAGCTGTTTGAGGATATCTAACTGTTATTCCATTCATTTAAATAATGATGATGACAGAGAAATTAATAATGTAACCACTGTTAATTCTGTGCCTTGCACCGGGCACCATGCCAAACACTTTACGTACCTAATCACTAAGTTCACACAACTCTGAAAGATGGGAATCACTGCTTTATATTACAAATAAGAAAACAGACTCAGAAAGGCTACATAATTTGTCCAGTATCACACAGCTAGAAAGTGACTAAACTAAGATGAAATTCAGGCTTTCATGACCCCAGAGCCCAAACTCTTTGTTTTATTGCTCTACCTGTAGCACTATGCATCTAATTACACAATAAATACTTGCCTCAGGAAATACCATGAATAGAGAAATGAGGGCAGGGCTTCCCTGGTGGCTCAGTGGTAAAGAATCTGCCTGCCAGTGCAGGAGACACGGGTTCAGTCCCTGGTCTGGGAAGATCCCACATGCTACAGAGTAACTAGGCCCACACACCACAACCACTGAGCCTGTGCCCTGGAGCCTGGGAGCTGCAACTGCTGAGCTCATGTGCCGCAACCACTAAGCTGCCACAGTTACTACGCTGGCACACCCTACAGCCTGTGCACCCCAACAAGAAAAGGCGCCACAAGGAGAAGCCCACACACTCTAACAAAGAGCAGCCCCTGCTTACTGCAACTAGAGAAAAGCCCACACAGCAACAGAGACACAGACAGCCAAAAATAAACAAATAAACTATTAAAAAAAAAAAAAGAAATGAGGCCAGAAAATGCTGGTTTGTTTGAAGGATTTGAGGGGTAACCAAGTCAGACTATAGCAGCCTCTCCTAAAGTGAGTTGTATAGGAAGTCAGTATGCATTCATGTGACATATGCATATGCCACAGGCTGGGCAAACAATAACTTTTTCTTTTCTCATTGCAGGACTTCTCAGGTCATTTATTGTGCTCATGTACATTGGAACCCTCTTGGAAGGAAATATTTCATAAACATACTTGAGTATTGCATAGCTGTAGGCCTGGTACCTATTATAAAACATGCTTTAAGAAACTCTGCCACATAGGAAAAGTAGGTGGGTCTGTCATATAAAAGAGAAGGTGGGTTTTGACTTAATGCCTTATCCTCTCTAAGCTGCACGGCTACAGATCCTTTGAGAGCTGGAGACAGAGCAGGGAAGGAAGTGAGGCTTCAACTCCAGGTTAAAGCCGGGCAGATTCTGTGGAAGGTGAGGTCTTGGTCCCTCCTGCTCTGGCACGTGGGTCTGAGGCACATGAATTTACACGGTGAGACCCTAATCTCATGATTCAGATTTCATAAGCCTCACACAAATACAAGTTCCATTCCTTTATTATTACAGTTCCTACTTTTAAAACTGTATAGACACTAAAATTGTATAAAAATCATTAGGGTAGAAAACATGAAGGACAAGCCCTGGACAAAAAATGCAGCCAAGAAGGTTGCTGGCCTTTCCAACCACCGCATCCATCTCTTCTATTCTCTTTCCCTCCTGCCCCTTCCCTAGGTACCTACAGCTACCATGATGCAAGGATTTAATATGAACTTCAGTTCAGTTCAGGTCAGTCACTCAGTACTGTTCAACTCTTTGAGACCCCATGGACTGCAGCACGCCAGGCTTCCCTGTCCATTACCAACTCCCAGAGCTTGCTCAAACTCATGTCTATCGAGTCAGTGATGCCATCCAACCATCTCATCCTCTGTTGTCCCCTTCTCCTCCTGCCTTCAGTCTTTCCCAGCATCAGGGTCTTTTCTAATGAGTCAGTTCTTCACATCGGGTGGCCAAATATTGGAGCTTTAGCTTCCGCATCAGTCCTTCCAATGAATATTCGGGGTTGGTTTCCTTTAGGGTTGACTAGTTTGATCTCCTTGCAGTCCAAGGGACTCTCAAGAGTTTTCTCCAACACCACAGTTCAGAAGCATCCATTCTTTGGCACTCAGCTTTCTTTATGGTCCAACTCTCACATCCACACATGGCTACTGGAAAAACCATAGTTTCGATTATACAGACTTTTTGTCGGCAAACTTATGTCTCTGCTTTTTAATATGCTGACTAGGTTTGTCATAGCTTTTCTTTCAAGAGAAAGCATCTTTTAATTTCATGGCTGCAGTCACCATCTGCAGTGATTTTGGAGCCCCCCAAAATAAGTCTCTCAGTGTTTCCATTGTTTCCCCATCTATTTGCCATGATGTGATGGGACTGGATGCCATAATCTTAGGTTTTTTAATGTTTAGTTCAACTCATATTAAAGTTGCCTTATCTTTTTGTTATGAGTCATTCTGTAATTTGTAAAATGCTCTTCTCTTCAATGAAAAGTAAAATCACCATATGTTTGTGGCAGTTCTTTATTTGGATCAGTTGAATATATAAATGTAGCATCTACTCCCTGGAAGTGGAGGAAATAAAAATCTATATGTTTATGGAACTTCTCTGGCAGTCCAGTGGTTAAGATTCCAGGCTTCCAACGTATGGAGCCCAGATTTGATCCCTGGTCAGGGAGCTGGATCCTACATGCTGCAACTCAGACCCAGTGCCACCAAATAAATAAATAAATAAAACTTTATTTTTTTTTAATCTTCTTATAAAAGATTTAAAAAACTATAAAATTTTTTTATAGTTCTGGGCTTTCCTAGTGGCTCAGATGATAAAGAATCTGCTTGCAACACAGGAGACCTGGGTTCAGTCCCTGGTTTGGGAAGATCTTCTGGAGAAGAGAATGGCAACCCACTCCAGTATTCTTGCCTGGAGAATTCCATGGACAGAGGAGGCTGGCGGGCTGCAGTCCATGGGGTCACAAAGAGTCAGACACAACCAACCAACACACACATTTATAGTTCTATCTAATACTGTCTTAAAAGTTTTTTAAGATAAGATTTTTTGTTGTTGTTGTTAATCTTTAACTGGAGAAACCAACAGCCAGTCTTGGGGGGGGGATATTCTAAGGTATACTTAAAACCCCAAATCATATAGTGACACATTTATACTGTATTTTATACTGACACAGAGCTCATCACATGAGTTATCTCATTTCATCCTTACTGGGCCACTCTGATTTTGGTTCTGGGTCTCCAGTCTGTCCTTCTGTGTCCACGTCCAGAGCTCTTCCCCTCATCATTGCTGCCTTTCACTCCCACTGCAAGCCTAGCATTTTGATAGACATTCCAAGAGTAACTTTTCCTAAAAACTGTGCTGCAGAATCCTGGTTTTTCAGCCTGCTCTGGAGGAGAAAGTAAGATAAAAGATTCATGGTTCAGTACCTTCCAGAAACATCTTTGCAGCCTCTCCCTTGTGTATTGATATTCCCAATGCACATTAGTGTATGAAGACCTGAGAAATCCATCAGTAAAGACACTTATAGTTAGTTCATCAGCATTTCCCAGACGTATCTCACCTCCAACTTTATTTACTTGGTCTTTCTCTAGTTTCACAGAACACACTGCTCTTGAAACAACCAAGGACAAAAAAATAGTAAGGAACAAAAAGTACCCATGTGAAATATTTAAATTGCATGATAGTTGATGTATGTTCTAGCCTTCCTACTCTCCTCCCACCAGGATGAGGGCTGCAGGTCAATTAGGGCTGAACAGTACCAAGACAGGTTAAATGAATGGCAATGAGCAACAGCTGAAGAAACTTGGACTGTTTTGACAAAATGGGAGACTTCTGATGTGGGCAAGATAGGTGCATTTCAGTATTTGAAAGGTTACCATGAAAATGAAATTGAATTATTCTTAGTGACTTTAGGGTTAGGATCAGGCAAAACTAGGGCCCATCATTTTATCTTGGCCTTGGAATAGACTGCCTTTGGAGGTAGTGAGCTTTCTACAACTGGAGAAATTTCACAAAGGGCCTGGCTGGCTCTCTGCAAAACTGGGAAGAAACTCATGGTTTGGGTTGGGAGGGTGTCCAAGATCAAGCTGTGGCCTGTGGGCCAAATTTATGCCACCACTTGTTTTTGTATTGCCTGTGAAATATAAATAATTTTTGCATTTTTAAATGATTTTTAAAAATCAAAAGAAGAGTAATATTTTGTGATGGTTGAAAATGATAAGTTCAAATATCCATGTCCATACAAAAAACTGCACCAGAACATAGCCAGGCTTACTGGTTTGCATGTTGTCTATGGTTGCTTTCTCGCTGCAAAGCCGGTTACAACAAAGATTGAATGGCTCACAAAGTCTAAAGTATTTATAATCTGGTCTTTTAGAGAAAAAGTTTGCCAAAAAGTTTGAGATCATCCAATTGCCTTTTTTTTTTTTTTTTCTCCAACTGGGAGATTCTATGAGGGAGAAAAGTTTTTGCCTTAGATTTGGGTAGGAGGTCCTGGGTCACTTGGAGACCACTGGTACAATAGCCTGCGGGGATGGAAAACCAGGGTGCAGTGGTGAGAAGATGTAGGTGATGGGGCAGAAATACTTGTTTGAGAAGGAAGTCAGAACACAAAGGTGAGAGCCTGGATGATGCTCATCAGACCAACACCATACAGGGAAGGTATTTTTCTGGCGATAGGGAGACATGTATAAATTTGTGTCAGAAGAGAGACATAAAACCTTTTCCTGTGCTTGATGAACTTAACGATGTTCTTAATGTCTGCTTTCTTTTACAGCACAGTTAAATATATCTGTTGTAATACCTCTCAGCAAGAGGGGATTTTCTAAATGTTCTTGTTTATAAATGTGCAGAAAATTTTTGCACAGAGAGTCATGCTTTTATTGGCCAAAGAAAGTGAACACTTGCTGATTTTCTGGCAATCCTAACAAAAATACTGAAGTGTATTTATACTCTGGGGGCCAAAATGAATTTCAAGATGACAGCACTCAGATACATAATCAGCCCAGCTTTCCTCTTCTGCCTCCACTGGGTTTAACAACTCTGTCAAATCCCTTCCTCTGAAATCCACTTCTGCAAGTGAGTTGAAACTAATTTTCTCTACAGCCACATAAACACAAGACAGGCTTCCCTGCTGGGCTCTCAAAAGCTTGATCCCCAACCAGAGGGTGAGATAAGCATGATATGCCACCAAAAGTGTGGTACAGAACTGTCTTTATTAAAAAGCAAAGTTTTTACTGATTTTTACAGTGTGGTTTCCTTATTAACATCTCATAACTACCGCAAAAAAAATGTTTACTTCACATTGTTTTGAAGTATTATGATAGTCTAGAATTTCAAGTAAGCTTAGTTACTGCTCTTATTTCAATCAGGGCAGGATACCTATTATGTAATCCAGTACTGTATGTGTGTGTGTGCTCAGTCGTGTCTGACTCTGCAGCCTCATGGACTGTAGCCCGCTAGGCTTCTCTGTCCGTGGGATTTCCCAGGCAAGAATACTGGAGTGGGTTGACATTACCTACTCCAGGGGAATGAATCTTCCTGACCCGTGAATCGAACCCGTGTCTCTTGTGTCTCCTGCATTGGCAGGTGGATTCTTTACCACTGTGTTGCCTGGAAAGCCCTTCAGTACTGAAAAGTAACTATTATCTCTGCCAATGAAGGAATCAGATATTCTGCTGATAAAAATCCACACGGAACCAAACGTCCTACTTTGGCTAATAGTTTTGCCATCCTTTCCCAGGAGAATTAAGTGACAGTGTATTTAACAAGACTCACATTCATTCATTTGGTTGTTGTGTTTATTCCCTGTCCCTGTGGCAATAACAGGAGCTAGCTCTCTGCTCGTCTTCTCTCGTAGCTTCTTATCATTGACCAAATAGTGTTCAGGCCTTTTAGCTGCATTCAAGCGTCTCTCCAACGGACCTGTGCAGTTTTTTCCCTGAGTAATCCCTCATGCACCTTTCATAAGAATCAGCCTCAAAGATTCACTGTTGTGCTCTGTTGGGAGATGCAGGGACCCTACAAAGTTCCAGAGGGCAGCATTCACCTAGTGCCCCAAACAGCAGCTCTGGAGGAGAATGCTGGCCCTGGGGCTTGAATTTAAATCCCAGTTCCAACACTGAGTGGCTGTGGGACCCCTGGCAAGTTTCCTAACCATTCTATACCCCAGTCTCGTCATCCAAGAAATGGTACTAATAACACCCATGTAACATGTAGACTTGTTGCAAGAATTATGAGACTGTTTCGGGGGAATGTATTCGCCACGATGATCTACCTCGATTCAAGAACTCAATAAATATCAACCAAGGAAGATCTCCTGGAGGGGGGCATGGTAACCCATTACAGTATTCTTGCCTGGAGAATCCCTTGGACAAAGGAGAGCCTGGCGGGCTACAGTCCATGGGATCGCAAAGAATTAGACACCGCTGAAGTGACTTAGCATACCCACACACAATGTTGAAGATAAGATTCTAGGAAAACTAGTAACTTTGAACCACTACTTTTAGAATGGATAAGAAAAATGTCTCCAATAGTATAATATTTTAAGATTTCTATTTACAATCTATCAGGAGGTTTGGGAAAATGGAGGTCCCCATTTTGAATAGTTCAACACACCTATGCAGGCTCTTTGAAGGACTGCAAAAGTGGCAGATAGAGATACTGATATTAGGAGTGGTTCTACTGTCTGTATCTGGATTCATAGAATAGAGAAACTGCATTTAAGGTATAGTGTTATAACATTTTTAACTCATGCTCTTTTTTCAGAATTAAAAAACATTCATATCTACATTTAATGTGATTTGAAATTTTAAAATATAATTGATGGCATGAGTAAAAGCATTTAATAAAGTGCAAAATACATTTAAAAATATCAAGTGTTCTTCTCTCCTGTACCTGCCCTGCCCCAACTGGGCAACAAGACTGCCTTCACCCTTGACAGGTGGTAGGATGGTCCAGATTCCGCATGACCTCTTCCAGCCCTGGGAGTTTATGATTTGGGGACTCAACGTTGAAACCCTAGAGATCCAAGTCCTCCTCTTAACAGGAAAGAAGTCCCTGTGTAAAAGGACACAATGAGATGACAAAGAAGTATTCCTAAGAATTGGAAGCTTACTTTCTTTCTTTTCTATTTTTCGGAAGAGGAGGTGACATGACTGGACATCTTTGAGAAGAGTAGCACCACGCCAGTCATTCCCTTTCTCCTGGGAAGATGAGACTAGTGAGAAAAAGTCACATGCACAGAAAGGCATTCTGTCAGCTGTATAACTCCCTGAAGATTTAAAAAACTTCTTTCTTAGAAATCCTAAAGAAAACAGTACACACTCATCTGCTTGGACTTAAGTTACATGACTCTGGACTATGGCTGTGAGATCCTGACTTCAGGGAATTTCTGCCATCTCTGTACCATGAATCTAAAAAAAAGGCCAAGGGTGCTTTTAACAAGATGATGAGTCTGGATTCTTCCTTTTGCCACTAGCCAGCCACATGATGCTGAGCAACTCCTTTAACCCCTGGACATTAGTTTCTGCCCTGTAAGACAAAGGTTGAGAACAGGCGATCTCTAGCACCCCTTAGAATTTGAGCTCTGGAGTCTGATCTCCCCAAGTTTGAATCCTAGCTGCATTGTTTATGTGACCTACATGACTAAGCTTCTCTTTTCCCCTCTGTCTAATATCCTCTGTGAGTGAAAGTGAAAGTGAAGTGAAGTCACTCAGTCGTGTCCGACTCTTAGCGACCGCATGGACTGTAGCCCACCAGGCTCCCGTCCCTGGGATTCTCCGGGCAAGAACACTGGAGTGGGGTGCCATTGCCTTCTCCAACAAATACCCTCTAGATGGGACCATTTGATGCCCCCATCAATTCTGTTATGATCAATTTTATTGTTCAGTCCCTGAGTTGTGTACAACTCTTTGCAACCCCATGGACTGCAGCATGCCAGGCTTCCCTATCCTTCACTATCTCCTGGAGTTTGCTCAAACTCACGTCCTTTGAGTCGGTGATGCCATCCAACCATCTCATCCTCTGTCGGCCCCTTCTCCTGCCTTCCATCTTTCCCAGGATCAGGATCTTTTCCAATGTCAGTTCTTTGCATCAGGTGGCCAAAGTATTGGAGCTTCAGCTTCAGCTTCAGCATCAGTCATTCAGTCAGTTTAGTTGTTCAGTTGTGTCTGACTCTTTTCAACCCCATGAATCGCAGTACGCCAGGCCTCCCTGTCCATCACCAACTCCTGGAGTTCACCCAGACTCACATCCATTGAGTCGGTGATGCCATCCAGCCATCTCATCCTCTGTCATCCCCTTCTCCTCCTGCCCCCAATCCCTCCTAGCATCAGAGTCTTTTCCAATGAATCAACTCTTCACATGAAGTGGCCAAAGTACTGGAGTTTCAGCTTTAGCATCATTCCTTCCAAAGAAATCCCAGGGCTGATCTCCTTCCCAATGGACTGGTTGGATCTCCTTGCAGTCCAAGGGACTCCCAAGAGTCTTCTCCAACACCACAGTTCAAAAGCATCAATTCTTCGGCACTCTGCCTTCTTCACAGTCCAACTCTCACATCCATACATGACCACTGGAGAAACCATAGCCTTCACTAGACGGACCTTTGTTGGCAAAGTAATGTCTCTGCTTTTCAATACGGTATCTAGGTTGGTCATAACTTTTCTTCCAAGGAGTAAGCGTCTTTTAATTTCATGGCTGCAGTCACCATCTGCAGTGATTTTGGAGCCCCCAAAAATAAAGTCTGACACTGTTTCCCCATCTATTTCCCATGAAGTGATGGGACCAGATGCCATGATCTTCATTTTCTGAATGTTGAGCTTTAAGCCAACTTTTTCACTCTCCACTTTCACTTGCATCAAGAGGCTTTTGAGTTCCTCTTCACTTTCTGTCATAAGGGTGGTGTCATCTGCATATCTGAGGTTATTGATATTTCTCCTGGCAATCTTGATTCCAGCTTGTGTTTCATCCAGCCCAGCATTTCTCATGATGTACTCTGCATATAAGTTAAATAAGCAGGGTGACAATATACAGCCTTGACGTACTCCTTTCTCTATTCAGAACCAGTCTGTTGTTCCATGTCCAGTTCTAACTGTTGCTTCCTGACCTGCGTACAGGTTTCTCAAGAAGCAGGTCGGGTGGTCTGGTATTCCCATCTCTTGAAGAATTTTCCACAGTTTATTGTGATCCACACAGTCAAAGGCTTTGGCATAGTCAATAAAGCAGAAATAGATGTTTTTCTGGAACTCTCTTGCTTTTTCGATAATCCAACGGATGTTGGCAATTTGATCTCTGGTTCCTCTGCCTTTTCTAAAACCAACTTGAACATCTAGAAGTTCATGGTTCACGTATTGCTGAAGCCTGGCTTGGAGAATTTTGAGCATTACTTTACTAGAGTGTGAGATGAGTGCAATTGTGCAGTAGTTTGAGCATTCTTTGGCTTTGCCTTTCTTTGCGATTGGAATGAAAACTGACCTTTTCCAGTCCAGCGTCAGTCCTTCCAATGAATATTCAGGACTGATTTCCTTTAGGCTCAATAAATGCCATCTATTGTTATAGTCCTCTGATGCTTAATACATAAGATGAATTGAATGTAATACCAAATCCACAATACCCAGTATGTGCTTCACACTCGCTATACCCCTATTTTCAGGGAAAGAAGGGGCAGGAACTGAGTCTGCCAGTCAACAGCCATGGCCCTGGGCTCAATGGCTTGGTTTCTATGGGGTGGGGTGACAGCAAGTCACTGCTGCATACTAAATATTTTAGCATGGTGTTCTCTTCATTTCTTTGAGGTAATGACTTCTTATCTGATCCATCCTCAGCCTGGTTATTACAGTTGGGCAGAGCCCACAGGAGAAACAGCTACACCCAGCTGAATCTTCTTTGGATGAGAGAGGAGGATCAATAACCTGCCTTCCATGGGAGAAATTGAGGGAGAAAGGGCCACACTCAAACATAATAAGGGGGGACTGCCTAGCTCTGCATGCCTGATCCTCCTTCTGGTGTGTTTTCTCTACTGCTGGCAGCAGTTCTTTTTTTGTTTGTTATATTCAGTATTTGTCATTTTGTAACAGCTTTATTGAGATACAGTTTGTATGCCATAAAACAGAAAGATTTGAATTATACACTTCAGTAACTTTTTAGTATATTCAGAAGAGTTGTACAGATAACACCACAATCGATCTTATTTTATTTTATTTTGATATTTTATTTATTTATTTGGCTGTGCCAGGTCTTAGTTGTGGCATTTTGGATCTTTAATTGTGTCATACAAACTTTTAGTTGTGGCATGTGGGATCTAGTTCTCCAACTAGGGATCGAACCTGGGCCCCCTGCATTGGGAGTGCAGAGTTTTAGCCATAGGACCACCACAGAATTTCCACCACAGTCAATTTTAGAACATGCTCATTGCCCACAAAAGAAACCCCCTACCCATTGGCAATCACTCCCTATTCCTCTCTAACCCTAGTTCCTGGAAACCACTCATCTATCTCCTCTTTGTCTCTATGAATTTGCATATTTGGGACATTTCACACAAATGAGGCATACAATGTGTGGTCTTTTGTGTGTGACTTCTTTCCCTTAGCATAATGCTTTCAATGGGGGCTTCCCTGGTAGCTCAGTGGTAAAGAATCTGTCTGCAGTGCAGGACCCAGGTTTAATCCCTGGGTCAGGAAGATCCCCTGAAGAAGGAAATGGCAACACACTCCAGTTTTCTTGCCTGGGAAATCCCATGGACAGAGGAACCTGGTGGACTACAGTCCATGGGATTGAGAAAGAGTCAGACATGATTTAGCGACTACACAACAACGTTTTCAAGGTTCATTCACGTTGAATTATAGCATATATCAGTGCTTCACTTTTTTATTGTTGAATAATATTCCATTGTATGGATATAGCTCATGTTGTTTATCTGTTCATCAGTTGATGGACATTTGGGTTGTTCCACTTTTTGGTTACTACAAATAATGTTGCTGTGAACATTCATGTATAAATTTCTATATGGATATATGTTTTGAATTCTCTTGAGTATTTATATACCTAGAGGTGAAATCACTGGGTTATATATTAACTCAATTTTTAACATTTTGAGAAATTGTCAAACTGTGTTCCAAAATGCCTGTACCATTCTACATTCCCACCAACAAAATAAGAGGATTCTGATTTCTCTACATCCTTGTCAAAATCTTTTCTATTATAGCCATCCTAGCAGAAGTGATATGGTAGCTCATTATGGTTTTGATTTCATTTCCCTAAATGGCTAATGATGTTGAGTATCTTTTCATGTGCTTATGTTTTTATATCTTCTTTGGAGAAATTTTCATTCAAATCCTTACAACATTTCTGACAATGCTGCTATGCACATTCATGTATAAATCTTAATAAAATGCTTTGCTAGGATACGGTCTCATCCTTTATAGATTGGCTATTGTCATTCTGAATCCTTAAGTAGGAATATGTATCCTGGGCAGGAAAAGTGAGCTCTGCTTCCAGATGTGGACAAGAAGAAAGGGATCAGCACTTAAGACTCTCACTCTAACTGGGGTTTATGTCTATAAGCAGGAAAGACAGAAAATCGGTTGTTTTCTAGACAAGTGTCCATTCTCAATAGAAAAACTCTGGGCTTGAAGGCAGAAGACCTGGGTTCAATTCCTGGTTCTTCTTGGTAACTATGAATAATGCTCAGTGGGCAACTTAGCTTATTTAAACTTTCCTTTCCACCATCAGCCCCCTCCCCTTTTAAGGAAGAGTTAAACCTCTTACTTAAAAAAAAATTATTTTGTTATTTGACTGCACCAGGTCTTAGCTGCCACACTCAGGATCTTCAGTCGGGCGTGTGGGGTCTTTAGTTGCAGCATGTTAAGTGTTTGTTATGCCCTGTGAACTCTTAGTTGTGCCTGTGGGATCTAGTTCCCTGACCAGGGATTGAACCCAGGCTCCCTGCATTGGGAGTGTGGAGTCTTAGCCACTTGGACCACCAGGGAAGTCCCTCCACTACCACTTTTCAATGATCCACTTCCCTTTTTTGAATTGAAGTATAATTTACACACCATAGAGTTCACCTTTTGTGGTGTACAATTTGTATTTTTGACAAACGTGTAGAGTTCTGTAATGATCACCACACACAAATATTTCCCTCATTTCCAAAGTTCCCTTTGTGGTCAGTCTCCTCCCCATCTTCAAACCTATGGGAATTAATTATCTGATTTCTCTTTATCCTTTTACCTTATCCAGAATGTCATGTGAATGGAATCTTCCAGTCTTTTGAGGTTGGCTTGTTTTTCATTAAGCATCATGGTGCATTGGAAAGTCGTTATTGTTATTATGCATGGCAGTACTTTGTTCTGAGTAGTGTTCACTGTATATATGTCTGTTATGGTTTTTTTTTAATTCATTCATCAACTGAAGGACATTTGGATCATTTTCACTTTTTTTGCAATTATGAATTAAACCTTGGGTAAACCTAAACTATTTTGCAAAGCATTGGGCAAGGTGTCTGTATCCTTTGCCATTCCCAGTGTGACCATCCCAGTTGCTCTGTGTCCTCACCAACACTTGCTGTCACAAACTTCAGTTTTTTAAATCTGTAAATGGAACAACAGTCTGTCTTCCCCTCTCAGGATTGTTATATAGAAGTAAAAATGAAACAGCTTAAGCAGAAGTGTTCTATAATCTGTTAAGTGCCACACCCAAGGAAGACGTGCTCCCGTGTCTGATGATAATGATCATACCCATACCCACTATATGAAAAACTTGTTTCCCACATGAACTAAATGTTTTGTTTTTTTCCCCTACATCTTGGCAGACAGAGTGAGTTACAGCAAGTCTAAAGCAACAAGAGGTTTTGCCTTAGATGCATTCTAAAGTTTGTTTTGGCTTCAGATTTTGAACTTTTCACAGAAGCAGATAAATGGTCAAGATGTAAATCATCAAGTGTGAGTCAGTTTTGTAAAGAAACATGACCCTCTGTGATGGAAGTCAGCAGGAGTGGAATCCGCAGAACAGGGAGTATGACGTGCTGTGGGAGAAATAGCGGCAGGCCTAACCGGGCAGTGTGCCCAGGGTAAGGCATTCATACGACTGCGGCAGATAAGAGGACTGGCTGCCTCATATGCCCCATCAGGGTGGGGTGGAAGGGTGGGGAAGAAAACTGAACATAAAAGTAATAATTTTAGCTTACTCTTTGGTTGTTGTTTTTGTTCTTTTTTTTTAAAAAAAGCTTTTTATTTTGTATTGGGGTATAGCTGATAAACAATGTTATGATAGTTTCAGTCGAACAGCAAGGGACTCCTTCAAACATATTTACATGTATCCATTCTCCCCCAAACCCCCTCCCCTGATTGCCATACACTGGTTGTATGTATCATACATTCATATATAACACTGAGCAGAGTTCCGTGTGCTATGCAGTAGGTCGTTGTTGGTTATCCATTTTAAATATAGCATTAACTTACTCTTTTCAACTTTGAGGTTTACTTTTGTGTTAAAAACAGAAGTGTGTGAGAAACAAACTGGCAAACATTTTCTCATTAACATTGCTATGAACTAATGATTGGCATAATGTACAAGTGGTTACATGTAGAAATATTGGTAGTATGTATGAATTCACAGGTCAATATACACACACGTATTTCCTTGCTCCGACTTCTGAGGGCCTAGAAGCAGCTGACACCCCAGTAGCAATGGGCACACCTTCTTCCCAGCTCTTGGTTTCTAATTCCATTCCTCAGTAAAAGGAACCAGGGCTCCTTGGATAAATGTCTGATTCTAGGACTAGGGCAGGAAGTATACAAGATGAACCTGGAGCGTCTGGTAGGGCTAGGATGTAAGTAGGAGGCCAAGAATCCCAGTGATGGTATGTTAAAGGGGCACAGGAGCCAACTGAAAGAGCTCCCTGTGGCCAGAGCTGGAGCAATTAGAGCAACAGAATAGAGTACTACAGGCACCTCTGGCTCTTTCAAAAGTTCACTTTACTGCATTTCAGTTTTACAAGAGATCTGCACTAGTACCTGTTTTTGCTAACCAAAAGAAATCCAAAAAGGATTTCCATTTTTACAACAACAACAACAAAAAAAAAAACAGCAAGAAAAAAATAGCATTAAGCACATGTTTTACAGTGAGCAGTTATAGAGGCAGCATGCCTCGTGACCAGCAGTAGGAGTGGCAACACCGCTCTCCTTCCCCGAGGGCTACACTAAGTGTCCCAGTGCCATGGGTCCGAGTTGAGTCTGTGGACATCTGCGCTTTCTATCAGTTTATCTTGTGGTAGCAAGATGTGCCCTAAGGCAATCACTTATTCTCTCTGCTACACCAGTTTGGTTTACAAAATGTTTCATAGGAACACTCTCCTTTCAGATAGCAGGGAAAACCCATTTTAGAGTATGTAGCCTGTCACAGCTTTTTAGAATAAGCATTTGTTAAGTGGAGTCTGGTGTCAGATGGTGAGCCACTGTTCTACACAGACTGGTGTCCTTGTACCTAGCCAGCACACTTAGAGGGGCCACATGGAGAAGTCAAGACCTGTGCAGGTAGTGAGAAAGACAGGACCTGGGGTATGTGCTTTTATTAGGATCCATGAGTGGCGTGCTTTGGGATTCTGGGATAAAGCCAAATTGGTCAATTCAAAACAAAAAGAGCAGGGTTTAACAAGCTCCACGGAGGTCTTATCTAAGATGCACAAGGCCTCAAGCAGAGCATTGGGGAAGAGTGTCCATCCAAAGAGTCTTTGAGGGAGTCCTTATCCGAAACCTGCATTTACTTGTGATTCTGCAGCCAGGAGGAAGGGGCTAATGTCAGTTTAACACTTGGCCATACAGAATGGCTATCAAGGCAACAATATCTCAGAGTAGCTGAGCTCTCCACCTAGCCTAAAGTGTAAGTCTTCACGGATCTGTACTGATATAAGTAAATGATTGAGTCAGTAAATGAGAAGCATAGGCATATATCCTGTGCAAAAGAATTCACAAGAACTCATTCTAGAAACTGCCCTCTAAGAGGCAGAGCATGACTCCCTGCTGCTTCAGAGTGAGCCTCACCTAGTGACTTACTTCCAAAGAGCACCATGTGGAAAGGGAGGAAAAAATGAGTAACTTTTCAGAATAAGGACATTAATAAAAACTGAGAGAAAGTGAATAAATTATGGAATTTAGTTAATAATAATATATCAATATTGTTTTATTGTGACAAATGTACCATACTAATGTAAGATGTTAAAAAAGGGGGAAATTGGGTTTGTGAGAATTCGCTGTATTACTCTTGCTGATTTTCTATAAGTCTAAAAATATTATAAAATTAAGTTTACTTTTAAAAAACTTCTCACAAAATAAGAATAGAGCTAAAAAAAAAAAAGAATAGAGCTAAAATTTCATTTGTATATGTAAGTATATATAGGACATTTTGCCCCGCTGAAAAATATTCTCTGAAGGATTTCAGTTTTAATCTTGATGAAATCTTAAACAAGATAATTTTTAAGGTGATGTGACATGAATTATGTAAGCTTCAAAAGAAATTTTTTTGTTTTTGTTGTTAACTTAGAAACTCAAAGAAAAGGATGACTGTAGATATTTGGGGTGGAGGGCAGTTTTGTTCTAAAATTTAAATATGGAGAAATGTTTGTTTAAAAAAATATAATAAATAAATAAAACCCAGAAGATAATTATTTAGACTATCACATACAAAATCATAGGCTACTTTTTCTGCCAAGTTAAAAACAAAATTCAGCTTGTCTAGCTTTGTTTCTGTTTGTCCTCTAAAACTTAAAAAAAAAATTTTTTTTATATAATTTTTTTTTTTTTTGCCACACCACATGGCATGCAGGAATTGTACCCACACCTCCTGCAGTGGAAGCATAAAGTCTTAACCACTGGACCACCAGGGAAATCCCTGTAAAATATTATTTTGTTTTGCTTTTCAAGTTAACAAATAAGAGCAAGTATACAAATAAGATCGATTTACAGATAGTATAGAACCCAGTATTTTATAATGTGACCATGGCATGGCCTGTATGTGTCCATATCCAAACATCTGGACTATCTAGGTCAATCAATCAAGATGTTTTATGCCAAGAGGAAATTTCCATATTCCTTTTATCAGATTAATTTATTCCTGGCTACAGTACCCTGACCCCCTTCCCTGAGATAATAGTGATGCCTTTAAAGGACATATAGCAGTTTAACCTTCTATTGCTTTCTAGTGAGCTTCCTGTTACAGAAAGTTTCTGGCAAGATGTCTCACGTTCAGACCCAATTCACTGTCTGTGATGAAACTGAGCCAAGAACTTCATGACCAGGCCCCACAGGAACTGACACTCCCAGTCTCACCTCCCAAGACTCAGGGCTGCCAATCACTCAGTTTTTGAGGGTCTTTTTTCCGTGGGCTCCGACCTTAGGACTGTAGTCTTGGCCTGTTATTACTCTTCAGGGGGCACTTTGGCCCATTCTGTGCTCAGCTGGTCATTTATGACTTGATCACAATGTGAGAAAACCTTGGCCCTTTGGTTGCAAGATATATAAGTCCAACAGAGTTAGGCAGTTACCTTGGTACGAAGTTTATTTATTGGTTTGATTTATCCTAATGTAAGTCTGGCTCATCACAGTTTTAGTCTGAAAACATCTTCTTTGCAGCTATGAGAGCAAAGTATGATCTCAGTTAAGCATACCCAGCACCTCTTCAGCACCTTCTGTGTACTGAAGGTTTTTCTTTATGATTTTTGCCTAGTTGTTTAAGTAACTTAGTTACTGACTGGATACTGTGGTTTCTCTAACCTGACTTAGAAGTGGTGATAGCTATGATTAGTTGAGCACTTAAGTCTACACTGTGGGGTTCATCCAGGGGGACTTATTAAATCCCCTGCACAGTCCTGTTTTATAGATGGGCACACCGAAGTGCAAATAACTTAGAACACATTTCAGAGTTCATGCAGCTGGTACCTGGGAGAACTGGGATTCCAAAACAGTTTGTGTGCCCCTAAAACCCCTCCCCGTTGTGGCACTCCAGTCAGATCTGGGCTCTGCCATGCTCTCTGCTTCCCCTAGCTGTAACCCCCTCCTCTATGGCACTTAGGGACACCTGTCAGTCTGCCCTGACAACTCAGCATTCCTAGCTCCATCTTTATACTTACCCTGTTTTCCCACATGTGAGGGCTCAGTCGCTTCCATTGTGTCCAACTCTTTGTGACCCCATGGACTGTAGCCCACCAGGCTCCTCCGTCTATGGAATTCTCTAGGCAAGAATACTGAAGTGGGTTGCCATGCCCTCTTCCAGGGGATCTCCCCAACCCAGGGATCGAACCAGCATCTCCTGCATTGCAGACATATTCTTTACTAGTGAGCCACCTGGGAAACCCACACAAGGAAACCTTAAAGTACAAATAAGAGTGTTTACTTCATATTGATGTTTTAGGGGGAAGGGCTTCCCTCATAGCTCAGTTGGTAAAGAATCCATCTGCAATGCAGGAGACCCTGGTTCAATTCCCGGGTCAGGAAGATCCGCTGGAGAAGGGATAGGCTACCCACTCCAGTATTCTTGGGCTTCCCCTGTGGCTCAGCTGTTAAAGAATCCTCCTGCAGTGTGGGAGACCTGGATTCAATCCCGAGGTTGGGAAGATCCCCTGGAGAAGGGAAAGGCTACCCACTCCAGTATTCTGGCCTGGAGAATTCCATGGACTGTATAGTCCTTGGGGTCACAAAGAGTCAGACACAACTGAGCGACTGACTTTCACTTTCACGTACTTGCTTTGGGTGCATAAACTACGATATTTCAAACTTCAAAATATGGAGTTCTTCAGCTCACATTAAGCTCATAGTTTCCCTCTTTTTGGTGACCGCACAGTCCACAACAAAAATGTCATACTCAGAAATACCTTGTTTCCTAAATGTATTTTATCCATATCCCCTTTATTATGTCAGAGTGAATATTCACAATATCTGAAGACAGAAGAAATACAGTCTTTAATTTGAAATAATATATAGGGCAGTGAGAGAGTGGGGACCCTCTGGTTTCAATCTGAAAGCTTCTGCTAACTAGCTTTTTGTGATTCTTAGCAAAGGCAACCTTGAGCCCTACTTTCCTTCCTTGTAAATTATAAAATGTCAGCATTGGACTCTATTAAATTTTTTACATCTCCTTCTTCTTGCAAAAAAAAAAAGAAAAAATTCAAGAAGGTTTTTAGAAATGGTGGAGTAAAAAAACTGGACTCATGCCAAGAAAGGATAAAACAGAGCAAGAAAGAACACTTAGGCCAAGGGAAACTGATACCATTGATTCAAAAGTTGGTCCAAGCTTCCTGGTAGCCTAAGCAAAAAGAGAGAAATGATAACACAGTATTATTCTTGTTATCTGAAAAAGAAAGTTTAGAGAGAGGAGACAGAAGATGAATGAGAGGAGGAAGGCAAAGAAGCAGCAGCATGCCAGATTGTCTGAAAATCCAAGCTAAGTTCAGGGAGGAATTTTTTCTGTGTCCTACGGAAGGTGGATAGTCTCTAAGAACTGTTTGGGGGACAAAAACATTTGCAGAAACCATCTCTCTAGTCATATTTTATATTGATCCTCAATAAAAGGACATGATTTAAAAGCATAGCTCTCTAAAGATATGCACAAAGAGAGCTGAGATAATCTAGTCCAGGTGTATTGCTCACTGAGAGTCACTTGGCACAGGGATAAAGCTCAGAAAATCTCAGGAATGAGTGCCTGGTATGACCCTTAGGATGTCTTTTGCAAATACCAGTCACCTCCGCCAAGCTTTTGACAAGCATGACATAGAACAGACAGTTGAAAGTTGAGATTCCTGGCAAGTTCCTTTGTATATAAAAGTCAAGTTTGTGGAAGTTCTCTCCCCTTTCATCACCTTTCTATTCCCCCAGGAATCTCACCTGTCTACCTGAAGAAAGGGCTGATAAATGTTATTATTAGAGTGACCCATAATGAGGGAGGGAATTTCATTTTCTACTGCATGGAAAGCTATGTTGTTGGATTTTCCTTTTACAACAAACATGTATTGTGTAAAATAATGAAGTTGAAACTAAGGACCTTGTGAGTGGTGGGAGAGAGAGAGAGGAGGGAGGTTGGGAGGGTGGAGAAAGAGAGAATGAAAAGAAGTGCTGCTGCTAAGTCGCTTCAGTCGTGTCCGACTCTGTGCGACCCCATGGACGGTAGCCCACCAGGCTCCCCTGTCCCTGGGATTCTTCAGGCAAGAAAACTGGAGTGGGTTGCCATTTCCTTCTCCAGTGCATGAAAGTGAAAAGTGAAAGGGAAGTCGCTCAGTCGTGTCTGACTCTGTGCGACCCCATGGACTGCAGCCCACCAGGGTCCTCCGTCCATGGGATTTTCCAGGCAGGAGTACTGGAGTGGGGTGCCATTGCCTTCTCTGAAAAAAAGTGCAGTTGCATGCAAATACATTTGATAAAGTCTGCTTAACTAAAAGAAGAAGGTTATGCACACGAAGCCCTAGTGCTGTCTGTCCTGTCACTTAGACAGGACGAGTATTTATTGAATGACTAAATACATAGAACACAGAGGAGAAGACCGGCCTGCAAGAGCCCGAGGGCAGAGTCTTCTGTTGGCCACCTTGACTAGGAAACAAGTGTACTTCAGCTCTTTAAAAATACTTTGTTGTGAGTGAGGCAGCATCCTAACGCCCTTTCTGGGGTGGACAGCTCCAAAATGCACTCTCCTCACCCTCAGATGCCTAAATGGACCGCTAAATGGATTCATTTGTCAACCAGAATTATATGTCAGAGGCAGGCTGCCAAAAGCGACTCTTTGGATCCAGCAGAGTTGGAAATGAGCTCTTCCTCCTGTTGTCAGACAGCTAGCATTTTTGTTTGCTTCTTGAGGCCACGCTTGGAAGAGCATTCATTTGTTCATTCAGTCATTCATGCAGAAATATTGATTGAGTGCCTGTGACATGCCAGGCACTGTTCTAGGCTCTGGAGATCCTGCAGTGGAAAAAAAATGACAAAAATATCTACTGATAGAAATTCCATTCTAGTTAGATGGAGACAGATGATAAGTAGAGCATATGGCATGATAAGTGCTAGAGAGAAAATAAAGCAGGGGAGAGGGTTGAGGAGTGTTGGGGAGGAGTGGCTTTAAAATACTTATTTAACTTTATTTATTTGGCTGCTCTGGGTCTTAGTTGGGGCATGCAGGATCTTTGATCTTCATTGCAGCATGCAGGGTCTTTAATTGTGGCATGTAGGATCTAGTTCCCTGACTAGGGATCAAACCCAGGACCCCTGCATTGTAAGCACAGAAACTTAGTCACTGGACCACCAGGGAAGCCCCAAGAGTGACTATTGTAACCTTAAGTAGGGAGGTGAGGGAAGACCTCACTGAGAAGCTAATATTTGAGTAAAGACAGGAAGTGGAGGAGAAAGTGATTGATCTGGACTTCTGAATGAAGCTGTCCAGGCAGAGCGAATAGTAAGTGCAAAGACCCTGTAGAGATGGGTGGGGGGGTTCTCATGCCTGACACATTCAAATCATAGTAAGGAGGCCAGTGTGGCTGTGAAGGATGGAATAGAGCAGTAGGAGGTGAGGTCAAATGGCTTGATGGTATAGAGTTTTGTAAAACATTTTAATTTTATCCAGAAGGATATGGGAAATTGATAGAAAGTTTTGACCAAATTGTGTGTATTCTTTCCTGACTTGTTCTTTTACTCAATTTTGTATTTGAAATTCATCCATGTTGAAATGTGTGGCTGTGGTTGATTCGTCTTCATTGCTCTCTATTGTTCCGTTGAGTAGACTCTTTACCCGTCTACCATTGGAAGATAGTTGTTTCTCTCTTTTTTTGGTCATCATGTGGATGCCTCTTTATATTTACAGTTGTGGGGAGTGGAAGCAGGTATATCCTATTCACCTCAATGCCATATTGAAATAATTTGGGGATAAGTTAAGAGTTAGGGATCTAGGCCGTTCTTTCTCTTATGACCAGCTGGAATTTGTGCCATCAATGGACAAATCCTATGCAGTACAGTCTTCTATTATTCCTTCAACAAATATACAGAAGGAATGTAAGATCCAGAAGAACGTAAGAATCCTGAAATCCTGAAAGGAATGTTGAGATACGTGGCTTAGCCCCATAGGTAGTTCCTGGACATGTATCAACAGTGGACAATGGTCAAATCTATGTGGCTGAGTTGTTAGCAAATAGCAAAGTGGTTGAATAAGCCTGCCTTCTACTTGTTTGGACTTTGAAAGGTTGGATGAGACTGGTGGTGTTGAAATGATGTTCTGAGGAGCTCTAGGGAATATTCCTTGAAGAGAGACTACTCTCATCTAGCCTGTCTTCATCAGAGCAGCTCTGCTTTCAATGTTGTGTTCTAGGCATCAGCATAAAATCCTGGGGACTCCAGTTAAAACCATTTGACTAAGTGACCTTTGAAGTTCTTTACAACTTTAAAGTTCAGTTGCCCCCTCCCCCCCACACACAGTGTTTAAATTATCTTGCATGCTAATTCACTTAAGTCGTGTCCAACTCTTTGTGACCCTACAGACTAAAGCCTGCCAGGCTTCTCTGTCAGTGGGATTTTCCAGGTGAGACTGCTGGAGTGAGTTGCCATTTCCTTTGCCAGGGGATCTTCCCAAACCAGGGATTGAAACCATGTCTCTTATTTCTCCGGCATTTGGCAGGTGGGTTCTTCACCACTAGCACTATCTGGGAAGTTCCCTTAAATTGTCTTAGTATTTACTTGTTATTAGTGTTTTAACAAAAAAGTCAAATTTACTTTCACGATTAAGAATTTACTAACCACTGTAGCTCAAACACAAGACACTATTGATTCATTTACTAGGAATGAATAGCCTTCTCTTTCTTTCCCAGCATGGAACAGTCAGGAGCAAATCTGCCTCATTGAAGTGAGGGGTGTGGGAGCCTCACAGGTACATCAATTGCATGTCAGAGAATGTAGGGTAGTGATGGGCACTTAGGTGGTGGTTGGAAGAGAAGGCCTGTATGGTTGGCATACCGGTTACTTTCAGCAAATAACCCAATTGATTGAATAGATAAGTACTAAATATATTAAGGAAAAATATATGAAAGCCAGGTTCATCACTGTTGGAAAAGATGCAAACTTAGAAAGAAGAAAGAACCTTAAGGTATTAAAATGGAAATGTAGATTTCATTATGAACTTATGTTTATAAATATATATAGGTATAGAGATAAATATGGGAGCAGTTAAAGGGTGTGTCTGTGTGTGTATTTTCTAGCGCCGTGTAACTAAGGGACCTAGAAGAAATGACATTCCAGTAGCATGAGCTCACGGAGCACGCAAATACCAGATTCTAAATATCACCCTCCACTTAAAGGAAACCAAGGGTTTCTTAGAGAAATGGCTGATTCTGTGGGTGGAGCAGGAAAACTTAAAGAGAAGTCTGAAACATCTTGTTATGCTAGAATGGAAGGGAATGTGCAAATGATGATGGTGTATGTCAAGAAGACCCAGAATTTGAGCTTCTGCAACAATTTGAGCTTCATTATGATAGTCGTGGATTCCAGTGTAGTAGGAAGTTTAGCAATCTATTCGTCTTTGCTGATTTAAGATAATGAATAAATAAATAAATGGGGGGCTTCCCAGGTGGCACAGTGGTAAAGAATCTGCCTGCCAATGCAGGAGATGTGGGTTCGATCCCTGTGTCAGGAAGATCCCTGAAGGAGGAAATGGCAACCCACTCCAGTATTCTTGCCTGGAAAATGCCATGGACAGAGGAGCCTGGCAGGCTACAGTCCACGGGGTCTCAAAGAGCCGGACACGACTGAGTGACTGAATACACTCATGTACAAAGAAAGAAAAGCTCATCCTTACCAAGGAATGCAACTAATAAAAATAGAAGGAATAGTGGAAATATAAATCATCATTTGGCAACTCTCA
Source organism: Bos grunniens (assembly GCF_055505025.1). NCBI lineage: Eukaryota > Metazoa > Chordata > Mammalia > Artiodactyla > Bovidae > Bos > Bos grunniens. Next base: position 15,874,846 of record NC_141190.1, read on the forward strand.
TAGGGGTGGGTGGTTGATCCAGGTGGTAGTCATCTGTTGAAGGCAGGTGGACAGAGGGTTTATGAGGAGCAAGATTTCAGTATGTTCATTGAATGACCTCCACATAAACACTGATCAGTTATCGAGGACAAATGGTGACGTTATGGTGCAGAGATCTGGCCACATGATCAAGATCTATATGACCAAGTGGTGTCATCCTGTAACCTCTGTTGTGATGCACTGAGATGAACCCAGTTTCATTCTGGGGCATTCCTGCTCAAACAGTGAAACTGAAGTCCAGTCATGAGGAAGTATCCCACGGACCTAGGCAAAGGGCTGTCCTACAGAATGGAAGCCTGCAATCTTTGAAACTGTAGAGGACATGAAAGATAGAGAGATATGGAGAAATCATTCCTGATGGAAAAAGACTGAAGAGGCCTGAGAACAAAATGCAGAATCTCCCCACTCAACCCCAACCTCAACCCGGACCTACTGAATCAGAACCTACATTTTAACAAAATCTCCCAAAATTCCTGTGCACACTGAAGTTTGAAACAGCCAGAGCCCTACCTCAGCAGTTCCTAGGCTTAATCAGTATCATCTAGAAAGACTTTTTAATAGGACTCCTCTGCTGGCTCAGATGGTAAAGAGTCCGACTACAATGCAGGAGACCTGGATTTGATCCCTGGGTTGGGAAGATCCCCTGGAGGAGGGAATGGCAACCCACTCTAGTGTTCTTGCCTGGAGAACCCTCATGGACAGAGAAACCTGGTGGGCTACAGTCCATGGGGTCGCAAAGAGTCGGACATGACTGAAGTGACTAACACTTAGTTATTTAATTTAATAGGACAGATTCCTCCCCTCCCCATCCCCAGATCTATAGAATTAGACACTAAATGGCTAGTTCTCACAGGTGGTTCTGATACTAAGCCACCGGGCTCTAAATGGTATTGTCTTCTATATGTGACCAAAGTAGGATTCATTCCATACAGACCTGGAAATAAATTGGAGAATCAAACTAATCATCACCTTGACTCCTACTCTAAGCACAAAGACATGACCCCAAACTAATATTCCAATGCAGGGATGGAATGTAAATAAATATTGCTGGCTCACATTTCAGGAGTTTTCCAGGACATTTAAGTGGATTTGAAAAATACTTTCTAAAAGATTGTTTGTACAAACATCATACTCTTTCCAGTCCTTGTTTGGCATAGAGTTTAATCAGATTTAAAATGGTAAGTGTTCTTTGTAAGGTTGTATGTTTCTTTTCTTCCAGGGCATGTAAAACAAGACATCTGGGTTTTATCATTAAAATACTAAAACATGTCCAACATTTTTAGGAAATCTGGGCCTGGGTTTATATGCTGCAGGTGTTGAACAGATTTGATAGAAGGCTGTAGTCTATTCATTTACAGTTAAAAGGAAAAAAAATTATGCATACCAATTTTGTTTCAGAAAAATATTTGACTAAAACATCTGAGGTTTTAACTGTATCTTAGAAAACTAAGAGAAAATAGAAATCATTTAGTCAATCTTATATGAAAATGGTTTCAGATAGTCTTAGTTTTATATTATACACTGAACTCTCATCCACTCATAGCAGAATTTGCTTTTGCTCTCTTATTAACATCTGTCAGTTTACCTGTGGACATTAATAGCTCATGAGCAGGGGCCAGTGAGGGAGCGGTGAGAGATACATAATAAGACGTTGATTAGGTCTTCCTTGCTGGTTCAGTGGTAAAGAATCCACCTGCCAATGCAGGAGATGTGTGTTCAATCCCTGATCCAGGAAGATCCCACAAGCTGCAGAGCAGCTAAGCCAGTGTACCACAACCACTGAAGCCCTCACACCCTGGAGCCCCTGCTCTGCAACAGGAGAAGCCACCACCATGAGAAGCCCACACACCACAGCTAGAGAGTAGCCCCCATCCACCACGACTAGAGCAAAGCCCGTGCGGCAACGAAGACCCAGCTCAGCCAGTAAACAAATCAGTAAATAGGTACACTCTCACCACAGCTAGAGAGTAGCCCCCATTCCCCACGACTAGAGCAAAGCCCATGCGGCAATGAAGAGCCAGTCAGCCAGTAAATAAATCAGTACATAAATGTTTTAAAGACATTACTTAAATATTTTAATTTAAATGCCACATTAAATGTAGGTGCCTCACAAAACCAAATGCCATTATCTGGAAATCATTGACTATGTGCCCATTAATATTAGTAAAATTGGCTAACCTTTCTACTGTGCTTATAAGCACTCTCACCTTATTTCATTTAACCCTACCATTCTGTAAGGGAGGTGTTGCTGACATGCCTGCTTGAAATTGAAGGAATAGAAGAGAGTAAGTAGTTGGCCCAGTATCACAGTTAGTAAATGTTAGAGCTGAGACGTGAACCTAGCACTTCTGACTCTGAGCACTTCCTACCCCCGCTCCACTGCATCAAGGAAAGAATATTTGTCCAGTCAGCACCCCAAAAGCATGATCTTGGTTTGTTTTGGGCTTTTGTCTTGTTTCGTCTAGTTTTGACATAAGATGTGCCACTTTCTAATACTTAAGTGACGTTTTTTATTTTTCAGTCTCTGTCATCTGTACCCAAGGCACTTTCGAAGTAAATATTTCTCTAAAGAGATTTCTTGAGCCAGATAAGAAGCATGTCTTTAACTCCTCTGAAGTGAAAGCTCACCCTCCCCCCACAAAGAAGCAAAGCTGGTGTTTAGTCCCCACTGGCTCCTGCCCTGGCTTCAGGGAACCCTTAAATTATCAGACCCCAAACAGGTCAGTTCCTTTTATAGAAACTGTCAACACCTGCCCAAACTTCTTTAACTGACTCTCCTGAAGAAAACAAGCAGAACTTTAGTCCACACAAAATCACTCTGAAGTCCTGCAGCCGTGTGGCACGGCCCCAGTCTCCAAATAAATCCCCTCTTCTGCTGGCCTGAAGCTCCCTCCAGTGTCTCCAAGTTTTGAATTTCTACAGCTCCTGTCCTTGGGTTTATGCCCATGCACTATTCATTGGGGTCCCCAACCCATAATCCTCCACACCAAAACTGGTGAGCAGCCATTGTCTCCCTTCCCAGAACACACATCCTGGCAGGATCTTCCTGGAAGGCTTCTTCCCACCTGCCTCCCTCCTCCCAGAACCAGAAAAAAACTTCTTTTTTTTTTTTTGGCCACACCACCAGGCCTGTGGGGTGTTACTTCCCCGACCAGGGATTGAACTTGTGTCCCCTGCATTGGAAGCATGGAATCTTAACCACCGCACCCCAGGGAAGTCCCTTTCCTAGGTCTTTTTGTTGTTTGCTTGTTTGTTTTTTCAGAGGAGACTTCTTGACTCTTCCTCAGACCTCTCCTGCCATCACTGAAGACAAGTAGCAACTCTACAAAATGTAATTTCTCCTTATCTTCCTTCCAGCCTCCCTTCTAGAATCCTGCCCCAAATCTCTGTGGGCAGGCAGCTGCCCACTGAGAGCTTCTCATTGTCCTGACTCTTCTTCCTTTTGTTCCTTGGGTTTTGGCCAGCCAGGACCGGCTGCCACTGTCTCTTAGGTTCCCTGAACCAGTATCTTCAGCAATTCTTCCAGTTCCCCTCCTCCTCTCTCCATCAGACCAGGTTAGCTCCTTGCTGGCATGTGCTGCTGCTTCACCTGGGGAAGCCTGCCTCTGCAGACCCATGGGTGGAGGGAGTGAGAGAGGGAGGGGACAGTGCATCAGATCCTCTTCTCAGAGATAGCAGAAACCCAGCAAATTGTGACTGCAGGACATCCTGAGGTCAGAGACCTGAGGTCTAGCCTCAGCACTGTCACTGCCAGCTGGATAACCCTGTTATCCAGTTCTCTGTTCTCTTGGGTTTCTTCATCTATGAAATATAGAAAGTGATCTAAATGACCTCTAAGGTCCTTTGATGTAGTTGTCATATTGTATAGTGGAACCACAGCTAAAAGCTGGTCTGCTCAGCTCTTTCCTCTGACCGCCTTGGCTATGAAATAATAATTGCCTGCATGCCTTAATCTCCTCATTATGGATTATAAGAAAAAAATCTTATTTGTGTATTGGTCTTAGAATTCCTACAACAATATATTGATTCTGAAATTTTGACACCTGTCACAAAACCACAGGCTGCCATTTCTGCCTATTTCTACCCCCTGAAGTCCACTCACACCTTGCAGCTTCTAGAGGTGGAAGGATGTGTTCTAAGGTTGAGCAGACTCAAGCCAAGGTCTTCAGAATTGCCAGGGGAGATGAGGCTACGAGGGCTCCAGGCTGCAGGAGCTCAAAGAGATACAATGCCAATATTCCAGGATTGCTTTAGGGAAAAATGACATGGTATAAAGAATTCCAGGCTTCCCGGGTGCCGCTAGTGGCAAAGAACCTGCCTGCCAATACAGGAGATGCAGGCTCGATTCCTGAGTCGATCCCCGAGTCGGGAAGATCCCCTGGAGGAGGCCATAGCAATCCACCCCAATATTCTTGCCTGGAGAATCCCATGGACAGAGTGGAGCCTGGTAAGCTACAGTCCATGGAGTCGCAAAGAGTCAGACATGACTGAAGTGACTTAATACCCATAAAGAATTTGGGAAACTCTGAATATTAGCCCCTTAGAGATTTACCATGCATGTTAGCATATTTAAAGGCCTAAGAAATCCTGTCGGTGAAGAAATCTTAATTATTCCCAGCATCTCCCAAACCTGAATGGCCCCAGACACTTTCTTCACAAAATAGTTACTATCTGATAGAACATGTCCCCAGAACACAGACTGGGACCCAATACCACAGAACCCGGCTGACCTGTCTCTCCCTGGGTCTTCCAAGCAGAAAGAAAACTACAGTTATTGAAATATTTACTAAGCACCTACTGTATGCAGAACAGCCCAAAATTGGCACAGAGTCTGCCTGTCAAGATTTCAAACTCTAAAGCTGCATAGGGGTAGGCAGACATGAAGAAGCATGCCAGGTGGCACACAGGGCGAAGTTCAGGTACAATGTGGAAGCGCTGCAGCCAGGCCCCGGGGCAGTAGTTTGCTTCCTGAAGTGAATTTCCACGTACTCAGCTGTCAGGCTCGAGTTCTCAGCTTTGTGCCACCGGGGTTGTTACCATTCACCCAGTGACATGACCTCATCGCAGGACAGTCGTTGTTTGTTTTCATAGATTAAGTGGTTGGAGACACACACCAAGTACTTTTATTTTGTGCTGGCATCCTAGAATTTCTGCCTTACGTGTACAGCTCTGTTGGGTTTTATTTGGAATTGGGATCTATCCTTTCCCTAGAAAAGATGACCCCCTTCTCACAAAGTGAGAAAGGTATTGAACTGGCCAGCGTCCCCTGATGCTGTTTAGCCCCACTCTGGACCAGTGCACCCAGTGTTCCTGGACAAAGGAGCCAGGGCTCTCAAGGCTGCTGCCCTTGCAGAACCTAGCTGTGACTCACTGCTGTTTTCTAAGCACTTCCCCTCCCACCAAAGCACATCCACGTGTCCCCATTTCCTCAGACAGCCCCCTCGCCACATCCTTCCTCTTCCCACCCATCCCTGCTGACTGTCCTTAGACTTTTGTTGATCTGTTCTCTTTTTTTTTTTTGGTCTCAATTTTTTTCTTACTCCCTTTCTGCCTTCCCTGTATCTCTCCTTTTTGGCCTCTTTAAAAGAAGCAAAGGATCATTCCTTCTGAGGGTTTGATCCATGGGAAGTCTCTCTCTGCTAAACAGAACAGAGAGGCTGGCACTGTAATTAAAAGGCCAATGTGGTTTCCTCAAAGAAACATCTTTGAAGAAGGAGCTGCTTTTTTTTTTTTCCATTATCTGCATTGCTTGACATTTATTGAGTATGTACTCTGCTCTAACCACCAGAGCCCTTTACATATATTTATTGTCTATTAGTTACCACACACCACTCTTGTGGCAGGATATTTTATGGGTGAAAAATTGAATCTCAGGGAAGGTAATAAACTTGTTCAAGGTCACAGAAATAGTGAAAAGTAGTGCCAAGAGGTGAACCTACATTTCTTTGGCTCCAAATCCTGTGTTCTCCCTTCTCTCTCTCACCTCCCATTAAAACAGGGAAGCTAAAATGACAGAATTCTGGTTTTCATCAGATTTATTCCTTAGCAAGTTTCATTCACAGAAGCTCACCCCTACGCACATGTACAGCACAGAGAGCAGATTCCACTACCTTCCTCTTAATGATCTATTATATCTACCAGGGCCAGCAGGGAGGATGTAATGGATCTTGGTGGGATGCTAATATCCTTTGTTTCTTCACACAGATTTGTCTTTAGAGGAACATAGGCAAACACATGCAAATGATTTTATTCCCTTACAATTTCTCCTTCCTGCTTGATCACTGGTATCAGTTTAACTGTTGATCTCCTGTTACCCGCTTACCATCCACCTTGCAGTCAGCAAACATTTGCCATTGGGTCCTAGGGGTGAAACAGTGACTTGTGGGGCTCATTCTTCCTTTCCTGTGACAGGAATCCACCTGCCCTGGGGTCCAGAGTGGTTCACAGCAGGTCTCAGAACCTCTGGGCCTGCTCAGTGGCCCGAGAAGACAACCTTCTCTCTCCCTTCTCCAAGCAGTGTGGCCTGTGGCCAGTGAGTTTCCCACTGGGGGACTTAGGTAACCAGGGAGGCCATTTCCTGTCCACCACTCAGAGCAGCTCAGAATGGGGCCACTCCTGTGGTGGCAGCAGCTCAGGAAGAGGTTTCTTAGGGCATCTCCTGACACTTTCTCAGACCTCTGCCCGGGACACCTCGCTGCCCCCAGGAGTGAGCTCAGGGATGGAACCTCTTGCAGGGCTTCTCTCACTTCAAACTCACGCTTGTCGGAGAAAACTTAGAACTTTACACGGGTGACAGAGCAGGAACCTCGGGGAGCTGGCAAGCCACTGCACCACATTCTCTGTGACCTATCAGGACGCCAACATCCTATTTCTACAGGAGATGAGACGCAACTGCTCAGATCTGGAGCGGAGCTTTGCATAGCCTGTGTAAAGGCATTTCTTCGGTCAGTAGTATCAGGGCCCTCGTCAGGAGTAAAAGTTGGTCCTCTTTAGTCTAATGCTCAAGAGAAAATGGAAAAGAATAAAGCACGTAGTTTAAAAGCACAGGCTTTTGATTTGTCTTGTTCCTAGTTTACAGGTGGTGTCACCTTGGACTGGCTAGCTCAGCCACTTTGAACCTCAGTTTCCCCATCTGTAAAATGGAAACACTGTTAGTACCAGCTGTCTAGAGCTGAGGGGATTAAATGGAATAAGCAGTGTCCCTCTCATAGCACACGACCAGTACTTTGAAGCTATTGTTACTGTAAGTATTATTATTAAAATCATACAAAGAGGAAAAGAAATTGATTCATAAGTGATCCTGCAATAGGATCAGGATAGTGTGGAGCTGACATCTCATGTCAAGATGTTTTATGTAAACTGTTACTCTTGGGGTTTTTTTTATTAATTGATGGATTTGGCTGCACTGGGCCTTAGTTGCGCATGCAGGATCATCCCTGTTACTTGGGATCTTTCGTTGTGGCACACAGACTCTCTAGGTGTGGCCTGTAGACTCCAGAGCGAGTGGGCTTCAGTAGTAGTAGAGCACGGGCTTAGTTGCTCCACGATGTGTGGGATCTTAGTTCCCCAACCAGGTATCAAACCCTCATCCTCTGCATTGGAAGGTGGATTCTTAACCACTGGTGAGTGGTAATCCCATTATTAAAATGGGATGAAATTAAAAAGACCCTGTTCCAGGACAACGATAATACTTTTACAAAAGGAGAGAATATGCATAAAATGAGGCTTATTCCTGAATAGTTTTTAAAAACTGTTTTCTGAATGAATGATCCATTCAGCTGTAGTAAGAGAGAAGAGGGTAACATAGCCTGCACAGCCATTATAATTCTCTGTAGACCATTTAAATAGAAATGGCATTTGCATCTTTAAGTCAAAGTATGTCCAACGGTTGATTTTAAAATAGTAACTGTCCATGCAAAGGAATGAAATCTTGTCATTTGTGGAGAATGTGAATGGACCTCAAGGGTGTTATACTAAGTGAAATAAATCGGAGGAAGAGAACTACCTTGTGGTTTCACTTATATGTGGTATTTAAATCACACAAAACAAAACAAAAACAAAGCTCATAGATGCAGAGAACAGTTTGCTGGTTGCCAGAGGTCAGTGAAGGCTGGGAGGGGAATGACTGAAGGGGTCAAAATGTACAAATTTACAGTTATAAAATAATGAAGTCACGAAGACATTATATATATATATATTATATATATATAATATATATAATGGTAATCAACATGTTATCATTAATAACACCGTATTGCATTTTTAAAAGTTGCTAGTGTCAGACTTTATTTTTTGGGGCTCCAAAATCACTGCAGATGGTGACTGCAGCCATGAAATTAAAAGACGCTTACTCCTTGGAAGGAAAGTTATGTCCAACCTAGATAGCATATTCAAAAGCAGAGACATTACATTGCCAACAAAGGTCCATCTAGTCAAGGCTATGGTTTTTCCAGTGGTCATGTTTGGATGTGAGAGTTGGACTGTGAAGAAGGCTGAGTGCCGAAGAATTGATGCTTTTGAACTGTGGTGTTGGAGAAGACTCTTGAGAGTCCCTTGGACTGCAAGGAGATCCAACCAGTCCATTCTGAAGGAGATCAGCCCTGGGATTTCTTTGGAAGGAATGATGCTAAAGCTGAAACTCGAGTACTTTGGCCACCTCATGTGAAGAGTTGACTCATTGGAAAAGACTCTGATGCTGGGAGGGATTGGGGGCAGGAGGAGAAGGGGACGACAGAAGATGAGATGGCTGGATGGCGTCACTGACTCGATGGACGTGAGTCTGAGTGAACTCTGGGAGTTGGTGATAGACAGGGAGGCCTGGCGTGCTGTGATTCAGGGGTCACAAAGAGTCGGACACAACTGAGTGACTGATCTGATCTGATCTGCACTTGGGGACAAGCCCTTCTTAAGGCTACTACAGGTTCTTCCTGATCTAGCCTTGGATTCCTTCCTTCCATGGAGTTAGGAACTGAGACTTAGAGACTCCTCTCCCTGGATGTCTGTGCTCTGCTTCCTGGAACTCAGATAGCGGTACCAATAGTGGTTATAGAAGCGGCAGGTGGCCGCAGTACTCCACTTCTGTTGAGCCCTTAACTACACACTGAGCACCACGTTGAGGTCCTAGGTATAGTCTCCAGGTTCATCCTGATGACAATTTTGTGGGGTAAATATTGTTATTACCCTTTCCTGGAAAAGAAATGGAATCTCCGAGAGGGTAGATTGCTTGCCTCGGGGACCCGCACAGAGGGACAGTGGGGCTGGGAGGTGAAGACAGGTCCACTCCGAGGCCCGTGCTCCTCACCACTGAGCCATCCCATCTCCTGCCGGCTCCGAGTTCTGAGTTCCAAATGGGTCAGAGCTCCAGCTCCAGGTGCTGTCACAGAGGTGGTGAATTAGGGTACTGGACGGGTACTACAGAAGTGATGCTTCCTGACTCGAGGCTCAGGGGCCCAGAAAGGGACACTGAATCCCAGGGAAAGCTCTCAACTAAAGTGCATTTGAGAATGCAGATTTCTGATCTGCAGATCTGGAGAGTCTGGTTTCTAGGTCTGAGTGGGGCCTTGTAATCTGTATTTGAATAAACACCCTAAAGATTCTGATGCAGATGTGCCATGTTGTGAAGAGTGCTGCCTAGGCAGGGATGTGTGTGTGTGTGTGTGTATGTGTGTGTGTGTGTGTGTGTGTGTTACCTGCATGTGGATGCCAATTGCCCTAGTTCAAGGGTTGTTCTAATAAAGCTCTGTAGAGGGTGGATAAAGATATGCACCACACACAATCCACTTCAGAGGAGCTTTTCTAGACAGACTTCGTGGCCTTCTTTAGACTTTACCATTTGAGCCTGGACTTTGCAGTGAAGGTGACCAGATACCCACTACAAAGGATCATCTTTCTACAAAAACTTCTGCTCAGGATATTCAAAAAAAGTTTTTGGCAGGAAGTCATCGGTCCCCCTTTTCTGGACCTGGGAACAGCAGTAGGAAGTGTTTAGGCCTTTTCCCAAATATAATCTCTGACCATTTGAAGGCTGAGAATCCTCTCTGCCCATGGCCTCCTGGGACTCTGAGTGGCCTGCCTGCCGGTCAGGGGCACCGAACATCCCCACACTGGGGATGTGGGAAAGATGGTCTCTGCCCTGGAGGTCTGGGTGGGGGTGCGGGGGGAGACAGAAGAGATCCATGTGAAAGAGTCAGGCACACAAATATAACAAAAATAAGCCAGAGGCAAACGTGTGCTGCTGTGAGAATCCAAGTGCAGACGTGACACTGGACTCAAGGTCCAACATCCAGTGAAGGGAAGCCGGAGGAGGCTGTGTGTGAGGCGCTAGGTGAGCCGTCAGAACGGCCTTCCCAGGGAGGTCACACGCATTCACACGTGACTGCCCTCGAGCATCTGGAGTGGGCTGTGCTGCTGGTGAGCACAACAGCCCCCAAGTCAGCCTTTTGGGGAACACAGTGCTGACAGCGCAAGGGGTCTGGGGCACCACCTAGCACAGAGCGCGTGGACCCTGCCCACGTGGGAAGTCAGGCGAGCCTTCCCAAGGTAGTGAGGCTTTCATCAGGTTCCTGAACACAGCCCTGCCCCTGACTTTAGGGGAGTCGGGATGAAATACAAAGAAAGGCCCCAGACCCCAGCCTGTGGCCTGCCCACCTCCCCTTCCATCCCGGCTCGTAAGCCTGTAGCATGTGGACACCTCGGGCCCAGTGTAAGCTCTGTCCATATACTACCTGCTCTTGGCCAGCCTTCAGGCCTACTGTTGTGACTGACCCTCAGGGGGACTGATCCAAATATCAGTCCCTTGCCATCCTAGAAGTGGGGTGCTTAAACAGGGGATTGGGAATACTGGTCTACAGGGGTGAGTGATCTGGTGGTGGGCTGACACGTTCCCTCTGGCCCACAGGCTTCTTATTCTATTGGAGGGAAGGCGGGACACAGCTGAATGAGGACCAACCTGGGCCTCTATAGCTTGGGGCATGGGCAGGGTGCCTGGCTACAGGCCTAAGCATGGTTCTGCCTAGAGGATGAGTCAATGATAGCTAAAGCAGAGGTGGAGGGATGGGAACAGGGTACCTTCCCATAGGAGGAACAACCAGTGCAAGCTCCCTAAGATGGGAAAAGCTTGGTTCACCTCCCCAAGAGCACCTCCCCAAGCACCTTGGGGAGAGCCAAGGTGAGACTGGAGAACAGACTGGGGCCTCCAGGGCCAGGGTAAGGACTCAGCTTTACAAAGGACATAGGCAAGGCGTGGTGGGCCAGGGAAAGGTCACGTTGAATGGAGCAAGAACATTCCTCTCAAACTGAGCTTATATGATGCCAGTAAGGTGTTTGATGTGGGGAGAGAGAGCAAGTTGATCAGTCTGTGGGCCTCAGAATACTGAGAAAGGCCTGAGAAGGAAGGAAAATAAAACAGTTATAGAGGAGCTGTAGCCATGTAGAAAGGGGTCAGGATTGTCAGGGTAAGCACAGAGCCTCTGGGAGGAACACTGAAGAACAGGGCTAGGGGCCAGGTTCTCTCTCTGTGCTGTGCTGACCATTGCAGTGAGGCAAAATAATCTGCCACATATAACACCTTTCTGCTCTAGGACTGTTCCCTGTGTTTGAGTCATAGTACTGTACACATGCGATCTTTTTGTGGTTTTCTGTGTGGTTTCCTGAAAGTCTTTATGGATTGGAAACACATTCCTTCGTCCACTTAGTAAATATGGCCATGTTTATGCTATGGTCTACATTTTACAGTCATCACTGAATCCTTGTTTTCTTTTTGCGTCATTTTATTTATTTATTTATTTATTTTGGTTTGGTTAGCCAGTAGTTTTTTTATTTTTTTTATTTTTTTATTTTTAAACTTTACAATATTGTATTAGTTTTGCCAAATATCGAAATGAATCCGCCACAGGTATACCCACGTTCCCCATCTTGAACCCTCCTCCCTCCTCCCTCCCCTCCCCTCCCTCTGGGTCATCCCAGTGCACCAGCCCCAAGCATCCAGTACCGTGCATCGAACCTGGACTGGCGACTCATTTCATACATGATATTATACATGCTTCAATGCTATTCTCCCAAATCTCCCCACCCTCTCCCTCTCCCACAGAGTCCATTTTTGCGTCATTTTAGAATTTGCTTTTTTTAGAATTAGTGGTGGCACTCTTGCTAGTTAATGCTTCTGAAATTATTAATACATTGCTGCTAAGTCACTTCAGTCGTGTCCAACTCTGCGACCCCATGGACGGCAGTCCACCAGGCTCCGCCCACCCTGGGATTCTCCAGGCAAGAACACTGGAGTGGGTTGCCATTTCCTTCTCCAATGCATGAAAGTGAAAAGTGAAAGTGAAGTCACTCAGTCGTGTCCGACTCCTAGCGACCCCATGGACTACAGCCTACCAGGCTCCTCCGTCCATGGGATTTTCCAGGCACAAGTACTGGAGTGGGGTGCCATTGCCTTCTCCGATTAATACATTAGGCCACAGTAAGAATTGTTCCCGAAGTCTGTAGGCAGATGTTATGTATGTGTGTGTGCATGTGTTTATGATAGCAATGCTTACATAATCTCAATAACCAAGCCCTAGGGACTCACACTTGGAGATGGAACAGTTGGTTTAAATTAGGTTTCCATGTGAAATACGGTATCACTATTTTTTTCCTAGCATTGTGGGAAAGTATATGGAAAATAATTTGACTGATAGGAAATAAATCTGGATGTGTGGTCAGGACTGAGGCACAAACCACATGATGGTCAGTGCCTGCTCTGTGAAGCAGGTCTCTCCAGGGGAAGATGTGTTAACCCTTTCAGGTCACAGCACTGAGAAGTCGCTGTGTGGTACCAAAATAGCCTGAAAGAACAGTGACTTTGCAGAAACACTGATTCTCCATCCATTTCAACAGGAAAGGAGCTAAAGCCATAGAAAAATACAGCCAGAGTCCTCAAGAATTAATGCATTAGGTGTCTTTGAAGAACAACTTTAAATGTTTAAGTATTTCATCTTTATTTTAAGGAGATGGATTTGAATGTCTAGCTCAAGGAGTCAATGACGTTGTGATTCTGAGTGTTTTCTGATGACTTCTTTTGGCAGGATTGTTGTTGTTGCTGTTCAGTCACTCAGTCGTGTCCTGTCTAACTCTTTTTGACCTCATGGTCTGCATCACGCCAGGGTTCCCTGACCTTCACTATCACCCGGAGTTTGTGCAAACTCACAACCCTTGAGTTGATGATGTCATCCAACCATCTCATCCTCTGTCACCCTCTTCTCTTCCTGGCTGCAATCTTTCCCAGCATCAGGGTCTTTGAGTCAGCTCTTTGCATCAGGTGGACAGGGCTTATCAAAAGCTGATCACATCAGCAGAAGAATTGATTGAAAACTTTACAACACTCAGTCTCTATTGGCAATATAATGTCTTGGTCTAGAGAGCCAGAGTTCCACAAAAGTGACTGGTAACTGGGTAAGTAGGGAAAGGGGCAAGGCCGAGAAGCAGTGAGCCAGGGATTGCTCACAGCTGCAGGAGAGGGGTTGGCTCTGGGAATCCCAGAGGTCTCCTGTGCTCCCAGAGGAGTCCCAGGAGACCAAATGAAAGGTTATCTCTTTCCCAAGAGCCTCTTAATTCTTTTCAGGATGGTCTGGACTCTGGCTCATCCTAGGGGTCTGATTCCAGATCTGTTCCCTGACATCTCACGAGAGCTCAGCTAAATCTGAGCAGGTGGAGAGTGATGGTGCCTGCTGAGAGCCTATTGGGCTGGAGCTGGGCTCCGGGCTAGCAGGTGGCCCATCACTTTCTGCTTCAGCCAATTTCAGAAAAGAAGAGACAGATTATTACTGCAGTGCTCCTGACTGGTACCAGATTATAACCCTGTGCTAGCATGGAAACTCTCTGTTGCTGTTTCCTACTTGTTTCTGTACAGGGAAAGGAAAGATGTATTTAGAACTGATCTCTTCTGTTTGTTTGGTTTTTTTTTTCTTCATTTTTTAATTCATGTTTTGATATTCTTCTTGGTACCTTCTCCTTTGATTCCATCTCTGTCTTCAAGTGTGCATCTCTTATTGAGTGCTTAGAAGGACCTACCAGTGCCAAGTTTACCAAAACTAACTTCCCTTCATCAGAGGAAAGAGCACCAGCCTGGGAGTCCTAGTTTTGACATCCATAAGAATTGTGACGTTGGCAAGTCAATTTCTCCCACGAGCCTTGGATTCTTGATCTGGAAGAAAGAGGTTGGGCTGCCCTCTGTGGTTGCTGCCAGCACTAAATGCCATTCATTCCTCTCATTTTATTTGGAGGAAAGAAGGCAGAGAAGTGTTCCCTTAGACCTTGAAATTTTCCCCCTGTAACCTTCTCAGTTCAGGCTTCACTCTCACTCAAGTCAGAGAAGTGAGTTGCTCCCCAGGTTTCGGCACTGTTGCTGAACCAAGTAAAATTAGTGGACCGTGGCAGGGGTGGGGGTGGGGGATCAAGGTTAAGACCAAGGCTTTGATCTACTATCAACTGAACTTATCAGCCCAGACCTTAACCAAGATGGAGAAAGTAACTTAAGTGAACATTAGTGTCAGAGCACCAAAGCATAGGTAGCAGCAAAATAATCTTAGAGATTAAGCAAAGGATTTTGAGGCTGCATACCATAGAGGGGGGACTTTGATAGTAGATTATTATTAAGTGTTCTACTCCACTTGCTCTGGTCGTAGCAAATACCTTCTTCCAACAACACAAGAGAAGACTCTACACATGGACATCACCATCAATACCAAAATCAGATTGATTATATTCTTTGCAGCCGAAGATGGAGAAGCTCTATACAGTCAGCAAAAACAAGACCAGGAGTTGACTGTGGCTCAGACAATGAACTCCTTATTGCCAAATTCAGACTTAAATTGAAGACAGTAGGGAAAACCACAAGACCATTCAGGTATGACCTAAATCAAATCCCTTATGATTATACAGGAAAAGTGACAAATATATTCAAGGGATTATATCTGATAGACAGATTGCCTGAAGAACTGTGGACAGAGGTTCGTGACATTGTACAGGAGGCAGTGATCAAGATCATCCCCAAGAAAAAGAAATGCAAAAAGGCAAAGTCGTTGTCTGAGGAGGCCTTACAAATAGCTGAGAAGAGAAGAGAAGTTATGAGGCAAAGGAGAAAAGGAAAGATATACCCATTTGAATGCAGAGTTCCCGAGAACAGCAAGGAGCGATAAGAAAGCCTACCTCAGTGATCAATGCAAAGAAATAGAGGAAAACAATAGAATGGGAAAGACTAGAGATCTCTTCAAGAAAATTAGAGATACCTAAGGGAACATTTCATGCAAAGATGGGCTCAATAAAGGACAGAAATTGTATGGACCTAACAGAAGCATAAGATATTAAGAAGAGGTGGCAAGAATACACAGAAGAACTATACAAAAAAGGTCTTCATGACCCAGATAACCACAATGGTGTGATCACTCACCTAGAGCCAGACCTCCTGGAGTGCAAAGTCAAGTGGGCCTTAGGAAGCATCACTACAAACAAAGCAAGTGGAGGTGATGGAATTCCAGTTGAACTATTTCAAATCCTAAAAGGTGATGCTGTGAAAGTGCTACACTCAATATGCCAGCAAATTTGGATAACTCAACAGTGGCCAAAGGACTAGAAAAGGTCAGTTTTCATTCCAATCCCAAAGAAAGGCAATGCCAAAGAATGTTCGAACTATTGCACAATTGCACTCATCTCACACACTAGCAAAATAATACCCCAAATTCTCCAAGCCAGGCTTCAACAGTCCGTAAACCATGAACTTCCAGATGTTCAAGCTGGATTTAGAAAAGGCAGAGGAACCAGAGACCAAATTGCCAACATCCGTTGGATCATCGAAAAAGCAGGAGAGTTCCAGAAAAACATCTACTTCTGCTTTATTGATTACACCAAAGCATTTGACCATTTGGATCACAATAAACTGTGGAAAATTCTTAAAGAGATGGGAATGCCAGACCACCTTGCCTGCCTCCTGAGAAATCTGTATGCAGGTCAAGAAGCAACAGTTAGAACCAGACATGGAACAACAGACTGGTTCCAAATCAGGAAAGGAGTACGTCAAGGCTGTATATTGTCACCCTGCTTATTTAACTTATATGCAGAGTACATCATATGAAATGCCGGGCTGGATGAAGCACAAGCTGGAATCAAGATTGCTGGGAGAAATATCAATAACCTCAGATATTCAGATGATACCACCCTTATGGCAGAAAGTGAAGAAGAACTAAAGAGCCTTTTAATGAAAGTGAAAGAGGAGAGTGAAAAAATTGGTTTAAAGCTCAACATTCAGGAAACTAAGATCATGGCATCTGGTCCTATCACTTCATGGCAAATAGATGGGGAAAGAATGGAAACAGTGTCACACTTTATTTTGGGGGGCTCCAAAATCACTGCAGATGGTGACTGCAGCCATGAAAGTAAAAGACGCTTGTTCCTTGGAAGAAAAGCTATGACCAACCTAGACAGCATATTAAAAAGCAGAGACTACTTTGCCAACAAAGGTCAGTCTAGTCAAAGCTATGGTTTTTCCAGTAGTCATGTATGGATATGAGAGTTGGACTATAAAGAAAGCTGAGCACCAAAGAATTGATGCTTTTGAACTGTGTTGTTGAAGAAGACTCTTGAGAGTCTCTTGGACTGCAAGGAGATCAAACCAGTTAATCCTAAATGAAATCATTCCTGAATACTCATTGGAAGGATTATGCTGAAGCTGAAACTCCAATACTTTGGCCACCCGATATGAAGAACTGACTCATTGGAAAATATTCTGATGCTGGGAAAGATTGAAGGTGGGAGGAGAAGGGAGGACAGAGGATGAGATGGTTGGATGGCATCACCGACTAGATGGACATGAGTGTGAGTAAGCTCTGGGAGTTGATGATGGACAGGGAAGCCTGGCATGCTGCAGTCCATAGGGTCGAAAAGACTCGGACAGAGCTACTGAACTGAACTGAATTGATACTCCAGTCTGTGTAGTAGAAAGGCAAATCACATTAGACTAAATTTAAGCCTAGAGGAGAACAGTATCTACATTAGGTGTTTAGTGAATAGTTAATAGTGACACTTTGGGGACACATATTTCATTTTTCATGTGTGCGTGCTCAATTGTGTTCAACCCTTTGCTACCCCATAAACTGTAGCCTGCCAGGCTCCTCTCTCAGTGTGATTTTTCAGGCAAGAATACTGGAGTGGGTTGCCATTTCCTCAAGGGATCTTCCCGTAACCTGCATCTCTTGTATCTCCTGCTTGGCTAAGATGGATTCTTTACCTCTGAGCCACCAGGGGCACACACCTCAGTTCAGTTTCAGGCTTTGCCACCTATTGGTTGGGAACTTTGAGCAAGTCTCTTAGGCTCTCTGTCCTTCAGTTTCCTCATCTATAAAATGAGCATAATTATGGTTCCTGACTCTTAGGATTGTTGTGAGAGATACATGAGTTAACATATATGAAGTGCTTAGAACAGTAACATAAGTGCTATGTTGGTTCTATTATTTAGTCATTTGAGGAGCATAATAAATAATGCATTTGTGTAAGATAGTTCAAAAAGTTTTTTGTGTTTTTTCGTTTAATATTATGCATTGTACTCTTTGACAAATGGACTTTTGTTCATGTGCTAAGTGCTTTCTTGCTCCATCAGTCAAATACATTTAAATCCTCATTACCTTTAGGCCTTGTTTTACTATGGTCTCATGGAATGCCTGGAAAATCCCATGGATGGAGGAGCCTGGTGGGCTGCAGTCCATAGGGTCGCTAAGAGTCGGGCACGACTGAGCGACTTCCCTTTCACTTTTCACTTTCATGCATTGGAGAAGGAAATGGCAACCCACTCCAGTGTTCTTGCCTGGAGAATCCCAGGGACAGAGGAGCCTAGTGGGCTGCTGTCTATGGGGTCGCACAGAGTCAGACATGACTGAAGCGATGCAGCAGCAGCAGCAGCAGCATGGAATTTTATAGATGAAAAGGGATTATATGAATTACCTTTCAGCTGCATTTTAAAGGTGAAGCGAACAGGGAGGTTAATCCCATTGCAAAGCATTGATGGAGCTGGAGCTTCAATTCAGTCTCTTGGCAGGTCCTTCATTTCCTAATACTAAACTGGCTTAAAAACAACAACATTTTTCTCATGAGAAAGTAATGCGTCAAGCTTCCCTGGCCTGGTTTCAGTGGACGCCCCTCTCTGCATCTACAGGTGAGCTCCTGGGTGACGTGGCTGATCCTCGCGGCGGGCTCCATGGAAGAGAAGCGGGAAGTCTTCTCGTACTTGGTTCATGTGGCCAAATGCTGCTGGAACATGGGCAACTACAATGCTGTCATGGAGTTCTTGGCCGGCCTCAGGTATGGGCAGTGGAATATGGTTATCTGGGGTTTCCTTTTAACAGCTGAATGGCACTGAATTAATTGTCCAGGTAACCATATTTGGAGAAGGCAATGGCACCCCACTCTGGTACTCTTGCCTGGAAAATCCCATGGACGGAGGAGCCTGGTAGGCTGTAGTCCATGGGGTCGCGAAGAGTCGGACACAACTGAGCGACTTCATGTTCACTTTTCACTTTCATGCATTGGAGAAGGAAATGGCAACCCACTCCAGTGTTCTTGCCTGGAGAATCCCAGGGACGGGGGAGCCTGGTGAGCTGCTGTCTATGGGGTCGCACAGAGTTGGACACGACTGAAGCGACTTAGTAACAGCAGGCAATTGGTACTGACTATATGGGGGAAATATATTAACCTGTGTTAGTGCCACAATTCCTGTTCCTCAGAGGTGCTGCAGAATTAAGCAGGCATGATCTTACTCCGCTGTGTCTGCCCTGACCCCATGCTCTTGGGCAGGCTGAGTGTCTGATTGCTTAACTCTGTCAACACCATCACTGACCCCCCTTTCCCCTTCCTGCCATGTGTGCCCCACTGTTACCTGTCTCTTCCCAGATCTGCCTTACAAATTACCCAGCACTGTAAGCTGCCAACCACTGACTGCCCTCACCAATGACAGTGGCTTATGTTGATAATGATATCACTGAATAATGTTAGCTGTCATTTTTATTGAACACTTACTACATGTCAAGCACTGGACTAAGCGTGTTCCATGCATTAAAACTTTCGATTGTCAGAACAATTTTTTGAGGTACATACTATTATTATTTCCACACCGGATGAAAGAAGAAACGTCTAAGATAAGAAGAAATTAAGTCACTCACCCAAGGTCACCTGGTGTGGCCAGGATGTGAATGGAGGCCACCTTGATTTCAGAGCCTGTGCTCTTAACTTCTGGAAAATCCCATGGATGGAGGAGCCTGGTGGGCTGCCGTCTATGGGGTCACACAGAGTCGGACATGACTGAAGCGACTTAGCAGCAGCAGCAGCAGCCCTTAACTTCTATGATATCTTCCTCTTACACCTTCTCCATCAAGCTAATAATAAGATCAGCATTCTATCATTAAAGCCTCCAGCTGTATTCCCTTTAAGCATCAGTTACCCTGCATGAAATAGCTGCTCCTCACTCTTGTGGTGGCAGTGTGGTATGAGGAAGAAGAGGATAAATGGTGGAGTTAGAATAACAGGGAATCAAATCCTGGCTCCCCTGTGGAACAGCTGTGTGATCTAGTTACTTGACCTCATTAAGCTTCAGTTTCTTCATCTGCAAATGGGGGCAATAATAAAAAGCACCTATCCCTTTGCATAGGATTTAATGAGACAGTGTAAAGTGTTGAGTATGTGCGTCTGGCATGTAGTAAGGCTCAAAAAGAGAACTTGTCATTGCTGTTGTTGTTGTCTAAGATTCATCTTCCCAATGAAGATCTATAAATAGATCTCGCTTCATAACATTTCAAGGTTTTTCTTTGCTTCTCCAGGCCTGACATAGGGGTTCAGGATTGGGGGTGGAGAGGAAAATTTTTAGTTGGAAATTTTTTCGTCCTTTTGAACTTTCTCAACTAAGAATAAACTCACATGATCATGTCCTTGGCATTTAAAATGGTCGTACAAATGCACTAAGCATGGCTCAAAAGAAGGAAAAATAGAAAAGCACTGGGTGAAGAAAAGGCTATATGCAGGTGATTTGGTTCTCTTTGTGATAAATTTTCTACAATCTGCGCTACTTTTCTTTTTTAATATTATTTATTTGGCTGCACAAGATCTTAGTTGTAGCATGCAGGATCGTTCATTGTGGTGTGCTGGCTTCTCTCTAGTTGCAACATGCAGGCTTAGTTACCCCACAGCATGTGGGATCTTAGTTGCCCAAGCAGGGATCAAACCCACGTCCCCTGCATTGGAAGGCAGATTCTTAACTGCTGGACCACCAGGGAAGTCCCTGCATTATTTTTCTTTAAAAAAATAGAGATCATATACTGATAAAATAGTCCTGTTTTAATGATGCTTGGGCTTCCCTGGTGGCTCAGCAGTAAAGAGTCCACCAGCAATGCAGGAGATACAAGAGATCCCTGGGTGTGGAAGATCCCCCGAAAGAGGAGATGACAACCCTCTCGAGTATTCTTGCTGGGAAAATCCCACAGATGGAAGAACCTGGTGGGCTACAGACCCTCTTGTGGGCTAGGGCTGCAAAGAGTCGGACTGACTGAGCAACTAAGCACGAACATACAATGGTGCTTATCCTTCCGTGGTTGACTGGCAAACTGGTGCTGACTGTTGTCTGGGGACCTCGAGTCCTCTCTTCTGGGTGTCACCATCCTCACAGCATGGCAGCTGGCTCCCTCCAAAGTGAACAATCCAAAAGAACAAGGCAGGGACTTCACTGGTGGTCCAGGGGTTAAGAACCTGCCTGCCAAGGCAGCGGACATGGGTTTGATCCTTGGTCTGGGAACTAAGATCCTACCTGCCAGTGGGCAGCTGAGCCCATGCACCACACCTGTTGAACCCTTGCACTCTGGAGCCCGTGCACCGCAACTACTGAACCCCTGAGCCCAATTACTGAAACCCATTGCCTAGAGCCTGTGCTCTGCAACAAGGCAAACCACTGCAGCGAGAAGCCTGCACACCACACCTGGGGAGTAGCCCCACAACTAGAGGAAGCCTGCACACAGCAATAAAGACCCAGTGCTGCCAAAAATGAATAAATAAATAGAAATAAATAAATAGAAAGAGCAAGACAGAAGCTTCGGTGCTTTTTACGTCCTGGCCTCAGGAGTCACACACTGTCCACTTCTGCCGTATTATACTGATCATGTAGGACCAGCACTGGCTCACTGTGGGTGGGGACCACACCGCAGCAGGAAGTGTGGATCTTTGGAGGCCATCTTGGAGGTTGGCTGCCACGTACCATATATTAGCAAGTCTCTTGATGCAAAAAATAGCCTCATAATGACCAATGGAGGCCTTGGGGAAATGTGACTTTTAGACCCAACTTAGTTTAAATTCAAAATCCAAGAAGTCCATGTGAAAGTGAAAGTTGCTCAGTCATGTCTGACTCTTTGCAACCCCATGGGCTGTAGTCCATGGAATTCTCCAGGCCAAAATACTGGAGTGGGTAGCCTTTCCCTTCTCCAGATCTTCCCAATGCAGGGATTGAACCCAGGTCTCCTGCATTGCAGGTGAATTCTTTACCAGCTGAGACACAGAGGAAGTCTATAGAGCCAGGTAATTCTTTCTTAGATGAGAAATAATGTCAAAGCAGCTAAACCTTACCACTGATTCCTGGCCACCCCAAACCCATTGCCACCTAGTTTCACACTCCTATATTTGGCTTAAGGCTGAATTAGTCTTTACAAATAGATGGGTAAAACTACCAGGTTTAATAGTTCGTCAGCCAGAACAGTAGATACAGGAGGTAAGTTACTAGATGTCCTCATGATGGAATGATTGTGGAAGAAGAGCTCACATGTGCACTTTCAAGTTTGAAAGTATTTAGATTACAAGTAATTGAACTGCATCAAGATAACTGAATTTTTTTAATTTTTAAAACAATTAGAGGAGAAGGGGGCACAACCTTATTGTGAAGTGACTGCTTTCCTGTCACCTTTGTACATTTGGCTTCCTCAAACTAAATTCTCAGCTGCTTATAGGAAACGAGTAGAAGTACAAAGATTTACAGGCAGCAATATTTACTCAGTTTTAATGTCAATATAAAATAACCCAAATGTCAAGGACACCTCGATTTTAAAATAATAAAATAAAATAACCCAATGAACAATAATAGAAAAATGAAGGCAATAACATGATGCATCCACATACTGGAGTATTATTTAATCACCAAAAACAATGTTTATAATAATTTTAATGTCATAGGACATACAATGTATACATACAATATATAAAACTACCTGGGAACAAAGCTGTCCATACTTAATAACTTCAGCAATATTTATACAACAAAATGTATAAAATATTTAGACCAGACAGACACAAATAGGATAAGTACTGGAAGGAAATATTCCTACTGTTGTCTGTGGTTGGAAGAGCCGTGAGTGGATTTTCTATATTTTTGGTATTTTTGAGATCATCTACAATGGGCATACCTTTTTAATCATGAAAAGAAGTAAAGTTTCTTTTTTAAAAGCATCAGTTCTCAGTCTAACAAAACACCACTGCTCTTTACTAAGGTTTGTCTCTTGCCCCACCCACATATCATGACTCCTGAAAAAAAAGGATGATCAGATAATGAGAACCAAGTCTCATTCATGTGTTCACTTCATTTATTTAAACCTCCATTCCATGCCCCCAGATGGATTCTCACCACCTTATAAGGAACTGGTTGTAGGACAAGTCGAACCCAGTGGGGTGAAATCAGGAGACAATTTATTTTTCTGACCTCACTGTCTTTCAAACCTGCCAACTGGCTGTTTTCCCCCGAACTCTGGACTGTACCGTGGGCCCCCCGTGTCTTTCCCGGTCACTTGTGTAGTTAGTAAGCCGTCTCCTTCGCCTATGCCCTTGAGCGCTAGTGACCCCCAGAATCGTATGGCAGTGCCACACGATGGTTGTGGCAGGTTGCCCTCAGTGTGACACCATTTGTATAAAGTCTAAAATGCACAAACAATTGTACAAACTGCTTAGCAGTATCTGCCCAGGTTGAGAAAGTATGAGGAAGTGTCAGGGAAGGAGCGCAATAAAGTTGCAGACGTGGTCCCTGGCGGTGAGGAAGGGAGGGGGGTGTGTCCACGGAGGAGTTCTGGGGCCTCAGCCATATTATCAATGCTTTATTTTTTTAAACTGAGAGGTTGATGCGTGAGTGTGTGTCGTGTTGTACTTTTTGATGTCTTTTGGATGTCTTAGGTATTACCTAATGATTTTTTAATCCAGTCTGATATAAATCAGAGCTTCAAGTTTTCATTTAAAACTTCAAAAAAGAAGTAAAGGGACTTCCCTGATGGTCCAGTGGTTAGCACTCCACACTTCCACTGCTTGGGACATGGGTTCAATCCCTGGTCAGGAAACTGAGATTCTGTATGCCACACTCCTGCTGCTGCAAAGTCACTTCAGTCGTGTCTGACTCTTTGTGACCCCATGGACTGTATCCCGCCAGGCTCCTCTGTCCATGAGATTCTCCAGGCAAGAACACTGGAGTGGGTTGTCATGCCCTCCTCCAGGGGATCTTCCCAACCCAGGGATCAAACCTGTGTCTCTGATGTCTCCTGCACTGGCAGGCAGGTTGGTTCTTTACCACTAGTGCCACCTGGGAAGGAAGAAAAAACAAAGAAAAGCTTCACCCTTTCCCCAGTTTCACAGCCCTACCAGTCTCAGAAAGCTGCAGTAGGGTGGGAAGATATAATTTATCTTTCTGTCCCTCTGTCTCTAGCTCAGGGTTCCTGCAGAAAACATGGGCAGGATAGGAGAGAAGAAGGGAGGAGGGGTAAAGGGAGCCAGTCTAACTTGACTGGGGCCACTGTGATCTGGCTTTGGTGACCTCACAGAGAGCCATGTGGGGTGTTTTCAGGGTCACTTCCTACTTACCTGCCCTGCTGCTGCTAAGTTGCCTCAGTCGTGTCCAACTCTGTGCGACCCCATAGATGGCAGCCCAGCAGGCTCCCCCATTCCTGGGATTCTCCAGGCAAGAACACTGGAGTGGGTTGCCATTTCCCTCTCCAGTGCATAAAAGTGAAAAGTGAAAGTGAAGTCGCTCAGTCGTGTCTGACTCTTAGCGACACCACGGACTGCAGCCTACTAGGCTCCTCCGTCCTAACTCCCCCCAATTTCTGTCCGAAAGCAACCCCCTGTACCATCACCTGGAGAGGGGTGGTACACCCCCAGCCTGGCCCACTACTCAGTCCTCCCTCACAGCATCTAGTTCTGAAAGGCCTACCCTTA
This sequence comes from Bos grunniens, assembly GCF_055505025.1. NCBI lineage: Eukaryota > Metazoa > Chordata > Mammalia > Artiodactyla > Bovidae > Bos > Bos grunniens. The sequence goes on from NC_141190.1 coordinate 15,899,134, forward strand.
CAGACTCTTTCCACTAGGGCCCCCTTATTTGGAGGGAAGCCTTTCAAGATAACTCAAGCCCTGCTGCCTCTCAGGGTCCATTCCAGACTCAAAGAAAGCCCCAGCACTTTGCCCACCCAGGCTCTAGAGATGCAAAGCTCACTCACCGGATCCTTCCCCCTCACTAGCCATCCCGCGGCCCCAGCCAGCCTCTCGTCCTTACACTTTCCCAGGAAGTCACACACCAGGCAGTCCACATGATCAACAAGCTGCCAGGACATGGGCCAGCCTCTCCATGAAGTTCCCTGAAGCCCCTGAACTTGGGGAGATCTCCTCCTTCTCACTTACCATGTCCTGACAGCCCTCTGCAAAGAAGTCCCCGCTTGGCTGCTCAGACCCAGCTCTCTGTTGATGCACGGTGGGAAACCTCTGCAGGGAGAACACTCTGAGTCTCCTGGTGACAACACGCTGCCTCACTTCAGAAGGTGGGGTTCAATGTCAGCTGTTGTTCTTAGCAGCAATTTAAACATAGGAAGACTCTCATTTAACATCCTGTTCTGCAAATAATACTTTAAGATAAGATCTCTCAAGACAGGCCAGTGACTTAATGTCAGTTGAAGAAATTCAATAGGAGAGGCCAAAACAGGCTTTGTGGGCGTCACTGCAGGACTGGCCTCATCCGGTTATGTTTAAAAGATCAAGAGGAGTGGATGGAACACATTTTCTGTGACTGATCCTCCATGAATATTTGTAAAAACCATATTACCCATCAGGTTTCCCTTTTGGGAAACCAGAATAAGTTCAGTGCCCACCTTCTGAATTTAACTCCCCCACAATGTGTGTTTTTGTATATATCTCTGTTTAATTCCGTGTTTCAATTTATTAAAGTAATATTCACATCATTTGGGGAAGTAGGTGGCAATGTGAATCCCGAATAAATATTAAAACAGAAAGAAAACATAAGCAGAAATGAATTTCATACAGAATTTAAGCTGTTTACTGTAAACGATATTATTTCCCCTTTGGCCTAAAAACAATGTCCCTGACTTGCCATAGGTCAAGAAAAGTTTTAAAAATGTGGCAGTTTATGGACCAGTCTGATCTGGAGACCATGAGGAGCCTGAAGGACGCCATGGCCCAGCACGAGTCTTCCTGCGAGTACAGGAAGGTGGTGACCCGAGCGCTGCACATCCCCGGCTGCAAGGTGGTTCCCTTCTGCGGGGTGTTTCTGAAGGAGCTCTGTGAGGTGCTGGACGGAGCCTCTGGCCTCATGAAGCTTTGCCCGAGGTACAATTCGCAGGAAGAAACTCTGGAGGTGAGACCTTTTAAAACTCTCATGATCTGAAGAGTCATTGTTGCCTCCTGGCTTGTCACACACTGAAGCCAGAAGAGAGACATCTCTGAGGCCAGGGTTATCCATTGTCACAGTTGCGTTGACTAACAGATCCTTGGGGGCTGCCCTGGTGGCTCAGACGGTAAAGAATCTGCCGGCAATGCAGGAGACCTGGGTTCGATTCCTAGATTGGGAAGATCCCCTGGAGAAGGGAATGGCAACCCACTCCAGTATTGTTGTCTGGAGAATTCCATGGACAGAGGAGCCTGGCAGGCTACAGCCCATGGGGTCACAAAGAGTCGGACATGACTGAGCAGCTGACAGTTTCACTTTCACTAGATTGTGAACATTCCAAAGAAAAGAAGGCCAACTACCACTGTTGGGCTTTATATTAAGTTAGCTTTAATGGGGCAACGTACAAATGGTGTTGTTTTTCTTGGTGTTTTTTCTTAAGGTTGATGGGATTTTCCTCTCTTGTTAGGTGCAAATGGGTGAAGGGGATATAAGAAGTCAGATGAGGGTAGTAACTTTTTGGGGTCAGTGGAAGAAAGACTGAGGGGAAGTCAGTGCTGCCTTCTTTTCCTCCATTCTGGGAATCTGGTGTATCCTCCAAGGATGTGCTCTGGGCTCCTGATCATGCTGTCCTCAGCCCATTGCTGCTCATTCCCAACCCCCAGCATGGGAAGGACCACATGAGCTTGGACTCAGAGTGTTGGGCAGTGCAGAGAAGAGGCACTGAGAAACAGAATATACAGACACCTCTCTATATGGTATTTAGAAATGAAAGAAGGGATTGAAAGGTGGGAGACTTTATGGAGAAATTTGAGGAGTCCCATGCCCGGAAGTCCCATACCTAAATCTAAAGTCATTCTCACCATGGTGCCGGCACCCACTGTTGACCTTACACATACACACTCTCCCCCTCTCTCCTTCTCTCTCTCTCTCTCTCACCCTCATTCACACCCCTTCTTGGTGACAGTGGGAAGACTCTCCTAAAACTGCAGCCTCTTCCAGGTCCCCTGGGAGCAAAAGAATTACTTGGTATCAGGGGGACTTAGAGCCCCTGACAGGTGCTGGCAGCATTACTGGCTTCTATCTCCCTGGCTTGTGAGAGGGCCATAAAGTGCAAGGAGGGACTTCCCCAGTGGTTCAGCGGTAAAGAATCTGCCTGCAGTGCAGGAGACGCAAGTTCAATCCCTGGGTTGGGAAGATCCCCTGGCGGAGGAAGTAACTACCCACTCCAATGTTATTGCCTGAAAAAATCCCATGAACAGAGGAGCCTGGCAGGCTACAGCCCATGGGTCAAAAAGAGTCAGACACGACTTAGCGACTAAATAGCCAAAAAAAAGTGAAAGAAATGAAGGGGAAAGCTTAAAGCAAGCCTCCCAAACTGTCCCCGCACTGGCTGCCTCACATCTCAGAAGTAGGGAACTCCATATCTCATGGCCTAGCCATCCCTCTGACCTCTGATGGGAGATACTTCCCTGGTTACAAATACAGACAATAAGAGCTTATAAATCACCAGGAAGCCTCTGTGTTACTGTTAAGATGTATGGGAAATAAAGCAAAATGTCCCCCCTCCTTGATCATTTCCTTGGGCCCCAGTAATTTTATCTGGTTCCATAGAATAATAGATTTCTGTCATGGTTTTTCTCAATTCTCACTACAGGAATAAAATAACTCTGTCCTTCCTCTGTAAAGTGGCTAATCTTCTCCCTAGGGAACCTTGAAATAATATTGCTTTTTGTGTTATAAACTGGAAGTGAAGTGTTGATTCCTAGAGGGACTGAAGTTGTCTTAGTGGAAACAAGAGTAAGTTTTGGTATTTCATGTGGTGAAAGGAAAAAATGTTTTTCCTGGAGGTTGGTTTTCCCCCAATAAAATAGGCACAAATGCCATTATTTATGACTGTTATGATTTTGTTTCTCTAGCCAAGTAGGTTATTTAGATGTAGTATGTGAAGCTGCAATAACAAATCCTCAATATATTTCTCTGTAGTTTGTAGCCGATTATAGTGGACAAGATAATTTCTTACAACGAGTGGGACAGAATGGCTTAAAGAATTCAGAGAAGGAGTCCACTGTCAACAGCATCTTTCAGATCATCAGGAGCTGCAGTCGAAGTCTGGAGACAGAGGAGGAGGACAGCTCCAGTGAAGGGAGCAGCTCAAGGAAAAATTCCCTGAAGGATAAAGCCCGATGGCAGTAAGTTTTACATGGGATGTTTTACATGGGATTTAAAAATTGGGATTCTCATTTCTTCTTTTTCCTACCCCAGTTTGGTTTCAGGTTATAAATAGCATCCATGTACGTGTTAGTTGCCCAGTCCTGTGCAACTCTTTGCAGCCCCATAGACTGTAGCCCAGCTTTCCCGGTGGCTCAGATGCTAAAGCATCTGCCTGCAATGCGGCAGACCCAGATTCGATCCCTGGGTCAGGAAGATCCCCTGGAGAAGGAAATGGCAACCCACTCCAGTACTCTTGCCTGGAAAATGCCATGGACGGAGGAGCCTGGTAGGCTACAGTCCATGGGGTCGCAGAGAATCGGACATGACTGACCGACTTCACTTTCATTTTCAGACTGTAGCCCACCAGGCTCCACTGTCCATGGAATTTCCCAGGCAAGAATACTGGAGTGGGTTGCCATTCCCTTCTCCAATAGTATCCAGAGTATACATTATAAATCAACTATACTTTTATGTGTTTGTGTGTGTGTGTTAGTTGCTCACTTGTGTCCGACTCTTCGCAACCCCATGGACTATAGCCTGCCAGGCTCCTCTGTCCATGGCATTTTCCAAGCAGGAATACTGGAGTGGGCTGCATTTCCTCCTGCAGGGCATCTTCCCAACCCAGGGATTGAACTCCTGTATTTCTTGCCCTGGCAGGCCAACTTTACCACTGTGTCACCTGCGAAGCCACAGTACTTCAATTAAAAAACTAATTTTTAAAAAAGGGTTTATTAGTTACTGGATAAGGCATGGGGCAAATATTAACATTTTTAAATCAAATATACTGATTTAGTGGCAGAGAAGGCAATGGCACCCCACTCCAGTACTCTTGCCTGGAAAATCCCATGGACGGAGGAGCCTGGTAGGCTGCAGTCCATGGGGTCGCTAAGAGTCGGACACGACTGAGCTACTTCACTTTCACTTTTCCCTTTCATACATTGGAGAAGGAAATGGCAATCCACTCCAGTGTTCTTGCCTGGAGAATCCCAGGGACGGGGGAGCCTGGTGGGCTGCCATCTATGGGGTCGCACAGAGTCAGATGCGACTTAGCAGCAGCAGCAGCAGCAGTAGGATTGGAGTCAGTCATACCCAGAAATCAGCACTGTTGCAGCTCCCCTCAACTTTGATGATTCTAAGGCAGCTCATCAATGATTGACAAGCATTGCAGTGCTTCCCGGATCTCACTTTCAGGTGGCATCTGCAGCGTTGTGATTGCTCGGCTGTTTCGATTGCTGTTTATTGACAAGCATTGCAGTCCACCCATGATATGCTTGCTTAGCCCAAGACCAGATGAGAAGTTCAGAAATCAATGGTCTTAGGGTAGGCATTGCATCTCTTGAAGGCCATTTACTCATGGTCATGCCCAACTCAAAGCAGAGTCTGGTCCACCTGGAAGAATCCTTGAGCATGACCCAAAAGCAGAACATTTGCTGGCTTTGACATCTTGGCCACAAAAGGTTCTATTTGTGTGGTATACTCATGAGTCATACCTGGCAGTTGTCTCCCAGTCCTTGTAAGACATCACTGTTTGTTTTGCAAAGTCTTTCCTGGATGCCTGTGTGTATGAGCCTACAGTGGGAAGACAGTGCTTCTGGAAAGTAATTCCTTTGGAACTGTAGTGCTGGATCCTCAGAATCAGTTGTGAACAGAGAAATGAACACCTTGTGCCTGAATCCCAAGTGTTGTTATTAAAGAGATGAACCTATATTCCCAGTTTTTCCAAAGTCTTTGAGCTTTTTTCCAAACCTCATCTCCTAGCTCATTCCCCCATAGGGGATCCAGGTTAGGGATGAACCAATACTGCCCTTACCACGATGTCACATCCCTAAAGCTCAAATTTCACAAGTAGCTTCTACCGATTGTTCTTTTTAAGTTGGTCTCAAGCCAAAATTATTTGAAAGTTTCTCACTAATTTTTGTGATGTTGGTGCCACCATATATAAATAGAGAGAGGACCATCTACAAATAAGCACAGAGGCCTCTCATAGCCCTTAACTCCTTAATCTACGTCTACTTCTGTGTACCTGTCTCTATACATAGGTATCTATGTATATATCTACATCCTCTCACAAAATATTTTGTAGATGCTTATAAGAATAAATGTAAATAATCAAAGAAGGGATTATTAAGGGATTATTATGAAGGGAAAAGGAAAGTAGGATAGGAAAAAATAAAGCGTACAGAAATGTATACTATACAGTCTTTACAGTGACTAAATTTTGTTCTGAGATAGTGACCATAAAAAGGAGGGAATCAGGAGTCACAGTCTTTGTAAGAAAAATCAAACAGATGTTTGGGAGAAGCATACCTGTTCCTCATACTGAGATCTGGCTGAAATTCCTTCCTTAAGTGCTCCAAAAAAGGATACATCATCTCTTAATAGATAAAATTTCATATGATTTTTTTTATAACTCCCTTCACTTGGCGCTGTGTGTGTGTGTGGGTGTATATGTTACTTATAGGTGTTCTAAGAATACTTTTAGGAGTGCTTGTGACTCAGCTGGTAAAGAATCCGCCTGCAGTGCAGCAGACCTGGGTTCAGTCCCTGGGTTGGGAAGATCCCCTGGAGAAGGGAACAGCTACCCACTCCAGAATTCTGACCTGGAGAATTCCATGGACTGTATAGTCCATGGGGTTGCAAAGAGTCGTGGACATGACTTTCACTTCACTTCACTTCACTTTTGGTTGAGACTCAGAGACCAGGCCTCTGGGTTTTTCTTTACCATCTTTTTCCTTTTGACTGGATTTCCTTCAAGTAATAAATTTCATACCACATATCATCACCTCTTTTGAAATCATTGTTTCCAATTCTCTGCTTGTTCCTTTGTCCCCTCACTAATCATTTTATCATCTACATTCTAAGATCACTGCTTTTCTACTTCCCATTTTCTAGACTCCACTTGTAAGCACTCTTAGAAGGGGAAAAGAAGCACAAAATTGCAAATATTTCTTTTACAAAACCTGAGAAGTCAGGTTGAAATCCTCACGTTGAAATTTATGTACCTCAGTACTGGTAAATTTTCTTACCCCACATAATGGCTATTTTGAAAAGAACTACTGATGAGGCTGGGGTGTTTAATAGATGAGGGTGGGGTGTTTAATAGAATTCACTGAAACCAGATCAGCAAGCACTGTTCCTGGGACCATCTGCCAGGACTTGGGAATCCATTTCTGATCCAGAGTCCTGCATTAAAATATCCAGTACAGGGCTGTGTGTGAAAAAGGGATTTCCAGATCTCAAAACCCAAGGGAACTGTGCTTTGTTGTTGATTTGGCTGAAATAAAGACTCTGTAAACAGTAACCTCCAGCCCCTTTCCTATGGCAGCCACCAACCCTGTGAAAATTCCATCAGAGAAAGAAGGGATGATCTCGTGGTCATTTGGTTCACCCAACCTGTAGGGTGCTCTAATAATTCTTCTCAAACATCTCAGCTACTCCTGCCACTCAAAACATTGACAGAAACCCTAGAAAGATGGTCATAAGAGATTCAATACCTCAGCAGGAAAGGAACAGGGTTGAAATAATCTCCAAATGTCAGTGAGATCTTAAGGACATCAACTTATCATCTCCGTGTACAGTTGAGAAAGTGGTGCCTGGAGAGGTGAAGTCGCTTCCTTAAGTGGTGCCTAGCAGACCTGGGTTGTGAGCCTGACCACGTGATCAACTGCAGGGCAGGATCTTTCCTCCTGCAGTGTTGAAGGCACTTCTTGTCACTGTGGAACCCTCGACTTCTTTTTGTTTCTAGTTGCTATAGGTTAGGGACATCTAAACATGGCATCTGGTTCCATCACTTCATGGAAATAGGTGGGGAAACAATGGAAACAGTGTCAGACTTTATTTTTGGGGCTCCAAAATCACTGCAGATGGTGACTGCAGCCATGAAATTAAAAGACGCTTACTCCTTGGAAGGAAAGTTATGTCCAACCTAGATAGCATATTCAAAAGCAGAGACATTACTTTGCCAACAAAGGTCCATCTAGTCAAGGCTATGGTTTTTCCAGTGGTCATGTATGGATGTGAGAGTTGGACTATGAAGAAGGCTGAGTGCCGAAGAATTGATGCTTTTGAACTGTGGTATTGGAGAAGACTCTTGAGAGTCCCTTGGACTGCAAGGAGATCCAACCAGTCCATCCTAAAGGAGATCAGCCCTGGGTGTTCTTTGGAAGGAATGATGCTAAAGCTGAAACTCGAGTACTTTGGCCACCTCATGTGAAGAGTTGACTCATTGGAAAAGACTCTGATGCTGGGAGGGATTGGGGGCAGGAGGAGAAGGGGACAACAGAGGATGAGATGGCTGGATGGCATCACCAACTCAATGGGCATGAGTCTGAGTGAACTCCAGGAGTTGGTGATGGACAGGGAGGCCTGGCGTGCTGCAATTCATGGGGTCGCAAATAGTTGGACACGACTGAGCGACTGAACTGAACTGAACTGAAGTTCTAAAAGTGGTCCAGTTACATTTCATATGACCTATAAAGCTCATTAATAATGACTTTTCAAATTTACCAGTATGAAGAATAAATAAGTTTTGCTTGTGTGAGTGTAAGTCATGAAGGCATAAGAGTAGTGTATGGCACCATTGTAGGAAAATGGAAATTAAGACTATTTAGGTGTATAGAGAAGAGTGTTGGGTGATATAGGAGCCACAAGTTCTTATTATCAATATTGTCCACCCTCTCTAAAATACTGCTTAAAAAGGATTATTCCATTTGGAGAAGTTGGATATAAGCAGATAACAAGTTCAGGCAGAACCTTAGAAGGGAGGCTGTTTGGGATGATTCGGAACTCAAAGCTTGCAGTCACATGGTCTGGGACTGAATGTTGCCCCCATCACTTACTATTTGTGTCACCTGGGTAGGTGACTTAATCTTGCTGTTGGGCTGTGCTTAGTCGTTCAGTCGTGTCTGATTCTTTGCGACCCCATGGACTGTAGCCCACCAGGGTCCTCTGTCCATGGGATTCTCCAGGCAAGAATACTGGAGTGGGTTGCCATGCCCTCCTCCAGGGGATTTTCGCAACCCGGGGATCAAACCCAGGACTTCTGCATTGCAGGCAGATTCTTAACCTTCTGAGCTACCAGGGAAGCCTACTAAGCCTCAATTTTGTAATCTGTAAAATGGGAATGATTATAATGCTTTATTTATAAGATTGTTGTACAGATTATGTGAGAGGATACATGTAGAATAAGGAATTTTGCATTATAAAGGCATATAAATGGTGGCTACTGTAATTAATGCCTACCATCACAAATAGCAGAGACCTTAAGGTATGGGCACCAGTGGCAACAGTCACCATTTGAGAAGCAGCTTTCAGTCACCCTGCCCTTCTTTATGGGAGAATACAGAGTATTCGCTGCTCTCCCATCCCAGCAACGTCAGTCTCTTCCCTGAAAGATGATCCCACAAGGATAGAAATAAGAAAGCTAAGCGTGAGTTCCTTTGCTGTTCACCTGAAACTATCACAACATTGTTAATCAGCTATACTCCGATACAAAATAAAAAGTTTTTTAAAAAGCTAAGCATGAGGAAGTAGAGTATCTGAGAAAAGATTATAGATACCAGGACTTGCCACACATACACACGCGCCCTTATGTGCGCACATGAAATAATAAAATGATAGGAAACCAGTCACTTATTCTCCATGAAGGATGGCACAGCGTTATAAACACCAACCTCACAACATCCTTTAGGGACAGCTGACTACCTCCGCCCAGCCAAGACCTTAACAGGATCTCCTCCCACCCCATGGCTGGCTCTGTTAGGGGTTTCTGGGACTGGGGATACCCAGGACCCCTTCTCTTTCTCTCTTTTCCTGTCTGCTTGGCCAGTACACAAGACCCAGTCCTGCTTCTATCACCGTAACCAAGAAAGGCATTTTCCCACTATCTGCTCAACATTCAAGGGCTTCCCAGGTGGCTCATTGGTAAGAATCCGCCTGCCAATACAGGAGCCCGGGGTTTGATCCCTGGGTTGGAAGATCCCCTGGAGGAAGAAATGGCAACTCACTCTAGTATTCTTGCCAGATTAATGCCATAGACAGAGGAGCCTGGCGGGCTATAGTCCGTGGGTTCAGAAAGAGACAGAATGGAGCGACTGAGCATGCATGCACAACATTCAGTTTAAGCTTGTTTATCACTCGAATCCCAGCATGAAACTTGGACACCATCTTTACAAAGAAGCAGTGTTTGTTTGGGTGGCTGTGTTTTAGGATATTGACTTTGCACATACAAACTGGGCCATGATAATATTACTAATATTTGACATGCTATTATTTATCAAGAGCCTACTTTTAAATGAACACTGTTTTAAATACTTTACATATAAATTAGTTAATGCTCACAGCAATTCTATTTTGTTCAAGATCTCACATTTAGCAGGGCCAGAATTTAACCTCAGGCAGGCTGGCTTTAAAGTCCTTGCATTATGCAGCTATAATTTAGAAGCTGTCTATGGCTGAGGAAAGTGCTAAATTAATTAAAAGCAAGAATTTGCCAGAAGCAAAGTTAAAACTCTCAATTTTATTACAGAGTACAGCTATAGCAAGTCCTTTGGAAAAGGTGCACCTTTCCAAAAGTCTTACAAAATTAAATTTAGGCTTATCACTTGATGAATCATGTTTATGTAATCCTTTTAACTTTGCAGGAGTAACAAAATGTTATGAAGAAAATTAGTGCCAAGTCGCTTCAGTCATGTCGGACTCTTTGCAACCCTGTGGATTATAGCCCACCAGATTCCTTTGTCCATGGGCTTTCCCAGACAAGAATACTGGAGTGGGTTGCCATGCCCTCCTCCAGGGAATCTTCCTGAGTCTCTTATGTCTCCTCCATTGGCAGATGAGTTCTTTACCGCTAGTGCCACCTGGGAAGCCTGATAAGTAGCCCGCTTTTCCCCTAATATAAGATCTTCAGGGATTTCCCTGGTGGTCCAGTGGCTAAGACTACACGCTCCCAGTTCAGGGGGCCCAGGTTCGATCCCTGGTCAGAGAACTAGAGTCCACATGCTGCATCTTAGAGTCCGAATGCCACATCTGAAAGAGCCCTCATGCCACAGTGAAGATCAAAGGTCCCATGTCCCCAGCTAAGACCCAGTGCAGCCAAGTAAATAAATATTTTAAAAGTAAATATTTTTAAATGAGTTATATTTTAAAACATATTTTCATCATGGAACATGAGAAAGGTGTTTACCTGTCAGTTTATAGTTTCTAACTGAAGGATGCTTCAGAACCTCTTCAGGGGTTGAATATAAACTTTCCTTCTCTTTTCACTTCTTGGTCCTCTCCTTAAGGCATACCACCTAAATTTGACTAGGTAGTTTTTTTTTGCCAGTGCCACATCTTTGATGCCACTTGGTTCCTGAGTAACTATTTAAGTCCCACCTAATTTCTTCTTATAAACCCACAGAAACTTGTCTCCTGAGAGAATCAGGCACAGAAGTGCATAAAATTCACTATATAATGTAAGAGACAAAGCTACTGGCTTCCTTCTTAAAGTGATCTTGTTTTATTACAACTGCCAATTTTATCTTGGGCATTAGTTCCTAGAAGACTGCCTTTTAGAGGAATTATTAACACCTAGCATTAGTTCTTTTGTGTCTAAAATAGAACTGATACTAATAAAGATAGTGTCCATTCTCTCCCAGCTTACATCATAGCTGAGCAGTTGAAACAGGCTCCAGAAAAGCCTCATAATTTTTCTTTTCAAGACACGACTTTTCATAATGCCCATAGTTTTTCACTGGAAAATACTTGCTTTAGCTCAGAACTCAAATTAAATGGAATATGGAAAACACCATTTCTCTTGCTAAATTAAAATCAGAAGTCCTATGTCCAAATTAACATATGTTACATTTCATGGGTATTGATACTCTCCAATTGAATCCTTCTTGCTCTTACGGGGTTGGGGGGAGAGGGGGTGGACCATCAACAAGCAGTGTGACAGGGAGAATGTGGAAATGGTCCCAGAGAAAGGAAATAAAAAGATTAAAGAACTTGGATGCGGCCCTGAGGAAAGCCCCCTCTAGAGGAACAGCTGGACTGATTTAGCCTGGAGAAAAGGGAGTGGGAAGAAGAGGCAGGATAAGACCTTGATCTTTTTTACGTTTAATTATAGTCATGTGCTTTACTGAGCCAGAGTCTGTGCTGAGTCACTTACCAGTGTTATCTTATTTGAGCTTCACCGTTACTCTCTGATAGTGGGTGTTGTCTTTTTGCCATTAGCAGATGAGTAAAGTGAGGCTCAGAGAGGTTGAGCGATTTGACTAGATCACACAGTGAAGAAGTAGTAGAGTCTAACATTAAACCCAAAGTGACTAGAGGCTGTGCCCCTAACCACCTTGCTACATATATGTATCCAAAGGACAGAAGAATTATGTAAGAGAACCTGAGTATTGGCTTCCCATTGTTACTGAGAGAAATTTCAGAGGGATTGTGATAATTTAAACACAAAAGATTTTCTTCCTTTCTCATTCTTCACTTTTTATGGTGAGATGTAACATTAAGAAAAGTGCATTAAAAAGAATGGATTTGCACCTAGAACTCAGATCTTGATTTCTTTTTTTTTTAAATTTTATTTTATTTTTAAACTTTACAATATTGTATTAGTTTTGCCAAACATCAAAATGAATCTGCCACAGGTATACCCGTGCTCCCCATCCTGAACCCTCCTCCCTCCTCCCTCCCCATACCCTCCCTCTAGGTCGTCCCAGTGCACCAGCCCCAAGCATCCAGTATCGTGCATCGAACCTGGACTGGCAACTCGTTTCATACATGCTATTATACATGTTTCAATGCCATTCTCCCAAATCTCCCCACCCTCTCCCTCTCCCACAGAGTCCATAAGACTGATCTATACATCAGTGTCTCTTTTGCTGTCTTGTACACAGGGTTATTGTTACCATCTTTCTAAATTCCATATATATGCGTTAGTATACTGTATTGGTGTTTTTCTTTCTGGCTTACTTCACTCTGTATAATAGGTTCCAGTTTCATCCACCTCATTAGAACTGATTCAAATGTATTCTTTTTAATGGCTGAGTAATACTCCATTGTGTATATGTACCACTGCTTTCTTATCCATTCATCTGCTGATGGACATCTAGGTTGCTTCCATGTCCTGGCTATTATAAACAGTGCTGCGATGAACATTGGGGTACACGTGTCTCTTTCCCTTCTGGTTTCCTCAGTGTGTATGCCCAGCAGTGGGATTGCTGGATCATAAGGCAGTTCCATTTCCAGTTTTTTAAGGAATCTCCACACTGTTCTCCATAGTGGCTATACTAGTTTGCATTCCCACCAACAGTGTAAGAGGGTTCCCTTTTCTCCACACCCTCTCCAGCATTTATTGCTTGTAGACTTTTGGATCACAGCCATTCTGACTGGTGTGAAATGGTACCTCATAGTGGTTTTGATTTGCATTTCTCTAATAATGAGTGATGTTGAGCATCTTTTCATGTGTTTGTTAGCCATCTGTATGTCTTCTTTGGAGAAATGTCTATTTAGTTCTTTGGCCCATCTTTTGATTGGGTCATTTATTTTTCTGGAGTTGAGCTGTAGGAGTTGCTTGTATATTTTTGAGATTAGTTGTTTGTCAGTTGCTTCATTTGCTATTATTTTCTCCCATTCTGAAGGCTGCCTTTTCACATTGCTAATAGTTTCCTTTGATGTGCAGAAGCTTTTAAGTTTAATTAGGTCCCATTTGTTTATTTTTGCTTTTATTTCCAATATTCTGGGAGGTGGGTCATAGAGGATCCTGCTGTGATGTATGTTGGAGAGTGTTTTGCCTATGTTCTCCTCTAGGAGTTTTATAGTTTCTGGTCTTACGTTGAGATCTTTAATCCATTTTGAGTTTATTTTTGTGTATGGTGTTAGAAAGTGTTCTAGTTTCATTCTTTTACAAGTGGTTGACCAGATTTCCCAGCACCACTTGTTAAAGAGATTGTCTTTAATCCATTGTATATTCTTGCCTCCTTTGTCAAAGATAAGGTGTCCATATGTGCGTGGATTTATCTCTGGGCTTTCTATTTTGTTCCATTGATCAATATTTCTGTCTTTGTGCCAGTACCATACTGTCTTGATAACTGTGGCTTTGTAATAGATCCTGAAGTCAGGTAGGGTGATTCCTCCAATTCCATTCTTCTTTCTCAAGATAGCTTTGGCTATTCGAGGTTTTTTGTATTTCCATACAAATTGTGAAATTATTTGTTCTAGCTCTGTGAAGAATACTGTTGGTAGCTTGATGGGGATTGCATTGAATCTATAAATTGCTTTGGGTAGTATACTCATTTTCACTATATTGATTCTTCCAATCCATGAACATGGTATATTTCTCCATCTATTAGTGTCCTCTTTGATTTCTTTCACCAGTGTTTTATAGTTTTCTATATATAGGTCTTTAGTTTCTTTAGGTAGATATATTCCTAAGTATTTTATTCTTTCCGTTGCAATGGTGAATGGAATTGTTTCCTTAATTTCTCTTTCTGTTTTCTCATTATTAGTGTATAGGAATGCAAGGGATTTCTGTGTGTTGATTTTATATCCTGCAACTTTACTATAATCATTGATTAGTTCTATTAATTTTCTGGTGGAGTCTTTAGGGTTTTCTATGTAGAGGATCATGTCATCTGCAAATAGTGAGAGTTTTACTTCTTCTTTTCCAATTTGGATTCCTTTTATTTCTTTTTCTGCTCTGATTGTTGTGGCCAAAACTTCCAAAACTATGTTGAATAGTAATGGTGAAAGTGGGCACCCTTGTCTTGTTCCTGACTTTAGAGGAAATGCTTTCAATTTTTCACCATTGAGGATAATGTTTGCTGTGGGTTTGTCATATATAGCTTTTATTATGTTGAGGTATGTTCCTTCTATTCCTGCTTTCTGGAGAGTTTTTATCATAAATAGACGTTGAATTTTGTCAAAGGCTTTCTCTGCATCTATTGAGATAATCATATGGTTTTTATTTTTCAATTTGTTAATGTGGTGTATTACATTGATTGATTTGCGGATATTGAAGAATCCTTGCATCCCTGGGATAAAGCCCACTTGGTCATGGTGTATGATCTTTTTAATGTGTTGTTGGATTCTGATTCAGATCTTGATTTCTAATAAGTCTTCAGTGAAAGAAAGCAAAGCTCCCTGGAGAGATGACTGCTTCTAGGACTTGGAGCAGGAAATACACAAGATGAGCCTAGAGTATCTTGTGCCAGAAAAAGTAAATAAGTGCTAAGAAAAAAAAAAAAAAACAAAACTAAAACAATAATGAGGTTATATCAAAGAGGCACAAGAGCCAACAGAAAGTTATATTCTGTTGGCCAAAGCTAGAGCAATTTGAGTAACAAAATAAAATAGTATTGGATTATAACCCAAGTAAGTAAGTGAAAATCGCTCAGTCGTGTCCGACTCTGCAACCCCATGGACTGTAGCCTGCCAGTCTCCTCTGTCCATGGAATTATCCAGGCAAGAATACTGGTGTGGGTAGTTGTTCCTTTCTCCAGGGAATCTTCCCAACTTAGGGATCAAACCCAGGTCTCCTGCATTGAAGGCAGATTCTTTACCGTCTGAACTACCAGGGAAGCTTTGATTATAACCCAAAATATTATGTAAATATTCAAAAGTCCATGTATGTAAGTGATAACTAAGCAAACACATGGGGGAGAAGAGACAAATTTCTCATGCAGAATCCCAAATAACTTGTGTGGATACTCTGACCTCGGAGGTACAGCAGACTCACCTTTCCCTATGTATGGACTGCACACAATGACTTCCTTCCAAAGGGGACAATGTATAAGGAGGTTGTTGTTTTTTCTTAAGTAACTTTAAGTGGACACTGTAAAGTGGACACTGACTAGCACTACCTCAGCCAGGTCAGCATCAACAGCCTAAGTCCTGTTGATACTATGTTCCCTGGATATGATGTGACAAGAATGGCACTTTGCCTCTGTGGTCTTCCTCCCCAGAACCCAGAGCACCAGAATAATTATGAGAAAATTATCAGGCAAATTCTAATTGTTGGTCATTCTACAAAATGCCTGACCACTGTTCCTCAAAACTGTCAAGATCATAAAATCAAGAAAAGTCTGAGAAACCATGACATGAAGAAATATGAAGGTTAAATGTAATATTGGCTCCTGGATGGAATCCTGCAACAGAAAAGGGAAATGGATAAAAAACTAAATACATCTAAACAAAGTATGTCCTGTGCTGTGCTAAGTCACTCAGTCGTGTCTGACTCTTCGCAACCCCATGGACTGCAGCCCACTAGGCTCCTCTGTCCTTGGGGATTCTCCAGGCAAGAATACTGGAGTGGGTTGCCATGCTCCAGGGGATATTCCCAACCCAGGGTTCTGACTCAGATCTCCCACATTGCAGGTGGATTCTTTACTGTCTGAGCTACCAGGGAAGCCCAAAGGTACACAGAGAAGGGCATCCTTGGGTGGGCTTGAACCACCAATCTTCCGGTTAACAGGCAAAGGCGGTAACTCCACCGATCACGCCACAAAGACTAATACAAATACTAAACAAAGTATAAGACTAATACTAGTACTAAACAAAGACTAATACTAAACAAAGTATGGGCTTTAATAAATAGTAGTGTTTTGTGGTATTGGTTCATGAATTGTGTCAAATACACCACCCTAATGTAAGATGTTAATATAATAGGAAAGAATGGATACGGGGTATGCTGTCTTTGCAATTTCTCTCCTAATCTAAAACTATTCTGAAAAAAAATTTTTTAACTAATGTTTTTTAATAGTTTCAAGTGAGTGCATGTGTAGCTACCACCCATTATCAGTACCCATAAACCCCTTTTTTCCTGTCTCAGTTATGTCACCACCTTTCCCCCTAGAGAAAAATTCACTGCTGTGAACTTTGTGATAATACATTCTTTTTTTCTTTATAATGTTACCACTTTATGCCTCTCTAAACATAGAGTATACTTTTTCCTTTTTGGAAATTTACATTACTGTAATCACACAATATGTATGCCTGTATGTCTTGCTTAAGATTTGTCTGTGTTGTTGCAGGTGGTTAAGCATTGCGTGTTTACTTCCGTGGCTGTGCAGGCTGGTGTTATATGAATACATCACATTTTATCTATATATTTGATGGTTGCTGGACGTTTGGATGGTTTCCAGTGTGGATAATTTGAAAAGAATCTTCTGATCATTAGATTTGTGAGATCTCTTGTGGATTTCTTGTCTTTCTTAAGAGTATCTGTTTATGTGAGGCAAGGAAGAACATTTTGCTGTTTGAAAGCAGGAGTGGAATCTTGCTCGGGGACCAGGATCTAGACTGAGAGTCTGAGAAGCCCAAGGCCGCTTCTCAGACCTTGCCAAGAGGCTGTCAGCTGCCCAAGTGTCTCGAGGTGATGGGAACATCCCTTCCCAGGGATGTATGGACCAGTTCCTCAATTTTACCCACCCCTCTGCTGGTGATGTCTGTACATCAAGCAGTGAAAAGCCTTGACCTTAGTAACAGTTCCTCATGCTTTGAAGAGAATAAGTCTCTCTTAGGCACATTCCTACCAAAGTAGCCAAATGGAAAAAAGAGAGTCAGGCAGACCAAATTCCTGCCTTGAGTAGGTCTCTTCTGAGCTGAGTAACCTGGAGCCAGTTACTCACCCCTTCTGAACCTCAGTTTCCCCATAGATTAAAAAAATATGTATACTTAGGGCTGATTCATGTTGATATATCACAGGAACCAACACAACATTATAAAACAATTATCCTTCAATTAAAAAAAAATTTTAAGAATAATAAAACTTACTTTGCAAGTAGGTCATATTAATTGCAAAAATGTATGTATTTAACACAAGAGGAAAAACTAATAAATAATGAAGATTGTTGTTGTTTATATTAAAAATACAATAATATAGTAGTTCCTTTATTCAACCTGCTCCAGTACTCTTGCTTGGAAAATTGCATGGACAGAGGAGCCTGGAGGGTTACAGTCCATGGGGCCTCAAAGCCTATGGTCAGACATGTTGTTAAATATAAGGTTTCAGAATACCACTATATAAAATCACTCTATGACTTTTAGCATTTTATATTTCCTATGCTAATTTGAATTCATAATGAAATTTAAAATGATGTCCAGCGTCAGTGAAAGATTTTTGTTGTCCTTCTGATTATAAGACAGATCAAATTTGTAACTCTTTCTATCAGGTTTATAATCGGAGATTTGTTGGATTCTGAAAATGACATCTTTGAGCAGCCCAAAGAGTGGGACTCTCATGGATCGGAGGAGCCACAGAAAGCCTTTGACCATGGGACAGAGCTCATCCCATGGTATGTGCTGTCCATCCAAGCTGATGTGCACCAGTTCCTGTTGCAGGGGGCCACAGTCATCCACTATGATCAGGACACGCACCTCTCTGCCCGCTGCTTCCTCCAGCTTCAGCCTGACAATAGCACCTTGACCTGGATAAAACCCACCACTGCTTCCCCAGCCAGTGCTAAAGCAAAACTTGGTGTGCTCAGTAACACGTCTGAGCCTGGCAAATTCCCGTTACTGGGCAATGCTGGATTAAGTGGCCTGGTGGAGGGGATCTTGGATCTGTTTTCAGCAAAGGCTGTGTACATGGGACACCCTAACATTGATATACACACTGTGTGTGTTCAGAACAAACTGAGTAACATGTCTCTCTCAGAGACTGGCGTGACACTGCTCTACGGGCTGCAGACCACGGACAATAGATTACTGCACTTTGTGGCGCCAAAGCACACAGCTAAAATGCTCTTCAGTGGATTGTTGGAGCTCACGAGAGCTGTGAGGAAGATGAGGAAGTTCCCTGACCAAAGACAGCATTGGCTGCGGAAACAGTACGTCAGCCTCTACCAGGTAAGGGGAAAGGGATGCGGTCTTCCCTGTCTCCTCGGTAGTATAATTCTCCAGATTTATCTTGTGAAAACACACTGGAAAACTAGACCACCAAGGCTCATTTTCCCAGCTCTGTCAACTTTCTGCCTGAGTGATGTTGAACAGCTTTTACTTAACCTCTCTGTGCCTTAGTTTCTTATCTATAAAGTGAGAAAAATAATGATATTATTCATATTGTCCAAAGGATAATTGTGAAGCTTAACTGAGTTAATATGTGTAAAGCCATAATCTAAATTCATACATATAAAGCATAGTGTCTGGCTCAAAGTAGGTCCTATTATTATTTTGTATGAAAATAGTGACTTCTCACATCTGGAAAGAAACAAGTTAATATAAGCATTTTCACTTAAAGTGAAAATGGAAAACGTTGTAATCTGAATGCTTTTATACTAATTAGGGACTAGCTGATGTGTTGGAAATCTTCACTTTGGAAACTGAAATCCTATTTCATCTTCTAATGTGCTCTGTGACTCTCGGAGAGTTATTTAATTTACTGTGTATTGCTGCCAAACTGTTGAACTTGTAAGTTTAAAAGAAACGTTCCCAAATGTGAGATAGTCATAACTAGAGTTCTTCCAAACCTTATTCGTAGTGGCAACAGCCCTTAGGAGACAGCTTAAACTGAGTGAGTATTTTTTTAACCCTAAAGTATCAGGATCCCTGGAAGATCCCCAGAGAAGGAAATGGCAACCCACTCCAATATTTGCCTGGACAATTTCACGGACAGAGGAACCTGGCATGCTGTATAATCCGTGGGGTCACAAAAAGTCAGACACGACTGAGCAACTGAACACACACACACGCATCAGGTACTTTGACACTCCAGCCAAAGGTCCACCAGGACTGGGTTAGATGAGGTGGTGAGAAGAGACACAGGTGTAACTAGAGCCACATGCTTATGGAGGAAGGAGGGCAGAGATTGCTTGGAAATCGAGTCATAAACCCCACTACAAGGTGACACTATTGGTAGGATTGTCAAATGAGTTGTACAGAGTATTCAGTTTTTCTTTGCTATGTTCTTGTGTCTTGAGTGAGTGAAAGTAGCTCAGTTGTGTCCAACTCTTTGAGACCCCATGGACTATACAGTCCATAGAATTCTCTAGGCTAGAATACTGGAGTGGGTAGCCTTTCCCTTCTCTAGGGGACCTTCCCAGCCCAGGGATCGAACCTAGGTCTCCCACATTGCAGGCAGATTCTTTACCAGCTGAGCCACAAGGGAAGCCCTTTTCTATCTTATGGGGGAGAAATTATCTTTTCTAGTGTCACAGAACGAATACTACTGTGACTTAAATTACTCAAAGGATTGATTTTCATGTACTTTTCATAGTTCTAACATGTTTCTGACAATTTAAAACACTTTCTGCTCTGGAATGTTAGTAGAGTCACATATGTTAGTAGAGTCACATATGTTTCCCCTTTCTCCACATCCATACAGTACTTAATGAGTAGAGATCATATCCTGAAGAACTTAATAAATTCATAAGCACATAGGCCTATATACATGATTATGCTGCACTGCACAAAGCCAGTTTTAGTTAACTCATCTAAAATGGAAACCAAGGGACCTCTCTGGTGGTCCAGTGGCGAAGACGCCTTGTTCCCGATACAGGGGGCCCAGGTTCTATCCCTGGTCAGGGATAGATCCCACATTCCACAACTAAAGATCCCACATGATGCAACTAAGACCCGGCACAGCCAAATAAATAAATATTTTTTGAAATAAAATGGAAACCAAAATGCTTGCTTCCTGTCTACTCCACAGGGAGCTCTCAGTGGTGCCAGCTGCTTGGAACGAAGGTCTCCAGGAGCTATTAATGAATATTGGTTTTCAATTACAGTCATTCCTCAGCCTTCTACAGTCGTTAAAAATGCATTCAGTCTGGTCGTGAACCAAAGTCTTTGGGCTCAATTACAGTCACTGTCACAAAACCTAAGTGGTTTATTTGCTCCATTTGTTTCCTTCCCAATCTTACAAAGTAACTGAATTAACATGTAAAGTCTCCTTAGTTTCTCATTGCTAAGTTCACAGTACTGTACTGTGGCTCAGATGGTAAAGAATCTGCCTGCAATGCAGGAGACCCGACTGATCAATGGGTCAGGAAGATCCACTGGAGAAGGGCATGGCTATCCACTCCAGTAGAGGAGCCTGGGGGACTACAGTCCATGGGGTCGCAAAGAGTCGGATACAACTGAGCAATTAACATGCATCACAAAGGTTCTCATTTACCCTGGCAACCTTCAGTTTATGCTGAAAGAGGCACCAGATGAGACCACAAACAATGGATAAGAAGAGGTGCTGCTGGAGCTGAGACAGAGGAAGTGACTTGGAGTTGACTTGGTCTTATGCAGTTGTAACCACAGCTATATCCCTCCGTTTCTCTTCACCCCCATCCTTCCACCCCTGTGAGGAACCAAGCTGTCACAGTGTAAGGGCTAAAAGTCTCCATATACCTCAGTCACTTCTGAAAACATAGATTGCATTCATCCTCAAAACAATATACTACACCAGCTGCCTAAGACAGACAACAGTCTTAGACACTCAAGATTTCTTTCTTTTTTTAAGTGAACAAGGTCAACGGACTACTCATTTTTCCATCATAGAGACCAGTTCCCAAATTGTATCAGGGAATATTAAAAAGATGCTAATTTGGCACTTGGAGAACAAAAAGTCAAATAGGCATCATTCTAAATGCCCCCTGGGTGATTTATAATACAGCCTAGCACATTTAAAGCTCTCAGAAGTCCCAAAGTACAAAAGAAAATTTTAAACATATCTATAAACTAAAGAAACGTATGGAAGGTCTTGATTTCTTCAAAATTTCTGCCAACAGCCGTATAAGAATATTTCTTTATCCCCAATTTAGGAAGAGCTTATATAGAAAATAATCTTCCTAACATCTGAGTCCTCTTGTATGATGAATGTTTGCACCGTTACTTTCAAATACAGGTATTTTAGTGCTAGTGAATATAAACTAAGCTAATGGAAATAGTAACAAGAGATAAAGCAAAAGATAAGAAAAAATAGTGACTTTTGTTTTTGTTTGTTTGGTTTTTGGGGGGCTCTGCTCTGAGTCTTTGTTTGGGCTTCTCTTATTTCCAAGCACGAGCTCTGGAGCCTGTGAGCTCAGTAGCTGTGGCATGGACTTAGCTCCCCCAAGGCATGTGGGATCTTAGTTCCCTGACCAGGGCTTGAACCTGAGTCCTCCGCATTGAAAGACAGATTCTTAACGATTCTTAACCCCTAGACCACCAGGGAATTCCCAATAGTGATATTTGTAACAAAGCCTAGGAATACAAGAAATTTTTAAAAAGCAAACTGTGCGGAAATTTGATATGGGATGTGGAAGAAAGGTTGGTATCGTGAGCTTTGCCTCAAAGTTATGGGCAAGCTTGAGAACTCATATATTTGGAAAGATCTCTGCAAAGCCAAGGAGGTTATACACAGGATTATCAGTAAATTTCTTTGTAAGCAACAGAAACAGATTCTGGCTATCTCCAAGGAAAAAGTGGGGCATCTATTTAAAGAGTTAGATTGTTTTAAGAGTCTTTAAGGTATCATATGCAAAGATATGCCAAGTTAAAAGTATATGTATTTAAAAAAAAATATGTATTTATTTAGCTCCATGGATCTTAGTTGTGGCACTCAGGATCTTAGATCTTTGTTGCTGCATGCTGGATCCTTAGTCTTGGGCATGCAAAATCTTAGTTACAGCATGTGGGACCTAATTCCCTGACCAGGGCCTGAACCCAGACCCTCCGCAATGGGAGTGTGGAGTCTTAACCACTGGACCACCAGGGAAGTCCCAAAAGTACATGCATATTTTTTAAGGAATCAATTTCCTAATGCTCAATGTTCACATGAACCGTTTTCTAAAACAGAATGTACCTTCACTTGCTATAGCCCAAATTTAAAATAGGAGGTACATCTTTCATCCATCCCAAACAAGTTTATTGTTTTGTATAAAACAAAAGGAAGATTCAAAGTACATTTTAGTTCCCAGAAGATCTCCTTTAAAGATTAAACAAAGGCATCCTGCCTTTTACAGGCCTAAAATATTTCCATTAATAATAAAGCTTGGCCCATGTTAAGATGTTCTGAATTTAGAAAAACCAAAGCAGTAGAGGCTGATTCTTTTATATGTACATGGTAATGGGTCTATTAAATTTTATTAAAGATTTTATTTTTTAGAGCATTTTTAGGTTTATTATAAAATTGAAAGGAAAGTACAGAGATTTCCCATAAACCTTCTTTCCCCACACATACATAGCTCCCCCATTATCAACATCACTAACAAGAATGGTACATTTTTTACAAAGGATCAGTTCAGTTCAGTTCAGTCACTCAGTCGTGTCCAACTCTTTGCGACCCCATGGACTGCAGCACGCCAGGCCTCCCTGTCCATCACTAACTGCCAGAGTTTACTCAATCTCATGTCCATTGAGTCAGTGATGCCATCCAACCATCCCATTCTCTGTCATCCCTTTCTCCTCCCACGTTCAATCTTTCCCAGCATCAGGGTCTTTTCCAAGGAGTCAGTTCTTCACATCAGTGAAAGTATTGGAGTTTGGCCAAAGTATTGGAGTTTCAGCTTCAGCATCAGTCCTTCCAATGAATGCTCAGGACTGATTTCCTTTAGGATTGACTGGTTGGATCTCCTTGCAGTCCAAGGGACTCTCAAGAGTCTTCTCCAGTACCACAGTTTGAAAGCATCAATTCTTCGGCACTCAGCTTTCTTTATAGTCCAACTCGCACATCCATACATGACTACTGGAAAAACCATAGCCTTGACACATCCTTTTACAAAGGATGAACCTATGTTAACATGTTGTAATTTTCCAAAGTCCATAGTTTACCTTAGAGTTCACTCTTGGTACTGTACATTCTATGGGCTTGTACAAATATAATATATTGACATATACCCATCACTACAATACCATATGGAGCGTTTTTGCTGCCCTAAATATCCTGTGCGCTCTGCCTGTTCGTCTTGCTCCCACTCCATCCCACCCTCTCCTAGTCCCCTGCAACCACTGATCTTTTTATTGTCTCCTTAGTTTTGTCTTTTCCAGCTGTTATATAGTTGGAATCATAGAATATGTAGACTTCTCAGATTGTTTTTTTTCACTTAGTAATATGCATTTAAGTTTTCCCCCATGTCTGCTTGCGGCTCGATAGTTCATTTCTTTTTATTACTGAATGAAATTTCATTGTCTTAGTGAACCGCAGTTTATTTATTCATTCACCGACAAGGATTTCTTGGTTGCTTCCAAGTTTTGGCAATTATGAATGAAGCAAGTATAAATATCCGTGTTCAGGTTTTGGTATAGACACACGTTTCCAACTCAATTGGGTAAATATCAAGGAGTGTGACTGCTGAATCATACAGTAAAAGTGTGTTTAGTTTTGTAAGAAACTGACTTCTAAAGTGGCTGTACCATTTTTTATTCCCACCAGCAACAAATGAGAGTCTCTATTGCTCTGCATCCTCACCAGCATTTGGTGTTGTCAGTGTTCTCAATTTTGGCCATTCTAATAGGTGTGCAGTTGTATCTCGTTGTCTTATTTCTCATTTCCCTGATGACATATGATGTGGAACATCTTTTCATATGCTTATTTGCCATCTGTGTATATACTTTGGTGAGGTGTCTGTCAAATTCTTTGACCTATTTTTTGATTGAGTCGTTTGTTTTCTTATTGTTGAGTTAAAAAAATTTTTTTTGTACATTTTGGATAACAGACCTTTTTATCAGACGTTTCTTCTCAAATATTTTCTCCCAGCCTGTGGCTTGTCTTCAAACATTCTTGACCATGTCTTTTGCAGAGAAGAGCTTTTAAATTTTAATGAAGTGGTCTACTCTGTTTAAGCATTAGGTTTAATGTTTAAAGATGTATTAGTTAAAACCCATAGATAAAATTTTACAGGATTTTTTTGTAATCAGAGTGTATTATGCAATAAGGTAGTTAAAAATCAGTTTATGAAACTGCGTCACTTTGCAGTCAGTTTGGTGACTTGTTAGCAGGAGCTCTCTCCAGCAGGTCTGCACCAGGTGGGGTCATCTCCAGCCGTTGTCATTCTTTGTATCACTCCATTCAAGATTCAGTTTCCAGGGGTGGAGGTTTTTTTAACTTTTTATTTTGTATTGGGATATAGCCAATTAGCAAGCAGTGTTGTGACAGTTTCAGGCGAACAGTGAAGGGACTCAGCCATACATATACATGTATCCATCCTCTCCCAAACTCCCCTCCCATTCAGGCTGCCTCATAACACTGAGCTGTACTATAGGACCTTGTCGATTATTATTCATTTTAAATATAGTAGTGTGTACATGTCAGGGATGGTGAGTTTGATTGGCTTATTTGGGTCCTATACCAACCATTGGTCAAGGGAGGATGTTCCCCATTGATTGATAGACCAAGACTGTATCCAGGGACAAGAGATAAAGTAAAATTGTGTATGGTTAAAGAAAAGAAAATGACCCACAGACAGGCATAAATCACAGATATTCAGGACAGAAGGTCATCAAAAGGTTTCATCACATATCATTCAAAAGATCACCAAGTATCCAATTCACTAAGCATCCTGGGATCCATAACGGGATTCAGGAAGTAGGAGGTCACAAGTCAAGTCATCAAATCAGATAGTCATTGAACATTAAAAACAAGCACAGACATGAAGGAGCAAACACACACACCCATGCATACACGCTCGCGCAAAAAGTCACTTTATTATTTGCATGTTATCTACAACAAAGCCAAAGTCTATTTATAAGCACTTCTTAGCATTTGCAAAGGAGGACTAACCTTAAAAGCTTATGGAAAGTAAAGATAGTAAATAGAAATAGATTTAAAAGATGTTTTTTCTACAACTTGTGAAATATCAATATTGTCTTTAATTCATATGTGACTTTTTGTAGTTTTATTAACTTTGCTGACTTATAAGGAGAATTGTTGAACTCTGTTTAATTACTCAATCCCTTCTGATACTCAGTGCATGTAACACAGAGCTGCCTTTCAAGAAGCAGCTACTGTAAGCCATCATATGCCCACTGAGCATATTTTCACTGCTCAAGGCATCATAATATGAGTCCCCTGGGCTCTGTGTCCTTGGATACCAGTCACTGAGGAAAATGGCAGCTCAACTACTTGAGGTACCCCCAAGCCCTTCAAAATGAATTTCATGTACTCCACCTACTCTGACTTCAAGTCAGACTGTCCCAAGCATCAAGCTAGGTGAAAATATAGCTAGAGTGATTAAATAACAAATAGAACTTTATTTTACTTCAATAGAGTCATACACACATATACACCCTCCAAGTCCTTCAAAGCCCAGATTTACGAAGTACATCTTAATGAATTTGCCTGCAGTGATAATGCTGAAACATAACTTCTGTAAGTGGAAAGGGAATTTTTTTTGTTAATCCCAATTGAACGTGGCTGTATTAAAGCACAACACTGGAACTCCGCAGGATGTGATAAAGCACAACACTGGAACTCAGCTGGATGTGACCAGGACCACAGAGGACTTGATGAAGTCCCCAACAGAGAGTCTGGACAGTTAGAAAACAGAGCCACTTGGGTGGCCAGATCATTATTCTTTGGTGACAGCCTGTGCTCCTCTGCCTCTGGGAATTTCCTGAAAGCCTTTGATACATTTACTCCCCCTTTACTCATTCTTCCCTCATGGGTTCACAGTGTGTCTCTTTTACAGGAGGATGGACGATATGAAGGCCCAACTTTGGCTCAAGCTGTAGAGCTGTTTGGTGGCAGACGATGGAGTACTCGAAACCCCAGCCCTGGGACATCAGCAAAGAGCGCTGAGAAGCCCAACACCTTGAGTATAAGCAACACCAAGAAAAAGAAGAAAATCCTTATGAGGGTAGAGTGTTACTTGTTTATTAAGCATCCAACCCAGTCATCTGGGACCACTGTATAATCTACATAACCATAAACTATTTTAGGTCATTTGGATTGGGGACAGGGTGAGATGTAAAACAAATAAAATACAAGAGCTTACCAAGTGCCCACTGGATGCCAAGCCCAGTACTAGGAACTGAGTCATCACCAGCAAAAAGTCAGGGTCCACAGAGGGACACAGAGATGCTAACAAACAGTGAGATCTGAGTAAGAGTCATTGTCACGCTGTCTGCAAAGTGCTGTGGGAGTAGAGAGAGGGAAAATAGAAGACTGGGAGTTAGGCAGGGATGGCTCCACAGAGAAGGTGAGAGGTGGGTCTTAAAGGACATATAGGATTCACCAGGCAGACAGTGCAGGGGAACGTCTGTCTGGCACAGGGGGCCCTGAGTTCAGGCTTCAGGTTGGAGCATGGGCTCTGTGGTGGGCAAAGAAAGGATAGTAAGGAACAAGGATCATATTAGGAAGGTCTTGGAGGGTCAAAAGGCTAGACCTCAATTTAAAATATATTAACAAGAGAAGCAAGTGTCCATCCGCCAATGAAGGATAAAGAAAAGGTAACATGTACATACAATGGGGATAAAAAGAGGGAAATCCTGTCATGTGTCATGTGTCAAGGTCAACGTGGATGACCTTGAGGACATTATCCTACGTGAAAGAAGTCAGTCACAAAAGGACAAATACTGCATGATTCCAGTTACAGGTATGAGATACCTAGAGTGGTCCAACTCTTAGAAACAGAAAATAGAATGGTGGTTGCCAGGGACTAAGGTGAAGGGGAAAGGGGGAGTTGTTTAATGAGTATAGAGTATCAGTTTTGCAAAAGTGAGAAAGTTCTAGAAATGTCTTGCACAACAAGATACAGATAGTTAGCACTACTTTCTCTATGGTAGACTTAAAAATGATCATGTGTGTGTTAGTTGCTCAGTTGTATCTGACTCTTTGCAAACCCATGGACTGTAGCCTGCCAGACTCCTCTGTCCATGGGATTCTCCAGGCAAGAATACTGGAATGGGTTGCCAGTTCCTTCTCCAGGGATTCTTCCTGACCGAGGGATTGAACCCAGGTCTCCCAGATTGCAGGCAGCTTCTTTACCATCTGAGCCACAAGGGAAGCATTAAAAATGGTTAAGATGGTAAATTTTGTGTTTTGTTTTATAGCATGATATATATATATATAATATATTGCTCTATATTATATATTACATTATTTATATTATCACTATAGTGCAATACATTTTCTTCATGGTTAACTGGGAGAAGGTTCCCTCTTTGCACTTGGGAGGCTGTTGATGCCTAGGTTGAACCTTATCTGCTTCATAATTCTGTCTCTGCACAGACTCCAGGGACCTCATGCCTTCTCGTGTCACCCTTTCCCCCAAGGAGTGCTGCATTATCATGAAGAACACATGGGATAAACAGAACAGGGAACACTTGGTCAGCCTTCACATAGGTCTTTACTGGTTTCACCAGGGGGCAGTGGGACTGATGGTGGATCAGTGAAAAAATAGAGACCTACCTGAGCTAGGCAGTGATGGGAAAGATAAGCACGGTGAGTCTTCTGTTCCCAGGGTGAGAGTGGAGAGGTGACGGATGATGAGATGGCCACCCGCAAGGCCAGAACACACAAAGAGAGCCGGAGCCGGAGCGGCTCTGATCCTCAAGATGTCAATGAACAAGAAGAATCAGGTAAAGCGGTATCTTCATACCTAAGGGTTTTTTAAATGGGAAAACGTGCATTTGGTTTTAAACTGAGATTTAAGTATCACAGGCCTTCTTAACTAAACTCTTATTAAATATACTTACCTTTGTTTTTAACTGAACGATGGAACCCAAAAGGTATTTCTGCAAACACAAGTTTGCAACCGTAAGTTGTACTTAGAAGAAAATACTAACTAGTTAACTTGCCCTTATTGACAAGGAATATTAGATTTGAAAGATACGATCAAATCACTGGATTAGACCAGTGATTCTTACCTCCTGGCTGGATATTAGAGCTTTTTAAAGACTCTCTGCATGCTCTAGCCACACCCCAGCCCAACCGATCCAGACTCTGTCTGTGTGAGTCCAGGATATCTATGCACCAAGTTCCCCAGATGATTCTGATGTGTAGCCAGGATTGAGAACTCACCAGAATATTTTAATGCTTCTTAGACAGTAATTGCCTGTATAGATTGATTTCCTCAGACATTCGGAAGCATCTTTTCTATCTGATTTCTGGGGGAAAGTATAATCAGAGTCATTGTCTCTTTTCTGTCTTCCACTCTCACAGAGGCAAATGCCATCATGAACCCTCCCAACCCTCTCCCTTCCAGAAGAGCCCACTCCTTGACCACGACTGGGCCCCCTACCTTGGCTGCCGGGACAGCATCTCCCATCAGGCCAGTGTCCTCTCCTGTGCTGCCTGCTTCCAACAGGAGCCCAACCAGGTGGGGCCTTAACATGACAAAAAGAAGGGCCCTTTACACCATGCAGGTTGTGTAGAAGGGCATCCTCCTCCAGCGCTCTGTCAAAAGATGGTCTCTAACAATCACTTTAAAATGGAAAACCCCCCAATTTTAAAAGCTATTAATTTTCTTGACTGCATTTTCCTACTTTCTCACATTACTACTATACACACTACTTTGTGACCCCATAGACTGTAGCCCATCAGGCTCCTCTGTCCATGGAATTCTCCAGGCAAGAATACTGGAGTGGGTAGCCATTTCCTTCTTCAGGGGTCTTCCCAACCCAGGGATTGAACCCAGGTCTTCTGCTTTGCTGGCAGATTCTTTACCATCTGAGCCACCAGGGAAGCTCCTCACTTTACTATAATGGCTTCTAATTTTTTTTGACAAAGCAATCCTTCAAAGGCCAGTAACAGTAACAAAACCTGAGCTGCCAGTCTCTAAATCTTCACTGTCTGATCTAGCAGCCACCAGCCACAGGAAAGGACTCCCCCAGTGATGCAGCGCTAAAGAATCTGCCTACATAGTGGGAGCCACAGGATCCCTGGGTCAAGAAGATCCCTTGGAGGAGGGTGCAGCAGCCCACTCCAGTATTCTCGCCTGGAGAATCCCATGGACAGAGGAGCCTGGCAGGCTGCAGTCCATAGGGTCACAGAGTCAGACATGACTGAAATTACTTAGCACAGCACAGCAGCCACAAGAAAACAAAGCAAACAAAAAAAGTGAGCTGGCTATTTAAATTCAAATTTAATTAAAATAAAATTTCAGATTCAGTTCCTCAGTCACACCAGCCACATTAAAAGTGTTGCATGGCTACCACTGACCGCTGGCTACTGTATGTACTAAACAGTGCAGATAAAGACCATTTCTGTCATTGCAGAAAGTTCTATTGGATAGCACTGCTCTAAATGAAGAACACATGTTTTAATGTAAGCAATTTGATCCTCTGCTAATGGGTGAAATATATTTAACACTCTTCTCATGTATAAGGTGTACATGTCTGGAGAAATGAATGTCTTACAACCAGTTGGAGAGGTTTAGATATAATCCTAAAGCTGATATTATTGTAAATAATTTTTTAAGGTCCATGCCAATTAAAGATTTGAAACAACAGCCACCCTCTTAAAAAAATATATTAAAATGAAAGTCTTTCAGAGGAATCAGAATGCCATACCATCTCCCTCAGCCCCATACTAAAGTTTAAGATATGTTGAGATTCCAGACAGAACCATGATTTAAAAAAAAAAAAAGACATTTTATACTTTGTCAGAGAAGTGGGAGGAGGAAATGGGTCTGTACAGGTACTGGTTTAGAGACATTTTTATACACACACACACTTAACACATGCATCACCCCCTCTTTTCTCCTTCTCTTCCTCCCCACATCTCCCTCCTCCCCATGTCTCTTTTTCTCTTTCCTTGCCTCTCTGTCTCTCTGGGTCTCTCTCTCTGTACCTCTCTCTTTCTCTGGGTCTCTCTCTCTCTGTACCTCTCTCTTTCTCTCTCTCTTGATAGCTTGCTATAGATAAAAACCCTACAGTAAATCCTCTTTTAAAGGGAAGCATCCTTTCACGGTGTGAATAATGAATGTAATTTCTGCATTTGGCTTAACTGGGTCACAGGTACCTGAAAACTCTTTTTACCACTTTTGCAAGGTTTGTAGGTTTGTAACAAAACTAAAGCTACAAAGAATCAGAATTCTTTGCATTATATTTCAGCCTAACCAGTATCCTGGGAAAATAAAACAGCCGCATAACTACAGTTAAGTGGCCTTTCCCTTTATTTCAATCACTTGTACGCAGGAAAAGGAAAGACAAAGTAAACGAGGAAAATGTTTTCAAAGAGGTCAAAGCAGAGAGACTACCGTGCCAGATGGAAAATCAGAGGACCCTGCCATAGGAGGACAGTGGGGCCAGTAAGAGAAGACAAGGCGGGAGAAGAGAAGTCAGCCTGAATACTCTTCAAGAAGAAAGCAAGACTGAGCCCTAGGAAGGAACCGAATAGAAGAATAGAGGTTCCTAAAGTTAGAGGGAGTTGGGTGCCTACAGACAGTGGCTGGTCGGGGAACCAGAGGAAGACAGGCATGAAACATACATGTTTAAATTCAAATGAAAAACCACTTCGTTATCAGACCTTTGTCCTCTTCTTCAAGCTCTCCCCTCTGTTTCCCACCCCGTACTGGGGAATCAACAACCCAGGCCTACAAAGTATAGTACCGTAAATCTACCCATTTGTAATACTCTCCCACTAATGGCGGTGGCCTTCAGATGTCAACACAAAATAAGTTTCCATAAATAAACACTGTTGAAAGGATCAAGGTCAAGCTAGCTGTTCATTACAATATTCTCTCTATTTTCCTATAGATTTGAAATATTTTAAACATGAAAAACTAAGGACAAAACCAAAAAATGAAAAAAAAAAGATGATTTGACCAAAAACCAGCCAAAACATTTCTCATACTCTCCTCTCAAGGAACCAGCATAGGAAATAAAAAAATATTGTGAAAGCGCTAGACTGAATTTTTGACCCAGATGACTGATATTTTTATATTAAATAGATACAGCCTTGGCAGGTGCAAATATAATTCTAGGCAAGAGTTGGCTTCTTTCCACCCTTAATATTTTTGTGATTCACATTTTCCATTAGCATTAAAAACCCTTCCTTGTTTTCATCTAAAAACTGGTTAAGAAAGGAGAAAGGGAAGACATTGATACATTCAAGATTTTCTTCTTAAATGTGTTTCTATGGTTTAAAATATATGAAAACACATGAATAATTTTCCATAAGTTATAATTGCACAATGTGGGGCTCTTTTTTAAAATGACTTTTCCTCAAAACCACTGAATTTATGGTTTTTTTCCCCCCTCATTGACCTGTGGTTTCAAAGACCTGTTTTGATTTGTAGAAGAATATTAACTCAGCTTTGTGCCCTTATTAAATAGGCTGTAAACATGAAGTGGTTTCAATATATAATGTTTTATTTCCTCTGATGCAATATAGATGAATTTGGAGAGAAATGAAAAGGTGTAATAATTAAAGCAATGCTTAGAAAGAAAAGAGCCTAAACTTCAGTGACTCGCTGTCCATCGTTCTGTTCATGTTGCTAATCCGAGAACGTCTCTTAGGGCAGAGTGACAGAACCGGTCCCAGTTCTGCCCGTCAAGGCCTTGTCTTTGTTGCAGTGCTTGGAACAGCAGCAGCGGCTGGCCAGGGAAGATCAAAGGAGGGATGCAGGGCTTTCAGAGCTTCATGGTTTCAGACAGCAGCATGAGTTTCGTGGAATTTGTTGAGCTGTTCAAGTCATTCAGGTATGGCCGGCTTTCTTTTCAGCCTTTCCTCCTCTTACCCTTCCCTTGTTAAAACGAAGCTAAAGATGAGGTGTTCTCCATCCTGTGTCCAGTGTGAGGAGCCGCAAGGACCTGAAGGACCTCTTTGACATCTACGCCGTACCCTGTGACCGAGCTGGCTCTGAGGCAGCCCCCCTCTATACCAACCTGACCATTGACGAAAATATCAGCGGTCTTCAGCCTGACCTAGGTTTGTGTGACAATTTAATATTTCCTTTTGAGACCTTTCTACCTGAAAATAATTAGAGACCCAGTCATGCAAACCTTCAGCCTGTCCCACATGGCACACTACTCCCAGGAGCATGGTGAAATGCTTAGAGAATCATTTCTCTAATGGGAGTGTCATGGGGATGGTATTGTTAGCATTTTGGACTAGGAAGTTCATCATTGTATGGGTCTGTCCATAGAGTCTAGAATATATTTAACCAGTAGAGCCTTCCAGTCATTCTGACAACTAAAAACCCTTTCCCACTTATTTCCAAATGTCCACAAAGTTTGTGGCATGTCCCAGTTGGGAACTGCCAGTTTCTTCCCTACCTCCAGGGGGGTGGGTGCTCCACCCAGCGTTGGGAGCTGTCTGCCCTTTGACAGGAGGGTCTTCCCTGACCTCAGCAAAGTACTCCTGCCTGAACATTCAGGACATTTTTCCTAACGCGTAAACCAGCATCTCTATTCCTTGATCCCATTCACTGCCACCACCTTTACCATCACCACCCATGTATTTTAGGCCTATTATTTTTCTCTTCTGTTCTTGCTGGAAACCATAAACCTTTCTAAAAAGCAAAAAACAAAATGAACATAGTCCTCTTTCCTGCATTTTCTTTTTTAATTATTTAAAAACATATTGTCCTTAAGCTAAGAATACTAACCTTTTTCAGCCTTACTTATAAATGTACATAACTGTAGATTTGTCAAGTAGTTATAGTTTTCAAAAAAATAATAGACTATTTTTTTTAGGACAGTTAAGTTTACAGAAAAATGAGCAGAGTACAGAGAGTTTCTGTATGCTCTGCCTGCATACATACAGTTCCCCCCTTAGTAATTTTTTGAATTAGTGTAGTATATTTGTTCGCGAAGAGTCAGAAACGACTGAGCGACTTCCCTTTCACTTTTCACTTTCGTGCATTGGAGAAGGAAATGGCAACCCACTCCAGTGTTCTTGCCTGGAGAATCTCAGGGATGGGAGCCTGGTGGGCTGCCGTCTATGGGGTCACACAGAGTCGGACACGACTGAAGCGACTTAGCAGCAGCAGCAGTATATTTGTTGAGCCAATATTGATATATTTGAAGTCCATAATTTACATTAATGTTCACTGTCTGTATTTTCTATGGGTTTTCACAGAAGTATAATGACATGTATTTGCCATTACAATAGTATACAGAATAAATAGTTCCACTGTCCTAAAGACCCGCTGTGCTCCGTCTTGTCATTCTCCTACTCTCCTCTGAACCCCTGGCAAATACTGATCTTTTTCCTGTCTCCATAGCTTTGTTTTTCCCAGAATGTCATATAGTTGGGATCATATAGTATGTATGTGGCCTTTTCAGACTAGCTCCTTTTTCTGGGCAATATGTGTTTAAGGTTTCTTGATGTCTTCTCGTGGTTTGACAGCTCATTTCTTTATATTGCTGAGTAATATTTTGTTATGTGTATGCTTGGCCATTCATCTATTGAAAGACATCTTGGTTGCTTCTAAGTTTTAGCAATTATGTAGAAAGCTGCTGTAAATATTTGGTATGTGGGTGTTTTTGTGGACATAAGTTTTCAACTCACTTGGGTAAACACCTAGGACTGGAGTTGCTGGATCCTATGGTGAGCCTATATTTAGCTCTGCAAGAAACTGACTCACTGTTCTCCATGGTGGTTAGAGTGAAAATGACCGCCCATACCAAAGTGGGTGCAAATGTGGAGCAACTAGGGCATTGCTGATGGGAGGGTAAAACAGTACAGCCAGCTCAGAAGAGAATTTGGCTGTTTCTTACAAACTAGAATGTACTATTACCGTATAATCCAGCAACTGTACTCCTTGGTATTTACCCAACTGAGCTGAAAAAATATGTTCACACAGGCACCTGCACAGTTTACAGTTACACTTTTGAAGTACAGAAAAACTGTAATCTTAAGGGTACGTCTTCCATGCATGCTCAGTCATAGAAGTGGTTATTCTCAAAAACCAAAGTCTGAATTCAGCCTAAAGTCCCCGACCGAATTTACATGTTTGCATCTGATACTGAAGTTTATGGGCTTTTAGGATCATTGACCTAGCTCTCTTCATTTCTTTTATTTATTCACTAATTCATTTTTTTATCCCTTCAACTATGTGAAGCCAGGAAGAAGCACTGAGCTTGATGGCTTGTTTAGACAGATTAGTGAAGAGTTACTACAGCTTAATAGTTCCACAACACCATTATCTCCAAAACGGGCTTTATGAAAGATGCTGGCTAGCCTGTCCATGTTCTGTTCGGTGGTTCTGTTTCAGATTTGTTGACCAGAAATGTCTCAGATTTGGGATTATTCATCAAGAGTAAACAGCAGCTGTCTGACAACCAGAGGCAGATATCTGATGCCATTGCTGCTGCCAGTATTGTGACAAATGGCACCGGGGTGGAGAGCACATCTCTGGGTGTGTTTGGAGTTGGTATCCTCCAGCTCAATGACTTCCTAGTGAATTGCCAAGGAGAACACTATACTTATGATGAAATCCTCAGCATTATCCAGGTTTGTATCTTTTTTGCATGCAAGCACATGTGTAAGGCTTCTAACTATTCTAATTATTTTCTGCTGAACATTTACTCTTTTTATACTTCTTTCCAATGCCTTTGAAGTCTGGGGGAGAAATAGAAGGTTATTTTTTTTTTTAAATACCAAATATGTAAGTGTTCTTATTTAACATACAGTTAACATAGGTCCTAAACCTTTTTCTTTTGCTGTTGTTTAGTTGCTAAGTCATGTCCGACTCTTTTTCGATCCCATGGACTACATAGCCCACCAGGCTCCTCTGTCCATTGGTGCTTCCCTGGTGGCTCAGAGGTAAAGAATCCGCCTGCCAGTGCAGGAGACTCATCTTTGATCCCTGATTTGGGAAGATTCTCTGGAGAAGGAAATGGTAACCCACTCCAGTTTTCTTGCCTGGGAAATCCCACAGATAGAAGAGCCTGGCGGGCTACACTCCGTGGCGCTGCAATAGTCAGATAAAACTTAGTGACTAAACACCAAGTCTTCTCTTACCCAGTGGCTACTGTAAAGAATCAGTACATGATTGTTTTTTGTTGTTCCAGCACATGCAATGGAATTGGTAGTTAGGTCATCAGCTATTTTGATTGTCTAACAAATGTTTATCAGCTTCTACTCTGGGCCTGGAAATACAGTAGTTAAGAGGATCAAGTTCCAACCTTCATAGCAGTTTACATTCTAGTGGGTGAGACAAACTATAAATGAATAAATATATCATGTGATTTCAGGTAATAATGGGCTCTGATAAAAGACTGAGCAGAGTAAGGGAATGGAGGGCTGAGAGGAGTAAGCCAAGGCCCCTTGAGGGAGGTGACACTTGGGCTGAGCCCTGAATGATTAAGCTTTGTGAGGGTCTAAGGAGACAGCTTTCCAGACAGAGAGTAGCAAGCAGAAGCCAGCTTGGAGTTTGTGAGGAATAACAAAAGCCAGAGGGACCATAGCAGACTTGATTTCAGACAGGTGGGCAGGGGCCAAACCATCCAGGCATCTTAGGCCATGGTAAGGAGTCCATGTGAGATGGGATGCTATTGGAATTTTTGAGCAGGGGAAGAAGATGATTTAAGTTTCTAAGAGGTCACTGTGGCCCCACTGGAGTATAAACTGTGCTAGGGAAGGAATGAAGGCCAGAGAAACTGGGAAGGAAGCTGTCACTGTAACCCAGAGGAAGTGGTCATGGCCTCCTCTAGGGGATGAGAGAAGAGAGGGGGCCAGATGGTTCACTGTGGCTGCGCCACATGCAACAGAATTAATCTAGGCTTTTAGTCTCCCTTGTCAATTGATTAGGAATCAGTGGATTAGCTGGCCAGCGACTGGACTTGATCACTGGCGATGCTAAAAATGTAAGATTATGGTCACATTGAGTATGCACTAAGTTCTGATGGAGCGTGAACACTGTCCTGAGTGGATCTTCACGTTTCACCTCCCACCAACTCTGTAGTAGCTGCTGTTCTGATCCCCATCTTTACCTGGATAAACTGATACTGTTTGTTTCCATATAAATCAGCTTTATTCTTTTCTCCTTCTCTTTTTTTCCCCTCTTAAATAAATATGCTTCCTATAATAAACTCACACATAATAAATGTTTTCTTTTGGACTGAAAAACTACATTTTACCACTCCATAACTAAATTAGTCCAAATATTTGGTTTAGATATTTCCTGATGAAAACAGAACAGTTTTAAAAAATGATGTGGTGGTTTTTTCCCCTTTAGTTTCCTTTACCTAAATAACACTCCTTTTGTATCCCTTGCAGAAGTTCGAGCCTAGTGTTAGTATGTGTCATCAAGGCCTAATGTCATTTGAAGGATTTGCAAGGTAACTTTTAAAATATTTTTGCCCATCATTTAAGCACGTATATTTTTCAAATAGACTCAGATACAGAGAACAAACTAGCTGTTACTAGTGGAGAGAGGGCTTGGGAGAAGGACAAGATAGGGGAAGGGGGCCTTCCCCAGTGGTCCAGGCGTTGAGACCACATTGCCAATTCAGGGGGCAGAGGTTCAATCCCTGCTGGGGGAATCTTAGTTCTGCCATGTGGTACAGCCAACAAATAAAATAATTCTTTTTAAAAGATAGGGGAAGGGGACTAAAAGATACATATGATAAATACAAGGATTAATGTACAGCACAGGAAATATAGCCAATGTTTTATAATAGCTTTATGGAGTACAAGCTATAAAAATACTGAATCGCTATGTTGTATACCTGAAACTGGGCTCCCCAGGTAGTGCTAGTGGTATGGAATCTGCCTACCAATGCAGGAGATGTAAGAGACGCGGCTTCAATCCCTGGGTCGGGAAGATCCCCTGGAGGAGGACCCACTCTAGTATTCTTGCCTGGAGAATCCCATGGACAGACAAGCCTGGCAGGCTACAGTCCATGGGGTCGCACAGAATTGGACACGACTGAAGCAACTTAGCATGCATACCTGAAACTAATATATTTTAAGTCAACTATACTTCAGAAAAGAGAGTATATAGTTTTCCTATACACGTCTGACAAAATTGTTTCCCCTAGGTTTCTAATGGATAAAGATAATTTTGCCTCGAAAAATGATGAGTCACAGGAGAACGTTAAAGAAATGCAGCTGCCCCTCTCCTACTATTACATTGAATCTTCACACAATACCTACCTCACGGGCCATCAGCTCAAAGGAGAATCCTCAGTAGAACTCTACAGCCAGGTACCGAGAATTTCACTGGGAATGTGGTTTTCATTAACCTTATTTACGTAACCCTCTGTCACAGAAAGTTGACCCCAGCCTCCTTTGATGAGTTTATATGCTGTTAATTGTGAAATGTGAGGAAACATGACGTGTGGGAAACTGGTGATATATACGGCTGTTTTCTGTCCTCTTTTTCTTTCCATTCCCCTCCCCCCATCTATACTTAACCTTTATTCTAGGCAAAAATAAATAAATAAATAAGTAGTAGTTTGAGACTCATAGCTTTTAGATCTTGGTTAGTCTGACCTACCCCTACTAAAATTAGATTTTCCCATGAGAAAACTATCTAATCGCTTGCCTAGATGCTAAATAAATCAATATATTGTAGTGGGAAAGCATAGTAGAAAATGCAACTGTCTATGAAGTTATTCCCAGAATATTGTTTGTTTTGTTTTGCAATTTGTTAGAAAATTAATTCATCATTATGACAACCAACTTACACACACACAAAAAAAATCTACAAAGTGTAGGCACTATCCTTACACACTTAAATTGATGGGAATGTCCTCAAAAACTCAGAAGGGTCTCTGGACTAGAAAAAGCACATCCTTTTCACCTAAACATCCAGCTGTCAATTATCTGTATGACTGGTGCTTCTGTTGCATTTTCTGCAACACCTTTGCCTATGCTGCCTGTTTTCTGAACTCTCACAAGATGAGTTAAGTGTGGGAGGATCTAGCTAGGTCCTGTGTGTGTGTGTGTGTGTGTGTCCATGTCTGTGTGTTGGGGGAAGGGGTCCAAGTGTAAAAATTTTAACTGTATTTTATACATAAACACAGCACACTTGTGCTTGCTTTATTCTTCAGATTCGTCTAGATATTTCTCAAAGCATGGGTTAAACTTCTGTCCCGAAGCTTATCGGGTATGGAGTATGTCTTTTAAACTCTAAAATTTAAGGTGATTTTATTATGAAATGATGTGTTCTTAGAGTCACGATTTTCAAAATAAGGGTCTGTCAAGGGACCTCAGCTGCTGACACAGAAGGTCAGCATTAGAGGGTCCCATGCCCTGCTCCTACTGCAGCTGAAGATTTGCTCTTGTATGTGCTTTCTATATTGGCCCTCTGTTTGCGCTGAGAATTCCAAGGTTAAAAGAAGTTTCAAATCTATTGTTCTAAGGGAAAGAAATGAAATGTGTGTGTGTGTATGTGTGTGTGTGTGTGTGTATTCCAGGAAAATAAACAGGGACTGGTGTCCTAGCTTTAATTCCTACTATACTTACCTATTTGACATCAGGGAGGTTTTCTTTTTAAAAATTTTTTTTCAGGGACTTTTTCAGGGACATTTTCTTTTTAAACTCCTTAACATTACACCCCAAGCCTTTGAATAAAGCACAGAAACTCCTAAAATAGATTCACAGATGTGATTAAACCTTAAATGTGAGGCTCCCTTTTATTTCATTTCTTACCACTCTGCTGTCCCTCAACTCCTCCAATTACCTCCTAACATTCGTTACTTATGGGGTCATTGAGAAGTGAGAGAAAGCCCTGTTCT
This sequence comes from Bos grunniens, assembly GCF_055505025.1. Taxonomy (NCBI): domain Eukaryota; kingdom Metazoa; phylum Chordata; class Mammalia; order Artiodactyla; family Bovidae; genus Bos; species Bos grunniens. Next base: position 15,938,195 of record NC_141190.1, read on the forward strand.
CACCTGGAATTTCCAGCCCTGGTTCTCCTCTTCTAGTGGTATGTGGAAACTTTAATGCAGACCTTTAACCTTTTCATGCTGAAAACCCATCTGGTCTGCTCCCGGTCGGTGAACGCTCTTCCCAGTGTGGCTCACTACAGAGAGCCTCACGTCCCAGCTGCCATGTTACACAACAGTTTCGGCCCAAAGCAGCACACCCCTAGATACTCTAATGCTGACAAATGCTGGGGGCTTTGGGATTCTTTACCACAGAATCAGTTGCCTGTGGGATGAGAGGTCGCCTAGGAAAACTGGGTTCTCAATGGTGGGCAATGGGAAGAATCTAGCAAGTGTCTCATATAAAAGCATTAAGGGGGATTCAACTATCTAAGTTATGTTGTAGCAACTGTAGTCGGAGAAGGCAGTGGCATCCCACTCCAGTACTCTTGCCTGGAGAATGCCGTGGACGGAGGAGCCTGGAAGGCTGCAGTCCATGGGGTCGCTGAGGGTCAGACACGACTGAGCAACTTCACTTTCAATTTTCACTTTCATGCATTGGAGAAGGAAATGGCAACCCACTCCAGTGTTCTTGCCTGGAGAATCCCAGGGACGGGGGAGCCTGGTGGGCTGCCGTCTATGGGGTCACACAGAGTCGGACACGACTGAAGTGACTTAGCAGCAGCAGCAGCAACTGTAGTGGCCACTAGCCCCCAGTTACTGGATTGCTGTTACATGGAAATAGGTATGTGGATTCTTAAATCAGAGAGTTGGCTCATTCACAGATACATATGCCTCTTAGCTTGGTTGACCCTTTTGAATATCACCATCTTTAAGATGTTCCACACATAGAGTCTATGGAAGAAGTTGATCCAAGCTAACATTACAGAGATGCCACCCAAACACATGGGTCAGGACCTCTGCTTCCAGCTTTAGATCCAGGAAAGCAAATAGGTATCATCTCATCTAATTCATTGGTCATGTTTCCTGGAGTTCTTTGCTGAGGTGGTCATGAGATAATGCATCAGAGCTTTGGGGGCAAGTGTGTTATGATTGATTACTGATGACTGCTATGGGTATGGAAAAGGGGAGCTTATGGATTTATTTGCCATCTCTGCTGTGGATGCTGTTCTAGGATTAGACAGCAAACAAATTCCTGATAACTCCTTGCTTCTACCCTTCTTACATGCTACATGTTCACAGCAAAGGTATGAGTTTGGGGCCTAAGTAGAGGAGCTTTGGGATTCCCAGGTGGCATATTGGTAAGGAACCTGTCTGCCAATACAGGAGACGTGAGACTCGAGTACAGTCCCTGGGTCAGGAAGATCATCCCCTGGAGGAGGGCTTGGCAACACTCCAGCATTCTTGCCTGGAGAATCCCGTAGACAGAGGAACCTGGCAGGCAACAGTCCACAGGGTCACAAAGAGTCAGACACGACTGAAGCAACTTAGCACCACACGCAGAGGAAGTTTTATCCTGATTAGATTCATATAAATATTTCAGTTCATTAAAGAATCAGTGTCCTCATTTCCTCATCAGCACCTGTGTCACCTCCTCTGACGTCTGCCCAGATAGAGCTCTAGCCTGGCTTTTTTGTTTCAGGATATACCATATGTAGGTCCCTTGGACCAAAGTTGATGGGAAAATGATCAAATGTTATTGCTATCAAATTTTACCTTCCACTAGTATTCAGCTCTGGTCAGCACTCTTTCCACCTTAATCTGTCCTATCCCTTCCCCACCTGTGATAAATTGTGGCCTTTGGCCAACATGCAATGTTTCTTTTCAATCTTAGGCCCTTCTGTTTTAGCCTGGAGCGTGAACACTGATATGTGGAAGCCTGTGCTGGGTTTAATTTGAGGCTTTATCTCCATTTGCTCATCTGGGGTGGATTCACTCATTGATCCCACAGGTCCTCCTGCAAGGCTGTAGGAGTGTAGAGTTGGACTGCTGGGACGGAGATGATGGAATGCCCATCATTTATCATGGACACACCCTGACAACCAAGATCCCCTTCAAGGTAATGCTTCATAACTTTCTTTAGATCAGATCACAGAGAGTCATTATCTTCATTCGTCATTTAAATAAGTGACTCTTCCAAATTATACCTTAGGTTGGGGGTTCTTATCCTGGGGCTTAAGACTTCTCCAAATTGTGGGGGTCTGCACATGCTCATTTTTCTGTGAGTTGATCTAAAACTCTCCTTAGATTCCCATTCAACCAAAGTTTAGTAACCATTACCTTAAATTAGTTATCATGTAATAATGTTATTGCAATTTTTGTATCATAAAATGATATATAAAAGGCAGGAGTTGTTCCTTGCTGTAAGAATTAAAGATCATTTTTCCTGGTGTTCTGCTGACAAAGGCCAACATCATGTGTCTGGGGAGGATGAAATAACATTTTAAAGTAATGAGAACTGATTCCACCTCGGGAGATTGGTCGCCCAGGAAGACTGGTCTCACTGTATTAAGGTGTCAGTTTCTAGGTGGTTTATTTGTTCATCGTGCAATTATAAACCTCAATCAGAGGGTCTTTGGCTGTGGCATCATTTTGTTTTTTCTGAACTCTAACTGGACTGAGAAGGAATATTACTTTTTCTGTCTTACATGTGAAGATAATGGCTAAAATATATTTTCTCTTCAACTCATTTTCCTATTCAGCCTTCTTTAAACGTTTTGTGCCTTATGCTGAGGAAAAGAGGGATTGATAACTGTTTATGTACATACATAAATACAGGTGATATATGTCTTATTGCCCCAAGTAGATTTGATTGTAAACTCCTTGAAAGCAGGAAAATATGCATCATTATTTTTGATACTGTAACTAAAACAATGTATCTTACCTATAATATACTCATATATATATATTGATTTGTTAAATTGACAATACTGACAACTGTTCCTCATAGTATGTGAACAATACTTAGTATGAATAGTTTAATGTCTTTATAGAAAATAACCTATTGTATTGATTAACTTGAAAATATATTTAAAAAGATAGAAACCACTTTGGCCAGAGTCTTCTGCATACACCAAGTTAGATGCTTTCTGTGGCTATTAGTATCTTGCTTCCTGACACCCTGGGCAGATATCTGAGCTCTGATGAGACTTTTCGGCCCTCACAGGAAGTGGTTGAAGCCATCGATCGCAGTGCCTTCATCAACTCTGACCTGCCCATCATCATATCGATTGAGAACCACTGCTCATTGCCTCAGCAACGAAAAATGGCAGAAATTTTCAAGGTAAGGTATTAGCTAAGTGACAGGACTGTGGCTTGGTCTTTGTCTTGTCTGACTATTGTTGAGCTTAATTTGGGGCCACCGTGGACCACACCACAGCTGGGCCTCAGCTGTAAAACATGTATAGTTAGATCCCTCAGACCTGAGAAATGGGGATGCCCCTGTGAGTTTGGGGCTCTCTCTTGAGGGGTTCATCTTTTCAGCTAGTGATTGAAGCATTCTTCTGTGGTCTTCTGGCAATTTCTAGAAAGCCTTCAGAGGTAAAAGAAGACCAACTCTCCAACACTTTTGGAATCACAAATCAGGGGTGCCAGGATGTCATCTGTCAGTTATATATAGAAAAGCTGAAAATATTTAAGGGCAAAGAAGTCAAATCTTCTTGTGGCCCAACTTCAGGTACAGAGATCCATGTTGGCAAAGAGGTTAGACTGGCCACAACAATTGCTGTTAGCACCCAGCTGTTCCTTATGCAAAGAAACTATAATACAAACAGATTTAAAGGCAGATACTCCAGTATACTTCCCCCTTCCTCCACTGGTAGAGGCATTTATGGGAATATGGCTCTCAGTGGTAGGGAGGGGCATGGAGAGAAGAAAATGTTCCCAAATACAAAACTAATGCCAACAAAACTAATTAGCCTTTCATATTGCCTTTTCTTTGGCATCATTTAGAATGATGGTCTCTAAACTTTTTTTTAAAATAATGTTATTTATTTATTTTGTGTGCCAGGTTTTCTCCAGTCACAGCGAGTGGGGTCTATTCTCCAGTTGCAGTGCATGGGCTTCTCATTGTGGTGGCTTTGCTTTTTGCAGAACACAGGCTCTACGGCGCAAGGGCATCAGTAGGTTAGGCCTGTGGGCTCAATAGTTTTGGCTCCTGGGCTCTAGAGTGTGACTCAGTAACTGTGGCACATGGGCTTAGTTTCTCTGAGGCATGTGGGGTCTTCCAAACCCAGGAAGCAAACTCACAGCTACATTGCAGGTGGATTCTTTACCACTGAGCCATCAGAGAAGCCCTCTAAACTTTTTTGATTGCATACTTCTATCAGTAAAACACACCATGTATTCCTATTGTGTATATTGACTTATTCATAAATTATATACATATCCTACTTATTAACATAACATAACAGGGACTTCCCTGGTGGCTCAGACGGTAAAACATCTGTCTACAATGTGGGAGACTCGGGTTCAATCCCTGGGTTAGAAAGATCCCCTGGAGAAGGAAATGGCAATCCACTCCAGTACTATTGCCTGGAAAATCCCATGGACAGAGGAGCCTGGTAGGCTACAGTCCATGGGGTTGCAAAGAGTAGGATACAACTAAGCGACTTCACTTCACTTTACTTATTAACATATTTCATATATTAATTAAAACATGCAAAAATAAAATATAAAAGAGGGTAACAGAAAGGATGAAAGTAAAGAATAGCATTTTAATGCTATTATTTATTTATGATACAAAAACCTTTTGCTATCATAAAAAAATTAGGACTATTTATTTATTATCTAAATTTTTAGTGGGAACAATGTGATTGAATACACCTCATTATTTTTGAACTTTTGTGATTGCTGACTTGCATGTCTGGTTTTAAGCTTAGTTTATTATTTCAGTATTTGTCTTTAATAGTTATCAGATCAGATCAGATCAGTCGCTCAGTCGTGTCCGACTCTTTGTGACCCCATGAATCACAGCATGCCAGGCCTCCCTGTCCATCACCAACTCCCAGAGTTCCCTGAGACTCACGTCCATCGAGTCAGTGATGCCATCCAGCCATCTCATCCTCTGTCGTCCCCTTCTCTTGCCCCCGATCCCTCCCAGCATAGTAGCTGATGAAGATGCCTTACAAAGATACCTGTACACAGATGGAAAAGGGTTATCATTAACTGCACTTGTTAAATCACGGTACTCATTTCTCAATTCCATTAATGAGGCAAAGGTTCTTGTTGGAATTTGGCTAGAGAGTTTGTATGTAAAGGTCTTGCCTTTATATACTTTTATATTTTGGGGCTTCCCTGGTGGCTCAGATAGTAAAGAATCTGCCTGCAATGCAGGAGATGAGAGTTCAATCCCTGGGTCAGGAAGATCCCCTGGAGAAGGGAATTGTGACCCACTCCAGTATTCTTTCCTGGAGAAGTCCATGGACAGAGGAGCCTGGCAGGCTACAGTCCATGGGGTTGCAAAAAGTCAGACACAACTGAGCAACTAACACTTTCACTTTTATATTTTTAACAGATGAGTTCAAAGTCCACTAAAATCCTTCCTTTAGAAGATTTTGTAACGATTAGAAAATCTGTTTCCAGTTTTCTGACTGTGCATACATGAGTGTTTATGTTAAAATACATTGTTTCCTACAACAAAATCACATCACAATAGAAATATCTTTAGACAGCTGTCTTTACTCTTTCCAGAACACAAATTTTATCTAAAAAGCAACTGCTTTCTCAATCAATGTTAAAATGTTACACTTACCATATAGGAACAGACTAATAGTGATTTTATAATCTTCATCATTTGGTAACAAAGTGCAGCACAGAAAAAGTCAGAAATTTTAGGATACTTTTTTTTTTTTAAAGAAAATTGCATAACTTAGAATACTCCTTTGACTAAGTGGGCTTCACTGGTGGCTCAGACGGTAAAGAGTCTGCCTGGAGACCCAGGTTTGATCCCTGGGTCAGGAACATCCCCTGGAGAAGGAAATGACAACCCACTCCAGTATCCTTGCCTGGAAAATTCCATAGACGGAGCCTGGCCGGCTACAGTCCATGGGGTCACAAAGAGTCAGACCCGACTGAGCAACTTCACTTTCTTTGACTAAGTGCATTTTCCTCATATAAAGTGTGAGCTTCTGTATGTTGTAAAGGATTTTCATAATCACTTTTCATCTAGTTACAAAATATTTTAAAGAAAAATCTTTTTGCGAAATTAACCACAGTGGTCACCATGGCACCCAAACTGTGATCATCTCAGTAAGCTGGTACCAAACAAAGATGTGAGGGACATACCTTTGGTCCCTCTGCGTCAGTGGAGAGCCCTCACCAGTCCTGCAGGCACCTTTATAAACAGCCCCTGACATGGACTGAAGGCCCCGTTTTCAGTCTGTACGTTAAGCGCTAACAATCTTCCATTTTTGTTCTGTTTTCATTAAAAAGGAAAAAAAAGACAACTAGAAATAGAAGCTGCCATATTTTCTACCCTCACCCCAGGGGGTCATCCTGTGCCTTCCCCTACACCCACCTCCTTGGGGGACACAAATGTCCCTTTGGAGACCAGTGCTCAGGAAACCTTTGTGAGAATGGCGTCTGCGGCTCTTTATACCAAATGGTGACAATTTCTCCCTGTTATTTTTCATTTTGTCCCAACTTCGCACCTTCTTCAAGGTTTATCTCCTGTGCCCACTTCTGGAACAGTCCATATTCTACAGACCACGTCCTCTGACTGAATCTCTTTTTCTTCTTTTGTACATCAGACCCCAGAGTATCTTCCTAAACAGTTAGAGCTGCCCTCTGGAGAGTGGCCTCAAGCCCTCTTCGTGGTTTCTAACTACCTCCCTTCTTTCTGCTAAGAAGCTATGCGGAGGGTGGGGACACACGTATACAACTTCTTTCCTAGCTCCTCTTCCTGGGATTTTTAGAAGAATCCCACTGGGCTGAAATATCTAGCCAAGTGACTCAAGTATAGACAAAAGTCACTGATGATGTGCTTTCCTTTATTGTTTCAGACTGTGTTTGGAGAAAAACTGGTGGCTAAATTCTTATTTGAGAGTGATTTCTCAGATGATCCTATGCTCCCCTCACCTGACCAACTCAGAAGGAAAGTGCTTCTCAAAAATAAGAAATTAAAAGCCCATCAGACACCGGTGGATATCTTAAAGCAAAAGGTACGCTCTTGTTAAAGAGATTACAGGGATGCTGCGTGCCCAGAACAAAGAAATTGATGTCATTCTAAACTTTCAGCCAGGTAACCAGTTTTTGGAGATTCCCTTTCCTTGAATGATATATTTGAGTTTTGGCTTTTGTTTTAATAGACTGATAAATACTCTCTTCCCACTCACATAAAATTTTATTTTGAAAAATTGATATAGAATGCACCTCATTGTTTAATTTATTTTGGGCAGAATAATGTATGACCTTTATCTCTGGATCTGGGCTTCACAATTCTCAACCCCTCAGTGGTCACTGGAGTCCCCTTTAGAAAGAGTCCCTGCCCCTGTGGAGCTCTTGAACATGGGGTTGTGACCCCTGAGGTCAGTAGTAGACCCCCAGTGGCAGCAGCTCTGTGGTCCTAGCCCTGTGGAAGCTGGCACAGTGCATCACTGTGGTATGTGGACCCCAAGGCACTTCTGTATCTGCCTCACTCATGACATCTATACTCAGAGCACCCCAAACTTGCCTGCATAGCAGGCCCTCCGCCCAAGGATCTGTGAAAAATTTCAGGTCCAGGACTGGTAAGTCCATACACCAGGTTGGACGTACTCATTGCACAAAATGACAGCTGCCAAAACTATTTGCCCTATTTAGGAGGGCACTTTTGGCCCTGAAACACCACTTTTGAAACTTACCACAGCCAAGAGTTGCTGCATAAACCTCCTGCAGCCCCCAACAGGAGGAGAATAGTATTTATTTTGTATAAATATATAATAGACAACATAAATTATATACAAATATAACATACAAAAACCATACTTGTCAAATAAATCAGCCCAGTCAGACTTACATTTGATCCAAAAAGGTCTGGCTTTATTTTTTTATTCACATAAACATTATATTATCATCCCTCTGATGCACATCTCACTTCTGAATTTTAATTCCAAGGTAGATGGATAAACAGACAGAGGAAAAGAAGGGAAAAGGAAAAGATAGGTAGATAGACAGATGATAGATAGATAGATACAGATAGATGATAGACAAGACATAAAACCTTGAATGTGTTTACTGCCTGGATGAAATAAGACGCCCCCTTCTTTCATTTCTTAAGACTCTCTCAGGAGCTCTGCATCCTCAAATGTTCTTTTTACTGCCTGGAATGGTTTTTCACCTCATCTCCTGTATCACTGCAAGATTGTTGCTTGGTCAGTGGGAGTTCTGCTTGTTTTTTGTAAAGCGAGAAGAACAATCATGAAGAGTAAGTGGGAAGGGAAAATTAGCCAACCACAAGCGTGTTCTCAGGCAGGCCTGTTTTTAGGTAGATATATTCCTAAGTATTTTATTCTTTCCGTTGCAGTGGTGAATGGAATTGTTTCCTTAATTTCTCTTTCTGTTTTCTCATTATTAGTGTATAGGAATGCAAGGGATTTCTGTGTGTTGATTTTATATCCTGCAACTTTACTATAATCATTGATTAGTTCTAGTAATTTTCTGGTGGAGTCTTTAGGGTTTTCTATGTAGAGGATCATGTCATCTGCAAATAGTGAGAGTTTTGCTTCTTCTTTTCCCATTTGGATTCCTTTTATTTCTTTTTCTGCTCTGATTGCTGTGGCCAAAACTTCCAGAACTATGTTGAATAGTACTGGTGAAAGTGGGCACCCTTGTCTTGTTCCTGACTTTAGAGGAAATGCTTTCAATTTTTCACCATTGAGGATAATGTTTGCTGTGGGTTTGTCATATATAGCTTTTATTATGTTGAGGTATGTTCCTTCTATTCCTGCTTTCTGGAGAGTTCTTATAAAAGAGTACCCAAACATGTTGAAATTGGTTTCTTTTAAAGATCCAAACCTGCGTGTTCCTAGAAGTCTTCATGTGCCCTGGAGGCACACATTGCCCAATTTGACCCTCATGCACAGCTCTGGGCCAAGAGTTGCAAAAGCAGCCACCTTCAGGGGCCAACCAGGAAACATAAACATAAGAGCCAGCTGGATATATAACAGTTGGGAAGTGGCGAGGAGGGCAAGGGAGTGCACATGGCTTCATGAATGAGCAACCCTAATTAAAAATTCTTAAAACATTGCATCAGCCAAACAAGTCTGGTCTGGAGGTGAAGTCAGCGCTAAGTGCCACCAGTTTGAGACCTCTACTAGGTCTGCCTTTGTCCAGATCTGCACTCCCCAAAGCTGCTGCATTTACTTGGGTTCCAGAAGCCATGAGACCTATACTGCTGCTGCTGCTGCTGCTAAGTCGCTTCAGTCGTGTCCGACTCTGTGCGACCCCAGAGACGGCAGCCCACCAGGCTCCCCCGTCCCTGGGATTCTCCAGGCAAGAACACTGGAGTGGGTTGCCATTTCCTTCTCCAGTGCATGAAAGTGAAAAGGGAAAGTGAAGTCACTCAGTCATGTCTGACTCCTAGCGACCCCATGGACTGCAGCCTACCAGGCTCCTCCATCCATGGGATTTTCCAGGCAAGAGTACTGGAGTGGGGTGCCATTGCCTTCTCCTGAGACCTATACAGATGGGCTTTATTTTGAAGCTGTTTGACTAAAATGTTAGCATGTGTATGCCTATGCCCGGCCCTCCTCAAATTCTGCAGCAGAAACTGACTCCCCAACATAAAAGGCACTTTTTCTTTGGCAGCGCTGTTCCTCCACTCTGCTTTCTTTATCCAGAAACTGCTGCCCACATCTCAGTGCCAAGCAGATGCAGCTGCCCTCTGCTCTATGGTCTTCAAGACGTAGTTGGATGTTCTTGTAGCTGCTGCCTTTCCTGTTCTTTGCACATTTGCAGTGACTTATACAGTGTCCATTCCACTAATGAATAGATTGTGTTGTTGCAAAAGTCTTCTGTATGTGGAGCCCGAATCTTCCTTCCTGTTCCTCCTACTCTTTGGCACAACTTTCCTCTGCAGCTGCACAGACTAATTGCACATCCTAAAAGCCAGCATGTGTCTTCTCACCAGCTTTTCTCTTCTCCAAGCTAAACGTTCCTGTTGTGTCAACAGTGCCTCACAGGATATGACTCTTCCATTAAGACTATTTTGATATTCTTACATTTGTGGATATGCTTGAATTTGTCCATCTTAAAACATGATTTCCAGAACTAAGTCCATGCTCAGGGTCTGTCAACTCATGAACAGTATAAGCATCACATCTCTTAATCTGAACTTTATACTTCAGTTAATACAACCTCAGACTGTTCTCGCTGTTTAAATTCTTTAACACCTATCAGGCCCATGTTGAGTTTGTGGAAAACAAACAGTTCAGTTGTTTTCATAGGACTAAACTTATGTCTAGTCTCCCCATATTTCCAGGTTTACAATTAATGTTAACCTTCCGCATAGCAGGAGCCTCACATTTATCACTATTAAATTTGCTCTTCTTGGTTTGAGTACGTTATTACAGCATATAAGGTTCCCTGTGGGTTTTAACATTAGTCATCCAATGTATTTATTAGCAGTTTTCCAAACTGTGCCTTCACCCAGATTGCCCTTGAGCCAGATGGCCCAGTGGAGAGCCCTGTGGCCCTTCTTGCAGGACCTCCCTGGAGTTTAGGTGATTATCCCTCCTATCTGGTTCTCTGTTCTCTGAAACCCACATTTCTGCAGAATCTGGTTCAACCTCTTTCATTATAGAATAGAAATTGAGGTCTAGCCATCTATGGGACTTTCTCCAAGCCTCCCAGCTCGAAGTGGCAGAGGCAGGATTCTGATTCAGGTCTTTAGGAAAGACCTTGTCAAAGGCAGTCCAGAAGTCAGGATACACTGATAAGAACCACTGGGGCAGGGACTTCCCTGGTGGTCTAGTTGCTAAGACTCTGCACTCCCAGTGTGGGAGGATTGAGTAGTTCGATCTCTGGTAAGGGAACTAGATCCCATATGCCACAAGTAAAGATGCTGCATGCTGCAGCTAAGACCCAACGCAGTTAAATAAAGAAAGAAAGCATCACTGGGGCACTTTCAAAGACACAGAGGCTTGGGTCCCAAATCTGCCTAACTAAATCAGAATTGCCATAAGGAAGTCCTGGTAGTCTGTTTACTTAAAAATAATTTTTACCATCCTGAAAGTTGGAAAATGCTGCTAATCTGTTATTTCCCGCAAAGTGAGTTACCTTACCCAAAAGGTCTAAACAGGTTACTGTATGGGAGATTCGTTCTTAGTAAACTTGTTCTACTTCTTTCTAGTCGCCTCTTTATTTTCTGTGTTCTCACAACCAAATAATCCATTCTGAGACTTTGTCAGGTATCACCTTGACATTTCCTACCATTTGACTTCCACAACTTACTTCTTCCTCCTTTTGGTAAAAATGGGACAATGTAATCCCATTATCACTGTTTTAAGCACAGTTCCAGACCCCCGTGATTTTCCAGGGAGTTCCCTGGTGGCTCAGATGGAAAAGAACCTGCCTGCAATGCAGGAGACCCAGGTTCAGTCCCTGGGTTGGGAAGATGCCCTGGAGAAGGGAATGGCTACCCATTCCAGTATTCTTGCCTGGAGAATTCCATGGACAGAGGAGCCTGGCAAGCTACAGTCCATGGGGTTGCAAAGAGCTGGGCATGACTGAGTGACTAACATGTTGACAGTCATATTGTCAAGGCCTTTCAGTTGCCTGACAGGCTGTGGGTCCAGACCTGGTGATCTGAGTTCACATGGGGCTAAGTGATGCATGCCTAGAGCTCCAGTGTGCTCAGAACCATTCCTAACTTAGAGCATCTGAGTGCTTTCTATTCAAAGAACTCACCCTCAGCAAGGATCGACTGACTCACAGCCGGATTTCTGAACCCTTGGTCTGAACTCCAACCTGCTAGACTCAGACAGTTCACTCTCAGTGCCTGGTGCTGTGCTGGGGGCTGGAGGAACCAAGCCAGTGAGACATGGCTCCTGCCTGGGCCCGTCTGAGCCAGAGTCTTCACCTGATCCCTACCTCTGACTCTCTGACCTATAACTGAATTGCTTTTATCAAGGGCTGAGATCCTGTTCTTCTGTCCTAAAATGAGTAGGATATTGCAAAAAATAAGGAAGTCAGCTCTTGACTGTCATTGGCCTACCCATCCCATACTTCCTGCACTGGGGGAAGTACCTGCAAGTTGATGGGACCTTGACACTCCGCTTTCTGATACCTGGCAGCGAAACTTTGAATGGCAGCTCTCCCTTCCTGGTTCTCCCAACTTTCTGCCCGGGGCGGGGGTGGGGGGGTGGGCGCTTCCCAGCTCTTGGCATTGCCAGTCATGATACTTGGCTCCACCCTGCATGTTTACTGTTTGGAGGCTATTTGCTTATTCAGGACAGATAGACTTGCTTCTGTGGCTCACTTGTGCCTGGAGCATATTTCCCAAAGTTTGAAAGAACACTAATCCTATGAGACACTCTGGAAAAAAAAAAGATTCCCAGTTAAATAAGCGTGGGAAATACTGCACTGGAGATCTTTGAAGAACCGTGATGCCCTTTAGCATATTTAATGAAGGCTCTGAGAAACTCCGTAGTAGGAATGTGTTTTAGTTTCTGTAAGATGTTGTTTTTAAACGTCCATTGTGTTGTGTGGTTACTGTAATTGTCATTTTTTTTATATAACAGCTGTAAGTGTTCCATAAAAATTTTGAGCTTAGGCCATGTTCAGTTATCTGGAGTGGACTGCATTGTAAAAGATTTATCTGTATATCGACATAGCCTAAATCCTATCTTCCTTATGTATACATTTTATTATAAATACAATATAATCACATTTCAGGAAGCTTAAGGAAGAATTATTGTAAAATACACTTAATTCCGAAGCCAAACACAACCTGTATCACAGGGATTCTCAACCTTAACAGTATCTATGGATAGAATTCAGGAGGCCCATGAAGTTAGGTGAAAAATTCATTTTTTTCTTTTTTGGCCACACCACGCAGCTTGCAGGATCTTATTAATAGTTCCCCAACCAGGGATCGAACCCATGCTCCTTGCAGTAGAAGCACAGAGTCCTAATCACTTGGGCCTCCAGAGAATTCCTGAAAAAAACAAAAATTACATCTTAATTTTCACTAACCTGTAGCTAAAATTTAGCCTTTCCTCTGATTATAAATATAAGAAACACACTAGAATAAACTTGACAAAGTATGTCTTTGTCAGCAATAGAAATCACAGGTTTTCCATGTTAAATCAGAGTTGCTGCCATTATCTCCAAGAATTATTTATGCTCATCACTATTTCACAAGCATTACATGACCTACCATTATATATTTTTCACTGTGTTAATAAAGAAGCATATATTCCTATAGCACTGATTTGTCTTTTTAACATTTCATAACTATAGTCAACATTCCTTTTTTCCTTTGTAATCTTATATATTTTATTCTATGCATTTAAAATATTCTGAGAAGGGATCTTATCTCACCAGACTGCCCAAGGGATCTGTGCCTGCTGTATTAACATTTAAAATCTAGCCTTTTATGCATGACATTTTATATAATTATAATCATTATATAGAGACATAAAGGTATTCAGTCAGTTCAGTTCAGTCGCTCAGTCGTGTCCAACTCTTCGAGATCCCGTGAATCACAGCACGCCAGGCCTCCCTGTCCATCACCAACTCACAGAGTTCACTCAGACTCACGTCCATCGAGTCAGTGATGCCATCCAGCTATCTCATCCTCTGTCATCCCCTTCTCCTCCTGCCCCCAATCCCTCCCAGCATCAGAGTCTTTTCCAATGAGTCAACTCTTCGCATGAGGTGGCCAAAGTACTGGAGTTTCAGCTTTAGCATCATTCCTTCCAAAGAAATCCCAGGGCTGATCTCCTTCAGAATGGATTGGTTGGATCTCCTTGCAGTCCAAGGGACTCCCAAGAGTCTTCTCCAACACCACAGTTCAAAAGCATCAATTCTTCGGCACTCAGCCTTCTTCACAGCCCAACTCTCACATCCACACATGACCACAGGAAAACCATAGCCTTGACTAGACGGGCCTTTGTTGGCAATGTAATGTCTCTGCTTTTGAATATGCTATCTAGGTTGGTCATAACTTTCCTTCCAAGGAGTAAGCATCTTTTAATTTCATGGCTGCGGTCACCATCCACAGTGATTTTGGAGCCCAAAAAATAAAGTCTGACACTGTTTCCTCTGTTTCCCCATCCATTTCCCATGAAGTGATGGGACCGGATGCCATGATCTTCATTTTCTGAGTGTTGAGCTTTAAGCCAACTTTTTCACTCTCCTCTTTCACTTTTAGTTCCTCTATTGTTGAACTTTTAGACTGTTTCCTGTTTTTAATTCACGCAAATAACTTTGTCTGTACTTTGGACTATTTCCTTATGCTAGGCTCCCAGATTTATATTTATTCTTATATCCTGCATTATTCCCTCACAGTAATTCTACTCAAATGTAGAGGCACATGACCTTCCTGTGTGCTAACACATCAAGTTTCCAGAAGCTTCTAAGCCTATTTTGTTAATCTGACTGATGGTTCAGATAAAAACTTTTTTGAAACGTTGATAAAACTTTGTTGAAAAAACTTTATATTGTTCAAGGAATTTTATTTAAATCAACTATTCTTTTTTCCCATCCATAGGAATTCTAACATTTCTCTCAATGTCAAAGACCTTTAGATAGTATCTTAAGAAGCGGGGAGCAGATTTTTAGCAGAGATTTTCTTTTTCAAAATGGGTGTGCTAACTTACTTCCTCATCATTCAGGATTGATGGTTCTCTGAAGCACCCAGGTTTCTCCTGGGAAGCAGGAAAGTAGTCCTAGGGGACCTGGATTCCAATTCCTTGTGATAGTTTTCTAAAAGTTCCTGGATTCCAATTCCTTGTGATAGTTTTCTAAAAGTTCCTGGATTCCTCCTGCAAAGATGTTAACATTTGCCTAAGTATTGATGTTGTATTTTAAGTGAATGTAGAGTTTGGGTTTTTTTTTTCCCCCCAGATAATCAAAATAGGTTAAGCCACCTTTATGACTATGTAAGCATTGGGTAGTCCTTTTGAAAACCATTAATGAAAGTTTAGTAGCTGGGTATCTGCAGTCTTTAATTATTGATATCTTACAGGCTCATCAGCTAGCATCCATGCAAGCTCAGGCTTATAATGGTAGCAATGCCAGCTCCCCACCTGCTAATAATGAGGAAGAAGAAGATGAAGAGGATGAATATGATTATGATTATGAATCCCTCTCTGATGGTAAGAGAGCCAACACAATGCTGTACTCAGGGAAGCACACTTGGATGGTTTTTCTACTGGGTTTTTTGGTGTCTTTTTTTTTTTTCCCCCAAAATAAGTCTGGCACTCCATAGACAAACAATACAGATTGTTGTAATATTACCTAAGAGTTTCTGGAATCCTGTCACTTAGCAAGGAGGACCAAGCAAGGAAACAGATTCTTGTCAGCCACCAGAGCCATTACGAAAGGAAAGAAGAGGATGTGGAAAGCAGCACAGGAGTTGTTCCTAAATTGGTTTCTAGAGAAGGAGGTAGAATTACAGCAGAGAGACCACATTCTTAGAAAGAAAGTGAAGTCGTTCAGTTGTGTCCAACTCTTTTCGACCCCGTAGACTGTAGTCTATCAGGCTCCTCCGTCCATAGGATTTTCGTAGACTGTGGTTAAATCTTTTCTATCTCCTGAATCACCTGCAGGGGGTAGCATCGAGTTCCCATGCTTCTGTCCATTGCTTTCACTCTTGCTTTAAGAGCAGGGAAAAAAATGAAACATCATTCCCCTTCTGCACCCGCCCCCCTACCCTGGTTCTCACATTACTTAGCCAACCAGACATTTCTTTCTGGCCCCACCAAAAAGATAAAACAACGCGGGTGAGGACTACTGGTGCGCTACAAAAAAGTCACAGGAATGACATTACCCACCCCTGTTTTACAGGTGAAGGGGGCTTCTTACAAGAGAGTTAGGTTTCAGGTGTATTTCATCTGCGCTAAATTCATGTCTCTGCTAGAGATTATAAAATGCTTCCTCAGGTACTACTGCTAATGATGGATTGTTTTAATTTTGGCAACATCTGAAAGACAAATATGGAGTCATGAAAAAAAATGCCAAAGTTCCTGTTTACTTAAACATTTAAATGTAGACTATATTACTTCTCATTGTGTTGTTAATGTGTAGATATACCCAGACCAGCAACCATTTACCACTTGCATTAAGACTGCAGCCAAGGGACGTCCATGGAAGTCCAGTAGCTGGAACTTTGTCTTCATTGCAGGGCATGCAGGTTCCATCCCTGGTCAGGAAGCTGGGATCCCACATGCGTCGAGGCCAAAAAGCCAAGACATGGAACGGAGGCAGTGCTGTATCAAATTTACTAAAGACTTTGAAAATGCCCTACATCAAAAAAATCTTAAAAAACGACAGCCAAGCCTCCTCCAAATATCCGCTTCTCATGCAGCATGATTGTCTAGTCATGTTTCATTAGCCTCCATCATGGTCAGCAGCTACAGTCTAATCTGTTTCTGCCCCCAAATATAATTCTAGTCTCTGTCCATTTAATAATTGTCCTTAGTAGTAGTTGATTGCTTCATGTGCTCACTCAGTCGTGTCGGGCTCTTTCTGATCCCAAGAACTGTAGCCAACCAGGCTCCTCTGTCCATGGTGATTCTCCAGGCAAGAATACTAGAGTGGGTTACCATGCCCTCCTCCAGGGGATCTTCCCAACCCAGGGATCGAACCGAGGTCTTTGGGTGGATTCTTTACCGTCTGAACCACCAGTGAAGCCCGAGAATACTGGAGTGGGTAGCCTTTCCCTTCTCCTGGGGAACTTCCTGACCCAGGAGTTGAACTGGGGTCTCCTGCATTGCAGGCAGATTCTTTACCAGCTGAGCTACCTGGGAAGCCCTGACTGCTTCATACCATCAGCTAAAAACTGACCTGAAACCCTGTCAGTTAACACAAGGGGCATATTCTCTAAATTGGGAGACTGAAAGAGGGTGATAACAAGAAGGAGTCAAGATCATTTCTTATATCCTATTCCTCAAAAGCTGTGGGAAGATCCCCTGGAGAAGAGAATGGTAACCCACTCCAGTATTCTTGCCTGGAGAATTCCATGGACTTAGGAGCCTGCTGGGCTATAGTCTATAGTGTCACAAAGAGTCAGACACAACTGAGTGGCTAACACCTTCACTTTCACTTTTCTGAATCCATTGAAAGCAAGTCAGGCTGAAAACTCACCTAGGTAGCCCTAGTTTATCTCTGTGACAGCTCTAGTCCTCAGTTTTCACATATATAAAATGAGCAAATTTCTCTAAAGCCTTTTTTTGGCTATAAAGCTGTGATAGTTCCTGGGAACTATCTGAAAATTACTTACAGAAAATCTAAAGGAAGTTGCAAATGAGGCTCATTTATTTCAGGAAGTACTACTCTGCCTTTTGGCCAGTAAGTTGTTAATGAATATTTATTCAATTAAATTTTATTAAAGCAACATCAATTAATTTTTCCCCAACCTTGCTGTACATCTTAACTAGCGTTGAACATGCACTATAGATTTGAATTTACAACTTTATATAGACATTCTGTGACTTCATATATATGGAGTCTAATGATTGCATGATTCTAACACATTAATCAATTTCTATCCATTCGACATGAAGTGTTTTGCAGACTGTTAGGACCATCAGTAACTGAAAATATGTAGTGTGAATGTGGCAGCATGATTAATGTTAACAATGTTTGCACTTCTTTTATTGCTAGGCTTTGCATCCCTTAATAGTCAAATTATGAAATCAGCGGAAGAGTTCTTATTTCATTTTTCTTGTAATTTAAGCTGTTGTTATTTATGCTTTACTTCATACCTTAATTTAATTTATCTGGCTTTTTGCCTTAATTTTCTTACTGTTATCCTCTTTCTGATTCTGTTTTTCTGTAGCAGATGTCCTTACTGCTTCTCCCGCTCCTAACAGTCAGGAAGGTAAAGCCATTTGAACCTGGCATTTTAACTGCATGAATGTCAGCATTCTGTTGCCTGTTGTTTAGGTCCGATTCGCATGTGACACTTATAAGAATAAAAATGTCATTAACTGATTGATCTCATTTATTTCTCGGCAGCCTGCATGGCCCTGATTTGGTATAAGGATATTTTGGTCTAAGCATTTGTGGTCTGATGAGATAGTAAATTGTGGGTGAGAAATGAGCTTTCTTGTGTGTCGTTTTAAAAGAACATAATCATGTTTATTTTCCTAAAACCTTTAAAGTCATTTTGAATAGAAATTCCAAAGCAAGAGCAAAGTATAAGATTATCTTTCATATTTTGGAAATGTTTAAATCTATCTTGATTCCTCACCTTAAGATTCTCCCTTCATAAATTGATAGACAATTATGAAAACTTTACTTCCCAATTAAATATATTTGTGAAAACTGCATGGCAAATAACAATGCCTTTTTCCCCTCTGGTTTTGACATTTCTAGAGGTAAAAGAAACTAATAGCTTCATTTTTAAGTGAGAGTGATTAAATCATGTCTGTACCATCAAGAAGTGATTCAACCACTCAACCTTTCCCAAACTTGTGTGCTGAGAGCTTCTTGACAGGGTATCTTCCATAATCTGTGCACAGTTCTAATTGTCTGTATGAAAATGAGTTTTCTCATTTAGATTATGTCTATATGGTACCAAAACTACTGGTAAGTTAGTCCATTCAATCAAAAATGAATATATCATTTAACAAAATTTAAGCCATTATTTTGGTAACATGTAGTCAGCACCTCAGTCTTACAGATAAGCACAAGTACTTGGATATTCTTGGAGTGATGTATAGACACAACCTTAAGTGCGGCATTCAGTTCTTATTCACTAAAGCCTGCCAACTCATTTTCAGACAACATTCTAGAAGACAGAGCTGAAAATAAATCATGTAATGACAAACTTCAGTTTGAGTATAATGAAGAAATCCCCAAGAGGATAAAGAAAGCAGATAACTCTGCTTGCAACAAAGGGAAGGTGAGTGCATGGTTTCTGTTTGATTGCATTTGGACATGGTATTCTTGTCAGTTTCAGGTAGGATTTCACTCCCTCCCTATCCCTTCCCTTTACCTCGCCCCTCACTTTCCCTTGAATGCCAAAGCCCAGACAGTGGTGATATGGGCCCACTTCTGTCATTTATAGAAAATTAGTCATTTATTCACCCAGCCAGTACCTACTAGAGGTGTAGCGTGTGGTAGGCACTAAGGTAGCACAGGAGGTGACTTAGCAATGGAAATAAACATGTCAACCGTGCTTGGAAATGATTACAAAGAGCAGTGATTACACATTGTTATCAGATCATCTGGCAGATGAAGTTGAGAAGCAGATGAAAACAGGGCATTCAGAGCAGGAGGACAACCTGGTATCTTTAGTGAATTGCCAGAAGTTTTAAAGTTGTTTGGGATGACCAAGAAGATGAACAGGGCTGATTGGGAAGTGTTAGCACAGGGAGGACACTAAGAATGAAAAACTAAATGAGATACCTGGACCCAGTCCTCAAGTGCCTCACAGTGCTAGACTCTGAGCAAATCGATAGTTGCAGTGACATTGTTGGAAAACAAAATAACAAAATATGCCAAAAATTTGAGCCACAGAAGATACATACTCCATCATCCATTTGTTCAACAAATATGCATTGAATGTTCTACATTTAAGACCCTGAACTATGCCCTCGGGGAAGATGAAGAATGTTAGACTCAGCCATTGCTCTCAGAAACCTTTTCTCTAGGGAAGGTGTTAGAATGTGTACGTGGATAAGATAGAGTAAGGGAAACACACTGATGACAAAAGAGAGGAACAAAGAGCTTTGGGGATTCAGAGGTAAGTGATCTGATCGGTAGCTTCCCTGTAAACCAGTATCATTGTTCCCTTGATAGGTTTATGACATGGAATTGGGAGAAGAATTTTATCTTCCTCAGAATAAAAAGGAAAGCAGACAGATTGCACCAGAGCTTTCTGACCTTGTCATCTATTGCCAAGCAGTAAAATTCCCAGGTAAGAGTAGACAGTATCATTTATAGCATTTAAAGATACCAAAAGATACAACAAATATGCTATTTAATCAGGTGTTGCGAATGGTCTCAAAATAACTAAACTGTGTTGCAGAAATCACTGTTACAGTACCTTCTAAATGTTTATTATTATTATTATTGTTTGCTTTGGTGCTGATGTGGATAATACCATAATATTATCATTTTTCAGACCATATCATTTCTCTTCATAATAGTTAATCATAATATTCATAACAACTAATAGCTAAAATTTATTAAGCACTTAATTTTAAGTACCAGGATTTGTATTAAATATTTTACATACATCATCTTAAATGACTTCATAATAATTCTGTGAGTAGGCAGATTTATCCCTATTTTTACGTAAAACAATCTGAGAGAGATGAAATAATTGGCCTAAGGTTTCAGAGCGTATCAGTTAAGACTCTTTTCTTTGAAAGTGGCAGAAATTGGCATAAGCAAAGAAGAAATGTATTGACTTGTGTGTTGAAAACTGAAGAGATAAACAAGTTTCAGATACATCTTGATCCAGGGCCTTCCTCTCTCCCCATAGGGTCACCCCGTTGACTCTCACTGGGTCACCACTGTGTTGGCCCTTTTTCCTTCACGGTGGCAAGGCAGCCGCAGCAGGCCAGCACCGCATTCTTCTAGATTCAGCTTCAGTAGGAGTCTCTTTCAGAACTTTCAGCAGCAGTTTCGTTGTTTTTCATTGGATCTTTGCCCGTCCCTGAACCAGTCACCGTGATCAAGGACATGCAGTGCTCCGACAGTCTAGGGCAGTGGTCCCTAATCTTTTTTGGCAACAGGAGCTGGTTTCCTGGAAGACAGTTTTTCCATAGACGACAGGGGGGAAGGGGTGGGAGAGGAGGGCAGAGAGGAAGGCTTCATGATGATTCAAGAGCATTACATTTATTATACCACTGCTGACCTGATAGGAGTTGGAATGGGAAAGGGCTGTAAATATGGATGAAGCTTTGCTCACTCACTCACCTGCCACTCACCTCCTGCTATGGGGCCCTGTTCCTAACAAGTTACTAACCACTGCTAGTCTATGTCCCGGGGATTGGGGACCCCTGGTCTGGGGCTTATGTCATGTGCCCATCCCTGAGCTAGGTAGTGAGTCTCCATCCAAACTGCAAAGATCAAGGACAAAGTTTCAGTGGAGCTTTCCCCCACTGGTCATCTTTAGAAGTACAAGTAAACTTAAGCTGATAAACCATTGCCCCCAAAAATGTGCATTTCAGTTAATAAAGGATAGAATTCTGATTCTGAAGCTTGTCTGCCTCCAAAGTCCTGCTCTTAACCCTAGAGCTACCCTCATATCTTGTTAGGGCATAGTGAGCTCATCCAAATGGAGCAGCAGGAGGCAGAGGGCAAACAGGAAATCCATAAATATCTGGAAGTCAGAAAAATTCATCTCCTCTTATTAAGAAGAAAGATTCCCTTGTACAAGATTTCTGAGGACAGGAAAGCAGCTGGCACTGGGGCACCCATCTAAAAGTTAGTAAGCAGCTTGGATGAACTTGACCTAGAGAGGGAAGTTAAAACCCCAACCCTTATTTTTTTAAAGGTGGTCTGGATGCAGATCCTGCTTCCAGAGGCTTTATCTTAAGCCCCAGTTCTCATACTCTGCCTTGCAAATGGGACAGAGGTCTTAGGCTATTAAAAAATTAGATAACCAGTGGTTTCTTCACACACCAGAGGAGGAAAAAAATCATAGGACTTTCTCAATTTTAGATTTTCTTTCGTAAACTGTTTTTAAACTTTTGGCAGCCGCTACTGCCTATCTGCTAGCAAATTCTGTTGAGGAGGATAAGAGTGAATAAGTAGCCAACAGTGGCAACCCACTCCAGTAATCTTGCCTGGGAAATCCCATGGACAGAGGAGCCTGGCGGGCTACATATTCATGGGGTCGCAAAGAGTTGGACACGAATTAGAGACTAAACAACAGCAACAACAGATCTCAAAGAAACAAAAGAACCTGGCCATGTAGGGTTAGTTTCACAGATCCTGATTTTCTAGCTCCTGAGTACCGTATGACCGTATCTGCAGTTAGTGAAATTGTTCTTATCATGGGATAAAATTCTTTCACGGTCAATGAGCCTCATGGCCTGCATGTCCCTCATCACAGGAACAGATGTGAAGACCACTCCATCCAAGAATCATACTCACTGCATCTCTTGTTCTTTATAAATTCAGCTGCCACTGCACCCAAAATGTTCCTCTGGCTTTGTCTTTTCCTCTCAAGAGCTGAGTAAACAAAGAGTACAAGTTCCCAGAGATATTTGAAGTCACCATGAGAGATTACATTTCTCTGCTGATAGAGGATTGTGGAAGGGTCAAAGGTCATTTGGTACAGTTTCTGACTTGAGGCACAGGCAAAGCATGGGGTTGTTTGACTTGTTTTTAAAATTCCAAGTGTGCTGTTTTTTAAAAGTGTTTAAATAGCACACATCCTTTATAAGTATACTATATTCTAATCCCCCCTTTTTTTAACCTTTTTTTTAGTAGTTGAAGTTTCTCACATTTTTTCCCCAAATTTATTTCCTTTCTCATAATGACTAAATTGCATTGCCAGAATCATTTTCATAATAGCTTCTAAATATTTATTGTCATTATGATTTGTTTGGATAATTCAGGAGGAAAATACCCTACAGTGTCCATTTCCTTGAGACACAACTTAAAAATTTATATGAATATAATAATTTTTAAAAGTGTTCATTTTGCTCTACTGTTGATTTAATTTTGCTACATCATCAGTTTCAATGCGTCTCACCTTTCACCATCCCAAGTCCCTTCCCAAGGAGCCACCATGCAAAAAGTTCTTCAGAGCAGGGAGGCACTGTGAAAACCATGGGTGCGTCCTTCCCCAGATCAGGGACCTGCCTCACTGCAGGGCTCCGCTCCTCAGTGACCTTGGCTGGGACAGTTGTATAACTTCTCTGCACTTTGGGTTCCCTACTGGTGAAAGAGGCATAACTTGCAAGGTTGTTGTATAAATAGTTCTAACTTGCAAGGTGGTTGTATAAATTAGCAATAAGGTACACAGTGTGAATAGCACGCTATCTGGAAAATAATTGGCTCTCTGGAAATGGTTGTTGTCGTTGTCACTGGTGAACGGACCAACTGGGCAGATTAAGGGTCTTTGTTGCTCTTTCGATAACTTCTCTGGGTCTCTCCAGATTCCTTCCCTTTTCTTGATCACTCAGCCTTTGTTTTCTTGCTTGCTCACACCACCCCAGAGAACACCCAGGCTCCTCAGAGGGGGGCCATGTACCCTTGGGGGATGTCAGCATGTGCCAGGGTGTGTGCAAAAACCCCAGAATGAATGCAGCCCCTCATTCCAACCCTTCATCGGTTTTACTCGGGAGAAAACCCATTGTTACATCATTGTGTAGAGGGCAAAATTCACAAAAAAGTTTTAAGATAAAGCATAAGAATTCACTAGTTCAAGTTTGTGCATCTTTGCAGTTTCAGATACTCTAGAGGAAAGAAAACATGTAGAAGCCCCATAGCTACTATGCACTGAACATTTTCTCTGAACAAGACACCCTACTAAGTATGCAGATATACATTATCTCATGTAATCCTAACCAGGACTCTCTTAGAGATGAGGAATAAGTGGTGAGAGAGGTTAAGTAATTTGTGTGAGGTCGCTCCACAGGGAACAGGGCTTAAATTCCAGAGTCTACACTCTCATTGAGCTCAGTTGTGTCTGACTTTTTGCAGCCCTATGGACTGTAGCCCACCAGACTCCCCTGTCCATGGGATTTTCCAGGCAGGAATATTGGAGTGGTTTGCCATTTCCTCCTCCAGGGGATCTTCCCAATCCAGGTATCGAACCTGCTTCTCCTGGGTCTCCTGCATTGGCAGACAGAATCTTTTACCACCTAGCCACCTGGGAAGGCCACACTCTTATTAAGCACTACTTAATCCTGTCTTCTCACATGATATTCTTCGAAGGTTTATTTTCATCTTAAAGTGGCCTTCCTGAATGCTGCTTCAGGTAAAGGAATTACTTGCTAATGGTGCAATTGTAGAGAGCGGGACCAGTTTGAAGGCAACTCTGGTTTCACTGTTGCCTTTACATCCTGCCCAGGAGCCAGGTTTGCTTGGCGTGAATTTGTTTCCTCATTCAGCAGATACCTGTGAAGTTCCTGCTGTGCCCTAGCACTGGCCAGACAGGAAGGATCCAAAGAGTGGCTGGACCAGGAGTGAGGAAGAGAAGCCCTGAAATATAGTTATCAGCATAATCTGTTTCCCATTTAATCCTCAGATTAACCCCATGAAAGAGTTCCTATCACTGCACCCATTTTGCAGATAAGGCAGCTTGAGGAACCAAGAAGGTAGATGTTAAGTCAAGGTTCCTGTGGGCAGGAATTATCCTGGGCAGTTACGATATGAGCTTCCCAGGTGGTACTAGTGGTAAAGAACCTGCCTGCGAATGGGCAGGAGACTTTAGGGACTGTGGGTTCTATCCCTGGGTTGGGAAGATCCCCTGGAGGAGGATATGACAACCCACTCCAGTATTTTTGCCTAAAGAATCCCATGGACAGGGATTCTTGTTCCTGGCAGGCTAAAGTCCATGGGGTTGCAGAGAGTAGAACAGGACTGAAGTGACTTAGCACACGATTATATGACAGCTCAGGCCTTTGGCCATCCTTTCATCTCTCTAAACTGTGCTAATTAACCTAAACTAATTAGGTTCTGGAGTCTAATCTTTTAGACTCTAAAAGATTTTTTTTCTTGCAGTTTTTCAAAATCTTTCTGTTGCATAACCAAATAGGTATGGGTGTGATTTTGTGGTCATCTTGTAATAATCCTGCAGGTCTTGTCCCATTTGCCTACAGAGATAAAAACTTCACTGTCGTTACTTGCAATGCTATTATTAATCGTGCTAAAAATGCTAGAAATCTTCTGTACTGAGTTAGAAGGGAGTAGTAGGACTTCAAAATAAACATTAGCAGGGATGGAAAATGTTGAGTTCCCTTGCTTGTAGTTTTTGGCTTATTTATTTTCATTTTATGGGAACAGGCCTGTCAACTCTAAATGCATCTGGCTCTAGCAGAGGAAAAGAAAGGAAAAGCAGGAAGTCCATTTTTGGCAACAATCCGGGCAGAATGAGCCCCGGGGAGACAGCACCATTTAACAAAACATCTGGAAAAAGTAAAGTCACCTTCTGACAATATCTTTGCCTGATTTTGCATGCTGGAGGATTCTGAGATTTCACTAAGCACTTCCCTGGAAATTTTTAATCTTCTTTTTTTATATTCATGATTATTCATAAGTGTGGTGTAAATATTTTTTTAATTACAAAATTATTCTCTTAACTTCCTAAAAAATAGTCTTTCACTGAAGATGTTCTAAGAGTGTTTGCCTCAAAAGTAAAAATTGGAGCCACCTTGGAACCTTCTCATGGTTCTTGGAACTGCAGTCTTCCCCATTATAATTCCAGAAGATATATCCAGTTTAATTACTTTTTATTGTCAAAATCATAAATTCTCATAGTTAAAAAACTCAAACTATAGAGTATTATTAAAGTTGCTTTCCACTCGCAACGTCCCAGTTCTACTCCCCAGAGGAAACTGCTATTAAGTTTATGGTGTTTAGTTCAAGAAAAATAAGATTCTTTTTAAGATAATCCAAATGGGATATAACTGAACATGTATAACTTTTATACGCACCATAGCTTTCTGCATAGCTTTCTGTGCATATAATCTACCTTATCCTCTTTTATGTCCCTATGGTATTCTATTGTGTGGATATATTGTCATTTATTTAACCATTTCTCACTGGTAGAACTTCTGAGTTGCTTCCTGGATTTTTGTTGCTGTGTGTGTGTGTGTGTGTGTATGTGTGTGTGTACTGTAAAGAAAATACCGCTGGAGTGAATACCTTGTATATATATTGTTTTATATCTGTGCAAATATATCCACAGGACAGATGAGGTACTGAGGCAAAGAACTTTAGGGCTTTTAGTTTAAATTGGTGCTACACTTATTTTCAAACTCTATAGCTATCCCTTCTGAGGGGAAGATCTAGCTGGCTTTATTATTTATTGACTCGTGAATGGGTAGCATTCTACCTAGCGGGTAGAAAGGCACACCCTTAACAGCTGTCGTTTAGTCTCGAGGCGGTGGACTAACTCCCAGGTAACACTCGAGGCGCGCGCCGGTGTGTCACGTGCTGTGGGTGTGGCCTGCGATGTTGTTCAGGTTTCTCTTTCTGAAGTATCTCAAGTGTTCGGCACTAATCTGAGGCTGATCTCTGGGGGGGTTTAGGTTCCTGTGAAGGAATGCGACAGGCCTGGGAGGACTCTGCTTTCTCCGTCAACCCAACCACGTCCCTCAGCGCTATCATTAGAACTCCCAAATGCTACCATATCTCCTCACTGAATGAAAATGCCGCCAAACGTCTGTGTCGCAGGTATTCTCAGAAACTCATCCAGCACACCGCCTGCCAGCTGCTGCGGACGTACCCGGCTGCCACCCGCATCGACTCTTCCAACCCCAACCCCCTCCTGTTCTGGCTCCATGGGATACAGCTCGTGGCGCTCAACTACCAGACAGATGGTAATGGGCTTGCTTCTCCCCGAGGAGTGCCTCTCCCCTTGCTCCTTTGCATCTTACATCTCGACAAAAAACATGTTTTCAAGGGGGAAAGGGTCCCAACTAGGGCCTATGTGAGGGTAAAAATACAGAAGACAGAAAAGAGAAGAGAATTAGACACTAAATTTTACTCTTGACTTTTCAGAGTTAAGGCGATAGGGAAAAAAAAAACCCTCAAGGAACCCTGAATAGTCTCTTGTTCCTGCTCCATTTTTAAAGCACTTTTAATTTATTTTTATTATTATTATTATTTGTTAATTTATTTTTTTTAGTTGGAAACAAAGAAAGAAAGTGAAGTCGTTCAGTCACGTCTGACTCTTTGTGACCCCATGGACTATAGCCTACCAGGCTCCTCCGTCCATGGGATTTTCCAGGCAAGAATACTGGCGTGGGTTGCCATTTCCTTCTCCAGGGGATCTTCCCGAGCCAGGGATGGAACCTGGGTCTCTCAATTGTAAGCAGACGCTTTTACCATCTGAGCCACTAGGAAAGCTTCATGCAAAAGCCTCTGCCTTAATTGGAGGATAATTACAATACTGTGATGGTTTTTGCCGTGAATCAGCATAAATCGGCCACAGGTATACATGTGTCCCCCACAATCCTGAATTCCCTTCCCACCTCCCTCCCCACCCCATCCCTCCAGGGTGCCCTGCTTCATGCATCAAACTTGCACTGGTCATCTGTTTTATATATGGTAAAGTACATGTTCCAATGCTATTCTCTCAGAGCATTCCCTCTCCTTCTCCCACTGAGTCCAAAAGTCTGATCTTTACGTCTGTGTCTCCTTTGATGCCCTGCAGGTAGGACAATCGGTACCATCTTTCTAAATTCCATATATATGCATTAATATGCAGTATTTGTCTTTCTCTTTCTGACTTACTTCACTCTATATAATAGGCTCCAGAATCATCCACCTCATTAGAACTGACTCAAATGGATTCCTTTTTAATTAACATTAAATAATATTCCATTGTGTATATGTATCACAACTTCCTTATCCACCCATCTGCAGATGGACATCCAGGTTGTTAAAGCACTTTTTAAAAATAGGACTGCTATCGATAGAGCTGTGTCCAATTTGTTTTTAAAGACCTGTTGGGGTAGAGATTTCTTAACACTCTTTAGTAACTGTCTTGGAAAAGGCAGTGGCCACCCACTCCAGTACTCTTGCCTGGAAAATCCCATGGACGGAGGACCCTGGTAGACTGCAGTCCATGGGGTCGCTAAGAGTCGGACACGACTGAGCGACTGTACTTTCACCTTTCACTTTCATGCATTGGAGAAGGAAACGGCAACCCACTCCAGTGTTCTTGCCTGGAGAATCCCAGGGATGGCGGAGCCTGGTGGGCTGCTGTCTCTGGGGTCGCACAGAGTCGGACACGACTGAAGCAACTTAGCAGCAGCAGCAACTGTCTTGCTCATTTCTTCTTCTTGCAGTTAAAAAGTAGGGTCTTTCCAAACACTTTGCAAGTTAATACCATTTTAACTCTTCTCATCCCTTTGAGATTGAAATGGAGATGAATGGTCAGTGCTCAGCGAGCAGCTAATGCAAAGGAAACAATCTGTGAATTATATGGACAGAGAAAGCAGTGTTTGTACTTCTCTGTCCATGAGATGCTCACTGGGGATAACGGGTGAGGCTTGAAAACTCCAGAGTACAAGCCACCTTTAACTGCATGCTGCTCCCTGTCCACTGGGCTTCTTGGTAGCTCAGGTGGTAAAGAACCTGCCTGCAATGTGGGAGACCCAGGTTTGACCCCTGCGTCGGGAAGATACCCTGGAGAAGGGAATGGCAACCCACTCCAGTATTCTTGCCTAGACCAAGGCACCTGGTGGACTACAGTCCATGAGGTCGCAAAGGGAGAGACTGAACAGCAGCAGCCTGTGCTCATTCTTGACCCTTGTTATCTCATTTAATCTCTGAAACAACCCTAAGAAGTAGGAACCTTTATAATCCCTATTTCTCAGATAAGCAAACCAAGACAAAGAGCAATTAAGTTACTCAGGATCACAGAATGACTTAAAAATTCAAGGACTCTCAGAGCTTAGAGGATTAAGCGCTCTGGTTCCACTTAGATGTTGGGGGAGGTGGGGAGCTACAGCAGATGAAGAAAGAGCAGATGAGGAATGTTTCCTCGAAGCTCTTGCAAAAATCAGATTCTTCCCTTTGGACAGTCAAGCAGCCTGCGCCTTCCTCTCACGTGCAGTGAATCAGATCCTAACCAGCCGTGCTGACCCATCCACCATGGCGTAACCCTGTCTGCAGTCAAGGTCAGACCACAGCTCTAGCTCTGGGATCAGCCAGCCACCTGGCACTGGCGCCACCAGAGCCCATTTGTGGCCAACCCTGGTTAGAGACCTCAGTCATATTTTCTTGCCCTTGTTATATTTGCTCCTTTCAGTTGAAATTGAATAAGATAATGCAGGTGAAATACCATACTTAGCATAGTGCCTGGAGTGCAGACAGCATTCCACAAACATTAGCTCTCATTAAGTATTTTTGATAAGTTATGAAAACAGTACGATTTGGACTTGCAAGTGGAAATAATAGTGAAATATTTTCAAGGCTGTAAAAATTTCTTTTCAGTCTGTCCCAAGCGGCTTGTGGGTTTATATCTCTGGCCCTGTCTGTAGCCTTGTGTCCACTGGCGCCCTTGGTTGAGATGATACAGAAATATTTTAAGTGAACTGAAATAACTAGCTAAACGGTTTTCTCAAGGAAATGGCAATGCACTTGGTTTGGGACGTGTCCTTCCTCCTGAAGTGCTGAGGCTGGTGCAGACACACTGGCTCCACTGATGGCAGAGGGGGCCACAGCCGAAGGGGACACGGGAACGGGGCCCTCCTCAGGCCTCCTTGTGGTCTGGAAGCATGCACGGAGGCTGCAGTTTGGCCTCCGCTCATCCCTGGAGGCTCAGCCTCTTTCCCAAATCAAGCTGGGGTGCGTGTTCCAGCTGTCTTACTCAGGGGATGCAGGTGGCTGTGTCATGTGATTGATCCTCAAGTTTCTCTCTGTCATCTTCCAACCCAGGAGGGAGTGCTGCCATAGATCCTCTCTTGATTCAGTGCAGCCGGTAATGATGAAGCCTCTTCCACGCTGGACGAAGCTCACACTATACGCAGTTTCAGTTCATCTGTAAAAATGGTCTTCATTCTTGCACACTGGGGGTAGAGCCTAGTTCAATCCCTTGCACACAGTAGGTGCTCAATAAATGCATGTTGTGCTGAGCTAACACTGTCTTTATGAGCCTCAGCAGAACCTATCATTCTTGATTTTTGGTCCAGATCCCTTCTAGGTATTGCCAGGTGAATTTCAAGTCCAAAAAGACAGATAAGAGTCAACATTGGAATCACTATTTTTTAATTTTTGGAAAAAAAAAAATTCCTGGGTTAGGGAATGCTTGATTTTCCAGGAAATATCCCAACCAAGTAACAAATAACCCCTTCCCCAGACCCCTTGTAATAATCCAAATATGTTCCACGGGTCGTTTACCTAAAGCTTCCTGAATTTCAGGGGACCCTGGTGCCCCAAAGGCATGTCCATGGACTTAGGGTCACTTCTTCCCAAGATTTCTAATGGCTCCATCAACTCCAAGAAGGTCTGTAGTGATCTGAAACCAGGAGTATCCCAGGTCTACACTCAAAAAAACCAACTCTTAAGTTTGGAAACTGACCTGAAACTGATATGCAGACCCTGGTTATTATAGGCAACAGCCCCTCAAAGTTCTTTCCATTTGCATCAGGATGATTCTTCCCTCATATCCCAGGACCTACAAGTATGTAGAAATGCAGCCCCAAGTCAAAAGAAAAACTTCTGTTAATATTTATTGTGCTTTCCTGAATGATCGTCACACACTTTGTGATGACTTTTCCATCCCCCAAATATAGCGTAATGGTTATGAGAATGTGTCAACTTCACACAGGGTTTTTAATGACTAGAAGGACACAGGGGTAAAGGATATGCTTAATGTGCCATCCCATGCATTGACTAAGAGGGTTGATGGAGTTACATACATCAGTGCGCGTTCATTCTTGGTTAAAGCAGAGGTTTTAAAACTATAGCCCTAGTTGAAGTTTGGGGACCACCCTAGGGGGCAGTAGGAGGGCTAGATTTAAGCCCCATCTTTATTCTAACTGAGCAGCTCCACGTGGATCTGTTTTACATACCAAATCACCAAATGAGATTTTAGTCAGGAAAAAGTGCTTTGAAGTTTTGCAGAGCTACAAAGATAGACACAGTGCCAATGAAATCAGACTTCAAACCTGAATGAGTGTGGACAGTGTAATCATAATTCAATATCTATTGTTTATTGAGCACCTTCTATGTGCCAAAGGCTGGGGTAGGGATTTTTGCACATGATCTCTCTTATTTTTAGGACACCCAAGTGAGATGCACATTATATGGCCCAGTTCTTAAGATTAGGGAACTGTGAGTCAGGCTGCCTGGGTTCAAACCTTATCATTCACTTCTTACTAGCTAGATGCCTTGGACGTTTTCCCTTTTCATGCCTCAGTTTCTTCATCTATAAAAATGAGAAATATGAAAAGAGTCTACCTCATGGGTTATTGGGGGGCAGTAGCACACACAAGTTCTTAGCATGGGGCTTGATCATGTGACCCATCCTTACCCACATCTGTGCTCCTCTGTCACAGGATAGGCTGGGAAGAGAGTTTTCTCCTGTTGCAGGCAAGACAATTGTCCCCAGTGAATCAGGCACATTGGGGCTGGTAGCATCCTGTGCACTAATTTTATTGATAAGGGAGACAGAGGCTCAAGGAGCTTTGATGTGTGTGTAAGACATCTGACCCCAGAAATGCCTGCAAATGATCCCAGCCAACCCCACTTATGGGGAAATTTTTTTACTCACAAGACAAGGAGAGAGGCCAACTTCTCATTACTCTGCAGGCTTACTTGCCACACTTTTCCTTGATGTTGGTCCAGGTAGCAGAGTTCATTCTGCACATGGAAGGAATCTGTCAGAGGGGGCATTTGTCAGGTGTATCTCATAAACCTCTTGCTCACTTGGAATGCAGCTTTTCTGCAAACTTGTGCCATCAGATGTGAGCATCTGGGTGTGTACGAGCCCCAAACCTTGCAGGGATCCAACCATTCATCAGACAACTCTGCCAAATAAAATCTGGCCACAGAAGACTGGAAGCTGTTGTGAGGGTTCCCAGAGTGTATTATTGAGGGGATTGTGGACATAATGTGAATCACATGTGATAATAATTGTTTTTTCATACTTAACTACAATTTAAAAATAGAGGTAGAAATACTGTAATTTATGAGTTGAAATTGAGATTTCAAGGAAAAGATATGTTTCTTTGGCTCTTTTTCTGGTCTTTCTTGGATTCTTAAGATTTTATCTTAATGTTTGAAAAGGCAAGAATTAGTCGTATGATTGTCTGCATGGTTTGGTGTTTGGGGATAAGAAAATGCCATTATGCCTTTCTAAAATTCAGTATAAAATGAAGTATTTCAAAGATTAGTTTTTGAAAGGATGTTGCAGATTTTAATTTGCAAAAGGAGTTGTAAGTGGCAGGAGTTTTTCTGAACGGCTCCTGGGTTGGAGCAGGAAATGAGGCATAGCCCATAGACAGTGAGCTCCACAAAGACTGTGGGTATCTTGTGTCTTGGTCCCCACTGTATCTCTGGTGCCCAACATGAGCTGACACATAGTAGGCACTCAGTGTATGGAGTGAATGGATAGTTCTCTCTTCTTCCTGTTTAAGTTTAGAGAAAATCGGTAAAGTCTGTTTGTAAGATGACACTTAAGCGACCAAATAACAAGTGATGCTATTTTACAGATCTCTCTTTACATTTAAATGCCGCCATGTTTGAGGCCAATGGTGGCTGCGGTTATGTTCTGAAACCCCCAGTTCTGTGGGACAAGAACTGTTCCATGTATCAGAAGTTCTCCCCCTTGGAAAGAGACCTGGACAGCATGGAGCCTGCTATCTATTCTTTAACTGTAAGTCTGGCCCCTGTGGGCCCAAGAGAATATAAGAAGGTGTTTAAGCCCTACTGAATATGAACTGCTTTTGACTTCAAGGCAGGGCAAAACTCTCGTGTCACAATTTTGTTGGTGCAGATTTAGTTCCCAAAGAATTTCTTTACTTCTCAGAAGGCAGCAGCTGAGGTTTAGAATCACAGTCACCAGGTACTATACTTGCCAGAGCCCAGAAGGTAGAGTGCTGACCCCCCTCCCCTGCTTCCACCTCTATACTGAGATGGTAATTCTGTCTTCCAGGGCCCTCAGAATCATAACTCTCAGTGCCCCCCATAAAAGCTGAGGTCCTTGTTAGCGCAAGGACCTCTAATCTTAAACTCTAATAGGCTCTTATAAAAAGTAAAACAGGCATCAACATACAAATCAATTAAACATCTTCCCTCCTTACAGTCATTCCTGCTCTTTCCTTATTCCTTTTATTGTCTAATTAACTAATTGTCAGAACTCCACAGACTGCCCTTAATATCAGAGTAGCTCATTACTCAATTTTATTTCTAGCTTCTCCCACTCCCTCTTAGCTGAGGAAAAAACCAAAAAACTGAATTGGTGCTAGAAAAGACAGGGAGCGATGAAGTTATCTTTTCGTCCATCTTTAGATATCGTCTGTTTCCCTCCTAAGGAGGAATGCCGAGCAGTGTCTGCTCACACCTCACACCCCTGGGAAACCCCCACTCACAGATTATCCTACCACCAAACTGCATTTCCCCTTTCCCTAAAACAGGAGAGCAGTAGCTCCTTTTCTGTGTGACCATTTCTGCTAGACTTGAGTATAGCTTCATGTTGATAGAAGGCTATGAATTTCTAACAGCATTCCTTGTGACTTGACCTAGAACTTAACTATTTAAGAAAAACATTTTGGAGTTATAAAAGATACACCTAAAACACTTTGAAGACAATGTTAGTAACACATTTGTGGCTTCATATTTAAGGTCTTTTTTTCTCAACTTCTTGACAAACAATTTCATCTTAATTGTGTGGCTTTTTGAAGATGTTTCAGTATATTGACAGTTGAAAGGTTATAGTTAGGTGAATGCTGTTGACAAAATTGACTTTCCCATGAGTCCAGTCATGCATTTTCCCATGATTCCAGTCTCTCTCTCTTTTTTTTTTTTTTAGCAGCCTTATTAATCATTTACTTAGTCCATTCCAGAAGTTTCTTTGTCTTTCTTTGCAGAGGGAAGCAGTGAGGCTCAGTGTTGACATCTGTTTCTTTTGCAACCCCAGTGACTTTGATCCTTTCTTCCCCTCAGATTGTCTCTGGGCAGAACGTGTGCCCGAGTAACAGCACGGGGAGCCCATGTATCGAAGTCGATGTCCTGGGCATGGCCCTGGACAGCTGCCACTTCCGCACGAAGCCCATCCACCGCAATACTCTGAACCCCATGTGGAATGAACAGTTTCTTTTCCGGGTTCACTTCGAAGATCTCGTATTTCTTCGTTTTGCTGTCGTGGAGAACAACAGCTCGGTGGTCACTGCTCAGAGAATCATCTCCCTCAAGGCTCTAAAGCGAGGTAGAATCACTGTCAAAAGTTCGTGGTCATTGTAGCTGAGTGATGGGTGCCTGGAGTCCATTACACGCCTCTCTCTACTTTTGTGTATGTTTCAAATTTTCATATTAAAAAGGTAAAATAAGAGGCAGAAGAAGATAATGCAAATTTGAACACTGAGTGTACCTCAAAAGACATTTTTCTTTTACGTTATTCTAAAATCCAAGGTTATTAACAACATCTCTTATAAAATGTGGCCTCTGCCTGTTTCAGGAGCAGTGGTCCTTGTGTTCTTATTCCCATATATCCCTCCCCAATAGCTCCCACTGCACCCCTGGTATGTTTAAAGCTGAAACTGTTGTAAAGAGAGGAAACCAAGAGCAGGGAGGGTTGGGTGGTGCTGGTGGCATCAGTGGGCTGAGGTTGGAGTCGAGGCCTGGTGGGAGGCCATTGTGGGAAGCCAAGGGTGGGTTTGGGTGCAGAGCAGGAAAGGTGGAGAATCCTGAGCAAAGGTTAGAGCTGTTGTCTTGCTGTCTGTTGGCTTTGCCGTGGCCCTTGGGGAAACGTCAGCTTGTCACACCTGTCCAGAATGTCTGTGCACTGCTTCTCAAAATTGATATGCAATCAAGTCACCTGGGCTCTTGGTAATAAAATCCAGATCCTGATACAGTGGGCCTGGGGCTTGAGATTATGCCTTTCTAACAAGCTCTGGGGACGCTGCCCCTGCTGATCTCTTCTGAGTATCAAGTTCCCAGAACATGCTTCTTCGTGCAACCACATTCTGCCAGCCTCTGAGCTCCACCTCCTACTCTTTAGCTTTTTTTTCCTATTTCTTTTCTCCATTGTGTGAGTAGCACATGGTCATACTCACTGTGTTATGTCGTAACACTGACTGTTAGTTCGGGCTGTGTAACAAAATACCACAGACCGGGTGCCTTACATAACAGGGGTCTATCTTGTCAGCTTTGGAGGCTAGAAGCCCACGATCAAGGTTTCAGCAAGTCTGCTTTCTACTGAGGCCTCTCTCCTTGGCTTGCAGAGGGTCGCCTTCTCGCTGTGTCATCACAGGGCTATCCCTTGATCGCTGTACACAGCATCTGGTGTCTCTCCTTGTCTGCCTTCCAATACCCTCTTCTTATAAGGACAGTTGGTCATATTGGATTAGGCCCCACCCTCATGACCCAACATCACCTCTTTAAACCCTATCTCCAGACACAGTCACCTTCTGAGGTACTGGGAGTTAGAGCTTCAACACACAAATTTTGGACACCATTCAGTTCCTAACAGTTATAGAAATATGATCAAGTACAGAAGAACAATTTTTAAAAAATTATCCATCTTTCTATGTCTTCAAGATAGTTACTTTTGGTGTAGATATTTTGCAGGCTTTATTTCTCTGCCCATGTGTATAAATATTAACAAGTAAGCTTCCTCCTAACCTTAATGTTTTGTGACTTACTGATTTTCACTAATATATGTAGTGAACAACTTATCAGGTAAATAGATATACATCTTCGTTACTTTACAGAGTTGCATATTATTCTATTTTATACTTGTACAAACACTCACACTGTAACTTCTTTAACCAACTCTCTATTGTTGGAATACTTTATTGTCACTAAAGCTGTTCTAAGAGGAAATATTTGAAGAACAGTGACTCTAGATGACTTGATACAAAAATGATCAGATTTTCCTACTATACGTTGTTTAAGTTTAAAATTTTCATTTTGAGTCTAAGTTTAAAAACAGCACTTGGACAAGGTAACTACAACCACTAAGTGGCCCCAGACGGTCCCCAGGGGCAGCGCCCTGGGAGAAAAGGCATCCGTCGGTCACCTGGCTGCTGTCACCACTGCCCATCTGAAGGTCTTATTTCTCCCTGTCATTTACTGACCTCCCTGGGGGATCTTCTATGCAGAGCTCTGCAATGCATGGCTAACAGGTTTTTCCCAATTCTGCACTGTTCCAGGATATCGACATCTTCAGCTGAGAAATCTCCACAATGAAGTCTTGGAAATCTCTAGTTTATTCATAAACAGCAGGAGGATGGAAGAAAATTCTTCCGGCAATACTGTGCTGGCCTCTCTGGTAATTAAGTTCTATTTCACTCAGCATATTTGTGGGAATTGCTACACCAGAGGCAGGCTTTCTTGTGGTCCAGGAAAGTGGTCCATTCAAGTCATAGATTAGGTGGCTATGGATATAATTAAAACAACAATGGTTGATACCTGACACATTCTAAGCACTTTACATATATACTGACTCACTTGATCCTCACTAACTTCATGACATAGCTATTAGTCTCATTTCCATGTTATAAAGGAAGGGGAGTGCTAAGTACACCTGAGGTCACACAGCTATACACCCAAGTTCATCATCTACTGCCATACTGCTTGCCAGGGAAGTGAGCCAAAAATAACAACCCAGGGAAAAGGCTAATTACGCAAAGCCTGCTAGGAAGCATCTTGATACTTCTAGAAGGTT
Organism: Bos grunniens; assembly: GCF_055505025.1. Taxonomy (NCBI): domain Eukaryota; kingdom Metazoa; phylum Chordata; class Mammalia; order Artiodactyla; family Bovidae; genus Bos; species Bos grunniens. The sequence continues at coordinate 15,974,808 of NC_141190.1, forward strand.
TAGGTTAGACCATGAAAATCCTTTGCTTCTTCATTAGTGCAGGGGCAGATGTCACAGGTGAGCAGGATTGGGTGAACAGCCAGGCGCTGCTGGTGACAGGTAATTCTGCAAGCCCAGCAGTACCCTGGCACCTGAGGAGACTCTGCACCTGCCCTCTTGGGAATGGGAGAGGAACACTGCAAAAAGGGCCACCATTGCAGAAGCTGGGTTTTAACAAGTTCCGCATTGGTTAAGGTCCGTTGGTAAGGTTTGAGAACCAATGGTAAGGTCCATCGGTTAAAAGTTTGAGACCCGTTGGACCAACGCTCACCCCGGTAATGCAGGGTTGTTTACCTCGACAAGGAGTTCTGCTTTGATTAACTGATTGATTCCACTATGCTTGCTCTTGAAAAACTGAAAGGTGTCCATCCATTGCCTCTTTACATGTTTACTAATCTACTCACAGCCACACCGATCTTTTAAAATTTATTTTGGTGGGGGTGCGGCTGCAATGGGTCTTTGTTGCTGCACACGGGCTTTCTCAAGTTGCAGCAAGCAGGGTCTACTCTTTGTTGCAGTGCTTGGGCTTCTCATTGCAGTGGCTTCTCCTGTTGGGGAGCAAAGGCTTTGTGCGTACGGGCTTCAGTAGTTGTGGTGCTCGGGTTTGGTTGCTCTGCAGTATGCGTGATCTTAGTTCCCGGACCAGGGACCGAAACTGTGTCCCCTGCATTGGCAGGTGGACTCTTAACTTGTAGACCACCAGAGAAGTCTGGTTGCACCCATCTTGTACTTCAGTGTGGTCCTAACAACCTTTGAAAAGCTGCCTTCTGTGCTTACAGTGGCGCCGACTTGACCGCTGCCCCCATCACCTCTGAGCAGCCCTGCTCTCTCCTCTGCTTCTCTTTCCCTCACCCCAATGATTTCTTCTCTCTCTGTCCCTTACCTTGTTTTCTTGGGTTCTCTTCGTTCTCCCTTCAGTAAGTGATCGAGGTTGAATACGGCATGTTGGCCAGTAGAGAGAGGTGTCGCCTCTGCCTGGTGCCTGCCTGTTACCTTCCCTGCCTGGGAAGCAGGGATGGTGTGCCTGGTACCTGAGAGCAAGAATTAGATGGTAGTGTCCCACTCTGGGTTGTCCACTTATCCTTCTAGCTATTCTATTCTAGAAGCCCCCCACCTTGAAGCCAGGGATGTCTTATTTCTCCCCAAAACCCCAGAGCCAGGCATAATGTCTGTTTCATTGTCAGCCTTCCATAAATTATTTTGTATTTTGTGAATGAATCTATCTCAGTATACAAACTGCTCAAAGACTTGAGAGTTACACACCTCCCCAACTCTTCCTAACAAAAATACCTTTCATATTACAATTATTTGTGTGCCTGGACGGCAAGCTCCCGGAGGCCAGAATATTTTATTTATCATTTTACCATCAAAATTCTAGCCCAGTGCCCTGAAGAGAGATGGAACTCAGTAGACACTGTTGAATGTCACTTCATAAGTAAGGACTGACATACATTTCAGACAATATCAGTCCCCTAATTATGATGGAAAGCAACACTGTTATTTAAAATAAATTGCTATTTTGGTGATATGCTGCTAAATATTCTTACTAGACTATTAAGGAACATGCACCATGCCTGCTGCTGCTGCTGCTAAGTCACTTCAGTCATGTCCAACTCTGTGTGACCCCATAGACAGAAGCCCACCAGGCTCCCCCATCCCTACCACAAAAAGAGGCATCTGGTTAGAAAAGGTTGGCCTTGTTTTGCATTTACGTGTCCCTGCGTGTACTTCTAAGAACTAGCACCTCTCTATCGATGCAGCCTAGAAACATGAGAATGGAAATGAATGAGAAACCATATGATCTTCCTTGACAGATGTTTAATACGGAAGAAAGAAAATGTTTGCAGACTCACAGAGTCACAGTGCATGGCGTCCCAGGCCCAGAGCCCTTTACTGTTTTCTCTATAAACGGAGGCACTAAGGCAAAGCAGCTTCTCCAACAAGTAAGTTCACTGAGTCTATAGTTAATAAACAGTTCTTTTAGAGGCATCTCTAGGTTAACAACTTGTCCAACATTTTACAACTGACTCAAAGTCAGAGAAAGCAGCTCAAAGTGTCAAATTTCATAGATTATGAAACAGAAGCTACTACCAAGGGGTTTGGGCTGTTTTGTTTTTGAACTGTGGTGTCTACTCTCACAAAGCACTGTTGGGGTTTTGGAGACAGTGTAAAATATAATGACCCAGCAATCCCACTGCTGGGCATACACACCGAGGAAGCCAGAATTGAAAGAGACACGTGTACCCCAATGTTCATCGCAGCACTGTTTACAATAGGCAGGACATGGAAGCAACCTAGATGTCCATCAGCAGATGAATGGATAGTAAAGCTGTGGTACATATACACAATGGAGTATTACTCAGACATTAAAAAGAATACATTTGAATCAGTTTTAATGAGGTGGATGAAACTGGAGCCTATTATACAGAGTGAAGTAAGCCAGAAAGAAAAACACCAATACAGTATACTAACGCATATATATGGAATTTAGAAAGATGGTAACGACAACCCTGTATGTGAGACAGCAAAAGAGACACAGACGATAGAACAGTCTTTTGGACTCTGTGGGAGAGGGAGGAGGGGGGATGATTTGGGAGAACGGCATTAAAACATGTATAATATCATATAAGAAAAGAATCGCCAGTCCAGGTTCGATGCAGGATACAGGAAGCTTGGAGCTGGTGCCTGGGATGACCCAGAGGGATGGTATGGGGAGGGAGGTGGGAGAGGGCTTCAGGATGGGGAACACGTGTACACCCGTGGCGGATGCATGTTGATATATGGCAAAACCAATACAATATTGTAAAGTAAAAAAAAAAAATAATAATTTTAAAAAAAGGAAAAAAAATTAAAAATTAAAAAAAATAATTAGAAAAGTAAGGAAGCATTTCCATGGACCACCCATAAAAAGCAGCACATTACTGTCCACATGAGTAATCCCAGGGCTGTGGAGCAGGACTGGAGAGGAAGTGATGCTGGCCATCTCATGGAGGTGACAGTGTCAACTGACCTACTCCTGGAAGCTTCATGCCCTTAATTGTTGCTGAAGTGGTAGCTGCCTTGCCCCACAAAATCCACAGTCCAGTATCAACCTGAGACCAAGGTCTAGGGTGAAGGGAGCAGAGTCTTCCTGAGAACCTTCTATCCCACCTCCACCCCATCCCCAGGTCCTTCTGCTTCTATGAGTGAGATTCTGGTCATTGCATGCTCGCACGGTCGAGTGGATGCCTGGGAAGGACGTTTGCTTACTCCACGCCAGAAGGTGGCAGCCTTCTCTGGTCACTGCAAGTTCAGCTTTTGCCAGTAACCTGGATAATAGAAAACCATGTGAAAGAATACATCAGTAAGAGTAGCTATCATAATGTCTAGTGTTTACCAGGCTTCCCTGGTGGCTCAGGCAGTAAAGAATCCGCCTGTAATGCAGGAGACCTGGATTCGATCCCTGGGTCAGGAAGATCCCCTGGAGAATAAACCCACTTCAGTATTCTTGCCTGGGGAACCCATGGAGAGAGGAGCCTGGCAGGCTCTAAGTTATCCTGATGCACCTGGGTTACATTTTACAGTCAGTGCCTCAATCATAAAATGAAACAAAATTGAGACAAAAATCACTAACAGTAAGAGCTGTTTCCACTGTATACATGAGGACACTGAGTATCCATGGGGTCAGATGTCTTGGCCAGCACCTCACAGCCAGTAAGGACTAAATGCAGGCCTCAGACCCAAGTCTGTTTGGCTCCCCAGCCTGGTCTCAACCATTTCAACTGTCAGGGTCAGTAGCCAATAGAGAAAACAGGCCTCTAGGCGCACTGTCAAGTCTTTATTGAAAGGGGAATTCCCAGGAACTTAGATCAGATGAGATTAGAAGATGATTGAGTATTTCTAACATGAGAATGGGAGATTATCTTGGTAAAAGCTGGAATGGGTTCTTTGCCTTTGGTCTTGTGTTGCAAGATTACAAAGAGCTAAGTTCATAGATTGAAAAGCCTAAAGTTTTTAATTCAGTTAGAGCTCTTATTCCATCAGTGGGAAAAACAGTTTTGCTGGCTGGCAATTATGAATAAATTGTTTCATTGCCCAGAATGAACATAAACAATTCTTTTTGGACGTAAGAGAATTCTAAGATCTTCCAGAAAGAGTTATGCAACACTGTAGGGTAGGTTTCATTTATAAGTTGCAAACCAAACTTATCTGAACCCCGAGAAAGTAGATTTGTTTGGGTTTAAAGTTTTTGCGACTCTTCAGAAGTGTGCCTAAATTGGCCTTTGCTCTTTCTTTAGATTCTCGTTATGGATCAAGATACCAAACCTATTGCCACAGATTATTTTTTAATGGAGGAAAAATATTTCATATCTAAAGAGAAGAATGAATGTAGGAAACAGCCGTTCCAGAGAGCCATTGGTCCAGAAGAAGAGATCGTGCAGATTTTAAGCAGCTGGTTTCCAGAAGAGGGCTATGTTGGCAGGATTGTCTTAAAAACCCAGCAGGAAGTAAGTGTGTCCTGGGGCAGCCTACCCAGTAACAGTTCATATGTAACTCTCTACCTCACCACTGGCCGCCTCCCTCAAATTCAAAACTTCTTATCACCGCAACTTGCTTTGTAGTCTTCTTTTAAGTAAATGTGGAGAATTGATTTTATTCTTCTGCACATATTCAGAAGGTCAAGTTATAGAAATGTGGTTTAAAAATCATCCCTTAGGAAACAAGGGGAGAAAGAAGTCAAAGGATTCCTTAAGCATGGCGTCAGTGTATGTCCAGGGTTTCGCCTGGACGTGTGAAGACCTTGCTGTAAGGCTCACTACTGTGTAAGGGAAGGTCTGTAGGCATTTTGCATTTGGGCGTTGGTTGCCCTCCCGTGAGTGCCTGTTCAAGTTTTAGCTAATAAAAGGCTTTTTGCTAATTCGTGAAACAACAGCATTTCTTTGAAAATATTCCATAAGATTACACAAGGTAAGAATAACCTCTCAGCTTTGGTCTGAATTTGTTGCAGATTATATTACGGTCCCTAATATGCCCATGATCATTCTGATAATGGAAACAGTACTGTCCGTTGACTCCAGATTGGGGGACTCCTGATGTGGTTTGCTGATGGAGCACTTTTCTTTTTAATAGACTTATATTGGCCCACTAATTGACTGCCATTTTTTTAAATGACATATAAGGTCGTTACGTAGATAATAATGCCTTATGATAAATCAACAATAGAGCAGTTGAAGCAGTTCAACAATCTGATTAAACGAATATTTATTGTGCCAGGCCCTGTTCTAGGCACATGATCTGCCTCTCTGGGGTATGAAATGGAGATGGACTGATAAAATCCCCATTGCTGGTCCATGCTTGCTAGAACACAGAGATGATAAAGAGCCCATTTCAGCATCGTGTGTTATTTTTCACTCTCTACGTAACTATGAACATGCAGCCTCACTGCACTCCAGCTTCTCTAGGAACCAGAGCCTCTGTGTTCCCTCCTAACCTTGTCTTAGATCATAAAAGGACACTTCCTATAAGCCAAGAAATGTAATTATCTCCCTAGTGTCTTCTCCCCATCAGACATGTACAAAGTACTAAGATGGCGGAGAAGCAATTCTAATCATAAAAGCTGTAGAAGAAAATATCAGAGGGCTTACCTCGGCTTTTGAAGCCATCTTTAATTTCTCTCTAGTTTTTTTTCCTATTTCTAATTGTCTTTGTCTCATGTAAAAAAGTATGCTAGGGACTTCCCTGGCAGTCCAGTGGTTAAGACTCCATGCTCCAAATGCAGGGGGCGCTGATTTGATCCCTGGTCCAGGAACTATTAATAAGATCCTGCCTTCCGCATGGCCTAGCCAAAAAAACCGAAAAGTATCCTAGAAGTGACAATTTCAGTGAAGTGAATTTTTAAACCATATATTGTATCATGACTTACAGTGTTTAACGCTCTCAAGCACCCAATATTTTGAATCATCTTATGATATAAGGGAAACCATTCTACACAAAGGAAACAGGTTCAGAGAGGTTAGATTATGACAGGGTAAGAAGTGGAAAGAACTAAAGTCTTATGTCTTCCCGGTCAGTGTTCTTTCCACCACCCCATGCTGCCCAGGCTGGAGCTGAGTCAGTGCTCATGGGTCCTCCATCCCCAGCACCATGGGAGGCAGTGAGTAGCAATGGGCAGACTGCCAAGGGTCACGATGGGTCTTCATCACAGGGTTGGAAGGACTGGGAGGCCAGGGCTGCCCCATATGCAATTAAAATGTATATGACAATAAGCAGCAGAGATGTCAGGAATAAATGTTTAATAAAGGCTGGTGGAACAGAAGCATTTTGGAAAAAGAAGGATATAGTAGAGGGGAAGGCTGACAAGCATTTTCAGATGAGTATAATATAGCAAGTTCTCCTTTATATGCCTTGTTGAGAGAAAAGTTTTGAAATGACTGAAATATGTCTCAAAAGATAACAAATCATATTTCATGTATCTAGGCTTACCAGCTGCACAGTGACACATGATACAAATTTACTGATTGACTAAATGAATTCAGCACTTACTGAATGGAAGCAGAAACTGGTATAATTGATAGATTTGGGCTATAAGTACTTCCACTTAGGCTACTCTGTGAAACTAGGAAGCTATGTAAGCAGTTTGTCTGTATGTTAAAAGTCCCCAAGCTGCTGTCTTTGGCCTCTGATCCTGCGTGTCTGCTTTGTATAATTTTCTTCTTTCCTGGGCTCTCAAGCTGTTAGGAATCTTCCTATGGTCAATATGCTCTCCTCTGACACCTGCTGGATTTGAAATGAGACAAACCTGGATCTGACAAATTAGATAGATGACCTTCAAAGTATCGTCTGAATTCTGTAAACCTCTATGTCCATATTTGTAAAATCTATGATAGAAACTGGGCTTCCTGGTGACTCAGCAGTAAAGGATCCAACTACAATGCAGAAGTCGCCGGAGACCCAGATTAGGTCCCTAGGTCGAGAAGATTCCCTGGAGGAGGGCATGGCAACTCACTACAGTATTTTTGCCTGGGGAATCCCATGAATAGAGGAGCCTGTGGGCTACAGTACATAGGGTCACAAAGAGTCGGACATGACTAAAGCAACTTAGCATGCACGCATGATAGAAACTACCCTGCTTGGCTCAAAAAATTATTATGAGACCCAAGTCAAACATGTAGACAAAATGTAGAAAAATGCTTCAGTTCAGTCGCTCAGTCGTGTCCGACTCTTTGCGACCCCATGAATTGCAGCACGCCAGGCCTCCCTGTCCATCACCAACTCACAGAGTTCACTCAGACTCAGGTCCATCGAGTCAGTGATGCCATCCAGCCATCTCATCCTCTGTCGTCCCCTTCTCCTCCTGCCCCCAATCCCTCCCAGTATCAGAGTCTGTTCCAATGAGTCAACTCTTCGCATGAGGTGGCCAAAGTACTGGAGTTTCAGCTTTAGCACCATTCCTTCCATAGAACACCCAGGACTGATCTCTTTTAGAATGGACTGGTTGGATCTCCTTGCAGTCCAAGGGAATCTCAGGAGTCCTCTCCAACACCACAGTTCAAAAGCATCAATTCTTCGGTGCTCAGCTTTCTTCACAGTCTAACTCTCACATCCATACATGACCACTGGAAAAACCATAGCTTTGACTAGACGGACCTCTGTTGGCAAAGTAATGTCTCTGCTTTTGAATATGCTATCTAGGTTGGTCATAACTTTCCTTCTAAGGAGTAAGCGTCTTTTAATTTCATGGCTGTAGTCACCATCTGCAGTGATTTTGGAGTCCCCCTCAAGAAAATAAAGTCTGACACTGTTTCCACTGTTTTCCCATCTATTTGCCATGAAGTGATGGGACCAGATGCCATGATCTTCGTTTTCTGAATGTTGAGCTTAAGCCAACTTTTTCACTCTCCTCTTTCACTTTCATCAAGAGGCGTTTTAGTTCCTCTTCATTTTCTGCCTTAAGGGTGGTGTCATCTGCATATCTGAGGTTATTGATATTTCTCTCAGCAATCTTGATTCCAGCTTGTGCTTCTTCCAGCCCAACATTTCTCATGATGTACTCTGCATATAAGTTAAATAAACCGGATGACAATACTTGACATACTCCTTTTCCTATTTGGAACCAGTCTGTTGTACCATGTCCAGTTCTAACTGTTGCTTCCTGACCTGCATATAGGTTTCTCAAGAGGCAGGTCAGGTGGTCTGGTATTCCCATCTCTTTCAGAATTTTCCACAGTTTATTGTGATCCACACAGTCAAAGGCTTTGGCATAGTCAATAAAGCAGAAATAGGTGTTTTTCTGGAACTCTCTTGCTTTTTTGATGATCCAGTGGATGTTGGCAATTTGATCTCTGGTTCCTCTGCCTTTTCTGAAACCAGCTTGAACATCTGGAAGTTCATGGTTCACGTACTGCTGAAGCCTGGCTTGGAGAATTTTGAGCATTACTTTACTGGCATGTGAGATGAGTGCAATTGTGTGGTAGTTTGAGCATTCTTTGGCATTGCCTTTCTTTGGGATTGGAATGAAAACTGACCTTTTCCAGTCCTGTGGCCACTGTTGAGTTTTCCAAATTTGCTGGCATATTGAGTGCAGCACTTTTACAGCATCATCTTTCAGGATTTGGAATAGCTCAACTGGAATTCCATCACCTCCACTAGCTTTGTTTGTAATGATGCTTTCTAAGGCCCACTTGACTTCACATTCCAGGATGTCTGGCTCTAGGTCAGTGATCACACCATCATGATTATCTGGGTCGTGAAGATCTTTTTTGTACAGTTCTTCTGTGTACTCTTGCCATCTCTTCTTAATATCTTCTGCTTCTGTTAGGTCCGTACCATTTCTGTCCTTTATTGAGCCCATCTTTGCATGAAATGTTCCCTTGGTATCTCTAATTTTCTTGAAGAGATCTCTAGTCTTTCCCATTCTGTTGTTTCCCTCTATTTCTTTGCATTGATCACTTAAGAAGGCTTTCTTATCTCTTCTTGCTATTCTTTGGAACTCTGCATTCAGATGCTTGTATCTTTCCTTTCCTCCTTTGCTTTTTGCTTCTCTTCTTTTCACAGCTATCTGCAAGGCCTCCCCAGACAGCCATTTTGCTTTTTTGCATTTCTTTTCCATGTGGATGGTCTTGATCCGTCTCCTGTACAATGTCACGAACCTCCATGCATAGTTCATCAGGCACTCTATCAGATCTAGTCCCTTAAGTCTATTTCTCACTTCCACTGTATAATCAGAAGGGATTTGATTTAGGTCATACCTGAATGGTCTAGTGGTTTTCCCTACTTTCTTCAATTTCAGTCTGAATTTGGCAGTAAGGAGTTCATGTTCTGAGCCACAGTCAGCTCAGAAAAATGCTTAGTAAACTATAAAAGAATATGCAAATGAGGGTTATTGTTATGGTCATAATCTATGGTTTCTAATGTGACTGAAAACAGCTTAAAAATCAATAAGCTCTGAGTAAGGCTCTAAGGCAGAGAAGGTGATGGCACCCCACTCCAGTACTCTTGCCTGGAAAATTCCATGGACAGAGGAGCCTGGTGGGCTGCAGTCCATGGGGTCACAAACAGTCAGACAGGACTGAGCGACTTCACTTTCACTTTTCACTTTCATGCATTGGAGAAGGAAATGGCAACCCACTCCAGTGTTCTTGCCTGGAGAATCCCAGGGACGGGGGAGCCTGGTGGGCTGCCATCTGTGGGGTCGCACAGAGTTGAACATGACTGAAGCAACTTAGCAAGGCTCTAAGGAGTGCTGTTAGAAATATTTGTAGTGCATGGTCATTGTGATATTTTATATGGCAACCTAGAACTTTTCTTTCTGTCTTACTTCCATCCCAGCTTTCAGGATTATAAATTGCTGCTGCTGCTGCTAAGTCACTTCAGTCGTGTCTGACTCTCTGCGACACCATAGACAGCAGCCTACCAGGCTCCTCCTTCCATGGGATTTTCCAGGCAAGAGTACTGGAGTGGGGTGCCATTGCCTTCTCCAGGATTATAAATTACGTCATGTGAATTACCACCCAACCCCACTCTCCAGTTGGTTAAATATATTGTAATCAATGCAATGACATACTATGGAAAACCTTTAGAAGCTGACATGAAATGATAATCACAATCTTTCTTTAAAAGATATTTCTGATGTGGACCATTTAAAAAGTCTTTATTGAATTTGTTACAATATTGCTTCTGTTTTATGTTTTGGGCTTTTGGCCCTGAGGTATGTCGGATCTTAGCTCCCTCACCAGGGATCAAACCAATACTTCCTGTGTTGGAAGGTGAAGTCTCAACCACTGGACCACCAGGGAAGAAGTCCCTGATCACAGCCTTTTAAATAGAGAAAAAGTGAGTTGTAGAACAGTATAGGTACTACAGTCTCATTTTATGTAATAAAAATAGAGAATAGTTCTCTCCCCTTCACGCATAATTTGATGAATGGAATCCAAACACTTCAGCTGTATGTAAATGAAATGATTGGGGCGAGGCTGTGCAGCTGAATGGTGAGCCCAGGAGCCAGTCCGTTTTGGTCTTGGCTGCAGTTTGGCGCCACCTGGTGGTCGTTACCCGTTTTGACCTTAATATCAATGGGGGACAATTCTGGTTCCTAGAGCTGGTTGGAATTTCCAGGACAATGACAGTGATTCTTGTATTCTTCTGGTCAGTTAGCATCGTTTCTGTGGGATGATCTGAGATTAAGCTAGAAGCATGCTGGGGACTGGAGGACCTTCCTGCCCAACCCTCCCATCCTGAGATGGGATTGCCTACTGTTCACTTGCCTCACCTCCCCATCGTCTCCATGGTGCTCCCTTGTGGAAGATAACTTTACACGACCCTCGTTTGAAAATGACTCTAGCAAAGAACAGGAGCCATGTAACAATCACATTGTATTTAAGTTCGCGTAATTCCAGGACTTCTTTTATTTCTGGTTGTGCTGGGTCTCGTTGCTGTACAGGCTTTGTCTAGTTGCGGTGAGCAGGGGGCTACTCTTCATTGTGGCGCACGGGCTTCTCACTGTGGTGGCTTCTCTTCCTGCAGAGCACAGGCTCTAGGCACACAAGCTTCGGTAGTTGTGGCGTGTGGACTCAGTTGTAGCTCGAGGGCCCTAGAGCGCAGGCTCAGGAGTTGTGGCACAAGGGCTTTAGTTGCCCATGGCATGTGGAACCTTCCCAGACCAGGGATTGAACCGTGTCCCTTGCATTGGCAGGTAGATTCTTCTCCACTGTACCCTGTACCACTAGAGAAGTCCCAGGGTTTGTTTGTATATATTTATTCACATACACAAAAATACATTTTTATATCCATAGCAGACGGTTCAAAGGATATACAACCTAACAACAGTGATTTTTTATGGAGAATGAGATGGGAAAGGTGGAGGAAAGAAAGGAAAAAAGTAGAAATGCCTTTATATTGATATATTTCCTTACTGCTTGAAAATTTTTGATAAGATACCTATATCTATATTGGATGAGGCATTAATACCATTTCTATGATTGTCTAAAAATAAAAAATAATTAATTAAAAAATACATGTCTATAGATGGTGGTAAATAATCTGCCTGCAATGCAGGAGACATGGGTTCTATCCCTGGGTCTGGAAGATCACCTGGAGAAGGGAATGGCAATCTGATCCAGTATTCTTGCCTGGAGAATTCCATGGACAGAGGAGCCTGGCAGGCTACAGTCCATGGAATCGCAAAGAGTTGACTAACACTTTCACTTTCAACTATATACTTAAATCATATAATTATAAATGTAAAATTCACTGAAAGCCAACCCACCAAAGACCATTTAACCCAATGACCAATCTCAAAATTATTGAGAATTTTGTCAATATCCATTTAGATGTTACTTACCTCCAGGCATTGTTTCAGCCTTTTCACTGTGGGTTTTGTTCATTCAGCCTACCGGAACATCAATCTTGCATGTTTCACATTTCACATGTCTAGCATTTCTTAAATGCTCAAGTTTTATTGGGGAATGGATGGGATTTCTCTTAAATGTACTTACCGTATTATTTGGCCTTTGCATGTGTGTTAAGTCGCTTTAGTCATGTCTGACTCTTTGTGACCCTGTGGGCTGTAGCCCACCAGGCTCCTCTGTCTAAGGGATCCTCCAGGCAAGAATACTGGAGTGGGTTGCCATGCCCTCCTCCAGGGGATCTTCCCGACCCAGGGATGAACCAGCATCTCTTACGTCTCCTGCATTGGCAGGTGGATTCTTTACCATGAGCACCACCAAGGAAGCCCATTTGAATTTTAGTAATTGGAAAAATGGCATGTTGTCTTTTTACAGATTTATCTCTAGCTGATTTGTGGACTCAAAATCCACAGCAAACATGAGCAGATCTACTGGCTTGTTCGGGACGAGACCTTATCAGTGTGTCAACATTAGCAGAAACTTACAGTACTTTCCTCCTCTAAGATGACATGTATATCCTTCTAGGATAGTTTGTGAAACAGTAACTAGTGTATGGGATATCAAGCTAAGAAGTTGTTTCCATGTCACCAAGATCCAACTCAAATTTTTACTAGATTTTTCTTTATCCTATGTTATCATTTACTCAGACTTGTCTTTTCTTAACATAGAACCTGGAAGAGAAGAGCATTGCACAAGATGACAAGGAGATGCTCCTGAGCTCAGAGGAGGACAGCTTCTTTGTCCAGGTGCATGACGTTTCCCCAGAGCAACCACGCACGGTCATCAAGGCGCCGCGTGTCAGCACCGCGCAGGATGTCATTCAGCAGGTGAAGGCCTCCCCGCCCTCCCCCCAGCCCTGTCCTCAGTGTCAACTGCTGGGCTTAGCCTCCTCTGGGAATAAGGTTCTGGAACACAGGGGATACGACAAGGCAGCATGTGCCTGGTAAGGCCAGGAAGTGTCCGGTCCTTCAACGATACTTGCCCAGTATATGCTGTGAGTCAGGCTCTCTCAGAAGCCTTGACAGCAGAGCCAGGAGGTGGATCTGCAGAGCGGGAGCGTCACTGTCCATCACCTAGTGACTGTCTCTCTGGGATCCTTCAGATGACACGCAGGAGGACTCTCTGACCCTCTCCCCTTCTCTGGTCTTCTCTCCCCGCTTCTTTGTATATGGCTCCAGAGAACTCTGCTGCCTTCATTCCACGCCCTGTAGTGGTTTGCGTTTATTAAACACTTGCTTGAGAAGTTAGCATAATGGCTCACAGAACAGACTCTGAATCAGGTTGTTCCAGGTAAACCCTGGCTCTACATCTTACTAGCTGGGAGAGCTTGGGGAAGTCATTTAACAATCTGTGCGTAAGTTACATGGGTGTGGTGGTAAATTGTCTCTTTAAAAAAAAAAAAAAAGACCCCAATTTGTAGCATTTGCGTTTCTGTCTTGTACATTCCTCAAACATCAGATTCCAGTGGGCTCCAGCACAATGCTGTGTGCCAAGCTACCACACAGAAAAACATGAAGATAGTATAACAGCACTTTCTTAATAGCTATTGTGAACATTAAATATATGTAATGGACATTTGCCTAGTATAACACCTAACATGGCAAAGCACTATTTAAATGTTATTTGCTACACTGACTGCACAATAATTTGGTTAATATTAGTCTCCTTAATAGACTTTGAACTCCCCAAAGTACATACAGTACCTGGGACATAGTAAATGTTAGATGAGTGAATAAATGAAAGATAGTCTCGATAAAAGAGAGGTGAGACCAGGTAAGTCTTAAAATGCTTTCAACATCCAAGACTCTGAGATGAAGAGGCAGTGTCGTGCGCCAGAGAGGCTCTGGAGGGTCAGGATTCTGTCCCTCACTGTCTGGGTCACTTTCAGATCTATGAACTTTGGTGGATGCAGAAAATCTGGCTCAAGTCCTTTTTCTGTTACTAAGCTGTCCATCCTCTGTAATATGCCTGACCTCTTAAGCTTAAGCCTCCTTGTCTGAAAAATGGGGATTGTAACATCTAAATCATGGATGGGTGTTGTGAAGCTAAACGAGGCAATGTCAAGTTTGTGTAAGCTACAACTGTGAGAATGTAAACTGAGAGGTGGGATGACATGATCTGAAAAGGACCCCCCACCCCTGTCCAAAAGTCTGCGACATTTTTCCACCTTAAAGTCTCGTTTACAGGGAAGCAAGTGTTGGAGATCCTGTGTTTTTATTCTGTTGATCATAACTTACCTTTCAGACCTTATGCAAAGCCAAATATTCCTATAGCATCCTGAGCAACCCCAACCCGAGTGACTATGTGCTTTTGGAAGAGGTGGTGAAAGACACCGCCAACAGGAAATCTTCCACCCCAAAGGCCTCCCAGCGCGTCCTTTTGGATCAGGAGTGTGTGTTTCAAGCTCAAAGCAAGTGGAAAGGTGCAGGAAAATTCATCCTTAAGCTAAAGGAACAGGTGCAGGTAAAGTTCAAGGTTATTTTGCTCTATTTGATTTTCATAACTACAGTATAATCAAATTCAGGAGCTGGTGAAAGCCAGAAGGAAGTTCCCGAGTCAAGGACACTAGTGGGAAGAATGCGGTTTGGCTCTGTTTTCACTGTGTGGAAAGAAATGTTTCCCTCTGGGTGTAAGCAGTCTTGAGGTGCCCAGGGGGTGAGGGGGGGTCCCCTCCGCCCTGCTTTCCAAAGCTCTACCGACCAGAGAGAGAACAACAAAGGGCTCTCTCTGATACAATCTCTTTAACCTAATACCAAGGGCACGTTCTTATTTTCCACAGGCATCTCGAGAAGATAAAAAAAAAGGCATCTCTTTTGCAAGCGAACTCAAGAAGCTCACCAAGACTAAACAGCCCCGAGGACCCACATCACCTTCTCAGGTCTTGGCCTCAGAAAACGTCCAAAACAAGGAAGAGAAACCTGTGGGTGGCTTGCCTTCCAGTGACACCATAGACTACCGACAGTGAGCAAGATAGCACGGTTTACCCAGGTATCCCGAGTCATCGCAGCGTTCTAAAATGGGGGTCAACTATACTGCTTTGTAAGACATAAGTTTGTACACTGTCTTTTGTCTTTTCCTGGAGGAGGAAGTTCCAGAGGCAGGTAGGGATGGTACCCTAGAGAAAAGGGGCTCTGAAGATACACACGACTTCAGCACTGATGATTTCAGATCTCCTTATTTTGTAGATAACCAAAGGCCACAAGAGGACAATAAACTTGCCCAAACTGCAATAGCTTTATTTCATCAGACATAGAACTGTCTTAATTACTGGTAATTCACATGAACATTCTCAAAGGACTGCTATGGGTCTTTCTGTTTTCATTCTTTGGACTTTTAGTTTGCTGTTCTTCTAATTTAGCTCTGATTTAGCCTTAACAACCTCCATTTCTTCTGACTCAATGAAAAAATTAAGATCTGGCATGCAAGTTGTGATGATTAAAAAGAAAGCAAAATGACATAACAGCCTGAAGTAAATTATGCCTTTGGTTGCCAGCTCACTGCTTGGTATTCCCATACAGAGTAAATTTCATTCTGTTTTAAACTATTTAAATGGAACCTGAATTTTTTTTAAAAAGGCATGTGAGGAAACCAAACATAGATCTCTTCTTTCACTTAGTTTCTTAATGAACTCAGTTCACTTCAGTTCGGACGCTCAGTCGTATCCGATTCTTTGTGACCCCATGAATCGCAGCACACCAGGCCTCCTTGTCCATCACAAACTCCCGGATTTCACCCAAACCCATGTCCATTGAGTCGGTGATGCCATCCAACCATCTCATCCTTTGTCGTCCCCTTCTTTCCTGCCCTCAATCTTTCCCAGCATCACGGTCTTTTCAAATGAGTCAGCTCTTCACATAAGGTGGCCAAAATATTGGAGTTTCAGCTTTAGCATCAGTCCTTCCAATGAACACCCAGGACTGATCTCCTTTAGGATGGACTGGTTGGATCTCCTTGCAGTCCAAGGGACTCTCAAGAGTCTTCTCCAACACCACAGTTCAAAAGCATCAATTCTTCGGCGCTCAGCTTTCTTAATAGTTCAACTCTCACATCCATACATGACCACTGGAAAAACCACAGCTTTGATGAGACAGACTTGTGTTGGCAAAGTAATGTCTCTGCTTTTTAATATGCTGTCTAGGCTGGTCCTAACTTTCCTTCCAAGGAGTAAGTGTCTTTTAATTTCATGGCTGCAGTCACCATGTGCAGTGATTTTGGAGCCCAAGAAAATAAAGTCTGTCACTGTTTTCATTGTTTCCCCAACTATTTGCCATGAAGTAATGGGACTGGATGCCCTGATCTTAGTTTTTTGAATGTTGAGTTTTAAGCCAGCTTTTTCACTCTCCTCTTTCACTTTCATCAAGAGGCTCTTTAGTTCTTCTTTGCTTTCTGCCATAAGGGTGGTGTCATCTGCATATCTGAGGTTATTGATATTTCTCCCAGCAATCTTGATTCCAGCTTGTGCTTCTTCCAGCCTAGCGTTTCTCATGATGTACTCTGTATATAAGTTAAATAAGCAGGATGACAATATACAGCCTTGATGTACTCCTTTTTCTATTTGGAACCAGTCTGTTGTTCCATGTCCAGTTCTAACTGTTGCTTCCTGACCTGCATATAGGTTTCTCAAGAGGTAGGTCAGGTGGTCTGGTATGCCCATCTCTTTCAGAATTTTCCACAGTTTATTGTGTTCCACACAGTCAAAGGCTTTGGCATAGTCAACAAAGCAGAAATAGATGTTTTTCTGGAACTCTCTTGCTTTTTTGATGATGCAGCAGATGTTGGCAATTTGATCTCTGGCTCCTCTACCTTTTCTAAAACCAGCTTGAACATCTGGGTGTTCACAGTTCACGTACTGCTGAAGCCTGACTTGGAGAATTTTAAGCATTACTTTACTAGCATGTGAGATGAGTGCAATTGTGTGGTAGTTTGAGCATTCTTTGGCATTGTCTTTCTTTGGGACTGGAATGAAACTGCTGAGTTTTCCAAATTTGATGGCATATTCAATATCACGGTAATCCAAGTCTATGCTCCGACCAGTAATGCTGAAGAAGCTGAAGTTGAACGGTTCTATGAAGACCTACAAGACCTTCTAGAACTAACACCCAAAAAGATGTCCTTTTCATTATAGGGGACTGGAATGCAAAAGTAGGAAGTCAAGAAACACTTGGAGTAACAGGCAAATTTGGCCTTGGAGTACAGAATGAAGCAGGGCAAAGGCTAATAGAGTTTTGCCAAGAGAACGCACTGGTCATAGCAAACACCCTCTTCCAACAACACAAGAGAAGACTCTACACATGGACATCACCAGATGGTCAACATTGAAATCAGATTGATTATATTCTTTGCAGCCAGAGATGGAGAAGCTCTATACAGTCAGCAAAAACAAGGCCGGGAGCTGACTGTGGCTCGGATCATGAACTCATTATTGCCAAATTCAGACTGAAATTGAAAAAAGTGGAGAAAACCACTAGATCATTCAGGTATGACCTAAATCAAATCCCTTATGACTATACAGTGGAAGTGAGAAATAGATTTAAGGGACTAGATCTTATAGACAGAGTGCCTGATGAACTATGCATGGAGGTTCATGACATTGTCCAGGAGACAGAGATCAAGACCATCCACATGGAAAAGAAATGCAAAAAAAGCAAAATGGCTGTCTGAGGAGGCCTTACAAATAGCTGTGAAAAGAAGGGAAGTGAAAAGCAAAGGAGAAAAGGAAAGATATAAGCATCTGAATGCAGAGTTCCAAAGAATAGCGAGGAGAGATATGAAAGCCTTCCTCAGCGATGAATGCAAAGAAATAGAGGAAAAGAATAGAATGGGAAAGAAGAGAGATCTCTTCAAGAAGATTAGACATACCAAGGGAACATTTCATGCAAAGATGGGCTCAATAAAGGACAGAAATGGTATAGACCTAACAGAAGCAGAAGATATTAAGAGGAGGTGGCAAAAATACACAGAACTGTACAAAAAAGATCTTCACAACCCAGATAATCACGATGGTGTGATCACTCACCTAGAGCCAGACATCCTAGAATGTGAAGTCAAGTGGGCCTTAGGAAGCATCACTACGAACAAAGCTAGTGGAGGTGATGGAATTCCAGTTGAGCTATTTCAAATCCTGAATAATGAACTCAAGGGATTATTAAAGCCCTCTTTTCACCTGTTCCATCATAGAGTTCTAAGATTTAAAATCCTTGAGACATCAACAGCATGGTGAAGGCATTGTTGCTTATATTACACAGCTGCATCATCTGTCTGCCCACAATCAGTTATTTCTTATATAAAATTATAGCTCACAATTTAAAGAATTTACTGATACCTCTTGATGGGGCCAAATCTGACGTACAAGAGCCCATATTGAGCCAGTGTTTAAGAAGCAACTCCTAAAACAACTGGTGCCCCAGATACACTTACAAAGAAAGCTCTTTCAAAACAGACATAGCGAAACACAGGAAACCACCCCCTCCAGAGCTTCTGCACAGCCCACTATCCCGAGTCAGGGCTCTTTAGGTTTTGTATGCAAAGACTCACCAGAAAGAAATCTCAGCACCATGGCAGCAGTCCGCATCATACAGCATCAGATAATACTGAATCTGCACAGAATCGTGAAACCCTGGACTGTTCCAGACTCTGAGAAGGCTCAGCACTCATTTTTTGTTGTGGTACTTCTGGTATTCCATACCCTCCCCTTTTTTTTGTATTATCTTTATTACCACCTTGCTTCCTGTTAGTTCCCTGACCAGGAATTGAACCCGGGTCCCCGGCAGTGAAAGTGCAAAGTCCTAACCACTGGACCACCAGAGAATTCCCTGGTATCTTAAAGTTCCAGACTCAACTTACTTTCCTTCTCAGTGACAGTGTCACTGAGATACTGCTTTCTTCTCCAAGAACTGAGCACCATGTGGAGCCTCTGCAGCTTTTGGAAAATGACTCCTCCTGGTAGTGGGTCTATGAGCACACAGTAAAGACAATGATCAGAATTTCAGATATTGTTCTCCATATCAAGAACTTAGCATCAAATAAATTACACATGCGACAATGTTATGCACACCTCTCACCTCTTTGTTATAACCTCCGTTAATGATAGAGTGGAATTACACTTGGCAGAGAAAAAGCCCTGGGTGTGCCAGAAGATTAATAAGTACATAATACAACTCCATTAGAAATTTGACTTCAAAATAATGTGCTTGCTCTAATGAGCATTACTAGTTGCTTATACTTTATGAGAACAGGGAAGGGGGTGGTGATTTAGATGATTGCCTTTGGATTCAATTTTCCTATCATAAGCAGAAATTCATAGTCAGTCAGTTGACCTCTTTCCCTAAATTTGGGGAAGGTTCTCTTTAACAGTCATTGAAAGAATAGCCATTGGTGCATAGATGTATATATGGTAATATATGTCCCATGTTATTAACTTTACAAATAGTGTCTCCAAGAGCACTTGGGAAAAAAGAAGGGCCTTTCTGTATATGCTCATAAGAAAACAAGTTTAGTATTTTTATTGCTTTCTGAGCAACATAATATTTCATGTTATTTGTTCTGAAATATTCACCTCTAAACTTTCAAGAGTTACCCCCTAATAATAATATAAGAATTTCTAAACAAGTAATTATTTACCTTAAGTAATATATTTAACGAGTTGAAAGAAGTCCACCTTTAAAAAAAAAAAAAGCTAAACAGTTTGTGGTTAAAAAACTTTCTACAGAATGTGGTGTTCCAGGCCAGGAATAGCCTAATGTTCCACCTCCCAGGAACATCATGTTCTAACACTATGAGTTTATAGGAAATATTCTCTGCCCCAAACCCAGCCACCAGAGCTGTGGGTTTCTGTTGGTTGAACCCTAAACCTTGCTACACTGTGGACTGTTTCTGCTGCTTCACTTTGAAGACATTAATACTAACAAGCCTATGTATACGACTTTACAGGTGAAGATCTTTTGGCAAGAAGTTAAAATCAAGAACGAACATAATGGAGACAAATATAATTCCCTTATTTTCATAAACTAAACTGGAAACTTATGATTTCTGAACTCTTGATATAAGGTCTGAGCTGAGGTCAAGCAAAATGGTACAGAACTGGTTTCCTGCTGATTGAAGCAAAGAAGCCCAGCAGACTGCCATTTTACACCTGTCAACAGTTGGAAAAACCACCGCTAAGCTTGCAATAATTGACTTAGAACAGGAGTCAGCAAACTTTTTGTAAAGGGCTAGTCAGTAAATATCTTCGTTCTTCAAATGGTCTCTGTTGCAATGACTCAGCTTAATGCAAAAGCAGCCGTAGACAATACATACATGATTGAATGTGGCTGTGATCCAAGAAAACTATTTAAAGACATTGGAATTGGAATGGTATATCACTTTCCCATGGCATAAATATTCCTCTTTGGATTTTTTGAAAAATCATTTTAAAATGTAAACTATTCTTAGTTCAACAGCCACACAAGAGCAGGTGGCAGGCTGGATTTGGTTCAAGGGCCACAGTTTGCTGACCTGACTTAGAAAACTGGGAACAAGATGCAAAGAGGTAAGAAATGAAGCAGGCTGGTTTAGTCATACCTATTACGGATAAGAATTGGAAGCTCTGGGGCATTGCTGTGTAAATATGTCCTTTAGGACTCATTAAAAAGTAATTCAACGTACTCTACATTGTACCATCATGAGCTCTTCCATAGTGTTTCTTTTTACATATAGAATGATGTTGGGTTTTTTATGTTTATTGCTTATATTCACAGACTTTTGGTTTCTACAAAATGAATTTAGAATAACGTATCTACTGAGTTGTGGCATCTTAGTAAGAAACTTAACCATGTTTCTAACGCAAAAGTAGACTGAGTTGGTGTTTATTTATTTTACGAGGTTTGTACTGACACTGTACCTATGTATTTATTATACATAGCCTTCTTGATATTGCTTGCAGATTAGAAGCATTAGTGGTTCTATGTCACTATTTGAAAACAAATCTTAAAACAAAATGTATACCCTGAATACCTGAAATAGGCCAGAATTTCATGTAACTTGCCATTTAACGTAAATTATTTTTAAAACCTTGCTGTATAAGACTATCATGTAAGTGTAAAGGATTCGTCTTGTTCTTGGCACGAAGCAAATTGTGACTTTTCACATGAAATGTGTTCCTCTAAAGTAAAATCCAAATTTTATCTTTCTAATGACCTTCAAATTTGATGTTTTTCTTCAAATTACAAAACATACTAAAATCTCTAATCTTTGCTTTGAAACATTTGCATCATAAAAAAAAATGAATAAAATAATTCCCCGTTCTTTGTGTACTCTTAACAAAAGTATCAAAAACACACAACACACCTTTCATGTAATTGGAAGTTCTGACTAAGTCACAAACCTCATTGCTAAAAGAATCGCCGTTTGCTTGTCAATAGCATTCAGGCTATTTCAAGTTGATGCTGTTTGTACAGTACTGCAGGTCTCTTTTTAAATCAAATAGTCAGTCTGCAACAAATGCACAATGCTCCCTTCACTTTAAATTTCCCAGAAACTGTGATCAAACTTGTCTCAACTAATGGGCATTTTTGCCATCTGTTTGGGCTTTGCTGTGCTTAGCTGCTCAGTCATGTCCGATTCTTTACAACTCCAGAGACTGCAGCCCACCAGTCTCCTCTGTCCATGGCGATTCTCCAGGCAAGAATACTGGAGAGGGTTGCCATATCCTGCTCCAGGGGAGCTTCCCAACCCAGGGATTAAACCCAGGTCTCCCGCGTTACAGGTGGATTCTTGCCTGACGGAGCCACCAAAGAAGCCTCTGGTTGGGCTTACTGTGTCATTAAAATCGAGTTACTAGTCTAACTGGCTAGTGTCAAGATGAAACTGTGCAGAGCAGTGAGATGGAAAGCAAGGCTGGCCTCACGAGGTTTTATCAATTGGCCTTGATTCTAAGCCTCCCATCCCACACCATGGTCCTTAGCATAAAATCTGGAACTTACCTTGAGACTGGTTTTAGGAACTGAGTGAACCCAGCCTTCTGCCTATGTTGCAACCCATCTTGATCGTTCATCCTATTGTGAGGTAAAGTACATACTCTGGGATTTGAGTCCTAGGGATTTTAGGAGGGACACATTGCTCAAAAATGTAGAGGGTTTACTCTATTATTACAACTAACCAGCACAACCTGGTGTTTGCCAAAGTAAATTTTGATTTGAAGTTTCTCTGAATTATACAGCTGTATTAGTATAGCAAATGCAAGAAACTGTCCTACTGTTTAGGACATCTAATATAGCACCCAGGCTTATAGCCATTACCACTTCATACTTGTCAGACTACTAAAACCTGGGGAGCAAACTTGCATCAGTAAAGCTGACATGGGAAAGAATCTAATATGTAAGCTGGGTTTATTACACGATTTTGAGGAAAAATATTTTAAGATGCTTCACTGAAAACAGAAAGAAAGGAGCATGAATTCTGTCCCTCTGTTGGGTGATTCCAACTTTTAAGATTACGGGAGCTGGCAGGAAAGGATTTAGACTGGGAATCCAATGTGATGTGTGACACCAGAAAAAACAGAGTCACTTCCTCTCTATCACCTCATCCTGAATTTACTGTTTTGCCAACTAATGTAAGATCACATAAGGGCGTGAAGGAGTTGAGAATAAGTCTGAGGATAAACTTGTAGGAAGTAACAGCATTATTTGGGCAGAAAGTACCCTCTTGAAGGAACACCTCCTTTCATGTCATCCTTAGCAGGTAAAAGTTATTTATTTATAAATTCTCCTGTTGGGGAGAAATATGGAGTCCAGACTCAACAAAAGTGAGTCAAAAGTCGAATTTACTTTTCCACAAAGGTCTCCCATCTTGATGGCTCTGGAGACAATGGAGGCTCATTAATGACAGTTGGCCTCCCCAGTGGCTCCGTATGTACTTTTCTTAAAAACTATATCTTTCCTCTGTTCTCTCCCTTTCTAGTATCTCTGTAGACCTCTCCTCCTGTGCCAGACACCCAGAGACCTTGCTTAATTCCGAAAAGTAATCAGACCTTGTGTACTGGTCTGGTAAAACAGAATTAACTAAAACATAAAACTCCACAACTCTGCTCCTGTGCCACTATGGAGGATATTCCTGGCTGGTGTCAGATTTTAAACTTGGCACAGTGAAAGGCAGCCTACAACGAAAGAAATCTCTAAATGGTAGCCTTGAACCCCTCCAGTTGTTTCTCTCACAGCAGCAGCAACAGGGGAATCCCTGGGCCCTCCAAAAAGTTACTAGAAAAGGAGACTGCCTCTTACACCAAGCCCACCCCTCCTCAGTCAACATTTCCATGATACAGTACATTGTTAACAACTTAAATGTTCTCTGCCATTGCTACCTATTAATTTCCTAAGTACAGTCCTTGCCTGATGGCTAAGGATTTTGACAGGAATTCCTGAATGTTTTTGAGATATTGAGTCTCCAAGATTACCAAGCTGTTTGTATATCTCTCTTAGATCCAAAACATGCTATGCTCAAGTCTGCCATCAAGCAGGCCCCTGAAACCTTCCCTATTTCAGATGATACAGGTCTCTGAACTTCAAGACAACTCACTCTGACACTCAACTGGGTAATGCCTCATTCAAACAAAAATGACCTGACTCGGCATACAAGGGCATGGAAGACTGAGGCTATATATGTATCTGTTGTTACCCCAGTTCCCTGTGTAGTGCCTAGCACGTGCTAAGCACACAGCAGGTGTTCAAAATTTATCTAGTTAAAGAAACAGATATTAAGACTAGTTTATAATAGCCTCGGGCTATATGTGTGTGTGTTATCATTAATGACTATAATATTTAGCTCTGAAAATGAAACCCATCAGTACAAGACTACAGAAGTTAAGTGCACAAGTATGTTTCATCCTCAATTCAATGGCAGCCCACTCCAGTACTCTTGCCTGGAAAATCCCATGGATGGAGGAGCCTGGTAGGCTGCAGTCCATGGGGTTGCCAAGAGTCGGACACGACTGAGCGCCTTCACTTTCACTTTTCACTTTCATGCATTGGAGAAGGAAATGGCAACCCACTCCAGTGTTCTTGCCTGGAGAATCCCAGGGACGGGGAGCCTGGTGGGCTGCCGTCTATGGGGTTGCACAGAGTCGGAAACGACTGAAGTGACTTAGCAGCAGCAGCAGCAATTCATACAGGATATTCAAATATAAGATGTATAATTTTATGGTCCCACTGTGATTCTCTGTGTATGTAACAAGGTTAAAAGCATAGTGCAACTGTGGAATAGTTGATGAACTTCTATTTTAAAACTGATTTTTCATTAAAGTATAGTTTCTGCTGCCAAAGTGAAATATAAATGTATTTATATATGTTTGGAAAAATAAATGATTTGCGACACATACCGGTCACTTGTGTTCCAATGGGGAAAGACCCCTCGGTCATCTAAACAAAGATTCATAACATTTCTGGCTTTTAATATCTATAAAGTGGGTTAGAAGCAAATATTTGTATGTTGAATCATACATTTCTCACCATTAAATAATCAAGCCTAAAACTGATTTTAGAAACTAGTTGGACTGCTGTGTTTTTTTTTTAATTCTCAAAAGAATAGGAAAAGGAAGCTTTTTTATTCAACTATTCACAGTAAAGAATATTTATAAACAGGTAATTAAAACACTTACTTCATAGGCCATTCCTAGAATACGGCAACAGTCACATAAAATACTACTTTTTATTTATATTCCTAAGAATAGGCATTTCACCATTTAAAAAAAGGGGGCGGGGGGAATCAAATAAAAGCCCCTCGTGCTGCATGCATGCTAAGCCACGTAAGTAGTGTCCAACTCTTTGCAGTCCCATGGGATTGCAATCCCATGTAGCCCTCCCACCTCCTCTGTCCATGGGATTCTTCAGGCAAGAACACTGCAGTGGGTTGCCAAGACCTCCTCCAGGGGATCTTCCGACCCAGGGATCAAAGCCGTCTCTCTTACGTCTCTTGCACTGGCAGGTGGGCTCTGTACCACTAGTGCCACCTGGGAAACCCAGAAGACCCTCACTGGATACCTTTTATCCTTAAGACAGAATGGTAATGTCTCAGACTTGTTTTTTTCCACCTGGAAGGGATTTTTCCCCTTTCACCCTCCAGAGCATGTCAGAAAATATGAAGGACTTCAAAGAGACTAGAATCACACTCAAACTTTCCATGAAAGCAACCATGATGAGCACTCATTCTTTTTCCCATATACCAAATTAGGTTACTTCTTGAAGTTTATTGTCCAGGAAGAGCCAAAGAACCTGGTACCCAATTGAAAGCTATTTTTCCTTTTCTCAAAAATTTTCATAAAAATATATACACTCAAATTTAGAATGTTTCTCACTTCCATCATGGTGGTGCAATAAAAATAGATTTATTTGGTTACAAAGAGTAACTGGTAAAAAGGAATCTCATAGTCTTGATTTTCCTGTGCATATTTTTAGGATTGGGACAGAACCGTGTGCCACGCAAAAGATAATTCTTTCTCCTCAAGAGAAGGTCCTGAATTAACAATAATCTTTATGTGCACCCGCACAAACACACAAATATACAGGAAGTCCACCGACTCCTCATTCTTCCACTACCGCAGTGATGTTTCCAAACATTTGGTGAAATCCAGAGGCAACGGAGTAGCAACTTGACTGCAATGTCTTTTGATCAGCTGATTTAACTCTTCATTCAAAAATGAATCCCCTTGTAAAACTTTATCCTGAAAAAATGTTAGAAGTATGAGTTAAAAGTCTGCTTATGCTGTAAGCAAAAGACAAGCCATGAGCAAAGCTACAGATGGCAACAGCTGACATCAAAGCACACGGAATGTAACAATGACAGGGCCCGCGTCAGGTCTTGGACACGCCAGCTAGTCTACACTGAATCAAGTCTCCTGTCTCCAAGGGAATCCAATCCCAGAAATTCACCCTACCATCAGCTCCTAGACATGAAAAAAAAAAAAAAAATCTACCTAGAAAACAATTTAGCAAGTTGAAATCAGTTACTAAGAGACATTTAGTTTTTATTCCATCTTTTAAAAAAAATTATGAAAACTATCACATACCTTCCTTTTGGAGTTTGAAGATTCAACAGGAGGATTGAAGGTCATTGCTGCCATGCTATAAGCCTCAAAAAGTTCTGCAGCAGATCTATAATAACAAACATAAGAAATGTAAAGGCACCAATCTATCTGCATAACTTGAAAAGTTAGACTGCACCCGAAGAATTAGATCGTACCCAGAGAAAACAGTTTGTACTCAATGTATACTTCTCAATCTCCCTCACCTACTTCTCTCCTCCTAACCCCCTCCTTTCTGGCACCCCCTCATTGTTCTCTGTATCCATGACTGTTTCTATTTTGTTGGTTCATTTATTTTGAGAGTGAAATCATACAGTATTTGTCTTTCTCTGACTTATTTCACCTAGCATAATACCTTCTATGCCCATCCATGTTGTTGCAAAGGGCAAGCTTTAATGCCTTTTTTCATGGCTGAGTAATATTCCAGTCATATATACCTCACTTTCTTTATTCATGTATTGATGGGCATTTAGGTTGCGTCCGTATCTTGGCTATTGTAAATAATGCTGTGATGAACTTAAGGATGCATATATATTTTCTAATTAGTGCTTTTGTTTTCTTTGAAAACCAGCAAAACATACATATAAAATAAGTCCTAAATCCCCATATTAAAACTTCATTATCCAACTAAATCCACCTCATATAGGTCTGGTATACACGGATAAATATAAGCCTGAACGAAAAGAAGGCTGAGCAAAAGACCTCAAGTTTAATGTGATCAAATCTCAACTCAATCAGTTATGTGAAAGATATGCAACTAAGTGTTAAGTTAGTCGTGAGAACACAAGGCATGGAGTTATCTTCCACGGATTTCCAACAGTGTAATTCTTCAGTTTGCGTGGATTGGAAGCCAGGAGAGGCCAATCAGGACAGAATAAATGTCCATACCCTTGCATATAAATGAATCCTTAATGATCTGAGACTGAAGAAGGGCAAAGGTTAACTCTGTCCTACCTAGAAGGAAAAGAATTTATAGGAAATTACAATTTATACCTCATTAAGAGAGGTGGGTAGCTGACTATTATGATGTAAAAATACAGATCTGTTTTGTCATCTTTCCAGTATTTCAAGAGAAGCTGGAAATGTGATTTTTAGGTGAATTCCCCCAAATTTTACAATATAGCAACTAATCAGACTTTTTCTCAAACACTGACTAGACCAGAAAATTTTGTTTTCAGGCCACCTGTCTGTGGTCTCTGATTAAAGAAACCAGTGGGGCTGTAATAGCTCTGAGTGTCGGGACTATCACAAAGGTGTCTTCTGTAGAACCAAGTATTTCCTAATTGATCTTGTGTGGGGGTGAGGGGAGAGAAAAAATAATTACTACTGTTTCAACTTCTTTGTACTTTTTGAAATTTTTCAGAATAAAAACTTGTGGGTAAAGAAACTTCTTTTAGAAGGACCCCTTTCCCCATCTGGAAGAGAAAGATGAACACTGTAAGTGCTGGTCCAGATTCTGACCGGTCAGGGGACACAAAAAGATAGTTGTGAGGGCTAACAAGAGAAACTGCTGCCTTCTAGGTGGCCGGGTTCAAAGCACTTCTCTCTGCTTCTTCACTTCTCCCTTTCTGGTCCTAGCAGAACCATTCAGAGGGGGAAAAAAGGGGAGTCTGGTTAGACTCAGGGATCTTCACATAAAGCAAATACGGCATCATCTTATTAAAAGTTGACCCTAAATAATAAGCACCTGGGGATTCACTATTCTATTTACCTGTATGTGTGAAACTTTTTATAACTAAAAAAAAAAGTTAATTATTCAAAACAAACCAAATCTCAGTTAGCAATGTTTTCTCCTTGGAATAACTCAAGAAAATGAAGTGGACCAAATCCAGATGACCAAATGGCCACTTTCCATTTTGAAATCTATTACTTTGTAAAAAACAGATTTCTCATAGTCAAAACAGCTATCAGTGGTAATCTGGAGTTCTATAATAAGGCGACGCTAAACACTACCTTCGGCTCAATTCTGGCTTGAGCGCTTCCGAGCCTTCTGAAGGGGCTCCGGCAATGAGGTGAACAGCGAGCCTCTGCACGATGGGATGGTAATGTCGCTGAAGGGGAAAGAGGACCACCACATTTTGCGCGGGTCAGTATTTTATAAGACACAAGCCACAGTTTAATAAACACCAGTTTTTCTAAAAACTACAAATGCATATCTAATTCATTAGAACCACCCACCCACAGAAAAAACAGTACCTTTGCTCACAAGATTCCAAGTCTGATGACCAAGCTACTAGTAATGTAGCTTAGTCTTGCTTTTACAGTATGAAAAGGAAAATCAAAAGGCAATTTCTCTTTCAGAGTAAAAAAAGTTAGTTTACAACAGATTTCTTGAAATGTATTTCCACTCGAATGCTACTGTTCACACTATAGAGTCACAACATAGGTGAAACCCTCTTGAAACTGGCAGGCTTCCGAAGTCTCCCTGGATAGGACCCAATACAAATATGCCTCATAACGAATCTTCTATTTTGAATAGTGTCAGGGAAAGATTTCAGGAAATCTCACCCTACAATACTGTCACCACTTTCTGCTTCCTTAGAAAATGCATCTCAGCATCTTAATAGCAAGAGCAAAGTGAGATGTGGAATATTAAGACAGGAATTGTAGGAAAGGCAGTCCCAAAACAAAATACATTAAGTTCTCTGGCAATTATAGCTACTTGGGCAAAAACTGAAAAATTTTTTCACAAAAAGGAAGGGGCTTGGGTTGGGGGGGGATCCTCTTACCCGCAGTGCATGCAATTCCCAAAGAGCGGTGTTCTGAGCATTGCAGTACTCGGGTTCATCCAGCTCAGGAAGGAAAACCCCACTCCCCTGAGATTCATTGTCAAGCAACAGGTCTGTTTTAGGGAAAGTCTGCAAAAATGTCACAGAAAAAGAAGGACTAATTAAAACAATATTATTAATTTTAAGGATGCTATTGGATTCTGTACTTTTATTTCCATTTAAACATAATTTGGTTCTATAGTTACATATGAGATATAAGTACATGTACTTTATACCTAGTTTTAATTTCTGCAATTTAAGTTTGCTCCATAACAGAACAAAAATTGCAAAAGAATATTTTCTTAGCTTGCTTTGAAAATAATTCATTTCATCTTGCAAAAGAAAACAGATATTCTTTCACTCAGCAACCCCACTTTTAGGAATCCTTCTTATAGAAATAATTACATTAGATACACATATAAGAATATTCACTATAGCATCATTTATAATAGCAGAGACGCAAACAACTTACACCCATCAAAAGAAAAATGCAAAGTGTAAAAGCCAGATTGCTTAAATTTTAATTTCAACTCTGCAACTTACTAGTAGTGTCACTTTGGGCAAGTTTCTTAATTTCTCTGGACCTCAGTTTTTCCTATCTATAAATGAGAAAAATAGTAGCTACTTCAGAGTTGCTATGAAGATTAAGTGAATTAATTTTTGCAAAGCATGTAACAGTGCTTTCACACAGTAAGAACCATGTTAAACCAGCAGTCATTAACAAGACAAAGTAGCTGTATTTTTACTGACACAAAAATGTGTTCGCCACCAGTAAGTATTAAAAAGAAAAGTTGTAGAACGGAAATGTATATCATAATCCCGTCTCCATTAAAAGAAAAAAAATTCTGTTTGTGTGTGTTTAGGACTTCCTGTAGCTCAAATGGTAAAGAATCTGCCTGCAATGCAGGAGGCCAGGGTTCAATCCCTGTGTCAGGAAGATCCTCTGGAGAAGGGAATGGCAATCCACTCCAGTATTCTTGCCTGGAGAATCCCATGGAAAGGAACCTGATGGGCTACAGTCTCCAGGGTCGCAAAGAGTTGGACATGACTGAGTAATTACTACTTGTGTGTATTTAGCATACACATTTATATATGAATTTTTTAAGGTCTTCTGGACGGATATGCACCACCTGGTAAAAATGGTTATTTCTGGAGAGTGTCAGTAGGAGTGGAATGTTTTCCTTTCATAATTTTATGTACTTCTTTTATTACTTAATCTTATCACAAATATGAATTACTTTTATAATTAAAAAATACTGTAAGTGGGGGAAAAGACATATATCAAACAAAACACCGTTGTTACATAGCAAGAACGATGCTCCATCTGTTTGCACCCTACTTACATGCATTAATATTCTGTTAGTTGCTAAAATGCCAATGCTCGAATTTGGAAGCACATGAAGAGCAAGGGTACAAAGGCGCTTGATGAAGGCCAGGGCCCGCTGTTGAGAAACTTGCTTTCTGCGTTTAGTCAGCATGACATCAAGACACTGGAGGACGGTCTCAACGCCTTCATTCGTAGCACCTGAAACAGCAGGTAAGACCCTTCAGGGCTGGTCTCATCCCTTTTTCATTACGCAACTTCAATGCACTTGAAAAATCTCAGATGAACCTGTCATACCTGTCCCACATCATCTCCCTAATTGATGAAGCAGTGCTACCCTGCCCATGTATTGCTCTGAGTTGGAATTCATCTCCAGTCAACTCCAAAAGTTTTCTGAAATACAGATGTGTGGCACTGGCAGGCTGGCATTTTATGTACCAGCTCCTATTTCTCAATTCTCATTGACTAGAACTGCAGTCATAACATATTCTTAAAAGATAAAGATTTACTAAAAACACATTATCTTAAACATACGTACCTGCATGTAACTTGAACAGTGTTTTGTAAAGATGAGTATAGAATTTCATTGGATCAATATTCAGAACATCACCTTTGAAATAACAACAAACATCAATTAGGTATGTTACAGCCTCTACAGGCCAAGACAAACAAAACTTGGTCAAGAAACTATCTTACCTTGCCCAGAAAGAATATGAAAAGCAGTCTGGACACAGTGAAGACTTTCTTGATAGCTTAAGTCCTTCAAAAGACAAAGAAAAAAAAGGACATTAAGAATAACTACAATTTATATCTTAAAAAGTAATTCATTAGTAGAGTTACTTACACCAGACTCAATGAGAGAATGTAGAACTACTAATAAATCATCAAAAAATTCCACATTGATAAGGTGAGCAAACCTAGAATCAAACAGAATTTGGTTAAAAGGTAACATAAAAATAGATATAAAGAGCTTAAAAATTAAACTTGACTTTAAAACGGTGTTTTTAATATTACTTGTTTCAAAATGTTAGCTATGCTAGAGATGACAGTGATTATATTTTTCATTAATTCATACTGGCCTCTTGGACAATTCATACACAACTAGACACTATACTCAGCAGGAGTATATGAGGCACTAAACAAATTAAATATATTTCAAAAATACTCCTGCTCAGAGAAAAAAGTTGCTAAGAGCAAAGAGTCAGCTCTGAGACAAGCTGACTAGTTGCCCAAGTGATGTTCTAAGTAACAAAGGAGTCATCAGTTCCAGCTTCTAGGAAAACGGGGCAGGAAGAAGGAAGACAGGAAAGATTTTGCTATTAATAAGAAAACGAACCCTAGGAAAGCTTAAAAGAAATGCTGCACCTAGTGTCCAGCTCAGGCTCTTCAATTAATTACCTACATAATCCTAAATTCTGGCCTTCTATTTCTAGAAATAACTGAGATCACTCAATAGAGTTAAAGAATCATGTGAGCTACTAAATGTCAGAGCACTCTGTACACTATAAAACGTTAGGCACTCAAGTAGTTCAAGTCAGGATATCTCTTC
Source organism: Bos grunniens (assembly GCF_055505025.1). Classification (NCBI taxonomy): domain Eukaryota; kingdom Metazoa; phylum Chordata; class Mammalia; order Artiodactyla; family Bovidae; genus Bos; species Bos grunniens. Next base: position 16,006,420 of record NC_141190.1, read on the forward strand.
AGAATTAGTGCAAGAGCCTTTGACACTAAGTAAATCTTAGAAGGAAAGACCTTAGAGGTCACAGATTCCCTGTGCATTGGTACAACCTTTTGGAGACGTAATATAGCAATAATTATCAACATTTAAAATGAACATATTCTTTGACCTAGCAATATACGCACACAAGTACATTGAAGCTATTTCCAGTGTAGCACTGGGCACTGATCAAATAAAGTATTATATATCCATAAAATGGAGTATCATGAACTTAAAAGTGGGTCTGTATATACTAACAAGGAAGGATACCCAGAATAACTGTTTATCAAAAAAAGAAAAGTTACAGAACAGTATACATTTGTGTGAAAGATTCAATCTATATGAAAGGTAGGTAGGCAGATTTATATACTGGTAAAGGAAAGAAGGGAACTTATGATCTTTTAATTTTTAACTGCATTATTTCAATTTGTATTAATAAATGAGCATTATGTTTAAAAAAAGAAATTGGTCACTGAAAAAACAAACAGGTCCTCCCTAATGTAATAATACCTTCTCTTCGAATCTCTGACTAACATCTCTTTCAATGACAAGAACCACACTATCTTATGAGGCAAAGCATTTCATCACCAAACAGCTCTAGTCATTAGGAAGTAATTTCTTCTTTATTGAACAGAGTCTGCCTTTTCTCTATCTTCCAGACATTAGTCCTATCTCTAAAGCTGGGCTTCCAAACAATGGTAGCCACTGGCATTTGAAATGCGGCTAGTCCAAACTGAGATGATATGCTATAATGTAAAATATATACCATTTTTCGAAGATACATTATGAAAAAAGGAATGCCAAATATCTCATTAATGTTTATCACTGACTACATGTCAAAATAATATTTTAGATAAAATAAATTCAGTAAAATATACTTAAATTGATTTCACTGTTTCTTTTTCCTTTTCAATGTGGTTAAAAGAGAATTTTAAATTACGTATGTAGTTTACACTATATTTCTATTAGATAGCACTGTTCTATGGGACAATATCTCAAATAACTGTAGAAAACTATCATGACGACCATAACTCTGGCTCACATCCCCCAACAGGTTCATCAGGGTTCACAGAAAAATACAAAAGGACCTATCTTAAGAGGAACAGATTATATAAGACCAAAAACTGACTACAGAGCAAAAGGAAACCAGAACGAAGGGATGAATCTTAGGGACGGTGAGAACTGAGTAAGCTGGAGGAAAGAGTTAGTGAAGGAAATGAAAAAAACTAAAGGTTTGAGATGAGAAAACCAAAAAATGTGTAGTGTTACAAATAGTTTCAAGGAAAGGCTAGTAACAAATAAAAAAGGAATGAGAACTGAGAAGGACACGAGGTTATCATTAGTGAGCCCTGTTTAAAATTCATGATTATTTTGGTCTTATTTATTTAGAAAGAATTTAAAAGATTTCAACCTACACAGCCCTTACTTGGCAAGACCTTCCAAAACTGCTGGCAAGAGAGGTGACCTCTGGGCCTTCTTCAGTATTCTGAAGTAGGTTACAAACACGATGTTCAGAGTCTCCGTGTGCTGAGAACAGACAAAATGACTTCAGTATAACCTAGTACACTTTCTCCCAAGTTAGCAAAACGATCACTTTTGAAAGCCCAGTCTTTTCTGTCTTTTCCCATCCCTCCTCACTATTCAACCTTAAGAGTTTCAACAAAACAGAATGAAGATACACATCCTGTTATTTCCTAAAACTACCATCATCAATCAGGTTACTATTTCCTGCATATCACACACCTAAGCCCCATGAAGTAAACCAAAGTCGTATAACCATAAGTTGAAACAATGTCTCTAGTTAAGATTATTTAACAAAACCTTTTTAAAAGCATAAGAGAATGTGTGAAACCGCCTACCAGTTTAAGTTTTTTCTCAGTACTCTCTGAAGCTTCTGCCTCCCGAAGTTCTCTCTCTAGTTTCTCTTCTGCTTTCTTCCACTGAAAGTAGATTTTAAAAACAAGGGTGTACCACTGAGTGAAGAAGCTAGCTTCAGAGACGCATTATATGTCAGTGTAATGAAACACATACAACACCAGAGATTGTCTACAGATACAAATACAAGCAAAAATAGAAAAACATGGATAAGAAACATACACAAACCAATTATATGACAGTGGCTGCCTCCCAGGAGGAAGGCAGAAGAATGGGATTGGAGAGAGGAACAAAGGGACTCCAACTCCATCACCAGTGTTTTCTTTTCAAGAAAAAAAACTGAAGTGTATTAATACTTGCTCTTCAGAATGATAAATACATGGGATATGTTATACTACTCTCTGTAACTTAAATTCTATTGTTACTCTCTGTAACTTAAATTTTCTATAACTTAAATTCTTTCAAAAAGAAAAAATGGACATGCTCAGCCCAGAAAGAATTCTTATTGTGAAATCACGAAAAACGTGGAAACCAGTCATCAACAATACTTCCCAAACTTATTAACATATAATGCATAAAACTAGATACTAAACATACAGAAATTCAACAAAAAAACAATTTTTTCCCACTCCTTCCTGCTGTAAGAGCAGCAAACAGTGGTTGCTACACTGCCTGAGACATAGGGGACTGAGTGAGGAATAGTTTCCTCCCTTCACATGAAGTTGTTAAAGATCTGCTAAGAATCTCTGATTCCCCACGGTAGCCACATACATGCTATTCCTAACAGGCATGTCCAACCTACATTAGGAGAGTGTAGTATAAATAATTTAAATATTAACCTTCATTTGTTAACAATCACTAAGTCTATTTTGACATTTCTGCCTTTTTAAAAAATTTATTTTTTAACTGAGTTATAATTGCTTTATAGAATTTTGTGGTTTTCTGTCAAACATCAACAAGAATTAGCCATAGGTATACATGTGTCCCCTCCCTCTGATATTTGTCTTGTTTTCAAAAGTTATTAGACCCATTCAAAGATGGATATTTCTGGAAATGACTTTTTATTTTGCTCCTAATAACCCATTTGAATAACCTAATAAACTGTTTAGAAATGTTTTGAGAAGAGATCATGATGATGATGGTGGTGGTGGTAACCAATGTTTATACAGTACACCCAGTGCTGTACACTCCGTTAAGTGGTTTTCCTATATTATTCTATTTAAACTGCACAGTGACCCCGGCAAGGCAGAGCTATTATTAGCTCTATTTCTCAAAATACTAAAAAAAAAAGTTTACAAAGTCCCATAGCAAATAAATAAAAGTCTGGAATTTCAACCTGGGTTTCAAATACAAAGCAACAGAGAAACAAGATTCAATTAAAACCTATGTTGTTGCCAACTTCACATGAATACACCCTTTCTTTTAAGGAAGGAATCTGTGTTATCACAACAAATCTAAGATGATCTTAAAAGCCAGCACGGCAAGAAAAAGCCAAAGGATAAAAGACAACATGGCAAGAAAACCTTTTCACCTGTTGCTCTTTGCTAATAAATTGTCAGTTAAAGTTGATTTCATAAAACATTTCTTTGCAATAACTGGGGAAAATAAAATCCTCTAAATATATTTATATATTATTTAACTATGATTTTTACCTGTGCCTAATTGATTTTACTCTAAAATCAATTAAAACCAAAAAGGAAATCAATCAAACCTTTCTCTGCATTCTTGATAGAGTTTTTCTCTTTTCCTTAAAAGTCATGAACTTTTTTGGTTTATTAATATCCTCTGTATCTTTTTTCACTTCTATTTCTTTGATTCTTAGGCACAAGAATGTTTTTAACATCTGTTATTGAAAAAAACACAAATACACAGCTTATTATTTATATTGCTCTCAAATACTTTAAACAGAATAAGCATTAAAAATGTTATTTCCTTCCTTCAAGCTAAAAAAAAAAATCCAAAAAACAAAAAAACTTTGCAACATCTTTTATCACATTTTACACAAAGTTCTATTATCTTTTTGCTAAACATATTCAGTAATTTGTCTATGATTGGAGTGTTCTTGCCTGGAGAGTCCCAGGGACGGGGGAGCCTGGTGGGCTGCCGTCTATGGGGTCGCACAGAGTCGGACACGACTGAAGCGACTTAGCAGCAGCAGCAGGACACTAGCATTTGTCTAAATTCACATAATTTTACTTTGCAATGAAATGAGAAGCAGAAGAAGAGAACACAATGTGGCACCGGCAGACAGGACTGCAAGAGCAGACAGGCCAGAAAAGGCTGGACCAGCATGCGGGGAGAGGATGCTTTAGATATCTCTAAACCAGCTTAAAGCGTCTGCCTACAATGTGGGAGACCTAGGTTCGATCCCTGTGTTGGGAAGATCCCCTGGAGGAGGAAATGGCACCCCACTCCAGTACTCTTGCCTGGAAAATCCCATGGACAGAGGAGCCTGGTAGGCTACAGTCCATGGGGTCGCAAAGAGTCGGGACACGACTGAGCGACTTCACTTTCACTTTCAAACCAGCTTTCATTTCCCAAATCAGATTCAATTCTGCAGTTAACAGTTCTAATCTTTTTTCCCCCAATAAAAAAATAATATGAAGACTAGTGTTATTCATTTTAAAACAATTTCTCTAAGCCAGTGGTTCTCCAACTTGACCAAATATCACACTCACTCAGAGGGCTTGTTAAAACACAAACAGCTAGACCCCATCCTCAGAGTCTCTGATTCAGCAGGTCTGTCATATGGGCCCAGCTGATGCTGGTCCAGGGACCATGAGTACTACTGCCTTAAGCCATTAAAAAAAAAAAAATCAGAAACTAATTCAGAAATTGATGTATTGTGTGCTACAGCGGCCATCCAAACACAAAGAAAAGGGGCTTAAAATCCTACACTTTCTGGGGAAGAAACCACCCTACTGACCTGCAGTTACAGCAGCATTGTGTTTGCGTGTGTGTGTTGCAGGAGGCGGGGTGGGGAGCGGTTGGAGAACTACAGGTTTGTATTATTTTTAAGTTCCTACACGTACATTTTGAAGAAAGCTGAGAATTTCATTTAAAGTGTGGAATGGAAACCAGGAAGAATGAAAAGCATAAATACTACACCTGAAATCATTCTAGGTATCAGAAGATTTTAGTATTTTGTAGGTATTCTGTGTGCTCATAAAATATCTCCAGGGTATCTTCCCAACCCAAGGATTGAACCAGTGTCTCCTGCACCGCAAGTGGATTCTTTACCTGCTAAGCCACCAGGGAAGCCCCCTCCCAAAATAAATAACTCCAAATCAAAGAAAGCAGTGCATGGTCCCTTACTAATCTTTGGTAAAGGAACCAAGAATGCACAACAGGAAAAGGACAGTCTACAAAAACTGGTGTTGGGAAAACTGGATATCCATACATAGAACTGAGAGTGGACCCTTATCCTACCAGTCATAAATGTTAATTCAAAATGGATTAAAGACCCCAAACCATAAAACCCCTATAAAAGAAAACGCAGGGCCAAAGCTCCTTGACACTGGTCTGAGCATTAATTTTTTAGATATAACACCAAAAGCACAGGCAACAAAAGCAAAGCAAACAAGTGAGACTATATGAAACTGAAAACCTTTCACATGCAAAGGCACTGATAAGATGCAATGGCAGCCTGCAGAATGGGGGAAAATATTTGCAAATCATGTATCTGGTAAGGGGTAATATTCAAAATACTAAGGAACTCAAACAACTCACAGAAAAAAAAAACAAATAACCTGACTTAAAAAAGAACAAAGAACCTAAATACGTATGTTTTCCAAAGACAACGAACAACAAATGACCAACAGACAAATGAAAAGATGCTCAACAGCATAATCATCATAGAAATGAAAATAAACACGGCAGTGAGATACCAGCTCACATCTGTCAGAAAGGCTATGGTGGCTCAGCCGGTAAAGAATCCACCTGCAATGCAAGAGATCTGGGTTTGATTCCTGGGTCAGGAAGATTCGCCTGGAGAAAAGACTGGCAACCCATTCCAGTATTCTTGCCTGGAGAATCCCATGGACAGAGGACCCTGGCAGGATACAGTCCATAGGGTTGCAAAGAAGTCAGACACGACTGAGCAACTAAGCACCCAAGCAGGCACACAGTGCACTTGGAAGAAGAGGAAACCCTTGGACACTGTCGGTGGGAATGTAAACTCATACAGCCATGTTGGAACAGTATGGAGCCTCCTCAAGAAAGTGCAAACTACAATTATCATATGATCCAGCAATCCCTCTTCTAGATATATATCCAAAAGAAATGAAATCAGTATCTCAAAGAGATACCTGCACACCCATGTTCATGGCAGCACTGTTCACAGAAGACAAGATATGGAAACAATCTACATGTCTGCTGGACAGATGAATGAATAAAGCAAACTGTGATAACATGGATGAGCCTGGAGGACATTATGCCAAGAGAAATAAGCCAGACACAGAAAGACCAATACTGTATGATCTCAAGAAGTGGTACACATAGAAACGGAGAATAGAATGGTGGTTGCCAGGGAGTGGAGGAAATAAGGAAACTGGTCAAAGGATACAAAACTTTCAGTTATGAGGTGAATAGGTTCTGGTATCCAATGTACAGCATGGTGACTACCATTAATAATATTCCATTATACACTTGAAATTTGCTAAGAGGATAGGTCTTAAATCGTCTCACTACAGAAAAACGGGTAATTATGAGAGGTAACGGCTGTGTTAACCTGACTGTGGTAATCATTTCACAATGTATACATACATTAAATCATCACATTGTACACCTTAAAAAAAAAATCACTGTAAAAACTATAAATATACAAAACAAACAAATACCAAGAAAGTAAAGGAAGCAGTTTATACTCTAGCATCGATAAAAGTGTTTCCTCACATCCAGTTTTGTGTTCAAGCCCTATTATCTGCTTACTCTAATATTCTGAGTAATATTTAAGCTCAGTATTTGTAATTTTAGCAGTTCAGCAAAAATGATCAGCTTCGGGGGATGAAAACGCTTTGATGACAAAGGAAGACTTTAAAGTTATAAAACAGTAAAAAATTAAATTAACAAAGATATCTAAGGCCCAAAAGAAGAAAACCATAAAACTTCACTTAAGAACATCAAGGTAAGATACTTCATATTCTTGAATACAAAAAAAAAAAAAAATCAATTCCATAAAATAATTAAAATGCAAAACTTCTATGAAGCAAAAAGACCACAATCCAAGATTAAAAGACAGCAACAAATATTTGCAATTTATATAGCAAAGATTTAATGTGCTTACTATGTAATGTAAGCTCAACAAACATGGACCTTTTGTTTCTTTTGTTCACTACTTTATCCCTAGGACCCAGAATAGCGCCTAGTACATAGTTTTTATTGACATAAATGAGTATTTTAAAAACTATTAACATATCATTAAGAAAGACAAATACCTGAGGGAAAAAACTGGCAAACAATACAAACAGGTAAAACATTCAAATGACTAATAAATGCACGAAAGGAAGCAAAACCTTACTAAGAACAATGTGTAAACAAAATAAACCACCTATTAATATACAATTTTTTTACCCACCAGGCTAACAAAGATTAAAGAGTGAAAATACTCAACATTGGGTAGGTTGTAGGGAAATGACACTCATCACTGGTGCGAACACAAGTGTTCAAATGTTTTTGGAGGACAATTTGATTTTCTCTTTCAAATATTTAAATGTGTATACTGTTGGACACAGTATCAACACTTAAGAAATTTAACTCACAGAATATTCACACAAGTGTGAAAAAATAACATGGCCAAGATGTTCTTTTCTATGCTGACTGTAATAGCAAAAATCTAGAAACAACTCAGCCGCCCCTCAAGTAGGGACTACATATTCACCTAACAGAATACTAAGGCAGATGTTCAAAAGAATGGGATAGCCCTTTACATAAATCCACAATCCATAAAAACTCCAGAATAGTTTCCATTGTATAAACCCATTTTTTACTTTAAAATATAAACACAACATGTCTCTATACATAAATGTCTATGATAGAAGGATACACGCCAAATTGTTATGAGTGGTTACTTTGGGGGAGTACTTTCACTTTATAGTTTATACACTTCTACAAAAAATAAATGCTTCATAACAACTGAAAATTAACTTTGTACTTTAAAAACAAACACAATGCGAGGTGAGAAAAGAAAGGCTTACCTCTGGCCTAACTTCATAATTTCTGCCCTTCACATAACCAGATATCACTTTAATTACACCCAGGGAAGCTTGGCCTAATTTATCTTGTTTAAACAGTTTCTTCACTGCTTCACAACACATTTCAGATATCTGAAAAATAAAATGTTACACTAAACCAGTGTTTTTCAACTGCATCGGTACTGACATTTTGGGCCAGGTGATTCTTTGTTGTGGGGGCCCGTCCTATATATTGTTTAGAAGCCTCTCTGACCTTTATCCACCAGATCCAGCGGCAACAATCCCCTCCTCCCACCACCACAGTCGTGACAACCAAATGTGTACAGACACAAGCCTGATGTTCCCCAGAGGGTAAAACCAGCTGCTACTCAGAATCGCTGCAACAAATTTATTTTCAAACAATTTTCTTGAAGAGACAGTATTTAATGGACCCCATTTTAGCAATAAATAAGAGCTCCAAAACAATTTTGAGAGAGAGGAAAACAATAATCACATGGTCTTGGATTTTCTGTTAAGGAAAAGCAGCAAAAGCAACCCACCAATTTTGACATGTCATTCATGAGAGGGACGATCAACACAATGATGTTGTTGTGAAAGTTGAAATGAGGCAGGGCCACCAACAGCTCACACAGGCTCTTCACAGCCACCTCTGCCAGGCCCTTGTAGGCCTTTAAGGAAACCACATTGCTTTTCTTCAGCTTCCTTTGCTTCCAGTCTAACAAAAGATAACTGGAGTTACTTCACTCACTGGTTAAAATTTCAATTAATTAGCTTATTTTACACCAACAGGCAATCATATGAAAAATCAACATATCATCTGAATTCTTAAATAAGAGTTGTCTACGCTTAAGACACAAGTACAAATGTTATCACTAACATTTACCTACCATCATTCATCTTCTGACTCTCCCCACAATTACAAGGATCTTAGATCTTACATCATTTCCCTGGGCTTAGTGCTAATGCTCATTGTGGTATCTTTACCCAAGAGGTCCACAAGAGGTTTAACTTCTTCATAATAACTGATGATTCACAGTACCTTTTTTCTAGAAATATCTACACACACACTCTGTAATGTACTGTAACACAGTATCTTGAATATAAGATACTTGAATATACGAAAATATGCCAATTTTTTTCTAAAGTAGGTTCAACACCTCCCTCTTCATCATACACAGCCAGAGATGAGAAAGACAGTGACTTTTTAAATTTTAATTAATTAATTAGTTTTTTGGCTGTGCCACAAAGCATACAGCAACTTAGTTCCCCTACCAGGAATCGAACCCGTGCCCCCAGCAGAGGAAGTATAGATTCCTAACCACTGGACCACCAGGGAATTCCCCAAGTGCCTTTGTTTTGAACTTGCTTCTCATAAATGTGATTTTTCCTCAAACAGACTGCATTCACCATAATTAAGAACAATATTTTCTATTTACTTAAAACTGACAAGACTTCATAATGGATAAATGAATGGATAAACAAAATGTAGTGTGTACATACAATTGGATATTATTCAGCCTTAAAAGGGAGGAAAATATTGACACACACTACAACAGGGAAGAATCTTGACATTATGATAGATAAATAAATGCTAGTATCTAGGTTCCAGCTGAGATGACAGAGCACAGAAGCAATATCCATGCCACCCACCCCATTCCACGTCCTTACTGGGCCAACAGATTCAGATCTGTTGCAGCTGAGATGGCAGCTGGGTGATCCTTAGACCCAGCACTGAGTAAAGGAGCCCAACTGAGTCAGATGAAAGCTCCTTGCCTTGGCAAGAATCTCTTCCCCATTCATGTCAGAATGATTCCTATGCCCTTTCTCCTCTGAACGAAGAGAAAGCAAATGTTAAGTCCATTTTCACGGCACTCATTACGTCCAATCACATTATCTTTCTCCCCTGACCACTCCTTCCAAATAAAAAACAGTAGAATAAATTCTAACCATTCATAAATTCAAGAAACATACAACTATTTACTAGGTACAGGACTGCAGCAATGATAATACTAATACTGATAGCTGATAATGCACAGTATCTAGTACAGGCACTATAATCCTACTTCATACCTATAAATTAATTCACTCCTCACAACAATTCAATGAGACTGGATTGTTCCTATTAAAGAAAAGCATCAAAATACTATTAAAGAATAGTACTTTAACTATTCTTATTCCCATTTTATAGACAGAAAAACTGCAGCACAGAGAGGTTAAGTCCTTTGCCTATCACAGGTACTAAGAGGTGAACCAGAACTTGAACTCAGGAAGTCTGACTATAGACTCTGTCCCTCATCATACACTACACTGACTCAACACACAGGACAGAATACAGAATTCCCCTTCCTGATGAGAGCTCAGTGTGCTACACACTCTTAGGATACTTTTAATATACCTTTAATCATTTGCTCCAGATTTTCCAAATAAAATTTGTATTGGCTAACCAGGCCTTCTTCAAATTCTCTTAATTTCTGGGTTTCTTTGCGAATCTAAAGAGACCAAAAAGATTATTTTCTTAAATCAAAATATTAAAATCCATTTTTAAATTAGCACAAAATATGAGTACCCCCACTATTTCTCCCACCTCTGCATGCTCAGTTGCTATAAAGTCGTGTCTGACTCTTTGTGATCCTATGGACTATAGCCTGCCAGGCTTCTCTGTCCATGGGGTTTTCCAGCAAGAATACTAGAGGGAGTTGCCATTTTCTCCTCCAGGGGATCTTCTCGACCCAGGGATTGAACCCACATCTCCTCCATTGTCGGCAGATTCTTTACTACTGAGCTATCAGGGAAGCCCTTTTCCTGTCTCTAGCAAAGCAAAGTTTTCAGCTTGTGTAGCAGTTATATCCAGCATTACCTTGGTGGATTTTTCTGCCTCTGTTAGGGGTCGTATTTTATATGAAGGAGTAATGTCTTTAAATAACTCCATCAAAGAAACTATCACCAGCTTTCGAACAGTAACAGCCACATCAGGATCCTGCTCCATCAGCATAGAACGTAATTCTTTCAATTTTTTAATCTGTTAAAGAAAGAACATATAAGGCTAGAGAAATGGCAAGGTAATTATGAACAAAAGAAAACCACCACACATCTGGCACAATAAGTGGAATTCACACAACGGCTCACAGTCTAGTCCAGCCACACACAGCTCCAGACACTGCTCACGTTAACAACACATAAATCACTAAAGTTGTAAGTTCATCAAATTTTTGTTAAAAAAGCAGTTAGAAAAAATATACTTTAAAAAGTTTACATTAATCTATTTTTAGAAATTCTTTTTTTATTGAGTTTTCTTTTAATGATGCTACCTTTTTTTAAATTGAAATATAGTTGATTTACAATGTTTCAGTTGTACAGCAAAGTGATTCAGTTATACCCATACAAACATATATGTATTCTTTTTCAGATTCTTTTCCATTATAGGTTATTACAAAATAATGAATATAGTTCCCTCTGCTATACAGTAGATCTTTGTTACTGATCTATATTATATATAGATTATAATAATCTATATCTGAATCCCAAATTCCTAATTTATCCCTCCCCCACCCTTTTCCCCTTTGGTAACTGTAATTTTGTTTTCTATAACTGTATCATTTATTGAGATTCCACACATAAGTGATATCGTATGATATTTGTCTTTCTCTGACTTTATTTACTCAGTCTGCTAATCTCTAGATCCATCCATGTTGCCACAAATGGCGCTGAGTTTTCTTAAAACATGTGTCTTATTTCCCTGAAAACACTTTCTGAAATATATTGTTACATACATCAAGTATAGTCCAATATCTTCATTCAGAGATGAAAAAATAAGACTCAGAACGTTCAAGCAACTTTTCTAAGATCACAGAAGAAACAAAGTTCAGATTTGGATTAGGCTAAGGTTCTATGTACTCTCTTATTTTAATTCAGTTACTACCATTTTGTTAATGTCCTTCCTTTCCATGTGTGCTTATAGCTAAGAAGAGAATCTTAAAAGATCAGACTATTACACCACATAATATGAACAGCCTAAGGAAATTAGTTACACTTACATTACTTTCTGGATCTGATAATATGGCAGATGCTAAGGCTGCAATATGCATTTTCCTCTCCTGTAGTTTCTTCTTCCTCTCAATTAAATGTTCTTCTAATGTCAGCTCCTTAATGGGCTTCTCAATTATCTCTGAAATAGATTAGGTTTCACCTCTTAAACATTTCTTTATTTACAAGTATCCAAGAATCTTAATGATTAAAATAATTTTCTTGTAGTAACAAACAACCATAATGATAGCTAACTTTTACCAAGTACTTGCTATGAGCCAAGATTACTATTAATACATATAAATCTCTCATCAATCACATGAGGCAAATACTATCATTAGCCTCATTTTATAGATAAACTGAGGCAAAGAGAAAGTAACTTGCCTAAGCTCAAATATGTGGCAGAAATGGGATTTAAATCCAGGTAGTCTGATTAAGAGTTCTTATTCTTAAGTACTATGCTAACTGTTGCTGTTGTTTAGTCACTAAGTCATGTCCATTCAACTCTTTGTGACCCCATGGACTGCAGTCCATCAGGCTCCTCTGTCTGTGGGCTTTCCCAGGCAAGAATACTGGAACAGGTAGCCATTCCTTTCTCCAGAGGATTTTTTTGACCCAGGGATCAAACTTACGTTTTCTGCATTGGTAGGGATTCCTTGCCACTGAACTATAAGGGAAGCCCACTGTGCTAATAAACCCACAATAATTCATACAAATTAAGAGAAAGAACAATCTGAATTAGTTTTTAAAAAGTACAAAACATGCTCCTCTGTTTTCAACTCTATGCAAAATACATCTACCTTAAGAAATGTACATGGAACTAGATTTACCAAACACACAAGCATAATCTGTTATAAGCCTATGAAGAATGACCCAAAACAGTTAAAATAGTTGCCCTGTAATCTTTTACACTAATAAGGTTTGCTAAGACAAAGTAAAATTTAACTAGCTTGTTTTATCACAAATTCCAACCCAATATAGTTTAAACCATAAAATATGTTCTTTCAGTTTAACTGTGATTAGAACTGGTCCAACTATTAGAACCCACATTTAGTTATGTAAAACAGACATACATAAAGTATAACTGCTCTAAGAAAGAACCAAAATAATTTTATACCAGAGTCATTTTTATCCTTTTAGTTAAAAAGTTAATAGTTAATTGTAGGCAGGTCCTTAAATTATGATTAAAAAGAATTCAAAATAGTAATAATTTATCAGACTCTCCACACATGCCTAGACATCACCAAATATAAGTGCATAAAATTTTCCATAGGAAGGGCAACAAACAATCAAATTACACGAGGTGAGATTTTCAAACTGTGGGAAAATGTTCAAAATGACCTTGAAATGACCAATACTCCAAAATGCACATTCCAGCTTGTATCTAAAACTAATTCACTATTAAGTAAAAAAAAAAAGTAATTCTCAATTAACAGTTAGTAACTAGAAAGATGCATACCATTACCTTCCTCAGGTTCCATCTCTTCTTGATCCTCTTCGTCTTGGTTACTGTCAATAACTATATGGAAAATATGCATATTAAAAATGTGATAACATACATAAGTTGTAAAACCACAAGGAAAACCAGGGAAGTGATTATCATAAAACTCAGGAAAATAGTTACTTTTATTAGGAGAGAACAATTAGTGATTAAGGGGAGCAGAAGGGATGTTTCTGAGTGCTGGCAGTATTTCTTGCCCAGATGGTAGCTTTATGGGCAGATTTTTTTGATAAACCACATAATTTCACATCTTTGAGTCCCAGACTTTTGTGTTTTATTTCACAAAAGTACACGTATGAAAAAAAAAGAGTCTAAAAACGGACGACTAGTATGTTTCTAATTTTAGAAACAAAAAAATGAAACACTCTGAAAAGAATCATCTTAACCTTGCAGCTTCAGCTGTACTCACAGTACAGTGCGCATAATTGTACTATGAGATAAGCATTTGTATTTCCGGTCAGAATTGTCAACTTTGCTCTATGACTAACTGTAGCTACCCTGTTTTGTAGATATGAGTAAAAGTCAAAGTAAAATAAATTTTGAATGAGAAAATTTTGAACGTGATATTAGTAAGGGACCAAAATTTTAACCTAATACACAGGCTGATCAGATTCACCTGGTTTCTCTCTGGTCTGTGGGATTATACCACTTTTATCTTTGATAGGAAGTAAGTGAATCAGTTCCTTCTCTGGTGCAGTTTGCAGAGTTCTTGGTATTTTTTCATATTTATCTATAACACTCTCATGCTTCCGTTTCTTGACGTGAACAGGCTCACTGCAGGAAAAAATTTCAATATTTTTAAAAAAAGAACTTAAGAGACTTATCATTTTAAAAGTACATAAAAATAACTCACTAACCAAATCTTTAATAGGCATAAAGATATTAGCACTTAGATCAGGAACATGAGAGACATTTGTGTAGTAAATGAATCATATGGCCTACCATATAAAGCCATAAAACTATGGCTTACATTTAGTTTTCCCTTTAGCGGCAAAATAAAGGCAAAGTTACAGATTTTTTTTTTGAAGAGTATTCCACAGAGCCAATGTGGACATTGTGCCAAATGTTTTACTTTCCCCAAACCTTCAGAACATAGCATGGACTTTGGACTTCACCTAAGTATTAAATTTCAGATCCATTATTTGTGACTATGGGAAAACAGTTTCCTTTCTGTGAAATAGAATAATACCTACCTGATATGGTAACATGGAATGGGAAATGGCAACCTATTCCAATAACCTTGCCTGGAAAATTCTATGAACAGAGGAGCTTGGCAGGCTGTGGTCTATGGGGTCACAGAGAGTTGGACACAACTGAGCAATTAAGCATGGGAGGGTGACGGTGACTGAGACATGGGTAATGTGGCCATAAGGAACTCGGGACTGTTTTGCCTCAAACAGAGAGCGTACGTCACCCATTCACTCTGCTTCACTATTCAGACTCAAAAGAAATAAAGATTTATACTAAATAAAATCATTTTTTTATGAGCTAATTTTATTTACGAAATAAACAGAATAAGGTTTACAGAACAGGGTTTACAGTTTACAAACTCCAGTGTTCAGAGATGAGCAGCATCTTGCACTACCCACCTGAGTAAAATTCAGAACCAAGTTTTTAACGTTGAAAGGATGTGAATGACTATAATCTAAGTGAAGTACTACCTGGAAGAAATGTCTCTCGTTAGAAAAGATGCTCTTTGTCCTAAATCTTTCATTAACTGTAAGTCATCTTCATCCATCATATCTAAAGGAAGGGCTTCCTCCTCTTCTTCCTCTTCCCTCTCAATCCTTTTACCTATTCCAACAAACAACAAAAAAAAAAAATCAGGAATTAGTATTAGAGACATAGAATCCTGTGTTTTTGTGTCTATGATAGGACAAGCTTATGTTTTTCAACCACCTTAGCCCAATGTTTCTAAACGTGAGCACTACTGACGTGTTGGGCAGGACAATTCTTTGCTGTACTTGGTTGTCATGGGTGAGGCAAAATGCTAGCATCTTTGACCCCTTAAATCTAAACACCAAGAGCATTCTAAATGCCAGGTCACTTACACCAAGCGTAAGAATTTAAAATACATCCAAAATTCGTTAAATTTACATGTAAGAGAAAAATATGCAGCAGCTTAAAAATTTTTTGGAGGAGGAAGCAATGATAATTGTGTCATCTGCTGCAAAGATCTGGTAGATCATATAGCTAGAATATGGCTCTCAGTCTCAACAACTGTATGATATTGTATATCTTTATATCATTTAACAATTCCCTGCTGATGAACATTTTGATTATTTTCAAAATAATTTTTTTTTTGCCATAGTGAAAGTTGCTCAGTCATGTCCAACTCTTTGGGACCCCATGGACTATACAGTCCATGGCATTCTCTAGGCCAGATCACTGGAGTGGGTAGTCTTTCCCTTCTCCAGGGAATCTTCCCAACCCAGGGATCGAATCCAGGTCTCCCACACTGCAGGTGGACTCTTTACCAGCTGAGCCACAAGGGAAGCCCAAGAATACTGGAGTGGGTAGCCTATCCCTTCTCCAGCACATCTTTCCGACCCAGGAATCGAACCAGGGTCTCCTGTATTGCAGGCGGATTCTTTACCAACTGAGCCATAAAGGAAGCCCCTTATAGTTTCCATATTTTTGCCATAATTAACCATAATAATTGCTATACTGCCAAATATGCCATAATAATTGCCATAAATTAACAGTGTTGCAACGAACATGCTTGGGCATATATACTCTTAGAAAATATTTTCAAATAATCATAGGATACATTCCTAGCAGTGAGATCTCTGGGTCAAAGGAAAGTCTATTTTTTTTTTTTTTTTAATTCTTACTGTGATAGTTCACATATGAGTTTATGTGTACATACATATTTTTCTCCTTTTTACTCAACTGGTGATAACCTATAATTTCAAGTGGGTGGAAGTTCCAATATACATGACTGTTCATCATTTATAGACTACTTCATGTTAGAACATAAAAAGTTTCCTTCTTTCTTGAAACATGTTTCTTTCCATTTCTAAGACATATACAATTTAAGTTTTCTTCCTAATTCTCTGGCTCCACCTCAAACCACATTACAGGTTTCTCTACTCACTTCTTAAATGCTGGCGTTTCTTAAAATTATTTTCTGGGTTCTCTTATTTTCATGTTACACAGTCTCCATGGTGATTTTACTCAAGTCAAAGGCTTTGATTACCATCTATATAGTAATAATTTGCAAAACTATTCTCTCTAACCCAGGTCTTTCACTTGAACATTATACCTATACCCAACTCCCTAAGAGACTTAATTTAGACGCTCAACATGTAAGAAGAAAGACATTTTTTGCTTTTATTTTTAAAATATAATACCTAACATATCATGCTTTTTTAATTCTTCTGAAATTTAGATAGATCTTTAAACATATCTAACTCAAGCAAGGCCTATTTTTTTTTTTAAATAAATGAAGTATTTTTTTTCTTAAATAATTGAAGATTAAGTGACAGACTAAGGCCACACCACTAGTAAGAAACAAAATCTGAGAAAAGCTCAGGCATCCTGACTTCCAGTCCCATGCCCTTTTATACATCACAATAGCATGGTTGCCAAGGGATCAAAAAGGTTCATCTAGTCAAGGCTATGGTTTTTCCTGTGGTCATGTATGGATGTGAGAGTTGGACTGTGAAGAAGGCTGAGCGCCGAAGAATTGATGCTTTTGAACTGTGGTGTTGGAGAAGACTCTTGAGAGTCCCTTGGACTGCAAGGAGATCCAACCAGTCCATTCTAAAGGAGATCAGCCCTGGGATTTCTTTGGAAGTAATGATGCTAAAGGTGAAACTCCAGTACTTTGGCCACCTCATGCGAAGACCTGACTCATTGGAAAAGACTCTGATGCTGGGAGGGATTGGGGGCAGGAGGAGAAGGGGACGACAGAGGATGAGATGGCTGGATGGCATCACTGACTCGATGGACGTGAGTCTGAGTGAACTCCGGGAGTTGGTGATGGACAGGGAGGCCTGGTGTGCTGCGATTCATGGGGTCGCAAAGAGTCGGACACGACTAAGCGACTGATCTGATCTGATCTATCTGAAGAGAATGAGATGTAAACAGGAAGAAAGAAAAGTCAGATATAGTCAAATATTAATACTCTGAAAGTGCAAGTTCTGCTGTAGCAAAATGGGTCTGACTCAGAATGGTCACATTCCTTAACTGTTTTGAGTACTTGGGAGTTTTGAACAGGGTGACAAAAGAATAACCTTGACAATTACAGCTCAATTTCATTTCAAGTGAAAAGAAAGCCAGAAGTTGAGAAAACTAAGTGACACTTGGCAACACTGTGAAGAATGCATCAGAGAAAAGCAATACTCTTTCCTTAGCTAACTGCCAGTGAAATGGGAAAGTGGTAGCACTGGAATGCCCAAAAGTTATTTACATGGTTATTCTGAGTTTGTTTCCCAAGTATGCACTGAAAATCTTCAGATCTGCTTTCTAAACAAACTAAAAGCAGAAGCTGGGTCTCTTTCACCATGAATACTGCATTAAAATGTTTTCTCATAGTGACTGAAACACACAGGACTACGATCCTTCCCTAGGAGTGATGACTAAAAAGCAAAGTTATTGCATGAAGAATATTTTAGAACAAATCAATAGAAACTGGAACACAGGAATGTTTTCACAGTTACCTGGTTGTTTTTCCTTTGGGTCCTCCAATGGAACAGGTTTCTTAGACACAGCATCTTTTACAGCTTGCCTCAGTTTCCTCTGCTCTTTACGGTACTTCTTGAGAGTGCTTTGTTGTTTAAACTGTTTGTTTTTTAGCTTGTTCTCAAGTTTGACTTTACTAGTTTTCAACAACTTCCGAAAGCTTGGAACCTGTTTTTTATTTCTTCTCTAGAAAACACCAACAGAAGGGGCACTGAATACTCAGAAAAATAAATTACTTTATTTTTAAAATCAGGTTAAAAAGAATTGATTATTTCATTAGGCCAATTCCACAATTTTAATGTCTCACAGTCACGGGTCTTGCATATAAGAGCTAAAGCCACACTATGGCATTAATCCTACAGAACAGCACTAGATCAGGAGTTATTCAACGGGAGGTTCCTACAGTGAGCAGAAATCACAGCGGCTCAAAAGGGTCTAAGACTCAAAAAAGTGTGAAAAACCACTGAGTTACTGGTAAACAGTTATTCAAGGCTAGTTTAACACTTGTAGTTTGGCATACTAAGATTAAAATGTTGGCTGTCTGTAGCAATAACAAGTGATATTTACATATCGCTTAACTGTTTACAAAGTGCTCTAACATATTACCGCCAACAGCCTAGAGGTAGTGACTGCTGTTATATTACTGATGAAGCTACAGCTTAAAGAGATCAAGACAAAGACCCTTAAAAGTAAGGAAAACAAAACTGAACTTGCATGTGGATTACAATTTGCTTTTCTATATACTTACCTTTAGGAATAAAAAAAAAAAAAGGACTTATCTCAGGTCCCAAGACTCATAAACTTATTGAAAGCAGGACCGTTTCTCGTCTGTAAAATAACGGGTTCAAAAGATGGTCCTGAAGAACTCTTCAAGTCTGACATCTTATGAACTCAAGACTTCGTGCTAGTGTCATTGCGGCCCGCTGAAGCCAAACGCGCACAGTGGGTGAAAAAGGAGCCAGGTCTAAGGGAGAGGAAGCTGACAGCGCGGAGAGCCAGGAGGGAGTCCAGGGAGCCCCTAATCTAGGCCACTGCCGCCGCCCCCATACATCGGCAGCGACTCTGTGACCCAAAAGGGTCCTAAGCCGCGGGGACCAGGCTTCTGAGGTCACTTACGGCCTTCATCCTTAAGTGTGCAGGGTACCCGGCTAGACAAATTCGCCAGTGACAGTGGTAAACCAGGAATCCCGAACCCGCAACACACGTGCGAAATCAGCAACACTGAGCCAGCCGGAAACTGCCACTAGCCCCTCCCCATCCTCCACCGCCGGAAATGGGGGCGGGATTTCCGTAGACAGGGGCTGTCGTGCGCCCTCTCGCGGCCGTGGGCCGACGGCGCCCCGGAGTGCACGCTCATGGCGGCGCATGGCACTGTGAATCACCAAAGGTGGGTAATCAGCGGTCTCTCTAAAGGGTCTCTGAATTTTTGACTCCTGCCCAATTTCCTTGCAGTTCTTCAGGAAATTGGGCTCTTCTCAGAACGAGAGGATCTGAGTTTTTCAATCATCTTCCTGTATTTTGTACCTCTTCTCATGTTTAGCTTGTTATACGATATAGCTCGTCTCATCCTTCTATTATAAATACTGATTTTTGTGCGACAGAGAAGAGCTTATTTCACTTGTGAAATACCTGCCCCTTGACAGGTTCTCTGGGCGAGTTTGTGGAATGGCTAATGATTTCTCATGAGTTCCAACACTCAAAAATCTATGATTATTAATGTTTTATTTTGAAACCTTTTTTGCTTTAATTTAACCACTGCTTGATAAACAGTTATATCAGTGAGATTCATCTGCATTTCAGTTTTTTATAACTTTTCTGTAAATTCTACTGTCTCCTTAGTAATTCCTCCGAAGTCATTAGTTTTAACAGGAAGATTTATGCATTGCAAAAATAACTGTGTTTTTCAAAATGTCTTTAAAGACTTTTTTTTCATGAATAAATTTAAGAATTCTGCTTTAGTTTTTTTTCTTGTGTTTGTTTTTAAAGTCTGCAATTCTGAGAACATCCTGACAGTCTGGCCTAGCAGTCCTGACCTAGAGAGGAAAAGCCGGTAGAAGCTCCAAAGAATCTGAGCTCCCTTGTAGGTGCTGGTCTTACAGAGACTGAGAAGAAACCTTTCAGTTTCTGGATCCCACTTTAGAGCCAAGAATCCCATTCTATCCAGAACTCTTCTTTCCCTCTCTTCCAACTTCCTCAATTTCCCCACTGCTCTCCTTTACACACATTCTTAGAGACAGCAGAACCTGTCCTACTGGAGTATTACTTCATCAAACAAATTGAAAACATTAGCCTGTGCTCTTCCCAAGAGTCTGAATTCCTTCTCAAACGTAATGATTTATCTGTGGTCACTCCCGTCCTTTTAGCCTCTTGTCCAGTCTCTCCAAGAATGAGGCATCTCCATTTCAGTTCAAAATGAACTTCTCCCAGCTTCATCACACGCCATGTATCACTATCCCTGCTCTCTATTTCCCTCCCTAGTGCATCTTTCCCCTTGGCTGATTAATATATGCAAATCTCTTCCATCCTTCATTTTTGCCCTGATGACTTCTCCTTTTAATTGCTGTTTTATTTCCCTCATTGTCTGGTTGTCTTTACTTCAAAAAAAAAGGAAAGAAAAAGAAAAAAACTATATTTCTCTTGGTATCTCCACTTCATCTTCTCTGTTATCACAGCCCAAGCCTGTGCTAGCTTTTTTAAGAATTAGGTCATACTCTTGGCCCATTTTAAGTTTACAATCAACTAAAACTCTTTGGATCATTTTTAAGCACTTGTTGCCAAGCTAATCTTTCCCATCTTGATTTTGAGCAATCTGTCGTTTAAACACAAACTTAACAAATGGAAGTTTACGTGATTCCTACTAACGTAATCTGGTTTCTCAGTTACGTCACCCCCAGCTTCGTGTCATTCCCATTCACTCAATCCACACTAAGCTCAGTTTGGGCTGGATCCTCTTGGATCTTCCATAGCTTTCCTGAATACCTGGACTAAGAGGGGTCACTGGGCTACCCCATACTAACTTCACAGGGATTGTACCCAGAGGTTCCTGTGAACCCTTTTGAGATCCTGCCCATAATATTCTACTGTAACTGCTCTCAATAAGATCACCAAGAATCTCCAAGTAATGTGAAATTTTTTAAGTGTTCACTGAATTACATTATTTCTTTTTTAACCTCACTAGATCTCTCTGCTGCAGTTTTCCTTTCTCACATTAGAATTTTGACTCTCTTGGCTCCCTTAACAGCCTCTTTACCAGCTTCTCCTCCTACCTTCATTCCTTCGTCCTCCTGCCTCTTCAGTGTAGGTTACTCTCAGGGTCCCACTCCTGACCCACCTTTCTACTTCTCTTTTTGTTCTGCTTGCTCTTCTGGTGTGATCTCATCCATCTACCTAATGCACAGAGATTCCTAAACCTTATGTCTGTGACACCTATATGAAGAGGTAATGATTGGACTCACTGTGTACAGCAGGTAAAGTGAAATGTCTGCCTCTCGAGAGATGTTTCTTTATGACTCCACTTAATAGATTCTATATGGACTGAATGTCCCTGTGCACACATGTGGTATATAAAACTTAACTGTACTGAAGATTATTTTTATCATTAAAAACATTGTTTACTCTTGTTTAAAAAAAATTTTTTAAGCAAGGTCACACAGAGCAAATAATTTATATTGTGGGTCATCAGGAAATTAGGCTAAAATAGCTAATAATTATAACTAATGATTAATTATTCAATTTAAAATTGTTAACCCAAAAATCTAAATAACAAAAAATAATAGTGTAGCAGATACTGTCATCCCATTGACCTCCTCTCAGCACTTCCCACTCAATACATGCAACTTTTAACCTGAGGAGTTTTTCTGAACCCCTCCAGGGCAGTCAAGAAGCACCAAGGACCCTGAGAGCAGTCTTCAACCAATGACACTTGAAAACTGAAGGATAAATACATATGCCAAGTGTGGTAGGCTGAAGAATATCCTCTGAAGATATCAGGCCCTGAAACTGGTGAATTTTGTGTTTTAGAGCCAAAGGTATGATTAAGGATCTTGAGATAGGGAGATGATTCTGGACTGTCCAGGTAGGCCCTAAATGCAATCACATGTATTCTTAGGGAAACTAGGCAGAGGGGGATTTCACGCAGATGGAAGAGGAGGAGACCTTGTGGCCACAGAAGCAGACAGTGCAGTGATGTAACCACAAGTCAAGGAGAGCCAGCAGCCACCAGAAGCAGGAAGAGGCAAGGAGCAGACTCTCCCGTGGAGCCTCTGGAGGCAGGATGGCCCTGCTGACTGCATGATTCCAAGGATACTGATTTCGAACTTTTGGCCTCTAGACCTGTGAGAGAATAAGTTTTCATTGTTTTCAGCTACCAAATTTGTGGTGATTGTCACAGTGACCACAGAACACTAATATACCAATATTTATACCCATAAGTACACCAATGTCCTCACTTCTCAAAAGCAGAACAACTCTGAGGCGTCTTCTGTTGTCTCCAGGAGTCTGCGGCAGAGTTGAGCCCTACCTTTAGGGTTACCCACCCATCAGCCTGCTCTGTTACTGACTTTCTCTTCTCAGTCTCGCTTGCTTATTCTTTCATCAGTGGTTCCAGGTCTCTCCTTCAATACAAACCACATACTCTCAAATCCTTCTGTATGAGTTTCTTGGAGTTGCTATAACAAAGTACCATAAACTGTGTGGCTTATAACAAAAAAATTTATTCTCACAGTTCTGGAGGCCAGAAGTTGGAAATACAATAAAGGTGTTGATTCAGTTGGTTCCTCTTCAGGCCTCTGAGAAGTCTGTTTCATGCTTCTTTCCTAGCTTTTGGTGATGGCTGGCAATTCATGGCATTCTCTGGTTTGTAAATGCATCTCTCCTATCTCTGCCTCCATCTTTACATAGCATTCTCCCCTGTCTCTGTGTCTTCATGTGGCCATCTTCCCCTCATGTAAGAACACTAGTTATATTGGATCAAGGACCCAGTTTCATGACATTATCACAACTTGGTAACATCTGTAAAGATCCTATGCCCAAATAAAGTCACATTTCTACATACTGGGGATAAGAATTATAACATCTTTTGTAAGGCACATACTTCAACTCATAACACCTTGACTCAGTGTCAAATTTGGGGACCCCTAACCTAAGACAATTATCACTTAATAAGCATTTTTATTTCCAAAGCATAAGCATTTTTATTTCCCTAAATATAATTATTTTTCTTCAGTAATCTTATGATATTGTGTCTATTTCAAAGTTAATAAATCTGAGGATTAGATATTATGGTGTAGTCAAGTCTGTGTTTTACCAGGCAGGAAATGTAATAAGATGCCAGTTCTACCAGTGGGAGTGGTTTTCAGCAAAAGAGATCAAATACCTTAAGCTTTTTCTTTTTTCCCCCCCTCGTCTGCAATATTATAGATCAGGAAACAAAGAGGGATTTTCCTAGGGTT
This sequence comes from Bos grunniens, assembly GCF_055505025.1. Classification (NCBI taxonomy): domain Eukaryota; kingdom Metazoa; phylum Chordata; class Mammalia; order Artiodactyla; family Bovidae; genus Bos; species Bos grunniens. The sequence continues at coordinate 16,030,161 of NC_141190.1, forward strand.
GTGATAATCTTTTCTATTTGAGATTTTGTTGATAAATTTAATGTCTAAGACCTGATGTTTCCTCTTTCTTTACTTGAATTGTCTGTTCAGAGCCACTCTTGTTTATTCATTGCTTTCCAGAATCTTTGGGGAAGGGGGAGTAGACTCCACACACAAAGTCATGTCCAGTTTCTGATAATCCCTTTGGCAGCAATAGTTGCTCACTCTCTGTACCAGCCTCTGCTAGGAGCTCTCTGTGAAAGAGTGTTCTACAAAACAAGGACACATTGTCTCTGCCTCTATTCTAAAGCTGCTGGTAAGTACCCTGCACAGGGAAGAGACCATAAGATGAAACTAACATCTTAGATACCTTGTATATCACAATGTGCCCCGGCTTATTCTAATATTCTCTACTTCATCTTTCACCAAAGGCCAAGTCCTTTCTCTGATTACAAGTTTGGAAATACTTCCACTTACGGGCTTATCCACATATAGTCCCAAAACCTGCTTAGGTGGCATTTATGCTTCTGATTGCTTCCCTTCCTTTTATAAGCTGATACTGCTGATTATTATTTTTTTAATTATTTATTTGGCTGTACCCAGAGTTGTGGGCTTCCCAGGTGGCACTACTGTTAAAGAATCTGCCTGCCAGTGCCTAAGACTCAAGAGACCTGCATTCTATTCCTGGGTCAGGAAGATCCCCTGGAGAAGGAAATGGCAACCCACTCTAGTATTCTTGCCTAGAAAATTCCATGGACAGAAGATCCTGGTGGGCTACAGTCCATGGTGTCGTGAAGAGTCGGACACGACTGAGCACACACACACATTCTACATACCCCGTCTTAGTTGCAGCAGGTGGCAGCTTCTATCTTCGTTTGCAGCTTGTGGGATCTTTAGTTGATTAGTTGCGGCATTCGAACTCTTAGTTGTGACATATTGGGATCTAGTTCCCTGACCAGGGATCAAACTCAGGCCCCCTACATTGAAAGCATGGAGTCTTAGCCGCTGAAGCACCAGGGAAGTCCGTGTTGCTAATAATTAAAATCCTCTCAGGTGAATAAATGGATGCATAAGTGAAATAAGTAGATATTTATGAATAGATTGATGAGAGATCTTGATGATCCAAAATGTCTCCTCCAACATCTGTCACACCTGAAAGAAGATCAAGTCTGCCCCTAAGGAATCCCTCTCTTGGGCTCATTAGGAGCAAAAGGACTTTTTAATATCCAGAAATTACAGGAATGAGTGCCTTCTGGAGGTGGCAAAGATGGGAAGTGGAGGAACAGTAGAAGGTAAGTGAAAGAGGCGCCAAAACAGCTAGGTTTTAAACATCAGAGGCATGTATGTCATAACATCATGATAATTTCAGTAGGCATCAGTTCAGTTCAGTTCAGTCGCTCAGTCGTGTCCCGACTCTTTGCGACCCCATGAATCGCAGCACGCCAGGCCTCCCTGTCCATCACCAGCTCCTGGAGGCATATGAGTTATCTATTTCTGCTTAACAAATTACTCTAAAAGCTATCAACTTAAAGCAATAATAAACATTTATTATTTCACATAATCTCTGTGCATCTGGGGATTAGGAGTGGTTTAGCAGGATGGTTCTGCTTCTGAAAGTTTGCAGTCTTAACTGTTGGTCAAGGCTACAGTCATCTGAAAACTTTACTGAGGCTCAAGGGTTAATTTTTTTTTTTCTTTTTTAAAATTTATTTTTAATCAGAGGATAATGGCTTTACAATAATATGCTGGCTTCTGCCATACGACAATGCGAATCAGCCATAAGTTTACATATGTCCTCTCCCTCTTAAATCTCCCCCTGAAGGATTAACTTCTGAGATGGCTCACTTGTGGTTCTTGGCAGGATGTATCATTCCTTACTTACTGGCTGTTGGCAGGAAGCTTCAGTTTCTTACTGCATGAACTTCTCCATAGGGCTGCTTGGGTGTCTTCATGAGACAGCAGCTGGCTTTCCCCAGAGCAAGTTATCCAAGAGACAGCAAGGGGAAAACTCGAATGCCTCTTAAAGATCTTAGTCATGGAAGTCATCACTCCCACTATTCAGTTTGTTAAAAATGAGTCACTTTATTTCAGACCACTCCCAATGATAGGGGAATTAAGAGTATACTTTTTTGAAGAGAAAATATCAGAGAATTTGTGGACATATTTTAAAAACATCAGTTTTGGATTCAGTGAACATTTATTGAGCATCTTTACTGGGATCTGAATAGGTGCTGGATTTCAAACACATTATTTTCCTATTACCCAAGGCTAAAGAAATCAGAATTTTATATAGGTAGAGGAGATGATTTTAGAATACAGGACGTTACATGACTATGATAGGTTTAAAGTTGAATGGATGTGTAGGTGAGATTTAAATCGTGGACAGCATGAGAGACTGATTTTCTACTGAGAAGATAAGAAAGATTATTTTGTAACCTGTGTGACTGCCCATTCATTAAACCTTGTAGGTCCTGAACTAATACCAAAGTACAGGAGTCATAACTAATTCCATCTTTTAACCTGAGACACCTGGGTCATTACTCTGTATTTATAAACAATAAATATTTACTGTATTTTGGATTATATTTAACTGATGAATTGAGATGAATCCTAGGTATAAGTTTAGGTACCCCCCTTGGTGGTTGTAGATTTTTATTACTCTGGGTGTTTTGTTACTTATTTGACATGGTCAGCTCTTTGGGATTTAGAGCAGTCATAGGGGCACAGACTTGAGGCTCATGGCCAGATTCTGCCAGAGGAGTAGTTGTGTTTGGTTAAAATTGTGTGTGTGTGATACTTTTCATTGATTTTTAAATACCTTTGAGTGGACCATATACTCAGTATTTAGTCTCTAGTTCCCCCACCAGCCCCTGTACTTCCTGTTGTCTGTTATCCATCAGCCTTACTGGTCCCTAAAGATTCTTAAGTATGAGACATACATCTTGATTTTAAATCTCAGGATTGCATGGCATAATATTAGTTCAGCCTATTCTTACTCACCATCCCAAAGGTGAACTGCTTTCAGTAGATCAATCACTTTAGGTCAAAAGTACTGTTTGTTGTTGTTGTTTAGTTGCTAAGTTGTGTCCGACTCTTTGTGACCCGTGAGTCTGGGTGAACTCCCGGAGTTGGTGATGGACAGGGAGGCCTGGCGTGCTGTGATTCATGGGGTCGCAAAGAGTCAGACACGACTGAGCAACTGAACTGAACTGAACTGAAGTGTAGCCCACCAGGCTCCTCTGTCCATGGGATTTCCCAGGCAAGAATACTGGAGTGGGTTGGTAGCTATCTCCTTTTTAGCTTAGTCAGTATCTACTTGCATTCTGCTAAACCCTTGTTTTCTCTCCAGTTCTTTTTTCCTTTCCCTTCTATTCAGCATTCTTGGTGAATATTCGCCCCTTCAGTTTCTCTCAATTGTCACACCCCAAATGGTATATGGAAAAAAGCTTGAGGATAACAGTGCCTACCAGTGAGTGAGATGGTATACAGCACCTGGCTGCAAAAGGTGAGGTAAACTTAAGAAACAGTCCCTCCTCCTTTCTGGCAAATAATTTCAGGACCTTCTGTGAGGCTCTTTTCATAGCTCTTCCACTTTGGTTCTCTTTTCCAATCTTTATTGTCAGTTCATTCATTTATCCTTTTATTAATTCACCCATGTAACAAATATTAACTAGCCACTTAACTATCAGCCAGTGTCCAGGCATGAGAACGAGAAAATGATACCATCCCTGCACTTGGATGGCTTTGGTCTACTGGTGGGAAGCAGATATTAGTCAAACAAACCACCCAGATAGATGTAAAGTTTTCTAATTTTAAACGTTTGGTGTAATTCATTTCAGTTCGGTTCAGTCGCTCAGTCGTGTCCGACACTTTACGACGCCATGAATCACAGCACACCAGGCCTCCCTGTCCACCAACTCCCAGAATTCACTCAGACTCACGTTCATCGAGTCAGTGATGCCATCCAGCCGTCTCATCCTCTGTCGTCCCCTTCTCCTCCTGCCCCCAATCCCTCCCAGCATCAGAGTCTTTTCCAATGAGTCAACTCTTTGCATGAGGTGGCCAAAGTACTGGAGTTTCAGCTTTAGCATCATTCCTTCCAAAGAAATCCCCTTAGTGCCAAAAAAGAGAGAATATGGTGTTAAGACCTATTATGAGAAGGGACTATGGCCTCATCAGAGGTCATATGAGGCTTTTACTAAAGAATTGATGACTGAGCTGAGGTCTAAAGGAAAGAGGAGTTAACTGTGTATATGTGTGTGTGGTGGTAGCGGCGGTGGTGATGGTCATCATTGTCTCAGAATTTTTAGCAAGTGGAACAACATGTGCAAAGCCCTGTGATCAAAGGGAACAGAAGCTGATTGCCCATCACTTTGCTGCTCTCTTGCCTTTTCCTTCTTAACTTCCATCCTTTCTTTTCCTCACTTCCTCCCCCTGTTTCTTTTTTCTTCCTTGAATGCAGAGTTAACACCTTCCTCAGTTCTTGACACATTATCGTTATTCATCCATGCAGAGACTCTGTTACATTCTCATTTATCAGTATACTCAGTTTTAACCCTTTTTAGCAATTCCTTTTTCTCTCTTCCATATTCAGCCGTTGTTTATATAGATTTTTAAAATTTATTGATGTTCTTGAGAAAAGGCATATTTGTTTTGTATGTATGTACTATTCATCTGGAGAAGGCAATGGCACCCCACTCCGGTACTCTTGCCTGGAAAATCCCATGGATGGAGGAGCCTGGTGGGCTGCAATCCATGGGGTCGCTAAGAGTTGGACACGACTGAGCGACTTCACTTTCACTTTTCACTTTCATGCATTGGAGAAGGAAATGGCAACCCACTCCAGTGTTCTTGCCTGGAGAATCCCAGGGACCGGGGAGCCTGGTGGGCTGCCGTCTGTGGGGTCGCACAGAGTCGGACATGACTGAAGTGACTTAGCAGCAACTATTCATCTATGTAAATGATTTTTATTATTCTCATTTCTTTTTTTCATTTGACAGTGGTTTTAATATAGTTATTCTGTGTATATCTGTGTATCCTAACCTCGCTCTGTGTGTATCTGATCTGTTGTTGCTAATTGTTCTTCATCTTGTTTATTACATATTTATGTCAATTTAGGATTGTCTCAAATTCTTTTCCACCTCACACAAGAACTACAACAACATGCCTTAATGCACACTTTAATGAGCATCCTCTAGTATTCCTCTTAAGGACTTGTGAGAAATTTCCTTTGAAGGATATTATCAGGAGAGCAATTGCTGGGTCACAGGTTATGCATGTGCTTGATTTGACTAAGTCATGCCAGCTGGATCACCAGAATAACTCAGCTATCAGAGGTTTTCTGTTATACGGTTACCTCATCCCCACTGACCTCCAACAGAGCACCCTAGAATCTTCTATTCAATTTTTTTCCCTCCTGTATTCTGTTTATCCTTCACACATCCATTGTGAGCAAGCCATAGGTGTTCTTTTCTCTCCCCAGTGGCCTAAATCCAGAGCCAGTTTATCACAGCCCCTTCAGGAATTTACAATACACAGTTGTATACTAAAGATAATCATCATCTCCTAAAGGAGGTTTCTGTTGTCCGTTTTGTTAAACATTTAAAACCACATGAGATGGCCTATAATTTGTATACTTCTCCGTGGTGCCCTTTCAACTCACAAATATTTCTTAGGATTATCTCATCACTGAGGTGGACTAGAAGCAGGTTGCACCAAAGAAATTTTTTACTTAATCTCAAAAGAAGAAATGTAAATGACTTAAGTAATATGGTTGTGGGGTAGGCTGGGATGGAGAAGGAGGTAGGTCCACGTTCATCAGTAGTACTTTTCAAAGAAAAGTATAGTAGTTTGAAATAATTAAAGGAAGTCCTCTTGTAAAGTTGGAAAGTTTTTTTTTTAAGAGATAGGATCTAGCTTGGTGAGGGTTTAGAATGATGGGCACTTTCACACACTGCTGGTAGGAAATGTAAAATTGTACAACCTTTTCACAAAGCAATTTGAAAATGTGTATCAAAGGACAAAACAGTGACTTGACAGTGCAGAAAAGTGGAAGGCATTATCTTGACTAAGTTATTAAAGTTAGTGTTACAAGTATTGGGAATAAACTAGCATTCTGCACCTCCTGCTCCTAGGCATGAGGACACAACATCACTTCAGTGGTATTCTTACCCAAAATTCATAACCTGGATTGAATTATGAAGAAACAATTAAGCCAAACCTAAACCGAGGGATCTTATAAAACAGCCAGCCAATCTTTTTCAAAACTGTCAAGGTCATTCAGAATCAACTAAAGGCAGCCCACTCCAGTGTTCTTGCCTGGAGAATCCTAGGGACAGGGGAGCCTGGTGGGCTGCTGCCTATGGGATCGCACAGAGTCGAACACGACTGAAGCGACTTAGCAGCGGCAGCAGATGAAATTAAAATGTGAAAATTTCAAAATTTCCTTAAAAATAATGAATTTCAAGACAACAATGACAGAGCATTAAATCAGATGTTCAGGGCAGGACCCTGTGCAACTAGACAGATAACCCAGAGGTCATGAAAGACAAAGAAAGACAGAAACTGTCCTGCGTTGCAGGGGTAGAAGGAGACATGAAGACTAACAGGAATGCTTGATCCTGCACCAGATCAGTCACATTAGCAGGACAAACTGAACAACTTAAATAAGGTCTGTTTCTTAGTTCAGTTGAGTCGCTCAGTCATGTCTGACTCTTGGTGACCCCATGGACTGCAGCACACCAGGCCTCCCTGTCCATCACCAACCCCCGGAGCCTACTCAAACTCATGGCCATCGCGTCAGTGATGCCATCCAACCACCTCATCCTCTGTCGTCCCCTTCTCCTCCTGCCTTCAATCTTTCCCAGCATCAGGGTCTTTTCCAATGAGTCAGTTGTTTGCATCAGGTGGCCAAAGTTGGAGTTTCAGCTTCAGCATCAGTCCTTCCAATGCATATTCAGGACTGATTTCCTTTAGGATGGACTGGTTGGATCTCCTTGCAGTCCAAGGGACTTTCTTATTTGCTTCTTCCCAATTCATAGTTATGATATGTGTTTGGAAATGGATTTCAGACTATTCTGCTAAAGAACTGCTACTTAATCCATTTTAAAATATCATAAAGGGGCTTCCCTCGTGGCTCAGTGGTAAAGAGTCTGCCTGCCAGTGCAGGAGACGTGATCCCTGGTCTTAGAAGATCCCACACACCGAGGAGCAACTCATCCTGTGCACCACAACTACTGAGCCCACACTCTAGAGCCTGCGAACTGCAACTCCTGAAGTCCATGTGCCCTGGAGTCTGTGTGCCACAACAAGAGAAGCCACCACAGTGAGAAGCCAGGACACTGCTACTAGAGGGCAGCCCCTGCTTGCCACAACCAGAGAAGAGCCCACACAACACTGGAGACCCGTCACAGGCAATACATAAATGCACAAACACATAGAAATACTTAAAAAATAAAATACCGTGAAAAGTAAAAGTATAAAAATAAAAAATAAAAACCTCCATCATTCTCTTTTCATATCTATCTTTTTTGATCTTTATCAAACTGGAAATGCTGATTTTATACATCATCATTATGATATACAATTATGTTTCTCTACCTTTAATATTGTTTTGTAAAATGTCCCCATATTTCTATATTTTATCATTTTAATCAACTTTGCAATATTTCATAGATAAACCTAGTTTTTTGTACACTTTCTGTATTAATTTAATACAGTTTAAACTTAAGTGATTTCTCGCTTTTAACTATTAAACATTTTGTTACAGGCCTTCTTGTGTAGCTTTTATTTTATTATTGTGAATTATTTCCTTATGACACATTCCCAGGAGTAGGATTGCGGTGCCTCTTGATATGTGGCATCAATTTGCTTTCCAAAAGGATCAGTTTGCATTTCTAGAGCATCTTATCTCTCTCGGTTTGTGGCTGTCCTGCTGTGGTTTACCAAACAGCAGTTGCTTTGTGATCTTACTATCATTCATTTCCCACATGTGTCTCACCCTTGTGGTTAATCTGCAGTACACATCTTCTCAATACTTGTATTCTAACTATAATCCGTAACCTTAGTCCTAGTCACCTTCTCTTCCTAGCTAAGGGTTTACCAGGCATGCACGGAATTTAAATCATTTGTGGAAATTGAGGGTGATTCAAGGAAGAGGAACTTAGAAGAGTACTTAGAAGAAACAGCCAAAATGTAGGAGGGAAAAAATGGAGACAATAGAGAAATGAGACCTAAGGAAAAAGTGTTTCTTTTAAACAGCTGAAAGGTTCATAGGAAGGTGACTAAAAGAGCAAGGCAGTGATCAGATGTGGGTTTAATAGAAAGTGCTTTGCTTGCAGCACGGGGAAATGTTTGAAGTGGCCCCAAGTGAATGTGGAGAAACTGGTTGGAGGTTGCTTCTGTCACCCAGGGAAGAGATGATGGTGACTTAGTCTGGGTGGGTAGACATTGTGAAGTGAGTAACATTTAGAGGATATTTACGTTAGATCTTAGACCTTATCCATTTTATAGCTGAAAGTTTGTAAGGATCTCAGTTATCTAGTTTCAGAGGATCTAATGTAAAACATGGTGAACTACAGTTAATAACATTGTATTATATAATTTAAAAAAAAACATATTCAGGAGGGTAAAACAAACAGACCTTAGTGACTACTTGGTATTGTTGTTATAGTTGCTCAGTGTTGTCCAACTGTTCTGCGACTCCATGGACTGTAGCCTGCCAGGGTCCTCTGTCCATGGGATTTTCCAGGCAAGAATACTGGAGTGGGTTGCCACTCCCTCCTTCAGGGTGTATTCCCAACCCAGGCACTGAACCCTTGGCTTCTGCATTGGCAGGCGGATTCTTTTACCACCTAGCTACCTGGGGAGCCCAGACTAGGTATTTTAGCCTCCTAAGGCTGTGATAACTAATTACCACAGATTTAGTGCTTTAAAACAACAGGAATTTATTCTTTCACAATACTGGAGACCAGAAGTCTGAAATCAAGATGCTAGCAAGGGGACTACTCTGGTGGCTGTGGTGAAGAATCCACCTGCCTGCCAATGCAGGAAACACGGGTTTCGATCCCAGGTCCAGGGAAGATCCCACATGCTGTGGAGCAACTAAGCCCATGTGCCACAACTATTGAGCTGATGCTTTAGAACCAGGAACTACAACTGCTGAGCCCACGCACTACAGCGACCGTAGCCTGCATGCCCTAAAGCCTGTGGTCTGCAACAGGAGAAGCCGCTGCAATGAGAAACCTGTGCACTGCGACTAGAGAGTAGCCCCTGCTAGCTGCAGCTAGAGAAAGCCCACGGGCAGCAACAAAGATCCAGAACAGTAAAAAAGAATAAATAAATAAAATTAAAAAAAAATTATATTGGCAGCGTTGGTTTCTTCTGAAGGCTCTGAGAGAGAATGCACTTCATGCCTCTCTCCTAATTGATGGTGTTGCCAGCAATCCTTTGTGTTCCTTTGGCCTATAGATGCATCATTCAAATCTCTGCTTCCATTTTCACATGGTCTTCTTCCCAGAGTCTTCATGTGCCTTCTCCTCTTTTTTTTGCCACTCATTACTATTTGAATATTTTAATTTAACTTTTATTTTATATTGGCATATAGGTGATTAACAATGTTATATTAGTCTCAGGTATATAGCTAAGTGATTTAGTTATACATACATACATATATATATGTGTGTGTGTGTTTATACATATATATATTCTTTCTGTTTCAAATTCTTTTCCCATATAGGTTATTACACCTATTGAGTAGAGTTTCCTGTGCTATACAGTAGGTCCTATGATTATCTGTATTATATATAGTAGTGTGTATGTGTTAGTTCTGAACTGTTAATTTATCCCTCCTCCAGATATGGAATACTTCCTGAATTTGTGGGTTATCCTTGCACAGGGACCATGCTAATCTTCTCTGTATTGTTCCAGTTTTACTATATATGCTGCAAAAGCAATCCCTTCTCTTTTTTCTTTTATAAGGACACCGATCACAGCTACTTATTAGCTCTGTGAGGAAGGGAGTATGTCTAATCCAGGATTATCTCATTTTGGAAAGCTTATCTTAATTATATCTGCAAAGACTCTTTTCTAATAAAGTCACATTCATAGTCCTTGGAGTTAGAACTTGGACATATCTTTTTCAGAGATAAATTCAACCCACTACACTTGGCTAATTGGATAAGAAAGAGGGTGGTATAAGAAAGAGAATGACTCTTGGGTTTTAGGTGTGAGCAACTAAAATATTGTCATTTGGTGAGATATGGAATATTATAATAGGAGAAGATTTAGAGAAGGCAATTATGAGTTTAGACTTGGAGGTACTGGGATGGAGGTGACTTTAAGACCACCAAGCAGAGATACTGGGTATACAGTTGGCATATAGGATCTGGAGAAACTGAGTGGGTGGTGGTGGTATGTATTAAGATGGAGAATGGTGGAAGAAAACTAGGAGAGGCTCATTTAATCATATTTATTATGTCTGTTATTGTTGTTCAGTCACTAAGTCGTGTCTGACTCTTTGTGACCCCATGGACTACAGCATGCCAGTCTTCTCTGTCCTTCACTATCTCTCAAAGTTTGCTCAAATTCATGTCCATTGAGTTGGTGATGCTATGTAACCATCTCTTCCTCTACCATCTTCTGCCCTCAATCTTTCCCAGCATCATGGTCTTTTCCAATGAGTCGTCTCTTTGCATCAGGTGGCCAAGATATTGGAGCTTCAGCATCAGTCCTTCCAGTGAATATTCAGGGTTGATTTCCTTTAGGATGGATAGTTTGATCTCCTTGCAGTCCATGGGACTCTCAGGAGTCTTCTCTATCACAACAACTCAAAAGCATCAATTCTTCAGTGTTCAGCCTTCTTTATGGTCCAACTCTCATATCCATACATGACTAAAAATATCTATATATAAATATCAAGAAGGCATTCGGATGATAATGTCGGAGCTGTTGATACAAATTCTAGAGTCTTCAGTTGATAGATGATCATCTAAATACTGAGACTACCTGGGTTAAAGAGGGATGAATAAGAAGAAAAGAGGGTTCAGAACTATTCCTTTAGGAAATTTCAGTTAAGAGGGAAGAAATTCTTCTTGCCTTGAGGAAATTAAGAAGTAGTAGCCATAGAGGTAGGGGGGAAACGGAGAGTATGGCAACAATGGAGTAATGAAAACAGAGGAGCAAAAGTGTTTCAAGTTTGAAAGTCAGATGAATGAGTGTTTTAAAATGGAGGGGTGGTCAACAGAATGAATGTTGTTGAGAGATTAAGCAAGGTGGAGAGTGGAGTTTCTCTCTTAAATTAGGGACAGGGAAGTCATTAATGAGAGTGGACATGAGCTAGAATGGAGTAAATTGTGGGGCAGAGAGTGAGAAAATAGAGACTAGAGACATCTTTAAAATGTTTTTCTTTGGAAATAAACTTACAAAAAGTTACAAACATAAAAAATAATACAAGAAACACTCATATCATTCCCAGATTTGCCTAGTGTAACATTTAAAAAAATTTTTTTGAAGTATGGTTTACAATATCGTGTAAATTTCTGCTATATAGCAAAGTGATTCATACACACACAAACACATATTCTTTTCTGGTTTAGTTTATCTCAGGGGCTTAAACATAGGTACCTGTGCTATGCAATAGGACCTTGTGTAATCCCTCTGTTAACATTTTATCCTATTTGCTTTATCCCTTGTTCTGTGTGCATGCATATTTTTTTAAGTCATTTGAGGGTAAATTACATATATCACGGCCTTTTATCCTAAATACTCCAGAGTATGTTTCCTAAAAATAGAAATGTTTTTCTTATAGAATATAGCAATTGTTAATTATAAATATCAAAATTTTTATATTGACACCTTTATTTAATCCACTACGATTAAGACAGTTGTGTTAGCTGATATAATACAGACCTTAATAGAATATTTTCTTTTTCTCTACCTAATACAAAGTGAAAGAAAGTGAAAGTGAAGTCGCTCAGTCATGTCCGACTCTTTGGGACCCTGTGGACTGTAGCGCACTAGGCTCCTCTGTCCATGGGGTTCTCCAGGCAAGAATACTGGAGTGGGTTGTCATTTCCTTCTCCAAGGCATGAAAGTGAAAAGTGAAAGTGAAGTCGCTCAGTTGTGTCCGACTCTTATCGACCCCATGGACTGCAGCCCACCAGGCTTCTCCGTCCATATACTTAGGGTATATTGCTTAGTGGGTAGAATTGCTTAGTGGTAAAGAACCTGTCTGCCAATGTAGGAGACATAAGAGACTTGGGTTTGATCCCTGGGTCAGGAAGATCCCCTGGAAGAAGCATGGCAACCCACTCCAGTATTCTTGCTTGGAGAATCCCAATGGACAGAGGAACCTGGCATGGAGTCACAGAGTTGGACACGACTGAGTGACTAAGCACAGCACAGCACAGTGGGTGTGAGTGCTATCTTTGAGGTTTTGATTTGCATATCTCTAGACAATGGCACCCCATTCCAGTACTCTTGCCTGGAAAATCCCATGGACAGAGGAGCCTGGTGGGCTGCAGTCCATGGGGTCGCTAAGAGTCAGACATGACTGAGCGACTTCACTTTCACTTTTCACTTTCATGCATTGGAGAAGGAAATGGCAACCCACTCCAGTGTTCTTGCCTGGAGAATCCCAGGGACGGGGGAGCCTGGTGGGCTGCTGTCTATGGGGTTGAACAGAGTTGGAGACGACTGAAGAGACTTATCAGCAGCAGAGATTATGTTGAGCATCATTTTATATCCTTATTAACAGCTATTAGCATATCTTCTTTCAGAGAAATATATGTTCAACTCCTTTACTCATTTGTAAATTGAGTTGTCTTCTTATAGTTCAGTTCTTCATATATTCTGGATACTGGGCCTTTATCAGATATATGAATTACAGATATTTTCTGTGTTCCTATATTAACTTTTCCACCTGTATCTTGGAGGTCATTTCTTCTTCTGAAAAATCTTGATAATAAGTGTATTGCTAGGGACTTCCCTTGTAGTCCAGTGGTCAAGACTCCCATGTTTCCACTGCAGGGGGCAAGGGTTCAATCCCTGGTCAGGGAACTAAGATCCTGCACTAAGATTTGGACTCTCAGCCAACAACAACAACAAAAAATGTATTGCCACCTATGCCCTTGGCACTTTAGTTAGGACCTTGAGAAATGCTCATTATAAAAGACATGATGTTTCTTAAACTGGATGCTAGCCACATGGATGTTCATTTATGTATTTTATTACTTATATATAGGTTATATTCACTTTGTGTGTGTGTGTATATATATATATATTTTTTTTTTTTTAAAGGCTTGACAATGTTGCTTCCTCTAATTCTCCATTCTCCTACTGCTATCCTTTCATTGACATACTTCTAGAATGAGTGGTCTATATTTGCCACTTCATTTTATCCACAACTAGTGCCTCTCTTTTGGAGAAGGCAATGGCACCCCACTCCAGTACTCTTGCCTGGAAAGTCCCATGGATGGAGGAGCCTGGTAGGATGCAGTCCATGGGGACACTAAGAGTCGGACATGACTGAGCGACTTCACTTTCCCTTTCATGCATTGGAGAAGGAAATGGCAACCCACTCTAGTGTTCTTGCCTGGAGAATCCCAGGGACGGGGGAGCCTGGTGGGCTGCCGTCTATGGGGTCGAACAGAGTCGGCCACGACTGAAGCAACTTAGCAGCAGCAGCAGCAGCAGTGCCACTTTAGTTCCAATATGATTGGAACTAAATTATAGTTCCAATATGATTGGAACTAAATTATAGTTCCAATAATTTAGTTCCAATATGATTGGAACTAAATCAGAGTTGCAATATGATTTCTTTGTCCATCCTTAAATAACGACACCTTTGAGTCTCTGCCCCACCCTCATCTTTAGTCTTTCTTCCCTGGTGTTCCCGGTGACTCACCTAGTTGTATTATTCAATGCCTCTTCAATCTGCCTCTTTAAACTGAAGCCCTAACCGTTTTAGAACTCTAAATGCTGGATATTTTACTTTCCCAGCTATATTTCCCCTATTAATCAAGTTATTCCCAATCCACAACTATTTTTCAAACCACATCAGCTTCATTCTCAAGAGTTTTGTAGTGATTGGCTGGTACCTCCTGTAACAGAGTGCAGTGAGCTCAGCTTTTAGCACAGCAGCCTCAGGTATGCAGATGACACCACCCTTCTGGCAGAAAGTAAAGAAGAACTAAAGAGCTTGTTGATGAAAGAGGAGAGTGAAAAAGTTGGCTTAAAGCTCAACATTCAGAAAACTAAGATCATGGCATCTGGTCCCATCAATTCATGGCAAATAGATGGGGAAACAGGGGAAACAGTGGAAACATTGGCTGACTTTATTTTTCTGGGCTCCAAGATTGCTGCAGATGGTGATTGCAGCCATGAAATTAAAAGATGCTTACTCCAGAATACACAGAAGAACTGTACAAAAAAGATCTTCACGACCCAGATAATCACGATGGTGTCATCACTGACCTAGAGCCAGACATCCTGGAATGTGAAGTCAAGTGGGCCTTAGAAAGCATCACTATGAAAAAAGCTAGTGGAGGTGATGGCATTCCAGTTGAGCTATTCCAAATCCTGAAAGATGATGCTGTGAAAGTGCTGCACTCAATATGCCAGCAAATTTGGAAAACTCAGCAGTGGCCACAGGACTGGAAAAGGTCAGTTTTCATTCCAATCCCAAAGAAAGGCAATGCCAAAGAATGCTCAAACTACCACACAATTGCACTCATCTCACACGCTAGTAAAGTAATGCTCAAAATTCTCCAAGCCAGGCTTCAGCAATATGTGAACCGTGAACTTCCTGATGTTCAAGCTGGTTTTAGAAAAGGCAGAGGAACTAGAGATCAAATTGCCAACATCCGCTGGATCATCAAAAAAGCAAGAGAGTTCCAGAAAAACATCTATTTCTGCTTTGTTGACTATGCCAAAGCCTTTGACTGTGTGGATCACAATAAACTGTGGAAAATTCTGAAAGAGATGGGCATACCAGACCACCTGATCTGCCTCTTGAGAAACCTGTATGCAGGTCAGGAAGCAACAGTTAGAACTGGACATGGAACAACAGACTGGTTCCAAATAGGAAAAGGAGTACGTCAAGGCTGTATGTTATCACCCTGCTTATTTAACTTCTATGCAGAGTACATTATGAGAAACGCTGGGCTGGAAGAAGCACAAGCTGGAATCAAGATTGCCGGGAGAAATATCAATAACCTCAGATATGCAGATGACACCACCCTTATGGCAGAAAGTGAAGAGGAACTCAAAAGCTTCTTGATGAAAGTGAAAGAGGAGAGTGAAAAAGTTGGCTTAAAGCTCAACATTCAGAAAACTAAGATCATGGCATCCAGTCCCATCACTTCATGGGAAATAGATGGGAAAACAGTGGAAACAGTGTCAGACTTTATTTTTTGGGGCTCCAAAATCACTGCAGATGGTGACTGCAGCCATGAAATTAAAAGACGCTTGCTCCTTGGAAGGAAAGTTATGACCAACCTAGATAGCATATTCAAAAGCAGAGACATTACGTTGCCAACAAAGGTCCGTCTAGTCAAGGCTATGGTTTTTCCTGTGGTCATGTATGGATATGAGAGTTGGACTATAAAGAAGGCTGAGCGCTGAAGAATTGATGCTTTTGACCTGTGGTGTTGGAGAAGACTCTTGAGAGTCCCTTGAACTGCAAGGACATCCAACCAGTCCATCCTAAAGGAGATCAGTCCTGGGTGTTCATTGGAAGGACTGATGTTCAAGTTGAAACTCCAGTACTTTGGCCACCTCATGTGAAGAGCTGACTTATTGGAAAAGACCCTGATGCTGGGAAAGATTGAGGGCAGGAGAAGGGGACGACAGAGGATGAGCTGGCTGGATGGCATCACCGACTCAACGGACATGGGTTTGGGTGGACTCCAGGAGTTGATGATGGACAGGGAGGCCTGGCGTGCTGCAGTTCATGGAGTCGCAAAGAGTCGGACACGACTGAGCGACTGAACTGAACTGAACTGAACTGAATTGCTGTGTGCAGTTACTCTGCACCCTGTTACCAGGAATGGGTCCTGCTCAGCCATTGGTCGGTGCGTCAGAGGTCCCCACACACTAGCAACCAATTGTCAATGAGCAACCCCGATGACCCTGCTCAGACATTGGACAGCTCAGCAGTGGGCCCCACCCACAAGCAACCAACTGTTAAGAATGGGCAGTTAGTGAGGGGATTCAGCTAAGTGGCGTGGTGGTCCTCAGGTGAAGAGTGAGGTAAAAGGAGGATCCTGACCTTCTCCCTGGGGCCCTTCAGTTCATCTGGCCTTTGGTCAGTGAGAGAGCTTGGGCACCAAGAGAACAGGCTTGGGACTATGTTCTGTAGGACTTCAGAGCCCTCATCAAGCCCTCCACTAGCCTTGGCCCAGGCCTTGAGGCAGCAGTGAACCTCTCCCCTATCCTTGTCTCTGGGACCTAATAGTAGCAGTGGTCTGCCTGGGTCACAGTATGTGGGATGTGGTGTCCTGCTTTGGGTGGCCTGAGAAGCCTGAGGGCCAGATGAGTTGGGTGCCTGGCTTCCTCAGTGATGACAGTTGGTCAGGTTCTGGGGAACCTGACCCTGAGGGAACTGCCACCTGAGCTCTGCTTCCTGTTAGCCAGGACCTGGACCTTGGAGGTTAAAAGTTGTACCTTGGGACCTTGCCCTTTCTTCTCAGGACAAAGAATAACATTTGTTTGGTAGAGGTTTACAGGAACATTGTTAGCTGACCATGACCTGACTTTAAGAACAAAGGCTCTGACACCAAGAAGTTGCAACTAACCATAACACCCCCTAACCTTTTACATTTAAAAGCGCTTTGATGAAAGCTTTCAGTAACTTTGGGGTTAAGGTATGAGCCACCCATCTCCTTGCATGGTCCTGTAATAAACCAAACTCCAAACTCCAGTGTTTTAGCATTGTTTTGGCCTATGTGTTGGGCACACAGACTTGGTGATGTTCGGTAACACTCCCTCTTCAGTCCTTCTATTTGAACAGTTACCACACCTTGGGATTTCTACCTTAAATGCACTTCATTTCCATTCATTGGTTATCACCCCATTTTAATCCATTTTCATGGGGTGCTGGAATTATTTCAACAGCCCTCTCTGCCTGACTCTACTACTTCTATCTCAAGTGATAATGGAAATCTTTAAGAGTGATGTGATGAAACGTTGTCCTAGATGGGAAACATAACTTTGGTAATATTGGGAAAGATGAAGTGGAGAAGAAAGCGTGTTAACTTGAGATGAGAACAACTCTGAATAGTGAATGGAGCAGTGGATATACACTGGAGGTGGAAGGACTTACATCTAAATCCTGTATTCTATTCCCATAAATTGTGTTAGTCGCTCATTGGTGTCCAACTCTTTGCGACTCCATGGACTGTAGCCTGACCGTTTTCTTTGTCCATGGAATTCTCCAGGCAAGAATACTGGAGAGGATTGCCATTTCCTTCTGCAGAGACTCTTCCTGACTCAGGGATGGAACCCAGGTCTCCTGTATTGGCAGGCGGATTCTTTACCATCTGAACCACCAGGGGAACCCGATATAGCACATCAAGTGAATTTTTGCTAAGGGAGCCATACCCGTGCTTCCCTAATGGCCGTCCTGTTTGGAGTGGGCCAACCAGCCTCCACTGTCCAGAGGGCTGATCCCAGATTGCCGGTCGCAGTGTCACGGAGCGAGTCTCTCTAGCTACCGTCTCTATGGTTCGCGGAATCTCCAGGTCGGAGCTTGACCGGTCTGGCTTTTGCGCGTGCGCGAGCCCAGGCGCGTGCCCGCCCTCCTGCAACTGCCCGAATTCTCGGGAGGGAGGGGTGGGTGTGGGAACGTTGCGGCGGTGGCCGCCGCGGCCCCAGCACTCAGGGATCTTCCCTGGCCAAGCCTGAACTGGGGAGCTTCCGTTACCTCCTCCCGCGGCGCTCACCCGGCCCCAGATGGTGGGTCCGGAGGATGCCGGAGGCTGCTCGGCAAGAAACCCCAAGTTGCTCCTTTTGCCGGCGCCCGATTCCGCGGGCCTGGACGGGAAAATGATTCGGGCCACAGGCGGCTTTGGCGGAGGCGTCGGCGCTGTGGAGCCTCCTGAAGAGGAGGAGGAGGAGGAGGAGGAGACGCCGCCGCCTCAGCAGCTCCTTCAGCGTTACCTCGCGGCGGCCGGGGGACAGCTGGAGCCCGGGCTGTGCTACTGTCCGCTCCCCGCCGGCCACTCCTGTGCTCCGCCGCCCTCGGCAGCCTCGCGCTCGGACGCCTGCCAGCCGGATGCCGGCTCCAAGCACCGCGACGCGGAGGCGGCGGATGCTGGCTCGGCGCGACACGGAGGCATGACCAACGGGGACTCGGGCTTTCTGCTGGGCCAGGACTGTCGCGACCTGGCCCGCGCCGGCAGCCGGGAGCCGTGCCACCGCCGCCTCCGTCCGGACGGGCCTGGCGACGAGGGTGCGGACGGCGCGGGCATCCTGTCTGACTGGGCCGCGCCGCTCGAGGACCCACTGCGGAGCTGCTGCCTGGAGGCGGCGGACCCCGAGGAGCCAGAGGGCGAGGGCAGCGGCGCGAGGGACAGTTCGGCCAGTGACGGCAGCGGCAGCGAGGACTTGGAGCGGCTGGGAGCCGGAGCCGGGGGTTCCGAGGAGGGTGCGTCGCCCGTCACCTCGGCGGAGAGGACTAGTGGGGGCGCCGGAGCCGAGCCGCGCGTCGGTTTCTCCGACGTTCACTGGAACTCTCGGAATACGTTCGAGGTGAGCCGCTGCCAAAGCGCCCGCGACCACCTGCCGCCGGCGGGGGCGCCGGTGTCTTTGCCGGCCGCGGAGGAGGGCCTTGCCGGGACCTCGGCTCGGGCTCGACGGAGCGGCGGCTTCGCCGACTTCTTCGCCAGGTATAGCGCAGGCTACGCCGGGGATCAGGGCGGGCTTGGGGCCGGGAGCGGGCGGAGAGCGACGTGAGGGCAGCCTCAGAGCGTGGCTCTCGCTGGCGTTAGGATTGAGCTTTGATTTGTCACAGGAGGGACCAGGAACTAGGTCTGCATTGTGTTGTGCGTCTGGATCGGAGAAGTTGTGAGCGCGGGGAGCCAATCTTGGTGCTTCCCTGAGCCGGACGCTGTACCTGCCATTCACATCTGGTTTCTATGAATTTAGGCCAGCGTGCTAGTGCCATATCTACAGTTTTGCCTCTTCCGGAGAAATAGACAGCCTTCTTCGTCCGCGTGTACTATACTGTTAGGATTTAGGGGCGGGTGGCGGTGCGGGGTGTGTGTGTACAGGTGCGGTTGTGAAACAGAAAGAGAAGTCATTTTCAGAGCTGTCTCTTTGCGTGGAGTCTAAACCCATTCAAGTAGTTTGGGAATTACTGAAATTAGAGGTGGCTGAGTTTCATAGCGTTTAACAGCCTGTTTCAGGGGCCTTTATTAAAATACTGTCAGTTTAGTATTTAAAATTTGATCCAGCCTTTAAAACCAAATTACTATGGCGCTTTATCTAGAAAAATCCCTTTTCCCCACTTTTGCTAGATAGACCTATACTTTTTTCCGGCAACTTCTGTTAATTTTTTATGGTGTCGTATATGTGATTTGACCTGCTAGTCTTGAAGTTAAATTGTGGTGCTGGACATTGCAAGTTTCTCAGTGGGACGTTGATAGGGATACATACGTCGTTAGAAAATACTCATCTTAATGCACTGTAGTAACAAAGCAGTTTCCTGTGAGTCAGATTTTGACACGCTTTTTTTTTTTGGACACGCTTTTTTTTTAAGTCTCTAGACAAATAGGAAAATATTCCCAACTTGGAAAACCCTCCCTTTCAAAGTTCTTTCTCCTTTCTTCTGTGTTTTTGTTCCCTTTTCAGGGATCATGACAAAAACCAGAAATAAAGAAACAAGTAATGAGTCTCAGATTTGAGAGGATTATACAATTAGTGTGCATATTTGTAGACTCACAGACAGAGTTTTCTGATTGAAATTAGTGTTTCTTATTCCCTTTTCTGCTCTATTAACTGTTGTTTAAATCAAGATTGGGGAAATCCTAATTATGTTTTAGTCATGTGTGTGCTTAGTTGCTCTGTGGTGTCCAACTCTTTGTGACCACAGACTGTAGCCCACCAGGCTCCTTTGTCCATGGGGATTCTCCAGGCAAGAATACTGGAGTGGGTTGCCAGTCCCCTCCTCCAGGGGATCTTCCCAAGCCAGGGATCAAACCCAGGTCTCCTGCATTGCAGGCAGAGTCTTTACCAGTTGAGCTACCAGAATCTTTACCAGCTAGCTGAGCTATCAGAGAAGCCCTGTTTTACTCGTAGGACAACATATATAGTAGTGAAATGTGCATTTGTCCGTCAAATTATGCAAAGATCTATGCAAAGAGACATACTTAAAGCTAGTAGTGGCAATATTTTTAAAGCTCTTAAGGTGTGTGAAGCTTGTAGGTATTTTTTTTTTTTTGGTGGAACTTGTGGGTATTTATTGGTCATGTTTTGATGTCAGGTATCAGGCAGTTTTAGATTTGAACAGGGCTTTGGAGAGCATAGCTAGTTGACATTCATATGGCTTAGTTGATGTTCATATGATACACTTTTCATGTGTATCAGAACACTGAGTGTAAAGTCAGTAAACTTAGGTCCCCTGAAGTTAATTTCTCTAAGCTTTGTTTTTGAGATATGAATGTCAAGAGTCTAAGCATCATTGCTTCCTTCATATAACATTCTTGGGAAAGGACAGAATCAGACATTAGGACTATTTTTATGTTAACCTTTAGTCAAAACCTTAACTAGATGCTGAACACCTTCAAGGCAAAGACTATGACCTTCATTTTTGAATCTAAAATATCTAGTGTTGTATAAAGAATCCCATTCAGATTGTGTTGAAGTGACAACTTTCATGGACTCTCCCTCTTTTACTGTTCTCTAGGTAGTGTAATTTTGAACAAATCTTCTATTTCCAAAAAGAATAATCAGAAATTTTCTCTTCTCCCTGTAACCTAGGAGTGTTTTTCTTCCCATAAACAGTTGTCAGCTAATGGCAGAGCTGGGTTAGAAACCAGGGTTCCTGATTTTCATTCCAGGAATTCAATCATAACTTCTGTTTACCTGTGACTCTTTTCTTTCCCACCTGATTATCTAAATCTTTCCCTTCTCCTTTCCATTTCCTCTCTTTCTCTTAACTGGGTCAAAAAATCTATAACAAGAAATACTTTAAAAGACTAGTTTCATGTTTGTTTTAACCTTTTACAAATAAAGAGAGTAGACCATTTTATGGCTCTGTTTATCTGTTACTACAAAAATTTGTTCAATCAAGGCACATCATTTACAGAAGCCTCACTGAGTAGGGTAGAAATCATGTAGGAGAAAAAGGAATTTGGTCCAAGATGGGACAGTTCTCATTATCTCCTTCCTGCTTGCCCTCCCTTCTAGATGAAGTGAGTTCTATTTCAGACTCTGTTGGGAGCTTGCCTCAGCTGCACATGGGCATCTGTGTTTATAGTGACTTGATTACGGGAGCCCTAGAAGTAACATTCAGGAGAAGGAAATGGCAACCCACTCCAGTATTCTTGCCTGGAGAATCCTGTGGGCAGGGAAGTCTGGTGGGCTGCTGTCCATGGGGTCACGCAGAGTCGTACACGACTGAAGTGACTTAGCAGCAGCAGCAGCAGCATGCATTGGAGAAAGAAATGGCAACCCACTCCAGTATTCTTGCCTGGAGAATCCCAGGGATGGGGAGCATGGTGGGCTGCCATCTATGGGGTCGCACAGAATTGGACAGGACTGAAGCAATTTAGCAGCAGCAGCATAAGCAGCAGAAGTAACATTCCCTCAGGTCCTTGGCCTTTTCCTGTCTCTAAAAGTTTTGAAGTGCTAGGTGCATCCACTGCTGCCACTCTCACAACTTAGCAGTGAGAAGATGAAAGTTAAAAGACAAATCTCTTGTGTTTGTAGGCTAGCCTTTGTTTCTCAAGGGTATGTTTATTATTCTGTTCTGAAAGTGAAGTAACTTTAAACCATTTTTATGGTCCTTTAAGCAAATCCATGTCGTGTTTTCAAACTAGAGTGGTTTGTTTTTTATGTATGCTCTTAATAGGTGTATTTTAAAAGCCATTTAATACTTTTGAGTATTAATACTCAAATTGAATACTTTTGTTCTGATTGCACTGGCAAAGTCACTGTTGTTTAGAAGCACTCAAGTATGTATTTGTGTCTCCTAATAGTGTTAATATATATATATTTTTTTTACAAAATCTGCATGATAAATCACAAGAATTTAGTAACTTAAAAGGGCATGACTAAGGTAGGCAAAAAATACTAAAGATTTTTTTTCCTTCTATCTGAAAGATAAACTTTATAGATTCTGGAATTTATATAAATCTTTATAGATTGATTTTATAGATTCTGGAACATAGAGATTTGTGTAGCTTACCCTGTAGTTACCAACTCTGAAACTTCCTAAATATTGCACAAAAATTTTTTTGTGAATCTCTTTTTATTATGGGTAGCTGAATAGGGAAGACTAGCAATGGTAGGCTCATTTAGTGGTTTCTTTTCACATATTGGGCGTCCCTTGTAGCTCAGCTGGTAAAGAACCCGCCTGCAATGTGGGAGACCTGGGTTCGATCACTGGGCTGGGAAGATCCCCTGGAGAAGGGAAAGGCTACCCACTCCAGTATTCTGGCCTGGAGAATCCCATGGACTGTATAGTCCATGGGGTTGCAGAGTCAGACACGACTGAGCGACTTTCACTTTCATATATAAGCAGTCTCCAATCTCCCCACTATGAAAATTGTTGAGAATGTATATTCTTTTTGTTATGATATTGAGAATTTTGAAAATTTCTGTTATTATTTTTCTTAATTTAAGATTCTCAGAAACAACAAAATCAACCATATTTTCACTACTACTCAAAATTTAGTTGATGTACACTGCTGCTGCTGCTGCTGCTAACTCGCGTTAGTCGTGTCCGACTCTGTGTGACCCCATAGACGGCAGCCCACTAGGCTCCCCCGTCCCTGGGATTCTCCAGGCAAGAACACTGGAGTGGGTTGCCATTTCCTTCTCCAATGCATGAAAGTGAAAAGTGAAAGTGAAGTCGCTCAGTCGTGTCAGACTCTTGGAGACCCCATGGACTGAGCCCACCAGGCTCCTCCGTCCATGGGATTTTCCAGGCAAGAGTACTGGAGTGGGGTGCCATTGCCTTCTCCGTGATGTACCCTAGTTGATGAAATAAATCATTATTCACCTGACTGAGCCACCATTGACTTTCGTCAGATAGGGCTCCCTTATTTGTCCTATAGTGTGTATTCTTCCCAGTCAACTAAAATAAAAGCCACAGTTTCAGGACCAGTTTCTCAAAACAAACAAACAAAAAAAACCCCCTTCTTTAACATTTCAGTAAAGAAAAGGTAAAATATCAAACCTCTGATAAGTTTTAAAAGATTTTTATAGCTCCCCAAAGCAAACAGTTCTTTATAACAGGTGTGGTATGATTATTTAAAAGGAGAATTAAGAAATATCTTGCTCTAAACATAATTTTTTTTGTTATTACAATACTATAAAAATATTCATTAATGTGTCACTAAGGAAATTTTGTTGGACCTTACTTTTATATTAGTATAATTAAAATGTGTAAAATTTTAGAAAAACTGAAAAGAATGTGTAATTAGTTGCTCTAGAATAAAAATGAGTCTTTTAAGATTTTAGAGTGTTGTGAAGCTACCCATTATAATATTAGATTGGGGAGCTAATGGCTGAAGAGTCTTTGTTTCCTTTTCTTATATCTAGCCCTTTCCCCTGCTCAGATCCAATAATTGCTTTAAAAAACCAACCAACTGCAAAATACTAGTTATCTATACCAAACCATTAGAAATCCAACAGTGATTCAAGGAGTTTATGGTTAGAGATGTAATCATCTGAGTATAAATTCAGTAGAAAGTATTGGGAAACTCTAATTTTTGTGGGACTTGGTTAATTTTAATCACTCAAACATTATTTCGAAGTGCTAAACTAAACTAACATTTTAACACTAAGCCCCAGTTAGCAAAGCAGACTAATATTAACTAGGAATTGGGACTTCCCTGGTGGTCCATTGGTTAAGAATCCAGGCTTCCGTGGATTAGAGTAAGACACAGAGATTTACTTTTTATTTTATTTTTTGAGATTTACTTTTTAAGATACTTTTTTAAGAATAGGTTTATGTTTATAGAAAAGTCGCAAAGGTACTATAGAAAGTTCTGGTATATCCCTTGTCCAGTTCTCCCGTTGACAACATTACATAACTGTGGTACATTTGTCACAACTAAGCAAAGAGTTGGACACGACTGAGTGACTGAACTGAACTGAAGAATCCATCGTTTGTACATTATTACAGTTAAACTTCATGCTTTGTTTAGCATAGAGTTATTGACTAAAAGAGCCTTCCCAGGTGGTTCAGTGGTAAAGAATCTGCCTGCCAATGCAGGAGACACAGGAGACTCAGGTTCGATCCCTGGGTTGGGAAGATCCACTGGAGAAGGAAGTAGCAACCGGCTCCAGTATTCTTGCTTGGAATATTCCATGGACAGAGGAGCCTGACTGCCTACAGTCCATGGGGTCACAGAGAGATAGACACAACTGAGCACGCGTGCACCACACCTTTATTGTTGGCTGTAAGACTTTTATTTGGGAAGCTATTGTGTTTTACTGTAAAATCAGAGCTGTTTAAAGTAGAAGGAATTTTAGGAGTCACTTTGTTCATTCTTTAATACTCTATGGAAAATCAGGGTTAGCTTCTATTTGCTAGCCATCACTTAGTAAGATGGTATTAATTTAGTATTGGAAATGAACTAGACATAGTAATGAGTGTAAGTGATCTAAAGCAATGTTTTTTAAAGCTTTTCAGATTATTTGGATTTAACAACCAGTACCCATTTGCCTCTGGAAAAAAAAAGTCAAGTATATTTTAATTTTACATAATTTCATATTTTTATAAAATTATTTTAATATGTCTTTCCTTTATATATTTTTTTGATTCCTAAATTATTCCTGTGACCTAAGAAAGGTAGGGTTTATTTTTATTTTATAGCTATTTGCCCAGAGACAGAGAGTTAATTAAAAAAAAAAAATCAGAACTGGGCATAGGTATGATTCCTGGGGTTTGAAGCTAATACATTGATTTCTGTGAATTATAAGAAGTTTATGAATGAAAACATAGCTTTTGATGTAGTGAAAATACTCTTGTCTTGAGAAATAAGAAACTTGACTTTTGTCCTGGGTAGTTTCTTTTCTTGTATCATTAAACAATTTATGTGATCTTGGGCAAATTACTAAATTTCTTCACTTCACTTTCCTCATCTATGAAATTTAGAGATTCAGAGTACCTTTCAGCTCCAATACACTATGATGTTGTGTGATTCACTTGCACTCACTGTTGTAATAAACCTCAAATATTTGTTGGCTAAATACTACATATGTGAATTGAATTGAGTTAAAGAGAATGCTTTTTTAAAAAACAGCATGATTTTTCATCTGTAAAATGAAAAAGTTGCCAGGGATAGAAATACCCCTTCAACTCTAAATTCTGTCTTGAACGTTTTTTTGGTAAAGGCCTAACTCTGCCTGAGAGTAATCATGCTAAACATCAGTCTCAACATCAGTGATCTTTGTTTAGTGTCTCATAAGCATCTCATAAACAGACCAGCAGCTCTTTTTTTTTTCTTTAGCAATTCTAGATTTTTTTTTTCTTTATGATTTCTTTGGAGTAGGAAAGTGAGAGAGTAAGATAATAAGTACATTCTAGTTAATCAGTGAATTGGAGTTTGATACTTTAACTTCCAGACCATGATTTTTTTCTCAAAGTTTGCCAGTGTGCCACTTTGGGGAACTGATAGCTTAGTACAATAGTCCCTAGCCTTGTTATACTGCAAATTAACCTAAAAGCACATTAAAAAAATTAGATGCTTCATAATCCACAGCCCTTAGGTGGATGGATTCAGGGGACTTGCCCTTGGCAGGTGGAATCTTTAAGCTATAGGATGGATATAGAAGTGAAGTAAAGTGAAGCGAAAGTTGCTCAGTCGTGTCTGACTCTTTGTGACCCCATGGACTATACAGTCCGTGGAATTCTCCAGGCCAGAATACTGGAGTGGGTAGCCTTTCCCTTCTCCAAGGGATCTTCCCAACCCAGAGATTGAACTCAGGTCTCCCTCATGGCAGATGGTTTCTTTACCAGCTGAGCCACAAGGGAAGCCCTGGATGGTTATAGTGTACTGCTTAAAGATGTTGATTGTGGAGTTAGACTGCTTGGATTTCAATTAGCTTGTTGTTGTTTTATAGTCACTACGTTGTGTCCAACTCTTTGTGACCCCATGCACTGCAGCACACCAGACTCATCTGTCATCCACCATCTCCCAGAGTTTGTTCAAATTCATGTCCATTGATTCGATGATGCTATCTAACAGTCTCATGACAACCTACTCCAGTGTTCTTGACTGGAGCATCCCATGGACAGAGGAGCCTGGCAGGCTACAGTCCATGGGGTCGCAAAGAGTCTGACATGACTGAAGTGACTGAGCATAGGCACAGCACATGCCCATTGAGTCAGTGATGCTGTCTAACCATCTCATCCTCTGCCTCCCCCTTCTCCTTTTGCCTTCAGTCTTTCCTAGCATTAGGGTCTTTTCCAACGAGTTGGCTCTTCCCATCAGGTGGCCAAACTATTAGAGCTTCAGCTTCAGCATCAGTCCTTCCAATGAGTATTTACAGTTGATTTCCTTTAGGGTTGACTGGTTTGATCTCCTTGCAGTCCAAGGAACTCTCGGGAATCTTCTCTAGCAGTTCAAAAGTATCAATTCTTGGGCACTCAGCCTTCTTTATGGTCCAACTCTCACATCTGTACATGACTACTGGAAACACCATTGCTTTGACTATACAGACCTTTGTCAGCAAAGTGATGTCTTTGCTTTTTACTATACTGTATAGGTTTATCATAGTTTTCCTTATAAGAAGCAAGTGTCTTTTAATTTCATGGCTGTAGTCACCATCTGCAGTGATTTTTGGAGCCCAAGAAAATAAAATCTGTCACTGATTCAACTTTTTCCCCAAATGTTTGCCATGAAGTGATGGGACCAGATGCCATGATCTTAGTGTTTTTTTTTTTTTTTTTTTTGGTTTTCAAAAATATTTATTTTTTTCCTTAATAGCTTTGTATATTATCTTTTTTATATTTTATTTTTTAACTTTACAATATTGTATTGATTTTGCCATATATCAAAATGAATCCACCACAGGTATACATGATCTTAGTTTTTTTAATGTTGAGTTTCAAGCCAGCTTTTTCACTATCCTGTTTCACCCTTATCAAGAGGCTCTTTATTTCCTCTTCACTTTCTGCCATTAGAGTGGTATCATCTGCATATATGAGGTTGTTGATATTTCTCCTGGCAATCGTGATTCCAGCTGGTGATTCATTCAGTCCGGCATTTTGTATGATGTACTCTGCGTGTATGTTAAATACGCTGGGTAAAAATATACAGCCTTGTCATACTCCTTTCTCAATTTTGAACCAGTCAGTTGTTCTGCATCTGGTTCTAACTGTTTCTTCTTGACCCACATACCAGTTTCTCAGGAGACAGGTAAGGTGATCTGGTATTCTCAACTCTAAGAATTTTCCACAGTTTGTTGTGATCCACACAGGCAAAGGTTTTCTTGTAGTCAGTGAAACAGAACTAAATGTTTTTCTGAATTCCCTTGCTTTCTCCATGTTGGCAGTTTGATTTCTGGTTCCTGCCTCTTCTAAACAGAGTTGTTACATTTAGCTTGAAGACCTTTGAGCATAACCCTGCTAGCATGTGAAGTGAGCTCAGTTGTATGATAGTTTGAACATCTTTGGCATTGGCCTTCTTTGGGATTGGAATGAAAATTAGCTTACTAGCTGTGTACTTACAGATAGGTAACTTGACCTCTCTGGACCTTAGACAACTCGTCTGTAAAATATGGGTCATAACGATAGCTATCTCATGGGATTGTCATGAGCATTAAATGAGATAATACGGCAAATGCCTTGTATTTATTATGTGGTGTATAGTGACGACCCACATCTTATTATTCAGACTACAGGAGACTGCCACAATCCCTTTCCCAACTCCCTCACTGAAATTACTGGTTTAAAAAAAGGGAGAGCCCGAGATGAATTTTTTGTGTACTCACTAAAGAAGCATTGCACAATTTGTGTAGTAGATTTTATTTTTTTAACTTATTTATTTTAGTTGGAGGCAAATAATTTACAATATTATAGTGGTTTTTGCCATACATTGATATGAATCAGCCATGGGTTTACATGTGTTCCCCATCCTGAACTCCCCTCCCACCTCCCTCCCCATCCCATCCCTCTGGGTCATTCCAGTGCACCAGCCCTGAGCACCCTGTCTCATGCATCGAACCTGGACTGGTGATCTGTTTCATATATGATGATATACATGTTTCAATGCTATTCTCTCAGATCATCCCACCCTCGCCTTCTCCCACAGAGTCCAAAAGACTGTTCTATATATCTGTGTCTCTTTTTTTCTGTCTCACATATGGGGTTATCGTTACCATCTTTCTAAATTCCATATATATGCATCAGTATACTGTACTGGTGTTTTTCTTTCTGGCTTACTTCACTCTGTATAATAGGCTCCAGTTTCATCCACCTCATTAGAACTGATTCAAATGTATTCTTTTTAATGGCTGAATAATATTACCATTGTGTATATGTACCACAGCTTTCTTATCCATTCGTCTGCTGGTGGACATCTAGGTTGTTTCCATGTCCTGGCTATTATAAACAGTGCTGCGGTGAACATTGGGGTACATGTGTCTCTTTCAATTCTGGTTTCCTCCATGTGTATGCCCAGCAGTGGGATTGCTGGGTCATATGGCAGTTCTATTTCCAGTTTTTTAAGGAATCTCCATGTGTAGTAGATTTTAAAACAGTTTGTATTTGGGATTGGATGGGTGTTAAAATGGACTCTGGTGTAATGATACAGGATTTTTAGAAGTCTTGAAGCTTTGCCTAAAAAGCAAGTCTGAGAAGGAACTGAAAGGAGAGAATGTTGATAAAGATTAAAATATTTGTATCTTTTGTTATTTTAAGGACCTTATATAGAACGGAGAAGGCAATGGCACCCCATTCCAGTACTCTCGCCTGGAGAATGCCATGGACGGAGGAGCCTGGTAGGCTGCAGTCCATGGAGTCGCTAAGAGTCGGACCTGACTGAGCGACTTAACTTTCACTTTTCACTTTCATGCATTGGAGAAGGAAATGGCAACCCACTCCAGTGTTCTTGCCTGGAGAATCCCAGGGGCGTGAGAGCCTGGTGGGCTGACGTCTATGGGGTCACACAGAGTCGGACACAACTGAAGTGACTTAGCAGCAGCATAGATAGGGAAAGACACTTTTTAAGTTTAAATTCATGAGCCTTTTAACCTGGCTTGCTCATATATTTTATACTTAGTATGTTGTGGTGGGAAAGCTATGGGGAAATGTGGAAACATTGGAAGATTTTGAAGTGATACATTTGTTACCCATCTCTAAATGTATTATTCAGAAAGGGAAAGCCAAACTTATTTCTCTTCCTAGGAACCCTATTGGCTACATTAAAAGTTGTCCCCAGGGAGTTCTGACTGCTTGTTGCTTAGACCCAACTACAGTAGTTATTGAACACTAGTGTTGAAAACTGGGCTTTCCAGGCAGCTCTAGTGGTAAAGAACCTGCCTGCCAGTGCAGGAGACATCAGATACCCAGGTTCGATCCCTCGGTCAGGAAGACCTCCTCCCTAGAGGAGGCATGGCAATTCACTCCAGTATTCTTGCCTGGAGAATCCCATGGACAGAGAAGTCTGGTGGGCTGTTGTCTATAGGGTCACAAAGAGTCGGACACAACTGAAGTGACTTAGCAGTAGCAGCAGCAGCAGTGTTTAAAATTACCTGTGGTGGGAGATGGGGAGGGATGTGAAGAATGCAGATTTCTTGAGCACTTTTTTTTGATTCTGTAGATCTTGGGTGGGGTCCAGTAGGAATCCAAATGTTTAACAGAATTTCTCAAGTGATTCTGATGAAAGTGGTTACCACACTATAATTCGTGAAATACAGTTGACTGTTTTCAAACAGGAGTTTGAACTGCCCAGGTCCACTTACATGTGGATTTTTTTCAATAATAAATAACTACAGTCCTACACCATCCTTTGTTGATTGAATTCCTGGGTGCAGAGGAGAAAGGGATGACAGAGGATGAGATGGTTGGATGGCATCACCAACTTGATGGATGTGAGTTTAAGCAAGCTTCAGGAGTTGGTGATAGGGAAGCCTAGTGTGCTGCAGTCCGTGGGGTTGCAAAGAATCGGACATGACTGAGCAACTGAACTGAACTGAACTGCGGATAAGAAGGGCGGAGTGTAAGATTATACTGGGATTTTTGACTATGTTAGGTCCCCCTAGTCCCCGAGTTGTTCAGGTGTCAGCTGAAATTATTGATAGGCAGAGCTCTCTAGGTAGTAACTAAAAGAAGGTACAACATACATTTAAAGCTTAGATTGCTTTACTTAAAATTGGGTCATATTGAGGTATTATGTAATTGATGAGTATAAATAGAGATATAGGAGAGAAGAGATATAAGTACAAATATAGAAGTATTTTACTAACTTTCACTAGATTGAGAAGCTATCTCTGCATAATTAAAATCCTGTTTTCCTTTTTATTAGTGGGAAAGTTCTTTTACTTTCACTTTATGTGGTTTTAGATAGTCGTACTTACATGTTCTGTGAAACACTTGAACTCAAAAAACTTTACTCAGGTCTCTTTAACATGGAGTCAGAACTTTACTTCTTATTTATAGTTTATCAAAAAGGGCATTAATTTCCCTTCCTTCTGCTGAGTAGTTGTAATTCTTTTCCATGCCTTTAAGAAAAAATTCTGCATGTTGCATGTGGCTTATTCCCCTCCAGAATTTGCTGCTTCAGGCTTTCTTGCACTTCTTATTTCTGTAGCCAAAACAAGAAAGAGAGGGAAACCCATGTGACTGTCTGGCTTTTCAGCAGGCTCTTTCCTGCGATTAAGAGAAGTTTACCTAGGAAATCAAGCCACAAGTTACATTCCTACTTAGGGCTAGTTTAAGAGTTAACTTGGTAATGTGTTTAATTTTTAATTTACCTTTGAATTTGCTTTTCAGTTTCTTTTTAATTTAAATTTGATTTTGGGTTTCTTGGTTAAAAAAATACTTCCTTCTGTCTCTCTCTAACCTCACACAGATGAAAACATTTTAAGTTTGGAAATGAACATGATAGTTTTGAAATCAAATTCTGTGCTGTGTTCTCATATTTTCCCCAATACTGTAATATACAACTACATTATTTAGAATTTCCAAATGTGGTTTTCATCTAGACTGTTTGTAGTCATTTTCTAGTCAAGTAGGCAAAATGCTTTTCTTTTGCTGTCCAAGGAAAAAGTTCTTCAAAGACCACAACACTGTATTGATTTTTGTTGTTGTTGTTAGAAAAACATAAAATGCTCATTTGCCTCCTTTCTAAAAACAGCACAGGGAGAACAAAATACACTAAAGATAAATACTTTGTTTTTACACATTCCAGTTCAGGTAGTAAGAAAGGAGACAAAATTGGGAAGGTGTGGGGGTTTCACTAGAGACAAGAGAAACTGTTAGAGAATGAATTTGAAGAGGTTTGTGCAGAAAAAATTGCTGGAGAGAGTAAGTGTTAGCTGGAAGTTAGCTCTGTACTTTGGTCTGTGGGCTTCAGAGTATTACCACAGGTTATTTACATATTTATTTTTCTGTTCTGCTTACATCAATGCCCCAGATGCTTCTGGCAACTTCTTAAAGGTAGTTGTTGTGCCTCTTCCTCTTAACTTCCCTAATATCCCCATCCTGGGGCTTCCCAGGTCGCTCAGTGGTAAAGAATCCACCTGGCAATGCAGGAGCCACAGGAGATGCAGGTTCAGACCCTGCACTGGCCACCAGAAGAAATCAGTTCACTCCAGTGTTCTTGCCTAAAATTCCATCAACAGAGGAGCCTGGTGGGTTACAATCCATAGGGTCACAGTCAGACACAACTGAACAACTAAGAACCTTCATAGCTTCTTAACAGGTTATGTCTTGCAAAAGAAATATTTTTTAATGACAGATTGTATCAGTTCAGTTCAGTCGCTCAGTCGTGTCCGACTCTTTGCAACCCCATGGACTGCAGCACGCCAGACCTCCCAGTCCATCACCAACTCTCGGAGTTTACTCAAACTCATATCCATTGAGTCAGTGATGCCATCCAGCCATCTCATTCTCTGTCGTCCCCTTCTCCTCCCGCCTTCCATCTTTCCCAGCATCAGGGTCTTTTCAAACTAGTCAGCTCTTCGCATGAGGTGGCCAAAGTATTGGAGTTTCAGCTTCATCATCAGTCTTTCCAATGAATATTCAGGAATGATTTCATTTAGGATGGACTGGTTGGATCTCCTTGTAGTCCAAGGGACTCTCAAGAGTCTTCTCCAAACCCACAGTTCAAAAGCACTAATTCTTGGGCGTTCAGCTTTCTTTCTAGTCCAACTTTCACATCCATACATGACTACTGGAAAAAGCATAGCCTTGACTAGGCAGACCTTTGTTGGTAAAGTAATGTCTCTGATTTTTAATATGCTGTTTAGGTTGGTCATAACTTTTCTTCCAAGGACCAAGTATCTTTTAATTTCATGGCTGCAGTCACCATCTGCAGTGATTTTGGAGCCCCCCAAAATAAAGTCTGCCACTGTTTCCACTGTTTCCCCTTCTATTTGCCATGAAGTGATGGGACCAGATGCCATGATCTTAGTTTTCTGAATGTTGAGCTTTAAGCCAACTTTTTCACTCTCCACTTTACTTTCATTAAGAGGCTCTTTAGTTCTTCACTTTCTGCCGTAAGGGTGGTGTCATCTGCATATCTGAGGTTATTGATATTTCTCTCAGCAATCTTGATTCCAGCTTGTGCTTCCTCCAGCTCAGCATTTCTCATGATGTACTCTGCATATAAGTTAAACAAGCAGGGTGACAATATACAGCCTTGACGTACTCCTTTTCCTATTTGGAACCAGCCTGTTGTTCCATGTCCAGTTCTAACTGTTGCTTCCTGACCTGCATACAGGTTTCTCAAGAGGCAGGTCAGGTGGTCTGGTATTCCCATCTCTTTCAGAATTTTCCACAGTTTATTGTGATGCACACAGTCAAAGGCTTTGGTATAGTCAATAAAGCAGAAATAGATGTTTTTCTGAAACTTTCTTGCTTTTTCAGCGATCCAACAGATGTTGGCAATTTGATCTCTGGTTCCTCTGCCTTTTCGAAAACCTATATATAAGGTTTAATTTAGACTTTAAAAGTTTAGGTTGTTAGTATGACAGATTCATATATTAAAAATTACATATATCAAAGTATAAGATAAATGCAATATACAGTTTTACACAATGTATTCTTACTTGAGCTCCAGTGCTAAAAGGTAAGTTTCTCCTACAAGGACCATGGTAAAAGTAGCAAACAATTTAAATCTGTCACCCATAAGAAAGTTATTCATTATCAGGAAGATATATTGTGTATAAATTTAAGTTTTGAAGTAAGTTATTGAAGTTTTAAATCATTAAAGGTCTTAATTGACTACGTAGCTTCTGTGTTGTGAAGAGTGATAAAATTTGAGTTGCTTTTTTGATTACATAGCCCTTTGCACTCCTTACCTCACCCGTGTTGAATTGACTTTTTAACTTTATCAGTACACCAAGAGTTAAAGAGCTTGGGTGTTGTTTGGAAAACAAAAGACTTGTTGTAATTCATAATTGGGTGTTGAGTACACAAAATTTGTTATCTAAAGATTAAAAAATGTAGCTTTTGATAAAAATGATATGAGGTAACCAGCACAGTAATTGAACGTATAACCAGAGAGTGATGTTCATCTTTGTGATATACTTCCAAAAGCACAAGAATACCATACTAGGACAGTGATTACCTTTCAAAATAGTTTCTACTATCAACATAAGTGAAAATTATACTGCGTGAAGAAAAAAAAATTAGTAGCTAACCACTATAAAATGTTCTTGATTAAAATAATAGTTAGCTACATGTTGTAATGAAGAGATAAGATTGTTTTGCTGTTGTGTGAGACCACCAAAATCTTTTGATTTTCATGGAAATGTCATAACATCAAGTGGAATAAAAGACAATTGCCTTGGTCAGGAGAGATATTTCAATTATGATGATGGAAGACGAGTTCAATTCAGAAAGTGCTTCTAGGTCAGATGAGCCAAGTGTCAACTAAACAACAACCCCCAGAGCTAAGTGTCCGCCACTCTGTTGTGAGAGACTGTGGGCACCTGATAGATGTGGTTTGGCCCCTGCTTGAATTCTTTCACTAACAAGCAACTCTATTTCCTCAATGCAGCCCATTGAGGGTATTAATTGTTAGAAGGTTCTTTATGTCAAAGCACAGTGTATCTCTTTGTAATGTTCCTGGTCCTCATTTGCCCTTTAGAGCCACAAAGAACAAGTGAGTTCTTTTACATAACTGCTGTTCAGAAATTTAAAGATTGCTATTGAATCTGTTTTTGACTCTTCTAGCTAAGCATATACAATTCTTATGAACTAGCTTGAGATTTTCTTACCATTTATTCATTCAGCAAATGCTGTTGAGCCCTACTATATATATGAGGCACTAAGGAAATAAGAGAAAAAATATTCTATTAACAAACTTAAGATGGGAGAATCATATAAATCAGTACTTACAATACAAACCTGATTAGTGTTATAAAAGAAAATACAAGGGTGCGTCAGTGGCACTGAGAAGGAGTGATTAACTTTGGTCATGAGACATTAGGGAACTTTTCACAGTAGATGAAACATGAATGCATAATTTTTCTGTTTTGTTTTGTTTTGACTAATGAGGAGGGTTTGGATTGGAATGAGGCTGAAGCCAGGACAGGCACACAACAGCATATGCAGAATTATACATGAAATAGCACAGCACTTTTGAAACTGTAGAGACTTATTAGTATGACCTCACCTTAGCACACAGGGCTTCTTTGGTGGCTCAGTGTTAATAAAAAGTCCGCCTGCCAGTGCAGGAGATGCAGGTTCAATCCCTGGGTTGTGATGATCCCTTGGAGAAGGAAATGGCAACCTACTCCGGTATTCTTGCCTGGGAAATCCCATGGACAGAGGAGCCTGGCAGGCTACACTCTATGTGGTCAAAAAAGAGTCAGAAGTGACTTAGCAACTAAACAATAGCAACAATAGAACAACACCTTAGGGCAAGTGAGGTAAAGTGTCAAAAATGGAGACAGAAAGGTTGGGGCTAAATTATCAGTGAGTTTGTGTGACAGAACTACACAGTTTTAATTGATTCCATGAAGGGTGGCAGCATACCAGACCTTTGATGGGTTTTCAAAATAAGGGCAACATGCTTAAGATTGTGTTTTAGAACAGTGACTCTGGTAGCAGTGTAGCAGATGATTTGGGACTTGAGAAACTGGGGCTTGGATACATTTGTGGTAGTTTATCTGTACTTGTCAGTCTCTTTATTAAAGTGTGATATCCCAGTCATTGATGTAAATTCAGTCTCTATCAGAAGAAGGTGAAGGTGAAGTCGCTCAGTTGTGTCCAACTCTTTGTGACCCCATGGACTGTAGCTTACCAGGCTTCTCTGTCCATGAATACTTCTCCAGGCAAGAATACTAGAGTGGGTTACCATTTCCTTCTCCAGGGGATCTTCCCGACCCAGGGATCGAACCCAGGTCTCCCGCATAGGAGGCAGATGCTTTAACCTCTGGGCCACCAGGGAAGCCCACCTCTTCTATCAGAAGAGTTAACTAACAAATTTAGTGATATATGCTTACCTTGGGCTTCCCTGGTGGCTCAGATGGTAAAGAATCTGCCTGGAATGCGGGAGGCCCAAGTTTCATCCCTGGGTCCAGAACATGCCCTGGAGAAAGAAATGGCAGTCCACTCCAGTATTGTTGCCTGGAGAATCCCATAGACAGAGGAGCCTGGCAGCCTGGGGTTGCAAAGAGTTGGGACACAACTGAGCAACTAACATACACATGTGCCTACACAGTAGCCATTTTGTGAAGCTTTAATGAAGGCCTAAGCTTTGATTTTTGGTTTTGTTTTTGTCTTTCTGAGATACTGATTTTATTTCCTTTGGATATATACTCAGAAGTCCTATTAAGTTTTTGAACTGCCATACTGGAAAACATAGTGGCTGCACCAGTGTATATTCCCACCAGTTGTTTACAGAGGTTCCCTTTTTCCACACCCTCCCTAACAGTTGTCACTTGTCCTTTTGGTCACAGCCATCTTGACATGTTTGAAGTGATATCTCATTGTACTTGCATTTTCTTTTTTTTTAATTAACATTTTTTTAAATTTTAACTGTACAATATTGCATTGGTTCTGCCATACATCAACATGAATCCGCCACAGGTATACACGTGCTCCCCACCCTGAACCCTGCTCTTCCCTCCCTCCCCGTACCATCCCTCTGGGTTGTCCCAGTGCACCAGCCCCAAGCATCCAGTATTGTACATCGAACCTGGACTGGCGACTTGTTTCATATATGATATTATACATGTTTCAATGCCATTCTCCCAAATCATCCCACCCTCTCCCTCTCCCACAGAGTCTAATGAGGTGGATGAAACTGATTTTTGTTTTGAGGGAAGTGGGATGATATGAAATTGGAGAGTCATGTGAAAAATTATGTCTACCATGTTTTATAAGGAATTTGATGAGGAGGGGCAAAGAGCCAGGATAGTTATTAGGCCAATTTTTCCCCCTCTAAATTCAACTACAGTTGATTTACAATAGTATACTAATTACGGGTATTTAATCTAGTGATCTGATATTTTATAGGTTATGCTCCATTTAAAGTTATTACAGGGATGTTCCTGGTCGTCCAGTGGCTAAGACTCCATGCTCCCAGTGCAGTGGGCCCAGATTCGATCTCTGGTCAGGAAACTAGATTCTGCGTGCCACAACTAAGACCTGGTGTAGCCAAATAAAAAGTAATTAAAAATAAATTAAAAAAATAAAATTATTGTAAAGTATTAGCTATATTCCCTGTACTATCTATGACATCCTTGTATCTTATTTATTTTATACCTAGTAGTTTTTAATTGTTGTGGGAAACAAAACAATTTCAGAGGAAATCCTGTGAGAATAAAGTAGTAAAATCGTGTATGTATACCCAATGCACAAGGTCTATATATTGCTTCATAAACGTGGATGGTGGACATGTACCCATCACCTGTTTTTGAGGATTGAATGAGGTAAAGACAAAGTATTGAGACTTTCATCATTACTTGTAGGTGTATGTTTCTCTTCCACTAAAATGAAAACTCCCTGCAGATATGAAACATGTCTTTTTTGTCTTTGTAAAGAGACATAGAGCCATGTATATATGAACACAAAGATTTATTGGATTAAGAACTTTTTAAAAAGTACCAGGGCTTAATAGTTCAATGATTAGAACCTTTGGAATAGTCACTCTGGGAGTAATAGTATCATTTCTCAAAGTATGTTTGATTCCTTTGGGAGATGTTTCTATAGGAGAGAAATCAGTTGGGCCCATGTAAGATAAGACTGAAGAATTGAACGTGGAGGAGAGTCATAGTTGAAATACATTAGGAAGCCAACTAAGCAAGTTCAGTTATATATTAACTATAGTAATTACTCTAATATTCTAGATATAATAGATTCATCCCCAGGCAAATAGTGAGACACATAATAATATGTAAAGGGTTGAGATTTATATAAACAAGCAAAATGATTTCACCTCTGGTACTCTTCTTCCCCTCCGGTACTTTTCTGAAGGATCAAATAAATTCAGTGACTTGGGGGTCTGCCACCCTTGAATTTGGTCATATTTGGGTGGTTAGAGCTATATCAGTTTAATTTTGGTGAAGCCTACAACTCCTGTTAACAGGGTGTTTGGTAAAATCCATAATACATCATCTGTAAAAGAAATACTGAACTTTATAAGTATTGCTTTTATGCTGTTGCCAGTTTTGAAGTATCCTTTATACTTTTCTACTTGTGAGGTAAATATTTTCTTTCACTTTTCTAATTAGCAAAACAAATTACATATTTTCTCCTGTTATATGGTTTGCCTTTATACTTTCTTGAGAGTTTCATTTGATCCGCAAAAGTAGAAATGTTTTAAATTTGATATATTACAGTTCTAAGTATGTGTAACCAACTTAGTTTGTACTGTAAAAGGTAAGATATTTATGTAGCTATCCAGAGTACAGAGGCAAGAAATTGGAGCATATGTGAAAAAGAGTACAGTTAGAGTTATTTAGTTTTAAGGAATATAAGCCAACTTAAGCTACTTAAATGCAGGAGAGTTTATTGTAGGCTTGTAATAGGAAACTTGTACATATTCTGAAGATAGAAAATAAAATATAGCTGGGCTATAGAGTACCTGGAATAGTGGTTTTTCTGTTTTCCACTGGATGCTTGGCTTTTCTCATCTCTTTTCTGCCTTTTGGTTCAGTGCATGCTTTTCACCTGCAGAAGCTGTTTCAACTGTACCTGATTTATCAGTTCAAGCATTTATTGTCATTTGACTCAATCTCTATGTCTTTTATTTAAAAATCCTGGAAATCTGATTGTCTCAGCCTGCATATGAATTTATCCATGTTTTATCAGCAGTCCAACTTAATCAGTGCTGACTGAGGGGCAAGACCATGAAACACAAATATAGCCATTTTGGGCTACTGCTTCAGGCAGAGTTGGGACAAAGATACTGTCAAAGAAGTGGGAGTAGGTTGCAGGTATTCTAAAGTCACATGTATTTCTCCTAGTTGTAAAAAGGGTAGTAGGAAATAATATTGGAAAAATAATTTGAGTCCAAATTGTAAAGAGTCTTTAATGCTCGGTTAAAAAAAATTATAACTTTTCCATAGATATTAGAGAGGGTTGAGGATTTGGGGCAATAAATGAAATTCTCTATTCTTTTCTGCTTGTACTTTTAAGTTTATTCTAGCCACAATGAATTAATATGTTATTCTCTCCCTTTAATTTCTGTTTGTCTGAATCCTCCCGTGTTAATTCAGTAAACATATTTGAGTACAGACTCTATAGCAGGAAAGAAGGAGCTAGAATAAAGCCTTTCTGGTAAAGCCAGTGATGATCACATTGCAAACATAAATTGAAATGCTTATGACGTTGATAGTACCAGGGAGCGTGAGATGAGGGAAGCAATATTATTCCTCTAGCACTGAATCTGGCTTTTAAGTCCATCTTTGTGCTCATTTCAGTGCTTTACAGGGATTGGGAGGGGTAACTACAAAGAGGTAACATGATTGAATTTTGGGGGATGATACAAATGTTTATCACCTCTCCTGAGGTAGTAGTTACACAAATCTATGTGTGTGTGTGCTCAGTCGCTACTGAGTAGTTTTGACTGACTCTTTGTGACCTCATGAACTGTAATCCACCAGACTCCTCTGTCCATGGGATTTCCCAGACAACCCACTCATTGCTGTTTTCTTCAGGGGATCTTCCCCAGCCAGGAATCAAACCTGCATCTCCTGCACTGGCAGGTGGATTCTTTACCACTAAGCCATGTGGTAAACGAATCTTTACATGTGGTAAAACCTGTAGAACTGTATGCCAAAAGAAAGGCAGTCAATTTTTATTCTGTGTTAGTTTCAAAAATGAAAATTTCCTGAGTGTTTAAATACCTTATGTGCAGGTTATTGTGGAAATAGCACAAGTCTACTTCTCAGTGCATTTAGAGTTTAAAAGTAGCATTCAGATTATTATATAAGATAGAAAGTAAAATCAGGAGGGAGTGATTTATAGAAGAAATGGCTCATGGGGAGAAAGTTTCATAGAAATAATAGCTCCCCAGACTGCACTCCTCCATTAGACTACTGTTATAGACTGAATGTGTCCCCTTTAAAATTTGTATGTTGAAACCTAATCCCCATTGTGATACTGTTTGCTGGTGGGGCCTTTGGCACGTGGTTAGATCATGGGTGTGGAGCCCTCATGAATGGGATTAGTGCCCTTATGAAAGAGGCCTGGCGAGCTCTCCTGTGCCTTCTGCCTTGTGAGGACACAGTGAAAAGACTACGGTCTATGAACCAGGAAGCCAACTCTCATCAGACACTGAATCTGCCAGTGCCTTGATCTTAAATTTCCCCAGCCTCCATAACTGGAGGGAAGAAGCATCTTTTGTTTACAAACCACCAAGTCTTTGTTTTTGTTGTTGTTGTTGTAGCAACCACGAATGGATAAGACAGCTAATTTGAGGATAGCAGTTATTTTTTTCTCTGCAGCCCTCAATTAGCAGACTGATTTATGTGTGCAAGCACAGCACTAGGGTACAATGGTCAACATGGAACTCACAGTCTAATGAGGTGGCAACATCCATAAAGCTCACATTCTAATGAAAGTGACAACTAATTAAATTTTCAAAATCATTTTGGCTATTCTGCTTCCTTTCCATGTCAATTTTAGAATCAGTTTATCTATATTTACGGATAATCTTTGTTAATTAACGTGGGGAGAATTAACATGTTTAGTATGTTGAGTTTTCCATTCCTGGAACACAGTATATTTCTTTGTTTATAATTTTGGTCTCATGAACTTCTTTTATCAGAGTTTTGTAGCTTTCAGCATACACATTCTGCTTATGTTTTCTTCAGTTCAGTCACTCAGTCATGTCCGACCCTTTGTGACCCCATGGTACTGCAGCATGCCATGCTTTCCTGTCCATCACCAACTCCCGGAGCTTACTCAAACTCATGTCCAACAAATCGCTGATGCTGTCCAACCATCTCTTCCTCTGTTGTTTCCTTTTCCTCCTGCCTTCAATCTTTCCCAGCATCAGGGTCTTTTCTAATGAGTCAGTTCTTCATATCAGGTGGCCAAAGTATTGGAGCTTCAGCATCAGTCCTTCCAATGAATATTCAGGACTGATTTCCTTTAGGATTGACTGGTTTGATCTTCTTGCAGTCCAAGGGACTCTCAAGAGTCTTCTCCAGCACAATTCAAAAGCATCACTTCTTCAGTGCTCAGCTTTCTTTAAGGTTAAACTCTCACATCCACACATGACTACGGGAAAAGCCATAGCTTTGACTAGATGGACCTTTGTTGGTAAAGTAATGTCTCTGCTTTTTATTTTTATTTTTATTTTTTTTCAATAATAGAACTATTTTATTGAACATATGAACGTACTGATTTTGTACAACACACATTTCTTTCTCTCCTCTGCCCCAGGAAGCCAGCGCTCTAGAACCCCATGTTTATAAAAACACACTTTGGCAGCTACTATGACAAGGTGAAAAAAGTGCAATTCTGAAAGTGACAACACACAACCAAAGTGGGGAACAGAAAAGGCAGAGGGGAGTGGGCCCAGGGCTGCTCCTCTTCTCTCAGGAGGAAACAATTTAAGAATAGAAACTCTTGAGCATTATTTAAGCAGTACTGCCCAACTCTCTTGGTAGCATCTCTGTTTCAATTCCATTTATCTTGATGTTGTAACTAACTAATCTGTTACTTCTTTAAGAAATTCTGCCCTGGTTTATATCCTTTTCAGTGACCCATATCCCTTTGAGCTTCAAAAACACAGAAGTCGCTCAGTCGTGTCTGATTCTTTGCGACCCCATGGATGGTAGCCCACCAGGCTCCTCGGTCCATGGGATTTTCCAGGCATGAATACTGGAGTGGGTTGCCATTTCCTTCTCCGTCTCTGCTTTTTAATATGCTGTCTAGGTTGGTCATAACTTTTCTTCCAAGAAGCAAGCATCTTTTAATTTCATGGCTGCAGTCACCATCTGCAGTGATTTTGGAGCCCCCAAAAATAAAGTCTCTCACTGTTTCCATTTTTCCCCATCTATTTGCCATGAAGTGATGGGACCAGATGCCATGATCTTAGTATTTTCAGTGTTGAGTTTTAAACCAGCTTTGTCACTCTCCTCTTTCACTTTCATCAAGAGGCTTTTCAGTTCCTCTTCACTTTCTGCCGTAAGAGTGGAGTCAATTGCAAATCTGAGGTTATTGATATGTTTCCCGGCAGTCTTAATTCCAGCTTGTGCTTCATCTAACTTGGCATTTTGCATGATGTACTCTGCATATCAGTTAAATAAGCAGGGTGACAATATACAGCCTTGACATACTCCTTTCCCAATTTGGAACCAGTCCGTTATTCCATGTCCAGTTCTAACTGCTGCTTCTTGACCTGGATACAGGTTTCTCAAGAGGCAGGTCAGGTGGTCTGGTATTCCTATCTCTTTAAGAATTTTCAACAGTTTTTTTTGTGATCACATAGTCAAAGGCTTTCGTGTAGTCAATAAAGCAGAAGTAGATGTTTTTCTGGAACTATCTTGCTTTTTCGATGATCTAACCGATGTTGACAATTTGATCTCTGGTTCCTCTGCCTTTTCTAAATCCAGCTTGAACATATGGAAGTCCTTGGTTCACGTACTGTTGAAGCCTGGCTTGGAGAATTTTGAGCATTACTTTGCTAGCGTGTGAGATGAGTGCAATTGTGTAGTAGTTTGAATATGCTTTGGCATTGCCTTTCTTTGGGATTGTAATGAAAACTGACCTTTTCTAGCCCTGTGGCCACTGCTCAGTTTCCCAAATTTGCTGGCATATTGAGTGAAGCACTTCAACATCATCATCTTTTAGGACTTGAAATAGCTCAGCTGGAATTCCATCACCTCCACTATCTTTTCTTATATTTATGTCAAATATTTATTTTTGAGCTATGATCAGTTCAGTTCAGTCGCTCAGTTGTGTCTGACTCTTTACAACCTCATGGACTTGAACTATTATAGATTATGTATTTTTAACATTTCAGTTCCTAAATATTCACTGCTGTACTATATAGAAATATGATTAATTTTTGTTTGCTTTCTATCCTATAAT
Organism: Bos grunniens; assembly: GCF_055505025.1. NCBI lineage: Eukaryota > Metazoa > Chordata > Mammalia > Artiodactyla > Bovidae > Bos > Bos grunniens. The sequence goes on from NC_141190.1 coordinate 16,073,032, forward strand.
CCTGGTAAACTTATTAGCTCTAGAAGCTTTTCTGGGACACTTATTTTTCTTGCCTTAGTGTCCTGGCGAGGATTTTACATTTTTTTTGAGGGGAGTCATGGTAGTAGATAACCTTACCTTGTTACCAATCTCCAAAACATTTGGTCTTTTACATTGAAGGATGATGTTGTTGTTCAGTTGCTGTGTCATGTCTGACTCTGCAGCCCATGGACTGCAGTATGCTAGGTTTCCCTGTCCTTCACTTTCTCCCTGAGTTTGCTCAAATTCATCTGTCTGCAACACAGGACATGCTGGAGTTGTGAGTTCAACCCCTGAGTTGGCAAGATTCCTTGGAGGAGGGCATGGCAACCCACTCTAGTATTCTGCCCTGGAGAATCTCATGGACAGAGGAGCCTGGCAAGCTGCAGTGCATAGGGTGCAAAGAGTCGGGCATGACTGAAGAGACTAGCACAGGCACAGCATGTGCCCACTGAGTTGGTGATGCTACCCATCTCATCCTCTGCCATCCTCTTTTCCTTTTGCCTTCAGTCTTTTCTAGCATCAGGGTCTTTTCCGAGTTGGCTCTTGCCATCTGGTGCCCAAAGTATTGGATCTTCTGTCAGTGTCAATCCTTCCAATGAGTATTGAGGGTTGATTTCCATTAGGATTGATGGTTTCATCTCTTTGCAGTCCAAGGAACTCTCAAAAGTCTTCTCTAGCACCACAGTTGGAAAGCATCAATTCTTGGGCACTCAGCCTTTTTTTATTGTCCAACTCTCACATCTGTACATGACTATGTGAAAATCATTGCTTTGACTATACAGACCTTTGTCAACAAAGTGATGTCTTTGCTTTTTAATATGTTGTATAGGTTTGTCATAGTTTTCCTTATAAGAAGCAAGCGTCTTTTAATCTCATGGCTGCAGTCACCATCTGCAGTGATTTTGGAGCCCAAGAAAATAAAATCTGTCACTGATTCGACTTTTTCCCTATCTATTTGCCATGAAGTGATGGGACCAGATGCCAGATGCCAGAGTTTCAGGCTCTCCACTCTCCTGCCTCACCCTCAAGAGGCTCTTTAGTTCCTCTTCACTTTCTGTCATTAGAGTGGTATCATCTGCATGTATGAGGTTGTTGATATTTTTCCTGGCAATCTTGATTCCAGCTGGTGATTCATCCAGCCTGGCATTTTGCATGATGTACTCTGCGTAGAAGTTAAATAAGCAGGGTGACAATATACAGCCTTTTCATACACCTTTCCCAATTTCAAACCTGTCAGTTGTTCTGTGTCTGGTTCTAACTGTTGCTTCTTGACCCGCATACAGGTTTCTCAGAAGACACGTAGGGTGATTTGTTATTCCCATCTCTTCAAAAATTTTCCGGTTTGTTGTGATCCATAGTCAAGGTTTTCTTGTAGTCAGTGAAGCAGAAGTAGATGTTTTTCTGGAATTCCCTTGCTTTCTGTGATCCAGTGAATGTTGGCAATTTCATCTCTGGTTCCTCTGCCTTTTCTAAATCCAGCTTGTACATCAGAAAGTTCTCAGTTCGGATACTGCTAAAGCCTAGCTTGAAGGATTTTGAGAATAACTTTACTAGCATGTGAAATGAGTGCAATTCTGTGGTGGTTTGAACATTCTTTGGCATTGCCCTTCTTTGGAATTGGAATGAAAACTGACGTTTTCCAATTTGTGGCCACTGCTGAATTTTCCAAATTTGCTGACATATTGAGTGAAACACTTTTAACAGCATCATCTTTTAGGATTCTAAATAGTTCACCTGGAATTGCATCAGCTCCACTAGCTTTATTCGTAGCAATGCTTCCAAAGTATTGACTTCACACTCTAGGATGTCTGGCTCTAGGTGAGTGACCACACCATTCTGGTTACCCCGATCATTAAGACCTTTTTCGACTTCTCCTTGATTTCTTCTGCCTCTGTTAGGTCCTTACTGTTTCTGTCCTTTATTGTGCCTGTTCTTGCATGAAATGTTCCCGTGCTATCTCCAGTTTTCTTGAAAAGATCCCTAGTCTTTCCCATTCTGTTGTTTTCCTCTACATCTTTGCATTGTTCATTGAAGAAGGCCTTCTTATCTCTCCTGGCTATTCTCTGGAACTCTACATTTAGTTGGGTATATCTTTCCCTTTCTCCCTTGTCTTTCACTTCTCTTCTTTCCTCAGCTATTTGTAAAGCCTCCTCAGACCAGGAGGAGGTAAACCAGGAGGTTTACCATCTTGTATTTCCTTTTTTTTTTTTTTGAGATAGTTTTGGTCACTGCCTCCTGTACAGTGTTGGGAACCTCTACCCACAGTTCTTCACACACTGTCTACCAGATCTCATCCCTTAAATCTATTTATTACCTCCACTGTGTAATCATAAGGAATTTGATTTAGGTCATACCCAAATCACCTAGTGGTGTTCCCTACTTTTTTCAATTTAAGCCTGAATTTTGCTATAAGGAGCTGATGATCTGAGCCACAGTTAGCTCCAGGTCTTGTTTTTGCTGACTATATAGAGCTTCTCCATCTTTGGCTGCAAAGAATATAATCAATCTGATTTCGGTATTGACCATTTGGTGATGCCCAACCATCTGTAGAGTCATCTCTTGTGTTGTTGGGAAAGGATGTTTCCTTGGACCAATGTGTTTTCTTGACAAAACTCTGTTAGCCTGTGCCCTGCTTTATTTTGTACTCCAAGGCCAAACTTGTCTGTTACTCTAGGAATCTCTTGACTTCCTACTTTTGCATTTCAGTCCCTGTGATGAAAAGTACCCACTCCAGTACTCTTGCCTGGCAAATCCCATGGACGGACCTGGCTCCAACATTTACTATTTACGTGACCTTGGGAAGTGGCTCGTGAACCTTTCTTGGGGGTGGTCGGGTGACACATTGAATACTTGGAACATTTGATGAAAGCTATAGATAGCTGCCCAAGAAGAATGTTTGTGAATACATCATTTACTTTAAATTGTACATAGAGCTTGAGGAGGCTCATGGACCTCCTCTAGTCTGTTCATGTAGGTGCACTGATTCTTGATCAAGAACCTTTAATCTGGTTTCTGGCTGAGGTCCCTAACAGCTCTGAAATACTGTAAAAAAAGAATTACAACCTTTACTTTCAGCATTGAAATTCTGTTTCTGTTTTTTTACAAAGAATAAATGATGCTTAATTCTGTACTTTTCTTTTTTTTGTTGTTATTTATTTTTTTTAAATTTTATTTTATTTTTAAACTTGTACTTTTCTGATAGTCCTGATCTGTGGCAGTATTTAGATTAGTTAAACAGTGGGTATTAAGTAAAATTCTCTATTATTTTTTGATTTTTAGGATTTGTAATGATGACAAAGACAAGATCCAGAACCGGGCCTAAAAGAAAATTCTTGGAATTCAAAAAAGCCTAAGTTATTTTGCAAAAAAAAAAAAAAAAAAACAGCAAACTTTTTTTTGCATCTAGTCAGCTGAAAGTGTTTTTCAAGTGAAAAATGATTGAGGTTTGGAAAGAATGTAAGTAATCTTCATGCCAGATCTTTAATCCAAAATACTCAAGGGTAGCCAAAGAACTGTGTTTTAAAGAGACAGTACTTATAATTCTTTGAATTAATTATGTAGTCAAACTGTAGCATTCCATGTTCACTAGATAATGTTTTCTTTTTGGCCTTCTATTATACTTTAGGGAAACTTAAGTACAAAGTCCAGGAAGTTGCTGTGTGGTCAGAAGTCCAACTTCTGCTGAGACAGAATTTGAAGATCAGGTCATGATTTCCAGTTTTTTAAGCTGATTTTTCTCTCTTGATTAAAGTTGAATTTTTTCCTGTTTTGAAAAGTATTCTAGCCCCCTTTTAATGTACAACTACATTTAAATGATGATTAGAATTTATTTAATGAATCTAAAAAGTTTTAAAAAGTCATATGTATGTAAATATTAGGCAAAAACAGTGTTGTTTTACTAGAGCTGATGATATTGTTAGTGGTAAGAAGGTTCAGGATTATGTAGTCACAGTTTTCCTGTAACTGTCGGACGCCATAGTCTGAGAAAATACGGAATTTATATGGTTTTTGCTCAGATATATAAGTGGGTTTGCCAATTCTTAAAGACCCAAGTACTGGAGATTCTACTTTAGAAATCATGAGCAGAGAACTTACATGGTGTGAACAAGCTGTGGCCCTTTTTGGTTAGCTATATATATATCCTTTAGTAAGGAGTAGTAGGCAAGTGATCTCTTTTATATCATTTTTAACTCTTTTATGGTGGTAAAAGAAGTGACGAAATCTTAGAAAAATGAAACAGATATGTGAAGCAGGTATTAACAGGTATTAACAAGTAAAAGCCATTCATCAACCTTTATTATAAAAACCACTTAAAGGAAAAACTTGGCCTTTTTTTATTTTCTTCCTCTTCTTATCCCCATATCTGTTATTTTGTTGTTGGTGGTGGTGTGTCTCTTTTCTTTTTCTTTACATTTTCGGCAATATAGAAACATCGATCTGGTATTTCTTGAGTTGGTGCTGTTTCTTAACTGTTGCTCCAGATTTTCTCAGTTTCTTTTTGTTATGAAGAGTGGACGTGAGTGGTGCAGAGAATAGAAGATGGTGTGTTTGTGTCTCTGGTGTGTAGGTTGTTGTGTGTGTGAACATAGTGTTGATTGGAGTGGAGAGTGATTTTAATGGAAAGAGAAATTACTACTGCCACTCCTTGTTCGCTGTACACACTGACAAAATGTGTCATAGAATGAAAAGCAAACATGAAAAAGCCCAAACTAGAAAACATCGTTTTAATGTTTCCAGTGTATCTGAGGCAATAAGATACCCAACCTGTAGACTTGACAGTTGGAGTTGAGGGAGAACAGCTCTTTATCAGCCCATATGGGTTTGTTACTAGAAGAGAGAAAGACATGGACACAAATAGGACCTCAAAACATCAGTTTTAATACTCACAAAATCTGAGTTGAAAGATACGCCTTTGTACCTCCTAACTCTAAATGTATCCAGCTAGCCAAAGACAGAGACGCTCTATACAGTCAACAAAAACAAGACCAGGAGCTGACTGTGGCTCAGATCATGAACTCCTTATTGCCAAATTTAGACTTAAATTGAAGAAAGTAGGGAAAACCACTAGACCATTCAGGTATGACCTAAATCAAATCCCTTATGATCATACAGTGGAAGTGAGAAATAGATTTAAGGGACTAGATCTGATAGAGGGCCTGATGAACTATGGACGGAGGTTCCTGACATACTACAGGAGACAGGGATCCAGACCATCCCCAAGAAAAAGAAATGCAAAAAAGCAAAATGGCTGTCTGAGGAGGCGTTACAAATAGCTGTGAAAGAAGGGAACTGAAAAGCAAAGGAGCAAAGGAAAGATATAAGCATCTGAATGCAGAGTTCCAAAGAATAGCAAGGAGAGATAAGAAAGCCTTCCTCAGAGATCAATGCAAAGAAATAGAGGAAAACAACAGAATGGGAAAGACTAGAGATCTCTTCAAGAAAATTAGAGATACCAAGGGAACATTTCATGCAAAGATGGGCTCAATAAAGGACAGAAATGGTATGGACCAAACAGAAGCAGAAGATATTAAGAAGAGGTGGCAAGAATACACAGAAGAACCGTAGAAAAAGGATCTTCACGACCCAGATAATCACGATGGTGTGATCACTGACCTAGAGCCAGACATCCTGGAATGTGAAGTCAAGTGGGCCTTAGAAAGCATCACTACGAACAAAGCTAGTGGAGGTGATGGCATTCCAGTTGAGCTATTTCAAATCTTGAAAGATGATGCTGTGAGAATGCTGCACTCAGTATGCCAGCAAATTTGGAAAACTCAGCAGTGGCCACAGGACTGGAAAAGGTCAGTTTTCATTCCAATCCCAAAGAAAGGCAATGCCAAAGAATGCTGAAACTATCGCACAATTGCACTCATCTCCCATGCTAGTAAAGTAATGCTCAAAATTCTCCAAGCCAGGCTTCAGCAATACATGAACTGTGAACTTCCAGATGTTCAAGCTGGTTTTAATAAAGGCAGAGGAACCAGAGATCAAATTGCCAACATCCGCTGGATCATCAAAAAAGCAAGAGAGTTTCAGAAAAAAAAAAAACCATTTCTGCTTTATTGACTATGCCAAAGCCTTTGACTGTGTGGATCACAATAAACTGTAGAAAATTCTGAAAGAGATGGGAATACCAGACCACCTGACCTGCCTCTTGAGAAACCTATATGCAGGTCAGGGAGCAACAGTTAGAACTGGGCATGGAACAACAGACTGGTTCCAAATAGGAAAAGGAGTACGTCAAGGCTGTATATTGTCACCCTGCTTATTTAACGTATATGCAGAGTACATCATGAGAAATGCTGGGCTGGAAGAAGCACAAGCTGGAATCAAGATTGCCAGGAGAAATATCAGTAACCTCAGATATGCAGATGATACCACCCTTAGGGCAGAAAGTGAAGAGGAAATATAAAGCCTCTTGATGAAAGTGAAAGAGGAGAGTGAAAAAATTGGCTTAAAGCTCAACATTCAGAGAACGAAGATCATGGCATCTGGTCCCATCACTTCATGGGAAATAGATGGGGAAACAGTGGAAACAGTGTCAGACTTTATTTTTTTGGGCTCCAAAATCACTGCAGATGGTGACTGCAGCCATGAAATTAAAAGACACTTACTCCTTGGAAGGAAAGTTATGACCAACCTAGATAGCATATTGAAAAGCAGAGACATTACTTTGTCAACAAAGGTCCGTCTAGTCAAGGCTATGGTTTTTCCTGTGGTCATGTATGGATGTGAGAGTTGGACTGTGAAGAAGGCTGAGTGCCAAAGAATTGATGCTTTTGAACTGTGGTGTTGGAGAAGACTCTTGAGAGTGCCTTGGACTGCAAGGAGATCCAACCAGTCCATTCTGAAGGAGATCAGCCCTGGGATTTCTTTGGAAGGAATGATGCTAAAGCTGAAACTCCAGTACTTTGGCCACCTCATGAGAAGAACTGACTCATTGGAAAAGACTCTGATGCTGGGAGGGATTGGGGGCAGGAGGAGAAGGGGACGACAGAGAATGAGATGGCTGGATGGCATCACTGACTTGATGGAGGTGAGTCTGAGTGAACTCCGGGAGTTGGTGATGGACAGGGAGGCCTGGTGTTCTGAGATTCATGGGGTTGCAAAGAGTTGGACACGACTGAACGACTGAACTGACTGTTGGAGAAGACTCTTGAGAGTCCCTTGGACTGCAAGGAGATCCAACCAGTCCATTCTGAAAGAGATCAGTCCTGGGTGTTCATTGTAGGGACTGACACTAAAGCTGAAACTCCAATACTTTGGCCACCTCATGTGAAGTGTTGACTCATTGGAAAAGACCCTTAAGCTGGGAGGGATTGGGGGCAGGAGGAGAAGGGGACAATAGAGGATGAGATGGCTGGATGGCGTCACTGACTCGATGGACATGAGTTTGGGTGAACTCCGGGAGTTGGTGATGGACTGGGAGGCCTGGTGTGCTGCAATTCATGGGGTCTCAAAAAGTCGCATACGACTGAACAAGTGAGCTGAACTGAGTCAGTTCAGTGACTGTGAAAGGCTAGCACACCAGGCCTTTCCTGTAGAGATGGGGGTAGAGGGGTGCAGAGAAAACAGCCTGCATATTAGAAAAATAGAGCAAACAGTATCTTCTCTGCCATTTGGTAACAATGTCTGTCAGCAAAATTTTATCTCCTCAGTTGGAGATGCATAAGGGAGAAAAGAGATGCTAGGAATGTCCCTCTGCCCTGCCACTCTCCTGAAACAGGAAGCAGTCAAAATGAATGACTTTTGTCCTCCAACACTGATGTGTAAATCTCATTCATACAGTCCGGCTTTACCTCCAATTCAGCGTGAAAGAATTGTCCCCTTTTAAGTGTGGGTTCTTGAACACATTTAGCAGTTTTGTTCTGCTAAGAAACCTTTACTGTTGCTTTAAAGTTAAGAACTTTGAATGTCTTGGGAGGGGGGAAAAAGGCGAGGGGAAGAGACAGACAAAGACAGTTTGTCTTTAGTTTGCAAAACTGGTGAGGAGGAACTTTTGCCCACATGTTTATTTGCATTGAGACCTCCACTTTCTCAGTCTCCTGATGGTGGATTGGGGCAGGTGGGTGGCAAAGGAATGCGCATGAGAAGAACAAGAGTATGGGACGTTTTTAGTCTATTTTTGTAACTTTTCATTGTATTGTCCCCTTAAGATTTGATAAACTGGTATTTTTCTTCCTAGGCTAGCAAGTAGAAGCCCATTTAGTCTGTAATGTCATTTTAATATCATTCTATATATTTGTAACAATATTTTAAAATTATATTTCATTGAAGATGTATGCCATTTAGCTATGTTATAGTTTTTTCATGGCAAGGGATAACCTGAAAACCCAATCCAAAAGTTATTAGTGGCATAAGAAATTATTGTGAAACATTATCTGATGTCCTTTCTTTGCAGTTGGATACCTGTGGGTTCATATTTATTTTATGACAATCTCTTAGAGTAGCCAAATTTTACTGGATATGTGAATATAAGATACTTGGCTTTGGTTTGTTTTTATGATTTAATGAAAATTTAAGCTTCATTCTGGTCTTATTATAATATTGTACTATAATACATATTATAAGCAGACTTTTTATTGTCGGAGTTATCTATTTGTTGTTTGCTTTTTTTCCCCTTTGTATACCTGCCAGTCATAGCAAGATTCTTCAGAAATTGCATCCATTGAAAGACCAACTGTTGTTTGATTTAAAAAATTATTATTCCTTGACTTTAATTTTGGAAGTTCAAAATATTCTTGTAAATTAATTTTGCACATAAATATATATATATACATGCATAACATTTTTTAATGATTCAGAATAATTTCTAACAATATTTATTCAAAACTTTGTGTATATTTGACATTTTGTCTGTGATTTGTAAAGGGTTCTGTTCTGTAACTTACAGAGATCTAATGGACAGTGTCAATAATGTATAGCCTCTAGCTTTTCACATGAGAATGTGTTTGGTTGTAATTACAGTATCTAATTGTAGCTAAAGGTTATAGAGACAAGCACTCCCAAAAACTCCTTGTAAAACTCTGCACATGAGTTTTCTGATCTGTCATTATCACTGTCCTCTGGTATAATCACATCTTACATTTGTGGTCTTCTCATTCTTTTGCTCTGTCTGCATTCTCAGCCAGGTGACATTCTTTGAAGCTGTGCTTCACTGAGTTTGAAAAAATAATGCTTATGTTCTTTTACTTTATGGTGCTTTAATTAATTATATATGTAACCCTGCAATTCTAGAGAATGAAAAGCTATGTTTTTCACCTTACAGGCACTGCCTTGTTCGTGCATTGTTGTGAGGAGAAAAGCAATTTATAGATTCTTAGATCTGAAACTGTTAAAGTTGTAATTAAAGATTTCGTTCTTGTCAGTGATTGGAGTTGATGGTATCAATAGCTGTGAAAAACAAACAAAACTGCTTGTTCATTGTAGATTCCACCCTCCCCGCACCTGCAAGAGCTAATTGTTAGTGTGAAGGCTTCTGACTAAATAACTACCTCAGTATGATGAAGACAAATTTATATATGAATATAAATTGACTCTAAGAGGAATGCTTACAGTCCGAAATGTTTATCAACTTTGGCCCAAAGAAGTATGTCTAAGCTTGTGACCAAAGTGGATGCCTAAAACTATAGGCAAAGGCTAACTTTATAGCTCCTTAGTGATACATTAAGAATATGAAATCTTTTAATTGGTTTAGTTAGTGCTCTCTAGTTACAAGGGAGTTCCAGTTGGTACATTAGTTTTATATAGCTTAATAAAAACTAGTGTTTTTTTTTTTTTTTTTTTTGAGCCATACAAAAGAAATACATATGTAACAGATATGTGAATTATGATGCCTGGTATACATTGGTAAACCCTTTGTCTAATCTCAGAAACAGAACATTACCAACACTACTATTGAAAATATACTACCTTATGAGTGTCTTTTTATCCTCCTCACCCCTAAGAGGTAGCAACTATCCTGAATTTCCTTGATGTTTTATGGAATTATTTTTGCCCAATTTTTTATTATTTTTATTGTTTTTGAGCTTTATAAAAATGATACACTATGTGAACTCTGCATCTTGCCCCACCCCTTGCCTTTCTTTTTAAACTCAACGTTATTTTTAAGATTCATCCATGTTGATGAATGTATGTTTGGCTCATTCTCACGGTGGAATAATATTGCATTTACTAATTAGCATAACTTAAGTTTTCTATTCTTCTATCAGTGGATCTTTGAATTGTTAAAAGATTTTTGCTCTCTTGAACATGTTGCCTTGAATGTTCTTTATATGTCTTCTAGTGCATATGTCCGTAACGTTCTCTGGAGTATGTAGCTAGAAGTATAATGCTCAACAGTAGTATAGTGTATGCAACTGGAACAAGTGATTACACCAACATAAATTCCTCAGTGTTCCTTTCCCTCTACATTTGATATTATCATATTTCTTAGTTTTTGCCCGTCCAATATAAAATATTATTCTAGCTTTAGATTCCAGAAAATCAAGCAAAAATTTAATAATATGTATACATGGGAAAGACCTAGGAAAACTGAGTAACTCTGGGCCTCTTCACTGTTTTAGAAGAATTTGAGAAAGATTGGTATTATTCTTTAAATATTTGTTAGATTTTTCACCAGTGAAGCCATCTGTTCTTCAGCTCTTCTTTGTTAGGTTTTTGACTATTGAGTCAATTGCCTCAATAGATTTTCTGTTTCTTGAGTCAGTTTTGGTAGTGTGTGTATTTCTAGGAATTTTTCCATTTCATTTATTTGATTTGTTTGTGAACAGTTGTTCATAGTATTCATATATCCCCCTTATTGGTAGTAATATCCCCCTTTCATTTCTGCTTTTTGTAATTTTACTCTTCTCCTTTTTTCTTAGTCTAGCTAGGAAATTGTCAACTTTGTTGATCTTTCCACAAAACTTGCTTAAAATTTTTTTCTATTGTTTTTCAATTCTCTTTTTCATTTTATCCACTCTAATCCTTACTATTTTCTTCCTTCTGCTAGCTTTGGGTTTAGTTTGCTCTTCTTTTTCTAGTTTTTTTTTTTTTCAGGTGTGCAGTTATATTATTGATATGAGGTATGGTTCTTTTTAAGTATAGGTGTTTATAGCTATAAACTTTCCTCTTAGCATTGCCTTTGTTGTATACCATAAGTTTTGATATGCTCTATTTCTGTTTCAGTTCATCTTAAGTGTTTTCTAATTTATAATTTCTTGACTAATTTATTCACTTATTGGTTATTAAGTTGGTTATTCACTTATTGGTTATTAAGACTGTGTTGTTTAGTTTCCATGTATTTGTGAATTTTCCAGTTTTCTTCCTATTATTTATATATATATATATATATATATTTCTTTGACACATTTATTTATTTATTTATTTATTTGGTGGGCATTGGGTCTCAGCTGCGGCACACAGGATCTCCGTTGTGCCATGTGAGATCTTTCATTGGGGCTCACAGACTCTCTAGTTGTGGCACAGTGGCTCCAGAGCACGAGGGCTCAGTTATGTGGTGCTCAGGCTCAGTTGCTCCATGGCATGTGGGATCTTAGTTTCCCAGCCAGGGATTGAACCTGTGTCCCTTGCATTGCAAGATGGATTCTTAACCACTGTAGCACTAGAGAAGTTCCTCTTCCTGTTACTGATTTATAATTTCATTTTATTCTGGTTGGAAAAGATACTTTGTGTGTTTCTAATCTTTTAAAACTTATTAAAGCATTTATGCATTAACATATTGTTCATTCTGGAAAATATTCCATGTATCCTTAAGAATGTGTATCTTACTGTTGTTGAGTGGGATGCTCTGCATATGCCTATTAGGTCTAACTTACTTAATGTTTAAGTCTTCGATTTCCTTTCTGACCTGATTGTTTTTTTTGTTAAAACTATGGTACTGAAGTCTCCAGTTATTGTAGAACTGCCTATTCCTTCAGTATTGTCAGTTTTTCTTCATGTATTTTTCTTCCGTTGTTAGGTGTATGTATGTTTATAATTGGGCTTCCCTGGTGACTCAGTGGTAAAAGAATTCACCTGCTAATGCAAGAGATGGAGGTTTGATCCCAGTGTTGGGAAGATCCCCTGGAGAAGGAAATGGCAACCCACTCAATATTCTTGCCTGGGAAATCTCATGTACAGAGGAGCCTGGTGCGTTATAGTCTGTGGGGTCGCCAAAGGGTTGGGCACAACTTAGCTACTTAACAACAACAAAAATGTTTATAGTAGTTATATGTTCTTGCTGGATTAAACTTTGCCCCAACACATAATGTTCTCTTTTGCTTCTTGTAACCTTTTTGACTTAACATCTATTTTATGTGACAATAATATTATCACTGGCATTCTCTTTTGGTTACTATTTGCTTTCAATATAATTTTCCATCTTTTTACTTTTAACCTCTTTGTATCTTTTTATCTAAAGTGAATATTTTATAGACAACATGTGCCTGCTGCTAAGTCACTTCAGTTGTGTCTGACTTTTTGTGACCGAATGAACTGTAGCCTACCAGGCTTCTCTGTCCATGGGATACTCCAGATAAGAATACTGGAGTGGGTCGCCGTGCCCTCCTTCTGTGGATCTTCCCAACCCAGGGATCAAACCCTGTCTCTTCCATCTCCCGCATTGGCAGGCGGGTTCTTCACCACTGTGCCACCCAGGTAGACAACATACATAGTATTTTTAATCCAGTCTGCCAGTCACTCTCCTTTTAATAAAAGTTTAATCAACTTATATTTAAATTCGTTGTTGATGAGTAAGGATTTCTGTCATTTAGCTGTTTATTTTCTGTATGTCTTATATATATTTTTTGTTCCTCAGTTCCTCCTTACTACTTTTTGTATTTAGTTGAATTTTTAGTGTACCATTTTGATTCTCTTATGTATATTTTAAAGTTATTTTCTAGTGGTAACTTTGGGGATTACAATTGACATCATAAACTTAAAGCAACTTGGTTTGAATTATACCGAATTAATTTCATTAGCATATAAACCAGTTTCATTAGTGTACTAATACTGTGCTAACTAACTATATACATTTCTGTACCTCCTCATTTATATTGTTATTGTCAGAGATTACATGTTTGTATGTTGTATGCCCAATAACATAAATTTGTAAATATTATTTTATGCATTTACCTTTTAAATCACATAGGAAAAATGTGGAGTTATAAACAGAAAAGTACAATAATACTGGCTTTGACATTTACCTGTGTAAATAATTTTACCAGTGTTTTCTCATGGTTTTAAGCTACTTTTCACTTCATTCTGAAGAATTCTTGACATTTCTTGTAGGGCATATCTGTTAGGAATGAGCACGCTTAACTTGTTTATCTAGAAATATCTTCATTTTTCCTGTATTGTTGAAGGATAGATTTTTGCTGCATATAGAATTCTCAGTTGATAGTTTTCTTTTTTTCCCCTAGAACTTTAAATTATGTCAGCCTGACACTTTATGGCCTACAAGATGTCATATGAGAAATCAGGTGTTAATCTTATGAAGATAGATTGTTTGTGATAGTTGCTTCTCTCTTGATGTTTGCAAAATTCTTTGTCTTTTGACAGTTTGACTATAATGTATCTTTGTGTATATCTCCTTGAATTTATTTTGCTTGGAGTTTGTTGAGCTTCTTGGATGTGTAGGTTTGTGTCTTCCATCATATTTGAAAAATTTTTAGCCATTCTTCAAAATTGTTTCTGCCACCTCCCTTTTTTTTTTTCCTCTTCTGATTCTGGAACTTTTATAGTATATATGCTAGTATATGCCATAGGGTTGTACAGATTTCTCAGGCTCTGCTCATTTTTATTCATTCTTTTTTCTTTGTGCTCTTGAGACTGAATAAGTTCAACTGTCTTATTGTCATGTTACATGCTGATATTTTCTTCTGCTTGCTGTAATCTGATGTTGAACTATTTTAGTGAATTTTAAATTGTATTCTACTTTTCAGTTCCAGAATTTGTTTGGTTCCTATATATAATGTCTCTAATGATATTCTCACTTTGTTCTTTGCTTGATTTCCTTTAATTCTTTGTTCATAGTTTTGGTTAGCTCATTGGGTATATTTATGACAGTTAATGTAACATGTTTGACTAGTAATCTCATTGTCTCAACTTCCTTAGGAATAGTTTTTGCCAAATTCTTTCTCCTGTGACTGGTCTATACTTTGCTGTGTCTTTATATGTATTATAATTCTTTTCTTGTTGAGACCTGGACATTCTGAGCATTATTATGTTGAAACCGCATAAATCTGTTTTCTCAGTTCTCAGTGACTGCAGATTTTTGTTCATTGAAGGCTAGAGCCATCTGTTTGTGTTATTTCCAAACTGTTTTTGCAAAGTGTGTAATCCTTTTTGTGTGTGGTCACAAGTTTCTGTTCTGTTATTTCCTGCAGTTAGCTGGTGGCCTGACTAAGATTTCCTTAAATATCTGGGTCAAAAAATGTACCCTTTTTTAATGTTCTAATAGATACCACCAATGGAAGCTGCTGCTGCTGCCTGTTCTAGAAACTATTCCTCCTGGAGCCAGCAAGCTGCTATCTCCACTGCTGCAGGAGGGAAGGGCTGAGGAACAGTTGATGGTAGTTGGTTCACCCATGCTCTTCACTTAAGGAAGATCAGCAGCCTCTCCTTTCATGCACTCTCTTGGTGGTTATAAATTTCTGATAAGGTTCTGAAATTCTAAAATGATTGATTCCAATTGCTCTTTCTGGCTCAAATTTTACTTTGGTGGAGACACTGATTTCTAGATCCTTCTACTTCATTTTGCATCAGTGATGTCTTTTGAAGTGCAAGTGTTTCAATTTAAGCTTGGTTCATCAGTGTTTCTTTTATAGATCATGCTTTTGATGTCTCATGCAAGAATTCTTTGTATAAACCTTGGTGTCAAAGGTCCTTCCCCTGTGTTTAACATGGTTGGATGGGAAACCTTGGTTGGAAGGTGTGTAGGCAGGCCACATGGAGGCTTGTGGGGGAAGCATAGCTTGATGAGAACTTTCTGGGGAGTACAAGTGAGCTGTGTGGGGCTTACAGAGAGAATTAGTGCATCAGTGCTGGCAGGAAGCCTTTGGGGTGCCAGTTTACATGTTAAGAGGACTACAGGAAAGCCATCTGCCAGTTGAGTTGCTGAGGCTGCAAGTTTGCTGAGGGACTTGGGCACATGACTGAGCAGAATTCTACTGGATATCCTCACACCAAACCACTGACCCACTCTGCTTCAGCTGGAAACCACAGGAGACCAGAGCCCCTTTCTCCTGCTGTGTCCCTTCAGTGCTCTCTACTGAGAAAGTGTAACAGCTTCATGTTTATTTTAAAAGGAGAAATCCTCAAAGGAATTCCATGTTGTCACAGAGCGTATACTGCAGGGTTCATAATGGAGCTATGAGGCAATAAATTGATGAGCAGCACACAAGGTATAAAATAGTATTTAAATTAATAGGCCATCCTTTGAGGCATGAAACTTTATTGTAAATATACCAGTCCTTCATGTAATCATTATTGAAAACGTAGATATTTTATGAAATAGGAAACTGAGTAAACTATATATGGTCTCAGATGAAACTTCTAGAGTATCCTAAGTAGGAATTAGTCTAAATTGTCATCAAAAGTTATCAATTCACTTCCACTGTACACTCAGGAAAATGAAAGTATTTCTTTATTATTGATTAACCCATATTTTGTAGGAGTCCGTTGATATCTTTCTAAACTCGAAGAATAGCCTTAACATTATGCATTAAAAATTTATCCCATTCTTATCACAATAATGTACTTTTAAGAACAGATGTATGTATGTATTTTGAGTATAGATAAACCAAGTTATTTGAGATTTCAAATACTTTGTGACTGTATGTAAAAATTTTAAATTTTCTTAGTGAATATTTATATCACAGCTTATATGAAGTGTTTATATTCAGTTGGATTCATTGTACCTTTCTGATTAGTCTGTGGTACCCTGGCATGCCATATTGATGTATACATATTTTGAATATCATTCCTGTTTACATGTACAATATATACTTAATTTGGTTGGTAAGGGCATGGTGATTATAAGTAAAATCCTTGTTCCTTATGCAGATTTTTGTTTAGACTGTCAATGAGAAATAACTTTCTTACTAGGTTACATGTTGGCCCTTTCACAGTAAGCTTTTCTTGTGCATACTTGCCTAGGAAAAACAGTTTGCATATACATATATTATAGGAATAGGCTCAATAGATACTCTTTTATTTCAAACACTAACAAATTGTTACAGAGAATAATTAAGTAGTATTTTCCCACAAAAATTGTATGGCTTAATCCTTTACCTATTTTATACAAGTTCTCTTTAACTTTTTTGTTCTCAGATTTTTGGCTTTTACTGTCAAGTATAATACATGTATAGTCAATTCTAGTACACTTTGTAGCTAGTTCAAAGCAAATGTTTACATTTTATTTACATCTACCATTTTTCAAGTAGTTCCCTGGTTACCAGAAGCACAATTCATGTAACTTTTCTGTGTTTCAGAAACCTTTTCCCAAAAAGGACAAAAGAACTCAAATCAGTTGTACATAGTGCTCCTGGCTGGAAATTATTTGGTAAAGTCCCTCCCAGAGAGAATCTTCAGAAAACTTCCAAAATCATTCAGCAGGTAAGTACTAATATAGCCATGCGGTTTGTCTTGCTTTCCAAAGATTCTCTTCTAGATAACCATATTCTACTTTCATTGATTTTTTTTAACATACAAAATTTTGTGACTATAGATATTTGTAGTAATCTTAAGTTTTTTTTTAAAGCATGACGTATATTTTCAATTATATTTTATGGTTGTGAAAATTATTTATAGTAGCAGAACATTGATTTTCTTTCCTAGTTATTCCTTGGATAGTGTCTTCTTTTTTCTTTCTTTTTTAAAATTTTCTCAGTAAACCATTCTCACCACATACTGTGACTTCTAATTGAACATGGTAGCATTTGCAGTGGCACAGCTTTTATGTATGATGGGTAGTTGTGAACTGATATATTTTGAGGTTGAAAATTTCCTTGGTCATTTTTTCTACCAAGGACTTTGTGAGATGGGTGGGTATATATTCTATTTCCAGTAATTTAGGAGCCAGTTCTTCTGTTACCTCTCTTAATACCCATATTCTTGAGTTCTTAAGAATTTCATGTGTTATTTGACTTATTAGCTTGTGCTTCTCAGTAATAGGAGATCCGTGAGACTGGACAACAGTGAGACTCCTTTATCAGTTTGTGGCATTTTTAAGTTCAGAGAAGTTACTCCTCAGAAGGAGATAGAATGATAAATGTCTTATTTATCTCCTTCCAATTATAGTTTATCAAATTTAGCACATCCAGCATTTATAAAAATAATCACCATGAAAACAATAATCATCATTTAAATTGGGAAAATATTTTCCTATAAGGATTTAATAGTGTTCTTTTTATTGCTGAAAAGAAAAACTGGTTTCCCAAGTAAATAAGAACATAATTTTTATATCTTTAATAGCATTTGTTATAGTTAATGTCATTTTCAAGTAATTAAAATATGGACTAGTTTATATGCTGCTCAGACTTAACACTAAAGTGCTATGATTCCAAAGCTGTGTGCCGAGGGCCCCCCATGTGCTGCAGCGGCTAATGCTGATGGGAACCGTGGCAAACTCAGTAATACTCTTCCACCGTTTGTTGGATGTGGTGCTGCCTGAGAGCTTGAGGTAGTACACAGTTTTAACATAAAATGGAAATACATTACTTTCTGTGACATTGTGTCTTTGTGAATCTGGTTTTTCTGAGTTTGCTGTGGTAAAAATCAGATATTGTGCAAAAATCAGTGTGGAACAGGAAATGAAGGTGATGGTGTCCAGTCTTATTTCAAGATTGTGAAATTGTACGCTGCACAAAAGGCACACATGCCCCAATTAGTAATTAATTGTGGTTATTTAAGAATGCAATAAAGCTTTCTTTTAATTTATGTGTATTTTTTCAAATGGCTACTAAGTACTGGGACATACTACTCATTAAACAGAATAATTGGGTATTTCTGTTGGTTTAGGGGGTGCCAATAATAATTACTGAGGCACTAAGGTTGCTGTTAATCCAATAAAGTTTGGGAATCTTTGCTATCTGGACGTCTTAAATTTTAACTCGTTTTTTTTTTTTTTGTAAAGTCTAAAAGTAACCTCTCTTGTCTAGAGTTTTTCAGAAGACCAAGTTCGCCCTCTAGAGGCAAAAACAGTGGTCTTGCTATTGAAGGTTTGTATTCTTGACTTTATGGTAGTTTACCTGAAATATGCATGTGCATATAGTACTTTAATATCTTTATGTAAACTAACATTCTGTGATATTTTCTTATGGTAGGTCTCTAATTACTAGTGGATAATTATCTGTTTACGGATGTGCCATTGCCTTTAATCTGCTGTTTTCATTTTGGAGTGCCAAGGCCTCACATTTTCTTTCCTTTTTATATATATGTTGTTTGAAAATTTGATGAGTGGTCAGGAAAAGAACAAGTCTTATTTTCAAATGGGAAGAAAGAGTGGGATTGAAATGCAGTTTCTATCTTCTACAGTCCCTTTCTGGCTGTTTATTGATTACATGGTTACATGTTGATTATTGGTTACATGTTGATTTCTCTCAGCTGCTGCTTTTAATTTTTGAGTGTTCTGGTGTGTGTAGGGACTAGTGTGTATTTTGGTGCCTTTTTCATGCTTCTGTTTGTTTTCTGGGAGCCGTGATGGATAGCAAAGTCATTGTTCCTCTGACTGTTTTCCACCCTCAAAAATGTATCTGTTTCACCATGTGATGGAATGTTTCTGCTTTCTCTTTTACTACAGTTTGTGTCCTATACCCCACCCCCTATTTGTCTCATTTTGCTATTCTCTTTCCTGCAATTGTCATTTTAAACGTGGGCATGATTTTCTTTTATTAGTAATGGAAAAGCTACAACTTTCTGTTTCCACTTGAAAAGTTTGTTTTACAGTCCTAATTTCTAAACTCTGTAAAACATTATCAGTATAAAACTACATTTGAGATCTTTGACTATGTTCACATGTAAAATGTGTTTTGTGTTTAGAATCAGAATTTAAAATAATGTAAGAGTAAAACCATGAAGAGTGTTCAGACACATCTGTCATGTTTTAGGATAAGGTTTTAAGCTGTTACGGCTATAGAAAATGAAGGTAGCTAGTATTCCACTGTAAAACTGTCTGAAAAAGTGAGGCAGTGCTAGAAGTACTAAGGAAAAAATAGATTCCTTTGATCTTTCTTAAGATGCATCACTTGCTTCAAGAAGGGCAAAACTGTAAAATCTGTTAGAATATTAGAGTGGTAGTAGTATTTTATAGGATAATTATTTCATTAAGCAGATACCCAGAAAGGAGTTGCCATATTCTTAAGGATGAGTATATGTTTGGGGACTAGAATTTTTTTCTAATGGAAAGACACTTATAAGATTATAAATTTAACTAAACTACTTTGAATTGCAACCTTTTTCTCTATTAATTGTTAATTGCACAAATAGCACATGATTATATTCTCTATAAAATATAAAACATTATAGGAAGGTATATCTCATTTTACATTTCCCTTCACAGTTTTAGGCCTTTTAAAATTAAATTTTTGTGTAGAAAACACAGTTATTTTCATGTGTATATACTTTTACATTCTATGTTATTTTTTCCCCTAAGAACAAAATGTTACTGTATATAAAACTTTTTGCCTTCTTTTAAGTGTTTTGTATCTATAGTTTTTCAGAGATACATGAAGTTCAAAAGTGAAAGATACTTATAGGTTAACTATTTTTAAAAAGTTATTAAAAGTTTGATCAATTTAGTACTTTACATGTTAATAGTAAAGAAGTATAAAAATAATTTTAGGATAATAGCAAAGTCAGACTGACTCAAGTTTGGCATTTAACTTGACAATCAGTCCCCAAATCATATGAATATTCATAATATTATTTTATGAGGATTATCACATGTGTTCTCTTGCAGGTATGAAATTCCTGCTTGTGGCCATCTGAACCAGTTGGTGAGCCATGTTAAAAATCGCATCTATTAATTATAAATAGTATTTCAGTTATATTGTAGTTCAATTGACCTAAGTTTTTGGTTTTTCTAAATTAATAGGCTGAAGTTGGAATACAGCTACAGAGTTTGTCTTATGACCCCCAAACTGCAAGTGAGAATTATTTCAAATGCTCCATGTTATGTGTAACTGTAACATGATTGCATACTAGATCGAACATAGTCTATGTCAAACCCAGTCTTTCAGTAGAAAGTAATTTTTTGCTTGGCACTATTTTTATATTGGCATCTTTTTCATTATGAATAGGTGAGATTATAGTACTTAGATGATGTTTCATGTTTTTCATCACTCATGTCTTTTTCTGAGTGGTGTTTTAGTTGAGTGTTTGAATCACTTTCAGCTATCTTTTGACAGGCAAGGAAAAAAGTTTTAAGACTCAGTTTCTTAATCTGAGCATTTCAAATTGTCTAAAATAGAATAGGTCATGGACTTACCTGGCAGTCCAGTGGTTAAGACGCCTCACTTCCATTGCAAGGAACGCCTGTTTGTCCCCTGGTCGGGGAATTAAGATCCCACATGCTGTGCAGTGTGACCAAAAAATAGAAGAAAAAATAAAGGAGAATAGGTCATTCTCCTCAATTAAGCTTTTGACTTTAGGAACAGTAAGTAGCATTGTGGAAAGGACTAGAATACACATACTTTATGAGCACTAATTATGTTACACTTTGTAAGGGTAGAGCATAGTTTTCTGGTTACTAACATTATTGGTTTATGTAGTTAGGATACTTGAAAAATTTGTTGATTTTAGTTATGCTTAAATATAGATACCTTCAGTATAAAGTTTGAGTGAGCACTGCAGTAAATGAACCACTTGATTGTTGTTAAATTGTTTAGGGTCTGAACTGTGTTCAGAATTTGTTTTTGATAAGTCCTTAAAACTGTTACACACTTGCATGTTCCTTCATCTTTGTTTACCTAATGTATTGTCACCTTGTAAAGGAAGTGAATAATTACCTTTCTAGCCACACATGTGTTCCTTATTTATAGTTAATGATAAATTGCTGTGTCTTTCCTATGTATGAATAAGTTTGATTTCATAAATGTTGATTTCTGTGGCCTGAAGATTGAGAGAGGACTTTGTACCAGCTCTGGGCCTGTGCTCCTGGGAGAGGGGAGAAGTATGAACCTTAAGAAAGAAGGTTAAATTAGTTAAAGAAATGGAAAGAATAATAATAATAAGTTCTCATAAGTTGAACAGGGCAGAATTTGGGGGAATTATTTTTTTTTTAATTGTTAAAGACGGAGACTTGGAAAAGAGTTGCAATTTGAAAATACTCTTGTTATTTGATTCCAAACATATAATTCGAGCATCAAAGTAGAAGTTATATTCCTTCTGTCATGATGTCAGACTTATAATTATGTTAGGCTTCAGATTACACTAAACAAAATTGTGTTAATAGCTTTACCAAAATGAAGTTTATTAAGACACTGCTGTATGCCAGAGGATGATGAAATGCTTTGCCCTAGGTTTCAGTTAAACTTGAATTATAGGATGCATTTTATTTCTTCTAATTCACAGATCCTAGAATCAATCAGTAAAGGTATCCTAATTGGCTATCCCCTCTACTACAAGCATGATGATTTCCCTGGCTTTTGGATCAAATTGTATAAAATTGTCTTTATCTTGGGTAGACATGTTCTTAAGGTGATAGAGATGTCCACGTGGGGAGTTTCTTCCATTTCTGAAACATTATTCTGGCTGTCTATAAATGGCTACCATAATATAGAAACATGAGGGTTTGCTTACTGACACAGATTTAACACTAACCCCTTTAGGAGTAGTGTTCTCACTGTACGCTGAAACTCAAAAGTCAAGTCAGTGTATATGCATCAAGCTTATTTTGGCTTTCACATTGTCTTTAAAGGAGAAGCTCCTATTTCATTCTTCCTTTTCCCCAGACCCCGTATTTTACTTCAAGAAGTTGGCCAAAGACTCCTGCCACCCTCCCTTTGAACCCATAGACTTATCTTTTCTCATATCCCTCTCCTAGTACATTCTTTTTCTGGTGGGTCCTTTAGATATAGAGCCTAAGACATCAAAATGTTGTAGGATACCATTCTGTGACCAGCTTATTGTGTGACTTCATATTAGCAAGCTCTAAATCTTTTCTCTTGTAGAATTTGAAGGACAAAATTCTTTAATTGATCCTAGATTCTTCTCTAAGTTTGTCTGGCTTTCATTTTAATGAATGTGTAATTTATTCAACAGACATTGACTGTACGATAAAATAGGCATGGTTTAGGTTCTTGAGAAATAGATTAATATGAGTCCTAGCTTTTCTGTTATTCTAGTATAACTGTGGGAAGGAGGGAAAAGATTCATATATGGTTATCATATAGTATAGTGAGTGCTGTAGTTGTGAACAAAGTACGGGAGTAGAGATGAAAGAGGGATTAATTCTACTCAGGATTACATGCAGTTTGTGTTCTGAAATATACTCGTAGGAGTTCACTAGGTAGACAAGATGAGGAAAGCTGTTCCAGATAGAGAAAATTGAATGAGCAAGCAGGAATGCACTCAGTATTAGCTCAGAAAGAATCTACCTTCAATGCAGGAGCCCCAGGTTCAATCCTTGGGTGAGGAGGATCCCCTGGAGAAGGAAATGGCAACCCACTCCAGTATTCTTGCCTGGAAAATCCTATGGAAAGAGAAGCCTGGTGGGCTACAGTCCATGTGGTTGCAAAGAGTTGGACACCGCTGAGCGACTGAGCAGGGAAGAGGTGAAGGTCATTAGCCACAGGTTAGAAAGCTGGACTTAACCAAAATACTTTCAGTGCTGAGACATCAAATTCATATATTAGAAAAATTCTGGAGGCTTTATAGAAACTAGAAAAGAGTGAGATTGCAAAGGACTTTGAGATTTGTTGTAGTAGTCTATGATTCTATTCTCAAACACAGTGGATTACCTAGGGAATGAGTTAAAAATACAGTTTCCTCAACCCCATACTTTGAGTTCTTAATGTCAATTTTGTGTTTTTCAATTCTTGTGTTTCTAGTTGTTTCTTTTTCAAATCTGCTATATCACTTTTTGCAGTTTACAGTTCCCTGCTGAAATTTCAAGCTTGGCCTTTATCTCCTTAAACATAGTAAGTATAGTTTTTCATAGCCTGTGTCTGATAATTTCAATGTCTGGAAATTCTATAGGTCTGCTTATATTGAATATTGACTCTGCTAGTTTTTGTTAGTGGATGCTATTTTATTTCTGTGTGTGCTTTGTTACCTTTGCTTGGGTGCTGGATGTAATATTTGAAATATTATATGTAGAAAGCAATTTGAAGTACATCTTGTTTGCTTCCAAGTTTTAGCAATAGTGAATAAAGCTGCTATAAACATCTATGTGTTAAGTATTTTTGTGGGTGTAAGTTTTCATTTCTTTTGGGTGAATACCAAGGAGCCTGGTTGCTGAATCATACGGTATTTTAGTTTTATAAGCAACAGCCAAATTGTCTTCCAAAGTAACTGTACCATTTTGCATTCCTACCAAGCAGTGAATGAGCATTTCTTTCTTTCCACATCCTCACCAGTATTTGGTGGTATCAGTGTTTTGAATTTTGACCATTCTAATAGGTGTGTAGTAGTATCTGATTGTTAAATTAGCAATTGACATATAAATTAGAATATATTACTTGTTATCTGCATATCTTATTTAGTGAGGTGTCTTTTCTGATCATTTTTGATTGGATTGCTCATTTTCTTATAATAATAAAAACAGAACTCAGTAGAATTTTAAGAGTTCTTTATGTATTTTGTATGGCAGTCCTTCATCTGATGTATCTTTTACAAGGATTTCCTCCCAGTCTATGTCTTCTCATTCTCTTGACAGTGTCTTTCACAGAGCAGAGGTTTTTAATTTTTATCAAGTCCTGCTTCTCAATTTTTTTTCATGAATTATTAGTTGATTGTGTTTATGTGGAATTGTTTTCGACTGTCTATTCTGTTCCATTGTCTAGTCCTTTGTCAATGCTGCATTGTATTGATTACTGTAGTTTTATATTAAGTCCTGAAGTCAGGTAATGTTTGTCCTCCAGCTTTCTTCTTCTTCGATATTGAGTTTGGTATTCTGGGTCTTTTGCCTATACATATAAACTTTTTTTTTTTAACTGTTCTTTCAGATTTTGTATATAGACTAGATCATGGCATCTGCAAGCAAAAGCAGTTTTATTGTTTCTTTTCTAATCATTATACCTTGTATTTCCTTGTCTTGTTGCATTAGCTAAGACTTTTCACAATGTTGACAAGCAGTGGTGGGAGGGGACAGCCCTTGCCTTGTTCTTAGTGGGAAAACTTAGTTTCTCACCATTAGATATAGTATCAGCTTTGGGTTGTTTTGTAGATGTTCTTTATCAAGAAAGGAATGACCCTTTTATTCCTACTTTAATGAGAATTTTTGTTATGAATGACTTGAATTTTCCCACTTGATCTTGGCATATAATCCTTTTTATACATTATTTGATTCGATTTACTAATATTTCATTGAGGATGTTTGCATCTGTGTTTCTGAGATGTATTGATCAGGGTTTTCTTTTAATGTCTTTGCCTGTTTTAATATTAGGGTAATGCTGGCCTCATTGATTACATTAGGAAGTATTCTCTTTGCTTCTATATTCTGGAAGAGATCATTGCTTGCTAAGTCGCTTCAGTCGTGTTCGACTCTGTGCTACCCCATAGACAGCAGCCCACCAGGCTCCCCTGTCCCTGGGATTCTCCAGGCAAGAACACTGGAGTGGGTTGCCATTTCCTTCTCCAATGCATGAATGTGAAAAGTGAAAGTAAAGCCGCTCAGTCGTGTCTTAAGTCTAAGTGACCTCATGGACTTCAGCCTACCAGGCTCCTCTGTCCATGGGGTTTTCCAGTAAGAGTACTGGAGTGGGTTGCCATTGCCTTCTCCGAGGAAGAGATCATAGGGAATTGATATAATTTGTTCCTTAAATGTTTCTTAAAATCTGCCCATGAACTCATCTGAGCCAGGAGCTGTCTCTTTTGGAAAGTGATTATCAATGCAGTTCTCTTTGTCCTTCCTTCTTTCCCTCCTTCACTCCTTCCCTTTCTCCCTTACTTTTCTTTTCATTTTTCCCAGCTTTTTTGAGGGTATAATTGTTGATTGAATTTTTTAAATAGATAGCAGGACTGTTCAGATCATCCCTTTCTTCTGTGAGTTTTAACAGATTATGTCTTTAAGAAATTTATCCATTTCATCTAAGTTATCAAATTTATGGGCATATAATTGTTAATATTTCTTTCAGTTCAGTTCAGTCACTCAGTCGTGTCAGACTTTTTGCGACCCAATGAATCTCAGCACTCCAGGCCTCCCTGTCCATCAACAGCTCCAGGAGTTCACTCAAACTCATGTCCATCGAGTCGGTGATACCATCCAGCCATCTCATCCTCTGTCATCCCCTTCTCCTCCTGCCCCTAATCCCTCCCAGCATCAGAGTCTTTTCAAATGAGTCAACTCTTCGCATGAGGTGGCCAAAGTATTGGAGTTTCAGCTTTAGCATCAGTCCTTCCAATGAACACCCAGGGCTGATCTCCTTCAGAATGGACTGATTGGATCTCCTTGCAGCCGAAGGGACTCTCAAGAGTCTTCTCCAACACCACAGTTCAAAAGCATCAATTCTTCAGCGCTCAGCTTTCTTTAACATACATCAAATCTGTAGTGATACCCCTCTTTCATTTATGATATTTGTAGTTTGTATCGGCTTTCTCTCTCCCTCTCTCCCTTCCTTCCCCCCTTTATCCTAGAGCTTGCAATATGCATTTACATCTAATATAAACCCATTTAAAAATAATGTTTACCACTTCACAAGTGCTGCAAGTGCTTCATAACATCAAAATATTCCTAATTGCTTCCTTCCATCATTTGTATGTTTGCTGTCATTCATTTCATTTACACATGAGCATGCTCACATACACATACACACAACCATATGTAACTGAATGTATCATTATTTGGAACAAGCTGTTATCTGTTGGACCAGTTAAGGCTAGTAAAAAGAGAATTTTTATTTTACTTTCATGTATTTCTTTCTGATACTGTTTTTTTTATGTAGATAAAAATTTCTGAGGTGTCCCTTTCCCTCTCTCTGAAGAGCTTCTCTCAACATTTCTTGCAAGGCAGATATCTGTTGGCAACAAATTCTCTCAATTTTTGTTAGCTTGGAAGAGTCTTTTTCTTCTTTGTTTTTGAAGACTAATTTCATAGGGTGCAGAGATTCTCTGTAAATTGTTATCTTTGCTTTTGTGTAGAGAGGTTTTTTCACCTCTGGCTTCTTTCAAGATTTTTTAAAATCTTTGATTTTCTGCAGTTGGCCACACACTCCAGTATTCTTGCCTGGGAAATCCAATGGACAGAGGAGTCCCTGGGGTCGTGTACAGTCAGATACGACTGAGCGATTGTCACACTAACACACTTTCTGCAATTTAAATATGATTTGCCTAGGTGTAGTTATTTGGGCATCTATACGACTTTGTGTTCTGAGCTTTCTGATCTGTAGTTTGGTGTAGACATTAATTTATAGAAATTCCTGGTTATCGTTCCTTCAAATATTGCTTCTGTTCCATTTTCTCTCTCTTCTTTTGGTAGTCCCATTACACGTATATTACATCTTGTGTAGTTGTCCCACAGTACTTGGATATTCTGTTCTCTGTTTCTCAGTCTTTGTTCTCTTTTTCAGTTTTGGAGGTTTCCAATGAGGGATCCAATAAAAGGATCCAATGAGGGATCACAATAAACTGTGGAAAATTCTGAAAGAGATGGGAATACCAGACCACCTGATCTGCCTCTTGAGAAAGCTATATGCAGGTCAGGAAGCAACAGTTAGAACTGGACATGGAACAACAGACTGGTTCCAAATAAGAAAAGGAGTATGTCAAGGCTATATATTGTCACCCTGCTTATTTAACTTATATGCAGAGTACATCATGAGAAACGCTGGACTGGAGGAAGCACAAGCTGGAATCAAGATTG
The DNA here is from genome assembly GCF_055505025.1 of Bos grunniens. Taxonomy (NCBI): domain Eukaryota; kingdom Metazoa; phylum Chordata; class Mammalia; order Artiodactyla; family Bovidae; genus Bos; species Bos grunniens. The sequence continues at coordinate 16,100,057 of NC_141190.1, forward strand.
CTGGGAGAAATATCAATAACCTCAGATATGCAGATGACACCACCCTTATGGCAGAAAGTGAAGAGGAACTAAAAAATCGCTTGATGAAAGTGAAAGTGGAGAGTGAAAAAGTTGGCTTAAAGAATTGAAAGAGACACGTGTACCCCAATGTTCATCGCAGTACTGTTTATAATAGCCAGGACATGGAAGCAACCTAGATGTCCATCAGCAGATGAATGAATAAGAAAGCTGTGGTACATATACACAATGGAGTATTACTCAGCCATTAAAAAGAATACATTTGAATCAGTTCTAATGAGGTGGATGAAACTGGAGCCTATTATACAGAGTGAAGTAAGCCAGAAAGAAAAACACCAATACAGTATACTAATATATATGGAATTTAGAAAGATGGTAACAATAACCCTGTATACGAGACAGCAAAAGAGACACTGATGTATAGAACAGTCTTTTGGACTCTGTGGGAGAGGGAGAGGGTGGGATGATTTGGGAGAATGGCATTGAAATATGTATAATATCATATATGAAACGAGTCGCCAGTCCAGGTTCGATGCACGATACTGGATGCTTGGGGCTGGTGCACTGGGACGACCCAGAGGGATGGTATGGGGAGGGAGGATGGAGGAGGGTTCAGGATGGGGAACACATGTATACCTGTGGCGGATTCATTTCGATGTTTGGCAAAACCAATACAATATTGTAAAGTTTAAAAATAAAATAAAATAAAAAAAAAAAGTTAGCTTAAAGCTCAACATTCAGAAAACGAAGATCATGGCATCCGTTCCCATCACTTCATGGGAAATAGATGGGGAAACAGTGGAAACAGTGTCAGACTTTATTTTTCTGGGCTCCAAAATCACTGCAGATGGTGACTGCAGCCATGAAATTAAAAGGCGTTTACTCCTTGGAAGGTAAGTTATGACCAACCTAGATAGCATATTGAAAAGCAAAGACATTACTTTGCCAACAAAGGTCCATCTAGTCAAGGCTATGGTTTTTCCTGTGGTCATGTATGGATGTGAGAGTTGGACTGGGAAGAAGGCTGAGTGCTGAAGAATTGATGCTTTTGAGCTGTGGTGTTGGAGAAGACTCTTGAGAGTCCCTTGGACTGCAAGGAGTTCCAACCGGTCCATTCTGAAGGAGATCAGCCCTGAGATTTCTTTGGAAGAAATGATGCTAAAGCTGAAACTCCAGTACTTTGGCCACCTCATGTGAAGAGCTGACTCATTGGGAAAGACTGATGCTGGGAGGGATTGGGGGCAGGAGGAGAAGGGGACGACAGAGGATGAGATGGCTGGATGGCATCACTGACTCAATGGACGTGAGTCTCAGTGAACTCCGGGAGTTGGTGATGGACCGGGAGGCCTGGCGTGCTGAGATTCATGGGGTTGCGAGTCGGACACGACTGAGCGACTGAACTGAACTGAATGAGGGATCCTCTAGTTCAAGGTTTCTTTCCTCAACTGTTTGCCTCTACTCCATCAGAGGTGTTTCTCTTTTAGTTATTATTATTTTTTTTTAATCACTAGCATTTCTTTTTCATTCTTTCTTAGAATTTCCATTTCTCTGCTTCCATTATTCATCAATTGTTGCATGTTGTCTACCTTTCCCATTAAAGCTCTTAGCACACTAATAGTATTCAAAAATTCCTTGTTTATAAGTCCAACATTATTACCATATAGACTATGGTTCTGATGTGTTCAATCTCCTTGAACTGTGTTTTTTGCTTTTTAGTATGACTTATAATTTTTTGTTGAAGAGTGGATATGGTGGGCTGAGTAAAAGGAACTTTAGTAAATAGACCCGATTAATGTAGTGGTTAGGTGTGGGAGGAGGGAAAGGGTTACATACTCCTGTGATTAGTTCTCAGTCTTTTGGTGATCCTGTGCCTTCAGACTGCACTTCACCAGTGCACAGGCACTTCTCAGTCCCTCTACCACCTTAGGTGGGAGAGGTGGGCTGGAGCTGGACATGTTCCTTTCCCCAGATAGGTTAGGCTCTGATAAGACTGCAATAGGCTCTGGTGAAATAGTTTTTCCTGAGAGCAAGCTTTGTTAAGAACAGATTGCTCTAATATATTTCAAAATAGTTCCTTTCCCCTCCTACTGCTGCAAGCACAAGGGCGTTTTTCTCTGACGATCACTGTGAGGATCTGATAGAGTTCCTGGAGGTAAAACTTGCTGAAGTATGTGGGGCTGGGATCTCTCGGAGTCTTAGCTTTCAGACATGTCTGCATTGAGCCTCTAGCAATTTGTCAGTTACAGTTCAGGTTTTCCTACCCTGGCTTGGTTCCCACAGAGGTTTCTTTAGGAGTTTCTACCCTGGTAAATTGTGATCCTCGACATCTATCTACCTATTTCTCTAATTTTGTGGCAGCAGTTTGCCTTTTGACCTCATTTCTCTGAGGAATTTAAGAAGAGTTGTTGATTTTTTTTATTTGTTCAGCTTTTAACTTACTAGAATGGGTAGGCAACTTTTAAGCTTCTTACATGCTGGAGCAGAAAATGTTGAAATACTAATATTTTGTTAAGAATTTTTGCTTCTATTTTAATTTGAGATATTGGTGTATAATTTTCTTTTACTATTTTTGTCTGATTTTGGTATTGGGATAATGCTGGAATCATTGAATGAATTGAGCTGTTTCTTCCCTGTCTCTATTCTAAAAGAATTTGTGTAGAATTAATATTTTTTCTTCATTAAATGTTTGGTGGAACTTGGCAGTGAGATTATCTAAGGCAAGGTCTCTCAACTTTAGCACCATTGACATTTTAGGCCTTGTCATTTTTGTCCTTGGGGACCCCTCCTTTGCAGTGAAGAATTAGCAGCGTCTTTGGCCTCTACCCAGGAGATGCCAGTAGCATCCCCTCACAGTTTTGGCAACCAAAAATGTCTCTTAATGTTGTCAACCATACCCTAGGGCCAAAGTCAACCCCAATTGAGAATTACTGACATAAACGAAGTATACTGGGATTTTTGTTGTTGTTACAGTAAGTACATTACATGTGAACCTTTAAGTTGCACACTTTCAAAAATGTGAAAGTGTGTTCTGTTAACATCAGGCATGAGTGAAATTGCAGTTTGTCCTCAGTCTTCTTGCCTACTCACTCAGTGCCAGCCCCTGTATGCCAACTACTCTACTGTAATACTGTGCTTTTCAAGGTACTGTACTGTAGGGTTAAAAATGTTGTGGTTTTTTGTATTTGTTTGTTTTTTTTATGTATTATTTGTGTGAAAAGTATTATAAAACTATTACAGTACAGTAAGATATAGCCATTTGTGTTAGTTGGGTACCTAGGCTAACTTTGTTGGACTTACAAGTTGGACTTATGAACACACTCAGAATAGAAGTTGTTCACGTGTAGGGGACTTACTGTATTGTTGAATAGCTTTTTAATTATAAAGTTAAATTTTAATTGATATGAGGTATGTTGTTTTCTATTTTTTTCTTGAGTCAGTTTTGGTTAACTTGTATCTTTCAAGAGATTTTTATGTTTCATCTCTGCTGTAGGATTTATTGGAATAAAATTGTTAATAATATTCTCTTATCCTTTTAATATCTAATTGTTATGTCATAAACGTAGAGATGATCTCTCACACATTCCTGAAATTAGTAATTTGTGTCTTCTTTTTTTATTGATCAATATTACCAGAAGTTTATCAGTTTTATTGACCTTTTAAAAATATACCCCTTTTGTTTCATTGATGTTTACCTCTCTCTCTATTTCTGTCTCACTTATTTTTACTCTTTGTTATTGCTTTCCTCTTGCTTTGGATTTTTCTAATTTTTTAAAGTGGATCATTGATTTTAGACCTTTTATCTTTTTAATATATGTATTAAGCTGTACATTTTCGCCTAACTGTGCTTTTACTGTGTTTAACAAGTATCAGAATTTTCATTTTCACTCAATTGAAAATGTTTTGTTCATGATTATTTAGAAGTGTGGTGTTTTAACTTTCAAATATTTTAGAATTTTCCCAGATAGGTTTTTGTAAATAACTTCTAATTTTACTCCATTATGCTCCTGCAATATACATTATGCAATTTCAGTCTTTTTCAATATTTGAAAGTTGTTTTATTTCCCAGATATAGCATGTTTTAGAGAATATTCCTTGGGCACTGGAAAAGAATGTATGTATTCTGCTGATGTTAGGTCAGTGTTTTATAAATGTCAGTTGGGTCATAGATGATAGTATTATTTAAGTGTTGTATAATTTTCCTGATTTTTTGTTCTGTGAAATTAGTGAGAGAGGAATAATGAAATATCCACCATAATCTACTTGACTATTTCTCTCCTTATGCTCTTTTTTCTTCTGTTTGTGTTTTGAAGCTTTGTTTTTATGTCTTTTTGGTGAATTGACCTCTTTACCATTAATGTAATGTCTTTTTTGCCCCGGTAATGGTTCTTATTATGAAGTTTTTGTCTAATTTATCCACTACAGCTTGCTTTCAATTTGTGTTTACATGTTAATTGTTCTGTTCATTTGCTTTTTTTCCATCTTCATATTTAAAGTGGTTTTTTTTTTTTTGTATATAGCATATATTTGGGTCTTTGTAGGCAGTCTGAATCGGAGAAGGCAATGGCACCCCACTCCAGTACTGTTGCCTGGAAAATCCCATGGGCGGAGGAGCCCGGTAGGCTGCAGTCCATGGGGTCACTAAGAGTGGGACATGACTGAGCAACTTCACTTTCACTTTTCACTTTCATGCATTGGAGAAGGAAATGGCAACCCACTCCAGTGTTCTTGCCTGGAGAATCCCAGGGACGGGGGAGCCTGGTTGGCTGCCGTTTATGGGGTCGCACAGAGTCAGACACGACTGAAGTGACTTAGCAGCAGTAGCAGGCAGTCTGAATACCCTCTTCTTTTTAAATGGAGTGTCATTTACTGTCAGTTATTGGTATGACTGAATTTAAATTTACCATCTTGCAACTTCTTTTCAGATTGTCCCATCTGGTCTTTGTTAATTTTTATCTCATTTCGTGCCCTCTTTTGGATTAAATCAGTATTTTTAATACTCCATTTTATCTCCACTGTTAACTTATTAGATATATGTTTGTTTTAGTTTTTCAGTTGTTGCTCTTGGCCAGCAGTTTTCAAATGTTTATATTTACAACTGCTTTGGATTCTGGCTATTAAGGATCTCAAAGAGTTTTTTGTTTTTGTTTTTTCCAAAGAGTTTTTGTTCATGGGAATTGTCTATGAATTACTGCTATACCCAGAATTAACACTGACTGGTGGAAATATTTATTAATTCACTTAAAAATAGCAATAATAAAGTCATTACATGTTAACACAAATAATATGTATTTTAAAAACTTTTAAAAAACCAACTGATCGGAAGACTAGCATTGTTTTACACTTTTGCACATCTCTTAATGTCTGGCTTAATATTATAAAAGAAGATTGGATTATCATTTCTACTCCTGCATTCAGTTTCTGCTTGTCTATTGTTTTAGTTTAAGTATGTGAAGAAAATATGGCCTTATACTAATGTCTAGATAGTAAAGGAAAGAGCATTTTCATATAGTTGTGTGTATTCTTTTTGATGGAGAAGGAAATGGCAACCCGCTCCAGTATTCTTGCCTGGAGAATCCCAGGGACAGAGGGGCCTGGTGGGCTGCTGTCTATGGGGTCACACACAGTTGGACACGACTGAAGTGACTGAATGCATGCATGCATTCTTTTTGATACGCACAAGGAATCAAAGGAGGAATATTGGTCAGATATTTCCCAAAATGGTCCTTAAAAGAAAAACTATTAATTTTTTCTTGCCCTCAGTACTTCTGATACCAAGTGTGTAGGCTGTGTAGGGTTTTTTTTTTTTTTTTTTCACATTGACCAATTCTTCAAACCCCAGTTGGGTGTCCTACAATTCCATTCAATTCTTACACTGTTTATCTGGAGTTACTGTCAGATCCCCCAGGTTAAGACCTCAGTCTTACAAGACTGCCTCTGATTTCAGATGCTTAATACAAGTCAGGCTTCTAGTACTTTTTTTTTTTTTTGGCCATGCTGTGCAGCATGTGGGATCTTAGTTCCCTGACCAGGGATCAGACCTGCACCCCCTGTATTGGAAGCCAGGGAAGTCCCATGCTTCTTGTGCTTCTGATCAACAACCATAAATTGGAGATGCCTGTGACACCCTTCTTGGGTTTGATAATTTTGCTGGAACCACTCACAGAACTCAGGAAACTGTTGATTTATTAGATTACCAGTTTATTACATAAACAGCCAGATGGAAGAGATACATAGGGCAAGGTATGAGGGAAGGAACGTAGAGCTTCCAAGCACACTGTGGGTTCATTACCCTTTTAGCCCCATAGAGTGCTCACCAACCCAAAAGTACTCTGAACTACTTCAGGTAGAATTTTTTATGGAGGCCTTACTATAATAAATAGGCACAATTGATTAAATCATTGCTTGCTGCTACTGCTGCTAAGTCGCTTCAGTTGTGTCCGACTCTGTGTGACCCCATAGATGGCAGCCAACCAGGCTCCCCCATCCCTGGGATTCTCTAGGCAAAAACACTGGAGTGGGTTGCCATTTCCTTCTCCAATGCATGAAAATGAAACGTGAAAGTGAAGTCGCTCAGTCGTGTCCGACTCTTAGTGACCCCGTGTACTGCAGCCTACCAGGCTCCTCTGTCCATGGGATTTTCCAGGCAAGAGTACTGGAGTGGGGATTGCTTATCAGTGGTTAATTCAGCCTTCAGCACCTCTTCCCTCTCCAGAGGTCAAGGGGTAGAGCTGAAAGTTCCAATCCTGAAAGTATATAGTTGGTACCCCTGGTGACAAGCCTCCATTCTGAGAATATCTAGGAACCTTCAACTACCAGTCATCTCATTAGCATACAAAAAGACACATCATGTCAGAGATTTCAAAGGTTTCAAGAGCTGTGTTGCAGGAAATGGGGCAGAAACAAATAAATATTTCTTATTATATCACATCCTCAATTTGGGTTTGTCTGATAATTTCCTCATGACTGGACTGGGGTTATGTTTTCTGGCTTAGATAGTAAAGAATCTGCCTTCAATGCAGGAGACCCAGGTTCAATTCCTGGGTTGGGAAGATCCACTGGGGAAGGGATAGGCTACCCACTCCAGTATTCTTGGGCTTCCCTGGTGGCTCAGCTGGTAAAGAATCCGTCTGCAATGCGGGAGACCTGGGTTTGATCCCTGGATTGGGAAGATACCCTGGAGAAGGGAAAGGCTGCCTACTCCAGTATTCTGGCCTGTAGAATTTCATGGACTGTGTAGTCCATGGGGTTGCAAAGAGTCAGACACAACTGAGTGACTTTCGCTTTCATTTTTCATGTTATTGCTTTGGTTGTGCTAGGGGATTAACAGTTTTATTCCTCGTTTTGCTTTTAGCAAAATTGTCTACCTACTGACAAAGACAAACTATTAGCATTATTAGGACTATAGTTTTGACTTTGAGACCTCATGAAACCATCTCTGGGACACTGTTATGATATATATCTGTATCACAATCTATCTCCAAATAACATTATACCACTTTGAGTACAATGTAATAATTTTACAACAGTATACTGCCATTCTGTCCCTTCTGATTTTGTGCTGTAAACCCCCTCAATACACTGATATTATTTTTGCATTTAGTCAGCTATCCTTTTAAAAATTACTTTTATATTTTTGTCTCTTAGTTGTATCTTTTCTGAAATGTCTTTCCATATTTACCATGTTTGGTGCTTTTATTTTAACTTTGTGTTTTCATGTGATATATTCTTTCTCTCTGCCTGAAAGATCTCCTTTAGAATATAGAGCAGGTCTACTGACAACAGATTCTTTCAGGTTTTGTTTGTCTGAAAACATTCTTATTGTGCTTTTATTTTTCAAATGTGTGTTTGTAGAATCCTAAGTCAACAAGTTTGTTCCCTGTTTTTTAATTATTTTTTTTCTTTCAGCAATTTAAAGATTTTTCCATTGTCTTCTGACTTGCATAGTTTCAGATGAGTCTGAATAGTCAGGTCTCTTCTGAATATTCTGTGTATTCAGTGATGACTTTCCTATCTGGTTGGTAGGAATGTGAATACTTCTCAGCCATGGGTGAGCTGTGGGAACTGTTTTACTTACCACTCCATAGTAATTATTCTTTCCCCAGAAGTTGTTTTTTTTTTTTTTTTTTTGCCCAGTCTTATAATGTTTTGCCCTACACACATCCATTTGGTATTCAGCTATATAATACCTCCAGAGGACTTCTATGCAGATTCCTAGAGCTGTTTCTCATCAGAATGCCTCCTCTTCTGATGATCTGGCCCACAAATTCTGCCCGCTACCGCCCCTGACCATTCCAACTAACAGTTGGGACGTTCTTCCAGTTCTCCCGTGTGCACTGGATGTTCAGAACTGCCCCCATGCATAGTTTTTTTTTGTAGATATTAACATTTTATTTTATTTTTTAATTTATTTTAATTGGAGGCTAATTATAGTATTGTAGTGGTTTTTGCCATACATTGACATGAATCAGCCATGGGTATACATGTGTTCCACATCCTGAACCCCTCTCCCACCTCCCTCCCCATCCCATCCCTCAGGGTCATCCCAGTACACCAGCCCTGAGCACCCTGTCTCATGCATGGAACCTGGACTGGCGATCTGTTTCACATATGATAATATACATGTTTCAATGCTATTCTCCCAAATCATCCCACCCTCGCCTTCTCCCACAGAGTCCAAAATTCTGTTCTTTACATCTGTGTCTCTTTTGCTGTCTCGCATATATGGTCATTGTTACCATCTTTCTAAATTCCATATATATGTGTTAATATACAGTATTGGTGTTTTTCCTTCTGGCTTACTTCACTCTGTATAATAGGCTCCAATTTCATCCACCTCATTAGAACTGATTCAAATGCATTCTTTTTAATAGCTGAGTAATATTCCATTGAGTATATGTACCACAGCTTCTTATCAAGTCATCTGTTGATGGACATCTAGGTTGCTTCCATGTCCTGGCTATTGTAAACAGTGCTGCGATGAACACTGGGGTACATGTGTCTCTTTCAATTCGGTGTGTATGCCCAGCAGTGGGATTTCTGGGTTTATCAGAACTGTCCGCATGCTTAATAATAGGATGATCAATAGGCTCACCTTGTTTGGAAACAGAGGTTGTTTACAGAGAGACAGTATGAATTACCCCTTCGTTGCCCATCAAGTGGGAATCTACATATCTTTCTGAAGAATTTTTTTTGTCCAACATGTATATATAACTTTTAGAAATGTATAATAGATGAAAATCAAATACTTGTTTCTAATTACATATTCAATTTGCATATATAATAGTATATTAAGAAATAGTACCTCTTTATTCAGATCTGTTTGCATACATCTTCGATGTCAATATATTCAGCATCACTGAGCATTTTTGTGGTCTTTAGCCACAGAACAGAGCATCTTCACTTTTGTCCAAGTTTGTAGCAGGTACAGTGCCTTTTAAGTGTACTATCTTGTTACTAGAAATTTTGTCTCAAGCCACAAACTTCCAGATGCATTATATTTTTTCTTTTATTTGTTCTATAAGTATAAAATTATGATCTACTGTAAAGAGACCTAGTCTCTTTACAGTAATGTTTTAAAGACTCTTCATGAGTGTTTGCATTTGAATGGTTATACCTTCAGGAATTGGGAATCCTTCATTACTTCATGTCCATTTTCTTCCTTTCCTATTCCACTTAAACAAAGCCACAACAAAAAAATTGAACAAAAAATCACCTTCTAAGATTTTCCTGTGGTCCAGTGGTTAAGACCCCACACTTCTCCTATAGTGGGCATGGGTTTGATCCCTGGTCAGAGAAGTTCCACATGCCACAGCAAAAAATAAATAAAATAAATTACCTTCCAAACTAGATTCAGTATTGACTGAGATAATTTCAGGATGACACACCTCCTCCAAATAGTGCCTGGCCATTCAAACTAATAGAGAAAACACCCATAATATGAGAGATGTTAAGCAAACATGCTTTCTCTTTTCTAAGAGATTATTTTGAGGAAAAACATCTTTTTCATTTATGTGAATCTAGTATTTCTTTGCCTTGGAATAATAAGTAATTTTTTCTACTCTGTGCTCATGGAGATGTTATCAGTTGCTTACCATCTTTTGACCAGACTTAGAATTAATTGCCTATTTGCCTCAAATTTTCTTATAATAGAAGTGAATGAAGTCTGTCAGTCATTGTCCGACTCTTTGCGACCCCATGGACTGTAGCCTACCAGGTTCCTCCGTCCATGGATTTTCTAGGCAAGAGTACTGGAGTCAGCTGCCATTTCCTTCTCCAGGGGATTCCCAACCCAGGGATAGAACCCAGGTCTCCCACACTGCAGACAGATGCTTTACCGTCTGAGCCACCAATAGCTAGAATAAATTATCCTACAGATATTGCCAGCCTGCCTCTAGCAGTGTTTTCATCTTCTATTCTAGTTATCCAGTTAAGTAGCTTTCATAGAACAATAGTTGAGTGAAAGATGAAAAATAAGTTAAATTGACAAAATAAACAAGGTTCGTTGCAGTACTTCATAGAAATATATTCCCTAAGTTAAGAGAAAAACTAGATGCTTCTTATCTTAACATTTGGTAGGTAGCTCCAACAACTCAAAATAAGTCAGTTAAAACTGACCTTGGGAATTCCCTGGCAGTCTGGTGGTTAGGACTCTGTTTTCACTGCTCGGGGTGCTGGTTCAATTCTTGGTCCCTGGGGAACTAAGATCCTGTGAATTGCATAGTGTGGCAGAAAAAAAAAAATTAACCTTTGTTGTTAGGAAATGAGGCAGATTGATGTGATATTTTCAGACAGTGAGTGTTCTATAGCTAGCATTATATACTGATATCCTTAAACTATGATATTTCCTGTCGTTTTTTAATATTTAAGATTTCTTTATGACTTATAAAATTATCAATTTTTGGTTCATTATTAAACTTCTATGGAAGGAATATACAGGGGATTTTTATGACATGACACACATGGATTTAAAGTGAAAATGGCTTCAGGAATCTCCCCATGATGGACTATTCAGTTGTATTTTTAAATGATGTCTTGGAGATATCAACTACATATCAATAACTTGAACACTATTATCTCTCTCTGTTGTCCTCGAATTGAGTGATTTAAGAATTATGTGATTTTCCTCGCTACAGCGATAGGCCCTGATTAACTCATTGATAAAGCTTATTTCTCAGGTCATTGTGATTGCGTATTGAATGAAGTGTTTACTGGGACCTTCCAGGAAGGGTACTTTGTTTTTCTTTTGTGAAAGTTATTATTAGAAGAACAGCTAGAGGATCTTTGAAAGTTGTGCTCTAAGGATGTGACAGTTGGCATTGCTACAGTCATTTCTCTGATCAAAAAGCCAGCCTCAAGATGAAGCCCACACGTGGAGGAGGGCATAGCTAAGAGAGTGGTGGGGAAGGGAAGTCTCTGACTGGTGCTATGAGCCTCTTGGTCAAACAGAAACCAAAGTTACAGAGAGTTATTACAGAGACCTGAATATACAGAATATTAGTCCTGTGGTCTGATACATTTGCCTAAATGTATTTGATATCACTTTGTGATTCATTTTGAAAGTACTGATATTTGATATTTTACTATTTCTGATACAGTTTGTACTGTTAATCATGTTAGACTAGCATCTTTATTTGGCAAATATTTGAGTCATTAAAGATGTATAAATCTATCCTATTTTCAGATGAGGATGGATTGATACCATGTTTTAAGCTGTAAAAAAAAAAATCACCCTCTAGAAATTTAAAGCATTTTTTATGCTTAAACATCTGTGATAGGAAATACTTGAATATAAATTCCTTCTTATGTGAAAAATATTTGAGTGACAATTCTGTATAAAGCTCATTTGTAAGGTGAATATATAAATGATATTGGTGAACTTGCTTTTGTGTTGCCTTTTATATTAAACATGTACTTAGTTAATTTTTAATAAAAGATTTCACTTTTTGTTCATTCTTTAGTGGCTGTCCATTTTGCTCAGCATGAATTCCAAGTATTTTTGCCCTATAATTTAGCCTATACTTTATTTCCCATCCTTTTTCATATTCATTGGGATTAATATTTCCCTAATCCACACTTTTGCTTATTCCCCCTCACCTGTTCTTTCCAAGTCTTTCTGTCTAATTAATGCTTATCATTTTTGCCTTGGTTCTGATCCCAGCTCTTAAGTAAAATCTTTGTCAGTTATCCACAGTAACTTTATATAAAATGGGCTCTCTTATAAATGGGCTTCCCTGGTGGCTCAGAGGGTAAAGCGTCTGCCTATAATGTGGGAGACCTGGGTTTGATCCCTGGGTTGGGAAGATCCCCTGGAGAAAGAAATGGCAACCCACTCCAGTACTCTTGCCTGGAAAATCCCATGGACTGAGAAGCCTGGTAGGCTACAGTCCATGGGGTCGCAAAGAGTGGGACTCCAGTACTCTTGCCTGGAAAATCCCATGGACTGAGAAGCCTGGTAGGCTACAGTCCATGGGGTCGCAAAGAGTCGGACACGACTGAGTGACTTCACTTTCACTTTTTTCTTATAAATAAGCTACTTTATTTCTTGTAAGAAAAGTCAGACAACACTGAGTAAAGTAAGACAAGTGCCCATCTAGTCCAACCCTCCAGAGGGAAACCTAATTGTTCAAATTCCTTAATGTTTTTCTATGTATATTTGACCATAATAGGACTTATTTGGTTATCATGTCTTTTGACTACCATATTGGAGAGTACAGTTCTAAGGACTTAATCATATTTGTTTGATTTTTCTTTTGGCAAAAATACATCAAGAATGATGATATGTACTTCACATTGCATCAGGAAACGCATACTACCTGATGGTCTTTTAAAATAATGTGTAGATGGATTGGTGATTGAGTATTGTTAGCTTGAGCCTCCCATTTTAAAGTTCCCTATTAGCCTCTCACTGAATGATTTTATCTATCTCATCATTTTAAATTATTATAGATAGCTAATTGACTATCTGCTAATATCATCTTTGTGCCTCAGTTTCCTCTACTGTGAGTTAGGTGCCTCACAACATTGTTTCAAGAATTAAATGTGTTAAGTGTTTAAAACACTGTGTGGTACGTTGTCAGCATCAGTAAATGCTAGTTGTTATTTTTAGTGTGTTGACTTAGGAGTTTTATTTTGCTCCCTGTGTACTGGCATTTGTTTGCATGGAACATGCTTTATTGGGTAGTATTCATTGCATTCTGTCTGGCAGTGAGTCCAGGTCACATTGTAGGAAAACAAAGTGCCATGTAAGTGATAACAAACCTCATATGTATTTAGCATCTATGGTTTTTAATAAGAAAAACATTAGCAGAAAAGGGGATTACACTTGAGTTTATATTGAAGAAAAGAAATTTTGATCATAATAACATGTATATACTAGATACTGGAAAATTTTGAAAACAAAAAAGAAATGAGTGACTCTGCTGTTTTTGACACTGAAAGGCTGTACAGTTCTTTGAGATGGGAGTTAGTAAAAATGAACATACAAAGTTCTAAATAATTTGAGAAAGAAGTCTCTAAAAATCCAATGCAGTCATGCAAAGGAACTGTCAGACTAACAGCTTAGATTTAGTAGAAGGAAGAGGAGATGTAGAATTAAAGACAGTTATAAAAGAATAGTATAGGGACTTCCCTGGCAGTCCAGTGGCCAAGACTTCACCTTACAAGGCAGGGGGTGCAGGTTCAATCCCTGGTCTGGGAGTTAAGATACCATGTGCCTGGTGGCCAAAAACCCCAAACATAAAACAGAAACAATATTGTAATGAATTCAATAAAATGGTGCACATTAAAAAAAATGTTAAAAAAAAGAATAGTACAAACCATTGTAAACAGTGGCCAGAAACCAAAAGTAAAGCTTGAAGTTTATAGAAAATGATTGACATCATAAATTGTTTTTTAAAGTAATATCAAATAAGATGAAGCTTCAACAAGATTATCAGATTTTTAAGAGGGATGGAACCATCGTTTGTATTTTGCAACCATCAGATTCAGTAGTGAGAATCAGTCTTTGAGTTAGAAAAAATAGTAATTTAAAAGAATTATATGCCATGGTAGGAAAACAGCTAGTTAATAAGAGAAACGCTTGATCACTTTAAGTGCATTTAATTTTCTTCATTTGAGTTAATGTCTTTATCTGCCAGTGAACTTGAAGATGTACTCATGAGTAATCATTGAGAATAATGTGGAAAATATATTTGTTATCTGGAGATGATCAAATACTAGCTTGATTTCTTTTTGTTTTAGAAAGGGAATAATGTGGGTTCTGGAAATTATAAGTCACAATCTTGTTATTGATCTGCAACTTTCTAGCAGAAGCTTGTGAACATTTATGAAAAAATGCTCAAATGTAGAAATTTAAATATGTCCAACAAAAACATATCATGTTAAACCAACTTCATTTCTTTTAAGAGAATTATCAATTCAGTTGAATGAGAAAATACCATAGTAACAGTTTTTTAAATTTTAGTGAAATATTTGAGTCTTTGGCCTTTTTTTGGATAAGATATGTTGGTGAATTGTTGTTTCAGTTTAAAATAAATAGGTAGATTTATAGTAATTAGAGTCAGAGTAGGTTGAAATCCAAAACCAGTATGATTAGAGGTTCAATGTCACAGTTGAGAGAGATCTTCAGAGCATTAAAACAGGATTATCTGTTTCTTGTGTCAATGTTTTTATCATTGATCTGGCTGAAAGTTTAGAAAGTAGGCTTATTTGATGTAGATTATTCAAAGCGGGACTTTGAATAATGGACGTGATATCATAGACTTGGAAACTGGAAACTGATATCATAGAATGCAAACAAGAACATCTTCCTAAACCTTACCTAATTAATCTAGTACATTTGTACCTTCCCCTCTTTTAACATTCTTTCATACTTTATATATTACATACATTAATAGTTTAGATTGCTTCAGGGCAAAAAAGTGACTTTTTTGTCTATCTGATATTTTTACCAAATTAATGTATGAATTGTATGTATTCCTTATTATAGCGTAATATCTTAAATGACACAGATTTAATTGGAAAAGTCACTGCATAAGTGTATTTTTATCTACTCTAGGAATATGAAGCACGGACGGGGAGAGCCTGTAAACCACCACCTCAGTCTTTAAGACGAAAGAATTTTGAATTTGAGCCACTTTCTACCACTGCCCTGATTCTTGAGGATCGACCATCGTAAGTATTTCTCATCAGGCACACTGTATTTTAAACCTAAATTTAATTTTTCTTATTAGTATTTCACTTAAAAGATATCAAGAAATTAAAGAAATTGGTTTTAGAAAGTTCTTTTTAATCCCAGTGATGAATCCTAACATAAATAAGGAAGAATTGTTGATCTCCAAGATTTATGCGTATTTTCTTTAAGTCTCTATGAGCCAGTGTATGAAACATACAATATATATAACATAATATATCTGTTACTGTGTCAGCCTTCCTCTGCCTTATCTTTTTTTAATTGAAATATAGTTGATGTATAGTGTTATATTTCAGGTGTACTGCATAATGATTTGACGCTTTTATATATGTTATGAAATGATCTGGATAACAATAACCATCCATCCATCCTGATACAAAGTTATTGCAGTATTATTGACATATTTCTTATGTTATATCTTATATCCCTGTGAATTATTTATTATATAATTAGAGATTTGTACTTCTATTTGTTTTTATTTCTTTAAAGGTCTACCAGTTTATTGCTACCAACCCATCTCCCTCCACCCTCATGCATGTGTGCTGAGTCATGTAACCCCATGGACTACAGCCCTCCAGGCTTCTCTGTCCATGGACTTTTCCAGGCAAGAATATTGAAGTGGGCTGCCATTTCCTTCTCCAGAGATTTGTGCTTCTTAATCCCCTTCATTATTTTGCCCACCCCCTCCCACCCTCCTCTGTCTTACCTTCACATGATAGAGCAGTTAGTTTTCGTTTCTTTACGTTTAATATGCACTTAAGATATATTTGTCTTTTTTGCCGTGCAAGTACTATCAACCAATTGGTTTACTGTTGTATTTTTGAGACTTCTTTAGTGGTCTAGTAGTTAAGACTGCCCTTCCACTGCAGAGGGTATGGGTTTGATCCCTGTTTGAGAAGCTAAGATCCCACATGATCTATGGTGCAACCAAAAAAAAAAGGAAAAAAAAAACATATATATATATATATATATATATATATATCTCCTTAATACCCAGGAAAAAATCTTGAACTCTTCCATTTCCATTTTTGTCCTTCCCATCTTAGCCTTCCACAAAGCTGCTGTTCTTCAAAAGTATCTGATTTGTTATAAGACAAAGGACACCTTCCCTAAAGCAAGACTACCTGGTCCTTAACTCCTTTTTTTCCTTCTTGGGCTCTCTGGACCTAAACTTTTTCTTCTTCTAGATTTCTCTTTCCTTCCAGTATAAAAACTCCTAACTTTATGTAAAGTCATGTTCCTAGTCTGCAGCTTTTCCCACCCATTATCTTGATGAGTATAATAAAAAAATCTGGAGCCAAACAGGTAGAGGTTGAACATGTTTTTAGATATTATGAGAGAAGAAAAGCTGAACATAAGTAGATTATTTTTTTATTCTTGTTACATTTCTTTATACTAAAGAATTGTGATCCCAGTACTCTTTTTTTTAGGATTTGGTAAATATGTCTATATTCATTGTTCATTAGTATTAAAAAAAGTTTTTAGTTATGAGAACATGTCAAAGTTTTATTAATATTTCAGTCTTGCTGCCAGGTGAATGAACAAGGCCAATTCAGAGAGTGCTTAGATAAGCAAGGAAAGAATACCTGGCTAGGTAAAGAATACTGACTAAAGATCTTTAGACTCTTGATTGACTGACATCTGGGTAAAGTGAAAGTGAAGTTGCTCAGTCGTGTCTGACTCTTTGTGACCCCATGGACTGTAGCCTACCAGGCTCCTCCCTCCATGGGATTCTCCAGGCAAGAGTACTGGAGTGGGGTGACATTTCCTTCTTCAGGGGATCTTCCCAACCTAGAGATCGAACCTGGGTCTCCTGCATTCCAGGCAGACACTTTAACCTCTGAGCT
The DNA here is from genome assembly GCF_055505025.1 of Bos grunniens. NCBI lineage: Eukaryota > Metazoa > Chordata > Mammalia > Artiodactyla > Bovidae > Bos > Bos grunniens. Next base: position 16,117,112 of record NC_141190.1, read on the forward strand.
ACCATCTGGGTAGGTAATAGACAAATTCCCAGACCTTTCTTAAACTTTTAAAAATTCATCCAAAATAGATTAAGCTTTTAACCAAGAATGGTAACTTCCTTCCAGGAGAAGTTTATAAAAATACAATGCAAAAAGTTTTGTTCTAAACAGTGTTTGGGATAAATATTTCTTTACACCTTACTCTTTTATAATTAAACTTTTCTTTTAAGCCATGTCTTCTCATTATTACCCTCATTTGGAATGCAGTTATCCTATATCTACTTCTCACCTGCCTCATCCTTTAAGGATCAGGCTTTTTCCTTTCTTTCAAGTCTGTTGACTTTTTCAGCCTTCAGTGAATTCTTTTACTTGTGAATGCTTTTAAAAAAATCTTTGTTCCATGTGATTTTCATGAATTGGATTATGGTATGCTATGGTGTGGTTTTCTTCATGTTCTATCTGTTTGGGGTTCATTGACCTTAATGTATCTCTGCATTTATAGTTTTCTATTGATTTTGGTAAAATTTTAGTCTTTATTTCTTCAACAGCTTTTTGTTCTGCCCTCCCTCCTTTCTTCTGAGATGTACATTAAACATGTTACTTGATATTTTTCCATGTCCCATAGCTCATTTATGTTTTTTTTTTTTTGGAGGGGGTGGGGTTTCTTCTCTCTCTGTACAGTTTTATATTGTTGTATCTTAAAGTTCACTTACTTTTTCTTCTGTAGTATATAATTTGCTGTCAGTCCTATCTTTTGAATTTATCATTCTAGAAATTTTCATCTGTAGACATTGGATTTGGATCTTGGATTTCTCTTATCATGTTCCTTTCTTCTTCTTGAGTATATTTATAACAGGTTTATCATCCTTGAGTTCTAATCTTGTTATCTGACATTTTTGCACTATTTCTGCTGAGTGATTTTTCTTCTCATTATGGCTTTTATTTTCCTGATTCTTTACATCCCTGATAATTTTTATTGGATACGAGATACTGTGTTTTTACATGGTTGGGTATTGGACTTCTTTGTATTCCCTTAAATAAATATGTTTTGGTGGTATGGAATGGCTTTGATCCTTTTGATCTAATCATCATTAGAGTGCTTCCAGAACAGCCTTTAGTGTAGGGCTAATTTATAATTTATCCTTACTACTGAGGCAGTGCCCTAAGGATTCTATTGAATACCCTATTAGGAGATCTCTCTACTTTGATGGCCCAGTCCAGTGTGATTTTGAGAATGTTCTACCTATTTCTTTCTGGTGTTTCTTTCTCTGGCCACTATAGTTTAATCACACACATACATAGTTCATTGTTCAGCCAAAGCCTCTGCAGCTGCCTTCTCTCTGGTCCACAGTTACTCAAATTCTATCTCAAACTCTTGTTTTCTCACTCAGCAAGACTGGTGGGCCCTGTTTTGGCACTTCCTCTCAGCACTGAGACCTGGAAATCCAGGGAGTAAGGTCAGGCATCTGCAGGGTTACCTTGTTTCTTTTTTCATAAGGAGCATGGTCTTGTGCTGCCTATGGTCCAGCATCTTAAACTGTAGTTTAATGTATTTTATTTATTTTTGTAATTAATTAAGGCAAGAAGATAAACCTGATCCCTCTTAATTCCATTATGGCCTGAAGCAGAAATCTTAACCTTTATTCCTTCCTGCTACAACATACCTAAGGAATCTTAATCTGAGATGGCAAGAAGTAGAATATATAATTTGAAAGTTTGTCACATACCTTTCCCACCTAGCCTGTTGAAAATCATTTAAAAAACTGGTTCTAAAAACTGGACATTATTATGACATATTTGGATATGTGGTAATATTCAAGTGTATTTCATTTTGCATAGTTATATATCTAAATCATGCCTCTGTGAAGCCACTGATTTTATAAACCAAAATATAATATATGCAAGTGAGTAACTGATTATCAAAATTTTATTTAGAATGTTATGTTAAATCTCTAATAAAGCAGAAAGCGTATAAATCCTCCTACTTATTTACCAAGAGAAATGAATGCAGATAGCCACACTTGAATATTTATAGTAGCTTTTATTCATAGCAGCCCCTAACTGCAAGCAGTCTAAATGTCCATCCACATGGGTAAATGGAACATTACTCACCAATTAAAAGAAATCATTACTAATACACAGGACAAAGTGGATGAATATCAAAAATATGCTGAGCAAAAGAAGCCAGGCACAAAAGAATCTATACAAAATTCTTATTAGAGACTAATTAATCTATAGTGATAGAATCAGATATGTGATTGCATAAGGTAGGAGTTTGGTAAGTATTAAGAGTAAAGGGGTCAAAAACTAACTGTGGATTGATGGAAACATTCTGTATCTTGATTGATGCGTTTTTTGCATAGATATATACATTTGTCAAAACTCATCAAACAGTACTCTTAAAATATGTATTCCATTTTGTTGTGTGAAATTACACCTCAAAAAAGTTGACTAAAAAATAAACTATATAGTGAGTTTAACAAATAAGCTAGAATTATTGGCTAAAATCAAACATGTTTATATGACATATAAACAAATATATATGATATTTGATATATATAACAAATACTAGCAACCTGGATTCTGATTCTTTTCTAAAATGCAGAGTTCTTTTCAACCTTATACTTTCTTATTGTATGAAATGTGAAAACTAAGTTAGAAATTCTTTTGTATCTGGCTATAAAAAGAAAGGAGGTCAGTAAACTTAAGTTAGTCTTTAAAAAATTGACTTAAATTTTGTTTTTTCCTCAGAAATCTTCCTGCCAAATCTGTGGAAGAGGCTTTACGTCACCGACAAGAATATGATGAGATGGTGGCTGAGGCTAAAAAACGAGGTATAAAATTTAACTCCAGGTGATATATTTTATTTATTGATGTTAGTAGGAAACTCATTTCCTACTAAATTCATTTCAACAGGATGGCAAATGGTGAAATTGACCAAGTCTGTCTTTAAGATGATGCTGACTAAATTTGTTCTTAAAGAGAAATAAAATGTCGTACAAGAATCTTAGTTTTTAAATACTTTTACAAAACTAGTATGAGGAGAAAGGCCGCACACTATCTATGAGAGACCTAGTAATTGCAACATAAACGTAGGACTCCTAGTACTTTGATTTATAAATGAAGATGTTATGCATGAATCCATTCAGGAGATTCATTTGTTTTTTCACTAGGCTTTTGATATTTTATAATTTAAGAATTTTGACATTTTGCAGTAACTTTCTATAGGTTATGGGAATATGATTTGGAAGTAAAAATTGATTTCATGACTTATGAAGTTTCTCTCAATTCCCAGTTGTGTCATTTTGACAGGCACAGAAGTGTAGATTCTTATGTGTATAAATTCACACATTTATTCAGTCTCTCTTCCAACCAAAAATAAAACATAAGGATGATTTAGCAATACTTACTTAAGTATTGTTAGTTCAGGGTACATTTTTAGAAAATATTACACAGTTATCTATATTTTTTAGCATAAGCTTTATTAACAACTGATATTTTTTCCTTTGACTTAAGTGAATCAAATGTTATTATAATATATACTTCTGCTTTCTGGCACAATCTTTTTAGAAGGCATAATTATGTAAACATTGGTTAAGTTTATTTTACTATACAATTTGAAATATTTCTAGCATACCCAACAAATTTTAATTGACTCTTAACATTGACATTACTATTTGATTAATATTTAAGATGATTATTGATAAATTAGATGAACCTAACAGTATATGATAAAAGTAACATTGAATTGGGAAGTAAGAAGGTCAAAGCTTTAATCTTATTTTATGCTTCCTGGATGTGATACTCTAAATAAATCTTAATTTTCCTTATCTGTGAAATGTTTGTGTGTGTTGGGGATGAAGGGTGGAGGAGGGGGCAGTTGACTGCATCTGGGCTTTTCAAGCCCTTCAGTCAACACTTAAAATCTGAATACATAAATAAAACATGGAGCTATTTACTTGCCCCCTTAAGATGGTTTGTGAGTCACATGTGAAACACAATTAGAAAACAGTTTAGCCAGGTAATCTCTGAAGTCCCACTGGTTCTAAAATTCATTCATTCTCTGTGTATGTACTTCTCTATTTGGGGGGCATCTCTTATTCCAAAATTGTGACTCCTGATCGTCAGAATGGTGTTAGGTGTATGTGTGTGTGTTAGGAGGATTTTAAAATTTCCAGGTAATTAGTAAACTGAAACATCATAGTAAAAGAAAGGGTCACTGTAATAGTGCCATGGCAATATCATTTTTCAATGTCATGTGGGTTTTTGTTTTTGTTTTCTGTGCCACATGGCATGTGAGATCTCAGTTCCCCGACTGGGGATCAAACCCATACCTTGTGCATAGTGAAGCTCAGAGTCTTAACCTCTGGACCACCAGGGAAGTCCCTGTCATGTGGTTTTATGTCAAGAAATTCATAAACCCATTGTATGAAAAAATGGTATTGGTTAGTTGCTCACAGTTGTTTATTTTTACATAATTAATTCATGAGAAATTTTACTTCATTAAGTATAAGTAGACTATGTGATATAGTAATCTATTTAAATTGTTTTTTCTGAGCTTTGTTCCATCCATTTTTGTAGAACAGAAGAAGCTACTTTTATGTTAAATCAAGTTCATTTTTTCCTCTTTTTCCCTATTTCTCTCCTTTCCTCTTTCTCCTTTTTCCTTTCTTCCCCTTCTTCCCTTCTTCATTTCCATTCTTCCTTCCTTTTACCAGAATATTCTTTATGAGAAAGTCTCTTTTGTAGACTTGGGTAGAAAGAGAAGGGCATTTTGATCTGGCTGTTTTATATTGAAATAATTTTTACTTGTTTAAAACAGAAATTAAAGAAGCACATAAAAGGAAAAAAATAATGAAAGAACGGTTTAAACAGGAAGAAAGCATTGCAAGTGCAATGGTAATTTGGATCAATGAAATACTACCCAATTGGGAAGTAATGTAAGTAAGCAGACTTTTCCTGAATTTCAGTCTGTCTCCAAAGATCTCATGTTTCCAATTTTATATTTATATAACTTCTAGCATGTATCTTATGTTTTGGCTAAATTATACTGTTAACCAGTGTTTGAAAATTTTCATGCTTACCTCTGTTCTTTGCTTTTGTAAATCCCTTAATCTCTAATGCCTGCTTCCCTTACTGACCACCCTTTATGCATATCAGAATTTTATCTATCATTTGAGTCGCATCTGAATACTTGTTGATCCATGAAATTTCTAATTTCCTGTTACCATATTTTCTTAATTCTAACATACTATCTATATTGCCAGATGTACTATTGATGTAATAGCAGGATTTTTGGCAAAGAAAATATTAAACATATACATTCATTGTAATATGCATTTATTAAATGGTAAATATTAAAGCGATTTTGATATGCTTCTCATAATCAAGATAGTATGTTATATATGATCTTTCCCTTCTGTAATGTCCCATTATACTTTGAGACTAATACACTTCTTGCGTTACTTTGCCTTTTATTTTTTGATAATATTTTTATACATTCATGATTTTTCCTCTAGACTGGTGGGAGATGACTTTTGCAATGCCAAGTATAGGATGTGCTTTGGGAATGTATTGAATATTGGCATAATGTGACAGATATTAGGCTCTTTACACAAGTAATCACATTTGATTCTCACAACCTTTATTCCCTTTTATCTTATAGGGATTCTCAAAGTCAGAGAGGTTAAGTGATTTGCCCAAGGTTGTACATTTAATGAATGGTTAACCAGATTTGAACTCAAGTCTATCTGATTTTAAAGCCCACACTTCTTTCAGTAGACTATGCTGCCTCCCAAAGACTAAGGCTTTACCCATAGTAAATACTTTGTGATTTTGTTTTTGGTACTGAATTGACAATGCATTTTTATATTCTTTTTATTATGTTTTTTCATAATTTTCCTATATTTCTTATTCTCTCATTGTACCCTTAGTGTAAGTGGCAATTATGGAAGACAATTCCCTTTAAATTGCTGTATATTTTTTAGGCATTTTTTGCCTACATGCATGAACCCAAGGAAAGAATGCATCACATACTTAAGTCTCTATGTTCTAAAAAATTATTCAGCCATTTGGCCACAGACTAGGTAAACCATCATGGAACTAGTATTTTTGGTATAAAAAGTAACTTTCTCCTTTTTTCTCCCCCTTCAATTCTAGGCGTAGTACGAGAAGAGTTCGAGAATTGTGGTGGCAGGGATTGCCCCCTAGTGTTCGTGGGAAAGTTTGGAGTCTAGCTGTAGGAAATGAACTAAATATCACTCCTGGTTTGTATTCTATATTGATTGAGTTACTCCCACACATGATAATAGCCATCTTCAGAGTTACAAAACAGATTAATAGATTGGTCATTTAAAAAGGCGCTACATTTTAAGAGCATACTTCATTCCCCACACCCTCTAAAACCTGGTACAATTTAATGTTACTGTATTTCATATTATGTATATAAAATTTGTGTTTTCCTTTAGTTTACAACCATCAATAATAATCTTGACATTGAAATATCTTAAACTGTGGATAATAACTTCAAAAACTTCTGGGTCTAGGTAGCAATAGATGAATAAGCATCAATTCAGTTCAGCTCAGTCGTGTCCAACTCTTTGCGACCCCATGAACTGCAGCATGCCAGGTCTCCCTGTCCATCACCAACTCCCGGAGTTCACTCAAACTCACGTCCATCGAGTCGGTGATGCCATTCAGCCATCTCATCCTCTGTCATCCCCTTCTCCTCCTGCCCCCAATCCCTTCCAGCATCAGAGTCTTTTCCAGTGAGTCAGCTCTTCGCATGAGGTGGCCAAAGCACTGGAGTTTCAGCATCAGCATCATTCCTTCCAAAGAACACCCAGGACCGATCTCCTTTAGAATGGACTGGTTGGATCTCCTTGCAGTCCAAGGGACTCTCAAGAGTCTTCTCCAACACCACAGTTCAAAGCATCAATTCTTCGATGCTCAGCTCTCTTCACAGTCCAACTCTCACATCCAGGAAAAATAAAATAGTCTAGTTGTGGGCAAGTTTCCTCTTTATTGAAAAAAACATAAATATTATGGGAAGGATAAAAATTTATTTTCCTGTCTCTCTACCCAAACCAGTCATTTTGAATGTTTATATTTAAAAACTTGAAAAAAACAGTAGTAAGATTCTCATTGTTTTTATTTTTTTAAGTTTCTTAAAACCCTGAAGCATAGGAGTAACATGTAGATAGGAATAAAACGTAGTGTGGTTTTGATGAATTAAAAAAATTAGATAAAATAAGGATAGTATCACGTAGAGTAAAATAATTGATATTATTAAAAATGGTCTGAATGATAATGATAATGCCAGACAGAGGCACCACAAAAAGACTTTTAGGGATTATAATAATGTAAATAATACACTGTTACTTAAAATTTTTTATTTACGTATTATTGAAAAAAATTCAATAGTAAAGTACAAACTGCATGTCTGTCCCCCTCTTTCACCCAAACATCTTCTCTTAATCCTACTATGTATTAGTTAACAATTTGGTATATGTTCTTCCAGATCTTTTTTCTATGCACATAAAAAAGACTACATCTACTTATGATACTTTTTAAGCTTTCTTTTTTTCTTCCTTTTATTTTTTTTCCACAAACCATCTGAACATTCCTCCATGTCAGTGCATACAGGTGTATTTATACTTACTATAGCTGCACTGTATTCCACGTTTTGGCTGTACTATAATTTATTTAACTATTTTTCTAGTGATTGCTAAATCAGAGAGATTTGTGTCAAAACAATATCAAGGCGCGGTTTTTTTTTCTCCTCAAAAGTGAGTAAAATGAGTGAATATTACCCACACAGAGTATGACTGAAAATAATTTAGAAATATTTACCAAAAGCTTCAAAAAATGTAACCTCTAGCCTATTTATTCTAGTTCTAACACTTGAAGTAAATAAACAGATTTACAAAAGCTTTTCTACAAGGATATTCATTACAGCAGTCAGTATTATATATAGTCGTTTAGTTGCAAAGTCGTGTCCGATTCTTTGCGACCTCATGGACTATAGCACACCAGGCTCCTCTGTCCTCCACTATCCTGGAGTTTGCTCAAATTCATGTTCACTGAGTCAGTATACTATCTAACCATCTCATCCTCTGCCACTCTCTTCTCCTTTTGCCTTTGATCTTTCCCAGCATCAGGGTCTTTTCCAGTGAGTCGGCTCTTCACATCAGGTGGCCAAAGTATTGGAGCTTCAACTTCAGCATCAGTCCTTCCAATGAATATTCAGGGTTGGTTTTCTGTAGAATTGATTGGTTTAATCTCCTTGCAGTCCAAGACCTTCAAGAGTCTTCTCCAGGAATTTTTCAGAATTTATAACAAAGACCTAAATGCCTATCTTTGGTCTTAAAAGTGATGCAAAAAAAAAAAAAATTTTTTTTTTTCCCCCCAAAACACTGAAGAACATCTTTATTATAGCATGGGATAAAATCCTTCTATAACAGCCTAGATTGGTAAATAGGATTACAAAAAAATACACATATTTTGTACAATAAAAGCACTGTGATTAGTTGTGCAAATATGCAAACTCTGGAATTAAACAGGCTTTTCATAATTTCTCGTGGTGAGAAATTGATGAATTCATGAGATAATGTATTGTAAAATATGCTTTTCAAAGACTGTCTTTAATGAATTAATTTATATGCTTCTCCCTTCTGCCTTTATGGAAGTATTGAAAAACCCATACATAATTGAATTGTGTTTATTTGATTTCTTAAAATATTTGATTTCTTAAAATATGGCAAGTAGTGAATCATAACTGTAGAAATGTAGTCCATTGTGTTAAAATAAATCTGGCTAAGGAGACATAGCAAAAAAAAGTGATGCCAACTGAGTAACATGATCATATATGGTTTATAAAATTGATTTTCACAAATAATGAACATGTCATTTTAATGACTTTTTTCCAGTTAAAAAATAGAATTTAAGGGAAGTATTAAGAATTAAATTAAGCTTAGAAAAGGACTGTATTGGTTTAAGGTCTTAAGAATCAGTTTGCATACAGGTAAGATGATGAAGTATTGGTAGCTATGTTTTATTTGAAGTTTTGTTGAGAACTTTACCTTTACAGTATTAAGTATATATAACTTAGACATTAAAATATTGATTAAGTTGGTATTAATCTTTTGCAATACTCTAATCAAAAAGTTTTTTTTTTTAAGCTCAAAATTTATAAGGCTTATAAAGTAACCAGGTCATTCATTTTCAAGTTAATTTTAGCTTCTTTCAATTAAACAGTTATGTATTCAGGAGTGAATGAGGTTCAGTTCAGTTGATCTGCTGTGTCTGACCCTTTGCGACCCCATGGACTGCAGCACATCAGGCTTCCCTGTCCATCACCAACTTCTGGATACTCAAACTCATGTCCATTGAGTTGGTGATGCCGTCCAACCATCTTATCCTCTGTTGTCCCCTTCTCCTCCCGCCTTCAATCTTTCCCAGGATCAGGGTCTTTACAAATGAGTCAGTTCTTCCCATCAGGTGGCCAAAGTATTGGAGTTTCAACTTCAGCATCAGTCCTTCCAATGAATAATTAGGACTGATTTTCTTTAGGAAGGACTGGTTGGATCTCCTTGCACTCCAATGGACTCTCAAGAGTCTTCTCCAACACCACAGTTCAAAAGCATCAATTCTTCAGCACTCAGTTTTCTTTCTAGTCTAACTCTCACATCCATACATGACTACTGGGAAAATGATAAATAAAATGAACAATAAATAAAATAAATGATAAATAACATTGAAAAACCATTAGCCAGACTCATCAAGAAACAAAGGGAGAAAAATCAATAAAATTAGAAATGAAAATGGAGAGATCACAACAGACAACACAGAAATACAAAGGATCATAAGAGACTACTATCAGCAATTATATGCAAATAAAATGGACAACTTGGAAGAAATGGACAAATTCTTAGAAAAGACCAACTTTCCAAAACTGAACCAGGAAGAAATAGAAAATCTTAACAGACCCATTACAACCATGGAAATTGAAACTGTAATCAGAAATCTTCCAGCAAACAAAAGCCCAGGACCAGACGGCTTCACAGCTAAATTCTATCAAAAATTTAGAAAAGAGCTAACACCTATCCTACTCAAACTTCCAGAAAATTGCAGAGGAAGGTAAACTTCCAAACTTATTCTGTGAGGCCACCATCACCCTAATACCAAAACCTGACAAAGATGCCACAAAAAAAGAAAACTACAGGCCAATGTCACTGATGAACAAAGATGCAAAAATCCTTAACAAAATTCTAGCAAACAGAATCCAACAACACATTTAAAAGATCATACATCATGATCAAGTGGGCTTTATCCCAGGGATGCAAGGATTCTTCAATGTCTGCAAATCAATCAATGTAATATACCACATTAACAAATTGAAAAATAAGAACCATATGATTATCTCCATAGATGCAGAGAAAGCCTTTGACAAAATTCAACATCCATTTATGATTAAAAAAAACCCTCCAGAAAGCAGGAATAGAAGGAATATACCTCAACATAATAAAAGCTATATATGACAAACCCACAGCAAACATTATCCTCAATGATGAAAAATTGAAAGCATTTCCCCTAAAGCCAGGAACCAGACAAGGGTGCCCACTCTTACCACTACTATTCAACATAGTTTTGGAAGTTTTGGCCACAGCAGTCAGAGCAGAAAAAGAAATAAAAGGAATCCAGATTGGAACAGCAGAGAAGGCAATGGCACCCCACTCCAGTACTCTTGCCTGGCAAATCCCATGGCTGGAGGAGCCTGGAAGGCTGCAGTCCATGGGGTCTCTGAGGGTCGGACACGACTGAGCGACTTAACTTTCCCTTTTCACTTTCATGCATTGGAGAAGGAAATGGCAACCCACTCCAGTGTTCTTGCCTGGAGAATCCCAGGGACAGGGGAGCCTGGTGGGCTACCGTCTGTGGGGTCACACAGAGTCAGACACGACTGAAGTGACTTAGCAGTAGCAGTAGATTGGAAAAGAAGTAAAACTCTCACTGTTTGCAGATGACATGATCCTCTACATAGAAAACCCTAAAGACTCTACCAGAAAATTACTAGAGCTAATCAGTAAATATAGTAAAGTGTCAGGATATAAAATCAACACACAGAAATCCCTTGGATTCCTATATACTAATAATGAGAAAATAGAGAAATTAAGGAAATAATTCCATTCACCATTGCAACAAAAAGAATAAAATACTTAGGAATATATCTACCTAAAGAAACAAAAGACCTATATATAGAAAACTATAAAACACTGGTGAAAGAAACCAAAGAGGACACTATAATAGATGGAGAAATATACTGTGTTCATGGATCAGAAGAATCAATATAGTGAAAATGAGTATACTACCCAAAGCAATCTGTAGATCAATGCAATCCCTATCAAGCTACTGACAGTATTTTTCACAGAGCTAGAACAAATAATTTCACAATTTGTATGGAAATACAAAAAACCTTGAATAGCCAAAGCAATCTTGAGAAAGAAGAATGGAACTGGAGGAATCATCCTGTCTGACTTCAGGCTCTACTATAAAGCCACGGTCATCAAGATAGTATGGTACTGGCACAAAGACAGAAATATAGATGAATGGAACAAAATAGAAAGCCCAGAGATAAATCCATGCACCTATGGACACTTTATCTTTGACAAAGGAGGCAAGAATATACAATGGAGAAAAGACAATCACTTTAACAAGTGGTGCTGGGAAAACTGGTCAACAACTTGTAAAAGAATGAAACTAGAACACTTTCTATTACCATACACAAAAATAAACTCAAAATGGATTAAAGATCTAAAGGTCAGACCACAAACTATAAAACTCCTAGAGGAGAAGATAGGCAAAACACTCTCCGACACAAATCACAGCGGGGTCCTCTATGACCCACCTCCCAGAATATTACAAGTAAAAGCAAAAATAAGCAAATGGGACCTAATTAAAAGCTTCTGCACAACAAAGGAAACTATAAGCAAGGTGAAAAGACAGCCTTCAGAATGGGAGAAAATAATTGCAAATGAAGCAACTGACAAAGAATTAATCTCAAAAATATACAAGCAACTCCTGCAGCTCAGTTCCAGAAAAATAAATGACCGAATCAAAAAATAGGCCAAAGAACTAAACAGACATTTCTCCAAAGAAGACATACAGATGGCTAACACATGAAAAGATGCTCAACATCACTCATTATCAGAGAAATTCAAATCAAAACCACAATAAGGTAGCATTTCATGCCAGTCAGAATGGCTGCTATCCAAAAGTCCAATAAATGCTAGACAGGGTGTGGAGAAAAGGGAACCCTCTTACACTGTTGGTGGGAATGCAAACTAGTACAGCCACTATGGAGAACAGTGTGGAGATTCCTTAAAAAACTGGAAATAGAACTGCCATGCGACCCAGCAATCCCACTGCTGGGCATACACACTGAGGAAACCAGAATTGAAAGAGACACGCGTACCCCGGTGTTCATCACAGCACTGTTTATAATAGCCAGGGTCCATCAGCAGATGAATGGATAGAAAGCTGTGGTACATATACACAACGGAGTATTACTCAGCCATTAAAAAGACTACATTTGAATCAGTTCTAATGAGGTGGATGAAACTGGAGCCTATTATACAGAGTGAAGTAAGCCAGAAAGAAAAACACCAATACAGCATACTAATGCATATATATGGAATTTAGAAAGATGGTAATGATAACCCTGTATGTGAGACAGCAAAAGAGACAAAGATGTATAGAACAGTCTTTTGGATTCTGTGGGAGAGGGTGAGGGTGGGATGATTTGGGAGAATACCATTGAAACATGTATATTATCATATGTGAAAAAAATTGCCAGTCCAGGTTCGATGCATGATACAGGATGCTCAGGGCATCATGCTCATGCTCATCCTCCTGACCCAGAGGGATGGAATGGGGAGGGAGGTAGGAGGGGGGGTTCAGGATAGGGATTTCATGAACACCTGTGGCAGATTCATGTTGATGTATGGCAAGACCAATACAATAGTGTAAAGTAATTAGCCTCCAATTAAAATAAATACATTTATATTAAAAAAATTTTTTTTTAATTTCTTCTTTCCAAACCATGAGTAGTAAATACATTAAAAAAAAAAAAGATTAATTGATGCAAAATATGTTCTTGGTATTTGGGGCAGTATTATATAAATTTTGATATTTGGGCAAGAAATACTTTCTGCTGTTTTGTCATTGAAATTTACTATTTTTATGTAAATTTTAACATTTGTAGTGGTTAGTTAGAAAGTAGAAACAATTAGAATTTGAGAGTTGAAAATTTTTCAATTTCTTTTGTTCTTGAAACTTTAATGAGATCCTGTATATGAAAGCACAGAGTAATAGTCTCAAAAAGTGATTGGGCAGTTGAAGTAAAAACATAGGGGTTGAGATTTTTGTATGTAGGCCTGGCGAAATCTGTTTAGTTTGGTAGCTTTGAATAGCTTGTTAGCCTTATAATATCATGATAGAGATATGGTATTATAGCAATTTCATAATAGAGAAAACAATTTTAAGAGAAGGAAAGCAAGAACCAGCATTTGTATTTATTGAGGATCTATATGGTGTCAGGAGCTTAATGTAAATTGCCTTCCTTAATCATGGGTTTTCTGGATGGCTCAGCAGGTAAAGAATCTACCTGCAATGCAGGAGACTCAGGAGATTTGGATTTGATCCCTGGGTGGGGAAGATCCCCTGGAGGAGAGCATGGCAACCCACTGTAGTATTCTTGCCAGGAAAATCCCATGGACTGGCTGGCTGTGGTCCATGGGGTCACAAAGAGTCAGACACAACCGAAGCATTGGAGCACACACACACACAACCCCTTGAGTAGGTGTTACTTTTCTCCAGTTTACTGATGAAGACAGCCTAGTTCCAGAGTGATCAAGTACCTTTCTTGAAGTCTCACAGGTAGTACGTGGCAGAGCTGGAATTTGAATCTAGGTCTGACTGACTCAGAAAATCATATTTCTGCTATTCCACAGTGATATTCCTTTAGCAGAAGCATCTTTTCCAGCCGCTTAACATTCATTCTATATGGTAGCTATTTGGCTGAGCACTCTGCAGTATTTTATCTTTCTGGCTGTGTAATGAATAGTTTTGATAGAATCAAGTACTTCAATTTACCACATTTTTGATACCTGCCACATAAGAGAAATCTGATGATATTTTATCTTTATTTTTGAGTAAAAATAGATATATGTGGATAAATTTCTTTCTTATTATTTATGAATTTTTATTCTTGTTTTTCCCCAGAACTTTATGAAATCTTCCTCTCAAGAGCAAAGGAACGGTGGAAAAGTTTCAGTGAAACAAGTTCAGAGAATGATGTAGAAGGTGGGCTATTTTTGTTGTTAATAGAAATTTCTCAAAATCCAGGTGCTGAGATGAGTGTGAGTTTTTACAATATGCCAGGAACTGCAATAATTCTTTACATACATTATCTCCTTTAATGTTAATAACCCTTTAAATAGATGTTATTATACTGAATGATATAAGAGGAAACTGAGGCTCAGAATAGTTAACTTGGGAACAGTTAAGCTGTGATGTAAACCCAGGTTGTTGGACTCCAGAGTCCAGTTTTTAATCACAACAGTAAAAGTAATGGGGTGCAGTATTTTTAGGCCACCTCTTACTTAAAAGATTGATGATGTTTACAGCTCGCTTGTGACCTCCCCTGAAGAGGAAGCATGCTCTTCTCTCTTATGCTGTTGGATTATCATTTCAATTTAGTCACTAACTGAGCTAGGTTTGGCAGGATTGCAGCTTTAGATAGACTTAGTTCATCCTGGGTTTCAAATTTGCTGAAGGAAAGAACCGCAGGCTCCCTGCTTTAATCAGACATTCTCCCAAGGGCCATGTGCCTATGGATGATTTCATTATGTCTTTCCAGCCTGGCCTTCTGCACTACACTGGAACCCTGCAAAAGTCCCACAGAGGAAAACCAGATATACATTCAGGCTTCTCCAAATCAGTCTTATTGGGCCATGAAAAGCTCTTCTGCATTCTTTCCTCAAGCAGAGTACCTTCATCTCTGGCAGGCTCAGTCCTGAGCCCGTTCCCACACTTGGCAGATGCCCCTAGGAATAAAAGTAGCCACTGGTATCCACTTACCTGGGAAAGGCAAGGCAAGACTCTTCTCTTTCTGAGATTTAAAACCTTTACAACTCTCGGTGCTCACAATTCTCTTATGCCTTTTTTTTTTTCCCCTTTCTTTTCTGGCCACACCACATGGCTTGTGGGATTTTAGTTCCTTGACCAGGGACAGAACCCAGGTCCTCAGCAATGAGAGTGCAGAATCCTAACCACTGGATCACCAGGGAATTTCCTCTTATGCCTTTTTAAAACATATGGTATTTGAAATCTGTTTTTTCCTAGTAGTTATTGCAGGAGTAGTAGTCTTTCCCCTCCCTTTTATAAAACCTAGAAACAGAAATCTTTTACCATAAAACTTTGTGATAAATGTATAGATTCTTTCTTCATATTCAGTTCAGTTCAGTCGCTCAGTCGTGTCCGACTCTTTGTGACCCCATGAACCGCAGCACACCAGGCCTCTCTGTCCATCACCTTTCCCAGAGTCCACCCAAATCCTTGTCCATTGAGTCGGTGATGCCATCCAACCATCTCATCCTCTCTCATCCCCTTCTCCTGCCTTCAATGTTTACCAGCATCAGGGTCTTTTCAAATGAGTCAGCTCTT
Source organism: Bos grunniens (assembly GCF_055505025.1). Classification (NCBI taxonomy): domain Eukaryota; kingdom Metazoa; phylum Chordata; class Mammalia; order Artiodactyla; family Bovidae; genus Bos; species Bos grunniens. Next base: position 16,132,814 of record NC_141190.1, read on the forward strand.
CACATCAGGTAGCCAAAGTATTGGAGTTTCAGCTTGAACATCAGTCCTTCCAATGAACACCCAGGACTGATCTCCTTTAGGATGGACTGGTTGGATCTCCTTGCAGTCCAAGGGACTCTCAAGAGTCTTCTCCAACACCACAGTTCAACAGCATCGATTCTTCGGTGCTCAGCTTTCTTCACAGTCCAACTCGCACATCCATACATGACCACAGGAAAAACCATAGCCTTGACTAGACGGACCTTTGTTGACAAAGTTATGTCTGTGCTTTTTAATATGCTGTCTAGGTCGGTCATAACTTTCCTTCCAAGGAGTAAGCGTCTTTTAATTTCATGGCTGCAGTCACCATCTGTAGTGATTTTGGAGCCCAGAAAAATAAAGTCAGCCACTGTTTCCCCATCTATTTCCCATGTAGTGATGGGACTGGATGCCATGATCTTCGTTTTCTGAATGTTGAGCTTTTAGCCACCTTTTTCACTCTCCTCTTTCACTTTCATCAAGAGGCTTTTTAGTTCCTCTTCACTTTCTGCCATAAGGGTGGTGTCATCTGCATATCTGAGGTTATTGATATTTCTCCCGGCAATCTTGATTCCAGCTTGTGTTTCTTCCAACCCAGTGTTTCTCATGATGTACTCTGCATATTAAATAAGTAGGGTGACAATATACAGCCTTGACGTACTCCTTTACCTATTTGGAACCAGTCTGTTGTTCCATGTCCAGTTCTAACTGTTGCTTCCTGACCTGCATACAGGTTTAAGGCTATAAGTTCCAGGAAAAGCTGTGGTGTTTCTTTAAAGTTATTGATTATTCAGCTTTTAACTTTCCTTAAGTAACATACATGCTGTGTGTGATCATTCTGTGTTTACAAGACTGATCTTGGTATAATGAGTAATCATTTCAGTTTTATCTACCTGGCAAATGCAGGTGTATCTGTTGCTGATCGAGAGGCCAGTCTAGAATTAATTAAGTTGGACATATCCCGTACATTTCCATCTCTCTACATCTTTCAGAAGGTAAGGGTATCTCAACTAACTTGTAGCAACTATTTTTTTTTTAATCCAAAGGAACAAATTCTCTAGATGCATAGCTATTATTTTTTAAAAGCATAACTATAAAAATTGGATGCCTTTATATAAAAAAGGCAAAACTAGTAGGAAAATAGTAAAGGCATTTCTGTTATTTTATTCCACTGACTGAATGCATTGCAGTTAGAATAGCACACAAAGGTACTTGATGAGTTTTCCCTGAAGTGAATTTGTCTAGTTTCTATTCTGTAAAATATCTGAATTTTAACATTTTTGCCTAGTAAATTGGTAAACTATAAGGAAGTTTGCTCCAAAACTTAATTTTTTTTTCAGAATTATTGAAATAGGAAGGTTTGTTTTTTGTGCAGAGATTATTATGAAATTGCTTACATTTTATGAGGAGAGTAACGATTACATTTTATATGTATATATGACAAGTCTTTATTCATGGAATTCTTCTCTATGTTGACAAAGTGAGATTGAACATTTTACCATTAAGATTAAAATTTGTAATTATTAATAAACTTAATTTTGCGTCTTCATGGTTTTCTTTTGCTGAAATTGTATTATATCAAATGAAAGAATCTGTGTTCATTATAAATTTATTGTGCTAACTTTAGATGTCTTTAAAATTGCATACAACTCTATAGTTTGTATCCATCCATCAAGTAAGTATATTTGACTATTTTGGTTTTCCACAATTAAATATTTTTTACCCATACTTTAGAACATATCTTTGCAGAGTGATTAAGTATACTGACTAAAACTAGTCATTTAGGAAATATAAAGTTAATTAACATGTTTTTTGAGAATTAACTTAGAAACAATTATTTGTATAGTTTGACATTTCATTTTTCTCTTCTCTAAGGGTGGCCCATATCATGATGTCTTACATAGCATATTAGGGGCATATACATGTTACCGACCGGATGTTGGTTATGTAAGTATTTGTTTCAATCTGTCTTTTGAATATAAACAGTCTCTCTGTCTTATCTCATAGTAGCTTATGTTGTATTAGCTCTCACATGTCTGTATCTGTATGGTTTTTTCCTTGGTCCTGTCAGCTTACTCTGAGAGGAATTTTCCCTTTCCTGCCAGAGGCTTGTGAAACTGATTGCCTGCTTTCTTGGAGAGCAGCTGGGGATTTGACCATTCAATTTGTAAACTTTTATTTATTATCCATCCTGTGTTGCCTTCTCCCCTTTTCCCTAACTCTCCTTTTCCTGACTGTCTCTTTAGAGGTAAACCTCTTATGTTCATCTGGGTTGAGGAAAGGTAGGTAGGTACCTGTACATACAGAGTAGAGGAGAGGATTTGCTCCTTTTACACATTTTTAACCAATCCAAGTTTTAGTCCTTCCTCTCAATTTTAGAGGTGCCTGATAACTTTAGTTCTTGAGCCTTCCAGAATTTGTGGCTGAATTGGCTTGCCGCTGACTGGCTTTCTCCTCGGCACATATTTTAGTCTCAATATTCCCTGTATAGTTAAAATTTCCAAAGTGCTATTGACATCTTTTATCTACTGTCTATATTATTTTCCATTTTCTTTTTTGTTCTTCTAGGTTAATACTTATTTTATTTACTGTTATCTTAGTTGGATTTGGAAGGGAAGAGGACAAAGAAAAATGTGTGTTCAACTTGTCATGTTTTACTGGAAATCATAAAACCTTCATTTTCTTGCCTTTGTCTTAAAATAGAAACATTTTAGAGATTTCACAATAGGATGGCTGTCTGATACAACTTACCCTATTTTGTTGCATGTTCATTTGTACATTTGTTTATTCATCCATTCACTCAACAAATATGTACTGTGTGCTTATGGCTATATGCCAGGCTTTGTTCTAGGTATTTTATTCAGCTCTGTGAACAAAAGAAAGATTCCTTTTTGTCTCTTATAATTTAGATGGAGACAGACAATAAACAACAACAAATAAGTAAATCACATGTTATATTAAAAGGTGATAAATATTATAGAAAAAGCATGACATGGCTTGGGGAGAAAGTAAAGTTTGGGCATGGGGTAGGTTGTAGTATTAAAGCTGTCCTTACGAAGAAACCTCAGATATGCAGATGACACCACCCTTATGGCAGAAAGTGAAGAGGAACTAAAAAGCCTCGATGAAGGTGAAAGTGGAGAGTGAAAAAGTTGGCTTAAAGCTCAACATTCAGAAAACGAAGATCATGGCATCCGGTCCCATCACTTCATGGGAAATAGATGGGGAAACAGTGGAAACAGTGTCCGACTTTATTTTTCTGGGCTCCAAAATCACTGCAGATGGTGATTGCAGCCATGAAATTAAAAGACGCTTACTCCTTGGAAGGAAAGTTATGACCAACCTAGATAGCATATTCAAAAGCAGAGACATTACTTTGCCAACAAAGGTCCGTCTAGTCAAGGCTATGGTTTTTCCTGTGGTCATGTACAGATGTGAGAGTTGGACTGTGAAGAAGGCTGAGCGCCGAAGAACTGATGCTTTTGAACTGTGGTGTTGGAGAAGGCTCTTGAGAGTCCCTTGGACTGCAAGGAGATCCAACCAGTCCATTCTGAAGGAGATTGGCCCTGGGATTTCTTTGGAAGGAATGATGCTAAAGCTGAAACTCCAGTACTTTGGCCACCTCATGTGAAGAGTTGACTCTTGGAAAGGACTCTGATGCTGGGAGGGATTGGGGCAAGAGGAGAAGGGGACGACAGAGGATGAGATGGCTGGATGGCATCACTGACTCGATGGACATGAGTCTGAGTGAACTCCGGGAGTTGGTGATGGACAAGGAGGCCTGGCGTGCTGTGATTCATGGGGTCGCAAAGAGTGGGACACGACTGAGCGACTGATCTGATCTGATCTGATCTTATGAAGAAAGTAAAATTTAAACAGAGAATCTCTTTTGGTCATGTGTTCTATAATAGAATCATAAAAACATTACATAACCCCTTCATATTTTTTTAAGTTGACATTCATTTAAATTTTTTCATTATAAGTTTCATCATAAAGGATTTAATTTTTAGCACTTATTAAATATTGATATTTTAAAATAAAACTTTTATTTTAAAACTGTATGTGCTCAGTTGCTCAGTCGTGTCTGACTCTTTGTGACCCCATGGTCGGTAGCCCGCCAGGCTCCTCTGTCCCTGGAATTTTTCAGGCAGGCATTCTGGAGTGAGTTGCCATTTCCTACTCCAGGGGATCTTCCTGATTCAGAGATTGAACCTGTGTGTCTTGCGTCTCCTGCATTAATTTCTCTTCCCTTTGAAGGTCCAAGGGATGTCCTTCATAGCAGCAGTTCTCATTCTCAACTTGGAAGAAGCAGATGCCTTCATTGCATTTGCAAATCTCCTGAATAAGCCATGCCAGTTAGCCTTTTTTCGTGTGGATCACAGCATGGTATGAACATTTAGAATGAATTGTGTTTTTCTTTGTCAGTTTCTATAGTCTGATTGCCCTTCCAGAGTAAAATACAGTAATTAGAAGACCAAGGTGATCTAAAATAAGCCTTTCATTGAATTACAGTTTTATGAATGCTTGATGAAAACACTCAGAAAGAGGTGCTAAGCAAGATTTTCTATTAACTTATGAGTAAGGATTTAATTTCTCAATTTCTCGAGTATACTCTTAAATAATTTTGTTGAAATTTCTATCTTTAGATGTTGAAATATTTTGCAACGTTTGAAGTATTTTTTGAAGAAAATCTCTCCAAACTATTTCTTCATTTCAAATCTTATAGTCTTACACCAGACATATACTTGATAGACTGGTAAGTTATAGAATATAGTAATTAAAAGGAAACAGAGTAAAACTTTTTGCCTAAAGTAAATCTGATGCACAGGATCATACATATAAGAAAAACTCTTCTCTTATGTATAAAGAAACCCTCACATCTTTGTTGGGAGGCATTTGATTAAGAATGTGAACTCTGGTTTGAAATCAGAATCCCTGTTTTTTGTATTTCACTTTCCAAACTATAAAATGGGAGTAATAATATCTCAATCCTGAGTTGTTTTGAGAGTGTTTTACATGGATTATCTCACTCAATGCCAGGTACATACTAAGCTCTGAGAAAGAATTAGTTTGCTATTCCTTTAATATTCTTAACATACAAGGGTTTATGATGGTTATGATAGGTTTTCTTTACTGAGAGCTTTGTTTTTTCCAAGGCCTTATCCAGTTTTCTGACCAAGTATTGATGCCTTATTTAAGTGCTAATGCCTTTTTTTAACTTTACAATTCTAGCTTTTGTATTCTAACTTGGAAGGTTTGCGTAGGACTCTGCTGAACAGTAGCAGTAGATTATTTAGACGGGGGTGAATTTTGCCCAAGAGATAGAGCAGTCGATCTTAAGATAGATTGTTAAGAGTACATATGAAATATTTAAATCTTAAATCCTAATCATTAAAAATCAGTGGGTTTCATATAAGTGATAAGATTTAATATAGATAATGGCATTGATCAGCTATCTTTATGGTTGTTTGAGGTTTCTTCTACTTAGACTTTAAAAAAAAGACTAAGTTATTTTTCAACGTATTCTCCTGTTCCCATTAGGAACATTAGAGTTCCTTTGGGTAGGACCTAAGATCATGGGGAGAAGGGTTTTCTATTACGGGACCTGAAGGACCAAGATCAAATACTAAATCTGTAAAGAAGGTGGTAAAACTGCTCAATTGTCCATCTTAAGAACTGTGAACATGAGCCAAAACAGGATCACAGCTGTTAAAGGGAGCAGGATGAAATTAATACTGAGTGAGTACTGTATACTAGAAACTGCTTCGGCACTTCTAATACCCTTTCACATTTTGAACAGTGAGTTAGTATTCTCTGTACTACCAAGAGTATGCTTTAGGTTTTCTGGAGGTTTTTTTTTTTTTTGGCCGGGCCTTACAGCTTTTAGAATATTAATTCTCTGACTAGGGATAGAACCCAAGCCCTCTGCAGTGGAAACCAGACTCCTAACCACTGGACTGTGAGGGAATTCCTCTGCTTTCTGTTATGCAATTAAATATGTGTTTATAGTTTAAGAAGTAGTCATGAATTTTTGTTTCATTCCATTGAGCTTGTAACATACAAAGCCCAGAACCAATGGTGCAAGAAAAAAGAGGAATAAGTAAGTGGCAGTGCTAATGAGGATTTATTTCATTTTTTGGCGGAAGAGCCTTTAGTTAGTTGCCTTGCTCATGTTTCATCAGCAGTATCTCAGATAAAGTTTGTGTAAAAAATGTGTACCTTCTTTGCCAAGGTAACATCAAGAGAAGTTCTCTAGCATTTTCGCCCCCTACTTCCTCAACCACAGTGCTACTCCAAAGTACTACTGAATAAAGACATGATCAAACATTATCAGAAAGGATGGGAAAAACCTTTGGTGATTCTATTGGAAGGTACACATGCTCCCAAAGAAGTAGTAAGTAAAGTTTGGTGAACAGAAAAACAGTAGGTATTTGTGAAGAGGAAGAAAAGGAGAGAAGTCAGGCTTTATGGTTTTGTATTTAGGCTAATATAAGGTACTTGACCTCATACGGTAATAAGTAACTTTTACTGAGCATTTCTTATGTGCCATTCACTATTCTAAACACTTTACATTTAGGTAATTTTATTATCTTTGTTTACTAATGAGCAGACTGAGGCACAGCAAGGTTAAGTATCTTACTCAGGGTACATAATCAATAAACTGCAAATCTAAGATTCAAACTCAGGTACACTGGTTTCAGTGTCTATACCCTTAACCATGAGGTTATTCTGCCACTGTAGTTTGTATTAGGCTGTATCACTGCATAAGATTGTAAATTCACATACTTCTGTTATTACTTAATTTTCCACTACTCAAGTTGAGGGAAGGAGCCATATCTTATTTGCCTTTTCAGCCCTAATTTAAGCACTTCTTTTTATATAGAGATGCTTAATGAGTGACTGAATAAATGAATGAAAAATTTTAATGACTTTTTCCCCCCTAATTTTAGGATCTTCACACTCTATAGCAAATCACTACCACTTGATCTGGCCTGTCGAGTATGGGATGTATTTTGCAGAGATGGGGAGGAATTTTTATTTAGGACTGGATTAGGAATCCTCCGATTATATGAAGATATTCTTCTACAGATGGACTTTATTCACATAGCACAGTTTCTAACTAAATTGCCGGAAGATATCACATCAGAAAAACTGTTCAGCTGTATTGCAGCCATTCAGATGCAGAATAGTACCAAAAAATGGACTCAGGTAGAGTGACATTTTCCTACTTCTAACAGATGTACTAAAAGTTTGTTTTTAATTAAAAAAAAAAAAGTTAACTATTTGTCAAATGTTAGTGCTTAAGTTTAAAAAAAAGCTTTAAAAATAATTTTTGACTTTGAAAAAAATATTGCTTCTCTTTCACCTCTCCAGACCTATGGCTTTATTTTTTATGTAAGTCCAGTAATATTTTGAGTTTAGTGAAGTGCAGCCTACAATAGCCATGTATTTGCCAGGGTAATTATATAAGCACCTTGGTAGTTCAAATAGACAACAATTGTATTAAATACCTGAATGTGTACTAAGGGTTTGCAATAAAAAGAATGTAATGTATGATTCTGACTTTTTAGATGCTTAATCTTGTTAGGGAAGCAAATATATTGACAGTCTAAAGTTATATGACATAAAAAATAGTGTTAAACACTTGCTTCATGAATGATGGACAGTAGGCATAAGTTCACAGTTTTATTGCTTATGAAAATGAAAATATAAGAATATTGGTCCAGTCAATGTAAGGCAAAAACCACTATATTATAAAGTAATTAGCCTCCAATTAAAATAAATAAATTAATTAAAAAAATAAATATTGGGAAAATGCAAAAAAAAAAAAAAATGAATATTGGTCCAGGAAATGTTTTGTTACCTAATAGTAATTTTATAATATTGGCAAGTGATGAAAACTGGAATCTAACTGTCTATCATAAAATTGGGTTGAAACAAACAAGAGGATTTGAGAATGACACTCTTTCAGAGAGCAAAGTTATGTATGCTAAAGCTTTTTCATGTTAATAAACTATAGATTTTAAAATCTCTTTAATCTGCATGGTTGTTGTTTTTAGCATTAATGTTTACTTTATATAATTTCCAGGTCTTTTCATCTGTGATGAAGGATATTAAAGAAGGAGACAAGAATAATAGTCCAGCTCTGAAAAGCTAACCTTCAAAATTAACAAAATAATTGCAATATAACAAATGTTGTTTGATAAAAGTTTTCGTTTCCTATGTAAAAAGCATGGTAGAAAATGCTGAAGAAAGCTAAAAGAATCAAGACATGGAAAACTACTGATTTTGAATTCCATGGGGCTGAAGTAAATGAGTAACCCATTGACAGTATTAATTTAAAAAGTATTTTATAGGGAGAGCCATTTTACAAAGGAGAAAATTTAAATGGCTAGTTCATACTCTGTAATATGGAGTGAATAGTTTAATGCAATACATTTTTTAATAGCTTTGGATATAGTTCAAAATTTTTACATCTTTTCTTTAACTATTAGCATAAAGGCACTTTGGAGGTCAGAACAGGCTATTTAAATACTACTTTAACTTCTAAAATACTATTTGAAATAAACGCCTTAGTACAGATATTATCTCCAGTTCCAAACATTTGAAGATATTATAGACCAATAATAAGCATCTTTGATTGTAAAGTGTTTATGTCACTGATGTTGTTTATATTCATTCCCACGTTGGGGCAAATTTGGGTTATTTGGGAACTGGAAATATTGGTAGGAGATTGTTTAGCACTTATGTAAGTGTTTTCCACAGTATCATGTCTGTCTGTTTTTGAAAGGAAATTGTTTCTTTTTTTCAAGGAATTTCTGTCACTCAGAGGAATTTAGCTTTTCTGTTTCTAGTCTAAGAAATTGTTCATCTAGTAATTTAAGAAAGCTAACTGGTAGAAGAAAATTTCTTTGCACTTTAATGGACTGAAGACTTTTTGGAGGGAGTAAGTCCATAAATATAAATGAGGTTTTTCACTGGTAAGAGTAAAAAGTAATGAATTCTGAGAGTTCTTAAATAGCATGCTACTTGGCAAGACTTTAAGTTTGTTAGTTAAAATTTTTTCGCTGTCTGTAGAAACAAAATTTGTTAATTCCAGTTTGAATTTTGAAACAACATGTAGCCAAGTCCGTGACTTGTAAAACCCTGTGTATAATTTTCTAATCAATGGAAATGAGAGTAAAAGAAAAATTTAATTTTTTTCTAATGAGTTTAATTTTGATGATATAGTGGATAAAGGAATGATTAATTATTGGTAACCTGACATTAAATTTATTATGATGTTTGATTCTTGAGCTTAAAATAAATCACTTTATTATTATTGATATCTATATAACATGGTATTTGGTTAATACACTTAGTGTGCTTTTATGTTGCACTTTGGTTTGAAACAACACTTAAGCACACTATTTCTGTTAGTGGTATATAGTCTTCAAACTAACAAGTCTGAGAACTTTGTTAGTGTAGTGACTGCCTCTTTAGGAATATGGGACCAGATGGTACCCATGTATTTTTACCCCATGGGTCATTCTAGCCTAGGGACCACTAATGGAGCCCTCAGAAGTTAACTCCTGTCATAGGAGCTTTCTTAGTGGAAACTAGTAGTGTAATAAAATATTGAGGGAGTACTCAGGGTCTTAATAGGTTTTAGAATGACATATTAACTCTGGTAACTACTTCCTTGGTATTGGTGGCCCTGATAGAGGGAACGAAACCCCTGGCAGTAATCTCATTGAGGTTGTACTACCTGCCAAAATTTAATCTTACTTTTGTGTATTTGTTTCCTAAGTTGGGCCTATGTTACTGTATTTCTTTTTCTCATTTTTATTATTGTACAGTTTCTTTACCTTTCAAGTATAAATGTGTATATAAAATGTAAATACAAGGAATTTACTAAAATCCACTATTAACAACTACTGTGTAAATAAAACTTATAAGCAGAGTAATTACTTGAAATGAGTCTTCATTATTTGGGGGATATTTAACTACATGTGGAGATAAAAAGGGAATAAACTCTTCTTCCAGATTTCTCTTCCTGAGGATGATTGGGCCTTTTGGCTTTTGAGATTGCCAGTACTGGTAGTGAGAAAGTTGTATCTTCCTTAAACCTCTTATACAGGCATTATAGAGTTACTCGTTATTCACATGGTCAGTGTATGGCAGTTTTTTAGGTAAAGTATATTTTCAATTAAAAAATAACTTGCCTGGGAGAGACGTGGAAGGGAGGTTTAAAAGGGAGGGGACATATGTATACCTGTGGCTGATTTATGTTGATGATGGCAGAACCCATCACAATATTGTAAAGTAATCATCTTCCAATTAAAAATAAAACTAAAAAAATAACTTTCCTAAAAACCTCAAGATAATGTGAAATTGAATATGATGTTTTGTCTGTCTAATCAATATTTCTCTCATTGTCCTTTTAGCCCTGGTCTGCATTGTATTGTTTAAATGCTACTGGAAGACTCCAGTAACTAGCATAGCTTTCTAAAATCAGAACACATAGTTTTTGCTGACTTCTTTTGCAGTGATGACCTTCATATAATGTTATTTGAGTATACACACACACACACACACACACACACACACACACACACACACATATATAAGCAGAGTGTGTGTGTGTGTGTATATATATATGTATATATGCATACTTTAATTGAGGTATAGTTGATATACAGTGTTGTGTTAGTTTCTGGTGTACAACAATATGATTCAATTCAATTATATATATATTCTTGCTTTCTATTGAACAACTAAGGATTGAGGAAAATTTCTTCCCCTCTGACACCACCCAGGAAACTAACTCACCAAGATGACTGAAACCCTCACCTTAAGTACTATCTAAAGCTGAAAACCAAAGATGTTAGGAGTATGGTTTGAGACTTCAAAGGGGAAGCAATTGACATGGAGATGAAAAGCAAATGTTTGGTAAACAGATGTTTGCTGGGCCTTGCAGAACAGTGAGTGGACTCTGATCTCTCTTGGCCCTGCAGAGTTTTCCCCACCTCACCTAGTCTATATTCTTAGTTCTATTACAGAATAGACCCTCTATCAAAATTCTTTTTTGGCAGATAAGGGGGCAGTAACAAGAAAAACTTACTGAGTCTTCTGTTTCTTAAAAATAATTAGCCTAATTTAACCTTCACACCAAAAAGACACATTTTGGGGTGACAAATTTTGCTTTCCTACAGTGCTGGTGGCTCAGCTATAAAGAATTCACCTGCAGTGCAGGGGCCGCAGGAGACATGGGTTTGATCCCTGGGTCAGGAAGATTCCCTGGAGGAGGGCATGGCAACCCACTTGAATATTCCTGCTTGGAGAAGCCTGGCAGGCTGCAGTGCATAGGGTAGCAAAGTCGGACACAACCAACTGAACATGCATGCACGCACAGTGCTAAAACCATTTATTTGGACTTCACTGTTTGACAACATGTGAAAGTCACCCAGTCATGTACCACTCTTTGTGACCCCATGGACTATAGAGTCCATGGAATTCTCCAGGCCAGAATACTGGAGTGGGTACCTTTCCCTTCTCCAGGGGATGTCCCCAACCCAGGGATCGAACCCAGGTCTCTCGCATTGCAGGCAGATTCTTTACCAGCTGAGCCACCAGGGATGCCCAAGAATACAGGAGGGGGCAGCCTATCCGTTCTCCTGTGGATCTTCCCAACCGAGGAAACGAACCGGGGTCTCCTGCGTTACAGGTGGATTCTTTACCAACTGAGCTATCAGGGAAGCTATCACAACATGCAAAGATGAAAATTATATCATGTTTTTAAATGATTAAAAACTTTATTTTTTTAATTTCAGGGAAATTAGCCCCTTCAGAGAGAGAAGAAAACCTTGCCCTTTAAAAAAAACTGTTTGCTAGAAATACAAATCAAAACTGCAATGAGGTATGAATGGCCATTATCAAAAAGTCTACAAATAATAAATCTGGAGAGGATATGGGTAAAGGGTACCCTCTTACACTGTTGGTGAGAATGTAAACTGGTATAGCCATTACAGAGAACAGTAGAGAAAGCCCTTGAAAAACTAGGAATAAAGATACCATGTGATCCAGCAACCCTACTCCTGGGCATATATTCTGAAATGATGAAAACTCAAATTTGAAAAGATATATGCACCCCAGTGTTCATAGCAACACTGTTTACACTAGGCAAGACATGGAAGCAATCTAAGTGTCCGTCGACAGATGAATGGATAGAGAATGTGTTATGCGTGCATGCATACACACACACAAACACATCAGCTATGAAAAAGAATGAATGCCATTAGCAGTGTTGACTTAAAAAATGCACCACTTGAGAACTGTGAGTTAAGTTCTATTTGGGGCAAAATGAGGACTGCAGCCTGCGAGACAGCACCTTAGCAGATAGTTCTGAGAAACTGCTTCAAAGAGGCAGGGGAGAAAGGTCAGTATACATATGGTTTTTGGTGAAAAGAATATATGCAATCAAGCACATATTTTTCTAGAAGGTTTCTACAATCTCATGAAGCCTTTCCTAGTCAAAAGGAACAGTCATCACCATGAAGGATTTTAATGTTTTTCTAGATACAAGGAGAACTGGGCTCGTAAACTCAGCTCTTAGAATATGTATCTGAAGACCTGTCCTACCAATTTTTCCCTGAGTACAGAGTGCATTTCTGTTCTCCACTCTGAGCTCCTTCAATGGGTGTTGAAAGTCAGCAGCTACAGCAGCACATGATTTTATCCTTTGTAGAGGTAGATGGCAAGCACCCATGGAAAGTGCCAATTTGTTGTTGACAGCACCAAGATGGATGGACCTAGAGATTATCATACTAAGTGAAGTAGGTCAGAAGACAAATACATGATACCACTTGTATGTGGAATCTAAAAAATGATGCAAATGAACTTACAAAAAAAATAGAATCAGACACAGAAAGCAAACTTAAGGTTACCAAAGGGGGAAGAAGAGTTTAACAGATAAACACTGCTGCTGCTGCTAAGTCGCTTCAGTTGTGTCCGACTCTATGCGACCCCATAGACGCAGCACACTAGGCTGCCCCATCCCTGGGATTCTCCAGGCAAGAACACTGGAGTGGGTTGCCATTTCCTTCTCCAGTGCGTGAAAGTGAAAAGTGAAAGTGAAGTCGCTCAGTAGTGTCCGACTCTTAGCGACTCCTTGGACTGCAGCCCACCAGGCTCCTCCACCCATGGGATTTTCCAGGCAAGAGTATTGGAGTGGGGTGCCATTGCCTTCTATATATAAAATAGAAAACCCACACAATTTCATGGCTGCAGTCACTGCCTGCAGTGATTCTGGAGCCCAAAAAAATCTGTTGCTGCTTCCACTTTTTCCCCATCTATTTCCTATGAAATGATGGGACTGAATGCTATGATCTTAGTTTTTTGAATGCTGAGTTTTAAGCCCAATTTTTCACTCTCCTCTTTCACTCTCATCAAGAGGCTCTTCGGTTTCTCTTCACTTTCTGCCATTAGAGTGGTACCACCTGAGGTTGTTGATATTTCTCCCGACAATCTTGATTCCAGCTTGTGATTCATCCAGCTGGGCATTTCGCATGATATACTCTGCATAGAAGTTAAATAAGCAGTGTGCCAGTATACAGCCTTGTTGTACTCCTTTCCCAATTTTGAATCAGTTCATTGTTCCATGTAAGGTTCCAACTGTTGCTTCTTGACCTGCATATAAGTTTCTTAGGAGACAGGTAAGGTGGTCTGGTATTTCCATCTCTTTAAGAATTTTCCACAGTTTTTTGTGATCCACACAGTCAAAGGCTTTAGCATAGTCAATGAAGCATAAGTTTTTTTGGAATCCCCTTGCTTTCTCTATGATCCACTGAATGTTGGCAATTTGATCTCTGGTTCCTCTACCTTTTCTAATCCCAGCTTGTACATCTGGAAGTTCGCAGCACAGTGACAAATGTGTCAGGAGATATACCAGTGCAAACAGTGTCAGGTGTGGGACCAGATACTAGATGAAATTTCTGTCTTTTGAAAATCAGATGAAATTGTTTGAATTCCATCCTATTTGTGTTTGGATAAATCGTCCCCATTTGATCTCTGGGGAATTAGAAGGGAAGTTATTGGCCTTGAGCTGATCACTGAAGCTTGCAGAGCAGACTGCAAGGAACAAAGTAGGGAAGAGCAACAGATGAAGTAAAGTTTTGGGTAGGTTGGCCACAATTGAGTTCTAAAGAGAGAACAAGAAAAGACTCAGCACATTAGGGGAAAACCCTGTAAAAAGTAGTGTTTGAAAAATTAGGAAAAGAAATTTTGGAATTGATTTTAGGTTGAAAATCTTAGTAATGTGAGACTGACTGATAGCTACTGTCCTTGATTAGAAAAGGTAGGATTTAAGAGTAATTATTAATGGAGGTTATTATTTATCTTAATGCAATCTGAATTGGCTTTCAAAAGACCTGGGTTTGGCTACTATTTTATCACAAAATGACTGTAAGCTTGTTGCTAAGTTAATTTATCCTCTGGCAGCATGTTTTCCCACCTATAATGTAGGAATAAAAACAATCTTCTCTGCTAATCTCAGTGTTAACAAAGGTTGCTGAAGATGGTTATAGTGCATTGTAGACCCTTAAGTTTTGTACAATTACAATCAGTAAAGGAGTTGGGGGTCTGCCGTCTATGGGGTCGCACAGAGTCGGACACGACTGAAGCGGCGCAGCAGCAGCAGCATAGCATGGGAGTCAGAAATGGAGGAAACAGATGGTTACATGGCAGGTATACCGTAAATTCTGAGGCTGGGGTGGGGGTGGCACAAGAACTTGTTAAAAGGGACTGCAGGCAAGAAAGTGTGGGACTGAAGACTGAAGTAAAAACCAGGGGCCAGAAGAGCCCAGCTCCTCCCTTCAGGCACTTTATCTAATTACTGAACCTCTACTGAATTCCTGAACCTTATGTCTTTTCTACTGGCCACTCCGCTAGGTTTATCACTGCATTATCCCCCTTATCCTGAAACAACGTTCTAAAAAGAACTCTACCATCATACTATCTCTCCTATTCCAGCCACAAAAGAGCCCTCTTCTGGGTCACTTCGGGGAATTTTCATTCAAAATGTTAACTGCGGATGGTGGCCAAAGTTGGCAATATGTATTTCTCACATCTTCACCTGGATACTCGGTACCTTTTTCTACCTAAAGGATCATCCGCGGGCGGGGTTTAAATCACATCAGCCAGTGTGTGAAGGGGCCTTTCAAACTGTTCAGTGTTGCTTAAGCCTGCATAGTGAGGCATTATCATCAGTTACGTAAGGAAACAGGGCCGTTCGCTAGACAAACTCGCCCAGCATCACAGAGCTAAAGGCTAACTTCTGCAGCAGAATCCATCTACCTCAAGCCCGAGGTCCCCATAAAACGCTTACCGTCGCCCAAGTTGATTCTGACGAAAACCAAACTCCGCCAAATCTCGCGCCTCTGGGACTCGGGGGCGGGGTGGGGAACACGAAGCATCGCGAGATGACGGCGTTTTCCCGCGAAGGAGAAGCGCGCGTTTTTCTCTGGCTGGGCGCTTGGCCGGGAGACTAGGACGGGGGAGCGGCGAGTGAGGATTTAGCGTGCGGCATTGCAGGCACTGTGAGGAGGGCACCCGGTTCCGGAGTGTGTGTCCAGCCATGCCGGCGCAACGCCCCGCGAACAGCGGCGGTGAGTGAGGAGAACTTGCCTCCCAACGCGGGCTGCGGCGTCCGGGGCGGGGGTGGGGGAGCGGCATGGAGACTGCAGCCGAACTTTTGCGGGGAGAGCTGACCCCGGGCAGAGCTTGAGGAGGAAATGAGGTTTCCCCTTTCTGTGGAGAGTGGGTAGGGGACACCTGAAATTGCGTGTGTTTGCATAGTGCAGGAGATTTTACACAGGAGACCTGCGTTTTCCTGCACATACCCAGTTGTAAACTGGGGTCCCGGCTACTACTAGTTGACATAGTGAAGACCTAGGAGGTCTCTGAGAGGTAATGCTGGCGTCCCCCCTGGGTCTTCAACTTTTGCGTCAAATGCATCTGGGAAGGCGACAAGGGTTGTTTAATAAGGACGTGGAGTAATTTGTCCTTTTTTAAAGCTGCAATTTAAAAGCCCTGTCCCCCCACCCCCCTCCCCACCCCCCGCCTCCCCTTCCAGGGCCCCTATCTCCAGATGTGGTTGAACAGCCGGAGACTGCCGTGATTACCCCAGCCATGCTAGAGGAGGAAGAACAGCTTGAGGCTGCTGGGCTAGAGAGAGAGCGGAAGATGCTAGAAAAGGTAATTTAGGCATCAAGTTCATCGTCGTTAAGTAGTAACCTGATGCGTCCTCGGGGGTGTGGTTTGTGTGCTTCAGTTTACTAGTCTTTTTTTTTAATCAACTTTTAAACGTGCTGCTTTTATCGATGCTACTTTTGGGAAAGCTTTGCACGAGCTTGGAATCATGCTTCTATCAGTTATAGTCTTGGTCTGGAAAGTGTCCTCATCTCTCTTAAGTTAGCATTTCAAATTACTTGTTCAGCCATAATAATAATTCTTCCAAAGTCGGTAATGAATTTTTTCAGTGTTCTTTTTCCACCTAAGTAATCAACTTGCTTCTGCTTTCTTTTCCATTGTACATTTTCATTGACATTGCCCTTGAGCTTTTCTTATTTTGAAGACTACTAAAAGCAGTTTTTAACCTCTTGAAAAGCTTCAGTTTTTAAATATATTTAACTCCAATACTGTCCCACCCCGTTGCTTACCTGCCAGCTCTTAATGTGCTCCCTACTGAGTGATTTCTTGTAATAATTTATTTAGCCCTCCCAGTATTACGATTATATCAATACTTTTGATATCTCCAGTTAAATATGATGAGACTGAGGCAACTGGGGGTCGTGTCACACGCTAGTGAACTCAAATTTGACTGCTTCCAGAGTTTTTTTTAACATACCTCACTAAGGACGTTAATACTGAATTAACATCCTGTAATTATAAAACTACTTAAATTGGGGAGTAGTGTACTCCAAAGGCAAGTAATACATTAGTTGGTTCCCTCCTATTTTATATCAGTAATGATTCTTTTGTTAGCCTTGTTAACACCTCATGATCATTTACTGTCAGTCACTGTTCTAAATGCTGTACATGTATTTGACGCATTGAATTCTCAACTATTCTATCATGTAGATACTACTATTAACTCATTATTACTATTAAACCTAATAGTTTAATTATTAGTATAAATTATTTTATTAAAATATTCTATAAGGTAGGTTCTGTTTTCATTCTGTGTTACAGATGAGGAAACTGAGGCACCTAGAGGTTGCCTGGGGTCCCACAGCTAGTAAATGGCAGAGCAGAGATGGTAATGTAGGTCCTGTGGTTTCAGATTCACACTTTTTAACCATGTTGCAATACTTTCACTCCAGTAAATTCTAGTTCCGTTGTTACTGATCATCTGTAGTTAACCATAATTGGTTAAGGTAATAAGTTTATAAATTTTAATAGAATTGGGAGGTCAACCGTAAACCACTTTTACTCATTCTGTGAATTCCCATAGTACTCTGTTACACAGTATTATCATTACTTACTTTCTCACTTTGTTTCTTGAGGGCACATCGCATTTTTTTTTTGTACACTGTGCACTTGGCAGATAATAGGATAATAAATGTCTGTTGAATTTATAACTAAAGTAAAAGAATATTTTATAATATATTACAAAACATATATGACTATATAAATAGAATATACTTTGTGGCTATTGTAACAAGGTGAATTGTAAAGGATGAATCCTGGAGCACAGTCCAGAGTAGAATCAACTTCAGAGATGGCAAGAACGATAAACCCTTAATTTTGAGTAGTGTAGTTCAGTTTTATAACCCGTGAAGATTGTTGGATAAGGAAATGCTATTCGAAGAAAGGTAGGTATAATAAAGATACATTTCAAAAATGCTTTAATAGGGACTTACCTGGTGGTCCAGTGATTTAACGATTACCTGGTGGTCCACTTTCAATGTAGGGGGTGTGGGCTCAATCCCAAACTGGGAACTAAATTTCTACAGGCCCTGCAGTGCAGCCAAAAATTTTTAAAAAGTAAAAAACAGTTTTAAAAAGATTTGTCAAAATTTATAGAGCCGTAAACATTTGCTGATTAAACTGGGAGTTAATTTCTCCTTTTAGTGAAATTTTTAAGCTTTTGAACCCTTTGTCATTTTAAGATGTTTTTGGAATTGTTAACACTTGAGGGATAGGTATGGTACAGCTAGCTTTTCTTTAGAAGTTATGTATCATAGAACTTAAAATAGCAATTTTTAAATTCATTTTTCAGATTGTCCATGAATAAAGCTCTTTTCAGTCCCGTTGGTACAAGGGTGAAAGACTGTGGTTCATTGTTATCAATGTCTTTTTATTAACAGGTATTGAAAGAATTTTTTACTTTTTGTCCTTGACATAAATTATTCTTACCTCAGTGACTATCGAGAAAATTCCAGTATGTCTCTTATAGGTCTTTGGAGTTAAAAAAAATTCAGCATACAAAAGTAATGATTCCTTTTAGGAGAATACAGTATTTATGGGCATATATTTAGAAGTACTTAAGAGAGGAAGAACTAGCTTAAGTTCTTAATGAGAAGCATTTGCTTTGGTTTAGGAGATTGGAAGGTTTGTGAAGAGCCTGGAGAATGATTTTGATATTCATTTGCTACAGTTATTTTCTTTGACTCTTCACCTGCATTTCCTTTTGAAAGAAGTCATTGTTAGTCTAGAAGTCTTTAGAGTAGCCTTAATGTCCCTGTAGTGGGGGGAAGGGAAAGGTAAGAGTTGTGAGGGTTCTTGGAAAGGTAAAAGGAAAACAGCTCATATTGTGTAGACTGAAATAGAACCCCCTCTGCAAAAAGAAAAAGAAAAAAAAAAAATTCTGGGCTTGGGAGAGGTGATGGGATAGACAGTGAAGAATTTATGCTCATGGTATCCATTGGCATACTCTTATTACCCATCAAGAGAAACTTACCACCAGGCACTCAGTACTTTCCACAGATGAAGTTATGATTTACTTTAGTATAACAAATAACAAATTAAGAAAGAGGAATGATAGATGAGAAGATTTACTACAAAATTATTTTGAAATATGGAAGACTGGGTTTAAAGGTTAACCATTGGCATAGTCTAAGTATATTATAAATTATTGTTCCATGATGGCATGTTAAAGGTTTAATTACTTTTAAAATGTATGCTAATTTTTTCTGAACAAGACTTAAAGCAGCAGATAAGCACAAAGGATTTTAACTAAAATATGCAAAGTTAAATATAGTTATTTTTATAAAAATCAAGTAATTTCATTTCATTTATAATATCCATTGCATTCAGTGACTGACTGTTGGAATCATAGTAGTATATTGGTAATAGTAAAAGAAAAGCCGTCCTAAAGTAACTGCAAATAGTTTATGAGATACTAACAGATTATTTGCACAGAGAAGTTTATGGATGATTTTAAAAGAATTTTAATTTTCTTGTAATCCACATATATTACTTTCATTAGATTTATTCTTTGATGTCTTATTGTCACTACTTTTGTAATAGAAAATAAATAATTTGTTTTGAAAGAAAAGTTAGATGATGTAACATCTGAGAAATACAAGCCAGTGTATAATGGTGTCTGGTTTATAAGGTCAAGCCTTAACCACTGAATTAAATTTATTTCACACACACACGTAGGAGTGGGATTGCTGGTTAGTAAGATTTGTACATATTCAACTCTTGATTTCAGCCCACTTAATGCTTTTCTTTTGAGTTCAGATTACAGTATTTAGTTGGCCACTTATAAACTGGATTTGGCCTCTTCCTGTTAATGTAAATAAGGTTTTATTGGAACACAACTTTGGTTTATATATTTATTGTCTGTAACTGTTCAAAGGCAGATTTAAGTATTCACAGTACAAACCATATCGTGCTTAAATATTTAAATATTTGCCCTTTTGCCAAAAAAAGTTTGTGGACCATTGAACTATGCTATTTATTTGTTGCTTTTGTTTTCTCTCTTGTGCCTTCTGTTTACTTTTATTGCGACTTGAGAGATCCTCCTCAGCCACTAGAATGTTGCATACTTTTATAAATGAACAAATAGATAGTGTGTGACAGTAATATGAAAAGCAGAGTTTTGTAAACAGAAGTTGTACAGGGGTCAAAGATAAAGCTAAGAGATTGAGAATAAAAGGAACCTAAAAGGTAAGGGCAAATCTTGGGTAACAAAATACTGAGGAGAAAAGAAGCTTATAAGAAATTAGCAGTAGATTTAGCTTGTTGAAGTGTTTTAACAATATCGTATTTAAATTCTAAAACTAGATGTTCTAGTCCCTAGCTAATGAGGTTATCTTTTACTTCCAGTGCTCTTTCAAATAAAACTGGTATATAAAATTTTTCTTTTTCTGAAATCATTTAGTTTTTTAAAAACTTAATTTCAACTTGAATTAAATATTTACTTTCTAATTGTAATTTCAGACATTTTGAAAATGGGCCTTCAGTTTTGTAAATGCCAATAACCATGTTTTCAGTATCTGAAATTTCAATATTTTGGTAGCCAAGCTATTAATATATTTTACCAGATTGCCTATTGAACCCCAGAATCATTTTTTTTTTAGCGATTCTAGTTTTTTGTTTGAAGATATACATTTTTAGTAAGTGAATGTAATATTAGAAAAGTATTTTTATTAATTATAGGAAATATATTAAACCTGAAGTGCAGTTGTTTAGTCATCTTTGTTATGCATTATGCAGAAAGATCAATGTATGTCAGCAAACTTAATAATTATGGAAACTTTTTCTTTGGGTAGGCTCGCATGTCTTGGGATAGAGAGTCCGTGGACATTCGATATCGTAGACTTCAACATTTGCTTGAAAAAAGCAATATTTACTCCAAATTTTTATTGACTAAAATGGAACAGCAGCAGTTAGAGGTATGTACGCGTGATTGATTATAGTTAACAGCTTAAAAAAAAAAAAAGCTTTATTGAGATATAAATTATATAAAATATAATGCACACATTTTAAAATTTAGAGTTAGGTAAGTTTTGACCTGTGTAATCCTCAGTACAGTCAAGATAAAGAACATTTCCATTACCCACAAAAGTTCTCTTCTGTCAGTGATCTCTCCTTCTGGCCCTAGACAACCACTGATTTCTGTTTGCTGTAGTTATAAATTGGTAATGATTTTTCTAGAATATTATACAAATGGAATCATAGGAAAAACATTCTTTTGGTGTCTCGCTTCTTTAGCTCAGCATACTTTTAAGATTCACTTATATGTATTTATTTAATAGATCATTTTTATTCCTAAGAAGCATTCCATTGTATGAATAAACTAACATTTTTTAAATTTGCCTTTTGACTGATTTTTATTTTCTCCACTGATTTTTTTTGGATGCTAAAAATTTTGTATTTTATTTTGCTCAGTCCTTTTTTTTTTAATGTGTTATTGAAATGTAATTGATACACACAAAACTGTACGTATTTAAAATGTATACCCACGAAGCCACCACAACCGTGATAATGAACGTAACCATTAATTCCCCAAAATTCTTTCTGTCTCCTTTTTAATGAGATATAATTTACATAGAGCATTATTTTAATTTCAGGTGTACAGTGTAATGATTCAGTATTGCTGTATATTTCAAAATGATCCCCACAGTAAGTCTAGTTAATGTCACCATAGGGTGACATAGGTGTCACTAGGGTTCAAAAATTTTTTTTTCCTTACGATGCACACTTTTAAGATTGACTCTCTTAGCAACTTGCAAATATGCAGTAAGTATGGTGGCACACTGGTAAAGAATCTGCCTGCCAATGCAGAGACGCAGGAGATGCAGGTTTACGTCTGGGTTGGGAAGATCCCCTGGTAGGAAATGCCAACCCACTCCAGTATTCTTGCCTGGAAAATTCCATGAACAGAGGAGTCTGTCTGGTGGGCTGTATTCCATGCAGTAGCAGAGAGTAGGACACAACCGAGCATGCGGCACACACATTATTCACTGTGGTCATCATGCTGTGTAGTACATCCCCATGACGTGTGTATTTTATAACTGGAAATTTCTACCTTTTGACCCACCCGACCCTCCAACACTAATCTGTTCACTGTATCTGAGCTTTTTGTTTCTTTTTTAAAGATTCCACATGTGAGATTATATAATATTTATCTTTCTCTTTAATTTTACATAGTATAAGGCCCTCAGATCCATCCATATTGTCACAAATAGCAAGATTCAGTTCAGTTCAGTTTAGTCGCTCAGTCGTGTCCGACTCTTTGCGCCTCTGTGAATCACATTATGCCAGGCCTCCCTGTCCATCACCATCTCCTGGAGTTCACTCAAACTCAAGTCCATCGAGTCAGTGATGCCATCCAGCCATCTCATCCTCTGTCATCCCCTTTTCCTCCTGCCCCCAATCCCTCCCAGTATCAGAATCTTTTCTAATGAGTCAACTCTTCGCATGAGGTGGCCAAAGTACTGGAGTTTCAGCTTTCGCATCAGTCCTTCCAAAGAACACCCAGGACAGATCTCCTTTAGAATGGACTGGTTGGATCTCCTTGCAGTCCAGGGGACTCTCAAGAGTCTTCTCCAACACCACAGTTCAAAGGCATCAATTCTTCGTCACTCAGCTTTCTTCACAGTCCAACTCTCACATCAATACATGACCACAGGAAAAACCATAGCCTTGACTAGACGGACCTTTGTTGGCAAAGTAATGTCTCTGCTTTTGAATATGCTATCTAGGTTGGTCATAACTTTTCTTCCAAGGAGTAAGCGTCTTTTAATTTCATGGCTGCAGTCACCATCTGCAGTGATTTTGGAGCCCCCCCAAAAAAATAAAGTCTGACACTGTTTCCACCGTTTCCCCATCTATTTCCCATGAAGTGGTGGGACTGGATGCCATGATCTTCATTTTCTGAATGTTGAGCTTTAAGCCAACTTTTTCACTCTCTTTCACTTTCATCAAGAGGCGTTTTAGTTCCTCTTCACTTTCTGCCATAAGGGTGGTGTCATCTGCATATCTGAGGTTATTGATATTTCTCCCGGCAATCTTGATTCCAGCTTGTGCTTCCTCCAGTCCAGCGTTTCTCATGATGTACTCTGCATAGAAGTTAAATAAGCAGGGTGACAATATACAGCCTTGACGTACTCCTTTTCCTATTTGGAACTAGTCTGTTGTTCCAAGTCCAGTTCTAACTTGCTTCCTGACCTGCATATAGGTTTCTCAAGAGGCAGGTCAGGTGGTCTGGTATTCCCATCTCTTTCAGAATTTTCCACATTTTGTTGTGATCCACACAGTCAAAGGCTTTGGTGTAGCTAATGTAGCAGAAGTAGATGTTTTTCTGGAACTCTCTTGCTTTTTTGATGATCCAGTGGATGTTGGCAATTTGATCTCTGGTTCCTCTGCCTTTCCTAAAACCAGCTTGAACATCTGGAAGTCTCGGTTTGTATTGCTGAAGCCTGGCTTGGAGAATTTTGAGCATTACTTCATTCGCGTGTGAGATGAGTACAATTGTGCGGTAGTCTGAGCATTCTTTGGCATTGCTTTTCTTTGGGATTGGAATGAAAACTGACCTTTTCCAGTCCTGTGGCCACTGCTGAGTTTTCCAAATTTGCTGGCATATTGAGTGCAGCACTTTCACAGCATCATCTTTCAGGATTTGAAATAGCTCAACTGGAATGCCATCACCTCCACTAGCTTTGTTTGTAATGATGCTTTCTAAGGCCCACTTGACTTCACATTCCAGGATGTCTGGCTCTAGGTGAGTGCTCATGCCATCGTGATTATCTGGGTCATGAAGATCTTTTTTGTACAGTTCTTCTGTGTATTCTTGCCACCTCTTCTTAATATCTTCTGCTTCTGTTAGGTCCATATCGTTTCTGTCCTTTATTGAGCCCATCTTTGCATGAAATGTTCCCTTGGTATCTCTTAATTTTCTTGAAGAGATCTCTAGTCTTTCCCATTCTGTTGTTTTCCTCTATTTCTTTGCATTGATCGCTGAGGAAGGCTTTCTTATCTCTTCTTGCTATTCTTTGGAACTCTGCATTCAGATGTTTATATCTTTCCTTTTCTCCTTTGCTTTTTGCTTCTCTTCTTTTCACAGCTATTTGTAAGGCCTCCCCAGACAGCCATTTTGGTTTTTTGCATTTCTTTTCCATGGGGAAAAAATAGCAGGATTAGATTCTTTTTTTATGGCTGAATTCTGCCCCCTTTTTAATTCTCTGCCATCCCTCACTTCCTGTCTTTCCTCATTTCCTGTCTTCTGATTTGTTTTCTGTAATTATAGGTTTGTCTGCATTTTCTGTTGGTGACAGGTTCTTTTAGCTTTTATGTTTGAAAAAGTCTTCATTTACCTTCAGTTTTAAAAGATTCTCTACAGGATGAAGAATGAGTTTTTCTTTAGTGCTTCCCCCACCCCCCCATGCAGTATTTTAATTATATTTCACTGCTTTCTAGCTTTCACTGTTTCTAAGAAAGCCTAAGTCTTTATGATGACCAGAAGACCATAAGCAGTCTGGTTGCCTCTCTCAACCCCATTACCTTGCAGACCTTGTTCCAGGTGTGTTTCCTGCTTGGAACCCTCCTCTCAGTAGATTTCTGCCTGGCTTACTTCATTATCATCTTCAAGCTTTGGCTTAAATATTTTCCAATGAGACCTGCCCTGACAACCTTAAATAAAGTTACCTGACACCTCTTCCCTCATCTCGTTTACCTTGTTTTATTCTTCCCATTGCATTTATCATCTAAGACACTGTATAATTTATTTCTAAGTCTACTATAATATATAAAGATTTAAAAACTTGGGCTAATGTTAACACTACAATAAATCCTTTTGTCCCCATCATTCACAGTTGATGATTATCAATGAAGATTTTCCTACATTTGCTAAATTTTCTTTTTTCTTTGTTGGAGCCCTTTTCAAAACTATGATAAAAGGAAACAGAAAAACAAATACCAAGCTTAATGACTCCTAAGGCAAATACCCTTAACCACCTCTTGGAAATAATTTGAATCATTTTATGTCCTGCTTTTAAAACTTTGTTAGGGGGCTTTGGAACAGCTTCTAGTATAAGAATAACTTGGTCCGTCTTCTGAAAGTTTTTCTTGATGCTCTCTGTGTTAAGAGGCCTTTCACGTTTGGCTGATATGAATATGAACTGTTCCTGATCCCTTGTGAGCACAGAGATCCTTCTGCCTGCTTTCTAGTTGCTCTTTTTCTGGCCCTCAATTTCTCTACTCACACACTGATCAGTACTCAGCCTGAGCGTGCCACTGCAGATCTTCAGAGCTTCTATTGTATGTTGCTTTCTCCCCTCTGGTACTTTGACCCTGGTTTGCCAGCTCCTCTGAGTTTTGCACTCTGTCTTCTCAACGCAGACTTCTGAGCTCTACTTGGGTTCCCCCTCCATTGTTTGCACTTGGACATTGCCTCCAGGCAGTAAGCTTAGTAGTCTGAAGATTCACCTTGTTTGTTTCCCTTTTGTCAGTGTTCACTGTCCTTTGCTGCACGATGAAAAGTTGCTGAAAACCATTGGTATGTTTTATCTGGATTTTAGTTGCTTAAGGCAGGAAATCTGTTTCCTATTCGTAAAAAGCTTAAAGCTCAAGTTTTTGTTTTTTTAATTTTTGTATACAGTTTCTTCATTGTGAGCTTAAGTTATTTGAGATATGTGTTTCATACTTTGCATTTTCCACTTTTGACACTAAGAAAAAATTATCTTGTAGGAGCAGAAGAAGAAAGAGAAACTGGAGAGAAAAAAGGAATCCTTGAAAGTTACGAAGGTAATAAATAGTAAGCTAGAATATTTTATATACATTACCTTAGATATTGAAGACATCCTCTTGTATTCTTTTGACTCTTGATCATCTTTTTAACTTTAACCTTCTTTATCTGATAGCCCTTCTTTGTTGGTTGCATAGAAACATGTAAAATCTGTTTCTCAGTATCTTAGATATGGAAGGAGAGATAAACTGTGACCTTTAATTTCTTATCCTGTGGACTGTATTTCATAGTAGCAAAATTTCACTTTGTAATCTCAGGAAAAATCTACAAATATTTTATACCTCAAGGCATTTTATAAGTGGCTAGCTCTTTTGGAGCCTGTAATGATTGCTCTTCTTCATGCCTCTAACCTCATTATGTCAACTTGGAACCATACCAGTAATTTAAATGTGTATCTTGTACATAGCTGTAGCAGTGGAACCAAAACTGGAGTAGATAGCATTTCAGATAGAGCATCCATTTAGGGATAGCCTGAATTTTAGATGTGATCTTTTGGAGGAATATGTTTTAATTTTTTTTAACCTGAGGTTTTTTATGCCATATTGATAGGAATTGTACAAACAACACTTGTGCTAGTGAAAAGAGAAATAATATGGGTAACCACTGTTGAGTACTTACTATGTGCCAGGTGTTGTTCTAAACTTTACATGTCTTAATTCTCAAAGTAGCTCTTTTGGGTAGAGATCCTATTACCCACGTTTTATGTATAAAGAAGCTGATGCAAGGAGATAGAGTACAGTCCATCCTCATTATTCATAGATTCCATATTTTCCAGTTAGCTACTTGCTATAATTTGTTACCCCAACATCAGTACCCATGTTTTTGTGGCCATTCACAGACATGTGCATGTGCGG
The DNA here is from genome assembly GCF_055505025.1 of Bos grunniens. NCBI lineage: Eukaryota > Metazoa > Chordata > Mammalia > Artiodactyla > Bovidae > Bos > Bos grunniens. Next base: position 16,159,421 of record NC_141190.1, read on the forward strand.
AATGGCAAAAAATTTGAGTCTCTCTATAAGTAACATTCCCAGCTGAGGTCAAAGCTATCTGCCTTATTTAAGCTGTCACAGTGTAAACAAGTGTCCTTCTTGTGTCTATGTAATGTCATGATTTTTGTATTTTTGTGGTTTTGGTGATTTAAAAGACTGTCAGTTACATTGTGCTGAAGTGCTGCCTAGTGTTTCTTATGTAAGAGGACTGTGATGTGCCTTATGGAGAAAATATATTTGTTAGATAAGCTTCCTTCATGTGTGAGTTAAATTGCTCTTGGCTTTGAGTTCAGTGTTAATCAGCATATGTTTTAAATGAGCTGTCTTTAAATAGTACTGTATGTTTATATACATGAAAAGGGTTATGTATTGATCAGTTAATGAAGATGTGCTTGCAGGAACCTAAACCTGTGTTTCTTCTAGATGCACTGATTCGGTATTCACTAATTCAGTATTCATGGTGACTTTATAGAACTCAGCTATTGTGAATGAGAATTGACTAAGTTTGAAGATCACATAGCTAATAAATAGTAACCTAGGATTTGATCCTAGGATTAATTTCAGACTCCACACTTAATTTCTACCCCAAACTGCCTTTGTTAGGAAAATGCTAATAGGAAATATCAAATGCTAATATCAAAATGCTAATAGGAAAAATAAGGAGGGTATCTAAATCCAGTTACTTGATTGTTAGTGTAGTTAGTGGTGATGTTAAAGTACATAGCAGGTAACTGTACAACAAAAGCAATTGTGGAAAACTGATACTTGACTCAGTTGCTAATTCCAGGGACTTATTTTGGGTTTTTGAAGAATATACTTATAATTTTACTGGCTTAACCAACCATTTACACTGTATTCTTCAACCTGTTGCTTTAAAACAGTCTTTACTTTCACCAAGCTAACTTTTTACACCAGGTTTTGGGGTTTTTTCCTTTTATTCTAAAGGTGTCAGCCATCATATTCTGTCTATTCCATTTCATTATTCTCTTGGTATTTTCCTTTTTAATCCTTTAAATCTTTTACTTCATTTTTATATTTACCTTCTTTGTTATTTTTATTTTTCATGCATGTTGTCTACCTATTCTTTTCCAGCTCTCATTTTGAGACACTTTTTGAATGTCTCTTCATTTCTTTTATCTCTTTTCCATTGGTTTTTCTCTTTGATAATCTTTTTTCAGTTGTATTTAACTTACAGATTATACTGAAATGAGTACTCCTTCCATACCATACCCATTGAGTAGCATAAACACAAAGAAGAGATGTACATGGTAATTACAAAATAAAAATGCCTCTGTTTAATTTTGAAATTTGTCTTACATGGAAGAAAATGGAGGGAAGTAGAGCTTTGGGAAAAAGTAGAGAGTTACAAACAAGTTGTAGTAGAGAAATAAAGAAAAAGGTTACCTTTTAGTAAGCATGATAGTGAAGAGTTCTGGATTTGGTTCAACTGCAAGGAAAGTTTACTTAATCGGTGCCTTAAAACTTGTAATACCATAGAAGTTTTGGGAAAATAATAGTCTAAATCCTTGTTTTGTAGGATAAAAATTCCATTGATGCAAGTGAGGAGAATGCAGGTAAATTTCTTTGTTATAGTTTTGAAGAATATGTGTTTATATTTTCTGCTTAAATTACTATAAAAACTAAAATGGTGTTGTTTTTTTAGTCATAAAAAAGAAGAGAGGAAGAGAAGATGAATCATACAATATTTCAGAGGTCATGTCAAAAGAGGTAAAAATAAAGGGGGAAGGACAAATAAGGTTTTATGTTGTGTATAACCTATGTGATATTGATAACTATTACTTGAAGGTATACTGATAACTGATATTTACCTGTCTTTTCAGCCAGTTAAGTGTTTTAGGAAAGAAGATAGTACCATCTTCCTGTCTGTTAAAGGAGCATGAGCTTGGCCTAGTGAGAAATTATAACTTCTTACAACCTCAAAACTGTATCTTAAGAAAGATTGTTAGGGAGCTAAAACCATAAACTAATTTTTAAAGCCATTTTTGTTTTCACCTTCTCACTTAGTACCTCATTAAATAAAAATTAAAGAATATCTTTAATTACAACAAACCCTAAATATCCCTTAAGCATAATATATCACATTCTTAATATTAACAAAAATTCTAACTTTATGATCTGCTCTACTTTTCTTTTATCTGAAAGTATAACTTCACATCTTCATAAAGTATAAAGTTTAACATAATACTTACCTTTTTAAAAAAGTTTATTTATTTATTTTGGCTGTGTTGGGTGTTTACTGTTGTGCAGGCCTTTCTCTAGTTTCTATGTGTGGGCTTCTCACGCAGTGGCTTCTCTTGTGGGACACCGGCTCTAAGGTGTGTGGGCTTCAGTAGTTGCAGTTCCCAGGCTCTAGAGCACAGGCTCAGTAGTTGTGGCAATTGCTCAGCCGCATGTGGCGTCTTCCTGGACCAGGGACTGAACCTGTGTCTCCTGCATTGGTAGGCAGATTCTTCACCACTGAGCCACAGGGAAGCCCCATAATACTTGTCTTTACTCTCAGGTATACTCTTTGTTTTCCCTTCTTTCCCCATTTAAAAATAATATTCAGGACCCACTTGATTTGTTGTGGAACATACTAAGACTGCAGTGAAAAATACTTAATAATAGTGAAAACACTATTAATGAGATTAACACATCCCTTGATGTGAACTGGGCTTCCCTTGTGACTCAGCGGTGAGGAATCCGCCTGCCAGTGCAGACGATGCAGGTTCGACCTCTGGGTCGGGAAGATCCCCCTGGAAAAGGAAATGGCAACCCATTCCAGTATTCTTGCCAGGAAAAATCCCACGGACAGAGGAGCCTGGAGGGCTACAGTCGACGGGGTTGCCAAAGAGTCAGACACAACTTAGTTACTAAATGACAACATTGATGTGAACCAGGAGATGTTTGACTTGACTCCCTCCTCTTTTAGTATAAAAGGAGCCTGAATTCTAACTCAGGCAAGATGGTTCTTTTGGGGCAGGAGCCCACCATCATCCTGGTTTCTTGGCTTTATGAATAAAGTTGTTATTCCTTGCCCCAACAGCTCTTCTCTCAATTATTCGCCTGTTGTGCAGCAAGCAGTATGAACTTAGACTCAGTAATGTAATCACTCTGTTTGCCTTAGCATTTATCCAGTGAGAAATATTTGGAAGGAAGTAGTTAAATATAATTGGATAATTGGAAAATGCTATTGAGCGTATAGAGGGGTGCTTAACTCAAGCCTGAGTTTCATAAAGGTTTCATCTAGGAAGTTGAGACTTGAGGGATAAAAATTAAGTCATGTAAAGGTGGTGGGGGCAGGTTAATAGGAATAATAAGATATAGGGAAGATACTGGGGATGTGTTATAGGAAGAGATGATAATCTTTAACAAATGTCCAGAGGCAGGAGATTTCCTGGAAAGTTCAAAAAATTTAAAAAGAAATTATATTTGGCTCTAGTTTATAAACAGAAGAGTGGTATAGGATGAAGCTGTAGAGGTAAGCGGCATCAGGAGTTTAGGAAGTTTAATTTCTAACAAGAATACTTCATAGTTGCTATTGTTTTGATTCATTCACAAATTGTTATCCAAAACGGTTCATCTCAGCTAGCCATTTTAAAAGACAACTCTATCTGTTCTCTATATAAAATCTCTTTAGCCTTAAAATATGAATATCTATATTTATATGATACTTTACATACACACGAAACATACACATGTATGTATATATGTGCTATCAGCCACACCTGTCCTTTTATTCTCTTGTGTATCTCAAATTTGAGATATGCTTAAAATTTCTTGAATGTATCATTCTGTTTTATCCACTTTAGCCTCTGCACATGCTATCCTAGAATTTAATTCTGTCTTTAATTATTATGCCCTGATAACAACTTTTTCAGAAAATTTGATATATTGTTTTCCTAAGTCACTAGGTTCATTGTCTCTATACCCTTAGCATCTAGTAGGTACTTCAAAATCAGAACACTTTTATTCTTTATTTTTAATGTATTTGTCTTTGCCTCTTGATCAGGATTGCATATTCAGGTCTCTAATCCAGAGAGAGGTCTAAAGTGGCCTGGAGTTAGGATTTTAATACATTTGGAAGTGAATCCTTGAATAATGGTGGTAACCATAGCTTGACTCTAGAGCAGAGTTTTGAAAACTTTTTCTGTCAAAGGCTAGATAATAAACATTTTATGACTTTGAATAGTTTTGTGGGTAACTCACCCTGAACTTTGCCGTTGTATCCAGAAAATAGTCACAGACAAATTGTAAACCAATGAGCCTGACTTTTTTTCTAATTAAACTTTAGACATTTATAAAAACAGGTTGCTGGCTAGAGTTGGTCCATGGGTTATAGTTTGCCTTTTTAGTAGAGGACTGTGTGGATTTGGACTTAATAAAAACTTCAACTAAGAAAAAAAACAAAGTTGAAAATTTGGGAGTAAATATTCCAGTTTTTAAGTGCTGCTCACAAATTCAGGATTTTATGCCATGGGCCTACTTTTGTCTCATGTTTGATTCCTCTGTATGAGCCTTATCCCCATTTCCTGGCATAAAATCAGAACAAGAGTAAATGTTGAAGAAATAAATGAATGGACCATCAGATCAGATCAGATCAGTTGCTGAGTCGTGTCCAACTCTTTGCGACCCCATGAATCGCAGCGTGCCAGGCTGTCCCTCACCAATTCCTAGAGTTCACTCAGACTCATGTCCATCGAGTCAGTGATGCCATCCAGCCATCTCATCCTCTGTTGTCACCTTCTCCTCCTGCCCCCAATCCCTCCCAGCATCAGAGTCTTTTCCAATGAGTCAACTCTTCGCATGAGGCGGCCAAAGTACTGGAGTTTCAGCTTTAGCATCATTCCTTCCAAAGAAATCCCAGGGCTGATCTCCTTCAGAATGGACTGGATGGATCTCCTTGCAGTCCAAGGGACTCTCAAGAGTCTTCTCCAACACCACAGTTCAAAAGCATCAATTCTTCGGCGCTCAGCCTTCTTCACAGTCCAAGTCTCACATCCATACATGACCACAGGAAAAACCATAGCCTTGACTAGACGAAACTTTGTTGGCAAAGTAATGTCTCTGCTTTTGAATATGCTATCTAGGTTGGTCATAACTTTCCTTCCAAGGAGTAAGTGTCTTTTAATTTCATGGCTGCAGTCACCATCTGCAGTGATTTGGGAGCCCAGAAAAATAAAGTCTGACACTGTTTCCACTGTTTCCCCATCTATTTCCCATGAAGTGGTGTGACCAGATGCCATGTACTTCATTTTCTGAATGTTGCACTTTAAGCCAACTTTTTCACTCTCCACTTTCATTTTCATCAAGAGGCTTTTGAGTTCCTCTTCACTTTCTGCCCTAAGGGTGGTGTCACCTGCATATCTGAGGTTATTGATATTTCTCCCGGCAATCTTGATTCCAGCTTGTGTTTCTTCCAGTCCAGCATTTCTCATGATGTACTCTGCATATAAGTTAAATAAACAGGATGACAATATACAGCCTTGACAAACTCCTTTCCCTATTTGGAACCAGTTTGTTGTTCCATGTCCAGTTCTAACTGTTGCTTCCTGACCTGGATACACATTTCTCAAGAGGCAGATCAGGTGGTCTGGTATTCCCATCTCTTTCAGAATTTTCCACAGTTTATTGTGATCCACACAGTCAAAGGCTTTGGCATAGTCAATAAAGCAGAAATAGATATTTTTCTGGAACTCTCTTGCTTTTTCTATGATCCAGTGGATATAATCATTGTTATTTTGTTTGTTTTCTCATTGTTTTAGGAAATTTTGTCTGTGGCCAAGAAAAATAAAAAGGAGAATGAGGTAAGAGATTTATAAGAGAGAGATATTTATAAAAGAGAAATTTAGGAGTCATATTTGTGTCCCTGATCATTAGTGTTTTTTTTTCTCTTAATCACCAGTGTACATTTTTTTCTCACTAGTTATCCTATAGCATGCTTCTTTCTTATCTATCCACTTTAGTCTATTATATGTTCTTTAATGTGTAAATATTAATTTTTGAGTCTTTGAGAGTGTGGCAAAGATGCAGGTAACTGTAACTGTATGCATAAATACATTCCACATTTATATATTCCACAGCTTGTGGAAGTCCCTGGGGATACTTCAGTCTTGTTTCTGGCCTTCCAAGATTTTCTTTGGTTTTGTTTGAGAAGGCTTATTTCTATCCCCACCCCCAAACCCTCATTTTATGTAGAGAGATGCCTTATGACCTTGGAATTTACTATCCAAGGCTCTATACTTACAGGATTTTTTTTCTTTCTTCAGTATGAGGTTTGGTTTATGATGCAGTTGCAACCAATTATGTTAAATGTAAATAAAATTAAGCATTTTTTTTTATAAGTCTTAGATGTATTTTAAAAGATAAAGTACAATCTAATCTTCTATCACAATTTACTCTGGAATTGCCCACACTTTGTAATGTATAATAAATAACATACTGATCTTGTGTTCATTCTGATAAGTTTTGTTAAGTGTATATATCTGTGTAACTATCATCCAAATCAAAATTTTAGCACCTTTTCATTATGGTAGAAGGATCTCTGGTATCCTTGCCAGTCATTTGCCCACCCCTATTTTCTGTTGCTTTTCATTCACTGTGGCTGATAATCATTGATGTTGTTTTGTTACTAGTAGGTTTTTTATTGCTGAGTAGTAGTCTGTCAAGTATTATAATGTCTTTATCTATTCTCTTCATGAGCTTTTAGATTGTTTCCATTTTGTAACTATTCTGGATGAGGCGGCTGTGATAACTTCTGTAAAGATCTTTGTGTGGACATGTTTTCATATTTTTTTGATGGGATTCGGGAGCCTGGTGGGCTGCTGTCTATGGGGTTGCACAGAGTCGGACACAACTGAAGCAACTTAGCAGCAGCAGTAGCAGTAGGAATGGAATTGTTGGATCATTATGGTAAATGAAGTTCAACTTTATAAGAAGGTAGAGCTCTTTTCTGAAAGTGAACCCACCATTTTATTCTCACTCAATTCAGTTCAGTTGCTCAGTCCTGTCCGACTCTTTGCGACCACATAAATTGCAGCATACCGGGCCTCCCTGTCCCATCACCAACTCCTGGAGTTCACCCAAACCCATGTCCATTGAGTTGGTGATGCCATCCAACCATCTTGTCCTCTGTCATCCCGTTCTCCTCCTGCCCTCAATCTTTCCCAGCATCAGGGTCTTTTCAAATGAGTCAGCTCTTCACATCAGGTGGCCAAAGTATTGGAGTTTCAGCTTCAACATCAGTCCTTCGAATAAATATTCAGGACTGATCTCCTTTAGAATGGACTGGTTGGATCTCCTTGTAGTCCAAGGGACTCTCAAGAGTCTTCTCCAACACCACAGTTCAAAAGCATCAATTCTTTGGCACTCAGCTTTCTTCACAGTCCAACTCTCACATCCATACATGACCACTGGAAAAACCATAGCTTTGACTAGACGAACCTTTGCTGGCAAAGTAATGTCTCTGCTTTTTAATATGCTGTCTAGGTTGGTCATAAGTTTCCTTCCAAGGAGTAAGCGTCTTAATTTCATGGCTGCAGTCGCCATCTACAGTGATTTTGGAGCCCCCCAAAAAAGTCAGCCACTGTTTCCCCATCTATTTGCCATAAAGTGATGGAACCAGATATCATGATCTTAGTTTTCTGAATGTTGAGCTTTAAGCCAACTTTTTCACTCTCCTCTTTCATTTTCATCAAAAGGCTCTTTAGTTCTTCACTTTCTGCCATAAGGGTAGTGTCATCTGCATATCTGAGGTTATTGATATTTCTCCCAGCAGTCTTGATTCCAGCTTGTGCTTCCTCCAGCCCAGCGTTTCTCATGATGTACTTTGCATATAAGTTAAATAATTAGGGCGACAATATACAGCCTTGACATACTCCTTTTCCTATTTGGAAGCAGTCTGTTGTTCCATGTCCAGTTCTAACTGTTGCTTCATGACTCTCCATTAGTACTGTATAGGAGTTTGAATTCATATCATTGCCAGCATTTCATGTCATTAGTCTTTTTAACCTTAGCCGTGAAATGAATTTCATGTAGTTTTATTTTGTATTTTCTTAATTACTAATGTAGAGTTAATTTTTGTGTTTGTAATGGCTGTTAATGTGTTTTCTTTTGTAAAGTTTCTGTTTATATCTTTTGCCCAGTTATTGGGTTATTTGTATTTTTGTTGATACATGAGTTCTGATTGTTGTCAGATACATATACTGTATTTTCTTTCTGTTCCTGGCTTGCTTACTCAATTTCTTAATGATATCTTTTTTTAGTGATATCTTTTAATAAGCAGAAAATTTTAAATTTTGTAATAGTCCAAATCATTACTTTTTTTCTTTTGATGGTTAGTACTCTTTTTGTCTTGTATAAGAAGTATTTGTCTATCACAAGGTTATCAAGGTTTGTGATAACCTTGTGAAAATTTATCACAAGTTTCACCACTCCATACATAAAATCTATGATGAAATGATATACCTAAACATCAAACCAAGAACCAAACACAAACCTTGTGATAAATTTTCACAAGGTTATTCTCTGTTTTCTTCTGAAAGCTTTATGGTTCTTGGTTTGATGTTTAGGTATATCATTTCATCATAGATTTTATGTATGGAGTGGTGAAACTCAAGCTCCTTATATTTCCAGTTGAATATTCAGTTGTTGGCATCATTTATAGGACTTCATTTGAATTGACTTAATCCTTGTTTTCATATTCTTAAAATGGAATTTGGTCATAGCTAACCAATGAAGTCTACCTTTGGTCATAAACTGGTGCTATGTCACAGATAAATTGACACTCTTTAAGTTTGATACAGTTTTAAACTATATTTACCTTGTCCCTTTCCCTGCAGTGAAGGTAATTACTTACAGAAAGTAAAAAAATTTTATATTCTTGAACGGAACTAACTATAGATTTTTATTCAACATGTGAAATGATCTTCACAGTGATTCAGTTCAGTTCAGTTGCTCAGTCACGTCCGACTCTTTGCGACCCCATGAATCGCAGCACGCCAGGCCTCCCTGTCCATCACCAACTCCCGGAGTTCACCCACACTCATGTCCATCGAGTCAGTGATGCCATCCAGCCATCTCATCCTCTGTCGTCCCCTTCTCCTGCCCCCAATCCTTCCCAGCATCAGTCTTTTCCAATGAGTCAACTCTTTTCATGAGGTGGCCAAAGTATTGGAGTTTCAGCTTCAGCATCAGTCCTTCCAGGGAACACCCAGGACTGATCTCCTTTAGGATGGACTGGTTGGATCTCCTTGCAGTCCAGGGGACTCTCAAGAGTCTTCTCCAACAGCACAGTTCATTATGTTACTGCAATTTTGATTAGTAGTTACATTTTCTGATTAATGGAGGGTAGCAGCATAATTATGTATTAAACTTTTATCTGAACTTTTTTCTTTACAGGATGAGAGCTCCTCTTCTAATATGTGTGTAGAAGATCTTCAGAAAAATAAAGATTCAAATAGTAAAATTAAAGATAGATTATCTCAAACGGTTAGGCAAAATACGAAATTCTTTTTTGACCCTGTTCGGAAATGTAACGGACAGCCAGTACCCTTTCAGCAACCAAAACACTTCACGGGAGGAGTGATGCGGTGGTACCAAGTGGAAGGCATGGAATGGCTTAGGGTAATACAGCCTCAATTTTGATTCAAGATATTGTTTCACTATTTAATAACCTATTAATATGATATAACACAACTTGAGCTGTTCCTCCTGTGTTTCACTATTATATATAAGACATGTATTGCTGTGTAAATACTTATTTTCTAATTTATTTACCCAGAGTAAGTTTTTGAAAGTGAAAATTTATCTTATTCAAGGCTACCAACATTTTTATGGCTTTGGAAACCGAGTTCACACAGTGTTTTTATAACTTAAAGTGTGAATATGTCAGTCTCATCATAATTATCCTCTTTGGATTAAAGGAAGAAATAAACTGCTGATTCAATAGATGTTTATATCAGCATTCAAATAGAGTGTATGTTATTTTTGTCCAGATGCTTTGGGAAAATGGAATTAACGGTATTTTAGCAGATGAAATGGGATTGGGGAAGACAGTTCAGTGCATTGCTACAATTGCATTGATGATTCAGAGAGGTGTACCTGGACCTTTTCTCGTCTGTGGCCCTTTGTCTACACTTCCTAACTGGATGGCTGAATTCAAAAGATTTACACCAGAAGTAAGACATGCTTCCTTTTGTTAAATATATTATCATTACAAATATTTTATTATTTTGTTGCCTGAATTAAGTTATAGATCTCTTATTACAATTATGTTGATTTCTGTGTCTACATCTTATTTAACCTATCTTTCAATATCAGCAATACCTTCTGTAAGTTTATATAGAATACGTATTAGTAATCTCAGAAATCTTGCCTGACATATCCCTGGGTGATTTGTAGTGCATTGAATACTTTGACCCACCTGAGACAGACCTTGGTAGAATTTATTTTTTAATTCTATTCATCCTTATTATAATGTTTTCCTTCCATATGTGTTTTAGCCACATCCTTGCCTTAGGAGAAGTACACATTCCAGAAATAACTTTGCCATTTCTTTCACTTTACACTTGATTTGTTTTTGTGGCCCTTTTTATCCTCCCACTGTAGCCCAGCAATTAAAATTGGTTGACTATTTTATTATAGAAAGATAGAACTAAAGTTAAATTATGTTTTTTCTCTCAGAAATGTTTAACTTCATATTTTCCAAATTGTTGTTATTTATATTTTGTTCTAAAGTTTGTTACCTATCAATCTAATAAAATATTTTAGATTCCTACTATGTTATATCACGGGACCCAGCAAGAGCGTCGGATACTGGTAAAGCATATTCACGAACGGAAAGGGACACTACAGATTCATCCTGTGGTGATCACTTCATTTGAGATAGCCATGAGAGACCGAACTACATTACAGGTACGAATGGTCTTATTGGAGTCTTTGTAATCCATAAATCACATTTCTGAAAATTTATATCACCTTCCAGTAGCATTGGTTCAATTTTTTTTTTTTCTAATGGAATAGATTACATTGGTTATATTCCTTTAGAACCTAGAGGTTTATATTAACCAAAAGATTGAGATGAAGATTGTAGTCTGTAACAGGAAAATTAAAGCCTTTGGCACTTAAATCTTGGTAGCCACAACACCATTTAAATAATTTTTATCTCTTTTCCTTTTTTTTTTTTTTTAATTTTTTTTTTTTTTTGGCTATGATGAAAATTCTACTGCCATTTAATGTTTCAGAGCATATAGAACTAACAAAGTCTTTCAGTTCCTTTTTTAGGACTCCAGGATAACACTAATTAAAACTTGACAAAGCATTAGAAAGAAAAACTACAGACTACTTTGCCTAAAGAATGTGAATGGAAAATTCTTAAATACATAACAGCAGGTGGACTTTATTAGTTCAAGACCAAGTGAGGACTGTTTTAGGAATACAAGTATAGTTTCAGAAAATCTAACTTACTCTCTTAGTAGATCAGAGGAAAACATGATTATCTCAATAGATACAGAAATACCATTCAATAAAATTGGACATTCATTCCTAATAAGGTGGTTTTGTTTTTACAGTTGCTTTTAGGAGAAATTGTGAGACCATCGTATAAAATGTTTCCCCTGAATTCCTTTTCTAGAATTGCTATTGGAAATACTTAATAGTAGATGAAGGACACAGAATTAAGAACATGAAGTGCCGCCTAATTAGGGAGTTAAAACGATTCAATGCGGATAACAAACTTCTTTTGACTGGTACTCCTTTGCAGAACAATTTATCAGAGCTTTGGTCATTGCTAAACTTTTTGCTGCCAGATGTATTTGATGACTTGAAAAGGTAGGTAAGCCAGTTATTTAATTATTGCCTGTGTTTTTCTAAAAGTCTCAAAATCTGTGTTCATAGATTAATTTCTTTCTTCTAGGTAGCTGGACTTTAATAATAGCTTTTGGCTAGTTCTTTGTAGTATATATATTCTCTATTTTTTTCTAGTTTTATTGAAAAATAATTGATATACATTACTGTATAAATTTAAGATGTACAGTATGATGGTTTGATTTACATATATTGTGAAGTGATTACCACAATAGGTTTAATTAAAATCCATCATCTCAAATAGATAGAATAAAAAGAAAAAGTTTTCCTCCTTGTGATGAGAACTCGTAAGATCTATTCTCTTAACGACTTTGTGTGTCATAAAGCCTTATTAGCTATGGTTGTCATGTTGTATATCATATCCCTAGTGTTTATTTTATAACTGGAAGTTTGTACTTTTTAACCATCTTCCTCCAAATCCCCCTCCCCTAGTAAGTCCTACTTTTGACACAAATTATGAGAAGAGATAAATGAAACAGTTAATTTTAAAGTTTTTATTGTATTGATTAAAGGAAAACTTTTATACTGCTTAGTTTTTATTTTTTTTTATTTTTTTGACTATGGCTCATGATTTGTGGGATTCTAACACCCCATCCAGGGATTGAACCTGCATCCGTGGCAGTGAACGCTCCCAATGTCTTAACCACTGGACTTCCTGGGAATTCTCTGCCTTAAAATATTTTTATAATGTTCCTTATTGTCTTAACTTTCACTTTCATATGGATTTTTCTCATTATATTCTTACAAACAAGGGATAGAGAGGTTGAATACATCCCCTCACAGATAAGAAAACCCAAGTGTCAAATTATTAAAAATATAACTAGTTAATGCCAGACTCGAAAATATAACCAAGGTCTCTCAGTTTCGCCCTCATGTTTTTTATTCTAGAAGCTGTATTTGAAGCATATAGCATAAAAGAACAAAGTATAAACATAGTTTTCAGAAAATCAGTATGCTCAGGATCAAAAAGTAAATAGTCTTATCAGACATTAAAAATAGGCAAAATAACTGATTTATACTTTGGCATCAATGAAGTAAGAATGTTAATTTTATATGGGAAAGTAACTTAATATTTTTGAGAATGTGTTCCTCCTTGGGTAACAGGATGTTAGCCCAAGGCCAAGGTGTCTTAGGGAACATTTATTGAAAGAGATTTCCAGGTCCTGTGTATTTCTGCTTAGTTAGAACACTGAGGTAGGAGCTGGGAATCTGTATTCATAAAATGTACCTCAGGTGATGAAATTTTGGGAATATCTGGTCTAACTACTGTTATTAGCATTTTCCCTAATTGTATTTACTGACAATATTAGTGCAAACATATTTAATAGTTCATGTTAATAGGGTTTTGTTTTGTTTTACATTATGAAGAACTTAAGGATATTAATAGAAATCATTATCGGCATTCATATATGTTGAATCCTAAAACATTGTAGTGGGTCACATTTTTACCAAAATAGAGTCATATGCCCTTGATTTTCAGAGACAGTTTTTATTTCTATAACTTTATTAAAATGTTTCATAAAATGTGTATCTTAGGATGTGAGGGTGATATGGCTGTGACGTCTGTCATCCCCCTGATAGCTAGGGTGGATTTGACAATCGAAAGGCCAGTGTCCCTTTCCTCCCATGAGATATGTGCGTTCTTCCTGGAGCTGCATATTTGGTGGAAGAGGACGTTTCCCAGTAGAGGTGGACCTGTCTCAAGGTCCATTTGTAGGAGAACATGGGGTAGGCAAGCTTCTAGGACTCCAGACATATCCAAATGAAGTCTGCCTTTAAAGAAAGAGGGAGAAAAATGTACCTTAATATTTATTTGGTGTAAATACTATTGTAAGATAATATATTTATAAATCAGAAAAAATGTTCCCTTTGGGAAAATGCTGCTTCATAATATACAGATTAATATAAAGTTTAAAATGTAAAAATGTATTAATATAATTGATTTATGTTGATAGGTTAACTTATAATTTTTTCTTTTACAGCTTTGAATCTTGGTTTGATATCACTAGTCTTTCTGAAACTGCTGAAGATATTATTGCTAAAGAGAGAGAACAGAATGTATTACATATGCTGCATCAGGTTTTTTGATTTTCTTATTCTGCTTACTATAGACTCACAGAATAAAAGAGACACCTTAGAAATTACATATACAACCTGTTGTAGATTTTGAAAAATGGGCATCCTGCACCCCAGTTTAACTTCCCCTCCTGTCCTTTCCCCTCTCCCTGAGGTCTCATGGTGTGACAGCAGCACTAAAGGGCATTTTCAAACTGTTGTTGTTTCCACGTATACTCATTTTATCCCTGATGGTTATATACATGTTTGTCAGCCCAAAATAAAAATAAGTGATTTTTATGCAGTGTTTACCAATAATAGTTGCGTAATTTACTTACAAACTGTGTGATCCATTCTGCCATTTCATACAGATTCTATCTATCCTATCTGTCTTTAAACAAACACAGTCTTTCAAAAGTCTCGTAGTTTCTTCTGTGGGCCTGCATTTTTTCTCAATTGTGCTTTGACAATTTTATTCAAAATCTTTCTGAAAAAGTTTTATGACTTTGAAGTAAGACAGTACAGAAATCAAAACTAAAAATAATATCCCAAATCATGAATTTTTTTTCTGATAATTGCATGTAGGTGTATTTGTTTCTGAACTGCTGCCTACAGATACTTTTTTCTTAACCTACTGGTAATGTTCTGTCTCTGGCTAAATTAAAGCCTCGCTGTGCTTGGCTCTATACCTGTGAAGTACTTAAGTACAGAGCCCTAAAAATGAACTTTCTATATGTAAATTTTAAGATAAGGCTGTAAAGAATATATAGTTTTTCTTTTAAACACCTAAACAGTTTAATAATGGTGTAATTATTGCTTCTCTTTTGTTTTTAAAATGTGGAAATCTCTTGTCATCACAGCTGATGAAAGAATAATTTTAAGTCTGAAGTTTTAAAACTTACAGAAGGAAACTTTTCATGTCTACTTTTCTGGGTCAGTTGTTTTTGGTTTTTTACTAATTCAAAACCTCACTTTAAAAAAATATGGCCTATAACTTTATCCCTAAGAAGTATAGATACCATCTTATTTTTGCTTTTTAAAATATTCAAGTTATACTAAAATTTTTGTAAAATAATAAGTTGTGAACTATAACAGATAAACACTGAGTTTATCATGTGGTGGTCTGGTCCAGAAAATTTCTCGGAGATATTTTATATCACTTTTTGAGATGTGATAGTTTCATATAGGAAGAAAGGAAGAAGGGATAAAATGGTATTTGGGAGAGTATTCCTTGAAAATACAGAAATGTTTAATATTTACATAAATTTATTCGTGTTTAAATTTTAGATTTTAACACCTTTCTTACTGAGAAGACTAAAATCTGATGTTGCCCTTGAAGTTCCTCCTAAACGAGAAGTAGTTGTTTATGCACCACTTTCAAAGAAACAAGAGATCTTTTACACAGCCATTGTGAACCGTACAATTGCAAACATGTTTGGATCCAGTGAGGTAGAGTGTGGACTTGAAATAACCTGTAAATGACAGTTGGCATAGAAAATTTTCATGGTTCATTTCAGTCTTAATATAAGGCTCATCGCCTGTTTTCATGACTTTTTACAATAAGGCTCATTACCTGTTTTCATGACTTGTTGAGGGTGAATTTCTAATTGGAGTATAAGGCATCAGGCCAATAGCAAAAACTGTCTAAAGTTCAGGTGATGGTTTCTGCAATAACTGCTCTATAGTCATCTGAAATACTGTGTGGGGATGAACTTGAAAATAAATTTGAACAAGCACACAGTATACTAAGGCTTGCCAACTAGACCAGTCACCTCAAATATATAATCCCTTTACAGGAGATTGGTGGTAGCCAAAAACTTTAATAAAATCCTCTATCTGAAAGAAACATCTCTTTTAGTCAGCCATCATATTATAAGAAATTGAATTGGAATGTGATTATCTTACAACTGGAGATGAGGAGACCCTTAAATTTTAAGATGTCCAGATTTTTGACTGTTTGCCATGGACCTATGTCTTTCTTTTTAAAGCACTTAGGGTTATGCATCTTTGTTTTGTACAGTTATTAGACCATTTTTATTTTAATTGAAGGAATCTCTGGCTTTTTAGCTGTTAGAAAATTAAACTAGTTGTCTATTGGGAGGAATTTCATTGCTGTATTATACCAATCCAAAGAAGTACCCTCTGTAATGATACACAGGGTTTTATTTCAGCCCAAACCTATTACATTCCTTTATATAAATTCAGAAGTTTTATCTATCATTTTTTTCCATTGTGATATGAATGCATTAACTCTGAAAGTAGATATGGGCATCAGTGTTAAAATAATGAAATCTCACAGGAAGACATTTACATTTGGCTATAGTTTATGGATCTTTGGTTTTGCACCTTTGAAAATTATGAAACTCAGTGATGAAAGACAGAAGTTTTTTTTTAATATCTTAAAACACTTCATGCATAAAAATATTATGCCCTACTTTGTATATATGTACATATAGAATTTAAGGGTATGCTTTTTAAACTTATTTCTTTAATTTATTCTATTACAGAAAGAAACAGTTGAGCTGAGTCCCACTGGACGACCAAAACGCCGAACTAGAAAGTCAGTAGATTACAGCAAAATAGATGATTTCCCTAATGAATTAGAAAAACTGATCAGCCAAATACAGCCAGAGGTAGACCGAGAAAGGTGTGAGTTTAAAAATAGATTTTTAAAAAGTATTCTTTAAACTGTATTTTTGTTTTTTTAATTTCTTGTATTCATGGATTATACATTTTGGGCAGAACTATTGTGGAAACAGGTGTCCCTATAGAATCTGAAGTTAATCTGAAGTTGCAGAATATAATGATGCTACTTCGAAAATGCTGTAACCATCCATATTTGATTGAGTACCCTATAAATCCAGTTACACAAGAGTTTAAGGTAAATACTATTTAATAATATACTATTTTGATTTCTGACTTTTTATGTCGTGTAAAAGTGTCATTTTGTTATTATTTGCAGTAAATACTTTGCTGTTTGTCATGAAGATTGTAATCCTTTTAGTAAGTAGAGATGATAGTCTTCTACCTCCAGATAAAGGTTGTTTTCTATATGTAAGCTAATATTTTATTTATATGTTTTATATAAATAGCTAAGAATCCCCCTAAATTTAGAGTGACATTAGAAATATAAGTCTTTTTAGTAACCAGTTGGCTTCTACTCCATGTTTTACTTACTGTCTGTTTTAGAGGTTATTGTCACCTTTTCAGTATTCCTTTAGTTAGCATTCAGCTTGTCAGTCAGTCTGACGGCTCATTGCTTAAATTTTAACAAGTAGCCACAAAACAGAACAAAAGGTTGATGTTGAGTTGCAGACTCCCAGGTCAAATGAATGAAATTGGTCTCTTGGGTGGTTGATGGGAAGACAACATATATTAAGTGACATCTGTTCTCAGTGACTCTAAATAACCCTATTTTAGAGTAAGTTCCTCATCCTTGGCATATTGATATTTGGGGCCAGATAATTCTTTGTTAAGGAGATACTGTCTTGTTGTCCAGCATCCGTAGCCTTTAGCCACCAGATGCCACAGTAATTCCCCTCTCCCGGCTGTGTCAACCTCAAGTATATTTCAGGCACTGCCCAGTATACCCTGGGGTGGAGGGCAAATTTGCCCCAATTAAGAATGACTGCTTTAAAGCTTTTCATTGAACAAGGAAGAAGATAATCTCTGGAGGGTATTGGTGTTTCATCAGATTAATTTCATCTTTGATACTTAGGTTACTTACAAGCTCTTACACTTTCTTTCATTTCTTCTAAGAATTTTGGCAGTGACTTTCATACACATTTGGTTGAAAGTGTACTCAGTTATAAAGAATAAACCTCAACATTAGGTTGAATTTAATGTTTTATTATACAGACTTCTGGGGTGAGGGGTGGGGAGGATAGATTTTAAACTATAGTTTGTATTTTGTGAGATTGTTGATTTTAAATTCTAGAGTATATCTTTCCCTGAGAACTATCTCCTGATAAAAATCAAATAACAAAGTTGGTTTAAAAGGTGGGACTTATTTGTCTTTGAAAACTTAAACCTGTAAACATGGTTTTTATTTTGACAAAAACAGATTATTACTTGTGACTATTTTTTCTGTTTTTTGTTTTTTGTTTTTTTTTTTTTTTTCCTTTCTTTGCTCAAGGTTGATGAAGAGCTGGTAACAAATTCTGGGAAATTCTTAATTTTGGATCGAATGCTGCCAGAACTAAAAACCAGAGGTCACAAGGTGTGATACTTTTGATTGGGTTTTTGGCTATATAATTATTTTTTGTTAGTAAGTATAGATACTAAAGTATATTTAAATTTCAGGTGCTGCTTTTTTCACAAATGACAAGAATGTTGGACATTTTGATGGATTACTGTCACTTTAGAAATTTCAACTTTAGTAGGCTTGATGGATCCATGTCATATTCAGAGAGAGAAGAAAATGTAAGACTGCTTATGTCATACATACTTAATTCTTTGTAACTTCTTTCTTGATTTCTGAAGTAATGGTCAATAGACCTAGGGACTTCCTGGTGGTGCAGTGGTTAAGACTGTGCTTCTGCTGCAGAGGGCACAAGGTTGGGTCTTTGGCTGAGCAACTGGGATCCCACATGCCCTGTGGCACAACCAAAAAATAAAAATAAAAAGACTTACATCTTAGGACCTCTGGCTTATTACCACAACCTGGGTGATAGGCATGATTATTTCGTTTCATGGGAGATGAATCTGATAGTTTTATCTCTTTTCCACCAAATTGGTCTTTTCAACTTTATGGCTTCTGCTGCTACTGCTAAGTCGCTTCAGGGGCTGTCAGTATTTATTTATCTCACATCAGAAGTCCTGTAGATGCTTGAGAACTATACCCAGCTTGAAGAATGCTGGCTTATTATATCCCATGGCACACCACTGCCTTCCCCCTCCTTTGCTGATAAACAGATGGTGATAAGGTAGCTACTTACTAGTCAGTTTTATCCACATTCCAGGAAGGAACAGTTTCTTTCTTAATTCCTTATGTTTACATCCCTTTTGCTTTTAGATACACAGCTTCAACACAGATCCAGATGTGTTTATCTTTTTAGTGAGTACCCGAGCTGGTGGCCTGGGCATTAATTTGACTGCAGCAGATACTGTTATCATTTATGATAGTGATTGGGTAAGTTGGAAATGTAGCAGTAGATTGTATTTCCATTCTAATCTTTCATTGTATATTTTGCAATTTCATTTACCTGTTTTGAAAACATATCCACTATAAGATGAGAATCATTGCTTTGTGAAGTGTTCTGTGTGTAAAGACTTAAACGTATTTTATTACTGAAGTAACGCCTAGAAGCCTAAATTGAGTTAAGGCACTGTTTAAAAGATTCTGGTTGGATCATCCTATTGACTCTACCCACGTAGTATGAGTTTAACTAATTTTAACCTTAAACTGTTAAATGTTTTTCTTTTTAACTTTTAAGAACCCCCAGTCTGATCTTCAGGCCCAGGATAGATGTCATAGAATTGGTCAGACAAGGCCAGTTGTTGTATATCGTCTTGTTACAGCGAATACTATTGATCAGAAAATTGTGGAAAGAGCAGCTGCTAAAAGAAAACTGGAAAAGTTGATCATCCACAAAAGTAAATAATATTTTGTAGTACTTTTTTGCTTCAGTTGTCTATTGTGTGTTGTGAGTTTTGTTGTTGTTGTTAACTTTCTTTATAAAAGAAATCAGTGTAGGATTTAAATAGGCAGTGGGGAATTTGAAGCTATATGTACTTTTAAAGTATCTTATCTTAAAGTCTGAAGTCTGTCATGGCGCTTTGACATGATGTTATTGATTATTCTCTTTTTTCATTAAAAAAAAGTTTTATTGAAGTATAGTTGATTTCTAATATTATGTTTCAGGTATATAGCATAGTAATTCACAATTTTTATATATTTTACTCCATTTAAAGTTACTGAAAAATAGTGACTTTACTGCCCCTTCCCTTGTCCCCACTAACCACTGGTTCTCTATATCTGTGAGTCTGTTTTCTTGTTTGATTTTTTGGATTCCACATGTAAGTTTTAGCATACAGTATTTGTCTTTCTGTCCTTTTTCACTAATCATAATACCCTCTAGGTTCATCCATGCTTCAAATGGCAGAATTTCTTTTTTTTTATGATAACTGATACTCCATTTTGTACCCTTCCTTATCCATTCATCAGTTGAACACTTCGGTTGCTTCCATACTTGGCTATCATAAATAATGTTCCTATGAACATTGGGATGCATGCATCTTTTCAAATTAGTATTTTTGTTTTCTTCAGATACATACCCAGGAATAGAATTGCTGGATCATATGGTATTGTGTTGGCCAAAGAGTTCATTCTGGTTTTTCTGTAACTATCTTACAGGATGGGATGGATTAAGAGATTAGGACTGACATATATACACTATTATGTATATAGGTAACTAATGAGAACTGACTGTCTAACTCTGGGAACTCTACTTAGTGCTATGTGGTACCCTAAATGGGAAGGAAATCCAAAAAAGGGGGGATATATGTATACATACAGCTGATTGACCTTGCTGTACAGCAAAAACTAACACAACATTATAAAGTAACTTTAATAATTGATAATTGAAATCGCTCAGTCATGTCTGACTCTTTGCGACCCCGGGGACTGTAGCCCACCAGGCTTCTCCATCCATGGGATTCTCCAGCCAAGAATACTGGAGTGGGTTACCATTTCCTTTTCCAGGGGATCTTCCCGACCCAGGGATTGAACCCGGGTCTCCCGCATTGGAGGCAGATGCTTTAACCTCTGAGTCTATACTCCAATTTAAAAAAAGAAGATTAAAGGTATATTGAAGTAGTGCTACAATAAAATTCCTTACTTTGCCGAGCCCCCACTATTTAAAAAATATTTGATTCCAGTATACCCTTTTCATAGTTTTAATAATAGAATATTAAAAACACAGCAATTTTTTATCTAGAAAAGATTCTGAGAAATAGGGAAAGTGGTGTGGGTGAGGCATTGGCATTTTATGTTCTGTTCCCTGAGAGTCCTTGAAAATAAAATTCTCTTTGGGCAAATGACTTACTTGGTGGCTGCCTTACAAAAAATTGAAAATCATCTTATGTACATTTTGAAGCATAGAGAAATCATAATAATGTTGAAAATCACTAACAATTTATGCTGCTTTTCTACTCACAAAAACTTTCTCCATTGTATTTGATTTTGAGAGAAATAATGGGTTAGGTTTTAGACATCTTTAATTTGACTTGATGGAGCATTCAGATTGTAGTTAGAATTTCTGTTGAAGGAAGAAGGTGCTTGATCCAAGTAAGATTTTGTGCAGATTAAAGTTTTTTCACCTATGCTGCTTTTAGGGATTTGAATGATGAAATAAATTGTATTTTGTTTATTGAATTTGGTTTAAATGGTGTGTGCTGTGTGCTTTAGTTGCTCAGCTTTGTCCGATTTTTTGTGACCCCATGAACTGTACAGGCTAGGTTCCTCTGTTCATGGGGATTCTCCAGGCAAGAATACTGGATGGGTTCCCACGCCCTCCTCCAGGGGACCTTCCCAACCAAGGGATCGAACCCAGGTCTCCCTCATTACAGGTGAATTCTTTACCAACTGAGCCACCAGGGAAGCCCAAGAATACTGGAGTGGGTAGCCTATCCCTTCTCGAGGGGAACTTCCCAACCCAGAAATCAAACCGGGGTCTCCTGCATTGCAGGTGGATTCTTTACCAGCTAAGCTACCAGGGGATTTTAAATTAGGTACAGTTTATAGTTTTATTTTCCCAAGTTTTATTTTTAGTAATTTTAGAGATTAATTTCTGAGAACAAGGTGAAAATAATTTTTTAAATGCTAGCAATATTTTATTGAGGTGTAATACACATACAGTAAAATCCCAAGCTAAGTGTATGGCTTGATGCCTCCAACAAGTTATACTCAAATAATTGTCATCCATATCAAGGTAACATTTCTGTTTTCCAAGAAAGTTTCCCTTTCCAGTATTTCCCAGACTCTTGCTCCTTACTAGAAGGCAGTCACTATTCCAGTTTTTGTCACATGGGTTAGTTTTTCCTTTAACTTCACACTGGATTCATTTGTACATATTCTTCTTTTGCCTAAGCTACTTATATATGATGTATTTTGAGATTCATCTCTGTTGTTGTGTTAGAAGATTGTGATTTTTTTTTAACTGCAAAATAATTAATCCATTCTTTTGTTGATTGATGTTTGGTTTACAGATTTTGGTTCTTACGAATAAGGTCCTTTTGTTACAACTATTAATGAACATACGTATTTATTTGTGCTTTGTCTTCGGGTGGGTATATGTTTACCTATAGAAAACTACCAGACTTTTCCCAAGTGGACATACCGTTTTACTCCCACCTGCAAAGTATGAGAACTGCAATTGCTTTTCTTTTTTTACCAACACTGGGTTTGTCTGTCCTTTTTATTTAATGTAGGGTATTCTGATTGGTTTGTAATGTGTTATATTTTGGTTTTAAAAGCAATTTTGAGTGTTTTTAATTTTTTGTAAATTTTTTCCAGATCATTTCAAAGGTGGTCAATCTGGATTAAATCAATCTAAGAACTTTTTAGACCCTAAGGAATTAATGGAATTATTAAAATCAAGAGATTATGAAAGGTGAGGTTGTTTTTACTTTAGAAAAATATAATTCATAGTTTTGATTTATCCTATAGACCTGAATATTTTGTTTTCCTATAGGGAAGTAAAAGGATCAAGAGAGAAAGTCATTAGTGATAAAGATCTGGAGTTGCTGTTAGATCGAAGTGATCTTCTTGGTAAGTATCTCTTATGGTTTTACTTACTATTTCTATGGAAACTTTGAAACATATACGTAAGTAGAGAGAAGTACAATATACCCCTGTGTATAACGCATTCTGCCCTAATAGTTTACAACATTTAGCCAATTTTGTTTCATTGCCATTTTCTTCAATCAGAATGTTAAATTTATGCCATAGCCACTTTTAGGCATCTTTTATTGAGAAGAACATGTTTTTAAATATCGTCACTATGTCATTATTACACTTGAGAGAATTGGCCCTAAAACTTTAATAGCAGCTAATACCCAGTTCATATCCAGATTTTTCCACTTGTCCCAGTCTTTTTACAGTTTGAATCAGGATCCAAATTCCATTGTTCTTGCTATCTTTTTTCTTCTCTATCACTTTCCTCCTCACTTTTGTTATTCCATGCTGTCGATTTGTTGGAGAAACTGGGTTATTTCAGTGAAATGACCTGCATTCCAGAATTGACCAACTTCTTCCTATCATTGTTCTTTGACTTGTTCCTCAATCTACTTATTTTCTGTGAAGTGGCAAATAGCTGTGAAAATAACTCTACTGGCTTAATAAGATCCAAGTTCTGTATTTTAGGAATACCAGTGCTTTGTTCTCATTTTAAATCATATAAAGAGATGCTTCATGTCTGGGTTTCTTATTTTTAGTTAGCTAAGATTAAGATTAATCAGCTGATTCAGGCTGATTCTCATTTAGTGTTCTGTTCTTCTATTTAACCTGACTTTTTAGCATTTATTTATTATGGTTTAGAACCATTTTTTTGAGCATTACAAAATGCTGATTTTCTTATTCTGTCATTGCTTTATTAGCTGGAATTAGTCTATTATAACTTTCCCATATAAATTATTTGGTTACTCTGAGATACAATCTACATAAAGCAAGATAGGGCTTCCCTGGTAAGTCAGTTGGTAAAGAATCTGCCTGTAGTACAGGAGACCCGGGTTTGATCCCTGGGTCAGGAAGATCTCCTGGAGAAGGAAATGGCAACCCACTCTAGTAATCTTACCTGGAAAATCCTATGGGGGAGCCTGGCTGGCTGCAGTCCACAGGGCTGCAAGATAAATTGCTTCTTTTATGTATAAATTGTAAGAATAATGAGTCGATGCCTACAAATGGTGATCATAAGTTATTTTGAATACAAATAAATATTTAAAACTCATCCTTTCCTACTCATTCTGTACCATGGGTATCTATGCTTTTGATTATTTATGTATATTATATCTCCAGAGTGGAAATAAATAATGGTATCTTTTCCTAATTGTGTTTAGCAGTGTTACATTAGTAGCTTGCTATTGGTGATGGCAGGCATAGAAACAGGAAAAGGTAAACTACAGCCCTTTTTGGGGAATAGGGAGTCTGTTGTTAAACACCAGCACACCACGGGGTATAGCGTCATGATATCTTCAACTTAGTTTCAAATAGCTCTTCTAAAATTTGTCATCTTACTGAATTGAGAGAATTCTTTATATATTCTGGACGCAAATCCTTTATCAGATACGTGCTTTGCACATATTTTCTCCCAGTCTGTAGTTTATCTTTGTACTTCCTTTGTGTCTCTTAAAGAGCAGAAGGAAAAATTTTGATGAAGTTACATTTATCTTTTTATTGTTATTACTCACAATTTTGGTGTTGTATCTAATCTTTGCCTAGTAAAGTTGTGATTTTTTTTTTTCCTTCTTTTTAACTAAAAAAAATTTTTTGGCCACACCGCATGGCATGTGGGATCTGGTTTCCTGACCGGGGACTAAACCACACCCCTTGCACTGTTGTGTGGAGCCTTAATCACTGGACCACTAGGGAAGTCTGATGTTTTATAGTCTCATATTTGAGTTAAATTTTATGTAGGGTATAAGGTAAGGGTCTTAATTCATTTTTTTGCACGTTGTCCAAAAAAACTGTCTCTGCACAATTTATTGAAGATTATTCTTTCCCTTTTGAATTGCTTTGGCACCTTGGTTGGAAATCTGTTGATCATAAATGTGAAGGGTTTTTTCTATACTCTCAGTTCTCTCCTACTCCTATTCATCTGTTTGTTAATCCTGTGCCAGTACCACAGTCTCGATTTTTGTTTCATGGTGAGTTTTGAAATTGTGAAGAGTGAATCCTCCAGTTTTGTTCCTCTTTTTCAAGTTGGTTTTAGCTGTTCTGAGTTCTTTGCATGTTTATGTGAATTTTAATTTTCATATAGTACAGGAAAAATGAGATAAAGATAAACCATTATGGCCAAATCTTAAATATATTCTCAAATAAACAGCAGCAGCATAGAAGGCATACAAGGACAGGGTAACATCTGAAACTATTAATTGACATTAACTGAATAAAAAAGAACTAGATTCTGAAAACCCACTTGACGTACCATCATAATCAACCTCATAATTCTTAAATATGATAAAGAAAATGTTCTTAATCTGAAAAAATGCATTCATTTAGTAAATTACTATGAAAATCAAGAACAGTTGAGTGTAACAGCTGTCACTCCCACTGTACATTATAAAACATAATGCAGTGTACAGGAAAGTCTTAACTAATGCTATAAGATAATAAAAATAGGAATAATTAGTTTCATTATACTGCTTTTGCAGGTGGTATAATTATCTCCATAGAAAATCTGAGGGAATCTAAAAGTTAGAATTCAAAAAGTTGGCTATATATTAATAGTATATGTATTAGCAGTAATTATTTAGAAAATAGATGTTTACAACAGCTACTAAACTAACATACCTAGAATTAAATATAATAATTTCTTTAAGACCTTTATAGAAAAGCTATGAAACATCCAAGGACAATAAGAGAAGGACTGAATACATGACAATTTAACTGTATTTATGGATACGATTAACTTGTATTCCTTACATTAATCTTCTAGTTAAAATCCATAATATTATGGCTTTTTTAAGAGCTTTGACAGGCTGTTTTTAAAATTAATATGGAATGGTAAAGGACCAAGAGCCAAGACAATTTTGAAGAACAACGGAGTACTTGATATCAGGTACTAAGATTCAATTTAAAAATTATAATAATTAAGACTGTTGAATTAACATATAAGATAAATTTACTGCTGATGTGGCAAATCCAGAAAGTCATCCAAACTTCCATGGAAAAATCAATAAATGATAAATGTCATTTCAAACCAGAGAGGGGAAATTCCTGTTATTCCTTGCAGATACTGCAGGCTGGGTTCCAGAGCACTGAAATAAGCAGATCACACATTTAAAACAATTTTTTTCAGTGCTTATGAAGGTTATGTCTACACTATAAAGTAGTCTGTGTGAAATAACAGTGTCTAAAAAAAAATGCTAACCATTATCTGAGCCTTCAGCAAGTCATAATCTTTTTGGTGGAGGGTTTAAAACAATGTGAGAATTAACCAAAATTAAGACAGACATGAAGTGAGCAAAAAATGGTTCTGATATGCTTGCTCAACACAGGGTTGCAGCAAACCTTCAATTTGTAAAAAATGTAATATCTGCAAAGCACAGTATCAACAATGGTAAATCTCATCATATTCAAGAATAAATTCTAGATAAATTAAGTCATCAAAACTTTAAAAGCAAAACATTTAACTTAAAAAATAGGGAAATATCTGTAGGGTTTTAGGATAGGAAAAGAATTCTTAAATAGGATATAGAACTCTCAAACTAAATGAACAGATTAATAGATTTTATTAAAGGCTTCTGTAAAAACAATACCATAAACAGGTAAATGACAAACCACAAATATCTGCAGTACATAGCAAACAGGAAATGATTACCATACATAAATAAATATCAAGAAAACTGAACAACTTAAGAGCAAACAATTACCAGGAATGAAAGAAACAACCATTGAACATAGAAAGATGCTTCAATCAAAAAATGGGCCAAAGAACTAAGTAGACATTTCTCCAAAGAAGACATACAGATGGCTAACAAACACATGAAAAGATGCTCAACATCACTCATTATCAGAGAAATTCAAATCAAAAGCACTGTGAGCTACCATTTCACGCCAGTCAGAATGGCTGCAATCCATAAGTCTACAAGGAATAAATGCTGGAGAGGGTGTGGAGAGAAGGGAACTCTCTTGCACTGTTGGTGGGAATGCAAACTAGTACAGCCACTATGGAGAACAGTGTGGAGATTCCTTAAAAAACTGGAAATAGAACTGCCTTATGATCCAGCAATCCCACTGCTGGGCATACACACTGAGGAAACCAGAAGGGAAAGAGACACGTGTACCCCAATGTTCATCGCAGCACTGTTTATAATAGCCAGGACATGGAAGCAACCTAGATGCCCATCAGCAGATGAATGGATAAGAAAGCAGTGGTACATATACACAATGGAGTATTACTCAGCCATTAAAAAGAATACATTTGAATCAGTTCTAATGAGATGGATGAAACTGGAACCTATTATACAGAGTGAAGTAAGCCAGAAAGAAAAACAGCAATACAGTATACTAACGCATATATATGGAATTTAGAAAGATGGAAACAATAACCCTGTGTACGAGACAGCAAAAGAGACACCGATGTATAGATCAGTCTTATGGACTCTGTGGGAGAGGGAGAGAGTGGGGAGATTTGGGAAAATAGCATTGAAACATGTATAATATCATGTATGAAGCGAGTCGCCAGTCCACGTTCGATGCATGGTACTGGATGCTTGGGGCTGGTGCACTGGGACGACCCAGAGGGAGGGGAGGGGAGGGAGGAGGGTGGAGGGTTCAGGATGGGAAACGCGGGTATACCTGTGGCGGATTCATTTCGATATTTGGCAAAACGAATACAATATTGTAAAGTTTAAAAATAAAATAAAATTAAAAAAAAAAAAAAAGATGCTTCAGTCTCCTTAGAAATCCGAGAATGCAGATTAAACCAGAAGTAATTCCATTTCAATAGCTATCATGTTGACAAAAATATAAAAGATTTCAAATTAGCTATGGGAGTATAAAGATACATTTTCATGGTATTTTGCATTCCTACTTTTAAACTAACCATAATTGGGCTTTAAAAAAAAATACATGTATATATATATCTCTCTCTCAGAATATAATTCACATTGGTGTTTATTGCTAGGTGTATCTTAAATTCAGCAGAAGTGATTTTGATTAGCAAACTGGTGTTTCAGTTTGTTCCCTGGAGGCCAGTTCTCGTTTTAATAAAAGGAGATTTCTTTTTAAGTTCTTACACTTTTTTTTTAATACCTGTTTATTTATTTTTCTCTTAGATCAAATGAATGCCTCAGGACCAGTTAAAGAGAAGATGGGGATTTTCAAGATACTAGAAAATTCTGAAGATTCTAGTTCTGAATGTTTGTTTTAAATTGGAGCTAAAAGAATGTCTTCAAAAAGTTCTTGTTCACATCTAGTGATCTGTATTGGTGTTAAAATCCACATTTTTCACTCTACTTTGATTATATCAGTTTACATAATATAACTGTACCATTGCATAATTTTTGAACCTTATTAAGAGCAAATACATATATTAAGAGTAAATTTAGGTTTTCAGTTAATTTTTCAGGTTCAGTAGTACTTTTGGGTACAGGATGATGTGTACTTAACCACTGCCAGATTTATACAGTCTTCCTGTGGAAGTTTAATGTTTTTCCCCCACCCTCCTTTTTAGCAGCACAGTTCATGGGTTTTTGGTACTTCAGTTATGGAGTAGACTTTGGATGGGGGAAAGACTGGGATGATTCTGTCCATTGTTTAAATAAGGAACAGTTTGAGTTTTAGGGTCTATTTCTATAAAATGGTTTGCCAAATAAATATTTGTTATAAGATCTCATCAGATTATTTTTTCAGATAAATAATGGCTCAGGTGAAATAACACCAAAAGTCTTGACTGCTATTTCGATTTATCAGTACTTTACACGTATGTCATATATATAAAGATTTCAACTGGACACTGGGTCAGTGCAGAGAAGGCTTTGGAAGAAATTACAGGTTCTTGACAGAAGAAATTGGTTCTAGAAATTGGACATGGCAGGGTACCATGCAAAACAGGAACAGAAAAAGAAGAGACCCTGAAAATTATAGCAGGGAGGGGTTAAAATAAGACTTAGGAATATAAGTAACACAGGATCCGTAACAGAGGAGCATAGAGGCCAAGGTGGGAATCATTTAGTCCCTGTATGTATGCGAAACTGAGGACGAGAGATACTGAATGCTGCCTGAAGCACACATTTCTGTGAAGGTGGTTACTCTTAGTGCCATGTATATTCCAATGGAGATCAGATTCTCTTTGCTTTAGGGCAATGGAAGCTAGGTAGGACTCAGAAGAAAAACTATTTTGAGAGAATATTCAGCCAAAGTCTGTTCTAAAGAACAGACAACAGAGTGGATTTTCTTCAAAGTGGAAATGTTTACCAGTCTCTGACGAACTATCATCATACTCCATTCTCCAACATTCATCTCAAATGATTATTTCATTTGAGTTTATCTCTGTCCTCATATTTCTGCTACTTCCTCCCTCTGGTCTTGCTCCCTTATCCTCACAGAAAATAATCAGAAAAGAACTTCTAAATGTTGCCACCATTGCATCTGAAACCTACCAGCACCTGCGCCCATGTATCCTTTCCTGTGTGGATGTAGTCTGTCTTAGCTAGAGCCAACAGAAATGCCCCATTTCTTGTTTTACAGCAAACTCCTTGAAAAGTCTATATTCACTGTTGACTTGTTTCACTTCCATTTTTTTTCCCTGAATCCATTCTGTTCAGATTTTTTAAGTCTCCAGTGACCTCTGAGTCATTTTGAGTCTGACCTCAAAGATCATTTACTTGATCTTTCAGAAGCATGTCATATAGATGTTTAATTTCCACTAACCAGTTTCTGTAGTTCCCAAGTTTTTAGCAGACAAATTTGTCTGGTTCTTCCTACTTCTCTGGCTCTTTCTCAGTTTCCTTTGCTATTTATTTGACTCATTAGAATCTCCCAAGAGAACTTGGGACTCCCTTGATGGCTTGTTGCTTTAAATACCAACTATGTATTAAATGGGTTTCCCTGGTGGGCCTGCAATGTGGGAGACCTGGTTTCAATCCCTGGGTTGAGAATATCCCCTGGAGGAGGGCATGGCAACCCACTCCAGTATTCTTGCCTAGAGCATCACTATATAAGGAGCCTGGTGGACTACAGTCCATGAGGTCATAGAGTTGAACACGACTGAGTGACTAAGCACAGCACATGTGTTAACCAACTTTGTAGTGGTGACTCTGATTTATATCTCCAGCCAGAATCTTCTGAACTCGCTTCCAACTGCCTACTTCACATTTTTACTTGGTTGCCTGATAAACTCCCAATCTGAACTTCATGAACTTGTTATCCAGCCTCTTAAAAATACTGCCATTCATGTTATTTTTCAGCTTCTGAAACCCTGTATTGTCTCTTATGTTCTCTATTTTGAGATTTTAATGACTTTAATCATTTTACTGTGACTTTAGTTTCCAGATTTTAGTTTATGGGGCAAGGGGAACAGATGTATTCATTCCATGATATTGAAACATGTTCCCTGCTTCATCTGTAGGAAAAGGTATTCTCAAACCAGGACTTGTCTTCCATCACTTGGTCAAACTGCCATGAAAAATAGTTCATTAGCTTTATTATTCAGTGAGTCATTCTGTATTATGAGGCAGATGCTGAATGTATTGGGAGGTATAGTGAAAGTGGTACTTGAACATTTCCAGGCAAACACGTTTGATGGAATTTTTCAGTAATAGCAATTTGAGTTGTTTAGTCTTAGAACTTTGAAGTAATATATTATGAAAAGCCTGAAATGCAATAATATTTGTATTCAAAACATGAAATAAGTGCTTCTAGCTTTAAATTCTATACTCTTTCGAAACTTAGTTTTGGTTTTGAGCTTTTTAACTTAATGCTACTTAAGTTTTTATGATTCTATTTGCTGTATTAGTACATCTTCACAAATAACATACTATGTATTAATACTTTACCATCAATTGTGGTTATAAAAATCAAGCCCAAGGAATCCTACTTCTGAGTAAAGTTGAAGATATCTTTTTGGTCTTTATTTCTTTGGAATCACTGTTATCACTGGTTTATAACTGCTACATTCAGAGAAGAGGTAACTTAAAATCTAGGGGAACTTGTCTATTACATACATTTTACATCCCTAATTTAGATAATGGTTTTAATCCTAAA
Source organism: Bos grunniens (assembly GCF_055505025.1). Lineage (NCBI taxonomy): Eukaryota > Metazoa > Chordata > Mammalia > Artiodactyla > Bovidae > Bos > Bos grunniens. The sequence goes on from NC_141190.1 coordinate 16,190,268, forward strand.
CGGATTTGATTAAAAGATAAATTTTTAAAGTGAATTATAAAAACAAATTTTTACTTTTTCTCAGAATTTTATTTTTGACTCTAGAAGTGGCAAACCAAGTTTAAAATACCACACATTGTAATTAGTCCTGTGGTACACACCTGAGACATGAGTTTGACAACAGTGCCAAGCAAATGACAGCCAGATGCAAGAGAAATGCTGGCTTCTAGGTGTTACTTGGTACCAATATAATTTAAAAGTGTTAATGCTTATAGGTACCTGTACTTGATGGTATGGTAGTTGGTCATTGATATGATTTTTTTAATCTCTTCCTGTGAGATCAGTCCTGGGTGTTCATTGGAAGGACTAATGCTGAAGCTGAAACTCTAGTACTTTGGCCACCTCATGCGAAGAGCTGACTTACTGGAAAAGACCCTGATGCTGGGAGGGATTGGGGGCAGGAGGAGAAGGGAACGACAGAGGATGAGATGGCTGGATGGCATCACTGACTCGATGGACGTGAGTCTGAGTGAACTCCGGGAGTTGGTGATGGACAGGGAGGCCTGGTGTGCTGCGATTCATGGGGTTGCAAAGAGTCGGACATGACTGAGTGACTGAACTGAACTGTGTCAGCTATTTTAGATTCTTCTGTCATTGTAATATTTGCTTAAAAATCACCATCTGAAGGTCTTTGGGGGTGGGGGGGATCATGTCAGCTGTTACTCTTCTCTGCAGTATTTCAGGATGTTTACAAAATAACTAATGTATGCCTGCTTCTTTGTTTTCAGTACTGGGCATCCACACCTACACAATTAACATGCTCAGATGAAGATTTCATTTCTTAGTTTTAAAGTTACTTAAATATAAAATAGTTATTACAGAGGCATACCAAGTTTCATTTTTACTTTTTATTGCGATATAACATCTCAATAAAGAAATCTTATGCTCAGTTTGGTGTATCCACTGTGTAGGTACCATCCAGATTAAGATGGGGTGTTTCTTTTCAGAAGGCTGTCTGGCCTCCCCTACCCCAAAGTAACCACTCTTCTAATTTTCATCACCATAGACTAGTTCTACACAGCAAAATCTATTACAGCTATGCAAATTAATCAGGTTTGGGAAATGTTAACATTTCTCAGTACCCATGAAAACCTTTGGTGAGAAGAGCAATTACACAGGTTTCTTGTCCTTTCCTCTTACTCTGTAACTATTTGCTACTGCATTTTTGAGTAAGGATTTTAGTTGCTGCTGTCACTACCAATACTAAGTATTTCTCTGGATACCTGAAAGATATGAGATGAATATCATCTTAATTTTCATTAAAATGAGATTGCTGATATGACTACCTGTACTGGGGAACCAGGCACAGACTCATTTGGGAGTGTGGGGTCTAGGAGTCTTTTTTCACTTTACCCTGTTTATCTCATCACCAAGGTTCTATCTGCTATGTTCCTATTTTTTTTTCCCTCCATCTTCCAACGAATTATCTTTAAACAGTACTAGGGTGCATGATGAGAGATACTAGAATATGGTACTATTTGGTACATGACAGGTTTAATCTTCTCATGGGACAGAATGGAAGCTCAAGTTCTGAGTGGATCTGAAGACAGGTACCAGCAGTGACAGAGGGAATCAAAATTAATAGTTAATCGACTTGTTACTTACTGTTTGGACTTGCTCAGTCACATTCCTCACTCAGATGTGTGAGTGGTTGGCTCCTTGGCATTCAGCAGTCAGGCTTACATTTCACTTAAGAATGTTCATAATTGCCCTTGTTTTTCAGCCCCTGAAGAGCCACACTCTTGCCAATCTTAAGCCTCTCATCATCTCAAGATTGGTTACTTAATCTGTTTTCTTGATTGTGTAAGAGAGCGTATTGGAAACATGCAGCAGGAATAAAGTTAGAAGAATCCACCAAACACACTGGATAAAGAAAGACATTTGTATTAATGAAAAACCTCTTATTGAATTGGCTTATTTAGTGCTAAACAGAATAGAGGGCTTCCCTGGTAGCTCGGCTGGTAAAGAATCAGCCTGCAATGCGGGAAGACCTGGGTTCAATCTCTGGGTTAGGAAGATTCCCTGGAGGAGGGCATGGCAGCCCTCCAGTATTCTTGCCTGGAGAATCCCCATGGACAAGGAGCCTGGTGGGCTATATAGTCCATGGGGGTTGCAAAGAGTTGGACATGACTGAAGACTAACTACAGTAACACACCAAACAGAACAGATAAGAAAAACTACTCAGATTCATTAATATCAAAGGCAAAGAGACTCTTCCAAAACCAGATCACCCACAAAGATACAAAGATCAGGTAGACAGCAGATGTGTTATTTTAACAGTAAGACTAAAAATTTCAATGTGCTGAAGAAAAAAAATCCCAACCGAGAATCACATCTATTTAAATATGAGGGAACAGTGGTGAAGATACTTAAAGTTATACAAGTTTTGCTATGCAAAAAGATACAAGGTGACTGGCCCAACCCTGTACAACAGCCTAATGGAGAATCCACATTTCTGACATGGCTCTTTTTTTTTTTTGATCATGCTGGGTAGCATCTGGGATCTTGGTTCCCAGACCAGGAATGGAACCCATGCCCACTGCAGTATAAGCATGGAATCTTATCCACTGGACCACCAGGAGAGTCCCTGACATGGCTCTTTAGTACCTCATTGAAGTGAAGTGAAAATCGCTCAGTCGTGTCTGACTCTTTGTGACCCCATGGACTATACAGTCCATGATTCTCCAGACCAGAATACTGGAGTGGGTAGGCTTTCCCTTCTCCAGAGGATCTTCCCAACCCAGGGACTGAACCCAGATCTCCCGCAATGCAGGCAGATTCTTTACCAGCTGAGCCACAAGGGAAGCTATACCTCACTGAGGATCACCCTAGTTCAGTAGGTTCAAAATGTAGGCCATTAAAAAAAATTATTGAGGTACAGTTGATTTATCAAAAACGTGAACAACCCAATCAAAAAAGTGGGCAGAAGATCTAAATAGACCATTTCTCCAAAGAAGACATATAGATGGCCAAAAGGCCCATGAAAAAATACTAAACATCATCAATTAAAGAAATGCAAATCAAAACTGCAATGAGATGTCACCTTCAGTCAGAATCATCAAATGTCTACAAATAATAAATTCCGAAGGAGTGTGGATATAAAGGAACCCTCCTACAGACTGTTGGTGGGAACGTCAATTGGTACAGAATAGAGGATAGTAGGGAGGTTCCCCAAAACATTAAAAATAGAGCTACCCTATGATCCTGCCATCCCACTCCTGGGCACATCTCCAGAAAAAAACTATAACTTGAAAAGATACATGCACTCTCTGTTCAGGACTATTTACTATAGCCAAGACCTAAATGTCCATCAACAGATGAATGGATAAAGAAGATGTTATGGGTAAAGGATACTGTGTACATAATGCATTTCATGCAGTGTCTGTTAATGTTCAATAAATGACAGTTTCCATTATCACCATCAGTACTACATTTTATTTTTATTAACAACAATTTCAGTAATGATACCAAAGTTCAGTTCAGTTCAGTTCAGTCGCTCAGTCATGTCCGACTCTGCAACCCCATGAACCGCAGCACGCTAGGCCTCCCTGTCCATCACCAGCTCCCGGAGTCCACCCAAACCCATGTCCATTGAGTCGATGATGCCAACCATCTCATCTTCTGTCATCCCCTACTCCTCCTGCCCTCAATCTTTCTCAGCATCAGGGGCTTTTCCAATGACATGGTGCTTAAGTGGAAGAGTCAAAATCCAAACCATAGTCAGAATTTTTCAGTTGTACTAGAAAAGAAATGCAAAAAAGCAAAATGTCTGTCTGGGGAGGCCTTACAAATAGCTGTGAAAAGAAGAGAAGTGAAAAGCAAAGGAGAAAAGAAAAGATATAAACATCTGAATGCAGAGTTCCAAAGAATAGCAAGAAGAGATAAGAAAGCCTTCTTCAGCAATCAATGCGAAGAAATAGAGGAAAACAACAGAATGGGAAAGACTAGGGATCTCTTCAAGAAAATCAGAGATACCAAAGGAACATTTCATGCAAAGATGGGCTTGATAAAGGACAGAAATGGTATGGACCTAACAGAAGCAGAAGATGTTAAGAAGAGATGGCAAGAATACACAGCAGAACTGTACAAAAAAGATCTTCATGACCCAGATAATCACGATGGTGTGATCACTGACCTAGAGCCAGGCATCCTGGAATGTGAAGTCAAGTGGGCCTTAGAAAGCATCACTACAAACAAAGCTAGTGGAGGTGATGGAATTCCAGTTGAGCTATTTCAAATCCTGAAAGAATCCTGAAAGATGATGCTGTGAAAGTGCTGCACTCTATATGCCAGGAAATTTGGAAAACTCAGCGACTGGAAAAGGTCCGTTTTCATTCCAATCCCAAAGAAAGGCAATGCCAAAGAATGCTCAAACTACCACACAATTGCACTCATCTCACACGCTAGTAAAGTAATGCTCAAAATTCTCCAAGCCAGGCTTCAGCAATATATGAACCGTGAACTTCCTGATGTTCAAGCTGGTTTTAGAAAAGGCAGAGGAACCAGAGATCAAATTGCCAACATCCACTGGATCATAGAAAAAGCAAGAGAGTTCCAGAAAAACACCTATTTCTGCTTTATTGACTATGCCAAAGCCTTTGACTGTGTGGATCACAATAAACTGTGGAAAATTCTTCAAGAGATGGGAATACCAGACCACCTGATCTGCCTCTTGAGAAATTTCTATGCAGGTCAGGAAGCAACAGTTAGAACTGGACATGGAACAACAGACTGGTTCCAAATAGGAAAAGGAGTTCGTCAAGGCTGTATATTGTCACCCTGTTCATTTAACTTCTATGTAGAGTACATCATGAGAAATGCTGGACTGGAAGAAACACAAGCTGGAATCAAGATTGCCGGGAGAAATATCAATAACCTCAGATATGCAGATGACACCACCCTTATGGCAGAAAGTGAAGAGGAACTCAAAAGCCTCTTGATGAAAGTGAAAGAGGAGAGTGAAAAAGTTGGCTTAAAGCTCAACATTCAGAAAACTAAGGTCATGGCATCTGGTCCCACCACTTCATGGGAAATAGATGGGGAAACAGTGGAAACAGTGTCAGACTTTATTTTTCTGGGCTCCAAAATCACTATAGATGGTGACTGCAGCCATGAAATTAAAAGACGCTTACTCCCTGGAAGGAAAGTTATGACCAACCTAGATAGCATATTGAAAAGCAGAGACATTACTTTGCCAACAAAGGTCCGTCTAGTCAAGGCTATGGTTTTTCCTGTGGTCATGTATGGATGTGAGAGTTGGACTGTGAAGAAGGCTGAGCGCTGAAGAATTGATGATTTTGAACTGTGGTGTTGGAGAAGAGTGTTGAGAGTCCCTTGGACTGCAAGGAGATCCAACGAGTCCATTCTGAAGGAGATCAGCCCTGAGATTTCTTTGGAGGGAATGCTGCTAAAGCTGAAACTCCAGTACTTTGGCCACCTCATGCTAAGAGTTGACTCATTGGAAAAGACTCTGATGCTGGGAGGGATTGGGGGCAGGAGGAGAAGGGGACGACAGAGGATGTGATGGCTGGATGGCATCACTGACTCGATGGACGTTGAGTCTGAGTGAACTCCGGGAGTTGGTGATGGACAGGGAGGCCTGGCGTGCTGGATTCATGGGGTCGCAAAGAATCGGACAAGACTGAGCGACTGATCTTATCTGATCTGATTTCGTCTTGCAAAATACTAAAACAAAATCTCCATTCCTTGGAGACACTGATTGTTTCTCTGAAGGAGAAAATGATTCTCCTTCTGCCCAAGTTACACTCCTTTCATTTCTACTATGATTATGTAGCTGCAATTCTGAAGCATCTTCTGCATTTCTGAACTGCAGAACCCACGGAGAATTTTTAGGAGAGCAATTCTCTTAGTCCACAATGAGTAGATCTTGTTAAAGGCTTTTGACAATTGATATGGAAATTTGGAGGCAGGGGCGATAAAACAGTCTCTGGGGTTTAGTATATCAGAAAATAACAGATTTGAAATGAGAAGACCTGGATTTCAGTCACTGCTCTGTCCAAGTACACTCTGGATAAGGGTGTAAGTCTTATCTGCAAGTCTTTTGGGTATCTCTGCAAGTCATTTTCTTGCAATGACTTCTCTGCAACTCATTTTCTCTACAGTCTTTTGGGTTTAGTATATCAGAAAATAACAGATTTGAAATAAGAAGACCCAGATTTCAGTCACTGCTTTGTCCAAGTACACCCTGGATAAGGCAACCTATCTAAATCTATTTAGGAGAGGAAATATTTTCTCTGCAAGTCTGTATAGGACACTGACTATGTAAAAGGCCAAAAGGAAAGCCTTGATAAATTACAAAGGATCAGTTGCATAAAGACTGTTTTCTGGCCATAATGAAATAAAATTAGAAGCAAATAACAAAAGATTTAATGAAATAAAAAAAAAAAACATGCTTTGCTAGTATGCAAATTATTAAAAATGAATAAATATAACATAATTTTAAAAGCATACTATGTCAAAATATGTATGTATTGCAGAGTTCAACCTTAATTTTGAGGGAAATTTATTGTGATAGAAATAGATGGGGAAAAAGTGGAAACCGTGACAGATTTTATTTTCTTTGGCCCCATAATCACTGTGGATAGTGACTGAAGCCATGAAATTGAGACGCTTGCTCCTTGGAAGAAAAGCTATGACAGACCTAGACAGCACATTAAAAAGCAGAGACATCACTTTCCTGACAAAGGTCCACACAGTCAAAACTCTGGTTTTTCCAGTAGTCGTGTATGGATGTGAGAGTTGGACCATAAAGAAGACTGAGCGCTGAAGAATTGATGCTTCCAAATTGTGATGCTGGATAAGACTCTTGAGAGTCCCTTGGACAGCAAAGAGATCAAAGCAGTCTATCATAAAGGAAGCCAACCCTAAATATTCATTGAAAGGATGGATGCTGAAGCTCCAGTACTTTGGCCACCTGATGTGAAGAGCCAACTCATTGGAAAAGACTGTGCTAGGAAAGATTGAGGGCAGGAGGAGAAGAGGGCAACAGAGGATGCAATGGTTGAAGGACATCATCGTCTCAATGGACACGAGTTTAAGCAAACTCCAAGAAATAGTGAAGGACAGAGAAGCCTGGCACGCTGCAGTCCACAGGGGCACAAAGCATGGGACGTGACTTAGCGACCGAACAACAGCAACAACAACCGTGTGTGTTTGCCGGAGACCTCCTGTTTCAGAGGGACCTTGTTTTCTAAACACAAATGAGACTTGGAAATTTCAGTCCGCCTTTTACAGGCCACTAGCCTCCCTCTAACCTTTGCATTTGCATCTTTGGGGTTTGTCAAGCTTCCAATCTGTCATGCCCATCTTAGCAACTCCTGAAAGCCTTCCTGGTTTCTTCTTTCCCCTTGTAAGGTCTCTCTGTGTGGGCCAAGCTTGATCTTCAGTCCGAACCCCAAATTAGCAAATGTTCCCAGTCTGAATCACTTTGCTATATTGCAGAAATTAAAACAGCAGTGGCCAATCCTGTTCAACTAACCTCCAAAGGACTTCTCTGGAGTTAAAATTCATGTAGTTCTCATTACCCGCTGTTTGCTGGTGTCTTTAAACAAACAAACAAAAAACAATCGACAGGTTCTTTATCTGGCTTTTTCTAGTTATTGCAGCAGGAACACTGGGCTGCTGCAACTTATTATATCCTACTCAAAAGGAGAAATCCCATCAGTTTTTAATTTCTCAATGCAGAGTATCTTTTCAGTATAACAAATCTTAGCTCTTGGATATGCTGAATCCTTTCTATTCTTTCTAGTGAATCACGGAAGCCAGGGGAGTCTTCCCAAAACACGTGGTACAAAAACATAGCCTTTCAAATGAAAAGATGCAAATTATTCAGTTCAGTTCAGTTCAGTCGCTCAGTCGTGTCTGACTCTTTGCGACCCCATGAATCGCAGCACGCCAGGCCTCCCTGTCCATCACCAACTCCCGGAGTTCACTCAGACTCACGTCCATTGAGTCAGTGATGCCATCCAGCCATCTTATCCTCTGTCGTCCCCTTCTCCTCCTGCCCACAATCCCTCCCAGCATCAGAGTCTTTTCCAATAAATCAACTCTTCGCAGGAGGTGGCCAAAGTACTGGAGTTTCAGCTTTCGTGTCATTCCTTCCAAAGAACACCCAGGACCGATCTCCTTTAGAATGGACTGGTTGGATCTCCTTGCAGTCCAAGGGACTCTCAAGAGTCTTCTCCAACACCACAGTTTAAAAGCATCAATTCTTTGACACTCAGCTTTCTTCACAGTCCAACTCTCACATCCATACATGACCACTCGAAAAACCATAGCCTTGACTAGACGGATCTTTGTTGGCAAAGTAATGTCTCTGCTTTTGAATATGCTATCTAGGTTGGTCATAACTTTCCTTCCAAGGAGTGTCTTTTAATTTCATGGCTACAATCACCATCTGCAGTGATTTTGGAGCCCCCCAAAATAAAGTCTGACACTGATCAACAAAAGAGTCTGAAATGCAGTACTTGGATACAATCTCAAAAATGACAGAACGATCTCTGTTCGTTTCCAAGGCAAACCATTCAATATCACAGTAATCCAAGTCTATGCCCCAACCAGTAACACTGAAGAAGCTGAAGTTGAATGGTTCTATGAAGACCTCCAAGACCTTTTAGAACTAACACCCAAAAGAGATGTCCTTTTCATTATAGGGGACTGGAATGCAAAAGTAGGAAGTCAAGAAACACCTGGAGTAACAGGCAAATTTGGCCTTGGAATACGGAATGAAGCAGGGCAAAGACTAATAGAGTTTTGCCAAGAAAATGCACTGGTCATAACAAACACCCTCTTCCAACAACACAAGAGAAGACTCTATACATGGACATCACCAGATGGTCAACGCCGAAATCAGATTGATTATATTTTTTGCAGCCAAAGATGGAGAAGCTCTATACAGTCAGCAAAAACAAGACCAGGAGCTGATTGTGGCTCAGATCATGAACTCCTTATTGCCAAATTCAGACTTAAATTGAAGAAAGTAGGGAAAACCACTAGACCATTCAGGTATGACCTAAATCAAATCCCTTATGATTATACAGTAGAAGTGAGAAATAGATTTAAGGGCCTAGATCTGATAGATAGAGTGCCTGATGAACTGTGGACTGAGGTTCGTGACATTGTACAGGAGACAGGGATCAAGACAATCCCCATGGAAAAGAAATGCAAAGAAGAAAAATGGCTGTCTGGGGAGGCCTTACAAATAGCGGTGAAAAGAAGAGAAGCGAAAAGCAAAAGAGAAAAGGAAGGATATAAGCATCTGAATGCAGAGTTCCAAAGAATAGCAAGAAGAGATAAGAAAGCCTTCCTCAGCAATCAATGCAAAGAAATAGAGGAAAACAACAGAATGGGAAAGACTAGAGATCTCTTCAAGAAAATTAAAGATACCAAGGGAATATTTCATGCAAAGATGGGCTCGATAAAGGACAGAAATGCCAATTATTGGAGAAATGCAAATCAAAAGTACAATGAGGTACCACCTCACACCAATTAGAATGACCATCATCAAAAATTCTACAAATAACAAATGCTGGAGAGGATATGGAGAAAAGGGAACCCTCTTAAACTACTGGTAGGAATGTAAGTTGGGGCAGCCACTTTGGAAAACAGTATGGAGGTTCCTCAGAAAACTAAAAATAGAATTACCATATGATCCAGTAACCCTGGACATCATATACCCAGATAAAACTCTCCTCCCCACAAAAGATACATACACCTCTGCATTCATAGCAGGACTATTTACAATAGCCAAGACATGGAAACAACCTAAAAGCCCATCAACAGACGAATGGATAAAGAAGATGTGGTGCATACATACAATGGACTACTGCTGCTGCTGCTAAGGCGCTTCAGTCGTGTCCGACTCTGTGCGACCCCATAGACAGTGGCCCACCAGGCTCCCCTGTCCCTGGGATTCTCCAGGCAAGAACACTGGAGTGGGTTGCCATTTGCTTCTCCAATGCATGAAAGTGAAAAGTGAAAGTGAAGTCGCTCAGTCGAGTCTGACTCTATGCGACCCCATAGACTGCAGCCTACCAGGTTCCTCTGTTCATGGGATTTTCCAGGCAAGAGTACTGGAGTGGGTTGCCATTGCCTTCTCCACAATGGACTACTACTCAGCCGTAAAAAGAACAAAATAATGCCATTTGTAGCAACATGGATGGACCTACGATAATTACTTAATTTCACTTAATTATCATATTAAGTGAAATAAATCAGAAAGAGAAACAAATATCATGTAATATCACTTATATGTAGAACCTAAAATATGACACAGGGAATTTGCTGGCAGTCCAGTGGTGAGAACTCTGCACTCCCATGCAGGGAACATGGGTTCAATCCCTGGTTGGGGAACAAAGACCCTGCAAACCATGTGGTGCAGCTGGAAAAAAAAAGACAAATGAATCTATCTATGAAACAGACTCAAGGACACAGGGGACAGACTTGTGGTTGCCAAGGAGGAAGGGATTGGAAGAGGGACAGACTGGGAGGTTGGGGTTGGCAGATGTAAGTGAATATACATGGAATGGATAAAGCAGCAGAGTCCTAGTGTATAGCACAGAGAACTATATTCGGTATCCTATGATTAAACCATAATGGAAAAGTATATAAAAAGAACAGTATGTATATATGTGTATATATATATATATATATATATGTACACACACACACACACACATATATAACTGAATCACTTTGCTGTATTTCAGAAATTAACACTGTAAATCAACTATATGTCAATAAAAAATTTAAAAATAGCTGTACACACTGCTATATTTAAAATAAATAACCAACAAGGAAAAGAAAACATAGCCTTCACCCCTTGTATGATGTAGATCTGTGGCCCTGATTTCTCCCAGGTGACCTTTTTCTCCCTGCCCAAGGCCCTGGGCTGACAGTGAACTTCTTCACTTCTCTACATTGGTGAATGGAGCCCTTTTAATCCTTTTATTAATAGAATGAAGCAGTCCTGTAGACACCTAGGTTTTATGTAGTTGTTTCAAAACTTAATGCCCCATTTTGAGGCTATAATTCTGTCCTGTCCTTGGGCTTATGGGCCAATTCTATATTCCACTCTTTATCTTTTGGATTCTGGAACCTGCATATTTGTCTATCTTTCCTTCGAGTTTGTATAAAAGTATTTTTGTAATATTTTATGCAGCATGTATATGTGTTTATATTACAGTTGATGGGTAGGTATTCACATCAGCTCTGTCTACCATATTTCTTTGGGTTTATCTTGACATTCTTATTTTCTGATTGTTGAAATTGGTTGTCAGTCACTCAGTCGTGTCCAACTCTTTGCAACCCCATGGACTATACCTGCCAGGCTCCTCTGTTCATGGAATTCTCCAGGCAAGAATACTGGAGTGGGTTGCCATTCCTGTCTCCAAGGGATCTTTCCAACCAGGGATTGAACCTGGTCTCCTACATTGCAGGCAGATTCTTTACCATCTGAGCTACCAGGGAAGCCCTGATGTTGGTTAGTGAGTTTATTTCTTTTCTTGCTTATAATCCAGTGATTACATGCAAAAATAAACAATTTATATACTGATAAATATTGGGCATTTATTGTGATTCATTTGCAAATAGTTGGGATTTTAGTTTTAGAATCTTTTCACACATATAATTATTTAGAACGTGTTTTAAGATACTTTGAACAGTACTGTCAACTGGTGGGTGGATTTAAAAAATTTTTTTTGGTTAGACTTAAAAAAATGAATTCTGACTTCATTGCATTGTGATCAGTGGATGTTGCCTGAATAACAGATTTGCTTTTCGTGGTCGATTAGCATATTCTTTGTGGCCTACTAAGTGGTTAATTTTTGAGAGGTCTACTCTCAGCTTTGTCCTGGAGCTGATGTGAGGTCGGCTACATCGTAAATGCTTTCAAGTTTGGCTTCGCTGCTCCATCCTTTAATGAGGAGGTTGACTGTGCCCTATAAATTCTGCCTAACTACCCCCATTCTACTTGCATCACACCTAATTTCCCATCAGCCAAAGAAAACCACTGGGGAAGCCCAGAATCATGGTGGGCGGGGGCAGGGGGGTGCGGGGGCGGGCACTGTAGGGTTACATGCAAAGGAGTGGGAACAGAAACAGCTGAGGCATTTAAGAAAATTACCACTGAGAATTATTTCTTACTGTCAAATGTAAGACCAGTTGGAGATGGTTGAAATTGTTTTTGGAAGCCTTGTGATATGTAGTTGGCTCTGCCCAGTCTTCAAAGCTTAGTTCAAATATCAACTTTTCCATTAATTTTTCTTGATTCTCACAACAGGGTATTTTTATCCCTTTCAGATTTCTACAGATCCTTCTACCTTCTTTAGGACACTCATTATTCAGTCTCTGACAACTCTCTGAGAATATGCATTTTATTCTTGACTAGAGAATAATGTCCTGATGGCCTTTTTTTTTTTTTTCCTGAAAAATTTCCTTAATTCCTAGTTCAGACCTTGGTATATGCAGTAATTGTCCAATAAATATTTACTGAATAAACAGAAGAATGAGCAAATGGAAGGAAGTTTAAGTAAACCTTCAGAGAGGGTTTTTGGACCTAAGAAAATCCCTTAAATCCTGTAAGACATTCTTGTATGTTCTATTTATTATTTTTTTTTATTCTTACAAAGAAAATGCTCGATTTCCAGTAATATTAATTTAAAATAGATATTATTTGAAATGTTTCCTTAAAGAGAAACAGACGCAAGTCACACTCAGACTTCCCAGTGACAATTTATTTCTCCTAAAGAGGTATAATTGTGCGGTAGTTTGAGCATTTTTTGGCATTGCCTTTCTTTGGGATTGGAATGAAAACGGACCTTTTCCAGTCCTGTGGCCACTGCTGAGTTTTCCAAATTTGCTGGCATATTGAGTGTAGCACTTTCACAGCATCATCTTTCAGGATTTGAAATAGCTCAACTGGAATTCCATCACCTCCACTAGCTTTGTTTGTAGTGATGCTTTCTAAGGCCCACTTGACTTCACATTCCAGGATGTCTGGCTCTAGGTCAGTGATCACACCATCGTGATTATCTGGGTTGTGAAGATCTTTTTTGTACAGTTCTTCTGTGTATTCTTGCCATCTCTTCTTAACATCTTCTGCTTCTGTTAGGTCCATACCATTTCTGTCCTTTATCGAGCCCATTTTTGCATGAAATGTTCCTTTGGTATCGCTGATTTTCTTGAAGAGATCCCTAGTCTTTCCCATTCTGTTGTTTTCCTCTATTTCTTTGCATTGATCGCTGAAGAAGGCTTTCTTATCTCTTCTTGCTATTCTTTGGAACTCTGCATTCAGATGTTTATATCTTTCCTTTTCTCTTTTGCTTTTCGCTTCTCTTCTTTTCACCAGCTATTTACAAGGCCTCCCCGGACAGCCATTTTGCTTTTTTGCATTTCTTTTCCATGGAAATGGTCTTGATCCCTGTCTCCTGTACAATGTCACGAACCTCATTCCATAGTTCATCAGGCACTTTATCTATCAGATCTAGGCCCTTAAATCTATTTCTCACTTCCACTGTATAATCATAAGGGATTTGATTTAGGTCATACCTGAATGGTCTAATGGTTTTCCCTACTTTCTTCAATTTAAGTCTGAATTTGGCAATAAGGAGTTCATGGTCTGAGCCACAGTCAGCTCCTGGTCTTTTTTTGCTGACTGTATAGAGCTTCTCCATCTTTGGCTGCAAAAAATATCATCAATCTGATTTCGGTGTTGACCATCTGGTGATGTCCATGTATAGAGTCTTCTCTTGTGTTGTTGGAAGAGGCTGTTTGTTATGACCAGTGCATTTTCTCGGCAAAACTCTATTAGTCTTTGCCCTGCTTCATTCCGTATTCCAAGGCCAAATTTGCCTGTTACTCCAGGTGTTTCTTGACTTCCTACTTTTGCATTCCAGTCCCCTATAATGAAAAGGACATCTCTTTTGGGTGTTAGTTCTAAAAGGTCTTGGAGGTCTTCATAGAACCATTCAACTTCAGCTTCTTCAGTGTTACTGGTTGGGGCATAGACTTGGATTACTGTGATATTGAATGGTTTGCCTTGAAAACGAACAGAGATCATTCTGTCGTTTTTGAGATTGCATCCAAGTGCTGCATTTCAGACTCTTTTGTTGACCATGATGGCCACTCCATTTCTTCTGAGGGATTCCTGCCCACAGTAGTAGATATAATGGTCTTCTGAGTTAAATTCACCCATTCTAGTCCATTTCAGTTCGCTGATTCCTAGAATGCCGACATTCACTCTTGCCATCTCTTCTTTGACCACTTCCAATTTGCCTTGATTCATGGACCTGACATTCCAGGTTCCTATGCAATATTGCTCTTTACAGCATCGGACCTTGCTTCTATCACCAGTCACATCCACAGCTGGGTATTCTTTTTGCTTTGGCTCCATCCCTTCATTCTTTCTGGAGTTATTTCTCCACTGATCTCCAGCAGCATATTGGGCACCTACTGACCTGGGGAGTTTCTCTTTCAGTATCCTATCATTTTGCCTTTTCATACTGTTCATGGGGTTTTCAAGGCAAGAATACTGAAGTGGTTTGCATTCCGTTCTCCAGTGGACCACATTCTGTCAGATCTCTCCACCATGACCCGCCCATCTTGGGTTGCCCCACAGGCATGGCTTAGTTTCATTGAGTTAGACAAGGCTGTGGTCCTAGTGTGATTAGATTGACTAGTTTTCTGTGAGTACGGTTTCAGTGTGTTTGCCCTCTGATGCCCTCTTGCAACACCTACCATCTTACTTGGGTTTCTCTTACCTTGGGCGTCGGGGTATCTCTTCACGGCTGCTCCAGCAAAGTGCAGCCATTGCTCCTTACCTTGGACGAGGGGTATTTCCTCACCGCTGCCCTTCCTGACTTTCAACGTGGGATAGCTCCTCTAGGCCCTCTTGTGCCGGCGCAGCCATGGCTCCTTGGACGTGGAGTTGGCCCTCCTGGCCACCGCCCCTGGCCTTGGGCGAGGGGTTGCTCCTCCCTGCCGCCGCCCCCCGCCTCGGGTGTGGGGGCGTGGGGTAGCTCCTCCTGCCCGCCGCCCCTGGCTTCGGGCTTGGGGGTAGGTCATCTCCTCCCGGCCGCGGCCCCTGACTTCGGACGCGGGGTAACTCCTCTCGTCGCCGCCCCTGACCTCGGACCCTGGGTATCTCCCCTCGGCCGCCACCCCCCACCCCCCGGCCTCGGATGCGGGGTAGCTCCTCTCAGCCGTTCCTGCACCGTCACAGTCTGGTACTCTCAGCTGCTGCCCCTGACCTCGGAAGTGGGGTAACTCCTCTTGGCCACCGCCCTTCGGGCATGGGGTCCTCCCGGCTTCTGCCCCTGACCTTGGACATGGGGTGGCTCCTCTCGGCCGGGCGCTTTAGCGCGCCCGTCGCAGCCGCCTGCGCTTTAGCGCGCCCGCACGCACTAGTAAAGTCATGCTCAAAATTCTCCAAGCCAGGCTTCAGCAATATGTGAATCGTGAACTTCCTGATGTTCAAGTTGGTTTTAGAAAAGGCAGAGGAACCAGAGATCAAATTGCCAACATCCGCTGGATCATGGAAAAAGCAAGAGAGTTCCAGAAAAACACCTATTTCTGCTTTATTGACTATGCCAAAGCCTTTGACTGTGTGGGTCACAATAAACTGTGGAAAATTCTGAAAGGGATGGGAATACCAGACCACCTGATCTGCCTCTTGAGAAATCTGTATGCAGGTCAGGAAGCAACAGTTAGAACTGGACATGGAACAACAGACTGGTTCCAAATAGGAAAAGGAGTTCGTCAAGGCTGTATATTGTCACCCTGCTTATTTAACTTATATGCAGAGTACATCATGAGAAACGCTGGACTGGAATAAACACAAGCTGGAATCAAGATTGCCAGGAGAAATATCAATAACCTCAGATATGCAGATGACACCACCCTTATGGCAGAAAGTGAAGAGGAACCCAAAAGCCTCTTGATGAAAGTGAAAGAGTTTAGCTCAACATTCAGAAAACGAAGATCATGGCATCTGGTCCCACCACTTTATGGGAAATAGATGGGGAAACAGTGGAAACAGTGTCAGACTTTATTTTTCTGGGCTCCAAAATCACTACAGATGGTGACTGCAGCCATGAAATTAGAAGACGCTTACTCCTTGGAAGGAAAGTTATGACCAACCTAGATAGCATATTGAAAAGCAGAGACATTACTTTGCCAACAAAGGTCCGTCTAGTCAAGGCTATGGTTTTTCCTGTGGTCATGTATGGATGTGAGAGTTGGACTGTGAAGAAGGCTGAGTGCCAAAGAATTGATGGTTTTGAACTGTGGTGTTGGAGAAGACTCTTGAGAGTCCCTTGGACTACAAGGAGATCCAACCAGTCCATTCTGAAGGAGATCAGCCCTGGGATTTCTTTGGAAGGAATGCTGCAAAAGCTGAAACTCCAGTACTTTGGCCACCTCATGGGAAGAGTTGACTCATTGGAAAAGACTCTGATGCTGGGAGGGTTTGGGGGCAAGAGGAGAAGGGGACGACAGAGGATAAGATGGCTGGATGGCATCACTGACTCGATGGACGTGAGTCTGAGTGAACTCCGGGAGTTGGTGATGGACAGGGAGGCCTGGCGTGCTGGATTCATGGGGTCGCAAAGAGTTGGACACGACTGAGCGACTGATCTGATCTAAAGAGGTATAATATCATATTGTATTTAAACGTATATGATATTTGAATTATGAAACTAATCTCACAGTAAACTAGGTAGATTTCTGAAAATGAAGGGTTTTCAATTGTCTGTAAAGCTAATCTTAAAATCTTTTAAAGTTTATTGTTTGCAAAAAGTCAATTTCATCATTCAAAAATGTCTACTTCCATGAAGTTCTAGAAGAGCTAAAACTAATAGAGAGAGCTAGAAACCAGAGCAGTGGTTTCTTCCAAGGATAGGCATTACCTGGAAAGGAGGTGAGGGAAAATTTCAGGGGAATGGAATTATCCGGTGTCTTGATAGTGTATGGTTGCTCAGGCGCCGGTGTTTATCAAAACTGACTACACTCAGCTCTACATCAGAAGGGGCCCAGGGGCCCCAGATGAGCAAGATAGTAAAGGGACCCTTTTCGAAAGGATAGGCATTTCAAGAACCTGAAAATCAACCTTTTCTTAGACCCACTCTGATTTATGCCAGCCATATCTTTATACGTGCCCTTTCAACACATAGCTGGGCTTTCTGCTTTGCATTATGACTACAATATTTAATCTTGATAAAGATGATATCTGATGACAAATAATAAAATATTTAAGACTGTTAAGTACATGTGCAGAAACTCTTGAGTCTTTAAAAACTCAAACCATTCTTTCCAAATAACTTTTCTCTTGCTTCTTTCTAAACTAATACATGCTCTGTGTTGACAGTGTCAAAATATCAGATCCTTTTAAAAAAGAAAGAAAAGAAAAATCACTTATAATTTCACCACCTGGTTAAAAATTGGGGGAGACAATTCATTTCCACATTTTTCTTTGTGAACATATACATGTTTGCATGTTTTCTTTAAAATGAAAGTCCTCTGTATGTTTTTTTCAACATGACTTTTATACATACTGAACATTTTGCAGCCAAGACGGTTCCCGACTGAGCGACTGAGTAGGAAAAGGAGTGAAGCCAGACTGAGGACTGCTGGGAAGGGACAAGAGACACAGGACTTTAGGCATCTCTCCATCACTGTGCCTCCCCTTGTCACGTCTGCCTCTGCAGAGGGATCTGTGCCTCCCGGGATGGGTACCTATGGTTCTGATTGTCAGAGGAGGAAAAAGCGGACTTTCTTTCATGGAATCCTGGCTGCACTGACCGCAGGAAGCAAAACGGAGCACATGCGTAGGGGGGATCCACTTGCCCACAGTGAGTTTGTAACCACCTCTGAAATACTTATACCCTTTGTGAGGGAGATATGAGTCACATGCTGTTATGGTCATCCGAAAGGTGATGTTTGTTTGTTTTAATCAGCCAACTGCTATCCTACTTCAGAAAAATTTTTTGCCACAAGCCAGCTTGTAGACCAAAAAAAAAAAAAAAGTGCTATAGTGACATCAAATGATAATGCTGGGCTTCCCTGGTGGCTCAGATGGTAAAGCAGCCACCTGCAATGCAATAATAATCCTAGCTACTATGTGTCTATAGTGCTGCCGTGTACCATGCACTGTTTCAAGAACTTTACCTACACGAAACCTTTCAGTATAAATTGTTCAAGGCCATCTGTTAGGGATAACTCCCTGCCAATCCAGTATACCTTTTTTCCTTTAAAAATGAAAGCTTATCCCCCCAAAATAAATAAATAAAATAAAATAAAATAAATGAAAGCTTATCAAATAACAGCAGAACTATTCTCTAACAGCTGCTTTTATTCTTATGTATTTTAGGGAAAGATAATATAGGTTAGTGCCATCTTCTGCCAGATGTCTACGGTTATCAACTACTTCCTGGATTTTTTCCTACTTTGTTCTCTGTAAATCTGTCTTTAGCTCTTCTTGCTTTAAAATAGATTGCCCATAGAGGGAGAAGGAGAGGGTGGGAGGAATTGGGAGAAGAGCACTGACATATATACACTACCATTGTTAAAACAGATAGCTAGCCGTAGCTGCTGTACAGCACAGGGAGCTAAGTTCAGTGCCCCGTGATGACCTAAAGGGGTGGGGTTGGGGGAGCGAGGTTGAAAGGGAGGGAGGCTTTAGAGGGAGGGGATACACGTATACATGGCAATTCATATTGTTGTACAGCAGAAATTAACACAACACTATAAAGCAATTATTTTGCAATAAAAAATAAAAATAAACTGCCTTGAAACTTGCATAACCTGTTAACTCTGTGTTCAGACCTCCAGCTCAGGTGACTCTGGACCCACTGTCCCCTCCCAGTCTATAACCCTGCCTGGGATTACTGTGCCTGGAAGGATCTCATTCGGCCTAGGCTGGGCTTGGACAAGACTTCCCTGATGGACAAGGGCCCCTGAATAGCCCCGCTGGTCAGTGTGGCTTCTAAAGTTTCCCTCAGCCCTTTGGTTTTTCACTTGACAATGAACGGGAAATTTTTTTCTTAGTGACTCCTTTCTCTCCAAAGAATATAAACATTCTGCCACAGACTTAGTGTTATCATGTTTCAATTGAGAAGGAACTTCAATTAAGAATCAGCTAACTCAAGGATTTCCTGTTATTGATAGTAGTGCTGAGTTAATACAAACTTGCTTTTTATTTTATAACCATCTTATTTCCTAAACAAACTCTTTTCTGCAAGTAAAGAAATAGAAAGAGAACCCCTCAAAATGCAAGCTGGAGGACAATCTCAGAATTTAACCCTGAAATTTGTATTAATATTAAAAATGGTTATACACTGCAGTATACAAAAAGACCACAAGGTGGCACGATTTCCCAGATTAAAACTGACCTTCCCGGTTCTAAATACTTAAGTTTTTCTACTTTACTGGGTGAGATTTCAATTTTATTTATTTTATTTTGCCGGTTGAAAAATGGAAAGAGCAACAATTCAGTAACCCCTGTATCTGTAACAGCAATGGAAATTTCCCAGTTATTTCATCATATTTTAAAGCAAAATCTACTCTTTTTCTTTTTATAAAATAACAATTTCAGAGAATTTGGAAAACATAGAAGCACAATATTTATGCCTCAGGACAATTTGTATATAAAACCTAGTAAATTGCTTTTTCCGGTAAGAGTAACTTATATTTGTAAATATTTCCCAAGAATATTATTGAGTACATAATAAATTATTTACAGTATACATGGATCATTATTATTCTAAAGAAATTGTTTCTTATTGGGTAAATGTTGGATATATAAGGATGTTTCCTGTATAGGTGTTTGTAAATCTCTGATTTGCTTCTTAGGATACATTTCTATAAGTCTAAAAGTGTGAACATTTTCTAGACTTTTGATAAATATTGTCTAGGAATGATTTGCTTGTTTTTACCCATTTACCTGGTCTTTTCCAATGGTGCAGTGTTAAAGAATCCACCTACCAATGCAAAAGATGCCAGAGATGTGGGTTTGATCTTTAGGTTGGGAAGATCCCCTAGAGAAGGAAATGGCAATCCACTCTAGTATTCTTGCCTGGAAAATCCCATGGACATAGAGGAGGCTGGTGGGTTACAGTCCTTAGTCCTTAGGGCTGCAAAAGAGTCAGACAGGACTTAATTATCTAGCACCGTGTGTGTGTGTGTGTGTGTGTGTGTCTGTGTGCATGCACGCGCGCATGTGCGTGTGTTAATTTACTCAATTAATTTTGTTAAATCTGCAGAGGAAAGCAATTTTCCCAAAGATGAGGGCAGAAGCCAGACTCAACAAAAAAAAAGGCAGCCTACTAAGCGGGAGAAAATATCTGCAAATTATATATCTGGTAAGTGGTTAATATTCAGTTCAGTTCAGTTCAGTCTCTTAGTCATGTCCGACTCTTTGTGACCCCATGAATCCCAGCACGCCAGGCCTCCCTGTCCATCACCAACTCCTGGAGTTCACTCAAACTCATGTCCATCGAGTTGGTGATGCCATCCAGCCATCTCATACTCTGTTGTCCCCTTCTCCTCCTGCCCCCAATCCCTCCCAGCATCAGAGTTTTTTCCAATGAGTCAACTCTTCATATGAGGTGGCCAAAGTACTGGAGTTTCAGCTTCAGCATCTTTCCTTCCAACGAACACCCAGGACCAATCTCCTTTAGAATGGACTGGTTGGATCTCCTTGCAGTCCAAGGCACTCTCAAGAGTCTTTTCCAACACCACACTTCGAAAACATCAATTCTTCGGCACTCAGCTTTCTTCACAGTCCAACTCTCACATCCATACATGACCACTGGAAAAACCAAAGCCTTGACTAGATGGACCTTTGTTGGCAAAGTAATGTCTCTGCTTTTGAATATGCTGTCTAGGTTGGTCAGAAATTTCCTTCCAAGGAGTAAGCATCTTTTAATTTCATGGCTGCAGTCACCATCTGCAGTGATTTTGGAGCCCCAAAAAATAAAGTCTGACACTGTTTCCACTGTTTCCCCATCTATTTCCCATGAAGTGATGGGACCAGATGCCATGATCTTCGTTTTCTGAATGTTGAGCTTTAAGTCAACTTTTTCACTCTCCTCTTTCACTTTCATCAAGAGGCTTTTTAGTTCCTCTTCACTTTCTGCCATATGGGTGGTGTCATCTGCATATCTGAGGTTATTGATATTTCTCCCGGCAATCTTGATTCCAGCATGTGCTTCTTCCAGTCCAGCATTTCTCATGATGTACTCTGCATATAAGTTAAATAAACAGGGTGACAATATACAGCCTTGACGAACTCCTTTTCCTATTTGGAACCAGTCTGTTGTTCCATGTCCAGTTCTAACTGTTGCTTCCTGACCTGCATACAGTTTTCTCAAGAGGCAGGTCAGGTGGTCTGGTATTCCCATCTCTTTCAGAATTTTCCATAATTTATTGTGATCCACACAGTCAAAGGCTTTGGCATAGTCAATAAAGCAGAAACAGATGTTTTTCTGGAACTTTCTTGCTTTTTCCATGATCCAGCAGATGTTGGCAATTTGATCTTTGGTTCCTCTGCCTTTTCTAGTGGTTAATATTAAAAATACACAAATATTTAATTTATATTATATAAATATTATATATATTAATATTTAATTTAATATATAAATAGCAAATATATATGTTGCTATCATACAACTTGATAGCAAAAAACCCAAACAATGCAATTAAAAGTGGGCAGAGGATCTGAAGAAACATTTTGCCGAAGAAGACATACAGATGACCAACAGACACATGGAAAGATGTTCTATATCACTAATCATCAGGGAACTACAGATCAAAACCGTGAGGTATCACTTCACACGCCTGTTAGAATGGCTACAATCAGAAAGTCAACAGCAACAGGCACTGATGAGGACGTGGAGAGAAGGGAACCCTGGTGCATCCCTGGTGGGGATGTAAATTGGTGCAGCCATTAAGGAAAACAGTTTGGAGGCTCCTCAAAAATTTAAAAACAGAACTACCTCACAATCCAGCAATTATACTTCTTGGTATTTATCTTCAGAAAATGAATTCACTAACTTGCAAAAATAGATGCATGACTATGTTTGCTGCAGCATAAATTATAATGGCCAAGATACAGGAAAAACCTGAGTGTCCATTGAAGGATGATTAGATAAAGAAAATGTAGTCTATGCATGCAATGGATTACTATTTGGCCATAATAAAGATTGAAATCTTGGCATTAGCAGCAACATGGATGAAACTTGAGGGTATGATGCTAAGCGAAATAAGTCAGAGAAAGACAAATTCTATATAATGTCATTTACAAGTGGAATTAAAAAATAACCCAACAACCCCCAAAAAACTAAGATCCTAGATATAGAAAACAGACTGGTGGTTATCAGAGGTGGGGGTTTAGAGAGAGCAAAATGTGAGGAGTCAAATGGTATAAACTTAAAGTTAAAAAAGAAATGTCATGGAGATGTAGTTATTGTATAGCACGTTGACTATACTCAGTAGTACTGAGAGTAAGTCTTAAAAGTTTTCATCATGAGGAAAGAAATTCTGTAACTATGTATAAAGATGGATGTCAGCTAGACTTATTGTGGTGAGCATTCTGCAATATATACAAATATCAAATCGTTATATTGTACACAGGAAACTAATATGTTGTATGTCAATTATGCTTAAAAATATAGAAACATAATTTCTTTTTTTTACTGAGGTGAAAGTTAGCAACAGGGAATTGTACATATATTAAAACTGTACAATGTGCTGAGTTTTGACCAGTGCTAACACCTATGTATTAGCCATCTGATCAAAATACAGAACATTATCGTTACCCCGTAAGTCCCATTATGTCCGATCCAGTCAATCAAGGTCCATAATTGTCCTAAGAAAATACTTTTCTGATTTCTGTAACTACAATTTTTCCCTTCCCTGCAATTTGTATACATGAAATAACATAATCTTCCAGTTTCACAGCAGCAGTTCCCGTAATTTCTGCTATGGAGAAGAATGATACCTGAGCTCTGCCTGCCCTGCATCAGGCTCTTACTCACCAGGAGGCAGTGTTCTTCTGCCCTGATTTATCTCAGGGTCAGGTACCAGGTGACCAGGGGCAATGTCCCTATGCCCTGATTATCTCAGGGTCAGGTACCAGGTGACCAGGGGCACTATACCTATACCCTGGAGCCTGCTGAAATTATTCAAACAGTTAATCTTAAACTTCCTAATCCTACCTATTCTGCCTCACCCATTTCTTCCCACGAAAACCAGAATAAAGGCTTCTGCCCATGCTTTCCCTTGCCTTGTTTCAGCTATGAGCAACAATTTCTTCCTTCACGAAGAAAGGAAGCCTGTCTGTGTGTATTACCACACCTGATTAAAACAAATCCCAGATATATTTTAACATAAGTAGTTTTTACAAAAAAATTCAGATTTTCTACATATAAATTCATCCCTTTGGTGAACATGGAAGTTTTTATCTCTTCATTTTCAGTATTCTTGTCTGTTTTCTCTATTTTTTTCCCCTTCCATATCTCACTCACTAAGACCACTACTTAATGTTGAATAGAAGCAATGAGAGCTTGCTTTGTTGTTCATAGAGTGGTGAAACGTTTTCATGTTTCACCCACAGAGATAGTGCTAACTCAGACTCTATTGAGGTACTTTATCAACAGAGGAACTTTCCCTCTATTCCAGTTTTTCCTCAGGGTTTTTCCATAATGAATGGGAAATTATTTTCTTCCAAATTTCCCCAAACCTATTGAGATGAATTTTTTGTTTTGTCTTTTTTATTTAGTTAACAAAAGTGAACTTAAATTTTGTATTTTTTAAGGTGAACTTGCATTCCTGTTGATAAACACCACTTGGTCATTATGCTTGTTGCTGAATCAATATATTTTAAGACACGACAGTGACTGGTGTGTGATTATGTTTCTGAGTGATGTCTGCTGGCTTTGGTGCCAGGATAACGATCAGTTTCCATAAGACATCAGAAAATTTTCTTCCTTCAACTTGAATTCATGAAGAAGCCATCTGAACTCAAAACTAACTTCATGGGGTTAGTTTTGATTATCAAACCAATTTCTCTGACCAACGTGACTTTTTTGATTTTTCTATTTGGTCCCGTGTCATTTGTGTGAAGTTTGATACTCCGGGCATACTGGGGCCTGTCCTCAGATGAAGAGTTTCATCTTCTCAACACTCCCTTCTAGGATCTCTTTGACCTGGGTGTCTCTCTAAATGCATTCTGAAATTGTTTTCTTATGAAAAAACTGCCCAGCCTGAATCATTGTTATCCACATGAAGGTGAGATAGATTAGCTGGTCCACCTTTGCAAAAGAGAGCAGTTCTCCCATCGCATCACTGAAAGGACATAAAAGGGCCCCTCTTGCTCAACAGCACCGCCGCTGTTCCCATTACTCATGGGAACAAGTTTGGGCAGCAGGCTGATCCCTAGTCAAAGGCTCTGCTCATGTCGGAAGCTGCCCAGCATCACGTAGGCAGTTTCCAGTGTTGGACTCAGGTACCGATGGGAGCTTGAGACTCGGTGGGGGTCGGATAGTGTGCGATTCTCCAGCCCCACGACCTGGCCGACACCAAGGATCTGTGACACAGCTCCCCTGAAGACACCGACAGCCGCTCTGCCCTGAGAGTCTGCAGTTCTGGACCAGATGAGGATCAGTACAGCCTGCTCTGTTGTTTGTAGGGCGGGACTAGCCTGAGCATGAGACTCAAGGCACTCTGCCTAAACACTTGGGCCTGCGGTTGTGCTCTCTGCTTCCACACCCTTCCACATGCCAGCCCTGGGGATACAGCTGAGCCTGCGTCAGCCCCACTGCTGGGCAGAGCTGCCTCCACACCTTGTCCACCAACACCAAGGCCCCCTAGACCAGCTTTGGGGCAATATCCCACTGAGGACATCAGGACATTGTTGTGAGAGAGTGTGTGTGTGTGTGTGTGTGTGTGCGTGCGCGTGTGTGTCAGAGAGAGTATATGCGTGTGTGTGTGTGCACATGCAGTAAGTCACTTTAGTTGTGTTTGACTCTGTGCGACCCTATAGACTGTAGCCTGCCAAGCTCCTCTATCCATGGGATTCTCTAGGCTGGAATACTGGAGTGGGTTGCCATGCGCTCCTCCAGGGGATCTTCCCAACCCAGGGATCAAACCCATGCCTCTTGTCTCCTGCATGAGCAGGCAGGTTCTTTACCACTAGTGTCATCTAGAAAGCTGTAAGCGAAGTCTAAAGACACTGTTTTGAAGAGGGAGTTATACTGGGATAAGTCCATCTTTCCCCTGAAGAGCCTGAGGGTCCCAGTGGCCACCAGGACTCACCAGGATTAGGGCAAAGGCCAGGAGTGATCACCTGAGGCTACCTCCCTCTTCACTGAACATCTATAATCAGTGCAGCATCTTCCAGAGTGCCACACAGCCAGAGGGCACTGGACACAGATGGGTCCTGCCCTGTTGGACTCCCACTCCACAGGGAGCCCTGTTGCCCTCCCTACCTGATCACCACACACTAGCCATTTAAAGATTCAACAGTAATCCACTGAGACCACAAAGTAATTTTTAGCTCTTTCTTGTAACACTGGTGGATAGAAACATTAACAGAGAAGAGCATTATTTTAAAATTTCAAATGTCTTTGTGGATTAAACTGTAGTGTTTAAACAAAGAAATATCTACTGCTTGTTGTCTCTAGATGTATGAAGTAATGTAATGTATAATGCAATAATATTTTATATTGAATCAATCCTGAAACATTAATATCAAGATGAAAGAAAGCAAAACCACTTGCCAAAAATGAGTTATGTATTTTAAAAATAAATACATACATAGTTCCACAATAGTTTGAGGAAGATAGGAAACTCGGTGACATAGATGTCTTACTGGTACATTAGGATTTTTACGACAAGTGTCGTGATGGAAGCCACAGGTAAAACACTTCAAATTTCAGAATGGAGTTGTCCAGGGAAAAATGCCAGGACTTGATGGACAAAAAGGTGGACAAAGCCCCCTTGACAGGGTTCGATTCACAGGGATATATGCAGGCTTCCTGGACCGGACATGAACATCCTCTTGCCAGGAGCTCCCTGCTAGACTCCCAGGAAACATGGGTTGGAAACGGAGCTGCAGGGAGAGCTCAGCCTGGCACATGGCGAGGCGGGGGTCTGAGGAGAAGGAGGCAGCACCCTTGCACGGGGGTTGGGGAGCAAGTAGTCCTTTCCAAATCTCCTTAGGGCTCAACAGACGTCTGAGGAACCACTTCTAGAAGTTCATGTTTCACCACAGGGATTTTCTTTGTCTCAGGTCTTTAATCTCTTCTCTGTAGATGATGACGTTTCATTCAGTTCCCTCTCAAACTATCATGAGGTTTTGGTTCCACAGACAGAGTTCTGTGTGAAGAAGAAATGGTTCCTGACAGCTTTTTTTTTTTTTTTTTTTTGAGACCTTTGTTTTCTGTAGGTCTTAAAAAAAATATTTATTTATTTTTGGCTGTGCTGGGTCTTTGTTGCTGAACGGGCTTTTCTTTAGTTGTGGCGAGCAGGGGCCACTCTCTAGTCGCAGTGCTCAGGCTTCTCATTGTAGGGGCTTCTCTTGTTGCGGAGCACAGGCTCTAGGGCATGCGGCCTCAGTAATTGTTGCTCCCGGGCTCTAGAGAACAGGCTTAATTGCGGTGCACAGGCTTAGTTGCTCCTTTGCACGTGGGATCTTCCTGGATCAGGGATCAAACTAGTGTCTCCTGCATTGGCAGGTGGATTCTTTACCACTGAGCCACCAGGGAAGCCCTTCTGTAGGCCCTTAGCTCATCATTCTCACCCTTTACCAGGTCATCTCCTTCAAAACTTCCCACTTGTTGCCACTAAGGACCATCTTCTACAGCAGGTCAGTCTGAGATGCTCTTCTTGTTTCTGTTGACAAGACTCAGTCACTTCATTTCCTCCCTCCTTTGGATGTTGATCAGCCCATTTGATTGAGAGTATTTCAGTCTGGACAGCTTCGTGATGATCTGTCAGGTGGGCAATTTCTTTTCTTTTTCGGCTGTGTGGGTGTAGGATGAATTATTCCTGCTATTTTAAATGTCTGAATATACATGTGACTTTGGAGCATCCTGCTGTGTCAACCTGGATTCTTCCAGGTGGGCAACATCCTCTCCATCCTCTGACTCCAGGTTATCACCTACGTCCACTTCCTCCAGGGAAGTGGTCAGGGCTTTGATCCTGAGTCAGCATCCTGCAGGGACATGCCTGGACTCTACACTCAGGCCCAAGAGCTCACAGTGGTGACCCTGACCCAGTCGCCAACAGTACTTTTAATTGTGGTTTAGCCTCTTCCACTTCGTATGATGTTATTTGTTCCATCTCCCAGAGGCTGGATCTTTTGTTGTTGTTGCAGGAACAGAATCAACTGTTCTCGGTCTGAAAATTGAGGATTTCCCCCCTCTCCCTGTGTTTTACTACAATGCATATGATGTTCCTTATCGTAGAGTTAAAGCTATCCAGGTTCCAAGATATTTCTGCATTTGCATCCTCTTCCCTCACAGAAGGAAACATCAAATATTTTGCTACAACCGCTCATGCTGAAGGGCTACTGGCAGATTCCTTGTCTCTGTAGAGAAAGTCATTCTTCAACTACCTGGAAAATTCTGCCTAAAATGAAGTGAGCTGTGAACACCTGAACTGTCATAGTGCACTCCACCATCTCCCAGTGACATCCAGGGACAGCGAGACTGTGTGTCTCACTGTCCATGGGTTCTGCCAGAAAACTGTTTAGCATTTGCTACAATTGCTACAATTACAGCCCCTTGCCAGGATGTGGTTCCTCCATACTGGCTCCTGAAGCAGAGGCCCCTACAGCTGCTCCCATGGCCTGCTGGACCACTGCACACTGTGGGGATAACTGAGCTGGTTTCTGTCCAGTGTCACTCCTGAGACAGGTAACTGGCTTGAACCATGCCTGCAGAGGGCTGATGAGCAGCATCACAGCAATAAAAAAAATGCACACGCCTTCCACCCCACCTCTGGTGTTTCCTTTCCTTGACTTAAACTGTTCCCTCTGCAGCCCCAGCAGGTCCATCCAACCCTCGGGGCCTACTGTACTCTCAGCCTGGGAAGATCCTCCTCCCATTGCCAGTGTGGGGTCACACCCTTCCTTTAACAATTGTGTTCACTTGCCCCTGTGTTCAGTGCCCAGGGCAGGGCCTGACCAGGATGAAGAGCCCAGAGCTCTGGGCATGTTTGTGAGAGAAATACATGAATAAGCATTTGAATGAATGGAGGGAGGAGAAAGTTATGCTATGCCAACTCTGGAGATTCACACATCATGTTCTGCTGACTCCTCAGGCAGTTAAAACTGGTCGACATAGAATGGAGAGTGATGTAATTAAAAATCTTGAACAAATGCTAATGACAGATGAACATATAACACAGGGGCATCTGAGGTGGCACTAGTGGTAAAGTATCCACCTGCCAAAGCAGAAGATGCAAGGGTTTGATCAAGGGTCGGGAAGATCCTCTGGCGTGAGAAATGACACCACACTCCAGTATTCTTGCCTGGAGAGTGCCATGCGTGGAGGAGTCTGGTGGGCTACCGTCCGTGGGGCTGCAAAGAGTCAGACATGACTGAGGACATATAACATTAATAAAAATTCACCATGTTGGACTATAAGAGATCCTCAACTTGAAAAAAGTTAAAGAGCATAATGAAGATCATTTCCTGTAATTCCACTTCAGGATAATTTAAAACAAAGTGTAAAGCAGAGAAAACAACTGCTTGGAAATTTCAGAACTCTCCTAAATAATATTTTTGAATCTTTAAAATAAACAATATTGCATACTACTTTAAAAACACTAACAACAGATACACTAACGATATGTAGAATAGAGATTATTCAGTGAAGAAAATTCAAGGGCTCCCCTGGTGGTTAAGAATTTGCCTTCCAATGCAGGGGCGCAGGTTCCACTTGTGGTTGGGGAACTAAGATTCCACAGGCTGCCAGGAAACTAAGCCTGCGCACCACAAGTAGAGAAGCCAGCCTGCCACAAGGAGGACCCAGCACCGCCCATTAACTAAAGGGCTTCCCTGGTGGCTCAGATGGTAAAGAATCTGCCTGCAATGCAGGAGACCTGAGCACCACAAGCAGAGAAGCTCACCTGCCACAACAAAGACCCAGCATAACCAAAATAAAAGCAAAACAGAATAAACAAAAAAAAGAAAAGCCATGCCATTTATTACTTAAAACTTAGTACAAGCATGTCGCAAGGAAACAAACAATAATGTAGCTTAAAAAAGTTAGAAACTGAAAAGGAAATACAAAGAAAACACAGCAGTAAAGAAGTTTTAGCATAATGGGTTTTAGCTCTGAAAATCAGAACACTTGATACAAAAATATAACAGCTGCTTACAGAGTGACTATTTTCCTTTTCTCTGAGGATGCCCAATGAACTCCATGGACTCTTGTCGAAACTTCCCTCAAAAACAGCTTAAAATCCTATTGGAAAGTACAGGCTCCTATACTAGTGGACATAACAAAAGAAACAGACTCACAGATAGAACAGACGAGTGGTTACCAGTGAGGAGAGGGAAGGGAGGGAGCGGTAATAAGAGGGTGTGGGGTTAAGAGGCACAAACTACGATGTATCAAATAAGCTACAAGGACGTGTTGTACAACCCAGGGGATATAGCCAATTTTTATAACTATAAATGAAGTATAGCCTTGAAAAGCTGCACATCACTATATAGTACATCAACTATACTTCAATAAAAAGACAAATATGATGATCTTATGAATGTCTTTGTACAACCATTACTGTTAGTGATGTAGTAATGGACAGGATTCCAGTCACATGTAGCTTCACGACCACTAAATGTTATTTGAGATGGTTCTGGGCTATGAGCTGTTCAATGAAGTCTTTGTCTTCCATCTTCCACTGAATCCACACCTTTTATTCTATCTAAAGTCTCCCTTTCTTGTGGTGTGTACTTCATTCCATCATGTCTGACAATGACAGAATGAAGAAAGCAACCAAAGCCCCTGTACCTGGAGGTGACTGAGAGGTGGGGGAGGTCAAGTTTTCTCAAGGCTTGACCCCTCAGTTTTCTGAGACTGCCTTTCCTTAGTACCTGAGCAAGTTTCACCTTGGTAGTGATGGAGAGGGACAAATTCCTATCTTTTATGTCTTCTCTTGAGACACCATGATCCTTTGATCTTTGCATCAAATGAGGAGCATCTATTTAGTGTGAGCTTGTTATTCTGTGAACACCCACTGGGGTATGCATTCGGAGAAACTAATGTTTATGGGCTTTGGTGTTTCATTTTCCTAAAATTGTTCTTGAGGCAGCTGTGGTATAAACCACGGTGTACCACAATGGGCATTAGAGGACTATTAGTTCAAATACCAGTTCAGTTCAGTTCAGTCGCTCAGTCGTCTCCGATTCTTTGCTACCCCATGAACCGCAGCACGCCAGGCCTCCCTGTCCATCACCAACACCCGGAGTCCACCTAAACCCATGTTCATTGAGTCGGTGATACCATCCAACCATCTCATCCTCTGTCGTCCTCTTCTCCTCCTGCCCTCAGTCTCTCCCAACATCAGGGTCTTTTCCAATGAGTCAATGCTTCGCATGAGGTGGCCAAAGTATTGGAGTTTCAGCTTCAACATCAGTCCTTCCAATGAACACCCAGGACTGATTTCCTTTAGGATGGACTGGTTGAATCTCCTTGCAGTACAAGGAACTCTCAAGAGT
Organism: Bos grunniens; assembly: GCF_055505025.1. NCBI lineage: Eukaryota > Metazoa > Chordata > Mammalia > Artiodactyla > Bovidae > Bos > Bos grunniens. The sequence goes on from NC_141190.1 coordinate 16,221,046, forward strand.
CTTCTCCAACACCACAGTTCAAAAGCACCCATTCTTTGGCACTCAGCTTTCTTTATAGTCCAACTCTCACATCCATACATGACTATTGGAAAAACCATAGCCTTGACTAGACGGACCTTTGTTGGCAAAATGAGGTCTCTGCTTTTTAATATGCTGTCTAGGTTGGTCATAGCTTTTCTTCCAAGGAGTAACTGTCTTTTAATTTCATGGCCTCAGTCACCATCTGCAGTGATTTTGGAGCCCAAGAAAATAAAGATTAAAAGATTAAAACTGGTTCAAATAACAGCTTTGTCATTTATTAGCTGTGGGACACTGGACACACCTTGTGTTCTCTATGAATAATTTCCCTTTCCCCATTTGAAAAAGAAAAATTAAAAATTTTTTCTTCTAGTGATATTTTTGAGGGGAGGGGGAGGATAATTTAATGGTTGCTGCTGCTGCTGCTGCTAAGTCACTTCAGTCGTGTCTGACTCTGTGCGACCCCATAGACAGTAGCCCACCAGGCTCCACCGTCCCTGGGATTCTCCAGGCAAGAGTACTGGAGTGGGTTGCCATTGCCTTCTCCAATTTAATGGTAAAATATGTAAATTTTCTTTTAGCTAAGAACTTGATACATGTTTAGACCTTCAAGATGTATGAGTTATATTACCTGGTTTACGTTTAAGAAGCTATAATGTTAGTATGGTACAGTAAAATATTTCAAAAGGCTTTCATTTTCAAGGACAAATATATTAGTATCTGATAAAGCATTAAAGGATAAGCATTTTGTAATATACAACATTTGCCCTCAAAGTCATAAATTCTCAACTGGTTACCAGTCAGAGAATCCAGAATGTTGAGCAACTTTTTGATTAAATCATTTATTAGTTCACTAGTCATCAACCTCCTGGAGTGTTTAAAGAAAACTCACCAGGTTGTTCCACCCCCGACTTGTTAAACTGGAATGCTCAGATGGGTCATTAAAAAAAAAACGGCAAGAACAAAACAAACAGCACCATATTTTAACCTTTATCGCAGGGCTAAAGTCCCTTCAAAAGAGAGATTAAAGTAGACCTAGCTGACTGTTCACTTTCTGAGTTAGAGGCACAGGTTGAATTAGCAGGGACTGTTATAAAAGCTTTAGGTTTCAGGCTCACAGTCTTCTGAGTAAGAAGAGAAGGCACCAATGGATCTGGCTGTGGTCCTGGTGCTCTGTCTCTCCTGTCTGCTTCTCCTCTCACTCTGGAAACAGAGCTCTGGGAAAGGGAAGCTACCGCCGGGCCCCACTCCTCTCCCGATTCTTGGAAATATCCTACAGTTAGATGTTAAGAACATTGGCAAATCCTTAAGCAATGTAAGTAGGTTTTATGTTCCTCCAGTGGTTTGCAAAGGGTAAGTAAGTGAACATCTGCTTTAAAAAATATATATTAAAATACATTACAATATCTTAAAATTACTAAAATATGTCATTTTAAAGCAAATACTCCAGTGGAATATTACTTTTTGTCTGTCACTGTCAAGAAGAGTGGAAAGCATTTCTTGAGTAGAGAAACATTTAGGTCTCTGTATAACTGAATCAAAATGATAACGTGGCAAAAGATTGGAGTATTGCTTCTCTTCTTTGTTTCACCACATTTGCTATGATTTTTGGCTGAAGATAAATGATAAGGGAAGTGTTTTGTGATTAGCGATGTCATCAAGAAGTCATCAATTATATAAACTGCACGTTTTGTTCAGAATAACCATGAAAATTTAACTTCTGTGAAGAAGTGAACTATGCCTGATGTTAAGGAAATAGCTTGGGATCAGGACAAATATGAGTGAATGAAAGGAAAAAGTCATTATTCAGAGCCAGCTGGGGTGGTAACAAAATCCTTTTGGATTCTGCACAAAGCTGCTTTCTTCAAGACATGATGCTAGATGAAAGTAATTGTTCTTTCATGAGCTGCTGCGTGTCCTGGCACTGACTCTGTGATGCTTGCTTGCTTCCTGTCAGTAATAGCAGCGGATCTTAAATTGGGCTGGGCATTTGAATCACTGAGGGTGGTTTTTAAAAATGTAGATTTCTAGTATTTATTACAGCTGAGTCAGAATTCCCATGGGATGAGCTTTACAAGTGCTCTAGAAGCAGTCAGTTGTATATTGGTTCTGAGGTAGGCACAGGGGTTACCAATAAATGTCTTAGGCACTACAGGGCAACTAAGCCATGTTGAAATTTGGGTCTTCTCTTTAGTAAAAATTTCTCCAAAGAAAACATACAGATGGCCATAGACCCATGAAAAGATGCTCAACATCACTATTAGGGAAATGCAAATCAAAACTACAGTGAGATATCACCTCACACTGGTCCAAATGGCCTAAATAATGAAAAGTCTACAAATAACAAATGTTGGAGAGGATGTACAGAAAAGAAAACATTCCTACACTGTTGGTAGGAATGGAAACTAGTGCAGCCACTATGGAAAACAGTATGGAGGGTTCTCAGGAAACTAAAAATAGAATCACCACATGATCCAGCAAATCACTCCTGGACAAAACACCCAGAAAAACTATAGTTCAAAGAGATCCAGAGATCAAATTGCCAACATCCGCTGGATCATGGAAAAAGCAAGAGAGTTCCAGAAAAACATCTATTTCTACTTTATTGACTATGCCAAAGCCTTTGACTGTGTGGATCACAGTAAACTGTGGGAAATTCTGAAAGAGATGGGAATACCAGACCACCTGACCTGCCTCTTGAGAAATTTCTATGCAGGTCAGGAAGCAACAGTTAGAACTGGACATGGAACAACAGACTGGTTCCAAATAGGAAAAGGAGTACGTCAAGGCTGTATATTGTCACCCTGCTTATTTAACTTCTATGCAGAGTACATCATGAGAAATGCTGGACTGGAAGAAATACAAGCTGGAATCAAGATTGCCAGAGAAATATCAATAACCTCAGATATGCAGATGACACCACCCTTATGGCAGAAAGTGAAGAGGAACTAAAAAGCCTCTTGATAAAGGTGAAAGTGGAGAGTGAAAAAGTTGGCTTAAAGCTCAACATTCAGAAAACAAAGATCATGGCATCCGGTCCCATCACTTCATGGGAAATAGATGGGGAAACAACGGAAACAGTGTCAGACTTTATTTTTCTGGGCTCCCAAATCACTGCAGATGGTGACTGCAGCCATGAAATTAAAAGACACTTACTCCTTGGAAGGAAAGTTATGACCAACCTAGATAGCATATTCAAAAGCAGAGACATCACTTTGCCAACAAAGGTCCATCTAGTCAAGGCTATGGTTTTTCCAGTGGTCATGTATGGATGTGAGAGTTGGACTGTGAAGAAAGCTGAGTGACGAAGAATTGATGCTTTTCAACTGTGGTGTTGGAGAAGACTCTTGAGAGTCCTTTGGACTGCAAGGAGATCCAACCAGTCCATTCTAAAGGAGATCAGCCCTGGGATTTCTTTGGAAGGACTAATGCTAAAGCTGAAACTCCAGTACGTTGGCCACCTCATGCGAAGAGTTGACTCATTGGAAAAGACTCTGATGCTGGGAGGGATTGGGGGCAGGAGGAGAAGGGGATGACAGAGGATGAGATGGCTGGATGGCATCACTAACTCAATGGATGTGAGTCTGAGTGAACTCTGGGTGTTGGTGATGGAGAGGGAGGCCTGGCGTGCTGCGATTCATGGGGTCACAAAGAGATGGACACGACTGAGCGACTGAACTGAACTGAACTATTACATCTCCATTTCTGCATATGAAGTGACTTGTTCCAAGTAATTCCCAGGTAGTAAAACACCTAGAATTTGAACTCTAAAGCCATGCTTTGGTGACTGTAAGATTTTCTAGAACAAATCTGATTGTAAACCATTTTGTGTTTACGCTTCACTAGATCCTCAGGGGGAAAAGGGGTGCTTACCTTGATTTTTCAGATTTTAGAAACATTTCCGGAGGATCAACTTGTCTAGTGAATGTAGAGCTTAATTTAACTGAAGTCTTGATTCCAAACCCTTTAAATCTGACCTAAAATTTTTTATCCCTTTTTATCTTTCAATATACGCATATAATTGTCCTGTATTCTATCTTGTTGGCTCCTTTTCAGTTCATCTCAAATTGCAATCTGCCTGGGGACAGAATTTGAAACTTAAAACTAAATGTTTATAAATTTATAAAGCATTGCTACCTTTTTTACTAAGCAAAAAAAAAAAAAAAAAAAAAGTTAGGAGTACATTTAATTCTATGGAACCCAGGAAAGGGACTTGAAAACTGAATAAGAAACTTTCTGGAAAGTCAAGTACTGACTTTTGTTCTCTTCTTTGAAAAGAAACTATTAATATTTCTACCATAATTTCTAATGCCAACTATGGCTTCCTTTAACATTTCTCCTGTTTTAAGGAGAACTATATTAGCTTCCTAAACAACAAAAAAATCCAGTGAGATATACACCTGATATAAAAGTACCCATAGTTTCTTATACTGTCTCTTTTTCATTGTTCTTGTCTTCAAAAACAGAAAGAAGGACAGGATAGGAAAAATAGCATTTAGGCTTTAATGTAAAGTAATTATTAAAAGAGATTAGCCCTGGAAATCATACTTCTCTGTGGTAGCCCTTAACGTTTAAGGATCAGGAAATAAAATATCCCACTATTACACAAACAGAACCAACTTATATAAATAATGAAATTACTCACCTGTGAGCCCTAGAGTATACTCCCTTCTCTGTGGTTTGATTTACATAAGGGAAGAATGTAAGTTCGTCTGTCTTGAGAATGAATGAAGGATATGTTTGTTTGAACCACTGAAGGGAGTTTTCTTAATGGCTGAAGCCATTTTATAATGTAGAAATCCCTTTTTCCTATTTTGAGTAAGAAAGGCCATTCTTAATATGGTGTCCAACAACTAAAACAATCTGAGGATTTGTTACTTGTCTGTGATGTAAACTGACTCCCCCTTCCCTTACCATCTGCTGCCCTCGGGGACTCTTTGGTAGGCGTTTGCTTTACAGCATGCAGGGGCTTGCCCAGTGACTCAGTGGTAAAGAATCCACCTGCAATCAAGGACATGCAGGAGATGCCAGTTCGATCCCTGCGTGGGGAAGATCTCCTGGAGGAGGGCATGGCAATCCACTCTAGTATTCTTGCTGGGATGATCCCCTGGACAGAGGAGCCTGGTGGGCTGCAGGCCATAGGGTCGCAAAGAGTCAGACACAACTGAAGTAACCAAGTACACAGCATGTATCTAGGACGCTTGTTCCTAGAACTGGCTGCCCACTGCCGCTAGGAAGTCTACCAGGTGATGCTTCTGGTGTCAGGCCGAGTTGTCCGCCACCTCAGAGCTGCTGGTGGTCTATTAGTGAGGAGCTGCTGGTGATCAGCCGCCTGGGCTGGGATTCCAGACTCAGGACGAGCACATTGCTTTGCACTTGATCCACTTCCAGCACCTCGTGCTCAGTGGTACCACCGCTCAGGTGTCCCAGGCTCCCACTGGCACCTCCCCCCAGTGCAATCGCTTTGTGGCCCAATTGGTGATGGGCACCGCCATCTTCATGGTGTCCTGTTACAAGTTGCTGCTGCTGCTGCTGCTAAGTCGCTTCAGTCGTGTCCGACTCTGTGCGACCCCACAGACTGCAGCCCACCAGGCTCCCCCGTCCCTGGGATTCTCCAGGCAAGAACACTGGAGTGGGTTGCCATTTCCTTCTCCAATTCATGAAAGTGAAAAGTGAAAGTGAAGTTGCTTGGTTGTGTCTGACTCTTAGCGACCCCACGGACTGCAGCCTACCAGGCTCCTCCGTCCATGGCAGGAGGAGCATTTTCATTTTCTCCGTCCATTTGCTAGCCAAGAGTACTGGAGTGGGGTGCCATTGCCTTCTCCACTGTTACAAGTTACTGAATGTAACTCCCTGTGCTGTATGGTAAGCCTTGTTGCTTTTCTGTCTCATGTATAGTAGTTTGTATCTGTTAATCTCTTACCCCTAATTTGTCCCTCATCCACTTTGGTTACCCACAAATTTGTTTTCTGTGTCTGTGAGTCTGTTTACAATTTGTATATAGATTCATTTGTATTTTTTAAAGATTCTCTATATAAGCGATATCATGTAGTATCTTTCTTTTTCTGACTTAGTTCAGTTCAGTTCAGTCGCTCAGTCGTGTCCGACTCTTTGCGACCCCATGTATTGCAGCATGCCAGGCCTCCCTGTCCATCACCAACTTCCAGAGTTCACTCAGATTCACGTCCATCGAGTCAGTGATGCCATCCAGCCATCTCATCCTCTGTCCCTCTTCTCCTCCTGCCCCCAATCCCTCCCAGCATCAGAGTCTTTTCCAATGAGTCAACTCTTCACATGAGGTGGCCAAAGTACTGGAGTTTCAGCTTTAGCATCATTCCTTCCAAAGAAATTCCAGGGCTGATCTCCTTCAGAATGGACTGGTTGGATCTCCTTGCAGTCCAAGGGACTCTCAAGAGTCTTCTCCAACACCACGGTTCAAAAGCATCAATTCTTCGGTGCTCAGTTTTCTTCACAGTCCAACTCTCACATCCATACATGACCACTGGAAAAATCATAGCCTTGACTAGACAGACCTTTGTTGGCAAAGTAATGTCTCTGCTTTTCAATATGCTGTCTAGGTTGGTCATAACTTTTCTTCCAAGGAGTAAGCATCTTTTAATTTCATGGCTGCAGTCACCATCTGCAGTGATTTTGGAGCCCCCCAAAATAAAGTCTGACACTGTTTCCACTGTTTCCCCATCTATTTCTGACTTAGTTCACTAAGCTTATTCTCTAGGCCCATCTGTGTTGCTGCAACATTTTATTGTTTTTTTTTTTTTATGGCTTAGCAATATTCCATTGTATGTATATACCACATATACTTAAGCCATTTATCTGTTAAGCGCACTTGGGTTGCTTCTATGTCTTGGCTATTGTAAGTAGTGCTGCTGTGAACATTGGGATGCGTTATCTTTTTGAATTAGAGTCCCATTTTTTTTTTCTTGGTATATACCCAAGAGTGAAATTGCTGGATTATATGGTAGTTTTATTTTTAGTTTTTAAAGGAATTTCCACACTGTCCTCCTTAGTGGCTGCACCAATGTACACTCCCACCAACAGTGTAAGAGGCTTCCCTTTCCTCCACACCCTCTTCAGCATTTAGCACTTGTAGACATTTCGATGATAACCACAATGGTACCTCATTGTGGTTTCAATTTTCACTTCTCTAATTGTTAGTGATTTTTTTTTTGATTGTTAGTGATTTAAAGAATCTTTTCATTGCATGTTGGCCATCTGTAGGTGCTTCTTCAGAGAAAGGTCTATTTAGGTCTTCTGCTTTGTTATGCTGAGATATGTTCCCTCTATACCCACTTTAGTGAGACTGCTTTTTTTTCCCTCATGAATGGATGTTGAATTATCATACTTATAAATCCCAAAGAAAGGCAATGCCAAAGAATGCTCAAACTACTGCACAGCTGCACTCATCTCACTCGCTAGTAAAGTAATGCTCAAAATTCTCCAAGCCAGGCTTCAAGCCGTACGTGAACTGTGAACTTCCAGATGTTCAAGATGGATTTAGAAAAGGCAGAGGAACCAGAGATCAAATTGCCAACATCCATTGGATCACTGAAAAAGCAAGAGAGTTCCAGAAAAACATCTACTTCTGCTTTATTGACTATGCCAAAACCTTTGACTGTGTGGATCACAATAAACTGTGGAAAATTCTGAATGAGATGGGAATACCAGACCACCTGACCTGCCTCTTGAGAAGTCTATACTCAGACCAAGAAGCAACAATTAGAACTGGACATGGAACAACAGACTGGTTCCAAATGGAACCAGAGTAAAAGAGTACCTCAAAGCTGTATATCGTCACCCTGCTTACTTAACTTATATGCAGAATACGTCATGAGAAACACTGGACTGGATGAAGCACAAGCTGGAATCAAGATTGCTGGGAGAAATACCGATAACCTCAGATATGCAGATGACACCACCCTTATTGCAAAAAGCGAAGAAGAACTAAAAAGCCTCTTGATGAAAGTGAAAGAGGAGAGTGAAAAAGTTGGCTTAAAACTCAACATTCAGAAAACTAAGATCATGGCAACTGGTCCCATCACTTCATGGCAAATAGATGGGGAAACAGTGGAAACAGTGACAGATTTTATTTTGGGGGGCTCCAAAATCACTGAAGATGGTGACTGCAGCCATGAAATTAAATGATGCTTGCTCCTTGGAAGAAAAGTCATGACCAACTTAGATAGCATATTCAAAAGCAGAGACATTACTTTGCCAGCAAAGGTCTGTCTAGTCAAAGCTATGGTTTTTACAGTGATCATGTATGGATGTGAGAGTTGGACTATAAAGAAAGCTGAGCACTAAAGAACTGATGCTTTTGAACTGTGGTGTTGGAGAAGACTCTTGAGAGTCCTTTGGACTGCAAGGAGATCCAACCAGTCCATCCTAAAGGAAATCAGTCCCGAATATTTGTTGGAAGGACTGATGCTGAAGCTGAAACTCCAGTACTTTGGCCACCTGATGTGAAGAACTGATTCACTGGAAAAGACCCTGATGGGAAAAGATTGAAGTAGAGAGGTGAAGGGGACAACAGAGGATGAGATGGTTGGATGGCATCACCGACTCAATGGACAGGAATTTAAGTAAACTCCGGGAGTTGGTGATGGACAGGGAGGCCTGGTGTGCTGCAGTCCATGGGGTCGCAAGGAGTTGGACATGATAGTGACTGAACTGATATTGATATATAAGATCCAGAAATGTTTGTAGTTATGTGTGGGAGAATAAATTATCAACAATATTATGATAATAAGTCTTAATCATGAGCAAAGTAGACCAAATTGTGACTTCTTTTGCTAATATTTGCATTTTCTTTCCATTTCCCAGCTCTCAAACACCTATGGCCCTGTGTTCACAGTGTATTTTGGCCTGAGGCCCACTGTTGTGTTGCATGGGTATGAAGCAGTGAAAGAAGCCCTAATTGATCAGGGAGAAGAATTTTCTGGAAGAGGCAATATCCCAATGTCTCAAAGAGTTAATAAAGGATATGGTAAGTGTGCATATGCACGTGTCCAACATTGGTAATGGGGGTGGGGAGAATGGAAAAGAGGAATTTGAAAAGCCCCCTCAGCAGAGCTTGGTCCATCTCTGAGGCTGCCAAGTGTCAGCTCACTCCTCCTTCTCTAGGGCCTCCCTCCTAGTCTCTGTTTCCCCTCCTGGCAGGAATCATTTTCAGCAACGGGAAGAGATGGAAGGAGATCCGACGCTTCTCCCTCATGACCCTGCGGAATTTTGGGATGGGGAAGAGGAGCATCGAGGACCGCGTTCAAGAAGAAGCGCACTGCCTGGTGGAGGAGTTGAGAAAAACCAACGGTGGGTGATTCTATGCTCTGTAATTCTGACCTCAGCAGACCGCTCATTTCTCCAGGGACGCCCTTGGAAACATTTCAGGGGCGGCCACATCTTTTATACGGTTCCTGGTTTTCAGCCTTCCCATGGAGAAGAGAGAGAGAGAGGAGAGAGCCAAGAGGGCTTTTGTGTATCTATGCTTGTTGTGTGTGTACACCCAGGATGGGGCATATAGTGTGGATTAAAGGTCATTTAATCCTATTCTGATTTGAAATTTTTGTTTTCACATCATTAGGACATGAAGGTAGGAGGTTTTGAGTCTCATTTTTGTGTGTGTGTGCATTAGAGAGCAATTTCCCTCCCCATAGTGTCAGTTTGGGTTATCTATTCCAGAACATTTCATCAGGGAATACTTGTCAAGTGGACACGGTGGGAATGAATTCATCATGCCCCTTTGGAGGGCATGTGCTTTCACTTAATTGGCCTGTATTTGTATGGTCAACCTTACTCAGATGTCTGAGGGTTTCTTCAGACACTCATTGCCTACAGTTCTAGCCAGTAACGATACTTTTCTATGGTTCTAATTACTTAGGTATCCTTCAGTGCAGGCCTCATCTATTGTGATTTCCTTGTAAACAACTGTTTTAAAATTATCAGCTTGAGTTATTTAATGTTGCTTCTAAGTTACAGTATTGTTTTATGAATTCTAAGAAATAGATGCTATAGAATAATCCTAAAGTTTACACAAATACGAGGTTATAAAATGATTTATTTGGATTTCAGCCTGCCTTCCTAATTAGTTGCTTCCAACTTCAACTTTCTCTTTACATTTATCTCCCCTCCCTTACTGGTAAAGAATCTGCCTGCAGTGTTGGAGACCTGGGTTCAGTCCCTGGGTTGGGACGATCCCCTGGAGAAGGGAAAGGCTACCCACTCCAGTATTCTGGCCTAGAGAATTCCATAGACTGTATAGTCCATGGGGTTGCAAAAAGTCAGACATGACTGAGAGACTTTCACTTTCCTTTTCCCATGTTTTGTATTTTCCATATTTTATGATACTTTGACATCTTGGAAGGCCTTGCAGACCTGGGGAGCAACTGCCTCTCCCAGGGTTAGTTAATCCTGAGATAGAGCATCACATCTTTTCTATGAGCGTGCCTTTGATTTTTAAGCCAACCATCCAGAGCCCATACCCTCTGGATACCTACTTTATGAAACCCTCACACACCAAGCCAATATTCTCCCTGCCCTAAATTAACCCAAGGCATTATGGGACAACCAGGGACCATCCCTACTGCCTAGCTGCTGCTACTGCTGCTAAGTCACTCCAGTCGTGTCTGACTCTGTGCGACCCCATAGACGGCAGCCCACCAGGCTCCACCGTCCCTGGGAGTCTCCAGGCAAGAACACTGGAGTGGGTTGCCATTTCCTCCTCCAATGCGTGAAAGTGAAAAGTGAAAGTGAAGCTGCTCAGTCGTGTCCGCCTCTTCGAGACCCCGAAGACTGTAACCTACTAGGCTCCTCCGTCCTTGGGATTCTCCAGGCAAGAGTACTGGAGTGGGTTGCCATTGCCTTCTCCCTACTGCCTAGAGCACTCTGAAATTATCCAAACTATCCAATCCTAAGGTTAGTTAGCATACTGACCCCACCTTGCTCATTTCTTCCGTGAAACCCCTGTGAAAGCTCTGCTCCATGCTGTCTCCTGACCAATCTTGGTGCTTCCCCACGTGGTCCTGGGTGATGTACCCCTCCTCTTGGGAATAAACTATCTTCTCTATGGCTATCATCTCCTGATCTGTTGACCTCATCATGTGAATAAAAATAAAACCCCAAGTACATTTTAAAACAATTGGGTTTGGGATTAAAACTCTTAGGGTAATTTTTCACCCCTACTGCTAGCTGTACTGATTTATGAAGCGCTTGTCACAATGAATCTTATTTTCGGTCTGGATTCCAAACTATCTGCTTTGTAAGTCTTCCTCTCCAGTGACCTGATAGGAAAGATTAAAAATCAGATTTTAGTCGTCACACACATGGACATTTCATTTTAACCTTTCTTGTTTGCTTTGTGATTGAAGTTTGAAGTGGAGAATTCTTACTTTTATTTTAGGCAAACAAATCTTAGAGTTTGCAGTTTATTTGTGTTACTTTTTCTTCTCATACAATGTGGATGACTTTTACTCATTTTTCCATCAAACACCTGAATTTTTCCATAATCTTTCTCTCTTAAATCTCTTCCTTTCTTGATCCTACCAGTCATTCCTTCAACTATTTATTATATATAAAAGGTTCCCAGGTTCCTAAATATTTTTTCTTTCTTACATCAGTGCTTAATTGTTTAGCTTACCAGATAGATGTGATTCTGTACTGATAGATAACTTGAATTGTTGTTTTTAACCGGACCTTTAACATTTTTTTCCATACTTCAAAATAACCAACAATTTGGCTCAAGGCAGTGAAGGAAATGGAGATTTTGGGAACAAGTTATTAAACAAACTAGGATGGCTGAATGGTTAGGATTCTGGGCTCTCTCTGCCATGGGTCCATGTTCAGTTTGTGGTTGGTGAGCTAAGATCCCTCAAACTGTGCAGCCCAGCTAAAAAGTTAAAAAAAAAAAAGGTCTGTTAAACAAACAAAGGATGGTATGGTCAACTCATATTAAAGGCAATAATGATGTATTTTAAGCATACTTAAATTTTTGCTGATAAGGGAATTTCTATGTAAATGTTGATTTAGATATTCTATAATTATCTGTTATCCACAGCAAAGTTGTATATTTATATTTTAACAGTGTTTTATAAATCTTTTCCATTCTTTAGGGTCACCCTGTGATCCCACTTTTATCCTGGGCTGCGCTCCCTGCAATGTGATCTGCTCCATTATTTTCCAAAATCGGTTTGATTATACAGATCAGAATTTTCTTAACTTGCTAGAAAAATTTAATGAAAATCTCCAGGTTGTGAGCTCCCCATGGATGCAGGTGAGGGCATGCTCCTTTTTTCCTGAGAAGTCATCTGTGTTCTTTTCTCTGACAAGTTCATAATTCAGTATGGACCAAGCTGTGAAGAGAATGTTTGAAAACTGAACATTTTTTTAATTTATTTATTTTATTTATTTATTATTATTATTATTTTTTACTTTACAATATTGTATTGGTTTTGCCATACATCAACATGCATCCACCACGGGTGTACACGTGTTTCCCATCCTGAACCCCCCTCCCACCTCCCTTCCCATACCATCCCTCTGGGTCATCCCAGTGCACCAGCCCCAAGCTTCCTGTATACTGCATAGAACCTGGACTGGCGATTCATTTCTTATGTGATATTATACATGTTTTAATGCCATTCTCCTAAATCATCCCCCGCTCCCTCTCCCACAGAGTCCAAAGGACTGTTCTATACATCTGTGTCTCTTTTGCTGTCTTGCATACAGGGTTGTCATTACCATCTTTCTAAATTCCATATATATGTGTTAGTATACTGTATTGGTGTTTTTCTTTCTGGCTTGCTTCACTCTGTATAATAGGCTCCAGTTTCATCCACCAATGTGGCAACTGGGAATCAGATTTTCCCCTCTTTGTTTTGTTTTTTTTAGTTTGATATAGTTTCTGTTTGTTTGACTTTTGCTGCTGCTGCTGCTGTGTCGCTTCAGTCGTGTCCGACTCTGTGTGACCCCATAGACGGCAGCCCACCAGGCTCTGCCCTGGGATTCTCCAGGCAAAAACACTGGAGTGGGTTGCCATTTCCTTCTCCAATGCATGAAAGTGAAAAGTGAAAGTGAAGTTGCTCAGTCGTGTCCGACTCCTAGTGACCCCATGGACTGCACCCTACCAGGTTCCTCTGTCCATGGGATTTTCTAGGCAAAAGTATTGGAGTGGGGTGCCATTGCCTTCTCCATTGACTTTTGCAAGCTGTAGCTATTCATTTATTTAGTGACTTTTCTAAACTGTTTTGGCACAATCTCTTTTTTTTTGTCTAGTGTGGTTGCTGAAATTTCTGTTCCTTTAGCTTATTATGTTCAACTAGTATTTGAATAGAGTTTTTTGATTTTTGTTTTTTGGTGTTTTTTTTGCTTTTTTCTTTTTAAAAAATTGAATAAAATATTCTTTAAAATCTATAGTGCTTTACAGTTTTCAGAAGTTTCACACACAAGATTTCATATAATCCTATAAAACCCTTTTTTTCCCTCACTACCCTTGTGTTGCCCCTCTATCCTCTCCTCTCCCTCTATAGCTTGTTTTCATATCTGTGAGTCTGTGGATAGCAATGCCATTGAATGTGAGGATCCTAAGAGAAGAAAAGTGAGACAAAGAGATGGAGATAGAGAGGAAGGGAGGAAAGAAGAAAGGGAGAAAGGGAGGAAATAAAGGGAAGGAAATGACTCCTAGATTTGTCCTTGTGTGCTTAGTTGCTAGTCATGTCCGACTCTTTGTGATCCTATGGACTGTACCTGCGAGGCTCCTTTGTCCATGGGATTTCCCAGGCTTTTCCCAGTATCCTGGCTTTTCCCAGGGATTTCCCAGTATCCCAAGGATACTGTGGTGGGTTGCCATTTCCATCTCCAGGGGATCTTCCTTACCCAGGGACTGAACTTTTGCGTTGGCAGGTGGGTTCTCTTACCACTGAGCAGCCTGGGAATCCTTTAGCCAGGTTATTTTCAACTCTGTCTTGGTCTTCGCTTGTTACTTGCACTCAGCCTAGAGATCAGCCAGAGGTGATAGCTTAGTCTCTTCTTAGGTCTTTTCTTAGCAGGTGTCCTGCCCTGGGCATATGTATAGCTTTCTGAATTCCTCAGTACACATGGGTGCTTTTGAATGTGCTGATTTCTTAAAGGCACTCCCTCCCCAGCTGTTCTTTCTGGAGTTTGGGGCTCTGTTGTGTGCCTTAACTGTAATCCTTTGCTCCAGGCAACTGTGGGTTTTTCATGAATCTTGCCAGGTCTTTGAGACATCCGTACTGTGTTTCCACCCTAAGTTCCAAGTCAGATGAAACAAAAACAAGTTTCTGTGTCAATGCCTCAGGTGGCCCCAGACAGGTTAGAACACAGATACACAGTTCCTTGTTAGTGAGGTCTGCCCTGGTACCACCAGAATGAGGAAGCAGGCTCCCATACCACAAGCTGCCCTTGCTAAGGCCACTGCCAAGGAAGGAGGTGGGACAAGGAGAAAAAACAATAACAGATCTTTTCTGCTGTTTTTAAGTTGTCTTATCCTTGATTCAACATTTATGTGATTGCTGTAAACCTTGGTGCTCTGGAGTTCTGACAAGTTGATTCTGATAGTTTTTGCTTAATTTTCTGACGCTTTTTAAGGCCTTCTGAGTTGTCTACTGCATCATTTTTGCTGATGTTATTCTAAGTGAATGTTTGAAAGTAACAATCCTGCCTTAGTGTCATAAAGTAAACATCTGGGAAAGGTGGCTGTGCTTTTATTTTACAAAGAAAAGAAAAGCCTGAATATAAAGCTGGAATTCAAGACTCTTGACTCCCTGGCCAGTGGTTTTTTTCTACTACCCCACCAAAACCCAGTTTCCATAAACTACTTTGGTGACTGCCCAGAAGCATGCCCACAGCACTCAATGAACGTCCAGGCCCTTACTGGAAGGTTTCCATTGTGCACAGGCTTGTCCTCCAATCGCACTTGGTGATTTCCTCATCATATTACTTAGCAGAAATATCCTACTTTAGGAAGAAAGAGAATATCTCTTTCAGAGAGGAAGAAAGTTTGTGAACAGAGATGCCACCGGGAACACTGGCCAGGGCAGGGGTGTTTGATGCTTTAGTTGGTGTCCTAGCTGACCAGGTGATTGGGCTTGGGATGATAAAACTTCCAAACTTCCTTAACCTCTGTCCTCATCTATAAAATGTGTATCATAGTAATTCATCTTACTCTGTATTTCAAGGTTGTAAAGAAGAATTAATTTAGAAAAAGAGAGAATTGACATAAAAATGCTTTAATAACATAAGGTTGTTGTATGACTATAGGAAATTACTGTCAACTTTTATCACCTGGTCAGAGTTTTCTCCCTTAAATACCTCTATCAGCATAAAGAATTATTTTATATGTATAATATAAAAAGCTCCCCCTGAAGATATAGACCATTTTTATTCACTTCAATTTCTAACCAGGGCTAGGCATATGGTATATATGTGTTCAACATATATTTTTAATTTAATAAATACATATTTTTAATCTTTAAGGTCTGCAACACTTTCCCTATTCTCATCGACTATTTCCCAGGGAGTCATAACAAACTATTTAAAAATTTTGCTTATATAAGAAGCTATGTTTTGAAGAAAGTAAAAGAACATCAAGCAACTCTGGATATTAACAATCCTCGGGACTTCATCGATTGTTTCCTGATCAAAATGGAACAGGTAAAATGTTGATGACAGATTGGTTATCTATTTGCCTGAATTTTTTTGTTCATTAACTTGTTCTGTACTTATTAGGGATGTTTAATGGTTAGAGAAGAAATGCTTGATTAGCACTTTGGGTACTATTTGTGCATGGATCTGGATTGAGCATCATGGGAGATTTAAAATTGAATAGTTAAATAACTGGGATACATGGACCTTGTCTGTTGGGTACTAATAGGCTAGATGAGAAGAAAGAGAACACACATCTCAGGTGAAATCAAAGTGCAGACAAGTGAGAAATACAAAATACTGAGCCATAAAGGGAAAGTGGGTGTGATCATTTCACATAGCATGTGGGAGAGTGAGAAGGAAGGGTTTAGCCTGCTTGGGTTTCCTGTATGTCCTGAAGCTTGACGTATATCTTCAAATATTTGCAATAAGTCATCGGGGAGGGAATTTCAGATTGGTAGAATGATGTCATGAGAGGTTCAGAGGTGTTTGTGGTAGAGACTAGGTGGGTAGAAGAGAGAAGCCTTAACTGAGTGTAACCAAAAATGATTCTGGAAAGATATAGAGTTGGAAGTTGGTGTCCTTCAAGTTAACATGAAAGTTGGCATTAGAAATTTCGATTTTTATCAGGTAGATGTATGAACCAGAACAAGAGTAGAATGCAAATAATTACTGGGGAAGATTATCCTGGGAATTCTGTAGAATGACTGGTACAATGAGAATGGAGCTCAAGGACCAGCTATGAGATTTTTAATTTCTTTGGACTTTGGCTTGATGAAAGTCTGGAACATGGAAATGCAGAGGATTCTGAAATAAAATCAATCTGTCCATCTTGTCATATTATCAAAGATCCATAAATATTAGTTTTAGTTAGAAGAGAGAATGAGAGCCAAATTATAGGGAGTGTCTGGGAAGTCTCAGTAAAAAGATCAAATTTGTTATCTGAAAAGTTCAACTAAGGAGGGAAAAATTCAGATAGTAAATTTTAATAGTGAATGTGATTAGTGGTAGGGTCAAGTTGGAAATTGTGGCAAGAGCAATATAGGTGCCATAAAAAATTTGTGTAGGTGCAAAGCCGTTCTTGAACTGGGGAAAGGCCGGATCCAGTAAAAGCTGTAAAAAGCACTGTAGAAACTAATTCTAGAGAAAGAAATTTCTTCATCTGAGGCCATGATTATTTTATTCAACCACTTTGTAGCACTGGGCAGAAATGAGAAAACAGTTAGTAGGCTAAAATGGCAAGGAGCCAAAGATGCTGATGAAGATGACATTTGAAGAATTGTTCATGAATTTGCACTGGACTGCTCAAATCATGTGTTTTGAACAGAATGAAGGGAAGCACATGGAGTGGCTTAAAGAAACAGGAGCAAGGAAGAAGCAAATCTGCTCTCTGCTTTCTCTGGTGCTTGGGCAATGATTTTTGTCCTTCTGGGGCCCAGTTGATTTGAGAATCTGATTAAGAGTAAGGAAACTGTCCTAGAAAGATGCACCTATATGAGTTCCTGATATTTTGCACATAATTTGAGGGATTCTCATTGCGCTATGAAGTCTCTCCACTAATCCTGGGTTAAGGAGGCTCTAAGATGTCTGGTATTCCATTTAACAGTGGCTGTTTCATCAGTGCTATGTTTAAAACCCTTATTGTTTCTCTGGAGTTCACTATCATATTTATTTTTTTATAGTATATATTTATATATATATATATTTTATCTTTATTCAGTATAATTTATATACCATATCCCTCACACATTCGGTATACAATTCAATATTTTCACAGAGTTGAACAACTACCACCACAACCAATTTCTGAATATTTTTATGACCTTGAAAAGAAATCTTATATGCTTTTGGAGTCACCCTCATTCCTCCCCAGTCTCCCCAGTTCTAGGCGTCACTAACCTATCTTCCATCTTTATAAGTTTGCTATTCTGGACATTTCATGTTAATGGAATTATACAATATGTGTCTTTTGTGTCTAGCTTCTTTCACTTAATGCTTTCAGGGCTCATTGATAATGTAGCATACATCAGTACTTCATTCCTTTAAATGATTAAATGGCATTTCAGTGTGGATATACCACATTTTGTATATCTGTTTGTTGGTTGATGGACATTTTGGTTCCTTCTATTTTGGTTTTTATGAGTTTGTGGACATTTATGTACAAGTTTTATGTATGTGTGCATTTGTTAAGTTGCTTCAGTCATGTCCAACTCTTTGCGACCCTATGGACTGTAGCCTGTCAGCTCCTCTGTCCATGGGATTCTCCAGGCAAGAATACTGGAGTTGGTTGCCATGGCCTGCTCCAGGGGATCTTCCCAAGCCAGGAACTGAGCCCATACCTTTTACTCCTGCTGTAATGGCAGGCGGACTCTTTACTACTAGCACCACCTGGGAAGCCCCACAGGTTTTGTATACACATATGTTTTAATTTCTCTTGGGTATATACCTAGTGATAGAATTGTTGGTGGGCTTCCCAGGTCACACAGTGGCAAAGAATCCACCTGCCAGTGCGAGAGACACAGGAGATGGGAGTTCAACCCCTGGGTCAGGAAGATCCCTGGAATAGGAAATGACAATCCACTCCTGTATTCTTGCTTGGGAAGTTCCAAGGACAGAGGAGCCTGGTGGGCTGTAGTCCATGGAGTCACAAAGAGTCGAACACAACTGAGCTCAGCACAGACAGATGATAACTTTATATTTAACCTTCGAAGGAAGTGTGGCAGATCAAAGTCTTAATGTAAGAACTGAAGCTATAAATCTAGAAGAAAACTTACACATAAAATTGGCTGCACCATTTTATATACTCACCAGCAGTGTATGAAGCTTACAATTTATTCACATATTTGACAGTGCTTCGAATTATCTGTCTTTTTGATTCTAACCATCCTAGTAGAATCTGATCCATTTTCACATGGATCATGTTGCATCTGTAGGTCAGTTAGGGAGTAATGCCATCTTAACTTTTAAGTCTTTCAATAGATGAACATGGGATGTATTACCATTTATTTAGGTCTTCTTTAATTTCCTTCAGCAAGGTTTTGTATAGGCTAGTTTAGTTTTGATAGGCTATGTGTACATAACCATTGATTCTTCAAATTCACATGAACAGATAGAAATAGCAATAACGATTTGTAAGAACTCTACTCTCCTTCTTGGTCTCAGAGTAATTTTGAGTTGACAAACTTAGAAACTGTATGAAGTTGATGTTACCAATGGGGATAACTACTTTTGTCTATCAGGTACAACTGTGATAGGGTTAAGTCTATCTTAATGGTGTTGGATTCTATAATATTGGGCATGCCACAGGTCACCTGGGGATTATAAGAGCCTTATTAAATTAATGCTAGTCTAGAGGACTGGATAGGAAGAAATGATTATTTTGGGTATGTTCATGACCTCTGTAGTCAGTATTTCAGATTGTCCCATTCTTATTATCAATTTTATGTCACATATATCCCTCCTCTAAACCCACCTTAGTTGTCCTTGTGAAGGGCTTTTACTCTCCCAACTTCCAATTTGTGAGAGCTTTATTCAGTCAATTCCTTATTCTGAGCATCTACACTCTTTTCCTCGCCCAAGCTGCCTATTGCCTCACATCTTGGAATACAGTAGTGGCCGGCCCCATTTTGTCTTTGTATGCGGGATAAATAAACTCACTATTTCTTTAAACCACTGTTAACTTTTTTTTTTATTGGTAGGCAAACACAACCTTATTGATAGAAATGAGCAAATTAGAGCCATATCTTGAAAAATGTTATAAACCAGAATCAAGAGTTTGCAATTCTCTTTTCCTTTTAAACCATTTTATCTGGACTCTGCCTAAAGACACATGAAGAAGTTGAAAATGTGCAAAAGCTAACATAGCAGCACATCCTAGAATATATTACAAAGAAAAAGAATGGATTCACAGAGACTCTTATGTTGGGAAGTCCAGGGCTAGCCATGACGTGTACATTGAACTCAAGTGCCTTCCATTTTTCTTCAGCATATTTAAGTATGTAGGTTTCATCTTTATGTTCGGATACTCATGTTTCAAAATGATGACTGCACCACTTCTACGTCTGTATCTGTGTTTTGACTATGAAGAAAGAAAGAGAGAAACTGGCATCAGCAAGCTCTTTGGTAAGAAGTAGGTTGCTTCACCAGTGTGCCTGCAAAAGAGGCTTGGAATGAAGTTTTTAGGCAAGCTAGGGATGAGGAGTAGGAAATCAAGACTGCATTGGCCCAGTCCACACACTTTGCCGGTTGTTGTAGTACTGCACTTGAGTGTCTAGGTTTGTTTAGCTTTGTAACAGTGTGTTATTTTGGATTGATTTTAATTATTTATACTGGCAAACTACCAGATAATTACATCAAATAACTTATAGGAAAAACACAATCAAGAGATGGAGTTTACTTTTGAAAACTTGATAGCATCTGTGTCTGATTTGTTTGGAGCTGGGACAGAGACAACGAGCACCACGCTGAGATATGGGCTCCTCATGCTGCTGAAACACCCAGAGGTCACAGGTATGATAACATGGTGGGCAGGGTGAGTTTCGGGGAAGATATTGGGTCTTCTGTCTTATAATTTCTCTTAGAGAAGCTTTAGTTTTGAAATTTCTTTGCCACCCACTATAAGCTGCCCAAATATTAAAAAAAAAAAAAAGGTGAAAGTAAGACAAATTTGTATAGTAGGGAGGATTGCTGAGAAAAGTGAAGACAGTATGAGCAGTATCAAAGGCAATAAAGCTATGGATTTCATCAATAAAAAATTCTGGTTAAGTATCTGGACTTCATGGGAAGGGATTTGCAGCAGGCACAACCAGCATAAATTGGCCTACAATGGACTATTAGTTTTCTTAAGAAGTGGCCACTTTGAATGGTAGATGTATTTTTACCTAAATCTTTCCCTGTTCTAAATATGCAGCATTATAATGCTAGGGTAGGGAAGATGGGAGCTATATTGTTGAAGTATAGCAGAAATTCTAGAAATCTGGTGAGAAAGCCTGAGAAAATTTTTGGTCTGAGAAGTACTTTAAAAGGTTAGATTTAGAAAAAGATATATGCTCTTTAGACAGAATATGTACCTAAAAGGCCACCTGATGCAAAGAGCTGACTCATTGGAAAAGACCCTGATGCTGGGAAAGATTGGGGGTAGGTGGAGAAGGGGATGACAGAGGATGAGATGGCTGGATGGCATCACCGACTCAATGGGCATGGGTTTGGGTGGACTCCGGGAGTTGGTGATGGACAGGGAGGCCTGGCGTGCTGCGGTTCATGGGGTCGCAAAGAGTTGGACATGACTGAGCGACTGAATTGAACTGAACTGTACCTAAAAGAATTTTTTCCCTTTTTAAACATTAAATAAGATAGCATTTCACGTTGCAAATAAACACACACACAATACATATACAATTGCAAACCATACATACATCAGTTATAGAATTTGATTTGTAAAACATCGTACATTATTTTGATATGAAAATAATACTTGATACCTGTTTTTCTTTCTGTGATTGTCGAGACCAGCTCAACAAGCAGGGTTTCCGAAAGCGTGATACGGTGAGAGAATGAGAAACGAGACACAAGAATTCATAGAAAAGCGAGGATCAGGGAGCCGACACCACTCCAAGGCGAAGGTGCAGCGCCTGAATCCAAGCCGGCTTTATTATACCCTCAGCCGTGAAGGAAAGAACATGCGGGGAGTTAAACTATAACTTGTGTAGCCTTCAGGGCCAAAGAACAAAATGATCATTAACCATTTAGTAATTAAGAAACAGTAATCAATAACAAATCAGTAACTAAGACTAATATTCTTATCTACAGATTTTTCACCAGATATATAAAACATGTGACTCTCTGAGAGGCCAGTCGAGAAACAGTCTGGGGTCGGTTTTCCGACCCCAGGATCATATCTTGTTTTCATGATTATGAACTGTTCCCTCTGGACTTGTTCCAAGAGTCTCATGCCTTATAGCATCCAGTTTATCAATAAACTTCTTTTGCGGCCCTTGCTGGGGCCTGCTTTTGTTTTATTCTTCCTGTCTCCTACATGTGATGACAGACATCTCTTGAGTTAATAATATACCGTTTGTGTTTAAAGTGTTTCATCATGCTAATATATGTGCTTCCCAGGTGGCACTAGTGATAAAGAACCTGCCTGCCAATGCAGAAGATGTAAGACAGGCGGGTTCGATCCCTGTGTCCAGAAGAGCCCCTGGAGGAGGGCATTGCAACCCACCCCAGTATCCTTGCCAGGAGAATTCCATGAACAGAGGAACCTGGCAAACTACAGTTCATAGGGTTGCAAAGAGTTGGACATGACTGAAACGACTTAGCACGCATGCATGCTAATATATAGGCTTCCCTGGTGGCTCAGATGGTAAAGAATCTGCCTGCGATGCAGGAGGCAAGAGTCGGGAAGATTCCCCTGGAGGAGGGCATGGCAATCCACTCCAGTATTCTTGCCTGGAGAATCTATGGACAGAGGAGCCTGGTGGGCTACTAGTCCATAGGGTCAGGAAGAGTCAGACATGACTGAGCGACTAACACTTTTTTCACTTTTCATGCTAATATATAGGTGTGCACAGATTTATCCCTGGAGAAGGCAATGGCACCCCACTCCAGTACTCTTGCCTGGAAAATCCCATGGATGGAGGAGCCTGGTAGGCTGCAGTCCATGGGGTCGCTAAGAGTCAGACATGACTGAGCGACTTCACTTTCACTTTTCACTTCTCACTTTCATGCATTGGAGAAGGAAATGGCAACCCACTCCAGTGTTCTTGCCTGGAGAATCCCAGGGACGGGGGAGCCTGGTAGGCTGCCGTCCATGGGGTCACACAGAGTCGGACACGACTGAAGTGACTTAGCAGCAGCAGCAGCACAGATTTATCCCAAAGCCTAGCTTGTATGAGTGTCATTTGTACTTGTATTATGAAAACTCTCTAAGTCTAGGTGTATTTCTGGACATATAATTGATGTTTATAACTATGTTGGAATACCTTTACAGAGTTTTATGTCACCCTGATTTGGTATGAAAATGTGGCATGTGTTTTCCTCTTTTTCCCAGTAGTCTTACTTGTGTCTTATCAGCTAAAGTCCAGGAAGAGATTGACCGTGTGATCGGCAGACATCGGAGCCCCTGCATGCAGGACAGAAGCCACATGCCCTACATGGATGCTGTAGTGCACGAGATCCAGAGATATATTGACCTCATCCCCACCAATCTGCCCCATGCGGTGACCCGTGACATTAAATTCAGAAACTACCTCATCCCAAAGGTAAATTTGTTTCTCTTACAGTGACCTCAACACTCTTGAAGTTCCCATATTCACTGTATGATTTCAGTCCTCAAGATGAGAGAATTGGAAAAATCATACATGTGGCAGCTTGATGGGTTTTGTGTTGTTTCCAGTTTGTGGCTATAAATCTTTATGATGGCTCTCGATATCTGGCTAAGTCTCCCAAATTGTTCTGCTTCTTTAATATTGTTTTGGCTACTCTTAGCTGTTTATATTTCCAGGTAAATTTTAGTATTAATTTGTCAATTACCCAAAACATTCAGATGTGATTTTTTTCATGGTAGTATCAAATCAGTTTAGAAATTGACATCTTGACATGCTGATGCTTTCAATTCACAGATACAGTTAATTTGGACTTTCTTTAATTTTTTTGATACTGTTTTGTTTTTAGTACAGTGACTTGCACATCTGTTATATTTTTCTCAGATAAGAAATATTCTTGATCTTATTATACATTTTATAATTTTAAAATTGCTTTTTCCATTTTTTTGGTATATAGAAATATAATTGATTTTATTACCTTGATGACCTTATATCTAGCAACCTTTCCAAATTCATATATCATTGTTAATAATTTGTTTGTAGATTTATTTGTAATATCTATATGCACCACAATTCTGCCATCTGGTTTAATATTTGTTTTTTTCTTTATTTTCCAATTCTCATGACTTTGATTTACTTTATTGCATTATCACACTAGCAGGATTTCAAGGATAATATTGAACAAGGTGGGGATAGTGGCTGTTGTTTCATTTATGATATCCTGGAAGAGGTGAGGGTTATATATCTCATCATTGAGAATGATATTTTATGTACATTTTCGTAAATATTTTAAAAAAGCAGATTAGGGAAATACTTCCTAATCCTATTTTTGTATGATTTGGGGGATAAACTTTATTTTTTATAGCAGTTTTAGGTTCACAGCAATTTTAAGCTGAAGATACAGTGATTTCCCATATACTTCCTGCCTCACCTATTATCAATATCCTCTACCACACTGGTACACTTTTTTACAATTGATGAGCCTATACTGACCATCATTAGCCTCCAAAGTTCATCATTTGCATTAGGGTTCACTCTTGTTGTTGTACATTCTGTGAGTTCAAGCAAGAGTCTAATGATATGTATCCATCATTGTAGTATTATATAGAGTAGTTTCATGGCTCTAAAAATCCTCTGGGCTCTGTCTATTCATCCCTCTCTCCCCCAAATCCTTGGCAAACATTTTATGCCCATTGATTAGGAACTCCCTATTTTCCCCTCTCCCTTGCTGTTCACAATCTAATTTTTTCCACAAATGTGTGTATAATTTGATCAAATGGATTCTCTGCATTTGTTTATATAGTATATATTTTGTTCCCTCTATCTCTGTCTCTCTCATATATAAAAAGCTGAATTTGGTTTGCTACATTTTATTGAGGACATTTGTATTTTAATTTGTAAGAGGCTGGTCTACAATTATCCTTTCTCAAAAATTTTTGTCAGACTTCTGATATCAAGGTAATGCTGGCTTCATAAAATAGGTGGGAAATTTTCCATACTGTGGGTATGTTTTTATTATGTATATATATATTTCTTTTGGGTGTTCAGTTAGTACTGCCTTTTCTGTGCCTAATAAGTATGGCTTAATCTCAGATATTATATAAGAAAAAAACGCAGTCTTAGGTGATGTCTGTCTTCTCCCAGAAAGTGTTCATCTTTCCTCCACTAGACAGAATTATAAAACACCTCCTATTTCAGAATTGTATATGTACACAGTCAAAAACTGACTGCAGATGCCAATTTGCCTTCCCAAGTTTCTTGCATCTGGAATCTGGGGACCAATTTTAGTCAGCAGTTTTCCAGTGCTTTCTAACACATGGTTTCTGTTTTTATTCAGACTTTCTAGTTGGCATCCTACAAGCTATTCTATTTTGAAGACTGCATATGTTACTATTATATATAAAAATAAAATAACTAAAAATTCTACTTTGAGGAGAAAAGGGTTGTGAGTTTCTTAAGGTTGAAATTATTACTGCTATCTTCTGGGAAAGATGGGATTCTGAATATCTGTGTGCCCCTTATGACAACCACTAGCCACATGTGCCCAGTGAATGCCTGAAAGTTGATTAATGCAACTGAGGAACTGAATTTTAAATTTTATTTACTTTTGACTTGCTTTAAATATAAGTAGCCATAGATCACGCAAGTCTACCATGTTAGAGCTGCTCTAAGTTTTTTTTTTTTCCCTCTCACATGGGTTTAGAACTCCCTCATCCTTAATTCTGCAACACTAAAAACCTGAAAAATTAAAAACAAATATACATTTAGTGCAATTTCATTTGGTGGTCAAAACGTTACTGGAACTGAAGTGAATCTATTTTTATTCCTATTTATGTCACTTTGTGTGATTATTCATGTCCTACTGAAGACATTTGTATACTGTCGATAATACTAATCGTGTTTACTTCAAAATGTTGCCAGAATTAAACCATGTAACATATATTTTAAAATATGAGCTAAAACTATGAGACATTTTCGTCTATCAGAATGATGAAGTTAAAGGCTGAAAAAAATCTTTTACTAGTGAGGATATACGTAAACAAGTACTTTCAGGTGCCACTGATAAGACTGTAAATAAGTATATCTTTTTTTTCTTTTTTTGAAGGACATTTTGGCCATAATTATTAAAAAATAAAATATATCTTATAATGCAAGAGTTATAATTCTTGGTATCTACTACAAATGCTTGTGAAGGAATATCAAAATGCATCCTTGCATCATTACTTGTAATAAAAAAAGTATTTTTAGCTACTAAATGTTCATTGTAAGTGTAATGGCACATTTATATTGTGTAGTATGAATAAGGCAGATGTGTATGTGTTGACGGGCTTCCAGGTGGAGCTAGTGCTAAAGAACCCGCCTGCCAGTACAGGAGTCATCAGAGACACAGGTTTGATCCTGTGTCTGGAGGAGGAGAGCATGGCAATCCACTCCAGTATTCTTTCCTGGAGAATCACATGGCCAGAAAAGCCTGGTGGGCTACTGTCCATAGGGTCACAGAGAGTCTGACATGACTGAAGAGACTTAGCAGCAATAGAAGCATATATGTTGACATAGGGCAATATCTAAATTATTTCATTATAGAAAAAAATCAAAATCTAGTGGATGTTTGTCACTGGGTAAAAAGAGAAGAAAATGCTAAGTAGCGTAAATGTATATAGGATTATCTGCTGATATGCATAATCTGTGAAAGCACATGTAACTAGTTGGTGGGAATGATTATTTTTGAAAAGTCTAAATGAGTTGGTGCAGCTAGATAGGAAGAAGACTCACTTTTTACCGTGTGCTTTTTGTGACAATATCTTCTTCTATTTTTCACTTGAGGTATAAGTTATGTAAAAGAAAAATTACCCTTTTAAGTACAGAGTCTAAAGAGTTTTGACCAATATGTGAAGTTATGTCACTACCACCACAAGTAAGATATAACACATTTTCATCATCTTGAAAATTTCCCTTATTCTCCTTTTGCAACCAATCCATTTCCCCCAATTTTAGCCCCTGATAACTACTAATCTGTTTTTATTTTATTTTTAAACTTTACAATATTGTATTGGTTTTGCCAAATATCGAAATGAATCTGCCACAGGTATACACGTGTTCCCCATCCTGAACCCTCCTCCCTCCTCCCTACCCATACCATCCCTCTGGGTTGTTACAGTTTACCAGCCCCAAGCATCCAGTATCATGCATCGAACCTGGACTGGTGACTTGTTTCATATATGATATTATACGTATTTCAATGCCATTCTCCCAAATCATCCCACCCTCTCCCTCTCCCACAGAGTCCAAAAGACTGTTCTATACATCAGTGTCTCTTTTGCTGTCTCGTATACAGGGTTATTGTTACCATCTTTCTAAATTCCATATATATGCATTAGTATACTGTATTTATGTTTTTCCTTCTGGCTTACTTCACTCTGTATAATAGGCTCCAGTTTCATCCACCTCATTAGAACTGATTCAAATGTATTCTTTTTAATGGCTGAGTAATACTCCATTGTGTATATGTACCACTGCTTTCTTATCCATTCATCTGCTGATGGACATCTAGGTTGCTTCCATGTCCTGGCTATTATAAACAGTGCTGCGATGAACATTGGGGTACACGTGTCTCTTTCAATTCTGGTTTCCTCAGTGTGTATGCCCAGGAGTGGGATTGCTGGATCATAAAGCAGTTCTATTTCCAGTTTTTAAAGAAATCTCCACACTGTTCTCCATAGTGGCTGTACTAGTTTGCATTCCCACCAACAGTGAAGAGGGTTCCCTTTTCTCCACACCCTCTCCAGCATTTACTGCTTGTAGACTTTTGGATCACAGCCATTCTGACTGGCGTGAAATGGTACCTCATAGTGGTTTTGATTTGCATTTCTCTGATAATGAGTGATGTTGAGCATCTTTTCATGTATTTGTTAGCCATGTGTATGTCTTCTTTGGAGAAATGTCTATTTAGTTCTTTGGCCCATTTTTTTGATTGGGTCGTTTATTTTTCTGGAATTGAGCCACAGGAACTGCTTGTATATTTTTGAGATTAATTCTTTGTCAGTTGCTTCATTTGCTATTATTTTCTTCCATTCTGAAGGCTGTCTTTTCACCTTGCTAATAGCTTCCTTTGTTGTGCAGAAGCTTTTAAATTTAATTAGGTCCCATTTGTTTATTTTTGCTTTTATTTCCAATATTCTGGGAGGTGGGTCATAGAGGATCCTGCTGTGATTTGTGTCGGAGAGTGTTTTGCCTATGTTCTCCTCTAGGAGTTATATAGTTTCTGGTCTTACGTTTAGATCTTTAATCCATTTTGAGTTTATTTTTGTGTATGGTGTTAGAAAGTGCTCTAGTTTCATTCTTTTACAAGTGGTTGACCAGTTTTCCCAGCACCACTTGTTAAAGAGATTGTCTTTAATGCATTGTATATTCTTGCCTCCTTTGTCAAAGATAAGGTGTCCATATGTGCGTGGATTTATCTCTGGGCTTTCTATTTTCCATTGATCTATATTTCTGTCTTTGTGCCAGTACCATACTGTCTTGATGACTGTGGCTTTGTAGTAGAGCCTGAAGTCAGGTAGGTTGATTCCTCCAGTTCCATTCTTCTTTCTCAAGATTGCTTTGGCTATTCGAGGTTTTTTGTATTTCCATACAAATTGTGAAATTATTTGTTCTAGCTCTGTGAAGAATACCATTGGTAGCTTGATAGGGATTGCATTGAATCTATAAATTGCTTTGGGTAGTATACTCATTTTCACTATATTTATTCTTCCAATCCATGAACATGGTATATTTCTCCATCTATTAGTGTCCTCTTTGATTTCTTTCACCAGTGTTTTATAGTTTTCTATATATAGGTCTTTAGTTTCTTTAGGTAGATATATTCCTAAGTATTTTATTCTTTCCGTTGCAATGGTGAATGGAATTGTTTCCTTAATTTCTCTTTCTGTTTTCTCATTATTAGTGTATAGGAATGCAAGGGGTTTCTGTGTGTTGATTTTATATCCTGCAACTTTACTATAATCACTGATTAGTTCTAGTAATTTTCTGGTGGAGTCTTTAGGGTTTTCTATGTAGAGGATCATGTCATCTGCAAACAGTGAGAGTTTTACTTCTTCTTTTCCAATCTGTATTCCTTTTATTTCTTTTTCTGCTCTGATTGCTGTGGCCAAAACTTCCAAAACTATGTTGAATAGTAATGGTGAAAGTGGGCACCCTTGTCTTGTTCCTGACTTTAGAGGAAATGCTTTCAATTTTTCACCATTGAGGATAATGTTTGCTGTGGGTTTGTCATATGTAGCTTTTATTATGTTGAGGTATGTTCCTTCTATTCCTGCTTTCTGGAGAGTTTTTATCATAAATGGATGTTGAACTTTGTCAAAGGCTTTCTCTGCATCTATTGAGATAATCATATGGCTTTTATTTTTCAATTTGTTAGTGTGGTGTATTACATTGATTGATTTGCGGATATTGAAGAATCCTTGCATCCCTGGGATAAAGCCCACTTGGTCATGGTGTATGATCTTTTTAATGTGTTGTTGGATTCTGATTGCTAGAATTTTGTTAAGGATTTTTGCATCTATGTTCATCAGTGATATTGGCCTGTAGTTTTCTTTTTTTGTGACATCTTTGTCAGGTTTTGGTATTAGGGTGATGGTCGCCTCATAGAGTGAGTTTGGAAGTTTACCTTCCTCTGCAATTTTCTGGAAGAGTTTGAGTAGGATAGGTGTTAGCTCTTCTCTAAATTTTTGGTAGAATTCAGCTGTGAAGCCGTCTGGACCGGGGCTTTTGTGTGCTGGAAGATTTCTGATTACAGTTTCAATTTCCGTGCTTGTGATGGGTCTGTTAAGATTTTCTATTTCTTCCTGGTCCAGTTTTGGAAAGTTGTACTTTTCTAAGAATTTGTCCATTTCTCCCACGTTGCCCATTTTATTGGCATATAATTGTTGATAGTAGTCTCTTATGATCCTTTGTATTTCTGTGTTGTCTGTTGTTATCTCTCCATTTTCATTTCTAATTCTATTGATTTGACTTTTCTCCCTTTGTTTCTTGATGAGTCTGGCTAATGATTTGTCAATTTTATTTATCCTTTCAAAGAACCAGCTTTTGGCTTTGTTGATTTTTGCTATGGTCTCTTTTGTTTCTTTTGCATTTATTTCTGCTCTAATTTTTAAGATTTCTTTCCTTCTACTAACCCTGGGATTCTTCATTTCTTCCTTTTCTAGTTACTTTAGGTGTAGAGTTAGGTTATTTATTTGACTTTTTTCTTGTTTCTTGAGGTATGCCTGTATGCTATGAACTTTCCCCTTAGCACTGCTTTTACAGTGTTCCACAGGTTTTGGGTTGTTGTGTTTTCATTTTCATTCATTTCTATGCAAATTTTGATTTCTTTTTTGATTTCTTCTGTGATTTGTTGGTTATTCAGCAGCGTGTTGTTCAGCCTCCATATGTTGGAATTTTTAATAGTTTTTCTCCTGTAATTGAGATCTAATCTTACTGCATTGTGGTCAGGAAAGATGCTTGGAATGATTTCAATTTTTTTGAATTTACCAAGGCTAGATTTATGGCCTAGGATGTGATCTATCCTGGAGAAGGTTCCATGTGCGCTTGAGAAAAAGGTGAAATTCATTGTTTTGGGATGAAATGTCCTATAGATATCAATTAGGCCTAACTGGTCTATTGTATCATTTAAAGTTTGTGTTTCCTTGTTAATTTTCTGTTTAGTTGATCTATCCATAGGTGTGAGTGGGGTATTAAAGTCTCCCACTATTTTTGTGTTATTGTTAATTTCCCCTTTCATACTTGTTAGCATTTGTCTTACATATTGTGGTGCTCCCATGTTGGGTGCATATATATTTATAATTGTTATATCTTCTTCTTGGATTGATCCTTTGATCATTATGTAGTGACTGTCTTTGTCTCTTTTCACAGCCTTTGTTTTAAAGTCTATTTTATCTGATATGAGTATTGCTACTCCTGCTGTCTTTTGGTCCCTATTTGCATGGAAAATCTTTTTCCAGCCCTTCACTTTCAGTTTGTATGTGTCCCCTGTTTTGAGGTGGGTCTCTTGTAGACAGCATATATAGGGGTCTTGTTTTTGTATCCATTCAGCCAGTCTTTGTCTTTTGGTTGGGGCATTCAACCCATTTACGTTTAAGGTAATTATTGATAAGTATGATCCCGTTGCCATTTACTTTATTGTTTTGGGTTTGAATTTATACACCGTTTTTGTGTTTCCTGTCTAGAGAATATCCTTTAATATTTGTTGGAGAGCTGGTTTTGTGGTGCTGAATTCTCTCAGCTTTTGCTTGTCTGTAAAGCTTTTGATTTCTCCTTCATATTTGAATGAGATCCTTGCTGGGTACAATAATCTGGGCTGTAGGTTATTTTCTTTCATCATTTTAAGTATGTCTTGCCATTCCCTCCTGGCTTGAAGAGTTTCTATTGAAAGATCAGCTGTTATCCTTATGGGAATTGCCTTGTGTGTCATTTGTTGTTCTTCCCTTGCTGCTTTTAATATTTGTTCTCTGTGTTTGATCTTTGTTAATTTGATTAATATGTGTCTTGGGGTGTTTCGCCTTGGGTTTATCCTGTTTGGGACTCTCTGGGTTTCCTGGACTTGAGTGATTATTTCCTTCCCCATTTTAGGGAAGTTTTCAACTATTATCTCCTCAAGTATTTTCTCATGGTTTTTCTTTTTGTCTTCTTCTTCTGGGACCCCTATGATTCGAATGTTGTAGCGTTAATATTGTCCTGGCGGTCTCTGAGATTGTCCTCATTTCTTTTAATTCGTTTTTCTTTTTTCCTCTTCGATTCATTTATTTCTACCATTCTATCTTCTAATTCACTAATCCTATCCTCTGCCTCTGTTATTCTACTATTTTTTGCCTCCAGAGTGTTTTGGATTTCATTTATTGCATTATTCATTATATAGTGACTCTTTTTTTATTTCTTCTAGGTTCTTGTTAAACCTTTCTTGCATCTTTTCAGTCCTTGTCTCCAGGCTATTTATCTGTGATTCCACTTTGATATCAAGATTTTGGATCAATTTCACTATCATTATTCGGAATTCTTTATCAGGTAGATTCCCTATCTCTTCCTCTTTTGTTTGGTTTGGTGGGCATTTATCCTGTTCCTTTACCTGCTGGCTATTCCTCTGTCTCTTCATCTTGTTTAAATTGCTGAGTTTGGGGTGTCCTTTCTGTATTTTGGCAGTTGGTGGAGTTCCCTTTATTGTGGCATTTCCTCGCTGTGTGTGGGTTTGTATAGGTG
Source organism: Bos grunniens (assembly GCF_055505025.1). Lineage (NCBI taxonomy): Eukaryota > Metazoa > Chordata > Mammalia > Artiodactyla > Bovidae > Bos > Bos grunniens. Next base: position 16,252,812 of record NC_141190.1, read on the forward strand.
GCTTGTCAAGGTTTCTTGGTTAGGGAAGCTTGTGTCGGTGTTCTGGTGGGTGGAGCTGGATTTCTTCTCTGTGGAGTGCAATGAAGTGTCCAGTAATGAGTTATGATTTGTCTATGGTTTTGGGGTGACTTTGGGAAGCCTGTATCTTGGAGCTCAGGGCTGTGTTCCTTTGTTGCTGGAGAATTTTCTTGGTATGTCTTGCCCTGGAACTTGTTGGCCCTTGTGTGGTGCTTGGTTTCAGTGTAGGTATGGAGGCGTTTGATGAGCTCCTGTCAATTAATGTTCCCTGGAGTCAGGGTTTGGACTTAAGCCTCCTGCTTCCAGTTATCAGTCTTATTTTTACAGTAGTTTCAAAACTTCTCCTTCTATACAGTACCACTGATAAAACATCTACGTTAAAGATGAAAAGTTTCTCCACCATGAGGGTCACCCAGAGAGGTTCACAGCGTTACATGGAGAAGAGAAGAGGGAGGAGGGAGTTAGAGGTGACCCGAATGAGATGAGGTGGAATCAATAGAGGAGAGAGTGGGCTAGCCAGTAATCGCTTCCTTATGTGCACTCCACAACTGGACCACTCAGAGATGTTCACGGAGTTATACAGAGAAGAGAAGAAGGATGAAGAAGACAGAGGAGGATAAAAGGGGGGAATCAAAAGGACAGAGACAGATCCAGCCAGTAATCAGTTCCCTAAGTGTTCTCCACCGTCTGGAACACACAGAAATTCACAGAGTTGGGTAGAGTAGAGAGGGGTTAGGGAGGAGACACAGGTGACCTGGTGGAGAAAAAGGAGAATCCAAAGGGAGAGAGAGCAGTCAAGCCAGTAATCTCGCTCCCTAGTGAAAAATGGGTACTGAAGATTGGGTTCTTAAAGGTACAAAATTGGTAACAAATACATAAAAGCAAAAATTAAAAATCTAGAGTAGAGTTTGGAATTTCAAAAATACAATGTTAAAGAAAAGAAGAATGAAAAGAAAGAGAGGAAAAAAAACAAACAAAAACAAAGTCGCAAAAATTATAAAGAAAATATAGGTACAAAATTGATAACAAATACCAAAAAGCAAAAGTTAAAAATCTAGAGTAGAGTTTGGAATTTCAAAAATACAATGTTAAAAAAGGAAGAAGAAAAAGAAAGAGAGAGAAAAACAAACAAACAAAAACAAATAAAGTCGCAAAAATTATAAAGAAAATATAGGTACAAAATTGATAACAAATACCAAAAAGCTAAAATTAAAAATCTAGAGTAGAGTTTGGAATTTCAAAAATACAATGTTAAAGAAAAGAAGAAGGAAAAAAAAAGGTCACAAAAATTATAAAAACTATATATATGAATTTTGTTTAAAAAAATAGGGTTTTTTGTTTTTTTTTTGCAAAGTAATAGTAGGTTATAAAAGTGAAAATTAAAGGAATAATAGAGAACTTAAAATTTTTTTAAAAATTAAAAAAAAAAGAAAGAATGATCATAAAAATAGTAAAAATATATCTAGGACTTTCTCTGGTTTTGTTTGGGTATTGTGGGGTCAGTTCATTTTTGGCTAGTTCCTTGGTCTGACTTATATTTCTCAAGATCTATAGGCCCCTTCCTATGTAGACAGTACTAACCACAGGGTTTTAATCTATTGCCTGTAGCTTCCAAGGCGGTTCCCTCTGTTATAGCTTCTTCTGTTTGCTGGTCTCTTCAGTGTCTGGTTTCTGCCCTGACACAAAGGGGATGGTGGTGGACACTATTTTTTTTTTTTTTTTAGGCTCACTTGTTCAGTCGCGCTGTGGGGAGGGAGGGAGGGACGCTGCAAACAAATAACACTGGCGTGTGCTCGCAGTGCCTCAGCCACACTGGGTCTGCCCCCATTCACGGCGCATCTAGCCTCCCTGCCCACACTGCTCAGGCTCTAGGTTGCTCCTCCGGGAACCATCTGTGGCCGGCCCTGGGCTGCTTGCACCTCCCAGGTCCAAGCCGCTCAGGTTCAGGCACTCGGGTAGTCCTCAGAGGTGCAGACTCGGTTGGGCCTGCGTTTTGTGCCCTTCCCAGGTCCGAGCAGCTCAGGTGATGAGGTGTTTGGCAAGCGTGATTGCTGCGACTTATCACCTCCCCACCGCTCGGTTATCTAGGTGTACAACTGGTGCACCTTCTCAGGCGGATGTTGACCGTCCAAGACTCCCAAGAAGTTTTAGTTAGCAAAGAAGCCTGCTTACAGTTTTATAGATAATGTCTCTCTGCGGCTGCAATTTCCCCCTTCCGGCTCTGGCTGCCTGTCACCAGAGGGGGATGGTCTGCAGCCAGCTATCTCTGTTCAGTCCTTTGTTCCGTGCACGGGCCTGGTGGTGTCTTAGGTTAGGGCTGGCTTTTCGCGTGGTAGATATCCCACAGTCTGGTTTGCTAGCCCAAATTATTTCGCTCAGACAGCGCTCTGGGTATTCAGGCCAGATTCTTACTCTCAGCGATGCAGCCCGCGCCATGCCTCCCTGCCCAGCCCCCGCTTGCTAGTGGCGTGTGCAGGCATCTGCGCTGCTTCTCCGCTGGGGGAGTTACCGTAGGGCTCGCAATCTGTGGGTTTTAATTGTTTATTTATTTTTCCTCCCTGTTATTTTGCCCTCTGTGCTTCCAAAGCTCGGCACAGATTCGGCAGTGAGAAGGTTTCCTGGTGTTTGGAAACTTCTCTCTTTTTAAGACTCCCTTCCCGGGACGGAACTCTGTCCCTCCCTCTTATGTCTCTTTTTTTGTCTTTTATATTTTTTCCTACCTCCTTTCCGAAGACTTGGATTGCTTTTCTGGGTGCCTGATGTCCTCTGCCGGCATTCAGAAGTTGTTTTGTGGAATTTACTTGGCGTTTAAATGTTCTTTTGATGAATTTGTGGGGGAGAAAGTGTTCTCCCTGTCCTACTCCTCCATCTTGGCTCCTCCTCGACTAATCTGTTTTTAGTCCTACAGTTTTGCCTTTTCAAGAGTGTAATATAATGGAATGTGATGTAAGTGAAATAACTTATAATCAATATATGCCTTTATCTTTTTTATGTGGCAGAATGTTTAAGATTCATCTTTTATTGCATATATTAGTTTATTCCTTTTCTATTGATGAGTAATCCATCATATGGAGTACCACAAATTGTCTATGCATTAACTGATTGATGAATATGTGGGTTGTTTCCAATTTGGGGCCACTTGAATAAAGGTACTATTAACATTTGCATACAGGTTTTTGTGTGGACCTAAATTTTCATTTCTTTTAGGTAATACCGAAGGGTGAGAGTGTTGTTTAAATGTTTAACTTCATTTTTAAAAACCCATCAAACGGTTTTCTAATATGGCTGTGACATTTTACATTCCAAGTAGCAATATATGAGAGTTCCAGTTGCTGGGGGTACCCTTCACCACTTGCCTTTGTTAGTGTTCTTAAATTTTTTTTTAAATTAATTCATTATCTTGTATTAATGGCTTCTGACCGTTTGTTTTGTTTGTGGTATTTATTAGTATTCCTCCAGCCAGATCACCTGCTTTCTACCCCAAACAAAGCAATATGTTTTGAAAATGGTTTTGAGGGGCTGTTCTTGGGTGGCAGTGGGAAAGGGAATTTTGGCAAGATCGCCATTGATTAGTAGGGAAAAAAAATTGGAAAAATATGAAACCAAGTACATGTCTCTCCCCATATATACACCTATATATATGTCCACTCACATGGCCGGCCAAGCCAGCCCTTGGGGGCTTTGAACAATTATCTCAATGCCTCTTTACGTTTCCCTTGTCCTGAGAATGGAAAGGGGCGAAAGGCAGAGTTCAGATCTGTAAGTATTTTTAAACAAACAAAAAAAAACATTTAAAGCATCGTTAGAAACTTTGGTGGAATTGATTGTCTGGCATGCTAAAGTGGTCCCACTTTTCCGTAGAAGGCCTTGTAGGCTTGCGTCAAAAGAGGGCTGACCCCACGAGGAAGGTGGGGCGGAGGCAGAGGTTAAAGGTCGGGACCTCGGCGCCGCACCGTGGAGCCGCACGGCCTTTCTCTGGTTGGTACCTGTAGTCCCCGCGAGGAGAGTGACAGGCAAGGGGTGGAAGCCGCCTCGCGGCTGACACGGTGCGCTCTCCAACGCACTTCTTTCCTGCACAGGGAGCTCCTTGGGGTTGTTGGCCGCGCGGTGCTGTGCGACGTGGTCCAACCTGTGGCAAGAGTCTCCTCTCCGAGGGCTCAGGGCACGTGGGGTGGCGCCGCCTGGACCAGGTGGAGAACTCGATTTTCTCGTCCCCTAGCCTGGTGCGACAGGCTGGCGGCGCTCACAGAACCCTAGCCTGTGGTGCAGTTGTGCATCCCGCAGGGCTCAGGGCCTGGGCGCGGAAAGGCTGCACTTGGGATGAGGAGGGATGAGGTCGGAGACTAAGCAAAGGCTCATTCCCACACTGTTTTGTTGTTGTTGTTTATGGCTTGCGTTGTGCGTGGCTAAGTGGCAAGTACCGGCCGCTGGCACTAAAAAGAAGGGACCTTGGTGCGTGGTCTGCGTGGCCCCTAACTTCTGCGCCCTAACACTTGCTGATGCGCGCTCTAAATTTTAGACACTGTAATACAGTGATACAACATTTTGTTTTACTTTTGTTTTTTCGGCCAATAGTGATATATATTTTTTCATATGTTGATTGGCCATTCATATATGTTGATTGATAGTGTTTGCTCAAGTTATAGTTCTATTTTTTATTGGATTGTTTGTCCACTGCAGTACTCTTGCCTGGAAAATCCCATGGACGGAGGAGCCTGGAGGGATGCAGTCCATGGGGTCGCTGAGGGTCAGACACAATTGAGTGACTTCACTTTCACTTTTCACTTTCATGCATTGGAGAAGGAAATGGCAACCCACTCCAGTGTTCTTGCCTGGAGAATCCCAGGGGCGGTGGAGCCTGGTGGGGTCACACAGAATCGGACACGACTGAAGTGACTTAGCAGCAGTTGCCTTCAGTTCAGTCGCTGAGTCGTGTCCAACTCTGTGTGACCCCATGGACTGCAGCACGCCAGGCTTCCCTGTCCATTGGAAACTCTGGGAGTCCACCCATACCCATGTCCATTGAGTTGGTGATGCCATCCAACCATCTCATCCTCTGTCATCCCCTTCTCCTCCCGCCTTCAGTCTTTCCCAGCATCAGGGTCTTTTCCAACGCCAGCTCTTCACATCAGGTGGCCAAAGTATTGGAGTTTCAGCTTCAGCATTAGTCCTTCCAATGAATTTCAGGACTGATTTCCTTTAGGATGGACTGGTTGGATCTCCTGGCAGTCTTGTTTGCCTTATTACTTATCGCAGTTCTTTATATATTTTGCATGCAATCCCTTTATCATGTCTAACTGCTGCAAATATTTTACTCCCAGTATGTGTCTTTTTCTTTCTTGTTTTGGTTTCTAACAATGTTTTTGAAAGAGCAGAATTTTTTTTAGAAAAAAGTGGAAGTTTAAAATTTTGATGGTGTCCAATTTATCAGTTATTTCCCTTATGACCTGTGTTTTTGTGTCATACTTATTTTCCAGCGTGTTATCAAATATTTATGCTCATCTTTTCTTTTTCAAGTTTTATACTTTTAGCTTTTATATTTAAGTCTATGATCCATTTAAAGTTTATTTTTACTTATGGTGTGAAATAATGATCACACTTTTTTCTTTATGAATATCTACTTGTCCCAATACCATTTGCTGAAAATACACCTGCTTTTAAAACTTAAGGTAACATTTCCTTGTGGTATTTTGAGATTTTATATATCTCTTTATATATAAAATTTGAGATTTTATAATTTTGAGATTATACAAGGCAATAATTTAAAAAATAAAATTATAAACCTTAAATGCAATAAACTTAAGGGGTAGAATTACTCCTAACTTTAAATTAAAAAAATCTTAAATTTAAATAGGATTTAAACACACAGTGGATATATATATGTATATAATATGTGAAATGTATATGAAAATGTGTATATATTTACATTTTAACTACATATTTAGCATCTATCACACTTAAACCTAAATAATACTTCAGTATGCATATCTTCTAAACAAGTACTTTATCTGCATAACAGTAAAAGCATTCACACTAAAGGAATTATCATCTATATAATAATTTTATCTAGTATATATACTATAATTACATTTTCTCAGTTATCCTAATATATCTTGTATAGTTCCTCTTGAAGGGGCATCTAGTGTCCAGTCAAGGAACAAGTATTTAATTTGTCTGTCCCTTTACTCCTCTGTTATCAAGAACAGTTCCTGTTCCTATGTTTATTTCAATACATTGACAACTTTGAAGAGTCTAAGACAATTGTCATGTTAAACCTTTGGCAGTCTGGCTTTGGTAATTGTTTTCTTGAGATTAGATACCAATTCTGTGTATTTGGCAAGAAAATTACATAGGAGATGTTGTGTATGTCCCACTGCATTGGATTTTGGCTGAAGACATGTATTGTCAGTTTATCCCATTATCGGTAATGCTAAAATGATCACGTATTAAGGAGGAGTCTTCCATATCTCTCTATTGATGAGTGTCTGTTTTCATAGGCAATTAATTAAAAATCTATGGCATGTACTTTAAGACTTAGTGTATACTATTTCCTAAAACATTCATCCAACAGTTTCAGTATTAATTGATAATCTTTATCTGCTTTGTTGAAAAATGAGAATTTTTCTAATTTTATCATCTCTGTTTTTTTTAAATCTAGAATTTATACCTAATGTGTTTCTCCACATTTTAAAATTAAGAGAAACAGATTTCATCCCAAAGATAAATGCTCAGTAGTTGTTAGTGTACTTGTCTACGAAATCATTTTTTCCTCTTGGGAAGATTTTCTTTTTTATTGTGGTAAAATCCTTGGAAGGAAAGTTATGACCAACCTATACAGCATATTAAAAAGCAGAGACATTACTTTGCCAACAAAGGTCTGTCTAGTCAAGGCTATGGTTTTTCCAGTGGTCATGTATGGATGTGAGAGTTGGACTATAAAGAAAGCTGAGTGCTAAAGAACTGATGCTTTTGAACTGTGGTGTTGGGGAAGACTCTTGAGAGTCCCTTGGACTGCAAGGAGATCCAGCCAGTCCATCCTAAAGGAGATCGGTCCTGGGTGTTCATTGGAAGGACTGATGTTGAAGCTGAAACTCCAATACTTTGGCCACCTGATGAGAAGAGCTGACTCATTGGACAAGACCCTGATGCTGGGAAAGATTGAGGGCAGGAGAAGAAGGGGACAACAGAGGATGAGATGGTTGGATGGCATCACCGACTCAATGGACATGGGTTTGGGTGGACTCTGGGAGTTGGTGATGGACAGGGAGGCCTGGCGTGCTTCGGTTCATGGGGTCGCAAAGGGTCAGACATGACTGAGCGACTGAACTCAACTGAAAATGTTATAATGTAAAAACTACCATTTTAACTACTTTAAAGTGAGCAATTCAGTGAAATTTAGTACATTCACAATGTTGTGCAACCATAGCTGCTATCTAGTTCAGAACATTTTCATCACTCCAAAAAGAAACCCAACCCATCCATTAAGCAGTGATTGCCCATTCCTCCCTCCCTCCAGCCTCTGACAACCACTAACCTGTTTCCGTCTGTATAGATTGGCCAGATGTCATTTTTAATTGTATCAGACCTCTATTTTTGAAAAGCCCGATAAACAGGTTCTAAATACATCTGACTTTTCAAGAGTGATCAGAGGCTTCCATTTTAAAACATAATCCACATATGAGATGTATGAAAACGAAATGATGAAATTGAGCAAAACAAACAGCAGTGTCTAAATACTGTGATAAGCAAAAGGGATTCAGAAACCAAGTAACCAAGTACTCAGTACTTCAGATGCTATTGGAGGCTACTTTAGTAACATCACTGCCATTGATCTTAAACCCATCCGTGTTTATTGCTTGGTCTGTCTCTCTGGAATTGCCACTGCCCTTCTTTGGCCCTGGGGCTCCTCATCTATAGATCAAAGACTGGACTAAATGATTTGCAACATTTCTTTTGCTCCATGATTTCTTTTTTTTTTATTTTATTTTATTTTTAAACTTTACAATATTGTATTACTTTTGCCAAATATCAAAATGAATCCACCACAGGTATACATGTGTTCCCCATCCTGAACCCTCCTCCCTCCTCCCTCCCCATACCATCCCTCTGGGTCGTCCCAGTGCACCAGCCCCAAGCATCCAGTATCGTGCATCAAACTGGACTGGCAACTCGTTTCATACATGATATTATACATGTTTCAATGCCATTCTCCCAAATCTTCCCACCCTCTCCCTCTCCAACAGAGTCCATAAGACTGTTCTATACATCAGTGTCTCTTTTGCTGTCTCGTAACTCAGTTGATCTTCATCTTTCATTCCAGGGCACGACTGTAGTAACATCACTGAGTTCTGTGCTACATGATGAGAAAGAATTCCCCAACCCAAAGGTATTTGACCCTGCCCACTTTCTGGATGAGAGTGGCAACTTTAAGAAGAGTGACTACTTCATGGCTTTCTCAGCAGGTAATAAAAGTTAATTTCCTTAAGTACTTAGGGAACAAGGTACCTTTCTGGAGTTGGTTGGAACTTAATGATGCCCTCTCTGGGGCTGGTAGAAATGCTTTTTGTCCATGATCACAAGCACCACTTTTAATGCCCTTGTGTTTCCTCCCCTCACCACACATCCCCAATATTGGAACTTCAGGGAGGTGACCCAGTTCTTCCAAAGTAAGAAAGCTAGAAAACAAGTTAATTGAATTATGCCTCTAGCATAATTCAGTAATAATCTTAGGTAGCACTGAGTTACCTGTGAGCTCCTCTTAGCAGGTGAAACTTTTAGACTTTACTTGCCTGCCATGAGTCCATAAGTTTGAGTATTTTCCATGTGATATCCTTCACTCCCTAGGCTGAGTTCTGGGGTTAAAAGTACAGAATGGGCACCAAAGTGGGCTCACAATCTAGTTAGGGAAGCAAATTACTAAAGAGAACGTTGAATAGTGTTGTGAGAGAGGAAAGCACAGGCTGTTCATGAGACCAGAAGGAGAAACCCTGTTTTCTGGTCACTCATACACCATAGTGGGGCATAAAATGGAGTAAGGAACATTCTTACAGAAAAAAGCGAATTTGAACTGCCTCACAGGAACAAAGGGAGAAGAGAAGGCAGGGCAATTTTACAGGAGCAGGACATTCTTTTAGATTGAGAAAGTCAGAACCTGCCGACTAACTGCAGTGTCAGCGAGTTCTTGGAAATGTGGCAGGATACCCTGCAGTGGTTCCAGAGCACTGTGGTCATCTTCCACTGCTGATCACAGATCTTGAAACTGGGTCTCCACAACTACAGTGTGTGCTGAGTCTCTGGCCACAGACTCACCTCCTTGTATTTGGCAGCTTTTGATGCCTGCTTTGTGTCTTGCTCTGTATATACCAAGATGTTAAGGACTGAGCCTTCCCTTCAAAATCACACATTTTAGCATAGCAGAAGAACCAGAATTATGATCAAGGTGATTCATGCTTCAACTGAAACAATGAATGTGATATTGAGGAAACTCAGAGAGGGCAAGATTCTACTGTCTGTGAATATCGCAAAGACCATAAAGAGGAAATGACATGGGACGTAGGTCCTGAAGGAAGTGTCAAAGAAATGCATCTTGACCGAATGAAGCATCATGAGACAAAACTAGAGGTTTCATGGTGTATTGGAGGTTGATGAAGAGCGGATATGGCTAGAGCTGAGAGTAGAGAGTGTGAAGAATGGAAAGAATGATATCGAACATCATACTGGGAACAAAATATGAAGGGCCAGCTCAACTCATTTGGACCTCGTAACAGATGGGAGAGACATTTAATGTTATCAAGTGGGAGACTGACACATTTAGACATGTACTTTTGAAAGCACATGGAGGAAAAATATCTTTAGCTGAATTTTGTGCCAGAAGTAGAAAGGAAGCACATATATACAAGTTCCCTCCTCTCAGGGCTTCCGATAGAAACTGGAAGTGGAAAAGAGCAGTTAAAATGTGAGAATACATGATGAAGTGCTTGACACAAAGTTGACATTCAATCAATATTTACTGAATGAAAAATTCTTATGAAGGTATTAGCTGAATAGAGAGTGTGTCTCTCTTTCTGTTTATCTGTCTCTAAACATCTTTCCAGGCCTCTATCTGTTCAATCATTCATATATTTTGTGACAATTCAAAATGTAATGCTCAAGGAACAAATCACCTCTGTGTGTATTTTCAGGAAAACGAAGTTGTGTGGGAGAAGGCCTGGCCCGCATGGAGCTGTTTTTATTTTTGACCACCATTTTACAGAAATTTACCCTGAAATCTGTGGTTGACCCAAAGGACCTCGACACCACCCCAGTTTCTAGTGGGTTTGGCCATGTGCCGCCCCCATACCAGCTCTGCTTCACTCCTCTGTGATGAAGGGCAGTCCATTGGCTGCTGCTGTGCTGTTGTCTGTAATTAACTCTCATCTGGGCCATCACTCACCTCCTTCTTACTACCAGGGATACTCTTTCTGACCGCCCATCTCATACTGCCACAATTTTCTCAGTATCCAGTGAATATCCAACTTTCATGAAAGGAAAGTCTCCTGAGTTTTACTGCACAAATGTATTTGCTGTCCTCATGTTCTGTAACACTTATATTGACTACCACATATGCTAATACTTCTTAGTACCATGTTATCACTGTAAAACAGAGTGGAATTGTTGGTATAAGCCAACACACAGCCATTTGCTCTCCAGGTGTTCTAAATAAAAAGCAGCAGTATTTGCTGAGCCAGTCTCAGACTTTCCTTCTTTTGTATGTAATGTAGGTAAGGAATGAATGAAAGTAAGAGTCTGAAGAGGCCGTGCTTGTGCTCATAATGATAAACACAGAGAGGAACAAAGGGGAAGAGGGCAGGAAAACTCTTTGCTGAGTATCACCTGGGCTTACTTGAAGATTGGGTTTGGAAATGAGAGAAATTGTGTCCAAGAGCAGGTCCAGCCTGCAGGGAAATAGTGAGAAAATCAGCATTTGGGAGGACTGAATAATAAGTGTTGGAATTCATTCCTCTGGTTGGTGTTACTGTGAACACTAAAAGAAGATATGAAATGTTCACATTACTTTGTGTTTCAAACTTATAGTCAAATATTAACCTATGTTTCTCTATTTCTAATCATGTACTCTAAGTGTTATTCTTTTCTCTCTGAGCAAGAACAAAATCCCTAGAAGGTGTCACCAGATTCTATTTTTTTCTACTTTCCATCACATTGTTTTATATGTAACATCAGTGGTGGCCATAACCACTTTGGAAGAGTTAGCAGTTCCTCAAAAAATGAAACATATACTTACCATATGATCCAGCAGTCATACTCCTTGGAATTTACTCAAATGAGTTGAGAACTTACATCTGCACAAAACCCCGCACATTAATGTTTTTAGTTACTTTTTTCATAAAAACATGTTTATTCATAAAATTAATTTTATAGTTGTTTTATTCATAAATTTATGTCAAAACTTGGGAGCAGTTGAGATGTCCTTCAGTTGTTGAAGCATAAAGAATGATATATCAATTGAATGGAATATTATTCATTGTTAAAAAAAAAAGGTGGCAAGCCATGAAAAGAACCCTAAGCACATTACTAAGTGAAAGAAACCAATTTGAATGCTGCTGCTGCTAAGTTGCTTCAGTTGTGTCCGACTCTGTGCAACCCCATAGACGGCAGCCCACCAGGCTTCCCCGTCCCTGGGATTCTCCAGGCAAGAACACTGGAGTGGGTTGCCATTTCCTTCTCCAACTACGTATTGTGTAATTCTAACTCTGTAACATTCTAGAAAATTATGGAGACAATACAAGATCAGTGGTTTCCAGGGGCTTGGGAAGGAGGGACAGATAGATGGAGCACAGAGAACTTTCAGGTGAAATCATTTTGTGTAATACTTTAATGGTGGATACATGCTCATGCTACATTTGTCAAAATCCATAGAATGTACAAAATTAAGAGTGAATCCTAATATAATCTGTGAACTTTGATTTATCATGTGTTGGTGTTATATCATTAATAGTAATAAGTGTACCACACTGGTGTGGGGTGCTGGTGGTGGGACAGGCTGTGTGTGTGTGAGTATGTGTGACCACTGTATACTTTTCTGCTTAGTTTTACTGTGAACCTAAAACTGCTGTTAAAATTCTATTCTTTAAAAAGAAAACCCCTAACCCACAACTCCAGCCAACCTGAAGTTTGCATAACTCTGTGACAGTAGAGGACTTAATATTTATGCTCTCTTAATCATTTGGACAACAGGAATGCTATTTGATGTGAGATGTTATTGAACTGGGAGTTGAAAAACAGATTCTAACCGAAGGCCTTGTAAGAATGTGGTGAGGACACTTTATCCACTGTCATTAATTGCTCATTAAAATAAAGGCTAGATTAACTGATCTCAGAGTACTTTCAGCCTTTAAATTATCTTTGACTCTTTTACTCTATAAAAAGAAATGGCTTTAACAGAAGGAATGTTAAGCAGAGCAAGCACACTGATTTCTCAAGGAATAAAATTGCTCTAAAGAAACTGACTGAATTTATTTCATCCAAAATTAGGTAGAGTTTAGACCTCTGTAAGTTAGGCACAAGTTACTACTTCTCCTTCTTTTCTGGTTGAAAGGTACACCATGTTTCATACTCATTCAAGTTTATAGGTTACAAAAATAAACTTTCCTGACCCCTACTTTAATCAGCTGGTGCAGTATTCATTAACTCAATTGACATATTTGAAAATTCATTGACTAGGATGAGTCACAGAATATTGAATCATGGTACATATGCAGCAAGTGTGGTGACCCTGGTGAACTGAATGTTTGCTTGGAGATGTGGGTTCCAGTCTCAACTCTACCACCTGTGGGTGCCGTGTCCTTAGCATAGGAACTGAATCTCCAAGGCCCATCCATGAATTGGAAATAATTTTACCTTTGGGAAAGGTAATTGAGATAATCATAAGAGATATTATGGTGTGAAAATTCTCTGTTTAATGTAAATAAGATATGAATCCATGTAAACATGAGGAATAAAACATTTTGTAATTAGCTCTTGGTGGTTTAGTGGCTAAGTCATGTTTGACTTTTGAGACCCCGTGGACTGTAGCCCACCAGGCTTCTCTGTTCATGGGATTTCCCAGGCAAGACTACTGGAGTGAGTTGCCATTTCCTTCTCTAGGGGATCTTACTGACCCAGGGATCCAACCTGCGTCTCCTGCACTGCAGGCAGATTCTTTATCGACTGAGCTACCAGGGAATTCCCAGGTATTAGCTTTTAATAAAAACTTGTTTTGCCTTACTAAAAGAGTTTAGGGATAACTTCACTAATCAATTTTGAACAAATATGGTATGTTGTAGAACACGTTTGTAAAGCATCGTCATTGTGATCTAGTGATGTTTACCTTTCCAGTGGTATTTAGATCTTCATGACGACTGTCATCTCCTGTTCTGGTGTGCATGTTATAGTGGTTCCACGCTGTAGGTCTGTTTAATGAAGTCCTTGCCTCCCATCCTCCACTGAATCCATATGTGTTGTTCTGTGTAAAATCTCCCTTCCTTGCTGTTGATGACAAATTGAAATTATAATGGAGTAATCACAGGATTCCCAGGTGACTTAGTGGTAAAGAATCCACCTGCCAATGCAGGAAATGCAGGAGACACAGGTTCAATCCCTGGGTCAGGAAGACCCCCCTGGAGGAGGAAATGGCAACCCATTCCAATATTTTTGCCTAGGAAATCCCATGGACAGAGGAGCCTGGTGGGCTGCAGTCCATGGAGTCACAAAAGAGTTGGACATGACTTAGTGACTGAACACAATCACAATTCAGGCATACAAAAACAGGAGGCAATTGCGGATCTGGTCTCCAACATGTCTCTGCACCTCTGAGAACTTGAAATCCCTTTGACCTGTACCAGACCCAAGGACAGGATCAGCCCTGTTCATAGCAACACCTGCCAGCTGCACCCTTATGTTCTAAAGGCCTTCCCTTGTAATTGTGCAACTGTTTCTGAGCCCAACCAATGTTTATGTAGCAGAAACTTTTACCCATTGCCATATCCAATTATGATTCTTGATAAGTAACTCATGTGTCTAACCGTACTCTTGCAATCTTCCCCTTTATAAGTCTCCACCGTTTTGTAGTCCAGTGCAACTCAATTCAAGTGCTTCTTGAGCCTGTGTCTTCTGGGCTACAGTCCTAACAAACCCTCAGTGGACACCTTTTTATTTCAATCAGGTCTTTTCTAAAATTTTGGTTAGCACTGTGCAAACTTTATTCTGTTGCTTCTGACAAAGACAGACTTCAAAAGGCAACAGAAGCAATTGTGTCTGGAAGCAGCTGGGAGGCTGGAGTCATAGTTTCTCAAGCTTTCCCTGCTAAATTCTTGAGATTGGCTCTTCCCTCAGTTACTTGAGTAAGTTTTACCTCTGCAATGATGGAAAGGGGAGAATACCTATTTTTGATTTCTTGTTTTGAGAATCTGTGACTCTTTTTTCCTTGGACTCAAGTAGGAGACATCTGTTTAATGTGAAGCCTGTTATTTTGTGGTCAGTGGGGTATATATTCAGAGTAATGTATATGGGGATAGTGGAAGAAACTTTCACATATTCAGGTATGGGAAGTCATTCTGGCTTATACATGATTTGACATGAACTTTATGATAACTAGAACAGCCTGTCTTATGGTCTGTTTTCATACCTTGTATATCTGCTTTAACTCTCAAAGAGTGCATTATCCAGATGTAAAGAATGTCCACTTTGAAGATAGGGATACAATGCCTCCCTTCAAATGTCATCAAAGTTAAGGCTCTCTTCCCAGATGCCAAAGTCATACTAACTCTCTGAGCAAGTGCTGATCTGTCTCTTTTGAAACTTTGAAGGAATGTTCCCATGTCATGTTTGATGTGTATTTTTTTTTTTTTTGATAAGTTGTAAAACTGTACTGAAAACCATGCTTCTCTAGAGCTATTTTTCAGAGCTATTAAGAGGCTGTCTCTGTGGTATAGACCTCAAGTTTGCTTGAATAAAACTCTCTTCTGTTCCTTACTATAAACTGCTTATTGACTATTTGTATCCACAGGGTTTTAGCTGTCCTGCTAAATTTGTTCTTGAGGCAACTATGGTGTGAGTGCATTATAACTGATGGACATCAGAAGAACTTAAATTAAATCTTAGTTTTATTAATTATGAGCGTCATGACACAGGACAGGCTTCTTGTTCTCCCAGAATCTCTCTTTCCCCCATTTGAAAAAATACAAAATAATAAACCCTATTTCCAGTATATTTCTTTTCTTTCTTTTTTTCTTTTTTTTTTTTTGTGGGCAGGGGAAAATATCAACGTAAAAGGCATGTAAATTTGCTTAGCTAATTACTTTATTTCTGTTTGGCCATTCAAATTGTTTGAATTATGTTAATGTTAACCAGAAATTCCAAGAATGGAGACCTGGTTGAAATAAACAGGTGTTTAATTGAGGTTTATTAGGACTGTAGCCTAGGAGACACAAACTGAAGAAGATCTTGAATTGTGTTCTACTGGACTACGTACTGGACTACGAGGTAGGGGACACTTAACAACGTAAAAAACACAAGGTTACATAAATTATTTGTCAAGAACTGGGATTGGAGCTGCATGGATTAATGGTTAAGCAAGGGTAGGTTGAGGTTCAAAATGATTACAGAATGGAGTGTGTGGGTACTTGAAACTACAAGGCGGCAGCTGCTGCTGCTGCTGCTAAGTCGCTTCAGTCGTGTCCAACTCTGTGCGACCCCATAGACCGCAGCCCACCAGGCTCCCCCATCCCTGGGATTCTCCAGGCAAGAACGCTGGAGTGGGTTGCCATTTCTTTCTCCAATGCATGAAAGTGAAAAGTGAAATTGAAGTCACTCAGTTGCGTCTGACCCTCAGCGACCCCATGGACTGTAGCCTTCCATGCTCCTCTGTCCATGGGATTTTCCAGGCAAGAGTACTGGACTGGGGTGCCATTGCCTTCTCCAAGGTGGCAGCTAGCATATACTATTTTCTTTTTTTAAAAGGTGACACTTTACCCATTTAAAAGAACACCATTTAGACAGTGTTAGTGTATTCACAACATTGTGCATTATCTAATTCCAAGATATTTTTATCACTCCAGAAAGAAATACTGCCCATTAAGCAGACACTGCCCATATATTGTTTTGAAAATGGCTAGTGGTATCCTTGAGTTTGATACAGTTCTGAAAATTCAGATTCTCAGATATGCAGAAATATGTCTGAAACCATATCCACTATGGCGACCCATTTCCATTCTGGTGGCCAGGACTATAGTTAACTTCATTTTGATTTTTAAATTATCTTAACTATGTCATCATTAGCTGTTTTATGTATAGGCAGCTGTAATGTTAGTATAGTACATTAAAATATTTTGAAATCTTGCATATTCAAGGACAAATTAGATTTTTAGATACATGTGTATATTAGATAGTGTTAGATATAACATTACAAGATACTCTTTAAAATATAAAAAACATAGAATACACTGATATTCCTCAAAATCATAAATTCCCAACTGGTCATTGACTCCAGTCCAGAGTATTGAGCCTTTTTTGGCATCAAACTATTTATGTCAATAATTCTCAATCCTGGTTGTGTGTTAGAACCACTCAATTTTTTAATTAGCAATACCTGGACCCCAACCCAGTACAAATAAACCAGAATCTCTAGAGTCATCATTGGACACAGAGAAAACAAGTCCAAAGAACAATTTGTTTTTGTTTTTGTCAGAGTGGCAAAGTCCCACAGAATATAGAGTACAAAGTGGGTATAATTGATTGATCTCTTTACAGGTGCAAATTGAATTAGCAGAGACTGTTATAAAAGCTTTACATTTCAGGCTCACAATCTTCAGAATGAGAAGAGAAGGTGTCGATGGATCTGGCTGTGGTCCTGGTGCTCTATTTCTCCTGTCTGCTTCTCCTGTCCCTCTGGAAACAGAGCTCTGGGAAAGGGAAGCTCCTGCCTGGACCTACTCCTCTCCCAATTCTTGGAAATACCCTACAGTTAGATGTTAATGACATCAGCAAATCCTTAAGCAATGTAAGTAGGTTTTATGCTCCTCCAGTGGCTAGCAAACAGTAAGTAAATTAAGCCCAGTTATGACACTAATGGGCTGCCCTGGGTTTTCCCAGGTGGTGCTAGTGGTAAAGAACCCGCCTGTCAATTCAGGAGACTTAAGAGACTCAGGTTTGATCCCTGGTCGGGAAGATCCCCTGGAGGAAGGCACCGCAACCCACCCCAGTGTTCTTGCCTGGAGGATCCCATGGACAGAGGAGGCTACAGTCCATAGGGTTACAAAGAGTTGGACACGACTGAAGCAACTTAGCATGCACGCACGGTGGCTCAGAGAGTAAAGAATCTGCTTACAATGTGGGACACCAGGATTCGATCCCATCCCTGGGTCAGGAAGATCCCCTGAAGAAGGGAATGGCTACCCATTCCAGTATTCTTGTCAGGAGAATTCCATGGACTGAGGAGCTTGGCAGGCTATAGTCCATGGGGTCGCAAAGGGTTGGTCATGACTGACTGATACGCCAGTCAATCCTAAAGGAAATCAGTCCTGAATATTCATTGGAAGCTGAAACTCCAATACTTTGGCCACCTGATGTGAAGAACTGACTCATTGGAAAAGACCCTGATGCTGGGAAAGATTGAAAGCAGAAGGAGAAGGGGATAACAGAGGATGAAATGGGTTGGATGGCATCACCAACTTGATGGATATGAGTTTAAGCAAGCTCTGGGAGTTGCTGATGGACAGGGAAGCCTGGCGTGCTGCAGTCCTTGGGGTCGCAAAGCAAAGAGTTGGACACGAATGAGCGACTGAACTGAGCTGACTAACACACACATATGATACTAATACATATTTCTGGGGGCACATTGTCAAAATAGGTCCTTGTGTAGCAAATTAGTCCCTGTAAATACTGTTACTTTTCTTGCCTTTTCAGGTATGTCATTGTCATAAATAGAGGGACAAAGTAGAGTTTGTGAGTAGAGAAATGTTTAGCTCTTTGTATGGCTGAAATAAAAGTGTCAAAAGCTGGGAGTATTGCTTCCCTTCTTTGTTTCATAGCCATTTGCTATGATTTGGGACAGAAGGTAAATGGTAAGTGAAGTGTTTTGTGATTTAAGATTTTCTTCCAGAAGTCATATACTATATAAGCTATGTGTTTCCTTCAGATGGCCAGAAAAATAGGACTTTTCTGAAAAAGGGCATTGTGCTTGAGGTTAAGAAATTAGCTTGGAATCAGAGCCAGCATGAGTGAATGAAAGAAAAAGTTGTCAGTCAGGGCCCAGTTGGTGGCAAGAGCATTGATTTACATTCTTGAGGAAGCTGGTGTCTGTACCCGTGAATGCTGCAGTCTGGAAGAAGTTGTTCTTCCATGAGATGCTGCATGTCCTGGCACTGCCTCTATGATGCTTCTGTTGTTTCTGTTTTACTAATACCAGTGGATCTCAAACTGTGCTGGGCATTAGAGTTATCTGCACTTATTTTTTAAAATACAGATTTCTAATATTCATCTTTGGGCTACAGATTCAGAATTCTAATGACTGCCCTGTGGTGATTCTGAAGCAGGCAGGTGGCTGTTGGTTTAAAGGTGGGCCTGGAGGGTTGATACATTGCTCAAGAATCAGAGATTGATAAGAAGGGTTTCAAATTTGAATCTTCTATATATATCCATGGAACTCTGGAAATGAATTGAAATCCTCAACCTCAGTTTCCTTATTTATAAGTTGGGGCGAATAAACCTGCTGATGGTGTTGATATGTGGATTAATTACAATCTGTGTACCAGTTACTTGAGTCCCATCTAAGTGGAAACTGTAACAATTACTATAATACTTATGTATTCAGAAATATGTTAGGCTGTTTGTGGAAGAATAGAAATGTAAAAGTGTGATGATAATATATTCTGAGTCAGGTATTATATTTTATCAAGTTGTGACCTATTTTGCTATTACATGCATCTCCTTTCCCAGCTCTCAGAGGTCTGTGGCCCTGTGTTCACTGTGTATTTTGGCATGAAGCCCGCCGTCCTGTTGTATGAATATGAAGCAGTGAAGGAAACTGATTTGGGAGAAGAGTTCTCTGGAAGAGGCAGTCTCCCATTGCCTGAAAGAATTAGTAAAGGCCATGGTAGGTGTACTTGTGTTTGTGTTCAGCATTGGCATTGGGGGTGGAGAGGGTAAGATTAGAGGAATTTGAAGAACCTGGCAGCAGATGTTGGTCTACCTGAAAGGCTGCCAACTGTAAGCTCACTCCTCCTTGCCTAGGGCCTCCCTCCTAGTTTCTGTTTCTCCTCCCGGCAGGAATCCTCTTCAGCAGCGGGAAGAGATGGAAGGAGAGCAGGCGCTTCTCCCTCGTGATGCTGCGGAATTTCAGGATGGGGGAGTAGAGCGTCGAGGACCGCGTTCAAGAGGAAGCGCGCTGCCTGGTGGAGGAGCTGCGAAAAACCAACGATGGGTGATTCTGTGCTGTGTAACTCTGACCTTAACAGACTGCTGTCTTCTCTGTTGACATCCTTGGAAACATTTCAGGAGAGGCCACATCTTTCACATGGGTTGTGGTTGTCAGCCCTTATGTGGAGGGGGGATGTGTGAAGAAGAGAAAGCCAAGGGAGGTTTTGTGTATCTGTGCTTGTCATATGTGTACTCCCATAACTGTGCATGCAGTGTGGATATTGGTTATTTAATTGTAATCCTGAACTTCTTTTCAAGTCAGAAGTCACAAGGAATGGTTTTGAATTACTTCCTGAAAGCATTAGATAACATTGTTTTACCATAGCATAAATGTGGTTGTCTATATCAGAGCCTTTCAGCAGGGAATATTTGTTAAGTGGACAGGGTTGGAATGACCTCATCATGCTCTTATGTAGCATGAAACGTGTGACTTGTATATTATGTAATTGAACTATATTTATATATTAAGCATCACAGATGCATCTGAGAGCCCAGGCCTGTAGTTCTGACCAAGAGTAATACTGTCTATGGTTTTATTTTCTTAGGCATATCTTAGCACAGTTCTTATCAATTTTGATTTCTCTGTGCAGATGGTACCATTTAAAAATATCAGCTTTCATTATTTCTTGTTACTTAATACTTAGTATACTGGTTTATATATACAGTTATTTATAAATTTTGAATAAATACTTGCTGCATCATAATTCTGCAAAATACACAAATACCAAGTTGGAAAATGTTTGGTTTAACTCGACTTTAGGATTATCAGTAACTGCTACCTGGTGTTCTCTGAATGAAATTTGGCTTTGCTTCAACATTGCCCCTACTTTACTGGATTTTGGTAACACATGTATGGTAATTATTTACTTCCCACTACTAGGTGTAATGACTTGTACAATGGTTATCACAAGGACTCTGATTTTCAGCTCATATTTCAAATTATTCTGTTTTAAAATTCTTTATTCTATATTAAATGAAAGACTTGAATTGGATTTACTGTGAATCACATATTGACAAAGAAATGCCCAAGGCTTTCAAAATTACCCTTTATCTATCTAGCCAAAATAAAAGTTGTTTTAAACTTAGATCTCTATAATTTAAAAGGAACCTGGTGTAGAAGCTCCTTAATGAAGCCTGGCATAATTCCATACCTTAACCATTTGTTCCAACATTTTACAAAAATTTGTAGTAAAAAAACGATATAACATGAGATCTATGATCTTAACAAATTAAGTGCACATTATAACTATGGATGGAAGTTTGTAACCTTGTACAAGAGACAGTGACCAAAATCATACCAAAGGAAAAGAAATGCAAGAAGGCAAAGTGGTTGTTTGAGGAGGCTTTAAAAATAGCTGAGGAAAGAAAAGAAGTGAAAGGCAAGGGAGAAAGGGAAAGATATACCCAACTAAATGCAGAGTTCCAGAGAATAGCAAGGGGAAATAAAAAGGCTTTCTTGAATGAACAATGCAAAGAAAGGAAAATAATAGAAGATCTCCTCAAGAAAACTGGAATGACAAGGGAACATTTCATGCAAAGATGGGTACAATAAAGGACAGAAACGGTAAGGACCTAACAGAAGCAGAAGAGATTAAGAAGAGGTAGCAAGAATACACAGAAGAACTGTACAAAAAAGGTCTTAATGACCTGAATAACCACAATGGTGTGGTCACTAACTAGAGCCAGACATCCTGGAGTGTGAAGTCAAGTGGGCCTTAGGAAGCATTACTACAAAGTTAATGGAGGTAATGGAATTCCAGCTAAGCTATTTAAAATCCTAAAGATGATTGCTGTTAAAGTGCTGCACTCAGTATATCAGTAAATTTGGAAATCTCAGCAGTGGGCACAGGATTGGAAAAGGTCAGTTTTCATTCCAATCCCAAAGAAAGGCAATACCAGAGAATGTTCAGACTTCCATACAATTTCATATGCTACCAGGGTGATGCACAAAATTCTTCAAGCTGGGCTTCAGCAGTATGTGAGCTGAGAACTTCCAGATGTACAAGTTGGGTTTTGAAGAGGCAGAGGAAGGCAATCTGAAACAGATCAGATTGCCAACATTTTTTGGATCATGGAGAAGGAAGGGAGTTCCAGAAAAACATCTACTTCTTCTTTATTGACTACGCTAAAGCCTTTGACTGTGTGGATCACAACAAACTATGGAAAGTTCTTAAAGAAATGGTAATACCAGACCACCTTACTCATCTCCTGAGAGACCTGTATACAGGTCAAGAAGCAATGATTAGAAGCGGAAATGGAACACATACTGTTAAAAATTGGGAAAGGAGTACAACAAAGCTGTATATTGTCACCCTGCTTATTTAACTTCTATGCAGAGTTTGGGATTCCCTGGTGTGAATTCCAGGCTGGATGAATCACAATCTGGAATCAAGATTGCCAGGAGAAATAACAATCTCATATATGCAGATGATACCATGCTAATGGCAGAAAGTGAATTTTTGTGTAGCTATTTGAATACTGAAGATGGAAGACAATGCAACTTTTTTGCCATGTGATGCTTTATTATTTCAAGAAAGGTAAAAACGTAACTGAAGCACAAAAAGGGTTTGTGTAGTGTTTGGAGAAGGTGCTATAATGGATCGAACATGTGAAAAATGGTTTGCAAATTTTCATGTTGGAGATTTCTTGCTGGATGATAATTCCTGATAAGGTAGATCAACTGAAGTTGATAGTGATCAATTATTGAGAACAATCCAGGTGGAAGACAGACAACATACTAAAAATATCCAAATTAAGCACTGAAAATCATTTGCACCAGCTTGGTTATGTTAATCACATAGATGATTTGGTTCCACATAAGATATGGGAAAAAAACCTTGACCGTATTTCCACATGCAACTCTCTACTTACACGTAATAAAAACATTCATTTTTAAAACAAATTATGATCAGTGATGAAAAGTGGACACTGAAAAATAATGTGGAATGGAAGAGATTATGAAGCAAGCAAAATGAATCACCATCAACCACACCAAAGGCCGGTCTTCATGCAAAGAAGGTAATGTTATGTTTATGATGAAACTCTATTATGAGCTCCTTCTGGAAAACCAAACTATTAATTACCACAAGTACTGCTTCCAGTTAGCACTTGGTGAACAATGTCTGGAATTACTCAACTGAAAATGCATAAATCTCCATGTGGATAATGCAAAACCACATGTTTCTTTGATGACCAGGAAGAAACTTTTAAAATTCGGCTGGGAAGTTCTGATTCAGCTACCATACTCACTGGACATTGCACCTTCGGATATCAATTTATTTTGGTTTTTACAAAATTTTCTTAATGCAAAAATTTTCAGTTCCCTGGAAGACTGTAAAAGACACCTGGAACATTTCTTTGCTCAAAACCAAAAAGTTTTAGGAAGATGGAAGTATGAAGTTGCGTGAAAAATTGCAGAAGGTAGGGGAACAAACGGTGAATATGTTGTTCAATAAAGTTCTTGGTGAAAATGAAAGATGTCTTTTCTTTTTACTTCAACAAAGGAAGTTTTTGGCCAAATGGATACTTTTTGTTTTTGTAAGTTTGACTCAGATACTTCGTCTAAGGGGAATCATGAATCCTTTGTCCTACTGTGATTGGCTTTTTTCACTTAGTACAGTTGGCTCAAGGTTCATCTATGTTGTATCATGTGGGAAGATTTGTTTCATTTTTATGGCTGAATATTATTCCAGTATTTATATTTATATGTTTTCTTTATTCATTAATCATTGGGGGCTATTTAGATTGTTTTACCTCAACTTTTAAGGTTATGGAAATACAAATATCACTTTGAAAGTTTGAGTCAGTTCTTTTGAATAGAAACTCAGAAAGGGGATTGCTGGGTAATATGGTAATTCTAGTTTTAATTACTTGGGAAACCATCCTAGTGTTTTCCATAGGAGCTTCTGGTAATAGTATTCTACCTCCCCACCCTCACCAACAGTTGTTATTTTCTTCTCCACTCCCTCCCTCTCCTTCCTTCTATCCCTTCATCCTTCTTTTTTTTTTTTTTGGATAGTGCCTATTGGCACCCCATTCCAATACTCTTGCCTGGAAAATCCCACGGACAGAGGAGCCTGGTGGGCTGCAGTCTATGGGGTCGCAAAGAGTCGGATACGACTGAGCGAATTCCCCTTTTCTAACAGATAGAATAGGTGATATTTCTTGCTTCTGATTTGCATTTTCTAATTTGGAGTATATATGCTGCTGCTAAGTCGCTTCAGTCGTGTCCGACTCTGTGCGACCCCATAGACGGCAGCCCACCAGGCTCCCCGGTCCCTGGGATTCTCCAGGCAAGAACACTGGAGTGGGTTTGGAGTATATATAAATCTTGACAATTTTCCCACTATTTTGTAATGCGAGTGTCAGATTTGATCCTTGATGGCTGAGGCATCCATTTCAAAGGGGCATCCAAACCTGACTGTCTCAGATAAACAGCCACAGGACTAGATAAAGAGCTGGTTGCCTCCCCTAACTGAGTCTCCTTTGTTTTAGAGATCTTGCTTGATTTCAGTGACTGACTTTTTGAGCTACATTTTTTCCTTTTCTCTTCCTGTGCTTTAAATTCCCACTCATATATATTAAGTTCACCAATAAAGAGTATTGAATCACATTTTCAGTTGTACACCTTAAACTAATATATTGTAACTCAGCTATACTTCAGATAAAAAAAAACAGTAAGCCCTTCATGGGAAATATGATTAACTTGATTTAAATGATGGGGAAAAAATGAGAATTTATTAAAACTGTGAAATGAAATATTTCTTGCCATATTGGAGGGCAAGAAATGTCACAGCCTTCAGCGATTTTGGGCCTCCAAAAGTGAGGGCTCTCAAAAGGGACCACAATGGCTGTGATCTAACAGATGCCACCTCCCCCCACGGTGATTGCTGAGGAGCTGGGAGTGTGGTGGTGGTGGTGGTGGTGGGGGCGGGGGCGGTGGATACAGGAAGCAGCCATCTGCCACATCTGCCACCTCTGACTGTAAACCAGGAATTAAGGATGTAAACAATCAAGAAACAGGATTTGGCTCCAGATAGCTAAAGGTGCATATAAAAGGAATGAATTCAATGAGCCCAGAGGCTTGAACCTTATGAACCACAACTCTCTCATGTTAGCTTCTCCTCTTCTGATTCTACATGTGATTCTTTCAGCAGTTCATTAAGCAAAAAATATTTTGAGGTCCCTAATTATTCTCCTTTGTATATCAGTGCTTAATTTCCTACAGGCTTTCCAGACAGATGATAGTCAGCACTCATAATTTTAGTTACTAAATGGTATTTTTAAATGACCTCTTTAATTTTCACCATTTTCTCTTCAAATTAACAGTCATCTTGGGTGAAAAGGGTACAAGAAAAGGCAGCGGAAGTGAATTGAATAATAAAAAACAACCCATTGTTTAATTACCTGTGCTGAAATCTACTCATTTTAAGTTAAAAGTGAAGTGTTGATTTTATGCTTGTGGAATATTTGTTAAGGGTATTCATAGATATGATATTGTTTAAAGTTTCTAAAACAACTTTCACATGTTATCACAAACACCAAATGTTTCATCTGTGTACTTCAATGGTGTCTTAAAATTGTTCCTGATTTTTTAGCCTCACCCTGCAATCCCACTTTCATCCTGTGCTGTGCTCCCTGCAATGTGATCTGCTCCATTATTTTCCAGAACCGTTTTGATTATAAAGATCAGACTTTTCTAAGTCTAATGGAAAAGTTGAATGAAAACTTTAGGATTCTGAGCTCTCCATAGGTTCAGGTGAGGCCAAGGTCCTTTCTTCTTGAGGAATTGTTGTAGGAAGGGGGACCCCTTCCACGGCCCGAAACTAGGCTCTTGTCTAACACTCGGAAATGAATTGTCCGAGGAGACACATGTGCTGACAAAGCAAGAGATTTTATTGTGAAAGGGCACCCTTTCACAAAAGGGTGGAGAGCAGTAGGGTAAGGGAACCCGGGAGAACAGCTCTGCCTCGTGGCTGGAAGTCTCGGGTTTTATGGTGATGGGATTAGTTTCTGGGTGGTCTTTGGCCAATCATTCTAATTCAGAGTCTTTCCTGGTGGCGCACGCATCGCTCAGCCAAGATGGATGCTAGCAAGAGGGATTCTGGGAAGTGGACAGACATGCAGTGTCTCCTTTCAACCTTTCCCATACTTATTAGTTCCGTATTCCTTATCAAGATCTCCTGTCATAAAACAACTCATGCAAATAGTTACTATGGTGCCTGGCCAGTGTGGGCAGTTTCAGTGTGCTTCCCTTAACAAAATGGCTTGCAGTCTTGGGTTTTATGGTGATGGGATTAGTTTCCAGGTTGTCCTTAGCCAATCATTCTGACTCAGAGTCCTTCCTGGGGGTGCATGCCTTGTTCAGCCAAGATGGATGTCAGAGAGAAGGATTTTGGGAGGTGGTCGGACAGGTTGTTGGGAAGCCCAGCACAAAATAGCCGGTTGGAGGAAGTCCTTGGGAAAATGGCGAAGGGCCAGAAATACCCCGGCTTGATATGCTCGGGCAGAAAAACATCTCCTGCCTTTGGTTATGCCTGGCGCCAAGATTTAATAATAAATATTAAGGATGTTGCTTGAGAAAACGGGTTATGGGATAAGCACATGGGTCACTTAGAGCGCGCTGTCCTTGAAATATTTTTACTGATTAGGTGTTAACCCCGTACGCTCTTTGCTGGCTGTATACTCTAAGCTCTTTGTTCCTGCTTCTATAAAAAGGCTTGACTACAGAAATAAACTTGTCAGTCCTTGCAAGAGACTGTCCGAGTGTCCTTCTTTCAGGTTCGTCACTTCCAAGTCCCAGGGAGAAAATCCTCAACACAGGTGGTGTCTCCTTTTGACCTTTCCAGAACTCTTCTGGTTGGTGGAGGCTTATTAGTTCCCTGTTCCTTACCAGGAACCTCGTGTCATAAAATAGCTCATGCAAATGGTTACTATGGTGCCTGGCCAGGGTGGGCTGTTTCTATCAGTGTGTTTCCCCTAACAATCATTTCTGCTGTTTTCTACATGAGGTCCAGATCTCTATACACCGAACTGTGAGGTGAAATTGTGAAGAGTGCAGTCCTGCCTAGAGCTTAGCATCATGGAGTGCTCATCTGGGGCTGATGGTTGAGCCCTTTGATGATAGACAAGAAAATGCTTGCCCAGAAAACAGAACTGCAGTTCAGTCCTGTTGACACTGTTCAGTGGTTTTTCACACCAATTTCCAGAAACTACTTTGGTAACTTCTCCAAAGGGATGCCCGCAGCAATTGAAGGACTTCTAGGTCCTTCTGGAAAGGCTCCCATTACTCACAAGTCTTGTCATTCAATCTCCACTGTTTACTAAAAAAATATAGTTACATCCTGAAAGTAGAGAGTTATTTTTTTTGGTGGACATAGTTAGGACTCTGAGTGCGTGTGACCACATCTGAGAAAATTCCTCCAAGGAGGCAGGAGGGGGAATCAGACTATATATAAGTTTGCAACAAAGGGAGCAAGCAGTCTGAACATCAAAGATCAGATATCAAGTTAAGGAATTTAGCATTCTGTGTATGAGAAGATGCAAGCCTCTTAGATCACTGAATTCATTCCTTTCATATGCACATCAGCCCTCTGGGGCCAAATCCGGTTTCCTTGTTCACCAGAGGAGTGGCAGTCTCTTAAGTTTCTTCTTGCCTTCCCCCAGCTCCTCAGCAGTCATCTTGGGGGGTGGCAGCATCTGTCAGATCTCAGTTTTGGGAGCCCTCATTTACATTTGGAGGCCAGAAATCACTAATGGCTATGACATTTCTTGTTTATTGATATGGAAGGAGATACTTTAATTTCATACCACTTAGTTGCTATTTAGGGCTTTCCCGGTGGCTCATGGGTAAAGAATCCATCTGCAGTGCAGGAGATGTGAGAGATGTAGGTTCCATCCCTGGGTCAGGAAGGTGGGAATGGCAACCCACTCCAGTATTCTCACCTGGAGAATCCCATGGACAGAGGAGCCTGTCAGGCTACAGTTCATGGGGTCACAAAGTGTCAAACACAACTGAAGTAACTTAGCACGCACACACACACACACACACACTCACAGTTGCTACTTAAGCACATGAGTTGACAGAAATATCTGCATTTAGTAAGGAGGAGAATATCTCCTTCAAAGGGGAGAGTGCTGCCAGAGGACAACTAGGATAGGAGGGAGATCTTGATGCTTCATTTGGCATCTTAACCTACAAGGTAATTGCTTTGGGAATGACAAAATGATTGTTTTTGTGTGTATAAGAAACATAAACAAACATTATAGGCGTACCCTGTGCTAAGCTATGTTCTACCCTCTGCCTAAGAGACATCACAGAAATCACTTAATTCTGCTGGTGCCCAGTTACTTTATCCATAAAATATTGTTGTGTTTCCTGGTTCTTTAGGATCCTTTCAGCCCTAAAATATTGATTTTATGTTTGAGTATACGAGGCAGAAGTAGAAACATCAAAGACCAGCTCTGTGTTCTTTTCAGGTTGTTTAAATTCTCTTGTCATCTACAAATGTAAATCATAGTATTTCATGTCATCTTATATATCATGATGGTAAGGAAGAATTGAGGTAAAATATGAGAGAATTGAGCTAAAAATGCATTTATGCGATAAACATGATATATGTGTATAGGAAAAAATTATCATATTTGATCCATGGTCATAATTTTCTCCCTCAAATGCATCTGTCAACATATGTGTGTGTGTGTGTGTGTTAGTCACTCAGTCATGCCCGACTCTATGTGACCCCATGGACTGTAGCCCACCAGGCTTCTCTGTCCATGGGATTCTTCAAGCAAGAATACTGGAGTGGATTGCCATGCCCTCCTCCTGGGGATCTTCCCAACCCAGAGATCGAATCCAGGTCTCCTGCATTGCAAGCAGACTCCTTACCATCTGAGCCACAAGGGAAGCCTATACTCATATAAACATGATATATGAATATAGGAAAAAATTATCATATTTGACCCAGGGTCATAATTTTCTCCCTCAAATACATCTGTCAACATAGAAAATTATGTATTTGTGAAGTGAAAATTTCTCTCAATACAGAGACCATATTATATTAATATTTATACCACAGTTGTTAACCAGGGCTTGGCATATTAAATAAGTCTTCACTAAATGCTTTTTATTTAAGAAACTACTGCTTTCTCTTCTAGATCTGCAATACTTGCCCTGCTCTCCTAGATTGTTTCCCAGGGAGTCATAACAGAGTACTTAAAAATGCTACTTATTCACAAAATTATTTTTTGGAGCAAACAAGGAAACACCAAGCATCCCTGGACATTAACAATCCTCGAGACTTTATTGATTGTTTTCTGATCAAAATGGAGCAGGTAAAATGTTAATGACAGCTCAGTTCTTTGATTGCTTGTGCATTTTGCAATTCATTGAATAGTTTTGAATTTACTAGGAAAGTTTCAGTGATCAAGTAAGTAATGCCAATATGTATTTTAAGTGTCTATTGTGTGCATGTATTGTATGCACTAAGCATTATGAAAGATATAGTATTTAACTTTTAAATAAATGGAAAAATTGATCTTGCTTTTTGGGTACTAGTTGGACTGTGAAGAAAGCTGAGCACTGAAGAATTGATGCTTTTGAACTGTGGTGTTGGAGAAGACTCTTGAGAGTCCCTTGGACTGCAAGGAGATCCAAACAGTCCATTCTGAAGGAGATCAGCCTTGGGATTTCTTTGGAAAGAATGATGCTAAAGCTGAAACTCCAGTCCTTTGGCCACCTCATGCGAAGAGTTGACTCATTGGAAAAAACTCTGATGCTGGGAGGGATTGGGGGCAGGAGGAGAAGAGGGACAGAGGATGAGATGGCTGGATGGCATCACTGACTCGATGGACGTGAATCTGAGTGAACTCTGGAAGTTGGTGATGGACAGGGAGGCCTGGCATGCTGTGATTCATGGGGTCTCAAAGAGTAGGACACGACTGAGCGACTGAACTGAGCTGAACTGAGTATACCCAAGAAGAGTCAGAATGACTCTTCAGGTGAAAAATAAATAATTACAAACAAGGTATAAAATACAAATATCATAGTATAATATGAAGATGGGCATGATCTCTGCACACACTGTTTGAGGGAATGGAAGAGAATGGCTTAATCTAGCTGGACTTCTGCATGTCAGGTGGTTGAAAATAAATTTAATATGTTTGCATGAAGGAGAAGGAAAGGAATTTCAGATGGGTGAATAGTGTATATAGAGGTGCAAAGGTGTATGATGGGAAAGAGTAGATGAATGAAAGAGAGAAGCCTTAATTGAGTGTAAAGTAAAATGAATTGTCATAGATATGGAGTTCGAGGCTGGTATCCGAGACTCTGAACCCTGCACCATTAGTTGAAAAGACTGTTTTCCTCACACGAACCATCGTGGCACCCTTGTCAAAAATCAGTGGAAGGGTTTATTTTTGTAATCTCAAATCTTTTCCAATAGTCTATATGAAAATATTATACCATAACATATTATCTGTTCTTCTTAATTACTAGCATTGTATTATAGTTAGCTTTGAAATTGAGAAGTGTGAGTCCTCTAACTTTGTTGTTAATTTTTAAGAATATTTGGCTATTCTTAGTGCCCTGAATTTTCAGACTAATTATAGGATAAACTCATAAATTTTTGCCAGGAAGACAGTAATGATTTTGGTAGGGATTGTGGGAAATCTGTAGATCAGTTTGTGGAGTAAAGTCATTTTAAAAAATAAGATGAAATTCACATACCATACAGTTATCCATTTAAAGTGTACAATTTAGTGGTATTTATTGCACTCACAATATTGTGTGATTACTTGCTGTCTCTAATTTCAAAACTTTTCCATCACTCTGCAGGAACATATGCTCCCAGTAAATGATCACTAACACATCTTGTGTTAACCTGTTATCTGCTTTATATCTCTATGAATTTGCCTATTATGTATTTTTCATATGAAAGGTCTCACAGCATTGTCCCTTTTGTTTCTAGCTCTTTCACCTAGTATAGTATTTAGGAGGTTCATCTAAGTTGCATGTATCAGTACTTTGTTATTTTCTTTTATGGATGAATAATATTGCATTTTTGCACATATTATATTTTTTTAATCCATTCATCTATTGATGGACATCTGTTTTGTTTCTGTCTTTGAGTTTTATGAATAGTGTTACTGTAAACATTTGTGTACAAGTTTTTGATGGACATTTTTCCATTTTTGTGGGGTGTATTTATAGGAGTAGAATTGATGAGCTATGTGGCAATTTTATGTCTAATTCTGAGGAACTGGCGATGCCAGGAGCCAGCATGAGGAACTCCGCCCATGGCAAAGGTCATGAGGAAGGAGGCTCGGCATACGCAAAGGCGGGATCGAGCCTCAGGAGTCCCCCTGGAAATTCTCGAGCATCTACCCCCCAAACCAGAGTCTGACTACTTTACTGCTTTATGCTCTCACCTACACCTCTGACTTTATGGGGGGCTGTCCCCCACCACCTCTGTCTGAAAAAGAGTTAACTTACAGCTCCAGTTAATAAAGTTCCTGGGTGTGACAAGAGTGTTTCAACCTACAAGCTCCTCTGGAAGTCCTCTAGCCTGCCTGAACAGGTTCTTACAGCCACATGTGATTTTCAGAGTCTCCCAACCACGAGAGGCATGAGATCTTCTAAACTGTATAAATACAGATTCCTTTGAGCAGTTAAAAGATTGATTAGAAATTGTATTGGTGAAGGGTTTTTCACTTGTTGGGCCAATGTTTGCTCCTAAGTTTCCATATCCCTTACCTACTGTGTCCCTGAGAGTGTATTGATTAATATAATTGGTGTATAGGAATGTAAGTAGTAGCTTTAATGTTTGTAACCTTGGACCCTTGAGTTAATTCTTTTCTTATTATAGCCCACCACACCTTTGCCCTATAGGAATGCAACTTTATCTAATGCTTTCGGAGGGTGGGGCCTGACTTTAGAATAATCACCTTTAGAGAAAAATAAGTTTTCTGAAGAAAGGATCATAAAATGTTAACAGGCCTCTTGGCCAGAAGATGATGTAATTCACCTAAACTTTTGCATATGATAAGTTTGCAGGAAGAAAGCCTGGCTTACTGCTGACTCTACTCCTTCCTCCATTATTCTCTATGCACAACTTAAGGCATAAAAACTACTTTGGAAAATAAAGTGTGGGCCTTGTTCACCGAAACTTGGTCTCCCCATGTCATTCTTTCTCTCACCTTCTGGCTGAATTCCCATCTGGAGCGTGGAGGCTCGTGAAGCCTACTAATTATGCCTGGGCTTCTAAGATCTGTCCAGGGAGGCCTTAGTGTCTCCTCTGCTTCAGGAGAACGGGAGGATGCCTGTGGCCTACGTAGGTGATGCAAATTCCTTATTTTGGAATTTTATTAGCTTTCCACATAAACCAAGTTATTCAGCCTCTTTTCTCCACTGAATTTTCTCACTGAGCTATCCTTATTTGATCACTCTTTATGTCTTTAACTCTATCGTATCCTGATCGCTGAAGCCGTCTCCCCTTCGAAACCCCTGGATCCTGCTGGGTCTGGCCCCCAGTATGGCAGCCTTTTCCACAGTGACTACAGTAGTCATGTTCCCACGAGCAATGTACAGGGGTCCTGTTGACCCACATAGTGGCCAATATGTATTTTATAATTTTTTGTAATTATTAAAGCTAGCCTAATTAATGTGAATACTGGCCAGAATACTGGAGTGGGTAGCCGTTTCCTTTTCCGGGGATCTTCCCAACCTAAGGTTTGAACTTAGGTCTCCCTCATTGCAGGCAGATTCTTTACCAGCTGAGTATATCAGAGAAGCCCAGTTGGTCTGGATAGTTCTTCTATTTCAATTAAAAAATTTTTACCTGTCAGTTATACCTTAGTAAAACTTGGAAATTTTTTATGTATTTAATGTGTGTGTGCATGCATGCTCAATTGCTTTAGTTGTGTACAGCTCTTTGGGACCCTATGGACTGTAGCCCACCAGGCTTCTCTCTCCATGGGATTCTCCAGGCAAGAATACTGGAGTGGGTTGCCATGCCCTCTTCAAGGGGATCTTCCAGACCCAGGGATCGAACCTGTGTCTCCTGCATTGCAGGCAGATTCTTTACCACTAAGCCACTGGAGAAGCCCATTTAATGTGTACAATATGCTGTTTTGAAACACGTATGCTGGAGGCTATGCTTAGGAGTTGAATGGGATTTTGAACTTGCTTCTCTTCCAGACTGGGCCTGAGTGGGATTTTGAACTTGCTTCTCTGCCAGACTGGGCCATAAGATGAACTCTGCACTTCCTGGGTACTTGTGGCTAGGATTACTGGTAGGAAAAAATATTGTAATTTTGCTTGTTTTTCCTATGCTGTTGGTATCATATTGAACAAATCATTGCCCAGACCAATATAAAGAAGCTTTCCCTTTTTGCTTTCTTCTAGGTGTTTCATGGCTTTAGGTCTTGTTTATGTCTTCAGTCCATTTTGAGGTGATGTTTTGTATGTTGTAAAATAATGATTCAAATTCTTTTTTTTTTTGCAGGTGGTGATCTAATTTTCCCAACACTCTATTTTTGAGAAATTGTGCTCTCCACATTATGTATCTTGAGATAAGTTGATCATAAATTTGTCCATTAATTTCTGGGTTCTTTATTCTTTTACATTGGTCT
The DNA here is from genome assembly GCF_055505025.1 of Bos grunniens. Classification (NCBI taxonomy): domain Eukaryota; kingdom Metazoa; phylum Chordata; class Mammalia; order Artiodactyla; family Bovidae; genus Bos; species Bos grunniens. The sequence continues at coordinate 16,285,911 of NC_141190.1, forward strand.
GTGTAGCTGTTTTTATACTGTTTTGATTATTATAGCTTTGTAATATAGTTTGAAATCAGAAAGTGCAATTCCTCCACCCTTGTTCTTTTTTAGTATGGCAGTGGCTATGCAGGGTCCTTGGTTGTTCCATATGAATTAAAATATTTTTTTAAATTATTGACTTTTGACTGCGCTGGGTCTTCATTCCTCTGCAGGCTTTCTCTAGCTGTGGCAAGTAGGAGCTATTCTCTAGTTGTGGTGCATGGACTTCTCACTGTGGTGGCTTCTTTTGTTGCGGCGCATAGGCTCTAGGGTGCCTGGGCTCAGTGGTTGTGGTGCATGGGCTTAGTTGCCTCATGGCACGTGGGACGTTCGTGGACTAGAGACTGAACTCATGTCCGCTGCATTGGTAGGCAGATTCCTAACTACTGGACCACCAGAGGAATCCTTGCATATGAATTTTAATTTTTTTCTATTTCTGTGAAAAATTCTATTTTGATACGTATTTCATTGAATCTGTATATTGCTTTTGGTAATATAGACATTTTAACAATATTAATTCTTCTTATTCATATACATGGGATATCTTTCATTAATTGATCCTCTTCGTTTTCTTTTTTATAGTTTCCAGTGTACAGATCTTTTGCTTCCTTGATTAAATTTATTTTAAGTATTAGGAGATCCAACCAGTCCATCCTAAAGGAAATCAATCCTGGGTGTTCATTGGAAGGACTGATGTTGAAGCTCAAACTCCAATACTTTGGCCACCTGATGCAAAGAGCTGACTCATTTGAAAAGACCCTAATGTTGGGAAAGATTGAGGGCAGGAGGAGAAGGGGACGGCAGAGGATGAGATGGTTAGATGGCATCACAGACTCAATGGACATGAGTTTGGGTAAACTCCGGCAGTTGGTGATGGACAGGGAGGCCTGGCATGCTGCAGTTCATGGGGTCACAAAGAATCAGACACAACTGAGTGACTGAACTGAACTGATCTGAACTGAAGTAGTTTATTCATTTTGTTTCTATTTCTTGAAGTTCTGTCAGTTTTGCCTCACATATTTAAATGCTTTGATGCACTTGCAAATAACACCATTCCACTTTATAAGTTAATGCCTTATAAGTTAATGTCTCTTATAATGTCTTATAAGTTAATGTCTCCATTATAAGTTAATGTCTCTTATAATAAAAAATAATTTTACTTCTTCCTTTCCATCCTTTATATCATTGCCATGGTTCATTCCACTTATCTATAAGCATAAGGTAAGGGTAAGTGAAGTCACTCAGTCATGTCCGACTCTTTGTGACCCCATGGACAGTAGCCTGCACCAGGCTCCTCTGTCCATCGGATTTTCTCAGCAAGAGTACTGGAGTGGGGTGCCATTTCCTTCTCCAGGGAATCTTCCCGACCCAGGGATCAAACCCAGGTCTCCCGCATTGTTGACAGACACTTTACCGTCTGAGCCACCAGGGAAGTCCATATATAAGTCTATATATATTTATATATATGTCCATAACCATTACATAATCAAATATACTGTTACTATTTTCTGCAAATTTTTATCTGTTAGAGCAATAAAGTAAATAAGCAAAACTTTTTATTTTACTGTCACTCATTCTTTCTTTATAACCCTTTCTTTATGTAGACGTGTTTCTGACCTATATGATTTTCCTTCTCTCTAAAGATTTTTAAAACATTCTTTGCAAGCCAGTTCAACTGGCAACAGATTCCCTCAATTTTGTTTGCTCGTTTGCTCAGAAAGTCTTCATTTCTCCTTCACTTTTTAAGGAAATTTTGAAGGATACAGAATTTAGATCATTGGTTTGACCATCTGTATGTATTCTTTGGAGAAATGTCTGGTTAGGTCTTCTGCCTGTTTTTCAATTGGGTTGTTTACATTTGTGTTGTTGAGTTGTATGAGCTGTATATTTTGAAAATTAAGCACTGGTTGATCACATCATTTGCAAATACTTTTCTCCCATTCTGTAGGTTGTCTTTTCGTTTTGTTTATGGTTTCCTTTGTTGTGCAAAAGCTTACTAGTTTGACTAGGTCCTGTTTGTTTATTTTTGTTTTTATTTGTATTGCCTGGGAGACTGACCTAAGAAAACATTGATTCGATTTATGTACCAGACACATTTATCTAAGCATACCCCTGGATGCTGCAAGTGTTTAATTTCCAGGGTACAAAAATAATTGCTCAGACCCTTTGTGCGTGGCCAGTAGCTGTTTCAGTGGATGGACTGATTCCTAGAACTTCCTCTCTGCCTTTTGTGTGACATTACTCTAGCAATGCCATCCTCACAATACTGAGTGTCCAGATCTATGACAAGGTAAGTTATTTGTTTATTTAGGTTTTCTTGAATTGTTTTGTGTAATAATGATAGGCTGTGTACACATAACCACTGTATCTGAAAATCAAATTCAAGAAATGGAAACACTAATATTGTTTTATGAGAGCACTGCTTTTCTTACTGACTTGAGTAATTTTGAACTGAGAAGCCAAAAGCTTGTGTGATGACACTGTTACTGAGGAAAATTAACAAGAGCACACATTCAGTGAGTTTAGTCTGTCTTAATTGTGTTTCTTACATAATAATAGACATGGCACTGGGGCCCTGGAGATTATAAATGCATCATAAAATTAATGCTAGTCTAGGGACATGTTTACAAAATATGCTTTTTTTTTTTGCATGTTAACGATCCCTTCTACTCAGTATTTAAAACTGCCTGCTTGTTATGTATTCTGTGTCACATCATCGCATCAATCCTAAAACAGCATTACTTGTCCTTTTCTATTGCTGTCTGTCTCCTTATTTGTGAGAGACATTCACTTAGTTTGTCAGCTTTGACACTGCATTACTCCTTCCCATCCCTTTTTCCCCTTGGGCAGAGAAAGCCTCAACTTTCTGTTTTTATGATTGTAGTGTAGCTTCAAGCTGTATATTCTTTTTATTCCTACATTTGTTTCTTAGGTCAAGCTGCTAATTGCATTGCATGTGGAATACAACCATGATGGTCCTGTACTGTCTTTGTGAATCCATCCTCTTTATTATAATTTACATATAGTTCATTTTAGGTTGTGCTGCAGTATTAGCTTTTGTACAATTTCAGCTTCATCGTGAATATACAGACAGCATTGAGTTCATGTACATTTTTAACAAAGAAGAGAATAATGAAATCTTGATTCAGGCTTATAACATCTTTCATGTTATGGCCCTAATTTATCTATTTCTACTAATTAAGATTTTGTTCATCTATAAATAAGAGAAAACCTGTTAATGAATGCTTTAACGAATAGTGGCTATATTTATCTCATGTACAAAGAATCTTCTGTCAGTGGAGGAATAGTACAATAGTCCTGAAATATCAGGGATTCAGATACCTTCCATTTTTATTTACTTATGCTGAGTATATGGAGCTCATGGGCATGTAAGCTAAGTTGCCTCAGTCGTGTTTGACTCTTTGCGACCCTTTGGAATGTAGCCTGCCAGGCTCACTCATTATTAAAACTTCTTGTCCCAAAATGATGTTGGTGTATTCTAATAACTCCTTCAAATATTTGTTTTGGGTAGGAAGGAGGGCATAGAGGAAACAATTCCAACAGCCTTCTGCTTGTATCTCACTGGCGAAAACTGTGTTGCTTGTTGTTGTTTAGTCGCTAAGTTGTGTCTGACTCTTTTGTGACCTCATGGGCTGTAGTCCGCCAGGCTCCTCTGTCCATGAAATTTCCCAGGCAAGAATCCTGGAGTGGGTTGCCATTTCCTACTCCAGGGGATCGTCCCAACCCAGCGGTCGAACTCATGTCTCCTGCATTGGCAAGTGGATTCCTTACCACTGAGCCACCAGGGAAGCCCCCTGCTTGGCTCACCTAAATGCAAAAGAGGCTGATGAATGGGACTTTTAGGCAAGTGAGGAATAAGTTATGAGAAACTGATGTTTGAGTCAGCTGATCTATAATCTCTTGCTATATTCTACAATAGTTTTTTTTCTAAAATTGCACCTTGCAGTGTGTGTGTGTGTGTGTGTGGCTTCCCAGGTGGCACTAGTGGTAAAGAACCCGTCTGCCAATACAGGAGATATAAGAAACATAGGTTCGATCCCTGGGTTGGGAAAATCCCCTGAAGCAGGTCACAGCAATCCACTCCAGTATTCTCGCCTGGAAAATCCCATGGACAGGCTACATGGTGGGCTACAGTCCCTAGGGTCACAAAGAGTCAGACACGACTGAAGCGACTTAGTGCGCACACACATACACACATATATAAAATAGGCTTAACTTTAAAATAATGTGAGTTATTTTGGATTACCTGTAATTCTGAAAAGTTAACCTGTCAAATAATTGTATCAAATCATTCCTAGGAAAAGCACAATGAACAATTGGACTTTACATTTGGAAGCTTGACAGCTACTATATTTGATTTGTTTGGAGCTGGGACAGAGACAACAAGCACTACCCTGGGATATGGGCTCCTCCTCCTGCTGAAGCACCCAGAGGTCATAGGTATGATAACATGGTGGTCAGGGTGATTTCAGAAGAGTTACTGGAAAGAAACTGGGAGTGCTTTCCGTCTTGTTACTCTTAGAGAATTACTTAAATCTCTTTTTGAGCAGCTTAATGTTTTCAGATTTAATGAAGGGATCCTTCATTAAATAATAAGAGAACATCTTTGCATAACCTGAGAGGTTGAAGACACGGTGGACAGCAGCAAAATCAATACAGCAGCATCTGGATTTCATGAGAGGTCATTTCATTTCATGCCCTGGGACTACATATTGGTTTTATTATGGAAGGGCCACTTACACGTCTGCTCATTCTGAAAATGCTGTGTTCTAAAGCCAGAGTAGGGAAAATGGAACTTCTCCTTATTGAAGTCTGAGTGGAAATTCTAAAACTTAATGAGGTAGCTTGAGATAGCATCCACATTCTGGGAGTGATGAGTGAGTGAAAGTCACTTAGTTGTATCTGATACTGCCGGGAGCCGGCACGGGAGTCCCCACCCCCATGACAAGGACATGTGGGAGAGATCTGGTGGGCAAGGCGAGCCAGAACTCTAGGGGTGCCCCTCTGGGCCTGCCTGAGGGTCTACCCCAAAACCTGAGCCTGTCTGTTTTACTGCTTCATGACTTTCACCAACTCCTCTGACATCACAAGGGGCTATCCCCAACCACTCTTATCTGTAAGAACAGCAACTTAGAGCTCTAGTTAATAAGTCTCCAGGGTATAATAAGGTATGTTCCAATTGTGTTTCCCTCAGAAAGCTTTCTAACCTGCCTAACAGGTTTCCGGGCTCCTACAGCTGTGCATGTGATTATTTACGGCCTCCCAGCCATATGAGGCACAAGGAGACTTAGTTATTCTAACAATGCAGAGCCTCTCGGGGAGTTAGAAAATTGTTAAAATAGAACTGATAGAAGGTTTCTTTGTTGAGTTAATGCCTGCTGCCAAGTTTCCATATTTCTTATCCACTGTGTTCCTGGGAGTGTATTGATTAATATAGTTGATATATAAGAAATATAAGTAGAAGCTTTAATGTTAATAATAACCTTGGACCCCTAAGCTAATAAATTCTTTCCTTAATTACCCCCACGACACTCTTGCCCTATAGGAATGCAACTCTGTTTAGTGCTTTCGGGGAGTGGTACTAAATCCTAAGAAAAATCACCTCTGGAGAAAATAAGTTTTTCTGGTTGACTAATTCTTATCAGAAGAAAAATGTTAGCAGGTTTCCTGACCAGAAGATGATGTAAATCACCCAAAGCCTTTGTATTTGCGATAATGATTAAGGTCTGCTGACCTTACATGACTTTGCATCCCCCATTATCTTCTATGTACAACTTGAGGTATAAAAGTCCTGCTAAAAATAAAGCTACGGGCCTTGCTCACCAAAGCTTGGTCTCCCCGTGTCGTTCTTTCTCGTCTCCTTTTCTTTTCTTTTGTCTCTACTCTTTCTTCAGGCCAAAGTAATTGGAGCGTGGGGGTATATCGATTTCCCACGTAAACCAATTATAATTAGGCCTCTGATTCTCTCCACTGACGCTATCCCTTTAAATTGCTGAAGCCGTCATCCTGAGGGAATCCCTGGATCCAACCGGGGCTGGACCCCGGTATGATACTTTGTGACCCTATGTACTCTAGCCTTCTAGGCTCTTCTGTCCATGGAATTCTCCAGGCCAGAATTCTGGAGTGGATTGCCATTCCATTCTCCAAGGGATCTTCCTGACCCAGGAATTGAACCTGGGTCTCCTGTATTGCAGGCAAATTCATTACCATCTGAGACACCAGGGAGGCCCACATTCTGGGAAGTGCTCTAAGCATTTAGAGTCACAAGAAATTGTACCTTTTAGGCATAAGATGTCTATAAAGGTTGTTTTTTTTTTGTTTGTTTTTTTTTAGTCCAGAAGTCTGTTTCTATAAAAATGATGCTTGACAAAATAAGAATTTTGAGGGTCAACAATTTTATATTTTACAAAGTACTTTTTTTTTAAATTTACCTTGTAAGAGTTTATGATTGTGCATGGTGGGTTAGAAAAGACATTATCTTGTCCTGTTTCACCATCCCATTAAAAACTTATTACAAACAAGACTAAGAGTTTTAAAGTTGAACAAGAGGAGGTCAGGAAATACCAAATCTTCAGCACATTTCTGAAGCACAGAGAACATACTGAGGAGTAATAATGAACTCTTTAGGGAAGATGAAGTTGCATCTTAAATGTAGAAAGGAAAAGGTACCTAATCAAAGTTAATATGTATCCCTATAACCCCATAAAGTTGAGTATTTAGAAGTACCAAATGTCAAAGAGGGTAGAAGGAAAAAGAGATTGAAAAAAGTAGCAGTCTCTGCCTCGTCCCCTTGACAAATCCTTTTATCATGTAACGTTTTCTCCAGTGGGATGAGAGAGGATTATTCTTCAGAGAAACTGAAACCAACAGGCTCTAAACTCAGGGACACTGGGCAGAAAAAGAGGAAAAGAGTGAGGTGCACAGCTGAGAGGCAAGGTTAGGGAAGAATCCACTTCTTGAATTCAGAGACTTTCAGTTCCTTTCTCTATTGTAGTTCCCCGAATGCAGGGAGTTTCTGTTTGTCTTATTATGTATACTAATAAAGAAGTATATATAGATATATCTTAAGCCTAGTTCCAAATAGGAAAAGGAGTACGTCAAGGCTGTATATTGTCACCCTGCTTATTTAACTTATATGCACATTACATCATGAGAAACACTGGGCTGGAAGAAGCACAAGCTGGAATCAAGATGCTGGGAGAAATATCAATAACCTCAGATATGCAGATGACACCACCCTTATGGCAGAAAGTGAAGAGGAACTAAAAAGCCTCTTGAGGAAAGTGAAGGTGGAGAGTGAAAAAGTTGGCTTGAAGCTCAACATTCAGAAAACGAAGATCATGGCATCCGGTCCCATCACTTCATGGGAAATAGATGGGGAAACAGTGGAAACACTGTCAGACTTACTTTTTTGGGCTCCAAAATCACTGCAGATGGTGACTGAAGCCATGAAATTAAAAGACACTTACTCCTTGGAAGGAAAGTTAAGACCAACCTAGATAGCATATTCAAAAGCAGAGACATTACTTTGCCAACAAAGGTTTGTCTAGTCAAGGCTATGGTTTTTCCTATGGTCATGTATGGATGTGAGAGTTGGACTGTGAAGAAGGCTGAGCGCCGAAGAATTGATGCTTTTGGACTGTGGTGTTGGAGAAGACTCTTGAGAGTCCCTTGGACTGCAAGGAGATCCAACCAGTCCATTGTGAAGGAGATCAGCCCTGGGATTTCTTTGGAAGGAATGATGCTAAAGCTGAAACTCCAGTACTTTGGCCACCTCATGCAAAGAGTTGACTCATTGGAAAAGACTCTGATGCTGGGAGGGATTGGGGGCAGGAGGAGAAGGGGATAACAGAGGATGAGATGGCTGGATGGCATCACTGACTCAATGGACGTGAGTCTGAGTGAACTCCGGGAGTTGGTGATGGACAGGGAGGCCTGGCGTGCTGCGATTCATGGAGTCGCAAAGAGTCGGACACGACTGAGCGACTGAACTGAACTGAACTGAACTAAGCCTAGTTCACAGGAGAGTTAAATGTATCTATATTATATCAGTTATCTCTTTATGTTTAGGTGAATTTCTGAACTATAACTGATGTTTATGATGTTGTTGGAACACCTTCATAATGCCTCACGTGTCCTTCAATTTGTATGCAAATGTGGTGTGCACTTTTATTTCTCCATCCTTCTTACTTATCTGTTACCAGCTAAGGCCCGGGAAGAGATTGACCATGAGCTTGGCAGACACCGGAGCCCCTGCATGGAGGACAGGAGCCACATGCCCCACATGGATGTTGTGGTCCATGCAATCCAGAGATACATTGATCTGGTCCCCACCAGTTTGCCCCGTGTGGTGACCTGTGACATTAAATTCAGAAATTACCTCATCCCCAAGGTAGGATTGCTTGAGTGCTAGGTTGCTTCAGTTATGTCTGACTCTGTGTGACTCCACTGGACTGTAGCTTGCCAGGCTCCTCTCTCCATGCGATTCTCCAGGCAAGAATGCTGGAATGGGTTGCCATTCCCTTCTCCAGGGGATCTTCCTGACCCAGGGATCGAACCCGCATCTCCTATGTCTCCTGCATTTGCAGCCGAGTTCTTTACATTAGTGCCACCTGATAAGATTGGGTCCTCTTATACTGACCTCAGTAGTCTTGAAGTTCCCATATATACAGTATGAGTGCGGTTCTCGATGCACACAACAATCCTGTGTGTGGTGGCTTGATGGAAGGTGTGCTGTTTCTAGTTTAGTCTGTAAAGCTTTATAACAGGCTTTGGTAGCTGACAGTGCAAGTGTTCCAAGTTTGTTCTGCCTCTTTTGTATTGTTTGTCTGATCTTAGATATTTATTTTTCCAAATGTTATCAGTTTTTATTTGATATTTGTTTGTATGAGTGTCAGTCAATTTACCAAAACACTCTGCTGGGATTTTTATCTGGGTGACATTAGATCAATTTGAAAAGACTTAACATCATGACACATCGAGTCTTTCAATTAATGGGCATGGTATATAGTCCTTGGTTTGGGGAGCTTTCTTTAATTTTCTCAATAATGTCTTTTTCAGTAAATTGGCTCGCAAAACTTTTTTGCAAGATGCTTAATACTGTTATAAGTTTTAAATAATGACTGTCATTTTATTATCTGGAATACAGAAGTATAATTAATTTTATCATTTGGATAACCTTATATAAAGCAGCATTGCTAAATTAAAAAAATTACTAATAATTAATTGCAGTTTCTATATACATTGTCATACTATCTGGGTAAATATCTTTGTTTCATCCTTCATCATTTCTGGTCTCTTGCAGGGTGAAGATTAACATAAAATATTAAGCATGATGTTTTATATACATTTTGTTAGATTTTTAAAGTCAGTTTCAGTTCAGTTCAGTTCAGTCACTAAGTCGTGTCTGACTCTTTGCCACCCCAGGGACTGTAGCACACTGGGCCTCCCTGTCCCTCATCATCTCCCAGAGTTTGCTCAAACTCATGTTCGTTGAGTTGGTGATGCCATCCAACCATCTCATCCTCTGTTGTCCCCTTCTCCTCCTGCCCTCAATCTTTCCCAGCACAAGGTCTTTTCCAGTGAGTTGGCTCTTTGCAACAGGTGGCCAAAGTATTGGGGCTTCAGCTTCAGCATTACTCCTTCTAATGAATGTTCAGAATTGATTTCCTTTAGGATTGACTGGTTTGATCCCCTTGCATCCCAAGGGACCCTCAAGAGTCTTCTCCAACACCACAGTTCAAAAGCATCAATTCTTTGGTGTTTAGCCTTCTTTTAGGTCCTGCTCTCACATCCATATATGACTATTGGAAAAACCATAGCTTTAACTAGATGGATTTTTGTTGGCAAAGTAATGTCTCTGCTTTTTAATATGCTGTCTAGGTTGGACATAGCTTTTCTTCCAAGAAGCAAGGGTCTTTTAATTTTGTGGCTGCAGTCAATATCTGCAGTGATTTTGGAGCCCAAGAAAATAAAGTTTCTCACTGTTTCCATTGTTTCCCCATCTGTTTGCCATGAAGTAACAGGACAAGATGCCATTCGTGATCTCCATGTTTTGAATGTTGAGTTTTAAACCAGCTTCTTCACTCTCCTCTTTCACTTTCATCAAGAGGCTCTTTAGTTCCTCTTTGCTTTCTGCCATAAGGGTGGTGTCATCTGCATATCTGAGGTTATTGATATTTCTACCAGCAATCTTGATTCCAGCTTGTGCTTCCATCCAGTCCACCATTTCACATGATGTACTCTGCAAATAAGTAGGGTGACAATATAAATATACAGCCTTGACATACTCCTTTCCCAATTTAGAACCAGTCCGTTGTTCCATGTCCAGTTTTAAATGTTGCTTCTTGACCTGTATACAGAGTTCTCAGGATTCTGGTAAGGTGGCCTGATATTCCCATCTCTTTAAGAAATTTCCACGGTTTGTTGTGATCCACACAGTCAAAGGCTTTTAGGGTAGTCAATGAAGCAGAAGTAGATGTTTTTCTGGAATTCTCTTGCTTTTTCTATGATCCAATGGATGTTGGCAATTTGATCTCTGGTTCCTCTGCCTTTTCTAAATCCAACTTGAGTATCTGGAAGTTCTTGGTTCATGTACTGTTGAAGCCTGGCTTTGAGAATTTTGAGCATTACTTTGCTAGCATGTGAAATGAGTGCAATTGTGCCATAGTTTGAGCATTCTTTGGCATTGCCCTTCTTTGGGACTGGAATGAAAACTGACCTTTTCCAGTCCTGTGGACAACAACCATCAACATGAGAATGTTGGATTCCACCAAAAAAAGATACCCCACATCCACGGGTAAAGGAGAAGCCTCAACAAGATGATAGGAGGGGATCAACTGCATTTAAAATTAAATCTTAGACACATCAGAGAAGCTCAGAGGGCACAAACAAAACCCTGTGCACGCAGGATTGAAGGCAAGGAGCAGTGACCCCCCACAGGAGACTGAGCCACACCTGCCTTTGAGTGCTTGAGTGTCTCCTCCAGAGGCATGGATCAGCAATAACCTGCTGTGGGGACAAGGGCTCTGGCGGCAGCAGACCTTGGAGGCACGGCATGTGGCGTTAGTCCTCTTGGAAGAGGTCGCCACTGGCCGACCATAGAGCCACTGAGCAGACGACACACAAACTGCAGAACAATTATAGCAAAGAAGTTCTTACACTGTTGCAAAGGTTCCAGGGCCCACAACAGATTTCCTAACCTGGGCATCTGGCAGAAGGACTGAGAACCCCCAGGGAAACAACAAAACCTTCTTTGCACCAGGACCTGGGAGAAAGGAGCAATGACCCCACAAGAGACTGAGCCAGACTTGCCTGTGATTGTCCTGGAGTCTCTGGTGGAGGCTTGGGTTGACAGGGGCCTGCCGTGGGGTCAGGGCCACTGACTACCACAGTCCTGGGAGCTGCAATATGTTGGCATATATAAGTCTTTTTGAAGGCCAAACTATAGGGAGGGAACACAGCCCTACCCATGAGCAGAAAATAGGATTAAAGATTTACTGAGTATTTACTGAGATTTACTTGCCCACCAGAGCAAGACCCAGTTTTACAAAGCCATCCTTTCCATTAGGAAACTTCCACAAGCCTCTTATCCTCATCCATCAGACAGAATGAAACCACAATCACAGAAAACTAACCATACTGACCACATGGATCACAACCTTGTCTGACTCAATGAAACCTTGAGCCATATTAGGAATAAAAGAGTTTTATTTGAGCCAGATTTAGGACTAAGCCTGTGAGACAGCCTCTCAGATCACTCTGAAGAGCTGCTGTGGAGAAGCATGGTTTTCAGCAAAGTTTTATACTTTGTCAGAACAAAGTACATCAAGCAAATCAGGGAAACATTCCTTCAAGGTTTCTTTTTTTTTTTTTTTTCTCCAAAGATCAGCATGTTTACAAAGTCAGTATGGCCTTGAGACCTGGGAAGGGAGTCTTTTCAGCTTTGCTGTCCTAAGAACATTTAATCTGTATTTTTAACATTTTTTATTTCTAGTCAGTCAACCCTTTTAAAAAATGATTAAACAGATGGGTAATGTATGTCTGATAGGCCACAAAGAGGCTGCTTTACTTAATGTAAAATTCAAGTTAAATGAAGTATAAGCAAGAATGACTTCCCCATTCCTCAGTATGTAAAAATTTCTTCCATTAATATCAGTTTATCTATCTACCCACCTATCCATCAACACCTCACTAGTTTAGTGAGTATGTCTCATTAACAATGATTTTTATAAAGAGAACAATAATATTTACACTCAAGGGTTACCAAGAGTACACTCATATTATCTTATGTACAGCTTATACTTAAAAATTCCCAATTTGCCTAGAATATACTTTATAGCTTTCTTTTTTCTTTGCAATTTAATAAGTAGCCTAGGGATAAGCATATAATTTTGTTACCTTTTCTCTTTAGTTTCCTGTTATCAGTTCCCTTTACTTTGTATTTCTTTTAACATTTAACTTTGTGAGGAATTCAATTTAGTAGTCTTGTAAAATATTCTGCAGGCAATTGTTTTCTAGAGATTAGATTTCAGTTACTATTTGGTTAGACAGCTATGTAGGTGCATTTGTGTTCCACTGAAATTCATCTGGGAGGTGGGGACACATAATGTCATCCCATTATTGGTATGGGGTGTTCTTCATATAATAAAGTAGTATCTGCCAGATTTCTCTATGGGAGAGTTTCTTTTTTTTTTTTACATTTAATTAATAAAAATCTATGGTGTGGTACTTCAGAGCTTTGTAAATATCAAACTTCTTAACCATTCACTCTACAGTTTTAGCATTTATGGATGACAATTGCTTGAATTAATGATCCTATGCTGAATTGTTATAAAATGATTTTTCTAATTTTATCTTTGTTTCTGTTTCTATGCTGAGATTAATCTGTAATGAAATCTACCCTATATTTTCAAATAAGACAATCTGCATGAAAATGATTAACACTAATAATTGCTCTAGTACTTATTATTATCCTGCTGCTGCTGCTGCTGCTAAGTCACTTCAGTCGTGTCTGACTCTGTGTGACCCCATAGACAGCAGCCCACCGGGCTCCCCCGTCCCTGGGATTCTCAAGACAAGAACGCTGGGGTGGGTTGCCATTTCCTTTTCCAATGCATGAAAGTGAAAAGTGAAAGTGAAGTCACTCAGTCATGTCTGACTCTTCACGAACCCATGGACTGTAGCCTACCAGGCTCCTCTGTCCATGGGATTTTCCAGGCAAGAGTACTGGAGTAGGGTGCCATTGCCTTCTTCGATTATTATCATAGAAGAGGTTATTTTTGACTAGATCAGATATCTGTTTACAAAAGTACTATGGACAGATAACTCCAAACACTTCAAGTTCCAATAGTGATTTCCATTTCAAACCATTGTCCACATATGAGAAGAGTGGAAATTGAAGTGACAAAGCAGCTATGACGGATGGACACCTGTGTCCAAATGTGGTGATAAGCAGAATGGATTCACCCTGGGACCCATGTACTCACTGTTTCAAATGCTTTTGAGATTTACTTGCAACATTACTGCCACTCATCTTTAATTTATTTTTGTTTATTACTTACTCTGTCTGCTGCTGTCTTGCTCAAAATGCTGCAGCCCTTCTTTAGCCTTAGATTCTTCATCTATAAATCATAAAATTGGACTAAATGGTTTGCAGCATTTGTCTGGCTCCAGTACTTCTGTGTAGTTTAGTTTATCTTTATCTGTTCTTTCCAGGGCACAGATGTATTAACATTGCTGACTTCTGTGCTACATGATGACAAGGAATTCCCCAACTCAGAGGTGGTTGACCCTGGCCACTTCCTGGATGAGAGTAGCAACTTTAAGAACAGTGAGTACTTCATGGCTTTATCAGTAGGTAGCACAAGTTTATTTTCTTCATCACTTCCGAGAGCAGGATACCTTTTGGGCATCAGCTGGAACTTTCATCCCTATGCTAGGGATGGTAAAAATGCTTTTTTGTCTATGATGAGGGGCGGCAATCACAGTGCCTATATACTTTCCCTCCCCTCAATACATCATCATTGTTGGGCTAGATTACTGAAGCTTGGAGAGGTGACCCAGTTCTTTCAAATTCAGAAATGAAGTTTAGCTACATTCTGAAAATGTAAGAAAAGTGCATCTTAGACAAAAGAAACTCTGTAATAAATCTTTGAAACTTCAAGGTTGATGAAGAGTAAATATACTTAGAGCAGAGAACAGAGGCTGTGGAGAATGGAAAGAAACATGTTGGACCATCAGATTAGGAACAGAAAATAGAATGAATATATGTGTGTTTCTAGAAAAAGATTGAACTTGAAAATATCAAATTGCAGCTATAGTATAAGAATACTTACTGAAGTATGTGGTATAGTGCTGATGCTCAGTAAATGTTTGTTGAGAGAAGGATACCTGTTAAGATAAGATTTAAGTGGATAGCATGTGTGCCTACCCTTTGTCCATCTGTCTATCCAGCCATTCTGCTTTCCTTCTATTCATTGAAACATTCATCAAATGCATAGTCTCTTTCTGACAGCCAGAAACACAATGTTCTGTACATAAACAAGGAGTATATGTACTCTCTGTGTTTCTTGTTTGCAGGGAAACGGATTTGTGTGGGAGAGGGCCTGGCACGCATAGAACTGTTTTTATTCCTGACCACAATTTTACAAAAATTTGCCTTGAAATCTGTGGTTGACCCGAAGGACATTGACACCACCCCAGTTGCCAGTGGGTTAGTTTCTATGCTGCCTTCTTACGAGCTTTGCTTCAATCCTGTGTGAGGAATGTTAGATCATTTGGCTTCAACTGCCTCTCATCAGGGCATCACTCACCTCTTTCCCTTCAGTTTTCCTGAAAATTCCTTCTCTGACCTCTCATCTCATTGTGCTGTTTCACTGCAGAAATGTATCTTCTATTCTCCATATTCTGTAACATTTGTATTGGCCATCACATATGCTAATACTTGTCTAATATTGAGTATTATTATGTAATCAGTACAAAATATAACAAGATGGTTAATGCATACCAATGGAGAGCCTTCTCCTATGCATGTTCGAAACAAAAGGCATAATTTGATGAGTCACTTCTCAGACTCTTTCTCTTTTGTGCTAGTGCATGTACGAAATGGAAGAAAAGGTGTGAAAAGGTCATGATGTCTCTCCTAATTATAAGCCTTTACATCTGGCTTCCACAGGACTGGAAAAGGTCAGTTTTCATTCCAATCCCAAAGAAAGGCAATGTCAAAGAATACTCAAACTACCACACAGTTGCACTCATCTCACATGCTAATAAACTAATGCTCAAAATTCTCCAAGCCAGGCTTCAGCAATACGTGAACTGTGAATTTCCAGATGTTCAAGCTGGTTTTAGCAAAGACAGAGGAACCAGAGATCAAATTGCTGAATCCACTGGATCATCGAAAAAGCAAGAGAGTTCCAGAAAAACATCTATTTCTGCTTTATTGACTATGCCAAAGCCTTTGACTGTGTGGATCACAATAAACTGTGGAAAATTCTTCAAGAGATGGGAACACCAGACCACCTTATCTGCCTCTTGAGAAACCTAT
Source organism: Bos grunniens (assembly GCF_055505025.1). Lineage (NCBI taxonomy): Eukaryota > Metazoa > Chordata > Mammalia > Artiodactyla > Bovidae > Bos > Bos grunniens. Next base: position 16,301,500 of record NC_141190.1, read on the forward strand.
ATGCAGGTCAGGAAGCAACTGTTAGAACTGAACATGGAACAACAGACTGGTTCCAAATAGGGAAAGGAGTACGTCAAGGCTGTATATTGGTCACCCTGCTTATTTAACTCATATGCAGAGTACATCATGAGAAACGCTGGACTGGAAGAAACACAAGCTGGAATCAAGATTGCCGAGAGAAATATCAATAACCTCAGATATGCAGATGACACCACTCCTATGGCAGAAAGTGAAGAGGAACTAAAAAGCCTCTTGATGAAAGTGAAAGAGGAGAGTGAAAAAGTTTTCTTAAAGCTTAACACTCAGAAAACTAAAATCATGGCATCTGGTCCCATCACTTCATGGGAAATAGATGGAGAAACAGTGTCAGACTTTTATTTTTTGGGGCTCCAAAATCACTGCAGATGGTGATTTCAGCCATGAAATTAAAAGACGCTTACTCCTTGGAAGGAAAGTTAAGACCAACCTAGATAGCATATTAACAAACAGAGACATTACTTTGCCAACAAAGATCTATCTAGTCAAGGCTATGGTTTTTCCAGTAGTCATGTATGGATGTGAGAGTTGGACTGTGAAGAAGGCTGAGCGCCAAAGAATTGATGCTTTTGATCTGTGGTGTTGGAGAAGACTCTTGAGAGTCCCTTGGACTGCAAGGAGATCCAACCAGTCCATTGTGAAGGAGATCAGCCCTGGGATTTCTTTGGAAGGAATGATGCTAAAGCTGAAACTCCAGTATTTTGGCCACCTCATGCGAAGAGTTGACTCATTGGAAAAGACTCTGATGCTGGGAGGGATTGGGGGCAGGAGGAGAAGGGGACGACAGAGGATGAGATGGCTGGATGGCATCACTGACTCGATGGGTTTGGGTGAACTCTGGGAGTTGGTGATGGACAGGGAGGCCTGGCGTGCTGCGATTCATGGGGTCGCAAAGAGTTGGACACGACTGAGTGACTGAACTGAGAGAAATTAGGCCGGAGAAGGCAATGGCATCCCACTCCAGTACTCTTGCCTGGAAAATCCCACGGACAGAGGAGCCTGGTAGGCTACAGTCCATGGGGTCGTGAAGAGTCAGACATGAGTGAGCAACTTCACTTTCACTTTTCACTTTCATGCATTGGAGAAGGAAGTGGCAGGCCACTCCAGTGTTCTTGCCTGGAGAATCCCAGGGACGGGGGAGCCTGGTGGGCTGCCGTCTATGGGGTCACACAGAGTTGGACCTGACTGAAGCAACTTAGTAGCAGCAACGGCAGCAGCAGAGAAATTAGGCAAGAAAAAATAAAAGTCATTCACATCAGATGGAAGAAATAAAATGATATTTATTCAAGATCACATGATATTATATGAAAAAATCATAAAGATTTCATACAAAAAGCCCTGTTAGATCTAATAAATGAATTCAATTTCAATGCAGAAATCATTTCCATTTCTACCCATTAATAACAAATTGTAAATTAAAAAGTAATATCATTTATAGCAGCATAAAAAAATCTTTATGAATAACTCAACTAAGGAAATGAAAACTTATACACTAAAAATATAAAAATTGCTGAAAGAAATTTAAAAAGATGAGCAAATGAAAGTACATCTGTGTTCATAGATTGGAAGAATTAATGTTGTTAAAATGTCCATAGTACCAAAGCCAACTATGTTTTTAATGCAGTATCTATCAAAACCCTAACAATAATTTTTATAGAAACAGAAATAATCCTAAGATTCATATGAAACCACAGCGCTTCAAGTAGCAATGCAGTCTTGAAAAAGAACAACAATGGGACCTAATCAAACTTACAAGCTAATGCACAGGAAAGAAAATCATAAACACAGCAGAGAGGCAGACTATAGATTGGGAGAAAATATTTGCAAACAATGCGACTGACAAGAGCTTACTTTTGAAAATATACAAGCTCATACAACTCAGCAATAAAAAACAAATGACCCAATTGAAAAATGGACAAATGATCTAATGACCTAAATAGACATTTTTCCAAAGAAGACATACAAATGTCTTCTAGACAAATGAAACATGTTCCATGTTGCTAATTATTTTAGTAATGCAAATTGAATAAGGTAGCATCTCACACAGGTCAGAATAGCTAGCATTAGGAAGTCTACAAATAATAAATGCTGGAGAGGGTTGCGGAGAAAAGGAAACCATCTTACACTGGTGATGAAAATGCAAATTGGTGCAGTCACTATGGAGAATAGTATGAAAGTTTCTCAAAAAACTAAAAATAGAATAACCATGTGATCCAGCAATTCCACTTATGGACATATATCCAGACAAAGCTCTAATCTAAAAAGAAACATGCACCCCTATGTTCATAGCAGCACTAGTCACAATAGCTAAGACATGGAAACAACAAAAATGTCCATCAACAGAGGAATGGATCAAGAAGATGAGGTACATATATGCAATGGAATACTGCTCATCCATAAAAAGGAACCAAATGAAATGCAATTTCCAGCAATATGGATTGCAACTAGAGATTATCATACTAAGTGAAGTCAGAAAGAGAAAGACAAATACCATACAATGTCACTTACCTGTGGAATCTAAAATAAAACACAAATGAAGATATCTATGAAATAAACCCACAGATACAGAGAACAGACTTAAGGTTGCCAAGGGAGAGGGTGGGTAGGGGAGGGAAGGATTGGGAGTTTGGGATTAGCAGGTGCAAACTATTATATTTAGGATGGATAAACAGTAGGTTCCTACTGTATAGCACAGGGGACTATATTCAATATCCTGTAATAAACCATAATAGAAAAGAATATGTATTAATATATATATATATATATATATATATATATAACTGAGTCACTTTGCTGTTGCAGCAAAAATTAAACACAACATTATAAATCAACTATAATGCAATAAATTTATTAAAAAAACAGAGCTGGAAGCATCACACTTCTTAATTTCAAAATACTAATATATTATATTATGGAGCTATAGCAATTAATCAGTATTGCACTGATGTAAAGATAGACATAAACAGTGCAATGACACTGTATAAAGCCCAGAAATAAATCTGAGCTAATAGAGTCACTTGAAGCTTAATTAGTATGCCAAGACTACACAAAAGAGCAGTCTTTTCTACAAATAATGCTGGGAAAATAGATATGTCTGTTGAAAAGAATGAAATTGGACCCTTATGTTACACTAGATATAAAAATCAACTAAGAATGGGTTAAAGATTAAATGTAAGACCTGAACCTATAAAACTTTCAGAAAAAAACATAGGGTGTAAGCTTCATGATCTGGGTTTTGGCAACAATTTCATGGATAAGGCACTAAAAACACAGGCAGAAAAAGAAAAATTAGACTAGTGGAACTATATAAAAATGAAAAGCTACAAATCAAAGGGAATAATCAATAAGGTGAAAAGGCAATATATAGAATGGAGAAAATATCTGTAAGTCATATCTGATGAGAGGTTAATATCCAAAACATGGAGGAACTCTTACAACTCAATAGTAAAAATCCAAGAACCCAATTTCAAAATGGGCAAAGAGCTAGAAGATCCATCTCTCTTAAATAAACATAACATTGGCCAACAAGTATATAAAAAGGTGCTCAACATCACTACCCATCAGGGCAAGGTAAGTCAAAACCACAGTGAGATATATCCTTACACATGTTGGGCTGGATATTATAAAAAATAAAGAAAGGGGGTGTTGGCAGGAGTGTGAAGAAATTGAAACCCTTGTGTACTAGAAATGCAAAATGATGCAGCTTCTATGGAAAATGGAATAGCGGTTGACCAGAAATTAAAAATAGAATTACCGTATAACCAGCAATGTCACTTCTGACATTGCTATTTACCTAAAGAATTGAAATTAGGATATTGAAGACACACTACATTTCTATGTTAGTTTTGGCATTATTCATAGCAGTCAATATATGAAGAATCCTAAATGTCAATCAATGGATGAATGGAAACAATGGAATATACATACAATGGAATATTATTCAAATTTAAGAAATAGAATATGCTGCAGTACTTGATAACTTGAATGAACTTTGATCAATTAGGCTGAATGAACTTAGACAAGTTTGGAGTACAATCACTGCATGATTCCACTTATATGAAGTATCTAAAATAATGAAAGTCATAGAGTCAAAGAACTGAATGATGTTTGCTAAATCCTAGAGAGCAAGTCAAAGGGGCAGTTGTTAGTCAACAGATATAAGATTTCAGTAACACAAGGTAAGGGCTTCCTTGCTGGCTGAGCTGGTAAAGAATTGCCTGTCAATGCAAGAGATGGGTTTGATCCTGGGTTGGGAAGATCCCCTGGAGAAGGAAATGGTAACCTTCTCCAGTACTCTTGCCTGGAAAATTCTATGGACAGAGAAGGCTGGCAGGCTATAGTCCATGGAGTCTCAAAGAGTTGGACGTGACTGAGCACGCATGCACACAATGCAAGATGAGTATGTTTTAGATATCTACTCTACAGAAGTGTGTCTCTAGTTACCAGTACTGCACTGTACCTTTAAAAATGAGCTATAAGGTTATATCTCATGTTAAGTGTTCTTACCGCAACAAAACAATTTAAAAAGTGCACGCAAGAAGAAATATAGTCCAAATAGGTATTTATCTATTAAATGAATGGAATCAATAATTATTATATTTCAGATGAGAAAATCCAAGACTTTCGTTTACAGGTGAATTCTCTGAAATATTCAAGGAAGATTTTATGCCAATTGTCTATAATATCTTCCAGAATATAGTAGTAAAGGAAATTCTTACTAAATCATTTTATGAGGTTAGCATTACTCTAATTCCAAAATCAGGCAAAGACTTTACAGAAGAGGAAAAGTACAGACCAATATTCCTCATAAACTTAGATGCAAGAAGTCTCAGCATAATATTAGCAAATCAAATCCAACAGTGTAGAAAAGGAATTGTATGCTGGGTCCAAGTAAGATATATTCAAGGTATGGAAGATATGAAATCAATTAATGTACAGGAGACAGGGATCAAGACCATCCCCACGGAAAAGAAATGCAAAAAAAGCAAAATGGCTGTCTGGGGAGGCCTTACAAATAGCTGTGAAAAGAAGAGAAGCCAAAAGCAAAGGAGAAAAGGAAAGATATAAGCATGTGAATGCAGAATTCCAAAGAATAGCAAGAAGAGATAAGAAAGCCTTCCTCAGCAATCAATGTAAAGAAATAGAGGAAAACAACAGAATGGGAAAGACTAGAGATCTCTTCAAGAAAATTAGAGATACCAAGGGAACATTTCATGCAAAGATGGGCTCGATAAAGGACAGAAATGGTATGGACCTAACAGAAGCAGAAGATATTAAGACGAGGCGGCAAGAATACACAGAAGAACTGTACAAAAAAGATCTTCATGACCCAGATAATCATGATGGTGTGATCACTGACCTAGAGCCAGACATCCTGGAATGTGAAGTCAAGTGGGCCTTAGAAAGCATCACTACGAACAAAGCTAGTGGAGGTGATGGAATTCCAGTTGAGCTATTTCAAATCCTGAAAGAATCCTGAAAGATGATGCTGTGAAAGTGCTGCACTCAATATGCCAGCAAATTTGGAAAACTCAGCAGTGGCCACACCACTGGAAAAGGTCAGTTTTCATTCCAATCCCAAAGAAAGGCAATGCTAAAGAATGCTCAAACTACTGCACAATTGCACTCATCTCACACGCTAGTAAAGTACTGCTCAAAATTCTCCAAGCCAGGCTTCAGCAATATGTGAACCGTGAACTTCCAGATGTTCAAGCTGGTTTTAGAAAAGGCAGAGGAACCAGAGATCAAATTGCCAACATCCGCTGGATCATTGAAAAAGCAAGAGAGTTCCAGAAAAACATATACTTCTGCTTTATTGACTATGCCAAAGCCTTTGACTGTGTGGATCACAAGAAACTGTGGGAAATTCTTCAAGAGATGGAAATACCAGACCACCTGACCTGCCTCTTGAGAAATTTGTATACACGTCAGGAAGCAACAATTAGAACTGGACATAGAACAACAGACTTGGTTCCAAATAGGAAAAGGAGTACGTCAAGGCTGTATATTGTCACCCTGCTTATTTAACTTCTATGCAGAGCACATCATGAGAAACGCTGGACTGGAAGAAGCACAAGCTGGAATCAAGATTGCCGGGAGAAATATCAATAACCTCAGATATGCAGATGACACCACCCTTATGGCAGAAAGTGAAGAGGAACTAAAAAGCCTCTTGATGAAGGTGAAAGAGGAGAGTGAAAAAGTTGGCTTAAAACTCAACATTCAGAAAACGAAGATCATGGCATCCGGTTCCATCACTTCATGGGAAATAGATGGGGAAACAGTGGAAACAGTGTCAGACTTTATTTTTGGGGGCTCCAAAATCAATGCAGATGGTGACTGCAGCCATGAAATTAAAAGATGCTTACTCCTTGGAAGGAAAGCTATGACCAACCTAGATAGCATATTCAAAAGCAGAGATGTTACTTTGCCAACAAAGGTCCGTCTAGTCAAAGCTATGGTTTTTCCAGTGGTCATGTTTGGATGTGAGAGTTGGACTGTGAAGAAAGCTGAGAGCCAAAGAATTGATGCTTTTGAACTGTGGTGTTGGAGAAGACTCTTGAGAGTTCCTTGGGTTGCAAGGGGATCCAACCAGTCCATTCTGAAGGAGATCAGCCCAGGGATTTCTTTGGAAGGAATGCTGCTAAAGCTGAAACTCCAGTACTTTGGCCACCTCATGCGAAGAGTTGGCTCATTGGAAAAGACTCTGATGCTGGGAGGGATTGGGGGCAGGAGGAGAAGGGAACGACAAAGGGTGAGATGGCTGGATAGCATCACTGACTCGATGGATATGAGTCTGAGTGAACTCCGGGAGTTGGTGATGGACAGGAAGACCTGGCATGCTGCAATTCATGGGGTGGCAAAGAGTCAGACACAACTGAGCGACTGAACTGAACTGATATGAAAATCAATATACCCCATCACATCAACAGTTTAAAGAGAAGTCCAATGATTCTATATTGATAGATGTATAAAAATCATCTGAGAACATCTAAAACCCACTTGTGATTTAAAACTCTAAGCAGACCAAGAATGGAGGAGCAGTTTCCTCAACTTGATAAAGAAAATTTACAGAAATTCACAACTAACATCATTGTTAATGGTCAGAGACTGGAAGCTTTCCTGCTAAGATAGGTATGAGGCATGATGACCCCTCTAATTATTCCCATTTAGTATTGAACTGGAAGACCTAGCTAAATGCAATAAGAAAAGAAAGAAGAAATAACAGTTACACAGATTGGGAAGGAAGAAATGAAACTATCTTTGTTTGACAATAGGGTGATTATCTATGTAGAAAATCCCGAAGAATGAAAAAACAACTAAGAAGCAATTTTAGCATGTTCCCATGTGGCACCCCACTCCAGTACTCTTGCCTGGAAAATCCCATGGACAGAGGAGCCTGGTAGGCTGAAGTCCATGGGGTCGCTAAGAGTCGGGCACGACTGAGCGACTTCACTTTCAGTTTTCACTTTCATGCATTGGAGAAGGAAATGGCAACCCACTCCAGTGTTCCTGCCTGGAGAATCCTAGGGACGGGGGAGCCTGGTGGGCTGCAGTCTATGGGGTCACACAGAGTCGGACACAACTGAAGTGACTTAGCAGCAGCAGCGTGTACGACAGGGAACAAGCAATAGTCAGTTGCTTTCCTATATACTAGCAATGGACATGAAGTTGGGCAAACTCTGGGACATAGTGAGGGACATGGAGGCCTGGTATGTGGCAGTTCATCGGGTTGCGGAGTCAGACATGACTTAGTGACTGAACAACAACAGTATTAGCAATGAACAATTGGAATTTGATATTAAAAACTCAATATTATCTACATTAAAACAAAACTTAAGTACTTAGAAATCTGACAAAATTTGCATAAGTTCTATTTGAGGAAAACTCTAAAACTCTGATGAAAAAAACTAAAAAGATTTTTTTTTAATGGAAATACATTCCACATCTATCAATAGGAAGTTTCAATAGTGTTTAGATTTCAGTTCTCCCCAGTTTAGTCTATAGATTCAATGTAATCCCAATCAAAATCTCAGCATGATTTTTTTTAGATATTGACAGTAAGATTCTTAAGTGTATATGAAGAGGTTAAAAACCCAGAATAGTCAACATGATATTGAAATAGGAGAACAAAGTCAGAGCACTGACTCTCTCTGATTTCAAGACTCATTGCAAAGCTACCATGATCAAGATAGAGTGGTATTGATGAAAACAGAGACAAATGATTTAATGGAAAAAAGAGTCCAGGAATATTAATAGGTAGACAGATATAGTCAATTGATCGTTGACAAAGGAGCAAAGCAATTCAATGGAGAAGGCTAGTCTTTTCAACAAATGCTTCTGCAATTACTAATCTCTCTTTCACTCACACATGTGCACACACACAAGTTATCTTATAACCTTCACAAATGTTAATTCAAATGAATCATAGACCTATGTGTAAAATGCAAAACTATAAAACTTACAGAAGTTAATATAAGAAAAAATACTAGATGTTCTTGATTTTGACAATGATTTTTATGTGTATCACTACAGGTAGAATCCATGGAAAGAAAAGAATAATTTGAATTGCATTAAAATTAGCCACTTCTGCTCTACTGAATGTTCCATCAATAGAAACCATTGAGTGGGAAAATTATTTTCAAAAGATGTATCTGATGAAGGATCATAATCCAAAATGCACAAAGAACTCTTAAAACTCAACAATCAGAAATATAACAACCTGATTTTAAAATCGGCAAATCAGAAACAGACTCATAGAAAACAAACCAAATGGGAAAGGGTGTGGTGGAGGGATAAATCAGTAGTTTGAGATTAGCAGCTCCAAACTAATATATCTATATAAAACAGATAAATAACAAGGTCCTACTGTATAGCACAGGGAATTATTTTCAATACCCTATAACCATAATGGAAAAGTGTATGAAAAAGATATATGTCTCTCTCTGAATCATTTTGTTGTACATCAGAAACTAACACAACATTGTTTATCAACTATAATTCAACAAAATAAAAATAATAGGACCCACCCTAAAAATGGCAAGAATATATAGACATGGCAAATAAGCATGTGAAAAATGCTCAACATCATATATCATTAGATACTTATAGAGGAAAACAGCAATTAGATACCACTACAGAATGGCCAAAGTCCAGACCATTGACAAAACCAAATATTGGCAAGGATGTGGAACAACAGGGACTCTCAGTCATTGCTGGTGGGAATGCAAAATGGTACAGCCACTTGGAAGACAGTTGACAGATTTCTTAGAAAACTAAACATGTTTACCATATGATTCAGCAATCACATTCCTTGGTATACCAATGAGTTGAAAACTTATGTTCACATAAAAACCTGCACATGAATTTTTTTTTATTATTTTATATTTTTACTTTACAATATTGTATTGGTTTTGCCATATATCAACATGAATCTGCCACAGGTATACACGTGTTCCCCATCCTGAACCCTCCTCCATCCTCCCTCCCCGTACCATCCCTCTGGGTCATCCCAGTGCACCAGCCCCAAGCTTCCTGTGTCCTGCATTGAACCTGGACTGGCGACTCATTTCATATATGGTATTGTACATGTTTCAATGCCATTCTCCCAAATCATCCCACCCTCTCCCTCTCCCTCTCCCACAGAGTCCAAAAGACTGTTCTATACATCAGTGTTTCTTTTGCTGTCCTATATACAGGGTTATTGTTACCATCTTTCTAAATTCCATATATATGCATTAGTATACTGTATTGGTGTTTTTCTTTCTGGTTTACTTCACTCTGTATAATAGGCTCCAGTTTCATCCACCTCATTAGAACTGATTCAAATGTACTCTTTTTAATGGCTGAGTAATACTCCATTGTGTATATGTACCACAGCTTTCTTATCCATTCATCTGCTGATGGACATCTAGGTTGCTTCCATGTCCTGGCTATTATAAACAGTGCTGCGATGAACACTGGGGTACACTTGTCTCTTTGAATTCATGAATAATTGTTTTATTTATAATTTTATTTATAATTAGCATAATATAAATTCTATTAATTAAAAAGAAAGATGTGCATCCACAATTATAGCTGAAATCAGGTTTGTATTGCTGTATGACAATGAAGATCTTAATGCTAATCATTTGGACAGCAGCAGGAATGTTGCTTAATGTGAGATGTCACTCAACGGGGAGCTTCAAGAATGGGATTCTAATGCAAGGCCTTGTACTGATGCAACGAGGACACTTTGTCTCACTGTAATCAATTGCTCATCAGAAAAGTAAATTAGACTAACTGATCTCAGAAATCCCTTCAGTATTTAAATTATAGTTGACTCTTTCATTCTATGAAAAGCAATGAGCTTCATCAGAAGGCAAGTGGAGCAGAGCAGGCACTTTGTTGTTCAGTTGCTAAGTTGTGTCTCACTTTGTGACTCTGTGAACTTCAGTCACACACTCATTTCTCAAAAAATAAACACAGCTGCTCTAAAACAAGTGATTGAACTTATTTCATCCGATATAAGCTGGCTTGTCTTTTAGAGCATAGGGCTGTGTGAGGTAGGTAACAAATTACTGGTTCTTTTTGTAGGAAATAAAGGTTACATTGAGTCTTGTTGTACAGTTGCTAAGTTGTGTCCGACTCTTTCTGATGCCATGGATTGCAGCATGCCAGGCTTTCCTGTCCTCCATCTCCAGGAGTTTGCTCAAACTCAGGTGCATTGAGTCAGTGATGCCATCCAATCATCCAATGACTTGCTCGAGTATGAAGGTTACAAAATTAAACTTGTATGACCCTGACTTTAATGAACTGGTGCAGTAATCATTAACTCACTTGATGTATCTGGAAAGTCATTGACTAGGACGAGTCACAGAATACTGAATCATGGTACATATGCAGTAAGTGTGGTGACCCTGGTGAACTGAGTGTTTGCTTACAAGGAGGCACGCCTGACTCAGGAGATGTGAATTCCAGGCTTATCTCTACAACCTGCAGGTGCTGTTTTATCTTTGGAAAAGGTAATTGAGAGAATCATGAGATAAAATGGTGTTAAATTCTCTGTTACATGAACTCATGTAAACCTGAGGAATAAAGTATTTTGTAATCAGGTCTTGACAAACATTTTTTTTCTTACTAAAAGAGTTTAGGAATAACTTCACTAATCAGTTTTCAACAAATATCATATGTTGTAGAACTCCTATTTGTGAAGTGTTGTCATTAGTGTTCTGGAGAAGGCAATGGCGACCCACTCCAGTACTCTTGCCCGGAAAATCCTATGGACAGAGGAGCCTGGTGGGCTGCAGTCCATGGGGTCGCTGAGTCGGACACGACTGAATGACTTCACTTTCACTTTTCACTTTCATGCACTGGACAAGGAAATGGCAACCCACTCCAGTGTTCTTGCCTGGAGAATCCCAGGGACGGGGGAGCCTGGTGGGCTGCCGTCTATGGGGTCGGGCAGAGTTGGACAAGACTGAAGTGACTTAGCAGCAGCAGCAGCAGTCATTAGTGTTCTGGTTCTAGTTAACCTTTCCAGTGATATTTAGATCTTCATGACCACTAACTGTCATCTCCTGTTCGGGTCTACAGGTACTGGTACTGTGGGTCTGTTTAATGAAGTCTCTGCCTCCCATTCCCCACCAAATCCATACCTGTTGTTCTGTGTACCATCTTCCTTCCCTGCTCTTGATGACAGATTGAAATTATAATGGAGTAATCAGAGTTCAGATATATAAAAATGGAGTCAGGCAGCCATTGAGAATCTGCTCTCGGACGTGTCTTTACACCACCGAGAACCTGACATTTCTTTGACCTGTCCTAGATCCAAGGACAGGTCTAGCCCTATTCAGAGCAACACTTGGCAGCTGCACTCTTGTAGTCTCAAGGTCTCCCCTTTCAACTGTGCAGCCATTTTGGACCCCAGTTTATCCATACTTAATTGGAACCCTTACTTGCCAGATCCAATTATACTTTTAAAAACACTTACGTAATTTTGACTTCCCTGGTGGCTCAGATGGTAAAGCGTCTGCTTACAATGCGGGAGACCCGGGTTCGATCCCTGGGTCGGGAAGATCCCCTGGAGAAGAAAATGGCAATCCACTCCAGTACTATTGCCTGGAAAATCCCATGGACAGAGGAGCCTGGTAGGCTACAGTCCATGGGGTCTCCAAGAGTCAGACACGACTAATCGACTTCACTTCACTTCACTTCATGTAATTTTGAAGGTTTTGCCCTTATAAGCCTCACCCATTTTGTAGTCCAGTGGGGCACCATTCAACTGCTTCTTGAGTCTGTCTCATGCCACAGTCTTACCAAACCCCCAATAAACATCATTTTATTTCACTCAGGTCTTTTCTAAGATTTTGGTTAACACTGTACATACTCCATTTTATTTTTTTCTTATTCTGATAAAAACAGACTTCATAAGGCAACAGAAGCAGTTGTATCTCGAGGCAACTGGGAGGCTTGAGCCATAATTTCTCAAGCCTTCCCCACTAAATTCTTAGAGATTGGTTCTTCCCTCAGTTGCCTGAGTAAGTTTTACCTCTTTGGTGAGGGACAGGGGAGAATCCCTATTTTTGATTTATTCTCTTGAGAATTTGTGACTCTTTGCCCTTGGAGTTCAGGGACATCTGTTTATTGTGAAGCCTGTTATTTTGTGAAAAATCAGGTGTATATTCAGCGTAACATTTGGGAGGTTTGATTTTGTTTTTCTGAAATTATTCTTGAGGCAGCTGTGGTATATATGAGAGAGCATCACAGTGGGCATCAGAAGATCTCAGTTTAAATCCTAGTCTTATTAATTATTAGGTTGGTGCAAAAGTAACTTTGTCATCTGATACTGGAATAAATTCTTAAATGTGGGGAATCAAACCTGGGTCTCCTGCATTGCAGGCAGATTCTTTACATCTGAGCCACCAGGGAAGCCCCTGTTATGTTATACATCATTTTAATGCACATTTCTTGCTTTGTGTTTTTTGCCAATGACTTATCACTTGTGTTTATTTTATTTTTATTTTAGACTAGGGAAATGATGTTAGAGAAAAAGCAAATTCGAATGATTTTCTCATTTGAGTTCAAAATAGGTGGCAAAGCAGCAGAGATGACTCGTAACATCAACAACGCATTTGGCCTAGGAACTGCTAATGAACATAGAATGCAGTCGTGGTTTGAGAAGTTTTGCAAAGGAGACAAGAGCCTTAAAGATGAAGAGCACAGTGGCCAGCCATCAGAAGTTGACAATGACCAACTGAGAGGATGATCAAAGCTGATCCTCTTAAAACTACACGAGAGGTTGCTGAAGAACCCAACATTGACCATACTACGGTCATTTGGCATTTGAAGCAAATTGGAAAGGTGAAAAAGCTCTATAATTGGGTGCCTCATGAGCTAACCGGAAAAAAAAATGTTGTTTTGAAGTGTCATCTCTTATTCTGTTCTGTTCCATTCTATTTGTATTCACTCAGTCATGACCAACTTTTTGCAACCCCATGGACTGTATGTATCCCACCAGACTCACATGTCCATGGAATTCTCTAGGCAAGAATACTGGAGTGGCTTGCCATTTCCTTTTCTAGGGGTTCTTCCTGACCCAGGGATCGAACCTGGCTCTCCTGCACTGCGGGTGAATTATTTACCATTTTAGCCATCAGAACTACACAACAGCAGTGAAACATTCCTTGATCAGATTGTGACATGCAATGAGAAGTGGATTTTATATGGGAATTGGCAATGACCAGCTCAGTAGCTGGACCATGTAGAAGCTCCAAAACACTTCCTAAAGCCAAACTTACAACAAAAAAAGGTCATGGTCACTGCTGATGCACTACAGCTTTCTGAATCCCAGCAACACCGTTACATCTGAGAAGTATGCTAAGCAAATCAATGCAATGCACTCAAAACTGCAACTCCCTCGGCCAGCACTGGTCGACAGAAAGGGCCCAGTTCTCAACGACAATGCCTGACCACATGTTGCACAATGAACACTTCAAAAGTTAAACAAATTCGGCTGTGAAGTTTTACCTCATCCTCCGTGTTCACCTGACCTGTTGCCAACTGACTATTGCTTCTTCAAATGTCTGGACAGCTTTTTTCAAGGAAAACGCTTCCATAGATAGCAGGATGTAGAAAATGCTTTCCAAGAGTTCGATGAACCTCAAAGCATGGATTTTTATGCTATAGGAATAAACAAACTTATTTCTCATCGGCAAAAAATATGTTGATCATAATGTTTTCTAAATAAAGATGTGTTTGAGGTTAGTTACAAGGATTTAAAATTCATGGTCCAAAACCACAATTATATTTGCACCAACTCCTTGGAAGGAAAGTTATGACCAACCTTGATAGCATATTCAAAAGCAGAGACATTACTTTGCCAACAAAGGTCCGTCTAGTCAAGGCTATAATTTTTCCAGTAGTCATGTATGGATGTGAGAGTTGGACTGTGAAGAAAGCTGAGCGCGAAAGAATTGATGCTTTGGAACTGTGGTGATGGAGAAGACTCTTGAGAGTCCCTTGGACTGCAAGGAGATCCAACCAGTCCATTGTGAAGGAGATCAGCCCTGGGGTTTCTTTGGAAGGAATGATGCTAAAGCTGAAACTCCAGTACTTTGGCCACCTCATGCGAAGAGTTGACTCATTGGAAAAGACTCTGATGCTGGGAGGGATTGGGGGCAGGAGGAGAAGGGGACAACAGAGGATAAGATGGCTGGATGGCATCACTGACTTGATGGACGTGGGTTTGGGTGAAGTCTGGGAGTTGGTGATGGACAGGGAGGCCTGGCGTGCTGTGATTCATGGGTTCATAAAGAGTCAGACATGACTGAGCAACTGAACTGAACTGAACTGAATATGACCTTTATGACACTGGCTGTTTCTAATCACCCAGAATCTTCCTTTCCCACATTGAAAATTATAAAATTATCATCTCTACCTTCCAATGTTTAACTTTTGGTGGAGTAGACTTGAGATTTCAAGGTGAAAGTCATGTACTTTTATTTATATAATTAGTTGATGTATCTTTGGTCTTTTGAGATGTTTGAATTATATTAGTATTAATGACAAATTCCAAGAATGGCGATCTGGTTGAAATCCAAGAGGTATTTTTTGGGGTTTGTTATGACTGCAGCTCAGGAGACACAGATCCAAGAAGCATTTAGATTGTGTTCTACCCGACTACAACACGGGGAAATTTATAAATGCAAAAAAACTGCAAAGGTACATAAATTTCTTGTGAAGAATTAGAATTGTTTGTATACTTATGGCTGATGCATGTTGATGTATGGCAGTAACCAACACAATATTGAAAAGCAGTTATCTTTCAATTAAGAATAAATTTTAAAAAGAATTAGAATTGTAGATGACAAGATGTAAAGATACTTGTCAGCAAGAATTTTTTTTTTGGGGGGGGGTTCAAAATGGTTGCATTGTTGTGAAGGGGGTGGGGAACTATGAAAATACAAAATTGTAGCAAGCACCTGGTAGCAGATGCTGTTTTGAAATGGTTGGTGGAGTCCTTGAGTTTGACACAGTTGGCAGTTCAAGTTCTCAGTAATGCAGGAACTTATCTAAACACACCCCTAATGCCTGAACCACAGTTACTGCATTTTGATTTTAAATGATCTTAAATATGGTGTCATTATCTATTTTATGTATGCTGCTAAGTCACTTTAGTCGTGTCCGACTCTGTGCAGCCCCATAGACGGCAGCCCATCAGGCTCCCCCGTCCCTGGGATTCTCCAGGCAAGAACACTGGAGTGGGTTGCCATTTCTTCCTCCAATGCATGAAAGCGAAAAGTGAAAGTGAAGCTGCTCAGTCGTGTCCGACTCTTAGCGACCCCATGGACTGCAGCCCACCAGGCTCCTCCGTCCATGGGATTTTCCAGGCAAGAGTACTGGAGTGGGGTGCTATTACCTTCTCCATAGGCAAATGTAATATCAGTAAGTACATTAAAATATTTAAAAATCTTTCAAATTCAAGGACAGAGTATTTCGGTGTTGGATATAGTATTACAAGATAAACATTAAAAAATAAAATTAAAAAGGCATAAGAAGAGACATTACTTTGCCAACAAAGGTCCATCTAGTCAAAGCTATGGTTTTTCCAGTAGTCATGTATGGATGTGAGAGTTAGACTATAAAGAAAGCTGAGTGCCAAAGAATTGATGCTTTTGAACTGTGGTACTGGAGAAGACTCTTGAGAGTTCCGTGGACTACAAGGAGATCAACCCAGTCAATCCTAAAGGAAATCAGTCCTGAATATTCATTGGCAGGACTGATGCTGAAGCTGAAACTCCAGTACTTTGGCCACTTGATGGAGTCAAGTGAAGAACTGACTCATTGGAAAAGACCCTGATGCTGGGAAAGACTGAAGGCAAGAGGAGAAGGGGAGGATAGATGATGAGATGGTTGGGTGGCATCACTGACTTGATGGACTTGAGTGTGAGCAAGGTCCAGAAGCTGGTGATGGACAGGAAAGCCTGGAGTGCTGCAGTCCATGGGGTCGCAGAGTCAGACACGACTGAGCAACTGAATGAACTGAACTGAAGATAAACTGGTTGTCCTCAGTGTGAGATATCTCCAACTGGTCATTGATTTGAATCCACAGTTAGGAGCCTGCCAGGAACCACCATGGGAGATCCCACCCATGACAAGGTCATGTGGAAGAGCCATGACAAGCAAGGCGGATCATTGCTCGAGGGATCCCCTGAATCTGCTCGAGCATCTACCCCAAAACCAGAATCTGTCTGTCTTACTATTTTGTGCCTTTCACCAACTCTTCTGACATTAACAGGGGACTATCCCCGACCACCTTTCTCTGGAAAAAGTCAACTTAGGGCTTTAGTTAATAAGTCTCCTGGGCATGAAAGGAATATTTCTATTTTAATCCCTCTGCTGGCATTCTAGCTTGCCTGACAGGTTTATCCATTCTCTTTTAATTAACACACATGATTGTTCACAACTCTCCAACCTTGAAAGGCATGGGAAGCCAAAACATTCTAAAAGTCCTAATGAGCATAGAGTCCTTTAAGGGATTAAAAATTATTAGAATAGATAGTACTGGTAAAGGGCTTCATTATTGGGCCAATGCTTGCTGCCAAGTTCCCATATCCCTTATCTGTTGTGCACTTGGGATTGCATTGGTTAACATAGTTGGAATGTAAGAAGAACAAGTAGCAGCCTTGGAATTAACCACATCAGACCTGAGAGCTAATTGGTTCTTTCTTTGTTGTGACCCACTGCACCTTTGCTCCGTGAGAATGTAACTCTGTTTAGCACTTTCTGAGGCTGACATAGATTAGAAATACAAAGAAAAAACACTTCAAGGGAAAATAAGTTTTCTGGCTGAGCAGCCTTTATCAAAAAAGGGTCATAAAATGTCCACAGGCCTCCAAGGCCAGAAGATAATGTACACAACATTGTTTATGGGAAAGGTATGCAGAAAAAATCCTGGTTTTGATAAAGACAAAACAGATGTAATGTTTGGGCTGACTCTGTATGACTTTGCATCTTTCATTTCCCTCTATGTACAAGTTAAGGTATAAAAGTTCCTTTTGAAAATAAAGTTATGGGCCTCGCTCACCGAAGCTTGATCTCCCCGTGTCGTTCTTTTTTTCCTTTTCCCTCCTTTTCTCTCTCTGTTCTTCTTTCAGGATGACTCCTTGGAACACAGGAGCTTTATTGGCTTTCTGTGTTAATCAAGGAAGATCAAGCCGTGCTCTTTGCTTTGCTATCCTTTTGCCTAGGCTGTCATCCTGAGGGTACCCCTGGATCCTGCTGGGGCTAGACCCCAGCAGGAGCCTTTTTTTTTTTTTTTAATTAGCCACATCTGGACCCAATCCCAGGGCATCCCAAGTGGTGCTAGTGGTAAAGAACTGTTCTGCCCATGCAGGAGACATAAGAGACATGGATTTGATCCCTGGGTTAGGAAGATCCCCTGGAGGAGGGCCTGGCAACCCACTCCAGTATTCTTTCCTGGAGAAGTCCCTGAACAGAGGAGCCTGATGAGTTACAGTCCATAGGTCACAAAAAGTCAGATATGAGTGAACCGACTTGGCATGCACACAAGGGCCCAATCCCAGTACAGCTAAACCAGCTAGACTGGAATTTCCAGAGTGATCATTGGACACAGAGAAAACAAGATTAAAGCACAATTTATTTTTATCACTGGGGCAAAGTCTACTCAGAATAGAGTGCAAAGTGGATGTAATTGGTCTTTTTATATCAGAGAGGCCCAAGTTGAATTAGCAGGGACTGTTATAAAAGCTTTAGATTTCAGGCTCACAGTTGTCTGAGTAAGAAGAGAAGGCGTCAATGGATCTGGCTGTGGTCCTCGTGCTCTGTCTCTCCTGTCTGCTTCTCCTCTCACTCTGGAAACAGAGCTCTGGGAAAGGGAAGCTCCCGCCAGGCCCCACTCCTCTCCCAATTCTTGGAAATATCTTTCAGTTAGATGTTAAGAATATCAGCAAATCTTTAACCAGTGTAAGTAGATTTTATGTTTCTCCAGGGTCTTGCAAATGGTAAGTAAGTTAAGCCTAATTATGACGCTAATACATATATTTCTATGGGCACACTGTCAAAATATGTAAATGTGAAGCAAATTACTTCCTGTAAATTTTGACACTTTTCTTGCCTAAATAGAGGAAAAAGGAATGTGTTTTGCGAGTAGAGAAACACTTAGCTCTTTGTATGGTAAAATGAAAATAATAAAGTATTAAAAGCTGGGAGTGTTGCCTCCCTCCTTTGTTTCACAGCCATTTGCTATGATTTGGGACTGATTTTTGGCATTTTGTGATTCAAGATTTTCTTCCAGAAGTCATATACTATGTAAGCCGCTTGTTTTGTTCAGAGTCAGGAAAATATAACTTTTTTGCAAAAGGAGATTGTGCCTGATGTAGAGGAATTGACTTGGGATCAAGACAAGCATGAGTGATTGAAAGAAGTCATCACTCAGGATTCTGCAGGAAGCTGCCGTCTGTACCCTGTGAATGCTGCAGGGTGTCAGATGCTGTTCTTCCATGAGATGCAGTCTCTCCAAGCACTGCCTCTACGATGTTTCCTCTCTTTCTGTATTAGTCATACCAGTGGATCTCAAACGAGGCTGGCAATTTATTTTTTGAAATGATAAATTTCTAGTATTCATCATAGGGCTATACAATCAGAATTCTAAGCGCTGCTGTGTGAGTGATTCTGAAACAGTCAGCTGGCTGATGGTTTAAAGCTGGGCCTTGAGGACTGCTACATTCCTCTCATGGATCAGAGGGTGATTATGAAGATCTTCAAACTGGAATTCTTTATATATTAGCCCTGGGATGCTGGAAATACACCAGAATTCCCCTACTTTAGTTTCCTTTTTTATAGTGGGGCAAATAAACCTGCTGAAAGTGCTGATTTGAGGATTAATTATAATCCGTGTACCAGTTATTTGGACCATTATCCAGGATCTCAGGTCATCCATAAGTGGAAACTGTAACAATCACCATCATACTTATGAATTGAATTGAGAAATATTTTAAGCTATGTGGCAGAATAAAAACATAATAGTAGGATGATAACACAGTCTGTATCAGGCACAATATATATCAAATATTGACTTCTTTTGCTATTACATGCATTTCCATTCCCAGCTCTCAAAAGTCTACGGCCCTGTGTTCACTGTGTATTTTGGAATGAAGCCCACAGTAGTTTTGCATGGATATGAAGCAGTGAAGGAAGCTCTGATTGATTTGGGAGAGGAGTTTTCTAGAAGAGGCAGTTTCCCAGTGATTGAAAGAAATGTTAAGGGACACGGTAGGTGTGTATTTGCACATGTTCAGCTTTGATAATGGGTAGGGGTGGTCAGGGTGAAAAACAGGAATTTCAGGAGCCCCCCAGCAGAGCTTGTTCGTCTCAGTCTCCCAAGTGTCAGTTCACGCCTCCTTCCCTAGGACCTCCCTCCTATTCTGTTTCTCCTCCCATCAGGAATCGTATTCAGCAACGGGAAAACGTGGAAGGAGACCCGGCGCTTCTCCCTCATGACGCTGCGTAATTTCGGGATGGGCAAGAGGAGCATCGAGGACCGCGTTCAAGAGGAAGCGCGCTGCCTGGTGGAGGAGCTGCGAAAAACCAACGGTGGGTGATCCTGTGCTCTGTAACTCTGACCTTAGCAGTCTTCTCTCTCTCTCCGGTGATGCTCTTGGCAACATTTCCAGGCAGCCACATCTTTCCTATGGGTGGTGGTTGCCAGTCTTTAGATGAAGGGGAGGAGGGTGTGAAGCACAGACAGCCAGGGGAGCTTTTGTGTATCTACGATTGTCTCATGATGGTACACACCATGTAGGTATATATGTGTTTTAATAATACTCTATCCTGCACTTTGTGTTCAATTCAGAAATCACAAAGGATAGTTTTGAGTCTTTTCCTGAAAAAGAGAACAATGTCTTTCCTGTAGCATTAAAGTGGGTTTTCTATTCCAGAGCTTTTTACCAGGGAATACTTGTTAATTGGACAGGGTGAGAATGACACTTATGGGGGTGTCACACTTATGATGAGAATGACACTCATGAAACAGTGACATTTATGTTCATTTAATTGAACAATTTTTATACGTACAGCCTCACAGACATGTCTGAGAGTCACTTCAGGGCCCAAGGCTACAATTCTGGCAAATAGTAATGACATTTAGGGATTTTAATCGTTACAGTTCAGTTCAGTTCAGTTCAATTGCTCAGTCGTGTCCAACTCTTTGCGACCCCATGAATCACAGCACGCCAGGCCTCCCTGTCCATCACCAATTCCTGGAGTTCACTCAGACTCACGTCCATCGAGTCAGTGAGGCCATCCAGGCATCTCATCCTCTGTCGTCCCCTTCTCCTCCTGCCCCCAATCCCTCCCAGCATCAGAGTCTTTTCCAATGAGTCAACTCTTTGCATGAGGTGGCCAAAGTACTGGAGTTTCAGCTTTTGCAGCATTCCTTCCAAAGAAATCCCAGGGCTGATCTCCTTCACAATGGACTGGTTGGATCTCCTTGCAGTCCACGGGACTCTCAAGAGTCTTCTCCAACACCACAGTTCAAAAGCATCAATTCTTTGGCGCTCAGCCTTCTTCACAGTCCAACTCTCACATCCATACATGACCACAGGAAAAACCATAGCCTTGACTAGACGAACCTTTGTTGGCAAAGTAATGTCTCTGCTTTTGAATATGCTATCTAGGTTGGTCATAACTTACCTTCCAAGGAGTAGGCATCTTTTAATTTCATGGCTGCAGTCACCATCTGCAGTGATTTTGGAGCCCCCAAAAATAAAGTCTGACACTGTTTCCACTGTTTTCCCATCTATTTCCCATGAAGTGATGGGACCAGATGCCATGATCTTCATTTTCTGAATGTTGAGCTTTAAGCCAACTTTTTCACTCTCCACTTTCACTTTCATCAAGAGGCTTTTGAGTTCCTCTTCACTTTCTGCCATAAGGGTGGTGTCATCTGCATATCTGAGGTTATTGATATTTCTCCCGGCAATCTTGATTCCAGCTTGTGTTTCTTCCAGTCCAGCGTTTCTCATGATGTACTCTGCATATGAGTTAAATAAGCAGGGTGATAATATACAGCCTTGACGTACTCCTTTTCCTATTTGGAACCAGTCTGTTGTTCCATGTCCAGTTCTAACTGTTGCTTCCTGACCTGCATACAGATTTCTCAAAAGGCAAGTCAGGTGGTCTGGTATTCCCATCTCTTTCAGAATTTTCCACAGTTTATTGTGATCCACACAGTCAAAGGCTTTGGCATAGTCAATAAAGCAGAAATAGATGTTTTTCTGGAACTCTCTTGCTTTTTCCATGATCGTTTAGGTATGTCTTAATGCAGTTCTCAATTATGACTTCATTTAAATGTAGCATTAAAAAAAAAAAAACATTTACTGTGTATTTGCCTTTACTGTGTATTTGAGCTTTCTCCATTGTAATTTTCCCATTTCTAGTTGTGGCTTTTTCTTTTCTCTTAGAGAAGTCTCTTTACTATTTCCTGTAAAGTTGATTTGGTGATGCTGAAGTCTTTTAGCTTTTGCTTGTCTGTAAAATTTGATTGAGAATCTGATTGAGAAACTTGTGAGTAGAGCATTCTTGTTTGTCGATTTTTTCTTTCAATCACTTAAAAAATTTTTTTTAAGTATGTCAGACCACTTTCTTCTGGCCTGCAGAATTTCTGTTGAAAAGTCAGTTGATTGTGTAATGGGAGTTTCCTTATGTTTAACTTGTTAATTTTCCCTTGCAGCTTTTAATCTCTCTTTAATTGTTTGACATTTTAATTACAATGCATATGATTTATTGCTTTTTGGGTAAACCTGTTCAGGACTCTGTGTTTCCTGGACTTGGTTGTCTGTTACTGATCCCAGGTTAGGGAAGTTTTTAGCTATTTTGTCTTCAGATGTGTTCTCTGACCCTTTATCTTTCTCTTCTTCTCCTGGAACCTCTATAATGTGAGTGTATGATTGCTGGTGTCAGAGTCTCCTAAACAGCCCTCATTTCTTTTCATTATTTTTTCTCTTCCTTGTCAGTGATTTCTGCTGCACTGTCTTTCATCTCAGTGATCCATTCCTCCATTTCATTTAGTCTGTTCTTGATTCCTTCTAGTGTATTTTTCATGTCAGTTATTATATTCTTCATCTCTGTTTGGTTGTTCTTTATATTTTTCAATTATTTCTTAAAAACTACTAACTTCTTGCTTAGTGTATCCATTCTTCTCCAAAGTTCTTTGATCATCTTTTTTTTTTTTTCCATTTGAGTCATGTGGCATATGGGATCTTAGTTCCCTGACCAGGGATGAAACCTATACCTTCTACAGTGGAAACACAGTTTCTTAACCACTGGATCATCAGAGAACCCCTGATCATCTTATTGATCATTACCCTGAACTCTTTCTTGAGTAAATTATATATCTCTACTTCACTTTGAAACACGTTCTTCTGTTGCCCCATTTTTTCTCCCTAACTTGCTATTTTTATTTCTGTATGTCTGGTAGGTTGGTTATAATTCCTGACCTTGGAGAAATAATGTTTTTTAGGAGATGTCCAATGTATCCCAACAACACACTGCCCACTCATCATTAGAGCTGTATTGATCAGGATTTCCCCCATGTGGACTGTGTTTGTCTTTCTATTGTGGGCTGACTACTGTAGGCAACCTGGTAGTCTTGGTTGACCTCGGTCAGATTGGCTGACTGTTCCTGCCTTGTACAGAGGTTGCCAGTTGCTGCTTGGTCGTGCTGTCCCAAGAAGTGGCTGATTGTGGAACCCTGGGGCATTCCAGAGGTAGTGCTGGTTCACTAGTGGGTGAGTCAGGGTTCACGAGATCCAAGGATTGGTGCCTGACCACTGGAAGGTAAAGCCAGGTGCTGGATCACATGCTGGCCCAGGGGAGCAGAGCCAGATCCTGGAATCTGCCTAAGGGGCCCAAGGATTCCAGAGTTGGTATGGGACTGCTGGTTGGTGAGACTGGTTCCTGACACAGCAGGTTGTGGGTTCTGGGATATTCAGAAGCTTGTGTTGGCCTGCTGGTTGTTGAGGATGGGGCAACAGGAAAGGCGCTGGCCTTTTAGAATTGGGTGGGTTGGGTCCATAATCTGCAGTGCTCTGGGGCTGGTGTCTGTCCACCAGTGGGTGAGGCTGGTGCTGAGCCTAGGCAGGTCTGAAGTCCAGCAGGTTGGTGCTGGCCTGATGATAACTGGGCTGGTCCACAGACTGTAGGCCTGTGGTAGTCCTGTGACCGGTGTCCACTCATGTTGCAAAGGGCTGGTCACAAGGCTAGGGCAGGCTTACTGGTTGGCAGAGCCAGGGCCTAGCTGGTGCTATTGTATGTATGTGCAGTCAGTCGTGTCCAACCCCATAGACTGTAGCCCACCAGGCTCCTCCATCCATGGAATTTTCTAGGCAAGAATACTGAAGTGGGTTGCCATTTCCTTCTGCAGGGAATCTTCCTGACCCAAGGATCAAACCTGTGTCTCTTGCATCACCTGCATTGGCGAGTTCTTTACCAGTTAAGCCACCATTTACCTACTGGTATGTGGACTGGGTCTGCATGCTGTGGGGTTGTCATTGTCCTGGGGTTCTTATCCACATGCTAACGGTGAGGCTTGTCTGACGAGAGCAGGCTTGCTGGTGCGTAGGGCTGGGGATTCTGGCAGTGGTGCCTGACCAGTGGTGTTTGAGCTGAGTCCTTTGCTTTCTGATTGTAGGGCCCTGGAATTCCTGGGTCTAGTGCCTGTGCAGTGCTGTTTGGAGCTGAGTCCTGGTCCTCTGGTGGACAGGGCTGTGTACAGGGGTGGTTGTAAGGTCAGAGAATCTTAAGGCAGCCTCTCTGCTGGTGGGTAGGGCTATGTCTCCATTCAGTTAGCTGCTTGGCCTTGGGCAAGTCCTGGTGCCTACAGGCTCTTGGGAGGTAGGAGGGGGCTGGGTCATGATACTAAGCTAGAGGGAAGATTCCAAAATGGCACTTGCCAGCACCAGTGTCCAGGGGGCAGAGCAAGCTCCCCAAAATGGCTCCTGCCAGTATTTATGGCCCCAGGGTGAGCCCCAGGTGCCTCCGACCTCTCTGGGAGGCTCTTCGAGATCAGCAGGTGGGTCTGACCCAGGCTTCTTTCAAATGAATGCTTCTATGCTGGGTACAAAGCCTGTGAAATTTTGTATGTCCTCTTCATGAGTGGAGTTTCTATTTCCTCAGCCCCCTGGGACAGCTGAAAGTAAGCCCCGCTGGCCTTCAAAGCCAAACATTCTGGGGATTCATCTTCCTGTTGCAGGACCATCAGGCTGAGGAGTCCAGTGTGGGGCTCAGAAAACTCACTTCTTGAGGCAGTCTCTGCAATTGTAATTTTTCTTGCCTTTGTGCTTTGCTTATGTCGGGGTGTGGTACTTCACCGCTCCTTCTCATCTCCTTGTGATTTCTTCTTTATATCTTTATTTGTTGAAGATCTTTTCTGGTGGCTTCTGGTTTTTTTTCATCGATGAAACCAGAAAAAACCTTTCTTCTGTATATTGTTATAGTTTGGGGATGCCCATGAGAGGAGATGAGCTCAGGATCTTCCTGCTCTGCCATCTTTGCTAGTCTCCTCCCACATTACTTTATCTGTAATTGTTGATGGACCTTTAGAATGTTTCAGGGGAGTGCAGCCATCTCTTTGAGATCCTGATTCAGCTATTTTGCATGAAAACTCAAAAGTGGGATTGCTGGGTAATATGGTAAATGTCTTTTTATTGTTTGAGGAATGGCCATACTGCTTTTCATAGTAAATCATCTGACATTCTATCAAGTATACATAAGGGTTCAATTTCTCAACTCCCTCATCAACACTTGTTATTTTCTTCTTCTCTCTCTCCTTCCCTCCCTCCTTCCTCCCTTTCTTTCTTTCTTTTCTGATAATGGCCATACTAACAGGTGTGAGGTGCTACCTCTTGCTTTTGATTTTCATTTTCTAATGCGTAGTTTGAATTCAGACAGTTCTGGGTTTTTTTTCTTTTTTGTAATGCAAATTCCTGATGTTGGCTGTGATTGCCAAGGCATCTACTTCCAAACAGCATCCGTTTCAAAGGTGGTTATCTGAAATAAACACAAGCTAGCCAGGAGACTAAAGAGCTCTTCCCACTGAGCCTCCTTTGTTCTTGGATGATTTCAATTACAAGCGTTTTGGCTACTTGTTTTTTCTCTTCCAGTGCTTTGTATTTCCACTTTCTATGTTCTAAATTCACCCATAATGAGCCCTTGAAACCCTGTGCCCTGAACTTTACCGCAGTGAGAGCAGAACTCTGGGCCCCTGTGTGAGTTGTCCCTCTCTGTCACTCTCCACTCACAACCTCACAGTGTGTTCCCCAGGTGTGTTGGCAATATCCAGGTCTTGTTGGTGATAAAGTTCTATGTTTCAAAGTTTCCTGATGACTTTTGCTGAAGGACTTCTTGCAGTCATAAAAAGCATCACAAGGTCTAGTTCTTCTATAGCTTTGGTTATTGATAGGCTGAGACTAGCACAAAACATGATAATTAACTTAATACTTTCATGGGATTTTCTGTTGCTGCTCAGCGTTCTGTTGTTTTAACTTTATGAACCCTTTTTAGCATTTCTTCTAAGACATGTCTTTGTTGTTGTTGTTATTTAGTTGCTAAGTCATGTCCAGCTCTTTTGAGACCCCATGGACTGTAGCCCACCAGGCTCCTCTGTCCATGGGATTTCCCAGGCAAGAATACTGGAGTGGGTCGCCATTTCCTTCTCCAGGGGATCTTCCCAACCCAGGGATTGAACATGCCTCTCATGCATTGGCAGGAGGGTTCTTTACCCCTAAAACACCAGGGAAACCCCAAATCATGTCTAGTGTGGATTAACTCCCTCAGCTTTTGTTTATTTGAGAAAGTGATTATTTGTCTTTTATTTTTGAAAAATTGTCTTGTCAGATAGAGTCTTCTTGGTTGATAGGTTTTTTCTTTTCACGTTTTGAGTATATCATCCCACTGTTTTCTGGCCTGCAATGTTTTTGCTTAGAAATCAGTTGTTAGTATTATGACGGTTCTACTGGATCTGACATATCACTTGTCTTGCTGCTGTCAAAATTCTCTCCTTTTCTCTGATTTTGACAGTTTGAGTATAATGTATCTCAGTGTGAGTTTCTTTTGTTCATCCTAGTTAGAGTGTACTGGCCTTCTAGAATCTGTGTCAGTTTTTCACTCAGATGTAGGAAGTTTTTGCCATTATTTCTTCAAATAAGCTTTCTCTCTCTCTTTTCCCATAATGTGTATATGGATCCCCTTGTTGATGTCCTGTAAGTCCCTTGTATTTTCTTCACTCTTTTAAATTTTTTTTTCCTTTTGTTCTTCTGAGTAATAGCAAATGACCCACCTTTGAGCAAAAATTTTATGTGACTTATTGTATTCTTCAACTTGACAGATTTCAGCTGTTTTTAAGAAATGTATTCTGTTTCTCGATATTCTCATTTGTTCATGCATCATTTCCTTGAGTTTGTGGAACATCATGTCACTTTTTTTTTGGCCTCACTGCGAGGCATGTGAGATCTTAGCTCCCAGACCAGGGATCGAACCAGTGACTTTGCATGGGAAGCACACCATCTTAACTACGGGACCACTAGGAAAGTCCCTGCATCACTTTCTGATAAAAACTTTGTTTAGTAAGTGATATTACTCCATTCCTTTAGGATCAGTTTCTGGGATTTATTTTGTACATTGTTTGAGCCATTTTTCCTGCTTCTTTGTGTGTTTCATGACTTTATGTTTAGATTCATTAACTTGAAAAAATAGCTACTGCTTCCAGATTTGATGGACCAGCTTTATATAGAGCAAAAACACTTAGCAAGCATCTTGGCTAGAGATTCTGGGGCCCTCCGAAACCTGTTTCTTTTGGTGGCCGCAACTACTGTGGGCTTGTGTGTAGAATTTCATGACTAGGAAAGCTTGCCAAGCTCATTCTCAGGAGCTAGTCCTCTCTTGCTCTCTTTGTTATCTCTTTGCACACTGAAAGTTCTGTAGTTCAACAGAAGCAAGCTCTTCCACCTTCCCTTTTTCAGTGGCATCCAAAATCTGTAGGCTCCCCTTCAATGCCCTGAATCAGGTTAGACAGTTACCAGTCCTTTGAGTTGCCTTCCAAAAAACCCAGGACACTGGGTGAAACTCCACTCCTCTCCCCCCATTACAGGATGAGCCTCAAATTGTGCACCTTCTTTAGACTGTGTCAGGCCATGCTGGTCACAGCAAATCACTTCTCTCACCCTCTGTTCTCAGTGATTCCAGACATCCAGACTATGCCAGTTCTGTCAGCACTCCAAGCGAGGCAGGACAGAAGCCACTTCCTCAAGCAGCCCACTGCAGCATTGAATGCATGCTTCATTCATTTCTTTCCTGGGTTAATCACAACCTGGGGCATTCTTTTCAGAGAAGGCAATGGCACCCCACTCCAGTACTCTTGCCTGGAAAATCCCATGGATGGAGGAGCCTGGTAGGCTACAGTCCATGGGGTCGCTAAGAGTCAGACACGACTGAGCGACTTCACTTTCACTTTTCACTTTCACGCACTGGAGAAGGAAATGGTAGCCCACTCCAGTGTTCTTGCCTGGAGAATCCCAGGGACAGGGGAGCCTGGTGGGCTTCCGTCTCTGGGGTCGCACAGAGTCGGACACGACTGACGAGACTTAGCAGCAGCAGCAGCAGGGGTGTTCTTTTGCCTCAGCATTGAGCTTTTGCGGGAGAGGTGTTGATGCAGGTGAAGTGATATTGCACTTCTTATCAGTTTTATTGTATCTGTTTTCAGCTTCGTAGTGGCCTATGGTATTGTGACTTCTTAAAAGTTTCTGGAAGTCTCATAAAGAAATTTTAATCCACATATCATTGCTAAACCGGTGTTTCTGTAGGGGAAGGAAGGCTGGGACTTCCTCTTACACCATCATTCTGATGTTACTCCTTACTGTATTTTGATTCAAGTAATCTTTAATCACATCTATATATGTGAATATTGTATCTCTCTTTCTATTGTGATTTTTTTTTAAGTTGATTTATTTATTTGACTGCTTCAGGCCTTAGCTGTGGCACATGGAATCTTCACTGTGTCATATGAAATCTTTCACTGAAGCACAAGGGCTGCCCCAGGGCCTATGGGATCTTAGCTCCCCAACCAGGGATCTAACCTGTATTCCTTGCATTACAAAGCAGATTCTTAACCACTGGACCAGAATTTTCTTTGATTATTTGATTGCACCAATTTTATTTTATAGATCTCCTACCAAAAAAGAAAACTTTTCCTCTAGTATAATTTCTTCATTGGAAATATAATAAACTTGATGTAAATGATGAAAAATTTAAATTTATCAAAGTTTAATATTCTGTTGATGGGTAAACAGAAGACTAGCCCAGAGGTCCACATAATGCAGCCTTGCTTAAATTAATTAATTTTTATGGTTATTGTAAATGAAGGTCATTTAATTCTTAAGCAAGGAAATTTTTTTAACATTGAAATGACACATAAACTCCATTTACCAATTAACCTTTTCTGGTTTCACTTACCTGGGATTTACGTTTGATATGAAAATTATATTTTATATTTACTTTGGACAAAAAATCCAGTTCATAATAATTGTTCACTCATATTAGTTTTTCTTCTCATACAGCATGGATTCTTCCTGCTTTTATACATTTATTTTTTCACATACACGGAGTCTACAATCTCTCTCTCTCTAGCTTCCTCATTGCTGATTCTACACATGACTCTTTCAACTATTCATTATATAAAAAACATTTCAAGGTCCCTAACTGTTCTCATTTTCCTATGTCAGTGTTTATGATACTCAGCACTGATAATGTTAGTAATTAAATGATACAAAAAATGGTCTTTTCAGTGTTTTCATCATTCACCCTTCAAATTAAGATACCTTAAGTGAAAAAGATATAAGAAAAGGCAGTGAATATGAATTGAATTTATTTTAAATTTTTTGGCTGTGCCATATGGTGTGTGAGATCTTAGTTCCCTGACAGAGGATCCCACCTGCACCCCCTGAAGTGGAAGCATGGAGTCTTAACCACTGGATGGCCAGGGAAGTCCCTGGATTGATTAAAAAAAAAATTATTTAAACACCATTTGCAGCAACATGGATGGTTGTTGCATAATTAGAGATTATCATACTAAGTGAAGTAAGTCAGAACGACAAAGACAAATATCATATGAAATCAGTTGTGTGTGGAATCTGAAATGTGACACAAATGAGTATATCTGTGAAAAACACAGACTCACAGACATAAAGAATAGACTTGGAGTTTCCAGCAGTGAGAGAGGGAAGGCTTGGAAGTTTGGATTAGCAGAGGTAAACTATTACAAATGTAATGGATAAACAACAGGGTACTACTGTCTTGAACAGGGAACTATATTAAATATCCTATGATAAACCATAATGGAAAAAAATTTGAAAAATTATATATATATGTATGTATGTATAACTGAAACACTTTTCTGTACAGTAGAAATTAACAATGTAAATAAACTATACATCAATACAATTTAAAGATAAATAAGGAGATAAACCTTCTTTAAATAGGTTAACATGGTCTTTTAGATTAAGGTAAAAGTTATGTGTCAATTTTTGCATTTTGGATATTTTGCTGTTAAGGGAAACAACAAATATTGATTTAAAGTTTCTAACAGTCTACCTGTTGTTTCAAAGATAAAAGTGTTTCATGTATATGTTTTAATGGTGTGTTTAAATGTTTGTTATTCTTCAGGGTTGCCCTGTGACCCCACTTTCATCCTGGGCTGTGCTCCCTGCAATGTGATCTGCTCCATTATTTTCCAGAACCGTTTTGATTATAAAGATCAGACTTTTCTAAATCTAATGAAAACAATAAATGAAAATATCAAGATTTTGGGCTCTCCATGGATTCAGGTGAGGCCAAGGGCCTTTCTTCTGGAAGAATCACTTATTCTCTTTTTTCCATGAGGTCCAGTGCTCTATACACCAAGCTGTGAGGTGAAAGTGTGAAGAGCACAGCCCTGCCCAGAGCTTAGCATCATGGAGTGCTCATCTGGGGCTGCTGGCTGAGCCCTTTAATGTTAGACAGGAAAATACATGCCCACAATTCAGTCCTGTTGACACTGTTCAGTGGTTTTTATACCAATTTTCAAAGCCCAGCTTCCATAAACTACTTTGGTAACATCCCCAAAGCATGCCCACACCAATAGAAGGACTTCCAGGCCCTTCTGGAAAGGCTTCCATTACTCACAAGTCTTGTCATTCAGTTTCCACCTACTTACTACTCCACCACCTTAGCTGGCAGAAATACCTGCATTTAGGAAGGAGGAGAATCTCCTTTGAGTGAAAGAGTGCTGCCAGGGAACACTGACTGGGTTAGGACTGTTTGATGCTTCAGTTGGCATCCTAACTGACAAGGTAATTGCTTTGGGGATGACAAAAAAAAGTTTGTTTGTTTGTTTTTTTTGGTGTAGCAACCACAAACCAACATCACAGGTGTACCCTATACTGAGCTGACATGTTCTGCCTTCTGCCTAAAAGACGGTGGTGTGACCTTATAGAGGTCACTTAAGTGCTCTGGTGCTCAGTTACTTTAGCCATAAGATGTTGAGTTTCGTGGTGTCTTTAGGACACTTTCTGGAGAAGGAAATGACAACCCACTCCAGTCCTCTTGCCTGGAAAATCCCATGGACAGAGGAGCCTGGTGGGCTACAGTCCATGACTCGCAAAGAGTCAGACATGACTGAGCAACTTCACTTTCACTTTCTTCACTTAGGACCCTTTCAGTTCTATTAATAAAATACTTATTTTATGTTGGAGTCTATGAGACAGAGGTAGAAACATCAGGGACCAGCTCTGTGCTCTGTATCAGGATGTGCAAACTCTCTTAACCTCTGTTGTCATCTACAAAGTGTGAGTCATTGACCTTTGTGCTGACCCTTATTTCATGGTTGTAGAGAAGAACTGATGTGAAAAACAGGAAGAATTGATGTGAAGATGTTTTCATACTGGAAACATGATATGTACATATAGGAAATGATTATTTTTTTGATCCCTGACCAGAATTTTCTCCTTGAAATACTTCTATCAGCATAGAAAATTATGTATTTGTATAATAAAAATACTCCTCAACATTTAGAGACCATATTTATTTTAATATTTATACTACAATTTCCAACTAGGACTTGGTATGTAAGTTTTAACTATTTATTTAATAAACCGTAGTTTTCTCTTCTAGGTCCTCAATATTTTCCCTGTGCTCCTTGATTTTTTCCCATGGAGTTATAGTTATAAAAAACTTTATACAAATACTGCTTATGTAAAAAATTATGTTTTGGAGAAAACAAGGGAACACCAAGCATCCCTGGATATTAACAATCCTCGAGACTTTATTGATTGCTTCCTGATCAAGATGGAGCAGGTAATAGGCTAAAGACAGCTCAATTATTTGATTACTTGTGCATTTTATAGATCATTGAATCTTCTGTATTTACCAAGGATGTTCCAGTGGTCTGGCAAGCAATGCTGACAAGCATTTTAAGTACTTGTGTGCATGATGTAATATTTAGTCATTAAGTAAGTGAAATACCTTGATTTTGCTCTTTGGGTGCTAATAATCTACCCAAGGAAAAACAGAATGATGTCATAGGTGAATTGGAAACTGATAACAATGAGTTAAAAGTAACAAAATATCATAGTATAATATGATGATGAACATGATCATAGCATACACAGTGTAAAGGGAATAAAGAATGACTAGGTCTAACTGGGCTTCCTGCTTGGCTGGTAGTTGCAAATAGATCAACATATTTGCATCGAAGGACAAGGGAGGGAATATGAGATGGATGAATGATGTATGTATGATGCTGTTTACATAGGCATGTGATGGCAAAGAGTAGGTGTGTGGACAGAAGAAGCCTTAATTGAGTGTAAAGTAAATGGATTAGCAAAGATACGGAGTTATATTATATGATGTGAGCATGAACCCTGCACCCCATGTTGGAAAGACCATTTTCCCCACATGAATTATCTTGGCAACCTTGTCAGAAATCAACTGACTCATAATTTGAGCATTTGTGCAATCTGGCATCTGTTTCAGTAAGCTAAATGTCAGTTTTTACATCAGTGGCACATCATCTGGACATCTTAATTACTAGTTTCGTAATTAGTTTTGAAGTTGAGTAGTGTGAGACCTCTAATTTTTTGTCATTTTATAAGATTGTTTTTGTTTTTCTGTGCCACCTAAATTTAGGATAAACTTGTCAATTTATGCAAAGAAATCAGTGGTGATTTTTATAGAGATTGTGTGAAATCTGTCAATTCATGGAGTAATGTTATTTAAAAAATTAAGGTGAAATTCACATCAGTTCAGTTCAGTTGCTTAGGCATGTATGATTCTTTGTGTCCCCATGGACTGTAGCATGCCAGGCATCCCTGTCCATCACCTACTCCCAGAGCCTACTCAAATTCATGTCCACTGAGTTGGTGATGCCATTCAACCATCTCATCCTCTGTCGTCCCCTTCTCCTCCTGCCTTCAATTTTTCCCAACATCAGGCTCTTTTCCAATGAGTCAGTTCTTCGAATTAAGTGGCCCAAGTATTGGAGCTTCAGCTTCAGCATCAGTCCTTCCAATGAATATTCAGGACTGATTTCCTTTAGGATTGACTGGTTGGATCTCCTTGCAGTCCAAGGGCCTCTCAAGAGTCTTCCCCAACACCACCGTTCAAAAGCATCAATTCTTTAGCATTCAGTTTTCTTTATGGTCCAACTCTCACATCTATATATGACTCCTGGAAAAACCATAGCTTTGACTATGGACCTTTGCTGGCAAAGGAATGTCTCTGCTTTTTAATATGGTGTCTAGGTTGGTCATAACTTACCTTCCAAGGAATAAGCATCTTTTAATTTCATGGCTGCAGTCACCATCTGCAGTGATTTTGGAACCCAAGAAAATAAAGTTTCTCACTGTTTCCATTGTTTCCCTATCTATTTGCCAGGAAGTGATGGGACCGGATGCCATGATCTTTGTTTTTTGATTGTTGAGTTTTAAGCCAACTTTTTCACTCTCCTCTTTCACTTTCATCATGAGGCTCTTTAGTTCCTCTTCATTTTCTGCCATAAGGGTGGTGTCATCTGTGTATCTGAGGTATTGGTATTTCTGCCGGCAGTCTTGATTGCAGCTTGTGCTTCATCCAGCCTGGCATTACATGTATGTACTCTGCATATAAGTTAAATAAGCAGGGTGACAATATACAGCATTGACGTACTCCTTTCCCAATTTGGAACCAGTCTGTTGTTCCATGTCTGGTTCTAACTGTTGCTTCTTGACCTGTATACAGATTTCTCAGGAGGCAGGTCAGGTGGTCTGGCATTCCTATTTCTTTCAGAATTTTCCACAGTTTTCTGTGATCCACACAGTCAAAGGATTTAGTGTAGTCAATAAAGCAGAAGTAGATGTTTTTCTGGAACTCTCTTGCTTTTCTGTGATCCAGCGGATTTTGGCAATTTGTTCTCTAGTTCCTCTGCCTTTTCTAAATCCACTTGAACATCTGGAAGATCTTGCTTCAGGTACTGTTGAAGCCTGGCTTGGAGAATTTTGAGCATTACTTTGCTAGTGTGTAAGATGAGTGCAAATGTGTGGTAGTTTGAGCATTCTTTGGCATTGCCTTTCTTTGAGATTGGAATGAAAACTGACCTTTTCCAGTCCTGTGGCCACTGCTGAGTTTCTCAAATTTGCTGGCATATTGAGTGCAGCACTGTAAAAGCATCATCTTTTAAAACATGAAATAGATCAGCTGGAATTCCACCACCTCCACTAGCTTTGTTTGTAGTGGTGCTTTCTAAGGCTTGCCTCACTTTGGACTCCATGATGTCTGGCTTGAGGTGAGTGATCACACCATCATGGTTGTCTGGGTCGTTAAGATCTTTTCTGTATAGTTCTTGCCACCCTTTCTTAGTATCTTCTGCATGCCATGCAATTAATAGTGTACATTTTGGTTGTATTTAGTGCATTCACAGTGTTGTGTGATCACTAGTTCCTGTTTCAAAACTTTCTCATCACTGTACAGAAGCATATGATGTCTATTAAATGATTGCTGTCCATTCTCTCCACCCCATCACGTGTCAACTTAATCTGCTTTATGTCTCTATGATTTGCCTTTTATGGATTCATTGTATAAAAGAACTCATAGTGTCACCCCTTTTGTTTCTGGCTTCTTTCACCCAATATAATGTTTTGGAGTATTTTCTAAGTTGTGATATGTATGAGCACTTTGTTTTTTTCATTTATGGATGAATAATATTCAATTGTATGTGTGTACTATAATTTTTTATGCATCCACATTATGGTCAACATTTGCGTTGTTTTTCTTTGGGTGTTCTGAAAGATACTGCTACTAATATTTGTGTACGAATTTCTTCATGGGCACATTTTCCTTTTTGTTTGATATTTTCCTTGGAGTGGAATTGAGTAGACATATGATATTAATAATTTTATGTCTAACATGTGAGGAATAGTCAGACTTTCCAACAGTGACTGCAGCATTTATATTCCCACCAGCAATGTATAGAGTTCCCGTTTTCACACATAATTGCCAATACTTACTTTCTAATTTTTAACACTATTAAACCTTGCTTAGGTAATGTGAAATTGCATCTGGTTGTGACTATATTTTGTGTTTCCTTAATGAACAGTGACGTTGAATGTATTTTCTTGTTTGGAAAAATATCATCTAAGCCCTTTGCCTTTTTAAAACTGGGTTCCTTGTCATTGTTGTTGAGCTGTTTTTCCAACATATTGGTTGTCATTTCACATCTTTCATTATGCTTTTGATACATAAACATTTTAATTTTATTGAAATATGATATATATTAGACAGATACATATGTACACATGTGTATATATTTGTTACTTTGGTGTCAAATTTAAGGATCAGTTGTCATTTCTGAGTTTCTAAAGCTATACTACAATGTTTTCTTCTAAGTGTTTTATAGATTTAACTCTTGTAAAATATTTTTCTGTTTTTTTAGAATTTATTTTTAATTGGAGGATAATTGCTTTACAATATTGTGCTAGTTTCTGCCATACATAATGGCAGAAAACATAAATCAGCCATAGAAATACATAT
Organism: Bos grunniens; assembly: GCF_055505025.1. Taxonomy (NCBI): domain Eukaryota; kingdom Metazoa; phylum Chordata; class Mammalia; order Artiodactyla; family Bovidae; genus Bos; species Bos grunniens. Next base: position 16,337,128 of record NC_141190.1, read on the forward strand.
GTCTCCGCCCTCTTGAACTTCCCTCCCACCTCCCACCTCCCACCTTCCACCCCCAACCCCATCCCACCCCTTCAGGTTGTCAGAGAGCGCTGGCCAGTGTGTTAATCTGATACATGTACATATTATAGAGTGATTACCACACTAAGTGAAGTTGCTCAGTTGTGTCCGACTCTTTGTGACCCGTGGACTGTAGCCCACCACATTCCTCCATCCATGGGATTTTCCAGGCAAGAACACTGGAGTGGGTTGCCATTTCCTTCTCCAGGGGATCTTCCCAACCCAGGGATTGAACCTGGGTCTCCCGCATTGTAGGCAGACGCTTTACCATCTGAGCCACCAGGGTTACCACACTAGCATCGGGTTAAGTCCTCTATCTACTCACATAATTACTATTTCCTTTTTTTTATGGTGAGGACATTCAACACATTATTCTGTTAGTAACTTTCACGTGTATAATACAGTATTATTAGCTATAATCACCATTATGTACATTAGATCCCCCAAACGTATTCATTATACACCTGGAGATTTTTATCCTTTGACCAATTATCTCCCTATTTCTCCTGCTACTCCCACCCCAACTCCTGATAGTTGCTATTCTGCTCTCTCTTTCTGTGAGTCTTTTTGAGTTAGGCATTAAATATATATGTGTGTGTATCATATTTAAATTTTTCATCTATTTTGAGTTAAATTTTTTATATGGAGTGAGACAGGGTCCATTCAACGTTGCTGTTCATTAAGGAAACAAACACAAACACAGGGTCATGTCCTGTGTTTTTCCTGCACCTGGTTGTTCCTGCACCATGTCACTGTCAGTGTAACTATCTCATAGTAACAAAATAATTCTAATTCTTCCCTCCATCCCTTGTAGCATGCTGTCATTCATTCCACCTGTATATAAGCAGATATATATTTATATATGAAGTATTCATAAGCATTACTCCATCAAATACATTGCTGTTATTTTGAACTTTTAGCTGTTAAATAAGTTATGAATGAGGAAAAGAAAACTTTTTTATGTTTTGCATTCTTTTCTTTGTAACTCTTTATTTCTTTATGTAGATGTGGTTTTGATTGATATGATTTTCCTTCTCTTGAAAGAATTTCTTTTAACATTTCTAGCAAGGTAGTCATACTGGTAACAGATTACTTCTATTTTTTTTTTTTTTTTGGTCTGAGCAGTTCTTCATTTTTATAGCCAGCAGTTTTGCAGGGTACACAGTCTTGGTTTGTGGTTTCTTTTTCTCAACACTTTAAATATTTCACTCCACTCTCTTCTTACTTGCAAGGTATGTGAGGTAAAGTCAGAATAATTCTCACCCTTTTTCCTTTTAAGCAAGGCACTTTTGGCTTTTTAAGAATTTTAAATCTACCTTTGACTTTTTGTAGTTTGAAAATGTATGCCTAGAGTAGGATTTGTTTTTGTTTTTTGGCAATATTTTAATCAGTGTTCTTTGAGTTTCTTAGATCTGTAGTTTGGTGTATGATACTAATTTGGGGGAAATTCTGATTCATTATTGTCTCAAATATTTTTTCTACTTCTTTTCCTCTTACTTTTCCTTCTGGCATTCCCACTATGAGTATGTTACACATTTTGAACTTGTCCCATAGTCCTTAGATTTGCTTTTTCCTTTTTCTGTCTCTCTTTTTAAAGTCTCTTTCTCTTTGTTTTAGAGGTTTCTACTGTGATATCCTCAACTTCATAGATTATTTCTTCACTGTGTCTAGTGTAATACTAAGCCTGTCTCCTACTATTATTATAGAACTCTTCATTTATCCTTTCAATTATTTCAATGTTTCCTTCATATATTTTGTGGCTCTGTTGTTTGGTGCACATAGGTGATGTTGTTATTGTTGTTGCCTAGTAGCTAAGTCCTGTCCGACTCTTTTGTGACCCCATGGGCTGTAGCCTGTTATGCTTCTTTGTTCATGAGATGTCCCAAGTGAGAATACTGGAGTGGGTTGCCATTTTCTTCTGCATGGGATCTTCCCAACCCAGGGATCAAACCTGGAGGCAGATTCTTTACTGCTGAGCCACTGGAGAAGCCCACATATAGATGTATAATGTTATAGCTTCTTGAAGAATTCACCTTTGTTGATCCAGTAAAAAAACACTCCATTCTCATTTGTTCCATTTAATTTCTTTTTGATTAAAATCTAACTTTTTTTCTAACATTCCTGCTGTATTTGGTTACTCACTAATTGCAAAATCTTTTTCTCTCTTTTTCATTCAACATATTTGTATCTCTCAGTCTTAAGTGGGTTTCTTGTAGACAATATGCAGTTTCTAATTGAAAAGAATTAACATAAAATATATTAATTATAGATATACAACATAGTGATTCAATATATGTATATAAGGCAAGATGATTAGTGTAATAAATGTAGTTACCATCCATTCACACATGGTTATAGGTTTTCTTTCTTGTAATGAGAACTTTTAGGATTTACTTTCTTAGAAACTTTCAGAGATACGATACAGTATTAACTATAGTCATCATGCTGTGTAGTAGTTACCCATGACTTATTTATTTTATAACTGGAATTTTGTACCTTTTGAGTTCCTTTATTCATCTTGACCACTCCCCATCTCTGGCAGCCAGTGTGTTCTCTGTATTTATGAGATCAGATTTTTAAAATATTTCACATGTAAGTTCGATCATATGGTAGTTATCTTTCTGTATCTGATATGTTTCATTTACTGTGATAACTTCAAGGGCCATCCTTCATGATATCACAAGTGTTAAGATTTTCTTTTCTTTTGCATGCCTGAATTATATTCTATACATGTATGGATATATAATAGCTTATATATATATATATTTTAAAATTTTGTTCTTTAAATATCTGTCTTAAATTGTGAGTTTTAGTCAAAGTGACTAATCACTTTAATTTTGAAGAATTAGTTTAATATTAATGGCTTTATTTCTGTTCTGCTGCTTTTTGCTCTAATGCATTTTATGATTGCTGTTTCTCAATTTTTCCATTATAGTCATATTTTTTGTTTGATCAATTTTGCAGGCACTTTTTTAATGCCTTCTTCAAATTTTTTATGTTATTTTTTAATTGATTTCTTAGTACTTATAATGGGGATTACTGTTAACATCCTAAATATATAGCAGTCCAGTATAAATTGCTTCCACAGTAGCTTCAAATTGCATATGTTAACTCTGCTCCCAACCAATGTCATCTCCTTTTATTTTGTTGATGTTATAAATTTCATCTTTATATCTTTTGTGCCTAGAACAGGTATTTCTAATGATTTTTATTCAATTTTCTGTTAAATAATATAGGGAAGAAGAGTTTTTATACTAGATACAATAATATTAGCTTTAGTATTTACCTACATTATTATTTTTAACAAAAATATTTATTTGTCAATCTGGGTTGGAATTATCATGTAATACATTTTTGTTTTAAACTGAAAGGTGATTACCTTTGGCATTTCTTGTAGGGCCAGTCTTTTAAAAAGGAACCCTTAGGTTTTATTTTGGAGATGTCTTCTGTCACCTATTTTGTGGAGAGATAGTTGTGCCAGATATAGAATTTTTGGTTGACATTTTTACACTGAGGACTTAATATCTTTCCATTGATTTATGGTTCCCACAGTTTCTGGAGAAAAATGACATATTATGCTATTGTGGGTCCTTTGTACATGATGAGTCACTTCTCCCTTGTTGCTTCAAACATTCTCTAGTTTTGGCTTCTGACAGTTTGATTAAAATACACCTTGCTCTGGGTCTTTTTGGCTTCAATATTCTTGGAGTTTGTTTAGCTTCTTTAATTCATACATTCGTGTATTTCACCAAATTTTGTAAGTTTTCAGCCATTTTTCCCCCCCAAATATTTATTTTTTATTTCTTCTCTCTTTCTTTTCTGGGGCTCCCATTAAGTTGATGTTGGTATACTTGTTTGAGTTCCAATTATATCTCAGGCTCTGTTCATTTTTCTTTCTTCCTTTTTCTTCCTGATATTCACAGGAAATTTCTGTTCTCCTGGTTTCATGTTTGATGGATTTTTTTTTTTTTTTGTGGGGGGTGGGGGGCGGGGAGGGGGAAGGCTTCCTCCAGTCTGCTGTTGAAAAATTCTGGTAATTTTTTTTTTTTTTTGTAATTTCAGGTATTGTACTTTTCAGCTCCAAAGTTTCTCTTTGGTTCTTTCTTTTCTTTTCTTTTTTTTTTAACTTTACAATATTGTGTTGGTTTTGCCGTACATCAAAATGAATCCGCCACAGGTATACATGTGTTCCCCATCCTGAACCCTCCTCCCTCCTCCCTACCCATACCGTCCTCCCGGGTCATCCCAGTGCACCAGCCCCAAGCATCCAGTATTGTACATCGAACCTGGACTGGCGACTTGTTTCATATATGATATTATACATGTTTCAATGCCATTCTCTCAAATCATCCCACCCTCTCCCTCTCCCACAGAGTCCAAAAGACTGTTCTATACATCAGTGTCTCTTTTGCTGTCTCGTATACAGGGTTATTGTTACCATCTTTCTAAAGTCCATATATATGCATTTACTGTATTGGTGTTTTTCTTTCTGGCTTACTTCACTCTGTATAATAGGCTCCAGTTTCATCCACCTCATTAGACCTGATTCAAATGTATTCTTTTTAATGACTGAGTAATACCTAATACTTTTCTCATTATTCCCCACTTGTTTATATATTTTCCTGATTTGCTTTAGTTCTTGTATGTAGTTTTCTTCAGCTCTTTGAGCCAGTTTCAGACATGAATTTTAAAGTTTTTATCGAGTAAATCCAATATATCTGGGGTTAATCAGGAATGATTTGTGTCAATTTGTTTTTTACCTGTTAAAGGGCCATGTTTACCTGCTTTTGGTAAGCTTTCTAATTTTTAAAAAATCAAATCATTCCTAGGAAAAACACAATCATCAGTCAGAATATACATTTGAAAACCTGACAATCACTGTATCTGATTTGTTTGGAGCTGGGACAGAGACAACGAGCACCACACTGAGATACGGACTCCTCCTCCTGCTGAAGCACCCCGAAGTCACCGGTATGATAACATGGTGGGCAGGGTGATTTCAGGAAAGATATTGGAAAGAGACCAGGAGTGCTTTCCACCTTGTTTCTCTTACGGTGGTAATTTAGTCTCTAAGTAGTGTCCAACTCTTGAGACCCCATGGACTATAGCCTGCTGAGCTCCTCTGTCCATGGGATTTCCCAGACTAGAATACTGGAGCGGTTTGCTGTTTCCTTCTCCAGGGGATCTTCCTGACCCAGGGATTGAGCCCAGGTCTCCTGCATTGCAGACAATCTCTTGGATTGCAGGCAGATTCTTTAAGGACCGAGCCACCAGGGAAGCCCTTAAATCTCTGTTTGAGCACCTTAATGCTTTTCAGATTTAGTGAAGGAAAAGTAATGGGACATCTTAACATAGCAGGATGACAGGAGTGAAGACACTGTGAAAGGTAGGAAAATCAACACAGCAGCATCTGGGTTTCATGGGAGGTCATGTGTAGCAGGCATAGCCAGCATGAGTTGGCCTGCAGTTGCATAATGGCTTTCTTATGGAAAGATCACTCTGGAGTTTCCCCATTCTGAAAATGCAGTGTCCTAAAGCCAGGGCACAGAAAGTGGAAATTCTGCTTATTGAAACATAAATGGAAATCCTGGGAATTCTGTGAGATTGCCTGATGAAATTTTCAGTGTTATGAGGGCTTTAAAAAGTTATATTGACAGGGAATTGGTTTAAGATGTGCATATAAAGGAATTTTATTAGTCAAGAGGTTTATTTCCAGGAAAATATTTCTTACCAAAATAAGAATTTGGTAGTGGTGGGGGTTGGGATCAATAATTTTATCCCTTGCAAATAACTTTTTGTTAGAAATTAACTTTTAAAGAGTTAACAGTTGTGAACAGCAGTTTAGAAATACATATGATCTTCTGTCATGTTAGGGTTTCAGTAAAATGACCATAGCCTCTTAACAGGCCAGAGTTGGCTTTTTAAAACTGGAGAGGCAGCTAACACATCTTCAACAAATTTTTGAAACACAGAGCATATTGAGATGTGACAGTGAAATCAGACAGAGAATGAAGTTATGGCCTACATGTCAGAAGAGAAAGTTGTATAATGAGGAGAGTCATTTGTGTCCTTACCATCCTGTAAGTTTCAGTATTTAGAAGTACCAAGAATCAAAGAGGATAGAGGGAGAAATAGGCTGATAAAGGTAGCTGATCCAGCCATGACCCTTTCAGTTCAGTTCAGTTCAGTCACCCAGTCATGTCCGACTCTTTGAGACCCCATGAATTGCAGCACGCCAGGCCTCCCTGTCTATCACCAACTCCCAGAGTCTACCCAAACCCATATCCATTGAGTCGGTGATGCCATCCAACCATCTCATCCTCTGTTGTCCCCTTCTCCTCCTGCCCTCAATCTTTCCCAGCATCACGGTCTTTTCAAATGAGTCAGCTCTTCACATCAAGTGACCAAAGTATTGGAGTGTCAGCTTCAGCATCAGTCCTTCCAATGAACACCCAGGACTGATCTCCTTTAGGATGGACTGGTTGGATCTCCTTGCAGTCCAAGGGACTCTCAACACTCTTCTCCAACACCACAGTTCAAAAGCATCAATTCTTTGGCACTCAGCTTTCTTCACAGTCCAACTCTCACATCCATAACATGACCACTGGAAAAACCATCGCCTTGACTAGACAGATGTTTGTTGACAAAGTAATGTCTCTGCTTTTTAATATGCTGTCTAGGTTGGTCATAACGTTCCTTCCAAGGAGCAAGCATCTTTTAATTTCACGGCTGCAGTCACCATCTGCAGTGACTTTGGAGACCAGAAAAATAAAGTCAGCCACTGTTTCCACTGTTTCCCCATCTATTTTCCAGGAAGTGATGGGACCAGATGCCATGATCTTCGTTTTCTGAATGTTGAGCTTTAAGCTAACTTTTTCACTCTCCTCTTTCACTTTCATCAAGAGGCTCTTTAGTTCCTCTTCACTTTCTGCCATAAGGGTGGTGTCATCTGCGTATCTGAGGTTATTGATATTTCTCTCAGCAATCTTGATTCCAGCTTGTGCTTCTTCCAGCCCAGCGTTTCTCATGATGTACTCTACATAGAAGTTAAATAAGCAGGGTGACAATATACAGCCTTGACGTACTCCTTTTCCTATTTGGAACCAGTCTGTTGTTCCATGTCCAGTTCTAACTGTTGCTTCCTGACCTACATACAGGTATCTCAAGAGGCAGGTCAGGTGATCTGGTATTCCCATCTCTTTCAGAATTTTCCACAGTTTCTTGTGATCCACACAGTCAAAGTCTTTGGCATAGTCAATAAAGCAGAAATAGATGTTTTTCTGGAACTCTCTTGCTTTTTCAATGATCCAGAGGATGTTGGCAATTTGATCTCTGGTTCCTTTGCCTTTTCTAAAACCAGCTTGAACATCTGGAATTTCATGGTTCACGTATTGCTGAAGCCTGGCTTGGAGAATTTTGAATATTACTTTACTAGCGTATGAAATGAGTGCAATTGTGCAATAGTTTGAGCATTCTTTGGCCTTACCTTTCTTTGGGATTGGAATGAAAACTGGCCCTTTCTATCCCTGTGACCACTGCTGAGTTTTCCAAAATTTCTGACATATTGAGTGCAGCACTTTCATAGCATCATCTTTCAAGATTTGAAATAGCATGACCCTTTGACAGCTCCTTTTATCAGGTCATTCTTTCCCCAATAGGATGGGAGAAGCTTATTGCCTAGAGAAACTGAAACTAAGAGGCTTTACACTCAGGACACTGGGCAGAGACAGGGGCAAAGAGTGAGGTCACAACTTGGAGCAAAGTTTAGGGAAAAATTCTCTTCTTGAATTCAGGGACTCTTAGCTCCTTTCTCCATCCTGCTTTCTGAATTTGAGCATGCCAGAGAAAAACTCCAGAGAGTGAGGACTCTGGAGAAAAGGACTCCAAACTTTACCATGTAGATAGAAAATTCTCTCAACATGTCTAGCAGAGTGAATGAAATAAAAATTTCCACCCCGTGACCCAGGTCATGAAATTTCAGAACACCAGAATAAAAGAGAAAATCACAAAAACTTTCAGAGAGATGTAGCATGTCATAGATAAAGGATTAGAGTTCAGTAAGGCATCAGAATTCAAGTCAATTATCAAACTTTCATATTCAAATGCCTGAAGTCATGTCAGAGGAAGTCATGGGCTTTGGGAATCTTGAGAACTCATGAAGCAGAAAAAGTGTCAGGGCTGTTGCTAGATAGCAGGCTTGGCAAATGTCCACTTCTAAATGGATCAGGTGGATAAAGCAAGAATGAAAGGAGATGCCAAGAACAAAAGACAAAAGGTGATGGGTTGTTTGTGACTTCTGAATAATAGGGAAATTATTAGGAGTTTGAAACATCTACCTCAGTATTTGGAAAGACTCCTAAATCAGGGTACGGAGTTTTATGAATTGAACTAAAGAAACATAGTAAGCTCCAAGAAAGTACCAAAAGGAAGCATAATCATAGTTTTCTTAAGAGTGAGCATGTTTATTTAGTCAGAATGATGTTAAAATGAATGTTTTGAGAGCTAAAAATTATGGTGTAAATATATTGAAAGTGGAGTAAGGGGATTTGTGTGTGTATTTTGTATGAGGTGGGGATAGAGATGTAAATTCTCAACTCTAATACCAGGAAATCAGATATTGTTTAAAAATCTATGTAAAAAATAGAAACAGAGTCATTGATTAGAAACAGGGCAAAAATTTCAGAAGAAACCACTAGAATGTTGAGAGTGACAGCATTTGGCAATTGGAGGAAGAGAGTAGCACTGCATATTGCACACATACAATACACAAATACACTAAAACACATATAACTTACCTTTTCAATCCACATATTATTTTGACATAAAATTAATAGATTCCTGTTTTTCTCCCTCCAACGACTTTAGTTTCTTGACCTTGTGTTGTGTTTTTATTTTCAAACATTTTATCATTTCTGCTTGTATTACTGTGTATGCTAACATACAAGTCTGTTTAGCTGTATCTTAAGTCTAGCTTGTCAGAGACTTACATGTATTTGTGTTATGGCAATTCTCTCTCCATGTCGAGGTCCATTTCTGAGCATATAACTTAAGTGTATAATGCTGTTGGGATACCTCATGAAGCATCATATATCTCTGAATTGCTCTGCAAATGTGGTGTGCATTTTTTTCTTCTTCAGTCTTACTTATCTCTTATCAGCTAAGATCCAGGAAGAGATTGACCGTGTGATTGGCAGACACCGGAGCCCCTGCATGCAGGACAGGACCCACATGCCCTACATGGATGCTGTGCTGCATGAGATCCAGAGATACATTGACCTGGCTCCTACGAGTGTACCTCATGCTGTGAATTGTGACGTGAAATTCAGAAACTACCTCATCCCCAGGGTAACATTGGTTTCTCTTATACTGACCTCAGTGGTACTGAAGTTCCCATTTTAGACAGTTTGTGTGCCATCCTCTCTGAAAGCAAGACAAAAGAAGTATAAGTAATCATCTGTGTGCAGGCTTGATGAATTGTGTGTTTTTTTCAAGTTTAGTCTGTAAGCTTTATAACAGATTTTGACAGCTAGCAGTGCAAGACTTCCAAATTTTCTCTTTCTTTTATTTGGTTTGATGAAAGTTAACTGTTTACATTTCCAAATGAATCCTTTTTTCCCCCTTAGGTGCTTATTGTTGTTTTAAATGTTTTAAAATGCCTTTTCCATTCTGCTATCTGGATTGAAAATATAACTGATTTTATCATTTTAATAACTTTATATGAAGCAATTGTGCCAAATTTAAAATCAGTGTTTAAAATTTCCCTCTAGATTAATTGCAATTTCTCTATACATTGTCATGCTGTCTGGGCTAATAACTTTCTTTTAGCCTTGTTTTTATTTCTGATCTCAGAAGAATGGCGGTTAACATTTCACTATTGATAATGATATTTTCATGCAAAGATGGGCTCGATAAAGGACAGAAATGGTATGGACCTAACAGAAGCAGAAGATATTAAGAACAGGTGGCAAGAATACACAGAAGAACTGTACAAAAAAGATCTTCACGACCAAGATAATCATGATGGTGTGATCACTCACCTAGAGCCAGACATCCTGGAATGTGAAGTCAAGTAGGCCTTAGAAAGCATCACTACAAAGCTAGTGGAGATGATGGAATTCCAGTTGAGCTATTTCAAATCCTGGAAGATGTTGCTGTGAAAGTGCTGCACTCAATATGCCAGCAAATTTGGAAAACTCAGCAGTGGCCACAGGACTGGAAAAGGTCAGTTTTCATTCCAATCCCAAAAAAAGGCAATGCCAAAGAATTCTCAAACTACCGCACAATTGCACTCATCTCCCATGCTAGTAAAATAATGCTCAAAATTCTCCAAGCCAGGCTTCAGCAATATGTAAACTGTGAGCTCCCAGATGTTCAAGCTGGTTTTAGAAAAGGCGGAAGAACCAGAGATCAAATTAATTGCCAACATCCACTGGATCATGGAAAAAGGAAGAGAGTTCCAGAAAAACATCTATTTCTGCTTTATTGACTATGCCAAAGACTTTGACTGTGTGGATCACAAGAAACTGTAGAAAATTCTTCAAGAGATGGGAATACCAGATCACTTGACCTGCCTCTTGAGAAACCTATATGCAAGTCAGGAAGCAACAGTTAGAACTGGACATGGAACAATGGACTGGTTCCAAATAGGAAGAGGAGTACGTCAAGGCTGTATATTGTCACCCTGCTTATTTAACTTATATGCAGATTACATCATGAGAAATGCTGGGCTGGAAGAAGCACAAACTAGAATCAAGATTGCCGGGAGAAATATCAATAACCTCAGATATGCAGATGACACCACCCTTATGGCAGAAAGTGAAGAGGAACTAGAAAGCCTCTTGATGAAAGTGAAAGAGGAGTGTGAAAAAGTTGACTTAAAGCTCAACATTCAGAAAACGAAGATCATGGCATCAGGTCCCATCACTTCATGGCAAATAGATGGGGAAACAGTGGAAACAGTGTCAGACTTTATTTTTTTGGGCTCCAAAATCACTGCAGATGGTGATTGCGGCCCTAAAATGAACAGATGCTTACTCCTTGGAAGGAACGTTATGACCAACCTAGATAGCATATTCAAAAGCAGAGACATTACTTTGCCAACAAAGGTCCGTCTAGTCAAGGCTATGGTTTTTCCAGTGGTCATGTATGGATGTGAGAGTTGGACTGTGAGCAAAGTTGAGCACCGAAGAATTGATGCTTTTGAACTGTGGTGTTGGAGAAGACTCTTGAGAGTCCCTTGGACTGCAAGGAGATCCAACCAGTCCATTCTGAAGGAGATCAGCCCTGGGATTTATTTGGAAGGAATGATGCTAAAGCTGAAACTCCAGTACTTTGGCCACCTCGTGCAAAGTGTTGACTCATTGGAAAAGACTGATGCTGGGAGGGACTGGGGACAGGAGGAGAAGGGGACGATAGAGGATGAGATAGCTGGATGGCATCACCAACTTGATGGACATGAGTTTGAGTGAACTCCAGGAGTTGGTAATGGACAGGGAGGCCTGGTGTGCTTCAATTCATGGGGTCGCAGAGTTGGACACGACTGAGCGACTGAACTGAATGATATTTTATGTACATTTTGCTACATACTTTTTAAAGAATCAGAGTAAAAAATATGTTCTCATTTTTAATGCTATTTTTAGTGGTGAACATGTATATAATTTTTTTCAAATTGATGTCTATACTTATTGGTATGGTTGTATACATTGACCTCACTTTTCCCACTGAATATGCCTATTATAAATATATATATATGCAGTTGGATTTCTTTTGCTACATTCTGTTCAGGACTTTACTGATTATGGTTTAAGAGATTTTTGGTTTACAACTTTTCTTCCTCAACATTTTTTCATTGGATTTCTGTTTTAAAGGTCATGCTGGCATGATAAAATTAGGTGAGAAATATTTCATAGTTTGGGTGTATATTTATTGTTTTCCTCACTTCTATCTTTGGCCACTTAGTTGTGTCTTTGAAATGCCTAGTTACTTTTGGTTAAATACCAATTTTTATAAATGAAAAAATGCAGAGTTCAGATGTTATTTATTTTCTTCCAGAAAGGGTCCATCCCTCTCCTCCTTGGCAGATGGAATGATGTAACCTCTCCCATTTTGGGTATTTTGAGTAAAATTTGAACATTGACAGAGACTAATATTAACTTTAGGTGTCAGCTTTCCTCTTTGAGGTTCTCCAAACTTTGGAATATTGAGACAGATTTTTGTCTTAGCAGATTTCTTTTGCTCTCTAACACAGAATATCTGTATATATTCAGACTTTCTAGTTGGTGTGCTGAAAACTTCTCTTATCTACTTGAAGCCAAGTCATAGTATTATTAAAATTATAAAATAATATAACTAAAATTTGTATTTTGTTGGGGAAAGAAAGCAATGAGATTCTAAAGATACAAGTACTAGTGCCAATCCTTGGAGAAGACAGAATTGATGACTTTACTAGATTGTGAGACTTGTCTCAGTGATTGCAGTTTTGATACAAGGGTTAGAACTTCAGGTCTACTATTTTTTTAACCAAAGGACATACTGAGAGAAGACTTTTCTTTTGTGACATTGGGGTCTAAGGTAATAATTGATCAAGCTTGTTTCTCCTCTTATTTCTAAGTATGTGGGAAACACTGTACTAGAATGGAGTGGCCCATCTCTCACATCCACGGTATTGGGAAATGACCATTATAATGTCATATGTCTATTACCAAATACTGGGGATTACCATCCCCTTCTGCATAGTCCCCCCAGTGTAGAAACATAAATATTGAGTTTTATTCTTGTTTAGTCGTTAAGTCACGTCCAACTCTTTGTGACCCCATGGACTGTAGCACAGCAAGCCCTGTAGTCCTCCACTGTCTTCCAGTTTCCTTAATTTCATGTCCATTACGTCAGTGATGCTGTCTAACCATCTCATCCTCTGCTGCCCTCTTCTGCTTTTGCCTTCAATCTTTCCCAGCATCAGGGTCTTTTTCAATAAGATTATTAGGAGGCTGATTCTGTTATACCTTTTTACCAATCATGTAAGTGATTAGTTTTATCCAAGTCTGGAGCCACTGAGCTAACTGGAGAATGCTCTAAGACAGGAGTATTACAGTATTTATGTAATACTTCAAAGTGTAAGTATTTCAGAATTTGAAGCTTTGAAGTGTCTGATGCCTTTTGTATCCTTTTGTATACTTCTGCTGTTGTAGCATGGAAGTAGTCAAGGACATATTAAACAAACAAGAATGGCTATATCCCTGTCTTTTTGGAAGCAGAAATTTAGATTGCATATAATTCCCATGTGCCACAAAGTGTCTTCCTTGATTATTTTCCATTTAAAATACTTAGGTCATTGTTTGTACTAAGGCCATATTTGCACATAGGTTGATATTTGTTAGTATATAAGTCTGTCTAAAAGAACATTTTGCAATGCTCTAAGATTGATGTGTGGGATTGTTTTTGTTTGTTTATCTAAAGAACGTTTTCCAGCACAGGGTCTGAAAGATTTACCCTTATAAACTTCATAATTTTAGTGCTTACATTTAGATGATGGTTTATGCAGGGCTTCCCTGGTGGCTCAGAGGTTAAAGCGTCTGCCTGGAATGCAGGAGACCCAGGTTCAATCCCTGGGTCGGGAAGATCCCCTGGAGAAGGAAATGGCAACCCACTCCAGTACTCTTGCCTGGAGAATTCCATGGAGGGAGGAGCCTGGTAGGCTACAGTCCATGGGGTCGCAAAGAGTCAGATGCGACTGAATGACTTCACTTTCACTTTCATGCGGGTAATTTTTACTTATGACTAAGAGTAATGATTATGCTTCTTTTATTTCTCTATGAAATATGCATGTGTTTGAGCAGCATTTGCTGAAAGTATTGCCTTTTGCACCTTTTTTTGTTATCTTAGATGTGTTATTTATTTCTTATATAAACACAAACAAGGGAATAATAAAGAGTTGTATACCTTTTATATGATAACCTTAGGGGATGGAAGATTCCTCAAGTTTGCATTAATTATTTTTTAAACATAGAACATTAAAAACATGTTCATATGTATGTTATACATGAATTTGTATATTTACCTGCTTTTGCAATGTTGAGAGATAATCAATAAAAAATCTGTAATAGGAATAGAAAAGAGTTTTATTTGAGCCAAACTGAGGACTATAGCCCAAAAGACAACCTCTCAGATAACTCTGAGGAACTGCTCTGGAGAGGTATGGTTTATCCACACAATTGTATATCTTGTCAGAGCAAAGAAAATCAGGAAGCCAGAGATACATTCTTACAAGGTTTCAAAAACAGATTATCAACATATGCACAGCAAGTTGGTATGGCCTTGGCACTTGAGAGAGGAGTCTTCTTGTTGCAAGAGTTTCAACATTGGTGTCCAAGAAAGGAGGCATTTAATCTTTATTTTTAACATGGACATTCTTTATTTCTGTTCAATATACATTTTCTTAATAATTAGTGCATATGTTTGATAGGCCACAAATAGGATGTTCTAGTTAGCATTTAAGTTAAATTCAAGTTTACAAACTAGAATGACTTCTCCATACCTCAATATGTAAAAATTTCTTCCACAAATATTCATTTATCAATCTATCATCTACTTTTCTACACTTCTCTATTTCCGTATGTATAGCTCAAAATAGCAATTTTTGTATACAGAGCAATAATAGCAATTATACTCAAGAGTTATCATTGATAGAATAATATTATTTAGTGTACAGCCTATATTGAAATTTTCCTAGTTTTTCTGTAATAAACTTTGTGGCTTTTTTTCTTTGAAAATCAGTGTCCAGGCTGGAAACAAGATTATAATTTGGATATCTTTTCCTTGTTCTCCCTGTTCTCTCCTGTTACTAGTTTTGTTTGCCCTCTTTGTTCTCTTTTAGTACATTTTAACTCTGTGAAGAGTGCAATTTAGTAGTCAAGTGAAATATTCCTCAGGCTGGTTTTGTGTGATTGTTTTCTGGACATAGATTCCAGTTACAATTTCAACTATATAGGTGCTTTGTGTTTCCCACTGAAATTCATTGGGTAGGTGAAGGCACATACGTGAGTTATCCCATTATTGGTTATGTAGTATTGTTCATAACCTCCCCCACAATGTAATTGTGGTCTGATATGGACTAAAAATGGCACCCCACTCCAGTACTTCTGCCTGGAAAATCCCATGGACAGAGGAGCTTGGTAGGCTGCAGTCCATGGGGTCGCTGAGGGTCGGACATGACTGAGCGACTTCACTTTCACTTTTCACTTTCATGCATTGGAGAAGGAAATGGCAACCCACTCCAGTGTTCTTGCCTGGAGAATCCCAGGGATGGGGGAGCCTGGTGGGCTATCGTCTATGGGGTCACACAGAGTCGGACACGACTGAAGTGACTTAGCAGCAGTAGCAGCAGTATTGTTCACATGATAAAATGGTATCTGCCAGATTACTCCATGAAACAGGTCCTTTTTTTCACATTTAATTAATAAAAGATTACCTGGTACTTTATAGATTTGTATCTTTCTTCTCAATCATTTACCCAATAGTTTTAGTGTTAATAGATAAAACTTGCTTAAACTAATGATTGTAAGCTGAATTACTGTGAAATGATTTTGTGAATTTTACAGTCCTTTCTGTGTTTCAAATCTAGGATTAATCTGTGATGAAGTCTGCCCTATATTTTAAAATAAAGACATACAATCTGCATGTCAATGATAAACAATAATATTTGTTACTGTACTTACATTGTTATTATAGAAGAGGTTATTTTGTATTAGATCAAATGCCTGTTTACAAAAGCCATACAAACAGATAATTTGAGACATTTCAAGCACAATAGAGACTTCCACATTAAACCATAATCCACATAGGAGATGAGTAAAAATTGAAATGATAAAGCAGCTGGTGGGGGCAGATACCATGTCCTAATGTGGTGATTAGCAGAATGGATTCATAAGTTCTAGGACCCATGTACTGAGTATTTCAGATGCTGCCAGTGTTCATTTTGGCAGCATCACCACCACTAGTCTTAAACTTATCCTTATTACT
Organism: Bos grunniens; assembly: GCF_055505025.1. Lineage (NCBI taxonomy): Eukaryota > Metazoa > Chordata > Mammalia > Artiodactyla > Bovidae > Bos > Bos grunniens. The sequence goes on from NC_141190.1 coordinate 16,353,202, forward strand.
TGTTCTGTCTGACTCAAAATGCCACTGACCTTCTTTTGAACCAAAATTAATCATCTATTGATCCTAAGATTGGACTAAATGATTTTCAGCAGTTCTTCTAGGTCTGTGACTTCTTCATAGTTTAATTTATCTTCATCTGTTCTTTCCAGGGCACAGATATACTAACATCACTGACTTCTGTACTGCATGATGACCAAGAATTCCCCAACCCAGAGGTATTTGACCCTGGCCACTTCCTGGATGAGAACGGCAACTTTAGAAAGAGCGACTATTTCATGGCTTTCTCAGCAGGTAACACATTTACTTTTTTCATTGCTTCAGTGGACAATTTTCCCTTGTGGCTCAGTGGTTAAATAATCCACCTGCAATGAGGGAGACCAGTGTTCAATCCCTGGTTTGGGAAGGTCCCTTGGAGAAGGGAAAGGCTACCTACTCCAGTATTCTGGCCTAGAGAATTCCATGGACAGCACATGGGTTGCAAAGAGTCGGATACTACTGAGTGACTTTCACTTTCAGTGGACAAGGTGCCTTTGGGCATCCTTTGGAACTTTCATAGTGCCCATTCTGTGCCTGGTCAAAATCCTCTTTTTCCATGATGAGAGACAGCAGTACCAATGCCCACACACTTTCCCTCCCTATGAGACATCCTCATTTTTGGAGTAGATTATTGGAGCTTTGGAGAGGTGACCCAGTTCTTTCTAATTCAAAAATAAAATTTAAGCTACATTCTGAAAATACAAGAGAAGTGCATTGTAGACAAAAGTAACTCTGTGTTATAAAACTTTAAAACTTCAAGGTCGATGTAGATTTGATATACTTCCAACAGAGAATAGAGGCTGTGAAGAATGGAAAGAAAGACATTGGACCATCACTAGGAAAAAAATACAACCAATATATGAGTATTTCTAGAAAAAAAAATTGATGGGACCTTGAAAATGTCAAAATGGAGTTACAATACACTTAATGAAGTATATGATATAGTTCTGATAACTCAATAAATATCTGCTGAGAGGATACCTGTTAAGATTAGATGTTAGATGGATAACATGAGTGTCTACCCTTTGTCCATCTGTCTATCTAACCATTTGCATTCCATCCATCCATTCAAACATTCATCAAAAAGTTACTGCATAGTCTGTTTCTGGCAGTCAGAAACACAGTGTTCAAGGAGTATGTACTCTCTGTGTTTGTTATTTTCAGGAAAACGGGTTTGTGTGGGAGAGGGCCTGGCCCGCATGGAGCTGTTTTTATTCCTGACCACAATTTTACAAACATTTACCTTGAAATCTGTGGTTGACCCAAAGGACCTCGACACCACCCCAGCTGTTACTGGGATAGCTAATGTGCCACCTCCTTACCAGCTCTGCTTTATTCCTGTGTGAAGAATGCTAAATTATACAGCTTCCTCAGTGGTGTTGTCTTTAACGCCCTTTCATGGGGGGCATTGTTCACCAGTGTCATGGTAATCTTTCCTGAGAACACATCTCTGACCTCTTCTCATTCCCTGTGCAATTTCACTACAGAAATATATCTGCTATTCTCCCTATCCTGTAACATTTGTATTGGCCATCACATATGCTAATACCTATCTAATATTAAGTAGTAGTGTGTGCCTAGTACCATGTACTCAGTACAAAGTAATGCATGATGATTAATGTGTGCCAATGAGACCTATTTCTCCAGTGCATGTTTTTTCTAATAAAAAGCAGAATCTGATGAGCCACTTCTCAGTCTTTCCTTCTTTTGTGCATATCGCAAGTAAGAAAGGAAAAAAAAAAAAAGACAAAGATGTCATGCCGGTCGTTATAGTGATACACACAGAGGACAGAGGGAATGAGAGCAGAAAATCTCCCTTGAATGCTTGTATGTACTTATTTGAGATTTGGTTTAAAAAATGAGAGAAATTGTTTTCAAGAGCAGCTTCATCCTGTAGGGAATATTGAGATCAGTGATAGTGAGCAATTAAAAGTCAGACACAGAAAACCACAATTAAAAATCAGAACAGAAATCAATGAGATTGTGTATAAGAAATCACCTATAGGCAGTCTCTTTCCAAAATGAGAGAGAACACACATTTCACAAGTTGTAATTAAAAGAGGGGCCATCTCTTTGATGCCATGGATTTTGAAAGCATAATGGAGTATTATGAACAGTAGAAATAGAGAGGCCATGCTAAAATTTGTATGTAACCAAAAAGACCCTGAAAAGCCAAAGCAATCCTGAGAAAGAAGAACAAGGCCAGAGGCATTATACTTTCTGATCTCAAACTACACAATGAAGCTACTGGACTGGCAAAAAATGTTGTGAAAATATTTATACTACCCAAAGCAATCTATGTATTTAATGTAATCCTTATCAAAATACCCTTGAAATTTTCCACAGCACTGTAACAAACAATTTTAAGCTTCATGTAGAACTACAAAAGACCATGAATTGCCAAAGCACTCTTGAGAAAAAAGAATGAAGCTCCCAGACTTCAAACTATACTACAAGGCTACAGTAATCAAAATAGCATGGTATGGCATAAGCACAGACAGAGCAATGGAAAAGAACAGACAGCTCAGATATAAACTCAAGCACATGTGGTCAATTAATCTATGACAAAGGAGGCAAGTATATACAATAGTGAAAAGACAGTATCTTCCATAAGTGGTACTGGGAAAACGTGGCACTACATGTAAAATAATGAAATTAGAACATTTACTTACACCATACACAAAAGAAACTTTAAAATTGGTGAGACACCTAAATGTAAGACGAGAAACCATGAAACTCAAAGAAGAAAACATAGAACACTCTTTGACATAAATTATAGCAATATTTTTTTTGGATTGGTCTCTTAAGGCAAAATAAATAAAAGCAAAAATAAACAAATGAACTTAATTAAACATAAAAACTTCATACAACAAAGGATGTCATCAGCAAAAAGACAACCTTCAGAATTAGAGAAAATATTTACAAATAATATGACCAATAGGGGTTAATATCCAAAATACATAAACAACTCATACAACTCAATATCAAACAAACGATTCTATTAAAAGTGGTAGAAGATATGAATAGACTTTTTAAAGAAAGACATACTGATGGCTACCAGGCACATGAAAAGATGTTCAACATTGCTAATCATCAGTTCAGTTCAGTTCAGTGCAGTCATTCAGTCGTGTCTGACTCTTTGCGATCCCATGAATCGCAGCACGCCAGGCCTCCCTGTCCATCACCAATTCCTGGAGTTCACTCAGACTCACGTCCATCGAGTCAGTGATGCCATCCAGCCATCTCATCCTCTGTCGTCCCCTTCTCCTCCTGCCCCCAATCCCTCCCAGCATCAGGGTCATTCCAGTGAGTCAACTCTTTGCATGAGGTGGCCAAAGTACTGGAGTTTCAGCTTCAGCATCAGTCCTTCCAATGAACACCCAAGACTGATCTCCTTTAGGATGGACTGGTTGGATCTCCTTGCAGTCCAAGGGACTCTCAAGAGTCTTCTCCAACACCACAGTTCAAAAGCATCAATTCTTTGGTGTTCAGCTTTCTTCACAGTCCAACTCTCACATCCATACATGACTACTGGAAAAACCATAGCCTTGACTAGATGGACTTTTGTTGGCAAAATAATGTCTCTGCTTTTCAATATGCTATCTAGGTTGGTCATAACTTTCTTTCCAAGGAGCAAGCGTCTTTTAATTTCATGGCTGCAATCACCATCTGCAGTTATTTTGGAGCCCCCCAAAATAGTCAGCCACTGTTTCCACTGTTTCCCCATCTATTTCCCATGCCATGATCTTCGTTTTCTGAATGTTGAACTTTAAGCCAACTTTTTCACTCTCCTCCTTCAATTTCATCAAGAGGCTTTTTAATTCCTCTTCACTTTCAGCCGTAAGGGTGGTGTCATCTGCATATCTGAGGTTATTGATATTTCTCCCGGCAACCTTGATTCCAGCTTGCGCTTCTTCCAGCCCAGCGTTTCTCATGATGTACTCTGCATATAAGTTAAATAAGCAGGGTGACAATATACAGCCTTGACGTACTCCTTTTCCTATTTGGAACCAGTCTGTTGTTCCATGTCCAGTTCTAACTGTTGCTTCCTGACTTGCTAATCATCAGAAAAATTCAAATCAGAAAGGCAATGAGAAATCACCTCACACCTGTCAAAATGGCTATCATCAAAAAGACCACAAATAACAAATGTTGGAGAGGGTGAAGAGAAAAGAAAACTCTTGTACACTGTTGGTGGGAATATAAAGTGGTGCAGGCACCATGGGAAACAGTAAGGAGTGTGCTTAAAAACTAATAATAGAACTACCATATGATCCAGCAATTCCACCCCTGGATATATAGCCAAGGAAAATGAAAACAGTAATTCAAAGAGATACATGCAGCCCAGTGTTAATAGAAGCGCTGCTTGTAAGTCAAGTCATAGAAGCAACCCAGGATCCATCAACAGGCAGACAGAAAAAGAAGATGCAGTATAAACATACAATGGAGTATTACTCAGGCATAAAAAGAATGAAATTCTGCCAATTACAGGAAGGTGAATGTTCCTAAAGAATATTATGCTTACTGAAATAAGTTAGAGAAAGAAAAATACTATATGATAGCACTTATATGTGAAATCTAAAAAATTATTCAAATTTAGACTTGAGATCTCAAGGTAAAAGTCATGTACATTTACTTATGTAGTTGTTTTATATGTCTTTGGTTGTTTAAGAGGTTTAAATTTTATTATTGTTAACTATGAATTCCCAGAATGGAGATCTGGTTGAAATCACGAAGTGTTTATTTGGGGTTTGTTAGGACTGCTGCCCAGGACACACAGATCCAAAAAACGCTTAAACTTTATTCTTCCAGACTACAAAATGTGAAAGTTTATAAAGGCAAAAATGGAAAATTGTTTCAAGAATTAGGATTGGATATTTTGTAATAACTGTTAAGGGAAAATAACCTTTAAAAATTGTACAGAAAATTAAGAATTTTAAAGAGTAAGTATTTTGAGACTAGAAAAATACTCTTAGATTACCTGCCACACCCAGTGGAATCACAAGAGTCCCTGAAGGAGGAGGTCAAGGGGATCAAAGAACATTGAATATGCTGTGCTGCTGACCTTGACAATGGAGGAGGTGGTCGTGAGCTAAGGAACTCAGATAGCCTCTAGAAACTGGAAAAGATAAGGAAATGGTTCTCCTGAGAGCCTCCAGGAGGAATGCAGCCCTGTCAACACCTTAATTTTCAGACTTGTGACCTCTAGAATTGTAATATAATAAATTAGTGTTATTTTAAGCCAGAAAAAAATATGAGGATTGGAGATGGCAAGATGTAAAGATTCTTGTTAAGCGAGGATTGGTTGTGTTTGAAATGATTGAATAACTGTGAAGCAGGCAGTTTTGAAACTACAAACTTGCAGTTAACAGCTACTAGTCTATGTCATTTTGAAAATGGCTGGCGGAGTACTTGAGTTTGACACAGTTCAGAATTGAAGTAGTCAGTGGTGCAGGAACATGTCTGAAATCACATCCACAATGACTGCCCACAGTTACTCCATTTTGATTTCCTTAAATATGTCATCATTTTGAAGGCAGAAGAAGAGGGCAGAGGAGGGTGAGATGTTTAGATAGCATTACTGACTTAATGGACATGAACTTGAGCAAACTCCTAGAGATAATGGAGGACAGGGAGTCCTGGCGTGCTATGGTCCATGGAGTTGAAAGAGTCAGATATGACTTAGCGACTGAACAACAACTGTAACGCTGGGTTTCTGTGGGAGCTCAGTGGTAAAGAATCCACCTGCCAGTGCAGGAGAGGCGGGTTCCATCCCTGGGTCAGGAAGATTCCTTGGAGAAGGAAATGGCAACCCACTTTAGTATTCTTGCCTGGAGAATCCCATGGACACAGAAGCCTGGCAGGCTACAGTCCATGGGGTTCCAAGAGTCGGACATGACTTAGTGACTAAACCATTACCACCAGTGGCTTGGAAACAGTAAGTAAATTAAGCTCAACTAAAAAATAATAAATATTTCTGTGGGCAAACTGTTAACATAAGTCACATTACTTCTATAAACTTTGATGTTTCTCTTGCTTTTTAACTCTGTCACTGTCATAAATAGAGAAGCACTGTGCTTTTTGAGTAGAGGAACACTTAGCTTTTTGTATGACAGAATCAAAATAATAAAGTGTCTAAAGCGTGAGTGTTGCTTCCCTTCTTTGTTTCACAGCAATTTGCTATGATTTGGGGCTGAAGGTAATTGGTAAATGAAATGGTTGGTGATAAAAAATTTCCTTGAGAAAGATGTGCACTATATAAGCTGTGTGTTTTGTTCAGACAGCCATGAAAATAGAACTTTTCTGAAGAATCACATTGTGCTTGGCATTAAGGAAATAGCTCTGCATGCATCAGTGAAAGAAGTCATTAGTTAGAGTCCAACTGGCAGTAGCAGCATTCATTGGGATTCTGGAGGAAACTGCCATCTGTACTTTGTGAATGGTGCAGGATGCAAAATGTTGTTCTTCTATGGGATGCAGCATGTCCTGGCATTGCCTCTATGATGCTTCCTTTCTTTCTGTGTTAGTGATACAAGTGTATCTCAAACTAGTCTGGGCATTAGAATTATTTGAACTTATTTTTTAAAATACAGAATTATAGTATATTCAGTATTTTGTAATGGCCTATAATGAAACAGAATTTGAAAAAATAATATATGTCATATATATATAATTGAATCAATTTGCAGTACTCTTGAGACTAGTTATTGTAGTTTTACAACAGAGTGTTATAAATCAACCATACTTCAAAATATAATCGTAGTATTCATCATGCATGCATGCATGCTAGGTCAGTTCAGGCATGTCCAACTCTTTGCAACCCTGTGGAACAGGGAATCAGAATTCTCATGGAAAGAATTCTATATGTAACTCTGAAGCAGTCAGCTGGTTATTGGTTTAAAGGTGGGCTTTGATGATTGATATATTGCTCAAGAATCAAAAGTTGAACACGAAGAGTTTCAAATATGATCCTCTGTCTAGTAGCCATTGGGATTGGAAATTAATTGCTATTCCTTGACCTCAGTTTCCTTATTTATAAGTGGGGCAAATAAGCCTGCTGAAGGTGCTGATATGAGGATTAATTGTAATCTCTGTATCAGTTACTTGGGCCTTTGCCTGGCATTGCAGTTCATTCATTAGTGGAAGCTGTAGCAATCGCCATCATATTTATGTATTATATTCAGGAACATTTTATGCTGTATGTGGCAGAATCAAAGCATAATTGTAGGATGATAATACATTTTGCATCAGGCACAATATAATATCACATATAGACTTCTTTTGCTTACATGCATCTCCATTCCCAGCTCTCAAAAGTCTGTGGCCCTGTGTTCACTGTGTATTTTGGCATGAAGCCCATGGTGGTTTTGCATGGATACGAAGCCCTGCAGGAAGCACTGATTGATCTGGGAGAGGAGTTTTCTGGAAGATACAGTTTCCCAGTGAATGAGAAAACTAGAAAAGGACATGGTAGGTGTGCATGTGCGCGTGCTCTGGATTGGCAATAGGAGTGAAACTGAAAGTTGCTCGGTCATGTCCAACTCTTTGTGACCCCATGGACTGCAGAGTTCATGGAATTCTTCAGGCCAGAATATCAGAGTGGGTATCTGAATATCTTCCCAACCCAGGGATAGAACCCAGGTCTTCTGCATTGCAGGTGGATTCTTTACCAGCTGAGTCACAAGAGAAGCCCAAGAACACTGGAGTGGGTAACCTATCACTTCTCCAGTGGATCTTCCCAACCCAGGGACTGAACCCTTGTCTCCCGCATTGCAGGTGGATTCTTTACCAATTGAGCTATCAGGGAAGCCCCAGGCAATAGGGGTTCAGTTCAGTTCAGTTCAGTCACTCAGTCGTGTCCGACTCTTTGTGACCTCATGAATCACAGCACGCCAGGCCTCCCTGTCCATCACCAACTCCCGGAGTTCACCCAGACTCACGTCCATCGAGTCAGTGATGCCATCCAGCCATCTCATCCTCTGTCGTCCCCTTCTCCTCCTGCCCCCAATCCCACCCAGCATCAGAGTCTTTTCCAATGAGAACTCTTCGCATGAGGTGGCCAACGTACTGGAGTTTCAGCTTTAGCATCATTCCTTCCAAAGAAATCCCAGGGCTGATCTTCTTCAGAATGGACTGGTTGGATCTCCTTGCAGTCCAAGGGACTCTCAAGAGTCCAACACCACAGTTCAAAAGCATCAATTCTTCAGCGCTCAGCCTTCTTCACAGTCCAACTCTCACATCCATACATGACCACAGGAAAAACCATAGCCTTGACTAGATGAATCTTTGTTGGCACAGTAATGTCTCTGCTTTTGAATATGCTATCTAGGTTGGTCATAACTTTCCTTCCAAGGAGTAAGCATCTTTTAATTTTGGTTGGGAGGATGGAAAAGAGGGATTTGAGGAGCATTCCATCAGAGCTGGATCCACCAGAAAGGCTGCCAACTGTCAGCTCACTCCTCTTTCCCTACTAGTTTCTGTTTCTTTTCCTGGTGTAGGAATCCTCTTCAGCAATGGGAAGAATTGGAAAGAGACCCAGTACTTTTCCCTCATGATCCTGCAGAATTTGGGGATGGGGAAGAGGAACATTGAGAACCGTGTTCAAGAGGAAGTGTGCTGCCTTGTGGAGGAGTTGAGAAAAACCAATGGTGGGTAATGCTGTATTCTGTAACTATGACCTTAACACACTGCTCTCTTCTCCAGTGACATCCTTGGAAGCATTTCAGGAGTGGCCACATCTTTCCTATGGATCATGATTGCAGCCCTTCTTTGAAAGGGAGGGGTGTGAAGAAGAGGAAGCCAAGGGAGCTTTTGTGTAGCCATGCTGATTGTCGTATGTACACCCATGATTGTGCACACAGTGTGGGTTTAAAGGTCATTTAATTATACTTTCTCCTGAACTTTGTTTTCACGTCACAAATCACAAAGAATAGTTTCAAATCATTTCCTGGAAAACTCAGAGAACAATATTTTTCATTGCATAAATATAGGTTGTCTATTTCAGAGGCTTTCAACAGGGAATACTTGTTAACTTGACAGGGTGGGGATGACCTCCACATACCCTTATGGAGCATGAAACAAATGTCATGTGCATTCACTTAATTGAACGAGATTTATATGTTCAGCCTCACAGAAATGGCTGAGAGTATGTGCAGGGCCCAAAGCTACACTTCTGACTGATAGAATTGTTTTGGTCACACTTTCTAGAAAATATCAGCATTCTTATTGAAAGGTTGCTACTGCAAACTGTGTGTTAGGCCAAGATTCATGACCTCCAGAGGAGAATTTTGACCTGGGGTCAGACAAGGCTTGACTACTTGGAGCTTTTGCATAGCAGACTTCTAGAGATAGGGAAAGTATAATAGAGATAGGGAAAGCTTCTGACATAGACATCAGAAGGGGACAGAAAGAGTGCCCCCTTGCAAGTTTTTAGCAAGGTGTTTTATGCGGGAGGAGAAGGAGACAACAGAGGATGAGATGGTTGGATGGCATCACTGACTCAATGGACATGAGTTTGAGTAAACTGCAGGAGTTGGTGACGGACAGGGAGGCCTGGCGTGCCACAGTCCATGAGGTCGCAAAGAGTTGGACATGACTGAGCAACTGAACTGAACTGAACTGACTTTATGCCTGTTAGAAAGCTATTTATCAGATAAGAGAGACATCTCAAGGCTGAGGGAGTTTCACCAGGCCCCTCTTCCACAGTATGCATTTTTGACATAGGATGGCATGACGCGTGTAATCCCTCGGCCATAAAACAATTGACTAGGAATACTAGCTTGTTGAGCCATTATCAGCCCAAGGTTTGAGAAAAGAAAAAAATTTAGACTTGGGCAGAACCATTTTGAAGAAAGGCAGATTCCAAAACATAGTTTCTCTAACATAGCTTAAGAAGATCATTTCCATAAGAAAAAGGCACCAGTTAGCTCAAGGCAGAACCAGGTATGCCAACACAGAATTAAAAGAAGCCTCTATTAACTTTGTGTCAGTCTGTCAGTCAATTCAGTCGCTCAGTCATGTCTGACTCTTTGCGACCCCATGAACCGCAGCACGCCAGGCCTCCCTGTCCAACTCCTGGAGTTTACTCAGACTCACCTCCATTGAGTTGGTGATGTCATCCAACCATCTCATCCTCCATTGTCCCCTTCTCTTCCTGCCTTCAATCTTTCCCAGCATCAGGATCTTTTGAAATGACTCAGTTCTTCGCATCAGGCAGCCAAAGTATTGGAGTTTCAGCTTCAGCATCAGTCCTTTCAGTGAACATTCAGGACTGATTTCCTTTAGAATGGACTGGTTGGATCTCCTTGCAGTCCAAGGGACTCTCAAGGGTCTTCTCCAATACCACAGTTCAAAAGCATCAATTCTTCAGTGCTCAGCTTTCTTTATAGTCAACTCTCACATCCATACATGACTATTGGAAAAACCATAACTTTGATTAGGTGGACTTTTGTTGGCAAAGTAATGTCTTTGCTTTTTAATATGCTGTCTAGGTTGGTCATAACTTTTCTTCCAAGGAGCAAGCGTCTTTTAATTTCATGGCTGCAATCACCATCTGCAGTGATTTTGGAGCTCCCCCCAAAAAAGTCTGTCACTGTTTCCACATCTATTTGCCATGAAGTGATGGGACCAGATGCCATGATCTTAGTTTTCTGGATGTTGTGTAGAGAGGGAAAAAAACGTTTGCCACTTGCAGTTTATTTCTTCCTGCCGCTTGGGGTCCTCTGGTCTTCCTACCTGTTGTGAAAGTGAAAGTCACTCAGTCGTGTCCAACTCTTGGCTATCCCATGGACTATGCAGTCCATGGCATTCTCCAGCCCAGAATACTGAAGTGGGTAGCCTTTCCCCTCTCCAGGGGATTTTCTCAACCCAGGGATAGAACCCAGGTCTCCCACATTGCAGGTGGATTCTTTACCAGCTGAGCCACAAGGGAAGCCCAAGAATACTGGAGTGGGTAGCCTGTTCCTTCTCCAGAGGATCTTCCCAACCCAGGAATTGAACTGGGGTCTCCTGCATTGCAGGTGGATTCTTTACCAACTGAGCTATGAGAGAAGTTACCCTCTCATTTCCTGTTTTCAATACTCACTGTATTGATATATATGTTTTGAATAAATATTTGCTATGTCATAATTCTCTAAAAACACCATTATAAAATGTTTTATTTAACTAGATTTCAACATTATCAACACCTGCTTATCTGTCTTCTCTAAATCCAATTTGATTATCTTTTCAACTTGCAAACTTTGCCCCATCTTTACTGAATTTTGGTAACAAATATGTGGTAATTATTTACTTCCCACAACCAGATGTAGTAACCTGTAAAGTGTTTGTCACATTGAGTCTAATTTTAAGCTTATATTACAAATTCCACTATTTGAAAGTTCTTTATTCTGTATTAAGTGAAACAAAAGACACCAAATCAGATTTTACCTGTGACTCACATATAGATAAAGAAATACCAATGGCTTTTCCAAGTTACCTCTGCCAGTCTAGCTAAAATAAATGTTGTTTTAAAACTTAGAGCCCTGGGATGTCTAAAGGAGCCTGGCATAGAAGCTGCAAGCTACATATTTCTTTAATCTATGTCCTACCATTTCTTCCCAACACCTTTCAAAAATTTATAGTAAAAAACACCTGAGATCTGCCATCTTAACAAGTTATTAAGTGAATACTACAGTACTGACTATTGTTAACTATAATCATACTGTTATACAGCTGGTCTCTAGAACTTTTCATCTTTTCATGCAATAAGAAAAGAAAAAGAAATAACAGTTATACAGATTTGGAAGGAAGAAATAAAACTATTTTTGTTTGACAATAATGTGATTATATAAGTATAAAATCTCAAAGAATTAAAAAACATCTAAGAAGCAATTTTAGCATGGTTTCAGTGTTTGGTAGAGAACAGGCAATAATCAATTGCTTTCCTATTATGCTAGCAATGGACATCGACTTGGGAAAACTTTGGGAGATGGTGAGGGACAGGGAGCCCTGGGGTGCTGCAGTCCATGGGGTCAGGCATGCTGCAGTCCATGGGGTCACAAAGAGTCGGACACGACTGAGCAACTGAACAACAACAGGAATCACACTTCAGGTGTACAAAAATAGGAGTCAGGAGGCCATTGAGAATTTGGCCAAAGAACTGTCTCTGCACCATTTAGAACTCGACGTTTCTTTTACCTGCATCAGACCCAGGGAGAGGATCAGCCCTATTCAGAGCAACACCTGCCAGTTGCACTCAGTCTCAAGGTCTCCACTTTCAACTCTGCAACCATTTTGGACCCCAGTTGATCCATACTTAATGGGAACCCTTACTTGCCAGGTCCAATTATACTTCTTAACAGACAACTTATGGAATTTTATAGGTTTTGCCTTATAAGCCTCCCTCATTTTGTAGTCTGATGGAAGCACCATTCAACTGCTTCTTGAATCTGTCTCTCATGCTGCAGTCCTAAGAAACCCCTCAGAAACACGTTTTACTTCAGTCAGGTCTTTTCTCAAACTTTGATTAACACTGTGCATACTTATTCCATTATATCTGATAAAGACAGACTTCAAAAGGCAACAGAAAGGTTGTATCTCACGGCAACTGGGAGGTTTAAGCCATGATTTCTCAAGCCTTCCACCTAAATTCTTGAGATTGGCTCTTCCCTCAGTTACTTGAGCAAGTTTTACCTGTTTGGTGATGGAGAGGGGGAGAATCCCTAATTTTGGTTTAATCTCTTGAGAATCTGTGACCTTTTTTTCCTTGGAGTCCAGGGACATCTATTTATTGTGAAGCCTGTTACTTTGTGAACCATCAGTTGGGTGCATATTCAGAGTAATATTTTAGGGGTTTGGTTTTGTTTTTCTGAAATTATTCTTGAGGCAGCTGTGGTATATATGAGAAAGCATCACAGTGGGCATGAGAAGGTCTCAGTTTGAATCCTAGTCTTATTAATTATAAGCTATATGACATTGGACATTTCTGTTCACCCAGAATCTTCCTTTCTCTCATTTGAAATATATAAAATTACAATCTCTATCTTCCAATGTTTATTTTGGTTGGGTAGACATGGGATTTCAAGGTAAAAGTCATGTACATTTAATTATATACTTATGTCTTTGGTCATTCAAGATGTTTGAATTAGGTTAGTGTTAACCAAGAATTCTAAGAATGTAGATCTGGTTGAAATCAAGAGGTGTTTGTTTGGGGTTTGTTAGGTCTGTTGCCCAGGAGACAGAGATCCAAGAAGCACTTAAATTGTGTTCTTCCAGACTACAAAATGGGGAAATTTATAAAGGCAAAAAAACACAGGGATAGATAAATGTTTTGACAGGAATTAGAACTGTAGATGACAAAATGTAAGAATGCTTGTAAGCAAGAATCGGATGGGTTCAAAACAGTTATATTGTTGTGAAGCAGGTGGGAAACTTTGAAAATACAAAACTGCAGCAAGCACCTGCTAGCAGATATTGTTTTGAAATGGTTGGTGGAGTCCTTGGTTTGCCACAGTTGGGAATTCAAGCTCTTAGTAATGCAGGAACATGTCTGAACACACCCGTAATGACTGTGTGGCTTCATTTTGGAGGCCTTGTTATAGCCACCCGTTCCAGGAAACACACTCACTCAGAAGGACAATGCAGATAGTGGAGTGCAGTTTATTACACCAGCGGGCCCAAGGCAGAGTCTCCTCTCAGCCAAGGACCCTGACCAGCATTTGTGAAAATCTTTTATACCCCATGTGTACGTGTCTGAACCCACCATCCCAATTTCCTTGAGACTTACATAAAACAAAGGAAGGGTAAATACAATCACAGTAACCTCATCATCCATGTGTTAGGTGTTCAAACAGTTAATGATCAATAAGCCTGCAGTTACATCCTGATAGATACAGAAAGAATTTATGACCTGTCTGGAGGCAGGGGTGATTAGAGTATGCATTCTCTTAGGCGATGAGTAACCTGGATGTGATCTTCAAGATTCCCCTGTCCAGAGGGGGTCTTATCCTTCTATTGTAGTTTCCATAGGCACTAAGCACAGAGTTCAGAGTCCATTGGAGAGGTGGCCGAGCTTCATCAGCATGAACAGGCCTAAGACGGAGTCTAGCTCTGTCTGTTTCCTCCTTCATTCCCCTGTCTTGATGTTCTTAACTCATATTATGAGCATCATTCATAGGGATATATTGCACTCTGGCTCTCCAACTGCCAATTTGGGAGAATGACACCAACCTTTGGGTTATGAAGTTCATAATACATTGTAAAATTCAGGGTCCACAAAGCAGAACTATCGAGGCAACTATAACATTGGTAAATATAGTTTTCCACCAATTGCCTTTCACCCAAGATAGGACCGAAGTCCAGAAAGGAATATTTTCATTTGACGTTGCTTTTACCTGGTTTTTCATGTCATCTAAAGCAGTCGATACATTGCCAGATAAGTCAGGAATGTATACACAACATTCAACCTTAATTATAGCACAGGTCCTTCCTTGAGCAGCTGTGAGTATGTCCAAAGCCATCCTATTATGAATTACTGCTTTTCTCATTTGGATTTGCTCTTCATTTAAGGCTTGGATGACTTTTGTTCTATCTAGCAGGGCCTGTTTTGTGAAATTTCTCAAGGCCTCTACTTTAATCATGATATCTGTTGTCCCTATAGAGGGTACAAATAAGGCAGCAATATACTCAATACCATTGAAACATGGATCTTGTCCACCTAGAATGTAAATAAGGTAGATTTACTGGGGCTTGTTGTAGGTTAGGCTTTTGTTACATTGGCATTTATATCAAATGTAACCCCATGACCTGAGTCTATTGACTGTAGGTCTTACACCAAGAGAGCAAGGAGAGGTTATGATTGGCAAGAGAGAGGAAAAGTCTCTTTTTGTCATCCCAGAAAAGAGCAGAGTGGTTTAAAATCTCCTTGGCAGAGCAGCGACACCCACCAAGGAAGTCCATCCATCACTGACAGAGGCATAGCCCTACATCCCCTGCAGTTGGAAGTGTTGTGGAAGTCTGCGTAGGAATGTGCCCATGAGATGAAAACATTGTCCTGAGTTGAAATGGAAGTTAAATTCAAAATCACGTTGATGAGGCCAAGCAGCAGGAGTAGATGGTGCGGCTTCATCCTGAAGGGGCTCGTCCAGGATCTTCTTTTCCTTCTTCTTAAAGATGGTCTTAGTCTTTCGAGGGTCAGCAGGGTCCCTCTGTGCAGTCCACTCAGCGTTTTTTGGGTCTGTGTGGTATGTTCTCTTCACCCTCGTATGATGGATCCAAGGGACAATACCTGCAACTTTAACTGCAGTAAGGGTAGTTAGAATAACATAAGGCCTTTCACCAAGGGGCTAGCAAATCATGTTTCCAATCTTTGACCCATACTTGGTCACCAAGCGTAAACTCATGAATCTGTTCCCCAAGGGGTAACAGCATCCTTTCTTGTACAAACTTAGTTACCCGATTTATTACCTTCAGTTCAGTTCAGTTCAGTTCAGTCGCTCAGTTGTGTCCGACTTTTTGTGATCCTATTACCTTACCCAGTTCCATCTGCTGTGAAATCCTATCCCTCCTTACCTGAGGCAAATTTGTTGACACCTGTTTTATTATGGGAGGGGGCCTCCCATATACAATTTCGTATGGAGAATAGCCTTGGGACTGTGGGGTCATCCTGAGTCTGAGCAGAGCCGTCAGAAGCAAGTCCACCCAGGAGCAGTCAGTCTCTATGATCCACTTGGAGAGTCTCTTTAATGTCCGGATGGTTCATTCAACCATCTCAAAACTCTGGGCCTATATGCAGTGTGCAGTTTCCATTTGATGTTTAAAGTTTTGCTTACTTGTTGTACTAAATCAGCAACAAAAGCCAGGCCATTGTCTGATCCAATGTAGTAGGAAATCCAAATCTGGGAACTATTTCCCTAAGCAGGCACCGGGCTACTTCTGATGCTCTTTTAGTCCAGGTAGGAAAAGCTTCTACCCATCCTGAGAACGTACATACCATGACCAGCAGGTAATGGTAGTGTCGGTGAGGTTTCATGTCAGTGAAGTCCACTCCCAGGTGTTCAAAGGGCAGCGTACTTTTCAGCCAAAAACCCAGAGGTTTTTGTCTGAATACCCGAGAGGCAGCATTAACCTGTGGGCAGGCAGCATGCCTAGGTGGGTCGCTTGGTGTGTTTGGCTTACCAGATTGTGTGCCAGCTCCTCCGGTACCAATAATTTGCCACTTGGCAATTCCCACTATCCCTTTTCAGTCTTGATGGCCCCTTCCACTTTGGCTAACCTGACAGCTGTTGTCCTTGTTTTATCAGGCTAGGGCCATTGGTATATAGGACCCAACTAGGGTCTGGAACCTTGTGTCCTTCTTTAAAACAAACCCCAGATACCTTACCTTACCTTACCTTGCAGATCTGTGCCTTCTTTTTTGACACCTGGTAACATGCTTCCATCAGCAGCTGGAGCAGTGTTTTTGTCCTTTTCCAGCATTTTTTCTTGGTCTCAGCAGCCAGCAGCAGGTCATCCCCATATTGTAGGAGCCAGCATCCATACTCTTCCGGATGGAATGAGTTGAGGTCAGAAGCCAAGGCTTCCCCAAAGATGGCTGGGGAGTTCTTAAACCCTTGTGGGGGAGTCCAGATGAGCTGTTGTTTGGTGCCCCTGACTGGATCTTCCCATTTAAAGGCAAAGATGGGCTGTGATGCTGGGGTGAAACGTACATAGAAGAAGGCATCCTTGAGATCTAGGCCAGTATAAACTTTAGTCCTCGGCGGGAGGAGGCTAAGTAAAGTATAGGAGTTTGGAACAGTGGGGTGTAAAGTCACAGTAGCCTGGTTGACTAGCCTGAGATCCTGTACAGTCCTATAGTCCTGTCCTCCTTACTTTTTGACTGGCAGGATTGGCGTATTCCAAGCCGACTGGCACTCTACTAGAATGCCCACTTGTTTTAATCTATTGATGTGGGGCAGTATGCCAGCCCAGGCCCCTATTGGTAGCAGGTACTGGTGCTTTCTAACCGGAATGGTGCCTGGTTTGAGTTCTATTATCACTGGGGCTTGATGTTCAGCCAGCCTGGGGGGAGAGGGGGGTTGTCTTCCGCCCAGACCTCAGGGAATAATTGAGTTAGCTCGCTCTCATGCTCTTCCAGCCCACCTGGTTCTTCCTTAGGAGGATCATGCAACCTCCACTCATCTTGGGGTGGTATTGAGAGAGAGAGCAAATAAGTCATAGTGTCCATCTGGAAGGTGGACCTCTCCTCAGGGGAGAAAGTCACTTGTGCTCCTAGTTTGGAGAGCAAGTCTCTTCCCAACAGGGGTACTGGGCACTCAGGAATGTAGAGGAATTCATGAATCACTTTGTGCCCCTCCCATCTGACATTTTCTGGGCTGGCAAAACGATTTAATCATCGCTTCTCCTGATACACCAGTTAAGTGGTAGTCTTTTTGGAGAGTGGTGCCACAGGTTTTGTTACTACCGACAGTTCTGCTTCTGTATCCACCATGAAGTCAATGTTTTGGTCCCCCACTTTTAAGGTTACCATGGGCTCTTGGGGACCTTATATCTCTGAGCCCTGGCAGCCCTATTTAATTTCCAAGTGAGCAAGCCCCACAACTACGGGAGCTTCCTTTTCCTTCCTTGCCTTAGGGCATTCATTCTTCCAGTGGCCAAAAGCTTGGCACCAGGCACACTGGTTTGGCTGTAACGGGGCCTGGGGCCTCCACTGGGACTGCTTGAAGGACTGTCCTGTCCCTGGGGCAGAGGAGGTTTTCCGGAGGGCCCGAGATAGACTTTCCCAGAGCAGCAGCTAGCATTGTAAATTTCTTGTCTGTTCTCTTTCGTTCCCTCCAGCTCTCTGGCAGAGTACAGTCTCTGCTTACTTCCAACGTCTCCCTCCGCTTCTTGTCAGTACTCACCAGGAGAGGCGGGTATAGCTTGGGCGGTTCGGCTGGAGCCGGATCCTGGAAGTGTTGGGCAGAGGCTTCTGTCACCGGGATTGGAGCCTGCCGAGGTGGTGGCTCTACGACCTCAGGGAGAGCTGGTGGAGGAGCAGCGGCTGCTGCAGGTTTTCACCTGGCCCTGGATTGGGCAGTAAGGTGGCCTCGGTCCTGGTGGAGCACTGAGGCAGGAGCGTCATTATCCAGTATGGGGGAGGGGTCAGGTCGTCCCCGTCCAAATCCTGTAGAATTTCCTTTTTTATCATCAGTCATTTTTTGTCATATTTTCCCCTTTCTCTTCTGGATACAGAACCTTGTCCAAGTAGGAGGGTCTTGAGCTAATCCTAGCCATGAGTCTATATATGGATATTGATCCAGGTGTCCTGGCTCTCCTGTGACTACTGTATAGACTGCTTCCACTATTTTTAAGTTCATGGTGTTCTCTGGTGGCCATCCTACTCCCATAGAGGGCCATTTGCCCTCATAGAGTATTTGGAGGCGGTTAAGCTTCATCTTCACCCCATAGTCTCCTCCTAGTCCCTTCTTAAAATTTTTAATCATGCACTCCAATACAGTTGGCTTAGATTCACTTCCTCCTATCTTGCTTACTTTCTCGGATCTTCTTCTACTTTTCCTTTTCGTTCTGTCTACGAAGTTCTCAGTACCCTATGTACTTCTGATAATTCCACTCAATGACACTTAAATTGCCATTCTGCCTCCTTCCTAATTGGGGTGAGAAGAGCCTTACCTGCCAGATCCCAGAGGGAGAAGGGGGATTGGCATGCCTTCACCTGCCGGTCAGCACAGCCGAACCAGAACACCAAGTGGTCCAAGACTGTTTCTCCCTTAAAGTCCATTCTGCTTTGGTGGGCTTGATCAGGTGCAGATGAAAACACAGATGGGTTAAATATCCCATGTCCTAGGCCATCTCCGGAAAAGCCAATTCATACTCACTTATGTATCCCCTTCTTCTAGCCTAACAATTCTGGGGGGGGGGGTCAAGAATTTCACAGCAAATGGGACACCTCCTGGGGGAGGGCAGAATATGAGCATACAAGGACCAGTTTCCTATCCTAAAAATCCCCTGGCGATCGCTGGTAATAACTTTCCCTGAGATGGCGTGGACACACCTCCTAAATGACCTTCACAAATTTCCTTCCCAAACCCTAGCACGCTTGTCGACCTGTGTACCAAGCAATCGCTGCTGCCTGCCTACTGCAGGCCCCTGTGGGTCCGTGCTCCTTCTAGTCCCTCCCAGGGAGGTGATCAGGTCCCCTCTTCCACCCTGCTGGGTGGGTTCCTCCTCATCTGAGCACTCAGTTCCCTTGCTGCAGTTCACTACCTGCCAAAGTGAAGAAACTGGGGGTTGAAAGGCTGAATTCTTCCAGAGGGGTGAGGCGCCTTCCCCTCTGTAGGAGATTCAAGCCACAAAGCCTCAGGGTAGCCTCAAATGAGACCTGTCTCCTCAAAGCGAGGAGGTTCCCAGCCAATGCAGCAAATGTTATAGCCATACGTTCCGGGAAACAAACTCACTCAGAAGGGCAATGCAGATAGTGGAGTGCAGTTTATTACACCGGCGGGCCCAAGGCAGAGTCTCCTCTTAGCCAAGGACCCTGACCAGCATTTGTGAAAATCTTTTATACCCCATGTGTATGTGTCTGAACCCACCACCCCAATTTCCTTGAGACTTACATAAAACAAAGAAAGGGTAAACACAATCACAATAACCCCATCATCCATGTGTTAGGTGTTCAAACAGTTAATGATCAATAAGCCTGCAGTTACATCCTGATAGATACAGAAAGAATTTATGACCTGTCCGGAGGCAGGGGTGATTAGAGTATGTTTTCTCTTAGGCGATGAGTAACCTGGATGTGAACTTCAAGATTCCCCTGTCCAGAGGGGGTCTTATCCTTCCATTGTAGTTTCCATAGGCACTAAGCACAGAGTTCAGAGTCCATTGGAGAGGTGGCCGAGCTTCATCAGCATGAACAGGCCTAAGATGGAGTCCAGCTCTGTCTGTTTCCTCCTTCAGCCTGAACCATAGTTACTCTATTTTGATTTTTAAATGATCTTAAATATATCACCGTTAACTATTTTATACATAGGCAAATGTAATATGAGTACAGTACATTGAAATATTTTAAAATCTTTCATTTTCAAGGACAGAGTATCCTAGTGTTGGATATAATACCACAAGATTAATACTCTATCCTGCACTTTGTGTTCGATTCAGAAATCACAAAGGATAGTTCTGAGTCATTTCCTAAAAGATTTAGAGAACAATGTCTTTTCTATAGCAACTGAACAGGGTGGGAATGACCCTTATGGGTCATGAAACATTGATATTTGTTTTCACTTAATTGGACAGTTTTTATATGTACAGCCTCACAGACATGTCTGAGAGTTACTTCAGGGCCCAGGCCTATAATTCTGGCAAATAGTAATGACATCTAGGGGTTTTAATCATTTAGGTATATCTTATTGCAGTTCTCAATTATGACTTCTCTGTAAATGCAGCACTTTAAAAAATAACTTTACTGTATGTTTGCCTTTGGCAGTGAGCTTTTTCCATTGTAAGTTTTCTGTTTCTAGTTGTAGCCTTTCCCTTAGAAAAGTCTCTACTATTTCTTGTAATGCTGATTTGGTGGTGCTGAAATTGTTTTGCCTTTGCTTATCTGTGAAATTTTTGAGTCTTTATAAATCTGGTAGAGTATTCTTGGATGTGGGTTCTTTCTTTTCATCACATTAAAAAAAAATTGAGTGTATCATGACACTTTCTTCTAGCTTGCAGAATTTCTGTTGAAAAGTCAGCTGACAGTGTAATGAGGTTGGTGTAAGGTACAAGTACTAATACCAATATTTGGAGAAGACAGAATTGATGATTTTATGACTCAATCAAATTTACAGGTTACAAAACTAAACTTTTCTAACACCCATTTTAGTCAACCAGTTTAGTAATTATTAACCAAATAAATATATTTGGAAATGTATTAACTGGGATGAGTCACAAAATATTGAATCAAGGTTCATACTCAGTATGTGGTGACCCTGGTGAACTGAATGGTTGCTTGTGGGGAAACAGTGGCTGACTTTATTTTTCTGGGCTCCAAAATCACTGCAGATGGTGATTGCAGACATGAAATTAAAAGATGCTTGATCCTTGGAAGGAAAGTTATGACCAACTTAGACAGCATATTAAAAAGCAGAGACATTACTTTGTCAACAAAGGTCCATCTAGTCAAGGCTATGGTTTTTCTGTCCATGTCAGGCAAAGGTAATTGAAAGAGTAAAGAGATATCATCGGTGTGAAAATCTTCTCTTACATGGTGAATAAAACATGAATCTATGCAAACATGAGGGATAAAACATTTTGTAATTAGTTCTTGACAAAAATTTATTTCTCCCTACTAAAAGATCTTAGAAATAACTGCACTAATCAATGTAAACATATATGATATCTTTGTAGAACATGTGCTGGTAAAACACTGCCATTAGTGATCTAGTGATGTTTATCCTTCCAGTGATATTTAGATCTTCATGACCCTAATTCTCATCTCCTGTTTGGGTCTGTGTGTACTGGTGGTTCAGTGCTGCGGGTCTGTTTAATGAAGTCCATGCCTCTGATCCTCCAATGAATCCACACTGTTGTTCTGGGTAAAATCTCTCTTCCTTGCTCTTGATGACAAACTGAAATTATAATGGAGTAATCACAGTTCAGACATACAAAAATGAAGTCAGGAGGCTATTGAGGATCTAGTCTCAAGCTTATCTTTGCACCTCTGAGAACTTGATTTTTCTTTGACCTGTATGAGACCCAAGGACAGGATAAGCTCTACTTAAAGCAATACCTGACAGTTGCAGTGTTATGTTCTCAAGGTCTCCCCTTTTAACAGTGCGACAATTTTGGACCCCAACCATTGCTTACTTAACAGGAACTCTTACTTGCCATATCCAACTATGATTCTTGACAATTCATGGAATGTTGGGAGTTTTGCCTTTATAAACCTCTACCCAAAGAAAGGCAATGCCAAAGAATGCTCAAACTACCTCACAATTGCACTCACTTCACACACTAGTAAAGTAATGCTCAAAATTCTCCAAGCCAGTCTTCAGCAATATGTGAACCGTGAACTTCCTGATGTTCAAGCTGGTTTTAGAAAAGGCAGAGGAACCAGAGATCAAATTGCCAACATCCTCTGGATCATGGAAAAAGCAAGAGAGTTCCAGAAAAACATCTATTTCTGCTTTATTAACTATGCGAAAGCCTTTGACTGTGTGGATCACAATAAACTGTGGACAATTCTTCAAGAGATGGGAATACCAGACCACCTGATCTGCCTCTTGAGAAACCTGTATGTAGGTCAGGAAGCAACAGTTAGAACTGGACATGGAACAACAGACTGGTTCCAAATAGGAAAAGGAGTACATTAAGGCTGTATACTGTCACCCTGCTTATTTAACTTCTATGCAGAGTACATCATGAGAAATGCTGGGCTGGAAGAAGCACAGGCTAGAATCAAGATTGCCAGGAGAAATATCAATAACCTTAGATATGCAGATGACACCACTCTTATGGCAGAAAGTGAAGAGGAACTAAAAAGCCTCTTGATGAAGGTGAAAGAGAAGAGTGAAAAAGTTGGCTTAAAACTCAACATTCAGAAAACGAAGATCATGGCATCTGGTCCCATCACTTCATGGGAAATAGATGGGGAAACAGTGGAAACAGTGTCAGACTTTATTTTTGAGGGCTCCAAAATCGCTGCAGATGGTGACTGCAGCCATGAAATTAAAAGACACTTTCTCCTTGGAAGGAACGTTATGACCAACCTAGATAGCATATTCAAAAGCAGAGACATTACTTTGCCAACAAAGGTTCGTCTAGTCAAGGCTATGGTTTTTCCTGTGGTCATGTATGGATGTGAGAGTTGGACTGTGAAGAAGGCTGAGCACCGAAGAATTGATGCTTTTGAACTGTGGTGTTGGAGAAGACTCTTGAGAGTCCCTTGGACTGCAAGGAGATCCAACCAGTCCATTCTGAAGGAGATCAGCCCAGGGATTTCTTTGGAAGGAATGCTGCAAAAGCTGAAACTCCAGTACTTTGGCCACCTCATGCGAAGAGTTGACTCATTGGAAAAGACTCTGATGCTGGGAGGGATTGGGGGCAGGAGGAGAAGGGGATGGCAGAGGATGAGATGGCTGGATGGCATCACTGACTCGATGGATGTGAGTCTGAGTGAACTTCGGGTGCTGGTGATGGACAGGGAGGCCTGGCATGCTGGGATTCTTGGGGTCACAAAGGGTCAGACATGACTGGGCGACTGAACTGAACTGAACTGGACCCTCAAAAGAGCTATGAGACAGAAATTACAGAAGCTATCATTGAAATGGGGAGTCATCTCTTTAATGCCATGGACATAAAAAAGATAAGGAAAGAGTATTCTGAATGGCTCTATGTCCACCAATTCGATAACTTAATTGAAACAGGTCAATTTCTTAAGTACACAGTCTGGCAAAATGTACACAAGGAATAACATCTGTAACGTGACATTATAGGAAGTGCTAAACTACACTTTACCCTGTGGCCATATTGATTCAAAGCAACATGAATAAATTCTCTTTGTAAAATAACCATCTGGAAGCTAGTAGAAAGATTTCTGTATGCTTAGTGAGTGTGAATTCAGCTACATCAAAGCCAGAAGGAAAGACAAGGACAGAGTCTCACAAATTCAACAGCAAATTAGAAGGACTATACATCATAGCTATTCAGGATTTATCCCTGTCATGCAGGACTGCTTCAACATACAAAATTCAAACAATGTGATCTACAACATTGCCACAACAAAGAATAAAAACCACATGATTTTCTCAACAGATGTAGTAAAAGCATTTGACAGCATTCAACAAGCTTTCATTACAAAAACACTCAACAGACTAGGAATAATAAGTCCATATGAAAACCAATACTAAGAATCATAGATTTCAAAAAGCTGAAAGCTCTTTCTCTAAGCCCTGGAGCAAGGAAGGATGTCCACTCTCACCACTGATACCTGACATAATATTAGAAATCATGGTTAGAGAAATGAGAAAAAGAAGTAAAAGGCATTCAAATCAGAAGGAAGAACTAATATCTGTTCACAGATGACATGATCTTTTATGAAGAAACCATAAAGATTCCATGATTAGATCCTGTTAAGAACTAATAAATGAAATAATTGAGTACATTTGCAGAACATAAGGTGGTCAACATGCAAAAATCAGTTGCTTTTCTATATATTAATAATAAACTATGTGTTAATTAGAAATACAATACCATCTGTAGTAGCAAGGAAAATATCAAAAAGTTAAGAATAACTTAACTAAGGAAATGAAAGCCTGTACACCAAGCCATGTAAAACATTTCTGAAAGAAATTTTAAAAGACACAAAGAAATAGAAAGATATTCCATGTTCATAGTTTGGAAGAGTTAATATTGTTAAAGTGTCCATACTACCCCAAATCATCTAATATTCCATGTAGTATGAATCAAAATCCTAATGACATTTTATACAAAAATAGAGATAATCCTAAAATTCATGTGGAACCACAAGGCTCCAAATGGCCAATGCAATCTTGAAAAAGAAGGACAGAGCTGGAGGCATCACACTTTCTGATTTTAAATATATTAAAAAGGTGATTCAACAGTTTTGTACTAACTTAAAAATAGACACAGAGCAATACAATAGTATAGAGAGCTCAGAAATGAATCCAAGTTTACAGAGTCATGTGATCATGGTCTAGTATGCCAAGACTACCCCGTGTGGAAAAACAGTCTCTTCTACGAATAATGGAGGAAAAATAGATACTCATGTGCAAAAGAATTAAGTTGGACCCTTATTTTACACCAGAGAGAAAAGTCAACAAAAATAGATTAAAGACCAAGTATAAGACCTGAAACTATAAAACTTTTAGAAGATAACACAGGGTATGATCTCCATGACATTGATTCTGACAATGATTTCATGCTTATGACACAGGCAGCAAAAGCAATTTTAGACAAGTGGGACAATAAAAACAAAAGTCTACACAGAAAGCAAAAACAGTCAAAAAGGTTAAAAGACAACATACAGTACAGGAGAAAAATATCTGCAAGTCATATCTGATAAGGGGTTAATCCCCAAAATATATAGAAACTCTTAAAACTCAATAGTAAAAGTTAGAAAACCTATTACCCCAATTTAAATATGGGCAAAGGGCTAGAAGAGCCATCAGTTCAGTTCAGCTCAGTCGCTCAATCGTGTCTGACTCTTTGTGACCCCATGAATTGCAGCATGCCAGGCCTCCCTGTCCATCACCAACTCCCGGAGTTCACTCAGACTCACGTCCATCGAGTCAGTGATGCCATCCAGCCATTTCATCCTCTGTCGTCCCCTTCTCCTCCTGCCCCCAATCCCTCCCAGCATCAGAGTCTTTTCCAATGAGTCAGCTCTTCGCATGAGGCGGCCAAAGTACTGGAGTTTCAGCTTTAGCATCATACCTCTAAAGAAAAACAAGAATGGCAAGCAGGTGTGTGAAAAAGTGCTCAACATCCGTAATCTTCAGAGAATGCAAATCAAAACCACAATGAGATAGCTCCTTATATCTGTTAGGCTAAATATTTTCAGAAAGAAAAAAAGTGTTGACAAGGATTTGAAGAAATTGAAATCCTTGTATACCATTGGTGAAAAGACAAAATGGTGCAGCTTCTATGGGAAACAGAAGAGAGGTAAATCAAAAAACTAAAAATGAAATTACCACATGACCTAGCAATCCCATTTTGGACTATTTAATAAAAGAAGTGAAATCATGATGCTCAGGAGATATTACACACCCATGTTCAAGTTGGCATTATTCACTCTAGACAGATGTGGAAAATCCTCAATGGCCATCAGTGAATGGATGGGAGAAATGTGGTATTTAACAAATGAATGTGTATGCAAAGCTGAAACAGACTCACAGACATATTAAACAAACTAGTGGTTTTCAAAGGGGACAGAGAAGTGGGCATGGATAAATTGTTGGTTGGGGTTAAGAGATATAAACTAGTACAAATAAAATATGTAAGCAACAAGAATATATTGTGTGGGCTTTCTGGTGGCTCAGCGGTAAAAAGCTGACTGCAAGCAGGAGAAATAGGTTGTATCCTCAGGTGGGGACTATCTGCTGGGGAAGGAAATGGCAACCCACTCCAGAATTCTTGCGTGAAAAATAACATGAACAGAAGAGCCTGGCAACCTGCAGTCTCAAGTCTGTAGCCTTGGATGTGACTTAGCAAATAAACAACAACCATAATAGAATGTATGACATAAGGGGTTAAACTTTAGTAAACCATTGGACTTTGGTTGATATTGCTGGGTCAGAGTTGGTTCATTGAGACAAATGCACCACACTGGTGAGGGTTATTGATAGGAGAGGCTTTGTGGGTATAGGATGAGATATGTGGGAATTGAATACATGTTGCCCAGTTTTGTGTGAACTTAGAATTTCTTCAAAAATAACTTATTATTTAAAAGAAAAATATACAAAAATAGTTTTAGAATAGCTCCATTCTACAACTCTTGCCAAGACAAGGTGCATTCCTCTTTGGTTGTGGAGGCTTTAATGCTGATGCCCTCCTGGTCATTTGGACATCAATAGGAATTCCATTAGATGTGTGATATTACTAAACTGAGAGTCAAAAATGCTGAATTCTCAGATAAGGTCTTGTACTGATGAATTGGTGGTAATTAAACTCACTAAGACATACATTGTTCACTTGAAAAAATAAAGATCAGATTAGCTGATCTCAGATTTCCAATTATTTGTCATTCTTTCATTCCGTATAAAGAAGAGCCTTTCAGAAATCCTAGCAGGAAGATGGAGGTACAGAGCAAGACACTCCTTACTCAAGGAATGAAATAGTTGCCAAAGGAGCATGACTGAGCTTATTTTATTCAGAATAAACTGCTGTGCTTCTATTAGTGTGAGAGGCAAACGAGTTGTTTGTTGTTGTTCAGTTGCTAAGTCTCATATAACTAATTGCGACCCTATGGACTGCAGCATGCCAGGCTTTACTGTCCTTCACTATCTCCTGGAGTTTGAACAAACTCATGTCCATTGAGTCAATGATGCCATCCAAGCACCTCATCCTCTGTCTCCCACTTCTCCCCCTGACCTCAAGCTTTCCCAGCATCAGGGTTTTTTTTCCAATGAGTTGGCTCTTCCCATCTGGTGGCCAAAGTATTGGAGCATCAGTCCTTCCGATGAATATTCAGGATTGATTTCTTTGGAATTGACTGGTCTGATCTCCTTGCAGTCCAAGGGACTCTTCTCCAGCATACGGTTTGAAAGCATCAATTCTTTGGTGCTCAGACTTCTTTATGGTCTAACTCTCAAATCCGTACATGACTACAGGAAAAGCCATAGCTTTGACTAGACAGAATTTTTTAAAGAAGTGATGTCTCTGCTTTTTTAGTATGCTGTCTAGGTTTGTCATAGGTTTCCTTCCAAGGAGAAAGCATCTTTTAAATTTATGACTTGAGTCACGATCCACATTGACTTTGGAGCCCAAGAAAATATTACCTGCCACTGTTTCCACTTTCCCCCCCTCTATTTGCCATGAAATGATGGGATCGGATGCTATGATCTTAGTTTTTTGAATGCTGAGTTTTAAGGCAGTCTCTTCACTCTCCTCTTTCACCGTCATCTAGAGACTCTTTAGTTTTTCTTTACTTTCTGCCATTAGAGCAGTATCATCTGTGTATCTGAGGCTATTGATATTTCTACAGCAATCTTGATTCCAGCTTGTGATTTCATCCAATTTGGTATTTCATATGATGTCCTCAGTAGAGATGTTAAATAAGCAGGGTGACAATGCACAGCCTTGACACATTCCTTTCCCAATTTTCAAATATAGCAGTAATGTACGTTGTGAGTATATTTTATGGAAAGTGAGATACATTATAACAATGCTATTAGTAAGGGGAGAGAGAACTTAGATATACTTTGTTACAAGGTACTTGTACTTCATATGAAATAGTACTGGATTATTTTTAAATGGACTTGAATTAATTGTATTTTGAAAATTCTAGGGAAACCATCAAACAGAAGTAATAAAACAGGTGTAAGTAAAAAGAAAATTGAGAAGGTGAGAGGTGTCAGCTGCTTGGTGACTTAAAACGTTCCTCCTTTCTCTTCCCTCTTTAACAACAACCAATGAGAGATCTTTGCCAGCAAAGGTCCATTTGTGCATGTATGTGTGCTAAGTCGCTTCAGTCATGTCAGACTCTGTGAGACCCTGTGAACTCTAGCTCGCCAGGCTCCTGTGTCCATGGGATTCTCCGGGCAAGAATACTGGAGTAGATTGCCATGCCCTCCTCCAGGGGATCTTCCTGACCCAGAGATCAAACCTGCATCTTTTATGTCTCCTGCATTGGCAGGTGGGTTCTTTACCACTAGTACCACCTGAGAAGCCCCAAGGTCCCTATAGTCAAAAATATGGTTTTTCCAGTATGTATGTATGTATGTATGTTTCCAGTAGTATGTATGGATGTGAGATTGGGCCATAAAGAAGGCTGAGCACTGAAAACTTGATGCTTTCAAACTGTGGTGGTAGAGAAGACTCTTGAGAATCCCTTGGACAGCAAAGAGGTCATACTAGTCAATCCTAAAGGAAATCTACCCTGAATATTCAGGGGAAGGACTGATGCTGAAGCTGAAGCTCCAATACTTTGGCCACCTGATGTGAAAAGCTGACTCATTGGAAAATACCCTAATACTATGAAAGATTGAGTGCAAAATGAGAAGGTGGCAGCAGCAGAAGAGATGCTTAGACAGTATCACTGACTCAATGGTCATGAATTTTAGCAACTCCAGAGATAGTGGACTGGCATGATGCAGTCCATGGGATCAAAAGAGTTGGACAACACTGAACAGCTGAACGACAACAATTAGAGATTTATCTATGAGTAAAATGCTTCAGTGGGAGCAGTGGGGCCACTTGTGCACCTGAAAATGGACAGACAGATCTCAGTAAGGGCTGGAGATGCAAAGGGGTTGGTGAAATTGCCCAATGACCTCTTCCTGCCATCAGGGTAGAAACATGGAGAGTGCTGACCTTGGCAGATATCCACACATGAGAGGGAATTTCTAGAAGTCTAGCATGTCTGAAGGACAATTCCAGTGTAGCATCAGAGCAAGAAGAATATGAATTTAGATGCAGTAGAGAGAGAAGAACGCCACAGACTCCTCCCCTCACCCCACTACCAGGGACTGAGCTGTGTGCTGGCAGCATCCTCTCCTGTGGAGGAGATGGAAAGCAGTGAGTGAGTGCCTGGTCACCTTAGTTGTGTGGGTTGCAGCTGGAGAAGCTCATTTCTTTCTAGCAGCAACCACAGTACTACAGCAGGACCCCCATGACTGGGCCAGAGAGGAGAAAGTGAATGCAGTAGATAAGAATTTCAGAGGACGTTAGGGGGGATGCAGTCCTGCTGACTCTTTATGACTCCAGCAGGGAGTCTGTTCACAAGCCTCTGCTATTTTCTGGAAAGCAAAAAAGAGGTTTCTAGCAGCAAGTCTGGTTAGTTTTAAAAAGAGAAAACTAAAAAGATTAAGAATTCTGCTGTAAGAGAGAGCAAGAAAGAGTGTGTGTTTTTCAGTGGAAAACCTAAGAAACAGCACCACCAATAGCAGCACCAATGATCTATACCACCATCTGAAGACAACCAGTTAAGATTTAAGATTTTCACTTAAAGTGTGGTTGAGCCATAGGCTTGGATTACCTGATATTGAATGGTTTGCACCGGAAATGAACCAAGATCATCCTGTTGTTTTGAGATTGCACCCAGGTACTGCGTTTTGAACTGTTTCATCGACTATGAGGGCTACTCTATTCCTTCTAAGGGATTCTTACCTACAGTAGTAGATATAATGGTAGTCTGCATTAAATTCACCCATTCCTGTCCATTTTAGTTCATGATATCTAAAATGTTGATATTCACTCTTGCCTTTCTCCCACTTTACCACATCCAATTTACCTTGATTCATGGACCTAATATTCCAGGTTTCTATGCAATATTATTTTTTATAGCATCACACTTTACTTTCACCAACAGACACATCCATAACTGAGCGTCATTTCTGCTTTGGCCCAGCTTCTTCATTTCTTCTGGAGCTGTTTCTCCACTCTTCCCCGTTGGATATTGGAGACCTACTGACATGGGGGGCTCATTTTCTTGTGTCTTTCTTTTGATGAGGGTGAAAGAGAGTAAAAAAGCTGGCTTAAAACTTAAGATTCAAAAAACTAAGACCATGGCATCTGGTCCCACCACTTCATGGCAAATAGATGGGGAAAAATTGAAAACAGTGGCAGATTTTATTTTCCTGGGTTCAAAAATCACTGTGGACAGTGACTGCAGCCACAAAATGAAAAGATGCTTGCTCCTTGGAAGGAAAGCTATGACAAACCTGGATGGCGCATTAAAAAGCAGAGACATCACTTCTCTGCAAAGCTCTGTCTAGTCAAAGCTGTGGTTTTTCCAGTAGTCATGTACAGATGTGAGAGTTGGACCATCAAGACGGCTGAGTGCCAAGAATTAATGCTTTCAAACTGTGATGCTGGAGAAGACTCTTGAGAGTCTTTGGACAGCAAAGACATCAAAGTGGTCAATCCTGAAGGAAATCAACCCTGAATATTCATTGGAAGAACTGATGCTGAAACTGAGGGACTGAACAACAACTATTATTGTAGAACTCTCTGTTTATCATTTTAGGTCTTTCATTATTTGCCTTATATATTTTGGGGCTCTGTTGCTAAGTATATATATTTGTACAATTATATTGCTTCTTGAGAATTTACTTTTTTAATCCAATATAGAGCATTTCCCTGGAGGAGGAAATGGCAACCTAGTCTAATTAATATTCTTGCTTAGATAATCCCATGGACATGAACCTGGTGAGCTACGATCCATAGGTTGCAAAGTGTTGTACACGACCGAAGTGACTTAACATGCAAAGCATTTCACTCTTATTGTTTCTTTTAAATTGTTAATTATTAAAAACCATTACTTCTTAACCTTAGTATGGTCATTCCTGCTTTATTCGGCTATTCGTTAATGGCAAAATCTCTTTTCCTCTTTCTCATTCAACATATTCGTGTCTTTGTGTTTCAAAAAGTGAGTTTTGTATTGACAAAATGTAGTTATTTTAAATTGAGAGTGATTGACATGACTTTAATTTCAGGTGTACAACATAATGATTCAGTAAAAGGGGATATTGCAAAATGATTACCACAATAAATATAGTTAACATCCATTGCAACACATAGTTTCAATTTTTTCTTGTCATGGAACTCTTAAGATTTACTTTCCTGGCAACTTTCAAATATATAATACAGTATTATTTACAGTGATCATGTAGTATAGTGTATCTGCAACACATTTATTTTATAACTGGAAGTTTATATATTGTTATTCCCTTCATTCTTTTTGGCTACCCCTCATCTCTGGCAGGCACCAATACCAAATAACAAATCTATATTTATGAGATCAGATTTTAAAGTATTTCACATACAAGATTGGTCATATGGTATTTGTCTTTCTGTGTCTAATTTATTTCACTTAGCACAATAACTTCAAGGCCCATCCATGTTGTCACAAGTGTCAAGATTTCCTTCTTTTTTTTAATAGCATATTATATTCTATGTATGTATGGATTGTGTATTATAAACCTGTAATGGAATATTTATATACATAATTTAAAAATGTACTCTTTTGGGCATTCCTTGGTAGCCTGATGGTTAGGTTCCTGGTATTCACTGCCATGGCCTGGGTTCAGTGCCTGAGATCCTACAAGTGAAGTGGCCAAAATATAAATATATATATATATATATATATTCCTATAATATATGTTTAAAATTGTGAGTTTCAATCAATTAAAGTGATAATTAATATTAAAGGACTTATTCCTGCTGTTAGTTTTTGTTCTTATGTATGTTTTTTTGTTTCTCAGTTCTTCTGGTATAGCCTTATTTTTTGTATGATCATTTTTTCTAGTGTACCTTTTTACCCCTTTCAAATGTTTGTATATTTTTAAGTTAATCTTTAAAATGGAAATTATTGGGGTTTTTTTTTTTTTTTTTTTTTTTGCCTATGTAGAACGAAGGTGATTTATTTAGAGAACTACTGATACTAATACAGTAGTTCAGTTCAGTTCAGTTCAGTCGCTCAGTCGTGTCCGACTCCTTGCGACCCCATGAATTGCAGCACGCCAGGCTTCCTGTCCATCACCAACTCCCGGAGTTCACCCAACTCATGTGCATTGAGTCGGTGATGCCATCCAGCTATCTCATCCTCTGTCTTCCCCTTCTCCCCCTGCCCCCAACCCCTCCCAGCATCAGAGTCTTTTCCAATGAGTCAACTCTTCGCATGAGGTGGCCAAAATATTGGAGTTTCAGCTTCAGCATCAGTCCTTCCAATGAACACCCAGGACTGATCTCCTTTAGAATGGACTGGTTGGATCTCATTGCAGTCCCAGGGACTCTCAAGAGTCTTCTCCAACACCACAGTTCAAAAGCATCAATTCTTCAGCGCTCAGCTTTCTTCACAGTCCAACTCTCACATTCATACATGACCACTGGAAAAACCTAGTTAATTTCCCACAAAAAGCACTAAACAATGGTCCAGGAAAAGACATGAAGGATAATAGTGTCTTACTCAACTGACAGAGCAGTCTTCTGATTTTAAGTTTGCTCATTTAATTTTCTCTATGTAAACTTAATGCCATAAATAGCATTAAATTTCTGCTGCAGAATTGTTCAAGAATATTTAAATGGCTGAAGTCTCTAACTGCCTTAGTGCTAGTTGTTGTGACTTTTTCTCTCTCTTAATATGAACTAAATCACTAAGACAACAGAAGGAAAAAAGGCTCAGGCATCCACCAGGAATGACACAGGTAGGAACATTGAAAGGCTATTTTTCTAAATTCCCAAGATAGTAAGAGTATATAAGTTGAGACTTTTAGAGAAATCAGCAGAGCAATACTGAGGGGAGAGTAAAATATCTGAAATCTGAAGAGAACACATTTCTCAGGCTGTAAAGGAAAAGAATATGCTTAAATAGATGAAAAATTAAACTATTATTGTTGGAGTAAATAACAATGTTGGATAAAAATGCAGTGGATTCAAGGAATTTAACTTGGAAGGTAATTAGAATGGGTTTTTAATCTATTAATTTAATATTAAAATATAATTAGAAAACACACTGGAGAAGGAAATGGCAACCCACTCCAGTGTTCTTGACTGGAGAATCCCAGGGACGGGGGAGCCTGGTGGGCTGCCATCTATAGGGTCACATAGAGTCGGACACGACTGAAATGACTTAGCAGCAGCAGCATATAGTGACATCCTTATTACTAATTTCTCATATAATTTTGAATATTATATTTATTGTATAATGCTATTATATAAACTATTATATAATAGTTACATCAGCTTTAAATTAGGCACAGAAATTTCTATATTATTTTCAGAATGATCAATGCTAGAATAATGTTGCTTCCAAAATGAATGGAAAGAAACAGTGAGTAATGGTAAGAGCCAGGAGGCAAAATTTCCAGGGTCCCAGGTCCAAAAGATGGTTCAGAGCCCTCAGTTCATGGTGTGAAGGGCCCTCAGCAATCTTCTGTGCATCTCCAGCGTCTGAAGAATATGGCTGTCAGGGAAGGGAAGTCCGTGAGATGTTTTCTCAGAAATATGAACAGAATAAGCTGTTTCCAAGAAAAACGTATAAAGGGAAAACTGATAGGGAGGGCTAGGCCTATGATTTGGCTACCTGTGGATTTTTTACAGCAGGAAAATACTTACAGTGCAAGATTCTATGTTATGTTAGCATCTTGTTTCCACCAGTACAAATTAATTACACTGGATAAGTAATAAAATTATCTTCAAACATCTTTTCCTGAACAAATATTTAGGTGATAAATAATTCAATGATGTGGGTTTCAAAATTTATTTTAATGTTAATTTTTATTATTTCAAAATGCATGTTGAAAATAAAAAGTCTCTACTATCTTCATACATTATTAATGAATAGGGTTGCTACAATTTTTCATTTAACATGCTGTAAAAATTCTTCACCAAGTATGTCCTTATGTTATTAATTAGTGTTTTATTCATAGCATATCTTGTTATTAATTTATAGTAGATTGAGTTGCATAAACATCTTATTCAACATTTTAGATATTGTGATTTTTAAATAAATTAAATATCATCTTCCATAATACTTACATCACTTTATTTCACTCTTAGAATAAGTTTTAGGGTTGGGGTTACTTGTATAAAAAATATAGTCATTTTTATGACTCTAAAAATATTTGCTAAAACATTTCGCAATTAGATAATATGAATGAAGCTGTTTCATTGCAATTTAGAAGACATTGTTTTTTAAAAACCCAACTTAGAAACCTATTTTATTCTTATGATAGATTCTTCAGTGCACTTTGTATGTGAAAACACTGGGAGGGGGGTTCAGAATGGGGAACACGTGTACACCTGTGGCGGATTCATGTTGAAGTGTGGCAGAACCAATATAATATTGTAAAGTTAAAAACAAAAATAAAACACTATTTACAAAAATAAAGCTTATATCAATATTCCACATCTTCCTGTTGAATTATACATTACAAAGAAGTTCATAGTAACTGTCAATTTTTGGGGGGGGGAGGTACTTTTTATTTATTTTGTTTATTTATTTATTTTAAAATATATATTTATTTATTTTAACTGGAGGCTAATCACTTTACAATATTGTATGGGTTTTGCCATACATCAACATGAATCCGCCACGAGTGTACACGTGTTCCCCATCCTGAACCCCCCTTCCACCTCCCCCCAACCCCGTACCATCCCTCTGGGTCATCCCAGTGCATCAGCCCCAAGCCTCCTGTATCCTGCATTGAACCTGGACTGGCGATTCATTTCATATATGATATTATACATGTTTCAATGCCATTCTCCCAAATCATCCCACCCTCTCCCTCTCCCACAGAGTCCAAAAGACTGTTTTATACATCTGTGTCTCTTTTGCTGTCTCTCATACAGGGTTATCATTACCATCTTTCTAAATTTCATATATATGCATTAGTATACAGTATTGGTGTTTTTCTTTCTGGGTTACTTCACTCTGTATAATAGGCTCCAAACCTCATTCATCCACCTCATTAGAACTGATTCAAATGTATTCTTTTTAATGGCTGAGTAATACTCCATTGTGTATATGTACCACAGCTTTCTTATCCATTCATCTGCTGATGGATATCTAGGTTGCTTCCATGTCCTGGCTATTATAAACAGTGATGTGATGAATACTGGGGTACACGTGTCTCTTTCAATTCTGGTTTCCTCGGTGTGTATATGCAGTAGTGGGATGGATAGCTGGGTCATAAGGCAGTTCTATTTCCAGTTTTTTATGGAATCTCCATACTGTTCTCCATAGTGGCTGTACTAGTTTGCATTCCCACCAATAGTGTAAGAGGGCTCCCTTTTCTCCACGCCCTCTCTAGCATTTATTGTTTGTAGACTTTTTGATGGCAGCCATTCTGACTGGTGTGAAATGGTACCTCATTGTGGTTTTGATTTGCATTTCTCTGATAATGAGTGATGTTGAGCATCCTTTCATGTGTTTGTTAGCTATCGGTATGTCTTCTTTGGAGAAATGTCTATTTAGTTCTTTGGCCCATTTTTTGATTGGGTCGTTTATTTTTCTGGAATTGAGCTTCAGGAGTTGCTTGTATATTTTTGAGATTAATTCTTTGTCAGTTGCTTCATTTGCTATTATTTTCTCCCATTCTGAAGGCTCTCTTTTCACCTTGCTTATAGTTTCCCTTGTTGTGCAGAAGCTTTTAAATTTAATTAGGTCCCATTTGTTTATTTTTGCTTTTATTTCCAATATTCTGGGAGGTGGGTCATAGAGGATCCTGCTGTGATGTATGTCAGAGAGTGTTTTGCCTATGTTCTCCTCTAGGAGTTTTATAGTTTCTGGTCTTACTTTGAGATCTTTAATCCATTTTGAGTTTATTTTTTGTATGGTGTTAGAAAGTGTTCCAGTTTCATTCTTTTACAAGTGGTTGACCAGTTTTCCCAGCACCACTTGTTAAAGAGATTTTCTTTTCTCCATTGTATATTCTTCCCTCCTTTGCCAATGATAAGGTGTCCATAGGTGCATGGATTTATCTCTGGGCTTTCTATTTTGTTCCATTGATCTATATTTCTGTCTTTGTGCCAGTACCATACTGTGTTGATGACTGTGGCTTTGTAGTAGAGCCTGAAGTCAGGTAGGTTGATTCCTCCAGTTCCATTCTTCTTTCTCAAGATTGCTTTGGCTATTCGAGGTTTTTTGTATTCTCATACAAATTGTCAAATTATTTGTTCTAGCTCTGTGAAAAATACCGTTGGTAGCTTGATAGGGATTGCATTGAGTCTATAGATTGCTTTAGGTAGTATACTCATTTTCACTATGCTGATTCTTCTGATCCATGAACACGGTATATTTCTCCCTCTATTAGTGACCTCTTTGATTTCTTTTACCAGTGTTTTATAGTTTTCTATATATAGGTCTTTAGTTTCTCTAGGTAGATATATTCCGAAGTATTTTATTCTTTTCGTTGCAATGGTGAATGG
Organism: Bos grunniens; assembly: GCF_055505025.1. Classification (NCBI taxonomy): domain Eukaryota; kingdom Metazoa; phylum Chordata; class Mammalia; order Artiodactyla; family Bovidae; genus Bos; species Bos grunniens. Next base: position 16,389,808 of record NC_141190.1, read on the forward strand.
TGTTGTTTCCCTAATTTCTCTTTCTATTTTCTCATTTTTAGTGTATAGGAATGCAAGGGATTTCCGTGTGTTGATTTTATATCCTTCAACTTTACTATCTGGAGAAGGCAATGGCAACCCACTCCAGTACTCTTGCCTGGAAAATCCCATGGATGGAGGAGCCTGGTGGGCTGCAGTCTATGGGGTTGCGAAGAGTCGAACACGACTGAGCGACTTCACTTTCACTTTTCAGTTTCATGCATTGGAGAAGGAAATGGCAACCCACTCCAGTGTTCTTGCTTGGAGAATCCCAAGGATGGGGGAGCCTAGTGGGCTGCCATCTCTGGGGTCGCACAGAGTCCGACATGACTGAAGCGACTTAGCAGCAGCAGCAGCAGCAGTAATTTTCTGGTGGAGTCTTTAGTGTTTTCTATGTAGAGGATCATGTCATCTGCAAACAGTGAGAGTTTTACTTCTTCTTTTCCAATCTGGATTCCTTTTATTTCTTTTTCTGCTCTGATTACTCTGGCCAAAACTCCAAAAACTATGTTGAATAGTAGTGGTGAGAGTGGGCACCCTTGTCTTGTTCCTGACTTTAAGGGAAATGCTTTCAATTTTTACCATTGAGGATAATGTTTGCTGTGGGTTTGTCACATATAGCTTTTATTATGTTGAGGTATGTTCCTTCTATTCCTGCTTTCTGGAGAGTTTTTATCATAAATGGATGTTGAATTTTGTCAAGGGCTTTCTGTGCATCTATTGAGATAATCATATGGTTTTATTTTTCAATTTGTTAATGTGGTGTATTCCATTGCTTGATTTGCGGATATTCAAGAATCCTTGCATCCCTGGGATAAAGCCCACTTGGTCATGATATATGATCTTTTTAGTTTGTTGTTGGATTCTGTTTGTTAGAATTTTGTTAAGGATTTTTGAATCTATGTTCATCAGTGATATTGGACAGTAGTTTTCTTTTTTTGTGGTATCTTTGTCAGGTTTTGGTATTAGGGTGATGGTGGCCTCATAGAATGAGTTTGGAAGTTTACCTTCCTCTGCAATTTTCTGGGAGAGTTTGAGTTAGGATTGGTGTTAGCTCTTCTCTAAATTTTTAGCAGAATTCAGCTGTGAAGCCGTCTGGACCTGACCATCCAGCTTTTGTTTGCTGGAAGATTTCTGATTACAGTTTCAATTTCTGTGCTTGTGATGGGTCTGTTAAGATTTTCTGTTTCTTCCTGGTCCAGTTTTGAAAAGTTGTACTTTTCTAAGAATTTGTCCATTTCTTCCACGTTGCCCGTTTTATTGGCATATAATTGCTGATAGTAGTCTCTTATGATCCTTTGTATTTCTGTGTTGTCTGTTGTGATCTCTCCATTTTCATTTCTAATTTTATTGATTTGATTTTTCTCCCTGTGTTTCTTGATGAGTCTGGCTAATGGTTTGTCAATTTTATTTATCCTTTCAAAGAACCAGCTTTGGGCTTTGTCGATTTTTGCTATGGTCTCTTTTGTTTCTTTTGCATTTATTTCTGCCCTAATTTTTAAGATTTCTTTCCTTCTACTAACCCTGGGGTTCTTCATTTCTTCCTTTTCTAGTTGCTTTAGGTGTAGAGTTAGGTTATTTATTTGATTTTTTTCTTGTTTCTTGAGGTATGCCTGTATTGCTATGAACTTTCCCCTTAGGACTGCTTTTACAGTGTCTCACAGGTTTTGGGTTGTTGTGTTTTCATTTTCATTCATTTCTATGATATTTTGATTTCTTTTTTGATTTCTTCTGTGATTTGTTGGTTATTCAGCAGCGTGTTGTTCAGCCTTCATATGTTGGAATTTTTAATAGATTTTCTCCTGTAATTGAGATCTAATCTTACTGCATTGTGGTCAGAAAAGATGCTTGGAATGATTTCAGTTTTTTTGAATTTACCAAGGCTAGATTTATGGCCCAGGATGTGATCTATCCTGGAGAAGGTTCCGTGTGCGCTTGAGAAAAAGGTGAAATTCATTGTTTTGGGGTGAAATGTCCTATAGATATCAATTAGATCTAACTGGTCTATTGTATTGTTTAAAGTTTGTGTTTCCTTGTTAATTTTCTGTTTAGTTGATCTATCCATAGGTGTGAGTGGGGTATTAAAGTCTCCCACTATTATTGTGTTATTGTTAATTTCCCCTTTCATACTTGTTAGCTTTTGTCTTACATATTGTGGTGCTCCTATGTTGGGTGCATATATATTTATAATTGTTATATCTTCTTCTTGGATCGATACTTTGATCATTATGTAGTGACCTTCTTTGTCTCTTTTCATAGCCTTTGTTTTAAAGTCTATTTTATCTGATATGAGTATTGCTACTCCTGATTTCTTTTGGTCTCTATTTGTGTGGAGTATCTTTTTCCAGCTCTTCACTTTCAGTCTGTATGTGTCCCTTGTTTTGAGGTGGGTCTCTTGTAGACAACATATATAGGGGTCTTGTTTTGTATCCATTCAGCCAGGCTTTGTCTTTTAGTTGGGGCATTCAACCCATTTTCATTTAAGGTAATTATTGATAAGTATGATCCCATTGCCATTTACTTTATTGTTTTGGGTTAGAGTTTATACACCCATTTTGGGTTTCCTGTCTAGAGAAGATCTTTTAGCATTTGTTGGAGAGCTGGTTTGGTGGTGCTGAATTCTCTCAGCTTTTGCTTGTCTGTAAAGCTTTTGATTTCTCCTTCATATTTGAATGAGATCCTTGCTGGGTACAGTAATCTGGGCTGTAGGTTATTTTCTTTCATCATTTTAAGTATGTCCTGCCAGTCCCTCCTGGCCTGAAGAGTTTCTATTGAAAGATCAGCTGTTATCCTTATGGGAATCCCCTTGTGTGTTATTTGTTGTTTTTCCCTTGCTGCTTTTCATATTTGTTCTTTGTGTTTGATCTTTGTTAATTTGATTAATATGTGTCTTGGGGTATTTCGCCTTGGGTTTATCCTGTTTGGGACTCTCTGGGTTTCTTGGACTTGGGTGATTATTTCCTTCTCCATTGTAGGGAATTTTTCAACTATTATCTCCTCAAGTATTTTCTCATGGTCTTTCTTTTTGTCTTCTTTTTCTGGGACTCCTATGATTCGAATCTTGGGGCGTTTAACATTATCCCAGAGGTCTCTGAGATTGTCCTGATTTCTTTTAATTTGTTTTTCTTTTTTCCTCTCTGATTCATTCATTTCTGCCATTCTTTCTTCTACTTCACTAATACTATCTTCTGCCTCTATTATTCTACTATTTGTTCCCTCCAGAGTGTTTTTGATCTCATTTATTGCATTATTCATTATATATTGACTCTTTTTTTATTTCTTCTAGGTCCCTGTTAAACTTTTCTTGCATCTTCTCAATCCTTGTCTCCAGGGTATTTATCTGTGATTCCATTTTGATTTCAAGATTTTGGATCATTTTCACTATCATTATTTAGAATTCTTTATCAGGTAGATTCCCTATCTCTTCCTCTTTTGTTTGGTTTGGTGGGCATTTATCCTGTTCCTTTACCTGCTGGGTATTCCTCTGTCTCTTCATCTTGTTTACATTGCTGTATTTGGGGTTGCTTTTCTGTATTCTGGCAGTGTGTGGAGTTATCTTTATTGTGGAGTTTCCTCACTGTGGGTGAGGTTGTATGGGTGGCTTGTCAAGGTTTCCTGGTTAGGGAAGCTTGTGTCAGTGTTCTGGTGGATGGAGCTGAATTTCTTCTCTCTGGAGTGCAATGAAGTGTCCAATAATGAGTTATGAGTTGTCAATGGGTTTGGCGTAACTTTGGGCAGTCTGTATATTGAAGCTCAGGGGTATGTTCATGTGTTGCTGGAGAATTTGTGTGGTATGTCTTGCTCTGGAACTTGTTGGCCCTTGGGTGGTGCTTGGTTTCAGTGTAGGTATGGAGGCATTTGATGAACTCCTGTCGATTCATGTTCCCTGGAGTCAGGAGTTCTCTGGTGTTCTCAGGATTTGGACTTAAGCCTCCTGCTTCTGGTCTTCAGTCTTATTTTTACAGTAGAATCAAGACTTCTCCATCTATACAGCACCATTGATAAAACATCTGGGTTAAAGATAAAAGTTTCTCCACAGTGAGGGACACCCAGAGAGTTTCACAGAGTTACATGGAGAAGAGAAGAGGGAGGAGGGAGTTAGAGGTGACCGGAATGAGATGAGGTGGAATCAAAAGCGGAGAGAGCAAGCTAGCCAGTAATCACTTCCTTATGTGCACTCCACAGTCTGGACTGCTCAGAGATGTTCACAGAGTTTACAGAGAAGAGAAGAGAGAGGAAGGAGACAGAGGTGGCCAGGAGGATAAAGGGGAGAATCAAAAGGAGAGAGACAGATCCAGCCAGTAATCAGTTCCCTAAGTGTTCTCCACCATCTGGAACACACCAAGAGATTCACAGAGTTGGGTAGAGAAGAGAAGGGGGAGGGAGGAGATAGAGGTGACCTGGTGGAAAAAGGAGAGCCCAAAGCAGGAGAGAGCAGTCAAGCCAGTAATCTCGCTCCCAAGTAAAAATGTGTACTGAAGATTGGGTTCTTAAAGGTACAAAATTGATAACAAATACCAGAAAGCAAAGGAAAAAAAATCTAGAGTAGAAGTTGGATTTTCAAAAATACAATATTAAAGAAAAGAAAATAGAAAACAAAGTCACAAAAATTGTAAAATATATATGTGTGTGTGTGTGTGTGTGTGTGTGTGAAGTTTGCTTTAAAAATATGGTCCCTCTTTTTTATTTTTTGCAAAGTAAGAGTAGGTTATAAAAAATGAAAATTAAAGGAGTAATATAGGACTTAAAAAATAAAAAAAAAGAATGAGCATAAAAATAGTAAAAATATGTCTAGGACTTTCTCTGGTGTTGTTGTGAGCAGTGTGGGGTCAGTTCATCTTCAGATAGTTCCTTGGTCCGGCTTATATATCTCAAGATCTACAGGCCCCTTTCTATGTAGTCAGTACTAACTACAGGTTTTAATCTATTGCACCTGTCACTTCCAAGGCGGTTCCCTCTGTTTTAGCTTCTTCTGTTTTCTGGTCTCTTCAGTGTCTAATTTCTGCCCTGACACAATGGGGGTGGTGGTGGACACTTTTTTAGGCTCACTTGTTCAGTTGTGCTTTGGGGACGGAGGCACACTGCAAACAAATAACACTGGCATGTGCTTGCAGTGCCTCAGCCACACTGGGCCTGCCCCTGCTCACGGCACATGTGCCCTCCCTGCCCACACTGCTCAGGCTCTAGGTTGCTCTGCCAGGAACCGTCCGAGGCCGGCCCTGGGCTGCATGCACCTCCCAGGTCTAAGCCGCTCAGGTTCAGGCACTCAGGTAGTCTTCAGAGGTGCAGACTCGGTTGGGCCTGCGTTTTGTGCCCTTCCCAGATCCGAGCAGCTCAGGTGATCAGGTGTTTGGCAAGCACGGTTGCTATGACTTATCGCCTCCCTCATCCCTGCTGCTCAGTTTTCTGGTGTACAACTGGCACACCTTCTCAGGCAGATGTTGACCTTCCAGAATCCCAAGAAGTCTTAGTTAGCAAAGAAGCCTGATTGCAGTTTGGTAGGTAATGCCTCTCTGGGGCCGTGATTGCCCCCTTCTGGCTCTGGCTGCCTGTCACCAGAGGGGGATGGTCTGCAGCCAGCTAGCTCTGTTCAGTCCTTTGTTCTGTGAGCAAGCCTGACAGTGTCTTAGGTTAGGGCTTTTCACGTATCTCTAGTCAGTCCTTTGTTCTGTGAATGGGCCTGGCAATGTCACAGGTTAGGGCTTTTAGCATGGTAGTTATCCCACAGTCTGGTTTGCTAGCCCAAGTTAGTTCCCTCAGATTGCCCTCGGGGCATTCAGGCCCTGTCCTTACTCTAAACAATGCAGCCGGCGCCTCCCTGGCCAGCCCTGGCTTGGAGTGGCGGGTGGAGGCGTCTGCGCTGCTTCTCAGCTGGGGGAATTACCGTTGGGCACATAATCTGTGGGGTTTAATTATTTATTTATTTTTCCTCCCAGTTATGTTGCCCTCTGTGGTTCCAAGGCTCACCACAGACTCAGCAGTTAGAGTGTTTTCTGGTGTTTGCAAACTTCTCTTTTAAAGACTCCCTTCCTGGGACGGACCTCCGTCCCTACCTCTTTTGTCTCTCTTGTCTTTTATATTTTTTCGCTACCTGCTTTCCAAGACAATGGGCTGCTTTTCTGGGTGCCTGATGTCCTCTGCTGGCATTCAGAAGTTGTTTTGTGGAATTTACTCAGTGTTTAAATGTTCTTTTGATGAATTTGTGGGGAGGGGGGAAGTGGTTTCCCCGTCCTATTCCTCCGCCTTCTTAGGACCACCACCTAAAATGGGAATTATTGTTAACCTCTCTTAAAATATTTTTTTAATTTATTTATTTAGGTTGCACTAGGTGTTCATTGCTTTGTGTGAACTTTCTCTACTGTGGTGAGTTGGGGCTACTCTTTGTTGTGATATGTGTCTTCTCATTGTGGCAGTTTCTCTTGCTGCATAGCACAGGCTCTAGGGGTGCGAGATTCATTAGTTTCAGCATTCAGAGTCAGTAGTTGTGGCACATGAGTTTAGCTGCTCGGAGGCATGTGGAATCTCCCCTGACCAGGGATCAAACCCATGTCCCTTGCACTGGCAGCTGAATTTTTAACCACTAGACCACCAGGGAAGTCCTGTTAACTTCTTAAATTTAGAAAAAACCAGTGTGAATTGTTTTCACTGTAGCTTCTAACTGTATATTTTAATTCTGATCCCATCCAGTTTTATTACACTTTATTTCATAGGTATCACAGAATGCATCTGTATATGATTTTTTCCTAGAATAATGTATCTCTAATGATTATTTTTATGCATTTTTCTTTTAAATAAGATAGAAAATTAAAAGTAGGTTTTATATTAGAATATGATAATATAAACTTTTATATTTACCTTCATGGTTATTTTTAACAAGGAACTTAGTTTGGCTTTGAATTATCATCTAGTGCATTTTGCTTTTAACTGGGAAGATGATTACCATTAGCATTTCTTGTAGAGTTGATCTATTAGTCAGGAACCCCCTTAGCGTTTATTTTGGGAATGTCTTATATCTTCTATTTTCTGGAGGGATAGTTGTGCCAGGTATAGACTTCTTGGTTGATCAATTTTCATATCTAGGATTTAAACTATATCTTTCCATTGATTTCTGGTCTCCATAGTTTGTATGGAAAATGAACTGTTATCCTATTATGATTCTTTGTATATGATGAAACATTTCTCTGTTGATGCTTTAAACTTTCTATTTTTTGCCTTGGCTTCTGACAGTTTGATTAAAATGTGCCTTGCTGTGAGTCTATTTGGGTTTATAATTATTGAAGCTTATTTAACTTCTTGGATTCATAGATTCATGTATTTTACCAAATTTTGAAAGTTTTCAGCCATTCTTTTATTTTTTTATAAAGATTTTTGATGTGGATAATTTTTAAAGGATATTTAATTTGTTACAACATTGCTTCTGTTTTGTGGGTTTTTTTGGTTTTGTTTTTTGGCCGGGAGGCATGTGGGATCTTAGCTCCCTGACCAGGGATTGAACCCTCACTCTCTGCATTGGAAGGTGAAGTCTTAATCACTAGACCAACAGGGAAGTTGCCATTCTTTTTTTAAATATTTATTTTCTATTCCTTTGCTCTGTCTTTTCTCAGATTCCCATTAAATAGATGTTGGTACACTTGATTGAATTCCATATGTCTCTTCAGTTCAGTTCAGTTCAGTTGCTCAGTCGTGTCCAGCTCTTTGCAACCCCATGGACTGCAGCAAGACAGGCCTCCCTGTCCATCACCAACTCCCAGAGCTTACCCAACCTCATGTCCATTAAGTTGGTGATGCGATCTAACCATCTCATCCTCTGCCATCCCCTTCTCCTCCTGCCCTCAATCTTTCCCAGAATCAGGTTCTTTTCAAATGAGTCAGCTCTTTGCATCAGGTGGCCAAAGTATTGGAGTTTCAGCTTCAACATCAGTCCTTCCAATGAACAGCCAGAACTGATCTCCTTTAGGATGGACTGGTTGGATGTCCTTGCAGTCCAAGGGACTCTCAAGAGTCTTCTCCAACACCACAGTTCAAAAGCATCCATTCTTCGGTGCTCAGCTTTCTTTATGGTCCAACTCTCACATCCATACATGACTACTGGAAAAACCTTAGCCTTAACTAGACAGACTTTTGTTGGCAAAGTAATGTCTTTGCTTTAAAATATGCTATCTAGGTTGGTCATAACTTTCCTTCCAAGGAGTAAGCGTCTTTTAATTTCATGGCTGCAATCACCGCTGCTGAGTTTTCCAAACTTGCTGACATATTGAGTGTGGCACTTTCACAGCGTCATCTTTTAGGATTTGAAATAGTTCAACTGGGATTCCATTACCTCCACTAGCTTTGTTCATAGTGATGCTTCCTAAGGCCCACTTGACTTCACATTCCAGAATGTCTGGCTCTAGGTGAGGGATCACACCATCATGATTATCTGGGTCGTGAAGATTTTTTTGTACAGTTCTTCTGTGTATTCTTGCCACCTCTTCTTAATATATTCTGTCAGGTCCATACCATTTCTGTCCTTTATTGAGCCCATCTTTGCATGAAATGTTCCCTCGGTATCTCTAATTTTCTTAAAAATATCTCTAGTCTTTACCATTCTACTGTTTTCCTCTTTTTCTCTGCATTGATCGCCATCTCTTAGGTTCTGTTAATTTGTTCTATTAATTTGTTAATTTGTTTGGTTAATTTGTCTTGTAAATTTGTTCTGTTAATATGTCTCATAGGTTTTGTTAATTTTTCTTTTTTTTAAATATAGATTTTTTAAATTTTAACTGGTGGCTAATTACTTTACAATATTGTGGTGGTTTTGCCATAAATTGACATAATCTGCCACGGGTGTACATGTGTTCCCCATCCTGAACCCCCCTAGCACCTCCCTCCCCATTCCATCCCTCTGGGTCATCCCAGTGCACCAGCCCTGAGCACCATGTCTCATGCATCGAACCTGGACTGGTGATACTTTTCACATATGATAATATACATGTTTTGATGCCATTCTCCCAAATCATCCCACCCTCGCCCTCTCCACAGAGTCCAAAAGACTGTTCTATACATCAGTGTCTCTTTTGCTGTCTCGTACACAGGGTTATTGTTAGCATCTTTCTAAATTCCATATATATGCATTAGTATACTGTATTGGTGTTTTTCTTTCTGGCTTACTTCACTCTGTATAATAGGCTGCAGTTTCATCCACCTCATTAGAACTGATTCAAATGTATTCTTTTTAATGGCTGAGTAATATTCCCCTGGGAGAAGGCAATGGCACCCCACTCCAGTACTCTTGCCTGGAAACTCCCATGGACAGAGAAGCCTGGTAGGCTGCAGTCCATGGGGTTGCTAAGAGTCAGACACGAGACACGACTGATTGACTTCACTTTCTCTTTTCACTTTCCTGCATTGGAGAAGGAAATGGCAACCCACTCCAGTGTTCTTGCCTGGAGAATCCCAGGGACGGGGGAGCCTGGTGGGCTGCTGTCTGTGGGGTCGCACAGAGTCAGACACAACTGAACAGACTTAGCAGCAGCAATATTCCATTGTGTACATGTACCACAGCTTTCTTATCCATTCATCTGCTGATGGACATCTAGGTTGCTTCCATGTCCTGGCTATTATTAACAGTGCTGCGATGAATACTGGGGTACATGTGTCTCTTTCAATTCTGGTTTCCTCGGTGTGTATGCCCAGCAGTGACATTACTGCGTCATATGGCAGTTCTCGTTCCAATTTTTTAAGGAATCTCCACACTGCTCTCCATAGTGGCTGTACTAGTTTGCATTCCCACCAACAGTGTAAGAGGGTTCTCTTTTCTCCACACCCTCTCCAGCATTTATTGCTTGTAGACTTTTGGATAGCAGCCATTCTGATGGGCATGAAATGGTACCTCATTGTGGTTTTGATTTGCATTTCTCTGATAATGAGTGATGTTGAGCATCTTTTCATGTGTTTGTTAGCCATCTGTATGTCTTCTTTGGAGAAATGTCTGTTTAGTTCTTTGGCCCACTTTTTGATTGGGTCTTTTATTTTTCTGGAATTGAGCTGCAAGAGTTGCTTGTATATTTTTGAGGTTAACTCTTTGTCAGTTGCTTCATTTGCTATTATTTTCTCCCATCTGAAGGCTGTCTTTTCACCTTGCTTATAGTTTCCTTTGTTATGCAAATGGTTTTAAGTTTAACTAGGTCCCATTTGTTTATTTTTGCTTTTATTTCCAATATTCTGGGAGGTGGGTCATAGAGGATCCTCCTGTGATTTATGTCAGAGAGTGTTTTGCCTATCTTTTCCTCTAGCAGTTTAATAGTTTCTGGTATTACGTTTAGATCTTTAATCCATTTTGAGTTTATTTTTGTGTATGGTATTAGAAAGTGTTCTAGTTTCATTCTTTGCAAGTGGTTGACCAGTTTTTTTTTCAGCATCATTTGTTGAAGAGATTGTCTTTTCTCCATTGCATATTCTTGGCTCCTTTGTTGAAGATAAGGTGTCCATAGGTGCGTGGATTTATCCTTGGGCTTTCTATTTTGTTCCATTGATCTATATTTCCGTCCTTGCACCAGTACCATACCGTCTTGACTGTAGCTTTGTAGTAGAGCCTGAAATCAGGCAGGTTGATTCCTCCAGTTCCATTCTTCTTTCTCAAGATTGCTTTGGCTATTCGAGGTTTTTTGTATTTCCATAAAAATTGTGAAATTATTTTTTCTAGTACTCTGAAAAATACCATTGGTAGCTTGCTAAGGATTGCATTGAACCTGTAGATTGCTTTGGGTAGTACACTCATTTTCAGTATATTGATTCTTCTGCTCTATGAACATGGTATATTTCTCCATCTCTTTGTGTCCTCTTTGATTTCTTTTATCAGTGTTTTATAGTTTTCTATATAGGTCTTTTTTTTTTCTGTAGGTAAATATATTCCTAAGTAGTTTATTCTTTTGTTTCAATGGTGAATGGAATTGTTTGCTTAAGTTCTCTTTCTGTTTTCTCATTGTTAGTGTATAGGAATGCGAGGGATTTCTGTGTGTTGATTTTATATCCTGCAACTTTACTATCTTCATTGATTAGCTCTAGTAATTTTTTGGTGGAGTCTTTAGGGTTTTCAATGTAGAGGATCATGTCATCTGCAAACAATGAGAGTTTTATTCTTCTTTTCCAATCTTGATTCCTTTCATTTATTTTTCTGCTCTGATTGCTGTGGCCAAAACTTCCAAAACTATGTTGAATAGTAGTGGTGAGAGTGGGCACCCTTGTCTTGTTCCTGACTTTAGGGGACATGCTTTCAATTTTTCACCATTGAGGATAATGTTTGCTGTGGGTTTGTCATATATAGCTTTTATTATGTTGAGTTATGTTCCTTCTATTCCTGCTTTCTGGAGGGTATTTTTTTCTTTTAATCATAAATGGATGTTGAATTTTGTCAAAGGCTTTCTGTGCATCTATTGAGATAATCATATGGCTTTTATTTTTCAATTTGTTAATGTGGTGTATTCCATTGATTGATTTGCAGATATTGAAGAATCCTTGCATCCCTGGGATAAAGCCCACTTGGTCATGATTTATGATCTTTTTAATGTGCTATCGGATTCTGTTTGCTAGAATTGTGTTAAGGATTTTTGCATCTATGTTCATCAGTGATATTGGCCTGTAGTTTTCTTTTTTTGTGGCATCTTTGTCTGGTTTTGGTATTAGGGTGATGGTGGCCTCATAGAATGAGTTTGGAAGTTTACCTTCCTCTGCAATTTTCTGGAAGATTTTAGTAGGACAGGTGTTAGCTCTTCTCTAAATTTTTGGCAGAATTCAGCTGTGAAGCCATCTGGTCCTGGCTTTTTTGCTGGAAGATTTCTATTTACAGTTTCAATTTCCATGCTTGTGATGGGTCTGTTAAGATTTTCTATTTCTTACTGGCTCAGTTTTGGAAAGTTGTACTTTTCTAAGAATTTGTCCATTTCTTCCAAGTTGTCCATATTATTGGCTTATAGTTGCTGATAGTAGTCTCTTATGATCCTTTGTATTTCTGTATTGTCTGTTGTGATTTCTCCATTTTCATTTATAATTTTGTTTATTTGATTCTTCTCCCTTTGTTTCTTGATAAGTCTGTCTAGTGGTTTGTCAATTTTATTTATCTTCTCAAAGAGCCAGCTTTTAGCTTTGTTGATTTTGCTATGGTCTCTTTTGCATTTATTTCTGCCCTAATTTTAAAGATTTCTTTCCTTCTATTAACCCTAGGGTTCTTCATTTCTCTTTTTCTAGTTGTTTTATGTGCAGAGTAGGTTATTTATTCGACTTTTTTCTTGTTTCTTGAGGTAAGGCTCCATTGCTATGAACCTTCCCTTTAGCACTGCTTTTACAGTGTCCCATGGGTTGTTGTGTTTTCATTTTCATTCTTTTCTATGATATTTTGATTTCTCTTTTGATTTCTTCTGTGATTTGTTGGTTATTCAAAAGTGCATTGTTTAGCCACCATATGTTTGTATTTTTAATAGTTTCTTTTCCTGTAGTTGACATCTAATGTTACTGCATTGTGATTGGAAAAGATGCTTGGAATGATTTCAGTTTTTTTGAGTTTGCTACAGCTAGATTTATGGCCCAGGATGTGATCTGTCCTGGAGAAGGTTCTGTGTGTGCTTGAGAAAAAGGTGAAATTCATTGTTTTGGGGTGAAATGTCCTATAGATATCAATTAGGTCTAACTGGTCTATTGTATCATTTAAAGTTTGTGTTTCCTTGTTAATTTTCTGTTTAGTTGATCTATCCATAGGTGTGAGTGGAGTATTAAAGTCTCCCACTATTATTGTGTTATTGTTAATTTCCCCTTTCATACTTGTTGGCATTTGTCTTACATATTGCAGTGCTCCTATGTTGAGTGCATATATATTTATAATTGTTATACCTTCTTGGATTGATCCTTTGATCATTATGTAGTGTCCTTCTTTGTCTCTTTTCACAGCCTTTGTTTTAAAGTCTATTTTATCTGATATGAGTACTGCTATTCCTGCTTTCTTTTGGTCTCTATTTGCATGGAATATTTTTCCAGCCCTTCATTTTCAGCCTGTGTGTGTCCCTTGTTTTGAGGTGGGTCTCTTGTAGACAACATATGTAGGGGTCTTGTTTTTATATCCATTCAGCCAGTCTTTGTGTTTTGGTTGGGGCATTCAACCCATTTACGTTTAAGGTAATTATTGATAAGTACGATCCTGTTGCCATTTACTTTATAGTTTTGTGTTCAAATTTATACATCCTCTTTTAGTTTCCTGTCTAGAGAAGATCCTTTAGCATTTGTTGGAGAGCTGGTTTGGTGGTGCTGAATTCTCTCAGCTTTTGCTTGTCTATAAAGCTTTTGATTTCTCCTTCATATTTGAATGAGGTCCTTGCTGGGTACAGTAATCTGGGCTGTAGATAATATTCATTCATCACTTTAGGTATGTCCTGCCATTCCCTCCTGGCCTGAAGAGTTTCTATTGAAAGATCAGCTGTTATCCTTATGGGAATCCCCTTGTGTGTTATTTGTTGTTTTTCCCTTGCTGCTTTTCATATTTGTTCTTTGGGTTTGATCTTAAAGCCCTGGGATTTCTTTGGAAGGAATGATGCTAAAGCTGAAACTCCAGTACTTTGGCCACCTCATGCGAAGAGTTGGCTCATTGGAAAAGACTCTGATGCTGGGAGGGATAGGGGGCAGGAGGAGAAGGGGACGACAGAGGATGAGATGGTTGGATGGCATCACTGACTCGATGGATGTGAGTCTGAGTGAACTCCGGGAGTTGGTGATGGACAGGGAGGCCTGGCATGCTGCGATTCATGGGGTCGCAAAGAGTCAGACATGACTGAGCGACTGAGCTGATCTGATCTGATCTGGGGTGTTTTGCCTTGGGTGTATCCTGTTTGGGACTCTCTGGGTTTCTTGGACTTGGGTGATTATTTCCTTCTCCATTGTAGGGAAGTTTTCAACTATTGTCTCCTCAAATATTTTCTCATGGTCTTTCTTTTTGTCTTCTTCTTCTGGGACTCCTATGATTCGAATCTTAGGGCATTTATCATTGTCCCAGAACTCTCTGAGATTGTCCTCACTTCTTTTAATTCATTTTTCTTCTTTCCTCTCTGTTTCATTTATTTCTACCATTCTATCTTCTACCTCACTTATCCTATCTTCTGCCTCCATTATTCTACTGTTGGTTCCCTCCAGAGTGTTTTTGATCTCATTTATTGCATTGTTCATTATATATTGACTCTTTTTTATTTCTTCTAGGTACTTATTAAAACTTTCTTGCATCTTCTCAATCCTTATCTCCAGGCTATTTATCTGTAACTCCATTTTGTTTTCAAGATTTTGGATCATTTTCAGTATCATTATTCAGAGTTCTTTATCAGGTGGATTCTCTATCTCTTCTTCTTTTGTTTGGTTTGGTGGGCATTTATCCCGTTCCTTTACCTGCTGGGTATTCCTCTGTCTCTTCATCTTGTTTATATTGCTGTATTTGGGGTGGCCTTTCTGTATTCTGGCAGTTTGTGGAGTTATCTTTATTGTGGAGTTTCCTCACTGTGGGTGGGGTTGTATGGGTGGCTTGTCAAGGTTTCCTGGTTAGGGAAGCTTGTGTCAGTGTTCTGGTGGGTGGAGCTGGATTTCTTCTCTCTGGAGTGCAATGAAGTGTCCAATAATGAGTTATGAGTTGTCAATGGGTTTGGAGTGACTTTGGGCAGTTTGTATATTGAAGCTCAGGGCTATGTTCCTGTTTTGCTGGAGAATTTGTGTGGTATGTCTTGCTCTGGAACTTGTTGGCCCTTGGGTAGTGCTTGGTTTCAGTGTAGGTATGGAGACACTTGGTGAGGAGTTCTCTGGTGTTCTCAAGATTTGGACTTAAGCCTCCTGCCTCTGGTTTTCAGTCTTATTCTTACAGTAGCCTCAAGACTTCTCCCTCTGTACAGCACCGATGATAAAACATATAGGTTATGATGAAAATTTTCTCCACAGTGAGGGACACCTGGAGAGGTACACAGAGTTACATGGAAAAGAGAAGAGGGAGGAGGGAGATAGAGGAGGAGAAGGGGGGAAATCAAAAGAGGAGAGAGCAAGCTAGCCAGTAATCACTTCCCTATGTGCTCTCCACAGTCTGCATCCCTCAGAGATGTTCATGGAGTTGCACAGAGAAGAGAAGAGGGAGGAAGGAGACAGAGGTGACCAGGAGGATAAAAGGGGGAATCAAAAGGAGAGAGACAGATCCAGCCAGTAATCAGTTCCCTAAATGTTCTCCATAGCCCGGAACACACAAAGAGATTCACCGAGTTGGGTAGAGAAGAAAAGGGGAGGGGGGAGATAGAGGTGACCTGTTGGAGAAAAAGGAGAGTCAACAGGTGGAGAGAGCAATCAGGCCATTGATCTTGTTCGCAAGTAAAAATGCATCTTTTAGATTGGGTTCTTAAAGGTACAAAGTTGTTAACAAATACCAAAAAGCAAAGATTAAAACCTTGAATAGAGGTTAGATTCTCAAAAATACAATATTGAAAAAGACAAAAACAAGACAAAAACAAAAAAGCTCAAAGAAACAAAAAACAAGCAAAGGAAAAAAAAACACAAAGTCACAGAAATTATAAAATATATATATATGAAGTTTTCTTTAAAAATAGGGTCTTTTTTTTGCAAGGTAATAGTAGGTTATAAAAATGAAAATTCAAGGAGTCACAGGGACTTAGAAATAAAATAAAATAATTTTTTTAATTAAAAAATGATAATAGTAAAAATATATCTAAGACTTTCTCTGGAGCTGTTGTGGACAGTGTGGGGGATCAGTTCATTTTCAAATAGTTCCTTGTTCTGGCTTGTACTTCTCATGGTCTATAGGCCCCTTCCTATGAAGTCGGTGCTAACTACAGAGTGTTAATCTATTACACCTGTCACTTCCAAAGCGGTTCCCTCTGTTTATTTTAGCTTCTTCTGTTTGCTGGTCTCTTCAGTGTCTAATTTCCACCCTGACACAAGGGGCAAGGTGGTGGTCACTTTTTTTTAGGCTCGCTTGTTCAATCGTGCTTTGGGGAGGGAGGAACACTGCAAACAAATATCATTGGTGTGTGGTTACAGTGATTCAACCACACTGGGTTCGCCCCTGCTTACGGCGTGTGTGCTTTCCTAGTGTACACGGCTCAGACTCTAGGTTGCTCTGCTGGGAACTGTCTGATGTGGGCCCTGGTTTGCATGCACTTCCCAGGTCTAAGGCATTCAGGTTCAGGTTCTCGGGTACTCCACAAAGGCGCAGACTTGGTTGGGCCTGCGTTTTGTCCCTGTCCCAGGTCCTAGTAGCTCAGGTGACCAGGTCCTTGGCGCGTGAAGTCGCCCTCAGTTGAAGGCTGTGACTTATCCCCTCCACCATCCCAGCCCCTCGGTTTTCTGGGTGTACAATGGGTGCACCTTCCCAGGTGTGCCACGTGTCCCTTCTGGGAAGCTAATCTCTGGCTGCGACCCTCCTGGCGGATGTGAATGGTCCAGAATCCCAAGAAGTCTTGGTTATCAACGAAGTCAGCTTGCAGTTTGGTATAGGATGCCTCCCTGGGGCTGCGATTGTCCCCTTCTGGCTCTGGCTGCCCTCGCCTGCCTGTCTTCGGTGGGGGATGGGCTGGCTCCACAGCTAGCTAGCTCTGCTCAGTCCCTTGTTCTGTGAGCATGCCTGGCGGTGGTTAGGGCTTTCCCCAGGATCACGGGATAGCTATCCCACAGTCTGGGTTGCTATCTCAAGCTAGTTCCCTCAGATTGCCCTCAGGGCATTCAGGCCCGGTCCTTATCCTAAGCAATGCAGCCCGCTCCTCCCTGTCCCTCCCTCACTTGGTAGTGGAAGACGCAAGCCTCTGGGCTGTTGCACCACTGGGAGTTGCTGTTAGGCACATAATATGTGGGTTTTAATTATTTATTTATTTTTCCTCCCAGTTATTTTGCCCTCTGAGATTCCAAGGCTCACCACAGACCCACCAGAGTGTTTCCTGGTGTTTGGAAACTTCCCTCTCTTTTTTTTTTAAGACTCTCTTCCCGGGAAGGATCTCCATCCCTAACTCTTTTGTCTCTCTTTTTATCTGTTATATTTTGTCCTACTTCCTTTCAAAGGCAATGGGCTGCCTTTCTGGGTGCCTGATGTCCACTGCCAGCATCCAGAAGTGGTTCTGTGGAATTTGTTTGGCGTTCAAATGTTCTTTTGATGAATTTGTGGGGGAGAAAGTGGCCTCCCCGTCCTATTCCTCCACCATCTTAGGACCGTCTCCTAAATTTATTTTCTTCATTACTTAAGAGGACAAGATTAACTTTTGGTGATCAGTGGGAACTTACATAGTTCTTGCTCTGGGGCTGGTAAAAATTATCTTTGTCTATGGTAAGGGGCAGCAGTCCCAGGGCCACACACTTCCACTACTCATAATACATCCTCATTTTGGGGCTAGGTTACCAGAGTTTTGGAGAGGTGACCCATTTATTTAAAATTCAGAAGGAAAACTTGAGCTGGGTACTGAAAATGTCCAAGAAGTTCATCTTAACCAAAAAGATCCATGTATTATAAAACTTGAAACTTCAAGGTGTTTTGGAGGTTGATGAAGAGTAGATATACTTACAGCAGAGAAGAGGCCGTGAAGAATGAAAAGTAATATATTGGGACCATCAAACCAAAAACAAAAATACAACCAAGGTATGAGTGTTTCTAGAAAAAAATTGATGTAAGCTTAAAAATATTAAATTTCAGCTATAATGTATGGATACTTGGTATAGTGCTGATACTCAGTAAATATTTGTTGAAAGAAGGATGCCTGTTAATGTAAAATGTTACGTGGATAACACGTGTGTCCACTTTTTGTCCATCTGTCTATCTTGCCTTCCATCCATCCACTCAAACATTCATCAAATGGTTACTACATAGTCTCTTTCTGACAACCAGCAACACAATGTTCAAGAAGTATGTGCTCACTGTGTTTGTTATTTTCAGGAAAACAGGTTTGTGGGTGAGAGGACCTAGCATGGAGCTGTTTTTATTCCTGAGCACAATTTTAGAAAAAGTTTACCTTTAAATCTGTAGTTGACCCAAGGGACATTGACACCACCCCTAATTGCCAGTGGGTTTGCTTCTCTGCTGCCTGCTTCCCAGCTCTGCTTCATTCCTGGGTGAGGAATGTGTTAGATCATTTGACTTCTGTGGTGTTGTCTTCAACTCTCTCTTATCTTGGGCATCCTTCACCTGTTTCTCATCAATCTTTCCTGAGAATAGCTTCTCTGACCTCTCCTCATTCATTGTACAGGCAGAAATGTGTCTGCTATTCTTCATACTCTGTAACATCTGTATTGGAGACCATATATACAAATACTTATATAACACTGTGTAGTACTCTATGTGTGGGCTTTCCCAGGGGGTGCTAGTGGTAAAGAACATGCCTGTCAATGCAGGAGACTTAAGAGATGTTGGTTTGATCCTTGGGTTGGGAAGATCTCCTGGAGAAGGAAATGGCAACCCACTCAAGTATTCTTGTCTGGAGAATCCCATGGACATAGGAGCCTCGAAGCCTACAGTCTATAGTATTGGAAAGAGTCGGACATGAATGAAGTGACTTAATACACACATGCACACTCCATACTCCATACTAGCTGCATGCATGCTAAGTTGCTTCAGTCCAACTCTTTGCAACTCTATGGACTGCAGCCTGCCAGGCTCCTCTGTCTGTGGGATTATCCAGGCAAGAATACTGGAATGGGTTGCCATGACCTCCTTCAGGGTATCTTCCTGATCCAGGGATTGAACCCAAATTTCTTACATCTCTTGCATTGGTATGTGGGTTCTTTACCACAAGCAACACCTGGTAAGTCCATATAGTACTAGGTATTCCAGACAAAATAAGGTGATTAGTGTATACCATTGCAGATCCATTTCTCCTGTATATGTTCCTAGTGAAAAGCAGAGCTTGATAAATCAGTTCTCAAATTTGTGCATATTGTAGGTAAGGAAAGAAAGGAAAAAGTGCAAAGATATCATGCTGGGTTGCCATGCCCTCCTCCAGGTGATCTTCCCAACCCAGGGATCGAACCCAGATCTCCCGCATTGCGGGCAGATTCTTTATTGTCTAAGCCACCAGGGAAGCCCTGGGGGTGTGTTCCCCAGAGTTAATTATTTCTGGGTTTGATGTGGCTGGCTTCACATTCACTAAGGGTGCAGAAGTCTTTCAACTAGGTTCTGGATTATTTTTACAAAGAGAATTTCTCCACATGTTGCTCTGAATCAATGTGGCCATTGGGGGATGAAAAGTTCAGAGCTTCCTATTATGGCAAGTTACTAATGTTTTACCCTCTTGTGTGAGTTTCAGCTGATTGTGTTCTTAGGAATTGACCCATTTTAACTAAGCTATCAAATTCATGGACGTAGAGCTTTTCATAATACTGTTTTATTATGCTTTTAATGTCCATGACATCAAAGAAATGACCCCCCATTTTAACTACAACTTGTTTTATTTGTGTCTTCTTGACTTGGCAGGTGAGGGTAGCCCTGGGTATAGGTTTATCAATTCTACTCTAAAGAACCACCTTTGGTTTCATGGATTTTTTTCCCCTGGTGATTTCTTATACACAATCTCATTGATTTTTATTCTGATTTTCACATGTAGTTTACTGTGGCTTAGTTTGAATTTAATTTTTCAACATTACTGATCTCAATATTCCTACCTGGGAAAACTGCTCATGAAAGCAATTGTTCTCCCTTTCAAATGCAAACCACAGTTAATTCTTGGTTGCATGTTACCTAGAGTTAATATAGTAGTAGAAATTCTTCCTGAAGCATTTGATGAGACTAGTATTTCATGAGGCTAGTATTACCTTAATTCAGACAAAGACATTACAAAAGAGGAAAAGCACAGACCAATATTTCTCGTGAACATAGATGCAAAATTCCTCAGTCAAATATTAACAACCCAAATCCAGCAATGTCCAATAAGATTTATTTAAGGTGTCCATGACTGGTTCATGCACTGGTTCAGTATTTGAAAACCAATCAGGATAAACCATCACATCAACAAATTAAAGACTAGAAATCACAAAATTGTATTTTTATTTATGTATAAAAATCATCTGACAAAATCCAAAACCCACTCATGATAGAAACTCTCAGCAAACTAGGAATGGAGGAGAAACTTCCTCAACTTGAGAAAGAACATCTACAAAGTAGTTACAGCTAACATCATTGTCATTGGTGACAAACTAGAAGCTTTCCTGCTAAAATGAGGGGTAAGGCAAGATATCCCCTGTTATCATTCCTATTTGACCTTGTAGTGGAATTCCTAGTTAATACAGGAAGACAGGAATAGGAAATAAGAGGAGTATGCAGATTGAGAAGGAAGAAACAAAACTGTGTTTATTTCAGACAATGTAATTTTCTATGTAGAAAATCACCCCCTCAAAATTTTTTTAACCTCCAGGAACTACTACTAATGAGCAGTTTTAGCATGATTTCACTATATAATTTTAAAGTGAAAGTGAAATTTGTTCAGTCATGTCTGACTCTCCAGGCCTGAATACTGGAATTCTCCAGGCCAGAATACTGGAGTGTGCAAACTTTCCCTTCTCCTGTGGATCTTCCCAACCCAGGGATCGAACCCAGGTCTCCCACATTGCAGGCAGATTCTTTATCTGCTGAACCACAAGGGAAATCCATAGTGTTAACATATGGCCATCAATTTCTTTCCAATATACTAGCAACAAACAATTGGAATTTGACATTAAAAACACAATATTATGTACATTAAAGCAAAAATTGAACTACTTAAATCTATATCTGGGAACACCTGTACAAGTTTTATTCAAATAAAACTATAATACTCTGACTAAAGAAACCAAAGAGGCTCTAAATAATAGGAAATATATTCCACATCCAGCAACAGGAGGTCTCAAAATTGTGTAGTATTTAGTTCTCTCCAATTCAGTGTTCTTCTCTGGTGACTCAGTTGGTAAAGAATCTGCCTATAATACAAGAGACCCAGGTTCAACCCCTGGATGGGAAATATCCCCTGGAGAAGGAAATGGGAACCCATTCCAGTATTCTTGCCTGGAAAACCTCGTGGACAGAGGAACCTGGTGGGCTGCAGTCCATGGGGTCGCAAAGAGTCAGACACGATTGAACATTTGAGCAATTTAGTATAAGCTTAAATGCTATCCTAATCAAAATCTCAGCAAGATTTTTGTTAAGATATGAACAGTCTTTTCTAAAATCTGTGTGAACAGTTTAAAGACCCAGAATAGCCAACACAATATTGAAGAAAAAGAACAAGGACAGAGCACTGATACTATTTGACTTAAGACTTACTGTAAGCTACAGTGTTTAATACAGTGTGGTATTGATGAAAGCATAGAGATATGGATCAGTGGAACAGAAGAGGGAGGCTAATTATTGTTGTTTTTTAGTCACTCAGTCATGTCTGACTCTGTGACTCCATGGACTGTAGTCCACCAGGCTTCCTTCTGTTCATGGGAATTTCCAGGCAAGAATACTGCAGTGGGTTTCCATTTACTAGATATAAATATAGAAGACTGACCTTTGACAAAAGAATAAAGTAATCCAATGGAAAAATATAGAGGATAGCTTTTTCAGCAAAGGTTTCTGTCACTATAGAATATTCTCTCCCCTAATCCTGTCTCTCTTTTCCACACACATACAAGATCTTATACACTTCACAAAAGTTAACTCAAGTAGATCATAGCCTTAAATGTAAAGAATATATATATATATATATATATATATATATATATATATATATATATATTCAATGGAATATTACTCAACAATGAAAAAGAATGAAATAATGCCATTTGCAGCAACATGGACAGATGTAGAGATTATCATACTAAAAATGAAGTCAAACAGAGAACAACAAATGTATGATATTGGTTATGTGTGACATCTTAAAAAAAATGATACAAGTGAACTTACATACAAAACAGAAATAGACTCACAGACAGAGAAAACAAATATGGTTTCCCTAGGGGAAGGGAGACAGAGGAATAACCTAGGAGTCTGAAATGAACATATACATCATACTGTATAAAAAATAGATAATCAACAAGGATCTGCTATATAGCACAGGGACCTATATTCAGTATTTTGTAATAACCTATAACTGAAAAGAATCTAAAAAGGATATATATATATATATATATATATATATATATATATATATATGCTGCTAAGTCACTTCAGTCATGTCCAACTCTGTGCGACCCCATAGACGGCCGCGTACCAGGCTCCCCCATCCCTGGGATTCTCCAGGCAAGAACATTGGAGTGGGTTGCCATTTCCTTCTCCAATGCATGAAAGTGAGAGGTGAAAGTGAAGTTGCTCGGTGGTGTCCGACTCTTAGCGACCCCATGGACTGCAGCCCACCAGGTTCCTCTGTCCATGGGATTTTCCAGGCAAGAGTACTGGAGTGGGGTGCCATTGCCTTCTCCATATATATATATATAAATAACTGAAGCAGTTTACTGTACACCTGAAACCTAATACAATATTGTAAATCAACTGTACTTCAATTTAAAATAAATAAATATCTGTACATGAATCTTTATAATTGCTTTATTCACAATTGCCAAAACTCAGAAGAAGCCAAGATGTCCTTCAATAGGTGAATGGATAAGCAAATTGTAGTATATCCAAACAATTGAATATTGCTTTTTTTTCCCTTAGAAAAGACCTATAAGACCATGAAAACACATGGAAGAACTTTATGAGAATTACTAAGTGAGAGAAATCAATCTGAAGACTACATTGCAAAATTATGAATACAGTAAAAAGATCATCAGTTGCCAGGGGCATGGTGGAGGGAGGGATTAATAAGTGAATCACAGAGGATTTTTAGGGAAATGTTGTTCTGTATGATACCACAGTGGTAGAGTATCATACAGAATAGCAGAGACATTAGTCTCCTGACAAAGATCCGTATAGTCAAGGTTGTGGTCTTCCCAGTAGTCATGTATGGTTGTGAGAGCTGGACTGTAAAGAAGGGAGAACGCCAAAGGATATATGTCTTTGAACTGTGGTGCTGGAGAAGACTCCCAAAAGTCCCTTGGACAGCAAAGAAATCAAACCAGTCAATCTTAAGGGAAATTAACCCTGGAAGGACTGATGCTGAAGCTGAAGCTCCAGTATTTTGGTCATCTGATGTGAACAGCTGACTCATTGAAAAAGTCCATGATGCTGGGAAAGACTGAGGGCAGAGGAGCAGAACGCATCAGAGGATGAGATGGCTGGATGGCATCACCGATGCAATGGACATGAATTTGAGCAAACCTCAGGAGATGGTGAGGGACAGGGAGACCTGGCGTGCTGCAGTCCATGGGATCACAAAGAGTAGGACATGACTGTGCAACTGAACAACAACGTGACTATATATCAGAAAGAAAATGAAAACACTAATTCAAAATGATAAATGCACCCCAGTGTTCATAGTAGCACTACTTACACTTGCCAAGATAAGGAAGCATCTCATGTGTCCATCAACAGATGACTCTGGTAAGGAAGATGTGGTCTGTATATTTATACTGGAATATAATATAATTTTTGATAAAATAATTACTCAGCCATTAAAAAGGATGAAAACCAATACAATACTGTAAGGTAATTAACCTACAATTAAAATAAATAAACTTATATTTAAAAAAAGAATGAAATTCCACCAGTTGCAACAAAGTGGATAGTCCTAGAAAATATTATGCATAGTGAAATATTTCAGACAGATAAAAAAATATTGTATGATCACTTATATCAGGAATTGAAAAAAATAATTTAAATGAATGTACAGGCAAAACACAAAACAGACTCACAAATATAGAAAACTAAGTGCTGCTGCTAAGTCACTTCAGTCATGTCCAACTCTGTGCGACCCCATAGACGGCAGCCCACCAGGCTTCCCCGTCCCTGGGATTCTCCAGGCAAGAACACTGGAGTGGATTGCCATTTCCTTCTCCAATGCATGAAAGTGAAAAGTGAAAGTGAAGTCGCTCAGTCGTGTCCGACCCTCAGCGACCCCATGGACTGCAGCCTTCCAGGCTCCTCCACCCATGGGATTTTCCAGGCAAGAGTACTGGAGTGGGGTGCCATTGCCTTCTCCGAGAAAACTACATAGTGGTTACTAAATGGGTGAAGGGAAGGGTGTGTGGCAAGTGGGGGGGGTATGGTATTAAGAGATACAAACTACTGTGTATAAAATAGATTAGCAATAAGGATATATTGTATAGCACAGTCAATTATAGCCATTATCTTTTAGTAACAGTGGAGTATAATTTGTAAAAATACTGAAGCACTATGTTGTACACCTGAAACTAATATAATATTAGAAACCAATTGTGCTTCAATTAAAAATAAAATAATTTCTATTAATTAAAAAAAGAAACCCACTAATTCACAACTCTAGCCAAACTGAAGTTTGCATTATTCAATGGCAATGAAGGAGTTAATAATGATGACCTCCTGATCATTAGGACAGCCAGAAGAATGCTATTTGATGTCAGACAGTATTGAACTGGGAGATGGAAAACTTGGATTGTCACTCAAGGCCTTGAACTAATGTAATGAGGAAACACCATCCAAGTCAATTTTCTAATTGCGCCTTAGAAAAAAGAAAGACTGGACTAATTGATCTCAGAGATTCCTTGAATTTTTAAATTATCTTTGATTCTATTATTCTATAAAAAGCAATGAACTTTTAACAGAAAGGAAAGTGGAACAAAGCAGGCACACTCATTTCTCAAAGAATAAAAGGGCAGCTCTAAAGAAACTGACTGAATAGATTTCATCTACAATAAACTATTCAGTTATTTTAGAGTTTAGAGCTACCTGAGTTAGGCTGCAAATTACTGCTTCTCTTTGTTGTAAATAAAAGCTACTCTGAGTCTTAAACTCAGTCAAGTTTACAGGTTACAAAACTAAACTTTTCTGACCCCCATTTTAATCAACTGGTGCAGTAATTATTAACCAAGTCAATATATTTGGAAATTCACTGAGTAGGATGAATCACAAAATATTGACTCATGCCACATACGCAGTAAGTGTGGTGACCCTGGTGAACTGAATGTTTGGTTAGGGTGAAGCACACATGACTCAAGAGATGTGAGTTCCAGTCTCAGCTCTACCACATGCAGGTACTGTGTCATTGGCACAAGTACTGAATCTCCAAGGCCCAGTTTCTTCATCCCCCAAATGAAAATAGTTTTACCTTCAGTTAAGGTAATTGAGAGAAAATCCTGGGTGTGAAAATCCTGTTAAACATGGTGAATAAAACATGAATCCATGTAAACATGAGGGATAAAGGATGAGTGGGAGAAGATAGATAGCCCCAAAATAAACCCATGCACCTTTGGTCAATTAATCTGCAACAAAGAGGGCAAGAATATACAATGGAGTAAAGACAGTCATTCCAATAAGTGATGCTGGGAAAACTGGACAGCTACATGTAAAAGAATAAAATTAGAACATACTCTAACACCATATATAAAAATAAACTCAGATGGATTAAAGACCTAAGTGTAGGACCAGATACTATAAAACTCTTAAAGGAACACATAGGCAAAACACTCTTTGAGATAAATTGAATCAATAACTTTTTGGATCCACCTCCTAGAGTAATGAAAAATTTAAAAAAATAAATAGGACCTGAATAGTTTTTGCATGGCAAAGGCAACCATATACAAAATGAACACACAACCCACAGAATGGGAGAAAATATTTGCAAATGATACAGCTCATAGGAGATTAATCTCCAACATATGCAAACAACTCATGCAGCCCATTACTAAAGAAAAGAAAAAAAACTCAAGCTAAAAGTGGGCACAAAATAGAAATAGACATCTCTCCAAAGAAGATGTATGGATGGCCAAAAAGCACATGTAAAGATGTTCAAAGTCACTAAGTATTGGAAAAATGCACATCAAAACTCCAATGAGAAATCACCTCACACCACGGTGAATGGCCATCAACAAAAAGTCTACAAACAGTAAATGCTGGAAAGGGTGTGGAGAGAAGATAACCTTCTTGCACTGTTAGTAGAAATGTAAATCAGTACAGCCACTGTGGAAAACAGTATGGAGGTTCCTTAAAAAACTAAAAATAGTTACCATATGGTCCAACAATCCCACCCCTGGGCATGTATCTGGAGAAAAACATACTTCACGATTATACATGCACCCCAGTGTTCACTGCAGCACTATTTACAAAAGCTAAGATATGGAGTAGACCTAAATGTTTATCAACGGATGAATAGATGAAGAAGATGTGGTACGTATGACAATGGAATACTACTCAACCTAAAAAATGAAGGAAATAATGTCATTTTTAGTAACATGGATGGACATAGAGATTATCATAGTGGGTGAAGTCAAAGACAAATATCATATGATATCACTTATATGTGGAATCTAAAAAGTGGTACAAATGAACTCACAAAACAGAAATAGACTCACATATTTTGAAAAAAAAAAAAAAAGTAATGGTTACCAAAGGGGAAGGACTTCCCTGTGGCTCAGATGATAAAGCGTCTGCCTGCAATGCAGGAGACCCAGGTTTGATCCCTGGGTCAGGAAGATCCCCCGGAAAGGGAAATGGCAACCCACTCCAGTACTCTTGCCTGAAAAACTTCATGGACTGTCGCCTGAGGAGCTTGATAGGCGACAGTCCATGGACTCGCAAAGAGTCGGACATGACTGAGCGACTTCACGATGATGACCAAAGGAGAAAGGGGGAGGGAGAGATAAACTAGAAGGTGGGAATAACCTACACACACTACTATATATAAAATAGATAATAAACAAGGACCTACTGTATAAGATAAGGAACTCTACTCAGTAGTCTATAGTAACCCATATGGGAAAATAATGTGGAAAAAAAAATAGGTATATGTATAACTAAATCACTTTGCTGTACACCTGAACTTAACACAACACTGTAAATCAACTATACTCCAATATAAAATAAAAATTCTTTTTAATTTTGTAATTGAGTCTTGACAAAAACTTACTTATCTCTGCAAAAAGATCTTAGAAATAACTGCACTAGTCAATCTAAACAAATATGACATCTTTGTAGAATCTGTGTTTGTAAAGCACTGCTATTAGTGATCTAGTGATGTTTACCCCTCCAGTAATATTTAGATCATCATGACCACTAACAGTCTTCTGTTTGAATCTGCATGATCTGGTGGTTCTGGGCTGAGGGTCTGTTTAATGAAGTGCATGCCTCTGATCCTCCACTGAATCTACACCTGTTGTTCTGTGTAAAATCTCTCGTCCTTGCTCTTGATGACAAATTGAAATTATAATGGAGTAATCACAGTTCAGGCATACAAAAATGGAGTCAGCAGGCCACTGAGGATCCAGTCTTAGGGTTGTCTCCACACCTCTGAGAACCTGATGTTTCTTTGACCTATACCAGACCCAAGGACAGGACTAGCTCTATTCAGAGAACACTTACCAGCTACATCCTTATATTCTCAAGGTCTCCCATTGTAACTATGCAACCATTTTGGACCTCTACCAATGATTACTTAATAGAAACCCTTACTTGCCAGCTCCAACAGTGATTCTTGACAAACACTTTTTGTTATTTTGTGAATTTTGCCCTCATAAGCCTCCACATTTTTGTAGTCCAGCAGAGTGTGATTCAGTTGTTTCTTGAATCTCTGTCTCTTGGGCTGCAGTCCTAACAAACTCCCAGTAAACACCTTTTTATATCAGTCAAGTCTGCATTTTCTGTGTATTCTTAATTCCATTATTTCTGACAAAGACAGACTCCAAGAGGCAACAGAAACAATTGTTTCTGGAGGCAAGTAGGAGGCTTGAGCCATAGTTTCTCAAGCCTTCCCCACTAAATTCTTGAGACTGGCTGTTCCCTCCATTGCCTGAGTGAGTTTTTCCTCTTTGGTGTTGGAGAGGGGTGAATATCTTTTTAGAATTTCTTGTCTTGAGAATCTATGACTTTTTCCCTCAAAGTCCAGGGACACGCGTATCCTGTGATGCCTGTTATTGTTATTTTATGAACAATCAATGAACAATCAGTGGGGTGCATATTCAGAGTGATATTTTAGGCTATTTGGTTTTGTTTTTCTAAAATTGTTCTTGAGGTAGCTGAGGTATATATGAGAATGCATCACAACAGGAGTCAGAAGATCTCAGTTTAAATCCTAATTTTATTTATTATGAGCCTTGTGATGCTGGACAGTTCTCTTACCCCAGATCTCCCTTTCCCTCATGTGAAAAATATAAAATTACTATCTCTACCTTCCTTTTTTTCTTTGCTAAGTTAGATGTGAGATTTCAAGGTAAAAGTCATGTAAATTTACTTAGATAATTACTGTTAAATAATCAAATAAATCTTTGATTATTTAAGAGGTTTGAATTATGTTAATGTTAAGCATGAATTCCAAGAATGAAGATCATGTGAAAATCAAGAGGTGTTTATTTGGAGCTTGATAGGACTGAAGCCCAGGAGGCACAGATCCAAGAAACTCTTAAATTATGTTCTTCTAGTGGAGAAGGAAATGGCAACCCACTCCAGTGTTCTTGCCTGTAAAATCCCAGGGACGGAGGAACCTGGTGGGCTGCCATCTATGGGGTCGCACACAGTCAGACACGAATGAAGCGACTTAGCCACAGCAGCAGCAGGCTACAACATGGGGAAATTAATAAAGACAAGAAACCACAAGAGTAGGTGAAGTTTTTGTCAAGAACTAGACTTGTGCTGTGGTTCATGGGGTCACAAAAAATCGGACACAACTGAGCGACTAAACTGAACTGAACTGAGACTTGTAGATGGCAAGAGGTAAGGATGCTTGTAAGCAAAATAGGTTGGAGTTAGAAATGGTTACAGAGTTGTGAAGCAGTGGAGGAAGAGATGGGGTTGGGAGGGAGGACAGTCTGGAGAGGACTTTGAAAATACAAAGTTGTAGCAAGCACCTGCTAGCATATATTGTTTCGAAAATGGTTGGTGGAGTCCTTGAGTTTGACACAGAAAAGAATTCAAGTTCTCAGTGATATAGGAACACTTATGTCTAAAACCACATCCACAGTGACCACTGAACTTCATTTTGGATGCCAGAACCATAGTTACTCTATTCTGATTTTTAAACTATCTTACATATGTCATAATTAATTATTTTTTTATAACTGTAATGGTAGTGCAATACATTAAAAACTTTAAACACATACATTTTCAAGGACAAATTATCCTATATTGCATTATAAGATAAATATCTATATATATTTTTTAATAAAAAAGGCATAGAATACACTAATTTCCCTCAAAGTCATACATTTGCAACTTGTCATTGACTAGAATCCAGAGTTTTGAGCTGTTTGGGGCATCAAATTATTTATTTTAGTGGTTCTGATTCTTGGCTGCACAATGGAAATACTTTTTTTTTTTTTTTTAATTAGCAAACCTGATCCCAATCCAGTGCAATTAAATGACAGTCATTTAACAGAAGGAAAACAAGACTAAAGGACACTTTAATTTTATCTTTATCAGTGGCCAAAGTCCATTCAGAATAGAGTACAAAATGGATGTGATTGAATGGTATCTTTATTCCTCAGAGAGGCCCAAGTTGAATTAGCAGGGACTGTTACAAAAGCTTTTGATTTCAGGCTCACAGTCATCCGAGTAAGAAGAGAAGGCGTCAATGGATCTGCCTGTGGTCCTGGTGCTCTGTCTCTGCTGTCTGCTTCTTATCTCACTCTGGAAACAGAGCTCTGGGAAAGGGAAGCTCCCACCGGGCCCCACTCCTCTCCCAATTCTTGGAAATATCCTACAATTAGATGTTAAGGACATCAGCAAATCTGTAAGCAATGTAAGTAGGTTTTATGTTCCTCCAGTGTCTTGTAAAAGGTAAGTAAAATAAGCCCAATTAAAAAAATAATATATACTATTTTGAGCACACTCTTAAAGCAGGTCAGTTTGAAGCAAATTACTCCCTGTAAATTTGATATTTTTCTTGCCTTTTCAGGCCTGTTATTATCATAAATAGAGGAATAAAGTAATGTGTTTTGTGAGTAGAGAAGAGTTTAGGTCTTTGTATGGTAGAATCAAAATAATTAAGTTTTAAAAGCTGGGAGTGTTGCCTCCTTTCTTTATTTCACAGCCATTTGCTACGATTTGGGACTGAAAGTAAAGGGTAAGTGAAGTGTTTTGTGATTAGTGATTTCTTTCCAGAAATCATTTACTATATTGTTGTTCAGTTGCTCAGTTGTGTCCTACTCTTTGTGACCCCATGGACTGCAGGATGCCAGGTTTCTCTGTCTTTCACCACCCTCCAGAGCTTGCTCAAACTCAAGTCCATTGAGTCAGTGATGCCATCCAGTCATCTCATCTTCTGTCATCCTCTTCTGCCTTTAATCTTTCCCAGCATCAAAATCTTCTCTAATGAGTTGGCTCTTCACATCAGGTAGCCAAACAAAGTCCTGGAGCTTCAGCTTCAGCATGAGATTAGTGATTTCTTTCCTGAAATCATTTACTATATAAGCTGTGTGTTTTGTTCAGATGACCAGGAAAACAGAACTTTTCTGAAGAAGGGCATTGTGCCTGGTGTTAAGGAATTAATTTAGGATTAGGATGATCATGGGGGAATGAAAGAAAGAAGTCATCAGTTAGGGTCCCACTGGCGGCAGCAGCATTCATTTGGATTCTGCAGGAAACTGCCATCTGTATCCTGTGAATGCTGCCGCACAGAAGGTGTTGTTCTTCCATGAGATGCTGCATGTCCTGGCACTGCCTCTATGATGCTTCCTCTCTTTCTGTGTTAGTGATACCAGAGGATCTCAAACTAGGCTGGGCATTAGAGTTATATGAACTTATTTTTTAAGTTATAAATTTCTAGTATTCATCATAGGGCTACAGAGTCAGAATTCTAATGACCGCTTCGTGGGTGATTCTGAAGCAGTGAGCTGGCTGTTGGTCCAAAAGGTGGACCTTAAGGATTGCTACATTGCTTCTCAAGGATCAGAGGGTGACTATGATCTTCAAATTTGAATCCTATAAATATTAGCCCTGGGGTGCTGGACATGGAACAGAATTCCACAACCTTAGTTTCCTTATTTATAGTAGGGCAAATAAACCCACTGAAAGTGCTGATTTGAGGATTAATGATAACCTGTGTACCAGCTACTTGGGCCATTACTCAGCATTTCAAGTCATCCATAAGTAGAACCTATAACAATTACCACCATATTTCTGCATTAAATTCTGAATTTAATACATAATTAGGCTGTCTCTGGCAGAATAAAAACATAATAGCAGGATGATGATACATTCTGCATCAGGCACAACATAGTATCTCATATTGACTTCTTTTGCTATTACATGCATCTCCATTCCCAGCTCTCAAAAGTCTACGGCCCTGTGTTCACTCTGTATTTTGGCATGAACCCCCTGGTGGTCTTGCATGGATATGAAGCAGTGAAAGAAGCTCTGATTGACCTGGGAGAGGAGTTTTCTGGAAGAGGCAGTTGCCCAGTGATTCAAAGAGCTTCTAAGGGATATGGTAGGTGTGTATGTGTGGGTGTTCAGCATTGGTAAATGGTAGGAGTGGGGAGGATGGAAAAGGAAATTTGACAACTGTCTGCCATGGCTCCTCAGCAGATCGTGTTCCCTCTCTGAGGCTGCCATGTGTCAGCTCACTCCTCCTTCCCTAGAACTTGCTCCTAGTTTCTGTTTCCCCTGCTGGTAGGAGTCATTTTCAGCAATGGGAAGATATGGAAGGAGACCCGGCGCTTCTCCCTCATGACCCTGCGGGATTTCGGGATGGGGAAGAGGAGCATGGAGGACCGTGTTCAACAGGAAGCGTGCTGCCTGGTGGAGGAGTTGAGAAAAACCGACGGTGGGTGATTCTATTTTCTCTTAAGTCTAACCTTAACAGACTTCTCTCTCTCCAGTGACATCCTTGGAAATATTTCAGGGACAGCCTCATCTTTCATACTAGTATTGGTTGTTAGCCCTTAGATGGGGGGAGGGGGTTATAAAGCATAGGCAGCCAAGGAGGTTTTGTGTATCTGTGCTTATTATGTGTATACTCCCATGACTATGCATGCAGTGTGAGTATAAAGATCATTTAATCAAATTATCTCCTGAACTTTGTTTTCAAATCAGAAATCACAAAACATAGTTTTGAGTCATTTCCTAAAAATATTAAAGAACAGAGAAGGGTAGAGGTAATGTGGTTGTCTATTCCGGAATATTTTACCAGGAAATACTTGTTAATTGGACAGGGTGGGAATGACCATTATGTGGCATGAAACAAGTAATATGTGTGTTCATGTAAGTGGACTATATTTATATATTCAGCCTTACAGACACTTTTGAGAGTTACTTCCAAGGCTCAGGCCTACAATTCTGGCCAATAGTAATACCATCTATGGTTTTAATCATCTTGGGATATCTTAGTGCAATTCTCATCAATTATGCTTTCTCTGTAAAGACAGCACTCTTTATATTACTATCTTTTAAAAAAAATTTTATTTTATTTAACTTTATAATATTGTATCGGTTTTGCCATATATAAAAATGAATCTGCCACAGGTATACATGTGTTCCCCATCCTGAACCCTCCTCCCTCCTCCCTCCCCATACCATCCCTCTGGGTCGTCCCAGTGCACCAGCCCCAAGCATCCAGTATCGTGCATCGAACCTGGACTGGCGACTCGTTTCATATATGATATTATACATATTTCAGTGCCATTCTCCCAAATCATCCCACCCTCTCCTTCTCCCACAGAGTCCAAAAGACTGTTCTATACGTCAGTGTGTCTTTTGCTGTCTCGTATACAGGGTTATTACCATCTTTCTAAATTCCATATATATGCATTAGTATACTGTATTGGTGTTTTTCTTTCTGGCTTACTTCACTCTGTATAATAGGCTCCAGTTTCATCCACCTCATTAGAACTGATTCAAATGTATTCTTTTTAATGGCTGAATAATACTCCATTGTGTATATGTACCACAGCTTTCTTATCCATTCATCTGCTGATGGACATCTAGGTTGCTTCCATGTCCTGGCTATTATAAACAGTGCTGCGATGAACATTGGGGTACACGTGTCTCTTTCAATTCTGGTTTCCTCAGTGACAGCACTCTTTAAAAAGTATCAGCATTCATTATTTCTTGTTATTCAATACTAATTGTACCAATTTATATATTTTGAATAAATATATGCTACATCTTACTTCTGTTAAAACACATATATACCAAGTCAGTTCAGTTGAGTTCAGTCTTTTATTCGTGTCTGACTCTTTGCGACCCCTTGAACCACAGCACACCAGGCCTTCCTGTCCATGACCAACTCCCAGAGTCCACCCAAACCCAAGTCCATTGAGTTGGTGATGACATCCAACCATCTTATCCTCTGTCATCCCCTTCTCCTCTTGCCCTCAATCTTTCCCAGCATCTGGGTCTTTTCAAATGAGTCAGCTCTTTGCATCAGGTGGCCAAAGTATTGGAGTTTCAGCTTCAACATCAGTTCTTCCAATGAACACCCAGGACTGATTTCCTTTAGGATGGACTGGTTGGATCTTCTTGCAGTCCAAGGGACTCTCAAGAGTCTTCTCTAACACCACAGTTCAAAAGCATCAATTATTCTGTGCTCAGCTTTCTTTATAGTTCAACTCTCACATCCATACATGACTACTGGAAAAACCATAGCCTTGACTAGACGGACCTTTGTTGACAAAGTAATGTCTCTGCTTTTGAATATGCTGTCTAGGTTGGTCATAATTTTCCTTCCAAGGAGTAAGCGTCTTTTAATTTCATGGCTGCAATCACCATCTGCAGTGATTTTGGAGCCCCAGAAAATAAATTCTGCCACTGTTTCCACTATTTCCCCATCTATTTGCCATGAAGTGATGGGACCAGATGCCGTGATCTTATTTTTCTGAATGTTGAGCTTTAAGCCAACTTTTTCACTCTCCTCTTTCACTATCATCAAGAGGCTCTTTAGTTCTTCTTCATTTTCTGCCATAAGAGTGGTGTCACCTGCATATCTGAGGTTATTGATATTTCTCCCAGCAATCTTGATTCCAGCTTGTGCTTCCTCCAGCCCAGCATTTCTCATGATGTATTCTGCATATACATTAAATAAGCAGGGTAACAATATACAGTCTTGATGTACTCCTTTTCGTATTTGGAACCAAGTCATAAAATATTTATTTAATGAAATTTTGACCTTAGCAACACCTGTTTATTTTGTCTTCTCCAAGTAGAATTTGGTTCTGTTTTCAGCTTGCAAATTTTGCCCCATCTTTTTTGGATTTTAGTAACAAATGTACAGTCTGCAATATATTTCTCTGCCATCTCGTTTTGTCTAAACTTCTGTGTTTGTGGTCTCTGTTCCACAGGCTGCAGGATTGTAGTTCTTCTAGTTTCTGATGTCTGCCCCTAGGGGGGTGAGATTGGTCTTGGAGCTGTGCAGGCTTCCTGGTGGGTGGGACTGAAACCTGCTCATTGGTGGGTGCAGCTGGGTCTTGTCCCTCTTGTGGGCAGAGCTGTGTCACAGGGTATGTTTAGAGGAAGCTGTTGGCTCAGGATAACTTTAGGCAGCCTAAAGTTAATAGGTAGAAGTCGCCTTTTCGGTAAACATATCAATAACCTCAGATATGCAGATGACACTACCCTTATGGCAGAAAGCAAAGAAGAACTAAGAGTCTCTTGATGAAAGTGAAAGAGGAGCATGAAAAAGCTGGCTTAAAACTCAGCATTAAAAAAAACGAATACCATGGCATTTCCCCCCACCCCATCACTTCATGGCAAATAGATCGGGAAACAGTGGAAACAATGACAGGCTTTATTTTCTTGGGCTCCAAAATCACTGCAGATGGTGACTGCAGCCATGAAATTAAAAGATGCTTGCTCCTTGGAAGAAAAGTTATGACCAACCTAGACAGCATATTAAAAAGCAGAGACCTCATTTTGCCAACAAAGGTCCAGATAGTCACAGCTATGGTTTTTCCAGTAGTGATGTAAGATTACTACTAGTGATGTAAGAGAGTTGTACCACAAAGAAAGCTGAGTGACGAAGAACTGATGATTTTGAACTGTGGTGTTGGAGAAGACTCTTGAAAGTCCCTTGGACAGCAAGAAGATCAAACCAGTCAATGCTAAAGGAAGTCAGTCCTGAGTATTCATTGGAAGCACTCATGCTAAAGCTCTGATACTTTAGTCATCTGATGTGAAGAACTGACTCTTTGGAAAGACCCTGATGCTGGGAAAGATTGACGAAAGGAAGAGACGGGGACAACAGAGGATGAAATGGTGGGAGGGCATCACTGACCTGATGGAGGTGACTTTGAGCAAACTCCCAGAGTTGGTGATGGACAGGGAAGCCTGGCATGCTGCAGCCCATGGAGTCACAGAGGATCAGGGCAGGACTGAGCAACTGACCTGAACTGGATTGATTGATATTTCTCCTGGCATCTTGATTCCAGCTTGTGCTTCATCCAGCCTGGCATTTCACATGATGTACTTTGCATATAAGATAAATAAGCAGGGTGACAATGTACAGCCTTGACATACTCCTTTTCCAATTAAAACCAGTCTGTTGTTCCATGTCTGGTTCTAACTGTTGCTTCTTGACCTGCATGCAGATTTCTTGGGAGGCAGGTAAGGTGGTTTGGTATTCCCATCTCTCTTGAAAATTTTCCACAGTTTGTTGTGATCCACACAGTCAAGGCTTTAGTGTAGTCAGTGAGGCAGAAGTAGATGTTTTTCTGAAAGTCTGTTGCAAATAATACAACAGATGTTGGCAATTTGATATCTCATTTCTCTGCCTTTTCTAAACGGAGATGGTACCTCTAGAAGTTCTCAGTTCACATACCATAAGCAATATCATATGATAATTATCTTTGTCTGGCTTACTTCACCAATATAATAATTTCATAATGCTGAAAATGGCATTATTTCTTTATTTTAATGACTGAGTAATATTTTGGGGGGCTTCCTTGATGGCATTAGTGGTTAAGAATCTGCCAGCCAATGCAGGAGATGTGGGTTCAATCCTTGGACTGGAAAGATCTCCTGGAGAAGGAAATGGAAACCCACTCCAGTATTCTTGCCTGGGAAATCCCATGGACAGAGGGGCCTGGCAGACTATAGTCCTGGGGTCACAAAGAATCAGACATGACTTAGAGACTAAACAACAGCAGCAATATTCATTACGTGTGTGTGTGTGTTTCACATCTTCGGTATCCATGCATCTGTCGATGGACATTTAGGTTGTTTTCATGTCTTGTGCCAAGTCACTTCAGCCGTGTTCGACCCTTTGTGACCTCACGGATGGTAGCCCACCTGGCTCCTCTTTGCATGGGATTCTTCAGGCACTAATACTGGAGTGGGTTGCCATCGCCTTCTCCAGTTTCCCTGTCTTGGCTATTATAAATAGTGCTGCCATGAAATCGGGATGCACGTATCTTTTTGAATTAGAGTTTTTATCTTTTCTGAATATACGCCCAGGAGTGGGATTGCTGAATCATATGGTAGCTCTATTTTTAGTTTTTTTAAGGAACCTCCATACAGTTCTCTATAGTGGTTCCATCGATTTACATTCCCACCAACAGTATAGGAGTGTTTCCTTTTCTCCACATCCTCTACAGTATTTATTCCAAATATATTAATTTTAATGACCATGATAAATGAGGGACATTAATTCTTAAAAAAGAAGAAATTTTAAACATGGAAACAAAATTAAGGGAATTCCACTCATCAAATTACCCTTTTGTTTCACTTATCTGGGGGTTTTACATTTTATATTACTTTAGACAAAAATCCAATTTATAATAATTGGTTAATTGTTCACTTGTACCTTAGTTTTTCTTCTCATATAGCATGGGTACTTTGTGTTTTATTACATTTATTTTTTCAAATGCATGAATTCAACTGTAGTCTCTCTTTCTCACTTTAGCTTTTCCTCCCTGATTCTGCACATGAGTTTTTCAGCTATTCATTTTGAGTTCCCTATTTTCTTTCTTTCTGTCGTGTTTAATTTTCAGACAGATGATATTCAACATTGATAACTTTCATTATTAAATCATACAAAATGGCCTCTTTAAATGTTCTTGTCATTTTCCCTTCAAATTAACAGGCACCTTGAGTGAAAAGGGTACAAGTAAAGGTGGGAGTGAATTTAATATTTGTAAAAGCCCATTATTTAACTAGCTGTGCTGAAATATCCTACTCAGGTTAAGGTAAAGTGATGTGTTGATTTTATGCATGCTGAATATTTATTTTTAAAGGAATTTGTTGATGAGATATCACTTTAGAGTTTCTAAAATTACCTTTACCTGTTATCTCAAACACCAAGTGTCTCTTGCGTATGTTTTAATGGTGTGTTTAAATTGTTTGTTATTCTTTAGGGTTGCCCTGTGATCCTACTTTCATCCTGGGCTGTGCTCCCTGCAATGTGATCTGCTCCATTATTTTCCAGAATCGTTTTGATTATAAAGATCAGATTTTTCTAGATCTAATGGAAAGACTGAATGAAAACGCCAGAATTCTGGGCTCTCCATGGATTCAGGTGAGGCCAAAGTCCTTTCTTCTCAAGAAATCATTTTGGCTCTTTTCTCCATGAGATCCAGATCTCTCTGGGCACCAAGCTATGAGGTGAATGTGAACAGCACACTCCTGCCCAGAGCTTAGCATCATGGCATACTCATCTGGGGATGATGGCAGAGCCTTTAATGATAGACAGGAAAATACATGCCCAGAATACAGAACTGCAATTCAGTCCCATTGACTCTGTTCAGTGGTTTTTCCAGCAAGATCCAAAGACCAATTTCTGTAAACTACTTGGTAATTTCCCCAAAGCGTGACCACAGAAGTAGGACTTCAAGGTCCTACTGGAAAGGCTTCCATTGCCCACAAGTCTTGTTACCCAATCTCTACTCATGGATTCTTCAGCATGTTAGCTGACAGAAATATCTGTTTGGGAAGAAAGACAGTATTTCCTTCAAGGGGCTCCCACAGGACACTGAATATGATAGGAGAGTTTGATGCTTCAGTTGGTATCTTAACTGACAAAATAATTGCTTTGAGGATGACAAAATGATTATTTTTTAGTGTAGGAACCACAAACCAACATCACTGGTGTACCCTGTGCTGAGCTAAATGTTCTGCCCCCTGCCTAAAAGACAATGGTGTGACCGTACAGAGGTCACTTAATTGCTCTGGTTTCCAGTTACTTCATCCATAAAATGTTGAGTTGTGTTTCATGGTATCTTTAGGACCCTTTTAGTCCTAAAATACCAATTTTATGGTTGATGCTACTAAACAGAAAAAGAGATATCAGGGATCAGCTTGTTTTCTATATCAGATTACCTAAACTCCCAGTCTGATGTCATCTATAAAAGGTGAATCATTGTGTTTCGTGCTATCTCTTATTACATAATTGTGGGGAGAATTAATGCAGAAAATGAAAGAATTGATACAAAGATGCCTTTGTACTGTAAACATGATGTATGAGTATAGGAGATGAATACCATCATTGATCCCTGGTTATAATTTTCTCCTGAAATACATCTATCAGCATAGAAAACTATGTATTTGTGAAGTTAAAAAGTCCCATCTATATAGTGATCATATTATTTTAATATTAAAATACATTTTCTAACCAGGACTTGGTATGCCAATATTTGAATCTTCATTAAGTGTTTCTTTTAATGAACTTTTTTTTTTTTTCTAGCTCTGCAGTTCTTTCCCTGCTCTCATTGATTATGTCCCAGGGAAACATAAAAAATTCTTTGAAAATTATGCTTGTATGAAAAGTTATGTTTTGGAGAAAACAAGGGAACACCAAGCATCCCTGGACATGAACAACCCTCGGGACTTTATTGATTGTTTCCTGACCAAGATGGAACAGGTAAAATGTTAATGACAGCTCGATTATTTGATTGCTTGTGCATTTTTAGGGCTGTTGAATTTACCAGCGATGTTTCAGTGGTTTGGCCAGCAATGTTGACAAACATTTTAAGTACATGATGTATGTCCAAATCTATAGTACGCATTATGGAAGATACAATGTTTAATTGTTAAATTAGTTGAATATATTGATTGTACTCTTCACCTACTAGTAATCTTCCTACAGAAGTACAGAATGACACCTCTGATGAAATGGAAACAATTATAAACAAGTTAAAAAACACAAAATATCATGGAATAATATGAAGTTGAACATGATCATTGCACACACTGTATGAGGGAATGGAAAAGAATGGCTTAATCTAGCTGGGCTTCCTGC
The DNA here is from genome assembly GCF_055505025.1 of Bos grunniens. NCBI lineage: Eukaryota > Metazoa > Chordata > Mammalia > Artiodactyla > Bovidae > Bos > Bos grunniens. The sequence goes on from NC_141190.1 coordinate 16,429,050, forward strand.
ATACCAAGTGGTTGGAAATAAATCTTAATATATTTGCATTGAAGGACAGGGGAAGGAATTTTAGATGGTGAATACTGTATATATTATATACAGTATACATAGGCCTGTGATGAAAAAGAGTAGGTGGATGGAAGAGAGAGAGAGCACTTTGAGTGTGAAGTAAAAATGAATTGGTATAGATATGGAGCTGGAATTATATGTCTGTGGGCATGAATTATATACCATGTGTTGAAAAGACACACTTTTTCCTTCTTGGCACCCTTGTCAAAGATTAGTGCACTCAAAATTTGACCCTTTATTTGTGTAAGTAAGTAAGTAAGTGTTAGCTGCTCAGTCGGGCCCGACTCTTTGCGACCCCGTGGACTGCAGCCCACCAGGCTCCTCTGTCCATGAGATTTTCCAGGCGAGGATACTGGAGTGGGTTGCCATTTCCTTCTCCAGAGGATCTTCCTAACTAAGGATTGAACCCGGGTCTCCTGCACTGCAGGCAGATTCTTTACTGACTGAGTTGCAAGGGAAGCCCTAGATTATTTGTGTAACCTGACATCTATTCCTTTAATCTAAATGTCAGTCCTTATACTGGTAGCATATCATCTGGTCATCTTAATTATTGGTTTTGTAATTACTTATGAAGTTGAGAAATGTGAGAACTCTAATTTTGTTGTTAATTTTAAAAAGTGTTTTGGCTATTCTGAATGCTTTGAATTTTCAGGTTAATTATAGGATAAACTAGTCAATTTAGGCAAAGAAATTAGTGATTTTTATAGGGATTGCAGGAAATCTGTTGATCGACTTATGGAGCAACATCATTTTAAAATATAGGTGAAATTCATATAACATGCAATTCACCATTTTAAAGTATATGATTTAGTTGTATAAACTTGCACTCAAAATGTTGTGTAATCACTAGTTCTCTTATTTCAAAACTTTCCTATCGCTCTCCAGAAACATACCATATCCATTAAATGATCACTCTCCATTCCCTCCACCCCATCATGTGTTATCCTGTTTTCTGCTTTATGTCTATGGATTTACTTGTTATGAATATAGTATGGGACTACTCAGGTGGTGCTAGTGGTAAAGAACCCTCCTGACAGTGCAGGAGACATAAGAGACAAGAGTTCAATCCCTGGGTTGGAAATATCCTTTGGAGGAGGGCATGGCAACCCCCTCCAGTATTCTTGCCTGGAGAATCCCATGGATAGTGGAGCTTAGCAGGCCACAGTCCATGGAGTCACAAAGAGTCTGACACGACTGAAACGACTTAGCATGCATGCATGAATATAGCATATAAAAAAACTCATAGCATTGCCCCTTTTGTTTTTGGCTTCATCTAGTATGTTTTGGATTCTTATCTAAGTTATAGTGTATACCAGTATTTGTTACTGTCTTGTATGGCTGCATGATATTCCATTTTAATATAAGTACCATGACTTTTTATACATTTATGTATTTGTGGACATTGTTGGTGTTTCCCTTTGGGTCTTAATGAACATTGTTGCCACAAAAATTTGTGTACAAATTTCCTCATGGGCATATTTTCATTTATGTTGAGTATATTCCTAGGAGTGAAATCTATGAGGCCTATGGTAATTTTAAGTCTGACATTTTTAGAAATAGCCAGACTTTCCCATGGTGACTGAAGCATTTATATTCCTACCAGCAATGTAAAGCATTCTTATTTTCCCACATAGTCACCATTATTTATTTTCTAGTTTCTTGTAGTTATTAATGCTAGTCTGGTTAATGTGAAGTGATCTCTCTTTGTGGCTTTAGTTTGCATTTCCTCAACGAACAACGATATAGAATATATTTCATGTGTCATTACCCATTTTTATTTCTTCTTTGGAGAAATATTGTTATTTAAGTCCTTTACCCCTTTAAAATTAGGTTCCTTGTCTTTGTTGTTGAGCTTTGATATTTTGGTATTACAAAAATAAAGTAAAAATGGATATTTTGGGTATTATATGCTTACATATATGCATGCATGCATGCTCAGTCACTCAGTTGTGTCTGACTCTTTGCAACTCCATGGACTGGAGTTGGCAACCCACCAGGCTTCTCTATCCATGGAATTTTCCAGGCAAGAATACTGGAATGCGTTGTCATGCCCTCCTCCAGGGGCTCTTCCCAACCCAGGGATTGAACCCAGGTCTCTCACACTGCAGGTGGATTCTTTACCATCTGAGCCATAAGGGAAGTGCAAATTACTAGAGAAATACAAATAAAAACTACAATGAGGTGTCACTTCACACTGGTCAGAGTGGCCATCATCAGAAAGTCTACAAATATGGCTCAATGGTGAAGAATCTGCCTGCCAGTGCAGAAGCCACAGGAGATCTAGGGTTTGATCCCAGGTCAGGAAGATTTTCTGGAGAAGGAAGTGGCAACCCACTCCAGTATTCGTGCTGGGATAATTCCATGGACAGAAGAGTCTGTCAGGCTGTAGTCCATGGAATCAAAAAGAGCTGGACACGAATGAGTAACTAGGCATGCATGCCGTAAATGGTAGAGAGGATGTGAAATAAAGGGAACCCTCCTACACTATTGGTGTGAATGTAAATTGGTGCTGCCATTATGGAGAACAGTATGAAGGTTCCTTTAAAAACTATTAATAGAGTTCTCATATGATCAGCAATCCCACTCTTAGGTATGCATCCAGAGAAAACTATAATTTGATGTTATGAACCCCAGTGTTCATAGTAGCACTATTTACAGTAGCCAAGACATGAAAGCAACCTAAGTAATCATCAACAGATGAATGGATAAAGAGGATGTGGTATATATATATATTCAATGGAATATTACTCAGCCATTAAAAATGAATTAAATAATGCCATTTGAGCAATATGGATGGGCCTAGAGATTATCATACTAAGTGAAGCAAGACAAAGACAAATATTATATATCACTTATATGTGGAATCTAAATATATATATATATATATATATATATATATATATATGTTAACTTATTTATAAAACAGAAACAGACTCAGACAGAGTAAACAAACTTACGGTTAGGTAATAAAGGGAAGGGGGTGATTAAATGGGAGTATGGGATTAATAGATACTACTATTAATCTTATTAATATTATTAAAACTACTATATATAAAATAGATAATTACTGTAAAACACAAGGGACTGTATTCAATATCTTGTAATAACCTATAATGGAAAAGAATCCAAAAAAGTGTATATCCTCTGCTGTATACCTAAAACTAGCACAGTTTTAAAAATAAGCTATACTTCATTTAATTATTTTTTTCCTTTTGCCCTTCCTCTGCTGGAAACATGAGGGGATTTTTCTCCAGTTGTACTGTCAGAATTTGGTCAAGCTCCTAGAATAAATTTCAAAAATTATGGTAGCTCCTGGATGACTCAGTCATCCTGTGGAGTCCTCCTTCTCTCAGAGTTTTCCACACTGAGCTTTTAGCAATTTCTCAAATATTATTCAGATTTTCCTACCCTACCACTGAATTTCATTGTGATTTCCATTCGTGCACTCTTCTTTGGTAAGTCTGACTCCCTGTATCGCCCTGCCAACCTCTCCAATTTAGGGGACAGTGATTTTCCCTTTGTGCTCAACTCTCTTAGGAGTCTTAAAAGAATTGTTGATTTTAGTCTGTTCAGCTTTTCACTTGTTATTAGGAATGGAGTTGAAACTTCCAGGGTCTTTACATGTGGAGATATCAGATTTATTTTTCTCTGTTTATGCATTCATACATTTTCATCCTGTTTTTTATTTCTAGCCTCATTTTATTGTGGTCAGAGAAGATAGTTTGTATCATTTTTATCTTTTTCAATTTGTCAAGAATTGTTTATGACCTAACATATAGTTTACTGTGGAAAAAGTTATATGTACACTTGAGAAGCACATATAACATAAGTGCATATAACATAAAAAGTTATATACACAGGAGAAGACTGTGCATTCTGCTCTTATTGAGTGGAGTATTCTTTATATATCTGTGAGAATAATTGACTCTAGGGTTGTTCAAGTCTTATATATTTACTCATTGATCTTTTGTCTAGGTATGCTATAAATTATTGAAAGCTGAGTTTTGAAACCTCCCACTCTTATTGTAGAACTCTCCATTTATCCTTTCAATTCTATAAATGTTTGCTTCATATATTTTGGGGGCTCTGTTGCTTGATGAATACGTGTTTATAATTATATGACTTGATGAATTCACCTTTCTTAGTCCAGTATAAAACATCCCATTCTTATTTGGTCCCTTTAAACTATTTTTGATAAAAAATTTCCAGTCTTGCTTTATTTCAGATCAGATCAGATCAGATCAGTCACTCAGTCATGTCTGACTCTTTGCGACCCCGTGAATCACAGCATGCCAGGCCTCCCTGTCCATCACCAACACCTGAAGTTCACTCAGACTCACATCCATCAAGTCAGTGATGCCATCCAGCCATCTCATCCTCTGCCATCCCCTTCTCCTCCTGGCCCCAATCCCTCCCAGCATCAGAGTCTTTTCCAATGAGTCAACTCTTCACATGAGGTGGCCAAAGTACTGGAGTTTCAGCTTTAGCATCATTCCTTCCAAAGAAATCCCAGGGCTGATCTCCTTCAGAATGGACTCATAATTTGCAAAATCTCCTTTCCTCTTTCTCATTTAATGTATTTGTGTTTTGGCATCTCAAATGTACAATATCTTGTACCACATACAAGGTTTTTTGTTGAGAATAGTTGACATATAACATATTAGTTATTAGATTATAGTGTCACATAATGATTCAATATATGCATATATTAAAAATGATTACTACAATATATATAATTAACATTAATTATCACACATAGTTACGGATTTTTTCTTGTGAATCTTAGGATTTGCTCTCTTAGCAATTGAAATAGGGAATATGTCATTAACTATAGTCATCAGACTGGTTCCAAATAGGAAAAGGAGTACGTCAAGGTTGTATATTGTCACCCTGCTTATTTAACTTCTATGTAGAGTACATCATGAGAAACGCTGGACTGGAAGAAACACAAGCTGGACTCAAGATTGCCGGGAGAAATATCAATAACCTCAGATATACAGATGACACCACCCTTATGGCAGAAAGTGAAGAGGAATTCAAAAGCCTCTTGATGAAAGTGCAAGTGGAGAGTGAAAAAGTTGGCTTAAAGCCCAACATTCAGAAAATGAAGATCATGGCATCCTGTCCCATCACTTCATGGGAAATAGATGGGGAAACAATGGAAACAGTGTCAGACTTTATTTTTCTGGGCTCCAAAATCACTGCAGATGGTGACTGCAGCCATGAAATTAAAAGATGTTTGCTCCTTGGAAGGAAAGTTATGATCAACCTAGACAGCATATTGAAAAGCAGAGACATTACTTTGCCAACAAAGGTTCGTCTAGTCAAGGCTATGATTTTTCCAGTGGTCATGTATGGATGTGAGAGTTGGACTGTGAAGAAGGCTGAGCACCAAAGAATTGATGCTTTTGAACTGTGGTGTTGGAGAAGACTCTTGAGAGTCCCTTGGACTGCAAGGAGATCCAACCAGTCCATTCTGAAGGAGATCAGCCCTGGGATTTCTTTGGAAGGAATGATGCTAAAGCTGAAACTTCAGTACTTTGGCCACCTCATGCGAAGAGTTGACTCATTGGAAAAGACTCTGATGCTGGGAGGGATTGGGGGCAGGAGGAGAAGGGGACGACAGAGGATGAGATGGCTGGATGGCATCACTGACTCAATGGACGTGAGTCTGAGTGAACTCCGGGAGTTGGTGATGGACAGGGAGGCCTGGCGTGTTGCGATTCATGGGGTCGCAAAGAGTCGGACACGACTGAGCGACTGATCTGATCTGATCTGATAGTCATCATGCTGTTTATTACATCACCAGGACTTACTTATTTTATAACTGGACTTATTGCACCTTTTATTCCCTTCATTCATTTTGATCTCTCCTCCCAACCCTTGCAGCCACCAATGTATCCTCTCTATTTATAAGATCAAGTTTTTAAAATATTTCACATATGAATTTGATCATATGGTAACTTGTCTTTCTGTGTCTCATTTATTTCACTTAGCACAACTTCAAGGCCCATCCATGTTGTCACAGATATCAGGATTTCCTTTTTTTTAAATGGCTAAATTATATTCTATATTTGTATAGATATATTATGAATATGTAGTGGAATATTTAGATAAACAATTTAAAATCTTATTCTTTCAATATCTATCTTAAACCATGAGTTTCAATTGATTTATTATTCACATTGAAGAATTTATTTCTGCCCTATAATTTTTTGCTCTAATGTATTTCATAATTTTTGTTTCTTAGTTCCTTCAATATAGCCTTAGTTTTGTTTGATCTTTTCCTAATGTACGTTTTTTAAATTCCATCCAAATTTTTTTTGTGTTTTAAAACTAATTTCTTAGTACTTATAAAAGAGATTACTGTTAACATTCTAAATTCATAACAATTCAGTATGAACTGATTCCTCAATAGCTTCAAATCATGTACATTAACTCTGCTCCCATCCAGCTTCATCCCCCCTTTATTTCATTGGTGTCACAAAATCACATCTTTATATTTTGTGCCAAGAATCATATACTTATAATGATTGTTTCATGTTTTTTTCTTTTAAATAATATGGGAAATGAAATGAGGCTTTTAAATTAGAATACAGTAGCTTTTGCTTTTCCATTTACCTACATAGTTATTTTTAACAAGGAACTTTGTCAATCTGGCTTTGAATTATCATCTTGTCCTTTGGTTTTGTTAACTGGAACCCCTTAGCTTTTAATTTGGGGATGTCTTATGTCTCGTAATTTATGGAGGGATGGTTTTGCCAAATGCAAAATTCTTGGTTGACATATTTACACTTGAGATTTTAAATATATCTTTCCATTGATATTTGGCCTCTACAGTGTCTGTGGAAAAAATGAGCTGTTATCCTAATGATGATCCTTTGTACATGATAAGTTACTATTCTCTTGATGTTTTGAACGTTCTCTCTTTTGCTTTGGCTTTTGACAGTCTGATTAAAATATGCCTCAAAGTGAGTCTATTTGGTTTCATTCCTCTTGGAGTTTGTTTAGCTTTTTGGATTTCTAGATTCATGTACTTCACAAAATGTTGGAAGTTTTCAGTCATTCTTATTCAAATACTTATTTTCTGTTCCTTCCCTAACTCTTTTCTGGGATCTCATAAAGTGGATGTTAGTTAGTACAATTGATTGAGTGCCATGGGTCCTTAGGTTCTATTTATTTTTCTTTATTCCTTTTTCTTTCTGATAATCACACTGGAAATTTTTATTCTGCTTCAGATTTGCTGTTTCTTTCTCGGATTTCCCATAGTCTACTGTTCAAACTCTCTGGTAAATTTAAAAATGTTCAGGTAGTGTGATTTCTAGCTCCAAAATTCTGTTTTTTTTTTTATTTTTATAGTACCTTTCTTGTTATTCTATACTTATTCATACACTTTTCATTATTTTCAATATCTTTTCAATATTTTATTTAGTTCTTGATGATTTTCATTAGCTATTTAAGCATATTAAAGACATGTATCTTAAAGTTTTTGTTTAGTAAGTCCATATCTGGATTTCCTCAGAAATGATTTGTGTCAACTTATTATTTTTGCTATTACTGGTCCATACTTCCTCCTTTTTTGTATGCTTTGTAACTTTTTAATTAAATCATTCCTAGGAAAAGCACAATCAAGAACTGGAGTATACAGTTGAAAACTTGGCACACACTGTATTGGATTTGTTTGCAGCTGGGACAGAGACGACGAGCACCACACTGAGATATGGGCTCCTCCTCCTGCTGAAACACCCAGAGATCACAGGTATGATAATATGGTGGGCAGGGTGACCTCAGAAGAGATGATAGAAAGACACTTGAATGTATTCCACCTTGTTTCTCTCAGAGAATTACCTAAATCTCAGACTGAGCAGCTTAATTCCACCCCCCCCCCCCCAGATTTAATGAAGGGATAGTAATGTGACATCTTTATATAATTTGTGAAGATATTAAGCATCAGAATTTCATGGGAGGTCATGTGTAGCAAGCACAGCCAGCATGAATTGGCCTAGAGCTGCATATTGGTTTCAATTATGGAAAGACCACTCTGATGTCCCCACATTCTGAAAATACAGTGTTCTAGAACCATGGTCCAAGAACTTCCCCAGTGGTCTAGTGGTTACAACTGAATCTCCAGTGCAGGGAGTATTGATTCAAACCCAGGTCAGGAAACTAAGATCCCACATGCTATGGACAGAGTGGCCAAAAATCAAAGAAAGAAAGAAAGAAACCAGGGTTGGGACACTGGAAGCTCTCCTTATTAAACAGATTGGAAATCATAGAAATTTGGTGAGGCTGCCTGATGCAATTTAAACAATCTAGGAAGACCTCTAAAAAGTTAGATTGACAATAAATTAGCTTAAGATATGTATGTAAAGAAATTGTATTAATCCATAAGTTTGTTTCCAGAAAAATGGTTGTTGCCAAAATACACATTTTAAGGGGTCAAGAATTTTATCTTTCAAAAAGAACTTTTTGTTAGAAATTAACTTTTAAAGGCTATCGTTATGTTTAGAAGCACACATTTTCTTGTTTATTGTCAGAATACCACTGAAATGATTATCACCTATAACCTATGAGAATTAGCCTTTCTAAGCCGGAGTCAGGAAGCAGCCAACAAATATTCAACAAATTTCTGAAACACAGAGAGCATATTGAGGGTTGACAATGAAGTCAATAGAGAGGATGAAGTTATAGCCTAAATGTCAGAAGAGGAAACGGTATAATATTGTGGTTGTTGTTCAGTGGCTAAGTCGTATTCAACTCTTTATGACCCCATGAACTTCAGCATTCCAGAGTCCCCTGTCTTTCCCTGTCTCCTAGAGTTTGCTCAAATTCATGTCCATTGAGTCAGCAATGCTATCTAATCACTGCCATAAAGTGATGGGACCAGATGCCATGATCTTAGTTTTTTGAATGTTGAGTTTTAAGCCAGCATTTCACTCTCCTCTTTCACTCTCATCAAAAGGCTCTTCAGTTCCTCTTCACTTTCTGCCATTAGAGTGGTGTCATCAAACAAGAAGTCATTTATGTTCTTACAGTCCTTAAGGTTATGTTTGGAAGTACCTAGTTTCAAAAAAGATAGAGGAAGACATAGGTTGATAAAGGAAACTCTCCCAACCACAAGTCTTTGATAACTCCTTTCATCAGGTAACTCTGTTTCTTCAATAGGATGAAAGAGGTTTACTGTCTAGAGAAAGGGAATCTAAGAGGCCCTACTTAGGACACTGGGCAGAGACAGGGGTAAAGAGTGAGGTTACAGCTTAGAGGAAAGGTTAGGGAAGAATCCACTTCTTGAATTCAGAGGTTCTTAGCTCCTTTCCCATACTGCTTCCTGAAATTCAGCAGTTAGAGGAAAACTCCAGAGAGTGAGCACTCTGGAGAAAAGACTTCCAAGTTTTGCTATGTAGATAGAAAATTCTCTCAACATGTCCCACAGAGTGAATGAAATAAGAACATCCACCCCAAGACACAGGGTCATAAAATTTCAGAATACCTGGATAAAAGAGAAAAATCACAAAAACATTCAGAGAGATGTAGCAGGTCATAGATAAAAGAGTTCACAACAACATCATAATTCAAGGGCAACTATCAAACTGGGTATTAATTTTTAAAAGGGTATTTTCAGACTTGTATGTTTAACAAAATTTTTACCCACTCTTTCCCCTTTCTCATCCACATGCCTTAAGTAATGTCAGAGGAAGGTCATGGGCTCCAGGGATTTGGAAATCTCATGAAGGAGAGTGAAAGTGTCAATGTTGTTGCTAGACAGCAGGCCTGGAAAATATCCATTTCTAAATGGGTTATATGAATAAAGCAGGTATTTGAGGAGATACTAAGAACAAAACAGAGGTGATAGACTACTTGTGGCTTCTGAATAATTTGAACATCTACCTAAGCATTTGGAAATAATTGAATCAGGGTAGAGAATTTTATGAATTGAAATAAAGACATGTGGTTAAGTCTAAGAAAGTAACAGATATGAAGCATGATCATAATTGTCTTACCAGAGAGCATTGTAGAATGATGGTACAATGAATATTCTCCATCAAAAATTGTGGTGTAAATATATTGGGGAAATAGATTAAGGGGATGTGTATGTGTGTGTGGTGTGTGTGTGATTTTGTATGAGGAAGGATGGAGATGTAAATTCTCAACTCTCATACCAAGATGTCAGATATTGTTTAACAATCTGTGAGTGAGAAATAAAAATAGTCATTATTAAGAAAAAGGACATGAATTTCAGAAGAAACTGCTAGAATGCTGAAAGTGGTGGCATTTGACAGCTGGAGAATGACCTGAGTACCATTGCAAATTGCACATGCATAATACACAAATAAACAAAACATATGTTTTATAATTTAACTTTTCAACCTATGTTATTCCAATATAAAGTTAATATTTGATTCTTGTTTCTTTCTTTAAGGACTATAATTTCTTGACTTTATATTCTGTTTATATTTGAAACATTTCATCATTTCTCTTTGCTTTATCATGTATGCTAATATAGAAAGATGTGCCAAATTCAGACTTAAACTGAAGAAAGTAGGGAAAACCACTAGACCGTTCAAGTGTGACCTAAATCAAATCCCTTATGATTATACAGTGGAAGTGAAAAATAGATTTAAGAGACTAGATCTGATAGATAGAGTGCCTTATGAACTATGGACGGAGGCTCGTGACCTTGTACAGGAGACAGGGATCAAGACCATCCACATGGAAAAGAAATGCAAAAAAGCAAAATGGCTGTCTGAGGAGGCCTTACAAATAGCTGTGAGAAGAGAAGCGAAAAGCAAAGGAGAAAAGTAAAGATATAAGCATCTGAATGCAGAGTTCCAAAGAATAGCAAGGAGAGATAAGAAAGCCTTCCTCAACGATCAATGCAAAAAAATAGGGAAAACAACAGAATGGGAAAGACTAGAGATCTCTTCAAGAAAATTAGAGATACCAAGGGAACATTTCATGCAAAGATGGGCTCGATAAAGGACAGAAATCGTATGAACCAAGCAGAAGCAGAAGATATTAAGAAGAGGTGACAAGAATATACAGAAGAACTGTATAAAAAAAGATGTTCATGACCAAGATAATCACGATGGTGTGATCACTCACCTAGAGTCTGACATCCTGGAATGTGAAGTCAAGTGGGCCTTAGAAAGCATCACTACGAACAAAGCTAGTGGAGGTGATGGAATTTCAGTTGAGCTATTTCAAATCCTGAAAGATGATGCTGTGAAAGTGCTGCACTCAATGTGCCAGCAAATTTGGAAAACTTAGCAGTGGCCACAGGACTGGAAAAGGTCAGTTTTCATTCCAATCCCAAAGAAAGGCAATGCCAAAGAATACTCAAACTACTGCACAATTGCACTCATCTCACACGCTAGTAAAGTAATGCTCAAAATTCTCCAAGCCAGGCTTCAGCAATACGTGAACCATGAGCTTCCAGATGTTCAAGCTGGATTTAGAAAAGGCAGAGGAACCAGAGATCAAATTGCCAACATCCACTGGATCATCAAAAAAGGAAGAGAGTTTCAGAAAAACATCTATTTCTGCTTTATTGACTATGCCAAAGCCTTTGACTATGTGGATCACAAGAAACGGTGGAAAATTCTGAAAGAGATGGAAATACCAGACCACCTGACCTGCCTCTTGAGAAACCTATATGCAGGTCAGGAAGCAACAGTTAGAACTGGACTTGGAACAACAGACTGGTTCCAAATAGGGAAAGGAGTACGTCAAGGCTGTATATTGTCACCCTGCTTATTTAACTTCTATGCAGAGTACATCATGAGAAATGCTGGGCTGGAAGAAGCACAAGCTGGACTCAAGACTGCTGGGATAAATATCAATAACCTCAGAAATGCAGATGATACCACCCTTATGGCAGAAAGTGAAGAGGAACTAAAAAGCCTCTTGATGAAAGTGAAAGAGGAGAGTGAAAAAGTTGGCTTAAAGCTCGACATTCAGAAAACTAAGATCATGGCATCCAGTCCCATCACTTCACGGCAAATAGATGGGGAAACAGTAGAAACAGTGTCAGACTTCACTCTTTTGGGCTCCAAAATCACTGCAGATGGTGACTGCAGCCATGAAATTGAAAGACACGTACTCCTTGGAAGGAAAGTTATGACCAACCTAGATAGCATATTCAAAAGCAGAGACATAAATTCGCCAACAAAGTCCATCTAGTCAAGGCTATGGTTTTTCCAGTGGTCATGCATAGATGTGAGAGTTGGACTGTGAAGAAAGCTGAGCACCAAAGAATTGATGCTTTGAGCTGTGGTGTTGGAGAAGACTCTTGAGAGTCCCTTGGACTGCAAGGAGATCCAACCAGTCCATTCTAAAGGAGTTCAGTCCTGGGTGTTCTTTGGAAGGACTGATGCTAAAACTGAAACTCCAGTACTTTGGCCACCTCATGCGAAGAGTTGACTCATTGGAAAAGACTCTGATGCTGGGAGGGATTGGGGGCAGGAGGAGAAAGGAATGACAGAGGATGAGATGGCTGTACGGCATCCCCAACTCGATGGACATGAGTTTGAGTGAACTCCGGGGCTTGGTGGTGGACAGGAATGCCTGACGTGCTGCAATTCATGGGGTCGCAAAGAACTGGACACGGCTGAGCGACTGAACTGAACTGAACTGATAGATGCTTAAGCCAGGCTTGTAAGAGACTTTTATGTGTCTGTATTATGGCCCATTATCTCTCTATGTTTAGTTCTACTTATGGTCATACAGTTTTTGTGTATAATGATACTGGGACACCATCATAGTGCTCATGCATCCCTGAATTGGTATGGAATGTGGTGTGAATTTTCCTCTTTCTCCATCAGTCTTCCTTACCTTCCTTTCAGCTAAGGTCCAGGAAGAGATTGACCATGTCATTGGCAGACACCGGAGCCCCTGCATGCAGGACAAGAGCCACATGCCCTACACAGATGCTGTGGTTCACGAGATCCAGAGATACATTGACCTGGTCCCCACCAACCTGCCCCATGAGGTGACCTGTGACATTAAATTCAGAAACTACCTCATCCCAAAGGTAGGATTGGTTTCTTTTACTGACCTCATTGGTCTTGAAGTTCTCATTTACACAGTATGGGTGCAACCCTTGATGAACACAAGGTGAGAGAGTAAAAATAGCCATGTGTGTTGTGGATTGATGGGTTGTGTGTTGTTTCCAGTTTAGTCTATAAAGCTTTATAATGGATTTTGACAGGTAGCAGTGCAAGACTTCCAAATTTGTTCTGCTTCTTTTATGTTGTTGGGCTAACAATAGCTGTCCACATTTCCAAATGAACATTAGTATCAATTTGTTGATTTACCAGAACACTCTGCTGGGATTTTTTTTATCAGAGTGACATGCTAGATCAGTTTGGAAAGACTTAATATCATGACACATTGAATTTTTCACTTATTGGATATGATATAGTCTTTCTATTTTAAAGGGCTTTCTTTAATTTTTTCAATAATTTTTTCAGGCAGTGGTTTACGTATTTTTTTGTCTTGCCAAGGTGGTTATTGTTGTTGTTATAAGCATTTTAAAATGCATTTTCCGTTTTATGTGGAAGATCAAAATATAATTGATTTTATCATTTTGATGACCTTATATGTAACAACCTTGCTAAATTTAATGTAATTTTGAAAATGTCTCTAGTTAATAGCAATTTCCATATACATTATCCTGCTATCTGGGTTAATTTCTTCATGTCATCCTTGTATCATCTCTGATATGAAAGAAAGTGGAAGTTAACATCTCACTATTAGGAATAATGTTTTATGTATATTTTGTTAGATTTTTTTTTTAATCAGATTAGGGAAGTTTCCCTGGGCTCAGTGATAAAAGAATTCACCTGCCAATACAGGAGATGCAGGAGATACCATTTCAATCCCTGACTCAGGAAGATCTCCTGGAGAAGGAAATGGCAACCCATTCCAGTATTCTTGCCTGAAAAATCCCATGGACAGTGGAGGCTGGTGGGCTACAGTCCATGGGGTCAAAAAGAGTCGGACATGACTGAGCAGGAGCATGGACAACATATTCAATAGACCGTAACAGGATCTTTTACTTAATACAGAATTCAAGTTAAATTATTTATAAAACAGAATGACTTCACTATATGGCAATATGTGAAAATTTCTTCCATTAATAAATGCTTATCTATCCATATCCAACTATCGATCAAAAGCTCCCTACTTCAGTATGCATACCTCAATAACAGTGATTATTGGACGCAGAGGAATAATACCATTTGTGCACAGGAGTTATCCCTGAAACAATAATATTATTTAATGTACAAGTTATACTTAAAATGTCCTAATTTTCTTTTTTTAATATAAATTTATTTATTTTAATTGGAGGCTTATTACTTTACAATATTGTATTGGTTTTGCCATACATCAGCATGAATCCACCACAGGTGTGCACGTGTTCCCCATCCTGACCTCCCCTCCCACCTCCCTCCCATACCATCCCTCTGGGTCATCCCAGTGCACCAGCCCCAAGCATCCTGTATCATGCATCGAACCTGGACTGGCAATTCGTTTCACATATGATATAATACATGTTTCAATGCCATTCTTCCATATCATCCCACCCTTGCCCTCTCCCACAGAGTCCAAAAGACTGTTCTATACATCTGTGTGTCTTTTGCTGTCTTGCATACAGGGTTATCGTTACAATCTTTCTAAATTCCATATATATGTGTTAGTATACTGTATTGGTGTTTTTCTTTCTGGCGTACTTCACTCTGTGTAATAGGCTCCAGTTTCATTCACCTCATTAGAACTGATTCAAATGTATTCTTTTTAATGGCTGAATAATACTCCATTGTGTATATGTACCACAGCTTTCTTATCCATTCGTCTGCTGATGGACACCTAGGTTGCTTCCAAGTGCTGGCTATTATAGACAGTGCTGCAATGAACATTGGGGTACACGTGTCCCTTTCCCTTCTGGTTTCCTCAGTGTGTATGCCCAGCAGTGGGATTGCTGGGTCATATGGCAGTTCTATTTCCAGTTCTTTAAGGAATCTTCACACTGTTCTCCATAGTGGCTGTACTAGTTTGCATTCCCACCAACAGTGTAAGAGGGTTCCCTTTTCTCCACACCCTCTCCAGCATTTATTGCTTGTAGACTTTTGGATAGCAGCCATTCTGACTGGCATGAAATGGTACCTCATTGTGGTTTTGATTTGCATTTCTCTGATAATGAGTGATGTTGAGCACCTTTTCATGTATTTGTTAGCCATCTTTATGTCTTCTTTGGAGAAATGTCTGTTTAGTTCTTTGGCCCACTGTTTGATTGGGTCATTAATTTTTCTGGAATTGAGCTTCAGGAGTTTCTTGTATATTTTTGAGGTTAATTCTTTGTAAGTTGCTTCATTTGCTATTATTTTCTCCCATTCTGAAGGCTGTCTTTTCACCTTACTTATAGTTTCTTTTGTTGTGCAGAAACTTTTAATTTTAATTCAGTCGCATTTGTATATTTTTGCTTTTATTTCCAGTATTCTGGGAGATGTGTCATAGAGAATCCTACTGTGTTTTATGTCAGAGAGTGTTTTGCTATATGTTTTCTTCTAGGAGTTTAATAGTTTCTGGTCTTACATTTAGATCTTTAATCCATTTTGAGTTTATTTTTGTGTATGGTGTTAGAAATCGAAAGAGACACTTGTGCCCCAATGTTCATCTCAGCACTGTTTATAATAGCCAGCACTTGGAAGCAACCTAGATGTCCATCAGCAGATGAATGGATAGGAAAGCTGTGGTACATATACACAATGGAATATTAATCAACCGTTAAAAAGAATACATTTGAATCGGTTCTAATGAGGTGAATGAAACTGGAGCCTATTATACAGAGTGAAGTACGCCAGAAAGAAAAACACCAATACAGTATACTAACGCATATATATGGAATTTAGAAAGATGGTAACGACAACCCTGTATGTGAGACAGCAAAAGACACACAGATGTATAGAGCAGTGTTTTGGACTCTGTGGGAGAGGGAGGGGGGGATGATTTGGGAGAATGGCATTAAAACATGTATAATATCATATAAGAAACTAATCGCCAGTCCAGGTTCGATGCAGGATACAGGAAGCTTGGGGCTGGTGCACTGGGGTGACCCAGAGGGATGGTATTGGGAAGCAGGTGGGAAGGGGGTTCAGGATGGGGAACATGTGTATACCCGTGGCAGATGCATGTTGATGTATG
Source organism: Bos grunniens (assembly GCF_055505025.1). Classification (NCBI taxonomy): domain Eukaryota; kingdom Metazoa; phylum Chordata; class Mammalia; order Artiodactyla; family Bovidae; genus Bos; species Bos grunniens. The sequence continues at coordinate 16,445,313 of NC_141190.1, forward strand.
GCAAAACCAGTACAATATTGTAAAGTAAAAATAAAATAAAATAATAATAATAAAAGAAAGCTGTGGTACATATACACAATGGAATATTAATCAACCATTAAAATGAGTACATTTGAATCAGTTCTAATGAGGTGGATGAAACTGGAGCCTATTATACAGAGTGAAGTAAGCCAGAAAGAAAAACACCAATACAGTATACTAACGCATATATATGGAATTTAGAAAGAAGGTAATGATAACCCTGTATGTGAGACAGCAAAAGAGACACAGATGTATTGAATAGTCTTTTGGACTCTGTGGGAGAGGGTGAGGGTGGGATGATACGGGAGAATGATATCGAAACATGTAAAATATCATATGTGAAATGAATCGCCAGTCCAGGTTTGATGCATGATACAGGATTCTCGGGGCTGGTGCACTGGGGTGACCCAGAGGGATGGTATTGGGAGGCAGGTGGGAAGGGGGTTCAGGATGGGGAACACATGTACACTCATGGCAGATTCAAGTCAATGTATGACAAAAATGTATGGCAATGTATGGGAAAACCAATACAATATTGTAAAGTAAAATAAATTAATTAAATTTCAAAAAATAAATAAAGTAAAGCAGCTGGTGTGGTCAGATACCACTGTCCAAATGTGATAAGCAGAATGGTTCATAAGGTCTGGCACCCCAGAATCCATGTACCTAGTATTTCAGAGGCTGTTCACTTAGCAGCATCATTGCCACTAGTCTTAAATGTATTCTTCTTTATAACTTGTTCTTTCTTCCTCAAAATGTCACTGCCCTTCTTTGGTCTGAGGATTCTTCATTATTGATCACAAGATTGGACTAAATGATTTGAGGCAGTTCTTCCAGCTCTGTGACTTTTTCATAGTTCAGTTTATCTTCATCTGTTCTTTCCAGGGCACAGGTATATTAACATCACTGACTTCTGTGCTATATGATGACAAAGAATTTCCCAACCCAGAGGTGTTTGACCCTGGCCACTTTCTGGATGAGAGTGGCAACTTTAGGAAGAGTGACCATTTCATGGCTTTCTCAACAGGTAATATTTTTTTTTTCTCCATTCAGTACTTTAGAGGACAGGATACCTTCTAAGGATCAGTTGGGAGTTACAAAGTACCTACCCTGGGGCTGGTAGAAATGCTCTTTGTCCATGATGAGGGGTAGCAGCCCAATAACTATGCTCTTTCTGTCCCCATGAAACATCCTCATTATTGGGCTAGATTGCTGAAACTTTGGAGAGGTGACCCAGTTCTTTCCATTTAGAAATAAAACTTGAGCTGGGAACTGAAAATATCAGAGAACTACATCTTAGCCAAAAAAAAAAAAAAAAAGTGTGTTATAAAACTTGAAACTTAAAGGCGTGTTGGAGTTTGATGAAGAGTAGGTATACTTAGAGCAGAGAACAGAGGCTGTGAAGAATGAAAAGAAACATGTGGGACTACTAGACTAGGATCAGAAAATACAGCCAGTATACGTGGCTTTCTAGAAAAAGATGGGTAGAAATTTGAAAATATGAAATTGCAGTTATAATGCATGAATAATTTAATGAAGTGTTTGGAATAGTCAGTAAATATTTCTTGAAGGAATGATATTTATTATGATAAGATGTTAGGTGGATAGCATATGTGTTCACCCTTTTCCCATCTGTCTATCCAGCCATTCCATCCATCCATTCAAACATTCATCAAATGGCTACTACATAGTCTCTTTTCTGACAGCCAGAAAGACAGAGTTCAAGGAGTATGTACCCTCTGTGTTTGTTGTTTCCAGGGAAACGGATTTGTGTGGGAGAGGGCCTGGCCCGCATGGAGCTGTTTTTATTCCTGACCACAATTTTACAAAACTTTACCTTGAAATCTGTGGTTGACCCAAAGGACCTCGACACCACCCCAGTTGTCAATGGGTTACTTTCTGTGCCACCTTTTTACCAGCTCTGTTTCATTCCTGTATGAGGAATGTTAGATCCTCTCGTTTCTTCAGTGATGTTGTCTTCAACTCCCTCTCATCTGCGGCATTGTTCACCTGCTTCCCATCATCTTTTTTGAGAGTGCCTGCTCTGACCTCTTTTCATTTATTGTGTAATTTCACTACAGAAATGTATCTGCTGTTCTTCATACTCTGTAACATCTATATTGGCCTCCAGATATGCAAATAATTACATAATATTGAGTAGTTCTGTGTGCATAGTACTATGCGTTCCACACAATATAGAACAGGATGATCACTGTGTACAATACAGAGCTATTTCTGATATGCATATTCCTAATAAAACACATAATTTGATAAGCCAGTTTTCAAGCTTTCCTTCTTTTGTACATATTGCATATAAGGGAGGAAAGAAAAAAGGCAAAGATGTCACATGGTTCTCATATGCACAGAGAAGGACAGAGGGAATGGGAGTAGAAAAGCTCCCTGGGCTGCATGTTAAAATGAGTTACCTAAGTTTTGGATTTGAAGGTGGAGAAATTGTTTTCAGGAGCAGTTTCATCCTGTAGGAAATATTGAGATCAGTGATGGTTTTTGTTTAATTGCTCAGTCATGTCCAACTCTTCTGTGATCCCATAGCTTGTCGCCCACCAGGCTCCCCTGTCCATGGGATTTCTCAGGCCAGAATCTGGAGTAGGTTGCCCTGCCCTCCTCCAGGGGAATCTTCCCAACCCAGAGATTGAGCCTATACCTTTTAGGACTCCTGCATTATTAGGCAGGTTCTTTACCATTAGCACGACCTGGGAAGCCCATTCAAGTGTACTAAGAACTCTGAAACTCAGCAATTAGAAATCTAACAAGCCATTTTGAAAATGGGTAAATGACTTCCCAGGTGGTCCGCTGGTTAAGACCCTGAGTTTCCACCTCAGAGGGTAGGAGTCTGATCCGTGGTTGGGTAAGTTTCATTGCACAGCACAGTGCAGCCAGGAAAAAAAAAAAAAGAGCAAGTGACCTGAATGGATACCTCACCAAGGTAGATATATGCATGGCAAATAAGCACGTGGAAATGCTCAACATGATATATCACTAGGAACTTGCAAACAGTAACAGCAATGAGATACCATTACACCCAAATAACAATTAGTAAAATCCAAATCGTTGACAAAACCAAATATTGGTGATGATGTGTAAGCAACAAGGACTATTATTATTGTGTATAATTTTGCATGGTACAGCCACTTTGGAAGTCAGTTGATAGTTTTTACAAAACAAAATATGTGATTTTGAAATGATCCAGCAATCACACTCCTTGGTATTAACCCAATGAGTTGAAAACTTCTGTCCACATAAAAACCCTCACATGAATTTTCATAGTTACTTTATTCATAGTTGCTAAAACCTGGAAGCTACCAAGAATCCTTCAGTAGGTGAATGCATAAACTGCAGCACATCCATACAACTGAACATTATTTTGTTGTTAGAAATGAGCTGACAAACCATGAAAACTCATGGATAAACCTTATGAAAATTACTTTAGTGAGAGAAACCATCTGAAGACAACATACTATGATTTCAACCATACAACATTCTGAAAAGGCAAAATTATGGAGACAGTGAAAAAAATCAGTGGTTTCCAGGAGTTTGGTAGGAGGGAAGAATGAATAAGTGAATCACAGATTTTTAGGGTAATGGAACTATTCTGTTTGATACCACAATGGTCTATTCAAATTATTATGGTTTTGTAAAAAAAAAAAAAAAAATAGAACACAACACAGAAGATGAAACTTTTAGAAACCAAAGACTTTGCTTGATAATACTGTGTCAGTTCATTGAGTGAAACAAATGTACTACACTGGTGAAGGCTGCTGATAGAAGTTTTTGGGTATGGTAATGGACATTTGGGAGTTGTATACATTTCACCTAGTTTGGGTGAGAACCTAAAACTTTTCTAAAAATAGCTTCTAGTAATTTAAAAGAAAAACTCCAACTCTACTTCACAACTCTCGTCAAGGCAAGGTGCATTCATCTATGGTTGTGGAGGGCTTAATGCTGATGCCCTCCTGATCATTTGGACATCAATTGGAATTTCAGGTGATGTGCGATATGACTAAACTGAGAGCGAAAAATGCTGAATTCTCAGATAAGTTCTGGTGTTGATGAATTGATGACAGTTTAATTTCATGGTTGCAGTCACCATCTGCAGTGATTGTTCACTTGAAAAAATTAAGATCAGGTGAGTTGATCTCAGAGCTCCAATTATTTGTCATTCTTTCATACCATAAGAAGAATTGCCATTCATAAACCCTAGCAAGAAGAAGGAAGTACAGAGCAAGACACTCCTTTCTCAAAGAATAAAATAGTTGCTAAAGGAGAATTACCGAGCTTATTTTATTCAAAATAAACTGATTTACTTCTATCAGAGTTAGATCCATGTGAGTTAGGCAACAAATCAGTTCTTAGGTTTGTCCTGATTAAAGTGGTCACGTAGACCTAGGTTCACTCAGCTCAAAAGATTACAAAACCAAACTTTTCTGACCCCCAATTAAATAAACAGGTTCTATAATTATTAACTACATTAATATTTACTTTGAAAGTCACTGACTAGGGTGCATTATGAACCCTAACAGTACAGTAGATACTCTTGTACCTAGTTGCACTGAATGTTTTGCTGGAAGGAAAAGTCCAAGCCTAAGTATGTGGGTTCCAATGTGAGCCCTAATACCTTTGGTCTGTATGTCCTTGCCTTAAGTACTGACTCTCAGAGAACCTGTTTCTTCATCCTTAAGGTGAGAGCAGTTTACATTAGGCAAAGTTATTTGAGAAAATCTGAAGAGATTTGATGGCATGGAAATTGTGTGAATTGTCAATCTCTCATGACCAGTACATGTCCTCTGTGTTTAGCTGTGTGTGTTGTGGTGCTTCTCTGCTGTGGGTGCATTTAATGAAGTCCCAGCCTTCTCTCCTGTACTAAATCTTCAATTGTTGTTCTTTCTATAATTTCCCTTCCCTGGTGTGCATCCTTAAGTCCATTACTTCTGACAATGACAGACTGAAAAAGCAACAGAAGAAGCTATGTCTCAAAGTGACTGAGAGGTGGGGAAAGACATGGTATCTCAAACTTTCCCAATAAATTATTTTTCAGTTACACTGATACTTTCAGATTGTGTCTTTATCAGTTACACCGATGAAATTTTAACTCTTCAGTGATGGAGAGGGAAACCATGTATTTTTCTTTTTCTTCTTTTATTGTAACACAGTTGTTTTATAATATTATATTAGTTTCAGAAATACAACATATTCAATATTTTATGTATACTTTCTTTAAAGTTATTACAAAATAATGACTTCATTTTCCCATGTTGTATAACATATCCATGTTGCTTATTTATTTTATACATAAAAGTTTGTTTCTTAATCCCATCCCCTGTTATGCCCCTCTCTATTTGTTTCTCCCCACTGGTGACTACTGGTTTGTTCTCTACATCTGTGAGTCTGTTTTGTTACATACATTCATCTTATTTTTTCAGATTTCACATGTGTGTTGACATAAAGTATTTGCCTTTCTCTTTCAGACTTTATTCACTAAGCATAATGCTCTCTAAGTTCACTAATGTTGTTGCAAATGGAAAAAGTTCATTCTTTTTTATGGCAGAGTAATATTTCAAAGCATATGTGTATACCAACTATTTTGTTTTATCCATTTATCTGTTGATATTCACTTAGGCTGTTTCCATATCTTGGCTACTGTAAATGATGCTGCTATGACCATGGGATGCATGTATCTTTTCAAAATAATGCATTTGTGATCTTTAGATATATAACCAACCTTAGAGTTGCTGGATCATATGGTAGTCCTGTTTTTATATTTTGGAAAAGTTGCATACTGTTTTCATTAGTGGTTGTACCAGTTTACAACCCCACCAACAATGTATTAGGGCTTCCCTTTCTCACATCCTTACCAATGTTTGTTACTTGTAGTCTTTTTGATGATAGCCATTCTGGTAGGTGTAAAGTGGTATCTCATTGTGATTTTTATTTACACTCTCTTATAATTGCCAGTATTGAGTATTTTTCTTGTCCCAGTTGGTCTCCTGTGTATCTTCTCTGGAGAAATATCTATTCAGGTTTCTTCCCATTTTTTTTTTCTGCCCATTTTTAAATGTTTGCTTGGATTTTTTTGATATTGAGTTGTATGAGCTGTTTATACGTTTTGCATGTTAACCCCTAATAGATCAAGCAATTTGTACATACTTTCTTCTATTTGAGAAGTTTTCTTTTCATTTTGTTGATGATTTCCTTTTCTTGTGATAGCTTTTAAGTGTAGTTAGGTCCTATTTGTTTATTTACCCTGTTGTTTCCTTTCCTTATAAGACAGATCCAAAAAAATACTTCTATGATTTATGTCAGAGTGTTCTGACTATGTTTTCTTTTAGGAGTTTAATGGTTGCATTCTTACATTTATATCTTTAATCCATTTTGAGTTTACTTTTGTATACTGTCTCAGAAAAAAATAATGGAAGGTAACATAACAATTTCATTTTTGTTGTTCTTAGTTGATTTAACAGAAAAGTCTATTTGAAAATGTAGCAATAATGTATTTTGTGAGTATATCTTATGGATAAGTGGGATAAATGACAACAGTGATATTAGTCAGGGGAGAGACACTTTAGATACACTTTTACAAGGTACTTGTACTTCATATGAAACAGAATTGGATTTTTTTTTAATAGACTTGGATTAGCTGTAAACGTATATTGAAAACTCTAGGTAAACAATCAGAAAAGGGAACCCCCTTGCACTGTTGGTGGGGATGTAAATGGATACACCACACTGGAGAACAGTATGGAGATTCCTTAAAAAGCTAGGAATAAAGCTACCATGTGTGCATGTGCTAAGTCACTTCAGTCATGTCCAACTCTTTGAAACACTATGGACTATAGCCTGCCAGACTCCTCTGTTCCTGGGAATTCTCCAGGCAAGAATACTAGAGTGGGTTGCCATGCCTTCTTCCAGGGGATTTTCTCTATCCTGGGATTGAACCTACACTTTTAAATCTCCTCCATTGGTAGAGAGGTTCTTTACCACTAGCACCACATGAGAAGCCCCTAAAACTACCATATAACCCAGCAATTGCAGTACTGGGCATATACCCTGAGATAACTATAATTAAAAAATACACATGTGTCCCAATGTTCATAGCAGCACTATTTACAATACCTAGGACATGGAAGCAACCTAGATGTCCATTGACAGAAGAAAGGATAAAGATGTGGTACATATATACAATGGGTTATTACTCAGCCATTAAAAAAAAAATGCCTTTGAGTCAGTTCTATGAGGTGGATGAATCTAGAGCCTGTTATACAGAGTGAATTAAGTCAGAGAGAGAAAAACAAATGTATATTAACACCTATATATGGAATCTAGAAAAATGGTATTGATGAACCTATTTGCAGGGAAGGAATGGAGATGCAGACATCAGGAACAGACTTCTGGACACAGTGGGGGAAGGAGAGAGTGAGAGGAATGGAGAAAGTAGAAAAGACATATATAAACTACCATGTGTGAAATAGATGGCTGGTGAGAAGTTGCTGTATAGCACAGGGAGCCCAGCCTGGCGCTCTTTGATGATCTAGAGGGTGGGATAGGGGAGGGGAGGAAGGTTCAAGAGGGAGCCTATAATTACAGCTGATTTGCATTTCTGTATGACAGAAACCACCACAACTTTGTAAAGCAATTTTCCTCCAATTAAAAAAATTTTTTTGTTTTATTTTATTTTATTTATTTATTTTATTTTATTTTTAAACTTTACATAATTGTATTAGTTTTGCCAAATATCAAAATGAATCCGCCACAGGTATACATGTGTTTGGGCAAAAAAACTGAACAAACACATCATGAAAGAAGATACACAGATCACAATAAAGCATCTGAAAAATGCTTAACATCATATATCATTAGGAACTTGCAAACAAAATTAACAAATAGACACCACTACCCAAGTATAAAATGGCTAAAATCCAAATAATGGAGAAAGTGAAGTATTATTAAGAATACAAAGCACATCTGAAAAGTTTCCCCCATTTTGTAGTTCAGTTCAGTTCAGTTGCTCACTCATGTCCGACTCTTTGCGACCCCATGAATCGCAGCACACCAGGCCTCCCTGTCCATCCCCAACTCCTGGAGTTCACTCACACTCACGTCCATCGAGTCAGTGATGCCATCCAGCCATCTCATCCTCTGTCGTCCCCTTCTCCTCCTGCCCCCAATCCCTCCCAGCATCAGAGTCTTTTCCAATGAGTCAACTCTTAGCATGAGGTGGCCAAAGTACTGGAGTTTCAGCTTTAGCATCATTCCTTCCAAAGAAATCTCAGGGCTGATATCCTTCAGAATGGACTGGTTGGATCTCCTTGCAGTCCAAGGGACTCTCAAGAGTCTTCTCCAACACCACAGTTCAAAAGCATCAATTCTTCAGCGCTCAGCCTTCTTCACAGTCCAACTCTCACATCCAAACATGACCACAGGAAAAACCATAGCCTTGACCAGACGGACCTTTGTTGGCAAAGTAATGTCTCTGCTTTTCAATATGCTATCTAGGTTGGTCATAACTTTCCTTCCAAGGAGTAAGCGTCTTTTAATTTCATGGCTGCAGTCACTATCTGCAGTGATTCTGGAGCCCAGAAAAATAAAGTCTGACACTGTTTCCACTGTTTCCCCATCTATTTCCCATGAAGTGATGGGACCAGATGCCATGATCTTCGTTTTCTGAATGTTGAGCTTTAAGCCAACTTTTTGACTCTCCTCTTTCACTTTCATCAAGAGGCTTTTTAGTTCCTCTTCACTTTCTGCCATAAGGGTGGTGTCATCTGCATATCTGAGGTTATTGATATTTCTCCCAGCAATCTTTATTCCAGCTTGTATTTCTTCCAGGCCAGCGTTTCTTATGATGTACTCTGCATATAAGTTAAATAAGCAGGGTGACAATATACAGCCTTGACATACTCCTTTTCCTATTTGGAACCAGTCTGTTGTTCCATGTCCAGTTCTAACTGTTGCTTTTGTAGTTCAGGAAAGCACAATTCAAGACACAATTCTGTGTCTTCCTGGCTATAGTACTAACAAACCTCCAGTAAACATCTTTTTATTTCAATCAGGTCTTGGTTTTCTAAAGTTTTGGCTAGCACTGTGCATTCTTTATTTCATTATTTCTTACAAACTCCAAAACACAACAGAAGTGGTTGTTTCTGGAGGCAACTAGGAGGCTTGAGCCATAGTTTCTCAAGCCTTCCCCACTAAAATCTTGAGATTGGCTCTTCCCTCAGTTACCTGAGCAAATTTCACCTCTGCAGTGCTGGAGAGGGGAGAATCCCTATCTTTTATTTTCCCTCTTGAGAATCTATGATGCTTTAATCCTTGGAGTCAAGGGACATCTATTTAATATGAAGCCCATTATTTTGTGAATAGCCAGTCAGATGTACATTCAGAGTAATATGTTGGGAAATGAAGAAATTTTCATTTCTTAAGATGGGAGGAAGTCATTCAGCTTACACATGATTTAACCTGGCCTTTATGATAACTAAAACAGCCTGTCTTATGGCCTTAAGTTATTAAACATTATGCGTGCATGCTCAGTTGCTCAGTCATGTCTGACTCTTTGAGATCCCGTGGAGGTAGGCTGCCAGGGTCCTCTTTCCAGGCAAGAATGCTGGAGTGGGTTGCCATTTCCTCCTCCAGGTATCATACATGTACATCTACTTTAAGCATTAAAAGATAAATTATCCAGAAGTAAGAATGTCCACTTTGAAAATAGGGATAAAATGCCTCCCTTGCTATGGTACTCATAATAGTAGTCCACTGATGATAAGATTTCCTTCTCAGATGTCAAGGTCGCACTACTTCATTGTGTACATGCTGATCTGTCTCTTTTGAAACCTTGTCATGTTTGATGTATGGCCTTTGCTCTGAGGAGATATAAAACTGATGAAAACCATGCTTCTCTGGAGAAGTTTCTCAAGGCTATTAAGAGACTCTCTCCTGGGCTACAGTTCTCAGTTTGGCTCAGATAAAACTCACTTCTATTCCTTATTATAGACTGCTTATTGATTATTTGTGTTGGCAGTTTAGTTTGGTTTTGCTAAAGTTTTTCTTCTCTAGTAGTAAGTGAGTGCAATAAATGGACATCAGAAGATCTCAGTTTCTATCTTAGTTTTAATTATCATCTGTGACCCTGTGAAGTTATCCTGCTTTCCCCAAAGCTCCCTTTCCCCCATTTGAAAAATACAAAATGATAAGCTTTGTTTTCCAGTGTATTTTTTTTTTTTTTTTGGTTGGGGAGGGAGAAGAAATATTTCATGGTAAAAGGCATATAAATTTAATTAGCTAATTACTTACTTTGTTTTTGATCATTCAAATGCTTGAATTATGTTAGTGTTCAACCAAGAATTACAGGAACAGAGACCCAATTGAAATAAAGAGGTTTTAGTTGAGTTTTATTATGACTGCAGCCCAGGAGACAGAGCTCCAAGAAGCACTTGAATTGTGTTCTGCTTGACTGCAAAACAAGGGAAGCTTATAAAGATAAAAACACAAGGTTACATAAATTGTTTGTCAAGAATTACCATCAAAGTAAAAAAAAAAGAATTACACTTGGTAGGAATTCCCTCTCAGTCCAGTAATTAGGTCTCCATGCTTCCACTACATGGGTATGGGTTCCATCCCTGATTGAGGATCTAAGATTCTGCATGCCATGTGACACAGCCAAAACAACACAAAAGAATTAATATTGGAATTGACAAGAAGGTGCTTTTGTTAAGAAAAATATGTGGTTGAGATTTGAAATGATCTCTTTCTTACTTGTGAGGTCAGGAGGGGCAGACATTTGTATCTTTGAAACTTCAAGATTCCAGCTAGCTGCTGCTAGCATATATTGTTTAAAAAATGACCTGTGGTATCCTTGAATTTGATACAGTACAGAACATTGAAATTCTCAGTGATGCAGAAACATGTCCACATCCAACAATGACTACTCAATTCTATTTTGGGTGCCTGAACCAAAATTACTCCATCTTGATATTTGAATGATCTTAAACATCTTATTCAAAAAAGAGATGGGAATATCAGACCACCTGACCTGCCTCCTGACAAATCTGTCTGTAAGTCAAGAAGCAACAGTTAGAACTGAACATGGAAAAACAGACTGGTTCCAAATCAGGAAAGGAGTACTTCAAGGCTGTATATTGTTACCCTGCTTATTTAACTTACATGCAGAGTACATCATGAGAAATGCTGGGCTGGATGAAGCACAAGCTGTAATCAAGATTTCTGGGAGAAATATCAATAATCTCAGATTCACAGATGACACCACCCTAATGGCAGAAAGCGAAGAACTAAAGAGCCTCTTGATGAAAGTGAAAAGTGAGAGTGAAAAAGTTGCCTTAAAACTCAACATGCAGAAAACTAAGATCATGGCATCCGATCCCATCACTTCATGTCAAATAGATGGGGAAACAATGGAAACAGTGAGAGACTTTATTTTTTTGGGCTCCAAAATCACTGAAGATGGTGATTGCAGCCATGAAATTAAAAGATGCTTGCTCCTTGGAAGGAAAGTTATGACCAACCTAGACAGCATATTCAAAAGCAGAGACATACTTTACCAACAAAGATCCGTCTAGTCAAAGCTATGGTTTTTCAGTAGTCATGTATGAATGTGAGAGTTGGACTATACACAAGGCTGAGAGCCAAAGAATTGATGCTTTTGAACTGTGGTGTTGGAGAAAACTCTTGAGAGTCTTTTGGACAGCAAGGAGATCCAACCAGTCCATCCTAAAGGAAATCAGTCCCGAATAATCATTAGAAGGACTGATGCTGAAGCTGAAACTCCAATACTTTGGCCACCTGATGCAAAGAACTGACTCATTTGGGAAGACCCTGATGCTGGGAAAGATTGAAGGTGGGAGGAGAAGGGGACAACAGAGGATGAGATGGTTGGATGGCATCACTGAAGTGATGGACATGAGTTTGAGTAGGCTCTGGGGGTTGGTGATGGACAGGGAAGCCTGGGGTGCTGCAGTCCATGGGGTCACAAAGAGTCGGACGTGACTGAGCTACTGAACTGACTGAACTGAAACATATCATCATTAGCTATTTTATGTAGCTGTATCTGTAACTCTAGCATGGTACAGTAAAATATTTTATTTATTTATTTTTTTGTTGGTAACGTCTCTGCTTTTTATTTTTTAATTTTTTAATATAAATGTATTTATTTTAATTGGAGGCTAATTACTTTACAATATTGTATTGGTTTTGGCATACATCAACATGAATCCGCCACAGATGTACAGTAAAATATTTTAAAACCTTTCATTTTCAAGGACAACATATCCTAGTGTTAAATATATCACAAGAAAAACTCTCTAAATATCAGTTCAGTTCAGTTCAGCCGCTCAGTCATGTCCGACTCTTTGCGACCCCATAAATTGCAGCACGCCAGGCCTCCCTGTCTATCACCAACTCCTGGAGTTCTCTCAAACTCACATCCGTTGAGTCGGTGATGCCATCCAGCCATCTCATCCTCTGTCTTTCCTTTCTCCTGCCCCCAATCCCTCCCAGCATCAGAGTCTTTTCCAATGAGTCAACTCTTCGCAGGAGGTGGCCAAAGTATTGGAGTTTCAGCTTTAGCATCAGTCCTTCCAAAGAACACCCAGGACTGATTTCCTTTAGAATAGACTGGTTGAATCTCCCTGCAGTCCAAGGGACTCTCAAGAGTCTTCTCCAACAGCACAGTTCAAAAGCATCAATTCTTTGGCACTCAGCTTTCTTCACAGTCCAATTCTCACATCCGTACATGAATACTGGAAAAACCAGAGCCTTTACTACATGAACCTTTGTTGGCAAAGTAATGTCTCTGCTTTTGAATATGCTGTCTAGGTTGGTCATAACTTTCCTTCCAAGGAGTAAGCGTCTTTTAATTTCACAGTAACAATCTGCAGTGATTTTGGAGCCCCCCAAAATAAAGTCAGCCACTGTTTCCACTGTTTCCCATCTATTTGCCATGAAGTGATGGGACCAGATGCCATGATCTTAGTTTTCTGAATGCTGAGCTTTAAGCCAACTTTTTCACTCTCCTCTTTCACCTTCATCAAGAGGTTCTTTAGTTCTTCTTCACTTTCTGCCATAAGGGCGGTGTCATTTGCATATCTGAGGTTATTGATATTTCTCCCAGCATCTTTATTTCAGCTTGTGCTTGATCCAGTCCAGCATTTCTCATGATGTACTCTGTATACAAGTTAAATAAGCAGGGCCACAATTCACAGCCTTGATGTACTCTTTTCCTGATTTGGAGCCAGTCTATTGTTCCATGTCCAGTTCTAACCGTTGCTTCCTGACCTGCATACAGATTTGTCAGGAGGCAGGTCAGGTGGTCTGGTATTCCCATCTCTTTCAGAATTTTCCACAGTTTGTTGTGATCCACACAATCAAAAGCTTTGCTATAGTCAATAAAGCAGGCATAGATGATTTTCTGGAATTCTCTTGCTTTTTTAATGATCCAACAGATGTTGGCAATTTGATCTCTAGTTCCTCTGCCTTTTTAAATCCAGCTTGAACGTCTGGAAGTTCACAGCTCACGTACTGTTGAAGCCTGGCTTGGAGAATTTTGAGCATCACTTTCCTGCTAAGTCACTTCAGTCGTGTCCGACTCTGTGCAACCCTGTAGACAGCAGCCCACCATGCTCCCCCGTCCCTGGGATTCTCCAGGCAAGGACACTGGAGCAGGTTGCCATTTCCTTCTCCAATGCATGAAAGTGAAAAATGAAAGTGAAGTCTCTCAGTCGTGTTCGACTTTTAGCAACCTCATGGACTGCAGCCTACCAGGCTCCTCTGTCCATGGGATTTTCCAGGTGAGAGTACTGGGATGGGTTGCCATTGCCTTCTCCAATTACTTTCCTAGCGTGGGACATAAGTGCATTTGTGCGGTAGTTTGAATATTCTTTGGCATTGCCTTTCTTTGGGATTGGAATGAAAACTGACCTTTTCCAGTCCTGTGGCCACTGCTGACTTTTCCAAATTTACTGGCATATTGGGTGCAGCACTTTCACAGCATCATCTTTTGGGATTTGAAATAGCTCAACTGGGATTCCATCACATCCAGTAGCTTTGTCATAGTGGTGCTTCCTAAGGCCTACTTGACTTCACATTCCAGGATGTCTGGCTCTAGGTGAATTATCACCATCATGATTACTGGGTCATGAAGATCTTTTTTGTATAGTTTTCTGTGTATGCTTGCCACCTCTTCATTTCTTCTGCTTCTGTTAGGTCCATACCATTTCTGTCCTTTATTGTGCCTATCTTTGCAAGAAATGTTCCCATGGTATCTCTATTATTTTTTAGTTTTTTAAGGAATATACATAGGAGAAATAACTCTGTATTGATACACACAAATCTTCTTTTTTAATTTTGTATGGAAGATCCCCTGGAGAAGGGACTGACTACCCACTCCAGTATACTTGTCTGGAGAATTCCATGGACAGAGGAGCCTAATGGATGGCAAAGAGTCAGATGCTACTCAGTGATTAACATTTTCACATAGTACTATGCACATAGAACAATTCAATATTTTATTTACAAACATAGTGGCCAATACAGATGTTACAGAATATGAAGAAGAGAAGGTATATTTCTGCACTGAAACTGCACAATCAATGAGGAGAGGTTGGAGCAGGCACTCTCAGGAAAGATGATGGGAAGCAGATGAACGATGCCGCAGATGAGAGGGAGTTGAAGACAGCATCACTGAAGAAGCCAGATGATCTAACATTCTTCACACAGGAATGAAACAGCTAGTAAGGAGGTGGCACAGAAAATAACCTATTGACAATTGGGGTGGTGTCAATGTCCTTTGGATCAACCACAGATTTCAAAGTAAATTTTTGTAAAATTGTGGTCAAGAATAAAAACAGCTCCATGCAGGTCAGGCCCTCATCGACATTTTAGGAATCAGTGAACTAAAATGGACCTAATGGGTGAATTTAATTCAGATGACCATTATATCTGCTACTGCAGACAAGAATCCCTTAGAAGAATTGGAGTAGCCCTCATAGTCATTCCCAATAGTGAGATGTTAACTTTCTCTCTCCTTCAGATCAGAAATGAAATAAAGATGAAAAAAAAGATATTAATCCAGACAGCAGGATAATATATATAGTAATCACAATTAGCCAGAGACAGATTTTTCAAAATGATATTAAAATTAGCAAGGTTGCTAGATATAAGCATATCAAAATGATAAAATCAATTGTATTTCCATATTCCAGATAAAAAATGGAAAAGTCATTAAAAAATTATAACAACAACAATAACCACCTTTGGAAAACTAAAAACAAACAAAAAAACATGCAAAACAATGTCTGAAAAAATTATTGAATAAAGTTAAATAAAGCCCTTTAAAATAGGGAGACTATATCACATTCATTAATTGCAAGATTCAGTGTGTCACCATGTTGTGTGTGTGTGTGTGTGTGTGTGTGTGTGTGTGAGTCACTCAGTTGTGTCCAATTCTTTGTGACCTCATGGACTGTAGACTGCCAGGCTCCTCTGTCCATGGGATTCTCCAGGCAAGAATACTGGAGTGGGTTGTCATTCCTTTTTCCTGTCTCATGGATTGAATCTAGGTCTCCCACATTGTGGGCAGATTCTTTACTGGCTGAGCCACCAGGGAATCCCTTAATGATATTAAATCTTTCCAAATTGATCTAAAATGGCACCTAAAATGGACTTTTTAAGTCCAGCAGAGTGTTTTGACAAATTGATACTAACATTCAATGTGGACAGCAATGGTTAACCGAACAATATAAAAGAAACAGAAAAAATGTGGAAGTCTTGCGTTACTACCTGTCAAAATCTGTTATAAAGCTTTACAGACTAAACTGGAAACAACACACAACCCATCAAGCCACCACACACATGATTATTTTTACTTCTCTCACTTTGTGTTCATCGATGTTTGTACCCATATTTTTGTAAATAAGAACTTCAAGACCAGTGAGGTTACTATAAGAGAAAGCAATCTTACCTTGGGGATGAGGTAGTTTCTGAATTTAACGTCATGGGTCACTGCAAGGGGCAGGTTGGTGGGGATATCAAGTCAATATATCTCTGGATCTCGTGGACCACAGCATCCACATAGGGCATGTGGCTTCTGTCCTGCATGCAGGGGCTCTGGTCTCTGCCAATCATATGATCAATCTCTTCCTGGAACTTAGCTGATAAGAGGTAAATAAGAATGATGGAGAAAGAGGAAAATGCACACCACATTTCCATACCAATTCAGATATGTGAGGCATTATGAAGGTGTCCCAACATCATAGACACATAAACTATATGTCCAGAAATGCATCTAAATATAGAGAGATAACGGCCATAATACACATATAAGTCTCTTACAAACAAGGCTTAAGACGCATCTATACATACCTCTATATTAGCATATGTGATAAAACAAAGAGAAATGATGAAATGTTTCAAATATAAACAACATAAAGTCAAGAAATTATAGTCCTTGAAGAAAAAAACAAGAATTAAATATTAATTTTATATTAAAATAATATGGATTAAAAAGTTAAATTATAATATATCTGTTTTGTGTTGTGTATTGTGTGTGTGCAGTTTGCAATGATACTCACTTCATCCTCCAATTGCCAAATGCCACCACTTTCAGCCTTTTAGCAGTTTCTTTTAGAAATTCATGTCCTGTTTCTAAATAATGATTCTCTGTCTCTATTTATTATTTACCAATTTTTATAAACTATCTGATTTATTGGTATGAGAGTAGAGAATTTATATCTGCATCCCCACCTCATACAAAATATACACAAACAAATCCCTTTAATCCAAGTCCCCAATATATTTACACCACAAATTTTGACTGCTAGAATATTCATTTTAACATTATTCTGGCTAAATAAACAATGCCCCCAGTAAAACAATTATGATTGTGCTTCATATTTGGTACTTTCTTGGACCTAACCAATCCATAATATCTGTATTTTGAATAATACTCTGTAGTTTGATTTAGGATTATTTCCAAAGATGTTTCAAACCCCGAATAATAAGTACCCTATTATTTATAAGCCACAAATATACTTCATCACCTCTCTTTTGCTCTTGGTGTATCCCCTCATCCCTGCTTTATCCATCTAATCCATTTAGAAGAAGATATTTTCCAGGCCTGCTCTCTAGCAACAGTACTGACACTTTCATTCTCTTTCACGAGGTTTCCAAATTCCTGGAGCCCATAACTTCCTCTGACATGATTTCAGGCATTTGGATGAGAAAAGGAAAAGAGTGTGTAAAAGTTTTGTCAAACATACAGGTCTAAAAATATCTTTTAAAAAATAAATACCCAGTTTGATAGTTGTTCTTAAATATGATGCTGTTGTGAACTCTGATCTTTATCTATGATTTGCTACATCTCTTTGAAAGTTTTTGTGATTTTCTCTTTTATCCTGGTGTTCTGATATCTCACAATCCAGTGAATTGGGGTGGATGTTTTTATTTCATTCACTGTGTTAGACATGTTGAGAGAATTTTCTGTCTACATGGCAAAACTTGGAAGACTTTTCTCCGGAGTCCTCACTCTCTGGAGTTTTCCTCTGGCTGCTGAATTTCAGGAAGCAGGATGGAGAAAGGAACTAAGAATCTCTGAATTTAAGAAGAGGATTCTTCCCTAACCTTTCCTCTACGCTGTGACCTCAGTCTTTTCTCCTGTCTCTGCCAGTGTCCTGAGTGCCTCTTAGATTCCCTTTCTCTATACAGCAAACCTCTCTCATCCTATTAGAGAAATAAAGTTAACTGATGAAAGGAGTTATCAAAAAGTCGTGGCTGGGAGAGCTACCTTTATCAGACTATGTCTCCTTCTATCATTTTTGGAATGAAGTACTTCCAAATATAGAACCTTACAGGATTCTAAGAACGTAAATGACTTCTCCTCCTCACATAGCCTCCTACTCTGACATTTAGGCTATTAACTTCATCCTCTCTACTGACTTCATTATCACCTCTCAATATGCTCTCTGTGTTTCAGAAATTTGTTGAATATTTGTTAGCTGCTTCCTGACATCCTCTTCTCCAACTTTAAAAGGCTAATTCTCATATGTTATTGGTTATAATCATTTTAGTGGTATTCTGACACTAAACAAGATGAAATGTATTTCTAAACAGCTATGCATAACCACAAACCTTTAAAAGTTAATTTCTAACAAAAAGTTCTTTATGAAAGATAAAATTGCCAACCCCTCAAATGTGTATTTTGGCAATAACCATTTTTCTGAAAAAAAAAAAATACTTATGGAGTAATATAATTTCTTTATATACATATCTTAAGCCAATTTCTTGTGAATCTAACTTTTAGAGAACTTCCTAGACTGTGGAAATTATATCAGGCAACCTCACTAAATTTTTACAATTTCCAATTATGCTTCAATAAGGAGAGTTACTGTTTTCCCATCCCTGGCTCTCTTATTTTTTTTTTAATTTTTGGGCACACCCTGCAGCATGTGGGACGTCGGTTCCGTGAACCATACCCCTGCATTGGGAGGCATAGTCATAAGCACTAGATGGAAGCACTAGATCGGCGTGGGAATTCTGCCCATCTGGGCTTTCGAACACTGCATTTTTACAATGAGGGGACATCAGAGTGTCTTTCCATAATAAAACCAGTATGCAGCTCCAAGATGATTCATGCTGGCCGTGGCTGTTACACATGACCTCGTGAAATCCAGACGCTGCTGTGTTGATGTTCCTATTATTCACAGTGTCTTCACTCCTCTCTGTCATCCTCCTGTATTATATAAAGATGCCCCCATTACCATCTGTTCATTAAATCTGAAAAAATTAAGCTGCTCAAACAGAGATTTACATAATTCTCTGAGAGAAACAAAGTGCAATACATTAAAGCATGTTTCTATCATCTCTACTGAAGTCACTATGCCCACCATGTATCATACCTGTGACCTCTGGGTACTTCAGCAGCAGGAGGAGCCCATATCTCAGAGTGGTGCTTGTCATCTCTGTCCCAGCTCCAAACAAATCAGATACAGTGATAATCAAGTTTTCAACAGTAAACTCCAATTCTTGATTGTGTTTTTCCTAGGAATGATTTGATAACACTGTTTGACAACCTGATTTACCAGAATTGCAGTTAATCCAAAATAGCTCATAGTGTTTTAAAGCTAAAGAAAGTGAAAGTGAAAGTCACTCAGTTGTGTTTGACTCCTTGCTACCCCATGGAATATATATACAGCCCATGGAATTCTCCAGGCCAGAATACTGAAGTGGGTAGCCTTTCCTTTCTCCAGGGGATCTTCCCAACCGAGGGATAGAACCCAGGTCTCCTGCATTGCAGGTGGATTCCTTACCAGCTGAGCCACAAGGGAAGCCCTTTAAAGTTAAAGCAACATATACACAAAGGTGCATTTACAGAAAAAAAGTGTTGCTTTTTAGTCACTAAGTCATGTTTGATTCTTTGCGACCCCATGAACTATAGCTCACCAGACTCCTCTATCCATGGGATATCCCAGGCATGAATACTGGAGCAGTACTACCAATTCCTTCTCCAGGGGATCTTCCCAACCCAGGATTGAACCCGTGTCTCCTGCATTGGCAGACAGATTCTTTACCACTCGGCCACTAGGAAAGCCCAAGATAAAAACTACTGTACAGTAAAACAAAACTACTGTAGATCTGTTGACTCAGACATCATTTTCTCTATCTTATTCCTCACTTGCTTAAAAAGTTACACTCAACAACCTCTTTTGCATTTAGGTAGGCTATGCAGCTTCGTTTTTGCCAATAAGATAAAAGTAGAAGGCTAATGGTACACATCCTCTTCTTCTTACTTAAAACAAGTATTTGACAGAATGAGAGGGAAGGGATGGAAAAAGATACTCCATACAAATGGAAATCAAAAGAAAACTGGAGTAGCAATACTCATATTAGACCAAATAGACTTCTCGTGCCAAAACTAAGACCTGGGGCAGTCAAACAAACAAACAAAAAATAATAAAACTAAGACTGTTACAAGAGACAAGGAAGGATATTACACAATGATCATGGGATCAAACCAAGAAGAAGATCAACAATTGTAATCATATATGAAGCCAACATAGGCTTCTTACGCCAGCAGAAGCCAGCATCAGTATATAAAGAAAATGCTGCACTTAATATGCCAGCAAATTTGGAAAACTTAGCAGTGGCCACAGGACTGGAAAAGGTCAGTTTCATTCCAATCCCAAAGAATGCTCAAACTACCGCATAATTGCACTCATCTCATATGCTAGTAAAGTATTGCTCAAAATTCTCCAAGCCAGGCTTCAGCAATACGTGAGCTATGAACTTCCAGATGTTCACGCTGGTTTTAGAAAAGGCAGAGGAATCAGAGATCAAATAGTCAACACCCGCTGGATCATGGAAAAAGCAAGAGAGTTCCAGAAAAACATTTATTTCTGCTGGACTGGAAGAAGAACAAGCTGGAATCAAGATTGTCGGGAGAAATATCAATAAGCTCAGATAAGCAGATGACACCACCCTTATGGCAGAAAGCAAAGAGGAACTAAAAAGCCTCTTGATGAAAGTGAAAGAGGAGAGTGAAAAAGTTGGCTTAAAGCTCAACAGTCAGAAAATGAAGATCATGGCATCTGGTCCCATCACTTCATGTCAAATAGATGGAGAAACAGTGGAAACAGTGTCAGACTTTATTTTTTTGGGCTCCAAAATCACTGAAGATGGTGATTGCAGCCATGAAATTAAAAGACGCTTACTCCTTGGAAGGAAAGTTATGACCAAACTAGACAGCATATTGAAAACCAGAGACATTACTTTGCCAACAAAGGTCCGTCTGGTCAAGGCCATGGTTTTTCCAGTGGTCATGTATGGATGTGTGAGTTGGACTGTGAAGAAAGCTGAGCACTGAAGAATTGCTTTGAACTGTGGTGTTGGAGAAGACTCTTGAGAGTCCCTTGGACTGCAAGGAGATCCAACCAGTCCATTCTGCAGGAGATCAGTCCTGGGTGTTCATTGGAAGGACTGATGCTAAAGCTGAAACTCCAATACTTTGGCCACCTCATGCGAAGAGTTGACTCATTGGAAAAGACTCTGATGCTGGGAGGGATTGGGGACAGGAGAAGAAGGGAATGACAGAGGATGAGATGGCTGGATGGCATCACTGAATGGATGGACATGGGTTTGGGTAGACTGTGGCAGTTGGTAATAGACAGGGAGGCCTGGTGTGCTGCGATTCATGGGGTTGCAAAGAATCGGACACGACTGAGCAACTGAACTGAACTGAATAGCCATAAAAGGGGAATTTGACAGTAACACAATAGTATTGGGAGACTTTAACACTCCACTTATAACAATGGACAGATTATCCAGACAGAAATTTAAGAAGGAAACACAAGCTTTAAATGACCCAGTAGACCAGATAGACTTAATTGATATTTATAGAACAATCCATCCAAAGGCAACAATATACACTTTCTTCTAAAGGCACATGGAACATTCTACAGGATAGATCACAAATCAAAACTCAGTAAATCTAAGAAAACTGAAATCATATCAAACATCTTTTCTGACGACAAGGCTATGAAATCAGAAATCTAGCAGTGGAAAAACTGGAAAAAACACAAACACATGGAGGCTAAACAATATAATACTAAATAACCAATTCATCATAGAAGAAATGAAAGAGGAAATAAAAAATGCCTAGAGACAAATTACCTCAAAAAACGACAATCCAAAATCTATGGAATGCAACAAAGCAGTTCTAAGAGGGAATTTTATAGCAATACAGTCTTACCTCAACAAACATGAAAAATCACAAATAAACAACCTATCTTTACACCTAAAGTAACTAAAGAAAGAAGAACAAACAGAAACCAAAATTAGTAGAAGGAAAAAATCATAAAGATTAGAGCAGAATTAAATGAAACAGAGATAAATAAAAAATAACAAAGGCCAATTAAACCAAAGCTGATTCTTTGAGAAGATAAACAAAATTGATAAACCTTTAGACAGACTTATCAAGGGAAAAAAAACACAAAAAAACTCAAATCAATAAAATTATAAATAAAAAGATAAGTTACATGGGACACCATAGAAACACCAAAAGGATCAGAATGACTACTATCAGAAATTGTATGTCAATGAAATGGACAACATAGAAATGGACAAATGGTTAGAAAAGTACAACCTTCCAAGACTGAACCAGGAAGAAATAGAAAATATGAACAAATCAACACAAGTACTGAAACTAAACTGTGGCTAAGAATCTTCTAACAAACAAAAGTCCAGCACCAGATGGCTTCACAGCTGAATTCTATCAAACATTCAGAGAAGAGTTAACATCTACCCTTCTGAAATTCTTCCCAAAAATTGCAGAGGAAGGAACACTCTCAAGTTCATTCTCTGAGGCCACCATTGTCCTGACACCAAACAACAGGAAGATATCATACAAAAAAAATTATAGGCCAATATCACTGATGAACATAGACGCAAAAATTCTCAATTTTTTACCATCAAACTGAAACCAACTCATCAAGAGGATCACATACCGTGCATGATCAAATGGGATTTATCCCAGGGATGCAAGGATTCTTCAGTATACACAAATCAATCAATATGATGTATCATATTAAAAAACTGAAGAATAAAAACCATATGATCATCTCAATAGATACAGAAAAAGCTTTTAAAAAAATTCAACACCCATTGATGATTAAAAACTCTCCAAAAAGTGAGCATAGAGGGAACCTACCTCAACATAATAAAGGCTACATATGACAAATACACAGCAAATATCATTCTCAATGGTGAAAAATGGAAAGCATTTTCTCTAAGACCAGGAACAAGATAAGGATGTCCACTCTTGGCACTACTATTCAACATAGTTTTTGAAGTTCTAGCTAGGGCAATCAGAGAAGACAAAGAAATAAAAGGAATTCAAACTGGAAAAGAAGTAAAACTGTCATTGTTTGCAGATGACATGATACCATACACAGAAAATCCTAAAGATGCTACCAGAAAACTACTAAAGCTCATCAATGAATGTGGTACAGTTGGAGGATACAAAACTAATATGCAGAAATATTCTGAATTCTTATACACTAACAACAAAAGATCAGAAAGAGAAATCAAGGATCAAATCTCATTTACCATCACATCAAAAGGAATAAAGTACCTCGGAATAAACGTACCCTAGGAAGCAAAAGCAGAGAAGGCAATGGCACCCCACTCCAGTACTCTTGCCTGGAAAAATCCCATGGACAGAGAAGCCTGGTAGGCTGCAGTCCATAGGGTCACTAGGAGTCGGACACGACTGAGCAACTTCACTTTCACTTTTCACTTTCATGCATTGAAGAAGGAAATGGCAACCCACTCCAGTGTTCTTGCCTGGAGAATCCCAGGGACAGGGGAGCCTGGTGGGCTGCCGTCTATGGGGTCACACAGAGTCGGACACGATTGAAGTGACATAGCAGCAGCAGCAGCAGGAGGAGGCAAAAGACCTGTACTCAGAAAACTATAAGATACTGATGAAATAAATCAAAGATGACACAAACAGATGGAAAGATACACCATGATCATGGATTAGAAGAATCAATATTATGAAAATTACTTTACTGCCCAAAGCAATCTACAATTCCATGCAACCCCTACCAAGTCAACAAGGCATTTTTCACAGAATTAGAACAAAATTTTACAATTTGTATGGAAACACAAAAGACCCCAAACAGCCAATGCAACCTTGAAAAAGAACGACAGAGCTGGAAGAGTCAAGCACGCTGACCTCAGGCTATACTACAAAGTTACAGTAATCAAGACAGTATGGTGCTGGTACAAAAACAGAAATATATATCAATGAAATAGGGTAGAAAGTACAAAAATAACCCCACGGACCTATGGTTACCAAATCTATGACAGAGAAGGCAAGAATGCACAATGGAGAAAAGACAGCTTCTTCAATAAGTGGTGCTGGGGAAATTGAACAGCTATATGTAAACTAATAAAATTAGAACACTCCCTAACACTATACACAAAAATAAACTCAGAATGGATTGTTTGTGTAAGTCACTCTGTCATGTTTGACTCTTTGTCATCCCATTGACTGTAGCCTACCAGGTTCCTCTGCCCATGGAATTCTGCAGGCAAGAATACTGACGTGGGTTGCCATGCCCTTCTCCAGGGGATCTTCCCTATCCAGAGACTGAACTCAGGTCTCCCGCATTGCAGGCAGATTTTTTACCATCTCAGCATAAGGCCGGATACTATGGAACTCTTAGAGGAAAACATAGGTAGAACATTGTTTGATGTAAATCACAGCAAGATCTTTTTTGATTCACCTCCTAGAGTAATGGAAATAAAAACAAACAAACAAAAAAAAATAAATGGAACTGAATTAAACTTAAAAGTTTTTGCACAGCAAAGGAAACCATAAACAAGATGGAAAGGTAACCCTCAGAATGGCAGAATGTATTTGCAAATGAAGCAACTGTCAAAGTATTAATTTCTAAAATACACAAGGAGCTCATGCAACTGAGTATCAAAAAACAAATTTAAAAAATGGACACAAGATATGAAGAGACATTTCTCCAAAGAAGATATACAGATGGCCAAGAGGTACAAGAAAAGATGCTCAACATCACAAACTATTAGAGAAATGTAAATCAGAACTACAATGGAGTATCATCTCACACCAGTCAGAATGGCCATCATCAAAAAAAAACCTACCATCAATAAAGGCTGGAGAAAGTGTGGAGAAAAGGGAACCTTCTTACACTGTTGGTAAGAATGTAAATTGGTATATTCGCTATGGAGAACAGTATGAAAGTTCCTCAGAAAACTAAAAATAGAACTACCATATGACCCAGCAATCGCACTCGTGGGCATATACCTGGAGAATACCAAACCACAATTCAAAAAGATACATGTACCCCAATGTTCATTGCAGCATTATTTAGAATAGCCAGGACAGGAAGTAACCTAAATCAACAGAGGAAGGGATAAATAAGATGTGGTAAATATAGACAATGGAATAATATTCAGCCATTAAAAAGAGTGAAATAATGCCATGTGCACAACATGGATGGACCTAGAGATCACCATACTGAGTGAAGTAGGTCAGAGAAAGACAAATAATATATGATATTGCTTTTATTTGGAATTTTAAAAAGGGTGCAAATGAACTTATCTACAAAACAGAAATAGAGTCATGGATGTAAAATACAAACTTATAGTTACCAGGGGATGGGGCTGGAGGTGGGGGCTAGGGATAAATCATGAGATTGGGACAGACACATACACACTACTATATATAAAATTGATAATTAATAAGGACTACTGTATAATACAGGGAAATCTATTCAATAGTCTATAATGGCCTATATGGGGAAATAATCTTAAAAAGAGTGGATATATGTATATTCACAACTGATTCACCTTGCTGTTCACCTGAAACTAGCATAACATTGTAAATCAATTATACTTCAATAAAATTTAAAAAAAAACAAGTATTTGAAAAGTTGATAGGGTACACATGATCTTGGGACAAGAGGATGTTACCATCAAATGGAGCCTATATATTAAGAATGGGTAAAGAAAAATGGAAGGCATTTAAAACTCATATGTTTCGGGGCTACTATAGTATCCCTATATTGACACATGACAAGACTCTGTATATGAGGTAATTAAACCCACTATTTGTTAAAGCCACTGTTAACAACTTTTCTCTTATTTTTAGATGAACACAATCTTAATTATTAGAAATAGCTAACTTAGGGCCATATTATAAAGGATGCTATAAGCCTGAATTAACATTTCATAATTCTTTTCTTTGTTAAAAATGTATATAAACCTCAAATTGTCTATGTATTCACTATGAAATTGAAATTTTGCAAAGGCTAATATTGTAGCACAACTTAAAATGAATGATAGTGAGTGAATGGATTCACAAAGACCATACAGGGCCATCACAATTGTATTCCTCATGCAATGCAATGAACAGTTTGATCTAGGAAACAAATATAGAATGAATTGAAACATACAATCTGAATTGCCACTACGTTCATGAAGACGAAAATTTGGGACATTCACTGTCCTTAAGGCAAAAGGACAGACAGGGGGTAAAGCAAATGCCAAGACTGACAGACTAATGGAATAGAGCTCTTGTCACTTGGAAACTGGGAGAGAAAAAGCACTTGAAGTACAAGGAATATTGGTTTAGGACTGAGGAGATAGATGATGGTACGCAGAATAGACAACAACGAGACAGTTTCAAATACTAAATAGAAGGGATTGTTAACATGCAAAAAAGTATATTTTTGCAAAACCATCCCTAGGCCAGTATTAATTTTAGGATGCATTTGCAATCTCCAGGGGTCCAATGCCATGTCTAATATTAAGTAATAAATGCATTCAAGGCAGACTAAACAATCTGAATGTGTGTACTTGTTAGAAAAAGTATCATTGCCCTTGGCTTCACACAAGATATGAGCTTGTCAATTCAAAATTAATCTAAAGAAAAGCAGTACAAATCTAAAGAAAAGCAGTGCACTCATAAAACAATATTAGTATTTCTATTTCTTGAGTTGGATTTAGAGATAAAGTGGTTATGTGTACACAGCCTATCTTTATTAGATTACACAAAACACTGCTGAAAGGAATTGTTAAAACAGTATTGAAAGAAATAAAAGAAAACATATAAATTAAAAAAACCTTTCTTGACATAGATCAAAAGTCAGTATTGTTATGATAGCATCACTGGATTAATGTAACAAAGAAGGCAGAGAAGTTGTTTCAGAAACTTCCTCTACTGAAACAGCTATTGTCTAAGGACAGAGTGAGAAACAATGTTAGTACTCTGGAAACTAGTTAGACACTAGTCTAATGCAACCAATGTACTTAAATAAAAATGTCTGATATATGACATTTCACATGCTGCCTAACATTCTTCACAACCCAGTTCCAAGGCCGAGAGTTGTAGGAAGTGTGGACTATGTTTGTGGTGCAGCCAATGGATCTCAGAGTAGGAAACTGGACCATATTCTTCTACATTGGGATTGTGTGTTTGGATCTCAGACAGGCTGGCGCAGAGAACACTGAAAATATTGAGAGAATCCCTTCTTTTCCTATTTATACTTAGGTTCAGGTATTTAAGAGAATCTCTGTAAGTTCACTATCTAACTATGGAGATAACAGAGAGGCAAGTGACTACACAGGATAAGAAAGTAGTCTTGGCAAAATTAATCTGGAAAAGTTACTACATGAATGAATACAGTTCAGTTCAGTTCAGTTCAGTCGCTCAGCCATGTCTGACTTTTTGCAACCCTATGAATCATGTTACATGATTCATGAATCATGTTCATGAATCATGTTACATGATTCATGAATCATGTTCATGAATCATGTTACATGAATCATGTTACACCAGGCCTCCAAGTCCATCACCAACTCCCAGAGTTCACCCAAACTCATGTGAATCGAGTCGGTGATGCCATCCAGCCATCTCATCCTCTGTCATCCCTTCCCCTCCTGCTCCCAATCCCTCCAGCATCAGGGTCTTTTCCAATGAGTCAACTCTTCGCATGAAGTGGCCAAAGTACTGGAGTTTCAGCCTCAGCATCAGCCCTTCCGAAGAATACCCAGGACTGGTCTCCTTTAGGATGGACTGGTTGGATCTCCTTGCAGTCCAAGGGACTCTCAAGAGTCTTCTCCAACACCACAGTTCAAAAGCATCAATTCTTTGGTGCTCAGCTTTCTTCACAGTCCAACTCTCACATCCATACATGACCACTGGAAAAACCATAGCTTTGACTAGACGGACCTTTGTTGGCAAAGTAATGTCTCTGCTTTTCAATATGCTATCTAGGTTGGTCATAACCTTCCTTCCAAGGATTAAGCGTCTTTTAATTTCATGGCTGCAGTCACCATCTGCAGTGATTTTGGAGCCCAGAAAAATAAAGTCTGACACTGTTACCCTGTTCGTTTCCCATGAAGTGATGGGACCAGATGCCATGATTTTCATTTTCTGAATGTTGAGCTTTAAGCCAACTTTTTCACTCTCCTCTTGCACTTTCATCAAGAAGCTTTTTAGTTCCTCTTCACTTTCTGCCATAAGGGTGGTGTCATCTGCATATCTGAGGTTATTGATATTTCTCCTGGCAGTCTTGAGTCCAGCTTGTGCTTCCTCCAGCCCAGCATTTCTCATGATGTACTCTACATATAAATTAAATAAGCAGGGTGACAATATACAGCCTTGACGTACTCCTTTTCCTGTTTGGAACCAGTCTGTTGTTCCATGTCCAGTTCTTTTGTTGTTGTTGTTGTTGTTTATTCTTTCTAATCTCATAGCAATAGATCAATACAGGCCCATAGTAAATACCAAGGGAAGTCTCAATTAGGATGTTTCATTATATTAAGGCTTTGAATGATAATATCATGTGTCCAGTTCATATTATTAAAGTTATGGTTAATCTTTCCTGAACTACATCTGCTGTACTTCCTTTCAGAAGGGACTAGGAGAACAATTTTTATGTGCATGAATAAAGTTTACCAGTACTCTTGCCTGGAGAATCCCATGGATGGAGGAGTCTGGTGGGCTGCAGTCCATGTGGTCACTAGGAGTCGGACACAACTGAGTGACTTCACTTTCACTTTTCACTTTCATGCATTGGAGAGGGAAATGGCAGCCCACTCCAGTGTTCTTGCCTGGAGAATCCCAGGGATGGGGGAGCCTGGTGGGCTGCCGTGTATGGGGTCGCACAGAGTCGGACACGACTGAAGTGACTTAACAGCAGCAGTGAGACCTTTTGGTTTGGGGGACTCAGTTTTATTGGCTCAAAGTTGGAGAATGACATTAGCTATTTGATTCTTCAAGACCCCTCAGCTGACAGTTATTGTTTAGTCACTAAGTCGTGTCCAACTCTTTACAACCCAGTGGACTGTAGCATGTGAGGCTCCTCTGTTAATGGGATTTCCCAGGCAAGAATACTGGAGTGGATTGCCATTTCCTTCTCCAGGGGATCTTCCTGACCCAGGGATTGAACCCACATCTCCTGCATTGACTGGCAAGTTCTTTTGCCACTGAGCCATCAGGGAAGCCCACAGTTGACAGATTAGATTGTAAATGATACAAGGGACAGAGCTCTGACAAGGCCTCACAATGATAAAGTGTTGGGGCCAGAGACAGGCAAAAAAGAAATAGGAATCTCAAATCCCTGTCACAGGGATCTCTCAGTTTTCAACACTAATCACATCCATATTCCCAGAATAAGAGAGAAAATCTCCACTTTCCTACCCATCTAGCCTTTCCCCTGCACTGCTCCTGTGTTCACCTTCTTTAGAGCTGGTTTCTCTTCCTTTGATTCATATTATTTCTTGGTTTGCTTTGACCACTTAGAACACAGAGTCAGCAAGAAGTCTTTGGGGGTGAGGAGAGACGATACCAGTCTGGGAGAATCAGAGCTTTTGCCTGTGAAGTGCATTACCCTGCTGTTCCCTGTTACTAGCCATAGGAAATCAAGAAAAAGGGATTCGGTGTCAGATGAAGAAAAGAGTGAAAGAGAGGAAGCATCAAGTGTCTTTTTTATCTCTCAGGGATCTATGGGGGTCTCTCTCTCTCTGAAAGACACGGCAAAATATGAGGGCAAGTGACAAAGCCCTGTCACATGTAATTTCAAGTTTGGTAGCAGGAGAACAGATTGAATGACATGTAAACTTTCCTCACTGAGACTTGGAGTCACATGCCACTTGTTCCCAGAAACACAATCATAAACATGTCCAGTTCTAACTGTTGCTTCCTAACCTGCATATAGGTTTCTCAAGAACCAGGTCAGGTGCTCTGGTATTGCCATCTCTTTTAGAATTTTCCAGTTTCTTGTGATCCTAGTTTCTATATTCCCATCTCTTTAAGAATATTCCTCAATTTGTTGTGATCCACACAGTCAAAGGCTTTGGCATAGTCAATAAAGCAGAAATAGATGTTTTTCTGGAACTCTCTTGCTTTTTCGATGATCCAGCAGATGTTGGCAATTTGATCTCTGGTTCCTCTGCCTTTTCTAAAACTAGCTTGAACATCAGGAAGTTCACGGTTCACATATTGCTGAAGCCTGGCTTGGAGAATTTTGAGCATTACTTTACTAGCCTGTGAGATGAGTGCAATTGTGCGATAGTTTGAGCATTCTTTGGGATTGGAATGAAAACTGATCTTTTCCAGTCCTGTGGCCACTGCTGAGTCTTCCAAATGTGCTGGCATATTGAGTGCAGCACTTTCACAGCATCATCTCTCAGGATTTGAAATAGCTCCACTGGAATTCCATCACCTCCACTAGCTTTGTTCATACTGACACTTTCTAAGGCCCACTTAAGTTCACACTCCAGGGTGTCTGGCTCTAGGTGAGTGATCACACCATCGTGATTATCTTGGTCATGAAGATCTATTTTGTACAGTTCTTCTGTGTATTCTTGCCACCTCTTCTTAATATCTTCTGCTTCCATAGGTCCATAGCATTTCTGTCCTTTATCAAGCCCATCTTTGCATGAAATGTTCCCTTGGTATCTCTAATTTTCTTGAAGAGATATCTAGTCTTTCCCCTTCTGTTGTTTTCCTCTATGTCTCTGCACTGATCGCCAAGGAAGGCTTTCTTATGTCTCCTTGCTATTCTTTGGAACTCTGCATTCAAATGGGAATATCTTTCCATTTCTCCTTTGCTTTTCACTTCTCTTCTTTTCACAGCTATTTGTAATGCCTCCTCAGACAGCCATTTTGCTTTTTTGCATTTATTTTCCGTGGGGGTGGTCTTGATCCCTGTCTCCTGTACAATGTCATGAACCTCCATCCATAGTTCATCAAGCAGTCTGTCTATCAGATCTAGTCCCTTAAATGTATTTCTCACTTCCACTGTATAATCATAAGGGATTTGATTTAGGTCATACCTGAATGGTCTAGTGGTTTTCCCTACTTTCTTCAATTTAAGTCTGAATTTGGCAATAAGGAGTTCATGATCTGAGCCACAGTCAGCTCCCAGTCTTGTTTTTGCTGACTGTATAGAGCTTCTCCATCTTTGGCTGCAAAGAATATAATCAATCTGATATTGGTGTTGACCATCTGGTGATGTCCTTGTGTAGAGTCTTCTCTTGTGTTGTTGGAAGAGGGTGTTTACTATGACCAGTGCGTTCTCTTGGCAAAACTGTATTAGTCTTTACCCTGCTTCATTCCGTTTTCCAAAGCCAAATTTGCCTGTTACTTCAGGTGTTTCTTGACTCATATGCATATATTAAAATGCATCAGTCAAGGAGTTAACAGTAGTCAGAAGGCAGCTGAATCAGGGATACAGGGTCCAAATTAATGGAATTGTTATTAAAGAATTTTATGATAGAAAAAATGGTATATATTTTATGCATCCTTTTTTTTTTTTTTTAAGGCAGAAAAAGCCTTAAAAAGCCTTTTTTTTTTTTTTAAGGCTTCATTCCATATTCCAAGGCCAAATTTGCCTGTTACTCCAGGTGTTTCTTGACTTCCTACTTTGCATTCCAGTCCCCTATAATGAAAAGGACATCTTTTTTGGGTGTTAGTTCTAAAAGGTCTTGTAGGTCTTCATAGAACCATTCAACTTCAGCTTCTTCAGTGTTACTGGTTGGGGCATAGGCTTGGATCACCGTGATATTGAAAGGTTTGCCTTGGAAATGAACAGAGATCATTCTGTCATTTTTGAGATTGCATCCAAGTACTGCATTTCAGACTCTTTTTTTTTTTTAATTTAAATTTATTTATTTTAATTGGAGGCTAATTACTGTACAATATTGTATTGGTTTTTGCCATACATCAACATGAATCCACCACGGGTGTACCCGTGCTCCCCATCCAGATACCCCCTCCCCCTCCCTCCCCGTACCATCCCTCTGGGTCATATGATGGCTACTTCATTTCGCCTAAGGGATTCTTGCCCACAATAGTAGATATAATGGTCATCTGAGTTAAATTCACCCACTCCAGTCCATTTTAGCTCGCTGATTCCTAGAATGTCAATGTTCACTCTTGCCATCTCCTCTTTGACCACCTCCAATTTGCCTTGATTCATGGACCTGACATTCCAGGTTCCTATGCCATATTGCTCTTTACAGCATCGGACCTTGCTTCTATTACCAGTCACACCCACAACTGGGTTTTGTTTTTGCTTTGGCTCCATCCCTTCATCCTTTCTGGAGTTATTTCTCCACTAATCTCCTATATTGGGCATCTACTGACCTGGGGAGTTCCTCTTTCAGTATCCTATCATTTTGCCTTTTCATACAGTTCATGGGGTTCTCAAGGCAAGAATACTGAAGTGGTTTGCCATTCCCTTCTCCAGTGGACCACATTCTGTCAGACCTCTCCACCATGACCCTCCTGTCTTGGGTGGCCCCACATGGCATGGCTTAGTTTCATTGAGTTAGACAAGGCTGTGGTCCGTGTGATCACATTGGCTAGTTTTCTGTGTTTATGGTTTCAGTGTGTCTGCCCTTTGATGCCCTCTCTCAACACCTACCATCTTAATTGGGTTTCTCTTACCTTGGACGTTGGGCATCTCTTCATGGCTGCTCCAGCAAAGCGCAGCCACTGCTCCTTACCTTGGACGAGGTCACCCCTCCTGACCTGGAACGTGGAGTAGCTCCTCTCAGCCCTCCTGTGCCCGCACAGCAGCCGGCTCCTTGGACGTGGGGTTGCTCCTCTTGGCCGCTGCCCTGACCTTGGACATACAGTCTTCATCAAATAAAAATAGCAATTGCTAGAAGAGTATAAAATCTTATTTCCAGAGTTACCACATGACAATATATAAAACACTTAAGTATGGTCCATTGACAGCTGAAAAAAAAAAAAATGACACAAGCCACTGCTGAGGAAGCCCAGACACTGAACTTACTAGATAAAACCTATAAGATACATGTTTTAGATATGCTAAGAGAGATGAATGAAACCATATAAAGAACTAAAGAATATCAGAGAAGTATAAGAACAATTGGGAATATCAATAATCAGAGGAGCATTATAATAAAGAACCAAATAGAAATTCAGGAACTAGAAAGTACAATACTTGATATTTTAAAAAAATTTCCAGAAAATTTCTGGTATTGTACTTTTTACAATAAAAAGTAGTACACTGAAGTAAATCATACACTACATCTAACCATTTTAAACTGCCATTTTAAACTATGTGTATAAATAACCCATTTATAATGGAATATTATATAGTCATAAAAAGGAAGGAAATTCTGCCGTTTATGATAACACAGATGTGCCTTGAAGGCATTATGCTTCGTAGAGTAAATCAGGAAGAGAAAATGAAATACCATATGATCTTACCCATACATGATCTATAAAATAAAATCCTGAAACTCATAAATAAATGCAGAGAAAACATTGATGACTCCCAGACACTGCAAGCGTTCAAAATGAATGAACCTGGTCAAAAGGTACAAATTTCCTGTTATAAAATATAAATAAATCCTGTGTATGCATGTTGAGTTGCTTCAGTTTTTTTTTTTTTTTAATTAATGTACTTATTTTAATTGGAGGCTAATTACTTTACAATATTGTAGTGGTTTTTGCCATACATTGACATGAATCAGTCATGGGTATACATGTGTTCCCCATCTTGAACTCTCCTCCCTCCTCTCTCCTCATCCCATCCCTCAGGGTCATCCCAGTGCACCAGCCCTGAGCACCCTGTCTCATGCCTTGAACCTGGGCTGGCAATCTGTTTCACATATGATAATATACATATTTAAATCCTATTCTCTCAAATCATCCCACCCTCGCCTTCTCCCACAGAGTCCAAAAGACTCTTCTTTACACTGTGTCTCTCATGCTGTCTCGCATATAGGGTCATTGTTAGCATTGTTCTAAATTCCATATATATGCATTAATATACTATATTGATGTTTTTCTTTCTGACTTACTTCCCTCTGTATAATAGGTTTCAGTTTCATCCACCTCATTAGACCTGATTCAAATGCCTTCTTTTAATAGCTGAGTAATATTCCATTGTGTATATGTACCACAGCTTTGTTATCCATTTACTTGCCAGTGGACATCTAGGCTGCTTCCATGTCCTGGCTATTATAAACAGTGCTGTGATGAACATTGGGGTACACGTGTCTCTTTCAATTCTGGTTTCCTCAGTGTGTATGCCCAGCAGTGGGATTTCTGGGTCATATAGCAGTTCTATTTCCAGTTTTTTTGTGGAATCTCCACACTGTTCTCCATAGTGGCTGTACTAGTTTGCATTCCCACCAACAGTGTAAGAAGGTTCCATTTTCTCCACATCCTCTCCAGCATTTACTGTTTGTAGGCTTTTTGATAGCAGCCATTATGACCAGCGTGAGATGGTACCTCATTGTGGTTTTGATTTGCATTTCTCTGATAATGAGTGATGTTGAGCATCTTTTCATGTGTTTGTTAGCCATCTGTATGTCTTCTTTGGAGAAATGTTTGTTTAGTTCTTTGGCCTATTTTTTGATTGGGTCATTTATTTTTCTGGAATTCAGCTGCAGGACTTCTTTGTATATTTTTGAGATTAATCCCTTGTCACTTGCTTTGTTTGCTATTATTTTCTCCCATTCTGAAGGCTGTCTTTTCACTTTGCTTATACTTTCCTTCGTTGTGCAAAAGCTTTTAAGTTTAATTAGGTCCCATTTGTTTATTTTTGCTTTTATTTCCAATATTCTGGGAAGTGGGTCATAGAGGATCTTGCTTGTGATTTATGTCAGAGAGTGTTTTGCCTATGTTTTCCTCTAGGTGTTTTATAGTTTCTGGTTTTACATTTAGATCTTTAATCCATTTTGAGTTTATTTTTGTGTGTGGTGTTAAAAAGTGTTCTAGTTGCATTCTTTTATAAGTGGTTGATCAGTTTTCCCAGCACCACTTGTTAAAGAGATTTTCTTTTCTCCATTATATATTCTTGCCTCCTTTGTCAAAGATAAGGTGTCCATAGGTGCATGGATTTATCTCTTATTATTTTATTTTGTTCCATTGATCTATATTTCTGTCTTTGTGCCAGTACCATGCTGTCTTGATGACTGTAGCTTTGTAGTATAGTCTGAAGTCAGGCAGGTTGATTCCTCCTGTTCCATTCTTCTTTCTTAAGATTGCTTTGGCTATTCGAGGTTTTTTTGTATTTCCATACAAATTGTGAAATTATTTGTTCTAGTTCTCTGAAAAATACCTTTGGTAGCTTGATAGGGATTGCGTCAAATGTATAGATTGCTTGGGGTAGCATACTCATTTTCATTATACTGATTCTTCCACTCCATGAACACAGTATATTTCTCCATCTATTTGCGTCATCTTTGATTTCTTTCATTAGTGCTTTATAGTTTTGTATATATAGGTCTTTAGTTTCTTTAGGTAGATATATTCCTAAGTATTTTATTCTTTTCATTGCAATGGTGAATGGAATTGTTTCCTTAAGTTCTCTTTCTGTTTTCTCATTTTTGGTGTATAGGAATGCAAGGGATTTCTGTGTGTTAAGTTTATATCCTGCAATTTTACTATCTTCATTGATTAGCTCTAGTAATTTTTTGGTGGCATATTTAGGGTTTTCTATGTAGAGGATCATGTCATCTGCAAACAGTGAGCATTTTACTTCTTCTTTTCCAATCTAGATTCCTTTTATTTCTTTTTCTGCTCTGATTCCTGTGGCCAAAACTATGTTGAATAGTAGTGTTGAGAGTGGGAACCCTTGTCCTTTTCCTGACTTTAGGGCTTCGAAGTGCTTTCAATTTTTCACCATTGAGGATAATGTTTGCTGTGGGTTTGTCATATATAGCTTTTATTATGTTGAGGTATGTTCCTTCTCTTCCTGCTTTCTGGAGAGTTTCTATCATAAATGGATGTTGAATTTTGTCAAAGGCTTTCTCTGCATCTATTGATATAATCATATGGTTTTTATCTTTCAAATTTTAATGTGGTGTATCACATTGATTGATTTGTGGATATTGAAGAATCCTTGTATTCACGGGATAAAGCTCACTTGGTCATGATGTATGATCTTTTCAATATGTTGTTCAATTTTGTTTGCTAGAATTTTGCTAAGGATTTTTCCACCTGAGTTCATCAGTGATATTGGCCTGTAGTTTTCTTTTTTTGTGGCATCTTTGTCAGGTTTTGGTATTAGGGTGATGGTGGCCTCATAGAATGAGTTTGGAAGTTTACCTTCTTCTGCAATTTTCTGGAAGTGTTTGAGTAGGATTGGTGTCAGCTCTTCTCTAAATTTTTGGTAGAATTCTTCTGTGAAGCCATCTGGTCCTGGGCTTTTGTTTGCTGGAAGACTGTTGATTACAATTTCAATTTCCATGCTTGTGATGGATCTGTTAAGATTTTCTATTTCTTCCTGGTTCAGTTTCGTAAAGTTATACTTTTCTAAGATTTTTTCCATTTCTTCCAAGTTGTCCATTTTATTGGCATATGGTTGCTGATAGTAGTGTTTTATGATCCTTTGTATTTCTGTGTTGTCTGTTGCAATTTCTCCGTTTTCATTTCTAATTTTGTTGATTTGATTCTTCTCCCTTTTTTTCTTGATGAGTCTGGCTAATGGATTGTCAATTTTATTTATCTTTTCAAAGAACCACCTTTTAGCTTTGTTGATTTTTGCTATGGTCTCATTTTTTCTTTTGCATTTATTTCTGTCCTAATTTTTATGATTTATTTCCTTCTGCTAACCTTGGAGTTCTTCATTTCTTCCTTTTCTAGTTGCTTTAGTTGTAGAATTAGGTTATTTATTTGACTTTTTTATTGTTTCTTGAGGTAAGCGTGTATTGAGTGAACCTTCGATATAGGACAGAAATAGTATGGACCTAACAGAAGCAGAAGATATTAAGAAGAGATGGCAAGAATACACAGAAGAACTGTACAAAAAAGATCTTCACGACCCAGATAATCACGATGGTGTGATCACTCATCTAGAGCCAGACATCCTGGAATGTGAAGTCAAGTGGGCCTTAGAAAGCATCACTACAAACAAAGCTAGTGGAGGTGATGGAATTCCAGTGGAGCTATTCCAAATCCTGAAAGATGATGCTGTGAAAGTGCTGCACTCAATATGCCAGCACATTTGGAAAACTCAGCAGTGGTCACAGGACTGGAAAAGGTCAGTTTTCATTCCAATCCCAAAGAAAGGCAATGCTAAGGAATGCTCAAACTACCGCACAATTGCACTCATCTCACAGGCTAGTAAAGTAATGCTCAAAATTCTCCAAGCCAGGCTTCAGCAATATGTGAACCGTGAACTTCCAGATGTTCAAGCTGGTTTTAGAAAAGGCAGAGGAACCAGAGATCAAATTGCCAACATCCGCTGGATCATCAAAAAAGCAAGAGAGCTACAGAAAAACATCTATTTCTGCTTTATTGACTATGCCAAAGCCTTTGACTGTGTGGATCACAATAAACTCTGGAAAATTCTGAAAGAGATGGGAATACCAGACCACCTGACCTGCCTCTTGAGAAATTTTTATGCAGGTCAGGAAGCAACAGTTAGAACTGGACATGGAACAATAGACTGGTTCCAAATAGGAAAAGGAGTTCGTCAAGGCTGTATATTGTCACCCTGCTTATTTAACTTATATGCAGAGTACATCATGAGAAACGCTGGGCT
This sequence comes from Bos grunniens, assembly GCF_055505025.1. Lineage (NCBI taxonomy): Eukaryota > Metazoa > Chordata > Mammalia > Artiodactyla > Bovidae > Bos > Bos grunniens. The sequence continues at coordinate 16,482,923 of NC_141190.1, forward strand.
GGAAGAAGCACAAGCTGGAATCACGATTGCCGGGAGAAATATCAATAACCTCAGATATGCAGATGACACCACCCTTATGGCAGAAAGTGAAGAGGAACTCAAAAGCCTCTTGATGAAAGTGAAAGTGGAGAGTGAAAAAGTTGGCTTAAAGCTCAACATTCAGAAAACTAAGATCATGGCATCCAGTCCCACCACTTCATGGGAAATAGATGGGGAAACAGTGGAAACAGTGTCAGATTTTATTTTTCTGGGCTCCAGAATGACTACAGATGATGACTGCAGCCATAAAATTAAAAGACGCTTACTCCTTGGAAGGAAAGTTATGACCAACCTAGATAGCATATTGAAAAGCAGAGACATTACTTTGCCAACAAAGGTTCGTCTAGTCAAGGCTATGGTTTTTCCTATGGTCATGTATGAATGTGAGAGTTGGACTGTGAAGAAGGCTGAGAACCGAAGAACTGATGCTTTTGAACTGTGGTGTTGGAGAAGATTCTTGAGAGTCCCTTGGACTGCAAGGAGATCCAACCAGTCCATTCTGAAGGAGATCAGCCCTGGGGTTTCTTTGCAAGGAATGATGCTAAAGCTGAAACTCCAGTACTTTGGCCACCTCATGAGAAGAGTTGACTCATTGGAAAAGACCCTGACGCTGGGAGGTATTGGAGGCAGGAGGAGAAGGGGACGACAGAGGATGAGATGGCTGGATGGCATCACTGACTCGATGGACGTGAGTCTGAGTGAACTCCGAGAGTTGGTGGTGGATAGGGAGGCTTGGCGTGCTGCGATTCACGGGGTCGCAAGGGTCAGACACGACTGAGTGACTGATCTGATCTGATCTGATCCTCTTAGCACTGTTTTTACTGAATCCCTTAGGTTTGGGGTTGCTGTGTTTTCATTTTCATTCATTTCTATGTATATTTTGATTTCTTCTGTGATTTGTTGGTTATCCAGAAGTGCATTGTTAAGCCTCCATATGTTTGTATTTTTAATAGTTTCTTTTCCTGTAGTTGACATCTTATCTTACCGCATTGTGATCAGAAAAGATGCTTGGAATGATTTGATTTTTTTTTTTTTAATTTACCAAGGCTAATTTTATGGCTCAGGATGTGATCTATCCTGGAGACGGTTCCATGTGCACTTGAGAAAATGGTGAAATTCATTGTTTTAGGGTGAAATGTCCTATACATATCAGTTAGTTCTAACTGGTCCATTGTATCATTTAAAGTTTGTGTTTCCTTGCTAATTTTCTGTTTAGTTGATCTATCCATAGGTGTGAGTGGAGTAGTAAAGTCTCCCACTATTATTGTGTTACTGTTAATTTCCCCTTTCGTACCTGTTACCATTTGCTTACATATTGTGGTGCTCCTATGTTGGGTGCATATATATTTATAATTGTTATATCTTTTTCTTTGATTGATCTTTTAATCATTATGTAGTGTCCTTCTTTGTCCCTTTTCACAGCCTTTGTTTTAAAGTCTATTTTATCTGATATGACTATTGCTACTCCTGCTTTATTTCGGTCTCCATTTGCATGAAATATCTTTTTCCAGCTCTTCACTTTCAGTCAGTATGTATCCCTTGTTTTGAAGTGGGTCTCTTGTATACAGCATATATAGGGGTCTTGTTTTTGTACCCAATCAGCCAGTCTTTGTCTTTTGGTTGAGACATTCAACCCATTTACATTTAAGGTAATTATTGATAAGTATGATCCCACTGGTCATAGCAAACACCCTCTTCCAACAACACAAGAGAAGACTCTACACAAGGACATCACCAGATGGTCAACACTGATATCAGAATGATTATATTCTTTGCTGCCAAAGATGAAGAAGCTCTATACAGTCAGCAAAAACAAGACTGGGAGCTGACTGTGGCTCAGATCATGAACTCCTTATTGCCAAATTCAGACTTAAATTGAAGAAAGTAGGGAAAATACTAGACCATTCAGGTATGACCTAAATCAAATCCCTTATGATTATACAGTGGAAGTGAGAAATACATTTAAGGGACTAGATCTGATAGACAGAGTGCCTGATGAACTATGGACGGAGGTTCATGACACTGTACAGGAGACAGGGATCAAGACCACCCCAATGGAAAATAAATGCAAAAAAGCAAAATGGCTGTCTGGGGAGGCATTACAAATAGCTGTGAAAAGAAGAGAAGTGAAAAGCAAAGGAGAAATGGAAAGATATTCCCATTTGAATGCAGAGTTCCAAAGAATAGCAAGGAGACATAAGAAAGCCTTCCTTGGTGATCAGTGCAGAGACATAGAGGAAAACAACAGAAGGGGAAAGACTAGAGATCTCTTCAAGAAAATTAGAGATACCAAGGGAACATTTCATGCAAAGATGGGCTTGATAAAGGACAGAAATGCTATGGACCTAATGGAAGCAGAAAATATTAAGAAGAGGTGGCAAGAATACACAGAAGAACTGTACAAAATAGATCTTCATGACCAAGATAATCACGATGGTGTGATCACTCACCTAGAGCCAGACACCCTGGAGTGTGAACTTAAGTGGGCCTTAGAAAGTGTCAGTATGAACAAAGCTAGTGGAGGTGATGGAATTCCAGTGGAGCTATTTCAAATCCTGAGAGATGATGCTGTGAAAGTGCTGCACTCAATATGCCAGCACATTTGGAAGACTCAGCAGTGGCCACAGGACTGGAAAAGGTCAGTTTGCATTCCAATCCCAAAGAAAGGCAATGCCAAAGAATGCTCAAACTATCACACAACTGCCCTCATCTCACAGGCTAGTAAAGTAATGCTCAAAATTCTCCAAGCCAGGCTTCAGCAATATGTGAACCGTGAACTTCCTGATGTTCAAGCTGGTTTTAGAAAAGGCAGAGGAACCAGAGATCAAATTGCCAACATTTGCTGGATCATCGAAAAAGCAAGAGAGTTCCAGAAAAAACATCTATTTCTGCTTTATTGGCTATGCAAACGCCTTTGACTGTGTGGATCACAAGAAACTGTGGAAAATTCTGAAAGAGATGGGAATACCAGACCACGTGACCTGGTTCTTGAGAAACCTATATGCAGGTCAGGAAGCAACAGTTAGAACTGGACATGGAACAACAGACTGGTTCCAAATAGGAAAAGGAGTACATCAAGGCTGTATATTGTCACCCTGCTTATTTAACTTATATGCAGAGTACATCATGAGAAATGCTGGGCTGGAAGAAGCACAAGCTGGACTCATGATTGCCGGGAGAAATATCAATAACCTCAGATATGCAGATGACACCACCCTTATGGCAGAAAGTGAAGAGGAACTCAAAAGCCTCTTGATGAAAGTGAAAGAGGAGAGTGAAAATGTCTTAAAGCTCAACATTCAGAAAATGAAGATCATGGCATCTGGTCCCATAACTTCATGGGAAATGAATGGGGTAACAGTGTCAGACTTTATTTTTGGGGGCTCCAAAATCACTGCAGATGGTGACTGCAGCCATGAAATTAAAAGATGCTTACTCCTTGGAAGGAAGGTTATGACCAACCTAGACAGCATATTGAAAAGGAGAAACGTTACTTTGCTAAGAAAGGTCAGTCTAGTGAAGGCTATGGTTTTTCCTGTGATCATGTATGGATGTGAGAGTTGGACTGTGAAGAAAGCTAGGCCCCAAAGAATTGATGCTTTTTAACTGTGGTGTTGGAGAAGACTCTTGAGAGTCCCTTGGACTGCAAGGAGGTACAACCAGTCTATTCTGAAGAAGATCAGCCCTGGGGTTTCTTTGCAAATAATGATGCTAAAGCTGAAACTCCAGTACTTTGGCCACCCCATGCGAAGAGTTGACTCATTGGAAAAGACTCTGATGTTGGGAGGTATTGGGGGCAGGAGGAGAAGGGGATGACAGAGGATTAGATGGCTGGATGGCATCACTGAATGGATGGACGTGAGTCTGAGTGAACTCCGGGAGTTGGTGATGGACAGGGAGGCCTGGCGTGCTGTGATTCATGGGGTCGCAAAGAGTCCGACACGACTGAGCGACTTAACTGAACTGATGATCCCATTGCCCTCACTTTGTTGTTTGGGGTTCGAGTTTATACACCTTTTCTCTGTTTCCTGTCTAGAGAAGATCCTTTAGCATTTGTTGAAGAGCTGGTTTGGTGGTGCTGAATTCTCTCAGCTTTTGCTTGTCTGTAATGCTTTTTATTTCTCCTTCATATTTGAATGAGATCCTTGCTGGGTACAGTAATCTGGGCTGTAGGTTTTTCTCTTTCATCACTTTAAGTACATCTGCTATTCCCTCCTGGTCTGAAGAGTTTCTATTGAAAGATCAGCTGTTATCCTTATGGGAATGCCCTTGTGTGTTATTTGTTGCTTTTCCCTTGTTGCTTTTAATATTTGATCTTCATGTTTGATCTTTGTTAATTTGATTAATATGTGTCTTGGGTTGTTTCACCTTTGATTTATCCTGTTTGGGACTCTCTGGGTTTCTTGGTGTTGTGTGGCCATTTCATTTCCCATTTTAGGGAAGTTTTCAACTATTATCTCCTCAAGTATTTTTTCATGGCCTTTCTTTTTGTCTTCTTCTTCTGGGACTCCTGATTCGAATGTTTGGGTGTTTGACATTGTCTCAGAGGTCTCTAAGTTTGTCTTCATCTCTTTTAATTCTTTTTTCTTTTTTCCTCTCTGTTTCATTTATTTCCACCATTCTATCTTCCGCCTCACTTATCCTATCTTCTGCCTCAGTTATTCTACTGTTGGTTCTCTCCAGAGTGCTTTTGATCTCAGTTATTGCATTATTCATTATTGATTGACTCTTTTTTATGTCTTCTAGTTCCTTGCTAAACATTTCTTGCATCTTCTCAATCCTTGTCTCCAGACTATTTACTTGTAACTCCATTTTGTTTTCAAGATTTTGGATCATTTTTACTATCATTATTCTGAATTCTTTTCCAGGTAAACTCCCTATCTCCTCCTCTTTTGTTTGGCTTAGTGGGCATTTATCATGTTCCTTTACCTGCTGAATATTTCTCTGCCTTTTCATCTTGTTTAGATTGCTGTGTTTGGGGTGGCCTTTCTGTATGCTGGAAGTTTGTGGTTGCTCTTTATTGTGGAAGTTGCTCCCTGTGGACGTGGTTGGACAAGTGGCTTTTCAGGGTTTCCTGGTTAGGGAAGTTTGCATCAGTGTTATGGTGGGCAGAGCTGGATCTCTTCTCTCTGGAGTGCAATGAAGTGCCCAGTAGTGAGTTCTGAGGTGTCTATGGGTTTGGTGTGACTTTTGGCCACCTGTATTTTAATGCTCTGGGTTATGTTCCTGCATTGCTGGGGAATTAGTTTGGTATGTCTTGCTCTAGAACTTGTTGGCTCTTGGGTGGAGCTTGATTTCAATGTAGGTATGGAGCCTTTTGGAGAAGGTGGTGTCACCCCACTCCAGTACTCTTGCCTGGAAAATCCCATGGACAGAGGAGCCTGGTGGGCTGCAGTCCATGGGGTCGCTAAGAGTCGGAGATGACTGAGCGACTTCACTTTCACTTTTCACTTCCATGCATTGGAGAAGGAAATGGCAACCCACTCCAGTGTTCTTGCCTGGAGAATCCCAGGGACGGAGGAGCCTGGTGGGCTGCCGTCTATGGGGTCGCACAGAGTCAGACACGACTGAATCGACTTAGCAGCAGTAGCAGCAGCATGGAGCCTTTTGGAAGGGCTCCTATCGATTAATGTTCCCTGGAGTCAGGAGTTTTCTGGTGTTCCCAAGTTTTGTGTTTAAGCCTCCTGCCTCTAGCTTTCAGTCTTATTCTTACAGTAACCTCAAGACTTCTCCATCCATATAGCACAGATTATAAAACATCTCGGTTAATGATGAAAAGATTCTCTATAGTGAGGGACACCCAGAAAATTTCACAGAGTTACATGGAGAAGAAAAGAGGGAGGAGGGAGATAGACGTGATCAGAAGGAGAAGAGGGGGAGTCTTCTCTTCTAGATTGCTAGGGAGCAATCTAGCCAGTAATCAATTCCCTATGTGCTCTCCACAGTCTGGAACACTCACAGAGGTTCACGGAGTTACATAGAGACTAGAAAAGCGAGGAGGTAGATAGTGGTGACCAGAAGGAGAAGACTGGTAGTCAAAAGGGGAGAGACCAATCTAGCCAGTAATCAGTTCCCTAAGTATTCTCCACAGCCCCAAACACCCAGAGAGATTCACAGAGTTAAGTAGAGAAGAGAAGTGGGAGGAAGGAGATAGAGGTGACCTGGGAGAAAAAGTAGAGTCAAAAGGGGAGAGAGCAATCAAGCCAGTAATCACACCCTTAAGTAAAAATGGGTACTGAAGATTAGATTTTTAAAGGTACAAAATTGATAACAAATACCCAAAAGCAAAGATTAAAAATCTGTAGTAGAGGTTAGACTCTCAAAAGTACAATATTAAAAATACAAAACAAAATCAATCACAAAAATTATTATATATAAATGTGAAACTTGCTTTAAAAATAGGGTCTTTTTTTTTTTTTTTGCAAGGTAATAGTAAGTTATAAAGATGAAAATTAAAGGAACAAAAAAGAACCTAAAAATAAAAAAATTAAAAAATGATAACAAAACATACCTGTGAATTTCTCTGGGGCTGTTGAGGGCAGTATGAGGTCAGTTCAGTTTCAGATGGCTCCTTGTTCCAGCTTATATTTCTTCTCAAGGTCTATAGGCCCCTTCCAATGCTTGCTGCTGCTGCTAAGTTGCTTCAGTCATGTCCAACTCTGTGCGACCCCATAGATGGCAGCCCACAGACTCTGCTGCTCCTGGGATTCTCCAGGCAAGAACACTGGAGTGGGTTGCCATTTCCTTCTCCAATGCATGAAAGTGAAAAGTGAAAGTGAAGTCGCTGAGTCGTGTCCGACTCCTAGCAACCCCATGGACTGCAGCCCACCAGGCTCCTCCGTCCATGGAATTTTCCAGGCAAGAGTACTGGAGTGGGGTGCCATCGCCTTCTCCCGCTTCCAATGCTTAGTCAATGCTGACTACACTGCTTTAATCTGTTGCACCTGTCACTTCCAGAGCGGTTCCCTCTTTATTTTGGCTTTCTCTGTTTGCCGGTCTCTACAGTGCACAATTTCCGCTCTGACACAAGGGGGCGCAGAGGTCACTTATTTAGCCTCACTTGTTCAGTTGTGATGTGGGGAGGGAGGAACACTGCAAACAAATATCACTGGCATGTGTGGGCAGTGCTTGCAGTGTATGAACCACACTAGGTTTGCCCAGCTCTCGGGGTGTGTGCTTTCTTGGTCTACACTGCTCAGGCTCCAGGTTGCTCTGCAGGGGAACTATCCAAAGCGGGCCCTGGGATTCATGCACTTCCCTGGTCTAAGCTGCTCAGGTCCAGGTTCTTGGGTACTCTACAGGACACAGACTTGGTTGGGCCTGCGTTTTGTGCCCTTCCCAGATCAGAGCCGCTCAGGTGACGTTTGCTTGGCAAACACACTGTCCCAAGTGGGCTGTGCATCTTAATCACCTCCCTAGTCCCGGCCACTTGGTATCCTGGGTGCACCGCAAGGGCACCGTCCCAGGTGTCCTGTGTGTCTCCTCTGGTGAGCTGATCTCAGGGTGCGACCCTCCTGGCAGGTGTCAACCGTCCAGGATCCCAGTAAGACTTGGTTAGCGACTGGGAGCCTGCTCACAGTTTGGTGGCTCACAGTTGGGCGTCTCTGGGGCTGAGATTGCCCCTCGCCTTCTGGCTCTGGCTGGCTCTGGCTGTTGCTGGTGGGGGGATGGGCTGATCCATAGCCCACTAGCTCTCCTTTGGTATTCACTCAAGTCCTTTGTTATGTGAGCAGGCCAGGCTGTGTGTGCCTTAGGTTAGAGCTTTTCGTGGTAAGTTCTCTCTCTGTCTTTTTCCCTCTCTCTGGCTATCCGTGAGTTTGGGTTGCTATCTCACGTTAGCTCCCTCAGATTGTCCTCAGGGCATTCAGGCCCAGTTTTACCCTAAGCATGCAACCCTCGCCTTCCTGTTCAGCCTCGCTTGCTGGTGGTGGATGTGAGTGTCTGGGCTACTTTTCTGCTGGGAGTTGTGGTTAGGCATGTATTCTGTGGGTTTTTTTTTTTTTTCCTCCTGGTTATGTTGCCCTCTAAGATTTCAAAACTCCCCACAGACCTGCTGGTGAGAGGGTTTCCTGGTGTTTGCAAACTTCTCCTCCTTCATGACTCCCTCCCCAGGATGGGTCTCTGTCCCTAATTCTTTTGTCTATCTTTTTGTCTTTTATATTTCGTCCTACCTTCTTTCAAAGAGAATGGGCTGCCTTTCTGGATGCCTGGTGTTCTCTGCCAGCGTTCAGAAGTTGTTTTGTGGAATTTGCTCAGCATTCAGATGCTCTTTTGATGAATTTGTGGAGGAGAAAGTGGTCTCCCTGTCCTATTCCTCTGCCATCTTAGGACCCTCCCAATCCCCTCATTTTAGGAGTTTTATGGTCATATTTATATCTTTAATCCATTTTGAGTTTATTCTTGTATGTTTTCTCATGATATAATGGAAGGTAACATAACAACTTTTTTGTTATTTTTAATTGATTTAATAGAATAGTCTATTTGAAAATATAGCAATAATGTATTTTGTGAAATTATCTTAGGAAAAGTGAGATAAATGAAAAAAATGATACAAGTAAGGGGAGAGAAGTCTTAGACATATTCTGTTACAAGGTGTTTGTACTTGCTATAAAACATTATTAAATTATTTTAAAGTGGACTTGGACATGGACTGTAGCCTGCCTGGCTCCTCTGTCCATGAGATTCTCTGGGCAAGACTATTGGAGTGGGTTGCCATGCCCTCCTCCAGGGGATCTTCCTGATCCAGGGATCAAACCCACATCCCTTAAGTCTCCTGCATTAGCACATGGGTTCTTTACCACTGGACCACTAGGGGAGCCCTAGGGAAACAATCAGAAAAGAAGTAACAAAGCAGGTATGCTGCTACTATGGAATGAAGTTCGTGATATTGTACAGGAGACAGGGATCAAGGTCATTCCCATAGAAAAGAAATGCAAAAAAGCAAAATGGCTGTCTGGGGAGGCCTTACAAATAGCTGTGAAAAGAAGAGAAGCGAAAAGCAAAGGAGGAAAGGGAAGATATAAACATCTGAATGCAGAGTTCCAAAGAATAGCAAGAAGAGATAAGAAAGCCTTCTTCAGTGATCAGTGCAAAGAAATAGAGGAAAACAACAGAATGGGAAAGACTAGGGATCTCTTCAAGAAAATCAGAGATACCAAAGGAACATTTCATGCAAAGATGAGCTCGATAAAGGACAGAAATGGTATGGATCTAACAGAAGCAGAAGATATTAAGAAGAGATGGCAAGAATACACAGAAGAACTGTACAAAAAAGATCTTCACAACCCAGATAATCATGATGGTGTGAGCACTGACCTAGAGCCAGACATCCTGGAATGTGAAGTCAAGTGGGCCTTAGAAAGCATCACTACGAACAAAGCTAGTGGAGGTGATGGAATTCCAGTTGAGCTATTCCAAATCCTGAAAGATGATGCTGTGAAAGTGCTGCACTCAATATGCCAGCAAATTTGGAAAACTCAGCAGTGGTCACAGGGCTGGAAAAGGCCAGTTTTCATTCCAATCTCAAAGAAAGGCAATGCCAAAGAATGCTCAAACTACTGCACAATTGCACTCATCTCACAGGCTAGTAAAGTAATGCTCAAAATTCTCCAAGCCAGGCTTCAGCCAGGCTTCATGTGAACCGTGAACTTCCTGATGTTCAAGCTGGTTTTAGAAAAGGCAGAGGAACCAGAGATCAAATTGCCAACATCCGCTGGATCATCGAAAAAGCAAGAGAGGTTTTTTGTATTTCCATACAAATTGTGAAATTATTTGTTCTAGCTCTGTGAAGAATACTGTTGGTAGCTTGATAGGGATTGCATTGAATCTATAAATTGCTTTGGGTAGTATACTCATTTTCACTATATTGATTCTTCCAATCCATGAACATGGTATATTTCTCCATCTATTAGTGTCCTCTTTGATTTCTTTCACCAGTGTTTTATAGTTTTCTATATATAGGTCTTTAGTTTCTTTAGGTAGATATATTCCTAAGTATTTTATTCTCTTCGTTGCAATGGTGAATGGAATTGTTTCCTTAATTTCTCTTTCTGTTTTCTCATTATTAGTGTATAGGAATGCAAGGGATTTCTGTGTGTTGATTTTATATCCTGCAACTTTACTATAATCATTGATTAGTTCTAGTAATTTTCTGGTGGAGTCTTTAGGGTTTTCTATGTAGAGGATCATGTCATCTGCAAATAGTGAGAGTTTTACTTCTTCTTTTCCAATTTGGATTCCTTTTATTTCTTTTTCTGCTCTGATTGCTGTAGCCAAAACTTCCAAAACTATGTTGAATAGTAATGGTGAAAGTGGGCACCCTTGTTTTGTTCCTGACTTTAGAGGAAATGCTTTCAAACTCCAGAAAAATAAATGACCCAATCAAAAAATGGGCCAAAGATCTAAATAGACATTTCTCCAAAGAAGACATACAGATGGCTAACAAACACTTGAAAAGATGTTCAACATCACTCTTTATCAGAGAAATGCAAATCAAAACCACTATGAGGTACCATTTCACACCAGTCAGAATGGCTGCCATCCAAAAGTCTACAAATAATAAATGCTGGAGAGGGTGTGGAGAAAAGGGAACCCTCTTACACTGTTGGTGGGAATGCAAATTAGTACAGCCACTATGGAGAACAGTGTGGAGATTCCTTAAAAAACTGGAAATAGAACTGCCTTATGATCCAGCAATCCCACTGCTGGGCATACACACTGAGGAAACCAGAAGGGAAAGAGACACGTGTACCCCAATGTTCATCGCAGCACTGTTTATAATAGCCAGGACATGGAAGCAACCTAGATGTCCATCAGCAGATGAATGGATAAGAAAGCTGTGGTACATATACACAATGGAGTATTACTCAGCCATTAAAAAGAATACATTTGAATCAGTTCTAATGAGGTGGATGAAACTGGAGACTATTATACAGAGTGAAGTAAGCCAGAAGGAAAGACATAAATACAGTATACTAACGCATGTATATGGAATTTAGAAAGATGGTAACGATAACCCTGTGTACGAGACAGCAAAGGAGACACTGATGTATAGAACAGTCTTATGGACTCTGTGGGAGAGGGTGGGAAGATTTGGGAGAATGTCATTGAAACATGTGAAATGTCATGTATGAAACGAGATGCCAGTCCAGGTTCAGTGCACGATGCTGGATGCTTGGGGCTGGTGCGCTGGGAAGGCCCAGGGGGATGGTATGGGGAGGTTGGGAGGGAGGAGGGTTCAGGATGGGGAGCATGTGATTTTTTTAAAATTAATAAAAAAAAGAAAAAAAAAAAAGGAGAAAAAAAAAAAAGAAAAAAAGAAAAAGCAAGAGAGTTCCAGAAAAACATCTATTTCTGCTTTATTGACTATGCAAAAGCCTTTGACTGTGTGGATCACAGTAAACTGTGGAAAATTCTGAAAGAGATGGGAATACCAGACCACCTGATCTGTCTCTTGAGAAATTTGTATGCAGGTCAGGAAGCAACAGTTCGAACTGGACATGGAACAACAGACTGGTTCCAAATCGGAAAAGGAGTTCGTCAAGGCTGTATATTGTCACCCTGCTTATTTAACTTATATGCAGAGTACATCATGAGAAACGCTGGGCTGGAAGAAGCACAAGCTGGACTCAAGATTGCCGGGAGAAATATCAATAACCTCAGATATGCAGATGACACCACCCTTATGGCAGAAAGTGAAGAGGAACTCAAAAGCCTCTTGATGAAAGTGAAAGTGGAGAGTGAAAAAGTTGGCTTAAAGCTCAACATTCAGAAAACGAAGATCATGGCATCCGGTCCCACCACTTCATGGGAAATAGATGGGGAAACAGTGGAAACAGTGTCAGACTTTATTTTTCTGGGCTCCAGAATCACTACAGATGGTGACTGCAGCCATGAAATTAAAAGACGCTTACTCCTTGGAAGGAAAGTTATGACCAACCTAGATAGCATATTCCAAAGCAGAGACATTACTTTGCCAACAAAGGTTTGTCTAGTCAAGGCTATGGTTTTTCCTATGGTCATGTATGAATGTGAGAGTTGGACTGTGAAGAAGGCTGAGCGCCGAAGAATTGATGCTTTTGAACTGTGGTGTTGGAGAAGACTCTTGAGAGTCCCTTGAACTGCAAGGAGATACAACCAGTCTATTCTGAAGAAGATCAGCCCTGGGGTTTCTTTGCAAATAATGATGCTAAAGCTGAAACTCCAGTACTTTGGCCACCCCATGCGAAGAGTTGACTCATTGGAAAAGACTCTGATGTTGGGAGGTATTGGGGGCAGGAGGAGAAGGGGATGACAGAGGATGAGATGGCTGGATGGCATCACTGACTCAATGGACATGAGTCTGAGTGAACTCCGGAAGTTGGTGATGGACAGGGAGGCCTGGCATGCTGCGATTTATGGGGTCACAAAGAGTCAGACACGACTGAGCGACTGATCTGATCTGATGCTGCTACTGCTAAGTCACTTTAGTCGTGTCCAACTCTGTGCGACCCCATAGACGGCAGCCCACTAGTCCTCCCCATCCCTGGGATTCTCCAGGCAAGAACACTGGAGTGGGTTGCCATTTCCTTCTCCAATGTATGAAAGTGAAAAGTGAAAGTGAAGTGGCTCAGTCGTGTCCGACTCTTATCGACCCCATGGACTGCAGCCTACCAGGCTCCTCCGCCCATGGGATTTTCTAGACAAGAGTACTGGAGTGGGGTGCCATTGCCTTCTCCAAAAGCAAGTATAAGTAATCAGAAAAGACAGAGGATGAGAGATGTCGTCATCATGGTGACTTAAAATGTTCCTCCTTTCTCTCCTCACTTTAACAACAATCATTTAAAGAGCTATCCATGAATAATGTGCATCAGTGGGAACTGTGGAGCCACGTGTGCCCCCCAAAATAGACAGACCTCAGTAATGGCTGACAATGCAAAGAAGTCAGTGAAACTGCCCCATTACCTCTTGCTGCCATCAGGGTAAAAACATGGAGAGTGCTGACTTTGGCAGATATCCACAGATGAGAGGGAATTTCTAGAAGTCTAGTGTGTCTGAGGGACAATTCCAGCATAGCATCAGAGCAAGAAGGATTTGAATTTAGATACAGTGAAGAGAGAAGAACTCCATCAAAGACCCCTCCCTTTGCCCCTCTGCCAGAGATTGAGCTGTGTGGTGGCAACGTCCTCTCCCGTGGAGAAGGTGGAAAGCAGTGAGTGAGTGCCTGGCCACCTTAGTTATGTGGGATGCAACTGGAGAAACTCATTTCTTTCCAGCAGCAACCAGAGTACTACAGCAGGACTCCCATGACCAGGGGCAGAAAAGCAGATAAAAATTTCAGAGGATGTTATAAGGGACAGAGTCCTTCAGCAGGGAGTCTGCCCACAAGCCTCTGGCAATGCCTCGCATTGAGGGTTTCCCCACAAGGTCTGCAGGCACTACCACTGCCTGGAGTGCTAAATCCAGTACTTACACATTATAGTTGGATACTAATGTCTGTTGTCTATTCTAGTGGTGTGGGCAGAACTAGCAATCAGAGTACTCTCAGAAAATCAGACCAGGGTGTGTTGGAGAAGTGAGGAACTATAAAATGAAGCCTTAGTCCTATCTTCTGGAAAACAGAAAGGAGGTTTCCACCAGCAGTCTGATTAGTTTTAAGAACAAGAGAAAACAGAAGATTAAGAATTCTGCCATAAGAGAGAACAAAGAAAGAATGTGAGTTTTCAGTACAAAACCTAGGACACCTCAGATAGAGAAACACCAATAAATAATACCACCATCTGTAGGCAACCAATTAAGATTTAAGAAGGTGTCTGCTACTTCAAATATGAAAGCAACAAAACAAAACTATAAGAACATGAAAAATGAAGGCAACAAGCCATTGCCAAAAGAAATCAGTGATTCTCTAACAACTACGGAGAAGGCACTGGCGACCCATTCCAGTACTCTTGCCTGGAAAATCCCATGGATGGAGGAGCCTGGTGGGCTGCAGTCCATGGGGTCGCTAAGAGTCAGACACGACTGAGCGACTTCACTTTCACTTTTCACTTTCATTCATTGGAGAACGAAATGGTAACCCACTCCAGTGTTCTTGCCTGGACAATCCCAGGGACGGGGGAGTCTGGTGGGCTGCTGTCCGTGGGGTTGGACTTGACTGATGAGACCTAGCAGCAGCTGCAGCTAAGAATTAAGCACAAATCCATGGACTATTATGATCTAGTCACTAAAGAATTCAGTATAGCTTTTAGGAAAACAGCAAATAGAATTCAGGAATATATAAAAAGATTTATAGCCTATGACCAAGTGGGATTTACTTTATGTATGCAAGATTGATCCATCATTTGGATCAATTAAGGTTCAATAGCAACAGGTTAAAGAAGAGAAATCAACATGATGATACTAATAGATGTAGAAAACAATTTGGCAAAATAAAAGTCATTCAGGATAAAAATTCTCTGGAAAGCAGGAATAAGGAGGGAACTTCCTTGACTTGATAAACAGCAGGACACTTATATGCAAAAAAAAAAAAAAAAAAAAAGGTCTACACACAGATGTTATATACTTTACAAAAATTAACTCAACAATGGATCATAGAACTCAATGCAGAATGCAAAACTTTTAAAAGACACCATAAGGAGAAAATCTGATTACTTTGAGTTTGATGATTACCTTTTAAATACATCATTAAAATCATCATCCATTAAAGAATTGATAACTTGGATTTCATTAAAGTTAAAAACTTCTGCTTTGTGAAACACACAGCCAAGGGAATAATAAGCAACAGACTGGGATAGAATGTTTGCCTAATGCACATGTGATTTGTGGTTGTTCTGGGACATGCCAGGCTTTCCTGTCCTTCACTATCTCCCAGAGTTTGCTCAAACTCATGTCCACTGAGTCAATGATGCGATCCAACCATCGCATCCTCTGTTTCACCCTTCTCCTGCCCTCAGTCTTTCCAAGCATCATGGTCTTTTGCAGTGAGTCGGCTCTTCACATCAGGTGGCCAAAGTACTGAAGCTTCAGCTTCAGCATCAGTCCTTCCAATGAGCATTCAGGGTTGATTTCCTTTAGGATTGACTGGTTTGATCTCCTTGCAGTCCAAGGGACTCTCAAGAGTTTTCTACAGCACTACAGTTCAAAAGCATCAATTCTTTGGCCCTCAGCTTTCTTTATGATTCACCTCTCACATCCATACATGACTACTGGAAAAACCATAGCTTTGACTAGATGAACCTGTGTCAGCAAATGATGTCTTTGCTTTTTAATATGCTATCTAGGTTTGTTACAGCTTTTCTTCCAAGGAGCAAGCATCTTTGACTTTCATGGCTGCAGTCACCATCTTCAGTGATTTTGGAGACCAAGAAAACAAAGTCTGTCAGTTTCCATTTGGCATGGCATCCGCTGATGCCATGATCTTCGTTTTTTGAATGTTGAGTTTTAAGCCAACTTTTTCACTCTCCTCTTTCACCTTCATCAAGAGGCCCTTTAGTTCTCCTTCACTTTCTGCCATTAGGGTAGCAACATCTGCATATCTGAGGTTGTTGATTTTTCTCCAGGCAATCTTGATTCCAGATTGTGATTGATCCAGCCCAGCCTTTCCCATGATGTATTCTGCATATAAGTTAAATAAGTAGGGTAACAATCTACAGCCTTGTCTTACTCCCTTCCCAGTTTTGAACCAATCAGTTGTTTCAAGTCTAGCTCTAACTGTTGTTTCTTGACTTGCATACAGGTTCCTTTGGAGATAGGTAAGCTGCTCTGGTATTCCCATTTCTTTAAGAATTTTCCAATTTGTTGTGATCCACACAGTCAAAGGCTTTACAGAAATAGATGTTTTTCTGGAATTCCCTTGCTTACTTGCACATGAACATTTATAGTTGCTTTATTCATAAATGTATGTGTATGAGCAAAATGATATTTATGTTTACTCATTAACCAAGTAGTTATAGTTACCTTATTCATGTTTATATCAAAACTTGGAAACACCCAAGAAATACTTCAATTGGTGAATGTATAAACAAACTGTGATACATCAGTGCAATGGAATACTGTTCACTCATAGAAAGAAATGTAGTATCGAGCCAGGAAAAGACATGCTGAATGTTACTATGTGAAAGAAATGTATGTAAAGACTTCATGCCATTATTGTCCAACTCTATAATGTTTTAGAAAAGGGAAAACTTTGGAGAAAATTAAAAAATCAGTGGTTATCAGGGTCTTGGGTAGATGGATGGATGAATAGATGAAGTACAGACAGTTTTTAAGGCAGTGAAACTATTCTGTATTATTTTAGTGGTGAATACATGTCATTACGCAGTGGTCAAAATCCATAGAAGTCTCAAAATTATGAGTGAGCCCTAATGTTATTTATGGACTTTTGGTTTATAATGTATCAATGTTGTTTCACCAATAGTGACAAATATACAACGCTGGTGAGGGTTGTTGGTGATAGCAGAGACTGTATTGGGTGGGAGAAGTGTGGTGTGAGAACTATGTACATTCTGGTTAGTTTTGTTGTGAACCTAAACTGTTCTAAAAAATTGTATTAATAAAAAAAAATCCCTAATCCACAACTCTAGTCAAACTAGTCGAACTGGTTTTCATTAGTCTGTGACAATGGAGGGCTTGATGTTGATGACCTCCTGATCATTTGAAAAGCAATGGAAATGCTATTTGATGTGCAGTGCCAATGAACTGAAAGTTGGGAAACTAGAGTTTGTAAGACAAGGTCTTGTACTAACACAGTGATGACACTATCTCACCAATTGCTCTTTAGGAGAGATAAAGATTAGACTAATTGATCTCAGAGATTCCTTGTATTTCTAAGTTACATTTGACTCTTTAATTCTGTAAAAGGAAATGGGCTTCAACAGAGGGGAAGTGGGACAGAACAAGGACAATATTTCCCCAAAGAATAAAATGATTGCTCTAGAGAAAGTGACAAAATTTGTTTGATCCAAAATAAACTGGTGTACCTCTTTTACAGTATAAAGCTGTGTGAGTTAGGCAGAAAATTACTGATTCTCTTTGTCCTAAATAAATATTACACAGAGTCTTGGAGTCAGTAAAGTTTAAAGTTCATATACAAAGCTAAACTTCTCTGACCCTCATTTTATTCAACTGATGCTGTAATTATTAACCAAATTGATATATTTGGAAAATCATTACTCGAATAAATGACAAAATATTGAGTCATAGTACATAATCAGCACCTGGAGAATTGAATGTTTGCTTAGAGAGAAGCGTGAGTGTCTCAGGAAGAGGTAATTGAAAGAATCCAAAGAGTTATCACGGGTATGCCAATTCTCAGTTACATGAGGAATAAAACATGAATCCATGCAAACATTAGGAACAAAACATTTTGTAATTAGGTCTTGACAGAAACTTATTTTTTTCCTTACTAAAAGTCCTTAGAAATAAATACACTTATCACCTTAAACTAATATGAAGATATCTTTGTAGAATATATGTTTGTAAAGTACCAGCATTAGTGATCTAGTGATGTTTACCATCCCAGTGATATTTAGATCTTCATGACCACTAACTATCCTCTCCTGTTCAGGTCTGCATGTCTGGTAGTTCTGTGCTGAGCATCAGTTTAATGAAATCCTTGTCTCCCATCCTCCACTGAATCCACACCTGTTGTTCTATGTAAAATCTCCCTTCCTTGCTCTTGATGATAAATTGATATTATAAAGGAATAATTACAGTTCAGACATACAAAAATGGAGTCAGTGGGCTTTTGGGGATGTGGTCTTGGGTATGTCTTTGTATCACTGAGAACTTGGCATTTCTTTGACCTGATCCAAACCCAAGGACAGGACTAGCCCTATTCAGAACAACACATACCAGCTGCATCTTCGTATTCTCAAGGTCTCCCCTTTTAACTGTGCAACCATTTGAGACACCAACCAATACTTTTTCAGTAAGAACACTTAGTTCTTTCCACCGTCAATTATACATCTTGATAAACAACTCATGTTACTAACTGTAACTTTGCAATCTTCACACTTATAAGTTTCCCCTATTTTGTAGTCCAGGGAAGCACAATTCAAGTGTTTCTTGTGTCTTTGTCTCCTAGGGTACAGTACTAACAAACCTCCAATAAACACTTTTTAATTTCAATCAGGTCTTCATTTTCTAGATTTTTGTTAACACTGTGCATACTTCATTCTATTATTTCTGACAAAGACAGACTTCAAAAGAACAGAAGCAATTGTGTGTCTGAAGGCTGCTAGGAGGCTTGAGCCATAGTTTTTCAAACTGTCCCCACTAAAATCTTGAGATTGGCTCTTTCCTTAGTACCTGAGCAAGTTTCACCTCTGCAGTGATGGAGAGGGGAGAATTCCTATCTTTTATTTTCTCTCTTGAGAATCTATGACCCTTTAATCCTTGGAGTCAAGAGGCATCTATTTAATATGCAGTCTAGTTTTTGTGAACAGTCAGTGGGGTGTACATTCAGAGTAACATGTTTGGAGATGATTGAAGAAATTATCATGAATTGAGATGCAGGGAAGTCATTCTGCTTATACATGATTTAACCTGAACTTTAGGATAACTAGAAGAGCCTGTCTTATGGCTTTATCATATGTTGTACATCTACTTTAACCATTAATGAAAAGAAGATAAAATTCAGAAGTAAAGAATGTTCACTTTGAAAATAGGGGTAAAATGCCTCCCTTCCTATGGTACTCATACTAGTAGTCCATTGAAGATAAGGTTTCCTTCTCAGATGCCGAGGTCACACTACCTCGTTGTGTAAATGCTAATCTGTCTCTTTTCAAACCTTGAAGGTATGTACCCCTGTCATGTTTGATGTATGACCTTTCCTCTGATGAGATAGAAAACTGTGATGAAACCATCCTTGTCTGGAGCAGTTTCTCAAGGCTACTGAGAGACTGTCTCCTGGGCTATAGTTCTCAGTTTGACACAGATAATACTCTTCTATTCTGTATTATGGGCTTCCCTTGTGGCTCAGCTGTTAAAGAATCTGCCTGCAATGTGGGAGACCTGGCTTCGATCTCTGGGTTGGGAAGATCCCCTGGAGAAAGGAAAGGCTACCCACTCCAGTATTCTGGCCTAGAGAATTCCAAGGACTGTATAGTCCATGGGGTCACAAAGAGTTGGACATGATTGAATGACTTTCACTTTCACTTTAATTCTTTATCATAGACTGCTTATTGCTTGTTTATTATTATGAATGGCCCAGGTTGGCAGGTGCCCAAAATGCTACTGAGAATTGTGGAGAAATAACTCCTGAAAGAATGAAGGGATGAAGCCAAAGCAAAAACAATTCCCAGTTGTGGATGTGACTGGTGATGAAAGTAAAGTTTGATGCTATAAAGAACAATAATTTATGCATAGGAACTGGGATTGTTAGAACCATGAATCAAGGTAAATTGGAAGTGGTCAAATAGGAAATGGCAAGGGTGAACATCGATATTTTAGAAATCAGTGAACTAAAATGGACTGGAATGGGTGAATTTAATTCAGATTGCCATTATATCTACTACTGTCAGCAAGAATCCCTTAGACAAAATGGAGTAGACCTCATAGACAACAAAAGAGTCTGAAATACAGTTCAGTTCAGTTCAGTTCAGTTGCTCAGTCGTGTTCGATTCTTTGTGACCCCATGAATTGCAGCATGTCAGGCCTCCCTGTCTATCACCAAATCTTGGAGTTTTCCCAAACCCATGTCCATTGAGTTGGTGATGCCATCCAACCATTTCATCCTCTGTCAACCCTTCTCCCTCCCTCAATCTTTCCCATCATCAGGATCTTTTCAAATGAGTGAGCTCTTCGCATCAGGTGGCCAAAGTATTGGAGTTTCAGATTCAACATCAGTCCTTCCAATGAACACCCGGGACTGATATTTAGGATGGACTGGTTGGTTTTCCTTTCAGTCCAAGGAACTCTCAAGAGTCTCCTCCAACACCACATTTCAAATGCATCAATTCTTCTGCACTCAGTTTTCTTTATAGTCCAACTCTCACAGCCATACATGAATGCTGGAAAAACCATAGCCTTGGCTAGACAGAACTTTGTTGACAAAGTACTGTCTTTGCTTTTTAATATGCTCTCAGATTGGTCATAACTTTCCTTCCAAGGAGGAAGCGTCTTTTAATTTTAGGACTTCATCAACATCTGCAATAATTTTGGAGCCCAAGAAAATAAAGTCTGCCACTGTTTCCATCGTTTCCCCATCTATTTGCAATGAAATGATGGGACCGGATGCCATGATCTTAGTTTTCTGAATGTTGAGCTTTAACCAAGCTTTTTCACTTTCCTCTTTCACTTTCATCAAGAGGCTCTTTAATTCTTCTTCACTTTCTGCCATAGGGTGGTGTCATCTGCATATCTGAGGTTATTGATATTTCTCCCGGCAATCGTGATTCCAGCTTGTGCTTCCTCCAGCCCAGAGTTTCTGATGTACTCTGAATATAAGTTAAATAAGCAGGGTGACAATATACAGCCTTGACGTACTCCTTTTCTTATTTGGAACCAGTCTGTTGTTCTATGTCCAGTTCTAACTGTTGCTTCCTGACCTGCATATAGGTTTCTCAAGAGGCAGGTCAGGCTGTCTGGTATTCCCATCTGTTTCTGAATTTTCCACAGTTTACTGTGATCCACACAGTCAAAGGCTTTGGCATAGTCAATAAAGCAGAAATAGATGTTTTTCTGGAACTCTCTTGCTTTTTCGATGATCCAGCAGATGTTGGCAATTTGATCTCTCATTCCTCTGCCTTTTCTAAAACCAGCTTGAACATCAGGAAGTTCAGGATTCACGTATTGCTGAAGCCTGCCTGGCTTGGAGAATTTTGAACATTACTTTACTAGCATGTGAGATGAGCACAAATGTGCGGTAGTTTGAACATTCTTTGGCACTGCCTTTCTTTGGGATTGGATGAAAACTGACCTTTTCCAGTCCTGTGACCACTGCTGAGTTCTCCAAATTTGCTGACATATTGAGTGCAGTACTTTCACAGCATCATCTTTTAGGATTTGAAATAGCTCAACTGGGATTTCATCACCTCCACTAGCTTTGTTTGTAGTGATGCTTTCTAAGGCCCACTTGACTTCACATTCTAGGATGTCTGGCTCCAGGTGAGTGATCACATCATCGTGATTATCTGGATGCAATCTCAGAAATGAGAGAATGATCTCTGTTCATTTCCAAGGCAACCCATTCAATATTACCATAATCCAAGTCTATGCCCCATCACTAATTCTGAAGAAGCTGAAGTTGAATGGTTTTATGATGACCTAAAAGACCTTCTCGGAGAAGGCAATGGCACCCCACTCCA
This sequence comes from Bos grunniens, assembly GCF_055505025.1. Taxonomy (NCBI): domain Eukaryota; kingdom Metazoa; phylum Chordata; class Mammalia; order Artiodactyla; family Bovidae; genus Bos; species Bos grunniens. Next base: position 16,504,246 of record NC_141190.1, read on the forward strand.
GTACTCTTGCCTGGAAAATCCCATGGACGGAGGAGCCTGGTAGGCTGCAGTCCATGGGGTCGCTAAGAGTAGGACACGACTGAGGGACTTCACTTTCACTTTTCACTTTCATTCATTGGAGAAGGAAATGGCAACCCACTCCAGTATTCTTGCCTGGAGAATCCCAGGGATGGGAGCCTGGTGGGCTGCCGTTTATGGGGTCGCACAGAGTCGAACATGACTGAAGTGACTTAGCAGCAGCAGCAGCAGCAAAAGACCTTCTAGAACTAACACCAAAAAATGATGTCCTTTCATCATAGGGGACTGGAATGCAAAAGTACAAAGTCAAGAGATATCTAAAATAACAAGCAAGTTTGGCAAGGTAGTACAAAATGAAGCAGGACAAAGGCTAATAGAGTTTTGCCAACAGGATGCACTGGTCATACCAAACCCTCTTCCAACAACACAAGAGACGACTCTTCACATGGATATCACCAGATCATCAATACCAAAATTAGACTGATTATATTCTTTGCAGCTGAAAATGAGAAACTCTATACAGTCAGCAAAAACAAGACCAGGTGCTGACTGTGGCTCAGATCATGAACTCCTAGTCACAAAATTCAGACTTAAAGTGAAAAAAGTAGGGTAAACCACTAGACCATTTAGGTATGAACTAAATCAAATCTCTTACGATTATACAGTGGAAGTGACAAATAGATTCAAGAGATTAGATCTTCAGAGTGCCTGAAGAACTATGTATGGAGGTTTATGACAATGTACAGGAAGCTGTGATCAAGACCATCCTCAAGAAAAAGAAATTCTAAGAAGCAAAATGGTTGTCTGAGGAGGCCTTACAAAGAGCTGAGAAAAGAAGAGAAGTGAAAGGCAAGGGAGGAAAGAAAAGATATACTCATCTGAATGCAGAGTTCCAAAGAATAGTAAGGAGAGACAAGAAAGGCTTCCTCAGTGATAAATGTAAAGAAATAGAAGAAAACAATAGAATGGGGAAGACTAGAGATCTCCTCGAGAAAATTAGTGATACCAAGGTAACATTTCATGTGAAGATGGGCACAATAAAGGACAGAAATGGTATGGACACAACAGAAGCAGAAGATATTAAGAAGAGGTGGCAAGAATACACAGAAGAACTATACAAAAAAGATCTTCATGACCAGATAACCATGATGGTGTGATCACTCACCTAAAGCCAGACATCCTTGAATGTGAAGTCAAGTGGGCCTTAGGAAGCATCACTACAAACAAAGCTAGTAGAGGTGATGGAATCCCAGTTGAGCTATTTAAAATCTTAAAAGATGACACTGTTAAAGCACTGCATTCAATATACAAATTTGGAAAACTCCACAGTGACCACAGGACTGGAAAAAGTCAGTTTTCATCCAATCCCAAAGAAAGGCAATGCCAAAGAATACTCAAACTACTGCACAATTGCACTTGTCTCACACGCTAGCAAGGTAATGCTCAAAATTCTCCAAGCCAGGCTTCAACAGTACATGAACCAAGAACTTCCAGCTGTTCAAGCTGGATTTAGAAAAGGCAGGGGAACCAGAGATCAAATTGCCAACATACATTGGTACATAAAAGAAGCAAGAGAGTTCCAGAAAGTAATCTACTTCTGCTTTATTGACTGTGCCAAAGCCTTTGACTGTGTGGATCACAATAAACTGTGGAAAATTATTTGAGAGATGGGAATACCAGACTATCTGACCAATCTTAAGAAATCTGTATGCAGGTCAAGAAGCAACAGTTAGAACTAGACATGAAACAATGAACTGGTTCAAAATGGAAAGGAGTATGTCAAGGCTGTATATTGTCACCCTGCTTATTTAACTTATATGCAGAGTACATCATGCCAAATGCTGGACTGGATGAAGCACAAGCTGAAGTCAAGATTGCTGGGAGAAATATCAATAACCTCAGAAAAGCAAATGACACCACCCTTATGGCAGAAAGTGAAGAGAAACTAAAGAGCCTCTTGAAAGTGAAAGAGAGTAAAAACCTGGCTGAAAGCTCACCATTCAAAAAACTAAGATCATGGCATCTGGTCCCATCACTTCATGTCAAATAGATGGGGAAACAATGGAAACAGTGACAAACTTTATTTTTTTGGGGGGGGGGACTCCAAAATCACCACTGATGGTGACTGCAGCCATGAAATTCAAAGGCACTTTCTCCTTGGATGAAAAGTTATGACCAACCTAGACAGCATATTAAAAAGTAGAGGCATTACTTTGCCAACAAAAGTCTGTCTAATCAAGGCTATGATTTTTTCAGTGGTCATGAATGGATGTGAGAGATGGACCATAAAGAAACTGAGCTTTGAAAAGTTGATGCTTTTAAACTGTGGTGTTAGAGAAGATACTTCAGAGTCCTTTGGGCTGCAAGGTGATCAAACCAGTCACTCTTAAAGGCAATCAGTCCTGAATATTCACTGGAAGGACTGATACTGAATCTGAAGCTCCAATACTTTGGCTGCCTGATGCGAGGAATTGACTCATTGGAAAAGAGCCTGATGCTGGAAAAGATTGTAGGCGGAAGGGGAAGGGGATGGCAATCAGATGGCTGGATGGCATCACCAACTTGATGGACATGAGTTTGAGTAAGCTCCAGGAGTTGGTGATGAACAGAGAAGCCTAGTGTGCTGCAGGCTATTTGGTTGTAAAGAGTCAGACATGACTGAGCAACTAAACTGAACTAATTGATTGTGTTGGCAGCAGTTTAGTTTGATTTTTTACTAAAGTTTTTCTTCTTTGGTAATAACTGAGTGCTAGAAATGGGCACCAGAAGATCTCAGTTTCAATCCTAGTTTTATTAAATATAGCTGTGTGACCCTGGAAAGCTCTCCTGCTCTCCCAGAGGCTTCATTTCACTCATTTGAAAAGTATGAAAAAATAATCTCTGTTTATTTTATTTTATTATTTTTAGAGGAAAGGGGAAGATTTCATGTAATTTAGTTAGTTAATCAATTTGTGTTTGGTCATTTAAGATGCTTGAATTATGTTAGTGTTAACCAAGAATTACAAGAACAGAAACCTCGTTGAAATAAAGATGTGTCTAATTGAGTTTTATTAGGACTGCAGCCCAGGAGACACAGTTTCAAGAAGCACTTGAATTGAGTCCCACCAGATTACCAAATGGGAGAAGCTTATAAAGGCAAAAAACTGCAGAGCTACATAAATTGTTTGTCAGAATTATGATTGGTGGGAATTCCCTGGAGATCCATTTGTTAGGTCTCCATACTTCCACTGCAGGGGGCACAGGTTCCATTCCTGGTCAAGGATCTAAGGTCCTGCACACCTCACAACTTGGCAAAAAAAAAAAAAGCTTAAAAAAAACTTAAAAATTACAATTGAAGCTCACAGAAAATAAGGTGCTTTTGTTAAGAAAAAAATTGGTTGAGACTTGGAATGATTACTTACTGGTGAGATCAGAGGCATTGGGATCTTTTGCACAGCAAAGCTAACCATAAACAAAACAAAGACAACTCACAAAATAGGAGAAAATATTCGCAAAGAAAGCAACTGACAAGTGATTAATCTCCAAAATATACAAAAAGCTCATGCAGCTCAATATAAAAAAAAAAATCCAAAAATGGGCACAAGATCTAAATGGACATTTCTCCAAAGAAGACATACAGAAGGTCAAAGAACACACGAAGAGATACTCAACATCACTAGTTATTAGAGAAATGCAAATCAAAACTATCATAAATTGTCACTTCATACTGGTAAGAAGGGCCATTATCAAAATCTACAAACACTAAATGCTGGAGAGGATGGAAAGAAAAGAGAACTCTCTTATACTGTTGATGGGAATATAAATTGGTACAGCCACTATGAAGTACAGTATGGAGGTTTCTTAAAAATCTAAAAATAGAGCTATCATATGATCAAGTAATCCCACTCCTGGGCATATACTCATAGAAAATAATTCAAAAAATAACATGCACCCCAATGTTCACTGCAGCACTATTTACAGTTGCCAGGACATGAAATCTACCTAAATGTCCATCAACAGAGGAATGGATAAAAAGGATGCGATACATATATACAATGGACTATTACTCAGCCATAGAAAGAACAAAATAATTCTACTTGCAGCAACATAGATCAGATCAGATCAGTCGCTCAGTCGTGTCCGACTCTTTGCGACCCCATGAATCACAGCACGCCAGGCCTCCCTGTCCATCACCAACTCCCAGAGTTCACTCAGACTCACGTCCATTGAGTCAGTGATGCCATCCAGCCATCTCATCCTCTGTCGTCCGCTTCTCCTCTTGCGCCAATCCCTGCCAGCATCAGAGTCTTTTCCAATGAGTCAACTCTTCGCATGAGGTGGCCAAAGTACTGGAGTTTCAGCTTTAGCATCATTCCCTCCAAAGAAATCCCAGGGCTGATCTTCAGAATGGACTGGTTGGATCTCCTTGCAGTCCAAGGGACTCTCAAGAGTCTTCTCCAACACCACAGTTCAAAAGCATCAATTCTTTGGCGCTCAGCCTTCTTCACAGTCCAACTCTCACATCCATACATGACCATAGGAAAAACCATAGCCTTGGCTAGACGAACCTTTGTTGGCAAAGTAATGTCTCTGCTTTTGAATATGCTATCTAGGTTGGTCATAACTTTCCTTCCAAAGAGTAAGCGTCTTTTAATTTCATGGCTGCAGTCACCATCTGCAGTGATTTTGGAGCCCAGAAAAATAAAGTCTGACACTGTTTCCCCATCTATTTCCCATGAAGTGATGGGACCAGATGCCATGATCTTCGTTTTCTGAATGTTGAGTTTTAAGCCAACTTTTTCACTCTCCACTTTCACTTTCATCAAGAGGCTTTTGAGTTCCTCTTCACTTTCTGCCATAAGTGTGGTGTCATCTGCATATCTGAGGTTATTGATATTTCTCCCGACAATCTTGATTCCAGCTTGTGTTTCTTCCAGTCCAGCATGTCTCATGATGTACTCTGCATATAAGTTAAATAAGCAGGGTGACAATATACAGCCTTGACATACTCCTTTTCCTATTTGGAGTTTTCCTGTTGTTCCATGTCCAGTTCTAACTGTTGCTTCCTGACCTGCATACAAATTTCTCAAGAGGCAGATCAGGTGGTCTGGTATTCCCATCTCTTTCAGAATTTTCCACAGTTTATTGTGATCCACACAGTCCAGGGGCAATGGTAGTAGCAGTCCTGGGAGGAGCCTCTTGGCAAGTGCCCTCTTGAGAAATTGCTATTAACCCTATCATTCGGTTCAGTTCAGTTGCTCAGTCATGTCCGACTCTTTGTGACCCCATGGACTGCAAGCACCTGGGCTCCCTGTCCATTACCAACACCCAGAGTTTACTCAAACTCATGTCCATTGAGTTAGTGTTGCCATTAAACCATCTAATCCTCTGTCATCCCCTTCTGTTCCTGCCTTCAACCTTTCCCAGCATCAGGATTTTTTCAAATGAGTCATTTCTTCACATGAAGTGGCAAAAGTATTGGAGTTTCAGCTTCAGCATCAGTCCTTCCAATGAATGTTCAGGACTGATTTCCTTTAGGATGGACTTGTTAGATCTCCTTGCTGTCCAAGTGACTCCCAAGAGTCTTCTCCAACACCACAGTTCAACAGCATCAATTCTTCTGTGCTCAGCTTTCTTTATAGTCCAGCTCTACATCCATACATGACTACTGGAAAAACCATAGCTTTGACTAGATCAACCTTTGTTGGCAAGATAATGTCTCTGCTTTTTAACATGCTGTCTAGATTGGTCATAATTTTTCTTCCATGGAGCAAGCATCTTTGAATTTCACAGCTGTAGTCACCATCTGCAGTGATTTTGGAGCTCCCCCAAAATAAATTTTGTCACTGTTTCCATTGTTTCCCTATCTATTTGCCATGAAGTGATGGAACCAGATGCCATGATCTTAGTTTTCTGAATGTTGAGTTTTAAGACAACTTTTTCACTCTCCTCTTTCACTTTCATCGAAAGGCTCTTTAGTTTTTCTTCACTTTCTGCCATAAGGGTGGTGTCATCCGCATGTCTGAGGTTGTTGATATTTCTCCCGGAAATCTTGATTCCAGCTTGTGGTTTATCGAGTCTGGCATTTCTCATGATGTACTCTGCATGTAGGTTAAATAAGCAGGGTGACAATATACAGCCTTGACGTACTCCTTTCCTGATTAGGAACCAGTCTGTTGCTCCATGTGCAGTTCTAACTGTTGCATCTTGACATGCATACAGATTTCTCAGGAGGCAGGTAAGGTGGTCTGATATTCCCGTCTCTTTCAGAATTTTCCACAGTTTATTGTGATCCATACGGTCAAAGGCTTTGGCATAGTCAATAAAGCAGAAATAGATGTTTTTCTGGAACTCCGTTGCTTTTTCAACGATCCAATGGATTTTGGTAGTTTGATCTCTGGTTCCTCTGCCTTTTCTGAATCCAGCTTGAACAGCTGGAAGTTCACAGTTCACGTGCCTTTGAAGCCTGGTTTGGAGAATTTTGAGCATTACTTTGCTAGCATGTGAAATGGGTGCAATTGTGTGGTAGTTGGAGCATTCGTTGGCATTGCCTTTCTTTGGTATTGGAATAAAACCTGACCTTTTTCAGTCCTGTGGCCATTGCTGAGTTTTCCAAATTTACTGGCATATTGAGTGCAGCACTATCACAGTATCATCTTTTAGGATTTGAAATAGCTCAACAGGGATTCCATCACCTCCACTAGTTTTGTCATTGTGATGCCTTCTTTCTAAGGCCCACTTGACTTTGCATTCCAGGATGTCTGGGTCTAGATGAGTGATCACACCATCATGGTTATCTGGGTCATGAAGAGCTGTTTTATATACTTCTTATGTGCATTCTTGCCACCTCTTCTTAATATATTCTGCTTCTTTGGGTCTATACCATTTCTGTACTTTATTGTGCCTATCTTTGCATGAAGTGTTCCCCTGGTATCTCTAATTTTCTTGAAGAGATCTTTGGTCTTTCCTAGCCTATCGTTTTTCTTTGTTTTATTGCTTTGATCACTGAGGAAGGCTTTCTTGCCTCTCCTTACTATTCTTTGGAACTCTGCATTCAAAAGGGTGTATCTTTCATTTTATTCTTTGCCTTTTGCTTCTCTTCTTTTCACAGCTATTTGTAAGGCCTGGTCAGACAACCATTTTGCCTTTTTGCATTTCATTTTCTTGGGAATGGTCTTGATCACTGCCTCCTGTACAGTGTCATGAACCTCCATCCATAGTTTATCAGGCACTCTATCAGATTTAGTTCCTTGAATCTATTTGTCACTTTCATTGTATAATCATAAGGGATTTGATTTAGGTCATACATGAATGGTCTAGTGGTTTTCCCTACTTTCTTCAATATAACTCTGAATTTGGCAATAAGGAGTTCATGATCTGAGCCACAGTCATATCCCAGTCTTGTTTTTGCTGACTGTATAGAGCTTTTCCATCTTTGCCTGCAAAGAATGTAATCAGTCTGGATCAGTATTGACCATCTGGTGATGTCCATGTTTAGAGTCTTCTCCAGCGCCTGCATGGTACTGAAGCAACTTTGAGGAGAGGCCCCATGTCCAAGGGCAAGGGCAAAGGAAAAGCCCAGGAAGACCGTTGGAGGGGCAAAATCAATTTAGAATCAAACCTCATACCTTCCAGAGAGGCTCAGAGTGCCCAAACAAACACTGGGTGCACCAGAAGCCAAAAACCCCCAGAGACTGAGAAGAACTGTGTTTTGAGTATCTCCTGCGGAGATACAGGTCACCAGAGGACTGCTGCAGGGGCAGGAGCTCTGGGTACAGTAGACCTGGGTACGGCACAAGCTCTCCTGGAGGAGGTCACCATTAACCCCACCATAGAGCCACCAGAACTTTCATAGGCCTGGGGAAACTGACTCTTGGAGGGCACAAACAAAATCTTGTGTGCACCAGGACCCAGGAGAAGGGAGCAGTAACTCCACAAGAGACTGACCCAGACTTGCCTATGAGCATCCAAGAGTCTCTGGCAGAGATTTGGGTCAGCAGCAGCCTGCTGCAGAGTTGGGGGCACTGAGTGCAGCAGTGGGTGCATGGGACCTTTTGAAGGAGGTCACCATTATCTTAATTACCTCCACCGTAGTTTGGCCTCAGGTCAAATAACAGGGAGGGAACACAGCCCCGCCCATCAACAGAAAATTGGATTAAAGATTTACTGAGAACTGGAGAAGGCAATGACACCCCACTCCAGTACTCTTGCCTGGAAAATTCCATGGACGGAGGAGCCTGGTAGGCTGCAGCCCATGGGGTCGCTGAGGGTCGGACACGACTGAGCGACTTAACTTTCACTTTTCACTTTCATGCATTGGAGAAGGAAATGGCAGCCCACTCTGTTCTTGCCTGGAGAATCCCAGGGGTGGGGGAGCCTAGTGGGCTGCCGTCTATGGGGTCGCACAGAGTCGGACACGACTGAAGCAACTTAGCAGAGCATGGCCCTGCCCATTAGAACAAGACCCAGTTTCCCCTTCAGTCAGTCTTTCCCGTCAGGAAGCTTCCATAAGCCTCTTATCCTTCTCCATCAGAGGGAAGACAGAATGAAAACCCTATCATAGAGCCTGTAAACGCTAAGACTTGATATAATAGTGCAGATGATCCAGGATCTTTGAAAAGGAATGGAGAAGATGCAAGAAATGTTTACCAAAGACCTAGAAGAACTAAAAAACAAGTAAAGAGAGATGAACAATGCACTGGAAGGAATTAAGAGCAGAATAACTGAAGCAGAAGAACAGATAAGTGACCAGATAAGAACAGGTAAGAAAGGTAGAAACATTGCTGTAGAACAGAATATAAAAAAAGAATGAAAAAAAAAAAAAATAAAGATAGCCTAGGAGTCTTTTGAGACATTAAAAACACAAACAGTTGCATTATAAGAGTTCCAGAAGGAGAAGACAGGAAGACAGGTTCAAGAAGGGAGAGTAGAAGGATGTGCACTCATCTTCTCCTGTGAGAACACCAAAATCACAAATGGCTGTTAAGAACAACCATCTACAGGAGAATGCTGGAACCTACCAAAAAAAAAAAAAAACCCTATGTCCAAGGACAAAGGAGAAGTTGAAACAAGATGGTAAGAGGGGTGTGATCATATATAAAATCAAGCCTCATACCCACCAGAGATCCTTGGAGGGCACATACAAAACCTTGTGCACATCGGGACCCAGCAAAAGGAGCAGTGACTCCAACAAGAAACTGAGCCAGACCTGCCTTTGAGTGTTTGAGGGTCTCCTGCAGAGGCATGGATCAGCAGTGGCCCACTGCAGGGACAGGGTAGCAGCAGTCCTGGAAGGTGTGACATGTGGCATAAGTCCTCTTGGAGGAGGTCACCATTAATAATATAGAGCTGTCAGGTGGGTGATCCACAAACTGGAAAACAATTATACCAAAGAAGTTCTTACAGTGTTACAAAATTTCTAGGCTCCCAACAGACTTCACAACCTGGGGATCCAGCAAAGGGACTTACAATCCCCAGGAAACCTGACTTTGAAACTAGTGGGACTTGATTATGGAATTTCCACAGGACTGGGGAAACAGAGAGTCTTGCAGGGCATAAACGAAACCTTGTGCACACTAGAACCCAGGAGAAATGAGCAGTGACAGCACAAGAGACTAAGTCAGACTTGCCTGTGAGTGTCCAGGAGTCTCCAGCGGAGCTGTAGGTTGACAATGGCCAGCATGGGGTCAGGGGCACTGATAGCAGAAGCCCGAGGACATACTTTCATAAGTCCTTTTGGGGGAGGTCACCATTTCCCCTACCATAGTTTGGCCTAGGCCAAACACAGCCCCATTGATTAGCAGAAATTGGATTAAAGATTTACTCAGCATGACCCTGCCCATCAAAGCAGACCTAGCTTTCCCCACAGCCAGCCCCTCCCACCAGGAAGCTTGCACAAACCTCTTATCCTCATCCGTCAGTGGGCAGACAGAATGAAAACCACAATCACAGAAAACTAACCAAAATGATCACATGGATCACAGCTTTGTGGAACTTAATGTAACATGTATGGTGACCCAAGATGGATGGGGTCATGGTGGAGAATTCTGACAAAACATGGTCCACTGAAGAAGGGAATGGCAAACCACCTCAGCATTCTTGTCTTGAGAACCACATGAACAGGAATGAAAAGGAAAAGGAAAAAAGATATGACATGGAAATATGAAAACCCAGGTTGGTAGGTGACCAATATACTACTGGAGAAGAGGGGAGAAATAGCTCCAGTAGGAATGAAGAGGCTGAGCCAAAGCAGATGTCCATCAGCAGATGAATGGATAAGAAAGCTATGGTACATATACACAATGGAGTATTACTCAGCCATTAAAAAGAATACATTTGAATCAGTTCTAATGAGGTGGATGAAACTGGAGCCTATTATACAGAGTGAAGTAAGCCAGAAGGAAAAACATAAATACAGTATACTAACGCATATATATGGAATTTAGAAAGATGGTAACAATAACCCTGTACGAGACAGCAAAAGAGACACTGATGTATAGAACAGTCTTATGGACTCTGTGGGAGAGGGAGAGGGTGGGAAGATTTGGGAGAATGACATTGAAACATGTAAAATATAATGTAAGAAACGAGTTGCCAGTCCAGGTTCGATGCACGATACTGGATGCTTGGGGCTAGTGCACTGGGACGACCCAGAGGGATGGTATGGGGAGGGAGGAGGGAGGAGGGTTCAGGATGGGGAACACATGTATACCTGTGGCGGATTCATTTTGATATTTGGCAAAACTAATACAATTATGTAAAGTTTAAAAATAAAATAAAATTTAAAAAAAAAAGAGAGAGAGAGAAATGACACCCAGTTGTGGATGTGACTGGTGGTGAAAGCAAAGTCCAATGCTGTAAAGAACAGTATTGCATAGGAACCTGGAATGTTAGGACCATGAATCAAGGTAAGTTGGAAGTGGTCAAGCAAGAGATGGCAAGACTGAACATCGACATTTTAGGAATCAGTGAACTAACATGGACAAGAATGGGCAAATTTAATTCAGATGACCATTATATCTACTACTGCAAGCAAAAATCCCTTAAAAGTAAAGGAGTAACCCTTAGTCAAAAAAAAGAGTCTGAAATGCAGTAGTTGGGTGCAATCTCAAAAACAACAGAATGATCTCAGTTCATTTCCAAGGCAAACAATTCAATATCTCAGTAATCCAAGTCTATGCCCCAACCACTAATGCTGAAGAAGATGAAGTTGAATGGTTCTGTGAAGACCTACAAGACCTTCCAAAACTAACACCAAAAAATTATGTCCTTTACATCATAGGGAATTGGAATGCAAAAGTAGGAAGTCAAGAGATACATGGAGTAACAAGCAAGTTTGGTCTTGGAGTACAAAATGAAGCAAGGCAAAAGTTAACAGAGTTTTGCCAAGATAACACACTGGTCATAGCAAACACTCTCTTCCAACAAAACTCTATACATGGATATCACCAGATGGTCAATACCAAAATCAGATTGATGATATTCTTCACAACCAAAGATGGAAAAACTGTATACAGTCAGAAAAAATCAAGACTGGGAGCTGACTGTGTCTCAGATCATGAACTCCTTATTGCAAACTTCAGACTTACATTGAAGAAAGTAGATAAAAACCACCAGATCATTCACATATGATCTAAATCAAATCTCTTACAATTATACAACAGAAGTGACAAATATATTAAAGGGATTAGATCTGATAGAGTGTCTGAAAAACTATGGACATAGGTTCGCAACACTGTACAGGAGGCAGTGAACAAAACCATTCCCAAGGGGAAAAAAATGCAACAAGGCAAAATGGTTGTCTGAAGAGGCCTTACCAATCGGTGAGAAAAGAAGAGAAGTGAAAGGCAGAGGAGAAAGGAAAGATATAACCATCTGAGTGAAGAGTTTCAAATAATAGCAAGGAGAAATAAGAAAGCCTTCCTAAATGAATAAAGCAAAGAAATAGAGGAAAACAATAGGATGGGAAAGACTAGAGATCTCTTCAAGAAAATTAGAGATACCAGGGGAACATTTCATGCAAAGATGGGCACAATAAAGGATAGAAATGATACGGATCTAACATAAGCAGAAGATATTAAGAAGTGGCAAGAATACATAGAAGAAGTATACAATAAATGTTTTAATGACCCAGACAACAACGATGGTGTGCTCACTCACTTAGAGCCAGACATCCTGGAGTGAGAAGTTAAGTGGGCCTTAGGAAGGATTACTATGAACAAAGCTAGTGGAGGTGATGAAATTCCAGTTGAGCTATTTCAAATCCCAAATGATGAAGCTCGTAAAAGTGCTGCACTCACTAGGCCAGCAAATTTGGAAAGTTCTGCAGTGGTCAGGGATGGGGGAGCCTGGTGGGCTGCCATCTCTGGGGTCGCACAGAGTCGGACACAACTGAAGCGACTTAGCAGCAGTGGTCACAGGGCTGAAAAAGGTCAGTTTTCATTCCAATCCCAAAGAAAGGCAATGCCAAAGAATATTCATACTACTGCACAATTGCACTCATTTCACATGCTAGCCAAGTAATACTCAAAATTTTCCAAGCTAAGCTTCAACAGTATGTGAACAGACAACTTCCAGACGTATACACTGGATTTAGAAAAGGCAGAGGAACCAGAGATCAAATTGCCAATACCCATTGGATCATAGAAAAAGCAAGGGAATTTCAGAAAACCATCTACTTCTGCTTCATTGACTACACTAAAGCCTTTGACCACATGTATCACAACTAACTGTGGAAAATTCTTAAAGAGATGGGAATACCAGAGCAGCTTACCTGCCTCCTGAGAAACCTCTATGCAGGTCGATAACCAACAGTTAGAATTGTACATGGAACAACAGACTGGTTCAAAATTGGGAAAGGAATATGACAAGGCTGTATATTGTCATCCTGCTTATTTAACTTATATGTAAAGTGCGCCATTCAAAATGTTGGGCTGGATGAATCACAAGCTGGAATCGAGATTGCAGGGAGAAATACCAATAACCTCAGATATGCAGATGATACCACCTTAATGAGAGAAATAAAGAGAAACTAAAGAGTCTCCTGATGAAGCTGAGTCCTTCATTGGAAGGACTGATTATGAAGGTGAATCTCCAATACTTTGACAACCTGATGCTGACTCATTGGAAAAGATCCTGATGCTCAGAAAGATTGAGGGCAGGAGAAGATGGGGGAGAGAGGAGGTGAGATGGTTGGATGGCATCATCAACTCAATGGGCATGAGCTTGAGCAAACTCCAGGAGATAGTGAAGGACAGGAAAGCCTGGAGTGCTGCAGTCCATGGGGTTGCAAAGAGTCGGACATGACTGAGTGATTCAACAATGAACAAGAAAGAGAAGAGAGAGAGAACAGATCTGAGCAAGCATTCAAAAAGATAATAGCTGAAAACTTCCCTAGCATAGGAAAAGAAATACTCAGCCAAGTCTAGGAAGCACAGAGAATCCCAGGCAGGATAAACCCAAGGATGAACACACCAAGACACATAGTAATCAAACTGACAAAAATTAAAGACTAAGATAAAATATTTAAAAAACAAGGGGAAAAAATGACAAATAGCATACAAGGGAACTCCTGTAAGTTTATCAGCTGATTTCTCAACAGAATCTCTACAAGCCAGAGGGAATGGCACAATATATTCGAAGTGATGAGAAGGAAGAAGATATAACCAAGAATATTCTACCCATCAAGTCTGTCATTCAGATTTAAAGGTGAAATCAAAAGCTTTACAAAGGCAAAAGTTAAGAGAATTCAGCACCACCAAACCAGCTTTACAACAAATGAAAAAGGAACTTCTCTAGACAGGAAACACAAGAGAAGGAAGAGATCAACCTACAAAAAATAAACTCAAAACAATTAAGAAAATGGTAATAGGAGCATATATATTGATAATAATCTTACATGTAAATGGATTAAATGCACCAGCCTAAAGACAGTCTGGGTGGATGAAAGATGAAATATATGCATGTATGCATTTCCACTTACCACATCACTCTACTTAAGCCCTCAAAATGTAATTATTTTTTACTTTTAGGTTAATCATGTTTCCATTATGGCTAGCAACTGCAATTATGTACTTTTTGTCTGGCTATTAATTGTGAAAACTGATAAACATCTCTCGTTATTGTGATTAGGTGACTACTGTTCATTTAATACCATTGTGTCATGATTGGTCAACAGAAAATAATAGAATTCTATATTACTAAAACTACCACTTAATAGAAAAACCCATAATCACTTTTTCAAGTCCAGATGCACATTAGAATTATCTTCGAATTTTTTGAAAAATGTAAATGCTTAGGTATTGTTATTTTCTCCAAAGTTCCAGATGTGATTCTAGTGAGCAGCCATATTTAAAAGTAACTGGATTATATGATAATTTTTTATTTTTATCTAGTTTATTTCACTTTTTCTCTTTCATATTCAGTGTTCCCATTTCATTTAGTTTATGTTTTCCAATTTCTCTGTCCAATTTTGTTGTTGTTCTTTCTCAAACCTTTATCAGAAAAGGTTTCATTTATATATGTATAATACAATATATATATTTTAGAAAACTTATGAATTTTTGCTTAGCTAAAAAATATATGACATTTTGGTTCCACTTGTTTTACTATGTATGAATAGAATGCTAGAATTCTAAGTTATATTCACTCAAACCTTTGATATAATTCCATTTATTCTGGCATCAAGTATTACTGCTGAAACTCTAGAAAGCTTATTATCTTAGTGATTTTTTAAAAATTTCAAATGAGGCTTGAAACTTCTAATCCAATTATGAAAAATAGTTAAGAGATACTGTGTTGTAAAAAAACCAAACAAACAAATAAAAAAAACCAGGAAATTAACATGTGGTACAGTATTAACTGGGCTTCCCTGGTAGCTCAGCTGGCAAAGATTCTGCCTGCAATGCAGGAGACCCCAGTTCATTCCTGAGTTGGGTAGATCCCCTGGAGATAGGCTACCCACTCTAGTATTCTTGGGCTTCCCTGGTGGCTCAGACAGTAGAGAATCTGCCAGCAATGTGGGAGACCTGGGTTTGACAACTGGATTGTGAAGATCCCCTGGAGAAGGACATGGCAACACACTCCAGTATTCTTACCTAGAGAATCCCCATGGACAGAGAGGAGCCTGGTAGGCTACAGTCCATGGGATCACAAAGCAACTTGGACATGACTGAGCAACTCAGCAAAACTCAGCACAGCACAGTACAGCACAGCACAGTATTAACTAAAGCACAGATTTTGTTCAAATTTCACAAAATTTTATGCTAGTGTCCATTGTTTGTTTTCATACCTTATTCAAGATTCCACATTGTATTTAGTTGCCTTGAGCTGCTTCAGCTGCATGCAGCAAATTCTGATAAATGCTCTTTTCATTTTTATTTCATTACAAATATTTTTTAATTTTCCTTGTTATTGCTTCTTAGATATACCCATCATGTAAAAGTGGATATTTAATTTCCAGATACTCAGAGTTTTTAGAGTATCCTTGATATTAATTTCTCATTTAGATGCTTTCTTCTCTTCAATCACCCTCTGTGCTTTTTCTTTTAACCTTTTTAAGGTTTTCAATGGCTAAGTCAAAGATCTGTCTTGATAAATGTCACATTGCACTTGAAAATATGTGAGCTATTTTAAAATATCTTTTGATATTGATTTCTGACATAATCCACAGTGGTAAGAGAACACACTCTGTATGATGTCAATATCTTTAGATCATGAAATTTTTGCACCTTGTTTTATGTCCCTGGATATGTTCCACTGTCTCCTGGTTTATAGTATATGGGAACTTGAATAGAATTTTTATCCTGCTATTGTGTGAAAATTGTATAAATCTAACTATGTTGAATTGATTCATAGTGCTTTTTAGATCTACTGTATACTTCTACTTTTCTTTCTATTCATTTATTAATTTTTGAGAATTTGATCTCCAACTAAAAATCTCCAACTAAAAACCTTAATTTATCTACTTAAAAAAATAATTGCAATACACAGTGGAACTATACGCAAATTTGTTCTATATTTTCCAAGTCGCCTGTAAATGTGATATCATACTTTCATAATTTAAAGGATTAAAAATATTTAAAAATAAAAAAATAGATAACTAACTAGAACTTACTATATAGCACAGGGGGTCTACTCAATATTCTATAATTGTCTATATGGGAAAATAATCTAAAGGATAAAAAAAGTGGATATATGTATATGTACAACCTATTCACTTTGCTGCATACTTGAAACTAACTTTTGTAAATCAAGTATACTCCAATAAACTTGTTTAATTTGGTAATAAGTAAATAAAAATGGTATAGAATATACTGATTGTCTTCAAAGTCATAAATTTGCAACTGATCGTTGACTTGAATCCAGAGTTTTGAGCTGTTTTTTGGTATCAAATTATTTATTTCAGTGGTTCTCAATCCTGACTGCACAGTGGACATTTTTTTTAATTATCAAATGTGGATCCCAGCCCAGTACAAGTAAATGAAAGTCTCCAAAGTCATTCCTGGACAGAGGAAAAACAAGACTAAAGGACACTTTAATTTTATCTTTATCAGTGGCAAAGTCCACTCAGAATAGAGTATAAAGTGGATGTGATTGACTGATATCTTTAGTCCTCAGAGAGACCCAGGTTGAATAGCAGGGACTTAGATTTCAGGCTCACAGTCGTCTGAGTAAGAAGAGAAGGCGTCAATGGATCTGGCTGTGGTCCTGGTGCTCTGTCTCTCCTGTCTGCTTCTCCTCTCACTTTGGAAACAGAGCTCTGGGAAAGGGAAGCTCCCGCCGGGCCCCACTCCTCTGCCGATTCTTGGAAACATCCTACAGTTAGATGTTAAGAACATCAGCAAATCTTTAACCAATGTAAGTAGACTTTATGCTCCTCCAGTGGCTTGAAAAGGGTAAGTAAATTAAGCCTAGTTTTAAAAATAATATATATTTCTCTGGGCACATTGTTTTTTTTTTTTTCTTTTACTTTTTAATTTGTATTTATTTATTTTTTAGTGCATTGGGTCTTCCTTGCTGTGCACAAGCTTTCTCTAGTTGTGGCAGATTGGAGCTACTCTCTAGTCGCAGCGGACAGGCTGCTCATTGTGGTGGAGCATTGGTCCTAGGGCACATGGACTCAGGAGTTGTGGAATACAGGCTTAGTTGCCCTTGGACATAAGGAATCTTTCTGCACCAGGGATTGAACTTTCATCAGCAGGTGAAATCTTAACCACTGGACCACCAGGGAAGTCCTGGGCACACTGTTAAAACAGATCAGCAAATTATCCCCTGTAAATTCTGGTATTTCTGTTGCCTTTTCTGGCCTGTCATTGTCATAAGTAGAGAAAAGAAGTAATGTGTTTTGTGAGCAGAGAAATATTTGTCTTTGCACATGTAATAGAATCAAAATAATGAAGTGGCAAAAGCTGCAAGTGTTACTTCCCTTTTTCATTTCACAGCCATTTTCTATGATTTGGGACTGAAAGTAAATGATAAGCTTTTTGTGATTAGAGATTTCCTTGCAGAAGTCTTTTACTATATAAGCTGTATGTATTGTTCAGATGGCTATGAAAATAGAACTTTTCTGAAGAAGTGCATTGTGCTTGGTATTAAGGAAATAGCTCTGCATTCAGCACAAGCATGAGTGAATGAGAGAAAGAAGTCACCGGTCAGGGTCCCAGAAGCACTCATTTGGATTCTGCAAGAAGGTCCTATCTGTACCGGGTAAATACTGCAGGATGGAAGATGCTGTTCCTCCATGAGATATGCATGTCCTGACACTGCCTCTATGATGCTTCCTCCCTTTCTGTGTTAGTGACACCACTGGATCTCAAACTAAGTTGGGCATTAGAGTTATCTGAATTCATTTTTTAAAATATGGAATTCTAGTATTAATCAGGGCTAGCGAATATGAATTCCCATTGGAAGAACACTGCACGTGGTTCTGAAGCAGTCAGCTAGGTGATGGTTTAAAGGTGGGCCTCAGGGATTGATGCCTTGCTCCTTAAGGATCAGACAGTGAATAAGAGTTTCAAATTCAAATCTTCTATGTAGTAGCCATGGGACACTGGAAAGGAAATGGAATTCCACAACCTGTTTCCTTATTTATTGTTGTTGTTGTTCAGTTGCTCAGTCATGTCTGACTCTTTGCGACCCTGTGGACTGTAGCATGCCAAGCTTCCCTGTCCATCACCATCTGCCGGAGATTGCTCAAACTCATGTCCATTGAGACAGTGCTGCCATCCAATCATCTTGTCCTCAGTCATTCCCTTCTCCCCCTGGCTTCAATCTTTTCCAGCATCAGGATCTTTTCAAATGAGTCACCTCTTCGCATCAGATGGCCAAAGCATTGGAGCTTCAGCTTCAGCATCAATCCTTCTAATGAATATTCAGGGTTGATTTCATTTAGGATTGACTGGTTTGATCACCTTGCAACCCAACGAACTCTGAAGGGTCTTCTCCAACACTACAATTCAAAGCATCAATTCTTCAGCACTCAGCCTTCTTTATGGTCCAACTCTCATATCCATACATAACTACTGAAAAAAATGTAGCTTTGACTAGACAGACTTATGTCATCAGAGTAATGTCTCTGCTTTTTAATGTGCTGTCTAGGTTGGTCATAGCTTTTCTTCCAAGGAGCAAGCTCCTTTTAACTTCATGGCTGCAGTCACTATCTGCAGTGATTTTGGAGCCCAGGAAAATAAAATCTGTCACTGTTTCCATTGTTTCCCCATCTATTTGCCATGAAGTGATGGAACCGAATGCCATGATCTTAGTTTTCTGAATGTTGAGCTTTAAGCCAATTTTTTCACTCTCCTCTTTCACTTTCATCAAGAGGCTCTTTAGTTCCTCTTTGCTTTCTGCCATAAAGGTGGTGTCATCTGTATATCTGAGGTTATTGATATTTCTCCTCAAAATCTTGATTACAGCTCGTGCTTCATCAAGCCTGGCATTTCTCATGATATACTCCTTATTTATAAGCCAGGCAAATACACCTTCTGAAGGTGCTGATATGAGAATTCATTGTAATCTGGGTACCAGTTACTTGGGCCATTGCCTAGCATAACAGATGGAAATGGAAACAGTAACAATTGCCATCATACTTACGCTAATGCAGAATTTAATAATTCAGAAATATTTAGGCTGTATGTGGCAGAATGAAAGCATAATAGTAGGATGATAATACATTATGCCTCAGGCACAATATAGTTTCAAATATTGACTTCTTTTGTTATTATGTGTACCTCCTTTCACAGCTTTCAAAAGTCTATGGCCCTGTGTTCACTGTGTATTTTGGCATGAAGCCCATCGTGGTCTTGCATGGATATGAAGCAGTGAAAGAAGCCCTGATTGATCTGAGAGAGGAGTTTTCTGGAAGAGGAATGTTTCCATTGGCTGAAAGAGCTAATATAGTAAATGGTATGTGTTAAGCATTGGCAATGGGAGTGGGCAGAATGGAAACAGGAATTTGAAGAGCTCTCCAGCAGAGCTTGGTCCATATGGGGGCCTGCCAAGTGCCAGCTTACTTCTCCTTCCCTAGGACCTCCCTCCTAGTTTCTGTTTCTCCTCCTGGTAGGAATCCTTTTCAGCAATGGGAAGACATGGAAGGAGATACGGCGCTTCTCCCTCATGACCCTGAGAAATTTCGGGATGGGGAAGAGGAGCATTGAGGACCGAGTTCAAGAGGAAGCCTGCTGCCTGGTGGAGGAGTTGAGAAAAACCAATGGTGAGCAATTCTATGCTCTTATAGCTCTATCTTTAATAGTCTTCTCTCTCTCCAATGATGCCCCTTGGAAGCATTTCAGGATGGGCCACATCTTTCCTATGGGTCATGACTGTCAGCCCTCATGTGGAGGAGAGAGAGTTTGAAGCAGAGAACCAAGCGGGCTTTTGTGTATCTATGCTTGCTGTGTGGACTTCTATGATTACACATGCTGTGTGGTTACAAAAGGTCATTTATTCATAGTGTCTCCTGAGCCCTGTTTTAATATCAGAAATCACTAAGAATAGTTTTGAATCATTTCATGAAAGAGAGAGCAGTGGTTTTCCTATATCACAAATGTGGTTGTCTGTTTTAGAGCATTTCACCAGGGAATACTTGTTAAGTGGACAGGGTGGGAATGACCTCCTCCTGCCCTTATGGAGCATGAAACAAGTGTCATATGTGTTTACTTAATTGAACTATATTCTTATATTCAGTCTCACAGACACATCTGAGAGTTATTCCAGGACCCAGGCCTGAAGTTCTGGTCAATAGTTCTGTCATCTATGATTTCAGTCCATTAGGAATATCTATCTCAGTGCAGTTCTCCTCAATCATGAGTTCTCTGTAAAGGCATGAGTTCATGCTAAGTCCCTTTGGTCATGTCGGACACTTTGTGACCTTATGGACTGTAGCCCACTAGGCTCTTCTATCCGTAGGATTCTCCTTGCAAGAATACTGGAGTGTGTTGCTGTCCCCTCCTCCAGGGTATCTTCCCAACCCAGGGATTGAACCTGTGTCTCCCTCTTAAGTCTCGTGCATTGGCAGGCAGGCTCTTTATCACTAGCTCCACTTGGGAAGCCCTCTCTGTAAAGGCAGCACTATTTAAAGATATCAGCATCAATGATTTCTTGCTACCCAATACTCACTATATTTATATTTTGAAAAAATATATGCTACACATCAGCACAATACACCAAACCAAGTGATTAATATGAAATGTTTTATTTAACTAGATTTCAACCTAATTAACACCTTTCTACCCTGTTTTCTCGAACTAGAATTTGACTCTGTTTTTGGTTTACCAAACTTTGCTCCATCATTATTGGATTTTGATAACAAATTTGTGGTAAATATTTACTTCCCACTACCAGGCACAAAGTGTTTGTCATAATGACTCTGATTTTTCAGCTTGTATTACAAATTACACTGTTTTAATTTTTTTCTTCAGAATTAAAGACTGAAAATCAGATTTCATGTGAATCACATATAGATGAAGAAATTTCCCAAAGTTTTCAAAATTACCCTCTACCTGTAAAGTAAAATAAACTTTATTTTAACCTTACAAGCCTGGAATATAAAGGAGCTTGGCATAGGAACCACTAAGTATACATTTTCCTTTTGTTCCATGCCCTACTATTTCTTTGCAATGCTTAAAAAAATTTTTATAGCAAACAACATATAACATGAGATCTATCCTATTAACATATTATTGTGTGCAGGACAGTATTATTAACTGTGATCACACAGTAGGTCTCTAGAACTTTCATCCTTCATGACTGATACTCTCTACCCATTGAACTCTCCATTCCCTTTCCCCAAGGCCCTGCTAACCAGCAATCTACTTTCTATTTCTGTGAGTTTGACTTCTTTGGCTACTTCATCTAAGTGGAATCATGCAACATTGATCCTTTCACGACTGACTTTTCTATTTAGCAAAATATGCTCATGTGTCATCCATATTGTAGTATGTGACAAGATTTCTTTCACGTTTATGACTGAATAGTACTCCAGTGTGTATTTACATATTTTCTTTTTTGCTAATTATTGAGGGATATTTAGGTTCTTTCACTCCATGGCTATATCTATTTGAGATCCCAAATAAGTTCAGTTCTTTTGAATAAAAACTCATAAGTGGGACTTCTGGGTAGTATAGTAATTGTATTGAATATTTCTGTTTTTTGAGGAGCCTCCACAGTCAAAATATGAGCACAAGGGCTGGTCCAACCACACCATTGGTTATTGATAAGCTGAGGCCAGCACAAAACTTAATGATTAGTGATGTCAGCATCGTCTTACATACCTATTGACCAATCTTCTTTATTTTTTTAAATGAACACAAGTTAAAAATATTGTATAACTCATTAATGAGGAAATAAGTTACAACAAGTAGTAACAGAGTGTTCCAACCAGGTTATAGGACAAGGGTGGAAAAGTACAAATTTAGAGTGAAAAAATGTTGATATGGATGTGCAAATGAAGACAAAACTAGCTAGGAAAGTCAAATGAATCTCTATAGAACAGAGTTTGTATGTCTAGAGACAAGAATTATTTTGTGTCACTATTGTTGAAAATTGAAAAAGTTGCAAAATATCTCCCATAGAATTACAAAACAGTGAGCTATATAGATAGTGCATAGTTTTCTACTGAACCATACATTTTCCCTACTTGGTAGCTGTAACTACACCTACATATCCAGATTTTTAAAAAATCAACTTCCTGAATGGATGTGGTCTACACTCAATATTTTCCCCCAGGTTCATTGAGATGTAATTGATACTGTGTAAGTTTAAAGTATACAATATGTTGATTTTATATACTCATATATTGAAATAGATTACTACCATAGCATTGTCTAGCACCTCCATCAAAGTCCCATAATTACCTTTCTTGAGAAAACATGTAAAATCTAATTTCTCAGCAATTTTTAGATATATAGAATTGATGCTTTTGAACTGTGGTATTGGATAAGACTCTTGAGAGTCCCTTGGACTGCAAGGAGATCCAACCAGTCCATTCTAAAGGAGGTCAGCCCTGGGTGTTCTTTGGAAGGAATGATGCTAAAGCTGAAACTCCAGTACTTTGGCCACCTCATGCGAAGAGTTGACTCATTGGAAAAGACTCTGATGCTGGGAGGGATTGGGGGCAGGAGGAAAAGGGGATGACAGAGGATGAGATGGCTGGGTGGCATCACCGACTCAATGGACGTAAGTTTGAGTGAACTCCGGGAGTTGGTGATGGACAGGGAGGCCTGGCATGCTGCGATTCATGGGGTCACAAAGAGTCGGACACGACTGAGTGACTGAACTGAACTGAACTGAACTGAATATGGCTATGTTAATCCTATTAATATTGTTGTGCATTAGATTCCCCAGAACTGATTCATTTTCTAACTGGAAATCTGTACTCTTTGAGCAACATCTCCTTATTTCCCCAACCTCCTGCCCCATAGAAACCATCCTTCTACTCTGTTTCTATGAGTTAGTTTTTCTTTTTTTTACATTCCACATATAAGTGATTTCATATAGCATTTGTCTTGTCTGTCTTATTTCACTCAGTATAATATGCTCACTATCCATTCAGTGGTAGCAAATACAAGGATTTACTTCTTCTCATGGATGAATAGTATTCCATTGTGTGTGTGTATGTATATATCACTCAAGTGCTGCATTTAAAGTGATGTATATACAGTAGACACTTGAACAACATGGGTTTGAACTCATTGGTCTACTGATATGTGTTTATTTACCAGTAAGTACTTGCTACAGTACCACATGATTCATGCTTGGTTGGATTCTGGAACATGCAACTGCAGATATGGAAGGCCAACTGTAAAATTGTGCATGGACTTTGAATTGTGGCCACGTGGGATGCGGGTCAGTGCTCCATCCCCATGTTGTTCAAGGGTCAACTCTTTGTGTGTATATTTATTTTTACTTTATCCATTCAACAGTTGATGGAGACTCAGTTTGTCTCCATATCTTAGATACTGTAAATAATGCTGCAATAAACATGAGGTATAGAAACCTCTATGATATTCTGCTTTCATTTCATTCAGAAGGAGCAGTGCTGGATCATATGGTGGTTCTATTTTTAATATATAGAAGAACCTCCACACTGTTTTACATAGTGACTATAGAAGTTTACATTCACTCCAATAGTGTTTGCTGCTAAGTCACTTCAGTCGTGTCCAACTCTGTGCGACCCCATAGACGGCAGCCCACCAGGCTCCCCCGTCCCTGGGATTCTCCAGGCAAGAACACTGGAGTGGGTTGCCATTTCCTTCCCCAATGCATGAAAGTGAAAAGTGAAAGTGAAGTCACTCAGTCGTGTCTGACTCTTAGCGACTCCATGGACTGCAGTGTACCAGGCTCCTCTGTCCATGGGCTTTTCCAGGCAAGAGTACTGGAGTGGGGTGCCATTGCCAATAGTGTTTAAGTGTTCCCTTTTCTCCACATCCCAGTCAACTCTTGTTATTTCTTGACTTTTGATGGCAGCCATTCTAACGTGTGTTTTGTGGTTTTAATCTCCATTTTCCAGACAAATGGTAATGTTGAGAGCATTTATGCACTTGTTGGCCATTTACATGTCTTTTGACAGATGTCTGTTCAGTTCCTCTGCCCACTTTTAACCAGGTTGCTTTTCTTTTTATTGCGTTGTATGAGTTCTCTACATATTTTGGATACTAACCCCTTATAAGAAATATGGTTTGCGAAGATGGCGGAGGAGTAGACGGGGAGAACACTTTCTCCCCCACAAATTCATCAAAAGAGCATTTAAACGTCTAGTAAATTCCACAAAACAACTTCTGAATGCCGGCAGAGGACATCAGGCACCCAGAAAAGCAATCCAACTCTTCGAAAGGAGGTAGGAAAAAATATAAAAGACAAAAAAAGAGACAAAAGAGGGAGGGACGGAGTTCCGTCCCGGGAAGGGAGTCTTAAAAAGAGAGAGGTTTCCAAACACCAGGAAACCTTCTCACTGCCGAATCTGTGCCGAGCTTTGGAAGCACAGAGGGCAACATAACAGGAAGAAAAAATAAATAAACAATTAAAACTCGAAGATTGAGAGTCCTACGGTAACTCCCCCAGCGGAGAAGCAGCGCAGACGCCTGCACGCGCCATTAGCAACCGGGGGCTGGGCAGGGAGGCGCAGCGCGGGCTGCATCGCTTAGAGTAAGAATCTGGCCTGAATACCCTGAGCACTATCTGAGCAAAATAATTTGGGCTAGCAAACCAGACTGTGGGATATCTACCACGCGAAAAGCCAGCCCCAACCTAAGACACCGCCAGGCCCACGCACGGAACAAATAATTGAACAGAGATAGCCGGCTGCAGACCTTCCCCCTCCGGTGACAGGCAGCCAGAGCCAGAAGGGGGCAATCGCAGCCCCAGAGAGACATTATCTATAAAACTGTAAGCAGGCTTCTTTGCTAACTAAAACTTTTTGGGGGTCTGGACGGTTAACATCTGCCTGAGAAGGTGCGCCGGTTTTACACCCAGATAACCCAGTGGCGGGGAGGCGATAAGTCGCAGCATTGGCGCTCGCCAAACACCTCATCACTTGAGCTGCTCGGACCTGGGAAGAGCACAAAACTCAGGCCCAACTGAGTCTGCGCCTCTGAGGACTACCCGAGTGCCTGAACCTGAGCGGCTTGGACCTGGGAGGTATATGCAACCCAGGGCCAGCCTCGGATTGTTCCCGGTGGAACAACCTAGAGCCTGAGCAGTGTGGGCAGGGAGGCTACACGCGCCGTGAGCGGGGGCAGACCCAGTGTGGCTGAGGCACTGCGAGCGCATGCCAGTGTTATTTGTTTGCAGCATCCCTCCCTCCCTCCCCACAGCGCAACTGCACAAAGAGAAGAAATACAGCTCCACCCATCAGAACACCGACACAAGCTTCCCTAACCAGGAAACCTTGACAAGCCACCTGTACAAACCCACACACAGCGAGGAAAAGCCACAATAAAGAGAACTCCACAAACTGCCAGAATACAGAAAGGACACCCCAAACTCAGCAATTTAAACAAGATGAAGAGACAGAGGAATAGCCAGCAGATAAAGGAACAGGATAAATGCCCACCAAACCAAACAAAAGAGGAAGAGATAGGGAATCTATCTGATAAAGAATTCCGAATAATGATAGTGAAATTGATCCAAAATCTTGAAATTAAAATGGAATCACAGATAAATAGCTTGGAGACAAGGATTGAGAAGATGCAAGAAAGGTTTAACAAGGACCTAGAAGAAATAAAAAAGAGTCAATATATAATGAATAATGCAATAAATGAAATTAAAAACACTCTGGAGGCAACAAATAGTAGAATAACAGAGGCAGAAGATAGGATTAGTGAATTAGAAGATAGAATGGTAGAAATAAATGAATCAGAGAGAATAAAAGAAAAACGAATTAAAAGAAATGAGGACAATCTCAGAGACCTCCAGGACAATATTAAACGCTACAACATTCGAATCATAGGGGTTCCAGAAGAAGAAGACAAAAAGAAAGACCATGAGAAAATACTTGAGGAGATAATAGTTGAAAACTTCCCTAAACTGGGGAAGGAAATAATCACCCAAGTCCAAGAAACCCAGAGAATCCCAAACAGGATAAACCCAAGGCGAAACACCCCAAGACACATATTAATCAAATTAACAAAGATCAAACACAAAGAACAAATATTAAAAGCAGCAAGGGAAAAACAACAAATAACACACAAGGGAATTCCCATAAGGATAACAGCTGATCTTTCTATAGAAACTCTTCAAGCCAGGAGGGAATGGCAAGACATACTTAAAATGATGAAAGAAAATAACCTACAGCCCAGATTATTGTACCCAGCAAGGATTTCATTCAAGTATGAAGGAGAAATCAAAAGCTTCTCAGACAAGCAAAAGCTGAGAGAATTCTGCACCACTAAACCAGCTCTCCAACAAATACTAAAGGATATTCTCTAGACAGGAAACACAAAAATGGTGTATAAATTCGAACCCCAAACAATAAAGTAAATGGCTAAGGGATCATACTTATCAGTAATTACCTTAAACGTAAATGGGTTGAATGCCCCAACCAAAAGACAAAGACTGGCTGAATGGATACAAAAACAAGACCCCTACATATGTTGTCTACAGGAGACCCACCTCAAAACAGGGGACACATACAGACTGAAAGTGAAGGGCTGGAAAAAGATTTTCCATGCAAATAGGGACCAAAAGAAAGCAGGAGTAGCAATACTCATATCAGATAAAATAGACTTTAAAACAAAGGCTGTGAAAAGAGACAAAGAAGGTCACTACATAATGATCAAAGGATCAATCCAAGAAGAAGATATAACAATTATAAATATATATGCATCCAACACAGGAGCACCGCAGTATGTAAGACAAATGCTAACAAGTATGAAAGGAGAAATTAACAATAACACAATAATAGTGGGAGACTTTAATACCCCACTCACACCTATGGATAGATCAACTAAACAGAAAATTAACAAGGAAACACAAACTTTAAAGGATACAATAGACCAGTTAGACCTAATTGATATCTATAGGACATTTCATCCCAAAACAATGAACTTCACCTTTTTCTCAAGCGCACATGGAACCTTCTCCAGGATAGATCACATCCTGGGCCATAAAGCTAGCCTTGGTAAATTCAAAAAAATAGAAATCATTCCAAGCATCTTTTCTGACCACAATGCAGTAAGATTAGATCTCAATTACAGGAGAAAAACTATTAAAAATTCCAACATATGGAGGATGAACAACACCCTGCTGAATAACCAACAAATCACAGAAGAAATCAAAAAAGAAATCAAAAAAGAAATCAAAATTTGCATAGAAACGAATGAAAATGAAAACACAACAACCCAAAACCTGTGGGACACAGTAAAAGCAGTCCTAAGGGGAAAGTTCATAGCAATACAGGCACACCTCAAGAAACAAGAAAAAAGTCAAATAAATAACCTAACTCTACACCTAAAGCAACTAGAAAAGGAAGAAATGAAGAATCCCAGGGTTAGTAGAAGGAAAGAAATCTTAAAAATTAGAGCAGAAATAAATGCAAAAGAAACAAAAGAGACCATAGCAAAAATCAACAAAGCCAAAAGCTGGTTCTTTGAAAGGATAAATAAAATTGATAAACCATTAGCCAGACTCATCAAGAAACAAAGGGAGAAAAATCAAATCAATAAAATTAGAAACGAAAATGGAGAGATCACAACAGACAATACAGAAATACAAAGGATCATAAGAGACTATTATCAACAATTATATGCCAATAAAATGGACAACGAGGAAGAAATGGACAAATTCTTAGAAAAGTACAACTTTCCAAAACTCAACCAGGAAGAAATAGAAAACCTTAACAGACCCATCACAAGCACGGAAATTGAAACTGTAATCAAAAATCTTCCAGCAAACAAAAGCCCAGGTCCAGACGGCTTCACAGCTGAATTCTACCAAAAATTTAGAGAAGAGCTAACACCTATCCTGCTCAAACTCTTCCAGAAAATTGCAGAGGAAGGTAAACTTCCAAACTCATTCTATGAGGCCACCATCACCCTAATACCAAAACCTGACAAAGATCCCACAAAAAAAGAAAACTACAGGCCAATATCACTGATGAACATAGATGCAAAAACCCTAAACAAAATTCTAGCAATCAGAATCCAACAACACATTAAAAAGATCATACACCATGACCAAGTGGGCTTTATCCCAGGGATGCAAGGATTCTTCAATATCTGCAAATCAATCAATGTAATACACCACATTAACAAATTGAAAAACAAAAACCATATGATTATCTCAATAGATGCAGAGAAAGCCTTTGACAAAATTAAACACCCATTTATGATAAAAACTCTCCAGAAAGCAGGAATAGAAGGAACATACCTCAACATAATAAAAGCTATATACGACAAACCTACAGCAAACATTATCCTCAATGGTGAAAAATTGAAAGCATTTCCTCTAAAGTCAGGAACAAGACAAGGGTGCCCACTTTCACCATTACTATTCAACATAGTTTTGGAAGTTTTGGCCACAGCAATCAGAGCAGAAAAAGAAATAAAAGGAATCCAAATGGGAAAAGAAGAAGTAAAACTCTCACTATTTGCAGATGACATGATCCTCTACATAGAAAACCCTAAAGACTCCACCAGAAAATTACTAGAACTAATCAATGATTATAGTAAAGTTGCAGGATATAAAATCAACACACAGAAATCCCTTGCATTCCTATACACTAATAATGAGAAAACAGAAAGAGAAATTAAGGAAACAATTCCATTCACCATTGCAACGAAAAGAATAAAATACTTAGGAATATATCTACCTAAAGAAACTAAAGACCTATATATAGAAAACTATAAAACACTGGTGAAAGAAATCAAAGAGGACACTAATAGATGGAGAAATATACCATGTTCATGGATTGGAAGAATCAATATAGTGAAAATGAGTATACTACCCAAAGCAATTTATAGATTCAATGCAATCCCTATCAAGCTACCAACAGTATTCTTCACAGAGCTAGAACAAATAATTTCACAATTTGTATGGAAATACAAAAAACCTCGAATAGCCAAAGCGATCTTGAGAAAGAAAAATGGAACTGGAGGAATCAACCTACCTGACTTCAGGCTCTACTACAAAGCCACAGTTATCAAGACAGTATGGTACTGGCACAAAGACAGAAATATAGATCAATGGAACAAAATAGAAAGCCCAGAGATAAATCCACGCACATATGGACACCTTATCTTTGACAAAGGAGGCAAGAATATACAATGGATTAAAGACAATCTCTTTAACAAGTGGTGCTGGGAAATCTGGTCAACCACTTGTAAAAGAATGAAACTAGAACACTTTCTAACACCATACACAAAAATAAACTCAAAATGGATTAAAGATCTCAACGTAAGACCAGAAACTATAAAACTCCTAGAGGAGAACATAGGCAAAACACTCTCTGACATACATCACAGCAGGATCCTCTATGACCCACCTCCCAGAATATTGGAAATAAAAGCAAAAATAAACAAATGGGACCTAATTAAACTTAAAAGCTTCTGCACATCAAAGGAAACTATTAGCAAGGTGAAAAGACAGCCTTCAGAATGGGAGAAAATAATAGCAAATGAAGCAACCGACAAACAACTAATCTCAAAAATATACAAGCAACTCCTACAGCTCAACTCTAGAAAAATAAATGACCCAATCAAAAAGTGGGCCAAGGATCTAAATAGACATTTCTCCAAAGAAGACATACAGATGGCTAACAAACACATGAAAAGATGCTCAACATCACTCATTATCAGAGAAATGCAAATCAAAACCACTATGAGATACCATTTCACACCAGTCAGAATGGCTGCGATCCAAAAGTCTACAAATAATAAATGCTGGAGAGGGTGTGGAGAAAAGGGAACCCTCTTACACTGTTGGTGGGAATGCAAATTAGTACAGCCACTATGGAGAACAGTGTGGAGATTCCTTAAAAAACTGGAAATAGAACTGCCTTATGATCCAGCAATCCCACTGCTGGGCATACACACTGAGGAAACCAGAATTGAAAGAGACACGTGTACCCCAATGTTCATCGCAGCACTGTTTATAATAGCCAGGACATGGAAACAACCTAGATGTCCATCAGCAGATGAATGGATAAGAAAGCTGTGGTCCGTAGTTCAAGAATCCAGCCCATCCAGACCAACTCTTGCTTTTCGTGGTGTTGTCCATGCCAGGTTACGGATCTAGGCAGGAAACTCCTCTTGCTTTTCTGGGGGGTACAAGTTCGTCTGGGAAGTGTAGCATCCAGGAGATGGCCTGTTTTCCACCCCTTGCAAAAGGCGCAGTACCTGTAGCTCTTCTGTCCTTGTCAGTCCACAGTCCTTGGAGGAAAGAGCATGTCTTTGCTGCTCGTGGAAGCCTTGCTCTGCAGTTGACAGGCCTCGCGTGCTCGCAGAGTGGCGGCGCGGTTTGAATGCTGCTCTTTCTGTTGGCCAGCCTGCCTGTCCCAGAGGCTTGTCCAGACAGTGCCACACGCCCGCTCTTGAAGCAGGCATCCTGTCCCCGTTTTGTGGGGCTGCTCCCCAAGGCCCTTCCCACCAGGTTCCCCCTTCGCCCTGCTCGGGCGGCTGCCCCCCGCCCATCCCTGCCACCTGATGCCCCTTCCTCCCAGTGACAGCATGCGTACCGACTCCCTGCTCCCCAAGGGCCAAACCGCTTCTCGCTCAGGCCGGTGTCGTCTCAAAACAGGACCAAAGCCTGTGTGAGCCTTTTTATTTGAAGTAAAAATGGTGCTTTTTTCCTTACTTGGAGATCTTCTATATAAATACTGTAAATGACATCTTTTCGTACGGACCTGTTCGAGCGTTGCTTTCCAGAGCCCACGAACAGTGCTGGCCCGATCTTGGGCTCTGGCCGCCCCATCCATGTGGAGCCCTTGCAGGAAGCCCCGGCGAGCAGAGAAGCCGCGCCTGGGTCCCAGCAGCGCTCACTAGTCTGTCACTTGGCCCGTGAGCGGGCTCTTCGTCATCTTCTTATGGTCCAGGATGTACTGACTAAATCTGTGTTAGCAAATTCAGACACTCCTTCCCCTTCGGTAGCATCACAGTGTTCATTCTCCTTCAGGCTTCTTTCCACGCGGAGTCCTCGCTGGGGAGGGGGCAGGACCCCTCGAGGGGCTCTGAGGGTGGACAGGGGGGTGAGGCTGCCTTCTCTCGTGGAGCTGGCAGCCCTTTCGCAGGACAACAAGCCTTTCCTTCCCTCCCCTCCGCCACTTGGCAGACTAGTGACGAGGTATCCCTGCTCTCAGCTCTGTTTCAGTCAGCCTTTTCAGAAAACTGAGAGAGATGGTCTCGAGACTTGCTCCGACTCTTTGGTATTCAGTATTCAACTATTTGGTATTGTTTTAATCCATGATGGGCCTTTTGCAAGTAGCGTCAGCTCTTTTTAAAAAGAAAGTCAAGCTGAGCTAAGGGTGCACTTTGCTGTATCGCAGACATGGTGGGCCAGGTGAGGCCTCCGTAGGCTCCTGCTTTCCATGACGAGGGCCAGGGAGACGCCCTTCGCCACTCAGTTGCCGGATCTCAGCTGGAAGGGGCTGCCTTGCTTCTTCCTCTCCCTTCCACCAGGTGCCTGGAGGAACGGTCCTGGGCACTCACACTTGGCCCGCCCTCTTTGCCAGAGGCAGGACCCTGTGTGCCAAGGGCGGCTTGCTTTCCACCCTGTCCTCTGAGGGCGCTTCTTTCTCTCCTGGCCTGTTGTCTTGGGAAGGATAGTCCTTTTGTCTTCAGGCTTTGTGATCAAGTCATCTCCAGTTAGGACTGGCACCTGTTCCCTTCTTCGCGGGGCCTGGTGGCCTTTCTGAAGTCGCAGGTGGTCAGGAGCCCTCCAGTGTGTGTCACATCTGGTCAGTTGACCTGCCAGGCTGGGTGGTTCTACTGCTTTATGAATTTCTAAGAATCTCTTTTTCTTTCCTAAAGAGTTCTGCTGATTTATTTGACAATGTACGTAAGTACCATGTTCTCCTTGTGGTGTACGCTCTGTTCTGGTTTTTGTTTTTAATCAAATGCCTGTTTGGGAGGAGATGAACGTATTTAGTCTATTAGATTTGCGCTGCTGGAAAATTTTTTTTTTTAAAGTGTAACCTTGACTAGCTGTCTTATTATTGTTTATCCTGTAAAATTAGTCTATCAATTAAAGTTTGATAATTAAAAAAAAAAAAAGAAATATGGTTTGCAAAAATTTTCTCACATTTTGTAGGTTTCCTTTCTTACTTATTTTGCTGTGCAGAAAAGCTTTTTACTTTGATGTAGTCCCATTAGTTTACTTTTGATTTTATTGCTTGTCCTTTTGGTGTCACATTTTAAAAAATCACATTGCCAAAACCGTTCTCAAGGAGTGTTTTCTCTAAGTTTAATTCTAGAGGTTTTATGCTTTCAGGTCTTCCATTGAAGTCTCTAATCCACTTAAAGTTAACTTTTATGATTGGTAAAGATGGGGTCCTGTTTCATTCTTTTGCATGTGAATTTGTAGTTTTCCTAACACTATTTATTGAAGAGACTATCCTTCTCCATTGAGTATTCTTGGCTTCCTTGTCAAATATTAGTTGATAATATACGTACGGGTTTATTGCTGGGCTCTGAATTCTGTTGCATTGGTTTATGTGTTTGTTTTTATGCCAGTACAATATTCTCTTGATATCTTAGCTTTGTAATATGGTTTGAAATCAGAAATTTTAATGTGTTCAAGCATTTTTCATTCTTCTTGGGACTTCTTTGGGTATTTGGGGTCTTTTCTAATATTTGGATTTTTTTTTCTAAAATTTCTAATTTTTTTCCTAAAATTTCTAATATTTGGATTTTTTTTTCTAAAAATACATGTGGATTTTTAGAATGATTTTTTTGTATTTCTGTAAGAAATGCCATTAGAATTTGATAGAATTTGGTAGAATTACAATGAATCTACAGACTGCTTTGGATATTATGGACATAATAATAGTATTAATACTTCTGATTCATGGACACTAAATAGCTATTCATGCCTTATTTAATTATTTTCATCAGTGTCTTTGAGAGATCAGTATAACACTTTTACTTCATTGGTTAAATTTATTCCTAAGCATTTAATCATTTTATTGTGAGAAAAATGGGATTGTTTTCTTTATTTCTTTTTCAGACTGTTTTTAATGTACAAAAGTGCAAATCATTTTTTATGTTGACTTCATATCCTGCAACTTTACTGAATTCACTGATTAGTTCTAACAGTTTTTAGTAGGGTCTTCAGGGTTTTCCATATATAAGATCATAGCATGTGCAGGAAGACTTTTGTGCTTCTTTCTTTTCCTTTGTGTGTGTATGCATGCTCAGTCGTGTCTAACTCTACAACCCTAGGGTCTGTAGCCGATCAGTCTTTTCTTCCATGGAATTTTCCAAGCAAGAATACTGGAGTGGGTTGCCACTGAGAGACTGCTGGGGCTAGGATTCCAGTACTATATTGAATAGGAGTGGTAAGAGTGGCATTCTTATTGTTCCTGATCCTATAGGAAAAGCTTTTGATCTGTCACCTTTGAGTACAATGTTAGCTGGGGGGTTGTCATAGATCACTTTCAGTTGTAATGTCTCATTTTTTCTGTTGACTTCATATCCTGCAACTTTACTGAATTCACTGATTAGTTCTAAGCTTTTAGTAGAACTTTAGGGCTTTACATACATAAGATTGTAAGATGTGCAAGCAGACAGTTTTTACTTCTTCCTTTTCCTTTGGACACATTTTATTTCTTTTTACGGAGAGATAGCTCTGGCCTGGACCCCCAGTACTATGTTGAATAGGAGTGTTAAGAGGGGGCAATCTTATATTTTTCCTGATCCTAGAGGAAAAGCTTTCAGACTGTCACCTTTGAGTATGATGTTAACTGTAGGTTTGTCATATATCACTTTATTATGTTGAGTAATATAGAAGTGTTTTTATCAAGAAAGAATTTCTAATTTTGTCAAATGCTTTTTCTACATCTATTGTGTTGATTTTTGCTTTTCATTTTAATAATGTGATATATTGCATTGATAAATTTGCATATGTTCAAAAGAGTTTGAGAACGATTGGCAATGTTTCTAATACTTAAATGTTTGTGGAATTCACCAGTGAAATCATCTGGTTCTAGGCTTTTTTTGTTGTTGGGTTTTGATTACTGATTTGACAACCTTATTATTTTTGGTTTGTGAGATTTTCTGTTTCTTCATGATTCAGTCCTAACAGCTTGTCTATCCATTTCTTCTATGCTATACAATTTGTTGATGTCATAGTACTTGCTTCAACATTTTTTGTATTTTTGTGGTATCAATTGTAATGTCTCATCTTCACTTCTGATTGTTTTTCATTTGAATTTTCTCTTTTTTAATTAAAAAATTTTAGATAGCATTTGTTATTTTGATTGAGATTTTCTTGTACACCTTTTCATTCATTTATTTATTTGTTGTGTTTTGGCTGCATGGCATGTGGGATCTTTGTTCCCTGACCAGGGATCAAACACATGCCCCCTGTATTGGAAATGCAGTCTCAACCACTGGACTGCCAGAGAAGTCCCTGCCCCACCTCCCCTCTCTTTTTTTAGGTAATCTAGGTAAAGTTTTGTCAGTTTATCTTTGAATTTCTATACTAGAGGTAGTGGTGGTTTATGCACCACCTCTACATTATGTGGTATTCTGGATTCGTCTATATATTTACCTATATCAGCAAGCTTTATACCTTTGTGCCTTTGTGTTTCTGCTCAGTGCCCTATTGTTTCAACTTTAATGACACGTTTTAGCCTTTCTTGTAAGACATGTCTAGTGGTGATGAACACCTTCAGCTTTTTTTTGTCCTTTTTTGGAGAATTGTTTTGCCAGATATGTTAAGAGTTTTCTTGGTTGACATTTTTTTCTTCTTTTTGCTTTATCATCCCACTCATTTCTGGCCTGCAACACCTCTGCTTAGAAGCCTGTTGTTAGTTGTATGATGCTTCTGTTGTAAGAGACAAATCACTATTTCCTTGCTGTTATCACACTCGTCTCTTTATCTTTGACTTTTGACAATTTGATTATAATGTATTTCAATGTGGATTATTTTGTTCATCCTAGTTAGAGTGTGTTGGCCTTCTAGAATCTGAGTGTCAGTGTTCCCCCTGATATGGCAAGTTTTTGCCACTATTTCTTCAAATAAGCTTTTTGTCCCTTTCTATCTCTCTTCCCCACAATATGCATATTGATGTAATTATTGGTGTTCTGTAAGTTCCTTAGGATTTCTTCATTCTTTTTCATAGTTTTCCCTTTTGATATTCTGATTAAATAATATTAGCATGGGCTTAGTCACTCTGCAGAGAAGGCAATGGCACCCCACTCCAGTACTCTCTCCTGGAAAATCCCATGGACGGAGGAGCCTTGTAGGCTGCAGTCCATGGGGTCGCCAGAGTCGGACACGACTAAGCGACTTCACTTTCATGCATTGGAAAAGGAAATGGCAACCCACTCCAGTGTTCTTGCCTGGAGAATCCCAGGAATGGGGAAGCCTGGGGGGCTGCCATCTATGGGGTGGCATAGAGTTGGACACGACTGAAGTGACTTAGCAGCAGCAGCAGTTACTCTGAGGCATGTGGGATCTTAGTTTCCCAACTGGGAATGGAACCCATGTCTCCTGCATGTGAAGGCGGATTCTTAACCATTGGACTACCAGGGAAGTCCTTGTATGATTCTTTTTTGTGTTTTGTCTCTTTGTTGACAGTTTCATTTTGTTCATGAATCATCCTCTTGAACTGATGAAGCATCTTTATCACATTTTTAAAAATTCTTTGTTCATATAAGTAATATCTCCATTTCTTTAGGATCAGTTTCCAGAGATTTATTTTCTACCTTTGGGCCATGTTTCCTGCTTCTTTTTGTTTTTGTGACTTCATGTTGAAATCCAGGATTTTGAAAAAAAAAATTGCCAACCCTCCCAGTCTTTCTTTTTTTTTTTAATGGGTAGTTCACAGCTGATTCTGCCTTCGTTTTAAATTATTTAAATTTAATTAATTTATTTTAAATTGGAGGATAATTGCTTCACATTATTGTGGCCCAGTCTTTATATAAGGCAAAACTCTCACCAGGTATCTTGGCTAGGGATTCTGGGGGCCTCTGAAATCTTTTTCTTTTGAAAATGAAGATGCAATTTCTCTGGCCTTGAGTGTTCAGTTCAGTCCAGTTCAGTCACTCAGTCGTGTCCGACTCTTTGCGACCCCATGAATCACAGCACGCCAGGCCTCACTGTCCATCACCAACTCCCGGAGTTCACTCAGACTCATGTCCATTGAGTCAGTGATGCCATCCAGCCATCTCATCCTCTGTCATCCCCTTCTTTCCTGCCCTCAATCCCTCCCAGCATCAGAGTCTTTTCCAATGAGTCAACTCTTCGCATGAGGTGGCCAAAGTACTGGAGTTTCAGCTTCAGCATCATTCCCTCCAAAGAAATCCCAGGACTGATCTTCTTCAGAATGGACTGGTTGGATCTCCTTGCAGTCCAAGGGACTCTCAAGAGTCTTCTCCAACACCACAGTTCAAAAGAATCAATTCTTCGGTGCTCAGCCTTTTTCACAGTCCAACTCTCACATCCATACATGACCACAGGAAAAACCATAACCTTGACTAGATGGACCTTTGTTGGCAAAGTAATGTCTCTGCTTTTGAATATGCTATCTAGGTTGGTCATAACTTTCCTTCCAAGGAGTAAGTGTCTTTTAATATCATGGCTGCAGTCACCATCTGTAGTGATATTGGAGCTCAAAAAAATAAAGTCTGACACTGTTTCCACTGTTTCCCCATCTATTTCCCATGAAGTGGTGGGACCGGATGCCATGATCTTCATTTTCTGAATGTTGAGCTTTAAGCCAACTTTTTCACTCTCCACTTTCACTTTCATCAAGAAGCCTTTTAGTTCTTCTTCTGCCATAAGGGTGGTGTCATCTGCATATCTGAGGTTATTGATATTTCTCCCGACAATCTTGATTCCAGCTTGTGCTTCTTCCAGTCCAGCATTTCTCATGATGTACTCTGCATAGAAGTTAAATAAGCAGGGTGACAATATACAGCCTTGATATACTCCTTTTCCTATTTGGAACCAGTCTGTTGTTCCATGTCCAGTTCTAACTGTTGCTTCCTGACCTGCATACAAATTTCTCAAGAAGCAGGTCAGGTGGTCTGGTATTCCCATCTCTTTCAGAATTTTCCACAGTTTATTGTGATCCACACAGTCAAAGGCTTTGGCATAGTCAATAAAGCAGAAATTGATGTTTTTCTGGAACTCTCTTGCTTTTTCCATGATCCAGCAGATGTTGGTAATTTGATCTCTGGTTCCTCTGCCTTTTCTAAAACCAGCTTGAACATCAGGAAGTTCATGGTTCACATATTGCTGAAGCCTGGCTTGGAGAATTTTGAGCATTACTTTACTAGCGTGTGAAAAGAATGCAATTGTGCGGTAGTTTGAGCATTCTTTGGCATTACCTTTCTTTGGGATTGGAATGAAAACTGACCTTTTCCAGTGCTGTGGCCACTGCTGAGTTTTCCAAATTTGCTGGCATATTGAGTGCAGCACTTTCACAGTGTCATCTTTCAGGATTTGAAATATCTCCACTGGAACTCCATCACCTCCACTAGCTTTGTTCGTAGTGATGCTTTCTAAGGCCCACTTGACTTCACATTCCAGGATGTCTGGCTCTAGATGAGTGATCACACCATCATGATTATCTTGGTCGTGAAGATCTTTTTTGTACAGTTCTTCTGTGTATTCTTGCCACCTCTTCTTAATATCTTCTCCTTCTTTTAGGTCCATACTACTGTCCTTTATCAAGCCCATCTTTGCGTGAAATGTTTCCTTGGTATCTCTAATTTTCTTGAAGAGATCTCTTGTCTTTCCCATTCTGTTGTTTTCCTCTATTTCTTTGCATTGATCGCTGAGGAAGGCTTTCTTATCTCTTCCTGCTATTCTTTGGAACTCTGCATTCAGATGCTTATATCTTTCCTTTTCTTCTTTGCTTTTCACTTCTCTTCTTTTCACAGCTATTTGTAAGGCCTCCCCAGACAGCCATATTGCTCTTTTGCATTTCCTTTCCATGGGGATGGTCTTGATCCCTGTCTCCTGTACAATGTCACAAGTAAGATGGTAGGTGTTGCAAGGGGGCATCAGAGGGCAGACACACTGAAACCATACTCACAGAAAACTAGTCAGTCTAATCACACTAGGACCACAGCCTTGTTTAACTCAATGAAACTAAGCCATGCCCCTGGGGCAACCCAAGACGGGAGGGTCATGGTGGAGAGATCTGACAGAATGTGGTCCACTGGAGAAGGGAATGGCAAACCACTTCAGTATTCTTACCTTGAGAACCTCATGAACAGTATGAAAAAAGGCCTTGAGTGTAGAATTTCACAATTAGTGAAGCTTGCCAAATTCATTTCAGGTAATCTTTTGTTCCCTTTGTTGTCTGTCTGCAGCAAGTTCCCGCTTAATACCCTGAATCAGATGAGACAGATACCATTCCCTTGGGTAGCCCTGCAAAGAGCCAGAGTACCAGATGTAAGCTCTACTCCTCTCCCATCCCCTTCAAGAAAAAGCCTGAAGTAGTTCACTTTCTCTAGATTGTACCAAGCCATGCTGGCCATATATAGCAAACCACAATCCTCACTTTCCTTTATTCTCAGTGGTCCCAGACATCCATACTATCATAGTTCTGAGAGCACCCCAAGTTAGTTAAGACAGAAACCATTTCCTAAGAGGCCCCTGAAAAGTCAGTTCATTGGATGCATGCTTCATCCTTCTCTTTCCTGCAATGGAGTAGTCACCACCTTGGCCATGCTCTTCCAGCATTGAGTTGTGCCAGGTTGGGGGAGTTGCTAATACAGGAAAAATGAAATTGCACTTTTATAAGTTTTAATATGTCTGTTCTTAGCTGTGTACTCATCTATCTTACTGCAACACTTAACTGGATTCTGAAAACCTCATTAAAATTTTTATTGCATTTATCATTTCTAAATCAGTGTTTCTATGGGAGAAAAAGGGCAAGGACACCATCTTCCTGATGTCACTCTGTCAGTATATATATATATATATATTTATTTATTTATTTATTTTATTGTCAGTATATTTTTTATTCAAGTAATTATTAATCTATAGATATGAACATTTTATCATTCCACATAATGAATTTTCATTGATTATTTCATTGCAGCAATTTTGTTTTATAGATGTCCTACCAAAAAAGAAAACTTTTCCTCTAATGTGATTTCTTTATTGGAAATATGATAATTTTGATTTAAATGATGCATTTAAAACTGATTGAAATATACTATTCTGTTGCTAGCTACACAGAACAATATCCCAGATGTTCACATAGGGCAACTCTGCCCAAATAATTAATTTTTGATCTGAAAGGAAATGATTAACATTTAATTCCTAAGGAGATAATTTTAAAAAAAATCATCAATTTACCTTTTCTGCTTCATTTACCTTGGATTTATGTTTGAAATAGAAATTTTAAATTTTATTCATATTTTTCTATGATCCAGCATATGTTGGCAATTTGATCTCTGGTTCCTCTGCCTTTTCTGCATCTAGCTTGTTCATCTGGAAGTTCTCAGTTCATATACTGCTGAAGCCTAGCTTAAAGGATTTTTTGGATGATAGAAAAGGCAAGGGAATTCTAAAACATTCATCTGCTTCTGCTTCATTGACTCTGCTAATGCTTTTAACTGTGTATTGTTGTTGTTCAGTCCCTTGGTTGTGTCCAACTCTTTGTGACTCCATGGACCACAGGATGCCAGGCTTCCTTGTCCTTCACCATCTCCTGGAGCTTGCTCAAACTTATGTCCGTTGAGTCACTGATGCTATCCAACCATCTCGTCCTCTGCTGTGCCCTTCTCCTCCTGCCTTCAATCTTTCCAAGCATCAGCATCTTTTCAAATGGGTCAGCTCTTGGCATCAGGTGGCCAAAGCATTGGAGCTTCAGCTTCAGCATCAGTCCTTCCAAAGAATATTGAGGGTTGATTTCCTTTAGATTGACTTATTTGGTTTCATTGTAGTCTAAGGGACTCCAGCACAATCTTCTTCAACACCACAGTTCAAAAGCATCAGCTCTTCCACACGCAGACTTCTTTATGGTCCAACTCTCACATCCATACATTACTACTGGAAAAACCATAGCTTAGACAAGATGGAATTTTGTTGCAAAGTAATGTCTCTGTTTTTTACTATGCTGTCTAGGTTTCTCATAGCTTTTCTTCCAGGGAGCAAGCGTCTTTTAATTTCATGGCTTCAGGCACCATCTACAGTGATTTTAGAGCCCCCCAAAGTAAAGTTTGTCACTGTTTCCACTTTTCCCCATTTATTTGCCATGAAGTGATGGGACTAGATGTTATGATCTTTGTTTTTTGAATGTTGAGTTTTAAGCCAACTTTTTCACTCTGCTCTTTCACCTTCATCAGGAGACTCTTTAGTTCTTCTTCACTTTCTGCCATAAGGGTTGTGTCATCTGCATATCTGAGGTTATTGATGTTTCTCCCAGCAATCTTGATTCCAGCTTGTGCTTCATCCAGCGCAGCATTTCCCATGATGTACTCCGCATAGAAGTTAAATAAGCAGGGTGACAATAGACAACCCTGTCATACTTCTTTCCCAATTTTGAAAAGTCTATTGTTCTATGTCCAGTTCTAACTGTTGCTTCTTGACCTGCATACTGGTTTCTTAGGAAGCAGGTGAGGTGGTCTGGTATTCCCATCTCTTCAAGAATTTTCCAGTTTGTTGTGATCCACACAGTCAAAGGCTTTTAGTGTAGTCAATGAAGCAGAAGTAGATGTTTTTCTGGAATTCTCTTGCTTTTTCTAAGATCCAACGGATGTTGGCAATTTGACCTCTTGTTCCTCTGCCTTTTTTAAATCCACCTTGAATATCTGGAAGTTCTTGGTTCACATACTGTTGAAGCCTCACTTGGAGAATTTTGAGTATTATTTTGCTAGCATGTGAAATGAGTGAAACTGTGCAGTAGTTTGAACATTCTTTGACATTGTCTTTCTTTTGGATTGGAATGAAAACTGACCTTTTCCAGTCCTGTGGCCACTGCTGAGTTTTCCAAATTTGCTGTTATATTGAGTGCAGCACTTTAACAGCATCATTTTTTAGGATTTGAAATAGCTCAGCTGGAATTCCATCACCTCCAGTATCTTTTTCACATAATATTTCCTAAGGCCCACTTGAATTCACACTCTAGGATGTCTGGCTATAAGTGAGTGATCACACCATCATAGTTATCTGGGTCATTAAGATCTTTTTTGTATAGTTTTTCTGTGTATTCTTGCCACGTCTCATAATATCTTCTGGCTCTGTTAGGTCCATGCCATTTCTGTCCTTTATTGTTACCATCTTTGCATGAAATGTTCCCTTGGTATCTCTAATTTTCTTGAAGAGATCTTTAGTCTTTCCCATTCTATTGTTTTCCTCTATTTCTTAGCATTGATCACTTAGGAAGGCTTTCTTATTTCTCCTTGCTATTCTTTGGAACTTTTATTCTGGTGGGTTAAACTTTCCTTTTCTCTATTGACTGCATGGATCACAACAAACTGTGGAATATTCTTAAGGAGATGTGAATACCAGATCACCTGGTATGGTTTGACTGGTTTCATCTCCTTGCTCTCCAAGGGATTCTCAAGAGTCTCCTCCAGCACCACAGTTCAAAGCATCAGTTCTTCAGCTCTCAGCCTAAAGAAGGCAATAAAGAATTGTCCAACTCTCACATCTATACATGACTACTTTAAAAACCATAGCTTTGACTATATGGACCTTTGTGGGCAAAGTGATGTCTGCTTTTTAAAACACTGTCTGGCTTTGGCATAGCTATTCTGCCAAGGATCTAGCATATTTGAATTTTGTAGCTGCAGTTTGTGCCAGTCTATTTGCCATGAAGAGATAGGATCAGATGCCATGATCTTAGTTTTTTGAATGTTGAGTTTTAAGCCAGGTTTTTTCACTCTCCTCTTTCACCTTCATCAAGAAGCTCTTTAGTTCTTCACTTTCAGTCATTAAAGTGGTATCATCAACACTGGATATGCTTTGGAAGGACTGATGCTGAAGCTGAAGCTTCAATACTTTGGCCAAACCAATGCAAAGAGTTGACTCATTGGAAAAGACCCTGATGCTGGGGGAAATTGAGGGCAAGGTGTGACAGAGGATGAGATGATTAGATGATATCACTGACCCAATGGACATGAGCTTGAGCAAATCCAGGGAGATAATGATGGACAAAGAAGCCTGGTGTGCTGCAATTTGTGAGGTCACAAAGAGACAGACATGACTTAGTGACTGAACAATAACAACAATTCATATTTTAGACAAGAAACCCATTTTATAAAAAGTTATTTTTCTTGTTCTCATTTATTTTATTTGTTTTTTATTGGGGGATTTTTGCTTTAGAATGTTGTGGTGGCCAACATTGTTCATTTGTATTAGTTTTTTCTCATATAGCATGGATACTTGCTGCTTTTTAAAATCTGTTCCTTTAAATACATGAATTCACCTACAATCTCTGTTTAACTTCCATGTTGATTCTAGAGATGATTCTTTCAACTATACATTATGTAAAGCATTTTGAGGTTCTCAACTATTCTCTTTTTTCTTTATCAGTGCTTTATTTTCTACAGGCTTTGCAAACAGATAATATTCAGCACTGATAAATATAGGTTATAAAATGATATAAAAATAGTCTTTTAAACTGTTTTCTTTTTTCCCCCCATTCAACTTAACCGGCCCTTTGCGTGAAAAGAGTACACATTAAAGCAGTGGATTTTAATTGACTTTTTTCTTTTCAAAAACCATTATTTACATAGCTAGGGTGAAATTACCTACTCAGGTTAAGGTAAAAGTGATATGTTGATTTTATGCATGTGGAATACTTTCTATTAATGCAATTAGCTGGTAAAATATTGCTTTGTGAAAATGATAGTCACTCAGTTGTGTCCGACTCTTTGCAACCCCATGGACTATCTATGGAATTCTCCAGGCCAGAATACTGGAGTGGGTAGCCTTTTCCTTCTCCAAGGGATCTTCCCAACCCAGGGATTGAACCCAGGTCTCCCGCACTGCAGGCAGATTCTTTACCAGCTGAGCCACAAGGAAGCCGAAAATATTGCTTTAGAGTTTCTAAAATTACCTTTACCTGTTATCTTAAATACAAATGTCTCCTATATGTTTTAATGACGTGTTTAAATTGTTTGTTATTCTTTAGGGTTGCCCTGTGACCCCACTTTCATCCTGGGCTGTGCTCCCTGCAATGTGATCTGCTCCATTATTTTCCAGAACCGTTTTGATTATAAAGATCCAGTTTTTCTAGATCTAATGGAAAGATTGAACGAAATCCTCAGGATTCTGAGCTCTCCATGGGTTCAGGTGAGGCCCAGGTCCTTTCTTCTCTGGGAATCATTTCTGCTCTTTACTCCATGAGGTCCAGATACACCAAGATGTGAGGTGAATGTGTGAAAAGCACAGTCCTGCCCAGAGCTTAGCATCATGGAAGGCTCATCTGGGGACAATGGTGGAGCCCTTTAATGATAGACAGGAAAATTCGTGCCCAGAATACAGAACTGTAATTCAGTCCTATTGACACTGTTCAGTGGTTTTCCCACCAATTTCCAAAGCCACTTTCCATAAACTATTTTGGTAGCTTCCCCAAAACATGCCTACAGCAGTAGAAGGACTTCCATGTCCTTCTGGAAAAGCTTCCATTGCCCACAAGCCTTTTCACCCAGTCACCACTTAAGGACTTCTTCAGCACATTAAGTTGGCAGAAATATCTGTGTTTGGAAAGAAAAAGAATGTCTCCTTCAAGGGGGAGAGTACTGCCAGGGGACACTGACTAGGATAGGAGTGTTTGGTGCTTCAGCTGGCATCTTAACTGACAAGGTAATTGCTTTGGGGATGACAAAGGTGATTGGGGTTGTTTGGTGTAGGAACCACAAACCAACATCACAGGTGTTGTTGGTTTGTGGTTCCTATACCAAACCAACAACAATCTCATCACCTTTG
The DNA here is from genome assembly GCF_055505025.1 of Bos grunniens. Classification (NCBI taxonomy): domain Eukaryota; kingdom Metazoa; phylum Chordata; class Mammalia; order Artiodactyla; family Bovidae; genus Bos; species Bos grunniens. The sequence continues at coordinate 16,548,292 of NC_141190.1, forward strand.
CTGAGCTGACATGTTCTGCCCTCTACCTAAAAGACAATGATGTGACCTTGCAGAGGTCACTTAATTGCTCTGGGGACCAGTGACTTTATTGCATTGAGTTAAGTTTCATGGTTTTTAGTATTATTTCAGTCCTGAAATATGATCTTATGTTTGAGTCTATGAGAGAGCAGTAGAAACATCAGAGACCAGCCCTGAGCTGTATATCAGATTGTCCAAACTCTCTTAACCTCTGTTGTTTGTCATCTACAAAATATGAGTCATAGTATTTCATGCCATCCCATATTTCATGATAGAAGGGAAGAGTTGATATAAGAAAATGAGATAACTTTTATAACAGTGCTTTTATACTATACATATATGATTATAGGAAATGATTATCATATTTGATACCTGGTCAGAATGTTCTCCCTCATATATATCTATCAGTATAGCAAATTATGTACCTGTAAGATAAGAATTTCCCTCAATACAGAGACCATATTATATTAATACTTATAATACCATTTCTGACAAGGTTTTGGCATATGGTATAGAAGTATTATCAAAGTGATCTTCATTAATAAACAGTTGTTTCTCTCCTAGGTTTGCAATAATTTCCCCGCACTCTTTGATTATTTACCAGGAAGTCATAACAAAGTACTTAAAAATGTTGCTAATTTAAAAAGTTTTGTGTTGGAGAAAGCAATGGAACACAAAGCATCCCTGGATATTAACAACCCTCGGGACTATATTGATTGTTTCCTAATCAGAATGGAGCAGGTAAAATGTTAATGACAGTTCAGTTATCTGATCGATTGTGCATTCTGTGGTTCATTGACTAGTTCTGTATTTACCAGAGTTATTTTAATGGTCAGGGAGGCAATGCTGTCAAGCAGTTTAAATACATATTGTGTGCATGATAAGTAGAAAAATTGATCCCGCTCTTTGTGTAATAAGAATCTACCCAAAGAGAGACAGAATAACACCTCAGGTGAAATGTAAACAATTACAAACAAGTTGTTGTTTATTCACTAAGTTGTGTCCTATTATTTTGAGAAAATACAAAATATCATGCTGTAATATGAAGACGGTCATGGTAATTGCACACACTGTATGATGGACTGGAAAAGAATGGCTTGAGGCAGCTGGCCTTCCTGTATGTCCAGCGGTTGTGAATATAATAATATATTCACATTGAAAGACAGGGGAGGGAATTTCAGATGGGTATATGCTGTATTCAGCAGTGCAGAGAAGTGTGATGGGAAAGAGTAGGTGGATGGAAGAGAGAAACCTTAATTGAGTGTAAAGTAAAATGGATTGACATAGATATGGAGTTGGAAGCTGGTGTCTGTGAGCACCATTTGTGGAAAAGACTGTTTTTTCCACATGAGTCATCCCTGTCAGAAATCAGTTGACTCAAAATGTGGAGGGTTATTTATGTAATCTCAACTCTATTTTGATAATCTCTGTCTTTATGTCAGTGTCACATCATCCGGTGGTCTTAATTACTAGCTTTGTAGTTAGTTTTGAAATTGAGACGTCCTTTAACTTTGTTGTTCTTTCTGAAGATTGTTTTGGCTTTTGTGGTCTCTTAAATTTCCATGTGGATATTAGAATAAACTTGTCAGTTTATACCAAGAAAGTGATTTTGCTAGGGGTCGCAAAATTTTAGTGAGCCTATGCCTCTAGACTGTTAACTTCATGTGTGTTCCTCAGTGTTTTTCTCCCTCCTTAGATGGGGCGGGAAAGTGAGAGTGGGCCACAGCTGGGAATTTCACTTCTCCCACAGCTAGAGCTAATTGGATGGGATATTTCTCTACCCTCAGGTCAGTTAGTATCTGATAAAACCCCAGCAGGTGAGGCTCGGGTTAACTAGCTTCTCTTGAGGACAGGCCTTCTTAAGACTTTATTTGTCTACTCAATCTTGCAATATCTTTTTTCTTCTTTCACATTCAACATATTTGTGTATTTGGGTCTTAAGTGACTTGTAGACAATGTAGATTTTTATTTCTAATAAAAATTAGAAATTTAGAATTCATATAATAAACATATAACATATTAGCTTTAGATGTACAACACAAAGATTCAATATATGCATGTATTGCAAAATGATCACCACGATAAGTCTAATTAACATCCATCTCAGATATAATTGCATTTTTTTCTTGTGATAAGAAGTTTTAAGATTTACCCTCCTAGCAACTTGTACATTTACAATAAGGTATTAACTACAGTTATCATGCTGTATAGTACATCCCCAGGACTTATTTATATTTTACAACTGGAAGTTTGTACTTTTTGACCACGTTCATTCATTCTGACCCCTTTTTGTCTCTGACAGCCATCAATGTGTTCTCTGCACTTATGAGTTCAGATTTTTATTTTATAGTCCACATATGTGTGTGTGCTCAGTCGCTCAGTTGTATCTGACTCTGCGACCCCATGGACTGTAGCCCACAAAGCTCCTCTGTCCATGGGATTCTCCAGGCAAGAATACTGAATAAGTTGCCATTTCCTACTCCAGAGGATCTTCCTGACCCAGGGATCGAACCCAGGTCTCTTGTGTCTCCTGCTTTGGTAGGCAGATTCTTTACCACTGCACCACTGGGAAAGCCCATAGTCCATATATAGGTGAGATAATATGATATTTTATTTTCTTTTCCTGATTTATTCCATTTAGCATAATGCCTTCAAGTCCCATCCATGCAATCATAAATGGCAGTATTTCCTTCCTTTTTATGGTTATATTATATTCCATTATAAATAGGATATTTATCTACGTAGTTTATAATGATTAGATGTAGTGAATGATTTACTTCAGTATACTACTTTTTATTATAAAAAGTACAATACCAGAAACTTTCTGGTAAGTTTTAAAATTTTTAGTATTGTACTTTTAGCTCCTGAATTTCTATTGGTTCTTTATTACAATGCTGTTCTCATTATTGATATTCCCTAATTGTTCTTATACTTTTTTGATATTCTTAGTTCTTCATACATGGTTTCCTTCTTCTCTTTGCACATACCTAAGACATGTATCTTATAGTTTTTAATCCAGTAAGTCCAGTGTCTGGGTTTCCTCAACAGTGGTTTGTGTCAATCTTTTTTCAGCTGTTAATGGACCATACTTACATGTTTTATATAATATAATGTGGTAACTCTGGAAATAATATTTTACACTCTTCTAACAATTGTTATTTTTATTTGAAGACTGTATTAATTCCTTTGTGTAGTAACTTTTCCAGATTATTTTTGCCAAGACTATTTTCTTATCTTGTGTGGTCAATTGACTCTCTGTTCTGTTATCTCCATAGTCAGATAGTGACCTTACAGAGATTCTCTTAAATACCTGTGCTATGCTAAGTCACTTCAGTCGTGTCCGACTCTGTGCAACCCCATAGACGGCAGCCCACCAGGCTCCCCCGTCCCTGGGATTCTCCAGGCAAGAACACTGGAGCGGGTTGCCATTTCCTCCTCCAATGCATGAAAGTGAAAGTGAAGTCACTCAGTCGTGTCCGACCCTCAGCGACCCCATGGACTGCAGCCTTCCAGGCTCCTCCATCCATGGGATTTTCCAGGCAAGAGTACTGGAGTGGGGTGCCATTGCATAAATATAAATGGGAAAAGAAAGCATTCTCTTTGTGTTTTCAATGAAAGCCATGGATATTGAAACAATGGCTGCTTTCTGTGCCAGCCTCTTGGTGATCCAAACACACAATCCCAATGTAGAAGAATGTGGTCCAGTTTCCTGTTCTGAGATCCGCTGGCTGCACCACAAATACAGCCCACACTTTCTATAACTGTCTGCCTTGGAACTGGGTTATGAGGAATGTTAGTCAGCATGGGAGATGTCACATTTATCAGACACTGCACTTAAGCACATCAGCTGCAAGTGTCTAACTAGTTTTCAGAGTCCCAAAGTAGTTGCTCAGACACTTTGTGCATGGCCAGTTGTTGTTTCAGTGGAGGGATGGATTTTTGAAACTTATTATCTGCCTTCTTTGTGACATTAATTCAGTAATGCTATCATAATAATACTGAGTGCTTTTGATCTATATCAAGGAAGGTTTTTATTTGTATACATGCTAACTTACTTCAGTACTATCTGTGGACTGCAGCCTGCCAGGCTCCCTCGTCCATGGGATACTCCAGGCAAGAATACTGGAGTGGGTTTCCACACCCTCCTCCAAGAGATCTTCCCAACTCAGGGATCAAACCTGTGTCTCTTCCATCTACCTGCACTGGCCAGTGGGTTCTTTACCACTAGCACCACCTGGGAAGCCCTTTATTTATAAGGTTTTCTTTAATCTTTCAACATTGTTTTATATAATTCCTTTCAGCAGTATTTTCTATAGCCTAATAATGATAGGCTATGTACACATAATGGCTTTATCTTCAAATCCAATTCAAGAAATCAAAATACTAGTACTGTTTTATGAGTTCACTGCATTTCTTACTGACTTCAGAATAGTTTTGAATTGACAAGCTTATAGCTTGTGTAAAGTCAAAGGCGATGACTCTTTTTCTAAAAAGTATACTCATTCAGAGTGTTTGGTCTCCCTTGAGGGTGTTTATTACTTAATATTAGACATGGCACTGGACCACTGGAGGTTACAAATGCATCGTGAAATTAATACTGGCCTAAGGACAATGTTTTTGCATGTTAACAGTCCCTTCTACTCAGTACTTAGAACAGCCTGCTTTCTTTTACTTGTCAAGTGCTTTTTATGTTTGTTTGTTTTAAAATGCCCTTGGTAATTTGATAGGGATTACATTGAATCTGCAAGGAGATCCAACCAGTCCATTCTAAAGGAGATCAGTCCTGGGTGTTCTTTGGAAGGACTGATGCTAAAGCTGAAACTCCAATAGTTTGGCTACCTCATGCGAAGAGTTGACTCATTGGAAAAGACTCTGATGCTGGGAGGGATTGGGGCCAGGAGGAGAAGGGGACGACAGAGGATGAGATGGCTGGATGGCATTACCGACTAGATGGGCATGAGTTTGAGTGAACTCCGGGAGTTGGTGATGGACAGGGAGGCCTGGCGTGCTGCAATTCACGGGGTCGCAAAGAGTCAGACATGACTGAGTGACTGAACTGAACTGAACATTGAATTTGTAGATTGCCTTGGGTAGTACAGTCATTTTCACAATATTGATTCTTCTGATCCACAAACATGATATATCTCTCCATCTGTTTATGTCATCTTTGATTTTTTGGTTGGGATCTTATAGTTTTCTGAGTACATATCTTTTACCTCTTTAGGTAGGTTTATGCCTAGCTACTTTATTCTTTTTGGTGTGATGGCAAATGAGTCTGTTTCTTTGATTTCTCGTTCTGATCTTTCATTGTTAGTGTATAGGAATGAAAGAGATTTCTTTTCTATGTATTAATTTTGTATCCTGCAACTTTCCCAAATTCATCAATGAGCTCTAGTAGTTTTTTGGTAGCATCTTTAGGATTTTCTGTGTATAGTATCATGTATAATACCGTTGGTTGCAATGTGGTGGGTGTGTGCTCAGTCATGTTCAATCCATTGGTTATTTAATAACATATTGTTCAGCCTCCATGTGTTTGTGTTTTATACATTTTGTTTCTGTAATTGATATCTAATCTCATAGCCTTGTGGTTGGAAAAGTTTCTTGATATGATTTCAATTTTCTAAAATTTACTGAGTTTTGATTTGTGACCCAAGATGAGATCCTGGAGAATGTTCCATGTGTGCTTGACAAAAAAGTGTATTCTGGTGCCTTAGAATGGACTTCCCAATTAATATCTAGGACAGTAAATGTATCTAGTCTAATGGGTTATTTAAGGCTTGTGTTTCCTTCTTAATTTTCTGTCTGGATGACCTGTCCAGTGCTATAAGTTTAATTTGCCCACTATTATTTTGTTACTATAGATTTCCCCTTTAATGGCTGTTAGCATTTGCCTGATGCACTGAGGTGCTCCTATGTTGGGTGCATATGTATTCATAATTGTTACATCTTCTTGGATTGATCCTTGATCATTATGTACTGTCCTTCCTTGTCTCTTGTAACAGTCTTTATTTAATTTATTTGTTTATCTTTATTTATTTAGCTGTGCCACGTCTTAGTTGTGGCATGCAGGATCTTCTAATTGTGGTATGTGAACACTTAGTTGCAGCATGTGAGATTTAGTTCCCCAACTAGGGATCAAACCTGGGCCCCCTGCATTGGGAGTGCAGAATCTTAGTCACTGGACCACCAGCAAAACCCCAGTCTTTATTTTAAAGTCTATTTTGTCCAATATGAGTATTGCTACTCCAGCTTTCTTTTGATTTCCATTTCTACGGAAATCACTTTCAATCTATCAAATACTTGTTTTGAGTAAGAAAGAGGAAGTGTACCAGTAGGTTTCTATTTATATCTTGCTGGCAAAAAATTAAGCTGCATAGCCTGAAAGTGAATGTGTTAGTCACTCGGCTGTGTCTGCCTCTTTGCAACATCACGGACTGTAGCCCACCAGGCTTCTCTCTGCCCATGGAATACTCCAAGCAAGAATACTGGAATGGGTAGCCATTCCAATATCTGGGGGATGGAGAAGCTATTGCCTTCTCCAGGGGATCTTCCCTACCCAGGAATCAAACTTGAGTTTCCTGCATTGCAGGAAGATTCTTTACTATCTGAACCACTACCTAAATGCAGAAGAGGCTGATGAATGGAACTTTTAGGCAAATGAGGAATAAGGCAGGAGAAAATAACATTTAAGTCAACTGATCTATAGTATTTTGTTTTTCTATACAATGGTTTTTTTTTCCTGTAATTGCCAAGTAATTTGTATGTTGCCTTAACTCTAAAACACCATGAGCTATTTTGGATTAAGGGCAATTCTGATAAACTAGCTTGTCAAACAATTTTATCAAATCATTCCTAGGAAAAACAAAATCAACAATTGGAGTTTACTTTGGAAAACTTGACAACCACTGTATTTGATTTGTTTGGAGCTGGGACAGAGACAATGAGCACCACTCTGAGATATGGGCTCCTCCTGCTGCTGAAGCACCCAGAGGTCACAGGTATGGTACATGGTGAGCAGGGTGACTGCAGAAGAGATATTGAAAAGAGACTCGAAGTGTTTTCCATCTTCTTGCTCTTCGAGAATTATGTAAATCTCTGTTTGAGCAGCTTAATGTTTTCAGATTTAACGAAGGGATGGTATTGGGACATCTTTACATAATACAGGAGGATGACAGACAGGAGTGAAACACTGTGGAAAATAACAAAAGCAATAAAGCAGCATCTGGATTTCATAGGAGGTCATGTGTAGCTGGCACTCCCAGCATGAATTGGCCTGGGGCTGCATAATGTCTTTATTATGGAAAGGCCAATTTGTTACCACCTCATTCTGAAAATGCAATGTTCTAAAGCCAGGGCAGGGAAAATGGAAGCTCTCTTTGCTGCTGCTGCTAAGTCACTTCAGTCGTGTCCGACTCTGTGTGACCCCATGTGGCAGTCCACCAGGCTCCTCTGTCCCTGGGATTCTCCAGGCAAGAATACTGGAGTGGGTTGCCATTTCCTTCTCTGGATACTCTCCTTGCTGCTGCTAAGTCGCTTCAGTTGTATCCAACTCTGTGCGACCCCATAGACAGCAGCCCACCAGGCTCCACTGTCCCTGGGATTCTCCAGGCAAGAACACTGGAGTGGGTTGCCATTTCCTTCTCCAATGCATGAAAGTGAAAAGTGAAAGTGAAGTCGCTCAGTCGTGTCCGACTCTTCGAGACCCCATGGACTGCAGCCTTCCAGGCTCCTCCGTCCATGGGATTTTCCAGGCAAGAGTAGTGGAGTGGGGTGCCATTGCCTTCTCCAGGATACTCTCCTTACTGAAGCCTAAATGGAAATCCTAGAAATTTAGTGAGGTAGCCAGATATAACATCTACTTTCTTGGAAGTGATCTAAAAATTTAGATTCACAAGAAATTGTACTATTCAGGTTTAAGGTGCCTGTACTGGTATTTTATTAGTCCAGAAGTCTGGTTATAGAGAAACAGTGCTTGCCAAAATAAGAACTTTGGCAGTCTATAATTTTATCTTTTACGAAGAACATTGTATAAGACATTTACGTTTAAAGAGCTATGATTGTTCATAGCAATTTAGAAACAATGTCCTGTCATGTGTCAGGATGTCTCTACAATGACTATGAACTATTACAAATGAGAATTAGTCTTCTAAAGTTGGACAAGAAGAGGCCAGGAAACAGCAACAGATAGATCTTAAACAAATTTCTAAAACACAGAGGACATATTGAGGGGTGATAATGAAGTCAGTAGAGAAGATGAAGTTGTGTCCTAAATATCGGAAAAGGAAGATACTGCCCTGGTAGCTCAGTTGGTAAAGAACCCACCTGCAATGCAGGAGACCCCGGTTTGATTTCCAAGTCAGGAAGGTTCCCCTGGAGAAGGGATAGGCTGCCTAGTCCAGTATCCTTGGACTTCCCTGGTAGCTCAGGTGATAAAGAATCCATCTCCAATGCGGGAGGCCTGAGTTTGATCCCTGGGTTGGGAAGATCCCCTGGAGGAAGGCATGGCAACCCATTATAGTGTTCTTGCCTGGAAACCCCATTGACAGAGGAGCCCGGCGGGCTACAGTCCATGGGGTCGCAGAGAGTCGGACACAATTGTGTGACTAAGCACAGCACAGAGAAGATTAAGTTGTGTCCTAAATATCAGAAAAGGAAGATACATAATTAGGAAAAGTTATTTATATCCCTACCATACTGTAAGTTTCAGCATTTAGAAGTAGCAGGTGTCAAACAGAATAGGGGGAGACAAAGGCTGATAAAAGTAGCTCATCTAGCCACAGCTCTTTGACAACTCCTTAGTGGCTCAGAAGGTAAAGAATCTGACTGCAATGCAGGAGACCCAGGTTCAATCCCTGGGTCGGAAAGATCCCCTGGAGAAGGGAAAGGTAATCCACTCCAGTATTCTTCCCTGGAAAATTCCATGGACAGAGGAACCTGGAAGGCTCCAGTCCATGGGATCACAGAGTTGGACATAACTGAGACACTAACACTTTCACTTTATCAGATCACTGTGTTCCCCCAATAGAATGAGAGAGGTTTACTCTCTACAGAAGTGGTATCTAAGAGGCCCTACGCCCAGGACACTGGGCAGAGACAGGAGGAAATAGTGTGGCATGGAAGAAAGTTTAGGGAAGAATCCACATCTTGAATTCAGACTCAGCTCCGTTCTGCACCCTGCTTCCTGAAATTCAGCAGCAAGAGAAAAACTCCAGAGCATGAACACTCTGGAGAAAAGACCTCTAAATATTGCCATGTAGATAGATAATTCTCTTGATATGTCTAGCAGAGTGAATGAAATAAAAACATTCACCTCAAGACAGAGGGTCATGAAATTTCAGAACACCAGGATAAAAGAGAAAATTGCAAAAACTTTCAGAGAAATGTAGCAGGTCATAGATAAAGGATTAGAGTTCACAACAGCATCAGAATTCAAGAGCAACTATCAAACTGGGTATTGATTTTATAAAGGGTGTTTTCAGACCAGTGTGTTTGACAAAATTTTTACCCACTCTTTCCCTTTTCTCATCCAAATGCCTGAAGTCATGTCATAGGAAATCATGGCTCCAGAAATCTTGAGAACTCATGAAGGAGAATGAAAGTGTCAGGGCTATTGCTAGGTATCAGGCATAGAAAACATCTGCTTCAAAATGGATTAGATAGATAAAGCAGCTATGAAGGGAGAGACCAAACAATAGAGAAGTAATTGATGATCTGAGATTTCCTTATAAAAGGAAAATTATTATTTGGAGTTTGGAATATTTATCTCAGTATTTGGAAATAATTGTAGATCAAGATGCAGAAATTTATAAGATGAAATAGACATATTTAAGTCCAAGAAAATACAAAAAATGAAACATAATCATAGTTGTCTGATCAGGAAACTTTGTTTATGTAGTCAGAATGATGATAAAATGAAATTCTAACAGCCAAAAGTTGTGATCTAAATATATTGGGGGAAATGGAGTAACAGGAATTATGTGTGTTCTGTATGAAGTGGAGATGGAGCTATACTAATAAATTCTCATCTCCCACAGGACAATATTGTCTAGAAATAGGTATGTTAAAAATAGAAACAGTGAATTATTATTTAGAAATATAGCATCAATTTCAGAAGAAACTGCTAGAATACTCAGTGTAGTGGCTTATGGAAATTGGAAGATGAAAAGAGTATCATTGCAAATTGTACAAATACACAAAATGTATAATTTAACATTTCTACCTCTATATTATTTTGTTAAAAATTAACATCTGATTCCTATTTTTCTTTCAGCAAGGACTATAATGTCTTGAGGTTATGTTTTGTTTATATTTTGAAACAGTTCATCATTTGTTTTATCATATATGTTAATATAGAGATATGTATAGATGTATCTTAAGCCTAGTTTGTAGGAAATGTGCACACATCTATATTACAGTCATTTTCTCTCTATGTCTGGGTGTAGTTCTGGGCATTTAACTGATTTTTTTTTTTTTAATTTTTGTTTATTTATTCATTTAGTTTTGGCTCTGCTGGGTCTTTGTTGTTGCATGTGGACTTTCTCTAGTTTTAGCAACTGTGGGCTACTTTCTATTTGCTGCATTCAGGCTTATCATTGTAGTGGCTTCTCTTGTGGAGCACAGGCTCTAGGGCACACAGGCTTCAGTAGTTACAACACATAGGCTCAGTAATTGCAAGGCACGGGCTCAGTTGCCCCACAGTATATGGAATCTTCCCAGACCAGAGATTAAACATGTGCTCCCTGCATTGGCAGGCAGATTCTTTTCCACTGGACCACCAGGGGAGTCCTAACTGATGTTTATAATGATGTTGGAATACCTTCATAATGCCTCATGTATCCCTGAACTCAGTCCTAAATATTCATTGGAAGGACTGATGCTGAAGCAGAAACTCCAATACTTTGGCCACCTCATGCAAAGAGTTGACTCATTGGAAAAGACCTTGAGGGATGGTACGGGGAGGGAGGAGTGGGGAGGGTTCAGGATGGGGAACACATGTATACCTGTGGCGGATTCATGTTGATATATGGCAAAAACAATACAATATTGTAAAGTTAAAAAATAAAAATAAAATCAGCACCTGGAAAAAAAAAACAAAAAACAAAACAAAAGGAAAAGACCCTGATGCTGGGAAAGTTTGAAGGCGGGAGGAGACGGAGATGACAAAGGGTGAGATGGTTGGATCGCATCACCAACTCAATGGACATGAGTTTGAACAAGCTCCGGGAGTTGGTAATGGACAGGGAAGTCTAGTGTACTGAGGTCCATGGGGTCGCAAAGAGTCGGACATGACTGAGCGACCGAACTGAACTGATCCCTGAATTGGTATGCAAATGTGATATGCATTTTTCTTTTTTGCATTAGTCATACTATCTCTTATCAGCTAAGGTCCAGGAAGAGATTGACCGTGTGATTGGAAGACACCGGAGCCCCTGCATGCAGGACAGAAGCCACATGCCCTACACGGATGCTGTGGTCCACGAGATCCAGAGATACATTGACCTGGTCCCTTCCAGTCTGCCCCATATGGTGACCCATGACATTGAACTCAGAAACTATATCATCCCCAAGGTTAGATTGGTTTCTCTTACAGCGACTTCAGTGGTCTTGACATTCCCATTTCATGGTATTGAAAGGTTATTGTTGAATCACACGAAGACACCGGGATTCTTGGCCCCCAGAGGAGAACTCAATCTGGGGCCAGAGACGAGGCTTGATGGCTCAGAGCTTTTGTGTAATAAAGTTTTATTAAAGTATAAAGGAGATAGAGAAAGCTTCTGACATAGGCATCAGAAGGGGGCAGAAAGAGTACCCACTTGCTAGTGTTAGCAATGAAGTTATATACTTGCCAATGAATCCAAAGAATGTCTGGAGGTTGTAAAGACCTCACCAGACCTACTCCCATAATTTACATTTTAAGATAACAGAATTAGCCAGAAGGTTTAATCCAGAGACTGTGCTCAGGCAGGACACATTATTGTTATATAATCCTTGTAAAGACCAGGTCTACTCCCATAATTTACATTTTAAGATAACAGAATTAGCCAGAAGGTTTAATCCAGAGATTGTCCTCAGGCAGGACACATTATTGTTATATAATCCTAAGGAATGTAGAGAAGGAAAAAAAAGTTTGTCCTTTCTTCCTCCTTGAGAATTCCAGACCCCTCTCTCCTTGGGGACCCCTAGACTCCTTATCAACCTGCCTAGGAAATGACTCTCTCAGTATGGGTGCAATCCTTAATGAACACAGATGAGAGAAGCACAAAAATCATATGTGTAGCAATTCAATGGTTTGTGTATTGTTTCCAGGTTAGTCTAGAAAGTTTATAACAGATTTTGACAGGTAGCAGTGTAAGTCTTCCAAATTTGTTCTGCTTTGTTAATATTGTTTTCCTGATCTTAGCTGTTTACTTTTCCAAACAATGTTAGTACTGGTTTGTCAATTTATCAAAGCTCCCTGCTGGGATTTTTATCAGTGTTATATTTGATCTATTTAGAAAGGTTTAACATCATGACTCATTTTATCTTTGTGTTAATAAATATGGTATATACTTCCAGTTTTGGGGGGTTTATAGTTCTCTCAAAATTTTTCAGTGTACTGATTGGCTTGCAAATCTTTTGTTGTTTTGTTTCCCCCCTAGGTGCTTAATATCATTCTTGCTTTTATAAACTTTTTAGTCTTTTCTATTTCTTTTATCTGGAATATGGGAATATAATCAGCTTTTATCATTTGATGATTTTAATGGTAAGAAACTTGATAATTTTAAAATCATTACTAATAATCTTTCTCTAAATTAATTGCAATTTCTATATACATTGCCCTGTAATCTGGGTTAATATCCGTGTTTCATCTTTGTTTCATTTCTGATCTATGGGAGAGTGGAGGTTAACCTCTCACTACTGAGCATGTTTTATGTACATTTTGGTAGATTTTAAAACTTAGATTAGGAAAATTTACCCTCTTTATTTTTTATGATTTATAGGTTATAATTGCTATACAATTTTTTCATATTGATTTCTACAACTATTGCTATGATTGTATGGCCCCAATTTCCCACTAAATATACATACTATAAATATACACACAGCTGAATTTGGTTTGCTACATTTTGTTCAGAACTTTGCTGTTTAGAGTAAAGAATTTTGGTCTATATTTCTTCCTCAAAATTTTCTTGTCAGATTTCTGATATTAAGATAATGTTGTCCTTATAAAGTGAGATGAGAAATGTTCCCTATGGTGGACATATTTTATAAGTTTTCCCCTCTTCTACTTGTGGTCACCTAGCTGTGCCTTTGAAGTGCCTAATAACTTTTTGTTGAGTATCAATTGTTATAAATGAGAAAATGCTGAGTTTCAGACGATGTTTATATTCTTCCACAAAAAGTTCATCCTTCTCCTAGTGGATATTTGGAATGATACAACACCTCCCTTTTAAATAAAATGTGGGCATTGATATAGACTAAAATTATTAATAACTTTAGATGTTAAGGCGGTGGAAGCATGAGTCTTAACCATTGGACCACCAGGGAGGTCCCCCCAGCCTGTATTTCAAATTTTCCCACTTTTACTGGAATATCCTTTATGGTCTTTTTTTCCCTTTTTAATTCAATATCCAGCCAAAGAACAAGCATGAAATCTGGCTATCTTCACTTTTTAGTCTTCCATTATGAGTTCTCTTTGCCCTCTTTGTTTTCTTTTAGTACATTTCACTTTGTGAAGTGTCCAGGCCAATACTCATGTAAAATATTCTTCAAGCTGGTTCTCTAGAAATTAGATTCCAGTTATGATTCGGCAAGAGAACTACATAGGTGCTTTGTGTTTCCCACTGAAATTCGTTGGGAAGGTGGGAGGCCACATCATGTCATTTATCTCGTTATCAGTTATGCACTGTTGTTCACATAATAAAATAGTATCTGTCAGGTTTTTCCATGGCCTATATTCTGGCTTTTTTTTACACTTAATTAATAAAAATATATGGCATAGTACTAGAACTTGGTAAATTTCATACTTATCATTCACCCTACATTTTTAGCATTAATAGGTAAATGTTGCCTAAGTCGGTGACCCTAAGCTGAATTGTTATAAAATGATTTTTCTATTTTTTCATCCTTTCTGTATGTTTCTTTTTTAATTTTATTTTTTAATTAATTAATTTATTGATTTAACTTTACAATATTGTATTGGTTTTGCCATACATTGACTTGGATCTGCCATGAGTGTACATGTGTTTCCCATCCTGAACCCCCCCCCCCACCTCCTTCCCCATCCCATCCCTCTGGGTCATCCCAGTTTGTTTGGGGCACCAGCCCCAAACACCTTGTATCATGCATGCATCAAACCTGGACTGACGATTCATTTCACATATGATATTTTACATGTTTCATTGCCATTCTCCCATATCATCCTGCCCTCACCCTCTCCCACAGAGTCCAAAAGACTGTTCAATACATCTGTGTCTCTTTTGCTATCTCACATACAGGGTTATTGTTACCTTCTTTCTAAATTCCACATTATGCATTAGTATACTATATTGGTGTTTTTCTTTCTGGCTTACTTCACTCTGTACAATAGACTCCAGTTTCATCCACCTCATTAGAACTGATTCAAATGTATTCTTTTTAATGGCTGAGTGATATTCCATTGTGTATATATACCACAGCTTTCTTATCCATTCATCTGTTGATGGATATCTAGCTTGCTTCCATGTCCTGGCTATTATAAACAGTCCTGTGATGGACATTGGGGTACATGTGTCTCTTTTGACTCTGGTTTCCTCAGTGTGTATGCCCAGCAGTGGGATTGCTGGGTCATAAGACAGTTCTATTTACAGTTTTTTAAGGAATATCCACACTGTTCTCCATAGAGGCTGTACTAGTTTGTATTCCCACCAACAGTGTAAGAGGGTTCCCTTTTCTCCACACCTTCTCCAGCATTTATTGCTTGTAGACTTTTGGATCGCAGCCATTCTGACAGGCATGAAATGGTACCTCATTGTGGTTTCGATTTGCATTTCTCTGATAATGAGTGATGTTGAGCATCTTTTCATGTGTTTGTTAGCCATCTGTATGTCTTCTTTGGAGAAATGTGTTTAGTTCTTTGGCCCATTTTTTGATTGGGTTGTTTATTTTTCTGGAATTGAGCTGCAGGAGTTGCTTGTATATTTCTGAGATTAATTCTTTGTCAGTTGCTTCATTTGCTATTATTTTCTCCCATTCTGAAGGCTGTCTTTTCACCTTGCTTATAGTTTCCTTTGTTGTGCAGAAGCTTTTAATTTTAATTAGGTCCCATTTGTTTATTTTTGCTTTTATTTCCAATATTCTAAGAGGTGAGTCATAGAGAATCCTGCTGTGGTTTATATCGGAGAGTGTTTTGCCTATGTTTTCTTCTAGGAGTTTAACAGTTTCTGGTCTTATGTTTAGCTCTTTAATCCATTTTGAGTTTATTTTAGTGTATGGTGTTAGAAAGTGTTCTAGTTTCATTCTTTTACAAGTGGTTGACCAGTTTTCCCAGCACCACTTGTTAAAGAGACTGTCTTTTCTCCATTGTATATTCTTGGCTCCTTTGCCAAAGATAAGGTGTCCACAGGTGTGTGGATTTATCTCTGGGCTTTCTATTTTGTTCCATTGATCTATATTTCTGTCTTTGTGCCAGTACCATACTGTCTTGATGACTGTGGCTTTGTAGTAGAGCCTGAAGTCAGGTAGGTTGATTCCTCCAGTTCCATTCTTCTTTCTCAAGATTGCTTTGGCTATTCGAGGTTTTTTGTATTTGCATACAAATTGTGAAATTATTTGTTCTAGTTCTCTGAAAAATACCGTTGGTAGCTTGATAGGGATTGCACTGAATCTATAGATTGCTTTGGGTAATGTACTCATTTTCACTATATTGATACTTCCAATCCATGAACACAGTATATTTTTCCATTTATTTGTGTTCTCTTTGATTTCCTTCACCAGTGTTTTATAGTTTTCTATATATAGTTCTTTTGTTTCTCTAGGTCAATATATTCCTAAGTATTTTATTCTTTTCGTTGCAAAGGTGAATGGAATTGTTTCCTTAATTTCTCTTTCTTTTCTTTTTTTTTTTTAATTTTATTTTATTTTTAAACTTTACAATATTGTATTAGTTTTGCCAAATATTGAAATGAATCCGCCACAGGTATACCTGCGTTCCCCATCCTGACCCCTCCTCCCTCCTCCCTCCCCTACCCTCCCTCTGGGTCGTCCCAGTGCACCAGCCCCAAGCATCCAGTACCGTGCATCGAACCTGGACCGGCGACTCGTTTCATACATGATATTATACATGTTTCAATGCTATTCTCCCAAATCTCCCCACCCTCTCCCTCTCCCACAGAGTCCATAAGACTGATCTATACATCGGTGTCTCTTTTGCAGTCTCGTACACAGGGTTATTGTTACCATCTTTCTAAATTCCATATATATGCGTTAGTATACTGTATTGGTGTTTTTCTTTCTGGCTTACTTCACTCTGTATAATAGGTTCCAGTTTCATCCATCTCATTAGAACTGATTCAAATGTATTCTTTTTAATGGCTGAGTAATACTCCATTGTGTATATGTACCACAGCTTTCTTATCCATTCATCTGCTGATGGGCATCTAGGTTGCTTCCATGTCCTGGCTATTATAAACAGTGCTGCGATGAACATTGGGGTACACGTGTCTCTTTCCCTTCTGGTTTCCTCAGTGTGTATGCCCAGCAGTGGGATTGCTGGATCATAAGGCAGTTCTATTTCCAGTTTTTTAAGGAATCTCCACACTGTTCTCCATAGTGGCTGTACTAGTTTGCATTCCCACAGACAGTGTAAGAGAGTTCCCTTTTCTCCACACCCTCTCCAGCATTTATTGCTTGTAGACTTTTGGATCGCAGCCATTCTGACTGGTGTGAAATGGTATCTCATAGTGGTTTTGATTTGCATTTCTCTGATAATGAGTGATGTTGAGCATCTTTTCATGTGTTTGTTAGCCATCTGTATGTCTTCTTTGGAGAAATGTCTATTTAGTTCTTTGGCCCATTTTTTGATTGGGTCATTTATTTTTCTGGAGTTGAGCTGTAGGAGTTGCTTGTATATTTTTGAGATTAGTTGTTTGTCCGTTGCTTCATTTGCTATTATTTTCTCCCATTCTGAAGGCTGTCTTTTCACCTTGCTAATAGTTTCCTTTGTTGTGCAGAAGCTTTTAAGTTTAATTAGGACAGAAATATTGATCAATGGAACAAAATAGAAAGCCCAGAGATAAATCCACGCACCTATGGACACCTTATCTTTGACAAAGGAGGCAAGAATATACAATGGATTAAAGACAATCTCTTTAACAAGTGGTGCTGGGAAAACTGGTCAACCACTTGTAAAAGAATGAAACTAGAACACTTTCTAATACCTTACACAAAAATAAACTCAAAATGGATTAAAGATCTAACTGTAAGACCAGAAACTATAAAACTCCTAGAGGAGAACATAGGCAAAACACTCTCCGACATACATCACAGCAGGATCCTCTATGACCCACCTCCCAGAATATTGGAAATAAAAGCAAAAATAAACTAATGGGACCTTTTTAAACCTAATTTCTCTTTCTGTTTTCTCGTTGTTAGTGTATATGAATGCAAGGGATGGCTGTGTGTTAATTTTATATCCTGCAACTTTACTATATTCATTGATTAGCTCTAGTAATTTTTTGGTGGAGTCTTTAGGGTTTTCTATGTAGAGGATCATGTCATCTGTATACAGTCAGAGTTTTACTTCTTCTTTTCCAATCTGGATTCCTTTTCATTTTCTGCTCTGATTGCTGTGGCCAAAACTTCCAAAACTATGTTGAATAGTAGTGGTGACAGTGGGCACCCTCGTCTTGTTCCTGACTTTAAGGGAAATGCTTTCAAATTTTCACCATTGAGGATAATGTTTGCTGTGGGTTTGTCATATATAGCTTTTATTATGTTGAGGTATGTTCCTTCTATACCTGATTTCTGCAGGTTTTTTTTGTCGTAAACGGATGTTGAATTTTGTCAAAGGTTTTCTCTGCATCTAATGAGATAATCATATGGTTTTTATCTTTCAATTTGTTAATGTGGTGTATTACATTGATTGATTTGCAGATATTGTATAATCCTTGCATCCTTGTGATAAAGCCCACTTGGTCATGATGTATGATCTTTTTAATGTGTTATTGGATTCTGTTTGCTAGAATTTTGTTAAGGATTTTTGCTTCTATGTTCATCAGTGATATTGGCCTGCAGTTTTCTTTTTTTGTGACATCTTTGTCAGGTTTTGGTATTAGGGTGATGGTGGCCTCATAGAATGAGTTTGGAAGCTTACCTTCCTCTGCGATTTTCTGGTGGAGAAGGAAATGGCAACCCACTCCAGTACTCTTGCCTGGAGAATCCCATGGAGGGTGGAGCCTGGTAGACTATAGTCCATGGGGCCGCAAAGAGTCGGACACGACTTCTGGAATTTTCTGGAAGAGTTTGAGTAGGATAGGTGTTAGTTCTTCTCTAAATTTTTGGTAGAATTCAGCTGTGAAGCCGTCTGTTCTGGGCTTTTGTTTGTTGGAAGATTTCTGATTACAGTTTCAATTTCCGTGCTTGTGATGGGTCTGTTAAGATTTTCTATTTCTTCCTGGTTTAATTTTGGAAAGTTGTAATTCTCTAAGAATTTGTCCATATTTTCCAAGTTGTCCACTTTATTTACATATCAGATCAGATCAGTCACTCAGTCGTGTCCGACTCTTTGCAACCCCATGAATCACAGCACGTCAGGCCTCCCTGTCCATCACCAACTCCCAGAGTTCACTCAGACTCACGTCCATCGAGTCAGTGATGCCATCCAGCCATCTCATTGTCTGTCGTCCCCTTCTCCTCCTGCCCCCAATCCCTCCCAGCATCAGAGTCTTTTCCAATGAGTCAACTCTTCGCATGAGGTGGCCAAAGTATTGGAGTTTCAGCTTTAGCATCATTCCTTCCAAAGAAATCCCAGGGCTGATCTTCTTCAGAATGGACTGGTTGGATCTCCTTGCAGTCCAAGGGACTCTCAAGAGTCTTCTCCAACACCACAGTCCAAAAGCATCAATTCTTTGATGCTCAGCCTTCTTCACAGTCCAACTCTCACATCCATACATGACCACAGGAAAAACCATAGCCTTGACTAGATGAACCTTTGTTGGCAAAGTAATGTCTCTGCTTTTGAATATGCTATCTAGGTTGGTCATAACTTTCCTTCCAAGGAGTAAGCGTCTTTTAATTTCATGGCTGCAGTCACCATCTGTAGTGATTTTGGAGCCCCCCAAAATAAAGTCTGACACTGTTTCCACTGTTTCCCCATCTATTTCCCATGAAGTGGTGGGACCGGATGCTATGATCTTTGTTTTCTGAATGTCGAGCTTTAAGCCAACTTTTTCACTCTCCACTTTCACTTTCATCAAGAGGCTTTTTAGTTCTTATTCACTTTCTGCCATAAGGGTGGTGTCATCTGCATATCTGAGGTTATTGATATTTCTCCCGGCAATCTTGAGTCCAGCTTGTGTTTCTTCCAGTCCAGTGTTTCTCTTGATGTACTCTGCATAGAAGTTAAATAAGCAGGGTGACAATATAAAGCCTTGACAAACTCCTTTTCCTATTTGGAACCAGTCTGTTGTTCCATGTCCAGTCCTAACTGTTGCTTCCTGACCTGCATACAAATTTCTCAAGAGGCAGATCAGGTGGTCTGGTATTCCCATCTCTTTCAGAATTTTCCACCGTTTATTGTGATCCACACAGTCAAAGGCTTTGACATAGTCAATAAAGCAGAAATTGATGTTTTTCTGGAACTCTCTTGCTTTTTCGATGATCCAGCGGATGTTGGCAATTTGATCTCTGGTTCCTCTGCCTTTTCCAAATCCAGCTTGAACATCAGGAAGTTCACGGTTCACATATTGCTGAAGCCTGGCTTGGAGAATTTTGAGCATTACTTTACTAGCTTGTGAGATGATAATAGTCTCTTATGATCGTTTGTATTTCTGTGTTGTCTGTTATGATCTTTCCATTTTCATTTCTAATTTTGTTGATTTGATTTTTCTCCCTTTGATGATGATTTTTCTCCCTTTCTTGATGAGTCTGGTTAATGGTTTGTCAATTTTATTTATCTTCTCAAAGAACCATCTTTTGGTTTTGTTGATTTTAGCTATAGTCTCTTTTGTTTCTTTTGCATTTATTTCTCCCCTAATTTTTAAGATTTCTTTCCTTCTACTAACGCTGGGGTTCATAATTTCTTCATTTTCAAGTTGCTTTAGGTGTAGAATTAGGTTATTTATTTGACTTTTTTCTTGTTTCTTGAGGTATGCCTGTATTGCTATGAACCTTCCCCTTAGCACTGCTTTTACACTGTCCCATACGTTTGGAGTTGTTGTGTTTTCATTTTCATTCATTTCTATGCATATTTTGATTTCTTTTTTAATTTATTCTGTGATTTTTTTGGTTATTCAGCAGCATGTTTTTCAGCCTCCGTATGTTTTGATTTTTAATAGTTTTTCTCCTGTAATTAAGATCTAATCTTACTGCATTGTGGCCAGAAAAGGTGCTTAGAATGATTTCAATTTTTTTGAATTTACCAAGGCTAGATTTATGGCCCAGGATGTGATCTATCCTGGAGAAGCTTCCGTGTGTGCTTGAGAAAAAGGTGAAATTCATTGTTTGGGGGTAAAATGTCCTATACATATCAATTAGGTCTAATTGGTCTATTTTGTCATTTAAAGTTTGTGTTTCCTTGTTAATTTTGTTTAGTTGATCTATCCATCGGTGTGAGTGGGGTATTAAAGTCTCCCACTGTTATTGTATTATTGTTAATTCTCCCTTTCATACTTGTTAGCATTTGTCTTACATATTGTGGTGCTCCTATGTTGGGTGCATATATATTTATCATGGTTATATCTTCTTTGATCATTATGTAGTGTCCTTCTTTGTCTCTTTTCACATCCTTTGTTTTAGTCTATTTTATCTGATATGAGTATTGCTACTCCTGCTTTCCTTTGTTCTCTATTTGTGTGGAATATCTTTTTCCAGCCCTTCACTTTCAGTCTGTATGTGTCCCTTGTTTCTAGGTTTGTCTCTTGTAGACAACACATATAGGGGTCCTGTTTTTGTATCCATTCAGCCAGTCTTTGTCTTTTGGTTGGGGCATTCAACCCACTTACATTTAAGGTAATTCTTGATAAGTATGATCCCATTGCCATTTACTTTATTGTTTTGGGTTCGAGTTTATACACCCTGTCTGTGTTTCCTGTCTAGAGAAGATCCTTTAGCATTTGTTGGAGAGCTGGTTTGGTGGTGCTGAATTCTCTCAGCTTTTGCTTGTCTGTAAAGCTTTTGATTTCTGCTTCATATTTGAATGAGATCCTTGCTGGGTACAGAAATCTGGGCTGTAGGTTATTTTCTTTCATCACTTTAAGTATGCCCTGCCATTCCCTTCTGGCCTGAAGTGTTTTTATTGAAAGATCAGCTGTTATCCTTATGGGAATCCTCTTGTGTGTTATTTGTTTTTTTCCCTTGCTGCTTTTAATATTTGTTCTTCGTGTTTTATCTTTGTTAATTTGATTAATATGTGTCTTGGGGTGTTTCATCTTGGGTTTATCCTGTTTGGGAATCTCTGGGTTTCCTGGACTTGGGTGATTATTTCCTTCCCCCATTTTTGGGAAGTTTTCAATCTCTGGGTTTCCTGGACTTGGGTGATTATTTCCTTCCCCTATTTTTGGAAAGTTTTCAACTATTATCTCTTCAAGTATTTTCTCATGGTCTTTCTTTTTGTCTTCTTCTTCTGGGACTCCTATGATTTGAATGTTGGGGTGTTTAACATTGTCCCAGAGGTCTCTGAGGTTGTCCTCATTTCTTTTAATTCTTTTTTCCTCTATGTTTCATTTATTTCTACCATTCTATCTACTACCTCACTTATCCTATCTTCTGCCTCCCTTATTCTACTTTTGTTTCCCTCCAGAGTGTTTTTTATCTCATTTATTGCATTATTCAGTATATATTAACTCTTTTTTATTTCTTCTAGGTCCTTGTTAAACCTTTCTTGCATCTTCTTGATCCTTGTCTCCAGTCTATTTATCTATATCTCCAATTTGTTTTCAAGATTTTGGATCATTTTCACTATCATTATTTGGAATTCTTTATCAGGTAGATTCCCTATCTCTTTCTCTTTTGTTTAGTTTGCTGGGCATTTATCCTGTTCCTTTACCTGCTGGGTACTTTTCTGCCTTTTCATCTTGTTTATATTGCTGCATTTGGGGTGGTGTTTCTGTATTCTGCCGTTTGGTGGTTCCTGTTTATTGTGGAGGTTCCTCACTGTTGGTGGGGTTGGATGGGTGGCTTGTCAAGGTTTCTGGTTAAGGAAGCTTGTGTCAGTGTACTGGTGGGCGGAGCTGGATTTTTTCTTTCTGGAGTGCAATGAAGTGTTCAGTAAAGTTTTGAGATGTCAATGGGCTTGGTGTGACTTTGGTCAGCCTGTATATTGCGGCTCAGAGTTATGTTCCTATGTTTCTGGAGAATTTGAGTGTTATGTCTTGCTCTGGAGCTTGTTGGCCCTTGGGTGGTGCTTGGTTTCAGTGTAGGTATGGAAGCATTTGATGAGCTCCTATCGATTAATGTTCCCTGGGTTCAGGAGTTCTCTGGTGTTCTCAGGATTTGGCCTTAAGCCTCCTGCCTCTGGTTTTCAGTCTTATTCTTACAGTAGCCTCAAGACTTCACCTTCTATACAGCACCAGTGATAAAACATTGATGTAAATGATGAAAAGTTTCTCCACAGTGATGGACACCTGGAGAGGTACACAGAGTTACGTGGACAAGAGAAGAGGGAGGAGGGAGATAGACGTGACCAGGAGGAGAAGAGGGGGAATCAAAAGGGAAGAGAGCAAGCTAGCCAGTAATCACTTCCCTATGTGCTCTCCACAGTCTGGATCCCTCAGAGATGTTCATGGAGTTGCACATAGAAGAGAAGAGGGAGGAAGGAGACAGAGGTGACTAGGAGGATAAAAGGGGGAATCAAAAGGAGAGCAACAGATCCAGCCAGTAATCAGTTCCCTGAGTGTTCTCCACAGCCCAGAACACACAAAAAGATTCACTGATTTGGGTAGAGAAGAAAAGGGGAAGGGGTGAAATAGAGGCGACCTGTTGGAGAAAAAGGAGAGTAAAAAGGGGGAGAGAGCAATCAAGCCAGTGATCTCACTCCCAAGTAAAAATGGGTCCTGTAGATTGGGTTCTTAAAGGTACAAAGTTGATAACAAATATCAATAAGCAAAGATTAAAAATCTTAAATAAAGGTTAGATTCTCAAAAAT
This sequence comes from Bos grunniens, assembly GCF_055505025.1. Taxonomy (NCBI): domain Eukaryota; kingdom Metazoa; phylum Chordata; class Mammalia; order Artiodactyla; family Bovidae; genus Bos; species Bos grunniens. The sequence goes on from NC_141190.1 coordinate 16,571,630, forward strand.
ACAATATTAAAAAACAAAAACAAAAACCCCCAAAAAACAAAAAACAAACAAAAAAACACAAAGTCACAGAAATTATAAAATATATGTATATATGAAGTTTGCTTTAAAAATAGAGTCTTTCTTTTTTATTTTTGCAAGGTAATAGTAGGTTATAGAAATGAAAATTAAAGGAGTAATGGGGACTTAAAAATAACCAAAAAAATAAAATAAAATAAAAAATTTTTAATTAAAAAAATAATAATAGTAAAAATATATCTAAGACTTTCTCTGGAGCCATTGCGGACAGTGTGGGGTTAGTTCATTTTCAGATAGTTCCTTGGTCTGGCTTGTACTTCTTGCAGTCTATAGGCCCCTTCCTATGTAATCGGTGCTAACTACAGTTTTAATCTATTGCACCTGAACCAAAGCGGTTCCCTCTGTTTATTTTAGCTTCCTCTGTTTACTGATCTCTTCAGTGTCTAATTTCTGCCCTGACACAAGGGGCGCGGTGGTGGTCACTTTTTTTTAGGCTCACTTGTTCAGTCGTGCTTTGAGGAGGGAGGAACACTGCAAACAAATATCACTGGTGTGTGTTCACAGTGATTCAGCCACAGTGAATCACAGCGTGTGTGCTTTCCCAGTCTACACTGCTCAGACTCCATGTTGCTCTGCTGGGAACTGTCTGATGTGGGCCCTGGTTTGCATGCACGTCCCACGTCTAAGCCGCTCAGGTTCATGTTCTTGGGTACTCCACAAAGGCGGACTTTGTTGGGCCTGCATTTTGCACCCATCCCAGGTCCGAGCAACTCAGGTGGCCAGGTCCTTGACACGCGTAGTCACCCTCAGTTGAAGGTTGCGACTTATCTCCTCCCCCGTCCCAGCCACTTGGTTTTCTGGGTGTACAACAGGCGCACCTTCTCAGGTGTGCCGTGTGTCTCTTCTGGGAAGCTGATCTCTGGCTGCCACCCTGCCAGTGGATGTCGACCGTCCAGAATCCCAGAAAGTCTTGGTTATCAAGGAAGTCTGCTTGCAGCTTGGTGTAGGATGCCTCCTTGGGGCCACGATTGCCCCCTTCCAGCTCTGGCTGCCCTCACCTGCCTGTCTCTGACAGGGGATAGACTGGGTCCACAGCCAGCTAGCTCTGCTCAGTCCTTTGTTCTGTAAGCATGCCTGGCGGTGGTTAGGGCTTTTCCCAGGATCACAGGATAGCTATTCCACAGTCTGGGTTGCTATCTCAAGCTAGTTTCCTCAGATTGCCCTCAGGGGATTCAGGCCAGGTCCTTATCTTAAGCAGTGCAGCCTGCTCCTCCCTGTTCCTCCCCCGCTTGCTAGTGGGGGATGCGAGCCTCTGGGCTGTTGCACAGCTGGAAGTTGCTGTTATGCAGGTAATCTGTGAGTTTTAATTATTTATTTATTTTTCCTCCTGATTATTTTGCCCTCTGAGATTCCAAGGCTCGCCACAGACCCGCCCGGAGAGAGTGTTTCCTGGTGTTTGGAAACTTCTCTTTTTTTAAGACTCCCTTCCCAGGATGGATCTCAGTCCCTACATCTTTTGTCTCTCTTTTTACCTTTTATATTTTGTCCTACCTCCTTTCAAAGACAATGGGCTGCTTTTCTGGGTGCCTGATATCCTCTGCCAGCATTCAGAAGTTGTTCTGTGGAATTTGCTCAGGGCTCAAGTGTTCTTTCGATGAATTTGTGGGGGAGAAAGTGGTCTCCCCGTCCTATTCCTCTGCCATCTTAGGACCGCCCCCCCCCCCGCCCTTTCTATATGTTTTTAAGCTAGCATCCATCTCTAATGAACCCTGCCATATACTTTAAGACAAACAATCCACATGGCAATGATAAATACTAGCAGTTGTTATTATACTTATTGTTATTATCACAGAATTTATTATTAATTAGATGAGAAATCTGTTTATAAAAGCCTTATGAACTTATAATCCAGACATCCCAAACTCTAAGAGTCTCCCCGTTTTAAACCATAATCCACATATTAGATGAGTGAAAACTAAAGTAGTGAAATAAGGCAGTTGATGGGGACAGACAACAGTATGATAAGCAGAATGGATTCAGAAGGTCTAACACACTAGGATCCATGAACTCACCACTTCAAATACCACTGTCACTTGCCTTAAGCTTATTCCTTATTTATTACTTCTTTGTCTGGCTCAAAATGCCATTGTCTTTCTTTGGACCTAGAATTCCTCACCTGTAGGTCATAATATTGGAATGAATAATTTATAACATTTCTTCCAGTTCCATGACTTCTTTATAATTCAGTTTATCTTCATCTTTTCTTCCCAGGGCACAGGTGTATTAGTATCACTGACTTCTGTGCTGTATGATGACAAAGTATTTCCTAACCCAGAAATGTTTGACCCTGGCCACTTCCTGGATGAGAGTGGTAACTTTAAAAAGAGTGACCACTTCATGCCTTTCTCAGCAGGTAACAAAATTTTTTCCTTCGTTACTTCAAAGGACAAGATGCTTTGGGGGCGGGGGGGGGGGATCAGTTGGAACTTCTTATAAAATTCCCACTCAGGGGCTGGTTGGACTGCTCTTTTCCTATACTCAGGTGTAGGAATTGCAATGCCCACACACTTTCCCTTCTCATAATATATGCTCTTTATTGCTCTAAGTTACCAAAGCTTTGAAAGATGACCCAATTCTTTCAAATTCAGAAATAAAATTTGAGCTAGGTGCTGAAAATATAAGAGAAGTGTACCTTATCCATAAGGAACCATGTGTTGTAAAACTTGAAACTTCAAGATGTGTTGAAGATTGATGAAGATGTAGTTAGAGCAGAGAACAGAGGCTGTGAGGAGTAGAAATAAAGATGATAGGGACATCAGACTAAGAACATAAACTACAACTATACTGTGTGTTTCCAGGAGAAGAAAAAGGTTGATGAAAACATGAAATATCAAATTGCATGAGAATTGTTAATGAAGTACATGGCATAGTGCCAAAGCTCACTAAAAATTTGTGTAAATAAGGGTAGCCATTCTGCTCTGCTAAGTCACGCCAGTCGCGTCCAACTCTGTGCGACCCCATAGATGGCAGCCCACCAGGCTCCCCTGTCCCCGGGATTCTCCAGGCAAGAACACTGGAGTGGGTTGCCATTTCCTTCTCCAATGCCAGGGTAGCCATTAAGATACGAAATTATGTGGACAGCATGTGTATCCATTCTATGTCTGCCTATCTAACTGTTGTGGCTTACATTTATCCATTCAACCATTCATCAATTGTTACTTTCTAACCACTGATAAGTAACACATTGGCCAGTTCCTCATGAAACTCCCCCACAGCTGTGAGAGGTTGGAATACCAGATGTGCATGCCAACTCTTTCTAACAACCAGAAACACAGTGTTCTAGGAGTATGTACTCTCTGTGTTTGTTATTTTCAGGAAAACGGATTTGTGCAGGAGAGAGCCTGGCCCGCATGGAGGTGTTTTTATTCCTGACAGCGATTTTACAAAAATTTACTTTGAAATCTGTGGTTGACCCAAAGGACATCGACACCACCCCAATTGCCAATGGGTTCACTTCTGTGCCACCTCCTTACAAGCTCTGCTTCATTCCTCTGTAAGGACTTGTCTCCTATGACGTTGTCTTCAACTCCTTCTCATCTGAGGCATTGGTCACCTCCTTTCCTCTTCATTCTTCTGCCTAGGAATGCCTTCTCAATCTCTCTTCTTGTTATGGTGCAGTTTCACTGCAGAAATGTATCCGCTATTCTCCATGTCCTGTAACATTTGTATTGGCCATCACATATGCTAATGCTTTATCTATATAACATTTGTATTGGCCATCACATATGCTAATGCTTTATCTATTACCGAGTAGCACTATGCAGTCAATACAAAATAGAACAAGATGATTAGTGTATGGCAATGGAGAGTTATTATTCTATGCATGTTCCTAATTAAAAGCATAATTTGATGAGCCAGTTCTCAGAGTTTCCTTATGGTGTGCCTAATACACGTGAGAAAGGAAGGAAAGTAATTCAAAGAAGTCATGTTGGTCTCATAGTGATCAGCACAGAGGACTACAGAGATTAAGCAGGAAAGTTCTCTTAGCTGCATGTCACCTAGAGTTACTTGAGGTTTGGATTTGCAACTGAAAGAGATTGTGTCCAGGAGTGCCTCAGTAGGAAAATATTGAGATCAGTGATACTAAGGAATTAAATCCAAAGTAAGCCACAGAAAACTACAAATGAAAATTAGAGCAGAAATCAGTGAAATTGCAAACAAGGAATCAGGATAAAAATCAATGAGACCAAAGTTAATTCTCTGAAAAGTTGAATAGAATTGATAAACCCATATGTAACCTATTCCCCACTCCGAGAGAAGACACATTATTAATATCATTGCTAAAAGAGGGACCATAACTTTAAGTCCCAGAGCACTAAAAGGATCATAAGGGATTATTATGAAGCTGTATGCCCACCAGTTTGAGAAGTTCAATGACATAGGTTAATTTCACACACAATCTGTCAAAATTCACACCTGGAAGAGTAACACCAACTAGTTGAAACTAGTTGAAAGACTTCTGTACCCTTAGTGAATGTGAACCTAGCCACATCAAAGCCAGAAAGAGAAGCAGATCCTCTCTCATCACAACTACCAAGCCCAACAATGTGCCCTATAATTGGGCAGGTATCCCCCTCCCAGCTCTCAGCTTCTCCTTGAGGAGCAAAGGAGTTGGCATGCACATCTGACATTCCAACCTCTCACAGCTGTGGGGAGTTTCATGAGGAACTGGCCTCTGTGTTACCTGTCTTGGAGCACTGAAAGGACTCAGCAAGCTGTAGATACCTAGGAGTTTCTAGGACATAAGAAGCAGGCTGGGCTAGCACACAGGTTTGAGAGACCTCCAGAATCTCTGGCTGAGCTGATTGGTGAAGTTTTTCTCCTCCATGTGACTAGTCAGTGAAGACTGAAACTGGCTATTGTCTAATGTGCAAACCGCAATGCAGAGAGTCAAGGAAAATTTAGAAACAAGAGATGTATGATTGACCTAAAACATCATTCAAAATAAGTCATAAAGTTGTTCACTGTGGTCTGGAGAACAGTAAAGAAATGAAGTAGGAATTTCAACAACAGGGCAGAAAATTCAAAGGTGTAAAACAGAAGTCAGAGCTGAAGATTACTTTTTGTATTTAAAAAAATCATTAGAGAATGTAACAATAGACTAGATCAAGCAGAACAAAAGATCAGAAAACTTGAAGATAAGTCATTGGAAATTATTCAGTTGAGAGAAAAAAGAAAAGAAATTTAAGGAACTTATAGAACACTATCAAGTAGATCAATACATGCAGTATAGGAGTCATAGACAGAGCGGAGAGAAAGAGAAAGGACCAGAAAGCTAATTGAAATTAACAATGGCAGAAAACTTCCCACATCTGGAAGAGGAAGTGCACATAGAAGGAAGGAGGTACCAAGCAGGACACCCCTTATTCATGGAATAAAATGGTTACTTCAAGAGAGTGATAGCTTTTTTATTCAAAAGAAGCTGATCTGGTTCTATTAGAGTTAGAACCATGTGAGTTAGACAGGAAGTAGTACTTTGGTTTGTCCTGGTTAAAATGTTCCCTGAGACATGGGTTCATTTAAATTCTAAAGGTTATAGAACCAAACTTTTCTGACTCCAGTTTAATAAGCTGACACTGTAATTATTAACTGTATTAATATTTATTTTGAAAGTCACTGATTAGTGTGAATCATGGAATTAGTGTGAATCATGGAATATTGAACAATGGTGCCATATAAAGGAATTATAAAAATCAAACAAAGCCCATAGTCTGCATAAAGATGGAATTAATAAAAATCACAGTGGAAATAAGTAAAACAGAGACTAAAAGCAGAACCAATACAATATTGTAAAGTAATTAGCCTCTAAAATAAATAAATTTAAGTTTTTTTAAAAAAGAATGATAGAAAAGACCAACAAAACCAAGAATTGGGTTTTTTGATAAGGAAAAGAAAACTGATAAAATTTTAGCCAGAGTCTTTATGGAAATTAAGAGTGGAGCATATAAAATTAGAAATCATTGAGAAGTTACAACCAATATCACAGAAATACAAAGAATCATCAGAGAATACTACCAACAGTTATTTGCGAATGAACTGGACAACCTAGAAGAAATAGATACATTCCTAGAAACATACAATCTTCCAGGACTAAATCAAGAAGAAATAGATAATCAGAACAGATAAATTCAGTTCAGTTCAGTTCAGTCACTCAGTCGTGTCCGACTCTTCATGACCCCATGAATCGCAGCACGCCAGGTCTCCCTGTCCATCACCAACTCCTGGAGTTCACTCAGACTTACATCCATCAAGTCAGTGATGCCATCCAGCCATCTCATCCTCTGTTGTCCCCTTCTCCTCCTGCCCACAATCCCTCCCAGCATCAGAGTCTTTTCCAATGAGTCAACTCTTTGCATGAGGTGGCCAAAGTACTGGAGTTTCAGCTTCAGCATCATTCCCTCCAAAGAAATCCCAGGGCTGATCTCCTTCAGAATGGACTGGTTGGATCTCCTTGCAGTAATACTAGTATTGAAACTGAATAAGTAGTAATAAAAAAAAATCTGCCTACAAACAACCATTCAGGACTGGATGGCTTCACAGGAGAATTTTACCAAACATTTAAAAAATAGTTGAGAATTCCCTGGTGATTCAGTGATTAGGACTTTGTGCTTTCACAGCTGATGATCAGATTCAATTCCTGGTCAGGGGAACTAAGAACCCACAAGCTGCACATCACAGCCAGAAAAAAATAGTTAATACCTATCCTTCTCAAACTATTCCAAAACTCTGAAGAGGAGGGAACACCTCCAAACTAATTCTGTGAGACCATCACTACTTTGATACCAAACCAAGAAACTAAAAAAGAAAACTACAGATCAATATCTGTATATCCCTGATAAACAAAGAAGTCCTGAATGAAATATTAGCTAAATTCAACAATACATAAAAATGATCATATACCATGATCTAGTGGGGTTAATTTTAGGGATGCAAGGATGATTCAACACCTACAAATCAATCAAAGTGATATACCACATTAACAAAACAAAGGGTTGAAATCACGTAATCATCTTCCCCGATGTAGAGAAAGCATTTGACAAAATTCAATATCTATTCATGATAAAAAAAAAAAAAACACTCTTTACAGACTTGGTATAAAGGGAACATATTTCAAGATAGTAAAGGTTCCAAATAGGAAAAGGAGTACGTTAAGGCTGTATACTGTCACCCTGCTTATTTAACTTCTATGCAGAGTACATCATGAGAAATGCTGGGCTGGAAGAAGCACAAGCTGGAATCTAGATTGCCAGGAGAAATATCAATAACCTCAGATATGCAGATGACACCACCCTTATGGCAGAAAGTGAAGAGGAACTAAAAAGCCTCTTGATGAAAGTGAAAGAGGAGAGTGAAAATGTTGGCTTAAAGCTCAACATTCAGAAAACAGAGATCATGGCATCTGGTACCATCACTTCATGGGAAATAGATGGGGAAACAGTGTCAGAATTTATTTTGGGGGGGCTCCAAAATCACTGCAGATGGTGACTGCAGCCAGGAAATTAAAAGATGCTTACTTCTTGGAAGAAAAGTTATGACCAACCTAGATAGCATATTCAAAAGCAGAGAAATTATTTTGCCAACAAAGGTCTGTCTGGTCAAGGCTATGGTTTTTCCAGTGGTCATGTATGGATGTGTGAGTTGGACTGTGAAGAAAGCTGAGCACCGAAGAAGTGATGCTTTTGAACTGTGGTGTTGGAGAGGACTCCTGAGATTCCCTTGGACTGCAAGGAGATCCAGCCAGTTTGTTCTAAAGGAGATCAGCTGTGGGTGTTCTTTGGAAGGAATGATGCTAAAGCTGAAACTCCAGTACTTTGGCCACCTCATGAGAAGAGTTGACTCATTGGAAACGACTCTGATGCTGGGAGGGATTGGGGGCAGAAGGAAAAGGGGACGACAGAGGATGAGATGGCTGGATGAAATCACTGACTCGATGGACATGAGTTTGAGTGAACTCCGGGAGCTGGTGATGGACAGGGAGGCCTGGCGTGTTGCAATTCATGGAGTCGCAAAGAGGCGGACACGACTGAGCAACTGAACTGGCTGTCTGAAAGGCTATTTATGACAAACCAACAGCTAACATCATTTACACAGTGGAATTTTACTCAGCCATAAAAAAGAATGAAAATTTATCACTTTCAGAACGTGGATAATCCTGAAGGGTATTATGCTTAATTAGATAAGTTTGATAGAGAAAGACAAATACTGGACACTTTCACTTACTCAGTTCAGTTCAGTCACTCAGTCATGTCTGACTCTTTGTGACCCCATGAACCGCAGCACTCCAGGCCTCCCTGTCCATCCCAACTCCTGGAGTCCACCCAAACCCATGTCCATTGAGTCGGTGATGTCATCCAACAATCTCATCCTCTGTTGTTCCTTTCTCCTCCTGCCCTCAATCTTTCCCAGCATCAGGGTCTTTTCAAATGAGTCAGCTCTTCACACCAGGTGGCCAAAGTATTGGAGATTCAGCTTCAACATCAGTCTTTCCAATGAACACCCAGGACTGATCTCCTTTAGGATGGACTGGTTGGATCTCCTTGCAGTCCAAGGGACTCTCAAGAGTCTTTGATGTGGACTCATAAATAAAACAAATGAACTAATACAACAAAACAGAAAGAGACTCACAACACAAAAAATAGGCTAGTGGTTACCAGTGCCAAGAGAGGTAGAGGTAAAGGGTAAGACAAAGAAAGGGCATTAAGAAGTACAAACTGCTGCTGCTGCTGCTGTGTCACTTCAGTCGTGTCCGACTCTGTGCAACCCCATAGACGGCAGCCCACCAGGCTCCCCCGTCCCTGGGATTCTCCAGGCAAGAACACTGGAGTGGGTTGCCATTTCCTACTCCAAGAAGTACAAACTACTAAGTATAATATTAAAGTTAATAAGATACAAGGATATAATGTACAGCACATGGAATATAGCCAGTATATTGTGACCACTTTCAGTTCAGTTCAGTCACTCAGTCATGTCTGACTCTTTGCGACCCCATGAATCACAACACGCCAGGCCTCCCTGTCCATCACCAACTCCTGGATTTCACCCAAGCTCATGTGCATCAAGTTGGTGATGCCATCCAGCCATCTCACCCTCTGTCGTCTCCTTCTCCTCCTGCCCCCAATCCCTCCCAGCATCAGGGTCTTTTCAAATGAGTCAACTCTATGCATTAGGTTGCCAAATATTGGAGTTTCAGCTTCAGCATCAGTCCTTCCAATGAACACTCAGGACTGATCTCCTTTAGGATGGACTGGTTGGATCTCCTTGCAGTCCAAGGGACTCTCAAGAGTCTTCTCCAACACCACAGTTTAAAAGCATCCATTCTTCGGCACTCAGCTTTCTTCACAGTCCAACTCTCGCATCCATACATGACCACTGGAAAAACCATAGCCTTGACTAGACGGACCTTTGTTGGCAAAGTAATGTCTCTGCTTTTTATTTATTTTTTTAATTCAAATTTATTTATTTTAATTGGAGGCTAATTACTTTACAATATTGTATTGGTTCTGCCACACATCAACATGAATTTGCCACAGGTGTACATGTGTTCCCCATCCTGAACCCCCCTCCCACCTCCCTCTCTGTACCATCCCTCCGGGTCATGCCAGTGCTTTTTAATATGCTATCTAGGTTGGTCATAACTTTCCTTCCAAGGAGTAAGCGTCCTTTAATTTCACGGCTGCAGTCACCATCTGCAGTGATTTTGGAGCCCAAAAATATGAAGTCTGACACTGTTTCCACTGTTTCCCCATCTATTTCCCATGAAGTGATGGGGCCAGATGCCATGATCTTCACTTTCTGAATGTTGAGCTTTAAGCCAACTTTTTCACTCTCCTCCTTCACTTTCATCAAGAGGCTTTTTAGTTCCTCTTCACTTTCTGCCGTAAGGGTGGTGTCATCTGCATATCTGAGGTTATTGATATTTCTCCTGGCAATCTTGATTCCAGCTTGTGCTTCTTTATGGAATATAAACTGTAAAAATATCTAATCTCCATGTTGTACACCTGAAATTAATATAGTATTTAAGTTAACTATGAAAAAAGTGAAAGTGATAGTTGCTCATTTGTGACTATAGCCCACCATGCTCTTCTGTCCATGTTCATTCTCCAGGCAAGAATACTGGAGTAGGTTGCCATGCCCTCCTCTGGGGGATCTTCTCAACCCAGGGATCTATCCCATGTCTCCTCCATTGCAGGCAGATTCTTTACTGTCTGAGCCACCATAGAAGTTCGAGTTAACTATGACAATTAAAAAAAAAAATAGGACTTCCCTGGTGGCTTAGACAGTAGAGAATCTGCTTGTTAATGTGGGAGATCCAAGTTCTATCCCTGGATCAGGAAGATCCCCTGGAGGAGGGCATGGCAACCCACTCCAGTATTCTTGCCTGGAGAATCCCATGTGCAGAGGAGCCTTATGGGCTACACTCCCTGGGGTCACAAAGAGTTGGACACTTCCACTTTTTTCAATATAAAATAACTTGCAGTGTCTGTAATTTTACATTTTATGGACAATTTTATTTCAGAAATTTACCTTTAAGGAGACTGTATATGCATAGCAAATTAAAAACATACATAATCTTGTCCTGTGTCAGAATCTCACTGAAATGACTATAATCTCAATTACAAATGAGATTTAGTCTTTTATACTTGGAGATGTGTATCCCTTAATATACCACTATTCATGTTTCAAGTACAAAGATCTTCTCATTCATAACAGTCAAACATTTTGTGCTCAGGATTTATTATTGATACAATAGCATCTAATATATAATCTATATGTAAGTTTTCTAACTTTCCTAGAATATCCATCATAGCTTTTTTTTCCTTTGCAATTCAGTGAAGAAAATGGCATATAATTTGGTTATCTTTTCCCTTTGGTAGCCTGTAATCAAGAATAAATTCACTTTGTTTCTTTATTCCCATTTGTTACATTTATCTTTTTGGGCTCCAAGCTAGTAGTCTGTGAAATGTTTGATTGTTTTCTAAGGATTAGATTCCAGCTGTTATTTTGGCAAGAGGACTACATAGATGCTATATGTATGTCCCACTGAATCTCATTGAGAAGATAGAGGCACATAATATCATGCATCCCATTATTGGTTATGTCAAACTCCTCACTAAACAAGGAGGTATTCTCAGATGTCCCCATTGCAGAGGTTTCATCATTTAATACATAATTAATAAAAATTTATGGCATCATACTTTAAGACCTTGCAGATATTCTACAGTCAAAGCATTCACCCAAGAGCTTTTGCACTTGTTGATGGTCCTAATCTGAACTGTTGCCAAATGATCATTTTTTTTTCTATTTTATCATCTCTTCTGTGTTTTTAAGCTAGGATCAATCCATAGTGATGATTTGCCCCATATTTTTTAATTAAGGGAAACAAATTACATTGCAGTGATAAACACACCTTAGTTGTTATTGAACTCTTTCTCATTATCTCAGAAGAGGTCCTTTTTCTTTAGGTCAGATTTATTTGTATGTTTACAAAGGCCCTGGAAATAGATACTTTGGACATTTCAAGTGCAGAGATTTTCATTTTAGGCCACATGTGAGGTGAATGAAAACTAAAGTAATGAAATAGAGCAGCAGATGGGTACAGACCAGTGTCCAGACTCTCTGAAAGCAGGACAGATTCAGGTCTGGTAGCCAACCACCCTTGTCCTCGGTACTTCAAATGCTATGGGAGGCTACTTTAACAAGATTGCTGCCATTAAACTTATGGCATTAAACTTATCCATGCCTATTGCTTTGTCTATCTGATTTGAAATGCCTCTGCTCTTGTTTGGACCTAGGCTTCCCCATCTATGGGCTGAATTGCAACATTTCTTCCAGCTCCATGACTTCATAACATATTTCAGGACACAACCATATTTACATTTCTGACCTCTGTGCTGGATAATGACAAAGAATTCCCCAACCCAGAGGAAGTTTGACCCTGGCCACTTCCTGGAGGAGAGTGGCAACTTGGAAAAGAGCAATTTGCAGAAAAAACTGTATTTCCTTCAGTATTTTGTGGAACAAGACACCTTTTTGAGATCAGATAGAACTTATATGGTGCTCACTCTGGTGCTGGTAGGATGGCTGTTTGTCCATGATCAGAAGCACCAGTCCCTAAGCCAATGTAGTCCCCCCACTTCATGATACATCATCAGGCCAAATCACTGAGGCTTTCAAAGGTTACCCAGTTCTTCCAAATTGAGAAAATTAGAGTATGAGTTGATGAAATTCTTTGCTGAGACACATCACTGTGTGTCTGAGAACTCCTTAGAATGTAAAACTAATTAAGACTTTCCTTACCTGACATGAGAAGGGCACCTAACTCTGGCCAAATTTAAAAATGCACTGAAAGGATCATACGCCATGATTAAGTGGGATTTATTCCAGGGATGCAATGATGATTCATTATTTGTATTTGGCTTGTTAATTGTTTGTAGCAATTAAAAACTAAATTAAATAAAAAATTAATTTTTTAAATTTAAAAAATCAAATTAAATTAAAAATTGAAGTTAAAAAAAAACTGGAAAAGGTCAGTTTTCATTCCAATTCCAAAGAAAGGCAATGCCAAAGAATGCTCAAACTTCCTCACAATTGCACTCATCTCACTCGCTAGTAAAGTAATGCTCAAAATTCTCCAAGACAGACCTCAGCAATACGTGAACCATGAACTTCCAGATATTCAAGCTGGTTTTAGAAAAGGCAGAGGAACCAGAGATCAAATTGCCAACATTCACTGGATCATTGAAAAAGCAAGAGAGTTCCAGAGAAACATCTATTTCTGCTTTATTGACTATGTCAAAGCCTTTGACTGTGTAGATCACAATGAACTGTGGAAAATTCTGAAAGAGATGGGACTACTTGACCTGCCTCTTGAGAAACCTATATGCAGATCAGGAAGCAACAGTTAGAACTGGACATGGAACAACAGACTGGTTCCAAATAGGAAAAGGAGTACATCAAGGTTGTATATTGTCACCCTGCTTTTTTAACTTCTATGCAGAGTACATCATGAGAAACGCTGGGCTGGAGGAAGCACAAGCTGGAATCAAGATTGCCAGGAGAAATATCAATAACCTCAGATATGCAGATGACACCACCCTTATGGCAGAAAGTGAAGAAGAACTAAAGAGCCTCTTGATGAAAGTGAAAGAGGAGAGTGAAAAAGTTAGTGTAAAACTCAACCTTCAGAAAACTAAGATCATGGCATCTGGCCCCATCACTTCATGGCAAATAGATGGGGAAACAATGGCTGACTTTATTTTTTGGGACTCCAAAATCACTGCAGATGGTGATTGCAGCCATGAAATTAAAAGACACTTACTCCTTGGAAGGAAAGTTATGACCAACCTGTTTAATATAGATGGCATATTAAACAGCAGAGACATTACTTTGCCAACAAAGGTCTGTCTAGTCAAGTCTATGGTTTTTCCAGTGGTCATGTATGGATGTCAGAGTTGGACTGTGAAGAAAGCTGAGCACCGATGAATTGATGCTTTTGAACTGTGGTGTTGGAGAAGATTCTTGTGAGTCCTTTGGACTGCAAGGAGATCCAACCACTCTATCCTAAAGGAAGTCAGTCCTGAATTTTCTTTTGAAAGACTGATACTGAAGGTGAAACTCCAATACTTTGGCCACTTGATGCAAAGAACAGAGTCATTTGAAAAGACCCTGATGGTGGAAAAGATTGAAGGGGGGAGGAGAAGGGGACGACAGAGGATGAAATGGTTGGATGGCATCACCGACTTGATGGACATGAGTTTGGATAGACTCTGGCAGTTGGTGATGGACAGGGAGGCCTTGTGTGCTGTGGTTCATGGCATCACAAAGATTCAGACAGTACTGAGTGAATTTAGTTGTTTGTAGAGAATTTTTGCACACAATGCTTTCTGATGGGTTCTTTATCTCATTTATTGAGTGCAGGTGGAGGATTCAGGGACTCCTTCCTCAAGCCAGCTCTAAGTCATGCATCCTCTGTGCAGGGGCTCCCAGTGTAAGGGGAACAGAGTGATCCAGGCTCGAAGTGACTGCTCCCAATGAGTGGGCTCAGGACAAGTGACAGAGCAGTGTTTTCCTCACTGCCCTGGGCTTGGCCTTGGATTCTTGGGCTGAGGGCTGGGTGAAGGGTCTCATGGATCTTCCAGGCCCTTTGAGGAGGACTCATGCATCTGAGGAGAAGCCTGGGGGCACCCTGGAGCTCCTCACACTAGAAAACATTAAAAAAGGGAAGAGTGTTTGGACATTTCAAATGATTCTGGTGGCTGATGTCTCACAGAAAATATCGTATTTTTTAGGAAAAGGTAGACTGATTTCTTGAATTAAAATTTGCTGCTAATTGGGACATCTCTGGTGGTCCAGTGGTTAAGAATCTACCTGTCAATTCAGTTGATGCAGGTTTGATCCCTGAAGGGGAAACTAAGATCTTACATGCTACGGGGCAACTAAGCTCACACACCACAACAAGAGAGGCCTGTGAACCAAAATGAAAAAATCCCTGCACAGACAAAAATGTTAAAAAAAAATTTTTAATGCTACTTATCTAAATAATGCAAGTGAAAGTGAAGTCGCTTCAGTCGTGTCCGACTCTGTGTGACCCCATAGATGGCAGCCTACCAGGCTCCTGCATCCATGGGATTTTCCAGGCAAGAACACGGGAGTGGGTTGCCATTTCCTTCTCCAAAGAACAACATAAATGAGTAAACCATTTTGTGTAATAAAAACTGTTCAGAAAACTATAATATTGACAAGGTATGAAGCAAACACAAGTGAAATCACTCAGGGAGCTGATCCTGGCTGGAAAACTTTACCATCAGAGAATCCACCTCTTGTGTTACCCCATCACTCTATCCTCTCTCGGACATGCCAATTTAAGTGACTCTGCAGTGACTTCTGTGAGCTGTTTTCTTGTGAACAATTTCTCTAGGTTGAAACACTGTTATCCGTGGCAAAGTTGGTTTGATCAAGCCACTCCACCAGGTATCAGAAGGATTAACTTGTCCACCACATCAGTGGACTTAAATGAAAGGACAACCCACTTCTCCAATTCCAAGCTCCAGCCCTAGAATGAGTCTTTGGGAATAAGGCTGGGCAGCTGGTTTTAACTGCTCTCAATGCCTGATCACACCATGTCTACAGACAATGAAGGGGAGAGTCCTCTGGGGCCACACTTAGAGGTGAGGTTCTTCACAAGGTTTTTTTCATTCTCAGGACCTGCAATGGGATCCAGAGCTTTCCAAAAATTGATTCTAACTAAAGTGGGGACTCTTGCCTGGACAATTCCATGGACAGAGGAGCCTGGCAGGCTACAGTCCATGGGGTCTCAAGAGTTGGACACAACTAAGCAACTAAACTACCACCACCACAAAGTGGGGACTTGAAGTTGGGTTGTGAGGAAAAGAGAGTCTTTCTTTTTTTTATTTTAACACCAGCTCTTTCAGACTCAAGGGAAATTTCAGGTTAGGAGGAAAGCAGAACAGCCTTCCCTTAAGGGGAAGATCCAGGCAAGGAATGTGGGGCCCTCCTGTCTCAGAGGAGGCAGCACCCTTGGACAAGGATCAGGAAGGGAAACATGCTCCAAGGGAATCACCAGCTATCTAAGGTTCCATGCCTGGAAGCTGGACTTTAATCACAGGTGGGTAGATCTTTGTGTAAAGTCTGTAATCTCCTCTCCACAGATGAAGAGATTTTGTCCAACCTCCCAAGATCTCAACCAAAGAACACAAGATTTTAGTTCCAGGGAGCAGAATCTGCCTTTGTAAAGAAATGATTCTTTGAGGTATTTCTTTGAGGTTTTTAAAGTCACTTTCTGTAGGTCTTAAGGAAAAATCCCACTTCTTGCTCCTAGCCACAATCTGCCTCATCAGGTAATACCTCCAGGCGCTCCCTTTTTTTATGCTGACAACGTGAGTTATTTAATTTCCTTTTCCCCCAACATGTTGATATACTCTTTCAGAGGAGCCTTATTTGGTCTGGAAAATTTTATGATGACATGTCAGGTGGGTTTTTATTTCTCTTCCTCAGCCACGTTGGTGTAGGGTGCATTCACTTTGATTTGAATGGTTAAATGAGCACTTGACTTGCAACCTACCTCCAGAGTCCTCTGGGCTTCCCAGGTGGCTCAGGTGGTAAAGAATCTGTCTGTAATTCACAAGACCTGGGTTCAAACCCTGGATCAGGAAGATCCCCTGGAGCGGGGCATGGCAACCCAGTCCAGTATTCTTGCCTGGAGTATCCCATGGACAGAGGAACCTGGCAGGCTACAGTTCATGGGGTCACAGAGCTGGACACTACTGAGTCAATAATGCTTCAACATCCTACTAGATGTTTTTGCTCCATCGTTAACTTTTACTCTGTCCCTTGATTTCATGTTACCTACTGTACCCACTCCCACATCCAGCAGAGAAGCTGCCTGGAATTTGACCTTGAGCCAGCTTCCTTCAGAGGTGTGACTGGACTCTCAACACAGGAACTGGAGCTCATCTTAGAGACTGAGGCTTTTTAAAGTTTGTAATAGTTTCAGTACATAGGGTTGGGCTAGTCTTGATGCCTTATTTGTATTTAAAATGTTTTACCATTTTAAGTATAAAGAGTAAAAGGACAGATTGTGATTCTCATGGATTCTACTGGAGGGTTTCTTTGAAGAAGGAGGGAAGTGCAGACCTTCTGTCTGGGATGTGCCTGTTTATGATATAACTGAGCAGGACCCTCTGGAGCCTTCCCCTGTATCCTCTGCTTTAGCTCCTCTCTGAATTATCTAGATACTAGTATTTGATGCACATTTCCTGAGTGTTTTTTTCAGATGTGAATCCCCCTTACCAACAATTAGGGGAACTGATTGATGACCATAAGCACATACATAGCCCCAGGCCTGCTGGAGCCTAAGGACTGATAATATTAACCCCTGTGACACCACTCTGCTACCTCATCATCAGCCAGTCAGAGAACTGTGCACAAGACTGATCACATACCCTGCAGATGGCATCCTGCCCCCAGCCCCACTGCACCTGTCCTTTTAAAAAAGGCTTTGCCAAAACCCTTTAGGGAGCTCAAGGCTTTTTAGGATATGAACCACCTCAAGTTGCAATAAATATTTCTCTGCTCCAAATTCCAGTCTTTCTGTTTGTTTGGCCTCACAGTGCATCAGGCACACAAACTTGCATTAACAATGGTTGTGGGATGAATCAATAAGGAAGGAAACGAGTGAGCCAGGGATAAAGCCATCATTGGTTGATGCTGAGGTTGCACAGTGAACTCTGAACTCTGCAGAAGTTTCCCCTAAGTACAGCTTAAAACCCTGCTGGAAAAGCATACACTCATGGGAGGTTTGGGGGATAATGTAAACCAGACTCACACACCCCCAGAGTGGGTGCTCTCTTCATGGGAAGCTGAGAGTCTCATGTCCAAATGTGAAAACTGAAAATTAAAGAGCGTGTGCTTCTCCCTAAACTTCTTAACTTGCCCTTCTGTGGGGTCCAGAATAGGTCAGGCCAGTGGATGCCACTAGCCTGGGAGATAGGCAGTTCTGTCTTTCTAGCTGTCACTTCAACCCATGGTCCCCAGACATCATATAGATCTTATGTGTACCTGTCTTTGTCCAAAGTGGGTGTACTTTTACATTTTTCTTAGAATCTGGCAGTACTGGGTTTCCCACATCTTTGTCAATTATCACTGTTTTTGAAATTTAGCGTTTTTCATGAAATGTGAATCCCTGATGAATAATTATGCCATATCACTTCTTTCATCTACTCCTTGCACTTTCATTTTTCTTTCTTTGTGAATTATCATTACAAGATATGCACTTAAAAAAAATTTATTGGGCTGTGTCGGGTCTTGTTGAGGTCCTTTAATGGATCAGAACACGGTGGTCCAGAGTCGACCAATAAGAAAGTAAAGGAGAGAGAAAGAGGCTGATATTCCTTGGTTTACACAAAAAGCCAATAAAGCCCCTGGCACGGGGCTTGCTCTGTTCACGGAGGCCTCAGGCACCCTCTCGATGGGGTGAAGGTGCAGAGCACCTTTTTGAGAGGGTCTTAGAAGCCCGGGCAGGAAAGTGAACTCAGAGAGCCTCTGTGCTCCAAAGAAATAGCCTGAGAGAGAGAAAGAGAGAGAAAAAGACACGGGGATATGGTGATAAGTACCCTCTTCCTTCTTGTGAACCATACGGTAAAAGTGATTATTTACAACTTTCTCTCTCTTTAATATGGATTGCCTATGTTTTGTAAGTCTGGAATTTTAATCTTTGTCTTTGCTGAGAATAACTACAGTATATATGCCCATACCATGTTGATTAAAACACCTTTGCTCCATCAGAGCTTTGGTCCCCGTGTCTTGCTTTCTCTCTCTCTCCCTCTCTCTATTTTTCAGACTGGTCCCCTGAAGCACAGAGGGTCTCTGAGTTCACTTTCCTGTCCAGGCTTCTAAGACCCTCTCGAGAACGCGCTCTGCACCTTCACCCCATTGAGAGGGCGCCTGAGGCCTCCATGAACAGAGCAAGCCCTGTGTCAGGGGCTTTATTGGCTTTCTGCATAAACCAAGGAATATCAGCCTCTTTCTCTCTTCTTTACTTTTTTATCAGTCGACTCTGGACCACCAGGTTCTGGTCCTTTAAAGGACCTCAACAGAGTCTTTTTTTTTTTTTTTTAATTTATTTTAATTGGAGGTTAATTAATTGTGGCATGTGAATGTGAGATCCCTAGTTGAGGCCTGCGGAATCTAGTTCCCTGACCGGGGATCAAACCTGGACCCCCTGCATTGGGTGCATGAAGTCTTAGCCACTGGATCATGAGGGGAGTCCCATGGTATGCACATTTTAAAAATTACTTTGTAATTTTATTGTTGAAGCTTGATTAATTTTAAAAAATATTTGTTTATTGAGCTATCTTGGTTTGGGGTGGGGATGAAGGTGCAGAGGCAAAGTATGAGACAACCTGGGGAGGGGACTTAGCATGAAGTAGGGTGAAGAAAGCACTCCTACTAGTATCATAGCCAAGAGAGGTAAGAAGGGCACCCACATGGAGCAGGTGGGGGGAGCTACTTTGTTTGAAAAGTCATAGCCCATCCACTTTGATGAGAAGAGGCTGACAAATACTAACCTAACCAAGTAATCAAAGCAAATAGCATCCATAATGAACAGATTGAAACTGTCACCTCACAGGATGCAGTAAACAGAAAAAACATTTTGTAATGTTCCTGTCAAAGATACACAACTTGAATCTAATCATGAGGAAACATCAGACAAACTCAAACTGAGGGACATTTTACAAATATCCCAGACTGTACTCTTCAAGAGTGACAAGGTCCTGGAAGTCAAGGAAAGACTGAGGAAGTCTTCCAGACTGAATGTGACTAAGGAGACATGACAACTAATTGCAGGATGTGATTCTAAGAAACTGGACATAAGGAATATATTTGGGATGTATTGGTAAAAAACAGAGATAAGAATTAGATGGTCCAAATGCATCAATATTAATTTCCTGTTTGTATTTAAGTTTGTATTCTGGTCATGCAGGAAAATCATCTAGTTTTAAGACAATGCATACTAAGTATTCAGATCTTTAGAACACTGGGTCACCATTTTACTCTCAACCTATTCAAAATACATACTACCAAATTTCCTATACACTTGCATGATATAATTATGTAGATATCTGTATGTTTATATAGAGAGAGCCAACTATGGGTTCCTTTCCAAATATACAAGCCTTTCACAAATGATTGATACTGCTAGTGGACATCTGAAAAAGTGCTCCACATTGTTAATCAATCTTCACAGAAATTCAAATTGAAACTTCAATGAAGTATTATTATATACCCATCAGAATGATTAAAATGGAAAAAGATTATACTAAGTGTTGGCAAGAAAGTGAAGGAACTGGCACTCTTAAAGTAAACCATAAATTGGTTCAATCATTTGGCCAATTATTTGGCAGTGTTTATTAATGGAAATCCACTCAATTATTCTTGACTATGGAAAATCCCATGGGCAGAGGAGCGTGGTGGGTCCATAGCATCACAAAGAATTGGACATAACTCAGCAACTGAGCACACACACGCATGTACTTAAAGTGAACACATGCCTATCCAACAGTTCTACTTGTCAGTATGTACTGAACAGAAATACAGTACATTGGAATATCAAAAAGCCATACTTAAAATTGTTGGTGGGAGAGTAATTTGATACAACCACTATGGAAAACAGAATGGAGTTCTTTAAAAAACTAAAAATAGAACTTCCCTATGATCCAGCAATCCCACTTCTGAGCATATTATCCAGAGAATATCATAATTAAAAAACATACATGTGCTCCAATGTTCATAGCAGCACTATTTACAGTAGTCAGAACACAGAAGCAACCTAAAAGCCCATCAAGAGAGGAATGGATAACGCAGATGTGGTGCATATATACAATGAAATATTACTCAGGCATAAAAAGGAACAGAGTTGGATAATTAGTAGAGTTGTGGATGGACCTAGAGTATGTCATACAGAGTGAGGTAAGTCAGAAAGAGGAAAACAAATATCATATATTAACACATATATGTGGAATCTAGAAAAATGGTATAGATGATCCTATTTGCAAAGCAGAAATAGAGGCACAGATGTAGAGAACAAATATATGAATACCAAGAGGGATAAGGGTATAGGGGTTAGGAGGACTGGGAAATTGGGATGGACACATATACACTATTGATACTGTGTAAAAAATAGATAATTGGTCTTCTCTGGTGGTCCGGTTGTTGAGAATCTGCCTGCCAAGGCAGAGGACATGGGTCAAACCCTACTCCAGGAAGATCCCACATGCTGAGAAGCAACTAAGCCTGTGTGCCACAACTACTGAAGCCCACATGCCTTAAAGCCCATGCACCACATTGAGAAGCCTTGAGCACCACAAATGGAGACTAGTCCCCACTCACTGCGACTACAGAAAGGCCTTGCACAGCAGTGAAGGTCCAGCATAACCAAAATAAAAATAAATAAACCTTAAAAAAAAGATAGCATAGAGAACCTCCTGTATAGAACAGTGAACTCTAATTAATGCTCTGTGGTGACCTAAATGGGAAGGAAATGCAAAAGGAAGTGGATGTATGTATAACTAGGGCTGATTCATTTTGCTGTATAGTAGAGACTAACACAACATTGTAAAGCAACTATACTCCAATAAAAATGAATTTAAAACAGAACGTAGTGTAGAAAGAGATGTTAAAGTTATTAGATCTTAAAAAAGAATTTTCATAATGACACCATTCAAAGTAATACCAATCTAGAAGCATCTAATATCCATAACAATACAATGCAAAAAATAAACTGCAGAATAGTTATTCATATAAAACAAAGCACTAATCACAAAGCAAAATCTTACCACTATTATTTGTAACAACAAAAAATAAACTTGGGTTTCCCTGGGAGCTCAGATGGTAAAGAATTTGCCTGAACTCACAAATGAATTATCAAGTGAAAAAAGATGGATACAAAAAAGAAAATTTATGATTCCACTTATTTAAAGATTGCAAACAGGCAAAGCTAACCTATGGCATGAATCAATGCATTTCAGGTCAGGGTAAGTAGTGAGTAGAGGGGATATAAGGGCACTTCTGGGTCCTGTCTAATTCTTTTTCTTGACCTGTATGTTGGCTGCACAGTGTATGTTCACATGATAATTCACCAAGCTGTACATTTAAGACATAGGCAACCTTCTCTAGGTATATTATGCTTCAATGAAAATGGTTATTTAAAAAGAAACTTTCAACTTACAATTCTGCCCAAGCTTTGACTGTGGAGGACTTCAGGTTGATGTCCTCTTGGACACCCTTGGTGGTTTAGTTGCTAAGTCATGCCCAACTCTTGCAACTCCATGGACTGTAACCCACTGGGTTCCTCTGTCCATGGAATTTTCCAGGCAAGAATACTGGAGTGGATTGCCATTTCCTTCACAGGGGATCTTTCCCAACCCAGGAATCAAACCCAGGTCTCCTGCATTGCAGGCAGATTCTTTACTGACTGAACTACAAGGGAAGGAAGGTCCTGGACACCCGTAGGAAATTTCTTTGATGGGAGAAATTCTTGAACTGGGTGTTGGGAAACCTAGACCCTAAGATAGGGACTTGTACTGATATGTTGGTGCCAATCCACCTCACTAAGTCAGAAATTCCTAAAAACAAAGTAGGAATGAGACTAGTGGTTTTCTGAGACCCTCCTGCCTCTGAAATATCTATGATTCTTTCATTCTACAGAAAGACAAAGGATCAACAGAAACCTTCCCAGATGGAGGTAGGATCAGGGCAGAGTAATAAAATGATTACTGTAAAGAGAGCAACTCAGCTTTTTTTTCTTTTTTTTTAAATCCAAAATAAAGTACTTCGGCTCTTTCAGAGTGTACACTATGTGATTCAGGTAGCAAATCACAGCTCTTTGTCCTGGGTAAAAAATTCATTGCTACCTGGGCTTATTCAAGTCCCAAAGGTTCTAAAACCAACATTTCTGTTTCTTATTTTAATCAACTGATGCTGTAATTATTAACTCAGTGTTTATTTTAAACATCACTGATTAGGGCAAATCATGGAATACTGAATTACAGAACACACTCAGTGCATGTTGGTGACCTTGCTTAACTGAATGCTTGCTTTGTTGTTCAGTTGCTAAGTTGTGCCCGACTCTTTGTGACCCCATGGACTACAGTCTTTCCTGTCCTTCATTATCTCCAGGAGTTTACTCAAACTCATATCATTGAGCCAATGATGGCATCCAACCATCTCGTCCTCTGTCGCGCCCTTCTCCTCCTGCCTTCAATCTTTCCCAGCAGCAGGGTTTACTTGGAGGGAAGCATACAAGCCTCAGAAGAATTCACCCCCAGCTCTACTGGCTGCAGACGCCATGTCCTTGGCCAAAGTATTAAATTTCTAAGACCCAACTTCTTCATCCTTAGAATAGGAATGATTTTATGCTAGGCAAAGTTAATCCAGAGAATCTGAAGGGATATGATAGGTATGAAAATTTTCTAATTGTCAGTATTCCTGCAAATATGTGAGGGTAAGACATTTTGTAGCTGGAGTCTCAACAAATCTTAATTTTTCCTTATGAAAAGAGCTTAGAAGTAACTGCATTAGCCAACTTAGAACAAAAATCAATATGATAATTTCCTTACAGAACATGCCTCATTCAAGCATGGTCATTATTGATCTAGTAATGTATATCAGTTCACTTCAGTCGCTCAGTTGTGTCTGACTATTTGTGACCCCATGAATCGCAGCACACCAGGCCTCCCTGTCCATCACCAACTCCTGGAGTCTACCCAAACCCATGTTTATCAAGTCGGTGGTGCTATCCAGCCATTTCATCCTCCGTTGTCCCCTTCTCCTCCTGCCCCCAGTCCTTCCCAGCATTAGGGTCTTTTCCAATGAGTCAACTCTTCACATCAGGTGGCCAAAGTATTGGAGTTTCAGCTTCAACATCAATCCTTCCAGTGAACACATAGGACTGATCTCCTTTAGGATGGACTGGTTGGATCTCCTTGCAGTCCAAGGGACTCTCAAGAGTCTTCTCCAACACCACAGTTCAAAAGCATCAATTCTTCAGCACTCAGCTTTCTTCATCATCCAACTCTCACATCTATACATGACCACTGGAAAAATCATAGCCTTGACTAGATGGACCTTTGTTGGCAAAGTAATGTCTCTGCTTTTGTGTGTTTTTTTTTTTTTTCCTCCTTTTTTTTTTGGTTAGTTTTTTTCTTTTTTTTTTTTTTGGTATTTTTTTTATTTTATTTTTAAACTTTACATAATTGTATTAGTTTTGCCAAATCTCAAAATGAATCCACCACAGGCATACATGTGTTCCCCATCCTGAACCCTCCTCCCTTCTCCCTCCCCACACCATCCCTCTGGGTCATCCCAGTGCACCGGCCCCAAGCATCCAGTATCGCGCATCGAACCTGGACTGGCAACTCGTTTCTTACATGATATTCTACATGTTTCAATGTCACTCTCCCAAAACTTCCCACCCTCTCCCTCTCCCACAGAGTCCATGGAGAACAGTGTGGAGATTCCTTAAAAAACTGGAAATAGAACTGCCTTATGATCCAGCAATCCCACTGCTGGGCATACACACTGAGGAAACCAGAAGGGAAAGAGACACGTGTATCCCAATGTTCATCGCAGCACTGTTTATAATAGCCAGGACATGGAAGCAACCTAGATGCCCATCAGCAGATGAATGGATAAGAAAGCTGTGGTACATATACACAATGGAGTATTACTCAGCCATTAAAAAGAATACATTTGAATCAGTTCTAATGAGGTGGATGAAACTGGAGCCTATTATACAGAGTGAAGTAAGCCAGAAGGAAAAACATAAATACAGTATACTAACGCATATATATGGAATTTAGAAAGATGGTAACAATAACCTGGTGTACGAGACAGCAAAAGAGACACTGATGTCTCTGCTTTTGAATATGCTATCTAGGTTGGTCATAACTTTCCTTCCAAGGAGTAAGTTTCTTTTAATTTCATGGCTGCAATCACCATCTGCTATGATTTCAGAGCCCCCAAAAATAAAGTCTGACACTGTTTCTACTGTTTCCCCATCTATTTCCCATGAAGTGATGGGACCGGATGCCATGATCTTCGTTTTCTGAATGTTGAGCTTTAAGCCAACTTTTTCACTCTCCACTTTCACTTTCATCAAGAGGCTTTTGAGTTCCTCTTCACTTTCTGCCATAAGGATGGTGTCGTCTGCATATCTGAGGTTATTGATATTTCTCCCAGCAATCTCGATTCCAGCTTGTGCTTTATCTGGCCCAGCGTTTCTCATGATGTACTCTGCATATAAATTAAATAAGCAGGGTGACAATATACAACCTTGACGTACTCCTTTCCTATTTGGTACCAGTCTGTTGTTCCCTGTCCAGTTCTAACTGTTGCTTCCTGATCTGCATATAGGTTTCTCAAGAGACAGGTCAGATGTATATTATTCCCTGCTATTTAGAATCTCGTGGTCATTGAATGGCATCTCCTGTTCAGGTCTTAATGCTGGGCTGTGGGTCAGTTTAATGAAGTCCCTGCTTCCCATCCTTCACTGAATCCACACCTATTGTTCTGTTTAGAATCTCCTTTCCTTGCTGTGCATACATCATTCCATTATTTCTGAATACGATTGGAAAAAAAAGCAACAGAGGCAACTGTACCTGAAGGTGACTGGGAGGAAGTCCTCCCTCCTAAATTCTCTGAAATGGGCTCTTTCTCAGGTCCTTGAGCTAGTTTCTTCTCTTTAGTGATGGAAAGGGACAACCTTTATCTGATTTTCATTCCTTGAATTTCTATGACCCTGTTATCCTTGGGCTTCCATTTAATGGGAAATCTTGTTTTGTGAACACTGCAGTGACTTTGAGAGAAGTCAGTACTTGTTTGGTCATTCATATGTGAGTTATATTTGCAAGTTTGTTTTGGTGACTGTAATGTTAGTACAGTGTGTTTAATTATTTAAAAGGCTTTCTTCCATTTCCAGGACAATGTATTCTGGTATTTGATAAATCTTTATAGGATAAATTTTTACATATAAGATTTAAAATAAACTCATCTCTTTCAAAGTCTAATTTCCTAACTGATCATCAGTCTGAAAAGGCAGAATATCATGCAGTTTTTTTAATCAAATAAGTTACATCAGTAATTCCCACTCCCGGCTATATGCTGTAACTACCTCTGGGGTTTTCTTTTAAAAAAAATTACCACTACCTGGGACATAGCCAATATGTGTCGAGGATGAGGCATTGGGAAAAAGAAAAGCAAGAGCAAACAGCTGTTAACTTCTATCTTTATCAATGGGCCAAAGTCCACTCAGAAGAGAGATTAAAGTGCTTCTAGTTGATTGATCAGGCTGATTGTATGCAGCTCAAGAAGAAACAGTTAAAACTGGACATGGAACAGCAGACTGGTTCCAAATCGGGAAAGAAGCACATCGAGGCTGTATATCGTCACCCTGCTTATTTAACTTATTTGCAGAGTACATCATGAGAAATGCTGGACTGGAAGAAGCACAAGCTGGAATCAAGATTGCTGGGAGAAATATCAATAACCTCAGATATGCAATTGACACCAGCCTTATGGCAGAAAGTGAAGAAGAACTAAAGAGCCTCTTGATGAAAGTGAAAGAGGAGAGTGAAAAGTTGACGTAAAACTCAACCTTCAGATAAATAAGATTATGGCATCTGGTCCCATCACTTCATGGCAAATAGATGAGGAAACAGTGGAAACAGTGAAAGACTTTATTTTGGGGGCTCCCAAATCACTGCAGATGGTGATTGCAGCCATGAAATTAAAAGACACTTGCTCTTTTATGACCAACGTAGACAGCATATTAAAAAGAAGAGGCTTTACTTTACCAACAAAGGTCCATCTAATCAAAGCTATGATTTTTCCAGTAGTCCAGTATGGATGTGAGAGTTGGACTATAAAGAAAACTGAGCACTGAAGAATTGATGCTTTTGAACTGTGGTGTTGGAGAAAACTCTTGAAAGTCTCCTGGACAGCAAGGAGATCCAACCAGTCCATTCTAAAGGAAATCAGTCCTGAGCATTCATTGGAAGGACTGATTCTGAAGCTGAAACTCCAATACTTTGGCCACATGATGCGAAGAACTGACTCATTTGCAAAGACCCTGTTGCTGTGAAAGATTGAAGGAGGGAGGAGAAGGGGATGACACAGGATGAGATTGTTGGATGGCATCACAGACCCAATGAATATGAGTTTGAGTAAACTCCAGGAGTTGGTGATGGACAGTGAGGATGACGTGTTCCAGTCCATGGGGTCGCAAAGAGTCGGACATGACTGAGCGACTGAACTGAACTTAGGCGATTGGTTAGTTTGCAAATGAAAGAGTGCTAAGTCATTTTATTCGTGTTGGGCTCTTAGCAATCCGATGGACTGTAGCCTGCCAGGCTCTTCTGTCCACGGGATTCTCCAGGCAAGAATCCCGTGGGATTCTTCCCAACCGAGGGACAGAACCTGCGTCTCTTATGTCTCATGCATTGGCAGGCATATTCTTTACCACTGAGCCACTTGGGAAGCCCAAATGAAAGAGTAAGTAGATTAGCAGGAAATGTTATAAAAGCTTGGACTGCTAGCTCAAGATGACTTTATAGGAGAAGGCGCCAATGGATCTGGCTCTGGTCATGGTGTTCTGTCTCTCTTGTCTCCTTCTCCTCTCACTCTGGAAACAGAGCTCTGGGAAAGGGAAGTGCCTCTCCCAATTCTTGGAAATATCCTACAGTTAGATGTTAAGGACATCAGCAAATCCTTAAGCAATATAAGTATGTTTTATTTTCTTCCTTGTCTTGCAAAGAATAAGGAAATTAATCCTTACTTTTAAATAAAATATCTTCCTGGAGGCAAAGTATTAAAATAGAACATATTACAGCAAACACTCCTTGTGGATTTTTTAAAATTTTATTTTATTTTTAATTGGAGGATAATTACTTTACAAAATTGTAATGGATTTTGCCATACATCAGCATGAATCAGCCATAGTTATACATATGTGCCCTCCCTCCTGACAGTCCCTTCCACTTCCCTTCCCATCCCACTCCTCTAGGTTGTCACAGAGCACCTGCTTTAGGTTCCCTGCATCATACATCAAATTTCTGATTTTGATCTTCCCATTGCTTTTGTTTTTTTGGCCTGTCATTGTCAGAACTAGAACAGAGTAATACATTTGTCGTGAACAAAAATCCTTACATCATTATAAATTGAAATCAAAAATAATAAAGTGGAAATATGTTTATGTATAACTAATTTACTTTTCTGTACAGCAGAAACCAACACAGCATTATAAAGCAACTATACTTCAATAAAAATTAATTTTAAAAAAAGTGGTGAGATGGCAAAATTCAGGACTGTTGCTGCTTGAAAGAAGGCAAATCGTACATCTTTTCATGGCCATTTGCTATGATTTTTGGTTGAAGATAAGTGATAATGAAACTGTTTCATTTCAGATTTCATTCAAAAATTTGACAAGTTGCTAAAACAAGAGCAGACCTGGAGAGGGAGGTGCCTTCCCCTCCTGGAGGCTCTCTTCCCAGCAAGCTGGAGGCAGAGGCTCAGGTGCCCTGTCTCTCTGAGGGCTTCCTAGCCAACGCACCAGAAATGTTGTGGAATCTGGAGTTGCAAAACACACCTAGGATGACACTCAAGACAGTGGAGTATAGTTTATTATGCCAGCGGATCCAAGGGGAATCAGTTCCCAACAAGGACTCTGATGTTTCTGAGAGGTCCAGTTTAATACCCCCCACTATGTGACTGGTTACATGTTGGGACCTCTTTTTGTATATGATTGAGTTTTACAACAAGTACGTGCTAGGAGAACAAACAATTACAGTTAAGAGGGGCAGGGGATGATGATTATACATCAAGGGGGGATGTCTCCATGGTTAATCTAACCAGGGCAGCCTGACCTCAACTATAATCCCTGTTTGTCATCTGTAGGAAGGAAAGTCTCCAGGAGACCTGGTTTTCACTAGCAACAGTTTCTACACTCTTGGGCAGGGTTCAGGCCCAGTTCACATCCAGTCTTTAAGATGGATGACAGGCTTCAAGATGGAGTCTCTCCTGCTTTCCTCACACTGGCCCCAACATTAGCTTCACCTCTGCTGATTCTACATATGATTCTTTCAGCTGCTCATTAAACAAAAAATATTTTGAAGTCTCTAACTATTCTCCTTCGTTGTATGTCAGTGCTTAATTATAGGCTTTGCATAGAGATGATATGCACCACTCATAATTTTAGTTATTAAATGGTATTTTAAAATGACCTCTTTAAGTATTTTCACCATTTTCTCTTCAAATTAACAGGCATCTTGAGTGAAAAGGGTACAAGAAAAGGCAACAGAAATGAATTGAATAATAAAAGAACAACCCATGATTGAATTACCTACACTGAAATCTATGTTTGGTTAAGATAAAAGTGAAGGGTTGATTTTATGTTTGTTGAATATATGTTGTTAAGGGACTTTATAGATAAGACATTGTTTAAAGTTTCTAAAACTACTTTTACCTGTTATGTCAAACACCCAGTGTTTCATCTGTATATTTCAATGATGTCTTAAAATTGTTTCTGATTTTTTAGCTTCATCCTGAGATCCCACTTTCATCCTGTGCTGTGCTCCCTGCAGTGTGATCTGCTCCATTATTTTTCAGAACTGGTTTGATTATAAAGATCAGATTTTCTAAATCTAATGGAAAAAACTGAATGAAAACCTCAGGATTCTGAGCTCTCCATGGGTTCAGGTGAGGCCAAGTTCCTTTCTTCTTGAGGAATTTTTTCTGCTCTTTTCTCCATGAGATCCAGATCTCCCTCTCTACTCCAAGCTGTGAAGTGAAAGTGTAAAGAGCACAGTCCTGCCCAGAGCTTAGTATCATGGAGTGTTCATCTGGGACTGATGGTTGAGCCCTTTAATGATAGACAAGAAAATGCATGCCCAGAATATAGAACTACAGTTCAGTCCTATTGACACTGTTCAGGGGTTTTCCCCACCAATTTCCAGAAACTACTTTTGTGACTTCTCCAAAGGGATGCCCACAGCAGTAGAAAGACTTCCAGATTCTTCTGGAAAGTCTCCCATTACTCACAAGTCTTGTCAATCAATCCCCACTATTGACTAAAAAATATAGTCACAGCCTGAAAGTAGAGAGTTATTTTATTTGGTGGGAATGGTTAGGACTCTGAATGCGGGTGACCACATCTCAGTAGCCCTGAGAAAACTTATTCAAGGAAGCAGGAGGAGAGTCAGGCTATATACAAGTTTGCAACAAGCAGTTTGAACATCAAAGATCAGATATCAAGTTAAGGAATTTAACTTGTGTATGAGAAGATGCAAGCCTCTTGGCTCACTGAATTCATTCCTTTCATATGCACCTCAGCTCTATTGGGCCAGATCTGGTTTCCTTGTTCACTTGGAGGAATGGCAGTCTCCTTAAGCTTCTTCTTGCATTCCCCCAGTTCCTCAGCAGTCACTTCGAGGGCTGGCAGCATCTGTCGGATCTCAGTTTAAGAGCTCTCATTCACATTTGGAGGCCAGGAATTGCTAATGGCTATGACATTTCTTGTTTATTTATATGGCAGGAGATATTTTAATTTCGCACCACTTAGTTGCTACTTAGGGCTTCCCTGGTGGCTCAGTGGTAAAGAATCCTTCTGCAATGCAGGAGATGTGTGAGATGCTGGTTCGATCCCCGGGTCAGGAAGAAGGGAATGGCAACCTGCTCTAGTATTCTTGCCTGGAGAATCCCATGGTCGGAGGAGCCTGGCAGGCTACAGTCCATGGGGTTGCAAAGTGTCGGACATGACTGAAGTGATTTAGCACACACACACGCGCGCGTGAGCAATTGCTACTTAAGCACATGAGTTGGCAGAAATATCTACATTTAATGAGGAGAATATCTCCTTCAAGGGGAAGAGTGCTGCCAGGGGACAACTAGGATAGAAGGGAGAGTTTGATGCTTCATTTGGCATCTTAACCTACAAGGTAATTGCTTTGGGAATGTCAAAATAATAGATTTTTTTTCAGTGTAAGAAGCATAAATAAACATCACAGGTGTACCCTGTGCTGAGCTATGTTCTACCCTCTCAGAAATCACTTAATTGCTCTGGTGCTCAGTTACTTTATCCATAAAATATTGGTTGTGTTTCATGTGTTTTTAGAATAGTTTCAGTCCTAAAATACTGATTTTATGTTTTAGTCTATGAGCCAGAAGTAGAAACATTAAAGACCAGCTCTGTGCTCTTTATCATGTTGATTAAATTCTCTTGTCACCTACAAATGTGAATCATAGTATTTCATGTCATCCCATATATCATGATAGTAAGGAAGAATTGAGGTTAAAAAAAAAATGAGAGAACAGATATAAAAATGCATTTATGCTATAAACATGATATATGAGTATAGGAAAAAATTATCATATTTGATCCATGGTCATAATTTTCTCCCTCAGATACATCTGTCAACATGTGCATGTGTGTGTGTGTGAGTCGCTCAGTCATGCCCAACTTTATGTGACCCCATGGACTGTAGCTCACCAGGCTTCTCTGTCCATGGGATAATCCAGGCAAGAATACTGGAGTGGATTGCCGTGCACTCCTCCAGGGTACCTTCCCAATCCAGAGATCAAAACCAGGTCTCCTGCACTGTAAGCAGACTCCTTATCATCTGAGCCACAGATATAGGAAAGAATTATCATATTGATCCACGGTCATAATTTTCTCCCTCAAATACATCTGTCAACATAGAAAATTATATATTTGTGAAGTGAAAATTTCTCTCAATACAGAGACCATATTATATTAATATTTATACCACAGTTGCTCACCAGGGCTTGGCATATTAAGTAAACCTTCACTAACTGTTTTTTTTTTAATATAAATTTATTTATTTTAATTGGAGGCTAATTACTTTACAATATTGTATTGGTTTTGCCAAATATCAACATGAATCCACCACGGGTGTGCACGTGTTCCCCATCCTGAACCCCCCTCCCACCTCCCTTCCCGTACCATCCCTCTGGGTCATCCCAGTGCACCAGCCCCAACCATCCTGTATCCTGCATCAAACCTGGACTGGTGATTCATTTCACATATGATATTATACATGTTTCAATGTCATTCTCCCAAATCAACCCACCCTCTCCCTCTCCCTCTCCCACAGAGTCCAAAAGACTGTTCTATACATCTGTGTCTCTTTTGCTGTCTCACATACAGGATTATTGTTACCATCTTTCTAAATTCCATATATATGTGTTAGTATACTGTATTGGTGTTTTTCATTCTGGCTTACTTAACTCTGTATAACAGGCTCCAGTTTCATCCACCTCATTAGAACTGATTCAAATGTGTTCTTTTAATGGCTGAGTAATACTCCATTGTGTATATGTACCACTGCTTTCTTATCCATTTGTTTGCTGATGGACCTCTAGGTTGCTTCCCTGTCCTGGCTATTATAAACAATGCTGCGATGAACATTGGGGTACACGTGTCTCTTTCAATTCTGGTTTCCTCTGTGTGTATGCCCAGTAGTGGGATTGCTGGGTCATATGGCAGTTCTATTTCCAGGTTTTAAGTACTCTCCACACTGTTCTCCATAGTGGCTGTACTAGTTTGCATTCCCACAGACAGTGTAAGAGGGTTCCCTTTTCTCCACACCTTCTCCAGCATTTATTGCTTGTAGACTTTTGGATACCAGCCATTCTGATGGGCGTGAAATGGTACCTCATTGTGGTTTTGATTTGCATTTCTCTGATAATGAGTGATGTTGAGCATCTTTTCATGTGTTTGTTAGCCATTTGTATGTCTTCTTTGGAGAAATGTCTATTTAGTTCTTTGGCCCATTTTTTGATTGGGTCGTGTATTTTCTGGAATTGAGCTGCAGGAGTTGCTTGTATAGTTTTGAGATTAGTTTTTTGTCAGTTGCTTCATTTGCTATTATTTTCTCCCATTCTGAAGGCTGTCTTTTCACCTTGCTTATAGTTTCCTTTGTTGTGCAGAAGCTTTTAACTTTAATTAGGTCCCATTTGTTTATTTTTGCTTTTATTTCCAATATTCTTGGAGGTGGGTCATAGAGGATCCTTCTGTGATATATGTCAGAGAGTGTTTGCCTATGTTCTCCTCCAGGAGTTTTATAGTTTCTGGTCTTACGTTTAGATCTTTAATCCATTTTGAATTTATTTTTGTGTATGGTGTTAGAAAGTGTTCTAATTCCATCCTTTTACAAGTGGTTGACCAGTTTTCTCAGCACCACTTGTTAAAGAGATTGTCTTTTATCCATTGTATATTCTTGCCTCCTTTGTCAAAGATAAGGTGTCCATAGGTGTGTGGATTTATCTCTGGACCTTCTATTTTGTTCCATTGATCTATATTTCTGTCTTTGTGCCAGTACCATATTGTCTTGATGACTGTGGCTTTGTAGTAGAGCCTGAAGCCGGGCAGTTTGATTCCTCCAGTTCCATTCATCTTTCTCAAGATTGCTTTGACTATCTGAAGTTTTTTGTATTTCCATACAAATTGTGAAATTATTTGTTCTAGCCCTCTGAAAAATACCATTGGTAGCTTGATAGGGATTGCATTGAATCTATAGACTGCTTTGGGTAGTATACTCATTTTCACTATATTGATTCTTCTGATCCATGAACATGGTATATTTCTCCTCTGTTAGTGTCTTCTTTGATTTCTTTCACCAGTGTTTTATAGTTTTCTCTATATAGGTCTTCAGTTTCTTTAGGTAGATATATTCCTAAGTATTTTATTCTTTTTGTTGCAGTGGTGAATGGAATTGTTTCCTTAATTTCTCTATTTTCTCATTATTAGTGTATAGGAATGCAAGGGATTTCTGTGTGTTGATTTTATATCCTGCAACTTTACTATATTCATTGATTAGTTCTAGCAATTTTCTGGTGGAATCTTTAAGGTTTTCTGTGTAGAGGATCATGTCATCTGCAAACAGTGAGTGTTTTACGTCTTCTTCTCCAGTTTGGATTCCTTTTATTTCTGTTTCTGCTCTAATTGCTGTGGCCAAAACTTCCAAAACTATGTTAAATAGTAATGGTGAGATTGGGCACTCTTGTCTTGTTCCTGACTTTAGGGGAAATGCTTTCAATTTTTCACCATAGAATGGTGACATTTTAGATCAATTTAGAAAGACTGAATATCATGATATTAATATGATATAGTCTGCCTGTTTTAAAGGGCTTTCTGTAATGTTTTTTAATAATTTATTCCAGGCATTGGCTTGAATATTTTAGGGACAATTTTGCCAAGGTGGTTATTGTAGTTATGAAATTTTTAAATGCCTTTTCTATTTTTTGCATGTAATATCAAAATATAATTGATTTTATCATTTTGATGGCCTGTATATGGCAAACTTGCTAAATTTAAAATCATTTCTGAAAATTTCTCTCTAATTAATTGCAATTTCTATATACATTATCCTGCCTATCTGGGTTGATATCTTTGTATCATCCTTTTTTTTAATTTTCTGAACTGAAGGAGAGTTGAGGTTAACATCTTACTATTGGGAATGATGTTTTATGTATATTTTGTTGTTGTTTTTTTTGTTTTTGTTTTTTTTAACCAAATTAGGGAAGTTTGTCTGGTGGCCTACTGGTAAAGTAATCCTCTTACCAGTACAGGAGATGCAGGAGACACCAGTTCAATCTCTGGGTCAGAAAGCTCCCCTGGAGAAGGAAATGGCAACCCACTCCAGTATTCTTGCCTGGAAAATCCCATGGCCAGAGGAGCCTGGCAGGCTACAGCCCATGGGGACAAAAGGAGTCAGACATTACTGAGCAGAAGCATGGACAATATATATTTGGTAGACCATACCAGGTTGTTTTAGTTAATGCAGAATTCAGGTTAAATCATTGATAAGCCAGAATGATTTCACTATATTGCAATATGTGAAAACTTCTTCCACTAATAACCACTTACATATCTATATCCAGCTATCCATCAAAACCTCCTTACTTCAGTATGAATACCTCAATAACAGTGATTATGTACACAGAGGAATAATAGCATGGCTTATCACTGAAGCAATGATATTATCTAATGCACCGGCTATACTTAAAATATCCCAATTTTCTTAGAATAACCTTTCTAGTGTTTTTCTTTTTTCTTCATAAATGAGGTGAGGGTCCATACTGTCACTTATTCCATTATTATTGGTTATGCAGTGCCATTCACATGATAAAGTGGTATTTGCCAGACTGCTCCAGAGCAGAGGTCCTTTTTTTTTTACACTTAATACATCAACATCTGTTGCATGGTATATTAGGGCTTTGAGAGTATCAGTTCAGTTCAGTCGTTCAGTCGTGTCCAACTCTTTGCAACCCCATGAATCACAGCGTGCCAGGCCTCCCTATCCATCACCAACTCCCAGAGTCTACCCAAATCCATGTCCATATAGTTGGTGATGCCATCCAGCCATCTCATCCTCTGTCGTCCCCTTCTCCTGCCCCCAATTCCTCCCAGCATCAGAGTCTTTTCCAATGAGTCAACTCTTCACATGAGGTGACCGAAGTACTGGAGTTTCAGCTTTAGCATCATTCCTTCCAAAGAACACCCAGGACTGATCTCCTTTAGAATAGACTGGTTGGATCTCTTGCAGTCCAAGGGACTCTCAAGAGTCTTCTCCAACACCACAGTTCAAAAGCATCAATTCTTTGGTGCTCAGCTTTCTTCACAGTCCAACTCTCACATCCATATATGACTACTGGAAAAACCATAGCCTTGACTAAACGAACCTTTGTTGGCAAAGTAATGTCTCTGCTTTTGAATATGCTATCTAGGTTGGTCATAACTTTCCCTAAGGAGTAAGCGCCTTTTAATTTCATGGCTGCAATCACCATCTGCAGTGATTTGGGAGCCCAGAAAAATAAAGTCTGACACTGTTGCCCCATCTATTTGCCATGAAGTGATGGGACCAGATGCCATGATCTTCGTTTTCTGAATGTTGAGCTTTAAACCAACTTTTTCACTCTCCACTTTCACTTTCATCAAGAGGCTTTTTAGTTCCTCTTCACTTTCTGCCATAAGGGTGGTGTCATCTGCATATCTGAGGTTATTGATATTTCTCCCGGCAATCTTGATTCTAACTGGTGCTTCTTCCAGCCCAGCGTTTCTCATGATGTACTCTGCATGTAAGTTAAATAAGAAGGGTGATTGAGAATATAGTGTTTCTTAATCATTTACCCAACAGTTTTAGCTTTGCTAGCAAAACTTGTTTAAATTGATGATACTAACATGAATTGGTATGAAATGATTTTTCTAGTTTTATCATTCTTCCTGTGTTTCAAATCTAAGATTAATCTGTGATGATGTCTACTGTATGTTTGTTTTCTTAAATAATTTTATTTATTTATTCATTTATTTTTGGCTGTGCTGGGTCTTTGTTGCTATCTGCAGGCTTTTCTCTAGTTGTGGTGAGTGGGAGTTAATTTCATTGCAGTGCATGGGCTTCCCACTTTGCATGACTTCTCTTGTTGTGGAGCATGTGCTCTAGGGCACAAAGGCTTTACTAGTTGTGGTGATTTGGCTTACTAGTTGTGGTTCCCAAGTTGCAGAGCACAGGTTCAGTAGTTTGGTGCCTTGGCTTAGCTGTTCCACAGCATGTGGGATCTTCTTGGACCAGGGACTGAATTTGTGTCTCCTGCATTGGCAAGTGGATTCTTTACCACTGAGCTACCAGGGAACCCCTACCATATATTTTTAAATAAATACAGACTGTCTGCATGGCAGTGGTAAACACTAATATTTGTTACCAAACTTATTCTTATTATCACAGAAGAGCATATATCCATTTATAAAAACACGATGAACAGGTAACTCCAGACCTTTTTAGCTCAATAGGGACTTCCATTTTAAACCATAATCCAAATACGAGATGAGTGAGAATTGAAATGACAAAATAAAGCACCTGGTGGGAACAGACACTTGTATCCAAATATGGTGATTAACAAATTGGATTCATGAGGTCTGACACCTTAGGACCCAGATACCGAGGTTTTCAGATGCTGTTGAAGTTCACTTTAGCAGCATCAATGCCACTAGTCTTAAACTTATCCTTGTTAATTACTTGTTCTGTCTGCCTCAAAATACCACTGCCCTTCTTTGGACTGAAGATTCCTCATTATTGATCCTTAGAATGGACTAAACGATTTGCAACATTTCTTCTAGCTTCTCCATAGTTTAGTTTATCTTCATCTATTCTTTCCAGGGCACAGATATATTAACATCACTGACTTCTTTGCTACATGATGACAAAGAATTCCCCGACCCTGAGGTATTTGATCCTGGCCACTTCCTGGATCAGAGTGGCAACTTTAGAAAAAGTGACTATTTCATGGCTTTCTCTACAGGTAATAATTTTTTCTCCCTCAATATTTTAGAGGACAAGATACCTTCTAAGGATCAGTTGGGAGTTACATAGTAATCCTATGGGGCTGGTAGAAATGCTTTCTCCATGATGAGGGACAGCAATCCCAATGCCCATGCACTTTCCCTCCTCATAAGACATCGTCATTGTTGGGCTAGATTACTGGAGCTTTGGAGAGGTGACCCAGTTATTTCAAATTTAGAAATAAAACTTGAGCTGGAAACTGAAAATGTAAGAGAACCAAATCTTAGCCAAAAAAAAACGTGTGTTGTAAAATCTCAAGGTGTGTTGGAGGTTGATGAAGAGTAGGTATACTTAGAGCAGAGAACAGACACTGTGAAGAATGGAAAGAAACATGTGGAACTACTAGATTGGGATCAGAAAATACAGCCAGTATATGTGACTTTCTAGAAAAAGATAGACGGAAACTTGAAAATATGAAATTACGGTTATAATATGTGAATAATTTAATGAAGTGTTTGGAATAGTCAGTAAATATTTGTTGGAAGAATAATATTTGCTATGGTAAGATGTCAGGTGGATAGCATATGTGTCCTTTGTCCATCAGTCTCCCTAGTCATCCTGCTTTCCATCCATCCATTCAAACATTCATCAAATGGCTACAACATAATCTCTTTCTGACAGCCAGAAAGACAGAGTTCAAGGAATATGTACTCTCTGTGTTTGTTATTTTCAGGAAAACGTGTTTGTTTGGGAAAGGGCCTGGCCCTCGTGGAGCTGTTTTTATTCCTGACCACAATTTTACAAAAATTTACCTTGAAATCTATGGTTGACCCAAAGGACCTCGACATCATCCCAGTTGTCAATGGGTTAGCTTCTGTGCCACCTTTTTACCTACTCTGTTTCATTCCTATGTGAGGAATGTTAGATCATCTGGCTTCTTCAGTGATGTTGTCTTCAACTTCCTCTCATCTGCGGTATCATTCACCTGCTTGCCCTCATCTTTCTGGAGAGTGCCTGCTTTGGCCTTTCTTCATTCATTGTGCAATTTCACTGCAGAAATGTATCTGCTGTTCTTCATACTCTGTAACATCTATATTGGCTGCCAGATAATGCACATAATTATCTGATGTTGAGTATCTACATGCATAGGACTATATACTCCATAAAAATAAAACAAGATGATTACTCTCTGTACAACACAGAGCTATTTCTGCTATGCCTGTTCCTAATAAAACACATAACTTGATAAGCCAGTACCAAACTTTCCTTCTTTTTGTGCATATTTCAGGTAAGGGAGGAAAGAAAAAAAAGACAAGGATGTCACATGGTCCCTCATATGCACAGAGAAAGACAGAGGGAATGAGAGTAGAAAAACTCCCTTAGGTGCATGTTACCATGAGTTACTTGAGGGTTGGACTTGAAAGTGAAAGAAATTGTTTTCAGGAGCATCTTCATCCTGTAGGGATTATGGAGATCACTGTTGATTTTTGTTTAGTTGCCCAGTAATGTCCGACTCTTTGCAACTCCATGGACTGTGGCACATGTGTCTCTCTGTCCATGGGATATAATATCTTGGCCAAGAATACTGGAGTGGGTTGCCGTTTCCTTCTCCAGGGGTTCTTCCCCACCCAGGGATTGAACCTGGGTATCCTGCATTGGCAGGCAGATTCTTTACTGCCATGCCACAAGGGATGCTCAAACCCAAAGTAAGCCAGGAAAACTACAGTTGAAAATCAGAATAGAAATCAATAAGATTGTATAAAGGAAATCACGAAATAGAATCAATGAAACCAATGCTAGTTCTTTGAAAATTTGAATAGAATTGATAAATCTATAGCTAGGCTACCCTCAAAAATGCATTGAACATGAGTTTGAGTAGGTTCTGAGAGTTGGTGATGGACAGGAAGCCTGGAGTGCTGCAGTCCATGGGATCGCAAAGAGTTGGACCCGACTGAGTGACTAAACTGAACTGAACTGAACCCTCAAAGAAGCTATAAGACAGAAATTACACAAGCTATCATTGAAATTGGGAGTCATCTCTTTGATGTCATGGACATTAAAAGGATAATGAAAGAGTATTCTGAATGACTCTATGTCCACCAATTTGATGACTTAATTGAAACGGGTCAATTTCTTAAGTACACAGTCTGACCAAATGTACACAATGAAAAACATCTGTAACGTGACATTGTAGGAAGTGCTAAACTACACTTTCCCCTGTAGGCACATTGATTCAAAACAACATGAATAAATTCTCTTTGTAAAATAACCATCTGGAAACCAGTGGAAAGATTTCTGTACCCTTAGTGAGTATGAATTCTGCTACATCAAAGCCAAAAGGAAAGACAAGGACAGAGTCTCACAAATTCAACAGCAAATTAGAAGGACTATACATTATAGCTATTCAAGATTTATCCCTGTCATGAAGGACAGCTTCAACATACAAAATTCAAACAGTATGATATACAACATTACCACAACAAGGAATAAAAATCACATGATTTTCTGAACGCATGTAATAAAAGCATTTGACAGCATTCAACAAGCTTTCATTACAAAAAAACTCAACAGACTAGGAATAATAAGTCCATATGAAAACCAGTACTTAGAATCATAGATTTCAAAAAACTGAAAGCTCTTTCCCTAAGCTCTGGAGCAAGGAAGGAAATCCACTCTCACCACTGATACCTGACATCATATTAGAAATCATAGTTAGAGAAATTAGAAAAAAAAAAAAAAAAGCATTCAAATCAGAAGGAAGAACTAATATTTTATCTGTTCACAGATGACATGACCTTTTATGAAGAAAATCATAAAGATTCCATAATAAAATCCTGTATGAACTAATAAATGGAATAATTCAGTTAATTTGCAGAACATAAGGTAATCAACATGCAAAAATCAGTTGCTTCTCTATATACTACTAATAACCTATGTGTTAATTAGAAATACAATAACATCTGTAGTAGCAAGGAAAATATCAAAAAGTTAATAACCAAGAAAACAAAAGCCTGTACACCGAGCCATGCAAAACATTGCTGAAAGAACTTTCAAAAGACACAAAGAAATGGAAAGATATTCCATGTTTATAGGTTGGAAGAATTAATATTGTTAAAGTGTCCATACTACCCAAAGCCATCTAATATTCCATGCAGTATGCATCAAAATCCTAAGGACATTTTATACAAAAATAGAAATAACATTAAAATTCATGTGGAACCACAAGACTCCAAATAGCCAATGCAATTTGAAAAAGAAGGACAAAGCTGGAGGCATCACAATTCCTGATTTTGAATATATTTAAAAGGTAATTAAACAGTATTGTACTAACATAAAAATAGACACAGAGCAATATAACAGTATAGAGAGCCCAGAAATGAATCCAAGTTTGCAGAGTCATGTGATCATCATCTAGTATGCCAACACTACTGAGTGGGCAAAGAACAGTCTCTTTTACAAATAATGTGGGAAAAATACATCAGATCAGATCAGATCAGTCGCTCAGTCGTGTCCGACTCTTTGCAACCCCATGAATCGCAGCACGCCAGGTCTCCCTGTCCATCACCAAATCCCGGAGTTCACTCAGACTCACGTCCATCGAGTCAGTGATGCCATCCAGCCATCTCATCCTCTGTCGTCCCCTTCTCCTCTTGCCCCCAATCCCTCCCAGCAGCAGAGTCTTTTCCAATGAGTCAACTCTTCGCATGAGGTGGCCAAAGTACTGGAGTTTCAACTTTAGCATCATTCCTTCCAAAGAAATCCCAGGGCTGATCTCCTTCAGAATGGACTGGTTGGATCTCCTTGCAGTCCAAGGGACTCTCAAGAGTCTTCTCCAACACCACAGTTCAAAAGCATCAATTCTTCGGCACTCAGCTTTCTTCACAGTCCAACTCTCACATCCATACATGACCACAGGAAAAACCATAGCCTTGACTAGACAGACCTTTGCTGGCCAAGTAATGTCTCTGCTTTTGAATATGCTATCTAGGTTAGTCATAACTTTCCTTCCAAGGAGTAAGCGTCTTTTAATTTCATGGCTGCAGTCACCATCTGCAGTGATTTTGGAGCCCAGAAAAATAAAGTCTGATACTGTTTCCACTGTTTCCCCATCTATTTCCCATGAAGTGATGGGACCGGATGCCATGATCTTCATTTTCTGAATGTTGAGCTTTAAGCCAACTTTTTCACTCTCCACTTTCACTTTCATCAAGAGGCTTTTTAGCTCCTCCTCACTTTCTGCCATAAGGGTGGTGTCATCTGCATATCTGAGGTTATTGATATTTCTCCCAGCAATCTTGAGTCCAGCTTGTGTTTCTTCCAGTCCAGCGTTTCTTATGATGTATTCTGCATATAAGTTAAATAAACAGGGTGACAACATACAGCCTTGATGAACTCCTTTTCCTATTTGGAACCAGTCTGTTGTTCCATGTCCAGTTCGAACTGTTGCTTCCTGACCTGCGTACAAATTTCTCAAGAGGCAGATCAGGTGGTCTGGTATTCCCATCTCTTTCAGAATTTTCCACAGTTTATTGTGATCCACGCAGTCAAAGGCTTTGGCATAGTCAATAAAGCAGAAATAGATGTTTTTCTGGAACTCTCTCGCTTTTTCCATGATCCAGCGGATGTTGGCAATTTGATCTCTGGTTCCTCTGCCTTTTCTAAAACCAGCTTGAACGTCAGGAAGTTCATGGTTCACATATTGCTGAAGCCTGGCTTGGAGAATTTTGAGCATTACTTTACTAGCGTGTGAGATGAGTGCAATTGTGCGGTAGTTTGAGCATTCTTTGGCATTGCCTTTCTTTGGGATTGGAATGAAAACTGACCTTTTCCAGTGCTGTGGCCACTGCTGAGTTTTCCAAATTTGCTGACATATTGAGTGCAGCACTAAATAGATACTCATGTGCAAAAAAAAAAAAATAAAAGTGGACCCTTATTTTATACCAGACCAAAAAGTCAACTAAAAAGACTAAATATAAGACCTGAAACTATAAAACTTTTAGAAGATAACACAGGGTGTGATCTCCATGACATTGATTCTGACAATGATTTCATGCTTATGACACTAAAAGCACAGGCAACAAAAGTGATCTTAGACAAGTGGGACAATAAAAACAAAAATCTACACAGAAAACAAAAACAGTCTAAAATGTTAGAAGACAATTTACAGAACAGGAGAAAAATATCTGAAAGTCCTATCTGATAAGGGGTTAATCTCAAAAACATATAGGAACTCTTAAAACTCAATAGTAAAAGGTAGAAAACCTATTAACCTATTTTAAATATGGGCAAAGGACTAGAAGAGCTATACCTCTAAAGAAAAACAAGAATGGCAAGCAGGTGTATGAAAGAGGGCTCAACATCAGTAATCTTCAGAGAATGCAAATCAAAACCACAATGAGATAGCTCCTTACATCTGTTAGGCTGAATATTATAAGAAAGAAAAAAGTGTTGGCAAGGATATGAAGAAATTGAAATCCATGTATACAGTTGGTGAAAAGACAAAATGGTGCAGCTTCTATGGAAAACAGAAGACAGGTAAATCAAAAAACTAAAAATGAAATTACCACACGACCCAGCAATCCCATTTTGGACTATTTAATAAAAGAAATGAAATCGTGATGCTAAGGAGATATTACACACCCATGTTCAAGTTGGCATTATTCACTGTAGACAAATGTGGAAAATCCTCAGTGTCCATCAGTGGATGGATGGGAGAAATGTGATATTTCGCAAATGAATGTGTATGCAAAGCTGAAACAGACTCACAGACATATTAAACAAACTAGTGGTTTTCAGAGGGGACAGGGAAGTGGGCATGGATAAATTGTTGGTTGGATGAATACATGTTGCCCAGTTTTGTGTGAACCTAGAATTTCTTCAAAAATAACTTCAGAGCAAGAAGGATATGAATTTAGATGCAGTGGAGAGAGAAGAATTCCACAGTAGACCCCTCCCCTCACCTGGGACTGAGCTGTGTGCTGGCAGCATCCTCTCCTGTGGAGGAGATGGAAAGCAGTGAGTGAGTGCCTGGTCACCTTAGTTGTGTGGGTTGCAGCTGGAGAAACTCATTTCTTTCTAGAAGCAACCAGAGTACTATAGCAGGACTACCATCACTGGGCCAGAGAGGAGAAAGTGAATGCAGTAGATAGGAATTTTCAGAGGACATTATGGAGGACACAGTCCTGCTGACTCTCCTTATGACTTCAGCAGGGAGTCTGTACACAAGCCTCTGCCTTTTTCTGGAAAGCAAAAAAGAGATTTCCAGCAACAAGTCTGCTTAGGTTCAAGAAGAAGAGAAAACTAAAAAGTTTAAGAATTCTGCTGTAAGAGATAGCAAAACAGTGTGTGTTTTTCAGTACAAAACCTAACAAACAGCACCACCAATAGCATCACCAATGATCTATACCACCATCTGAAGACAACCAGTTAAGATTTAAGATTTTCATTCAAATGTGGTTGGGGCATAGGTTTGGATTATGTAATATTGAATGGTTTGCCTTGGAAATGAACCAAAATCGTCTTGTTGTTTTTGATATTGCACCCAAGTACTGAGTTTCAGCAGAGAAGGTGACGGCACCCCACTCCAGTATTCTTGCCTGGAAAATCCCATGGATGGAGGAGCCTGGTAGGCTGCAGTCCATGGGGTCGCGAAGAGTCGGACACGACTGAGCGACTTCCCTTTCACTTTTCACTTTCATGTATTGGAAAAGGAAATGGCAACCCACTTCAGTGTTCTTGCCTGGAGAATCCCAGGGACGGGGAAGCCTGGTGGCTGCCGTCTATGGGGTCACACAGAGTCGGACACGACTGAAGTGATTTAGCAACAACAACTGAGTTTCAGACTGTTTCATTGACTCTATGAGAGCTACTCTATTTTTTCTTTTTTTAAAAATTTTTAATTGGAGGCTAATTACTTTACAATATTGTGGTGGTTTTTGCCATACATTCACATGAATCAGCCATGGGTGTACATGTGTTCCCCATTCTGACCCTTCCTCCTACCTCCCTCCCCATCCCATCCCTCAGGGTCATCCCAGTGCACCATCCCTGAGCACCCTGCCTCATGCATCAAACCTGGACTGGCAATTTATTTCACATATGATAATATACATGTTTCAATGCTATTCTCTCAAATCATCCCACCCTTGCCTTCTCCCACAGAGTTTAAAAGTCTGTTCTTTATATCTGAATCTCTTTTGCTGTCTTGTATATAGGTCATTGTTACAATCTTTCTAAATTCCATATATATGCATTAATATACTATATTAGTGTTTTTCTTTCTGACTTACTTA
This sequence comes from Bos grunniens, assembly GCF_055505025.1. NCBI lineage: Eukaryota > Metazoa > Chordata > Mammalia > Artiodactyla > Bovidae > Bos > Bos grunniens. Next base: position 16,615,863 of record NC_141190.1, read on the forward strand.
ACTCTGTATAATAGGCTCCAGTTTCATCCACCTCATTAGAACTGATTCAACTGCATTCTTTTTAATAGCTGAGTAATACTCCATTGTGTATATGTACCACTGCTTTCTTATTCATTAGTCTGCCAATGGACATCTAGGTTGCTTCCATGTCCTGGCTATTATAAACAGTGCTGCGATGAACATTGGGGTACAAGTGTCTCTTTCAATTCTGTTTTCCTCAGGTGTATGCCTGGGAGTGAAATTGCTGGGTCATACAGTAGTCCTATTTCCAGGTTTTAAGTACTCTCCACACTGTTCTCCATAGTGGCTGTACTAGTTTGCATTCCCACCAACAGTGTAAGTGGGTTCCATTTCCTCCACACCCTCTCCAGCATTTATTGTTTGTAGACTTTTGGATAACAGCCATTCTGACCAGCGTGAGATGGTACCACATTGTGGTTTTAATTTGCATTTCTCTGATAATGAGTGATGATGAGCATCTTTTCATGTGTTGGTTAGCCATCTGTATGTCTTCTTTAGAGAAATGTCTGTTTAGTTCTTTGGCTCATTTTTTGATTGGATAGTTTATTTTTCTGGAATTGAGCTGCAGGAGCTGCTTGTATATTTTTGAGAAAAATTCTTTGTCAGTTGCTTCTTTTGTTATTATTTTCTCCCATTATGAAGGCTCTCTTTTCACCTTGCTTATAGCTTCCTTCGTTGTGCAAAAGCTTTTAATTTTAATTAGGTTCCATTGGTTTATTTTTGCTTTTATTTCCATTACTCTGGGAGGTGGGTCATAGAGGATCCTGCTATGATTCACGTCAGAGAGTGTTTTGCCTATGTTTTCCTCTAGAAGTTTTCTAGTTTCTGGTCTTACATTTAGATCTTTAATCCATTTTGAGTTTATTTTTGTATATGGTGTTAGAAAGTGTTCTAGTTTCATTCTTTTACAAGTGGTTGACCAGTTTTCCCAGCACCACTTGTTAAAGACATTGTCTTTTCTGTATTGTATATTCCTGCCTCCTTTGTCAAAGATAAGGTGTCCATAGGTATGTGGATTTATTTCTGGGCTTTCTATTTTGTTCCATTGATCTACATTTCTGTCTTTGTGCAGTACCATACTGTCTTGATGACTGTGGTTTGTAGTAGAGCCTGAAGTCAGGCAGGTTGATTCCTCAAGTTGCATTCTTCTTTCTCAAGATTGCTTTGGCTATTCGAGGATTTTTGTATTTCCATACAAACTTGAAATTATTTGTTCTAATTATCTGAAAAAATACCGTTGGTAGCTAGATAGAGATTGCATTGAATCTATAGATTGCTTTTGGTAGTATAGTCATGTTCACTATATTGATTCTCCTGCTCCATGAACATGGCATATTTCTCCATCATTTGTGTCATCTTTGATATCTTTCATCAGTGTTTTATAGTTTTCAGTATATAAGTCTTTTGTTTCTTTAGGTAGATTTATTCCTAAGTATTTTATTCTCTTCGTTGCATTGGTGAATGAAATTGTTTCCTCAATTTCTCTTTCTGCTTTCTCATTGTTAGTATATAGGAATGTAAGGGATTTCTGTGTGTTAATTTATATCTTCTGCAACTTTTCTATATTCATTAATTAGCTCTAGTTATTTTTTGGTAGAGTCTTTGGAGTTTTCTATGTAGAGGATCATGTCATCTGCAAACAGTGAGAGTTTTACTTCTTCTTTTTCCAGTCTGCATTCCTTTTATTTCTTTTTCTGCTCTGATTGCTGTGGCTGTAACTTCCAAAACTATGATGAATAGTAGTGGTGAGAGTGGGCACCCTTCTCTAGTTCCTGACTTTAGGGGAAATGCTTTCAATGTTTCACCATTGAGGAAAATATTTGCTGTGAGTTTATCATGCATGGCTTTTATCAGGTTGAGATATGTTGCTTCTTTGCCTGCTTTCTGGAGGGTGTTGAATTTTGTCAAAGGTTTTCTCTGCATCTATTGAGATAATTATATGGTTTTTATCTTTCAATTTGTTAATGTGGTGTATCACAATGATTGATTTGCGAATATTGAGGAATCCTTGCATCCCTGGGATAAAGCCCGCTTGGTCATGATGTATGATTTTTTTAATATGTTGTTGGATTCTGTTTGCTAGGATTTTGTTAAGGATTTTTGCATCTATATTCATCAGTGATATTGGCCTGTAGTTTTATTTTTTTGTGGCATCTTTGTCTGGTTTTTGTTTTAGGGTGATGGTGGCCTCATAGAATGAGTTTGGAAGTTTACCTTCTTCTGCAATTTTCTGGAAGGGTTTGGGTAGGATAGGTGTTAGCTTTTCTGTAAATTTTTGATAGAATTCCACTGTGAAGCCATCTGGTCCTGGGCTTTTGTTTGCTGGAAGATTTCTGATTACAGTTTCTATTTCCATGCTTGTGATGGGTCTGTTAAGATTTTCCATTTCTTCCTGGTTCAGTTTTGCAAAGTTGTACATTTCTAAGAATTTGTCCATTTCTTCCAAGTTGTCCATTTTATTGGCATATAGTTGCTGATAGTGGCCTCTTATGATCCTTTGTATTTCTGTGTTACCTGTTGTGATTTCTCCATTTTCATTTGTAATTTTGTTGATTTGATTCTTCTCCCTTTGTTTCTTGATGAGCTGGCTAATGGTTTGTCAATTTTATTTATCTTCTAAAAGAACCAGCTTTTAGCTTTGTTGATTTTGGCTATGGTCTCTTTGTTTATGTTGCATTTAGTTCTGCTGTAAATTTTATTATTTCTTTCCTTCTACTAACCCTGGGGTGCTTCATTTCTTCTTTTTCTAGTTGCTTTAGGTGTAGTGTTAGGTTATTTATTTGATTTCTCTCCTGCTTCTTGATGTAGGCTTGTATTGCTATGAACCTTCCCCTTAGCACTGCTTTTACTGAATCCCATAGGCTTTGGGGTTTTGTGTTTTCTCTGGTTTGTTGGTTATTCAGAAGTGTGTTATTTAGCCTTTATATGTTTGTATTTTTAATATTTTTTTTCCTGTAGTTGACATCTAATTTCACCGTACTGTGATCAGAAAAGATGCTTGAGATGATTTCAAATTTTGTAAATTACCAAGGCTAGATTTATAGCCCAGGATGTTATCTGTCCTGGAGAAGGTTCTGTGTGCCCTTGAGAAAAAGGTGAAATACATTGTTTTAGAGTGAAATGTCCTATAGATATCAATTAGGTCTAACTGGTCCATTGTATCATTTAAAGTTTGTGTTTCCTTGCTAATTTTCTGTTTAGTTGATATATCCATAGGAGTGAGTGGGGTATTAAAGTCTCCCACTATTATTGTGTTACTGTTAATTTCCCCTTTCATACTTGTTAACATTTGTCTCACATATTGCAGTGCTCCTATGTTGGGTGCATATATATTTATAATTGTTATATCTTCTTCTTGGATTGATCTTTTGATCATTATGTAGGTCCTTCTTTGTCTCTTTTCATGGCCTTTATTTCAAAGTCTATTTCATCTGATATGAGTAATGCTACTCCTGCTTTCTTTGGGTCTCCATTTGTGTGAAATATCTTTTTCCAGCCCTTCACTTTTGATCTGTATGTGCCCCTAGGTTTGAGGTGGGTCTCTTGTAGACAGCATATATAGAGGTCTTGTATCCCTTCAGCCAGTCTTTGTCTTTTGGTTGGAGCATTCAACCCATTTACATTTAAGGTAATTATTGATAAGTGTGATCCCGTTGCCATTTGCTTTGTTGTTTTGGGTTCAAGTTTATAAACCTTTTCTGTGTTTCCTGTCTAGAGAAGATCCTTTAGTATTTGTTGAAGAGCTCGTTTGGTGGTACTGAATTCTCTCAGCTTTTGCTTGTCTATAAAGCTTTTGATTTGTCCTTCATATTTGAATGAGATCCTAGCTGGGTACAATAATCTGAATTGTAGATTTTTCTCTTTCAGTATGTCACTTTCAGTATGTCCTGCCATTCCCTTCTGGCCTGAAGAGTTTCTATTGAAAGATCTACTATTATCCTTATGGGAATCCCCTTGTGTTTTATTTGTTGTTTTTACCTTGCTGCGTTTAGTATTTGTTCTTTGTGTTTGATCTTTGTTAATTTGATTAATATGTGTCTTGGGTTGTTTCACCTTGGTTTATCCTATTTGGGATTCTTTGGGTTTCTTGGACTTGGGTGGCTATTTCCTTCCCCACTTTAGGGAAGTTTTCAACTATAATCTCCTCAAGTACTTTCTCATAGCATTTCTTTTTGTCTTGTTCTTTGGGGACTTCTATGATTCAAATGTTGTGGTGTTTAACATTGTCCCAGAGGTCTCTGAGGTTGTCCTCACTTTTTAAAATTCTGTTTTCTTTTTTCCTCTCTGCTTCATTTATTTCCACCATTCTATATTCCACCTCACTTATCCTATCTTCTGCCTCAGTTATTCTACTGTTGGTTCCCTCCAGAGTGCTTTTGATCTCGGTTTATTGCATTATTCATTATTGATTGACTTTTTTATTTCTTCTAGGTCCTTGTTAAACTTTTCTTCCCTCTTCTCAATTCTTGCCTCAGGACTATTTATCTGTAACTCCATTTTGTTTTCAGGATTTTGGATTATTTTTACTATCATTATTCTGAATTCTCTTCAGTTAGACTCTCTATCTCTTCCTCTTTTGTTTGGTTTGGTCAGCTTTTTATCATGTTCCTTAACTTCCAATGAGTTCCTTAACTCATTGGAAAAGACTGATGCTGGGAGGGATTGGGGGCAGGAGGAGAAGAGGACAACAGAGGATGAGATGGCTGGATGGCATCAATGACTCGATGGACATGATTTTGAGTGAATTCCAGGAGTTGGTGATGGACAGGGAGGCCTGGCGTGCTGTGATTCATGGGGTCACAAAGAGTCAGACACGACTGAGCGACTGAACTGAACTGAACTGAAGCAGATGTGTAATTTTTAGGGCATTATGCTTCTGTATCTATGAAAAATTAAAGTGCATATATATGTGCAGCCACACCACTTCTAAGAAACTATCCTGAAGAGACAGTAAAGGAATAATAGAAGATGTGTGCATGTATTAATAGTAGCATTTTTATATTAACAAGCTTTCAAAAATAATATAAATATCCTTGAATAGGACGATAATTTTTAAAAATTATCATATCTATTAACAGAGTATTATGAGATACATTAACTTACACTGCTTGTGAAAATATCAACTTTATGCTATTATATAATGTCACCAAAAAACCATAGCTATAAGTAATACATACACACATGAACACTAAACACACACATAGATTTCTCTGTGTATGTTCAAATATAACCCACATGTATATTAATTACCTTCCCCTCTTCTTTGCCTTTATATGTCTGTATGTCTGTGTGTGGGTGTGTGTGTGTGTGTTTAATCACTAGGGGAAAGAGGAAGAACATCTCTGGAAAGACTAATAAATTCAAGTTTTATCTCATACTATTCCCTCTAGCTGGAGTCATCTTCACCTGATTTCTTTTGCATGTATATACATATATACACAAACATACCCATCAAACACATAATTATATTTTTAATAAACATTGGGAAAAGGCAAAATTATACATCCAAACTGTCAAGAGATCATTCCCCCAGAGAGCTAAGTAGGAGTAAGAGATGAATACATTTTTAAAAATTTTATCACATGGGATAATTGCCAATTTTAATTTTTAATAAAATATAACATTTATAAGGTGCCCTCCATTTGGTATACACAATAAATGGGATGTAGCTTAAGATCTCAGGACTGTAATTTAAAAAAAAAAATTATTGGGGACAAAACTGTTTTATTTCATGCAAAAAAAAAAAAAACTTGAACTGAATCTTAAAGAAAATTAGAACAGGCAGGGCTCAAGAATGTCACTCCTAAAGGTAAGGGAGAGTTGGACAATGGGTAACAGCCAGGACAGAGAGCATCAGCTTGTGTAGATGGAGCTGGAGAGGCTCACTCTGCAACCTGGCAGTCAGCCCTTTCTTCAGACTGGAATGAAACACATCTCACAGAAGGGTGGAATAGAGATTAACCCTTTGAAACTTGGTGCAGTATCAATGTGCTTTGGATCAACCACAGATTTCAAGGTAAAATGCTGTAAAATGCTGACCAGGAGTAAAAACAGCTCCATGCGGGCCAGGCCTTCTCCAACACAAACTCTTTTTCCTAAAAATGACACATAAATTAAATAGTTGTTCAATTCTATTTCTAACATATCACAAAGGGGAGCATAAATAAATATGGAATGAGTAAATACATAAACAAACAAATTAATAAAAGACAAATTAACCTATGGCTTCTTCTATTTACACCAAAATCCGGTTTGCTTTATTTCCTCAGAACAGATTTCAGTGTACATTCTCTATTAAACGGAGTCTGTTCTGTACACCCATGTCAATATTGCTTTACTGAGGCTTGCCAGTAATATCTTTCTACATACACACTCACCCATCCCAAATAACATGAGCTCCACACTATATTTTTCCATCTACTTCCAATTCGAGAGTTTACCATTGCCAAGTATAAAAAGAAATGTCACAAACTTGACACAAATATTATTAACCATTCTCTAACCCCCAGACACACTAGCTATTTCAAGTGTTATGAGTATCCAGTCATTCCTCCAACTGAAATATTGTTTCCCTCAGCTCTTCCTGCTGAGATTATCTATATCCTTCTAGATCCACCACAGGTGTCACCTGCTCTATACAGAGTTCTTTGATCTATCCAGGGGGATATAATTCATTCTCTTGCTGGTTTTCCACAAGACTCATAAATACTTCTAATACAAAATGTTTCACATGAAATTATAATTATCCTGTGTCCCACACCCTGGAATATAAGCTCATAAAGTAAAGGCAAAAGGAGAAGGGATGTGACAGAGGATGAGATGGTTAGATAGTATCACCAACTCAATGGACATGAATTTGAGCAAACTCCGGGAGACAGTGGAGGACAGAGGGCCTGGTGTGCTGCCATCCATGGGGTTGCAAAGAGTCGAACATGACTTAGCAACTGAACAGCAACAAGAAAGTGAAGCCTTAGGTCTTATAATGATACTACAGTGCCAAGACAAAGCAATCCTGCAAACCCCACAAACTGGGCAGAAATCTTAAGCCAGTTTGTTATGAAACAATGGACCCAAAATTCAGGAAGTAGATAAGGAAAAGATTAGCAGGATCTCATTTTGAGATCAAATTCTGGGCATTGTTCATAATCTTGGGACCAAGCATCAAGCATTCCTTCAAACCTATTTTCCTGGATGTTCAATGAGGAGTGAACCTCCTATTTCTATCCCTATTTCAGTTCCTTCTGTAGGAAAGGCCCTTCACCCTCTACTTTCTACCCTTATCCTTTGGACTGTGCTGAACACTCTCCATTTCTCCATTTTTCCAGATCCATACTGTGTTTGTTTTTCTTTTACACCTACTGTGTATTTAGGAAGTTGATTTCTATGGACTGCATAACCCCACTAGTTAGTTCCCTTCTTCACCGTGAATAAACTCAGGATTAGACATTGAGAAGGTTAGAGTATGCCCTCCCTCAGTCCCGGCCTGTCAGGCCACAATTTCAGCAGTGGCTGTATTCTCCAGCCTATAGACCCATCTCCTGATGAAGCATCCATTCTCTCTTTGCTAAAGATCTGCTTGGGTTCCAGCAACACCCTCCTTCTCCCAGTCCTTCTGACATAGGATGATGACATTGTCCTGTTGATGCTCATCCCTGAGTACTTGACCATTCCTTGATACTTCAGTTAATCATGTCCACACCTCTGAAAAGAGTCTCTTCATTAAACTGCCTTTAATGAAACTTTCTGAGTACCCTGCCTCTCTTTCAAGGACTTCCCCAAATTAAAGGAGGATACTAAAATATTTCTTCCTGCAAGAAAATTTCTCTTTTGTTCCAACTACTCTGTCCTCTGCCCTGCTCCCAAAATGTAAGATTCAGGAGCTCCTCTCTCTGGGTTTCCACAGAAGCCTTTTGAATAGCACTTGTCTCTCTGGAGTATCATCATCTGTTAACTCACATTCCTCTTTCTTAAAGGAGAGCTGTCCCTTATTCACATTTCTATCCCTGGATCTGAGTGAGCATGGGTCTACTACATATAAGGTCCTCAGAGACATTTATTGAGTGAATGGCATCTCTGGACGGGGGAGAAAAGTCTCAGTGGAACTAGACTTCTCCGAGGAGCCCTTAAGATTGTCAGAGGTGGGTGAGAGGGCAGAACTCAGTGAGTGCAGCCTCCAATCCAATCAGAAATTATCTGCACCTTGGGAGTGGTGCCTCTGGACTCATGAAAATGACAATTTGTCCAGCTCAGAGTTGCCTCCATACAAAGCTCTTCCTCCTCTCATTTGACCTCTAATGTACAGACAAAAATGAAGCATGCTTGCCTGCTGAAAAAGCCATGAAGTGGTCAGTCTTCTTAAAGTTGCCACTTTCATCCAGGAAGTGACCAGGATCAAACTGCCCTGGGTTGGAAAACTCGTTATCATCATGCAGAACAGAAGTCAGAGATGTTAATATGACTGTGCCCTGAGATAAGGAAAAACACAATAACTAGATTATAAAGAAAGTCATGGAGTTTGAAAAAAATGCCTTATCTAATCCTTTTATTTTATAAGTGAGGTGGCTGAGGCACAAACATATTTTATTCTCTCCATGTCAAAGAACAAATTAATGACCAAGCCTAACAGGTCTTAAGTCATATGATGCCATATAAATCATATAAATGATTTATGATTCAATCATATAAATCAACAGTGCCAGTTGATTCAATCATATAAATCAACAGTGCCAGTTAAGTGACTCCAAGGCTAATCATCTTCAGCTTGTAGCCTACCAACAGCACTTGCTCTTCAGAAAATTAAGGCAGGTGCTTTGTTCTTGACAAATAAATTGGAGTGTTGATTAAAAGTGCTGATGTCACTAAAAATTCAGCTCATTCTCTTTGGAACTTAATATAGGGTCCTCTCCAAACATGACCTGATTGGCCATATTCTTTTTTTTTTTTTTAATGGGGTGATTGGAAATGTTTCACTATAGCTTACTCAATAACAGTAAGCTGCATAAGTGAAGCTAAGAATTTTACTTTTATCTTACTCATTCTTTTTTTTTTTAATTTTATTTTATTTTTAAACTTTACAATATTGTATTAGTTTTGCCAAATATCGAAATGAATCCACCACAGGTATACCTGTGTTCCCCATCCTGAGCCCTTCTCCCTCCTCCCTCCCCATACCCTCCCTCTGGGTCGTCCCACTGCACCAGCCCCAAGCATCCAGTATCGTGCATCGAACCTGGACTGGCCATATTCTTGAAAACTATTCAGTTTCCCTCTAAGATGAGAAACTGATATGTATCCCTCTTGCTGCTATGTTTTTTCAATGTAATTGTTGCATGCACTTGTGGAAACAAGAAGGAATTTCTGGGTTCTAGTAAGGTTTTCATAAACTCAGAGATATAGTACATAATGATTTGCAGTTTAGTTTTTATCATCAATCAAGTATTTCTCTCTTAAATTAAGGTTTATGACCATAGGTAATTTGTTTAGCTTTTCCATGCCCTTTACAAAAGTTTTGCCAACCTTGCTTTAAAGCAAAATTTATAACATTAATGATATGTTCATAATATACAAAATATACATGTGATAACTTTAACATAAAGGAAGTGGAACAAGTTAAATAGCCATACACAATTGCAGTGTCCTTGTATTTTAAACAAAATTTAATAGTATTAATTTTAAGACTGTAAATATATAAGGATGCAAATTGTAACCTCAGGGGCTTCTCAGGTGGTGCTAGTGGTAAAGAACCTGCCTGCCAATGCAAAAGACACAGAAGACGTGGGTTCAATCACTGGGTCAGGAAGATCTCCTGGAGGAGGGCATGGATTGCAATGGAGGAGGGCAATCCACTCTGGTATTCTTGCCTGGAGAATTCCATGGACAGAGAAGCCTGGCAGGCTACAGTCCATAGGGCCACAGAAGCGACTTAACACATGCAAATGCACTGTAATCTCAAGAAAAAACACTAAAAAAGAAAAAAATAGTTTGATGCCAATAGAAATTTACAGTAGCACAAAAACTTAAACTATTCCAGAAGAAGGAAGAAAAGGAGAAATAAAGGAATATAAAGAAGGGGACAACAGAGGATGAGATGGCTGGATGGCATCACCGACTCAATGGATATGAGTTTGGGTGAACTCCGGGAGTTGGTGATGGACAGGGAGGCCTGGCGTGCTGCAATTCCTGGGGTCGCAAAGAGTCGGACACGACTGAGTGACTGAACTGAACTGAAAGGAGAAGGACAAACAAAAACAATTATTTTAATATATAATTATTCCAAGAATAATAAAACAATGAAGGAGGAAGAGTGGAATATAAATTGAGTGAACAAGTGGAACAAAAATGATAGATTTATAGAAATAAAACACCTATTGATAACTATATTAAATTTGTGTACACCCGTGGTGGATTCATGTTGATGTATGGCAAAACCAATACAATATTGTAAAGTAATTAGCCTCCAATTAAAATAAATAAATTTACATTAAAAAATAAATTTAAAAATATTTTTTAATGAGCTAGGCATTCCCACTTAAAAGTCAGAATGCACTTAACAGACATATAAGGAAGACTCCATCCAAAAGCAACAGAATATGTTCTTCTAACCACAGATGAAAGATTCTCCAGAATAGATCATATGATAGAGTACAAAAAAGGTATTAATAAATTAAGAAGATTAAAATCATATCAACTATCTTTTCCAACCAAAATGGTACAAATCAAGAAATCAATTACAAGAAGAAAACTGGAAAATTCACAAAGATATGGAGATTAAACAATGTGCTATTGAACAATTGATGATTCAAAGAAGAGAATCAAAAAGTACATTGGGACAAACAAAAATGCAAGCACAGCATATTAAAACTCATGAGATTCAGGAAAAAACAGTTTTAAGATAAAAGTTCATAGTGAGGGGCAGTCCTAAGATGGCAGAGGAATAGGACCAGGAGACCACTTTCTCCCCCACAAATTCATCAAAAGATTATTTGAATGCTGAGCAAGTTCCACAAAACAACTTCTGAACACTGGCAGAGGACACCAGGCACCCAGAAAGGCAGCCCATTATCTTTTAAAGGAGGTAGGACAAAATATAAAAGATTAAAAGAGAGACAAAAGAGTTAGGGATGGAGACCCATCCCGGAGAGGGAGTCATAAAAGAGGAGAAGTTTCCAAACACCAGGAAACCCTCTCACCGGCGGGTCTGTGGGGAGTTTTGGAATCTCAGAGGGCAACATAACCGGGAGGAAAAATAAATAAATAAATGAATAAATAAAACCCACAGATTACACACCTGACGGCAACTCACAGTGGAGAAGTAGCCCAGATGCTAGCGTCCACCAGCAGCAAGCAGGGGATGAACAGGGAGGTGCAGGCGGCATTGCTTAGGGTGGGGACCAGGTCTGAATGCCCTGAGGACAATCTGAGGGAGCTAAATGAGATAGCAATCCAAACAGTGGGATAGCCAGAGAGAGAAAAAAAAGAGAGAGAGAGAGAGAGAACTTTCCTGAAAAAAGCTCTAAACTAAGGCACTGCCAGCCCGCTCACAGAACAAAGGACTGAGCAAATATCAGAGGAGAGCTAGCCAGCTGTAGGCTGGCCCATGCCCTGCCGGAGACAGAGAGGCAGGTGGGCGACAACCAGAGCTGGAAAGGGGCAGTCTTGGTTCCAGAGATGGCATCTGCGACAAAACTGCAAGCAGGCTCCCAGTTGCTAACCAAGTCTACCTGGGATCCTGGATAGTTGACATCCATCAGGAGGGTCGCAACCAGAGATCAGCTCCCTAGAGGAGACACTAGGCACACCTGAGATGGCACTCCCACTGCGCACCCAGGAAACCGAGCAGCTGGGACCAGGGAGGTGATACAATGCACCACTCCACCTGAGGAGAGTGCACTTGCCAAGCACCTGGTCACCTGAACCACTTGGACCTGGGAAGGACACAAAACACAGGCCCAATCGAGTCTGCATCTTTATGGAATACCCGAGAAGCTGAACCTGAGTGGCTTAGACCTGGGAGGTGCACGCAACGCAGGGCCTGCTTTAGATAATTCCCCTGTAGAGCAACCTGGAGCCTGAGCAGTGTAGACTGGGAAAGCACACACAACCTGAGCAGGGGCAAACCCAGTGTGTCATAGACACTGTGAGCACTCGCCACACACGCCAGGCATATTTGTTTGCAGTTTTCCTCCCTCCCCACAGCACGACTGAACAAGTGAGCCTAAATACGTGACCACCTTCGCCCCCTTGTGTCAGGGCAGAAATTAGACACTGAAGAGACTTGCAAACAGAAGAAGCCAAAATAAACAGAGGGAACGTCTTTGGAAGTGACAGGTGCAACAGTCATTTAAAATCCTGTAGTTGGCACCAACTACTTTGGAAGGGGCCTACAGACCTTGAGAAGTATAAGCTGTAACAAGGAAGTATCTGAAACTGAACTGACTCCACACTGCCCACAACAGCTCCAGAGAAATTCCTAGATATATTTTTACTATTAATATTTTTAAAATTTTTAATTTTTAAGTCCTTTATTACTGCTTTAATTTTCATTTTTATAACCTGCCTTGCAAAAGAAAGACCCTATTTTTAAAGTAAATTTCATATATATTTTTATAATTTTTGTGGTTGTGTTTTTTTTTTTTTAATATTGTATTTTTGAGAGTCTAAACTCTAGATTTTTAATCTTTGCTTTTTGGTATTTGTTATTAATTTTGTACTTTTAAGAATCCAATCTTCAGTACCCATTTTTACCTAGGAGTGTGATTACTGGCTTGATTGCCCTCTCCCCCTTTTGACTCTCCTTTTTCTCCCCTAGGTCACCTCTATCTCCTCCCTCCCCCATCTCTTCTCTACCAAACTCTGTTAATCTCTTTGGGTATTCCAGGATGTGGTGAACACTTAGGAAACTGATAACTGGCTAAATTTGCCTCTATCCTTTTGACCCCCCCCCCCCCCACCCTTCCCCTTCTAGCGACTCTATCTCCTTCCTCCCTCTTCTCTTCTCTTCTCCATGTAACTCCGTGAACCTCTCTGGGTGTTCCAGGCTGTGGAGAGCACATAGGAATTTGATTACTGGCTAGATTGCTCTCTCCCCTTTTGATTCCCCCTCTTCTCCTCCTGGTCACCTTTATCTCCCTCCTCCCTCTTCTCTGCTCCATGTAACTCAGCGAACCTTTCTGGGTGTCCCTCACTGTGGAGAACCTTTTACCATTAACCTAGATGTTTTATCATTGGTGCTGTATGGATGGAGAAGTCTTGAGACTACTTCAAGATAAGACTGAAAACCAGAGGCAGGAGGCTTAAATCCAAAACCTGAGAACACCAGAGAACTCCTGACTCCAGGGAACATTAATTGATAAGAGCTCAGCCAAAAGCCTCCATACCTACACTGAAACCAAGCTCTGCCCAAGAGCCAACAATTTTCAGAGCAAGACACACCAAGCTAATTCTTCAACAAAGCAGGAACATAGACCTGAGCTGTAATATACAGGCTGTCCAAAGCCACACCAAACCCACACACATCTCAAAACTCACTACAGAACACATCACTGCACTCCAGAGAGAAGAAATTCAGCTCCACCCACCAGAACACCAGACACAAGCTTCCCTAAACAGGAAACCTTGACAAGCCACTCGTCCAACCCCATCCTCAGGGAGGAACCTCTACAATAAAGAGGAGCCACAAATGGCAAGAATACAGAAAGGCCACCCCAAACACAGCAATCTAAACAAAATGAAAAGGCAGAGAACTATTTAGCAGGTAAAGGAACATGAGAAAGCTACTGGAGATCAATGGAGAAATAACTCCAGAAAGAATGAAGGGATGGAGCCAAAGGAAAAACAATACCCAGTTGTGGATGGGACTGGTAATAGAAGCAAGATTCAATGCTGTAAAGAGCAATATTGCATAGGAACCTGGAATGCTAGGTCCACGAATCAGGGCAAATTGGAAGTGGTCAAACAGGAGATGGCAAGAGTGAACATCGAAATTCTAGGAATCAGCAAACTAAGATGGACTGGAATGGGTGAATTTGACTCAGATGACCATTATATCTACTACTGTGGGCAAGAATCCCTTAGAATAAATGGAGTAGCCATCATGGTCAACAAAAGAGTCCAAAATGCAGTACTTGGATGGATTCTCAAAAACGACAGCATGATCTCTGTTCATTTCCAAGGCAAACCGTTCAATATCACAGTAATCCAAGTCTATGCCCTGACAAGTAATGCTGAAGAAGCTGAAGTTGAATGGTTCTATGAAGACCTACAAGATCTGCTAGAACTAACACCCCAAAAAGATGTCCTTTTCATTATAAGGGACTGGAATGCAAAAGTAAGAAGTCAAGAAACTCCTGGAGTAACAGGCAAATTTTGCCTTGGAGTACAGAATGAAGCAGGACAAAGGCTAACAGAGCTCTGCCAAGAGAAAGCGGTGGTCATAGCAAACACCCTCTTCCAAAAACACAGGAGAAGACTCTATACATAGATATCACCAGATGGTCAACACTGAAATCAGATTGATTATCTCCTTTGCAGCCAAAGACAGAGAATCTCTATACAGTCAGCAAAAACAAGACCAGGGGCTGACTGTGGCTCAGATCATGAACTCCTTACTGGCAAATTCAGACTTAAATTGAAGAAAGTGGGGAAAACCACTAGACCATTCAGGTATGACCTATATCAAATCCCTTATGACTATACAGTGGAAGTGAGAAATAGATTTAAGGGACTAGATGTGATAGACAGAGTGCCTGATGAACTATGGACAAAGATTTGTGACATTGTACAGGAGATGGGGATCAAGACCATTCCCAAGAGAAAGAAATACAAAACAGCAAAACGGCTGTCTGAAGAGGCCTTACAAATAGCTGTGAAAAGAAGAGGAGCAAAAAGCAAAGGAGAACAGGAAAGACATACCCATTTGAATGCAGAGTTCCAAAGAATAGCAAGGAGAGATAAGAAAGCCTTCCTCAGTGATCAATGCAAAAATATAGAGGAAGGCAATAGAATGGGAAAGACTAGAGATCTCTTCAAGAAAATTAGAGATACCAAGGGAATATTTCATGCAAAGATGAGCTCAATCAAGGACAGAAATGGTATGGACCTAACAGAAGCAGAAGATATTAAGAAAAGGTGGCAAGAATACACAGAAGAACTGTACAAAAAAGATCTTCACGACCAAGATAATCACCATGGTGTGATCACTCACACTCACCTAGGGCTGGACATCCTCGAATGTGAACTCAGGTCGGCCGTAGGAAGCATCACTATGAACAAACCTAATGGAGGCTATGGAATTCGGGTTGAGCTCTTTCAAATTTTAAAAGATGATGCTGTGAAAGTGCTGCTCTTTTCATGTCAGCAAACTTGGAAAAATCAGCAGTGGCCAGAGGACTGGAAAAAGTCGGTTTTCATTCCAACCCCAAAGAAAGGTAATTCCAAAGAATGCTCAAACTAATGCACAATTGCACTCATCTCACACACTAGTCGGAGAAGGCAATGGCACCCCACTCCAATATTCTTGCCTAGAAAATCCCATGGACGGAGGAGCCTGGTAGGCTGCAGTCCATGGGGTCGCTAAGAGTCGGACACGACTGAGCAACTTCACTTTCCCTTTTCACTTTCATGCATTGGAGAAGGAAATGGCAACCCACTCCAGTGTTCTTGCCTGGAGAATCCCAGGGACAGGGGAGCCTGTAGAGCTGCCGTCTCTGGGGTCACACAGAGTCGGACATGACTAAAGTGACTTAGCAGCAGCAGCAGCACACACTAGTAAAGTAATGCTCAAAATTCTGCAAGCCAAGCTTCAGCAATATGTGAACCATGAACTTCCAGATGTTCAAGCTGGTTTTAGAAAAGGCAGAGGAACCAGAGATCAAATTGCCAACATCCGCTGGATCTTTGAAAAACCAAGAGAGTTCCAGAAAAACATCTATTTCTGCTTTATTGACTACGCCAAAGCCTTTGACTGTGTGGATCACAATAAACTGTGGAAAATTCTGAAAGAGATGGGAATACCAGACCACCTGAACTGCCTCTTGATAAACCTATGTACAGGTCAGGAAGCAACAGTTCGAACTGGACATGGAACAACAGACTGGTTCCAAATAGGAAAAGGAGTACTTCAAGGCTGTATATTATCACTCTGCTTATTTAACTTCTATGCAGAGTAATCATGAGAAATGCTGGGCTGAAGGAATCACAAGCTGGAATCAAGATTGCCAGGAGAAATATCAATAACCTCATATATGCAGATGACACCACCCTTACGGCAGAAAGTGAAGAACTAAAGAGCCTCTTGATGAAAGTGAAAGAGGAGAGTGAAAAAGTTGGCTTAAAGCTCAACATTCGAAGATGGCGGAGGAGTAGGACGGGGAGAACACTTTCTCCCCCACAAATTCATCAAAAGAGCATTTAAACGTCGAGTAAATTCCACAAAACAACTTCTGAATGCCGGCAGAGGACATCAGGCACCCAGAAAAGCAACCCAACTCTTCGAAAGGAGAGAGAAGAAATACAGCTCCACCCACCAGAACACCGACACAAGCTTCCCTAACCAGGAAACCTTGACAAGCCACCTGTATAAACACACACACAGTGAGGAAATGCCACAATAAAGAGAACTCCACAAACTGCCAGAATACAGAAAGGACACCCCAAACTCAGCAATTTAAACAAGATGAAGAGACAGAGGAATACTCAACAGATAAAGGAATAGGATAAATGCCCACCAAACAAAACAAAAGAGGAAGAGATAGGGAATCTACCTGATAAAGAATTCCGAATAATGATAGTGAAATTGGTCCAAAATCTTGAAACTAAAATGGAATCATAGATAAATAGCCTGGAGGCAAGGATTGAGAAGATGCAAGAAAGGTTTAACAAGGACCTAGAAGAAATAAAAAAGAGTCAATATATAATGAATAATGCAATAAATGAAATTAAAAACACTCTGGAGGCAACAAATAGTAGAATAACAGAGGCAGACGATAGGATTAGTGAATTAGAAGATAGAATGGTAGAAATAAATGAATCAGAGATGATAAAAGAAAAACGAATTAAAAGAAATGAGGACAATCTCAGAGACCTCCAGGACAATATTAAACGCTACAACATTCGAATCATAGGGGTTCCAGAAGAAGAAGACAAAAAGAAAGACCATGAGAAAATACTTGAGGAGATAATAGTGGAAAACTTCCCTAAAATGGGGAAGGAAATAATCACCCAAGTCCAAGAAACCCAGAGAGTCCCAAACAGGATGAACCCAAGGAGAAACACCCCAAGACACATATTAATCAAATTAACAAAGATCAAACACAAAGAACAAATATTAAAAGCAGCAAGGGAAAAACAACAAATAACACACAAGGGAATTCCCATAAGGATAACAGCTGATCTTTCAATAGAAACTCTTCAAGCCAGGAGGGAATGGCAAGACATACTTAAAATGATGAAAGAAAATAACCTACAGCCCAGATTATTGTACCCAGCAAGGATCTCATTCAAGTATGAAGGAAAAATCAAAAGCTTTTCAGACAAGCAAAAGCTGAGAGAATTCAGCACCACCAAACCAGCTCTCCAACAAATACTAAAGGATATTCTCTAGATAGGAAACACAAAAACGGTGTATAAACTCGAACCCAAAAAAATAAAGTAAATGGCAACGGGATCATACTTATCAGTAATTACCTTAAGCGTAAATGGGTTGAATGCCCCAACCAAAAGACAAAGACTGGCTGAATGGATACAAAAACAAGACCCCTACATATGTTGTCTACAAGAGACCCACCTCAAAACAGGGGACACATACAGACTGAAAGTGAAGGGCTGGAAAAAGATTTTCCATGCAAATAGGGACCAAAAGAAAGCAGGAGTAGCAATACTCATATCAGATAAAATAGACTTTAAAACAAAGGCTGTGAAAAGAGACAAAGAAGGTCACTACATAATGATCAAAGGATCAATCCAAGAAGAAGATATAACAATTATAAATATATATGCGCCCAACACGGGAGCACCACAGTACGTAAGACAAATGCTAACAAGTATGAAAGGAGAAATTAACAATAACACAATAATAGTGGGAGACTTTAATACCCCACTTACACCTATGGATAGATCAACTAAACAGAAAATTAACAAGGAAACACAAACTTTAAACTATACAATAGACCAGTTAGACCTAATTGATATCTATAGGACATTTCATCCCAAAACAATGAATTTCACCTTTTTCTCAAGCGCACATGGAACCTTCTCCAGGATAGATCACATCCTGGGCCATAAAGCTAGCCTTGGTAAATTCAAAAAAATAGAAATCATTCCAAGCATTTTTTCTGACCATAATGCAGTAAGATTAGATCTCAATTACAGGAGAAAAACTATTAAAAATTCCAACATATGGAGGCTGAACAACACGCTGCTGAATAACCAACAAATCACAGAAGAAATCAAAAAAGAAATAAAAATTTGCATAGAAACGAATGAAAATGAAAACACAACAACCCAAAACCTGTGGGACACGGTAAAAGCAGTCCTAAGGGGGAAGTTCCTAGCAATACAGGCACACCTCAAGAAACAAGAAAAAAGTCAAATAAATAACCTAACTCTACATCTAAAGCAACTAGAAAAGGAAGAAATGAAGAACCCCAGGGTTAGTAGAAGGAAAGAAATCTTAAAAATTAGAGCAGAAATAAATGCAAAAGAAACAAAAGAGACCATAGCAAAAATCAGCAAAACCAAAAGCTGGTTCTTTGAAAGGATAAATAAAATTGACAAACCATTAGCCAGACTCATCAAGAAACAAAGGGAGAAAAATCAAATCAACAAAATTAGAAACGAAAATGGAGAGATCACAACAGACAACACAGAAATACAAAGGATCATAAGAGACTACTATCAATAATTATATGCCAATAAAATGGACAACGTGGAAGAAATGGACAAATTCTTAGAAAAGTACAACTTTCCAAAACTCGACCAGGAAGAAATAGAAAATCTTAACAGGCCCATCACAAGCATGGAAATTGAAACTGTAATCAAAAATCTTCCAGCAAACAAAAGCCCAGGTCCAGACGGCTTCACAGCTGAATTCTACCAAAAATTTAGAGAAGAGCTAACACCTATCCTGCTCAAACTCTTCCAAAAAATTGCAGAGGAAGGTAAACTTCCAAACTCATTCTATGAGGCCACCATCACCCTAATACCAAAACCTGACAAAGATCCCACAAAAAAAGAAAACTACAGGGCAATATCCCTGATGAAAATAGATGCAAAAATCCTTAACAAAATTCTAGCAATCAGAATCCAACAACACATTAAAAAGATCATACACCATGATCAAGTGGGCTTTATCCCAGGGATGCAAGGATTCTTCAATATCCACAAATCAATCAATGTAATACACCACATTAACAAATTGAAAACTAAAAACCATATGATTATCTCAATAGATGCAGAGAAAGCCTTTGACAAAATTCAACATCCATTTATGATAAAAACTCTCCAGAAATCAGGAATAGAAGGAATATATCTCAACATAATAAAAGCTATATATGACAAACCCACAGCAAACATTATCCTCAGTGGTGAAAAATTGAAAGCATTTCCTCTAAAGTCAGGAACAAGACAAGGGTGCCCACTTTCACCATTACTATTCAACATAGTTTTGGAAGTTTTGGCCACAGCAATCAGAGCAGAAAAAGAAATAAAAGGAATCCAAATGGGAAAAGAAGAAGTAAAACTCTCACTATTTGCAGATGACATGATCCTCTACATAGAAAACCCTAAAGATTCCACCAGAAAATTACTAGAAATAATCAATGACTATAGTAAAGTTGCAGGATATAAAATCAACACACAGAAATCCCTTGCATTCCTATACACTAATAATGAGAAAACAGAAAGAGAAATTAAGGAAACAATTCCATTCACCATTGCAACGGAAAGAATAAAATACATAGGAATATATCTACCTAAAGAAACTAAAGACCTATATATAGAAAACTATAAAACACTGGTGAAAGAAATCAAAGAGGACACTAATAGATGGAGAAATATACCATGTTCATGGATTGGAAGAATCAATATAGTGAAAATGAGTATACTACCCAAAGCAATTTATAGATTCAACGCAATCCCTATCAAGCTACCAACAGTATTCTTCACAGAGCTAGAACAAATAATTTCACAATTTGTATGGAAATACAAAAAACCTCGAATAGCCAAAACGATCTTGAGAAAGAAGAATGGAACTGGAGGAATCAACCTACCTGACTTCAGGCTCTACTACAAAGCCACAGTTATCAAGACAGTATGGTACTGGCACAAAGACAGAAATATAGATCAATGGAATAAAATAGAAAGCCCAGAGATAAATCCACGCACATATGGACACCTTATCTTTGACAAAGGAGGCAAGAATATACAATGGATTAAAGACAATCTATTTAACAAGTGGTGCTGGGAAATCTGGTCAACCACTTGTAAAAGAATGAAACTAGAACACTTTCTAACACCATACACAAAAATAAACTCAAAATGGATTAAAGATCTAAACGTAAGACCAGAAACTATAAAACTCCTAGAGGAGAACATAGGCAAAACACTCTCTGACATACATCACAGCAGGATCCTCTATGACCCACCTCCCAGAATATTGGAAATAAAAGCAAAAATAAACAAATGGGACCTAATTAACCTTAAAAGCTTCTGCACATCAAAGGAAACTATTAACAAGGTGAAAAGACAGCCTTCAGAATGGGAGAAAATAATAGCAAATGAAGCAACGGACAAACAACTAATCTCAAAAATATACAAGCAACTCCTACAGCTCAACTCCAGAAAAATAAACGACCCAATCAAAAAATGGGCCAAAGAACTAAATAGACATTTCTCCAAAGAAGACATACAGATGGCTAACAAACACATGAAAAGATGCTCAACATCACTCATTATCAGAGAAATGCAAATCAAAAGCACTCTGAGGTACCATTTCACACCAGTCAGAATGGCTGCGATCCAAAAGTATACAAATAATAAATGCTGAAGAGGGTGTGGAGAAAAGGGAACCTTCTTACACTGTTGGTGGGAATGCAAACTAGTACAGCCACTATGGAGAACAGTGTGGAGATTCCTTAAAAAACTGGAAATAGAACTGCCTTATGATCCAGCAATCCCACTGCTGGGCATACACACTGAGGAAACCAGAAGGGAAAGAGACACGTGTACCCCAATGTTCATCGCAGCACTGTTTATAATAGCCAGGACATGGAAGCAACCTAGATGCCCATCAGCAGATGAATGGATAAGAAAGCTGTGGTACATATACACAATGGAGTATTACTCAGCCATTAAAAAGAATACATTTGAATCAGTTCTAATGAGGTGGATGAAACTGGAGCCTATTATACAGAGTGAAGTAAGCCAGAAGGAAAAACATAAATACAGTATACTAACACATATATATGGAATTTAGAAAGATGGTAACAATAACCCGGTGTATGAGACAGCAAAAGAGACACTGATGTATAGAACAATCTTATGGACTCTGTGGGAGAGGGAGAGGGTGGGAAGATTTGGGAGAATGACATTGAAACATGTAAAATATCATGTAAGAAACGAGTTGCCAGTCCAGGTTCGATGCACGATACTGGATGCTTGGGGCCAGTGCACTGGGACGACCCAGAGGGATGGTATGGGGAGGGAGGAGGGAGGAGGGTTCAGGATGGGGAACACATGTATACCTGTGGCGGATTCATTTTGATATTTGGCAAAACTAATACAATTATGTAAAGTTTAAAAATAAAATAAAATTAAAAAAAAAAAAAAAGCTCAACATTCAGAAAACGAAGATCATGGCATCTGGTCCTATCACATCATGTCAAATAGATGGGGAAACAGTGGCTGACTCTATTTTCTGGGCTCCAAAATCACTGCAGATGGTGATTGCCGCCATGAAATTAAAAGACGCTTGCTGCTTGGAAGGAAAGTTATGACCAATCTAGACAGCATATTAAAAAGCAGAGACATTACTTTGTCAACAAAGGTCCACCTAGTCAAGGCTATGGTTTTTCCAGTAGTCATGTATGGATGTGAGAGTTGGAATATAAAGAAAGCTGAGCACTGACGAATTGATGATTTTGAACTGTGGTGTTGGAGAAGACTCTTAAGAGTCCCTTGGACTGCAAAGAGATCCAAAAAGTCCATCCTAAAGGACATTAGTCCTGGGTGTTCATTGGAGGGACTGATGTTGAAGCTGAAACTCCAATACTTTGGCCACTTGATGCGGAGACCTGACTCATTGGAAAAGACTCTGATACTGGGAAAGATTGAGGGCAGGAGAAGAAGGGGATGACAGAGGATGAGATGGTTGGATGGCATTACTGACACAATGGACATGGGTTTGGGTGGACTCTGGGAGGTGATGATGTACAGGGAGGCCAGGAGTGCTGCAATTCATGGGGTCTCAAAGAGTCGGACACGACTGAGTGACTGAACTGAATGAAAAGAACATTATAAATGCCCACCAAACCAAACAAAAGAGGAGGCGATAGGGATTCTACCTATCTAGGAGACTTCAGAAAAATAATAGTAATAGTGATCCAAAATCTTGAAAACAAAATGGAGTTACAGATAAATCGCCTGGAGGCAATGGTTGAGAAGATGCAAGAAATGTTTAACAAGCACCTTGAAGAAATAAAAAAGAGTCAATCGATAATGAATAATGGAATAACTGAGATCAAAACACTCTGGAGGGAACCAACAGTAGAATAAGGGAGTCAGAAAATAGGATAAGTGACGTGGAAGATGGAACAGTGGAAATAAATGAAGCTGAGAGGAAAAAAAAAAAAATTTAAAAGAAAAGAGGACAACCTCAGAGATCTCTGGGACAATGTCAAATGTCCCAACATTCAAATCATGAGTCCCAGAAGAACAAGACAAAAGAAAGGCCATGAGAAAATACTTGAGGACATGATAATTGAAAACTTCCCTAAAATGGGGAAGGAAATAGACACCCAAGTCCAAGAAACCCAGAGAGTCTCAACAGGATAACCCAAGGCAAAACGCCCCAAGACACATATTAATCAAATTTTAAAAAATCAAACAAAGATCAAATATTAAAAGCAGCAAGGGAAAAAAACACAAACAACACACAAGGGGGCTCCCATAAGGATAACAGCTGATCTTTCAATAGAAACTCTTCAGGCCAGAAGGGAATGGCAGGACATATTTAAACTGATGAAAGAGAAAAACCTACAACCCAGATTACCATACCCAGCATGGCTGTCCTTCAAATATGAAGGAGAAATCAAAAGCTTTACAGACAAGCAAAAGCTGAGAGAATTTAGCACCACCAAACCAGCTCTTCAACAAATGCTAAAGGATCTTCTCTAGACAGGAAACAGAGAAAAGGTGTACAAACTCAAACCCCAAACAACAATGTAAATGGCAATGGGATCATACTTATCAATAATTACCTTAAATGTAAATGAATTGAATGTACCAACCAAAAGACAAAGACTGGCTGAATGCATACAAAAACAAGATCGCTATATATGCTGTCTACAAGAGACCCACCTCAAAACAAGGGACACCTACAGACTGAAAGTGAAGGGCTTGAAAAAGATACTTCATGCAACTGGAGACCCAAAGAAAGCAGGAGTAGCAATACTCACATCAGATAAAATAGACTTTGAAATAAAGGCTGTGAAAAGAGACAAAGAAGGACACTACGTAATGATCAAGGGATCAATCCAAGAAGAAGATATAACAATTATAAATATATATGCACCCAACATAGGAGCACCGCAATATGTAAGGCAAATGCTAACAAGTAGAGGGGAAATTAACAATAACAAAATAGTAGCAGGAGACTTTAATACCCGACTCACACCTATGCATAGATCAACTAGACAGAAAATTAGCAAGGAAACAGAAACTTTAAATGATACAATGGACCAGTAAGAGCTATTTGATATCTATAGGACATTTCACCCCAAAACAATGAATTCCACCTTTTTCTCAAGTGCACATGGAGCCTTCTCCAGGATAGATCACATCCTGGGCCATAAATCTAGCTTTGGTAAATTCAAAAAACTTGAAATCATTCCAAGCATCTTTTTTGATCACAATGCATTAAGATTAGATGTCAACTACATTCAGAAAACTAACATCATGGCATCTGGCCCCATCACTTCATGGGAAATAGATGGGGAAACAGTGGAAACAGTGTCAGACTTTATTTTTCTGGGCTCCAAAATCACTGGAGATGGTGAATGCAGCCATGAAATTAAAAGACGCTTACTTCTTGGCAGGAAAGTTATGACCAACCTAAATAGTATATTAAAAAGCATAGACATTACTTTGCCAAGAAAGGTCCGTCTAGTCAAGGCTATGGTTTTTCCAGTGGTCATGTATGGATGTGAGAGTTAGACTGTGAAGAAAGCTGAGCACCGAAGAATTGATGCTTTTGAACTGTGGTGTTGGAGAAGACTCTTGAGAGTCCCTTGGATGTCATGGAGATCCAACCAGTTCATTCTAAAGGAAATCAGTCCTGGGTGTTCATTGGAAGGACTGATGCTGAAGCTGAAACTCCGATACTTTGGCCACCTCATGAAAAGAGTTGACTCATTGGAAAAGACTCTGCTGCTGGGAGGGATTGGGGGCAGGAGGAGAAGGGGACAACAGAGAATGAGATGGCTGGATGGCATCACCAACTCGATGGAGATGAGTTTGAGTGAACTCCGGGAGTTGGTGATGGACAGGGAGGCCTGGCATGCTGTGATTCATGGGGTCGCAGAGTCGGACACGACTGAGCAACTGAACTGAACTGAACAGAGAAAAAACTATTAAAAGTTCCAACATATGGAGGCTGAATAACACGCTTTGGAATAACCAACAAATCACAGAAGAAATCAAAAAAGAAATCAAAATATGCATAGAAATGAATGAAAATGAAAACACAACAACCCAAAACCTATGGGACACTGTAAAAGCAGTGCTAAGGGGAAGGTTCATAAGAATACAGGCTTACCTCAAGAAATAAGAAAAAAGTCAAATAAATAACCTAATTCTACACCTAAACCAACTAGAAAAGGAAGAAATGAAGAAACCCAGGGTTACTTGAAGGAAAGAAATCATAAAAATTAAAGTAGAAATAAATGCAAAAGAAACAATAGAGACCATAGCAAAAATCAACAAAGCTAAAAGCTGGTTCTTTGAGAGGATAAATAAAATTGACAAACCATTAGCCAGACTCATGAGGAAACAAAGGGAGAAAAATCAAATCAATAAAATTAGAAATGAAAATGGAGAGATCACAACAGACAACACAGAAATACAAAGGATCATAAGAGACTACTATCAGCAACTATATGCCAATAAAACGGACAACTTGGAAGAAATGGACAAATTATTAGGAAAGTATAACTTTCCAAAACTGAACCAGGAAAAAATGGAAAATCTTAACAGACCCATCACAAGCATGGAAATAGAAAGTATAAACAGAAATCTTCCAGCAAACAAAAGCCCAGGACCAGACGGCTTCACAGCTGAATTCTACCAAAAATTAAGAGAGGACTAACACTTATTCTACTAAAACTCTTCCAGAAAATTGCAGAAGAAGGTAAACTTCCAAACTCATTCTATGAGGCCACCACCACCCTAATACCAAAGCCTGACAAAGATGCCACAAAAAAAGAAAACTACAGGCCAATATCACTGATCAAAAGAGATGCAAAAATCCTTAACAAAATTCTAGCAAACAGAATCCAACAACATATTAAAAAGATCATACATTATGACCAAGTGGGCTTTATCCCAGGGATGCAAGGATTCTTTAATATCCACAATCAATCAGTGTAATACACCACATTAACAAATTGAAAGATAAAAACCATATGATTATCTCAATAGATGCAGAGAAAGCCTTTGACAAAATGCAACATCCATTTATGATAAAAAAAAAAAGCCCTCCAGAAAGCAGAAATAGAAAGAACATACCTCAACATAATAAAAGCTGTATATGACAAACCCACAGAAAACATTATCCCCAATGGTTAAAAGTTTAAACCACTTGCCCTAAACTCAGGAACAAGACAAGGGTACCCAATCTTACTGCTACTATTCACCACTTACCACTTATTCAGTACTTACCACTATTACCACCACGAACTATTCAACATAGTTTTGAAAGTTTTGGCCACAGCAATCAGAGCAGAAAAAGAAATAAAAAGAATCCAGATTTAAAAAGAAGAAGTAAAACTCTCACTGTTTGCAGATGACATGATCCTTTACATAGAAAACCCCAAAGACTCTACCAGAAAATTACTAGAGCTAATCAATGAATATAGTAAACTGGCAGGATATAAAATTAACACACAGAAATCTCTTGCATTCCTACACACTGACAATGAGAAAACTCAAAAAGAAATTAAGAAACAATTCCATTCACCATTGCAACGAAAAGAATAATATACTTAGGAATAAATCTACCTAAAGAAACAAAAGACCTATATAGAGAAAACTATAAAACACTGGTGAAGGAAATCAAAGAGGACACAAATAGATGGAAAAATATACCATGTTCATGGATCAGAAGAATCAATATAGTGAAAATGAGTATACTACCCAAAGCAATCTATAGATTCAATGCAATTCCTATCAAGCAAGCAAGGGTATTTTTCACAGAGCTAGAATGAATAATTTTACAATTTGTATGAAACTACAAAAAAACTCGTATAGCCAAAGCAATCTTGAAAAAGAAGAATGGAACTGGAGGAATCAACCTGCCTGACTTCAGGCTATCCTACAAAGCTACAGTCATCAAGACAGTATGGTACTGGCACAAAGACAGAAATATAGATCAATGGAATAAAATAGAAAGCCCAGAGATAAATCCATGCACCTATGGACACCTTATCTTTGACAAAGGAGGAAAGAATATACAATGGAGAAAACATTGTCTCCTTAACAAGTGGTGCTGGGAAAACTGGTCAACCACTTGTAAAAGAATGAAACTAGAACACTTTCTAACACCATACACAAAAATAAACTCAAAATGGATTAAAGATCTAAACGTAAGACCAGAAACTGTAAAACTCCTAGAGGAAAACATAGGCAAAACACTCTCCAACATAAATCACAGCAGGATCCTCTATGACCCACTTTCCAGAGTAATGGAAATAAAAGCAAAAATAAACAAATGGGACCTAATTAAACTTAAATGCTTTTGCACAACAATGGAAACTATAAGCAAGGTGAAAATACAGCTTTCAGAATGGGAGAAAATAATAGCAAATGAAGCAACAGACAACGAATTAGTCTCAAAAATATGCAAGCAGGTCATGCAGCTCAATTACCGAAAAATAAGTGACCCAATCAAAAAATGGGCCAAAGGACTAAACAGACATTTCTCCAAAGAACACATACAGATGGCTAACAAACACATGAACAGGTGCTCAACATCACTCATTATCAGAGAAATGCAAATCAAAACCACAATGAGGTACCATCTCATGCCTATCATAATGGCTGCTATCCAAAATAAATGCTGGAGAGGGTGTGGAGAAAAGGGAACCCTCTTACACTGTTGGTGGGAATGCAAACTAGTACAGCCACTATGGAGAACAGTGTGGAGATTCCTTTAAAAACGGGAAATAGAACTGTCATATGACCCAGCAATCCCACTGCTGGGCATACACACCAAGGAAACCAGAATTGAAAGAGACACGTGTACCGTAATGTTCATGCCAGCACTGTTTATAATAGCCAGGGCATGGAAGCAACCTAGATGTCCCTCGGCAGATGAATGGATAAGAAAGCTGTAGTACATATCCACAATGGAATATTACTCAGCCATTAAAAAGAATACATTTGAATCAGTTCTAATGAGGTGGATGAAATTAGAGCCTATTATACAGAGTGAAGTAAGTCAAAAAGAAAAACACCAATACAGTATATTAATCCATATATATGCAATTTAGAAAGGTGGCAATGATGACCCTAAATGCAAGACAGCAAAAAGACACAGATGTAAAGAATAGACTGTTGGACTCTGTGGGAGAAGTCAAGGGTGAGGTGATTTGAAAGAATAGCATTGAAACATGTATATTATCATATGTGAAATAGATCGCCAGTCCAGGCTGGATGCATGAGGCAGGGTGCTCAGGGCTGGTGCACTGGGACAACCCTGAGAGATGGGATGGGGAGCGAGGTGGGAAGGGGGTTCAGGATGGGGAACACATGTACACCCATGGCTGATTCATGTCAATGTATGGCAAAAACACTACAATATTGTAAAGTAATTAGCGTCCAATTTAAAATAAATAAATCTTTTTTAAAGTTCATAGTGATAAATGCCTACATCGAGAAATAAGAAAGATCCCAAACAAAAAACCTAACTTGATACCTCAAAGAACTAGAAAAAGAATAAAAAGCAAAGTTAAAATGTGGTAGAAAAGAAATAACAAAGAGCAGAAAAAATAGAGAGAGACAAATAAGACAATATGAATAAGACCTGTATTTTTTTTAATGATAAACAAAGTGGCAAACCTTTAGATTCACCAAGAAGAAAAGAGGTACAACTCAAATAAACAAATCAGAAATAAAAGAGGAAACATTAAAATTGATACCACAGAAATACAGAGGATGATGACAGATGATAATGAACAACAATACATGAACAAATTGGACAACCTGGAAAAAATAGATAAATTCTTAAAAAACATGCCAACCTATAAAGACAAAATCATGAACAAACAGAAAATTTGAACACAGCAATAACTAGTAAGGAGATTGAATTGGTGGTCATATCCCAATAAACAATCAAAAAAAAACAAAGATAGTTTTGGGTTTTCCTGGTGGCTTAGACAGTAAAGAATTGACCTGCAGTGGGGGAGACCTGGGTTCTATCTCTGGGTTGGGGAGATCCCCTGGAGGAGGGCATGGCAACACACTCCAGTATTCATGCCTGGAGAATCCCATGGACAGAGAAGCCCAGTTGGATACAGTCCATGGGGTCACAGAGTCAGACATGACTGAGCAACAAAGCACAGCACACAGATAGTTTTGATAATGAATTCTACCAAATACAACATTTAAAGATAAATGAATACAAACTCTTCCAAAAAATACAAGAGGAAGGAACACTTCCAAATTTATTTTGCAAGGTCAACATTACTCGGCTATCACAACCAGAGAAGAACATTACAAAAAAAATGAAAATTAAAGGCCAATACACTTGATAAACATAGATGCAAAAATCCTCAACAAAATATTAGCAAACTAAATACAGTAAAAAGGGCCATAGACTATGAACAAGCTGGATTCATTTCAATGATTCAAGGATGGTTCAATATGTGTAAATCAATCAATGTGATACAACTCAGTAAGAAAATGAGGGATAAAAATCATATGACCATCTCAAGAGAGTCAGAAAAAGCATCTATGAATGTCAACATTAATTCATGATTTAAAAAAAGAAAACTGAACAAAGTAGGTATGGAGGGAACATACCTCAACCTAACACCGGCTATATATAACAACCCCACAGCCAATATCATATTCAACAGTGAAAAGGGGAAAGCTTTTCCTCTAATATCAGGAATAAGACAAGCATAACCATTGTCACCACTTTTACTGAACAGAAGGGATCAGGATTTGGGAAAATTTTTCTTAAAATGCAAAAGGATTAAGTATGTTTAAATGCTAATGGAAAGGAGCCAGCAAGCAGAGAGAGAATACAGATAAAGAAAAAAGAAGAAATGGTTCCTGAAAAACTGACAGGAAAGGGATCCATGAGAAAGGCAGAAAGATTTACTTTTGATAAAAAGAGAGCCCTTCTTCTACAACAAAACGAAAGAGAAAACAAAGGATTTGGATGTAGCTACATTTGTAAAACCTTGAGGATGGGCATTGAGGGAGTTTCCTACAATGGCTCTTAGTTTCTTTGTGGAAGACTAACTCACTTGGGGAGAAGTCCTCAGCAGAGAACTGGAAGGGAAGAATTCAGGGCTGAAAGCCCATGTCGTGCTTGTTGGAGAAAATTGAGTTGGGTTACCAAGCAAGAATGTTGGATAAGATTGAGGATTCATTTAGGGTTGGTGATAATAATAAAACCTGCTGGGCTGCATGGTCTTTTTCAGAAGGAGTCATTAGCTCAAGCACAAGCAGAAAGGCAGAAGATTGTTGCATTGGATTTTGGATAAGTACGTGAAACAGATAGTTAGGGAGGTGACTAACTATCTGATAGATATTCAGGTGGGGGCAGCATGGTGTGAGACATATGAGAATAGAGGATACTGGTTAAGTGCTCATAATAGTAAAACATACACTGGAAAATAAGTAGACAGAAGAGTAGGCTAATGAACAGGCAGAGTGTGGAGTTATCAGTGTACTGAGAACCCTGTGGAAGCCTAAGTACTATTATATTTATTAAATTGTATTAATAAACAAAACAGGAAAGGAGCATGTGGTCAGAGGGTAAAATATGTATGACATGACTGTGTAGTACCTGTAAACAGTTGTGTGCATGCTTAGTCACCCAGCCATGTCCAACTCTTTGTGATCCCATGGACTGTAGCCCACCCAGCTCCTCTGTCCATAGGGATTTTCCAGGCTAGAATACTGGAGTGGGTTGCCATGCCTCCTCCAGGAGATCTTCCCAACCCAGGGATAGAATCCAGGTCTTCTGCATTGCAGGAAGATTCTTTACTAGCTGAGCCACTTTAAGAGTCAAGTTATCAACCATTACAGCAGTAGAATTATACAGTGCCTAACTGTCTACTGGCTTCCCCTTGGTTCAGACGGTAAAGAATCTGTCTACAATGCCGGAGACCTGGGTTCAATCCTTGGGTTGGGAAGATCCCCTGAAGAAGGGAAAGTCTACCCACTTCAGTATAATGGCCTGGAGAATTCCATGGACTGTGTAGTCCATGGGATCACAAAGAGTCGGACATGACTGAGCGACTTTCACTTTCAAGAGTCTTGAGTATAGATGAAATACCTCTTACCTTGGGAATGAGGTATTCTCTGAACTTAACATCCTGAGTTGCTGCATGGGGCATACTGCTGGGGACAAGGTCAATGTATCTCTGGATCTCATGCAGCACAGCATCTGTGTAGGGCATGCAGCTCTTGTCCTGCATGCAGGGGCTTCGGTTTCTGCCAACCACACGATCAATTTCTTCCTGAACTTTAGCTGGCAAGATAGGAATCAGTATTTAGGTATAAGATAAAAAGACATTTTCTTATCTTCTTAATCATTGTTCCATTGGAAAATTTGTTTGCCAAAAAGGATATAATTGAAAAGAATTTTTAATTTGTATATAATTTTTGTAGAGTGAATCTTTTTGACAAAAGATTGTGATTTTGCTGAATCAATCCTTTCACTACAAATGCATTTGAGTAGAATTATCTTTTGACAAAAATATATCTATCTGGACTTAGAAGGCTTTATCAAGCAATGCCCTTTTAGAGAGAGAGGAAGGCTAATGCTTTCCAGATCCTAGGATAACTCTCTTTACTACATTTGACATGATGCAGATCAATGATAC
Source organism: Bos grunniens (assembly GCF_055505025.1). NCBI lineage: Eukaryota > Metazoa > Chordata > Mammalia > Artiodactyla > Bovidae > Bos > Bos grunniens. The sequence continues at coordinate 16,647,431 of NC_141190.1, forward strand.
TCCACCACAGAAAACAACAGTGACCTCAGCCCTTGAAACCTCTGCTGCTGATTAAATATTTTATTATGAGTTTTAATTTGAATTTAATTCATCCAATTATAGGAAGATCTACTAATAATGAATTTTTCTTCTTGTACAATATCTAGGCAGATGAAGAATGGAATAGTCATCAATGTTGCGTGCCAATTTCTACCCAGAATTTCATCCTGTTCATCATCTGTGATCCTACCTGTGACCTCTGGGTGCTTCAGCAGGAGCAGGAGTCCATATCTCAGAGTGAGGCTTGTTGTCTCTGTTCCAGCACTAAACACGTCCCATACGGTGGTGATCAAGTTGTCCATGGTAAATTCAGAATGTTTGTTGTGTTTTTCCTAGCAATGATGTATTAGGAGTACTTGATAAATAAAAGAACCTTATAAATAACATAAAATAATTTCATATAACATCATAATTTTTTTAACATCATAATTTTTTAAAAATTTAATTATCTGACAAATTAAGCCAAACATTACAGAGTGTTATAGATGAAGGTAAAGTTAGATGAGTTGTTAGAATTACTTCCGTTAAAACATAGAGTTAAACTTCCAAGTCCTTTCTGATTCTTCACTTTTGATACTCACTAGAGCAAATCAGTGCTTCAGTAATTTCTAACTTCTCTCTTATCAAGTAATCACTGCTACTCACTGTCAATTCAAGCATCTATTGTTTATTTCATCATATCTGAAGTTCTCACTCAAGTATTCAGAATCACCTATCCTCAAACTGCAACACTATTCCCAAAATCATCAGTCATTACACCCATGACAGTTTCTCAGTTATAATCAAGATAATCTCTAAAAATTCCACACATTTCATCTCTGTACTTATCATTCCCTGAACCAATTTTGTCATCTCTGTTAATCTAAGCCAGAGTTTTCTCAAAACTTACCTCAGCTGTTTCCTACTATCTTTCCAACAGTGAGCCTTTCTTGATTCCCACAAATTCCTACTTTCTCTCATTTGTTACATCATTCATTCATGGAATTTATATGACGAAAAAAGAATATGCTGTCTATCAATAATCTTGAATGTGCCTATTTGTCTGTGTGTGAGTGCTTCAACCTGTCCCCAAATAAAGAACCAGCTTTAACACGGTAAATATTAAAACTTCCGAATAATTTTCAGTGACAATTTATAAATATCTCAAGACATCCACTATGGTTTGTACAGGCAATATTCACTCTTGTGTGTGCAAGCAGTGAACACATATTTAAGAAGGAGCATTTGTTCTAATAAACCAATTTCACTGAGAAGAACAAAGCTATTCCATGTGTCACATCACTCCACCCACAAAGATAAAGTAGCAAATCTGGGTTCCATTTTACCTTTTCCATTTTAATCAGAAAGTAATCAATAAAATCTTGAGGGTTATTGAGGTCCAGGGATTCTTGGTGTTTCTTTATTTCCTCCAAAATAAACTTTCTTTGCTCAGTCATGTTTTTAAATATTGTATTATGACTTCCTGGGAAATAATGTAGTAAAGAGGGGAAAGTATTGTAGAGCTGAAAGATGAAAGAATCATTCATTAATTCATTCAGCAAACGTTTACAGGCCCATATTATGGATCAAACACGTTGCTATAAAATGAGTAGATTAAGATGAATAAAACATGCATCTTGCACTAGAATACATTTGAGATTGAGAGGGAACTGATAAATTAGCTGGAGTAACAGCATGCACAGGTTACCAACTAATTTCAAAACCATTCAAATTCATTTCTAACCATAACCCTCTAAAGAAATTCAGGATCATACTACCATCTTTCCAAATGAGGGTACTGAGATCCAGAAAGGTTCATCAACCAGTTTAAAACACAAAACTAGTGATAGAGGTAGAACCCAGTGTTCACTCCAGTGTACCCTACACGCATGTCTACAGTCACCTAAAAAATGTGCAGGGATCACACCCTTTTTGTTATAGTTTTTATGAAAGTATAGCTGATGTGCAATATTTATTAGTTTCAGGTGTACAAAATTGTGTTGTGACATTTATATGCATTACAAATTTTTCACCATGGTTAGTTTAGGGACCCTCTGTCACCATACAGCTATTGAAATGTTATTGACTATTCCTTGTGCTGTATATTATATCCCTGTGACTTTATTTTATAACCAGAAGTTCAGACTTCTTAATCTCCTTCATCTATTTCATTCATGCCCACATTCCCTGCCCTCAAGTGACCACTAGTTTATTCTCTGGGTCTATGAGTCACTATTTTGTTCTGTTTGTTTTCATTTTTAAATTCCAAGTATGAAGTAAATCATATGGTATTTGTCTTTCTCTGCCTGACATTTTCCCTTTAGCATAATATCTTCTAGGCCCATCCATACTGTCATAAACAGCACTATTCAATGTTATATGGCTGAATAAATTTCCATTGTATATATACAAACCATATTTTCCTTATCTATTCATTCTTTGATAGATACTAAGGTTGCTTCTATATCTTGACTATTGTAAACAAAGGTACAGTGAACATAGGGGTACATATACATTTTCAAATTAGTGTTTTTATTTTCTTTGGATAAATACCCAGGACTGGAATTGCTGAATTGTACATAAGTTCTATTTTCAATTTTTTGATGAGCTCCCATATTGTTTTCCATAGTGCCTGCACCAATTTACATTCCCACCAACAGTTCATGAGGGTTCCTTTTTCTCCACATTCCCCCCAACACTTGTTATTTCTTTTTGACAAGAGCCATTCTGACTGATATGAGGTGATATCTCACTGTGGTTTTAATCTGCATTTCCCTGATGACTTGTGATGCTGAATATATTTTCATATGCTTATTGGACATCTATATATCCTCTTTGGAATAATGCTTATTCAAGTCCTTTAGACACTTTTATTTATTTTGAGTTTGCTTTTTTGTTTTTTATTTTGAATTGCATGTGTTCTGTGTGAATTTTTTATATTAACCCCTTGTCAGATATATATTGTTTGGAAATGTCTTTTCCCATTTAATAGGTAACCATTTTGTTCCCCTGGCATCCTTGTCTTTTTGCTAATCTTAAAAAATGTTTTCAGATTTTCACTGTTGAGTATGATGTTAGCTATGGGCTTGTCATTATGGCCTTTATTACATTTTGTGGTGTATTCCTTCAATACTCACTCATGAAGAGCTTTTGTCATAAATGGATGTTCAATTTTTTAAAGTCTTTTTTAACATAATTTGTGATCATAAATTTTTTTCTTCATTTTGTTAATTTAATGTATCAGATTGAATGATTTGCAGATATGGAACTACTCTTGCATCACTGGGATAAATTTAACTTAATCATGGTTTGGGCTTTCCTGATAGCTCAGCTGGTAAAGAATCCGCCTGCAACGTAGGAGACCCTTGTTCAATTCCTGGGTCAGGAAGATCCGCTGGAGAAGGGATAGCCTACCCACTCCAGTATTCTTGGGCTTCCCTTGTGGCTCAGCTGGTAAAGAATCCGCCTGCAGTGCAGGAGACGTGGGTTTGATCCCTGGGTTTGGAAGATCCTCTGGAGAAGGGAATGGCTACCCACTCTGGTATTCTAGCCCGGAAAATTCCATGGACTGTATAGTCCATGGGGGTTGCAAAGAGTCAGACGCAATTCAGCGACTTTCATTTCACAATCATTTGGCTTATGGCCCTTTTAATGTATTGGTGAATTCTGTTTTCAAATATTTTATTGAGAATTTTTGAGGAAGTGTTCCTTTCTCTTCAATTTTTTGCCAAAGTTTGAGAAAGATATGTATTAACTCATCTCTAAATTTTTAATATAATTCACCTGTGAGGCTATCTGGTCCTATATTTTCAATGATGGAGGTGTTTTGATGATTAATTCAATTTGATTACTAATGATAAGGCTGATTAGATTTTCTGTTTCTTCCTGATTTAGTCTTGATATGTTATGTGTTTCCGTGAATGCACACTTTTTTTCTAGGTATCCAGTTCACTGGTATGTAATTGTTTATAGTGGTGATCATGATCCTTTGAAGTGTTGTGATATCAGTTGTAATGCTTTTCTCTTTCATTTCTGATTTTATCTATTTGGATCGTCTCTCTTTTTATCTTGATGAGTCTGGCTAAGGTTTATCAATTTTTGTTTATCTCTTCAAGAACCAGCTTTTAGTTTCATTGATCTTTTCTATTGTCTGCAGTTAATGTTTCATTTATTTAATCTCTGACCTTTATTATTTCCTTCCTCCTACTAACTTTGAGCATTGTTTGTTCTTCTTTTTCTTGTTATTTTATGTGTAAGGTCAGATTGGTGGTTTTGTTTTGTTTGTTTGTTTGTTTGAGTTTTTTTTTTTTTTTTTTAGTTTCCTGGGGTGGTAGGCCTGTTTGCTACAAAACTCCCTCACAGAACTATTTTTGTTTGTCACAAGGATTTTAAAATGTTCTATTTCCATTTTCAATTATCTCAAAATATTTTCATTTCCTCTTTGATTTCTTTATTGACCTATTATCCAATCCCCTCATGTTTGTATTTTTCCAGTTATTTTTTTCTTGTGATTGATTTCTAGTTTCACACAGTTGTGGTTAGAAGAGATGCTTGATATTATTTCAATTTTTTGAATTTATTGACATAATTAATTTGTTTTGTGACATAACACAATCTATCCTGGAGAATGTTTCATGTACACTTGAAGAGAATGTGTATTTGACTGCATTTGGATGGAATGTTCTGTATAAATCTGATCTAATGTGTTGCTTAACACCAATTTTTCCTTATTAAGTTCAGATGTGCATGATTTGTTCATTGGTGTAAATGGTGTGTTAAAGTCCCATACCATTCATTATTATATTATGATCAACAATTCCCTTTATGTCTATAATATTCACACCCTTTTTTGGTAATGAATAAACTCACCAGAACTATTAAGTTAATGCCTAAATTATGTAGCTTATTTTTATTTAGGCATTTTATACCTTGAGAAATATACGTGTTAAATCTCTTCAGTCATGTTCAACTTTTTGTGACCGTATGGACTGTAGCCTGCCAGGCTCCTCTCTCCATGTGATTTCCCAGGCAAGAATACTAGAGTGGGTTGCCATGCCCTCTTCCAGGAGATCTTCCTCACTCAGGGAATGGAACCTGCATCTCTTACACCTCCTACATTGGCAGATGCCTTTTTTACAAATAGCACCACCTGGAAAGCCCTGAGAAATATACACGTTGCCCTTATTCACCTGGATATTTCTAATCCTAAAGGTTATTGGATCCTTTTTAAATAGTACCTTCATGACTTAATACCTTTGCTAGACACTGAAGAAATTTATTAAGGCTGGTAGCTTGTATCAAACTAGCTAGAGAATTGAGAAATCTAGCTTCTAAGTCTAGCTCATTCTTTTTCTTGGTTAGGCTACTTTGGAAAATATGTTTAATATCTCTGGGTGAATTTTCATGTTCCAAAAAATGAGGAATAGAATATTTGTCCTCTATGGTCCTTCCCAAATGGAAAACATCATAACCTTACATTTCACATAGAATCTTAGTTATAAAGGATGTACCACATACGTTATTAATTTTTCCTGACATGTACTATCATAAAAAATGTATTTTATATACCACTCTCTTTATCTATAGCTATATAAATCAGAGGGTTAAAAAGGTTTCTGAAAAAAATATTTTGCTATAATGGATACACTAAATATTATATTTTTCTTTTTATTACAATATTTCACATTTTAAAACTCAATTCATTAGCTAAATTGAATTGATAACTCACTAATCAGTTACAGGTGATAGTTTGATTAACATTATCCATTTTGATAGAACACAAAGGGATGTGGAAGGATGAACAATCAATTAGCTAGACATTTGTTTACCATTTAAAGAGAATCTTGACCTTACCTCTACCCAGGGGGTGCTTACAAGCCTTGAATTTTCATTAAAATATTTTATCAAGGTTAGCAATCTCTCATCACTGTACTCAAAACGATTCCGGAAAATAATGGAGCAGATCACATTGCAAGGAGCACAGCTCAGAAGTAAAGTAGGATCACAAGGAGATCCTAAAAAGTCAATATAAATGTTAGAAAATATTCCAGTATACAAATCTTACATTTACTGTTTAAAGTAAGTAAGAAGGGTTGACTTCCAAGATTTTTTTTTTAATTATAGAAACAACCTGGGCATGCAATCATCACTATTCAACATGCCTAAAATAAAATTTATTGTGTTTTCCCAAGCAAAATTATCTAATCCAGTGTGATGTATTTATTTTCCCTCCAAGTGTTCTCCTATTTATGTCATTATCCAAATAACATCTAAAAGGTAACTCACAAGAAAAAGGTTATTTTAAAACGTCTTTAATGTTGCCAGATTTAGCCCTCACTGTCGATACTTCTTCATCATGCCTACAGGAAACAGCAATGTCATAAGAAAATCAAGAAACTGGGGAGACTTGAAATAATATTTCAACAATGCAGCTGAAAAAATTGGACTGGTCAGAATGGTCATCATCAAAAAATCCACAAACAATGAATACTGGAGAGGATGTGGAGAAAAGGGAACCCTCCTGTACAGTTGGTAGGAATGTAAACTGATGCAGCCTCTATGGAAGACAGTATGGAGATTCCTTTAAAAACTAGGAATAAAATGCCATAGGACCCATCAGTCCCACTACTAGGCATTACCCTGAGGAAACCAAAATTGAAAAAGACACATGTACCCCAATGTTCACTAAAGTAATATTTGCAATAACTAGGACATGAAAGCAACCTAGATGTCCATCAATAGATGAATGGATAAAGAAGCTGTGGTACATATATACAATGAATATTACTCAGGCATAAAAAGGAATGCATTTGAGTCAGTTCTGATGAGGTGGACAAACCTAGAGCCTATTACAGAGTGAAATAAGTCAGAAAGAGAAAAGTAACTGTTGTATATTAACTCATATATATGGTATCTAGAAAGACAGTACTGATGAAACTACTTGCAGGGTAGAAATGGAGATGCAGACATAGAGAACAGACTTATGGACACAGGTGGGTGGGAGGAAGGAGAAAGTGGGATGAATGGAGAGAATAGCATGGAAACATATACACTAACATATGTAAAATAGATACCGAAGGGAATTTGCTGTATGAATCAGGGACCTCAAACCAGGGTGACAACCTAGAGGGGTAAAAAGGCGTGGGAGGTAGAAGGGAGGTGCAAGAGGGAAAGGACATATGTATACCTATGACTGATTCATGTTGATGTATGGCAGAAACCAACACAATATTGTAAAACAATTATCCTTCAATTAAAAACAAATAATTTTTTAAAGAAAAAAATTGGAGTGTGCTTTTTCTATAGAAGAAAAGAACAGTGACAGAAATTAGAGTTACATTCAGATATTTTGAAAATATGTTATAGTATTAGAAACAGGCCTCCCAACCAAAATAAAGAATATGACTAGCTTTATTCCTGTTTGATGAAAATTTGTAAACCTCGTCTTTTCTTCTTCTACTGACATCTGGACTAGGTGACTTTAAAGAAAGCTCAAGTGATACTTTGCAAGAAGAACAAAATTTAAAGCACACAGGGTCTGCTTTTTCACTGAGAACCTTCATCTGCAATCTATCCCCAAAAGCCCATAAAAATCTCAAGCCTGCATCCTTCCTCTGCTCTCTCAAGCCATTTTTGGATCTGGTTTCTAGCCACCTGCCTTCCACAGAAAGCCTCATTATGTGTGTAATAGACCTTTTCATATCCTATTGAGATGTGTGTATCACTACCAATCTTAACAGCTAAACTAAATTTTCTATGGGAGGTCCATCCTGCTTCTGCCTGGTTACTGCTGCTGCTACTGCTGCTAAGTTGCTTCAGTTGTGCCCAACTCTGTGCGACCCCATAGATGGCAGCCCACCAGGCTCCCCCGTCCCTGGGATTCTCCAGGCAAGAACACTGGAGTGGGTTGCCATTTCCTTCCCCAATGCATTAAAGTGAAAAGTGAAAGTGAAGTTGCTCAGTCGTGTCCGACCTCAGCAACCCCATGGACTGCAGCCTTCCAGGGTCCTCCATCCATGGGATTTTCCAGGCAAGAGTACTGGAGTGGGGTGCCATTGCCTTCTCCAGCCTGGTTACTACCACAACACTATACTCCAAAAGGAAAAAGTCTAGCAGGGATTAAAAAGTAGAAGTTACAAGGAAAAAGATTCTGCCCAACATGTGAAATAAGCTTCCAACAGTCAGTTAACCAGTGACAAACTCAGTTCAGTTCAGTTCAGTCAATCATTCATATCTGACTCTTTGCAACCCCATGTACAGCAGCACACGGGGCTTTGCTGTCCATCGCCAATTTGCGGAGCTTGCTCAAACTCATGTCCATCGAGTTGGTGATGCCATCCAATCATCTCATCCTGTCATCCCCTTCTACTCCTGCCTTCAATCCTTCCCAGCATCAGGGTCTTTTCCAATGAGTCAGCTCTTCCCATCAGGTAGCCAAAGTAATGGAGTTTCAGCTTCAACATCAGTCTCTTCAATGAATATTCAGGACTGATTTCCTTGGAATTGACTAGTTGGATCTCTTTGCAGTACAAGGGAATCTCGAGAGTGTTCTCCAATACCACAGTTCAAAAGCATAAATTTTTCAGTGCTCAGCTTTCTTTATAATCCAACTCTCACATCCATACATGACTGCTGGAAAAACCACAGGTTTGACTAGATGGACCTTTGTTGGCAAAGTCATGTCTCTACTTTTTAATATGCTGGTCATATTAAATAATAGGTTGGTCATAGCTTTTCTTCCAAGGAGCAAGTGCCTCTTAATTTCATGGCTGCAGTCACCATCTGTAGTGATTTTGGAGCCCAAAAAAGTAAAGTCTCTCACTGTTTCCATTGTTTGTCCATCTATTTGCCATGAAGGGATGGGACTGGATACCATGATATTAGTTTTCTGAATGTTCAGTTTTAAGCCAACATTTTCATAACTTTTTCACTCTCCTCTTTCACTTTCATCAATAGGCTCTTTAGTTCTTCTTCACTTTCTGCTATAAGGGTGGTATCATCTGTGTATTTGTGGAGAAGGAAATGGCAACCCACTCCAGTACTCTTGCCTGGAGAATCCCATGGATAGAGGAGCCTGGTGGGCTACAATCCATGGGGTTGTGAAGAGTAAGACACAACTGAGTGACTTCACTTTCATTTTTCACCTTCATGCATTGGAGAAGGAAATGGCAGCCCACTCCAGTGTTCTTGCCTGGAGAACCCCAGGGATAGGGGAGCCTGGTGGGTTGCCATCTATGGGGTCGCACAGAGTCGGACACGATTGAAGTGACTTAGCAGCAGCAGCATCTGTGTATTTGAGGTTATTGATATTTTCCTGGCAATCATGATTCCAGCTTGTGCTTCATCCAGCCCAGCATTTCATATGATATACTCTGCATATAAGTTAAATAAGCAGGGTGACAATACACAGCCTCAATGTACTCCTTTCCTAATTTGGAACCAGTCTGTTGTTCCATGTCTGGTTCTAACTGCTGCTTCCTAACCTGCCTACCGATTTCTCAGGAGGCAGGTCAGGTTGTCTGGTATTCCCATCTCTTTCAGAATTTTCCAATTTGTTGTGATGCACACAGTCAAAGGCTTTGGCATAGTCAGTAAAGCAGAAGTAGATATTTTTCTAGAACTCTGTCAGTTTTTTGATGATCCAACGGATTTTGGCAATTTGATTTCTGGCAATTTCCTCTGCCTTCTCTAGATCCAGATTGAACATCTGGAAATTCACAGTTCACATGCTGTTGAAGCCTGGCTTGGGGAATTTTGAGCATTACTTTGCCAGCACATGTTCAGTGCAGTTCAGTCGCTCAGTCGTGGCCAACTCTTTGCAATCCCATGAACCGCAGCACACCAGGCCTCCCTGTCCATCATCAACTCCTGGAGTCTACCCAAACCCATGTCCATCGAGATGGTGATGCCATCCAACCATCTCATCCTCTGTCATCCCCTTCTCCTCCTGCCCTCAATCTTTCCCAGCATCAGGGTCTTTTCAAATGAGTCAGCTCTTCGCATCAGGTGGCCAAAGTGTTGGAGTTTCAGCTTCAACATCAGTCCTTCCAATGAACAGCCAGAACTTATCTCCTTTAGGATGGACTGGTTGGATCTCCTTGCAGTCCAAGGGACTCTCAAGAGTCTTCTCCAACACCACAGCTCAACAGCATCAGTTCTTCAGCACTCAGCATTCTTTATAGTCCAATTCTCACATCCATACAAGACTACTGGAAAAACCTTAGCCTTAACTAGATGGACCTTTGTTAGCAAAGTAATGTCTCTGCTTTTTAATATGCTGTCTAGATTGGTCATAACTTTCCTTCCAAGGAGTAAGCGTCGTTTAATTTCATGGCTGCAGTCACCATCTGCAGTGATTTTGGAGTCCAGAAAAATAAAGCCTGCCACAGTTTCCACTGTTTCCCCATCTATTTGCCATTAAGTGGTGGGACTGGATGCCATGATCTTAGTTTTCTGAACATTGAGCTTTAAGCCAACTTTTTCACTCTCCTCTTTCACTTTCATCAAGAGGCTCTTTAGTTCTCTTCACTTTCTGCCATAAGGGTGGTGTCATCTGCATATATGAGGTTATTGATATTTCTCCTGGTAATCTTGATTCCAGTTTGTGCTTCCTCCAGCCCAGCATTTCTCATGATGTACCCTGCATATAAGTTAAATAAGCAGGGTGACAATATACAGCTTTGATGTACTCCTTTCCCTATTTGGAACCAGTCTGTTGTTTCATGTCCAGTTCTAACTGTTGCCTCCTGACCTGCATACAGGTTACTCAAGAGGCAGGTCAGGTGGTCTGGTATTCCCATCTCTTGAAGAATTTTCCACAGTTTACTGTGATCCACACAGTCAAAGGCTTTGGCATAGTCAATGAAGCAAAAATAGATGTTTTTCTGGAACTCTCTTGCTTTTTCCATGATCCAGCAGATTTTGCCATTAGATCTCTGGTTCCTCTGCCTTTTCTAAAACCAGCTTGAACATCCAGAAGTTCACGGTTCACGTATGGCTGAAGCCTGTCTTGGAGAATTTTGAGCATTACTTTACTATTGTGTGAGATGAGTGGAATTGTGTGGTAGTTTGAGCATTCTTTGGCATTGTCTTTCTTTGGGATTGGAATGAAAATTTTCCAGTCCTGTGGCCACTGCTGAGTTTTCCAAATCTGCTGACATATTGAGTGCAGCACTTTCACAGCATCATCTTTCAGTATTTGAAATAGCTCAACTGGAATTCCATCACCTCCACTAGCTTTGGTCGTAGTGAGGCTTCCTAAGGCCCACTTGACTTCACATTCCAGGATGTCTGGCTCTAGGTGAGTGATCACACCATTCTGATTATCTGGGTCATGAAGATCTTTTTTGTGTAGTTTTTCTGTGTATTCTTGCCACCTCTTCTTAATATCTTCTGCTTCTGTTAGGTCTATACCATTTCTGTTTTATTGTGCACATCTTTGCATGAAATCTTCCCTTGGTATCTCTAATTTTCTTGAAGAGATCCCTAGTCTTTCCCACTCTATTTTTTTCCTCTATTTCTTTGCATTATTCACTAAGGAACACTTTCTTATCCATCCTTGCTATTCTTTGGAACTCTGTAGTCAAACTGGGCTACCCCATGAGTATGAGGTCTCCATAGTTAGGTGGAATCAAGCAGAGTATGGGTGGTCATCAGTAAGGAAGCTGAGAGAAGGCCATATTAATTATGGGAAAACGGAAACAGCTAACAATAATTTCTGCTTGAAATACAAATCAGGTGGACAAAACCACTTACAAATAATGTGTATCAAATTTCATTATTTATTGATTTACTAATTCCATTTCAGAAATTTTATTCTAGAAAGTAATCAGAAATATTCAATGATTAATATGTTTTTTATATTATTATCAACAAAGTATTGAAAACAGTTTATCTGGACAAATAAATAAAGCTTGGTCAAATAAACTATGGTACCTGCAAAATAATAAGCTACTATACTATTAATAATGTTCTTGATAAAAGAACATGCAAACATATTTAATATGTTAAATTTTAACATAAGGATAGAGAAGAATCTATTCAGATGAACCTTGTGTTCTTATCACTGCTTCTGCCAAATCTTCCACCCATTCCTAGATAATATGCACCAAAAGTCCAGATGATGTTCATTGACACTCTATTTGAGAAACTTACTCAAAGAAGAAACCAGAATCATGCATATATCTGTAATTATTGCATTGTTTATATCAGTAGCAGCAAAAAATGAGGAAGAGAAACCTATCTGGATGACTATATATCAGTGGTAAAAAACCACAATACTGAGTTACAAGTTAGAATATAGCATTAGTAAGTTAATAATGTTCTTTAAAAATGAAATATTGAGGTTAAAAACCACATATGTCTTATGATTCTGATCTTGCTCCTTCCCTGTCAAGTCTCCTATTCACGCCTTTCTCTCCTACCCCCTCTTCGGTCCTGCATGGGCATCCACACACATGTACACCGAGCAGATGTGTGCTGCTGCAGCTCCCTCCCTTCACACTCAAGGGGAGCTATAATACAACCTTATGCGCAGAGAAGTACTTGGTGCAAAATCTATACCTGAACCACTAATTTTATCTCAGTTTTGTTGAGATATCACAGATAGACAAGAATGTACAAGTTTAAGGTGTACTGCATAATGACGTGACATACATGTGTTGCAAAAAAATTTGCAATACTTCTCAAGAAGCTACCTGAGAACTTAGTCTTTCAAATTATTTTCACCAAGTTACTAGAAGATTGCCAAAATTAACACTTGTTTCTTTTTCCTGTGCACATGTATAAGCACATTTCCCAGCTCCTCTTATAGATAAGCACATTTCCCAACTCTTGTGACTGAGTTTACAGCCCGTGGAATATGAAAGAACTTTCGTGTGCCTGCCATACCTGACCTATTAAAAACAGTATCGCACTTTTTTTTATTCTTTCCTTCACCCTCACTACCATTCAAGGAGATGAACTCTGGGAGCCACAGGAAGGCAACCATGTGCTGAAGGCATCAAAGGCCCTGGAAACCAGGTGCTTGAAAAGGCCATTATGCCAGCAACTTCCCCTCCTACCACTGTCATGTGAGCAGGAAGTCAACTTCTGTTGGATTTGAGCCATTATCTCTCTGTAGTCTACTTGTAATAGCATTTAGTCTGCCCAAGCAGTTACTGCTAATTACATAAAGAAATACCCACCATTGGTTTTTTTTAATGCTTCCACCAAACATAAGGCTTCCTCTTGAATTCTGTGTTCAATAGTCCTCTTCCCCATCCCCATATTCCTCAAAACCATGAGGGAGAAACGCCGAGTTTGCTTCCATATTTCTCCATTGCTGAAAACAATTCCTATCAGGACGAAAACCAAAAACAGAGAAGAATAATCCATTGCCATGAATTTTAGCTGAGAGTCTTTAAACCAGGAAATGACAAGGATACCTAAGCAGGGATTAAATATAGGAGTGACAGCCTCAGGAATTCCTATCAGGCCTTTCATCATTATTGTTTCCCCATGACCCTCTTTTCAGAGCATATTTGTGCTTTATGCTTTGTATTATATTCTATTGGATAAAAAATTTTATTTTGCTTTTTTTTCTAAGAAGAATAGAAAATTGAATGCAATGTACATACTTCAAACCTTTGTTGGTTCCATGTATATATCATGCAAGCTTCCAAAACTAGTGTCTTAGCAACCATGACTCAGGCCAGAAAGCAAAATATTCAATAATTAGGATAATTTGTTGTCATTTTCCTCCCTTACTTTTCTCTCTGTCTCTTCTCTTTTTCTTACCTGGTCATAATTTATTAATAGAACATTAGTTGTTAGAAGATTTGCTTTCACTGCACTTAATGTTTCATTCAGACTGTGTCATCTTCATAATTTTAAATAGGGATTAATGATCCATAGAAAACTGTTTATTTATGATGCTTTCATAAACCCCTGTATTACCTATAATTTCTCAATTCCTTAGCCTATTTGAATCTTTCCAACCTACAATTCCCACACACTCCTCAAATAGAAACATACCTAATCCCTGGTTGATGTTGTCTGCCACTGGTAAACTACCTCTGCCAGAAAATTCCTCACTCTGATCAATCAGGACTTGCTTCACTGCTTCATATCCATGCAACACCACAGTGGGCTTCATGCCAAAATACAGAGTGAACACAGGACCATAATCTTCTGCTATCTGGAAAAGGAACAGGAGATGCAAGAACAGTGAGCATTTCAAAACTGAAAATGTAGATAATATAGGAAAATGTAGATAATGTGGGAAATATTTTTAATCTTAAGATTCACCCATTATAAAAGGTTTCAATTTCTAGAACCAGTAATTTAATATGATATCACTTTACTACAATGATAATTATCATTATAGTATTAGGAATACTGTTATTATTATCATCAACATCAATAGTTATTCTTTATTCAGCTCCTACAATGTGACAAAGGCCATAGTATGAATTTTATTAGTATTATTCTATTAAGCTTTTTTCTGCCAAACCTATAATTGCTCCTTCCTTCTTATAGTGGCAATAAATGATATGTTTCCTCTGTTTAAGGGAAGGTGCTCCATCTCTCACACATGCAGACTGATAATCATCCCCTCATCATCCATTCTTCACATCTTTAGCACCAGAGACCTCTAAGCATTCAAAATACATAAGGACCTAGCCATAGACATTTTCCATCTTCCCAGTGAGATGATGCAAGTAAGTTTTCATGAACTGAGATAAGCAAAAGGGATGTGCACAAATTCTACACTGGCATAAATGGATGACAACACACCTTTCATTTCTCCTCCTATCCATAGGTTGAAATGACAGCATGGAGATGACCCCTCTGTGGCTGCAAATGAGAACAAAAGCCTTAGAGCATGCGATGGTAAACTACAAGACTGAGAAGATCTGGTTCTCTGAAAGAACTCATGGAGGAGAGGCAGCTCAGCAGCACTTAACTCTACGCCTGCTATGTGGAAGGCAGAAATAAACTGTCTTCCTTAAGTCACTGCATTATTGCGGTCTTTCTGTCATGACAGCTTATTTAGTGTACAGACTTTCACTGTTTCAACTTGTCCAATGTTTGAGTCCTTTTGCCACCTTATAATCCATTCTCCATACAGCAAGCCATTTCACAAAGCCAATGTTAAAGAATATCATATTGTTTTTATGGTAAAGACCAATATTCTTAAAATCCCTGTAAGATCTACATACTCTGCTGTCTGCTTACCTGCCTAATCTCATCTCACACCATGCTTTTACCTACTCTCTTGGTGACAAACAATTGGTCCTCTTTCAGACATTTCAATAACTAAGTCTGCTTCAGGCTGAAAAAAAAATGGAACAAACATATACCTGTATTTTATCCAGTTAATGTTTAATTATTTTTCAGATCTCATCTCCAATTTCACTTCCACAGAGAACCCTTACTAACTGTGCCTCCTACCTGTAATCCTTTAAACTACATCACCTTTTTAAACTACATCACTGTGTTCCTATTATATGGTTTGTAATCATGCACTTATTTGGATAACTATTTCATAAATACACGCTTACCATCTAGACTGTAAATTCCATACTGCTGACCTTTTTTTTTTTTTTTTTTTTTAATTCACTGCTCAGATAGTTAAAGAACCTGCTTGCAATGTGGGAGACCTCGGTTCAGTCCCTGGGTTGGGAAGATCCCCTGGAGAATGGAAGAGCTACCCACTCCAGTATTCTTGCTTGGAGAATTCCATGGACAGAAGAGCCTGGCTGGCGGGCTACAGTCCATGGGGTCACAAAGAGTCAGACATGACTGAGTGACTAAAATTTTCACTTTCTTTCACTTTGAAAATTCCCAGCATCTGACACACCTGGGACTGAAAGTAGGCATTCAACAACTTGTTAAGCTCAGGTATTAATATTTGTGCATAATAATTATTATTCACCTTTTAAAGAAATAGAAATTAAAGCTCAGAGAGATTTTATAATTTGACCAAGCCTGTGAGTTAACAAGTGTATGAGCTGGGGTGCTGACATAGTCACTTCAAAACCAGAGTCTGATACACAGAAGGAGGAGCTTCCAGGGGCAGTGCTCTCATGACTACCTTTCCCAGAGAAGTCAGATTTCCGATAATTCCTACAAGATTTAAAGACCTATAGAATGCTAATGCTAAGTCATTTCAGTCGTGTCCGACTCTGTGCAACCCCATAGACGGCAGCCCACTAGGCTCCCTTGTCCCTGGGATTCTCCAGGCAAGAACACTGGAGTGGGTTGCCATTTCCTTTTCCAATGCATGAAAGTGAAAAGTGAAAGTGAAGTCACTCAGTCATATGCGACTCTTAGAGACCCCATGGACTGCAGCCTACCAGGCTCCTCCGTCCATGGGATTTTCCAGGCAAGAGTACTGGAGTGGGGTGCCAATGCCTTCTCCAACCTATAGAATAGTAATTCATTAATTGAGCAAACACAACAGAAACTATGAAATTTCTTGAAACTTGGTTATTTCCTTGATTTCAAATCAATGTATTATTCTTTCAGGAAAATTTTGGGGTTATCACTCTGTAACTATGCAGTTTTTAAAAATTAAAGCAATTTCTTTGCCATTAGAATTCGCCAAAAATAAGTGCTATAAAGGACACATAGGTCACAACATGGACAGAGAATTCCTACTTTTGACAATTTCAACAATGATCTCATTGATCTCACTCCCTTCTGGCAATCTTTAGCTGTATACCATCTAAAATCATGTCTGGGTGTCATACATCATGGACAAGTGAGATTAATCCCAGGGATGCAAGTATGGTTCAATATCCTCAAATTAATCAATGTTATACCCTACATTAACAAATGGAAAAATAAAATCATATGATTGTTCAATAGATGTAGGAAAGTTTTTTTATAAAATCCAATATCCATTTAAGATTAAAAATTCTCCACAAAGTAGGTATAGAGGCAACATACTTCAACATAATTAAAAAATCACATATATAATAAGTCCACAGCTAACATTATCATACTTGACAGTGAAAAACTGAAAGCATTTTCTCTTAAATCAAGAAAAAGATAAGGATGCCCACTCTTGCCACTTTTACTCAAAATATCATATTGGAAATCAAGGCCATAGCAATCAAAAAAAGAGAAATAAAAGGAATTGAAAAGAATGAAGAAAAACTGTCCTTATTTGTAGAAGATACAATACTATGCTTATAAAATTCTAAGTTTAGTTCAGTCACTCAGTCGTGTCCAACTCTTTGTGATCCCATGGACTGCAGCAGGCCAGGCCTCTCTGTCGATCACCAACTCCTGGAGTTTACTTAAACTCATATCCATTGAGTCAATGATGCCATCTGACCATCTCATCCTCTGTTGTCCCCTTCTCCTCCCACCTTCAATCTTTCCCAGCATCAGGGTCTTTTCCAATGAGTCAGTTCTTCACATCAGGTGGCCAAAATATTGGAGTTTCAGCTTCAGCATCAGTCCTTCCAATAAACACTCAGGACTGATTTCTTTTAGGATGGACTGGTTGCATCTCCTTGCTGTCCAAAATTCTAAAAATCCCAACAAAAAGCTCCTAGAGCTCATCAGTGAATTTGGAAAAGTTGTAGGATAAAAAAAATTAACATACAGAAATCTATTCCATTTCTAAACAATAAGAACAAACTATCAGAAAGAGAAATTATTAAAACAATCCCACTTATCACCACATAGAAGAGAATAAAATTCCAAGCAATAAATCTAATTAACCAAGGAAGTAAAAGACATGTACTCAGAAAACTATAAGATGCTGATTTAAAAAAAAAAGACAATACAAATAGATGGAAAAACATAACATGCTCATGGACAGGGAAAGTTAATATTGTTAAAACGAACATATTACATATTACCCAAGGAAATCAACAGATTCAAAGCAAATCCTATCAAAATACCAGTGTAATATTCAAAATGCTAAAACAAGTAATTCTAAAGTTTGTATGGAAACACAAAGTAACTCAAGTAGACAAAGATATCCAAAGAAAGAACAGAACTGAAAGTATCATACTCCCTGATGTCAGACTACAGTACAAAGTTACAGTAACCAAAACAGAATTGTACTGGCACAAAAATGGACACAGGTCTATGGAGCAGAGCATATAGCCCAGAAAATAATCCACACTTACATGAACAACAAATCCGTGAAAAGGGACACAAAAATATACAGTAGGGAAAAGGCAAGTTCTTCAATAAGCGGTGTGAGGAAAACTAGACAGTTACACATAAAGAATTAAATTAAAATATTTCACATGCTAGTAAGGTTATGCTCAAAATCTTAAGATAGGCTTCAGCAGTACATGAATCAAGACCTTCCAGATGAAAAAGCTGGGTTTAGAAAAGGCAGAAGAACCAGAGATCTAATTGCCAACATTCATTAGATCATAGAGAAACAAGATCAGTTCAGGTCAGTTGCTCAGTCATGTCTGACTCTTTGCAACCTCATAGACTGCAGTACACCAGGCCTCCCTGTCCATCACCAACTCCTAAAGTATACTCAAACTCTTGTCCATTGAGTCAGTGATGCCATCCAACCATCTCATCCTCTTCTAAGAGAAAGCAAGGAAATTCCAGAAAAATATCTACTTCTGCTTCATTGACTACACTAAATCCTTTTACAGTATGGATCACAAAATCTGTGAAAAATTATTAAAGAGGTGGGAGTACCAGACCACCTTACCTGTCCCTGTGAAACCTGTATGCGGGTAAAGAAGCAACAGTTAGAACTGGACATAGAACAATTGACTGGTTCAAAATTGTGAAAGGAGTACAACAAGGCTGTATATTGTCACCCTGCTTATATGCAGAGTATATCTTAACTTATATGCAGAGTACATCGTATGAAATGCTGGGCTGGATGAATCAAAAGCTGGCATCAAGATTACCAGCAGAAATATTGACAACCTCAGATATGCAGATGATACCAATCTAATGGCAGAAAGCAAAGAGGAACTAAAGAACCTCTTGAGGAGGGTGAGAGAGGAGAGTGGGAAAGCTGACTTAAATCAGCATTCAAAAAACTCAGATCATGGCATCCGGTCCCATTATTTCATGGCAAATAGAAGGGAAAAAGTAGAAGCAGTGACAGATTTTATTTTCTTGGGTTCCAAAATTACTGTGGACAGTGACTACAGCCATGAAATTAAAAAATCTTTCCTCCTTGGAAGAAAAGCTATGACAAATCTAGACAGCATATCAAAAAGCAGAGACATCACTTTGCTGACAAAGGTCGATATAGTCAAAGCTATGGTTTTTCTAGTAGTCATGTACGGATGTGAGAGGTGAACCATAAAGAAGGATGAGCACTGAAGAACTGATGCTTTTGAATTGTGGTGTTGGAGAAGGCTCTTGAGAGTCCCTGGGACTGCAAGGAAATCCAACTGGTCCATCCTAAAGGAAATCAGTCCTGAATATTCATTGGAAGGACTGTTGATCAAGCTGAAGCTCCAATACTTTGGCAACCTGACAGAAAGAGCCAACTCATTGGAAAAGACCTTCATACTGGGAATGACTGAAGACAAAGGAGAAGAGGGTGGCAGAGGGTGAGACGGTTAGATAACATCACTGACTCAACGGACATGAGTTTGAGCAAACTCCAAGAGATAGTGCAGGACAAAGTAGCCTGGGATGCTGCAGTCCATGGGTCGCAAAGAGTCAGACATGACTCAGTGACAAACAACACAGAAACAAAACATTTTCTCATACTATATACAAATCTTAACTCAAAAAGTGTTGAGGACTTAAATGTAAGACCAGAAACCATAAAACTCTAGAAGAAAACATAGGCAGTATACTCTTTGACGTGTATCATAGCATATATTTTTGGATCTGCCTCCTAGTGAAGTGAAAATGTTAGTCACTAGGCTGTATCCAATTCTTTGCGACCCCCTAGACTGTAGCCCAGGACTTCCCTGGTGGCTCAGATGGTAAAGTGTCTGTGTACAATGCGGGAGACCAGGGTCCGATCCCTGGGTCAGGAAGATTCCCTGGAGAAGGAAATGGCAAGCCAGTCCAGTACTCTTGCCTGGAAAATCCCATGGACTGAGGAGCTTGGTGCAGGCTACTGTCCATGGGGTTGCAAAAAGTTGGGCATGACTGAGCAACTTCACTTTCAGACTGTAGCCCACAAGGCTCCTCTGTCCATGGAATTCTCCAGGCAAAAATACTGAAGTGGGTAGCCATTCTCTTCTCCAGGGAATCTTTCTGAACCCAGGAATCAAACCCAGGTCTCCCACATTTTGGGCAGATTCTTTACCATCTTTACCACAAAAAAGAATGAAATTTTGCAATTGCAATAACATAGACTAATCTGGAGGGCATTACACTTAGTGAAGTAAGTCAGACTGAGAAAGAAAAATACTCTATGTTATCATTTATATGTGGAATATTAAAAAAAATAAAATTGATGAATTGAACAGAATACAAACAGACTCATATACATAGAGAACAAACTAGTGGTTACCAGTGGGAAACAAGAAGAATAGAGGGGGAAAAGAGGGGTAAGAGATTAAAAACTATAGACTACTATGTATAAAACAAATAAACTACAAGGATAAATTGTTCAGCACAGGGAATACAGCCTGTATTTTATAATAAATTTCAAAGGAACATAATCTACAAAATTTTATATATTCTCACGTGAAACTAACATAATATTGTAAATCAACTCTAGATCAATTGAAAATAAATTAATAGGGCTCCGCTGGTAATCCAGCAGTAATCTGCCTCACAATGCAAGGGACACTGGTTTGATCCCTGGTCTGGGAAGACCCCACACGCTGCAAGGAAAAAGCCTGAGTGCCACAGCTACTGAGCCTACACTCTGGAGACTGTGAGGGGCAACTACTGAACCCAAGAGCCACAGAGACTTCTCAGAGAAGTCATGGCAGGAGAATTCCACACACTACACCTATAGTGCATTTTCTGCTTTCCGCAGCTAAAGAAAGCCTGTGCATAGTAATGAAGACCCAGCACAGCCAAAAATAAATATTTTTAAATAAATGAATAAAAATAAATAACAATGAATAAATATATAAATAAAACCACTTCCAGGTGTCCAATGGGAACTCCCCTTTAAAACCACTTTTAACAAACATGGTGTCTGGGACTAAGGAGTCTGGGACAAGACATAGGGCAGTCTTATTTATTCATTACAAACAACTGGAAGAAAAGTAATCATACTTGCCTTGCTTATGGATTTGCTGATATTCTTAATATTTATCTGCAGAATATTTCCAACAATTGGGAGAGGAGTGGGCCCAGGTGGCAGCTTCCCTTTGGCATGCCTCTGATTCCATAGAAAAAGGAAAATCAAAATAGAAAGACAGATCACTAGAACTACAAAGAGATCCATTGGTGTGCTTTGCGTGAGGGCAACTGAAAGCTTAGAATCCAAACACTTGATAAAAACTAAGTGCAAAGAAAAAAACAAACAAAGTGCAAGCTTATCACCAAACATGCAATAAGTCTTGAACTTTTAAATAAATAAGACTTTATCATCAGTGCACTTTGGCTTGTCAACATATATTTAAATGAAAGGTTAAATTAGTATTGATAAACTACTGTTTGTTTAATGTTCTCGTCATTACTATTTTGTACTCTATCCTTGTGGAAACCCATGTTATTGCTAAATCTTACTGCTGTTTAAGTGAAAATGGAACTAAATCTATTTTATTACTCAGCATATCCATTTGTTAAAAAATATTTTTTGTCACCATATACTGAATTACCAAGAACTTCTCAGTTTTCTAATAACTTTTTCTTTTTCATGGCTAAATTTAGCTGATGGTTTTAACTTTTCTGTTTTCACTAAGTTAAGTCCTTCAAGGATGTAAGTTTCAATGGAAATCTCAACTAAAAAACAATTCACTTTCTCAGAGATGGCCATATTTTAGTAATAAAATTGAAGGTATCCAGAGTTTCAAAGGACTGGAATTCACAACCACAGCAATTGATGAAAGCATCTCTGCTCATCATATGAGCAGAAAAAGAAGCACTCTCTTAGAGCTTTTTCTCATAAAATCCATGGTAACGCCAGGTGAAGACAGAAGGAGGCAGGACAAATAAAGAAAGGAATACGGAGCTGGTCTTATCTTAGAAAAGAGAATCCCACTAGTCTCACAGAGTTCTTTTTTATTTTTTTGTGCCAGGAGTTCTGACACCACTTACTTCCAGAGGAGATGCTGGTCAGCACACACTAGACAGAAAACAGGAATAACAAGTCAAGGAAAGAAATCACTCAAAGATGTTAGTGGAAGGTCCCTTGGCTGCATATCACCCACCTGGCTTCTCTGCATACCCATTTCCGATAAGGTTCACAGAGCCAGAGCAAACCTTGTATGTTCACACCTAGGTGAAAAAATACACTCCAGCATTCAATACTATAAATATTTGAAAGTGTCTAGAAACTCATAGACATGAACAAAATTTCAAGACTCAAAAGATATTTGAGGACCTCCAATTGCATAATAAGTATCAAACTTAAAAGTCAGAAAACTAATCCTTGAAGGACTTAACTTAGTGAAAACAGAAAAGTTAAAATCATCAGCTAAATTTAGCCATGAAAAAGAAAAAGTTATTAGAAAACTGAGAAGTTCTTGGTAATTAAGTATGTGGTGGCAAAAAATATTTTTCAATAAATGGATATGCTGAGTAATAAAATAGATTTAGTTCCATTTTCACTTATTTTAAACAATAGTAAGATTTAGCAGTAACATGGGTTTCCACAAGGATAGAGTACAAAATAGTAATGATGAGAACATTAAACAAATTAAGTAGTATGGGAAATAGTTCTATTAATAGAAATCCTAGTGACTTTATCACAGGAGTTTTAAGGAGAGAGAAAAATAAGCAAATAATAATAAACAAAGGAAATTGAATATATTTTTCCTACAATGATGAAAAATCCAAAGAATCCACCAAATTCTAAACAGGATTACAGAGAAAAAATCCACACTCCTAAAATCTTGTGAAACATGGGAATAACAAGGGAAAATAAAACCCTGAAAAGTTTTAAAGAGAAAAAGGAAGTTACAAAGAATGAGACTCAATTTAGAATAAATCTTTCCTTACACAATGCTTATAAATGATTAAAAACAGTCAAGTAAAATCTTCAAAAGCTCAATAGGAAATGACTTTCAAAATTGTTATTCTACACCTGATAAACTCAATTCAACCATAAGGTCAAAATATAGACATTTGGGGGCCTTCCCTGGTGGACTACTGGTTAAGACTCCATGCTTCCACTGCAGGGAGCGCAGGTTCAATCCCTGGTCAGGGCACTAAGGTCCTTTGTGCTGTGTGGTAGAGCCCAAAATAAAATCAGTAAGAAACATATAGACATTTTTGGACATGCGAACATTCAGACTTTTTTATAATCTTGAAATCATTTCTGAAATAATTACCTGAGGAAAAACTCCAAAAAAATAAAATAAAATAAAAATGTATCCCCAAAAGGGGAGAAAGTGGGACACAAAATTAATGATGTACAAAAGGCAAGCAAAACTTTTGAGTCTAAATAATGACTGAGAATGTGGTAGCAAAGCTTAAAGAAATTATCAAGTTATTTTTCATAAGGAAAAGAGGGCTAAAATTCTAGATGTTTCTAACAAAATATGCAAGCTGATATAGAGGGTAGGAAGTTGTCAGCATTTAGACACTGGTCTGTATTATTCTAGTAAGGCTATCGATAGTAATTCTAATTTTTAATTATATAGACAGATACAAGCAATTACAATACCAAAATTTTGCCTGAAAGTTTAAAATACACCTAAAATGAAATATCTTTCCTTTTAATAGAAGAAAAGCAAAATGAAATGAAAAAAGCTTGATCAGTCCAGCTAAGGACAATATGAAAGAATGAAGTCTGTTAAGCATGAGGTAAAAATCATCAAGTGAGGCACTGTGACTTCTCATTTCCTGCAAAGACTGTTGGGTTTTTATCAGAAGCACCTCCTGAATATACTGCCCAAGACCAGTATGGATCGAATTAATATGAAGACTAAAAGTGAATTCTGTGTACAAAAATCAAGTGCAAACAATAACAATGATGAAAATTACCAAAAAGTTGTATGGAAAATAGTTCTAGAATGTCCTTCATTGCTAGCAAGTACATCAGTAACATTTATTTCAGGTATATCTGGATACTTATTTTGAATAACATTTAATTAATTGGTTTAGGTAATACATGCATGCTAAGTCACTTCAGTCGTGTCTGACTCTTTGTGATCCCATGGACTATAGCCGGCCAGGCTCCTCTGTCCATGGGGTTCTCCAAGCAAGAATACTGGAGTGGGTTGCCATGCCCTCCTCCAGGAAATCTGCCCAACCCAGGGATTGAAACCACCTCTCTTATATCTCCTGCATTGGTAGGCAGGTTCCTTACCATTAGCACTACCTGGGAAGCTCAATGTAGTTAATAAATACTTTCTAATATTTAAGAAGCCAAATTTAATAATAAAATACAACTAGCATATAACCAACAAGGTAAGATTGATTGAGGAATTATTTTACTGGCTCTTCTGTGCCAGATATTTCCCACCCAGTTAGCTCACTTGATCTTCATAAGATGCTTTGAACAGAAATGTTTCAGCTGAATTACCTGATACCTCCCTGCCCAGTTAATAAAGGGTAGAGATGGAATGTGAACCTAAGACATCTGCCACACCACATATGCCAAGTATAACTTTAAAAAAGAAACTAGTGTTCCACAACAAGAGCGGGCTGGAGAGAAGTCCCCCTCTTAAGAGCTGTGCATGTATAAAACTCAATCAAAACAGCCAGTTTTACTTAGTTTTCAACATGGAAGTCAGCAAGAAGGTTCTCAGAGACGAGAGCTTCCCTCCAAAGCTTCTGCAGCAGCAGAGGAGCACGGCTCAGGGTGGAGGCTGGGGAACTAACCACATACACCCAGTCTGTAAAAACCACCATATCCATATTCCATGGATAAGAACACAACACGTTTAAATTAGCATCTAAATGTAATAAAGAAAAACACCAATATAGTATACTAACGCATATATATGGAATTTAGAAAGATGGTAATGATAACCCTGTATGAAAGACAGCAAAAGAGACACAGATGTATAGAACAGTCTTTTGGACTCTGTGGGAGAGAGAGAGGGTGGGATGATTTGGGAGAATGGCATTGAAACATGTATAATGTCATATATGAAATGAATCCCCAGTCCAGGTTCGATGCATGATACAGAATGCTTGGCGCTGGTGCACTGGGATGACCCAGAGGGATGGTACAGGGACGGAGGTGTGAGGGGTGTTCAGGATGGGGAACACGTGTACACCAGTGGCGGATTCATGTTGATGTATGGCAAAACCAATACAATATTGTAAAGTAATTAGCCTCCAATTAAAATAAATAAATTTATATTTTAAAAAATCAAAAGAACCAAATTTAAAAGCAGTCTTCTTTAAAGCCACTATTAGATTTTTAAATAATGTGCCTAGGATTCTAAAGTGCTTTTTTTTAAAGAAAATAAGTGGCTTCCCTTAACTAAAAAATAATTATTTTTATTTGCAGAAAGTTTACAAAGCACTTTTGTGGCTGCCTTATTATTTGACTCTCATAATCAACTCATAAAATAGATATCTTTCAATCCATTTTACAGATGAGGAGAATGAGAACCAGAACTGAAGGGATGCATTTAAATTACTATTTTTAAGGCATAGTTGGAGAAGGCTCTTGTGAGTCCCTTGGACTGCAAGGAGATCCAACCAGTCCATTCTGAAGGAGATCAGCCCTGGGATTTCTTTGGAAGGAATGATGCCTAAAACTGAAACTCCAGTACTTTGGCCACCTCATGCAAAGAGTTGACTCATTGGAAAAGACTCTGATGCTGGGAGGGACTAGGAGCAGGAGGAGAAGGGGACGACAAAGGATGAGATGGCTGGATGGCATCAATGACTCGATGGACATGAGTCTGAATGAACTCCGGGAGCTGGTGATGGACAGGGAGGCCTGGCGTGCTGTGATTCACGGGGTCACAAAGGATCAGACACGATTGAGTGACTGAACTGAACTGAACTGACTGAAGGCATAGTACAAGACTTCAACTCTGGTTTTGTAACTTGTGAACTCTGCATTGGAAAGTGTTTCAAGTCAAATACATTCTACATTTGCTGAGTAAATGTTATGTATCTTGCAGCCTCATTTTGGCATGAAAATCCATTTAGGATTAAAAAGTTACTGAGTCAGTAATTTCATCATGAATAAATAAAAATAAGAGTTCAGAAAAGTTTGTCCCTTTGAAATCTTTAGAACCTCAGGAAGCCAGAATCACAGATTCAAAGAATTTGATTTCAAAGAAAAGCACTTATTAGGTGTGAAACCCCATACCTACTGTGCACTGCCTGAGGAAATTCTTGACTGGAAGAAGAGTTGTTTTTGTTGTTATTCTTGTGGGATTCAGATGACCATTATATCCACTATTGTGGGCAATTGCTCTAAGAATCCCTTAGAAGAAATGTAGTAGCCCTCACAATCAATAAAAGAGTCTGAAATGTAGTACATGGATGCAATCTTAAATGATAAAATTATCTACATTCGTTTCCAAGGCAAACCATTCAACATCACAGTAATCCAAATCTATGCCCAAACCACTGATGCCAATGAGGCTGAAGTTGACCAGTTCTATGAAGACTTATAAGATAGAACAAACACCAAAAGAAGATGTCCTTTTCATGATAGGGGATTGGAATGGAAAAGTAGGAAGTCAAGAGATACCTGGAGTATCAGGCAAGTTTGGCCTTAAAATACAAAATGAAACAGGGCAAAGGCTAACAGAGTTTTGACAAGAGAACAGATTGGTCATAGCAAAAACCCCTTTCCAACAACACAAGGGTTGTCTACATATGGACAATACCAAATGGTCAATACTGAAATAAGATTGATTATATTCTTTGCAGCTCAAGATGGAGAAGCTCTATGCAGTCAATAAAGACCTGGAGCTGATTGTGGCTCAGATCATCCTTATTGCAAAATTGCTGCTTATTGCAAAAATTCATGCTTAAATTGGAGAAAGTAGGGAAAATCAGTAGGACATTCAGGTGTGACCTAAATCAAATCCCTTGTAACTATACAGCTGCTGCTGCTGCTGCTGCTAAGTCGCTTCAGTCGTGACCAACTCTGTGCGACCCCATAGACAGCAGCCCACCAGGCTCACCCGTCCCTGGGATTCTCCAGGCAAGAACACTGGAGTGGGTTACCATTTCCTTCTCCAAAATAACTATACAGAGGAGGAGACAAATAGATTCAAGGGGTTAGATCTGGTAGACAGAGTGCCTGAGGAATGGACAGAGGTTTGTAACATTGTACAAGGGGCAGTGACCAAAACCATCCCAAGGAAATGGAAAACAAGAAGGCAAAGTGGTTATCTGAGGAAGACTTACAAGTAGCTGAGGACAGAAGAGAAGTGAAAAAGCAAGGGAGAAAGGGAAATATATACCCAAATGAATGCAGTGTTTCAGAGAATAGCAAGGAGAGATAAGAAAGCTTTCTTCAATGAATAATGAAGGGAAGTAAATGAAAACAATAGAATGGGAAAGACTTGAGATCTCTTCAAGAAAATTGGAGATATCAAAGGAACATTTAGTGCAAGCATAGGCACAATAAAGAACAGAAACTGTAAAGACCTAACAGAGGAAGAAGAGATTAAGAAGTGGCAAGAATACACAGAAGAACTACACAAGAAAAGGTTAATGACCTAGATAACCATGATGATGTGGTCACCAATCTAGAGGCAAACATCCTGGAATGTGAAGTCAAGTGGGCCTTAGGAAACATTAGTACAAACAAAGTTAGTGGAGGTGATGAAATTCCTGCTGAACTATTTCAAATCCTAAAAGATGAAGCTGTTATAGTGTAGCACCCAATATGTCAGAAAATTTGGAAAACTCACCAGTGGCCACAGGACTGGAAAAGGTCAGTTTTTATTCCAATCTCAAAGAAGAAGAGTGTCAAAGAATGTTCAAACTACTGAACAATTGCACTCATTTCTCATGCTAGTAAGGTCATGCCCAAAATCCTTCAAACCTGGCTTCAGCAGTATGTGAACTGAGAACTTTCAGATGTAAAAGTTGGGTTTAGAAAATGCAGAGGAACCAGAGGTTAAATTGTCAACAATTTTTGGATCATGGTGAAAGCAAGGAAATTCCAGAAAAATATCTACTTCTGCTTCATTGACTACCCTAAAGCCTTTGACTGTGTGGATCACAACAGACTGTGGAATGCTTAAGGAGATGGGAATCCCAGACCACATTACCTATGTCCTGAGAAACCTATATACAGTCAAGAAGCAACAGTTAAACAACTTACTAGTTCAAACTTGGGAAAGGAGTACAAAAAGGTTGTGTATTGTCACCCTGTTTATTTAACTTCTATGCTGGGTACATCATGCAAAATACCAGGCCGGATGAATCACAAGTTAGAATCAAGATTGCCAGGAGAAATAGCAACAACCTCAGATAAGCCAATGACACTGTCCTTACGGCAGAAAGTGAAGAGGAATTCAAGAGCCTCTTGATGAAAGTGAAAAAAGAGAGTGGGAAATTTTGGCTTAAAACTCAACTTTCAAAAATTTGAGATCATGGCATATTGTCCTGTCGCTTCATGGCAGAGAAGAGGAAAAAGTGGAAACAGTGACAGATTTTGTTTTCTTGGGTTCCAAAATCAGTGCACATGGTAACTGCAGCCATGAAACTACAATAATAATAATAATAATAAAATAAATGCTTGCACCTTGGAAGAAAAGCTATGACAAGCCTCAACAGTTTATTAAAAAGCAGAGACATCACTTTGCTGACAAAGATCCATATAGTCCAAGCTGTAGTTCTTCCAGTAGTCATGTATAGATGTGAGAGTTAGACAATAAAGAAGGCTGAGCACCAAAGAATTAATGCTTCCAAACTGTGATGCTGGAGAAGACTCTTGAGATTTCCTTGGAGAGCAAGGAGATCAAGCCAGTCAATCCTGAAGGAAATCAACCCTGAATATTCACTGAAAAGACTAATGCTGAAGCCAAAGTTCCAATAATTTGGCCACCTGAGTAAACAGTGAACTCCTTGAAAAAGACCCTGATGCTGGGAAAGATGGAAGGCCAAAGGAGAAGAGGGCAGCAGAGGATGAGATGGTTTGATAGCAGCACAATGTGCTCAATGCACATGAATTTGAGCTAACTCTGGGAGACAATGAAAGACAGGGAAGCCTGACGTGCTACAGTCCATGGGGTTGCAAAGAGTGGACACGACTTATTCAGTGACTGAATAGCAGGAATAATTTTGGGAAACAAAAAAAAGTCTTTATTTGCAGAGTATATGATCATTTATGTAGAAAATCAGCAGAAGCTACATAGAAGAGTAGATTTTTGAACGATAATATTCTATCTGTTTCTTCAGAGCAATCTCTTTATCTGAAAAACTTGTGACTTCCCTTTTTCTCTGCAAAAATTCTGGGGTCTTATATGCCTAACCATTTTACTCTTCATAGAAGGAAGAAAACATAGAAATTGTTGAGCTGGGACAGATCTTAGGAATATTCTAATAAAATGCCTTATATCTGTATTTTAAGAGCAATGTGATAACGGCTCAGAGAGGCAAAGACTTCCACACACAATCACACAGTGGGTTAATATCAGAACTTCCAGTTGAAAAGTTTTGCTTCCTCAAATATGAGTTTTTTAATCATGTGAATCTAAAGAAATTGTAAATATTGAACATAGTAAACACATGCTGTTAAATTTTAACTCTCTAGTAAATTAACATGAGAAAGCTGAAAGGTTACAAAAGTTTGTGGTAACCTGTGTTACCCCAGATAAGAGGGACATCAAAGTTTAGGGTACAACAGCCTTCTACCTAAAGTCCTCAATCAGAGCTCAAAAAGAAACTTGGATGTTAATAGAAGACATACTCTCTTGCCCTTTGCTCTCAGTGATCCCCAAAATTCTAAATAAAGAATATGTCAGAATATTTGAGTACAGAATCTACTTTCTAGGCCCCTGACCAGAACTCTAATTTGTGAGTAGGTAGAGAATAGGCATTGCTGCTGCTGCTGCTGCTGCTACTAAGTCGCTTCAGTCGTGTCTGACTCTGTGCAACCCCATAGATGGCAGCCCACCAGGCTCCCCCATCCCTGGGATTCTCCAGGAAAGAACACTGGAGTGGGTTGCCATTTCCTTCTCCAATGCATGGAAGTCAAAAGTGAAAGAAGTTGCTCAGTCGTGTCTGACTCCAGGGACCCCATGGACTGCAGCCTACCAGGCTCCTCCGTCCATGGGATTTTCCAGGCAATAGTACTGGAGTGGGTTGCCATTGCCTTCTCTGAGAGAATAGGCATTAGTTGAGGCTAAAAAAAATCACACCATCCCCTAAGTAAGCAAGGTTCAGTGTGGTGAGGGAATCTCCCAGGTAGAAAGAGTTCACCTCACCAGGAGAGGGAGAGAAGTCTGAGCAAAAGGCTTCTCCAGCCTTTGGGGTCATTGTACAAATGTCCTGCTTTGATTTCACCCTACCCAGACTCACAAAGCTCAAATGTATAGAGTTCTGAGGAACAAGAAGAAAAGCAGGGACTACTAATAGCAGCCACAGAGTAGAAGTTGTTGCAGTTCACAGGGACCTACTTAAGAGACAAACTCAGCAGATTCCACCACTGATTAAACAAAGATCTTGCAAGCCACCTGGCATTTCCTGCAGATGACACCAGATTTTGCACCACAAGTATTCACATTTGCTGATGTGGCTACAGGAATCTCCCCACCCCTCCCCTACTCTGTCCCTAGACCCCAGCCAGAGTCCAAGAGCCACACCCAAAGCCAGCTCTTTTTCTGAGGCTGTGTGAGTGCAAGATGCAAGCATAGACTCCTCTGGCTGATACCCACTGCTGGTCATACACTTAGACTAACTGCTCCAGCTGAGCACCCGCACACACCCAGCCTGAGCCCTGTGTGTGGCCTCCACTGCAGTGCACATGTCTAGAGGGAGAGTTTGCAGCTGTGGGAGAAAATGCCAACAGCCATGACCCCTGCAACTGCCAGTGAGCCCTTACTTGGCCTGATTCTTGCTTCCTACACATTATATATATATATGTCTGCACCTGGCTTCTGCCCCAACATAAGACCTGTAGCTGACTCATGCTGCTGAGTTTGTGTCCACCACTTTCTCTGGCCACCACCAATGCCTGTCCTGTTCCCTAGCCACTGGGCCTTTAGACACCACTGAAGATGCCTATTATCCTTACAGCCACTGTGCAACCCCAGCAGTGTTCATCAAGGTCCACATAGTTTGTCAGTGTTGTGGTACCAGTGGCCTGAGATGAAGAAACATCATGCCCCTTTCCTCAGACTCAGTGCTTCCACATGCTCCCACAACTCATACCTTGCAGCACTTGACCTAGAGTAACAGCATATGTCAGCACACTCCCACTCACAGGTGAAAATCTCTTACTAAAGACAGTCCATAAAGCCTGGAAGAGGTGGATGCTTTTTCAAATCTGTAGACCTATGAGGAAGGTTCCGGGAATCACTGAAGAATCAGGGGGAAATGACTCCATCAGAGGACTACAGTAAATCTCCAGTAGCTGGATGTAAAGGAATGGAGATCTAGGAATTGTCCAACAAAGCGTTATAAACAATTGTTCTAAAGGTGCTCTGAGAGCTACAAGAGAATACTGATAAACAATTTAACAGTAACTGGAGACAATCAAAGAACTAAATGGGAAGTTCAACAAAGAGAAAATATAAAAAGAACCAAATATTGCTTATGAGTACAATGACTAAACAATAGACGGTTTCAACAGCAGAGTGGAGAAAGCAAAGAAAAGAAGCTGTGAGCCTGAAAACAGAAGATTGAAATTCTATTTTCAGAGGAGTAAATTAATACAACAATGCAGCAGCAGCAGAGAAGGAATGAAGAAATGTTATGGAACGTATTGGACATCTTCGAGAGAAATAATGTATTCACCATTGGAGTCCCAGAAGGAGAAAGGTAGGCAAAAGGAGTGAAGGGCTTACTTAAAGAAATAATAGCTAACAGCTTCCCAAACTTGGAGAGACAGTTGGCTATTCAAGTTCATGAAGCAAATAGATCACCCAAAACTTCAATCCAAAACAATCTTCTCCAAAATATGTGTAATGAAACTATTTAAAATAAAAAATGAAAGAGTTTTAAAAGCAACAAAAGAAAATATATTTCTCTTATAAAAGGGATTAAACCTTAAGGCTATTAGAATATTTCTCAACAGAGACCTTGCAGACAAGGAGATAATGGGATGGTATATATTCAAAGTTCTAAGAACAACAACCAAAAAAAAAAAAAACTTCCAATAAAGAATGTTTTACCCAGTATGGTTATCCTCCAGAAGGGAAGGCAAGATAAAGAATTTTCCAATAAAAATAAACACAATAGTAAACAAGTGGGACCTGATTAAACTTAAAAGCTTTTGTACAGGAAAGGGAACTATAAGCAAGGTGAAAAGACAACCCTCAGAATGGGAGAAAATAATAGCAAATGAAACAACTGACAAAGGATTAATTTCCAAAATATACAAGCAACTCATACAACTCAATGCCAGAAAAACAACCCAATCAAAAAGTGGGAAAAATACCTAAACAAACATTTCTCCAAAGAAGACATACAGATGGCTAACAAACACATGAAAAGATGCTCAACATTGCTCATTATTAGAGAAATGCAAATCAAAACTACAATGAGATATCACCTCACACCAGTCAGAATGGCCATCATCAGAAAGTCTACAAATAATAAATGCTGGAAAGGATGTGGAGAAAAGGGAATACTCTTGCACTGTTGGTGGGAGTGTAAATTGATACAGCCACTATGGAAGACGTTATGGAGATTCCTTTAAAAAACTAGGAATCAAAGCACCATATGACCCAGCAATCCCACTCCTAGGCATATACACTGAGGAAACCAAAATTGAAAAAGATACATATGTCCCATTGTTCATTGCAGCACTGTTTACAATAGCTAGCACGTGGAAGCAACCTCGATGTCCATCGATACATGAATGGATGAAGAAGTTGTGGTACACACACACACAATGGAATATTGCTCAGTCATAAAAAAAGAAATGCATTTGAGTCAGTTCTGATGAGGTAGATGAACCTAGGCCTATTATACACAGTGAAGTAAGTCAGAAAGAAAAAGATAAATATTGTATACTAATGCATATATACAGAATATAGAAAAATGATATTGAAGAATTTATTTGCAGGGCAGCAATGAGAAACAGACATAGAAAATAGACTTATGGACATGGAAAGAGGGAAGGAGAGAGTGAGATGTATAGAGTAACATGGAAACTTACATTACCATATGTAAAATAGACAGCCAATGGGAATTTGCTGTATGTCTCAGGAAACTCAAACAGGGGCTCTGTATCAACCTAGAGCTGTGGGATGGGGAGGGAGAAAGGGGTGAGGCTCAACAGGGAGGGGATGTATGTATACCTACGGCTGATTCATATTGGTTTGACAAAAACAACAAATTCTGTAAAGCAATTACACTTCAAGTAAAAAAAATCTGGGGAGAGGGGTCCTAAGATGGTGGAGGAATAGGACGGGGACACCACTTTCTCCCCCACAAATTCATCAAAACAACATTTGAACGCTGAGTAAATTCCACAAAACAACATCTGAATGCCGGCAGAGGACATCAGGCACCCAGAAAAGCAGCCCATTTGTCTTCAAAAGGAGCTAGGAAAAAATATAAAAGACAAAAAGAGAGACAAAAGAGGGAGGGACAGATTCCATCCCGGGAAGGGAGTCTTAAAAAAGAGAGAAGTTTCCAAACACAAGCAACACCTGAAGCTCAATTCCAGAAAAATAAACGACCCAATCAAAAAATGGGCCAAAGAACTAAACAGACATTTATCCAAAGAAGACATACAGATGGCTAACAAACACATGAAAAGATGTTCAACATCACTCATTATCAGAGAAATTCAAATCAAAACCACAGTGAGGTACCAGCTCATGCTGGTCACAATGGCTGCTGTAGAAAAATGTACAAACAACAAATGCTGGTGTGGGTGCAGGGAAAAGGGAAAGCTCTTACACTGTTGGTGGGAATGCAAACTAGTACAGCCACTATGGAGAACAGTGTGGAGATTCCTTAAAAGACTGGAAATAGAACTGCCTTATGACCCAGCAACCCCACTGCTGGGCATACACACTGAGGAAACCCAAATTGAAAGAGACACGTGTACCCCAATGTTCATCGAAGCACAGTTTATAATAGCCAGGACATGGAAGCAACCTAGATGCCCATCAGCAGACGAATGGATAAGAAAGCTGTGGTACATATACACAATGGAATATTCAGTTCAGTTCAGTTCAGTTCAGTCGCTCAGTCGTGTCCGAATCTTTGAGACCACATGAATCGCAGCACGCCAGGCCTCCCTGTCCATCACCAACTCCCGGAGTTCACTCAGACTCACGTCCATTGAGTCAGTGATGCCATCCAGCCATCTCATCCTCTGTCGTCCCCTTCTCTTCCTGCCCCCAATCCCTCCCAGCATCAGAGTCTTTTCCAATGAGTCAACTCTTCACATGAGGTGGACATTCCTTCCAAAGAAATCCCAGGGCTGATTCCTTCAGAATGGACTGGTTGGATCTCCGTGCAGTCCAAGGGACTCTCAAGAGTCTTCTCCAACATCACAGCTCAAAAGCATCAATTCTTTGGCACTCAGCCTTCTTCACAGTCCAACTTTCACATCCATACATGACCACAGGAAAAACCATAGCCTTGACTAGACGGACCTTTGTTGGCAAAGTAATGTCTCTGCTTTTGAATATGCTATCTAGGTTGGTCACAACTTTCCTTCCAAGGAGTAAGTGTCTTTTAATTTCAGTGGAATATTACTCAGCCATTAAAAAGAACACATTTGAATCAGTTCTAATGAGGTGGATGAAACTGGAGCCTATTATACAGAGTGAAGTAAGTCAGAAAGAAAAACACCAATAGAGTATACTGATGCATATATATAGAATTTAGAAAGATGGTACCAACAACCCCGTGCGCAAGACAGTAAAAGAGACACAGATGTATAGAACAGTCTTTTGGACTCTGTGAGAGAAGACAAGGGTGGGGTGATCTCAGAGAATAGCATAGAAACACGTATATTATCATATGTGAAACAGATCACCAGTCCAGGTTTGATGCATGAGACAGAGTGCTCATGTCTGGTGCACTGGGATGACCCAGAGGGATAGGATGGGGAGGGAGGTGGGAGGGGGCTTCAGGATGGGGAACACATGTACACCCACGGCTGATTCATGTCAATGTATGGCAAAACCCACTACAATATTTTAAAATAATTAGCCTCCAATTAAAATAAATTAAAAATAAAGACACGCTAAAGGCTAACAAGATCGTGAAAAGATGCTCAACATTCTTGATTAATAAAGAAATGAAAATCAAAACAATGAGATATCTCACACCTTTCAGATGGCTATCGTCAAAAAGACCACAAATAACAAATGTTGGAGCAGATGTGAAGAGGTAGGCATGTAAATTGGTGCAACCACTAAGAAAAATATCAATAGTATGGAAGTTTCACACAAAGCTAAAATAGAAAGAGCAATTCCACTCTTGGGTATTGTGTTGTTCAGTCACTAAGTCATGTCTGAATCTTTGCAACCCCATGAACTGCAGCACATCAGGCTTCCCAGTCCCTCACTATCTCCTAGAGTCTGCTCAAACTCATGCCCATTGAGTCAGTGATGTCATCCAACCATCTCATCCTCTGTTGCCCCCTTCTCCTTTTGCCTTCAATCTTTTCCAGCATTCATTCCCAGTGGAAAATTCTGAAAGA
This sequence comes from Bos grunniens, assembly GCF_055505025.1. NCBI lineage: Eukaryota > Metazoa > Chordata > Mammalia > Artiodactyla > Bovidae > Bos > Bos grunniens. The sequence continues at coordinate 16,683,288 of NC_141190.1, forward strand.
GATGGGAATACCAGACCACCTGACTTGCCTCTTGAGAAACCTATATGCAGGTCAGGAATCAATGGTTAGAACTGGACATGGAACAATGGACTGGCTCCAAATAAGAAAAGGAGTACGTCGAGGCTGTATATTGTCACCCTGCTTATTTAACTTATATGCAGAGAACATCATGAGAAACCCTGGGCTGGAGGAAGCCCAAGCTGGAGTCAAGATTGCTGGAAGAAATATCAATAACCTCAGATATGCGATGACCCCACCCTATGGCAGAAAGTGAAGAACTAAAGAGCTTCTTGATGAAACTGAAAGGGGAGAGTGAAAAAGTTGGTTTAAAGCTCAACATTCAGAAAACTAAGATCATGGCATCCAGTCCCACCACTTCATGGCAAATAGGTGGGGAAACAGTGGAAACAGTGGCTGACTTTATTTTTGGTGGCTCTAAAATCACAGCAGATGGTGACTGCAGCCATGAAATTAAAAGACACTTACTCCTTGGAAGGAAAGTTATGACCTACCTAGACAGCATATTAAAAAGCAGAGACATTACTTTGCCAACAAAGGTCCGTCTAGTCAAGGCTATGGATTTTCCAGTGGTCATGTATGGAAGTGAGAGTGGGACTATAAAGAAAGCTGAGTGCTGAAGAATTGATGCTTTTGAACTGTGGTGTTGAAGAAGACTCTTGAGAGTCCTTTGGACTGCAAGGAGATACACGAGTCCATCCTAAAGGAGATCAGTTCTGGATGTTCATTGGAAGATCTGATGTTGAAGCTGAAACTCCAACACTTTAGCCACTTGATGCGAACAGCTGACTCATTTGAAAAGACCCTGATGCTGGGAAAGATTGAGGGCAGGAGGAGAAGGGATGACAGAGGATGAGACGATTGGATGGCATCATGGACTCAATGGACATGGGTTTGGGTGGACTCCGGGAGCTGGTGATGGGCAGGGAGGCCTGGGGTGCTGCGATTCACAGGGTCGCAAAGAGTCGGACACGACAGAGCGACTGAACTGAGCTTTCCCAGCATTAGGATCTTTTTCAAGGAGTCTGCTCTTCGCATCAGGCGGCCAAAGTGTTGAAACTTCAGGTTCAGCATCAGTCCTTCCAATGAATATTCACGGTTGATTTCCTTAAGGATTGACGGGTTTGATCTCCTTGCAATCCAAGGGACTCTCAATAGCCCTCCAGCACCACAATTCCAAAGCATCAATTCTTTGCTTCTCAGCCTTCTTTATGGTCCAACTCTCACGTGAATACATACATGACTACTAAAAAAATCATAGCTTTGACTATATGGACCTTTGTTGGCAAAATAATATCTCTGCTTTTTAGTATGCTGTCTAGGTTTGTCATAGCTTTTCTTCTAAGGAGCAAATGTCTTAATTTCATGATTGCACTCACCATCTGCAGTGATTTTGGAGACCAGGAAAGTAAAATTAGTCACTGTTTCTAATTTTCCCCCACCTATTTGCCTTGAAGCGATGGGACCCAATGCCATGACCTTAGTTTTTTGAATGTTGAGTTTGGGGCCAGCTTTTTCACTCTCCTCTTTCACCTCTATCAAGAGGCTCTTTACTTTCTTTTCACCTTCTGCCATTAAAGTGGTATCATCTACATATATGAGGCTGTTGGGCATATCTTGGGTATAGATCCAGAAAAAATGAAAATCTTAATTTGCAAAGATACTTGCACCCCAATGTTCCTAACAGCACTATTTTCAACAGTGAAGATATGAAAGCAAGGTAAGTGTCAGTCAACATATGAATGAACAAAGAAGATGTACTATATGCATATAATGGAATACTGCCCAGTCATAAAAAGAATGAAATTCTCCTAAATACAAAACCATGGATGGACATTAAGTCAGACAAAGACAAATACTATATGATACTATTATATGTGTAAACTAAAAAATAATACAAATGTATATGTACAACAGAAAGAGACCTACAGATATATATACCAGGCTCAGTTCAGTTCAGTTCAGTTGCTCACTCATGTTCGACTCTGCGACCCCAAAAATCGCAGCACGCCAAGCCTCCCTGTCCATCATCAACTCCCGGAGTTCACTTAAACTCATGTCTATCGAGTCGGTGATGCCATCCAGCCATCTCATCCTCTGTCGTCCCCTTCTCCTCTTGCCCCCAATACCTCCCAGCATCAGAGTCCTTTCCAATGAGTCAACTCTTCGCATGAAGTGGCCAAAGTATTGGAGTTTCAGTTTTAGCATCATTCCTTCCAAAGAAATCCCAGGGCTGATTCCTTCAGAATGGACTGGTTGGATCTCCTTGCAGTCCAAGGGACTCTCAAGAGTCTTCTCCAACACCACAGCTCAAAAGCATCAATTCTTCAGCGCTCAGCCTTCTTCACAGTCCAACTCGCACATCTATACATGACCACAGGAAAAACCATAGCCTTGACTAGACGGACCTTTGTTGGCAAAGTAATGTCTCCGCTTTTCAATATGCTATCTAGGTTGGTCATAACTTTCCTTCCAAGGAGTAAGCGTCTTCTAATTTCATGGCTGCAGTCAACATCTGCAGTGATTTTGAAGCCCCAAAAAATAAAGTCTGACACTGTTTCCACTGTTTCCCCATCTATTTCCCATGAAGTGATGGGACAGGATGCCATGATCTTCATTTTCTGAATGTTGAGCTTTAAGCCAATTTTTCACTCTCCACTTTCACTTTCATCAAGAGGCTTTTGAGTTCCTCTTCACTTTCTGCCATAGGTGTGGTGTCATCTGCATATCTGAGGTTATTTATATTTCTCCTGGCAATCTTGATTCCAGCTCGTGTTTCTTCCAGTCCAGCGTTTCTTATGATGTCCTCTGCATATAAGTTAAATAAGCAGGGTGACAATATACAGCCTTGATGAACTCCTTTTCCTATTTGGAACCAGTCTGTTGTTCCATGTCCAGTTCGAACTGTTGCTTCCTGACCTGCGTACAAATTTCTCAAAAGGCAGATCAGGTGGTCTGGTATTCCCATCCCTTTCAGAATTTTCCACAGTTTATTGTGATCCACATAGTCCAAGGCTTTGGCATAGTCAGTAAAGCAGAAGTAGATATTTTTCTGGAACTCTCTTGCTTTTTCAATGATCCAGCGGATGTTGGCAATTTGATCTCTGGTTCCTCTGCCTTTTCTAAAATCAGCTTGAATATCAGGAAGTTCACGGTTCACATATTGCTGAAGCCTGGCTTGGAGAATTTTGAGCATTACTTTACTAGCGTGTGAGAATGGTGCAATTGTGCGATAGTTTGAGCATTCTTTGGCATTGCCTTTCTTTGGGAGTGGAATGAAAATTGACCTTTTCCAGTCCTGAGGCCACTGCTGAGTTTTCCGAATTTGCTGGCATATTGAGTGCAGCACTTTCACAGCATCATCTTTCAGGATTTGAAATAACTCAATTGGAATTCCATCACCTCCATTAGCTTTGTTCGTAGTGATGCTTTCTAAGGCCCACTTGACTTCACATTCCAGGATGTCTGGCTCTAGGTGAGTGATCACACCATCATGATTATCTGGGTCGTGAAGATTTTTTTTGTACAGTTCTTCTGTGTATTCTTGCCACCTCTTCTTGATATCTTCTGCTTCTGTTAGGTCCATACCATTTCTGTCCTTTATCGAGCCCATCTTTGCACAAAATGTTCCCTTGGTATCTCTAATTTTCTTGAAGAGATCTCTAGTCTTTCCCATTCTGTTGTTATCCTCTATTTCTTTGCATTGATCACTGAAGAAGGCTTTCTTATCTCTTCTTGCTATTCTTTGGAACCCTGCATTCAGATGTTTATATCTTTCCTTTTCTCCTTTGCTTTTCGCTTCTCTTCTTTTCACAGTTATTTGTAAGGCCTCCTCAGACAGCCATTTTGCTTTTTTGCATTTCTTTTCCATGGGGATGGTCTTGATCCCTGTCTCCTATACGATATCACAAACCTCATTCCATAGTTCATTAGGCACTCTGTCTATCAGATCTAGTCCCTTAAATCTATTTCTTACTTCCACTGTATAATCATAAGGGATTTGATTTAGGTCATACCTGAATGGTCTATTGGCTTTCCCTACTTTCTTTAATTTCAGTCTGAATTTGGCAATAAGGAGTTCATGATCTGAGCCACAGTCAGCTCCCGGTCTTGTTTTTGCTGACTGTATAGAGCTTCTCCATCTTTTGCTGCAAAGAATATAATCAATCTGGTTTTGGTGTTGACCATCTGGTTATGTCCATGTGTAGAGTCTTCGCTTGTGTTGTTGGAAGAGGGTGTTTGCTATGACCAGTGCATTCTCTTGGCAAAACTCTATTAGCCTTTGCCCTGCTTCATTCCATACTCCAAGGCCAAATTTGCCTGTTACTCCAGGTGTTTCTTGACTTCCTACTTTTGCATTCCAGTCCCCTATGATGAAAAGAACATCTTTTTGGGGTGTTAGTTCTAAAAGGTCTTGTAGGTCTTCATAGAACCATTCAACTTCAGCTTCTTCAGTGTTACTGGTTGGAGCATAGGTTCAGATTACCGTGATATTGAATGATTTGCCTTGGAAACAAACAGAGATCATTCTGTCATTTTTGAGATTGCATCCAATACTGCATTTCGAACTCTTTTGTTGACCATGATGGCTACTCCGTTTCTTCTAAGCGATTCCTGCCATGGTAGTACATATAATGGTCATCTGAGTTAGATTCACCCATTCCAGTCCATTTTAGTTTGCTGATGCCTAGAATGTCGACGTTCACTCTTGCCATCTCCAGTTTGACCACTTCCAATTTGCCTTGATTCATGGACCTGACATTCCAGGTTCCTATGCAATATTGCTCTTTACAGCGTTGGACCTTGATTCTATTACCAGTCACATCCATAATTGGGTATTGTTTTTGCTTTGGCTTCATCCCTTCATTCTTTCTGGAGTTATTTCTCCACTGATCTCCAGTAGCATATTGGGTACCTACTGACCGGGGGAGTTTCTCTTGCATTTTGTATCCTATCATTTTGCCTTTTCGTACTGTTCATGGGGTTCTCAAGGCAGGAATACTGAAGTGATTTGCCATTCCCTTCTCCAGTAGACCACATTCTGTCAGACCTCTCCACCATGACCCGCCGGTCCTGACTGGCCCCACATGGCATGGCTGTTTCATTGAGTTAGACAAGGATGTGGTCCATGTGATCAGATTGTCTAGTTTTCAGTGATTATGGCTTCATTGTGTCTGCCCTCTGATGTCCTCTCACAACACCTACCATCTTACTTGGGTTTCTCTTACCTTGGATGTGGAGTATCTCTTCACAGGTGCTCCAACAAAGCACAGCTGCTGCTCCCACCAGCTGCGATGGACCACAAAAAGTGGGGCCTAAAGGAGCTACCCCTCGCCCAAGGTCAGGGGAGGCGACCAAGAGTGCCAGGCTGCGATGGCACAGGAGTGGCCTAGAGGAGATACCCGACACCCAAGGTCAGGGGCAGCAGCCAAGACGAGCTACCACACGCCCGAGTTCAGGGGCGGTGGCTGAGAGGAGCTACCCCACACCCGAGGTCAGGCGCGGCGGCTGAGAGGAGCAACCCCACGTCCAGGGAGGGGTGGCTGCACAGGCGCAGAAGGGCCAAGAGGAGCTACACCACGTTCAAGGTCAGGAGAGGCGGCCCTAATGAGATATACCAAGCTGCTGCTGCTGCTGCTGCTAAGTCGCTTCAATCGTGTCCGACTCTGTGCGACCCCTTCTATGGAGAAGGCAGCCCATGAGGGTCCCCCATCCCTGGGATTCTCCAGGCAAGAACACTGGAGTGGGTTGCCATTTCCTTCTCCAATGCATGAAAGTGAAAAGTGAAAGTGAAGTCGCTGAGTCTTGTCCGACTCTTAGGGACCCCATGGACTGCGGCCCACCAGGCTCCTCCATCCATGGGATTTTCCAGGCAAGAGTGCTGGAGTGGGGTGCCATTGCCTTCTCCAATATACCAAGCTGCTGCTGCTGCTAAGTCGCTTCAGTCCTGTACGACTCTGTGCTACCCCATAGACGGCAGCCCACCAGGCTCCCTGGGAGTGGTTACCAAAGGAAAGAGACAAGGGGAAAGGTCAATTCAGGGCATGAGATTAAGAGTTACAACTACTATCTATAAAATAGATAAGCAACAAAAATATATTGTAAAGCACAGGGAATTATAGCCACTACCCTGTTACAACTTTTAAGGGAGTATAGTCTACCGAATACTAAATCATTATGCTGTTCATTTGAAAAATATATTATAAACCAACTATGCTTAAATGTGTAAATAAATGAAAACTTTTTCATATATCCATAAAGAATAGAGAAAGAAAGAAAAAGAACTCATACAACTCAATTTTCAAAATATTCAGTTTTTAAAATGGGCAGATGTTCTTATATGTGGAATCTAAAAAGAAATTATATGAATGAAATTACTTACAAAACAGAGGCTCACAGAGTAGGAATTTATGGTTGCTGGGGGAAAGGGATAGAGAGTTTGGGATGGACATGTACACACTGCTATATTTAAGATAGATAACCAACAAGGACCTACGGTATAACATATGGAACAATGATCAATGTTTTGTGGCAGCCTGGATGGGAGGAGTATTTAGGCGGGAATGGATACACGTATATGTATGGCTGAGTCCCTTCACTGTTCACCTGAAACTATCAAACATTGTTAATCAGCTATAACCCAATACAAAATAAAAAGATTTTTTTTTAATGGGCAGATGATCTGACATTTTTCCAAAAAAAGTTTCCAAATGGCTAACAGGTTTGTTAAAAGATGCTCAACATCTCTAGTCACCAGGGAAATGCAATAAAAAACCACAGATAGGCATCTCCTCATACCTGTTTTAATGTCAATGATAATTATGGAATAATTGTGGTAATCATTCACAATGTATTCATATAAAACCATTACATTGCACCTTAAATATGTTCTTTTCTGCTTTTTATTCTGGCATGGCATTCTTTCTCTTTTCATTTCCATAATTTTTCATCATACTTGCTATTTTCAGATAATTCCAATGCATAGATTTAACAGGTTTTTCTTTCTATTATCTACTTTTTATCCTCATCCTTTTGTGTGCATCTTGTTTTTTATGTCAATTTTTAAATTTTTTCCCTTGATAAAATATTAATATAAAATACATGCAGTAGAGTGTATTAACCTTAAGTGTACACTTTGGTGAATTTTTACATATGTGTATACCTTCCTAAGCACCATCTACATCAAAATCTAGAACATGTTCCTATACCACAGGAGGCCCTCTCACTTCCTTTTCCAGTCTCTCTACCCGAGACAACAAATCATTATTCTGACTTCTCTCAGTGAAGTTTAGTTCTGCCTATGCTAGAAAAGAACAGAAACAGAATCATACAGAATGTACTTTTTGGTGTCTGGACTCTTTCGTTTAACTTCATCTTAGAAATTCTTCCATGTTTCCACAAGTTGCAGAGGAGTGTCTTTTTCTATTGATGGCAGTATCCTACTCCATGAATGTGATGTGATATATTTACCCACTGTTAAGCTAATAGACATTGAGTTGATTCCAGTTTGGAGCTACTATAAAGAAAGCCATTGTGAACACTTTTTTCCATGTGTGATCTTAGATACAGGCTGACATTTTTCAAGGATATACAGCTAACAGTCCTCGGGCTCCAGGACCAGGCAGATGTCTAGCTTTACAACATATGGTTCAACATTTCAAGGTTTTGAAACAGTTTGTCCTCCCGCCAAATGTATGATAGGTCTAGTAGTACCACTTCCTCATGATACTTGGAATTTTCAGGACTTTTTAAAAATTCTGGTGGGTACATACTAGTAATCCATTGTGATTTTAATTTTTATTTCTCACATAACTAAAAATATTGAGTACCTTTCTTCATATTTATTGACCATATGGATATTCCTTTCTGTGAAGAATTTGTTCAAACATTTGCCCATCTAAAAAAAATATCTGAGTGGAAGTCTTTCATTTTACTGATGTAATCTCGATGTGAGTCCTTCATTGGATTTATTCAGTGTAAATATTTCTCCCAGACTCTGGCTAGCTTTTTGATGATATTAAATGATATCTTCTGAAGAAGAAGAGTTTTAAAATTAATTTAAATAAAGACCAATTTGTTGATCTCTTGTAATTAGTGCTTTCTTGTTCTAATTTTGTTAAAACTTTTTCAAGTGCAAAGTCATAATGATTTTCTCTTATGTTTCACAGTAGAGGCTTTTTAGTTCTATTTTTCATACTTATGTCCATGGTCCGTCTCAAATAAGTGTTTGTAAGCAACTCATAAAAAGAAGTTGATTTTTTCCCAATATCCATTTTATCTAGCATGAAGATTATTCTTTCCATGCTAATTAAATAGCACTATCACATGGCCATATAGGTGTGAGTCTGTTTCTAAAGTTTTTTCTATTCTAGTGTATTTCAACTTGTTATTCTTGTGCCAATACCATATTGTCCTAATTATTATAGCTTTAAACTAAGTCCTCATATCTGGTGTAAGTCTTCTACCTTTATTCTTCTTTCTTCTTGATTATATTGGCTTCTTTGTATTTCCACACAAATTTTAGATCAATTGATCAATTCAGAAGATCTGATATTTACTGAGAATTCATTGAATCTTTACATTGACAGAATTGACACTTAAACAATATTGATTTTTCTAAATTTATGAACATGGTATAACTCTATATTTGGGTATAATTTCTCCCAGCAACGTTGTGAAATTTGAAGTATTGACGTGTTTCACATTACTCATTAGATTCAGCCCTAGATATTTGCGGGGAGTAGTTAGCTTATTTAAAATGATTCTTTTATCAATATCATTTAATTATTTGATCTTAGTACAAAGCAGTACAATTCATTCTTTTCAATTCATTTTTTTTATTAACCTTGTAGCCAGTTCTCAGGCCACTCTACTTTCCCATCAGCAGTGTACTTCGATTACATCCTCAGGTGTAACACTCTCAAGATCTAAGGAGGACATGCTTAACAATTTCCTTTGTTTATTTTTGTTTAGCAGCTCCTTGGAACTCACATGAAGTTTCTATTCTTTGTCATATATATCCACTAAAGACCACTCAATTAGCTTAGTCCTCATCTAATAATTGGACAGATATTTCCTTAGTAGTTTTAGGAACCAAAACAGCACCTACTATTTACAAGACACTTTATATATATGTTGGAGCATGCCTTCAACATGCATCCAGACACTTTATAGTTCTGCTGTATCCTTCACTTCCTTCTTGCACAGAACCTCCAGGCTTGCCAGAGGTGAGAGTTTAGGATCTTCTCCAGTCTTTTCAGAACATTTGTAGATTTCTAATGTCTCAGGAGGGCATCCCAGGTGTTTCTAGAGGTAAAGAACCTGCCTGACAGTGCAGGAGACATAAGAGATGAGGGTTCAATCCCTCGATCAGAACGATCCCCTGGAGGAGAGCATGGCAATCCAGTCCAGTATTCTTGCCTGGAGAAGCCCATAGACAGAGGAGCCTGGCTGGTTATAGTCCTTAGGGTTGCACAGAGTCAGACACAACTGAAGTGACTTAGCACACACACATACACACACACACACACACACACACACACACATGCACGCAGTGTCTTGAGAATTCATCAGGTTTCCAAAGCCTTCCATGAATATCTCTTTCCTCAACTTTTCCTTTTAAGCTTTTTGGTTAGCGTATTGATTTCTATAGCTTCAGGCATCTACAATATTCAAAAATTGCCCCTGATTGTTTTCAACAAATGTGTCTGTGGAAAGGCTGTTCATACTGGGAAACTTCTGAGATCAATCCTGAATGTAGTCTTCCACAGTGACCACAGGCAGGTTAAATAATAATGATTCTCTGGGAACAGGGTTTTGAAGGAGTTCCAGCTCCACTCACTGCCTCCTACTTGAGGCTGATATATTGTTGATGCTTTTCACCATGATTATACCCTGTAGCTTTTCAAGGCTACCTCAAAGCTGGGAAGATAGAAGGGAATAAGGCAAAACATGATAAACCTCACTGTTATTACTGAGGTTTATCCATTTTCTTGAAGAAACACTCTGCAGATTGATGCACATCTTGGCTAATGGTCAAAGATCTGAAAAAGCAGACCTGATAAGTTTTACTTGTGCTTTCATTGTTTTATATCAGAGAGAATTATTAGAAGTCGTTACTCCATACCACATTTGCTGACATACTTCAGTCTAATTTTGAAAGGAAGTAATGAAAAGTGGATACTCTTACTTTTTCAAAATCATGGGGAATGGGTTCAACATTTCACCATTAATGAAAATAGTTTCTAGGATTTTGGAGACATCTTTTTTTCAGAATTTTTCTCAATTTACAGAGAATGTTTATCATTAAAAAATGTTAACCATTATCAAACTTTTACATTTACGGAGAAGGTCACTTGTTCCCTCCGCTAGGTTTGTGTCTATGCTACACATTGTACATCAAATAATGCAATGATAACCTGGGGCTCGGGGTGACATTAGTTTTCTCCAGCAGAAAATATGTTCCAGCAAGCAGAAAATGTTTAGGGGTGAATCAATGTAATTTAAGCAATGTTTAAAATTACTTAAAGATGAACTCTAGTCTTATGATTACTCTTCAACCTCAGGTTTATTCTTAAGGCTTGTTTACAGATCTTTGTAATCTTCAGGCTTCAGCTGAAGTTGGAACATTCACTTGATCCTTCTTACTTGGCAAGCTTTAGACTCCATTTTTTTTTCTCTGAGCCCTCAGAACATTTCAATTTTTTTGTTTTGTTTTGTTTCTAAAGCTCCTACACAACATTTTGTAGTCACCCCTTCAGACTCTCAGCTCCTGATTTCAAATCAACAATCACTTCAAAGATAAAATCACATCAAATAACAGGCTTCCTGATATGGATTTCCTAAACCCTCTGCTTTCTTGTTCCCAGAAGTCCTCACAACTTTGAACACTCCTCCCTGCTGACAAATATATATGTACATAGGCATGTGTTTGTGTGTGTATATCTGTGATGAGCCAGACAGAGGAAGAAAATACAGAAATAAATATAGATGTTATATCAAGAAGTTTCTGGTCATTGCAATTATATATTATTTGTAGATGATAAAATTTCCTACTTGAAAAATCCATGAAAGGTAACTGAAGTTACTAAATCTACCAAAGAATTCAGTTCTCAGCATATAAAAGGGTTCGGTCAAATAGTCTTTCTATTACAGTCATGACAGAAAAGTAAAGAGATACATACTTTTTAGGGCATTATTCGTCAGTATTGATGAAAAACAAAAATGCACATATATGGGCAGACACTTCACTTCTAGCAAACTATCCCAGAGAGATAGTATAGGAATAATAAAAGATGTATGCAGGTAGGAGCATTTCTATATTAACAAAAGTTCAAAATAATCTAAATATCCTTGAACACTAAGATAATTTTTAAGATTATTATAGGCATGAAATATGGTATTATGAGATACACTTATTTATATAGATTGTGAAAGTACCTGTTTCTATAATATAATGTCACCAAGAAGTCAGAGATATATTGTAAATAATACATACATACACACATATCCACAGCAACACACATGCATATTTTTCTGTGTTTTCAAATATAACCATAAATACATATTATTTTCCTTCTTTTTTGCTTTAATATGTCTATATCTGTAATTGAGTCTATGTGTGGGTCTGTGTTGAATAACTAGGGGAAAAGAGAAAGGACAGCCTTGAAAATAACTAGCAAATGTAATTTTTATCCCATGTTATTCCCTCTAGCTGGAGCACTCTTCCTCTGCTTTCTTCCTGCATGTATGTATGTATATGTATATATACATATATGTTACATATATAAAAACATATACATCACACCTATAATTACACTTTAATGAACATTGAAAAAACAGAAATTATACATGCCAAACTGTCAAGAGATTACTCCCCTGAAGAGATAATAACAGTAAGAGATGAGTACATTATACATATATATTTTTTAACACATGTGATAATTTTCTACTCTAATTTTTTTTTTTAATCAAAATATAACATTTATAAGGTACCTTTCCACTGTAGATGAGATACAGCTTAAGATCTCAGGATAGAATTACAAAAAACATTTTATTGAAGACAAAACAGTGAGCTGTAGTTCATGAAGCAAAACTTGAACTGAATCTTAAAGAAAATCAGAAGAGACAGGGCTCAGGAAAGTCACTCCTGACTCTAAGGGAGAGGTGGACCATAGCTAACAGCAAGGGCAAAGGGCATCAGCTTGTGTAGACAGAGCTGGAGAGGCTCATCTGCGATCCGGCAGCAGCCCTTTCTTCAGACTGGAATGAAACAGACCTCGTAGAAGTGTGGTATAGATCCCACTCCTTTCAGAAGTGGTGTAGTATCAATGTTCTTCGGATCAACCAGAGGTTTCAAGGTAAATTTCTGTAAAATGCTGACCAGGAGTAAAAACAGTTCCATGCGGGCCAGGCCTTCTCCAATACAAACTCTTTTTCCTAGAAATGAGACATAAATGAAATATCCATATAATTCTCATTTGATCTAGTGCACAGGGAGATGTAGATAAATATGAAATGAAATAATAAAGTAAATAAATAGGTAAACTAAGGAAAGATGAAATAACCAATGGCTTCTCCTATTTACACAAAAATCTGGTCTGCTTCATTCCCTCAGAACATATTTCTGTGTACATTCTATTTAATATATTTTTTAATCCCTTTTGTACACCCATGTGGGAATTGCTTTACTGAGGGTGGCCAGTGACATTTTTCTATACTCACACACACACACACACAGATATACACAAACATATACACACAAACAGACCTATATACACACACTTGCTCGTCCCAATCAGCATGAGACACACTAAATGTTCTCCATCTACCTCCAACCCAAGTCTCAACAACAGGTTTATTTCTCCTCATCTGATTTCTAAAAATAATCTTGACCTTGCCATGTCCCTGTTTTAACACTATTTTAAGAGTTTACCACTATCAGCTATAAAAAGAAATGTCACAAACTAGACATGAGTATTACTACATGTTCACCAATCCTGGACACATAAGCTATTTCAAGTGTTAGGAATTTCCAGTCATTCCTCCAAATGAAATACTTGTCCCCTCAGCTCTGCCAGCTGAGATTCTCTACATCTTTATAGATCCACGGCAGGTGTCATTTTTTCTATACAAACTTCTTTGATCTATTCAGGCAGATATAATTTACTCCTTCACTGGTATTCCACAAGACTTATTAGTGCTTCTAATACAGAATATTTCACATGAAATTATAATTATTCCTCTGTCCCACACACTGGAATATAAGCTCAGAAGGTAAAGCCTTAGATCTTGTAATGGTAGCACAGTGTCAGGACAAAAGCAATCCCACAAACTCTGTAAACTGAACAGAAATCTTGAGCAGGCTCATTATGTAACAATGGACCCAAAATTCAGGAAGAATATAAGATTAGCATCGTCTCTCCATGCGATCACCTCTGGGCACTGTTCATAGTCTGGGGGTGTTTCTCCATCTTCCCAGATCCATTCTGTTTGTTTTTCTTTTGCACCTACTCTGTGTTTAGGAAGTTGATTTCTTTGGAACGCACAACCCCAATAGTTAGTTACCTTCTTTACTGTGAGTAAACTCAGAGGATTAAACATTGAGAAGGTTAGAGTATGCCCTCCCTCAGTCCCAGCCTGTCAGGCCACAGTTTCAGCAGTGGCTGTATTCTCCAACCTACAGACCCATCTCCTGCTGAGGCAGCCATTCTCTTTGCTAAAAGTGTGCTTGAGTTTCAGCAACACCCTCCTTCTCCTGACTCTTCGACACAGGATGGTAACATCGTCCTGCTGATGCTCATCCCTGAGTACTTGACCACTCCTTGCCACATCCCTTAATCGTGTCCACACCTCTGAAAACAGTCTCTTCATTAAACTGTCTAAAGTATCCTACCTCTTTCTTTCAAGGACCCTGACAAATTAAAGGAAGATACTAAGTATAAAATGTTTCTTCCTGCAAGAAAACTTCCTTTATCTTCCAACTACTCTGCCCTCTGCTGTGTCCCTCAAAACGCAAGATTCAGGAGCTTCTCTCTCTGGGTGCCCACTGAAAGAGTGGAAACACTCTGAAGAGTATTTTCTCTCTGGAGTATCCTTGCCTTTAACCTGCATTCCTCTTTCTTAGAGGAAGGATGCATCTGTTACCCACATTTGTATCTCTGGACCTGAGTGAGCATGAGTCTACTATGTATATATAAGATATGCAGACTACATTGAGTGAATTGACTTCATTGAGTGAATTGACTTCTCAGGGCAGGGGAGAAAAGCCGCAGTGTCTAGAAGCCTAATATCTAGGAGGAGCTCTTAGGAGACTCAGCAGTGGGTAAGAGAGCAGAAGTCAGGAAATACAGCCTCCAATCCAATGAGAAATTATCTGCACTTTGGGAGTAGTGCCTCTGGCCTCATGCAAATGACAATTTGTCCAGCCCAGACTAGCCTCCATGCAAAGCCCTTCCTTCTCTCATTTCACCACTGATGTAGACAAAAATGAAGCATGCTTGCCTGCTGAAAAAACCATGAAGTAGTCACTCTTCTTAAAGTTACCACTTTTATCCAGGAAGTGACCAGGATCAAACTGCTCTGGGTTGGGAAACTCCTTGCCATCGTGCAGGACAGAAGTCAGAGATGTTAATATGGTTGTGCCCTGAGATAAAGAGAAACAGATTAACTGGATTATAAAAATGGTCATGGAGCTTGAAAAAAAAAATACCTTGTCTAATCCTTTCCTTTTGTAGATGAGATGACTGAAGCACACATACAAAAAAAAAAATTTATTCTTTCCATGTCAGAGAACAAGTTAATGACCAAGCCTGTGCTGTGCTTAGACACTCAAGTCATGTCCGACTCTTTGCAACCCCATGGACTGTAGCCCACCAGGCTCCTCTGTCCATGGGGATTCTCCAGGCAAGAATACTGGAGTGCCATGCCCTCCTCCAGGGGACCTTTCCAACCCAGGGGTCAAACCTAGGTCTCCCTCATTGCAGGCAGATTCTTTACTGTCTGAGCCACCAGGGAAGCCCAGTGACCAAGCCTAACAGATCTTAAATCCTACAACGCCAGTTCAGGGCACTGTTAAAACCTGACTCCAAGACAATCGTCTTCAGCTTGTAGTCTACCTACTGCACTTGCTTTCCAGTAAATTAAAGGAGCTGCGTTTTTCTTGACAAAAAACGTTAAACGTGCTGATGTCACTGAAAATCTAGCTCTTTCTCTTTGGAATCAAATATGACATCTTCTTCAAAACTACATGAGTGGCCATATTTTTAAAAACTATTTTCTTCTCCTACTAAGATGAGTAACTAGTAAGCATACCCTCCTCCTGCCATGTTTTTTTGATGTATTTGTTGAATATTCTTCTGGAAGTAGGATGGCATTTCTGGTTTCTTGTAAGGTTTTCCTAAACTCAGAGATACCAAATAACATAATGATTTAGAGTTTAGTTTTTAGAATGAGTTGAATTTTTCTCTGCTAAATTAATCTCTGTGACTATAGGAAAGTTTTTTGTTTTGTTTTGTTTTTAACATTTGCATGCCTCATTTTCATCACAAGTAAAATATAAACAGGGAGTTGCCTGGTGGCTAAGCTTCAATCTGTAGCTTAGGTTTAATCCCTGGTTAGGGAACTGAGATCCCACAAGTGGCTCAGCAAGCCAAAAAAAACTAAACTGACAACAACAACAACAAAAAACATAAGCAATAAATTTGCATTATTTTATTATATAATGAGATAATATAAGAAATACTTTTTAAACAGAGATTATTGCCACAAGCTAAAATGCTCAATAAGTAGAAATTTTGCTGCTGTTATGATAACAATGATTTTATTCACAATATTTTGGGATCATAATACTACAGAGACAAAATTCAAATTCAGATTCATCTGAATGCCTTCTGGTGTACTGTATGGCCTTCCAAATACATGATATACTTCTCACTCCAAAACATCATAGATTGAAAGACAGACCATCATTTCCATATGGGCAAATAAATAAAAGAATCAAGATTGCCAGGAGAAATAAAAATAACCTCAGATATGAAGATAACAACACCCTTATGGCAGAAAGTGAAGAGGAACTAAAGAGCCTCTTGATGAAAGTGAAAGGTGAAAAAACTGACTTAAAACTCAACATTCAAAAAACTAGGGTCAGGACATCCAGTTCCATCACTTCATGGCAAATAGATGGGGAAACAATGGAAACAGTGACAGACTTTATTTTCTTGGGCTCCAAAATCACTGCAGATGGTGACCACAGCCATGAAATTAAAAGACGCTTAGTCCTTCGAAGAAAAGCTATGATCAACCTAGACAACATATTAAAAAGCAGAGACATTACTTTGCTGACAAAGGTGTGTCTAGTTAAAGCTATGGTTTTTCCAATAGTTAAATATAGAGTTGGAACATAAAGAATGTTGAGCACTGAAGAATTGATGCTTTTGAACTGTGATATTGGAGAAGACTCTTGAGAGTCCCTTAGACTGCAAGGAGATCAAACCAGTCAATCCTGAAGGAAACCAGTCCTGAAAGTTCATTGGAAGGACTGATGTTGAAGCTCCAATACTTTGGCCACCTGATGCAAAGAACTGACCCATTCAAAAAGACCCTGATGCTGGGAAAGATTGAAGGCAGGAGGAGAAGTGGATGACAGAGGGTGAGATGATTGGATGGCATCACCAACTCGATATACAGGAGTTTAAGAAAGCTCCAGGGGATGGTGATGGACAGGGAGGCTGGCGTGCTTCAGTCCATGGGGTCGCAAAGAGTTGGTCATGAATGAGTAATTGAACTGACTGGAATAAAGGGGAAACTGAAGTTTCAGTCTTTCCTGAACCTCTTCCTTATGACACAGCAACTCCTGTGATTCATTTTCTGACCTGGATGGGCTTAGAGATATACCCTGAGCATGAAGTACAGGAAGATAGTATGGCCACAGTACAAAGGCTTTCATATAAAGTTAATTAGTGACAAAAAAATTTATCCTGGATGATGGGACCATCTGTTGCTATTTAGTGTCTGAGTTGTGTCTGACTCTTTACGACCCCAAGGACTATAGCCTGCCAGGCCACTCTGTCTGTGAGATTTCCCAGGCAAGAATACTGGAGCGGGTTGCCATTTCCTTCTCCAGGGGATCTTCCCAACTGAGGAAGATGGGACCATCTACTTCAAGATATAACAGAGTAACTGTTTTTGAGTTACCCTCACAAACCTGAAATATATATAAAAACAGACAGGAGGACTTCCCTGGTGATCCAGTGGTGAAGAATCTGCCTGCCACAGGACATGGGTTTGATCCCTGGTCCGGGAACATCCCACATGCCTCGGGGCAACAAAGTCCGTGCACTGCAACTACTGAGCCCGCATGCTCTACAGCCTGCATGATGCAAGAAGACACGCCACTGCAATGAGAAGCCCAGGCACTGCACTAGAGACTAGCCTCTGCTCATCACAACTAGAGAAACCACAAGCAGCAATGAAGACCCAGTGCAGCCAAATTAAATAATACTTTCTGAAATCCTCAGGGGAAAAAACACGAAGTAACAGTTTTCCAGCATTGAACAAGAAGCAATCCAGGATTGTGATACTTTAATAAAGAGGAATTAGGTAGACCCTATGCTGCTGCTGCTGCTGCTAAGTCGCTTCAGTCGAGTCCGACTCTGTGCGACCCCATAGACGGCAGCCCACCAGGCTCCCCCGTCCCTGGGATTCTCCAGGCAAGAACACTAGAGTGGGTTGCCATTTCCTTCTCCAATGCATGAAAGTGAAAGTGAAGTCGCTCAGTCGTGTCCGACTCTTAGCGACCCCATGGACTGCAGCCTACCAGGCTCCTCCACCCATGGGATTTTCCAGGCAAGAGTACTGGAGTGGGTTGCCATTGCCTTCTCTAGGGTAGACCCTATATTCACTCCTAATATACTTCTGAGAACGCTTTCCTCCTAGTGTGCAGGGAGGTGGCAGCCAAGCAAAGTGGGACCCTTTCTGAGCTAAGGAGACAGAGATCAAAACTTGATGCCTACAACTCATGAGGAAGGACACAAGTCAGGAAGAATCTATAAACAGGGAAGATCTCAAAAGTATACAAGACTATTCTCTGTACATTCATGTCTGTGGGTTGGGCAGCTTCAGGACCCCAATTAGAGTATGACTCTTGGGGAGGTGAGAACTGAAGGTGGATACCAGATGCTGTACAGTGATAGAGAAGTTGAGGTTCAAACCCAGTGCAACTCAGATTTTCTGTCATGATTGATCCCCCAAATTCTAAGTTGTTGGATTAATGAACCCACCCTGGACTAAGGGTCATGCCCTAAGATTAAATCAAAAATTGAAACTAAATCACAATGACAAACAATTATAGTAAGCTTAAGAGACTAAAGGACATATGTCAGTGATTTAGCTGCTTATCAAAATAAAATTCAGTGCCCTTAAAGAAAGGGTAACCCAGACTCCCCATAAGACATCACTCAAAACGTTCACTATACAACAGAAAATTAAAAGTAAATGTGAAATGAAGTAAATGTGACCCAAGTTTGAAGGGAAAAGAGCCAATAGAAGTAGAACCCATATTATCCTAGATATTAGAATTATCTAAGAACTACACAAGAACTACAAACCATCCATCATAAGTATATCCAAGTTCTTAAAGGAATAATTAATAACAAAAAAAGAATAAATGGGAGATCTAAACAGAGATTTAAAACGATAAAAATAGAAATTCTAGAAATGAAACTTTTACTGGATTGAATTAAAACATTAGAGACTGCAAAAGAAAAGATTAGTGAATTTAGAGACATAAAAATAGAGTAACGGCTGAGAAGCCCCTATTGGAAGAACTTCCCAACAGACAGTAAGTATAAACTGTGAAATACAAACAAACACACACATTCTGCAAGGTAGCCAAAACCATGAAGACACTCAAGTGTAGAAAACACTTGAGGAGAGAAAAAGATACTGGGTGAGTTTTCCATTTTAATGATGTTATCATGAGGAGAGGTCTCAGACAACAAAATATTGAGTGACTAAAACATGGCCATAAGCCACATCTCACTGCTTTAAAGAATCAAGGACAACATTCAGCTGTACCTACTGCACAGAAATGAAAAAAGCGGGTGTGGGGGATAATACCATAAAAGAAAGAGCCAGAGCACAGGACCCTTAAATTCCCTATATGAAATATCCCAAAAAACTGACAATCCTATAATCCTTGAATTATATGCAGAATAAATTCCAGATAACTACCCTAAAGTTAAAAAAAGAACTAAATTTAAAACTCAGAATTTTGAGTTGAGAACAATGACCTGCTAAAACAAGAAAATGAACAAAGCTGGATGTTCCTCAAAGGACATAAATGAACCAAAAGTCCCTATGATATATCATTAAAAATATGTAGGACAAAATCCAAAATAATTAGACACACATACATACACACACACACACACACACACCAAGAAAATGTTACCTATACACAAGAGAAAGAGAAGAACAACAGTAACACTAAAATAACAATAGTGATAATGAAATAAACAGATAAGAATTTTGAATCACAATCAAATTTTGAATTTATAATCATAACTATTATAGTCAAGGAAATGAAAAAATGTCTCAACATGAAGTAAAATGTTAATGAACGAATTATCAAAATATAAATTGTAAAGAGAAGCCAAATGGAAAATCCAAAACCTAAATTTATGGTAGATTAGATTAATTATTAAATAGGCTTTGCAATAGTTTGAAAGAAAAAATTGGTGAAATAGAAGAAAAATCAATAAAACTTTTTTCAGTCTGGAGAAAAGGAAAAAATTGAAAATAAATAAGCAACCAGAACCTAAGGAACCTTTTCAACAACACAAAAGGTGATTGGAGTACCAAAAAAGAAAAAGAAAATAAGTAAGAGAGGACGGGTAAAATATATTAGAGAAAATAATGAAGAAAATGTAGACATCTACAATGTAGACAAATAGAATAAATAAAACAAAATCAGACTTAAACATAAATATATTGCAGTTAAAATTTAGTCAGATACACACAGAAAACTTGAAGGCAGTCGAAGAAAAATGGCCCATTACCTACACAAGAACAAGAATTCAAATGACGGCTGACTACTCATCAATAAAAATGGAAACCAGAAAATAGTAAAATGAAATATTTAAAGTGCTAAAGGGAAAAAACGTATAGCCAGTTAACACAGTAATCTATATCCAGATACCCACCTGTTGTAAACAAAGTTTTATTGGAATATTTCCCTGCATATTTCTTAAAGCATTATCTATGGTTACCTTTTTCTACAATGGCAGGTTAAGACCACATGGTCCACAAAATCTGTATCACTGCTTGGCCTCTTAAAGAGATGTTTGCCAACCCTGTTAAAAGCAATAATTATAACACTAATGGTAGCTTTATAATATACATAGATATTATACATGTGATAACTTTGGTATAAAGGAAGAGGAGCAAGTTGAATAGTCATATATGATTGCAGTGTTCTTGTATTCTTTAATTTAATAGTTTAATTTTAAGAAGACTGTAAAAATTTAAGAATACATATTGTAATCTCAAGACAAATCATTTAAAAAATAGTTCAATGACAATAGATATTTACAATCCTGAAAAAAAAATCTACTAATCTAGAGGAAGGCAGGAAATGAGAAGTAGAGAGATATAAAAAAGAGGGACAAAAAAAAAAAAAACTTATTTAAAAGTACAGTTATTCCCAAGAGAAGACAGTAAAGGAGGAAGAGTAGAGTTATGAACCTGATGGATAAGCAGGACACAAATGATGAATCTGCAAATATAGACCCATCATATCAGTAATTATATTAAATTGCAATAAACTAAACATTCCAATTTAAAAAGTAGAATGCATTTACTAGACCTATAAGGACAATCCATCCAAAAGCAATAGAACACAGTGTCCTCAAGCACACATGAAACATTACCCAGAATAGATCATATGTTAAGGCACAAAACAAGTATTAAGAAGTTTTAGAAGACTGAAATCATATCATATCAAGTATATTTCCAAACGAAATATTATAAATTGAGAAATCAATTATAAGAAAAGTGGAAAATTCACAGAGATGTGGATATTAAACAATATGCTACTGAACAATCAAAGGATCAAAGAATAAATCAAAAGAGAACCAAAAAGTACCTTGAGACACACAAAAAAGTAAACATGATGGCATACCAAAACTTGTGAGATCAGGAAAAGCAGTTCTAAGAGAAAAGTTCAGTGATAAATGCCTACATCAAAAAATGAGAATGATATCAAACAAGCAACCTAACTTGACATCTCAAAGAACTAAAGAAAGAAGAAAAAACAAAGCTCAAAGTCAGCAGAAGGAAGGAAAGAGAGATCGTAAAGTAAATAAAAGAAACAGAGACCAATAAGAAAAAAGAAAAAAAAAAAAAAACAATGAGACTAAGAGTTAGCTTTTTAAAGCCATAAACAAAACTGACAAACCTTTAGCTAGACTTACCAAGAAGAAATAAGACTAAAATAAGCAGAAATAAAACAGGAAACATTACAACTGATACCGGACAAATACATACAATCATAACAAACTGTTAATATAATGAACCATACCAGAACAAATTGGAGAATTTAGAAAAAATAGATTCTTAGAAACCTACAACCTATCAGGAAAGAATCATGAAGAATTAGAAATCTGAATACATGAATCACGAGTAAGGAGATTGAACTGGCAATCCCAAAACACAAAGTGCAGGACAAGACAGTTTCACTGATTAACTCTAACAAATATATAAAGAGAAATGAATACCAATTCTCAAACTCTTCCAAAAAATACAAGAGGAAAGGCCACTTGCAAACTAACTTTGAAAAGCCAACATTACCCTTCTATTATAACCAAAAAGAATATTACATGAAATGAAAATTATAGGCCAATATCCTTGATATCTGGTCCCATCACTGCATGGCTAAAAGAAGGGGGAAAAGTGGAAACAATGACAGATTTTGTTTTCTTGGGCTCCAAAGTAACTCACTGCAGACAGTGACCACAGCCATGAAATTAAAAAACGCTTGCTCCTTGGAAGAAAAGCTATGATAAACCTAGGCAGCATATTAGACAGCATATAAACCTAGACAGCAGAGACATCACGCTGCCAACAAAGGTCCGTACAGTCAAAGCTATGGTTTTTCCAGTTAATTATGTATGGATGTGAGAGTTGGACCATAAAGAAGGCTGAGTGCCAAAAAATTGGTGCTTCCGAATTGTGCTGCTGGAGAAGACTCTTGAAGAGTCCCTTGGACTGCAACATCAAACAAGTCAATCCTAAAGGAAGTCAGCCCTGAATATTCATTGGAAGGACTGATGTTGAAGCTGAAGCTCCAATATTTTGGCCACGTGATTCGAAGAACCAACTCATTGGAAAAGAAACTGATGCTTGGAAAGATTGAAGACAAGCAGAGAAGAGGGCGGCAAAGGATGAGATGGTGAGACAGTATCACCAACATAATGGACATGAATTTGAGCAAATTCTGGGAGATGGTGAAAGTCAAGGAAGCCTGGCATAATACAGTCCATGGGGATGAAAAGAGTCAGACACGACTTAGGGACTGAAAAACAACAACAATCCTTGATAAACATAGATTCAAAAATCCTAAACAAAATATTAGCAAACTGAATTGAAGAATACAGTAACAGGTGGATTTATGAGCAAGATGGATTTATCCCAGGGATGCAAGGATGATTCAACATGTGTAAATCAACTGGTGTGTTAGAACTCATTAACAAAATGGGGAATAAAAAACAAAGAATCCTCTCAGTTGATTCAGAAAATAAAAAAAAGCATTTGATGAAATTCAACTTTCATTTATCATAAAAACTCTCAACAAAGTGGTATAGAGGGAAGGTACCTCAACCGAATACAAGCTATATATGACAGCCCAACAATCAATATGATACTCAACAGTGAAAAGGTGAAAACTTTTGCTTTAAGGTCAGTAAGAAGACCAGAATCACCACTTATATTGAACAGAAGGAGTCAGGGTTTGGGGGAAAAAAATTTTTTTTTTTTTACTTTACAATATTCCATTGGTTTTGCCATACATCAACATGAATCTGCCATGGGTATACACGTGTTCCCCATCATGAACCCCCCTCCCACCTCCCTCACCATACCATCCCTCTGGGTCATCCCAGCACACCAGCCCCAAGCATCCTGTATCATGCATCAAACCTGGACTGGTGATTCGTTTCACATATGATGATTTGTTCACATATGATGATTCATTCTACATGTTTCATTGCCATTCTCCCAAATAATCCCACCCTCGCCCTCTCCCACAGAGTCCAAAAGACTGTTCTATACATCTGTGTCTCTTTTGCTGTCTTGCATACAGGGTTATCCTTGCTGCTGCTGCTACTAAGTCACTTCAGTCATGTCCGACTCTGTGCGACTCCATAGATGGCAGCCCGCCAGGCTCCCCTGTCCCTGGGATTCTCCAGGTAAGAACGCTGGAGTGGGTTGCCATTTCATTCTCCAATGCAAGAGACTGAAAAGTGAAAGTGAAGTCGCTCAGTCGTGTCCGACTCTGTGCGGCCCCATAGACAGCAGCCCACCAGGCTCCTCCATGCATGGGATTTTCCAGGCAAGAGTACTGGAGTGGGTGTCATTGCCTTCTCGAGGGTTATTGTTACCATCTTTCTAAATTCCATATATATGCGTTAGTATACTGTATTTATGTTTTTCTTTCTGGCTTCCTTTACTCTGCATAAGAGGCTCCAGTTTCATCCACCTCATTAGAACTGATTCAAATGTATTCTTTTTAATGGCTGAGTAATACTCCACTGTGTGTATGTACCATGGCTTTCTTATCCATTCATCTGCTGATGGGCATCTAGGTTGCTTCCATGTCCTGGCTATTATAAACACTGCTGCGATGAACATCGGGGTACACATGTCTCTTTCAATTCTGGTTTCCATGGTGTGTATGCCCAGCAGTGGGATTGCTGGGTCACATGCAAGTTCTATTTCTGGTTTTTTAAGGAATCTCCACACTGTTCCTCATAGATGCTGTACTAGTTTGCATTCCCACCAACAGTGTAAGAGGGTTCCCTTTTCTCCACACCCTCTCCAGCATTTATTGCTTGTAGACTTTTGGATAGCAGCCATTCTGACTGGCATGAAATGGTACCTCATTGTGGTTTTGGTTTGCATTTCTCTGATAATGAGTGATGTTGAGCATCTTTTCATGTGTTAGCCATCTGTATGTCTTCTTTGGAGAAATGTCTGTTTAGTCCTTTGGCCCATTTTTTGATTGGGTCATTTATTTTTCTGGAATTGAGCTGTAGGAGTTGCTTGTATATTTTTGAGATTAATTCTTTGTCAGTTGCTTCATTTACAATTATTTTCTCCCATTCTGAAGGCTGTCTTTTCACCTTGCCTAGAGTTTCCTTTGTTGTGCAGAAGCTTTTAACTTTAATTAGGTCCCATTTGTTTATTTTTCTTTCATTTCCAATAATCTGGGAAGTGGGTCATAAAGGATCCTGCTGTGATTTATGTAAGAGAGTGTTTTGTCTGTGTTCTCCTCTAGAAGTTTTATAGTTTCTGGTCTTACATTTAGATCTTTAATCCATTTTGAGTTTATTTTTGTGTATGGTGTTAGAAAGTGTTCTAGTTTCATTGTTCTACAAGAGGTTGACCAGATTTCCCACCATCACTTGTTAAAGAGATTGTCTTTAATCCATTGTATATTCTTGCCTCCTTTGTCAAAGATAAGGTGTCCATAGGTGTGTGGATTTATCTCTGGGCTTTCTATTTTGTTCCATTGATCTATATTTCTGTCTTTGTGCCAGTACCATACTGTCTTGATGACTGGCTTTATAGTAGAGCCTGAAGTCAGGTGGGTTGATTCCTCCAGTTCCATTCTTCTTTCGCTAGATTGCTTTGGCTATTTGAGATTTTTTGTATTGCCATACAAGTTGTGAAATTATTCATTCTAGCTCTGTGAAAAATACCGTTGGTAGCTTGATAGCGATTGCATTGAATCTGTAGATTGCTTTCAGTAGTATACTCATTTTCACTATATTGATACTTCTGATCAATTAAGTTTATTTCTGCATCTATTAGTGTCCTCTTTGATTTCTTTCACCAGTGTTTTATAGTTTTCTATATATAGGTCTTTTGTTTTTTAGGTAGATATATTCCTAAGTATTTTATTCTTTTTTTTGCAGTGGTGAATGGAATTGTTTCGTTAATTTCTTTTTCTATTTTCTCCTTATTAGTGTACAGGAAAGCAAGGGATTTCTGTGTGTTGATTTTATATCCTGAAATTTTACTATATTCATTGATTAGCTCTGGTAATTTTCTGGTGGAGTCTTTAAGGTTCTATGTAGAGGATCATGTCATCTGCATACGGTCAGAGTTTTACTTCTTCTTTTCCAATTTGGATTCCTTTTATTTGTTTTTCTGCTCTGATTGCTATGGCTAAAACTTCCAAAACTATGTGGAATAGTAGTGGTGAAAGTGGGCACCCTTGTCTTGTTCCTGACTTTAGGGGAAATGCTTTCAATTTTTCACCATTGAGGATAATGTTTGCTGTGGGTTTGTCATATATAGCCTTTATTATGTTGAGGTATGTTCCTTCTATTCCTGCTTTCTGGAGGGTTTTTATCATAAATGGATGTTGAATTTTATCAAAGGCTTTCTCTGCATCTATTGAGATAATCATATGGCTTTTATTTTTCAATTTGTTAATGTGGTGTATTACATTGATTGACTTGCAGATATTGAAGAATCCTTGCATTCCTGGGATAAAGCCCACTTGGTCATGGTGTATGATCTTTTTATGTGTTGTTGGAGTCTGATTGCTAGAATTTTATTAAGAATTTTTGCATCTATGTTCATCAGTGATATTGGCCTGTAGTTTTTGTGTGTGTGTGTGGCATCTTTGTCAGGTTTTGGTATTAGGATTATGGTGGCCTCATAGAATGAGTTTGGAAGTTTACCTTCCTCTGCAATTTTCTGGAAGAGTTTGAGTAGGATAGGTGTCAGCTCTTCTCTAAACTTTTGGTAGAATTCAGCTGTGAAGCCGTCTGGACCTGGGCTTTTATTTGCTGGAAGATTTCTGATTACAGTTTCAATTTCCATGCTTGTGATGGGTCTGTTAAGATTTTCTATTTCTTCCTGGTTCAGTTTTGGAAAGTTGTACTTTTCTAAGAATTTGTCCATTTCTTCCACGTTGTCCATTTTATTGGCATATAATTGCTAATAGTAGTCTCTTATGATCCTTTGTATTTCTGTGTTGTCTGTTGTGATCTCTCCATTTTCATTTCTAATTTTATTGATTTGATTTTTCTCCCTTTGTTTCTTGATGAGTCTGGCTAATGGTTTGTCAATTTCATTTATCCTTTCAAAGAACCAGCTTTTGGCTTGTTGATTTTTGCTATGGTCTCCTTTGTTTATTTTGCATTTATTTCTTCCCTAATTTTTAAGATTTCTTTCCTTCTACTAACCCTGGGATTCTTCATTTCTTCCTTTTCTAGTTGCTTTAGGTGTAGAGTTAGGTTATTTATTTGACTTTTTTCTTGTTTCTTGAGGTATGCCTCAAGAGGTATTGCTATGAACTTTCGCCTTAGCACTGCTTTTACATGTCTCATAGGTTTTGGGTTGTTGTGTTTTCATTTTCATTCATTTCTATGCATATTTTGATTTCTTTTTTGATTTCTTCTGTGATTTGTTGGTTATTCACAATTCGTTTTTCTTTTTTCCTCTCTGATTCATTTATTTCTACCATTCTATCTTCTACCTCACTAATCCTATCTTCTGCCTCTGTTACTCTACTATTTGTTCCCGCCAGAGTGTTTTTGACCTCATTTATTGCATTATTCATTATATATTTACTCTTTTTTATTTCTTCCTGGTCCTTGTTAAACCTTTCTTGCATCTCCTCAATCCTTCTCTTCAGGCTATTTATCTGTGATTCCATTTTGATTTCAATATTTTGGATCATTTTCACTATCATTATTCAGAATTTTTTATCACATAGATTCCCTATCTCTTCCTCTTTTGTTTGGTTTAGTGGGCATTTATCCTGTTCCTTTACCTGCTGGGTATTCCTCTGTCTCTTCATCTTGTTTATATTGCTCTGTTTGGGGTGGCCTTTCTGTATTCTGGCATTTTTTGGAGTACTCTTTATTATGGAGTTTCCTCACTGTGGGTGGGGTTGTATGGGTGGCTTGTCAAGGTTTCCTGGTTAGGGAAGCTTGTGTCAGTGTTCTGGTGGGTGGAGCTAGATTTCTTCTCTCTGGAGTGCAATGAAGTGTCCAGTAATGAGTTATGAGATGTCAATGGGTTTGGAGTGACTTTGGGCAGCCTGTATACTGAAGCTCAGGGCTGTGTTCCTGTGTTGCTGGAGAATTTGCTTGGTATGTCTTGCTCTGGAACTTGTTGGCCCTTGGTGGTGCTTGGTTTCAGTGTAGGTATGCAGGCGTTTGATGAGCTCCTGTCGATTGATGTTCCCTTTAGTCAGGAGTTCTCTGGTGTTCTCAGGATTTGGACTTAAGCCTCCTGCTTCTGGTTTTCAGTCTTATTTTTACAGTAGCCTAAAGACTTCTCCATCTGTACAGCACCATTGATAAAACATCTCCTTTCGAAAACAATGGGCTGCTTTTCTGGGTGCCTGATGTCCTCTGCCGGCATTCAGAAGTTGTTTTGTGGAATTTACTGAGCGTTCAAATGTTCTTTTGATGAGTTTGTGGGGGAGAAAGTGGTCTCCACGTCCTATTCCTCCGCCATCTTAAGACCACCCCACCACATTTTGGGAAAATTTTTCTTAAGACACAAGAGAATTGGATATGTGTAAATGCTAATAGAAAGGAGCCAACAGGGAAGGAGAGAATAAAGAAAAAAGAAGAACTGATTATTTAATTATGAATGCTCAAACTACTGCACAATTGCACTCATCTCACATGCTAGTAAAGTAATGCTCAAAACTCTCCAACCCAGGCTTCAGCAATACGTGAACCATGAACTTCCAGATATTCAAGCTGGTTTTAGAAAAGGCAGAGGAACCAGAGATCAAATTGCCAACATCTGCCGGATCATCAAAAAAGCAAGAGAGTTCCAGAAAAAAAAAAAAAAAAAAAAAACATCTATTTCTGCTTTACTGACTATGCCAAAGACTTTGTGCAGATCACAATAAATCATGGAAAATCCTGAAAGAGATGGGAATACCAGACCACCTGACCTTCCTCTTGAGAAACCTGTATGCAGGTCAGCAAGCAAGAGTTAGAACTGGACATGGAGCAACAGACTTGTTCCAAATAGGAAAAGGAGTATGTCAAGGCTGTATATTTTCACCCTGCTTATTTATCTTATATGCAGGGTACATCATGAGAAACGCTGGGTGGGAGGAAGCACAAGCTGGAATCAAGATTGCTGAGAGAAATATCAATAACCTCAGATATGCAGATGACCAAACCCTTATGGCAGAAAGTGAAGAAGAACTAAAGAGCCTCTTGATGAAAGTGAAAAAGGAGAGTGGAAAAGTTGGCTTAAAACTCAACATTCAGAAAACTAAGATCATGGCACTCAGTCCCATCACTTCATGGCAAATAGATGGGGAAACAGTGGCAGACCTTATTTTGGGGGCTCCAAAATCACTGCAGATGGTCACTGCAGCCATGAAATAAAAAGACACTTACTCTTTGGAAGGAAAGTTATGACCAACCTAAACAGCATAATAAAAAGCACAGACATTACTTTGCCAATGAGGTCTGTCTAGTCAAGGCTATGATTTTTCCAGTGGTCATGTATGGATGTGAGAGTTGGACTGTGAAGAAAGCTGAGCAGTGAAGAAATTATGCTTTTGAATTCTGTTGTTGGAGAAGACTCTTGAGAGTCCCTTGGACTGCAAGGAGATCCAACCAGTCCATCCTAAAGGAGATCAGTCCTGGGTGCTCATTGGAAGGACTGATGTTGAAGCTGAAACTCCAATACTTTGGCCACTTGATGCGAAGAACTGACTCATTCAAAAAGACCCTGATGCTGGGAAAAATTGAAGACAGAAGGAGAAGGGGATGACAGAGGATGAAATGGTTGAATAGCTTCACTGACTCGATGGACATGAGTTTGAGTGGACTCTGGGAGTTGGTGATGCACAGGGAGGCCTGGCGTGCTGCACTTCATGAGGTCACAAAGAGTCAAACATGACTGAGCAACTGAACTAAACTGAACTGATTGAGTTGGTGACTATAATATTACCCGGATGGGCTGCACGGTCTTCCAGAAGGGATCAGTAGCTCAAATGCAGGTAGGGAGAAAGAAAACTATTGCATTAGACTTTTGACAAGTGAAACGGATAAGGAGGTGCTTACTGATTAAGTGGTAAGAGTAATAAAATATACACTGGAATATAAGGGTTGGACAGAAGATTAGCCTAATGAACAGGCAGAATATGGGACTAACAATTTACTGAGAATCCTGTGGGAGTCTAAGTACTACTATATTTATTAAAATGTATCTACAAACTAAAAGGAAAGAAGCATGTGGTCAGCGGGTGAAATACCTGAGATATGACTGTGTAATAATATAGACAATTAGGCAATCTATACATCTTCTGCTGTGATAGTTGAAACCTAAGAGTCTTAATGAGGAGTATAGATGAAATACCTCTCACCTTGGGAATGAGATATTCTCTGAATTTAATGTCCTGAGCTGCAGCATGGGGTAGGTTGTTGGGGACAATGTCAATGTATCTCTGGATCTCGTGGATCACAGCATCTGTGTAGGGCATGCGGCTCCTGTCCTGCATGCAGGGACTCCGGTTTCTGCCAACCACACGGTTAATTTCTTCCTGGACTTTAGCTGGCAAGGTAGAAATCAGAATTTATGTCAAGTGATAAAGATATTTTATCTTCTTAATCATGATTACATTGTGGTAGGCTATGGAGAGAAGGAAAAATTACATGTGTTTCCCTACAAGGGAAAAAAAAGATATAGAATCAATGTCATGGGCAAATTGGAATTTCATTAGAGACTTAAATACACACATATATAAAGCACAGTTACATCATGAAATTCATTTCTCAATTCTGATTCTCTCCTTTGTGTATTTTTTAAAATAAACTCAGGGATGTGGGATCTCAAAGGCTCACATCATGCAGTTTAACCATTTTGTTTATGTCAGTTTTATTTTATAAAGGTTCTAAGAGAGTAGAAGTACTCCATGCAGTAAATACTTAATAAATGGACCAACTGAACAAGATGCTTGGTTGACTCAACACATAGGAATAATGAGTAAGTTAAGGGAGAATATCCATGATGACAGAGTAGAAAGACTCTGAGATCACCTCCTCCCACAAGCATTACAAAATGATTAATACAATGATTTACAGAGCAACTATCAATAAGAACAACCTGAAGTCTAAGAGAAAGTTCTTCAACAACTAAAGATCTAAGGATGGAATCATGAGATGCATAGGAGAAGCAGAAACATAGCACAGTTAAGACCATACCCCGGGGTAAGAGTCCCATGAACAGGATAATTACAATTACAGAGGTTCTTCCTGAGGAGTGAGGGGTCTGAACCCATCACTGGGCTCCCTAACCCAGGAGTGCTGCACCAGGAAGATGAGCCCCCAGAGCACTTGGCTTTGCAGGCCAACAGGGCTTATTTCAGATGATCTAGTGAGCTGTGGGAAGTAGAGACTCCACTCTTAAAGAGTGTATACAAAATCTCACCCACTCTGGGACCCAGAAGCAGGAGCAGTAATTTGAAAGGACCCCGGGTCAAACCCATTTATTGATCTTGGACAGGCTCCCAGAGACGCACAGGACAGTTGGCGCTCACCTCCAGAACACATATGCTGGTAGCAGCTACTTTGGAGAGCTCATCCCAACACATGGACATGGATGATAGTGAGTGCAATTTTAGAATCTTCCCTGTGGTTTATTAGTGCCAGACCTTGGCCCTTCTCATCAGCCAGTTATCACCCATTCTTGGATGTGGGAGGCCAAGTAGCTAGCTGGGCTGGGACACAGTCCTACCCACCAGCATGCCAGTTACTATAGCAGCCCTGACCCCCAGCTGTCCCTGGACCCAACTCCTCTCAACCATTGGGAGACACCAACCCCTGGTCTCCCTGGGCCCCCGTTTAGACAACGGGCAGGCCAACTCCAATTCCAGGACCCCTAAGGTCTTACAGCCAGAGAACACAGGATCTGGCTCGCCCCAACAAGATACCCAAGACCCTGCAGCCAGAGAAGCCAGGATATGGCCTCATATACCAGAAGGCAGGTACTATCCTCAAGACTCCTGGGGCCTGATCCACCAACTAGCAGGCCAACCTCAGCCCCAGGACCACAGCAGTCCTGCAGCCAACCATGTCAAGATCCAGCCTACTCAACAGCAGGTCAGCACCACTAGAAGACATCTTGGGTCTCAGGCTCACCCAACAGCAAACTGACACCCAATTCTAGGAAGCCCCAGAACTCTCTGCCAGCCATCTCAGGAAGAGGCCCTGGACCCAGCTCTAACCACCAGAGGACCAGCACTAGACTGGACCCCATGGGCTTTCATAACCAGCTGCCACATGACCCAGCCCCACCCACCATCACCCAGCAGCTGCTCCACTAGAAAAACGTATTGAATACAAATGGAAGAAAAAGAAAGTTGAGGAAACAATTCCTAGACAAAATAGACTTTAAAACAAAGACTGCATGGAACAAGAGAAAAAAGAAGGACATTACATAATGATGAAAGAATCAACCAACAAAAAGATACAACCATTATAAATCTATATGCATATAGATTTATAATAGTGCTAAGTTGTTTCAGTCATGTCTGACTCTTTGTGACCCTTTCAACTGTGCCCGCCAGGCTCCTCTGTCCATGAGATTCTCCAGGCAAGAATACTGGAGTGGGTTGCCATGCCCTCTTCCAGGGGATCTTCTCAACCCAGGGAATGAACCCACATCTCTTATGTATCACACACATGTTGGCAGGTGAGTTCTTTACCACTAACACCCCCTGGGAAGCTCGTAAATATATATACATATAACTGGTTCACTTCGTTTTACAGCAGAAACTAATACAACATTGTAAGACAATGAAACTCAAAAAAATAAAAATAGAAGTGTCTTAATAGGTCAAAGCACAAAGCATGATAGAGTAAAGGAAATATTCTCTTAGATGAGGATTGAATAAGAAAAAAAGGAGGATGAGAAATTACATTTTTCAGGAAATTTTGTTTGACCAAAAGGGTGTATTTGAACAGATTTTTTGTGTATAACTTTTTAATTTAACTCAAGGGCAGGGCACCCAGCCCAGCTCAGAAACTCAAGGGCAGGGCACCCAACCCAGCCTTCCCTGTTGTCATGGGGGTGTGTGAACCCAGAGCCTCCTGTCTCACTCATATATACCCGTTTAGCATTCCCTCCAGAGAGGGTCTTCCCGCCCACAACCTAGGTAAATGCGAGATCCACCTTTCCCACCAGGGCTGCCAAAACTGGTCTGCTTTCCCCACCAGAATGATGTTATTGCGAACCAGGGAAACAGGAAAAAGGTACAGTCTCTATCCTCACAGAGAAGGCAATGGCACCCCACTCCAATACTCTTGCCTGGAAAATCCCATGGACAGAGGAGCCTGGTGGGCTGCAGTCCATGGGGTCGCAAAGAGTTGGACACGACTGAGTGACTTCACTTTCACTTTTAATTTAAAGAGTGAGGTTTTTTGATGAAGAAAGATTGTGATTTTGTTGAGTCAATCTTTCCATTGCAAATGCATCTGAGTAGAATTAACTTTTGACAAAAGTACATTTATGTGGACTTGGAAGGCTTATCAAGCAATATCATTGTAGAGAAGATTCTTCACCATCTGAGCCACCATGGAAGCCCTACTGCACCTGACCTGATGCAAATCAAGGATACTCCACCACAGTAGGGAGGACAGTGACCTCTGCCCTCCATGACTCTGCTACTGGTTAACTATTTCATTCTCCTTTTTTGCTATACTCTAATTTAAATGCAATTCATACAATGATAGGAAGATGTACTAAGGATGGAAGTTT
This sequence comes from Bos grunniens, assembly GCF_055505025.1. Taxonomy (NCBI): domain Eukaryota; kingdom Metazoa; phylum Chordata; class Mammalia; order Artiodactyla; family Bovidae; genus Bos; species Bos grunniens. The sequence continues at coordinate 16,716,333 of NC_141190.1, forward strand.
TTCTTGGACATCTTCGAGGCAGATGAAAAGTAGAAAAGTCATCAGTGCCTGCCAATTTCTAACCAGAATTTCATCCTGTCCATAATCTGTGATACTACCTGTGACCTCTGGGTGCTTCAGCAGGAGCAGCAGTCCGTATTTCAGAGAGATGCTTGTTGTCTCTATTCCAGCAGTAAGCACATCCCATACAGTGGTGATCAAGTTGTCCATGGTAAACTCAGACTGTTTATTGTGTTTCTCCTGGCAATGATGTATTAGGATTACATGATAAGTAAAAGCAACTTACAAGTAACTTACAATAATTCCATAAAACAACATAATTGTTTAAGTTTACTTATTTGACAAATTAAGCCAAACATTAGAGAATGTTACAGATGAAGGTAAAGTTAGATGTGTTGTTAGAATTTCTTCAATTAAAATATAACCAGAGTTAAACTTCCAAGTCCTTTCTGATTCCTCACTTTCTCACCCACTGGAGTATATCAGTTCTTCAGTAATTTCTATCTAACCTGACTCTTATCAAGTCATCACTGCTACTCACCATCAGTTCAGGCATCTATTGTCAATTTCATCATATCTGAATTTCTCACTCAGGCCTTCAGAACCACCTATCCTCAAACTGAAACACTATTCCCAAATTCAGTCATTAAACCCACGACAGTTCCTCAGTTACTATCAAGACAATCTCTTTAAAAATTCCACTTCATCACTGCACTTATCTTTCCCTGAACCAGTTTTATCATCTCTGCTAATCCTCAAAACCTACTTCATCTGTTTTCTACTGTCTTTCCAAGAGTAAGCCTTTCTAGATTCCCATCCATTTCTGCCTTCTCTCATTTCTTACATCACCCATTCATGGAATTTATTTAATGAAAGAGAATATACCATCTATCACTTATCTTGAATGTGTGTGTGTGTTTCAATCTGTTCTCAAATAAAGAACCAGCTTTAACATGGTAAATATAAACACTTCCAAGCAATTTTCAGTGACAATGCAGAAATAATTCAAGACATCCAGTATGGTTTGCACAACAATAGGTTGCAATGAATATATCTTTAAGAAGGAGCATTTGTTTTAATAAACTGATTCCACTGAGAAGAACAAAGCTATTCCATGCATCACATCACTCCACCTACAAAGATGAAGCAGCAAATCTGGATCCCATTTTACCTTTTCCATTTTAATCAGGAAGTAATCAATAAAGTCTTGAGGGTTATTGAGGTCCAAGGATTCTTGGTGTTCCTTTATTTTCTCCAAAATAAACTTTCTTTGCTCAGTCATGTTTTTAAATAATGTGTTATGACTCCCTGGGAGATAATGTAGTAAAGAGGGGAAAGCATTGTAGAGCTGAAAAAGAAAAGAAACAGTCAATTCATTCAGCAAACATTTACAAGCCCATATTATGGTGCAGACATATTGCTATAAAATGAGCAAACAAAGATAAGTAAGATATGGTTCTTGCACTGGAACCCATTTGGGATTTGAAGGAAAGGGAACTGATAAAATGGCCTGAATGAGAGTATGCACAAATTAACAACTAATTTCAAAATCATTAGAGTTATTTTCCTAACTATAATTCTGAAGAAATTCAGGATCATACCACATCTTTCCAAATGAGGGTACTGAGGTTCAGAAATGCCGGAGTCCAGCTCCAGCAGCCAGGGAACCAGCCTGAAGGGGTGAGCGGTGTCGGCGGACGATGATGTAGTCTCCAACTCATAGTACGGAACTACATGTTTATTTCAAGCTTCAGGTTCTCTTTTATACTTTGACCAAAGCATTAGGTCAGAGGTTTGACATTTTCAGTTTCCCCCACCCAGATTTACTGTCTCCAGAAATCATTGTTGTCCTACAAACAGAGTTCCTGCTTCAGCGATTCTCTCAGAATCTCAGGCTTTACTATCTACTATCTACTTTCTCTTATGTGTCCTATACTTACTTGTGATTACATTGTAACTCAAGACATATTCCTCCGTTTATTTCTTATCTTTCTAAATCCTGTTTGCCCCAGCATCTTAAGATCACTATCTCCTAAAAAGGCTTCTAGCTATTCTTAATTATCCCTAAGCCCTAAACTCAGCAAACTACTTTTGCCATAAATATTTCCCTCACAAACAGGTCTCAGAAAACAATCCTTCCCATGGCCTCAAGCTAAGGCCTACGTGCTCATCCTGGGACAGTCTTTGTAAAGATCCTTGAACAAATGTCAATGGTTATTTTATAGATTATTTTCTGGGCACAACCGCAGAAGGCTTTGTGCTTTCTCATGCTTCTCTCGAGCACCTTAACATTCTTTCCAGCCAACTCAACCAAAGAAAGGAAAGAACAAGTCAGAATCACAAGTCCTAACTCCTTCACCCTGGGACCGTGCCTGTGAGATGAGGAGAGGCGGTTGGGGCCGTGCCTCCATTTTGTCAGTAATGCCTAACGCGGCTCCTGACACAGAAAGGTTAGTCAACCAGTCTAAGTCACAAAACTAGTGACAGAGGTAGATTCCAGTGTTCATCCCAGTTTACACTACACACGTGTCTACAGAGAGTCACCTAAACAGTGTGCAGGGATCATACACTTTTTCTACATTTATCTTTATGAAAATATATTAACTGTTGACACGTATTATATTAGTTTCAGGCATACAAAATGGTGATTCACCATTTACATGCATTACAAATTGATTGCCATAATAAACCTAGGAATCATCTGTCATCATACAGTTATTGAAATGTTATTGACTCTATTCCTTATGCTGTATATTACATCGCTGTGACTTATTACATTTATATTTGAAGTTTATACTTCTTAATCCCTTTTACCTGTTTCATTCATCCCTCTACTTCTTCCTCTTTGAGGACCACCAGTTTCTTCTCTGTATCTATGAATTTGTTTCTGTTTTATTTTGTTTGTTTTAATTTTTAGATTCTAAATATGAAGTAAATCATATGATATTTGTCTTTGTCTGCCTGACATTCTTCCCTTACCATAATATCTGCGAGGACTATCCATGCTGTATAAAAGGCACAATTTCATGCTTTTATATGGCTGAGTAATATTTCAGTGTGTGTGTGTGTGTGTGTGTGTGTGTGTGTGTGTGTGTATACCACTTCTTCTTTATCCTTTCATCTGTTAATGGACACTTAGGTGATTTCGATATCTTACCTACTGTCAACAATGCTACAATGAATATAGGGGTGCATATATCTTTTTGAATAAGTTTCTCTTCTTCAGATAAATACCCAGAAGTTTTCTAGAGAGAAGTACCCAGTTAAGTCCCAGATCTTATAGGACCTCTATTTTTAACTTTTTGAGGAACCTCTATATTGTTTGCCATAGTGACCATTTCAATTTACATTCCTACCAACAGTGCATTAGTGTTCCCTTATCTCCACATCCTCCCAACACTTGTTATTTCTTCTCTTTCTTATAGTAGCCATTCTGACTGGTGTGAGGTAAAATCTTTTAGTGTTTTTATTTGTATTTTTCTGATAATTAGTGTTTTGACCATCTTTCCATGTGCCTATTAGCCAACTGTTTGTCTTCATTGGAAAAATACCTATTTGAACCTTCTGTCCATTTTTTAACTAGGGTTTTCTTTGGGTTGTTGAAGTGTATGAGTTCTTTGTGTATTTTGAACACTAACTCCTTATCAGTTGCATCATTTGCAAATATATTCTATTCAGCAGGCAGGCATTTTGTTTTGTTGATAGTTACTTTTACTGTGCAAAAGCTTTTACATTTAAGTAGGTCACATTCCTTTATTTTTGCTTTTGTTTCCCTTGCCTAATAATGCATAACCAAAAAAATATCAACAAGACTAATGTCAAAGAGCGAACATCTATGATTACTTCTAGAATTTTTATAGTTCTGGTTCTTACATTTAAATCCTTAATCCATTTTGAATTTATTTTTATATGTGGCATGATAAAGGCATCCAGTTTGATTCTTTCATATGTAACTGTCCAGTTTTCCCAGTACCATTGATTGAAGAGGGTGTCTTTTCTATATTTTGTATTCTAGCTTCTTTTGTTGTATATTAATTACCTACTAGGTGTGGGTTCATATCTAAGCTGTCTCTTCAGTTCCATTGATCTATGTCTGCTTTTGTGCCAGTACCACGCTTCTTTTTCTTTGCTTGCTGTGGCTGGAACTTCCAGTACTATGCTGAATAAATGTGGGTAGAGTGGGCATCCTTGTGCTATTCCTGATTTGAGAGGAAATACTTTCAGGTTTTCACCATTGAGAATGATGGGAGCTTCTCCTATGGGGGCTTTATTACATTCAGGTATGTTCCCTCTCTATTCACTCCAGAGTTTTTATCATAAACGGATGTTGAATTCAGTCAAAAAGTTTCTTTGCAAAACTTTAAAAATCATATGATTTATTCTTCATTTTTAATGTGATGTATCACATAGATTGATTTGCAGACACTGAACCATCTTTGCATCCCCAAAATAAATTTGGCTTATTCATAGATTATAACATGTTAATGTATTGCTGATTTCAATTTCATGCAAAGATGGGCACAATAAAGGAGAGAAATAGTATGGACGCAACAGAAACAGAACACATTAAGAAGAGGTGGCAACAATAAACACAAGAACTATTAAAAAAAAGGGGGGGGTCTTAATGACCCAAATAATGATGAAAGTGTGATAACTCACATAGAGCCAGACATCCTAAAATGTGAAGTCAAGTGAGCCTTAGGAAGAATCACTACAAACAAAACGAGTGGAAGTGATGGAATTCCAGTTGAGCAATTTCAAATCCTAAAAGATGATGCCGTGAAAGTGCTGCACTCAATAGGCTAGCAAATTTGGAAAACTCAGCAGTGGTCACAGGACTGGAAAAGGTCAGTTTCATTCCAATCCAAAAGAAAGGCAATACCAAAGAATGTTCAAACTACCACACATTTGCACTCATCTCACACACTACAAAGTAATGCTCAAAATTCTCCAAGCTAGTCTTCAACAGTATGTGAACTGAGAAACTCCAGATGCTCAAGCTGGATTTAGGAAAGGCAGAGGAACCAGAGATCAAATTGCTAACATCTGTTGGATCATCAAAAAAGCAAGGGAGTTCCAGAAAAACATCTACTTCTGCTTCATTGACTACACCAAAGCCTTTGACTGTGTGGATCACAACAAACTGGAAAATTCTTCAAGTAATAGCAATACCAGACCACCTGACCTGCCTCCTGAGAAACCTGTAGGCAGGTCAAGAAGCAACAGTTAGAACTGGACACGGAACAACAGACTGGTTCCAAATTGGGAAAGGAGTACATCAAGGCTGTACGTCACCCTACTTATTTAACTTATATGCAGAGTATATCATGGGGCTTTCTGGGCTGGATGAAGCACAAGCTGGAATCAAGATTGCCTGGAGAAATAGCAATAATCTCAGATATGCAGATGACACGACACTGATGGCAGAAAGCAAAGAAGAACTAAGGAGCCTCTTGATGAAAGTGAAAGAGAAGAATGAAAATGCAACTTAAAAACTTAACATTCAAAAAACAAAGATAATGGCATCTGGTCCCATCACTTCATGGCAAATATATGGGGAAGCAATGGAAACAGTGACAGACTTTATTTTCTTGGGTTCTAAAATCACTGAAGATGGTGACTGCAGCCATGAAATTAAAAGACACTTGCTCCTTGGGAGAAAAACTGTGACCAACCTAGACAGCATATTAAAAAGCAGAGACATTATTTGCTGACAAAGGTCCATCCAGTCAAAGCTATGGTTTTCCAGTAGTCATGTATGGATGTGAGAATTGACAAAGAAAGCTGACCACCAAAGAACTGATGCTTTTGAACTGTGCTGTTGGAGATGACTCTTGAGAGTCCCTTGGACTGCATGGAGATCCAACCAGTCCATCCTAAAGGAAATCAGTCCTGAAAATTCATTAGAAGGAATGATGCTGAAGCTGAGGCTCCAATACTTTGGCCACCTGATGCGAAGAATTGACTCATTAGAAAAGATCCTGAAGCTGGGAAAGATTGAAGGCAGGAGGAGAAGGGAATGACAGAGGATGAGATAGTTGGATGGCATCATCAACTCAATGGACATGACAAGATTCAGGAGTTGGTGATGGACAGGGAATCCTGGCATGCTTCAGTCCACAAAGAGTTGGACGTGACTGAGCGACTGACCTGAACTGAATATTATGTTGAGGATTTTTGCATCTAGCTTCATCAAAAGTATTGACCTTAATTATTCTCTTCTTTTTAGTGTTTTTTTTTTTCCTTTTCTAATTTAGGTTTAAGCATAATATTGGCATCATAGAATAATTTTGAAAGTGTTCCTTTGGACATGTTTGGAAAGGTTAGGCATTAGGTCTTTTTAAAATATTTGGTAGAATTCACTCGTGAGGCCATCTGGTCCTAGATTTTTGGTTTTGGTGAGTTTTGATTCCTGGTTCTATTTCATTGCTAGTGTTCACTCTTCAGATTATCTGTTTCTTCCTGATTCAATCTTGGTATGTGTGTTTATATGAATTTATCCATTTTCATTAGGTGTTCAATTTGTAGGTATATAATTATTCATTGTAGTCTCTCATGATTCTTTGAATTTCTGTGATATATTTTCCTCTTCCATTTCTGATTTTATTTATTTGAGCGTTCTTTTTTTCTGATGAGTCTGGCTAGAGTTTATCCAATGTGATTATCTTTTCAAAGAACCAGCTTTTAGGTTCACTAATCTTTTCTAGTGAACCTAAAAGCTGGTTCTTTGAAAAGATAATCACATTGGATAAACTCTAGTCAGACTCATCAATCTTTCTAAAGTGGGTGACTTTATTTTGGGGGCTCCAAAATCACTGCAGATGGTGACTGCAGCCCTGAAATTAAAAGACGCTTACTCCTTGGAAGGAAAGTTATGACCAACCTAGAAAGCATATTAAAAAGTAAAGACGTTACTTTGGCAACAAAGGTCTGTCGAGTCAAGGCTATGTTTTTTTCCAGTGGTCATGTATGGATGTGAGAGTTGGACTATAAGGAAAGCTGATCACTGAAAAATTGATGCTTTTGAACTGTGGTGTTGGAGAAGACTCTTGAGAGTCCCTTGGCTGCAAGGAGATCCAACCAGTCCGTCCTAAAGGAGATCAGTCCTGAGTGTTCATTGATAGGACTGATGGTGAAGCTGAAACTCCAATACTTTGGCCACCAGATGTGAAGAGCTGACTCATTTGAAAAGACCCTGATGCTGGGAAAGATTGAGGGCAAGAAGAGAAGGGGACCACAGGGAATGAGATGGTTGGATGGCATCACTGACTCAATGGACATGAGTTTGGGTAAACTCCGGGAGTCGGTAATGGACAGAGATGCGTGGCGTGCTGCAGTCCATGGGGTTGCAAAGTGTTGGACATGACTGAGCGACTGAACTGAACTGAACTGAATCTTTTCTATTGCCATTTTAGTCTCTATTGTTTATTTAATCTGTGATATTTATTATTTCCTTCCTTCTGCTAACTTTGGGCTTTGTTTGTTCTTTTTCTAGTTTGTTTTGTGTGTGTGTGTGCGCGCGCGCGTGCGCGTGCAGCAGTTTTATTAAATTAAGAAAAGGGACAGAGAAAGCTTCTGACATAGACATCAGAAGAGGGACAGGGACATCAGTCTAAGCAAGGGAGTTACATACTTTTTTTAATTAGTCATTATGATAAATCAAAAGAATGTCTCAATGTTGTAAAGATCTTACTAGATCCACTCCCATAATTAACATTTTAAGATAACAGAATTAGCCAGAAGGTTTTCAGGAAAGAGAAATTGTCCTCAAGCAGGATGTATTGTTGTTATATAATCTTTAGTACAGAGTTTAAACTGAGTTGTTTGTTGTGTAATCATCAGTACCAGGCTTAGAGGAAAAAAAAGTTTTATGTGACTAAGACTAACGAATGTAGAGGGGAAAAAAAGATGTTTGTCTTTTCCTCCTCCTTGAGAATTCCAGACCCCTATCTCCACTTCATGAGCTCCAGATCCCTTTCTCCTCCTCAGGGACACCGGACTTCTTATCAACCTGCCTGGGAATGTACTCTCTTATTCCCCCCTTTTCTTTTAAGACAATTATGTTGCCAACAGAAAAGGACACCGTTTTCATTCCGTAACTACTTGCTGCTGTTGAGAGGCATCGTCCCTAAATTGTTGAGGCAACATATTCTCCTAACCCTCATATTGAAGGTCTCTGATCCAAGGGCCCCAAGTAATAGTTGGAGAAGGCTGTGGCACTCCTAGGTTACAAATGGTTGTCAGACATGACTGAGCGACTGAACTGAACTCAACTGAATCTTTTCTATTGTCGTTTTAGTCTCTATTGTTTTATTTAGTCTCTGATCTTTATTATTTCCTTCCTTCTGCTAACTTTGGGCTTTGTTCTTCTTTTTCTATTTTGTTTTGTGTGTGGGAATTGACTCTCTCAGGACAACCATTTGTAACCTAAAGGCTTTCCAACGGTTAGAAACAAACCCCATTTTGGAGTTACAGATGTGAGGCAAAATAGTCATTAAACCAAGTTAAAACATAATCAAAATTAAAAGTACATTATGTCCATAGTTACATCAATCCATCTTAGGATTGCTAGTGGTCATCAGATCCCAAAGAGGCATCACATACAATTGTTGTGGTGAAGAGGTGAAGAAAGTCCTTTCCTTGAAGTGGAGAAACCCACCATGGGAAGCCTTCAATTGATAAGGAGATTGAAAAGCTGAAAGCTGAGTCACATGGTTAATTTTAAGGCTTCAGAGTCTATAACAATATCTGTGTGTAAGAAGGGTCTTCCATAGATACATTCGAGGGGGGACAGACCTTCCTTTTTAGGGGCAGTTCCAGCCCTCATTAAAGCTACAGGTAGAACTTTAAACCAACAGTCTTGTGTTTCCTGAGTTTGCTTACACAGATGCCTCTTACTAATGTCATTAGCCTTTTCAGCTTTTTCTGAATATTGATGTCTCCAGGAACTGTGTAAGTGATATTCTATTCATAAAGTTGGAGCCACTGTTGCTCTGAACTTTAGAGTTTAAGATCTCACTTACATCGTGAGAAGTCAGTACAGTAAGATTTTGTCCATTAGTCAACTTATGACCTATAGACATTAGCAGGTCAATAGCAGCAATTACCCTTAAGGAATGTGGCCATAAGTTGTTTTTTTTTTTTTTTTACTAAGAAACAAACTCAATTCTGATCTTGTGGGCAAGCTCAAAGCAGGAGCGTGCAAGAGAACAGTTTTAAGAGCCTTAAAAGCCTATTGAGTCTCTGAGGGCCTAACCAGCTTGTCGGTTTAGACCTGCTGAGTCTCAGTTATAAGTTTATATAAAGGCCAGGCAAGTTCTCCATAACCAGGAATCCAAATGTGGCAGTAGCCTGTAATGCCAAAAATCCTCTCAATTATCTTAAAGTCATGTTTGGCTCATTTAGGAATTTCAGGCAATAAAGTATAAAGATTAGGCACTTACTATTTGTATATCTTGAATTAGTCTCCATTTATCATTTGACATTTTTACACCCAAAAAAGGAGTGTTGCATGGACTATTACAGGGAATTAAGAGCCCCTGTTCCTTTAAATCTTCAATGATGTGTTTTAACTCTTCCTTAACCTTGGGCTTTAGTGGGTACTGCTTTTGATGTGAAAATATGTGAGGGTCTTTGAGGTTGATAACAACAGGAACAGCATTTTGTGTTCAACCCTCAGTTTTTCCATCAGCCCACACTTTAGGGTTTATATTCTGTTCAATTAATGGGAGAGGAAGAGCAGGCTCCATATTCATGAAGACAGAGGCCTGGACCTTGTTCATTATATCCCTCCCCAGAAGGGGTGAAGGAAATTCTGGCACAATTAGAAACTCGAGAAAATAGCACAGAGTTCTAGTTGTAGTTTAAAGGACACCTGAGATAATGTTTGGCTTATCCAGATAGTCCCATTACGGTAGTGGATTAGGAGGAAAGAGGACCAGAGGCTTCAGTGAGCACACAGAAAGTTGCCCCAGTGTCCAAAAGAAATTGACTGATTGGCCCCCCACAGTTATTAATACCCGGGGTTCCTCAGGTGTAATTAGGATGGGAGCTTGTGTGGGGAACCCCGGGCACCTTCAGTCCCAATTGTCTTGAGAGTCCAACCCATGGGGCCTACACCTCGGAAGGCAGTCTCTTCTCCAGTATGGTCTTTTGCAGACTGGACATGGAGCCGGGGGCAGCTTAGATGCCTCAGGCCAATCCCACTTGAGATGCCCCTCATTTCCACAGTAATGACAAGTCCATCCCTTTTCACCCGGGTCCCTCTGGGCATTTTTCCTCAGGCTGTTTCAGAGTGGATCTAACAGCCATGCTGGGGCTTTAGTCTTTTGCCTGGTTCTTTTTTGTCTCATTTTCCTCCTCATATTCTCCACCATAATATACTGTCTGAGACAGCTGCAACAGTTTTTCTAAAGATTGATTTGGTCCAAACGCCTGTTTTTGTAACTTACAGCAGGTATCTGGAGTCGATTGAGTGAGAAAACTACCTTTTAAGATCATTTTTCCCTCTGTAATTTCAAGATCAACATCAGCAAACTTGCAGAGAGCCCTCTGTAGTCTATCTAGGAATTATCAGGAGTTTTCTTCTCTCCCTGTTCTATGTCAGTCTTAGCATAGTATAAAGTCCTTGTGCTCACTTGAGTCCTTCAAGAATACATCCAGCAATCTGGCTCTGTTATTGGAACCACTTGGCTCCCAGTAGGAAGGAGGGCTATTTCATGTTCCCTCTTTCCCCTTGCCTTCAAGCCATTCATCTCCAAAAGTAGTAGCTTCCCCCAAAACTCGAGTTTTTGAATCAAGAGTCAGTGTCTGTCCCAAGACATACATTACATCTCTCCAAGTAAGGTCATAAAGTAAAGTTAGTCCCATAAAGCCTTCTATGTACTTTTTGGATCCTCTAAATAGTCTCGTCCACAGTTGGGACTGTTTGAATTTCTACTGAGACTAAGGCAACCCCTCCTGGGAGGGCACCCTGATTCTCAGCCTGTTCAGTTGGTAGCCCCAGATACAGAGGCAAAGTAAGCCCCAGATACAGCCCCAGATACAGGAGGCAGCTGAAGGCTTCACACCCAAATCTGCACACTTTGTACATAAGTCTGGCATGTCTTGCAGAGAGATAAAGAGCAACACATCTGCCACTTCTACCCATTTCCTTTGTTTTCTACAGAACTTGTCTAGTTGTAAAATGGTATCATAATTGAGAGACCCTTTAACTGGCCAGTGTTCCCCATTTTCCAAAGGATAATGTGGCCATTCAGTATCACAAAAGATCAGACGTGTATTTTTTAAACTCTGGAGATCAAACTTGTCCCAAGTTTTTTAACATTGTAAAGGAATGGTTCTGGAACTGTTAATTCCCATCTGTAAGAGAGAAAAAAGCAGCACCCACGGCCATGGCTTCTTTCCACCAGAGGCGTCCCTCCCTACTCTATGAGTGTGCAGACAGACTTTCCAATGAAGCTTTCCTTCCCTGGTCAGAATTAGTCTGTCCCTTACTGACACAGGCATCTTACTCATCCCTCCCGGTTCTACCACCAAGGTGGGGTGGAGATGCACCAGGGGTAGACCTGATGGCTTACCAGATTGATTTCTAGTTTCTTACCACCAAAACCTTTGTTTGATTTCCCAAGTAGTTTCCCAGAATGTTTCCCAAGCTAGGACTACTAGAGGAAGCAGCTATCTTATGTGTGCCATGTGCATTTCTAAATACAGTCCTGACTGCAGTAGAAGTGGTGAGTCATAAAGAGACAAGCAACTACCAAGATGTCCCTTCTGAGTGTCACTGTGCCAGTATATGTGATAGCAAAAGAGGTGGTAGAGGGCTGGCCAGGAACGAAAAAGTGATTTTTGTCCTCAAGCTACTAGGTCCAATCGTTCCAGTTCCTTTCCACAGATTCCGCAAAAGGAATATCTATGGAATTGAGACAGAAGCCATTGGAGAGCTTTCCCTGGTCTGCTAACAGCTAGCACTACCAAAGAAGAAGCCCATTGCACTTCCAATCAAAACAGATTCTACAATTCCCAACCGATGTCCTCAAAAACCTCATGGTCACCAGCAGTGCTTTTATCCACATAGATAAGAGGCACAGTCATGACAAAAACTCACTTTTAGGACTCTGGGCCCTGAGGCAGGCAGTCAAGAGAATGACCTTTAGCCTGAGAGACTTTCCTGGAGCTAGAGCTCCTGCTCGCTCCCAAACAAGCTCTTGTAACTTTTGCCTCCTAGCAAGGCTAGGCGCTTCCATACTTGGGGTTTAAGTAAAAGTGCATAGTATCAGCATGAATCCCAATTCCCTTGAAAGTCTATGATCCAACAGACTAGGTTCAGTATCAGTTCAGTGGTTCAGTCGTGTCCGAGTCTTTGCAATCCCATGAGCCACAGCATGCCAGGCCTCCCTGTCCATCATCAAATCCCAGAGTTCACCCAAACCCATGTCCATCAAGTCGGTGATGCCATCCAACCATCTCATCCTCTGTCATCCCCTTCTCCTCCTGCCCTCAATCTTTCCCAGCATCAGGGTCTTTTCAAATGAGTCAGCTCTTCACATCTGGTGGTCAAAGTATTGGAGTTTCAGTTTCAGCATCAGTCCTTCCAATGAACACCCAGGACTGATCTCCTTTAGGATGGACTGGTTGGATCTCCTTGCAGTCCAAAGGACTCTCAAGAGTCTTCTCCAACACCACAATTCAAAAGCATTAATTCTTCAGCGCTCAGCTTTCTTAACAGATTAGGTTAGTAGTTCTAATTCCCCAGGCAGTTACGGAATGGTCAAAGAGACCATAAAAAATTGACCGAGAAAGGAAAGTTCACTCCACATGCTTTGCCCACTTATGGCCACTCCCCTCGAAGGAATGTTGAGTGCCTCTTGGCATTGGCAGGTCGGCATAAACCCCTAACAAGGCTCCCTTTTGGGGAGCTGCCTTCAGTCATTATGAGGCACCTCAAAACCACTGAGCAGGGCTCATCACTTCCTTCGTACAGGGTGTGTCATTCATTCACACACGCAAACCATAGCATTAGTAAAGTAAAGCAAAAAATGTGTATACTGAGAAAGCAGAGAGGCTAGAGCTCTTGAGTGTTCTTACCTTGTCCTGAAAATCCCGGATGAGCCCCCAAGATGATAGCTTACAGTGAACTGTGTCGGATTTGTGATCTCAGAAGATTTAGCTTCGGGACCAGAGACCATTCTTGATCACTCAAGAGCTTTTGTGTAGCAGTTTTATTAAAGAAAGAAAAGGAACAGAGAAAGCTTCTGACATAGACATCAGAAGGGGGATGGAGAGTGCCCACTCTTTTTCTAGTTTTATGTGTAATGTTAGATTGCTTACTTGGTATTTTTCTGGTTTCCTAAGGTAGACCTGTTTCACTATAAGCTTCCCTCTTAGAACTGCTTTTGTGAGTCACATAGATTTTGGAATGTTGTGTTTCCATTTTCATTTCTCTCAAGGTATTTCTACTTCCTCTTTGACCCATTATTGTTTAGTTCAGCTAACAACATATTCAACAACATATTCATCTCCTATGTGTTTATGTTTTTCCCAGTTTTTTTTTTTTCCTTGTAATTGATTTCTAGTTTCATACCACTGTGGTCAAAAAGATGCACAATATAATTTCACCTTCTTGAATTTACTGACACTTGTTTTGTAACATCATATGATCTATCTTGGAAAATGTTTCATGTGTACTTGAAAAGAATGTGTATTCTGCTGCATTTGGACGGAATGTTGTATATAAATCTATCAAGTCCATCATGTCTAATATGTTGATTAAGGCCAATGTTTCCTTACTAATTTAGTTTGGCTGTTCTGTCCATGGGGCTGCAAAGAGTCAGACACAACTAAGTGACTGGACTGAACTGTTCTGTCCATTGATGTAAGTGATGTGTTAATGTCTCCTAGTATTATTGTATTACTGTCAATAACTCCTTTTAAGTCTGTTCACACCATACCATTTTTTAAATGAAGAAACTATACCATAAAGACTAAGGAAATGCCTATATTACCTAACTTAGTTTTATTTAGGCATTTTACATCTTCAGAAATGTACACATTGCCCTTATTCATTTGGCCATCACAGTCCTAGAGTTTACAGAATCCTTTTTAAACGGTGTCTTCATGACTTAATACCCTCGGTAGGTACTGAAGAAATTTATTCAGCTGCTATCTTCTCAGTGAACTCTGGGAGTTGGTGATGGACAGGGAGGCCTGGCGTGCTGCGATTCATGGGGTCGCAAAGAGTCAGACACGACTGAGCGACTGATCTGATCTGATCTTGTATCAAACTGGATAGAGAATCAAGAAATCTAGTTTTTATATCTAACTCATTCTTCTTTTGGTTAGGTTACTTTGAAAATAAGCTCAGTATTTCCAGTGAGCTTTCTGTTCCATAGACTACTTGCTCTCTAGAGTCCTTCTCAGGTAGAAAACATCATAACATTATGATCCATGGAATTTTAGTTGTTGGTTATAGTACAGCATAGGTTATTGTTTTTTTTTCTGACAGTTTACTAACAGTAAAAATACAATGTATATACATCTTATTTAAACACATAAAAATCAGAGGAAAAAAGATTTCTCAAAAAAAAACTTGCTATAATTGTTGCACTATTTTTTATTACTATTCTTATATTTTGTTTACAAACTCATTTCAACAGATTCAATTGCTTTGATAACTCGATGCTGCTCCTGCTGCTAAGTCACTGCAGTCATGTCCGACTCTGTGCAACCCCATGGATGGCAGCCCACCAGGCTACGCCATCCCTGGGATTCTTCAGGCAAGAACACTGTAGTGGGCTGTCATTTCCTTCTCTAATGCATGCAAAGTCGCTTCAGTCGTGTCGGACTCTGTGCGACCCTATGGACAGCAGCCCACCAGGCTCCTCCAGCCACAGGATTCTCTATGCAAGAATATTGAAGTGGGTTGCCATTTCCTCCTCCATGATAACTCACTAAGTGGTACCAAACAGTAGCACAAAGAAATGTTGTAATCACTTTAGATAGAAAGTTACTTCTTATTTAAAGAGAACCTTGACCTTACCTCAATCCAGGGGGTGCTAAAAATTGTTGCATTTTCATGAATATACTTTGCCAAGGTCAGAAAACTTTCATCACTGTATTCAAAACGATTCCGGAATATAATGGAGCAGATCACATTGCAGGGAGCATAGGTCAGAAGGAAAGTAGGATCACATGGAGATCCTAAAAACAATATAAGAAAGTTGGAATATAATTTGCAAATAAATCTTAAGTTTACTGTTTAAAATAATGGAGAAAGGTTGATTTCTAAGATGTTTTTATTATTGGAACAACCTGAACCTGCCATCATCACTATAAATTCAACATGCCTAGAGAGTTGGACAATATAGAAGGCTGAGTGCTAAAGAATTGATGTTTTCGAACTGTGGTGCTGAAGAAGACTCCTGAAAGTCCCTTGGACAGCAAGATTAAGCCAGTCAGTCCTGAAGGAAATCAGCCCTGAATATTCTTTAGTGCTAAAGCTGAAGCTCCAATATCTTGGCCATCTGATCCAAAGAGCTGACTCATTGGAAAAGACTGTGATGCTGGGAAAGACTGAGGGCAAAATGAGAAGGGGCTGACATGAGTTTGAGCAAACTCTGGAAGGTAATGAAGGACAGAAAAGCCTGGCATGCAGTAGTCCATGGAGTTGCGAAGAGTCGGACATTACTTGGCAACTGAACAACAACAAAATACAATTGTGTTTCCCTAAGCAAAATTATCTAATCCAGTGTTATTTATTTATTAAATTTCTCCAAATTATTCTATTTATATCATTCTCCAATTAAAGCCACAAGGTAATACACAAGAAGGAGATCATTTTGAAATGTATTTAAAATTATAAAATTTAGCTCTTGGTGTTGATATTCTTCAAAATACCCAGAAGAAACTGACCAATATAATAAGAAGGTAAGGAGACTGAGGAGAATTGCAATCACATTTTACAAAATGCATTGAAAAAGGTTGAGTGTGCTTTTCTCTGAGAAGACAATAATAAGAGGGATTGAAGATTAGAGATCGCGTCAAGAAAAGCAGAGATACAAAGGGAACGTTTCATGCAAAGATGGTCACAACAAAGGACAGAAACGGTATGGACCTAACAAAAGCAGAAGACAGTAAGAAGAGGTGGCAAGAATACAAAGAACTACACAAAAAAGATCTTAATGACCCAGATAACCACGATGGTGTGGTCACCCACCTAGAGCCAGACATCCTGGAATGTGAAGTCAAGTGGGCCTTAGGAAACACCACCATAAACAAAGCTAGTGGAAGTGATGGAATTCCAGTTAAGCAATTTCAAATCCTAAAAGATGATGCTGTGAATGTGCTACACTCAATATGCCAGCAAGTTTGGAAACTCAGCAGAGGCCACAGGACTGGAAAAGTTCAATTTTCATTCCGATCCCAAAAAAAGGCAATGCCAAAGAATGTTCAAACTACCATACAGTGGCATTCATCTCATATGCTGCAAAGTGATGCTCAATATTCTCCAAGCAAGGCTTCAACAGTATGTGAACCATGAACTTCCACATGTTCAGGCTGGATTTAGGAAAGGCAGAGGAACAAGAGATCAAATTGCCAACATCCATTGGATCATAGAAAGAGCAAGAAAGTTCCAGAAAAATATCTACCTCTGCTTTATTAACTAGACCAAAGCCTTTAACTGTGTGGATCATAA
Source organism: Bos grunniens (assembly GCF_055505025.1). NCBI lineage: Eukaryota > Metazoa > Chordata > Mammalia > Artiodactyla > Bovidae > Bos > Bos grunniens. Next base: position 16,733,026 of record NC_141190.1, read on the forward strand.
CAAACTGTGGAAAATTCTTCAAGAGATGGGACTACCAGACCACCTTACCTGCCTCCTGAGAAACCTGTAGGCAGGTCAAAAAGCAACATTTAGAACTGGACATGGAACAACAGACTAGTTCCAAATCGGTAAAGGAGTACATCAAGGCTGTATATAGCCCCCCTGCTTATTTAACTTATATGCATAGTTCAGTTCAGTTCAGTCACTCAGTTGTGTCCGATTCCTTGTGACCCCATGAATTGCAGCATGCCAGGCCTCCCTGTCCATCACCAACTCCCGGAGATCACTCAAACTCATGTCCATCCAGTTGGTGATGCCATCCATCCATGTCACCCTCTGTCATCCCCTTGTCTTCCTGCCTCCAACCCCTCCCAGCATCAGAGTCTTTTCCAACAAGTCAATTCTTTGCATGAGGTCGCCAAAGTACTGGAATTTCAGCTTCAGCATCATTCCTTCCAAAGAACACCCAGGACTGATCTCCTTTACAGTGGACTGGTTGGATCTCCTTGCAGTCCAAGGGACTCTCAAGAGTCTTCTCCAACATCACAATTCAAAAGCATCAATTCTTCAGCGTTCAGCCTTCTTCACAGTCCAACTCTCACATCCATACATGACCACTGGAAAAACCATAGCCTTGACTAGACGGACCTTTGTTGGCAAAGTAACGTCTCTGCTTTTGAATATGCTATCTAGGTTGGTCATAACTTTCCTTCCAAGGAGTAAGCGTCTTTTAATTTCATGGCTGCAGTCACCATCTGCAGTGACTTTGGAGCCCAGAAAAATAAAGTCTGACACTGTTTCCACTGTTTCCCCATCTATTTCCCATGAAGTGATGGGACCAGATGCCATGAGCTTAGTTTTCTGAATGTTGAGCTTTAAGCCAACTTTTTCACTCTCCTCTTTCACTTTCATCAAGAGGCTTTTGAGTTCCTCTTCACTTTCTGCCATAAGGGTGGTGTCATCTGCATATCTGAGGTTATTGATATTTCTCCCAGCATCTTGATTCCAGCTTGTGCTTCTTCCAGCCCAGCATTTCTCATGATGTACTCTGCATATTAGTTAAATAAGCAGGGTGACAATATACAGCCTTGACGTACTCCTTTTCCTATTTAGAACAAGTCTGTTGTTCCATGTCTAGTTCTAACTGTTGCTTCCTGACCTGCATACAGGTTTCTCAAGAGGCAGGTCAGGTGGTCTGGTATTCCCATCCCTTTCAGAATTCTCCACAGTTTATTGTGATCCACACAGTCAAAGGCTTTGGCATAGTCAGTAAAGCAGAAATAGATGCTTTTCTGGAACTCTTGCTTTTTTGATGATCCGGCAGATGTTTGCAATTTGATCTCTGGCTCGTCTGTCTTTTCTAAAACCAGTTGAACATCTGGAAGTTCACAGTTCACGTATTGCTGAAGCCTGGCTTGGAGAATTTTGAGCATTACTTTACTAGCGTGTGAGATGAGTGCAATTGTGTGGTAGTTTGAGCATTCTTTGGCATTGCCTTTCTTTGGGATTGGAATGAAAACTGACCTTTTCCAGTCCTGTGGCCACTGCTGAGTTTTCCAAATTTGCTGGCATAGTATATCGTGTGAAATGCTGAGCTGGGTGAAGCTCAAGCTAGAGTCAAGATTGCAGGGAGAAATATCAAATAACCTCAGATATGCAGATGACACCACACTTACGGCAGAAAGCAAAGAAGAATTAAAGAGCCCCTAAATGAAAGTGAAAGAGGAGAGTGAAAACGCTGGCTTAAACCTCAACATTCAGAAAACTAAGATGATGGCATCTGGTCCAATCACTTCATGACATATAGATGGGGAAACAATGGAAACAGTGACAGACTTTATTTTGAGGGGCTCCAAAATCAATGCAGATGGTGACTGCAGCCATGAAATTAAAAGACACTTGCTCCTTGGAAGAAAACTGACGAACCTCGACAACATATATAAAAAAACAGAGACATTACTTTGCCAACAAATGTCCATCTAGTCAAATCTATAGTTCTTCCAGTAGTCATGTATAGATATGAGAGTTGGACTATAAGCAAGCTGAGCACTGAAGAATTGATGCCTTTGACTGTGTTGTAGGAGGAGACTCTTTAGAGTCCCTTGGACTGCAAGGAAATCCAACCAGTACATCCTAAAGGAAATCAGTCCTGAATATTCATTGGAAGGACTGATACTGAAGCTAAAACTCCAATACTTTGGCCACCTGATGAGAAGAATTGACTCATTTGAAAAGACAACTGATGCTGGGAAAGATTGAAGGCAGGAGGAGAAGGGGATCATCGACTCAATGGACATGAGTTTGAGTGGACTCTGGGAATTGGTGATGGACAGGGGAGCCTGGCATGCTGCAGTCCGTTGTGTTGCAAAGAGTCGGACACGACTGAGCAACTGATCTGAACTGAACTATAAACAGGTTAACAATATAAAATAGAGAATATGACACCATTTTTTGTTTTTGGAGTCCTGGCATCTTTTAAGCCTTAATTTTTCTTCTTCTACTCACACTTGGACTAGCTGATGTGAGTGCTTCTTTGGCACAAGCAGGAAGTTTAAACCACACATACATTGGATCTCCACCCCCCTACTCCACCCCCTAACCACCATAAAAATTCCAAGCTGGTGTCCTTTTCAAGCTTTCTCCAGGCATTTTTCGGTTGGTTTTCTAGCACTGTGCCCTACCCCAAAAGCCTCATTATGTGAGTAACAGAATTTTTCATATCCTATTGAAATGTGTGTATCACTACCAACCTCAACAGTTATACTAAATTTTCAGTGGGAAATCCATCCTGCCTCTGCCTGGTGACTACTACAACAACACTTTACTACAGAATAAAAAAACTTAGTAGGGATCAAAAAGTAGAGATTATGAGAAAAAAGGTTCTGCTCAACATGTGAAATAAACTGACAACAGTTAGTTAACCAGTGACAAACTGGGCTACCCCAAGAGGATGAGGTCTCCATAGTTAGGTGGATTTGAGCAGAGTCTGGGAGGTCATAGGCAAGGAAGCTGAGAGAAGGTCATACTCACTATGGGAAAATTGAATCAGTTAATAATAAACTGTTTAAAAGATACTTGCTCCTTGAAATAAAAGCTATGACAAACCTAGATAACATATTAAAAAGTAGAGACATCAGTTTGCTGACAAAGATCCATCTAGTCAAAGCTATGGTTTTTCCAGTAGTCATGCGTGGATATGAGAGTTGGATCATAAAGAAGGCTAAGTGCCAAAGAATTGATGCTTTCCAATTGTGGTCCTGGAAAAGACTCTTGAGAGTCCCTTGGATAGCAAGGAGATCAAACAAGTCAATCATAAAGGAAATCAACCCTGCATATTCATTGGAAAACTGATGCTGAAGCTGAAGCTCCAATTCTTTGGCCACCTGATGGTAAGAGCCAACTCTGATGCTGGGAAAGATTGAGGGCAGGAGGAGAAGGGTGTGACAGAGGATGAGATGGTTAGAGGGCATCACCAAATTAATGTACATGAATTTGAGAAAACACTGGGGGATATTGAAAAACATTGAAGCCTGGTGTGCTGTGGTCCATGGGGTCACAAACAGTCAGGTATCACTTAGTGACTGAACAACAACAACATGCTAAAACCCAATATTTACTGATTTATTAATTGCATTTCCAAAATTTTACTCTAGAAAATAATCAGGGATGTTCAATGATTGATATAGATTGCATTATTTAACATTATTAGCAACAAAATACTGAAAGCGAACTATTTGGCCTAAAATAAATTATGGTACATCCAAAATAATGAACTACTATTCTGTTTTGTTAACAATATTCATGATAAACATTTAAAAATTAATCATGTGAAAATATTTATTTAATATGTTAAATTTGAACAGAAGAATAGAGAACAATCTATGCAGGCTGAGCCTTGTGTTCTTCATCTGCCAGATCTCCCACCCATTCCTAGATAATATGGACCAAGTTCAAATGATGTTCATTGACACTTTATTGCCATCTTGAGAAACTTACTCAAAAGAGGAAACCCAAATCATGCAAATATTTGTAATAATTGCATTATTTATATGAGTAACAACAAAAAATGAGGGGCAAAACCTATCTGGACAATAATGTAACATTGGTAAAAAACCTTGAAGGTTAGCACCTTTTAGAATATAGTGTTATAAGTTCATAATGTTCTTCAAATTTAAATACTGTGGTTTACAAAAGCACAGACTTAAGATCCTCATCTTGCTCCTTCCCTGTCAAGTCTCCTACTCACCCCTTTCTCTCCTATCCCCTCTTCCTGTCCTGCATGGGCATCCACACATGTGTACACTGAGCAGATGTGTGCTGCTGAAGCTCCCTCCCTTCACACCCACAGAGGAGCTGTAATACAGGCCTACTCAGAGAAGGATTTGGTGCAAAGTCCACACCTGAACCACTAATTTTGTTTCAGTTTTACTAAGATATCACTGATAGACAGGACTGTTCAAGTTTAAGGTGCTATATGGCATAATGACATGACATGTTTATGTTGCAAAATATTTGAAATGCTTCTCAAGAAGTTACCTGAGAACTTAGTCTTTCAAGTTACTTGCAGATTACCCCAATCCATGTTCTCCTCTTCTTCCTGAGCACACAGCTAACCACATTTCCCAGCTCCTTGTACATTTAGGTGTGGCCCTGTGACTGAGTTACAGCCCAGGGAATATGAAAGAACTTTGTGTGCAAGTGCCATATCTTACCTGTTAAAAACATTATTTGTTCTTTTCTTTCCTCTTTACTATCCCCGCTCTACCATTCAAAGAGATGAACTCTGGGAACCACAGGAAGGCAACCATGTGCTGAAGGCATCAAAGGCCCTGGAAACCAGTTGCTTGAAAAGGCCATTATACCAGCAACTCCCCCTCCTGCCACTGTCATGTGAGCAGGAAGTCAACTTCTGTTGGATTTGAGCCATTATCTCTCTGTAGTCTACTTGTAATAGCATTTGGTCTGCCCAAGCAGTTACTGCTAATTACATAAAGAAATACCCACCATTGGTTTTTTTTAATGCTTCCACCAAACATAAGGCTTCCTCTTGAATTCTGTGTTCAATAGTCCTCTTCCCCATCCCCATATTCCTCAAAACCATGAGGGAGAAACGCCGAGTTTGCTTCCATATTTCTCCATTGCTGAAAATAATTCCTATCAGGACACAAACCAAAAACAGAGAATAATCCATTGCCACAAATTCTAGCTGAGAGTCTTTAAAGAGGAAATGACAAGGACACCTAAGCAGGGATTAAATATAGGAGTGACAGCCTCAGGAATTCCTATTGGGCCCTTCATCACCTGCCTCCTCCTCTCTTAACCCAGCTTGTATCTTACTTTCAAGACTCTTGGTTTTACATATTACTACACTTAACCTAGCTTGTATCTTACTTTCAAGACTCTTGGTTTTACACTCTTCCTTACCCATTAGCTCCTGCAAAATTCAGAACAACCCTAAGAACCAAGTGTTTTCTCTCCCGTTTACTTATGAGGATGCTGAAAATCACAGAGGCAAAATGCTTGCTCTTTGATGACTCAGCTAACAATCCATAGAGTCCAAGTTATAGGTTAAGTTTTCAGGATTGATTTGGGCATTGAAAATGAACTGTAGGAGAAACAACAAAAGAGTCAATTCCTTTTTTTTTTTTTTTGATAGTTTATAAACGACAGAAATTTATTTCTCACAGGTCTGAGGGCTGAGATCAGGTATCAGCATGGTCAGGAAGGATCCTTTTCTGGGATGTAACTTCTTTTATGTTCACATGGTGAAAGTGGGTGATGACGCTTAATTCTTGAGACAGGGATAAACAGTACTTGTGTATTGAAAGGAAGCTCATGAAAGTCTATTCCTCAAGTAAGGGACATGGCCATAGCTCTTCCCATTTTGACATTTTCCCTCTATATGCTAATCTCTTCCACAAAATATGGATGTCTTCCCGTGTTCTACCCTGTGGGTCCCTGCCACCCCCTTCTGACAACCCCACAGCTAGGCTAGGTCTATAATACAAAGCATAAAGCACAAAAATGCTCTAAAAAGAGGGCCACGTGGAAACACAATAAATGTAAATTAGAATATTAAAGAAAATCTTTTGAAATCGAATACTTGCACTGTCTGTCGTCTGTTTTTCACATTGTACCAAGAAAGTTCAATGTCAGACTTCCAGAGCCAAGGACAAGTCAGAGGAAAAGACAATGCTCTTAGGGACCTTGTCAAATAAGACCTTAAAGAACAATGTAAAGGATGAACTGACCCTATTCGGCATTAGTTTTGTAAGAAACCAGTGACCCACAGAGGATGGGACAGTTTAAGGTCTAGCTATTAAAACACAGATGACAGACAGAGCAAGTATTTGATTTCAAAAGATTTTCTTTAATATTCTAATTTATATTTATTGTCTTTCCCCATGACCCTCTTTTCAGAGCGTATTTGTGCTTTATGCTTTGTATTACATTCTATTGGATTAAAAAAAATTGTTGTGCTTTTTTTATTCTAACAAGAATAGAACATTGAATGCAATGTACATACTTCAAACCTTTGTTGGTTCCATGTATATATTATGCAGGCTTCCAAAACTAGTCTCTTAGCAACCATGACTCAGGCCAGAAAGCAAAATATTCAATAAATAGGATAATTCATTGTCATTTTCCTTCCTTCTTTTTCTCTCTGTCTCTTTCTCATTTTCTTACCTTGCCGTAATTTATTAATAGAACATTAGTGGTTAGAAGATTTGCTTTCACTGCACTTAATGTTTCATTCAGACTGTGTCATCTTCATAATTTTAAATAGGGATTAATGATCCATAGAAAACTGTTTAATGATGATGCTTTCATAAACTTCTCTATTATCTATAATTTCTCAATTCCTTAGCCTATTTGAATCTTTCCAACTTACAATTCCCACACACTTCTCAAGCAGAAGCATACCTAATCCCTGGTTGATGTTGTCTGCTGCTGGTAAACTACCTCTGCCAGAAAATTCCTCACTCTGATCAATCAGGACTTGCTTCACTGCTTCATATCCATGCAACACCACAGTGGGCTTCATGCCAAAATACAGAGTGAACACAGGACCATAATCTTCTGCTAGCTGAAAAAGGAACAGGAGATGTAAGAACAGTGAGCACTTCAAAACTGAAAATGTAGATAATATAGGAAAATGTAGATAATGTGGGAAATATTTTTAATCTTCTTAAGATTCATCCATTATAAAAGATTTCAATTTCTAGAACTAGTAATTTAATATGACATCACTTTACTACCATGGTAATTATCATTATATTATTAGGAATGCTGTTATTATTATCATCACCATCAATAGTTATTCTTTATTCAGCTCCTACTATGTGACAAAGGCCATAGTATGAATTTTATTAGTATTATTCTATTAAACTTTTTTCTGCTAAACCTATAATTGCTCCTCCCTTCTTATAGTGGCAATAAATGACGTTTCCTCTGTTTAAAGGAAGGTCCTCCATCTCTCACACATGCAGACTAATAATCATCCCCTCATCATCCATTCTTCACATCTTTAGCACCAGAGACCTCTAAGCTTTCAAAATACACAAGGACGTAGCCACAGACATTTTCCGTCTTCCCAGTGTGATGATGTAAGTAAGTTTTCATGAAGTGAGATAAGCAGAAGGGACGTGCACAAATTTTGCACTGGCATAAATGGGTGACATCTTTCATTTCTCCTCCTATCCATAGGTTGAAATGACAGCGTGCAGATGACCCCTCTGTGGCTGCAAATAAGAACAACAGCCTTAGAGCACAGGATGGTAAACTACAAGACTGAGAAGATCTGGTTCTCTGAAAGACCTGGTGGAGGAGAGGCAGGCCAGCAGCACTTAACTCTATGCCTTCTATGTGGAAGGCAGAAATAAACTGTCTTCCTTAAGTCACTGCATTATTGTGTCTTTCTGTCATAGCAGCTTATTTAGTGTAGTACATGATATAGACTTTTACTCTTTCAACTTGTCCAATATTTGAGTTCTTTTGCTACCTTATAATCCATTCTCCATACAGGACCCCTTTTCACAAAGCATATGTTAAAGAACATCATATTGCTCTTATGCTAAAGACCTATATTCTTTTTTTTTTTTTTTTGAGTTTTTTTTTTCTCTTCTCTAATTTTATTTTAATTTTAAACTTTACATAATTGTATTAGTTTTGCCAAATATCAAAATGAATCCGCCACAGGTATACATGTGTTCCCCATCCCGAACCCTCCTCCCTCCTCCCTCCTCCCTCTCCATACCATCCCTCTGGGCCGTCCCAGTGCACCAGCCCCAAGCATCCAGCATCATGCATCGAACCTGGACTGGCAACTCGTTTCCTACATGATATTTTACATGTTTCATTGCCATTCTCCCAAATCTTCCCACCCTCTCCCTCTCCCACAGAGTCCATAAGACTGTTCTATACATCAGTGTCTCTTTTGCTGTCTCGTACACCGGGTTATTGTTACCATCTTTCTAAATTCCATATATATGCGTTAGTATACTGTATTTATGTTTTTCCTTCTGGCTTACTTCACTCTGTATAATAGGCTCCAGTTTCATCCACCTCATTAGAACTGACTCAAATGTATTCTTTTTAATGGCTGAGTAATACTCCATTGTGTATATGTACCACAGCTTTCTTATCCATTCATCTGCTGAGGGACATCTAGGTTGCTTCCATGTCTTGGCTATTATAAACAGTGCTGCGATGAACATTGGGGTACACGTGTCTCTTTCCCTTCTGGTTTCCTCATTGTGTATGCCCAGCAGTGGGGTTGCTGGATCATAAGGCAGTTCTATTTCCAGTTTTTTAAGGAATCTCCACACTGTTCTCCATAGTGGCTGTACTAGTTTGCATTCCCACCAACAGTGTAAGAGGGTTCCCTTTTCTCCACACCCTCTCCAGCATTTATTATTTGTAGACTTTTGGATCGCAGCCATTCTGACTGGTGTGAAATGGTACCTCATGGTGGTTTTGATTTGCATTTCTCTGACAATGAGTGATGTTGAGCATCTTTTCATGTGTTTGTTAGCCATCTGTATGTCTTTTTTGGAGAAATGTCTATTTAGTTCTTTGGCCCATTTTTTGATTGGGTCGTTTATTTTTCTGGAGTTGAGCTGTAGGAGTTGCTTGTATATTTTTGAGATTAGTTGTTTGTCGGTTGCTTCATTTGCTATTATTTTCTCCCATTCTGAAGGCTGTCTTTTCACCTTGCTAATAGTTTCCTTTGATGTGCAGAAGCTTTCCTTAAAATCCCTGTAAGATCTACGTACTCTGGTTCCTGCTTACCTGCTTAATCTCATCTCACACCAAGCTTTTACCTACTCTCTGGGTGACAAAAAAATTGGTCCTCTTTCAGACATTCCAATAACTAAGTCTGCTCCAGACTGAAAAAAAAAAAAAATGGAACAAATATTCACCTGTATTTTATCCAGTTAATGTCTAATTATTTTTCAGATCTCAGCTCCAATTTCACTTCCACAGAGAACCCTTACTGACTGTGCCTCCGACCTGTAATCTTTTAAACTACATCACCTTTTTCTACTGTGCTCCTGTTACATGGTTTGTAATCATCCACTTATTTGCATGAGTGTTTCATAAATACATGCCTACCATCTAGACTGTAAATTCTGTACTGCTGACCTTTTTTTGTTTGTTTTAATTCACTGCTTGAATAGTTAAAGAACCTGCCTGCAGTGTAGGAGACCTGGGTTCAACCCTACCCACTCCAGTATTCTTCCTTGGAGAATTCCATAGCCAGAGGAGCCTGGCTGGTGGGCTACAGTCCATGGGGTTGCAAAGAGTCGGACATGACTGAGTGACTAAAATTTTCACTTTCTTTCACTTTGAAAATTCCCAGCATCTGACACACCTGGGACTGAAAGTAGGCATTCAACAACTTGTTAAGCTCAGGTATTAATATTTGTGCATAATAATTATTATTCACCTTTTAAAAAAATAGAAATTAAAGCTCAGGGAGATTTTTAAAATTTGACCAAGGCTGTGAGTTAAGAACTGTATGAGCTGGGGTGCTGACACAATCTCTTCAAAACCAGAGTCTGATACACAGAAGGAGGAGCTTCCAGGGGTAGTGCTTTCATGACTACCTTTCCCAGAGAAGTCAGATTTCAGATAATTCCTTCAAGATTTAAAGAGCTATTGAACAGTTATTCATTCATTGAGCAAATACAACAGAAACTGTGAAATCTCTTGAAACTTGGTTATTTCCTTGATTTCAAATCAATGTATTCTTTCGGGAAATTTTGGGGTTGTCACTCTATATGCAGTTTTTAAAAATTAAAGCAATTTCATTGCCACTAGAATTCACCAAAAATAAATGCTATAAAGGACACATAGGTCACAACATGGACAGAGAATTCCTACTTTTGACAGTTTCAACAATGATCTCATTGATCTCACTCCCTTCTGGCAACCTTTAGCTGTATACCATCTAAAATCATGTCTGGGTGTCATACATCATGGACAAGTGAGATTAATCCCAGGGATGCAAGTATGGTTCAATATTCTCAAATTAATCAATGCTATACCCCACATTAACAAATGGAAAAATAAAATCATATGATTGTTCAATAGATGTAGAAAAGTTTTTTTATAAAATCCAATATCCATTTAAGATTAAAAATTCTCCACAAGGTAGGTATAGAGGCAACATACTTCAACATAATTTAAAAATCACATATATGATAAGTCCACAGCTATCATCATCATACTTGATAGTGAAAAGCTGAAAGCATTTTCTCTAAAATCAAGAACAAGACAAGGATGCCCACTCTTGCCAATTTTACTTAAAATATTGTATTAGAAATCAAAGCCATAGCAATCAAAGAAAGAGAAATAAAAGGAACTGAAATTGAAAAGAATGAAGTCAAACTGTTCTTATTTGTAGATGACACAATACTATCTATACAAAATTCAAAGTTCAGTTCAGTTGCTCAGTCATGTCCGACTGTTTGCAACCCAATGGACTGCAGCACGCCAGGTCTCCCTGTCCATCACCAACTCCCTGGGTTTACTCAAACTCATGTCCATTGAGTTGGTGATGTCATCCAACCATCTCATCCTCTGTCGTCCCCTTCTCCTCCTGCCCTCAATCTTTCCTAGCATCAGGGTCTTTTCCAATGAGTCAGTTCTTAGCATCAGGTGGCCAAAGTATAGGAGTTGCAGCTTCAGCATCAGTCCTTCCAATGAATCTGGGACTGATTTCCTTTAGGATGAACTGGTTGGACTCCTTGCTGTCCAAAATTCTAAAAATCCCAACAAAAGTCTTCTAGAGCTCATGAATGAATTTGGAACAATTGTAGGATAAAAAATTAATGTACAGAAATCTGTTCCATTTCTAAACAATAAGAACAAACTATCGGAAAGAGAAATTAATAAACCAATCCCATTTATCATCACATAGAAGAGAATAAAATTCCAAACAATAAATCTAATTAACCAAGGAAGCAAAAGACATGTACTCAGAAAAGTATGAGATGCTGATTTAAAAAAAAAAAAAAAGACAATACAAATAGAGGGAAAGACATAACATGCTCATGGACAAGGAAAGTTAATATTATTATAATGAACATATTACATATTACCCAAGGAAATCAACAGATTCAAAGACAATCTTGTCAAAATACCAGTGTAATATTCAAAGTACTACAACAAGTAATTCTAAAATTTGTATGGAAACACAAAATAACTCAAGTAGACAAAGATATCCAAAGAAAGAACAGAACTGAAAGTATCATACTCCCTGATGTCAGACTACAGTACAAAGTTACAGTAACCAAAACAAAATTGTACTGGCACAAAAATGGACACAGGTCTATGGAGCAGAGCATTAGCCCAGAAAATAATCCACACTTACATGAACAACAAATCCGTGAAAAAGGACACAAAAATATACAGTGGGGAAAAGGCAATTTCTTCAATAAGTGGTGTGAGGAAAACTAAACAGCTACACGTAAAAGAATTAAATTAAAATATTTCACATGCTAGTAAGGTTAGGCTCAAAATCTTTTAAGATAGGGTTCAGCAGTACATGAATCGACACTTTCCAGATGCAAAAGCTGGGTTTAGAAAAGGCAGAGGAACCAGAGATCAAACTGCCAACATTCATTGGATCATAAAGAAAGCAGGTTCAGTTCAGTTCAGTCACTCAGTTATGTCCAACTCTTTGTGACCCCATGGACTGCAGCACGCCACACCTCCCTGTCCATCACCAACTCCAAGAGTTTACTCAAGCTCATGTTCACTGAGTCAGTGAAGCCAACCAACTGTCTCATCCTCTTCTAGGAGAAAACAAGCGAATTCCAGAAAAATATCTACTTCTGCTTCATTGACTACATTAAATCCTTCTACTGTGTGGATCACAACAAACTGTGAAAAATTCTTAAAGAGATGGGAGTACCAGACCACCTTACCTATCTCCTGTGAAACCTGAATGTGGGTAAAGAAGCAGCAGTTAAAACTGGGAATGGAACAATTGACTGGTTCAAAATTGGGAAAGGAGTAAAACAAGGCTGTATATTGTTACCCTGCTTATATGAAGAGTATATCTTAACTTATATGCAGAGTACATCATATGAAATGCTGGGCTGGGTGAATCATAAGCTGTCATCAAGATTACCAGCAGAAATATCAATAACCTCAGATATGCATATGATACCAATCTAATGGCAGAAGGGAAGAGGAACTACAGGAAGGTGAAAGAGAAAAGTGAAAAAGCTGACTTAAAACTCAGCATTCAAAAAACGAAGATCATGGCATCTGGTCCCATTTTTTTCATGGCAAACAGAAAGGGAAAAGTGGAAGCAGTGAAAGATTTTATTTTCTTGGGTTCCAAAATCACTGTGGACAGTGACTGCAGCCATGAAATAAAAAGATGTTTCCTCCTTGGAAGAAAAGCTATGACACATCTAGACAGCATATCAAAAAGCAGAGACATCACTTTGCTGACAAAGGTCCATATAATCAAAACTATAGTTTTTCTAGTAGTCATTTATGGATGTGAGAGGTGAACCATAAAGAAGGCTGAGCACTGAAGAACTGATGCTTTTGAATTGTGGTATGGGAGAAGACTCTTGAGTCCCTTGGACTGCAAGGAGATCCAACCAGTCCATCCTAAAGGAAATCAGTCCTGAATATTCATTGGAAGGACTGTTAACCAACCTGAAGCTCCAATACTTTGGCAACCTAATGGGAAGAGCCAAGTCATTGGAAAAAACCCTCATGCTTGGAAAGACTGAAGACAAAGGAGAAGAGGATGGCAGAGGGTGAGATGGTTAGATAGCACCACTGACTCAATGGACATGAGTTTGAGCAAACTCCAGGAGATAGTGGAGGACAGAGTATCCTGGCATGCTGTAGTCCATGGGTCGCAAAGAGTCAGACAAGACTCAGTGACTGAACAACACAGAAACAAGTATTTTCTCATACTATATATAAATCTTAACTCAAAAAGGGTTGAGGACTTAAATGTAAGACCAGAAACTGTAAAACACCTGGAAGGAAACATAGGCTGTATACTCCTTGACATGATTCATAGCATATGTTTTTGGATCTGCCTCCTAGTGAAGTGAAAGTGTTAGTCACTAAGCTGTGTCCAACTCTGCGACCCTCTAGACTGGACTGCAAGGAGATCCAACCAGTCCATTCTAAAGGAGATCGGTCCTGGGTGTTCTTTGGAAGGAATGATGCTAAAGCTGAAATTCCAGTACTTTGGCCACCTCATGTAAAGAGTTGACTCATTGGAAAAGACTCTGATGCTGGGAGGGATTGGGGGGCAGGAGGACAAGGGGAGGACAGAGGGTGAGATGGCTGGATGGCATCACTGACTTGATGCAGGTGAGTTTGAGTGAACTCCGGGAGCTGGTGATGGACAAGGAGGCCTGGCGTGCTGCAATTCATGGCGTCGCAAAGAGTCAGACATGACTGAGCGACTGAACTGAACTGAGACTGTAGCCTACCAGGCTCCTCTGTCCATGGAATTCTCCAGGCAAGAATTCTGAAGTGGGTAGCATTCCCTTCTCCAGGGGATCTTTCTCAACCCAGGTATCAAACCCAGGTCTCCAACATTGTAGGCAGATTCTTTACCATCTTTACCACAAAAAAGAATGAAATTTTGCCATTTGCAATAATATAAACGAATCTGGAGGGCATTACACTTAGAGAAGTAAGTCAGACAGAGAAGGAAAAATACTCTGTTATCATTTATATGTGGAATATTTTTTTAAATAAAATGAATAAATTGAGCAGAATATAAACAGTTTCACATACATAGAGAACAAACTAGTGGTTACCAGTGGGAAACAAGAAGAATGGAAGGGGAAATGAGCAGTAGGGGATTAAAAACTATAGACTACTATGTATAAAACAAATAAACTACAAGGATAAATTGTTCAGCGCAGGGAATACAGCCTATAATTTATAATAAATTTCAAAGGAGCATAATCTATAAAACTTTCTATATTCACACTTGAAACTAACATAATATTGTAAATCAACTTTAGCTCAATTGAAAATAAATTAACAGGGTTCCCCTGGTAATCCAGCGGTTAAGAATCTGCCTCGCAATGCAAGGGAATCTGGTTTGATCCCTAGTCTGGGAAAACCCCACATGCTGCAGACAACAAGCCTGAGTGCCACAGCAACTGAGCCTATGCTCTGGAGACTGTGAGGAGCAACTACTGAAGCCCACGAGCCACAGAGTCTGTCTATTGCAACAAGAGAAGTCATGGCAAGGAGGAGCCCACACACTGCAACTAGAGTGTAGTTTCTGTTTGCCACAACTAGAGAAAGCCTGTGCACAGTAATGAAGACCCAGCACAGCCCAAAATAAATATTTTTAAATAAATGAATAAAAATAAATAACAATGAATAAATAAATAAATAAATAAAACCATGTCCAGGTGTCCAATGGGAACTCCCCTTTAAAACCACTTTTAACAAACATGGTGTCTGGGACTAAGGAGTCTGGGACAAGACATAGGGCAGTCTTATTTATTCATTACAAACAACTGGAAGAAAAGTAATCATACTTGCCTTGCTTATGGATTTGCTGACATTCTTAATATTTATCTGCAGAATATTTCCAACAATTGGGAGAGGAGTGGGCCCAGGTGGCAGCTTCCCTTTGGCATGCCTCTGATTCCATAGAAAAAGGAAAATCAAAATAGAAAGACAGATCACCAGAACTACAGAGAGATCCATTGGTGTGCTTTGCGTGAGGGCAACTGAAAGCTTAGAATCCAAACACTTGATAAAAACTAAGTGCAAAGAAAAAAACAAACAAAGAAAGTGCAAGCTTATCACCAAACATGCAATAAGTCTTGAACTTTTAAATAAATAAGACTTTATCATCAGTACACTTTGTCTTGTCAATAGATATTTAAACAAAATGTTACATTAGTATTGATAAACATGTAAGTTTCAATGGAAATCTCAACTAAACAAAATTCACTTTCTCAGAGATGGCCATATTTTAGTAGTAAAATTGAAGCTATCAAAGTTTCAAAGGACTGGAATTCACAATCACAACAAATGATGAGAACATCTCTGCTCATCATATAAGCAGAAAAAGAAGCACTCTCAGAGCTTTTTCTCATAAAATCCATGGTAACGCCAGGTGAAGACAGAAGGAGGCAGGACAAATAAAGAAAGGAATACGGAGCTAGTCTTACCTTAAAAAGAGTAGAGCTATCCCACTAGTCCTCACAGAGCCCTGTTTTTGTGCCAGGAGTTCTGACACCACTAACTTCCAGAGGAGATGCTGGTCAGCAGACAGTAGACAGAAAACAGGAATAACAAGTCAAGGAAAGAAATCACTCAAAGATATCAGTGGAGGATCCCTTGGCTGCATATCACCCACCCCGCTTCTTTGCATACCCATTTCCAATAAGGATCACATAGCCAGAGCAAACCTTGTATGTTCACACCTAGGTGAAAAAATACACTCCAGCATTCAATACTATAAATATTTGAAAGTGTCTAGAAACTCATAGATATGAATGAAATTTCAAGACTCAAAAGATATTTGAGGACCTCCAATTGCATAATAAGCATCATACTTAAAATTCAGAAAACTATTCCTTGAAGTATTTAACTTAGTGAAAACAGAAAAGTTAAAATAAGTGTATCATCAGATAAATTTAGCCATGGAAAAGAAAAAGTTATTAGAAAACTGAGAAGTTCTTGTTAATTAAGTATGTAGTGGCAAAAAATATTTTTCAATAAATGAATATGCTGAGTAATAAAATAGATTTAGTTCCATTTACACTTATTTTAAACAGCAGTAAGATTTAGCAGTAACATGGGTTTCCACAAGGATAGAGTACAAAATAGTAATGATGAAAACATTAAACAAATTAAGTAGTATGGGAAATAGTTCTATTAATAGAAATCCTAGTGACTTTATCACAGGAGTTTTAAGGAGAGAGAAAAATAAGCAAATAATAATAAGCAAAGCAAATTGAATACATTTTTCCTACAATGATGAAAAATCCAAAGAATCCATGAAATTCTAAACAGTATTACAGAGAAAAGATCCACACTCCCAAAATCTTGTGAAACATGAGAATAACAAGGGGAAATAAAACCCTGAAAAGTTTTAAAGAGAAAAAGGAAGTTACAAAGAATGAGACTCAATTTAGAATAAATCTTTCCTTACACAATGCTTATAAATGATTAAAAAGTCAAGTAAAATCTTCAAAAGCTCAATAGGAAATGATTTTCAAATTTGTTATTCCAAACCTGATAAACTCAATTCAACCATAAGGTCAAAGTATAGACATTTGGGGGCCTTCCTTGGTGGTCTACTGGTTAAGACTCCATGCTTCCACTGCAGGGAGCACAGGTTCAATCCCTGGTCAGGGCACTAAGGTCCTTCATGCTGTGTGGTAGAGCCCAAAATAAAATCAGTAAGAAACATATAGACATTTTTGGACATGTGAATATTCAGAATTTTATAATCTTGAAATCATTTCTGAAATAATTACCTGAGGAAAAACTCCAAAAAAAAAAAAAAAAAAAACATATCCCCAAAAGGGGAGAAAGTGGGACACAAAATTACTGATGTACAAAAGGCAAGCAAAACTTTTGAGTCTAAATAATGACTGAGAATGTGGTAGCAACGCTTAAAGAAATTATCAAGTTATTTTTCATAAGGAAAAGAGGGCTAAAATTATAGATGTTTCTAACAAAATATGCAAGTTGATATAGAGGGTAGGAAGTTGTCAGCGTTAAAAGAGTGGTCTGTCTTATTCTAGTAAGGCTATCGATAGTAATTCTAATTTTTAATTATATAGACAGATACAAGCAATTACAATACCAAAATTTTGCCTGAAAGTTTAAAATACACCTAAAATGAAATATCTTTCCTTTTAATAGAAGAAAAGCAAAATGAAATGAAGAAAGCTTGATCAGTCCAGCTAAGGACAATATGAAAGAATGAAGTCTGTTAAGCATGAGGTAAAAATCATCAAGTGAGGCACTGTGACTTCTCATTTCCTACAAAGACTTAGTGGGTTTTTATCAGAAGCACCTCCTGAATATACTGCACAAGACCAGTATGGATGGAATTAATATGAAGACTAAAAGTGAATTCTGTGTACAAAAATCAAGTGCAAACAATAGCAATGATGAAAATTACCCAAAAAGTTGTATGGAAAATAGTTCTAGAATGTCCTTTATTGCTAGCAAGTACATCAGTAACATTTATTTCAGGTATATCTGGATACTTATTTTGAATAACATTTAATTAATTGGTTGGTTTTTTTTGTGCACAATTTCAATTGACTTTTTAAAAAATATGGTAAAACACACAGAAAACATACCATTTTAACCATTTTTAAATGTACAGTGATGTTAAGACCACATATTGTTGTTTAAACAATCTCTGGAACTCTTCTTACAGAACTGAAGCTCTGTTCCCATTAAACAATAACTCTCTACTCCTCCCTCCCACAGCCCTGGTAACCAATATTCTTCTTCCTGTTTCTATGAATTTGACTACCTAGGTACCTCATATGAGTGCAGTTAGTCCTCTTGTGTCTGGCTTATTTTACCTAGCATAATGTTCTCAAGATTCAGCATGCTATAGCACATGTCAGAGTTTCCTTCCTTCTTAAGGCTAAATAATATTCCATAACAAATAATATATCACACCTTGTCACGTGTCAATGGACACTTGATTTGTTTCCTCCTTTTATACTGATGTGAACATGCATGTACAAATATTATCTTTTCAACACTTTGCTTTCAATTCTTTTGACTAAATATTGACTTTTGAGCTTATAAAAAGCATAATGCAAATTATTTTCAAAGATAATCTTGATTATATGTGACTTTTTTGCCTTAGGCACTCAGTGCCTAATTAATTGGTTTAGGTAATACATGCATGCTAAGTCACTTCAGTCATGTCTGACTCTTTGTGATCCCATGGACTATAGCCGGCCAGGCTCCTCTGTCCATGGGATTCTTCAAGTAAGAATACTGGAGTGGGTTGCCATGCCCTCCTCCAGGAAATCTGCCCAACCCAGGGGTTGAAACCACCTCTCTTATATCTCCTGCATTGGCAGGCGGGTTCCTTACCATTAGCACTACCTGGGAAGCTCAATGTAGTTAATAAATACTTCCTAATATTTAAGAAGCCAAATTTAATAATAAAATACAACTAGCATATAACCAACAAGATAAGATTGATTGAGGAATTATTTTACTGGCTCTTCTGTGCCAGATATTTCCCACCCAGTTAGCTCACTTGATCTTCATAAGATACTTTGAACAGAAATGTTTCAGCTGAATTACCTGCTATCTCCCTGCCCAGTTAATAAAGGGTAGAGATGGAATGGAAACTAAGACACCTGCCACACCACATGTGCCAAGAATAACTTTTATTTTTTTAAATTTTATTTTATTTTTAAACTTTACAATATTGTATTAGTTTTGCCCAACATCGAAATGAATCCACCACAGGTATACCCGTGCTCCCCATCCTGAACCCTCCTCCCTCCTCCCTCCCCATACCCTCCCTCTGAGTCGTCCCAGTGCACCAGCCCCAAGCATCCAGCATCGTGCATCGAACCTGGACTGGTGACTCGTCTCATACATGATATTACACATGTTTCAGTGCCATTCTCCCAAATCTCCCCACCCTCTCCCTCTCCCACAGAGTCCACAAGACTGATCTATACATCAGTGTCTCTTTTGCTGTCTCGTACACAGGGTTATTGTTACCATCTTTCTAAATTCCATATATATGCATTAGTATACTGTATTGGTGGGCATACACACTGAGGAAACCAGAAGGGAAAAAGACACGTGTACCCCAATGTTCATCACAGCACTGTTTATAATAGCCAGGACATGGAAGCAACCTAGATGCCCATCAGCAGATGAATGGATAAGAAAGCTGTGGTACATATACACAATGGAGTATTACTCAGCCATTAAAAAGAATACATTTGAATCAGTTCTAATGAGGTGGATGAAACTGGAACCTATTATACAGAGTGAGGTAAGCAAGAATAACTTTTAAAAAGAAACTGGTGTGGGGCAGTCTGAAGATGGTGGAGGAATAGGACGGGGAGACCACTTTCTCCTCCACAAATTCATCAAAACGCTGAGTAAATTCCACAAAACAACTTCTAAATGCCGGCAGAGGATATCAGGGACCCAGAAAAGAAGCCCAGTGTCTTCGAAAGGAGGTAGGAAAAAATATAAAAGACAAAAAAAGAGACAAAAGAGGTAGGGACAGAGCTCTGTCCCAGGAAGGGAGTCTTAAAAAGAGAGACATTTCCAAACACCAGGAAACACTCTCACTGCCGAGTCTGTGGTGAGCCTTGGAACCACAGAGGACAACATAACTGGGAGGGAAAATAAATAAATAATTAAAACCCACAGAGTATGTGTCCAAAGGTAACTCCTCCAGCAGAGAAGCAGCACAGATACCTGCACCCGCCACTAGCAAGCGGGGGCTGGGCAGGGAGGCGCGGGCTGCATTGCCCAGAGTAAAGACTGGGCCTGAATGCCCCGAGGGCAATCTGAGGGAATTAACTTGGGCTAGTAAACCAGACTGTGGGATAACTACCACGCAAAAAAGTCCTAACCTAAGACACCGCCAGGCCCACTCACAGAACAAAGGACTGAACAGAACTAGCCCACTGCAGACCATCCCCCTCCGGTGACAGGCAGCCAGAGCCAGAAGCCGGCAATCGCAGCCCCAGAGACATTATCTACCACACCGCAAGCAGGCTTCTTTGCTAACTAAGACTTCTTGGGGTTCTGAACAGTCAACATCCGCCTGAGAAGGTGCACTGGTTGTACACCCAGAAAACCGAACAGCAGGGACGGGAGAGGCGATAAGTCACAACAACCACGCTCCCCAAACACCTCACCTGAGCTGCTCGGACCTGGGAAGGGCACAAAACGCAGGCCCAATGGAGTCTGTGCCTCTGAGGACTACCTGAGTGCCTGAACCTGAGCGGCTTAGACCTGAGAAGTGCATGCAGCCCAGGGCCGGCCTCTGATGGTTCCCGGCGGAGCAACATAGAGCCTGAGCAGTGTGGGCAGGGAGGGCACAAGTGGCATGAGTGGGGGCAGACGCAGTGTGGCTGAGACACTGCGAGCACACGCCAGTGTTATTTGTTTGCAGCGTCCCTCCCTCCCCACAGCGCGACTCAACAGTGAGCCTAAAAAAGTGTCCACCACCAGCCCCTTGTGTCAGGGTGTAAATGAGACACTAAAGAGACCAGCAAACAGAAGAAGCTAAAACAGAGGGAACTGCCTTGGAAGTGACAGATGCAATAGATTAAAACCCTGTAGTTAGTACCGACTACATAGGAAGGGGCCTATAGATCTTGAGAAATCTAAGCCAGATCAAGGAACTATCCAAAAATGAACTGACCCCACACTGCCCCGAACAACACCAGAGAAAGTCCTAGATATATTTTTACTATTTTTACTATTTTTTTTAATTTTTTTAAATTTTTAAGTCCTCTATTACTCCTTTAATTTTCATTTTTATAACCTGCTAGTACTTTTCAAAAAAAAAAAAAGAGAGACCCTATTTTTTAAAGCAAACTTCATATATATATTTTTTATAATTTTTGTTACTTTTTTTCTTTTCTTTAATATTGTATTTTTGAAAATCCAACCTCTACTCTAGATTTTTAATTTTTGCTTTTTGGTATTTGTTATCAATTTTGTACCTTTAAGAACCCAAACTTCAGTACCCATTTTTACTTGGGATCAAGATTACTGGCTTAACCGCTCTCTCTCGCTTTGGACTCTCCTTTTTCTCCACCAGGTCACCTCTGTCTCCTCCCTCCCCCTTCTCTTCTCTACCCAACTCTGTGAATCTTTTTGTGTGTTCCAGACGGTGGAAAACACTTAAGGAACTGATTACTGGCTGGATCTGTCTCTCTCCTTTTGATTCCCCCCTTTATCCTCCTGGCCACTTCTATCTCCTTCCTCCCTCTTCTCTTCTCTGTATAACTCCATGAACATCTCTGAGTGGTCCAGACTGTGGAGCGCACATAAGGAAGTGATTACTGGCTAGCTTGCTCATTCCTCTTTTGATTCCACCTCATCTCATTCAGGTCATCTCTAACACCCTCCTCCCTCTTCTCTTCTCCATGTAACTCTGTGAACCTCTCTGGGTGTCCCTCACTGTGGAGAAACTTTCATCTTTAACCTAGATGTTTTACCAATGGTGCTGTATAGATGGAGAAGTCTTGAGACTAATGTAAAAATAAGACTGAAAACCAGAAGCAAGTGGCTTGAGTCCAAATCCTGAGAACACTAGAGAACTCCTGACTAAAGGGAACATTAATCAACAGGAGCTCATCAAAAGCCTCCATACCTATACTGAAACCAAGTATCACCCAAGGGCCAAGAAGTTCCAGAGCAAGACATACCACACAAATTCTCCAGCAACACAGGAAAACAGCCCTGAGCTTAAATATACAGGCTGCTCAAAGTTACTCCAAACCCATTGACATCTCATAACTCATTACTGGACACTTCATTGCATTCCAGAGAGAAGAAATCCAGCTCCACCCACCAGAACACTGACACAAGCTTCCCTAACCAGGAAACCTTGACAAGCCACCCATACAACCCCACCCACACTGAGGAAACTCCACAATAAACAGAACTCCACAAACTGCCAGAATACAGAAAGGCCACCCCAAACAGAGCAATATAAACAAGATGAAGAGACAGAGGAATACCCAGCAGGTAAAGGAACAGGATAAATGCCCACCAAACCAAACAAAAGAGGAAGAGATAGGGAATCTACCTGATAAAGAATTCTGAATAATGATTGTGAAAATGATCCAATATCTAGAAAACAAAATGGAATAACAGATAAATAGCCTGGATACAAGGATAGAGAAGATGCAAGAAAGGTTTAACAAGGACCTAGAATAAAAAATTTTTTTAAAGTCAATATATAATGAATAATGCAATAAATGACATGAAAAACACTCTGGAGGCAACAAATAGTAGAATAATGGAGGCAGAAGATAGGATTAATGAAGTAGAAGATAGAATGATAGAAATAAATGAATCAGAGAGGAAAAAACAAAAACGAATTAAAAGAAATGAAGACAATTTCAGAGACCCCCAGGACAATATTAAACTCCCCAACATTCGAATCATAGGAGTCCGAGAAGAAGAAGACAAAAAGAAAGACTGTGAGAAAATACTTGAGGAGATAATAGTTGAAAACTTCCCTAAAATGGGGAAGGAGATAATCACCCATTTCCAAGAAACCCAGAGAGTCCCAAACAGGGTAAACCCAAGGTGAAAAACACCTCAGATCAGATCAGATCAGTCGTTCAGTCATGTCCAACTCTTTGCGACCCCATGAATCACAGCACGCCAGGCCTCCCTGTCGATCACCAACTCCAGAGTTCACTGAGACTCATGTCCATCGAGTCAGTGATGCCATCCAGCCATCTCATCCTCTGTCGTCCCCTTCTCCTCTTGCCCCCAACTCTCCCAGCATCAGAGTCTTTTCCAATGAGTCAATTCTTCGCATGAGGTGGCCAAAGTACTGGACTTTCAGCTTTAGCATCATTTCTTCCAAAGACATCCCAGGGCTGATCTCCTTCAGAATGGACTGGTTGGATCTCCTTGCAGTCCAAGGCACTCTCAAGAGTCTTCCCCAACACCACAGTTCAAAAGCATCAATTCCTCCACGCTCAGCCTTCTTCACAGTCCAACTCTCACATCCATACATGACCACAGGAAAAACCATAGCCTTGACTAGACGGACCTTTGTTGGCAAAGTAATGTCTCTGCTTTTCAATATGCTATCTAGGTTGGTCATAACTTTCCTTCCAAGGAGTAAGCGTCTTTTAATTTCATGGCTGCAGTCACCATCTGCAGTGATTTTGGAGCCCAGAAAAATAAAGTCTGACACTGTTTCCACTGTTTCCCCATCTATTTCCCATGAAGTGGTGGGACCGGATGCCATGATCTTCGTTTTCTGAATGTTGAGCTTTAAGCCAACTTTTTCACTCTCCTCTTTCACTTTCATCAAGAGGCTTTTGAGTTCCTCTTCACTTTCTGCCATAAGGGTGATGTCATCTGCATATCTGAGGTTATTGATATTTCTCCCGGCAATCTTGAGTCCAGCTTGTGTTTCTTCCAGTCAGCGTTTCTCATGATGTACTCTGCATATAAGTTAAATAAACAGGGTGACAATATACAGCCTTGACGAACTCCTTTTCCTATTTGGAACCAGTCTGTTGTTCCATGTCCAGTTCGAACTGTTGCTTCCTGACCTGCATACAAATTTCTCAAGAGGCAGATCAGGTGGTCTGGTATTCCCATCTCTTTCAGAATTTTCCACAGTTTATTGTGATCCACACAGTCAAAGTCTTTTGCATAGTCAATAAAGCAGAAATAGATGCTTTTCTGGAACTCTCTTGCTTTTTCCATGATACAGCAGATGTTGGCAATTTGATTTCTGGTTCCTCTGCCTTTTCTAAAACCAGGACATACTTAAAATGATGAAAGAAAGTAACCTACAGCCCAGATTACTGTACCCAGCAAGGATCTCATTCCAATATGAAGGAGAAATCAAAAGCTTTACAGACAAGCAAAAGTTGAGAGAATTTAGCACCACCAAACCAGCTCTCCAGCAAATACTAAAGGATCTTCTCTAGACAGGAAACACAAAAAGGGTGTATAACTCGAACACAAAACAATAAAGTAAATGGCAACGGGATCGTACTTATCAATAATTACCTTAAACATAAATGGGTTGAATGCCCCAACCAAAAGACAAAGACTGGCTGAATGGATACAAAAACAAGACCCTTATACATGTTGTCTAAAAGAGACCCACCTCAAAACAGGGGACACACACAGACTGAAAGTGAAGGGCTGGAAAAAGATATTCCACACAAATAGAGACCAAAAGAAAGCAGGAGTAGCAATACTCATATAGGATAAAATAGACTTAAAACAAAGGCTGTGAAAAGAGACAAAGAAGGACACTACATAATGATCAAAGGATCGATCCAGAAGAAGATATAACAATTATAAATATATATGCACCCAACATAGGAGCACACCAATATGTAAGACAAAGGCTAACAAGTATGAAAGGGGAAATAAAAAATAACACCATAATAGTGGGAGACTTTAATACCCCCACTCACACCTATGGATAGATCAACTAAACAGAAAATGAACAAGGAAACAAACTTTAAATGATACAATAGATCAGCTAGATCTAGTTGACATCTATAGGACATTTCACCCCAAAACAATGAATTCCACCTTTTTCTCAAGTGCACACGGAACCTTCTCCAGGATAGATCACATCCTGGACCATAAATCTAGCCTTGGTAAATTCAAAAAAATTGAAATCATTCCAAGTGTTTTTTCTGACCACAATGCAGTAAGATTACATCTCAATTACAGGAGAAAAACTATTAAAAATTGCAACATATGGAGGCTGAACAACACACTGCTGAATAACCAACAAATCACAGAAGAAAACAAAAAAGAAATCAAAATATGCATAGAAACGAATGAAAATGAAAAAAAAAAAAAAAAAAAAAAAC
Organism: Bos grunniens; assembly: GCF_055505025.1. Classification (NCBI taxonomy): domain Eukaryota; kingdom Metazoa; phylum Chordata; class Mammalia; order Artiodactyla; family Bovidae; genus Bos; species Bos grunniens. Next base: position 16,758,117 of record NC_141190.1, read on the forward strand.
CTGTGGGATCCTGTAAAAGCAGTGCTGAGGGGAAAGTTCATACCAATACAGGCATACCTCAAGAAACAAGAAAAAAGTCAAATAAATAATCTAACTCTACACCTAAAGCAACTAGAAAAGGAAGAAATGGAGAATCCCAGAGTTAGTAGAAGGAAAGAAATCTTTAAAAACTAGGGCAGAAATAAATACAAAAGAAACAAAAGAGACCATAGCAAAAATCAACAAAGCTAAAAGCTGGTTCTTTGAGAGGATAAATAAAATTGACAAACCATTAGCCAAACTCATCAAGAAACAGAGGGAGAAAAATCAAATCAATAAAATTAGGAATGAAAATAGTGAGATCACAACAGACAACACAGAAATACAAAGGATCATAAAAGACTACTATCAGCAATTATATGCCAATAAAATGGACAACTTGGAAGAAATAGACAAATTCTTAGAAAAGTACAACTTTCCAAAACTGAACCAGGAAGAAATAGAAAATCTTAACAGACACATCACAAGCACGGAAATAGAAACTGTAATCAGAAATCTTCCAGCAAACAAAAGCTCAGGTCCAGGTGGCTTCACAGCCGAATTCTACCAAAAATTTAAAGAGCTAACACCTATCTTACTCAAACTCTTCAGAGTTTGAAGTAAATTACAGAGGAAGGTAAACTTCCAAACTCATTCTATGAGGCCACCATCACCCTAATACCAAAACCTGACAAAATGCCACAAAAAAAGAAAACTGCAGGCCAATATCACTGATGAACATAGATGCAAAATTCCTTAACAAAATTCTAGCAAACAGAATCCAACAACACATTAAAAAGATCATACACCATGACCAAGTGGGCTTTATCCCAGGGATGCAAGGATTCTTCAATATCCACAAATCAATCAATGTAATACACCACATTAACAAATTGAAAAATAAAAGCCATATGATTATCTCACTAGATGCAGAGAAAGCCTTTGACAAAATTCAACATCCATTTATGATAAAAACTCTCCAGAAAGCAGGAATAGAAGGAACATACCTCAACATAATAAAAGCTATATACGACAAACCTACAGCAAACATTATCCTCAATGGTGAAAAAATCGAAAGCATTTCCCCTAAAGTCAGGAACAAGACAAAGGTGCCCACTCTCACCACTACTATTCAACATAGTTTTGGAAGTTTTGGCCACAGCAATCAGAGCAGGAAAAGAAATAAAAGGAATTAAATTGGAAAAGAAGAAGTAAAACTCTCACTGTTTGCAGATGACATGATGCTCTACATACAAAACCCTAAAGACCCCACCAGAAAATTACTAGAGCTAATCAATGAATATAGTAAAATTGCAGGATATAAAATCAACACACAGAAATCCCTTGCATTCCTATACACTAATAATGAGAAAATAGAAAGAGAAATTAAGGAAACAATTCCATTCACCATTACAACAAAAGAATAAAATAGGAATATATCTACCTAAAGAAACTAAAGGCCTATATATAAAAAACTATAAAACACTGGTGAATGAAATCAAACAGGACACTAATGGATGAAGAAATATACCATGTTCACGGATTGGAAGAATCAATATAGTGAAAGTGAGTATACTACCCAAAGCAATCTATAGATTCAATGGAATCCCTATCAAGCTACCAATGGTATTTTTCACAGAGCTAGAACAAATAATTTCACAATTTGTATGGAAATACAAAAAACCTCACATATCCAAAGCAATCTTGAGAAAGAAGAATGTAACTGGAGGAATCAACCTGCCTGACTTCAGGCTCTACTACAAAGCCACAGTCATCAACACTGTATGGTACTGGCACAAAGACAGAAATATAGATCAATGGAACAAAATAGAAAACCCAGAGATAAATTCATGCACCTATGGACACCTTATCTTTGACAAAGAAGGCAAGAATATACAATGGAGAAAAGACAATCTCTTTAACAAGTGGTGCTGAGAAAACTGGTCAACCACTTGTAAAAGAATGAAACTAGAACACTTTCTAACACCATACACAAAAATAAACTCAAAATATAAAACTCCTAGAGGAAAACATAGGCAAAACACTCTCCGACATAAATCACAGCAGGATCCTCTATGACCCACGTCCCAGAATATTGGAAATAAAAGCAAAAATAAACAAATGGGATCTAATTAAAATTAAAAGCTTCTGCACAACAAAGGAAACTATAAACAAGGTGAAAAGACAGCCTTCAGAATGGGAGAAAATAATAGCAAATGAAGCAAGTGACAAAGAACTTTTCTCAAAAATGTGCAAGCAACTCCTGCAGCTCAATTCCAGAAAAATAAACGACCCAATCAAAAAATGGGCCAAAGATCTAAACAGACATTTCTCCAAAGAAGACAGATGGCTAACAAACACATGAAACGATGCTCAACATCACTCATCATCAGGGAAATGCAAATGAAAACCACAATGAGGTACCATTTCATGCCAGTCAGAATGGCTGTGATCCAAAAGTCTACAAGCAATAAATGCTGGAGAGGGTGTGGAGAAAAGGGAACCCTCCTACACTGTTGGTGGGAATGCCATCTAGTACAGCCACTATGGAGAACAGTGTGGAGATTCCTTAAAAAACTGGAAATAAACTGCCTTATGACCCAGCAATCCCACTGCTCTGGGCATACACACAGAGTAAATCAAAATTGAAAGAGACACGTGTACCCCAATGTTCATCACAGCACTGTTTATAATAGCCATGACATGGAATCAACCTAGATGTCCATCAGCAGACGAATGGTTAAGAAAGCTGTGATACATATACACAATGGAGTATTACTCAGCCATTAAAAAGAATGCACTTGAATCAGTTGTAATGAGGTGGCTGAAACTGGAGCCGATTATACCGAGTGAAGTAAGCCAGAAAGGAAAACACCAGTACAATATACTAACGCATATATATGGAATTTAGAATGATAGTAATGATAACTCTGTATGCGAGACAGCAAAAGAGACACAGATGTAAAGAACAGTCTTTTGGACTCTGTGCGAGAGGGAGGGTGGGATGATATGGGGGAATGACATGGAAACATGTATAATATCATATAAGAAATGAATCACCAGTCCAGGTCGATACAGTATCCTTGGGGCTGGTGCACTGGGATGACCCAGAGGGATGGTACAGGGAGGGAGGTTGGAGGGGTGTTTGACGGGGAACATGTGTACACCTGTGGTGGATTCTTGTTGATGTGTGGCAGAACCAATGCAATATTGTAAAGTAATTAGCCTCCAATTAAAATAAATAAATTTAAATTAAAAAAAAAAAAAAAGAAACTGGTATTCCACAACAACAATGGCCTGGAGAGAAGTCCCCCTCTTAAGAGCTGTGCACATGTAAAACTCAATCAGGACAGCCAATGTTACTTAGTTTTCAACATGAAAGTCAGCAAGAAGGTTCTCAGAGACAAGGGCTTCCCTCCAAAGCTTCTGAAGCAGCAGAGGAGCACGGCTCGGGGTGGAGGCTGGGGAACTAACTACATAAAATAACAACCCAGTCTGGAAAGAACACCATGTCCATATTCCACAGATAAGAACACAACGTATTTAAATTAGCATCTAAGTGTAATAAAATCAAAAGAACCAAATTTAAAACCAGTCTTCTTTAAAGCCACTATTAGATTTTTAAATAATGTGCCTAGAATTCTAAAGTGCTTTTTTTTAAAGAAAATAAATGGCTTCCAAAAAAATAATTCTTTTTATTTGTAGAAAGTTTATGAAGCACTTTTGTGGCTGCCTTATTATTTTACTCTCATCATCAGCTCATAAAAGAGATATCTTTCAATCCATTTTACAGATGAGGAGAATAAGAACCAGAACTGAAGGGATGCATCCAAATTACTATTTCTAAGGCATAGTACAAAACTTCAACTCTGGTTTTGTAACTTGTGAACTCTGCATTGGAAAGTGTTTCAAGTCAAATACATTCTACATTTGCTAAGTAAATGTTTTGTATCTTGCAGCCTCATTTTGGCATGAAAATCCATTTAGGATTAAAAAGTTACTGAGTCAGTAATTTCATCATAAGTAAATGAAAATGAGAGTTCAGAAATGTTTGTCCCTTTGAAATCTTTAGAACTTCAGGAAGCCAGATTCACAGATTCAAAGAATTTGATTTCAAATAAAAGCATTTATTAGGTATGCACACAACCCCATACCTACTGTGCACTGTCTCAGGACATTCTGGTACTGGAAAAAGGGTTGTTTTTGTTGTTGTTATTCTTTTGGGATTCAGATGACCATTATATCCACTACTGTGGGTAATTGTTCTAAGAATCCCTTAGAAGAAATGTAGTAGCCCTCACAATCAATAAAAGAGTCTGAAATGTGGTACTTGGGTACAATCTTAAATGACAAAATGATCTACATTCATTTCCAAGGCAAACCATTCGACATCACAGTTATCCAAATCTATGCCCAAACCACTAATGCCAATGAGGCTGAAGTTGACCAGTTCTATGAAGTCCACAAGATAAAATGAACACCAAAAGAAGATGTCCTTTTCATGATAGGGGATTGGAATGGAAAAGTAGGAGGTCAAGAGATACCTGGAGTATCGGGCAAGTTTGGCCTTAGAATACAAAATGAAACAGGGCAAAGGCTAACAGAGTTTTGACAAGAGAACAGACTGGTCATAGCAAACACCCCTTTCCATGAAAGTGGGTGGTAATCTGTCTTACCTCAGATAGTAGGGACATCAAAGTTTAGGGAACAACAGTCTTTTACTTAAAGTCCACAATCATAGCTCAAAAAGAACCTGGGATGTTAATAAAAGACACACTCTCTTGCCCTTTGCTCTCAGTGATCCCCAAAATTCTAAATAATATGTCAGAATATTTGAGTACAGAATCTACTTTCTAGGTCCCTTACCAGAACTCTAATTTGTGAGTAGGTAGAGAATAGGCATTAGTTGAGGCTAAAAAAATCACACCATCCCCTAAGTAAGCAATGTTCAGTGTGGTGAGGGAACCTCCCAGGTAGGAAGAGTTCCCCTTGCCAGGAGAGGGAGAGAAGTCTGAGCAACAGGCTTCTCCAGCCTTTGGAGTCATTGTACAAATGTCCTGCTTTGATTTCACCCTACTCAGACTCATAAGGCTCAGATGTACAGAGATATGAGGAACAAGAAGAAAAGTAGGGACCACTAATAGCAGCCACACAGTAGAAGTTGTTGCAGTTCACAGGGACCTACTTAGGAGACAAACTCAGCAGATTCCACCACTGATTAAACAAAGATCTTGCAAGCCACCTGGCATTTCCTGCAGATGACACCAAATTTTGTGCCTCAGGTATTTACATTTGCTGATGTGGCTACTGGAGCCCCTTCCCAGTCTGTCCCCAGACTCCAGCCAGAGTCCAGAGTCCCCACACCCAAAGCCAGCTCTTTTTTTGAGGCCGTGTGAGTGCAAGATGCAAGCCTAGACTCCTCTGGCTGATACCCACTGCTGGTCATACACTTAGACTAACTGCTCCAGCTGAGCACCCGCACACACCCAGCCTGAGCCCTGTGTGTGGCCTCCACTGCAGTGCACATGTCTAGAGGGAGAGTTTGCAGCTGTGGGAGAATATGCCAACAGCCATGACCCCTGCAACTGCCAGTGAGCCCTTACTTGGCCTGATTCTTGCTTCCTACACATTATATATATGTCTGCACCTGGCTTCTGCCCCAACATAAGACCTGTAGCTGACTCATGCTGCTGAGTTTGTGCCCACTTTCTCTGGCCACCACCAATGCCTGTCCTGTTCCCTAGCCACTGGGCTTTTAGACACCACTGAAGATACCTATTATCCTTACAGCCACTGAGCAACCCCAGCAGTGTTCATCAAGGTCTACACAGTTTGTCAGTGTTGTGGTACCGGTGGCCTGAGCTGATGAGACATCATGCCCCTTTCCTCAGACTCAGTGCTTCCACATGCTCCCACAACTCATACCTTGCAGCACTTGACCTAGAGTAACAGCATACATTGGCATACTCCCACTCACAGGTGAAAATCTTCTCTTACTAAAGATAGTCCATAAAGCCTGGAAGAGGTGGATACTTTTTCAAATCCATAGACATATCTGGAAGGTTCTGGGGATCACTGAAGAATCAGGGGGAAATGACTCCACCAGAGGACTACAGTAAATCTCCAGTAGCTGGCCGTAAAGGAATGGAGATCTAGGAATTGTCCAACAAAGCATTGTAAACAATTGTTCAAAGGTGCTCAGAGAGCTACAAGAGAACACAGATAAACAACTTAACAATAACTGGAGACAATAAAAGAACTAAATGGGAAGTTCAACAAAGAGATAGAAAATATAAAAAGAACCAAATATTGCTTATGAGTACAATGACTGAACAATAGACAGTTTCAACAGCAGACTGCAGCAAGCAAAGAAAAGAACCAGTGAGCCTGAAGACAGAAGATTTAAATTATATTTTCAGAGGAGTAAATTAATTTTAAAAAAAAATGCAGCAGCAGCAGCAGAGAAGGAGTGAAAAAAGGTTATGGAACTTATTGGACATCTTCAAGAGAAATAATGTATGCACCATTAGAGTCCCAGAAGGAGAAAGGTAGGCAAAAGGAGTGAAGGGCTTACTTAAAGAAATAATAGCTAACAGCTTCCCAAACTTGGAGAGAGATTTGGCTATTCAAGTTCATGAAGCAAATAGATCACCCTAAAACTTCAATCCAAAACGATCTCCAAAAAAATACATAATGAAACTGTTTAAAATCAAAGATGAGAGAGCTTTAAAAGCAACAAGAGAAAACATATTTCTCTTAGAAAAAGGACCCAACCTTAAGGCTATTAGAATATTTCTCAACAAAGACCTTGCAGACCAGGAGATAATGGGATGATACATTCAAAGTTCTAAGAACAACAACCAAAAAAAAAAAAAAAAAAACTGTCAAAGAAGAGTGTTTTACCCAGTAAGGTTATTCTCCAGAAGTGAAGGCAAGATAAAGAATTTTCCAGTAAAAATAAGCACAAAAGTAAACAAGTGGGACCTGATTAAACTTAAAAGCTTTTGTATAGCAAAGGAAACTATAAGCAAGGTGAAAAGCCAACCCTCAGAATGGGAGAAAATAATATCAAATGAAACAAATGACAAAGGATTAATTTCCAAAATATACAAGCAGCTCATACAACTCAATACCAGAAAAGCAACCCAATCAAAAAGCGTAAAAAAGACTGAAACAAACATTTCTCCAAAGACGTACAGATGGCGAACAAACACATGAAAAGATACTCAACATTGCTCATTATTAGAGAAATGCAAATCAAAACTACAATGAGATATCACCTCACACCAGTCAGAATGGCAATCATCAGAAAGTCTACAAACAATAAATGCTGGAGAGGGTGCGGAGCAAAGGAATGCTCTTGCACTGTTGGTGGGAGTGTAAATTGATACAACCACTATGGAAGACGGTATGGAGATTCCTTTAAAAAAAAAAAAAAAAAACTAGGAATCAAAGCACCATATGACCCAGCAATCCCACTCCTAGGCATATACCCTGAGGAAACCAAAATTGAAAAAGACACATATGTCCCATTGTTCATTGCAGCACTATTTACAATAGCTAGAACATGGAAGCAACCTTGATGTCCATCGACAGATAAATGGATGAAGAAGTTGTGGTACATACACACAAAGGAATATTCAGTTCAGTTCAGCTCAGTCGCTCAGTCATGTCTGACTTTTTGTGACCCCATGAATCGCAGCACGCCAGGCCTCCCTGTCCATCACCAACTCCCGGAGTTTACCCAAACTCATGCCCATCAAGTCGCTGATGCCATCCAGTCATCTCATCCTCTATCGCTCCCTTCTCCTCCTGCCCCCAATCCCTCCCATCATCAGGTTCTTTTCCAATGAGTCGACTCTTCGCATGAGGTGGCCAAAATATTGGAGTTTCAGCTTCAGCATCAGTCATAAAAAGGAATGCATTTGAGTCAGTTCTGATGAGGTTGATGAACCTAGAGCCTATTATACACAGTGAAATAAGTCAGAAAGAAAAAGATAAATATTGTATACTAATGCATATATAGAGAATCTAGAAAAATGATATTGAAGAATTTATTTGCAGGATAGCAGGAGAAACAGACATAAAGAATAGACTTATGGGCATGGGGAGAGGGAAGGAGAGAGTGAGATGTATGGAGAGAGTAACATGGATACTTACATTACCATATGTAAACTAGATAGCCAATAGGAATTTGTTGTATGTCTCAGGAACTCAAACAGGGGCTCTGTATCAACCTAGAGCTGTGGGATGGGGATGGAGAAGGAAGGGAGGCTCAATAGGAAAGGGATATATGTATACATATGGCTGATTCATATTGGTTTGACAGAAAACAACAAATTCTGTAAAGCAATTATGCTTCAATTTAAAAAAATAAATTTTTAAAAAAGTAAAGTGTAAAAAACCAAGATCCTATTATATAGCAGAGGTAACTATATTAACAAAAAGAAGAATTTTCCAATAAAGTAAAGCTGGGGGATTTTATCACCACTAAATGCGTCTTACAAGAAATTGTGAAAGCACAGCAGATAAACCATCAGCAAAACAAAAAGACAATCTAATGAATAGGAAAAAATAGTTGCAAATGATATGACCAATAAAGGCCTAGTGCTCAAAATATATAAACAAAGGGAACAAGAGCAAAAATAAACAAACCGGACCTGATTAATCTTAAAAGCTGTTGCACAGCAAAGGAAACCGTCAACAAAATGAAAAGGTAATCTACAGACTGGAAGAAAGCATTTGCAAATGATATGACCAACAAGGGCTTAATATCCAAAATATATAAACAATTTATAAAACTTAATATAAAAAACCAAACCTAATCAAAAATTGGGCAGAAGATCTGAACAGACATTATTACAAAGACACACTAGCACATAGGGAATTGATAACTGCCTAGATTGCTCTCGCCCCTTTTGATTCCCCCTCTTCTCTTGGTCACCTCTATCTCTCTCCTCCCTCTTCTCTTCTCCATGTAACTCTGTGAACCTCTCTGGGTGTCCCTCAGAGTGGAGAATCGTTTCACCATTAACCTATATGTTTTATCATCGGTGCTGATGGATGGAGAAGTCTTGAGGCTACTGTAAGAATAAGACTGAAAAGCAGAGGCAGGAGACTTAAGCCCAAAACCTGAGAACAGCAGAGAACTCCTGACTCCAGGGGACATTAATCGATAAGAGCTCATCCAAAAGCATCCATATCTACACTGAAACCAAGCTCCACCCAGGAGCCAACAAGTTCCAGAGCAAGATATACCACACAAATTCTCCAGCAATGCAGGAACAGAGCCCTGAGCTTCGATATACAGGCTGCCCAAAGTCACACCAAACCCATAGACATCTCAAAACTCACTACTGGACACTTCATTCATTGCACTCCAGAGAGAAGAAATCCAGCTCCACCCACCAGAACACCGACACAAGCTTCCCTAACCAGGAAACCTTGACAAGCCACTCATCCAACCCCATGCACAGAAAGGAATCTCCACAAAAAAGAAGAACCACAGGAATACAGGAAGGCCAGAATACAGGAAGGCCACCCCAAACAGTAATCCAAATAAGATGAAAAGGCAGAGAAATATTCAGTTCAGAATAATGATAGTAAGAATGATTCAAAATCTTGAAAACAAAATGGAGTTACAGATAAATAGCCTGGAGACAAGGACTGAGAAAATTCAAGAAATGTTTAACAAGGACCTAGAAGAAATAAAAACCAGTCAATCAACAATGAATAATGCAATAACTGAGATCAGAAACACTCTGGAGGGAACCAACAGTCAAATAACAGAGGCAAAAGATAGGATAAGTGAGGTGGATGATAGAATGGTGGAAATTAATGAAGCAGAGAGGAAAAAAGAAAAAAGAATTAAAAGAAATGTACCATTTCACACCAGTCAGAATGGCTGCGATCCAAAAGTCTACAAATAATAAATGCTGGAGAGGGTGTGGAGAAAAGGGAACCCTCTTACACTGTTGGTGGGAATGCAAATTAGTACAGCCACTATGGAGAACAGTGTGGAGATTCCTTAAAAAACTGGAAATAGAACTGCCTTATGATCCAGCAATCCCACTGCTGGGCATACACACTGAGGAAACCAGAAGGGAAAGAGACACGTGTACCCCAATGTTCATCGCAGCACTGTTTATAATAGCCAGGACATGGAAGCAACCTAGATGTCCATCAGCAGATGAATGGATAAGAAAGCTGTGGTACATATACACAATGGAGTATTACTCAGCCATTAAAAAGAATACATTTGAATCAGTTCTAATGAGGTGGATGAAACTGGAGACTATTATACAGAGTGAAGTAAGCCAGAAGGAAAAACATAAATACAGTATACTAACGCATGTATATGGAATTTAGAAAGATGGTAACGATAACCCTGTGTACGAGACAGCAAAAGAGACACTGATGTATAGAACAGTCTTATGGACTCTGTGGGAGAGGGTGGGAAGATTTGGGAGAATGTCATTGAAACATGTGAAATGTCATGTATGAAACGAGATGCCAGTCCAGGTTCAGTGCACGATGCTGGATGCTTGGGGCTGGTGCGCTGGGAAGGCCCAGGGGGATGGTATGGGGAGGTTGGGAGGGAGGAGGGTTCAGGATGGGGAGCATGTGATTTTTTTTTAAAAAATAAAATTAAAAAAAAAAAAAAAAAAGAAAAAAAAAAAAAAAAGAAATGAGGACAACCTCGAAGACCTCTGGAACAATGTCAAATGCCCCAACATTCGAATCATAGGAGTTGCAGAAGAACAAGACAAAAAGAAAGACCATTAGAAAACACTTGAGGAGATGATAGTTGAAAACTTCCCTAAAATGGGGAAAGAAATAGCCACCCAAGTCCAAGAAACCCAGAGAGTCTCAAACAGAATAAACCCAAGGAAAAACACTCCAAGACACATATTAATCAAATTAACAAAGATCAAACACAAAGAACAAATATTAAAAGCAGCAAGGGAAAAACAACAAATAAAAAACAAGGGGATTCCCATAAGGATAACAGCTGATCTTTCAACAGAAACTCTGCAGGCCAGAAGGGAATGGCAGGACATACTTAAACTGATGAAAGAAAAAACCTACAACCCAGATTACTGTACCGAGCAAGGATCTCATTCAAATATGAAGGAGAAATCAAAAGCTTTACAGACAAGCAAAAGCTCAGAAAATTCAGCACCACCAAACCAGTTCTTCAACAAATGCTAAAGGATCTTCTTTAGACAGGAAACAGAATAAAGGTGTATAAACTCTAACCCAAAACAATAAAGTAAATGGCAACAGGATCATACTTATCAATAATTACCTTAAACATAAATGGGTTGAATGCCCCAACAAAAAGACAAAGACTGGCTGAATGGATACAACAACAAGACCCCTATATATGCTGTCTACAAGAGACCCAACTCAAAACAAGGTACACACACAGACTGAAATTGAAGGGCTGGAAAAAGATACTTTATGCAAATGGAGACCCAAAGAAAGCAGGAGTAGCAATACCAAAATCAGAAAAAATAGACTTTGAAACAAAGGCTGTGAAAAGAGACAAAGAAGGACACTACATAATGGTCAAAGGATCAATCCAAGAAGATATAACAATTATACATATATACGCACCCAACATAAGAGCACTGCAATCTGTAAGGAAATGCTAACAAGTATGAAAGGCGAAATTAACAATAACACAATAATAGTGGGAGACTTTAATACCCAACTCACACCTATGGATAGATCAACTAAACATAAAATTAACAAGGAAACACAAACTTTAAATGATACAATGGGCCAGTTAGACCTATTTGATATCTGTAGGACATTTTGCCCCAAAACAATGAATTTCACCTTTTTCTCAAATGCACATCGAACCTTCTCCAGGATAGATCACATCCTGGGCCATAAATCTAGCCTTGGTAAATTCAATGAAATTGAAATCATCCCAAGCATTTTTTCTGACCACAGTGCAGTACAATTAGATGTCAATTACAGGGGAAAAAACTATTAAAATTTCCAACATATGGAGGCTAAGCAACACACTTCTGAATAACCAGCAAATCACAGAAGAAATCAAAATATGCATAGAAACGAATGAAAATGAAAACACAACAACCCAAAACATATGGGACTCTTTAAAAGCATTGCTAAGGGGAAGGTTCATAGCAATACAGGCATACCTCAAGAAACAAAAAAAAAAGTCAAATAAATAACCTAACTCTACACCTAAAGCAACTAGAAAAAAGAAGAAATGAAGAACCCCAGGGTTAGTAGAAGGAAGGAAATCTTAAAAATTAGGGCAGAAATAAATGCAAAAGAAACAAAAGAGACCACAGAAAAAATCAACAAAGCCAAAAGCTGGTTCTTTGAGAAGATAAATAAAATTGACAAACCATTAGCCAGACTCATCAAGAAACAAAAGGGAAAAGTTCAAATCAACAAAATTAGAAATGAAAATGGAGAGATCACAACAGACAACACAGAAATACAAAGGATCATAAGAGACTATTTATATGCCAATAAAATGGACAACTTGGAAGAAATGGACAAATTCTTTTCTAAAAAGCACAACTTTCCAAAACTGAACCAGGAAGAAATAGAAAATCTTAACAGATTCCTTACAAGCATGAAAGCGAAACGGTAATCAGACATCTTCCAGCAAACAAATCCCAAGACCAGACAGCTTCACAGCTGAATTCTACCAAAAATTTAGAGAAGAGCTAACATTTATCTTACTCAAACTCTTTCAGAAAATTGCAGAGGAAGGTAAACTTCCAAACTCATTCTATGAGGCCACCATCACCCTAATACCAAAACCTGACAAAGATGCCACCACAAAACAAAACTACAGGCCAATATCACTGATGAACATAGATGCAAAAATCCTTAACAAAATTCTAATAAACAGAATCCAACAACATATTAAAAAGATCATACATCATGACCAAGTGGGCTTTATCCCAGGGATGCAAGGATTCTTTAATACCCACAAATCAATTAATGTAATACACCACATTAACAAATTAAAAGATAAAAACCATTTAATTATCTCAATAGATGCAGAGAAAGCCTTTGACAAAATTTAACATCCATTTATGATAAAAACTCTCCAGAAAGCAGGAATAGAAGTAATATACCTCAGCATAATACAAGCTATATATGACAAATTCATGGCAAACATTATCCTCAATAATGAAAAATTGAAAGCATTTCCCCTAAACTCAGTAACAAGACAAGAGTGCCCATTCTCATCACTACTATTCAACATAGTTTTGGAAGTTTTGGCCACAGCAATCAGAGCAGAAAAAGAAATAAAAGGAATCCATATTGGAAAAGAAGTAAAATTCTCACTGTTTGCAGATGACATGACCCTCTACATAGAAAACGCCAAAGACTCCACCAGAAAATTACCAGAGCTAATCAGTGAATATAGTAAAGTTGCAGGATATAAAATTAACACACAGAAATCCCTTGCATACCTATACAGAGACAAGGAGAAAACAAAAGAGAAATTAAGAAAACAATTCCATTCACCATTGCAACGAAAAGAATAAAATACTTAGCAATATAGCTACCTAAAGAAACAAAAGACCTATATATAGAAAACTATTTTAAAAACTGCTGAAATAAATCCAAAAGGACACAGAGAGATGCAAAAATATACCATGTTCATTGATCGGAAGACTCAATATAGTGAAAATGAGTACACTACCAAAAGCAATCTATAGATTCAATGGAATCCCTATCAAGCTACCAATGGTATTTTTCACAGAGCTAGAACAAATAATTTTACAATTTATATGGAAATACAAAAAACCTCGAATATCCAAAGCAATCTTGAGAAAGAAGAATGTAACTGGAGGAATCAACCTACCTGACTTCAGGCTCTACTACAAAGCCACGGTCATCAAGACAGTATGGTACTGGCACAAAGACAGAAAAATAGATCAATGGAACAAAATAGAAAGCCCAGAGATAAATCCATGCACCTATGGACACCTTAACTTCAACAAAGGAGGCAAGAATATACAATGGAGAAAAGACGATCTCTTTAACAAGTGGTGCCTGGAAAACTGGTCAACCACTTGTAAAAGAATGAAACTAGAACACTTTCTAACATCATACACAAAAATAAACTCAAAATGGATGAAAGATCTAAACGTAAGATCAGAAACTATAAAACTCCTGGAGGAGAACATAGGCAAAACAGTCTCCGAAATAAATCACAGCAGGATCCTCTATGACCCACTTCCCAGAGTAATGGGAATAAAATCAAAAATAAACAAATGGGACCTAATTAAACTTAAAAGCTTTTGCACAATGAAGGAAACCATAAGCAAGGTGAAAAGACAGCCTTTAGAATGGGAGAAAATAATAGCAAACAAAGCAACTGACAAAGAATTAATCTCAAAAATATACAAGCAGCTCCTACAACTCAATTCCAAAAAAAAAAAAAAATGGCCCAATCAGAAAATGGGCCAAGGGACTAAACAGATATTTCTCCAAAGAAGACATACAGATGGCTAACAAACACATGAAAAGATGCTCAACATCACTCATTATCAGAGAAATGCAAATCAAAACCACAATGAGGTACCATTTCACACCAGTCAGAATGGCTGTGATCCAAAAATCTATAAACAATAAATGCTGGAGAGGGTGCAGGAAAAAGGGAACTCTCTTATACTGTTGGTGGGAATGCAAACTAGTACAGCCACTATGGAGAACAATGTGGAGATTCCTTCAAAAACTGGAAATAGAACTGCCATATGACCCAACAATCCCACTGCTGGGCATGTACACCAAGGAAACAAGAATTGAAAGAGACACAAGTACCCCAATGTTCATTGCAGCATTCACTGTTTATAATAGCCAGGACATGGAAACAACCTAGATGTCCATTGGCAGATGAATGGATAAGAAAGCTTGGTATATATACACAATGGAATATTACTCAGCCATTAAAATGAACACATTTGAATCAGTTCTAATGAGGTGGATGTAACCGGAGCCTATTATACAGAGTGAAGTAAGTCAGAAAGAAAAACACCAATACAGTATACTGATGTATATATATGGAATTTAGAAAGATGGTACTGACAACCCCATATGCAAGACAGCAAAAGAGACACAGACGTATAAAACAGTCTTTTGGACTGTGTGGGAGAAGGCAAGGGTGTGATGATCTGAGAGAATAGCATTGAAACACGTATATTATCATATGTGAAACAGATCACCAGTCCAGGTTTGATGCATGAGACAGGGTGCTCATGGCTGGTGCAATGGGGATGACCCAGAGAGATGGGACGGGGAGGGAGGTGGGAGGGGGGGCTCAGGATGGGGAACACATGTACACCCATGGCTGATTCATGTCAATGTATGGCAAAAACCACTACAATAGTGTAAAGTAATTAGCCTTCAATTAAAATAAATTTTAAAAAAAGACATACTAAAGGCTAACAAGAGCATGAAAAGTTGCTCAACATTCTTGATTAATACAGAAATGAAAATCAAAACAATGAGATATCTCAACACCTGTCA
This sequence comes from Bos grunniens, assembly GCF_055505025.1. NCBI lineage: Eukaryota > Metazoa > Chordata > Mammalia > Artiodactyla > Bovidae > Bos > Bos grunniens. The sequence goes on from NC_141190.1 coordinate 16,773,669, forward strand.
GATGGCTATCATCAAAAAGACCACAAATAACAAATGTTGGAGCAGATGTGAAGAGGTAGGTATGTAAATTGATGCAAACACTAAGAAAAATATCAGTAGTAAGGAAGTTCCACACAGAGCTAAAAATAGAACCACTCCTGGGTATTGTGTTGTTCAGTCACTAAGTCATTTCTGAATCTTTGCAACCCCATGAACTGCAGCACCTCAGGCTTCCCAGTCCCTTACTATCTCCTAGAGTCTGCTCAAACTCATGTCCATTGAGTCAGCGATGCCATCCATACATCTCATCCTCTGTTGCCCCCTTCTCCTTTTGCCTTCAATCTTTCCCAGCATTCATTCCCAGTGGAAAATTCTGAAAGAGATGGGAATACCAGACCACCTGACCTGCCTCTTGAGAAACCTGTATGCAGGTCAGGAAGCAGCTGTTAGAACTGTACATGGAACAACAGACTTGTTCCAAACAGTAAAAGGAGTACGTCAAGGCTGTATATTGTCACCCTGCTTATTTAACGTATATGCAGAGTACATCATGAGAAATGCTGGGGTGGAGGAAGCCCAAGCTGGAATCAAGATTGCTGGAAGGAATATAAATAACATCAGATATGCAGATGACCCCACCATATGGCAGAAAGTAAAGAAGAACTAAAAAGCCTTTTGATGACAGTGAAAGAGGAGAGTGAAAAAGTTGGCTTAAAGCTCAACATTCAGAAAACTAAGATCATGGCATGTGGTCCCATCACTTCAAAGCAAATAGATGGGGAAACAGTGGAAACAGTGGCTGACTTTATTTTGGGGGGCTCCAAAATCACTGCAGATGGTGACTGCAGCCATGAAATTAAAAAATGCTTACTCCTTGGAAAGAAAGTTATGACCAAACTAGACAGCATATTAAAAAGCAAAGACATTACTTTGCCAACAAAGGTCCATCTAGTCAAGGCTATGGTTTTTCCAGTAGTCATGTATGGATGTGAGAGTTGGACTATAAAGAAAGCTGAACGCCAAAGAATTGATGCTTTTGAACTGTGGTGTTGGAGAAGACTGTTGAGAGTCCCTTGGACTGCAAGGAGATCCAACCAGTTCATCCTAAAAGAGATCAGTCCTGGGTGTTCATTGGAGGGACTGATGTTGAAGCTGAAATTCTAACACTTTGGCCACTTGCTGCGAACAGCTGACTCATTTGAAAAGACCCTGATGCCGGGAAAGATTTAAGGCAGGAGGAGAAGGGGACGACAGAGGATAAGATGGTTGGATGGCATCACCGGCTCAATGGACATGGGTTTGGGTAGACTCCGGGAGTTAGTGATGGACAGGGAGACCTGGCGTGCTGCAGTTCATGGGGTTGCAAAGAGTTAGACATGACAGAGCGACTGAACTGAACTGAACTTTCCCAGCATTAGGATCTTTTTCGAAGAGTCTGCTCTTCATATTAGGTGGCCAAAGTGTTGAAACTTCAGCTTCAGCATCAGTCCTTCCAATGAATATTCAGGGCTGATTCCCTTTAGGATTGACTGGTTTGATCTCCTTGCAGTCCAAGGGACTCTCAGCAGTCTTCTCCAGCACCACAATTTCAAAGCATCAATCCTTTGGTTCTCAGCCTTCTTTATGGTCCAACTCTCACATGCATACATACATGACTACTAAAAAAGTCATAGCTTTGACTACATGGACCTTTGTTGCCAAAGTGGTACCTCTGCTTTTTAGTATGCTGTCTAGTTTGTCACAGCTTTTCTTCTAAGGAGCAAATGTCTTTTAATTTTAAAAGACATTAAAAATTTTCCACTCACCATCTGCAGTGATTTTGGAGCCCAGGAAAGTAAAATCTGTCACTGTTTCCACCTTTCCCCCATCTATTTGCCATGAAGTGATGGGACCCAATGCCATGATCTTAGTCTTTTGAATGTTGAGATTTGGGCCAGCTTTTTCACTCTCCTCTTTCACCCTTATCAAGAGGCTCTTTAGTTTCTTTTCACTTTCTGCCATTAAAGTGGTATCATCTACATATCTGAGGTTGTTGATATTTTTTCCTGGCAATCTTGGGCATATCTTGGGTATATATTGAGAATAAATGAAAATCTTAATTTGAAATGATATATGCACCCCAATATTCTTAGCAGCACTATTTACAATAGTGAATATTTGAAAGCAAGCTAAACGTCAGTCAACATATGAATGAATAAAGAAGATGTAGTATATGCATATAATGGAATATTGCCCAGTCATAAAAATAATGAAATTCTCCCAATTACAGAAACATGGATGGACATTAAATCAGACAAACAAAGACAAATTCTATATGATAACCATTATATGTGAAAACTAAAAAATAATACAAACAAATGTATATGTGCAACAGAAAGAGACCTACAGATATATATACCAAGCTGCTGCTGCTAAGTCACTTCAGTCATGTCTGACTCTGTGCGACCCTATAGACAGCAGCCCACCAGGCTCCCCCATCCCTGGGATTCTCCAGGCAAGAACATTGGAGTGGGTTGCCATTGCCTTCTCCAATGCATGAAAGTGAAAAGTAAAAGTGAAGTCACTCAGTCACATCTGACTCTTAGCAACCCCATGGACTGCAACCTACCAGGCTCCTCCATCCATGGGATTTTCCAGGCAAGAGTACCGGAGTGGGTTGCCATTGCCTTCTCTTCTAAGCTAGTGGTTACCAAAGGAAAGAGACAAGGAGAAAGGTCAATCCAGTGCATGAGGTAAGAGATACAAACTACTATCTATAAAATAGATAAGCAAAAAAATATATTGTATAGCACAGGGAATTATAGCCACTACCCTGTTACAACTTTTAAGGGAGTGTACTCTACAGAATACTAAATCATTATGCTGTACATTTGAAAAATATATTATAAACCAACTATGCTTAAATGTTTGAATAAAAACTTTTTCATATATCCATAAAGAATAGAGAAAGAAAGAAAAAGAACTCATGCAACTCAATTTAAAAAAATACTCAATTTTTAAAATGGGTAGACGTTCTTATATGTGAAATCTAAAAAGAAATTATATGAATGAAATTACTTACAAAACAGAGACTCACAGAGAAGGAACTTATGGTTACCAGGGGAAAGGGATAGTTAGAGAGTTTGGGATGGACATGTACACACTGCTATATTTAAGATAAATAACCAACAAGGACCTACGGTATAACATATGGAACTCTGATCAATGTTTTGTGGCAGCCTGGATGGGAGGGGTATTTAGGGGAGAAGGGATACACGTATATGTATGGCTGAGTCCCATCACTGTTCACCTGAAACTATCAAACATTGTTAATCAGCTATGACCCAATACAAAGTTAAAAGGTTTTTTAAAAAATGGGCAGATGATCTGAAGAGACATTTTTCCAAAGAAAGTTTCCAAATGGCTAAAGTACATCATGAGAAATGCTGGGCTGGAAGAGGCACAAGCTGGAATTAAGATTGCTGGGAGAAATATCAATAATCTCAGATATGAAGATGACACCACCCTTATGGCAGAAAGTGAAGAGGAACTAAAAATCCTCTTGATGAAAGTGAAAGAGGAAAGTGAAAAAGTTGGCTTAAAGCTCAACATTCAGTAAATGAAGATCATGGCATCCGGTCCCATCACTTCATGGCAAATAGATGGGGAAACAGTGGAAACAGTGTCAGACTTTATTTGCGGGGGGGGGCTCCAAAATCACTGCAGATGGTGATTGCAGCCATGAAATTAAAACACACTCCTTGGAAGAAAAGTTATGACCAACCTAGATAGCATATTAAAAAGCAGAGACATTACTTTGCCAGCAAAGGTCCGTCTAGTCAAGGCTAATGGTTTTTCCACTGGTCATGTATGGATGTGAGAGTTGGACTGTGAAGAAAGCTGAGTGCCAAAGAATTGATGTTTTTCAACTGTGGTGCTGGAGAAGACTCTTGCAAGTCCCTTGGATTGCAAGGAGACCCAACCAGTCCATCCTAAAGGAGATCAGTCCTGGGTGTTCATTGAAAGGATGATGCTGAGGCTGAAACTCCAAAAGTTTAGCCACCTCATGTGAAGAGTTGACTCATTGGAAAAGACCCTGATTCTGGGAGGGACTGGGGACAGGAGGAGAAGGGGATGGCAGAGGATGAGATGGCTGGATGGCATCACCGACTTGATGCACATGAGTTTGGGTGAAATCCGGGAGTTAGTGATGGACAGGGAGGCCTGGTGTGCTGCAATTCATGGGGTTGCGAAGAGTCAGACACGACTGAGAGACTGAACTGAAGTGAACTGAACAGGTTTGTAAAAAGATGCTCAACATCCCTAGTCACCAGGGAAATGCAATAAAAAATGACAGATAGGCATCTCCTCATACCTGCTTTAATGTCTATGATAATTACAGAATAATTGTGGTAATCATTCACAATGTATTTATATAGAAAACCATTACATTGCGCCTTAAATGTGTTCTTTTCTGCTTTTTATTCTGGCATTCTTTCTCTTTTCATTTCCATAATTTTACATCATACTTGCTATTTTCATATAATTCCAATGCGTAGATTTAACAGGTTCTTCTTTCTATTGCCTACTTTTTAATCCTCATACTTTTGTGTGCATCTTGCTTTTTATGTCCATTTTTTTTATTTTTCCCTTGATAAAATATTAGTATAAAATACATGCAGTAAAGTGTATTAACCTTAAGTGTACACTTTGGTGAATTTTTACATATGTGTACACCTTCCTAGGAGAGGGCAATGGCACCCCACTCCAGTACTCTTGCCTGGAAAATCCCATGGATTGAGGAGCCTGGTGGGCTGAAGTCCATGGGGTTGCTAAGAGTCAGACACGACTGAGTGACTTCACTTTCACTTTTCACTTTTGTGCATTGGAGAAGGAAATGGCAACCCACTCCAGTGTTTTTGCCTGGAGAATCCCAGGGACGGGGTAGCCTGGTGGGCTGCCATCTATGGGGTCACACAGAGTCGGACACGATTGAAGTGACTTAGCAGCAGCAGCAGCACACCTTCCTAAGCACCATCTACATCAAAATCTAGAACATGGTCCTATACCACAGGAGGTTCTCTCACTTCCTTTTCCAATCTATCTACCCAAGACAATGTCATTATTCTGACTTCTCTCAATGAAGGTTAGTTCTACCTATGCTTCTGCTGGTGCTATGTTGCTTCAGTCATGTCCAAGTCTGTGTGACCCCATAGACGGCAGCCCACCAGGCTCCCCCGTCCCTGGGATTCTCCAGGCAAAAACACTGGAGAGGGTTGCCATTGCCTTCTCCAATGCATGAAAGTGAAAAGTGAAAGTGAAGTCACTCAGTTGTGTCCCTATGGCGACCCCATGGACTGCAGCGTACCAGGCCCCTCTGTCCATGGGATTTTCCAGGCAAGAGTACTGGAGTGGGGTGCCATTGCCTTCTCCATCTACCTATGCTAGAAAAGAACAGAAACAGAATCTTACAGAATATACTTTCTGGTGTCTGGACTCTTTCGTTTAACTTCATCTTAGAGATTCTTCCATGTTTCCACAAGTTGCCGAGGATTGTCTTTTTTTATTGATGGCAGTATCCTATTTCATGAATGTGATGTGATATATTTACCCACTGTTAAGCTAATAGACATTGAGTTGATTCCAGTTTGGAGCTACTATAAAGAAAGCCATTGTGAACATTTTTTTCCATGTGTGATCTTAGATACAGGCTGACATTTTTCAAGGATATACAGCTAACAGTCCTCGGGCTCCAGGACCAGGCAGATGTCTAGCTTTACAACATATGGTTCAACATTTCAAGGTTTTGAAACAGTTTGTCCTCCCACCAAAATGTATGGCAGGTCTAGTAGTACCACTTCCTCATGATACCTGGAATTTTCAGGACTTTTTAAAAATTCTGGTGGGTACATACTAGTAATCCATTGTGATTTTAATTTTTATTTCCCACATAACTAAAAATATTGAGTACCTTTCTTCATATTTATTGACCATATGGATATTCTTTTCTGTGAAGAATTTGTTCAAACATTTTGCCCATCTAAAAAAAGTATCTGAATGGAAGTCTTTCATTTTACTGATGTAATCTCGATGTGAGTCCTTCATTGGATTTATTCAGTGTAAATATTTCTCCCAGACTCTGGCTAGCTTTTTGATGATATTAAATGATATCTTTTGAAGAAGAGGAGTTTAAAATTAACTTAAATAAAGACCAATTTGTTGATCTCTTGTAATTAGTGCTTTTTTGTTCTAATTTTGTTAAAACTTTTTCAAGTGCAAAGTCATAATGACTTTCTCTTATGTTTCACAGCAGAGGCTTTATAGTTCTATTTTTCATACTTATGTCCATGATCCATCTCAAATAAGTGTTTGTAAGCAACTTGTAAGGAACAAGGTGATTTTTTCCCAATATCCATTTCATCTAGCATTAAGATTATTCTTTCCAGCTAAATTAAGTAGCACTATCACATGCTAGTAAAGTAGTGCTCAAAATTCTCCAAGCCAGGCTTCAGCAATATGTAAACCATGAACTTCCTGATGTTCAAGCTGGTTTTAGAAAAGGTAGAGGAACCAGAGATCAAATTGCCAACATCTGCTGGATCATCAAAAAAGAAAGAGAGTTCCAGAAAAACATCTATTTATGCTTTATTGACTATGGCAAAGCCTTTGACTGTGTGGATCACAATAAATTATGGAAAATTCTGAAAGAGATGGGAATACCAGACCACCTGATCTGCCTCTTGAGAAATTTGTATGCAGGTCAGGAAGCAACAGTTAGAACTGGACATGGAACAACAGATTGGTTCCAAATAGGAAAAGGAGTTCGTCAAGGCTGTATATTGTCACCCTGTTTATTTAACTTATATGCAGAGTACCTCATGAGAAACGCTGGACTGGAAGAAACACAAACTGGAATCAAGATTGCCAGGAGAAATATCAATAACCTCAGATATGCAGATGACACCACCCTTATGGCAGAAAGTGAAGAGGAACTCAAAAGCCTCTTGATGAAAGAGAAAATGGAGAGTGAAAAAGTTGGCTTAAAGCTAAACATTCAGAAAACGAAGATCATGGCATCCGGTCCCATCACTTCATGGGAAATAGATGGGGAAACAGTGGAAACAGTGTCAGACTTTATTTTTTTGGGCTCCAAAATCACTGCAGATGGTAACTGCAGCCATGAAATTAAAAGACGCTTACTCCTTGGAAGGAAAGTTATGACCAACCTAGATAGCATATTGAAAAGCAGAGACATTACTTTGCCAACAAAGGTCCGTCTAGTCAAGGCTATGGTTTTTCCTGTGGTCATGTATGGATGTGAGAGTTGGACTGTGAAGAAGGCTGAGCACCAAAGAATTGATGCTTTTGAACTGTGGTGTTCGAGAAGACTCTTGAGAGTGCCTTGGACTGCAAGGAGATCCAACCAGTCCATTGTGAAGGAGATCAGCCCTGGGATTTCTTTGGAAGGAGTGATGCTAAAGCTGAAACTCCAGTACTTTGGCCACCTCATGTGAAGAGTTAACTTATTGGAAAAGACTCTGATGCTGGGAGGGATTGGGGGCAAGAGGAGAAGGGAATGACGGAGGAAGAGATTGCTAGATGGCACCACTGACTCAATGGATGTGAGTCTGAGTGAACTCCGGGAGTTGGTGATGGACAGGGAGGCCTGGCATGCTGCGATTCATGGGGTTGCAAAGAGTCAGACATGACTGAGCGACTGATCTGATCTGATCTGATCACATGGCCATATAGGTGTGAGTCTGTTTCTAAAGTTTCTTCTATTCTAGTGTATTTCAACTTGTTACTCTTGTGCCAATACCATATTGTCCTAATTATTATAGCTTTAAACTAAGTCCTCATATCTGGTGTAAGTCTTCTACCTTTATTCTTCTTTCTTCTTGATTATATTGGCTTCTTTGTATTTCCACACAAATTTTAGATCAATTGATCAATTCAGAAGATCTGATATTTACTGAGAATTCATTGAATCTCTACATTGACAGAACTGACACTTAAACAATATTGATTTTTCTAAATTTACGAACATGGTATAACTCTATATTTGGGTATAATTTCTCCCAGCAATGTTGTGAAATTTGAAGTATTGATGTGTTTCACATTATTCACTAGATTCAGCCCTAGATATGTGCAGGGAGTGGTTGGCTTATTTTATCAATATAATTATTTAATTATTTGATCTTAGTACAAAGCAGTACAATTCATTTTTTCAATTCATTTTTTTATTAACCTCATAGCCAGTTCTCAGGCCGCTCTACTTTGCCATGAGCAGTGTACTTCTATTACATCCTCGGGTGTAACACTCTCAAGATCTAAGGAGGACATGCTTAACAGTTTCCTTTGTTTATTTTTGTTTAGCAGCTCCTTGGAACTCACATAAAGTTTCTATTCTTTGTCATATATGTCCACTAAAGACCACTCAATTAGCTTAGTGCTCATCTAATTATTGGACAGATATTTCCTTAGTAGTTTTAGGAACCAAAACAGCATCTAATATTTGCAAGACACTTTATATATATATATATATGTGTTGGAGCATGCCTTCAACACGCATCCAGACACTTTATAGTTCTGCTGTATCCTTCACTTCCTCCTTGCACAGAACCTCCAGGTTTGCCAGAGGTGAGAGTTTAGGATCTTCTCCAGTCTTTTCAGAACATTTGTAGATTTCTAATGTCTCAGGAGGGTATCCCAGGTGTTGCTAGTGGTAAGAACCTGCCTGACAGTGCAGGAGACATAAGAGATGAGGGTTCAATCCCTCCATCAGAAACATCCCCTGGAGGAGAGCATGGCAATCCAGTCCAGTATTCTTGCCTGGAGAATCCCATAGACAGAGGAGCCTGGCTGGTTATAGTCCTTAGGGTTGCACAGAGTCAGACACAACTGAAGTGACTTAGTACACACACACACGCAGTATCTTGGGAATTCATCAGGTTTCCAAAGCCTTCCATGAATATCTCATTCCTCAACTTTTCCTTTTAAGCTTTTTGGTTAGCGTATTGATTTCTATAGCTTCAGGCATCTACAATATTCAAAAATTGCCCCTGATTGTTTTCAACAAATGTGTCTGTGGAAAGGCTGTTCATACTGGGAAACTTCTGAGATCAATCCTGAATGTAGTCTTCCACAGTGACCACAGGCAGGTTAAATAATAATGATTCTCTGGGAACAGGGTTTTGAAGGAGTTCCAGCTCCACTCACTGCCTCCTACTTGAGGCTGATATATTGTTGATGCTTTTCACCATGATTATACCCTGTAGCTTTTCAAGGCTACCTCAAAGCTGGGAAGATAGAAGGGAATAAGGCAAAACATGACAAACCTCACTGTTATTACTGAGGTTTATCCATTTTCTTGAAGAACTCTGCAAATTGATGCACTTCTTGGCTAATGGTCAAAGATCTGAAAAAGCATATCTGATAAGTTTTACTTGTGCTTTCATTGTTTTATATCAGAGAGAATTATTAGAAGTCATTACTCTATACCACATTTGCTGACATCCTTCAGTCTAAGTTTGAAAGGAAGTAATGAAAAGTGGATACTCTTACTTTTTCAAACTTATGGGGTTCAATATTTCACCAACAATGAAAATAGTTTCTAGGATTTTGGAGACATCTTTTTTTCAGAATTTTTCTCAACTTACAGAGAATGTTTATCATTAAAAAATGTTAACCATTATCAAACTTTTACATTTACAGAGAAAGTCACTTGTTCCCTCAGCTAGGTTTGTGTCTATGCTACACATTGTACATCAAATAATGCAATGATAATCTGGGGCTCGGGGTGACATTAGTTTTCTCCAGCAAAAAGTATGTTCCAGTAAGCAGAAAATGTTTAGGGGTGAATCAATGTAATTTAAGCAATGTTTAAAATTACTTAAAGATGAACTCTAGTCTTATGACTACTCTTCAACCTCAGGTTTATTCTTAAGGCTTGTTTACAGATCTTCATAATCTTCAGGCTTCAGCTGAAGTTGGAACATTTACTTGATCCTTTTTACTTGGCAAGCTCTAGACTCCAGTTTTTTTTTTTTTTCTTTGAGCCCTCAGAACATTTCAATTTTTTTGTTTGTTTCTAAAGCTCCTACACAATATTTTATAGTCAGCCATTCAGACTCTCAGCTCCTGATTTCAAATCAACAATCACTTCAAAGGTAAAATCACATCAAATAACAGGCTTCCTGATATGGATTTCCCAAACCCTCTGCTTTCTTGTCCCCAGAAATCCTCACAACTTTTAACACTCTTCCCTGATGACAAATACATATGTACATAGGCATATGTTTGTGTGTCTGTGATGAGCCAGACAGAGGAAGAAAATACAGACATAAATATAGATGTTATATCAAGAAGTTTCTGGTCATTGCAATTATATATTATTTGTAGATGATAAAATGTCCTACTTGAAAAATCCATGAAAGGAAACTAAAGTTACTAAATCTACCAAAGAATTCTGTTCTCAGCATATAAGTGGGTTTGGTCAAATAGTCTCTATTACAGTCATGACAGAAAAGAGATACATACTTTTTAGGGCATTATTCTTCAGTATTGATGAAAAACAAAAATGCACATACATGTGCAGACACTTCACTGCCAGCAAACTATCTCAAAGAGATAGTACAGGAATAATAAAAGATGTATGCAGGTAGGAGCATTTCTATATTAACAAAAGTTCAAAATAATCTGAATATCCTTGAACACTAAGATAATTTTTAAGATTATTATAGGCATGAAATATGGTATTATGAGATACACTTATTTATATAGATTGTGAAAGTACCTGTTGCTATTACCTGATGTCACCAAGAAGTCAGAGATATATTATAAATAATACATACATACACACATATCCACAGAAACACACATGCATATTTCTCTGTGTGTTCAAATATAACCATAAATACATATTATTTTCCTTCTTTTTTGCTTTAATATGTCTGTATATCAGTAACTGGGTCTATGTGTGGGTCTGTGTCTAATAACTAGGGGAAAAGAGAAAGGACAGCCTTGAAAATAACCAGCAAATGTAATTTTGGTCTCATGTTATTCCCTCTAGCTGGAGCAATCTTCCTCTGCTTTCTTCCTGCATGTGTGTATGTATATATACATATATAAAAACATAAACATCACACATATAATTACACTTTAATGAACATTGAAAAAAACAGAAATTATACATGCCAAACTGTCAAGAGATAATAGCAGTAAGAGATGAGTACATTATATATATATATATTTTTTAACACATGTGATAATTTTCTACTCTAATTTTTTTAAAAATCAAAATATGACATTTATAAGGTACCTTTTCACTGTAGATAAGATACAGTTTAAGATCTCAGGATAGAATTACAAAAAACATTTTATTGAAGACAAAACAGTGAGCTGTAGTTCATGAAGCAAAACTTGAACTGAATCTTAAAGAAAATCAGAAGAGACAGGGCTCAGGAAAGTCACTCCTGACTTTGAGGGAGAGGTGGACCATAGCTAACAGCAAGGGCACAGGGCATCAGCTTGTGTAGACAGAGCTGGAGAGGCTCATCTGCGATCCGGCAGCAGCCCTTTCTTCAGACTGGAATGAAACAGACCTCGTAGAAGTGTGGTATAGATCCCACTCCTTTCAGAAGTGGTGTAGTATCAATGTTCTTCGGATCAACCAGAGGTTTCAAGGTAAATTTCTGTAAAATGCTGACCAGGAGTAAAAACAGCTCCATGCGGGCCAGGCCTTCTCCAACACAAACTCTTTTTCCTAGAAATGAGACATAAATGAAATATCCATATAATTCTCATTTGACCTAGTGCACAGGGAGGTGTAGATAAATATGAAATGAAAGAATAGAGTAAATAAATAGATAAACTAAGGAAAGACCAAATAACCAATGGCTTCTCCTATTTACACCAAAATCTGGTCTGCTTCATTCCCTCAGAACATATTTCTGTGTACATTCTATTTAATATATTTTTTTTAATCCCTTCTGTACACCCATGTGGGAATTGCTTTCCTGAGGGTGGCCAGTGACATTTTTCTACACTCACACACACAGAGAGATATACACAAACACACAGACATATACACACAAACAGACGTATATACACACACTTACTCATCCCAATCGGCATGAGACACACTATATGTTCTCCATCTACCTCCAACCCAAGTCTCAACAACAGGTTTATTTCTCCTCATCTGATTTCTAAAAATAATCTTGACCTTGCCATGTCCCTGTTTTAACACTATTTTAAGAGTTTACCACTATCAGCTATAAAAAGAAATGTGACAAACTAGACAAAAGTATGACTACATGTTCACCAATCCTGGACACATAAGCTATTTCAAGTGTTAGGAATTTCCAGTCATTCCTCCAACTGAAATACTCGTCTCCTCAACTCTGCCAGCTGAGATTCTCTACATCCTTCTAGATCCACTGCATCTGTCATTTACTCTATACAAACTTCTTTGATCTATTCAGGTAGATATAATTTACTCCCTCATTGGTATTCCACAAGACTTATTAGGGCTTCTAATACAGAATATTTCACATGAAATTATAATTATTCCTCTGTCCCACACACTGGAATATAAGCTCAGAAGGTAAAGCCTTAGATCTTGTAATGGTAGCACAGTGTCAGGACAAGAGCAATCCCACAAACCCTGTAAATTGAGCAGAAATCTCGAGCAGGCTCATTATGCAACAATGGACCCAAAATTCAGGAAGAATATAAGATTAGCATTGTCTGTCCATGCGGTCACCTCTGGGCACTGTTCATAGTCTGGGGGTGTTTCTCCATCTTCCCAGATCCATTCTGTTTGTTTTTCTTTTGCACCTACTCTGTGTTTAGGAAGTTGATTTCTTTGGAACGCACAACCCCAATAGTTAGTTACCTTCTTTACTGTGAGTAAACTCAGAGGATTAAACATTGAGAAGGTTAGAGTATGCCCTCCCTCAGTCCCAGCCTGTCAGGCCACAGTTTCAGCCGTGGCTATATTCTCCAACCTACAGACCCATCTCCTGCTGAGGCAGCCATTCTCTTTGCTAAAAGTGTGCTTGAGTTTCAGCAACACCCTCCTTCTCCTGACTCTTCGACACAGGATGGTAACATCGTCCTGCTGATGCTCATCCCTGAGTACTTGACCACTCCTTGCCATGTCCCTTAATCGTGTCCACACCTCTGAAAACAGTCTCTTCATTAAACTGTCTAAAGTATCCTACCTCTTTCTTTCAAGGACCCTGACAAATTAAAGGAAGATACTAAATATAAAATGTTTCTTCCTGCAAGAAAACTTCCTTTATCTTCCAACTACTCTGCCCTCTGCTGTGTCCCTCAAAACGCAAGATTCAGGAGCTTCTCTCTCTGGGTGCCCACTGAAAGAGTGGAAACACTCTGAAGAGTATTTTCTCTCTGGAGTATCCTTGCCTTTAACCTGCATTTCTCTTTCTTAGAGGAAGGATGCATCTGTTACTCACACTTGTATCTCTGGACCTGAGTGAGCATGAGTCTACTACATATAAGGTATGCAGACTACATTGAGTGAATTGACTTCATTGAGTGAATTGACTTCTTAGGGCAGAGGAGAAAAGCCGCAGTGTCTAGAAACCTAGATATCTAGGAGGAGCTCTTAGGAGACTCAGCAGTGGGTAAGACAGCAGAAGTCAGGAAATACAGTCTCCAATCCAATGAAAAATTATCTGCACTTTGGGAGTAGTGCCTCTGGCCTCATGCAAATGACAGTTTGTCCAGCCCAGACTAGCCTCCATGCAAAGCCCTTCCTTCTCTCATTTTACCACTGATGTACAGACAAAAATGAAGCATGCTTGCCTGCTGAAAAAGCCATGAAGTAGTCACTCTTCTTAAAGTTACCACTTTTATCCAGGAAGTGACCAGGATCAAACTGCTCTGGGTTGGGAAACTCCTTGCCATCGTGCAGGATAGAAGTCTGAGATGTTAATATGCTTGTGCCCTGAGATAAAGAGAAACAGATTAATTGGATTATAAAAATGGTCATGGAGCTTGAAAAAAAAAATACCTTGTCTAATCCTTTCCTTTTGTAGATGAGATGACTGAAGCACACATACAAAAAAAAAAATTTATTCTTTCCATGTCAGAGAACAAGTTAATGACCAAGCCTGTGCTGTGCTTAGACACTCAAGTCATGTCTGACTCTTTGCAACCCCATGGACTGTAGCCCACCAGGCTCCTCTGTCCATGGGGATTCTCCAGGCAAGAATACTGGAGTGCCATGCCCTCCTCCAGGGGACCTTTCCAACCCAGGGGTCAAACCTAGGTCTCCCTCATTGCAGGCAGATTCTTTACTGTCTGAGCCACCAGGGAAGCCCAGTGACCAAGCCTAACAGATCTTAAATCCTACAACGCCAGTTCAGGGCACTGTTAAAACCTGACTCCAAGACAATCGTCTTCAGCTTGTAGTCTACCTACTGCACTTGCTTTCCAGTAAATTAAAGGAGCTGCGTTTTTCTTGACAAAAAACGTTAAACGTGCTGATGTCACTGAAAATCTAGTTCTTTCTCTTTGGAATCAAATATGACATCTTCTTCAAAACTACATGAGTGGCCATATTTTTGAAAACTATTTTCTTCTCCTACTAAGATGAGTAACTAGTAAGCATACCCTCCTCCTCCTATGTTTTTTTGATGTATTTGTTGAATATTCTTCTTGAAGTAGGGTGGCATTTCTGGTTTCTTGTAAGGTTTTCCTAAACTCAGAGATACCATGTAACATAACAATTTAGAGTTTAGTTTTTAGAATCAGTTGAACATTTTTCTCTACTAAATTAATCTCTGTGACTATAGGAAAGTTTTTTGCCTTTTTTTTTTTTAACATTTGCATGCTTCGTTTTCATCACAAGTGAAATATAAACAGGGAATTCCCTGGTGGCTAGGGTTCAATCTATCCCTGGTGGGAGAACTAAGATCCCACAAGTGGCTAAGCACGCCAAAAAAAAAAAACTAAACTAAAAACAAGCAAACAAACAAAAAAAATAAACAATTATTTTATTATGTAATGAGATAATATAAGAAATACTTTTTAAACAGAGGTTATTACCACAAGCTAAAACACTCAATAAATAGAAATTTTGCTGCTATTATGATAACAATAATTTTATTCACAATATCTTGGGATCACAATAATACAGAGACAAAATTTAAATTCGGATTCATCTGAATGCCTTCTGGTATACTGTATAGCCTTTCCAAATACATGATATAGTTCTCACTCCAAAACATCATGAATTGAAAGACAATCATTTCCAAGTGTGCAAATAAATAAAAGAATCAAGATTGCCTGGAGAAATATCAAAAACCTCAGATATGCAGATGACACCACCCTTCTGGCAGAAAATGAAGAGGAACTAAAGAGCCTCTTGATGAAAGTGAAAGGTGAAAAAAACTGACATAAAACTCAACATTTAAAAAACTAACATCAGGGCATCCAGTTCGATCACTTCATGGCAAATAGATGGGAAAACAATGGAAACAGTGACAGACTTTGTTTTCTTGGGCTCCAAAATCACTGCAGATGGTGACTGCAGCCATGAAATTAAGATGCTTAGCCCTTGGAAGAAGAGCTATGATCAACCTAAACAACACATTAAAAAGCAGAGACATTGCTGACAAAGGTCCATCTAGTTCAAGCTATGGTTTTTCCAGTAGTCAAGTATAGAGTTGGACCATAACGAACGTTGAGCACCGAAGAATTGATGCTCTTGAACTGTGGTTTTGGAGAAGACTCTTGAGAGTCCCTTATAATGCAAGGAGGTCAAACCAGTCAATTCTGAAGGAAATCAGTCCTGAAAGTTCATTGGAAGGACAGATGTTGAAGCTCCAATACTTTGACCACCTGATGCAAAGAACTGACTCATTCGAAAAGACCCTGATGCTGGGAAAATTGAAGGTAGTAGGAGAAGGGGATGACAGAGGGTGAGATGGTTGGATGGCATCACCGACTCCATGGACATGAGTTTGAGCAAGCTCTAGGAGATGGTGATGGACAGGGAGGGCTGGCGTGCTACATTCCATGGGGTCGCAAAGAGTTGGTCATGAATGAGTAACTGAACTGATTGGAATAAAGGGGAAACTGAAGTTTCAGTCTTTCCTAAACCTCTTCCTTATGACACAGCAACTCCTGTGATTCATTTTCTGACCTGGGTGGGCTTAGAGATATGCCCTGCGCATGAAGTACAGGAAGATAGTATGGCCACAGTACAAAGGCTTTCATATAAAGCTAATTAATGACAAAAAAATTTATCCTGGATAATGGGACCATCTGTTGCAGTTTAGTCACTGAGTTGTGTCTGACTCTTTGTGACCTCAAGGACTGCAGCCTGCCAAGCCACTCTGTCCATGAGATTCCCCAGGCAAGAATACTGGAGTGGGTTGCCATTTCCTTCTCCAGGGGATCTTCCCAACTGAGGAAGATGGGACCGTATACTTCAAGGTATAACAGAGTAACTGCTTTTGAGTTGCCCTTACAAACCTGAAATATATATAAAAACAGACAGGAGGACTTCCCTGGTGATCCAGTGGTAAAGAATCTGCCTGCCACAGGACATGGGTTTGATCCCTGATCCGAGAACATCCCACATGCCTCGGGGCAACAAAGTCCATGCACTGCAACTACTGAGCCCACATGCTCTACAGCCTGCATGATGCAAGAAGACAATCATTGCCATGAGAAGCCCAGGCACTGCACTAGAGACTAGCCTCTGCTCATCACAGCTAGAGAAACCCACAAGCAGCAATGAAGACCCAGTGCAGCCAAATTAAATAATACTTTCTGAAATCCTCAGGGGGAAAAACACGAAGTAACAGCTTTCCAGCATTGAACAAGAAGCAATCCAGGATTGTGATTCTTTAATAAAGAGGAATTAGGTAGGCCCTATATTCACTCCTAATATACTTCTGAAAACACTTTCCTCCTAGAGTGCAGGGAGGTGGCAGCCGAGCAAAGTGGGACCCTTTCTGAGCTAAGGAGACAGAGATCAAAACCTGATGCCTGCAACTCATGAGGAAGGACACAAGTCAGGAAGAATCTATAAACAGGGAAGATCTCAAAAGTATACAAGACTATTCTCTGTACATTCATGTCTGTGGGTTGGGCAGCTTCAGGACCCCAATTAGAGTATGATTCCTGGGGAGGTGAGAATTAAAAGTGGATACCAGATGCTGTACAGTGATAGAGAAGTTGAGGTTCCAACCCAGTGAGAGTGGAAAGAACTTTCCTGTCAACTCAGATTTACTGTTATGATTGATCCCCCAAATTCTAAGTTGTTGGATTAATGAACCCACCCTGGACTAAGGGTCATGCCCTAAGATTAAATCAAAAAGTGAAATTAAATCACAATGACAAACAATTATAGTAAGCTTAAGACACTAAAGGACATCTGTCAGTAACTTAGCTGCTTATCAAAATAAAATTCAGTGCCCTTAAAGAAAGGGTAATCCAGATTCCCCATAAGACATCATTCAAAACATTCACTATACAACAGAAAATTAAAAATAAATGTGAAATGAAGTAAATGTGACCCAAATTTGAAGGAAAAAGAGCCAATAGAATCCATATTAGAACCCATATTAGAACCGATATTATCCTAGATATTAGAATTATCTAAGAACTACACAAGTACTACAAACCATCCATCATAAGTATATCTAAGTTCTTAAAGGAATAATTAATAACAAAAAAAGAATAAATGAGAAATCTCAACAGAGATTCAAAACAGTAAAAATAGGAATTCAAGAAATGAAATTTTTACTGGATTGAATTAAAAACATTAGAGACTGCAAAAGAAAAGGTTAGTGAATTTAGAGACATACCAACAGAGTAACGGCTGAGAAGCCCCTATTGGAAGAACTTTCCAACACACAGTAATTATAAACTGTGAAATACACACAAACACACACATTCTGCAAGGCAGCCAAAAGCATGAAGTGTAGAAAACACTTGAGAAGACAAAAAGATACTGGGTGAGTTTTCCATTTTAATGATGTTATCATGAGGACAGGTCTCAGACAACAAAATATTGAGTGACTAAAACATGGCCATAAGCCAAGTCTCACTGCTTTAAAGAATCAATGACAATATTCAGCTGTACCCACTGCACAGAAACAAACAAACAAACAAACAAAAAAAACAGGGCTGGGGGTGGGGGGGCGGTGGATAATTCCATAAAAGAAAGAGCCAGAGAAGAGGACCCTTAAATTCCCTATATGAAATATCCCAAATCTCTGAAAATCCTATAAGCCCTGAATTACATGTGGAATAAATTCCAGATAACTACCCTAAAGTTAAAAAAAAAACTAAATTTAAAACTCAGAATTTTGAGTTGAGAACAGCATAGTTAATGACCTGCTAAAACAAGCAAATGAACAAAGCTTCATGTTCCTCAAAGGACATAAATGAATCACGAGTCCCTATGATATATCATTAAAAATATGTAGACAAAAAATCCAAAATAATTAGACACACATACATACACACACACACACACCAAGAAAATGTGACCCATACACAAGAGAAACAGAAGAACAACAGTAACACTAAAATAACAATAGTGATAATGGAATAAACAAGAATTTTGAATCACAATCAAATTTTGAATTTATAATCATAGCTATTATAGTCAAGGAAATGAAAAAATGTCTCAACATTAAGTAAAATGTTAATGAATGAATGATCAAAATATAAATTGTAAAGAGAACCCAAATGGAAATTCCAAAACTAAAATTTATGGTTGATTGTATTAATTATTAAATAGACTTTACAATAGTTTGAAAGAAAAAGTTGGTGAAATAGAAGATAAACCAATAAAACTTTTTTCAGTCTGTAGAAAAGGAAAAAATTGAAAACAAATAAGCAACCAGAACCTAAGGAACCTTTTCAACAACACAATAAGGTGATTGGAGTACCAAAAAAAAAAAAGAAAGAAAGAAAATAATTGAGAGAGGATGGGCCAAAAAAATTGAGAAAATAATGAAGAAAATGTAGACATCTACAATGTAGACTAAGCAACTTCACTTTCACTTTTCACTTTCATGCATTGGAGAAGGAAATGGCAACCCACTCCAGTGTTCTTGCCTGGAGAATCCCAGGGACGGGTGAGCCTGGTGGGCTGCCGTCTATGGGGTCACACAGAGTCGGACACGACTGAAGTGACTTAGCAGCAGCAGCAGCACAATGTAGACAAATAGAATAAATAAAAACAAAACCAGACTTAAACATAAATATATTGTGGTTAAAATATAGTCAAATACACAGAGAAAACTTGAAGGCAGTCGAAGAAAAATGGCCCATTACCTACACAAGAACAAGAATTCAAATGACTGCTGAATACTCATCAATAAAATGGAAATCAGAAAATAGTAAAATGAAATATTTAAAGTGCTAAAGGGAAAAACTTATACCCAGTTAACATAGTAATCTATATCCAGATATCCACCTGTTGTAAACAAAGTTTTATTGGAATATTTCCCTGCCTATTTCTTAAAGTATTAACTATGGCTGCCTTTATTCTACAATGGCAGATTAAGACTACATGGTCCACAAAATCTGTATCACTACGTGGCCTCTTAAAGAGATGTTTGCCTGTTTCAAGCAAAAATTATAACACTGATGGTAGCTTTATAATATACATAGATATTATACATGTGATTGCCATTTCCTTCTCCAATGCATGAAAGTGAAAAATGAAAAGTGAAGTCGCTCAGAAGTGTCTGACCCTCAGCGACCCCAGGACTGCAGCCTTCCAGGCTCCTCCATCCATGGGATTTCCCAGGCAAGAGTACTGGAGTGGGGTCCCATTGCCTTCTCTGATAAAGGAAGAGGAACAGGTTAAATAGTCATATATGATTGCAATGTTCTTGTATTTTTTAAATTTAATAGTTTAATTTTAAGAAGACTGTAAAAATTTAAGAACACATATTGTAATCTCAAGAGAAATCATTTAAAAAATAGTTCAATGACAATAGATATTTATACTCCTGGAAAAAATCTACTAATCCATAGAAAGGCAGGAAATGAGCAGCAGAGAGATATAAAAAAGAGGGACAAACAAAAAAAAAAAACAATTATTTAAAAGTACAGTTATTCCCAAGAGAAGACAGTAAAGGAGGAAGAGTAGAATTATGAACTTGGTGGATAAGCAGAACACAAATGATGAATTTTCAAATATAAACCCACCATATCAGTAATTATATTGAATTGCAATAAACTAAACATTCCAATTGAAAAAGCAGAATGCACTTAATAGATCTATAAGGACAATACATCCAAAAGCAATAGAACATGTTCTCCCCAAACACACATGAAACATTATCTAGAATAGATCATATGTTATGGCCAAAACAAGTATTAAGAAGTTTTAGAAGACTGAAATCATATCAAGTATATTTCCAAACAAAATGTTATAAATTGAGAACTCAATTATAAGAAAACTGGAAAATACACAGACATGTGGATATTAAAAAGTTTTAGAAGACTGAAATCATATCAAGTATATTTCCAAACAAAATGTTATAAATTGAGAACTCAATTATAAGAAAACTGGAAAATACACAGACATGTGGATATTAAACAATATGCTACTGAACAATCAAAGGATCACAGAATAAATCAAAAGAGAACCAAAAAGTACCTTGAGACAAAAAAAAAAAAAGTAAACATGGCATACCAAAACTCGTGATGTCAGGAAAAGCAGTTCTAAGAGAAAAGTTCAGTGATAAATGCCTACATCAAGAAAAGAGAATGATATCAAACAAGCAACCTAACTTGACACCTTAAAGAGCTAGAAAAAGAAGAAAAAACAAAGCTCAAAGTCAGCAGAAGGAAGGAAATAGAAATCATAAAGTAAATAAAAGAAACAGAGACCAATAAGAAAAACAAAACAAACAAACAAAAAAAAAACCAATGAGACTAAGAGCTGGCTTTTTAAAGCCATAAACAAAACTGAAAAATCTTTACCTAGACTTACCAAGAAAAGAAGAAATAAGACTAAAATAAGCAGAAATAAAACAGGAAACATTACAACTGATACTGGACAAATACATACAATCATAACAAACTATTAATATAATGAACCATACCGGAACAAATTGGAGAACTTAGAAAAAATAGATTCTTAGAAACCTACAACCTATCAGGAAAGAATCATGAAGAATTAGAAATCTGAATACATGAATCATGAGTAAGGAGATTGAACTGGCAATCCCAAAACACACAATACACTCCCAAAACACAAAGTACAGGGCCAGACAGTTTCACTGATTAATACTAACAAATATATAATGAGAAATGAATACCAATTCTCAAACTCTTCCAAAAAATACAAGAGGAAAGGCCACTTGCAAACTAACTTTGAAAAGCCAACATTACCCTTCTATTATAACCAAAAAGAATATTACGTGAAATGAAAATTATAGGCCAATATCCTTGATATCTGGTCCCATCACTGCATGGCTAAAAGAAGGGGGAAAAGTGGAAACAGTGACAGATTTTGTTTTCTTGGGCTCCAAAGTAACTCACTGCAGACAGTGACCACAGCCATGAAATTAAAAAACGCTTGCTCCTTGGAAGAAAAGCTACGATAAACCTAGGCAGCATATTAAAGAGCAGAGACATCACGTTGTCAACAAAGGTCCGTACAGTCAAAGCTATGGTTTTTCCAGTTAATTATGTATGGATGTGAGAGTTGGACCATAAAGAAGGCTGAGTGCCAAAAAATTGATGCCTCCAAATTGTGCTGCTGGAGAAGACTCTTGAAGAGTCCCTTGGACTGCAAGATCAAACCAATCAATCCTTAAGGAAGTCAGCCCTGAACATTCATTGGAAGGACTGATGTTGAAGCTGAAGCTCCAATACTTTGGCCACGTAATTCAAAGAATCAACTCATTGGAAAAGAAACTGATGCTTGGAAAGACTGAAGGCAAAAGGAGAAGAGGGCAGCAAAGGATGAGATGGTTAGACAGTATCACCAACTTAATGGACATGAATTTGAGCAAATTCTGGGAGATGGTGAAAGTCAAGGAAGCCTGACGTACTGCAGTCCATGGGGATGAAAAGAGTCAGACACGACTTAGGGACTGAAAAACGACAATCCCTGATAAACATAGATGCAAAAATCCTCAACAAAATATTAGCAAACTGAATTGAAGAATACAGTAACAGGTGGATTTATGAGCAAGCTGGATTTATTCCAGGGATGCAAGCATGGTTCAACATGTGTAAATCAACTGGTGTGATAGAACTCGTTAACAAAATGGGGAATAAAAATCATAGAATCCTCTCAGTTGATTCAGAAAAAAAAAAGCATTTGATAAAATTCAACATTCATTTATCATAAAAATTATCAACAAAGTGGTATAGAGAGAAGGTACCTCAATGTAATACAAGCTATATATGACAACCCAACAGTCAATATGATACTCAACAGTGAAAAGGTGAAAACTTTTCCTTTAAGATCAGTAACAAGACCAGAATCACCACTTATATTGAACAGAAGGAGTCAGGGTTTGGGAAAATTTTTCTTAAGATGCAAGAGAATTGGGTATGTTTAAATGCTAATGGAAAGGAGCCAACAGAGAAGGAGAGAATTTAAAAAAAAAAGGAAGAAGAAGAAGAAATGATTATTTGAAGTGGAACCCTGAAAAAGTGAGAGGAAAGGGATCCATGACACAAGTGGAAAGATTTACTTTAAATAAAAGGAAAGCCCTTCTTCCACAACAACAAAATGAAAAGGAAAATAAAGGGGTGTGAATGTAGATAACTTGTAAATCTAGTGGAAGGGAGTTGAGGGAGTTCCCTAAAATGGATTCTGAATTTCTCTGTGGAAGACTAGATCATTTGGGGAAAAGTCCATGGTGGAGAACTGGAAGGGAAGAATTCAGAGCTGAAAATAGTTGGTGTGCTTGTAGGAGCAAGATGAGTTCAGTTATGAAACAAGAACATTGAATAAAGTCCCTAAGAAAGACAATGCCAAAGAATGCTCAAACTACCACACAATTGCACTCATCTCACATGCTAATAAAGTAATGCTCAAAGTTCTCTAAGCCAGGCTTCAGCAATATGTGAACTGTGAACTTCCAGTCATTCAAGCTGGTTTTAGAAAAGGCAGAGGAATCAGAGATCAAATTGCCAACATCTGCCAGATCATCAAAAAAGCAAGAGAGTTCCAGAAAAACATCTATTTCTGCTTTATTGACTATGCCAAAGACTTTGACTGTGCAGATCACAATAAGCTGTGGAAAATTCTGAAAAAGATGCGAATACCAGACCACCTTACCTGCATCTTGAGAAACGTGTATGCAGGTCAGGAAGCAACAGTTAGAACTGGACATGGAACAACAGACTGGTTCCAAATAGGAAAAGGAGTACGTCAAGGCTGTATATTGTCACCCTGCTTATTTAACTTCTATACAGAGTACATCATGAGAAATGCCAGGCTGGATGAAGCCTAGTAATCCAAGATTGCCATGAGAAATATCAATAACCTCAGATATGCAGATGACACCACCCTTATGGCAGAAAGTGAAAAAGAACTAAAGAGCCTCTTGGTGAAAGTGAAACAGGAGAGTGAAAAAGTTGGCTTAAAACTCAACACTCAGAAAACTAAGATCATGGCATCCGGTCCCATCACTTCATGGCAAATAGATGGGGACTTTATTTTTCTGGGCTCCAAAATCACTGCAGATGGTGACTGCAGCCATGAAATAAAAAAAACGTTTACTCCTTGGAAGGAAATTTATGACCAACCTAGACAGCATATTAAAAAGTAGAGACATTACTTTGCCAACAAAGGTCCGTCTAGTCAAGGCTATGGTTTTTCCGGTAGTCATGTATGGATGTAAGAGTTGGACTATAAAGAAAGCTGAGTGCTGAAGAAATGATGATTTTGAATTCTGTTGTTGGAGAAGACTCTTGAGGGTCACCTGGATAGCAAGGAGATCCAACCAGTCCATTCTAAAGGAGATCAGTCCTGAATATTCATTGGAAGGACTGATGTTGAAGCTGAAACTCCAATACTTTGGCCACCTGATGCGAAGAACCGACTCATTCGAGAAGACCCTGATGCTAGGAAAGATTGAAGGCAGGAGGAGAAGGGGACAATAGAGGATGAAATGGTTGAATGGCTTCACCTACTCAATGGATATGGGTTTGAGTGGACTCCAGGACTCGGTGAGGGACAGGGAGGCCTGGCATGCTGCAGTCCATGGAATCGCAAAGAGTCGGACATAACTGAGTGACTGAACTGAACTGAACTGATTGAGTTGGTCACAATAATATGATCCTGATGGGCTGCATGGTCTTCCAGAAGAGATCAGTAGCTCAAATGCAGGTAGGGAGGAAGAAGACTGTTGCATTGGACTTTTGACAAGTGAAACAGATAGAGAGGCACTTACTGGTTAAGTGGTAACAGTAATAAAACATACACTGGAAAATAGGGAGTGGACAGAAGAGTAGCCTAATGAACAGGCAGAATATGGGACTAACAATGTACTAAGAATCCTGTGGGAGTCTAAGCACTATTATATTTATTAAATTCTATCTACAAATTAAAAGGAAAGGAGTATGTGGTCTGAGGGTGAAATACCTGAGACATGACTTTGTAATACTATAGACAATTAGGCAATCTATACATCTACTTCTGTGATAGTTGAACCTAAGAGTCTTAATGAGGAGTATAGATGAAATACCTCTCACCTTGGGAATGAGATATTCTCTGAATTTAATGTCCTGAGCTGCAGCATGGGGTAGGTTGTTGGGGACAAGGTCAATGAATCTCTGGATCTCATGGATCACAGCATCTGTGTAGGGCATGTGGCTCTTCTCCTCCATGCATGGACTCCAGTTTCTGCCAACCACACGGTTAATTTCTGCCTGGACTTTAGCTGGCAAGGTAGAAATCAGAATTTATGTCAAGTGATAAAGATATTTTATCTTCTTAATCATGATTACATTGTGGTAGGATATGGAGAGAAGGAAAAATTACACGTGTTTCTCTACAAGGGAAAAAATGAAAAAGAATTTCAGTGTCATGGACAAATTGGAATTTCATTAGAGACTTAAATACACATACATATAAAGCACAGTTACATCATGAAATTCATTTCTCAATTCTGATTCTCTCCTTTGTGTATTTTTTTATTTTTTATTTTTTTTTCCCCTCGGATAGAGGACGTATCAGATATTAAACTGATAAGAACAGATACTACACTTGATCTTAGCCAAAAGGCCGAGAAGCGATCTGTGTATTTTTTTTAAAACAAACTCAGGGATGTGGGATCTCAAAGGCTCACATCATACAGTTTAACCATTTTGTTTATGTCAGTTTTATTTTATGAAAGTTCTAAGAGAGTAGAAGTACTCCATGCAGTAAATACTTAATAAATGGACCAACTGAACAAGATGCTTGGTTGACTCAACACATAGGAATAATAAGTAAGTTAAGGGAGAATACTCAAGATAACAGAGTAGAAAGACTCTGAGATCACCTCCTCCCACAAGCATTACAAAACGATTAATACAATGATTTACAGAGCAACTATCAATAAGAACAACTTGAAGTCTAAGAGAAAGTTCTTCAACAACTAAAGATCTAAGGATGGAATCATGAATGCATAGGAGAAGCAGAAACATAGCACAGTTAAGACCTTACCCTTAGGTAGGAGACCCATGAACAGGATAATTACAATTACAGAGGTTCTCCCCAAGGAGTGAGGGATCTGAACCCATCACTGGGTTCCCTAACTCAGGAATGCTGCACCAGGAAGATGAGCCCCCAGAGCACTTGGCTTTGCAGGCCAACAGGGCTTATTTCAGATGATCTAGTGAGCTGTGGGAAGTAGAGACTCCACTCTTAAAGAGCGTGTACAAAATCTCACCCACTCTGGGACCCAGAAGCAGGAGCAGTAATTTGAAAGGAGCCTGGGTCAGACCCATTTATTGATCTTGGACAGGCTCCCAGAGAGGCACAGGACAGTTGGGGCTCACCTCCAGAACACATATGCTGGTAGCAGCTACTTTGGAGAGCTCATCCCAACACATGGACACGGATGATAGTGAGTGCAATTTTAGAATCTTCCCTGTGGCTTATTAGTGCCAGACCTTGGCCCTTCTCATCAGCCAGTTATCACCCATTCTTGGATGTGGGAGGCCAAGTAGCTAGCTGGGCTGGGACACAGTCCTACCCACCAGCATGCCAGTTACTATAGCAGCTCTGAGCCCCAGCTGTCCCTGGACCCAAGTCCTCTCAACCATTGGGAGACACCAACCCCTGGTCTCCCTGGGCCCCCGTTTAGACAACGGGCAGGCCAACTCCAATTCCAGGACCCCTAAGGTCTTACAGCCAGAGAACACAGGATCTGGCTCCCCCCAACAAGATACCCAAGACCCTGCAGCCAGAGAAGCTAGGATGTGGCCTCATATACCAGAAGGCAGGTACTATCTTCAAGACTCCTGGGGCCTGATCCACCAACTAGCAGGCCAACCTCAGCCCCAGGACCACAGCAGTCCTGCAGCCAACCATGTCAAGATCCAGCCTACTCAACAGCAGGTCAGCACCACTAGAAGACATCTTGGGCCCCAGGCTCACCCAACAGCAAACTGACACCCAATTCTAGGAAGCCCCAGAACTCTCTGCCAGCCATCTCAGGAAGAGGCCCTGGACCCAGCTCTAACCACCAGAGGACCAGCACTAGACTGGACCCCATGGGCTTTCATAACCAGCTGCCACATGACCCAGCCCCACCCACCATCGCCCAGCAGCTGCTCCACAAGAAAAATGTATTGAATACAAATGGAAGAAAAAGAAAGTTGAGGAAACAATTCCTAGACAAAATAGACTTTAAAACAAAGACTGCATGGAACAAGAGAAAAAAGGACATTACATAATGATGAAAGAATCAACCAACAAAAAGATATAACAGTTACAAATCTATATGCATACGTGCTAAGTTGCTTTAGTCAACTTATGACAGCATGGAAAGTCCTAGAAGATATTATGCGACCCTTTGGACTGTGCCCACCAGGCTCCTCTGTCCATGAGATTCTCCAGGCAAGAATACTGGAGTGGGTTGCCATGCCCTGTTCCAGGGGATCTTCTCAACCCAGGGAATGAACCCACATCTCTTATGTCTCACATGCACATTGGCAGGTGAGTTCTTTACCACTAACACCCTCTGGGAAGCCCGTAAATATATATACATATAACTAGTTCACTTTGTTGTACAGCAGAAACTAATACAACATTATAAGACAATTAAACTCAAAAAAAAAATAAAAATAAAAGTGTCTTAATAGGTCAAAGCACAAAGCATGATAGAGTAAAGGAAATATTCTCTTAGATGAGGACTGAATAAAGAAAAAAAGGAGGATGAGAAATTACATTTTTCAGGAAATTTTGTTTGGCCAAAAGGGTGTATTTGAACAGAATTTTTGTGTATAACTTTTTAATTTAAAGAGTGAGGTTTTTTGATGAAGAAAGATTGTGATTTTGTTGCGTCAATCCTTCCATTGCAAATACATCTGAGTAGAATTAACTTTTGACAAAAGTACATTTATGTGGACTTGGAAGGCTTATCAAGCAATGTCATTGTAGAGAAGATTCTTCACCGTCTGAGGCACCATGGCAGCCCTACTGCACCTGACCTGATGCAAATCAAGGATACTCCACCACAGTAGGGAGGACAGTGACCTCTGCCCTCCATAATTCTGCTACTGGTTAAACATTTTATTCTCCTGTTTTATTATACTCTAATTTGAATGCAATTCATACAATGATAGGAATATGTACTAAGGATAGAAGTTTTTCTTGTACATCTTCTAGGCAGATGAAGAGTAGAAAAGTCATCAGTGTTGCCTGCCAATTTCTAACCAGAATTTCATCCTGTCCATCATCTGTGATACTACCTGTGACCTCTGGGTGCTTCAGCAGGAGCAGCAGTCCATATCTCAGAGTGAGGCTTGTTGTCTCTATTCCAGCAGTAAGCACATCCCATAGAGTGGTGATCAAGTTGTCCATGGTAAACTCAGACTGTTTATTGTGTTTCTCCTGGCAATGATGTATTAGGATTACATGATAAGTAAAAGCAACTTACAAGTAACTTACAATAATTCCATAAAACAACATAATTGTTTAAGTTTACTTATTTGACAAATTAAGCCAAACATTAGAGAATGTTACAGATGAAGGTAAAGTTAGATGTGTTGTTAGAATTTCTTCAATTAAAATATAACCAGAGTTAAACTTCCAAGTCCTTTCTGATTCCTCACTTTCTCACCCACTGGAGTATATCAGTTCTTCAGTAATTTCTATCTAACCTGACTCTTATCAAGTCATCACTGCTACTCACCATCAGTTCGGGTATCTATTGTCAATTTCATCATATCTGAATTTCTCACTCAGGCCTTCAGAACCACCTATCCTCAAACTGAAACACTATTCCCAAATTCATCAGTCATTAAACCCACAACAGTTCCTCAGTTTCTATCAAGACAATCTCTTTAAAAATTCCACACACTTCATCACTGCACTTATCTTTCCCTGAACCAGTTTTGTCATCTCTGCTAATCCTCAAAACCTACTTCATCTGTTTTCTACTGTCTTTCCAAGAGTAAGCCTTTCTAGATTCCCATCCATTTCTGCCTTCTCTCATTTCTTACATCACCCATTCATGGAATTTATTTAATGAAAGAGAATATACCATCTATCACTTATCTTGAATGTGTGTGTCTGTTTCAATCTGTTCTCAAATAAAGAACCAGCTTTAACATGGTAAATATAAACACTTCCAAGCAATTTTCAGTGACAATGCAGAAATAATTCAAGACATCCAGTATGGTTTGCACAACAATAGGTTGCACGAGCAATGAATATATCCTTAAGAAGGAGCATTTGTTTTAATAAACCAATTCCACTGATAAGAACAAAGCTATTCCATGTATTACATCACTCCACCTACAAAGATGAAGTAGCAAGTCTGGATCCCATTTTACCTTTTCCATTTTAATCAGGAAGTAATCAATAAAGTCTTGAGGGTTACTGAGGTCCAAGGATTCTTGGTGTTCCTTTATTTTCTCCAAAATAAACTTTCTTTGCTCAGTCATGTTTTTAAATAATGTGTTATGACTCCCTGGGAGATAATGTAGTAAAGAGGGGAAAGCATTGTAGAGCTGAAAAAGAAAAGAAACAGTCAATTCATTCAGCAAACATTTACAAGCCCATATTATGGCGCAGACATATTGCTATAAAATAAGTAAATAAAGATGACTAAGATATGCTCCTTGCACTGAAACCCATTTGGGATTTGAAGGAGAGGGAACTTATAAAATGGCCTGAGTGACAGTATGCACAGATTACCAACTAATTTCAAAACCATTCGAATTATTTTCATAACCACAACTCTGAAGAAATTCAGGGTCATACCACATCTTTCCAAATGAGGGCACTGAGGTTCGGAAAGGTTAGTCAACCAGTCTAAGTCACAAAACTAGTGACAGAGGTAGATTCCAGTGTTCATCCCAGTTTACACTACACACGTGTCTACAGAGAGTCACCTAAACAGGGTGTGCAGAGATCGTACACTTTTTCTACATTTATCTTTATGAAAATATATTAACAGTTGACACATATTATATTAGCTTCAGGTGTACAAAATGGTGATTCACCATTTACATGCATTACAAATTGATCGCCATGATAAGCCTAGGGATCATCTGTCATCATACAGTCATTGACATGTTATTGACTCTATTCCTTATGCTGTATATTATATCCTTGTGACTTATTACATTTATATCTGAAGTTTATATTTCTTAATCCCTTTTACTATTTCATTCGTCCTTTTACTTCTTCCTCCCTGAGGACCACCAATTTCTTCTCTGTATCTATGAATTTGTTTCTGTTTTACTTTGTTTGTTCTAAAATTGTTTTAATTCTAAATATGAAGTAAATTATATAATATTTGTCTTTGTCTGACATTCTTCTCTTAGCATAATATCTTCTAGGACTATCCATGCTGTCATAAATGGCACAATTTCATTCTTTATACGGCAAAGTAATATTTCCTTGTGTGTGTGTGTGTGCATTCCACTTCTTTTTTATGCTTTCGTCTATCAGTGGACACTTAGGTGGTTCTCATATCTTACCTTTTGTAAACAACGCTACAATGAACATAAGGGTGCATATATCTTTTTGAATAAGTTTCTTTTCTTCAGATAAACACCCAGAAGTTTTCTAGAGAGAATTACCGAGTTAAGTCCCAGATCATATAGTAGTTCTATTTTTAACTTTTTGAGGAACCTCTATACTGTTTGCCATTGGAGAAGGCGATGGCACCCCACTCCAGTGCTCTTGCCTGGAAAATCCCATGGACAGAGGAGCCTGGTAGGCAGCAGTCCATGGGGTCGCACGGAGTTGGACACGACTAAGCCACTTCACTTTCCCTTTTCACTTTCATGAATTGGAGAAGGAAATGGCAACCCACTCCAGTGTTCTTGCCTGGAGAATCCCAGGGATGGGGAAGCCTGGTGGGCTGTCGTCTATGGGGTCGCACAGAGTCGGACACGACTGAAGTGACTTAGCAGCTATACTGTTTGCCATAGCGACCATTTCAATTTACATTCCTACCAACAGTGCATATGTGTTCCCTTATTTCCACATCCTCCCAAAACTTGTTTTCTTCTCTTTCTTATAATAGCCATTCTGACTGGTGTGAGGTAAAACCCTTTAGTGTTTTTATTTGTATTTTCCTGATAATTAGTGTTTTGATCATCTTTCCATGTGCCTATTGGCCAACTTTTGTCTTTGGAAAAATATCTATTTGAACCTCCTGTCCATTTTTTAATTAGGGTTTTCTTTTGGTTGTTGAAGTGTATGAGTTCTTTGTGTATTTTGAACACTAACTCGTCAGATGCATCATTTGCAAATATATTCTATTCAGCAGGCAGGCATTTTGTTTTGTTGATAGTTACCTTCACTGTGCAAAAGCTTTTACATTTGATCAGGTCACATTCCTTTATTTTTGCTTTTGTTTCCCTTGCCTAACAATGCATAACCAAAAAAATATCAACAAGACTAATGTCAAAGAGCACACATCCATGATTACTTCTAGAATTTTTATAGTTCTGGTTCTTACATTTAAATCCTTAATCCATGTTGAATTTATTTTATATGTGGTGT
This sequence comes from Bos grunniens, assembly GCF_055505025.1. Lineage (NCBI taxonomy): Eukaryota > Metazoa > Chordata > Mammalia > Artiodactyla > Bovidae > Bos > Bos grunniens. Next base: position 16,804,831 of record NC_141190.1, read on the forward strand.
GATAAAGGCATCCAGTTTGATTCTTTTGTATGTAACTGTCCAGTTTTCCCAATACCATTGATTGAAGAGAGTGTCTTTTCTACATTTTGTATTCTAGCTTCTTTTGTTGTATATTAATTACCTACTAAGTGTGGTAAGTATCTAAGCTGTCTCTTCAGTTCCATTGATCTATGTCTGCTTTTGTGCCAGTACCATACTTCTTTTTCTTTGCTTGTGTGGCTGGAACTTCCAGTACTATGCTGAATAAAAGTGGAGAGAGTGGGAATCCTTGTGTTGTTCCTGATTTGAGAGGAAATACTTTAAGGGTTTCACCGTTGAGAATGATGACAGCTTCTCCTGTAGGGGCTTTATTACAATTAAGTGTGTTCCCTCTATATTCACTCTGAGTTTTTATCATAAATGGATGTTGAATTCAGTCAAAACATTTTTTTTATAACTTAAAAAAATCATATGATTTTTATTTTTAATTTGTTAATGCCATGTATCACATAGATGGATTTGCAGACACTGAACCAGCTTTGCATCCCCAGAATAAATTTGGCTTATTCATAGATTATAATTGTTATAATGTATTACTGAATTCAATTTCATGCAAAGATGGGCACAATAAAGGACAGAAATCGTATGGACCTAACAAAAGCAGAAGATATGAATAAGAGGTGGCAAGAATACACAGAAGAACTATACAAAAAAGATCTTAATGACCCAGATAATCACGATGGCATGATTACTCACCTAGAACCAGACATCCTGGAATGTGAAGTCAAATGGGCCTTAGGAAGCATCACTACAAATAAAACTAGTGGAAGTGATGGAATTCCAGCTGAGCAATTTCAAATCCAAAAAGATGATGCTGTTAAAGTGCCAAACTCAACATACCAGCAAATTTGGAAAACTCAGCAGTGGCCACAGGACTGGAAAAGGTCAGTTTTCATTCCAATCCCAAGAAAGGCAATGCCAAAGAATGTTCAAACTACCACACAACTGCACTCTTCTCACATGCTAGCAAAGTAATGCTCAAAGTTTTCCAAGCCAGGCTTTGACAGTACATGAACTGCGAACTTCCAGATGTTCAAGCTGGATTTAGAAAAGGCAGAGGGACCAGAGATCAAATTGCCAACATCTGTTGGATCATAGAAAAAGCAAGAGAATTCCAGAAAAACATCTACTTCTGTTTCATTGACTACACCAAAGCCTTTGACTGTGTGTATCACCACAAACTGTGGAAAATTCTGAAACAGGTGGGAATACCAGACCACCTTACCTGTCTCCTGAGAAACCTGTAGGCAGGTCAAGAAGCAACAGTTAGAACTGGACATGGAACAAGAGACTGGTTCCAAATTGGGAAAGGAATACATCAAGGCTGTATGTCTCACTACTTATTTAGCTTATATGCAGAGTACATCATGGGAAATTCCCAGTTGGATGAAGCTCAAGCTGGAGTCAAGATTGCCAGGAGAAATATTAATAACCTCAGATATGCAGATGACACCACCCTGATGGCAGAAAGCCAAGAAGAACTAAAGAGCCTCTTGATGAATGTGAAAGAGGAGAGTGAAAAAGCATCTTAAAACAAACATTTAAAAAACAAAGATCATGGCATCTACTCCCATCACTTCATAGTGAATAGATGGGGAAGCAATGGAAACAGTGACAGACTTTGTTTTCATGGGCTCCAAAATCACTGCAGATGGTGACTGCAGCCATGAAATTAAAAGACACTTGCTCCTTGGAAAAAAAGCTATGACCCCCTACACAGCATTATTAAAAAGCAGTGACATTACTTGGCCAACAAAGGTCTGTCCAGTCAAAGCTGTGATTTTTCCAGTAGTCATGTATGGATGTGAGAGTTGGCAAAGAAAGATGAGCACCAAAGAATTGATGCTTTTGAATTGTGGTGTTGGAGAAGACTCTTGAGAGTCCTTTGGACTACAAGGAGATCCAACCAGTCCATCCTAAAGGAAATCAGTCCTGAAAATTCATTGGAAGGGCTGATGCTGAAGTGGAGGCTCAAATACTTTGGTCACCTGATGCGAACAACTGACTCATTAGAAAAGACCCTGAAGCTGGGTAAGATTGAAGGCAGGAGGAGAAGGGGATGACAGAGGATGAGATGGTGGGATGGCAGCATCACCAACTCAATGGACATGAGTTTGAGCAAGCTCCAGGCATTGGTGATGGACAGGGAATCGTGGCATGCTGCAGTCCATGGGGTCAGAAAGAGTTGGACATGACTGAGCAACTGAACTGAACTGAATATTCTGTTGAGGATTTTTGCAGCTAGGCTCATCAAAAATATTGACCTTAATTATTCTTTTCTTTTGAATTTTTTTTTCTAATTTGGGTATAAGGATAATGCATCATAGAATAAGTTTGAAAGTGTTCCTTTAGACATGTTTGGAAAGGTCAGGCATTAGTTCTTTTTTAAATATTTGGTAGAATTCACTTGTGAGGCCATCTGGTCCAGGATTTTTGGTTTTGCGGAGTTTTGATTCCTGGTTCTATTTCACTACTAGCGTTCCATCTTCAGATTATCTGTTTCTTCCTGATTCAATCTTGGTATGTGTGTTTCTATGAATTTATCCATTTTCCACTAGGTGTTTAATTTATGGGTGTATGATTATTCACTGTAGTCTCTCATGATTCTTTGAAATTCTGTGATATCAATTGTAATGTGCCTCTTCCATTTCTGATTTTATTTATTTGCACTTTCTTTTTTTCTGATGAGTCTGGCTAGAGTTTATCAAATCTGATTATCTTTTCAAAGAACTAGCTTTTATGTTCACTAATCTTTTCTATTGCCCTTTTAGCCTCTATTGTTTATTTAGTCTCTGATCTTTATTATTTCCTTCCTTCTGCTAACTTTGGGCTTTGTTTGTTCTTCTTTTTCTAGTTTTTTTTTCTTTGTTGTTGTTTTGTTTTTTGATATGTGTGTGTGTGTGTGTGTGTGTGTGTAGAAGTTTTATTAAAGTAAGAAAAGGGACAGAGAAAGCTTCTGACATAGACATCGGAAGGGGGACAGAGAGTACTCCCCTCCTTAGTCTAAGCAAGGGAGTTATATAATTTTTTAATTAGTTATGATAAATCAAAAGAATGTCTCAAGGTTGTAAAGATCTTACTAGATCCACTCCCATAATTTACATTTTAAGATAACAGGATTAGCCACAAGTTTTTCACGAAGGAAAAACTGTCCTCAAGAAGGATGTATTGTTGTTATATAATCCTTAGTACACAGTTTAAAATGAGTTGTTTGTGTGTAATCATCAGTACCAGGCTTAAGGAAAAAAACGTTTTCTGTGACGAAGACTAAAGAATGTAGAGGGAAAAAAATACATTTGTCCTTTCCTCCTCCTTGAGAATTCCGGAACCCTATCTCTGCTTCATGAGCCCAGATCCCTTTCTCCTCCTTAGGGATCCCAGACTTCTTATCAACCTACCTAGGAATTGACTCTCTCATCCCCTCCTTTTCTTTTGGAGAATTATGTTGCCAAGGGAAAGGGGCATCCTTTTCATTCTATAATTACTTCCTGCTGTTGAGGGGTGTCATCCCTAAACTGTTGAGGCAACATATTCTCCTAACCCTCATATTGAGGGTCTCTGATCCATGGGCCCCAAGTAATAGTTGGGGAAGGCTCTGGCACTTGTAGGAGCCTGGACAACCATTTGTAACCTAAAAGCTTTCAGAAAGTTAGAAACAAACCCTGTTATACAGTTACAGATGTAAGGCAAAATAGTCATTAAACCAAGCTAAAACATAATCAAAATTAAAAGTACATTATGTCCATAGTTACATCAGTTCATCTTAGGATTGCTAGATGTCATCAGATCAAGAAGAGGCATCACATACAATTGTTGTTGGTGAAGACTTGAAGAAAGTCCTTTTGGAGAAACCCACCATGGGAAACCTTCAATTGATGAGGAGGTTGTAGAGCTGAAAACTGAGTCACATGGTTAATTTTAAGGCTTCAGTGTCTATAACAATGTCTGTGTGTAAGAAGGGTCTTCCATAGGTACATTCAAATGGGAACAGTCCTTCCTTTTTCGGGGCAATTCGAGCCCTCATTAAAGCTATGGGTAGAATTTAAACCAACTGTCTTGTGGTTCCTGAGTTAGTTTACACAGATGCCTGTTAATAATGTCATTAGCCTTTTCAACTTTTTCTGAAGATGGGGTCTCCAGGAACTGTGTAAGTGATATTTTATTCCTAGAATTTTCAACACCCCTTGAGTTACAGCAGTTTTAAAGACAGAGCCATTGTTGCTCTGAGCTTTAGAGTTTAAGATCTCACTCACATCATGAGAAGTCAGTACAGTAAGATATTTGCCCATTAGTCAAAATCAATAGTAGCTTTAGACATTAGCAAAACAATAGTAGGAATTACCGTTAAGGAATGTGGCCATAGGCTTTTTTTTTTTTACTAAGGAGCAAACTAAATTCTGATCCTGTGGGCAAGCTCAAAACAGAAGCGTGCAGGAGAGCAGTTTGGAGAGCCTTAAAAGCCTTTTAAGTCTCTGGGAACCTAACCAGCTTGTTGATTTGGGCCTGCTGAGTTTCAGTTATAAGTTTATCTAAAGGCCAGGCAAGTTCTCCATAACCTGGAATCCAAATGTGGCAGTAGCCTGTAATGCCCCCAAATCCTCTCAAATTGTCTAAAAGTCATATTTGGCTCATTTAGAAATTTCAGACAATAAAGTATAAGGATTAGGCACTTACTATTTGTATATCTTGAATTAGTCTCCATTTATCACTTGACATTTTTACATCCAAAATAGGAGTGTTGCATGGAATTAATAGGGAATTAATAGCCTCTGTTCCTTTAAATCTTAAAATGATGGATTTTAACCCTTCCTTAACCTCAGGAGTTAGTGGGTACTGCTTTTGATGTGAAAATAGGTGAGGATCTTTGAGCTTGATAACAGCAGGAATAGCATTTTGTGTTCAACCCTCAGTTTTTCCATCAGCCCACAATTTAGGATTATATTTTGTTCAATTAATGGGAGAGAAAGAGCAGCCTCCATATTCATGAAAACAGGCCTGGACCTTGTTCAGTATATCCCTCCCCAGGAGGGGTGAAGGAGACTCTGGCATGATTAGAAACTCAAGAAAATAGCAGAGTCCTAGTTGCAGAATAAAGGACAACTAAAACAATAACGTCTGGCTCATATGGACAGTCCCGTTATAGTAGTGGATCAGGAGGAAAGTGGATCAGGAAGAAAGCGGACCAGGGGCTTCAGTGAGCACAGAGAAAGTTGCCCCAGTGTCCAAAAGAAATTGACTGATTGGCCCCCCACAGTTATTAATACCCGGGGTTCCTCGGGTGTAATTAGGATGGGAGCTTGTGTGGGGACCCCCAGGCACCTACAGTCCTGATTGTCTTAAGAGTCCAATCCCTGGGGCCTACACCTCAGAGGGCAGTCTCTTCTCTAGTATGGTCCTTTACAGACTGGACATGCAGCTGGGGTGGCTTAGATGACTGAGGGCAATCCCGCTTGAGATGCTGCTCTTCTCACAGTAATAACAAGTCCACCCTTTTTCACCTGGGTCCTTCTGGGCATTTTTCCTCAGGCTGTTTCAGAGTGGATCTAATAGCCATGCTGGGGCTTTAGTCTTTTGCCTGGTTCTTTTTTACCTCTTATTTTCCTCCTCATATTCTCTACCGTAATACCATCTGAGACACTGCAAAAGTTTTTCTAAAGACTGATTAGGTCCAAACGCCTGTTTTTGTAACTTACAGCAGATACCTGGAGCTGATCGAGTGAAAAAACTATCTTTTAAGATCATTTCTCCCTCTGTAATTTTGAGATCAACATCAGTAAACTTGCAGAGAGCCCCCTGTAGTCATTCTAGGAATTTACCAGGAGTTTGCTTCTCTTCCTATTCTATCTCAGTCAACTTAGCATAGTCTAAAGTCTTTGCACTAGTTTGAGTCCTTTAAGAATACATCCAGCAAAGAGGCTCTGTTATCAGAACTGCTTGGCTCCCAGTAGGAAGGAGGGCTATTTCATGTTCCCTCTTGCCCCTTGCCTTCAAGCCATTCATCTCCAAAAGTAGTGGCTTCCCCCAAAATTCAAGTTTTTGAATCAGGAGCCAACTCCTGTCCCAAGACATACATTACATCTCTCCAAGTAAAGTCATAAAGTAAAGTTAGTCCCATAAAGCCTTCTATGTACTTTTTGGATCCTCTAGGGTCTCAACCACAATTGGGACTGTTGGAATTTCTACTGAGACTGAGGCAGCCCCTCCTGGAAGGGTACCCTGATTCTCAGCCTGTTCAGTTGGGAGCCCCAGATACAGGAGCAAAGTAAGAAAACAGGAGACAGCTGAAGGCTTCACACTCAAATCTGCACCCTTAGGACGTAAGTCTGGCATGTCTCGCAGATAAAGAGCAACACATATATCACTTCTACCCATTTCCTTTGTTTTCTACAGAACTGGTCTAGTTGTAAAGCAGTATCATAATTGAGAGTCCCTTTAAACTGCCAGTTTTCCCCATTCTCCAAAGGATACTGTGGCCATTCAGTATCACAGAAGATCAGGCGTGTATTTTTTAGACTCTGGGGATCAAACTTGTCCCAAGTTTTTTAACTACATTTTAAAGGAGTTGTTCTGGAACTGTTAGCTCCCATCTCTAACAAAGAAAAAAGCAGCATCCAAGGCCATGGCTTCTTTCCACCAGAGGCGTCCCTCCCTCCTCTAGATGGGTGTGCAAACAGACTGTCCACTGAAGCTTTCCTTCCCTGGTCAGACTTAGTCTGTTCCTTACTGATGCAGGCATTTTACTCATCCCTCCCAGTTCTACCACCAAGATGGCATGGAGATGCACCAGCGGTAGACCTGATGACATCCCAGATTGATTTCTAGTTCCTTACCACCAAGACCTTTGTTGGATTTGCCAGAGTAGTTTCCCAGAATGTTTCCCAAGCTAGGACTACTAGAGGAAGCATCCATCTTACGTGTGCCCATGTACATTCCTGAGTACAGTCCTGATAGCAGTAGAAGCAGTGAGACATAAAGAGATGAGCAACAACCAAGATGTCCCTTCTAAGTGTCACCACGCCAGTATATGTGATAGCAAAGGTGGTAGAGGGCTGGCCAGGGAGGAAAAAAGTGATTTTTATCCTCAAGATTCTAGTTCCAATCCTTCCAGTTCCTTTCCACAGATTCCATAAAAGGAATATCTAGGGAATTGAGACAGAAGCCATTGGAGAGCTTTCTCTGGTCTGCTAATAGCTAGCACTACCAAAGAAAGAAGCCCATTGCACTTCCAATCTGAACAGATCCTGCAATTCCCAACTGATGTCCTCAAAAACCTCATAGTCACCAGCAGTGCTTTATCCACATAGATAGAAGGCACAGCCATGACAAAGACTCACTTTTAGGACTCTGGGCCCTGAGGCAGGCAGTCAAGTGAGTGACCTCTAGCCTGAGAGACATTCCTGGAGTTAGAGCTCTGGCTTGCTCCCAAAGAAGCTCTTGTAACTTTTGCCTCCTAGCAAAGCTAGGCGCTTCCATACTTGGGGTTTAAGTAAAAGTACATAGTAATGGCATGAATCACAATGCCCTTGAAAGTCTATGATCTGACAGATCAGGTTAGTAGTTCTAATTCCCCAGGCAGTTACAGAATGGTCAAAGAGACCAGAAAAAAACTGACTGAGAAAGGAAAGCTCACTCCACACCCTTTGCCCATTTCTGGCTGCTCCCCTCACAGGGACGTTGAGTGCCTCTTGAATGGCAGGTCGGTATAAACCCCCAACAAGGCTCCCCTTTTTGGAGCTCCCTTAAGTCATTACGGGGCACCTCAAAATCACAGAGCAGGGCTCATCACTTGCTTTGCACAGAACGTGTCATTCATTCACACACGCACACCATAGCATTAGTAAAGTAAAGCAGAAAATGTGTATACTGAGAAAGCAGTGAGGCTAGAGCTCTTGAGTGTTCTTACCTTGTCCTGAAAATCCTGGATGAGCCCCCAAGATAATAGCTTATGGTAAATGATGTCAGATTGATGATATCTGAAGAAGATTTAGCTTCAGGACCAGGGACCATTCTTGATCACTCAAGAGCTTTTGTGTAGCACTTTTATTAAAGAAAGAAAAGGGACAGAGAAAGCTTCTGACATAGACATCAGAAGGGGGACAGAGAGTGCCCACTCTTTTTCTAGTTTTATGTGTAATGTTAGATTGTTTACTTCGCATTTATCTGGTTTCCTAAGGTAGACCTGTTTCACTACAAACTTCCCTCTTAGAACTGCTTTTGTGAGTCATATAGATTTTGGAATGTTGTGTTTCCATTTTCATTTCTCTCAAGGTATTTTGATTTCCTCTTTGACCTATTGTTGTTTAGCAGCATCTTATTAAGCTCCCATATGTTTGTGTTTTTTCCAGTTTTTTTCTTGTAACTGGTTCGTAGTTTCATACCATTGTGGTCAAAAAGATGTTCAATATCATTTCAATTTCTTGAATTTACTGACACTTGTTTTGTAAAATCATATGATATATCTTGGAAAATGTCTCATGTGTACTTGAAAACAAGGTGTATTCTGCGGCAATTGGATGGAATGTTGTATATAAATCTATCAAGTCCATCTTATCTAATGTGTTGCTTAAGGCCAGTGTTTCCTTATTTAGTTTGGCTGTTCTGTCCATGGGGTCACAAAGGCTCAGACACGACTGAGTGACTGAACTGAACTGTTCAGTCCATTATGTAACTGATGTGTTAATGTCTCTTCAGTTCAGTTCAGTCACTGTCTTGTCCGACTCTTTGCCACCCCATGAACTGCAGCACCCCAGGCCTCCCTGTCCAACACCAATTCCCGGAGCCTACCCAAACTCGTGTCCTTTGAGTCAGTCATGCCATCCAACCATCTCATCCTCTGTCATCCCCTTCTCCTCCTGCCCTCATTCCCAGCATCAGGGTCTTTTCAAATACGTCCACTCTTCATATCTGGTGGCCAAAGTATTGGAGTTTCAGCTTCAACATCACTCCTACCAATGAACACTCAGGCCTGATCTCCTTTAGGATGGACTGGTTGGATCTCCTTGCAGTCCAAGGGACTCTCAAGAGTCTTCTCCAACACCACAGTTCAAAAGCATCAATTCTTCGGTGCTCAGCTTTCTTGATACTCCAAGTCTCACATCCATACATGACTACTGGAAAAACCATAGCCTTGACTAGATGGACCATTGTTGGCAAAGTAATGTTTCTGCTTTTTAATACGCTATCTAGGTTGGTCATAACTTTCCTTCCAAGAAGTAAGCGTCTTTTAATTTCACGGCTGCAGTCACCATCTGCAGTGACTTTCGAGCCCAGAAAAATAAAGTATGACACTGTTTCCACTGTTTCCCCATCTATTTCCCATGAAGTGATGGGACCAGATGCCATGATCTTAGTTTTCGGAATGTTGAGGTTTAAGTCAACGTTTTCACTCTCCTTCACTTTCATCAAGAGGCTTTTTAGTTCTTCTTCACTTTCTGCCATAAGGGTGGTGTCATCTGCATATATGAGGTTATTTATATTTCTCACGGCAATCTTGATTACAGCTTGTGCTTCCTCCAGCCCAGCGTTTCTCATGATGTACTCTTCATATAAGTTAAATAAGCAGGGTGACAACATACAGCCTTGACATACTCCTTTCCCTATTTGGAACCAGTCTGTTGTTCCATGTCTAGTTCTAACTGTTGCTTCCTGACCTGCATACAGGTTTCTCAAGAGGCAGGTCAGGTGGTCTGGTATTCCCATCTCTTGAAGAATTTTCCACAGTTTGTTGTGATCCACACAGTCAAAGGCTTTAGCATAGACAATAAAGAAATAGATGTTTTTCTGGAACCCTCTTGCTTTTTCGATGATCCAGCAGATGTTGGCAATTTGATCCCTGATTCCTCTGCCTTTTCTAAAACCAGCTTGAACATCTGGAAGTTTGCGGTTCACGATTGCTGAAGCCTGGCTGGGAGAACTTGAGCAACTTTACTAGTGTGTGAGATAAGTGCAAATGTGCAGTAATTTGAGCATTCTTTGGTATTGCCTTTATTTGGGATTGAAATGAAAACTGACCTTTTCCAGTCCTGTGGCCACTGCTGGGTTTTCTAAATTTGCTGGCATATTGAGTGCAGCACTTTCACAGCATGATCTTTCAGGATTTGAAATAGCCCAACTGGAATTCCATCACCTCCACTACCTTTGTTTGTAGTGATGCTTTCTAAGGCCAACTTGACTTCACATTCCAGGATGTCTGGTTCTAGGTGAGTGATTATACCATCATAACTAACTGGGTCATGGAGATCTTTTTTATACAGTTCTTCTGTGTATTTTTGCCACCTCTTCTTAATATCTTCTGTCAGTTCCATACCATTTCTGTCCTTTATTGAATGTCTCCTAGTATTATTGTATTACTGTCAATAACTCCTTTTAAGTCTGTTCACATCATACCATTTTTTAAATGAAGAAACTATACCAGAAAGATTAAGGAAATGCCTATATTACCTAACTTACTTTTATTTAGGCATTTTACATCTTCAGAAATGTACTCATTGCCCTTATTCATTAGGCCATCACAGTCCTAGAGTTTACAGAAACCTTTATAAACAGTATCTTCATGACTTAATATCCTCAGTAGGTACTGAAGAAATTTATTCAGCTGCTATCTTGTATCAAACTGGATAGAGAATCAAGAAATCTAGTTTTTATATCTAACTCATTCTTCTTTTGGTTAGGTTACTTTGAAAATACACTCAGTATTTTCAGGTGAGCTTTCTGTTACATAGACTATTTGTTCTCTAGAGTCCTTCCCAAGTAAAACATCAGAACACTATGATCCATGGAATTTTAGTTGTTAGTTATAGTACTGCTAAGTCACTTCAGTCGTGTCCAACTCTGTGTGACCCCATAGACGGCAGCCCACCAGGCTCCCCCATCCCTAGGATTCTCCAGGCAAGAACACTGGAGTGGGTTGCCATTTCCTTCTCCAATGCATGAAAGTGAAGTCGCTCGGTTGTGTCCGACAACATAGGTAATTAATTTTTTCTGACAGTTTACTAACATAAAAAATACAATGCATATACCATCCTATATATACACATAAAAATCAGAGGAGAAAAGATTTCTCAAAAAAAAATACCTTGCTATAATTGTTGCACTATTTTTTATTACTATTGTTATATTTTGTTTAAAAATTCATTTCAACACTTTCAATTGCTTTGATAACTCACTAAGTGGTAACAAACAATAGCACAAAGAGAAGTGGTAATCAATTTAGATAGAAAATTATTTCTTATTTAAAGAGAACGTTGACCTTACCTCAATCCAGGGGGTGCTTAAAATTTTTGCGTTTTCATCAAAATACTTTGCCAAGGTCAGAAAATTTTCATCACTGTATTCAAAACGATTCCGGAATACAATGGAGCAGATCACATTGCAGGGAGCATAGCTCAGAAGGAAAGTAGGATCACATGGAGATCCTAAAAAACAATATATAAAAATTGGGGTATAATTTTCAAATAAATCTTAAGTTTACTTTTTAAAATAATGGAGAAAGGTTGATTTCTAAGATTTTTTTATTATAAGAAGAACCTAGACCTGCCATCATCACTATAAATTCAACATGCCTAGAGAGTTGGACCATAAAGAAGGCTGAGTGCTGAAGAATTGATGTTTTCGAACTGTGGTGCTGGAGAAGACTCTTGAAAGTCCCTTGGAGAGCAAGATCAAACCAGTCAATCCTGAAGGAAATCAGTCCTGAATATTCATTGGTGCTAAAGCTGAAGCTCCATTACTTTGGTCATCTGATCTGAAGAGCTGACTCATTGGAAAAGACTGTGATGTTGGGAAAGACTGAGGGCAAGATAAGATGGGGCTGACATCAGTTTGAGCAAACTCTGGGAGATAGTGAAGGACAGGGAAGCCTGGCATGCCATAGTCCACGGGGTTGCAAAGAGTCGGACATGACTCAGTGAATGAACAACAACAACAACAAAATAAATTTGCATTTCCCTAAGCAAAATTATCTAATCCAGTGTAATTTATTTATTAAATTTCTCCCAATTATTCTCCCATTTATATCATTCTCCAATTAAAGCCACAAGGTAATACACAAGGAGGAGATCATTTTGAAATGTTTTTAAAACTATAAAATTTAGCTCTTGCTATTGACATTCTTCAAAATACTCAGAAGAAATTGACCAATATAACAAGAAGGTAAGGAGACTGGGGAGAATTGAAATCATATTTTGCAAAATGCATTGCAAAAGGTTGAGTGTGTGTTTCTCTCAGAAGAAAATAATGAGAGGGATTGAAGACTAGAGATCTCTTCAGGAAAATTAGAGATAAAAAGGGAACATTTCATGCAAAGATGGTCACAGTAAAGGACAGAAATGGTACAGACCTAACAAAAGCAGAAGATATAAAGAAGAGGTGGCAAGAATACACAGAAGAACTATACAAAAGGATCTTAAAAACCCAGATAACCACGATGGTGTAGTCACCCACCTAGAGCCAGACATCCTGGATGTGAAGTCAAGTGGGTCTTAAGAAACATCACTACAAAGAAAGCTAGTGGAAGTGATGGAATTTCAGTTGAGCAATTTCAAATCCTAAAAGATGATGCTATGAAAGTGCTATACTCAATATGCCAGCAAGTTTGGAAAACTCAACAGTGGCCACAGGACAGGAAAAAGTCAGTTTTCATTCCAATCCCAAAGAAAGGCAATGCCAAAGAATGTTCAAACTACCACACAGTTACACTTATCTAACACGCTGCAAAGTAATGCTCAAAATTCTCCAAGACAGTCTTCAACAGCATGTGAACCACAAACTTCCAGATATTCAAGCTGGTTTTAGAAAAGGCAGAGCAACCAGAGGTCAAATTGCCAACATCCATTGGATCACAGAAAAAGTAAGAGAGTTCCGGGAAAATATTAACTTCTGCTTTATTGACTACACCAAAGCCTTTTACTGTGTGGATCACAAAAAAACTGTGGAAAATTCTGAAAGAGATGGGAATACCAGACCCCACCTGACCTGCCTCCTGAGAAATCTGTAGGCAGGTCAAGAAGCAACAGTTAGAACTACACATAGAATACAGACTGGTTCCAAATTGGAAAAAGAGTACATCAAGGCTGTATATTGTCACCCTGCTTATTTAATTTATGTGCAGATTATATCATGCAAAACGCCAGGCTGGATGAAGCTCAAGCTGGAATCAAGATCACCAGGAGAAATATTAAAAACCTCAGATATACAGATGACACCATCCTTATGGCAGAAAGTGAAGAAGATCTAAAGAGCCTCTTGATGAAAGTGAAAGAAGAGAGTAAAAATGTTGGCTTAAAACTCAACATTCAGAAAATTAAGATCATCGCATCTGGTCCCATGATTTGGGCTTCAAATCCAAATTTGGTCTTCATGGCAAATAGATAGGGAAACAATGGAAACAGTAACAAACTTTATTTTCTTGGGCTCTAAAATCAATGCAGATGGTGACTGCAGCCATGAAATTAAAAGACACTTGCTCCTTGGAAGAAAAGTATGACCAACCTAGAGAACATATTAAAAAGCAGAGATATAACTTTGCCAACAGAGGTCCATCTAGTCAAAGCTATGGTTTTTCCAGTAGTCATGTATGGATGTGAGAGTTGGACTATAAAGAAAGCTGAGTGCTGAAGAACTGATGCTTTTGAACTGTGATGTAGAAGACTCTTGAGAGTCCCTTGGACAGCAAGGAGATCCAACCAGTCCATCCTAAAGGAAATCAGTCCTGAGTATTCATTGGAAGGACCTATTATGAAGCTGAAACTTCATTACTTTGGTCACCTGATGGGAAGAGCTGAGTTGTTTGAAAAGACCCTGATCATGGGAAAGATTGAAGGCAGGAGAAGAAGGGGACAACAGAGGATGAGATGGTTTGATGGCATCACCAACTCGATGGACATGAGTTTGAGCAAGCTCTGGGAGTTGGTGAAGGACAGGGAAGCCTGATGTGCTGCAGTCCATGGTGTTGCAAAGAGTCGGATATGACTGAGCAACTGAACTGAATTGAACTATAAGCAGGTTAACAATATAAAATAAAGAATATTACACCACTTTTTGTTTTTTGACTCCTGACAACTTTTAAGCCTTACTTTTTCTTCTTCTGCTCACACCTGGAATAATTGATGTGATTGCTTCTTTGACACAAGCAGTAAGTTTAAACCACACAAACCCTGGTGTATACATTGGAACTCCACCCTCTAACCACCGTAAAAATTTCAAGCCGGTATCCTTTTCCATAAAGAGCAATATTGCATAGGAACCTGGAATGTCAGGTCCATGAATCAAGGCAAATTGGAAGTGGTCTAGTAAGACATGGCAAGAGTGAATGTCGACATTCTAGGAATCAGAGAACTCAAATGGACTGGAATGGGTGAATTTAACTAAGATGACCATTATATCTACAACTGTGGGCAGGAATCCCTCAGAAGAAATGGAGCGGCCATCATGGTCAACAAGAGAGTCTGAAATGCAGTACTTGGATGCAATCTCAAAAACGACAGAATGATCTCTGTTCGTTTCCAAGGCAAACCATTCAATATCACAGTAATCCAAGTCTATGCCCCAACCAGTAACGCTGAAGAAGCTGAAGTTGAACGGTTCTATGAAGACCTACAAGACCTTTTAGAACTAACACCTAAAAAGATGTCCTTTTCATTATAGGGGACTGGAATGCAAAAGTAGGAAGTCAAGAAACACCTGGAGTAACACGCAAATTTGGCCTTGGAATACGGAATGAAGCAGGGCAAAGACTAATAGAGTTTTGCCAAGAAAATGCACTGGTCATAACAAACACCCTCTTCCAACAACACAAGAGAAGACTCTACACATGGACATCACCAGATGGTCAACACCAAAATCAGATTTATTATATTCTTTGCAGCCAAAGATGGAGAAGCTCTATACAGTCAGCAAAAACAAGACCAGGAGCTGACTGTGGCTCCAATCATGAACTCCTTATTGCCAAATTCAGACTTAAATTGAAGAAAGTAGGGAAAACCACTAGACCATTCAGGTAT
The DNA here is from genome assembly GCF_055505025.1 of Bos grunniens. NCBI lineage: Eukaryota > Metazoa > Chordata > Mammalia > Artiodactyla > Bovidae > Bos > Bos grunniens. The sequence goes on from NC_141190.1 coordinate 16,819,869, forward strand.
GACCTAAATCAAATCCCTTATGATTATACAGTGGAAGTAAGAAATAGATTTAAGGGCCTAGATCTGATAGATAGAGTGCCTGATGAACTATGGAATGAGGTTCATGACATTGTATAGGAGACAGGGATCAAGACTATCCCCATGGAAAAGAAATGCAAAAAAGCAAAATGGCTGTGTGGGGAGGCCTTACAAATAGCTGTGAAAAGAAGAGAAGTGAAAAGCAAAGGAGAAAAGGAAAGATATAAGCATCTGAATGCAGACTTCCAAAGAATAACAAGAAGAGATAAGAAAGCCTTCCTCAGTGATCAATGCAAAGAAATAGAGGAAAAGAACAGAATGGGAAAGACTAGAGATCTCTTCAAGAAAATTAGAGATACCAAGGGAACATTTCATGCAAAGATGGGCTCGATAAAGGACAGAAATGGTATGGACCTAACAGAAGCAGAAGATATTAAGAAGAGGTGGCAAGAATACACAGAAGAACTATACAAAAAAGATCTTCACGACCCAGATAATCATGATGGTGTGATCAATGACCTAAAGAGTGAAAAAGTTGGCCTAAAGCTCAACATTCAGAAAATGAAGATCATGGCATCCGGTCCCATCACTTCATGGGAAATAGATGGGGAAGCAGTGGAAACAGTGTCAGACTTTATTTTGGGGGGCTCCAAAATCACTGCAGATGGTGTTTGCAGCCATGAAATTAAAAGACGCTTACTTCTTGGAAGAAAAGTTATGACCAACCTAGATAGCGTATTCAAAAGCAGAGACATTACTTTGCCAACAAAAGTTCATCTAGTCAAGGCTATGGTTTTTCCTGTGGTCATGTATGGATGTGCGAGTTGGACTGTGAAGAAGGCTGAGCGCCGAAGAATTGATGCTTTTGAGCTGTGGTGTTGGAGAAGACTCTTGAGAGTCCCTTGGACTACAAGGATTCCAACCAGTCCATTCTGAAGGAGATCAGCCCTGGGATTTCTTTGGAAGGAATGATGCTAAAGCTGAAACTCCAGTACTTTGGCCACCTCATGCGAAGAGTTGACTCATTGGAAAAGACTCTGATGCTGGGAGGGATTGGGGGCAGGAGGAGAAGGGGACGACAGAGGATGAGATGGCCGGATGGCATCACTGACTCAATGGACGTGAGTCTGGGTGAACTCCGGGAGTTGGTGTTGGACAGGGAGGCTTGGCGTGCTGCGATTTATGGGGTTGCAAAGAGTCGGACACAACTGAGCAACTGAACTGAACTGAACTGAACTGAATCCTTTTCTGGCTTTCTCCAGGCAATTTTGGGTTGGTTTTCTAGCCACTGTGTCCTACACAGAAAGCCTCATTATGTGAGTAATATAACTTTTCATATCCTATTGAGATGTGTGTATCTACCAATATCAACAATCAATATTGAGATGTTGGTAGTGTGAACCACTACCAACCTCAACAGTTATACTAAATTTTCAGTGGGAAATCCATCCTGCCTCTGCCTGGTGACTACTACCACAACACTCTACTTCAGAATTAAAAAACTTAGTAGGGATCAAAAAGTAGAAATTACAAGAAAAAAGATTCTGCTCAACATGTGAAATAAACTTATAACAGTTAGTTAACCAGTGACAAACTGGGCTACCCCAAGATGATGAGGTCTCCATAGTTAGGTGGAATCAGGCAGAGTCTGGGTGATCATAGGCAAGGAAGCTGAGAGAAGGTCATATTCACTATGGGAAAATTGAACCAGTTAATAATAAGCTGTTTAAAAGATACTTGCTCCTTGAAAGGAAAGCTATGACAAACCTAGATAATATATTAAAAAGTAGACATCAGTTTGCTGCAAAGATCTATCTAGTCAAAACTATGGGTTTTCCATAGTCATGAATGAATGTGAGAGTTGGATCATAAAGAAAGCTGAGTGCCAAAAAATTGATACTTTCCAATTGTGGTCCTGGAAAAGACTCTTGAGAGTCCGTCAGATAGCAAGGAGATCAAACAAGTCAATACGAAAGGAAATCAACCCTGAATATTCAATGGAAAGACTGACACTGAAGCTGAAGCTCCAGTACTTTGGCCACTTCATGGTAATAGCCAACTCATTGGAAAAGACTCTGATGCTGGGAAAGATTCAGGGCAGGACAACAAGGGGGTGACAGAGGATGGGATGGTTGGAAGGCATCACCAACTTAATGTACATGAGTTTAAGCAAACTCTTAGGGCTATTGAAGAACAGGGAAGCCTGGTGTGCTGTGGTCCATGGAGTCACAAAGAGTCAGGTATGACTTAGTGACTGAACAACAACAGCAACTTGCTAAAACCCAATATTTACTGATTTATTAATTGCATTTCCAAAATTTTACTCTAGAAAGTAATCAGGGATGTTCAATGATTAGTATAGATTGCATTGTTTAATATTATTAACAACAAAAAACTGAAATCAATCTATGTTGCCTAAAATAAACTATGGAACATCCAAAATAATGAACTACTATTCTATTTTGTTAATAATATTCGTGATAAACATTTTAAAATTAAGCATGTGAAAATATTTATTTAATATGCTAAGTTTGAACAAAAGGGTAGAGAATAATCTATGCAGGATGAGCCTTGTTTTCTTCTTCTGCCAGATCTTCCACCCATTCCTAGATAATATGCACCAAAAGTCCAAATGATGTTCATTGACACTCTACTGCCATCTTGAGAAACTTACTCAAAAGAAGAAACCCAAATCATGGAAATATTTGTAATAATTGCATTATTTATATGAGTAACACAAAAAAATGAGGGAGAAAACCCATCTGGACCATAATATAACATTAGTAAAAAAAAAAAACATGATGGTGAGTCATTGTTTAGAATATAGTGTTATTAAGTTCATGTTCTTCAAAAATTAAGCACTATGGTTTACAAAAGCACATATGTGTTAAGATCCTTATCTTTCTCCTTCCCTGTCAAGTCTCCTACTCACCCCTTTCTCTCTTATCCCCTCTTCCTGTCCTGCATGGGCATCCACACACGTGTACACTGAGCAGATGTGTGCTGCTGAAGCTCCCTCCCTTCACACCCACAGAGGAGCTGTAATACAGGCCTACTCAGAGAAGGATTTGGTGCAAAGTCCACACCTGAACCACTAATTTTGGTTCAGTTTTAATAAAATATCACTGATAGACAGGACTGTACAAGTTTAAGGTGCTGTAGCATAATGACATGACATGTTTATGTTGCAAAATATTTGCAATGCTTCTCAAGAAGTTGCAAAAAGTTCTCAAGAACCTGAGAATTTAGTCTTTCAAGTTACTAGCAGATTACCACAATCCATGTTCTCCTCTTCTTCCTGTGCACACAGCTAACCACATTTTCCAGCTCCTCATACAGTAAGGTGTGGCCCTGTGACTCAGTTATAGCCCATGGGATATGAAAGAACTTTTGTGTGCCACTGCCATATCTCACCTATTAAAAACACTACTTGTTCTTTTCTTTCTTCTTTACTATCCCCACTACCATTCAAAGAGATGAACTCTGGGAGCCACAGGAAGGCAACCATGTGCTGAAAGCATCAAAGGCCCTGGAAACCAGGTGCTTGAAAAGGCCATTATACCAGCAACTTCCCCTCCTGCTACCGTCATGTGAGCAGGAAGTCAACTTCTGTTGTATTTGAGCCATTATCTCTCTGTAGTCTACTTGTAATAGCATTTGGTCTGCCCAAGCAGTTACTGCTAATTACATAAAGAAATACCCACCATTGGTTTTTTTTAATGCTTCCACCAAACATAAGGCTTCCTCTTGAATTCTGTGTTCAATAGTCCTCTTCCCCATCCCCATATTCCTCAAAACCATGAGGGAGAAACGCCGAGTTTGCTTCCATTTTTCTCCATTGCTGAAAACAATTCCTATATTGACCAAAAAATAGAGAAGAAAAATCCATTACTATGAATTACAGCTTAGTCTTTAAAACAGGAAGTGATAATGACACCTAACAGGGGTTAAATATAATGGTGGCAGCCTCAGGAATTCCCACTGAGCCCAATTTCACCTGCCTCCTCCTCTCTTAACCCAGTTTAGTGTTGTACTGTGAGGACTCTTGGTTTTACGTATTACTACACTCTTCCTCATCCATTAGCTCCTACAAAAATCAATTCAATTCTGTGAACCAAGTATTTTGTCTCCATTTTATTGATGAGGATGCTAAAGATCATAGAGGCAAATGCTTGCTCTATGATGACTCAGCTAACAATCCATGGAGTCCAAGTTATAGGTTAAGGTTTTATTTTTTTTTTATTTTATTTTTAAACTTTACAATATTGTATTAGTTTTGCCAAATATCGAAATGAATCTGCCACAGGTATACCTGTGTTCCCCATCCTGAACCCTCCTCCCTCCTCCCTTCCCATACCCTCCCTCTGGGTCGTCCCAGTGCACCAGCCCAAAGCATCCAGTATCGTGCATCGAACCTGGACTGGCGACTCGTTTCATACATGATATTATACATGTTTCAAGGCCATTCTCCCAAATCTCCCCACCCTTCCCCTCTCCCGCAGAGTCCATAAGACTGATCTATACATCAGTGTCTCTTTTGCTGTCTCGTATACAGGGTTATTGTTACCATCTTTCTAAATTCCATATATATGCATTAGTATACTGTATTGGTGTTTTTCTTTCTGGCTTACTTCATTCTGTATAATAGGTTCCAGTTTCATCCATCTCATTAGAACTGATTCAAATGTATTCTTTTTAATGGCTGAGTAATACTCCATTGTGTATATGTACCACAGCTTTCTTATCCATTCATCTGCTGATGGGCATCTAGGTTGCTTCCATGTCCTGGCTATTATAAACAGTGCTGCGATGAACATTGGGGTACACGTGTCTCTTTCAATTCTGGTTTCCTCAGTGTGTATGCCCAGCAGTGGGATTGCTAAATCGTAAGGCAGTTCTAGGTTTTAGAACCAGCTTGTGCATTGTGAGTGAATTGTAGAAGAAACAACAAAAGGAGTCAGTTCTCAAGAGAGGGAGAAACAGTACTTGTGCATTTAGAAGGAAGTTCAAGAAAATCCATTCTTCAAATAGGGGACACAGTCACAGCTCTTTTCATTTTAACATTTTTCCTTATTTGTTAAATCTCACCCATGAAATATGGTCTTAACACCAAGGAAATTCAACATCAGACTTCCAGACTCAAGAAGAGATCAGGGGAAAAGACAATGCTCAAAAGGAACTTGTCCAAAAAGACGTTAAAGAACAACATAGAGGAGGAAAGGACCCTATTCAGGCCTTGTTTCTTTTTGTAGGAACCCAGTGACTGGCCAGAGGACTGTCTGGTATTAGGCCCAGCTACAAAAACAGATGAAAGACAATTCAAGGACTCAATTTAAAAAGCTTTTCCTAATATCATCTCTAATTAATACTCCAATTGATACTTAACAATGTTTCTTAATGATCCTCTTTTCAGAGTTTTTTGTGCTTTATGCTTTGTATTCTGCTGAGTACAAATATTTCCTGTGTTGTTGTTTTTTTTTTTTTTTAAAGAATAGAAAATTAAAGGCAAGCTTGGAAATATTCCAAACCCTTATTGGTTCTGTGCATACTATGCATGTTTCCAAAAATGTTTCTTAGCATCCATGACTTTGGCCAGAAAGCAAAATGTTTGATTAATAGGACAATTTAGTCATTTCCCTCCCTTCTCTTTCTCTTTCATTATCTTCAGTTCAGTTCAGTCGCTCAGTCGCGTCTGACTCTTTGTGACCCCATGGAATGCAGCACCCCAGGCCTCCCTGTCCATCACCAACTTCTGGAGTTTAGTCAAACTCGTGTCCGTTGAGTCGGTGATGCCATCCAACCATTTCATCCTCTGTCGTCCCCTTCTCCCCCTGCCCTCAATCTTTCCCGGCATCAGGGTCTTTTCCATTAAGTCAGTTCCTCTCATTAGGTGGCCAAAGTATTGGAGCTTCAGCTTCAGCATCAGTCCCTCCAATGAATACACAGGACTGATCTCCTTAAGGATGGACTGGTTGGATCTCCTTGCAGTCCAAGGGACTTTCAACAGTCTTCTCCAACACCACAGTTCAAAAGCATCAATTCTTTGGCATTCAGCTTTCTTTATAGTCCAACTCTCACATCCATACATGACTATTGGGAAAACTATAGCCTTGACTAGATGGACCTTTGTTAAGCAAAGCAATGTCTGTACTTTTTTTTTTTTTTCCAAATGTGATTTTTTTTTTTTTTTAGGTTTTTTTTTTTTTAAACTTTACAATATTGTATTGGTTTTGCCATATATCAACATGAATCCGACACAGGTATACACGTGTTTCCCATCCTGAACCCTCCTCCTTCCTCCCTCCCTGTACCATCCCTCTGAGTCATCCCAGTGCACCAGCCCCAAGCATCCAGTATCGTGCATCGAACCTGGACTGGTGATTCATTTCATATATGATATTATTCATGTTTCAATGCCATTCTCCCAAATCATCCCACCCTCTCCCTCTCCCACAGAGTCCACAAGACTGTTCTATACATCAGTGTCTCTTTTGCTGTCTCGTATACAGGGTTATTGTTACCATCTTTCTAAATTCTATATATATGCATTAGTATACTCTATTGGTGTTTTTCTTTCTGGCTTTTTAAAATGCTCATTATCTTACTCTACTTTTTAAATGTTCATTATCTTAACTGTCCATAATTTAAAATGAGCATCGCTTAATTGCAAATTAATGGAACATTAGTGATTAGATGGTTTGCTTTCACTGCATTTAAAGCTTTGTAGAGATACTGTGTCACGTTCATAGTTTTAAACATGGGTTGATGATCCTTCATGCTTCCCAGGTGACTCAGGGATAAAGAATCTGCCTGTCAATGCAGGAGACACAGGTCCAAGAATTCGATCCCTGGGTCAGGAAGATCCTCTGGACAAGGAAATGACAATCCACTCTAGTATTCTTTCCTGGAAAATCTCATGGAAGAGGAGCCTTGATGGCTACAGTCCATGGGGTAATGACAGAGTCGGACACAGCTTAGTGACTAAACAATAACAACGATTCTTTATAGAGAAATGTTGGAATTACGATGTCGTTGTAAACTTCTCCAAGTACCTGTAATTTCTCAATTCTTTAGCCTTTTTGAATCTTTCCAACCTACAATTCCCACACTCCTCAAATAAAAACATACCTAATCCCTGGTTGATGTTGTCTGCTGCTGGTAAACTGCCTCTGGCAGAAAATTCCTCACTCTGATCAATTAGGACTTGCTTCACTGCTTCATATCCATGCAACACCACAGTGGGCTTCATGCCAAAATACAGAGTGAACACAGGACCATAATCTTCTGCTAGCTGGAAAAGGAACAGGAGATGTAAGAACAGTGAGCATTTCAAAACTGAAAAAATAGATAATGTGGGAAATACTTTTAATTTTCATAAGATACACTTCAATATTCATTCATCCATTATAAAAAACTTCAACTTCTAGAACCAGTAATTTAGTATGAAATCACATATTTCCAATGGTAATTACCATTATATGACTAGTAATACTGTTATTATTATCATCACCATCAATAGTAATCCCTTATTCAGCTGCTACTATGTGACAGAGGCTATAGTATGAATTCTATATTGTTCTGTTAAGCTTTTTTCTGCCAAATCTATAATTACACCAAAATTCCTCTTCTTTCTTATAGTTATAATAAATAATACATTTCTCCTCTGGTTTAAGGAAAGGTGCTTATCTCCCCCACACGCAAACTAAAAATCATTCCTCATTATCCATTCTCCACATATTTTTAGCACCAGAGACCTCTAAGCTTTCATAATACATAAGGACATAGTCATAAACATTTTCCAGCTTCCCTGTGTAGTGATGTGAGTGAGGTCTTTCTATCATGGAAACTTATTCAATGTAAAACATGATATAGGACTTGCAGTCTTTCAGCTTGTCCAATATTTCACTCCTTCTGCTACCTTACAATTTATTCTCTGTACAGCAACCAGACTGATTTTTTCACAAAGCAAATGTTGAGATACATCACACTGATTTGATGCTAAAGACCAATGTTCTGACTCCTGTTTACATCTCCAAACTTATCGCAGAACATGTTTTTACTTACTCTTGGAGCTATAACCAGACTAGTCTTATGTCAGGGACTCCAAACATAATTAATCTCCAAATTAAAAAAGAATGGAACAAACAAGCACTTTACCAGGTTACAGTCTTATTTTCCTTATTTCATGGCTGCAGTCACCATCTGCAGTGATTTTGGAGCCCCCCCCCCAAATAAAGTCTGACACTATTTCCACTGTTTCCCCATCTATTTCCCATGAAGTGATGGGACCGCATGCCATGATCATAGTTTTCTGAATGTTGAGGTTTAAGTCAACGTTTTCACTCTCCACTTTCACTTTCATCAAGAGGTTCTTTAGCTCTTCTTCACTTTCTGCCATAAGGGTGGTGTCATCTGCATATCTGATGTTATTGGTATTTCTCCAAGCAATCTTGATTCCAGCTTGGGCTTAATCCAGCCCAGTGTTTCTCATGATGTACTCTGCATATAAGTTAAATAAGCAGGGTGACAATATACAGCCTTGATATACTCCTTTTCCTATTTGGAACCAGTCTGTTGTTCCATGTCCAGTTCTAACTGTTGCTTCCTGACCTGCATTTAGGTTTCTCAAGAGGCAAGTCAGGTGGTCTGGTATTCCCATCCCTTTCAGAATTTTCCACAGTTTCTTGTGATCCACACAGTCAAAGGCTTTGGCATGTCAATAAAGCAGAAATAGATGTTTTTCTGGAACTCTCTTGTTTTTTGATGATCCAGCAGATGTTGGCAATTTGATCCCTGGTTCCTCTGCCTTTTCTAAAACCAGCTTGAACATCTGGAAGTTCATGGTTCACGTATTGCTGAAGCCTAGCTTGGAGAATTTTGAGCATTACTTTATCAGCATGTGAGATGAGTGCAATTGTGCGGTAGTTTGAGCATTCTTTGGCATTGCCTTTCTTTGGGATTGGAATGAAAACTGACCTTTTCCAGTCCTGAGGCCACTGCTGAGTTTTCCAAATTTGCTGGCATATTGAGCACAGCACTTTCACAGCATCATCTTTTAAGATTTGAAATATCTCAACTGGAATTCCATCACCTCCACCAGCTTTGTTTGTAGTGATGCTTTCTAAAGCCCACTTGACTTCACATTCCAGGATGTCTGGCTCTAGGTGAGTGATCACACCATCGTGATTATCAGGGTCGTGAAGATCTTTTTTGTACAGTTCTGTGTATTCTTGCCACCTCTTCTTAATATCTTCTGCTTCTGTTAGGTCCATACCATTTCTGTCCTTTATCGAGCCCATCTTCGCATGAAATGTTCCCTTGGTATCTCTAATTTTCTTGAAGAGATCTCTAGTCTTTTCCATTCTGTTTTTCTCTATTTCTTTGCATTGATTGCTGAGGAAGGCTTTCTTATCTCTTCTTGCTATTCTTTAGAACTCTACATTCAGATGCTTATATCTTTCCTTTTCTTCTTTGCTTTTCACTTCTCTTATTTTCACAGCTATTTGTAAGGCCTCCCCAGACAGCCATTTTGCCTTTTTGCATTTCTTTTTCTTGGGGATGGTCTTGATATCAGCTCTAATTTCACTTCCTCAGAGAAACTTCTGCTAACTACCCCTCTTACCCCTAATTCTTCAAGTTACACTGCCTGTTTCGACTGTGTTTCTATTACTTGTTTTGTATCCATATGTTTACTTGCATGATTGTTTCATAAATACAAGCCTGGTGTTGGGTGGTAAAGAATCTGCCTGCAAGGCAGGAGATGTTGTTTCGATCCCTGGGTTGGGGAGATCCCCTGGAGAAGGAAATGGCAACCCACTCCAGTATTCTTGCCAGGGAAAACCCATGAAGATGAGCCTGGGGGCCTACAGTCCATGGGGTTGCAAAAGAGTCAGACATAACTTGGCAACTAAACCACAACACCACATTGTATGTTTTGACCTGGGTTCAGTCCCTGGGTTGGGAAGATCCCCTGGAAAAGTACATGGCAATGCACTCCAGTATTCTTACCTGGAGAATACCCATGGACAGAGGAGCCTGGCAGGCTGCAGTCCATGGGGTCACAAAGAGTTGGACACAGCTGGGCAACTAAGTGCAGCATGATGCATCCATACATTTATCTGCATGATTGTTCCATAAATACACACCTATCATCTAGATGGTAAATTCCATAACATTAGGGTTGTTTTTTTTTCATTCATCTTTGAAAATCCCAAAATCTAACATACTTATTATTGAAATTAAAAATGTGAAGTTGCTCAGTCATGTCAGGCTCTTTGCAACCCCATGAAGTGTAGCCTGCCAGGCTCCATCCATGGGATTTTCCAGGCAAGAATACTGGAGTGGGTTTCCATTTCCTTCTCCAGGGGATCTTCCCAACCCAGGGATCGAACCCAAGTCTCCTACACTGCAGGCAGACTCTTTACCATCTGAGCCACCAGGGAAGCCCTGATAAAATTAGGCATTTAGTAACTTGTTGAACATATAATATACTCAAATAACCTGTGCAAAATAATTCTTATTTACATTTTAAAGACATGGAAATTAAAATCAAGAGATATTTTTAAAACTTAACCAGAAAAAAAAAGAAAAAACTTAACCAAGGCTGTGATTTAACAACTGCATACTCTGGAGTGCTAACACAATCTTCAAAACCAGATCCAAACACAAAGAAAGCAGTTTCATTGGGCAGTACTCTGACAACTAATTGTCTCAGAGAAGCCTGATTTCAGATAATTCCTTCAAGATTTAGAGTTATTGCTCTATTAAATAGCTAAGAGTAGAAGCATTATTCATTCATTTGTTGAGATAATAGAAACTGAATTTTCCTAAATTCGGTTTTACTTATTTCCTTGATTTCAGTCTACTTTTTGGAAAATTTTAGTTTTGTCACTCTGTAAATGAGTAGATTTTTTACTTAAAGAAATTTTCATTGCCATTAAAATTACCAAAGGATAATTACTATAAAGGGAACCTATGTCACAATATTCAGCAGTGGCCACAGGACAGGAAAAGGTCAGCTTTCTTTCCAATCCCAAAAACAGGCAATGCCAAAGAATGCTCAAACTACCGCACAGTTGCATTCATCTCATATGCTAGTAAAGAAATGCTCAAAATTCTCCAAGCTAGGTTTCAGCAATACGTGAACCACGAACTTCCAGATGTTCAAGCTGGTTTTAGAAAAGGCAGAGGAACCAGAGATCAAATTGGAACATCTGCTGGATCATCGAAAAAGCAAGAGGGTTCCAGAAAAACATCTATTTCTGCTTTATTGACTAAGCTAAAGCCTTTGACTGTGTGGATCACAAGAATCTGTGGAAAATTCTGAAAGGGATGGGAATACCAGATCCCACCTGATCCGCCTCTTGAGAAACCTGTATGCAGGTCAGGAAGTAACAGTTAGAACTGGACATGGAACAACAGACTGGTTCCAAATAGGAAAAGGAGTATATCAAGGCTGTATATTGTCACCCTGCTTATTTAACTTATATGCAGAGTACATCATGAGAAATGCTGGGCTGGAGGAAGCCCAAGCTGGAATCAAGATTGCCATGAGAAATATCAATAACCTCAGATATGCAGATGACACCACCCTTATGACAGAAAGTGAAGAAGAACTAAAGAGCCTCTTGAAGAAAGTGAAAGAAGAGAGTGAAAAAGTTGACTTAAACCTCAACATTCAGAAAACTAAGATCATGGCATGCGGTCCCATCACTTCATGGGAAATAGATGGGGAAACAGTGGAAACAGTGTCAGACTTTATTTTGGGGGGCTCCAAAATCACTGCAGATGGTGTTTGCATCCATGAAATAAAAAGAAGCTTACTTCTTGGAAGGAAAGTTATGACCAAATTAGATAGCGTATTAAAAAGCAGAAACATTACTTTGCCAACAATGGTCCATCTAGTCAAGGCTATGGTTTTTCCAGTAGTCATGTATGGATGTGAGAGTTGGACTACAACGAAAGCTGAGCACCGAAAAATTGATGCTTTTGAACTGTGGTGTTGGAGAAGACTCTTGAGAGTCCCTTGGACTGCAAGGAGATCTAACCAGTCCATCCTAAAGGAAATCAGTCCTGAGTGTTCATTGGTAGGACTGATATTGAAGCTGAAACTCCAATACTTTGGCCACCTGATGGGAAGAGCTGACTCATTTGAAAAGACCCCGATGCTGGGAAAGATTGAAGGCAGGAGGAGAAGGGGACGACAGAGGATGAGATGGTTGGATGGCATGACGGACTCAATGGATATGAGTTTGGATAATGGACAGGGAGTTGGTGATGGACAGGGAGGCCTGGCGTGCTGCAGTTCATGGGATCGCAGAGAGTCAGAGATGACTGAGTGACTGAACTGAACTGAACTGAACTGGATATAGGGTTATTGTTATCATCTTTCTAAATTCCACTATATGCATTAGTATACTGTATTGGTGTTTTTCTTTCTGGCTTACTTCACTCCGTATAATAGGCTCCAGTTTCATCCACCTCATTAGAACTGATTCAAACATGTTCTTTTGATGGCTGAATAATATTCCATTGTGTATATGTACCCTGCTTTCTTATCCATTAGTCTGTTGATGGACATCTAGGTTGCTTCCATGTCCTGGCTACTATAAACAGTGCTGCAATGAATATTGGGGTACACGTGTCTCTTTCAATTCTGGTTTCCTCAGTGTGTATTCCCAGTAGTGGGACTGTTGGGTCATATGGCAGTTCTATTTCCAGTTTTTTAGGGAATCTCCACACTGTTCTCCATAGTGGCTGTACTAGTTTGCATTTCCACCAACAGTGTAAGAAAAGGTTCCCTCTTCTCCACACCCTCTCCAGCATTTATTGCTTGTAGACTTTTGGATAGCAGCCATTCTGACTGGCATGAAATGGTACCTCATTGTGGTTTTGATTTGCATTTCTTTGATAATGAGTGATGTTCAGCACCTGTTCATGTGTTTGTTAGCCATATGTATGTTTTCTTCGGAAAAATGTCTGTTTGGTTCTTTGGCCCATTTTTTTGATTGGGTCGTTTATTTTTCTGGAATTGAGCTGCAGGAGTTGCTTGTATATTTTTTAGATTAATTCTTTGTCAGTTGCCTCGTTTGCTATTATTTTCTCCCATTCTGAAGGCTGTCTTTTCACCTTGCTTATAGTTTCCTTCATTGTGCAAAAGCATTTAAGTTTAATTAGGTCCCATTTGTTTATTTTTGCTTTTATTTCCAATATTCTGGGAGGTGGGTCATAGAGGATCCTTCTGTGGTTTATGTCAGAGAGTGTTTTGCCTATGTTTTCCTCTAGGAGTTTTATAGTTTCTGGTCTTACATTTAGATCTTTAATCCATTTTGAGTTTATTTTTGTGTAAGGTGTTAGAAAATGTTCTAGTTTCATTCTTTTACAAGTGGTTGACCAGTTTTCCAGGCACCACATGTTAAAGAGATTGTCTTTTCTCCATTGTATATTTTTGCCCCCTTTGTCGAAGTTAAGGTGTCCATAGGTGCGTGGATTTATCTCTGGGCTTTCTATTTTCTTCCATTGATCTATATTTCTGTCTTTGTGCCAGTACCATACTGTCTTGATGACTGTGGCTTTGTAGTAGAGCCTGAAGTCAGGCAGGTTGATTCCTCCAGTTCCATTCTTCTTTCTCAAGATTGCTTTGGCTATTTGAGGTTTTTTGTACTTCCATACAAATTGTGAAATTATTTGTTCTAGCTCTGTGAAAAATACCATTGGTAGCTTGATAGGGATTCCATTGAATCTATAGATTGCTTTGGGTAGTATACTCATTTTCACTATATTGATTCTTCCGATCCATGAACGTGGTATATTTCTGCATCTGTCTGTGTCCTCTATGACTTCTTTCATCAGTGTTTTATAGTTTTTTGTATATGTCTTTTGTTTCTCTAGGTAGATTTATTCCTAAGTATTTTATTCTTTTCTTTGCAACGGTGAGTGGAATTGTTTCCTTAATTTCTCTTCCTGTTTCCTCATTGTTAGTGTATAGGAGACTGATGCGCTGCCCACTGCGCTAAGGAGGCAGATTGTTAGTGTATAGGGATGCAAGAGATTTCTGCATGTTAATTTTATATCCTGCAACTTTACTATGTTCATTGATTAGCTCTAGTAACTTACTGGAGGAGTCTTCAGGGTTTTCTATGTAGAGGATCATGTCATCTGCAAACAGTGAGAGTTTTACTTCTTTTCCCATCTGGATTTCTTTATTTTTCCTTTCTGACTGCTGTGGCCAAAACGTCCAAAACTATGTTGAGTAGTAGTGGTGAAAGTGAGCACCCTTGTCTTGTTCCTGACTTTAGGGGAAATGCTTTCAATTTTTCACCACTGATGATAATGTTTGCTGTGGGTTTGTCATATATAGCTTTTATTGTGTTGAGGTATGTTCCTTCTATTCCTGCTTTCTGCAGGGTTTTTATCATAAATGGATGTTGAATTTTGTCAAAGGCTTTCTCTGCATCTTCTGAGATAATCATAAGGTTTTTATCTTTCAATTTGTTAATGTGGTGTATTATACTGATTGATTTGTGGATATTAAAGAATCCTTGCATCCCTGGGATAAAGCCAACTTGGTCATGATGTATGATCTTTTTAATATGTTGTTGGATTCTGTTTGCAAGAATTTTGTTAAGGATTTTTGTATTCATCAGTGATATTGGCCTGTAGTTTTCTTTTTTTGTGTGGCATATTTGTCTGGTTTTGGTATTAGGGTGATGGTGGCCTCATAGAATGAGTTTGGAAGTTTACCTTTCTCTGCAAGTTTCTGGAAGAGGTTGAGTAGGATAGGTGTTAGCTCTTCTCTAAATTATTGGTAGAATTCAGCTGTAAAACTATCTCAACCTGGGCTTTTGTGTGCTGGAAGATTTATGATTACAGTTTCAATTTCCATGCTTCTGATGGGTCTGTTAAGATTTTCTATTTCTTCCTGGTTCAGTTTTGGAAAGTTATACTTTTCTAAGAATTGGTCCATTTCTCCAAGTTGTCCATTTTATTGGCATATAATTGCTGATAGTAGTCTGTTATGATCCTTTGTATTTCTGTGTTGTCTGTTGTGATCTCTCCATTTTCATTTCTAATTTTGTTGATTGGATTCTTCTCCCTTTGTTTCTTGATAAGTCTGGCTAATGGTTTGTCAATTTTATTTATCTTCTCAAAAAAACAGCTTTGGGGTTTGCTATGGTCTCCTTTGTTTCTTTTGCATTTATTTCTGCCCTAATTTTTAAGATTTCTTTCCTTCTACTAACCCTGGAGTTCATTTCTTCCTTTTCAAGTTGCTTTAGGTGTAGAGTTAGGTTAGTTATTTGCCTTTTTTCTTGTTTCTTGAGGTAAGCTTGTATTGCTATGAACCTTCCCCTTAGCTCTGCTTTTACAGTGTCCCACAGGTTTGGGGTTGCTGTGCTTTCATTTTCACTCATTTCTATTCACATTTTTATTTCTTTTTTGATCTCTTCTGTGATTTGTTGGTTATTCAGCCGCGTGTTGTTCAGCTTCCATATGTTAGAATTTTTAATAGTTTTTCTCCTGTAATTGACATCTAATCTTACCACATTGTGGTCAGAAAAGATGCTTGGGATGATTTCATTTTTTTGAAATTACCAAGGCTATATTTATGGCCCAGGATGTGATCTATCCTGGAGAAGGTTCCATGTGCACTTGAGAAAAAGGTGAAATTCATTGTTTTGGGGTAAAATGTCCTATAGATATCAATTAGGTCTAGCTGGTCTATTGTATCATTTAAAGTTTGTGTTTCCTAGTTAATTTTCTGTTTAGTTGATCTATCCATAGGTGTGAGTGGGGTATTAAAGTCTCCCACTATTATTGTGATATTGTTAATTTCCCCTTTCATACTTGCTAGCATTTGTCTTACATATTGTGGTGCTCACTTGTTGGCTGCATATATATTTATAATTGTTATATCTTCTTGTATTGATCCTTTGATCATTATGTAGTGTCCTTCTTTGTCTCTTTTCACAGCCTTTGTTTTAAAGTCTATTTTATCTGATATGAGTACTGCTACTCCTGCTTTCTTTTGGTCTCTATTTGCATGGAATATCTTTTTCCAGCCCTCCACTTTCAGTCTGTATGGGTCCCTTATTTTGAGGTGGGTCTCTTGTAGACAACATATATAGGGGTCTTGTTGTTGTATCCATTCAGCCAGTCTTTGTCTTTTGGTTGGGGCATTCAACCCATTTATGTTTAAGGTAATTATTGATAAGTATGATCCCGTTGTTATTACTTTGTTGTTGTGGGTTTGAGTTTATACATCCTTTCTGTGTTTCCTGTCTAGAGAAGATCCTTTAGCATTTGTTGGAGAGCTGGTTTGGTAGTGCTGAATTCTCTTAGCTTTTGCTTGTCTGTAAAGCTTTTGATTTCTCCTTCATATTTGATTGAGATCCTTGCTGGGTACAGTAATCTGGGCTGTAGGTTATTTTCATCACTTTAAGTATGTCCTGCCATTCCCTTCTGGCCTGAAGATTTTCTATTGAAAGATCAGCTGTTATCCTTATGAGAATCCCCTTGTGTGTTATTTGTTGTTTTTCCCTTGCTGCTTTTAATATTTGTTCTTTGTGTTTGATCTTGTTAATTTGACTAATATGTGTCTTGGGGTGTTTCGCCTTGGGTTTATCCTGTTTGGGACTCTCTGGGTTTCTTGGACTTGACTTCCTTCCCCATTTTAAGGAAGTTTTCAACTATTATCTACTCAAGTGTTTTCTCGTGGTCTTTCTTTTTGTCTTCTTCTTCTGGGACTCCTATGATTCGAATGTTGGGACATTTAACATTAACAAATGAGATTGTCCTCATTTCTTTTAATTCGTTTTTCTTTTTTCCTCTCTGATTCATTTATTTCTACCATTCTATCTTCTACCTCACTTATCCTATCTTCTGCCTCCGTTATTCTACTGTTGGTTCCCTCCAGAGTGCTGTTTATCTCATTCATTGCACTATTCATTATATATTGACTCTTTTTTATTTCTTCTAGGTCCTTGTTAAACCTTTCTTGCATCTTCTCAATCCTTGTCTTCAGGCTATGTATCTGTAACTCCATTTTGTTTTCAAGATTTTGGATCATTTTCACTATCATTATACGGAATTCTTTATCAGGTAGATTCCCTATCTCTTCCTCTTTTGTTTGGTTTTGTGGGCATTTATCCTGTTCCTTTACCTGCTGAATATTTCTCTGCCTTTTCCTCTTATTTATATTGCTATGTTTGGAGTGGCCTTTCCGTATCCTGGCAGTTTGTGGTTCCTCTTTATTGTGAAGGCTCCTTGCTCTGGGTGAGGTTGGACTGGTGGCTTGTCAAGGTTTCCTGGTTAGGGAAGCTTGTGTCGGTGTTCTGGTGGGTGGAGCTGGGTTTCTTCTCTCTGGAGTGCAATGAAGTGTCCAGTACTGAGTTTTGAGATGTCAGTGGGTTTGGTGTGACTTTGGACAGCCTGTATATTGAAGCTCAGGGCTATGTTCCTGTGTTGCTGGAGAATTTGCTTGGTATGTCTTGCTCTGGAACTTGTTGGCCCTTGGATGGTGCTTGATTTCAGTGTAGGTATGGAGGCTTTTGATGAGTTCCTATTGATTAATGTTCCCTGGAGTCAGGAGTTCTCTGGTGTTCTCAGGATTTGGACTTAAGCCTCCTGCCTCTGGTTTCCAGACTTATTTTTACACTAGCTTCAAGATTTCTCCATCTATACAGCACCGATGATAAAACATCTAGGTTAATGATGAAAAGTTTCTCCACAGTGAGGTACACCCAGAGAGATACATAGAGTTAAATGGAGAAGAGAAGAGGAAAGAGGGAGATAGAGGTGACAAGGAAGAGAAGTGGGGGAATCAGAAGGGAAGAGAGCAAGCTAGCCAGTAATCACTTCCCTATGTGCTCCCCACAGTCTGGATCCCTCATAGATGTTCACGGAGTTACACAGAGAAGAGAAAAGGAAGGAAGGAGACAGAGGTGGTCAAGAGGATAAAAGGGGGAATCAAAAGGAGACAGATCCAGCCAGTAATTAGTTCCCTAACTAAGATCATGGCATCTGGTCCCATCACTTCACAGGAAATAGATGGGGAAACAGTGGAAACAGTGTCAGACTTTATTTTCGGGGGCTCCAAAATCACTGCAGATGGTGATTGCAGCCATGAAATTAAAAGACACTTACTCCTTGGAAGGAAAGTTATGACCAACCTAGATAGCATATTCAAAAGCAGAGACATTACTTTGCCATCAAAGGTCCATCTAGTCAAGGCTAATGGTTTTTCCAGTGGTCATGTATGGATGTGAGAGTTGGACTGTGAAGAAAGCTGAGTGCTGAAGAATTGATGCTTTTGAACTGTGGTGTTGGAGAAGACTCTTGAGAGTCCCTTGGACTACAAGGAGATCCAACCAGTCCATTCTAAAGGAGATCAGTCCTGGGTGTTCATTGGAAGGACTGATGCTAAAGCTGAAACTCCAATACTTTGGCCACTTCATGAGAAAAGCTGACTCATTGGAAAAGATCCTGATGCTAGGAGGGATTGGGGGCAGGAGGAGAAGGGGACAACAGAGGATGAGATTGCTGGATTGAATCACTGACTCAATGGACATGAGTTTGAGTAAACTCTGGGAGTTGATGATGGACAGAGAGGCCTGGCGTGCTGCGATTCATGGGGTTGCAAACAGTCAGACACGACTGAGCGGCTGAACTGAACTGAACTAAAGTATTCTCCACAGCCTGGAACACACAAAGAGATTCACAGAGTTGGGTAGAGAAGAGAAGGGGAAGGGAGGAGATAGAGGTGACCTGGTGGAGAAAAAGCAGTCAAAAGGGGTAGAGAGCAATCAAGCTGGTAATCTCGCTCCCAGGTAAAAACGGGTGCTGCAGATTGGGTTCTTAAAGGTATAAAATTGATAACAAATACCAAAAAGCAAAGATTAAAAATCTAGAGTAGAGGTTAGATTCTCAAAAATACAATATTTAAAAAACAAAGTCACAAAAATTATAAAGTATATATATATATACATGAAGTTTGTTTAAAAATAGGGTCTTTTTTTTTTTTTTTTTCTTGGCAAGGTAATAGTAGGTTATAAATGTGGAGAAGGCAATGGCAAGCCACTCCAGTACTCTTGCCTAGAAAATCCCATGGATGAGGAGCCTGGTAGGCTGTAGTCCATGGGGTCACTACGAATCAGACGCGACTGAGTGACTTCACTTTGACTTTTCACTTTCATGCAATGGAGAGGGAAATAGCAACCCACTCCAGTGTTCTTGCCTGGAGAATCCCAGGGACAGCAGAGCCTGGTGGGCTGCCGTCCATGGGGTCGCACAGAGTCGGACATGACTGAAGCGACTTAGCAGCAGCAGTAGGTTATAAAAATGAAAATTAAAGCAGTAATAGAGGACTTAAAATTTAAAAAAAAAATTTTTAATGATAATTAGTAAAAATATATCTAGGACTTTCTCTGGAGCTTTTGTGGACAGTGTGGGGTCAGTTCATTATCAGATAGTTCCTTGGTCTGGCTTATACTTCTCAAGATCTATAGGCCCCTTCCTATGTAGTCAGTGCTAACTATAGGGTTTTAATCTATTGCACCTGTCAGTCACTTCCAAAGCGGTTCCCTCTGTTTATTTTAGCTTCTTCTGTTTGCTGGTCTCTTCAGTGTCTAATTTCCACCCTGACACAAGGGGGCGGTGGTGGTCACTTTTTTTAGGCTCACTTGTTCAGTACTGCTGTGGGGAGGGAGGAACATTGCTAACAAATATCACTGGCATGTGTGGGGAGTGCTTGCAGTGTCTGCCACACTGGGCTTACCCCAACTCACAGCGTGTGTGCTTTCCCAGTCTACACTGCTCAGGCTCTAGGTTGCTCTGCCAGGAACTGTCTGAGGCGGGCCCTGGGTTGCATGCACTTGTCAGGTCTAAGCAGCTCAGGTTCAGGTTCTTGGGTACTCCACAAAGGCACAGACTTGGTTGGACCTGCATTTTGTGCCCTTCCCAGGTCCAAGCAGCTCAGGTGACCAGGTGCTTGGCAAGCACAGTCGCCCCCAGTTGGAGGCTGCATCTTATCACCTCCCCAGCCACTCTTTTCTGGGTGTACAATGGGCATGCCTTCTCAAGTGTGCCGTGTGTCTCTTCTAGGGAGCTGATCTCTGGCTGCAACACTCCCAGTGGAAGTCAACCATCCAGAATCCCTAGAAGTCTTGGTTAGCAATGAAGCCTGCTTGCAGTTTGGTAGAGGATGCCTCTCTGGGGCCACAATTGTCCCCTTCTGGCTCTGGCTGCCATCGCCTACGTGTCTCTAGCGGGCGATGGGCCAGTCAGCAGCTGGCTAGCTCTGCTCAGTCCTTTGTTCTGTGAGCGGGCCTGGCAGTGTCTTATGTTAGGGCTTTTTGCGGGATAGCTATCCCACAGTTTGGGTTCCTATCTCATGTTAGTTCCCTCAGATTGCCCTCGGGGCATTCAGGCCCGGTCCTTACCCTAAGCAATGCAGCCTGCACCTCCCTGTCCAGTCCCCACTTGCTAGTGGCAGATTCGAGCGTCTGGGCTGCTTCTCCGCTGGGAGTTGCCATTAGGCACCTAATCTGTGGGTTTTATTTATTTATTTATTTATTTATTTTTCCTCCCGGTTATGTTGCCCTCTGAGATTCCAAGGCTTGCCACAGACCCACCAGTGAGAGTGTTTCCTGTGTTTGGAAGCTTCTCTCTTTTTTAAGACTCCCTTCCCAAGATGCATCTCCATCCCTACCTCTTTTGTCTCTCTTTTTATTTTTTATATTTTGTCCTACCTCCTTTTGAAGACAGTGGGCTGCCTTTCTGGGTGCCTGATATCCTCGGCCAACATTCAGAAGTTGTTTTGTGGAATTTGCTCAGCATTCAAATGTTCTTTCCATGAATTTGTGGGGGAGAAAGTGGTCTCCCTGTCCTATTCCTCTGCCATCTTAGGATTGCCCCCCAGAAAGAGAAGTTAAGGAAACAATCTTATTTACCACTGCATCCAAAAAAAAAAAAAATAATAACTAGGAATAAACCTACATAAGGAAATAACAGACCTGTCTCAGAAAATTATAAAACAATGATGAAAGAAATTGAAAGTGACAGAAACAGATGGAAAGATAAACTGTGTTTTTGAGTTAGAAGAAATCATATATAAAATGATCATACTAAGGCAATCTGCAGATTGCAGTTCTATCAAAATACCAATGACATTTTTCACAGAACTAGAATAAATAATTTTAAAGTTATATGGAAACACAAAACACTGCAAATAGTCAAAGGAATCCTGAGGGGGCGCAGAAAAAAAACTGAGCTGGAGGAATCAGACTCCCTGACCTCACAATATACTATACAACTATATTAACCAAAAAAGTATGATACTGGTACAAAAACAGACACATCTATGGAACACAATAGAGCACCCAAAAATAAACCCACACACTTACAGTGAATTATTCTATAACAAAGGAAGTAAGAATATACAACAGAGAAAAGATAGGGAATATCACCTATATTTTATAGTAACTATAAATGAAGTATAACCTTTAAAATTGTGAATCACTATACTGTACATCTGTAGCATATAATATTGTACATCAATTACACTTCCATTTTTAAAAATGAATAATAACTAAATGATAAAATCATGTCTGGGTATTCACTGGGCAATTCCCTTTAAAACCACTCTTTAAAAACACGGTGTCTGCAGTAACAAGAGTTGGTTGATTTGCCAGCATAAATGGGTTCCATAGGAGCTAATTCTGGTAATTTAAAATAAAAGGCTAAGCATACCAAAAAATTTTAATTAAAAAAAAAAAACTGGTGTCAAGAAAACAAACTGGGACAAGACATAGGGCTGTCTTACTTACTCATGGCAAACAACTGGAAGAAAATCACTCATACTTGCCTTGCTTATGGATTTGCTGACATTCTTAGTATTTATCTGGAAAATATTTCCAACAACTGGGAGAGGAGTGGGCCCAGGTGGCAGCTTCCCTTTGGCATGCCTCTGATTCCACAGAAAAAGGAAAATCAAAAAAGAAAGACAGGTCACCAGAACTACGAAGAGTTCCATTGGTGTGCTTCACATGAGGGCAACTGAAAGTTTAAAATCTAAAGACTTTTTAAAAATACTAAGTGCAGGCTTATCACCAAACATGCAATGAGTCTTTGAACTTTTGAATAAATATTGTTTTACCATCATTGCACTTTGGCCTGTCAGTAGATATTTAAACAAAAACTTATCAGCCTTAATACTGATAAATATCTAAGTTTTTGATGGAAATCCCAACTAAAAAATAACTCAATTCCTCAGAGATGACCACATATTAGTAGTGAAATTGAAGATATCAGATTTTCAAAGGGCTGGAATTCATGATCATGACAAACGATGAAAGAGAGTATCTCTGTGTCAAAATTCATCATCATATGAGCAGAAAAATAAGCAATTCCTTAGAGCCTTTTCTCAGAAGATCTATGGAAAGGCCACATCAAGACAAGGAAGCAGGGCAAATAAAGAAAAGAATAGGGAGCTGGTCTTATCTTAGAAAAGAGTAGAGGGATTCCAATGGTTTTTCAAGAGCTCTTTTCTTTGTGCCAGGAGTTCTGACACCATTTACTCCCAGAGAGAATGCAGGCCGGCAGACAGTAGATAAAAAAAGGAATAACAAATACTGAGGAATCCTCAAGTCAAGGAAAGAAATCACTCAAAGACATCAGTGGAAAGTCCTTTGACTACTTATCACCCACTCCCTTCTTTACATACCCATTTCCAATAAGGATCACATAACTTGAGCAAACATTGCATATTCACACTTAGGTGAGGAAATACACTCCAGAAAATATCTAAAGACTCACAGATATGAACAAAATTTCAAGACTTAAAAGCTATTTGAGGAACTTCAATAGCATAACAAACATCTAACTTAAAAATCATAGAACTAATCCCTGAAGAATTAAAAACAGAAAAAATGTTAAATAGAACATCATCAGATAAATTTAACCAAATAAAAAGTTAATGGAGAGATGAAAAGTTTTTGGTAGTTAAGAATGTGGTTGCAAAAATGCTTTTAATAAACAGATATGCTGAGTAATAAAATAGCTTTGCCTGCAGGTTGACTTATTTTATCAGGAAGATTCAGGGGGAACAGGGTTTCCACAAGAATAGAGTACAAAATAATAATGATAAAAACTGTAAACAAAGTTGAATGATATGGACAATAATTCTAGAAATTCTAGCAACTTTATCACAGGAGTTTCAAGGAGAGAGAAAAATAATCAAATGTATTAATAAGCAAAGGAAATGGAATAAATTTTTCCTATAATGATGAAAGATCCAAAGTACCCACCAAGTTCTAAGCAGGATTAAAGAGAAAAGACCGACACTCTCAAAATTTTGTGAAATGTGAGAACATCAAGGAAAACAAAAAAAAAAGCCTAAAATGCTCTAGAAAGTTAAAAGGAAATTATAAAGAATCAGACTCAATTTAGAATAAATCTTCCCATACACAATGCTTATAAATGATAGATAATAGTCAAGTAAAGCCTTCAAAAATTCAATAGGAAATGATTTTTAAAGTATTATTCTACACCAGATAAACTAGAATTTAAATATAAGATCAAAATATAGATATCTGGGGGGCTTCCCTGGCAGTCCAGTGGTTAAGACTTCATGCTTGCACTGCAGTGGGGCATGAATTCAATCCCTGGTCCAGAAACTAAGATCCCCCCTGTGTCATGGTATGGCCACAAATAAAACAAATAAATAAATATAATATAAAAAAATTTTGGACATGTAAACATTCAAACATTTTATAATATTGAAACCATTTCTGAAATAATTACCTGAAGAAAAGGTCCAACAAATAAAAATATATCCCAAAAAGGGAGCATGTGAGACACAAAAATAATGAGGTGCAAAAGGCAAGTAAAACTACTGAGTCTAAATATGACTGATAAGTGGTAGCAAAGCCTAAAGAAATTATCATTAGCTTTCATAAGGAAAGGGAAGCTAAAATTCTAGATGTTTTCAACAAAATCTGCAAACTGATACAGAATGTAGGGAGTTGCCAGCCTTTTGAGAGCTGTTGGTTTTACTCTCGTGTGTGTGTGTGTGAGTGTGTGTGCACGTGTGTGCTCAGTCATGTCCGACTCTTTGCAATCCCATGGACTGTAGCCTGCCAGGCTCCTCTGTCCATGGGATTCTCCAAGTAAGAATACTGGAGTGGGTTGCCATTTCCTCCTCCAGGGGATCTCCCCAACCCAGGGATTGAATCCAAGTCTCTTGTGTCTCCTGCATTGACAGTCAGGTTCTTTACAACTTGTGCCACCTGAGAGGCTACCGGTACTAATTCTCATCTCTGATTATATGAACAGATAAAAACAATTATAATATAAAATTTGCTAATACAACTTGATATACCACTTAAAATGAAACATCTTTCCTTTTAATAGGGAAAAGCAAAATGAAATAAAGAAAACTTGATCTCTCCAGTTAAAGACAATATAAAAGCATGAGGTCTATTAAGCATGAGATAAAAATCATCAAGTGAAGCACTATGACTTCTCATTTCCTTCAAATATTTCATGGGTTTTTAAAAGACGCACCTCCTGAGACCAAATAAATAGAAAAACTAAAGTGAATCATGTACAAAAATCAAGTGCAAAATAACAATGACGAAAATTGCAAAGTGGTATAAACAATAGTTGTAATAGGTTAGCCAAAAAGCTTGTTCAGGTTTTCCCATAACCCCTTTGGGAAAGCCCAAACTTCTGGGCCAACCTTGCTAGCAAGTACAGCAATAAGTTTTATTTTGGATAAATTTGAATACTTACTTAGGATTTGTTGTTCACTCACTCAGTTGTGTCTAACTCTTTGTGACCCCGTGGACTGCAGCACGCCAGGCTTCCCAGTCCCTCACTATCTCTCATAGTTTGCTTAAATTCATGTCCATTGAGTCAGTGATGCCATCCAAACATCTCATCCTGTGTTGCCACCTTCTCCTCCTGCCCTCAATCTTTCCCAACATCAGGGTCTTTTCCAGTGAGCCAGCTCTTACCAGCAGGTGGCCAAAGGATTGGAGCTTCAGCTTCAGCATCAGTCTTTCCAATGAATATTCAGGGTTGATTTCTTTTAGGATTGACTGGTTTGATCTCCTTGCTGTCCAAGGGACTCTCAAGAGTCTTCTCCAACACCACAGTTCAAAAGCATCAATTCTTTGGTACTCATCCTTTGTGGTCCAACTCTCACATCTGTACATGACTACTGAAAAACCATAGCTTTGACTAGATGGGTCTTTGTCGGCAAACAGACATCTCTGCTTTTTAATGTGCTGTCTAGGTTTGTCACAGCTTTTCTTCCAAGGAGCATGTATCTTTTGATTTCATGGCTGCAGCCCCATTCCACAGTAATTTTGAAGCCCAAGAAAATAAAGTCTGTTACTGTTCAACATTTAGCTAATTAATTTAGTTTTAATAAATGTTCTTTAATATTTAAGTAGTCTAATTTCAGACTATAGCTATATCAATATATTGGCCAAAAAGTTGGTTCAGGTATGGAAAAACTCAAACCAACTTTTTGACCAACCCAATACAATCAGCATATAACCAGTACCACAAGATTGAAGAAATATTTTACTGATTCTTCTGTGCCAGGTATTTTCCACCACCCAGTTAGCTCACTTGATCTTCAAAAGATGCTTTGAATAGAAACCTTTCAGTTAAATTACCTTGAAACGATTCAGGCACCTCCCTGCTCAGTTAATAAATGGGAGAACTGGACTACCCTAGGTAGTCCTAGGTTCAGATGTGAACCTAGGACATCTGACACATCATATACACCAATTATAACTTTAAAAAAGAAGAAAGTGAAAGTGAAGTTGCTTAGTTGTGTCCAACTCTTTGTGACCCCATGGACTGTAGCCCACCAGGCTCCTCCATCCATGGAATTTTCCAGGCAAGAACACTGGAGTGGGTTGCCATTTCCTTCCCCAGGGGATCTTCCTGACCCAGGGATCGAACCCAGGTCTCCCACATTGTAGGCGGATGCTTTTACCATCTGAGCCACCAGGGAAGCCCTAAAAAAAGAAGAAAGGGTGCTCATACAACAGCAGCCTGGAGGAAATGAAGTCCCTCTCCTAAGAGCCATAAAACCCAATGCAGGACACCCAATGTTACTTGGTCATCGCCATGGCTGGTGATACAGCAGGAGGAGTCAGCCTCCGAGGAAATCAGCAGGCAGGTCCTCAGCAACCAGAGCTTCCCTCCACAGCTTCTGCAGCAGCAGAGGAGCATGGTTCAGGGTGGAGGCTGGGAAACTAAGCACGTCTAATAACACCCCCAGTCTGAAAAGGCCACCATGTCTATATTCCACAGACAAGAATATAATACATTTAGATCAGTGCCTAAATGTAATAAAATCAAAATTCAACTTTATACCACATAAAAGAACCAAATTTGAAAGCAGTCTTCCATTAAACCACTATTAAATTTTTTGACATATTTCATTTAATTATTTATTTTTAATATAAATTTATTTACTTTAATTGGAGGCTAATTACTTTATAATATTGTATTGGTTTTGCCATACATCAACATGAATCCACCACTGGTGTAAAGTGTTCCCCATCCTGAACCCCCCTCCCACCTCCCTCCCCATACCATCCCTCTGAGTCATCCCAGTGCACCAGCCCCGAGCATCCTGTATCATGCATCGAACCTGGACTGGCGATTCATTCCACATATATTATATTATACATGTTTCAATGCCATTCTCCCAAATCATCCCACCCTCACCCTCTCCCACAGAGTCCAAAAGACTGTTCTATACATCTGTGTCTCTTTTGCTGTCTCGCATACAGGGTTATCGTTATCATCTTTCTAAATTCCATATATATGCAGTAGTAAAAGGCAATGGCATCCCACTCCAGTACTTTTGCCTGGAAAATCCCATGGACGGAGGAGCCTGGTGGGCTACAGTCCATGGGGTCGCTAGAGTCGGACATGACTGAGCAACTTCACTTTCACTTTTCACTTTCATGCATTGGAGAAGGAAATGGCAACCCACTCCAGTGTTCTTGCCTGGAGAATCCCAGGGACAGGGAAGCCTGGTGGGCTGCCGTCTCTGGGGTCTCACAGAGTCAGACACAACTGAAGCGACTTAGCAGCAGCAGCAGTATACGGTATTGGTGTTTTTCTTTCTGGTTTACTTCACTCTGTATAATAGGTTCCGGTTTCATCCACCTCATTAGAACTGATTCAAATGTATTCTTTTTAATGGCTGAGTAATACTCCATTGTGTATATGTACCACTGCTTTCTTATCCATTCATCTGCTGATGGACATCCAGGTTGCTTCCATGTCCTGGCTATTATAAACAGTGCTGCGATGAACATTGGGGTACACGTGTCTCATTCAATTCTGGTTTCTATGGTGTGTATGCCCAGCAGTGGGATGGCTGGGTCATGTGGCAGTTCTATTTCCAGTTTTTTAAGGAATCTCCACACTGTTCTCCATAGTGGCTGTACTAGTTTGCATTCCCACCAGCAGTGTAAGAGGGTTCCCTTTTCTCCACACCCTCTCCAGCATTTATTGCTTGTAGATTTTTGGATAGCAGCCATTCTGACTGGCATGAAATGGTACCTCATTGTGGTTTTGATTTGCATTTCTCTGATAATGAGTGATGTTGAGCATCTTTTCACGTGTTTGTTAGCCATCTGTATGTCTTCTTTGGAGAAATGTCTGTTTGGTTCTTTGGCCCATTTTTTGATTGGGTCATTTATTTTTCTGGAATTGAGCTGCAGGAGTTGCTTGTATATTTTTTAGATTAATTCTTTGTCAGTTGCTTCATTTGCTATTATTTTCTCCCATTCTGAAGGCTGTCTTTTCACCTTGCCTAGAGTTTCCTTTGTTGTGCAGAAGCTTTTAATTTTAATTAGGTCCCATTTGTTTATTCCTGTTTTTATTTCCAATATTCTGGGAGGCGGGTCATAGAGGATACTGCTGTGATTTATGTCGGAGAGTGTTTTGCCTATGTTTTCCTCTAAGAGTTTTATAGTTTCTGGTCTTACGTTTAGATCTTTAATCCATTTTGAGTTTATTTTTGTGTATGGTGTTAGAAAGTGTTCTAGTTTCATTCTTTTACAAGTGGTTGACCAGTTTTCCAAGCACCACTTGTTAAAGAGATTGTCTTTTCTCCATTGTATCTTCTTGCCTCCTTTGTCAAAGATAAAGTCTCCATAGGTGCATGGATTTATCTCTGGGCTTTCTATTTTGTTTCATTGATCTACATTTCTGTCTTTGTGCCAGTACCACACTGTCTTGATAACTGTGGCTTTGTAGTAGAGCCTGAAGTCAGGCAGGTTGATTCCTCCAGTTCCATTCTTCTTTCTCTAGATTGCTTTGGCTATTTGAAGTTTTTTGTATTTCCATACAAATCGTGAAATTATTTGTTCTAGCTCTGTGAAAAATATGTTGGTAGCTTGATAAGGATTCCACTGAATCTATAGATTGCTTTGGTAGAATACTCATTTTCACTATATTGATTCTTCTGATCCATGAACATGGTGTATTTCTCCATCTATTAGTGTCCTTTTTTATTTCTTTCACCAGTGTTTTATAGTTTTCTATATATAAAAAAAAGAGGAGAACAACAGAATGGGAAAGACTAGGGATCTCTTCAAGAAAATCAAAGATGCCAAAGGAACATTTCATGCAAAGATGGGCTCGATAAAGGACAGAAATGGTATGGACCTAACAGAAGCAGAAGATATTAAGAAGAGAGGGCAAGAATACACAGAAGAACTGTACAAAAAAGATCTTCACGACCCAGATAATCACGATGGTGTGATCACTCACCTAGAGCCAGACATCCTGGAATGTGAAGTCAAGTGGGCCTTAGAAAGCATCACTATGAACAAAGCTAGTGGAGGTGATGGAATTCCAGTTGAGCTATTCCAAATCCTGAAAGATGATGCTGTGAAAGTGCTGCACTCAATATGCCAGCAAATTTGGAAAACTCAGCAGTGACCACAGGACTGGAAAAGGTCAGCTTTCATTCCAATCCCAAAGAAAGGCAATGCCAAAGAATGCTCAAACTACCGCACAGTTGCACTTATCTCACATGCTAGTAAAGTAATGCTCAAAATTCTCCAAGCCAGGCTTCAGCAATATGTGAACCGTGAACTTCCTGATGTTCAAGCTGGTTTTAGAAAAGGCAGAGGAACCAGAGATCAAATTGCCAACATCCACTGGATCGTGGAAAAAGCAAGAGAGTCCAGAAAAGCATCTATTTCTGCTTTATTGACTATGCCAAAGTCTTTGACTGTGTGGATCACAAGAAACTGTGGAAAATTCTGAAAGAGATGGGAATACCAGACCACCTGATCTGCCTCTTGAGAAATTTGTATGCAGATCAGGAAGCAACAGTTAGAACTAGACATGGAACAACAGACTGGTTCCAAATAGGAAAAGGAGTTCGTCAAGGCTGTATATTGTCACCCTGTTTATTTAACTTATATGCAGAGTACATCATGAGAAATGCTGGACTGGAAGAAACACAAACTAGAATCAAGATTGCCGGGAGAAATATCAATAACCTCAGATATGCAGATGACACCAGATGTGCAGATGGCAGAAAGTGAAGAGGAACTCAAAAGCCTCTTGATGAAAGTGAAAGTGGAGAGTGAAAAAGTTGGCTCAAAGTTCAACATTCAGAAAACGAAGATCATGGCATCTGGTCCCATCACTTCATGGCAAATAGATGGGGAAACAGTGGAAACAGTGTCAGACTTTATTTTTGGGGGCTCCAAAATCACTGCAGATGGTGATTGCAGCCATGAAATTAAAAGACGCTTACTCCTTGGAAGGCAAGTTATGACCAACCTAGATAGCATATTCAAAAGCAGAGACATTCCTTTGCCAACAAAGGTTCGTCTAGTCAAGGCTATGGTTTTTCCTGTGGTCATGTATGGATGTGAGAGTTGGACTGTGAGGAAGGCTGAGCACCGAAGAATTGATTCTTTTGAACTGTGGTGTTGGAGAAGACTCTTGAGAGTCCCTTGGACTGCAAGGAGATCCAACCAGTCCATTCTGAAGGAGATCAGCCCTGGGATTTCTTTGGAAGGAATGATGCTAAAGCTGAAACTCCAGTACTTTGGCCACCTCATGCAAAGAGTTGACTCATTGGAAAAGACTCTGATGCTGGGAGGGATTGGGGGCAGGAGGAGAAGGGGACGACAGAGGATGAGATGGCTGGATGGCATCACTGACTCGATGGACGTGAGTCTCGGTGAACTCCGGGAGTTGGTGATGGACAGGGAGGCCTGGCGTGCTGCGATTCATGAGGTCGCAAAGAGTTGGACACGACTGAGCGACTGATCTGATCTGATCTGTTATATAAGTCTTTTGTTTCTTTAGGTAGGTATAGTCCTAAGTATTTTATTCTTTTCATTCCAAAGATGAATGGAATTGTTTCCTTAATTTCTCTTTCTATTTTATCATTATTAGTGTATAGGAATGCAAGGGATTTCTGTGTGTTGATTTTGTATCCTGCAACTTTACTATATTCATTGATTAGCTCTAGTAATTTTCTGGTGGAGTCTTCAGGGTTTTCTATGTAGAGGATCATGTCATCTGCAAACAGTGAGAGTTTTACTTCTTTTCCAATTTGGATTCCTTTTATTTCTTTTTCTGCTCTGATTTCTGTGGCAAAAACTTCCAAAACTATGTTGAATAGTAGTGGTGAAGTGGGCACCCTTGTCTTGTTCCTGACTTTAGGGGAAATGCTTTCAATTTTTCACCACTGATGATAATGTTTGCTGTGGGTTTGTCATATACCGATTTTATTATGTTGAGGTATGTTCCTTCTATTCCTGCTTCCTGGAGAGTTTTTATCATAAATGGATGTTGAATATTGTCAAAGGCTTTCTCTGCATCTATTGAGATAATCATATGGCTTTTATTTTTCAATTTGTTAATGTAGTGTACTACATTGATTGGATTTGTGGATATTAAAGAATCCTTGCATCCCTGGGATAAAGCCCACTTGGTCATGGTGTATGATCTTTTTAATGTGTTCTTGGATTCTGATTGCAAGAATTTTGTTAAGGATTTTTGCATCTATGTTCATCAGTGATATTGGTCTGTAGTTTTCTTTTTTGTGGCATCTTTGTCAGGTTTTGGTATTAGAGTGATGGTGGCCTCATAGAATGAGTTTGGAAGTTTACCTTCCTCTGCAATTTTCTGGAAGAGTTTGAGTATGATAGGTGTTAGCTCTTCTCTATATTTTTGGTAGAATTCAGCTGTGAAGCCGTCTAGACCTGGGCTTTTGTTTGCTGGAAGGTTTCTGATTACAGTTTCTATTTCTGGGCTTGTTATTGGTCTGTTAAGATTTTCTATTTCTTCCTGGTCGAGTTTTGGAAAGTTGTACTTTTCTAAGAATTTGTCCATTTCTTCCACGTTGTCCATTTTATTGGCATATAATTGCTGATAGTAGTCTCTTATGATCCTTTGTATTTCTGTGTTGTCTGTTGTGATCTCTCCATTTTCACTTCTAATTTTATTGATTTGATTTTTCTCCCTTTGTTTCTTGATGAGTCTGACTAATGGTTTGTGGATTTTATTTAGCCTCTCAAGGAGCCAGCTTTGGGCTTTGTTGATTTTTGCTATGGTCTCTTTTGTTTCTTTTGCATTTATTTCTGCCCTAATTTTTAAGATTTCTTTCCTTCTACTAACCCTGGGGTTCCTCACTTCTTCCTTTTATTTTATTTATTTTTTTTTTTTAGACGCGGCCGCAGAAGTTGCGGCCGCGTCCCCCCGAGCGCGCCCGGCCCCGGGGCGAGGTCTGATCTCCCCACTTCTTCCTTTTATAGTTGCTTTAGGTGTAGAGTTAAGTTATTTATTTGACTTTTTTCTTGTTTCTTGAGGTATGCCTGTATTGCTATGAACCTTCCCCTTAGCTCTGCCTTTACAGTATTCCACAGGTTTTGGGTTGTTGTGTTTTCATTTTCATTCGTTTCTATGCTTATTTTTATTTCTTTTTTGATTTCTTCTGTGATTTTTTGGTTATTTAGCAGCGTGTTGTTCAGCCTCCATACGTTGTAATTTTTAATAGTTTTTCTCCTGTAATTGAGATCTAACCTTACTGCATTGTGGTCAGAAAAGATGCTTGGAATGATTTCAAAATTTTTTTAATTTACCAAGGCTAGATTTATGGCCCAGGATGTGATCTATCCTGGAGAAGGTTCCGTTTGTGCTTGAGAAAAAGGTGAAATTCATTGTTTTGGGATGAAATGTCCTATAGATATCAATTAGGTCTAACTGGTCTATTGTATCATTTAAAGTTTATGTTTCCTTGTTAATTTTCTATATAGTTGGTCTATCCATAGGTGGGAGTGGAGTATTAAAGTCTCCCACTATTATTGTGATATTGTTAATTTCCCCTTTCATAGTTGTTAGCATTTGTCTTACCAGTGCTCCTATGTTGGCTACATATATATTTATATTTGTTATATCTTCTTCTTGGATTGATCCTTTGATCATTATGTAGTGTCCTTCTTTGTCTCTTTCCACAGCCTTTGTTTTGAAGTCTATTTTATCTGATATGAGTACCGCTACTCCTGCTTTCTTTTGGTCTCTATTTGCGTGGAGTATCTTTTTCCAGCCCTCCACTTTCAGTCTGAAAGTGTCCCTTGTTTTGAGGTGGGTCTCTTGTAGGCAACATATATAGGGGTCTTGTATCCATTCAGCCAGTCTTTGTCTTTTGGTTGGGGCATTCAACCCATTTATGTTTAAGGTAATTATTGATAAGTATGATCCCATTGCTATTACTTTGTTGTTGTGGGTTTGAGTTTGTACATCCTTTCTGTGTTTCCTGTCTAGAGAAGATCCTTTAGCATTTGTTGGAGAGCTGGTTTGGTGGTGCTGAATTCTCTCAGCTTTTGCTTGTCTGTAAAGCTTTTGATTTCTCCTTCATATTTGAATGAGATCCTTGCTGGGTACAGTAATCTGGGCGATAGGTTATTTTTTTCATCACTTTTAAGTATGTCCTGCCATTCCCTCCTGGCCTGAAGAGTTTCTATTGAAAGATCAGCTGTTACCTTTATGGGAATCCCCTTGTGTGTTTTTGTTGGTTTTCCCTTGCTGCTTTTAATATTTGTTCTTTGTGTTTGATCTTTGTTAATTTGACTAATATGTGTCTTGGGGTGTTTCACCTTGGGTTTATCCTGTTTGGGACTCTCTGGGTTTCTTGGACTTGAGTGATTATTTCCTTCCCCATTTTAGGGAAGTTTTCAACTATTATCTCCTCAAGTATTTTCTCATGGTCTTTTTTTTTCTTCTTCTTCTTCTGGGACCCCTATGATTTGAATGTTGGGGCGTTTAACATTGCCCCAGAGGTCTCTGAGATTGTCCTCATTTCTTTTAATTCGTTTTTCTTTTTTCCTCTCTGATTCATTTATTTCTACCATTCTATCTTCTACCTCACTAATCCTATCTTCTGCCTCCACTATTCTACTATTTGTTCCCTCCAGAGTGTTTTTTATCTCATTTATTGCATTATTCACTATATATTGACTCTTTTTTATTTCTTCTAGGTCCTTGTTACACCTTTCTTGCATCTTCTCAATTCTTGTCTCCAGGCTATTTATCTGTGATTCCATTTTGTTTTCAAGATTTTGGATCATTTTCACTATCATTATTCGGAATTCTTTATCAGGTAAATTCCCTATTTCTTCCTCTTTTGTTTGGTTTTGTGGGCATTTATCATGTTCCTATACCTGCTGAGTATTCCTCTGTCTCTTCATCTTGTTTATATCGCTGTGTTTGGGGTGGCCTTTCTGTATTCCGGCAGTTTGTGAAGTTCTCCTTATTGTGGAGTTTCCTCGCTGTGGGTGGTACACCACTATTAAAATTTTAAGTAATGTGCCTAGAATTTTAAAATGCTTTTTTAAAAGAAAATAGATGAGTTTTCTTAATTAAAAAATGATAATCTTTTTTAATTTACTTATTTTTAATTGAAAGATAATTGCTTTACAATATTTTGTTGGTTTCTGCCATACATCAATATGAATCAGCCATAGACATACTTATGTCCCCTCCCTCTTGAACCTCCCTCCCATGTCCCACTATATCCCACCCCTCAGGTTAGGGGGATGAAGGAGCCATTGAAATAAATGGAGAGAGTAACACGGAAACACGTACACTACCGTATGTAATGTAGATAGCCAATGAGAATTTGCTGTATGACTCAGGGAACTCAAACCAGGGCTCTATAGCAAAAAATAATAATAACAATCTTTTTATTTGTAGAACTCTGAAGTTTATGAGCACTTCTGTGGCTATCTTATTATTTGAATTTCATGATCAACTCATACAACAAATATTTTAAAATTCATTTTACAGATGAGGCAAGTGAGAATCAGAACTGAAGGACTTTACCCAAATTTCCATTTCTAAGACATGGTGACGATTCCAACTCTGGTCTTATAACTTGTGAACTCTGCATTGGAAAGTATTTCAATTTGTTTACATTCCACATTTGTTGAGTAATTATGATGTATCTTACAATCTCATTTTGGCATAAAAATCTGTTTAAAATCAGTTATTGAGTCAGTAATTTCACCATGATTAAATAAAAATGAGAGTTCAGAACAATTTGGCCCTTTGTAATATTTAGAATTTCAGGAAGCCAGGATTCAAAGATTCAAAGGACTTGATTTCAAAGAAATGCAGTTATTAGCTGTCCCATCCCATACCTAATATCTACTGCCTTAGGACATTTCTGGTCTTGAAAGAAGAGTAGATTTTTTAAATGATTATATTTCTTCTCTCACTCTCTCTCAATCTCTGATACTGGAAAAATAGCAAATTTTAAAACAATTTTACTCTTCCTCTCTCTTGCTCGCTCTCTCTCAGCATCTCTTCTAGTAATTCTTTTGCCTACGAAACTTGTGTCTTAACTTTTTCTGTGCAACCTTTCTGGGTGCTCATATGCCTGGCCATTTTACTCTTCATAGAAGGAAGAACACATAGAAATGATTGAGGTGGAACAGATCTTAGAAATCATATAATTAAATGCCTTATTTCCAAATTTTAAGAGCAATGTGACAATGGTTCAGAGAGGCAGACTTCTGCATCTAGTCACACAGTGGGTTAAAATCAGAACTGCCAGTTGAAAAGTCTTTGCTTCTCAAATATGTTTTAATCATGTGAATCTGAAGAAATCGTAAACATAATATTAAATGTAGGAAACACTTGCTATTAAATATTAACTTCTAGTACACAAACATGAGAAAGCTGAAAGTTTATGAAAGTTTGTGATAACCTGTCTTACTCCAGATAGTAGGGACCTCAAAGTTTAGTAGGCAACAATCTTTTACCAGATGCCCTCAGGCAGAGTTCAAAAAGCACTAGGTTGTTAATCGAAGACATACTCTCTTGCTCTTTGCTCTCAGTCACCATCAAAACTCTTAAAGAATATGTGGGAATATTTGAGTACAGAATTTAATTTCTAGGTCTCTTACCAGGATTCTAATTTGTGAATAGGTAGAGGATGGGTATTGCTGCTGCTGCTGCTGCTGCTAAGTCGCTTCAGTCATGTCCAACCCTGTGTGACCCCATAGACAGCAGCCCACCGGGCTGCCCCATCCCTGAGATTCTCCAGACAAGAACACTGGAGTGGGTTGCCACTTCCTTCTCCAATGCATGAAAGTGAAAAGTGAAAGTGAAGTCGCTCAGTCATGTCCGACTCTTAGTGACCCCAGCCTACCAGGCTTCTCCATCCATGGGATTTTCCAGGCATTAGTGGAGGTAAAAAATCATGCCACCCCCGGTCAGCAGTGTTCAGTGCCAAGAAGGAACCGCCCAGCTAGAAAGAGTTCCCCTCACCAGGAAAGGGAGAGAAGACTGAGCAACAGGCTTCTCCAGCATCTGGGATCACTGTACAGATGTCCTGCTTTGATTTCACCCTAGACAGATTCACAGAGCTGAGATGTATAAGAATGGTGAGGAACAAGAAGAAAAGCAGGGGTTACTAACAGCAGCCACATGGTGGAAGTCACTGCAGTTCATAGTGGCCTACTCAGGAGACAAACTCAGCATATTTCACCACTGATTAAACCAACATGCTGCAAGCCACCTGGCATCTCCTGCAGATGAGACCAGCTTTTGAACCACAAATATTCACTGTATTCACATTCACATTTGTGAATTCAAATATTCACAAATTCAAGTATTTGCTGATGCAGCTAATAGAGTCCCTGCCCAGTCCCTGTCCCCAGACCCCAGTCAGAGACCAAGAACCACAAAAAGCCAGCTCAGGTTTCTGAGGCTATTTGTGTGCAAGATGCAAGCCTAGACTCCCCTGGCTGATACCCACTGTTGGGCATACACTTAGACTAACCCAACCCCTCCAACTGAGCACCTGCATGCCCCCAATCTGAGCCCCGTCTGTTGTCTCCATTGCAGTGCACATGTCTAGGGGAAAAGTTTGCAGCTGTGGGAGAGCACACTAATAGCCAGGACCCCTGCAACTGCCAGTGAGCCTTCAGCTGGCCCAATCCTTGCTGCCTACTCCAGCCCTATACATTGTATGTGTGCCTGCACCCCGCCTTTGCCCCAACAAAGACCACAACTGGCCCCTGCAGCTGAATCTGTGCCCATCACCAGCTCTGGCCACCACCAACGCCTGTCCTGATCCCTGGTCGCTGGGCCTTGAGGTACTACTAATGGCCCATATTGCCCTTGCAACCACTATGGAAGCCCAGCAGTGCTCACTGAGGCTCATATAGTTGTCGGTGTTGTAGACTCCAGTGCCTGAGCTGAGCCTACCCAGACCCAACTGTATATCTTTTTTTGCTTAAGTTGGAGTATAATTGCTTTACAATGTCTCATTAGTTTCTGCTGTACAACAGAGTGAATCAACTCTATGTATACATACATCCCCTCCCTTTAGAGCCTCCCTTTGTTGTTGCTGTTCACTAAGTCATCTCCGAATCTTTGTGATCCCGTGGGCTGCAGCACATCAGACTTCCTTGTCCTTCTCTGTCTCCTGGAGTTTGCTCAAATTCATGTTCATTAAGTTAGTAGTGCTATCTAACCATCTCACCCTCCGTTACCCTCTTCTCCACCTGCCTTCAATCTTTCCAAGCATCAGAGTCTTTTCCAATGAGTTGGCTCTTACCATCAGGTAGCCAAAGTATTGGAGCTTCAGCTTCAGCATCAGTCCTTCCAATGAATATTCAGGGTTGACTTCCTCTAGAAGGAGTGACTGGTTTGATCTCCTTGCTGTCCAAGGAACTCTCAAGAGTCTTTTCCAGAATCACAATTGGAAAGCATCAATTTTTTGGTGCTCACCCTTCTTTATTTATGTCCAACTCTCACATCAGTACATGACTACTGGAAAATCCATAGCTTTGATTATACAAACCTTTGTCAGCAAAAACGTGGTCCACTGGAGCAGGAAATGGCAAACCACTCCAGTATTCTTGTCGCCAGAATGCCAGAATGAATAGTGTGAACAGGCAAAAAGATATGACACAGGAATATGAGCCCCCCAGGGAGAAAGGTGTCCAAATGGTACTGGGGAAGAGCAGAGGGCAATTACTAATCGTTGCAGAATGAAGAGGCTGGGCCGAAGCAGAAATGACACTCAGTAAAGTAATGCTTTAAATTCTCCAAGCCATGCTTCAGTAATACGTGAACCATGAACTTCCAGATGTTCAAGCTAGTTTTACACGTGGCAGAGAAACCAGAGATCAAATTGCCAACATCCACTGCTGCTGCTGCTGCTGCTAAGTCACTTCAGTCGTGTCTGTCTCTGTGTGACCCAATGGACGGCAGCCCACCAGGCTCCGCTGTCCCTGGGATGCTCCAGGCAAGAACACTGGAGTGTGTTGCCATTTCCCTCTCCAATGCATGCAAGTGAAAAGTGAAAGTGAAGACGTTCAGTCGTATCTGACCCTCAGCGACCCCATGGACTGCAGCCTTCCAGGCTCCTCCATCCACTGGATTTTCCAGGCAAGAGTACTGGAGTGGGGTGCCATTGCCTTCTCCAAACATCCACTGGATCACCGAAAAAGCAAGAGAGTTCTAGAAAAACATCTATTTCTGCTTTATTGACATGCCAAAGCCTTTGACTGTGTGGATCAGAAAAAACTGTGGAAAATTCTGAAAGAGATAGGAATACCAGACCACCTGACCTGTCTCTTGAGAAACCTGCATGCAGGTCAGGAAGCAACAGTTAGAACTGGACATGGAACAACAAACTGGTTCCAAATCAGGAAAGGAGTACATCAAGGCTGTATATTGTCACCCTGTTTATTTAACTTACATGCAGAGTACATCACCAGAAACGCTGGGCTGGAGTAAGCACAAGCTGGAATCAAGATTGCCGGAAGAAACATCAATAACCTCAGATACGCAGATAACACCATCCTTATGTCAGGAAGTGAAGAAGAACTAAAGAGCCTCTTGATGAAAGTGAAAGAGGAGAGTGAAAAAGTTGGCTTAAACCTCAACATTCAGAAAACTAAGATCATGGCATCCGGTCCCATCACTTCATGACAAATAGATGGGGAAACAGCGGAAACAGTGACAGACTTCATTTTTCTGGGCTCCAAAATCACTGCAGATGGTGACTGCAGCTATGAAATAAAAAGCTTACTCCTTGGAAGGAAAGTTATGACCAACCGAGACAGCTGACTAAAAAGCAGAGACATTACTTTGCCAACAAAGGTTCATCTAGTCAAGGCTATGGTTTTTCCAGTAGTCATGTATGGATGTGAGAGTTGGACTGTACAGAAAGCTGAGTGCCGAACAATTGGTGCTTTTGAACTGTGGTGTTGGAGAAGACTCTTTTGAGTCCCTTGGACTGCAAGGAGATACAACCAGTCCATCCTAAAGGAAATCAGTCCTGGGTGTTCATTGGAAGGACTGATGTTGAAGCTGAAACTCCAATCCTTTGGCCACCTGATGTGAAGAACTGACTCATTTGAAAAGACCCTGATACTGGGAAAGATTGAAGGCAGGAGGAGAAGGGGATAACAGAGGATGATTGGATGGCATCACCGACTCAATGGAGGTGAGTTTGAGTAAACTCTGGGAGTTGGTGATGGACAGGGAGGCCTGACGTGCTGCAGTCTATGGGGTCGCAACGAGTTGGACACAACTGAGCGACTGAACTTAACTGAACTGTGGATGTCTCTGGGAGTGAAAGTAAAGTCCAATGCTGTAAAGAACAATACTGCATAGGAACCTGGAATGTTTGGCCCATGAATCAAGGTAAATTCGATGTGATCAAGCAGGAGATGGCAAGAGTGAATATCAACATCGTAGGAATCAGTGAACTAAAATGGACAGGAATGGGCGAATTTAATTCAGATGACCATTTGCAGATATGGTCAACATTTATACTCAGTTAAAGGCTGGAGGAGAAGGGGACGGCAGAGGATGAGATGGTTGGATGTCATCACCAACTTGATGGACATGAGTTTGAGCAAGATCCAGGAGTTGGTGATGGACAGGGAAGCCTGGCATGCTACAGTCCATGGGGTCGTAGAGTCAGACACTACTGAGCGACTGAACTGAACTGACCTTAAACTGACACATTAATTCATTCTAGACGCATAATATCCCAATGAAGTAAGTACTGTAGCAAGGCATTACATTTAACAGATGAAAACATAGAGTTCCAGAGACTAACTGACATGCCCAAAGTCAAGTGGTTAATAAGCACCAGAGCTGGGCTTTGAATTGATGGACTGGCTCCAGAGTCTGATTTCTTAACTATTAAACAACCCAATGCTGCCTCTAAATCAGATAGGTCTGAGAATTCCCTGGTGGTCCAGTGGTTAGGACTCCACGCTCTCACTGCCAAGGGCCCAGGTTTGATTCCTGGTTGGAGAACTAAAATTTCACAAGCCATGTGACCAATAAGTAAATAAGTAAATAAATAAGATAGTTCTATGTGAACTGGTGTGAAACCACCTCCAAGTTATCCTGGTAACTCAAAAACCAGGGCACAGATCAAGAGGCATAATAAGTAACATTTATGATCAAAGATGCCTAATTTAGTTTGATAATTATTTCCCCTGAATTTTATGAAATGTGTTTGTTGGCATCCAATTTTCTCTTGTCCACTTGGAAAGCTTTCTGACTCAAAATCTTTACAGATGGTTAGATCACTCACGGGCATACAGGCACTCATCCTTTCTCTCTCTCTCTCTCTCAGAATTTTCAAGGTTTTGAATCTCAGCATCAAGCTTTCTGATCCTTGTGCCTTGAGATATTTTTTTTCTTTCATTGTACTAACAGCTTGGTGGACACTTTCTATCTAGATGTCAGTATGTGGAAATCTTTTCTCTAGAGTGATTTAGTTTCTCTAGGGAAAAAAAACCCTACAATCTTCTCTTACGTAGTTGCAGGATTACTGGGAGCAGAATGGAGGAAGGGGCTAAGGACCTCAGAATTCAATACCTACACCATGGCCCAAGGTCCGTATTTTCATCCCTGTACCTCATTCTGCCTTCACTCTGCCAACTGTCCCAGATCCTAGGTATCTTTATTCCCTCCCACACAATTTTTCCAGTTAATCTAGCCCCCACTTAAGTCATTCAGACCTTGCCCACCTCCATTTAAGTTCTCAAGTAGAGCATCTCTTTCCTCATTACTGAAATTTCCCGCACCATTGTCTGCTTTCTTCCAAGTAAAATAAGTTAAGTGTTAGTATCACTCAGTTGAAACTGCTCTCTTATTAGGGCCAACTAGGAAATCCTCTTCAGAGAAGGCAATGGCACCCCACTCCAGTACTCTTGCCTGGAAAATCCCATGGATAGAGGAGGCTGGTAGGCTGCAGTCCATGAGGTCGCTAAGAATCGGACACGACTGAGCGACTTCACTTTCACTTTTCAGTTTCATGCGTTGGAGAAGGAAATGGCAACCCATTCCAGTGTTCTTGCCTGGAAAATCCCAGGGACGGGGGAGCCTGGTGGGAGGCCATCTATGGGGTCGCACAGAGTCGGACATGACTAAAGCAAATTAGCGGCAGCAGCAACAGGAAATCCTCTTAACCAATCCAGGGACCAATCAGGTGGAAAGTTCCCACCTTTTCAATTAAATCTTATTTGTTCCTTCTTTTTAAAATATTTCTCCTCCATTGGCTTCTTCGGGCCTGTCCAACTAATTCTGGTTCCTTCATCATCAAACTTAATCATCAAACATGAAAGTGAAAGAGGAGAGTGAAAAAGTTGGCTTAAAACTCAACATTCAGAAAAGTAAGATCATGGCATCCGGTCCCATCACTTCATGGCAAATAGATGGGGAAACAGTGGCTGACTTTATTTTTCTGGGCTCCAAAATCACTACAGATGGTGGTTGCAGCCATGAAATTAAAAGATGCTTACTCCTTGGAAGAAAAGTTATGACCAACCTAGACAACATATTAAAAAGCAGAGACATTACTTTGCCAACAAAGCTCCATCTAGTCAAGGCTATGGTTTTTCCAGTGGTCATGTATGGATGTGAGAGTTGGACTATAAAGAAAGCTGAGTGCTGAAGAATTGATACTTTTGAACTGTGGTGTTGGAGAAGACTCTTGAGAGTCCCTTGGACTGCAAGGAGATTCAACCAGTCCATCCTAAAGGAGATCAGTCCTAGGTGTTCATTGGAAGGACTGATGCTGAAGCTGAAACTCCAATACTTTGGCCACCTCATGAAAGAGTTCACTCATTTGAAAAGACCCTGATGCTGGGAAAGATTGAGGGCAGGAGGAGAAGGGGTGACAGAGGATGAGATGGTTGGATGGCATCACTGACTCGATGGACATGGGTTTGGGTGGACTCGGAGTTGGTGATGGACAGGGAGGCCTGGCATGCTGCAGTTCATGAGGTCGCAAAGAGTCGGACATGACTGAGCAACTGGACTGAACTGAACATCATCACACTTCTCTGCACCTCCATGGCTGTAGTGGTTATCTGGACCGTCAAAATGCTATGTCTAGAAAATGCAGACCTCCATCATCCTTTGAGCTCCATCCTGACAATATTCCAAACCATTTTCAAGAACTCCTGAATAATTTCTGTCAAATATCATCTGTACTCACATTCTTTTATCACATCTTCTTGCTCAAATTTCTATGTAATCATGTTGCTGTTTGGTAGAAACCAATGCAATACTGTAAAGCAATTATCCTTCAATTAACAATAAATAAATTTTTAAAGTAATTAGCTTCCAATTAAAATAAATAATTTTTAAAATAAAAATAAATTTAAAAAATGGGTAACTAAAAAAAAAAGAATATATGTTGACCCTGCAATCAGAAAAAAAAACATTTCTACCTACACAAAATAAAATTTTCTAACTCAGTATTCATATTACTTCCTAAATGCCAGCTCCAACTTCATATCAACCCAAGCCCCAACTTTACCAAACCATTTAAAG
Source organism: Bos grunniens (assembly GCF_055505025.1). Classification (NCBI taxonomy): domain Eukaryota; kingdom Metazoa; phylum Chordata; class Mammalia; order Artiodactyla; family Bovidae; genus Bos; species Bos grunniens. The sequence continues at coordinate 16,862,271 of NC_141190.1, forward strand.
CCCTTTGCTCCATCTACTCAGTCTCTTTGCCAATCTACTTGTCCAGAGTTCAGAATAGTTCTGAAATTCCCATCTGAAATTCCCTTTCCTGTCCTCCATGACCAATTTATATCATCACTTCTTTTAAGATTTCACTATGCTGGATCATCGAAAAAGCAAGAGAGTTACAGAAAAACATCTATTTCTGCTTTATTGACTATGCCAAAGCCTTTGACTGTGTGGATCACAATAAACTGTGGAAAATTCTGAAAGAGACGGGAATACCAGACCACCTGACCTGCCTCTTGAGAAATCTGTATGCAGGTCAGGAAGCAACAGTTCAAACTGGACATGGAACAACAGACTGGTTCCAAATAGGAAAAGGAGTACGTCAAGGATGTATATTGTCACCATGCTTATTTAACTTATATGCAGAGTACATCATGAGAAACGCTGGGCTGGAAGAAGCACAAGCTGGAATCAAGATTGCCGGGAAAAATATCAATAACCTCAGATATGCAGATGACATCACCCTTATGGCAGAAACTGAAGAGGAACTAAAAAGCTTCTTGATGAAGGTGAACAAGGAGAGTTAAAAAGTTGGCTTAAAACACAACATTCAGAAAACCAAGCTCATGGCATCTGGTCCCATCACTTCATGGGAAATAGATGGGGAAACAGTGGAAACAGTGTCAGACTTTATTTTGGGGGGCTCCAAAATCACTGCAGATGGTGACTGCAGCCATGAAATTAAAAGACGCTTACTCCTTGGAAGAAAAGTTATGACCAACCTAGATAGCATATTGAAAAGCAGAGACATTACTTTGCCAAAAAAGGTCCATCTAGTCAAGGCTATGGTTTTTCCAGTGGTCATGTTATGGATGTGAGAGTTTGACTGTGAAGAAAGCTGAGTGCGGAAGAATTGATGCTTTTGAACTGTGATGTTGGAGAAGACTCTTGAGAGTCCCTTGGACTGCAAGGAAATCCAACCAGTCCATTCTGAAGGAGATCAGCCCTGGGATTTCTTTGGAAGGAATGATGCTAAAGCTGAAACTCCAGTACTTTGGCCACCTCATGCGAAGAGTTAACTCATTGGAAAAGACTCTGATGCTGGGACGGATTGGGGGCAGGAGGAGAAGGGGATGACAGAGGATGAGATGGCTGGATGGCATCACTGACTCGATGGACATGAGTCTGAGTGAACTCTGGGAGTTGGTGATGGACAGGGAGGCCTGGTGTGCTGTGATTCATGGGGTCGAAAAGAGTCAGACACTACTGAGCGACTGAACTGGACTGATGCTCAATCACCAATTATAGCTTCACGTTAGAGTATGAGTTGCTTCTTAAAAGTTATGATTCTTTCATCCAAAATGTAAGAATATGTATATTCTGCCTTTCTTCAGTTAGGCCTCCACCACTTACAAAACAGGGACCTTGTCCTACAATTCAACAACATTACAAAACTGAAAATCTCCCATGATGCTTGGAGCAAGTCCATGTACACAGTAGCTGCTGAAAGTGCCTGTCACATAGTACATACCCAATCACCTAAATGCCTCCAGAAAGAATTAACTGATAAATTTTATAAGTCAGTTCACATTTTCCCTGTTCCATTTTAACCAGAAAGAGTCAAAGAAGTTCCAATGATTGTTACTATCTATGAATTTTTCTATTCATTTAACTCTCTACAAGACAAAACTATTTGAATCAGCAATATTGCTAAATAACTTATTATGGCTTCCCTGGATATGGTAAGCTTAATAGAAGAAGCCTCACATATCTATTTTTTTATATAAACTTATCAAGCACATTTATACCTACACCAAGCACTGCACAAGGCTTTGGGACTATGAAAGTAGATACTGACAAGGTCTCTACCCTTGAGGCAAGATTTTTACTGTGCATATAAGATAATTCTCTATACTGGATTTTTTGGGGGGGAAAAGACTAATTAAAAGCAGAGTCATTTCTTACACTCATATATCATTTTGCTGTCTATAATTAATTCACTCCAATTGTTTCATTTTTTAAATCAATTGTTACAAAACCCTGAGATATTCATTTCAGTTCAGTCACTCAGTCGTGTCTGACTCTTTGTGACCCCATGAATCACAGCACACCAGGCCTCCCTGTCCATCACCAACTCCCGGAGTTCACTCAGACTCACGTCCATCGAGTCAGTGATGTCATCCAGCCATCTCATCCTCTGTCGTCCCCTTCTCCTCCTGCCCCCAACCCCTCCCAGCATCAGAGTCTTTTCCAATGAGTCAACTCTTCGCATGAGGTGGCCAAAGTACTGGAGTTTCAGCTTTAGTATTATTCCTTCCAAAGAAATCCCAGGGCTGATCTCCGGAATGGACTGGTTGGATCTCCTTGCAGTCCAAGGGACTCTCAAGAGTATTCTCCAACACCACAGTTCAAAAGCATCAATTCTTCAGCACTCAGCTTTCTTCACAGTCCAACTCTCACATCCATACATGACCACTGGAAAAACCATAGCCTTGACTAGACGGACCTTTGTTGGCAAAGTAATGTCTCTAATTTTCAATATGCTATCTAGGTATTAGCTGTTAGGAATTATTACAGTGCAGAATTAGCAGATTAAAACAGGGGTTATAAAAATTGTGCAACTCTCTACAGAGCACATAGCTAAATTAGTGTTCTTTCTATTTCTACAAGATGACTCAGGAAATGGAATCACATATCAGAAATAGGAAACTTTCTAAGATGTCATGAATTCCAACCTCAGATGAAGCAACCATGGACCACAGTAGATAAGTGATTTCTCTTGGATCACTTAACTACTAATTATGTAGAGTACAAAGCATGTCAGGTCAGCACAGGGTAAAATTGTGACATGTGTCTCTGATTCCAATATACCCAATCATTTTAGCATTTCCCAACCTAGCTACATACTTGGAGGCTGCCAAGGTCCCAGCTGGAGCATCCCAACCCAGTCTAAGTCAGTATCACTTCCCCCAAAGTTTCTCCTTCCCCAAAGCTCAAGTGTCTTCTGTTTTAAGATGGAGCTTCCTGCTCTCTGGGGTAAGATCAGTTAAGTAGTTTGAAGATCAAGTATCTGAAGTGTTGTTTAGAAGGTAACCTCATGGAAATGGAAGCATTTCAACAAGATTATTGGGCCACTACTGACTGGTCTAGGCAGTTCTTTGAAAGTCCAAGAATACTTTATGGAGCCTTGGAGTGAAAGTGAAAGTTGCTCAGTCCTGTCCAACTCTTTGAGACCCCATGGACTACACAGTCCATGGAATTCTCCAGCCTGGAATACTGAAGTGGGTAGCCCTTCTCTTCTCCAGGAGATCTTCCCGACCCAGGAATAGAACCAGGGTCTACTGCATTGCAGGTGGATTCTTTACTAGCTGAGCTACCAGAAAAGCAGAGCCTTGGAGTAGGGTGGAAAAATTAACAGAAGGCCTATAGTCATGGGTTATAGCCCTATTTCCTACTCTTGTTTTCTCAAAAAACTTTAAAATATTTGCTTCATCTTTCCAAGAGTTAATTTCTTTAACCATTAAAGAACAGAATTAAGTATCCCCAGGGTCTTCTCCATATGGTTGCCTCTGAGCTCTGGGCAGGATTTCTGTGTTAAAACACTAGAAGCCACAGGTTGGTTTAGATAATATTTAGATTTGGACAAGATGAGAATATGAAAGATTGCTCAGAAAGAAAATGACTTGGCCTCACTTGTACTCATGGCAAGCTCAGAATCTTGATGCTTTCAGTTAGTAATTTCTTTATCAAGTTAATAAAACTTTATAATGATCTTTATAATCAAAATGATTCTGAAAAATACAGGAAACAGACCACACTGTAGGTAACATAGTTCAGGAGAAAAAAAGCAGGATTAAAGGGTGAGGTAAAAATAGTGAAAAATATTTCTTTAATGCAATAAAGCATATACTGTAACTCTGTCTTTCAGATCAATTATTAACTTTTTAAACTCTAAAGAAATATCCACTAAAACAGTCGCATATCACCAAAAAAGTCAACGTGAATGAATAAAAGCATATCAACTTTCCTTTAAACTTCAATTAACTGATCCATCCTTGCTCTTTTAATTTTGGTCTTCCAAATACCCATTCACACATTCTGCCTTATATTTATACTATTCTGTAACCAAAAGCTATCTGCAAGGCCAAAAAAAAAAAAAAAGCAAGTATTAAAAGAAGCTACTCTTTTAATTCCTCATACAAAGCAATTACATCTATCACCAAAGACTCATGGCTGTTTGCAAATTCTGGAAGCAATTAAATACTGATATAAGAAAGAACAGGAGAGTTAAGAATTATGACACCTTTTTATATACTGAGAACTGAAATAACTGAGGGTAGGTCTAGAAAGGAGAAGAGTAAAGAGAGAAAAAGAACGATGAAGTCAGACATCTGAAAGATTACAAGTTAGAAAGTAAAAGTTGTGCCTGTTGCTCTAGAAGAAAAACTAGGAAGAATGAGAAGAAATTACTAAAAGCAAGTTTATTTTTATCTTCATCTTTGGTACAAAAAGAAAGTAAAACAAGATGTTTTGCTTTGTCTTTTTGAACTACAAACATAGGTAAGAAAAGGAGGGGTAGGAAGCATTCTGGTTTTCTTGTTTCAATGAAGCAAAAAGCATATTGCCTTTCCAGTAAGGGCCTTTCAGTTCTGCTTTAAAGGGAAATGCTCGCCATCTTGTGAAATTTTAGGATATTGCCACGTAGGCCCATTACCAGAACACAGTGATTTTAAATACTTTAATACAGTTTAAAACGTGACCTTAATTTTAGCTTAATTCCTCTTTTTACAGACAAACTTATAAGGAATAAGAAAAGGTTTTTTTGAATATAGAGAAATTGCTGACCAGTGAGAAGAGGGAAACAGAGAAGGGCAATATAGGAGCACAGGATTAAGAGGTACAAATTATTATGTAGATTTTAAAAAAAGCTACAAGCATACACAGTACAACACAGGGAATATAGCCAATATCTTATGATAACTATAAATGGAGTGAAAGTGAAGTCTCTCAGTTGTGTTCAACTCTTTGCAACCCCATGGACTGCAGCCTACCAGGCTCCTCCATCTATGGTATTTTCCAGGCAAGATTACTGGAGTGGGTTGCCATTTCCTTCTCCAGAGGATCTTCCTTACCCAGGGATCGAACCTGGATCTCTCGCATTGTAGGCAGACACTTTACCATCTGAGCCACCAGGGAAGACCCAATAAATGGAATATAACCTTTAAAAACTGCAAAACACTATATTGTACACTCGTAACTTGTCTAATATTGTACATCAACTATACTTCAATTTTTTAAAGACTTTTTTGGAAAAGTGCACCTGTAAAGTATCGTTATAATAATACGCTATAAACTGATTTTTACTATCTCTTCCTTCATTTAGATTGAAAAATGAACTCAAAAAAGAGGAGGGACAATTTGGAGTGCAAGATAACAATCAGAGCAACTGTGTGAGTCAAGTCCAGATCCTTGCCTGAGCAAGAACCATATGGGTTATTAGAGTTGGTCTTGGGGGCTAAAACATTACCACTAAAGTTTTAACCCATTATCTAGTATGAATTTAAGATAAGCAGTCCTGATACTAGAACCAAATTATAGACCATGAAGAAAGTGAAACCAATGATTCTAAAATATATACATTTATACCCTGGTATTTATTAGCGAGTAATCAAATAAATTTATGTTATTAATTTTCATTTAAAGAAGAAAAAACACTTGATTAGGTTTGCCCTGACTGGTACCTAGACAACGAAATCCATTGAAAGGTACTATTCCTTGTTTAGTTAGTAAGTCTGTCCAATTTTTGCAACTCCAGGGACTGTAGCCCTCCAGGCTCTCTCTCTGTCCAGGGGATTTCCCAGGCAAGGATACTGGAGGGGGTTGCCATTTCCTCCTCCAGGGGATCTCCCTGACCCAGGGATTGAACCCTGTGCCTCTTGCTTGGCAGATGAATTCTTTGCCACCAAGCCACTTGGAAAGCCCCCAAAAGCACTATAATTTGGCACCAAATCACCATAGGCATACACAGAGAAAAACATGCAAACGTGTGTCTGGTCATACAAGTACAATCTTAACATAAAAGGTGGTAAATGCATCTTGTGTATATGCTTGTTTTATGCTTATCAGGATATGATAATGTCATTCCAACAATTTCCACAAAAAATAGTCACAGGTAGCTAACACACGATTATTCTGTAAGAATACAGAACTGTATTCTGTAACTGTTGTGAAAACACATTCAGCTCACTTACTGGTGTCCAGGGAACTAAATAAGGCACTGGGGCTAACTCACCAGCTGCCTACGCCAGACAAGACTATCATCTGCATCTGCCATCCAGCTAGAGCACGTGGTCCCTTGAGGTGGCCCTGGGCACTGCAGTGCTCCACTGTGCCCGCCATCTTCAGAAAAGGAGAGAAGAAATAAACCAGAACTGATTAGAACTAATAAGGCCTAAGATACTGGAAGATTTGCCTTCTAGTAGACCCTGAGCCTTATTGTGTGCTCATTGTAATATATTAGCATATGTTAAGTGACACACCCACCAGCGCTAAGATGATGGACAATCGCCATGCCAACAGCTGGAAATGCCCAGACAAGGACTGAAAAGGAGTATTGCCTCAGTTCCTGTCCAAACGACACCTCTGTTCTCAGATTAGTCATGAATATTCCTCCTGCTACTTCCAGTTCCCCTATTTTACCTCAACTCTCCTATATAAATGGTGTCTCCTCCCTAAGCTAGTTGAGAAGTTGATTTGTGAACCAGGTTCCCACTCCATCCTTGGCCATTGAATAAAGCTTGTGTCCTTCCAGTCTTAGCATCGGTTTCATTATTGGCTGTGCAAATATTATGGAAAAAAGAACTTCCCTGGCCAAGACAAGGGGTGTTGCTGGGTGCTAGGACACTGGCGCAGGTCCAACCAATTCAGTAACAGATCAGAGTTTCAAATTCCCAATAAGAGGTTTTCTCTGTGCTTAAAGAGGTTTAACTAAAAGAGGTACCGCTGACATGAGACCTCTGCGGCTGCTCAGAACTCACTTCCTGTGCAGCCTGCCCTGGAACTTTTGTGTAGCAGGTGCCAGGCTCAAGGAAGTAGGGCCCGCTTCTCCCATCCTGGCAGACTGGGCCTGATTAAGAACTGAGTGCACTATCAAGCATGTTTTATGGAGCATCTGGAAGGTGTCACCAACAAACCAGAAGCAGAAGATGTCCCCATAAGAACTACAGCTCCATTATTTCAAGATGCATGATTGTAATAGCAAAAATTTGCTTGATGGCCTAGAACTCTCCACAGCCATCATTCATGTCCATAAAAAGGAAAGGAACAAACAGGTACCACTATTATTGAGCCCAAGTTCCTTCCGCTGGTTGCACAACAGGATAATAAATCAGGAAACCAGTTGTTGGGACAAGAATTAATAACTTTAATCGGAAAGCTAGGAGACCAAGATGGCAGACTAGCATCTCAAAAAACCATCTTCCTTCAGTCCAAATTCAGGCTCCTTCTGTATTACAAGTTGGGGAAGGGACCCACTTTGGCACCATCCAGTGGCTAAGCCAAGCCACCAAGGGTAACTGTGCTGTGCTAAGTCAATTTCAGTTGTGTCTGACTCTTTTGCGACCCCATGGATCCTAACTTACCAGATTCTTCTGTCCATGGTATTCTCCATACAAGAATACTGGAGTGGGTTGCTGTCCCCTCCTCCAGGGGATCTTGCCGACCCAGGGATTCAATGGAGTCTAGGCGGGATCTTTACCACTAGCGCCACCTGGGAAGTTAGTTGACGTTGTTCACTAACTGTTGCTTGCTTGGGGGAGGGGCCCACTGTTGCGCGAGCCAATGGATGAGCAGGGCTGCTACAGCTGGTGCCTGCTTCACTGCCACTGCACGTGGAGCAGAAAGGGGCGGCTCCAGGAAGCAGCCGGGTAGAAAGAAGTACCCTGGCCCTTCCAGCAATGTCAGCTGCCAGCCCTTGGTGGAACCAGGCATGCAAGCGGCCAAGACCATGGTGGCCATGTAGAGGTTCTCGACTAGTCAATCAAGCATGATCACCGTCTGAGTCAGTGAGTGCTGTGGGCTCAGCCCACCTCTGACCCCAACAGCCAGTCTGTGACGTCCGAGGTGGCCCCAAGCTGGCGCCCCCCAGAGCAGAGCTCCTGCCTGCTGGCTTGTGCAGGGGGTGAGCAGCAGGAGCTGGCCAGTCTGGTGAGATAGCAGCAGCTAGGTACAGAGAGGTACCGCGACAGAGTGGCCCCTGACTCAACGGAACACATAGGTGGGCCCCAGGAAGGGAAGGGCACATCAGGCCTCAGGTTCTGATTTGGGAGGCCACCACTGTACCACCAATAAGAGAATATGAACTGATCAACTTAATACATGGTGTTTTGAGAGACACTGACAAAAAACAATGACAGATACATCGACTATACCCAGTTCACAAATCATGAAGTAAGCATGCTTTGGTGATAACTTTCCTCCTTACATGCAAATGCTGCTGCTGCTGCTGCTAAGCCGCTTCAGTCGTGTCCGACTCTGTGCGACCCCATGACAGCAGCCCATCAGACTCCCCCATCCCTGGGATTCTCCAGGCAAGAACACTTGAATGGGTTGCCATTTCCTTCTCCAATGCATCAAAGTGAAAAGTGAAAGTGAAGTCGCTCTGTCGTGTCTGACTCTTAGCGACCCCACGGACTGCAGCCTATCAGGCTCCTCCATCCATGGGATCTTCCAAGCAAGAGTACTGGAGCGGGGTGCCATTGCCTTCTCCATTATATGCAAATATAACCCATAATAATGTGATGGAACGCTTTCAGTAACTCCAAATAATTCCGTTCCAAAACACCACTCAGATATTTTCATAAAGACTTGCAGCAGTTTGTTACAGTAGGGTGAGAAAGAGAAACCAAGAAAAATAAAAGGAGAAATGGGATATACTGTAGTCTCCAAGCACTATTAAATCTCTTATTGGGCAAAGGCTTGATTCAAGAAACATTTTAATAAGATTGGACAGGGACTGCCCTGGTAGTCCAATCATTAGAACTCTTTGCTTCTACTTCAGGGGGCCCAGGATTCTATCATTGGTTAGTTCAGTTCAGTTGCTCAGTCGTGTCCAACTCTTTGCAACCCCATGTACTCAGCACACCAGGCCTCCCTGTCCATCACCAACTTCTGGAGTCCAGCCAAACCCATGTCCATTGTGTCAGTAATGCCATCCAACCATCTCATCCTCTGTCATCCCCTTCTTCTCCTGCCCTCAATCTTTCCCAGCATCAGGGTCTTTTCAAATGAGTCAGCACTCTGCATCAGGTGGCCAAAGTATTGGAGTTTCAGCTTCAACATCAGTCCTTCGAAATGAACACCCAGGAATGATCTCCTTTAGGATGGACTGGTTGGATCTCCTTGCAGTCCAAGGGACTCTCAAGAGTCTTCTCCAACACCACAGTTCAAAAGCATCAATTCTTCAGAGCTCAGCTTTAGATTCTTTTATTTTAGCTATCAGTATGTAAGAGCCCACACTGTGGTCTTTCCTCCCACTTCAAGGCTATGCAGCAATGACTGACCTTCACCCCAGGCCTTGAACAAGAGTCTCTAACCCTAGAGAGGGCTTGTCACCTTTTCCCCCAGACTCCAGGCAGGAATGAAGTGGACAACTTGGTTTTTTAACTCCTGTTTCGCCTGTAGCATCTTTAAAAAAAAAAAAAATTATTTATATACTTATTTATTTGGCTGCACCAGGTCATAGTTGCAGCATGTAGGATCTAGTTCCCTGACCAGGGATCGAACACAGGCCCCCTGATTGGGAACATGGAGTCTTAGCCACTGGGCCACCAGAGAGGTACCCTATGCTTAACTTTTAATTGGTGGTTGACCATTTGGACTATAAAGAAAGCTGAGGGCCGAAAAACGGATGCTTTTGAACTGTGGTGTTGGAGAAGACTCTTGAGAGTCCCTTGGACTGCAAGGAGATCCAACCAGTCCATCCTAAAGGAGATCAGTCCTGGGTGTTCATTGGAAGGACTGATGCTGAAGCTGAAACTCCAATACTTTGGCCACCTGATGTGGAGAGCTGACTCATTGGAAAAGACCCTGATGCTGGGAAAGATTGAGGGCAGGAGGAGAAGGGGATGACAGAGGATGAGATGGTTGGATGGCATCACTGACACAATGGACATGGGTTTGGGTGGACTCCGGGAGTTGGTGATGGACAGGGAGGCCTGGCGTGCTGCAGTTCATGGGGTCGCAAAGAGTAGGACATGACTGAGTGACTGAACTGAACTGAACTGACCATTTCACTATTTCTTGTCTTTTTTCAAAAGAATCAATAAAGCCTAACAACAAGCATCCAATTTCACTGTTCTTACAATTACAGAGTTGCCCATGTTTTTCCAATGCCTTGTGTGTTCCTTTCCACAAATAAGCCAAACCCATACTCCACTGGTGAATATCTTAATAACTGCCCTTCTCTGTTGCGTCAGGGCACCTGCACTATATACCAGCAGTGACAGGGCACTCATTTCCAGGCGGGCAGCAGGTGAGCCAGCTCTAAATCCTACCTTAGCATCTGCTTTCATGGACCACTCCCAATACATCATCACGGGTTACTATATAGGTTTATTAGGGAGGATTTTTAGGATCCTCACCGCAGATAGGAGACGAAGTCAGGCCAAGCAGAAAGACAGATGAGCTGCAATGCAGCTTAACAAAGGTGTGGGGAACTCTGAAGCTATCACAGGCTTCCAGAGTCACCTAAAATTGGGGTCTTGGCACTTTACACCTTGATATTGGTCAGTCATTGCATGTGTTACTCAGAAAAAGGGAATGACATTGGGTAATGAAGAAGAGGGCTGATAGCTGATGTCTGTCAGTTGGCAGCACATCCAAAAGCTGGGCAAATAAGCCCTTTGGTCCTGCGTGAAGACAGATTGGGACAGCATCACCCAGTACCTATTGCAACAGTCTACAACAGGCCTGGCCCTTGGGTTCCTCTTCAAAAGCATCTCCAGCAACGCTCCCTGTTTTCATTTCCTCTGGGCATACTCGCTTCTCTCTTGTCCCTGGAACACACCAGCCTCAGGGCCTTTGCACGTCCTGCTCCCTCTGCCTTGAATGCTCCTTCCCCACATGGCCCTGTGGCTCCCAGGCTCAGATGTCCCTCCTCAAAGAGGGTACCTGACCCTCAGCTTAAAACAGTCCACCCATCCATATCACTTTTCCCCTTGCTCTGCTCCGTCTTTCTCCATGTTGTTTCTCACTCTCTTACCATGAATTATACTTGTTTCCTTATTGTCTGTCTCCCCCTGCAAAGCAAGCCCCATGAGGGCCAAGCTGTGACCTATCTTGTCCACTATTATGGGTCCTGCTCTGGATCAGTGCCAGGCACAGGGTCAGGACTCAGCAAAAGTTAGGGAAGTGCATCAAGTCCCTCTCTCTTCCTCACTGCACCCTCTGGATGCTCCTATGAGGTTAGAGACACCTCTAGGGCTGTGCCAGGGAAATGGGCAACCTGACTTCCTGGGCCCAGATCACCTCCTGCCTCTGAGTCTCAGCTGCTTTATCAGAAGCCACCACTCACTGAGGAAGAGGGACAGGCTGCCCAGTGGAGCCAAAGAGGAACTACCAGGTTGTGGTACAGTTTGTCAATAGGGATGGATCGGTTTGGATGTAAGCAAGTTGTAATTTGTGAGAACTAAAGGCAGCATGCCAGGCCTCCCTGTCCATCACCAACTCCCGGAGTTCACTCAGACTCACGTCCATCGAGTCAGTGATGCCATCCAGCCATCTCACCATGCTGTCGTCCCCTTCTCCTCCTGCCCTCAATCCCTCCCAGCATCAGACTCTTTTCCAATGAGTCAGTTCTTCACATCAGGTGGCCAAAGTATTGGAGTTTCAACTGCAGCATCAGTCCTTCCAGTGAATATTCAGGGTTGATTTCCTTAAGACTGACTGGTTTGATCTCCTTGCAGTCCAAGGGACTCCAACCTTCAAATAACACACCAGCCAGGTTCATGTATGATACACAGAGTTTGCACTTGCAAGTACTTACTTACATGGGAAAGTTATACTGAAGGAGATGTCACCCTAAACTATCCAAGATAGAGTTCTTTTGACCTTTGGTGGCTTTTTTTTTTTTTTTTTTTTGCATATACAACTAGAGAAAGCCAGCTATAAAGTCAGATAGACTGAATGAAATGTTTAGTTTGATTACATTTAGCTTCTAAAAGAGGAACTAATAATGTAATTTCTTTGTAGGACACCAACAAAAACCTGCTTGAAAACATATCAAAATTTCAAAAGGCCACTGATGCAGGCTGGGCCCCTCCTTCTGTTCCTCCCAGTTCCTCTAAGTGTCCACAGTATCCTCTCCTTGCTATCCACCTGTCCCTGAACTTCCTTTTTATAACACTGAAACTGATTCCCCTCAGAAGGCAACAATATTTCTAAAGCACTGATTAAAATGTCTCTGATTCAGAACTAGAACAAAAAATTTCACAATTCATATGGAAACACAAAAGACCCTAAATAGACAAAGCAGTCTTGAGAAAGAAGAATGGAGCTGGAGGAATCAACCTTCCTGACTTCAAATTATACTACAAAGCTACAGTCATCAAGACAGTATGGTCCTGGCACAAAAACAGAACTATAGACAAATGAAACAAGATAGAAAGCCCAGAAATAAACCCATGCACCTATGGGTACCTTATTTTTGACAAAGGAGGCAAGAATATACAATGGGGCAAAGGCAGCCTCTTCAATAAATGGAGCTGGGAAAACTGGACAGTTACATGTAAAAGAATGAAACTAGAACACTTCCTAACACCATACACAAAGATAAACTCAAAATGGATTAGACACCTAAATATAGGACAAGAAACTATAAAACTCTTAGAGGAAAACATAGGCAGAACACTTGACATAAATCAAAGATCCTCTATGACTCATCTCCTAGAGTAATGGAAATAAAAACAAAAGTAAACAAGTGGGACCTGATTAAACTTAAAAGCTTTTGCACAGCAAAGGCAACTTTAAGCAAGGTGAAAAGACAACCTTCAGAATGGGAGAAAATAATAGCAAATGAAACTGACAAAGGATTAATTTCCAAAATATACAAGCAGCTCATAAACTCAATACCAGAAAAACAAACAACCCAATCAAAAAGTGGGAAAAAGACCTGAAGAGACATTTTTCCAAAGAAGACATACAGATGGCTAACAAACACATGAAAAGATGCTCAGCATCACTCATTATTAGAGAAATGCAAATCAAAAATACAGTGAGATATCACCTCACACCAGTCAGAATGGCCATCATAAAAAAGTCTACAAACAATAAATGCTGGAGAGGGTGTGGAGAAAAGGGAATGCTCTTGCACTGTTGGTGGGAATGTAAATTCATACAGCCATTGTGGAAGACAGTATGGAGATTCCTTAAAAAGCTAGAAATAAAGCCACCATCAGTTCAGTTCAGTTCAGTCTCTCAGTCGCTCAGTCTTTGTGACCCCATGGACTGCACTACACCAGGCTTCCCTGTCCATCACCAACTCCTGGAGCTTACTCAAACTCATGTCCATTGAGTAGGTGATGCCACCATATGACCCAGCAATCCCACTCCCAGGCATATACCCTGAGGAAACCAAAATTGAAAAAGACACATGTATCCCATTGTTCATTGCAGCACTATTTACAATAGCTAGAACTTGGAAACAACCTAGATGTCCACTGCCAGATGAATGGATAAAGAAATTGCAGTACATATACACAATGGAATATTACTCAACCATAAAAAGGAATGCATTTGAGTCAGTTCTAGTGAGGTGGATAAAACTAGAACCTATTATAGAGACTGAAGTAAGTCAGAAGGAGAAAGATAAATATCATATTCTAACACATATATATGGAATCTAGAAAAATGGTACTGAAGAATTTTATTTACAGAGCAGCAATGGAAAAACATATACAGAATAGACTTATGGACATAGGGAGAGGGGAGGAGAGAGTGAAATGTATGGAAAGAGTAACAGGAAATTTACATTCAGTTCAGTTCAGTCACTCAGTCATGTCCAACTCTTTGCAACCCCATGAATCGCAGCACGCCAGGCCTCCCTGTCCATCACCAACTCCCGGAGTTCACCCAGACTCACGTCCATTGAGTCAGTGATGCCATCCGGCCATCTCATCCTCTGTCGTCCCCTTCTCCTCCTGCCCCCAATCCCTCCCAGCATCAGAGTCTTTTCCAATGAGTCAACTCTTCGCATGAGGTGGCCAAAGTACTGGAGTTTCAGCTTTAGCATCATTCCTTCCAAAGAAATCCCAGGGCTGATCTCCTTCACAATGGACTGGTTGGATCTCCTTGCCGTCCAAGGGACTCTCAAGAGTCTTCTCCAACACCACAGTTCAAAAGCATCAATTCTTCAGCGCTCAGCCTTCTCCACAGTCCAACTCTTACATCCATACATGACCACAGGAAAAACCATAGCCTTGACTAGACGAACCTTTGTTGGCAAAGTAATGTCTCTGCTTTTGAATATGCTATCTAGGTTGGTCATAACTATTCTTCCAAGGAGTAAGCGTCTTTTAATTTCATGGCTGCAGTCACCATCTGCAGTGATTTTGGAGCCCCGAAAAATAAAGTCTGACACTGTTTCCACTGTTTCCCCACCTATTTCCCATGAAGTGATGGGACCAGATGCCATGATCTTCGTTTTCTGAATGTTGAGCTTTAAGCCAACTTTTTCACTCTCCACTTTCACTTTCATCAAGAGGTTTTTGAGTTCCTCTTCACTTTCTGCCATAAGGGTGGTGTCATCTGCATATCTGAGGTTATTGATATTTCTCATGGCAATCTTGATTCCAGCTTGTGTTTCTTCCAGTCCAGCGTTTCTCATGATGTACTCTGCATATAAGTTAAATAAGCAGGGTGACAATATACAGCTTTGATATACTCCTTTTCCTATTTGGAACCAGTCTGTTGTTCCACGTCAGGTTCTAACTGTTGCTTCCTGACCTGCATACAAATTTCTCAAGAGGCAGGTCAAGTGGTCTGGTATTCCCATCTCTTTCAGAATTTTCCACAGTTTATTGTGATCCACACAGTCAAAGGCTTTGGCATAGTCAATAAAGCATAAATAGATGTTTTTCTGGAACTCTCTTGCTTTTTCAATGATACAGCAGATGTTGGGAATTTGATCTGTGGTTCATCTGCCTTTTCTAAAACCAGCTTAGGGAATGGCAAACCACTTCAATATTCCTGCTTTGACAACCCCATGAACAGTATGAAAAGGCAAAATGATAGGATACTGAAAGAGGAACTCCCCAGGTCAGTAGGTGCCCAATATGTTACTGGAGATCAGTGGAGAAATAACTCCAGAAAGAATGAAGGGATGGAGCCACAGCAAAAACAATACCCAGTTGTGGATGTGACTGGTGATAGAAGCAAGGTCTGATGCTGTAAAGAGCAATATTGCATAGAAACCTGGAATGTCAGGTCCATGAATCAAGGCAAATTGGAAGTGGTCAAACAGGAGATGGCAAGAGTGAATGTCGACATTCTAGGAATCAGAAAACTCAAATGGACTGGAATGGGTGAATTTAACTCAGATGACCATTATATCTACTACTGCAGGCAGGAATCCCTCAGAAGAAATGGAGCGGCCATCATGGTCAACAAGAGAGTCTGAAATGCAGTACTTGGATGCAATCTCAAAAACGACAGAATGATCTCTGTTCGTTCCCAAGGCAAACCATTCAATATCACAGTAATCCAAGTCTATGCCCCAACCAGTAACGCTGAAGAAGCTGAAGTTGAACGGTTCTATGAAGACCTACAAGACCTTTTAGAACTAACACCCAAAAAAGATCTCCTTTTCATTATAGGGGACTGGAAGGCAAAAGTATGAAGTCAAGAAACACCTGGAGTAACTGGCAAATTTGGCCTTGGAATATGGAATGAAGCAGGGCAAAGATTAATAGAGTTTTGCTAAGAAAATGCACTGGTCATAGCAAACACCCTCTTCCAACAACACAAGAGAAGACTCTACACCTGGACATCACCAGATAGTTAACACTGAAATCAGATTGATTATATTCTTTGCAGCCAAAGATGGAGAAGCTCTATACAGTCAACAAAAACAAGACCGGGAGCTGACTGTGGCTCAGATCATGAACTCCTTATTACCAAATTCAGACTTAAATTGAAGAAAGTAGGGAAAAACCACTAGACCATTCAGGTATGATCTAAATCAAATCCCTTATGATTATACAGTGGAAGTGAGAAATAGATTTAAGGGCCTAGATTTGATAGAGTGCCTGATGAACTATGGACTGAAGTTTCTGACACTGTACAGGAGACAGGGATCAAGACCATCCCCACGGACAAGAAAAGCAAAAAAGCAAAATGGCTGTGTGGGGAGGCCTTACAAATAGCTGTGAAAAGAAGAGAAGCGAAAAGCAAAGGAGAAAAGGAAAGATATAAGCATCTGAATGCAGAGTTCCAAAGAATAGCAGGAAGAGATAAGAAAGCCTTCTTCAGCAATCAATGCAAAGAAATAGAGGAAAACAACAGAATGGGAAAGACTAGAGATCTCTTCAAGAAAATCAGAGATACCAAGGGAACATTTCATGCAAAGATGGGCTCGATAAAGGACAGAAATGGTATGGACCTAACAGAAGCAGAAGATATTAAGAAGAGGTGGCAAGAATACACAAGACCTGTACAAAAAAGATCTTCACGACCCAGATAATCACGATGGTGTGATCACTGACCTAGAGCCAGACATCCTGGAATGTGAAGTCAAATGGGCCTTAGAAAGCATCACTACAAACAAAGCTAGTGGAGGTGATGGAATTCCAGCTGAGCTATTTCAAATCCTGAAAGATGATGCTGTGAAAGTGCTGCACTCAATATGCCAGCAAATTTGGAAACCTCAGCAGTGGCCACAGTACTAGAAAAGGTCAGTTTTCATTCCAATCCCAAAGAAAGGCAATGCCAAAGAATGCTCCAACTACCGCACAATTGCACTCATATCACACGCTAGTAAAGTAATGCTCAAAATTCTCCAAGCCAGGCTTCAGCAATACATGAACCGTGAACTTCCAGATGTTCAAGCTGGTTTTAGAAAAGGCACAGGAACCAGAGATCAAATTGCCAACATCTGCTGGATCATTGAAAAAGCAAGAGAGTTCCAGAAAAACATCAATTTCTGCTTTATTGACTATGCCAAAGCCTTTGACTGTGTCGATCATAATATGACTGTGTGGATGACAATAAACTGTCAAAATTTACATTAGCATATGTAAAATAGATAGCCAATGGGAATTTGCTGTATGACTCAGGAAACTCCAACAGGGGTTCTGTATCAACCTAGAGGGGTGGGCTAAGGAGGGAGATGGAAGGTAGTTTCAAAACAGAGGTGTGTGTGTGAAGTCACTCATTCGTGTCCGACTCTTTGCGACCCCATGGACTGTAGCCCGCCAGGCTCCTCTGTCCGTGGGATTCTCCAGGCAAGAATACTGGAGTGGGTTGCCATTTCTTTCTCCAGGGGATCTTCCCAACCCAGGGATCAAATCCGGGTCTCCTGCATTGCAGACAAACGCTTTAGCCTCTGAGCCACCAGGGAAGCCTCAAAACAGAGGAGATATATATATACCTATGATTGATTCATATTGAGATTTGACAGAAAACAACAAAATTCTGTAAAGCAATTATCCTTCAATTAAAAAAAATAATTAAATTAAAAAGAAAATAAGAATATCATCAAGCATACAAGAACCCAGAAATTTTGTTCTTCTTCTTACTCCTTATATAAAAGGTAACTTCTTTGTGAGTTACTTGAGGATGTACTCCAGCAAGATGAGGGAGTATAATAAAGCAAAGAGAAATTTAAAAAAAGAAAATCAAAATGAAAATTCTAATATGATAACCCTGCAGTAACTGTAGACATCAATCAATCCAGATTGGAGCAAGAATACAGAGGCTTCTGGGAATGGGTCAGTGGTTTGTTAAGGCCATCTCCTACCAGCTCACAAGAGTCCACTGGTAATTTTCAGGAATGTTGCAAGTCAGCTGTTTAAAACATTTTAACATTTGTTATCAAAAATTCGCTTCTGTAAATTTATAGTTAAATAAGTTATATTAAAAACAAAGAAAATAAACATGCAAAAAAATGTCTGTGATTATTTTGGTCATTTTTTTAAAACGTTTTTTCAACACTCTAATCTTAAAGGAGAAAAAGTCCTTTTAGGAGGAACTTGCATTATCTCCCTGTGCCTTTGAGATGTAAATATTCTACCTGATCTTCTTAAGCATCCTGTTCTGTGTCTTGAGGGCTTGGTTTGTTGACCAGTGAGAAAAATCTCTCTGGTCTCTTCCACCCAGAAAGTACTCATGCAGTGTACATTTGGCATCCAGTCAAACAGACTGGGATTCTGAGCAGTCGTTTTGCTTGGCGTGCCTGTTTTCCAGGGAGTTGGTCATAAGGGGTCCTGATCTATAAGGACTTTTTTCATTTCAACCTTCATTGCATCTGCTTGTATGAAGGCCTTAACTTTATAGATTATTGAGGGTGGCAGGGGGAAGCAGAAGGGAAGGAATAAACTTCCCAGATCTTGTGAGGGCTTCATCCTTTGCACTCTCCTGTGGGAACACCTCTTGCATCTTATTGGTTTGAGTCATCATTCAGATCCTTTTTGTCAATGGTCAGATGATGGATCCTTTCAATTGGAAAAAACTTCTAAATTGGTAAATTTTTAGAGAGCTCTAATCATAAACAGCTGTTTAACTGGTACGTATGGAAAGAGTAAATTAAAAATGAATACAAAGAAATATAATGGCTTACTTTAAGAAAGCCTATAGTTTTAAAAAAAAAAAAAAACCTGTTTGGGAAGCCTATTTGAATTTGTGGTCTCAGCTTCATCTCAATGGGTCTTACAGATGCCAATATAAACATTGAAAGTGAAAGTCGTTCAGTTGTGTCTGACTCTTTTCGACCCCATGGACTGTATAGTTTATGGAATTCTCTAGGCCAGAATATTTTAGTGGGTAGCCTTTCCCTTCTCCAGGGGATCTTTCCAACCCAGGAATCCAACTGGGGTCTCCTGCATTGTGGGCGGATTCTTTACCAACTGAGCTACCAGGGAAGCCCAATCCTCTGTCAGTCCAATGATTAGCACTCCAAGCTCTCACTGCTGAGGGCCCTGGGTTCAATTCCTGGTTGGCGATCTAAGATCCCACAAGCCAAGTGGTGTAGCCAATAAAAAAAAAGAATAAAAGGACTCTCTCACACTAAAAATACAAAACAGAAAACATTAACATTGTTAATCAGCTATACTCCAATATAAAATAAGAATTAAAAATAAAAAGAAATGGGTGAAAAAAATAAACCAGCTCTTTCACTCCCCCACCAAAGAAAACAAACAAAAAAAAAATTGGTTGATTAATGTTAGGTTAATTAACAAGAGAATAGGAAGGGTTATTAAGGGGAAAATCATGGGACTTGCTCCAACAAGATGGAAATCTTTAGAAGGCTATTAAGAAATGAGATAAAATGGATGTTGATGGGATTAAAACAAAGGCTTTGATACAGCACTATCTAAGGTTGGATAGGTCAAATGAGCCCCCTCCAATCGTCCCCCAACATTAAAGGGCCCAAGCAAGTCCTCTTTATTTACCCCAGTTTGGAGAAATTTTAAAAGCTGGAAGAGGTAAAAATTACACTGAGAAGGAGGAAAAAATTACACTGAGAAAGAAGAAAAAATTACACTGAGAAGGCTAACAACAATTGCTTGGGACAACAGTTATTTAGACCAATTAATCAAGTTAAAGATTGAAGAGCCTGGGTCCCTTGACTCGACCCCACAAAGCTGTTTATATAGGAGTGGATAAAATGGGGGATAGAAAGGAAAAGTTTCTGAAACTCCTTTTAAGACAGAGACTTTTCATGGGATCCTCATGGAGACTAAAGTTAAAGGTCTAAGAGCTGATGGAACTGAGATACGAAGCTTATAAGAAAATTGGTGTATTCGAACAGGCTTTATGTTAAGATGATTGGGCTTCCCTTGTGGCTCAGCTGGTAAAGAATCCGCCTGCAATGCGGGAGACCTGGGTTTGATCCCTGGGTTGGGAAGATCCCCTGGAGAAGGGAAAGGCTACCCACTCCAGTATTCTGGCCTGGAGAATTCCACGGACTATACAGTCCGTGGGGTCACAAAGAGTTGGACACGACTGAGCAACTTTCACTTCAACTTTCACTTCATTGTGAAGACAGACCTATGTCTCCCTGGGAATTGCTTCCCCTGCCTGGCATTATAAAACAGGGCACACAAATATGTCCTTCAGGAAGTGTTACTTAAAAATGCTGAAGGGGAGCACTAGAGTTACCTAAGGCCAGTGTGAAGTAAAAACAGGGGCTAGTATTCAGGGGCTATTAGAAGCAATAACAGAGACTTTTACTCCTAGTATAAATTTGTCTGGGTTTGATTTGTGTGCTCAGTAGAGAAGGCCTTTATTAAATGCCTTGTTCAAACTTTTTGAAGGCATGATACACTGAACCCTGAAGTTCTAGAACATAGAAATCGTTTTACTTCCATTTTAGTCAGAGATCTTCCTGCTGATAGAAAGAAACAAATTAAAGACAATGTAGTTGAGCAGATCAATCTTTTGATGTCATTTTGGTGGCATCCAGTTCTTTTTTCTTTTTTCTTTTTTATGGCTGTTCTGGGTCTTCTTTGTTGCGCACAGGCTTTCCCGAGTTGGAGTTTGAGCATCTCATTGTGGCGGCTTCTCTTGTTGCCGAGCATGGGCTCTAGGGCAGGTGGGCTTCAGAGTTGCGGTGCACCGGCTTAGTTGCTCTGCAGCCTGTGAAATCTTCCCGGACCAGTGGACCATGTCCACTAATCACTGGACCACCACTGAAGTCCCATAGTTCAGTTCTTTGAAGAATTAAAAGCAACTATATTTGTCCTGCAAATCTCTACAAATCAGAGATGTAAATACAGCCCACAAGGACCTGAGCCTAGTTAATTCAATCAGGTAACTTAAACAAAAAAGGCTGGGGTTGGAGGTGGGGGGATAGGCAAGGGAGAGGAGAGGGCATTTTAAAAGTTCAAACTGCTGAAAAGACTCCCTCATGGAAAATCTAACTGACAGAGAGCTCTAATTAACCGGCTTAAATGTAAGCACTTATGAATTATATTTCTAAACGTAGTAAAAGCTAACCAATTGTTTTTCAAGTTCACATGACCTAAGATTAATCTCTAGTAAAGAAAAGCAAATTTGAAGTTATTGATTTAAATAGACACAGCTATGGAGTTATCAAATTAAAAATAAAATGTTTATTCTACCTGGGTTTACTAGTTAAGTAAGTTGTGTTATCTCTGTTACAACATTTGTCAGCAATTAACAGCTTGGGATGATGGTTGACCCTGTTTAACGTTTCACGAATTTTCTTTGTTTTGGTTTGTTTTTCCATTTGTAGAGGCTGTTTATTGGCACTGATAGTCTGAGTTTTCTCCCCTTTTCTCTCTCCTATTTTTTTTTTAACTGAAATAGAGTTGATTTACAATGTTGTATCACAAAGTTTTCATGGGCAATCAAAACATAATTGTTGAGAACAAGTACATATAAATGGGATGGGACTTTTTAGTTGAACTCTTTAAGAACAGTTATGTTTTATGGTATGCCTACTTAAAGAGGGAGAGGACATAGGTACACCTATGGCTGATTCATGTTGATGTATGGCAGAAACCAATGCAATATTGTAAAGCAATTATCCTTCAATTAAAAAAAAATAAATTAAGAAAAAACTAGTTTCTCCAAACCTTTTTGGTAACTTGAAACTTTAGAGTGTTGATGAAAAACTTAATCAGTGGTCAATCTAAGAAAGAAATGGAAATTTTACTCAAGCAAACATGAGGATTATAACCCAGGTGACAGTCTTTCCTAGAGCTCTCAGGACTGTTCCAAAGAGGTAAGAGGGGAGACCAGCATATGCATGATTGTGGCAAAGGGCTACAGGCAAACCAAGCACACGTCTTGGTAGAAGTTTTCTGCTATTCACAAGGAACAGATATCTTGGTTAATGGTTTTAGTGCTCTTCTAAGTATGAGAAGATGCAAAAAAACTGAGTTCATAAAATTTTCTGCTGGAAATGTCTGTCTGAGGGCAGGTTCTGTCAGTTTTCCCAGAGCACAAGGTGCCTTATCCTGATCTTCACCTGGAATTCCTTTCAGAATGTATTGTGGGTCAGTGACTGCAGTGGCTTAGGACTTGATTTGTTAAACTGGACAGTGAACAACATTATTTTAAAACCCATCTCTTTTGGTCTGAATTTCTACGAAGGTTTGGGAGACATTTACTAGGAATGCTCATTCCCAGGTTAGGTGAGGAGTTTGTTGATAGGCTACTCACTGTGCTATTTATTACCGAACTGACTAGGCTCTGTTAACAGTAGCCAAAAGCCTCTGGACTGCCTATCTTACTATCCTGTTATGGTCCAGAAAATGGTTCCCTCTGGTTGCTTCTTCCCCTATCTAGAGTTGTTGTTGCTGTTGTTTCATTGCTAAGCTGTGTCCGACTCTTTTGTGACCCCATAGACTGTAGCCCTCCAGGCTCCTCTGTCCATAGGATTTCCCAGGCAAGAATACTGAAGTGGGTTGCCATTTTCTTCTCTAGGGGATCTTTCCAACCCAGGGATCAAATCCAAGTTTCCTGCGTCAGCAGGCAGATTCTTTACCACTGAGCCACCCAGGAAGCCCTATCTAAAGTTACACACTTACAGCCATCGATCTTATAGGATTGTATATTTGGTCAATCGTTTCAAGTCACCTAGCCATCATTATTTTTATCAGAAGCTCAGTCACACATTTGGTAATGCAAGAAACAATAATCTGTAAAATAAGGCAGAATACAAATAAGATAGCTAGTGACATTCACAAGTAAGAATCTAAGCTGAGATCTTCCATTAGGTGCAGCCCAGCATACGTCCAGATCATCTGAGCCAGCGCTTTCAGTACTAATCACTCTCTTTAAGGGAAATGATACACTGGCATTGTCCATAAATTTCACCAAAGATATCCTCATGTACAAGGTGAGTGATGTGTTGCCCTAACCACTTACAGGACAGAGAAAGTGCATACCTTCTAAGGAGTTACATGGCTGGTGCCAGAAGGAAAAAAAGTGTATCTTTAAGGTTGAGCAAGTATTAAGGTTAAGCAGGTATTTCTGCCATTGGAAGGTCTGGTTGATGCATAATACAGGAGGGATGAAGGAAGTCTAAAGGGGTGGAGAAAAAAGTTATGTTTAAAGTTTTCTGGTCTTGCCTTAAAATATGAATTTTATTTCATCAAGAGTTTTGCTAAATTAAACAATGAACATTTATTGAATATCTAGGTTATTCCAAAATTAAATAAGATATTGAAATATTGACTACTAAACATAGGCTTCTTTTCAGAAAAACTAAAGATATTTTGGATTATTAATAAATATGTTCAGTGCTGCACTGAAATTTTTTCTATAAGAAAGCATATGACTTTTTAAAAATTATAAATAGCATTTATGTTTTCAGTTCTACAGAAAGCTAATGTAAAAGGCAGTCCATAATTGCTTACTTCTTAATTTTCACTAGAAATTAAGGTATTTAAAGATTTCGACTGAGGAAAAAAAACAAAAACAATCTAAGAGCTATGAGGTAAGCATTATTCAGTGTCTTACTGAAGACTAGAGCCTGGAAGACAGACTCTCAGATAGCTCTGAGGAACTTCTCTGAAGAGGTGAAAGAGGAGCCAACGTATTAATACATATGAATATCTTGGTTGGGAAATATATGTAGTCAAATATACAATATATATTAAAAAAAAAAAAGAACAGATATCAAGTTAATGTTTTTAGCACTTATCTATGTGTATATGGGAAAATGCCAGACTCTGGGGTCTTTGAAATTCTTCCTTAGATTACACAACTTAATTATCTAGGGACCCATATATCCAAAACACAGACTACTTCATCCTGAATCCCTTTCAGGGTATACTTATAGGTCAGCAATTGCAGTGGCTAACGGCTTGATCCTTGTAGTATAGGAATGGTGGGCAATGCTCTTTGTTTACAAGGTTAAAAACTCTAGTTAGTATATGTAATTAAAACTACTAAATTAATAAGGAAAATACCTTCTTATCCAAGGAAGTTTTTTTTTTTTTTTTTTAAGATACAAAGAATGGAGATGCATTTTGTTAAGGAAAATAAAGGTAATTTATCCTAAAGTTTGTTATTTCTAAATGGAAAAGAAAATAAGGAATGAACTAATAGGGAAATAGAAAGCTGTAGAAGGTCTGTGAGGGGAAAAAAAAAAAAAAGAATCTTTAGAAAGGAATTTTATATGTGGTCAAGGCTGGCTAAGATTGAAATAAGTTTAAGTGAATGAGCTTTTTTTTGTGAATGAGTTTTAATGGTAAATGCAAGATGGTGCAAAACCTGTGTTTTTGTTTTTCTTTGTTAAGAGAGCAAAGTTTTCATAGATTATTGATCCACTTTTGATAACAGATTGTAAAGTTTCTTTAACCTTTTACATAATCTGTTGCAACTTTCTGTATTGGCCTTTGAAATCGCTTTTTGCCACATTGGTTAAGTAAACAAGTATTGTTTCATAGTGATTTACAACCCTATCTGACTAAGTATTTTAAAATTTGTTGACATCCTTGACGAACTTTCTTAAATCAAACTTTGATTTTGATTCTTTTTTTTTTTTGATGATTTTGATTCTTTTGATCTTTAGCTAAATTTGGGATGCTCCAGAATTTCCCTGAAACATCTCAGAGAGAGATTAACTAGGCTTATTTGGCATGTTGAATTACATGGGAAGCAATGTCAAATGAGTGATGATAAAACTTCTTAGGTTATATATTAATATAAATGTTCTAGAAATTACATGAAATTCCTAAAATTGGATATGTCCTGGCATAATGCTATGTCATATTTTTAGTTATTATCTTAATATGTTATATGTGGCATAAATAACCAAACTTCTTTGTCA
The DNA here is from genome assembly GCF_055505025.1 of Bos grunniens. NCBI lineage: Eukaryota > Metazoa > Chordata > Mammalia > Artiodactyla > Bovidae > Bos > Bos grunniens. The sequence goes on from NC_141190.1 coordinate 16,887,274, forward strand.
GTTGAATTGTAATCAGGTCCTTAACCATGCCATTTTAAGTCTTTGACATTAATATCACTCTATTTTACAAAAATGAAGATCTTCAAGAAGGTTCATAGAAAGGACTTTTCTTTTTACAAGTTTCTGATAATTTTTAGATCATACCACTGAAATGGGTAAGAAATTACAGAATTCTAGAGGAAAACTGATGGTTTCAGAAACTGCTAACAAGAGATCAAGATCAACAAGAATTAATTAAATGGGACTGAATAAATTGATGAATACGATTTTAAATTTCATGACTTTTTGTCCAAAATAGTACTGGCTTTAATATTTGTTCTCCACATATGAGGAAACCTTTCCTCTTATATGCATAAGTCTAATATACATAAATATTTAAATTATATCACATATTACCACTGTTATACATTTTTTTTAGTTTAGAGTTACCCCCCACATATTTAATTTTATTCCTGCTTCTCTACTATGTTATCTGGGATTTTCTCCCTTCTTAAAAAATTGTTTTTACTATCATCCTTTAGTTTGTTTTGCTAATAACAAATCTGTTATTATTTATTTGGCCAGGCTGTGTCTTAGAATGGCACTTGGGATCTTTGATCCTCATTGTGGCATGCGAACTCTGAGTTGAGGTATGCAGGATCTAGTTCTCTAACCAGGAACTGAACTAGGGCCCCCTGCACTGGAAGTTCAGACTCTTAGCCACTAGATCACAAGAGAAATCCCTAGTTTTGTCTTTCTCTAAATGATTTCATTTCTAAAAGATATATATATATATATATTTTTTTTAATATTTTATTATTCCTATTTTGTTAATTTTTATATTTTGGCCATGACACACAGCATGTGGGATCTTAGTTCCCCAACCAGGGATTGAACCCACGTCCCTTGCAATGGAAGGGCAGAGTCTTAACCCCTGGGCCACCAGGGAAGTCTCTAAAGATATTTTTGCTTGTGTACAATTCTTAGGTTTATTATACCCTTTTAGCACATTAAAGCTACCTTCCCATTGAGGTCCAGTTTCCATTTTTGCTTTTGCAAAATTAAATATTGATTTTAAGTTTTTCTTTTTAAGTAGAATCTCTTTCCTTCTTTCTTTCTTCCTTCTTTCTTTCTTCTTCTTTCCCTTTCCCTCTCCCTTCCTCCCTCCCTGTCTTTCTCTTTCCTCTTTTTACTCCTTCCTGACTAAAGTATACCTATGTAAACAAAGATGAAAGATTTATCTTTTTCTCTCTACCTGATTTATCCAGAATTTGGCTTCTTCAGTGGGCCCCTTTTGAACTTGTTGGCTTATTAGTATCCAGATTGCAACCAGTTATACTAATCATTGTTCTAAATTTTTCTCTTTGTTGTTTTTAAACTGTTTATGCTTTGAGTTGTCTCACTGCTGTACTATAGTCTTACTAATGCTATTACTTATATCTTGTAATTACTATATTACTATATATATATTATACACTTATATCTTGAGGCAATTTGTCATATATATAACTCTCTGTAAAATTAATTCTAAATAGTATGAGTTTGAGCAAGCTCTAGAAGTTGGTGATGAAAGGGAGGCCTGGCATGCTGCAGTCCATGGGGCTGCAAAGAGTTGGCTGTACTATAGAATTACTAATGCTATTACTTATATCTTGTAATTACTATATTACTATATATATATATACACTTATATCTTGAGGCAATTTGTCACATATATAACTCTCTGTAAAGTTAATTCTAAATAGTATGAGTTTGAGCAAGCTCTAGAAGTTGGTGATGAAAGGGAGGCCTGGCATGCTGCAGTCCATGGGGCTGCAAAGAGTTGGACACAACTGAGCAACTGATGCTATGCTATGCTATGCTATGCTAAGTCACTTCATTCGTGTCCGACTCTTGTGTGACCCCATAGACAGCAGCCCACCAGGCTCCCCCGTCCCTGGGATTCTCCAGGCAAGAACACTGGAGTGGGTTGCCATTTCTTTCTCCAATACATGAAAGTGAAAAGTGAAAGTGAAGTAGCTCAGTCGTGTCCAACTCTCAGCGACCCCATGGACTGCAGCCTACCAGGCTCCTCCGTCCATGGGATTTTCCAGGCAAGAGTACTGGAGTGGGGTGCCATTACCTTCTCCTGAGCAACTGAACTGAACTCTAAATATGGGGAAAAGCAACATGGGGGAAACATTTCTTGGATCACAACAGTCTAGTAAGATAGATGATACAGAGACTCTATAGGATAACAGGGCCTAATTCAATATAGCACATGAATAGCCAATCAATGGAATTCTTATCCTAGGAATGAGTCTTCCTAGCCCACGGGACAAATTGGTCATGAAATGCCTCCCACACCTTGGTCAAATTTATGACCCAAAGTGGGAAGCGAACCAAAAAGAACAAAGAGCATCACTCATCACCCAGTTAAACTAGTGGGTTAAATCATAACCCACTGCAGTTACCTACCAACAGTGTACCCTGAAGGGAATTCAGGATGAGAAAAACAGGATGAGGTGCTCTGTGCTTTGGCCTCTAGATAATTAGATGCATGTCCTGGGAAGAAGTTCAAGGACTCCAGATTCTTGCATCTTCACATGTGTAGAAAAGTACTGAAATCACTAACTTGAGATGTCTGTTCTTCATGATTAGCAGTGATCTTTTACCAAGATGTAAGCTTAACTACTTGTATTTCCCAGTCATAAAATTCACATATATACTGACTTCTCCCTTACCTCTTTGGAGCAGCTTACTCAGAGCTACTGATTGACTGTTTCCTGGGCAGTAGTCCTAAGACTCTGAATAAAGCTTAAGCTCACAGCCCTCAAGTTGTGTACTTTTAAGTTGACATAGGGTTTGACTGGAGAAAACAACAGGATGCTTTCAAAATAGCAGTCCTAGTGGAGAATGGGCAGAATTGAGAAGCCAGAGTGCAAGGCAATTAGAAGAGATCTGGGACATATGAGAACAAGGAAAAACATGATACCTAGAAGCAAAACAGAAATCCAAGATGTCTTGTTTTAACGAAGGTGCAGGTTGTGTGGTCTAGCAAAGGTAGCCAGTAGCTCCATGTGCCTATTGACCATTTGAAATGTGGCAAGTGGCATAGATTAAAATAACACTTTGGATATATGGTACTAAATACAATGTATTATTTATTTATTTAGGCTGTTGTGGGTCCTGGTTTCTGCACTCAGATTTTCTCTAGTTGTGGCTCGCAGGGGCTACTCTTGGTTGCAGTGTGGGGGGTTTCTCATTGAGGTGGCTTCAGTAGCTACAGCACACAGGCTCAGTAGGTGTGGCACACTGGGCTTAGTTAATCCGAGGCATGTGGGATCTTCCCGGACCAGGGATCGAATCTGTGTCCTTTGCAATGCAAAGCGGATTACTAACCACTGGACCACCAGGGAAGCCCAAAACAATGTATTATTAAAATTGATTTATTGGTTCTACCTTTTCCTTTTTCATTATGGTTATTAGAGAGTTTTAAATCACATATGTAGCTTGCACTGTACTTTGGACAAGGATGAAGCATATATTTACTGATTTGTTCACCAAATATTTGTGGACTATCTCCCTGCTCAGTTGACAAAACTGATAAAGACAGAATAGCTCCTATGGGGGCTTCATTCCTTTCAGGAGACTATGATTATGTGATGAGTCTCATGTGATGTGTGCCCTTGAGGTGTGCCCTGGATACGTGGGCACATCAGATCCTAGGCGTGGTGAACCAGCAGAGAAGCCTGTCCGGAGGAGGCTTTATCCTGGATGACCACTGATGTTAACTAACTAAATCAAGAAGTAGAATGTTGCAAATCAGAGGGAATCACTTCATCAAAGTCTGTGACTGTTTTTCCTCATTAGGAAGTTGTCGAAAGGCATAGTGTTTAAGGAATGATGGAATATTAGAGATATTCCAATACATTCCTTCTATTTTTGCCCTCATTTTAGATTAAGCATGACAGAAGAAATAAAATCACACGAACATGGTAGGCAAGGACAACAGGCCAAACCTTAAAATTACTCTTGGCTAAAATAACTCTATAAACCGAAAAAGAGGAGTTCTTGGCCATAAAACACACAACTTGTACTGAGGACAGTAAAGCTGACACTCTGTTTCATTCTTAGGAAGTTAATTAGCCTTGGAGGCTGTAGATAGTGGCCACAGTGGTCACTTGACACTCTCAGGATCTGACCTCCTCTGGAAGGGAGGCACCCTGCACCTCAGATCCACTCCTAAGAATAATACTGTCATTAAACAAGTGTCAGATATTTGGCACATTATCTGAGGAAAAGAACTGGAAAAAGTTCTAAGAGTGTAATACCCATTCATCCTTTTCCGATCAATAAACCCAAATCACAATTGTTATTGTATTTGTAAATCCAGCAAACTTGCTGTGGTTCACAGAGCTTTCATTCTGTGTGGATTTGCCCAAATTAAGAACTTTCAATCATCTTGCCTTTTACAAACTTAATAGAAAAGAGTTTAAAGTAACAATTGTGCCCAGCAGTGTCTGACTCTTTTCCACCCATGGATTGTAGCCCACCAGGCCCCTCTGTCCATGGGTTTTTCCAGGCAAGAATACTGGAGTGAATTGCCATTTCCTCCACTATGTGATCTTCCCAACCCAGAGATTAAACCCGTGTCTTTTGTGTCTCCTGCATTGGCAGGTGGATTCTTTATCACTAATGCCACATCGGAAGCCCAAAGTAAGAACTAATTGCAAACAGAAAAGAAAAATCAAGAACTTCAAAATAGTTTTCTGCCTGAAAGTTTTGCTTCAGGTCTTATAGACTAGAACTGCTTATGTCTAAATTGTCCCTGGTGCGTCCAAGTTTCGGAGAACTGCAAAGTAAAATCCTAGCGCTACCGTCGAATTAGGATACTTACTCTTAGAAAGCTGGTCCATAAAGGACATCATCCACGAAAAACATCAGCTATTACCCATGGTGGTGAATACTAAAGGCAGACGATTTGCTCTTTCAGAGTAGGGTCGGTGGAACGACCTGTCCATCTCTTAACAAATCAGTCTCTAGAGTGATGAGAGTGCCATTGTTTGAGCCAATGACTCTACTAGTGGTTAGTCACCAGAAGATGAGCTTTGGTAAACTCAGCTATGGTTTTTCCAGTAGTCATGTATGGATGTGAGAGTTAGACCATAAAGAAAGCTGAGGGCCGAAAAACGGATGCTTTTGAACTGTGGTGTTGGAGAAGACTCTTGAGAGTCCCTTGGACTGCAAGGACATCCAACCAGTCCATCCTAAAGGAGATCAGTCCTGAATATTCATTGGAAGGACTGATGTTGAAGCTGAAACTCCAATACTTTGGCCACCTGATGTGAAGAGCTGACTCATTTGAAAAGACCCTGATGCTGGGAAAGATTGAGGGCAGGAGGAGAAGGGGATGACAGAGGATGAGATGGTTGGATGGCATCACCGACTCAGTAGACATGAGATTGGGTGGACTCCGGGAGTTGGTGATGGACAGGGAGGCCTGGCGTGCTGCGATTCATGGGGTCGCAAAGAGTTGGACACAACTGAGCGACTGAACTGAACTGATGCTGGGAAAGATTGAAGGTGGGAGGAGAAGGGGATAACAGAGGATGAGATGATTGTATGGCATCACCAACTTGATGGACAGGAGTTTGAGCAAGCTTCGGGAGTTGGTGATGGACAGGGAAGCCTGGTGTGCTGCAGTCCATGGGGTTGCAAAGAGTTGGACACAACTGAGCGACTGAACTGAACCTCAGATCTCTGATGCAAGGCTCAACACCCAGGCTTCCCGTCTCTTCTTTGAGGAGAATGCATTTGCTACTTCCCTGAGCAATCTGCAGGTTTGGGGCTGCTGGCCACCTTTCTGAGTTTACTTCCCTTAATAAAGGAGAGGCTGTAACGGCAGCAAACCAGCCTGGGGAGGGACTTACTAGGGAGTATTTTAAGGCCATTTGGAAAGCATTCATTTCTTCAGGTAAGTCCCAAAACAGCCAGATGTAAAGAAAATATTCTGTTACAACATAACTATATTATATTAGCATCAGAGAATAATTTGGAGTAGGCTGCAAAGAAATAAAGGAACATGGCTGTTGGGATTTCCCTGGTGGTCCTGTGGTTAGGACTGCATGCTCTCACTGCCAAAGACCTGGACCCCATCCCTGGTTGGGAACTAAGATCCTGAATGCTCTGGGATTCAGGATTTCAGCAGGGCCAAAAAAAGAACATGGCTGTTTCAAATGCCAATGTCCTCACACCTGGAGGAAAAGGCCTGCACATCTCAAAGGAGTAGAAACCCCAAAACAAGAGGAAAGGCCTCAGAAATCTCATCTGGCTTGAGATAAGAAAGAGGACACTTGGTCACATGCTAAAGAGACACCACACTGCCTTTAAGTCTATTAATTTATTGAGTAAAAATGAAATCATCATCAGACATATTAAATTCAGTTTGGTTTGAATTTGGCTGATGTCCATTTGCAGCAGAGATGAATGAAGGGAAAGAGAAGACACAGTGACGCTGGCAAAGGGACACCGAACAAGGCCATTTCCCATTAATTATAAAAGCAGGCATCACACAGCCAGCGTGAGTCATTAGCAAACGGGGACGTGATGCTGAATGAGCAGCGACAAAACCAAAGTAAGCAAGAACTCGGAAGAAGAGAGAGGCCAGAGCTTTCAGAGGACAAAATGCAGCAGGGGCTGCATGGAGAGCAGTGCTGGGCGGGAAGCTGCCCGCTCACTTGGGGAACACTGTGATCACGTCATAGCCCTCAGGTGGAGTGACCCGTTCCCGGGCATGCTTTTCACAGTAGATCTGATCCTCCACAAAGAAATGGCCCTTCTGTTTCAGGTTGGTGCCACAGTCGGTGCACACGTAACACTCGGGGTGGCGGTGACGTTCCCGCAGCTTCACGAACACGCCGCTGCAGGAGTGGGGAGAAGAGGTGCTCCATTAGTGATGAGTACCTGAAGGTGACAGGCTGGAGCTCCTCCCAAAGGGCTCCTTTCCAAGGGCAGATCAGAGCCTCCCCATTGGCCTCTAGTCATAAAGGGGCTTCTCCTGCCTGGAGGCCAGAGACATTCCCCCTGAAGAATTCCGGAAGTCCCTCCCACTTCAACAGAGCAGCCCAGCTTTTTCTGGTTTTACAAGTTCATACCCTACGGGTTTCACAGCCAAGGAAAGCCTTCACCACCTGGCTCTGGGACACAGGACCAATCTCGCCTCTCTGCTCCATTTTCCAGGCAGGATTTTTTTCTCCATCACGCCCACAACGGGCAACATCCAACCCTTTCCACATTTTCATGGTTCACACAACCTGCGGGGCCACTGATGCCTGGGGAAGGCAGATACTCACACAATGCCAGTGCCACATTTGTCACACATGGGCAGCTTCTGGGCATTTCCAATTGAAGCAGCCACTTTGGTGACTGGAGCCTTAACACTTCTGAATCCTGAGGGCTTGTTGGGATCCCCTAAAAGGAGGAAAACATTTGGGTTAGCCAGGAAGGGCAGGATTGTATAAGCATCATTTAGCTCTTTCAGAGTCACTTATATGTATGTTCCAGCAAGGTCATGGGCACCAGAATCAAACAGACTTGACTGCTGTGTGATCCTGGGCAAGTTACTTAACTTCTCTGGTCCACAGTTTCCTTTTCTATAAAATAGGAGAACGTTTCCCCTTCAAAGTGGAACAAAATGGTTGAAAAAGACACATGTAGCCCTCCCTGGCATATATGCTCAGCCCTCAAAACAAATTACATTACATGCTGATTAAATACATGCAAACACATTGATATGGGACTTAAAAATACTTTGCTGCTGCTGCTGCTAAGTCGCTTCAGTCATGTCGGACTCTGTGCGACCCCATAGACGGCAGCCCACCAGGCTCCTCTGTTCATGGGATTCTCCAGGCAAGAACACTGGAGTGGGTTGCCATTTCCTCCTCCAATGCATGAAAGTGAAAAGTCAAAGTGAAGTCGCTCAGTAATCAAATGGCAGTGTAGTCAGGGCCAAAAGAAACCCACATTACAAGGACAACAAAATCATTATAGTACAGAATGCTAGAAGTCAGATAAAAACCACCTGCCACAGAGCAGAGACAGTAGCAGCCTTCCTGCAGTCAGCTTTCTGCATGAAAAACCAGCTCCTAGTTTCCAGAGCTCTGCCTACAGCCCAGTTCATCACCTGTGTAGGTAGCCGTGAATAATAACAGTAAGCTACTAATATTACTATTATTGCTATATATTTGGCTGGCTGTGTTTCCACATCACATTTTTTTTTTCCTGTGATGTTGGCCCAGTAAGTATTGTTATGTTTGTCAGTTATTTACACATCTCTGTCTGGACTACAAATTACTGGACCACCAGAGCTCTGTTTCATATATTTTTTCAATACTCCACAGAGCCTACCACAGGTTTAGCAGAAAAGAATGGTGGGCTACAGTCCATAGGGTCGCAAAGAGTCAAACATGACTGAAGCAATTTAGCATGCAACATGCACAGCCCAAGGTTATCATCTTGCCCTTCCAAACCTTTCTCCCTTCCTTGCTCACAGTCCCAGCTTTGTTCATTATAGAATCTTTTTTTTTTTGCATTAATTTTTATTTTTATAAAATATTGCACTCAAGTATCATTTCTGTCTTGATTATCAAGTTTTGGGGTACCAACTTAAATTCTGTACCCAAAGCAAATGCCTCCCTCACCTTATCCTAATTCTGGCCCTGCCTGAAAGGATCTCAAAGGGGCCTGGCTGGGCAGCCTCATGACTCTGAGTGTCCCAAACAAGCTCCCTCAGTTTCTGGCTGGAACCAGCTGGGCTGTCTACCTGCCGTGAAGACAAGGAAATGGCATCTTTGCATACCTGGAAAGCTTGGAGAGAAAATCGGTAGTTCTAAGGAAGCCAAACCTATGAGGTCAGGGTCTCTTATGTGATGGACTGTTTTTCACAGAAAAATTACCAGGAAAGGTAGGAAGTGCAGGAGGAGAGAAGTAACATGACACATGAGCCCCACTTGGTAGGAGAACCCACATCTCTTTTTGGAACAGAGAGAAGTGAACTGATGGAGCTGGGCAAAGTGTGAGTAGAGGAGGCTGTGGGCTGCCTGATGCTGACCTCGCTGCAGCTTATGCAGCCCTGCAGCACCACCTGCTGGCTTGATTTTCTTCTCTTACCTAGTCAGCCAACACTGCAAATGCAAAGAAAATTCCACATCTTTTTTCTGTCCACTTCACTGTTCAGCAACACTCAAGGGCTCCATACTGCCTACAGAATCAAATTCACGGTCCTTAACCGCACACCTGGTGGCCCTTGATGATCTGAACCACAGATCACCTAAGGAGTCTCCTGAAACCCTGGGCACCTGCCAAAATGAGCCTAGATACCTTCTGAGCAAGCCTCCAGCTGAGTGCACCTGGGAAGTCCTGTATTAGATATATTGAAATCACAATTGAAAAAAAAAAGACTCCTTCTCCCTGCAAATTTCAGAATTTGACCTAAAGCAAGAGGGAGTATGAGGAATCCTGGACCCTTTCTCCCAGTCCAGACGCTAAATTTCACCCCAAATGAGAAGACCCACATTGAGTCTGGAGAGTTATCACCAAGCCCTGCTGCAGCCTCATGGCTCAGATGGTAAGGAATCTGCCTTCAATGCAGGAGACCCAGGTTCAATTCCTGGGTCAGGAAGATCCCCTGGAGGAGGGAATGGCAACTCAATCCAGTATTCCTGCCCAGAGAATTCCATGGACAGAGGAGCCTGGTGGGCTACAGTCCATGCGGACACGACTGAGCAACTAACACTTTCACTTTTCTCACCTGCTAGAGCCAAACCTCCCACCGGGGCCTCACTGACTGTGTGCCTGGCACTTTACACGTGTCATTTCCCTCCAGGCTGTAAACCACCTGTGAAGTGGCCATTATTAGCCTCACTGGACATGTGCAGAGACTAGGACTTAGAGAGACGAGCCACTCCCTCGAGGTCTCGTGGTGAGTCACGGGCAGAGACTGGACACCAGTGCTGGTGGTGCAGGCTGCTTCATGAGCCACGGGCCTTCTCGAATGACAGCAACCCTCACCGAGTGCTTTTACCATGCACCAGCCACTGCCCTGAGCTTTGACCATTATCTCTCAAATGAAAACAGGCATTTGAGCTCCCTTACTTGAGAGCCTTCTGCATGTGGTAGATGTCTGTATTGGAACTTATGCTGTTTCTTTTGTGAAAATTTAATGCAAGTGCATATTAAGAGATAAAGGAGAGACCACAAGATCTATCTCCCTTTTCATTTTCAGCAAAATCTTTATTTTATTTGGCATAAGAAGATATCCAGTCATCCAACCTAGGGGAGAAAAACTATAATTCTCAAACTCTCTTGCAACTAGATAGGGCCATGTGACTAAATTCTGGTCAAAATATAAATGGAATAGTCATGTAGGACTTCTGGGAAAAAGAAAGCTGGTACATCTGGAAGATGGATTCCTCAGTTAGCCTTCCTGGTGCCTGGAAGTAGACATGATGGCTGGAGCACTAGCTGCCAACTAGCACCAGGAGGTAGCCTTGAGAATGGAGACCACTGGCTTGGCAGGCAGAATATAGGATGCAAGGGGTCTAGATATTGATGATCAGGGAACTGCCACCTCAAGACAGTTCAGTGATCCTGGGCTTCAGGTCCTTCTCTGTGACCTCTGTGACCTGAGGGCATTCAGTGAGCTGAGCCCTGAAAGGTATACGTTCTACTTTGGGTTGGAACAGATTGATATTTCCTTTCTTAAAGGATTTTACACCCATTTATTCAGAGTAGAGTTGTGATTTCTCACATGTTTTGAAAAATTATCATCTTCTAGGGTTGGACCCCGAGACTTCGGTCAGTTGGGCTAAGACTGGAACTTAATATAGAGTATATGACTCATTCCTTCCAAACTGCACAGGTACTCCAAGCAAAGAGGGATATTGCTGGCAGGGATAATATCCTTCTAGCATAAAAGAAAGGAGAAAGCAATGGCAACCCATTCCAGTACTCTTGCCTGGAAAATCCCCTGGACGGAGGAGCCTGGTAGGCTGCAGACCATGGGGTTGTGAAGAGTTGGAGATGACTGAGCGACTTCACTTTCACTTTTCACTTTCATGCACTGGAGGAAATGGCAACCCACTCTGGTGTTCTTGCCTGGAGAATCCCAGGGGTGGGGGAGCCTGGTGGGGAGCTGTCTATGGAGTCGCACAGTGTCGGACACGACTGAAGCGACTTAGCAGCAGCAGCAGCATAAAAGAAGAATTTTCCTAACTTCCTGTGCCTCTAAACTGCCAATTTCTTTAAGGAACCCACCAAAGTGGGGAGGAAGCCGGGGTGCTGGGTGTGTTCAGTAGGGGACTTTCAGCTAAGGAAGGACTCCTGGGGAGCCGACTCTGCAGTTGGGGACTTTCAGGAGGAAGGGGACTCTTCCAGAGGCAGCTCAGTTCTGACCCTCACTGGCTGTCCTGGGCAAAGAGCCAGCCCCTCTGGAGCCTGGCTGAAGTGGATCTCACAGAACCACCACATGTTCCTCCCAGAAGTACCAACTCTCTCTTCACAAGCAGGCACACTGGGAGCAAGAGAGCAAGAGAAGGCAGGACTCCATCGAGCCTCAGGGAAAAGGACAGTGCAGAGTGTAGAGGGCTGCAAACCCCAACTCTCCAGACGTCACTGGTAGCTAAGTTGACAGTGAGAATCAGAGGTGCTTATGAATGACGACCTGGGAGGTGGATGAGCCTGAGAGCTGTGGCTCACAGGTCACCTTTTTGAGAAGGAGGAAAAGCCTCCCTTCTACAGCACACCCGTCTGCCAGGAATTTCTCACTGTTGTTGCTACAAAGCTGAGACAGCTTGCTGCCATCCGCTTGAAAATTATCATAAGAAACAAACAGTGTCTGATGTATACAGGGCAAAGATATCTCCTGAGACCTGCAGAGCCAAACGGGTAGCCCTGGGTGCCTCGAGCTTCAGATCTCACATGTGGACAAGCCAAGGCTGGCCTGGAACCTCTTGATGAGGTTTCAAACATCGTCACAGTTATGAAGCACCTACTGTGTGCGCCAGTCACAACTCTGGGTGTTTTGTGTAATTTGATCCTCACACCAATCTTAAGAGGAAAGGATTTTTATCCCTGATTGACAGATGAGCAAACAAGTCTAGAAAGGTTCAAAGGGTTGCCTAAGGTCAATTCCGGGGTATATTGCCAAACCGGGGGCCCTCGGACTTTGAAGAGGCCGTCCACCCTACAGCAAGAACAAGAGCATGGCCCCAAAGTGAAGCCCAGAGCCTGGCTTCCCTGTGCTGCTGATTCATTCACTCTGCTGTCACAGCCCACAACCTTCACCCGCTCACACGTGCCAACCACCACAGAAGCACAGTATGTGGGCTCAAACGAAACTAGTGGCCAACAGACACCCCCACAGAACGCCACAACCGTCAAGTTCACCGCCGCCTTCAGTCTCCCTCAGTGCCTGCGACAGGAAACAGCTAAGCAGGTGTGGCTGAGAGCTCATTCAGTCCCCCTCTTTTTTTGAAAGAGCTTTTAGCATTTAAGAGGCCGGCCTTCCAAAGCACACTGCTCTCTCCACCTCTCAGGCTGTGTTCACCTGTGTTTCAGCAACGACTACCCCTCAGCTCAGGCCTCAGACAACAGCTTCTGACCACACACACGGCTGATTACCTTTCTCCTCAGACTCCAGAATTTCCTGCAAAACCAAGAATGAAGTGGACTGTTTCGGAGGCTCATTTAACTCCTGTTTCTCCTGAAGCATCTTGTAAACTTCAGATTCTTTATCGATGACGAGTCCGCTTGGAAGCTGAGAATGGTCTAAGCTGTAAAGAATGTTTGCAAGTTCATTAGGACACGTCAGAAGTTAGGGGGGAAAAATCCACCAGCACCCCCTTCCAAGAGAAGACACCCCTGTGTCAAAGAGTGAAGAGAAACTATCCCAATGGATGAAGCCAGCTCCTAATGCAGCCACGGACCCCCCTGATGATACGGTGAGGTGTCTGTAGGCAGGGCTGGTTGCTGCTTCAAGTCAGTAAGAGGCTAGAGTGGGTGATTCAACTACTCTTTGGCCTAATCCCATGGAACAGGAATGCTGTGCTTCTTTCAAAATTATATAAACAACATTATGTCGAAAGAAAATTTAGAAGAGGGAAAATGTCAACCACAACTGAGCACTGAAAACTCAGCTGAGTCCCCTTAGTCCAGGCCTCATTCTTTCCCCAGAGCAGAAATCAGTGTTTCCTGATGATATCAAAGTGTTCTCTCTGTCTCTATAAAACTCTCCTCATTCTCATGGCAAGGAGCTCTGGTCTCTTCACCTACTACACAGAGGTAACAGTGTACACCTTGTCCAGTTCACAGGGTTGGTGGCAAGGATGAGAAAGTAAGTACTTTGTTTTTTTATTGGAGCACAGTTGATTAAGAATGTTGTGTTAATTTCAGGTATACAGTGAATCAATCGTACATACACATATATCCAGTCTTTTTTTAGATTGTTTCCCATCTAGGCCATTACAGAGTATTGAGTAAAGTTCCCTGTGCTATACAGGAAGTCCTTATCAGTTATTATTTTATTTACAGTAGTGTGTATATGTCAACCCCGATCTCCCAATTTATCCTTTCTCCCACCCCCAAACCCCTGCCTTTTCCCTCTGGTAACTATAAGTTTGTTTTCTACACCTATGATTCAGTTTCCGTTTTGTAAATAAGTTCATTTGTACCTTTTTTTTTTTTTGATTCACATATAAGTCATATCACATGATATTCGCCTTTGTCTGACTTGACTTCACTAAGGCAATCTCTAGGTAAGTACTCTGTAAACAATACAGTGCTGCTCCGTGTAAGGGAGATGGGGGCGGGGGGGTGACAGAGGCCTCAGCTCAAGCCTAGGGACGGGGCCAACCAGGCCTTGCTGCCCACACCTCCCCTTGTCCCTCTGGGCTCCCCACGACAGGATGAGACAGGCAAAGTTGGGGCCTCTTTCCTCCAGAGCCCGTTTTCCAGGGGAGGCACTGCTGCTGCCTGGTCTGAGGGAGAGTGGAGAGTGAAAGGGAGCAGACTCCAGTGAGCTTTACCTCTTAAGTCTGTCCTGAGTCCCACCCCTCCACTGCCTGCTCTAGCCATGCCATCCATTAACAGCCCAGCTGACCAGCTTTCTAACTTGTCCCCTGGCTGCCACTCAGCCCCTGGAACTGTCTTTCCTCCGACCGGAGGCCAGAGAGAGATTTTAAACATAAGAATTAGACTGTGTCATGATGTGGCTCAAAGTGTTCTCATCTGACTCAGAACCAAATATTTACAGTTTTAATAACAAAAACACAAGCTTAACCAAATTCATCTTCTTTGGAGTAAATATTTGCTACAAAAAGTACAAAGGCCATAAAAGATGTGGCTCTGCTCCCCTCTCCAAGCACATTGCTTGGTACCCACTGCTCACTCCAGGCAGACAAGCCTTCATGGGGTTTCTAGGACACACCAGACTCGGGGCCTTTGCACATCCTGCTCCCTCTGCCTGGAATATTCGCTCCCCACACAGCCCCATGGCCTCCACGCTTCACTCATGTCTCTGCTCGGATGTCCCTCCTCAGAGGGGTCCCCGACCCTCAGCTTAAAACACTCCACCTCATCCACATCACTTCTCCCCTTGCTCTGCTCCATCTTTCTCCACATGTTTCTAACTCTTTTACCACAAATTATACTTATTTCTTTATTGTCTATCTTTCCATGCAAAGCAAGCCCCACGAGGGCTGGGCTATGGCCTGTCTTTTCCATCATTGTGGGTCCTGCCCTCAATCAGTGCCTGGCACAGGACCAGAGCTCAGCAGGCATTAGGGAAGTAGATTAAGTCCCTCTCTCCTCCTCGCTGCACCCTGTCTCTGCTCCTGTGGGGTCACAGGGAACCCCCCCCCAAGGCTGTGCCAGGGAAATGGGCAAACCAGGTTCCTGGGTCCTGATCACCTGCAGTCTCTGAGCCTCGGCTGCTTTTTCAGAAGCCGCCACCCGCTGGGGAAGAGGGACAGTGTGCCCGGGGGAGCCAAAGAGGAAATACCAGATGGCAATGCAATTTATAACCCACCCATTGTATAATCAGTTTACATTCCATTTTAAATGTGCCTCAAGTCACAAGGTCACTCACATCAGTGAAATTCCGGGTTTTTGCTTTGACTACACAGCCAGGTTCTCACAGTTGAGGACAGAGCCCTCCAAGAGTGACCACTGCTCTGCTGCTCTCAGGGAAGGTCAACATGTAATGGGGAGAGACGCATCCGCGGGTCACCTGTGCTGGCTGTGGGTGCGGGAGCGGGTGGCCACCACCTCTGTCCACCCACAGTAGGTGGCCCCTGCACCTGTCTCTCTCTTCCATCTCCCCAGGCAGGTGATGGGCCACCCTGAGGAGTGACAGTCACCAAGAGCCATGGTCTTCCTCTGGCCACCTTTTCAGCCAGACTCCTTCTTTGGGTCTTGAGTTCTGAGCTGGCCCTGTACTAAATGAATTATGTTATTTTGACAAATGTTTTTTTCTGTTACACTTAGAACTATTTTAAAATCAAGATCAGACCGTGGAATGTTCTTGGGGAGAATTTTTCCCCTTCTTTGGCGTATGTTGTTATGTCTGGAAGCCACCAAGGGACCGCTAAAAATGACAGACCCCAAATTATAAGGTCATCACATATTCTTCCAGCAAACTGTCTTGGAAAATATCTCTGTGATTAAAAAAAAGAAAACAACTTAGTGTTTCTTCTTAAATAATGACAATATCTTTCTACCACTTGACAATTTATAAAGCACTTTCAATATCCATCGCCTTATTTGAAGCTATGGTTTGCCTAATTCAAAAATAAAATCCTAAGACCCAAGTCTTAAGACATTAGACTATCAGATATGGACAAATGACATCACCATATCTTAAAAAAAAAAATTCTAGGACAAAAATATGCATGAGTAATGGAGTCCTAAAAAAAACATTCTCATTCTGTACATATAGTAACAGCATTGAAAGGAAGAATTCTAAAGTGATAAGTTTTCAAAAAATATTAGGTATATGACTAGAGTTACCAGGAGAAAAACTTCTGAGGGTGGGTCACTAAAAGCACAGTCTTCTAAACGCAGTCTTTACAATTTTAAAAACAAAATACAAGAATTTAATCAATTCAACTCCTTCAGAGTAACTATCCATTACACTCTTCATATTTCCTGCTTCTTGTTTCTCCCTGTCAGACATGATGCTGAATGTACACCACCAGTTCCCTCAGTGTTTAATACTTTCTTCCAGTCTCTTAGGCCCTGACCATAGGACCTGTCTCCCCAGCAATAGCCCAAGCCAGGCACTCTCTGCCTGATGAAGTAGCTGACATAGCTGGGTATTTAAGGCCAGCGGTTTTTCGAACATCAGGAAAAAACTCCCTTTGAGTTTGTCTCAAGAGGAGGATTTCAGAGGCTAAGCCTGCACACCTTAAGAGAATACACAAGCCTGTTCCAGTCAAAAGAGGAGCTGGGATGAAAGTCGGAAAGTCAAGGAGAACAGAGAAAAAAGCACACCTATGGTTATGGGACAGTAACCCTGGGAAGAGAGTCTGCTCCACCAAAACAGCAAAGTGACCAGAGTGGACATAAAAGACATTTTTTTTTTTTTTGCACCATCACCTGCAGCACAACTTAATAATCTGTATATAAATCTCAACTAAAACAAAGAAGCCATAAGAAAAAAATCCCACTGCTGCTATAACCTTGATGGCATCATTTTTCTCACACAGTAAGTCAACTTTGGTTCCACACTAAAACTGCCTGTTTGTGTGACATATCTGAGACAAAAAGAGAGATGACTTGAATTATAAGATGCATCCAGAAAGAGAAGATATTCTCTTCATAAAAATAATTTTCCAGGACATCCCTGGCAGTCCAGTGGTTAAGACTTCACTTTCCAATTCAGGGCGTGCAGGTTCCATTCCTGGTCAGTGAACTAAAATCCCACATGCCTTGGCTGAAAAACCAAAACATAAGACAGAATTTTTGTAACAAAATTCACTAAAGACTTAAAAAAGTGGTCCACATTAAAAAAAAATCTTTAAAAATAAATATATAAAAAATAAAAATCATTTTCCCACTGGGGAAGATGGGAGTAGGCATAAGTGTCCCTATTCTTCCCGCTAAGTACATCTAAACACCTGGACATCAAATATAAGATGAACATAAGATGCAGAAGGGGGACAGGAAAGGGGGTGTGGATAGGGGTGGAATCTAATTGGAGCGATAATAAAACTGCTTAACAGAAAAAAAAAAAAAAAAGAAGGGGGACAGGAGAAGGCAGGCCAGCCAGAGACCCTGGGACCCAAGGAGTAACACGGATGAGTTCCCAGGGTTTCCTTTTTGCTTCATATATTTCAGATGTGGAGCTAAATAAGGCAGCAACCCAGAAAGGGCAACAAACTTAGATAAGACAAGTCCCCAGAAAAGCATGCCCTCTCCAACAAAATGATGGAGAAGGCGACAGCCAGGATGGTGCAAGACTCGGAAACAATAACCACTTTTTTCCGGACAAATGAAGAAAAAAAAAAAGGTCAGTGCAGAGTCTTGACTTCCACCGTCACTGGGCTGAAATGAGATGCCGCAACCACCCCCCTAGGGTACTGGAGAATGACCAGGAGGAAGCCCGGATGCCATCCCTGCCCAGCTGAATGAAGACGGCCTAGCGGCTGTCTTTCACTACCGCCCAGCAGTGAACAGGCCACCATTCACCCGCTATGAGTCTCTGGAGGCCATGTGGGTACCCACAACTCCCACGCCAGTAACAATGCACAGCCCCCAGTAACCTCCAGTATCAACACAGAGAGAGTGGGGAAACTAAACTTCTACTCCCAGCTTGGTTAAAACCACTCCTCCAGGTGGCCCATCACCTGCCCGGGGATGGTAGGCTCCCACAGTTCCCTGTGGGTGGGAGGAAGACAGACAAGGGCAGAGACCAGGAGCCGTGGATGGGCAGGGGTGGTGGCTTCCTTCCCCCAGTTGCAGCCTGGGCAAGTGACCAGCTGATGAGTCTCTTCTACGTAAATTTTGCCCTTCCCTGAGACCACAGAGCATGTTCATTCTTTGAGCTTCACTGATGTGACTAACCCCAACATTCTAATTTTCAGGATGTTACCAATGATGGAAACTGGCTGAAGGGTACAGAGGATCTCTCTGTTTTGCTTCCTATAACTGCAGTGTGCATCTATAATTACTGCAAAATAAAAAATTAAGTATAAGAAAAATTTTCTCCAAATGATGAAGGTTAAACACTAACTGGAAATGATGTAGAGATTTTAGTATGTGATTTTTACATGTCTGAGATGCCCCAACCTGGTTACCCCAGTGTTCACCAAATATGTAAATCTGAGAAACCCGATGGAATCATTTTTGAAAGGGGATCCTGGCCAGAAGGCTCCCTAAGTTTTAGTCTTCAAAGGCCTAGATGCTGGACCTAATGAGAAACCAGAGGAGTAATTATGACCACCAGGAGAAGAGGGTGGGCTATCCAGACCTCAGAGCCCAGTCTGTGGGCCGTGGACAAGTTTAGTTAGAGGAACAGGCAGCCACCTTCATGAAGGAGATTTCCTTCTGACCCAGTTCCAATGAGTCAGGGCTACTATAGTCCCTCTGGAATCACTGGAACAAAGAACAGTGAATGTACTCCCTTATTTCTACTATACTGATTTAGAAATCTGCCTCATGAGTTCATGGGGGGATTGCCTGAGAACACAATTAGGAAAAACTAGTATCTTGGGGCTACTATGTTGGTTGCCTGCATGCTAAGTCCTTTCTTTGTGACACAATGGACTGTAGCCCGCCAGGCTCTTCTGTCCATGGGATTCTCCAGGTAAGAATACTGAAGTGGGTTGCCATGCCCTCCTCCAGAGGATCTTCCCAACTCAGGGATCAAACCCATGTTTCTTAGGTCTCCTGCATTGAGTTCTTTACCATTGTACTACCTGGGGGAGCCCAAATGATTATTCCACAAAGAGGCTACCACTCTATCAGAAAGGTAATCAACTGTGCTGGTTGGCTGAACTTAAGCTACAGTGCTGGGAAATATAGAAGCATACAGTGAGTTACAGCAAAATCTTCTCCATGACATTTGTCTACATGCTTCCACTCTACAGAGCTCCTAGTACTTGGAAGTAATGGGTATGGAGCACTTCATCCATGCTGAAATCTGTAGTAAGTAGCATTTATAGAGTACCACCAGAGGCCAGGCCCCATGGTGGATATTTTTTGCACATCTCACTGAAACTTCTCAATAATCTGGTGGTCAGCTAGTTTGCATTATCTGCTTTATAGATGAAGAAACAGTTTTAGAGGTTGTGTGGTTTACCCAAGGTCCCAACAGCTAGCAAGAGGCAGAGCTAGAATTCAAGCTCAGGTCCCTCTATCTATCAAGCTTGCACCTTTAAGAAAGTATCAAGTGGCATTATATATATACATTGAAATCTAGGCCCAAATCACCAGAAAATGACCACAGCCCCTAAACTCAGTGGAAAGAGGTCAGAGAGCAGGTGAAAGTTTTCTTTTGAACAGAGCAGAATTTCCTCCACCCTTAGTACACAGTAGGCAGTCAATAAATGACTGTTAAGCTGAACTGACCCAGAGACCCTCCCACTCAATCTTGTGTGTGTGTGTGTGTGTGTGTGTGTGTGCTGAGAGTTCAGGTGGCAGATGGTACCTTTCATATGCCTTACCAGGTTAATTTGGAAATGGCAAGGCACCTATGTTCTTGTCTGATGGAGATGTGGCTCTGGGAAATCCTATAAGACACACACACCAGGCTATTTTGAAATGCATGCGACAAAGAAACTCAGAGTGCACCCCAGGGAATCAGTGATGACCTCAGATGCAAAGTATGAAGTGAGCCAATTCTGGAACCTCAGCGAATTTCACAGACTAAACAGTGGCGGGGTGAGCACTTGCGACTTCTGCTGACGGAGCAGGCAACAAGACCCGGTGGCTGCTGGGTTTGCACAAGACTCCTCCTTCCTGATGAGCACAACTGCCCTCTCTTGGAATAGACCAGTAAGCAGAGACCCATGCAGAGGGCACTTCCTCTGCCAGGGGCTGCCAGTATCTCCACTGTTTCTGGATTCATCCTCAAAGAGTTTGGGATGGAGCAGAAGCTGGGCCCCTCTCTGCTGTGAAAATCTGGAAGGAGACTGGTGATAAAGACTCAGAGGCTACTGTAGCCAAAAAGTCTGCAACAGGAGGGGACAGGGCCTGGAGGACAGGCTTGCACAGCGTCCAGACAGTAGAGATTTAATTGTTTCGGATTGGAAGGAGGGGGCAGGCGGGAAGCATGAGAGAAGAAAGAAGACACGAATGAAAGAATAACGGCCAAGGCCATACTAAAAATACTCCCCAGGCACATACTTCTCCCAGTGCATAGCAGCCTTTCAGTGAAGGATGTGTCATTTCCTGGGTTATTAAATCCAGATCATGGAACATTCCACTCTGGGACTGTAAAAGAGGGTCGCATTCTCAGCCTCCCTCAGCACAAAAGCACCAAAGAATGGAGATCACAGCTCTCAGTGTTTCACCCCCAGCTCCCCACTGAGCTGCCTGAGAGAAAGCTTCACTTCAGAGTCTGCCCATGGAAAGCTTAGGGGGGCCCAGCGTGGCACTCTTTCTCAGGCACCCTAGAAGTTCCCACAGTCACCTTGAAAGGCAGCCCCATCCCAAGCCTGTAGGACTCAGAATTGGAGGGCAAAGAAGTGTTAATAGCCACTTTGCCTTGGTATACTACAGCAAATGCTGGTGACCACTAACATCTTGCAAAGCCAAGTCACATCACAAGAAGTCTCCCCTAATAGGCCCTGTGAAGCTCAGAAAGAAATCACAGAGCCCTCTTGGTGCTGGGCCCAGGGGCCTGCATGCAGCCAAGTACCCCATGATGTCTCTCTCTCTTTCTCAGGGAGAAGGACCATATGATAAAGTATGATCAAGGAGCTCTCGAGAGGGTCCCCACAATAGCTCCTTTCAAACATTTAAGTAGTTTGGAACCTCTCATGCCGTAACCTGTCCTAATCTGCACCTGAAGCAATGGGTTTGTCATTTAATCACCCTAACAGCCAGGCAGAGTCTTGCTGAAGGTGAACTGCAGAGAAACTGAACAGCAAAACTGGCTTCAGAGCTAAATATGAGAACTGAGGATTTCAACTCTAAACGAAGACAAAAAAACAGTCTAAGGAATGAGAGAAAATATTTGCGAGCAATGTGACCAACAACAACGGGTTACCTTCCAAAATATGCAAACAGCTCATACAATTAACATAAAAAAAAAACAATCAAAAAATGGGCAGAAGACCTAAACAGACATTTCTCTCCAAAGATGACATACAGATGGCCTACAGACACATGAAAAGATGCTTAACATTGCTAATTATTAGAGAAATGCAAATGCAAACTACAATGACGTACCACCTCACAGAATGGCCATCATCCAAAAGCCCACACATAACAAATGCTGGAGAGGATGTGGAGAAAAGGGAATCCTCCTACACTGCTGGCGGGAATGTAAATTAGTGTAACCACTATGGAGGACAGTGTAGAGGCCCCTTAAAAAAACTAAACATAGAGCTACTCCTGGGCATATATCTAGGAAAGACGAAAACTCTAATTTGAAAAGATACATGTGCCTCAATGTTCACTGCAGCACTATTTATAATAGCCGAGTGCCTAGCAACAGACCGTTGGTTTAAGAAGACGTGATACACACACATACACCAGAATATTACTCAGCCACTAAAAAAATGAAATATCGCCATTTGCAAAATGAATGCTGCTGCTGCTGCTAAGTCGCTTCAGTCATGTCCGACTCTGTGCGACCCCACAGACAGCAGCCCACTAGGCTCCTCTGTCCCTGGGATTCTCCAGGCAAGAATACTGGAACGGGTTGCCATTTCCTTCTCCAATGCATGAAAGTGAAAAGTGAAAGTGAAATCGCTCAGTCGTGCCCAACTCTTAGCGACCCCATGGACTACAGCCTACCAGGCTCCTCCGTCCATGTGACCAGACCTAGATAAAATCATACCAAGTGAGACAGAGTCAGACAAAGACAAATATTATATCACTTATATGTGAATAACACAAATGAATCTATGTAAAAAACAGAAACAGAGTCACAGACATAACAAATTTATGGTTACCAAAGGGGTAAGTGGAGGAGGGATAAATTAGGAGTGTGGCATTAACAGATATACACCACCATATAGAAAACAGATAAACAATAAAGATTTACTGTGGAGCACAGGGAACTATATTTAATATCTTGAAATAACCTATAATGAAAAAAGAATCTGAAAATATTTAAGTACACACATATAGATAAAAAACTCAATCACTCAGCTGTATACCTGAAACTAACACAAGGTTATGAATCAACTAAAAAGAAGAAAGAACTGAGGGTTCCAAGGAGGAAAGATCCTCTGAGATCAGACAAGTTTGGACCACATGATATTTTCCAACAAATTTGACTGTCACTGGCATCGAAAAATCAAGAGATTTCAGATGAAAAACTTTCTGACTTCTGTTTTGATGCAATTATCCATCAGAAATGGAAATCCTAGGTCAGCACGTGGAGTCTGACTGGAACCAAGGAGTGGTTTCCCCTCTGGACTGGGCATGCACTGTACCACTCCCATGAGCTGCCCTGCTCCCCCATGTCTGCACCCAGAGCTCTGTCCTCAAGTCCTCATCTTCCCTGCCACCTTTGGGCAAATGAGGTGACAACTTATGACCTAGTCCCTCCTGTATTCCACCGCACAGAACTGATCCCATCTCTTACTCTCTCTCCATTCTCAAACCCAGTTCTTTGCCATGGGCCGCAGGATTCCCTGTGTTTTTGGATTCATCTTCAAAGAGTTTGGGAGGGAGTTGATACTGGGCCCCCTCTGCTGGGAAGACACAAAGGATCCTTTAGATGAAGACTTAGAGGCAGCTGTGGCTAAAGGGCACAGGCCTCCCCAGCCCTGAGCAAGATGTCTCCTTAGACCTCCCCACCCTGGCCAAGCCCTCCTCTATCCCAGATGAGAATCTGTTCCAATGGACACACATTTATACGTGCACGGACATCTCTTCTTCCTATCGTTTCTACTGGTCCACTGGAGGGAAAAAAGCAAACATTGCTTCACCAAAAACTGCATCATGAAGTACCCATCCCTTGCCCACATTGGATGGTGAACACAAGCAGAGAGCCCCAACTCTAAACACTGAAGAATTTTTCAGGAAGCAGCAGGGCTGTCAAGAAAGGAGGATGGAAAAAAAAAAGAAAGGAGGATGGTCACTTGGAAGAAGACAGTGACCACAGAAATCAGAACAATAATAACAGGGTCTCAGTGAAGAATCAACTGGACATTTTACAGCTTACTTCTTATTTCACAACAACCCTACAAGGCAGGTGGTGTCACCCCGTTTTCAGAGACGAGGAAAATGAATACAGAAACAACTGTGCTAGGGACTTCCCCAGTGGCCCAGTGGCCCAGTGGTTAAGACAGTCCCGTCCACTGCAGAGGGTGAGGGTTTGACCCCTGATTGGGTAACTAAGATTCCACATGCAGCCAAAAAAGTTAAAAAACAAAGACAGTGCTAAAGCAGACGTTTTTCTCTGGGCTAGTGGTTGACCCTTCTCCACGCTGCCTGCACAGGCCTGTTCTGGTGTGGTAAGCCTCTCCCAGGACTGGCCCAGGGCAGACTGCATGGGCCTACTCACGCTCTGCCGTTCTCCTGCCCACTGGCTGCTGTCTTTGACTCCAAGGCGTTGTTGAAGCTGGAGATATTTTCAGAGGAGTAGAGGCCAGCTGGGTTGTTGTACTGGTTTGTGATGACCCTGGGGGCAGAGCTGGAGGCGGGTGAGGCAGTAAAGGGCACGGCACTCCGGTTGTGGGCGCTTCCTATGTGGAGGGCCTCCTGCAGGCAGGGATCAAAGGAGAGATCAAAGCGGTGTCCAGTATGTACTACTAAGTACATCCGGTACTGAGGTCCAGCAGAACCTGATCTTCTGCTGGATACCCCTAGGTAGGACATCCCTTGATGCCCTAGGCTGTCCGGATCCAAGTCAGAGCTGAAACAGCCTTTCAGGACACATTCCAGAGGGATTAAGTACCAGGAGGAGAGGAACCCGCATCACTTCAGTGCAAAGCAGGAGATGATAAAAGGTAGAGATAAATTCCCCAGAAAGGAAAGGTTTAGACAAGCAAGATAAGAGGGTTGTGGTGTCAGCACTGAAGTGGCTGATGACTAGGCAGACAAGCCTGGGTGCACTAGCAGAAGCAGGCTACAGGGAATGACTGAACTGTTGTTTCTTGTGAGGGAAGGCCAAGCTGATAAGATGGAAGGCTGGGGGATACCTATTATGGGGCCATGCCCAGGTAGCTGCAGGAAAGGACTTTAAATTCCTCTTGTGCTCATCCCCCTCTTTCTGTAATTTGGGGAAGCACCCACCATCAACCTCCACTCTAGACTGCCAGGTCTCAGTAGATAATTACTACAGCCACACCACCTCAGAGCTACTCTATGAACACCCCTCAAAAGCTTTTAAACTAACATTCCTTTCTAAGAAAAAAAAAAAAAAATTCACAGCTTTTCTGATGGCAGCAAGGTGCTTTCTGCACAGGCATTCTGGGTCAACCCCTCTCCTAGCTGAGAGCGTACCCTGTGCAATCTATTAAACATGATGTGAGCCCTATTTTCTGGGCTTCCCAGAAATCTTCCTGAAACCCGGACTCCTCATTAACACTCAGACCCAGAACAACTGCCCCAAGAGTCCTGTCCTCTGCTGCTCTTCCTTTTTTTTTTCCTCTTTCTTTACTAAGCCTTAAAGTCTTTCATGCTTTCTCAGAATTGATGATGAAAACCACTAGCTTAATTCACTGTGTACTGACTTAGCTCAGTTGGTAAAGAATCAGCCTGCAGTGCAGGAGACCAGGGTTCAATTCTTGGGTTGGGAAGATCCCCTGGAGAAGGAAATGGCAACCCACTCCAGTATTCCTGCCTGGAGAATCCCATGGATAGAGGAGCCTGGCAGGCTACAGTCCACGTAAGAGTCGGACATGACTTAGCGACTAAAACACCACCACTGACTTAAAAGACAACATGAAAATGTGTTTATGATGATTCAGACAGGCTCCCTCTTTGACATGTTAGAAACAGTGAGGTTTTCCTGTACACCTTACACTGAGCTGACTTGATCCACATTGGACAAAAGTTCAGTACATGTAGTGTGTTCACCAAAGGGAAGTATAATTAGTTCTGCAAATAACTTTAGCAAAGTTTTAGGAAAGTTTTTACTGCACGAGGAATAACAATGACATAAGAAGTGGTCTTTAACGGCCGCAGACTTCCCAAGGGGTGGCCTGGGACCCTGCAGCTCTGTAGGGCACTCGCACAAGCAGCAGCCAGGATGGCAATTCTTTTCTCCTCTCTCCTTCCCTGTAGCAATTCTGAGGAGCATCTCTTGATGCTGAGCACCAGGGAAGAGCCCTCATACTCTGTCTCCGCTCAGGTTTTTCCCTGTTGCCTCCTGTTTGGCTTTGAGCAAGTTAATCTCTCTTAGCCTCTGGATTCTGCCTGGCACCACAGCAGTCAACCAGCGTCATTCCCTTCTCCCTCCACAGAAACCCATGTTCAACTGCAATGGAAGTCAGTAGAAAATGCAGGTTGGAAATTCTGATTTTTCACTCTACAGAGAATCTCCCAAGAATGTATCTGTTTTGTACATAAAAGGAGTATCTCTAACCCCAAGTGAATACTGGTCTTTCCAGAAATCAGGCGGTTAATTCAGGGCCTGCCTTTTGGAAGGGATGATGTCATTGTTTGGGCTTTGTATTTATCAGTCACCGAGGAAACTCAATAATGAGGAAATATAAACTAGGTGTGTAACTGCACTGACCTCAGATAAGCTGGGGTGTGGGCTGGCCTTACATGAACGAACAGATCCTTCAATTACAGATGAACTCTGCTCTTACTCACTCCTCTATTTTAGAGTGACTGGAAGTGGAAGATTTTGGGAAAATGAGAGGTGGGAAGTTTTTCATATGAACAAAGAATTACTGGAATTCAAAAAAATATATAGTCAAATTAAATGCTAAAGTGTTTGAGGTTTTTTTTTAATCTGAAGAAAATTACCTTCAAAAGACTAAAGATAAGTACTCATGTTTAAGATGGAAATTCAAGTATAATACATATAAAAAGTATAATACATACAAAAAGTATAACTGAAATTTAAGTATTGCCTTCCTGAAGTGAAAAACTAGGATTTTAGAAAGATGGCACTAAAACAAAATCATTCCTGATATATTATAAAACATACGACAACTTAACAGATTAAAACTGAACATTTATAGTAAACTTAATGAAGTGGCTGAGAACTCCCTAGGAAACTGGAATTGACTGTGGCATGTTTTAAATTAGTTTGCACAGCTGCCAATTTATAAACTGAATGCCATTTCATGAACTTTCCTTAGAGGAGCTGTAGAGAATAATACAGTCATGTCAGTTTTGAAATGGCAGATGCAAAATGATCCTTAAAGTGACTGTTAGGACTAAGTATTATTTTTATTAACTAATGGGAAAAATTTTGTCTGATTACACTTCTGACATTTTAATGGAAGACATTTGAGAAATACCATTCACATACAACCACTAATTTACCCACACTAATGTACCAGTGAGTTCAATTTCACACCAGTTTCTGTTTTAGGTATAAAAGATAACTAGCTATACTTTATCTTTTGATTATATCTTGCTGCTGCTGCTAAGTCACTTCAGTCATTTCCGACTCTGTGCGACCCCACAGATGGCAGCCCACCAGGCTCCGCTGTCCCTGGGATTCTCCAGGCAAGAACACTGGAGTGGGTTGCCATTTCCTTCTCCAATGCATGAAAGTGAAAATGAAGTCGCTCAGTAAGTGTCCGACTCTTCATGACCCCATGGACTGCAGCCTACCAGGCTCCTCTGTCCATGGGATTTTCCAGGCAAGAGTACTGGAGTGGGTTGCCATTGCCTTCTCTGGATTATATCTTAATATACCATAAAAATGATACACTGTCTGAAACTGAGAAAAAAAATTAAACTTCAAATCTTCAATTGGGGCTAAATGTATAACAATCACAAACCATTTTAGAAGAAGTTTTCAAAAGCCATTATTGAGTTACTACTAACATACCACTAACAACTCATTCATTTATCCAACAGACACACTGTGAAAAGTAGCCTACCAAGTGTGAGGAGTTTTACAAAGATGTTCTAAACATTCTTCTTTACATTTCCTGTCCTTATTGCTAAAGAACATCCATCCATTCATTGTACAGAAGAAATAAAATCATTATTAATGATTCAAAATATGGGATCTCCAGACAATTTTCCATCCCAGGAAATTCTATTTGGCCAACAAACTGTGCATTGACTCCCTACCCTATTTTCCAATATGAACTACCAATTAATTTTAGTAATTTTAAGGAAAACTAGAGCACTTAGCATTTCCACCCTAAGACTCTCAGAAACCAGGTAGTGGGATGAAGGGTGGCCAGGGATATCTGGGTCCACTACTACATGTCCCTGCTAAGTTGTAGGCCTCAGGACCCAAACTTCTTTCCATCTTTAGCACATTTGCATCAGCGGTCCATCATGAGCTGAGTCAGTGCTTCTATTTTGCCATGGTTCTGCCACTCTGTTCTACACAGGAAAGCTTCCACCCGCTTCCATATCCCCTTCCTAACCAGGCCCTGACGTCACTGCTCTGGGGTTTTCCAGCCCTTTCCTCCTGCAGTTCCCTTACGGGAAGAACCGAATAAGAGCCAGGTCCCAGACGTGTCAGTGGAGGGCCCTTCCTGCGTCCTATCCCCAGCATCCAGGGCAGGAAAAGCAGAGGTGAGCTGAGCTGTGTCAAAAGTGGAAATGTCCCGGGATGCTAAAAGCAAGAGCGCTGGTGAGCAAGTACTTACTTGGGGTTCAGAGGCTAAATTCATCTTGTATGGGTGACGTTTCCCTTCCTCTGTCACCAGAGGAGACCAGATTTTCTGTTCAGATCTGCAACAGATTGACAAAGCTAAGCTGTTTCATGCATGCCAATAAATAATACACACTAAAAATGGAGTCGGGTTTTGTCCCCTCTTACCCAGCTACTAGCATTCTGCTCCCCAGCCTCCCCTCTGTTTTACCACTGATGTGATTTTCGGAAGCATCAACCTCATGACATCATGTCTGATTGCTACTCTGACAGCTGCCCACTCAACCCTGAGGGATTTCCCAGGCTGCTGGCCCTTCATCCAGCCTCAGCCCTCCCCCAATACATTCTGTGTTGCTGACCCAGCTGCACCAGCCTCCTCCAGGCTCCTGAACCTGCCTGATGCCACCCCACCTCTGCTCAGGACAGAATGAGCTTCTCTGTCTCATCCAGTGTTCTTGATGCAGACCAGACAACCAGCTTGATCATGGTGCCTCTCCTGAACTTGGAAAAACATGTCTCTGTACCATTACACAGCAAACTCTAGGTCTCCTCTAAGTTATCTTTAGCGTTTTTGTTTTTCACTCTTACAGGTACAGAATATTTGTACTTATCCTTCTATGGTCAGATGGCCTAGCACGGGACCAGATATATACAAGATGTAGCTGCTCAATTTAATGGTAAATGGATCAAAAAATCAATCTATGAATGAATGTCTAAAAGGAGAAGATTGCACTGAGATAGGAATGGAGAATGAAGGGTAAATGTGCTCCTGAGGGGATAGTAATAAAACAGTGCACCTCTCATGAGGGCAGGGCTCGGAAGCATATAAGCATGTAAGATGCTTTGGCATCCTGCCCCACACTTGGTCTTCCTGCCAGTCCTGGTACAAGGTAGAAGAAAGCCATAAAGCTACTTTGCAGAGGAGACCAAAGGGTTCACGATGAAGCACTGTGCAAGCTAAGGTTAATGAGACATTGAAGACAGGTAAACAGGAGATCTGAACGAAGAATGTAAACTTGATCCAACAGGAAACAGGGAACTATAAAGGTCGAACCAAATCATTTCTGAAACCATGCCTTTACAGGACCCCTTCCAAGACTAAATGGAAGAGAAACGGGAACTCTGTCCCAATTACGACTCCCAGAGCATTCTTCTCATTCATCAACTCTAGCTCTCCTTTCTTAAACTTTCAGCACTTTGTCTAATGTGCTCAATGAAGTCTGTCTCTGTAACTGTAATCTAGAGCAGCATCCAGGGCTCAGTGTTGTGTGGCGGGAGCAGTAGATGCTCAGTGGTTTCATTTCATTATATCTGACAGTATATAAATTGATTTTACTTCCTCAAAATTTTGGTTAGTTGTGTTAGATCAAGTGACAATTCAAGTATCTTAGAAAAAGATGCCCACACAGTGAGAAGCACTGTAAAATCAGAGAGGAAGATGAGCAATCTGAAAATCCAATTCCACAGACCTTCAGCCTACCTATACCACACTACCTATATGGCACTGAGCTGGGGGTATAGGGAATTCTGAAATAGGTGAGGCAGTCCCTGCTCAAAAGCAGCTTCTGGTCGCTCGGAAATGAGAGAGCATTTCCTCCTCACCTGGCTACTGTGAGAGTCATGTTGTCTGTGCAGCCTTTGATTTTGTTCTGAGCTTCCAAGTGTGTCATATTGCTGGTATTTTCCCCATCGATGGCTGTGATTACATCTCCAACACATAAATTACCTATAGCAGCCTTGCTTCCGGGAGTGACCTGGGAAAAAAGGAGTGAGCAGGTTTAGGTACCGTTTGCCTCCAAGGAAACCACTGAGTAAGTTACCACTGGGTTAAGGACTCACTGATATGAGTCAAAGCATTTAAAAAGTAAAGAAGGCTAAATTCATAAGTTATAATGATACTGACCCCTTAAAATTACGTAATACATTGAGGTTTACTAGTTGTTTCTATAAACCATTTCACTGGACCCACACAATAACCTTGTGAGAAAGGAAGGCAAGTATCAGTCCCAATATGGTCCCCATTTTAGAGACCAGGAAACTTAGGCTTTGAAAGATCTGTGACTTACCTGGGATCAGCCAACTAGTATATTACTATGTTACTAGTCTGGACATGGAACAACAGACTGGTTCCAAATAGGAAAAGGAGTTCGTCAAGGCTGTATACTGTCACCCTGCTTATTTAACTTCTATGAAGAGTACATCATGAGAAATGCTGGACTGGAAGAAACACAAGCTGGAATCAAGATTGCCAGGAGAAATATCAATAACCTCAGATATGCAGATGACACCACCCTTATGGCAGAAAGTGAAGAGGAACTCAAAAGCCTCCTGATGAAAGTGAAAGTGGAGAGTGAAAAAGTGGGCTTAAAGCTCAACATTTAGAAAATGAAGATCATGGCATCCGGTCCCATCACTTCATGGGAAATAGATGGGGAAACAGTGGAAACAGTGTCAGACTTTATTTTGGGGGGCTCCAAAATCACTGCAGATGGTGACTGCAGCCATGAAATTAAAAGACACTTACTCCTTGGAAGGAAAGTTATGACCAACCTAGATAGCGTATTCAAAGCAGAGACATTACTTTGCCAACAAAGGTTCGTCTAGTCAAGGCTGTGGTTTTTCCTGTTGTCATGTATGGATGTGAGAGTTGGACTGTGAAGAAGGCTGAGCACTGAAGAATTGATGTTTTTGAATTGTGGTATTGGAGAAGACTCTTGAGAGTCCCTTGGACTGCAAGGAGATCCAACCAGTCCATTCTGAAGGAGATCAGCCCTGGGATTTCTTTGGAAGGAATGATGCTAAAGCTGAAACTCCAGTACTTTGGCCACCTCATGCGAAGAGTTGACTCACTGGAAAAGACTCTGATGCTGGGAGGGATTGGGGGCAGGAGGAGAAGGGGATGACAGAGGATGAGATGGCTGGATGGCATCACTGACTCGATGGACATGAGTCTGAGTGAACTCCGGGAGTTGGTGATGGACAGGGAGGCCTGGCGTGCTGTGATTCATGGGGTCGCAGAGTCAGACACGACTGAGCGACTGAACTGAACTAAAACCAAATTGTCCACAATATTACATTTCTGTAATGGTTTTGATTTTCACAGTGAGCTTAGAGTACTTTTGTAACTGAAAAAAAGCAACAAAGAATATTTTAAAGTATGAACCAGTATACACTGGTTCCTCCTAGCCAAAAAGTTAACTATTAGGGTCAGCCCCTATAGGTGGCTGATTTTCTTCACGCCAATGCTTCTAAAACAAGGGGTTCCAAATTTATGGGCCACCATGCTTGAGCGAAGCGAGCCAATGACTGCAGTGGGTCATCAAATCCATCTGCCTGCTGAGCATTACGTGTGACCTGAATAATTATCATGCCTCATTTGGAGTTGTACAACTATTTTTCAAGTGAATACAGACACTATTGTGATGAACAAAGTACAAACTCATTTTGAAGCAGCACTAAGCTCAGAGATGTGTTTACTATTAAGTATTTTTTTAAACCAAGGTATATTAAAAACATCTAGCTTCCCAGGTGGTGCTAGTGGTAAAGAATCTGCCTGCCAATGCAGGAGATGTAAGAGACGCAGGTCCGATCCCTGGGTTGGCAAGAACCCCTGGAGGAGGGTGTGGCAATCCACTCCAGTATTCTTGCCTGGAGAATCCCATGGACAGAGGAGCCTGGTGAGCTACAGTCCACAGAGTGCAGAGTCAGACACGACTGAAGGACTTGGCAGCATACTAAAAACAGGACCATCATCCCAAGGTCAGTCATGACTTTGGCATTAAAAGACCTTCCTCGATGGAAGTCCAAGCCCTCTGGGAGCAGACTACACCCAGGCTCCCAGCACCCACAGGGTTCTGGCCTCACCTTGGAAAAGGCCTTTGACTCCTGGGAGCCCAGTGAGGAAGATTTTGTGAACACTTGAGGGTCTCCATAAGGCTGAACCACAGAGAAGAGGCCCAACACACCAAATTAACACAGGCTTATGCCCTGAGCCTCTGTATCTGATGCAGTTTTCAGCAGCCAGTTTCCAATCAGCCCTTGCCAGAAGGAAACACTGACCTCCTGAGGTGGCCAGTGTTATGTTGCTGTCAAGGTTTTCCCCTCATCAGTGCCTGGACCCCACAAAATAAGGGACGGATGACTTTGGTCCCCAAGGTTCCTTCCGGTTCAGACATGCTATGACTTTATCAGGCAAAACTCTCCTGGAATGTAGCAGGATGTGGAAACCAGTGCAGAGATCCTGACCTCCTAACCTTCCTTTCTGGCTTTCCCATCATCCGTTTACCAGAGATCTGGCCTTTAGAAAATGAAAGCCCCCAATCTAAGGTTCGGACCTTCTTCCCATGCAGCCACTGGGAAAAGAAATTTAATACAGGCAAGCATGGCCGCTCTCCTTTCAGTCGACTTCAGGGAGTTAGCTCTGAGTCACAGTATGTGCAGTAAAAACAAATTCCTCTCATTTTCTGCTTGTCTTCCTGAGAAGACTGACCTGGTGTGACTTCGTATATGTTTTCCCTTTTCTAAAGAACAACACAGACCCCTTGTTTTAAAAATGGCACTAAGCATCACTTTATTTACTCTGTCTCCAGGGAGAGCAGCCTGATGAACTCATTTGTCATAACCAATTCTCATGATGTTAAAGAGAAGTTCCCTTGGATAAAACCCAAAATCACGGATGAGTTCCCTAAGGCCCAGGCCATCCCCCGCCTAAGCTCCAGCTACAGGGGCCTTCCTTCCTTCTTTCCTGCCTCAGGGCCTTGGCACTGCTGCAGCCACTGCCTGATTAACTTCTGGGCTTAAATGACCCTTCTCACAGAAGACATTCCTGATCTCCAGTCTAAATTAGGGCCCGTTGTCAACCTTTTCATACGTTCTCTTCTTCACAGCACTTGTCACATTAAGTCTGTAAGTCTGTTTTCTGAATTTGTTTATATATAATGCTTGAGAGCCATAAGTGTGAGAGCAGGCTTTTGTCTGCCTTTTGCACTGTGATGTCCTCAGGTGCCTAGCTGTGACCAGCACAGTATGTGGGCAATGAATATGTGTCCAATGAATGATTGAATCCAAAATACCTTGCGTTGTTAAATATGTAATCATGCTGCTTCGTTTCATCCTTTTTAAAAAAGTGACTATTTCAAAAGGAATCAAATAACCATCTTCCCCAGCATCACTCTCCTGGAATGCGACCACTCACAAAACTAAAATAAGGTGGGGGTTGGGGGGACAAAAAGCTTGAGAAAAAGAAAACAGAGTTTCCTCTTACTTGCATATGCTCAGCTGCTAAGAACTCCGGAATTTCCAGCACTTGGTTTAAACTGTCTTGAAGGTGAGACACTTCTGCTCAAAACATCCTGACAGATTCTGGACGAGCTAGAACCAGTCTTAAGAGCCCTGAGCCTGAGTAATCAAGGCTTGGCCATCCCCTCTTCTGGTCTTTTTTTTTTTTAACCCAAATTAATGGGAAGTTAAAAGAAATCTCAGAAAGTTGTAAAACACTATCATCAGATGGAACTTGGACGGAATCACATACAAATAGAGTCCATATTCTTTCATGAGCTGTTTATTTCTAGGGGAAAAAAGTGGATTTAAATGAAATTACGGGACTTGCTTTTTACAAAGCTCTTTCACATACTTTCTGCTACTTGACATAATAATGACGATGAACTCACCATTAACATGTAAGATAATTTTACAGATGAGGAAATTGAAACCCAGAAAAGCTGTGACTGACTCAAGTTCACACTGCTAAAGGTTGGAGCCTGAACTTGAAACCAGATCCTCTCATTTAACCAAACTCCGTTTCCTGCTTTACCACAGTGCCAGCAGCAGAAGCTCCAAACCCAAATAACTGTCAGAGCTGAAGACAAATCCAGAATTGAGGAGATTCATCTGTTGTGGCCTTCAACACAGGGAACTGGAGTGTCCCAAACTCCTACCAAGGCCTGGGTACCTCCTGCCATCTATTAACCATCTCCACTGGTCTGTGCTGAGCTGGGACCCAGTAACACCTTCCCTTATAAAATACTCAAATCAGAAATGAAAAGCCCTCAGGAGAGAAGGCCTGCGTCTCCTCTGGTTAGTTCCCATCTTGAATGGAGGACTCCGATCCTTATTGCACATCAACTATTCATCACAATCACAGCAACATTCATCAGCTAATGAGTGCTAATTATGTGTCAAACACAGTGAAAGCGTCTGGCAAGGGTTAATTCACCAATCCTCCCGCGATGCTATCAGGTAGCCAACATTATTGACATCATCACAGAGAAGGAAGTAGAGTAACAAGGGTTAAGCAGTTTGCCTGAGGTTACACAGCTGGTGAGTGGCGGGCTGTGTGGCTCTGGAGTCCTTCCACTTAAACCAGTCTGCCACACTGTCTATTCTAATTTCCTCCTGACCCTCAAATTCCATCAGAACCAGCTCATAAAGGAGTCAGCTTCAGCTTCTTAAAGAGAAGTCCTACACTCTGCTCCAAAGAGACAGGCCCATTAATTACTTCAATGGACATCCGCAAAACCCTCTTCCAGCTTTCTTCCTCAGAGACCATACAATTTGATCACAACTTTTCCTGCCTGAGGATAAATGGGGTTAAGCACAATTTCCACTAAGGAACAATCTGCCATTTTCTGCAGAATTCACTCAAGTCTTTCTCACCCTTTGCCCCGCCAGGCAGACACTTTGCTCAGAGGCCAACCTGTACATCTGCCCTTCACTGCATCATTAAAGCCTGTGCACTGCCATCAGACTCCTGAACACAAAAGAAAATGCACTGAATTTCACTTCTAAATGGCACAGAATAGGATTATGATGAGGCTCACCTATTTTCTTCAATTTACAAGCCCTTTTCTTCAATTTACATCACAAAGAGTCAGACACAACTGAAGTGACTTACCACACATGTTGCTGCTGCTGCTGCTAAGTCGCTTCAGTCGTATCCGACTCTGTGCAACCCCAGAGACGGTAGTCCACCAGGCTCCCCCGCCCCTGGGATTCTCCAGGCAAGAATACTAGAGTGGGTTGCCATTTCCCTCTCCAATGCATGAAAGTGAAAAGTGAAAGTGAAGTCGCTCAGTCGTGTCCAACTCACAGTTACCCCATGGACTGCAGCCCACCAGGCTCCTCCGTCCATGGGATTTTCCAGGCAAGAGTACTGGAGTAGGGTGCCATTGCACACACATCTAAATAACTAATGCTCTTACATAAACCTGGATGCATACCCACTGGCCATCGCAAATGAAAAGATGACTTTCTTCCTCTGTATTATGGCATATACCTATTTTATCCCTCCTGTTACCTCCTTTCTCTCATTCATTCACTCATCAGACAGACATTCCTTAAGTACTTTCTGAAAGACAGTGTAGCTTATTAAGATGTGGCTTCTGAAGTCAGATAGCCAGGAATCAAGTCCTGGCTCTGATGCTTATGAGCTAAGTACCCCTGAGTGGGATATTTCACCTCTGTGTGCCTCCCTCTTCTTACCTATGAAATAGGAGTGATAACTGTCCTGGTGTCAGAAAGTTGTCGTGAGGATTATACAAAATGCCCCAGGCAGAGAACACTCTCAAGTTCACAGCCTCCTGGGGCAGACAGGCATGTACAGCAGCCGATACTAGAAACAAGTAAAGACGCAATGAGAGCCTAAAGGTGGAATCAGGGAAGACTCCCTGGAGGAGGCATGCTTAAAACTGTGCAAAGGCACTACAGGAGGCAGAAAAGAGCATTCCGGCTTATAGGAACTGCATGTGGACTGGCATAGATAAAACACAGGAAGCAAAGGGGGAGGAAAGGGATGAGTCTGGAAATATAAAAACAGATCTGGCTGCAAGAGTTCTGTTATTTTCTTTTTAACAAGGCTTTATCTGTACTTTATCTGGAAAACAATGGGGAACAACAAAGGAATTTAAACATAGCCTCTGACTCAACTGTCTGGTTACTGCCAAGAAACAACCACTTGGACCTAGCTCTACTGACATTAAGGTGACTGCCTTTACAGATAGTCCCTAACAGCAGTTGAGAGAAGCAGATCCATTCAAGGGTCGACCATGCAGCCTCTAGGACAGCCATTTGGAGGCTGGCTTCCCCTAGAGGACTTGCCTGAAGGCACTTACACTTAAAGTTATCTGTTCTATTGACAGCGAGAAGGGATTCCTTTAATCCCTAGGCTCAAGATTGAGGGGGCCCAATAAATGAACCTTGCCTACTATCTCGGCTTTTTAATTACTCTGCCTGCTTTAGCTGAGGCAGACACTCTCCATTCAATTAGTCCACGCCATGCTCCTCTGTCCCCAACACAGAAACCTGGAACCAGTTGCCATTTATCATCCTTCTTGCTGCTATTGATTTTTCCATTACCTCACCCTCAAGTCAAAACCCTTTTGTTGCCTCCCAACCCCTTCAGGCAAACATGCTTGTGACCACTGGCTTAGTTAAAAAATTCTATGTAGAAAAGTTTTATAACCAAGACTATAAGACACCCTGGTTTGTCCAGGACAAAACCTGTTTTCCCAGCTTAATTATCAAAAGCACCCTATTTCACTCTCAACAGTGTTCCAGCCTGGATGATAAATTGTACTGCCACTCCTTTGACAGAGATGGAGGTTTTAACCAAATATAATACTTGTCAATCAGTTGAAACAACTCTGATGCAAAGTCTCCACTGGCCCCCACCCCCAATCCTGCGAAGAAAAAATTGTCCCTATTCAAAAGGTG
This sequence comes from Bos grunniens, assembly GCF_055505025.1. NCBI lineage: Eukaryota > Metazoa > Chordata > Mammalia > Artiodactyla > Bovidae > Bos > Bos grunniens. Next base: position 16,923,917 of record NC_141190.1, read on the forward strand.
CTCTGACGTTTATCTGTGGACAGAAATACAGGTGAATTTCCTGAATGTTCACAGAATACTGTTAACCTTGATCCTTTAACATTGACCCTACAACATTGATGCTGCTGCTAAGTCACTTCAGTCATGTCCGACTCTGTGCGATCCCATAGATGGCAGCCCACCAGGCTCCCCCATCCCTGGGATTCTCAAGGCAAGAACACTGAAGTCGGTTGCCATTTCCTTCTCCAGTGCATGAAAGTGAAAAGTGAAAGTGAAGTTGCTCAGTCGTGTCCGACTCTTAGCGATCCCATGGACTGTAGCCCACCAAGCTCCTCCATCCATGGGATTTTCCAGGCAAGAGTACTGGAGTGGGGTTCCATTGCCTTCTCCGACAACATTGATAAACATCCTTAAATGCAAGTAGAGTACTGCACAAGTCATTTCATTCCAGGTGCCTAAACAACTTAACATGATTCCTATTATGCCTCAGCCAGAAAACTCACAGCTAAATGCAGTATGCAACTACAGAAACCATCTGATATAAAGGTCCTGGCACACCTCTTTCTTCTTTGTTCCAGTTTTTTGTTACATCTTCTGATGTGTGTTTTTATGTTTGAAATTTTGTAGCTATGTATTTTACTGCTGTAAATTACCTTAAATCCATCTTACAAGTTGGCTGTATTAATTAAATATTAAACAATGATAGTTTAGCATTTCTAACATCATAGAAAACAAGACTGAACTAAAGAAATTTGGAATTCAAGTTCAATCTCAGTGCCATGTACCTTGAGGGACAACCTCCTTTGAACTAGCAGCTGTGTCAAAGTATTCAGATATATAAATTTAAAAGACTCTGAGCTGGGTGACATAGCAGAGCCCAGCCCCACACTATACCATTTAGATGTGGAATTTGAACTCTCCTTAGTCAGACTTCTGACTCAATTTGTTTGTGGGTCGAGGTTATGGCACAGACTTTGAAGCCACATTACAGCCACAGAAGCTGTATGTACTTAGGCAAGTCGGCCTGAAAACCCCAAGAATGTTTCAAACTGTTCTTAGTTACTCTATAACCATTTTTCTTAAGAAAATGAGGCAATAAAGTAGTTTAGGTCCTTGTAGGTGAGCTGTGCCTTAATCTAGCTTCACTTCACGGTTCAGTGCAAAAGGAAACTATTAATGCTAAGGGGTGGCCATTTAGAGAGAAAGCTCTCGTAGTCTGAAAGATCAACCATTATTTCTTACATAGGAATAGAATTAAAACGCAGACAGCAAAGTAGAATACCCTGATTAATTGATCAAGAAGTCATCAGTCTCTCAAAAGTCCCCATACAAGTCCCTCTGAACCCCATATGCTTTTTCTTTTTTTCAATATTTATTTATTTGGCTGCATCAGATCTTAGCTGTATCACTTGGGACTCTTCACTGCAGCACGTGGGCTTAGCTGCCCAAGGCATGTGGGATCTTAGTTCCCCAACCAGGAATCAAACCTGCGTCCCTGCACTGAAAAGCGGATTCTAACCACTGGACAACCAGGAAAGTCCTCCCATGTGCTTTTCAACAGCCCCAATAACAATCACCCACAGCCCAAAGCCTTACCATTCACTAAACACATAACCTTGAGCAGTTATACTTTTTGTGCCCAGGCTTCTTCATTTACCAAATGACTTTTTTTTTGCTCCACCACTTGGCTTGCAGGATCTTAACTGCCTAACTAGGGATGGAATCCAGGCCACCACAGTGAGAGCACTGAGTCCTAACCTTTGGACCACCAGGGAAGTCTCTATCAAATGAAATTTATAATAGGATCAACCTCATTCATGGTTCAATTAAGTGAAATTACATTTGTAGTTTAAAACAAAGTCTGGCCCATAATAAGTGCTCAATATGCACTGCTGCTGCTGCTAAGTCGTGTCAGTCGTGTCCAACTCTGTGCGACCCCATAGACGGAAGCCCACCAGACTCCTCTGTCCCTGGGATTCTCCAGGCAAGAACACTAGAGTGGGTTGCCATTTCCTTCTCCAATGCATGAAAGTGAAAAGTGAAAGTGAAGCTACTCAGTTGTGTCCGACTCTTAACGGCCCCATGGACTATAGCCTACCAGGCTCCTCCGTCCATGGGATTTCCCAGGCAAGAGTACTGGAGTGGGGTGCCATTGCCTTCTAGCTACCATTAATATTTTTTAATAGTACCACTGCATCCCAATGCCTTCCGTGTGTTAGTCAAACTGCTAGGATCTATCTAACACCATCTTAATCCTCACCACAACCTTTGAAGACAAGTACTATTACTCCCACACTGAGGTTTCAGAGGCTGACCCTTCAGCTAACACAGGGAGGAGACAAGTTTTAATCCTGGTCAGGCTGATACCGAGATTTCATTTTCCCATGACATCAAGATGGCTTTAATTCTTGATTTGCTACATTAAAAACAAGGCAGAAAGCAAAAGCAATGACATCCAAATATTTCATCATGACATGGTAATTTGATTTTTAAAATGCTACATGAATGGAAAAATGTCTGAAAAGTTTTGCAGCAAACTGTTAAACAGCATTTACCTCTGGGAAGTAAGATTGGGAAATGGTGTGGGGAAGGCTTTTTACCGTGGGCTGTCCACATTTTTATACTACTTGATCCTGTATACAAAGCACAAGAGTTTTAATGTAAGCATTTTATTGAGGCATATCACACAAACAGATAAGGACATGATTTGTGAATAAACAACTGGATGGAGTATCACAAACAAAGCGATTCCATGGAATCAGAATCAAAGAAACTGAACGCTACCAGAACTTCCAAAGACCCCCTCGTGCCTCCTTCCATCACTAGCCTTCTGGCAAAGGTTACCATGATCCCGACCATAGATGAATGCTAGTTAACACTATAGATTAATTTGGCTTGATTAGTCTTCTATAACTCTAATGATGTGGTATTTATGTGTTATGTCTGGCTTCTTCCTGTCAACACTGTATATCTGTCTGATCCATATTATCATGCATGGTTGTAATCCCTCCATTCTCACTGAGGCAGTGTTTCATTTCATTCTTTGTTATAAATATATGTATATATACCAGCATTTATTTTTCCATTTCATTTTTGTTAATGCATTTGAGTTGTTCCGAGTTTGGGGCTATTGTGAATAGTACCGCTTTGAAGATTCTTGATATGTCTTTCATGCCATGTGGACACTTTTCTATTGAGCGGTTAACTGGAGAATTGCTGAGTCATAGGGTCTGACTGTGACTTCCCTGGTGGCTCAGTTGGTAAAGAACCCACCTGTAATGCAGGAGACCCAGGTTCGATCCCTGGGTCAGAAAGATCCCCTGGAGAAGGAAATGGCAACCAACTCCAGTATTCTTGCCTGGGAAATCCCACAGACAGAGGAGCCTGGTGGTGGGCTACAGTCCATGGAGTTGCAAAGAGTCAGACACGACTGAGCATATAGAGTCTGATCACATTAAAGCTTTGAAAGTGTAATTTTTAAAGAAATGGATGTAAATCATTGGTACATCACCTTAATTTCATCTATCTGTATGCATTTGACCTCTTTACCCTATATAGGTCCTACCTATGTCCGTATCTTTTTATCTGAGCGAAAGTGAAGTGAAGTCGTGTCCGACTCTTTGCGACCCCATGGACTGTAGCCCACCAGGCTCCTCCGTCCATGGGATTCTCCAGGCAAGAATACTGGAGTGGGTTGCCATTTCCTTCTCCAGGGGATCTTCCCGACCCAGGGATCGAACCCAGGTCCCCTGCAATGCAGGCAGACGCTTTAACCTCTGAGCCACCAGGGAAGCTTATCTGAGTAGTCATCTCTATTAAAATTAGGCCAAGTGCTTGGTCAAGAACCTAGCCTTCTACAAGATCAGAATGTCCTTCAGAAAGTTGTCTTTCAGGTTGACGGCATTTCCTGAGAAAGCAGTGTACTCTACATATGAAAACACACCACAGACCTCAGTTACAGATGACCTTTCCAGTTCACCCACACTGGTGCTAATAACAGTATCAACAATCACAAGGGGTGCTAAGTGCCACATAGAAATTACCTTTTTCATCTCAGGTTTTCATGGGTACATTTTGTCCTGGACTGGACTCAGCTCCCACTTTACAGGCCCCATCTTTGGCTGGGCAAGGTGGATCTGTCTACTCCCTGGTAATCTTCATTTGTCATAAAAACTGCCCCAAATCCCCTCCTGGCCACCCGGGCAGGCTTTTCTCTGGCAAATCATCCAATTCCTCTGCTCTTGTGTTCTTCCCTGCCCGAATGGCCATGGACTCCCATGGCTGGACTGTCAATTCTCCCAGGTGGGGCCATGGCTTCTAGCTTTTCAGGAGGAACAGGAAGGGGAGTTGCTATTCTCTGAGATGCTCTGAGCTCTAAGAGCACTGGGGCTGAGACCAGCCCAGCAAACCGCCCTGGGCACAAGGGTCTCAGGGGTGAGGAGCCCAGGAGAGTCCTACCCCTCATGATGAGACCTGTCCCACGATTAGCACTTCTCAGACCTGGGTGCTGGTAATACTTTTACCAATGAAATACTGATAGTTATGGCTTATCAGAGGGCAGAATACTGTAGTTAAAGCCGGCCTGGGAGTCAATCTGCCTGGTTTCAAATCCCAGTTCTGCGATTTATCGTGTGTCCTGTGTCCCTGGGTTGTGAAGAAAAAGATAATGTAAGTGCACAGCTAGCACAGAGTAGGCACTCACAAAATAATAGCTCCTATTACAATATTATTATGATATAGAGGTTAAGGCCATGGCCTTTGAAGTCAGATCACTCAGTCAAAATCCAGCTCTATCCACTCACTACTGCATGACAAGGGCAAAATATTTCACATTTCTATGACTCAGTTTTTTTCATCCATAAAATGGGCATATTAATTGTATCTACCTTAGAAGCATCACAAGGATTACTGAAAGAATATGTTCATATTATAATACTGCTTAGCATATAAAAAGTCTTATATATAGTTTAACTAGATTAACTATGGCCATTGTTGCAAGTTGATTAAATAAATATTCTCATACAAGCCTGTCAAGTGTAAACAGAGGCTCTTGTGATTAACACAAGAGTCATTTAGGCACAGATATTCACAGATGAATAACACAACCCAAATTTAGTGGAAAACATTTCTGAGTATATAACACATTTTCTCAATCAACTGGTGGTTAAAGACAGAACCAATGCCATAGGAGAGGCTGGGACACTTTTTAACAATAAAAAGGGGGGCCCTCGTATTCAAAGGGTACAAAATCAATGGTTTGGTCATTTGTTTCTTTATTTTATCCTCACAGAGAATTGAACCCTAGAGAAGGCATGTGACATACCCAGGGTCACCCAGTGTGGTGTTCAGGATTGGAGGTCAGCCTGAGTTCCTGTCCCGGGCACTCTACCATGCAGCTTTTCAGGCTCTCCTCTGAGACATACTGGAAGTCAAATTATCCTTTAAAAATTAACTTTATGACATTTGCTCATTTTTAATGAGCCTTTACCTTTTCCTTTACAAAGAAGCTAAGAAATAGTTCATTCACTGAAAAATCTGTAAATTCAAATTGCCTGACCTTTGGGCATGGAGCTTTTCACCTGTAAAATGCAAAGAATACTTGTTTCCCTCTCATCCAGGGAGCAGTGACAAGGTATGCCAAAGAATGAGCAGAGCTTAGAAAACAGCCCCAGGACAAGACGAATTATGGTGCTTCTCCTAGTCCTGATCAGACTAGGAAAGTGACCTCAGTGGTTAGATGATAACTTCCTCTCAATTATGTATCCCATTCCAATGGCTGCAGTCCACAGGGTCGCAACTTCACTTGCAATACCTTAACACCATTCTCCGCTCTCTCCTCCTCAAAGACAAGCCAACAGGCTGGCACCCAGGAGTTGGGGTAACATGCAGAGTCTCTTCGGAGAAGGCAATGGCATCCCACTCCAGTACTCTTGCCTGGAAAATCCATGGACAGAGGAACCTGGTAGGCTGCAGTCTGTGGGGTCACTAAGAGTCGGACCCAACTGAGTGACTTCACTTTCACTTTTCACTTTCATGCATTGGAGAAGGAAATGGCAACCCACTCCAGTGTTCTTGCCTGGAGAATCCCAGGGACGGTGGAGCCTGGTGGGCTGCCGTCTATGGGGCTGCACAGAGTCGGACACGACTGAAGTGACTTAGCAGCAGCAGCAGCAGAGACTCTTGTCAAAGGGACATAACACAGCTTAGACAGTTTCATGCCATAGGCTCAAGCATTCACTTCCATGACATTCCCTGTAATTCGTCCTCTTCCTCCACTCCTTTGACCAGCTGGAGCAGCTAATATTTCCTAGGTGATCGATTTCACAGAATGAGGGAGCACACAGCAAGGACCATTAATGCATAATGAGCCTTTATGGACAATACTGGCTTTTCACAATCTGACAGATAAGCCCTGCTCTTTCACCCTTAAGGACATGATGTAAGCCCTTGAATCTGGAAATAACACTCTTAAAAGTCAGAAAAGACCTTCTGACTACAGAGTATCCATTATTCAGCACCCCTTAGGATGCACAAGGGAAAACCAGAGGCTGTTAACAGAGGCTTCCCCAGGACTCAAGAGGCAAATGAGCAGCCTCCTACCAAGAGCATCCCTTATCTCTGGCTCCACCCCTTCCTGTCTTTTGTCAGTTGCTGGGAGAGGAAAAACAGTCAACATAAACTCAACAGCAATTTTGGCCAGGGTGTAAATCCTCTGAAGGCTTCCCTTGAAAGCAACTAGAGGAAATAAGAAATTGACATGGAGGGAAAAAAAACTCAAGGAGATAGACAACTGTAGATCTGACTGAGAAAAAAAATCTCAGGGGACAACTGCAAATGTGTATCTGGATAAGTAGGGAGTCCAAGGTAGAGGCTTAAATGAAAAACTGGGAAAAGGAAGAAAGATAGTTTTATCCATTCAAATTTGGAGATCTGGGTTGAAAATTTATCACAAAAGCATAGATGAAAATACTGAGGAATAAAAGCAGCTATTCACACACATACAAATGTATTCTGTTTGTTTCTGTTCTGAAACTTGTGAAAAACAATGAGGCAGGTTAGTGAGCTGCTGAGGTCTGGCTGTTTTTTTTTTAATTGGTAGAAAATTGCTTTACAATGTTGTGTTGGTTTCTACAATACAACATCACGAATCAGTCATAAATATATATAAATCCTCTCCCTCCTAAGCCTCCCTCCCCATCCTCCAGGTCATATTTTACACACTATCATGTGTAAAACAGTTAGTGAGAAGCTGCTATGTAACACAGGGAGCCCAGCCTGGCACTCTGTAATGTTCTATATCTTGACTTGGGTAGTAACTCTACTGGTTATTTATAACCACTTGCTGTGCATTTTTAGTTTATGACTTTTTAATTTTACAATAAAAGTAAGTTTAAAAAAAAAAATTTCAAGTACCCAAGACTACAGAGTTATATTCAGGAACTTCAGTAGTTTAACAAAAGGATGGAGCTAATAACAGAATAATTCATGCAAGAGAAAGCAAACATAGCTATTTAAGTAAAAGGCACTCCTCTTCCAGCTTAATTTTACGGTTTGCTTTGGTGTGGAGACTCAAAGTCTGCATATAAAAAACCACAGCAAACTGTATCTGCCCCGATGATAAATGTAGCACACCTACCAACCAGGTGTGTATAACTTTGTGGACATTCACACCTCAATACTGTTCACTGTTTACAGAGCAATCTCACATACCTTAACCCACCAGTGACCAGAGTTATCCCCATTGCGGAGATTAAAAAAAAAAAAAAAAAAAAAGACAGCCTCAGACAGGAGACTCCCTCCAGGGACAACTCAAGTAAGAGCCAAATATCAAATCTACACCAGATTTTACCCACCTGGGGACCCTTTATGACAATGACTTTCCCATGCTCAGGAAGTTCAGAGGTCCATGTTTTTTCCATGTGGAAATAATGAGGTGAGTAAACAGGTAAATAATTGTTATCAAGAGGATGTCACCTCCTCCGAATCACCTTCACTTTTCAATCAAAGGACAGCCCAGGGTGTTATAAAGATTAGCTTTCCTCACTAAACCACAAACATCTTGAGAGTGGAGCTGTGTCTTCTCATTTCTGGAACTCTAGGGCTTTGCATAGTTTCTAGAATATGCGACATGCTCATGACACTTGTGCTAATAAAAAAATAAACAGATAAGGGTACAGACTACTGAATTCACAGTACTGAATTCAGTACCACCACCTACCATCATTCCTGCACAGCGCCACTTGCATTAAGCCTTTTCAAAACAGCTAAAATGACAGGCAGTAACGCCCTTTCAACAGATGACCAGTAAAATCTCTCTTCCCCTCCCTTTAGAGTTTTTTAAGTTTTTTTGGTTTTCTTGTTTGTTTTAATCACTGCTACTCTGTTCTCCTGCTCTGTCTTCCGTTCTTAACAGGAGCCATATTCTCCAATTCTAAAGAAAAGGTTTCATGTGACATATAAATTCAGAAGCTGAGAGGGCTGACAGGTTAATTATAGACACAAAGAGTGGGGACAAATGGACTATGAGGTAAGCGAGTCTAAATGTCTCTCCCCTGGATAAGCATTTATTAATATGCCTGCAAAGATTTACTAGGCACAGCCAGGTTCAGCTCAGTGCCAAGCTTGGGCACGGGGGTCCAGATTTGGGAAAGGTAGTTTCTGCACTTGAGGAATCTTGCTGGTGCCTGGGAAGATAGTATGTACCTGGCAATACTCAAAGTGGCCCCCTGGGGACAAGAGGTGGAAGATAGGGAGGAGACAGTGCCTAAGAACTGAAGCACCTGTCCCTTCTAGGAGTGGGATGGTTAAAGAAGACCTCATCAGTTCACTAGGCCCACCTGGAAGGAAATGTAGGTAGGACTATGGCTGGACAGAAGACTCAGAGGAGGCCCTGATTCTTTTTCTCCTGCACCTTCCATATTCTTTCCGGGGCTGGAAGCAGGGACTTAAGTCAAAATGACCTGTAGGTACTCCCCTCCCTCTCCAAACTGCCCCTCTAAAAAAGAGGAATGTTCAGATGACTGGAAAGGCAAGTCTAGGGTCACCTTCAGCAAGCAGATGAGCCCAAGAATGGAATGAGAAGCCTAGCAAAGAGTGATACCAGAGTGCTTTTGGCTCCCCTTTTAAATTCAATCCAAAAATTTCTGGGCCAACTTCCAGGTGGCACATTGAATGTGGCACCTCTCAGTGGGACCTCAAGCTTGCCTTTAGCCCAGACTAGATGACCAAACCTGGGCTTCCAAACGCTAAGTCTGGATCTCCCTCGGGTTTCCACTTTATTTGGGAATGATGGATCTGGTCATCTCCAGTTGAACCTGGGCCCTTCCAAATAGATGAGGGCTCTCTTAGAATTTTTCAAACACCACTTCCCCCTGACACACACATAAAGTAGGACCCTCATCGCACCCCTCCCTGTTTAAAGCTGATCGGTTGATAATCCCGAAATGCCAGGCGAAATATGTCACAGCCATCTCCCGCAAAGGAGTGGAATATCCAAGAGGGTTTATTCGGGTGGTAAAATCCCGCCATTTCTCCAAAAGACATTAGAGAGGTAAAACTTGGCCATGAATGAAGTCCAATGAGTTAGACTTCCACTGTTGTTAATTTCACTCGTCCCCCGCGGGCCGCCCCCATCACCACCCCCGGCCTAGTAAACCTCCCACCCGCTCCACCTCAGTTTCTAGGTGGTTCCTGCTATTTCCAAACTGCTTTCGGCCGCTTTACGGCGTTGTTATTACAGTGGAGTGCTATCTCCCAGCGAGCGGGATCTGCGGGAACACTGAGCCCCTCGCCCGTTGACAAAGCGCGTCCACACGCCCGCCAAGCTTTCAAGGCGAAGGAACGAAAACTGGCCCCCGCTGTCCTGCAGACGCGGTAAGTGGATGCTCCGCAGGTCCTGGCTCGCCTGCGAGCCGGGTGTCCGGCAAGGGCGGCGGGCCCGAGACGTGCGGAAAGCGCTCCGCGCACCTGGCGCACCTGGACGCCCCCGGAGATCCCAGCTCCGTCCCGGGCTCAGAAAACCGCCGTCTCCGACCGCGCCCACAGGGCTCCGGCCGCCCCAGGTCCCCTTCAGGGCACGCCACTCCCCAGCCCGGGATGGCTCCGCTCCCCGCGCGTCCCGGGCTCCTCTTACCCGGGAAATGGCGAGAGGCTGCTCGAAGTCCTTGCCCCCCACGAGGCGGAAGCCCCAGGGTCCCGGGCCCTGCAGGACTATTTGCAGGGTGGTCATGGCGCGGCGACGGCGGGTGGCGACCCAAGGGGACAGACGGGGCAGGACGCGGAGTGGCGAACTGGGCTCCCTGGCAGCTGTCGGAGAAAGAGCGCGCGGCGCGGTCCGGTGGAGCCTGCGGCGGGCGGGAGCTAGGCAGGAGGAGGGCGGGGGCGGCTCCTCCCAGGCCGCGTCGCGGCCGCCAGCCCCTCCCGTCCTCCCGCCCGCGGTCCGCAGCACGCGGCCCGGGCAGAGAGTCTGGCCCGAGAGCCGGGGGTCAGCTCAGGGTCTAGGGATCTAAACAGCCCCGCCCCGGGCGCAGCCCGGCCGGGCTCCCAGCCCCACCGCGGGCGCTAGGTGAGAGGCGGGCAGGTTCCGGTGACCGCGGAGGAGTCTACGCTTGAAAACCAGTTTGAAAGTGCTTTACAAAGTCACCCCTTTGAGGTCAGCTCCATTTTCACATTTGCTTTCATGTAAACGACAGTGATGTTTTAAAGATGCTGTCCAGTGATCTCGCTAGAAAATGTGAAGCAGTCAGGGCATTTATAGCTCCATTTTACAAATAAATTAGCTGAGTCGGCCTGAGATTAGAAGACTTGCCCGAGGCCACGCAGCTGACAGTGGTGTAACTGGACCGTTGCGCAGGCTCCCCTTACTAAAGAACCCCACACTGGAACTTTGTTAATGCTAATGAGACCGTCGCGAGAGTTTGTAAGGGAACTTCAAAACCTTCCTAGAAACCTCTCCTACAGGCTGGATTCGCCGTAGATTCTGACCTTCCCAACAATTCAGACCTCAAGTCTGAGGCAGACCAGCTGCGTGTAGAGGTAACCGGGTTGAGTCCCAACACCTGGGTTCCCAGGGCGCCGCTATCCTCCTAAGTGGGCTCTGTCCCCCTCGCCCTGGAGTACATTCGCCAGGCCAGATCGCACCACGTCTCATTGCCCACTTACTCTTGAGTGAAGCTGAATGCCTAAGATGCTCGTAGGGCCACCCACGGAATGGCCCCAGCTCCCTTAATGATCTCATCTCCTTGTGCCACTCTCTGCCCACACCGGCCTGTCGCTCCAGCCTCAAGGCCCTGCATCAGGGCTCCTGGAATGCTTTGCTCCAGACATCCTAAGGCTCGCCCTTTGTTCAGATGTCATGGTCTCAGTCCGGTCATCTCCGAGAGCCCTATTTAAAACTTGCTGTCCAGAACACCGAGTCACCTTCCTCTGCTTTTATTTTCCCATTATGTTTATCATCATCTGACAAAATCAGTATTTCACTAATTTGCACCCGGCCCCCACCCCTAAGGTTTAGTTCCCCAGGGGTAAGGGTTTTTATCTGTTTGGGTCACTGCTGTATCCCAGAGCCTAAGAATAGTATTTAATGAAGGCAATACATTGGCCAACCTTATGACCTTTGAATCTCAGGTTCTTCATATTTTTCTTGGCTCCAATTCATACTGCCACCTGAGCCCCAGTGTTCTGTCTCCTCGTGATACTGGCCTACCTACCCAGATGCCCTGTGCGGAGCTTTACACATATAGGGATCATCTTACTTGTCCAGTTGTGTCACAGGACAAGTGACTGGTTTGGGAATGGTTTGCTTGAATTTAGAAATTAAAGTGGATTTATGTCATCTATCCATCCCTCTCATTTTGCACCCTGATATTCTTTTTTTTTAATTGAAGTTTAGTTGATTTACTATTCAGACATATGTTCTTTTGCAGATCCTTTTCAAAGTTATAACAAAATAATGAACATAGTTCCCTGTGCTATACAGTAGATCTTTGCTGTTTATCTGTTTTATATAAAGCAGTGTGTATCTATTAATCCCAAACTCCTAATTTATCCCTTCCACCCACTCCGCATCCTGATATTCTTGGATGTGAGAAAAAAGAATAGTGTTACCATCAGGAGCCAGCTACCTGCTCCATCAAAGCCAAAAATTATCTTTTTTATTAACAAAGATGAATATTTTTAATAATAAAAGGTATAATTCCCAAATAATATAGATATTATAAACCATTAGACACCTAACAACAAAGAAACAAAGATACATAAAACAAAAATCAGAAGAAATATAAAGGAAAAGAAAAAACATAATCATTGTGAGACATACTAACATTTCTCGGAGAATAATTTATCAAGTGCAGAAAAAATAAGAATGGGAGCATCTTGAATGATGTTATTAATAATTTAAATCTAATAAATTAATATTTACATTAACTTTTATTAATCTTATATCCTACACAAATATATTTAAATTTTTGTATCTCATACACTGTTATTAGATAAAATTATACCATCTTTGATTAAGATTCTCCTGATTTAAAAACATGCTTGTGTTTCAAGTCCCTGCAGAATTTGGGAGCCTAACCAAATTCTGGGTCTGCCCTAAGATGGGGAGCAGTTTTGAATATTTTGTGTCTTAGGAAGAGAAAAAGGTGGAAGAGCCACAGCTCTTGTGCTCCCAAAGGTGGGAACTGCCTCTCATTCATCCCTAGGTGTCCTGCTGGGGCTGTATAGACCTGATACATCGTGAGTGCCAACAGTTCCTATTCTATACAGTATTCTTTTTGGATATAGGGCACTGGTACATAGGTTACATCATTTAGTTTTTAAACGTTGTCAGTTGTAGTCTGGCTCTACACAGCAAGAGCTAAAAACAGTCAACACTCTGACCAGGTCATTCCCTTTCTGGGCACTGATTCCAGGATATAATTTAAAAGAAAAAGCTATATGTACAAAGATATTTATAGCTGCATTATTTATAATGACAAAAAAAAAAAAAACTGGAATTAAGCAGCCACAGAAAAGTAGCTAAATATGGTATGGCCATGTGAGGGAGTAGTACACAGCCTAAAAATGATAATCATGAAGTCTATGAGAAGGCATGGAAATGTGTTTTCAAGATTATATAAAAAAAGAATGAAACAAAATTATTTCTAAACCAAGTATTATTTGTAAACAAAATTATTTATAGAGTTTATAAATAAAAAATAAAAATTATGTCTACCTACTGCCAAAAATTAGGAGACAGTACAAAAACTTTGAGAGATGCAATTGGAGAAAAAAAATTTTTAAATATTGGGTTGGCCAAAAAGTTCATTCAGGTTTTTCCGTAAGATATTAAAGAAAAACCCAAACGAACTTTTTAGCCAATCCAATAACTTCTTCTAACATGACGTAAAGTTTTCAAAATAAAAATTAATTAAATGGCCTCAGCTCCTTGGATGGAGACTAAATGCTAATCTTTCTCCCTGTGGGGGCCCTTGTCTTCTATCTTTTTGATCTCCTTCCCCCTGCTCCAGTGAACTAGCTCTGAGTTGGACACACAGCCTCTATTCAGAAAATGCCCAGTGATGGATTGACAACTGTGACCCCCAAAGACAAGCAACCTTGTTTTATCTTAAAACCATTACTTATTAATTCAAACTCTACAGTTCCCTCAGACTCTTGACTCCTGCAGAGTACTAGTTGAATGGTCTTAACCTCTCTAAACTTCAGTTACCTTGTTTATTATTATTATAATGAATTCCATGGAAAACTAATAGTTTTTTAGATCAAAATACCTGTGCATGAGGGGGTGGGGGTAAGGTAGAGAGGATGCTGAAGAAATGGAAGCAAGGAGGATGGGAAAAGGACAGAGGAGCAGTGATCTAGGAAGTCAGGGAATAGTGGGCCTTTCCAACTGTTCAGTTTTACAAGTGGACAGAACAGGGTGGGTGGCTGTCTGCTAGTGGATTCCCGAGCGAACAGGCCCGCCCCCCTCTTGGCTTCTGCAGAGCTGTCTACTCCCACACCAAGGGTGCAATTGCCAGGACCCTTCAGAACCACTGCTTCCTGGAATAGCAGCCTCATTCCTTTTTTTAATTAACTTAATTATTTTTTAAATGCATTTATTTATTTATGTCTTGCTGTGATGGTCTTGTGAGACTAGGGCTGAGCTAGGCGTTACAGACGGTCTCATTTAATTTCCAGGAGAAGTCCTGGACTAGCTCAGGGGACTACAGAGCTCCCATTCCTGGAGATCGTGCCCATGACCCCTCCTCTGGGACTCAAGATGGGGCGTAAGTGACTCCCGGATTCCAAGCCTACACTGAGATCTGAGGCGGCTCTGTCCAGGGGTTAGAGAGCCGGAAGCTCTCATCTAGCCGCCTGGGGCGGGGCTGGGGCGCGCGCAGCGGCAGCACCCCTATCCCCAAACCAGTGCAACTGCCCGGGGCACCCAGATCTAAAGACGTCAGGGCAACTGTTTCTTCTCCCGCTGAAAAGAACTGAAACACTGAAACCCAAGCTCAGAGGTTCGCAAAACAAAGACATCTTTTCCCGCCGGTCCTATCCCGCTTGTCTGGCCCAGCAATTCGCGACCTCACTCCCAGGGTCAGCGTCCTGTACTCAGTACGGTGTACTGGGATCCCACGCGCCGGTCCAGGACCGCCGACCCGGGGGAGTTGCCCTCCGCTGCGCCAGGAACTGGGCAGGAAGTTCAGCTCCCAGTTCTTTCCTTTCTCCGGCTTTTTCGTTCAGTCTGGGGGTTGAGGGGGTGGGGAGGTGGAATCCTGAAGTGGCCGTTAGGGATTGGGCGGCTCTGGGATTCCTGTCGACAAAGAGCATGCTTCAGGGAACCGGGGGAGGCCAGGCCGGGGGGGGGGGCCGCGGGGCCTAAGGACACCTGGACACCGGAACTGGCTCAAGTCGCCTCCTGGCTGATAAAGGTGTGGGCAGATCAGCTGGGGGATCTAAGGCCTGCCGTGTGCCTAGCAGACAAGCAGCTATTTTGTCCACCTGCTTCCTGGCTCCCTGAACATGTGGCACAAAAATCTTCAAATCGTCAAAGAGGCTAGACCACTACCATTTCTCAAGCATCCCTGAATGTTCAAAGAAGAGGGCATCCCTGGTGGCCCAGTGTTAAGAATGTACCTGCCACTGCAGGGGAACAAGGGTTCGATCCCTAGCCTGGGAAGATCTCACTTGTGGCAAGGCAGCTAAACCGATGAGCTGCAACTGCTGAGCCCACACACCTTAGAGTCCCTTCTCCAAAACAAGAGAAACCACAGAAGGAGAAGCCCATCCACCCCAAAAAACAATAGTCCCTGATAACTACAACTAGAGAAAGCCCCGAACACGGTAATTAAAATCCAGCACAGCAAAATAAACTAATTAATTATTTTTAAAAAAGAAGAAATTCCAAAACAGAATCATAGATAAGGTGGCTCCTATTGAACCTCTGTATTGGAGAAGACAAAAAGATAATGTCATAGAGTAGTGTTGTTCACAAGATAATGGATTGTTTAAAAAATATAATTTATCTGCTAAGACCTGAATTTGAAGTTGGGTGATTAACATATTTCATTACTGTTATTATATTTCAATGAACTTTTATGTAACCTCATGAGGAAAAACTTCAGAAGTCTAAATTTGAGTCTTAGTGCAGTTGGACCCACCTCTTGGTCACCTCCCCAAAAGATGAAAGGTAGCTTGGGGTCAGAGTTACCCACCTGATTTTAGCCCAATATTCAGAAGATGAACTTGGTCTTCATTACTAAACAAGTCAGAATGTGTACTAGGAACTTGACATATATGGTTGTATTTATCCAGAGAAGAGCCCAATGAAGTGTCATGATGCCCTTATTATAGGAAAAAGCTGAGGCACCGCTGCATTGCCCAGTTCTCTCTTTGTGGAAGGACTTAATTTTCCAGCTCCTGGGAGATGGACACCCTTTAGCTTTTAGCCCCCTCAGGGACTGACACTCCCCAGGGGCATGCCTGTCCCCAGGCTGTGTTCAGTGACTGATCTTAGTGGGGATAAAGGACCGGCCATTTGTCGCAAAATGGGCCCTCTCTGATGGGTCATTATGGCTTGGCTCCAGGGCTCCGTGGAGCTCAGCTTCTCCCTCTGCCCAGTCCAGCTTCCTGTCACACCCTCCACCAGGCATAGAGCCCAAGGGCCCTTCTTAATAAACATCCTGCCTAGAAACCCTGTCTCTGGAACCAAACTCAGCCTGCACAGAGAAGTTAAGAGACTTCCCTAAAAGCACTCAGTAACCAAGTAACAGAGAACAGTTTGGGCTGGGGAGGCAGAGGAGGAGCTATAGTGTTCAGGAGACTTTGTAACAGAAAAGGGGGGGACAGGAGGTTACTCAGGGATTCTTAGGGTCCTAGAAGATTCCCCATGTTCCCAACTCACAGAGGGCCCAAGGCACAGGTCTTCTTTCTTCACTAACAGGGTCACCCCCAGCCCACGTGTCAGCAACTTGATTAGAAGTCTTTGGTGGGATGGCGTTTTGGACTTCTTCCTTGGAGGAAGTAGAAATTGAGATAAGCTTTAAATGTATGAGCAAATGAGAAGGCAAAAAGGCTATACTAAGCAGCAGAAACAGAACAAAGTAGTAGGAAGGGTGGGGGATGATCTATCTAAATGACATTACTAAATGATCGGCAGCATTGAAAATTCTGTGGGGTGGGTTAAGTGCCAGTGACCTGCTGCGGTGTGCAGTGGGGACAGGCAAAGTCTTTCCCTCCATCTCATCTCATTCCTCTCATCCTACCCATTCTGTGTGTGGGACATCCTCCCGCAAATCCACTTCCTCTCAGGGTTTGCCCATGCTGCTGGTCTGGTCTGGCCATGGCTGATACTGAAACCAACTATTTATAGACTTCAAGGACAGATGGAGTGGCAGGGCCAGTTTCCATGACGCCAGGGCTCCTGGAGGGTGGCTTCCTCTCTGCTGGGTCTCCACCTACTCCCTCTGGGTCTGTCTTCTCTCCTATCTCTCTGAAGCTCTACTTCCGTGTGGTCATTCCTTGGGTAGCATCAGGGCTGCCACTGGGTACCCTAGCAATGATAACTGACTCTAGGTACCACCACCTAGTGCCCACTTTCTGCTTTAGATCACATTCTAGGCTGAGGAGAGGTCTCAGCCATCACCACTGGGTGATGGGCCTGGGGGCTTCTCCTGTTCCCAGGACTAGTCACTAGTCACCTAGGAGCCTTCAGCTCCTACCCACTGATCACCTGAGTTTATGAATCCCAGAGGGTCATAAGAGAGGATACAAATTACAGATGTCTAGAGTTAAAAGACGTCAGAAATAATGGAAAAGATATGAAAAACATTATATATTATATATACATAGGTATATAAACTGAATCACTCTGCTGTATACCTGAAACTAACACAACATTTTAAATCAGCTATACTTCAGTGAAATAATTAAAAACAAAAAGGTAAAAAAAAAAAAATTAAGATGGGAAAATGACCATGAAGATATCTGCTATCCTGCCAGATACTGGTTCCTATATTGGGTCTTGGAAGCATGATAAAGAGAGGGCTGTGTCATTGGTCAGCTGTGAGGATTCGGCAAATTATTTAGCCTATTGGGGCTGTTTCTTCTGTTTTGGTCAACAGCTGTCTGTTGACTACTTCCCATTTGCTGCACACTATTCTGTGCACTAAAAAGTCAACAGCAAACAAAACAGACAAAAATTTTCTCCTCTGTTTGGGATGGATATGTATACACTGCTATATTTAAAATGGATAACCAACAAGGTCCCACTATATAGCACATGGAACTCTGCTCAATGTTATATGGCAGCTGGGATGGGAGGGGAGTTTGGGGGAAAATGGATACACGTATATGTGTGGCTAAATCCCTTCACTGTCCACCTAAAACTATCACAACATTGTTTGTCAGTCAGCTATGCCCCAATAACGAATAAGAAACCAAAACAAATTTTCTCCTTCATGAAGCTTACATTTTAGTGTAAGAGATAAACAAGATAAACAAGTAAACCCTATGGCATGTTTTGTGGGTAGGTATGTATTTAAATGTATGTGTGCTGCTGCTGCTGCTAAGTCACTTCAGTCATGTCCGACTCTATGCGACCCCATAGACGGCAGCCCACTAGGCTCCTCTGTCCCTGGGATTCTCCAGGCAAGAACACTGGAGTGGGTTGCATTTCCTTCTCCAATGCATGAAAGTGAAAAGGGAAAGTGATGTCGCTCAGTCGTGCCTGACTCTTGGCAACCCCATGAACTGCAGCTTACCAGGCTCCTCCGTCCATGGGATTTTCCAGGCAAGAGTACTGCAGTGGGGTGCCATTGCCTTGTCCGAAATGTGTTTGTATGTCTATGTTATTTGCATGCGTGTTTTCCTGCCCAAAGGGCCTAAGAGCAAAGATGCTCCAGAGCAATGAGTACACTTGATTTCCTAACCTTGTTTTTTAAATACTGTAAAAGGAACCAGGGCTTCTCAAGGAAATTCTAGGGCTGCAACAGGATAAGTACAAGAGGAACCTGGAATAGCTTTTTATGCAGAAAGTATGAAAGTACCTGAATAAGTGGTGGATGCATTGCAGGAGAGGGAAATGTCACATCCTGGGACCTGTGGGAGTCCTTAGGACGGACCACCAAGTGATGATTCTTGGCTTCTCAAGCAGGGAAGAAGTCAAGAGCAGCCATAATGAAGGGAAAGCAAGTTGATTTAGGGAGAGACACATTCCATAGGCGGAATGTGGAACCCTCTCAAAACATGAATGCAGTCCTGTGGCATGGGGTCATAGGTTTTTATAGGTTAAGTATAGATAGTTTCACAGGCTGAGTGGGAGAAATCGTCTTGCTATTTCAGAATAGGGTGGAAGTTTCCCAGGAATTGGACCACTGGCTACTTGGCTTTTTTTTGGTCCTGTCATGATGTAAGGGGGAGCGGTTTTAGTGTCTCAGTGAAGGTATAATGAGCTCCAGGTCAATGACCAGACTATTCTCAAGGCCACCTTGGTTTCAACTGGTCTTTATCACATCAGAACAGCTGTGCCTCTTCTTCATTATCTAGTGTTGGTGTCCTGCCCCTTTCCCTCTCATTCTCTGCTCAGAGATTTTTACTTCCATATTCTTGTGGGAAGCAGAAGGTTGGTGGTCCATCTTCTATAGTTGCTTCTGGGCTGGGCAGGGGCATCAACCCTGCCTGTCAGGGAGTAAAAGTCTCTGGATGCCTGGTATAGGGGGTCCCAGGGGCAGGACAACTTCTTGTTTTAAGTCAGAGGGCAGTATGGGTCGGAATCCTTGCATGGCCATCATTTTAATGTGGAACTGTTGTAAGCCAGAAGACAGGAACTTCACCAAGGGATTAAAGAGGCATGGTCCAAAGAGGAGGAAGAGAAGGATGACCATGACTGAGCCCAGGGCGGGTAGGAACCGAGGAAGGCTAGGGAGAGAGGGCTTCCTTACTGGTGGACCAGATGATACTAGGGTCTGACCCCTGGTTGTAGCTGTGTAACCATGATGCTTGCTCATAAATCTTTTTGATGCCCACCTCGATCTGGTCCAAATAATTAACAAAGGTACAGCAGGTTTTGTTTATAACCACACAAACACCACCCTGCTTCTCTAGGAAGTAATCCAAGGCCAATCTGTTGTCTATGACCACATTGACCAGTGAGTTTAAAGAAGTTGAAAGTCTATTTAGGGCATTTCCAGCGGTCAGGGTTAGGTTCTCTAAAGTGTTGGTTATATTTTCTAGGGTTACCTCATGGTAGGCAAAACCTCCTCATGGAGCTGCCAACCCCTCTTCCAGTCGTATCCCTGCCAGTATTAATCTGATGGCCCTCCTGGGACTGTGTTGAGTATTGGTATTGTTGTGACTGTGAATGGGACTCAGTGTCCTAATATACAGGCTCCCTTGTGCCACACAGTGTGAATATAAGGAGAAGCATTTACATAGGGGTCAAATTTTCCCTGGGGTGCCCTTGTCTTGAGGCCCTCATTCTGGGGAGTGCCACATGTTCAGACATATCCTGAAAGTACAGATATCTAAGATGTCTGGGAACCGAAGACTTTCACAAGTAAGCAGCCATTCAGATCTGTGGAAGGGACAAGTTACGAACACAATGCGCAAGGGACAAGAGCCCATTGTTATATTCAAAATAGTAGAACCCCGGAGCATTCAATGCCCTCAGCTTAGATGAGATGGTGTAGTAAGAAGGTATTTTTATTTTATTTATTTATTGGGCTGCACCAGGTCTTAGTCGTGGCACATGATGTCTTCAGTCTTCACTGAAGCGTGTGGGTTCTTGTGTTCAAGCCCTCTGCCTCCTTGCTGGTAGTCCCAGTGGGGACTACTAGCCGTAGGACAGTGGGGGTCCTGGTTGGGGATTGCACTCCCCACCCCCCACCCAAGGTAGATTACATATCCTTGATTTGGGGCTGTGAGTTCATCAGTTCATCAGGACCGGCTTTTCTCTTTAGAGGTGCAGCAGGTAGAAAGGTGGAGATTGCCCCCAAGTAAGATTCATGGGGTCACAAAGAGTCGGACACGACTGAGCGACTGAACTGAACTGAAGTCCATAGAACATTGTCAGTGTAGTGAATTGCTCTGAGAACTAACTGGGGTCTTTGGGAAAATGTCCAGATTTCTCTTTGCAAGTCATAGGAAAAGGGACGTGGACTCTGTTCCTCTGTCAGCAGTCGGCACTTCCCTTAAGGGACAGAGTTTGGTATTGGGAGGCTGATAGGTAGCTGTGCTTCCTGTAGTACTGGTGGGACTCACCTCTAGTAACAGAGGATTCAGGACAGGGCTGGAAGGATAAGGTGGCAGGGTTTCCAGGCACCCAGGTGGGGCACTAGAGGTAGGCGGTCTGGAAGCCTGCCCCCTATCAGAATTGGAGGAGGGGGCAGGAGTTCCCTGATGTGGACCTCAAGGAGGTGGGCTCATAAGGACATCATCTAAAGCATGAATGCCAACTAGGAAAAGGAGAGGGAGTACAGGAATTTGAAAACCATCTTTTTGTAATATCATTGTCAAAATTAACTCCAGCAAGAATCATCATTGATGCAAAATCTAGGGTTTGATGAGGAAGAGGATGTTGGTATGGTCTTAAAGTATCTCCCCACAGATTACTTATCAGATGCAAAGAAAAAACAAAGAAAGAAAGAAAGAAACCAATACATAGTGACCAAGCAAGACTTCCTTTTTTAAAAAGTATCTATTTATTTGGTTGTGCTGGGTCTTCATTGCCGCATGCAGGATCTAGTTCCCTGGTCAGGGATCAAACCCCGGTGCCCTGCATTGTGAGCACAGAATCTTAGCCACTGGACCACCAGGGATGCCCCAGGACTTGCTTTTGGTGACACCTCCCCCAACCCCTTTTATTTAGTAGAGGGTTGTCTGATGTTTCCTTGTGATTTGGTTCAGGTTATGCTTTCCTGGCTGGAATGTTACATAGCAATGCAGCATCCTTCTCAGGATGTTATGTTTAAGTCACAAATTGTTCTTTAGCCCCTCACAGGTCAGTTCAGTTGCTCAGCCGTGTCCGACTCTTTGTGACCCCATGGACTGCAGCACGACAGGTCTCCCTGTCCATCACCAACTCCCAGAGTTTACTCAAACTCATGTCCATTGAGTCGGTGATGCCATCCAACCGTCTCATCCTCTGTTGTCCCCTTCTCCTCCCACCTTCAATCTTTCCCAGCATCAGGCTCTTTTCCAATGAGTCAGTTCTTCACATCAGGTGGCCAGAGTATTGGAGTTTCAACTTCAGCATCAGTCCTTCCAATGAATATTCAGGACTGATTTCCTTTAGGATGGACTGGTTGGATCTCTTAGCTGTCCACGGGACTCTCAACAGTCCTCTCCAACACCACAGTTCAAAAGCATCAATTCTTCGGTGCTCAGCTTTCTTTATAGTCCAACTCTCACATCCATACATGACTACTGGAAAAACCATAGCTTTGACTAGATGGACCTTTTTTGGCAAAGTAATGTCTCTGCTTTTGAATATGCTGTCTAGGCTTGTCATAACTTTTCTTCCAAGGAGCAAGCATCTTTTAATTTCATGACTGAAGTCACCATCTGCAGTGATTTTGGAGCCCAAGAATATAAAGTCTGCCACTGTTTCCACTGTTTCCCCATCTATTTCCCATGAAGTGATGGGACCAGATGTCATGATCTTAGTTTTCTAAATGTTGAGCTTTAAGCCAGCTTTTTCACTCTGCTCTTTCACTTTCATCAAGAGGCTCTTTAGTCCTTCTTTTTCTGCCATAAGGGTGGTGTCATCTGCCTATCTGAGGTTATTGATATTTCTCCCAGCAATCTTGATTCCAGCTTGTGCTTCTTCCAGTCCAGTATTTCTCATGATGTACTCTGCATATAAGTTAAATAAGCAAGGTGGCAATATACAGCCTTGACGTACTCCTTTCTCTATTTGGAGCCAGTCTGTTGTTCCATGTCCAGTTCTAACTGTTGCTTCTTGACCTGCATACAGATTTGTCAGGAGGCAGGTCAGGTGGTCTGGTATTCCCATCTTTTGAAGAATTGTCCACAGTTTGTTGTGATCCACACAAAGACTTTGGCATAGTCAATAAAGCAGAAGTAGATGTTTTTCTGATGCTAATCATGATCTTCTGGCAAGGTGGTGTTGAAGTTTGCCATGTTGTTACCGAACGCAAGTTTCCTGTGCGCGGTGAGGCCAAACACCACCAAAATGTTATGTTGGAGTTTGGAGCAGAGAAAGGCCCTTGCAGGGCCATACAAGGAGACAAGTGGCTGATGCCCCTCAAAGCCCAAACTGCCTGAAGGGTTACAGCAAAACAGTTAAAGACCAGGTAAGGGAGGGGTGGTCACAAGGTACGTGATCAGCTCATGCACAATTCTCTGATTGGTTGGATGTTAAGAATTGTTAATCAATTCTTAGGTGCCTGTAGGTGAGGGCTTTGTGCTCATTGTCAGCAGGCAGTTAATTTCTTCCATTAAGTGAGTGAGTGAAAGTTGTTTGGTTGTGTCCAACTCTTTGTGACCCCATGGACTCTATAGTCCATGCATTTCTCCAGGTCAGAATACTGGAGTGGTAGCCTTTTTCCCTCTCCAGGGGATCTTCCCAACCCAGGGATCAAACCCAGCTCTCCCACATCGGATTCTTTACCAGCTGAGCCACAAGGGAAGCCAAATTTCTTCCATTTGGTGGTGGTTTTAGCATCTGAAAAATGCAGGAAATAAATGCTTGAGATCCTATTAGCTGGATACTTCAGAGAGGAGCTGTAGCAGAAGATGTGGGGAAGGGTTTGATCCGAGAAGAACCCATAGGGTTCTGCTCAGTTACAAATGGACTATAGTCTTCAAAAATGGTAATGTCATAATAGACAAAGGAAGGTTTTGGATATGCTTCAGATTAAAGGAGAGTAGAGTCAGACAATCCAAATGTTATATATCTGATAGTAGACTTGTCCATGGGGTCGCTGGGAGTCGGACACAACTGAGTGACTTCACTTTCACATTTCACTTTCATGCATTGGAGGAGGAAATGGCAACCCACTCCAGTGTTCTTGCCTGGAGAATCCCAGGGACCGCAGGGCCTGGTGGGCTGCCGTCTCTGGGGTCACACACAGTCGGACATGACTGAAGCAACTTAGCAGCAGCAGCAGACTTGACCTTGTACTGGAGAGAAACATGGATACAGATGGGAGAAAAGCCTTGTAACAATGTTACATTTACTGGCTGATAACTCTGTGGTTGTAAAAGAGACTATCCCTACCTTTAGGAAATATATGCTGAATTATTTAGGGATAAAGGGCCACATGTATATAACCTATTCTCAAATAGTTTAGGAAAAAAAGTTGTGTTTTTGTGATAGTGTGTGTGAAAGAGAGAGAGACAAAGAGAATGCAAATAAAGCAAATGGGATAAAATATTAGCAATAAGTGAATTTGGGTAACGGCTATATGGATGTTCTTTGTACTGTCCTTATTCTTGGAACTTTTCTATAATTTTGAACTTAATTCCAAATAAAATGTTTTCTAAGGAAAAAATATACAGCATGATAGATGGTGTTATGCTCTGTGGAGCAAGGTTGCAAATACCAAGTGATGAGGGAAGATTAAGCAGCAGGACCCTATGCCCCACATTCTCTGCTTTAGCTCTTCTCTGAAGTACCTAGATAATAGTATCTCATGTTTTTCAGATGCTAAAACCACCACCAAATGGAGGAAATTAGCTGCTTGATGATCAGGAGCCTGTAGCCATCGGTCTTCTGGTGCCTATGGATTGGTCGCCATCAACCAATCAGAGAACTATGCACAAGTTGAACATGCTCCCTGGGACACTCGGCTCTCACCTTGCTGAAGCCCTTCAGGGAGTTTTGGTTTTTCTGAGCAAGACCCATATGTT
Organism: Bos grunniens; assembly: GCF_055505025.1. NCBI lineage: Eukaryota > Metazoa > Chordata > Mammalia > Artiodactyla > Bovidae > Bos > Bos grunniens. Next base: position 16,948,250 of record NC_141190.1, read on the forward strand.
CTCCTTGCTTGAAAGTTGCTCAGTCATGTCCAACTGTTTGCAGCCCCATGGACTGTAGCCTGCCAAGTTCCTCTGTCCATGGAATTCTCTAGGTCAGAATACTGGAGTGGGTAGCCATTCCCTTCTCCAGGGCGTCTTCCCATGGCCCTGCAGTAAACCTTTCTCTGCTCCCAAACTCCCTGAACTTGCCTTCAGTAACAAGACTTCAGGAAAGTTCTTGAGTCAAGACCTGAGCTAGGTGAGTGAGCAACCCATGTAGCTGTTTGGGGGAAGAGCATTTCAGGTGGAAGAATAGTAAGTTCAAAGATGGAAACAAGCCTGGCACCTTCATTGGCAGGGAGGCCAGTGGGGCTGAAGCTGAGTGAGGGAGGGGAGGAGTAGGAGATGAGGTCAGAGAAATAACAGAGAGCCTGATGGGCATTTGAGAACCACTAGAAGGAACCACTTGGAAGAAAAATTATGACCAACCCAGACAGCTGATTAAAAAGCAGAGACATTACTTTGCCAACAAAGGTCCATCTAGTCAAAGCTATGGTTTTTCCAGTAGTCATGTATGGATGTGAGAGTTGGACTATAAAGAAAGCTGAACGCTGAAGAATTGATGCTTTTGAACTGTGGTGTTGGAGTAGACTGTTGAGAGTCCCTTGGACAGCTAAGAGATCCAACCAGTCCATCCTAAAGGAAATTAGTCCTGAATATTCATTGGAAGGACTGATGCTGAAGCTGAACCTCCAATATTTTGGCCACCTGATGTGAAGAACTGACTCACTGGAAAAGACCCTGATGCTGGGAAAGATTGAAGCGGGAGGAGAAGGCGACGACAGAGGATGAGATGGTAGGATGGCATCACCGACTCAATGGACATGAGTTTGAGTAAACTCCAGGACTGGTGATGGAAAGGGAGACCTGTCGTGCTGCAGTCCATGGGGTCGCAAAAAGTCAGACACGACTGAGCAACTAAGCTGAACTCAACTGAAAAGGAAGAGGGACAGTCCTAAGGGCTTTGCAAGGAGGATTAAGATGATCTGTCTTTTGTTTTCAACACTGCTTGCTGTGTTGAAACAGATGGAAGAGGAGGCAAGAGCAGGAGCAGGGGAGCCATAAGTGGGTTGTTGTAATAATCCAGGAGAGAGATGATTATTGGCTAGGACCCAGGGTGGATGCAGAGGACTCTGCAAGCAGTATTTGACTTCTGGCTGTATTTTAAAGCATTTGCTGATGGATAGGAAGTGAGATAAAGGAGGGGTGTCAAGCATGACTCAAGTGTTTTGGCCTGAACAGCAGCAACAAGAATGGAATTTCCATTAACTGAAATGGGGGAGCCTGTGGGAGAGGCCGCTTTGGGGATATACTGAGGAATTTAGTCCTGGACATACTTGAAGTTTCCGACACCCATGCAGTATTTCAGCGGAGGGGTGGATAGGAATCAGGCCATGGGAGAGCCCCAGGCAAGAGATGAGCATATAGAGGACTTTTTAAAGACACAAGAGTGGATGAGGACACCGGGGAAGTAGAAAGGGAGGCAACATCCAAGGATTGGTCCTAGGAACGCCAACTGCAAGCTGCTAGCCTGGCAAATGAGGAGGAACTACCAGAGGAGGCTGAGAGAGGACGGCCAGTGAGGGAGGAGGAAAGCCAAGAGGCGGTGGAGTCCAGGAAGCCGAGGGAGGAGGAAGGTGTGATCAGGGGAGTCCAGTGCTGCTGACAAGATGAGGGAGCTGGGATTTTTTTTTTTAATTTGGCTACTCCGGATCTTCTTTGCAATGTGCAGGATCTTGCTCACGGCATTCCGGCTCTTAGCTGCAGCTTGCGAAATCTAGTTCCCTGACCAGGGATTGAACCCAGGGCTGCTGCATTGGGACCTCAGAGTTTTAGCCACTGGACCACCAGGGAAGTCCTAGGGATTTAGATTGAAAAATTATCTTCAGGGTGTAATGCTCTTAAGGTCACTGAGGGTCCTGATGAAAGGATTTTGTTGGCACGTGGGGGCAAAATCCTGATTGGAGTGGGCTCAAGGGGGGAATGAGAGGGGAGGAATTGGAGATAGCAAGTAGAAACAGCTCTTTTGAGGCCTTTTGCTGTAAAAGGAAGGAGTGAAATGAGGCAGTAGCTGGAGAGGAACAGGATCAAGAGAGGTTTTCCTTAAACGAATATAGCAAATTGGTGATTCTTTGCTGGGTCCTCGAAAGGGACTCCATTGTTTATTATTCTCTCTCTGACCTGCCCCTGCTCCCAGCTGACCCTGTAAAGCACCACCCCACCCCCCTCCCCGCCTCCAACCTAGGGTAAAGTTTAACTTGCTGTCTGTCCTGTTTCTTCCTACAGCTCTTCCTGAAAGCTCTAAGCTCTCTCTTCCCAGAGTTCCTCTTTCCCCGTCTCATCTGGCCTGTTGCTCCTGTAATTTCCTACAAGTGTCCTCTTAGACGCACACCAGCTGCTCTGCCTCATCCCCCTTTGTGATGGCTGTCCTCCTGGACTCTCAATGCCCTAGGTTTAAGGAGCCCCATTTTAATCTTTTGGAAACTTTTCCAAAATACTTGAGACAGTCCATCTGCAATGTATTCTCACCTCTAAATCCACAATCATTCTGTGGGTAGGAAGTATTTTATCTTAGAAGAGATTTCAGGAAGTGGTATCAGTTGAGGGTGGAGTGGGGCATAAGACGATGAATTCTTAGTGACATAGAGGAAAGAACAAATCCAAGATAAGTTCCAAGGAAGAACTGATAGATATTGTCAACAGTTGTATGACAATGTGTGTGTGTTGAAAGCCTTTAATACAGTATACTCTTTGATCTGGCAATTCCACTTCCAAGAAATTAATCTAGGGGGAAAAGTAGACAAAAAGTATGCCAAAGGTTGTTCATCATGTACTCTCCATAGTTGCAAAATACTGGAGACATCCTAGGCACCAGCAGTAGAGGGCTGCTAAGTAAACTGTGTGATCACTAAAACAATGACATAGAGGTGAATGTTTTGTCAAAATTGGTGCTTGTCTGTTTACAATAGATAGGACATGGAAGCAACCTAGATGTCCATTGGCAGATGAATGGATAAGGTAGTTGTGGTACATATACACAATGGAATATTACTCAGCTATAAAAAAGAATGCATTTGAGTCAGTTCTAATGAGGTTGAAACTGGAGCCTATTATACAGAGTAAAGTAAGTCAGAAAGAGAAACACCAGTACAGTATATAATGCATATATATGGAATTTAGAAAGATGGTAACAACGATCCTATATACAAGGCAGCAAAAGAGACACAGATGTAAAGAACAGACTATTAGATTATGTGGGGGAAGATGAGGGTGGGATGATATGAGAGAATAGCATTGAAACGTGTATATTACCATATGTAAAATAGATAATCAGTGCAAGTTCAATGCATGAAGCAGGGCGGGCACTCAAAGCTGGTGCTCTGGGACAACCCAGAGGGATGGGGTGGGGAGGGAGGAGGGGAGGGGTTTAGGATGGGGGGACGCATGTGCACCTTTGGCTGATTCATGTCGATGTGTGGCAGGGGCCACCGCAGTGTGTGTTGTGAAGTGATTGTCCTTGAATTAAAATAAATAAATTTTTTTTTTAAATAAAGAAAGGTTCTTGTGGTAAGTAAAAAAGCAGGTTGCAAACACATGTGTTACACACATGCTTATGTATGGAGAACATATCAAGATGTTATATCTCAGTGGCAGTGGTTATGCAGGTGCTCTGTTTTACTTCAATAACTTTATATTTTTTTAATTTTCTTTTTTCATTTATTTTAATTTTTTATTAAAGTATAGTTGATTTACAATGTTAGTTTCAGGTGTATAGCAAAATGACTCAGTTATACATCTATACATCTATTCTTTTTCAGATTCTTTTCCCTTATAGGAAAAGAAGATACAAAATATTGAGTATAGTTCCTTTTGCTATAGAGTAGATCCTTATTGGTTATCTATTTTATGTATAATAGTGTATATATGTTAATTCAAAATTCCTAATTTTTCCCTGCCCCCTTTCCATTTTGATAACCATGTTTGTTTTCTGTCTGTGAGTCTATTTCTGTTTTGTAGATAAGTTCATTTGTATCTTATTATTATTTTTAGATCCCACATGCAAGCAGTATCGTATGATATTTGTCTTTCTCTTTCTGACTTCCTTCACTGATTATGGTAACCTCTAGGCCTATCCATGTTGCTGTAAATGTTATTATTTCATTCTTTTTTATGGCTAAGTAATATCTTTGTTTTCTACATCTGTGACTCTGTTTCTGTTTTGTAAATAAGTTCATTTGTACTATTTTTTTAGGTTGCACATATTAGTTATAACATATATTTGTCTTTCTCTATCTGATTTACTGCACTCAGTATGACAATCTCTAGATCTATCCATGTTGCTGCAAATGGCATTATTTCATTCTTTTTTATGGCTGAGTAATATTCCATCACACACATACACACACACACACACACACACACACACAGACACACCCACCGCATGTCTTCTTTTTTTGATATTTATTTATTTGACTGCACTGGGTCTTAGTTGAGGCTTGCAGGCTCTTTACTGTGTCACACAGGATCTTTTGATTGCTGCACATGGACTCTGAGGTTGTGACACATGGGCCCAGTAGTTGTGCGGTGTGCAGGCTCTTTAGTTCTGGTTTGCGGGCTCTGGAACACAAGGGCTCATTAGTTGCTCTGCAGTGGGAATCTTAGCTCCCTGACCAGGGATTGAACTTATACCCTCTGCAGTGGAAGCATGGAATCCTAACCAATGGAACACCAAGGAATTCCTTTCATCTTTGTTTTCCTTTCTCAAGATTGCTTTAGCTATTCAGGGTCTTTTTTGCTTCCATGAAAATTAAAAAAATTTTTGTTCTAATTCTGTGAAAAACGTCATTGCTAATTTGATAGGGGTTGCATTGAATCTGTGGATTGCTTTGAGTAATATAGTCACTTTAACAATATAGATTCTTCCAGTCTAAGAATGTGGTATATCTTTCCATCTGGTTTGTGTCATGTTTGATTTCTTTCATCAGAGTCTTACATTGTTTGGAGTTCAGATCTCTTTACTTCAATAGATAAGTTTATTCCTAGATATTCTTTTTGAAAGAAAGTGAAGTGAAAGTGAAGTCGCTCAGTCGTGTCCGACTCTCTGCGACCCCATGGACTGTAGCCTATCAGGCTCCTCTGACCATGGGATTTTCCAGGCAATAGTGCTGGAGTGGATTGCCATTTCCTTCTCCAGGGGATCTTCCCAACCCAGAGATCGAACCTGGGTCTCCCACATTGTAGACAGACGCTTTACGGTCTGAGCCACATGGTAATTTAGGTGGTTTTCTTAATTTTGCTCATTTTTTGTTGTTAGTGCATAGGAATGCAAGAGATTTCTACACTATTAATTTTGTATCCTGCAAGTTTACCAGGTTCATTGATGAGCTCTACTAGTTTTCTGATAGCATCTTTAGGATTTTCTATCTATAGTATCGTATCATATACAAAGAGTTTTACTTCTTTCTTTCCAATCTGGTTTCCTTTTATTTCTTTTTCTTCTCTGATTGCTGTGGCTAGAACTTCCAAAACTATGTTGAATAAAAGTGGTGAGAGTGGACATCCTTATTTTGTTCCTGATCTTAGAAGAGATGCTTTCAGCTTTTCACCACTGAATATGAGTTTAGCTCTGTATTTGTCATATATGGCCTTTATTATGTTGAGGTAGGTTCCCTCTCGGAGAAGGCAATGGCACCCCACTCCAGTACTCTTGCCTGGAAAATCCCATGGATGGAGGAGTCTGGTAGGCTGCAGTCCATGCGGTCACTGAGTTGGACACGACTGAGCGACTTCACTTTCACTTTTCACTTTCATGCATTGGAGAAGGAAATGGCAACCCACTCCAGTGTTCTTGCCTGGAGAATCCCAGGGACGGGGGAGCCTGGTGGCTGCCGTCTATGGGGTCGCACAGAGTCGAACACGACTGCAGCAACTTAGCAGCAGCAGCAGGTTCCCTCTATGCCCACTTTCTGGAGAGGTGTTTTTTTTTTTTTTTTAAATATAAATGGGTGTTGGGGACTTCCCTGGTGGTCCAGTGGCTAAGACTCTGCAGTCCCAATACAGGGAACCTGGATTCCATCCCTGATTGGGGAACTAAATCCCACATGCTGCAACACAAGAGTTCAAGGGCTGCAACTCAAGATCCTGTGTGCTGCAGCTAAGGCCTGGAATAGCCAAACAAATAAATGGGTGTTGAATTTTATCAAAAGCTTTTTCTGCATCTATTGAAATGATCATATATATATATATATATATATATATATATTTTTTTTTTTTTTTTAAGAGGGTTAGAAGGTACCAGGCTGGCATGTGAGTGGCTTCTCTGTCTGACAGAGTCAGTGAAGGCCCCACTCAAAATGTAAGGTGTGAGCAGAGGTCTGAGGAAGAGAGGAAGTATCTGGACTATGTTGGAGTATCATATGGTTTTTATTCAATTTGTCAATTTGGTATATCACACTGATTGACTTGCAGACATTGCAAAACTCTTGAATTCCTGGGATAGATCCCACTTGATCATTGCGTATGACTTTCCATGTATTATTGGATTTGGTTTGCTAGTTTTTGTTGAGAATTCTTGCATCTATATTCATCAGTAATACTGGTTTGTAATTTTCTTTATTTTTTTGGCATCAGGGTGATGGTGACCTCGTAGAATTAGTATGGAATGGGAGTGTTCCTTCCTTTGCAATTTTTTGCAATAGTTTCAGAAGGATAGGTGTTAACTCCTCTCTAAGTGTTTGATAGAATACATCTGTGAAGCCACCTGCTCCTGGACTTTTATTTGCTGAGCATTTTAAAATCACTGACTGCATTTTAGTGCCTGTAATTTACGTGCTCATATTTTCTGTATTCCTGGTTCAGTCTTGGGAGATTGTCCCTTTCCAGGAATTTGTCCATTTCTCCTAGGTTGTCCATTTTATTGACATATAGTTGCTTGTAGTATTCTCTTATGGTCCTTTGTATCTCTGTGGTGTCAGTTATAACTTCTCCTTTCTCGTTTCTAATTTTTATTGATTTGTACTCTCTCCCTTTTTTCTTTAAGTCTGACTAAAAGTTTAATAATCTTGTTTGTCTTTTCAAAGAAGCAGCTTTTAGTTTCGTTGATCTTTTCTATTGTTTTGTTAGTCTCTATTTCATTTATTTCTGCTTGGATCTTTATGATTTCTTTCCCTCTACCAACTTTGGGTTCTGTTTTTTCTTATTTTAGTTGTTTCAGGTATAAATTTAGATTATTTGAGATTTTTCTTATTTCCTTATGTAAGATTGTATTGCTATGAACGTCCCTCTGAGAACTGCTTTTGCTGTGTCCTATGGGTTTTGGATTGTTGTGTTTTTGTTTCCATTTGTCCCTAGGTATTTTTTTTATTTCTTCAATGACTTTCTGATTTCTTCTTTGATTTCTTCAGTGACCCGTGGGTTAGTTGGTAGCATATTGTTTAGCCTTCATGTGTTTGTGTGTTTTTGCAGTTTTTTCCTTGTAGTTGATTTCTAATCTATAGCATTGTTTGGAAAAGATATTTGATATTATTTCAGTTTTTAAAAATTTACTGAGGCTTGCTTTGTGGTCCCACACATGATCTGTCTTGGAGGGAAGCAGGTAATGAGAAAAAGAAAAACTGTCTTATGTCCTGCTTCTTGCCTTCAAGTATAGATGTATGAGGATGTGAAGCTTGGAGTGGCCATCGTCGCCAGCTGATAATGATGAGAGGCCAGGAGAATCAAACACTAACCCAGAGCCCTGTCTGCTTTCCTGTGAGATGTAAGACATACCTGTGTCCCATAAGCTGCTGCTTTGCATCACCTGCTGCTATAGCTGAAGTCATTCTTAACAGATGCAGGCAATATGGAGAAGCACGAAGTTCTTGGTAGCCTTTGAGCTTTGCAAATCTGCAACACTACATACTGCAGCCAGTGAAGGGTCTGTGTGGCAGTGAGGAGGCACAGGCAGTGAGGCTGGACCACACTTTTGAGAGGCTTCTGAGTGGTAAAGAGTAAGATGACATGGATTCCTGAGGGACGCATGAAGATTTTTTCTATGCCATTGATACTGTTGTTGGCTCTGGCAGAGGACTGAGGAGGGACATACTGAATTTTCATTCAGGCACATAATAGGTGCTCATCAAATAGTTGTCTTTCTTCCATGAGGTTACTCTTGGAGATGTTGTAATCTTTGAGTATACTTTAGATGTTCCAGAGGTATACTGGTCTGCAGACTGGTCCTTGATGGCTGTCCTTGAAAGCAGTAGAATCAGTGGAGAGGACCCTGGCTTTGCAGTGAGACTGAATCCACTTACTTGCTGTAAAACCTTGGGCTGGATTTCTGAGTCTCAGGTTCCTCACCTATAAACGGAGATAAGAATATCTACTTTATAGTTTTGCTATGAGAAATAAACGAGATAATGCATGAAAATTACTGGTACACAGTAAGCACTGGGAAAACTGGAATGCTCTGTGGTGGGCCACTGCAGGTTGCCCTTCAAACATCACTTCTTGTTCCTTCTTCCTGACAGAACCCCCTCTTTGGTCCAGATGTCTCCCCCTCCCTGATGAAAAAACCCAGGCTCAGCTTAAGAGACATTTCCGAGGTTTCATAACCTAGTAAGTATCAGAGGCAGTACTTGAATCCAGGTGTTCTAACTTGCAGCCTATTGTTTTTTTAAAATTTATGTTTATTGAAGTATAGTTGATATACAGTGTGTTAGTTTCCAGCATCGGAGAAGGCAATGGCACCCCACTCCAGTACTCTTGCTTGGAAAATCCCATGGACGGGGGAGCCTGGTGGGCTGCCGTCTATGGGGTCGCACAGAGTCGGACATGACTGAAGTGACTTAGCATAGCATAGCATAGTTTCCAGCATACAGCAAAGGGATTCATATATATATATATATATATATATATATGAATGTATATATATACACATATATACATATTTATATATTTTTTTCATATTCTTTTCCATTATGGTGTCAACTGAAAAAAAAAAAAAAGAGCACACCCTAGAAGCTGCTGCTGCTGCTAAGTCGCTTCAGTCGTGTCCAACTCTGTACGACCCCAGAGACAGCAGCCCACCAGGCTCCCCCGTCCCTGGGATTCTCCAGGCAAGAACACTGGAGTGGGTTGCCATTTCCTTCTCCAGTGCATGAAAGTGAAAAGTGAAAGTGAAATCGCTCAGTCGTGTCCGACTCCTAGCGACCCCATGGACTGCAGCCTACCAGGCTCCTCCGTCCATGGGATTTTCCAGGCAAGAGTACTGGAGTGGGGTGCCATCGCCTTCTCCTCTAGAAGCTGATAGTTCTGTCTTATTCTGTCTTTTGGAGGACATCGAGCCTGGGAGACAAGACTCTCAGGTCACTCTGAAGGACTGCTCCCAGGCAAATTCCGATCTTAAACAAAAGCCTTGTAGGGGGAATTTGCATTTCTCTTCCTGTGTCTTTGAGATGTAAATGTTCTACCTGATCTTAAGGTGTTTTGTGTGTGTGTGTGTGTGTGTGTTTGAAAACTTGACCTCTGCCGTGCTATTTTGGGGAGTAAACTTTCTGGATTCTTTTCAGTTGACGTAGTCCCCATTCTCTTATGGAGAAATCTCTTTTGTCTTAGTGGTTTGAGTCACTATTAATATATATCTCATTAATAGCCAGATGATAGATGCTTTAAATTAAACTGGAGAAACTTCTAAATTGGTAGCTTTTTAGAGAACTTTCATTATAAGCACCTGTCTTATTGGTGCCAATGAAAAAAATCAAAGGTGAAAATATAAATATGTCCGTATCTCTAATAGTTAACTTAAAAACTCCTTTAGTTTAAATCAAACAAGAAAAACTGGTTTTGAAAACCTTATAGTGTTCTTGGCTTCTGCTCAATGTGTCTTACAGATGCTAATAAAAACATTAAATTAGATCCATTAACAGGAAAGAAAGAACTTTAGGGAAGGTGTAGAGACATTTCCCCAACAAGGAAGAAATTTTAAAGGTACTTATCCCAAATAGATAAGAAATCTTTAGGTAGTTATTTTAAATGGGATAAATAAAATGGACATTTATGGGATTAAAACACAAGGTTTTGGTATTACACGTTTGGGTGCTAAGTCAATCATGTCTGACTCTTTACAACTCCATGGACTGCAGCACACCAGCCTTCCCTGTCCTTCAGTATCTCCCAGAGTCTGCTCAAACTCATGTCCATTGAGTCAGTGATGCCATCCAATCATCTCATCCTGTTGCCCCCTTCTCCTGCTCTCAATATTTCCCAGCATCAGGGTTTTTTCCAGTGAGTCAGTGCTTCGCCTCAGGTGGCCAAAGTATTGGAGCTTCAGCATCAGTCCTTCCAATGAATATTCAGAGTTGGTTTCCATTAGGATTGACTGGTTTGATCTCCTTGCAGTCCAAGAGACTTTCAAGAGTCTTCTTCAACAAAACAGTTAGAAAGCATCAATTCTTCGCTGCTCAGTCTTCTTTGTGGCCCAACTCTCACATCCATACGTGACTACTGGAAAAACCATAGCTTTGGCTAGATGGACCTTTGTCAGCAAAGTGATGTCTCTGCTTTTTAATATGCTGTCTAGATTGGTCATGGCTTTTCTTCCAAGGAGCAAGCATCTTTTAATTTCTTGGCTGTAGTCACCATCTGCAGTGATTTTGGAGCCCAGGAAAATAAAGTCTGTCACTGTTTCCATTGTTTCCCCATCTATTTGCCATGAAGTGATGGGACTGGATGCCATGAACTTCATTTTTTGAATGCTGAGTTTAAAGCCAGCTTTTTCACTGTCCTCTATCCCCTCCACCAAGAGGCCCTTTAATTCCTCTTCACTTTCTTCCATAAGGGTGGTATTATCTGCATATCTGAAGTTATTGATATTTCTCCCAGCAATCTTGATTCCAGCTTGAGCTTCATCCAGCCTGGCATTTCACATAATATACTCTACATGTAAGTTAAATAAGCAGGATGATAATATACAGCCTTGATGTACTCTTTTCCCTATTTGGAACCAGTCTGTTATTCCATGTCTGGTTCTAACTGTTGCTTCTTGACCTGCATACAGGTTTCTCAGGAGGCAGGTAATGTGGTCTGGTATTCCCGTCTCTTTAAGAATTTTCCACAGTTTGTTGTGATCCACGCAGTCAAAGGCTTTAGTGTAGTCAATGAAGCAGAAGTAGATGTTTCTCTGGAAATCCCTTGCTTTTTCCAACATCCAACATACAAAAGATGTTGGCAATTGGATCTCTGGTTCCTCTGCCTTTTCTAAATTCAGATTGTACATCTGGTAGTTCTCCGTTCACATACTGTTGAAGCCTAGCTTGAGGGATTTTGAGCATTACCTTGCTAGCATGTGAAATGTGTGCGTTTGTACGAGGTAGTTTGAACATTCTTTGGCATTGCCCTTCTTTGAGATTGAAATGAAAACTGACCTTTTCCAGTCCTGTGGCTGTTGCTGAGTTTTCCAAATTTGCTGGCATATTGAGTGCAGTACTTCAACGGCATTATATTTTAGGACTTTATTTATTTTGTAAATAGTCTTTAAATTTTTTTTTTATTTATTTATGGCTGCACTGGGTCTTCATTGCTTTCTCCAGTTGTGGTGAGCGGGGGCTTATTGTGGTGGCTTCTCTTGTTGCAGAGCACAAGCTCTAGCTGTGCAGGCTTAGTAGTTGTCCTGCGACATGTGGGGTCTTCCTGGACCAGGGATTGAACCCGTGTGCCCTGCCTTTGCAGGCAGATTCTTAACCACTGGATCACCAGGGAAGTCCCCATCTTTTAGGACTGGAAATAGCCCAGCTGGAATTCCATCACCTCCACTAGCTTATTTTGTACTGGTTTCCTAAGGCCCACTTGACTTCATACGCTAGGATCTCTGGCTCTAGGTGAGTGATCATACCATCGTGGTTATCCAGGTCATTCAGATCTTTTTTGTACAGTTCTTTTATGTATTCTTGCCACCTCTTCTCAATATCTTCTGCTTCTATTAGGTCCATACCGTTTCTGTCCTTTATTGTGCCCATCTTTGCAGGAAATGTTCCCTTGGTATCTCTAATTTTCTTGAAGAGATCTCTAGGCCCTCCTACACACACATGCACACACATACAGCCTTCCTATTCTATTGTTTTCCTCTATTTCTTTGCATTGTTCACTTAGGAAAGCTTTCTTATCTCTCCTTTGTGTTCTTTGGAACTCTGCAATCAGATGGGTGTATCTTTCCTTTTCTCCTTTGCCTTTGACTTCTCTTTTCTCAGCCATTTGTAAGGCCTTCTCAGACAACCATTTTGCCTTTTTGCATGTCTTTTTCTTGGTAGTGCTTTTGATCACTGCCTCCTGTACAGTGTTACAAATCTCCGTCCATAGTTCTTCAGGCACTCTATCAGATCTAATCTCGTGAGTCTATTTGTCACTTCCACTGTATAATCATAAGGGATTTGATTTAGGTTATACCTGAATGGCCTAGTGGTTTTCCCTACTTTCTTCAACTTAAGCCTGAATTTTGCAATAAGAAGTTCATGGTCTGAGCTACAGTCACCTCCCAGTCTTGTTTTTGCTGACTGTATAGAGCTTCTCTATCTTCAGCTACAAAGAATATAATCAGTCTGATTTCGGTATTGACCATCTGATGATGTCCATGTGTAGAACTGTCTCTTGTGTTGTTGGAAGAGGTTGTTTGCTATGACCAGTGTATTCACTTGGCAAAACTCTGTTAGCCTTTGCCGTGCTTCATTTTGTACTCCAAGGCCAAACTTGCCTGTTACTCCAGGTATCTCTTGACTTCCTACTTTTGCATTTCAATCCCCTATGATGAAAAGGACATCTTTTTTGGTGTTAGTTCTAGAAGGTCTTGTAGGTCTTCATAGAAGCATTTGACTTCAGCTTCTTTGGCGTTAGTGGTTGGGGCATAGACTTGGGTTACTATAATGCCTGTAATGCAGGAGACCTGAGTTCAATCCCTGGGTTGGGAAGATCCCCTGGAGAAGGGAAAAGCTACCTACTCCAGTATTCTGGCCTAGAGAATTCCATGGAGTGTATAGTCCATGCGGTCGCAAAGAGTCCAGCATGACTGAACAACTTTCACTTTTACTGTAATGTTGCATGATGCCGTGGAAGCAAATCGAGATTATTCTTTGTTTTTGTGGCTGCACCCAAGTACTGCATTTGGGACTCTTTTGTTGACTATGAGGGCTACTCCATTTCTTCTAAGGGATTCTTGCCCACAGTAATAGTAATGGTCATCTGAATTAAATTCACCCATGCCTGTCCATTTGAGTTCACTGATTCCTAAAATGTCGACGTTCACTTTTACCATCTCCTGCTTGATATTACACTACCTAAATGCTAAACAGTCCGAAAGGAAACCCTATTGGTCCCCAACACTAAAGGCCAATAAGTTCACTCTGTTTACTCCAGTTTAAATTATATAAGGGGCTGGAAAATTACACTGAGATACTTGGCCAACAGTTACTTATTGAGCAACAGGCCAGTAAATCAAGATTGACGAAAGGGCATGAGTTCCGTGGTTCAACTCCTTTTTGGAGATCCCAGAGTCTTTTATATATAAACAGATAAAATGGACTGGGAAACAAAGACTTTATGATTCCTCTTGTAAGATCAAAAACTTGATTGAGTCCCATCCTAGTGAGAACTAAAGTTAAGGATATAAATGTTGATAGGATTGAGATAAAGTTTATATCAGTTTGTCTATGGGTTTATATAAGATGATTACAACTCTTTTTAAAAACCTTTTTTATTTTTTATGCAAGTATAATTAAATTACAATGTGTTAATTATTGCTGTACAGCAAAGTGACTCAGATATATATGTGTGTACATATGGCATATTGAACGGAGTACTTTAACAGCATCATCTTTTAGACTTTTTTAATGATGGCTATTCTGACCAGTGTGAGATGGTACCTAACTGTAGTTTTTGATTTGCGTTTCTCTAATAATTAATGATACTGAGCATTTTTTTCATATGCCTATTGACCATCCATATATCTTTTGAGAAATGTCTAGGTCTTCTGCCCATTTTTTGATAGGGTTGCTTTATTTTTGTTGTTATTTTGTTGTATGAGCTGTTTGTATATTTTGGAAATTAAGCCCTTATCAGTTACATCATTTGAAATATTTTATCCAAGTCTGTAGCTTATCTTTTAGTTTATGGCTCCCTTTGCTATACAAAAGCTTATAAGTTTAGGTCCCATTTGTTTATTTCCACTTTTATTTCTTTTGCCTTGCAAGGCCCAAGAAAATGTTGCTACGATTTATATCAGAGAAAGTTTTGCCTATGTTCTCTTCTATGAGTTTTATGATGTCATGTCATGTTTAAGTGTTTCAGCCATTGTGAGTTTATTTTCATGTATGGTGTGAGGGTATGTTCTAGCTTCATTGATTTACGTGTGGCTGTCCAACTTTCTCAGCACCACTTATTGAAGAGACTGTCTTTTCTCCCTTGTATGTTTTGCCTCCTTTGTTAAAAATTGACTATGGGTGTGTGGATTTATTTCTGGGCTCTCTATTCTCTGTCACTGAAACAGATGTCTGTTTTTATGCCAAGACCATACTGTTTTGATTACTATAGCTTTGTGGTATTGTCTGAAGTCTGGGAGGGTGTGCCTCTTGCTTTGTTCTTTTTCCTCAGGATTGCTTTGGCAATTCTAGGTCCTTTATAAATTCCATATAAGTTTTATGATTATTTGTTCCAGTTCTGTGAAAAATGTCCCAGCCTGCTATTTATTTTAATGCCTGCTTTTGGATGAATTAGCACATTTATCCAACATAACAACTAGGACTTAGTTCTAAAGTGTAGTCCAAATAAAAGACAAAACCCACAATGGCTTTTATGGCCTAGACTTGTTGACTTACCATCTCTTCTGCCATATTCTAATGGCCACAAAACCCACAGAATGCAGAAGGGGACCACAGAAGGGTGTGAATACCCAGAGGTGCAGATCACTGAAGGCCTCCTTTGAAGCTGGCTACTACAAATTATGAAAATAGTTGTTACTCTATGAATCTCCTGAAAGGGACTGAGGACTCCTAGAGGTCCACAGACCATACTGTGCAATCCTCTGACCTTGATAATATAAGCTCTCATCAGTCTACATGATTTATGCTGTTTTGAAGATGATTCTCAAATCTATCTCTTTTGCAGTTTCACTCGAGTTTGTCAGAAGTCACTTTAAAAAGGAGTAAGCCAGAAAGGTCCAGAGACTCAGTCTACCCAGGATTTTAACCTCTGATGATGCCAGAGTGAGGGGCCTGGAAGAACATAAAAGTTGTTCTTTAGGATAGACCTCATAAAGTGTCACGTGGCCATTCATAGCCTCATATCACATAGCCTCACATCAGGCTTTTAATATCTATGGGTTCATCTTAAATTTTGTTTAAATTATATTTATTTATTTATTGGTACACTATGGCATGTGGGAGTTTCCTGCTCAGGGATCGAACCCATGTCCCTGCAGTGGAAGTGCTGTCTTAACCACTGGACCCCCAGGAAAGTCCCTACATTTTTAAATACTTTCTTTGTTCTAGATTTTTTTTTTTTCTTTTGATGTGTACCATTTTTAGTCTTTATTGAATTTGGTACAATATTGCTTCTGTTTTATGTTTTGGTTTTTTGGCCATGAGGCATGTGGGATCTTAGGTCCCTGAAGAAGGATCAAACCCTCACCCCCTGCATTTGAAGGCAAAGTCATAACCAGTGGACCACTTGAGAAGTCCCCTAAATTTCATTTTTTTTTAATTGAAGTATAGTTGATTTATAATGTTGTCCCAACATCTGCTGTACAGCAGTGACTCAATTACATGCATATAGACTTTATTTTTTAAAAATTCTTTTCCATTATGGTTTATCATAGGATATTGAACTTAGTTCCCTGTGTTATACAGTAGGACCTTGTTGTTTATCCGTCCTATATAAATATTTTCAAACTGAACCACCTCCTTGGCTAATGCATTCCACAGATTACCTGTTACCAAGTAGCAACTTCTTCCATTTGTCCAAATCAGTCTCAGCTAAGTATCCCTGAAATAGGTTTGATTCCCTCATGCTAAGACTTGTCCAATACACACTCACAACATGTCCAAAATACAACAGTTGTATATACCACATGCAACTCTCCCAAACTCTTCATGACTTTTGAGACACCCATCTTTGTTCTTTTTCAAAAGAACCAGTTTTTTAGTGTGTGACACAGTTGTGCCACATCCCCTTGGTCTCCTCTGGATGGCTATACTCCTATGCTCTGTCCTTCTTGAGTCCTTGGCTGGCAGAGCTTCAGCACAGAGAGCCAGCCTTCAGCTACACTGAATTTTGGCCTAGGACAGGAACATGCTATCTCTTTTCCCAAAGTCTGTCGCAACAATGCTTAAAGTCCACTTTGGACCATTAAGTTATCTATCCACCTGGCTTCTTGTAGCAGGACACTCCCTCCCCTGGCCTTTACCTGTCCTCTATTCCATGACGTTCTGGTGGGCTTGCCAATCACACTGCCATCCCTTGAACCAAAGTGATGAATCCAAGAATGATAAACATCCAAGGCAGGCCCACCAGGATCCGGAATCGTTTTCAGGGAAGCCACAGGAAGCCCCATTTGCCTTGTCTAGAGTCAGAGAACTGCAAGAATGAGGCTGGAACTGCCTGCAGCCATGGTTCCTGTTACCACATTCAGAAGGTGAAAATGTAGCCAAACACCACCAACAGAGCCAAGACAAGACAAATACAGAGAAAGATTGAGCCTTTGGATTCACTCCTGCTGGAGGCTAGTTCCAGCTCCTTTTTTCCCAGTGCAGTGACTCAATACTTGCCCGTAGGTTAGTTTTCCACCACTTATCAATGAAAGGAGCCATCAGACAATTGACTCTTTGGGCCAAATATTATCATAAGAAATTTGTTTCCTGAAGCAGCACATGTGGAGAGAAAATAACAGATGTGGTGAAGGTCTAGAAAGAGGACTGAGAAGCTGCCAGCCGTAAAATGCAGGCAAACCAAGGAGCTGTCTTTCATGGAAGCAGACAGTTGAGTGGTGGGGAAACACACTCCCAGATTTGGTGGGATGAAAATCAATGCAGTTTTTTGAGATGGCAATATTTCTTTAACATTTGAAATGTTCCTACTCTTTGAGCCAACAATTTGAAATCAATGCTGCATTGTTTGTTGTGGTAAAGCTGGCAACAGCCTCAAACTGTTGCATCATAAATAGGGGATCGGTTAAGTAAATTATGGAAATGTGTTCAAGTTCCATTGTTAATAGGGAAAAGAGCATATAAGACTGTTGAACATTTGCTTAGAGATGTGTTTTGTATGTGTATGTGCATACTAAGTCACTTCAGTCATGTCCAACTCTTTGTGATACCATGGACCGTAGCCCACCAGGCTCCTCTGTCCATGGGATTCTCTAGGCAAGAATACTGGAGTTGGTTGCCATGCCCTCCTCCAGGGGATCATCCTGACCCAGGGATCGATATGTACAAAGCAAAAAGTTTGGAGGACCCTACATTGGATCTCTGTGGGGAGGTGACTTTAATTACAGAGAGCTTTCACTTTCTATGTGTGATGAGCCCAGAATACTGAAAAAGATTAATTTCTATTTTTGCTGCTGTTAGAAAGTGACATGTTGATGGTCTCCTGCTTACACAATTAGTGTCAATATTCTGAGCTCTCTGGGCTAGAGGGGTTCATTTATCAATTCATTTGTTTGTTCAAAGGATTGAGTGACTGAGTGCCAGCTAGTTAGACGCTCTTCTTGGTGCTGGGCATGTAATAGAGAAACAGAATCATCACCCTTGTGGACTTGTATACAGTTGATTGTGAAAACAAAAAGCAGATGGTGATCAGTGTTTGGAGAAGCATAGAGGAAAACAATAGGGGAATAGAATGTTGGGGTGGAGACAGGAGGGTTCTATTGTATATCAAGTGGCCAGAGACAGCCTCCCTGAGAAGGCAACACAAGGACCTAAAGGGATGAAGGAAGCCATGCAGCTCTGGCGGAAGGGTCTTTCAGGCCCAGGGGACAACATCTATAAGACACTAAAATTGAAGCATGCTTGATGAGATTGAAGCCAGAAGGACTTGTGTGGCTGGAAGGAACAATGAGAAAGTCAAAGGTAAGGAAGGGCAAGTCAGCGTCCACTGGACTTGAGGCCATTGCACCACTCTTGAGAGGAGCAGCCACCAGAGGGATCACACTGGTTGTTCTGTTCAGACTAAGAGGGGTTAGGGGTAGAAGCAAGGAGAGGACCAGCTGGAAAGTGATTGGATTGCAATGACCCAGGTGAGAAAATGGCTTGGACTATGGAGATAGAGCCAGACATCCTGGAATGTGAAGTCAAGAGGGCCTTAGGAAGCATCACTACGAACAAAGCTAGTGGAGGTGATGGAATTCCAGTTGAGCTATTTCAAATCCTGCAAGATGATGCTGTGAAAGTGCTGCACTCAATATGCCAGCAAATTTGGAAAACTCAGCAGTGGCCACAGGACAGGAAAAGGTCAGTTTTCATTCCAATCCCAAAGAAAGGCAATGTCAAAGAACGCTCAAACTACCGCACAATTGCACTCATCTCACATGCTAGTAAAGTAATGCTCAAAATTCTCCAAGCCAGGCTTCAGCAATATGTGAACCATGAACTTCCTGATGTTCAAGCTGGTTTTAGAAAAGGCAGAGGAACCAGAGATCAAATTGCCAACATCCGCAGGATCGTGGAAAAAGCGAGAGTCCAGAAAACCATCTATTTCTGCTTTATTGACTATGCCAAAATCTTTGACTGTGTGGATCACAAGAAACTGTGGAAAATTCTGAAAGAGATGGGAATACCAGACCACCTGACCTGCCTCTTGAGAAATTTGTATGCAGGTCAAGAAGCAACAGTTAGAACTGGACATGGAACAACAGACTGTTTCCAAATAGGAAAAGGAGTACGTCAAGGCTGTATATTGTCACCCTGCTTATTTAACTTATATGCAGAGTACATCATGAGAAACGCTGGGCTGGATTAAGCACAAGCTGGAATCAAGATTGCCAGGAGAAATATAAATAACCTCAGATATGCAGATGACACCACCCTTATGGCAGAAAGTGAGGAAGAACTAAAGAGCCTCTTGATGAAAGTGAAAGAGGAGTGTGAAAAAGTTGGCTTAAAGCTCAACATTCAGAAAACTAAGATCATGGGATCCGGTCCCATCACTTCATGGCAAATGGATAAACAGTGGACACAGTGGCTGACTTTATTTTTCTGGGCTCCAAAATCACTGCAGATGGTGATTGCAGCCTGAAATTAAAAACACTTGCTCCTTGGAAAGTTATCACCAACCTAGACAGCATATTAAAAAGCAGAGACATTACTTTGCCAACAAAGGTCCATCTAGTCAAGGCTATGGTTTTTCCAGTGGTCATGCATGGGTGTGAGACGTGGACTATAAAGAAGGCTGAGTGCCAAAGAATTGATGCTTTTGAACTGTGGTGTTGCAGAAGACTCTTGGGAGTCCCTTGGACTGCAAGGAGATCCAACCAGTCCATCCTAAAGGAGATCAGTCCTGGATATTCATTGGAGGGACTGATGTTGAAGCTGAAACTCCAATACTTTGACCACCTAATGAGAAAAGCTGACTCATTTGAAAAGACCCTGATGCTGGGAAAGATTGAGGGCAGGAGGAGAAGAGGACGACGGAGGATAATATGGTTGGATGGCATCACCAACCCGATGGACATGGGTTTGGGTGGACTCCGGGAGTTGGTGATGGACAGAGGCCTGGCGTGCTGTGGTTCATGGTGTAGCAAAGAGTCGGACACAACTGAGTGACTGAACTGAACTGATGGAGATAGAAGTGGTTAGTTTCTAAAGGTATTTTGAAGGTACGACTGATAAGATTTGCTGAACAGGGTGGATGGCAGTACTGCTTATGACTCAGGGCTTAGTGTCAAGGCTGTCAGACCCCTGGAAGATGACCCTTCTCAGACTATTGGAAGCTTAAGCAGGGGAGATTCCAAGTCACTCCAAAGGGGTAGCAGTACAAACGGGTGCTTTGAGCTGAAACTGCAGAAGGAGGGTCAGTGTCAGGGAGGGTGGGAATTTGGGGGTTTCCTGTTATGGGACAGACCATAGTGTTGTAGCAACCTGCACACCGCCCCCTCCCCCCAAACCTGGCCCAGTGAAGACGCCAGGGGTGGCTGGATGTCTAATGCTGCAGCCTCGACACACTTGGTTTGGAAGTGAACAGAAGGATGGACTGCATCTTCACCCAAGTAGCAAGAGAAGACTCAGGGCCAGATTCAACATGTTTCGGAAAGCTAAGTGCTGTCTCATTATTGTCTGTCCCCATGTCTTGTGGAGTAAATCTAGATCCATTATACATATGTTATAATGGTCACTTGTGCTTTTAAAGACATGTGCATTACTCTTATAATCAGAACAAAATTTATAAAGAATGGCAAAATGGTCAACATTAATCAATTCAGAGAGTATCATGGAGTTAGCCTCTTGAGAGTAGAATAAGTGTTGTCTTCAGAGGGGGAGTGAAAATGAAAGTTGCTCAGTCGTGTCTGACTCTTTGCAACCCCATGCAGTCCATGGAATTCTCCAGGCCAGAATACTGGAGTGGGTAGCCTTTCTCTTCGCCAGGGGATCTTCCTAACCCAGGGATCAAACCCAGGTCTCCTGCATTGCAGGCAGATTCTTTCCTGCCTTCGGTGGGGAAGCCAGGTGTGCGTGTGTACCTTTGAAGCAGTGAATATAAGCTTCGTTGGAGAAACTTGAAAGGGAAGGGAAGAAACAATGAATGGTAAGAATATGCATATGCCACACAATTTTGAATGAAGTTTATTAAATAATATGTACAGCCAATGTAGTAATTCAACATCTATTTGTCAAATTGATCCACTGCATAAAGAAAAATAGATGAACAGAAAAGTCTGTGTCTGCATGGTACATGCTCTTGGTGTGTAATTTAAATGGCAATACTTTAAATTAATTGGTTATATATAATGTCAGTTATTTTCTTTCAGAATATGATCTTTTTTGTAGTAACTTAGCAATAGGACTTAATACTACTGCAGATAAATAGGACTGCTAAAAAAAAAAAAAAAGAAATAAGAAAAAAACACTATAACTGAGAAAACAGTTACTTTCTCTCCCAGAAAGAATGATTATTTAAAATTATAACACTTTACAATGGTATTTTTGTGCTAAAAATCTGCAGGTACATTTTTTTGGAATTCCTTCATTTAAATATGCAAAAAACTTCATGACTTCCTTATTATACCCCCCTCCCCTTCAGTTCAGATTTTTAAAATTATTTTTCTATACAAAGTAGGTACATGGGCTATACAAAGTTAAATATACATATTTACAGTCCCACTTCTTAAGCATGTGATTTTTTTCTCTTACTGATCCCAGAGAGACTGCAAAAGATAAGTAGTGTGGGGCTTGCTTTTACCCAGAAGCATGGCTAATCTATTAAAATGTGTTGCAGGGCATGCCGCCAGTTAGTTACACTTGCGATTAATAAACCTGTATAAATATCTCAGCATAAAAATAGGTATTTTGTATTACTAAATGTGTGAAGACAAAGGAGCAGTTGGAACCCTTTGTTCCTCGTTTTGTCATACGTAGGCAGCTGAAGTTTGATGCAGATTTTAACAGATGAGTTTATTAAAGATGGGCAAACCGGTGAGGCATACCTGGGATTCCCGAGATATACAAAGTCGGGAGGCTGGCGTCATATGCAAATGTGGCTTTACAAATTGGTTTATTTTCTAGCTGTATTTAAAGAGGTGTTCAAAATTAATAAGCTACTTAATAAGCACCCCCTCAAAAAACAGATAAGGTCGTGTTATGGTTTGCATCTAAGAAAGACTAGGAAACACATTAGCCAATATAAGAATTACATTCCAAAACACGTGAAACACTGCTGTGCAAAGTGTATGTGAATATGCACAGGGTCTATATTCAAAGGGGGAGGACAGAAACAGAGCGCCCTTGGATGGTGAGGTGGACCTTCCAAAGCAATGAGTCTTACTTAAGGAATAGCAAGAAGTCCCTTTCTACACAGGGAGCTCATCCACCCTTACCCGCACTCCCCAGCCCCACCCTCCACCATTGGTTCCACAGCCTTTCCCCTTGGAATTAAGGCTCTGTGATCTGTTCTAGTTAAAAACCAATGTTTCTGGGAAGAAGTAACACCTTCTTCTCATCTGTCATTTACACTTCAGTGTGAAGGAGTCAGTGGCAGTTGCTTTCCTGAGAGCAGGATTTGAAGGAGAGGGAGTGAGGGTCCTGTGGCTGTCTGAAGGGTGGCCAGCTGATACGAGCTTCTAAGATGAGTAATGGAGACAGAAGCTGAGGCACTGTAGATGAACTTTGCTCACTTGGAAAGATTCCAGACTTTGGGACCTCAGGCCAATTCTGAGCTACCTGCGGAGAGCCAGGAGTCCTGTACACAACCCTATACCTGGAACTGCTTCTCCTTTTTATGACCTCGAATGTGGATTTGTGGGGAGGATCAGAGTTGGAAGACCCTGGAAGCAGGTCTAAATATTTCCAGCCACAAACTACCCTCGGACAAAGGTTCTCCCAGCATCCTAGTTGTTCAAAAGTGAGCTAATGGAGAGAGAAATATGACAATGCTTTCTAGGATCCCTACAGAGAAAATTCATCTCTTCCTCTCACACCCTTCTTAGCACATATCGCAGTCTCTCTTGATTCAGTATTTTTGTGTGTCTGTCTCTCCAATCACCTCTGAGTTCCCAGCAGGCAAGAAAATGGGTCATTTCTATCTTTTTCTCTCCAAGATATGTAACAGAGGTCGATAAACATCCTTGAATTGGATGAAGTTGTGACTGTACACCCCAGGCATCACAGAGGCCTCCCTCCTTGGCTCTGGCCCCTCTACAAAAGACAGGCCTCCTGGAAGAAGTGGAATTACAGCCTCCAATGTAGGGCCACTGCGGCTGCACCTTCTAAAGAGAAGCCTCACAGGGTGTGTTAGGATTCAGAACCCTGGATTCCTACATTCTGAGTGGTCCTTGGGCTCCTCGGGGGAGACATGGTGAAAATGGAGACGTGGTGAAACCTTTCTAAGGCCTGGAGCACGCCTTGCTCGTTGGTGGCCCCAGGCATCCAGTATACATCAGTGTGTATTACCTTGAGTCACTGAACACCATCCCTTGTTTTTCTAAGAATAAGCCTATCAACCCCCAACTGTCCCGGCCTAAAACAATCCAGAAAAGCAAGGGTAGAAATGGCATTCTGTAAATGACACTATGCTGCCCTGAAAGTGAATGCTTATACAAGCCAGTGATATGGAAGGAGCCATATGGCAGGGGACCTCAAGAGCTACAGGCTTCTCGCCTTAATCACCTGGAAATACAAATGGAACTACCTGCCTGACCACCCTGCTCCGGGGGCAAGCCTTGTGTGCTTTTCTGTCTGAACATCAGGGGTGTCAATGGTAACGCTGCATGCATGCTGAGTGCATGGGGCGCCTACTTTGACTTCTACTTCCCCACCTACCTCGAGTGGGGGACTTGGCCTTGGGTTGTTTGGGGTCTCTACCACTGTTTAGGGATTGCCTTGGTGGCCCCAACTGATCTCTAGCAATGTTAGGGGACCAGGAGGCTCCAGGGCAACTGGGGGAGTCTGTGTGGAGCCTTAGAGGATGGCTGGGGAGCTGCCTGGTGCTCCGAGAGCACGTGCAGGCTAAATGACCCTTTTGAGCCAAAGCTGGTCAAGCCTGAAGCAGCAAGAGGCAGTTCTGGCTTAACTGCTCTCTGGGACCATGCTGCCGGTCAGGTTACCCAAGTTGGGAAGAGGAGGGCAGGGCTGGCGTGGCTCCCAGAAGCAGCTAAGTAAATACCGACTTGCCTCATTCCTTTTTTGCATGGTTCAGCCCTGTCCAATACACGCAGTAAGCTTCGACGGGCTCAGGTTTTAAATACAACACTTCTCTGTCCTCTCTTTTGCTTCTTACTTTATCCACTGCATTAGTTTTCCTACTGACTCAACGTTTAAATAAAGAGACCAATTCATGAATTATGCTTCGTCCTCCAATAAAAATCATCTCTGTGGTTTTCAGTCTTCTTATAGATACAAAGGCTTTACATAGTTGCCTGGGAAAGTACCAAACTGCCTTGTCCTTCTTGAAGTACCTATTAAAAACAAAAAAACACAGACACAATGAGAAGACTGACTCAGAACTGAGTTCAGAGAGAGAGCCCTTGATAACAATCCCAAAGCTTGTAGAAGGGCATATGGTTTCCAAATCACTTTGCCCTATCTTATCTCGTTTAGGCTGCAGAATAGCTGGGTGATAAGCAAGACACTTAACACTCCCATTGTTTTCAGATGAGGAAGCCCAAACTCAGAGAGGCAGACTTTAAACCCAGGTCCTCAGACTCCCAGCCGATGGCTCTTCCAATACTTCTCTTTTATGGAAGAATGAACACAGCTACCCAACACACCAAGGTTAGGGGGTTTAGACTTAGAAACCGGCATTTCTGAAAGTCCTCTGGATATGACCACACAGTGAAAGGAAATTTCTCTCCTAAGCCTGTGCCTAAGCCCCAAATTGACTCCATGTCTTTGCTACCAACCTTGTCCAGGATTCCAGAACATTGAGCTACCACAAAGTCCTTCCTGGACTGTTTCACGTCCAGAATTGCTGGGTCCCTAATCAAGCTCCTTCCCTTGGAATTTTTTTTCAAGTAATCAACTTTTAAAAATTAATTTATTTGATTGCTCCAGGTCTTAGCTGCAGCATGCAGGATCTAGTTCCCTAATCAGGGATCAAACTTGGGCCCCCTACATTGGGAGTGCAGAGTCTTAGAAACTGGACTTTCTCTAAAGCTGGAGGGTGAGGTGGCAGACAGCTGTTGCATCATCATTACTCTCATCAGCAGACAGCATAATTTGATCATTGCATCCTTTCCCCAGTTGGCTTGGATAGGGCTTCAGAATCCTTTGAACACATTTCAAGCAGCCACTACCAGTGGGTTGCAGTTGTTGCACAAACTAAAATATCTAAAAGAATGTGTCAAAGCTGCTGCTGCTGCTGCTGCTAAGTCGCTTCAGTCGTGTCCTACTCTGTGCGACCCCATAGATGGCAGCCCACCAGGCTCCCCCGTCCCTGGGATTCTAAGGCCATCTCAAACAGTTAGCTGAAGCCCCAGGGCAATGGTCAGGGAGGCTGCAGAGAACTGAGATGGTAAAGATTTTGAATCTGTGAAAAGAGGACTATTTCTGTCTTATACGCTGTTTGTTGAAAGAACTTCAGTAAGAAAGTATTATTAAGCATCTACTTTGTTACAGAATCTCAAATTCTGATCTTTCTCTGCTCCTATAAAGGTGACTCCTTTAATTCATCAGGTATTGCTTTGGTTAAAGTTATTAGAAGCCTGGGGTAAATGAGGCCTTCAGACTCTCTACATATATGCTTGCACTTCATGGCGGAAATCTACACGCACATGTTCTTGTGTTGTTCCACAGGAGTTTTAAAAATTAAAATTTCCAAATGTAGGACAGACAGATGCAGAATAGAAACAGAAACAGTGAATTCCCGGGCAGTCTGGTGGTTAGTATTTGGCTCTTTCATTGCTGGGGTCCAGGTTCAAGCCCTGGTCTGGGATCCCACAAGCTAGGCAGTGCTCCCACCACCTCTCCCCCGAAAAATACAAATAGAACTCAATAAATGCAACTGGAAACTGCCCTTCTGTGCAGTCGATGTTGGCATATTTGGTCCTCAGGTTCACAGTTACTATCATCCACATTGGTTTGAGGACAGACCTATACTGGGTGGCCCAGCATTTCTGACGGTGGTATAGGAACTGAGACGGCTCTCCTTCTGTGCAGAGAACGGTGCTCTTTTTGTGACTCATCACTCCAAGTTTTTCCTTCAGTACACAACAGATAAGAAAAGCACAATATCACTTACCAACGAACCACCCATCATCACATTTTTCCATGACATCAACAATATCTCCATCTCGGAGTTCCAATTCATCATCATTCTGTGGTATATAGCTATACAATGCTTGGTAGCTAAATCTGTAAATTAAAAAAAAAATGATTAGTAAGTGACCCAAATGCTGATGGCATTAAATGAGTTTTAAAAACCTGTTTCAGTTAAATCAACATTTGGGTCGTGTTTCCTGCTCATCAGTGGGGAAAAAAGTATTTTAATGGCTCTTTAATAACTTAGCATTGGGGGAGATCCGTTCAACATGTGATAAGTAAATTAAGATTCAGAGGGATGGAGAATCTGAGAAGCAAGTCATGATTGGTGCTTTCATTTAGTTTCATCTGGTTGCTTTAGCCAAGCTTTTTTTTATCTAGATGCTCCCCCTTGAAAGTTAATCAAGTTCTTAACACAAGATAACATGTGTAGATTGTCAAGGATAATCAGAAGTTACTTAGGTCCGGAGACAGACATTATATACGAGTCACATACATTGGAGAGCATGAAGCAATTGTCATGTGTATATATATAATTTTTAAAAGTATAACCCAGTTACCACACTGTTTAGCAATACTACCTTGAGTTTCTTTGCATGCCAACACATGTTTTATTAATTGCTTTGAAATGTGAATGCCATTTTTCTAAAACTCCTGAAGGCATATCTATCCCAGTAATATTTGGGGTTAAAATTTTTATTTACTTGCTAGTTGGCCTAAGGCAATGTATGTAGTCTGTGCTGTTCTGACAGGCTCTAGACAAAGCTGGCAGAGAAGGCAATGGCAACCCACTCCAGTACTCTTGCCTGGAAAATCCCATAGACGGAGGAGCCTGGTAGGCTGCAGTCCATGGGGTCGCTAAGAAACATGACTAAGCGACTTCACTTTCACTTTACACTTTCATGCACTGGAGAAGGAAATGGCAACCCACTCCAGTGTTCTTGCCTGGAGAATCCCAGGGACGGGGGAGCCTGGTGGGCTGCCGTCTATGGGGTCGCAGAGTCGGACACAACTGAAGCGACTTAGCAGCAGCAGCAGCAGACAAAGCTGGACTACTTATGAAATTGATACCTGCTTTGGCAACAAATAAAGCCTTGTTTTCATTTATTCTTTTGACAAATGCTTAAGAAGCACCTACTGGGACTTCTCTGGTGGCTCAGATGGTAAAGAATCCTCCTGCAATGCAGGAGGTGGAAGAGATGTGGGTTCGATCCCCTGTAGGTCAGGAAGTTACCCTGTAGAAGGGAATGGCAACCCACTCCAGTATTCTTGCCTGGAGAATTGCATGGACAGAGGAGCCTGGCGGGTTACGATCCATGGGGTTGCAAAGAGTCGTACACAAGTGAGTGACTATCACACTTTCACTAAAAAACACCTACCAGTTCACAATTCTGTTTACTTGATACTTTGAAACATAACAGTAGCAGGCAAAACTTTCCAAATGAGCCAATCCTCTACCTCTCTCAGTGGATGTCAGTGAATCCCAGGGTGTGGGTGAGAGGGATTAGAAATAAGCGGAATCAGTTTCCAGAAACAAGAGGTTCGTTGTCCTCTGCTAGCAAGCCAAAGGGGCAGTTTAATTTTCCATATTTATCCAGATATCGTGAGACTTTGGCAGATGGATCTGTCTGCCAGAAGTAAGGTCTCTAAAGCGGAAGAAGTGGCGCTGATGAACTCCCACTTGGTAACTGAATACTTTTCGGTGTTTCTGTATTTGCCTGCTGTCTCTTGCCCAAACTGGACTCCTGGCGGTGCCTCAGCCCCTTCACTGTTGTGGTGACTTCCTTGCCTGCCTCATCTCTGCGAGGTTAGTCCTGTCACCTGCCTCTCTGCTCTCAACCCAGACGGTGGAAACTGGCTGCACACAGTCCTGTGACCCTGCTGCTTGGGTCCCTAGTGGGCTCTGATTTTGGACGGGCCTCATGCTAACAGGGACACAGTTCTATAGAGTCCTTCCCTCACTTCCTCTGCCAATTCTGGTGCCCAACTCTGAGCAGAACTTTAACTTTCCTCCCCTCCTGCCCCTGTTTCCATGTATAAGGAAGGGTTCCCGCTCCTGGCCGGGCTAAGCTCCCTCCCCTGGGCTGTTTCCTTGACTTACATCTTCTCTCTTACATCTTTGATTCTGTCAACTCCTCCTTTTAAGTGCTTGAGCCTCTGCATCCTGAAAACACCTCCCCTGTCCTGTGCTACTCCCTGACTCTCTAGCCCCCAATCCCCTAGCTCTTTCCACTCAGCATCACACTGACTCATCAACCCTTTTCTAACAAAGCATCTGCCTACACCCAACACTGTCAATGCAGAGATCACCAAAGACTGTTCCAACTTGCCACCTAGAGGACGTTTCTCATTTCTTACCCTCCTCGGCCTCTCTGAGGCAGGAGCACTCCTGACCACACCCTTCTTGCTCTGTTCAGTACCAATGAACACTCCTAAACCCTCATCTGTGTCTCTTGCTGCTCTTTCTCAGTCCCCTTTGCTGGCTGCTACTCTGTGGCCTTAAAGGCTGGTTCCCCAAGGATCCATCCTCAGTTCTCTTCTCCCTTTACCCCTGTCTCCTTGGGGAATCTTCTATACTTCCATGCACAAGGTGCCCAGTCAGTCCAAGCTCAGCCCCTCGCCACTTTT
This sequence comes from Bos grunniens, assembly GCF_055505025.1. Lineage (NCBI taxonomy): Eukaryota > Metazoa > Chordata > Mammalia > Artiodactyla > Bovidae > Bos > Bos grunniens. The sequence continues at coordinate 16,976,839 of NC_141190.1, forward strand.
TTGCTGTATTCGTATCTCCAAATTACTATCTTTGTCCTTTGTCTCTGAAATCCACCCTCCATTCTATTGTCCAAGTTATCTCCCCAAAATGAAATCCAATCAGATACGTGTTCCACACATTTTTGGGGGCCATGCTGTGCAGCCTGTGAGATCTTAGTTCCCTGACCAGGGATTGAACTCAGCGACCTGGCAGGAAAGCATCAAGTCCTAACCACTGGACAGCCAGGGAACTCCAAGTATGTCCCTTATTTTAAAATCCTTCATTGGCTCCTGAGTGGACATAGACTAACACCCAAATGTATTTCTATTGCATTCTGGCTTCTACAATCTGGTCCCAACCTGTCCCTTGAACTTCATCTCCATTTCCTCCCTGAACTGCATCCTGTGGCTACAGGGGTCTCTTGGTGTTCTCCAGACACAACACCTACCCTGGGTCTTTGTACATTTGGATTCCTCGGCTAGGAAGACTTTCACCTCTTTGCTCTAACTCTCAAATCCAACTTTCAATGTTTATTCCAAAACCCCATTCCCCTGTGGATGGAGTTTGTGGAGTTTGTGCGTGGAATATAGGAGATACCCGATACTCTCCTTTTTTAATGAATGGATCAACCCTATTCATTCATCTCCAGTCAGGATTAACACTGCTTCCTCTCTATTCTCACAACACTAGGAATGAAACCAGTTAGTCCAGCTCCCCTTTGCCCTGTATGGCAGTTACACTTCCTTACCGCCTCTCCCTTCCCCGTAGAGGCCCCGACCGCCTTTATTCACCCCCCACCTGTTTTCTCATTGGCTGTTGGGAAACAGCCTTACCTAGAAGCCCTCAGAGAAGCTGGGAGTGATGGGTTCATTTCCCCTAAATGGCTGCTCCCACAGCCAATCAACGACCCACTTCCTAAGGCCAACAGACTACGGACAATGCAAGAACCGGGGTTCGCCACATGTACTTACAAATCCTGGGAGGTTTGACTCCTGTCTGGGGCGACTCTTCGCTGCTGGGCTTGAGGTTGCTGAGAAATGATTAAAGATGATTTATTGTCAGAAGGGGATACCTTGTGATGAAAGTCAAGGGGATGAGAAACAGTGCTGCAGTAATGAACAGATTTTTCGGCAATGTTTATGATCTCATTGCAGACTGCTTCCTGTGAGGTGGCCCCGAGATATCCAGAAACCCCCATAAAACAGTCAACATGGGGACAAAAAAAAAAAAAAAAAGAAAGAGAGGAAGAGATGTAACATTCCAGACGAAGCACATAAGTCCAAGGAAACAACAGAGTTGAAGATCCAGTTAAAAAAATAGATGTTCCAGTAGTGGGGTGCAGGAGGGGTCCAGGCGAAAGCATGGAAAAACAGGTAAGATACAGAAGAATTTGGGATTTAGTATGAATATTAAATTAAAAAGGCAGCAGCATAAAGGCCTGTAATTAGTGAGTAACCGTTACAAATGGAGTAATTTCAGGACAGAGATGCAAGTATGTATCCCCAATCATGCACTAAAATATTAATCCCACATGTAGGCAGAGTAGAAACAGTCTCTAAAGTCCTCTGCCTTTTTTTGAGAGGGGAGGGGGTAGCCTAGCATCGCTCTCTCTACTACAATAGCCATAAAATTCTTAAAAATAATGGCTCTGTGAGTCAACCAGTCTACTCCAGTCTAGATTCTAAAAATCAGTCAGAATTCTCTTTAGAAAAGCTACAGTCGTATTCAATAGGCATCTTACCACATAGCTCTTTTCAGATTCTGTGAGATCAGGTCCTGCTCTCAATGAATGATGAGAAGGCTGTGATCACCAAGCAAATTATAAGGGAGACATTTTAGCAGATGTCACATTGAAAAGGATTAAAAATAAAAGTGTGAGCAAATACACATACCACACCATCACACTCGATGACACCGGACACTCGTGGCCTATGGCCACCTAGTTTCCATGACAACACGGTGGGTGCAGAGGAGACAGTGCAATGTACAGAGTTAGAAGCAAGCATCCGGGCAATGAGATGGGCAGTTGGGAGCATGGCTGCAGTGAGGTGAGAATGAACAACACAGGGACTCCAGACTGGCAGGGAAGAGACACAGAAGGGCTGCCTTAAGGACAGTCATGTCCCTCTGTGAGCATGCACGCCGGTCCCCTCACTCTTAGCGGTAAGCATCTATGAAGGACTGATGTACTGAAAGCCCGTTCCAGTTATTTTGTTGACAGGGAGCCTCCTCTGGCAAAGCAGGCTCATAAAACTATCAGGTATGCCATTTTCTTGTACTTGTAAAAACCAAACAAGAGAGTAACGATTTTGAAAAACCCCCTGGTAGTACCTGGTGTATCAAAAAAGGCTGTTCTCCCAGGAAAAACCTGCAAATGATACATTCCAGCTACATATGAGATAGATGAGTTCCGATATCTCATAGAGTAGGGCTTGCTTACAGGAACAGGACCGTGTGTCCTGACACAGCAGTAGAAATGAAACCATCACTCTTCACTCACCAGCTCTGGTACCACATCATGACATGAAAATAAGGTGCAATCTGGCCAAGCAGACCTGTCTTTTAAGTAACAATCCTATATAGAGCTGGCCAGCCCTTCACTGGAAGAGTGTTGGGAATTATTTACCCCAGAGAGGATTCAATTCCAACTCTTAAGAAGTCTCCCTAATTGAACATTTGAAGAGCCGTCTTTGGAGAAACCCTCCAGGTTATATGCAATAATACTGATGAGCCACAGCAACTCCAGGGCCTTCTAGAAGAGCATTCAGATCTTTAGTGTGTGACCATTTGTTTCCCAGGAAGGCCCAGAGACACTGAGGACTTTCCCTGAGCTCATCCAGCAAGTTAGCGGAAGCCCTGTCTCCTGGATTCATCTACTATCTCGTTGGACCTTCTCTTTCATCCTTGAACCATTTCCCACATTATTAATTGCCTCCACTGACATTATATTCAGTGAGTCCCACAGAAACCCTGGAGACTGGCAAGACAGGGTTATCATCCCATTTTCTTTTAAATCCTAAGAAGCTGATGCTCAGAGGGGCTTAGCACATTCCCCCATGTCACACAGCCTGCAAGAGCTGACACTGCTCCACCACACCATCCCTTCCCATTCCCCTCTGCTGTAAGTCCCATCCACTTGCATCCCCTGTGGGCCAGCTTCCATTCCAGACATCGCTTCCATACTCTTGTTCTTTGAAAAACTGCTTCAAGTTCTCCAAACCCCTCCAAACCTCAGTCCCTTAAACCAGCCTCCCTGGTTTCTGGCAGGATGCAGAGAAGAGACAGAACTCAATTAAAAAGAGAACTGCAAGGGGTTTGCTCCTTAGAAGATGTCTCAGGACCTGCAGGCCTTTGCCAGATGACTGGGAGCTGGCCTCACTGACCATCCAGCCTCTGGATCAAGGCTTCTGCGTAACAAAATAATGACACTCCCAAGCATCTAATATGCGAGATTCTATGTGGCATCCCCGAGTGGGTGATCTCTACAGGCAGATTTTGACTTGACAGAAGGGAAAACTTTCAAAAGGGAGAGCTGTCCAATAGAAAGTGCTGCCTTGAGAGGAAGCGGTTGTTGGTCCCAGCAGCTGTTCAAGCTGAGGTTGTGTTGACAACTGCTACAGGGGAAACTGTAGAGCACTGCTGCCCAAATGCTGATGTGCGTCAGAGTCACCTGGGATCCTGTTAAAATACAGATTCTGGTCTGACATGTCTGGGGTGTTCATTTCTATGTGGGGATGCCCATACTGCTGGTCCACAGACCAACTTTGGGGAGCAAGGCTCTGGAGCATTTCATTTGTCTAACACTGAGCTAAGACTGGTTGGTCTGGATCACACCTCATGAAAATGAAAGTTCTCATAAAAAAAAATTTCCAAGCTCCAGCTGGTGGCCTACCAACCTCAGGTCAAATGTAGTACAGTCTACTGACATGACCTCCAGTTTACCAGGTCACAGTCAAACCAGAGGATAATCATCACTGCAGCCTTCACATCTGGACACACTTAACATCTAGTACAAACTTAACTCCTCCCTTAGAGTTGACTCGTTCCCTACTTAACGTCTGTGGAATAAATGAAGGAAGAAGGTGAGGTAAATATTTATGCTGTTAGCTAAGATTCAGTTTTTCCCTATTTGACATGCATTCCTTAGATTTAAACCAAACATCTCATACAGCTGAAATGTAAACCAGTTTTTTGAGGGGGATGAGTGGGTATGGCATGTGGATCCTTGTTGGAGATGGAAACCACTGATATCCACCATAGGGACTTCCCCTTCATTTTGAAGGCTGCTGACTTTCAGACTTTTTTTTTTCCTCTCTAGATGTATGTCTTTTTCTCTCCCTGGTCCTGTTTTCCAACCATCTGCAGCTTTATGTATCTCTTCCTTTGATACTATGCTGCCTGGTAACCAGTAGCCTCACATATCTATTCAACACTGAGATGGGGCCAGTAACAAACGTGCTGTAGGTGTAAAATTATTTACACTTTTTACAAAAGTATTTTTTACAACGTTATTTCAAAACTTAGTATAAAGAATTTAAAATATCTCAACAATTATTCTGATTATATATTAAAATGATACTATTTTAGATATGTTGGGTCAATAAGTCAAATATAGTACTAAAATTAATTTCACTCACTCCATTTTACTACCAGAAAATTTTAAATTACATACATGACTTATGTTATATTCCTGCTGGCCAGGGCTGCTCTAAACCCTCCCTGGGTCTCAGTGTACACCCTTCTTTAAGCCCAAAAGCAAAGTTCTAATCACGATCTCAGCCAGGGTTAGGGATAAAAGGACTATTATCTCATGCTAAGGACATTTCAGACTCCTGGAAATACATCCCAGTTTTTCACATGTTTAGAAAAAGAACCACCAACCCCTCCACCCCAGCACATCCTGTATAGCCCCATCAACAGTTAGCAGGTGATAGCTACTGATCCAGAAACTGCTTTTCTTCCATATTTGCGCAGACACACACAAGCTGGCCCTCTTGGCCTGGAGCTTGTGTCTCATTCTTCTGAGAGAGCAACCTTGTGTGTGTCCCTGCGGCCCTTCCACCTCCAGTTCACAGTAAGCAGTCCCTCAGAAACCCAACACTGGTCTCTGGGGGCTGTTAATCCCTCTGGATCCACAAAAAAACACTTGGTGCTCCTATCAGTTACTAAGCGTTCTCTTCCAGCTCTGGGTGTTTGCCAAAGCCTTGAAGCCCAAAATAAAATGTCCATAGGCTGGAGGCCAGCAGGAAGTCCTGGAGCTGTGGGCAGGACAGAGAAGCCCCACCTCCACATGGCCTGGAGCCCTTCTAGGAGTGTCATGAGTCTCAGAGACGGTGAGCCGCTCCAAACCGTCTCCTTTCCTCAGACCCTAACTCTCTGGTGACTAACGCTGGCCTCCCAGGGGATGCTGGACTGGAAGGGAGGGTTCCAGGACAGACTGTTACACTAATTCATTGTCGCTTGAGCAAAATGCTTAACTTTGGATTTCAAGTTCTCAGTAAAATAAGAGACTTGGGCATGATTTACATCAATATCCTCTTTGGCTCTGAAGTTCTCATGTAGTCATTAGTGTGCATGCATGCCATGAACTGAGAACAAAGGCTGGGCCGGGCTGACCTGGTTTAGAAGGAGCAGCACTTCCTCACTGCTCACTGGAGACGGGGTGGAGGGCGGCTCTGACTGCAGCCTCCAGGGTGTCCGGAGGGTTCCCTTCTGGCTTTGTGGGAGGTGAGGGACTGCCCTGATGGCAGAGAAAGAGCCACAGCTCCTGGAGGACCACAGGCAGACTGCCAGAGGAGGCAGGAGACCTGAATGATTCGGGCTCCTGGCTCTAGGAAGCCTCGGCAGGTCTGCAGAATAGTCTGCCTCCCCTGAGCCCTTCTCTTGGGTGTACTAAGAAAAAGAACCCGGCTTGCAAACAAAACAAACGATAACCAATCAGTTCAACTGCTTACCACCTAGACTCGATCTCCTTGCAGTTCAGTCCACAGACAAGCTTTGATGTAATTTGAACCTGATGACAGCACTAAACTTACATGCTTAACCTTCTCATATAGTCTGTGGTGGGGTCTGTTTTTTTCCTAAAACAATGACACAACAGATGCCATGGAGACACCAAAACTTCCCAAGGGAATGCCTTTGTACTCAAGGTGAGAGAATAAGAAGCACTAATTTACAGGGTGAAAATTCTAAATTTTCTAAACTCTGGATTTGTGTGAGTAGAAATCAACCCTGAATATTCATTGGAAGAACTGATACTGAAGCTCCAATACTTTGTTCACCTTATGTGAAGAGCCAACTCATTGGAAAAGACCCTGATGCTGGAAAAGACTGAAGGCAAGAGGAGAACGGGGCAACAGAGGATGAGTTGGTTGGATGGCATCACTGACTCAATGGATATAAGTTAGAGCAAACTCCAGGAGACAATACAGGACAGGGAAGCCTGGCAAGCTGCAGTCCACGGGGTCTCAGAGCCAGACACGACTGAGAAACCGAACAACGACAACAGCAACAATCCAGTAAAAGGATTCTTCTATCTTCTACTTTCTTCTCTCCTCCAACCCCATCTTCCTCTCTTAGGTGAAATGGAGTAAGGAGGATAAACTACTTTTCTTTTCCCTGGTACCTCGATATCACAGAACAATATTTAATGAGTCCCAATTACATGCTCTGTGCTAGGTGCATTCAGCTCCAGAAAACCTCATTTAACTCAATAAATGAACTCCTCATAATATCTCAATAAAGGGGTCAATATTTACCTCATCTTATAAAACTAAGACCCAGTGTGTCTGAATTGGGAAGTGAAGAGCCAGAATTTGGACGCTGGTCTTTCTGACTCCGGGTCCCATGCCTCCTATCACGTTTGATCTCCCGGGCTGTGCTCTGCCAGAGGGAGATATCCAAATAGCTGGATGGATGTGCTGATCCAGAGGCCACCTTAGCTCACCCTATGCTCTGCAGCTGGCATGAGCTGGGTTTTTACTGAAATCCTCCATTTCTCTCCTAACATCTCTTTTAGGGGTGGATATTGAAGCCTTTGACTGTGTGGATCACAGTAAACTGTGGAAAATTCTGAAAGAGATGGGAATACCAGACCACCTGACCTGCCTCTTGAGAAACCTGTATGCAGGTCAGAAAGCAACAGTTAGAACTAGACATGGAACAACAGACTGGTTCCAAATAGGAAAAGGAGTTTGTCAAGGCTGTATATTGTCACCCTGCTTATTTAACTTATATGCAGAGTACATCATGAGAAATGCTGGGCTGGAAGAAGCACAAGCTGGAATCAAGATTGCCGGGAGAAATATCAATAACCTCAGATAGGCAGATGACACCACCTTTATGGCAGAAAGTGAAGAGGAACTAAAAAGCCTCTTGATGAAGGTGAAAGAAGAGAGTGAAAAAGTTGGCTTAAAACTCAGCATTCAGAAAACGAAGATCATGACATCTGGTCCCATCACTTCATGGGAAATAGATGGGGAAACAGTGGAAACAGTGTCAGACTTTATTTTGGGGGGCTCCAAAATCACTGTAGATGGTGACTGCAGCCATGAAATTAAAAGACGCTTACTTCTTGGAAGAAAAATTATGATCAACCTAGATAGCATATTCAAAAGCAGAGACATTACTTTGCTAACAAAGGTCCGTCTAGTCAATGCTATGGTTTTTCCAGTGGTCATGTATGGATGTGAGAGTTGGACTGTGAAGAAAGCTGAGCACCGAAGAATTGATGCTTTTGAACTGTGGTGTTGGAGAAGACTCTTGAGAGTCCCTTGGACTGCAAGGAGATCCAACCAGTCCATTCTGAAGGAGATCAGCCCTGGGATTTCTTTGGAAGGAATGATGCTAAAGCTGAAACTCCAGTACTTTGGCCACCTCATGCAAAGAGTTGACTCACTGGAAAAGACTCTGATGCTGGGAGGGATTGGGGGCAGGAGAAGAAGGGGACGACAGAGGATGAGATGGCTGGATGGCATCACTGACTCGATGGAGGTGAGTCTGAGTGAACTCCGGGAGTTGGTGATGGACAGGGAGGCCTGGTGTGCTGCGATTCATGGGGTCGCAAAGAGTCGGACACGACTGAGCGACTGAACTGAACTGATTGAAACTTCAGGTCTTAGTTCCCTGGGCCTTGACTATTGAGAGTATACATACCTGCTGGTGATTTTTCTAAGAACTGCAACCAGCGTCTCTCCCCACCCTGTACACTGTTGAACACTCTGTGTATATTTAGAGATTTCCCTTCTCAGTGAGTCAAAGGAAAGTGTTTCCCCTTATTAGGTAGGTGTTTTAACATTTAAATTTCCTTTTCATTCTTGTAAGTTGTATCACATGCTTTCCTTTTTATTTCTGATTTCTATGCTCAAGGCAGGCCTATACCTTTCTTCTTATCTTAGTTCTGGGAACTCACCTAGTTTCCATGTGTAAGGGCTCTTCCCACTGAGTTCACCAAAGCTCAAATTTTCTGTCCTGTTTCCCTTCCCACTCTCCTTTCTCTAAGGCTGTAGTGTTGTTCTTGTGCTTCTCAGAAGCTTTGAGGACACAGAGCTTTCCTGAATACTTTTATTTAAAAATTATTCCCCCAGATTATACTGTTATAATTATGCAAAATTGTGTGTGTGCCACCCTCTTTCCCAAACCCCTGGCCTAGACTCAGATAACCCCAGATTCTCAAAAGTTTTGTGATCCAGAAAATGTTACAAGTCACTGGAGTGACTTTAAAGATTCTTTTAAAGTCAAAAATTCTATGAGGATCTCTTACACCAGTTATAGAAGCTCCTAACAACCAAGTCTGGAGGCTAGTCAGCGAACAGTACTTCTCTCTTGGGGAAGGCTCAGAAAATATTGATGAATGCTGGAGAATCCCAAGACCATCTTCCCCTTCACTTTCTTGACCAATTGTCCTAAATCTTCCTAGCCAAAATTATGCTCAACAAAACCCAAGAACTTGGTTAATAATTCCAAAGTCTTGGGCATTTTGTATATGTTTGTCCAATTAGTTGTCCCTCAAAAAACAAAGGGAAACACTTATTTTTCCACTATGAAGGTGCACAGGTCTATTATAAACCCCCTTCCTTAAAATTTTGTATTTTTTCTTCTCTTTCCTTGTAACTGAAATGCACACAGGATTTTTAGTTAATCAGAGACTATCAAAACTAACAAGAAGTCAGCTTTGTCTGGATCTTTTGTCTATGGATGGTGAAGCCAGAGAAGGGAAGTAACTCACCCAGAGACACACAGCAGGCTCGTGGCAAGGCAGGAGACAGAGCCCAGGAACCCTAAATTTGAATGTAGCACTCTTCCCACCAATCCTGGCTTCCCCTAAACGCCCCTTGCCCCTCATTCACTCCCTTCTGCTGTCCAGAGAACTCCTAGCTAAAAACATGCACAACCGACCCAATGTCACACCAGCTTGGGAGTCTACAAGGAGTGAAAAGTCAAACCCTTTCACAAGGAAGTGCTCACACATCTGCAGAGTTGGGGGTCGTGGGATGGGCTGGACAGGTGACTCAGGAGAAAGAAAGCAGCAGAACAGGGACTAGCACCAAGTAGGGAATGCAGATGACCAGTTAGCAAGGGTCATAGGACCTGTGGAGGATGACCAGCCACTCTGTGAGGAGGTGCTGACCAGTATCCATATGTGCACCAACCAGCCCTCCAAGCTTTGCTCACAGCCCCTTCTACCCACCGGCGGACACAGAAGCCCCACCGAAACCAGAACTCACCTACCCTTTCACATTCTTACCCCTGGGGCTTAGCTAGGCTATTTGCTTGCTTCGAACGCTGCCCTCCTGCTGTTCACCTATCATAAAACTCCCAGTTCCTTAAGCTCCAAATCAAAAGTCACTTTTCTTTTGAAATCTGTCCACCTCACCCCACACCAACCTCCCTTGCTTATTCTCATCTTGAACTCCCCAAGGAAACTGTTTGTGACCCTTCTTCCTGGTCTACCTTATACTTACTTTTGTGAACATGTCTTATCCCCCAGTAAAGACCTACACTCCTTTAGCTGGGGTCACTCATATTGTATCTCTGCTTTCACTCAACAAATACTTGTTGAGCACCTTCCTCAATCAGGTGTCCTGGTCTCTTGCGCTCTGAGGGTGACAGATAAAGGGACAAATACAATAGAGTTGATAAGTGCCCCTAAGATCAGGTGCTGGGGGCTGTGAAAGCACAAAGTCCGGCACTTAATCTAGTCCTACAGGGGGAGGGGAAAGTTGGCAGGAAAGGCTTCCAGGAAGGAATGGAGAAGTAAAGGACGGGTGGAAATTTTCCAGACGCACAAGCAGGGGAGACTGAGGGGAGGGTGAGGCTGGCTTAGCTGTCAAAACAGCCAGTTCCATGAGGCCTTCTAAGCCCAGGAAGGAGGAGAGACTTTCCTGAGAGCAGGGGGGCCCCTGACAACGCTCACCCCTCTCTGCCTCCTGCAGCACTTCGCACAGTGCCTGGAACATCCTAGACACTCAAATAGAAGAGGAAATGGTCAAAACACTTTGGAATGTCTTTTCTTGCTCTCGGGTTAGATTCCCTTCACTTATAGATCAGAATATCTACCTAGGTTCCCAACATTGGTAACAAAGTTGAATTATTGGTTCAGCTCCTCACCCCCAGCAAGGACAAGAGCAGTTGACAGTTTTTCTGATAATACAAGCAAGTCTGGAATGCATTTGTTCAAGTGACACAGAGTGAGGTCACTGGGTCACCAGAGAATACCTGTCATTCAAGCCCTTCCCATCTTGTGCTCTGTCAGCACAAGACGGCCTCAAGAGAGGCAGAAAGCTTCCTTGGAAGGACCTCATTTCCCAAGCTGACTTCCAGGTCCCAGTTCTAGGACGGGAAGGTGAAGGAGCTGGTGAGGGAGTGGGTGGGCAGCAGCCGTTTTCACATAACCCCCCCCCAGCTCTCAACATGGAGCAAGGCCAGGGCCCAGCTTTTTGTTGGGAGAGCAGGAGGGAGGGGATGGGAAGGGGTGCACCTGGGGCCTGGAGGCCCATCAGGAAACAGTTTTCAACAAGTTTGGCTTTCTGTATTGCCAGCACACCACCCTCTCCTAGTTAGGAATGGGAAGTGTCCACCCCCAGCCTCTTCCAAGCACCGTGTGCGCTTCCTGTCCATACTGGATCCTGGCATTGGGCCGCAATGACTCACCGCCAACCATGAGGAGGTCTCCAGGCCCCAAGGGCTGACTTAGAACCTTTCCAGAACTGTTCCTGTGTTGAGACATTGACTTCTTTTCCATCAGTCACTTCACTGCCTCTCCCCTAGCAAATTATTTCTTTCCTTGACAGGACACACCCTTCTCTCCTCACAGAACATGCCTTCCAGGAACACCTGCTCAGGCAAAGCCTTCCCCAGGTATTTCCTCAGCACTGGCCTCAGAGCTGGAGCAACATCCCGCTTCAGGGAGCCTTCCGGCCTGCCAGGCACCACACCTACCTCCTTTAATCCTTACACTGTCCTGTGATTGAGAGACAAATTCCACTCCTACTTTGGATAGGAGAAAGCTGGTGGGGAGGTAGAGCCTGACTACTGACCATTATCACACGCTGTCCTTCCCCACAGCAATGACGCCCCACTCCCCATCATCAGGCTGGGGCCGCAGGTGGGGCCAAATCTGTGCTTCAGGCCGCAGGCTCCTGCAGCCTCCAGGCAAACCTCTGCAGCTGTGTGTGCCAGTCTTCCTGAAGCACAGGGCTCCTCAAAGGCAGAATGGGAAACCCTGTATCCTGCCCAGAGGTAGGTATACCCTCAAATGAGTATCTGTTGAGTAAATGACACTTTAAAGGGAAACTGAGATTAAACATCATCATCTACCATGGGCATTGTGCACAGTAGATAATAAATGGCTTGGAGACATCTTCAAGAATTCCATCTGGTTCAAAAGACATTCTAGAATGTTCTCAGCTCCAGATGCTCCAAGGTGGAGAGCTTCCATTTATAAAGTGCTGATGTGTTCCATTCCCAGCCCCTATGCTTAGCACTTAACATGCATCAATTTGTGAAATCCTCTCAACCTGACTGTGAGGTAGTTGTTATCTCCATTTTACAGATGAGGAAACTGAGGCTAAGAAGGGGAAAGTAACTCAATTCCAAATCACTAGAGAGTAGAGGAGAGCAGGCATTCAGACTCGGCTACTTTGGAGAAGCTGCCCAAAGGCTCTGAATTCTGGGGTATTAAACAGCATAGCCAGTATTAGAACCATGATCTAATTGCCACGTTCACCTCCTCGCCACCTGCCCCCAATTTTTAAGCTCTCAAAACATCCTAGGGCCACCTCAGTCCAGACCCCAAAATCTTTGTAGTTGTCCCAGACAGAAAATGGGACAGTTGCCTAAAAACCTGGCCTGTCCTTCAAGGATCCCAGCACTGGGTTGATCCCCCCAAAACCAAAATGTATGTGCCCATCAGTGAGCAGCTCAGCTCCCACACAGACACAGGACAGGACGAGACCCAGCGGGGCTAAGTGCTGGCAGGCAGAGCGCCAGGGGTTATGGAAACACAGCGCAGCGCACACAAAACCAAACCACACGGAGCCAAACTGAAGCCTGGTGTTCTCAGCTGTGTTAGAGCAAGCCGAGGGTCCTCTCCCAGGCGCAACTGCGCCAGGAGGAAGGCCTGCCTTCTTGCGGGTTTTTGCACCAGGCCAGGAGGTACCCAACAGTGTGGCTTACTTTGGAATCACTTCGAGAGGCCAGAATACAGACTGTCCCTGGCCTCCAGCTGTTCCAGCCCTGACAACCTAATGGATGACCCCTCCATTCCCTCCTGGGTCATATTTTTGTTTCCAAACAAGCAAACGGGTCTTGTGGGCATCCACTTGGCTGTGGGTGAGGCTGCCCTGCTGCCCGAGATGCCCGGGCACACACGGTCATGCTGCAGGCCTACCTGGCTCGCACCCATCCGAGCGGCCGGCTCACCACCTCTCTGCAGCTCTGAGCGCTCAGCCTCCCTTCCCGAGAAAGGGCCCCCCAGGGGCTGGTGGCGGGGCCGGCTCTCCTCTGGGGTGTGGAGCTCTGTGAGTCTCTGTTCGGTGCTCAGGCACCTGACCACGTCTGACGGCCTCAAGCAGCTCTTCTTAGAGATGGCGGGTCCACCTGGGCATCTCTCACCCGCCTCCCTCTCTGCTTTCCTCTCACGCGCTCCATTTCCATCTCGCCATGGCTGCCGCTTACCCTGGCTGCTAAAGGCGTCACTAAGCTCCGAGATGACCCTGTCAGATCGCCCAAGCCACGGCTGGGAGAAGCTATCCTGGAGGACCCCCGGAGGTGGCACATAGGTACCACTGTCTCCATTGACGTGGAAGGAGGCCTGGGCCCCAGGCGCTGGGGAGTGGGCTTTGTGCGGAGGCGGCAGGGCCAGCGGGGAGACCGCAGAATGTGGAGTGGACCGGTCCGACCAGCCCGAATGGGGAAGGTTGAGGGGCAGCGAGGAGCTGGGCCTTGTGAACAAGGCCAAGGGGTCACTGCTGTAGATAGAAGCCTCGGGCAGAGGAGGCAAGGGTGGCGTCAGAGCCAGAGGACGCCTGCTAGGGACCCCTACAGTCAACGAGATCCACTCAGAGGTGACAGCGTGCATCTCCGGGGACAGGGCTCGGCGGGGGTGGGGCAGAGATGAGGGGGCCGGCATGAGGAGCTTGCTGTGACTGGGAAACTTCAAAAGAGAAGGAGAGAGAAGAAAACAAAAGAAGTAAAAGGCACAAGTGTCAGCACAGAGAATAAAGGAGGAAAATAATCACACGGGATGTCTGGAGAGGAACGAAATGGAGAGGATGAGCAGGGCACGCTGGTGTCCAGAAAGGAAATCACCTGGTCGGGCTGGGAGAGAACCTGGATGTGGATGCGGATGCGTGTGTGTGGATACATGGGTGTGTGCAGGCGGGGGAGAATGGAGAAGCAGGTGGCATGGAGACGGGAGAAAGGGTCCCATCAGGACAGAAACAGATGCTGCCGGCTGGTCTGCAGAATCAGATTTAAAGGGACACACTGGGAGCTCCCTACCCCCACCCCATCCAACTGCCTCTGCAATGAAGCCTGACCCAGAGCCACGAGGAGAGAAAAGTGGCCTGGCTGAACCACTGTGTTGTACACCGAGACGAATATAACAGTGTACGTCAACTATACTTGAGTACAGAGAGTTTACAAAGGTCTGCCACCACTCTGGCCCTTCTTGGGCATTTATTCTCTCTAGGGGGCTCAGTGAAGAGCCTTCCAGAGAGGTGTAGGAGCAGTGTAGCCATCTTGTTTCACAGTTGCACTTGGCTACAGTCAAGCATAAAATCTAACTGTGTTCCTCATGCTGTGACCAAGCAGAGTGCCCTACGCCCGGCTCACACTCTCTCCCTGCGAGATCACGGGATCTAGATCTCACTGTGCAAAGAATCCTTGGGTCAGCCTGTCTCATGCTTTCAGCCAAGAACCATCTCCTGGGGTCAGCAATGGCAAGTGAGAGAGGAGGATGAGAGGAGAGAGGCCCAGGCAGGACCCTGGGCCCCCGGGTCCTGCTCTTGTTCCCCTGACCGTCCTCTCTGTAACTTACCACTTAGGGTCAGTCTTTCACAGAAGTCACCCCACTGTGCCTCTCCTGAACCCAAGGTTTGGTTTTTTTCCTTGGCTTTGGGACAGTGGGGATGGGTTTGGAATAATTTATAGTTTAGAATAAGTTTGTTCATAATTAATGTTTAGGAAGCAAAGACCATATTATGCTTTTAAATCTACTTTCTTTCAGCCCAGTATAGACAAAGATGCTGTAAATTCCTTTTGCAACCCGGTTCTTGACTGCAAAGAATACTCTGAATCTGGTCTATGTGTCTGAGGATAAGGATGTGAAATTCTTTCAGTCTTTGTGTTCTGCAGGCCAATCTTGACCAGTAAGATGACTAAGAGAACCATACTGGCCATGGTATGTATGGGATTGTGGTGGTACCCAGACAACCAGCTTTGGTCAACATGGGATGCTGCCAGAACAGAGTTTTGGACCATCTGATAATGACAGGTATTTCTCTCCCCAATCATCTTGTCCCCAGAGCAATCACCTTAAGTGCTTCCTTTTCCCTCAGATAATA
The DNA here is from genome assembly GCF_055505025.1 of Bos grunniens. NCBI lineage: Eukaryota > Metazoa > Chordata > Mammalia > Artiodactyla > Bovidae > Bos > Bos grunniens. The sequence continues at coordinate 16,991,884 of NC_141190.1, forward strand.
TTTCTCCCAGCAAATTCTTGAAAAACGCCATTTGTACACATGAAAACAAACCCTGGAATGCATACTCTCTGCACTGCTGCAGACCCACCCCAGAGGGGCTGTGTGCCATTAGCACTTAGATTTGTCGTGCTGAGTGTGAAAACCAGTGACGAGAAGCTTAGGTACCTGAGGGCTTGCAGTGGTGCTGCGACTTGGGGAGGAGGAGAAAGGCAGGTCGATGTAATCTGTGGGGTTTTTCACCAGTGGCCGTTTGATCACATCCACATAGGTGATGGGGAAGATGCCTTGCCGGGACGTGCCTGGGATCCTCCCTTCATACCAGTTCTCGTCCACCTGTCGAAGCAGCGTGATCCTCTCGCCCTGCAAGACACAGTAAGGCAGTGGTCCTTGCCCTAGCAGACCTCAGCACGTCTGAGATCCCTGCCTGTACCCTGTGCTCTCCTGCATTACTTCTCACGTTCTTTGGTCAGAAAAACCTTCCGTGCTCATCTTGGATGAAATTAATCACCACTGAGGTGGAGATGCTAACAGCAGTTAGAACTGCTAGGAGTCTGTTAAGCTTGGTCTTTACGTATTTCGCTAAAGAAGGTCAGACTCATTCCCCCAAGCTAACAGGAAAATGTAATGTCTCTCTCTTTTTTTTTTTGGCTGCATCACAAAGCTTGTAGAATCATAGTTCCTGAATGGAGACTGAACGTAGACCCTTGGCAGTGAGAGCATCGTCCTAACCACTGGACCACCAGGGAATCCCCCAAATCTAGTGGTTTTGACTCACTTAATGCAAAACAGACAGATATCCAATCTTCTTCTTTAAGGTAAAGGTTTTGGGGATTCTTTTTCTTTTTTAATATAATTGTATTTTTCCTGTATCATTACAGGAAAATTAAAACATAAACGTAAGGCAGAAAATAATCACTACCCATAATATTATCACTTGAGGGTCACCACTGGTAATATTTTGGTACAGATAATTCCATGTGAATTAGACTTGCATATATTTTTTCTTATAAAAACAATATACACTGTATTCCCTTTTGTAATTTGCTTTTTTGGTACTGAATAACATACAGTACACATCCTTCTTTATCAAGAAATATAATTCTGTTTTTCCTAGCGGTGCACAGCTTAATGGCCCACTGCAGGCGATCTACTGTACATAATATAATGGTTTAATTATTGGTCTCCTGATGTAGGGCAACTAGGTTGCTTCCACTCTTTCTCTTTTCTATAACATGGTTCATCTTTTTTCAAGGCATAGCCTCGCTTCCCTCAATCCTCAGTAAAATTCTTAACTTTAGTACCTTCAGCCAGCCAGAGAATTTTGACATATACAGAGTTTCTGAATTCCTAGGAAGAACAGTGTCTCTGCCTGGCTTAGTTGTGTTCAAAATAAGTACAAGCACCTTGAAGGCAATGATAACATTGTCATCTCCTGCTCACCGAGGGCCAACTAGGTGCCATGTGTCACACTGGGGGCTTCCCTGAGGCTGCTTCATTTAATCTGCCCGTGGCGGCTCAGGGAGAGGGCCATTTATTTTCACTTTACATAGGAGGAAATCACAGCTCTGAAAAATTATTTAACTCCCCAAAGGCTGCATGCCTGATAACCTATGACTGTTGGCTTCAAAGTTTTTCAGACTTCTGGTATCCTAGGACGTTCCCTTCTCCCCATTAATGCTGTATAACCTAGTTGCCAACACAGCGCTTCTCACATTACTAGGTGCTCAATAAACACTGAATACAGTTTATAAAAGAGGTGGGTCTATGATTTCAGAAATACTACCTTTCATCAGTAAATTCAATGTATGGTCTGTTCTTTAATACTTCACTGTAGAAATCCCCCAATTGTCTTCAGTGCAATTCTTCATGGGGCACAGCTCTTGGGTGTGCAACAGCTCTGCCAGACTGGCTGGCACTGCAATACCCCATCCCGACAATGACAGCGCCCCCCCAAGTGGGGGGTCCCCTGGTGCAGTATGAGAGGGCAGCTTACCTTTCTGAAGGACATCTCTACTTGGGTATCACCATTAAAATTAAACTTGGCGATGGCTTCGCCGTATTCCAGAACCTGTACTGGTGTCAGTTTTTTGGGCTGAGCCTTCTCAGCAGGAGGAAGAAGCTGAGAAAGGGGGGGCGCAAAAAAAGAGGCAAAGGAGAACGGAAAAGAGCAGAAAGCAAGGAAATGAGAGGAAAGGAGGAAACAAAACACAAGTTAGATAAATGGTGCTCTGGGCATGTGTGGGTCTTTCCTGAGTAAGAGACAGAGCCAGGGTACCTCGATGTAGGTGCGGGGGAAGATCCCCACCCGGCCGTGATGCTCTCCTTCGTACCAGTTCTGATCGATTTGCTTATAAATGTAAACGATGTCTCCCTTCTGCAGAGGAAGCTCCCTGTGGATAGAGGGTCATGGCATTTTAGGAGATGTTCCAATGAGTGTAAGACTGAGATGCTCGTGTTTTAGCAAAAGGAGACTTTGAGTTGGGTCAAAGGGGGCAAGTTACATCAGTATTTGTGACATCCTGATATCCTTTTGTCCTTCTATCCATTCAGCCATCCGCTCACCCACTCATTTCATTACCCATCCATCCATCCATCCATCCACCAATCTCATTATCCATACATACATACACTCTTCTAGCATCATGCAGTAGAAAGGCTCTGAAATTAGGCAGATCTGGGTTCAAAACCCAGTTATATCATTTACTAGCTCTGGTACCTTGGGCAAGATACTTAATTCCTCTGAGATGTTGAGCTGGCCAGAAACATCTTATGTGTCTGTGTGAAAGTCACTCAGTTGTGTCCAACTCTTTGTGATCCCATGGACTATACACTCCATGGATTTCTTTAGGCCAGAATACTGGAATGGGTAGCCTTTCCCTTCTCTGGGGATCTTACCAACCCAGGGATTGAACCCAGCTCTCCTGCATTGCAGGTAGATTCCTTACCAGTTGAGCCACCAGGGAAGCCAAGAAACATTTTATAGAAAAGCCCAAACGACTGTATTGGGTTTCTGGCCAACCCAATACTTTCTTTTTCAGAAAACAGGAGCTAATAATCAGAGTTTTTGGATAAATCAGCAATAAACTACAAATAGAAGACCTAGCCTGGTGCCTGTGATATAGTTAACAGTCAGTAAATGTTAGTTCACTTCCTTTTCAACACAGAAAAGGGATCTTGGAAAGAAAAGTGGATTTTCCCTCTTCATGCCCATTTTCAACTTTTCCATATACATCCCTTTGTTTGCCCCAATAGTATGTTAATCTCTAACCAGGACTCCATTTTTAAAAGTGAGACAGAAAGATAATAGATACATTTTAAGCAAAACAAAAACTGCAACTTGAAATTTTCTTGCATTAGAAAAAATGACCTGATCTTTTCCATGTGCGTCAAACAAACAGCATGGAAAGACAGGTCTCTGACTGCAGTGTGGAGGGGGTGTGCCTGCTTGGTGGTGTGCCAGGTGGTCCCACAGTACATAAAGGGGTACTGGCCAGACAACGGGGGCACGTCCAGAAAACCTCACACAGAGTCAGCCCTGTGCTGGATCAAAGAATAAGGCTGCCTGTGTGGGTCTCGCACCAGCAGGCAGGATTCTAAACCTAAAGAGGCCTGTGAAGGGAATCCAGGGCGTTTGTCTCTAGAAAAAAGAATGTCTTTGGTCAATTTTTTGCCATAGCCCTTCTCAGGGGAGTTCTGAATTTCCCCCCTCCATTTACCCTCAACTACGGACACACAGATGAGCAGAATCCTCAGAATACCAACCCCTGCGGGAGATCTACAGCTTCTAAACTCTGCTACCCTAAGTGATCGCAGGTATGGAGGTGGGTGGGAGCTGTGATTCCCACCCCACCGCCAACACTGCCACATCAGGTAAGCAAGGAGGGGGACACTCATGAGAGGCTGAGAGGTCATGTATCGTGGGGGGCTGGGGATGCCTTCTTCCTGCTCCATGGACCACACCCAATCCCCAAGGAACCAGTGGCAAGGTCTGATAGTAACAAGATTTGTGAAATGATAATGTGATACACTTTTTAGATCTTTTCTGGAGACTCATCAGCACTTCAGCACCCTGGCACCCTGGAGGAAGTCCTGTGGGACAGAAACCTGTTTAACTTGGTTGAATCAAGTGCTTCCCCAGAACACTTTTTTGAGTAACATTTATGGTGGAAAACAGAACCCAGTGACTGGAGGTGTTTAACATATTCAAGTCTATGGATCTCTCATTTTCTCTTTAGAAAGCGTTATTATTAAGTTTTTTGGGGAGGCAACATGGTACGATGAAAGCACAGGGCCAGGAGGAAGGCACCCTGTCCCCAGAAGAAACAAGCTGGATAATGGCACTTACTTTAGTGTCTGAGCTTTAAAGTCAAACTTGGCTCTGGCAGGTCTCATCTAAACACAAGAAACAATGACAAGTTAAAATCGCAATTCAAGTACAATGAAAAGAACACGTTTACAAGTTTCCAGAAAGCAAAGCAGAAAAATCCACCCTAACCAGTTTACTCTGGTGTTGAAATATGGGTAGAATTCCACTTGTCTGACCTTAGCAGAGCACTAGATGAATATTCAGTCAGCTATGCCATGCTCGAGGATCTCCCTACGGAGGGCCAGATTTGAGGAAGAGATGGTTAGAAAAGTCCTAAAGCTGAAGTGCCGGTTCTCAAAGCTGACACCGTTATTTAAAAAACAAACAAACAAGCAGCTGGAAGTCCTGAGACATTCCTTATCTACTGTCTTCCTCTTTGGGGAACACATTCTGTTTGTGTGACTTAAATTATGCCCTGCAAGTAGATGAACCCTGACTGACTTCTCACATCACCTCCAACTCCATATATTTCTCAACGTCTGTGAAATCATCCAAAAAGCCAGATATACCGAGCCCTCAGCTCATGCTCTTCCTCAAAGGCTCCCATTCTTGTTGGGGAGCCCTCTCCTCCTAGTCTCCCAAGCCTGGAAGTCATCCGCAGCCCCGTCTCCACTTTCTCATCGAGTCTGTCATTAAGTCACGCCAACTCTCCCTCCGTCCCCTCCACAACCCCTCTCAGGTCCGACCTCTGGTCCCCACAAGCACAAAGCTTCCTTTGACTTCAGTTCTCTTCACTCTAATCTGCTGTCACTCAGAGGCACAAATAACATTCCTCAAATGCCTCCATCATATCACTGCCTCACTCTGAAGTTGGCCGAGTCTCTCAACTGTCCTTCAGGTCAACTCTCAATGCCTGAGGTGGGTTAAGGTCTTTGGGTAATTTCTCCCCACTCATATCTAACTGCCTTATCTCCTAGGACACTCTTCCTGTCCGAGTCAGGCAAATCTATTTGCTGCATCTTGTCTAGACACCCTTCTGTGTCTGGAATTTCTTCATCACCAATTCCAGCAAAGAGAGGAAAAGGTTCTTCTTTACTTACCATGTTTATTTGCACATCTTTCTTCCCCGCCACTAAAATAGTTACTTTTTTTTTTAAACAAAGACAGAGGGGAGAAATCAAGTGAGCAAGCTGTGCATAGCCGCCAGTATAATTCTGCCCCAGCTATGAGCAGCTCCAACCTACTCAACTGGGCTATGACTTTTTAGTCTAGGGAAATAATATGAAGTTACATACTTCCTACTTGGACATGGACAAAGCAGAGGGGAATATAGGTGAGAAAAAAATCACTTTCAGAAGCTTCATCAAGCTTAGTTTGAGATCCTGATCCCTCAGTGAAATACCCCCACATTATCAGGCTCCCCGAGCTGGGGTCTTGTAGGGACCTTCTTTAAGGCTATGAATTCTCTGCAGGAATTTTTTATTTTTGCATTTTCAAGTGCTGTTTCTGTCTATCTCCCATACATACTAGAAGTCAGCTAAATGCCAACCTTATAACCAATGTCAGAATTTCAATGTCTGCATCTGTGTCTGTTATGACCATAGAGCATAATTTAACCACTGTAAGCAAATAAGAAAAGAACAATCATGGAGTTATTTACAGATGACAAGTTCACAGAGAAGGCCAAATGACCAACATTTTAAGGACACAAATGTCACAGTGGTTCCAATTTAAAAAAGGGGAGGGGGCTGGTTACCTCATGACAGCCAACTGCAGAGCTGTGTGAAATTAAAAACAAATTTATACCAAAATAGCATGATATTCATACTCTGAGTGACAATTGAATTCAGGGAAATTATATCAACTATCAATTAGTAAAACCCAAGCCATGTGATGAACAGTCAGTGGTGCCTTCTGTCACTCAAAAGATTGAGACATGAACATTAACCAGCTCTCAATTAAATTAATAATTATCAAATAAAAATTGTATAGGTGTACAGGTTACTATTTAATCTGTAAATTGGCTTAGGTCAACCCAATTGGGCTGGTGAAAATTTGTCTTTAAAGGGAACCCATACGTTATTTAAGACTGAGAAACAGATTGCATCAAATATAAGTCATCATTGCCTATGCTGCTGCTGCTAAGTCGCTTCAGTCATGTCCGACTCTGTACGACCCCATAGACAGCAGCCCACCAGGCTCCCCCATCCCTGGGATTCTCCAGGCAAGAACACTGGAGTGGGTTGCCATTTCCTTCTCCAATGCATGAAAGTGAAAAGTGACAGTGAAGTCACGCAGCTGTGTCCGACTCGTAGCGACCCCATGGACTGCAGCCTGCCAGGCTCCTCCATCCATGGGATTTCCCAGGCAAGAGTACTGGAGTGAGGTGCCATTGCCTTCTCCCATCATTGCCTATATAAAGCATCATTTCCCTCTTTATCTTCCTCCATCCCCTTGAGGCTGAATCTATCTTTTCCTCCTCTGGTTCCCAAGGCATCGTGTTACCTACTACAACAGAGGGGTGCCTCTTCCAGTAGACTGCCCGCTTCCCAAGAGCACAGTCTGAGTCTTGTTTCTGTCCCTTCATAGGGTCCTGCACAGGATTAGTGGTCACCCAAACTCTACTGAATGGGACAGAGGTACATCTACACAGACTAGTACACTGGGACACATTGGTAATGGGACAGAGGTACATCTACATGGTCTGGAACACCAGGACTCATTGGTCTTTGTCTTCCGATGTCTGTCAGTCAGCATCTAGGGCCGAGATTCTCAACATGCAGTCCCTGAACTGCTCAAAAACACAAATTCTCAGATCACAACCCAGAATCAGAAACTTGGTGGATGGGGACCAGCAACCTGTATTTTAACAAGCCTTGAGGGGATTCTGACACTCTCAAGTTTGAGAACCTCTGCTCTAGAAGGGATGCAAGGTGGGTTAGGCAGAGTTCAGCTGCCTCTGTCTATGGTTACTGTGCCCTGGTTGCATTTCATTTGCGTGTATTATCTACAAGGAGTAGGCAGTCCTAGGTTGCCTCTGCATGTTCCCACCTCCTCTCTCACTCACAAGCAGGTAGGTCCGGGAACAAGGATAACCCGTCACCAGAACCTTCAGAGCAGAGTGGTATGGAGGAGCTGGAATGCTGAAGGCTGGGAGCTGTCTTTTCCTTGCATCTGAGTTACTCTTGATAAGTTCTGCCTTTTTTTAAATTACATTTTATTTTTCTCTATCACTTTAGAGCCACTTTCCCCTCTCCAGCTTTCCTTTTCACCTGGTTCCCCTCTTCTCTGTCACAGTCACCTTCTACTCCTTTAAAAAAAAAACAAAAACAAAACCCAAACCATTTGAAGAATAACCAGTAGTGCTTCTGTCACTCGAAAGACAGAGACATGAATATTAATCAGCTGTTACACTGAACGATTATCAAACTGTATATACTTTGGTGTCACTCCCCCATTCCTCCATCCCCACCTGCCCAAACCCCAGACACACACACTTCCCCAAAAGGAGCTAATCATAGGCAGGGCTACTTAAGGGTCATGTGGCAAAACAAACTCTGACACAAAATGCAGCATTTGGCCAGCATGAGCATTTCAACATGCTGACCTTTGCACAGGAGGCCAAGGTCCAGATAATATCACTTTAAAGGCTTGTGCCTCTTTGTTCCTTGTATAATATTAAGTTTCGTAATCTCAGCTGAGAAATGTCCAAATTAAGGGAATGGAGGAAATGGCTCTCAGAGAGTTCTTACCCTCCATGGCTTGCCCTAACTGCAAAACTCTCTGGCTTTCAAAATTCCTCAGTGAGGTTTCAGTTCTCTTGAACACTTCAATTGTATCATTGTAGGATACCAAGCAGCAGTACAGCATGTAATACAAGTTTCACTAAACCATCTCTTCAAAGAAGCTTGTAATTGTCCACACCATGGCCACTAATGCATATGAACTAAGGTACAGGTTTCTAAGCAGAACGCACAGGCAACACAGTATCATGGTAAAATGCGGATGGAGAAGACGGGACTCATGAAGGCAGCCGATGCTCTAAGGCATGCATTCGGAGTGTGCGCCAGTGGATCCCAGTCCCGCAGCCAGGCATGCTTGGACATACAGAGCACAGGACATATACGGAATCATGTCCTCCGACCAGCCAGAGAAGAGCCAAAGCAAGCCTAAGGGAAGCCAGGATGACAGACGCTGCTTGGAGAACTAATTTGGCCTACACAGGGCAATGCTGAGGGGAGGCAAATATTGCTTTGGGTCAAGCAGCAGATCGAGGTGACCAAAACAGACCTCTGACCCAGATTTCCTTTTTGCCGTATCGTCTATATTGAGGAGGTCCCCAAAGCGCTCATTAGTGATAAATTGATGGTGCGTTGGAATGACGCCCGTGTGGCGTCGAGCTGCGATATCGGCTTCTTCTTGCTCGCGTTTAAGTCGTCTCTGGTCCGCTAAAAGTTTCTGCCATGAAATTGCATAAAATGGGCAGTGAATCATCTGGTCCAGGGCATTGGAAAACTGCCAACAAAAACAACTAAGGAAAAAGGTGCTGGGTCAATAGAGAGGAAACAGATGTTGGAGGGGCTTTATGTTCCCACTGTAACCACCCACTGTGTGCTCTGTGTAGGGAGGAGATGGCACTGCAGAAGAAATCTAGGCAGCACTGAAGGCTGGTCCCATGTGGTTACAATGTCTGCAGACCATCCCTCAGCTCAGCTGACAGCGTCCTGCCTCCAGATATAAGGCAGCCGAGGCCACATCATCCAGGGGTCCTTCCGGAGCATTCATGAGCATGGAGCATGGCAGGAGGCCGGAAGTGCGATCCTTACCTTGCTTAGCCAGTGATGAGCTCCCATAGCGTATTCCCACAGTGGAACCAGGGAGGGCTCTTCCTCCTGCCCACATCTGGCCTGTTAAAACTGCTGTGGGCTTTTACTAAGGGGTTCTGTGGCAAGCAGGTCATTTTGTGCTTCCTATTTCTGCTAATTTGAATATGCTCAAGAGAGTAGAAATACCCATTTCAGAAAATATGGCACCCTTCCTCCTAGGCCAGCCAACCCTTCCTCTGAGTATAATTTTAGGAGGCTTTAGCATGTGCACCAAAACCTATTTATGTGATGGACAGAAAGCATCATTTATTATCCTAATGTACTTTTTATTCAACTACTTCTTCCTTAGAGAAATGAAGCTGAGTTTAAGGGAGTGCTGTGGACTATACGTACAGGAGATAGTAAACTAAGAATAAGGTACCTGAGTTTAGAAGAAATATTCTCTCCTAAATTAAGGAAACAGTCATTCATTTCTGTTTTTAAAGGCCTTTTAAAATAAACAATGTTACATTTAACTAAATGTCCTCACCAACTACTGAAAGGACCCTACAGAAGAGAATTTTAATGTTTTCTTACTCTAAACCAATCATGCATTCCCAGAATTAATATTGCTTGCAGGAAGGCATTCATTAGAACTGATCATTTTGAGCATTCTCAGTAAAGCATTAGCCTTCTCCTAGCAGGTAGTGAAATGCCTTAAGTGACACCTAGCTCCAAAGGAGGGTGGGCCCACCTTTCTATTCTTCTCTAGGGTCTACCAATGATAAAGCAGTAACTCGTCAAATAGCTATGGGATTTCCAGCACTCAGGTTAAGTTGTGGTAGATTCAGTGAGAAAAGACATGAGAAAGTGCTTTGTGAAACACCATAGGGCCCTGGTTTCCAGCCCTGCCTCTGTTACAAGGTAACTTTCTATGTGGTCTGGGGCTAGCCAGTACCCTATGGCAGTCCTTTCCTGGATAAAACAAAGGAATTGGCTGGATGACCACCGATGTCCCTTCCAAGACTGACAGGTTCTTGTTTTCTGAACTGCATTATCATCAATGTTAATAATAAGCCACTTGTGGGACTTCCCTGGCAGTCTAGTGGTTAAGACTCCATGCTCCCAATGCAAGGTGCACAAGCCATTCCTGGATGGGGAACTAAGATTCCACATGCCGCATGGCATGGCCTAATTATAATATGAGTGGGTGCAAATGGAGCAGAGCTCCCCTCCCAGCTTGAATCTGACCTCAGTAAATCCATCATTTCCATAGTTTAAATATATAAGCCAAAAACCAGGGATAAGGACACCAGGATCTGTGAGCCAGTATATTCAGGAAACAAGCTGCTCATCCTCTGAATCACTGTATCAGCAAAGTAAAACCTGCCTCCCACATGGTAGGTGAGAATTCTATTACAAAACCTCCCATGTTGGATGCTAGGGTTTATACTCCTGAAATGGAATGTCACCTCCCTTCATCATTGCAGGCCAGGTTTCAATAGGTGGAATCTCATATCTCAGCGACAGTGACAAACAGAAGTCTGTTCTGTGGCCTGATGGACATGCACTGTGACCTTTTCACATTGTTATCACAAATAATTCTGTTCATCAAATGCTTCCTTGATTATCTTTTCACAGACAGGTGCAAATGTTTTACTGAGTGCTGTCTGTATGGTGGCCCGAGAAGGGCAGAACTGTGGTCTTTTTTTGTCTTTTGTCTCTCTAGCTGACAGCATGACTGTTACCCTCCAGCTCTCTTCAATGTCAGCCCAACCCTAAATCCTTAATAAAAACCCCCCTAGACTCTGAAATCACCCCAACGAAACAGAACACAGGAAAAGGGCTTTGGACTTTACAGGGAAGGGGACACAGTTGTGTACACATGACCACCTTCCCCTCCTGCCACCAGCCTCGAAACAATTCTTCCGTCTTTTCACTGCAGGAAAACGGTCCTCAGAGCTTGTTTAATCAATAGGACCCTTTCTTCTGGGAATGTGAAGTCTAGAAAGCACATCTTGTAATAACACTTCATCACAACAGCAGCTTGTGATTCTGCCCATTTAGCTGATACACAGAACCACCTCTTCCTAAATCCCAAGAGAATGTGCCCCTTTCCTGGCCCCACCAGTCAGATCACTGCTGTGCACGTGTTTCAGCAGCTGCAAGACAAAGGCTGATCCTGAAGTTCTTGGGGTATCTCTGAGTTAAAGGCAACTTCTTCAAAATGTTTTTATAAAGTGTATTTATCGTGGTCATTATTCTTTTTACATTTCCTCTTTCTCCTATTGCATCCTTCTCACAATATGAACTGTGCTTTGTGTCAATAGAGGGTAAGCTTCCTTGGAGAATAATAAAGTGGGGATGAGGGTGCTCCCCTTTCGAGGTGCTGAATGCAGAGGTGGGCAACCTCTTTTTGAACCTCCTGGGCTGTAGGACTGGCTGGAAGTGGCCTTTGGAAGTTAGTGTCTTGAAAAAAATCAGTCCTACTTTTGGGAGAAGTGGACTAAAAAAGGAGTGATCGAGCCTATGTCATATAAAAAGTCACCTGTGAAAATCCCTATGTTTGATTCTAACTGCTAGGTCATGTCACCTCCCTAACTATTTTTGTCTGCACAAGAGCTTAGAAAGTTCAAAGGTGGCAATTACCTCTTTATCATCATGACGCCGTCGAATAAATTCTTCTGTGGATTCCAAGTAATCAGCTGGTATAAAATGCCTTGGTGACTCTGAATCTTCAAAACAATAAAGCAGAATTAAAACAGGCAAAGATTTAGTGGGAAACCAGATTGGGAAAAGATTTCACCTTTCATCCATGATAAATATCAAGTTTTTACCATTGTCGTTTGGTGATCAGTATCCAAATTCTGAAGGAAAAAAAACCAAACCCCCTCCCTCCTGCTTTTTGGATTTACTTGTGAACTAGTTTCATACACAGAAAACTAATGAGAGGCCAAAAGTGAGCAAAGAGAGGACCATCTTAGAAAGGTGTCCCTATTAATAAGGCGTGCAGGGTCTTACAGGACACACACTACACTCACACACACACACACACACAGGGCCACCGAGAGAGGCTGCCTCTCAAAAAACCTCAGCGTGAGTCAGGATTGGTGTGAACTGCAAGGGGTTCAGGGAGTTCAAATCAACAAATTTCTCAGATGAGCTAAACGGCCAATTTTTCTTTCGAAACAGAGTTTGGTGGTTAGTCTAAATGACATGGGGGAATCTGTTTTTAAAGAAGAGCAGCCACTACGAGCCATGATTAATTGCCAAGCAAAACAAACAGAAAACAAAGGACGGACCAGAAAATGAGCACCAAGGGCACAGGGGAGGAGGGAACACAGCAAGCAGAATGGAGGGATGGGTGAGGCGAGACTGGTCAAACACACGGAAGGCCACCTCCGAGGGGCGCCCCCAGTTCCCCGCGGGGGTTGTTGTTTCTGTCCAGGCCCTGGTCTGAGTACGGCACAGAGTTCCCGTTACTAAAGGCCCGCGGGCAGACCTCCGGGGTCGCAGGTCTCTCCTGAGGGGGCTCTGAGATCCGGCTCAGCCGGGCCATGGTGAGCCGGGAAGACAGGCGTTTGGGCACCGAGGGCCTCCCCCCGGAGAGGGGTTCGTCCCGATGGGGCTGACTGGGGGGCTCTGGCTTCTGGCCCGAGAAGTCCCCAGGGCCAGGCTGTCTGAGAGGGTGCTGGAGGGGCTTTTTCAACCGAAAGGGGAGGGGGCTCATTAGGTAGATGTTCCTGAGGAGCGTGCCCTTGTCCCCCCGGGGATCCGGGCGCCAGTCGGGCCTCCGGGAGGCCTGCTGCTGCTCGTGCCTGCGGATGGTGGTGAAGCGGGTGTAGGAGGCCGGGCAGGTGCCCTTGCACTTGTTGAGACGGTGTTTGGGGAAGTCCCCGTGAACGCTGCCGCTGCTGCCCTCTCGGCTGTCGCTGGACACGTTGGAGCAGCGGTCCAGCTCGTCCGAGCAGGCGGAGAGGGGCTCGGAAGGCACAAGGCCCCGGAAGCCCAAGGCGGAGTCCACCATCCGGCTACACGTCGGGGAGGCATAGATGATGCTCCCGGAGCTCAGCCCGTCTACCTCCCGGGGCCGGAGCTTGGTTGACTCCAGGAGGGACTCGGCCGAGCGGGCGGACACGAGGCCGCTCCGGGCCAGCACGGGTGTAGGGGACTTGCTTAGCCTGCCGGACAGATCCAGGGACGGCATGGACCGGGACCGCTGAATCAGCTGCTCGAAAGCCGTGATGCGGGAGGAGACAGTGTGCTTGGGAATGTGCTCCGAGCCCTCCTGGCTGGTGCCCAGCTCGCCCCGGGCCAACGCCAGGCCGCTCCTCTCGAAGTGGGAGGCCAGATCCCGCACGCTGGAGGAGGAGCCGGACCCCAGGAAGAGTCCAGCCCGGTTGATGTGGTGCATGTCGCGGTAGAGCATGGTAAACTGCGGGCCGGCCTTCCTCGAGAGCGGACAGGGCCTCCTGGCAGCGGCGCCGAACTCCTGCAGGCTCAGCGTGCTGCTCGAGCGGCCGTCGTAGTCCCGCCGCGAGCGCATGAGCAGGTTTTCCACGCTGCCCCCAACTGGCAGTGGGAGGCCTCTTCTGGAGTCGTTCAAAGAACCCGAGACACAAAGATTCTCGCAGCTCTGAGCCTTTTCTGACGGCAGAAGGATGCTCTTCCTATCCTGCAAGAGAGCGCTGGGAGCAGAGAGCCTGGGTTTGAATTTGGAGGGTAGGATTTCTGAAATGCAGGCTTTCGCAGCGGACAGGGGCTTCTTGTGCTTACACCCAGGGCCTAACGCACTGCTACTGTGAACTGCTCGGCTATGAGCTGAAGATGAAGAAATCATGTGAGCATTCCCACCTTTACGATCCACTGGAAGCATGCAGAATAAAATAAACAGACCCATTAGGTTAAAGCTGAAAGCTGCTACAAAAAAAAAAAAAGAAAGAAAGAAAGGGGGAGAGGGAACATGCTTATTTGTCAAAGGGTTTTGGTGGGTTTTTTTTTTTTTTTTTGGTTTCTTTTGTTTTAATTTCCAGTCGATGTCCGGAAGCAAAATAATCTGTGCTGCAAAGCAGGTGCAAAGATGCAACAAAAAATGGCCACCCTGTTAGAATTAGGAAAAGCTCAGCTAATTTCTAAGAAAAGGGAACCAGAACAAAAAAGAGAGAGAGAGAGATGCTTCAGGGAGAGCAAGGTGGGGATTCAAAGGAAGGGAACTATTAAAACCAGAAAGAAAAATGGCCGGTGAGAAACTCAGGAAGGGGGCCGGGAGGGCTCAGTGACCTGGAAATGGATCTGAACAAGTCAACACTGATCCCGGTAGCTGGAGGTTTACTCTCGCTGCCATCACCCTAGGAATGGGTACAGATGGCCAAGAGACACCCCGATAACACTGTAGATGGGCCAGTCTTGCAGGCTACACCCCATTACCTTTAGTGGAGGCCGAGCTGGATGGCCGCTTGAGCCCACTCAGGCCCTGGAGGGGGATGTCTCCTCCTTCCAGGACACTTTTATAAATCTGCCTCTCATTCTCCAAGCTGGTGAGATCCCCCGGAGCCCCATCGGATTCCCTCTTCACCGCATGGAAGTTGGAAGAATATACACTGAGAACAATGAAATTTTTAAAAAGAGAAGAAAAAAAAAAAAAAAACCACAGCAATTAGTATTTTTAACAGTTTTCTAAAAAGCACATTACCAGCTAAGGATAAGGAAACATAGCTCCTGGAATCCTCACCAAGCACAGTCCTTCCTAAACGGCATTCTTATTTAGCCACAGAGCTTGACAGACAACACAGGCCCTCGGGGGCCCCAGAATGTTCAGGAATTGTGTCCCAACAGCAAGGTACTCTGAGATGACTGCATTTGTGCTTTCAAAGAATAACTGAGAATCACTGCCTGGGCACAGAGCAGGGTCAGACAGGAGGGGGTTCTGGGGCCCAATGACTGCACACAAGAGGAGAGAGTCAAGGACATAAGTGGAGCTTCTAACATGTCGCCAGCCAGAGTTGGCCATTTCAAGTCCAGCACCTGCGTAACTTTTCTAGGTTGTTCCTCACAAGTGCTTTGACCAATGAAGCATGAAATTGAACAACAAAAGGTAGTTGCCCAGCTGTCCTGGGTCTCCAGGAAAATCAGCCACCAAGTGCAACCGGAAACTGGCATTCTTTGTGCACTTATTCCATCCATTGCTTTCAAAATTTGTATTAGCACCTTAGGACATGCATTATGGAGTATCAACTATCACTTGTTTATCTTCATCTTGTTCAAAGTCTAGGTGTTTTTGCAAGTTACCACAAATCCTTTATGGAATGAGGTGGGGCACAGAAAAAATTAAGAGCACTTACTCACTGAACCCTCCCCTCCCCCTAATTCCAGTTTTCTATGCCTTCACCCACAGACACACTGACACGTGGGCATACTCACACATGTGTGCACACACACTCAGATCAGGAGTGACCCCCTTTCTCCCACAAAAGCACTCAGGCTCTCACTAGGCTGCTTTTCTGTCCTACCGAATTCCATTTACCAGTATCAGTATGGATTTTTCAGCTGAAAGATATAAAACAGCTTGATAACATTGATTCATTCCAATATTTTATTTATTCTCAGCCATAACCAGCTGCCTGACCTCACACCCCCTCTACCTCACCAGTTATCAGGACCCACCCCTACCCACAGCCACCCCACCTTTGGCCGTTATCCAGCCGTTATCACCATTTTTTCCTGCTTCCATCAGAACAACAAACCAGTACTCAGGAAACCTCTCAGAATGGATCTGCTCTAGCCAATTGTTTTCTTTCTGATACCAAAGCCAACATGCTTTTTCCAGATGTGTACACTTTGCTACTGAGGGGCTCCTTGTTTAAAAACAATATCTAAAACCTCTTGAACAATGTTTTAAAATATATCATCTCTATTAGATCTCCTAATATTGGAAAGGCATATCCTCTGTCCCACTTTCTCCAAGGGAAAACCGAGGACCAGAGGGGTAAAGGTATTTGCTGATGGTCACAGAGTTGTTGGGTCTTGCTGTGTTCCAACAGATCAGAGAGGATGGGGAAACCAGTCAGACTGATCGAGAAAGGGCCAGTCAGGACTAGCAGCCACAGATTACTCAACAAAACAAGTCAAATTCAGAAGCTCAGAGGAATCTTCTGGTATCCAGTGGTTAAGACTTGGCGACTTCACTGCTGAGGCCTGGGGTTCAATCCTTGCTCAGGGAACTAAGATCTTTCATGGTGTATGGTAAGACCGAAAAAAAGAAGCTTAGCCCTTGGTAGTCTGAGTTGAGCCACTTTGGGTTCGGAAAGAACAAGCCAGGAGGAGATAGCGTGGGGAACTCACCCCCTGACTAAGATGCAGAGCTGACTGCTGAGCTTCAAGAGGGATTCAACAAAAACACTCACTAGAAGGATAAAGTGAGAGAACAGAGTAATCATCTCAGGGCCAACTGTTTCCAAACATGCCACCAGGCGTGCTCTGGAGGAGGCAGGCTGGGTCCTGGCAGGCTGTGAGTCCAGCCTGGCACCCATGAGGAAAGTGATCAGCTGAGGCAAGCCTGCTATCTTGAAAAACTTGGAAACAATCCGTTTCTCACAGCCTCAGTTTCTTTCATCTGCAAAACTAGTAGGTATGATGAGACTGTCCACAAAATCCACCTTCAGATCCGTTATCTATACAGACATTTCTTTTGAGCTCCAGACAGACATTCAACTATCTTCTAGACATCCCCTACCGCATGATCCTCAGACATCTTGAACCCAGGCTGTTCCAAACCATCCTAGCTCTGTCCCTCCGTCTTCCTTCACCCAAGCCAGAAAGCCAGTAGAATCACCCTCCTTTTCCCTCCCCAGACCTAAGCAGTCCCAAGCCCTGCTTATTCCCTGTCCTGGACCCAGTCACATGAATCCTTCTGCTCTCTTCCCCGCTGGGACTGCCCACGACTGCTCCACTACACTTCTGCAGGAAGTACACTGCCACTGCCCAAGTCTCCAGTCCTCACTTCCTCCAGTCATCTCTGCAAATCACTGCCAATGATATTTCTAGAGAAGATCTCAATTTGTCATTCCACTGCTCATTTTATTCACTCTACAAATATTTACTGAGCACCTACTAAAAGTCAATCATTCTCCTAGGTCGAAAGTAAACAGAGGGCAAAACAAAGATTTCCTACCTCATGGAGTCACTGTTCAAAACAATTTAGTGTTTTCAGGGGGGAAAAAAAAAAAAAAACTGTCTCTAGACTTTGGGGAATCTAGACTATCTTAGGGGCTTCCCTTTTAGCTCAGCTAGTAAAAAATCTGCTTGCAGTACAGGAGACCTGGGCTTGATCCCTGGGTTGGGAAGATCCCCTGGAGAAGGGAAAGACTACCCACTCCAATATTCTGGCCTGGAGAATTCCATGGGCTATACAGTCCATGAGATCACAAAGAGTCAGACTCGACTTTCACTTTCAGACAATCTTAGAGTACTGCATGCAAAACATTTTTTGTATTTATAATATAATGCGACTGTCATTCACTTTTTTACAATATTTTTAAAACTTTTATCTATTTGGCTGTGCTGAGCCTTAATTGCAGCATGTGGGATCTTAGTTGCCATAGGTGAACTCTTAGCTGTGCAAGTGGGATCCAGATCCCTGACCAGGGATCGACGTTGGGTCTCCTGCATTGGGAACATAAAGTTTTAGCCACTGAACCACCAGGGAAGTCCCTGTCATTCACATTTTATTTGCTGCTGCACGATAGAACCTTTCTTTGATTTTCCTCTCAAACACTTCCTGGGCTCCATCTCTGAATTTACAACACTGCATTCTGATTGTCATGTGAAAGTGAAAGAAAGTGAAGTCGCTCAGTCATGTCCGACTCTTTGCAACCCCATGGACTGTAGCCTATCAGACTCCTCCGTCCATGGGATTTTCCAGGCAAGAGTGCTGGAGTGGATTGCCATTTCCTTCTCCATGTACGATCATGTAATTTTCCAATGACACTTTTCCTTGAGGCCAGGCAGTTTATCTTATGCATCTTTGCATGCCTGGTGTCTAGCACTGTTGTTCAATAAATACACATTGGTGGAATAAATGATTCAATGCAGTTAAATGCCAACATGCACACAGATTTCTGACATTTTTAAGGCCCAGGGAAGTTTCTAATCACTCATGTAAATCTACCCTAATGATTTGTGTTTTGATCTAAAATTAGATTAAGGGGGAAAAGTGATTTCTCTAGTAGACCATCACCACTGAAGAAAGAGCAGCTTGTTCTTGAGTGCCACCTGCTGGCCAAATAAAATAAAGCTCTTCAGCAAAAAAAAAAAAAAAAATATTCGTGCCAAAATGCTAAGTCATGATGAAAATGATGAGTAGTCTACACTGTTGACTTACAGATCTGATAACTCCAGGGAAATAAAATTCAAAATGGGATATACACTATGATCACAAGTATGAAAGATACTTTTTGAGATGAAAGACTGACAGCTGTATTAAGATATTTGGGGTCATGGGTGAATTTCCTTCTCTCTCTTCCCAGGTTCTTTTCACATTGTGATAAGGAATCATGCTAATAAAATTCTAAACTGCAGTCTGCTCAAGATGTGAAAGTGGATTTAAGACAACACCATCACTTCTTACGGACTGACCACAGAATTTTTGATCCTGGGCCATTTGGTGACTTGTCTTTCACTGCTGCTTAAGTTAAGTCAAGTCTTGACAACATTTCTTTCACATATGATTCGTTTTCACAAGCTGCCTGCCTCAGTGCTAAGCAAGCTGGATTCTAATTAACTGAGATTTATAGGTGTATTCATTTATTCAGCAAACACTTACTGTACACTTTCCTACATGTCAGGCCCTGCACTCAGGCTGATTCGTCCCCAACTGCAAACACCGAAAAACCTTACTCATTTGAACAAACTGGGAGAGAATCAAGCCTGAATTACTGAAAAGTCCCCACAAGGAAGAACAGCAGGAGGGAAAAGCTCATCTATTTCTGTCAAGATGAGAACTGGGCTATGACTGAAAAACAGAGGTCTTCAGAGACCTATTTCCATGATACAAACAGAAAATGAAAGTTGCTCAGTCGTGTCCAACTCTTTGCAACCCCATGTAGTCCATGGAATTCACCAGGCCAGAATACTGGAGTGGGTAGCCTTTGCCCTCTCCAGGGGATCTTCCCAACCCAGGGATCAAACCCAGGTCTCCTGTATTGCAGGCAGATTCTTTATCACCTGAGCCACCAGGGAAACACAAGAACAGAGTACTTGATAAATTAACACATCAAATAGCTTTATGTACACAAGTACTCAGAGTGTCTGAGAGCAACTTCCTCTTTTAAAAAGCCTGCATGGAGGGGATTCTCTGGTAGCTCAGTGGTAAAGAATCCACCTACCGATGCAGGAGACACAGGTTCAATTTCTGGTCCACGAGGATCCCACATGCTGAGGTGTGCCACAACTATCGAGCCTATGCTCTACAGCCTAGGAACTACAACTACTGAGCCTGTGTGCCTACAGCCTGTGTTCTGCAACAGGAGAATGTACCGCAATGAGAAGCCTGCAAACCACAGCTAGAGAGTAGCCCCTGCTTGCCACAGAGAAGTCTGTGTAGTAACAAAGATCCAGCACGGCCAATAAATAAATTTTAAAAATTATATATATTTAAAAAGCCTGCATGGAAACTTCCCTGGTGGTCCAGTGGTTTAGACTCTGTGCCTCCACTGCAGGGGATGTGGGTTTGATCCCTGGTTGGGGAACTAAGATCCTGCATGCCATAGGGCACAGCCGAAAAAACATTCTTTATGCCCTCAATCCTGCTCACTTACTATTACACAAATGGCTCCTTGTTTTTTCTTTTTTTAGTCACTCAAAACAGTAAACTCTAGCATGCCTTTCTTTGGTTAATTTAACACCCAGTTTTGAATCAATATTGGTGCAGATGAGAGTTTATAGAGGGCACCAGTAGAGCTCAGCAGTTCCCTGGCCTAGCGTGTCATTGCTCCTACGCTGGTGGTAGCTCTGCCACGCACAGCTGCGGAAGCCAGGCACACACTACCTTCACGTGCCTGTTTCCTCACCGATAAAATGCAGAATAAAAATAACAGCTGATCCGAGAATGCTGAGGACTAAATGAGGTAAAGTATAATGCAACGCTAAGCACAAGACTTGGCATACAGTTAAGTGTGCAAACAACCATTCAAATTCTTTCATTCAAGACCTGTTCATTGAAGATCTGTGTTCTTAACAGCCCGTGGAAGCTGCCTTCTGAATACTTTTAACCTCTACAATCTATTTTATTCAGTTGCCACATTGCCTTTTTATTTATTTATGTATTTTTTGGCCCTGAAACTATTAGGGGGCTATATGTTATGCTTCTATCAGAATACCCGGCATAAAGCCTTAGATCATTAGAAATTCAGTCAGCCAGCCACCTGAAACACACTCACCAACATACCCTAATCCCAGATGATTGACTTTCAAATGAAACTACTCTTGCAAAATGTCTTCCCTGGCCAGATATGATAGACTGGATATGCCCAAGTGACTGTAATATTTGACCCCCAAATCCATAAACTCAGCATTCACACCAAGTCAGGCTTCTATCTGCTGCACAGCTGAACTTTGCTCTGTGCAGAGTTACCCAACCCAAATGGAACAGGGAATAATAGTGAGCCTTTCCTCCCCGTCATATTTCAGAGTGAGATACAGATTATAATCTCATGGTGACGAGAAGCTGCTTCTACCCGAACAGTCCCCACATCTACTGGGTGCACCAGGCACTACGGGTATGCAGTCCTTACCCTCATGGGGTTCACAGTTTATTGTAGTCACAAAAACACAAGAGCACCAGTCAGGTATACAGGCACAGAAGGAAGTGCCAATAAGAGGTACCAACACGTTTGTAAGGGGGTGGGGCAACAACGGAACATTTCCAGCTGGGTTGACAGCTGCATAGCTAAGTATGGAGAAGAGAAATCTTGGAGAGGATGTAGGTTGGCTTGGGGGAGGGGAGGGGAGGCCGGCAGTCACCCTATGAGGAAGTGCATGGCTTGTGCATTCACGAGCCAGGAAGAATTCCAAGAATTGGTATAGGGGAATAAACCCAGATCTCGGAGAATGAAACAAGTTGGCCCCATCTTTCCTGTGACAGGTCCAGCCTGAAGACTTCACCCCCCTCATTCCAGTCACCTTTATACCAGATGCACCTCAGTCACACACCCCTCCCCGCTCCCAGTAATCAGCTTCTCAATTCAGACAAATAAGCTTACAGCCAAAGGTAAAGAAGCCAACACAGGGAAAGGCTTATCAGAGGTAAGATGAAACATCACAACATTAATTCGGAAAAGGAAGAGAAAAAAATAATTTTAAGACTATAATTGCTACTTATCACCAAACTGTACATCATTCGAAGGAACTAGACTGAAACAAACGAAACACAAGCCTTCCCATTTTGGACATTTCATACATCAAGCCATGTAAACAATGATAACTTACTATCCAGGAGGCTCTGAAGAAATGTCTGGAGTCGGGCTGACTGCTGAGCTCTGTAAACATCAAAAAAAAAAAAAAAGACTTACTTTGACTCAGTTATTTCAAGCCAAGGGGAAAATAGAGAAGTCGCTTTCTTGTCCTAGTTTAGATGAAGCCGTCCGGGAGGCAGGGAGCCGAACTGAGCTGGAAAGGGCTCAGTGCAGGTGGACAGCGGTGCTCTTTCTCTGGGAGGAGGATTTCCGGGCTTTTGCCTCCCGGGGGCTGCACCCAAGGCTCTCTGCGTGGGTCAGGAGACGGCCCACTCCTCATGGGTATCTCCAGTCGCAGGCCCACTGGGTGGATGGCCCACCACTTCGCAACATGCATTAGTGACATGGACAGCACCTTGCACCAGCTTATCCCCAGCCCTCGGACCCCTTGCCAAGCCCACCAGACTTCGTCATGCACCCAAGTGCCACAACCAGAGAGTGTCACCCAACACTTCATCAGGTACATAACAAACCAAAAAAAAGCATTTAAAAAGACCATACTTCTAGATCATTCATTTACCCCTGGAAATGGGGAGCAATGCCTGTTTCACTGAGGAGAGCGTGTTATCAAATGACAGGCCACTATGCAAAAGAGAGAAAACCAAGAGCTCTATGCAGATAAAAAGCAGCATAATTACAGAGCTTAGGGTGTCTATCATCTTGCAGAAGGAAAGGCAAAGGGTGTGATGTATTTGTTTTTAAAATAACATGGTAGTTGAATAAGTCAATGTACAGCTTCACTTTTAAAGACGCTCCGATCTCTGCTAATGACCACTTCAAGAACAAGCTCTCTGGAAGAGAAGAGGCACTTGGGGAAAGGAGAGAAAGAAAACAGCAGGAGGAGGAGAAGGAAGAGGTTGGGAAAGGAGGCGGAGATGGTGGGAGGGGAGGCAGCCTTCTTTGGGGGCTCACGCCGGCTGTCCTCTGGCCCTTACCCCCAGTGTTCCTGGGAAACCACTGCTCTCCCCTCCACGTCCAGCCCCGGTGCCCACACTGGCCTCTCCCACCCATCCTCTCCTGGGGCCTCCCACCCTCGGCACCTGCCCATGACAGGTTTCCATGGTGGAAGAGCTTCGGCACAACCCTGCTGAGTCCTCTGGAAACACCAGCTTCCTGCCTTCCCCCATCACAGGTTGTCAGCCAGCGCCATACCTCTAGGGGCTCCCCTGATTCTTTACCACATAACTCTAGCTCCCATCAACTACTTTCCCGGGGACCTCTAAAGTGTTTAGAAGCCTGCTGGTTATCAGATGCACTGACTCTCCCTCAGAGTCTATTTTGGGGAGACCCTTCAGTCAGCTCTCACGTTTCCCCCACCTTTCACGTTTCCTCCTTGCTGTTTTTCTCTGATCCCCCTCCTCCGTTCTCTGTCAGACAAGATCCCCATGGGGGGCTATTGGTCCCCCATCCTCTCTCTCCCTTCAATCCTTGCTCCGCTCCCAGGGCTTCACCCAGCACTTCTCTTCGGGTGACTGACTGACTTTCAACGCCCCTGCCTCTCATCTATTTCCAACTGTTGCCTGGAGAGCCCCATATGATCCACAGCCAACACCTCAGACATACCTGAAACTACCTCCTTCATCTTCCTTCTGCACTTTCTCCCCATCTTTTCTTATGTGACATACTGACATCCCCATCCCTCCTGCTTCCTTCCCCGAACCCGACACTTGTGTCTCCTATCCCTACCCTCAGTTCTTTGTTCTTTACACCAATTAGTTAAAGTGTCTCACTGTGGGACTTCCCTGGTGGTCCAGGGGTTCGGACTCTGCAGACTCTGTGCTTCTAATGCAAGGGGCAAGGGTTCAATCCCTGATCTGGGGGCTAAGATGCCACATGCTGTGTGCCCCCATTAATAAAAAAGAGAGAGAGAGAAATAAAGGAAGTTTTGTTTTTTTTTTTAAATTAAAATAAGGCATTGGCTAAATAATTCTTTTAAAAAAGGTCTCACTGCAATTTCCTCTGTGAGCTCTCTCTCATATCCACCTCCCCCTGGCTTCCCGCTGGTGCCACTGGAGCACAGGCTCTCGCCCCTGCACGCCCAGACCGCTGTGGCAGTCTCCTTGCCCTCTCAACCTTCAACTGGAGGTTTTCCCTTCAGTTCAGCCTCTTGAGAGTGACGACACTAAGCTTCCTAAAACACTTCCTGAATTACATCATTGACTGGAGGGAAAAATCAATCATCCCATTAACCATATTTTCTGAGCCTCTATAACCCAGGGTCAACCCTCTTTTCCCAAACCTGCCTCCCACTATTATCACCCAAAATGTTCTATTATAGCTGAATTCATCTACTTTATTCCTGAATCTATATTAAATATATTTTGTGCCTTCTACCATGCCTCCAATGGATGGCCCCCACTTTCACCAGGTACCTAAATTCCATCCATTCCTTAAGATCAGGCCTAACTCCTGATAAGTCTCCCCTGATTTTCTGGAAGATTTCCCCCTCTCCTGAGCCCTGAGAGCCCACAGTGGTCATTCTGCTCTTACCAGGCACTGTTATGTACTACTGGAGCTCTTTTATTTATGAGTGTGGTTAGCTGCTGTGTTCTTGAAGGTAATGTGTCCACTTTTGTGCCGACTTAGAACCTCTCTCAGCACATCTCACATGCCTTAACTAAGGGCCATGGGTAACACATAACTGAATCAGTGTCAAGATGACCCATCCATGCAACCTCTTCAGGCCCACCTAGCCACAGGCAGAGCTGTGGGTACCAGATGCCATCTCTGCCCAAGGGAGGCTGCCATGAGCTCAGTAACCTCTGGCTGCTGTCCATCCTGGCACCTGTTGCAGAACCACTCTCCCTAGGCTACTTTGAAAAGAGTGCCTGCTGACTGGCTGGGGCTCCCGTCCTGCCTCTTGGCTCACTTCAGGACTTACCTACAGCCACAATTCTCCTTCAAAACCAGCTCAGACCTCCATTCCCACAAGAGCGACAGCTGCTGCCAGTCTTTGCCCTGGGTGGAGACTCAGCCCCCTACCTTCCCCCCGCCCCACCCCATCACCTATCCGCCTGGTTGCGAGCACTGTTGCTCATCTTCTGCACTCCCCTGGGCCTAACCCCTGGTCCCTGCAGGCTAACTCTGCCTTTGGGGACTCTGGACTCCCAAACGCTAACTCCTCTGCATCTGCTTACAGTTCCTTCCCCCGTCTTATCCTGGCCCCCTTGGCTGTAGACATAATCACCCGGTTTGAATCTCTGGCTCTATGTGACTTCACACCCAAGTAACCTATACTGGTGGCCTGACCCTCCTTGTCTCAGTTCTGTTTAAGAATAACGTGGTCTGCAAGCATTTTCCATGTCTCCCGCCACAGTCTGTGGATGTCCTAGCCTCTTCAGCAGTGTCCGCATTCCTTTTTTATTTTCTGTAAAGATATCCTTTCCTGGTAAGAGTCTCCTTTGTTTTGTCAGGCAGCCATGGGGAGCCGTTCTCCAAACATTTGGTATTTTTCTTTCCCTTGGGAGCCCATTTATCTTGGACTCTCTTTTCTCTCTGACACATCCCTTAATAAACCACACTGGGACATAGCTCCCTGTAAAAATATCAATGCAGGCTGAGTTTCAAATGCATGTGGCCAGGCTGTCTGGCCTCCGGAGTACATTTTCTCATTAAGAACTTTCTGACCTTGCAAATTACAAATACTACTACTCTGACGGTGCCGTCCACATAAGAGGCACTTGATTCACGGCGGCTATGTTTTTGAAAATGATCTCTGAGGTTTGTATCTCCCAGGCTGCAAAAAATATATGGAAGTTGCCCACAAAAGGCTCCCTGAAAATTCAGAGAAGGTATACACCCAAGGAGGCAGAGGGGAGCTGTAAGGGTGACCCCTTGAAAGCAAAGAAAGAGGATGGTAAGGGCAGGGGAGTAGTTAAATCACCAGCCAGTCTGTGTGTGTATGTATGTATGTATGTATGTATGTGTGTGTGTGTGTGTATATATATATATATATATATATATATATATATATATATGAAAAATCCCCTGTAAGGAAAATACCAAGCTCAAAAAAAAAAAAAAAAAAAAAATCCAAGCAAAAATTAAGTTAGGAGGTAAGGGGATCTAAACCAGGAGTCAGAGAGCCATGCAGCTTAAAAATAACCAACATAACCATTCATCACCCTGACTACATCAAAAACCACAGAACAAAGAAGAGAGCAAAGGGAACTGAGGGCATGAGAAAAACTCAGAAATACCTGTGACAGGTTTGTACTGGGTGCTTTATTAAGTGTCTCCGTTTTTTCTAAATCTGCCTCTAATTCTGTTTGGCAGAGGTTGAGATCAGTTTCTAGATTAGTCTGGTTCAAGAAAGAAAAGATGGGAAAGAGCGTTTTAGTTAGAAGGAAAGGCAGACAGCATGGAAGGTTACATTAGAAAAATGAGTTTGTTTAGTATCATACATTAATAAGGCAAAGATGGGCATGACTAAAATACAAGAGCTTACTAGAAATGAGTTAAAGGCAGGAAAACCGAGAATGCAGCATTAGGCAGAGAGAATATAAATCCTGTGGCAATCAGAGCTCCAAAACGCTACTCTACTTGCTAAAGAGAGGAACTACATATACCACAAAAACCTACCTTTGAGGAAATACCTATTTTTCTCTCTTTTCAGAGTATGGTGACTCTGACACATACTATATGTCAGTAGAATAAGTAATTGCTTTTAAAACCTCTACGTATTAGTATAAGTCTTAGAGACTTTGTTAAACTGTTTTATCACCAAGCCAAAAATGAAAAGTTATAATCAAGTTTTTTCAAAAAAAAAAAAAACCAGGGGAGGGGGGAGTAGGGGATTTATTAAAAGAAAAACACCCCACAACACACACACACTAGTCAGGCCAGAGCATACACACAGCCCGCAGGAGGAGCACAGCGGAATTACCTTTCTATCCTCTCTAGGAAGGATAGAGCAGTCTCCAGGAGTATAATCCCATATCTTTTTGGGAGGCTGACGGGAAGCAGAGGAGGAAATGAAGAAATGAGCATAAAGACATAAAGACAAACATGGAGACCGGCTCAAACAAAGAGGGGCAACACTAGGAGAACTGTCTCAACACAGAAAAGTGAACTAAAAACAGAAGGAGCAGGCACTCCGCCTCCTGAGGCTGCCTGGGGACCCCACAGAACTCTTGGGAGCTGGAAACGTGAAGTGGGGGGTTTGTTTCTACATCTAGATCTCAGGGAAATCACTGTTGGATACGAAATAATGAAAATTTAAATAGAACAAAGAAAAAGCATTAACACCAATTTGAATGAAAATAGAAACATTTCAATTCCACATTGTTCTTTTCCAACAAAGACGGACACTGTGAGCCTACACTTTGGAGGTAGTATTTCCCACTGTAAACTTTATCGTGTCTTCACAAATGTGTGAATTTGGAGATCTGACCAAGGGTCAGTAAATAGTGCTAAATGTGCTTTCTGTGATTTGTGGCAAGGAAATCCATGTACAAAATGGATGTTAAATGTTGTGCTGTATAATTAGACAATTTCATTAGATCATTTTTTTTAATCTTTTACAGTTTAACAAGACTTGATAACATTGCTGACGGTAGAGTCAGACCTTCCATCTCTCTTAGAAGAAAGAGTTTATACTTTGAATTTAAACAGTGAACTGTTAAGGTTATTTTCATTTTCTCCTTTCACTCTTCTTGTTAGAATGAGCTGCGTTCCCAAAGTAGCAATCTGCCAGGAGAACTGTTTTAAGGGGGATCCAGAGTGTGTGCACTTAGCTGCTTAGTTGTGTTCGACTCTTTGCAACTCCATGGACTGTAGCCCATCAGGCTCCTCTGTCCAGGAGGATTCTCCAGGCAAGAATACTGGAGTGGGTAGCCAAGCACTCCTCCAGGGGATCTTCCCAACCCAGGGATTGAACCCAGGTCTCCTGCATTGCAGGTAGATTCTTTACCATCTGAGCCACCAGGGAAGCCCAAGAATATTGGAGTGGGTAGACTATCCCTTCTCCAGGGAATCTTCCTGACCCAGGAATCGAACTGGGGTCTTCTGCATTGCAGGTGGATTCTTTACCAGCTGAGCTACCAGGGAAGCCCCAAGAGGGATCCAGAGGAGAGGACATCTGGAAGTTACAAGGTACATCTAAACCTGCAATCTCTTTCCCACTCTGTAAACCTTTTTCTTCTGCCTGCTTAGACTTGAAATTTCTTACACAATGACCTCTGAGGACACGAGTTCATTAGTAACTCCTATCATTCTGCACAAATTTCATCATAAACAACTCTATGGCAGCATTCAAATTAGTTTTACATTTCACCTTGAGCTTACTTACAGAAATCACATCAATTTTGTTGAAATTTTATGGGGGAGGGAGGAAGAAGAAAAAGCTGACACCCGGGCCCTTTGTAATGAATGTATAGATGAAAAGTAACCTGATTCCAAGGTGCCTTCACCACTAACATCAGCAGATCAGTAACGTGATCTCTGTACGCTTATATTCTGCAATTTGTTAAGTGTCACTGACAATTATCACTCATCTTTAAGCACTTAATACACTTGAATCTTATTGGGGATGGAGACTTTTTCAAGTCACTGATGGTAGCCCTACTCATTTACTTCCTGCAAAATATTAGACAGTGCTTACAAATAAAACTGGTTTTAAATCATCCTCCCTGAATGGTCCCTGAAGTCTTAAATCAGTGGATACTCTACAATTCGTTAGATCTAAAAGGTATCATAGTCAGGGTTTACTGAAGCTTCAGCTCACTAAATCAGGGTGGCTCTAAGCGAAGGGGCTGAGGAAAAAAGATGTGCAGGGTAAACATCTACAGTTCTGGCTGGCTTTACTGCTGGGAAGTGGGTGCTAGGTTCACGTGGAATAAAAAGGAGAAACGATGATCCACACGTTTTGACTGGAGTTTTAACTTCATTCTGCTCCCAAATGACTAAAAAACCCTCCAAAACAACTTCCATGGTTTATACCCCTTTTATTTCTATCTCTTACTCTTTAATGGCACAGAGCTGATTGGGGTAGGAGAAGTGAAGAGAAGAAAACAATTTCTCCCCATCACATCGTCCTCTCTGGGAGTACTATCCAGGTATCAATCTGGTTCAACCAGGTAACAAGCTCACCCTTATGCCTCACACCATAAGGACCTGTTCATCTCAATGCTATTCCTCAGGATATGGGCATTGATTAAGCTATTTTGGCAAGTCTTCAAAACTATCATCTTTTATGACTTTAAAAGACCTACACAAGAAGTAGTCGTCCCATTTAAGAAATCTAAGATCTATGTAAGGAACATTCTGGCTTCAGAGAAAATGGCATTTTGGAGAAAAGCATCTCTAAGTCTTTAAATAATTAAAAGTCAGTTGGGACAATAGGGTAGGAACACAAATTACAGGAAGGTCCCAGTACACAGATGGACTGTTTTCTCAATATTTGTCTGAATTGGCTGTGTGGTGTTCAGACTACCATTTCCCATGCTGCTGCTAAGTCGCTTCAGTCGTGTCCAACTCTGTGCGACCCCACAGATGGCAGCCCACCAGGCTCCCCCGTCCCTGGGATTCTCCAGGCAAGAACACTGGAGTGGGTTGCCATTTCCTTCTCCAGTGCATGAAAGTGAAAAGTGAAAGTGAAGTCGCTCAATTGTGTCTGACTCCTAGCGACCCCATGGACTGCAGCCTACCAGGCTCCTCCGTCCATGGGATTTTCCAGGCAAGAGTACTGGAGTGGGGTGCCATTGCCTTCTCTGACCATTTCCCATAGAAACAATTAATTCACTGAGCTATTCACAGAGCCTATCTAGGCACACTGTGACTGAAATGCTGTCAATTGCTAACAGAAAGAGTATTAATTACAATGACAGATTCAGTAAAACAATAAACCAGTCACAATTAACTAGAAAAAAATGGCTTCATAACTTTCCCTAAAAGTTAATATTTCAGTTAAACTAATTATTTGGCAAATGAGGAGATGGCTAGAAATTATAGATTCTCAACAGGGTTTAAAAAAATCAATGGCACAGGCTCCTTATTATCAACAATTTAATGCTATGACTTTCTCTTAATATTTGGCATTTTTTACTTTGTAATATAAATTAGTCTTGGTTTCCGCTGCCTCTAGGTGTTGTGCATGTGTGATGATTCCTCTTCTTTGACTTAAAATATAATGTTTAATTATAGCCTCACCAAAGACTTAAAATTCTGGTTTCCCTCAGGGGAAAAAAATACCTATAACTGGAGTTTATGAAAAATTGTTAGTTGTAGCTAATCCTGGATAATAAATGGGATTTTTGAAAAAAATAATAAAGCTAATATCACTTTCTTTCTCTGATGAAAGTATGGCATTATTATTCCATGTACTAATCATCGTCTCTTTTGGGGGGACGGGAGGAACACATTCCCAAAGGTTTTTTCTATTGTGACACAACTGAGCAGGTTTTAATAAAAAGAAAAAGGTTAGGATATTGCTAAAGTCTGCACGTGGAAAAGACTGTGGGAGGTCGACTTCATTGATGTGTGAATGGTGGACAGCAGAGAAAAAACAGACAGCAGAGAAGTGAGGTGTGCACCAAAGCTTCGGGGAGGGGAGGAGACTGGGCACACTTTGGGTTGGATGCATCCCTCGCTTCTAACCACTAGGTGGCACTGTTCATCCAAGGCTGCCTGGCAGATAGTAGGTGACAGAGAAGACGAGGTGACTGCCTGTTCCTACAAATGGAGTGTTTACAAGCCAGGTGCTCCTAACTCTGAAAATGCCTGAACATTCCAACAAACCTCATCATGGCCAAATCAAATGAGCCACTTCAGAGCACCAGCTAAATTTCTCTGTCTTCATCTTCATGAAAAGTATACTATGAAATTTAACATTTTCTTGAACTATAAAGTTATTGCTATCTACTAAAAAAAAAAAAAAAAAAACCCACAACTATTATTCTAAATCATGTGATTCAAATGCCAGATTCAATGCTTAAAGTCTCACATAAACATCTAATAAAATGTTTTATTTTTATACACTTAATCCCTCTACCTGTAAATTCTTTTTGCAGCTGTCATAATTGAGACTTTAAAGTAACTGAAATTTTAAAGTCAGTTTCCAGTCATGTCCAGTGGAAAAATGAGCTCAGTTCTCCCTTCTGTTTGATACTCCTTTGGGTGCAAGGCCAAGAAAATCCTCCCTGAAGCACCAAAAATCAATTTGTACCAAAGCCAACTCAGATACATCACAGGGAATTTGCAGGCTATTGGGCTGAATACTAAGTTTGCTAGAAATCCTAACTCTCATCTTATAATTTTGGGAAATAGTATCCCTACCTCATAGAGATCATTCCCTAAAAGTTGCCTGTAACAGGGTAGCATTCTCAGACCACCTGTGCACAGAAAGGCCCTTTTCCTTTTGCTTTGTCACTTCTCTTACATGTGTGTTTCTAAAATTTCTATTTAAAACAGGAACAATGTATATTTCTCAGTGTATATGCTTTTTCCTGCTTATCTTCAGCACACTGTGAAGCCTTTGTTCAAGGGACTGAACCGAAGCCTAATGCAATCTACAAGGTGTGTGATATTTGTTGCTAGTGGTGAGAGGTCCTAAGACAAGCAATGATTTAGCCGTGTCTCCCTGAAATCTTCTAGTAAGAAATACTTCCCAGAGCTCACTGTCCCTTCTTGGTGAAGTAAAGCAGTGGAAAGCTCACAGGTTGTAGTGAGAACAGACAATCCCACCACTGACAGCCAATGAAGCTGTTCCCCACTTCCTGAACTCTTTACAAACAGATCTGATTCTTTGGCAGCAAAAATGCATCAACAGCATTATTTAAAAAGGTGTCTATAACCACTGAAGCTATTAAACTTACCGGTTTCCCAAACTCCAATTCCGAAAAGAATTTATACCAAGGTTCATTCTTTAAATCTATCTCTTCTGGGCTTATATCCCGACTCTATAGGGGTTGGTGACAGGGAAATGGAAGAAAGAGAAGGATAACATTATGCAGAGATTACATAGGAACCGGCCAGTAGAGATGCAGTGGTTTCCAGAAATATATAGCACCTGCATTCAACAGCAGCAATCATTTTTTTTTTTTTTTACAGACATGAGCAAAATCAGGAGCTGAAACAGGCAGGAAAGGATGTGTTTATGAAAACAGGCACACTGAGGTAGGCAGCAGTGAAGGAATTGTTCATTGGTCTCCAGGCAGAGGGACGCATATGGAGAGCACTGTACCCCACGGCTGCCCTCTCAACACATCTGAACACGGGCATGACAGTTTTCCCTGGTAATTGTCAGAGTGGTGGGAGAAAAGAGAGCCCCTCTTTCCTCTTTCCAAAGAGCTAAGAGTTATAAGCAAATAACCCGGTGAACACACCAAACATTTAGCTATCTACGCCAGATGAGTAGAGCAAACACTTTTTATGGGCTAGTACAGTTTTAGTACTTATTTGCAAGGCTGTCTTCAGGTTTTCAAAAATCAACACCAAATACTGACAGTTTTATAAAAGCCAATTTGTTAATACTGCATCTTTAATGGCACATGAGTAGGTGAGAAACCAAGTCCCACACAGAGTAAAGTGAAAGATGATGTAAGTAAAAACAGAAGACACAAGTGAAAAAACATTTTAAACAAGCATCCATGGGGGATGAACACAGACAGATATACCTTGTGCTTTAAGAGATAAATGTTAAAGAACTCGGGGGAAAAAAAGGAAAAAGCTGAACAAGACAGATAACAGTACAACACGGGGGAGAAACTTCTGGGTTATGTTACAAAAATAAGTTAGCTTTCTCATTTTATACAGCTCTAAGAGGTAATGCACAGACTGATAATTTGATTGCTTGGGATTTCATGTTTCGTCAAATATTTATAAAGTTCTGGTACCTTGCTCTGTGGCAGAGCATATGTTTCTGGAAATAATTAGTTGGAAAATGAGTGTCTGGAAAGCAAATCAGTTTCCCTTTAATAAACTGGAGATATGATCACATCAGATGAAAGTGTTAGAGGCTCACACAACTTAATTCTTATGTGTATATGTTTCAAAAAATCTTAATAGTCACAAAAGAGAGAAATGGTGATATCCTGACAATATGAAATAGAAAATACACATTTTCCATTGAGATTGAAAACATCGTAAGAAACATCATGCCCTCGGGAACACAACATATAGAAAGGAAATCGCACGTCCTGTGGACACATCTCCAAGTGACTTCTTCACAAAGCAGTTAGTTGAAATGGCTTTTGCAGCTTGTTGAAATGGCTGTAAACTTTCTTAGCGACCTTCACCAGTCTCTAACATCCCTATAAGGATCTTTACTATTATTTCTACTTCTGCTTTAAACCAAGGAAGATCTGATAGATAACTTTTAACTGAGATTAACTGAATAGAAGTTAGTTGAAATCAAAGGAAGATATGTATTGAAACAGTCTGTCCTCTTGCATCCAGACTAAACCTTCTTCCAATTGTCTTTAGGGGCAGAGGAGCTTAAAATCTGGAGAATGTGTGTTCCATCTCAGTGGATTCTGTAATCCTGTAAATACTGGAATCTATATTCAGCGAAATGAGGTGCAATCCTGACAAGGACACCACCATTTAGGAGGGTCAGGTTAGACATGGGGACACCCTAGGTCCTTGTATGATGGGGCTTCATGAAACCTATTTCATGTTTATTACTTTAAAAGACTACTTACAAATTGCTCCCTGGGAATAATTTTGTTGTTTTTTTTTTTTTTTCCCCTATTTTTTCAAAATAAAATGTACCAACTTTTTCAGAAAACTGCCTGAATGTCCTGGTACTCAGTTCTGAAAGAATCAACCCATTTTATTGTCAAAGGTTGTTCACAGATTGTTTTATTACCAAGGTTAATGATGGGTTGAGAATTGAATCAGGAGGCATGTCAATCAGCTTGCACCCAGAGCAGCCAACCTTAGCCCTTGGAGCTGCCCAGCGAGAAAGCTAAAGAGGTAATAAATACCACGTTGCACTTGATTCTGCACTGATAACTCCTTTCTAGGTCCAAGCACAGAATGGACAAATAGGGGACTGTCCTTCCGGATGGAGAGCAGGCTGTCTGTTCTGGCAGGCAGAGCGGATTCCACAAAGCCAGGCTGAGGTCTCTGCGACAGGGAGCTATCTTTTCCCAGCTTGGCAAAATCCTCAGAAAAGGCAGGGGACTCATGAGGAAAATGCCTGATCGCTCAGAAGAATGGTTCTGCTGCTTGGACGGGAGCCGGAGACTAGCTTCAGACTGTAATTAAAGAATCTGAATGTGGCGTGTTCATTTACATGGCACTTTCTTATATTCACAGATCTTTTTCACCCACATTATCACATGAGTGACCCTCTCATTCAATGCTCCGGTGAGGCTGGCAGGCCAGATAATTCCATTTTACAGGTGAAAACACTGGTTGTTCAGAAAAGTTAAGTGATGCCCCCGGACATAAGGCAGTATCTGAATTTGAACTTGGAACTCAGAAACCTTTCAATTCCTAGTCCAGTGCTGCTTACATTTCTCATACTCCCCAGGAGAAGGGGGTAGAGCTGCTGAGTTTGAGGATGATACCAAGCTAACATAAGGGCATGTCACAGACTTGAAAAACCAGGAAGGAGACTGGTTTTTCAAGGTGACTCTGAACTGGGAAGAAACTAAGTTGGGTAAATCCCCATGTTTTACACTTTTAAATAAATATTGTGCTTGTAATAATGATTTTTACATTTGTCCTTCTCACATTATCCCTATGGGAGCAGGAACCCCAACATATAACCCAGGGCTTGGCACATAAATGTTATTCTACAAGCAGACCCTTGAACAACCTGGGCCTCAGGGATGCGTGCAGTTAAAAATCCTAGTATAATTTACTGGCCCTTAGTATCCAGGGTTCCTCCACATCCACAAACTCAACCAACTGCAGTCGTGCAGGGCTATAACATTTACTACTGAAAAGAATCCACAATTAGGTTGACTGTGCAGTTCAAACCTGTGTTGTTCAAGGGTCAACTGTACATATTTATTGAATTGAGCTGAGGTTCAGTTCTGTAAGGGACTTAGGAGGGAAGTATGTAAAAGGACCATAGCCTGAAAAAAACCTATTTCTGACAAAGCAGGGACCAACCAGTACCTCTCCAACTCCAAGACCAGAAGAGAAGAAAATGGGCCCATACTACAATAAGAGGGAGGCCAAACAGTAATAAACAACTTCATATGAGTTTGTCAAATAGCTCAACAGGTCACCACGGCTTTGAATCTCCTGCGAGTCTTCTGAAGGTAGCACAGTGTTTGTCTGGGACGCTGTGGGTTTGCTGCAGGGACAAGATGAATGCTAAGGCAATCTTCACAGCCTACCCGTCAGCCCTCTGTGCGAACAGGACAGATGTGCCTGTGAGGTCCCAGTTCAAACCGCCAGGCTTAAGCAGACCCAAGCACCTCCAGCTGGAAAAACACTGGGGGGAAATAGGGATTCTCCCCCATAGAAAAAGATGTGCCTTTCTGGGAGAAAATTTAGATTCTCTATCTGTCTCTAGTTAGTACACTTATTCACAGCTCACCACCACAAAAACGTGTGCGCATGCACAGGCGTGTGAGTGTGGTGGTGGTGGCTGGGGAAGAAGGGGCCCCTCAAATTCTGGCAAACCAAACACTGAAACCAAAAGGCAGGACTCACACTGAAACTCCCATTCCAACTTATCTGTTCGTGTGGCAAAAACAGCAGGAAGAAAAATTCAAAAATAAAGGACTGATTCCACCTCTGTGAAGAGCAGACTATGAAAAGATGAAGATTCTCTCTAAAATGAAAAACTACTCTTTGGGAAGAAACAGCTGGACAGCAATGTTCCTCTCCGGCCGGCCTTGGGTGTTATGTCCTAACTGGTTGGCCCAGGCCCTGGTACAGCCGGAGGGGCTTCCTGTGTGGGAACAGCCAGATGGTGCTTGACCATCCACAGGAACGGTCACCACAGCTCTCCAAAGTGGGGCCCGTGGGCAGAGTGAGCTACTTCTCAGGGTTTGGGAAAACAATATAAATGCTCCCAAGGACTATGATATGGAGGATACTGTGACCATTGTGGTATCGATGAGCACAAAACTACGGATTTGGGGGATTCCCCCCACCCCTCCAGTTTTGAGTAGTGGTCAAATTACTAGGAACCAAGGAAAGGAAGAGGAAACAAAGGAGAAATTAAGAGGAAAGCTTTCAGTAACAGCAATGACCATCTATGAATAATACTATCGCCAGAACAAAAGCACGCAGGGGCCTACAGAGTCTGGAAGCACGGAAGTGTACGGATACATGATGTATGTCCCTGGCTTGTTATTCAAGTATCAGGAACATACTCAAAGGACATAACTTTCTTTCTAGGAAGACCTGTGTGGAAGGTTACCTTCTGTGTTTAGTACCTTCTCACAGAGAGAGAACCTGCAGTGAAGGGAGGAGACAGAGGCAAAATTCTCTACTCCTCTCAGAACTTTTTGCTTAAAATAACTTTGGTGCACAGTAAATGCTGGAGAATGACAACTCTGAAGCATTTTGGTGAACTGTTGAACCTTTTTTCCTAACTAAAATTACTTACCCCTTTGTGCTTTTAAAGATGTCACCTTTGTATTTTAGTAAAAGTCAAATCAATTATTCCTTAAAAACATGTAGAGCAAAAGAGGCGGAGGGAGAAGAATTTGAACCCACATTTCAGGGGCCTTCTTATTCTGGACTCAGTGCGGTAACCGCATTTTAATGAGAATCAATCCCCAGCATGACAATTCCCTCCTGCTTGAAAGGCCGGAGGGCTGCAGGTTTATGGAGCCTTGGAGGTCCCTTTAACCATGATCAGAATTCTGAAACCAGCTTGTTCTAATGAAGGGTGAATAAAAGGAAGTGTGACGGGCAGATATGAAACTCATCAGTTTGTAAAAATTCTCCCTTGCCTTTACAGGGTGGTCTCCTATGCCCACACAGGCCATTCTCCCCACTGATAACTGCTTGGAGATGTGAACTTGTGTAGGGAACCACAAATCAGATGGAACATGCAATGTGTCCTCTCTACTGAACTTGTCAGAAAAGGAAGATCTAAAAGCCACAGTCTAACAGCCTGGGGCTGGTTTTCCCCCCAAGTAACATCATCATATTAATTATCTGGTTTTTAATGATGTACTTGTAACTTCAACAAAATGTATGCGTGTTCAAATAAGAGTCACCTCTAAAACTACAATTTTAGTCCGGTTAGTAATAAGCCTGATAAACGAATGGTTAGATGTTTTTAAAAAAAAAAGCAGCAAAGTCAACCTTTACACTAGCAGATTTAAAATTAGTGAAAACCATGCACAAAAAGAGCAACAAAGCCACAATGAGAGGATTCTTTCAATGCAGACTCTCAGCACTTATTTGGTGAACACCTGCCAAATGAAAAGGGTAAAAATACTTCATATTGTCACTGTCTTCTAAACAAAGCAAGTCTATCTCAAGGGAGAAAGAATGTAATCCAAGCGCACAATGCATCTGGATTAAAGAACTCGGGCAGGGTGAGACAAAAGCACTTTAATATGCACATTACCATCTTTTCGTTGGTCAGAACAGAGGACTTGCCCGGCTGATACTCGTAAATGCTTCTGGGCTCTGCGCGGTATTTTCTTGTATCCACTTTCTTATCTGGGGGCTCCCAGTCAGTCCTGTAGAAAGAAAATCCTATTAGAGCTATTCTCATGAAAATTGGCATCCGACAGTTCTGACGACTTTGGCCGACTGTAGTTTAATCAAGGAATTTTTATATCCGAGGCACAAAATGGGACTCTGCGCAAAGCGTTCAGTTGTGCTGGTTTCCTTCTTCAATTAACCAGTTAGATCCCTGTGTTTGCTTCACAAAAGGCTTGAGGTGTCCATACTCAAACCATGCACCGGGAAGCCGGGAGACAAGAAAGGGAAGAAAAGCAGCAGCTGCAGCTGTGAAGTGTTCTCTGGAAAAAATCCTTCACCTTGCTCTGCTCTCAGGGGCTTATCATCTCCCAGACATGCCTGTACTTCCCACTCAGGCTGGTGCAGTGAGAGAGAATGCAGGACCCAGAGCCAGGCAGCTGTGGTTCCAACCCTACTACAGTCCTTGCTAGCTGGCTCCTCTGGGCCAAGCACTCAGCCTCTACTGAACTGTTTACTCATCTGGTAAGTGCGGTTGTTACAAGGATTAATGAGACAGTATGTCTCAGCATGTAAATCACTTTGCAAAACACCAGGCCCACAGTAACCACTCTTTAAACACTTTGGTTTTGTTTTGTTTGTTTTTGGCCACACGGTGTGGCATGTGGGATCTTAGTTCTCTGATCAGGGATTGAACGTGCAACCTCTGCACTGGAAGCATGGAGTCTTCACCACTGAACTGCCATGGAAATTCAAAACGTTACTAGTTTTTATAACCATGTTCTTCTTCCCTATTCCACACCCTACCCTGGTAATCACCCAAGATGCAGCCTTTGGCACAGGTACTTAACCTGATCCAGTGGGGGATTTCAGAGGATACATGAAGCCTTGGAAATTACTTGCAAAATTTTCACGTAGGCACATAATTGCATTTTGCACTGTGATTATAATCAGTTTTTCCTGCAAGGCTACAAACTTCTTGAAGTCATGGACAATGATTTATGTGTGCAATGTGCCTACATAGCATCTTCTTCAATCGCACACAGAATGCACCCAGCAGATGCTTAATGAATACACTTGTAAGGATTTGCAGGTACACCCAGCCTTCCTCTCAGATTAGTTATCAAACTCTGAGGCAGATGTCATATACATATATGTGGGATTTCAAAAATAGCCATTCATTTGTCATGAAGATGGAAAAAGTTTGGAGGTATGAAACTGTGTGTATTTAAAGAGAAAATAATTTTGTTTAGCCAGAACCAATTTTGGGTTGAGAAGTGTTAGAAGATGGAGCTGGGAGATGCCTGGGACACTGGTCCAGATACCCTGGAGGCTGCTCCCAAGGGCATGCTGCTGCTGCTAAGTCGCTTCAGTCGTGTCCGACTCTGTGAGACCCCATAGATGGCAGCCCACGTCCCTGGGATTCTCCAGGCAAGAACACTGGAGTGGGTTGCCATTTCCTTCTTCATTGCATGAAAGTGAAAAGTGAAAGTGAAGTTGCTCAGTCGTGTCTGACTCTTAACGACCCCATGGACTGCAGCCCAAGAGGGTCCTCCGTCCATGGGATTTTCCAGGCAAGAGTACTGGAGTGGGGTGCCGTTGCCTTCTCCGCCCAAGGGCGTAAGACTCAGAAAAAGACAACTGGGTCATTTAGTGTGGGCATTAAGAGATGACAAATATCATTTCAACCGTCAAGCCTTATGTTTTGATAGTGTGTTGAATAAATAAAGAGATACTAAAAAGTGTCGGAGAAGACGATGGCACCACACTCCAGTACTCTTGCCTGGAAAATCCCATGGACGGAGGAGCCTGGTAGGCTGCAGTCCATGGGGTCGCTGGGAGTCGAACACGACTGAGTGACTTCACTTTCACTTTTCACTTTCATGCATTGGAGAAGGAAATGGCAACCCACTCCAGTGTTCTTGCCTGGAGAATCCCAGGGACGGGGGAGCCTGGTGGGCTGCCATCTATGGGGTCGCACAGAGTTGGACACGACTGAAGCAACTTAGCAGCAGCAGCAGCAAACAGTGTAGCTTCATTTTAAAATTATATTCTCTGCTGTGGGCCCCATCAGTATGTATAGAGAGTATTAAAACACATGACAAATCTTATAGTTCAAGATTCCTCTTGTGAAGACGGAAAGAGTGATGATAATTATTGTCAACATTATTTAAGCCCGTCTGATAAGCCAGGACTACAGGATATGTTACATGCATTATCTTGTGTTATCCTTGCAGTATCCCGAGGAATGTAACATGTTTCCCCATTTTACAGATGAGAACATTGACAGTCAAAAAAATAAATCACTGCTAATAAGTGATAGAGCAGGGATTCGAACTCAGGTCTGCTTGACGCCTGGCTCCAACGCTGCCTGACTCAGAGAAAGAGATTGTGTATTAGAGCCTAAAATCATGGAGCTGATGAGAACACTTACCTCTCTGGGCTTGATTTTAGCGAGGAAGAGCGGGTCGGGAGGGGAAGTGTGGCCGACCTCTTAACTACCTTCTCACCATCAATGCAGCTCATCTCACTTTTTGAGCGAGGCACAGAAAGGGGAGATTTTGCTGGAGAAGGAAAAAGCGGGTGCAAAAGACTTTTAAAATGGATGAAAACAGGAAGATCCTTCCCTCGTCCACCACCCTCCCTTCCACCCCCACAACCAAGAAATTCTAAGCCACTTACTGTCTTCAGAAAAGGAGTATCGAGGAGAGTACAGATCTGAGTCATCATCTAGTGAACAAAACGAAACGTAATCAGGAGACATCCGGCTCAGGTAAGAGAACTGCGTGACAAGTCCCCCCACTGCCACCATCCTGCACCGACCGTTGTCCAGCCACACCCGGGAGCCCAGAGGACAGAGGAGGAACCAAGCACCAGAAGCTACACCATGGCAAACCACACAGTTCAGAGCTGGGTTTGGAGAACCCACCCAACCGAAGAGACCTGTAGTCAGAAAGGTACACTCACAAATCCTGGGGGAGGACTGCCCCTGACACCCAGAAATGCATGGGGACAATGAGCCAAAGGTCCTCTCGAGAGAATTCCCACAAGCAAAGCTGGTCCCCAGCCTGGCCGAGTGGGAAACAGGCTGAGATGGATGCCTGCATGTTGGCGCTGTCTCTGGTCTATGCTGCTGAGTTTCAGAGTCCCCAGGCCTGCCCGGTGGGATGGGGAGGCCCCAGGTGTGGTCTCTAGCTGCCTGGCTCAGCTGTGACCCATTTCATATGCTACGGTCCCATATACTGAGTTGGCCCCAAAGTTCGTTCTATTTCTTCCATAACAGCTTATGGGAAAACCTGAATGAACTCTGAGGCCAACTCAAAACAAAATCGTTTAGCAAAGTGGTAGTGCAGCTAAGAAAACAGCTTGAGAAACCCCTTGTCATCATTTGTTTTGATTCCACTGTAAACGAGTCCCTCAAATAGCCTTCCTTCTTGGAACCCCACACGCCCTCAGCAGATCCTCACATAATCTGCTCTGCAGAAGTGCCACTCGGGGTCAGTGTCTAAATTGTAACTCTGGATCGAGTCAAACTCAACCGGGTTTCTGTAGTGGGAGATGGCTCTCCTAGGGCGGGGGTGGGGTGGGGTGTGTGTGCATCTGTTAAGTCACTTCAGCCATAACCAATTCCCTACGACTCTATGGACTTTAGCCCACCAGGCTCCTCTGTCCATGGAATTCTACAGGTAAGAATACTGGAGTGGGTTGCCATGCCCTCTTCCAGGGGATCCTTCTGACCCAGGGACTCAACCCGTATCTCTTACGTCTCCTGCATTGGCAGGTGGGTTCTTTACCACTAGTGCCACTGTAAGCACAGGTCTCTAAATAAGCGGAACACCGACCCGGGCACCAAGACTTGCAGAATCAAGACTTGAACCCTTCGTGGACATGGCTGCGTGGAACTAAAAACGAGACCACAGGTACTCTCACTGGAACAGGTTTGTCAGCTGGGACTGCCCTGGAAACCCAGGATATATCCGTGATGACCCCTCCAAAGCATTTCTCCAACAAGAGTTAGGCTGAAATAGCCTCTTATGTTTTCTAATAGCTCACTAACCTGAATTCAGAATTCATGAATGTGGAATAAAGACCCAACTCCTCTTAAAATCGGTATAGCTTTACATAACACAGCATGCAAACTAGCTTGCAAAGACAAGTCAGAGAACCCCATGTAATGTGTTGATGGTCAGTCCTTGTCTCCATGTTGTTTTAAGCTTCAGAGCAGAAAAGGCCAGAATATTTTATAAAATGTACTAAAGCTAACACTGCTATTCTTTCCAGTATTATTCAAAAACAGGATCTCTATCTCCCTTTCTACCTCCCCTCTCCTCTCCCTATTGTATCTGCCCCGGGTTTTCCAGCTCCAAAAATGGAAAGGTTTTGGATACTGAGACATCTTTTCTCCTCCCTCCCTTCCTCCTTTTTGCTTTGATATTGGCTAATTCTTATCCTTAAAGTTGAACAGAGCTTAAGGTTCTTCTACCAATATAGCTATGCCTTTCCCTGCTATAAACTGAACATGAGAGCTTATTTAACTTTTGAAAATAGGGCAGAAGAGATAAAGTGGGATCCAGAAATAGATGTTTCAGAGTACTCTTCTGAAGACTTCTGTGTTGCCTGCTTTTGTTTGTTTTGCTGCTTTTGTTTTTCAATAGAGCTTCTGATTATTATACAGATAAGATACCACAGCACCAAAGAAAACTAAAAATTAGCTTTGATTGTAGTGATTTGATTGGAAAAATGGTGCCTGCCAAATGAGAAATTAGCTTAGTTAGGAACCAATGTAGGTATTGTTTAAAATCCAGCCTAGCATTCTAGCTCAAAACCCTGTCTCTCTTTGAATCAGGGAGAAGTTACAACCTAGCAGCAGATGGTAAGGTGAGGGTTAATTTATAACTATTATCTGGTTCTTAAGGTAAAAGCAGAGTTTTCATGGGGGAAAAACAGCACTTAAATATTCAAGGTTTTTTCTTTTTTTTTAATTCTCAGCTTTTTAAAGATTTTTGCTCCCTAGAGCTTTCTAATGTGGAATTCTAGAACACCCGTTAAAAGAAAATGAGAAATAGTTCTGAGGTGGAAAAAAAAAAATAAAAACAGAAAACGCATGGCTGGGGGAGTTAATCTGTGTATTTTGAAAGTTTGAAAACGGAGGAAGGGGATTTCCCCGGTGGTCCAGCAGTTAGGACTCAGTGTTCTCGTTGCCAAGGCCCCGGGTTCAATGCCTGGCCAGGTGACTAAAATCCCACAAGCCGCACAGCAAGGCCGGAAAGAGAAGTAGGAAAGAAGAGGCGTGGAAGGGGGTGAAGACAAGAGAGAAGTCTGAATGCCTGAACATTCTTAAAGCAATTTCTTTATCTGGTGTAAGTGGAAAAAGAAATCTCTTCCATCTCAAGCTAGCACAGGGCAGGGGCATCTCCATGAACAAGCTTTTCATTTTTCCCAGTGTCCATGGGATCCACCTCTGACATGTGGATTTCAGTTCACTGACTTTCAGGCGGGCAAACTCAAGTTGCCCAGGGGGTGCATAATTTATTCCTTGAATTTTTGTCTTGCAAATCTAATGGAAGCAAACTTTACGTATGTTTACAAATAAAAATAATAGCTGCTCCCATTATTAAGTGCCTAATAGTAACTGGTCATTTACTAATATTGCCTCACTCAATCCTTGGAAAAACTCCTGGAGGTATGTAAGTATATATCTCAGAGACAAGGAAATTAGGGCCCAGGGAGGTTATGAAAATTTGCCCCTAGCACA
This sequence comes from Bos grunniens, assembly GCF_055505025.1. NCBI lineage: Eukaryota > Metazoa > Chordata > Mammalia > Artiodactyla > Bovidae > Bos > Bos grunniens. Next base: position 17,034,826 of record NC_141190.1, read on the forward strand.
GTGTGGAAGACAAAGCAAGAATGTATTCAGGTCTTTCCAACCCCACTTCCCTACCTCTGCCCAGCCCCACCTGCCTGACTCCAGGGAGAACTGTAGCTATTCCACTGTAATAGAATAGGCTCTTTATTGGGGAGGAGGCAGGGGAGGGTGTTGTGAAAGTCAAACACTGCAGTCCTGGCCTGGATGACTTCTAGCCCTGGAGGCCTTTGCTCTTATATTTTCCACATTACCCCTTCCCTGGTGACACTTAAGCAAGTTTTTGAGTTACCCCACGACCCGGCCAGCTTTCTTCCTGCTCTTCTGTATGGAAATGGGTAAAACTGAGTCACGCTTGCTACATCTTCCACTTGCTGCTTCTTGTACCTTCTCCTGGCAGGCTACGTCTATGCTGGGACAGATGGGGATAAGGTTCACCATTTCTATACACCGGAGCCAGCCAAATGTGTGTGTGTTTAACCATAGTCAAGACGCACTAAACAAAAGAGCCAGCCAAATGTGTGTGTATTTAACCATGGGGTCGCTAGGAGTCGGACACGACTGAGCAACTTCACTTTCCCTTTTCACTTTCATGCATTGGAGAAGGAAATGGCAACCCGCTCCAGTGTTCTTTCCTAGAGAATCCCAGGGACGGGGGAGCCTGGTGGGCTGCCGTCTATGGGGTCTCACAGAGTCGGACACGACTGAAGTGACTTAGCAGTAGCAGGACACTAAACGAAATGTTTCTCCAGTTGTTTATGAACACAGATATTGTCTATGCGTGAAATCCTGCTTTTACTATTTCTCCAAGAGTCCTTTCAAAGAAAGTCCCAGTGGGCTCAGTGGAGCTGGATCTTGTGATTCCTGCTGGTGGTGGAGCCACACGCTGTGTGCCCTAGAGCCCCAAGCAGCAAGCATCAAATCTTGGCAGCGACACCAGAACTCCCTGTGCCAGTGACTTGCAGAAAATTCTAACAGTATTTACTGGGTGTGAACAACTCACCCCAGGGCCCTGAAGACCCCTGCTGGGCTAAGATGTTTACACACCAATGATTTCCCTTTGGCAGTGTCCTTGGAGGTTCCATTTGGGGATAGCTACTCTCCTAAAACTGCCAGGAGGCACATAACTGGCTTTTCAACCACAGTACTTTAAATAGACTAAAAAAGATTTCCTCTGTTTATTTTTTTAAGATTTTATAATAATCTCAAAGACACTGGAGAAAATGCTGGTTGTTCTATTAAAAAAAGTATGTAATTGACCAAATTGAGAGGATGGGCAAAAAGCACTATTTGCATAATCGCTTGCCTATATCAGTTAAATTTCAATTTTATGCATTTGTTAGGCTTTAAACTTAAAATTATTTTTCCAATTATCAGTGGTTCATTTTTAACTCAATCTTTTCCCACAGCTCACGTTAATTCTTTTTCCTGCTTTACCCCACTTAAGAGGAAGGAGAAAGGGGTCAAGATAGACACAATGCACCCATCCAACAAACAAAAATGGTCAAAGAAAAGCGTACACAGAGGCAGGTATACAGTCTGGGTGGGATTCAGGAGGAAGAATAAGAAAAAGGAGGAGTGGGGCAGGATGGTCAGGAAGAGTACAGGGGGCTCGGGAAAGAGCCCCAAAGCTGCCTATGCTCTGACTGCATGTGAGCGTGCGAAGTGACTTCAGTCGTGTCTGACTCTTTGCGACCTTATGGACTGTAGCCCGCCAGGCTCCTCTGTCCATGAGGTTCTCCAGGTAAGAATACTGGAGTGGGTTGCCATGTCCTCCTCCAGAGGATCTTCCTGACCAGGAATCAAACCCGTGTCTCTTAGATTTCCTGCATTGGCAGGCAAGTTCTTTACCACTAGCACCATCTGGAAAGACCCAAGTTCTGGTTAGACACAATCAAATTTTAAATAATGAAAAAAGAAAAAAAAAAAAAGATCAATATAGGATGCAGAGTAGCTACAGAAGACAAACTTAGAAAACAAAAAATTGAATGCAAAGGAGTAAAGAGAATGAGGTGGAACAGGACAGGAGGGGAGACACCAAGAGTCTGGGAGGGCCAGAGGGCTAGAAGACGACTCACCGGCCTCATCTCCTAAGGCATTCGTTCCTCCCTTGAAGATGGAAAGGGACTAACGGTTACCTCGCTCCGCTAGCTCACAGGTCAGACTTCTGCACTTACTCAGTGGAGGCCTTCTGGGCAGCTCTGGTTAGGGGACAAAGGTGACCGCTGCGAGCACTCAGCTCCGCCTCTGGGCAGTACTCGCTGGGGCTTGGGCAGAGGATCCTGGCCAGCCAGCCTCACAACAGAACCATTTGCTTGAACTCAAGCAAAATAAGGCTATCCTAAGAAATGCTGAAAGGCCAGTGGAGGATTATTTTAACTCAGATATAGATATGACTAAGAAAATAAGCCTCCTAAATCCTTGCCTGAATGCATCCTCATCTAGGAATGGGGAAAAGGTCAGTGAGATGGACGACTATGACGTGACGCATCCCCACAACCTGAGGATGCCTTGGGGTGGGGTCTGGAGTCACTTCACCAGGAGATGGCAGTGACCATCAGCCTGACAGCCTGAAGACGCATCCACAAGCAAGGGGAAAACATTGGTCTCTGGGACTTCACCCTTGGCTGGTATGACAGCCCTTACCCTGACATGGTCAGACGGGTTCTCACTGGCCATGGACCACATGGTAACACTCCAGTTACTTGGTTTTGCTTATCAGGAGGCATCATTTGAAAATATCTCCCATCTTCTTGACGTGAAGCATGTCAAGAAAGCCAACATCATCTGGCTACGTTCAGAGCAGACAGGCTAGTTCTTCTCAATCTGTATTCCTCACTCTCATTCTGTATTCAAATCCCCCAAACTGCACTGGCGAGTATCTGCTTCCTTTTGTGGAGGATGGAAAAGGGGGAGGGGGTCCTCCTCCACTGCAGTGGTCCCCAGTTCTGACCACGTGACAAATCACTTGGGGAGCTCTCCTAACCTCATATTCCCAGACACCACCCCTGGAGTTGCTGGCTCAGCTAAGTGGAGCATGACTAAGAAGCAGGCCAGTTGGATGCCTGAGTTAGGCATCAGAGAGTCCTGGCGAAGGGGACAGCCAAGAACACAGAGTGCAACAGGAAAGGGAAAGGAATCCGCAGAGTAAATAAACACCCATGTCTGGGGGGCCCCAGAGACCTGGGTTGAATCCTCACTCTGCCACCTGCCGTGAGATCTTTCACAAATTACTTAACCTTTCTGAGCCTCAGGCCCTCACAAACATGAGGACTTACCTCAAGGAGCTGTTGGGAGGATGAATATGAGATAACAATTGTGATGCAGCCAGCATGCAGCCTTGTATTCAGTAAGTGAAAACGGAAGTGTTAGTTGCTCAGTCATGTCCAGCAATTTGCGACCCCAAGGACTGTAGCCTGCCAGGCTCCTTTATCCGTGGGGATTCTCCAGGCAAGAATACTAGAGTGGGTTGCCAGTGCCTTCTCCAAGGGATCTTCCCGACCCAAAGATCGAACCCAGGTCTCCCACAGTGCAGGCAGATTCTTTTACAGTGTGACCCAGGGAAGGGCTCAATAAATGGCAGTGGCAGCAGTTACTGCGGTGGTTGTGTTATTATTATTATTAATAGGATTATGAATGTGAGATGCAGAGGTGCTGGCCACCACACTGCTGTTTCCTAAAGCAGGAGGCAGTGGTGGGGCTTCTGAAGTGGTTTCTCTACATCATGTTCCTGTGGCTCCGCTTCAGAAGGAAAATGCGGGCAGGATGTCCAAAGACTCAGTCTAGCAGACCCTCTGTGGTCTGGGTAGTGCTGGCTCTGGTCTCTGTCAACATTCCCTCTCTCCGCTCTCACAATCAAAAGACCTGGTAGCATCTCAGATGCTAGGAAAGGATATGTGCCTTTAAGAGAGAGTGTAGGCTGCATGCTTAGTCATATCCTCCGACTTTTTGTGACCCCACGGACTCTCTTTGTGACCGCGTGGACTGTAGTCCACCAGGTTCCTCTGTCCATGGGATTCTCCAGGCAAGAATACTGGAGTGGGTTGCGAATTCCTTTTCTAGGGAATTTCCCTACCCAGGGACTTAATCCAGGTCTTTTGCATCTCCTACACTGGTAGGCAGATTCTTTACTACTAAGCCACCTGGGAAGCCCTTTAAGGGAGAGGCTGGATGGTAGGTAATTCATAGACAAGTAGCTCTTAGGCAGGGGAGTGTGGGTCAGGTGAAGGTTTAAAAGAAAAGGGAAGTAAAACTCATTTGCTTATTAGCCTTACTTCAGGGTTATTCCCAAAGGATTTCTGGTAAATTATTTTTATTTTTGTAAGCTTTCTAGGGACCAGGCTATTACAGAGAAATTATAAGAAATAAGTCTCCTGAATTCATTCTACTCTTCCCAAACTTCCCAGCCTCAATCCCTCCCAGCTACCCCCTTGAAATAAGGAATGTAACATTGCTCCTTTCCCATACAGTGGTCTGAAAGATTAGCAAATGATTACAAGTGACTGCTCCTTGTTGGGACTTATGGCTTTTTAAAAGCACATTTTAAATCTCATTGATTAAGACATGATGATTCTACTTATCTTCTGAAAAGTCCAGCCAGAAGTTTACTTTTTCACTCTAGCTTAAGGGAAGGAGGAGGTGGCTAAGCTTGACATAAACTTTCACATAGTTCTTTACTATTTTGGAGAATCAGCTTTGAGACACTTAGAAATGTCTTTTATACTGTATAATCAACTAGAATTTAGAAAAAAAGCAGTAGCCCTTAGGCTAGGTTTTGATAGGTTTATTGCAAATAATTCTAGTTTCAAATTCTGCATTCAAACAAAACAAAAAAAAGCAGCAACAGTCTTCTTCCCTCAGGGGACAGACTCAGAATGACAGCTCACATTTCTCAGTAAATCTATTTTTTAAATGTTTGTTTAAAAAGGCTGCCCTTGTGGCTCAGCTGGTAAAGAATTCTCCTGCAAAGCAGGAGACCTGGGTTCGAACCCTGGGTTGGGAAGAGCCCCTGGAGAAGGGAAAGGCTCCAGTATTCTGGCCTGGAGAATTCCATGGACTGGATAGTCCATGAGGTCACAAAGAATTGGACACGACTGAGCGATTTACAGTTTCAATGCTCATTAAAATCCATGGGTAGAGCCTGCCTTGGTTAGGCGCTGTGCTGTGCTAAGTCGCTTCAGTCGTGTTGACTCTTTGTGACCCCATGGACTGTAGCCCACCACGCTCCTCTGTCCATTGGATTCTCCAGGCAAGAATACTGGAGTGGGTTGCCATTCCCTTCTCCAGGGGATCTTCCCGACCCAGGGATCGCCTCTTACGTCTCAGCATTGGCAGGCAGGTTCTTTACCACTAGAGCCACCTCAGTTATAGGTGTAATCTGTCTTTAACACTCTTCTTTGAAAGGTATGAATCTTTCCCATATTAAGAAGGGTGTGCAGAGCCCAGGGCCACTGACTGGCAGCACAGGGCTGGAGAGGCACTAAGGACAGGGCTGAGGAGGACCTGCCGAAACTCACAGATATCAAAACCACAAACCAGAGGCTCTCTCATTACTTAACAAAAAATTAAAATGAAAATAAAAATGCTCTACAGTGAGCTAGCTCAAACATTGCACTCGTTTGTAAAAAGCCTTCATCTAATTGAATACACCTGTAATCTACATCTGGCTCTGTCTTCTAGGCCAAGAGTGGGGGCGAGACACAACCAACCCTGTTTTTAAAAAGAATCTCCAGGCAAGAAGACTTCTTAGAAACTTGTGTTAAAGTCTAATCATCTTGGTTATTATGAATCTTTTATATCCAATCTAATTTTTTCCTCTTTATTCTTTAAGATGATTTCTTCCTTATGGGTCTTGGAAAATAAAACCTAGTAAGGTCTGCTTCATAAATTATAAGCGAAGAGTTATCATGTCATCCCTGTTTATACCTCATGGTAAAATAAGCCCCACTCTCTCCCTTGTACCCGACTTGACGTGAACCACCAAACAGACATCGTTGTCAGCCAGGGTTGCCAGGTGTGGCCGATGATGACATGGCAGCTCTGGTGTGAGGCTAGAAGGCAAAACCCTGCCTGCAGCTCAACAGCCAGACTGACTGGACACTGCTGGCACTGCCTGCGACAAGCTAAGGCATTCTTCCAGGCCAACGGGAGTAACTGTTTTCCTCCACAGGCCTCCTCCAAGTGGCCTTCCTCTGCCCATGTCTATGGGATTCTGCACCTCAGGCATGCTCTGTGCTGGTCATCTTCCCTAGAAAGGAATCCTATCTTATGAGAGGGTTGGGCACTCATGTCCAAAAAAGCACAAATCAAAAACTACAGTTGATTAAAAGTACCCTAAAAACATTTCCCACTGATCCTGTTCAGCCCACTGTTTCTAAAGCAATGTTTTCGCTAGAATTAGCACCCCAAAGCAAAAGACTAGGTTATCCCACACCAGAGACTCTTGCTGAAAATAAGGAGGTCACCGATTAAAATGAAATCATCAGCTTTAAATTTTTTAAGTATTGATTCCTTTGGCAGACTTTTCTTTTTGTTCAAAATAGGCCCCAGGCATGAAAGTGTTGGAAGCCACTCATGAGCATATCACAGGGAGACTGAAAATGGAAAATAATAATTTAACTAAATTGTATCTAACACAGCTCAGCACATCTTCTCATGTGCGTTAAGTGATCAATAAAATTTTGGTGAATGATCCAACAGACGACTTCGCCAAAGATGAGAAGGGTTGAGCAGGGTGATATGCTGAGCTAATCAGAACAGAGATGAACTGAGGAGGGGTCGGCACTGGGCTTCATCCTTAGGAAAGAACTCAGATTCTGTGGTCCAAAGCCTACACTCACCCACATTCTCCAGGCAGGTACTCAGGACCTACTGTGTGCCAGCAAGGTTTTCTGTGGCCTTCTGGACACGTGCTCTTGCAACTGTCACTACGCTGGACCTAGTACCATGAAGTAGCCTTGTCTAATTCCCTGCCTAATGTGAACTTTGGAGGACAGATGATATATCTTACTCATGGCACTATCCTCAGTTCCCAGGACAGTGTGTGGCACACACAAGTACTCAATAACTACTTGATTGGATGAAGCTCAGAGCATTCAACATCTTATCCTAGAAGAGAACACAGTCAAAGTGCCTCATGTCTACCCCACCCACTCCCCCTTTTCTGGGTCACTCATCTGAAGAGCAGACAATCCTTGAGACCAGAATAATTCTCAGAATGTTGCCCTTCATTCACCTTTCAGAACCTTCTTTGACACTTAGACTATATACTCCAGAAAAGAATATTTTCTAGATACAAGTGTGGCCATTCTCCCCTAGCAGGTCCAAATTCCTAGCCAGCTCTTTCATTAAAAGGTTTCTAGCTTGGCCAAAACCCTTATTATTTTTCAAGGGATATCATCTCCCACCATGACTGAATCCCATACCTGGATACCTCTTGGGGAATTCCCTACCAAGGAAATATACCTGGAGATACAGTGAGGACAAGAGGGGCCCACTGGAGAGTGAGTGCACCTGTGGGAACCCAGTAATGTTTCTCTTGCTAATGCTGGCTCGTCCAACTCCCGCCCATGAACCCTAATGACTCAGCTTCCCTTAGTCACTGCCCAGCCCCTAGCACCACGTGACCACCCCAAATACAAAGCCCTGGGTAGCTGGGCGCAGGCAGCTTTTCCCAGAGCCCCACGTGTTCAAAGCATTACAACGAAGCCACACTGGTTACCCCATTAATCATGTCAACTTCAAGGGAACAGGATTAAAATACCATCTGGATAGACTCCAGTCACACAGTTAGCAAGGACTTGAGAACACCACAAAACACATGGTTACAGAGAAGCAAATGATGGGGAGACAGCTCTCAGCCACCAGCAAGAACCCCAAGGTGAAAAAGAAATAGTACTGCTCCAAAGAAAGACACGTGATTTCCCTTTAATTACCTTCGGATTTAGGACTAGGAGTAGATGCAGGAAACTGGTAGGTGGGAGTGTAAGGATTGTCCTCTGTAGCAGAGAAAAGCAGTGGGTTTTGAAACTATCCACCACCAAGTGGAGGAAGTGACAAATCTCCAATTGACTCTTTCAAATGACCGATTACCTATTTTAGTGTTATTAAATAAAGCACACGGCATCACACTTGAAAAGAGATTAATGAATTAGAAAGGATTTGGTTATTTTCATATGGCACATCATGCAAATGAGTGAAATAAAATTTCTGCCAACCAAAAACAACTATAAAAAACAAAATCTAAAAGCCAAATCTTATTCCTAAAATGGAACTATAAGAATTAATTTAAGGCTAGATACACCCTCTAAGTTCATGGTACCTTCAGAATTTTGCTGGATTTCAGGAAGTTCAGGGAATTTGTACGTAGGGAAATAAGGGTTTTCTTCAGGAGTGTCTAGGGAGAGGAGAGGGTTTGGGAGAGAGAATAGAGGAAGACACAAATGGAGAGAATGAACAAACAGAAATCCACACACAATTCAGGCTCCTTGAATTCTGAAACATACTAAGTTTCACCAGTGATGGAAGAAACTCAAACTGCTTTTAAAAATCCAGTCCTTTTGCCTGAATTACTGAGACACCTTTAAAGACACAACATCGCTTTTCTTCTTAGACAAAGAATATATACAGGCTCCAAAAAGGAAGAGGCATTCAGTACAAAACTTCAAACTTTCACTTTTTATAGGCAAAAAAAAAGAAAGAAATATGCTAATAAACAGTGTGTCAAGAAAACACTATCATCAAGTGGTTTTTGTTTAAAAAATCAAAGCTTGTGCCATAGACTTTGGAATTGGGAAAAATAAGTGGATTCTTAATGTTTCAAACACCTCTCTGCCTACGGCAGGTAGTTTTGCTCAGAATCTGTAATTTAGGTTGAGTTAAAAGCTATAATATATGAGAAGACCAATGCTGCCTAAGGAGCAGAAATACATATTTTTCACATAGGCACCTGTGTCTCAGTATTCGGATCACCAAAGCTGGGTCTAAATGTGAAAGAGACACAGAGTGCTGGAGGAAATGGACGTTTGCTTCTACAAGTGACCAGTAGAATGGACATCATCTGAGAGCCAGCATGTAGCATCTCCAACATGACTGAGCTCATCCACCCCAAAAAAGAATGAATTTACTCCTGGCTCAGAAACACTAAGTACTGAGCATCTCAATATTTACAAAACAGTTTGAAGAGGGGCACCACCAGTTTCGTTCTGAACACTGCACGAGCTGGCATCCACAGTTAACCAGAGAGACCAATTATCTGCAGCACAGGCTGACCAGACCCTGACCAGAGGCTTTTCCTTTGCCTTCATGTGTCATCTGTGCCAGGCGGCCAGACTGGATTTGGCCACAGGGAAGGACAGGATGCTCTGCCCACCGTAGCAGTGGTACCCTTCCCATGGCACAGCTGCATCCCTGCCCAGCAGCTGACCGGCGGCATAGGAGGATGGGAGCTGTTTGGGAGCACTGACCTGGGGTTCTCCCACCATGCTGGGTCCCCTGCCGGCAGGCCCCTGATTAGGAAGCACTACTCCCCCAGCTTAAGCAGTTTTGTAGTGTCAGCTCTTGACTGTCTCTTGGGGCTACCTGCCAAGTGCTGGCTCCCAGCCGAAGAAGCTGATTTTTCATATTAACACCACCATACAGGTGCACCATGCATCCTACTTCACAAGGCAGAATCTGCCCTCATTCGGACCTTGCAGCTTCCCTCAGAGGGAGGCAAAGGGGTCAACGCACAGAGAGGGGTACACGATTTGTCCAAGATCACCTGAGTACTTGGGGAACTAAACCCAGATGAGAACATTTTTAACTCCCAGTTCATGCCTTCTCAGCTCGCTCTGCCTACAAGGCAGTCATGGGCTGACACTGGGAGGTTACCCTAAAGCCAGAAGCGGGTGGGAGTCAAAGCTGCTCACAGCCCAGGCAGGCAGATGCTGAAGAGCACAGGTAGGATGCTGAGCTCAGCCTGCTGCATCCCCAACATCTGAGAGGGAGGACCTGGGAGCTGCCCTCAGCTCCTCCCACACGTGAGGCAGGCGCATGAGTTCTCCTGCCCACTCTGTTCTGAAGGTGCAAGGCTGGGCTCAGGCAGGTCAGGGCCTAATGAGGTCAAGCCGCAGGGCCCAGTCTGCCAGCCAAGTGAGTTTAGGTCCTCACTGCAATAGTCAACATATGGGCACAGCAGTTTCTACAAATGAAAATCAGTACCTCTGTTTAGTTTGTGGATCTGTTTAAACATGGTCTTGTACCAGTCTTTTGATCGCTCGGTGTTCTGGAGAAAAACAAAGAGTAAAATAAAATGAGAATCTCAGCACATTTCAGAACTTCCGGGATTATAGAAGCAAAATGCAAAATGACGACGTCTCAAGTCAAAATGCACGTAAGTCTATACATCTTTGTGATCGCTCATTTAAACCTTTCTGGAGAAGTGTATTTAAGCCACCTGTACAGGGCCAGGTACAGAACGCGTACATCAAGACCTAATCCCTTTCAGCATCCAATGCTGGAGAATTTCCATCCTAACCACAAAGCTGGGCAGTTTGTTAAGATAAAAATAAAACAAGGAAAGAGACAGATAGGTGGTTAGATCAAATACTTTCACTTCCACTTAACAGATGAGAAAATGTGATAAAGAAAGTCAAAGCAATTGCCTGAGGTCACAGAGCAGGTGAGTTGGTCAGCGGGAAGGCTGCCCAACCAGAGGGTTAGAAGGAAGGGTCTGCTCAGTTGTGCAACTGGGGCAAGTCATTCTTCCTTAGTTCCCATTTGCTTATCTATAAAATGGGAATGATATTAGTATCTACCTTGTATGGTGAATCCTGCTTAAATGAAACAGTGCATTTGGAAGTGAAAGATGCAATCATTATTAGCAACAAGTCTTCCCACCACTTATTATTATTTCTTAGGAACACATAACATTTTTTTTTTCTTGCAGCGGTGATAACATTTTTCCCCCCCTGTGGCGCATGGCATGTGGAATCTTTCGTTTCTCAACCAGGGATTGGACCTGTGTCCCCTGTACTGGAAGTAGTGAGTTTTAACCACTGGAACACCAGGGAAGTCCCATATAACAGTTCTTCTGAGGCTTAGTCCACTGCTGTTTCTATCAGCCTCCCCCAAAGGGACACAAAAACCTGTCCTTTGCTCAATGGAAATCACAGAGAAACACACCCCAGGCAGTGGTCTGGTCCTGGCACATGGAGAGGGATGGGATTCACCCCAATCCAGCTTCAAAAGTGAGGCATCCCTGGGAGCCCAGGGCCTGCAGGAGGCTGGTGGGTCTGCAGGGCGGGGAGGGTTGGGGCAGGGCTGCTAAGAGACCCACCCTGTCCGAGTCCCTGCAAGCTGAATGCACCCTGTGAGTCCCTGAAGAGTTTCCTACTTTCCTGGGATGATGAGGTTATCTCCCACCTCTCCACCAGGGGAACTTCTTCCTGAACGCGCTGCAGCAGGGACCCTAAGCCTCACACCCTGCCCAGAGTTCTCTAAGCTTGGACCACAGAATGATGATAAAGGAGACGGGGAAATAGGGCCCGCAACCTTCTCCTCTTGAACATGCATGTGCCTGCAGCCTCTCAACAAACAAACAGCCTTTCTGTTATTGCACAGAAACTGCTTTGCCATTGTTCCACCAGCTTCTCCCCACATTCATCTGACCACAAAAGCCTGTTCTCCTGGATTAAGTAACAGCTAACATATGCCTTGGGACAAGCTGTTGCCCAGCTCTTAGAGGCTCCACATGCCTCCGTGGGCTTGGAGAGGGGACAGTGGTGAGGATCCTTTCTGGGGTCTCTGCCACCCACAGAGGGAGTTCATGTGGACTCAGGGCTGTACACCTGTCACTGGCTTAGGGCAAAGCCTAGGAAGGATTTCCAGGTCCACACTCGTACCCGGAGTGGGATGCCCACTTCATCCATGCAAACATCGCTTAGGTCCTGAGCGCTCTTGGCCACCCGCCGGCTATCATCCTTCGCCTTCCTCTCAGCAGCCCTGCCAGGGGAGGTGGGTTTTTCCTGAGCTGGTGCCGAGTCCTGCTCTCCCGCTCTTCTTTCTGAGACAGGATCTAGAAAAGAAAAGCAACCATTAACTGAAGCTCTTGTGGTAGAGCCAAATTCCCCCCAAACAATCCAGCTGGGGGAGAGTGTGTTTGCCAATTTGCAACTGGAAGGAGCTGTGCTTTGAGCAGGGGTCAGCACACCAGGGCCCAGCCCCTGGCTTCTGTAAATAAAGTTTTATTAGAACACAGCCACAGCCTGCACCAACACATTATTTATGGCTGCTTTGGAGCTACAACGGCAGATCCGAGTAGCTGCGACAGAAACCATATGGCCTGTGAAGCCTAACATGTTTACCATCTGGCTCCCTTTTTTTTTTTTAATTTATTCTTTATTTATTGAATGAAAGATTCTTTAAATTCTGCAGTGTTTTATAAATTTTTAAAGTTTCACACACATGATTTCATATAATCCCATAACTTTTTCCCCCTACCCTTAAATACTGCCCCCTCCCCACACTGGTAACCACTAGCTTATTCTCTACATCTGTTTGTTTTGTTTTTTTCACTAGTTTGTTGTATTTTTTAGAGTCCACATGTAAGTGATATTATCAGCATCTGCCTTTCTCTGACTTATTTCACTTAGCACAGTGCCGTCCAACTCCACGCATGTTACTGCAAATGGCAAATTTCACTTTTTATGGCTGAGTAGTATTCCACTGTATGCACACCACATCTTCTTCATCATCTGTTGATGGACACTCACACTGCTCCCATACCTTGGCAACTGTAAATAATGCTGCTATAAACACTGAGGTGCAAGTATCTTTTTGAATTGGTGTTTTTTTTTTTCTTCAGCCAAATACCCAAGAATCGAATTTTCTGGGTCATGGGGTAGATCTATTTTTTAGTTTTTCCAAGAAACCTCCATACCATTTTTCACGCATTTGACCCTTTTAAAAAATATGTAGACAGTGTGCTAAGTGCCCTACAGAGGTTTGTACCTGGTGCTCTAGAAATCCAGGTAGTTCTGATTCTTCTAGAAGTCAGGGAACAGGTAAATCCACAACAGGGTGGCCAAACACTACTTGAAAGTTCTTGCTTCACCTAGGGGAAGTCACTTAACTTTTCTGTTCCTCTATATCCCCAGATATGGGGATAACACTTCAACTGGCCAGCTCACATCCATGTGGTAAGGCCCTAATAAGATAGCGTATACCAAGTGCTCAGAAAACAGCAAACCACTAAAAGGACATTACGGTTTATTTAATTCAATTCAGGATCAGAAGTTACAGAGAGCTAATAGATTATAAACTTGGTGTATTCTGTTATTCCAAGGCATGTTATTTATCTACAGAGAGCATTTACTAAGTAAGCACCTGCCAGGGGCTATGTGTTCACATGTACTGTGGATGCTATGCATTCACATGTGCTGTGGACGTGGGGGTGCACCTTTCCTAGCCTGGCCTTCGAGGAGCTCATGGTCTAGTGGCAGAAAGAGCAGGACAGCCAGCAATGAGAACAGAGGCGACCAGGGCTGACAGAGGAGTCTGCACCCAGGTCAGCCAAGGAACTGCAGTTCAGGGCCACCTCTCAGAGGAGGGTCAGTCAGACACATGCAGGAGGGGAACAGTGCTCCCAGTAGAGGGAACAGCATAAGCAAATGCCAGGGGTCCCTGAACTCCTCTGAGCTTATCCTGTGCCAGGCAGTGTGTTAAGCTCTTCAAGTTCATAATCTCATCTCATCCTTCCAATAACCCTGTGTGGAAGAAACTACCATCATCCCTCCATATACAGGTAAGGGGAACCAAGCACAGAGAAGTCAAGTTGCCTTCCTGAAGTCACACAGCAGCACGTGATCACACTGGGATTTGGCCCCGTGTCCACCTGACTTCATCGGTCCTCTCTGAGCCACATCCTGTCTGATCTTGCTCAAAGAGGGGACCGAGGTTTTACACTTGAGAGACTGACCTGATCTCAACAGAGAAGTTGGGAAAGGGAAATGGGCTGGAGAAGGCAGGGAGATGGCTACCTCCACTCCTTCGACAGAGTAGAAATGCCATGGAGACCCTGAAGAAGTATGAGAGCAAAGCCCAGGAAGAGGTCCCAGAAGAGGGTGATCTTGGAGCCATCAGCACAAAAGTGATGGCCGAAGGCAAAGAGATGGATGAGTTCAGCAGAGGAGATAAGAGCAGAGTCAAGGGCCAACGTCACATACTGAGGAATGTCATGGCTACAGGATGAAAAGCAAAAAAAAAAGGTATCCCAGAAGCTTACAGGAGTCATTGGAGGGATAGGAGATGAAACCAGAGAGGAACAAGCAAGTGTCACCGAAACCAGAGAAGACAGAGTTCCAAGAAGTGGGATGTTAAATGCGTCAGAGGAAAAAAGAAAAAGAAAGCTGAGGAGGCAGCTTTACCTTAGGCAAAAAAAGAGTCACAGGATCACTCTGGAGCAAATTTCAGGAGGAGAGTGAGGGGAGATGCCAGGTGGCAGGGAAAGGGAGGAATCCGTGAGCAGGAAGTGGGCAGTAAGTAGGAGCATGGGAGGAAGGAGTGCGTCAGGATCTGCCCAATCGCCAAGGAGCTTCTGAAACAAATACTCATTCTGGGGCCACAGAGAAATTTCTAAATGCTCTGTGTGAAACAGCTCTGCGAGTGCTTCAGAAAACCCCATCACCTTTTAAAAATTTTTTTAAGATATAGGCATTTTCATTCATTAAAATGATTTCTCATAGCACTGATTTTTTAAAATTTTTATACAATTTTTAAAGGTTATCCCCCATTTACGTGTGCTGAGTCACTTCAGTTGTGTCCGTCCGACTCTTTGCAACCCTTGGACTATAACTCTCCAGGCTCATCTGTCCATGAGATTCTCTAGGCAAGAATACTGGAGTGGGTTGCCGTGCTCCCCCATTTATAGTTACTACAAAATATGGTGCAATCCCTCCTTGGAGCCTCTCTTACACCCAGCAGTTTGTATCTCCCACTTGCCCTCCTTCTCCCAGGTCACTATTAGTGGGTTCTCTGCTTCTCTGAGTGCTTCTTTCTTGTTTTATTCACTAGTTTGTTGTATCTCTGACATTATCACCTTATGCTTTAAAGGATGCTAAGATTAGACTGGTTTTATGGGATGAGTTCTCAGGCTCCCAGGAATTTCTAACAGGAGGTCTCAAGGAGTTGGCAGGAGGCCTGGGAGGGTGAGGGGATGTGAGGGTGGGTGGATGTTGCCTTACCAGAGTTCACCCTTAACATGGCTCTGCTGAACACTCTCCTCCCTCCTGGAAAAGCTTTGTCTAAGTGTGATCAGGCAACACAGATGAGGCTGATTTCAGGCTTAGAGACGCTCCCAGTCTACACCCTCATCTTTTCAGGGAAAGATCACAGATATGCCAATCTCAGCATTTCCAGACCCAGAGTGACTCTTTAAGAAATTGTTAGGGCAGGTAGCTCGAGCAACAATCACTTAATTGCAAAACTCAGGCTGACAGTCCATGGATTTGCTCCTAAGCTGCCAGCGTCCTTTTGATCTACAAAAATTAGCTCTGAATGATTTCATTTTAGAAGCCCGTGATCATGTGACTCATGATTGACTGGGTTTCAATACACAGAGGGCTGAACTGCAGCCTCTAAAGAAATGTTTCTTTATACAGGGGAAACCCAAGGTGGCACTTCACTGTACCACGCAGGTAACAGGGCCTCCCTCTGACATCTTATGGGTTACAGTGAAGTCTTGCTGCTATTTCTCACTAGGCAAACACATGACATCCTGGAGCACTTCCTTCTAGTTTATACTATGCTTTCAAAGGCAGGTCCTGGAAAGGGCCACTACATAAAGGATGCTGCTGACAACCTGGACAGGACATCTGTGTTTGTGAGAGGTGGAAAAGCATTCCTATTCTTCACACCCAAAGCTCTGTGATTGAGGAACACAGCCATACTTGCACTTTCCTCAGGGGAAGGGAGGGTGACTTCTCTGTACCCTATGCTGGCCCCTCCGTCCCAGCCTTTGTTTTCTGGTCTTTCTACCCACTGGGCAAGAGCTTCATGAGGCCAAATCCCAGGTCTCATTCCTGGATGAATCTCTTTGAACATGAAGCCCCTTAGAGGTTCAATACAAAATCTGTTATGAGAGGGAGGCTGGTGGTCCTTTCAGGGCCCATAACCACTGAGGCGAGGGGCAAAGCCCCACTCTCCTTACTCCAGAGCACCAGCCCCACCAGCCCTCTCTCCTGCAGGAGCTTCTGAACAAAACAGTGCTCTTTCTTTTTAAACAAAACTACTTTTAGTGAGTACCTACATCCTGTCCCACTCTATCAAACACGATTGGTGGATCTGTCCCAAAACTAGAGGATGGAAGTGCTGGGCTTATTTTAGAGCAGAGGAAGTGGCCTGAGTCTGCCAACATTAAAGAGAAGCCGTCACATTCACCAAGCACCTTCCAGGGTGCAAAGCACACGCCCCCCTCCTATCACACAGGAGCCCTTATTGTTGCTGTTCAGTCACTCAATTGTGTCTGAGTCTGCGACACTATGGACTATAGCTCAGCAGGCTCCTCTGTCCACAGAGTTCTCCAGGCAAGAATACTGGAGTGGCTGCCATTTCCTTCTTCAGGCGATCTTCCTGACCCAGAGATCAAACCCATGTCTCCTGAACTGGCAGGTGGATTCTCTACCACTGAGCCACCTGGGAAGCCCCACAGGATCCCTACAGTGCCTCTCTGAGGCAGGAGCAAGGATTACCACGCCTATTTCCCATATGAGAAAACTGGTTCAGAGAGGTAAAGTCACTTCCCCAGGGACAAACAGCTACTATAAAAGAAGGAAGAATGAAGACCAAACTCTGTGTCCCTAACTTGTGTTGAGGTGCCCTTTCAGACTCCCAAAGGCAGGAAGGTGCCCATAGGAGCTCCTTTTCAGAGCCACCCTATTCTCAGCCACCTGGGCTGGAGCCAGGGAATGAAGTGGGCTGGAGCAAGGCAGCTCCTGGAGGGGCCACAAAGGGCACCCGAGCTCAGCCACAGCTTGTCCCGACCCTGCGGCCAAGTCCCGATAAAGTGGAGAGGGTGTGAGAACCCTGTATCTTCTCCACTGGGCTCTCCACGAATCACAAGGACTGCAGTGGGAGGAAGGGACCCAGAAGTCATGGAGCAGCTGCTCAAGAAAACAGCACTTCTGTTATCCACCAGATCGGGGTCCTCAAGCCCTGAGTTCATGAGCATCTGCAAATCCACCACATGTCATGTGTTTGCATATGTGTGGTTTTTCCTTGAGACTGAATCTACTACCTTGTTTAGAGCCTCCAAATGAGTCTATGACCAAGGTTACAAGCCATGATCCCACACCATAAGCTGCTCCAGGGAAGCACAGTTCCCTGATATAGCCCCAGATCCTGGCTTGGTGCCTGACGCCAAGGCGCTTAATATAATAACAAGTGAACCAATGGAGGCACCAAATGACAACAGTAACTCATGTCTATCAAGCACTTACGAGCACCAGTGCTAAGCTGTTGACATGCAGAACCCAGGGGCACTACTGCTTTCGTATTCAGCAGATAAAAACTGATTTCATGGTTTAGATCATCAGGAACCTGCCTAAGGTCACACCATCAGTAAGTGGGATAACCAGGATTCCGGCTACACAAAGTCGGAAGGAAATCCCTAAAACATTCCCATTCCTGGGTTCCCTCCCCACCCCAACCTTGTCTCAATTCTGCACACTTATCAAAGAGTGAGCCCTGATACATGATTATACTTGCAGTCACTCCCTGCCACTGTTGACCCTTGAAGAAACTTGCAACTCTGGTGCAGTCAGTACAGAGGGCAACACTAGAGCCACCAGGGAGTTGGTGAGAAATGCAACTTCTCGTCTATACCCATGACACCCAATCTCTGGCCCAGGAATCCGGGATTTGGCCAGCTCTCCAGGAGGGTCTGATGCCCCCTCAAGTTCAAGAGACAGTGCTCTTCTGCCCTCTTCCAGGCACTGCTGGTCTGGAGGCTCACCCCTAGGTCCATCATCCCAGGGTCACCTACTAGGGTTGCAAGCCAAAAAGAAGAGGACTTACCCACATTCCCCAGCCCCAAACCTGTCACATCCTAGAAGACAGACAGAAGCAATAGGAAGGTGCCTTCTTCAATGACACTGGCCAGGAGAACTCCATCTAAAGCACAATTCCTTGTTGCTTTTATTCAGAATAGAATGTTCTTACCCATCAAGGTACTTGTCACAGGCCCACTGGACACATGTACTAGTTTGTACCATTAGGGTACAGCTACCAATCTGCAAGTTCCAGGGAGGCGGCAACCATGCCTATTTTGATCATCCTTGCAGCCAGCAATAAGCTGAGTTCCCAACACATCAGAGAAGCTCGGAAGACTTCACTGACTGAACACATCAGGTGGTGGCCAGAAGATGGCTTTAGCAGGAACACGTGTTAATGTGTAAATAAATATTTCTCACCTACCTGAAAGGCTACTGAGTCGTTTCTGCTGTTCTGTGATAAAACAAAAAAATACACAGTGTAAGTGAGGTTTACACAAACACAGTAAGACCAAGAAGTCCTGGCACAATTCGTTAGGATCCCCTAATCTGTGTCTCACTCTCCTTGAGCTTAGATGCTAAACTGGTGTGTAGTCGAGCTGAATACAGGGGTATTAACGTGGCTCCATCATCTGGGTGTAGTGTCTGCTGTCTCTCTCCCCCCAGGACTCAGAGAACTGTCACTGTTTTCGAGTTGTTTACATCCTGTATTAAGCTGATCTGATCACTGAAGGAGAACCCTCAGTTCCCCTGGTCTCAAGAGAGCAGGACCTTATACATCCCAGTCTTGGTACCTCTGAGGAAATGGAATCATAACCATGGCAGCTACCATCTGAGAGCTTCTATACGCCAGACACTGTTTCCAGAGCTTTCACTGATGTTAAGGCTTTTAATTTTCACAATAACCCTGGCAGGTAGGTCAGCACTGGCTGAGAGACCTCAGTCAAGAGGCACAAACTACCCAAGATGACGCTGAAAAACAGAGCTGTGTCTAGAACCTGGGTCCCCCAGGTTTCTTTTTAACTCTCTAATCACCAGGCCCAGCTATTTCTTAACATCAGAGGTCCACTGATTTCCCATCCTCCAAGCACCCTCACAGAGGGGAAGCCAGCATCTCCTCTGGAGAGTTTGGTGTGTACGTGCTTCGGGATAAGCACAGAAATGACCTTCTACAGATGCTAAATATAAAGCAGCCACAGTATAAAAATAGAACACTTGCCAGCCCCTGGGTGCTGTCATCATCCCCCTTGGCTGCGTCCCCACCCTCCTTCCAGAACCAGCGTGGCAAGAAGTAAACAGAGCAGCAGGGGAGCTCGCGGCCGGTGGAAGCCGCCGTGTTCATGTCAGGCACATGGAGGAGGTTTGCACCGGCTGGACCAGAGCTCAGCAGGGCCCCAGCTCAGCTCTGCCGGCAACCTGTCAGATGGCACTGACCAATCATGTGATGCCTCAGCCTCAGTTTCCTTGTCTGTTAAAGTGCTCATTGAATCTATGGTTCCTGAATGCTGGTCTCCAAGCTGCAGGCAAGGCCTTCCCCAGCAATCAACTGACATCAACTTCAACTGACGAGGTGACATGGCGTCCTGCCTCTGAGGTGTGGGATAGCCTTTCTTTCCGAGGAGGAGATGTGTGCAATGCGGATCACAGCAGTTGCTTTTCAGGAGTGTTATTTAGGGCAAAGTTAGAAATGAGCAATCCTAGGGTGGTCCCCAGACTATTTCACGTGACCATGAGATCCAGAAATTTGGGACCACCAAGCTCCTGTCTGCCAATGTGGTCCATGGATATGTCTTGCAAGCTTGCTAAAATATGCAGAACCTCTCCCCAAACCCTCCCGGTCACACACCAAAGACGTTCTGAATCCAACTCCCAGCATTCTATGTGCA
Source organism: Bos grunniens (assembly GCF_055505025.1). Lineage (NCBI taxonomy): Eukaryota > Metazoa > Chordata > Mammalia > Artiodactyla > Bovidae > Bos > Bos grunniens. The sequence goes on from NC_141190.1 coordinate 17,054,714, forward strand.
CTGTGACCAAGAGCCTCCCAGGCACCCAGACCCTCTCTCGGTCCTGAGTTTTCCAGTTCAAAGTCTCCTCCCCAGACTGATGGTAAGCCATCTGCCCTCTGGCACGTGTGGGATGGGAAACTCCAGAGGGAGTGATGGGGGCTACGTGAGAGCCGAGCCAGAGGTGCAGCCAGGGTCGCTGTCACATTGTGCCCCTAGGCAGCCAGGGCAGGAACAAAGGGAACTTTTTCTACGATGACTACACCAGAATTCTAGAAGTGGAGCAGAGTTATCCTTCCCTCAGGAGACTTTGCAATAGTTAAACTGCTTTCACGGGTTCTGTTGATGAGGCAAAGCAGGGCTGCCAGGCTGGGTACATTCCAAAGCAAAGCCCAAAATGTCTGACCTAAAGCAAGCTTATGACTTGTGAGCCAAAGCCGGGCCCACTAGGGGCTTCCATTCTCCTTCACTCTTCCCACCTCCTTAAGGAGCATATGGTTTACTCTTTACGGGAAGTTATCTTTTAATTCCAAACAATGAAGTTATTTGAACCCTTTTCGGAAGGACGTGTGATTCAGGCTGCATGGTTCTGATGTTTAAGCCCCCAGGCAGGACATGGGACAAAAGAGAAAGGCAAGAACCAAAGGCATCTGAGTAAACAAGAAGATTCTATTTGTTCAGGGAAGAAACAAAAAGAACTGCAGGCACTACTGTGCCCAGAAACGTCTCACTAGGTGTCATCAGAAGCAGCTGGCATTACACTTGGCATTTCCCAAAAACCAAGTTGCCTTGGGAATAAATCCTGTCTTTAGAGAAAATGCCTTTCCTTCTGGGAACTAACTTGCTTGCTTCTTTTTGAGTGAGTTTTTTTTGTTTTTTGTTTAAAAAGATGAGTCATAAAGAAGTTCATAGAGAACCAAAATTTCACTTTGTCCTGCATAACGGACACTTTCTGGGCAGAAAAAGCTATTGCCAGTAAGGGGTATCCCACTGCTGGGAGGAGAATGGGCTCTTCTGTAGCTTAATGTGGGGGTTGGGACTCTCTATCCTTTGAAGGACACAGATTCATGGGTGGAAATTAATAGCGGAGCCCCCAAAAATGAAAAAACAGGATTACTAAAATAACTAAGATTTGAGTGGGAAGATTTTAAGTGAGAGAAAATGTTTCATTCATCTGCTTTTCAAGTTAGAGACAGGAAACAGAAGAACTCCATTTAATATGGAAAACAATTAAAAATAGACTCCAGTCGATTTTCATCCAAGTTAACACAGAGAGGGAGGGGCAGGGAGGAAAACTATGAAGTGGGTGAGCAGGGAGTCAAGGAAGATTCGGTACTGAGCTGAGCTCTGAATAAAATGATTAAACCTCCAATGTGTTTTGAAATTCAGACTCAAGAGCCCCTTTTACATTAGGAAACTGCTTTAAAACTTGACATTTTACACTGAAAAGGACTTTTGTAAAGGGAAAGTTTATTCCTGCACGGAATTTCAAAAATGAAAACTTTCAGGACTTCCTAGGTAACCAGTGGCTAGAATTCCGTGCTCCCAGTGCAGGGGGTCCAGGTGTGTTTCCTGGTCAGGGAAATAGATCCCAGCGTGCTGCAGCTAAGACCCAGTACAGCCAAATAACTAAACTTTTAAAAAAAGGAAAACTTGGGACTTAGAATCATCCTCTGAAATTTTAAAGCAGAAAGGTCGATATATACAATGATCACCTCAAAGCACTCTTGTTTCCCCTAAGGCACCCCTTCAGAGAAGGGGAAGAACCGACCAGAAGCAGTCAGAGAAACTCTGGAAAACAAACAGGAAAGCCCTCAGCAGCGCTGTCTGGGACCACATAGCTTAAGGGGCAAAGACCCACCCCAAGCCCAGGTCCCCAGAGGGCACTGCTGAGGGAGCGCCCAGTGCAGTGACTTCTGGGGAATGGAGGCCATGAGTCACCAAGAGAAAGTTCAAAAGCTTCTGTTGCAGAGACACAAAAACAGTTTCTATTTTAGAAAATTTCCCATCCGGTAGGTTTTCTTTTATTTTTAATTTTGGTGTTCAAAATTTTGCTTTCTAGAAATTCCATGTCACAGAGCTTCAGGGTTTAGAATGGCACTTAAAAGAGAGATGACGGCACCAAGATTTTCCCAGCAAAGCTCTGACTAGAATTCCCATGACAGGAATTAAGGGGCAGACATTGTCCTTTCTGTCTTTTCTCTCTTTTTGGAGCTCCCACCTGAGGAAAACTGAATACCCAGGCTTTGGGACACACGTCACCTACTTATTCAGACACCTGGCCTCATCCCCATAGGGGGCCTCTGTCCGCTGCTGCGATCTACTTTGTGGGTCGTTGAAGTAAGTGAGCTGGGGCAGGTGGCCTTGGGGAAGAATGGGATTTGTGAACAATTCTGTGGAACAGCAGAATCCTTGCTCCAGACATCACAGGACAGCCAGGCTGATTCTGGCCAGCGGGGGGCAGCGTGCCCCTCGCAGACCCCTCACCTCGGTTGTGTTGCAAGAGCACAATAGTGGGATTGACGATCGTTGTGGACGGGTAGGCAGATGATGGCTTGCTAACTGATGCAAAGGTCTGGGAATCAGTTCCAGCGTGGGATGAAGAAACTTCATTTAATAGAGGACTCGAGTCCTGAAAAGGAAGCAATCATTGTCACCCAGTGCAACTACATGAAACCGAGAGATAAGGCTTTCTAAAAAGAAGAGATTTAAAGCTTTACAAGGACCTTAATTATAAAAAGAAATGTAACCAGTGAGACATGTTGATTCCAGTTAGAAGTTTAATGTGGAATGTTTATTCTTTTTGTTGGGATAATAAGGGGAGAGAAGGAAGGTGAATGTTACTCGAACTCTCAGCAACATCATTCATTATTTTCATCTGGTCAAAACTGTGGCTCAATCCGGTTACTGAAAAAGCAAATTCAAATCAAAGTAGCATAACATGCGAAACTCATGCAATCCACAATGCAATTTGAGAACGAGAGCTGGTTTAATTGGGGGAAAATCAGGAAAGTTTAGTACTTATGTAAAGAAACACTGAGATGCTGTGAGGACGAGAAGCCATCGATGTATTAATAAGAACAGGGAAGAGTTAAGTATTGGAGCTCTTGGAAAGCTGTTCTCATCTGTACCACTGAACAACCCTACCAGCACTCACTTCTAGGACATTATTTAGTCCTACTGTGGCATTTTTTCACTCCAATATTGAGTCACAAAGATCTCTGAAGACTTATGAAAATCCTGATTTTGAGAGTCTGAGGTGTCTGCCAGAAGTACCAATAAAATTATTACTACTAACATTACAATCTGCATAATGGGAACCATATCAGTCTTTTTAGAGACATGAAAATAAGATCTCAAAATGTAGTAAGGATATGTAGTTTCTTCTATCACTCCTATAAATTTTGCAAAGTTTCTATTTTGAAGCTTACAGACCCTAAAGCCAGAACAAAAGGTTTGAAGAACAAAACTGATAGTTACCTTCTAGAAAAAAGTGTAGCTCAAAGCAATCAGTATGCTCCACCAGAGACCAAGGACTCTATAAGCACCTGTGGGACAGGGGCCTCGCCTCCCTTCCTGATCTTCCACCTGCGCCTAGCACAGTGGCCTGCAGACCCCAGTGCTCAGTAAACGCCCCATGAATGACAGGAGACATCTACCAGCTACACCTTCTGTGGCAAGGGAACACGTGCCCATCAAATACAGGATATGCGTGTCAGCACCCAGGACAGCTCCTGACACACAGTAGGGGCTTCCTTAAAAATACCGGCTTGGTCAGCCCACCTTTTCTGAAAGTGCTCTAACAGCTGTTAGTTATGAGTGGCAGCTCAATTTAGCGAATAAAACCTTTGCCCAAGACTCAGAAGACAAAATATGATCTTGGACAAAAGTGCTTCATCTCATTTCTTTCTTTTGCATAGTGGGAAAACAACCACACTTGTCCTCATTTACTTTCAAAGTGATGTAATAAAGACAAATGACATAGTGGTGTCAAAACTCTGCCACAATGCACCCAAAAAACACACAAAATATCAGGCATACAGCTCTTTAAAGTGTAAGTGCCTGGGTGGACCATGTGAACATTAAGCATCTCCTAGATTTTACTCTGGCATAAATCTTATTTCTGGAACATCACAAAAATGACTATTGACTAAAAGAACTTGGATCAATTAATATGAAATTTTCTTCCTTCTTACTCTTCAATCACTGCAAATGGAGCAGATATAAACCCATGGTTTGCCCACCATCCACAGGAGCTCCTGTTTCTCTTGATAATTCTCACTCGATGCAGGAGTCTGACCAGTTTCCTTTCTCACCTCTTACTCTGTACCCAAGGCCAAACCAGAAGTTATCAGGCCAAAGGAAGTCCACCTGGGAGTCTATAACAGGCTGACCAGACAAGTTTGAGATACTGAAGATACTGGCCCAACTAATCTTTCCTGGAACACCTGAAAAAAAACTCAATATGAAAATCTAGATCTAAGCAAATGACAAAGAGTAGAATCATCTTTGTCACTTCAGTCATGTCCCTCTCTTTGTGACCCTATGGATTGTAGCCCACTAGGTTCCTCTGTCCATGGGATTCCCCAGGCAAGAATACTGGAGTGGGTTGCCATGCCCTCCTGCAGGGCATCTTCCCAACCCAGGGATCAAACCCTCATCTCCTGTGTCTCTTATGTTACAGACAAATTCTTTTACTGCTGAGCCACCGGGGAAGCCCAAAGTGTAGAATACACAGCACTACTCATGATGATACCCTAATGCCATAAAAACAAGACTGGCTTTACATGCTGCTCCAAAGAAACATTCCCTGCCTGTACTTTCCAAAACAAGAGTGGCTTCTAAATTCATCTCTAAGTTGAGCTGGGGTGAGGAAAGTGCATCAGTGAATAATCCAGCACCTTTCTCCAACAGAGCTGAGGGGCAAGGTTCAAAGCTAGGATATCCAAGCCCCCGGGCCACATTTGGCCAGGTCCTCACCTAACCATTGGGTTTCCCTGGTGGCTCAGACGGTAAAGAATGCCTGCAATTTGGGAGACCCGGGTTTGATCCTTGGCTTGGGAAGATCCCCTGGAGAAGGGAATGACTACCCACTGCAGTATTTTTGCCTGGAAATTCCATAGATGGAGGAGCTCAGCAGGCTATAGTCCATAGCGTCGCAGAGTTGGACACGACTGAGGGACACATTTTCCATTTAACTGCATCACATTGTATCTAGAGGTCTGAGCAGAGGACCAAGCCCGGGATGTAGCCCTTCTCAGCTTTTTACCCGATAGCTCACTGTAATTTCTCTTACAAGCTGAAATACAAGTTTACTCCCTGCTCTTGGCATGACTGGCTAATGTTTAATGAGCCACTGGAGCCAGTTTTGTAGGCATACCTCTTTAAGGAACATTTAGTTACATTTAGTGGGCCAATTGCATGACCCACAAGGTCACTACACCTTAAAATGTGGGCCACAGATCATCAGCATCAGAATTCCCCCCGATGCCTATTACCAAGCCTCAGTCCTCAGCCCCTCCCCAGACCCACTCAATCAGAAACTCTAGGAGTATAACCTCAGAGGATCCCATGAGCACTATACTTGAGCACCCACATACCACTCAGATAAATCCTGTTCATGGTTGTGCCCACAGCATTTAGCAGAATACCTAGAACATGACCAGAACTCAATGATGAATGGTTAACTAGCCAGATACTGATTTTTGAGGGGCTCTGGCTCGTTTGCTAGGGCACACCCTCAGCACCAAAGCTGACATTTCCTGAGCACCTCTCTGTGCTGAGCCCTGAAAGAGAAGCTTCTCTGTACTTGGATCCACTGCACCCACAGCCCCAACAGATCCATGTGTCCCCGTTTTATGACTCACACTGAGGCTCTTCCAGTCTCTCGGTTCCCAGGGCTCCTGAGGAGAGAACAGACTGGGTCCTTTGACTCAGTCTTTCCTCTAAAGCTCTTGGCTTTCCCACTACGATGGGGACGCATCCCTCGCAGATCAGGACCTGAAGTGTCAGGACACTTACTTAACTTCCCATGACCACTGGAGCACTGTTTTGCCTCAAAATTCCCTGGTGGCCACTATGCAGGGGCCTCAACAACGTTCTTCCTTTTGAGGAAACAGTGCTAACACTTGTACCGGGGCTTGTCTCTCTATGTACTCAATTAAACTCCTTTTTTAAAACCCGGTCTCTGCCATTGCTGTATATAAAAGAAAGCCTGTGAGCTTGCAGAATCAACAAGAGTGAATCTCTGCCTCCCCTAGAATCTCCCTGCTCCCTGCTAGAGAAACGGTGAGCACCGTGCCTGCTGCTGGCTTTTCCACGCGATTCTGCAGCTCTCCTCAGCTCTCCATACTACATCTGCCCGGCCCCTCAAAGAGCACAGCCAGTCCAAGGAAAGGCCACGGAAGTGGTTTTCTCTGCAGGAAGATGTGCATTCCAAACAGGACAGAGAGGAAGAGTGTCTAGACAGACTGGTGAACAGCCACGGGGGCCCACGGAACACACAGGGGAGGCATGCTCTAGTGAAAAGCAAACACAGTCGGTCATCACACAACACAGGGCGGCCGGCGTCTCTCTCAGAACTTAGTACTTCAGTGAGAAAGGGGTTGGGGTTGGTTTGCTGGTTTTCTTAACTGCCGGGAGCAGACATTCAGGAAAGCTGGGAGAAAGGGGATCCCGCAAGGCTTACGGTACTTGAAACAGCTCCCGTGAGGTCAGGCTCCGAGACTCTGCGGAGGCCCTCGGGGACCGGAGGGACCAGCGGAGGCTGCGGTGAGAAGGACGGTGGAGTCTGGCTAGCTGGGGGGAGGGAGCCAGGGGCGCTGGCTGGCTGGCTGTGGTGGGACCGCCTCTGCAGATGAGGGGGAATGAAATCATCTAGAGTCGGGAAGGTCAGAGGTGAGCCGGCAGGGGCAGCCGCCGGGACCGGGGGGCCGCGGGGCCCCAGAGATGCTGGAGGTCTGTCAGTGCCTTCGTGCCCTCTGTCGGTATTAACCCGGTAGAGAGGGACAACTATGACCTCAGGCGGGGCTGGGCTGGAGGAAGTGGCGTCCTGTGGGAAACAAGGGGGTCGTTACGTGAAGGGGAAGCGCGGGGAAAAAGGAATTCCATATTTAAACAGTTGAGAGTGGACATGCAGTGAGGCACTCTGAGAAATATTTAATCAGTGCCCTTTCCTCCAAGTACACGAGACAATCAGCGCTAGCCAGCTGGCCTCCTGACACTCTATGACACAGAGGGAACCCCATCCAACTTTACTTTCCATCCATCTATTTTTGAATCCTTTTAACACTTGAGAGAGAGAGAAAGAGAACAACAGGCAGGCAGGCTGTGTTTAACCCCCAAAAAGGCTTGCAGAGCCTGAAAGCTTGGAAGTGAAGACCATTTCTCCGGCATCTTGATACAAAATGTATAAAACATATAATATCTCACCATGTTATTAGTCTACGGATTCCACGCTTCAGCATACTTACATATTTACAGGAAAGAGGCAGGGAGATCGAGAGGACTGTGCTGAGATGTTTAGAGTGAAGAATTTGAGATCAAGCTGCAGCATTATTAACAAGGAGAGGGAGGGTAGGGTGGCCCAGAAAACAAAAAAGAGCTGCTCACATGAGTTTTGAGAAGAGACGGTGGAGAAGACACACACACATTCCTAATTTCTTGCCTTGGCTGGATAACACAGCTGCAAAAGGTAAGGTTCTTTTTTCTTCCGGTTTTCGGGATCAGAGGTAACCTGGGGGCCTAGCCCAGGTGCTCTCACTGCGTCTGGGAACGAAGGCCAAGGCCCCAGGGAAGGACTCTGGCCACAGCCAACGGCATCTTTATGGATGTCAAAGGATAGCTTGGGAGGGTTGGGAGGAGCAGCAGAGGGTGGCGTCCCTGTGCCGGCTATGCGGGAGACAATGGTGGGAGCCGGTGCCCGAGTGCCTGCAGCTTCAGTGCCTTTGGCTGGGTCACGTGCAACACCAGAGAGGTTTTCCAATGCCACCGGGCAAACGTTGCAGGATAAACAAGGTACATATAAGCTGCTGACCTTTTTATTCCCAACTGCCTCATGACGTGGGTTAGAGCTCACATTCTCTCTATCAACTGTCCTGGTGGCTGCACAGCGCTGCTGGGGTTGGGACCAAGTGCCAGGGAATGTGGAACCTGGAAGCGGGGGCCCAGGACATGGCACACCTCGGGGGGCTGATCCGGCTGCCAGGGGCAAAGAGATGGGCCGGGGCAGTGAGGGGCTCTGCTGGCTGAGGGTGCCAGGTGGGAGGTAAGGCTTTGGTGAGCTCAGGTAGAGTGAGTCCCTGGAGGGACTGCGGGTGCTGGGAGGCTGCCATGCAAAGCGGTCCTCTTTGAGGAAAGGAGGGCGTGGGGGAGAGAGGACCTTCGTAGTATTTTTGAGACACAGTAAAAAGAAAGAAAGAGGAGGGGAAACGGGAAGAAGGACGACCATTAGAAACAGCAACACAACATGATCTGAAGAAAAAACAATTCCTGACATGACTGTAAGCAAACCCTCAGCTTAGACTCCTCCTGGCTTGTTTATTTCTCCTCAGAATAAAGTCAAGAACCGGATCATACTCACCTGAAGAGGCAGGCTGACGCCCCTCTACATCACACGATGCTGAGCTCAGCCCAGGTGCTAAGTCAGTCTGACACTAGTTCTGGACTGACCTGCACCCCCTGAGACCTCCTGACCCAACAAGGGCGCCCGAAGGCTAAGCGCCAGTGGAAAGCCTAAGAGCTCCCAGCCTTCTCCCATATCCTTTCCTCAAAGACTTTCCACTCCATGCCTTTGGCTTCCAAGGTTTGAGTTCCCTCAAATTCTTGAGCGTGTTTCATTCTTTTCCCTTAGGAAATGTAGGACCGGAAGAATCATTCAGAGCTGTGTTCACCAGAGGCAAACATCTCAATTGAGTCCCTAAGATTCAGCACTCAATCCCACAGGCAAAATAAGTTAAAGCCTACCAAGAAGAGACTGCTAAGGACTTAGAATCCATGAGTGCTCTTGTCTCCTAGGAAACAATTTGATGGAACCACTTATTAGAAGGAAGATAGTCATGAGATTAAACGCATGTGGTCTCCTGTTTTTGATGCACCCAGGACAAAGGGGCCAGGCCATGAAGCAACTGACTAACCGGCTGGATTGGCATCTGACGGTGCCTGGTTTACCTGATTTCAGCTCATTCCCCATCCCCATCTGGCCACGAGGCACAGGCAATCCTAGAAAAGGGTGAACAGCCTCAGGCTCATGGTTTCTGCGCAAAGCTCTGGTTCCAGGCTCAGAGCTAGAAAACTGCAGCCCTCACCTCATTTCCTCTCCCTCAACACAGCCCCTAGCTCCTCCTTGGGGCTCAGTGGGGCAGAAGGTCGGAGAAAGGGATAAATCTCCAGATGATCATCATGTCAAGGACAGACATCTATGAACCTGTGGTTCAACTGGCATTTAGGCCATAAGGAAAGTTTATTTCCTGGATGTGTGTCCCTGCAAAATTCATAAATTGATTCCCAAACCCCAAGGGATGACATTTGGAGGTGGGGCCTGTGGGTGGTAATGAGGGCTAGATGATGTCATGAGGGTGAGACCCCATGATGGGACTGGCATCCTTATAAGATGAGCCAGAGAGACCAGAGCCCTCTCTTTCTATCAGGGAGAAGGTGGCCGTCTGCACTTCAGGAAGAGAGCCCTAACCAGAAACCTAATGGACAAGCACCTTGATCTCGGACTTCCCAGCCTCCAGACGTGACAAATAAATGTCTGCTGATCGAATCACCTGTCTTTGTTACTTTCTTACAGCTACTTAAGACACCCAGACTTTCTCCACTGGCCCCTGTCTTTAAAGATCACCCACTATGAGAAGAAAACCAGAACCTTCCACTAAACTGCACAGGTGAGGCACAGTTTGGATGGTAAATGGATTATAACCCTAAACTGGAAGGGTGTAAGGGTGTGGTCTATTTGGGGGTTATTTTGTATTTCCTTTTTATTTTTTTGCAGAGTGCAGGCAGCAAGGGGAACGGATGTTAGTGAGGGTGAGTAAGTGAAATAAAGTATGGGTCTGGACTATACTATCAACCGAGATAGTTTACTGTAAACGATCTACCCCTTCAGTTAACTAGGTTAACTTGATGCCTATCCTTTCCACAGGGAGCCCAGGACAGTGCCCGCCGAATGTGGCCATATATCCACCAGTCAAAAATACAAAATGTATCTTCAGCCACAGCCAGGAGCAGAACCTTCCAGGTGTACACTCTCTTGGTGAACTTAGGCTGGAAGTCGGGGTGTGCTATTGGACTAAAACAATGCTCTCTAGAAACAAAACACTTGAGCGAGCATGTGCCGAGGCGAGCTGATGGTGGTGGTCAGGGAGGTCAGTAGAAGGCAATTTTGAGTGAGGTTCAGAATTATTTTGAGCTGCAGTGTCCCCCATGTGATTCCTTCTGGTCCAAAGATAGCATTTGGTTTCAGTGAGTTTTTAACTTAATGTGGCTGTGGCCATATAAGGGGCCAGGGCTGAATTACATCAGGCCTGAAGCTTCCCAGGGCCCTGACCCTGTGGAGAGGACGCTTCCCCAGAGTGCTGACAAACACGCTTGGAGCCAAGGCCCTCCTGTCCTGGGGCTCCTTTTAGCTCCGAGAAGGAGGAGGGTAGACACAGTCGCTTTACATGGAAGGAACTACTTTCTCCTTTATTGTAAACATGGTGGGAACCACCTAGGCAGTTGGCACTTCTCCCCAGGTATCTACTAATGAAATTCCATTTATCTTTTTAGAAGATGGGACGGTGAAAAACACAAGGCTGCTTGAAGAATCTGCCATGATCCTAGTGTAGTTTCAGAAACTACAGTCCCTGCTCCACTGGGGCCCACTACAGTGATGCTGTCAGAGATGGGAAAGCCCTGGTTGCCAGTCCCCGGGGGTAAGGCGAGCAGGGCAGTGGGAGGAAAGGCAGAGGTGGGAGCAGCAGGACACGGGATTCCCCTCTGGCCCATGAGTCCCTGGACTCCTCCTTAGGAGGAGATGCTAGGCCTGCGGGGGTCTGGGAGCTGTCTTCGTCTGAAACCAAGCCAGGGCAGTCAGCAGCCCAACTACCCAAGCTCCATCTAAATCAGCATATTCTATTAGCTCCGGCCATGGCTATGGAAACAAGAAGTCATTTTTGCATTCAAAAAACAAATCTATGACCTAAAGACTCTTGAAAGCTGGATGGTCAACTTTACACTGAACATACAGAAAACCTCTTATCTCAGCAACCTGCCAGGTATCGTTTCAGACACCCCAGTACAAAGAAACTTCTCAGAGAGTAAGAGATGAGAAGATGCATACACAATCCGTAGGCGCTGTTACAGAATGGGCATCCTTGCTATGAGGTTCACCCTCACAAACTCCCTGAGGGCAATGTTTCACACAGTGATCTGAATTCAACAAATGCGCAACAAAGTTGCCATCAGTAAGTGTATTTAAAGGGGATTTTTGTTCACTTGACATGCTCTTAAAGTCCTCTCTTTAGAAGAACCCTTTTAGAAGCCAAAAGGACTTAGTGAGCTACCCTTCGGGCTAAGTCACTGATAGTGGAAGAGGCTGTGCTTCTACATGTGCCCGGGGTTAATTAGCACTATCTCCTACCCCGGGTACAGAGCCAACTGTATCCAACCTGGAGAGTGCTGAGAAGGAACTGTGCCCGCCACCAGCAGCAGACTTAGATGCTGGGAAAGGGCTTAGAAATGATGGCACATCATTTACTGGACAAGGGACCTCCCACCTCCCGAGTCTAATGAGGCCTTCAGGAGGCCAGGCCCATTGCAGCTCCTGGCTCTCATCAGTGGCCCTGCACCAGGGGTGGGGGCATAGGGGGCACTCTGATCAGGGAGCAGGGTTGCACACAATTCAGCAACCTCCTTTAAGCCTGCGGAGACGGGGTTCTGCAGAGGGGAGGGAAGGCATCATCTCCGACTCAATTTCATTCCAGGGACAAGCACGATTTTATGTCCCCACGAGCAGAACCCAGAGAATCACTGGAAAAAGCAGGGTGGGAAGTAGGAAGGCATGTGGATTCCCTGGGTTCCTAGGGAGTTCTGGGAGCACATGCACAGAAGGCAGGCGTGGGGAGGCGGACTGCGTAAGGAACACATTTCTGCTGTTTTTGAGCAGCACAGCTCTTTTTAAAAGAATGGATTGCTCCGTTTGATGGCTGTTACTCCGCTATGTAAAAACACTCTTTACGGATTGCCTGAATTACAACAGGGTCTATTCCTTTCGTCAAGCTGGCAAAGTAGCAACAGGGAGGGGAAGAAAGAAAGATCAGGAAAACAACTTGGGAGAAAAACTTCAGCAAAATTATCCCTCCTCCCACGTGTACCATGTGGGGGGATTTTCTTTTGTAAGGTAGTGCTAGGCAGTTTAAAGCCATCTGAACTTCCGTCTGCTGCTTCTAGGTTGCGAGATTAAGTGCTGGCCGCAGCTCCCTAATCTAAAAGCCGTAAGGACAGAGCTGCTGGAACTCTCACAGTTCCAACTCTAGCAAAGTAATGGACTAAACACAAGAGTGAACTCTCTTTTTGAATATTATACTCAGACCTTTTTTCTGGCTTGGATTTCCCTCTTTCAGATCATTTCCACACACGTTTCAAACCTAGGAAACACTGGGCTGATATTTCTGATGCTCGGTATAGACCAGTGTCACCCCATGCTTCTGTTTTCCTTGACCCCAACTCTTGTCTAACTCTGCTCCCCCTGGGGCTTTCCCAGAGTTGACCAAAAGTGCGACTCAAAACTCAGTCCATCATCCAGCTGAGTGAGCAGGCAGGCACAAGTGTAAGCTATCCGGCTCAAGAGTGGTCCCCACCCCGCCCTTGGGCACACGCCTACCTGGGGCTTGCTGGAGGGAAGGCTGGGATGCACACTTCGGTAGCCCTTGGCAGCGAGTGAAGAGGGCTGGGCATTTCCATTGGCATCGGCATTGGAAGAAAGCCTCCACTCATCTGAGGGATGAGAAAAAAAAAAGAACCCTTCACTCTCAGGAACATTCCTTGGGTCCCTCTGATTGAAGGGTTCCCGGTGGAATGCAGGGATAGAACAGATACAAGAGAAACCATACCTGCTGAGGAATTCTCTGACTCCAGAACTACGTGTGGCGCAGAAAGGAGGCAAACAGGCAGAAAAGAGGGAAAACAGAAATGGTTACGTTTGCAAGGAAAAAGCACGCCGTGCTCAGAAAGACGAAAATCCAGCGCCCCATTGCCTGACACAAAATGCCCTCAGTCACGATGGCCTAATTACCATAGGAACCCACTCTAAACCATGATGTGCTCACAGGCTCTGACCTTTGAAAACACAAGGCTCACATTCACAGTAATGAAGAAACAATTGTTCTTGACATTCTTACTTTACAGACAAAAAGGCCACAGAACTCTCCTGTCCAGTCCTGACTCGCTGACTTGAGCTCCCCTGTTTTTAAGCCTGATGTGGGCTCAGAATGACCTCCCCTCATTAGCAGGCTGGGCTCATGAACAGACCCAGAGAGGTCTGTTCATGAGCCCATAAGCACTTTTTCCACGGCTGCTGGCGCTATGGGACTGGGAGAACGTGATTTAAGCCCAGAGGGATCTGCTGTGATAAGGGCTTTTCTCTCCCTGCCTGCCTTTTTTCTTTCCATTAAACGAACCCCATAAACATTTCAAAATCTCGTCATCCTGAGTTTTCATCAGACTACAAGGCACTCCTGTCTCCCGTCAGCCAGCTACCAACCTGCCCTCCATCTATCGCCCGGCACAGCTCGGAGACCCTAAGTCTCTTCTAACCTGACCCACTTAACACCACAAGGCTGGAGAGCACAGTGGTTCCAAGCTTGGCTGGGAAGGCAACTGGACCTCAATTCAAATTCTGGCTCCTCTGCCTATAGGTTCTATGGCCCTGAGCAAGTTAAAAGCCTCAGTTTTCCCACCTGAAAAATGGGGATAATGATATATTGTGCTGTTTTAAGAATTAAATGATATAAGCACGAGAAGTGCTTAGCACAGTGCCTGGCAGAGCTCAGCAATGTGTGTTATTTATCTCCATCTTCTGCATCATCTCTTGCGTCTATTCTCTATCTTCTATGTAGCCCAGGGGTCAGCAAACCTTTTCTATCAAGGGTCAGTTAGCAAATACTTTGATGTGGCTTTGATGGCCACATGGGCTCAGTCACAACTATTCAACTCTGCTGCTGTAGTACAAAAGCAGCCACAGATAATATCAAGTGAATGCGGTGGCTGTGTTCCAATAAACCTTCATTTATGGAAGCTGGAATTTGAATTTCATATAATTTTCACATAGCACATTCTTTGATTTTTCTTTAACCCCTAAAAATATAAAAACCCAGATGCAAGGAAAAAACATCCTTATGCTTTCTGTCCAATTGTGGCAGCCTGGTTTGAATAGGGAATTTTTTTTTTTTTTTTTTTTTGCAACTCAGAAGTAACCCTGTGAACAGTAAACAAAAGCCTGCTTGACTCCAAAGAAGAATTTGAGTTTACAAATATTGGAAAATTACTTCCCGATACCCTTGCCTTCTGATTGATTCCACTTTTAAAATCACAAGAGTTCAGTCTAATTAAAGGCAAGCCAAAAAATAAAAATACACACACACACACACACACACACACACACACACACACCCCTTTCCAGGTTTACCAGCTGTACAAAAACCAGCATAGGCCAGATTAGGCCCAACCACCAGTTTGCCAACCCCTCATGGACTCAATCCCTCAGGCTCCTCCCCCTGGCTGCCACCTCTTATCTCATCCCATATAAAGAGGGAAATAATACACAGCAGCTCTCACAGCCCACGACCCCACTTCAACATGGGTCCCTCAGGGATTAGAGATGTGTCTTCTGGATGTCTAGCTGAGATTTTAAAAAGCTGTTGATTGAACACCTTTCTAAGTGTCCAATGCTGTTGGCCACTTTTACACATATTTAGTATTTAATTCAGTGTACATAAGTCTGTGAGGTAGGTATCCACTCTACTTCATGGATAAAGAAACAGAGAAGCCAAGTGACTTGCCCAAAGTCACAGAGCCAGGAAGTGACAAAGCAGTCGGCTCCAGTCTCTAGAATCAAGCACGGCACTCTGCCCGCCACCCACAGCCACCAGTCCCACCATCTGCCACAAAGCAAAGCCTGCATTCCAGGGAGGTGGTGGAAGCCAAACGGTGTCAGGACAAAGGCCGGGCAGGAGAAAGGTTTCTAGTGATCTGCATCCATGTACAGCAGTCTAGTTGAATCAAGAACAACCAGGAGTGCCTGTTAAAACACAGTTCACAGGGCCCCATCCCAGAGTTTGTGACTCAGATGAGAAGTCAGGCTTGAGAATTTATATTTCCAACAGGTCTCCAGGTTCTATTAAGGCCACTGGTCCACAGCCCAGAGCTCCCTTTGAGAATCACTGCTATAATAATGTATATTCAAAAACATCCTTATACTGGGGAAATGGTTATTTTTGCAAATTTCTTCCTCCTCTGAAGCAAAGTTTTTATAACCTTTTCCAACTGAATTATTTTTTGAGCAGATGGCCTGTCACATTTTTGCCACTACCTTAGGGACAATTCCTAGATATCTGTCTTCTTGTCCCAAACACGTAGCTGGGAAATTTATAGGACTTGATTTTTACTCATGTTACTGCAACATACAGGCTTGTGTGATCAAGGCCAACTACAATCCTCACCGCCTCGCACACCTCACAGGGTTGCTGAGGTCAGGGATGTGACACATTTTAAAAGTGACCATTTTTAACACTTACTGGTTTATCCACCCAGATCTCTGGCCCCAAGATTTCCTTGCACATGAAGGCCTTCAAACATCAGAGGATACATTGTGACAATGGTTCTCCTTCCACCCCTGTATCTGTCACTTTTACTTTCTTATTCTTCCTTTCTAGGTTCTTTCTAGTCAGGTTTTGTTACGTCATTCTACCAAATCTATTAGATTGACACACACATTAAATGTCAACAGATTCTGAAGAAGGGCTGTCAATAAAGGACGTGAACTTTGTCCATGGATGTGGGGGCAGGTTATTTTGTCCACTATGCGGTTGGGTTGGTTCTATTCAGGTGATGCCGGCACACAGATGTCTCATGGGAAGCCAAGGTAAGTCTGTTCCTCCAAACCCCTAGGTATCATAAAGGGACCATCATTGTTGACTCAGACAGCCTTGTTTGAGTCCTGTTTTGCTCACTTCATATCCTGAAGCAAGGGACAGAGCCTCCTATGTGAATTGGGAGATTATCTCTTTTAAATATTTACTTATTTTATTTTGGCTGCATTGGGTCTTCCTTGCTACTGGGGGACTTTTCTTTAGTTGCGGCAAGCGGGGTTACCCTCCCGTTTCCGTGCACAGGCTTCTCACTGTGATGACTTCTCTTGTTGCAGGGTACAGGCTTTAGGGCACAAGTGCCTCAGAGGTTGCAACCCCCCAGGCTCTAGAGCACAAGCTTAGTAGTTCTGGTGCACGGGCTTAGTTGCCCCGAAGCATGTGGGATCTTTCTGGAGGGGATTGAACCCCTGTCCCCTGCAATGGCAGGAGGATTCTTATCCACTGAACCACCAGGGAAGCCCTATCTATCTCTTGAGTCACAAGGACTGAATGGAAGTATCTGGCATTAAGTATGTGCTTAGTAAGATTGGAATCCAAAATATAAGGGAAAAGAAATTTCCCAGACATAGAAATTAGAGTGGTTGACTTCCGCCATTTGATAAGTAGTCATAAGAACATAATATCCTCAGGGATCAACACACTTTTTTTTTTTCCCCATTCCAAGTCTTTAAGACTATTCCCCTATCCCCATCCCCAAAAAGGCAGTTCCCAGGACCCTACGGAACATTCTTTTCTTCCTTAAAAGAGCTGCATTCCTGACATTTCATCAGCCTTCATCTGATATCTAGTCTTCTGAACCTTCAAAGCTGGTAGCAGCCCAGGGCCATTTGCGTCTAAGTGCAACAGGTGAAATTTTATATACATGATCATCAATTATTAACTCTTGGTTAGGCAGACTGTCAAAAATACTTCTCTCAATAATTTTTGGTGCAGAGTTCCGAGGTGGAGGAGGGGCTTAGAAAGCTGGATCCTCAGTAGGCTTTGCAGCTCTGAGGAGACCAAGCCTTTTCATGAGAAGTTTAATTTATTTTGCTTTATCTTTTCCTCCATCTGTTCTTGATATACAATCTTTTCTGGTCTGTGGGCACAGCTTACTTATTTTCCTTTATCTCATTCTGTGTTTATTTCATTTTGGTCTATTGTGAGGTTGTTTGGCTGATCACTTCTTGGGATCTCAGGACACTTTTCATTGAGTTAGTTCTGCGTTTCCCAGCAGGGTATCCAAGAGTTAGAGGAAAAGATGTTAAAAGTGTGTATAAGAGTGTTCCAAATCTTATTTAATTTTTATTAATGCTGTGTGGTAAAGAATTTACCTCTCTCCAAAAGGAGGTCTGGCCTTTTCTCTGGCTTCCAGGAATTAATCTCTAAGAGCCTAGGATGTCATCTTCACAGGACTGTGTCTGTGCTATGCCAACGGTGTGACTGAGGTTGGGGGACTTTTGCATCCACAGCTAAAGGACTGGAGAGTGAAGTGAACCACTTGGGCAGTGGATGTGTTGTGTGTTAGTCGCTCAGTTGTGTCCAACTCTTTATGACCCCATGGCCTGGAGCCCACCAGTCTCCTCTGTCCATGTGATTCTCCAGGCAAGAATACTGGAGTGGGTTGCCATTTCCTTCTCCAGGGGATCTTCCCAACCCAGGGATCGAACCTCACGCATTGCAGGCAGATTCTTTACCATCTGAACCATCAGGGAAACCCCAATGTAATAGAGCCCCAATAAAAACCAGGGACACCACAGCTTGGATGACCTTCCTGATCAGCACCGCTCTGAGTATGTTCTCACACGCAACGCTAGGAACTGATGCATCCTGACTTCACAGGCAAGAACTCCGCCAACACCATGCTTCCTTCTTCCCCAAACTCCACCCTATACACTCCTTCTTTTAGCTGATTTTCATCTGCATCCTCTCACTGTTCACCAGAACTGTGAGTATAACAGCTTTCAAATGAGTTTTTTGAGTCCTGCTACCAAATTATCAAACCTGAGGGTGGTTTTGGGAATCCCCTGACCTTGCAGCTGGTACCACAGTGAGAGTCTTCTCTTGTCAGGACTTTCGCCTCCACTGACTTCTCATCTGGCCCCTTTTATCACACATGAGCTCATGAAAAAGACTCTTAGTTAATGCGGATAAGGAATGTCTAACTATTTAATGTCAATTTTCTTATCTTCTTGCTACTGCTATTTCTGGAGAGCAAATGTGAGGAAATGAGCTGGTTACAGGTCCAAGAATCTCTACATCCAAAGCTAACTTTGCTGTCAAGAATCAGACAGAAAGGATGAGAGCCAACAGGCACAGAATAAAGGATAAGGGTCCAACTGAAGCTTGGCTTTTGAGTCAGAACAAAGGGATTGATGGTCTCCAGGCCATACCAGACAGGAAGACTGGTATCACGCCCACCACCAGTTCAGGCTCCCCACCTCCTCTTGAGTAAAACCACCCTGACCTGGGGACAGAGGTGGAGCCACACCTGAACCAAGGGGCCATCACCCAAACCCAGCCAGGATGTCACACCAGCAAGCAGGAAGAAGCGGCTTCTCTCGGAGGCAGCAAATCAGCATCAAGATTACTATAGTTCTTTCCAGATGGTTCCGATCCAAAACCAAGGTCTACATTCAAAGACTAGGAGGGTGGTCAAGGATCCAGAGTCAAGCTACCACTGAAGGCGGGAGTCTGGAGGCTGAGTTCTGTTTTTTTGGTTTTTTGAGTTGTTGTGTTTTTTTTTTGGTGGAGGTGCCAGGAATGGAACTGAGGGCCTCATACGTGGAGGCTGAGTTTAAACTGGGCAACTCTGAGGGCTCTGTCTGTCACTCTACCTCAGAGAGCATCTCCACCCTCCCAGCATTTACGTGGATGCCGATGGCTCCCAAGTCTGCAACTTGGATTCCAAATTTCCAAATGCCGATTAGAAACTTCCTTCTAGAAGTCCTTCTCTTGCCAAGAAACTCAATACATCAAGGAATGGAATTCAACATTCCTTCCGATTCCCCTCATATATCCAGCATCTCCATGAGTGCCACATGTATTCTCCTAGTCAACCAGGGAAGGCGCCTCCTGGTCAGCACGGAGTCCTACCTCTCCACGCTCCTGAGACACTGCACCAACCCTGCCACTCCACTCTTCCAAATACACGCCTCACTTGGCCCCTCCTTTTCCTCCCCACGCCGCCCCCGATCACCACACTGGGTCTAGACCCTCAGAATCTCTCACAGGAATTATTGTAGGTCTTTCTGCAGTGGCCTCCTGATTTGCAGTAACTGGACTGGTTCCCATCCAAGAGCACCTTGTGCGTGCCTGGCTCTGGGCTACGTCCCGATATGGACAAGTCTGCGGAATCCCAACAACCCTATGAAGATCATCTCCACTTATAGATGGGAAACTGAAGCTCCCCAAGGTTAATTAGTAAGTAGCAGAGCTGAGCCTTAAGAGAGGACTGTGTGATTTGAGAACTAGACCACCTCTCACTGGGCAAGGGAAGCAGAGCAAGGACAGAGAATAGGGGACATCCCTGAAATGTGGATGTCAAGGGGCCATATAGAGAAGGAAATCAGGCCACAGGGGGCAGTAACTCGAGAACAAAGCTTGTAGTCCAGGCAAATGATCAACAACTTGGAGACTGGCAGGGATGGAAGAAGGTGGTAAAGCCAAGGAGCAAGGCAGAGAGGAACAGACCGAGAGGCTGGGGCACAGATGCTGGCCCTGGTGGTGCAGGCGGAGCAGCTGGTATCTGACATGCGCTATCTGTGAAGACACCAGGAACAGAAAGCACACCTAATCCTTAGCAAGAGCCAGGCAGGTGTCCTGCCTCATGCTTGGGCTCCCAGTCCAGGCTGGCATGGCTGCCTGCAAGTACTGATGAGAGCTGTTTTCATGAGGCGAGTCAAGGCCCAATGGCTTGGTGTGGGCCAGCAAGTTGTCATCCAGAGGCTCAGGTGAAGGGAGTAGGCAGGGGTAAGTAGGGCTGGAGAGCCACACACACCCAGCAGAGTCAAGAGCTAGTAGGATGCTGACCAAGGACCCGAAGGATAAGAGAACAAGAATGTCCCTCCAGTCCTTAAAGTCCCACTGGAGCTCCATCCTCTTTTGAACTCACTCCAGTGCTAACTCACTCCAGCCTGTTGGACACCTAATCAGTGTATTTCTCCGGCCTCCCACTCAACCCCAGATTTTCCCTTTCCACCCAAACTGGCCTGGTATACAACCCTGAACTTGTCTCCAGTGAAGAAGACTCTGTATCCGTTTAATTTCCAAACTTCTAAATTTACAAAATATTTGGGAACTAGAAAGGCTTAGAAACCATTGGACCCGAGTCCTTCACCCTTCATTCGTGTTTCAAATGTGTGACATTATGCATTGTCAGAAAACAGTGAAGTAGGGGCCCACACCTGATTCTCCTGTTGGAATAAACTGCTTTTTATGCTTGCATAATGCACCTAAAATTTTTTCCCTTTTCTCCCCTTCTCATCACAATTCCTGGCGACTCCCAGTGATGTCTAGCTCCTATATGCTGCAGAATGAATGTCTGCTGATTTGGATTTAATGATCTCTGTTATCTGGCAGAAAATAATCTACAAAGATTAAATTTAGTGTAAGATATGGCTTCCCTGATAGCTCAGTTGGTAAAGAATCGGCCTGTAACGCAGGAGACCCCAGTTCGATTCCTGAGTCAGGAAGATCTGTTGGAGAAGGGATAGGCTACCCACTCCAACTCTTGGGCTTCCCTTGTGGCTCAGCTGGTAGAGAATCCGCCTGCAATGTGGGAGACGTGGTGGCTCAGATAGTAAAGAACCCGCCTGCAATGCAGGAGACCTGAATTTGATCCCTGGGTTGGGACGATCCCCTGGAGAAGGGAATGGTTACCCACTCCAGTATTCCTGCATGGAGAATTTCATGGGGTCGCAAAGAGTCAGACATGACTGAGTGACTAACATCTTCACTTTCATGTGAATGACTGAGAGCCATCCCCTAATCCTTCAAGGTATTTCCATTTTAAAACAAGATACTTTAAAATTCAAATTAGCTGTTACAAATCTGCAAGATACAGAATTATCTGGGGACTAGAAAGAGCTTCCAAAAGTGCCCAAACCACTGCACAGAACTGGAGTGCAAGCCTACAGATGGCAAGGCAGAGTATCATTGGGGCTCTGTGTTGTGCCACACTATGACCACCAGGGGGAGCTCAAGGCCCCTTCTCTTCCCATTCACCACCAGAGGAAGGGCCAGGCAGTTGATTGGTTATTTTATCAGAACATGGAGCTGCAGGTATGTTCTTTCTCTTAAAATTAGCCCTTAGGGTTCTCTCTTCCCCAGAGGACCTCCAGCTTGGGAGCTGGATCTTCCCAATGTCACCACCTTTCCTGAGACCAGAACGGCAAGCTGCAGTGGGGCAAGAGTTAGGTTCAGGAATACAGAGTCAAAAAGCTACCATCAGCCTACAGTGCTGGAGGCCACTTACACCTTCCCCTGAGCCTAGGGATAAAGCAGCTTTCCATAGGGACCAACACACCAGAATAGGGCTTGTACTCAAACCCCAGCCTGGACTTGTCCTTGGGTATCTGCTTTGGTACTTGTTCCACTGGCTGGGATGGACAGAAAGTCAGGTTTCCAGGATGCTGGGCACTGACCATCTCCATCCTGTATAATTCCATCTATCACAGCACACCATTCCCCACCATACCAAAAGAGTCTGCATGTCTCTGGCCCCAAGGAAGTGGTCATCACCCCAGTTCATTTTCTCTCTGCATTTCCTTCCTTCAAGAGGGGAGAAAACACCCATCCCCTATAGTAAGAGTTCTCAGATGTGGTCCTGGGACCAGCAGCATCAGCATGACCTGATGGCAAAACCTCGGACCCCACCTCTGGCCTACAGGTGGGAATTATAAAGCCTAACACTCTGAGCTAGGCTCTGGGAATTTGCCTCTCTACTCCAGGTGATTCTGATACAATCAGCTGAAGTGTGAGAAACACTGCCCTTCAGGTTGGAAAGGGGCTGCCCCAGCCTAAGGTAACAGTGCCTGCGGAACCTTAAAGTCAGCCTTTCCCAACTCCCAGAAACACTTGGGCTGCAGAAAGGGCTCCCCAGAGAGGCCCAAACAATCATAACCTGCTAAGAGCAGGTTAAGGTCTGCCAGCTCATCTCACGCCACTAGGTGTGGCGCGGAACGCTTTACACACTTCATCCTCACAACAATGCTGGGAGCCAGGTATAGTTCTCAACCCCATTTTTCAGATGCGTTCACCAGGGTTAAGAGAGACCACCTTCTCATCCATGGCTGAATAGCCAACAGGTGGTGGAGGCAGGACATGAATCCCATCTATAAGGTTCCAAAATCCCAGTTCTGGGCAGTGGCTCAGATGGTAAAGAATCTGCCTGCAATGCAGGAGACCTGGGTTTGATCCCTGGGTTGGGAAGAGCTCCTGAGAAGGGCATGGTAACCCACTCCAGTATTCTTGCCTGGAGAATCCCATGGACAGAGGAGCCTGGTGGGCTACAGTCCATGGGGTCGCAAAGAGCCAGACTCGACTGAAGTGACTTAGCATGCATGCACTTGTGTCTACTGTTTCGTAAAAATAACCAAGCCAAAGTCCCAGGTCTCCACCACAATGTGGAGATCTAGGCACTCGGGTTTCCTGAGTGACGGGATGTGGCGGGGAGGGGGCTTCCTTTGTCTCCTCCTCGGTTCCTAGTCTACACTGGCCTTAGACATGCTCTGCAGACCTGCTGCCTCAGGTCAGCTCCCTGTCTTCTTGGGAGCTAATGAGGCCAGACAGCCACCTGCACTTCTCAGTCTCCTTGGGATTCTGCTCCAGCCCCAGCCCCACATGGATGGTCACAGCTGAGCTCCCAGAAGTGGGGATGGGCTCAGAGAAGCCTAACCTGGAGGCTATCTCAGCACTCCTTCCCGAGACCCCTAAGCCTTCTCTGTCCTCCTGAACACAGTCTGCAGAGGTGCAGACTGCCCACATTCCATCAAAAGCTAGAATACAGTGGTCGCTGCCATACCTTTGCCTGAAGCCAGTGAGTACCTGTTCATTTAGGGCAGTGATCATCACCCACCACAGCAGGGACAGGAGCAGACTGTGCAGGGGCCCCTGAGAATCAGGAGGCAGCCAATGGATTCCGCGACCCCCCACTTTGGAGACCCTATCCCTAGGTCTCCAAAGCAGCACACCTGTTTTCCTCTCCTGCTTCGGGGTCTCCTGGGGGCTCACAGGGCTACTGCTTGGGATCTCCCTGTAGGAGGACGAGGCCCGGAGAGTCACCGCTCCCTTCCCAGTGCAGATTCTTGTAGGATCCATATCTGAAAAGGAAAGATCCAAAAGGGGAGATTGAATCCAGGGCGCCTGAAGAATTAAAACCATAATCAGCCAGCAATTTGGTCCAGCTGGGGAATGAGATGAACCTGGTTACAGACAGGCAATTGCAGTCAATGAAAATTAATCTGTGGATGGTGGAGAGGGACAAATCATATTTTCAGGGGTTTCCCACCCGTCATGAGGTTAGGAGGGAATGGAGGCACAGTGAGTTCTGAGTCAATGGATGCGTTACAATGTCGGCTGGGAATATTTCCAAACCAAAGCGGGTTGATTTCTTTTATTAAATGAAGTTTAGTTTGGTGAGCAGACTTCTGACCAATTAGTAAGGCACAGTTCAAGTAAGAATTTATAAAAGATATCTCAAGTTCCCACACCATCCTTCTTATAAAAGAGCAAGTTGACAGCACAGGGCATTCGGTGAAGGTTCAACAGACAATCATTACTCAGAGCAGTCCCTCAGCGGAAAAAGCAAGACAATCTCCTTGTGCCAGCAAGCCAAGCCCCCTGCAGGGGTGAGACAGGATGTGCTGCCTGGCGAGAAAGATCATGAGGCCCGGAACCCCACATTTCAAACTTAATGAAGAAAATTCGCACCAAAGAAAACTGCTAGAAAGGCTAAATCCTTCGAGGAACAGTGTTTGCGGGACTTCCAGCCGAGTCTTCCCTGGGCCCTGACCCCTCCTACAGTTCACAGTGGCCTCACAGCAGCCTCAGGTCATCTTTCAGAACTGCACTGAGGATTTCAAAATGGGCTTCAAAACAGGCTGTTCACCCTTCAGGAAAATCTGTAAGGAGGAGGCAAGAAAGCCATGCAGACCACACAGTTTTGGGAGGCACACGTGCTGAATGTTTCTCTCCATGAGGCTGAGTGGAACTGAATTCCAGTTTTGCAAGTTGCTCACGGCACAGCCTGGATCTCAGGCCTAAAACTGTCATGAGTGGGATTGTGGGGAAAGTTAAAGGTGGGCAGCAGGCAGGATGTGTGCTCAGATGTCCAGCTCCTCCCTGCTCCTGTGCCACAGCTGAGAAATACCAAGTCTCTTGGCTCCTCCTTCCCACTTGGCAGCCCCCTTTTCGACAGCACAAACAGAACGATCATTAGTTACAAAACGGATTGATCAGCTCCATCAGCACCTCTTGCACAAAATACACATTCAGCAGAGCGGGCAGCGGCCCTGAAGAGCATCTGACTTGTCCAATCCTACCAGGATAAGTGACCAGTGGGAAAAGTGATTCATGGGCTTTTCAAAAGGGTGAGGGGCACAGTGCCAAAGCCAGCCCATCCACAGGGTCCTGTGTGCACAGCCAGGTAGACTCAACTCCTGAAAGCACCACCACTGGGATACAGAGCCACCTGGGCCTCACTTGTCCCATGCTGTACAGGAGGAAGCTACGAGCTACTACCTGACATCTGAACTGTACCAGCTCCAAACTGTACCAGCTCCACAGAGAGGAGAGGCAGGGAGCGAATGCAGGTGGGGCTGGGGGCGGGGGAGGGAGTGCTCAGGGAAAAGGCCCCGCCAGCATCCCAGAGACACAGCCTGATCGGGCAGCTGCTTCAAATCCAGCCCAGTTCAGAAATGCCCTGGGCAGCCACATTAATTCCTGGGGACAGTGGAATTTTAAATAAACTCTGGGGAGCTGGCACCTCTAGGAAGAACCTAAGTCACCCAAGGGGCTCAGACCTGTACCAGCTGGAGTCAACGTTCAGCCTCTGGACTGACCTTCTCCCTAAGCAGAGAAGGGCAAAGCACCTGCCAGCCCCTTTTCACATTTGCCCGCGGCTCCCAGAAACACACACACACACACATACACAAAAGGAAACCAGCCAGAGAAGAGAGAGGGAATGGCTCCTAAACATGCAAGAATTAAGCCTCCGAGTCTTTGTTAGAAGGAAAGAAGATCATGCATGATCTGCTAATAATGAAAAAAAAAAGAAACCAACCCAAGGAGAGATACCTGAAGGGAGTACTAGGCCTGCAGAGTTTTTCACTGTCTTCACAGGGATTATTTTAACAGCAGAAATAGAGCGTGCACGTAAAGGGTCGGCAGTTGCTGAAAACACAAAAGGGTAAGTGGTGCATCCAGAAAAAAAACATTTGGGAAACCCTCAGGCAGTGGAGGAACCGGCAGGGACAATAGGAGGAAGTCGCCCGCAGAGAACAATGGGAAGAGCAGTGGACGCAAGAACTTAAAATAACCCGCTTTCGCTCTTCAGTCCTGCGCCCGGGTGGGCAGAACCCTCCCGCCACTGTACCCCAAATGCAGCTGGTCAGAGCCTGTGCCGCCTGGCACACCAGGAACCTGCCAAGGCTCTGGGCAAAAGGACTTACAGAGAGGCAGATGGCCTGGCAAACAGGAAGGGGAGAGCAAGTGGGGCCCACGGGGCCCCTGGGAACAGGCTGGGCTGTCTGCGCTGGGAGAAGGCTCCTTGGAGGAGAGTTACAGCTCATGGGCCCCAGAGGAGTAGAGGAAGGACAAGTCTGAGAGTCGCCTGGTCCTTTCGGCCCTCATAGCCGCTACTCCAGGATCTTAACTCCTGGGGTCTTGGGCCTGCTCTGACAACCATAGCCCTCTGGCCCCAGGCAAATCAGAATGGCCATCTGTTGGGCAGCAGATGGTCTACTTAAACCCACCCCTTCCTGGGCAAGAGTTTGCCAAAGTGTCCGAATGCACACGTAAGACTCTGGGCAGTGCCCACGCACCTGGCCCAGGACGCTGACAGCAGCTGAGCTCCCTGAGCTGGGGTACTGCCTGGTATGCGGGCGGAGGCTGCTGACCTCAAATCCAGGTGCTCAGACCTCCCTGGGCCCCCTGCCTCCCCAGGTTCTGGAATCACAATGGTGGGCATTTTCCCAAACCAGCCTTCTCACAACAAGAATGTTGTGAGACCTCCTTCCGTCCCAATGGCAGCAAATAAAGAGATGGGCGCTCACACACTATGGACCAACATCACACCAATGGGTAACACCTGGAGGTCTCAGGGCCCCAGATCCACATCATAACTGAGGTGGGGGGTGGTTGGGCTGTTTGGGAACCAAGACTGTCACAGCTGCATCAATATCATGCTGACAGGCTTGCCAAGGGGACGGGAGGAAGGAGGTACCCCGGCAATGGGCAGTTCACCTTCCAATCCACCAGGCTGCCATTTCACGAGGTGCATGGCAGTCATCTGGCCACCAAGAACTGAAGTGGTAACAACAATCCTGCACGTGTTCAGATACAAACGTGCTTTCACAGCAATCCTACTGACTGCTCCTTGGGCCACCTGGGAGGCTGGGTGGGAGGTTTTTGTTACCATTTTCAGAGGAAGAAGCAAGTCTGCTGCTCGGAGTCAACCAGTGCTGAATGAAGAGAGCGAGACCAGAGCCCGACAGTGACTACCCCAGGCCGCCCTGATGGCTCCAGGGTGCATCTATCTTGACTTTCCGATCAAAAGTGGGTCTTATCGAGGAGAGAGTAGAGTGCAGAGCACCTCCACTTGCCACCCTGCCATACACCCCCAAAGTCTCCTGACGGATTCACAGGGCTGGGCTTGACGGTGAGCATAAGACACCACGTCTCCCCGCGTTCCTCAAAAGATGCTTAAACACTCCCTTACGGGCACTGCCCTTCAACATCCCCTTAGCAACCTGGCCGAGGTTGGGAACACTGCCCACACCAGGTAAGGAGAAGGGCAGCCGGCAGGGAGGCACGAAGGGCAGGACACCAGGACCCCTCCTGCATGGGGGTCCCCAACCACCCGGCCCAGGCTCCCCACCCCTCCTGTTCTCCATGCCTTCTCTCGTGGCTATTCTTTCTGACTTTCCACTTCGCCCTCTCTCAAAGGCAATACTTGGCTGACCCAGACAGTAATTACAAAGTCCAAACATGTCAAACTGTAAACGTGCTCTGAGAGAGGGTGCACTGTGACTCAAAAGCCCGATGACAGGACTTCTACCCTCCCTCTCTGATACCATAAGACCTGTGTTTCAAGAAGGAAAAGATACTACAGATCATCAAATTCCTTCATTTTCTAGATAAGGAAACTCATAGCCATAAAGACAATGGGCCTCCCAAGAGGTGTTGTTTCTGAGTGGCAGGCCGGGACTCGAACCCCAGCCTCCTCTCACTGCAGAGTGACATGGGAATCCCACTGCTTGGCTGTTCAGGATGAGAGACAGGATGAGAGACGGGACCTCAAAGGTCATCCTATCCATCATTCCTTTCACACTTGCATCTTTTGTCCTAAAATTTTAAAAATTCAAAACCTGGGAGGATGCCCATGAAACGAATGTCACCAAAATGATTTATTTCAGCTATTTAGGCTCTAGCCTCAGGGTCGGGATGCTGAATATGTCAATATTTATCACCGGTGAAGGTAAGATGCCAGGTAACAGACACTGCGGGCTGAGAAATGCCATATACATGAGGCCTCTGTGATTTGGCGGGTGGTTCGCAGCATCCTGTGAGCTGGGAACAGTGTGACATGTCACCTCACAGTGGGAAACGGCAGGCTCAGACTCAAGTCTCAGAAAGCCTGGGAACAGCTCTCCAGGTCACAGCCTAATTAGACCAGTGACTGTTCCCACCAGGCAGGTGGCCCCGGGCCCTGCTCTTTCTAAAAATGCCAGGCTTCCCTTCGAGAGCCTTACCTTTGTCTTGCCCATTGCTGCCCGGTGCCAACCCGTTCACCACAGCTTTGGAAGCACCTGCATCACATTCTGAAAGAAAGAAAGAATAAGAGCATGATGCTTGTGATCACATCTCCCACCCTTTCTGAGTCCCGCCAGTGCAAAGTTCTGGGTCCCGGGGGCTCTCTCAGGCCTGAAAAGGGGCCTCGGAGCGTCATGGGAGAGTTCTGAGAATGCTTTGTGGCTTGAACCAGGGAGAACGCAAAAGCTGTTTGGATGGGAAGTGTGTTGTGAGTGATATTCTCTGGTCTCCTGGCTTGGTTTCACTTCTGACATTTAAAAAAAGAAAATCTTAATTCCCTCAAAGTGGCATCTCCTACCTGACAAAGGCTTATCTACCATTCCAAGGCTGCTCAAAAGCATCCCTGTGAATCCTGAGAGCTGTCGGACAGTCAGGATAGAACCTCAGGCTCTGTTGACACTTCCCTCCACCCCACCCTACACCTACAGCCACAGAAGCCACGCTGGCCCAGCCCCCAGACCACAGTCCCCGCCACGGCTCTTGCGTTCTGGTTGTGGAGATGACCTGGCTCCCTGACCGCTCTCCCTGGCTCCGTCCTGCCCCTTTCTCCACCCCAGCCCTCAGTCTGCATCACTAAGACCACCATCTATACCCCATAGGGCTGAAAATCCCTGGAGTGCATGACAAAACAAGATGGGACAAAGCAATGTGATTTTCTAAGACCCTCCACTTTAAATGTACTGCATTTCACTTCTAATTTGAAAATAAAAATACTACTGGAGTCTAGAGTTGGGAAGTCAATCTTTTTTTTTTTTTTTTTTTTAATTTATTGGGCTGCATTGGGTCTTATTGCAGCACTCAACTAAGGCTGTTCAGTTGCGACATTCGAACTCTCAGCTGTGGCACATGGGATCGAGTTTCCTGACCAGGGATGGAACCCAGGCCCCTGCATCAGGAGCTTGGAGTCTTAGCCACTGGACCACCAGGCAAGTCCCCTGGGAAGTCAATCATTTACATTATCATTTCTACGAGGAAAAAAAAATTAAACTTGGAATCAAGTTCCCCCAAATGTACAAATGATTGTTCAGAATATATTTTTTTTAGTGAGATGGCCTGTATATTGGCATAAGTGGTTATATTCAAATTAACAAACTGACCTTCAGGATGATTAAAAGCAAACTGACACACAAGACCCAGGGGCCAGCAGCTACCCAGGGACAAAGCCTGGGTACTCACCCCCGACTCTCAGCCCTTCAGCCACTGGTCCCAGCCCTTTTTCGGCAGCAGTTCCCTCCTGCGCCTGCCCACCATGACGGTCTCCTCACAACCTCTTCAGCAAATCAGATACTTTCTGATCTCCAGGCCTTGGATCTTTAGAGGCCCTCAGCCAGGAAGGCCTGCGCTCCCTCTTCTACCTTGGGGAAATCCTCTGTACCTCAAGGTTTACCGTGAATGTCACCTCGTTGTTGGTGGAGACCTTTCAAAGTTCTGCTCAGCTGAAGACACTGAGACCCTCACTGCCCACTGGCAGCCTGAGCACCACCCAGTTCCGCATCCCAGAACTGATGGTGGAAGCCCAGAGAAGACAAGGGGGGCAGGGCACGTGATCAGCAAGGTTGGGGTGACTCCGCTGCAGCCAAGAGCCAAAAGTGTTAGTTGCTCAGTCATGTCCGACTCTTTGCAGCCCCATGGGCTGTAGCTCACCAGGTTCCTCCGTCCATGGAATTCCCCAGGCAAGAATACTGGAGTGGGTTGCCATTCCCTTCTCCAGGGAATCTTCCTGACCCAGGGATAGAACCTGGGTCTCCCACATTGCAGGCAGATTCTTAACCGTCTGAGCCACCAGGGAAGTAGCCAAGAGCCAGCCAAGCCACAGATATAATAGCCATGGTTTTATAAAGCCTCTATTTGCCTGATCTAAGGTCCTTGCTAAGCACTTATTCCATAACTAGCACCTGATTTTTATCCTTGATATCCAAGCCCCTAGAGCTAGGAGTTAAGAACTCTAATTTTATAGATAAGAAATCTAAAGCTCAGAAAGGATGCCAGGCTCTAAGATGATAAGAGGGGATATGAAATCTGTTCTGGTCCATCCTGTGACTTATCTTCTTTGTCCTCAGCTGGGATGAACACTTATTTTTAAAATAAAAAATGGCTTTTATATATAGAATACTCTCTACATATAAACCAGATACACTCTAATAATGGTTTATGTATATTCTATTTCCCCAAATGCCCCAAACCCCAGTAGCGCATTTGGCTGAGACTCAGTCATCCTACCTGGGCTCTTAATAATCAGCCTCCATGACATCAGCAACACCGACAGGGCAGCCCAGGTACTCCTGGATCCAGAGGCAAACAAGGCCGCTGCCCTCCCCCACCCCCTCCAACCATAGCAGCCAGGACCACCTGATACTGGCCCCACAGGCAGGCCTGTCCTGTTCACTGCCCCCAATTCATCTATAGAAGGTTAGTTCTCCAGACAAAGTTCCCTTTGCACCTACATTTCTGGGACGGATGGAAAGAGGGTGTTGGCAGAAAGCCAGAAATACAAGTCACAGAAATATCATCTGTTTTACTTCCCCATCTTTTCTGTCTGACTATATGTTCTTGGGCTCCAAAATCACTGCAGACAGTGACTGAAACCGTGAAATTAAAAGACGGCTTACTCCTTGGAAGAAAAGCTCTGACAAACCTAGATAGCGTATTAAAAAGCAGAGACATCACTTTGCCGACAGAAGTCCATATGGTCAAAGCTATGGTTTTTCCAGTAGTCATGTACAGATGTGAGAGTTGGATCATAAAGAAGGTTGAGTAACAAAGAACTGACGCTTTCAATTGCTGGAGAAGACTCCTGAGAGTCCTTTGGACTGCAAGGAGACCAAACGAGTCAATCCTCAAGGAAATCAACCCTGCATATTCATTGGAAGGACTGATGCTAAAGCTCCAATACTTTGGCCACCTGATGCTAAGAGCCAATCATTGGGAAAGACCCTGATGCTGAGACAGATTGAGGGCATCAGAAGGGGGAGAGAGGATGAGATGGTTGGATGGCATCATCGACTCAATGGACACGAATTTGAGCAAGCTCCAGGAGAAGGTGAAGGACAGGGAAGCCTGGCATGCTGCAGTCCATGGGGTCACAAAGAGTTGGACACGACTAAGTGACTGAACAACGATCCCGTCCCTATGCACCTGCCCTCATTTCTCCTGATGGTCTCCTTCTTAGGACTGCAGGCCTGGCTTTGAGCCTCCCTATCTGGTTGAAGTAGCCCCAGGGTGTGGGACAAAGAACAAAATGGGACGAGCATCCCCAAGCCAGCAGCCTCAGAGCTTCCACAAGGCCCAGATCCATGTTCTTCCTTTCCTGTGTTTTCTTCCCCCTTAAACTCAAACAACCAAACTTGAAGAAATTTGGAAAAATAATTCCATCACCACAGACTCTCACTTCTGCAGCACAGTATGCTAATGACCAGCCGCCTCGGGTTGGTTGCCTCAGCAGTCACTAGCCGGATGACCCCAGACAAATCATTGCCACACAGGGCCTCAGTTTCCCCATCTCTATAATGGGAGTGGTAAGCCATGCCCACTTTTGTGGATCTGCAGGAGAACAAAATGAGATAAGCAGGTAAAGCCCTGCCCTGATGACTGGCAGCTCAGCTCAAACTAGGAATAAAAAGAATGCATTGCCTTCATGCTGCCCTTTCCATCAAAGGTTAAGAACAAGTGTTTTCTACATAGCTGCTTTCTTCCTGATGATTGTTTTTATGAGTGGTATAATCTCCCATCAAGTAAACACACAGAATGACCCTGCTCATTCCCCACCTTCACGCGGGTGATGTTTTTGGTTCCTTTGAATTAATACAGACATTCCCAAGAGGGGAATTATCATGTCAAAGGGTCCAGATTTCTTGGACTCTTCCTGGGAAATGCCTCCTTTCAGCACCACACGCCTAAGGGAAAACCTGGGGAGAAGTCCCAAGGGCATCTCCTCATCCTCCACGGCCCCTCCCTGCCCGCCTCTTCCACCCTTATTTCTGCCGGGAATGGTGATGCCAGTTTAGGTTAATCCTGATATTAGAGGCACAAGAAACTCTGGGTGTTGGGGGGAAGTGCTGGCCTATTTTAAATTATAGCAAGAACAAAAAGCCCAGAGTTACAGAGCAGGGGCTACTGGCAACTCCTGAGCCCCCCTCGAGGGGAAAGGAAGGGATGCAGCCTTCTCATGAAGCAGAAGCATCATGGAGTCAAGGACCAGACCAGTCCTGCTCCTTGCAAGGCTGGAAGCTGGGCTGATGACCCACGGACGGGACACTGGTCAGGCCTTGCGCACAGAGCTCAGCACTTGAGAAGTGTTGCCTCACTTAATCCTCACAAACCCCCATTAGGCGATAATTTCCCAATGTCCATCTTACAGAGGGGTTCACTACAGGCCAAAGCTTGCAGGGTGGTACTTGTAGCCCTGAGCTGATCCACCTGGGGCCCTTCTCCTCCCAATAAGCCCACGCTGTCCAGGAAGGGTTGGGATTCAGCTGAAAGGGCGTGTGAATGTGAATACACGGAAGGATTGGTTTTCTCCTCCAGAGGTCTCTGATAACACTCTGGAGACATTGCAGGATTTGAAGGCGCCTAAGTGAGCTATGCACTAGGTCAGCCTGTGGCCCACCCCGCCTGCAGGCCTCAGGAGGTGACAGAGAGCACTCAGTAGCCAAGGTGGGCCTCGATCTCCAGATGGAAACTTCTCTGCCGCACATCCTGGCTGGAAAGCTGACAGCTCTTGGCTGCACCACAAGCAGGGACCTACCCATTCCCTTCTGTCTTCCCTAGCCCAGGTGTTCCACCCCAACTTTAAATTAAAAACTGCTCAGTTGTGTAGGTTTTGATTTTTACTACCAAAAACATAGCAAAAGGGTGGTTTTGCCCTGATAAAGGAAGCGATGGATTAGCTCATTCCTTGGGGCAATTATGGTCAATATGTTTACTTTTGCTACAGTCACTCAGATTAAGAAATGCCATCAAGGTGTATACACATGTCAGCATTGATCAAATAGGAGCCTGGTGGGCTACAGTCCATGGGGTCGCAAAGAGTCGGGCACAACTGAGTGACTGAACACACACACACACACACACACTTAAAATACCAAGTTTACTGTCAGTTCAGTGGCTCAGTTTTGTCCAACTCTTTGTGACCCCATGGACTGCAGCACGCCAAGCTTCCCTGCCCATCACCAGCTTCCAGAACTTGCTCAAATTCATGTCTATTGACACGGTGATGCCATTCAACCATTTCATCCTCTGTCATCCCTTTCTCCTCCTGTCTTCAATCTTTCCCAGTATCCGGGTCTTTTCTAAGGAATCAGTTCTTCGCATCAGGTGGCCAAAGTATTGGAGTTTCAGCTTCAGCCTCAGTCCTTCCAATGAATATTCAGGCTTCATTTCCTTTAGGATTGACTGGTTGGATCTCCTTGCAGTCCAAGGGACTCTCCAGAATCTTCTCCAACAACACAGTTCAAAAGCATCAATTCTTCACTGCTTAGCTTTCTTTATTGTCACATCCATATATGACTACTAGAAAAACCAAAGCTTTGACTAGATGGACCTTTGTTGGCAAAGTAATGTCTCTGCTTTTTAATATTCTGTCTACATTGATCATAGCTTTTTTTCCCAAGGAGCAAGTGTCTTTTAATTTCATGGCTGCAGTCACCATCTGCAGTGACTTTGGGGCACAAGAAAATAAAGTCTGTCACTGTTTCCATTGTTTCCCATGAAGTGATGGGACTGGACACCATGATCTTAGTTTTCTGAATGTTGAGTTTTAAGCCAACTTTTTCACTCTCCTCTTTCATTTTCATCAAGAGGCTCTTCAGTTCTTCTTCACTTTCTGCCATAAGGGTGGTGTCATCTGCATATCTGAGGTTATTGATATTTCTCCTGGCAATCTTGATTCCAGCTTGTGCTTCATCCAGCCTGGCATTTCTCATGATGTATTCTTCATATAAGTTAAATAAGCAGGGTGACAATATACAGCCTTGACGTACTCCTTTCCCGATTTAGAACCAGACTGTTGTTTCATGTCCAGTTCTAACTGTTGCTTCCTGACATGCATACAGATTTCTCAGGAGGCAGATCAGGTGGTCTGGTATTTCCATCTCTTTCAGAATTTTCCACAGTTTATTGTGATCCACACAGTCAAAGCCTTTGGCATAGCTAATGTAACAGAAGTAGATGCTTTTCTGGAACTCTCTTGCTTTTTCCATGATCCAGCGGATGTTGGCAATTTGATTTCTGGTTCCTCTGCCTTTTCTAAATCCAGCTTGAATAGCTGGAAGTTCACAGTTCATGTATTGCTGAAGCCTGGCTTGGAGAATTTTGAGCATTATTTTGCTAGCGTGTGAGATGAGTGCAATTGTGCGGTACTTTGAGCATTCTTTGGCATTGCCTTTCTTTGGGATTGGAATGAAAACTGACCTTTTCCAGTCCTGTGGCCACTGCTGAGTTCTCCAAATTTGCTGGCATATTGAGTGCAGCACTTTCACAGCTTTATCCTTAAGGATTTGAAATAGCTCAACTGGAATTCCATCACCTCCTCTACCTTTGTTGATGCTTGACTTCGCATTCCAGGATGTCTGGCTCTGAATGAGTGATCACACCATCGTGGTTATCTGGGTGATGAAGATCTTTTTTGTACAGTTCTTCTGAGTATTCTTGACACCTCTTCTTAATATCTTCTGCTTCTGCTAGGTCCATACCGTTTCTGTCCTTTATTGAGCCCTTCTTTGCATGAAATGTTCCCTTGGTATCTCTCATTTTCTTGAAGAGACCTCTAGTCATTCCCATTCTATTGTTTTCCTCTATTTCTTTGCACTGATCACTGAGGAAGGCTTTCTTATCTCTCCTTGCTATTCTTTGGAACTCTGCATTCAAATGGGTATATCTTTCCTTTTCTCCTTTGCCTTTAGCTTCTCTTTTTTTCTCAGCTATTTGTAAGGCCCCCTCAGACAACCATTTTGCCTCTTTGCATTTCTTTCTCTCGGGGATGGTCTTGATCACTGCCTCCTATACAATGTCACAAACCTCCGTCCATAGTTCTTCAGGCACTCTATCAGATCCAATCCCTTGAATCTATTTGTCACTTCCACTGTATAACTGTAAAGGATGATTTAGGTCATACCTGAATGGTCCAGTGATTTTCCCTACTTTCTTCAATTTAAGTCTAAATTTTGCAATAAAGAGTTCATGATTTGAGCCAGAGTCAGCTCCCAGTCTTGCTTTTGCTGAGCTTGAGCTTCTCCATCTTTGGGTGTAAAGAATATAATCAATCTGATTTTGGTGGTGATGTCCATGTGCAGAGTATTCTCTTGCATTGCCAGAAGAGGATCTTTGCTATGATCAGTGTGTTCTCTTGGCAAAACTCTGCTAGCCTTTGCCCTGCTTCATTTTGGTACCCCAAGGCCAAACTTGCCTGTTACTCCAGGTATCTCTTGACTTCCTACTTTTGCATTCCAGTCCCCTATAATGAAAAGGACATCTTTTATGGGTGTTACTTTTAGAAGGTCTTGTAGGTCTTCATAGAACCATTCTATGGAACCATACTGATGATGGAAGTAAAGTTCAATGCTATAAAGAACAATATTGCATAGGAATCTGGAATGTTAGGTCCATGAATCAAGGTAAATTGGAAGTGGTCAAACAGGGGATGGCCAAAGTGAACATCAACATTTTAAGAATCAGTGAACTCAAATGGACTGGAATGGGTGAATTTAACTCAGATGACCATTATATCTACTACTGTGGGCAAGAATCCCTTAGAAGAAATGGAGTAGCCCTCATAGTCAACAAAAGAGTCCAAAATGCAGTTCTCGGGTGCATTCTCAAAAACAACAGAATGATCTCTGTTCGTTTACAAGGCAAACCATTCAATATCACAGTAATCCAAGTCCATGCCCCAACCAGTAATGCTAAAGAAGCTGAAGTTGAACGGTTCTATGAAGATTATTGTATATCAATCACATCTCAATAAAGTTGTCAAATAGAGGGAAAGGGAACCCATTATAAAGATGAGAACATAGTACATGTAAAGCATACAGTATAGTTCTTAATATACAGTAGGTACTCAATAAATCATTACTAACAAAGGTGATGATGACAATTTATGACAAAGCTTTGGCACTACCCAGCACTCAAAAAATAAAAAATGAAACACAGTTGGGGCCTTAAGAGTAAGTGGGAATTCTGAGCAAATGGTCCAGCTTTGTAGATTTGTCAAGAAGAGAAAGACAGGATTTTAAATGACTTACCAGAGCTCATGGTGGTGACAAGACAAGTCTTCTGCAACTGGGGCTCTGTACTGCTCTGCAGAAAAACACAAACACACAATGGAATTGATGAATGGCAGGTTCGAGATAAATCCCTATGGTTCACTTTAAAAAATGCAAACACCATATAAGCCTTGATAAAACCAGGGGGCTGAGCCAGAAGTCACTTAGCCAGGCTTCCGGTTCTTAACTGGCTGTGCACTGACATGACCTTGGACACATCACACAACCTCCTTGACCTGTGTTTCATCACCCATACTTGGTTTTGATACTATCCAAGAATCCATTCCACCTCTAACACTCTATTAAAAATCTCAAATTACACAAGTCCCTGTGGATCGGGGAGAGGGTGAAGGAAAGAACAAACTTTCAGGACAGAGAAGTAAGTCACAACACAAACTGGTTACTGGGGACTAATAATAAGATTATATATAGCTTACTATGCTCAAAGAAATGCTGTAGGTGCCTTAATTATATTAATTCACTTGATCCTCACAAAGACTCTACAAGGTAAGTACTAGCATTGTATTAGTTTACAAAGATGAGGAAAGCAAAGCATACAGAGGTGAACAGCTTGCTGCCCATGTGACAGAGTTGCTTCTGGAATCCAGAGAGCCTGACCTGAAGGCCCAGGCTCGTAGGAAAGACACTCTACTGCCTTGAGGTGGGAATGCAGTCCACTTACTGCTATGTAAATGGTAACCCTCTCACTTAATAAGGTCCCATCCACAGTCCCCTCAAAACCACTGGGCTGCTGTCACTATAGCTGTACCTCTTCTAGAATCTTATCTAAATGCTATCATAGTATATGTAACCTTCTGTACCTGGCTTCTCTCATTTAGCATAAAACAATTTAGCAACTGGCCATGCACGTGTGGGTCTATCTCCGGACTCTGTTCCATGGATCTGTCTTTATCTAATCCATTGTCTTGATGACTAGAGCTTTATAGTAAGTCTTGACATCAATGTGAGTCTTCCAGTTTCATTCTTCTTCAAAACAATTTTGGTTCTTCTAGGTTCACATTTTCATAAAAATTTTAGAGCCATCTTATCAATTCTCACCAAAAACAAAAACTACAAAAAGCCTGCTGGAATTCTGAATGAGAACATGCTGAGCCTATATATCAATCTAGGGAAAATTAACATTTTAACAATATTGAATTTTCCAATTCATGAGAATAGACTCTCTCCCTTTATGCAGATCTCCTTTAATTTCCCTCAGCAGTGTTTTGCAGTTTTCAAGGTACAGGTCTTGCACTTATTTTGAATACAATGTCTAGCTAAACATATCTAAAGGACAATCTGAAAAGCAAGTCTTCAAGAACTGAAGAAACTTGCTATTTAATATGTGGTCTGCAGACCAGCAGCACCAACATCAGCTGGGAACTTACTGAAAAATGGAGAAAGTTAGAAATCAAACCCTTCATCAGCTGCGTCAGAACATGCATTTTAACAAGATCTCCAGTTGGTCTCTATGTATTTTCAAATGTAAGACACAATGGTGTAGAGGCCATCAGCTTCCCAGTTCATGAATTCTGTAATAAGGTCATGGTATGGTCCCAGGGTCTGCACTGAGGGACATGCTTTAATTTCCTTTTTTAACACTGAAGTCAGGCACTGGTTTCCTTTCTGGGCAGTTACTTTGTTCACTGCCCTTGGAATTGACTGCACAGAACCCGGGGGCAAAAGGGAAATCATTCGAAGTCCATCTCAGCTCAGAAGATCAGTAATTCTGCCTCTGTCGCTGTCAAGTACACCTGGGACTACCCGTGACCTTCAACTGCCCCTCCGATTGTTCTCTAAGCTGCGGAACCACTCACTCTTGCCGTTAAGAACACAACCTGCTGTGTTCTGTATGCTCGGGTGGCTTCCAATCTTGGCTATGATACCTCCATTTGCTTCCCAGGGCCAGAAAGGATGTCAGGATATCATCCAAATGTTTTACTTTTTAAATAATTGTAATAATTATGCCAAGGTTTTATTTAACTTTTAAAGCACAACTGAAGAAACGTTTTTGTTTCAACCATGCAGTTATCTTAATAGAGAGTATTTTTCTTTTGCAATCCTTTCTAACCTTTATCTGCATAAATAGTATTTACATAGTTGCAAACAATGTCTGGACAGCTTTGTGTTCCAGTTTTCAAATATTTCATGAACAGTTTTCTGGATTTTTACAGTCATACTCATCATTTTAATGGCTATAACATTCCATAATTCATTTATCAACTCCCTCTGCACAGTTTGTTTTAGTTTTAAAAATAAATACAGAAATGGAATACTACTCAGCTATAAAAAGAATGAAATAATGCCATTTGTAGAAACACGGAAGGACTTAGCATCATACTGAGCAAAGTAAATCTAACAAAGATCATATGATATTAATTTTATGTGGCATCTAAAAAATGATACAAATGAACTTATTTACAAAACAGAAATAGACTCACATAGAAAACAAACTTATGGTTACCAAAGGGGCAAGTGGGGAAGGGAGAATAAATTAGTTTGTGATTAACAGACACATACTACTATATATGAAATAAAATACAGGGAGCTATATATACACACAATATACATATAAAACTGAATCATTCTGCTGTACACCTGAAACTAACAACATTGTAAATCAACTACAGTTCAATTTTTTTTCAAAAGTACATAGCACAATAGCCTTCTTTAAGCTGGAGAAGAAATTGGAGAATTGGAGAGTCTCCAATTGGAGAACTGGAGAAATGGAAATGTTTTATAAAGCAAATTAAAAGGATGCCTCAAATCATACGTGTTGAGTCTTGACCATCTGTTATATGTGGGTCACCCTTTG
Organism: Bos grunniens; assembly: GCF_055505025.1. Lineage (NCBI taxonomy): Eukaryota > Metazoa > Chordata > Mammalia > Artiodactyla > Bovidae > Bos > Bos grunniens. The sequence goes on from NC_141190.1 coordinate 17,093,908, forward strand.
TACATTTTATATTTCTGACTACAGATACTAGTAGCTTCTAGATGTCAGCCCAACCCTTATTTAAAAAGTGGTCTAAAGTACATATGGGCAGGGACAGAGTCCCAAATACTAACCATCACTTTGCCTCAAACATCCACCAACCAGAGTAGATGCCAGGTGTAGCACCCTCGGTGGGGGCCGAGGGTGGCCCTCCCCAGGCCAAGTGTCTACAGTTTAGTGGCTGGATTGCAAGAAGATGGAAAGAGAATGGGCCGGGGCGGGGGGGGGGGGGGGGGGGGGCAGGACACAATTCCAGTACCTTAGGAACTTGTATGACAGTAGTAGGTGGCGATGGCAATGTCTAGGTAGCTACCAGCTCCACACACACAGACTGTGGGGGTAGTAGACTCTGCTCCGTGCTCTCACTTGATTGTTTACATAGGCAGCAGGTGACACGAAGCAGGGGGTAGTTTAAAATAAAAACTGCAGCAGCGGCAGTTGTACCAAGGACGGTGCCCGGTGTCCCGGCCACGGCGGTGGCTGCAACAGCAACGACACCCCACCCAGACTATTCTAGGGCCTGGTGTTGGCTCTGAGTCCACCAGCTCAGCCTCTCTGTGTTTCTGCCCCTGTTCTGAGGGTGATTCTCCTGCTTCTGGCTAACTCCAAACTACCTGAGATCTTGCCAGTAAATCCCCCTTTCAGTCTGAGTTAACCAGAGGCAATGTTTGGATGTTTGCAACCCAAGCAGCATGAGATGAGGGGGAGGAGGGGCCCCCAAGGTTCTGCTAGAGAAGAGAGGCATCATCCCTCTCTCCTGAGTAAGGCCATCCACAGCTGAACCCCAAGAGGCTCAGCAATCGGTTCTGTCCCCATGGCCTGAAGAGCTCAGAGTCGGGGCGGTGGGGATGCAATCAGGAAGCTGCACAAACTGGGGCTGAGCAGAACACTGAAGGCTTTGGAAGTCTCAATCTAATCCAGGCAGTTTATTTAGAGACAGTCCAAGTATTACCGTCATATGTAGAATGTGAGAGTTTATTTTACATAAAAACCTCTGACACTTACTGTTTATTTAAAAATGAAGCTGTAAAGGGTTTGAGTCGGTTGAGAACATGATGGCACATCTTTGGAATTTCTCCCCCAAGTCCCCTCCAAAGGAGGCAGAGGGCTTTTGGGTAAAAGCCAAAAAGATGGACAGTGCCGCCTAGTGGCAAAACTGAACCACTGCAAGACAGCAGCAATCCCCTGGCGGGTTGCAGGAACCTAGCGTCTCAGCTTGGGTGGGCCAGGTAGGGTCAAGCCACCATTCCACCCCTTGGACTGTCGGGACATCTGTACTTGGTCAGAACACCACACATCAACACAGACATTCCACCAAAAGAACAAGATGTGAAGTAGCCCGTCTTGTTAAGAATGCATCCAAATAATTAATGGTTCTGCACCATCAGTCTCTGATTCCACGACCCTGTAATTCTGGGATAAGTCTTAATGACACAGTGAATAATTACTAAAAAGCAAAAGTTATGCTCATGTTTCCAGCTGAAACAGAATCCAATAACTAAATATGGACTGTTTATTGGGAAAGGAAAAAAGGTCCTTCCTTATATGGATGATTCAGGAATATATAACAAGGGAGGAGTTGAGTTTGTCTGTAAAAATGAATTCAAGGTCCAGCAAAGATTCTTGGAAGAGAATGAGCCCCTGGGAGCATAGCATGCTCCCTATGACTTTTGGTGTTTTGTCTCCATTGCTTCTTTACACACACACACACACACACACACACACACACACACACACACACCTGCAAGATACTGGAAGCGTGACACTGTGTCATCCTCGGAACTGAGCATTTAGTGTTCAGTTACGAACCTTGTCCCCATCTCTATTTAGGCTTCAGAACCTAACTTTCAAGTCTTATGTTCAAAATAACCAAAGACTGTCTTTAACTCCACTATAGCTTGGCTACAAGAAACTAGTTTCCCATTCAACCAAACTATGATAATACTCCAGCTTTACAATCCAATCTGGGACTTGATATCTATACTGATAGTTATTTATCTAGAACTATCTATCTATAACTATGTTTGCAGGTACTTCCAATAGCTTGAAAAGAATAATATGGATAGCTCACAAAGCCCACAATACATGCTTGACCTTACTGCTTTTATACTTGCTGATCCACCAGCAAAGGCATGTTTCTCCAATTATTTGACAGTTCATCCTCTTCTCAACCTCTAGTTAAGTCATTTCTCTTCAAACGTATTCTCGACATTATTAGAGAGGGCGCAGAGACTCTTCAGAAAGCCAGAAAGGATAAACAATGAGTTGCTAACACTTCCTTTCAAGGGGAGGAAGTTAGGATAAACTTGACCCTGACATTAGCTTCAGCCTGGAATTCCATGACACAGTAGGGGGCTCAGAACACAACAAGCGCATGGTTTCTGTGAAAAGACTGATGCTTCTGGAGAGAGAGCAATAGGAAAACACATCAGAAAGGCCATCCCCCACATCCTCCCATTTCCTCCTGGAAACCCTCCAATGTGGTTTCCGTTCTAACCAATTATCTAAAATGGCCTTCAGAAAGGTTTCCAGTGCACACACATGGCCAAGCCCAACAGTTTCTGCAGCGGTCGGGGCCTCACTGACCTTTCCACTGAATTTAAGACAGTTAACTCCTTCCTCCTCCCCCAAGCACTCTCTGGTCCTGATTTCTAAGTGTCGCAACAGACTCATAACACTGAGTCATGAGGCTCTTCCTTCTACAATAGAATAGGACCTCTGTAGTTCTTCTAGGAGTTTAGAGACCTAGAGGACCCTGAGCTGTGTCCTCATTCCTTTCCAACTACATGCTCACTTCCTGGAGGATTTCACATGGACTGTTAGAACCAGAAGGCTCCGTGCAGGTTACTTAGCGCCTTTGCCTGGTTTTCCACCTGTTTTGGAAGAAAGTTCCATGAGCCCCTCAGGCTACTAGGATAGCTGTGCTGTTATGGATTTCATTCATTTACTCTTGCTGAGCTTTCCTGGATGAATGGGCTCTATGGCTACTAAAGAAACAGAAATCTAACACACGCCCTCATTATTTTGGTGCAAAAACAGATTCAGAAAAAGTCTCCCGTAGTCTTGCTCTTCATTCCATCTACTAAGCCCTGTTTCCCTCCTACTCCTCTTTCTTTTCCTTTTGAATTTTTACTGGAGTCTAGTTGATTTACAGTGTTGTGTTAGCTTCTGCTGTACAGCAAAGTGAATCAGTTACACACACACATATATCCACTCTTTTTTAGACTTTTTCCCATATAGGCCACTACAGAGTATTCAGTAGAGCTCCCTGTGCTATACAGCAGGTCTCTAACAGTTACATATTTTATATTTATTTTATATTTATTTTATATTTATTTTATATTTATTTTATATATGGTGGTGTGTATATGTCAATTCCAATCTCTCAGTTTACTCCTCCCCCACTTCCCCAGGTAACCATGAGTTTGTTTCCTATGTCTGTGAGTCTGTTTCATAAATAAGTTCATTTGTGTTGTGTTAGACTCCACATGTAAATGATATCATGCGATGTTTGTCCTTCTCTATCTGCCTTACTTCACTCAGTATGACGATCTCTAGGCCCACCTATGTTGCTGCGAGTGGCATTACTCCATTGCAGCACTATTTACAATAGTCAGGACACGGAAGCAACCTAAATGTCCACTGACAGAGGAATGGATAAAGATGTGGTACATATACACAACGGAGTATTACTTAGCCTCATATCCTTCTTCCTCCTCAGGGCACCTTTGGTCTCCTGGCAATGGACACTGAATTCCAGATGAGAATCAACCCTCCACGGCTAATCCATGAACTGGTCAGTGCCCTTTTCCCCTTATAACTTCTGATGTCACTCACCAAACGTGTCCTGTGTCCTCTGTACTAAATGCTCACCAAACGTGCAACGTGTCCTGGTAATCAGTTACAAAAGGGTAACTGATTGCCAAGGCTGTTACTCATCTTTTCCCACCCTGCCTTCCCAGTCTCCACTCCTCCTATCAAGCCCTCTGGACAGCGAGACCCCTCCAGCAGGACAGGGTCTTGCTCACCTCTGTCTCCTAACGTCCAGCAGGATGCCTGGGCTCAGAGCAGGCACCCATTAGTGTTGGTGGGTGAGCGTCCCTCGTGCCGGCCTGAGTACACTGCTTTCTCTCCCTCCCCCTGACCTTCCATCCCACACCTGCTGCGTTGTCTAGTCAATTCTTCTGCCCTCATGACTCATGCACCCCAGCCACCTCTGCTTTTCCATCCTCACACTCACCATTCTATTCCATTGCTTCATTCCCAGACCATGACAATGGCCCAATAAGCCTCAGAATCACCTTATAGCCCATGGGAGAAAAAAAAAAAAATCCGTGGGGGAGGTCTATAAGCTCAGAGGGGCTGGTTGGGTGGGACAGGGCAAAAGGAAAAAAGGCAGTGAACCTCCTAGCGAAGAAAAATGTTTGTCTAAAACACAGGCCAGATGATACCAACCCAACAGCGTTTCTTTACACCTACTGTGCATCCGAAATACTGCCCAGCCCACAGGAGACCAATGTGAATCTGACAGCTGCTGTCCCTGAGGCCACCATGGAGTTGCAATGCAAGAAAACAGAGATGTCCCATTTAATGTAATATGATGGGCAGGTGTTCTTTGGAAGGAATGATGCTAAAGCTGAAACTCCAGTACTTTGGCCACCTCATGCGAAGAGTTGACTCATTGGAAAAGACTCTGATGCTGGGAGGGATTGAGGGCAGGAGAAGGGGACGACAGAGGATGAGATGGCTGGATGGCATCACTGACTCGATGGAGGTGAGTCTGAGTGAACTCCGGGAGTTGGTGATGGACAGGGAGGTCTAGCGTGCTGTGGTTTATGGGGTCGCAAAGAGTCAGACACGACTGAGCGACTGAACTGAACTGACCTGAACCCTCTGCTAGTGATCTGACCTAAGTTGTACAGGAACACAGAAAGAAGAGGAATAAATTCTGTAAGGAGAAAGAATCAAGGAATGATAAATACTAAAATGTTTAAATGTTCAATGGCACACCTTCTAAAATCACCTCAAATGTCACACTTTGGGAAACATTGGTCTAAATGTCCAGTTCCTTAACCTACTGTAAGGCTCTGTAAGATGAAGTCCCAATGACTTTTCTAGTCTAATTTCCCCTAGGTACTCAATAAGCCCTAAACTCCATGTGTATCATATTCATCATTCCCATGGAATCCTGAATGAGATCTCCCTTTTCCAAGTCGTTAATCTCATTGTTGCTTCCCACTAAAGCCTGCTCCCTCATTTCCCCAAACATTGAGACCAATCCTAGCTGCCAGATGCACTGACCCAACAAACATGGAAGATTTTAATTTTGGTTTTAGTCTTATTTTTAGTCACTATTAAGAGAGTCATGATGATAAGGAATTCATTTAATAAGACTTATTTAATAATCTTGGAATTCAGAAATCCCATGCCCAAGTTCCCACTAAATTCATCACACTTTCATCTCAGGCCCTTGCCAGAGGTAAGATCAAGCAAGATCCGGAGTTGGAAAGTTAGCTGCCGATAAATCTGCAACTACTTTTTTCCCTTTTATACTTATAATGAAGTCTTTCAGTAAACCTGCAAAGTGATTCTGCCAACAAAATTGGCAATAAGCAAAAGAGCCCAAAAGAGTTTCAAGTCTTATACATGTAAAATTATTTCATCTTTAGACAACAGAATTTAGGAGGTAATACATGATTACAAGTTATGTAATACAATGCATGGTTTAAAATAAACATAATAGAGAGGATTAATATCCTTGTTTTACAGTGTACTCAATACTTATAAGAAAAATTGTTAAAGGCATGAAGAAATTCCAAGGAAAAAATATGACTAGCCATTTTTTCCACTTCTTAAATCAGTACACAAGTTTAAAAACATTAATGCTCAGTGTGAACAAATGCAAAGCCATTGACATTTTCCTACAGTCAGTGACACTGTAAACTGTTACCATTGTTTTCAGCGTAGAACATCACGACTTAACATAGCTCACATCCTTTGTGCTTTAGAGGAACCTAGATCAGAGAATGGAGAAGGCAATGGCACCCCACTCCAGTACTCTTGCCTGGAAAACCCCATGGACTGAGGAGCCTGGTAGGCTGCAGTCCATGGGGTCGCAAAGAGTCGGACACAACTGAGCGACTTCACTTTCACTTTCCACTTTCATGCATTGGAGAAGGAAATGGCAACCCACTCCAGTGTTCTTGCCTGGAGAATCCCAGGGACGGGGGAGCCTGGTGGGCTGCCGTCTATGGGGTCGCACAGAGTTGGACACGTCTGAAGTGACTTAGCAGCAGCAGCTCAGATAAAGAACGCCAAATGACAATAAAGCTACGTAGACAGAAATGTTTACTACAGCTTTATTAATTATGAAAACCTAGAAACACTGCTGTGTTCAGTAACAGGGAGCCAATTACAATAGCCACTCACTTCCTAGGTGGACTGAATCATTATGAAAATAATGGTTATGTAGAACATACAACATGGGAAAACACTTCTTATAAGATTAGGTGAATACCACAATATTATAAAGTAATTAGCCTCCAATTAAAATAAATTAATTAATTTAAAAAGATTAGGTGAATAAAAAGCAGTAACAGGTCTGCATGACATTTCTAATTATAAATTTATAAAAATCAAAACACATGCACATACTACAAAGAAAATATGAGCAAATTCTAACAATGATGTGGTAGAGTAGAGTTACAGGTAACTTTGAAATTTCATTTCTGTTTTCCAAACAGTAGATAATGTGGTTATAAAACACTTCTTCTTTAATGACGGGAAATTGCTTTTTAATCTCATCCCTGGCATTTGATATGCAATTGGTTCATCTTTAGAACTTTAAAGAGCAAATTCTAGCAGACAAGCTAAAAAAAAAAAAAAAAAAAGCCACCAACAATCTTGTCCACTAGAACATGGCAGCCCCACATGATTTAATCTTTTCTCACAGCCCATAATAAACACCCCAAATATGGACTTACAACATTAATTGCCAGTGATCGCTTTGTTTAATGAAGCCAAACTACTCTCATGCAGTTCCTTATGAGGACAAGGGGGCCATAAAATGACTAGAACGTTTAGCCAGATTTCCTAAAGAAGCAATTGTACCAAAATATGTTATCTTAAAATAGTCCACAGAGACTGCCAGGTGGACAACACACACAGCACCCCATGGCTCCTCCTTGCTGCCAATTCCCTACTCCTAACTCGAGTCCATGGCATTCCAGAGCCCTGAGCTCCTCAAACTCTTTATATGTACAACTCTGGGCACACACCATTTCTGAAGCATGCATTGTTAACCAAGACAAGTCTTAAATACAAAAACTGGCCCATTTGTGTTTCCCAAATATGGCTGCGTGCACAGAACCAAAACAAAGCTGTCTCACTGCAGCATCCAGTACACTCGAAATCTTCCACTTAGGAGATCTAGATAATTGAAACAGGGGCAGATTCCCAAATTCGTTAGATAACAGCAAAATATCTTAGCTCCGCTTAAATTGTAAATACATAACCTCAAACTAATAGAGGCAAGCCCAGGATATAAATGACACCTTTCTTCAGAAGTCGTCACTACACAGCGTCTGCCTGTGGAGACAGCACAAGTGAAAGCATTCTGAATTCTCAGGAGAGTGAAGGTTGACCCACAGGCTACAGGTAGAGACTAAGAAGTTACTGTGTGTGGCTGAACAAAATTTTAAACAGCTGAAAAGGGGTCTTTTAAAGGTTGAGAACGAGAAAGAAGGGTGAGTTTGATATGGCAGGAGAGGTGTCCACTCTTAATCCCTAATTCCCACTCAACTTCTCTTTTAAACCACAAAATTCCTAAGGCTACATATTTACCACATCATATATCATACAGACATCTGCAGTGCAGGCCCCTACCGCGCTCAGGAATGAGGGAACAGAAGTTCCATTCAGTAAAAAGACTCTGGGTCTTTTGCAAATACATAACTTAAATACCTCAATTCATAATACTAGCTTATTCAGAAATTGCTTGTTTTCTTTAAATGTTCTGAAATTTTACTCACAGTATACTAACCTAGAAAAAAGCCAATAGAAACACTGAAAACATCACCTTTTCTGAGAAAACCTCTCAGCAGCATTTGTCTAATAACTGAGGTGGAACACATATAGTCTGACCAGAATCAATAACCCCTGAACCCAAGCCTTGGAGGCTGAGGACTGCATCAAACCCTTGGTGCCTAACAATAACATATGTGAGATGCTGATTTCCATTCATCATGCAGTGAATTGCAGTACTTTGGCTGCTTTTCTTTTTTAATTGCATTCTGAACTAATTTTAGGCAAATTTTTAGTTTATCAGATATAAAAGCTACACCCAAGCATTTGAGAATACAGTGCAAATTTCTGAAATGAGTTTTCCTTCAACTAAGCTAAAATCACTAAAAATATTCAATATAGTGTCAAGGTCATAGCAAACATTCAATAAAAAGTTTTTGGTTGTTTTTTTTTTTTTTTAACCTATGTTATTTCTCAGACAAGATTACCTGGAAATCAGTTGGTACCTATTATACATTTATATATTAATAAGCATTATATGTATGTATATATACACACACACTTATGACTTCAGTTGTTCTATGCGTATCCAACTATATCAATAATCACTTTGAATATCAATGTTCTAAATTCATCAATTAAAAGAGATTTATTGCATGCTTAGTCAATCCAACTGTGCGACCCCAGGCTCCTCTGTCCCATGGATTCACCAGGCAAGAATATTGGAGTGGGTAGCGGTTCCATTCTGGGGGATCTTTCCAGCCAGGGAGTCCTGCATTGCAGGTGGACTCTTCACCGTTTGAGCCACATGGGAAGCCCAAGAGAGATTACTACTGCTACTGCTAAGTCACTTCAGTTGTGTCCGACTCTGTGCGACCCCATAGATGGCAGCCCACCAGGCTCTGGGATTCTCCAGGCAAGAACACTGGAGTGGGTTGCCATTTCCTTCTCCAGTGCATGAAAGTGAAAAGTGAAAGTGAAGTCGCTCAGTCGTGTCTGATTCTGGACTGGATCAAACAAGACCCACCTATGTGCTGTAAGAAACTCACTTGAATTAAAAAACACAGATTAAAAGTAAATAGATGAAGAAAAATATACTGTGTTAACAGTTTCTATATGTGTTTAGTGACTATGCAAAACAACCACACACACAGAAAAAAAAAAGTTAAAAGAACTGGATTTAAACCCAAATTCTATCAGCCTCAGTTTATTCACCTACAAAAAGAAATGAACAATACCTAATTTCATAAGGTGTTTCTAAATTTTAAAAGCTATATGAAATATTGTAAAGTGCTGTTATAAAAGGAAAAGTATTCTGGTGAAGAGATGCCAATCTAGTCCTGTTATCCATTTACTGCTTTAAGAGATGGATGAATATCTTATCACAAAGTTGATATTACCAATACTTGATCATATAAAGCACCAGGCTCTATATACTGAAGTAGCATCCAAAAACCAAGAAATTCATCTCTGGTTCTGCCTTCCTATGCAAAGTCAGGCAATGAAGGACACTCCGCATAAAAGCATCGTATTTTAAGACACTTCAGAGTTGCTCTCTAAGGTCGGGTCTTAGGGAGCCACACCATTATTTCAAGACCCATTTTCTGTGCACGCATACCATGCAGGCCCTCTGCACATGCTTCAGAACAAATAGATGAACCATCTCTTCGTTTCCTAAATGCCAACTGTGAGCCAGACCCTTCTGTACATCAGTTCTACTCTTAAGAACCCCTTATAAGGTTTCCATACCCATTTTGCAAATGAAGAAACTGAGCCTCAACAGACATGAAAAGACTCACTGAAAAATCTTGAAGAAGTAGGAAAGATCCTGGCGCTGGCCCCCAAGCCTGGGTTCTTTCCAACCCATGATCCTCACCCAAAGAAGCATGACACAGTCCCTGCCAAAAGCAAGATGCCCCATGCGAAGGCTGTTCAGAGATCTGACACACCTTAAAAAGAGATGCATAATCTTCAGGGGGCATTTTTATCCAGCTGTGGTAATCAAAATATATCAGTCAAGATAAGAGATGGTGCCTGCCCTCAGAAACTTTACATTCTAGTTGAGAAGGCTAACAGCCTTGAAGCCCTGATGAGGCACTAAAGACATCACGAAAGAACATTTCTGGATTGCCCTCCACTGTAGGAATATGCCAGCCAAGAGAATGCCAAGCTTCAAGACTCACCTGGGAAAGACCAGGGGACATGCTGACAAATACACCCTCTTCTGACTGTTTAAAATATCCTTGTAGTTCTTACAATATTAACTTCTCTGGAGAGGGTTCACTGGGGAGATTAGATCACACACAGTACTTGCTGGCAGCCTTCAGGAAGCAATGGCACCCATCAATACCCCCAACACCACACACACACCTGTAAAAGACTCAGAGGGACTCTAGAATAAACAACCTGGCTTTCAGCTGCTGCTCTGCCACTTAACTAGATGCTTGAGCTGACTTCTGTCAGTTAATCTTGGTAAGACTCAGTCTCCTCATCTATAAAACAGGAATAACAGCCATCAGCCTCAGAGGCTCAAAGTGTTCAACAAATTCGAGCTTCTTTCAGGAGGATGAGCATCATCCGTAGTATCTGAGGCTTAAAACCACTTTCTCCTCAGCTGGTTTCTCTGAGCAGCAGCTGATGTTCTCTTTTCAACTGCAGGTAGGTTAGACTCTTCAAGCTAATTTAAATGAAAATCTCACCCAGTTCTCCTTTCAAGACTCGGCTCATTGCATGCTCTTCCTGTCCCTCCTGAAGTTGCCTGGCCTGTCTTTTCCCAACATCACAAATTTCAACACCTCAGCTTCCCATAAGAAGCAAAGTAGTAGCTTACCTTTTCTCCAAATACTAAATTCTCATGGATAGTTATGTTACTGCCTAGATCACTTAATTTAATGATCATCTTCCATGTCTTCTGCTACTCACAAGGCTGTTTTCCTCACGAAGTCCCTAAGGTGGAGTTTCCAAGACGGGCTGGGTAGCACTTGGTAGCCAGCACTGAGTGTACACAGAAAAGTATATGGAGAGAGCCCTGGGTTGGCAGTGTGCCTCAACCACAAAACGGCCTTGAATGCAGGCAATGGCATCTTTGCTGGTCTCTACCAGGACACAGAATGCAACATAAATTCTTTGGAAGTTTCCTAATTCAAGATTAATCTGCCTGGATGGGAGGGGAGTCTGGGGGAGAATGAATACTTGTGTATGTCCACCTGAAACTATGACAACATTGTTAATCGGCTATACGCCAATGCGAAATAAAAAAATAAAATAAAATAAATTTTTAATGATTAATACGACTGAGGCATGCAGGATGAACCACAGAAGTGGGGGCACTGGAGCAGGGAGAATATGGGAGCTGACTTCTGTGAGCTGAGGTCAAGCCAAGGGAGGGGACAGTGACATCAGTGATTTTTTTTTTAAGCCAGCCCCCTCCAAAAAAAATTTCCCTCCACCGTGTACACCCTCTCTACCCAGGAAAGTCACTCCCAGAGAACTTGTTTTGCTCATCTGGCTGGGCAGAAAAGCTCCATAGAGGCTTCGGTCACACCAATCACGGGTAGCAACTTCTACATTCATCTTGTCTTGCTTATCTGCAGCAATAACTGCAGAGATTTTGATTTTCTGAGCTTACTCCTTACATCTCATTCTGCCACATTTGCCCACAGCAAATTTTCTTTTTTCTGCTCAATTGCTTTGGTGGCTGACAACATAGAATTATCAAAAAGTAAAAGATGTCAGAAATCCTTTAGAACTCAGACCAGCTTGCTAATCAAATAGGGACATAACAGCAACCACGAAAATAAAAGATGACCGGGGTGCTTAAGAGTTCATTTTCAAACAAATGTCAAAGAGAACAGTTCTCAACACAAAATGACCTTGCCTTCAAAACTCATATAACATAATGTATAAATAAGACACTGGAAGAAAAGAACGAGGTATTCAACTACACTCATTGTAGGACTGGGGGTAGGGGAATGAGATGACACTGAGCTCCTAAGAGAATATTAAATCCCTCACAGTCAACTATCAGCAAAAAGTTCTAGGGGTTCAGGCAGTGACTTTAACATTATGAACCTCAGCTTCTGCCACATGCAAAACAGGGATTAAAACAGCACTAACTTCCCTTCTCTAAGGATTAATTTCCCTCCTGTGCATTACCCACATAGCACAGTGAGAACTCAATAAATGGTCACATTGACATAATTGGTCTATTTCCCATCTGTCTCACTCTCCCAGTATTCGGAGAATTGGAGGTGAGTAGAAATATGGTTTAATAAAAGGCTTTAACTAGTCACTACTTTACTGTAACAGTTTGTTTACTGGGATTCTGCTTGAAGCGGGGAGGGCAATGCCAAGAAATGAGGCTTTGTGCCTTGAACAGAAAACACAGAACTTGTGGCAGCCCCATCCAGCACCCCACGTTTTCATAAAGCTTTGCAGGTTACAGAACATCAGTGCCAGCGGTGGCCTTGGCCGCCTACAATCTTTAAAAAAGGAGCAGGGTGGGTGGGAATGTAATATGATCTGTCTCTAACAAGGTTTCATGTGGCCGAGGGACTCAGAGCATCATAGAATTTCAGGGCTGGAAAGGACCACAATTTCCAAATGTTATGAGTCTTGAAGTCCAGACCAATCCATCAAGATGAGAGAATACTACAACCAGTCACACACGCTCCCTGAAACAAAGAATTTCCACCCTGCCAAGCCCTTCCAATAGGACAAGGGGGAAAGCCAAGCCAGCCATAGGTGTCACAGCTTCTATGCCCGTGGTCCCGCTGTGCTCTCTAGAAGCTAAGCTCCCTGAAGCTAGGCATCTGTTACCACGTGAGTCTGTAAGAGATGAGGATACGACAATATTATTCCAAATTCCTTCTTAAAATTTCACTTTGCTCTTCCCTCTGAAAAAGCAGCAGTACAAAATTAACATCTAAAGTTTCATAACATTTATAGTAAGTCCAATGTCTCAAACTAAAGTAAAAAAATCTTATATACAAGTACCAGGTTGGGAAATAATAGCTTTCTCTTCACAAAAAAAATAAATTAAGGCAAATCTGCCATCAAATGCCCTTTGGTGTTTCTGAACCCATTATTTCATTCAATAAAAGTTCACTAATGTGAGGCACTGAATAGTGTGGTTCTTCTATTTTAAATTTACAGTAATCTTACATGTCTGGAAATCAATCCCTCAAAATTCCAAACACAGGGCATTTTAAGAAGACTGCAGAGATGGGAGAAAGGATAAAGGCCCCATGCAGAAATCACTCCCATCCTTTAAATATGCAACAAAAGTCTTTCATAAATATGTAACTTTAGAACTCTTGGGTTGGTTTCCACAAATACCAAAGCTCCCTTTTAGAGGACTGAGACTATAATACATTGGTGAATATAATTACACTTCTGAAGGGAATCTAGTTTAAGAAGCATATAATTATAGACTCTTCTTAACTAATAATAAAAGTGCAAAGATAAATAAGTTTTCTCTTATGTAAAAATGTAAAGCCAAGCTAAATACATTAGATTATAAGGGGGAAAAAAAAAACTAAAAGATGAGCTAAAACTCTTGAAACAAAAATGAAAAATACTTGAACTCTCAGCATGGTATGAAGCATTTCTAATTCCCATCTGCTAACATCACAGCTCAAAAAACTAGCCGGCAAATTTAAACGCAGAGAAATCTGGTGTAGTGAGACCTTGGGAAGCACAAAATCCAGGACAACGAAAAAAAGTTCTCTGACAAGGCTTTGCTAAATTGTCAAGTCCAAAAAGCTGAACAGGGACAGAAAATCCCAGTTACATATACGTGGAATTGAAAATACTCACACTCCTACTTCATTGTCGGGAACACCGAAATCCAAAGAGAAAGGAGGGAGGAGCAGGAGGGCTCAGGAATGTGCCCGAGACGCTGACCAGAGGAGAACTGGCTGGGAAGGTCCTTTCTTGGGAGTCTCCCAGCAGTCGGCATTTACTCACTTAACATAGACAAGTAAGTGCCTGAGCCCTTCCAATGAAATGCCAGGCGGGAAACCCTTCTCTGGCCACTCAGCTCAGCTCCCTCATTAAATTCAGAGTGAAACCAGCTGCCGGGAAAGGCAAAGGGTGACCCCGCCAAGGCTCTGGAAATTCCTAGCCAAGAGTAGATTGAGTGCCTGGATCAGTGCTAGAAGGCAGATTTCAGGCCGGCTTACAGAAGATAAGGAAACCATCCTCAGAGTATTTGCTGTGCTCCTGGCTGCAAATAAAGTGTGGTTCTCTGTAGAACGTGTTGGGTCCACATGCCAGTCAGCTCAGCCTCACTGTCATCAGGGAAGAAGAACAGATGGAGGAAGAGGGGCAGGGAGAACCCAAAGATGAATAAAATGAGGCAGATGAACAGACCAGCCCAGGCAATATTTCAAGAGGGGAAAAAAAGATCAATTCTCTACAAGAATTATTTACATTATATAGACAGAAATACACACAGAATTCTTCACTAAATAGAAGGGCTTGTTTACTATTTGTTTTTGTGGGTTTTTTGATCCTTGCAGCCCCCCCCCTTTTTTTTTGATACTCTAAGATCAGACGTTGGATGTTTAGTCACTAAGTCATGTCCAACTCTTTGCAACCCCATGGACTATATAGCCCACCAGGCTTCTTCTCTAGGCAAGAATACCAGAGTGGGTTGCCATTTCCTTCTCCAGGGAGCTTCCCTGACCCAGGGATTGAACCCGAGTCTCCTGCATTGCAGGTAGATTCTTTGCCGCTGACTTTTTAAAATTTATTTAACTGGAGGATAATTATTTTACAATACTGTGATGGCCTCTGCCATATATCAACATGAATAGGCCATAGGCATACATGTGTCCCCTCCCTCTTGAACCCCCTACCCCTCCTCGCTTCCCCAGCCCATCCCTCCAGGCTGTCACAGAGCACTAGCTTTAGGTTCCCTATGTCATACATCAAACTCCCACTGGCTATCTGTTTTACATATGATAATGTGTATGTTTCAGTGCTGTTCTCTCAAATCATCCCACCCTCTCCTTTTCCCACTGCTTCCAAAAGTCTGACTTTCTTTTTAATTGAAGGATAGTTGATTTACAATATTGTGTTAGTTTCAGGTGAATAGCAAAGTGATTCAGTAATATATATTTATATATATATATATCTTTTTCAGATTATTTTCAATTATAGGTTATTACAAGATATCTGTCAACAAAGACCCATCTAGTCAAGGCTATGGTTTTTCCAGTAGTCATGTATGGATGTGAGAGTTGGACTACAAAGAAAGCTGAGCGCCGAAGAATTGATGTTTTTGAACTGTGGTGTTGGAGAAGACTCTTGAGAGTCCCTTGGACTGCAAGGAGATCGAACCAGTCCATTCTAAATGAGCTCAGTCCTGGGTGTTCATTGGAAGGACTGATGCTAAAGCCGAAACTCCAATACTTTGGCTACCTGATGCAAAGAGCTGACTCATTTGAAAAGACCCTGATGCTGGGAGGGATTGGGGGCAGGAGGAGAAGGGGATGACAGAGGATGAGATGGTTGGATGGCATCACCACTCAACAGACATGAGTTTGAGTGAACTCCGGGAGTTGGTGATGGACAGGGAGGCCTGGCGTGCTGTGGTTCATGGGGTCGCAAAGAGTCGGACAAGACTGAACAAGACATTGAACATAGGTCCCTGTGCTCTGCAGTAAACCCTTGTTGCTTATCTGTTTTATGTATAGTAGTTTGTATCCGTTAATCTCACACTTCTAATTTCTCCTCCTCCTCCCTTTCCCCTTTGGTTTCTGTAAGTTTATTTTCTATAGAAAATAAAACAGTCTTTCGGTCTGTTTCTGTTCTGTAAATAGATCCATTTGCATAATTTTTTTTAGATTCCACATATTAAGTGATATCATATTTGTCTTTCTAAACAAAGGTTAAGTTTTATTTAAATCTTTATTTCATTTGTTTTGCCTTTGAAATCCACACAAATGACAGTAAGAAATTATATTGAAATATAAATATGTTATGTGAAATCATTTTGAAGTCAAAGAAACTTTAAGATAATCTAAGTGATAGCTTCTCTTATGTCTTGACCTTTTTTTTCCCTCTTAAAATAAAGATAGATCTGTAACCGAGTATGGCAAGACAAAAACTGACATCTTTTGGCTTTCATTTCATTACAATACAAGCCAAAAATGCTGTTTTGTGTAACTATGTGGTTGGAAGACCTTAATAGAACAATCACTGCCTTTTTTGTGGAGAACTCTCTCTCCTTGTCTATGCCCAAATTAAATAAAATACTGGTTTTAGCTTTTGATATGAGGTAGCAATTTCCTCCAAATTCAGTAATTTCCTCCAAAGATACTTTTATAAATTCACAAGTGACTTAATAACTGATGATTTTCTTAAATGTAAGTTTTCTTCTTATGGCTATTGAGAAAGTATTTTAAAGTCCAACTTGCAATGCTATTCCCAGTCAACTCAATGAATTAGAAAATTCAGAAAAAAGCAGGAGGCATTTAAAAATTGTTTCTCATATGTGCCTTTCCACCAAATTTTTAATTTGTATTTTAATTTTCATTATAAATTTGAATTATCTAGATTTAAAACCATTTTCAATTCTGGTAACTAAAATAATCTTTGCAGGTCTCAATATTGCCATAGGTTGATAAACAGGGGAGGTACCTGTTTAAAATGGAGACTGCAGGTTCTATTCTCAGATATGTTGACTGAGAAGTTCCAAGAAGGCCCCAGAATCTGCTTTTCTGACATACAGTTTCAGGCCATCCTTTGAGAAACACTGGTCAATGTACCCAGCTGAAGCTCCCAATACTCTGGCCACCTGATGTGAAGCGCTGACCCATTGGAAAAGACCCTGATGCTGGGAAAGACTGAGGGCAGGAGCAGAAGGGGGCAGCAGAGGATGAGATGGTGGGATGGCATCACCGATTCAATGGACATGAGTTTGAGCAAGCTCCGAGAGATGGTGAAGGACGGGGAGGCCTGGTGTGCTGCAGTCCACGGGGTCGCAGAGAGTCAGACACGACTGAGCGACTGATCAACTGTATCACCAAGTATGAGATGCCCACAGCTCTCGCACAGAGCTGACCACAAAGCCGAAAACCACCGTGAGCGTGTTACATCACTTTAAACATAATTTATAACTTGTACTGATTGTGTCAGAACTTCACTTAAGCAGGGTGAGTTTTTCCTTTTATCCCTGCAAAATGTTCACAGTGAATAAAACAATGTGCAAATGTAATTCCACTTGCAGGGCCCGCCAGGCATGACTGCTCCCCATCTGCACACAGTCTGGCACGGGGTTTCCGAATGAGGAAGTAGCTCAGAATACCCGAGTCTATTAGCTTAAATATTCCTAAACTGGATGTCTGAGAAAGCAAAGAATTCAACTGTATACAAAAGGTAGGATGATTTCATACCATAACCCATAAAATGACTCTAACCTAGAAAAAGATGTATTTGGACACATCCAGCAACACATCTAAAGAGCAAATGTTTATTTTTTAATTAGACAGTCTTTGATTTCTAATAGTCCATTAATAATTTATTCTATCATGCTATTGTTAGGGGACATAATTTATAATTTGTACTGATTGTGTCAGAACCTTATATCAGACTCAAACTCCCAACTTCTAACATGTTTCCACTAAATACAGTCTTATTAATTATACAGCAACAGGAAAGTTTCTTACAGAAAGCGATTAAAACCCCCCAAAAAATCAAAAGTGGTTGTTTGAGAACTCAGCTTTTTAAGAATTCCCTTTTCATCTCATTTCAAGAGTAATTATTTTTTTAGATTTATCAAGTTCATTTTTTAAAACATGAAAGAAATGTAAGCACAGAACTAAACATCTGAACATTAAAGATCCAAAGTGTCAGCACCCAGCACCACCTCTTAATCTGTAGGACCAAACTGCCACAAGTATCACTCATACCCGGGTGAACTTGGTTCTGAGCCAGGTAACTGCTTAGTATTCAGGACTGTACCTCTGTAACACATAAACTTTAATTTGGGGGTAAGAGGGATTCCCTGGCGGTCCAGTGGTTAGGACTCTGCCCTCTCACTGACAAGGGCCCAGGTTCAATCTCTGGTCAGAGAACTAAAATCATGTAAGCTTTGAAGCTTAGCCAAAAAAAAAAAAGTAAAATTTGGGGATGGGGAGCATATATTCAAGCTCTGCTTCACATTTCTTTTCAGCCCAGTCTGATTCTTTTTCCTTAGTAATAAATTAAACACAACTAATGTTCTCACCAAGACCCCCCTCTTGAGCACGGGCACTATGCCTCGCATGTTACATACAACGGCTCATTTAACGCACTAACCTTATGATATATGGACTGCTGCTGCCAACTGTGAAAGCAGGCAAAGGCTCAGTGTCTTCTCCGGGGTCACACAACCAGGATGTGGTGGAGTTGCGACAAAAAACCCCACCTGACCTTAAATTCCAGGCTCTTTTCTATGACCTCACTCTGTAAAGGTCTGTCTTCCACTGCACTACGTTTCCCTGTCTACACTGCCCTGCTCATTTTAAGAACACCTTCCTAGTACCCTCATTTTTGTAGTAATGACTTGAATCTGCTCAACAGCATTCTGCACAATCACCCTGCCTTTCCGAAGTGTCTGCTTTGTCCCCACACTGTGCTCAGTCTAGCTGCAGACGTGAACAGAGGCGCTGCCCTCGAGGGGCTTGCATTCCAAGCCATGGAGGTGGCTTAAAAGCAGAACAGGGTTTGCGTTGGGTTGTTTTTTTTTGTTTTTTTTTTTAAATGCTTGGCCCTGGTCCACTGCTGGCTGCTGAGAGTGTGACAGTGAACAGAAGCCTGGACTGAGGCCTGTGAGCAGAGACAAGGGACCCCTTTGGTCCACGACATGAACTGAGAGTTAATTAAGGACTCTTCACGGTGTTCACTGTGAGCCTTTCTCGGCACGAATTCCAAAACTAGAATTGTTTGTCTCTGCAAATTCCTGGCCACAAGCGGATTGAGTGCCTGGATCAGTGCTAGAAGGGAGATACTAAAAGGGAAACATTAAAGTAAAATCAAGTTTGTGGACATTTGAAAAAAAAATTTTTTTAACCTGTTCATAGTTACGATGCTGGCATCACCATCAAATCCCAAGTCCTGCTGTTTACTCCCTTGACTCTTGTCAACTCAAGTGGCAAAGATATCGCAAGTTCCAGTAAACACATGGCTCATTCTCATGCTGGCAGGAGTGCTGGAGGGGAGCTAGAAGGAGTGTCTATGGCCAAGCTTAGGCTACAGCCTTCACAGGGGCAGTATTTCCCACGGCCCAGCAAGGCAGTTACCAGTTATCAAGGGAAGAGAACCCTCAGGTAATAAGTCAGTGTAGGAAGCCCATGGTCATAAACGTCCGCATTTCCCCCCACCACTGCTGCTGCTGCTGCTAAGTCCCATCAGTCGTGTCCGACTCGGTGCGACCCCATAGACGGCAGCCCACCAGGCTCCCCCGTCCCTGGGATTCTCCAGGCAAGAACACTGGAGTGGGTTGCCATTTCCTTCTCCAACGCATTAAAGTGAAAAGTGAAGTCACTCAGTCATGTCCGACTCTTCGGGACCCCATGGACTGCAGCCCACCAGGCTCCTCCGTCCATGGGATTTTCCAGGCAAGAGTACTGGAGTGGGGTGCCACTGCCTTCTCCGCCCACCCCCCACCACTAACTCTTGGCAATTCCATGCTTTCTTTAATGAGAAGCCTGTTGCCTCTCTACCCACACCCCTGCCTTCCCTCAGAGGCACTGATTAAGAATGCAGCCTCAATTTGCAGCAAAATGGACGGACCTAGAGATGATCACAGTAAGTGAAGTCAGAAAGACAAATATATCACTTATACGTGGAATCTAAAATATGACACAAATGAAGTTATCTACAAAACAGAAACAGACTCACAGACATTGTGAACAGATTTGCCAAGGGAGGAGGGAGCATGGGGTAGGATGGACTGGGAGTCTGGGTTAGCAGATGCAAACTGTTATACGGAGAATGAACAAGAAGGGCCTACTGTATAACTGAATCACTCTGCTATACAGAAGAAATAAACACACTGTAAATCAACTATACATCAGTTAAATCTTTCAAAAAAGAATATAGGCTTAATGACAATTGTCATTTCCACTTAGTGGATGTGCAACTGTGGGCAAGTTACCTGGGTTCCTCATCTCAAAATGGGGTGATCGCAAGTGGCTACCACAAGACTCAATGGGGATAATACAGGTGAAGCCCTTGGCACAAAGCCAGGCATAGTGCACGTGCTTGATAAATGCCCGCTGTCCCTCGGGATACAGGGTACCCACAGTCTTGTCCACTCTTTGTCCCACTCATGTGACAGCTCCTGTATCGTTTATTCTTCTGTAAACCAGAGATGACTCTCTGAAGGGGGAGAGGTTAAGAACTACACATTCTGGCATTTTCTCTGCTCTTTGCAGGGATCTATTCTTGCAGGATGGTCAACAGATGTTTTGAGTTTTTGCTTTATCTAACAAGGAAGAACCGTTTAAAACTCTCAGCAGACTCACACTTCTTTGGAATTCTCTCAGTACCTTACGTAGTGGAAAGCATTCAGTAAAAATCATTGTCAGGTCTGTTTTGATATGAAGGACCTTAGAATCTTTAGAAATGATCTTTACTGTACTAGATGAGAAAACAGTTTAGGTAGGGAAGGAGAAGGCTGCCCATGATGTCAGAGTGAGTTGTGACCCAGACAGGAATGAAACTAAGGCTTTTAACTCCCATTTCAGCACTGCTTCCGCCCAAAAGATACTGTCCCAAGTCAAAACACAGCTAACCAGCTTTACCTTTCTACATACCAAATGGTAAGGTCAGTGTCATGCTAATGTCATGTTTCAAGAGAAGCAAAATTCTGGGAATTCCCTAGTGGTCCAGGCGCTTTCACTGCCAGGGCCCGGGTTTAATCCCTGGTGGGGGGATTAAGACCCTGCATGCTGCGTGTGGTGCAACCAAAAATAAAAGCAAATGATACTAAGAAATATATCCTCACTATGAAAAATTCTTCAGATACTAACTTTCTATATACAATGAAATAACAGAATGCTCTAGATAGTGAAATATACTGATTGCTAAGATTTGCAATGTTCTGTTTCCCCGCGAAATTCACATGTTGAAAACCTCACACCCACGGTGATGATATTAGGAGGTGGTGCCTTTGGAAAGTGCTTAGATTCAGGGCAGAGGCTTAATGAATGAGATTAAGGCCCTTATAAAAGAGGCCCCAGAGAGCTCCCAGCCCTTCTGCCATGTGAGGCAATAACAAGAAGCCTGCAACCTGGAAGAAGTGAGGGCCCTCTTCCAGGTGGAAGACCTTGCTGGAACCTTGACCTTGAAGTTCCTAGTCTCCAGAACTGTAAGAAGTGTCTGCTGTTTATAAGTCACCCAGCCTGTGGCATTTTGTTACAGCTGCCTAAGAAGATGAAGAAGTCCAACTTTTGAAGAATAAGAAGTATTATGAAATGAAATACTCTGGCATCCTCAGTACGATTGCTCTTTCTATGGGCCAGAAGGTATCTAGAGAGCATTACTTTAGGCGATGATCACAATCCTGGCTTGTGTCACATGTCCCAGACTCTTAGGACAGCACAGTCCCCAATCTTCTCTTTGGACCAACACGCAATGTAAAGTTCCACCCAGATTCCAGTTTTTAGTAACTAAATAAAATCAGATAAGCATTTTAATTAAAAATAAACATAAGATGCAAACAACGGGGAACCCATAAAGAGAAGGCTCACAAGCTCACTCCCAGCAGCATCCACCCGAGAACTTAGAACAGAGCCTGTCAACGGCTGTAGTTGCGACACATTATCTGTCAAAGCCCTCCACATGCAGCCAAGGTGACAGCAGACCCAGCTCGAGCAGCAATGTAGATTCCACAACCAGAATCTTTAATTACCTATTTCCATGAGAAAGAAGCAAACGACAAGGTGAGTATCACAGATTTCTTTTAAAAAATTTGTTTCTAGATATTTTTTTGAAGTCAGAAAACACTGAACTCCAACTCCTACACTTTATATGATTACCAGACTGAACCCTTTCGATGGCTCTTTTAATTCAAATAATAGTCAAGTATTGGATTATCACACTGATCTAACATGTGGCATTATAAGGGAACCCAAGATCTCGGTCATCAAGAAATAATCTTCCTGAAACCCTCAAGCGTGGTTTCAGGAAGATTATTTCATACTAACTTTCTTCAGTGAGTTCTGGGGTGGAAAAAGTGGGAAGATCTGGGGCTAACAGTTGTCCAAGTTACCAACAACTCCATTGACTAGAACTCAGAATCTCCTAAGCATTCCTATTAAAGTTTTACTGAGGAATAATTTATGAGAAGTCTGTGGCATGTTGTGAAAAAAAATACATCTGACATTTAAGACCATTTTATAACATCTCTCTTGTAAGAGGAGCTGGAGGTGCGGCAGGTTTCAGCCTCGCTCATGCCTGGGGGAGAGTTGAAGATTTTAGCAGTTCTGGGCAGGAGCCTGGCACTGCTTCAAAGCTCCGAGGCCTGGGCAGGCTCTCTGTACAACCTGAGGTGCTGTTGGGCAAACAGCATCTCCATTCCTATCTGGGGCCTCAGCACTGTTTGCCCTTCAAGGTTCCCCGCTGCCTAAGGAAACATGTGAAATATTTCTGTGAAGGACTGCTGTGTGGAAGCAACAGGAAATAAAGGTTTACTCCAGTGACTCCCTACTAATGCAGGGGCGGAGGTCGCATCTGAGAATCACAGTTTTCCAACTGACTTGTTATTTTTACCAGATGTGTTGTGCACACTATTTGAGAGGTGGTTTTGTTTTCTGGAATAAAGGGGACTTGATCATAAGCTATATTCTGGTTAAGCATTAAAAACCAGCCCAAATTCAAAGCGACAGGGAAGAAAGGAATCTCCTCAGAGACATGACTTTTATATTTTATTAGGGTGTAAGAGATGTGAGACATTCATGTACTCTGTTAACTTCCTGAAGGAAGTAAAATGTCAGTTCTTAGAAAAGTCAACCTTTACCATCTTCTAATAAAGGTACTAGGCTAAAGAGACTTCACTGGACCAGTGTGACCCCAATATGAAAACTGGAGCCAGGGGCACCCTGAGAGGCCCTCATGACATCTCGTGCTTCTCCCAACCACTTGCCCACCTCCCACCACCGGCACCGTCTCCATTTGGATAAGACCCCTATGAATAGAGCGCCCTTTCTTTCCACTCCTCCAGCCAAGCCTTTCCCAAGCTGCATCGTATGTCTGAACGTTCCTCTACCTTCTCCTGGCCTTTCCCAAGCTGCATCGTATGTCTGAGAGTTCCTCTACCTTCTCCTGGCCCCTTCAAGCTAAGCTGCCTCATTCATGCCCTTCCAATGGTTCCCGTATCCCCCCAAAACATTTTCTAAAATGGGACAGATCCCCCAAAAGGATGGAAGACAGACTTCCATAGCCCCAACCCACCTAGACATGGAAACTACAGGTTTACATCTTTCTTGCCCATATATGTAATCTGCATACTTTTCTTATTAATTTATATATTTGTCCAAAGCACTATTTTCTCCCATCTGCTGGTTCGGGCTCAAACACGAGCTTCAGACAGCAGTGTCATCAGCTTCCCCACATGAAGAAAGACTGACGACACAGGGGATATTCTGCCTACAGAAGCGTGGAGCGGAACCCGGGGGCTGAGAGGCTGGCAGGGCAGTGTGGGTTTTGCCTCCATTTCCCAGCTGCTACCTCCGGGTAATATGCCTTGCCTTTATGAGCTTCACTTTCCTCCTCTGCAAAGTGTGAAATGGTAGGAACTTATCCTTGAGCTCAGTATGAGGGCTAAATGTAACATACATAAACCTTGCATACACGGAGGAATCTAAGTCCTGCGCTGACCAAAGCCGCTTCTCCCAAACTCTGCCTACACCTTTTATAAATAGTTCACTTATTTAGATCTTCTTAAATTACCAGATTTGACTGTGGTGTGTTTCCTGCCAGGACTCCAATATGCTCAGTAAGTGACATTTTCCTTAATTCGTCTTCCCTTGCTCTCCCCTGATATTTGGCTTTCTACCCTGAGAAAAACTTGCTGCTTTAAAAAATATACAACCCTGTATTCTTCAACATTTAGTTACTCAACACCTTGAACACTGACATGATGTGTAAGTCTGGTTGACTCAAACCATAAATTGTCACCACAGCCAGCTTGACCCCTATTTCAAGTTTCTGAATTCCTCACAGATTGGCAGGGCCATAAAATCTCCAGCCTTGAGGGACAGATCACCTAGACCAGCATCTCCCAAAACGTGTCCCACTAAACACCACTGCCAGAGAAGTTAGCAGGTATGTAAAAGAAAAGGTATTACAGAATCTAACAAGTTTGCAAAGACTTTCCATGTGACCCTCAATGACACTTAGGCATCTGAGAAGCACTGTCATAAAGAATCCTGTTGAAATTCACTAAAACAGCATTTTACTAACTTATCTGGCCACAGAACCCCTTGCCCATTTCTATTCTTGGAGCATCCAATAACATCGTGCAGAACAGATTTCTAAAAAACACCCCAGGATGGGGAAAGAGGAAAAATTCACTTTCCTAAAACAGGTCAGTTATAAAAGGCAGAGCTGGCTTCAAACCCATGCCTCTCAGACCCCAAACCTCTGCTCCCCCCACTACAACTGAGGCTCGCTAAGTTCACTGCCCAGCAGAATCACCAGGCATGCTTGTTAAACTGCAGATGGCCGAATCCCACGTGGAATTTCTAATTCAGCGAGATCGGTGTGGGTTTCCAACTAGCTTTCAGGCAATGCTCGAAGCAGTGAGAACCCCTGCACTACACCCACCCGTAGTGGTACAGGGGTGGAGAGGGCCTTGGCCTAGAGACTGAGGACCTAGTGGGGAAGCCAGGGCATAAACATGCGAAAACGCCTAAATGGCCACAAGGTTAATAGCTAACAGCTCGGCATACAAGGCTACATCTAACCCACAAGCAAATCCAACAGCCCAGAGTCCAGCTGAAAAAACTAGACATCAGGAGCTAAACTAGATCTTTAAAGGATAGGAAGGCCCAAGTGAAAAAGGAGGAGGGGAGCATTCCAAGTGGCAACAATAATTGGTATTGCCCAAATATTTGTTTGTAGAGTCACAGCCTTTCGTAGCTGGAAGGGACCTGGCCTCATATCTCTGGAGAGCACCCTGGTTCTTACATTTGAATATGGGTGTGACTGCTATTTCAAAAATCCACAACAAAACACTTAACACAGATAGAGAAGCTCCTCTCCAAGTAAGTGATTTGGAGGACCCAGCAAAGGTCTTCCGCTCACTTAGTGTGCTCGTCCTCTCACCTGGTACCCAGCAGCCCACCTCCAGGACATTAAAGCAAGGCCCAAGGACAGCTGGCCACTAAGCCTGCAAGCCAACGGGCTCATTCTTTTCTTAGTGGGTGTGAAACAGTCAAAACTGTTCATTCTCCTGCAAGTGCCATTCTAATGGGGCTTTGAGGACATGCAAGTTTCTAGACATTTTCTTCACCCCCACCCTTCAAATAAAAGACTATCTGGGAATATAAGCTTCAAAAGTTGGCTACAGCAAATTTCCTCAAAGGAATGCCCAAGAGGGAAAATGCCATTCTCTGTGATCAGGTCCAGGGCCACGTTAACTCACGTGACCCCTAACTCTGGTCCTGCGATGCTGTCCCTGGCTGCTGTTCCCAGTGAAACGGCAAGGCCCTCACTGGGGTAGGGATGCAGCAAGCCGGCCTCTCCCTCCTAACGTTCAGTGAACCTAAGACAGGGTGCAAGGGACACCAACTGAGACACGAACCGCCCTTCCAGTTAAGGCAGAGAAAACACGGGATAAATCAGAGGGCAAGTCCTGAGGAGAGTGAAGATGAAGAGCTGAAGGTGGAGGTGGTGATTTCCAGGGGAGTGAGGAAGCGGGATGCAGGAGAGGATGGCAGATGGTTCATGAGCACCTGCCCACTCTCTGTCACCCTCATAAAGTCCTCTGTGGTGGATCAATGCTTCCATTTACAGAGGAGGAAACAAGTGACTTGCCCCAGGCCACACAGCAAGCAAATGCCAACATAGGGGTTTTAGCTCTGGCTTGTCTGAATCCAAATTGGTGGTCTTCGATGATGTAAGATGTACCGGTGACACAGACCCTGTGACTTCCAAAGTCAACTAAAACAGAGTAAGCGTATGCTCCAGTCTTTGCCAAAGATTGGACTTATAGTTTAAAATACACTGAAATTAAATACATTTGAGTCAGATAGATATAGACACACACAAGCTATATATTTGCCCAAATGTAAAATGTTAAGTATTCGTTAAGTTCTACATTAGATATGTATGAGGGGAAAGTTTGGACCATTTGTTAAAAATTATCACCACTGGCAAAACATTCTATGCCTCTGAAGGGGTTTGGACATATTAGTATAATAGCCTGAACTACAATCTTCTGTTTCCTCCTCCAGGATACTACACAAAAGCAACACAGAATGGAGGGAGGGAAGGGTGAACATTTCAGTATATTTAGGAGAGAAGGAACCCACAGATTCAAAAACTATATTATAGCTTCTGAAAGCCACTAGGAGTGGTTCAGAAACATGCAGAGATAAGTATAGGATCCATGTGTTTCCACATCACACAAAATGATTAACATTACTAAATACATACAGACCTGTCTACATGCCCAGCACTGGTCTGTAAGCTTTACATAAATCAGTGTCTTTAATCATTACCTCCTACCTGTGAGATAAATACTATCTTAGAAATGGGGCACAGAAGGATAAAGTAACGAAGACATAATAGTTCAATAGTAAATGGAGAAAGTAGGATTTAAATCCAGGCCTTTGGGCTTCAGTGCCCACACTTATCAGCACTGAGACAGGTTGACTATCCTACAGCAGATGTACAAGATAACACTATACCATGATTTCAGTGGCAAAGGATTAAAACAACCTAAACGACGTTCCCAGGCCACTGTTTGTGTGTTATGACATCTATTCAATGGAAATAACAGATCATGAAGTAGCTCAAAATATAAGATGGAATGATTTCTGAGATGACGATTAAATAGAAAAGCCAAGTTCAAAACCCTGTGGACAGTATGTTGTCCTTTGTAGGAGGAAAACATACATACATACATATTTAAAATACAAAGAACATTTCCACAACAGTGCACAAGAAACTGCTGCCCATAACTGATGCTGAAACAACAACAGCGGAAGAGATGGAAGATTCACTTTTTACTACAAATCTTTTTCCAATTTTTGAATTCTGAACATGGTCATATCTCATCTATGTTTTTAAGGCAAACTCAAAAACAAAGATCGTTTGAAGAGAATCATGGTGAAACGTTTTCCAACCTAATTCGCAGTAGAAAGGGTAAGTAGAATATTCTGGGATAAACTATATGAGAAAAGAATCTAAAAAAGAATGAATACATGTATATGTATAACTGAATCACTTTGCAGTACACCTGAAACTAACAAACACAATATTGTAAATCAACGATTTACTTCAATAAAATTAAAATTTTTAAATAAATCATCTTAAAACTAAAAAAGGAAGGAAGGACGAATAAACAAAAAGTGATCAGAACAGTCTTTCTGACAATTTTCTATTCATTCCATAGAGAAGTGAATAACTTCCTGCAATTTTTCATAATAGAGATTCTGAAATGCTTAGAACTAAAAAAGAAAAAAAATGACACCATTCACTTTCTTCAACTCAGACTTTTGTTTCTTAAAAATGCAGTGCACGCATAGCAATAAAGAATTCTTTGTACAGGTGGCAGTAAAAGGTGTTTCAATGCTTGGGTTTGGGGTGTGCATGACAGCACGTGAGAAACCCCTAAAAAAATAAAGATGACACAGGTAGTGACCCAGCACAACCACGGTGTGGGCAAAATAGAAGTGGGCATGTCACCTCCATGCCACTAAAGAAACGGAGTCTCGTATGGCCGACAAAGCATGCAAGGCATCTTGCTTTGCCAAATTTAACCAGGGACATTATTTTTAAGTTACTATAATTAGTTCACATTTGTCTATGAATCAGCCTTTATGAGGCAATCGTATCTAAGCCCCATCAGATGAAACCTGAGGCGACATCATCTCTGTTTATTATTTTGAAGAGAAAGAAAGGGTGCCAAGTTTCCTGCAACACCCAACTCAAACCCTGAAATTTGGAGGACAGAATGTCCCGTTGTCCACGTTTGAAGATAGGAATATATTTTCATCTAATACATCAGTCCCAGGTTCAGCTGGCAACAGGAAGGAACTGAATTCCAGAGGTCAAAAATAGGACTTAAGTATTAAAGCACCTTTCAGTGCTCATATAGGATCCTATTTATGTTTTAACCCCTTCCACTGCAGCAGTTCTAAGAAGTGTTCATGCTTGTGAACAGACATGAAAATATTTCAATCTAAAGCTCTCTGTCTACAGATTGACAAGAGATTGGCAAACGTGAGCATTTTAAAGCTATTTTTACATTCCCTGATCCACGGCTTTCATAATTAAGTTTCTCACAAAGAATGAAGAGTTTCAACAGCAAATATAAAGGCAAGGGAAGGGGGAGTGTTCCTATTTAGCCAGGGCTTCTGCTGAATGAAACGGCTCATCTAGGGGGCTCTGAAGTCAGGTACATAAATACAGCAGGATCTCCAAAAGGAGCCCAGCCAGGGAGCAGGCAACACTAAGGCAGTGAGCATCCGGAAGAGGTTTAAATGGGCTACATTAAGTCCCAGGACCAAACTGGAGGCTCAATGCTGTAATTCACAAAGAACATCAGTTAGCAGCATGGCAGGAACACAGCATGTTTGAGTGAGGCCAGAAGGTACAGGACAGGGAGAGCTGCTATTCACTTGTCAGAAATTATACTGAAGTTTTAATATTTTCACGTACGCCCATGTGTCCTTGACAAATACATACATATGCTCTTTTACGGCAAAGACCATGGGTTCCAGTTTTGATATTTACCAGCCAGATTCCCTTCAGTAGACCATTTTAACCAAAAAGAATTTCATTTTTTTCCCCTCGAACATAACAACAAAAACAAATAAGCAACAGGGAATGATACCTGCCCTGTCTAATCTCACAGGAATTCTATAAGAACTCAAGTGAAATAATTTTACAGTTTTTTTAAAATTCACCAAACATTTATATGACACTATATGCCAGGCACAAGGTGCTGGACAATTCTTACTTTTAACAAACTGCTGACACAGGTACTATTATTATCCCTGTTTTAAGGATAAGAAAACAAAGGCTCAATAATGTGCTTCTGGTTGTACAGCTTGGAGGTGGGATCTGGGCTCTGGCAGACGCACTCTTTCCAGGTAAGGACTCCACAGGTGGCTCAGTGGTGAAGGATCTGCCTGCCAATGCAGGAGACGTGAGTTCGATCCCTGAGTCAAGAAGACCCCCTGGAGAATGAAATGGCAACCCACTCCAATATTCTTGCCTGAAAAATCCCATGGGCATAGGAGCCTGGCAGGCCACAGTCCACAAGGTTGCAAAGAGTCAGACACAATTTAGTGACTGAGCACGCACATGCAGACTAAGTCTATAGTATGTGCTGCTATACACTATACTATGTAGCCCATCATAATTATCATGAATTCCTTCACTTAATCCCAGTTTCACAAATGAGGAAAAGAATGCTCAGAGGTTAAGTCACAAGCAAGCCAAGATCATAAAGAATGCATGGCAAGGAGCCAGGATTTGAAATTGGGTCTGTGCCTCTCCGGACCCTGCACTTTCTTTCTTTGTTTTTCTTTTTATGTCACAAGGTAAGGAGATCTTGGTTCCTGGAGCAGGGATCAAACCTGTGGCCCCTGCAACAGAAGCTCACAGTCCTAACCACTGGACTGTCAGGGAATTCCCCAGACCCTGAACTCCTATTGAAGTTAAAAAATTTCAATCCACAAATATTTATTCAGCAACTCCTATGTTCTAACACACTTCTTTAAAATGGTAAGGAGGTGGTGGTGGAACCGAAAGGCTTTTGTTATCACCTCAGTACTAAACTAGCCCCACCCACACTCACCAAGTCCAGACCCTACTCACAGCAAGTACCCAGTGATAGCTGATGCCACTGAGGATGAAGATGACGATAGGGGCATTTCAAGTGTTGGCACATAGCTTCAAAGGGGAATCAGACTGCTCAACCTGGAGGGGAAAAAGCCCTACAGGTCAGAATGCTGACAGTTATTAAGATGAACAGGTGTGACTGAGCTAACAGGTGGGACCTTTGTAGGTATTCTGTTAATTCCTACTCAGCTTTCAGCTCCAGAAGCCGGCTGACCAACTCATCCTGATCCTTCCTGGACTTCCCCAGCAGTCTCATGTCACCCAGGAGGGGTAAATATTAGGTTGGCCTTCCACCCCGACACCCCTGGTTCCAGCATAGGTACTTGCAAATAAAAGGCACTCACTCACACTGTGGATTAGATGCATGGAAGGAGCAGTGTTTTATTACTCCCAGCGCACTTGCACTCCACAAGAGTTGCCAAGCAGCAGTTCCCACACAGCAAAAGGACTATGTGAGAATCATTTTAATTAGCACTTTTATTGTTTGTATGCAAATGTACATTCCTAAAATGAGCCCTTTAAAGAGCTCTCCCCTAGGTTGATATCCCTGAGATTTTTCTGTAAATCCTTTTACATAGATAGTAAAGAGAAATTTCAATCTAGCTTGAATCTGTAATAACGGAGTTAAGGTGCTTTTCTTTACAGGAATGACAAGCCTAAAATGAGGGTGCCAGGACAGAGCTGCTTCTTGACTTACTCATCCCAAAATAGCAGGCACCTCAGAGCACTCTTCCAATACCCAGTTCCAGAAAAGTGACACACCACCCCCCCTCCACCTACATCCCCCTGGATTAGAGAGCCCTCAAAGTTATCACAAGCAAACTTTCCAACCTCCCCTTCTGTTCCCTTCCCCGAATGTCCTGCTACAAGCTCAGGCAGTCCATTCTCTCTGCTGGCCCATTCCCAGTCTGTTCCCTTCCTTTGGTTCTGACCCAGGGGCTGGGCGGCTTTGGTTCTGTGCCTTAGCTCAAGGAGAGGCCCAGATGCTCCTTGAGAATCAACCCTGGCAGAGGGCTCCGTGGACCCGGCCCAGGCCTGCCCAGCCCTGGGTGGGTGTTCCAAAAAGTTCATCTCTTGGGGAGTCAGGGTGGGAATAAAATTCTGGGTGGTCAGCATGGCTGAATCCTGCCGTGAGTCACTAACCCAGCCCTGTAGAGTTATACCAGGCAGCCCAGGCAGCCAGTCACCACTTAAAATTAGAGAGAACGTGACAGCAAGAAGCAAACTTCTCAGAAGGGCACACAGGGAAGGCAGAGGTTGCTTACCTGAGCTTGGAGGGAAAACTCCTGCAGTCCAAAAGGGTGGGGAGGACTGGAGTCAGGAAAGCCCTGGAAAGTTCTTTAAAGGGCTGCAAAGCACTGGGAATGCTCAATTTGCATGTCTGGGCCACAGGAGGAGGGAACAAGTTGATGCTGAACAAAAGGACAGTACTATCTGTCAGAAGATAAGTCCAGAGGCTAATGTCTGGAATGACTTAAAACACATGAGAAATGTGAATAACTGTGAAGGGTGATTTTTTTTTTCTTTCTTTTTTTTAACTTATGATCAGAACCAGAAGCAAAGCAAAGAAGTAACAGGCCTGCTTAGGGAAGGCAGTGTAATGTGACAGCAAGCAGAGAAACAGCTGCTGACCAGTACTGAGCACCTTCTCCATCTGAGAGATGGTTCCTCATCCAGGAAGAAGCACCTCTGGTAGGAGTGACTGAAAACTGAAGACAGGTGTGGAGCCAGGAGCAGAGCCACAGCCACTTTAAGTCAGGTCTTCAGGCTCAGATGAATCAGAGCCACAGAACTGACGGCCACAGTCGAAGTATCAGCAGATGTCAGACATGAATCACTTAATCCTTCAGAAACCTCTGAGAAAGGAATGGTGTTGAAAGAGGAGGAAGTGATTAACAAGAGGAAGGTTCTAGAAGATGCCCAGAGAAGCTCTAGCCTAGAGACTTCACAAGATCTGACACAGCTTCGCTAGGAATAAAAACCAAATTAACCATTCCCTTTTAGATTAGATTAGACTAATAGTTCAGTTGAGTGTCACTTGAGTCCCATGATGTCCCTGCAAACACCACTGAAGAAATGTGAGCAACTAGGTGGGTTTATATATAGACAATTGAACCACCAGGTCACACGCATGTGGATTTAGCCCCAACCTCTTCGTTTTGGACAAGAACATGTGTCTGGAGGTGATACAAATGAGGGAGGGACCATCACCTTGTAAGATGATAAAAGATGAATTTTCAAAGCTCACAGGTTATAAAATGAATCAAATCTAACAAAATGAAATTAAGGTGGAAACGTGAAGGCTACATCTTTTTGGAGGAAACTGGAGAAGGGGTAGTACTTTGGTTGACCACATGCTTCATGTGACCAACATCCTGAAGTGGTTACCAAAAACAGTAGCCAAGTCTTGGCTATCTCAGGGTCCTTATGATGAACCCCTCAGAGCCTCTGGGTAGGAGGTCCTTTGGCTTCAGCAACCAACCCAGCTCTGGAACCCCAAGAGAGCCCCTTCTCATGTAGGGAGTTCTTAGAGGAGAGCTCAGCTGTGGCTGGGGCTCAAGAGAGGCCCCCACTTGAGATACCTCTTAGGATACACCTTCAGGTAAGATGAGACACTGCAGTGAGACGCTGACACCTTAGAAACACCTGCCAATCGACACCTGCTATCGTCAAGGCTGGTTCTGTCTCAAAGTGGTCATTCTCAAAACTGGCCAGCATAAGGACCACTGCTGGTGAGGGGATGGGTCAGGGAGGAGTGAGTGTCAGGAGCATTTCAAATTTGGTGACGTCCTTCTCACCCACTGACCCTGACTAACAAGCCAAGATCCCTGAATGGAAACGCCTGGTTGGAATGCCTTCTTAGCTCAGTGAGACAAGCACCTCGGGAGTCATTTATTCCAAGGAAGGGGACATCCCTAAAGGAAATGAGTAGACGCTAAGCAGAGAATACAGCAAATCAAAAAACTTCTGACGCAGTCCAAACCCTTGGGTGATATACTTTCAGTTCAATACCTGGAACTCAAGACCAGCCCAGAGGGAATCCGAAACAGACTCCCAAGTGGCTGGGAGCCAAGAAGGTCTAAAGTGACTTCAGAAACCTCTAACATCAAAGACACTGGGCATGTCTGAAGCCAAAGGACCTCTGAGCTGAAGTAGGCTAAAGGGGGCATTGAACACCATCTAGCTCTTACTATTAAAAGTGGGAAGGAGAATATGGAGGTGCTTGTGGGAGGCAGTGCTGGAGAGTTCCCTAAAGTAATGAATTTGAAGACCCTGGTCTTCAAAGTACTTTTTCCAAAATGAGCATTTTTTTCTTCATGTACTATTTGGTTAGTTAACAGAGGAACCAAAAGGTTCAAACCGGTCAACCCATCCTTTGTGCTCAATGACGGGACCTTCCATTCCTGGAACTGACCCTGAGATACTTTGGACCGCGGGTGACGGGCAGAGTTCAGCTGATCCGCAGTGAACTGAAACCGACCTCACAAAACCGCATCATTCATGAACAGGCAGTGAGGGAACTAGCCACACCCCACCCTCTGTCCGCCCAGACTTTAACCCTAAACAGAACGTTCTAAATCTCAGATACTGTCCAAAAGCTCAGAGACACGTTTTGGAGATGGAAAATACACAAACAAGCATTTTTAGACACTTCACCTAGTATCCCATACTCCAGGGATGGTCTGGAAGCTGAGAGGTAACTGTCTTTCTCTCCCCCAAGGCGCATCCTTTCAGTGCCCTGGCGGCTCTGCTTGCTCCAAGAAGGAAACTTCCACCCAACACTACCGGTCTTTAACACGCGCTAAGGGCAATCTGGAGTCAGGCGCAGGAGTGACAACAGCCAGGAGGGACAGGCTGAAGCACAAGCACTGAGTATTTGAAACCACAAGCCCTGAATCTGCAATTCCTCTGTTTACTTAGAAACAGTTGCTGATGCTCACCCCAAAGATAAACAAGGACAAACCCGGAAAGGGAAGGGGAAGCAGTGAGGTAAGAGCTGCTGTAAAGCTGGCAGCACGCAGAGGAAAAGCACTGTCAGGACGCAGTCTTCCTCCTGACGAGAAGAATGAGATAACAGACTGCTATGAATAGTGATTAGAGGCTGTACCCGGGCGCGAAGCAGACGCAGAGACTCACCACCTTCACACACTGAAAAGTCATCCGCAGACTATTTGGAGGTTGCTATGCTAGAATGGAAAGAACACGGCATGTGAAGTCAGAAGAGGTGACTGAGTCCCGGCTCTGCCTCGAGCAAAGCTGTGTGACGTCAGGCCTGGCACTCAACCTCTCTGAGTTTCAGTTCTCTGTGAACTGTAAAATGAAGGAGATTTACACTAGCCAAGACATGCAAACAACCTAAATGTCCATCAGCAGATAAGTGCAAAAAGAAGACGTGGTGTATACATATGAAGAAATATTACTCAGTCTTAAAGAACGAAATGCCATTGGCAGCAACATGGATGCAACTAGAGATTATCATACTAAACAAAGTAACTCAGGAAGAGAAAGACAAATACCGTATGATACATGGATTCTAAAATAAGACACAAATGAACCTATCTATGGAGAAGGCAATGGCACCCACTCCAGTACTCTTGCCTGGAAAACCCCATGGACGGAGGAGCCTGGTAGGCTGCAGTCCATGGGGTCGCTGAGGGTCGGACACGACTGAGCGACTTCACTTTCACTTTTCCCTTTCATGCACTGGAGAAGGAAATGGCAACCCACTCCAGTGTTCTTGCCTGGAGAATCCCACGGACGGGGGAGCCTGGTGGGCTGCCGTCTATGGGGTCGCACAGAGTTGGACACGACTGAAGCGACTTAGCAGCAGCAGCAGCAGAACCTATTTATGAAATAGAAACAGGAGGCAGAGGGAGGGAAGGATTGGAATTTGGGGATTAGCAGATGCAAACTATTATATACAGGATGGATAAATGACAAAGTACTACTGTATATACAGCACAGGCAACTATACTCAATATCCTGGATGGAAAAGAATATACGTCTATAAGAAAATAGAATAAAATGAATGAGTTAGACTAGCTGCCATCATAGTTTTCTTCCAGTCCTTACATTCCATTATACTATTATACTAAATACTGCAGCTCAACTAGTCATGTCCCCTTCTACTGAATACCTTCTGTATGTCCAGTGCTCTGCTGAGTACTGGAACAGTCTTGCACTCAAGGAACCATCCAATCACTTATACTAGCAGCCTGTAAACAAGCTTCTACAGTATGCAGGGAGAGACACGCGGACAGGGCGAAGAGTCAGCTGACCCAGCATAGAAAGAGGGCAATCAGGAACAGCTTCCCAGAAGTGATGCCCAGGCCAGTAAGGGCAAAAGGAGTCTTATGTACAAAATGATCCCCAGAGAGGAATGGCCCAATAGGGCATGCATGATGGGAGGAGTTCAGAGATAAAGTAGTAAGAAAAGCTACAATCAGCACCCCAGAACTCCTACACTCCTCTGCTGTTCATCCTAACACCTCCCTATACAGCCACACTCTTAGGGTCAGCGCACGCCAACACAAGGCCAGTCCACCAAGCAACCATCCAACTCCTGCCCCCAGCCTGTCCCTCTTCCCCTGAGTCACATGGCCAAGCTACACCTGCTTCACACACAGGCTTCCTCCCCATCACACAGCAGGCCTTGCTTTCAACCCCTGCTCAGTCCCTGGTGCCCAACCCACAGCAGCTGTTCCAAATAGTTTCCATCTTCCTCAGAGCCACAGCCACAGCCCACCCACCCCACTCATGCTCAGCAGACTACCCTCCCCACCTCCTCTGCTCCTGGGAACGCCTGTCCAAGCGCTGCTCTGTAGCAACCTTTCTGCCCATCTGTCTCAGCTCCTTCCTGCAGAGCCCGGGCCGAGCTGTGGGGACCTCTACTCATCAATACAGAAGAAAGTAAAAGGAAATGGAAACCACAGTCATCCACTCATGCAGGCTGTTGCCCGTGCTTCTGACTGGACTCTGAAACAGCACACTTAAGTGGGATGAGGTCTATGTGTGTACCCGCATGCCAAAAGGTTTTATGCAAATATTATTAGCTACTCCATAACCATTGCTTGAAGAAACAAATACTTTTTTTTTTTTTTTGGCAGTACCATTCAGCATGTGGGATCTGAGTTCCCTGACCAGGGATCGAACCTGTGCCCCCTGCAGTGAAGCACAGAGTTTTAACCACTGAACCACCAGAGAAGTCCCCAAACAAGTAAACAGATTTAGACGCTGAGTTGCAAATACACAGTATCTCCAGGCATGTGAACCAAGAATATAGTCTGCTGCTGCTGCTAAGTCACTTCAGTCGTGTCCGACTCTGTGCAACCCCATAGACGGCAGCCCACCAGGCTCCCCCGTCCGTGGGATTCTCCAGGCAAGAACACTGGAGTGGCTTGCCATTTCCTTCTCCAATGCAGGAAAGTGAAAAGTGAAAGTGAAGTCGCTCAGTCATGCAGGACTCTGCCAAAAACATCCTTTGTATTAACACAATGGCAAGGCCTTTACCAACTGTTCCCTGCTTTGTTCCTACACACGGTTCATTTAATGCCAACCCAAGAAGCACTGAATCATGGTAGTGCCATTTAGTTCTGAAATACATTTCCTAAAAACACAATATAAATGCTTTAAATATAAAAAGCACACTCCTATAGGTTCCATATATTGTATGTATATTATACTGAACTGTATGTACAGTTATTTATTTTTCCATGTTCTTGGTGCCAGCATAAGCTCTCAGCCAATGGACAGCATAGCATGGCCTGAGCCAACTGCTGATCCAGCCCCAAGCAAAACACCGTAGGGCCTCTAGGGCACCGCCCTGTGTTAACATATTTACCCCACTAACACCTGTCTGTCACTCATTTATTTTTTGTTCTGGTCAACAATTTTGACTCATAATGGCCAACAGATGGTTTGCAACTGGTATTGGACCTGCTATCATGAAATAAAGGAAAAGCATCACCCAGGATTGGTAAATTCAAGTGTCTAAGAGACTGACCAGTGAACATGGGCCAGCTTATAGGCTAGGAGCACTGATAATGGAAATACTCTGTACAATGCCAGGAAGATAAATCCATCTCCCCACACCATCTACTAAACAGAGCTAGAGAACTCTCTCGCAAGGTCAGGGTGACATTGTGAGCTCCTGAGTACAGAACTCCTTACACATTGTTCTCTCCTGTTTATTCCAGGTAACCATGAGGAAGAAATGGCATTAGGAATCCTCCTCCATTTGACAGGGACAGAGTTAAGGGACAAAACAGGTGATTAAATAGTTAATTCCACTAGGGAATTGGAAGTAAAAAAAAATATATATATATATATATATTTATATATAATATATGGAAGATCCCTGAAGTTAATGATCACTCAGGAAAGCAGGGTTGCTGCTGCTGCTGCTAAGTCACTTCAGTCGTGTCCGACTCTGTGCGACCCCATAGACAGCAGCCCACCAGGCTCCGCCGTCCCTGGGATTCCCCAGGCAAGAGTACTGGAGTGGGTTGTCATTGCCTTCTCCAAAAGCAGGGTTGCTTAGCAACAGAAGCACAAGACATGCCCCAAAACAGTAAGACAATGGTGGCATGAGACCCACATCCTACCCAGTGAGCTCAGTAAGTTAATGACCCCAGATCATGCTATCTGCACACATTAAAAAACAAATTTATGGAAAGGTGACATTTCAGTGTGAAAGACCCTGTCCATAGCCAGGACAGTATTAGCTTGATATAGAGACAAGAAAACTCCCCTGCTCAACCTCGAGGAGGAGCTAATGATGAAAGTGTGATGTCTACTCAAGAATGAGAAAGAAGGGGGTCTTCTCCCCCTCCCCACTTTTCCTTTGATTATAAAGGAAAGTTTTCAGGGTGTGGCACTCTCTCACCTCGATGGCTTGTAAGCTTCACGAACATCCTATTCTAACACAGCATTTCTTATCTACCACTTTGCTTCTCATTGAATTCTTTCTGCGCTGAGACATAAAGAACTGGAACTCCTCAGTGTTTCCTGAAACACCACCTAATGGTTTCACATTGAGATGTTGGTCTTCTAACCCCCTAGACCTGGTTGTGTAGTTGGTCTCCAGAGTTTCCCAGAACTCACGTGCAGCTCTGCGTGTGTGGGGCACGTGACAGAACATGACAATTCTAGACTGTTGGGGTTTGAGTGAAACTCAAACACGATCTCATTACATATAAGAAACAAACAAAGCCTGGGGAGGGTGGGTTGTCCCAGGGCAGGTGGCCAGTAAGGGCCCAGGAGGTTACCGGAATGAGAACTACTGTCCCTTCCTTGGCCAGTCCAGCAGACCAAGAGTGTCCGAAGAGCTTTCACCCAAAGCCAAGCAGCTAAAAATGAAAAAGGATTGAGAGGCTATCTCCATTCTGGCTAGCATTTAGTTTTCGGAAGTTTACAGGAATAATTTTAGGAGGAAAAGGGCGTTATTAGAAACAGACTGATCACAATAGCTTATAAAATGGGAATGATTTAAATTCACATGGTTATTAAAGTTTTAGGATTTCTTGTTGGCTTTTGTTTTTATGAAGCTCCTTTCCTATAATCTACTGAATATTTTGGAAGGTACCAGGGACCAAAAAACTAACAGCTCTGCTTCACCAAAACATCAGGGACTTCTGTCATCCAGTTTTATATTTTTGTCTGCTTATTATAAAAAGGGAAACTAAGAAATGTTCAAGTTCCTTCAAGTTCAGTAGTTCAGCTCCATTTGAAAGAAAGAAAAAAAAAACTGGAACTATTTAAGAGCAAATATAATTAGTAGATTTGTATAAATGTCTCCAACATGGTAATTTTATGAGCAAACCACATTATACAGAGTACATGATATGTTTCAAAATTAATATAATGATTGGATATCTGTAAAGAATACTGAAAAATTACATTATTGCTGTCTTTCCTTCCCCTCTTATTTAAAAAGGCATAAATCCCTTAAAGAAAAAAAAAATGTTTCACTCCACAGACAACTATTTTTCTATCACTGTAAATGTAGTTTCCACATTTAAAAAGGGGGATACCAAAATGATTCTTTGCTGAACCTCAAGATCCTTTGATATGTCAAGATAAGATTTTAAACTGATACTGAAAGTCAGGAGTTACAAAGGCTGGAGTTATATAGGCTGAGAGGGCCATCCAGATAACAGATGATGGTCTGGGGACTGCAATAAATTGGGACTCATATGCTCTCACATGATGGGTCAATGGCTGTTCCACTCCAGCCCATACCGTTCCATGTAAGAATATGGCTCAGCACTGTTAGATATTCTCATTGTGCACAGCAGCTAGAAACCCAATCATGTGAAACTTCCCCAACTTTGAAAATTCTGGTCACTTACTTTAAAATTTTTTTAAATACTGGTGTTTTATAGACAGTTAGTTTGAAGGACAAAATGCTATAAACATGATTAATTCAGGAAGTAAATTCAGTGCCTAGAAACACAAATTTATTGGAAAATGAAGAATGGATTCTATACACTTTTTTTTAATATACTCTTTTTTAAACCTATATTATTCCCTTATAATAGCTTTTCTCTTGCCCAAGGGGAATGAGGATGGGAGAATACATAAATTTGAGGAAAAAGATTGAAATTAGCTGTTAGAAAGCAAGAAGGGTAAAGATACCTTTACTTCCTTCTTTAATTAAAATAATAGAAATTGATTTAAGAGTATTTTCAGCTTTTGAGTCCATGTTGGGACAATTCCAGAAGTTGCACATTTCATCAAAGTCAGGCTGCCTTGAACATAGCAATTTTCCCTAAACTTTTTGTCTAATCAGAAATGCCACCCAGAGGTACCCAGAGGCAGCCACTTTTATAATGGTATGCTAATGGTTTATGTGACTAAGTTAGAAGGCATGAAAACCAGATGGGGGAATGTCATCTATTTAAAATGTAAAAGTACTATCCATGCTGTGGGTACACGTGCATCTGGGGTGGAGGGGTGGTGTTCTTGACCCTTCTTCTCACAAAAGCCTAAGACCCAATACCTGATTACAAAACTGAAAGTTCAATTGTGCAAGTTCAAACACAGATAATGTAGTCGTTTTTTTTTTTCTCAAACATACTCCTGCAGGATCCTTTTTTTTTTTTTTTTCTTTTAAATCACTGATGGGATCAGCAGACCGGAGAAAATCTCTCCTACTGAGGAAAACAGAGTGAGTCATCTCTATGCTGATAAGAGACTGCAGGACGAGGGCACTGCTGTGAAGCAGGTATCAGGTGGTGCCTAGTCTAAATGAGTCAGTGGAGCAATCAAGATCATTTCTTTCCATGACATTCAGTGATCACTGGAGATGATGTTGCCGGCCTTATCTCAGTAGCATCCCTAAGCACAATCTAACATTTACTTC
The DNA here is from genome assembly GCF_055505025.1 of Bos grunniens. Lineage (NCBI taxonomy): Eukaryota > Metazoa > Chordata > Mammalia > Artiodactyla > Bovidae > Bos > Bos grunniens. The sequence continues at coordinate 17,134,400 of NC_141190.1, forward strand.
CCCAAACCTGGTGAGGAGGAAGGGGGACTGAAAAATATCTGACTATTTGTAGTGACTAGATAGAAAAGGAGAAAGTATCTTGTTTTTACACATGGTTGGCTGGCAAATGTGATACAACTCCCTGTTTGTTTTAAAAGTATAAAATCAAATGTGTAAATCTCTTGGAGAAACATCACCACCTAAGAAACGTGGCTGCTGCACAGAACGAATGTCATGGCTCTGTAGAACACAAAAATGTTGGCCAGAAAACAGCTTTATGAACCTCTGGGAAGACAAACGAACATGCTAGCCCAGGAAGATACTTTTAGACAATGACCGCTGTAGAAATGGACCCGGAAAGAGCACACACTCCAGACAGTGTAGTGATCTGCTCATTAGTCCTAGACACTGGATTCAGTCTCCGCTTTCAAAAAAAGTTACAACTTGGGCAAATTACTGACATTTTCTGACAGGTGCTGAGATTTTTAAAACAAGGAAAATGAGTTTGGGAAGATCGTTTTGAATGAACTCTGGGGTTAGGGGCTATCAACCACAACAGATTCCAAATCCCATGTTCTGATCCACAATGCAATAATAAGACTTTGCTCTACAGGGCGGCAGGGAGATGGCCCATTGAAACGAATATAATTTGTGCCTCAACTCATGGCAACTACACCCCATTTGAATTCACATTTGTCTAAGGTGGCTGAGTAAAATATTAGCCTGAAACAGCCTTGAATCCTTTTTGAAAGAGCCAAAGAGGAAATGAAATTGGCCTGATTGACATTTTTGTAACACACAGAAATGTGAAGGTCAAGGTAAAGAGGCTGTAGGGGAACAGAATTTGCCACCCCAAAACATATCTCTTTGGCATATTAATTATGTTAAGCTGGTTATAGTTTCTAAGAAACCACAGACATGGGAAAAATTCTGAAAACCAAACAGAAGTGACCCTTTTAGAAGAAACACTTACAGGTAAATCTTCATTTGTAAGGGTGTGTCCCTGTTGTACCGGGTAGAGGAGGATGATGAGACCTCTAGAAACTCTTATCAATGGATAAGATGATGACTAATCTACATAACAACCTTACCTTAGCTTACAGTCCTTTTCCTGGTCAACTCCCATAACTGACTCTCATCCTCTTTTATCTTTAGCTAAGGACAATATCGAAAGCTAGAGTATTGGACACTTAGGGGAGTTACTTGAGTTTTCCTGGGTCTCTCCCTTGCATGCAGGTTGTTACACTTTTGTTCAGTTTTCTCCTGTTAATCTGTCTGATGTCAGTTCAAATCTTAGACCAGTCAGAAAGACCTAGAACAGTAAAGGAAAATTTCTTCCCAAAGCCTCACACCAAGTTGCTGATGAACATGAAGCGTTACAACAAATAAAGGCAATGGCCATTGAACCAACAATGACCTTGGTCAACATGCACATCAAGCAAGAGTCCCAATAAAAACAAGAAGTGAAGGAACTTTAGATTTTTCTAGGTCATTTGTTAAGCCGAGAAGAGGTACTATTATTCTTTTGAAAGATAATACATAAACCAAAAGATTTAGGACAAAAGGGTGGAGACTGAAAAGGAAGTTCCCTTCATATACCACTGCCCTTCTCCAAGGTTACTCATCTCCAGCAGCTTCTCCTAAGATGACCCACATACACATGAGCAATGAACCACTATTCTGCACCCCTGGCTACTTTTTACAGAACATAAGGGAGATAGTACCATTTATAAATGTCCCACCACTTAAGTCTCTGGGGGCATGGGAAGGTACCAAAAAAACAATTTTTCCCTTCATTCCTAAAACCACTTGCTGAAAAGGAAACAGGAGAAATCCTCACCCTATGACTGCCAGTAGGTTTCATTCTTTTTAATCTTATTTAGGTTCCACTCTGAGAAAAGATGACGAGTGAAAACCAGGGTTGCTGTCAATCGTCATGAACATTCCACTGAAACCTTCATTTTGCCATAAATCAGTGGTTTCAGATATAGAATACTACCCAATAAGTGCTCATTTTCCAGAGATTAGATACTCCCTAAGTCTCACTGAGAATATTTTCACTGAAACACAAGGGTCTTGAGATACACGGAAGAGCAAGTGAGGGCTGCCCATTACCCCGGGCAACTGGAAACAGCACATTTCAGCATGCTGCTTAGCCCACTGCCCTCAACAGCTGCACAGTTTTCCATGCTTTTTGTCATTTGCACAAAAGGCCTTTAAAAAACAAAACAAAACCAAGCCTGGAGAAAAAGTGGAAATGTTTCAAAGAAGAGAATCTTGAAGATATCCAAGAACGTCTGGGGAAGGCTAACCTGAGGCTCACAGGGCAGCCAGAGATGGTGGGACCCTAAACCCGGGAGAGGGAGGAGGCGGACAGGCTTTGAGTTGGTAACTTTGGGAAGGGGGCAAAAGTGTCTCTGGGGGCTGGAGATAACCAGAGTAAAGAGATTTCCCAGGTAATGTAGGAACAGAAAAACCAAGGAGCCCAGGGAGAATATGCAGGAAGCTCAGTGGGATGTTTTCTCTGGGAAGGGGACAAAACCAATATAGAGCTGTATTCTGTGCCAGAAACCCACAAATAGATGAAAATGGAAAATGTGTTTACTCAAAAAATAATCTTCTCATGTCAGTGGCTGATGATTAAAGGTGTATGGGTGGTCCTGAAACACATACATCTACCACAACCATCACTGTCTATTTTTGCTGCTTTATTATCTTATAGCATTTATCTTTGGTATTTCAAAGATATCAAAATATTTCATAAATTGTGGTCCTGCAAATCAAGGTTGTCTTTTTGGCTTTTTCATAAAATTACATCACAACTTTCACCGCCAAACTACTGATTTTCAGGGACCGCTTTCCATTTAGCAAATCTTCATTTAATGAAATTTTGAGTGTGATCAGAGAATGAAAAAAATTTGCAATGTATTAACTAACAGTAAATTAAACTTCATCAAAATGGCTTGTAGAAGTTCTAGCGCATATAAAGAACAGTGTAACTTATGGGCTATTATTGGCAAAGGATGCTGGATCCTTCTGCTTGCCAGCCAAAGACAGCCATGTGCCAATTGCATAAATGCAGTTTATAATTCACTCAGCTGGCCAGATTTTAAATCATGCAATTCTAAAACTAATCTTCTTGATTTGGAGGAGTCACAGTATTTCCATTTTTTAAAAAAAACATAAGGTGAAGCTTTATTATATTTTCCTGTCATCTCACTTGAATCATTTCTATTTGTATTACATGAACTTATCCCTTATTCAGCAGTTTATACCCTGATGCTGGGAAAGATTGAAAGCAGAAGGAGAAGAGGGTGACAGAGGATGAGATGGTTGGATGGCAACACCAGTTCAATGGACACGAACTTGGGCAAATTCTGGGAGATGGTGCAGGGCAGGACAGGGAAGCCTGGCATGCTGCAGCCCATGGGGTAGCTAACAGTCAGACACGAATTGGCGACTGAACAAATCCCTTATTCATTAGAGATGTGTCTTCATTCACTTCTTAGTAGGAATTTTATATGGTAAATTAACCCTTTGCCTTTATTTTCTTTGTCCAAATTCTACCTATCTCTTCTTTTTCTCCCTGAATCATCTCCATCTCATAGCTTCAAATACCATCTACATGCTGATGACTCTCAAAGGTACCATTTCCAGCTCTAGCCAACTCTGAATTTCTAAATCTCTATATGAATATTGAATGGGCATTTCAAACTTAATATGCCCAAATGGAACTCTCAGGGTCCTCCCCAAACCTCCTTCTCTGTTCCCCATCTTAGTAAATAACAACACCATTCACCTAGCCAAAAACACTGGACTTACCCACTTTCCTTTTTGCTCATACCACACACTCAACCCAGCAAGTTCTATCTTCAAAATATACCCTGAGCTTGACCAGATCACACCATTTTATATTCACCATGTTAATCAAAGCCATGCCCTTATCTCTGGCCTAGACCAGAAGGGCCACCTACAGGTCACACCGATTCTATTCTTGCCCCCAAAAGTCTGTTCTGCATTCAGAACCCAGAGAAATAATTTTAAAGCTCAAAGAAAATCATATCACTATTTAACTCAAACTTCTCAAAAGGTATCCAATCACACACAAGGTTTTGGAGTAAATCTCAACTCCTTACCATGCCTATAAGATCTACCATTGACCTCATTTCATATCACTCTGCTCCCCAGAACCACTCCCCAGCTCAAGGCCAGCCAGACTGGCTGCCTTCCTGCCCCTCTATCCTGCCAAGCTCAGCCTACACCAAGGCCTTTCTTTTTGCCTTCTGTTTCCTCTGCTAACCACCTCTCCGCAGATTCCTTCACTACATTCAGATCTCTGCACACAATTTCTATCCACCCCTCTCCAAACAAAGACCTTCTCAGACCTCTTTCAAAAGGAACCCCTCAGGTTTGGGGCAAAATGGATACATGCACATGCATGGCTGAGTCCCTTCACTGTTCACCTGAAACCATCACAAAATTATTCATTGGCTATACCCCAATACAAAATGCTGTTGGTGTTAAAAAGAACTCCTCACTTCTTTTATAGCACTTATCACTCCCTGAAATTGTATTATTTATTTAGTTATTTCCTTCATTCACAAAACACTTATTTCATGAGCACCCACCACCATGTACAAGGTGCTCTTCTAGGAGCTGGGTAGAGAGCAGTGAATAAGTAAAGACCCCTGCCCTCATGGAGGTCACATTCTTGTCACCCCACTCAAATCCAAGCTTCAGTCCACTGAGTCCCCAGTGCCCAGAGCCGTGCCTTGGCACAGAGTGGGCATTCATGCATGTTTACTGAATGGAGGAAGGGTCCCACCCACCTGGGACCACTGGTTCCCTGAGAACTCCACCATAGACCTCTTCCTAAAAGATGGGGCTCTGAGGAAGCCAGAATGTCCACTGTGTCCCTTTGGGCACAGTAATGGGGACAGCCAGCCTCCCATGTTTCAGTTGGGTCCCTAACCTTGGGCCTGACCAACTGCCCTTCTTTCCCCGCCCCACCCCAGCAACCTGCATACTCCCCAGGCGGCCATGCCTCCAGGTCATGTCTCACTGGGTCGTAAGAGCATCTGATTCACCTAGTTAGGAGTGGACCAGGCAGTCAGCAGCAAACAAACCAGCTTCTCTCAATCAATAAAGAACGGCTGGAATCAAGACGCATGGGTCATACTGCCTTCCTGGCTCATGGTCCCCCCAGCTCAGAACTCACGTGAGACCTTCACCATCAACTAGCTGGTATGCCTCCAGGCACTCTTAGCATTAGAACCCACTTGTGTTAAGGACATATTTTTGCCTCTTTCAGCTGCCACAGATGCAAGACATTTACCTGCTGTGATGAGTAATTAAGTTTCTTTGGAAAGCGGAAGAACATTTGTTAACTGTGAAATTATCTGATGGCAAATAAAAATGAAGGTAATTGTGAAACAGAGTTAATTTATCTTTCTAAAAAAGGGCAGCTGGAATGGTAGGATCAGATCAGATCAGTCGCTCAGTCGTGTCCGACTCTTTGCGACCCCATGAATCACAGCACACCAGGCCTCCCTGTCCATCACCAACTCCCGGAGTTCACTCAGACTCACGTCCATTGAGTCAGTAATGCCATCCAGCCATCTCATCCTCTGTCGTCCCCTTCTCCTCTTGCCCCCAATCCCTCCCAGCATCAGAGTCTTTTCCAATGAGTCAACTCTTCGCATGAAGTGGCCAAAGTACTGGAGTTTCAGCTTTAGCATCATTCCTTCCAAAGAAATCCCAGGGCTGATCTCCTTTAGAATGGACTGGTTGGATCTCCTTGCAGTCCAAGGGACTCTCAAGAGTCTTCTCCAACACCACAGTTCAAAAGCATCAATTCTTCGGTGCTCAGCCTTCTTCACAGTCCAACTCTCACATCCATACATAACCACAGGAAAAACCATAGCCTTGACTACACAAACCTTTGTTGGCAAAGTAATGTCTCTGCTTTTGAATATGCTATCTAGGTTGGTCATAACTTTCCTTCCAAGGAGTAAGCGTATTTTAATTTCATGGCTGCAGTCACCATCTGCAGTGATTTTGGAGCCCCAAAAAAATAAAGTCTGACACTGTTTCCACTGTTTCCCCATCTATTTCCCATGAAGTATGGGAATGGTAGGAAGGGAAAAAACGAAAATGCAAATCCCTTGAAGAACCACTCTGGAGGACTCGAAATATGTATTTAAAAATCCGTGTTTCTAACATACGCGTTCACTCCTCAACTTGCTTGCACAGAATCACCCAGCTCTACACCTCAGAACTAAACAGGATTACTCCGTATTTGCTCAGCATTTTATTCCCTTGGAAGCATTCTCACATAATCTTTCAGCAGAGCAGGAGTCATTTCACTGTCTGCAGGCCCAGGGAGGTAAAAAAAAAAAAAAAAAAATGCACCTAAGAACCCACAATAAATAGCAGAACCAAGAAGGTAGCAGAACTCATATATGCCTAGGCCAGTCCCAGTTTCCTTCCTTCTATGACAGAAAATGCAGTGTGGTTCTCTGAAAATCCCATTCCATAGTCCACTGAAAACATGGCCCTCCGTTGAATTACAGCAGCAGCAGCAACAAATAAAACACAACACATATTTACCAGTGGTGTAAGGTGCTGGAAAGATGCATTGGTCCTGGGGCTCCGGGCAGGGAGAAGGTCTCACAAACTCTTTCAACAAATGCCACCACTCCTGCAATGACAAACATACAAGACATCTGAAGCAGGCACCCTGCGGCCTCTCTCCAAGGAGGCCTTCTAAATACCAATGGCTAGGCACCCTGTTTAGACTCAAAGCCTCCCTCCTCATCCTCCAGCCCCACTTCCTTCTCACCCTGACCTCCCCTGGTAGAAGCTGCATCTTTAGTTCATTGGCTGAAAAGGTCCCATGAGAATCGATGGATCTCAGGCAGAAAGAATCTCCTGAGACCATCTATGACAGATGCCAAGTGGGTCACCTCTAGCCTGTAGAGGTATTATAGTAATCTGCAGGATATGTTCAGAAAATTTGAGCCAAAAATTTAAAAATCAAAAACTGTCCCATAAAATCCCAGATTTCTGGCTTCTCCTTTCAAAAAAGAGAGGATCTGTCAACATGGCCCCTGTTCATGTCTGAAAATAATCAGCTGGTGCTAAGAAACAGCTGCCCTTCACAGGCAGGCTTGGCTATTCCAATACGCCACAGTCCCTATCGCTCCCCATCATCCCAACACAGAGAAAAGCTGTGGTGATCACTGTCCTCGTGTTATTTTGCTAGAGATACAAAAATATTTCCCTCTCCCTATGATTCTAACAAAAGTAGAAAATTTTGTTCTAAGGGGTTGAGCTCTAAGAGGGGGGAATAAAGGTACAAGCACATATAGCACCTTAAGTTAGTGACCTCATTTCTGTAGACATTTGCAACCCTTGAACAAGAATATCACTCCCATTTTACATAAGTGAAAGGAGGAAACTGACTTACCTACTCCTACAGTTAGAACTGGCTCTGTCTCTAGAACTAAGGTTCAACCCAGGACTCTTTCACTATGCCCCCCTGCACAGCAGTCTTCTATTACAAAGCAAAAAGTCAGTTATATATATATACATATACACACAGGGGGTGTGTGTGTTTCTCTCAAAGCTAAATACTCAATTCAAGGAAACACAGTCGGAGTAGCCAACCTACTCTGTACTAAAATGCTGGCCATACCTTCATTTGCCAAAGAATGTAAGAGTAAGTTATATCAGGTTCCCTACGGGCCTGTTTCCTAATGTGACATTTTCAATACAATTGTGCTGCTTTACACACAGTAGTTCTCACAAATACCATGAATTGGCTACTTCAAAAGTGCTCGGTTAACATTCCAAACTGCCTGAAACACTCTTTATGCTAGAAAAATGTCCCTGAATATGCATCTAGAATACAAGGCTATCCATAAGCTTATATACAGGTACGACCACTGTAATAAATGAACAGTGTTCAACTATAAGGTCACGAAGGGAGTTATTTATATCGTTCCCCTCAAAGAATGTGTTGATTCTCTCACTCAGCAGGTATTTACTGAGTCCTATTACACGCCAGGCAGCAGGTGAGGTGATGGATACATGAAGAGATTCAGAAACTCAAAGACTTCTAAAACAACAGGTGAATATAAAAATCTGGGCAGGCGCAGGTGCCATGGGAGCCCTGAGTAGGGGCTCCTAGTGCAACTGAGGGGAAGAGACGCACCCTAACACGGCCAGGCGTCAGAGGAAAGCCTGAAGCAGGCATGGGAGTGCGGCAGGCAGGGGGCTAACCAAGGGGAGGTGGGAATGACAGGGACAGTGGAGCTGGAGCAAAACTTATGGACAGCCCCTTCAATTTATACTGTCCAGACCTTGTATTATCTTACAGGTCTTAAAAACTCCACCTTATGCCACCTGACCCAGCAGCATCTATCAAGACTTGATGCACAGCCCACATGTGCTCTCTTGAATGTTGACCTTGCCAAGTGCCCAGATCAAAAATGCCACTAGTTTCAGCCCCGCTGCCAGGCCACGCCCATCTGTCACTCCCTCAGGGCAATCAATGCTGTCCCAGAGTCTGCAGGACCCTAGAAACAAAGGGGTCGAAACACTCAACCTTCCTGTATTTCCAGAACCTCCATGATGTCTGAGAAGACAGTAAACAGATTTTTCCCTGTGCCATCACGAGATGGTCCTGTCTCTACCTCGAGACCTGGATTTCTACAGCCAGAATCTACCATGCAGTCGAGACTCAGGCAGCAAGTTTTGTGAGAAAACGTTCCAAAACATCTGCCCATCAAAATGCCCATGTATTTGCAGGGCAGCAATGGAGACAGAAGCATAGAGAACAGACTTGTGAACACAGTACAGGAAGGAGAGGGCGGGATGACTTGAGACAAGAGCACGGAGACATATGCCTCCCCATGTGTATAACAGATAGCCAATGGGAATTTGCCAGGCGACACGGGGAGCTCAACCCAGTGCTCTGTGACAGCCCAGAGGGGACGGATGGGGAGGGACATGAGAGGGGAGTTCAGGAGGGAAGGGACACAGGGATGCCTATGGCCAATTCATGCTGATGTATGGCAGAGGCCAACACAATATTGTAAAGCAATTATCCTCCAATGAAAAAAAAGAGAAAAAAAAAAATGCCCAAGTGGAGGTCCCCGCTTTCTTCAAGGAGAAGAAAGAGAGGAGCCTCCAGCCTTGATCCAGGTGTGGCAAAGCCAGGGCAGCATCCCCGAATGACACGCTTTGGAAAATGGCCATAAAGAGAAGTGAAGACCAAATACACGGCCATGGTTAGGGATCAGGGTCAAGGTCTGTACAAGGAAACAAGGATGCATCTCTGGATCTGTACCTGCTGGGCAGGTTCCCAAATCTGGCTGAAAATTAGAATCACTTAGTGTTCTTGCCTGGAGAATCCCAGGGATGGGGGAGCCTGGTGGGCTTCCGTCTATGGGGTCGCACAGAATCAGACACGACTGAAGCAACGTAGCAGCAGCAGCAGAAAACAAAAACCGCTTCTTGGGCCTCAGACCTATCAAATCAGAATCTCTGGTTTGGAGCTGTAGGAATTATATAGGTGATTCTGATGCCCAGACTCTGATACTCATGTAGAAAGGGTCACCTCTCACCTTTTTCCAGAACAACCTTTCACTCTTCAGAACAATGTCAAGGTCATTAGTTGAGCATCTTTCTGGCAGGATTCAAGAATGTAGGCTTTGGGGGAGTTGCACATCCTTAGTCTGTTTACTTACTACCCTTACCTCATACTGTCACCATGATCACTTAACTCCTTTTTACTTAAAAATAGAATGGCAGCAGCCAGGATGGCAACTGGGTAAATGAAGCCAGCCTCCCTCTCTGCCCTAATCCCTGTATACCATGACCCAATGCCAGGGCACCCAGACTATTGGAGTTATCCAGTCTCAGCAAATCTGAGCCCTTTTACACCTATGTTGGCTCACCCTGACAGAGCAAAGGGTCTGGGAGCATCTGGTCACCAACATGGCCTTTGAGGAGCAGCTCCAAGGCACACAGTACTCTGATCAGGTCCCTACTGCCCACCAAAGAGCAGGCCACTGCAGATCGATGAGACGTCTGGAAACCTGCCAAGCTGGCCCAGCACTTCTCTTCCCAGCTTCCCACTTGCGGTCAAGAAACGGCCTGAACAATCTCAAGCCAAGAATGGCAAAGTAAATGCTGTGTACCACAAGGATGACAGATTGGAAGAAGCCTGTTTCCTGAATGGACCAGCCTAGACAGATCTCTTCTCTGACATCAACAGATGCTACTGAGTGACCTTCAGACAGCCCAGCACTGGAGAAAACCACAGCTGACCAAGGTCAGTCTCCCTGGCTGCAAGGCCCAGCAGCAATCCATCGTATCCTTTACCAGAACAAGGAGACAAGCAGCCCCTTCAGTCTAAGGGCTCTCCTCTCTGGTCATAATGCAAATCTGGAAGGGCCCAGTGGGGCAGGAAGTCTAGCAAAAGCACAAGATGCTTCTGGGGGGATAAGCAATACAAAATTTCTTGCAGTACCTTATATCCTTGCATAAAACAAGAGCTTTCTCTGACCTAATCCTCCAAAAGACATCACAAGAGTTGCTCAAAGCCCTGCCAAATACCCTGAACCATCAGCTCCCTCATCTATATCCTCATCTCTAGCCCAACCCAAGAACATGGAACAATCCTGGATGTTGGGAAAGTCACCCTGGCCACCTTCATTCCTACTCAACACCAATCCAGACTGTCCAGCCAACTCTGGACCAACAAAAGCCCCTCTGGATACATTCATAACTACTGCGTATCTCTCCTTCAGAGCACAAATCATTTATTTTTATGTTGTTTTCCCACTAACATATGGATAAGGATCCATGCTGCTGTCTGTTTTGTCTTTGTGTTGTTGTTTAAACTCTTTTGTTTGCTTGACTGGTGATCACGTATCCCAAGTGACTTCAAACTCTCTTCAATGTATACCACAAATTTCATGCCTTTCAACTAAAGGATGACCAAGTCAATCCATTCCCTAACCACTGAGTCTTGCCACTGGCCTCTGGAATCTAATTAGTCACATCCATCAATTAGTCCACTAATTCAGTAGACTAGGAAGGACTTTGCTCAGAAGGTCAGTGTAGGATTGGTAAAGCACTAATCCAGTTGTATTCCCAAGGTCAAGTTCAACTGCAAAGGCTGAAGTCAGCAAGGAAAGGTTTACCAAGTGATGAGGAGAGAAGAGTTAAGACATGCAATCTGAGGTTCCTAATGGACCCTAACCCTCAACTTGATGCTCAAAGCACCTGTCCTCTGCCTTTGAGGGATGGTGGGGCCTGGCTCCTATCTCCCACCAGGAATCTGATCATAATTCTGGCTATGAGGCTTGATGTGACACAGCTTCAAATTTCTGGGACTGCTTGATTGCCAGAGCTGTTTCCTATTACTCTTCAGCTCCTATAAACTTCTGGGTCCCTGACCATTGCCTGGAATTCTGGTTTCATGACCTCCCCAACCCCTGCCACTTCATTCGTGTGTGTCCTAACTCCACCTGACCTTGAGGCATCCTGCCCATGACATTCACCCAGATCCTGGCTCTACCCCCCTCTGCACACACCCCTCCAAAGCCTGGCACACAGGAGTGTCCACTGAAGGTAACTTGAACTCCAAGGCCCAACTTTCTTCCCAAGCTCATGGGAGACTTTCCACCCTCACAAACTCCAACTCCTCCATCAATAAACCCAGATGGTCCAGGCGAGAAAAATCAATCCCCAACTGGCCTTGAGGCTGACCAGGTCAGGAAAGAAACAAACCACAATGATTATCTTTCCTTTTTATGCAGATTTTAAAAATCATATTGCATTTATTACTTTAAGATGTCTTTAACATATACAAAACGAACTGTTTTGACCTCTGAAAGCACTTCCCTACTTCTCAGAGCAAATCCCACTGGGTCCAGTGCCACACCCTCAGGACCTGAATGCCACTGAAGCTTCCAAGATGCTCAATACTCAGGTGGCTCCTACCTCCCAAACACTGCTCACCTCTGGTCTTATTGCCCCACTGTCCCCCTTCCACACCCAGTGGCAGAAGAAAGAGATCTTTGGGAGCTTTTTATAGCTCTCCCACCTACTCCACAGATTCAGTAGGAAGGAGAATGAAGTTTCCAAGTTCTCTGAATGACACAAAGCTCTTAAAGTAGAATAAAATTAGTCAAAAAATAGCAAAATGATTTTTAGCTCCCTTTAAAAAAAAAAAAGCACACCTACTTTATTTAAATGACTCACAGTGACTTCATACTTTCTTCCACTGGGATATGTTTTCCTTCCTCCCAAAGGTGGTGGGACCCTCCTTTCTTCCCATCCACTCCTAAGATAAGATATCTCCACAAGATACTTGGTTCGGATTTGAGGGCCCCCAGGGAAAATCTTGACAATGAACAAGTCAGGCAATATTCTTGCTCCCAGGATGTGATAAATAAGATAATCATGGATTGAAAGTAGTTTTTGTTGGTAGGACTGAAGTTAGGTAGTCAGGGCTGCTGCTGCTGCTAAGTTGCATCAGTCGTGTCCGACTCTGCAACCCCATAGACGGCAGCCCACCAGGCTCCCCCGTCCCTGGGATTCTCCAGGCAAGAACACTGGAGTGGGTTGCCATGTCCTTCTCCAATGCATGAAAGTGAAAAGTGAAAGTGAAGTCGCTCAGTCTTGTCCGACTCTTCATGACCCCATGGACTGCAGCCTACCAGGCTCCTCCATCCACAGGATTTTCCAGGCAAGAGTACTGGAGTGGGTTGCCATTGCCTTCTCCGAGTCAGGGCTAGGCTTAGTTAAGAAACGATATTTGACCTGAGCTCTCCCTGGTGAGAAAAATCCCAGCCACAATAAGAGACAGGGAAAGAGCTTTGCAGACAGGAGGAGGAGCAAATGCAGAGACTCACAGGAACGAGCCTTGGGCCACCTACAAGGAGACTCTTCCAGCTCATCTCTCCAATACCCAGCTTTCCATGCATCTCCACAACACCACTAAGCTCACAGCTCAGCGGTGTGGCTCCACCAGGCCTAAAGTCTAATAAACCTTTGCTCAAGGGCTTCCCTGGTGGTCCAGTAGTTAAGAATCCACCTTGAAATGCAAGAAATGTGGGTTCAATCCCTGGTCTGGGAACTAAGATCCCACATGATGCGGAGCAACTAAGCCCATGCACTGCAAGTACTGAGCCCAGGCTCTAGAGCCCACGTGCCGTAACTACTGAAGCCCATGGGTCCCAGAGCCCATGCTCCGCAACAAGAGAAGCCAGTGCAATGAGAAGCCTGCGCACCGCAACTAGAAAAAGCTGGCACGCAGGAACGAAGACCCAGCACAGCCAAAAATAGCTAAATAAAAATTTTTTAAAATAAAGAAACCTTTGTTCAGGCAGCTCCCTCCGCTGCCTTAGTAGCTGTTAGCTCCCTCTTGTCCCTCAAGATCCCTTTGGTTGTGCCCAGTGCCCTTCCCCTCTATCCCAGGGTGATATAACTGAAATCCTTTAGTCTGTTTCCCCCAACCAACTGTCCCTTGATCACTGGAGTCCAATCTAACTCATCCCTGTTGGCCTTAGACCTGGCACATGGGTGGTACTTAGTCAAGGTGCATTAAATTAAATCACCTCGCACACACACATAAATGAGTGCATCTATAAACTGGTGAGATCTGAATAAGGACAGCAGACTGCAGCAGTGCCTGCTTCCTGGTTTGGATGCTGTGCTAGTTATGTAAGATGCTACCACTAGGTGGAAGGGCACACAAGAGCCCTGCATCTTTTGCAGTGGGGAGAAGGACAGTTAACTTCCTATGAGTCTGTATTTCTAAGTTTTAAAATTCTTTTAAAAACCTCAACAATTTTTACCTTTTACATACTCTAGCTTTGTGGTTTCTCCTTAAAAATGGCACGATCTGGTGATACTAGGTTTCAAGACAACAGCAGAGGGGACTGTGCAGTGACTGTTCTCCCTTAGATGGGCACAGCTCTCAGATTCATCTCCCTAAACACCAAAGCCAAGTGTCAGCTGCTATTCCTCGGGGTGCCTGCACTGCATTACCTCCTAGAAATATTTCTCTATCAAAAGTAGGGAAATGAAAGGCCAAGAGGATCTTCTACTTCCAGAAAAAAGGGAGACTGCCACATTTTGGTGAAAAACATTCCCGTAAGTTTGGTTTTGAAACCCCTCCACCCTTAATGGCATGTTACCTGCCCAGCCTGAGGCACTTGAGGTTTGGACCCTGGACTTTCGAGGATCAAAGTTTTTACTCTAAGTCAGCAAATAAATTTAAAAACCAAACCACTGGAAAAGAACGCAGTTTAAATACACAGTATCCCCTTCTGCCCTAAATATCAATATTTTGCTTCTCTCATCTCACCTTTCCTGAGAACACAGGATGCTGCCCTCAGCCACCAAAAGAGAAGGTTCTACCTCGTATGCATGATCACACCCAGATATATAAGCAGCATTTTGTTTTTCCACTGAAATGGCAGTTCTGTTCAGCAGGGGAGGGAAAAGGCCCTTGGGGCATGCCTTCCCCCACCTTTCCCATCACACCTCCACCACCACCTCCCAAAAGGAACGTGCTTGGAATGCAAGTGTCCCTGAGAGGGGGTGGGGCCAAGGCACAGAGCCCCGGAGAACTGCCCAGCGAATGTTTTTAGAGCAGTAGTTTTCAGTCAGGCTACAGAGTCACCTGGGACTCTAGACGACGCTCCTCAGGTGACTCTCTTGCAGACAAGTACAGCACTGATTTCGTCCCTTGGCGTTTTGAAACTATTAATTTAGAAAAACCCCTCACTAACCTGGGCACCAGGGCAGAACACACCTCTCCAGCCAAAAGATGCCAGAGCCGTGTGGTCCGGTAAGGCAGTCACTAGCCACATGTGGCCACTGAGCCCTTGAAATGTGGCTGGTATGAACTGAGATGTAAAAGGAACGTATACCCTGGATTTTGAAGACTTGGTACGGAAAAAGAACACAAAATAGCTCACTGATTTTTAAAAGTACTGATTATATATTGAAATAATGTTTAAATACACTGGGTTAAAACAAGCATGCATGCTAAGTCACTTCAGTCATGTCTGATTCTGTGCGACCTCATGAACTGCAGCCCACCAGACTCCTCTGACCATGGGATTCTCTAGGCAAGAAAACTGGAATGGGTTGCCATGCCCTTCTCCAGGGAATCTTCCCAACCCAGGGATGGAACCTGTGTCTTTTATGTCTCCTACATTGGCAGGCAGGTTCTTTACCACTAGCACCACTTAGGAAGCCCAGATTTACAAGTATACAGTTAAAATTAATCTCATTTCTTTTTACCTTTTTAGTGTGGCTACTAGAACGTTTTTTACTTTTTAATTGGAGAATTAGAAAATCTTAAATGGCACACACGGTTCACATCTATTACACAGCCACACTCAAGGAGACACTCAACATTCTAGGATGGGGATTAGAATCCTAATGGAAAAATGAGGGCTCTGGTCAGGCCTGTCGAGGCCTACCAAGTACATGATACTCGGCAGGTTCTCAATGTCTCTGAAGCTCAGTTCCTCCCCAGATACAGGCATGAGAACACCCAGCACGCTGGGCCCAGGGAAGTAAAATAAGAGTATCTGGAAGCATCAGACTGATGTCTTCCTAAAGCTGGTACTCAACACTTGTGCCCTTCTTCCACCAGCAACATACAAGAGGGACCAGGGCAGGTCTTCTTTCTGTCCTTGCCTGGTCCCCCAAACACCAACGTTTCCTAGAACCTTCTGGATGTCAGGCCAACCCTTCATGCTTTTCTGCAGAAGTGTTTCTCCCATGTTCCTAGGAGCCCAGAGAAGGGGCCAGGATGTCCATGTGCAAACCTGCAAGTTCCAGCAGCCTTTTTATTCTTCTGCTACCTTCAGTCACTGAAGAAGTCATCTTAATGAACACGAACACCAGACAGCTGAGCACAGGGATCAATCCAGCCCCAGGAGGGACACCGGCAGGAGACAGCACGTTATCTCAACCAAACAGTCACTGCTCCTTCCCTTGGATTAAAAACCTCCCCTGTGCTAAGCCATCTCCATCTCAAACCAGCACAAAAGAGTAATTTCTTGAAGAACAAAAATTTAAATATCCTTCCCAGTATTTCTGTCAGTAAAATATGACCATGAAACTCAACTTGTTCTTCCTTCTTAGGGCAAATCTCTCTATGGGGGAAAAAAAAAATACTATGTAAATGAATCACTACATTTTCCCCACTGAGTCTGAACTGTCTCATATTTTTTTTTATTGGAAATAGGGTACAAAGTGAATAAGCATCAAATCTGAAAACTCTGATACATTTTTAAAATTTTCAATGCAGAAAAATGATCGGGGTTTGTTCATTGTAATACAAACTACACGCTGACTCTGGCACATCAGCCCTAAGCCCCTGCACCCAAACCACAGAGCATTTTCCTAGATCACTCCTCCCAAGTCTGCTTCTCACATTCTTCTGCTCCATAGCTAGCCTCCATCTCCCAGATAGAACATGCCGGAGTAGCATGAACGTAACTGTCTCTATGTAGCCCTGACTTCACTTGGGAGTCATAATCACAATCACATAATCATAATTACAATCCAGCCCAAACAAAATTCAAAATGTTGTTGATCTCTTGAATGCCAGTGGGAGGGAATGCAATTCTTAATACATTGGAAAACATCTTTAAAACCCCTCCTCCTTCTCTACCACTTAGTATCCCATACACAGCCAGTGGTCACCCTTCTATAGATTCTCCTCTTCATCTCCCTCCAACCCCCAGCTCGTACACACTTTCCCTCTCTTTTTCTTTAGCCTCTGTTTCTTCTTCTCACCACAAGTATTGGGCCTTTTCAGACGCAAATACAAGCCCACATACACACTCACACAAACTCTGACTGACCCATCTCTTAGTTCTCCAGCACAGCCTCCACTCGTTTTCCCTACATGAAAAAGGCCCAGGAACTGAGCTAACCAGGAGAAAATTCTCCTTAAAAGGTAGGGTAACTGGGAAGGCTGAGTAATAGACAACAATTTTGTTTAGCAGAGAGAAGAGAAAGTCCATGAACACTCACAGTGGCATGTGGCCAAGGAGTGTTAAATGTTACTCCTTAAATCAGCCAGTCCAATTTCAGAAAAGATGCTCTTTATTGACACCCAGATTATACTAATACCTCTGCTGGAGAGACAGCCCAGCACAGCCATGAAGCAGCCAGCCCACCTTGACCTCTAAAAGCTTCTAGCACATGTTGACTGTGTATATCGATCATTATACGAATGGGGAAAAGGAGCACATGGAGAGGGGGCGTTCCGAGGTCTCTGCCTACAGCAGAGAGTCATCCCGGTGCTTGGAGAAGTTACCATGACCTGAATGTGTGGAACAGGGGGCCGAGCACCATATAAAGGACTTCAGAGATAGCTCTGTTTATGCAACAGCTTTGCTCCTTCGTTCACATGCACAGAGGCAGCATCAGAAGCAGTGAGGAGGAAGAGGGAGAAACTACGATGAGAACGACCCAGCCTCTGCTTTCAAGGAAACAAGCAGAGGGGAGAAGAGCTATACAAGGTCAAAACTGATGAAGAATTATGTCTGTTCATGAACAAGGTAAGAAGAGAGGACAGCTGTTGGCCAGGCACAACTGAAAGAACGCCACCCTACAGCCTGGCTCTGCCAAGGATTCGCTGTGTGGCCTTGGGCAACTTCCTATACCTCTCTTAGCCTGTTTCCAAGCCTGCAAAATGAGAAGACTGGCCATAGGCGATTAGTGTTCCTTTCCAGCCCTGATGTTCCACAGTTCTCTGATTTCAAGGATACCTGCCATGCAGGTCATGAACAGGTGGAGAACAGAACAGAACAGCAGGCAGGACGAGGAGCACAAACAATTTCAAAAATCTTAATTACTATGATCACTGTCACTCTGTGAAAATACCCACTGTACCTTTTAGAGCTACAAGCGTGGTCAGAGTTACAGGTCCGTTTCTAGCCCTGTAATACCAGAACAACATGCACACTGTACCTTGAGTAGGCTGCTTGCTAATGGGCCACACTGAAGACACATTAAGAACATGGCCTTCCTCCCACAGTGGTGAGACCCTTCCTTGTCCTAATGAAAGTCAGAGTTCATCAAGCTCCCTGGTTGGCAAATGAGCAGAATGCCTCTCCAAGTCACTGAGCTCAGAGAGGCAGAACCAGGAGAGAAGCCCAGATTGTCTGACTCCACACCTACTGTTAAATGCCCGTAAGAAAACTGTGTGGGAGCCCTGCAAAGCTTGGACACTCAGAAACTCCACGTGGTTGCACCTAACTGGTCTAAGAGGATGGGGGAGGATTGTGTAAAGGGGAAGCCGGGAGCTGCCTCTCCTTCCTCCACCTCCTTGACAAGCAGGGTCATCACCAGCTGCAGGGTTGGTATCCATCTAATAT
This sequence comes from Bos grunniens, assembly GCF_055505025.1. Classification (NCBI taxonomy): domain Eukaryota; kingdom Metazoa; phylum Chordata; class Mammalia; order Artiodactyla; family Bovidae; genus Bos; species Bos grunniens. The sequence continues at coordinate 17,152,807 of NC_141190.1, forward strand.
CCTGTTACATGTGTATATATATCCCAATTTTCAGCAATGCAGGTGGTGACTTGTACTCTAGGACTGAGGTACCCCAGAGCCTGGGGTCCCACTGAAATCCTATGCAAATCTGACCACTTTCTAAATGCACATACACAGGCAAGTCATTAAACATCTCAGGGCCTCAGTCTCCTCATCTGTAGAATAGGGATAATAGAACTCTACACCTCACAAGGTTATGAGAAGGATTCAAGGAGGCGATACATGTAAGTGCTTAGTACAATGCCTACAACCACATAAATGCTACAGTTATTATCACTGTACTTTTTCTGGGGAAGAGTCCACAAAGTTTTCATCAGCTTTTCACACCCAATAAAAATTAACGTCAACCCTCTTCCACGTGCTATCCTTGGAACAGAACCGAGATCATCCTGTGGGAAGTTTCTCACTTAGCTTCCTAAGACTTCCTCACTGTTTCAGAAGGAAGGGATGCAAGGCTTTCTATGCTTCCTATCTGTGGAGAGCAGGAGAAAAAGAACTCTGGTGAACTGAATAAGCATTTCTATGGCTGGGAAATGCCTCCTCAGACCCTTAAGGCCCCACCCTAACAGTGGGAAATTAAAAAGGACAAGACCAGACCCCAACTCCAGTTTCTACACAGCTGGGAATAAGTCCACTCTGTCCTGACCCATTGGGGTGCAGGAGGAGGGCTACAGGTGCTGTGGCCCAGGCTCCCCTCCATCCCAGGTGTCAGACCATCTTTCCTACACCCCCTGCTAGGGAGCTGTGAAGACAGAAACAACTAACTCCAGGTACACAACAAGGTGATATACTTCACCCAACCGATGGGACGCCAAGAAGATCTGAAGCTGAGGCCCTAGCCCAGGAAGAAAAGTTTGAGGAGGAAAGAGATGAAAGGAAAGTATAAGAGACGGGAAGCTACTCAGGTCCAGGCTTTGCAGCTCTCTGGTCTCACGACCTTGGACAAGTTACTCACCCTCTGAGTCTCGGCTTCCCTGTCAATAAAATGGCGGGGGGGGGGGTGCTAATTAACAATCCTTGCTTCAGAGGCGTTATGAGGCTCAAATGAGGTCATCAGTGCAGACATTTAACACATATCCGGCACACTGGAAGTGCTCGCTTAGCTTGATGACCATGAGGAGGATGAGGATGACGAAGGAGGAAGCAGACAAAGGTTAGCACGGCCGCAAACACTTACTGTCCTGCTGTTGTTCACATGTTGTATTAAGAACAAAACCAAGGCAGGCTTGTGGGGGAGAACTACCTGTACCAGAGGGACACACAGGGTCCTGAGCCCAAAATACAGAAGAGCTCTAACTGCAGAACCCCAGCCCACCGTAGGTAACAATGAAGGTGGAGAACACAGCGCCTAATGAAGGGCCTCAAACATCACGCTTTACCCTCAGCAGCAATAGCACCACTTCACAAAATAACCCAGTAACTCGCTAACAGGCATTTAGTCTTTGATCAACAATGAGGGAATTACTATCTAACAAACACGACGTTGGCTTACATGAAATCTTTTAAAGCAAGGCACATTTAGAAGAAAAATAAATACATGTAAAAATAAAAAAGGCACTTTGACAGTAAGAAAGACTGGGGATATCAGTTCCCAGGGCAGTCCCAGCTCCCACCATCTCCACATTCCAATCTGTCATCCTTCCTGACTCCTCTACCTTGTTACCTCGCTGGCAGACAAGGAGTAAGTTTGGAAGCCACCACGCCTTCCCAAATAATTTCCTCCAATATAAAAGCAATACATGTTCATCCTATAAAGCTGGGAAAACAAAGGAAATCTCAAAGGAAATGATAACCCAACCCCCAGCATTACCATGTTGATCTATCGCTGCCTGTTTCTCAAAGTCAAATCATTTTTAAAGAATGATATCCTATGGCTTTCCTAAGATAGCCAGCACGTCTGAAGATCAGTAAAAGCTGTAAGAATCAAGAAAAGTTTAGAACTGGTTGATAAAAGGGAGACAAGGCACGTGCACACACGCACACACACACGTGTAAGACCTGCCTCTCAGAGATCTCTCAAGCTTACAACACAGGATGGTCACTGTGGCCACCCCTGAGCTAAGAAGTTTAAACTCAGAGGATCAAACAAGAACTCCACCCACTAAAACAATGCTCTTTAAGTATCAAAAAGTCTAGCATTTCAAACAAGTGTTTTTTAAACACACATTGGAAAAAAAAAAAAAAAATCCCAAACCTAGGATGTGTTCCTTGGCACAAATCTGGGTCAGTTCCTGGTGGGGTTCCAGGCTAGAATTTCAAAAGATATGTAATTATTCCTCATGTCACTGATACCATTCTACCAGACGCAAATAAATCAAAATCATAACAATAAAGAAAAACAAAACTGAACCTCTCTGGCAAACACACTCAGTGCTTAGAAAACATGTTTTTACCAACATCTTTCATGGCTGCCTCTTAAAACCACTTTCAATATCACTTATGCCAAAAAAATAGGAAGAATAATTTGTTGACAAGTTTCAAGGTTGCCCTCATCCGTTTATTGGAGGGGCATCTCAGACAAGGTTATTAGTTCAGCAGGAAAGGACTTTGCAATAGATGAGCACCCAGTATTGGAACAGGGCAGCTCCTGGAGTGAGCAAGCTTCTCACTGCTGGAGGCATGTAAGCAGAGTTGTACAAACCATGTGGCTTCCAAGGTCCCTCACAACTTTAAGATTCAGTCTTTGTTTCAGAGGGCACTGCCCTGTGGCCTTCCCTCATTCTGCATTAAGGAGAAAGATGGCAAGATCACTAGCATGGATTCCAGTAAAGTCTTTTCCAGAGCTCAGAAGGGCCTCAGAGACAGGCAAGGGCAAGAGGCGGGGGTCACTTCCCAGCCAGGAGGAGACAGGCTGGCCCAGAAGAATGGTCTCTAAGACTGAACAAAGAATTCAGAGGTGTCTGTGGGTGGCTCTAGAAACAGGGTGGAATGCCAAGACTTGGGAGTCCACAAGCCATATGTAACAGCTTTTCCGGGAAAGGCAGCACTGTTGGCACTTAATACAGATCCCTCTGGGTCCCCAGGACACAGGCAGCTCTGCCATTGCCCCACAAACCCTGGACATCACCAAATATAGGCAGAAGTCACTTCCTTGAGAATGTCCTAAAGCTCAGAGCTCAAGAAAGTTGCCTCTAAGACCCGCAAAATAACCAAGTCCAGCAAACAATGACATGCAATTAACCAGGATGGTGTGTTTTCTCTATAATCTACAGTAAAAACAAAGAGTAACAAAATAGTTATTGGTCCAAAAAACCCACATCCAAAAGATGGCCTAATTCAACCCAGCTTCTTGGCCCTTGGTTACAGTTGGTCCACGGAGCTAGTAACACATGGCCCGATTAAAACCTAAAACTTAGAATTTTGGACAAACTTTAAAGTTTCATTGGCAAAATCATATAAGGCCAAAAGGTTTGCATGTTATTCCATGTAGGGACCCTCCATGTCCCTTAGGATAAGGCATGACACTTGTGACTTTTGGAGAAGACAGGAATTTTTCCTCCGAAAATAAAGTGTGTGGGCACAGCACACAGGGTGGAGAAGAAGAGCAAAATCCTCAGGTGGAGTCAACAGATAATACCTCAAAGTAGCAAAACATGCAAGCTATTAAAAAACGTGGAATACCAAAAGATGATGGCTATGATTTTGGTATTCATGGCAGGTGAAAGTGAGGCGGTAAATAGTTCTTGTAAGACCTATCTGGTTCTTGAAACCATGCATGCACACGTGTGTGTGTAGCTGCTCCAGTTGTGTCCAACTCTTTGCAACCCCCTGGACTGTAGCCCATCTGGTTCCTGTGTCCATGGGATTCGCCAGGCAAGAATACTGGAGTGGGTTGCCATGCCCTCCTCCAGGGGATCTTCTTAGACCCAGGGATCAAACCCATGTCTCTTACCTCTCCTGCACTGGCAGGGGGGTTCTTCACCACTGCCCCACCTCGGAAGCACACATGAAACCACACGCGTGTGTAAATTTGACAAAACCACAAGTTATAAAAAGAAGAAAACGGGGGTGGGACTAGGGTACCTTGGATGTATGTATTTCCCAACTTAAGTACTTTAGGGAAACGATAACACTTAACTGTGGTTTCTCCATATTTACTAACCAGAGTATTATATTCTAGTAACTTTTTCTTGATTAAAGAAATATTGTTCATTGTAAGAAAAAATTGGAAAGTAACACCCCCTCCCAAAAGTGGGGAAGGAGGAAAAACAATTATACAATCACTATCCAGAGAGAACCACTGGATGATTTGGAGGTAGTTTCTTTTTATACATGTGTATAGGTACATATATCAATAAAAAGAGAATTTGCTTGAACTCTTTGGAGTTATCCAATGACCATAAGGTTTCTGTTTTATTTTGGAGAAAGAACATTTTATTTTTTAAAGCATTAAGTAACTTAGGCCTTTGCTTCTTTTATTAGTCAAAATTAAGATTTTAAGGACAAGCATACCAGGTTATCATATTTTGTCTACAGGGTGCATTTACAAAGGAAAAAAAAAGTACTTTTTGGATAGTGGTGTGGCAATTTTCAGAATTCTTAGACATCAAATTGCAGCAGCGGGGTGAAAGCCTTACTGAAAATTGGTTTCACCTCGAAGGGTTTTCCAACCCTCTGCCTGTGTGCCCTGTTTCTCCCCATGCGTGTCTTGCTTCTCTCTCCCTGCCCACTGTCACCAGCTCTCCTCCCCACTCCACACCACTTTCCTGTTTCATTCATCTCACACCTATACCATTCTCCCTGAGACTCTAAAGCTGATGGAATATGGAATTGAAGTCATATTCTTATTACTCTTTGCATTTGCAGAATTGTCTTGAAGTTTAAAACAGGAACATAAAACATTCCATTCACCCATTTTCTAAGGTCCCTGCTGCCTTTTTTTTTTTTTCCCCCTTTTTTTGCACAAAGGCAGCTGTAAGTCTGACTAGAAAACCCTCAGAAATAAGAGCTTTGATCCCTGTCTGGAAAAGCCAATGTAGGCACAGAACAGGCCTTGTGTGGGCAAGGGATGGTTTCCTAGAGAAGCCAGGGAGGAGGACTAAAGTCAAAGTCAACTCACACTTCCCCTGGGGACCTGCAGGAGGAAGGGCCAGGCTCCCCCACCCAGCACCACCCCCTGTGAGAACATCAATAGATCCAGAAGGCAAACCTGGGCTTCCCTGGTGGCTCAGTGATAAAGAATCCATCTGCAATGCAGGAGACTTGGGTTCAATCCCTGGGTGGGGAAGATCCCCTGGAGAAGGAAATGGCAACCCACTCCAGTGTTCTTGCCTGGAGAATCCCACTGACAGAGGAGCCTGGCAGGCTATGGCCCATATGGTCGCCAGAGTCTTAGCAACTAAACCACCACCAAAAGGCAAACCTAAAACCATCAGGGTATCCAGCTAAAGAACTACCTACTCCTCCATCCCTCTGAGAAGGACCTGCATGTTTCTCTGATCATCCAAAACATTTTGAGTCTTTTCTCCCCTACAAGAGCTTCTTCTAAAATCAGGTTACCCCCATCCTATACATATAAGGCTTTTGTAACTCAGATGTTGGATACATCTTAAAAGAACTTCCTAGCTCAGATTAATTGGAAAAATTCTAAGTTCTCTCTTCCAGCCCTAAGAGAACTGCATACTTAACACAGTTGACTTCAACAGCTACAAGGGTCTGATGAAAAAAAATATTGACCAGGCACAATCCTAGGACTGCCTCCCACAGAAAATACAAATCTGATCTGATAACCCTGCCAGCAGTGAATTCACCTGCAGCTTTATCATCTGGCCCTCACTTTCCATTTTAGCTTTAGGCTCCTAATGGGATCCTTCCCCTTAGATGTTTCACTGAGCTCAGGCCTGGGTCACATACACAGTAGTTACAGCATCTACTGCAGGTCCCTGAGTCCATGTCAAGAAACGAATAGATTCCATTTGACAGGCTTGCACTCTAGTAACTCAGAATGGTTCTTAGTCACTGCTGCATTCTTCTTGGTAACAGTTCCAAACCATTTCCTTGTGAAGATATATGAAAATATTTTAAAGAAAGAAAGGAGCATAAATGAGGCAGTTCTGCTTTCCCCCAAGTATTTCCTGAAAAAAGGCCATTGCTCCTATTCTGAGAGATATACCAGTAATTCCCACACCGTGAGTTTTTGGCAAATGAAGCCGGAAACTGGGGGACAGGCACAGAGGGGCGACTAGACAAGGTAGTTCGGTTCTCAAAGAGCAGCAAGACGATACGAGTTTTTATACGGTGGCAAATGTTCCTGTTGGACTTGCTTCAAACTTGTGTGTGGGCTGATTCTCTGAAATAAACAAAATCCTCTCGTATAACAGAGGTTATGGGGTGACTAAAAGGGTGAAGATCCTGATGGAAAAGAAATCACCCACGAATCACCTTTGACTTTAAATAAGATCACCTTGTGCCTGCATTGGGTCTCAACTCGAAAAACCTGATTAGCAATGTGGAGGGATATCAAAGAGTCTATGTAGCCCTGGATGGATGGATGGATATTGTCCCACGCCCCGCTAGCCCCCGCTTAAGTCCAGTGACAACCTGAGCTTGTGTAGTTTTTGAGAGCATTGAAACACCCTGATCCATGCAGCAAAGAGCTGGGATGCCAACCCTGGCTCCAATCAGCCCCCATACGCCGCCAAGGGAGGCACAATGTCCCGAACAGCAGTTGGCCAAACACGTGAGAGGGAGGTGCAGCTGCCGAGCTTTCATATTTATCAGGAAGAAAGAATGTTGATTTTGCAGATTTTTGATAATGTTTTCCCAGCCAGTGTTATTCCCAACCCATTTAAAAATGCAATCAGAACACCACTCCTTTCCTCATCAGTCTCCTTGAACTTAAATGGTTCCATCCACCTCGGCTCTGGAAACCCTTCTCTCTCTACTGGCCACACCTCAGTTTGGCCGCGTGGAGAAGCAGAGGAAAACCAGGAGCTTTGCAATGGCAGTTTCGGGGCAGGAGGAAGAATATTAAATTCAGACTTGGGCTTAAGACCCTGGCAGCACGTGGTTGCAAGATCTCTGTGGGCTAGCCAGGTTTATCCACAAGGGACTCTCGCAGCTCTGTCGTTGGGTCTGTGGTTGTACTGAATCGCTGCCATGGTCTCAATGTAAATTTAGTAACCCAGATGCAATAAGCTACAAATTAAAAAAGACTAGAGTGAACCAAAAAGTTACTTTAGACTGAGAACAAATAACGGGCCAAGCACCGACCATCTTGCCGGAGGGAGCTGGCATGCCACCGCATAAGGGATCCAGAGGAGAAAGAGCCCTTTAGAAAATGCTGAGACTTTGCCCAGGCCCTTTTGAAAACTGGGTTCTTGGGCCGTTTCCTGAATTCCCTCTCCACAATCTTGAACACTGACTATTATGTGGAAAAAAGAAACAAACATTTAAGAGGACAAAAATCTATCCTTGGGAGACACAGGAAGAATGCTGTTTGAAGTAAGGACTTTTTCTCCCTCATACACAAAAACTCATACTCAACCAGCCTTCCGAGCAATCTACTGCCATGGTGGATGCCCGGCTAGCTCTGTCATAGCCAGCAGCCTCTGCCAACAAGTGATGCAGTGGAAGAGTTGTCTGTCCAGCTCCCTTCCTGATGCTGGTCTATTTTTGGTTAAAAACTTGGTCTTCGGTTAGGGACCAGACTTGCCTGAGGCTCCCTCCTTGGAAATACTATTTGATGATAGCAATCCTCAAGAGCCTGTACTAAAAATGGCTTTCCAGCTAAGAGGCACTATGGAGATCAAGCCAATTCTAGACCCTTACTGCCATGGTTCTCAGCTGAATGTAAGGATCAAGGGGTGACCAGCCCAAAAACATCATGGAAAAGCTACCTACCCCACCATTGATTAGATACCTGTATGCCCATCACTATGCACACATCATATGCTTATAGTTTGAGAAAAAAATCAGTCCATTGACAGCTCATCAGACAGCCATATAAAGAAAAATTTAAAAACCCATTATGAGTCACAAAAAGCTGTGAGAATGGACCAAATGTGGGCTACAAAGGTCACCTAGACTTTGCACTCGGAGAAGGCAATGGCAACCCACTCTTGCCTGGAGAATCCCATGGACGGAGGAGCCTGGTGGGCTGCAGTCCATGGGGTCGAGAAGAGTCGGACACGACTGAGCGACTTCACTTTCACTTTTCACTTTCATACACTGGAGAAGGAAATGGCAACCCACTCCAGTGTTCTTGCCTGGAGAATCCCAGGGACGGTGGAGCCTTGTGGGCTGCCGTCTATGGGGTCGCACAGAGTCCGACACGACTGAAGCGACTTAGCAGCAGCAGCAGACTTTGCACTAAGAAATACACTCCAAATAAGCACTGAATATTCACTAGAAGGACTGATGTTGAAGCTGAAGCTCCAATACTTTGGCCACCTGATTCGAAGAACTGATTCATTAGAAAAGACCCTGATGCTGGGAAAGATTGAAGGCAGAAGGGAAGGGGACAACAGAGGATGAGATGGTTGGATGGCATCCCTGACTCAATGGACATGAGTTTGAGCAAGGTCTGGGAGTCAGTGACGGACAGGGAGGCCTGGCATGCTGCAGTCCATGGGGCCACAAAGAGTTGGACATGACTGAGCGACTGAACTAAACAGACCTCTCTTAGAGGACAAAACTGATATTCTGAGGTTTTCTTCTACTCCAAGAAGCTATAGCCCAGGTCATCTGTTGGTCGACCAAGAAAGCAACCATTAAGCAAACCGCCTCCCCTTCCAGCCGCAAGTGTCTCCCGGGGCTAGAATACAGATTCAAAAAGGGGAGACTTTAAGGAGGGCAGATGGCCAGGCAGCACTCTGGGGTGATTAGAATAAAAATGGTGTCCACCACACATTAGCAGACTAAAAAGTAGGTTAAAATCTCTTTAGTTATTTCCTTAATATCTCTAATCTCTCTAGACCTGAGAAATCAAAGTCTTTGAGGGTGTGGCCAGGGAATCGTTTTTAACCAGACACTCAACATGGCCCACAAAGTGTGAGAATTGCTGCTAGCCTGTTCCAGCCTGTCCTCTTCTGACATAGGGGTAATTTAGGAAAAGGCTGGGTGCTTCAGTTAGGAAAGAGGTTTAAACAGAAACCATACATGTGAAGAGAGGGAAGAAGCTGGAACAATCAGAATCTCTTAGAGGGACAGAGAGAGAATGTGCTGATGAGCCATAAAGCCCAGCAGGGAGACTCTCCCTCCTCTGCAACCCTGGAAGATCATAAGAAAGAAGGTGATTTCTTTGCGGTACCAAAAAGGGCTGCAGTGTGGGTGGGTCTGGGCCAGCCTCAAGAATGGAGGAGCTCACCAATGTGGATGGGACTGTCCAAGTTAGGCCCAAAGCACCCTGCAATAAGTACCTTTTGCCCCACACACCGCAGTCCTGAGAAGCGTAACTACCAAGTCCAAAGGGATCCAAGGAACAGTGAAGATGCTTCCACCCAACTCAACACATCACAGCCACCTGGCCAATGCCCACTTAGCTCTGGCTACCACATGGCCTGGAACTGACAGCTACGCTCACCATTTCCCACATCTCTCTCTGTTCAGTTCAGTTGCTCGGTCGTGTCCAACTCTTTGCGACCCCATGGACTGCAGCACACCAGGCCTCCCTGTCCATCACCAACTCTCGGAGTTTACCCAAACTCATTTCCATTGAGTCGATGATGCCATCCAACCATTTCATCCTCTGTCGTCCCCTTCTCCTCCTGCCTTCAATCTTTCCCAGCATCAGGGTCTTTTCCAATGAGTCAGCTCTTCGCATCAGGTGGCCAAAGTATTGGAGTTTCAGCTTCAACATCAGTCCTTCCAATGAATATTCAGGACTGATTTCCTTTAGGATGGACTGGTTGGAGCTCCTTGCTGTCCAAGGGACTCTCAAGAGTCTTCTCCAACACCACAGTACAAAAGCATCAATACTTCAGCACTCAGCTTTCTTCACAGTCCAACTCTCACATCCATACATGACCACTGGAAAAACCATAGCCTTGACTAGATGGACCTTTGTTGGCAAAGTAATGTCTCTGCTTTTTAATATGCTGTCTAGATTGGTCATAACTTTCCTTCCAAGGAGTAAGCTTCTTTTAGTTTCATGGCTGCAGTCACCACCTACAGTGATTTTAGAGCCCCAAAAAATAAAGTCTGCCACGGTTTCCCCATCTATTTGCCATGAGGTGATAGGCCTGAGGCAGTGGCAAAGCCAAGCAGCTCCGGATCTGAGTGGTATGTGCCAGTGGATCTCAAAATGTGGTCACCAGTATGGCAACATCAGCATCGTGTGGGGACATATTAGATATACAAATCCTCTAGCCCCACCCGAGAGAGAGCTAGTAAATCAGAAATTCTGGAGAAGGAGCCTAACAGTCTGTAGCTTAATAAGCCCTGAAGGTGATTCTAAGACAGCTGAAGTTTGAGAACAAGTATGGTATGCTATTGGAGAAGGCAATGGCACCCCACTCCAGTACTCTTGCCTGGAAAATCCCATGGACGGAGGAGCTTGGAAGGCTGCAGACCATGGGGTCTCGAAGAGTCGGACATGACTGAGCGACTTCACTTTCACTTTTCCCTTTCATGCATTGGAGAAGGACATGGCAACCCACTCCAGTGTTCTTGCCTGGAGAATCCCAGGGACGGGGGAGCCTGGTGGGCCGCCGTCTATGGGGTCGCACAGAGTCGGACACGACTGAAGCGACTTAGCAGCAGCAGCATGGTATGCTATTAACATGAAGCATAATGGTGAGTCAACAGAAGTGACATTCATTTACCTAAGCCTACAGAACACTTTCAAATTCGATATCTTAGGGATGCTCTCCTTTAATCCTAAGATCCTATAATTCATCTGAATCTCATAGCAATGCTGAGGTAGATAAAGCAGAATTAGTATCTCATTTTACAGGCAAAAGGATTGAGGTTCAGAGAGATGGGGTGACTGACAGAGATTACCTTACCCAGAGCCCTCACTGACAAGTCACTGGAAAGTCACCAAGATTCACCTCTAAGTAATTAAGAGTTACCAGCTCACACCAATTTTTCTTCCCATGGCCAACAGGGACACTGCTGGCAGCAGGAGTGATATTGACATTACTTTTTATCCAGCCCACTGTTACTTACTTCAAGTGACTATTTCTATGACCTCCCTCTATTAATTCTGGATTTGAACTCAAAAAGCAATTTTAAAAACACCACAAGCCAAATTCACTTAGACTCAGTGCTGACCTGACACGGACAACAATCCTCAACTGATAAGTGGACCATGCACCAAAAGTTCCTGTACAGACTGAAAGGCTGGAATCCAGATTGCATTTTCCCACGGCCACAACACAGAGATGGAGCTGGATCCTCAAGATGGAATCACAAAAGTCCATCTACAGAGGGAGAGGCAGAAGAGCACACAAGCAGATCTGGCAACAGGCCAAAAGGTTTAAACCCAGTTTTCTCATCACTGACCAAAAAGAGACAAACCCCAAGTCACTGCGCCTTTCTGGGCCTCCATTTATTCACCCATAAGTCATAAGACTAGCCTGACAGGGTTGGTCAGAGGATTAGATGACAATGTATGTAAACCACACAGTAGATCATATGTATGCCACGTAGTAGACATGTAACAAATGCTTGAAGATTATATTAACTCCTAAAATAGTAGCCATACTATATCATTGTCCTGAAAACTATGCAATTTTAAAAAATACGCCTACATTTGGGACTTCCCTAGCGATATAGTGGTTCAGACTCCACGCTTTCACTGCCAGGGCCCTGGGTTCAATCCCTGGTCAGGGAACTAAGATCCTGCAAGCTAAGAGATGTGGCCAAAAATATAAATATATATAGCATACATTAGAAATTACAGAAGGACTGACTGCAGGAGGATTAACTGCCTCCTAAAAGACCAACGGAAAAGGGGAGGGTGACAGGCTCAGAGGGTGTCACAGAAGGTCACCATCCACTCCCCTAGACTTTTTTCAGCTCAGTTCAATTGTCACTTCTTTGTGAATCTTTACCGGCCTCCAGTCTGGGTTAACTCTCTCTAGTGTATGCTCCCATGGCCCCAAGTCCTCCTTCATTGCCTTACAATGATTAGAACTTTACCCTTACAGTCTGTCTTCCCCATAACCACATAAAGCCCATGCAGTCAAGGCCCAGGTCTGCTTCTGCTCCCCAGTGTCTTTCCCTGATACTCTGTCCTGTGTCTGGAACATACCGGGCACTCAAATGTTTGAGAAATGAATCACACCAGTCTATGCTCAGCTGGCTGTGCATATGAACAGGTAAGTCACAGGGTCTTGAGTCATGGTTACCTGGAAAAGCACACAACTCTTTCGGCCCGTTAAAAGAAAAAAAAAATCAATCTGCCTCTGCCAAATCAATTGGCTAATAAAGGCTGATTATAAAACCTACACGCTATTAAACCCACAGGCATCCTCTTCCAATGGGCACAGATCCCCCAGGGCCTTGGTTTGTTCACAGGACAAGTGCTAAATGAAGCCAAGATCCAGGTAGGTTTGGAATTTGTTGGGGCTCTTCCTTCCTCAGTATCAGTTACAGAGGGACAGATGACACAAACCTCATCCCGGCTTGAGCTCTGAAGGCTTGGAAGATGCTGCTGCGAGCTGCAGTGTTCTCAGTGGCTACATCCACGAACAGTCCAGGGTGGCCCTCAAAACCTAATGAAGCAGGTATGGGTCCCACTCTACAGGTGAGGAAACAGACCCTCGTCAGTCAGGCACACACCATGGTCACATAGTTAATAAGTACCAGAGCTAGAATCAGAACCCAAATTTGATTGCAAAGGGTCTGCTATTAGCCATATTCAGGTTCCTCTCCCCACACTGAGTGTAAGTTTCTCCAGACTGAAGGGTATACAGGCTTTGGTGACTCAATGCAACATGGTTAAAATACACTTGCAGAAAGACAACTGTTCTGGGTCCTTCCATGACTATACAACCCAGGATAAGTCCTTCACCTCCCTGGGCCCCAGGGAAGCTGTTTCCCCAGAAATATTAAAGTGGGCTGGATGGTCATTACAAGAGGAGACCCACTGAGCACATAACCATGCCTATCAGTCAAAACCTATCACAAAATCACATCTGCCTGGCCCCTGCCACGACCCCACCATGCTGTGGCTCAGCCCTCCATCACCCAAAGTAAGGGTTAACTAGAGACTTTGAGGTTCCAGGTGGGGATGGAAGGAATGACAGGCCACAGACTTTCCTACTAGGTTCCCTGAAACTGACTTGGAATAAAGCAAGGATAAGCAACAAGCAGGGACTCTGGGGCTTCCCTGGTAGCTCAGATAGCAAAGAATCCGCCCGTAATGCAGGAAAGCCAGGTTCGATCCCTGGGTCAGGAAGATCCCTCAGAGAAGGGAACGGCTACCCACTCCAGTATTCTTGTCTAGAGAATTCCACGGACAGAGGAGCCTGGCGGGTACAGTCCATGGGGCAGCAGAGCTGGACACAAACTGAAGCCACAAATACTTTCTTTTCACTTTCAAGCAACAAGCTAAAGGAGACTGTTTACCATACACTTAATTAAGCCAGAATCACTAGAACCATCAGGAAATTGAGGGAAAAAAAAAATCATATGCTGTGAAAGAAGCAGGTATATATCCCCAAGCTTCCCTTGGGCTCAAGCCCACCACAGTTTTCCATACAGCATCAGCTCCCTCTGAGATGTGTTCAACATACACTCAAGACCTACTGCAGAACAGCCTTCAGAGACCAAGGCCATCCACCTAAGCCACAGTCGCTCCCTAGCGTCAGCCCCAGCTGTAGAGAGTGATCTGGAATTTACAGTCTCTTCTACAGAGCCTTACAAGGTCAAAAATGTTCAAGCTGTATAATTCCAATGATGAAAAGGCTGTGGAACAGCACAGACTAAATGGCCAGTACAAACGACACTCCAGAAGCCAAAATACAAGAGCTGAAGGTGAAGTCAGCGGTGGGCACAGTGGGAGCCAAGGAGCCCAGCTGGCCAGGCCTCAGCGGCACTTGAGCCTATGCTGCTGCCGGCCCTGGTGAAAGTCACCACCCACTGCCGGTCCCCGCCAAGGGTGAGCACAGTCACCTCCCAGCACCAAAATAGGAGTCACAGGCAGCTGACATCCATCCTGGGGAAGGCTGCTGACCCCTGAGCCATCACCCTCTTTGCAAAACCCATACTGACTTCTACATGTATGGCAAGACGTGGGGAAATGGCCAAGGACATTATCTAAAATGTTCATCAAAAGAAAGTCTGAACTATGAGGAGGAGCAGAAGGGGGAGTGAAGGAAGGCACAGCCCCCTTCTTTACCACAGGCCTAGATGCAGGAAGTCCAATAATGTATACAAAGTATTTCAGCGGCTGGAAAAGTAGGAGCAACAAGGAACACACAGCAAGAACAAAAGAGAAGGGGGTGTTCCCTGGAGGTCCATGGTTAGGACTCTGCGCTTTTGCTGCCAAGGGCCTGGTTCAATCCCTGGTTGGGGAATTAAGATCCTGAAAACCATGCAACCAAAAACAAAAGAGAGAGAATAAAAAATAAAGAGAATGATAGTAACAGGAAGCCTAGTGTCAAGTTGCCTCCACCTGACGCTGCCTCGGTAGCCTTGGTCTTGCTCCCCTAGCCCTACTTTCCAAGGCTGTTCAAGAGGGCAGTATTTGATTCCCCTCAGCCTTGCTGCCACACAGCAGACATCAAAGACATAACAAACCTAACCAACCAACTCCATGACATCAGCACCCCATCTCCCGCAAAATAAGAAAAGCAAACTGACAAATGTTGAGCAGACCCACCACCCAGGAAGATACCAAACACAGAGTTCAAAGACATTTTTAGCATCTAAAACAAGCTTTTAAATGCCTAAATATACTTAGGCAAGGGCTTCCCTGATAGCTCAGTTGGTAAAGAATCCGCCTGCAATGCAGGAGACCCCGGTTCGATTCCTGGGTCGGTAAGATCCCCTGGAGAAGGGAAAGGCTACCCACTCCAGTATTCTGGCCTAGAGAATTCCATGGACTGTACAGTCTATGGAGTCACAAAGACTTAGGCAAAACCTTTCAAATGGAATGATAAAATACACCTTGATTTATAAAACAAACACTTTAAGTTATTTAAAAACAAATGAAGCATTATGTTTGTCCAGTGAAGAGCATGAAAAAGCGAAAAACACTTTGCAATAAATGCTGGAAGGTTTAAGAGACTGCAGTAAGACTGAGGATAGATCTAATTTATGAGATCTAAAGGTATGATTCTACAAATTAAGAGAAAGGGTAGTAGGCGGCTAAACTGAGACCAGATATTTCATTCTTTGTAAAATGTGTTAAAATGGACATTTCTACAAAAAGATGTTTGTTTATATGGATATATCTGTGTGTGTGTGTGTATATGTGTATACACACACACACACTAACCTTAATACTCCAAACACCACCTACTCTGTTAAAAAACACACAAACAAAAAGGATGGTTCCAGTTCTATTCACACCCTGAATTTGATGTACTCACCGCAGATGGGTCCTGCACTGGATGAGACAGAAGAATGTTTATTAAACAGCTACTGTGTGCCAGATCTCAGAGCCAAAATTCTCCCTTTTGCTTGACCCCTTATTTTCCCAGTCTCCAAAGAGTAAGAATGGAGGGAGAGGGCTGAAGGTCACACCACACCTTCAGATACAGCTGATATTTAACAGCAGGCAGAGGTAGAAGGCAAACACAGAGCTCGGCGCTCCAGTGACTGAATAGGTCAGCCCTAATTTAGAGATGACTTTTTCATCTTAAGAGGAAGACAAACAGAGATGAGTTAACTCTTCCATCATCCTTTCTCTGGCAGCTTCTGAGCCAATCTTCTTCCTCTTCAGGTTCTCCTGATAAAGAGCACACCTTCCTTCCCATTGGAGAAGGCAACGGCACCCCACTCCAGTACTCTTGCCTGGAGAATCCCATGGAGGGAGGAGCCTGGTTAGGCTACAGTCCATGGGGTCGCAAAGAGTCGGACACAACTGAGTGACTTCACTCCACTTCACTTCACTTCCTTCGCTAGTTTGATCTTCTTTCTGGTCACCAGAAACACTGATTCTGGAATTCAGCAGGACCTCAGTGTCAGAAAAGTGAAAACTGGGGCTGATCCAGCAAAGAGTATGAAGTCATATCACTAACTTCAAGACAAGCTTCCAGTCCTCAAAGCTCAGAGTCAGGTCCCAATGCAGTGGCAGGTCAGAGACAGAAAGGAAGGAGGAATCTTTTCCATGTCCCAAGATCCAACCCACGGGGGCCTCCTTTTCTCCCTTTTCTATTGCTAATTATTCCCCTTTTTGTTTTTCTAGTCAATCGACACATATTTCTTGAGGCTTTACTTAAATATGCACATTTCCCATTTTAACACAGCTTTTATCGATGTAAATGGAACACCTGACATCATGAAGTCGCCCCTGGGGGATCTTGTAGAAAATCTTTTGTTTAAAAAAAATTGACCTCTGAAGAGAAATTGTGCCAAACACTATTTTATGTTGGACCACAAATACTAGCACCCCACTCCCTGCCAACTTTATGTCAATATTCAGAATCGTGGGTGCAAAGTGCTGATAATGAGCGTAGGCCCAGGGTTTTTTCTGCATGACCACATACAGGACACACCTGAGTGACTGGCAATCAAATAATAATAATGAATAAGAGCAGCCACAATGTATCAACACCTGTTCGTAAGTCAAGCATTAGACCAGTGCTTAAGAACCTGGTTCAGTCCTTACAACTGTGAGGTCAACTTTATCATCCCAATTTAATGATGAAAAGCTGAGCTCAAAGACCTTGCTTACAGTTTCACAGCAAGTAAGAAGAGAAGCCAAAATGTGAATGCAGGACAGTCCAACAATTCCTCTCTTCCTGGTGACGGAGGAAAATCAGACAGGACTCAATGTCTGGAGGACATGTGGCGAGACCCTTTCCAGTTCTGGGGGCCCCTCCCTCCTGTGTGTGGGTGGAAATCAATGCTGGGGGTGGGAAATCTGCATGCTAGAAATATCAAGGGAAATGACAGCAGTAAATACCTGTTCAATTTTCATGATTTTTGAGTGAGGGAAGGAGAAAAGGAGAAATCTGCATGGAAACATTCTCTGTGCCCCCAGTGACGTCACTTTCCTCCCCACTTACCTCAAGCTTTATCACTAGAACATCCTGAAAGTAACTTGCTTTGTAAAACTTCGGCACAGAGAAGCAAGGGCTGACCTTGGATTATTAGCTTTTCTACTTCAACCTCAGGTACCACCAATGGAAACGACAGGGCTGCAGGAGCACTGCCAGCCTGGTTCCCAGCTCAGCTCCCAGCTTTTGACTCTGCAGCAGGTCTCTAGCCAAGTTCTACAACCCTGAGTTGCTGAAGACTGCGCACATGTGCATGGTGTTAAGAAAAATACTAACAAGAGACAATATACTCCCATTTGAGAAACCAGAGAAAATAAAACCAACATTCCTACCATGGTATTATCTGGGGACATTTCCTGGCAGTTTTTTTCATCTACATTTAGCACATGGTTATGACTATAGCTTACATAAAATTCTGTTGCCTGTTTCTCCACCTACCACCACTTCTGTTTAACTATCAAGGGTCCCCTGTTCTGTTTAGCCTTTCCTAGCCATCCCCTTGCCCAGGTGAAGCTGATCCCTTTCTTCTCTTTCGATGCTTCCACTACCCTCTGAACATACCTGAGTCACATTCCTCTAAAATTTTACTAACAAGCTTACACATCAGGCTCCCCCTATAAACCACATAGTCATTTCAAGCAGTGTGATTGTAAGCTTTGATTATTTTTCACATAGTTGGAAGAAACAACACCAAAATGTTAACAGGGGCTGAGCTGCAGGGTCACGCCATGACTGATTTGTTTTAGCATTCTTTCCACTTTTTGATGTGGTTCCAAATTTCCCTTAGATAACATATAATTTCTTTCGTGCATATTTAACTGACTATAAAACTTTCTTAGAACCACAACTGATAAACTTCAAAATCAGACAAAGGAGAAAGGGGTCTGATGGCACGAGACATGGGCAAATGTCCCAATTTCAAAGCAAGAAGGAAGGCAATGCTGACACCTACAAATAAAAAGCCCTGATAACTGCAAACCAAGAATGATTTCTGGCACAACTATAGAACAAATGGTTTGAGGACTTTTAGAAAGGAATGAACGTTGGGAAAAGGTACTATGGGTCCACAATGGCCAAATGACCAAGCTACATCAAAATGCAACCAGTTGTTTCTTGTGATTACCAAGCTCACAGGTCAGGTGAAATGAGATTCTATACATACATATCTTATATATGTTGATTTCAGCAAAGCATCTTAAAAAACTCCCATGATTCACTTGTGGATAAGTTAATGAAATAGTCAAGCATCTTGACCATTCATTCAGCTGAACAACTACCCCAAAAGGAATGCTCATCACTCTCTCTTTGGGCTGTCACTGTACTTTGTGTATGTCTCACAGCACTTACTACACCTGGATGAGCTCCGGGTCTCTCTTCCTATTAGCCCTGGGGTCAGCACTCTATCGGAGAAGGCAATGGCACCCCACTCCATACTCTTGCCTGGAAAATCCCAAGGACAGAGGAGCCTGGTGGGCTGCCATCTATGGGGTCACTAAGTCGGACACAATTGAGCAACTTCACTTTCACTTTTCACTTTCATGCATTGGAGAAGGAAATGGCAACCCACTCCAGTGTTCTTGCCTGGAAAATCCCATGGACGGCAGAGCCTGGTAGGCTGCCGTCTATGGGGTCGCACAGAGTCAGACACGACTGAAGCGACTTAGCAGCAGCAGCACTCTACAGATGTGTACCCTGGTGTCTCCAATGGCTTGATGATAAGCTAGAGAAACAAGCTGTCAGCACAACACAGTGTTTTATTCTTCTCCACACCTTGTCCAATGTCTTCTCAGCAATGACTTGACTAAAGATAGACCCAAGAGGCAGTTTCATCAATGCCCCAGATGGCCCAGGACAGGAAAAAAGAGTTAATGCTTTAGATAGCAGAATCAAGATTCAAACGATCCTGACAGCCCAGCATTCTGGGCCAAAAACAAAGCCGGTTGTGCCAGTCCAGGGTGGGTGGGAGCACTTTGAAACTTCCTCGCGTCCGAGACCTGCCCTGGCAACCATCCACGTGAAACAGAACTGGGTGCCGTCTCTGACCGTGAGGTTCATCGGAGCCCACAGTGCCAAGAGTAATGCAATCTTAAATGGCATCAAAAGTAGGCCAGTGTCCAGTTCACAGGAAAATGGCAACACTCCCACTGTACCCCACAGCGGTCAAGCTCAGGATTAAGCTCAAGATGTCACACTTTCAATGATACTCTTTAATGGGTTAAAATCACATAATGTGAAAAGCACCCAATGGTTTATCATGCAAACTCTCTATTCCACCCAGCCCAGCAGTCCCCTAGTGTTGTCCTCAGAGGCAACCAACATTACCCATTTCTTCTGTGCTCCAAAGACACGGCGTGCATGTACAAGCAAATAAACATGCTCTCCTCTTTTTGCACAAACGGCAGCACACCGTATATGCTGCTCCATACACTGCCTTTTTCACTTAAACATATTCTAGGGCTTCCCTGGTGGCACAGTGGATAAGAGTCTGCCTGCCAATGCAGGGGACATGGGTTTGATCCCTGGTTCAGGAAGATCCCCCATACCAAGGGGAAACCAAGTCTGTGTGCCAGCAACTGTTGAGGCTGCATGCCTAGAGCCTGTGCTTGTGAGAAGCCACCGTAATGAAGAGTATCCCCTGCTCACAGCAACTAAAGAAAGCCCACACACAGCAGCAAAGACCCAGCACAACCAAAAATAAATAAATGAAGATATTAAAGATACTTATATATATATATATATATCCTACAGAGTTCTATACCAGTGACCTGAGAAGCAGTCTCACTCTCTTCTGTGGCCGCACAGGGTTCACCTGCTTGGAGACCCTAGCCTGATGAGCACTTACGTTATCCCAGCCTTGTGCTACTGCAAACCACATTGTACGAAACAAACATCATTTCTCACATGTGCAGACATAAGCATAAAACAAAGAATTGGAATCACAAGGACAAAAAGTGGATGCATTTGTAATTGTGATGGATATTGTCAAATGGGACATTGCTTTTTTTTACCTTTTTTTAAAATGTATTTTTAATTGGAGGATAATTACTTTACAATATTGTGCTGGTTTTTGTTGTACAATGTGAATCAGCTCTAAGTATATTCCCTGCCTCTTAATTTATAAAATCTTTTTGAGTGGGGAGGGAGGTGGGAGGGGGGTTCAGGATGGGGAACACATGTACCCCCATGGCTGATTCATGTCAATGTATGGCAAAAACCACTACAATATTGTAAAGTAATTAGCCTCCAATTAAAATAAATTAATTAATTAAAAAAATCTTTTTGAGTAGCTGCAAGATTTATTGAGTATTTATGGTATGGAGAAAATATTGGTTGGTGTCAAAGTTGATTCTCAAAAGCTGGAATATGGGACATTGATTTTTAAAGAGAGTCATGGACAAAATAGAGTTTTCCAAAAGAGGGGATTGGAAATTACGAAGGAAGTGGTAAAGAGGCTTAGTATAGAGAGATGAGCACCATCAACTTCAAAACCCCAAGACCACCACCAAGAAATTCCATCCTAGCTCGCTCACCACAGCCCAGACAGATCCTCGGGGACGTAACACACATCATCTCGCTTGACTGTTACAACCCTGAGGGATAAGCATTTTTATCCTTATTATGAAAACGAGGAAACTGAGGCCAGAGTCCTCTTGCCAAAAGCCACAGAGCTGACAAGGGGCAGATCGGGGACTCACATCAAACTGGGCAGCTCCACCATCCGTGTTCCTCACCCTCCCAACCTCTGGCCCCTCCAGCTCCGGCTGCACAAGTGAATCACACAAGTGGCTTACACAGGAGCCCTGCCCAGATTCTGACCTAACTTGTCAGGACACAGCACGTACAGGCTTAAATGCCCTCCTCTCAGGTGACTCTACTGTGCAGTCAAGACTAAGAACCACTGCCCTAGTCTACAGTAGTTCTTCAGTGAGGGCGGGCATCGGACTCCCCTGGAGCCCTCGTAAAAACTCAGGCCCCACCCACCTGGAGTTTCAGAATCAGCAGGTCTGGGGTGGTGGTTGCACCTCTAGCAAGTTCCCAGTGATGCTGATGCTGCTGGCCGGAGGACCAATGCTTTGAGAACTGCTGCTCTAGAAGCAAGAGCTACCATTGCTCTTAGTAATAGACAGCAATTACCATTTTACAAGGCACCATCACCCCAGTGAACTTCCACTGTTTTGGAAGGTCCAATGGGATAATATTCTCTGCAAGAGGAAGTGAGAACAGATGCTCAAGTGTCTTAGCCAAGTTCATACAGGTTGCAAGTGATAAAAAACTTTCGTTTCTTTTTTTTCTTTTAGTAAATGTCTTTGCCTTAACTTGCTGACATTTAGTTTAATGATCCTTCTACTACACTAACATCAGACTCTAGGAGGTAAGAACCTTGTCTCTTGTTTACTCTTTTTTTTTAAGGCTTTTAAAAATTACTTATTTATTTGGCTGCAGTGGATCTTAGTTGCAGCATGCGGGATCTTTAGTTGCCAAATGTGGGATCTAGTTCCCTGACCTGGGATCGAACCCATGCCCCCTGCATTGGAAGGGTAGGGTCTTAAGCCACTGGACAGCCAGGGAAGTTCCAACCTCTTGTTTACTCTTATTTCTGAACTTGAAACCATGCTGGTGCTCAACACATACGCCTGAATGAATGAAGCAATTAATCACGGTGTGTAGATACACTGAGATATGGTGCCCAAAGGAGAAAATTATGAGACAAGTTGATGACAGCTCATATTAAAGAATTATAATAATCAGAAGTATTCAAAAATTAAATGAACTGCCTCAGTGAACAGTGAACTCCCCATCCTCAGAGAGACCAGCAAAAACCAAAAAGCCAAGGCACAGAATGTCACAAAGTGACTCTACATTCCAAGGGGACTTCCTTGATCTCTAATAACTTTTGTAAAGCTAAATTTTGATTCTGGTGCATTCCAGCAGAGAAGAGGTACCCTCTAAATCATTCTTTAAAAAAAAAAAAAATTTTTTTTATTTTTAGCTACACTGGGTCTTCATTGCTACACTTAAGCTTTTTCTAATTGTGGTGTGAGGGGTCTACTCTTCATCGTGATGCACGGACTTTTCACTGCAGTGGCTTCCTTTGTTGAGGAGCACGGGCTGTAGAGCCTGAGCTCAGTAGTTGCGGCACACGGGCTTAGCTGCTCTGAGGCATGGGGAATCTTCCTGGACCAGGGATCAAACTGGTGTCCCTTGCATTGCAAAGTGAATTCTTAATCACTGGACCACCAGGGAAGCCCTCTAAATCCGTCTTGATTATGGGTCAACTAGCCTGCCAATTAGAGAAGGCAATGGCACCCCACTCCAGTACTCTTGCCTGGAAAATCCCATGGACGGAGGAGCCTGGTGGGCTGTAGTCCATGGGGTCGCTGAGTCAGATATGACTGAGCAACTTCACTTTCACTTTTCACTTTCATGCATTGGAGAAGGAAATGGCAAGCCACTCCAGTGTTCTTGCCTGGAGAATCCCAGGGACAGCAGAGCCTGGTGGGCTGCCGTCTATGGGGACACACAGAGTCGGACACAACTGAAGCGACTTAGCAGCAGCAGCCTGCCAACAGCTACACTGTGTAAATTTAGAGAAGTTACTTCACTCCTGCGCCTCAGTTTCCCTGGACACAAAATGAAGGGATGTGTCAGTTAGTCCCTCGGGATTATCTAACAAAATGACTGGCAAATAATAAACAACGAACAGATGAACCAAAGTACTTAGAATGCATGCAACGTCTGCCTCTTCTCTCCGCTATTCTGCACTGCAACTAATCGGGCATCTAATTGGTATTTCCATGAAAATTAAACTTCACAAAGAACCAAGGGCAAATTCAAAATCAAACTGATTCCCCCTTCCTTTGAATTGCACGCCTTCGTCAGTTTAACAACTGATCTATTATATTTTTTAAATCCATTCTTCCAGCAGCCACCTATTGGACAGCCACTGTGGGCAGAGAATTGTGCAAGACCCTTGGGGAACACAGGAAAGAGTCACACCAGCCCTGCCTTCTGGGGTACACGCCCACATCCACCTCTTTTCATAGTTTCAAGACAGCTCTGCATTTCTCCCAGCTGGGTTGTATGGAGGGCTTCACCAGAATTTACTAGTATAAAACTCTGTGTTTACAGATCAATTTTGACAAAGAAAACCACAGCACAGAATAACAAGATGAGAAATGAACTAAGATCCAGAGGAAAGCTTTTAATTTTTTAAGACCTAAAATACTAGGTGTCAAGGTTTCATCTTTATGATGGAACAAAATACAATGTCCTCACTTAAGACCACTGCATTCATATCTGAGTGATATGAAGCAGTCAGGCTGAGAATGTTTTCAGGAAGCAGCTTCTCAAAATCACCAACACTGTGGAATCCTAAGGGCTTTTAGGAGATTTCTGAAGGGAAAGGATAAGAAACTGAGGGAGACTCCCAGCAGACATATATTACTAGCCCTTAGTCACTGGCTTTGAACACTAAAAACTGTGTTTTCAGATACATCACCAGAAGAATGAGGACTGCTATTAAAGCCTTGTGAGCCTCCCTTAAAAACCTCACAAAGATGATCGGAGGCGACCCAGAGCAGAGATGTCATTTATCAAACAGAGGATGAAACCTTTGGCTCCAAGTTAGACAATGCAGATGACCCCGTCAGAATGCAGGAGCCAAGGGAGAATGACTCAGAAGAGGGAAGCCGGGCAAACAGTGCAAAGCCAGAGATGAAAAGTTAAGATGGGTGTTTATTGTAATGATTCAGCTCATAAACAGATTCTGACAGCCACGTGCAGGTGCACGTCAACAGGGCTTTTCTTCCTCAAGGAATATCAAAGCCAGCCTGCTGATCCACTCACAAGCACACACCGTCAAGATTCGGGACACCTAAACTAAGGAGCGGTTTGCTAAAGGCATCAGAGCTAGGATAAAACATCAAGAGAACTAACATTTTATTTTTCCAGTTCCTGTGGCCATACCTATGGCTGAGGAGCTTAGGGCTGGAAAGAATAGAGGCTGAAGTCATGGAGCCCAGCTCCCCAAACTTTAAGACGTCCAGGCATCACCTGCAGAGCCTGTTAACAGCAGAATCCCAGGCCCCACTCCCAAGAGTCTGACTGAATGAATGGGGAGAGGCGCTACCCCCACCCCCCAGGACTCGGTATGTCAAGGAGCACCCTAACTTTCTAAGGTAGGTGATCCCTAGGCTGCTGCATGGAAAACCTGACCTAATCCAACGGCTGTTTTTTCATTTGTTTTTTTTTAAATAAGTGAAAGTAAAGCTCAGAGAGGTGAAGTACCTTGCCCAAGTCCAACTTCCTAAATCCAGGGCTGGCTCCACCAGGAACAGATCCATAAGTATAAAGAGATGCCACAAGTTGTGGAAAGGTACAGTCAACCCTGAGGGTAGCAGGCAGCAAGCTAGCTTCTTAAACAGAGCCTTTCACTGGTGAGAAGTAATGAAAGAACCTGCTAAGGGACCCCCGGCAGGAAGACTGATAAGCAAATACAACTGAGTTATATGACTGAGGGCCTATCTGCTTCCACAGGACTCTGTCCACGTCCAGTCACACTGTCACCTGCATGATCATTTCCTGTGAGCACCTACAGGGCAGGGACTGAGTCTCTTCCACTTGAGCATCACCCTCTTAAATAGGGTGAACTTGGTTATGAACTTGGTTACTGTCAGATGAATGCTATTACCCACCTCTGCCTAGAATGCCTTCCAAAGGGCTGGGCCACTTGGCACATGCTCTGCCCAGCTTTCAGCCCCTTTCTGGTATCACGGCCTCTGAGAAGTAACTGTCCTTTCCTCCTACCTCTCCCAGAGGACCCTGTGATGCCCATTAGCACTCAGGTTTGTAATCACCTTTGTTTACCTAGGAGACTCCTCGAGGGCAATGATTTTGGTCTTTGAAACCTGGGCCCCAAGCTCAGCTTGCCAAGCATAAGTTGTTCTAAACAAATGTTTAGAAGGTGTCAACAAAGGAGGAGGGGCAGGAAGAATGAGAGAGAGAAAGGAATCTGAAATACTTTGCTGCAGACTCAAAACCCTACAAAGTTGCTGATGTACTTCCCTGGGAAAATGAAAAAAATCCCTATTATTTGCTCTGTTCATATTCGAAAAGTCAAGTCACTGTCTCTCCAGTGCCACTACCATCAGAGAGGTGTGGTGGCTGTACTGGGAAAGGGCCTCACCTGTCGATTCTCCCAAACCCACACACACCTGTGGTCCATCCTCAACACACAGTCAGCTCCCTCCTCCCAGTGTATCCATGGCTCCCAGAGCCCCCAGGGTCCTCCTACACCACTCACGGTCTGTACCTTCTGAACAGAGCCTGGGGAACTCACCTCTGCCCACTTGGTCCTGCTGCCCTCTCTTCCCAGACACCTGTGGGCAATACTCCCCAAGGCACAGGCCAAGCAATGCACCCTTGGAGGGACTCCAAACATCCAGAGCTTAAAAGGGAGGCTTTTCAGGCAAAGCTGATCTCTCCTTGAAACGAGGCCACAGCCAGACACCGTCCCCCCACCGGCTGTGAGGCGTCCCTGTGCTGGACACAACTAACAGCTCACCACCTTAAAGCAGCACTAAGTTTAAAACTTCAAGGTTTACTCTGTCCTGACACCCTGACATTCTCACCTCCACAAGCCCTGCCCAGCTGGCAAGGCTTGCCCCACCCTTTACCTCTCTGCTCCCTCGGCCTGGGGAGCTGCAGCTAGGACCTCATCTTGCTCTGAGAGGCTAAGTGACTTGCCCAAGGTCACACAGCACGAAAGCAAGATGGGGGCGGGGGGGAAAGCGAGGCATTTACACTCAGACCCTGCAGCCAGCTCTCTTCCTCGCTATCACACTGTCCACCACTGACCTACCATCTCCTGAAGCCAGGGTGGTTCTCCTACCCTCTCAGTCAGGACCTTCCTTTTTCTTTTTTTCTGACTGCACCACGTGGCCTGTGGGATCTTAGTTCCCCAACCAGGGATTGAACCCATGCCCCCTGCACTGGAAGAGTGGAGTCTTAACCACTGAACTGCCCAGGAAGTCCCTAAAGCCTTCCATTTTCAAATGCAACAAACCTTTGGGTTCTTTGGAGAGTTTATCCTATTCGCATCTTAGCGGTTATACAACAAAACCAGATTTCCTGTTTCTTTCTTGTGTTTATTATGCTCAGGATATTTTTCCTAATGCCCTGAGAATTATTCCCATAGGAAACATTCGGCTCCTCTGAAGCTGTTTGGACGCTGAAACCCCTTTCCCTGAGAACTTGCCTTCAGGGGCATAACAGGGCTGGCAGCTGCTGATAAGCCGCAGCGTGGAGCAGGGAGCACTTGCTCGGACGCTGGGTGTTGACCATCCTAGCTCTGCCACCACCACCGCTAGGACCCACCAGCTTCTCCTTCCTGAGCCTCAGTGCCCCAGCCAGAAATACCCAGATAACACAACTTAACTGAAGAGGTTGCTGCCAAAATTCAAGATGATGTAGCCACTGTACCCAGCACAGGGACTGACAGGCATAGCCCCCCAAAACTGGAGCTGAGATTATTTTTTCAACTGCTTTCAGGCACTGCCCACATGGACGTGGGGGAAGCACAATATACAGTTTTCCTGGTGCCCAGAGAATTCTTCCTACAGGCCCCCTGCCATGTGTAATTGCAGTCGGAGGAGAAATCAGAAATGAAGAGGGCTGCTTTGACACTTCAGGAAGGCAAAATAGGATGATTACGTACTCTCCTAGGGCTAAAAAGGCCTCACAAACACCCCAGTTCCCTCACTCCCAGCCCACAACCTTCTGGCGGTGTGTTATCTACAAGTCACTGGAGCTCAGTTGAGTCTCATTTCCTCATCTGCAAGACAGAGATAACCTTACCCACAGCCCGAGCCCTTCAGGATGATGGGAGGCAGTGTTTCTCAGTCTGTGATCTGCAAACCACCTGTGTGCTGGGCCCCGATGGACTCCTCCCCAGCCCCTAGTCCCTGGTCCTTCTTCCTTCCTACAGGAGACTGCTGTATCCGGATTCCCACCGCTGCTCCAGATGGCTCCAGGAGTGTGGTCACCCCCAGTGAACAGTGACTGGCCCACTCCAGCCAAGGAGGCATGGTGGAAGAGAGCTGGGGGTGCCTCTGTACTTGAGAGCGAGCCAGGAGTCGACCTGTGTCCTCGTTCCTCCTCTGGATGTGGCTGTGTCCGACTAAAACGTTTGGAAGTGCCACAGCCGGCAGATGAAACCAGCATCCAAGATGACGGAGATGGGAAGAACCTGGGGCCCTGTTGACATCATGGAGCCCCTGAGTCAACTCCAAAGCCCACCCTACCTCTGGATTCAGAATCGCCCCACAGCACAGCTCAGGGGAGGGGGGCATAGTCACACTGCAGGTCACGTGAACAGCGGGTCATGCAGCTCTGTGGAGCACCCCTCCTGTCTGAGAGACAATGAGTTTCCCTACTGCTGGCCAGTCTGAGTTGGAGTTTGTAACTTGCAGCTGAAAATATTCAGAGAACCTGTACAACCCTAGGGGACAGCATGGAAAATACAGATTCCTGGGTTCCCCTCAGAGAGGAATATGCATTTTTAACAAGAACCCCCCAAGAGATAGTGATGCTCCCCAAAGTGGAAGAGCCACTGCTTTAATGGAATGTTAGACATGCAGAGCAGGGCTAGGCACACAGGCAAACTCTAAGTCCCAGTTCCTTTTGGGTCACACCAGGGCCCTCCTATTTCCTGTGTAAAGCAAGTTGTCAAACAAGCCTCACCTCTTCCCACGAAAGGCTGCTCAGCACAGTTTTAGGGAAACGTCTGCTGACACTCGGCCAGAACCCTGTCCCGTGACTATTGGTTTCCTGTGCAGCAGCGGCCGGAGCCGTTACCTGAATCCCCTTTCAGTGCCACGCACACCACACAGCACAGCGGCCCACGGCCCCTCGCCCCACCATCCCCGCGCTCCCCGTGGCCCTTTCAACTTTATTAGAAGGTCTGGCTATCTCTTATCATGCACCAATCACCCCCTGTGGCACCAGGAAACTGCAAGGGAAGCTGGACTTATTAGGAGAAGATAAAAGAAGGCGCTGGCAGAGGCTGCCGGCTGAGTCCTGAAAGCATTGTTTCTGAAATGTCAGAGGTGCAGTGTCCTCAGGGGTCGGACCCCAACCCGCTCCTTCCAACGGGGAAACTAAGACCCAAGAGGGGGTGAGACTTGGGGCTCTATTCACGCAGCTCTTCAGCATTAATCAGAGACAGGGTAGAGGCAGTGGAGGAAGTGGGGACAGAGAAGGCTTCGTGTGGGGAAAAAAAAGGACTGAAGGGAGGGGCAGGCACTTATTTAGAGAGGCCTTTGAGGATACTAGTTGCCTAGATAAACCAGGATGGCCAGGTCTGTTTTTCACTTAATATCTGAGTGGTTATTAAATTCAGAGCACTTCACCAGGGGTAGAAGTGACAGAAGGGTCTAGAGCTGAGAAGATGAAGGACCTTAGTGTACCAGTGAAAATGAAGCAAATACAGTAGAAATTAAAGGTAAGTCTCACTAGAAGAAGTGTCTTCAGAAAGCCTCCTCAACTCCCCCAAACTTGATAGTAATCAGGCGTCCATCTCTCTGTGCTTCCCCACAGCTGAGCAATGACGATGCTATCACCCCAGCTACGACCCTACACTGTAATCGCCTGTTTGCTCATCTCCCTCCATCTCCGACAGCAAAAAGGCTTGTCACCTGGTTCATTTCTAGCACGGGTCCTGGCACAAGGAAGAACTCGGTAAAGGCTGCTTCATGAAATGGATAAATGGATGGATGGATGGATGGATGGATGGATGGATAACGGGTGAGTAAGTGAATGTGTGCAGATGTCAAAGAGTTCTGGCTGGGGAATCAGGGAAGGTTTCATGAAGAGCTGAGGCATCTGAGCTGGATATTGAAGCATGTGGGCACGTGGCAATGAAGGGGAGACCCACTTCATCCCAAGTGCCTAGCACCATTTTAGGCATAAAGCTGGTACTTCATAAATGCTTCCTGGATAAGTTTACTACTGAACTGGCTTTCCTAAGTGAAGGAAGCTCGTTTCATTTCCCACAGCCTTTTGTTTCTCCTTAGGTAAACAGAAGCAACTCTTAAAGAGCAGTTAAACTGATAAACCAAGAGAAAGGTCATTGCCTACCAGTCTGCAAACATTCCTATCCAAAGACAGTTTAACAGCATAAGGAAATTCCATTTCTACTGATGTGGAGTTTTCCAGGATATACTGTTCCGTAACAAAGGCAATGTATATCACCTCCTTATGTATCTGCATATAGAAAAATTGAGAGGAATACATAAGAAACTTCAAAAAAAAAATCACCAACCTTTAGAGAATATATCATTTATCACCTAAACAGGGAGGATGAAATCAGTTTTGCCAGTGAAAGAGTTTGTTATTGATGATTCCCGGGGACAAAGACCCTAAAGTAGGACTGCCGTGGCAAGCTGGAACGTATACTCAGCCCACCTAATGGGGACCAGGTCTGGGAAGAAAGGGAAGTGGACCTGGCAGGGATGAGAATGAAATTTTTCAATAAACATTTTTATAGTAATATTTTTACTTCTGAACAAAGTATATGTATCAACCATTTTTTAATGTGATTATCTTTTCAATGGGAAAAAAAAAAAAAGCCAAAGAATTTAACCTTCCAACTCTCCTGAACAAAGGAAGCAAGCTCATTTGGGGGCACCATCAAATAGCCACCCTGAAGAGCAGCCCTAGAGATTAAATGAAATCCTTGCTCACAGCACAACCCTTTTTCAACAGACAAGAAAACAGCCCTGAGAGAAGAGCGCTGTGCATGGCCTAAAAAGGCTTTGACTGCATTCGGGGCCAGCTGAGATGGGGAACACTGGGGGATATAAACAGTGTGTCAGACATAAAGCAGTTCAGGTTTTACACAATCACGGCAACAAAGTGAGATTGATTCGGGTCTGAATTAAGCTCTTTATATTGTTTCTACTTAAAAAGGAAATGTATTGACTACAGTCCTCCTCACAGATTTATCTTCCCTGACATCAGGCACATTCATAACCTATTTTAAATTCCAAGGAACAATGCTGGGGTTTAGGAAAATAATACCAGTGTGTTGCACCAGAATGTTTTGGAGGCTGGGAAGAAGCTTCTCTGGCTTTTAATTGCTCAGGAAACAGGCGCGTTGTAGATGGTTTTCTTATCAGCCCTAACTTCCAGTTAGAAGACCACTTGTCCAGGATGCAGGAACTTTTAGAGCGGGTCTGTCTTTGGAAGATTCGCTTTGGAGTAATCTTAGAGACCATGTGTGGTATCACTTCAGCTTTTCTCCTCTCTCGTAACCATCTCCTTCTTTCAGATGTCACCACAATTCGTCAAGCTCAGGCCTGAATTACCTGAACTTGGGATGTCTCATCTCCCGCCTCCAGGCTTCACCAAGGACTGTGGGCACTGATCTCCCCAAGGCCAGCCTGACCATGTCCCACCCAGGGCTCCCCACAGCCTTTAGGACAGCAGGACCATCTGACCATCACCCAGAGAGGGACACCTGAGAGATAGGGGGCTCCATTAATAATCACATTGGAGTAAGAGGCAGAGCCACCCTAGAAGCAAATTGGAAGGTGAGGTCATCAACTGTAGAACAAATCCAGTCTCTTTACCATAAGCTTGAATTCAAGACTCTCCACCCTCTGGCCCCAGCTTACCTTTCCAGTCTTTCTGCATTTTGCAGGTCCAATTCCAATGGACCTGTAGTTACACAGCACACCCTGGGCTTTACTATCCCTGTGCATTTGTTCCCAGCATTTCCTCCTCCTGCCTCTACCCGACCCCAGCGCTGGCCAGAGCACCACCTACAGAGGTCTAACTCCTACTCTCCCTGCAAGGCTTTTGTGTGTTAGTCACTCAGTCATGTCTGACTCTTTGTGACCCCCATGGACTGTAGCCCGCCAGACTCTCCTGTCCATGGGATTTTCCAGGCAAGAATACTAGAATGGGTTGCCATTTCCTTCTCCAAGGGATCTTCCCCACCCAGGGATTGAATCTGGGTCTCCTGCATTATAGACAGATTCTTTACCATCAGAGCCACCAGGGAAGCCCTACTCTCCCTGCAAAACCCAAGTCAAATGGCGCCATTCTTGACTGCATTCATTCAACAAGTATTTACTAACTGCACATTATGTGTTGGGCACATAGTGAAGAAGGCTGAAAAAGTTCCACCTCTTATGGAACTTTGGTGTATGTGGTGGGGGGTGGTGTACACAATTGTGACAGCAGGTAGTAAGGATGGAAACAGGGTGATATGCTGGAAGCTCCTTGGTTAAGTTTTTGTACCCCAGTACCCCACAGGGCTGGGGCTCCTTAAAGGTCATGCCCAAGAGACCCAACGTACAGCCCTGTTGAACCCCCCACACACCTCTAGACACAACAGGCACTCACCAAACATTTGATGAGCAAAGAAGTACTATTAGAGAAGTTTCCTCATTTAGTCTGGAGACAGCATTCCGACAAGGAGTTCCAAGTTCTCCACAAATCTGTATGGGATCCAAGGGGAGCCTAAATTTCCACCAACCTTAGAGAAACGCCCCGCATCCAAGAGCTGTGCTTCCCCTTCCACACTGATGCTAGGAGGGGACTAAGGTTACCTGCTTTGACATTACGTTGCTTCTCCAGAGGTTAAGTGACTCACCCAAGCCCACACCACTAGGGAGTGAACCCCTGGAGAGGTCAGAAGATGACACAGCAGCAGTAGGATGTAATGACCGGATAAACGACCAGAGGAGTCACTGGGCAGAGGGTGTCTGGAGTGGGGAGGTGACTCTGGCAGCTCATGTGGCCAGAGAGCTTCCGAAAGGAGGTCTTGGGGCGGGGCCCAGGTGATAGAAGGCTGGGAGGGCCAGCAGGGGAAAGGCGCTGCGATGGAAGCTTGGCAACGGAGGGAGAGCCTGACACAGGGGTCACAGGGGAAGGCCTGCTGAGGCCAAAGTCTCACCTGGTGACATATACCACGCAAGACAAGAACACACACATGCTTTGCCTGTACCTGACCTGGAAGAGGGGGCTCCGCCACTGACAATGTGCAGATAAAACTGCTCAGAGAAGCTCAAGTAAAGGCCATGGGTGCCCAGGCTTTCCCAGACATGTCTGCAGCTCTACCCTGAGTGGCCCTGGCGGACAAGAGTCCAATTAAACAGTAACTAGTAACAAAGGAGCTTGGCAAGCGTCACGGTCACTTCCAAGGGCAACTGCAACATGGGTACCCCCTTCTCAGACATTCCGGTGGTGAGTGGTCATAGTGACCACTTCCTTTTACGAAGGAAAAAAATAGACAATTAGCTGCATCTGTTCTTATTTCGGTGATACCCAGAGACCGTCGAATGAGTTCCTGGCAGTCAGGACTGGACCCACCCACCTCTCACCTGCTGCAGCTCCGCAGCCCTGGGCCACCCTGGGCTTACTGGAATTGTTCCTCTAGGCCTCCACTCTCCACAACCACCACGCCAGCCCCTCGGGAATCAGTGAGGAACCCAAACTGCAAACATCCCCTAAGGTACAACACAAGTCCCTGAAGGCAAGGGAACAACTCAGGTGGGCTTTCCAGGTGGCCGTCTACTCACCCTATGCCTGAGGTAAAGACACACCCAGGCCCCCCAGGGGCAGGAGTGCTCAGCCTCAGAGCACTGACGTCTGGTGTGGGGTAACTTGGTGGTGGGGCCGTCCTGCACTCCAGGATATATGAGGAGCATGCTGGCCTCTACCCACCAAAAGCCAGGAGCACCCACTACATGACAAGCGAAATCTCTCCAGACATCACCAAATGTCCCATAGGAGTAAAACTGCCTCCACAGAACCATGGCTGAAGGGCTTGCTCCCTAAATGTGCTATTCTGTATATCCCCAAATATTCAGACTCCTGACGCTCCCAGTACTATAAAACACCTTAGGGGTTACAGGCAGAGCTTTTGATCAGGTGGATCTGGGCTGGAGTCCTGGCTCTACGTCTTACTATCTCTGTGACATGAGGCACATCACAGCCTCTTGGAGCCTCAGTTCCTTCATCTATAAAATGGGAGCAATCAACAGCACCTCGGCCATGGCAGTTACATAAAAATGACACATAAAGACTGCCAGGCACAGTGGGAATCTGATAAACGTTAGTGAGTTTTTACAGGCCTGGAAAATTCCTTTTAGCCAAGCCTAGAGTTTAATCTTCTATTTCTGTGGTTTCTGATCTTCTCCCCCCACCCCCCACCCCCCCCTACACTTCCTATGCCCTTTCCACCTGTTAAATGCCTTTGGTCTTAACCTTTGGTCTTAAGGAATCCTTCCTGCTGGTTCAAAGGCATCTGAGGTTAAAGTGAAGGAAAGAACACACACACACACACACACACACACACACAGAATCTTTCAGCTCCAACCCTGCCCAGACCAACTCTCCAGACAAAGGGTTCCATTGTTGTCTAAAAACAAACTTTTCCACAGGGAGGCCTTAAAAGAGCCAGAACAGTCTCGAAGTCTCCAGACTCTCCTAGTTTTCATCCCTATTGTGCTCCTGACCCTGGCATAGCCCTTCTCCTGGGCCTCAGTTTCCTAATCCATAAAGTAAGAGATTTAGACCCTGGAGATCACCAAGATTCTGTGCTATACTGGAATGCCGCAGCACAGAGGGCGGCTGGACCCACATTTTCAGTAAGTGCTTAAGAAGGAATAAGTGTTACAAAGACACATCTTTCCCCCTTTTCCCTAGGTTCCCCTGAGAAATGAAATCCTGCCATTCTGAGACCTTGGGCAAATTAGTTCATCTGTCTTATCCTGCTGCCTTATCTGTAAAATGGGATAATAGAGGCAGAAATGAGGTAAAGATTACGAGACAACGATCATGCAAGCACCTGGCACAGAGCTAACACACACACTAGGTATTCAAAATACGTCTGCTTTCCGTTCTGGGCTCTCCATCTGAAATCCCGTACTGTAACTCTGGGTCACTCTCCTTCTCTGGGAAGTCCTTCCATCTGCCCTTTCCCCAGGCTCTATCCAAGCCCTCCTCTGTCAGGAAACCTTCTCCACACAAACTCTTCTTTCTAAAGGTGCAAGGCCACAGTTTCCCAAAAGCTGACTTGGGGAGTGGGGTGGGAGGGGCAGGTGGAGAGGAGGGGGTAGGAGTTCACTAAAAGCCAGTTCCCTGCCCTGAGAATTTCCTTTCTGTGAATCCAGGAAGATTAACCCCTCCCCTGCTCCACTCAGAATGGAGCAGAGACCTCAACACTGTCCTGGCTGAGATTTTATACGCCCCTTATGTCAGGGTCTCATAAGCACCCTGAGAGGGCAGGGTGAGTCTGAATATTCTTCTCCCCCAAATTCTTCATCCAACCTGATCACCCAGAGCCTCTCCCCTACACCCACTGCCCACTCCAGGAAGATGTTTCTTTGCTCACCCCCATAGGGCAGCCTCACAAATTCACAGATCTCCAGCCCAGATCCTTCCCCTTGCCATAAAGAGCCCAGGAGATCAGGGAATTGGCCCAAGATCTCTCAGCTAGTTCAAAGGCAGGGCTGGGTTAGGACCGGAGACTCAGGACTCTAGACACACCAAGCCTCTGCTCACAGCCTCTTGCCCATCGGCCTGGCCCTCTCCTGTCTCAAGCGTCACCATCCTCCCAGGCTGGGAAGCTCACGGTCACCTCCACCTCTCCCCCTGCCTCGTGTCGCACCTCCTTCTCATCACGAAGACCAGGAACCCTGATAAAGGGCCACCGCCTGGTCCCTATCACATCAGGACAAGGACAACATGCCTTTTTCATGCCACTCTCTTGTTTAAAAACCTGCCACAGCTCCTCAGTCCCACCAGATCAAACCTTTCCTGCCCTACAAGCCTTGGACCCCACGCACCAGTTCCTCCAGCTCCTTGGCCCACCCGGCCTGGCCCTGCTCCCCTCCGAGGCCCCTCCTCTCTCTCTTGGATCCTCTCGGCTTCCTCCCCAGACTCTGGCCTGGGAGGCCAAGGAGTCACAGGTGACTCCCCTCCTTGGAAAGTCTTCCCTTCCCGCCCTGGCTCCCCATCCTGTTGCCCTTCAAGGCTCCCCCTCCAGACCTGAGGCCTCGGCCTGGAATTCTCTGGCATTCTCCTGGCCCCCAGGGTCACCGCACTGCTGAGCTGTCTGAGCTTACCTCCTCACCAAACCACAAATGCATCACCCCACAACCTGGCTACATTCCTTCCACCTCCAACCTCAGCCTGGCATTCATTCCACAATCATTACCTGAGTGCCTCTAAGGTGCCAGAAAGTTCTTTTACCTTTAAGGGTAAGGAGAGTTTCAAGAGCAAGGACATCTTAGATGCTACCTACTCTGTGACTCCCCCTCAACCCACCATCCCCGTCACCCCCAGGAGTCCTCCTATCTCCACTTTGGGACATCCTAGTTGTCCTCGAGCCCATGTCCTCCCGGAGTCCTCCCTAAGCTCCAGACCTTCTCTTCCTTATTCATGGCCAGACCTCCTATGATACCCACACCAGGAGGATGCTCACTGAATGGCTTTCACAGGAAACTGAAGCATTCTGTCCAGCAGGCCAGTCCGGACTCCTGCGTGGCCTCAAGCTCTGTTCATCTAAGTGACCTCTCACTGTTCTTCCCAGATTGGATTGGGGCCCAGAATGAGTCAAATGACCTCTTATCATTCTTCCAAAATTAGGCTTTCCTCTTTAATTACACCTTATCTAGCCACACTATGTGGATTCTAATTACATAATTACTTCAAGCCCTGGGACTTAAAAAAGAAAGGAGTGCATAGAATTACACAGGTAAGTGAATGCACCAAATAATCATACTTATATATACCATGTGCCATGGTGTATACAATGTTTGTGTACAATTATTCACATACAATTTTATAAGCCAGAAAATATAGCCCATGAGTGGGTATCTAAATCACATTAAGCAAGTCAGAGTAGATGAAGGAGAATATCATGGAGAAGCCTAACCCTGAGGGGGTTTTTGAAAGAGGCTGGAAGTCAGTCCCCAGCTCTCTCCCCTTCCCCTTCTGCAATGAAAAGAGGGAGTGGTGTGACCTTCATGGGAAATTTTTCAAAGTATAACCAGACCTGATCTCTCCTAAACAAAATACCCACTCTCTTCTGAACTCCAGGTACCCACTGTCTGTCTCCTAAGGCATGTTTTGTACAGTTCTAGTAGAAGACCCCACCCAGACTGTGTCCATCCTGCAGACAGGGGCTGCATCTCACCCACTTCAGTATTCCCAGTTCTCAGCCCCCATCAACACCAGGAGGGCCATCCAGTAGGCCCACCTCCTGTCTTTACTCCAGCCTTATTAAAAAGTCTTTGCCCCTCTCACACCACCCCTATCTTCACCAGGAGTGCCCTTCCTTAGGCTGGGCCCAGCTCCCCTTTGCCCACTGTACTTGCCCTAACTTGTTGCTCATCACATGTTGGCATAAAAACTCTTCTATGTGCCAACCTCTCCTTTTAGACCAGTGGTCAAAATCCTTTTGATCATACCTTCCTATTAGTAAATAGCTTTGAGCATATTTACTTATAAGTTAACAATAAAATCTGGACTACTATAAATAGGAAAGCTACGTCTTGCTCTTCTGTTTGAGTTAAAGAATAAACAGAACTTCAACTGATAATGTTTTCTCTGGGTCCTTCAATACCGATCCTGAGAGCTCACCCACTGTTCTAGGCCAGGAATTCTGCGAGGACAGCAGGAGTGTTTGATTCCCTTTGTATTCTCAGAATCTGGGACAGAACTAAAAACTTAATAAAGGAATTCATTTGCCCCACAGACAGGGAGCACCTCCTGTGGGCCCGGCACATGCTAGGTAGGCACCAGGGATAGAATGCCCGGCTGCTGGCATCTGGGTCCTACAAACTGCTGGGTGGGCAGACAAACAGGATCAGCCAAACAAGTGTGACAAAGTGGCTGACGCAGATGCTATGCAGAATGCTCTGTCTAAAACCACTGAATCAGGACAGTCTCAAATGGGGGGGTGAACATGCTCCAGAGGGTCCGAGAAGGCTTCCCCCCAGGAATATGCTGCCTTCAGCTGAAACCTGAAAGATGAGCAAAGCTAGCTGGGTGAGGGAGAAGAGAACACTCCAGGGTAAGGAAACCACATGGGCAAAAGTCCTGAGGCTGGACAGAGACGTGTAAGCGCCAGGGGCCAACAGAGGCCAATGAAACAAAATGAATGAACAAGCCCCTAAAGGATGGCGAGTTCCTCCCTCTCACTCCTCTCTACTATCAATACAGATTGCCCCCAGCTTCGTGCCTCTGAAAGGGTCACTCAGCCCTGCTACGTGCCCAGCCTCTGAGCCAAACAGAGCAGGTGGGCTCTCTGCCTCCCAGCCAGTCCTGCCAGTGGCAACCGCCCCCTGCTTCTGAGGAGCCCCAAAGCCACAGGAAGACACTCCTGAAAACCATACATGTTGCCATGGACACCACCAATCAAAGGCTCCTGGGCAGTTTAATTTTTTAAAGAGAGTGTTAAATATTTTACATCTTCTAACAGCATGGCTTCTTCCTTGCCTACAATGCAAAAGAAAACCCTATACTCCTTGAACTAAGGATTCACACAAAATAAACACCAATGTGTAAGACAGCCCTCGGAGGTGTGTACCCACAGTCAAGGGCATCCTCTGGGTATCCTGGCTGCCTAGGTGTATGTTCCTTGCAGAAGCAACCTGGACAATCCAGAAAGAAGCACAGCCACAAAACCTCTTCCCTACTGGAGCTCTTCTGATCCCAAGAAGGGAAAATTATTTACAATGATGCTTCAGGTGTGTTTAAATAGCCCATGACTTTAATAATTAAAGATAAAACCAAGACCGTGGATTGTAATGCAGGCTAGCGGCTGCGGGGCCTCCTCTCGCAGCAGCTGTCCCCAAGAGAAGCCGTATCTTCTATCAGTGCTCAGGCATGACTAATATTTCCCAGTTCCTGGGAGGCCTCGCCCCCTCACACCTGCCAGGACTGGCTCATTAACGTACCATGTCCAACATAAAAGCCCCACAAAGCAAATGCAAAATAGTCCTCAAAGGCCTGAGACCAAGTTGGCCTAGGCTCATGGGCCTGGCAACCAGGTTTTCAGCAACTACCACCAAAGCCTGCCTAGGCCCTGGACTCTCCCGAGTCCCAGCTTTCTCCAGCTACTCTATTTTCTGTCCCGATTGGGACTGTGCTTTCTCCAGGGCCTGATTCATTCTGTCCTGCTTAACGTAGCCCAGTTCCTACTTTTGCCTTGGCTTCACCATCCAGATGTCTGGCTTGCTCCCCAGCCTATTGCCCGGGCACTGGGGCAGCAACTCAAATCTCCCAGATCCAGTTCCAGTCTTTCTTACCTCATCCCTGGCTTCCAGATCCAGCCTCCTGCGTGCACTGTCTACAAAGAGAGACCCAAGCACAGACGAATCAGCAGTGTGTATGCTACAGCAGCCTTGCAAAGACCCCCAACAGCAATGCACCATGAAACTGTTTCCATTTTCTCTCCTGTTAATTTGTTATCAGCAACTACAACCCCTGGCCATCATTCTGTCCTGGTGAGAAACA
Organism: Bos grunniens; assembly: GCF_055505025.1. Taxonomy (NCBI): domain Eukaryota; kingdom Metazoa; phylum Chordata; class Mammalia; order Artiodactyla; family Bovidae; genus Bos; species Bos grunniens. The sequence goes on from NC_141190.1 coordinate 17,191,473, forward strand.
GTCACCCAACGCTGGATCTGCCCTGACTAAAGACAAACTCTGAGTAGAGAAGAACAATCGGCAAATGAACTGTATTTATTTACAACGTCCGAAACTGTTCACGTGCACAGCCACAATATAGACACAGATTCCAGGCAACGAGAGAAACAGGATTTCACACATTATGCCCTAGTGACCCTTCATATTGAGAAACCAAGCTCAAAGGTGGCCCGCAGGCAGATGGGATAATCAATTCATGTAGGGAGTTCCCTGGTGGTCCTAGTGGCTAAGACTCCACGTTCCCAATGCATGGGACCTGGGTTCGATCCCTGGTCAGGGAACTAGATCCCACATGCCATAACTAAAAAAAGATCCCTCATGCCACACCTAAGACCCAGCGCAGCCAAATAAATATTCAAAAATAATAATCGATGTTTAAGGCATACTAGAAATGAGGAATGAGTTTCCTCATCTGGGATCAACTGAGTGCCTGTTCCTTATGGCAGTTACAGCTGCCATGAGCTAGAAGATCCCTCTGATGATGAAAAGTCAGGGCCCACCTGGGACTGACATGGGCAGAGCCACGTACAGGTTAAGGTACAGTAGTCAGTACTCCTGCTCACTGGTGTTGGAACTCAGGCAGTATCTTTATGCCATGTTGAGAATCCAGGTTGCCAGGAACAGACTCCTCACAGTCATTCCTGGGTCGGTCATGACTACACGCCTGACTTCAGGTCCATCACTGGCCTCTCTCTACTACCTGCCATGTGGGTTATATGCATGTCTAGAGCATCCTCACTCCCCCGACGCCCCACACACTTGTCACCCAAAACCTTCCTACTCACAACCCAAAACAAACTGGAATGCCTGCTGGGGAAGACAAGAGCCCAACCCTCTGAGTGTTAATGAGGAAATAAACTTGAGGAGGGTGGGGTCTATGTCTACACTGTTCACTAGTATTTGTTTAATGAGTGCAATGAGACTGTGGTTATTAAAGTACTTCTTAAACAAAAGTTCCACATGTAAGCAGGGACTCACCTCACAAATGGGCACCCTCCCAACCCTGGGGCTAACAGCAGAGCTCTCTCTTCATCCAGCAAAGTGGGCTGGATGGACATCAGATGGACCTCCCTGCAAGGCTGAGCTATAGTGGGAATGCAAATCACCAAGGGATAGAAACTTCCAAGAAAAGACCAGGATCCCAACCGCTAAATTACCTGGCTCTGTTCCTTTTCTCTTCTGCACTCCTTTGGCATATCCCTTTGCTCCATGGGTAATGGTCAACATCTGTGACCTCATCCTTCCAAGAGGGAGATGTCGGCAGAGGGGGGAGGAATGTTTGGGGACAGGAGAAAGGGTTATGGGTAGAAGCAGACCAGAAGGAAGGGGACATCAAAAGGATTCTTGCTCTGAGTACCAGTGACCAGTATTGGGGCTTCGTGAACATGCTGGCATTTTCACATCAGCTCACATGACTGAAGAGGCTTAGAAATACTCAGTTCTATGTCCCTCTCCAGATGGTTGGTCAGCTCTACAAATACAGCTTCACTGGCCAATGTTCTTTTTCAACTCCATGGTTGAAAACACCCCCTTGACACTACCAGTAACTTCTGACCCATTCTCATTCTCAATACAGCCACCAGCATTAGAGTGATGACTATGCGTCAGGCACAGCTCTAAAGACTTGTGCAATCCTGTGAAGTGCGCACTATTATTTTTCTCCATTTTACAAGTGAGGCAACTGAGGTACAGACACATAACTTATAGAGCGAGGATGGGGACCCAGGCAGCCTGAGCACAGAGGTCACCCCTTCATCACTCTGCTCCCTGATCTCACTTCCAGAAGAGGCAAGCCAAGCTCCAGCTCAGGCCCATCCAGCTGCAAGACCTTAAACTAATGGCCTTTCTGTGCCTCAGAGGCGTGTGAAGCAAGGCTGATCACAGACACCTGGTCTGCTGTGCACAGGGCAGCCACTAGTCTCACGTGGCTATGGAAGGCTTGAGACGCCGCTAGTGTGACCGAGAACCCGAATTGTACATTGTACTTCATTTTAGTAACCCACTCCAGTATTCTTGCCTGGAGAGTTTCATGGATAGAGAAGCCTGACGGGATATATAGTCCATGGGGTCACAACACGAATAAGTGACTAGCTTTTAGTTAATTTCAACTTAGAGAGTCATATGTGGCTAGTGGCTACCAGATTGGAAAGTTCAACTCTGGTCTCTAAATTCTAGGATACCGGGTGCCATTTCTTTTGGTCACTGCTATAGTCACAGAGACCAGCACAGACCTAGCACAGCCTGTGGTTGGAGCTCAGCAACTATTTGTTGAACAAATCAAAAGCAAAGGGCTTTTCAGGTGCCACAACTTCATTGCCACACAAGGATCGATTGTTCAGGTTCCCTGCTCACTGGACATCTAGCCTCAGCTTGACCAGGAGCTCAGGCCTCCCAAAGCAGATCAGGAGGGAGAGGCTCTCAAGATGAAAAACTATAGAGGCAAGTCTTCTAAAGGTTCAACAGAAATAAATCTACCTCCCTGAAATTTCCACTTACTCATCCTGGCACTTCAGCTCACAGGTCTGGGAAAACCAAAGTTATGAGACAGCACTTAAACATTTTTAAACACTATAAATACAGTATAATACCTCTAATTCATTTTCTTAATTAGTACAAATACAAATCTTAGTTCACTGTGAGGCTGGTTAAACAACTACATGACTGAGATCTGTTTGAGGGAACAATCCCCTACTGTCAGAGCTATGGCCCAGGACTGCTGTCTCCACTGACTTAATGCATTCACATCCCCCCTCTCCATGAGACAGCCAGGGCGTATACAGCTAAACTCCCAACCAGTGAGGCCTCATTCTGCAAACAAGGTTTGGGGATCCTGGCAGAGCAACTCACATTGTCATATCTCCTTGATGTACTCTTTCTAAGTGGAAAAATCTAAGTCTGCACACATCTCCTATGAGCTGACTGTAGCAGACACAGGAGATACTAATACAACTCCATGCAGCCCGCACCAAGAGCCCACATCTAGAAAGAGTAAGAGGTGAAATCTGCAGACTACTTACCCCATCCAAGTCACTGAACTAGATCAGGAGAAAGACATATAAACCAAACAAGATCAATTCAGTGTGACACACGCTGTAACAGACACAAGTACAAAATACTGAACTAAAGAGATACCCGGAGGGACCCTGCACCGTGGCTCACACACAGCAGGCACTCGGGGCAGTGAACTGAATCAAATTCTGACCAACAGCTCAATTGAAAGCTGAGGAAACCACAATCCAGACAGGTTAAGTGACTGCTCAAGGTGACCCAGGTAGTTAGTGACAGGGCTGGACATGACAGGTGGGCCTCGTCACTTACCCGCCCAACAGTCTATAATCCATCTCACAGTGCTTCTTATCTGACCCCTCATGGGGAGGGAGCCAGGATCTGCCTGCTGCTTGTTATCACATCCATCTCAGGATAAACAATGGATACATTTTTGTAAGATGGTATGTTGGGCACTCTCTTGAAATATGAGGAGTTACTGTGTGCATGCCATCTTAGAAATATGCATCCAATCATCTAACAAACATTTCTTGGGAATATACTATGTTTCAGGTGCCTGTTTAGAGGCTTGGATAAAGAGATGAAACAAACTCCTAGTCAGATCAGAACACCCACATTTATCTCTGCTCTCTCCCAGAACCCCACGAAAAGGACAGCAGAGGAATCTGCTTTTTAATGGAAAGGAGACAATGGCTGATGAGATATGTTAACAGAATTCTCAAAGACAGAGAGCCAATTGCCAGGCAGTCACTGATACAGGTTTCTGCTTCATCTGCTCTGCTGAGTACAAGCAGGGTAGAAAACCACTGAACAAATGGTGCCTAGGCCACAAAAACAGGAGAAGGCTCGGGAAGGGAGGGGGGCACCAGGGACTGTGAGGGGAGAAGGGGAGGGGACTAGGAAGAGGGGAGCCTGCTGAAAGTTGGCGCAGGGAGCAATCAGACTCCAGGGTCCCTCCTTCAATCTGCTCAGTCTGGCGACCTCCCTCCCTGGGCCAGCAGGATGTGGAGGATCACAGTTCGGGCAAATTACACCAGACATTCTGATTCAGATTCAGACACAGCTGAGGGAGAGATACAGCTGAGGGAGGTAGGGAAAGCACGGAGCAACTTTCAGAAAACAGACAGACAGAGTGAACGTCTGCATGCCAACCAGGGTACCCTGCCTCCTTCCCCATCAAGGCTCCTGGAAGGAACAACACACAGCCTGTTACACCCCCCAGGCACACTCCTCTCTAGGAACACCCAACGTTCCCCGAGAAAAGATCTACAGACACCAATATCTAGGTGTCTCCAGTGAAAAAAGGGGAGGCTCTCTACTGAATGACCCTCCAATGAGATTCACAAGCCCCCTTCCTTTTCCCACAGATCCCCAATCAGCATCTTGGTGTCCACTCTTAAAATATAAACCATCAGTGATCAGCATGCATGGAAAGATGGTTCCAATGGGAAATACAATAACCAAAAGAAGCAGAAAAAGGGACTTGACAGAAACAAAGACAACACAGGAGAAGCAGAAAAATAGCAAAAACAAACAAAATACAACATATATAAGTGAATTCACTGCACCCATGAAGCAAGAACAAGATGCTATTTAGAAAAAAAAAAAAGAAAAATGAATCTTCAAAGTAAAATGGAAAACAATAAAAGATTTTAAAGTTACAAACTTGACCCAGGATGTCCAACATCTAAGTAATGGGAGTTCCAAAGACAAAACACGAAAAAGGACAAAAGGAAATTAACAGAGAAAAATATAAGAAAATGTCCCCAAAATGAACAGTGTGAGTCTTCAGATCAAAAGAACACAACAAGGACCCAGCATAATAATTTTCAAAGCAAGAACAATCCAAATATAGGGAAAGGGAAAGGATCCTAAAACTTTCAACAACAACAACAACAACAACAACAAAAGGTTATCCATAAATGATCAAGAATCAAAATAGCATTCAAATTTTGACATTAATATTGGAACCTAGGAGACAGTGGAGCCATGCCATCAAAATTCTAAGGGAAAATGGCTTTCAACCTAAAATTCTAAACAAATCAAAACACCAATCAAATGTGAATGCAGAGTAAGAACAGTTCAGACAAGCAAGTTTGAGGTGACTGACTTGTACAGACCCTCTCTCAGAAACTCCTGAGGAATAAATCAACAGAAAACGGAGGCTCCAACCAGAGTAAAGTGAGGGAATCCCCAGGACGAGCCATGCCCTAGGCCTAGAAGTCAGTCAGCTCGGAATAAAGGGGAGGAACTGAGGCCTCTGGGAGTGAGACCTCCAAGGGAAAAAAAATTGCAGTAAAAGAAAAAGGAACACGTGTATAAGACAGAGAGGTTTTCAAAAGCCTCTCAGAAACTCTGGGATAACCACAAAGGAAACTAAATCAATAGGAAAAAAGCAATTATTAACTCAAAAAAATGTACAAGAAATTTCATTACAGTACAACTGTAAGGCTCAGCCAGGAACTCTATCTACACAGTCAAAATAATGTAAGTATTGACTATCAGTGTAACAAAAAACTGTGATAGACCACACTGGGAGGACATGAAGGAAACCAAGCACGTGGGGAGAAGAGAGAAGAGGGGAATGAGGGCTCCTCTAATCCACAGCAGGACAACAGTACTATCAACATAAACAGCCAAAAGGCCTGGAAGTGACTACGGAAGGCAGAGTAACGGCCCCTCCAAGATGAAGACGCCCACATCCTAATCCCCCAACCCACAAACATGGTATCATTACATGGCAAAAGGGAATTAACGTTGCAAGTGGAAGAAAGGCTGCTAATCAAATGAACTTCAAACAGGGAGATTATCCTGGATTATCCAGGTGAGCCCAAAGTAACCACAGGGTCCTCAAAAGTGGAAAAGGGAAGGGGAAGGCAGTCAGGAAGGTGTGACTATGTTAGAAGGTCAGTGATGGACGGAAGTACTCAACTGGCCATTGCTGGCTTTGAAGATGTTGAAAGGTGGCCATGAGCCAAGGAATGCAGGCGGCTTCCAGAAAGTGGAAGATGCAAGGAAGAGAATGCAGCCCTGGCACCATCTTGACTTTCACCCAGTGAGACCCTTTTCGGATTTCTAAGCCAGAGAGCTGTAATTTAAATTTGTGTTGCTTTAAAGCCACTACGTTGGTGGTAATTTGTTCCTGCAGCAACAGAAAACCATGTTCCATGACCAGCCCTGGGGAGTGGGTCATCAGGATGGGTGACACAGCCTTCTTCCTGAGCCTTGCAGTGTTATTTGACTTTTAAAGTCATATATATGACTTTGATACAAATTAAATTTTAATTTTAAAAGAGCTGAAACACAAATTCTCTCTTGTCAGAGCTCATAATCCGGTAGAGAAAACAGGGCCCCGGCTACTGCTGATAGGCAAACACGGGAAGAAAGCACCTCTTTGAGATGTGAGGACATCTGAAAGGAGCGGGCGTTCACCAGGCAAAGGAGAAACAGGCCTTCTGGAGAAGGATCAAAGACCAGGGGGAACATGAAGCAGTTCTGAATGATGGCACATCAGTGGGTCTCGCAGAGGCAGCAGGAAAAGCTGGGTGGACAGTTCCCAGCACCACAGGTGTGACACCTGCCCCACTGCTGGCTTCTCTGACTGGTCTGGGACTTGCTATGCATATTTAGGGCTGGTATGGACAAGAGAAGACCCCAAACACAACGTTTTTCTGGAACATCAATTGCACCCAACAGTGAAGTGTTTTAAATGCTTTTACTCTAAAAACCAGCACAGATGTATTATAGAAGACAAAACTCACGTGAATTTTTAACATAAAAATTGGTGACTTCTTGTTTGAGAGGCCCACTGTAGACACTAAGCTATTTGCTGACCGCTGAGCATCAAGATTCAACCATCTCTACAATTACTACAAGAGTCAGAAGAAAGGTTAAAGTGCCATCGCATGCATCCATCAAAGCACCCGGGACTTCACACCAGCAACCTCTCAAGGGCTGCCTACCCTCCCTGAGTTGGGTCCCAGCATGAATGGGAAAGTTGAGAAGCATGTCATTCTTTTCCAAAGTGGTCTGGGGCCTGCTATTGCTGGGTAACTTAGCTCTGCCTGGGGAAACAAACAAACAAAAAAAAACTATCACACTGAGTGTTTCCTACATATTTTCTCTTGGTCATAAGCCTGTCCATCTTTCTCCCATCCCCTCTCTAAAGATTACCAGGATCGCTGATAAAACCCCAGCTCGACCATCAGCACCTCCGATCCCTTATAGCCCAGGCCTCCGTTAGAGAATACATTGCAGACACTCTTGCATGGAAGGAAGTCAAGTAATAGGGCACATCTCTTGGGAGAGGGTGTCCCCTGTGTCCACAAACAAGGGTGGAAACTTTTTCTATTGTTGTGGCAGTTTTTGTGATAAAAACAATAATATCCATGTGACAGTGAACTGGGAAATTTTTTTTTTCTGTAAAGACTCACTACTGACCACAGAAGAGGATCAGAGAGGGGAAAAAAAAAAATATATATATATATATCTCTCTCTCTCTCTCTCTCAATGGAAGACCACACAGAAGTAAAAAGCAATTTAATTGGGTTTAGTTTGTTTTTTCGTGTGTAAAACACATACACACATTCAAAAAAAAGTGAACTCAACTGATTTCAAACAGAGAGGATGAGATTTTAATAACACCTTAAATATATTACAATTAGTTATGTCATTGACAGAAAATAAAAGATGGGAGAGGAGATCAAAGAAAAAGATACAATAGGAGGAGAGAAAAAGAAATGGATAGAGGGGGGTATGGGAGGAAAAGGACGGGAAGACAGCAAGACACAGGGACAGACAGACAGGAGTAACCACACACAAAAAGAAGGAACAGCTAAAGGATTCACAGAGACACTTCCTGCTGCTGCTGCTGCTGCTGCTAAGTCGCTTCAGTCGTGTCCGACCCTGTGCACCCCAGAGACGGCAGCCCACCAGGCTCCGCCGTCCCTGGGATTCTCCAGGCACTTCCTAGGCCAAAATAAATGACACTGCATATGCCAGGGTAGGCTTGGGCTACAGACTTCAAAGTATTATCACCTTTTATCCTTGCCTTCGAATGGTTACTAATCTGGCTAACCACTGTTCACAGCTCTTTAATTGCTCATTTAAACATTCTGAGGCTTAGCTCAGGTCAAGGGCCAGAAGCTCCCTTCAGACATGCCACAGTCAAGCAAATCATTTACCTCCAAGTATCTCCTCTACAAAGGGAGTACATGAAACACTCTTACACAAACCACCATCTCAGAAAATGTACAAAGCATCAATAAGAGACAGGAGAAAATGCTGTTTGCATTGAAAAGAAATTTCATGGAAAACTTTTTAGTTTTGCATTTAAAAAGCAAAAAAAAAAAACAACCCAGAACTGGTACTTCAGCAGAATGGGTTCCCACCTCAGCATTTTCCAGCATCACTCCCAGCACATTTGACTTTCCACATGTTCAAGTTCTGCCTGCCCCACTGGCTTCAAAGGCCTGAGTTGGCTCTGAAACCAAACACTGCAAGCTAAGGATCAACAGAGAGATCCCAGGGGACTGACTCCCAAGTCAGTCTCAGCCCTTCCTGGACTCTCTATCCATCCTCTCCAATGATTGTCCAAAGCAATCCCTTACTTCACTCTAAGGGCTGCAGAAATCTGCTATTTCACAGCTGATAGAGCCTCCCCCTTCCAGCTCCATCTCTTCTTCCTCCAAGTCAGGTGTCTGTTTTCCCCTTCCTTACCTGACCAGCCCCCAATCTCCTACCTGGTCTACTTCCCCAACCTCTCCTTTCTGCCCCTAATCTCTCCTTGCTCTTCTCTACCCCGTCTTAGTATCATTGCTCTCAGAGGAAGAGGGGGCATAGGAGGTATATTTAGAACACAAAACCTAGAGTCAATCCACCTGAGTTTCTGCCCAGCTCTGTATCTTACTAGCTGTTTGACCTTGAACAGCCAAGCCACCCAATTCCTCAAATTCCCCAGTGAGAGGGGGATGAACCTGGCAACCACAGACGTCTTGTCCAACTCTCAGGTCCCAGATATTCAAACACCCACCTGTATAACCATAAATGAAGCAGTGAATTAAACATACACAGGAATGAATTATAGAAATTCCCTTTCCTCAGCATTCTGTCACCCCAGCTAGAGTTCCAAGCCCCCCACACTGAGGAGCTGTACCTCACTCTGAGATGTTCAAACTCTAAATTACTTAGATACAGCAAAGCCTTCCCCAATCACACTAATCAAGGAACAGATGAATCTGAATATCCAACAGAAGTCTGAGTCCTGGAATGTTTCTTTCATGGCATCGAGCAATACTGTGAATTTAACATCAGCTTAGCAAACAGAAAAGAATCTAGAAATGCCATCGAAAACTGTCTTGTGAATCTAAGAACAGTTATGTGTCGGGAACCCTGGAATATAATCTACTCCTAAACCCTCTACTTTCCCAACAAGGGCAGAGGCCCAGAGAGCAGAAGCCACAAACCCAAAGCCCAGAGCAGATCCATGACCAGATCAAAGCCAGAGGTCCTGCTTCTGGCCCAGAGGACTTTCACTAAAGCTTTTTGAGACCATCCGTTTCCTTTTTCAAAGAGACAGATTAAACCCCAAATTACCAGTGAGGTCTCTGTACAACAAATCTATTTCCAAGTCCAGGGAAGCAGACCAGAGCTAAGTTTGGATGGCCAGATGATTACTAATACTACCTAACAAGCTTTCTCCCCTGAACCTTGCCCATTCATTCTCTGCAGAGAAAACCCCAGACTCTGCTATCTATATGGAACTCTATTTTGGAGAAGTGGGAAGCGGAAACCCATACAGTTCTTTGTTCTGACACCAAGAAGCATCTGCTTTCCAAAAACTCCTACCTCACCTTCCAACATTCCAAGTACCTTCAGAAAAGTTCATAGAAACTCTCCAACTAGAATAAAAGAAAGCAGGAGGTAACAGGAGGAAAGGTCCAACCGAGGGTGGGTGTGTAACAGACAGTGGGTGTGTAACAGACGATGATAATACCCTCCCGGCTCTTCACCCTAGGGGTAGAAAGCATCTCTTTTCAGCTGCCAATACCCTGCACCAGAGATAGTCACCAGAGATAGTGCCACTCAGCGCCCTCCAGCAGAGAAATGAGCTCTCTGCAACCCCTGAAGAACTAACCCTTTCCTAACCAACCACTCTAACAGTGCCCAGGACAGAGGTACCAACAGACCAATCCTCCCAGCCCTCCTCTCCCACTAAGAGCCTGAAACATCAGAGCTCTGATGGCAAGGAGCTATTTAAGGCAGCATCAAGAGGGTGGGGCAGAAAATTGCTGGCAATATCCTCCTCTGCCACCCCTCCCTCCCTCACAGCCAACAGACACAGACACACACACACACACACCTTCTGGCTCCATAGACAGCCATTAACCTCACCTATGTCTCTAAGGTCTAGAGATCTGGAGTCCCCAAACGTTCAGCATTTGTTTTCTGTCACTGAGGCTGCTCCACCCGCTTCTCTTCCACCACCACCAAGCCACCTTTACAATCAAAAACACAAAATTTAATCTAGAGTTCAACAACCAAGGGGCTTGGAGATAGACAAGCCCTCCCTGGCCTTCACTTAGGAAAGAAAAAGGGTACCCGGGGTTTGGGGGGGAGGGGTGATGTCAAAGGCCTGACAAGCTAGATAGGCTCCATGCTATCTCTAAATGAACCTCCCTCCTATTGATGGTGAAATCAATTCGGGCAATTTCGGCAGGTCGGCCCTGTGACAAGAGGGGCATCCCAGCGCTCAGTTTACAACAAAAATTCAAAGGCTCAGCCAGAACATGCTGGGAAAATCCAGGGTCTGGATAAAACGAGCTACACTCAGTGGGATCCTTTCTGCTTTTATGTAGCAATGTAATAGCGTAATAAATTCTGTCTGCCTGAGGAAAGCATGCACTGGTGAATTTCAAAGCCATTTTAAGACAGCGGATGCACCGGGATGCAGAATTCAACAGCACATTCCCTCGTGGGGTGGGGGGGGGGGGGGGACGTAATGATTCCAAGCTTGTTTCCCCCTCTATCTTGAATGGCGCTAGCGCTTATCAAGGAAGCCACCTCGGAAAACCTCCAGAGGAGAGCCGGGGATGCCCGGGGAATCCAGAGAAAGGAGTCGCTTTCTGTTCATCTCGGTGAGGAGCTGGCTAGCAAGAAGCTGCCAGTCACTCTGAGGGATGAAGGATGAAGAAGCATGGCCGGATGAGCAGGCACCGGCGTCCCCGGACACACATACACACGTACCCGCTCATTCTGGCGGGTCCTAGGCCAGGCCGACAGTCCTTGCTCTGCTCCCGCCGCCCTCTCCTCCAGAGGGATGCTAATGAATGAACACACCTGAGAAGCCTCCATCCTGCCGCTCGCTCCCTCCTTCTTCCTCTGGCTGCTGCAGAGGAGCCTCTCCTCGGTAGTTTCACTTTACAGCGTAAACCCACTCGGGCTTTGATGTCTCCTCCACCCACCCATATTGCAGCCAGCCTGAAGCAGGCGGACGTTCTCCTTGCAGAGGCCATGATCGCACGTACCCCCACCCACCAAAAAAAAAAAAAAATCTGGATTATCCCAAACCCCGGCACACTGGGAAACTTTCCCTTAAAAACTGAGGATCCACCAAGCAGGCAGGAAGGAGGGTTCGACCGAGGGGGGCCACGGTTTCCCCCGCGACCACGGGGGATACTCTGGGGGGAGGGGGTCCCCCAAGTCCTTCCAACAGCTGGCCCTTTAAACGCACCTCCTCTGAGCGTGAGACAAAGGCGCCGCCCGCGGGGGCTGGGCTGGCGCACGCCCCCAGCGCCGGTGCTGGTGATCTAGCAAGCGTCGGCCGAGGGGCGGCTGGCGCGGGCTTACCTTGCGGGTCTCCGGGCTGGCGGGCCGGCGGCGCGCGTCCTGCCCCACTCGCACTACACGCTGCAGTTGGCCCCGCTCTGTTTTTCTGGGACTCGGCGCTGACTTCACCGACACTCCGCGGCCGGCCAATGGGCTGCGGCGGCCGCCCCCTTATTAGCATGCGTCTGGAACCGTCCACTCCGGGGGCGCCTGGGAGGCGGGCGGTGCTAGGGGGCGGTGCCGGGCTCCGCAGTGACAGGAAGGGGCGTGTGCGCCAATGGGAGGCGATGAAGCGCCCCCCCCCCGCCCCCGCCCCGCCCCGCCCCGCTGCATTGTGAGCCGGGCGCGCGGGCCCGCGGATCTCCGGCCGAGAACGTGCGCGCGGTCCCAGTAACCCTTTTTTGTCCTGGGTGGCCTCGGGCTGAGCCGGAAGGTGGCCCGGCGCGCCCTCTGATTCTTCTGAAGGATCATCCCAGGGGAGCTGGGAAGGAATCTTAGGCATTAAAAAAAAAAAAAAATCCTAACCTGTCTTGAGTGCATATAACTTAAGCCCTGTACCCCAGTTTGCTCATTTTTAAAATGGTCTAATAACCAGTACCTATTTCGTAGGACACAGAAAAGACGAATATAGTTAAGGTATGTAAAGCTCTTCCCAGGTGGCGCTAGTGGTAAAGAATCTGCCTGCCAATGCAAGAGACAAAAGAGACACAGGTTCAACCCCTGAGTCGGGAAGTTCCCCTGGAGGAGGGCATGGCAACCCACTCCAGTATTCTTGCCTGGAGAATCCCATGGACAGAGGAACCTGGCGGGCTACACAGTCCATTGGGTCGCAAAGACTCGGACACGACTGAGGCAATTTAGCGCACACACACTCATTCGTGTAAAGCGCTTAGATCGGTGCCTGGCGGTCCCGCAGCGTGTTTCTACTATCAATACACCTGACGCCAGCCAATATGCTTAATGCTTCCTAGTTTTTCTCTGTTTTGATCCTCATAGTCCTACAGGAGAGTCGCTATTACCAATCCATATTTTTCAAGTGAGAAAACTGAAATGGTTTAAGTGGCTTGGTCAGGGTCACACTGGTGCAATCAGGATTTGAAGCCAGGCTCTGAGACTTCATTCGTGTGATATAGTATTCAGCGGTCCCACGGGAGATATATGTTAGGCCCTGGGGTTACTGCCAAAAATGAAACAGACAAGCCTCCTCTGCTCATGAAGCTGCCATTTTAGTGAGGAAGACAGGCAAATAAACGAGTGAATAAATAAACAAGATTGGAGGCAATGTGTCAAGCAGCGTGAATAAAACAAAACAGGGTCAAACGCAAGTGGAGAGACAAGGTCTTTGCTAGATGAGTTCAGAGCTAACCTCTGTGATATCATCCTGACCTCTTCCAAGCCCTCTCAGTGTTACAGAAAGAAAACAGGGAATTCAAAGAGGAGAAACCCTCCTGCCCAAGGTCAATGCCGGCAAGTAACCAGCCTGGAACTTGCTCCTGCCACACCTAGCTTCCTGCATCCCTGGGGCATCCTTGAAGGTGGGGCAACCATCCCTTAGGCTAAACACCACTGATTTTTGTCACTGCCCTTGGCAAGAATCTTCAGTCAGAGCATGTTCCCAGTTAGCAGACTGTGTGTGTGCACGGGAAGGAAAGACTTTGATGACTGCACAGTCTCATGGGAAACACATCTGCTAAGGTGCTTGGATATCAAGGAACAGTGACAATTGTTTGCTGAGCACTTGCTGTCCTAGGCTGCATAAAGAAAAAAAAAAATTCGGAGTCTCCTAGCCGCCCTGGAGTTTATTCTACAGTCGAATAAACAAGAAACCACTAGAAAACTTATTAATCTAAGGAACCCCCAGTCCAAGCCTCCCCCAGCTTGCACCTCATCCTCTTGTTGTGCAAAGAACATTAGACTAGAAGTCCAGCTTCCCTGGCTCTGCTATGAACTTCCTCCATGATCTAGTAAGACAGTTCCTCCTGGGCCAGTAAAGTAATGAAACAGCTAATACGCTTGTCCCTCCGTATCTTTGGGGGGTTTGTTCCAGGATCCCTCTCAGATACCAAAAGCTGCAGATGCCTCAATTCCCTTATCTAAAATGGAGTAATACAAGGAATGGGATTCCCTGGTGGCTCCAGTGGTAAAGAATGCAGGAGATGTGGGTTGGATCCCTGGGCTGGTAAGATCTCTGGAGAAGGAAATGGTAACCCACTCCAGTATTCTTGCCTGGGAAATCCCGTGGACAGAAGAGCCTGGCGGGCCACAGTCCATGGTGTCCCAAAGTGTTGGACAGGACTTAGTGACTAAACAACAACAAATTATACAAGGAATACAGTTGACCCCCCAGATCAGTGCATTTCACATCTGAGGATTCAATCAGCTGTGAAGCAAATTTCATCACACCTGATTTGGTTGAATCTACAGGTACAAAATCACTGACACCACATTGCAACCCCAGGAGGAACTGTTACTATTATCTTGAATTTATCCACAGAGGAAAAGAATGACAACTGGAGAAATTAAGTTAACTGCCTACCCAGAAAAGTCTGGGTAACACCACTTAGAATAGCTTAAAAAAAAAAAAAAAAAAAACCCAAATATTCAATTTGAGAGGTTTAGTTAAGAAAATTACAGTACAACCAAATGACAGAATATCACACTGCCACGAAAAATGAAAAAGTATAATGACTCATTAACGCACAAAGATGCTCATATCACTGAATAGAAAAGTAAGTTGAAAACTCATTTTGTACTGCAGTCTCACTAGAACTATTTCTTATGGGTTTATGAACATCTTCTCCTCATCTCTATTTTTTCTTTTTTTTTTTATCATGAACATCTATCAAATTGTTCAATGAAAATAAAACAAAAGAATCTTACAATAAAAGACAAGACTCTATCCATGGAAATTTGATCTCTAGGCAAAGCCTTCCCCTGTAAGTGGGAAACTGCCTGGAGGAATCTTTAATGAGGCCTCAGTCTTTGAGTCATCCCTCAAGTGTTACACTCCTCTACTAGTTTCAGTATGTAAGTCATTAGGGTTTATGAGATAAATGAGAACATACTGGAAGGACAGACAGGAAGGGGAAAGGATAGACAAAAAGAAGTAAAAATCTTACTACCCTGCAACACTCATCTAAAATGTCTCCTCCAAGAAGTGTTCAGGTAAAGGCGTATATGGGAAAAGAATCTAAAAAAGAGGGGATATCTGCATATGTATAATTGATTCCCTCTGCTGCACACCTGAAACTAACTCAACACTGTAAATCAAATATACTCCAATAAGCTTTTTTTTTAAATAACAAGTGTTTAGAATTATGATCTAATAACATTTTGACACTGAACGTGACCCAAGAAATCATCATGTAAATTTGCTGTTGTCTGCAATCTTTCACTGACTCATCTAAGTATCAGGCCCTGTGCTCAATGCTGGTGAGATCTGCCTCCCCACTTACCAAAGGTAACCCCTGGGGTAGCAGAGGCCCAAGGAAGTCCAGCTTCACTGGGATGCTGAGAAGGTTCCCAAACTTGGTTCTTTACTCTCGCCATCCTGAAATTCTTCATTTTTAAACAAGAGATCACATGTTTTCATTTTGTATTGAGTCCTATAAACTATGTGGCTAGTCCTGGGAAGAGAAATACCAAGACCTCATTAGTAGCCTATCAGTGATCAAGCCTGGAGTAAGGCTCGAGGCTTTCTACTCTCATCCCAGTCACTCTCATATCATACGGTCTCATTCCTTGGTCCCAAGAGAAATGTGAGCACTCCCTGCTTTCCAGTCTATAGCGCTTCATTTATTCCTTTCTCGTGGAATTTACCATATTTGGCATGAACTTATGTATATATGTGCATAATCTTATTCCTCACTCTCTCTTCCCACCAGATTGTAAATTCCGTGAGGACCTTGAGGTCCTGGCTTGTGTCCGCTTATCTCAGACAGTGCTTAGCACTGTGCTTTACACACTGGTAAAACTGTGCTTACATTTAATTTAATCTTATTAGTAACTCCTCGTTTTCTCTTCACTTGCATCAGATTATTCCCAGCAGTCCTTCCGCTGTTGGAGAGAAATTAAAATATCAGGCAGGAGGGTCGAGCACATAAACCAGGATCATGAACACGTTGTAGGAAGTATCGTTCAAGCAGGCCATAGGGTGAGGAATTGGGAGAGGAGCTGGCAGGATTTTGTGGAGGGCAGCCCAGAGATGTCAGTCTTTCCTCCATCTTCAGGGTCACACATCCTGGGAGAGGGGGATAGAAAAAAGATGATCCAGAGATACCAGAAAGCATAGTTAAGCCTATGGGCAGAATCCTGGCTCCAGTGCCTAATGTGGAACTCTTATGCAAGTTCTCAGGTCCCTCATCCCAAACAGGACAGAGAGATAACTCTCCTAAGATTTACTTGTGAGCTGTAGATGACAGCACATGTGCCAACCCTCCTAAAATTTACTTGTGAGCTGTATATGACAGCGTGTGTGTGAAATGCTCGACATATAAGCACTCACTAAGCAGATATTATTACTAATATTACTAGGAGGCCAAGTTGTGAATGATGCTTCTTAAAATGTGTTGATTTGGGTAACTTGTTTCTCCAGTTACCTGGAAGATTGATCATAGTCATTTTCAGACATATCAGCTGGAAAACACCAGGAGGGAAGAAGAAAATTGAATGAGAGAAAAGGAATTATGCCTCAAAGAGCTTAGCTGTTAAATCACTAAAATCTCTGGTGGTTGTTGGTACCTAATTTCTTCTGTATCACCTTGAAGAAAATGAAGCAAGTAGTAGAAAGAGTAAAACTCCCTTAAAGAATGGATTTTCTTGCTTCTTCCTAATGAATTACTAAGAAAAAGCAAATCTACACAGTCATGCCTGAGGGCACACAACTGATTTGAGTATCATGGAATGCTAGATCCAAGAATTCCGCACAATTTCGAGGTCAGAGCTGGCAGATGCTGCATTTGGGGATTTTGAAGAGATGAGTGGAGGATGGTCAGGAGGGGGGCCACGCAGAGAATGAGAGGAGGCAAGGATCAAGGACATCACTGTGGTTAGGAAGCAAGGTCAAGATAAGAATGAATCAGTCACCCCAATGGTCTAGCCACCAGGCCTCTGTTTATCAATCTAAAAATGCTTGCTCCAGCATGTCTTATTGTTTGCCGTTGTTGTTCAGTCGCTAAGTTGTGGCTGTTTCTTTTTGACCTCATGAACACCATGCCAGGCTTCCCTGTTTGTCCTTCACAGTCACTCGGAGTTTGCTCAAACTCATGTCCCTTGAGTCGGTGATATCATACAACCATCTCATCCTCTGTCTCTCCCTTCTCCTGCCCTCAATGTTTCCCAGCATCAGGGTCTTTACCAAAGAGTTGGTTCTTCTAAATGAGGTGGCCAAAGTATTGGAGATTCAGCTTCAGCTTCAGCATGGGTGTATCCGGTGAATATTCAGGGTCGATTTCCTTTAGGATTGACTGGTTTGGTCTCCTCACTGTCCAGTGTAGAGGGGGTGGGGATGGGGGCAGTGCAATTCCAGCCCTCCAGAAACTCACATGGGTGGAGAAAGAAAGTAACAAAGAACTGTATTAAATGGTTCAAAGAGTGAGATGATTGCCAAGGAGTTTTGCGTCACAGGATGGAGGAGCTGAGAGCCACTTTCAGATCGTAGAGTCTTAATGATTAATCTACAGATGGGGAAATAGAGGGAGAAAGAAGGAAATTGATTTGATCTTGTGTTGTTGCTTAGATGAAAATATGTGTACATAATAGAATCCCAGTTCTATACATTTGTGTTTTATTTCCAGGGGCATAAAGTTTGGCTTTGAGACTGCTTCACACTATTAGATAGCAGAAATAAGACATTTCAGTGTTGACCTGGGTGGACCTTTGGGAGTAACCAGACGCACAGCACGCACTTCTGACCGCTTCCACTGTATTAATGGAAGGGTCTGTCCTACGTTGGGGGTTTGGACGCAGGACAAGAGGAACGGGCAGTCTGAAGGAAGCTGCTAGGAGATCATGTTTTCCTGACTAGGCAGGGGATTCACTGGATACAATATGCTGTGTTTACTTGAGAAAGACTCACTATTCTAAAGTAATTCAGTTAGTGAAGCGTTTACTTGAGAAAACCATTTTTATAGCTGGTGGATAGACCTGACCATTCTGAGAGATGCATTCTGGCTGAGGTTGGAGAGATCAAAAGGGGGAAGCCAGAAAGAGGGAAAAGAAGCTGGCACAGGAGAAGTGGGGGAGAACAAGAGAACCTGAGAGAGAAATACAGATGGTTTTAAATGGCCTGAGGGAAAACATACAGCAATTGCAGAAATGGGGCAACAAATCTCAGTAAACTAATGTAGCCTTAACAAGGTTAAAAAATCAACAACAATGGTGTTAAGGGAATAACTGACATTCTGGAAGCTGCTGGAAGCTTGTCAGAGGTGATTGGAAGAGTTCACTGAGGGAACTCATTACACAAGGCCAGATTGAGTCACATGGGTGCCCCGGGCAGGTTAGCAACACTTTGTCAGCATTCACCAGTAGGAGACACCGAGCCCTGGGGAAAGGGCAGTAGGGAAGATGGCGGGCATGCCTATCAGGTGTCAGCCCTTCTCCATTACCTCAGCAAGTCTGTCCTGTCTCCAGACTTGCTTGCCCTGTCTCTTAAACCTGTCTTCTAAACCTTCGGTTACCTCGACCCACTTTGTGAACGGTATTTTAGTGACCATCTCTAGTTACTGGGCCATGTCTCTAAGGGATCTTTCCACCTTGCTGCCCCAACTGGCTAAACCAGACAGTTCTCTCAAGCGTGTGTGCCTCTCTGTGAGAGGAGGTCTTGGAAAATCACCCATTCCAGGGATGTTTGGAACCCTCTTTCGATGGGTAATCTAAGCTGTGCTTGCTTGGGCTACCTGTTTATCTGACTCTGTCTGTAGAAAGGAGATAATCTGAAAGAATCACGTCCTTTGGCTCATGGAGTGAGGGCAACTGGACTTTATACAAGGAGAAGTGGACAGAGATACATATATTCCTCCCTTAGGCCAAAAGAACCAAGGGCTTCTGTATTTGACATTTATTAGAAATAGGGAAGCCCTAGAAATAGAACAGAACCAGAGAGCATGCTAGACTCAGTTTCTCAGAATCGGTTGCCACCAGTCTGCCACCTCCAAAGATGGAAAGCCCTCTAACAAAAAGAAAGTAAGGACCCCAAGGGGTCAGTAGCAGCCCCTCTGTCTGACCCAGTGTGACCCCTGGACTAGGTTCAATGGGGTTAAACAAGGTGATTCCACCAGTTAGTATTTCAACTGTAGGCTGAGGGACTTCCCTGGTGGTCTAGTGGCTAAGACCCCCACACTCCCAATGCAGGGGGCCCAGATTCCATCCCTCATCAGGGAACTAGATTCCACATCTCACAACTGAAAACTTTACATACTGCAAGAATCTCAAAGATCCCAGGTGCCACAACTAAGACCTGACACAGCCAAATAAATAAATAGTTTTAAAATAAAATAAAAATAAACTGTAGGCTGCTCCAGTCTTGGGTTCCAGAGAATACTATACCTGGACTAGGGCTTCTAACACTCAAGACAGTTCATTGAAGGGGAGAAGAGCCAGCTAGGTAGCCCTGGGATCGTGGAAAGAGAACTCTCAAATCATTCAATTAACAAATCATGTGTCCACTCTGTCCCAGGTCCTCTACTCAGGGTTGGAAAACCAGAGAACAAGGATAGGCCCTCATCCTCAAAATGCTCACAGTGAAGTGAGAAAGACTGATAAAGACAGGGATGATTACAAGATGGTGCGATAGACACACTCTTTTTTTTCTAAATTGAGATAAATTCACATATCAGAACATTTACCCTTTAAAAGTATAGAGCTCAGTGGTTTTTAGTGTATTCATGAGGTTGTGCAACCATTGCCACAAACTAATCCAGAACATTTTCATCACTGCAGAAAGAAACTTGTATCTATTAGCAGTCACCACCCCTGGTCCCCTGCTTCCCTCTTCCCTAATCCCTGCTAATCACCAATGTACTTTCTGTCTCTATAGGTTTACCTGTTCTGAACATCTCATATAAATGGAATCATACAACATATGGCCTTTTGTGTCTGGCTTCTCTCACTTATAATAATGTGAAAAAAGTTCATCCTCACTGTAGCATGTATCAATACTTTGTTCTTTTTTATGACTAAATAACATTCCACTGTACACATATACTACAATTTGTTTATCCTATCATCAGTTGATGGACATTTGGTTTGTTTCCACTTTTTGGTTATTATGAACAATTCTGTTATGAACATTCACATACAAATTTTTGTATGAACATATGTTTTCAATTCCCTGGGCTTTATACCTAGAAGTGGAATTGCTGGGTCATACAGTAATTTTATATTTAACTTTCTGAGGAACTGCCAAACTAGCTTGAGTTAGTTTTCTGTTATTTTAACTGGCAGAACCAGTAACCTTGCTGAATGAAAAGCTTGGGCCAATTTATTACTTTATGTACGTATTATTACCTTAGATATTTCAATAAAATTTTTCTGAGGATAAATATATGTGCAACTAATCATTTTAGGCAATTTTAAAAATGCAGAAGAGTTTAGAGGAAAAAGAAGGCATCCATATACCCAAAGTCCAAAGTACCACTATCCCCATTTGGCTTGCTTTTTTCCTTTTAATCTTTTTTTTTTTTCTATGCGTATATATTTTGTATACTTTTTATAAAATGATGTCACATTGTATGTTCAGTTTTATATTCTGCTTTTCTCTCTAATCATTATATTGTAAGTAGCTTGGCACTCACTGTTTTATAAACTGGTCTTCAGTTTTATTTATTTCGTGTTTTTCTTTTGAAAATGTTATCTTTATTTTTCTTACTTTTGAAGAGGGGGC
Source organism: Bos grunniens (assembly GCF_055505025.1). Taxonomy (NCBI): domain Eukaryota; kingdom Metazoa; phylum Chordata; class Mammalia; order Artiodactyla; family Bovidae; genus Bos; species Bos grunniens. The sequence goes on from NC_141190.1 coordinate 17,212,228, forward strand.
TAAGACTGAGGATGGGGAGACTTAGGGGAAAGAGGAGAAAGAAGACATGGAGAGAATGAAAGAGAAAGAATGACAAGAGTGGAGATGGCCCGTGTTTGCTTTCTTTGGGTCCCTATCTAATCCTACCTGCTTCCAGGAAAAGTTTAAGGCAATGCTGTCCTCCTGGCCGTAGCTCAGCTCCCCAGGCTCTTGCTGGTGGCTGTACTGCAGGGGCGGCTGCTGCACCCTGTGCCTGTGCCCTGAGGCTGAGCCAGAGCTGGCTCCTGCGGGCTGCAGTGTAAGACGGCCAATTCGCAATCCTAGCAGAATCAATCTATTGGAAACTAATGAGGCACAAATAGTTCATGCACTCTGAGGCTGATCTGCCAAATGAGATGAACAGGGCTCAGTCAGCGGGGAGAATCAATGATGCAGACATGCATTTCGATCTAGCATTATTCCCCCCTGAGTTGCCCACGACATCACATTCTATTGTTTTGACGCTTCTGTGGCAATTCTTGTCTAAGCTTCTGTGGGCCAGGCCAGGAGAACTCCCTTACCCAGAGTTTCATATGTCCAGGGGTTGGTACATGCCAAGATTTGGCAACTGTGACTAAGAAGCCTGGACAGCCAACAGAAATGGGGACTTTCAGTTGTGCAATAAAATGCTAAATTCTATGTTTCTAAACCACTCTTTGTAATAGGTGATATAATTAGCAAGGAACAGCATTCTGAACTTTCCAAGAGAACAAATCTCAAAAGCATTGTTCTATTAATTCATTTATAAATGAATTTATATAATTCATTTATAAAACACAAAATATAGTGATATGTTTTAAAGTTCTATCACTTCTTGTGCCACTAAGCTCATTTTCCCTTAAATAATCTGCTAGGAAGATGTGATCATTGTGAAAAAATTGAAAATAATTGATAAGCGAGAAGAAAAAATTTAAATCATCTCTATTAAATTTCATCTTTCAAAATTTTCTCACCATGCAGAATTATTTTGAAAATAATCCGTGGAATCCATTTTGTTTCACAGCCTACTTTTTATTCCAGTCAGGCCTTTTCCACAGTCACAACATTGCCTGGGAATGTCTGATGCCCTCTCTGTTTGGTAACCTACTTGGCCCTTGGGAGGCCTGACTGGAATGGTTTGGCTTCAGGTAAGTGTGGAAGGAACTGGTTAACATAAAATCTAACCACTGATGGGAGGTGGGTGTCCTGCAGGAATTGGGGCCCAGGCAAAAGGTGAGCCCCATAGGCCTGGCTACTCAGCTAGCTCCAAGGCAACCATTAGGAATAAACAATGGCCAGTGTCTCCTGTTGGAGAAAGGAGTGGCAACCCACTCCAGTATTCTTGCCTGGAGAATTCCAAGGACAGAGGAGCCTGGTGGGCTACAGTCCATGGAGTCTCAAAGAGTTGGACATGACTGAGCAACTAACACACACACAATGTCTCCCGTGCAGTCAAGAGGTTAAACCTAAGAATGGCTAGAAAACCAAAAAGGCCCAGACTGAAGGCCAAGTCTGACCAAGAAGGTTCAGGGTGAGACCATCCAAGGTCCTGGAGGGATGACCTGAAATGGCGAGTCTCACCCTGAGAGGAAGGACTAGATCCATTTATGCCAGCCCAGCACCCAGAAGGGTGGAAATTTAGTAAATATTTGTTAAATAGAGGAATGGGGCTTCCCTGGTGGTCCAGTGGTTAGGACTTCACCTTCCACTGCAGGAGGTGTGAGTTCTCTCCCTGGTCAAGGAACTAAGATCCCACATTCTGTGCAGCATGGGAAAAAAAAGGTTTTTTTTAATTAAAAAAAATTTAAACAGAGGAATAGTGGTTTTACTTCTTCCTAGTCACACTTCTAGTTTTAGCTCAGATATTACGTACCCTGGAGAACAGATCAAAATGGGAACATCATTTCCCATTTCCCACAGGGAAATGGCCTGGGGATGGTCTGGAGGTGGTCAAGTACAAGATGCATGAGAAGAGTACACAGGGTTTAGAAACGTGAGTAGTCTTAGGTAAATAGTTAGAGATGTTAATTGAAGCTAGAATGTAGTGGCCTTGAAGCCTAAGATCATGAATTTGAATTCTATCTGGTAGCCAGTGAGGAGTCACCGAAAGCTTTTCAACAGGGGAGTGGTGTGATGTAAGTGGCAGGTAAGCATGACTTGCCTGGTGGTGACAACAGGATGAATTGAAGCCTGGAAAGATGGGAGGCAGAACAATCAGTTGAGAGGTTACAGCAATAGTCCTGGTGTGAGGTGACAAGGGCTGGGTGGTGACCATGGGCAATGGAAAGGAAGAAATATTTCATTCATCTTTTTGTTCATTGTTTCAAAAAATACTTAGTAACCACCAAGAGCCAGGAACTGTGCTAGATCCAGGAACTGAATTCATAAAGGAATTCAATGCACAACTTGCCTTCTACTGAGATACAGAGTCCTAAGTAAAAGGAGATGATTCCCTCCCCCTCAGATGGCTAGGATCATAGTGTTGCCATTAAGAGAAATAGAAAAGTCAGGGGAAAGATCTAGTTTGAGCTGTTAAGAAGAAATCGTTCTGAATTTAGTTTGATGAGACAGCAGGACAGGAAGAGGGAGCCATTCAGCAGACAGGTGGAAATGTAGGACTTGAGGTCAAGAGAGAGGCCAAGGCAGAAGGTGGGGAGCGTGGGTACCTCTGAGGAGGGGGCCTTCAGGTCCACAGAAGTGCTGTGACTTAGGAAGTTCTGAGCAAGCCTGACCGAATTCCATTCCAAGCTCAGAGCAGAGAAAGAATAACACAGACCTGGTAAAACCTGCTGCCTCTCCCCTGTGATTCCTGACACTCTGGCCCCATCACACATGTTGAGATGATTTTTGGGGTTATTCAAAGCCTCCGATCTGACTCCCATTTCACCTCTGGCTTTGATAGTGCTCTTCCCCCTCTCAGCTAGGAAAGGGTGTACCGCAGCCAGATGGCAAACTGTGAACAGAAATAAACTCTCTTCACATGTAGCAAGTATATTTATATCCGATCCTATAATATCACTGCAAGCATAATTATAACCAATCCCGTAATTGCGTTGCGGGTATCAGGCATCAAAAACCAGCTCAATGTTGGTGATCAGGAAGATGTGACTACTGGAACAGGAGCCACAGGGCCAGTTGCTGCCTCTCTGTGAGACAATAGGAGTTCACAGGGCAGGGCTGCTTACAGAGCGTCTGGGGGCTCTGCCAACAGAGGTGGAGAGTGAGGTGACAATTTCATGGGATACAGAGCTCAAATTCCTATGTTAGTAGGGCTGCATGCTTTTAGTCTTACTTTTTAAAAAATTATTAAATGAAGGCTTATCACTGTATACGTTTAGGAAATATGAGAAACTATCTATAATCCCACAATCCAAAAGTAATATTGTTTATATTTGTAACATTTTTGTTTGCAATTGCAGCATTTTATTGTGTATATACGTGTTTTATGTCATTGTTATTGTTTAGTCACTAAGTGGACTCCCATGTTTTTGAGAGCCCATGGCCTGTAGCCCACCAGGCTCCTCTGTCCATGGGATTTCCCAGGCAAGAATACTGGAGTGGGTTGCCATTTCCTTCTCCTGGGGATCTTCTCTGACCCAGGGATCAAACTCACATCTCCTGCATTGGCAGGTGAATTATTTACAACTGAGTCACCAGGGAAGTCCCTTTTGTGTCATACTCTTAAGTAAAATGTTTTATCTCTTTTTTCTCACTTAATATCTTGAGTACTTCCCTATATCATTAACATATGTGTATGTGTGTGCTAAACTGCTTCAGTTGTTTCCAACTCTTTGCAACCCTAGACTGTAGCCCATCAGGCTCCTCTATCCATGGGATTGCCCAGGCATGAACAATGGAGTGTTGCCATGCCCTTCTCTATGGGGTCTTCCTCACTCAGGGATCATTCCTGCGTTGTTTCCTGTATTGGCAAGCTGCTTCTTTACCACTAGTGCCACCTGGGAAGCCCATATCATTAACATATATCCCAAAACATTACTTTAAACCTTTTCATTATTTTGGTATATTTTGGAATAGTATACAGTAGTTAAAGTGAATGAATTGGAGCTTCATGTATCAACACATAATTCTTATGACAAGATTAATAAAAAGGTAAATTTCAGAGTCAAATATATAATCCCATTTTGAGAGGTAAAATATAAAAATAATATATATTATTAATGTTGACAAGCATGTAAAAAAAAAACAGAAAAATGGGTGGAAGGAATTTTCTCTGGTGAGGGAGGAAAGAAGTTGAAATTAAATGGAAGTGATGTAAAGAGGCCTTGTTTCTGTAATTTCTTTAAAAATTAATCTAAAACAAATATGCCAAAATCTTAAGGCTTATTAAATCTATGTGGTAAACAAATCTGTGTTCACTATATTCTCTGTATTGTTCTGCACATTTGAAATATAGAATAGATTCCACTTTTTAAAATAATAGACTGAACTTCCCTGGCAGTCCAGTGGGTAAGACTCCACACTTCCACTAGCCGGAGTGGGGATTTGATTCCTGGTCAGGAAACTAAGATACCACGTGCCCCATATGCTGCCAAAAAAAAAAGAAAAGAAATTAATAGACTTTTTCAGAGCAGTTTTAAGTTTACAGAAAAATTAAGCAGAAAGTACATGAGGTTTCCATATACCTTCTTACCCTCATCCCCAACACTTACATACAGTTTTCCCTATTATTAATATCTTGTCTTAGTATGGTCCATTTGTTACAATGGAGTCAGTATTGATATATTGCTGTTAACTAAAGTCCACAGTTTACATGAGGGTTCATTCTTTGTGTTGTATATTCTATAGGTTTTGACAAATGTATAGTGACATGTATCCATCATTACAGTATCACACAGAGTAGTTCCACTGCCCTAAAAATCCCCTGTGTTCCACCTATTCCTCCTTCATTGCTCCCTACCTCCACCCAAACTCCTAGCAAGCACTGATCTTTTAGCTATCTCCACAGATTTGCCTTTTCCAGAGTGTCATGTAGTTGGGATGGTACAGTATGTAGTCTTTAGTCTTCTAAATACATTATTTTAAAATCAAATCTTTCAAGGCAATCATAAGATGAAAACAAAATCCACCAAAAGTTTCACTATTTCGAGATAATCACTATTAACCATGCATGATATGCTTAGTCACTTCAGTCGTGTCCGACTCTTTGCAACCCCGTGAACCAGAGCCCGCCAATCTTCTCTGTCCATGGGATTCTCCAGGCAAGAACACTGGAGTGGGTTGCCATCTATTCTACCAGAGGATCTTCCCAACCCAAGAATCGAACTTGTGTCTTCTGCATCTCCTGCATCACAGATTCCTTACCACTGAGTCACCATGGAAGCCTGGTGACTTAACTATGCATACAATATATCTTTTTTCCCATGTAAATGGCATCACAATTTGCAAAATGTTATACTACCCCCCTACCCCTGCACTTCTCAAAAATATATTATGAAACCCAGGTGATTCAGAATCCTTCTTAAGGACTTTGAGAATGTCTTGTGGTGTGGAGAAGTACAACATATGAGTGAGTTAACCAGTCCTTTATTATCGGACATTTATTACCTTGCCACACATTCTTGTGTGGCAAGAATCTTTTCCGGCTGTCGGTAAAGAATCTGTCTGCATTGCAGGGGACCCGGGTTAGGATTCCTGGGTTGGGAAGATCCTCTGGAGAAGGAAATGGCAACCCACTCCAGTATTCTTGCCTGGAGAATCCCATGGACAGAGAAGCCTGGCAGGCTACAGTCCATGGGGTCACAAGAGTCGGACATGATTTAGTGACTAAACCACCACTACCTCCCTTCTTAAACTAGAAAAGGCCCTTCAAGTCTCTACAGAATTGGGAGTATTCAGCCTTCTAGATGTGTGTCACTTGGATGATGTGCTTGACACTTGATTTCCTTGCAGCCAAAGACACAGATTGTTTCTTTCTTTTCCTTGTCTCATTCCCAGCCGCAGAGCCTAGCACAAAGCAGTTACTGGGAATCATGAGTTGAATAGATCTCAATGCCCCTAAGCAAGCTATGCTGGGGTCAACTCTAACGAAACTCCTGAAGCCCAGAAGGATGGACTTTTTCAAGAGCATGTGCTGCTCACTAGAAACCCAAGGAAGAAATCAGGGAAGCCTGTTTGTAGAGCAGAGCTAGCTGGGCTCCCTGAAGAACTGGGACAATGGGATTGGGCAGGAACAGAAGGCAGTGGGCATGGATGCTGAGTGGCTCTGGTGTGTGGGACAGTGAGAGTCAGCTCCAATGCCGTGGGATGACTGAAGTTTTGTGTAAGCAGAGGAAGTGCTCAAGTTCCCCTAAGAGCATTTTCTTTTCTTCTGTCAGTTTAATCATTAAACTTAACAATTAGAACTTGGGGTCTGGAACAGGACTTCTGGTTCAGATCCCAACTCAGCCACCCTCAACTATTTGACTTTGGGCAAGTGGCTAAGCCGTGATGGCTTCAGCCCCCAAAGGAGAATCAAATAGAAAAGCACCACCTGAAAGAGTCATTGTAAAGGGTAAATGAACCGCTAAGCAAAGCATCATCGATTCAGTGGAGACGCGTTTGAACAAACTCCAGATAGTGAAGCATAGAGGAGCCTGGCATGCTATGGTCCATAGGGTTGCAAAGAGTCAGACTTGACTTAGCGACTGGATTCCAGTGGGAACAGGAAATGGAAATCCCTTACAGTAGATAATTTAAAAGAAATTTGTTATAATACTTTAATGATTTTTGCAAGCTACCTGCCAGTCTTTGTATACTCCCTGTGTTTTTTATGTTTATTCTCAGGTGTTGTCATCTTTAGCTCCCATCTCATTTGGTTGCTAAATCCAGCCATTGCAAATGGATTTTCCAATGGATACACGGTTTGAATTCATCCAGTTCTACTTCCCACTCAGCGAGGGGATTTCTATCTGTATTATCCCTACATAGCCTCATTTGATCTAGGAGATATTTTTGATTCCTTTCTTTCCTTCAGTCATTTCCAAGCAAACCTTGTCAATTCTTGTTGAGACCCTAAATCTCTCCTCTTCCTGGTATCACCCCTGGCATCCACCTAGAGCCAGCCTCCCTCATCCCTCACCTGGATTGCTAGGACCCTAACTGGTCCCCTTACTTCCACACTTCCAGTCTCATAGTCTATTCTCCCCCAGGAACCAAGTTATCTTTTAAAATGTCAATCAGATCATAACTGTGTCCTCAACTTAGGTCAAGTTCCTCAGACGCAGATCCCAAGACAAGGATTCATAAGCAAGTGTTTTGTTTTAAAAGTGCCCCCAGGAGAAACTGGTTAGGGAGTGGGGGGAGCTGCACAGGTGAATAGAAGACCCCGCAGGAAGAAGCCTAGAAGAATATTGTTCCTGGGCTTCCACACTCCTCTCTCCTGACTGAGTCCTGGGCTAAGAGCAGTTTGAAGTCGCTCTCTGCACATACAGGCAAACAGCTCCAGTGGCCCAAGGGCTTTCCTTGGAACTAAGTACCAAGAGCTGAATCTTACAGCAGAAGTACACAGAAAAAGTGCCAGGGGACTGGCATGCAGTAACCACAATGGGATCCAGGAGCACCCACAAGAACCACTTCAGTTTCCTCCCTTATCGCCTGTCTCAGGCCCTTGTTTATTTCCTTCATAACACATGTTGTGATTTATAAGCAGTTCATATAATTATTCATCTCTATATTTTACTTATTGCCTGTTTTCCCTACTGAAATGCAATCTCCAGGAAAGGAGTGAGCCGATTTGTCTCCCTAGAATAGAGATGGCACGTTGTGGATCCCCCGCAGGAATCAATATGACTGGATGAATGAACAGTGGGCACCCTCAGTATCAGGGAGCTTCCACAGCCTAAAACAGCTTATCCCACTTTCAGAAAGTCTTGACTGAAAGTCTGACCCAATACTGAATTGTAATCCACTTCCCGTCAGCCTCACGGTCTTCTCTCTTGAATGACTCAGGAGAAATTGCCTCTTCCAACTCAGTCCCTCAAATATCCAGTGTCTTACCTTTCTATCCTCAAGACTAATCAACCAAGCCTCTCCAAAGACTCCTCTTTTGACATGGATTTTAAAGCACTGGCATCTGTGATTCCATAGAAAATTCTTCCTACCTGCCTACTTGATGCATTGCAACCCCTTCCATTCTACCGTTCGAATACACCCAATCTTGGGTGGCAAACTAGGTCAAGTCAGATAAGAATTTGGAGAAGCGAAGCTGAACATCACTCAGCCAAGGCTCCGGAATTAGCAGTCTTGGGTTGAATCCCAACCTACTTTTTCTTAAATGACTGATCTTGGGCAAATGACTTAATTTCTCTGAACCCCAGTTTCTTCACCTGTGCAAAGGGGAAAACTAAGAGCACCTACCTAACAGAAGTGGGGTAAGGGTTAAATTGAATGACCCAGTGGATGTAAACCACTTAGCAGAGTACCTGGCACGTCTCTAAGGACTTGGAGCTTCCACAGACTATACTTAGGATGTAATAGCACTCTACTTTGCCAACAAAAGTCCGTCTAGTCAAGGCTATGGTTCTTTCAGTGGTCATGTATGGATGTGAGAGTTGGACTATGAAGAAGGCTGAGCACCAAAGAATTGATACTTTTGAACTATGGTGTTGGAAAATACTCTTGAGAGTCCCTTGGACTGGAAGGAGATCCAACCAGTCCATCCTAAAGATCAGTCCTGAATATTCATTGGAAGGACTGATGATGAAGCTGAAACTCCAATACTTTGGCCACCTGATGCAAAGAGCTGACTCATTTGAAAAGACCCTGATGTTGGGAAAGATTGAAGGCGGGAGAAGGGGACAACACAGGATGAGATGATTGGATGGCATCACCGACTCAATGGACATGAGTTTGAGTAAACTCCAGGAGTTGGTGACAGACATGGAGGCTTGGTGTGTTGCAGTCCATGGGGTTGCAAAGAGTTGGACATGACTGAGCGACTGAACTAACTAACTAATAGCACTCTATGCCTCTGCAAGCTACTTTTTCCCAGTCAAATCTTCCTGCTAACCCAGCTCCAAATCAGAACCCCCAAGCTCCTTCAGTCAAGATGAGACATTAGGTCCTGCATCCAGATGTATTGCTGGCTCTTATTTCTTCCCATTTTCTCCTGCTCAGTCTCCAGCTCAGGCTTCTACCTCTCCATCCTACCCCTGGCTACTCACCCATCATCCACATGTCCATTCTCCTTTTCTTGTCCTTCTTGCTCAATTCTTGCTTTTCGTTTTTCCTCCCAGCTTTCTGGTATCTTGGAAACTAACCAGTAAAGTCATTTTTTTTCTTTCTTTTTTTTTTATTTTCCTTTTCTATTCTGTTTCCTCCCTTGGCTCCAGACAGCCAAGAGGAAATGATCAACCTGGTAACAGTAAAGTCGGGAAGTGCTAATAATTGCTTTACCACACAGGCATCTTAAACTATGGGCTGTTTTCCATCTGCTCCTTGCCACAGACTGAGCGGTAAAATCAAGACTGGAGAGGAAGCCATCAGCAGTGAGGATGGAGGGGAAACAGGAAGCCCTCTTTCCCTCTCCCCTGTGCGTGTGCTTCCTGTTCCTTTCCTTGTCCACTTCGTTACCACACCACAGTGAGTTGCCTGTCTTGTTCCTGACTTTAATGGAAACCCTTCAAATATTTTGCTATTATGATTTTTTTCTAACTCTTGTACCAAATAACTTTTATCCAGTGGAGATAATGGACTCTTTGATATCCAGTTTGCTAAACTTGTATCATAGGCAGTTGTGAATTTCTAGATTGGAAGTAAAGCAGGAAAGTCAGGGAGGCAGGGTGATAAGTAGGTTGACCTGCAAGGTGTCCTGGGAACATCAGAAGGCAGAATTGAGGCCAAGGGTGCAGGCTGCAGGGTGACGGAGCATCCTGTCCTGAGGGATTTTTCCTAGTACTGATAGTTACTCCTCATACTCAGCTCTTAAACTGTGATGTTGGGTTTCAAAGACTCTCCTGGACCCTTGAGTGTATGAGGGAAAAACTTGGCTCTACTTATAGCTTGTGTTTCTTCTTTCATTAATTTAAATAAGAAATTCTGGATTTTCGAGAAGATTTTGGACCTTCTCAAATTGGAGCAGATAACTGAAACTTCATCCCTTTTCACGTGAGAGCTTTTTGGAGGAGGATCTGATCCTGGTTTTCCATTCCAATCAGCTGCTGTGAAAGCCACTTCTTGTTCTGGCTGGGGGCAGATCAAGCCTCTTTTTCTCCTTGATAGAAATTCAGGAAGGAAACCAAGTAATTCCCAGAAGAGACAAGGGCTGACCACAGTACCATCCAAAAGGGCTTTTAAAGATTTCAATCTTGAATATGAGAACACTGGCACTCAAGGTTGATTATTGGCTCTACAGAGTCAGCTACATAGAGGCTTGGGAGGAGGTGTGTGATCCTGCCATTTTGAGAGGAAAATCTTCTTCGATGGAGAAGAGGTTGCAGCTGAAGCTTTGCTAAGGTGCCCTTTAACACCAGAAAACTTCAGTAAAAGTGTTTGTGACAAGCATCCAAAATAAAATGCTGAATTCTCATATACAGACATTTCTCAGTAAACCAACCTGTACGCAGTGTGGGACTGGTGAAAGGAGGACATTCTAGTATCAAAGTTAATCCACGTGGCATCTATTGATTGCTGTTCTATGCCTATTGTATGGTGGCTCTAGGAGTTTTTTGTTTTGTTTTTACCATGATTGACAGAAAATTGGCCAACCTGCCCCCAGATAACCAAGAGTTGACTGTGCTTGACGTCTTCACTTAGTTCCACTCTTAACTGAAGAGGAGTGAGGAAAATAAGTGCTAAGAAACCTGCCATGGAGGAAAATTTTAAACAAAGTGGTAATGTGTCAGACAGCCTGAAACAGTATGAGAAGGTGGCGAGTAAATAAAATCTATGAGGAAAAGTTGAAAAAACTGGCATAGCTGAGCCTTTAAAAAAAAAAAAGTGACAGGCTCAAATATGACTGTTTCCAGTACAGTAAACTAGATAATATACACACTCCAAAAATACCTCCAATGGTACACTGGATAAAGTAGTGGACTTAGGAGAACTAGGCCCCAGTCCCATGTCTGCCAATCTATGGCCTTAGCAGCCTCATCATCTACCTCATTTCCATCTCCTTAAAATTTTAAAGCTGGACAACTTTGTGGTTCCCAGCCAAGGCTTCCTTTCAGGCGCCACAGAGCAGAAATGTTTGAACACTTCAAGCCATTCAAGCCATTTTTATTATTTATTTACTTACTGAAGTATAGTTGGTTTACAATGTTGTCCTTATTGTTTATTTTATACACAGTAGTGTGTATATTTTAATCCCAAACTCCTAATTTATTCCCCCTTTCCCCTTTGGTAACCATAAGTTTGTTTTCTATGTCTGTGGTCTACTTTTGTTTTGTAAATAAATTCATTTGTTCATTCATTTGCCACATTTTAGATTCCACATATAAGCAATATCATGATATTTGTCTGTATCTGACTTACCTCACTTCATATGATAATCTCCAGGTCCATCCACCATACAGAGATACAGTAATTTTAAATTATTACATGATAAATAGCTTTATTTAGTGATCAGAATCATTTGAACATGGGGCTTGCCAGGATAAAGAATAACAGAAAAGGTGCTTGGTGGTAAGAGTTTGGGAACCAGGCTGTAAGATGCTCTAGAGGAGGGATGGTGTCTGCTTCATCTCAGAGTCCGCAGTGCTGGCACATGCCTCCTTAAATGCTGGCACATGCCTCCTTAAATGTTAAGTTTCGAACATACACAGTACAGAGAACACAAAATAAACTCACATGTACCCATTACCCAGTTCCAAGAATCATCCCTTACAGCTTATGTAACTTTCCAGTGCTCCTATCCAACTGACCCCTAAATCTTCTCACAGATTATTTTGAAGCAAGTCTTGAGACATTGTATGATTTTACCTACAAATATTCTAGTATGTCACTCTGAAAGATAAGTCTTTTATAACTACAACATTATCACATCTAAAAAATGAACAATAATTCCTTAAATATAATCTAGGGACTTCCCTAGTCGTCCAGTGGCTAAGACCGCACTTTAAATGCAGGGGCCCTGGGTTTGATTCCTGGTCAGGGAACTAGATACCACATGCCTCAACAAAGATCAAAGATCTCACGGGCCACACTACCTGTGCCAACAAAACAGATAGATACAAAAAAAGAAGAAGAACAAGAAGGATCTTAGACATTATCTAGGAAATTGAGTCCACAGAAAGTAAGAGCCCAACAAACTCTACTGGATTTGGGCCAAGAGGGATTAGGAACAGATGGGAGGCTCCCGCAATCCCACTGGCCAATGATGGCATAGTCAATAAGTATTATAACTTCATTGAACCCATCTCCCTAAATATGCTTAAACTTATGAGTTCCTAACAGCACTTAACAAGCAAACAAACAAAAATACCCTTTTGAAACACTCACACCAATGGCATGAGGTCCACCGATGCTGACAACAGAGGTGTCATAATTATTAATTAATTAATTATTAACAACTAATGGTAGGTGTCCTAATGTTATTGTCCTAATTCCTTCCTTAACTAAATTTCCTTTGTTCATCTCTTTCTTCATTTAGGTGACATAATCCATAACCTTCAAAAAATCATTTTTTTGTGTATTGGTTTGAACTAAACTCTGTCAGTTTCTATTGCCTTATGCACACATACCAGCGAAGACAAACTCTTAACTAAAACCATCATTAGAAGGACAATTGGATGAGGAGTCAAAGTACCTGGATTCACCTCCTTCCTATGACACCCTCATCCCTATCATCACATCTTTAAATCCCAGACTTATTTTTCTCTGCCTATAACCAGAGCTGAAGCAATAAGGTGAAATAAAATAATAATGATACTGATGATGGTGGTGGTATAAAAAACAGACCTATTATTCTTTTGAGCACTTTTGGAAAATTTTTTCATTTATTTGGCTCCATGGGGTCTTAGTTGCGGTGTGTGGGATCTAGTTTCCAGACTAGGGGTCAAACCAGGGCCCCCTGCATCGTCAGCATGGAGTCTTAGCCACTGGGCCACCAGGGAAGTCCCTTAAGCACTTTTTATACCAGGAACTATGCTAAGTGCTTTACACAAATTATTTGATTTAATCTAATCTTCACTAACACAATCCTGAGTTCATTAGGAAGCTTTTGACTCTGCATAAGAGAAATCTCAAACTCACAATAAGGAAGTTATTTCATATGTAATAGAACTTCCCTGGTGGCTAGGTTGCAAAGAATCTACCCGCCAAAGCAGAAGACGTGGGTTTGACGCCTGGGTCAGTAAGATCCTCTGGAGAAGGAAATGGCTACCCACTCTAGTATTCTTGCCTGAAAAATCTCAGGGACAGAGGAGCTTACCAGGCTACAGTCCATGGTGTCACAAAAGAGTCGGACACAACTTAGTGACTAAACAACATATGTAACAAGAAGTCCATAGCAAGGGCAGCTTTCAGTTTAGTTCAGTTCAGTCGCTCAGTCATGTCCGACTCTGCAACCCCATGAATCGCAGCACGCCAGGCCTCCCTGTCCATCACCAACTCCCAGAGTTTACTCAAACTCATGTCCAGCAAGTCAGTGATGCCATCCAGCTATCTCATCCTCTGTCGTCCCCTTCTCCTCCTGCCCCCAATCCCTCCCAGCATCAGGGTATTTTCCAATGAGTCAACTCTTTGCATGAGGTGGCCAAAGTATTGGAATTTCAGCTTTAGCATCAGTCCTTCCAATGAACACCCAGGACTGATCTTTAGAATGGCCTGGTTGGATCTCCTTGCAGTCCAAGGGACTCTCAAGAGTCTTCTCCAACACCACAGTTCAAAAGCATCAATTCTTTGGCACTCAGCTTTCTTCACAGTCCAACTCTCACATCGATACATGACCACTGGAGAAACCATAGCCTTGACTAGATGGACCTTTGTTGGCACAGTAATGTCTCTGCTTTTGAATATGCTATCTAGGTTGGTCATAACTTTTCTTCCAAGGAACAAGTGTCTTTTAATTTCATGGCTGCAGTCACCATCTGCAGTTATTTTGGAGCCCCAGAAACAAAGTCTGACACTGTTTCCACTGTTTTCCCATCTATTTCCCATGAAGTGATGGGACCAGATGCCATGACCTTAGTTTTCTGAATGTTGAGCTTTAGGCAAACTTTTTCATTCTCCTCTTTCACTTTCATCAAGAGGCTTTTTAGTTCCTCTTCACTTTCTGCCATAAGAGTGGTGTCATCTGCATATCTGAGGTTATTGATATTTCTCCCAGCAATCTTGATTCCAGCTTGTGCTTCTTCCAGCCCAGCGTTTCTCATGATGTACTCTGCATAGAAGTTAAAAAAGCAGGGTGACAATATACAGCCTTGACATACTCCTTTTCCTATTTGGAACCACTCTGTTGTTCCATGTCCAGTTCTAACTGTTGCTTCCTGACCTGCATATAGGTTTCTCAAGAGGCAGGTCAGGTGGTCTGTTATTCCCATCTCTTTCAGCATTTTCCACAGTTTATTGTGATCCACACAGTCAAAAGCTTTGGTATAATCAATAAAGCAGAAATATATGTTTTTCTGGAACTCTCTTGCTTTTGCCATGATCCAGCAGATGTTGGCAATTTGATCTCTGCTTCCTCTGCCTTTTCTAAAAACAGCTTGAACATCTGGAAGTTCACAGTTCATGTATTGCTAAAGCCTGGCTTGGAGAATTTTGAGCATTACTTTACTAGCGTGTGAGATGAGTGCAATTGTGTGGTAGTTTGAGCATTCTTTGGCATTACCTTTCTTTGGGATTGGAATGAAAACTGACCTTCTCCAGTTCTGTGGCCACTGCTGAGTTTTCCAAATTCGCTGGCATATTGAGTACAGCACTTTCACAGCATCATCTTCCAGGATTTGAGATAGCTCGGGATTCCATCACCTCCACTAGCTTTGTTCGTAGTGATGCTTCCTAAGGCCCACTTGACTTTACATTCCAGGATGTCTGGCTCTAGGTGAGTGATCATACTATCGTGATTATCTGGGTCATGAAGATCTTTTTTGTACAGTTCTTCTGTGTATTCTTGCCACCTCTCTTCTTAATATCTTCTGCTTCTGTTAGGTCCATACCATTTCTGTGCTTTATCGAGCCCATCTTTGCATGAAATATTCCCTTGGTATCTCTAATTTTCTTGAAGAGATCTTTAGTCTTTCCCATTCTGTTGTTTTCCTCTATTTCTTTGCATTGATCGCTGAGGAAGGCTTTCTTATCTCTCCTTGCTATTCTTTGAAACTCTGCATTCAGATGCTTATACTGAAAGAGGAACTCCCCAGGTCAGTAGGTGCCCAATATGCTACTTGAGATCA
This sequence comes from Bos grunniens, assembly GCF_055505025.1. Classification (NCBI taxonomy): domain Eukaryota; kingdom Metazoa; phylum Chordata; class Mammalia; order Artiodactyla; family Bovidae; genus Bos; species Bos grunniens. The sequence goes on from NC_141190.1 coordinate 17,227,557, forward strand.
GTGGAGAAATAACTCCAGAAAGAATGAAGGGATGGAGCCAAAGCAAAAACAATACCCAGTTGTGGATGTGACTGGTGATAGAAGCAAGGTCCGATGCTGTAAACAGCAATATTGCATAGGAACCTGGAATGTTAGGTCTAAGAATCAAGGCAAATTGGAAGTGGTCAAACAGGAGATGGCAAGAGTGAACGTCGACATTCTAGGAATCAGCAAACTAAAATGGACTGGAATGGCTGTATTTAACTCAGATGACCATTATGTCTACTACTGTGGGCAGGAATCCCTTAGGAGAAATGGATTAGCCATCATGGTCAACAAAAGAGTCCGAAATGCAGTACTTGGATGCAGTCTCAAAAACGACAGAATGATCTCTGTTCATTTCCAAAGCAAATCATTCAATATCATGGTAATCCAAGCCTGTGCCCCAACCAGTAACACTGAAGAAGCCGAAGTTGAATGGTTCTATGAAGACCTACAAGGCCTTTTAGAACTAACACCCAAAAAAGATGTCCTTTCCATTATAGGGGACTGGAATGCAAAAGTAGGAAGTCAAGGGCAGCTTTAGGACTGGTTAAATTGGAGGCTCGATGATGTCATCAGGGACCCAGGTTCCTTCCATCTTTTTATTCAATTGGCTTGAATCTCCAGGCCAGCTCCTCTCATGACTATAAAATTTTTGCTGAATTTCCAGGCATCCAATTGGACAAGACAATGTTTAGCAGAGGCACGGGCTCTTTTAAGTACAAAAAAAGCTTTCTAAGAAGCTTTTGGTTGATCACCCCTCTCATCTCAATGACTGGAACTGGGTCATCATACACACATGCTGAATTCAAGCACTGACCAGGGTGTAGAATTACAACAATGGCCTAGACCAAGTATGATTCACCCCTGAGTTGAGAGGTAAAGAGTGAAACACTCTGAAAGAACGGTGAGGCCTTTATCAGCAAAGAAGGCAGGAAACTGTTAGGCAGTTAACCACAGTGCCTTCCACCAGCCTATGAGACCAACAGGAGAGGCAGAGTGACTCGCCCAAGGTCAAACAACCAGCTGATGGCAGGCGTGCATTCTGAACCCAGAATTATCTGTTTCTAAAAACTGCTCTCTGGCCCTGCACTCTGAAAGGCATTTAGTTCTCACCAGATTCTCCTGCCTTTGAGGAAACTCAATTCTCTGCAGCTCTCCTTAGTATTCCATGAGTTGAACTGGTGTGAGCTGTCACTCAATCAGATTCCAGAGACCAAGCAACATAGCAAACACATCTAGCTAGTCCAACTCGTCGCTCAACCTCTTCTCCACAGCTCATTCCATTCTCCTTGGCCATGGTAGATACAAAATTTAGCACAATGTAAATTCAGCAAATAGCAGCCTTCGGTTCCAGATTTCTGGCTCTGTTAGTGAACATCATAGTGAAAAAACACCCCTTTCTATGTCCTTTCATTTTTCCTTTTATTCTAGTATTATCCCCTTTGGGGGATTCTTTCTTCCCAACTTCAATCACTTGTTTCTGGTGGGGCCTTTCAATGACAGTACCAAGTAACATCGAAAGTGAAAGTGAAGTCGCTCAGTTGTGTCCGACTCTTTGCGACCCAGTGGACTGTAGCCCACCATGCTCCTCTGTCCATGGGATTTTCCAGGCAAGAATACTGGAATGGGTTGCCATTTCCTTCTCCAGAGGATCTTCCCAACCCAGGGATCAAACCCAGGTCTCTCTCATTGTAAGCAAGATGCTTTACCATCTGAGCCACCAGGGAAGTCCTAAGTAACATCGAAGCAGTTGACAAATGGGAAAAGCACACACACCAGTCAGTCAGAAGGAATCCTTGCAGCAGTGGTAACGCAGGGTCCTAGAAGCCCCAGGCTGGGTCAGCAATAAACATTTCAGTTGTTGGATCATGGGGAAGTCCAGGGTGGTCCAGGAAGGGCCAGGTGGCCATTGAGGCTTGGACCGGTAGGTATTTACCAACTGGTAAGGAAGCATTTCATTTAGTGAGTTAATTTCAGATATTGCATTTATCAGTTCTTGAATGTCTATTTGATTCTTTTATATTTATATATATATATATATATATATATATATACTAGTTCTGCTGAAATTCTTTCTCTTTTCATATGTTGTGTTCTTTTCCTTTGCTAGATTTTCTCTCACAAGTTTATAACACTTATTACACAGTCCTAGTCTGCTAACTCAAATGTCAGAATCATTTGTGGGTCTGCTTTTATTCTCTACTTTTTGTTTTAATTATTAGTCACATTTCCCTGCTCTTTGCATGTTTCTTGATGGTATAAAAGACTGATCATCTCAGTCTAGTCAAGGATTCAGCTGAGCCGGGGCTGAATTGCTGTTGTATTAGTCCCAGTACAACTCTGGGTCATCTTGTTCCTTGACGGAGCCCACTCGAGCTTTTGATTGACAGTCTGGTGGGTCTCTGTCTTCCCAACTCTGAAAGCCTGTGGAGGATTTAGTTCTGCTCTTAGGAGCTCAGCTCTTTGTTCTGCCCCACACTGTTTCAAAGTTCAGCAACTGTCTTGAGGGGACAGCTGCCATATGTGATGTGGCCCTCATCCCTCTTTGTTTCATCACTACTGCAAGTCTGTGGCAAGTTTCTCTCTTATAAGAAACACTTATAACCCAGTCTCTCCTGATGCATCCCAGAATTCAGCAAGTGCTACATGGGGAAAACTGGCCATGTGTTTAGAGCTCCTCTAGATTCCAGCGTTAGGCCAGATCACACTGATCATCAAAAGCTCTATGAGTTTTTTTGTCCCAGGAAAGACCTTATGCCTGGGTCAAGCTCTATCCTGCTGCTGCTGCTGCTAAGTCGCTTCAGTCGTGTCCAACTCTGTGCGACCCCATAGACGGCAGCCCATGAGGCTCCCCCGTCCCTGGGATTCTCCAGGCAAGAACACTGGAGTGGGTTGCCATTTCCTTCTCCAATGCATGAAAGTGAAAAGTGAAAGTGAATTCGCTCAGTTGTGTCCAACTCTTAGTGACCCCATGGACTGCAGCCTACCAGGCTCCTCCATCAATGGGATTTTCCCAGCAAGAGTACTGAAGTGGGGTGCCATTGCCTTCTCCGCAAGCTCTATCGTGCGGCTGCTGCTGCTGCTGCTAAGTCGCTTCAGTCATGTCCGACTCTGTGCGACCCCATAGACGGCAGCCCACCAGGCTCCCCCGTCCTTGGGATTCTCCAGGCAAGAATACTGGAGTGGGTTACCATTTCCTTTTCCAATGCAGAAAAGAAAAAGCGAAAGTGAAGTCACTCAGTCCTTAGCGACCCCATGGACTGCAGCATACCAGGCTCCTCCATCCATGGGATTTTCCAGGCAAGAGTACCGGAGTGGGTTGCCATTGCCTTCTCCTAGCTTTGGCAAATATCTCCAGGGAAGAAAATGGTCAGGGATCCCATTTAGAAAAAGCTCTTTCCTCTCCCGAATCTTACTAGTGTTTGTTGCTGCTACACCTCTCCAATGTCTTTAAAAATATAATTTTTGTAGCTTATCTAGTTTTTTCTGGTTGTTTCAGCAGGAACATTGGATTATTGTTGCATATTACGTCCTATCAGAAAAGGAAGTCCTATGAAATGATCTCAAGATTTAATAATGGTACAGGTAAACAGGTATGTTTGGTTGAATCACCCCAGACCATGCCAGAGCCCCTCCTCTACAGAGTCACTGCGTGGGGAGATAAGTGGCCTGAGTAGACCAACCAGAGTCTTTCCACACTGAAACTGGGAGCTGAGAGTCTTTTTATTTTTGTGGCTGGCAGGGAGAGGGTGGTGAGACAGAGTTGTGAGAATAAGTCTGCAAGCTTTCACTGGCTATGTCCCATGTTCATGGAAGTCTCTAGTAGGAGGAAAGGAAGCCCTCGTGCAGAAAGAAGATGCACGGGAGCATTGAGGGGATGTTGGGACCCCTGATTCTAGTCACTCACCTCCACTGTGGATTGCTTACCTGAGGCACAAATTTCTCTTTTTTGCATGAGCTAGTTTCAGTCTCTTGAGAGGGTGGGCCAGCTCTAAATTTTTTTTGCTTCTGGGCTTTGTGAGACACCCCTTGTCCATATAATACATTATCCTTCTCTTCATCAGCAAGTAGAGGTGGTTTCTATTACCTGTAACTCAAAGAGTCTTAACTAAGACTGCTTCTTTAATGACAGGCAGGTTTAGAAGGGCCTGGTGAAATGTATCTCCCTCACTGCACAGAAGGAGGACAGGGAGGATGCATGGTGAAATCGCTGAGACCTCACCTTTGAATCACGAATCCTCACTACAAGGGGCAGTGGATGCTTTTAGATTCTGGATATCCAACCCATCATCGCAGGAATTTTGGACTTACCTAAGAAGTCGGCTGAATCCTTCTGCCAAAGCCATGCTGTTTCACTGTAACCAAACTGGGAAACTGCATTCTTACCCTCAACAATAGTCAGAGATGGGAGAGAATGGAAAGAGGGACATTCCTGTGTTTGCTGCACATTTAACCTACTCCTGGGGCTCTGACTTGCAGACAAGCCTGAAGTTTACACCAGAGGGTAAAGAAGATAGCTATTTGGACATCACACACCACTTTGCCAGTTTCCGTTCTCTTGAATTATTTACCATCTAATTGTCTGCATGGAAACAGAATCTGGCAACACAGAGATGTAGTCTTACTTGTGAGTTAGGGAAGGAAAACTTGAGTTCAGTGAAGGACCTGAAGCAGAAACACTTCATGGTTTTGGACATTTCTTTGCTTTGGGAAGGCTCTGAGCATGGAGTAAAACCAGCACAGCAACAGGCAAACCAGCAGCCACTGGTTGGAGGTGCCCAAGAGCTGACAGTCTCTCTAGCAGGCAGAGGCCCAGTTCTAGGACTTGGCCCCCTGGGCCTTGATTTCTTCTCTGCAAAAGACAGACTACAATGTGGGATGGGATGGGAAAAACAGCTTGGAGAATCCCAGGGACAGAGGAGCCTGATAGGCTACTGTCTATGGGGTCGCAGAGAGTCAGACACGACTGAAATGACTTAGCAGCAGCAGAGTTAAAAGACTGTTATCATAAATTTTATTTGCCATCATACCACTAATTTCCCACAGGGATAAATATTAGTAGCTATGAAAACAAGAAAAATATTCTAAAAATATTTCAAGTAGTAAAACAGAAACTTTGGAAAACGGAAAAATATAATGATGAGTAAAACTCACTATTAGTCCCAGCGCAGGACAGGGAAGCCTGGCATGCTGCAGTCCATGGGGTTGCAAAGAGGCAGACATGACTGAGTGACTGAACAATAAAAACAACAACTCAGCAAGAATCACTCACAATAGAGAGTGTGGAGAGAAAGGAACCCTTCTACATTGTCGGTGGGAATGTAAATTGGTGCAGCCACTATGGAGAACAGTATGGAGGTTTCTTAAAAAACTAGAAATAAAGTTACCATATGATCCAGTAATCCCACTCCTGGGCATATATCCAGAGGAAACTCTAATTCGAAAAGATACATGCACCCAAAATGTTCATAGCAGCACTATTTACAATAGCTAAGACATGAGAACAACCTAAATGTCCATCAACAGATGAATGGATAAAGAAGATGTGGTATATATACATAGTGGAATATTACTTATCCATAAAAAAGAATGAAATAATGATGTTTGCAGCCGCATGGATGGATCTAAAGATTATCATACTAAGTGAAGCAAGTCAGAGAAAGACAAATAAATCACATATGTGGAATCTAAAATATGACACAAAGGAACTTATTTAAAAACCAGAAATAGACTCACAGACATAAAAAACAAATTTATGGACAGAAAAAGAGGGGGAAGGATAAATTGGGAGTTTGGGATTAAAATATACAGTACTATATATAAAATAGATAACCAACAAGGACCTACTTTATGGCACAGGGAACTATACTCAGGACCTTCTAATGACCTATGATGGGAAAGAATCTAAAAAAGACTATATACATATATATAAAAAACTGAATCACTTTGCTGTATACCTGAAACTAATATGACATTGTAAATCAACTATATTTCAATAAAAATAAAAAAGAATCATTCATAATATGTTGATACATTTTCTTCCAGTCTTTTTCCTAATTGGGAAATTTTAACTATCCTCTTTAAAGCCAAGTTTTTCTTATTTTTTAAAAAAAAAATACTTATTATTTACCTACATTATTCCAGGCATTATAATAGGGATATCAGAAAATCTGATAAAATAACTGGGTTAAGATGTCAACATGAACAATAAATATCTTTTCACTGTGCTTTTTTAATTGTGAAAGAATTCAGAGAGAGTTATGTAACAGTTATCACTGTTATATTACTACCCAACATCAAGACCAAATGTTAAAATTTTGCCATATGTGCTTCAAATATTTTTTTTTATCAAAGATAAATACTATAGATATGAACCTAGAGTAACTACAGTCAACCTTCCAACAACATGGATTTGAATTGTGCAGGATCACTTATACACAGGTGTTTTTCGATAGTAAATACTACAATACTATATAGTCCATGGTTGGTTGAATCTGTGGATGTGGAGGAACTATGGATATGGAGGTACAGACAAGTTTTTTCTTCAACATTTTGTAGTAAGCCTCTTCCCCATGTCAATCAATATTCTTTATAAACAAGGTTTTTAATGGCTAATTGTTTTCAAATAGTTCACTATAAAGAGATAGATACTTAAAATATTAAGATTCAATGGTTTCAGCTTAATTTCACATTAAAATCTAACTGGGTTACTACAAAATATATTGAAAACAACACAGATTTACAGATTAGATACAGAGGATCAGGAAGAAACTTGGAAGCAATTCTTTACCAGGACAATTTCAGGCTGCACAGTGACCTCACTCCTGGCCTATGAATAAGAAATGAGAGAACGGAAGTGATGGATGGATGGATGGTCCAGGTAAGAGGTGCATGTGAGGGGTACATAAGGATGTATGAGTGGAGAGCACACCCTATTACCGGAATCACTGAATTCATTAATAACTGCCATCATGTTATTCCATATGCTAATATGGTGTAAAAACTATAGGCCAAGTGCCACTTTATATTTCCTTCCAGTCTTTTTTCTAAGCGTAGTTTTTTTTTATGTGATTGAAATCCATAGTATATTTTTGTTACCTGTTTTTTTTTTTTTTTCCATTTATTCAAATTCAGTCTTTTGGTTTGACTTGTACAACTTTAGGATAGAGGAAAATGCACTGTGTGTGTATCAACAGAAAAAGACAACTTATCCGTTGACTAGTTAGGGTTCTATTTACATAAATTTCAACTCAAACCAACAGTATTTTGAGATTTTCCAGGAAAATAGCCTACTTCTTATGGAAAATTTTCAGGATAGAGAATGAAGGAGGTAGACAAACAATGTGGGAAGGCTGATGCTTCTTTTTTTCCTCATAGGCAACGAGGGGAGGCTGAGAGGGTCAGTAAAGGCATGTTTGGGGGAAAGTTGGAGGAGCATCCACACCTGCTCATTATATCAAATGTCTAGGCACTCTCTAAATAATTCAGATGCAGTCGGCTCCCTCCAGGGCCAGGTGTTGAGGAGAGTTTCCAGACAAGCATCTCCTCTTGCAAAACTGGAGCAGACCTAGGATCTGATTACTTGAAAAGGGGGCTAGTTAGTAGCTTGGCAACCTCCTCCTTCTGCCTTACAACCTGCCTTGGGCTAAGGTGCAGGAACTTCTAGGAAAACACTACTACTGTAGCCTGCCGTGGTGGTGAAGAGCTTTGAAGCCCACTTACCTGGTTCTAATCTAGGTTCTGCCACTTCCTAACTGTGTGACCTGGGAATTTACTCAGACTCTCAAGGGCTTCCCTTGTGGCTCAGCTGGTAAAGAATCTGCCTGCAATGTGGGGGACCTGGGTTCGATCCCTGGGTTGGGAGGATCCCCTGGAGAAGGAAAAGGCTACCCACTCCAATATTCTGGCCTGAAGAATTCCATGGACTGTATAGTCCACTGGATCGCAGAGTTGGACATGGCTAGCGACTTTCCCTTCTCTGAGCCTGTTTCTGAGCCTAGAAAATAGAGATAATTCATTCAGATTGCTGTGGCATCATCTGTAAGGCTCTTGCTATAGTGCCTGTTAAATACTAGATTATCTCCAAGAGTGTCCCCCACTTCATTTCCTAGGAAGAGATGTTTGGACTTAAAATAGAAATCTCCAGAATTAAGTGAAAGCTAGAACAAAATGAATAATACAGCTAACAGTGTTGACAGTTTACCATAGGCTGGCCACTGCACTGAGTGCTTTATATATAATTTCACAAAGCCCACTTACGGGTAAGTGTTATCAAAATTCAAAGACACTTTCCCCAGCTCAAACAGCTAGCAGGTGGTGCAATCAAGGCCCAGACTCTGTTCTGCTTCTTATCACCTGAAGCCCATGTTCTTACCTTCTAAGTAGAAGGATTTCTGGAAGTCACTGGGCTGTGCCAGCACTTCATCTCCAGGTGGATAGTCTGAGGATGCTGGTAGAGTGCAGCTCATCCAGACTTGAGGACAGACCTCCTCAGGTCTGTGGACCCTGATTGCCCTCTAGTGTCAGAGCATTCTTGGGGCCAGCTGGAACCCAGAACCAGGTGTCTTTTCTCTGAAGTGGTAGGGAACCCGCCTCCCCTACAGTCCAGAGCAAATCTGTCTAGTCTGGTGTCTTCCTATTGGCTAAAGGGTTTCTCCTAGGAATGGGGGTAAGATAGGTGGTAGAGATTGGAAGTTAAGAACTACTGGGGGTAGAGCAGTAACGCTGAGGTTAAGTGTTGAACCACTGGATGGGGTGGTTATTCTTATACTCAGCACACAACACACAACTGGTGCTCACTGAATATTGAATGAAGTTTTACCTCTGATTCTCACTAAAGGGCGAGTGCTTCCAAAAGAGCAGTTACAAAGGTCTTCATTGATTTTTGCCAGAAACACCAGCAGAAAAGATACTGTAACATTAACCCCACCTTCCACTTCAGTAGACTCCAAGGCATGTTTATGTCCATGGCTAGGCAAGAATGAAGATGCTGCTTAGGAGATGAGTTGGAGTCAGCAACGACATATAACCAGTTTAGGCTGCCAATGTCCCGAATGGTCCATGGATCTCAGCGAAGTCCCCCTCCACCTCTGTAACTCTGCCCAGGTAGTCCATGTCACCAGTGGTCAGGGAGCACCTGGGCGCACTGTTCATCAATGGATAGCAGGGAATCCAAAGACAGGCTCACCAGGTGGCTTATCAGGGGCAGATGACCGCCCCCCCCACCGCCGGCCCACCTACCATGCCCCTTGAATCACAGGAACTCAGCAAGGTTACTGCAAAATAGGGGAGAGATGGTTTCGTAAAATAAAGGATATAGAGCAAACAGCACCTTTAAGAATCCAGTCTTTGGCTGCCCAATTTTGTTTCCATATGAATATTAATAACTTTGTAAATGCCCCCATAATGTATGACTATATTGCAGACATTATTTTTATTACAACTACCTTTATTATCATTATTTTTAAGTAATAGGAAACCTAAACCCAAGTAAACTTGGTTTGATGAATAAACACATTTGTTGAGGGCTTTTCAGCCTTCGGTGGGGAGGTGGGAACTTCAGGACTGGTTTGCTCAGCAGCTTGTGTTGCCAGGAGTTGGTGGCCAAGAAAGAGAAGTAGGAGGGTAGGGCCACAGAAAGAATTTTGGAATAGAAAGCTGGCTTCCTAGAGCAAGGACAAGCCAAGGGCTGGAAGACTGTTTGGGTGGGAAAACTGGTGACGCTACGGCTGCTCCCTGGTCTTCTTTTGGGAATCACTTTGCTTTTGAGGAAAGAGGGAAGAATTCTGACGGTCCACAGTTTCTGCAGAAATGGACTAAGGAGGCTCCCTGTGGCTGCACAGGGAGAATGGGCTTATGGATGACTAAACTTTAGCTGCACTTCCTGCACTAAACTCACCCCCATCCCAGGCCCTAAGAAGGGTGAGGTTACACCTCCCAGCTGTCTGGGATGTACTGTCTTGTTTATCCACATGAACTTCAGCTCCAAATTTGTATATTCATTGCTCTCTGACTTGCATTTCATCCCCTCTCCAGCTTTTGCTTCCCCAGTCCCTGTCTGAATGCTCTGGCCTCTCCTTATCCTACAACTTGTCTTTCTCAGGGCCCAGTTCCAGGCCTGCCTCTTCAGTGGAGTCCTCCCCAAGGGCTTGGCCTTCTTGGGTCACTTTCTATTTTTGATTCCAGGGGCATTTGTTGTCTGGTTGGGAGCTGATTGTGGTACTTGCCATACAGTTTCAGACAGCTATGTTTATTGCCTTTTCAGGCAAGCTATGCCAGAACTCCCCACTCAGGGGGCAGGGCAGGCAGGGTAACGTGGCCGACCATGTAAGGGTCTGGATGAGAGGTAGCATCTGGAGCCAGCCTGGGAACATGCTCCCCATGACAACATAATTCTTGTGCTCATAAAACATCCTCAGAGGATAAGAAGAAACATGTAAGTGAATGCTTATTTCTTTGGAAGGGCCCCCATGAGAGAAGAAATCTTTCAACTGCAGACTATCAGGCACCAAGGGCGTTAAGAATAGGATGGAAGGAGGGAGAGATCAGAACTGTCAGCATAGCAGGCGACCCTAAGGCCGTGTGGACCCAGCACGAGGACAGCACGCTCAACTTCAGACCATCACCATGTTTTCAGTCCCTAGGGTCCTGGGGCTTCATCTCTCCTTTCCTCAGACTAAGTCCCTCCCCGTGGGGATCTGCCTGTGCTGCTCCCACCAACACCTGACACCTCTGAGGCCAATCAGTGTTCAGAGAAGAGGCTGTGTCAGAGCAGGGTGTGAGAGCACAAGGGAGGGGAGAGGACGGGGGCAACAAGGAGTCACAGAACTTAAATAGTGCGCACAGGCTTTTCATAAGAACTTTATTTCTCAAAAAGGGGTGAAGAATCCAAAGTATTAAAATAATTCTCTAATTTTTTGTTTCGGAGAGAAAGGACAGGATGACAAAATAACTCATAAAAATTTCAAGCACAATGGCGGTAGGTACTTCATCCTCCAACTTGCACCTCCCATCCACAGCTTTGGCTCCAACCGCGTCACAAGTAGGACTGAGCTCTGGATCCGGAGAGGCTACCAAGCAGCTAGAAAGCTTTTTATATTCACTCCACAAATAAATACAGAAGGCCAACCTGCCCAGTACAAATGATTCAGTCCATCTCTGTGACTGTTTCGGATGAAAATGCTAATAAGAACTGCCCCTCTCCAAATTCCAAATCTCTCATTTTTAAAGACCAAGAATGTGAAAGAAATGAAATGTGGAGAGACTTGTCAGGTACGACTGGCTCTTGTAACAACCACATGCCAAGAGAGACTCTACCTCATTGAGGTGATAAAAGGTAAAAAGCGACTGTGATTTTTCCATTGCCTTTTATGTGGGAAAACCGCACCTTTCTATTTTTATCATCAAAAGGAATTGCACTATGTGAAGCAAAGTCCCTCTCTGCAGCAACTATGCAAAATCCCTATCTAGAGCAATTATTTTCTAACTTAAAGAGAAAAGAAAAAAAGAGAAGGCGGGGGGGGGGGGGGGCTGGAACGTGAGTGCTTAGCCCAGACTGATCTCGCCACACAGCCCAGAAGCATGGAGGTGCACTTTCCAACAGGCAGGTCCTACCAGGAGGTGGGAGACAAGACCGGGCTCACCCCCCCAGATGCTTGAGATGAGCTTCACTGTGAAGACCCCTCGGAATACACCCGGCTCTCCTCTGAAGGCTCTCAGTTGGTGTTTCGCTGAGGAATAGGGAGGTTCTCGTGAAGGTACTTTAAACTTCCGTGCTCTGAGAAGTCTGAGACCACGTGGTCCTGCCCTCGAAGCAGCCACTTGGTAGTCAGTAGTCCTTCTAGTCCCACTGGCCCCCGGGCGTGGATTCGAGATGTACTTATTCCCACTTCAGCTCCTGCAGGAAAGCAAAGATTGAGGAAGCAGCTTTGCCCAGACTGCTTCCTGTCTACCCACCAGACCATCTCTTCCTTCTCCTCACTTGGCATCCTCTCCCTTTCCTCCGCTGACCTACCCTCCCTAGGTTGGCCTGACTTCCACTCTCCCCGTAAACATGTTCTCTGCTCACTGTAAATCATGGTCAGGCCCCTTCTTCTAATGAAACAGACTCCACGGGTTTCTCTTTCATATTTTATTTGCAGTGCATTTTGACAACTCCACAAGTGCTGTCTCTGACATCTGTCTTGTGTCTGGATTGCATACCATTATCTGATATCTGGGCATTGTTTGAAGTGTACAACAATGTACAGAGGTTTTATCTCCCTAAGTATCCTTCAAACCCTAGATAGTAAGGGACATGCTCTAGATATTCCCCAGAATGCTCAGCTGGTAGGTGCTCATAAGACAGTGACTGAATACACGAAAGGACACTGTTCCTTTCCCTTCCTCCTGCTCCAGCCTCAGATGTGGGGCATCGAGGCTTTTTCTGGGTCTGGTGTGGTGGTCTGCACTGTATGCAGTGGAGGCAGAGCTCCCCTGCTCATCCCAACTTTACTGAGCAGGCACTGGGCTAGGCCCTGGGGATAAGCTATGTGAATAACTGATGCAATTCATGGAGCTTGTATTCTTGTAGGCAAGGCAGCCAGAGAACACCTCAGCAAATAATTGCATGTGGTGATGGGGTGCAGTGGAGGGTGCTGGGATAGAGACTGGCAGGGTGGCAGCACCTGGGACAGGGTGGTCAGGGGGAGCCTCCCTGAGGAGCTGTCTTTGGCTGAAACCCGAACAATGAGAAGCAGCCAGCTAGTGGACAGCAGTGGAGTGGTGCTGCAGGCAGCAAAGAGGTGCCTGGGGCACTGGCTGGCAAGGAGACTAACCACTGGCTTCAAACTCTGGTTTAACAGCATAGAGACCACATGACTATGGGCATACCGCCTAACCATCTCTTGCTTCAGTTTTTTCTTTTGGAAAAGCAGGAAAATAATAGAATCCATTATGTAGAACTGAGATAATGCATGTGATGTACTTATGCATGGTGTTGGAAATCTAGTAAATGCTCAGTAAATATCATCTGTCACTATTATTCATGCATTTCACAGGAATTTACTCAACCAGAGTCTGAGCTTTTGCTCTGAGTGACTGATGGGAAGACAAGGCAGTGGTCTTTGCTCCTCCCCCATTTTGGACCTTCACTTGAATGCTGGGAACCTCAGCCCTTACAAGTGTGTTATTTCTTCTTTAAAAACATGGGGAAAAAAAATAAAAATAAAAACATGGGAATTAAAAATAAAGAGCCCAAGGACTAAGAATAACTAAGCAAAATTCCCTTTAACAACGTTTCATAATTCAGTGAGAATTATTCCTCTAGGCAGTTCTCTATTCAAACGTTCAGAGGAGTTAAAATGTTTTAAGTAGCTGAAATAATTGTCAGATGTGCCATAAATGCCTTACTGGAGCTTTGTATAAGGGTACCCCTGAAAATCAGAGACTGTCTGAAAAATCCTTATACTACTGGGGGAATGGAGATTTTACTAGTAATGACAGAAAGGGGGAGGGTGCCTTTCCAAAACCTTGTATTTCAAAGTCTGTTTTAGAAGTCAACCTTGCACCTCTGGGCTTACCTGTTTATTTCTGATGCTTATACTTCAGCCCAGCATAGGCAGTAGTAATGCCTTCTTTTTTCCTATCCTTGGGGGGATTCCTATCTCTAAGGCAACCTGGATGTGTCTCTCTGAAGGAGTAAGCCTGCAGTGGCAGTGCCCTCATGGGACCCTGGATGAACACCTGTCGCAACCCACGCATGCAGACATGTTGTGGTCTGCCAAAAGAGGAGGGAGTGAGCCAGGCTCTGAACTCAAGCAGCTCTGGGTCTGAACACCAGCTGCGTGACTTTGGGCAAGTTACTTGATTTCTTTAAATCCTAGCATCCTCATCCATGAAAAAGGAAATACAAGTACCTGCCTTCTTAACCTGTGAAGTGCGTGGAACACGGGACTTCTACCCGTTCATGGCAGCTGTGACCATTCTCTCTCATAAACCCACTTTCCCTCAGTCTGTCTCCATCATCCTGACCGCATTTGTGACTGTAAACGCCAGGCGGCTCCTCCACCTCACTATGCTCCTTGGGCCACAAAGTGATCCACAAGGGACTGCTTTCTCTCCGACCAGACTCGTTCTTACCCAGTCCGAAGCGGTAGCCATCAGAGAAGCGAGTGCTGGCATTCCAGAACACACAGGCACTGTCCACATGCTGGAGGAAGAACTCAGCTGTCTTCTCTGCAGCATAATGAGAAGAAATTGAGTTAGGATGGCTGGGAAAACGATCCCTGCTTCCAGCCACTCAACAGGGCCTGACTAGGTCAGGGCCCAGGCCCCTGGGGTACTTCCCTGAATATTAAACATACAGACTTGTGAATATCTGAAACAGGAAGACAGCAAACCTGCTTCATTAGTCATGCTGCCAAAGCAGTAGGTACATGAGAAAGACTGGATTAAAATCCAGATCTCCCTGCAGACATACCCTCAGAGTGGCAATGGCCTGTCTACACTGTTTCTAGGCTCTGAGCCAAATCCTTAAGTCTCAACTCCAACTCCACACCCATTAGCTGGGTGACTGTGGGCAAGTCTCTGAACCGATGCCTGAGATCAACGAGGACTGACACCATTACCTCATTCCCAGCTTGTGGAGAGGACATAATGAACTTACAGCTGGGGAGTACTCGTCCCAGACCTAGCGGATGGCAAGCGCTTAGTAAGCACTAGCTGTTCTCACTGGTGGTGCTGTGATTCCTCAGTAAACTGACTGGAAGTTCCCTGAGGGGCCACACCGGCTTCTCCTTGACCATAGGTCAGTCTCCCGTGCCTGACACCCAGGAGTGCCTTTCAGTGATCACATGGGGAAGGAACGAGTAACTGTGTAGAGCTGGTTTTGTCCTATGCTAGTTGGTTCTCTGCCTAACCTCTGGAATCTTGGTTTCCTCACCTGCGTGCACGTGTGCTAAGTCACTTCAGTCGTGTCCAACTCTTTGAGACCCCATGGACTGTAGCCCGCTAGGCTCCTCTGTCCATGGGATTCTCCAGGCAAGAATACTGGAGTGGGTTGCCATGCCTTCCTCCAGGGGATCTTCCCTGACCCAGGGATCAAACCTGCATCTCTTACGTCTCCTGCATCAGGCAGGCAGGTTCTTTATCACTAGTGCCACCTGAGAAGCCCTTCCTCAGCTATAAAATGGGCTTATTCCAGCAATCTGGAAAGACTGCTGCATGGGTTAAACAGTGATGACTCTGACACATGGTGAACCCTGTTTAAAGTGGAGTGAATTACTTCTTCCCTGTTTCCTCCCAGGACCACTGTGACAACACAACAGGGTAACAGATATACAAGCACTCAGTGAACCAGCAAGTGCCGCCAACCCTGGGCACTATCAGCAGCCCACTGAGACTCTGTTTTCCTGCAGGCCCAGAGGGGCTGAGCGGAGCAAGGCTGGCTTGGAGATCAAGGCAGACACAGCAGACCCTGAGTGCTGTTGCCTTTGCGCACTGACCGTTCTCCGTGACGATGACATCCGTGTGTGAGCTGCCATACTTGTGGATGTGGTCGATGGCGTCCTGCACGCTGTCCACCACTTCAATGCACAGCTCCAGGTCCCCGTACTCAGTTCGGAGGGACTTCACTTCAGACGGGCTGAAGGTCAGATAAGAGGCGAACTTGGGGCCTGCATGAATCTTCACCTGGGGCAGAGGAAGTTGGGGGCAATGACATAAACACAGCAAAAACAGGCAGTGCATACTCCTCCTTCTGGATCCAACAGCAAGGTGAGTCTAGAGATGATGAGCCTAGGGATCATGGGGCCTAGAAACCAAAACGGCCCTTGCTTCCTTTTAGAGGCAGCCTCCATCCTCCAGAACGCTCTGCTTTGGAAAATGCTGACGGTCACTTGCTAGCAACAGCCCCCAGTAAAAGTGGAGCAGGGATTTAAGCAGGACGTCTCGTAAGCCCTTGACTGCTGGCATTTTACAGAAATGAACACATAACTAAAGAAATACCAATCCCCTGCATGTGGGATTTAGGCACTGGACTCAGACGGAAAGAGGGAGATGCTCCAAACACACTTCTCTTCCTCTGCCAGAGAAGTCCCAGGTGTGCTTTAGAGGAGAACAATACTTGGCTGGGAACCACTTCAAACTGTGGTGAGTTGTTAGATTTCTGACTTTGTTAGGCTGGATGCCATATCCAGGTTCAGCTCAGGCCCAGATTTGGGGCTAATCCCGCTCCTGGCTAGAGGAATTTAAGGATCCTGAGGGCTGGTCACTGAGGACGCAGTCACAATTCTTCAAGATCAAGCACTGGCTCAAGTACCAACAAGCCCCATTTGTCTGGTCCCTATTGCTCCCAAGGTCCTGCAGTTTCCCATTTGGGGCCCCACATCCTCCAGGCCTGGGATCCAACCAGGTTCCCTAGGGGCCGGAACCCTACCCCTGTGCAAGGTGCCCTCTGCTTTACTTCCTGCGTTACAAGGTGCTTTGAGAAGTACACACCCGGGCTCATTCTGACTAAGGAACGTCCAGGCGACGCTCAGAAGCACTGATGTCATTGTGGGTCTGTCTGAATCAGAATTGGAGGTTTGACTCCTGGATACAAGAGAGCTTTCCTCTTGTCCAGTCCAGTCCAGCGTGGTGCCTGGCACACACCAGTGCTCAAACGGGCCACTAGTGTGCGGTCAGGCCCCAAACATAAGTGGCCATGTGATCTAACTCCCTTGTAATTTGTGGGGTACATCTTCATTTTCTAAACTGTCCTTGCAGGTTCCCATGCCACATCTGTAAGCTGATTGAAGCCTTCCTTTCCAGCAAAATGATGGAAGGGAAGAGACACATGCTCAGGGTCAAAGCAACCAAGGCTAGCAGTCACTCTCTCTACTGCTGTGCCAGTTCACACAGTTCTGAAAGGACGCCATGACACCAGATATTAAAGCTTAAAATGTGTCCTGACAGAAAATTTAACATTGTCCATTTTTACCTGGAGAGTGTCTATTTCTTTGCAATTAGGATTTTAGGATGGAACACACATTTATATTCAAAACTTACTGGCACTAGTTTATCATCTTAATGATACAGTGAGAAAATAATCCAGAGCAGACATTATACAAATTGCTCACTGCTAAAAATCACTGCACTAATAAGCACATTAATATTGGTAACTGAAGACATTTGTGGAGGGGAGGATATATGTAAATTTTTGGCTTGAAAACATTTCTGCATAATCTTTCCAAGTCAAACCCAAACAGGAATGTGTGTTCAGAAACATAAACTTTATGCCAGGAAAGAGTCCATTCAGTGGGCTGCCATGTGATAAGCGTTATCTTTGAACCCTCTTAGCCCTGAACACACTCCACTTTGGAATGAAGCTATTTGTGTATGGGTTTCTTCCAGCCTCTAGAGGCACAGGCGTGTCTCACTCACTCTGTGTACTCAGCACACAACTTTGTATATGGCAGATGCTCAAAAACATTGCTTCTCAGATGGCCTTAAATGGAATGGCAGCTGCTCCCGGTCTAATCCCAGAGGCTTCTAAATCTCGGGAGTGAGGACAGGAAGTGATGGCCTTGTCCTACCTGTTCCACTCTCAGCATGTCAATGATCTGGTCAAATAATGGTGTTCTCAGCAGGTCTCGGTGGATTAACAGAGTCTCTAAAGCATTACAGGCAGCTGGATATTCACATTTGGAGTCTCTAACTGAAAGAGAACATAGAATTTTTCCATTAACATGAACCAGGGCCACTGAGGACATGAGAACTACTTTGCGCACGTGAGATGGGACCTGATGGAGCTCACCTAGCCTGGTGACCTTGTCGACACTGGCCTCTGAATCCACGTACATGTGGCAGATGCCTTCACTGTGCCCCATCACTGGGATGCCCTTAGCAGCTTTCTGGATGTCTCTAACCAGCTGAGAAGAGCCTCGTGGAATGATCAGATCTATCATTTTGTCTAAGCGGCAAAGATCTTCTACTTCTTCTCTGGTATTCACCTGAAGAGGTAGAGAATAAAAAGATGAAGATGACTTTTGATCACACAAATTGTGCAAGTAGCAGCATCCCTTTCACAGATAAATGCCTGTACCTCCTGAGAACTAAGTCTGATGCTGTGAGAACTTATTCCAAAAACAAGGAATCATGGGAATTGAAAAGTTGTCCAGCAAATGCTTATACTCTGCATGTCAGGTGCTGTGCTCCACATCACAAAACATGCAGAATAGGATCCCTGCCCTCAGAGAACTCAGGAGTCTGGTAGAGAAGACAGGCCTAGGCCACAGTGAGCCAAAACACAGGATGGATACTTTTAAAGATGACAGAAGAGGTACAAAGTGTGATCTCTGGAAGTTCAAGAAGATACAGAGTATGCTAGGCTATGAGGGTGACAAAGGGAGGTGGCTGCTCCACTGGCTCCCTGATCACAGCCTAACACATGCTGCTGGGTCTTACTAGTGAGTCACGGTTCTCCATGACTTGGGCTGACAACCTACCCCAGGATGCTGGTTGGACTGACTGAAGTGCTTGTGTTAGACCTTGAAGATTATGTGCATTTTTTCCCTTCTCTTTATTTTTAATTTCCCCCAATATGGTTATGTTACTAACAATAGAAGTACATTTACAAGAAGGTTCACAGCAACTTCAATCTGCATCTCCCCAAACTGGAAACAACCCTGATGTTCATCAACAGAAGAAAGGATAAGCTGTAGTACATGCTTATAAATGGAATACTATACAGCAGTAACGGCAACCCACTCCAGTACTCTTGCCTGGAGAATCCCATGGACGGAGGAGCCTGGTAGGCTGCAGTCCATGGGGTCGCGAACAGTTGGACACGACTGAGTGGCTTCCCTTTCACTTTTCACTTTCATGCATTGGAGAAGGAAATGGCAACCCACTCCAGTGCTCTTGCCTGGAGAATCCCAGGGACAGGGGAGCCTGGTGGGCTGCCGTCTATGGGGTCACACAGAGTCAGACATGACTGAAGTGACTTAGCAGTAGCAGCAGCATACAGCAGTAAAAAGGAAAACTACTGCTGGGTGAAACAATGAGAATGAATTTCGAGGACATAATGAATAAAGGAATACAGATGAAAGACTGCATTCTGTATGATTTCACTTACATGAAATTCAAGAATAGGCAAAAGAAATGGAATGTGAAAGAAGTAAAAAAAAAAAAAAGTTCGATGGTGGGGGGGTGGGGCATGCTGATGGGGAAGGGCAAAGGGAAACTTTCAGGTATTGGCAATGTTATGTGTCCGGGTGGTTTATACATGTGTGTATATATATATATGGACACAATTATATGGGTTTCCCAGGTGGCTCAGTGGTAAAGAAACCACCTGCCAATGGAGGAGACACAAGAGACGTGGGTTTGATCCCTGGGTCGGGAAGATCCCCTGGAGTAGGAAATGGCAACCTGCTCCAGTATTCTTGCCTGGAAAATTCCACAGACAGAGGAGCCTGGTGGGTTACATACAGTCCACAGGGTCACAAAGAGCAATGAGCATACATATACATCACATAAGATAAGGATTCTTTATATACGTTACACACCAACAGGAAGGAGGAGAAGGAGGAAATCTGTCACATTAAATGAGGATATGGTGCAGCCGAGACCTAAACCCCTACAGTCTGTGCTCTTTCCATCCACTATGTTGCTGTAAGAATAGCCCAACTTCTTGGCAGGGAGCACATAATGAGGCAGGTTTGTAGATACACCAACCCCTCTCCCCACCAGCAGCCAACAGTATTCTGGAATGTACACACTCGTGGGCCTCAAGGGAAAAGGAGAAGGATCTGGAGTCTGCTTGGATCCAAATCTCAACTCTGAGTGATTGTGGGGTGTTATTTTACCAATGAGCCTATTTTTCTTCCATCTAGAAAATGGACCTAATAATTAATGGTATCCTTTTCACAGGGTTGTTGTGAGGATTAAATGAAATGATGGATGAAAGTGCTGTGTCCACAGTAGGTGCTCAATAGTAGTTCAAAACCTCCACTGGACGGTTGAGGAGAGTGACACAACTGTTAAAATAATGACCATAACAATAACAGTGTTAATAGCATGACCTCATAAAAGCTGCATGATGGTTTCTGACAAACTTTCATAACACATATCTGGCCTACATCACTGCCAGTGAGCAGAGCACAGGCCTCACACTCTAGGTCTGGTATTCCTGCTGCCTATGACCTCAAGAATGATTCCTGTCAATCAGTGGTACCAGAACACAGCTGTGTGAGAGGGACCTTCATGAGCCACCCAACCTGGGCCAAGGCAGCACCAGCGCTGTCCAACGTCACAGGCACACAAGACCTGCTGCTCCTCCAGTCAAGCCTGCCTATACAAGTGGCTTGGCCTTCTGCAGCCTGAGCTTTGCTTCAAACACCCAAAGACCTGGCCCGGCTCCTCTGGGCCTGACCTAGCTCATTCCCAGGAACCTACCAGCTGTACAGCTTCCTTGACTCCATGGATTGAGAGGGCCTCCTGGGTCAGGAGGTGAAGGATTCGGTTGCTGTTCGAGGCCTCCTTCCCTCCTTTGAGTAACAAGCCATTACCACTTGCTATAGCCAAGGCTGCCACCTGCAGATCAAAGAGGAATGCAGTGAAACACTGAGCATATTTTCTGTGCCAAGCACTGTGCTGATCACTTTATAAGGTCTACCGTGTTTAACCTTTACAACGTTCCAGTGAATTAAGTCCCTGCTTTATCCACTGCTTTACAGACAAGGACACTGGAGGCCAGAGAGGTTGGTAATTCCTCAAGGACACATAGCTTATAAGTGGCAGGGCTGGGGACCTTTACCCCAGAGCCAAAGCACAGATCTTAAGAAACTGTACTATACAGCTCCCTTAGCACCGTTACGAAGTAACCCAAGTTAAGTGCCCAGGGTCACACAGGCCCTACCCTCTCCAGCCACAGGTGCTCAGGAGCCTCCTAACTTAGGTGTTTCTCCACCTGAGTCAGCAGCACCTGAGGCTATGCAGCATCTCTGGTCACACCCTACCATGGCCCTATCATTGCTCTGAGAGCTCTAATGTCTGGTGCTGAGCCCCTGCACACCTGTCGCAGAGACTGCTGGCAGGACAAAGCAGGCCATCTAGAAGGAGAGTTAGTTACCCTTTGGGAGTGAAGGGCTAATGACACTGATGAGGCCTGAAGCTGAACCTTCTGAATGCTCTAGGGATGAATGAAAATCTTCGGGCTTTTGTAATATATCAAAAGAAACTTTACAAAATAAAACTTGCTTGAACATGTTTATCTCCAGAATAATAATTCTTACTCCTTTTTTGTTTTTTTTGTTTTGTTGCTCATGAACCTCTTCCAAAAATTATGTTAACTTTTCCCAGATAAATGCAGAAACACACAGCATTCTGCATGTAATTTTCAGGATTCATGGATTCCGTGATGCTGTCCAAGGTTAAGATCCCAGGTGAGAAATCTCAGCTGTAACTGGATAAGAAGAAACTTTTTCCTAGTGAAGTATTCGTTAGTATGGATAAAAGGTGGCAGAAAAACTTCATGGACATGGCCTGTAGAGCAACTTAGGACCCATTTCTACCAGCGGACAGTTATCTTTAGGGGTTCTTCATGAGACAGATACGCACACAGAGGGGACTGTGTGGCAGCACCAGCCACAGGCTGAGGACAGACCACAACGGTATGAGAGCCCCTTAGTGGACCGGCTGGTTTTAGATCATGTCAGGGAGCAGCCTCCACAAAGCATGTGGGACTCCCAGGGTCACATACGCCCTAGAAGAAAAGGTTCTGTTTCTTTGTTTGTTTCTAAACAGAATCTCTCTTTGAAACTTTGGGGCTAGTGCAAAGAAAGAGCTGGTATCATCCTGTTGTCAGTCCAGTGGGGAACTGGTTCCAGATTTCTGGGAATTATTTAGGGCCACAAACAAAGCCACCCTCTAATTCCATCTTATACTTCAGAGCATGGCTGCTTGGCAAGATCTTTCCACATGGTTTCTCCACAATTATAGACTGTGATTTTTCAGATTTCCTAAAGGGCTCACATGTTAGGCTCCATCAACTACTGAAAGTTCTTCTTCCTAAGAGATGCACCTACAGGAAGCCATCTGTGTCACTGATATTAAATGGTCTTTTTCAAATGCGCAAAACCAGCTATTAGATGAATGAGCCTACAGCAGGGTGGCAGACACTCTGTGGTCAGGGAACAAGGTGCTCCGGTGAACTAAGTTTTTATCTTTTTGGCTGTACTGTGCAGCATATGGGATCTTAGTTCCCTGACTAGGGATTGAACCTGTGCCCCCTGCAGCAGATGCATGGAATCATCACCAAATGGGAGATTCATCTGGGCTCAAGGTTTAGCTCCATCCTTAAAAGTGTGACAGGAGTATTGACTTCTATAAGCTTAAGGTTTTTTCTACTGTAAAATGGACACATGAATTATTTTTAGAATTACTGGAAGAATCAAAAATATAAATTGCCTTAAGGGCAACATGAGAATAAAGTCTCAAAAACTATCTCTAGGGAAAGAAAGGAAGGAAGGGAAGGAGGGAGGGCGAAGGGGTGGAAGGAAGGGAAACGAAAGATATCTCTAGGAGGTTTGTTTTTTTTTTTCCTCTAGGAGATTTATCTCGAGTCCTGAAAAGACATTCTTCCTCCAATTCCCTACTCCAATGGCCAGCATTAGTCACATACCTGGGGCAGGCAGTCAGGGCGAGATTCGAAGATGACCAATAAAACTCCAATTGGGACAGTGACTTGTTCTAGTTCCAAGTCTTTCGCAATTCGAGTCCGGCGCAAAACCCGCCCCACACTGTCCTGGGAGGAGGCCGCAATCTGCCGCAGACCGATGGCCAGGCTGTTCAATTTAGATGTGGAGAGGCTCAAACGTTTCAGCAGAGGAGTTGCAAGTCTCCCTGAAGAGGTGTGAAGAGCACACGATGAAGCAGTAGACCTGGGTGGGTTACAGCTGTTTTACTGAACACGTGGCACTGTGTTAGGAGCAGACAAGGAACTCAGGGGGTCTTGGGGAGACAAGGACATGTCATTTACAGAGCTTTGCTGGGAGGGGCAGTTTGGCAGCTTACATCATCATGTAAAGGTGTGGACACCCATGAGCTTGGTGGCAGCAACTTCAGTTCCAGAAATTTATCCTTTTCATGAGCAAATCTGCATGTAAGGTGGATACTTACCACAGCATTTTTATAATAGTGGGAACTGGATTCTACCTATAGATTCACACAATGGGCTACAATGCAGTTGCTATACTGATATGGAAAACTGTCTAGTAAAAGGCAAACCATAAAAAGCATGCATGATATGACCCTAATTATCACATATTTCACATATATGTGCACAGACACATCAGAAAGCTTTAAGAACAGTGATGATCTATCTGTTTATAACAAGTGAATTTGTTTTATAATAGGTAGAAGTAAAGATGTTTTCTTTTAAAATAAAACAGAATTATGGTAAGTTTAAATTTAACAGTATGCATTGTTTGATTATCTCTCTTAACACACACATACACACATTTATATATATACACGTATACACATGCAGTCAGGAAAACCATTTGGAATCACATATCACAAATAATCACTGGGCTTCCTTGGTGGCTCAGATGGAAAAGAATCTGCTTGCAATGCAGGAGACCTGGGTTTGACTCCTAGGTCGGGAAGATCTCCTGGCGAAGAGAATGGCAATTCACTCCAGCATTCTTGCCTGGAAAATGCCACAGACAGAGAAGCCTGGCGGGCTAGAGTCCATGGGGTTGCAAAGAGTCATACATGACTAAGCACACACACACACCACAAATCATTATTATGATTAACGTTGAATGACACTATGAAAAATTTCCCCTTCTTTGTTATAGTCATAACCACCAAGACAAAATAATAAAAAGACTTTTACTTTGGAGTGGAGCAACCAACCTTTTATTAAGAAAAAAAAAATGAAACCATAATTTCATCAACCAATTATATTAATTTTCTTCATTTTCCCCCATGTGCTAAAAATCAAGTTTTAATTGTAGTGCATATTAACTATTACACTCTAGTTTGTCACCTCATAGTGCATATACATTTTCCATGTTGCCAAAATAATTTAATTACTACTTAACATCCCATTGACTTGATACAGTTCAATGCACATGACTGTACCAATGTTATTAAACACTCAGATTGTTTCCAGTTTTCATTGGGATAAATAATCCTGCTCTAAGAATCTTTTTTTTTTTTTCTTTTTTAAAGAATCTTTACACGCAGAGCTGTTTTTTCCTCTTGCGATCTTTTCCTAGGATAAATTTCCTAAACTGGGCTCGCCGAATCAAAGGCAATTACTATGCTCATGTATACGCTAGGCTTTGTTCTTAGGTCATGTGTGTCCTTATGGATTTCTAGAGAGAGAGAACTGGGATCAGAAGTCAGAGCTCTGCCGACAACTAGGTGTGTGATCTTAAGCAGCAGCTTTAACCTCTGTGGGTTTTAATTCTTTTAAACTAAAGATTTCAGTAAGATGTCAAAAAAGATTTCTTCCATTTATGAAATTTTTTGTGGTTTTCCAATACTGCAAAATTTCAAAAGACCGGATGTAAAGTCCAAAGAAAGTTCCAAGGTAATGGCTCAAAAATGTTTTAAGGAATGAAAGTAACATTGATGAGCCCTGCAAGGTTTTTTTAAAGGGAATCTATCATTAGGACCTCCAGGGCATTTCTGGATGGCAGACTACATGCTGGTTAAGGAGATAAAGCTATCTGTTACCACAGGCTGCACTAACTATTTCCACTATTCTTATATACACTGTCCATCTGGGTTTGGTTCCCAGATCTGTCACTGACTATGGTTTTAGGCATGTTAACAACTTCTTTCTACTTTAGTTTTCTCCTCTGTATAACAGGGATAATAAATAGTAGCTACTTTATAGGCACCATATTCTAAAGAGAAAATGAGATCCTGCCTGTTAATTCCTTAGCATAATACCCAGCAACACAAAGGCCTCAGTAAATGCTATCTGCTATTAGCTGAATGTCTAAAATAGTGCGGTCCTCAGTCTTTTTCCTTTCTGACTTGTGATGTGTGGGGAATGCAAAAAGCCCCTCAGCAGGTGAGGGGTGGGTGGGTGTTGTACAGAATATCTAAGAAAGGGGGTGGAGGTAGTAGATGTACTTAAAAAATCCCAACGAATACCAGCCACCAACCCGCAATAAAAAATGATGTGTAATATACAATTTCTTCCATAACGATCTTATCTTTGGGCAGACTATGATGTAAGAATTATTGGTAAAACAAAGACTAAAACCCAAAACAAATCCCTCCGTAACACTGACTCAGCTGCCTGCTCTTTACCTTCGGCCTCCTCCAAGTCTTTTTTGTTGGCTAACAGGATCTCATCTCGCTGGTCTGTCAACAGATCGGCCAGGTGATGGATAATCTCTGCTCTCTAGGAAGAAAGGTAAAAGATTAACACAAATAAGCAAACATGTTAACTCATGAAGAATGCACATTACACTTTTAGACTTACTCTTCTGAGTGTGCCAGGCCTTGCTCCTAAATCCCATTAACAATGACTGAAATCTCCTTACTTCATTCATTCATTCCCTACCACCACTCCCCTCATTTTTCCTTCCTCTCTCAGTACTAATCTTTCCACTTTTCTTCCTCTTGTACCACTCCTGATCATGATGATTAACAAACCGTGGCCTTGTGTTTGGGGAGAAGGCATGCATTATTTGGTTCACTGATGAGATGGGCCAGCACTTGGAATCAGCATGATATACACACTGCACTTATTTAACAGCACCAGCTGTATACCTGATTTCCCAGGTTAAGTTTTTGCATCTAGTTCTTTTTTGACAATTATTAATGACAATTAATGTAAAAATCCAGTCCTGAATGTTGGAGGAGACCCCAATCCTTACCCACCTAGATGAGAAGACATAGAAAATCAGAGTAGTGATTATTGAAGGAGTAAAAGAAGTGACTAAAGAGAAAGAGAAACTAAGGTCCTCTTGGGCTTTCCTTTCTTTACTTGTAGTTATTTCAAATTTTCTTTTCCATTCTCAGGCCAAAGAACTCCTCAGAAGAAACCTATATACATCACTTTCAAATCTAGCCTTAACATCACAACTGTCAGGGAGCCAGCCCCCGCTTCCACCCAACTTTCTCACATTTTATTGCATCTGCTACTTCAACTGACTGAATCACTGCAGACAGGGCAGGGCTAAGCTATGGAGCAGACTGAAGCTTCCATCTTGTAGGTAAGCTACGTGATTTGGGTGAGTTGGGATAAGTTACTTTCCTACATTTCCCTGCCCAGTATGTGGCAGGATTAGGGATCCTCTCTGGTCTCATGATTTTCATTATACTTTTGATCAAAACATCATAATGATGCCAAGCTACCTCAGACTTCAGCCTATAAAAGACAGAGGAGAAAATGAAATCGAGAAAAAGGGCAAAATAAATCTGAATCACACTTATTACCCAGATTTAAGTCTATGGGACCTGAGGAATAGATGGAGAAACAGCAGGCTTGACTGTGCACTAAACCTCACAGCATGACTTGCTCTGAAAACCAACAGAACTATCAGCAAAGATTATTACCTGCTCAGGTTCCAAAGTGGCCAACATCCTTCCTCCTGATCGAGCCATTTCTCCCTGCTGCTCCACAGTAGGGCCTGTAAGAACATGTGCAGACATCAGCTCACGGTCATGATATGCTTGTTTCACATCCAGAGATCACTCTTACCAATAAACTGGCAGATGAGCATACCAGATTAACTCAGGAAGAAACACAAGAACCTGTCTGCACACAATAAGATTTACATCTTTTGGAGTTCTCTATTCCACTTTGGCTTAAATTTTCTAATGTGTTTGCATTGCTGAATGTAGATTATATGACAATGCTGACGTTTTGAACATCTGAGAGCACACACACCATTTGTTATGCATCTTTGCATCTCTAGTGTTCCCTAGCACCTGGCATCCAGCATGGGCCTAGCAAATGTTTGTTGAGAAAATGGATACTTATATTCTTTAACTTGATGATTTTAGCAAGAAAAGGAGGCTTAGTTAGTCAGGTTAGGTAAGTTTTACAAAAACATAGGAGAATCCAATTTTGCAAGCAGTGTTCAAAACTACACCATGTTTCATACTATTAGCACATCAATTTTGTGAGCTCTCCTCCTAGGAGAGCTCTGTCTTCAGCCCCATCTAGGCCGTGGAGGCACTAGCTATCATCCACAGACCACGGGACACTACGAAGAACTACTTACCTGCAGGTTTTACTTCGGAAAAGAAGGTACCAACTTTCTTTCCCTCCACAATGTCTGTGATGACATGCCCAGACACCTTGGGGTGGGTCCCATTGGCAATGACCACAGAAGTACCACCTTGTAAAGCCCAGAGAGCCGCTTTCACCTAATGGGAGAAGTTAGATCCATGGATGAGATTCAGACCTTTAATTTATTTTTACCAGTAAGTATAGAAACAGATTTTTATTCCAAATTATATCTAGAAATTTTACTAATATTTAAAAAGAACAATTAAGATGATAATAATACATCCAAATGGCATTTATTCATTACTGACTATGAAATTCTGGTTAGGTACAAGTATAACACACATGATGATACAACCATTAATCACACAGGTTCAGGGATATCTGAAACGGCATTCACTTAAGTATTCAATACTTCGTGATCCAGACCTTTGCAGGGTCTAGACCCCTGCACTTTAAACATGTAAAAACAAAGAAAATACAATGTGATACTAAGCAATTTAAGTATGTGCAGGAAGGTTTTCAAGTAGCTCGGAAGCTCTGAAGACACACTCAGCCCATGTGTTTGTCTCAGCCCAATCCTGGCATGTGTTGTCTAAAGAGGAACCAATCTGCTCTTTGTGCTCAGTGTGTTCTCCACGACACTGGTACTGAGACACGTGACTTCTACGTTTGACTTGTTGTGCCTCAACTCAAGTGTCCAGCCTGCTGCTTGACCAGAATATGACTGAGTACTCTGAGCTACATACATGGGGTTGTGGTCTTCACCTCTGCCATTGCTACAAATGATGCTATACCTGAAGGGTGTAACTTCTTAGAAAAATTAATGGGAGAGAAGAATATTGTAAAAGATTTTATCAGAAAATATTTGAGCTCTAATAAAAATACTTAAGAGGATTTGTGAATTTTAAAAAATACACACCCTGTTCTTTAAGAGGTTATAATATGAACACATTCTTTATACATCACTAATACATACATAGAAAGACATGACTAAATACAGGGACGCAATATCCATGAAACCTTTATTTAGATATGCATCATCTTTGTATATATACATCAGCCCTCAAACAATTACAAAAGCAAGAAGGATAAAATACTGTTTGGTTTTAAAATTGTTATGGGCAGTAAAGGCAACAGAGTCCTACCTTGGCTTCCATGCCACCCATTCCAACTCTGGACTTGGTTCCGAATGTCACAGACTGCTGATCACCAGGATAAAATATATCAATGAGCTTTGCATCATCTGACCCTGGGGGGCTGTCAAAGAGGCCTAAAAAGTAAACAAGAGTCAGTAATACTGTTTAGCAGAAGTGAGCAACCCCCAAGAGAGACTTCCCCGGGGACCTCCCAACCACTCTGTACTCGATTTATCCAGGTAAATTCTGCTATTTGGCCAGCTCTGATGAGAAAAGAGGTTAAGAGGTCCATGGAGCCTACCCACACTGAAAATCAGCTCCAGGAGAACGTACCTTACATACTTTTATTAACTTTGCCTGGTAAATGAATGTTTGCCAGCATCAGAGCACGGCATATCCCTGGCACAAAATTTACCAGTCCTGCCTATAGTCTACAGTGAAGCTGTCCTCACCTTTGCCATTGCTACTTATGATACTGAACCTTAAGGATGCAACTGAAAAAGGTGAGTGGCTTTTGCGCAAGCAGTGCAGCAGCTGGATACTTTTTAATGAGACTATTTCCAAGGACATGAAATATGAGAGGTTCTCATTCACTCTCAGAGTACCCTTTCAAAAAGTCACACTGCACTCCCCACATTATGGGTAAGCCTCTGAAGGTCAGGCTGAGTTAGCAGAAGAGCGCAGATCTGTCACCATAAAGCCAATGTCCTCTTTAAAACTGAGGAGACTGACATAAAATGAGAGTTACACAAAATGTTATATGCATACCATCCAAGATTAAAAATCTTCACAATTTCACTTTGAAAAAGAGTGTATCTGAGCCTTGAAAGGCGAGGTCTAAGGGGAGCACAGGCAGAGGGAACTGTTAGCAGTCAGAGGCTGGCTGACAGACATTTAGGCAGTGATGTTCTGGTTTCAAGTTACTGCTTTTCTTGTGCTAAAATACACCCTTCTGCTCCCAATCTTTAATACAATCAGGCCATATTCATCCTCCCTGAGAGAGTAAGGGAGTCAGAGTGGTGAGAATGGCTAGCGTCCAGTGCACAACAAAGCAGTGCAGACCACGAGCAGCAATTACACACAGAAAGAGGAACAACCGCTCAGAGCCCCTGTCTGCCCCAACCCAGCAGCCCACAGCTCTGGGCGCTCAGGGCTGGTTCTTCTCAGAAGGCATTATGCTATGAGATCATAAATAGTATGCGACAATTTAAGCCAAACCTCTAGACACCTCGAGTTCCTAGCATTCTGATATTTCACCTACTTTTCTTTTTCATTATAGCAGCCTCTCAAACCCACTAAGAGTGTACTTAAAATTCTGGCATCTTTCTAAAAATCAATATTCAGTGGATAACTAATCACAGTTAACAGCACAAGCCTGCCAATGGCCAATTTTGGTGTTTCAGGCTGCATTAAAACTAAGGTTTACTAAAGTCTAGTTCAAACTGGGTTTTATTTTTATTATTATTTTTAAAAATAATTTTATTTATTTATTTCTGGCTATGCTGGGTCTTTGTGGATACATGCTGGCTTTCTCTAAACCAGGAACAAATCCTGCCATATTAACCTGCCATGGGTGTGGGGCAGGGAACTAAATAGGTTTTTTCCTAACTTGCTGAGAATGTAGTGGGGGACTTATGGGATCCTGTAGGTTTGGCCCACTTTAGATACCTCTACCATATTCTCTATGGATCAAAATGGGAGCAGGCTAAGAAAGTGAACAGAGTGAATGGGAAGCCAAGTTGGAGCTGGGAGGGCCCCTCCATGAGGAGGGGGAAAGCAGAGAGGAGTAGAGTAACACATAAGAACACAGAAGTCACATGGAATTTCCATAGTGGAGCCAGTTTTAAATAATGTATCTCACGATTTACATTAAAAACTAAAAGTGATCAAGACCACAAGGCGGTACCACTTCACACCCACCAGCGTGGCTATAATCAAAATGCCAGGTACCAAGAAGGAAGGGCTGGTGAGGATGGGAGAAGCTAGAACCTCATACATTGCTGGGAAAATGTAAAATGGTGCAGCTGCTCAGGAAACAAGCCTGGTACTTCCTCAGAAGTTTGAACAAATGATCCAGCAATTCTACCCCTAAGTAAAATAAAAAGTATGTTCACACCAAAACTTGTGCACAAATGCTCACAGAATCAGTAGTTATAATAGGTTAAATGTCTACCATCTTGACAATTAGGAAAATAAAACTTACAAATAGGTAGTGTATCTACATAGTGGAGTATTATTTGGCAATAAAAATAAATGAAGTACTAATATGTGCTATAACATCAACGAACCCTGAGAACAGTAAACCAGTCATGAAGGATCACATTCACATACTGTATGATCACACTTATATAAAATGTCTAGAATAGGCAAATCAATAGACAGAGGGGGGGGGGACTTCCCTGGTGATCCAATCGATAAAACTCTGCGCTCCCAATGCAGGGGGCCCAGGTTCAATCCTTGACTGGGGAACTAAGATCCCATACGCCACAACTAAACCCATGCACCTTAACTACTGAGCCTACGTAATACAGGCCCCATGCAGCACAGCTAGAGAAGCCCACATGCCGCAATGAAGACCCAGAGCAGTCAAAATAAATTAAAAAAAAAAAATAGAGACAGAAGGTAGATTTGAGGTTGCCAAGGGCTGGAGGGTTTCAAAGGATGTGAGGAGTGACTGCTTAAGGGTTTGAGTTTCTTGTTGGAGTGATTAAAAATGTCCTAAATTGTGGGGAGGGTTGAATAATTGTATGAATATACTGAAAATCATTGAACTGTAAATTTTAAAAGGTAATTATATGTTATGTGAATTTTATCTCCATACAGCTGTTGTAAAAAACAAAATTAAAGTGCCTGGAAATGACAACATTTCACAGCATTCAAACTTCATCTCCCAGGTGCCTCCCCTCCACCACCACCTTTTTTGAATCATAATCATAAAACCCTCTTCAGACCATATGGGCTCAGAAAATAATGGTCTACAGTGAAAAGATCAGGGGAACTCATGCTCACATATACAGTATTTAAAAGACAGGATATAAAGAATAGGCATTTCTTTGTACCTTCTACATCTGAAAGAACAATTAAGAGGTCAGTCTTCATTTCCACAGCCAGACGGGCAGCCAGGCTATCATTATCTTTAACACTAATAACCTAAAATACAGGTATAAAAAGTTGTGAGTAAAGGACCTATGCAGTTCAAACAGAAGTTCACAGAAGTACTCAGCTAGGCTCTGGCAGGCAAAATGAACGAATCTGAGCATGTGCATGATAGCTCTTAAAGGCCCTTTCAGTCTGCAAAACACCATGCCAACTGGCAACCCCCTCTCCAAACATGCCTCCTTCTCTCCACTGACACACACAAGCCATGCTCACAGCACCACCTTAAATCCTTATTGCGCCTCACCAGTTGAATGAAACCCCCTGATTTTACAAGAGCTTATGCAGCCACTGCTCCAGGAGGCCAGCTTATCTCCCATTTCTCCATTTTGTTTATGCCCAACATCTGGTGTTAGTACATGCAGCATAGCATGGCATTAGTGTCTACAGCATGCTCAACCCTCATGAATACTTTACCCACATTTACCCCCTGGAGATCGCTATTGGGCTCTGCTGGAGGGACAACAGCATCGTTTGTGTTGACAATGGGGACGATGTTCATTCGGAGAAGCTCATGAAGAGTCCCATTGAGGTTCCGGCGCTTCTGCTCATCATGGAAATCCAAATTGGTCACCAAAATCTAAAAGGATTAAAGAGAATGAAAATGTGGGGGAGAGGAAAATAGTGAACTTCCTAGGAATAGCATTCATACAAAGGATGCTAAGAGTATAGGAGTTAAACTTGAGGTCTCTTGGATCCTGAAAAGTTAAAAATGGAACACATCTTTGGAGACTTGTCTAATTCTTCTGGCGATGAGAGAAAAGAATCACCTGGAAGATTTTAGGATGCTCAAGCCATCTTGCAAAAGTACTTTAATCCTTAGAAAGCTATGAAATCTCATCCATTTACAAAATTAAGAAAATGAATGTACCTACTTTAGAGGGATCTGGGGACAGTTATAACTGCCATTTCTAAACAATCTTTGTATCCCAGCATTTGATTCAAAGTCTGGCCATACACACAGTAGGTGCTGAAACATGTGAGTGAGTGAATGAACCGTTACTCTGCCTTAAACATGTACTGAATAAAATGGAACAGGCCGTACTGTCCCTATTTTTGCTCTGTGGCTGACCACTGTCGGAGTTAGCCAAGACTGTATCTGAGCAAGTGGGATGAGTCTGAGAGGCTTATGGAGATGAGTCTTTACACACACTGAAAGAAGGGCTCGACATAACTAGTTCAGGGACAGATGTACTCAAGCAGCTCAAAGGCAAGAGTGGAGAGCTGGGTGTGGGGGCAGGCTAACAGCCCCCCCTTGCTGGAATCAGAATATTAGGCAATGTTTAGCAGGAAAGAAAGATAAATCGGGATGATAGCAGGAAACAAAATGGTAACAAACTCCTAAGCTCATGAATTAAACGTTTCAATGAAATCCCTCTGATGTTCACGGAAGAAAGCTCCTGTGGTACAGGACAGAGCTGAGGTAGGAAAGGCTAGAGGCAAATGGTCAATAAGGAAGGTACTGAAAGAGTACAAGTGGGAAGGGTTAAGTCCTGAACTAGGGTCTGGCCATGGTAACTGAAAAGATAACAGCAGCCTTAATGATATGTGATATTTGGGCGATGAAGACAAAAATGGTAACATCACCAAGGGAAGTAATTTACTCACTCATCTGATAAATTGTTTGCATACCTCTGAAATGCCAGACCCTATACTAGCTGTTGGGATGGAGAATAAATATGCTGATGATTTGGGGAAGATGGAATAGGTTAGATCATGAATGTCTTTTCAGAAAGTTTAGTCCTGCAGGAAACAGGTCTGGGTCAAAGGTGAACATATAGATTCTGGTCCTGGTGGTGGAAGGTCAAACAATAAAAGTAAACACATGTGTAAGTAGGAGAGGCAAGCAGGAGGTATAAAGGTCCAGTGAAAATATCAGTTGCTCAAACAGTTTAGCAAGTAAGAGATGGAAGACAAGAAACCAGAGAGAAAAGTATGTGTTTGGAGAAAGTCAATCTGTTAGGATGCAAATCAGGTTCATTTCTATGAAGAAAAAATAGCTGCTGTTCTTGTTTAAGTCTTTAACCTGACAACTTATGGGAAACTTTCAAAAGCCCCCAATAATGGTCTTAAGAACAGGATTACTAAAGAAAACAAGGAATCACGGGATAAGGCGCAAAGAGCGAAGATTTCCTATAGATCAGATCTTAGGCAAGGCAAAGGTGTTGGGAGTGAAGGGGCCCCTAGAGGAAGGCAACAAAAGCAAAGTTCCTGGACTTTACTTTCCTCACCTGGTTCCAGGCACTTTGAAAAAAAAAAAAAGACTAAAACTGTCATTGGACTATGGAGGAAAAAAGAACTGATAATAAAAGGTGCCCAAAATTGAGATTTCCATTGAATTTATGTGACTGAAAAAAAATCTGAGACTTCAGAGTGGGGTCCCAGACACAAGCAAAAGTGAACAAGTCCATGCTTTTCTGTTTCAGCTCCCTTACTCAATGACACTCTGAACATCACTGTGGATAACAACTGCGAAAAAGATGGAAAAACAGAAAAAGTGACAGGAAATACAAGAGCCAAACCTGAAAGGATGTATAACAACATCATCTGTATATAAAAACATCTGTGTAAATGACAGGGTCAGAGGCAGCAAATCTGAAAATAACTTGGGAAGTTAGGTTTTTTTTTAGTTGTTTGGTGATATTTAAATGTTTCTATTTGGTGTACAGTTGTATAGTTGATTAAAAAATACAACTGACAAGAATTCTGTAAATTAGGGTAAAAAAGAAATAATGTAGAAAGAAGATTCTAGAACATTCAGGCGGTAACCTCATGTTCCGTGAGGACTGGAACATGGCTGATTTGTTTGCTGCAGTATCCCCGATGTCTAACAGACTCCTCAGTACACAATGGTGCACAATAAACATTTGCTAAATGAATTAAAAACCAACGAACCAACAGCAATATCCTTCACATATATAATACTTCTTATACACATATATATGTATATAGTTCTTATACTATATATAATACATAGTAGATATGTATTATATAAGGCAACCAGACGTAAGGAGAAACAAGCCACCCGAAGTCAAAGAAGTCAATGAAATAAAGACATCTAACCTATCTTCAGAGGAAGTATGGGTTCTTGGAGTAGTTCTAAGAGTTACAAGTATAGCAACAAGAGCTAACATTACTGAGAAAAGTATGTGTTGTACCAAACACATTAAATGCTTTTCATAAATTTTCTCATTGAGTCCTTCTGAAAACCCTCTGCAATAGGCACTGATGACATCCTCATTTTTCAATACGGAAACTGAGGCACAAAAAGGCTAAAGACTTTCTCAGATCTTCCATCTAGCAAGTGCTGAAGCTGAGACTGTATCCTGTCAGTCTGGCTCCAGAGCCCGGCTGGCAATCACCTTATTCCACGGGAATCACCCTCACAGGTCCCAGCCCCTTGCAAAGGTCAGCCTCTCACCTGGGCAGCACAGATGCTGTACTGGGTAAACATGGCTTCATACAAGGCCATCAGCCCACTCTGTCCAGCAGCTG
The DNA here is from genome assembly GCF_055505025.1 of Bos grunniens. NCBI lineage: Eukaryota > Metazoa > Chordata > Mammalia > Artiodactyla > Bovidae > Bos > Bos grunniens. Next base: position 17,262,594 of record NC_141190.1, read on the forward strand.
CACAGGCTCGGGCTTCTAAGACTGGAATTGCCTGTAACATGCCAACAGACAAGGTGTGGTTGGGAGGGTGGGGAGGAGGCCTAAGGACCCAGTTATAGGGGGTGGGGAAGCCACACTCACCATCTCTTTCAGGTGGTTCTGCCCTGAGTGTAGGGCCTGCCTTACACTCTGAGACAGAAGGATCTCATGGCGCAAGCGTTGCTTGCCGAAGGCTACAGCTCCACTTGTCACCAGCATCATCTCTCGGCCTTGATTCTGCAGCACTGACACCTGACGATGACAAAGGAAAAGGCATAAGTCCCTGTAATATCTCTTTCCTCTCGTCACAAGAGATTCAGTCAGGGTAGACTAATGAGTGGATCCCAAGTGCCGGCTTATAGATCAGCACTGGGCTGGCTCTGGAAGAAATCACCCAGGTTGTGTGATAAAAATACAGAGTTCTACACATTTCCTCAAATCTGATAAGTAGATGGCAGACAGAAATGACAAGTTTTAATAAGGGGATTCTGGTATGCAGTCAGGTTTGGCACCAACAGGACTTGAAGATACACAGAACAGTCTATAATGTGGAAGGCCTACCTGTTTGAGGAAATGAAGCCCAGAACACAAGTTTGGAGCCAGGAAATGCAACATAAACTTAGCAGATGGCTTCTCAAATTCTAAGGCATGCCCTGGGGAGATGATGCTGTTTCCAGGGCACGTCTGACTCTTGTGGGCAGCCTCTGGCTAGACCAGGGACAGACGCTGCTGCTCTTCTGCTCTGTCTGCCTAAAACAGTGTTGGTAACTTTGTTTCCCACCTAGGAGGGATCCACATGAGAGAATCAAAGAGTCGATATTCCTAACCTGTCCATTCCTCCTGATGCTTTAACCCTAAAACCTGGATCAGGAACTTATGAGACAGCTATGATAAATCATAATCTAAAAAATTTATTTCTTACACAACATAGTAAATCAACTGTACTTTAATAAATTTTTTTGAAATGAGAAAAAACTTTTTATCATAGAAAATTTCATACTTAGGTAAAGTGGTAAGAATCAAATGATAAATTTCCATAGACTCATGACCCAGCTTCAACAACTATCTCACGGCCAATTTCTCACTCTCCAATATTCCTTTTATAGCTCCATTGTTATTTTAATATGAATCCCAGACTCCAGACACATTTGCTGGTTTGCAAATATTTCTGAAAGTAATTGCTAAAACACAAAGTAAACGCATATATCCACAAAACTAAATTTATTATCTAAAACATTTCAATAATTCCCTAATATCAAATATCCAGTCAGTGTTCACATTTCCCCACTTTTTTAAGCTTGCTTAAATTGAGATGCAAATTAAGCCCACACACTGCAATTAGTTGAATTCTTAATTCATTTTTAATCTATAGGTTCCCCTTTATCATTTTCTTCCCTTGTAATTGTTCGTTAAAGAAACTGGGTTGTCCCTCAAGGTTTCTCAACCTTGACTTTCCTGCTTCTGTCCCTGTGATACAGTTTAATGCTGTATTCTCTTTGCTGCAAACTGCTGTTAGGTATGGAGGTTTGATCTTTTATGTCAAGAATTCTTTACATGTCATGGTGTCCATCAAGGGGATACAGAAGGCCTGCATTCTTTCTGTGATGTTAGTTACTACTGATGATCATCACCAAGACTGGTTAATTCATTACGGGCTACACTGATATTCTAATTCATTCATTTCTTCCCTATTTAAAGGCTGGAATACTTCCATAAAGGGAAACTTTCCTTCATCAACTATATGGCTACCTTGAGGTATGACTTATATGTGAAAGGCACCACAGATGTGTCTTTCCCTTTATTCACCAGTTTCCTAAATGAGTAGGCTCTCTGGTGCCGGGAGCCAGTGTGAGGAACTCCACCCGTGGCAAAGGTCATGAGGAAGGAGGCTGGGCATACGCAAAGGCGGGATTGAGCCTCAGGAGTCCCCCTGGAAATTCTCGAGCACCTACCCCCAAAACCAGAGTCCGCCTACTTTACTGCTTTGTGCTCTCACCTACACCTCTGACTTTACGGGTGGCTGTCCCCCACCACCTCTCTCTGAAAAAGTTAATTTACAGCTCCAGTTGATAAAGTTCCTGGGCGTGACAAGAGTGTTTCAACCTACAAACTCCTTTGGAAGTCCTCTAGCCTGCCTGAACAGGTTCTTCCGGCCACATATGATTGTTCACAGCCTCCCAACCGTGAGAGGCATGAGATGTTCTAAACTGTCTAAATATAGATTCCTTTGAGCAGTTAAAAGATTGATTAGAAATTGTATTGTTGAAGGGTTTTTCACTTGTTGGGCCAATGTTTGCTGCTAAGTTTCCATATCCCTTTCCTACTGTGTCCCTGGGAGTGTACTGCTTAATATAATTGGTGTAGTAGCTTTAATGCTTGTAACCTTGGACCCTTGAGTTAATTCTTTTCTTGTTATAGCCCACCACACCTTTGCCCTATAGGAATGCAACTTTATCTAATGCTTTCAGAGGGTGGCGCCAGACTTTAGAATAATCACCTTTAAAGAAAAATAAGTTTTCTGAAGTAAGGGTCATAAAATGTTAACAGGCCTCCTGGCCAGAAAATGATGTAAATCACCTAAACTTTTGCATGTGATAAGTTTGCAGGAAGAAAGCCTGGCTTACTACTGACTCTACCCCTTCCCCCATTATCCTCTATGCACAACTTAAGGTATAAAAACTACTTTGGAAAATAAAGTGCAGGCCTTGTTCACCGAAGCTTGGTCTCCCCATGTTGTTCTTTCTCTCACCTTCTGGCTGAATTCCCATCTGGAGCATGGAGGCTCGTCAAGACTACTAATTATACCTGGGCTTCTAAGATCTGACCGGGGAGGCCTTAGTGTCTCCTCTCCTTCGGGAGAACGGGAGGACACCTGCGGCCTACGTAGGTGACACAAATTCCTTGTCTTGGAATTTTATTAGCTTTCCACGTAAACCAAGTTATTCAGCCTCTTTTCTCCACTGAATTTTCTCACTGAGCTATCCTTATTTAACCACTCTTTAATTAACATTTAATAAGCTATTGTTTCCTGATCTCCAACGCCGTCCCCACTTCGAATTCCCTGGATCCACCGGGGCTGGACCCCAGCACTCTGGAATCCTTCAAAAGTAACCAATGAATATTTTTTAAGTATCATTGTCATTCATAGATTTAAATATATTTTACGTGCTTAAATTCAGTGCCATAATTATATTAATATTAATAAATATTAATGTTAATATTAATTTTAAATTATAATTATTAATTATATTTATATAAATATTTATATATATAATATATTTAATATATTAATATATAATAAATATATATTTATATAAATGTAAACATTAAATTATTATTAAAATTAATAAATATTAATAAAAATATTAATAAAATATTCAGATATTTCCATCTTTGGCCAATGGAATCTACTTTAAGTTGGCTCCTGAGTCTACCTAACATGATCAGATCCTTGGACAAGACAGTGGACTCTGTATGTCAGGACTGCCCTGGCCTAGAAAACTGTTCCTTAAGGTCCATGGGTGTCCCTAGAAGGAGAGCTGGCAACCTAAGCAAACCATTACCAGGTTCTCCCCACTTCATCAGGTTTCTCCTTTGCTCAAAATCTTCAATCTTCTTTTAGGCAGAAACTCAATTCCTCCACCCAGTGTCAAAGCCTTAACTAATGGAATTAGACACATTCTCCCTGATGAAATCACCTCCACTGCCTTCAAGCTCAGCTCCCTCCCTGACCCATCAGCATGCCACACTCATTCCTGCTTTTGTCTCCTGTCTGGAGACTACTCCTGGAGCCTTCCTGTTCCCAGGACCACCAGGCTACACAATTCCAGGGCACCATTCACAATGTGCACTTAGCAGCATGGAACACTTCCCCTTTGCTGTTTCAAATCCTGTCAGTCACAAAGGCTCACCCTGAGGTTCATCTCTCTGAGGAAGTTCCAAGAGTGACCACATTCATCCAACCTTCCCACCTCCGGACCTGTCAGTACCTCTCATTTGGGTCCTCTCATTTGGATATGGTCTGCCTTGAACAATCACCTAATTATTTTGGGAGTCCCAGTTTATTCTGGTTTCCCAAGGGGAGAGACTACATACAGTTAGAGGCAGCCCTCTATTTACACAGGGACCAAACTCTGTCTCTAGATTGAATTACCAAGAGATCTGTGCAAGGAATCTTGGCTGTGGAAGGCCTCAAAGCAGAAGTAGCCCTTTGATAAACATTTGTTAAACTGAACTGAACTGAGGGACTCAATCTCAAAGGCAGATCTCATGATAATTGCTGAGTACAGAAAATATATGATGAAAATTCCATCAAGTTTTAGCAGTATTCTAATACCCACTTCAGTAAAAATGTTTTTTAAAAATGAAAACATAGCTATGGAAGACAGAGCTGAGTTACAGCTAGGACAGAAAAACTCCAGCTTTATCTCAAGGATATTTGGATGTCTGGGTTTTTGACTCTTGGTCAAGAGTTTACAAACTATGACCTGCAGGTCAACTTTGACCTGCGCCTGTTTTTGGAAACAAAGTTTTATCAGAACACAGCCACACTTGTTCACTTACATACTGTCTAAGGTTGCTTCTGTGGTACAATGGTATGTGAGTAGTTGAGACGGACAATGAATGGCTTACAGAGAGTAACACATTCAGTACTGGTCTTTTACAGGAAAAGTTTGCTGATCCCCGCACTCCCAGAAAAGATACGGGTAGTGGGATTTGTGATGTGATGTTTAAAGTCCAAAACTCACATGTTGGCCCCTTAAAGTCAGCTTCTTTACTGATAAACTATCAGCAGTCAGTCTGGTAAAAAATTCCCACTGAAAACTCTGCTTGAGGCCTTGCAAAGCCAAGATTCCTTGCACAGACCTCCTGGTGATTCAATCTGGAAACAGTGTGTCCTATGCAGATAAGGACCCTGGGGGGCTTGTGCACAGGATTTCTTTCAGCCCCTCAGTGCTTGCTTACCTTCTCTTCTGTGGCCTTGCATCCCTCTGCCTTTAAAGGAAAATCTTATATGGGTATTATCTGTGGAGTCTGGTGAGTCTTTTCAAATATTTGAACTTGGGAAATATTTGCAATGACAGCTTCTACATATTTCAAGATTACTGGGCTAATTAAAAAAGATAAAGCCTAGCAAAAGGTGGGGGGGAGCTCAATATTCACACAAATCTAGAGTTGGGTACTCAACTCTGACTATGACTACCTGGGGAACTTTAAAAACACAGAGGGGTGAGCCCCATCCCATCTTTACTTATTAAGTGGCTGAGTGTGAAGCCCAGGCATCGCCAAGCCCCTTGGTGATTTTAATGTGCAGCCAGGATTAAGAACCACTGACATACACAGCTCCTTCTCCCTAAGATGCCTGAGGGATGAACTGCACGAAATCAACTCTGCTCCTTGACATTCCCTCTGCTTGCCCTGGGATGCTTGTCTCCTGGTGGCACCTTTTCAGGAAAGGGAGTTTTCAGATAGGGTTAAATCTACTGTAGTCAAATGAGGATTATTTTTACAAGCTATGAAATCTGAAATGACAGCTTAAAAAATGGACTCTGTTTTAGTTCAGCTGAATTTTCCATCTTGGGAATTACCTGCTCAACAATAGACGCCAGGCGCCCCAGGGCCAGGCCACATTCATCCCCTCGGGTCACCACGGCACTTCCGAGTTTCACCACAATTCTCTTTGCATGCTTCAGCTCACTGCGGTGGGCAAAAGACTTGCCATGTGTACGACTGAGGGGCACAGTGATAAAGGGGATGTTGCTCCAAGAACGAACATGTCTGATGGCTGAGGGCTGAACACGACCTGCAAAACCCAAACAAAGTCAAACGCAAGAAAAAAAGAGAGAAATATGTGACATAATTTCTCACTGAAAATATGCATGCAAAATAGTAACCAGTTCAGCCACCAAAAAATAGTTTTACCATTCTCAACTGAAGAAAACCAGTATATCAAAAGCCACATCAAGCATGTTTTAGTCCAGTATTGTGTGGAGTTTGTATCCAGTACACAGGTACACTCCAATATTGCTGGTCAAGAATTTATACAAAATCTTTCCTGAAGACATGTTGGCAAAATGTATTAAAAACCTTAAAAATATTCACATCTTTGATTCAGCAATTTCACATTCAGGAAATTTAATCTAAGGAACTAATCAGAGATAGAGACAAAGAAATTAATCAGCAGGCTATTCATCAGCATTATTTATAATAGGAAAAATCAGAAGCAGAGTAAATGTTCAAAAACAGGCAGGAAGATTTAATATTTTTAGAATTTTTAATAATATGGGGAAATGGTCATGATATGTTGTTTCACATGCATTTCTAAATGCATACAAAAAGGTAAATAAATAAAAATATTAATCTCATTTTATCTCATGATGATATTATGGGTGACTTATTTTTCTTTATTCTTATCTATGTTTTCCAAACTTAGGCAGCAAAAATGTATTGCTTTCATAACCAGAAAAATATGTGTACTTTTAAAGAAACCACACTGCTATAAAAGTCTGATTAGCTAAGACAATATAAAGTAACTGGTATAAGTAATAAAAAATCATAACTAATCTCCCTATAAATTTTCTCTCAAACATGGCAGCAAGAATTCAGATATCTGTAACAAGGATAAAAGAAACTGGATAGCTTTCTGAAGGAAAAGTAATGTTGGAGTCAGATCCTTCTTTGTATCCCTGTGGACATCTGCCCCTAATCAATTCTTTCCTGATTCTTGTAACACTGAACAAGATTTCTAAGAAACCAAACAAAAACAAACAAACAAATAACCCCCAAAAGAATCCTCACCACAACAAAACAAAAAACTTGATGAAAAAGGTGAAAGTAAGTCACACCTGAACATCAGGCACTGAACCTCCTTATCACTTCTCGTGAATCCAACTTCCTGCTGACTGCCTTCCCTCACAGTTTTCTACCTATCACCACAGACCTTAATAAATACTGGAATGAGTTACTAATCATTCTGAGCCACCTTTCAGACTATTCTTCTATAATTCTATTATTAGAGTAACCTCCTTCACTTGAATCAACTATTCTCACCTCCCTTTATATTTACAGATTTCTCAGAATTTCTCTACCCAGTGCCTCTATCTCCCGACCACTGACTCCTCTAACTGTAACTGAGCGTCCGCTGTCTCTGTCTACACTACAAAAATTAGGGTAAAGCAGGCAGATCCCTATTCTCATGGACCGGAAGATCACTGTGTGTTCTCCCTCTCTACCTCCTTCACACACAAACCTGAGAAAGAACATTTTAAATGAAGTCATAAAGAGTCTTTTCTCTCCTCTCTTAAATAACCATTTCTTTAAGTGACAATGTTTCAGATCTGTGGAGATTAAAGAAAGACGATATGGTCTTTTTTCACAACAGACTTGCAATCTGGTTTCAGCAGACAGCTGCACAGTAAGCCCATCACCTGGGATAGAACTGGAGCTTGACACCCTTGCTAGACCTGTTCCTGGTGAGGGGGTCCTAGGAACCAAAGGACCGGTGTGTTGTGGGGGCTGTTCCCTGGACAGCTCTCTTTCTTCATCAGGTTCATCGATATAGGTACCCTGGCCTAATCTTCAAGGATACTATCTTAAGCAATATACACACCTAAGTCTAAGCATAAAAGCTGTATACCTAATAGTTTTGGCCCCACTGACCTGATGGAGGAAGGGGTGTAGAGGGAGAGACTTACTCTCCTGGAGTTTGGACCTATGATCATCAGTAGCTGTATGCAGCGCTCAGAGCTGTACCCGTGCAGCATGCATCTCTCTTAACGGCTTTCAAGGCCTGGTGGCCACTTTTCTCTCCTGTGCATTGTAGCACATGTCCTGGCCTAGAAAAGTGCTGCGCATGGGTGGGGCAATCTGAGAGGGCACCTCAGGGACACAGGTAGTGACAAGCAGGTAAGTCCTAGCAGGTAAGTTAGCATGAATGAAACTCCTGATCCACAGTCTGTATCAGCAGAAGAGGGTGGCATGGCTTGGTGCCAGGCAGTCAAGGGTCACTCTGGCGACAGGCAACTGGGTCACAGCACATCAAGTTTAAGGAAAGGTTCGAGAAGAGGCCACATCTATGAACAAGGTTTTAAGCAAATAAAAGCTCAGTCACATCTAGTGGGCTCCGCACCAAGGAGCATTCTATGGGGCCCAGGGCTTTCCCAGGTTTCCTATTCTGTGACAATGTGACAATGCTGTCACCCTTCTAGATTGACTCTATCTTCCTTGAGGGCATTTTTTACGTTCTGCAGTGTATTATACTTTTTGGGGTTCAAATGGAGAACTGAGAAGGCCTTGATTAGTTAGGAAAAATCCACGGCTTCTGAATAGGTAATCTCTTCCCATCTTCTAAGGACCTTTAGGCCCCAAGTCTCAAAGAAAAGCCATCTACTCCTGTTAAGGATGAAGGGATACCAAGGTACATATGTATACACATGTGCTGGGGGGAGGGGCTGCCCATATTCATCGAAAGTGCCACGAGTCACACTTCAAGGGAGAAGCCCTTTAGCTTTTCAGCATCAGAGTCCTAATACTCAGTAATGAGGCTGTATTTCAGGCCTGAACAGGAAGGGACCTGGAGATGGTTTCTATCTCCCTTCCTGCCCTTCCACTTCCCTCTGTTTGTATCTATATGCTTTCTCATTTGCCTTTTCTCTTGTTTGCTCTTCTGCTCATCATGGTCAGTGAACATGGGGCTCCAGAAATAACTGAATACAAAGAAAAATCTAGGGATAAGATTACAAAGTGTCTCCTGTGAATGAGTCTAATAAGAATAAACAATAATATCAACAATAAAAACCCTAAAGTGAATACTATATAGCAGGAACTGTGTTAAAACTATTCCTACACCTTATACAGAGGCACAGGAAATATGAAGGGAGTGTCTGACTCTGGAGTCAGACTTCCTGGGTTGGAATCTCAACTCCTTCACTTACTTGCTGTTACCTCATTTTCCTCATAAGGTTTTTGTGGAGGATGAAATGAGTTAATGCATGAACAGGGACTGGCACAAAGTAAACACTTAATAAATATTAGGTGGTATATAAAAATGTGTTAGCTATGACTATCATCATCTTTGTGAATTCTCATGAGTTAAGACTCAGAAGTTAGGTATTACTATGCGTTAGTTTTTATTATTTAGTTCAGTTCAGTCGCTCAGTTATGTCCAATTCTTTGCGACCCCATGGACTGCAGCACGCCAGTCCATCACCAACTCCCGGAGTTTACTCAAACTCATGCCCATTGAATTGGTGATGCCATCCAACCATCTCATCCTCTGTCGTCCCCTTCTCCTCCCGCCTTCAATCTTAGCCTCATTTTATACATAAGGAAGCCGCGGCTCAGAGAAGTTGAATAACTTATCAGCATTATCAGACTGGAAAAACGGCCACAATACTTGAAGCTGTTCCCATCCACAGGTGGAATCTATTTTCTCCTCTCCTGGCCCTCTGACTTGCTTTGACCAATACAGTGCAGCAGAGCCCGCACTGTATAAACAAGCCTAGCTGTTTACAACACTGTATACAAGCCTGTTTTAACTTCGATGAGATCCAATTTATCAGTTTTTCATTTTATGGGATGTACATGTGTGCTAAGTCTCTATAGTCATGACCTACCGTTTTCTAAAAGCCTGTTTAAAACACTATATACAAGCCTAGCTCTGTATAAACTCTGAGCTTAGGTCACAGAGACCTTGTTACTCCCAAGCTTGCTGTTCTTGGGAAGCACCATGTGAAGAAGCCATGGATAGCCTGCTGTAGGATGGGAGACCATGTGGAACAGAGATGATCTGTCACCCCAGGAGACTCCCCACTGGCCTTCAACAATCAACCCTGACCTGGGCCAAAGTTGAGAGCTGACAAGGACATGGAACCACTGTGTAGCTGAGCCTGATCCAAAATGCCAGCTCATGGAATTGTGACCTAAATCCATAGCTGTGGTCACTAAGTAAGTAGCAGAGGTAGTTTTCAAACATAGGGAGCCTAGTTTCAGACCCTCAGCTTTTAAACTTTACACTCTTCTTTGCATGAAAGCTTCCCTTGTGGCTCAGACAGTAAAGAATCTGCCTGCAATGTGGGAGATACAAGTTTGATCCCTAGGTCAGGAAGATCCCTTGGAGAAAGAAACAGCAAACCACTCCAGTGTTCCTGCCTAGAGAATTCCATGGACAGAGGAGCCTGGCGGGCTACAGCCCATGGGGTTGCAAAGAGTTAGACATGACTGAGCAACTATACTTGCATGAATGGGAAACAGATTTTTCCAATGGTGATAAGCTTGATTAGCTGGTAAGCAAGTCCTCTTGCAGAAAGGTTTTGAGATTTGTTGATAACATTTAGGTGTTATCAAGGAGACAGGTAATTCAATATATCATAAACAGCCTTTGTAACTAGACCTCTATAAGCAAAAAAAAAAAAAAGAATCTTGACCTAACTATCACACCTTATACAAATATTAATTCAAAATGGATCATGGGACTTCAACGTAAGCACAAAACTTTTAGGGAAAAAAACACAGAAGAAAATCTTCAAGATCTAAGGCTATAAAAGAGTTCTCAGATTTGAGCTCACATGTACAATCCATGGGCTTCCCAGGTGGCGCAAGTAGTAAAGAAAGAATCCGCCTACCAACACAGGAGATCCCAGTGACTCGGGTTCGATCCCTGGGTCAGGAAGATCCCCTGGAGGAGGATATGGCAACCCACTCCAGTATTCTTGCGTGGAGAATCCCACGGACAGAGGAACCTGGTGGGCTACAGTCCATGGGGTAAAAAACAGTAGGTCACAACTATAGGGACTTAGCACACACATACAATCCATAAAATGAAAAACTTGATAAATTGGATCTCATCAAAGTTAAAAAAACAAAAATCCCTTTCCTCTATGAAAGACCCTGTTAAGGGACTTAAATGGCAAGCCACAAACTGGGAGAAAATATTTTCAAAGCACAAATCCAACCAAGGACTAGTATCTAGCAGACGTTAAAAAACTCAAAGTTCAACAGTAGAAAACCAAACAATCCAATTAAAAATGACATTTCACAATGAGGATATTCAGACAGCAAATGAGCACATGAAAAGATGTTCAATCTCATCAGCCAACAGGGAAAAGGAAAACCACAGTGAGATATCATTATGTATCTATCAAAATGGATAACTCAAAGAGTGGCAACATCAGATGCTGTTGAGGATGAGGAGAAAGTAGATCACTCATACACTGCTGGTGTGAATGTAAAATGGTACAGCCACTGCAAAAACAGTTTGCCAATTTCTTATGAAACTAACTACCACATTGCACTGAGCAGCTTCAACTGCAAGCAACAAATTCTGGTAAATTCTCTTTTCATTTCCATTCTGTTATGAGTATTTTCTAATTTTCCTTCTTTTTTTTAAAATGTTTTTAACTGAGACAGACCTAAAATCGCAGCTTCTGGAAGAACCATTTGTTCTTGCCGGTCTTGTATCTCTCCTCATACTTGACCTTGGCTTCTCATCGGGCCTTGCGTTTGAGAGCAGGGTCTCTGAAGACATCCTTGTTGACAACAGTTTTGTCCAAGGGGATATCCACAGAGTACCTTGGGGGCATGAGGTGATTATAATTATAAACTTTCACAAAAGACTTGATCTTTGACCTCTTGGCGATTTTCTTCTTGCCCATGGCAGCTGTCATTTTGCGTGGATAGCGATCAATTCCAGCCACCAGACCATGCCTGTAGGGTTGGTCTGAGGTGCCATCATCAGTGTTCTTCACGATGACCGCTTTGCGTCTGGAGTAGTGACTGGCCAGGACCAGCACCACCTTTCCGGGTTTCATAAACTTACCCATTTCAGCAGCTACCACTTGAGACTAAAGCAGAAAGGGTCCAATTTTCCTTCTTATGGCTTAGATATACCCATCATTTAAAAGTGAACATTTAATTTCCAAATACACGGGGTTTTTAAAGTATCTTTAATATTAATTTCTCATTTTGATACTAATTTCTCATTTAAATGTTTTCTTCTCTGTAATCATCCTCTGTGTTTTTTCAGTCTTCTAGCTTTATGGAGGCTTTCAATGGCTTTCAGTGTGATCTCTTTTGTCACACTTCATTTGAAAATATGTGAGTTATTTTCAAATATCTTTTGATATTGATTTCTAACAGAATTCCACAGAGATAAGAGAACAGACTCTGTATGATTTAAATACCTTTAGACTATGAACTTTTTGCACCTTGTTTTATATTCCTGGATATCTTCCAGTGTCTCCTAGTTATAGTCTATGGAAACTTGAACATGATTTGTATCCTACTATTCTGTGAAAATTGTGTAAATGTTAATTATGTTGAATTCATTCATGGTGCTTTTCAGGTGTACCATATCCTTCTACTTTTCTGTATATTCACTCTATTAATTTTTAAGGTGATATTGAAACTCCAACTAAAAATTTATCTACTTAAAAAAATTTTTAAATATAATGGAACTACAAGTAACTTTGTTCTATATTTTCCAAGTCTCCTGTAAATGTGTTAAGCATACTTTCTTTTTTTTTTTTAATTAATTTATTATTTATTTGGCTGTGCTGGGGTTTTAGTGGTGGCACCCAGGAATCTTCAATCTTCACTACGGCTCGAGGGATCGTGGCATATGGGATCTAGTTCCCTGGGCAGGGATCGAACCCAGGCCCTCTGCTTGGGGAGCATGGAGCCTTTGCCTCTGGACCATCAGGGAAGTCCCTAAGCATACTTTCATAATTTAAAAAAGAGAGAAAAAAATTAACTACCACATGCAACCAACACACAACCCGGAAACTGAACTATTGGACATTTATGCCAAATAACCACAACTATATTCACACAAAATCCTGTACACAAATGTTCACAGCAGTCTTATTCACCACAGACCAAAAAAGTAACCAGATGTCCTTCAATGATGAATGGTTACACCAACTGTGGTACCCCCATACCACTAAATACTACTCGGTCATAAAAATAAACAAAGTGATACAGACAATAAGAATCTCCAGAGATTTATGCTGAGTAAAAAAGGTCACCCCCAAAGGTCAGATACTGTATGATTTCATTTACATAACATTTAAAAATTATAAAAATGGAGAACAGATTATAGGCTGCCAAGGGTTAGGGACAGGAAGCAGGATGGTTAGATAAGAGAAACTGAAGGATTCCATAGTGATGGAAATCTTAACCCGCTTCTGTCCACATTGATACCCTGGTTGAGACACCGGGATAACTAGGTATAAGTGCTCTCTTTGTATTTGTTCTTAAAGCTGCAAGTGAATCTATAATTATCTCAAAATTAAACACTTCATTACAAAAAAGGGAATGAACAATAATAGCCTGCAAAAAATCTGGGGGGATTAAATAAAAGTAATATTTTATCTTTAAAAATCTTTTTAAATTTTGAGGGTTTTTTTTTTTTACATACCAGAAGCTGTAAAATTAATGTACACAACTTCATGAGTTTGCAGGTAAGTATACACTTGTGAAACCAGTGCCATAATCTATGCCATAACCTGTCTATCCCCTCCAAAAACTTTACGTTATTGGTAAATACAAACATAGCATTTCAGCAGTATGCTGCTTCCCTGCTTATTGCCTTTGTCCAATTCTGCCAAATAAGTTTTTTTCCTCTTTAAAACTTTGTTTTCAAACACACTTGGACCAAACCTCCCACATACTTATGTTTCCTAGGATACCTACGAGATCTGGAGAGTATTGTGGGCTGGACCCAGGGCAGGAGACGCTGGGTGAAGGACTGGAACCCAGAGCGGCAGACTTGACTCAACATGCTGTGAGGTGGTCACTGACCAAGGTACCTGCAGAATTCATTTTTAAAAAATAAATAATCAAAATACTAGACAGTTCATTTTACTTTCATCCACCTCCCCACACCGAGAGTAAAAACTTGACTCTCCTGACCCAAACTCTTCTATATTAGAGGAACTCCTACCTTTTCTACATACAGAAAACAGAGAAAAACAAACGGCTCCTCCCCCAAGCTCTGACTCTATTCTTCCTTGCTTAGGACCATCTTAAGTTTTTTTTTTCTGTTTGTTTTTAATAAATTTATTTCTATTTTTTGGCTGCACTAGGTCTTCACTGCTGTGCATGGGCTTTCTCTAGTTGTGGCGAGTGGGGGTTACTCTTCATTGCAGTGCAAAGACTACTCATTGTGGTGGCTTCTCCTGTTCGGGAGAGTGGGTTCCAGGCACGCAGGCTGCATTAGTTGTGGTGGCTTCTCCTGTTCGGGAGAGTGGGTTCCAGGCACGCAGGCTGCATTAGTTGTGGCGGCTTCTCCTGTTCGGGAGAGTGGGTCCCAGGCACGCAGGCTGCATTAGTTGTGGCATGTAGGCTCAGCAGTTGTGGTGCACAAACTTAGTTGCTTCGAGGCAGGAGGGATCTTCTTGGACCAGGGATCAAACCCATGTTCCCTGCATTGGCAGGTGAATTCTTAACTACTAGACCACCAGGGAAGTCCCAGGGCCATCTTAGTTTTTATAGAAAAAAATAGGAACTAAGTATTATGAATATTTTGAGTGACAAAAAACATCTTCAAGGTATAATGTTTATCTACTGATATTAAATCTTCACTACAATTTCTACACCATTAGGGAGTCTTCAACCAATCAAAAACAGATTCCACATTCCATAAGCAGCCACCTCCACCTTCCTTCTCTCATCTCCCAAAAGAACTCTGAAAACCACATATTTGAAGTATCAGCTTGATCCCTGCTGACACAAGGAGAGGGAGGAAAGGTCAGAGATGGCGGCTTTGTCTTTCTTCTTGCTATCCAGAAGAGTCCAAAGCATACTCTTCAATCCCTGGGAGGGAGTGGCAACACCTGAAAATGGCTGGCATTTGGAACAACCCTGGGCACACCTCATGGAGGATGAACACACAGCTAGTTTTCAGACCTGGGTTGTGGGCATTTTGCCACTGCAGGTCAAACTTAAGATTTTAGAAAAAGAATAGTTTTTTTCATAAAAAGGCAGGAGACTTCTTCCTATGTGTGTGTATATTAATATATAAATATACTCACACAGAGAGACTATGCCATTCATTATTGCAGCTCTTACACTACAGGGACATGGTTGTTTTCATGAGATAAGAAAAATCCTTCATCTTGCTTCTGGGCCTCCTTTTAACTTCTGCTCTACGCGTTAACAGATATATTCCAACTGTCTTACACATGCCTCACGGTGTTTAAACATGCCTAAAAAGACTAGCATTTTGCCCGAAAGTGAAGAGAAACAAGGAATGGTTAATGCTCTTCACTTTATACTGCACAAAGGTACAAAAAGGAGAAGAGACTGGCAGGATACATCTGTCTTACAAAATACGGCATCTGCATAAGCAAGAGAAAGTGGTTAAGTGCTGTCTTTGTTGACTTCAGTGTTTGTGACAGTAAGGAAGGTTCCAAGAGAAAATTATTTGCATAATACTGAAGCATGCTATGAGGCCATGATCTATGTTTGCTGCTTATACAAATTCCTTCTGAAATTGCTGCTAAACAATTATTTATACATGAATTCACCCAAATAATTCTAGAAGAGCCAAAAGGGTAAAACAATCAAATAATGACCCTAAAATTCTAATTCCATCACCTTCACAAACTTTCCCCAGCAACTCTAGCATTCAAAGTTGGATATATTCCTACAGGTTAGTTTCCAACTGGTTCGTGCCATTGTTGACTTTCCCAAAAGGATTATAAACTTCCTACCGAAGGCATGGTAAACATGGGAAACAATCAAGCTTTGCGCTCGCTAGCTGTATGCCTTGCAATCTTTTAAAGTCTCAGTCTCCTCATCTGTAAACCAGGGACAATAACAATAAGGACCTCGTGGAATTATTTTGAGAGAATGTAGTAACTGCATTCCAAGAATGGAATGCCTGGATACAAGAGATGCTCAATAAACATCTACTCTCATCCATCTGTCTTTTAGGCACTAATGTTATTATATCTTACAACCACTTTCTTCCTTATTTCTTTCAGGACCTGTCACTGGAACAAAGAATTTCATAGCCTCTGATGGGCAGACATAGTCACAAATTATACTTATTGACTATTTATCTCTCTCTTATCTATGAAAAACCAAGAAAGCTCTGAATGTTCAAGGTCAATCAGTTATCACGTTGAAGATTGATGTAGAAACCAGGCCTCCTGGCCTCTCCCATCACCTCTGCCTGACCCCGCCCTCACTGCAAAGGATAGTTCATCCTCCCAGAATTTATTATGCCCTCGTAAAATAGATAGCTAATCTCAGGGAGCAAAGGGTATGTGTGTCTGTCTAGACCCCGTGTAATCAAATGAAAAGTTCCCATGTTTTGACTCAGGACATTTCTCAAGTACTTCTTTACAGGTTCCGAACAGATAGTCCTTATCTTACTTACTTGAATAGAGAACTGAACTTTAGTCTCAGCAAACTAAATACAGAAATACAAGCTTCCTATATGGTTCACCTGTTAAAGACAAAGCCCCAATGATAAACCTCACCTCCTCTAGAGAGGGGAACCGAGACGGGGGAGGGGGATGGATCTGGGTCCGCCCAGCCCTGATGAGCCACGGAAAGAATTATCCACAGACCTCCTGCCACACTGCAAAAGGCAGTCGTGAGCGAGCTCTCCTGCTGCGGGGTCGAAGGGGCAGGGGCGGGGGAGGTTTTCAAGAGGGGATCACGAAGGCCCAGGCAGGCCGCGCGGGACTGCACACATAGGCCCCTGACAGCTGTGTGGACAGTTACAAACAGGGCGAAACCCCACCACTCATGCAGGTGCACTTGAAGCTGGTTCCGGGATCCCGGGCCGAGAAGGCATCAGGCGCTGGGTCTTCAAGCCTCCATATGGATCAGTTTCTGCATCTGGGTGTATCCGAGGGGGTCGGGGAGTTCGAGTGCGCACAGCCCCCGCAGCCCTCGGGCCTCCGCGCGCCGGCGGCGTGTGGCGATGCAGCGCGCTCTGGGAGGCCCAGCCCGCCGCCATCCCTCTGCGCCCACACCCACTTACGGGTCCGACCCCCATCACTCTGCTCCCGCTCAGGCCGCGCGGACCTGCAGTCCCCACGGTCGCCCGTGACCTGGTGCGCACCCCTTCCCTTGCCTCAGCCCGGGTGCCGCCTCAGCCCTCACGCAGGCTCCGGCGCCTCGCCATCCCCGCCACCGTCCCCGTCATCCTTGTGGCCCGCTCATACCTGCCTCGCCTCAGCCGCTGGGCCCCACCACCCGGCCCGCAGTCCACGCCACGCGTCTCTCGGGCCGGCTTACTCCCCTTTTTCTTCCGTCCACGTCCCGCAAGATGACGTTACGTCAGCAGCGCTGGAGTAAACCCAGGCCGCAAGGACTCCGCTGTTGACGCGAGGCGGCTGGCTGACCCCGAGCTGCGCTGCGGCAATGGCGTAGGTGCGTTTGGAGAATCGGGCCCGCGCTCCACGTGGCGAGCCCCGCCCGCTGAGGCCCGCAGACGCCAGGGGGCGGAGCTCGAGTACTCTGTGTGAACGTCCGCGTCCCAGCGGCAGACCCGGACAGGGGCCACCGAGAGTCGCCCCTCGGACCTTCCCCGGGAGGTAGAAAGGACGCCTGGATTCCTCAGCTGCTGGTAGATCCCATACGATGTGTTTGCCAGTATTGATCATTGTATCTCAGCCACACCTCGGAAATAGATTGGATCAGTTTGCACGTATTTGAGGATCCCGCACTCCAGGCAAATAACTAATGCTGTTAAAATGGAAATATTTTGACAGAGATTAAATGATTTGCCCCCTAGTCGCCTTGAGCTTCCCCCAGGGGTCCCAGCCCAACTGTTGTTTAGCAAGGGCATTGGTGAGGCTACTGTATTCTAAAATAGTAGTATTTAATCTCTGACAGTTGGATTCACCCTTAAAGTTAGAGTTCGGACTCTGTCCTTTTCTACTTGCAGTGTTTTCCTCAAAGGGCATGTTTCTGCATAGACAGGCCTAGACGTATCGCTGGGCACGTAGGTGGTTGGGGTTGCAAGAACACTTTGGTGGAGGTTTGTTAGGAAGGCATCTTGCCCGTTGTGGGGTAGTTCCTGAGAACAATGCTGAGCCTATTCCTCGTTCATTAAACTTCGGCTACTTTGTGGCAGGCATTCCCTAGGTTCGGAGGAAAACATGGTCACCTTATGGGAGAGACAGACCTGTGAGCAAATGGTTACACTATTTGATTAATGTTAGAGGAGCCGTGTCTGGGGATTCAGGCAAGTCTGAAAAGAGTAGACATTCGAATTGGGGGAAGCGGGGAGCAGGATCGCAGGAGGAAGAGGGAATGGAATGTCTGGAGGCAGGAGACGCCTTGTGAGGAGAGGCTACATGTGGGACGTGACAGGAGAGGTGTTTGGGGGAGGAGGGAGAAGGGGCTTGTAAAATTTTTGTGACAGGCCAAAGAATTTGAATCTTTTCATCCTCAAAGTTAGAGAACCCTGACTTTCAAAGTACTGGAGTGACATGATCAGCTCTGTGTGTCTGAAATCAGTAGAGAGGGGTTTAAGCTGGGAGCTCACTTAGCCTATTGCAAAGGCCCAAGTAAGAAATGATGGCTGGGGAAAAGGCTCCAGCAGCAGACAGGGAGCATAAAGGAGGGAGAGCTGACTTTGTTCAGTACTTGGAAGAGGGAGAATGAGAGACAAGGAGGTGGTTGTTGCTGTTCAGTCGCTGAGTTGTGTCTGACTCTTTGTGGCCCCATGGACTGCAGCAAGCCAGGCTTCCTTGTCCTTCACCATCTCCCTGAGTTTGCTCAAACTCATGTCCATTGAGTTGGTGATGCCATCCAACCATCTCGTTCTCTGTCGTCTCCTTCTCCTCCTGCCTTCAATCTTTCCCAGCACGGGGGTCTTTTCCAATGAGTTGGCTCTTTGCATCAGGTGTCCAAAGTATCAGAGCTTCAGCTTCAGTCCGTCCAATGAATATTCAGGGTTTATTTCCTCTAGGATTGACTGGTTTGATCTCCTTGCTGTCCAAGGGACTCTCAAGAGTCTTCTCCAACACCACAGTTCGAAAGGATCAATTCTTCAGTGCTTCTTTATGGTCCAACTCTCACATCTGTACATGACTACTGGAAAAACCATAGCTTTGACTATACGGACCTTTGTTGGCAAAGTGATGTCTCTGTCTGTGTTTGTCATAGCTTTTCTTCCAAGGAGCAAGTGTCTTTTAATTTCATGGCTGCAGTCACCATCTGCCGTGATTTTGGACCCCAAGAAAATAAAGTCTGTCATTGCTTCCACTTTTTCCTCCATTTATTTGCCATGGAGTAATGGGACCATATGCCATAATCTTTTTGAATGCTGAATTTCAGGCCAGTTTTTTCACTCTCCTCTTTCACCTTCATCAAGAGGCTCTTTAGTTCCTCTTTGCTTTCTGCCGTAAGGGTGATATCATCTGCCTATCTGAGATTGTTGATTGCAAATCTGGTGGTGCTACAACATTTAGGAAATAGATGAGGGGAGTAGTTCTTTTGGGTGAAGGATGAAAACACCAAATGTGTTAAGTTTTGAGCACTTTGGATTTAAAGTAGAAGAAACAAAAGAAATAAAACTGCCCTCCAGAAGTTTCAGTGGGTACTTCAGCTTTTAAGAGTCTCACTATGAACTTAGAACAAAATAGGTATCTGCAGGTATAGCTAAAGCCACTAGGGACAGAGGCTTTCTCCACTCAGGAAGTTCTGTTCTTAATGTGTCCTGATGGTTTAGACAGTAAAGAATTTGCTTACAATGCAGAAGACTAGGGTTGGATCGCTGGGTCGGGAAGATCCCCTGAAGAAGGGGATGGCTACCCACTCCAGTAATCTTGCATGGATAATCCCATGGACAGAGGAGCCTGGTGGGCTAAAGTCCATGGGGTCGCAAAGAGTCAGGCACCACTGAGTGACTAACATTTTCACTTCAAACCACACATCACCTTAAACAATAATTGTTTGTCTGCCTTTCCTGCTAGAATATAAGCTCCTTAGAGCAGGAAAGTATATTCCTGGCACATAATGGCCAATAAATATTTGATAAATGAATGAATTTAATTTCTTTGGGCCCAGTAATACTGTCCTTGTCTACTTTCTATACTTGCCTATATTCTATATAGTATATTCTGCATATACTAGCCTATAGCATTGCTAAGATCAAATATGAAAATTCTTTAACACTGCCCAAACATTTTGTTTGTTTTCATTACTATTTTATTGTTAATATTCTACTCCACCAATAAAGTTGAGTGGGATACATGACTGTGGATTGGGAAAATCAAATACCAGAATTATAATCGTTTGCCTTTTGAAATAAATAAATAAAAATAGTGAATATAAGTTAAAAAAAGAAAAGAAATCAAGAAAAATATTTCAGCCATGGTCTCTTTCCTGCATGTGACTTAAATTAAAAAAAGATTCTCTTTTGATTGGAGGGATTTTTGTCTCAGCAAGTGGAAATATGGCTAGATATGACCAGAAAGTTACATAGGAAGTGGCTTATTTAGAACCCAAGTATAAGAAGGCAGGGTTGAGGACTGCTTCTTCACATGCCAGAGAGTACTAGGTTAAAGCTATCTTAGTCTCATGCTCTTTACTTGTAACAGAAACTTATTCAAACAAAACAATTTACTGGAGAGAGTAGTTTCCAAAAGCAGGAGGTAAAATTGGATCTCTTAAGAGGTGGATACAAGGAACTAGAATCTGGGAATCAAGACTCTCCCCTATCTCTGGGTTTCTTCTTTACATTTATATCTGCACATCTGCCTCTTTTTTTCTCTTTTTAAGATACACTCTTCCCTAGTGAACATTGGTTAAAAATGGCTTCCTCAGCCCTAAAATATCTTCAGTGCCTATTCCCCACTGACTTTTAGGCTTGGTCCCAGTTTCATATTCCTCGAGAGAAAACCTTACTGGCCTAAGTTGCCCCAGGTCTCCCATTTTTGGTCTAGTCAGCTGTGGCAGGGAGAGGAGGGGTCATGCAGATAACTCAAACACAGCAGAGCTCTATGTGATGGGGGATTCTCAGAGAAAAGGGAGTAGGCTAGGCCAGCAGACATGTTATACGAGCTGGCAATGTTAGGACAAACACTTAAACCAGTTTCGGCCAGACTATGGAATATCCTTTGTAGTTTCACAAACCAGGCTGAACATCAGAAGCACCAGAAAGCCTTTTAAAAAGATACAGATTCTTCTAGCAGGTGAATTAGAATCTCTAGATACAGGGCCTAGGAATCAACATTTTTAAAGAACCCCAGATTTTGATGTGACTACTTTTGGGAACTCCTGCTTTAAAAGACAAGCTTAAATGTCAAGCAAACAAATACATCAACAGAAATGGGAAGTTATTCATAAATAAGAAACCCTATATATGATAAACAGGGAGGGTTTTTTTTCCAGAGAGCAAATTCCTTTCTTTAAAATACAGTTTTATTTTCTGATCATAAATATCAGAAATGCTTATTAAGAGAGATTCCCATTTTAAACATGCTAGTCTTTCAGACTTTTGTTTGTCTAAGTACATATGTATAAATATTTTTGTTTTACAAAATTAGGACCGTAAAGTATATGTACTATTTCATGGCCTATTTTATTCACTAAAAATAGATCATGAGTATTTTCATATGGCAATAAGGACTGGTCTACTCAGATGGTAAAGTGTCTGCCTGCAATGTGGGAGACCCGGGTTCGATCCCTGGGTGGGGAAGATCCCCTGGAGAAGGAACTGGCAGCCCACTCCAGTACTCTTGCCTGGAGAATCTCACGGATGGAGGAGCCTGGTAGGCTACAGTCCACGGGGTCGCAAAGAGTAGGGCACAACTGAGCGACTTCATTTTAACTCAATTTTCAGTGGTTGTACAACATTTCAATCTATGGTTGCATCATAGTTGATTTAACTAATCTCGACTGAGCGACTCCACTTTCCACTTTATTGTTGGGACATCCCCCCACCCCATAATGTTTAATAAGTGGAATTGTTGGGTTAAAGTTTATGAACATTTTTAAGGCTTTTGATACATATTGAATGGAGAAGACAATGGCACCCCACTCCAGTATCCTTGCCTGGAAAATCCCATGGACGGCGGAGCCTGGTAGGCTGCAGTCCATGGGGTTGCTAAGAGTTGGACACGACTGAGCGACTTCACTTTATGGTATTGAACTCCCCCTTCACCAAAACCTTATATATTTCTTTTTCCCACTGCCACTTTGGAGCAGTCTCTCAGAGCTATCTGAGATGCTGCCTCTCCGGCTGCAGTCCTCATTTTGCCCCAAATAAAACTTAACTCACAACTCTAAAGTTGTAAATCTTTTTTTAGTTGACAGATCTCATATACTATAGTTTAAAAAGGTATGATAGATCACAATGAGACCATTTTACATCCATTATCCAGGATGGCTAAAATAAAAACAATAGCAAAAGGATGTGGAGCAGCTGGAAGCCTCATATACTGCTTGTGGCACAGCCACTCTGGAAAGTAGTGTGGCAGTTTCTCAGTAAATTAAACATAAAGTTGCCATATGGCCTCCTTCTACTCCTTCAGATAGGTCCTCTGTTTTCCTAAATGCTGTCCTCTGGTCATGAGTAGGTGAGGATCTGTTTAGCCAAAATAAGTAGGCTGCCTCAGAACTTCCCATGGGGAAAACTGAAATCTGATTCTTCTCCTTTCTTCACTTAGTCTCTATGGTTGAGAACTCCAAGCAATAGGAGACACAGGATAATAATGGGAAAGATGGAGCCTTTTTGAGAGCCTTCTCCTCTGCTAAATGCCATTTTGAAGGGAAAAAAGAAGTCGAATGGATATTTCCAGTCCATTCTGGGTTGGCCTCTTGGAGGCTCTGGCTTCTGGGTAATGTCCACAAAGGTCACCACAGTTTTCAAAGGTACTTCTGTTTTGGGCTGGGAATCCTGCAAGAAGAATGTCCATGACAGGTCAGTGCTTGGCACCCATTCAAACAGCCCTCCAATTTGAATGTTATTATTACTACCCTGAATAAAGACCCATAACAGACTGCTATGCAGTTCACTTTCTGAGACACAGGAAATTACTTACTTAGCAACAGTTGGACCAAAACTGTGAACACTTACACCTACCAAAAGACTAACTCCAGCTTCCCCTAGCTGGGGAGCTGGCCTGATAACAGAGAAGCCACTGCTCCTGTTACGCGTTTAGCAGCTCTACCTTACAATGTCCCAAATGGCTCCAGGCTCTGAAACAGTATACATGTACTAGTGTATGTAGTAGCAGCAATTTTCTTCCTTCTTCAGTTGCAAGAAGAAACATGAAACTTCATGGAAAAGGCAAAGAACTTCAGCAATGTAGATTTAAAAAAAAAAAATCAAGATTCACAGAATCTCAGGGTTAGAAAGGATCCTCCTAATCACCCACCAATTCAAGTCAAATGAAAACGATGCTCCCAAGAAAAGGGACCTTGTCAAGCTGACTCATGTAGCTTTGGGTAGATATGGTTGCAGCCTGATGACTAGAATCATGTTTGTCTAAACTGAATTAATTCCCTTTGTTCCAACTCTGTTCACCAGGCAAACTTTTGATTATAATTTGACAGTAAGTAACTATCTTGTTTCTGTCTTCACTCTGATGCCACATATTATCTCGGCTTTGGCCTTTGGCAACAGTAAATGTCAGGTTCTAGGAACATAATTTTGCTTGGTATAACCCTTCTATTGATATTTTAAAAATGAATGTGGGGCCAGTGCTGTGATAATTTTGCATGTCATACTAACTCTCTGGACTTTTTTTTTTAAACAGTGATGTTCATGCAGGGCTTGGTATACAATTAATGTAACTTCTGTGGCTGTGAAAGCCCCACATGCATTCTAAGTACAGCCAGCTTAGGCTGAAGATGCCAGGGTTCCCTGATTCCAGCCAAGACTGGCTGAGACTAACCAGATTAAAAAAAACGGGGAGGAGTTTATTACTGAAGAATAAGCAATAACCTTTCTTTAGACTGTAACTTACAAAAGGATTTCCTGTTCGGACTTTAATTTTTCCCTAGGAACTTCATAATGGGGAGAGGATGTATTCAATTTTTGGAGCAAATCTTTTGCAGTTGACATTACTGAAATATGTTAATACTGTTATTTAACCTCACTGCAGAATGCCTGATGAGCTATATAAGCTGGGATGGCTAGAAATACTTTAGGATGGAAAATAGAATAGAGAATGGATTTCCAGCCTTGTGTTCAGTGTTACCTAAGAGTTGATTTAATTAATGTGTTGTTCTGACTCATTTCAGAGCCTTTGGGGGAGGGCAAGTTTTAAACTGCCCACAAGCAGGAGGAATTGTGGTTAAAACTGGGGTACTGAACTCATAATGGAAGAGTGCAGTTGTACATTAGGAAGCTCCCTGCTGCACACTCAAGTCATAACCACCTGCCTAGCGTTTATTAGTGATAAAGCTGGAATTGTGATCTCCATCTGACTCTTTTTAATTGGTTTCAAACTCAGGTAGGGAGAAGTGTCATTAGCTCTGCAAACTCCCAAATCAGGGAACTTTTGGTCATTCTATGAACTTGAGGTCATTCTATACTGAGAACAGACCTTTAAGATAGCTATGAGCCCAAGAAAGCAACTTTTAGTTTCATGTATGAAAGTGAAAGTTGCTCAGTCATGTCTGACTCTTGCAACCCCATGGACTGTCCACGGCATTCTCTAGGCCAGAATACAGGAGTGGGTAGTCTTTCCCTTCTCCAGGGGATCTTCCCAACCCAGGGATCGAACCCAGGTCTCCTGCATTGCAGGTGGATTCTTTACCAGCTGAGCCACAAGGGAAGCCCAAGAATACTGAAGTGGGTAGCCTGTCCCTTTTCCAGTGGATCTTCCCTACCCAGGAATCAAACTGGTGGATTCTTTACCAACTGAGCTATCAGGGAAGCCATCCACTTGAATATATATTTAAGTCTACAGTGGTGTTTCACAGCTGGGAAATCCTGCATGTTTTTTGTAAAAGTTCTTTGAATTGGGTTGTTTTTTTCAGATTCACTGAGGATATAGGCTCATCAAGAGCTACTACTAGACTTGATTTTAGGATGGCAATGTAAAGGCATGTCTTCTTTCTATATATCCTAAAACCACTCTAATAAGAAACAAATACAAAACTCCATCTTCATTGAAATGGAGAGAGAACATAATACATGAATACAGAAAATAGATGGAAGCAAGGTTTCACAGAGGGTTAGAAGGCCAAACCTAAAAGCCTTCAGAAACTAGAAGAGGATCTCTGTAGAACCCTGACTCAGTAATAGGAGATAACAGGGAGGTAGGGATGAGGCAGGGACAGAACATGGTTACTGAGTGATATCCTCCTCAATGAAATCAGACAACCACCCTTTCCCTGTTTCAACGAGAGACTGGAAAATTTAAACCAGAGAAATTCTGGATTTCAAGGTATATAGAAAGGACAGAGTGAAGTATGGAACCCAAAATAGGGAAATTACTCTGCATAATGAAATACCTTGCCCCAGTCTGGCTTCAAAGTGCTGAGAGATGCTCTTACCACATACCCTTTAGTTAGGAGCCAGCAGGGTTGTTTTGTTGTTTTTTTTTTTCTTTAGAAAAGTAATAGTCCCAACAAAAAGACAAAAAGCTACTGACATCTGGCAGTCCTATAATCTTGTAAAGGCCCAATTAGTACAAAAACATAAACAGCAGAGTACCATGTAATAAACTGTATTTACTTAATGGGTTTGTTGCGATAATTCAATACTTATTTAAAAAATACTTATAAAAGATATTACCAGTGCCTGTCATATAGTAAATGTTCAATAGATGTTTTTCTATTATTATTATCAGACAAGAAGATGTAAGTCTACACAATGTTTTGCTTAAATTCTTCTTTATTTTGTAGTTTGTTCTTGGGAACATTCCAAAAATGTTGCTATTTTACTTTTTGTAGTGAGAGGAATTTAAAGTGTTTCTAAAGCTACATTTATACAATGAAAAGTCATTTTGACAGTTCAGTTCAAACTTCAGACAGCCTTCACTTCAAGGTGTAGAAACATAAATATCCTACCAGGCTAAGCAGATAACCTAAATGAGAGAAGTGGGGCAGGTAAGGGTGGGTAGCTGCAGGCTGTGTGAAGGAGGTATTTTATTAGTGGCAATCACCATTCAGTATGGCTTCCCTGATAGCTCAGTTGGTAAAGAATCTACCTGCAATGCAGGGGCCCCTGGTTCGATTCCTGGGTTAGGAAGATCCACTGGAGAAGGGATAGGTTACCCACTCCAATATTCTTGCTTCCCTTGTGGCTCAGCTGGTAAAGCATCTGCCTGCAATGTGGGAGACCTGGGTTCGATCCCTGGGTTGGGAAGATCTCCAGGAGAAGGGAAAGGCTACTCTCTCTAGTATTCTGGCCTGGAGAATTCCATGGATTGTATAGTCCATGGTGTTGCAAAGAGTCAGACACAACTGAGTAACCTTCACTTTCACCAATTGGTGGTAGATTTTATGCCATGAAGGAGTGTAGGATCTCTTATCACCAGATTTTCAAGACAAGTCAGAGATCTGGATGTCAAGGTAAAATTTCTTGATTTTTAAATGCTGACACAAATTTTAAAAAACAAAATGCTTTGCAAATCAAACAAGTCCACAGGCTAAACAGGCTACAGGCTGCTTGTCTGCTACTCAGCTTTAGTTTTATGCCATCATTCAGACACACTATGCTGACTGACACAGCCTGGGTGAGACCACTGTCAACTACAAACTTTCAAAGGATGGCCCATGGGGTAAGGAGAAGAACTGCAGAAGATATACCTTCAGCAAAATGTCTCCTTAATTAGCTCCTCCTTTTATTACTTTAGACACTTTGGAACATGTATACTAGTTTTCTTTGAATAGGCTCTTGCCTAATGAGAAAAAATTGCACAGGAAGTCCTGAGAGACAGGCCTGTGTGGATAAAGGGAAGTGATTTAAAATTAAGGACAAATAATCAGTATAAACATATAAAGAAAAAATGAGTACTTATGTGACTTCAGGAGAAAATTTCCATTCAAGACTGCAGTAAAAAAATTTCAATACAGATGATAAAACTGTCTATTATAGAATTATTTGCATTTGCTATTGGAAGGACTGATGCTGAGGCTGAAACTCCAATACTTTGGCCACCTCATGAGAAGAGTTGACTCATTGGAAAAGACCCTGATGCTGGGAGGGATTGGGGGCAGGAGGAGAAGGGGACGACAGAGGATGAGATGGCTGGCTTCGATGCACATGAGTTTGGGTGAACTCCGGGAGTTGGTGATAGACAGGGAGGCCTGGCATGCTGTGATTCATGGGGTTGCAAAGAGTCGGACACGACTGAGCGACTGAACTGAACTGAACTTTTTGTGATATGACACTATTGAGTCATAACTCCTTTTACTTTTACAAGGGCATAGTATCTTTCATGGAAGCGAGCTTCTGAAGTGAACATTTTTGTATAGTCAAAATTACCTTTGCAAATCATTTAAATCACACTAAGTAAGGGCACATGATTTGGCATATCCCAAATCACCCCTCAGTATTAATAAATTCAACAGAGTTAATTTTTGCTCCATCACTAGAATAGAAATTGTGTCTTCAGTTATACACAAATAAAGCACAACTGAAATTCTCAGCTGTTAACCACTTAGGACAGTTAGATGTGAATGACTGTAAGTGTGATTTTGTAGAGGGGACAGACTAACCTGAAAAGCTGCTGCTAAGTCACTTCAGTCGTGTCTGATTCTGTGCAACCCGGTAGGTGGCAGCCCACCAGGCTCCCCTGTCCCCAGGATTCTCCAGGCAAGAACACTGGAGTGGGTTGTCACTTCCTTCTCCAATGCATGAAAGTGAAAAGTGAAAGTGAAGTCGCTCAGTCTTGTCCAACTCTTGGCAACCCCATGGATTGCAGCCCACCAGGCTCCTCCGCCCATGGGATTTTCCAGGCAAGAGTACTGGAGTAGGTTGCCATTGCCTTCTCCAACCTGAAAAGCTAACCTCTATTAAATACTAGAAAAATACAATGATTAAAAATACCTGGAAAAGACAGAGGCACTGGGTAGCTTCAATGCCTAAGAGAACCAGAGATTCAGGAAAATAAAAAGAACAATCCTGTAGGTATATTCCCAAACTACACAGGTATTCATGAATAAAGATACAGTTCATAAATATAAAACAATAGATTCAGTGCCATATCTGTAACAGGTTAAATGAATCTTACAGAAAGAGTTCTGTTTTATTCAGTAAGCCAACACAGAAAGAATGGAATGTTCGTATTAATACAGTTTCTGGTAACGAGTTTGAACACATTTATAGGCATAAAGAGCTAAGGTGCTCAACTTGTGTGAGGGAAGAGCTAAAGGTATTTTACTTCTGACTTAAATGTAGTCTCTAGTTTCTTTCTTTTCTGGGAGGTAAAATCAATGACTTACAGGTAACAATTTCAATTAGTTTTAATTTCCATTAAAAAATAATAATCTGGCATATCAGTTCATACATGAAGTTCACCAGGACCTAATCATTTTATTTTTGAACTTCCCATAGCTGTAGGCAGTTGATAAAACTGTCCTATGGCACATCTTAAACAGCAGGTATATGTTTACTACATATTAAAATTATTTATTTTAATGGAGTGCAATCAGCCAAGAATTGATGATTACAAACTAGCCACAGTAGTAACTTTAACAGCAACCAATTGGCCAGAGACTAACAAATGTGTGACTGTCACTGAATACATAGAATGTCATAGAATATCTTTTCTGTGGTTGAATCAAACTGTATAGTAATTATAGTATGATAATTTAAAACAAAGTAACCTATACTGTAGTCATGAAATTTAAAAAAACACAGGGAAAAAATATAGACTGAATTTACCATGAAAACATGTTAATTTCAGTAACCAGTTAGGGAGGATCTACTTGAAAGTTAATTGTTTCAGCTCATTCTGACCAAACATTAGAATTTTGGCTGGTAGCATAAACTGACTTTCAGGAAGTTAAAAAATTAACTGGTCATCAAATGACTGATATAATAATCTAGGCTTTGCAAGGCTTACCTGTATGGACTGGAGTTGGTATAGAAATCGGGCTCCTGACACATGAGCTTGTGGGTTGGACTGGAGGCCTATGTATGCCCACAGTATCTGGATCTCCAGGGAAACTGGTATGACACAGCAGGAAGTACAGTGCATAGCCTGCAGGAGAGTAAAGAAGCACTTGATGGGTAATTGCTGATGGTTGCCTGTAGTTATTAATATTTATCATGCATTAAGTAGCTGTTGTTTCTTAAACATTACACAATAACAGAGAAGACAATGTGGCTTAGGGAAAGGACACAGAAGTTCATAAGAGGTCGTATTATTGTTCAGTTCAGTTGCTCAGTCATGTCTGACTCTTTGCCACATCATGGACTGTAGTACAACAGGCCTCCCTGTCCATCACCATCTCCTGGAGCTTGCTCAAATTCATGTCCATCAGGTAGGTGATACCATCAAACCATCTCATCCTCTGTTGTCCCCTTCTCCTCCCACCTTCAATCTTTCCCAGCATCAGGGTCTTTTCCAATGAGTCAGTTCTTTGCATTAGGTGGCCAAAGTATTGGGAGTTTCAGCTTCAGCATCAGTCCTTCCAGTGAATATTCAGGACTGATTTCCAACCAGGATGGACTGGTTGGATCTCCTTGTAGTCCAAGGGACTCTCAAGAGTCTTCCCCAACACCACACTTCAAAAACATCAATTCTTCAGCACTCAGCTTTCTCTATGGTCCAGCTCTCATATCCATACATGACTACTGGAAAAACCATAGCTTTGACTAGACAGACCTTTGTTGATAAAGTAATGTCTCTGCTTTTTAATATGCTCTTTAGGTTGGTCATAGCTTTTCTTCCAAGGAGCAAGTGTCTTAATTTCATGGCTACAGTCACCATCTGCAGTGATTTTGGTGCCCAAAAAATAAAGTCTCTCACTGTTTCCATTGTTTCATCATCTATTTACCATGAAGTGATGGGACCAGATGCCATGATCTTAGTTTTTTGAATATTGAGTTTTAAGCCAGCTTTTTCACTCTCCTTTTTCACTTTCATCAAAAGGCTCTTTAGTTCTTCTTCGCTTTCTGCCAAAAGGGTGGTGTCATCTGCATATCCGAGGTTATTATTGTCCATGATCTTAAAAAAGATAATATTCTAAAATGGAAAAACTAAAATAGAAAATAAAATGGAAATACTAACATAGAGATAAATAAAACATAAATAAGCCCATGTACAAGGGTTATAAGAAGTGCCCAGTGAGTGGTGGAGTCACTATTGTGGAATGCCAGAAGCAGCAGCCATTTCTGGTTGAGGATGGCTTCATAGAACTGGGATGAGTAATGTGTGATGGAGGAAATGGTGTTTAAAGGAAAATTTAGGTAGAGAGATGGCACATAAATGGTATGCAACTAGAATAGCACATGATGCCGTTGAGGGGCAGTTACTGATTAAGTACAGTTGTTACGGTCTCCTATGTGCCAGGCATGTGTGAGGCACTGGCCCCGAGCTGACCACTTGACTGAAGCAATGGATCTGAACGCACAAACAGTGGAAAGATTAAGGAAGGATGTTTCAGGGTTAGATTATGAAGCCCAACTAAGCAGTCTGACTCCAGGACAATTAATTCTAAGATGCAGGAAGGACTGGTGGAAGTGAGGACATAAATCAGGAAGTTATGATAACTTAGCAAAACAAACTATCCTCAAATATGCCTTGCTTTTCTGACTTCACACTTTTTATTTATAGTAAGACTTGGCACCCCACTCCAGTACTCTTGCCTGGAAAATCCCATGGACGGAGGGGCCTGGTGGGCTGCAGTCCATGGGGTCGCGAAGAGTCGGGCATGACTGAGTGACTTCACTTTCACTTTTCACTTTCCTGCATTGGAGAAGGAAATGGTAACCCACTCCAGTGTTCTTGCCTGGAGAATCCCAGGGACAGGGGAGCCTGGTGGGCTGCCGTCTGTGGGGTCACACAGTCGGACACGACTGAAGCGACTTAGCAGCAGCAGCAGCAGACATAGGCAATAACATGTCTAAACTAGGAACAGGGGAAGACAGACCATGTTTACATTCAATTTATTCAGGAACTGTCAAACTCTTCAAATTGGCTCTACTATTTTGTAGTCCCACCAGCAATGTCTGAGGGTTCCAATTTCTCCACATTGCTGCCAACTCTTGTTTTTATCCATTTTTAAAATTATAGCCATCCCAGTGGGTATAAATTGGTATGTCCTTGTGGTTTTGCATTTCCTTAATGGCTAATGATATTGACTAACTAATGACCTTTTCATGTGTTTGTTCCAAATATTTTAGAACACTTTCCCTTTCATTTTTTCTATCTATATTAGGAAAATTTTTCCATGTTATCAAATATTCTACAAAAATGTGATTTAAAAATGTAAATAGTAGGTTTAAGAATCATAAAGAGTAAATTCCGCTATAATCTCAGTCCTCGTCACTAACCATTTCTTAATACTCAGCTATGTATCACCCCAAACCACGCTCCCTAGGTATGGCTTTATGAGGTTTAAGAAAACTTAATTTGACTACAGTTGTCCAAAGACTGGATCAAATGACTGATACAATAATCTAGGCTTTGCCTAATTATCTAGGCCTAATTATCTATTTGCCTAATAATCTAGGCTTTGCCTAATGTTCTGCCTAAATAAATTAATTTATGGTTTATCCATATAATGGAATAAAATGTACTTGGATCAAGTACATGTATCTACATGCATCTACGTATCCCCCAAGTCTCACTAAAAGGAAAGAAGTATACAGGAATAAAGTCATAATAGTGCTGAGAAAGGGAAAGGGGGCACTTTAAAAATAAAATCTAAGAGGAAAGGCCTTTCAAAGTCTGAACCAAAATTCAAGAGTTGAAAAAAAGACTGATAAATCTCACAATATAAAAATCAATTTCTGTATGGCATAAAAACCATAAACAAAGTCAAAAGACAAATGACAAACTGAGAAATAATGTCTATAAATCAGATAACAGAAAAGAGACAATTTCTCACATACTCAAAGATTTTCTACAAGTCATATGGCTAGTAATTCAATAAAAATGGGCAAGAGATATAAACAAATCATAGTGAAGAAAATAAGAATTATTCAACTGTATGTCAAGATACTCAACCTTACTCATAGTAGGAGAAAAAGAAAACTACATTGGGATACTATTTTTCACTTATCAGATAAGCAAAGATTAAAAGCTTGATAACCTAGTATTGAGGGTATGGGTAATAAGCCATCCCATAGATGGATGGTGGGGCTTGTAAATAGGTACAACCTGTATGGGAAATAAATTTGCAATATTTATTAAAAATTTAGATGCATATACCTTTGGATCTAGCAATTCTACTTCTAAGATTTTTCATATAGGCTTATTTTCACATGTACAAAATTGTGCCTGAACCAGGTTATAAAATGCCACACTGTGTATAACAGCAAAAGGCTGAAAACAACCTGAATGTTCTGCCTAAATAATTTATGGTTTATCCATATAATGGAATAAAATGCAACTATACCATGCAAAGGATGAGGAAGCTTATTATATACTGATATGGAACAAACTCTCAAGATCAAGAGAAAAAAGCAAAGTGCAGAGCAGTATTTATGATCTTATATCATTTGGATTAAAAAAATATGAGTATTTACTTGTGTAAGCATGTAATATCTCTGGAAGGAAAGAAAGTAATAACTCAGCCTCTGTGGAAGGGAAGAGCTGTCTGAGAAAGAGTTTCATTTTTGTACTTTTGGAATTTTGAGCCAAGCGTATGTATTACTTACACAAGAAATAAAAAGCTTAAGTGAAAGGAAATAAAGATACAGTTGATTAAAGCCAGGAGGGACAGTGAAAGTGAAAGTCACTCAGTCCTGTCTGACTCTTTGTGACCTAATGGGCTATACAGTCTATGGAATTCTCCAGGCTAGAGGGGGCAAAAGAGGAAGTAGATTTCTTTCTTTTACTCTGACACACAGATTTCGCTATTTCACTTAGACTGGAATCAAGAGGTACACCGGCTAAGCACTGATGTCGTGGCCACCAGAAAGAATAAAAACAGAAAAGAGCTGAATGAGATTTCGTCAGGGGTAGTGGGTATTGAGGTTTTTATTTTTTCTTAATACTATTCTCTAAACCTTCTACCTTGAGATTTTTCTCTAAGTAAGGAAAGTTATATATATATACCTGACCTGAAATGATGACTTCAGATGGCCATGATTTCTTACAGTCTTTCTTTTAGGACAACCACATTATCTTTCTTCTGTGACAACCAAACCAACTATGGAAACAGGTCTGGTTTTAATCTTAATAAATAAAGGAGGAAAGTAAGCTTTTGTCAGAATGTGTATTTCTTTCCTTACTGAAACACTGTAGTTCCTGCTGAGGATCCGGGTCCACTCTCCCTTCTGGGCTGGGTCAGCATTTCCAAAGATGGCAATGTGCTCTGGTCTGGGACTTCCATGGAGAGCCTGATAAAGCTCCTGCTGCAAGTGGCTGCAGTCCACCCTTTTCAGCCTGAAATGAAACAGCACGGAGTCGAGTCCAGTGCTAACATCAAAATGTAATTCATTCAAACATCAGAAATAATACCAAAAATAAATTGTGGGAAACAATCCTTCACAGGTATAAAAGACTCAAAAAAAAAAAAAAAAAAAAAACAACCCCTCTTAGCAATATTATTTAAAGACTATTCCTAACATTCTCTGAACTCTAATTCAAAATATAAAAATTGCCACATCACATATTCCCTACAGGTAGAGACAAATTTGTTAAAAATGATGTGGAAGCAAAGTATTACCTGAGATTGCATCCAGATATTGCATTCACTCCAAATTGTACTTCGTGTCTCTTAATAGAGCAAGTTCCATCACCCTGGCTCTGTAAGAGGGTCATCTGAGGTGGAAAGTGATGGTCAAGGAGATCATAAAAGCAAAAGTAGGCCGATTGGAAAATGTATGCTTAATATTTGCTTAACACTATTGGTACTTTACTAATATCATGATATTATTCAAGTAACATTTTTGCTTCCCTCTGGCAATGAAAACAGAGAATTATTGTTTTTCCAAAAATGACCATATACCTTAAATATCTCATTAAAATAAACACAATTCAGTCAGGATCCTCACCTTCAGCCAGTCTAATATAAGTTCGAAAGCCTTTGATACCATCTGCGTTTGAGAACATAATATATTAATAGTTCGGTAAAGGAAGTCCTTGGGGATTCCCTAGTGGCTCAGTGGTAAAGAATCTGCCTGCCAATGCAGGAGACATGGGTTTGATCCCTGGGTCAGAAAAATCCCCGGGAGAAGAAAATAGCAACCCACTCAAGTATTCTTGCCTGGAAAATCCCATGGACAGAGAGAAGAGCCTGGCAGGCTATAGTCCATGGGGTCTCAAGAGTCAGATACAGCAACGAAACAACAACAAAGGAAATCCTCACTACCTAAAAAATGGGGAATCACAGAATCGGAAAATCCAAAAGATCAGTAACTAAAGCTTTTGTCATTAGGCTGTAGTAGGCCACCCAGATACCCAAAAAGGATACTGAGTGTCTCATATCACCAGTTAGAACCAGGAGTGGCTTTCCGACAATATAGCCAGGATTCCCACTTCTAGACCCAGTAAGAGAAGCAGCTGTGCTCTGTTGGAAAGCCTGCAGAAAGAGTGAAGGAAAGTCAGTATGGAGAAAGTCAAGCTCACTCACTTTTCCGGTGTGGCCTCATGCCCTTCCTTAAGGCAATGCTGCAGGTTAGCTGCACTGAACAATCTGGCTTCCTTCCACAGTGTAGCATTTTGCAAAAATTGCTCCTCCAGCATCTTTTACTTTTTTCAATTCACTAAAATAAATCCTTATTCATATCCATCTGAACACTCCTTCTACCAAGGATTGCAACTAAAGATCTATCAAAGATCTCTCAATCCTGTTTTCCAAAATTACTATATTAACTCAGGGCTATGTTCAGTGTAGCTAGAATCAGAGGAGTTTAAATGTAATTTAGAACTATATTTTAATTAACTATAGATGTTCCACAGATGAATACTCTGAGTGACATGGGATTTAGTGAATCACTTGAGGGTAGAGTTGAGAAGAAACTGGACTCTGCTATGTTCAAAAGGAAAGAAAGTAGAAGAAAGTCAAAAGGTGGTGATCAAGACTAGAAACTTAAGCCGGACATGAATAAAATGCTGAATGTCCAGAAACATGAAAAAAGCTAGTTAAAGAATTTGTGTGGGATGTTAGCTAAGTTTATGATTCAAAATGACGATTTAAAAAAAGTGTTTGGCTTTGTGCGTGAAGTCCTGCTTTGCTGGGGGAATATGTTAATGAATAAACCTTGCTGAATCCTTATCACTCGAAGTTAAATTACAGAATATTAAATGTTGAGACTTCGGTTGACAGACTGAACTAGGCCTTCATATTCTTATTCTATCTTACATGTATTATAGAAGCAGGGGAACTATTTCTAACCCGATATTTCTTTCTTCTTGGTCCCCTATAAGAGAAGAACCCTAACCCTGAAGTGAATGATGAAATCTTGCTGTAATGAAGTGCCTGGCTCAACAGTTAGGTTCGTTTGTCCAAAACTGACGGAGACTTTCTGGATTCCAAAAGTCCCATTGGTCTCTATCTCATAGACGACCTGAAATACAAAAGTAGAATCAATTAATAAAAAATATTTTGTGGGCCAATTATGTTTAGGACAGATTTCTTCTTTTTAAGGGTTTTCCTATAACTGAATAAGTCAGAATGGTGACTATACTTAACAATACTGCATTGTGTATTTGCAAATTGCTAAGAGAGCAGATTTTAAAAGTCTTCATCACAAGAAAAAAATTGTAACTATGTGTGGTGATGAATGCTAACTTATTGTGGTAATTGTTTCACAGTATATACATGTATCAAATCATTATGCTGTACACCTAAAACTAATATAATTTATATATCAATTATATCTAAATTTAAATAATAACTGGATAAGGGAGACTACAAGTGTTATCTTAAAAATGCCAAATACAAATACTATGAAAAGATAAAAGTTGACTTCATATTATATCTATACATGAAAAAAGAAATTGAATAGAGCTCTTTGAAAGCATTCATGGGAGAGGTGAATTTATGATAAGAATTGAAAGGGACGAAACATAAATTTTGATTGCATGCAGAGAAAGTGAGTAGGAGCACAGGCAGAAGTGAACATGGAATGGAAATCTGGTTTACTTCGCTTTCACCATGTCTGAGGATGAGTTAAGATAGTAGCTGGAGATGGAAGTCATAAAAAGGTAAAGGTAACCTTAGATTTCTGAGCATAGGTTTTAAAATGATGCTTTCCAATAATTCTTACTTTTGTTTGTTGCTTAGAACAGAGAGAATAGAGGAAAAGAAGTTGACAAGTCTATTTCAGACTTTCAGGTGATACTGATTTTGTCAACAAAAGAAAGTGTGGTCAGTAAAAACTAAACAGACTGCACATGAGCAAAGAAAGAAGAATGATAAATAATCTTAATATTCTGGACACGAAATGACAGAGGACAGTAACGATGGCAACGACTGAAACACGCTGGGAGGTAGGTGATGGGCTCAGCTTTTGGCATGTTAAATTTCAGATAATGCACAAAAATTCACGTGGGGTTGGTCTGGTACTTAATGGAAGATGAAGCACCTCTGGTAATGCTGATCAACATACATTAGTCCCGAATCTGATGTCAGCACTCCTACCTGGGCAACAACATTCTGACACGTGTTTCCAGCCAACACAGGAGAGCCAGCCTGTGAGACAGGTGTTACAGGCACCTGGAGCTGGAACGGGAAAGAGGCAGAAGAAAGCATTTCCTCTTCTAGCTTATATATTATGCTGAAATGAGTATTTTTCCTTTCTGACAATCACCTTCCTTTCTCCTTCCACTGCCAGTCTACCACTTCAGGTCAAAAGTCATTGTTATTCAACACTTCCCAAATGTATTTTGGGGAACATTACTTGTATTAGATATAAAACAAAGGCTCCTCGGTCAAATAAGTTTTAGAAATACTGTATCTGACACATCCCTCTTAGAGATTGAGAAGGCTTTCTAGTGTATTAAAAACTTTAAGAACTCCATCCTAAATATAAGGTTTAACTTTATTTAATCCAAAGTTTCTCAAACTTAGCTAATACTTATGAACTATTCATATGATACTTATTAACACACAGACAGTTTTAGACTCATTCTTGAACAGCTTGATACATCACACATAATTCTCTTTTACCATTACAATCTAGAGTGAAACTGCCTCAGATGCAACGGAATCAAATATTCTCTTTTTCTTTTTCCTGATAAAAAGCATCATACCTCCATGTTCTGCAGATCACTCATACCTCTTGGAACCTGGTATAAGAGAACAGCAAGGACATGAGTGTGCATGTATCTTACATAAAATCTCCAGGAGCTTGTGGTTTCACATTTGTGGGAGGAAAAAAAAAAATCAACTCTTTTTTTCTACCTGATTCTTCCTTACACTAAAATGCCAGGAGCAGATTGAGGGGAGGCTAGATGGACTGCGATGCCCACCTCCTCTGAGCAGAGCTCTAACAAACAGCAAAAGCAGGAACTTCTGGTGAAACAGTGATGTCCCCCTCTCCTACCTCCCCTAGCGAATTCCATTAGCTGGGAGGGTGAGAATCTTTCATCCTGGCTACCTAACCCTACTTCTTTCATCTTTCTTCAGATGATAGGGCTTCTTGGCCTTCTGCCTTTTATGTAGCTCTTAGAAGGCGATGGCACCCCACTCCAGTACTCTTGCCTAGAAAATCCCATGGACGGAGGAGCCCAGTAGGCTGCAGTCCATGGGGTCGCTCAGAGTCGGACAGGACTGAGCCACTTCACTTTCACTTTTCACCTTGATGCATTGGAGAAGGAAATGGCAACCCACTCCAGTATTCTTGCCTGGAGAATCCCAGGGACAGGGGAGCCTGGTGGGCTGCCGTCTACGGGGTCGCACAGAGTCGGACACAACTGAAGCGACTTAGCAGCAGTAGGCATTCTGACTTCCAGTTCAGTGCTTTCCCCACAACCCAAAAGTGGGAAGCATGGTGACTTTTAAGTCCACAGTGGTGACAGTGGGGAAAGAAGGGACACCCACCTTCAAGACTGTGAAGTTACAGTAAGAGGCAGCATTGAGGGCAGGATCCGAGGTACAGCTATCTGCCAGATTCTTGAAGAAACGAGCACAGGTTGTACTTTTACTCTCCAGGAAACCTTAGAATTAAGGTAGTGGTAAATAACAAAGCCTACTTTTAAGTTGAACGAAAAGGGTAGCCCTGGTGTTCTGGACTCACCTGCAGGATTGCTCTTAGCACAGAGCCCCCCAGCTCCAACTCCTGCAGGCTGCCTCAGCAAGCTTATTACAGACCACTTGGGGAAGTAAGTCAGAATGGGGTCGCCAGCCTAAACAAAGGAGAGCAGAAATTTATTCACAGTGAGACTGGACTGAACTCCACCAGAAAAGAATAAGAAACAAAAGTTAACTCAGTAGCTTGTTAAAGTGGACAATACTTCCCTCCAAGACAGCTGACAATGGCTTACCTAGGTAATGGCTAGGTAAAGGTAATGGCTTACCTTAACTTTGAGGTGGGCACCTCAAAGATACTAGGTCAGTTGTCAGTATGAGAGGAAAAACCAACCAAACAATCCCTCCCCGTCCCCAGGCTCACCCTGTAGAAAGATGGTGGTGATTGGGTTTGGGATGTTGAAGTGAATGATTCACCTCCAAACTCTGTAGCCAGGGCCTGGAAGTTGGTTGCATTGACCTTTTGGAGCTTCTGGAGATAGTTTAATCTTGCTAAAATTTTTTAAAAGAAAGGTGGGTTAGATAAAAGAAAATCGTTCATTTTTATGTATCTGGAATACCAAGAAACTAATCTTTAAAAATATTTTTTTTTTTCTTTTTTTTTTGCAACCCTACAGACTGTACCCTGCCAGGCTCCATGGGATTCTCCAGACAAGAACACTGGAGTGTTCTTATTCAGGCATAAGATATACACAGTGAAGTATGCAAGTGCACTAATCTTAAGCATAAACTCAAGAAGTTTTAAACATTTATACACTTTTTTTTATTACTACTCAGATTAAGTTATAGATTTTCTCCAGAAGTTTCCCAATCAATGTGCCATCTTCAGAGACAATAATGATTTTGATTTCTATCATCTTATAGTTTATTATTAAGATCTGAGACAAGAATATGACCAAAGAGTGCCAGTCAGTTCCAAGCCTCTGATGTCAGGAATATATAAGGTTAGCAGTCTGTGATGAAAATAGGAGTCTCGGTAATGTGCACATCTGTCCCATTCTAGGTGAGTCTCTAGAACCACAAAATGGTACTGTTTCCATAGGAATATGGCAGAGTTGGAGACAATATCTGATTTGTCCTCTCCAAGTCTTCCAGTTTCCTCTAAACTTCAACTGACTAGTCCTCATAATAAAGTTTCCATCTTTCAAATATATGGATTTGTCATCTTTTATTCTTTTCACATTATAATTTCTACATTCAAGTTTTTCAAATACCTACCCAAAGGGTATTTTGGTAACAATTTTGTAATTTATATTATAGCAATGTATAAATCTTTCTAAACATCTGCAGCCATCTTCTTATGGCACTTCAGAACCAGGAAAGAGATGCAGATAAAGGCCTCTGATATTGTCCCCTGCCCAGAGCATGGCTTGTGATGAACACCACTCTGCTTTACCGTCCAAGTTTTCTGCTAACTTGAACAAAGAATGTAGCAGACAATGGTCCATACTAGTTTCTTTCATTCTTCATAATTATGGTCATTTGAACAGATTCAAAAGGAAATCAAGATCTGCCTCCCCAAAAGCTAATGAAGATGCCATATTACATAAGCCTGACCTTTATCCTCTGTGATCATAGGGTCCTAATCATTTGACTTTTCAGCTTTCTGATGGAACAGGAAATGAAGAAAACTCTCAATTGTGGGGCCTTTCACACTACTCACTTTCTGTGTATCTCCTAGGTCTGAATTACTCAAAGTCCAGTGCACAGACTAGCAGCCCCAGCATAACCTGGAAGAGTGTCAGAAATTCAGAATCTTAAGACACACTCCAGACCTACTGAATCAGAACGTGCGTGTTAGCAAAAACATCTCCCAGGTGATGTGTGTACATATTAGAGATCGAAAAATCTTTGCTCTGTAACAGGTGATGCTAAAGTTCCTGGTCTGCAGACTATCATCTTCCATCTCTGATCTGAAATGTTCACATTTTGAAGCTTCCAGAAGCTGTTTAATATACTATTTCTTTCAGAACTCATACCCTGAAAACCACATGGAAGAAATACTTACCTCACTAAAAAAAAAAAAAAATGTAGTTATATGTATCTTTACAAATGAAAGAACAAAAGTTAGAGTTAAGCTAAAAAAAAAGTTGAGATAGAAAATATCCATCTGGACATTTTTTCATGGCTTAACTGAGTAAGAGAAAGTTAACCTTTTGTCTCTCGCTTCAGTGCAGGGATATTGGAGGTAGTGATGGTAAGCAGGAATCATGCACCTAAGGGGCATGGGTGAGGATAGCAATAGAATTTTTGCCTAAAATTTCCAACATCATATATGGAATATTACACATAACAGGGCTTAAAGGTATTTAGACTTAGACTGATACAATTTCAGGTGTGGAGGGAGGCTAGAGGTCCTGTGGCCCAATCCCATTGGGAAATTCTGATCCTGAGAGGTAAATGAGTTGCAAAAGGCCACAAAGCCATCTGACAGAGCCAGGAGTAGGTCAGAGATCTTCTGATTCCTGGTCTAGGGTTTTCCCCACTTGGTCAATGTTGTACAGTCTCTGACTAATAATGTCTGTTACTGATGGTCATTATCAGCAAATATTAAGCACTGTGGACAAATTCATGGTCCATCCTTTCTATGTGCTGACAATTTACCTGGAGAGACACAACATTCATATAAAATGACAGCAATGCAAAGTATTCTATATGTCTAAGGGACTGGCTCTCAGGTGTTGTTGGGGAAACAAAGTACAGAAACATTGGTCTGGAAACTGTGCAATATAGCATGGGAGGCAGGAGGGGATTAAAAGCAGGAAGCACCAATTTGGATGTTATTGCGATATCCCTTGAGCGTTTTCACAAGGCTGGAAGTAGAAGGTAATAGGAAATTTAGGAAGTACGGTGTAGCTGCAGCCTTATTTTATACCTTAATTTTTTTGGTCGCACCTCAAGACATGCAGGATCTTAATTTCCTCACCAGGGAACGAATCTGGGTCCGTGCATTGGAAGCACAGACTTTCTACCACTGAACCACCAGGGAAGTCCTGCAAACTTACTTTAAAATGGAGCATTTGCCTTGCTCCCTTTATCTTCTCACAACCTGAATGGCAGCAAGGCTCCTGATAACTGCTTCCAAATTCAAGTCCCCCAAACCCAAAACTGGTTGTTTTAGGAAACAAATATAGTTTTGCAGTTTATTTTCTAACAGTTAGATGAAACCAGGATAAGCTGACTTCAGAGTATAAGGGACATTTAAGTCTTTTATGTAAGAACATCATTTTTCTTCTTAGACAATAAATTTTAAAAAGATATGTCAAATGTATATCTTTAGAAATGTTATTGTTATCACCAGCAAATTTCTAAGTCTATTTAAAAACTTTAATACCAACCACTTTTCATGTTTATTACACTCTGCAGTTACTGAACACTTTCACATTTAGGATTAGTGATATTTCTCATTTTCCTGTTGAAGAAATAAGCCTGGAAATGCTAAGGGATTTGTCCAAGTGTGCATGTCTGCTAAGTTGCTTCAGTCATGTCCAACTCTTTGTGACCCTATGGACCATAGCCCTCCAGGCTCCTCTGTCAGTGGGATTCTCTAGGCAAGAATACTGGAGTGGGTTGCCGTGCCCTCCTCCATTGGATCTTCCTGACCCAGGGATCAAACCTGGGTCTCTTGCAGCTCCTGCATCACAGGCAGATTCTTTATTGCTGAGCCACCAGGAAAGCCCACCACGTCTGTGCAGCAGTAAGTAGATGGAGGGCTGAGACCCAAGTTGAATGTTCTTTCCCCTATGCTGTTGCCTCATGAAATAAAAACAAGGTTGATACAGACTCATTTGTCAAAGACATTCATTCAAATAGTATTTGTTGCCTCCTATGTCAGGCACTGGGAATTCAGTGAGTGTCTTCATAGAGGTTGTAGCAAGTCAGGGATATAGTTTATCTGTAATTATCTGAGCTAAGAGGATGGACAGAAATTAAAGTTCTCTATGGGTTTTCTGATCCACAGCCAATAGGGCAAAAGAGATTGCCAATGTTCACCAATAAGAGAAAAAAGAGAGAGTGGGGGACAGGTAGAGGATAGGGAGGATGATAGACATCCAAGGGGGTGAGAAGGGAAGGTTTAAAAAACAAAGAAAAGGAAAAAAGTCAGAGACTAAGCTAACTCTCAAAAAATATTAGGCAATACAAATAGCCAGCATATTTCTACTCACAATTGTTCACATGGACACAAAACTGCTTGATTCCATTTGAATCCATGAAAACTCTCGAAGGAAATGGGGAATTACTCCTGAAGATAAGAGAGTTGTCTACACACACCCAACTTGCAGACCTATAAGGAAACAGGAGGAAGAACAAGTACATTTAGAAGGAAGATTATATCCAAAGAAGGGTGCCCCACCTCTGTCAGTCAGATGCCAAAAAGAGGACTCCTTGGGCAGCTACGGGACAACACGAAGGTTCTGTTCTATTGGGCAGCCCTGCTTTAGCGCATCGGGAGAAGACAATGGCACCCCACTCCAGTACTTTTGCCTAGAAAATCCCATGGACGGAGGAGCCTGGTGGGCTGCAGTCCATGGTGTCGCTAGAATCGGACGCGACTGAGCGACTTCACTTTAACTTTTCACTTTCATGCATTGGAGAAGGAAATGGCAACCCACTCCAGTGTTCTTGCCTGGAGAATCCCAGGGACGGGGAAGCCTGGTGGGCTGCCGTCTATGGGGTCGCACAGAGTCGGACACGACTGAAGCGACTTAGCAGCAGCAGCAGCAGCAGCTTTAGCGCATCAGAAGAGGGACAGCGCTCCTGGGAAAAACCAAGGGAGTTCCATTCCTTGGAGTGGACGTGGGGGTGGGAGGCACGACGGCAAAACTCTTCCTACTTCCAAGTATTACTTAATCCCCTTTAGGATTCAACCTGAACATCGCAGCTCACCTCACGCTGCCTGGAAGGCAGAAGGAGAAAACTGTCCTCGGATGGAGAAGATAGCAGTCACTGTCGCAGCAGCAATTTATATCGCAGGCACCGGGTGTCAAGTCACAGACACAGATCGGTAGGACTATGAGAGTACAACATAAAACACAGAGAGTGCGGTGAGGATCCCTAAACTCTTCCAAGGTTCTTTCGACAGCCCCACTCCTTACTTTATGGGAATTCACTTGGATCTAAGTCGTTAGTTTCCATCCCCACATCCTTTCCCCTCACCTGGGAAGAGGTCCACGGTCTTATTCCCCGGTGTCGAGGAGGTCACGACAGTAGGACCCGCCGTAGAGATCCCAGGCACCTCTGAGGATTGAAGGGTCCCGCCCTGCGTCCGTGGCCCCAGCTCCGAATGGGTGGGCATTGCCCTAGACGGAGACGGAGAGGGCTGAGAGAGGACCCTCTCGGGGACCATCAGGAAGAACACCTGCAGTAGCGAGAGCTTCAAGCTAAACATGGGGCAATACAGACCACCCCCAACCCGCCCCAAAGGGTTTGAGGTGGGTTTCGGCGGTCGCTAGACGCGTCGCTAGAACGTGGGTGGGAGGAGTCGCATGGCGTCTAACGTCATCCATATGCGCCTACCCATTGGCTCAGGGCGATGGCCGGGAACTCTTCAGCCAATGGAAGCCGGCGCTGTTACAAATCCTAAGCATCTTTCAGTCGGTGCCCTCCTCCTGCGACCAGGCCCTCCCAGGTCTCCGTCGCTTGGCAACCGACAGACAGGTGAAGGAGCCCTTGCCTCTTCTCTCCGCTGAGTGGCAGTAGGAGTTCAGCCAAAAGCCCGTGCGGCTCTGACTTCGCCTCCAAGAGGGCCGAGTCCTTCCTTGATAGAGGAAGCCCCAGAGGCTAAAACTAGAATTGCATCTTTTCCACTCCGGATTCTAACGCTGAGAATCCTTTTCTAAAGGATATTCTCAAGGAAGAAAGTACACTGAAGGTCACATACCTTAAAAAAAAAAAAAAATCTCATCTATAATATTTTTGGGAAAAACATATTAGAAAGATTCAGCTCCTTCAGTTTTAACATTGAGAACATTTTCTTTAAATTTAAAAAATAGCCAAGGGACAGAGAAGACTTTTTTTTTTGCTGTTATTATAAATCGCAACTTTTTTTTTTGCGCCGTGGCTTGAGGTTCTCTGACCAGGGATGGAACCCAGGCCTATTTGATAGCCAAGGCCCACTGGACTGTCAAGAAATTCCCTAAATTGCCACTTTTTGTAGCCCTCTTTAGAAAATTTTGTTTCTTTCCCTGAAGTGTTGTGCCTCTTCTGACTCCCTAGTGCAGCGCTGGCCAATAGAACTTTCTGCAGTGTGAGAAATGTTCTGTATCTACACTGCTCAGAATGGCAACTTCAGGCTGTATGTGGCTACTGTGCACAGGAAAAGATAGTGAAAGTAAAAGTCTCTCAGTCGTATCGGATTC
This sequence comes from Bos grunniens, assembly GCF_055505025.1. Taxonomy (NCBI): domain Eukaryota; kingdom Metazoa; phylum Chordata; class Mammalia; order Artiodactyla; family Bovidae; genus Bos; species Bos grunniens. Next base: position 17,307,266 of record NC_141190.1, read on the forward strand.
TTTGCGACCCCATGGACTATATAGCCCATGGAATTCTCCAGGCCAGAATACTGGAATGGGTAGCCTTTCCCTTCTCCAGGGGATCTTCCCAACCCAGGGATCGAACCCAGGCCTCCCTCATTGTAAGTGGATTCTTTACCAGCTGAGCCACAAGGAAGCCCAAGTGTGACTGCTGCTGCTGCTAAGTCGCTTCAGTCATGTCCGACTCTGCGACCCCATAGACGGCAGCCCACCAAGCTCCCCCGTCCTGGGATTCTCCAGGCAAGAACACTGGAGTGGGTTGCCATTTCCTTCTCCAATGCATGAAAGTGAAAAGTGAAAGTGAAGTCGCTCAGTCGTGTCCGACCCTCAGTGACCCTATGGACTTAAGCCTACCAGGCTTCTCCGTCCATGGAGATGTTGCTGCTGCTAAGTCATTTCAGTCATGTCCAACTCTGTGCGACCCCATAGACGGCAGCCCACCAGGCTCCCCCGTCCCTGGGATTCTCCAGGCAAGAACAGTGGAGTGGGTTGCCATTTCCTTCTCCAGTGCACGAAAGTGAAAAGTGAAAGTGAAGTTGCTCAGCCGTGTCCGATTCCTCGAGACCCCATGGACTTCGGCCTACTAGGCTCCTCCGTCCATGGGATTTTCCAGGCAAGAGTACTGGAGTGGGGTGCCATTGCCTTCTCCATGGACATGTTAGATATGCATTAAATATTTAAAAAAATATTGTTTTGTTGAACTCTTTAGATTTAGCTCCTATGAATATTTAATGTTTATATTAATTATGAACTGCATTTCTTTATATACAATTTCTATAACCAACTGGAGACTATTCTAGATTTCCAAGTTTGCATTTTACTCTTTAATTCTAATCAATGATAAATCAATGATGTTATTAGTGAATTTATTCGTGTTGAAAAAAGAGTCTGTTGATTGAAGTAGTTTCAGGGTTGAGTGTAGGGAAATAATATTAATGGATTACTGAGTTGTTTTTTCTTATTTTTGGATTTTAGCACTTCACATGCTTTTTAAATCCTTGTTTTCTCTTTTTTGTTATAGTGGAGCAAAAATATTATTGTACTTTTGTTGTGATACATTTGTAGGAAACTCTGTAATACAGAACTCTCAGTTCTTTTGAGATATTAAAATCTGGAAGATAATTTTGAAGGACAGGAAGTCTATTCACATGTTTCACACAGATGCCAATTTTAACATGAGGATTATATTGAACTAGCTTAATGTATCACCTCAGAAGCAGAGATTTCCAAAAAAGATCATACAATACTGGCAGATGTCTGGGTTTGGTACTAAAAGAGTTCAGTGTGTACTTAGAAATTTAACGAAGAGATTGAATCAAGATGGCAGATTGAGAACAAGTTCTAGTCTCTCCTGACTCTTCCCCTCTTTAGACTATCTCCAGAATCTTTAAAAATTACAAGAAAGTTACATGAGCACACACAGTCGTGTGCATCCATGCACATACATTGATACTGAAAAACATGAATGAGTGCTCTCAAAGGACCAGACATTATGACAATCTTTGAAAAATAGAAGGCTCACAGGACAGGATTATAGTTGGATATACAAAAGCTGTATAAGCAGAGGCTTAATATTGAAATAGGTGTGGCTCCTGGGGATGTTCTAAGCACACAAAAAGAAGCTATTGATATCAAAGGGCCCTTGGACAATAGAGTTACTGATTGAGGTACCACTGTAGGAAGAGTCAGGTAGGTCAGCCTTTCAGCCTTGCTTCCATGTGCAAACAGTGGATACAAGAACTTGCTCCGAAAGAAGGCAGGGACAGCCATGTACGCACTTTTATTAAAAAGATAGGACAGGGCCCTGGATAGTTTTTGACGTCGAGGAGGAAGAGAGGCCTCACATCTTGAAGGCCGGTATCAGTTCCCCTTCTCAAGGTGCACATCCAACATTCCCTCCTCCACAAATCTACCAAAGACATAGGTTAAAAAGGATGCACTACTTTCAAAAGAACAATAATAAGACTCACAGCTGACTTTTTAACAGAAATAAGGAAAGTGGAATAATGTCTTGAAAGAAGTTAACCTAGAATTTTAACGTAACCTTTAAAAATGAAGATGCAAATGTGTTTAGAAAACAAAAATTAAGAAAAAAATTTTTATTACAGATCCTCACAAGGAATTGCTAAAGAGAATTGTTCAGGCTAAAGGAAAAATGATCCCAGATGGAATGCAAAAATGCTGGAATGTATTAAGAGCAATGGAAAGGACAAATACAAGGTGAGTATATAAAACAATTGTATTCTGATATTATAGAAATTAAAAATTAGAAAATAAAAAGCTTTAGGGGATAAAATTTATAACATAAAAAATGAAATCAGTTCACTTTAGTTTCAGTCACTCAGTTGTGTTCGACTCTTTTCGACCCCATGGACTACATACAGCACACCAGGCCTCCCTGTCCATCACCAACTCCTGGAGTTTACTCAAACCCTTGTCCATTGAGTCAGTGATGCCATCCAGCCATCTCATTCTCTGTCGTCCCCTTCTCCTCCCGCCCTCAATCTTTCCTAGCATCAGGGTCTTTTCAAATGAGTCGGTTCTTTGCATCAGGTGGCCAAAGTATTGGAGCTTCAGCTTCAGCATCAGTCCTTTCAATGAACATTCAGGACTGATTTCCTTTAGGATGGACTGCTTGGATCTCCTTGCAGTCCAAGGGACTCTCAAGAGTCTTCCCCAACACCACAGTTCAAAAGCATCAATTCTTCGGCACTCAGTTTTCTTTATAGTCCAACTCTCACATCCGTATATGACTACTGGAAAAACCATAGCTTTGACTAGATAGATCTTTGTTGATAAAGTAATGTCTCTGCTTTTTAATATGCTGTCTAGGTTGGTCATAACTTTTCTTCCAAATAGCAAGCGTCTTTTAATTTCTTGGCTGCAATCACCATCTGCAGTGATTTTGGAGCCCCCCAAAATAAAATCTGTCACTATTTCCATTGTTTCCCCATCTATTTGCCATGAAGTGATGGGACCAGATGCCTTGATCTTAGTTTTCTGAATGTTGAGTTTTAAGCCAACTTTTTCACTCTCCTCTTTCACTTTCATCAAGAGGCTTTTTAGTTCCTCTTCACTTTCTGCCATAAGGGTGGTGTCATCTGCATATCTGAGGTTATTGATATTCCTCCCAGCAATCTTGATTCCAGCTTGTGTTTCATCCAGTCCAGCATTTCTCATGATGTGCTCTGCATAGAAGCTAAATAAGCAGGGTGACAATTTGCAGCCTTGATGGACTCCTTTCCCTATTTGGAATCAGTCTGTTGTTCCATGTCCAGTTCTAACTGTTGCTTCCTGACATGCATACAGATTTCTCAGGAGGAAGGTCAGGTGGTCTAGTATTCCAGTCTCTTGAAGAATTTTCCACAGTTTATTGTGATTCACACAGTCAAAGGCTTTGGCATAGTAAATAAAATAGAAGTAGATATTTTTCTGGAACTCTTGCTTTTTTGATGATCCAACTGATGTTGGCAATTTGATCTCTGGTTCCTCTGCCTTTTCTAAGTCGAGCTTGAACATCTGGAAGTTCACGGTTCACGTACTGTTGAAGCCTGGCTTGGAGAATTTTGAGTATTACTTTGCTAGCATGTGCTCCTGCTCTGCTGCTGCTGCTAAGTCGCTTCAGTTGTGTTCAACTCTGTGCGACCCCATAGACGGCAGCCCACCAGGCTCCCCTGTCCCTGGGATTCTCCAGGCAAGAACACTGGAGTGGGTTGCCATTTCCTTCTCCAATGCATGAAAGTGAAAAGTGAAAGTGAAGTCGCTCAGTCGTGTCCAACTCTTCACAACCCCATGGACTGCAGCCCACCAGGCTCCTCCATCCATGGGATTTTCCAGGCAAGAGTACTGGAGTGGGGTGCCATTGTCTTCTCCGTGCTAGCACGTGAGATGAGTGCAATTGTGCAGTACTTTGAGCATTCTTTGGCATTGCCTTTCTTTGGGATTGGAATGAAAACTGACCTTTTCCAGTCCTGTGACCACTGCTGAATTTTCCAAATTTGCTGACATATTGAGTGCAGCACTTTCACAGCATCATCTTTTAGGATTTGAAATAGCTCAACTGGAATTCCATCACCTCCACTAGCTTTGTTCGTAGTGATGCGTCCTAAGGCCCACTTGACTTCACATTCCAGGATGTCTGGCTCTAGGTGAGTGATCACACCATTGTGATTATCTGGGTCATGAAAATCTTTTTTGTACAGTTCAGAGAAGCCTGGTAGGCTATAGTCCACGGGATTGCAAAGAGTTGGACACAACTGAGCGACTTCACCTTCACCTTCTGTGTACTCTTGCCACCTCTTCTTCATATCTTCTGCTTCTGTTAGGTCCACACCATTTCTGTCCTTTATTGTGCCCACCTTTGCATGAAATGTTCCCTTGGTATCTCTAATTTTCTTGAAGAGACCTCTAGTCTTTCCCATTCTATTGTTTTCCTCTGTTTCAAATAGACAGAAACTCAAATTCTTAATGAGCACAATGTAGCCAAAAGATGATATTTCAGCTCCTTTGTAGCGAGTTGGGGTTATGTACATAGTTCTGATCCATGAGCTATACATTAAAGAACTGATGAGACTTTAGGAAAATCTCTTTAGAAAATAAAAGTCCTTTTCCTCCCTTCTCAATGTTGCTACTTTAATTTTGAGTGAAATGGCTGGAGCTCTACCAGTCATTTTGGAACATGAGAAGAAATATAAGCAAAGATAAGCAACAAAAGGGAAGAAACCTGGATCCCCGACAACCATGGAAACTTCATGCTTGCCCAGGACTTCCTATCCCTGGATATCTTTCATACAAAGAAATAATTTTATAAAAGGGGTTTCCCTGGTGGCTCAGATAGTAAAGAATCTGCCTGCAATACAGGAGACCTGGGTTCAATCCCTGGGTTGGGAAGATTCCCTAGAGAAGGGAATGACAATCCACTTCAGTATTCTTGCCTAGAGAATTCCATGGATAGAGGAGAATTTTATAAAAGACCTCAACTATTTAAGTCATAACATACTTTAGTGGCTTACCCATACTTATGTAATAATTAGAACTCTCAAAGATTAATTTACATGATTGCTTTAAATATATTTACGTATTTAAATTAGAATTTGTAGAAAAATCGAAAGCAGAATTCAAACTAGAATTAAACTAGAATCTCTCTGTTGGCATTTGTTATTTTTTTGTCATTCGGTTTGTGATCTTCCTAGTTGTAGATATGATGGATTTTGGGTCAAAACGTGAACATTTTGGATATTATGTTATGGGTGGGGCTCTGTATCTTAATTAACTTCTCTTTTAGCCAGCCTCCTCTGACACTGCTCTGGAAGGGATGTGTACACCCTTGGCAGCACACTTCCATTACTACCAGATGGTAGTGAAAGCCCCAGTTCCCCACCCAGCCTCCACTGATAGTCCAGGGAGCAGCACCTCTTGTTACTGCTGGGTGGGGGTAAGAGCCAGCTCTCTCTAAGTGTGGGATGTATAAGGCAAAAAGAACTTTTGTTCTTTGTGTCATTTCTAGAGTTTCTAGGTTGCTAGCCAGTCTGCCTTCTTCTCTCCAGCTTTTAGAATCTCTCTCTCTTATATATATATAGGCTTCCCAGGTGGCGCTAGCGGTAAAGAACCTGCCTGCCAATGCAGGAGATCTAAGAGACATGGGTTCAATTCCTGGGTGGGGAGGATCCCGTGGAGGAGGCAATGGCAAGCAACTCCAGTACTCTTGCCTGGAAAATCCCATGGACAGAGGAGGCTACAGTCCACAGGGTCGTAAAGAGTCAGACAGGACTGAAGTGACTTAGCACATGCACATGTTTATAGTGTACGGAGTTTTCAGTTGTACTTAAGCAACAGGAATATGGAAAAATATATCTATTCTATCTTCATCGAAGCATATATTTGTTTTATTACAGAGAAGCATTGCTGAATCCCTCATGCTGCCATAACTGAAAGTCTCTCTACTTTTCTCTTAAACATTTTTTCCTTCCCTCTACTTTACAGTTTCTATCACCCTGCTTATTTAACTTCTATGCAGAGTACATCATGAGAAACGCTGGGCTGGAAGAAACACAAGCTGGAATCAAGATTGCCGGGAGAAATATCAATAACCTCAGATATGCAGATGACACCACCCTTATGGCAGAAAGTGAAGAGGAACTAAAAAGCCTCTTGATGAAAGTGAAAGTGGAGAGTGAAAAAGTTGGCTTAAAGCTCAGCATTCAGAAAACGAAGATCATGGCATCCGGTCCCATCACTTCATGGGAAATAGATGGGGAAACAGTGGAAACAGTGTCAGACTTTATTTTGGGGGGCTCCAAAATCACTGCAGATGGTGACTGCAGCCATGAAATTAAAAGATACTTACTCCTTGGAAGGAAAGTTATGACCAACCTAGATAGCATATTCAAAAGCAGAGACATTACTTTGCCAGCAAAGGTTCGTCTAGTCAAGGCTGTGGTTTTTCCTGTGGTCATGTATGGATGTGAGAGTTGGACTGTGAAGAAGGCTAAGCGCCGAAGAATTGATGCTTTTGAACTGCGGTGTTGGAGAAGACTCTTGAGAGTCCCTTGGACTGCAAGGAGATCCAACCAGTCCATTCTGAAGGAGATCAGCCCTGGGATTTCTTTGGAAGGAATGATGCTAAAGCTGAAACTCCAGTACTTTGGCCACTTCATGCGAAGTGTTGACTCATTGGAAAAGACTCTGATGCTGGGAGGGATTGGGGGCAAAAGGAGAAGGGGACGACAGAGGATGAGATGGCTGGATGGCATCACTGACTCGATGGACGTGAGTCTGAGTGAACTCCGGGAGTTGGTGATGGACAGGGAGGCCTGGTGTGCTGCGATTCATGGGGTCGCAAAGAGTCGGACACGACTGAGCGACTGATCTGATCTGATTACTAATTTAACTAATAATCATCCTCAATAATCTAAGTTAAAAAATAGAATTTGAATGCATTCAGAACACTCTAATTATCTCTTGGTGCATAACAAACCATACCAAAATTCTGTGGCATAAAATGACAACTGCCTTATAATCACTATGGATTCTCTGGGTCAGGAATTTGGACAGGGTACAGCAGAGATGGCTTATCTCTGGTTCATGATATCTGGGATCACTGCTGGCAAGACTTGGATAGTTGGGGGAGACTACTGGATGAGGTCCAGAATCATCTGTAGGTCTATTCACTCACATGTCTGGCGGCTGGGCTGGGAATGCTTGAAGGTTGGGCTTAGTTGGGCCTGTTAACTGGAATGCTAATGACATGGTCTCTTCTTGTGGCTTAGGTTTCCTCACAGTATGGTAGCCTCAGGATCATCATCACCTCAGACTTTTTCAGTGGTGGCTCAGGGCTTCAGGAAAGAGTGTTCTAGTGGACAAGGCAAAAGCCGAATGGTCTTTTTGGATCTAGCCTTAAAAGCCATTTGATGTTACCTTAGTCAATTGGCTGAGACATCCCATCCTCGTCCCCTTGACCTCGCTATGGAAGGGCTGTAAAAAAAATTGAGGCCAATTTTTTAAACTGCCGCAAAATGTATAGAAACTTCGAGTATCTTTTATATAAAAAGTATAAAATAAATGTAAAAAAGTTTACAAACAATGGCTTAAAGAAATTATTTTTTCTTCTAGTATATTCAATATTGGGCTTCCCTGGTGGCTCAGAAGGTAAAGAATCCACCTGCAATGCAGGAGACCTGGGTTCTATTTGATCCCTGGGTTGGGAGGATCCCCTGAAGAGGGCATGGCAGTCCACTCCAGTATTCTTGCCTGGAGAATCCCCATGGACCAGAGGAACCTGGTGGGCTGTAGTCCATGGGGTTGCAAAGAGTCGGACATGACTGAGCGACATATACATATACAAATACATATGCATGTACATATTCAATATTATCTGCTAAGTACAAAGGCCAAATATAATGATAATTAATGACAATCAAAATTTAAATTAATTTAAATATAATCAAATGTTTTAACTGTTTTCTGAAATTTAACTAGGTATTATTATTATATAATATAAAGTTTATATTATTATAAAATTATATTATTATATTTTTAATAATATTTATCATTATAGCTACCAATGTGAAGAATAAGTGTTGTGTTTAATACATGTTATATCTAGACTTACATATATACAAAGGCAGGAGGAGAAGGGGCCGACAGAGGATGAGATGGTTGGATGGCATTGCCAACTCAATGGACTTGAGTTTGAGCAAGCTCCAGTAGATGGTGAAGGACAGGGAAGCATGGAGTGCTGCAGTCCATGGGGTCACAAAGAGTCAGATACGACCGAGCAGCTGAAAAACAATTGTTTAATATTGTTAAGTTTTCCTCAGATGCCACGTGCAACTGTTGTAAAAACTGTTAAATATTGGATATAAAGAGTTTAAGAAAGTGAACACTCTGCTTTATGACATATTTTACTATTCAAAAACCTACTGTGGTCATGAAATTTGAGAAGAAAGATACAGTGAGCTAAATGTTTTCTTACCTATTTCTCCAACTCAAATGTTCCTCATGCTTTGACACTTTGTCCATCTCTGATGTCAGCAGTGCCACAGTCTTCTCTTCTTCATTTGGACACATGTGACTTTTGCCAAATTTGTTATTTGGGGTTTTCTGGTTTACGGGTCCCTCTAAGGTGCGGAACTAGAGCAGGGACCCTTTGCCCGAGTTTGAAGGCGTTAACCACTTCTCTGGGAGCATGAACTTTACAACTCGGTCTAATCACTCTCGCTGCTATCTCCAGTTCTGAGTTCATAATCCAGGGAGCTTCCAAGAACATGAAGTTCTTTCAGTGGTGTTTCCACAGTAAATTTTGCCCCAGCTCTCAGGTTCAGAAGTTGATGGGATGCCAGTTTGACCCATAATGTGGAGCTCTGACATCTGGAGGGTGTGATCACACTTGGTACTCACAATGTTTCTTGACCTTTAGAGGTGAGTCATAGCTTCAGTACATTGAATTTTCTTATTCTAGGGGAAAGAAGGATTCATTTAATCAAGCAGAACCCTTGTATCAGTGAGCCTAGACAACCTCCAAAACGTTAAGGCCTCTATGTGTATTTATTCTCTAGAATTTCTTCTCCATATCTGAGAACTGTGGTCAGAATTCAGTCTAGAGATGATCTCAAGGTCTCTACCTCCTATTTGGAAGCTGTCTAGGGATTTCTTCCAGAGAATATGTTTACAGTTCATACTTTACAGTAATAAAGATTTATTTGAATGAATACCCATCTCTTTGGGAAAGAGCTCTTTCACTAGTCAGTCAGCTATAGAAGAGCTCAAAATGTGTTGTGCAGAGAACACAATCTCTTTACCCCTCTTTCCCATTCATTAGTCAGATCCATATCATCCACATCAGTATCAGTATTTGTAATTCATTTAAGTGTATACATTCCTTTTTTAAAAACCTGGAAATGGTATCTGATGTTACTTTTCTCATGGCTATTTACAACTAATTGTGGAGTAAATAATTTGTCCACATTAAAGACATCTAAGATCCCAGGGACGGGGGAGCCTGGTGGGCTGCCGTCTATGGAGTCGCACAGAGTCAGACACGACTGAAGCGACTTAGCAGCAGCAAGATCTCAGAAGGCAGTGGGCAGAAGCACTTAAATTTTGATTGAGGCTCTCTTAACAGTACACTGAAGATGACACCCAGATAATGTCTGTCTGATTATTCCTAGCAGTCTGATGCCAAAACCCACGCCAGTCTATACAGTTTCCACATTTGGAATGGCAGTTATATGAGTAGTAGAGTATTTATATAACCATCCTGTAGAAATTAAATTATCTGAATATCCTTTCCATCCAAAAAATGTTTTAAATTTTAATATGTTTGTTGTTTTCAGTATTACAAATTGGAAAAATCTTTTAGTGAATTTATGAATATAAAAATAATAGCTTATTAATGCCAGCTAACCACTGAATATATTTGATTTAACTTGTACTTTCAATTCTTCTCCCCATCTTATCTCTCTCTCTTTTTTCCCCTCCCTTCTCTCTCCCTTTTAAAACACATGTCAGATATTATAATGTTTTAAATGGAGTTCCTAACAATTTTACTCAGAGAGCTGTAAATATGGACAATGGAAATTACCTACATGGAAAATGGCTTATTATTTCATAGAGAATTTTTTTTTAAGTAGTTTCCTTTAATCTTACTGGGGGGAGAGTCTATGCAAAAATTTTATTTCCTGGAGTAGTCCTTTCTGAGCTGTTATGTCTGTTACGCTTCTTGCCAAAGTTCAGAAGGGCAATAGCTCTTTCCTCAAGATGGTGTGATAATGGGATGTTACATTGTTCTTGATGTGAAGCAAAGCGGTAATGCCCAAAGGTTAATTAAAATAGAGTTAATATGCTTTAAGGAAAAAGGCAAAGCCTTTTCCTTCCCTCTACTTTTGAGTCTTCCTGTTCCCACCTACCACAAAGACTTGAAACAATAGAGTCAGCAAAAATAATATTTTTATGTTCACTCTTTTTAAAAAAAATTTGTTCATTCTTCTGATATATCTTATTTTGTTTATTTAATGACTGTCTCCACCTTCTTCTACCCTGTGGATGGGTAACAACTATTAACTGCTTATTTTCCTAGTGGTGGTACCTTTGAAAACAGCCTCCCCTCCCCCACAGTTCCTTCGTGAAAACTTTAGGCTAGTCAAATGAGTTACTACGGTGGTTTTGAATCCAAGGCAGTAACAGTGTGATAATCCCAAGGGAAACACTGCCTTTTGTTTCATGAATTTCTCTGGGTTACTGATAATCTTGATTTCTGATTTTCAGCAAGGGAGCAACTCTGACATCTCCATTTAGGGGCAATAATTGTAACTTTATTCATTCCTTAGACTGATGACTGCACCTAGAAGATTTTCTATCTAGTATTTTTTAGTATAATCTAATGGTGCCTCCATCATTAGGCTTATTTTCTACATTAAAAGGGAAGTGAAAAGAGAAAAGATGTAGAATTGTGATCTTGGGCATGATTACTGGGTCATCAGAAATGCTGAAGCATGTAAGGACAGACAGGAAGTCGTTAAAAGGGTCAAAAGCACACTGTCAAAAATAAAAGGAAATAACTAGAGAAAAATGACTATTAGAATAGTAACTGATGTAATTAAAATGAATGTAGATTTTTTTGGTTGGGGGATTAGTGGTAAGAAAATCACTGTAAGTAAATATGTGTTAATTATTATGCCTTGTATAATTAAAAAAATTTTTGTGTGTGGTGGTAAACATGTAAATATCTTCCTAATTGAAAGAAACACATACAAAAATCGGGGCATTTCCTTCCAAAAAGTGTTTAAAAGTGGTATGGCTTCCTTTCTGTCTGGATGGTGAAGGGAGTTAATATTAACTCCTCACTGTATAACCCTTTTAACTACAGGGTATTGTATATTCTTTCGATTTTCATAACAGCTTTGTTCAGTCAATAGGAGCTTGCTGATTATAAGGATGAGGAAACAGTTTGAAGTGCAAAATGACCTAGTCAAATTGTCATCATTCATAATTATTAGAACCAGAACTAGAACTTCAGTCTCCTCTCATTTTCCCTGTGCTCTCTCTACTGCTTGGACTCACAGAGATGTTTTCCAAGGTCCTTTCCAGTCACATATTTCTTCAGTTTTAGTGAAGATATAAATGTATCATGATATTTTTATAGTCAGAGCGTGTTGTCCTAGATTTTAAACACAGACATTTGGAAACAGTGGAAGGCAGATGTCCTGGATACTCTGTGCTTGCTCCACAGGCACTGTCCCTCCTCCTCCACCCAGCTCTGCGCCACGGGAGACTGTCCAGAGTGAACTGCATCAAGGGGCCTCTGATTAGGTTCAGCAGGAGATTAGGGGGATGGGCCAAGAGCGAGGTCAGGTGTTTATTTATTCTTCTGCTCCTTCTCTGTGGGGCCAGAGTAGCAGTGGCTACGGTCCTTAACTGAAGGTGTAGCAGATGCCATGGGTCCCCCACCCAGGTTCCTTCAGCCCTCACCACTGCTGATGTCCAGTGGTGGCTCCTTCCTGTGTAAACACCTGCCACTCTCTGCCTGAGGGCTTTTTCTGGCCATGGAAACATGCCTACTCTATGTTCAGGGCAGGCTGAAGGTGCTGGACAGTTGATGGTCTCAGGGAGCAGCCATTAACCACTGTTGTATGGGAATTGGTGGGTAAACATCCCCATATCTTCTCCCCTGGGTTGGGACAACTCTAAGCCGTGTTCTTCATCATCTCCTATGTCCCTGTGGAGACTGAGCCACATTTGCACTCAGTGGCAATCTCTGCCAATCAGTGCACACTGCCTTGGCCTCCTTCCCTGCCCTGTCTCACTTACCCATCCCTTTCCAGGACCTCCTGGGATTGCTTCCAGATTAACTACTTGTGCTGAAATCCTACTCTTGAGAATGGCTTTGGGGGAACCCCAGCCCAAAGTAGAAGCCACCATTCTTGTCAAGCAACTGTCTTCTGTAGCCATCATTACCCTGTGGGTTCCAGGAACCTCTTCCTTCCTCCCGCTGCCCCTTTGGGCCACGCATAATCATGGATACCCATCGTTGCTACTCCCAGAGTGAGTCACTGCTTTTGTACACACAGCTGCAAAATAGGTTGCAATGTCGTCTTTATGCCGGGTGTCTAAACAATGGATATTCTTTTAGATAGGAAGAAAATGAGAATAAGAGAAGTGAACATGTAGCAGACTTCAGAAGAATACTTCAAATTCTAGAATTTTTGGAGCCATATTGTGAGATAATTAAATGATTGACAGCAACTCTAGTCAGGCCAGCAGGGATTATAATGCAATTACCACCATAATGTCAATAAAGGTATCAGGGTCATCTATGGCGTGCTTTTCAGGGTGATTGCTATTTGAAGAAGAGCTGGTTCTGTCCTGTCTGTGCTCTTTGGAGGCAGAGTTCTTGGAATTCCTCCGTAGTCCTATCTGATGACATGCTAACCTCATACTTCTTAGTTACAGCAAAGCTGCTCCACACTCAGCTGCCTGATGTGCTTCATTTCATGTCTCAGGCATTGCTGGGATGTTATTGATACTCACTTGTAGGAAAAGAATTTTTTAAACATGAATAAAAAATTTGGAGGGACTGCTAGGCAGGGATTTGATTTCTTGTGTGCCCTGGTTGAGAATTCCCATGTGAGGTATTTTAGAGGACATAAAATGAGTAATAACCTGTCCTTTTCCTGCAGAACTCCAAGTCTAGTAGTGATGGAGTGTGGAGGGAGGACTGGAGGGAAATTTGGGGTGGGAAGGAATGACAACACGGGTGTAAAGTGGCGGGATGCTTTGTTAAGGTGTTAGTTATTGTGAGTCCCCAGTCCCTTCCTAGCTTGTTGTTGAAATTGCACAAGGTGCAACACATGTATACCTGTGGCGGATTCATTTTGATATTTGGCAAAACTAATACAATTATGTAAAGTTTAAAAATAAAATAAAATTGAAAAAAAAAAAAAAAAAGAAATTGCACAAGGTGCCCTGAAGCGATAGAGTAATAGATAAATAGAGTAATAAGGGGTAGACCTCTGAGGGCCAGGGAAGAGTGGAAATTCTGGAGCATTGGGGAGGGGATGGAGGTTGGTGGGTAGTGGGCACCCTTGCTTGTCCTGTGGTTGTGTCCTGGTCAGCAGGATGGTTATACAGTGCCTTACGGAGACTCCACTCTAGACACCAGAGCTTCCAGCAAAGATGAAGCCCCCTCACCAGACCACCTCCATCCCCACTCAGCAATGGAGCGGAAAGCCTGTCATGTTTCAGGGTTGGACAGTGAGAATTTCAAAAGGGCTCAAAGCAGAGGAGAGATTAGGAGTCCTCCCCCTATTTTCTAATCTATGTACTTCTCCCTGATTGTGGTGTGAACCAGGGAGGTAAGGGGATTCCAGTAATGATTGTGATCGCCTTTTTGCCAGCTCAGAGGGAACCAAGATGGGCTTAAGTTAATATAAAGAAAATGAAGGTAGCAAAACTTCTTAGGTGCCTAAACATGATGGTTTGAGAAGCAATCTGCTCCATGCTTAAATAACCAAAACAAAAAGCAGAAAATGACAGGGGCTGGCACTATGGGAGGCTATGGGATTTAGCATAGCTGTGATAAACCATGGTGTATTATTTTCTGTTTGGGAGCAGTCTCTTTTTCACAGGGCTTTTTCCAGCTAGGCAGAGGAAGGTACTGGAGGGAAGTTAAGTAGAGAAGGAGAAAGAATTCTTTTTCCTTATTGGTCCTCTTCTAACTTACTCCCTTATTATAACACAAAGCACAATAACATAACTGTACATGTGGTAGATGGTTGTATATGAGCCAAGTGTTAATGAAGTTTTATTTCCTGGTAATTTCTTCTCCTTTCCTCTAGGTACATGTCACACTTGAGTATATCCTGTGTTGTCCATGCTGTCCATTCTCTGGATTATGGCGGCAGAAGAAGCACTGTCTCATCAAACAGACATTGTTGACACACAGAACACAGACCCTCGTGCTCCCCTGTCTGTCCCTCCCACAGATACTTTTCTCAATCAGCAGCTTTCTCTTTGCCATTGCAGAGGCTCTGGAGCAGGGACCTCTATGACATTTCCATTTTTCCTGGAAAAAATTAAGGTGAATGGTTGCGTGGATAGGCATTGCAAGATACATTTTCTATATGTAGTCTGTATATCCTTAATTCTAAAACACGTGATAAAAACAGATTTTTAATGTTCTGAAAGTAGGCATGTGTCTTGTAATTAAATGTCAGAAGAAACCCGTCTGTTTCCAGGCAGAACTGTAAGTTATGCTGTGTTTGTCATTGAGCACATATGTGCTCAGTTGCACGGAAGATCTTTTTATCTGATCACCAACTCAACAGTTGATCGCCAACTCAACAAATTTATAACAATGCTTAATGTAGGTGTATTTTAATTTACATTCTTGATTCCCAGTTGGCTTTCGAAACCTTTTAAAGATTACAATTCAGCAAACCTAACCTTTTTTTTTTTTTTAATGTGGCAGGTTAGCTGTCATATGCCGAGTAATGAACTTAGGAAACAATAGGAATTGTTACATACTTTGGACTAGATCAGAAAATTTCAGAGTTGGGAGAGATTTGTATGACCAAGTCATGGGCTGAGAAGGAGTTTTATTTGAGAATGGTTCATCTAGTAAAAGGTTCTAACTTTTCCCCCTAAAATTTAAGCACATATGCAAAACACTAGCTTGGGTGCTCTGGGATTTGAAAGGATGTGTATGGGGAGGAGAGAAAAAGAATTTGTAGTCAGGCTCAAGAATCTGAAGTCAGACTCTTAAGTTGTGTATATGAGATACAGTCATGTTAGTTGCTCAGTTGTGTCCGACTCTTTGTGCCCCCATGGACTGTAGCCTGCCAGGTTCCTCTGTCCATGGGATTCTCCAGGCAAGAATGCTAGTGTGGATTGCCATTCCCTTCTCCAGGGGATCTTCCTGCCTCAGGGGTTGAACCTGGGTCTCCTGCACTGCTGGCAGATTCTTTACCATCCAAGCCACAGGGAGGCCCTTGTGTATGAGATAGATCACACTTGAAAAGAAGCTGGAAATGCAAGGCATTAAGCAAGTGCTGTTACTTAACAACTTCCCTTGTAGCTCAGTTGGTAAAGAATCCACCTGTAAGGCAGGAGACCGGGGTTCGATTCCTGGGTGGAGAAGATCCCCTGGGAGAAGGCAACGGCAACCCACTCCAGTAGTCTGGCTTGGGAAATCCTATGGACAGAGGAGCCTGGTGGGTTATAGTCCACGGGGTCGCAAGAGTCAGACATGACTTAGCGACTAAACCACCACCAAGTTACTTGGCACTTTGAGAGGAGAATTATGCTCTCAGAATTTGGAGGAGCTTGGAAGCCTTTAAAAATATAAGGTTTGAACTAGACCTTGAAGGATGAGCTGGGATAACCACGCGATTAATAATCTCAAAAGTAGAAAAAGCACTGTTATCTTTCTCTACTCTTTATTTTTTTGGGCTCTGCTGGCCCAGGATGGATGAAGGGCCTAATGTAAAGGAGTGCAGGATGCCTGGCTTTGGCTTTGTCTCCAGTTAGTCACCCCCACTAAGCTCTGCAGAGGCAGAGACATTGACAGCAACATGATACCTCTTGCTTCAGACTGGCCTGGTACTGTGGGCTATTACTGTCTTCAAAAAATGAGTGTGTGAGCCACCATGTTAAAGTCTTGAGTATAAGACTCTAGAAGCCACGTGTTCTATAAGAGTTTCTCCTGCCTCCTAGCACTAGCAGTGTCCTGAATTAGAAATTTGTGTCCTTGGCAGTCTTGATTGCTTAGCAAGTACGGTCCAGCACTTAAGGTCAGTTAAGTGTGGTGAATTTTTCTTAAGTACAACTTGTCTCCTTCTCAGAGCTACTTTAAGTTCCCCAGGCAATGTTCCCATATGAGGGTGGTCGTCTGGAGAAGCGTAGGCATTCTCCTCCCCTTTTTATTATTTTTTCCAGGTTCTGGAACCAGCAGTCAGTTCTCCTTCCTGCCCTCCCCTGGCCCCAGGGTTTGTGACTTCTCCCCGGAGACACTTACTGGAAACTTTTTGAGCCAGTGAGGCCTGTTTTCCTTTAGACCAATGGGAATATTGTCATGGATGAAAAGATTTGAGTACTACCATTATCACATGGAGTCTATGTAACAAGACTGTTTCCGTGTCTTGGCACAGAGCCCCAGTTAACTTTGCTTTGCTGGATGTAGGGACAATGAATTCTGTTTGAACAAGACATCATGTGTAACAAATACTTTTGCAAAACCATGTCCTTTTAGCAGTTATTTTAGTAAAGATGTCCTTCAGCATAAGTTTCAGCACAATAGATGCATTTAAATACCTATACAATGCTTAACAACATATTTTTTAAAAATCAACTTTTAATTTTAGAATAGTTTTTGATTTACGGAAAAGTTATAAAGATTGTACAGAGACGACTCATATACTCCATATCCAGTTTCCTCTATTATCTTAGTGTGATCGATTTGTTACAATCACCCCTACCCTCGCCTGTCTGTAACCTTCCACTCCCACGATAAGAACCCTCACCCATATTGTCATCTGTTTACATAATTGTCCAATGCCAGTATACATATGTAGCAGTATATGAACTATGAACCCGTATCCCCGTGGGAAACAGCTGTATCAACAGAGTCATATGTTTTCGTATGGTTCCTTTAGCCTTTAGTTTTACAAACTTCACTCATTTCCGAAGTGACTCAGGGCAGTACCCTTTTTCCTACTCTCTTCAATGAGGTTCTTTCATACATTTGTAATAGAGTTAGATTCTTTTGTCATAGCCAACATTCCATTCAGGGATCCCTTAACCTCATGGATAATTTCTTTTTTTAACTGTGTACCACAGGTTTTGACAAATATTGTCACGTATCCATCATGATACCATACTGAATAGTTTCACCACTCTAAAAAAATCCCCTAAGCTTCACTTATTCAAGACCTTCTGCCCCAGTAGATCTAGGGCAGCCACTCATCTGTTTACCATCTCTATCTAAATTTAACAAATATTTTAAAATTAAAAATTTTTTTAATAGTTGGAGATTTTATAAATCAAATGGGTTTCCCAGGTGGCCCTAGCAGTAAAGAACCTACCTACCAATGCAGGAGATGAAAGAGACATGGGTTCAACTGGGTTGGGAAGATCCCCTGGAGGAGGACATGGCAACCCACTCAACTATTCTTGCCTGCAGAATCCCATGGACAGTGGAGCCTGGTGGGCTACATCCTTAGGGTCACAAAGAGTTGGACATGACTGAAGTGATTTGCTGCTGCTGCTGCTGCTAAGTCGTGTCAGTCGTGCCCGACTCTGTGCGACCCCATAGACTTAGCACAGCACATAAATCAATCGGACTTTCATAGATAGTACTTTCTTTAGAAGTGAATATCTTTGACCTTAAAGATACTATGTTTTTTGTTGTTTGTGTTTAGTTGCTAAGTCGTGTCCAACTCTTTGCAGCCCCGTGGACTGTAGCCCACCAGGCTTCTCTGCCCATGGGATTTCCCAGGTAAGAATACTGGAGTGGGTTGCTATTTCCTTTCCCAGGGGATCTTCCTGACCCAGGGATTGAACCTGCGGCTTCTGCCACATCTCCTGCATTGCAGGCAGATTCTTTAACCACTGAGCCACTGGGGAAGCCCAAAGATATTATAGCTGTTATCAGTTATTATACCTGAAACTCATGGATTTGGGGCTGGCCTCTTGAAGTAGCAATGCAATTTTCTCATTTTTAATGAAGGAACATTTCACTCATTACATCTGCAAATGTCTGAGACATTTAGAGGAATCAGGATACTTTACATGGGGGTAGGAGGATGAAAGAGGTAAAGGGGATGTTTCAATAGATAATGTAAGAGATTTCAGCTAATGCAGGAGAAGTGATGGGTAGCTGTAGCTCAGAATAGAGTGGTTATGAATCAGTTGTTCAATATGTGCTATAAACAAAGATAATACCTAGACAGCAGAGACTTTATCAAGTACTAGGATCAGGTTAGGCATTTACCTGTAGTTCAGGATCTTTATTTTAATTCTTCAGATTCCTTGTTGAGTGTCTGCTCTGCTTGATTTTGATGTGCCATATGCTCGAAGCATGCCTTCTTCTGGTGTGACTCTTTGGTCATGTACTTCCCCTTTGGAACAGCTGGTCCCATTCTGCAACATTCAAGGGCTTCCCTGAACTCAGAGTTCAGGGCTTTCCTCCCTGACTTCCAAGGCCATTTGCTTATCCTTGAAAGAAAAAGGCATGAGTGACCCTTGGTCATACTTCACTCCCCAACCCCCTATTTCAGCATGTCCCTAGTCCCACGGTTGCTGTTGAATATGTAAGATCACAGTAAGTTTGGGGAAGGGAGGTAGACAGGTCCTATGTACTGGAGGAGAAAAGGGACTTCTGTTCTCTTCAGGGTAACTGAAGTTGCCGTGGGGTTACTTCTGAAAAATAAATGGAAGGTGTTAGAGCGGGGAAAGATAAGGGACACAAGAAGAGAAGACAATATTTTATTTAATCTGAACCATATACCTAGCGTATAAGTGAAGAGGAAAGAAACTGAAACTTGGTGAGTGCCAATTATGTGCTGGGGTCTGTGATGGGAGTTCTTATATATTTATTTCCTCCTTTCCCCTACCGTGACTCTGTGAAGTAGATTTTTTAAAGAAAACTTCAGTTCACAGATAAATAGGTTCAGAGAGGCTCACCAACTTGTCTGATTTCACACAGTGAGGATTTAAATCTAGAGCTCTTTAACTCTAAAGCCCTGGCAGCACATTAAAATGACCTGAGCCCTTAAAGAGAAATCCTTGCTTGAACCTTAGACCAAATTCCAATCTCTGAGAATGAGGATGGGCATTCGTGTTTTTAAAGCACCGCCATTGATAACAATATGTATAATGTGCAGCTGGGGTTGAGAACTCTGGCTCTGCTCTGAGCAGAGCTTTTCCTTGTACTCAGTCGGTCAGTAGTGTATGACTCTTTGTGACCCCCATGAACTGTAGCCCACCAGGCCCCTCTGTCCCTGGGATTCTCCAGCAAGAATACTGGAGTAGGTTGCCGTGCCCTCCTCCAGGGGACTCTTCCTGGTCTCCGGAGTTGCAGGCATATTCTTTACCACTGAGCCAGTACCTTTCCTACTCTCCTAAAAGAAGGGAAGGGGCATTTTCTGAACCAGTAGGCACTCTAAATACTCCCAGAGTACTTTTAGATCCACCCCATGCCCTGTTTCCTGTCCCTCACTGTGATTCTTATCATCTCTGAATAAGCAGGCAGATGGAGTGGGGGCAGAGGTTGTTATCAATGATAGAGAACTACAAATATGACTGAGTTAATCTAATCCATGTTTTTTTTTTAAATAAGACATGTGCACGTGGTGCTGATAGACTGTCAAGGTACAGTATCTGATACTGGCAAGAAACTATAATGATGGATATATGTTATTAAATTTTGGCAAAACCTGTAAATGTACAGGGTTTCCCTGGTGGCTCAGATGGTAAAGAATCTACCTGCAATGCGGGACACCCGGGTTTGATCCTTGGGTTAGGAAGATCCCCTAGAGAAGGGAATGGCTACGCACTCCAATATTCTTGCCTGGAGAATTCCGTGGACAGAGGACCCTGGTGGGCTACAGTCTATGGGGTCGCAAAGAGTCAGACGTGACTGAGCGACTAACATACATACACATAGAATGTAACATCAAGAGTGAACTCTAATACAAGCTATGGACTTTGGGTGATAATGATGTATCAGTGTAGGCTCATCAGTGGTAACCAATGTCTCACTCTGATGGGAGATAGCAAGCAAGGCTGTGGAAGTGACAGAATTATATATGGGAAACTTCTGTACTCTCTGTTCACTTTTGCTGTGAACCTAAAACTGCTCTAAAAAATAAAAGTCCATTAAAAGTGAAAAAAAAATAGTGTCATGAAAATTTGATATGATTTTCAAAAGGTGCTGGTAAATTTTGTTTGTTGAATATTCTTACAGCAAATGCCAAGTAGTGCTGATTTAGTATCTCGGTTTATAGCAGGTATAAGAAGATGGGCTTTGGGTGTATTCCTGGTGGGAAAAATTTTATAAATTCCTAAGATTAGATTTTAAGAAGAACTAAAGAGCCTCTTGATGAAAGTGAAAGAGGAGAGTGAAAAAGATGGCTTAAAACTCAACATTCAGAAAACTAAGATCACAGCATCTGGTCCCATCACTTGATGACAAATAGATGGGGAAATAATGGAAACAGTGATAGACTTTATTTTGGGGGACTCCAAAATCACCACAGATGGTGACTGCAGCCATGAAATTAAAAGACACTTACTCCTTGGAAGAAAAGTTACGCCCAATCTATGGGGTCACACAGAGTCGAACACGACTGAAGCGACTTAGCAGCAGCAGCAGCAGACAGCATATTAAAAAGCAGAGACATTACTTTGCCAACAGAGGTCCGTCTAGTCAAAGCTATGGCTTTTCTAGTAGTCACGTATGGATGTGAGAGTTGGACTATAAAGAAAGCTAAGCGCTGAAGAATTGATGTTTTTGAACTGTGGTGTTGGAGAAGACTCTTGAGAGTTCCTTGGACTGCAAGGATCTCCAACCAGTCCATCCTAAAGGAAATCAGTCCTGAATATTCTTTGAAAGGACTGATACTGAAGCTGAAACTCCAATACCTTGGCCACCTGATGCAAAGAACTGACTCCTTAGAAAAGACTCTGATGCTGGGAAAGAAGGAAGGCAGGAGGAGAAGAGGACGACAGAGGATGAAATGGTTGGATGGCATCACCAACTCGATGGACATGAGTTTGAGTAAGCTACTGGAGTTGGTGATGGACAGGGAAGCCTGGTGTGCTGAAGTCCATGGGGTCGCAAAGAGTTGGACATGACTAAGCGATTGAACTGAACTGAACTGAAGATTAGATTTGTTAATTGCCATACAGCATTTAACCTTTTACTTCATGTTTCTTGAAGTATGATTTACCATGTCTAGGACATCCCTATCAATTATAAAACCCCATCCTTTTGCAGTCTCCTTTTAGCCTTGAAACCAACCACAAGTAAGAACTGTTTAATATCAAAATGATATAACATTTTGAACACTGTGTCAAATGTTATGAAGAACATTTTGGTCTGTTCAAAAATAATAAAAACTGCATAGATAAACACAGGTATTCTTGAAATTGGGGAAACATGTCATTTTGCACAATAGTTACCCTGGCCATTTCTTTTAAGATACATAAAAGCAGAGTACCTCCTTTCATGAGTTTTATCAATAGACTTTTGTTTTAGTGGAGGGTTAGAAACAATGTCAAGACCAGAATGCCCATTCTCCACCCTATCCCAACCAGCTACCCCTGCCCCCCCCTCACCCGATACAGAAACTACCATCATTACTCTGTCTAATTAATGTTATTCCTATTTTGTAACTGTTGGGTGTATGGAGAGTGCCTCAAGTAGTCAGAACACGCTGTGGATATTTCATGTTGGATAGAGTATATAGTCCTTTTTAAATTCTACATCTAATGTTATGTTCCACAAAGAAATCTAAGAAAATCCTGATATAGCTGCCTGATTACTGTGCCACAGGGGAAAAAAAAATGCATAGTGAATATGCTGGCTTCTGCTGGTATAACAACTTTTTAGCTTTGACCAGTTTGTTGTTCAATTACTTTTATTTTTCAAATAACTCTTACAAATAATCTCTTTCATCTGACTATTTGCTTCTTAAATGAAATGTTGAGGCTTCAAATTATAGCAATTAAAAAAACCCAGCTGAACCTTGTCCTCTTTCAACCCCCAAGCTGATTTTACATATTGCTACTGTCTCAGTAAATATTAAATCATGTCTTTAAAACTCTGGAACGATTCCCTGATAAAACTATTGCATATCATCAGTTTCCCACTTTTCTACCTAAGAGTCTTTCTTATCTTTTATTGCAGAAGTCTCAAACATACAAAATTCAGAAAATAGTAAATCCAATCCCCATGTACCAACTATCCAGCTTCAACAATTATCACTTCATCTGTAATCTTGTTTTATTTATACCTAATCTACTACTCCTTTTTGAAGCTAGTCTCAGACTTCTTCTGTAGATATTTCAGCATGTATTTCCAAAAGATATGTACTTTTGGAAAATAACCACAATATTATATGTGTCTTTAAAAATAACAGCTCTTTAATATTATATAATATCCAGTGTTCAAATTTCTTCAGTTGTCCTGAAGTTTCTTTTAAATTGGTTTAAATCAGGATTTCAAGGCCCAGTTACTGCCTTTGATTGGTATATCTTTTCAATTTCTTTTACTCTATGGGCGCCCCATCCTCTTTTTTCTTCCCTACAACTTCCTTGTTAAAGAAATTGAGTTATTTTATAGTGTTTCCTCCAGATCAAGTTTTACTGACTGCATTCCTGTGGAGCCTTTTAACTTGGTTTTCAGTGCCCCCAGGCCTCCTGTGAGCTGGTAGTTGGATCTAGAAGCTTCAATGTTGGCAAGACTGCTTCAGAAGTTGTGCTATATACCTCCATCAGAAGGTTGTCAATGAATGTTCATACCTACTTTTGTGATATAAACAATCATTGGTGATTATGCTTAGGTTTATTCCTTTTTTTTGCAGGGAGGTTGTTTGCACAATGGTTATACTCAAATTTTTTTCTTTAATTATCTGGAATACTTGAGGGAGAAACTTCTCCCTCTTCATCAACTATTTGGCTCTTCTATTGGTGCAGTTTGTGCGGCAAAGGCAGGTTGAGTGTTGATATTTTCCGTTTTTATTTACATTTTTTTGGAATAATGAATTGGTTCCAAAGATGAACAATGATTTCTTTATAGTACCATCATGAATACATGAGTGTCAATATATCTAACGTGTTTCAATACATTTCAGTTATAACATTATTGCCACTCAAATTTTTTATTACTTTGGCCAGCAGAAGCCACTTGAAGTTGGCTCCTGAGTCCTTTTGGAATGACCCTAGTAGTTTTAGACAGTGTCCTTTATTTCTGGTACGACAAGATGTTCCAATCTCATCTTACACACTTCCTGCCTCAGACTTGGAATTTGCCGTCTTTCCAAAGAACCTAGGTTCATTTTCGTGGAAAACACTAGAGGTCACTATCTTGTGCTAGGATAGAAGACAGTAATCTATTAAAGACTTAGGAATGAGCTCTGTGGGTATTTGGGAGAACAGTACTGTAGGCAGAAAGAGCGAAGTGCGAAGACTCTGAGGCTAGAGCAGGGGCAACATGAAGAGAACAGCAGGAAAGTCAGAGAGGTGCTGGGGAGCAAGCCAGGTAGGAACTGGTTTATGCTTGGAGTGAGATGGGAGCCCTGGGAAGGTTTTGAGCAGAAGAGTGATATGCTTGGTTTGGTTTTAACTGAATCACTGTGAGTACTGGGTACAGAATGACTGAGCAGGATTGAGAGCAGCATCTGGGAGACCAGTGGGAAGGCGATCATAATAAACCAGATGCGAGAGGATGTGGCTTGGCCCAGTGTGGAAGCACTGCAGGTAATGAGAAGAGGGCATGTTCTGGAGGGGGCTTTCCTTGACATGTTCAGATGCTTGTCTGTTTCTCCCACATAACCTCTCACTCACTGTGAATCTTGATCATTTTTTTTCTCCTTCTAGCTTTGACAGTCTTTTTGCATCCTATAGTTCACAGGATATTTTGTAGACATGTTCTTTTTGGAACTTTTCTCTGAAACAATGATGCCCAGACAGTCATAAACCCATTATAAAATTGTTGGTTTTTACAGATATATCCATCACATCAATTAAAAGCATTTTCACCACAATAGGACAAATACCAAACCAATGTTTCTTATTAGAAATCTTGGTATCTGGAAAAGGCATCCACTGGATTCTCATTTAGTATAACTAGTTTTTATTATAAATGGCAAATGCTTTAACTCTGAAACCTTTAGTAAGGTAAAGAAAGAGTCTTATGCAAACTCAGATTTATTAAAGCACTAAACTTTTTTGGGCGGGTGGGGTGGGCGGGCGCTGTGCCATTAGGATCTCAGTTCCCCGACCAGGAATCAACCCCGTGCCCCCTGCAATGGAAGCATGAGTCCTAACCACTGGACCACCAGGAAAGTCCAGCATGAAACATTACTGAGCACATAGTATGCTGCTGAGCACTGAACAAATAACAGAAACACCTAAACTGAAAAAAGAAAAAAAGCCCCTGCCTTTATTAAACTATGATTAAAAGTACAGTGGAGAATATATTTTTATAGAGTAAAAAATAGCCTTTAGTGGTCACCAATTTAATAGCTTATGGAATATATTTGGAGGTAAAATGATAGCTCAGCTGGTAAAGAATCCACCTGCAATGCAGGAGACTCTGGTTCAGTTCCTGGGTTGGGAAGATTCCCTGGAGAAGGGATAGGCTATCCACCCCAGTATTCTTGGGCTTCCCTGGTGGCTCAGATGGTAAAGAATCTGCCTGCAATGCAGGAGGCCTGGGTTCAATCCCTGGGTTGGGAAGAGTCCCTGGAGAAGAGACAGCTACTCACTCCAGTAATCTGGCCTGGAGAATTCCACGGACTGTATAGTCTGTGGGATTGCAAAGAGTCAGACAGGAATTAGCAATTTTTCACTTTCACTTTCAAAATGTCTTATGGTGTAACTGATTTTAGATACAAATTCTCATGCGGAAGAAACAATGCAGAAAAAGCATGAACTACGAATCAGTGAAATCAGATTTATGTTCTGCTTTGCTGCTATTTATTAACTCAACCATTCATCAAAAATCTACTAAGCACCTACACTGTGGGAGAAACTGTATCAGGTGCTGCAGAGCATAGTAGCAAGTAAGAGAGACCAGCTCCCTGCTCTCAAAGTGAACATGAACTTGTAGCTTAACATCTCCACATCTCTATCCTCGCTTAGACTACATGTCGGGTCTCTTTGAAACCTAAAGTGCTAAAGTTTGACAGCCTCATGGAGGGAGAAGGTGCCCAAACAGGCTGCCTTAAGACTTGGAAACTTACCTTCCTGTGGGTTGTCTCTTATCCCGATTTCAAAATAACTTCATAGACACCGTTTTTTAAAATGCTTTGGTCAGTCTGTATTTGGGTCACCGTGGCAAAGCCTAGGTGTGGCAATTCCTGCCTATAAGACTTCGGAGGTAGGAGGTGAAGGTTTGGAAAAGGTAGACAACTTGCATCAGCACAGCTAGACAGCTGTTCCCAGCGAGCAGCCTTCTCTGCCGTCCCACCATGCCTTCCAACCAATACCACAGTTTCTTCAGCGGCCGCAACCTTTGCTTGGGTGACCCGGTGCTCTTCTGGCGTAATGAACTCCAAAAAGGGATTGCTCATCAGGGAATCAGAAATAAGCGGATTTGTGGGGCCAGCACAACTGTTCTTGAGTCCCGTCCTTTTTCCAGTGGGTATCAAGGTAACAAGTTTCTTGCTTCAAAGTTGCAAAAAGTAAATCGCTTTTTTTTATTTGCTTGCAGACAAGATACATTTTTCAAGGCTGGGGAGGGGGGAATGGATTTCTGTATCAGAGAGAGAGGGAAAATCTGAAGAGAGATCTGAACACACATTGCCTCAAGATAGAAAAAGTTACAGCCCGGGCAAGCTTTAGGGGAATGAGCTGCTTAACTCCTCGGCAAGTCTGTCCTTCAGTCAATGAAAAAGACATAGGGTTTGAGGTTCCTTCCGAAACGGGGCAGGCTAATTTAGCCCCTCCCACGATCCCGAGGGTCTGTTATATCTCTGTTCCTTGAGTACCTCTTTCACTGAGACCGACCACAGCAAGCAGAGGCTGAAAAATAGAGCAAAGAGGAAGAAAACAAAAGCTGCCAGTTATGGAAGATAGAAGGGGTAAGAGCAAAATTGATTTGATCTGAATCCTTAAGACCAGGAAAAAATAAAAATAAAAAACAAAAAAAGGAAACCAAAAGCCCAGACCAAAAGCAAGTACTTGAAAGAGCAAGAGGCAAAAAGCCCTATATACACTTTCCCACCCTCTCCTTCCGAGAGGAGGCAGACAGAAAAAACTTTGGGGAATATTTTACAAAGCCAAGCTCCAGGGTTACAGTCAAGGGTGACTCCTGAGCAAGCTGGAGCGGCTCATGAATATTTATGAGCAATTGGTATTCAGATCTGGTTTTTTAGAGGCAAAAGACTTCTTCCGTCCCCTCACAGTTTAGGAGGCAGCTGCCTCTTTTGCAGTCCGGAGTCGTCTTGCTTCGGGTCAGTACCTCACTGCGGCGTTTGCTGGAAGATGCTGGGCTGCCTGTGTAGATTTGCTTTGTTCTCAAATTTCCTGTGTGCTTTCCTGTTGTGAAATTAGCAAAGGCTTCTCTGCTTGGAATTAGAGAAGTTAATGTGGCAAGAGGCTGTCTCAACAGGACCCCAGAGTATGTCTTGCAAAACGCTAAACCTTTCTTGGGAGATGTGGGGGAGTGTGCATGAGTATGGGGAGTGAGGGGAGGGAAGTCTCCAAGAACAGTTTTATCTTTAAAGAGTAAGGCTTATCTGACTGACTGACTTTAGATTCTGTCTGAAAACTACGAGAGCAGCCTGGTTTGCACAGATGGTGTGCGGTCTCTGTCTTTTACCTCTTTTGGGCATTTTCTGCCAGGACAGAGAACACAGAGAGCCAGCTGCTTGCCAGCCCATGGGAGCCAGGAAGAATGTCTGCAGCGGCGTGCTTGTGTAGGATTGCAAACCTTCATTATCTCCGGTTTCTAGTATCCCCACGTGTTTTTACCACATCGAATGTGGAGGGATGGGATGAGTAGCCAATAGAGTTCTTAATAATGATAAAAATGATAGCTGTTAACATCGTCTTTCCTCTGTGCTGGGAGCCGTCCTAAGCCACTCCCCGCGACTTATAAAGTGAGTGTTATCATCATCCCCATTTCCCAGATGATGGCGCTGAGGTAGTGAGAGAGTAGCTTGCCTTGGCATCACACAGTAAGTGGTGAGTTTGGATGCAGGTGATGGACACAGGGTCCAAGGGGCTATTTCCCCATTCTGTTGCTCCAATTCAAAGTCTCCTGCTACTGCCCTGGACAGTGTCGATTCGGTTTGCAAATCTTTAAAGCTACTGGGGAAATGATATTGATGACATCTCAAGTCTGGGAAGCAATCTGTGCTTTGCTATCAAGTTTACATGCATTTTTTTCCCATTTGGTGCCTGTGGCCATTCTCTATGGTAGAGTCCAGGCATTTTTATTATTGCCTTTTATGAAAGGGCAATTACTGCCTTTTATGACTGAAGCCAAGAAGGGTTAGATGACAGGAGTCACACAGCTAGTTTTCAGAAGTCCACAGCAGACTGTCCCCTGCCTCTGGTTTCCCTTCTAACCTGCAGATGGAGCTGAGTCATCTTGGAACTTCTGTCCCCACCCCCAGACACTTTTAGTTCCTCAAGGCACTTGGGGAGCTTCTTTCCTGTTCTAGGTCGTTGCAAGACACCTGTCTCTGCCTTTAAGGCTGATTTAGCTCTCTCTTTCCCGTTTAGTCTGGAACCAAGCTGCTCCAGCTTGGTTTGAATCTAGCTCCACTGTTTACTTTAAGCCTCAGTCTCCTCATCTTTAAAATGGGGAGAATAATGTTATCTACCTCACAGGGTGTTGTGAGGACTAATGAGGGTTCTCAAGCAGGGTTCTCAGAACAGGGCCAGATGTATATAGTATGTGCTCAATAAATGTTAGCTGTTGTGCTCACTCCTTGGTTTATCTTGGTTGTTCGTCCCTCCTCTAAGCCTCCCCCAACCCTTTGAGCCTTGTATTAGCCATCTGTTGGATGTTTCTCCTACCTCCGTACTCACACCTACGCTGGTCCTCGTTGTACTTGTCCATATTCCTGCTTTCTGCATCACTTCCCAACCTTCCCCGACTGTAATTTCTTTATTCACCTTTGGATCTGTAGGGTCAGGCACAGTGTTTAGCACGTAATGGGTGCTCAGTAAATAGTAAACAAAGTGACATTATTTTAGTTGATATTCATCTGAGTGTCAGTAGGCTGGTTTTCAAGGGGACCTCTGAGTTTGCAGTAGAATCCTACTGGTACAAACAGCTCTTTTGTGCAATATGTAAAGACACCCCTCTAAGTGAACACACTGAGAATCAAAACACATCTCTTCTAGGTGGGTGATCCTCAGAGCTGATGTGACCCTGTGCTAGCTAGGGCACCCAGTTTAGCCAGTCCAGCTCTGGCTGAACTTCAGCCCCCAGCTCCCCTTCCAGCCCAGGACCAAACTGGAGATTTCAGATGCCTCGTAGCACTACCTCATATCGCTGAACAAAACATCTGGTTGCAGAAATAGTGTTCTTCCAGCCCCATTTACAGCAGCCAAAGTCTGAGACAATGTGCTCTGGAAATGGAAGACAAACAAGTATCGCAGAGCTTGGTCCTGGATAAAATCATAAAGTACATTAAACTTGTTTCCAGCACCCTCCCTTTCTTCTTCCTGGCATACCTTCAAACTCATTTGACAAATATTATTGTATCTTCCATTTGTAAGTCCCTGTGGCAGATGTGGGGTGTAAACAATTTGCTCACAGTCTAGCAAGGAAGGCAGACATACACACAACCAACTCTAACTGAAGCCAGACTCTGCGAAGTGCTAATAATCATAGCTAACATTTTTTATTATAATTTATTATGTGCCAGGCACTGTCATTTTTATATGCATTGTCTCATGTAATCTTCACAAAAACTTCCTATGATACAGGTTTCTCCATCTGACAGCTGTGGAGGGAAGTTACCTGGCCAAGGTCACCCAGCTAGTAATATTCATAGGCAAAGGGGGGAATTTAGACCCTTGGAGTCCAGTGGCAAAGCCTGGATTCCTAATAGATTAAGTTCTCCTACTTTCCTAAGAGCCATATTAAAAGTTTCAGGAAAATCTCCTGAGAACCAGAATAGGGAGTGATGATTTTGGGGAAAACTTCTCAAAGGATGGGACACTTCAGTGGGACCTAGAAAGATGAGTAGAGTCTGGAGCCCACAGTAAGCATCTTCCAAGTCCCTCAGTGCTTAAAGACCATTTTTCTCTCTTACCTAAACTACAGGCTAGATTTAAGAGTAAAAAGCTCTTTTCCACGTTTCCAAGTTTCAAGTAGGGAACCTATTTACATGTTCATCCTGGAAATTTGAAGGCAGAAATCCAAAGTTTGTCTTGCATGATCATTGGGCCCATTTGGTAAACAGTTTTTACAAATGGCAGTGACTAGTCTTGCTTATACTTGGCCAAACCACATTTTAAGTGTATTTTCTCCCTTGTGTGGTCTTTTGCTTGCTTCTGATTCCATAGTCAGTGGTATGCCCAAGAGAATTAATGTTTAATCCCACCTGCCTGTGCAGAGTGAAGGTGAAGACTGGGGCACATCCCCTCGTCTGTTTCCTGTGAGCTCCATTCCCTGAAAAACTCTGGAGGGAGACCAAAATTGAGGGCAGCCCTTGCAGTAAAGAAACCTCAAACCTCTGCATGGTTTGATGAAAGCACAAATTGGCTGAGATACTAGCTTTGTCTTGGTGTGTGTGTGTGTGTGTGCTGAGACAGTGTTTCTTATACATCAATGAGCAGAGCATGTACATCACTGTGGACCTTGTTAAAGCACAGTTTCTGGTCCAGCATCTCTAGAGTGCTGGCCTGGGATTCTGCATGTCTGACAAGCTCCCAGGTGGTGGTAAAGCTGCCCCTACTTAGGCCACATTTCAACTACCATGTCATAAGGTCATTGCATGTCTTAGTCTCAGGACTTATTTTGGTACCGAACAACCAAGCCCTCCCTCCCCAGACCTCCACCCACTGAAGCTACCACTTTGAGTTACTGATCAGCTATGTCATTGCAGGATGATAGGAAACCTAATTCTTTCTTTCATCTGTTCTTTCAGTAAGTGTATATCCCAGAATTTTGCCACACAAGAAACAAATCTGAATCTTAATCACATACAATCTGTTATTACACAAAAAAGGCCCTGTGTTGGATTTCCTGAATATCTCCCACCTTTCCTCTGTGTCTCCAAGATTCCTTAAGCTGCTTTCATTCTCTGCCTCCAACCTGGGAAGTACTGGCTGCCCGAGTACTTTGCTGGGTGTCTGGAGTGCCAGAGAGCTGGGGCTAGCAAGGATCCAGAACTCTGAGACCGGGAGCAGCATGTCAGGGACACTGTCTGCACCGCAGAAGTGAGGTGAGAAGGACCCCAGACGCAAAGGAGGAAAGTGAGTGCAGGGAGGACGGATGGAATTTCTTTAGGTTTGGAAACTTGAAGGGATTATAAGGAAAAGAGAAGTTGTGGGAGTAGAGAAGGCAGGAAAGAGTTTGCCTAACATACTTCCATCCCACAGTTTTTGTGCTGGAATTTCAAAATGAATTTAGAGACCCAGGAACACGCCCTTCATAAAGAACTATTTTCTTCTAATCCACAGAAAGGATGTGGACAATTCCTTTATATCCGTGAGGATGTAAGAAATATGGCACATACTTGCTGTAAAAAAAACAAACACATGAAATATGAATTAGAGAAGAAAAGAAAAACAATCACTCGTGACAGTATTTTGGTGTATTTCCTTGCAGTTCCTTTTTCTAGCCTGGGTTCTCTCTCTTTTAGCACTTACTAGACTAGGACTTTGCAAAATTAAGAGATGGCACTCTGATTGTGAGCTTGTGTATACAATTTTAAAGCCAGACTTCTAGTGCAGTAATAAAGGACAGGTATTTTCTGCCTCATAGCATAGTCTTTGTTAGCATAATTTTTATAGTCACATAGTTTAACAATTGGAGAAGGAAATGGCAACCCACTCCAGTGTTCTTGGCTGGAGAATCCCAGGGACGGGGGAGCCTGGTGGGCTGCCGTCTATGGGGTCGCACAGAGTCGGATACGACTGAAGTGACTTAGCAGCAGCAGCAGCAGCAGCAGTTTAACAATGTCCCTGTTATTGAACAGTTAGTCTGTTGCCATTTCCAGTAAACATCTTTGTGTGTGAAGTTTTTCCGTGTGTGGGGTTGCATGCTGAGGATAGAGTCCCAGAAGCAGAATGACTGGATTAAAATTTGTAAAATTTTTTAAAGTTCTTGATTACTGTCAGCAAGTTGCTTTACCAAAGTGGGACCCTTCGTGCTTCCACAACAGTTCCTGTTTTGCTACATCCCTGAGAGATTAGGTTTTGTTTTTTTAATAGTCTTACCCACTTTTATGTTGTTTTAGTTTGTATTTGTTTAATTGCCAGTGAATTTGACATTTTACACGTAGTGTTCTCCTTTTGTATGCTCTCTCATTGCCTGTTTCTTACTCACTGGATTTTATGTTTGATATTAATTTATGTGAGCTCTTGATATAATAAATATATTCAAGTTTTTATGCTATATTTGTAACAGTTTTTCTGAAATCTTAATGTTTTTATACAGAGATTTACAACTATGAATAGATCCAATGCATTTCTAATCTGTGGTGTTATATTTCCAAAAAAGTTTGATATTGCATTTATTGTCTCTTAACCCAGAATAATTTTTCTAAAGTGCCAAGTAATTGTCATTTTTATTTAATTCATTACTTTTAATTAATTTTTCATTTTATTTCACAATGATTAGAGAAATGGCTTTAATATTTCTGAGGTTTCTTTGAACCAAAGCATGTAGTGAATTTTTACAAATTTGTGAATGCTTGTGAATAAGATATATTCTGTTTATAATATATGAAATTGGATATTTGTAAATCTATCCAGTCATTTCAATTATATGGTAATCCCTCCTCAACCATAATTTTCTCCTATGTGAAATTATAGTGTATGTGCATTAACTTTTATATGCTTTTATTGTTACCTACACATTTTCATTCCAGGAGAAAGAATCTAGGGAATCACTTTTTATTATGGCTTATTAGAAAAGGATGGGGAGTGGTGATGGAGACTTAGGACTATAAAAAGAAGTAAAGTAGATGCAGAGAAGGAGTAGTTCAATAAAGTTTTGAGAATGATGAAAGAAGAGGAGACAAAGTTCTCAGCATCTTAGGCAGAAGAACTTTATATGGCTACATAATCTTAGGAAGTATTGAAGTGTGGTGTGAATGCAAATTGCCAGATCTTTCCTTTCCAAATAATAATTGCAGGCCCCAGGTGGCTAGAGCCAAGAGGTGGATCTGGTTGGCAAGATTTAGGAGGTGAGGGTCAGAATTTCTGAACTATAAAATTGAAACAGGATTGCTCAAGCGGATAAAGACTCGGACATACATGCACAAAAGACATCTGAAGCCAGGTGTCATCAGCAAAATAATCTTTTAGGCATTGCTCTGAAAAGGCAGGATACAGAGGACTTTAAAAGCGTCCAGTGGACAAGGATTGGTAAATGGAAAGTAATCGTGCAGTGGGCTTCCCTGGTGGCTCAGCTGATAAAGGATCCGCCTGCAATGCAGGAGACCCAGGTTTGATTCCTGGGTCAGGAAGATTCTCTGGGGATGGGATAGGCCACCCTCTCCAGTATTCTTGAGCTTCCCTGGTGGCTCAGATGATAAAGAATCTACCTGAAAGGCAGGAGACCTGGGTCCAATCCCTGGGTTGGAAAGATTCCCTGGAGAAGGGAAAGGCTACCCACTCCAATATTCTTGCCTAGGGAATCTCCATGGACTGAGGTGCCTGGTGGGCTGCAGTCTACAGGGTCACAAAGAGTCGAACATGACTGAGAGACTAAGCACAGTGTATAGTACTTATACTTTCTAATGTAAGCTGTGTCAAATGTTCTTGATACCATCTTTTGCTTAATGTCTTCTTCTTTTTTTTTTTTTTTGCAAATAATCATAAGGGCTTTTTCATAGATTTATTTTCTTTTTCTTCTTTTTTGGTTGATATAGTAATGGTAGTAGGCTGCAAAGATTGCAGTGCTGAATCCCTGGAATTTATCAATGTTTCCTTATATGGAAAAAGAGTCTTTGCAGATGTCATTAAATTAAGGAATTTAAACCAGGGAGATTATCCTAGATAATCACAGATGGTCTAATAAGAGAGAGGAAGAAGGAGACCTGACACAGGAGAAGGCAGTGCAATCACTGTAGCAACATGTTCTGCTACTGGCTTTGGATAGGGAGAGAGGTCCACAGCCAAAGAATGGGGAATGCACAGAATGCCATCAAGCAGATGGAAAAGGAAAGGCAGCCCTGCCCACACTTTATTTTAGTTCTGTGAAGCCTATTTCAGACTCGGTAACTTCAGAATTATAAGAGTAAATGTGTGTTGTTTTAAGCAGTTGAGTTTATGGTAATTTGTTATGGCAGCCATTAGGAGACTAATACAGTAAGTATTTGATACCTGGATGTGGTGATGGCTTAGTTCATTAACCCACAGGTTTATAGAGTGTATTGAGCCACATGCTGTTCCAATCAACAGCCACGTGCTGTTCCAGTCAACTTGCAGTTCTCAAACAACTATTTGAAGTCGGTGCTGTCCTGCTCTTACAAAATGGGAGACCAAGGAATAAGTAGTTAATTGACCTTCCTAAAGTCTCTCAGTTGGTAAGTGCTGAGGTTGAGATTTGAACCCATAGTCGTAGATCTTATTATTTTGAAATATAGTTCACATACCATGTAATTAACACATTTAAAGCCTATGATTTTTTTTTTTTTGCTGTCTCGCATATAGGGTTATCGTTACTATCTTTATAAATTACATATATATGTGTTAGTATACTGTATTGATGTTTTTCTTTCTGGCTTACTTCATTCTGTATAATAGGCTCCAGTTTCATCCACCTCATTAGAACTGATTCAAATGTGTTCTTTTTAATGGCTGAGTAATACTCCATTGTGTATATGTACCACTGCTTTCTTATCCATTTGTCTGCTGGTGGACGTCTAGATTGCTTCCATGTCCTGGCTGTTATAAATAGTGCTGCGATGAACATTGGGTTACATGTGTCTCTTCCAAATCCAGAACCCCCCAGCTATCCCTTCTTTCCAGAGCTCACTTATCTGAACGTTTCAGCTCTCCCTGGAAGACCTTGCATGTGTTGGTCTCCAGAGCCCCCACACTGGGGTTTCTAATGAGGAGCTGGCCTGAAGCATGCTCACTCCTTGGAGTTTTTTTTTTTTTTCCTTGGAGTTTTAAAATACCTGTATATAAGCTTGCTTAAACAATTATGGAAGTGATACTTGCTTTTTTAAAAAAATGATTCATTGTAAATGAACACATTTACAGAATTGTACAGATATCACTATGATCAATTTTAGAACATTTTATAACCACAAAAGGAAACCTGGTACCCATTAGGGTGAATTTAATTAACTTCCATGTAGTTCTTTTCTCACTTTCTCTATTTTTGAGTTCTTAATTTTAGTTCCTTTCATAATGATCTGGTACCTACGAAAGTAATTTTTTAGAAGGGCATCAGTGTGGTAAGAGAGTGACAGCTTGTCTAAGTATAGATACCTTATCCCCTTCAAGTAATTGGAGGTATTCCTCTATTGTTTTGAGGAGTTTGATTCTGTAAAGAAGTTTGAGGACACTGTTTTTCAGCTTGAATATTTTTCTATTCTCTATTCCTGACTTAATTTTCACAGTAAGACAACTGAGTATAGACTTTCTGTTATAGATTTTGCTTAGAAAATGGTAAACCCTCTTGATTTCCAAATTCAGAACTTCTTTAGGGCAAGAAAGATTTCTCTGGTCATAACTTGAATCAGTCCTTGTATTTTGTTCATTTGCTTTTCTTCTTCAGTGACTTATTATTTGGATCTCTTATCTCTGAACTTACTCCATCTTCCTTCTCTTTCTTTCTTTCTTCCTTTCTTTTCTTAATTTTTCTTTGTATTTTGACAATATTTCCCTAAGATTATTCTCTATATCACTGATTCAATTTTCCTTAATTATCTCTAGTATGAACTTCCATTCAACTGCAATATTTTAGATTTCCATGAAATCTTCTATCTCAGAGTGTTCTCTTCTCAGAGCAACATCCTCTTATATCCAACCAAAAAATAAATAAATATTTTCCTCTCTTTCCTGCATCATATCTATTTTTGGAAGCAGGCTTTCCTTCTACCATTTTTTCTACCTTATTGCAAAATTTATTTAATCTAAGGCCTTACCCTTGAAAGAAAATAGATATTTTTGTATGTGTGCACAGATGAATGTGTTTGTTGTAACTACAAATTGGCCCTTGCCATCTACCTCTACAAGCCTAAAACCATGTGCTGCTGCAGCTGCTGGCTTTTAACATCCCCTGAAGGGAGTTCAGAGAGGAGAGCAGAAATGAGGCTCTGGAAAAACTGGCAGAACAGGTCTTCAGATAGATACTTTCAGAAGCTGATTTTATGAGCCCAGTTCTTTTATCTCATCTAGAAAAGCACTAAATTTCTTCTTGGGGACTTCTGCTTCTTTTGATTAGCAGAAACCTCTGCAAAAATATGTGCTTAAGTGCATGTACTCCCCCGTCGCCAAAATCACATATATGCTGACCTTCCACCTAACTCTTTGGAGCAGTTTCCCAGGGCTGTCTGACATGCTATTTCCGCATCTATATTCCTCTTTTGGCTCCAAATAAAACTTAACTTGCAACTCCCACGTTGTGCATTTTTCTTAAGTCAACAGTGTTTTTCATCTTATTCTAAAAGGAGTTTAAGGAAGCATTAGGGGAGATTCACCCTGGTTCAGTGTTAGAGATGAGGAATGAGTGGTCTCCCCCTTGACTCCCTTAGATCCATTTGGATCCTGGAATAATACAGTCACCAAATTCTAACCCCCCTTCTGTGAGTGGGAAGATATCTCAGTCCTCAACCCATAAGATCTTACTAGGATCCAGGAAAGAACAGTTCTGTTGCCATAGAGTCACATTTCAGAGGATAGCGAGACTAGTGGTGTCAGGATTCTGTCAATATTTTTGTCCAGAGGCATAAAGCCATTCAGGAAGAACCCTTCTCTGGGCCCATTTTCTTGCTTTTCCCCTTTTCTGCTGAGAACAAATCTCCATTAAACTGCAGAGTGAGCTCCTGTCCTACTGCTTAGTATCCTGGCCAAGTAATGCTGATTTTGGAGAACAGTTGTAAGTCTCTGTATACTCATGGTAGACCTAAGATTACCAGTTCACAGAGGCAAAAAACCCCACACAAACAAGCAAAACAAAGCAAGACGAAACAGCAAACCCGGGGGCTTCCCAAAGAGTTCCCTCTCCCCTCCCATCATGTCCCGCTTCTCTTCTCCCATAGTGCACTTTAAAAAACAATTATTTATTTATTTGTGGCTGCACTGAGTCTTCATTGCTGCAAAAGGGCTTTCTCTAGTTGCGCAAGTGGGCCTCTCATTGAGACCAGGTCTAGGGTGCACGGGCTTCAGCAGTCGTGGCTCACAGGCTCTAGAGTGTGGGCTCAGTAGTTGTGGTACATGGGCTTAGTTGCCCGGCAGCATGCGGAATCTTCCCAGACCAGAGATGGAACCTCTGTTCCTTGCATTGCAAGGCAGATTTTTAATCACTGCACCACCAGGGAAGCACCCATAGTGTGCTTTGGTTGGCTCCAAGTTAATGAGTATCGTGAGGGCCATCTGAGACGTCTGCTTATTTGCCCTGGTCACGCGGTCTTGTCTCAGAAGAGGTGATGCTTGCCATTAATATCATTTCCTAATACTAATGCACTGACATTTTTTGAGGGAAAAAAATAATTTTTTTAGGATACAGATTTTCACAAGAATGTGAGAGCATATATCAAAGTATTTTCAGTTATGCAATCGTCATACTTAGTGGTCATAAGACTTGGCTTTGTGAGATACTCTGGCAGGAATGAACCAAGAAGTTGGTGAGTAATGGGAAGATACTTGTATTGGGCTTTGGCAATAGTCCATTAGGTGAGAGATGATGGGGACCTGCCCTAAGGCATTGATGGTGGGGAGGGGAGGGAGTTGGGTTTCTCTGGCTCAGCAGTAAAGAATCCACCTGCAATGCAGAAACTGCAGGAGATTTGGGTTCGATCCCTGGGTTGGGAAGATCCCCTGGTGAAGGGCATGGCAACCCGCCCCAGTATTCTTGCCTGGAGAGTCCCATGGACAGAGGATTTTGGCAGGTTACAATCCATGGGGTCGCAAAGAGTCAGATATGACTGAAGCAACTTAGCACGCATGCACACAGGGGAGGGGGATGGGTGGGAGGGGCTGGATTTAAGCAATATGTATAACGTAGAGTCTGAGGTAGAGGGTGGGTGGTTTTTTGGGAGAGAAGAAGATGG
This sequence comes from Bos grunniens, assembly GCF_055505025.1. Taxonomy (NCBI): domain Eukaryota; kingdom Metazoa; phylum Chordata; class Mammalia; order Artiodactyla; family Bovidae; genus Bos; species Bos grunniens. The sequence continues at coordinate 17,344,924 of NC_141190.1, forward strand.
AGATGTTAAGATTTATTCTCAAGTTTAGCGGTGGATAATTGGGTTAATACATATTTATGGATAAGACTAGGAATGGGGGAGGGAGAGTGGATTTGGCAGGGGCAGAGAGATAATAAGTTCATCCTGGCACATGCTAAATATGAGATGTTTATAAGACATCAAGGCAGAGCTATTTTGTTGGTTGCTGGAAATTTGAGTCTAAAGCTTGGAGAGGTTTGAGCAAAATCAAGAGATAATGGGAGCTGGAGTTGGAGCACAGAGTCAGTGGTTGAAAATATGAGCTTTTAAAGTATGAGTCACTCTGGAAACTATAGGGAATGGAAACAGAGAGGCTGAAGAACGGAACCCAAGGAAACACCAACAATAAAGGGATGGAAAGAGAAAGGACTTAAGAAGAGAGATTCAGAAAGAAAGCCTAGAAAGGTAAGAGAAAGCCAAGGAGAGTCTGAACCTGGTAGCCAAGAAAGAGAGTGTCGTGAGACCAAAGCTTCTAGAAGAAGTGCCAAAGCTTCTGATTAGGCAAGGAGAATGAGAGAAAGTATCGTATTTTTTCTTTTTCTAATACACTTCCCGCCTCTACCCCTGCCCCATAGTGTAATGTTTGGGGGAGTTGGGGGGCACTCTATAGTATTTCCTACCCACAGACCCTTAATCCTTCCAGCAAAACCCTTCAAACTCTAATGTTACATTTTACAGTGGAAGAGATGTGATCAGGTTTGGGAATTTGGAGCTTATGAATATTCTTGGTGGAAACTGAGTTAGTAGAATATTAAGAGGTTAAATAGGAGATATTAAGAAAGTAGGAACATTGAGCTTATTACATGACTCAGGAAGTGAGGTGGTGGAGGGAAAGAGAGCTGACTTGAGGGATGAGTTAGGTCAAAGGAAGAATGTTGCAGACTAGAGTGGACTTGATTATGTTTAAAGAATAAGAGCCAACAGCAGGGGATTCCCTAGCAGTCCAGTGGTTTAAGATCCTGTGCTTTCACTGCTGAGCCAACCGAAGGAAGATGGACTCATTCGTTCAAATGAGCAAAGATTATATATCAAGCACTATTTTAGGCACTGAGGATACAGTGGATAGCAAAACAAAATCCTTAACCTCACAGGGTTTATGTTCTGGGTACCATACAGATAATAAGCAAAGGAAAAAAGTAAGACGTATTTTAGTGATGATAAGTAATCTAATTAAAGCAGGGAAGAGGACTGAGAAGTCTAGGAAGGTTATAATTTTAGATGAGGATTTTAGATAAGGATCTCTTTGAGTAGATCCTGATTTGGGACTTTTTGTGTTTCCTGGACCTGGAGGTTTGTTTCCTTTCCCACGTTAGAGAAGTTTTTAGCTACTGTATCTTCAGATATGTTCTCTGCCCCTTTCCCTCTCTCTTCTCCTTCTGGGACCCCTATAATGCAAATGTTAGAATGCTTGATATAGTCTTGCTGCTGCCGCTGCTGCTGCTGCTGCTGCTTAGAGAGAAGTCTCTTATTTAAACTTTCCTCATTTTTTAAATTCTTGTTTTGTTCAGCTTCAGTGATTTCCTCCATCCTTCTCGTTAACTGATCCATTCCTCTATATCACTTAGTCTATTGTTGATTCCTTCTAGTGTATTTTAAAATATTTATTTGGCTGCCTTGGGTCTTAGTTGTGGCATATGGGCTCTCTGTTATGTCAATGCACTCTAGTTGTGGTGTGCGGGTTTACTTGCTCTGTGGCATGTGGGATCTTTAGTTCCGTGACTAGGTGTCAAACTCACATCCCCTGCGTTGCAAGGCAAATTCTTAACCACTGGACCACCAGCACAATCCCTCCTCCTGTATTTTTCATTTCAGTTATTGTACTCTTCACCTCTGTTTCTTATTTGTGTTTTCTCTTTGTTAAAACCTTCTAGCTTCTCACTCTGTCATCCATTATTCTGAGTTCTTTGATCTTTGCAATCATTACCTTGACTTCTTTACTGAATGGATTGCCCATCTTCAACTTCACTTAGTTTTTCTTCTGGGATTTTATCTTGTTTCTTCCCTTGGAACATGTTCCTCCATCACCTCTTTTGCCTAACTTGCTGTTTTTATTTCTATGTATCCGGTAGGTTGGTTATATTTCCCGACTTTAGAGAAGTGGCCTTTTGTAGGAGACGTCCTATGAGTCCCAGCAGTGTGCTCCCCTCTGGTCACCAGATCTATATGCTCTAGGTGTGCCCCTGGGTGGGCTCTACCTTCTTTTGTTTGTGGCAGGCTGACTGCTGTGGATGGTCTGGTAGATATGGCTGGCTCCCAGTCTGGTTGGTTACCAGGTCCCGCTTTGTGTGGAGGCTGCTAGATGCTGATTGGTGGGGCTGGGTCACGAAGCAGCTGATTGCAGAACCCCAGGAGTCTCCAGGCTAGTGCTGGCTCAGTGGTGGGCAGAGCCAGGTTCTAGAGTAGTGATTGTGGGGTCAGGGTTCCCTGATCTAGAGTTGGCCTGCTGGCAGGTGGAGCTTGTTCCTGACATGGCTGGCTGTGGGTTCTGGGGTGTCCAAAAGCTGGTGCTGGCCTGCTGGTGAGTGGGGCCAGAAACTGGGGCAGCTAGTTGAATAGCCAAGGTATCTCAGAGCCATCATTGTTCTGTTGGTGGGGGAGTGGTCAGGGCCTAAGGGGTCTCAGGGCTAGTATTGACTGGATAGTGGGTGGGGCTAGAGCCCAGGGGATCCAGGAGATCCTGGATCCACTAGTGTGTGGACCTAGATTTCAAAGTCTCTGGTTATAGGGTCCTGAGGGTGTCCAGAAGCTGGTGTCAGCCTGCAGGGGGTGGGACTGGATCTCAGGGTATCTCAGGTCTGGTGCTGGCCCACTGGTAGATAGGACCAGGTTCCAGTGTCTCTGACTGCAGAACCCAGGAGTCTGAGAGCAGGTGTTGGACTGCTTGTAGGTGGGGCCAGTTCTTGACACAGTTGGCTACAGGATCTGGGATGTACTGAAATTTGTATTGGCCTGCTGATAAGTAAGGCCCAGTCCCAATATGGCTGGCTGAGGGGCTCAACTTGCCCCAGAGCTGGTGTTGATCTGTCGGTGGGCAGATCTGGGGCCCACATTTGTTTCTCTAGTACCGTCTTCTCCTCTGAACTCCAGACTTGTATATTCATCTGCTTATTTCAAAATCTCCACATCAAAGAGGCGCTTCTTTTCTTTTCTTTTTTACCCTGCAATGCGGCATGCAGGATCTTAGTTCTTCACTTGTGCCCCCTGCAGTAGAAGTGCAGAGTCTTAACCACTGGACCATAGGGAAGTCTCCAAATAGGATTTCTTAGCAAAGGCATCTCAAACTGAAAACATCCAAAACTGAGATCCTGAGCTTCCCACTCAAACTTGTTTCTCCTACCGTCTTTCTCAGCTCAAGGCCACTCCATCCTAGTTTTTGGAAGGCCCAAAACCTTGGAATCAAATTTACTTCTCTCTTTGCTTTCTATCCATATCCAGTCAGGAAATACTGTTGGCTCTCCCTTCAAAATCCAATCACTTCTTGGAAGAGTTCTCAAGATGATGGAGTAGGATGCTCATATCCTCCCAAAGGCACACCAAAATTACAAGTATTTACAGAGCAACTATTGATGAGAAAGGCCAGAACCCTCCAGAAAAGACCTTCAACAGCTAAAGATATAAGGAAGGAACTACAGCAAGATGGGTTGGAAGGGCGGAGACATAGTATTGTCAGGGCCCATGCCTCTAGGTTGGTGACCCCCAAATGAAAGAATAACCACAATTACAGAGGTTTTCCCCCAAATGCGAGGGATCTGAGCCCCACATGGGACACCCCAGCTGCAGATTCCGTTCTGGAAAAGTGAGCCCCCAGAGTATTTGGCTTTGAAAACCAGCAAGGCTTACTTTGGAGAGACCCAGACAGCTGCAGGAAATGGAGGCTACAATCTTAAAAGGCTCACATAAAATATCATGTGCTGTCAGACCCAGGGCAGAAGCAGTCATTTGAAGAAGCCTGGGTCAGATCCACCTCTTGATCTTGGAGACCTCTCAGAGAGGCAGGAGACAACTTAGATCTGACCCTGGGGCCATAAACACTGGTAGCAGGCATATTGGGGATCTCATTCTGTGAATGGACACTAATGCTGGCAAGTGCCATTTTGGAACCCTCTCTCTACCTTTTTAGGGTTTCCCTGCTGGCTCAGACGTTAAAGAATCCACCTGCAATGCAGGGGACCTGGATTCGATCTCTGGGTCGGGACGATTCCCCTGGAGAAGGGAATACTCCAGTATTCTTGCCTGGGAAATCCCATGGACAGAGGGGCCTGGTGGGCTACAGTCCATGAGATCGCAAAGAGTCAGACACGACAGCAACTAACACTTTCTCTACCTTATTAGTCTTGGGACCTAGCCCCAGCCCTGCTTAATTCAGGGCTGTAAACATGAATACTGGAATGCCTTGGGCCAGACAACTAGCCAAGCAGGGACACAGCCCCACCCACAGCAGGCAGGCTGCTTTAAGATCCCCTAAGTCCAGACCCATCGCTGGACACAGCCTTGTGCAGAGGGGACCAGGACCTAGCCTCACAGACCAGTGTGTGGGCACCAGTCCCAGGACGACCACACCAGCCCCAGGAAAACCACAGCTCCGCATCTGCCATGGAAGGACCCAGCCCACCACAAACAGGTAGTCACCATCCCCAGGTGTGTTAGGTGGTGTTGAAACTCAGTGAGACTGGATTTTAATGCAGTGAGATTGGACGAGACCACCATGGGAGTGCAGATAGAAAAGCGCTCCAAGGACGGAGCCTTGGAATGCTACAAATTTAATGACTGGGAACAAGAAGAGAAATCATCCAAGAAGATAGAGAAAGTGTGTCTATGTGTGTATTTGTGTTGGGGTGGGGGGAGGGAATAAACTAGGAGAGTATGTTGTCCTGAGAGCCAAGTGTGTTAAGACGAGAAAGGGACTTTCCTGATGGTCCAGTGGTTGGTAATCTGCCTGCCAGTGCAGGGGACACAGTTTGATTCCTAGTCTAGGAAGATTCCATGTGCCGCAGAGCAACTAAGCTCATGTACCACAACTATGGAGCCTGCGCTCTGGAGCTGGCATGCGGCAGCTACTGAGTTGCCACAACTACCGAAGCCTGTGCACCCCAGGCCTGTGCTCTGCAACAGCAGAAGCCTGTGTACTGCAACTAGAGAATAGCCCCCACTCACCACAGCTAGAGAAAGCCAATGAAGACCCAGCACAGCCAAAAATAAAATAAATAAATATTTTTTTTTTTAAGGAAGAGGAGGGAGTGGTTGGCTGGATCTAATGCTGCTCATGGGTCAAATAAAGTGAAACTGAGAAGTGACCATTGCATTCAACACAGTGGAGGTCCATGGTGAGCTCCGTAAGAGCCCGTTTGGTGGAGTGCTGGGAGCCAAATTCTCACTGGACTTGATCCTGTTGCTTCTCCTCTCCCCAGTGATATCTGGAGAACATGGTTGAGTGTGAGAGGGGCATGGTTCCTCAAAGGAAATTCAGAGTCCTGGTACCAGAAGAAGAGGAAACGGATTTTTGGCAGACAATACAGCAAATGTTCACTTTGGCTAGAAATAGCCAGTTTCTGTCCCGGGTATCCTATTTACAGCCTCTATCATCAGCTCTCTGTAAAGTTTTTTGAGAAAGGCAAATTTTATAGGAAGGCTTATAACTTGGTGCTGATAAACCATCCATATGGCAGTCATTTTCTTTGAAAGGCAGAAGCCCTACGGGGCCAAGAAGTGTGTACTCTTTTACACGTGTCTTTCTCAGTAAGCTCACTCCAGGATTCACACTATGAAGACAGCCCAAACACCAGGCTCCTAGTCACTGTTGCACTTTCCAGAACTGCCTTATGGTTTCATATGGTATATCTGTTTGCAAAATCCAATGATTTGGAGAATTATGCACCCTAAGACAAGATAAGGGCAGGATAGACGTGAAGAAAGTGTCAGTTGCTCAGTCCTGTCTGACTCTCTGCAACTCCATGGACTGTAGCCCACCAAACACCTCTGTCCATGGGATTTCCCGATGAGGTGCCATTCCCTTCTCCAGGGCGTCTTCTTGACCCAGGGATTGAACCCGGGTCTCCTGCAGGGATTGAACCCGGGTCTCCTCCTGTGTGAACCCGGGTTTCACACAGTTCAAGTGTGGTCTAGATATTTCTGCATTTGGCATTTTAAGAAGACTCAATGAATGTTCGTGCTGGAAGGCCCCTTGAGTATTCTCAGATCTCTTCATTAAAATATAATTAATTGTATTGCTGCCTTTTAAAATTACACAAATAATACAAGTTTTTTTATGGAAAACCAATACAATATTGTAAAGTAAAAAAAATAATTAAATATATAAAATTTTTACTTAAAAAAATAAATAAAATTAAGTGCTTAAAACAAAAAAATAAATAAATAAAATTTGGGATATATAAAGAACAAATAAGAAAACAAAAATCCTCAGTAAGCTCACTGTTCATACATCATTGTCATTTAACTTCCCTTTTGTTCTGTTTTCTCCTACTTATTGTTATTACTTATTTTCTAAAAATTTGGAGCCATCTTATCCACACTGATTGTAATCTTATATTTTACTTTATAATTTGCTAGGACAATCAAATTGTTTTGGGGTAAGATTTTTTTAAATCAATTAATTTATTTTGGGCTGTACTGGGTCTTCGTTGCTGTGCATGGGCTTTCTCTAGTTGCACTGAGCGGGGTCTGCTCTAGTTGCGGTGCATGGGCTACTCGTTTCATCGGCTTCTTTTTTGTGGTGCACGGGCTCTAGGAGAAGGAAATGGCAACCCACTCCAGTATCCTTGCCTGGAAAATCTCATGGACAGAGGAGCCTGGTGGGCTGCAGTCCATGGGGTCACAAAGACTCGGGCACGACTGAGCGACTAACACACTTACACACACATGGGCTCTAGGGTACACAGGCTTCAGTAGTCATGATGGATGGGTTTAGCTGTACCTCAGCGTGTGGAATCTTCCCAGACCAGGGATCAAATCCTTGTCTTCTGCATTGGCAGGCAGAGTGTTAACCCCTGGACCACCAGGGAAGTCCACCATGATTTTTAATGACCATATCTAGTACTCCATTATTTGAACATATACCATATATTTATTTAACCATTACCTTTTGTGGAATATTTAGGAAATTTCCAAATATTTTACTATTACAAAAACTGTTGTGGGTCATCTCACAAGATTTCTTTAGGATAAATTCCTAAAAGTAGAATTTGTAAATTGATCTCCAAATTGCAGCAGTATCTGAGTGACAGAAGTATTGAAGTCCTGAGTTGGGAAAGAATGTGCCCAAGCCACCTTGTCAGTGGCTGAGTGTTTTGGAGTCCAGCTGCTCTGTCTTTTGAAAGACCGCTTTCCTTGACACCATGCCTCCTTGTTAGTGATGTCCTGCAGAACTTCTTGACATTGATGACATATACTTTTCCCCTGCAAACTCTGCAGCTCCCACTTATGCCACTAGTTCTCTAATTCATCTGTGCATGTGAACTCTGAACGGTTAGAGACACTTTTTTTTCATGGGAGACGATGGTACTCCTCAGGTGCCTTCCCCTTTGGGGCTGTAAATGTTTCTTTATTAGTCAAGAGCCACACCCTCTGGACATTCCTTCACACACATGAAGTGTTACTGAGGTTTCTCTGACTTCTTTTTACCCTTCCTGATTTTATACTTTCTTTCTAGAATGCTGCTTCACAGTAGTGCTTCTCTAAAGCAAAGCCACCTGTCCGTGGACTCCATGACCGAGTCCCCCTCCTAAGCCAGTCATGGTTCACTTTGACTCAGCCCACCCCATCCAGCCAGTGGGCAGAAACGCAGCAAGGCCTTTACATTAGAGCAGGTTGTACTGGTGGCTCTTTTGTAACTGAGACACTTTTAAAAGGCATTGGCAGTTTGGTCAGTTCTTAACCTAAGAGACCTTCCCCAATTGACAAATAAATTTATTAGGTTGAAGCTTTTGAAACTGACTGTTTTCTAAGATCAAAAATTGTCAACTCTTGGCACTTTCTTATGATTCATCCTAATATGTAAAATGATCTTAGATGTCAAGGAAACATACCACTTGCATATCCCAGAAGATCCCCAAGACAGATTCTAGAAGGTCTTCCACTGACTCCTAAACACCCAACCAGGGCTGCATTTCTCACATATCAATAGGAAAAGTTTTTCATTTAAAAAAAATGTTCATTGTTGTTGAAGAGGTGGGAAAATTAATATTCCCAAATTGTTGGCCAGAATGCAGTGGGTAAGCTTTTCTAGAGGGAAATGTGGCTATAATTATTCAAAACCTTAAAAATGTGTACACTTTGACCCAGCACATCTACTAAGCACATCAGAACTTACCCTAAGTGAAGCAACCTGGATATGTGCATAGATGTACCTTCAAGGATACTCATTAGAGCATGGTTTGTGACAGTGAACGATTAGAAATAACATAATGTACATGCCTAGGTGAAACAATCAAATAATTAAATGATATAGTAAAAGAATTTCCAAGGACAAAAGGAAAAAAGCATTGTTAAGAAAAAAACAAGTTATAAAGTTGAACAATCAAGACCCATTTTGTTAAAAAATTTATAAATGTAGACATTAAATATACACAGGAGGAAGACTGGCAAATATATAATGAAATATTAAAAGGACTATTTATGAGTGGGTTTTTATTTTCCTCTTTTATTTCTGTATTTTCCAAATTTTTAAAAGTAAGCATATAATATTTTGCAATCATAAAAAATTGTTACGGAAAAATTTTAATGTTAAATGGAAAGTAACTTACTGACTACTAAATAATTAAGCAGGTAAGAAATAAATCTGAATTTCAAATAACAGGAGCAGATGAAAGTAGGAATGAAAATGAAATGAGAAAGTTATATTGGATTAAAAAAGAACAGGTGTTTGCAAAACTGAAAACCACTAAACTCTTAGTGTCATAATAGTAAGATTGGCTACAATTCTCCTTTGTCTGCCTTGTAAATGAAGTTTCCCAGCACAGATCAATAGCTCCACTAGGGAACATGAGGACATCAAATATGTCTCAAAGAATTACAGACCTTGATAATCAACTAGTTCAGTGGCTGCAGGAGTTTTTTAATTTGATGTACTGGCAGGATTTCTCTTTAAGAAGTCAATATCAAATTTTATCGAAGTAATGCATGCATATAATTAAAGTGAAGTGAAAGCCACTCAGTCCTGTCCGATTCTTTGCATAGTCCGTGGAATTCTCCAGGCCATAATACTAGAATGTGTAGCCTTTCCCTTCTCCAGGGGATCTTCCCTACCCAGGGATCGAACCCAGATTTCCCGCATTGCAGGCGGATTCTTTACCAGCTGAGCCACAAGAGAAGCTCAAGAATAGTGGAGTGGATAGTCTGTCCCTTCTCCAGCAGATCTTCCCAACCCAGGAATGAACCAGGGTCTCCTGCGTTGCAGGTGGATTCTTTACCAACTGAGCTATCAGGGAAGCAAGTCAAGTTTAATAATCGTAGCAAAGAACTGCAGTCACCCATGCCATCACTTTCTGCCCGCCCCCTTACCCTTAAGTCCTGTTCTGCAGATTAACCCTTTAAATCTTTTTAGGATTTCTTTTGGCATTTGTGCTTACTCTGCTAATTTATTAGTAGATGTTATCTGTTGCTTTCCTGTTGTGGCAGCTGAGTGCTTTGCTTTCTTACATTCCCCCAGGGTTGTTCTCTCCATACCACCACCACTATATGGTGATATCACAATTTCTGGTTCAGTCAGTATCTGATATTTACCTTAGAAATCTAAGTTAAGTGTTGCTTGTGGCTTAGATTTCCTTTCCTGTGTGACTTTTCATTTTTACTGGTGTTAATAAGGTCTCTTTTTTTGTTGTTTTTTAAGTTTTAGTTAAAACTTTATCTGGGCCAAGTACATGTTTGTAAGGAAATGTTGATTACCATTTTCCACCACTCTTTGGATTCAGCTATACTAGGGTTGGGGGTTGGGGGAGGGGCGAGACAGTATAACTAACATGTTAGCACAGCCAGCGAGCTAATGCATGCATAAAAGAAACGTGGCGTGAAATATTCCATTCCATCATTGCTTGGTATTCTAAATATAACTCATTTCCTTTCTGATGATATTTCCTTTCAAATGAAGTATTTTTTAATATTTTACAGAATTAATGTATTCATAATATATTCATAGTTTCATAATTTCACATAGCACAGAGTTAAACAAAGTTGTTTTATCTTCAGCTTTCATTTTTAAGTCCAATAAAGGTAAAAAGGACAAAAATAAGCTTTCCTTTTTTTCTTCTCATCAGTTCAAAAAAACTCATAAGCATATGTTTATAAAACCTGGAATTTTAGGAGTACCTTAAAGTGGCTCCTGTTAATAATAAGTACTCTAGCAAGTCTCCTAGGGTTACCATAATGTAATGAAGAACCATAAATTGGGGAGCTTAAAGCAACAGTTCTGGAGGCCTAATGTTTGAAATGAGGGTGTCAGCAGCTCCCCTGGAATCTGGTGGCTACTGACAATGCTTTGCAGAATTTGTCTGTTGCTTTGCAGCCATACAACCCCAAATCTCTGTCTCCATCCTCACATGGCATTCTCCTCTCCATGTGTCTCCCTCCACATCTCCTTCTGTGCATGACTATCTACCTCTTCCTTTTTTTAAAAAAAATATATTTCTATTCTTTTATGTTTAATTATTTTTGGCTACACTGGGTCTTCATTGCTTTGCATGGGCTTTCCCTAGTTGCAGTGAGCAGGGGCTACTCTCTGTTTCCTGTGTATGGTTTTCTCTTTTCTATGGCTTCTCTTGTTGCAGAGCACAGGCTCTAGAAATCATGGGCTCAGTAGCTGTGGCACATGGGACATTTTTTCATCTGTGTCTCTGATAGCAATTCTTTTTTGGTAAACCTTTTGATATAATTTCCTGTATAGTTAGTAAATCTTTTCTTTTTTGTCCCTTTTCTTTTCCTGTCTGTTCTTTTTTAACCGCCCCCACCCCCCACCCCGCCTCCCCTGCCTTTCTGAATCCATTGTCTTGTTCCAGTCTAAGCTGGCTGGTCTCTTGGCCTGCTTCATAGTTGTCCTCCTGGACTTCCCTTGACCTTTCTCCTGTGTTGATTCTTGGTTTGTACTATATCTCTTCCTCTTTCTAGGTTCACTACCTCATCTGGGTGGAGCACATCCTTCAGTAACTTCCTGAGAAAAGGTGTACTGGGGGAAAAATGTCGAGGCCTTTGTGTATCAGAGTTTTGAAGTTCAATGCGATTCTAACTCCCAATTATTTTTATATCACTTGTTCCTTCCACCCCACCCTTTGTTTCCAGGAAGCATTTAGGATTTTTATTTATCCGTTGTGTACTGAAAATTATGCTGGTGTACTTTGGTGTGTGTTTTTCATCCATTGTGTTGGGCATTCAGCCCCTCCCATCTGGCAATTCAGATCTTTCAGTTTGGGGAAATTTTCTCATATGTTTTCTTTGATAATTTCCTTCCCACGCTGTTCTCTGTTCTTCTTTTCTGGAAGGCCTATTAGTCAGATGTTGTCTCTCATGTTAATTAAATTTCGTTTGTTTTCTCTCCTTTGACAGTTGGCTCTACTTTCCAGGGTATTTCCTCAACTTTATCTTTCAACCATAACATTTAAAAATTTCTTATTTCAGCTTTTATGGTTTAAATTTCTAAAAGCTTGTTTTTATTTCCTGGTGGTTTCTTTAAACAAAGTTGTACACTCTTTTGGCCTCATAGATATAATATTTTCTTATTTCTCTGAGGCTAAAAATTGAAGTTTTATTCTCTCTGTTTTCTCTTTTTATCACTGTTGTTTGTTTTCATTTCTGCCTTTCATGTTGAAGACTTTTTTCTTTATGTATTATTATTATCATCACACAATTCTATCAGATTAATATTATTATTATCCTCATTTTATTGTTAATGGTTCTTAGATCATTGTTTTACTTTTCCTACTGTGGATGTCTGGAAAAGTTATCATGGTCTGGGCATATCCACAGTCGAGCTTCTCAATCACATTGGGCTTTCTTTTGAATCTTTAAGGTTTCTTCTTACTCTCCTATACTTTACCTCCCCCACCTCCCAGAGAAAGTTGTCTTACTATATTAGACAGCTCTGTTAGAAAGATATGATCGTTATAAAGTCTAATTGAAACATTTCTCCTTCCCTGCATTTTTCCTCTGTCAGTAGCACCAGTTCTGTCCTGTGGGCCAAAGAGACGGACCAAACCTAAATCTCCCTCCATAGGATAGACCCTTAGATATTTGCAAGGATATCATCATGACTCTTCCATGTCTGTCATTCTCCAGTCTGAAGAGGCCTAGGTCTCCTACTGTATTTCCCTCTTCCGTCAAGCTCCAGTTGGCTAATGTTTTGGAAAGCTTTGGATCAGCTTTTAGCTGTCCAGATCTCACTCTAAGCATAGTATCTGTAACTTAATGCAGACTCCAGATGTGCTTTGAAACACTGAAACTTGAATGGGATATTCTCATTAATGTTTCCTACAATTGGTTTAGTTTTAACCTGGGAAGTTTCATGTGTTTCTTTTCCTAGTAGGTGACAGTTTTGAGAAGTTTCTCATAAATTTTAATTTCTGGGTGGTTTTTGATTAGGGTTATGGGTATGTTTATCCCTTTTGTTGATTACTATTTTTTTGTGGGAGTGCAGGGAGGTATGGGTACCAGGGAGGTGAGGGTCAGGGAGGTGAGGGATAAAGAGGTAGAGGGCATAGGGAGGTAAGAGGGTGCAGGGAGGTGAGAGGGTGAAGGAGAGTGGGGACAGGGAGATGGGGCACAGAGTCTGCATCTGAGTCCTGTCTCCACAGGTCATCCAATTATTGGTGTAAAGCCTCTATGGGGCTAGAGGCTCAGGGTCTGTTGCAAGGACTGAATAAGAAAGTCCATAAGAGCAGTCATTATAGTGTCAGGAGAACAGCAGGTACCCAGCAAAAGTGAGGTACAATTAAGTGAAATGAAGTGAAGATCTAAAAAATGAGAAGGCAGAAGCTGGGTGAGAATGTGGCAAGGGGAACATAGAGCAGAAAAAGGGAACAGCACGTGTCAAGCTCTGTGTCAGGAAGAGGCATGGTTTGTTTAAGGAACAGGGAGGTAGTCAAGGATAGAAGTGTCTAGTGAAGGGTTCGGGGTGGGAGACTCTGTTGGTTACTGTTTTAACTTCTTAGGATTTTCTTTTCAAGGCCAGTTGCACTTGACCTTGTTATTGTTGTTTAGTCTCTAATTCATGCCCATGAACTCTTTGTGACCCTATGGACTGTAGCCCATCAGGCTTCTCTGTCCATGGGATTTCCCAGGCAAGAATACTGGAGTGGGTTGCCATTTCTTTCTCCAGGGGATCTTCTCAACCCAGAGATTGAATCCACATCTCCTGCATTGTAGGCATATTCTTTACCATTGAGCCACCAGGGAAGCCCCTAACCTTAGATATTGTTAATCCCAAATGGAGGTGCTAAGATAAAATTGAAAAATGGAAAGATCTTGTTAATATTAAGTGCATAAATAAAAGTATAATATGCATATCTGAAGAGGAAAACACAACAGAAACAGGGTTATTCCAGGCACCATGTTGAGCATTTTGTATATATTACCTCATTTGCCCTTTATAATAATCTTATGAGAACTACCGTTATTCTCATATTGGAAGTAAGGAAGTGAGGCCAGTGCCTGGTATAACTAGGAGGGCCAAAGGTGAGATGCAGACCTAGAAACGCCAGATTCAAGGCTAACGGTACTGTCACTAAAGAAATGAAGCTCACACATGACATTTTGTGCTAATTATAGCTGATATTGTTGAACGGAATTCTCTAATTTACTAAAGTGTACTGCATCTTTCTCTTTTCTCTAACAGAGCACACCAAGCATTTAAAAACATATTTAATAGGTCAAGATGATGACACTGACATTCTGAGCGTTAATTTTTGTGTTCTTTAAGGGCAGGGATTAAGTCTTATTCCTGTTTATGTATCTAGAACCACTCACATTCCAGGCAATCAAATATGATTCAGATCAGTGCAAGCATGAGTGAGTGCATAGTGAATGAATGGATGAATGAAATTATAAAATAGCACCGATCAAAGTTTTTCTATTAGTATTTTTAGACTTATTTGCCCCTGTACTAAATCCTAAATTCCTGGCTTTGCTCTATGAGCTCACATGTCTGCCCTTTGTATGTTTTTTCCTTCCTGTCAGTGTTCTAAATGGAATATCTGTTGACATGAGATTTGCCTCATCTCTGCAGATGGGAGAGAGTAAAAGGAAGTTGCCCTGATTAGTTCAGGTCATGTCCAAGGGAGGGGAATAAACTCATGTTTGATCCAGCCCATGGCCATGTTGAAGGGTTTGGATCTGAGGAGTGGGGTCCAGCTCTGGGGTGTCTGGGAAGTACATTCTTGGTCTGTGGCCACATTGTCAGGTAGGGAGATCTGTCTGCATAAGCACAGAGAGAACATCAGAAACTGAATTTAGGTCCTATGTAAAAGAAGTGGACCAGTAGAGGGAGTCAGCCCCCTAACAATTTGGTCAACATATATGGCCAGACTCTAGTCCTCGGGTGGAAATGAAATGAGGACCAGTACCTGGATAGCCAGACAGACTGTTACAGACTTTGGGATGGATTTAGCTAGGGAAGTTTGCCCAGATTCTTCCAGAGGGGACATGAGATTCTTTCCAGAACAATTAACACCAGGCATGGGAGCAATCATGGTTTTCCAGATGCTCTCCCACTAAGGTGAAGAAGTTCCTAATATATTCCAGAAGTTAGATGGGGTTCCTAATAAATTCCAGAAGTTTTCATCCTCAGGATGAAAACCGATATCTTTCCCAGAGCAGGGCAAAGCTGGACAGGGCAAACAGAGAGGGACAAAACGCTGGTGGAAGCTCAGTGAACAAGAGCTTCTTTCTTTTCTTTGGACCTTCTTTCCTCCAGTTTGTTAAAGTCTTTCTCCAAATACACTGCTCTGAAGTGTGTAGGTAACACTGCAGAGATAGTGCCATGAAGGCACTGATTTGAAGTGATGCGTAAAGGAGTTGGGCTTCCCCAATGGCTCAGTGGTAAAGAATCTGCCTGTAATGCAGGAGATGCAGGAGATGGAGGTTCAATCCTTGTGTCAGGAATATCCCCTGGAGGATAGCACGGTGACCCACTCTAGTATTCCTGCAGGGAATCCCACAGACAGAGGAGCCTGGGGGGCTGCCGTCCATGGGGTTGCAAAGAGTTGGATACTACTGAAGCAACTGAACACGAGCACATAAAGGACCCTTTTAAGAGCTTGACGTCCACTACGTCATTTACAACAGCCCTTTTTATCCCCATCAAGATATAGAGCATTCCCATCACCCCCAAAGTTCCCTCGTGATTCAGTACATACCAATTTACTTTTGATTGATTTATGGAGTGAAGAACTGAAAATCACATTATGGGTGGTACATTTCCTCTGTGCATCACACTGAAAGTGAGATGTTGACAAAGTAGGTGGGTGGATGTGTCCAGAATGGGGAAGGATCCAGAGGCCATGTAATATAAGGGACATCTGTCAAAGGAGATAATGACATGAATGTGACTGGTACTGATATGGTAGTTCCAAGAAAACATTGGAAACTTGCTCCTGGTCAGTCAGGAAGGTTAGCCAGAGGAATTTAAGAGACTATCCAATATTGGATGAAAGGGTCATTTGGGGAAGTCCTGAATCTTAGAATAGGCCCTTTGAGGAAGTTCTGAGTAGGGAGGACATGAAGGAGGAAGAGAGAGAATTTCCCTGTTGCCTTATTGACTTCATCCTGCATTAGTTCATCTGAACACTTCCTGTTTGTTTCCCCACAATCTTTCTGTTGTTTTACTTCTGCACTGAATTCTCTAAAAGCTCTAAGGATGGTTTTTAAACTTCCAGTCCTCTGTGTCACAAATTCTATTCGTTTTGGGATTCTTGGATGATAATGGGAATGGTGAGGTGGAGCCATAGAGAACATCTAAGGTAAAAGGACGTGGGGCTGGACGTGGAAGCCTTGGTTGAATTGTACAACCCTGCCACGTACAGGGTGGACAAGTCCCCTTGCTATTTAGCCTCAGCTTTTACATACCTGAATATGGGATTTGTGTGTGTGTGTGTTTCTTCTGTGTCCTGTAGAGTTTCTCTGGAAATCAGAAAAGAGAATGGACGTAAGTGCGTGTTTGCAAACTCTTGTCAAGACCATCAAAATGTAAAGTTTTGTGAGTATCACTGTTGCCATTGTGACAATGCCATTTGTTGAATCTCATTTAATTTGAAAGCTCCCTAATTCACAATAATTTGTGTAGTGGGGTCATTACCATGTTGGAGCCTTAATAGAGACTCTATCCATTATTCCCTAAAGGTCAACCACTCCAGAGTCACATGAGAACAGAAAACAAATATTGTTTGTGAATTGGTTTCAAGTACTGTCAGCTTCAAATGGAGGTCTTTGGGGGTCCTTGGCTGGCACATCAAGGGGGCATTTCAACAGAAAGAGGCTAAACCTTGACTAGACCTCAGAGCAAATGTTCCCTCTGCTCTTCGCCTCTCCCTTTCTAAAGGAAAACATTTTCTACTTGTTTGGGTGCATGTAAACTTTATCTGCTTATTCTAATCCATTTCCCCCAAGCCTTCTTTTGCTTGTTCCATTTTAAACATGGAATAATCTTCTAACACACCCAGTTTTTATATTATTTTCTGTTTTAGGAGTTTCACAGTATTCCTAGAAATTTTGCCCAAGTGGCATTGTGCCTTAGTTATTTCATAGGTATGCATAAAAAAACCAATATCCATTTACATTCTTCCTGTCATTTTGATGGTAGGAAAAATATCTGAGTTTATTTTTAAGGCAAATCACATGACAAAAAGAATAACAAATATTTGTGGTTGTCTTGGGAACTCAGTTTCTAGATATTGCTGATTATGGAAAGGAGGAACAGATTTGAAGATGGGACAGTTTGGTAACCAAGAAATAGAACAGCAGAGGACCCTGGAATAGGGGTGGAAGGAAATAGACCGTCTATGTAAAAAAATATATATATACAGGTTCCTAGTCAATTTTTTCCTTTTTTTCTGTTTCTGATTACTATATCCTGTCTTCCTGAGGGTGGAATGCTTTATATAACCAAGTGATTTTCTTGTTCAGTTTTGTGTGTGTGTTTGTTTGCTTTTCAGTAGGAAAGATCTGGGTAGCAATTTGTCCCTTTGCCAAACTCTTCATAAAACAGAGTTTCAAAGGGAAGAGACCTGAAGCCAAGAAATCCTGCTTTTTGTATTCCTGGATCTTTCTTGGAATAGCCCATCGTGTGTGGTATCTGAAGACGCAGTACCAGCACCAGCTGTGTATACAAGATCCTTAGAATACACAGACTTTATGGGAGCACTAAAAATGCACTCCATGGTTTGTTGTCAGCATTTCCAGCACTTACTCTCACCAGTAACTCTTCACTCTGGCCAACCTCAGAGATGTGGGGATGTCTGTGAGCTCTGAGGTCTCTTGTAGAGAATAGGGGCTCTACCTGCAGGTGTGAAAGCTGGGGAAAGATTCTGGATTTACTCCCCACCACCCCAAGACCCTGGTAGACCCAGGAAGTGGAAATGCTGGAGGCCAATACTTGTATGGCCTTCTGAGTTGCCCACTGCATCCAACTTGTTGTTCTTCCAGGAAACCTTTGATGTACATCCAGGGCACCGAGGGCCTGTTGAAAGCACCCTAGGCCTCCATATCCTCTTCCTGAAGCTGGCAGACAAAGAGGAAGGAGGCAAGAGTTATTATCGGGAGAGGAAGTAAAGCTGGAAGCTGGGGTGAAGGTAGGATTCAAGGATCAGGATCTGCAAGGTTCCAAGATCACTCCATCCTTCAGACCAGATTTGGGATGGGGTGTGTTGCAGGGAGTTTAAGCCTAAAGAGTGTGTCTTTGTCAGGCACAGGTGATAAGGACTGGATTCGTTTGCCTGTTTACTTCCCCATATGGATTAGTCAGGAAATACAGATAATAGACTCTACTGCTACATATCAGCTGGATTGGGGACCCCTTTGATGAAGGTGTAGCACCAGCTCACATGACAAGACAGCTACTGTGGAGGTATCCCCCTCTGATCTCTCTTCCACGGAAAACACTCCTCTCTTCTCTGATTCTGTTCTCTGCTGTGGTGGCTGGACAACTCCCCTCTGTTGTCACAAATTGATTTCAGGAGGGTTTCTTGTTCCAGGCCAACTCCATTGATCTTTCTCCCGAAAGGAGATAGAGCAGATGAACCAACTTCCAGTCCTAGTTCTGCCCTTTACTAGCTGTTTGACCTCAGGTTGGTAACTTAACTTCTCTGAATAGCAGTTTTCCACCCATACAATGGGATTAAAATATGAGTACTTAGTTTATAGTTTTGTTATAGATATTAACTGAGATCATGAAACCCAGCCTAAGCTTTGGCTTAAGCAGAAATTGCTGGAACAACCTATTGTGGTCAAGATCATAAGATCACAGGATATGAAGGTCAGCCACAAAACCCAACCTAACAACTTATGAGACAGAAATAGTTCATTGCAACTTTTCTCAGAGGATGGCTACGTAAACTGGTTCTGCTTGGCTGAAGGAAGTGGGTGGGTAGTAGGTGGGGGTGGGAGGGATAGAAGAGAATTAGATGATTATCAGTTCCTCCTGATAATTAAGAGCGTGGACTTGCCAGACTCAGACAAGCTTGTGTTCAGATTCCAGCTCTGCACTCAGTGTCTGTGTGACCATGAGCATATTCTGACTCCCAGTTTCCTCAAGTGCAAAAAAGGGTCTGATGGTATCTACAGTGTTGGAGGCTTTCACAAATAATGCATGTAAAGTGCTTAGCACAGTCCCTGGTACCCAGCAAACACATAAGAAATGATGCTGGACGTGACTGTGGGGGTGACGGGAGCTTTTCTGGTCTGTAGTCCTTCTCTTTTCACCTGAGGAGGTAGGAAGGAGACAGGGTGAGTGCTGGGTAAAACTGGGTGCTGGTGAAGTACATGTGATACCTGAGGGCCTCATTTCTGAGCCTCTCATCTACCTCTGATCCTGTATGTCTTTACCACTGAGCCACCTGTGAAGCCTTCATTAGTGCCCTTCTTCCTTGATTTAATTCTGCTTGAAAAGAAAGATATGGTTAGAAATGTAGGAGAAATAACTAGTTTATTTAGGCATTAATAATCCTAAAGGTGAGAAATACAAGGCAACCAGACACATGGCTTCAATTTTTAAGAAGGCAGATTAAAAAAAAAAATCAGAAAGATGATAGGTGAGATTCCATGGCCAGATTTGGTAAAGCATATGGCTCAAAAAAGTTGAGTCTAAAAATGAAATAATCAACTAAATGAGAAATCTACTTACATAATCACAAGTAATCTTAATAGATAAGAGAAGATAAACATTTAAAACATTCATTTGACCAGAGGGAGTTTGATAAGGAGCTCAGAAATTATGGGTCAGTTTTTTCTTTTATGTGTTTCTCTATTTTCTAAAAATGTCTATGAGGACCATAACTTTTATACAAAAAAAAAAATTTCCCCAGATATTTGTACAATAGAGGAAAAATAGCGAGTAATTGAGAAAAGGTTTAGAAGCTAGGAGAATTCTTTTAAAAATAGTGTCACTTGGGCCAAGTATCATCTGGAGATTAGGCATGCAGGAAAAAATGCTAAAGATAACAAAAAAAAGTTATTTTGGTTATGATTCAGTTCAAGAACATGAGCAGGAAGGGAGATGCACAATGACAATGGATTTCACAAAGGAATTGGAACTCTGAACTTCTATTTTGCTTCAGTCTAGAAAAATGCAGTTGGATCAATTCAAACTAAAACTTGCATTATTAAGTTATTAAGAAAGCCCCTGACTTTTCTAAATGAGTTTAAAGCACATGACAGAGATGACCTTTAAACTCTCAGAGTTGGCAATCTAAGTTATGAAATACAGGAGAGATTGGATTCAGGAAATTCCACATGAAGTTAATTCTTGGAAAAATCTTAAAATAAATATGGAAGATTTGTTAGAACCTAGGAAGAAAAGATCCCAACCACTTGAGCTGGCATGGAGTTTTTAAATCAAGTCGTATCAAATCACCCCCATTTGGGAGATGGATAGTTGGGGGCTAGAATTAATAAATTTTGGCAGTCTCTCAAATTTATAAAAATAGTGTACTCTAGTTCAGCAAAAGATTCACAAAATTTTTAGTTATAGAAAACATCAAACAAAAAACAGTGTATAGTTTAATAAACCTCTGCATACCTATTACCCACCTTCAACAATTATCAATACATGTTCTGAGATTTTTGTTTCCTCTGTTACTCTCCCTTCCACTAAGTCTTTTTGTTGTTGGTACTGGAATTTTTAAAGACAAATCCCACATATTATATAATTTTATATGTAAGAATTTTAGTATGAGAAAGATGTATAACAAAGTCTTTCATGATATGCTTAAAGATGAGATGGAGAAATATGGACTGGATAAGAATGAACTAAGAGGATTAGCATTAGTATGAATCGTGGCTAAATCATGTCAAATGTGTGAAAGTGTTAGTCATTCAATCATGTCTGCCTCTTTGTGACCCCAGAGACTGTAGCCCACCAGGCTCCTCTGTCCATGGAATTCTCCAGGCAAGAATATTGGAGTGGGTTGCCATTTCCTTCTTCAGGGGATCTTTTCAAGCCAGGGATCAAACCTGGATCTCCTGCATTGCAAGTGGATTTTTTATTAAAAACTTTTTTTTCTAATCCTCAAAGACAAAACTCTTTATATACAAAACTATGTTCTGTTGACTTGGAGAAGGAAATGGCAACCCACTCCAGTGTTCTTGCCTGGAGAATCCCAGGGATGGGGGAGCCTGGTGGTCTGCGTGCAGTCTATGGGGTCTCATAGAGTCGGACATGACTGAAGAGACTTAGCAGCAGCGTGTTCTGTTGGCTAATCACACTTTCTATGTTTTCTGAACATAGATTGGTCTGAGCCACCAAATCATGTCAAAGATGGTATGAAATCCACATTGAAGAAAGGTTATAGATCAGCAGTCCCCAAATTTTTAGGCTCCAGGGACCGGTTTCATGGAAGACAGTTTTTCCATGGACTGGGGACAGGGTAGGAATGGTTTCAGGATGATTCTCATAAGGAGTGTGCAACCTGGATTCCTCTAATGTGCAGTTCACTGTAGGGTTCTATCTCCTGTGAGAATCTAAAGTTACTGCTCAGGTGGTAACACAAACGATGGGGAGTAGCTATATATACAGATGAAGCTTCACTTGCTCACCTGGCGTTCACCTCCTCAGTTCAGTTCAGTCGCTCAGTTGTGTCCAAGTCTTTGCGACCCCATGGACCATAGCATGCCAGGCCTCCCTGTCCATCAACAACTCCCAGAGTTTACCCAAACTCATGTCTATTGAGTCGGTGATGCCATCCAAACATCTCACCTTCTATCGTCCCCTTCTCCTCTTGCCTTCAATCTTTCCCAGCATCAGGGTCTTTTCAAATGAGTCAGCTCTTCACATCAGGTGGCCAAACTATTGGCGTTTCAGCTTCAACATCAGTCTTTCCAGTGAGTATTCAGGACTGACCTCCTTTATGATAGACTGGTTTGATCTCCTTGCAGTCCAAGGGACTCTCAAGAGTCTTCTCCAACACCACAGTTCAAAAGCATCAATTCTTCGGCACTCAGCTTTCTTTACAGTCCAACTCTCACATCCATACCATGACTACTGGAAAAACCATAGCCTTGACTAGACGGACCTCTGTTGGCAAAGTAATGTCTCTGCTTTTTACTATCTGTGATTTGAATGAGAACATAGAAAGTGTGATTAGCAAATTTGCCAACAGAACATAGTTTTGTATATACATAGCTTTGTCTTTGAGGATTAGAAAAAAAAGTTAATAAAGAAGTAAACATACTCTGTGTTGCTTCATAACTCATTGGGATCAAGGGATAGAATTTAGAATGTAACAAAGCTTGAATCAAGATAAGAGCTTCTTGATAATTACAGATATCTGTCAAAGGCTAGGACTACATGGACATGTAGTGTAGTCCTGACTCCAATGACTGTCCCATCAACGGAGAAGTTTACTGAAGAGGTTAAATATCCATCTTTCAAGAATTCTGTAGAACTGTTGCCACTTAGGAGAATTTTGAAACCTTGGTTGTGCATTAAAATCACCTGAAGGGCTTTTGAAATGACCAGTACCTGGGCCCAGTCCCAGCGATTCTGATACAATTGCTCTGGGTACGACTGGAAAAAGTCCCAAGTGAGTCTCCTGTAGTCAGGGCTGGAACCTTGAAGTGCAGAAACTCTAAGGATCCTTTCGACTTTGAGATTCTTTTTAATCTGAAAAAGATAAATCCCATTCATTCCCCCAAAGCCTGAATATGGCGCTGAAATCAGACACAAAAATTACTTCAGGGAAGGAAAAAGAATGATTTAAGTGAAACTAAAATTGCTGGAGGTTACCAGGAGGGAGTGTGTCTTAGAGGAGAGGGTGCCTGTGTGGTTGTGGAGAAGGTAGGAGTGAAGCTGAGTGGGGATGGTACAAGGGGAAGGGAGTGGAACTGAAAAGACTGAAAAAAGGTCTGAAGATATACTAAAACCAGGATGGTCCTGGGCACCATTAGAGTGCCCCACCGGCCCCCAGATTAGGACAGCACACAGAAAACCTCTGTTGTTCTAGTCGTTCCCCTTGAAGAGAGAAGATGTCTTGTCTGTACGTCTGAATATATCTCACTGACATGCTGAGCAGTTGCTAAGGCTAAAATCTGTGTGCACTCTAGCTATTTTTTCCAGTGATAGTGTCTTGCTTGCTTGCCTGGCATCTTGCCAGGGTGCTGGTGCTGGGCTCAGTAGCTTGCTTTGGCATACCTTGGAATCCCTTATCCTACCCCTCCCCACCAACCTCTGCTGAAACTTCCTAGAGTGACTGTGAAGTTTGCTTCTTTGAAGAGCTTCTTAGCAATTCCCTCACTGCTTTAACCCCTCTTCCACCATTGTGTTAAACAATCCTGAAGGTGGCTTCACAAATCTGGCTGGCTGCAGAAACGGTGAACCAGGGCTGCCTTTAAAAAGGAGCCTGGAGGTGTTTCCTAATTTCCCTGTGAGGAAGAAACTGTAGGCATGCTGCCCCTGCATATCTTCACAATCTCTTCTAAAAAGAGAAGTGTATGCCTGGTATATGTTGAGTTGTTTGCAAAATAGCACAGAGAAAATCCCTCTGAAATCATGGGAGAAAGACCCATGGTTGTACATATTTTTTCTTTATATTTATAAAGAATACATTGGATACAGTCTTTACCCACTGTTACCCCTAAAAGCCTTCACAGCTTCTCTCTCTATTTTAAGAAAATATCAGCCATTACGTGGGAGGTAGCAGTGATTTTCAAAGTGTGGCCCCGGGACCAGCATTACCTGGAAACTTGTTAGAGCTACACATTCTCTGGTCTCACTGCAGACATACTGAATCAGAAACTCTGAGGGTGGGGTCCAGTGGTTTTCCTTTAACAAACCTTTCTGGTGATTCTGAGCAGGTTGATGACTGAGGCCTGGGCTATAGGACTATAGAAACTATATCCTTAGAAGGTTCTCTAAAGGAGTTAGTTATACAGAGTTTGCCCTCTGACACAGGACTTAATAGGAAAACTGCAAGCAGAAGAAACTTCAACTGCCATTGAGTCAGGGTGGTGAGTGGGTTTGACATTTGCTTAATAAAAAAAGGTCATGTGGCAGGAGAGAAAAGCTGCTAACAGAGAAGAGTAAAACAAAAAGAATCAGAATGACAAAGCAGTGGGCAATCCAGTTAACTCTTGTCATTACAAAACTAGAAAGTTCCTATTCAAGTGACTATAATTGCTAATGTATATACATACATCGAAAAGAATTTTAAGCTATGAATTTTTTTAAATGCTGTATTTTGTTTCACCTTGGAGACATAGCTTGTTGTGAAAATATTTTGTCAAGTAAGTCTAGTCAGTTCTTAATTGATGCTCTGTGTTGACAGGAAAATAGAAATTTGCTGAATTTTAAAAGCATGATTTTGCTGCTATTAATACGTAATTGGGATTTTGTGGTAAATGATCACAGATGCCAAAAATGTGAAAAGAGTTATAATCTTAATCATAACCATATTGGCCATAACAACAATAATAATAATCATAGCTACATTTACCATTTATTGAGTGCCTACTGTGTGCAGACACTGCTGTGTGCTTGGCTCTAGGGATAAAGTTGTGGATACGCAGACCTGGTCCTTGCCCTCTGAAGCAATGGTTCCCAACCTTGCCTGCATATTAGATGCACCAGGGAGCCATTAAAAAATAGCAATGCCCAGGCTCCACCTTGATGATTCTGATTTAATTAGTCTGGGATGGGATTCGGGGGTTGGTATTTTCACAAAGTTCTCCAGTGACTTTAATGTGCAGCTAGAATTGAGAATCACTGAGAAGGCAATGGCACCCCACTCCAGTACTCTTGCCTGGAAAATCCCATGGAAGGAGGAGCCTAGTGGGCTGCAGTCTATGGGGTCGATGAGGGTCGGACACGGCTGAGCGACTTCACTTTCACTTTTCACTTTCCTGCATTGGAGAAGGAAATGGCAACCCACTCCAGTGTTCTTGCCTGGAGAATCCCAGGGACGGCGGAGCCTGGTGGGCTGCCATCTATGGGGTCTCACAGAGTCGGACACAACTGAATCGACTTAGCAGCAGCAGACAAGGTAGAAGATTTCAGCATGTAGCTAATGGATTGATTGATTTTTGTTTAGTCGTTAAGTTGTTTTTGACTCTTTTGTGACCCTATGGACTGTAGCCTGCCTGGCTCCTCTGTCCATGAGATTTCCCAGGCAAGAAAACTGGAGTGGGTTGCCATGCCTTCCTCCAGGGGATCTTTCGGACCCAGGGATTGAACCCACATCTCTTGTATTGGCAGATGGATTCTTTACCACTGAGCCACCTGGGAAGCCCAGCTAATTAATTACAACAGCCTTAAGCGATGTGAAGAAAACATCTAGAGTGCTGTGAGGAGTGCCAGTTGGTGTGGCGTTCATGGATGGGGTTTCTGAGGCATCCTTGAGGAGGTGACTTTCACCTGCACTCTAGAGAGAGTGGGAAGAGAATGTTCCAAGCAGAGTTAAAAAATTGTCCTAGGAGCCTGTCGCAGGGGAAGAAAGGTGAAGTGAGAGCTGAAAGGAGGCAGAGTGAGGGAAGAGAGGAGATAAGAGAGGCTGGAACCTGAGGAGGGGCAGAACCTATGAGATACATGAAGGATTGTGGTCTTAAAGTAAAGGGAAGCTATGAAGGGTCTTAAGTAACTAGTGGGTTTTGTGATCCTATAGAGACTTTGAAAAGTTCACCCTGGTTGCAGTGTGGAAAACAAGTTGTTGAGAGGCAGGAGTGTATGCAGGGCGGCCAACCTGCCATGGGAGGAGGTGGTGGTTGAAGTAAGAAGGTGGCAGAGTGGTGGGGGAGGAGAGGGCATCAGAATCTTTGGGCGGTAGAATCCCAGGACTCGACACAACTCTCAGTTACATTTGCTGAATGGGCAGCTCTTTGGATGTGGGCAAGGATGAGGAGAGAGTGGAGGATGATGCCATTACTCTTGGTTCACAACTGGATGAGTGGTAGAGATGCTCACCGAGGGCTATGGAAAGCTGGGTGAGGAACAGGGAAGGGGAAAGCATGAATTCCGTTTGGGCAGAATAGATTTGAGGTGCCTGTGTGTCAAGGAGACAGTTGAAATATCAAGAATCCGTATGTCTGGACTATTTCCCACATATGGATAGTAGTAACTGAGCCCATGGGGCTGGTTGGGATCACTCAAATCATTTTTTTCATACAGAGCTCACTACATCTTCACATCAGCTTCCCAAATTAAGTGATAGATGTTTTAAAATTTTTAGTCTAGAAAATGAAGACTTAGAAAGATCAAGGAAGTTGCCCAAGTCACAGAGCTAGTTAAGAGGCAGAACTGAGAGTCCATCCTGTAGGATGATTATATAATCAAAAACAAGGAAATAGATGGATTGTTACCTAATCATAACCATTAGGTAATCGTAAAATACTTTTCTTTACTCAGAATGACTCACTCTCAGAGACAATGTAGTTAACCATGCTAGCTTAGAAAGGACAAACTAAATGTGTAGTTCTTTCTACTACAAACAAATCACTTGAATCTATTATTCTTGGTAATTCAGCGAGAGAATATTCCATGGAGTTTATGACTAAGCTCTGGGATCCAGATTTGGGACTTACTGCCCAAACATCTGTCCTCTTGCTTCCTACAATACATACAAACTGAAGTTGAGTTGCCTGGCAGCTCACTAAAAATAGTCAGAACCATAGAGTTGAGAAGTTAAAACACATTTGGAGAGATCAAATAAATCTCCCCTTTTCTTGAGGAAAAACACTGTGTACTAGAAATTCAAATCAATCTTATCCATTCATTTATTCAACTGACATATGGAATACTGACACAGACCAGATCCTTTGCTGATTTCTGGAGATCTAAAAATGTGTAGTGTTCTCAAAGTGAGTTAGTCTCATAGAGGAGACGGACACAGACAGATGCCGAGGAGGGTATTTAATCTGTCATTAGAGAAGGGTTAAGAGACTTTCAGGAAGACTTCCTGGAAGTGGTGACATGTACACTAATTATCCTCAACTCCAATTTCTTCATAAGTTAGGAAAAGATAAAGAAGAGAGGAAAGAAGAGTGCTTCAGGCAGAATAAAGAAGCAAGACATTTGGCAGGAGGGAAAAGCTATGAAGATACAAAAGACATGAACATACGAAAAAGAAGGGCCAATTTAAAAACTAACACTTTGAACTACACATAATTGTGTGGGACTTGACCTTTAAATTGTGGTTAAAGAGTTTAACTTTTATTTTGAGACATATGGGAATCATTGAAGAAGATCACACTGGTGGCCGTCATATAACTAGGTTTGCATTTTAGGATGATAATGCTAGCTTCAAAGTAGAGGATGGCTGGGAGAGGAAGAGCCTAGATGTGGAAAGGCCTCTACAAAGCTATTGTAGAAGTTGGGGAAGAAATAGATAAAGGATTTGGGAGATATTTAGTGGGTAGAATCAATAAAAACTTGAAGTTTGATTGAAGGGAGAAGGGAGAGTCTAGGGAGACTGGGAGCATGATGGTGACGTCCATGGAGCAGATCATGCAGAAGAGGGAAATTTAGTTTTAGGCATGGTGATTTTGGCTGTCGAACATTAAAGCAGGTATGTTCAGTAAGTGACTAGAATTACAGATTTGAAGCTCAAGACAAAGTCCTGGACTGGAGAGATAGATCAGGAGGTCATCACAATAAAGCTTGGGGAACCATCACCATTCAGCTGGTTGTATGTGTATGAAAGAACATGAGCCAAGTTTCCAAGATGGAACACTGTGGCACATCTCTGTTGAAAGAGTGTGATGAGAAAAAGATGCCAGGAAAGTAAGGGTCAGAAAGATAGGAGGACTACAATAAGAGTCTGGTATCATGGGAGCCAAGAAAAGGGAGAGTTTGTGTAATTAACACTATCAAATTCTATAAGAAATGGAAAAACATCCATTGGATACTTGTGTGAGTGGCTTTAATAGAATGGTGGGACAGAAGCCAGGTGTTGTGAATCAAAGAATAAGTGGGTTGTGGAGTTTGGCATGCACAGAGTACAAGGAGGCAAAAACAAACAAACAAACAAACAACAAACAAAAACAAGTCAGAAGTCAAATCTTTAGAACTGGTGTGGCATGGATCAGTTCACTGGGGATACTAAAGGCAAGAGAAGTGGAATAAATGTATCAGCGCTGTGTAAAGGTCTAAGAAAGGAAGTGGCCTTTCTCCACCCAGTCCTGAGAGACAGTGGTAAGCCAGCCCAGTGGTGTCTTTGTTATCTAATTTAGCTATCTCCCGCCTAAAGATGGGTCTTACTAATGTGGCATTCTCAGAGGTAATTTCTAGGAAACAAAGACTTTAGCAGAAGGTGGAGTAAAATTTTCCTCTTCAACTCTTGCATTCCCTAGAGTCTTTGGGTTTGTAAGAATCTTTATAAAGAATTCAACTATCTTAGCCATCATTTCCAAAGACCATAATGTATGGTTCCTAGTATGGTATCCTTATGTGGTGTCCTGAGCTTTTGCTGAGTGAGAGACACTTTCCCCTCCATTCAGCACATTATTATGATTCCGGAAAAGAGAAAGCACATGGGATCTGTCTTATCTGTTTTGAGCCCCTAGAATTGCTTCCTTGTTTGGCTGCACCCCTCCTACCTCTGTGAATCTGAGCAAATAAGAAAACAGACCTCTTGGGTGTGAGCAAGAAGTGCATAGACGGTGCTGTATCCATGGTCTGTGGTCTCCGCATTGCATCCATATTCTACAGGAAGCCTGTGTCTCATTGTTGTAGTTCAGTGGCTAAGTTGTGTCCAACTCTGTTCCATCCCGTGGACTGCAGCACACTGGGCTCCTCTGTCATCCACTAACTCCCAGAATTTGCTCAAATTCATGTCCATTGAGTCAGCGATGCTATCTGTCTCACTCTCTGCCACCCCCTTCTCCTTTTGCCTTCAATCTTCTCCAGCATCAGAGTCTTTTTCAGTGAGTCAGCTCTTCACATCAGGTGGCCAAAGTATTAGAGTTTCTGCTTCAGCATCTGTCCTTCCAGTGAACATTCAGGGTTGATTTCCTTTAGGACTGAGTAGTTTATGGCATAATACCACTATTGTTTAACAATGATCAGCTCATATTTTTTTGCCTTGTAGAAAAATCATGGCAAGAAAACTTGGTGAACATGAAATCATAGTGGGGGGTTAGTTTGATTAACTTAGAGGAATTATCCTTCGTCACTATGGAGAAAGAACTTTCAGGGAAGTGACCATGACCCAAGACGTCGTCTCCTCCCAGACTGCGCTGGAGGGACCCTGCACTGACCGGTTCTTTCAGTTGCCTTTTCACTGCATGCAGATGGCCCTGCCTCACCATATTCTCACATCTTTCTTCATCCAGGATACAAAAGTGAGTAGGATGCCACTTTCTTAGTTGCATTCTGGATTTGAGGAAATAGTCAAGTCACAGGACTGAACATACATTTTTTAAAGTGTGGGTGGTTTTGGTAGGAGCTGTTTTCATCTGTTATGGGTTTATCTTATTAGTTTTGCTCTAAGGAGGACACGCCTTTCTCCAAGGCCCAGGAACCTTTCTCTAACTCCTGCCTTCCACCTCACTAAATGAGTACAGGAAATATGCTTTGAATAATCTAGGGTACTCTCAGATGACCCCTCCCAAATAAGTTGTTATCTGTCACTTCCTTGACAGGAACTACATAGTAGTCAATTTAGGATTGAGTTCTCACATTACCATCTGAAGTGCAGGTACTCTGTGTTGATGGTTGAAGAGAGTTGCTTAGATACCAGATGATCTGTGACAGAGTTACCATGGATATTTAGAAGCTTGATCATGCCTTATCCAGAGAGCTGTTCCCTTTTGTATTAATACGTAACAGCAGAGATGCCTGAGCATGTGCATACTCAGTTGTGGCTGACTCTTTGTGACCCCCATGGATTGTAGACTGCCAGGCTCCTCTGCCCATGGAATTTTCTAGGCAAGAATACTGGAGTGGTTTGCCATTTCCTACTCCAGGGGATCTTCCCGATGTCAGGGATTGAACCCGTATCTCCTATGTCTCCTGCATTGGCAGGCAGATTCTTTACCATTGGGCTACCCAGGAAGAGATGCCGGAAAAGAGATGCCAAATTGCCCTCAGAATAAAGTTTTTAATCCACCCAAAGCCTGGTGAAATGAGATCTGACAATTTTTCTGTAAAGACGACAAAAGAGATGACATTGATCTGGGAAGACTGAGTGAGTGGGGACCCAGAGATGGCTGCTTGGACTAGTTACGTTAGTGAGTGGCTGGCAGGATGGTAGAGAGGGCAGAGAATCAGCAAAGGTGACATCAGATCTTCGACACATCTCCTCCCATTTACCCGATGCCCACTTTCCAGGCTCCTAGCATCTTTATCACTTTAATCCAACTGGAAACCCTCTGTAAATTCCTTCTCTTCAACTCAGAACCTTTAAGTTTTCAGGAATTTTTCCTAAGAATTTTTAATTACTAGAGAATAAACAAGGAAGAAAGAGAGGGAAGGGGGAGAGGAAAGAGAATCGAACAAACGTATGTAGTTTTGTAATTACCACCATGATCCAGATGCAGAGTTCGTTCGTCATTGCTGAAAGTTCCCTCCTGGACTTTTCAGTCAGTCCTCTGTCCCTGAACCTCTGCCTGCTAATCTGATTGCTGTCCTTCGTTTTGCCTTTTCCAGAATATCGTATAAGTGAAGTCATACGTAGTCTTTCGAGTCTGGCTCCTCTCACTTAGCATAATGCTTTTGTGACCCATCCATGTGGCTGCACTCATGAACAGTTTATACCCTGTTCGTTGCTGAATAGTATTCTGTTGTATTACAGTTTGTGTGCTTTCACTAGCTGATGCACATTTGGGGTGTTTCGAGTTTGGGGTGATGAACAAAACTGTTATAAATAATCAGGTACAGGTTTTTGTGTAGAGACATCTTCACTCTTTTTGGGTAAATACCTAAGAGTAGGACTACCTAGTTATATGATAAGTGTATATTTTAACAAGGGGCTTCTCAGGTGGCGCTAGTGGTAAAGAACCTACCTGCTAATGCAGGAGACGTAAGAGACGTGGGTTCGATCCCTGGGTCAGGAAGATCCCCTCGAGGACGGCATGGCAACCCATTCCTGTATTCTTGCCTGGAGAATCCCCCGGACAGAGGAGCTTGGTGGGCTACATTCCATGGGGTCACGCAGAGTCAGACACAACTAAAGTGACTCAGCATACACACCCACGCACACACACACATGCAGACACACACGTGTGTTTTAACTTCAATAGAAACTCCCAAATTCTTTCCAAAGTGGCTGTTCCATTTTGCATCCCCAGCAGCAGTGTATGAGACTTCCAATGGCTCTGCATCCTTGCCAACATTGTATTTTTTTTGCCATTCTAATAAGTATGTAATATTATATATTAAAAAGCTTTGTTAATATCAAACTTTTAAAAAACATTGTTATTCTGATAATAAATAGTATCTCATTTTTCATTTAGTACATTTCTTTAAGATAAAGTAATTAGAATGCTTTTAATATGTTGACAGTATTTATTTCTTTTTCTTTAAATTATTTATGTTCTTTGCCCTTTTTTATTTTTTTAATTTATTTATTTTTTAATTGAAGGATAATTGCTTTACAGAATTTTGTTGTATTCTGTCAAACCTCAACATGAATCAGCCATAGGTATACATATGTCCCCTTCCGCTCGAACCTCCCTCCCATCTCCCTCCCCATCCACCCTTCTAGGTTGATACAGAGCCTCTGTTTGAGTTTCCTGAGCCATACAGCAAATTCCCATTAGCTATCTATTTTACATATGGTAATGGAAGTTTCCACGTTACTCCTTCCATACAGCTCACCCTCTCCTCCCCTCTCTCCATGTCCATAAGTCTGTTCTCTATGTCTGTTAAATTCTTTGGTACCATCTTTCTAGATTCCATATATATGCGTTCAGTTCAGTTCAGTCACTCAATCGTGTCTGACTCTTTGCGACCCCATGGACTGCAGCATGCCAGGCTTCCCTGTCCATCACCAACTCCCAGAGTTTACCCAATGTCCGTTGAGTTGGTGATGCCATCCAACCATCTCATCCTCTGTTGTCCCCTTCTCCTCCCACCTTCAGTCTTTCCCAGCATCAGGGTTTTTTCAAATGCGTCAGCTCTTCGCATCAGGTGGCCAAAGTATTGGAGTTTCAGCTTCAACATCAGTCCTTCCAATGAACACTCAGGACTGATCTCCTTTAGGATGGACCGGTTGGATCTCCTTGCAGTCCAAGGGACTCTCAAGAGTCTTCTCCAACACCACAGTTCAAAAGCATCAATTTGTCAGCGCTCAGCTTATATGCGTTAGTATATGATATTTATATTTCCTGGAGAAGGAAATGGCAACCCACTCCAGTGTTCTTGCCTGGAGAATCCCATGGACAGAGAAGCCTGGTAGGCTGCAGTCCATGGGGTCGCACAGAGTCGGACACGACTGAAGCGACTTAGCAGTAGCAGCAGCATGATATTTATCTTTCTCTTTCTGACTTACTTCAATCTGTATAAATAGGTTCTAGGTTCATCCACCTCATTAAAACTGACTCAAATGTGTTCTTTTATGGCTGAGTAATATTCCACTGTTTATAAATTCCACAGCTTCTTTATCCATTCATCTGTTGATAGACATCTAGGTTGCTTCCATGTTTTAGCTATTGTAAATAGTGCTTCAATGAACATTGGAGTACGTGTGTCTATTTCAATTTTGGTTTCCTCAGGGTATATGCCTAGGAATGGGATTGCTGGGTCATATGGTGGTTTTATTCCTAGTTTTTTAAAGAAATCTCCATACCGTCTTCCATAATGACTGAATCAATTTACATTCCCACCAACAATGCAAGAGGGCCCCTTTTTCTCCACACCCTCTTCAGCATTTATTGTTTGTAGACTTTTGGATAATGGGCATTCTGACTGGTGTGAGGTGATATCTCATTGTAGTTTTGATTTGCATTTCTCTAATAATGAGCGATGTTGAGCACCTTTTCATGTGTTAGTCATCTGTATGTCTTCTTTGGAAAAATGTCTGTTTAGGTCTTTTCTCCACTTTTTGATTGGATTGTTTATTTTTCTGTACTGACTTGTGGTAATTCTGAGGAGTTGTCTTGATCATTGTCTTATCTATTGTTAATGGCTTCATACATTAAGGAAACCAACTATTTCATAGTTGTTACAAACATTTTCCTCAGTTTGTCATTTTTATTTTGTTTATGGCATATTTTGTTGCAGAAATATTTTTATGTTGCTTCTGACTTTTGTACTTCATAAGTGAAAAAATGAGGAGGTAGAAATAAGATAATTTACAAATGAGATGTAGAAGACAGAGGTTGGGGGGATGGAGGGGTGGGCTGTGAGGCTGGGCTACCTGGGTGAGTCGGTTCACCCCATCCCCACTTTGACCACCACACTGGTGATATATGGCCAGCACAGATTTTCTGTCTTTCTCACCAGCAACACATAACCAAGGCTTGTTGACAAATGCAGCTGCTTTGAGAAAGGACAGAATCCCCAGGGCACAATTCTTCAATTTCAGATATGGGAGAGGATTTGTTTAGTGGAAGCAGTGTGTTTATTGCAGAGACCATCAATACATGAGGTTATTATCCTTGTTGGCTGGGTCACAGGGAATTCCTGTCTGTGATCTCAATGATATCACTCAGCCGGAAACAACTCTGTACTTGAATATGGAAATCCACGACGTCCACAAAGATCTATTGTTCTCCATGCAATCTATGGGCAAAAGAATTCAGGAAAGGCCAGAAGGGGGTGGGTGAGGAGGTAGGTGGTATGGTGGGAGGAAGTGAGAAGGAGAAAGGGAAGGGGATTCCTTTGCTTCCTTATTTCCCATACGCAGATCCTCTGCTATTCTTTGATTTTTGCAGTTATTAACATGTTTAGAGTCAGGCACACCAGTGCAAAGTCAATCAGTTTCTTGCTGGTACCAATCTGAGAAGAGCACAGCCCACAGCAAGAACGGTTGGTGATGAGCTTGAGGTTGGCAGAGTCTGACTAGCAGGAAGAGCTTATTCTGTTCCCCACCCCGGTTCCACTGCCCAAGGTCACTCAATGGGCTCTTCTCATCCAAAACTGAGCCTCTTCAGGGACCACTCAGGATTAACCAGGCTACTTTGTTAGGATAAATGCATTGTTTTTCTAACTAAAGTACTGTGAACTGAGACTAACCAGCTAAGTAACATTTCAAAGAGCAGAAACAAAGGATTATAAACAAGTCAAGTAACTTTCTCTGAGGGCTTCCCTGGTGGCTCAGATGGTAAAGAATCCACCTGCCATGTGGGAGACCTGGATTGATTCCCTGGATTGGGAAGATGCCCTGGAGGAGGGCATGGCAACCTACTCGAGTATTCTTGTCTAGAGAATCCCCATGAACAGAGGAGCCTAGCAGGCTATAATCCGTGGGGTTGCAAAGAGTCAGGCACGACTGAGCGACTAGGCACATATAACTTTCTCTGAAGTCTGTGTTTCAAGAGATCTGTGGAACAGGACTTGGGTATTTATTAACCTGTCTCTCTCTACCTCTCTTTCTGTTCCCACCCCTGTCTCCCTTCCACTCATATTCTCTGTGTCTATATGATTTCCCCTCCTCTCCTTTACTTTTTACCCTTTAACTAATTGACCATCATTGAGGCCTTGAAGTGCATTTTTAGCATTTGTCTACTGACATTATACTGACTTCTTTGACTTAAAAATAGGCAGGAAAAAAACCTCACCAAATTAAACTGCTTTATCTTCAAACTGACTCTGAATTTATCAGTTGGGAAAATATGGGGTGGGGGTGAAATTTAAGATCTATTTGAACAGAACTTTGGGTTCTTTTGTGTTGTTTCAGCCAAGAAAGAATGAAGCTGAGTAACTTCTATGCGTCTCATGCAGGACAATAGTTGAGGCAGTGGAGTGGAGTTGGGAGACTTGGATCCAGTCACTGTTCTGCCGCTTACCAGCTATGTGACTCTGAGCAAGTCCCTTAACCTCCCTGGGAACCATAATCCCAGCCTCTGTCTCTTAGCTGCTAGCTTCTGACCATCAGGGACCAAAAGACTCTATATTTGAAAAAGTGTGACATTGTCTGATGTCCAGACAACCCCTTCAGCCAACTCCTCAAAGTCAGTCATGGTTCGTTCCCTTCTGGATAATGAGATTGGCTCCCACATTCAGCATTTGTACTGCACAGCAGGCACAGTCCTATAGTTTAGGGTAACGCGTGTGTGCTCAGTCGCTTCAGTCGTGTCCAGCTCTTTGTGACCTTATGGACTACAGCCTGCCAGACTCCTCTGTTCATGGGATTTCCCAGGCAAGAATACTGGAGTGGGTTGCCATGCCTTCCTCCAGGCAATCTTCCTGAGCCAGGGATCGAACCCGCATCTCCTGCATTGCAGGCGAATTCTGCAGAGCCACTGAAGAAGCCCCGTGGTATAGCGAAGTGAAAGTGAAAGTGAAGTCACTCAGTTGTGTCCGACTCTTTGCGACCCCATGGACTGTAGCCTACCAGACTCCTCAGTCCATGGGATTTCCCAGGCAAGAGTAACTGGAGTGGGTTTGCTGTGCCCTCCTCCAGGCAATCTTCCTGACCCAGGGATCGAACCCACATCTCCTACATTGCAAGCAAATTCTCTGCAGGCTTCTGCAGAGCCACTAAAGAAGCCCCATGGTATAGGGTAGTGAAAGTAATAGTGAAGTCACTCAGTTGTGTCTGACTCTTTGCGACCCCATGGACTGTAGCCTACCAGGCTCCTCAGTCCATGGGATTTTCCAGGCAAGAGTACTGGAGTGGGTTGCCATTTCCTGTGCCAGGGGATCTTCCCAACCCAGGGGTCGAACCTGGGTCTCCCGCATTGTAGGCAGACCCTTTACTGTCTGAGTAGAGTGGTGGCTAAAAGCTTGATTTCTGGACCTAGAATGCCTAACTTTAATTCCTAGTCCCTACATTTATATCAGTGTAATTTTGGGCAATCTACTTAACCTATTACTCAGTTTCCTCACCTGTAAAGAGAGAGCAACGAGGATAATAATAGTTCCTGAGACTGCAATCTTATTTGGAAATGAAGTCTTTGTAGATGTAGTTAAGGATCTTGAGGTCATTCTGGTTTTAGTATGGGGCCTAAATCTAATCACTGGTAGATAAGAGAGAGAAAGGAGAGGGAGATCTACTGCGCACAGAGACCGGGGAAAAGGTCATGTGCAGACAGAGGCGGGCAGTGGATGATGTAGCCATAGCCAGGGAATGCCAGGAGCCGCCAGAGGCTAGGCAAGGCAAGAAAAGAATCTCTCCAGTGCCTTTGGCCCCATTGACACCTTAATTCTGGACTTTTAGCCTCTGGAATTGTGAGAGAATAAAATTCTATTGTTGTCAGTCACCCACGTTGGTGGTAATTTGCTGTGGCAGCCATAGGAAGCTGATACAGATGATGATAATAGTACCTGGAAGGAGTGTTGTGAAGGTTAAATGAGTTGCTGTGTGTAGAGTGCTGAGAACATAATCTGGAATACCATGAGGGCTCTTTTGTAGGTTGTTATGTATTGTTAGCTCATTGACTCTTACCTAGCAACCCTATGAAGTCCGTACTATTATGAATTATCTTGCATGCAGGGAATTGGAGGATTAGAGACTGAGCAAAGGTGAGGTTGTCTGGACTCTGCTCCAGGTTGAGCCACCCCTCAGAAGTCTGTGGAGTTTGGCTTTGGGGTGATGGATCCAGGTGACTTTTGGTTTGGAGGCCCCTCATAAGGATGTACTCTCAGCGAAGATTTAGCAGCTCTGAGCTACCAACGAGAACAGAAGGTATAGAGAAGATCTATCATGATATGGTTCTTACTCCTCCTGGAAGTGTCTTCCCAGCCCTGGTCTTGGCACAGGCTCTACTCTAGCAGAGCCAGGCTCTATCCGAACTTGACTGAGCGGTTGTCCTAAGAGCTGACTTCACTGGGGTGCCTCAGCACCTCACTACAAGAGGCAGAGATCTGCCACCTAAAAGACCACACCCTCCTTCTTTGGCGTCTTCAAAGGTCCCTGGTGGTCCCTGATTTACCGTGGTGTTGAATATAAATTATACCAATGATTAGAAAGAAGTCAGATCACTTAGAGTAAGACCAAACCCTCACCAGAACCTGCAAAGCCCTATTAGCAAGGCACCCAGTGACTCCACCCCTGACCCTCTCTTACTCTTTTCCCCTTCATTACTCTTCCAGCCACACTGGCCTCATGCCCAGGTACTGTTCCACCCCTGAGCCTTTGTACATGCAGTTCCAGTTACGTTAAATGCTCTTGGCCAAGTGGTGTGCTTGCTGTCTCTTTGTCCCTATCACTTTTAATATCACCGTCTCAGGTCTTTCCTAATCACTCTGTTCTGCCTCTTTACCTGCCTTTTCTCATTTCTTAGTGCTTATAATTATTAACATAGTATAAGCTTTACTTGTTTTATTTTTTCAAACTAGAATATAAGCACCATGAAATGGAAACATTTGTTTTGTTCACTGCTGTAACTCTAGCCTCAGGCAGGACTAGTGAATAGTGTAAAGCATTGAATAAATAATTGTTGACTGACTAATAGAACAATGAATGAAATAACAACTACAGAACTCCCAAACCAAAATAGGCCAATCCGTTAAATATCTAGAGGTAAGCACATGAAGAGAGGAGTACAGGAACCATTGAGCTTTGAAGCATATGGAGGGATGCATAGCCTCCTATTGAGCTTGAGTTTGAATGTGACAAGGAAAAAGATTTGGTGGAGAAAGAGGGGAATAGAATTCCAGCTGAAGGAAATCTCATGTTGAAAAATATCAGCATCCAAAATTCATTGATTCATTCAACTAGGACTATAGCAATGAACAAACCAGAAAAAAGTCGTGGCACTTAGGGAGCATACAGTCTAGTGGTCGTAATGTCAGGCAGTATGATCTCGGACACACACATCTGCTTATTGGAATGGTGAGATGAGAAGCGCTTAAATTTCTAAAGGGCTGAGAGGGCTAGGTAGACAGTGAGGCTTTCATCTGGCAATCAGAAGGAAACTACCTTCATTCTTAATCAGGAAGAGCCCTGGGAATATCAATTATGGAGGAATTCTGCAGGTGCATGAAGGATGGATTCTGATAGGAAAAAGAATTAGGGAGATACCAGAAAGGGTTATTATAGAGAAGTGGTGGTGATTGGAACAGAGGGATGGGTGTTGCCATAGAAGAGGTTGAGTCTAAGCGACCTGGAAGGAAGCAGCTGAGAAAGGATCTTAAAGCCCCTGAATGTGAGAACAATCTAAGTATGTGTCACCAAGAACTCCCTGATGGAGAGGAAGGAAGATGGCAGAGAGGGGGCAGAGACTCTAGGAGCTGGAGAAATGGCAAAGTCAGATTAGGACCAGTCCCCTGAGCTTCAGTGATTGTCCCATCACTGCGCTGTGTAAACACAGGAAGGGACCACAGCACTCCACTGATGTTTACTCTCCAGTGCTTGTCTGTATTGGCTGTTTTGTTCTCTATACGACAAGCCAAGCTTGGTCTGGATGTAACCCATCAGAAATTGGAAACAATTTGAATCTAATG
Organism: Bos grunniens; assembly: GCF_055505025.1. Lineage (NCBI taxonomy): Eukaryota > Metazoa > Chordata > Mammalia > Artiodactyla > Bovidae > Bos > Bos grunniens. Next base: position 17,383,124 of record NC_141190.1, read on the forward strand.
CATCACACTGAATCTGCAGAGCAAAACTTCTGGGTTTTTTTTTTTTTTTGCCTAAAATCCACCACATCTGCCAACACCCCAAATCTTTCTTAATTAATAGAGTGAAATTTTAAGATAAAACATCTTGGTATCATAAAGTAGAGAAGCTGGGATTTCTCTGTATTGCAGAATTTTGACTAAGGACAAATTACGTAATTTTAATCTTTAATAGGATGCCAGCTCTGGATGTCATGATAACTGTTTCTATTAGAGTTAAAAAGAATCAGCTTTTTTGCCTCTGACGTAGCTAATTGGCTTGAAATCAGCCTGTTTTGTCAAAGCTTGGGTTTCCTTCAGTTTTGTCTCTGTCAAGTGAAGAATTGACATTTCTACCTGGCTCTTAGCTCAAACAGAGAAAGTTTCTCATTCGTCCTGTGACAGGAAGGGAATAAGAGGGCAGGGGCAGTCTTGAGTTCCTTAGGATAGTGGGAAAATTCAAAGCAATATAACACTTCATCGTTAAGATGTTTTTGGTAAAAATGTTTCTTGAAATTGTTTTTTAAAATATAATTTCACATTGTATGATACAAACCACATTTCTGTTATCCACAAGGGAAATGAAGAGCTTTTCACGGAGAAACAGTCATTGTGAATTTTCCGTAATAGAACTTGACTGTAGCAGACATGACATCTGAAAGAGCTCTGGGGCCTAGGAAGAAGGGCAAGTTACTAAAGTGGTTCCCTGTTAGGAATATGTCTTAGATAAGTTCACCCCTGGACCCCCATATCTGTTGTTTTGCTCAGTCTGTTTAGTCGTGCCTGACTCTTTGCGACTCCGTGGACTGTAGCCTGTCAGGCTCCTCTGTCCATGGGATTCTCCCGGCAAGAATACTTGCGTGAGTTGCCATTTCCTTCTCCAGGGGATCTTTCCGATCCAGGGATCAAATCTGTGTCTCCTGCATCTCTTGCATTGCACAGGAATTCTTTACTGCACCAAACCACCTGGGAAGCCCCCACATCTGGTACCACTTCCTAAGAAGAACCTGGCTTCCTCCCAAGTGATAATGACTTCTGAAAACTATCTGCATAGTTCATAGAAAGCATAGTATTTTAATTATTCCTCTCTAAGTAACTTAGTTCACATGAAAACAGTCATTATTTTTTTGATAATACAGCTTTTGAAAAATTCCTACATTTCCTAAGTTCTTTTTGTTATCATATCTTTGATAAGAGGAATGTGATGAAAGACTTGAATATATTCTAATAATATGGATATCACTGCAAAAGCTGGGCAAATGTGGGAAAGTATACTTTCTTTTTAAAATTATTTTTTATTGAAGTATAGTTGATTTACAGTGTTGTGCTAATTTCTGCTGTACAGCAAGGTGACTTAGTTATACAATATATACTTTTTTGTTTTAAATATTCTTTTCCAGTATGGTTTATCCCAGGAGACTAGATATGGTTTCCTGTGCTATACAATAGGACCCTGTTGTTATCGATTCTAGATGTGACAGTTCGCTTCTACTAACCCCAAACTCCCAAACCGTCGCTGTCCTCTCGCCCCTCCTCCTTGAAACCACAAGTCTGTTCTCTGAGTCTGTTTATGTTTTGTAGATAGGTTCATTTCTGCCATATTTTATATTCCACGTGGAAGTGACATCATATGGTATTAGTCTTTCTCTTTCTTCCTTACTTCACTTAGGAAGATAATCTCTAATCCTATTCATGTTGCTGCAAATGGCATTGTTTTGTTCTTTTTTATGGCTCAGTAATATTCCATCATATATACCACGTCTTCCTTATCCATTCATCTATTGATGGACATTTAGGTTGCTTCCACATCTTGGCTATTGTAAATAGTGCTGCAATGAATATTGGAGTGCATGTATCTTTTTGAAATATGGTTTCCTCGGGATATATGCCCAGGAGTAGGATTGTGGGATCCTCAGTTCAGTTCAGTTCAGTCACTCAGTTGTGTTCAACTCTTTGTGACCCGGTGGAATGCAGCATGCCAGGCCTCCCTGTTCATCACCAACTCCCAGAGATTACTCAAACTCATGCCCATCGAGTCGGTGATGCCATCCAGCCATCTCATCCTCTGTTGTCCCCTTCTCCTCTTGCCTTCAATCTTTCCCAGCATAAGGGTCTTTTCAAATGAGTCAGCTCTTCGCATCAAGTGGCCAAAATATTGGCGTTTCAGCTTCAACATCAGTCCTTCCAAAGAATATTCAGGACTGATTTCCTTTAGGATGGACTGGTTGGATCTTCTTGCAGTCCAAGGGACTCTCAAAAGAGTCTTCTCCAACACCACAGTTCAAAAGCATCAGTTCTTCAGTGCTCAGCTTTCTATATAGTCCAACTCTTACATCCATATATGACTACTGGAAAAAACATAGCTTTGACTAGATAGACCTTTGTTGGCAAAGTAATGTCTCTGCTTTTTAATATGCTGTCTAGGTTGGTCATAACTTTCCTTCCAAGGAGTAAGTGTCTTTTAATTTCATGGCTGCAGTCACCATCTGCAGTGATTTTGGAGCCCAGAAAAATAAAGTCAGCCACTGTTTCCACTGTTTCCCCATCTATTTGCCATGAAGTGATGGAGCCAGATGCCATGAGCTTAGTTTTCTGAATGTTGAGCTTTGAGCCAACTTTTTCACTCTCCTCTTTCACTTTCATCAAGAGGCCCTTTAGTTCTTCTTCACTTTCTGCCATAAGGGTGGTGTCATCTGCATATCTGAGGTTATTGATATTTCTCCCAGCAGTCTTGATTCCAGCTTGTGCTTCCTCCAGCCCAGCGTTTCTCATAATGTACTCTGCATATGAGTTAAATAAGCAGGGTGACAACATACAGACTTGATGTGTTTCTTTTCTTATTTGGAACCAGTCTGTTGTTCCATGTCCAGTTCTAACTGTTGCTTCCTGACCTGCATACAGACTTCTTAGGAGGCAGGTCAGGTGGTCTGGTATTCCCATCTCTTTCAGAATTTTCCACAGTTTCTTGTGATCCACACAGTCAAAGGCTTTGGCATAGTCAATAAAGCAGAAGTAGATATTTTTCTGGAACTCTCTTGCTTTTTTGATAATCCAGCAGATGTTGGCAATTTGATCTCTGGTTCCTCTGCCTTTTCTAAAACCAGCTTGAACATCTGGAAGTTCACGGTTCACATATTGCTGAAGCCTGGCTTGGAGAATTTTGAGCATTACTTTACTAGCGTGTGAGATGAGTGCAGTTGTGCGGTAGTTTGAACATTCTTTGGCATTGCCTTTCTTTGGGATTGGAATGAAAACTGACCTTTTCCAGTCCTGTGGCCACTGCTGAGTTTTCCAAATTTGCTGACATATTGAGTTTAGCACTTTCACAGCATCATCTTTTCGGATTTGAAATAGCTCAACTGGAATTCCATCACCTCCACTAGCTTTGTTTGTAGTGATGCTTCCTAAGGCCCACTTGACTTCACATTCCAGGATGTCTGGCTCTAGGTGAGTGATCACACCATCGTGATTATCTGGGTTGTGAAGACCTTTTTTTGTACACTTCTATGTATTCTTGCCACTTCTTCTTAATACCTTCTGCTTCTTTTTGGTCCATACCATTTCTGTCCTTTATTGAGCCCATCTTTGAATGAAATGTTCCCTTGGTATCTCTAATTTTCTTGAAGAGATCTCTAGTCTTTCCCATTCTATTGTTTTCCTCTATTTCTTTGCACTGATCATTGAGGAAGGCTTTCTTTTCTCTCCTTCCTATTTTTTGGAACTCTGCATTCAAATGGGTATATCTTTCCTTTTCTCCTTTGTTTTGTCTTCTCTTCTTTCCACAGCTATTTGTAAGGCCTCCTCAGACAGCCATTTTGCTTTCTTGCATTTCTTTTTCTTGGGGATGGTCTTGCTCCCATGTAATTCTATTTTTATTTTTCTGCAGAACCTCCATACTGTTCTCCATAGTCACTGCACCAAGTCATATTTCCACCCACAGTGTAGGAGGGTTCCCTGGAAAAGTACACTTTCAACTGTTCAGTGATAATAATGATAGTAAATATTCTCATTTTAAAAAGGAAGAAACAGAGTCACTTCAAGCTATTTTCCATCTCAGGGCTTTTTCAGCTTGTGCTTCCTCTTCTTGAAATGTTATTTCTCCTTCTCATAACTGGTGTTTTCTCTCCTTTAAGGTCTAAGCTTAAATGTCATCTTCTCAGAGAGTCTTTCCTGACCCTTAGTCTCATCTCCCCACCCCAACTCTGCTGCAAGTCACTCTATAACATTTATTGGTTTGAATTTCTCCTCCATACTTTTCATGACCTCAAGTCCTTATCTGCAGACTTCTTTTCTGACTTATCTGGGCTTCCCTGGTGGCTCAGATGGTAAAGCGTCTGCCTACAATGCGGGAGATCCGGGTTCGATCCCTGGGTCGGGAAGATCCTCTGGAGAAGGCAATGGCACCCCACTCCAGTACTCTTGCCTGGAAAATCCCATGGATGGAGGAGCCTGGTAGGCTACAGTTTATGGGGTCACAAAGAGTTGGACACGACTGAGCAACTTCACTCACTCATCTTCCCAACTAGATGCCATTCCAATGAGCAGGGACCTTTTTGGTCATTTTCATTGGATTAGCACCCAAATTGATGAAAGGAAAATGAAATAATCAAAACTGTCATATTTACAGAAACAAAAGAATAGGTAGACCTTTTGAACAGTTTGAGGGAGTATTCACAATTCTGTTATAGTAGAATTATTATTGCAGTGTGCAATTTTTAGATTAGATTTCTAAGTTTTCATCTAAAACACATGCTGCTTATAAGCTGTGTTTGTCAATATCACCACTTTGGGAACCAAGATAGGTAAAATTAGCTAAGGGGCTCTTTTCCAGATTCCGCAGCCCTGGCAGCAAAAAGGACATTCCTGTCACAGTTGTATCAGGATGTTTTAGCTTCAAGGTATTTAAATCATCACTCTAATTGGATCAAAGCTTGAGTCTCATGAGAGGATCAGATCAGGATAAGTTGTTTCAGCAGCTCAAAATGCTTCAAGAACTCAAATTCTTTCCATCTCTCTGCTCTACCATCATTGGCTGGACCATGTCTGATGAAGAAGAGAGAATGCTTCCTTTCTTTTCCTAAACTTGCCCCAGCAGTCTTCCTCCAGGGTCTCACAGGCTGTTTGGGGGGTATATGCCCACTGTTGAACCAGTTACTGAAGAGGGAAGGAGATTATGCAGAACAGTCAGCCCCTTCCCAGGAGGTATATGGGCTGCTTGGGGGAGCGGCTGGCATCTGAACAAAACTGAGATTCCTTTGGGAAGGGAGGAGGGGGACATTTCATTTATTGTGTATTTCATTCATTGTTCCTTTGTTTGGAAGAAATAGATAATGGTGTTGCTAAAACTTTCCCCCCTAAGTTTTGTACTGTTTGGCTTGATGGAAACAGACTGATTCAAGGTTCTAGAGGTAGATGCAGATTGGAGACCCAAGCAATTACCACCCTTTGGATTAAGTCCAAGCTTGTGCTCACGAGCTCAAGGAGGAGCTCCTGTGTTGGCATAGCTGCCACTGCTGAGCAAGAGAGAAAGAGGAGGAGGGGACTCGAGTTCCTCTTTCAGTTGCTTCAATCCCTTGCCTTCTCTCTTAGAGAAGTGCAAACTATTTTGGAGAGCCCATCTCATTTCCACATGCTTTTTTTTTTTTCTTTTACGCGACCCTGTCCTTCTTCCCCAAAGGCTTAGGAAAAGGTTTGGGAATAGTTTGGGAAGCTAGAGTGGAGGGATGAGAGTGGAGGGAATGGGGTAATCATCCCATTTCCTATTCACCACTGCCGCAGCCTCTGTTTATCCTGATCAAAGTAAATTTGCCTTTTATAGAATTCTCCTTCTGCAACTTTTTTACATCCTGTGATGATGAAAGTATCTATAGGATACATAAAATAGTACAAATGATGAAATGTTTAAAACTCCACAGCCCCTATGTTATTACCTACAGTTATTTAACATGTAAGGGTGGTTGAAGTTGAAGGTCAAGCCAGGAAATGTCATGAAGCAAAGGGACTTTGATGTTTGTTTGGTGATACATTCTGAATACTTTTTAATATTGTACTCATATTTTGGTAGATTTTAAAAATGAGGAAGGCCATCTTTGCTTTCTTTGTTTCTTTAACCTTGATAGATCTATGTGAAGTAGTGAAGTGAATGAAGTCGCTCAGTCATGTCCGACTCTTTGCGAGCCCATGGACTGTAGCCTATTAGGCTCCTCTGTCCATGGGATTTTCCAGGCAATAGTCCTGGAGTGGATTGCCATTTCCTTCTCCAGGGGATCTTCCCAACCCAGGAATAGAACCCGGGTCTCCTGCATTGTAGACAGACGCTTTACCGTCTGAGCCACCAGGGAAGTCAATATAGATAGATCTATATGACCTAGTAAACAAGCTGCCAGTTTGGGATTTTTCCTTCTTATCTTGTATCTCATCATTGACCTAAGTCTGCCCATTCTCCTTACCACAGCCACTAACTCAGTTTTGGCCCTCATCACAGTACAGAAACATACTTATGTTTTTTAACTTTTACCCAATTACTTTGCAAGTGCCTCTTGGATAAAGATCACCTGTTATCTGTCTTTGCTGTCTCCAGAAAGCCAGCACAAGGCCGTACAGAAAGGGGAGGAAAATCAATGTCTGTTCATTTCTTATTGATGTTTTCTCTTCTTCTTTTGATTTTAGAATCTGAACTGAAGGTATTTTGCTCTAAAAACATACTGAGCATCCTTGGTTTCTCCTGCATCATCGCTGTGATAGCGTTGCTCGCTCTGGGGCTGACCCAGAACAAAGCACTGCCAGAAAATGTTAAGGTAACTCAAACCCCTGAGTATGTGTGTGTGTATGTGTGTATACATGTGTTTTAGGGTCCTTGGATGGGGCAGAGGGAAAGGGAAGTTATGGTAAATCAAAGCAGTAGGAGTTGAGGTTCTGGAAGCCCAGGAGCAAGTCAGTCTCCATTGAACTAGGTGAGAAAAATGGTAGCGGATGCTTATTCTGGAGGAGAGAATGCCTTGGGTCAATTAGGGATGGAAAGACAATTGTCTTTACAATTGTTCAGCAAACTGATTAAATCAGTATTCTAACAGAGACAAACGCTTTATTCACCACATCCAGATCTGTGATATATTGTGTAGGTTTCCATAACTCTAGTACTATCTCTACTTCCTACTCTTTGTTTCCTTGTGGAAACAATGAACTCTTTGTTTACTGAACACTGCATTCTTTGTTCTTACTCCATTATTATCACTATCACCAACATAATAAACTTTACTAGACAGCTCTGTATAAAGCACTTTGGAAGTCAAAGAGTCTGGAGAAGACTTGTTCCTCATCTCTAAAATATTAAAAAGAAATCAATTTAAAGGTCAATTTTTAAAAAGCCCCTGGAGACCACATACATGTATTGAATATAGTAATTTGAAATGAATTCATGGCTGTATAGATTTCTTGTAAAATCTCTACATTTGAAGAGCTTGTGTGTGTGTGTGTGTATCATTAAAAATAATTAAGGTCATTAACTCTGCTGTGATTTATTTCTGCTTCCTTTCAAATTCATCAAAGTTCAATTTCAAAGACATGAATATCTCACTAATACCTTGTAATATGTTCATTATTTAAGCCATTAATTTAAAAGCATACAGTAAGTTTAAGTTTTTATTGTAAATACATTGATTTTAAACTTTCATTTGAATTATAGTTAATAAATCTTCAAGGGCCCAGAGACCAGTGTGCTAATAAACACAAACATATGTGTGGGCAGTGACATATCCATGGAAGCCCTGAAATGCATATGCAAAAGTATATATATTTTTGCATTTGAATATACTAAACTTTGAGTCACTTACTCAAATCATTTGCTCTATAGCAGAGGCCTGCATGTTACATTGGCCTCTGTTCGCCACACACGTTCAACCCAGCGGGGCTGCGCACAGTAGTCCCCTTGTCAGCACTGAAGGCTGATACTATCTCACTGTCAATGGTCTCTTGACTTTAAGTATCCAGCAATGCTGGCTCTCTTGGCTAAACTTCACTCACAATTGAAGCCTCATGACATTTTGGTTTTGCTATTTGTTTACCAGCTCTGAAAGTATGTGATTGCCTTCTTGATTTGACCTTTTTATATGTTCATTATTGCATCATTGGTGAGGGAGATGGCTTAGGAGGCAAACCCATGACAGACTTAGACTCTGTTCTCAGTGAATACTTGTGGTCATGATGACTTTTTGTTGTTCATGATGGTTGTCTTCAAAACTGTTGTGATTCTGTGTTACTGTGTTGGCCTGGAAAAATGGAACAAGGTCTTTGCATCTAAAGTGAATCTTTATAGTAGTATGATTGGCCCGATCCCACTAGGACCCTCTGAAGAGCTGTGGAGAAAGCACTTCTGAATTACTGCTCTAGGGATTTATCCCTGGGTTCTCATCCCTGTTGGTCAAGGGTTGCCCCAGAGGTTAGCTCCTTGGCACTTCCAGGTTGGTGCATATGTCAGAGGGGCTGTGTGGGACTACCAGGTGGTAGGAGAGAAGACCCTGTGAAGAAATAGAAAGATAAGATGCAGGTTGAGCTAGAAAAATGCTGGTCAAAAAACATGAAGTGGCCACCAAAGTTATCTGAAGCATCACTGTTCTGATACCCTTTTGTAGGAGAGAGAGTCGTTTGTACACAGTTTCAGAACAATAGAGACATGTGAATACGGAGGTAGGTGTAGTGCTACAGCTGCCCAGAGGAAGGAGGCACCAGTTGTGCCTGGCCATGTGAAGACTTCATGGAGGAGGTGGCCTTGGAGCCAAGTAATGAAGAACACTAAGGAGTTTGACAGGAGGTGAGCTAGGACATTTTCTGGACAAAGACCATACCATTTATTGCAGAGGGGCAGCTAAAAATAAACAGATGATCCTGGAGAATCACCAACAGTTCATCATGGCTAGAATATTGAACACAGGGCAGGAAGGAATGGTGGGAGAGGAGACTGCAATCTGAGTATGCCTAGCTCAGTGATGGATATCTCATTCAGCTGTAGCAGTGCTCAAGATTGGCTCCGTATTAAAAGCTCCTGGGGAGCTTTTTAAAAATACTCATTTCTGGACTCTACCCTGGGTCAATTAGAATCTTTGGGGGTGAAGCCCAGGCATTGGTATGTTTTAGAACCTTCCCAGGTGATTTTAATGAGCAGTCATGCTTGTCAACCACTGCTTAGATTTCAAACAGGGTGTGTGCATGCATGCTCAGTCATGTCTGACTCTTTGCAACCCAAGGACTGTAGCCTTGCAGACTCCTCTGTCCATGGAATTCTCCAGGAAGAATATTACAGTGGGTTGCCATGCCCTCCTCTAGGAAATCTTCCCAAGCCAGGGATAGAACCCGCATCTCTTGTCTCTCCTGTGTTGGCGGACAGATTCTTTACCATTGAGCTACCTGGGAAGCAAACAGGGAGGTGGGGCACAGATTGTGTTTCTGAGATTCTTATTGGCTGGAGAGCAGATTAGAAGAGGAGAGACCAGGTAGGATATTCCTGACATTGTGTACACAAGGCAGATTAGGCTGGAACTAAGGCATTGCCATGGAATTAAGTTATTAAGGAGATACTGTGAGAGACACTGAGGTCCACCAGATCTTAGTGATTAGATTCCTTTCAGTTCAATTCAGTCTCTCAGTTGTGTCCAACTCTTCGCAACCCCATTGGACTGCAGCACGCCAGGCTTCCCTATCCATCACCAACTCCTGGAGCTTACTAAAACTCATATCCATCAAGTCAGTGATGCCATCCAACCATCTCATCCTCTATCATCCCCTTTTCCTCCTGCCTTCATTCTTTCCCAGCATCAGGGTCTTTTCTAGTGAGTCAGTCCTTTGCATCAGGTGGCCAAAGTATTGGAGTTTCAGCTTCAGCATCAGTCCTTCCAATGGATATTCGGGACTGATTTCCTTTAGGATGGACTGGTTGGAGCTCCTTGCTGTCCAAGGGACTCTCAAGAGTCTTCTTCAACACCACAGTTCAAAAGCATCAATTCTTCAGCACTCAGCTTTTTTTTATAGTTCAACCCTCACATCCATACATGACTACTGGAAAAACCATAGCTTTGACTAGACGGACCTTTGTTGGCAAAGTAATGTCTCTGCTTTTCAATATGCTGTCTAGGTTGGTCATAGCTTTTCTTCCAAGGAGTAAATGTCTTTTAATTTCATGGCTGCAGTCACCATCTGCAGTTATTTTGGAGTCCCCCAAAATAAAGTCTATCACTGTTTCCACTGTTTCCCCATCTATTTGCCATGAAGTAATAGGATTGGATACCATGATCTTAGTTTTTCGAATGTTGAGTTTTAAGCCAACTTTTTCACTCTCCTCTTTCATTTTCATCAAGAGGTTCTTTGATTTTTCTTTGCTTTCTGCCATAAGGATGGTGTCATCTGCATATCTGAGGTTATTGATATTTCTCCTGGCAATCTTGATTCCAGCTTGTACTTCATCCAAGCATGATGTACTCTGCATATAAGTTAAATAATCAGGGTGACAAGTAGCCTTGACATACTCCTTTCCCAATTTATTTATTTATAGTTATCTATCATTAGATTCCTTAGAGGACCTTTTAAGATAAAGATGGAACACCTTGGATGTCATGTTGAGAACAATCTCTCCATGCTTCTGTTTAAAGAGGGTGGTGGCCACATGCTTCTGAACGGGAAGGCTTTTGGCTGTCTCTACACATTTCCTGACTCTTCATCCCTGTCTGATTGTGGGGATCATTGATTCTGTCTGCTTGGAGTGCAACACAGCAGGGGCCATGGATTCACACCACCTAGGTTTAAACCTCAGCTCTGCTCTTATAGAGATAGGACCAAACTTCTCTGAGCCTCAGTTTCTCCATTTGTAAGACAGAGCTGATCACTGATATCTTGTAGATTACTGTAGGAATTGAGTGGGATAAAGTAAACTCAGTGTGGAGTGCAGAACAGGATGCTGGCCCACCACACACCCTTGTTGTTGGTAACTTATGTGTTGTCATTATCATCTTTGCAGCCTGTCTGCCTGGTGACAAATCACCACTTATCTTTTTCCCTGCCTCTTTCCATCTGACTCACCCTCTTCTAGCCCAGTTCAGGTTAGCCCTCCAGTTCCAAAGATCCAGTCTTGTCATCTTCCTGCCTGATCCACTTTGGGTTCAGCCTGGTTGGAAAGTGGTTGCCTCATGCCTGACCATATCTCACAAAACACAAGAACTCTCTTTTGTACTGATGGCCTTACTTGCCTAGCCACCCAGGTTGTAAGCATTCTGAGGCAAGGACTGGGTTTCATTCATCATTGTGTATATCGATATTTTTTTAACCTTTCACTCCATTCATTCATTTAATAAATAGTCATTGACCATCTACTCTGCTTTAGGCCCTAGGAATACAGCAGTGAGCAAGACTGGCCAGGTCCTGATCCTCATGAAGGTATAGTCTAGTGGAAGAGACAATCATTAACCAAACTGTCAACAGAATAAATGTTAAATTACGGCCAGCACAGCATCTGACTGGGGTGGCCTCACAGCAGTTTGCTGACTCAGTGAGTAGAGTGGGCTCCCTGCTTGGATGTGAAGAGGATGTGAAGAAGGACAGCAGAATTTGTCAGCGTGGGAGGCAGGCCTCTGCCTCAGGATGCCTTCTGGGTCCTGGCTCCCCATTCTCATTCCCAGACCTCCAGTGTGTAGGGCCCAGGAATCCACACACGTAACAGGCATCCTGGGCTGTTCTCATGACATTAAAGTCTGGGAACTGCTGCTGGGTAAATTTGCAGTGACCACATTAAAACAAACAAACTTGGACCTTAATATACTGAAGAATCATTAGCTGTACCTAAATGTCCCCTGGGAAAGTGTTTTTGTCCTGTGGACCTGGTGGGGAGGTAGCTTTGAGGTCTGTTTGGCTCACCACTTCCTAAATCGCTAGCTTGTCACCGAACACTGGCAGTTAGCAACCTGTCAGGATATTGCTACAGCACAAGCATTGCACATTCTGGCACACACAGAACCCCACAAGTTTCTCTCTAAGGCACCAAACTGACCCTGTCCAAAACCACATGCCTTCATTAAAACCTGCCACTTCCCTGGAATGCTAGCTCAAGGGCCAGACAGCTTTGATTTCAACCCCAGATCTGCCATTTGCTAGCTTTGAGACTTCTGGCAAGCAAATTCTCTCCACACATCAGTTTCCTTATATGTAACATGGTGATAATAGCTACTTGGAAGATGGCTGTAAGGATTAAATGGAATGGGACTGCCAACTCACTTATCAGAGTGCCCAGTGCATCAGAAGCTCTCAGTGGAGGCCAGCTGTCCACACTGCTTTGGGGATGAGTTTAAGGAAAGACCCTCAGCTCTTAGTGTGTTGTGGTCATTGGGCTGGTGCTCCCAAGGTTTCCAACTGCTGCAAACCTGTGCGGGGCATCTGCTTTTGTCACTGGGAACTAAGGTGCTATTTTTAGGACAGCGCTTGCAATTTTATCTTTTTTTAATGGAGAATTTGGAAGAATGTGCATCAATTTTCAACCTCAAATACTCTTGGAAAATAACTATAGTATTTTCACTCCACTGGATTTAAAAACAAAACAACAAAAACAAAGCAGCAACACCTGGAGATGAGAGGTGGTGAATGTACTTAATGCCACACTTTACACTTAAAAATAGTTAACATGGTCAATTGTAGGTTCTGTGTATTTTACCACAATTAAAAAAATAAAAATAATAGACAACAAAACTGCAGTTTGTATTAAAGGTCTAGTAACTCCAGCTAAAGAAAAAAGAAAAGAAGAAAATGGTCCCTAATTGTTTCCAGGTGCTTCCAGCATCACTGTAGCTAATGCAGACCTGATTTGTTTATAGAGAACTAGAGTCATTCAAAAGGACAAGCTCTGTTTATTCTAAAGGGCTCACAGAAACAGAGCGATGAGGTTGCTGAAGTTACCGTTAAAACTACAGGGCTTTTAAGAAAGATTCTGAAGGACCAATATGTGTGAAGAAACCAAAAAAAGTGAATTCACATGTTACCTGACTTCTGGGGTTTTTGTTTGGGGGAGGGTTGGAACTCAGCCCCATGGTATTACTTTATATTAGACTGTGCATATTCATGTCTTTTAGGACTGGAAGGAGTTTAGGGACCATATAGTTCTAACTCCCCTCATTCGTCCATGTGACTCAGCAATTGTCTGTTGAATTCCTTCTTTGTACTAGGAATAGGATCTACCGTGGTAGGTACTGGATATACCGTAGTAAGCAACACAGACTTGCCCTAACATGGCTTAGAATCTAACCGGGAAGACATATTAATCAACTAGTCACATAAATATGTAATTACACATTGTTATAAGTACTGTCTTTAGAGGAAAAACACAGGCACTCCGAGGCATGAATTAGGAGGGTAGATTCGAATCTGAGAAGGTCAAACAGGGCTGGGTCTCAAGTGAAGGGCTCTCGGGGCCAAGGCTCTGGAACAGAAATCTCATGGCCAGTGGGGAACTGAGACTAGAATAGCATGAGGGCAGTTGTTTTCTGAGCAAGGAGAGGGTTGAACATCCCGGTTCTGCCAAGTCAAGGGTAGAAGCGTGTCATCTGATGTTTCAATTTTCTCTTTCTTTTCACATTGAAGGAGACTTACTCAGAAGCTGGGCTTATGACATTTGCAGAGGTAGAATCATTTCCATCCTAAGACAGGATCTTCCCCACCTCCACATGGCCTCTAGTCTCCCTGAGCTCAGGCTTGGTTGCTACCCCATCTCCGAATCTTCACCAAGGCTCCAACATTCATGTCTCATGAACCAACACCCTCTTTCTAGACCACTGCTTCTATTCACTCAACATAGCTCATCAAGACCAATTATGATTGATAAAATCATGTACATGACCAAAAACTAGCTTAAGATCAGGATTTACACAGTCTGATCACAACTATATAAAAATTACCATGAATTGAAAAAGATCAGAAGGGAATAAAGGAACAGTGATGTCTAGTTGGTGAAATCGTAAATGTCTTTTTTCCTTTTCTCTTAATTTTCTAGATGCTGTTTAATAAACTTGTAGTACTTTTTAAAAATGAAGTAATATTGAAAATAATATTAAGAGGACGTCAGATCTCTAGCTCACTACTCAAATCTTTGATTTTTCTTTGATGTGAAGGACATACGGGGTTTTAGAAATGTCTTAAATATGAGCTACAGAGAAACACTGGGTAGAGTGATAACATGGCAAGCACTTCACAAAGCATTTCTATAGGGTGGAGATTGTATTTAAAACGTAATTCTGTTGTCACCGAGTCTGGGGGATGCCAGCTTAAACGAGGTTAAGTGGGTTTCTCCACTGTCAGACTTCTCTGAAGCAGTCACTACATAGTGGGTTCGTGAGCCCAGGATGGGGAGCAAGCATTCCCCGAACTTCTGGGAAGCTTTCTTCGCCCAGGTCCTTGCAGGCTTAGTGCTTTGGAAAATGCTGGTGTGAGGAAAGAGGATAAAAGCTAGTGGCTCCCGGGGTTCTAGATTGGTCAGGTGAGGTACAACTATGTAAGTACCCATTCAAGTCAAACTGCTCTGGAATGAACTGTGAAATTCATTTCAGTTAGGTGAAATGGACTGCTAACTCTATAATGAGCCAGCGATGAACGGCAAATGAACATGCTTTTAGTGTTGCAACAATGAAAGGCAAACGCCCCATATGTTCAAACTTAAGAATTTCCAGACAATCAAGATTTACCTATCCATAAGACAGCAAGCGATGCCAATTTTTTTTTTTTTTTTGTGCAATACATTTTGGAAGACAAAAAACATTTAGTACAATTCAACAGTTTAGCTGCTATATATATAAGGTGAAATGTGTATGTCAATTCCTGTGTTAAAGTCGCTCTACCCGCCCTTCTCAAGCACTTGTCAAATGAAATGTGGTGAAAGTTGTCGTTTCTCAACCACCTCACTGTGCAAGGCCTTGGTGAAACAGGCCGATAGGATCAAGCCCGGTCCCTCTGTTCTACTGGAAGAGTAGCTTTCGTGTCAACAGAGTAGACAGAATAGAACACCAGCTTCCAGAATAAGGCTGCTTGCGCTGCTGCCTAGCTAGCCTTTATCATGTCCTTCTGTGGTTAGAACATTTTCTGGCAGGGAGAATTCAGGGACCCTGCTAGGCAAAAGCAGGGTTTTCTGCCGTGTAAGCCCTGAGGCTCTTTCTCCACGCTGGGAGGTTTCCCATGGGTTCAAAGGCCCCAGACCTCAGTTAGATTCCTCTCTGTGCACAGAGGTCACCACCTCAGGCGATTCTTTGTTTGATCTCACTGCAGAGGCTTAGTTGCAGAGGAGTCTATGCCGTTTCTTTCTTCACCGTGCCCAAAACCAGCATGCAGACCCTTTTCTTTATAAGGGTGTAATGCTGGTCACCAAAGGGAAGTCCCACTGTGCCAAAGGGGGCAGAGAACACTGTGGAGGTTATGCAAGGTCAGGGAGGCTCACACAGCAGGACAGTGGCACTCCCTGGTGGCGAAATGGAAGAAAACTGGACACCTCAATAAGCTTGACATTTAGCTCTCTGCAGTGGTTCAGCTACTCTTGCCTGGAAAACCCCATGGACGGAGGAGCCTGGTAGGCTGCGGTCCGTGGGGTCGCGAAGAGTCAGGCACGACTGAGCGACTTCACTTTCACTTTTCACTTTCATGCATTGGAGAAGGAAATGGCAACCCACTCCAGTGTTCTTGCCTGGAGAATCCCAGGGACGGGGGAGCCTGGTGGGCTGCCGTCTATGGGGTCGCACAGAGTCCGACACGACTGAAGCGACTTAGCAGCAGCATCAGTGGTTCAGGGAGGTCAGTTAATTCTAATTCTTCTTTTCTCCCTGGAGGCTCTTAAGTTCTTCCCAGGTGATAAGACAATATGAGGCGATAGATGTAAAACAACTGCTGACTTAAGCAGTATCAAGGGGCAGACCACACTGTGAGGTCCGCAGCTCAGATGGGCAGCAAAGTGTGACTCAAGTGAGTGGCTGGCTCACACTTGAGAAGCGCCTCCGTGGTTTCTCATCCTTTTCCTTTCCTTTCCCTTCCATTTATTTTGCTTCTTGTTTCTTTCTAGGATAGGGGTGACAAATAAAAGGCACCCGAGCCACCATACTCTCTTCACAAGCCTGTGGCAGACACTGATAACCATGTCATTTATTTTCCTGATTAAACCCAGGGGTGTCACCAAAGATGAGTATTAATGGCTCAAAATGGGCATTGGGCAGTCTGCTTGTGTGCTAAGTTGCTTCAGTCTTGTCCAACTTTTTGTTACCCCATGGACTGTAGCCCACCAGCCTCCCCTGTCCATGATATTCTCCAGGCAAGAATACTGGAGTGGGTTGCCATGCCCTCCTCCAGGGGATCTTCCCAACCCAGGCATTGAATCCACATCTCACATCTCCTGCATCATCAGGTGGGTTCTTTACCACTAGTGCCTGTGGGAAGCCCATTGGGCAATCTACTCCTGGGTAAATACCTGAAATAAACGGATGCTTAAGCCCACAAAATGTTTTTCACATTTGGAAACCACTCCAGTGCCCAACAATGGAATGGATAAACATACAGTGCATGCATATAATGAAGCGCTCCACAGAAACAGCAAGGGACAAACTATGGATCCTCACAACCTGAACGCATCTTAGAGACATGCAGAATTAAAGAAGGTAGACCTCAGGGACACATACTGTGTGAGCCCATTTACTGCAGTTCAAGAACAGGCAGAACTCCTCCAAGTGACGGAAGTCAAGACTGGCTTCCTGTGGGGGAAGCTGGCTGAGACGGCCACTGAAAACAACCTGGGGGCTAGAAAATGTTGCGTACCTAAATCAAATCCCTTATGTTTATACAGTGGAAGTGAGAAATAGATTTAAGGGACTACATCTGATAGACAGAGTGCCTGAAGAACTATGCACAGAGGTTTGTGACATTGTACAGGAGACAGGGATCAAGACCATCCTCAAGAAAAAGAAATGCAAAAAAGCAAAATGGCTGTCTGAGGAGGCCTTACAAATAGCTGTGGAAAGAAGAGAAGTGAAAAGCAAAGGAGAAAAGGAAAGATATACGCATTTGAATGCAGAGTTCCAAAGAATAGCAAGGAGAGATAAGAACGCCTTCCTCAGCAATCAATGCAAAGAAATAGAGGAAAACAACAGAATGGGAAAGACTAGAGATCTCTTCAAGAAAATTAGAGATACCAAGGGAACATTTCATGCAAAGACGGGCTCGATAAAGGACAGAAATGGTATGGACCTAACAGAAGCAGAAGATATTAAGAAGAGGTGGCAAGAATACACAGAAGAACTGTACAAAAAAGATCTTCACCACCCAGATAATCACGATGGTGTGATCACTCACCTGGAGCCAGACATCCTGGAATGTGAAGTCAAGTGGGCCTTAGAAAGCATCACTACAAACAAAGCTGGTGGAGGTGATGGAATTCCAGTTGAGCTATTTCAAATCCGAAAAGATGATGCTGTGAAAGTGCTGCACTCAATATGCCAGCAAATTTGGAAAACTCAGCAGTGGCCACAGGATTGGAAAAGGTCAGTTTTCATTCCAATCCCAAAGAAAGGCAATGCCAAAGAATGCTCAAACTACCACACAATTGCACTCATTTCACACGCTAGTAAAGTAATACTCAAAATTCTCCAAGCCAGGCTTCAGCAATATGTGAACCGTGAACTTCCTGATGTTCAAGCTGGTTTTAGAAAAGGCAGAGGAAAAAAAAAAAAAAAAGGCAGAGGAAGCAGAGATCAAATTGCCAACATCCGCTGGATCATGGAAAAAGCAAGAGAGTTCCAGAAAAACATCTATTTCTGCTTTATTGACTATGCCAAAGCCTTTGACTGTGTGGATCACAAGAAACTGTGGAAAATTCTGAAAGAGATGGGAATACCAGACCACCTGACCTGCCTCTTGAGAAACCTGTATGCAGGTCAGGAAGCAACAGTTAGAACTGGACATGGAATAACAGACTGGCTCCAAATAGGAAAAGGAGTACATCAAGGCTGTATATTGTCACCCTACTTATTTAACTTCTACGCAGAGTACATCATAAGAAACGCTGGGCTGGAAGAAGCACAAGCTGGGATCAAGATTGCCAAGAGAAATATCAATAACCTCAGATATGCAGATGACACCACTCTTGTGGCAGAAAGTGAAGAAGAACTAAAGGGCCTCTTGATGAAAGTGAAAGAGGAGAGTGAAAAAGTTGGCTTAAAGCTCAACATTCAGAAAACTAAGATCATGGCATCTGGTCCCATCACTTCATAGATGGGAAAACAGTGGAAACAGTGAGAAACTTTATTTTTTGGGGTTCCAAAATCACTGCAGATGGTGATTGCAGCCATTAAATTAAAAGACGCTTGCTCCTTGGAAGGAAAGTTATGACAAACCTAGACAGCATATTAAAAAGCAGAGACATTACTTTGCCGACAAAGGTCCGTCTAGTCAAGGTTATGGTTTTTCCAGTGGTCATGTATGGATGTGAGAGTCGGACTATAAAGAAAGTTGAGCACCGAAGAATTGATGCTTTTGAACTGTGGTGTTGGAGAAGACTCTTGAGAGTCCCTTGGACTGCAAGGAGTTCCAACCAGTCCATCCTAAAGGAAATCAGTCCTAAATATTCATTGGAAGGACTGATGCCGAAGCTGAAACTCCAATACTTTGGCCACCTGATGGGAAGAACTGACTCATTTGAAAAGACCCTGATGCTGGGAAAGATTGAAGGCAGGAGGAGAAGGGGACGACAGAGGATGAGACGGTTGGATGGCATCACTGACTCAATGGACATGAGTTTGGGTGGGCTCTGGGAGTTGGTGATGGATGGGGAGGCCTGGCGTGCTGCAGCTCATGGGGTCGCAAGAAGTCGGACACGACTGAATGACTGAACTGACCTTCCTCTTGGTGGTGGTTTATATGGATTGCGTATGTGCAAAAATTCATCAGAACACTCTGCTATAGTCATCCCTCTCTAGAAGTCCTTTCAATGGGGCACCAATTGGAAAACTATTGTCCCAGACCTTGCTCCTCTGTTCCTCTGTATTAGAAACACAAGGCCTTAGTTAGGTCTAACTCTGATCCAAATCCAGGCTGTGTCACCTAATCACTCTGAATCTTGAGGAAATTACTTAACCTCTTTGTACTTTCTTTTCTCATCTGTATATTGGGGATGAGAACAGTATGTACTTTATAGCACTGAAGGTTAAGTCAGATAATTCTCACAGAATACTCCTCACAACACTTGCTGGTGCATTTCCCATCCTCGTAAAATACAAAGTGGCAACTTTCTGTTCTGGCCACCTCATTCTTTCCCATATTGTCTCCTTACCCTTCCTCCTCCACCCTCTTCCTTTGCTTTATTCTTCTTTCCATGCCTTCTATGCTTAAGACCCAAAATCATGAAATCGAAGTACAAATCTTTTTAAATTTATTGAATACAATTTATAGTTATATTTGTAATCAAAAAACAGGTACACTTAATATTTTCGATATCTCTCTTCCAGACCTCATACATACCAGACCAATCAAATCACAAATCTGGGGGTCAGACACTGGCAGCAGTAGCCTTTGAAACTCTTCAGATGATTCTCACATGATTCCAGGCTTGGGAACCGCTGGATTAATTACTTTCTATTCCCTTTCTATTTTCTCAGCTACTTCAGTATATTGATCACCTGCCATGCTATGCTAAGTCACTTCAGTCGTGTCCGACTCTGTGGACCCCACAGACGGCAGCCCACCAGGCTCCCCCGTCCCTGGGATTCTCCAGGCAAGAACACTGGAGTGGGTTGCCATTTCCTTTTCCAATGCATGAAAGTGAAAAGTGAAAGTGAAGTCGCTCAGTTGTGTCCGACTCTTAGCGACCCCATGGACTGCAGCCTAACAGGCTTCTCCATCCATGGGATTTTCCAAGCAAGAGTACTGGAGTGGGGTGCCATTGCAGGCCCCTCGTTGGGTAAAGCCTGGATGTTGCTAACATGCAGCCAGCACTGAGAGCCATAGTTCTAGAGGGACTGGTGTGTTGGTAGATCTTGTGATCAGCACAACTCCAGGCACTCACTCCCCCAACACCCAACCCACCCTCACCATGAGTTGAAATACGTTCTCCTCATGTTTCTGAAAGCCCCTGTCTTTTGTATCCTTTCTGTTGCAAGCTGAATGTGGAGAAGAATGATGTAATCCTGACAAGTTCTTGGTTTGTTTTGCCCTCAGTTTGGGATTGTGCTGGATGCGGGCTCCTCTCATACGAGTTTGTACATCTATAGATGGCCGGCAGAGAAGGAGAATGACACGGGGGTGGTGACTCAGATAGAAGAATGCAAGCTTAAAGGTAAGAGAAGAAAAAGGGATTGGGAGAGAGTGGGCACAAGAGAACAAGAGGCATGTGACAAGTGAAACACACGAGGTAAAGGGAAGTCAGGTGAGAACGTAGTGGAGCTGCTATTGTTGCTATTTTATAAATAATTTATTATCATTATAAAATAGTATTGGAATCAGTCCTTAATGATAAAGCCCTTGAAAAATAAACTTTAGAATAATTGGGTAATAGCTCCCGTCAACAGGACACTTCTTTGTGCTATGCACCAAGTACTGAAAATGCGTTATTTCATCCTCACAATCTCCCTGTAAGGAATGTATTCCTGTTTTGTTTTTTTTTTTTTTTTTCAATGAGGGCACTGAGGTTTCAAGAAGTTATGCCACTTGTTTAAGGTTACTTGAGCCAGTAAGTGATGGAACTGGAACTCAAACTGAGATCTCCAATTTAACTAAACCCTTATCGGTCATCTCATTAGCAAATATCTCCTCCTATTCAGTAGGCTGTCTTTTTGTTTTGTTGGTGGTTTCCTTTGCTGGGCAAAGACATGCACAACTTTAAACCCACGTGTTAGACAGTGGTTCTCAAATTTGAGCCTGCATCAGAACCACAGATGCCTGTTCTCACCCCAGAGTTTCTGGGTCAGTAGGTCTGAGACAAGGTCTGAGAATTTGCATTTCTATCAAGGTCCCAGCTGATGCTGATGCTGCTTGTCCAGAGAACCGCTGCTCTCAATCTTTGTCCTCTAATTCGAGGCTTGGAAGAAATTTCGAAAAGCCTTTAGCTTCTGTATAGGCAGGCAAATCATAGACCCTTAGGGCTGCAAAAAAGACCCTGTGGATCACTGAAATCTTGCTTTACAGAAAAGGAAACAAAAAATCTGAAAGTCCAGTGACTTGCAAGTAGAAACAGATCTAGGAAAAGAATCTCGCCTCCTAATTACCACTCCAGTTTTCCTGCTACTCTGAGTCACTGCACTGCCTGCTGAGTTTTTTTCCTAGTCAGTTTTCTTTTCAGGTCACAAAACAACACAGAGTTGTTGACAACAGCTCCTTCTGCTCCCTCCCATCCAACACTCCAGCACGCACTGAATGTTACCACACGGCACTGCCATCTTCGGACTTCTCTCTTGGCCTTTGGAGCCAGGGACTTACTGTTCAGTTTTAGTCAGACGGGTTACCTACGCCCCAGATAATTGACTTTTCATAGTTTGTCAGGAAAGCTGTAAATAGGAGGTGTTTCTAAGACAGCGAGTCATGGTATCCAGTGCCTGATGTCCTCAGTTTGGTCCCATAAATTCTGAGATAGTATTTCAAACATTTCTTAAAACCCAAATCCCTCATTTTATTGACTTCTATTTATTCATTGCCTTCCATTTCTGAAAGTAGTGTTGCTGTGTTAACCTAGCAGCTATCTATGGAGATTTATCCCATGCATATTTGGTCTAATAAATGGAGTAATTTTCCCTTCTCAAAAAGAGAGAGAGGGAGAGAGTTCTCTAATCAAATATTTAAACAGAAAGGTTGAGTTGAGAGCCACTAGTTACTGAAGGCCGGACTTTTTGGAATCAAAACAGTTAGCTGATAACTTGGAGCTGATTTTTCTTATTACAGTGAAGTAGACAGGCTGTTTAAAATTTGGCGAATGATACTGGTGAATGATATGGATGAGATAGAGGCCTCCCAGGTGGCTAGGTGGTAAAGAATCCCTCTGCCAGTGCAGGAGATTGAACCCAGGTTCAATCCCTGGGTCGGGATGATCCCCTGTAGAAGGAAATGACAACCCACTCCAGTATTCTTGCCTGGAGAGTCCCATGGACAGTTGAGCCCGGTGGGCTACAGTCCACAGGGTCACAAAAGAGTCAGATACCACTTAGCAGCTAAATAATAGCAGCAGCATGGATAAGGTCTGGATACTTACTATTAAAGCAAATCCTCATTAGAAAGCATTGAAAATGTACATTTTTAGCTTAAAATGAGCCAAAATTGTTGTGCTAACTTCAAAAAATTCAAGGAATCTTGGCTCTAATCCTCTCCATAGCAACAGTTTAAAAGGCTCTAAAACTGGATAAACAGTTTTGCAAGGCAGTCAGGATATCAGAATGGGAAAATTGCTGAGGAATCATGAATACTATTCCTGTTTTTTCTAACAAAGGAAGAAATTTTGCTTCAGAAATTTTAGGGGACTGGCCACAATTACGAAGCCATTCCTATCTTTTCAGTAGAAGCCCATGTGCCTGGTGCATATTTTAATTTTTATTCTTTTTTAGAAAAATTTTAAATATAAATTAATTTATTTTAATTGGAGGCTAATTACTTTACAATATTGTATTGGTTTTGCCATACATCAACATAAGTCCGCCATGGGTGTACACGTGTTCCCCATCCTGAACCCTGCTCCTCCCTCCCTCCCCATACCATCTCTCTGGGTGCCGGGCTAGCTCAGTCGGTAGAGCATGAGACTCTTAATTTTTATTCTAAATGTTACCTTTCACCTTTCTGGTCTTCTAGGAATTAGTATTTTTAACTACAGCTTTGTGGAAGAAATGTCATAAAGCAGCTATATATAGAGTAGTTATCTATAAGATCCCCATTGCAATCCGAGAGCCTGTTTTTAGGAAGGTTAGGTCATTGAATGTGAAAATTGCACCACCCAGTGGCAAAATTATTGAACAGCAAACAAAACCAGCTCGAGGTGTGACAATAAATCCTATCAAGGGTAGATTCAGTGAGTTACCCTTTAAGTACCAAAACCTAATATTGTTGTTTAGTTGCGAAGTCACATCTGACTTGCAACCGCATGGACTGTAGCCTGCCAGGCTCCTCTGTCCATGGGATTTCCCAGGCAAGAATGGGAATGAGTTGCCTTTTCTTTCTCCAGGGGATCGTTCCAGGTCAGGGACCAAACCTCGGTCTCCTGCTTGGTCTCCTGCTTGGCAGGTGAATGCTTTACCACTGAGACACTTGGGGAGCCCACCAAAACCTAACGAATATCAAAAAAAGAAGTGATGTGCTTGCATTTTCTCAGAAAACATCACTATTTTCTCTAATAATGTGACGATACGTCCTTTACTTTTAAAAACGATTTTCATCTGCTTCTACATCTTTCTCTAGGTCCCGGAATCTCAGGCTTTGCTAAAAAAGTAAACGAAATCAATGTTTATCTGACGGCATGCATGGAAAGAGCCCGGAAAGTGATTCCGTCAATCCAGCACATGGAAACACCTGTGTACCTGGGAGCCACGGCCGGCATGCGGTTGCTCCGGTATAGCAGCCCGTAGGGACTGAGAGCGGCTGGGAGCTGGGTTTGGTTGCACTAGAGCCTCTGAACTATGAGCAAATGCCACACATCTTAACACAATTCTAGATATGCTAAACGTCTACCCCTTCCACCCCTAAGAAAGAAAATGTCAGTGAACAGATAATATTCCCAAAGTCTTTGTATGTATAATAATGGGAGTGTACATATGTAAAAAAAAAAAAAAAAAAACCCTCGTGCTGATCTCCCCACAGGGAATTCAAGGAAGTGATGGCACAAAGAAAGATTGAGCCTGTATACTCTGATATTTGGGGTAACAGATTTAGCCATTCTATATCTGGGAGTAGGAGACCCAGAGGAGATCACAGATGTCTCAAGACACGAATTGTCACAGCACATCATTACTGGTCACCACTTAGTACCTATAGGCTTAATTTTTCATTGGTTTGTTCACTCATTCATTCAGTGTGTAGTGACAGCCTCCTCTGTCCCAGGACATAGGAGTAGACTATTCATCTCCCAAGATCCGAGTTTTGATACAGGGTGACCAATTCTTTGCTAGAGGAGTGCTCAGAGCTGCTACGGGAACATACCTGTCCCTGCCAAGGATGGGAGAAGATAAAGAAGACTCACCAGAGGAGGAGTACATGAACCAAATCATTGAGGGCTTGTTGGAGGTTGGGAGAAGGGCATCACAGGCCAAGTAGATGTTATGTATTCCATAACCTATGTTTGCTACTGCTACTGCTAAGTCACTTCAGTCGTGTCCGACTCTGTGCGACCCCAGAGATGGCAGCCCACCAGGGTCCCCCATCCCTGGGATTCTCCAGGCAAGAACACTGGAGTGGGTTGCCATTTCCTTCTCCAATGCATGAAAGTGAAAAGTGAAAGTGAACTCGCTCAGTCGGGTCTGACTCCTAGCGGCCCCATGGGCTGCAGCCTACCAGGCTCCTCCACCCATGGGATTTTCCAGGCAAGAGTACTGGAGGGGTGCCATTGCCTTCTCTGATAACCTATGTTTATTGGACACCTATTACATGTCAGGCACAAGTCCCTCCTTTACCTGGATCTTGTGTTCTAATCACTGTACCCAGGAGGGATATGTGAGAGACCAGGGCCCATTCAGAGGACTATAGATGGTTCTGCACAAATGGAACACAGGGTGCATAGGGCAAACATCAATAGTGACAGTAATAGTGGTAGACACAGGGTGCATAGGGCAAACATCAATAGTGACAGTAATAGTGGTAGACACAGGGTGCATAGGGCAAACATCAATAGTGACAGTAATAGTGGTAGACACAGGGTGCATAGGGCAAACATCAATAGTGACAGTAATAGTGGTAGACACAGGGTGCATAGGGCAAACATCAATAGTGACAGTAATAGTGGTAGACACAGGGTGCATAGGGCAAACATCAATAGTGACAGTAATAGTGGTAGACACAGGGTGCATAGGGCAAACATCAATAGTGGCAGTAATAGTGGTAGACACAGGGTGCATAGGGCAAACATCAATAGTGACAGTAATAGTGGTAGACACAGGGTGCATAGGGCAAACATCAATAGTGGCAGTAATAGTGGTAGACACAGGGTGCATAGGGCAAACATCAATAGTGGCAGTAATAGTGGTAGACACAGGGTGCATAGGGCAAACATCAATAGTGACAGTAATAGTGGTAGACACAGGGTGCATAGGGCAAACATCAATAGTGGCAGTAATAGTGGTAGACACAGGGTGCATAGGGCAAACATCAATAGTGACAGTAATAGTGGTAGACACAGGGTGCATAGGGCAAACATCAATAGTGGCAGTAATAGTGGTAGACACAGGGTGCATAGGGCAAACATCAATAGTGACAGTAATAGTGGTAGACACAGGGTGCATAGGGCAAACATCAATAGTGACAGTAATAGTGGTAGACACAGGGTGCATAGGGCAAACATCAATAGTGACAGTAATAGTGGTAGACACAGGGTGCATAGGGCAAACATCAATAGTGACAGTAATAGTGGTAGACACAGGGTGCATAGGGCAAACATCAATAGTGACAGTAATAGTGGTAGACACAGGGTGCATAGGGCAAACATCAATAGTGGCAGTAATAGTGGTAGACACAGGGTGCATAGGGCAAACATCAATAGTGGCAGTAATAGTGGTAGACACAGGGTGCATAGGGCAAACATCAATAGTGACAGTAATAGTGGTAGACACAGGGTGCATAGGGCAAACATCAATAGTGGCAGTAATAGTGGTAGACACAGGGTGCATAGGGCAAACATCAATAGTGACAGTAATAGTGGTAGACACAGGGTGCATAGGGCAAACATCAATAGTGGCAGTAATAGTGGTAGACACAGGGTGCATAGGGCAAACATCAATAGTGACAGTAATAGTGGTAGACACAGGGTGCATAGGGCAAACATCAATAGTGACAGTAATAGTGGTAGACACAGGGTGCATAGGGCAAACATCAATAGTGACAGTAATAGTGGTAGACACAGGGTGCATAGGGCAAACATCAATAGTGACAGTAATAGTGGTAGACACAGGGTGCATAGGGCAAACATCAATAGTGACAGTAATAGTGGTAGACACAGGGTGCATAGGGCAAACATCAGTAGTGACAGTAATAGTGGTAGACACAGGGTGCATAGGGCAAACATCAGTAGTGACAGTAATAGTGGTAGACACAGGGTGCATAGGGCAAACATCAGTAGTGACAGTAATAGTGGTAGACACAGGGTGCATAGGGCAAACATCAATAGTGGCAGTAATAGTGGTAGACACAGGGTGCATAGGGCAAACATCAGTAGTGACAGTAATAGTGGTAGACACAGGGTGCATAGGGCAAACATCAGTAGTGACAGTAATAGTGGTAGACACAGGGTGCATAGGGCAAACATCAATAGTGGCAGTAATAGTGGTAGACACAGGGTGCATAGGGCAAACATCAATAGTGACAGTAATAGTGGTAGACACAGGGTGCATAGGGCAAACATCAATAGTGACAGTAATAGTGGTAGACACAGGGTGCATAGGGCAAACATCAATAGTGACAGTAATAGTGGTAGACACAGGGTGCATAGGGCAAACATCAATAGTGACAGTAATAGTGGTAGACACAGGGTGCATAGGGCAAACATCAATAGTGACAGTAATAGTGGTAGACACAGGGTGCATAGGGCAAACATCAATAGTGGCAGTAATAGTGGTAGACACAGGGTGCATAGGGCAAACATCAATAGTGACAGTAATAGTGGTAGACACAGGGTGCATAGGGCAAACATCAATAGTGGCAGTAATAGTGGTAGACACAGGGTGCATAGGGCAAACATCAATAGTGACAGTAATAGTGGTAGACACAGGGTGCATAGGGCAAACATCAATAGTGGCAGTAATAGTGGTAGACACAGGGTGCATAGGGCAAACATCAATAGTGGCAGTAATAGTGGTAGACACAGGGTGCATAGGGCAAACATCAATAGTGACAGTAATAGTGGTAGACACAGGGTGCATAGGGCAAACATCAATAGTGACAGTAATAGTGGTAGACACAGGGTGCATAGGGCAAACATCAATAGTGACAGTAATAGTGGTAGACACAGGGTGCATAGGGCAAACATCAGTAGTGACAGTAATAGTGGTAGACACAGGGTGCATAGGGCAAACATCAATAGTGGCAGTAATAGTGGTAGACACAGGGTGCATAGGGCAAACATCAGTAGTGACAGTAATAGTGGTAGACACAGGGTGCATAGGGCAAACATCAGTAGTGACAGTAATAGTGGTAGACACAGGGTGCATAGGGCAAACATCAATAGTGGCAGTAATAGTGGTAGACACAGGGTGCATAGGGCAAACATCAATAGTGACAGTAATAGTGGTAGACACAGGGTGCATAGGGCAAACATCAATAGTGACAGTAATAGTGGTAGACACAGGGTGCATAGGGCAAACATCAATAGTGACAGTAATAGTGGTAGACACAGGGTGCATAGGGCAAACATCAATAGTGACAGTAATAGTGGTAGACACAGGGTGCATAGGGCAAACATCAATAGTGACAGTAATAGTGGTAGACACAGGGTGCATAGGGCAAACATCAATAGTGACAGTAATAGTGGTAGACACAGGGTGCATAGGGCAAACATCAATAGTGACAGTAATAGTGGTAGACACAGGGTGCATAGGGCAAACATCAATAGTGACAGTAATAGTGGTAGACACAGGGTGCATAGGGCAAACATCAATAGTGACAGTAATAGTGGTAGACACAGGGTGCATAGGGCAAACATCAATAGTGACAGTAATAGTGGTAGACACAGGGTGCATAGGGCAAACATCAATAGTGACAGTAATAGTGGTAGACACAGGGTGCATAGGGCAAACATCAATAGTGACAGTAATAGTGGTAGACACAGGGTGCATAGGGCAAACATCAATAGTGACAGTAATAGTGGTAGACACAGGGTGCATAGGGCAAACATCAATAGTGACAGTAATAGTGGTAGACACAGGGTGCATAGGGCAAACATCAATAGTGACAGTAATAGTGGTAGACACAGGGTGCATAGGGCAAACATCAATAGTGGCAGTAATAGTGGTAGACACAGGGTGCATAGGGCAAACATCAATAGTGGCAGTAATAGTGGTAGACACAGGGTGCATAGGGCAAACATCAATAGTGGCAGTAATAGTGGTAGACACAGGGTGCATAGGGCAAACATCAATAGTGGCAGTAATAGTGGTAGACACAGGGTGCATAGGGCAAACATCAATAGTGGCAGTAATAGTGGTAGACACAGGGTGCATAGGGCAAACATCAATAGTGACAGTAATAGTGGTAGAAGCTTGTATTTGTTGGGCCCTTTCTATGTTCTCAGCACCATGTTTTAATCTCCATAACTCTACAAAGTAAGAGGTACCATTAGCTATTATTAACTACATTAAGAAAGCTGTGGTGTACAGATGTTAAAGAACTCACCAAAGGTCACACATCTGGCAAGTGGTAGAGCCCAGGTTCTGAGTGGGATTCCGAGAGGGCAAGGTTCAGAGTGCCTCGTGGGCCATGCCAAGGAGTTTGGAGTAATCTGAGAAATAATGGGAAGCCACGAAACGATGCTACACAACTGGTCACACGGGTTGTTGTTCGGTTACCCAGTCGTGTCTGACTCTTTGCGACCCCATGGACTGTAGCAGGCCAGGCCTCCCTGACCTTCACCATCTCCCGGAGCTTGCCCAAATTCATTGTCATTGCATTGGTGATGCCGTCCAGTCATCTCATCCTCTGACACCCTCTTCTCCTTCTGCCCTCAATCTTTCCTAGTATCAGGGACTTTTCCAATGAGTAGTCTGTTAGCATCAGATGACCAAAATACTGGAGCTTCAGCTTCAGCGTCACTCCTTCCAGTGAATATTCAGAGTTTATCTCCCTTAAGTTTAACTGGCTTGGTCTCCTTGCTGTCCAAGGGACTTTCAGGACTCTGCTCCAGCACCACAGTTCAAAGGCATCAATTCTTTGGTTTTCTGTTTTCTTTGTGGGCCAACTCTCACAATCGTATGTGACCACTGGGAAAACCATGGCCTTGACTATACGGACCTTTGTCGGCAGAGTAATGTCTCTGCTTTTCAACACACATCTAGGTTTGTCATAGCTTTCCTACCAGGAAGCAAATGTCTTCTGATTTCATGGCTGCAGTCACCATCCACAGTGATTTTGAAGCCCAAGAAGAGGAAATCTGTCACTACTTCCACCCTTTCCCCCTTCTATTTGCCATGCAGTGTGCCATGCACATTGGTAGAGGTGGATTGGAAGGGAGGAAAACTAGAGATAAGGAGGCCAGTTGGTAGGGTATGGAAGGCATTCAACTGAGAGATTATGGAGTCTAATGCCAGTTGGAAGGCAGCATTTTCTGACCCAGAGACTCTCAGTATTGTATCACCTAGATCTTGGAAGGGCTTCCTAGGTGGTGCAGTGGTAAAAGAATCCATCTGCTAATGCAGGAGACACAAGGGACATGGGTTTGATCCCACATTGGGATGATCCCTTGGAGAAGGAAATGGCAACCCACTCCAGTATCCTAACCCGAAAAATCCCATGGACAGAGGAGTCTGGTGGACTACAGTCCATGGGGCCGCAAAGAGTCGGACACGGCTGAGCATGCAATCCTTGGTAAAAGCAGCTATAGTCCATCTTCATTATGACAACCCTGGAAGATTTCTTCTTTAGATCTCAAGATTTCAAACCCGAAAACCAAGGCACAATATGAGAAAGTTTTTTTTTAACCAGTCTGGCACCAACTGAGTTTGGGTATCTGTCTCGGACGTTTACCACCTGGAATTTACTAGAGCCCTAATTAAAAACCTCAAGGAGAGTCCTGAGGCTGTGTAAGCAGCTCAAAGCCTCCATTAATAGCTAATGTAGCACACCTCAGCTCTAGGTTTGGTGATCAAGCAATATCCAGCTACCACCATCACAGTAGTTAAAATTATTCTGATAATTTCCTGGAGCCAGGCAACAACAATGAAAATGGTCTTTTAAGAGGACCAACCTATGTATGGATTGAAAGAATTTGGATTTGGAGAGAGGGGGCCAAAAGAGGAGTTATGCCTCAGCCCAAGGGAGGGCTCATCAGACAGCCATGTGTGGGGATCTCATCCATCTGCTTAGTCCATGAGTTTGTGGTTCAGCTTCTTCAGCTTCCTAGTAGAACAGGCTGGAAGCTCTGGCTGCAGTAGGTAGTTGTAGTTATTCAAACAAAACCAGTAACCTCAGCTCTTTGTGCAGGATGGAAAATAAACAGATGGCAGACAAGATCCTGGCTGCAGTTGCAAGCAGCATCAGCGAGTACCCCTTTGACTTCCAAGGTGCCAGAATCATCAGTGGCCAGGAGGAAGGTGCCTATGGCTGGATTACTGTCAACTATTTGCTGGGCAAATTCACTCAGGTGATTATCTCACAGCACCCAGGGAGGTGGCTCCATGGGGGTCAATGCCATTGATATATCTTGGAAATACCTGGATCACTAAGCAGAATGAATGATGGATAAATGAGCAAATTAACTTCCTCTCATATTTGCAAGGGTCACCAGAGGTATAATTCTCTTACAACTACTCTTACTGTTGGAGAATAAGGGAGCCATATCTTCACATTACAGAGACAAAAAAAAAAAAAATAGAAATGTAGAAAAATCGGTCTTACCGGGTGGCACTAGTGGTAAAGAACCCGCCTGCCACTGCAGGAGACATAAGAGACATGGGCTCAATCCCAGGGTCTGAAAGATCCCATGGAGGAGGGCATGGCAACCCACTCAAGTCTTCTTCTGGAGAATCCCATGGACGAGGAGCCTAGTGGGCTACAGTCCATAGGGTTGCAGAGTTGGACAGGACTGAAGCGACTTTGTATGCACACATGCACACATAGAAAAATTAAAAATCTATCATTGAAAATAAAGATATCTATTATTTTCCCGATGCTATGTGTCTTGTGCTATATGCAAAGCATTTTTCATATACCATTTGATTTAATCTTCAGAATACTTATGGGAGATGTTCTCTCATTGAAAAGCCACAAATGGAGGCCTAGAGAAGGTAATTGTTCTGCCTAAGGTCCCATGGCTCATGAGCAAATGAGTGGGGATTTGAATTTTCGTCTTTCTGGCCCCTGGTTGTAAACTGGCCCTGTATTGCTACAATCTGAGCTGAGTCTCTGAAGCCCCTCTTTTCTTGCTGTTGATTTGATGCATACTCAGGAACCTCTGGTAAGCTTGGTGTCACCCTTATGCTCCTATGCCTTAGGAAGTCCTTGAGTCCAAGAAATCCTATGAAAAGGGAGATGCACAGAGGCTTCTACAGCTGGTGACTGTACTCTCTTTCAGAAATTGAGTTGGTTTAACCTGAAGCCAAGCAAAGACGACACTCAGGAAACCTATGGAGCTTTAGACCTTGGGGGAGCCTCTACACAAATCACTTTTGTGCCCCAAAATGAAACGACCGAGTCTCCAAACAACAACCTGTACTTCCGCCTCTATGGCAAGAACTACAGTGTATACACACACAGCTTCCTGTGCTATGGGAAGGACCAAGCACTTTTGCAGAAACTGGCCCTGGGACTTCAGGCAAGTATAACTGAATCCAGACCACCCTCCCAACAACTGGGGGCCTCCAGCCCCCACATCTTGTTGTTTTCTATTTCTACTGCATAATTGGTCTGAAGTTGGTTGCTATACTTTCCAAACTTTTTCAGGGAGGAAATCTAAGAACATCTGGTCAATCCCTGTGAACTGTCCCCTCTAGACATCACCTCCTATGTTTGTTTACTGAACTGTCTCCAAGAACACGACTCAAATCCTTTCTTTGGAAATAATTTCTCATCCCTGTAGAGCTGACAGTGAAAAGCCTAGAGTATTTTGTGTG
Source organism: Bos grunniens (assembly GCF_055505025.1). Lineage (NCBI taxonomy): Eukaryota > Metazoa > Chordata > Mammalia > Artiodactyla > Bovidae > Bos > Bos grunniens. Next base: position 17,415,127 of record NC_141190.1, read on the forward strand.
TGTGTGTGTGTGTGTGTGTGTGTGTGTGTGCATGCTTTCCTCCCAAGCTTTCCGCACTATCAGTAAGATGACTGCCATGGGTAGAGGGGCTGCTGCCCTAAGGCTCCACTAAGCCTCTCATCCACAGCAGCCCCCTTTCTTCTCTTGAACAGACTGGGCTGTGGGCTGAGAATCATTTTGATACTCCTATGTCAATATGATTTATGGCACTTCTAGTTCTTGGGATTTTTGCTTCTGGCTTAGAGGTGGGGGCGGGAAGCAGGCGGGAAGATAAGCAGACCCCCAGAGAACTACCTCAGGCTCAGAATTTTGAGACCCTTGAGAGTGTTCCTTGTGGATCTGCTTCTGACCTAAGCACTTGGGGCCAATCCAAACAAGTGGAATCTCTGGGCCCAGCTTCAACCACATTAGCTTCCTATGAGTAGCAAAAGTTCATTTACATCTGATACCATTTCTGGTGCCTGTTAAACAAATACGACTATTCCCAAGGGTCAAAAAGACAGAGCAGGGGCCTACTGATGCCAGTGCTGAGTGCCTGGATGTTGCTCAGTTGCTATACATTAATGAAGCCAGACTGGTGCTTTTGTCCAAAGCATTTGCACGTGATGCCTTCAAGTGATTTTTTCCCCTTCAGGGTACAAATGGAATCATCCATGAGCCATGCTTTCACTCAAGATACATGAGGAAAATAAAGATGAGCGTCTTAAACGAAGGTTTCTGTACCAAGAGACATGAGTTGAATTCTTCATTTTATCCACTCGTTGACATTGAAATCCGTGGCGCTGGAAACTTCCAACGATGTCGGCAAAGCATCATTCAACTCTTTAACACCAGTTATTGCCCTTACTCCAGTTGCTCCTTCAATGGGGTTTTCTTGCCGCCACTCCATGGGCAGTTTGGGGTAAGTTTGTGAAATAATGATATACTTGTTAGAATGATTTTGGTTGCAAATTATAGAATATGTGCCTCCAAAGGGTTTAAATAACAGGATTCTTTATCTTCTCACATGGTAATAAGGCTTGAGATAGATAATTCTGGGCTAGTTCTTTAGCTTAACAATATCAGCTTTTCAATTATTTTCTTGGCTTTATTGTGGTGCTAAACTGGCAGCTACTGCTCTGTGCAAAGCCAATGCAGGAAAGAAAGAAATTTATCTTGCATATATCTCTCTCCAACTCTGCAGAAGTGTCAACAGACATCTTTTTAGATACCATTAGCCAGAATTTGGTAAACCAACCTGTGATAAAGGGGAATGGGTTACCATGGTTGGTTTAGACAATCACTGATCATCCCCTGGAACCAGGGAGTCTTCTTAAGCAAATTGCTTTCCTCTACCAGGTAAAATCATGAATCTGTAAGCCAGATTGTAAGGAATCTGTTAAGGCTGTTGGGTAGGCACCCATTAGAATCTGCCACAGGTGGCGTCTCAGATGTCAGAAGAAGCAGCAGCAGTTAGATGTCTTAGGTAAGGATTTCCCTCTATAAAGACACTTAGGAAGTAGAAACTGAGTAAGTCCCAAGGAAACAAGAAGATAGTGTCATTTTCATTACATCTTGAAGAGTTGGGGGACCATTTGAATCCTGACTCCAAATTCCATCTTTTCTTCATTGTTCCAGAATAAGAAAAAAATTTAAGCACAGGCTGAAAGAAGTGTCCCTAGATCTACTCATTATTTCAAATGTCATATGTTGGTCCTGAAGACCAAGAATTATAGTACTCACAGTTTATAAGTATATTGTTCCATTGCAACCCCATGGACTGCAGCACTCTAGGCTTCCCTGTCCATCACCAACTCCTGGAGCTTGCTCAAACTCATGTCCATCGAGTCGGTGATGCCATCCAACCGTCTCATCCTCTGTCGTTCCCTTCTCCTCTTGCCTTCAATCTTTCCCAGCATCAGGGTCTTTTCATATGAGTCAGTTCTTCCCATCAGGTGGCCAAAGTATTGGAGCTTCAGCTTCAGCATCAGTCCTTCCAATGAATATTTAGGACTGATTTCCTTTAGGATTGACTGGTTTTATCTCCTTGCTGTGCAAGGGACTCTCAAGAGTCTTCTCCATCACCACAGTTCAAAGCATCAATTTTTCGGCGCTCTGCTTTCTTTATAGTCCAACTCTCACATCCATACATGACTACTGGAAAAACCATAGCTTTGACTAGATGGACCTTTGTTGGCAAAGCAATGTCTCTGCTTTTTAATATTCTGTCTAGGTTGGTCAAAACTTTCTTCCAAGCTACCATCAACTGAGTTCTAATTATTGACTAATATACATGTTATCTCAAATACTTAAGATTACCTTCAAAGAAACAATGGGCTTTTGTCTGCCTTCACACTCTCCCTTTTTCAGAAAGTAGATCAGCATGTGAGGAAGGGGGTTCAACTCCTCTCTCAGACCCCAACAGAAGAGGTTCCTCCAAGGTCTCTTGGCCCAATTCAATGTCGCAGAAAGAACTTCCTGGAGAAAGCACAGGCTCTGTAGTAACCATACCTGGCTTAAAATCTGGCGTTACCATTTGCGAATGATATGGAGGTCTTCATTCCCTTGGTCTCTGGAAAACAACAATGGGTAAAATCATGGATCCTGCTCACCATGGCCTAGACCACAGTTTACCTGTCTTTCCAGTTTTCTGAGGGAAATACATGACTGCACAATGACTGGCAAGGTAATATTTGGTCATTAGTTGGCTCCAAATCCAAATTCAGAACAAACTACACTCTCACCTGGATGCTCCATAGCTAAAATAGGACTGGCTGCCTGTTTTGGGTTTTTTTGAGCCAAGTTCCTTGCCTTGAATCTAGCTGCTGGAAGAGAAAGGAGGGTGCCACAAAAGGGAAGAAGGTTGCCAGAGATGCTGGGGCCAGCCAAGGGCCCTTTCCATTCCACTCACTCCTGGGAACTACATCTGAAGGAAAAAGGGTATATTATTTTGTATTTGCTTTTTAACTTTTCTGAAACCTTTCCCTCCTGAATAACATGGCCCAATTCTTGCTTTCAAGCTTGACAAACCCTTCTGACTTACCACAGTTGGGGGTGGAAAGATGGGGGTGAGGGTGGAATTTCTTGCCTTTGAACGTAATTCCCCCAATCAAGGTAGGACAGGGCCGGAAAAGCATGGAGGAGCCTTGAGCTTCTCCTGGTAGCTTTTCTGTTTGATCCCTTCGTTCCTCAGAGAAAGACTTGTACACTGAAAACCACAAAGCACTGATGAAAGAAATTAAGGAAGACACAATGGAAAGACAGCTTCTGTTCATGAAAGACTTAACACTATTAAAGTACTCATACTGCTAAAAGTGATCCACACATTCAGTGCAATCCCCATTAAAATTGCAGTGGTGTTTTTTACTGAAAAGAAAAAAATACATATAAAATCCATTTGCAGTACAAAAGATCATAAAGCCAGAACAATCCTGAGAAAGTGAGAAAGTAAAACAAACCTGGAGGTATCAAGTTGTGGATTTTTAAATATATTACATTTAATTTAATTAAAGGTGCTGTAATAAAAACAGCATGGTGCTGGCATAAAGACAGACATATAGACCAATGGAACAGAATAGAGTCCTTAAAAAAACCCCACATATATATGATTAACTGATCTTTGACAAGGGTGGCAGAGTGGGGAAAGAATAATCCCTTCCAGTAAATGGTTTCAGGGAAACTGTATCAGTTCAGTTCAGTTCAGTCACTCAGTCGTGTCCGACTCTTTGCGACCCCATGAACTGCACAGCACGCCAGGCCTCCCTATCCATCACCAACTCTTGGAGTTTACCCAAACTCATATCTATCAAGTCGGTGATGCCATCCAGCCATCTCGTCCTCTGTCGTCCTCTTCTCCTACTAACCCCAATCCCTCCCAGCATCAGGGTCTTTTCCAAATGAGTCAACTCTTCGCATGAGGTGGCCAAAGTATTGGAGTTTCAGCTTCAGCATCAGTCCTTCCAGTGAACACCCAGGACTGATCTCCTTTAGGGTGGACTGATTGGATTTCCTCGCAGTCCAAGGGACTCTCAAGAGTCTTCTCAACACCACAGTTCAAAAGCATCAATTCTTCGGCGCTCAGCTTTCTTCACAGTCCAACTCTCACATCCATACATGACCACAGGAAAAACCATAGCCTTGACTAGACGGACCTTTGTTGGCAAAGTAATGTCTCTGCTTTTAAATATGCTATCTAGGTTGGTCATAACTTTCCTTCCAGGGAGTAAGTGTCTTTTATTTTTTTTTTTTCCTTTTTCTTTTTTTTTAAATTTAATTTTATTTTTTAACTTTACAATGTTGTATTGGTTTTGCCATACATCAAAATGAGTCCGCCTCAGGTGTTACATGTGTTCCCCATCCTGAACACTCCTCCCTCCTCCCTCCCCATACCATCCCCCCGGGTCGTCCCAGTGCACCAGCCCCAAGCATCCAGTATCATACATCAAAACTGGACTGGTGACTCATTTCATATGTGATATTATACATGTTTCAGGAGAAGGCAATGGCACCCCACTCCAGTACTCCTGCCTGGAAAATCCCATGGATGGAGGAGCCTGGTAGGCTGCAGTCCACGGGGTTGTGAAGAGTTGGACTCGACTGAGCGACTTCACTTTCACTTTTCACTTTCACGCATTGGAGAAGGAAATGGCAACCCACACCAGTGTTCTTGCCTTGAGAATCCCAGGGACGGGGGAGCCTGGTGGGCTGCCGTCTACGGGGTCGCACAGAGTCGAACACGACTGAAGTGACTTAACAGCATACATGTTTCAATGTCATTCTCCCAAATCATCCCACCCTCTCCCTCTCCGACAGAGTCCAAAAGACTGTTCTATTCATCAGTGTCTCTTTTGCTGTCTTGTATACAGGGTTATTGTTACCATCTTTCTAAATTCCATATATATGTGTTAGTATACTGTATTGGTGTTTTTCTTTCTGGCTTACTTCACTCTGTATAATAGGCTCCAGTTTCATCCACCTCATTAGAACTGATTCAAATGTATTCTTTTTAACGGCTGAGTAATACTCCATTGTGTATATGAACCATAGCTTTCTTATCCATTCATCTGCTGATGGACATCTAGGTTGCTTCCATGTCCTGGCTATTATGAACAGTGCTGTGATGAACATTGTGGTACACATGTCTCTTTCAATTCTGGTTTCCTCAGTATGTATGCCCAGCAGTGGGATTGCTGGATCATAAGGCAGTTCTATTTCCAGTTTTTTAAGGAAACTCCACACTGTTCTCCATAGTGGCTATACTAGTTTGCATTCCCACCAACAGTGTAAGAGGGTTCCCTTTTCTCCACACTTTCTCCAGCATTTATTGCTTGTAGACTTTTGGGTCGCAGCCATTCTGACTGGCGTGAAATGGTACCTCATAGTGGTTTTGATTTGCATTTCTCTGATAATGAGTGATGTTGAGCATCTTTTCATGTGTTTGTTAGCCCTCTGTATGTCTTCTTTGGAGAAATGTCTATTTAGTTCTTTGGGCCCTTTTTTGATTGGGTCATTTATTTTTCTGGAATTGAGCTGCAGGCGTTGCTTGTATATTTTTGAGATTAGTTGTTTGTCAGCTGCTTCATTTGCTATTATTTTCTCCCATTCTGAAGGCTGTCTTTTCACCTTGCTTATAGTTTCCTTTGTTGTGCAGAAGCTTTTAAGTTTAATTAGGTCCCATTTGTTTATTTTTGCTTTTATTTCCAATATTCTGGGAGGTGGGTCATAGAGGATCCTGCTGTGATGTATGTCAGAGAGTGTTTTGCCTATGTTCTCCTCTAGGAGTTTTATAGTTTCTGGCCTTATGTTTAGATCTTTAATCCATTTTGAGTTTATTTTTGTGTATGGTGTTAGAAAGTGTTCTAGTTTCATTCTTTTACAAGTGGTTGACCAGTTTTCCCAGCACCACTTGTTAAAGAGATTGTCTTTAATCCATTGTATGTATATTCTTGCCTCCTTTGTCAAAGATAAGGTGTCCATATGTGCGTGGATTTATCTCTGGGCTTTCTATTTTGTTCCATTGATCTATATTTCTGTCTTTGTGCCAGTACCATACTGTCTTGATAACTGTGGCTTTGTAGTAGAGCCTGAAATCAGGCAGGTTGATTCATCCAGTTCCATTTTTCTTTCTCAAGATTGCTTTGGCTATTCGAGGTTTTTTGTATTTCCATACAAATTGTGAAATGATTTGTTCTAGCTCTGTGAAGAATACCGTTGGTAGCTTGATAGGGATTGCATTGAATCTATAAATTGCTTTGGGTAGTATACTCATTTTCACTATATTATTCTTCCAATCCATGAACATGGTATATTTCTCCATCTATTAGTGTCCTTTTTGATTTCTTTCACCAGTGTTTTATAGTTTTCTATATATAGGTCTTTAGTTTCTTTAGGTAGATATATTCCTAAGTATTTTATTCTTTTCATTGCAATGGTGAATGGAATTGTTTCCTTAATTTCTCTTTCTATTTTCTCATTATTAGTGTATAGGAATGCAAGGGATTTCTGTGTGTTGATTTTATATCCTGCAACTTTACTATAATCATTGATTAGTTCTAGTAATTTTCTGGTGGAGTCTTTAGGATTTTCTATGTAGAGGATCATGTCATCTGCAAACAGTGAGAGTTTTACTTCTTCTTTTCCAATTTGGATTCCTTTTATTTCTTTTTCTGCTCTGATTGCTGTGGCCAAAAACTTCCAAAACTATGTTGAATAGTAATGGTGAAAGTGGGCACCCTTGTCTTGTTCCTGACTTTAGAGGAATTGCTTTCAATTTTTCACCATTGAGGATAATGTTTGTTGTGGGTTTGTCATATATAGCTTTTATTATGTTGAGTTATGTTCCTTCTATTCCTGCTTTCTGGAGAGTTTTTATCATAAATGGATGTTGAATTTTGTCAAAGGCTTTCTCTGCATCTATTGAGATAATCATATGGTTTTTATTTTTCAATTTGTTAATGTGGTGTAATCCATTGATTGATTTGCGAATATTGAAGGATCCTTGCATCCCTGGGATAAAGCCCACTTGGTCATGGTATGATCTTTTTAATGTGTTGTTGGATTCTGATTGCTAGAATTTTGTTTAGGATTTTTGCATCTATGTTCATCAATGATATTGGCCTGTAATTTTCTTTTTTTGTGGCATCTTTGTCAGGTTTTGGTATTAGGGTGATGGTGGCCTCATAGAATGAGTTTGGAAGTTTACCTTCCTCTGCAATTTTCTGGAAGAGTTTGAGTAGGATAGGTGTTAGCTCTTCTCTAAATTTTTGGTAGAATTCAGCTGTGAAGCCGTGTGGACCTGGGCTTTTGTTTGCTGGAAGATTTCTGATTACAGTTTCAATTTCCGTGCTTGTGATGGGTCTGTTAAGATTATCTATTTCTTCCTGGTCCAGTTTTGAAAAGTTGTACTTTTCTAAGAATTTGCCCATTTCTTCCACGTTGTCCATTTTATTGGCATATAATTGCTGATAGTAGTCTCTTATGATCCTTTGTATTTGTGTGTTGTCTGTTGTGATCTCTCCCTTTTCATTTCTAATTTTATTGATTTGATTTTTCTCCCTTTGTTTCTTGATGAGTCTGGCTAATGGTTTGTCAATTTTATTTATCCTTTCAAAGAACCAGCTTTTGGCTTTGTTGATTTTTGCTATGGTCTCTGTTGTTTCTTTTGCATTTATTTCTGCCCTAACTTTTAAGATTTCTTTCCTTCTACTAACCCTGGGGTTCTTAATTTCTTCCTTTTCTTGTTGCTTTAGGTGTAGAGTTAGGTTATTTATTTTTCTTTTTTCTTGTTTCTTGAGGTATGCCTGTATTGCTATGAACTTTCCCCTTAGGACTGCTTTTACCGTGTCCCACAGGTTTTGGGTTGTTGTGTTTTCATTTTCATTCATTTCTATGCAAATTTTGATTTCTTTTTTGATTTCTTCTGTGATTTGTTGGTTATTCAGCAGCGTGTTGTTCAGCCTCCACATGTTGGAATTTTCAATAGTTTTTCTCCTGTAATTGAGATCTAATCTTACTGCATTGTGGTCAGAAAAGATGCCTGGAATGATTTCAATTTTTTTGAATTTACCAAGGCTAGATTTATGGCCCAGGATGTGATCTATCCTGGAGAAGGTTCCGTGTGCGCTTGAGAAATAGGTGAAATTCATTGTTTTGGGATGAAATGTCCTATAGATATCAATTAGGTCTAACTGGTCTATTGTATTGTTTAAAGTTTGTGTTTCCTTGTTAATTTTCTGTTTAGTTGATCTATCCATAGGTGTCAGTGGGGAATTAAAGTCTCCCACTATTATTGTGTTATTGTTAATTTCTCCTTTCATACTTGTTAGCATTTGTCTTACATATTGCGGTGCTCCTATGTTGGGTGCATATATATTTATAATTGTTATATCTTCTTCTTGGATTGATCCTTTGATCATTATGTAGTGACCTTCTTTGTTTCTCTTCACAGCCTTTATTTTAAAGTCTATTTTATCTGATATGAGTATTGCTACTCCTGCTTTCTTTTGGTCTCTATTTGCATGGAAAATCTTTTTCCAGCCCTTCACTTTCAGTCTGTATGTGTCCCCTGTTTTGAGGTGGGTCTCTTGTAGACAACATATGTAGGGGTCTTGTTTTTGTATCCATTCAGCCAGTCTTTGTCTTTTGGTTGGGGCATTCAACCCATTTACGCTTAAGGTAATTATTCATAGGTATGATCACATTGCCATTTACTTTATTGTTTTGGGTTTTAATTTATACACCCTTTTTGTGTTTCCTGTCTAGAGAATATCCTTTAGTATTTATTGGAGAGCTGGTTTGGTGGTGCTGAATTCTCTCAGCTTTTGCTTGTCTGTAAAGCTTTTGATTTCTCCTTCATATTTGAATGAGATCCTTGCTGGGGTACAATAATCTGGGCTGTAGGTTATTTTCTTTCATCACTTTAAGTATGTCTTGCCATTCTCTCCTGGCTTGAAGAGTTTCTATTGAAAGATCAGCTGTTATCCTTATGGGAATTCCCTTGTGTGTTATTTGTTGTTTTTCCCTTGCTGCTTTTCATATTTGTTCTTTGTGTTTGATCTTTGTTAATTTGATTAATATGTGTCTTAGGGTGTTTCGCCTTGGGTTTATCCTGTTTGGGACTCTCTCGGTTTCTTAGACTTGAGTGATTATTTCCTTCCCCATTTTAGGGAAGTTTTCCACTATTATCTCCTCAAGTATTTTCTCATGGTTTTTCTTTTTGTCTTCTTCTTCTGGGACTCCTATGATTCGAATGTTGTAGCATTTAATATTGTCCTGGAGGTCTCTGAGATTGTCCTCATTTCTTTTAATTCATTTTTCTTTTTTCTTCTCTGATTCATTTATTTCTACTCCTCTATCTTCTAATTCACTAATCCTATCTTCTGCCTCTATTATTCTACTATTTGTTGCCTCCAGAGTGTTTTTGGTCTCATTTATTGCATTATTCACTATATTGACTCTTTTTTATTTCTTCTAGGTCCTTGTTAAACCTTTCTTGCATCTTCTCAATCCTTGTCTCCAGGCTATTTATCTGTGATTCCATTTTGATTTCAAGATTTTGGATCAATTTCACTATCATTATTTGGAATTCTTTATCAGGTAGATTCCCTATCTCTGCCTCTTTGGTTTGGTTTGGTGAGCATTTATCCTGTTCCTTTACCTGCTGGATATTCCTCTGTCTCTTCATCTTATTTATATTGCTGAGTTTGGGGTGTCCTTTCTGTATTCTGGCAGTTTGTAGTAAGCGTCTTTTAACTTCATGGCTGCAACCATCATCTGCAGTGATTTTGGAACCTAAAAAAATAAAGTCTGACACTGTTTCCACTGTTTCCCCATCTATTTCCCATGAAGTGATGGGACCAGATGCCTTGATCTTAGTTTTCTGAATGTTGAGCTTTAAGCCAACTTTTTCACTCTCCTCTTTCACTTTCATCACGAGGCTTTTAAATTCCTCATCCCTTTCTGCCATAAGGGTGGTGTCACCTGCATATCTGAGGTTATTGACATTTCTCCCGGCAATCTTGATTCCAGCTTGTGCTTCTTCCAGCCCAGCATTTCTCATGATGTACTCTGCATATAAGTTAAATAAGCAAGGTGACAATATACAGCCCTGATGTACTCCTTTTCCTATTCAGAACCAGTCTGTTGTTTCATGTCCAGTTCTAACTGTTGCTTCCTGACCTGCATACAGGTTTCTCAAGAGGCAGGTCAGGTGGTCTGGTATTCCCATTTCTTTCAGAATTTTCCACAGTTTACTGTGATCCACACAGTCAAAAGGCTTTGGCATAGTCAATAACGCAGAAATAGATGTTTTTCTGGAACTCTCTTGCTTTTTCCATGATCCAGCAGATGTTGGCAATTTGATCTCTGGTTCCTCTGCCTTTTCTGAAACCAGCTTGAACATCTGGAAGTTCACAGTTCACGTATGGCTGAAGCCTGGCTTGGAGAATTTTGAGTATTACTTTACTAGCGTGTGAAATGAGTGCAATTGTGTGGTAGTTTGAGCATTCTTTGGCATTGCCTTTCTTTGGGATTGGAATGAAAACTGACCTTTTCCTGTCCTGTGGCCACTGCTGAGTTTTCCAAATTTGCTGGCATATTGAGTGCAGCACTTTCACAGCATCATCTTTCAGGATTTGAAATAGCTCAACTGGAATTCCATCACCTCCACTAGCTTTGTTCATAGTGATGCTTCCTAAGGCCCACTTGACTTCACATTCCAGGATGTCTGGCTCTAGGTGAGTGATCACACCATCATGATTATCTGGGTCGTGAAGATCTTTTTTGTACAGTTCTTCTGTGTATTCTTGCCACCTCTTCTTAATATCTTCTGCTTCTGTTAGGTCCATGCCATTTCTGTCCTTTATCGAGCCCGTCTTTGCATGAAATATTCCCTTGGTATCTCTAATTTTCTTGAAGAGATCTCTAGTCTTTCCCATTCTGTTGTTTTCCTCTATTTCTTTGCATTGATTGCCGAGGAAGGCTTTCTTATCTCTCCTTGCTGTTCTTTGGAACTCTGCATTTAGATGCTTATATCTTTCCTTTTCTCCTTTGCTTTTTGCTTCTCTTCTTTTCATAGCTATTTGTAAGGCCTCCCCAAACAGCCATTTTGCTTTTTTGCATTTCTTTTCCATGGGGATGGTCTTGATCCCTGTCTCCTGTACAATGTCACGAACCTCTGTCCATAGTTCATCAGGCACTCTGTCTATCAGATCTAGTCCCTTAAATCTATTTCTCACTTCCACTGTATAGTCATAAGGGATTTGATTTAGGTCATACCTGAATGGTCGAGTGGTTTTCCCTACTGTCTTCAATATAAGTCTGATATAACTGTGTATATCCACATGCAAAAGAATGAAATTGGACCTATATATTACAGCATCCACAAAAATCAACTTAAAATGGACTGAAGACTTTAACACAAGACCTGAAACTGTAAAATTTCAAGAAGAAAATATAGTGAAAGAAAATGACATTGGTCTTAGCAATGAGTTCTAGATATGACACCAAAAGCCCAGTCACCAAAAGCAAAAATAGATAATTGAAACTACATCAAACCAGAAAGTTTTTGCACAGCAGAGGAAACAATTAGCAGAGTAAAAAAGCAACCTACAAAATGGTAGAAAATATTTGCAAACTGTATATCAGATGAGAGGTAGATTTCCAAATTATATAAGGAATTCCAACAACCCAACAGCAAGAAGAATACTAACTCGATTAAAAATGGACTAGAGAGTTCAGTAGATATTTCTCTAAGGACTACATACAAATGGCTAGTTGGTATACGCAAGGGTGCAGAACATCACTAACAATCTGGGTAATGCAATCAAAATCACAATGAGGTATCACCTTATACCTGATAGAATGGATATTATGAAAGAAAAAGCAAAAGACAAGTGTAGTGAGGATGTGAAGAAAATGGACCCCTTTGTATATTGTGGATGTGGCCACTATGTAAAGGAGTATGGCAGTTCCTCAAAAAAAAATCTATCATATGATCAAGCAATCTTTCTTTTGGGTGTTTATCTGCCCAGGTGTGGAAACAACTTCAATGTCTGTTGATGAATGTTGAAAGAGGAATGGATTTTTTAAATGTGATATACACATACAACAGAATATTACTGAGCATTAAAAAGAAGGAAATTCTGTGACATGAGACAGAAATGAACCTTGAAGACATCATTGTTGCTTCTGTCTGACTCTTTGTGACCCCATAGACTGTAGCACACCAGGCCTCTCTGACCCTCACCATCTCCTGGAGCTTGCCCAAATTCATTTTCATTGCATCGGTGATGCTATCCACCCATCTCATTCTCTTACACCCTCTTCTCCTTCTGCCCTCAATCTTTCCAAGCATCAGGGACTTTTCCAATGAGTCATCTGTTCACATCCGATGACCAAAATACTGGAGCTTCAGCATCAGTTCTTCCAGTAAATATTCAGGGTTATTGACTGGTTTGATCTCCTTGCTGTCCAAGGGACTTTCAGGAGTCTTTTCCAGCACCACAGTTCAAAGGCAGCAATTCTTTGGCCTTCTTTATGGTCCAGCTCTCACAACCATACATGACCACTGGGAAGACCATATAGCCTTGACTATATGGACCTTTGTCAGCAGAGTAATGTCTCTGCTTTTCAACATACTGTCTAGGTTTGTCATAGCTTTCCTGCCAAGAAGCTATCATCTTCTGATTTCATGGCATTTGAAGACATTCAGTTCAGTTCAGTTCAGTTCAGTCGCTCAGTCATGTCCGACTCTTTGCGACCCCATGAATCGCAGCACGCCAGGCCACCCTGTCCATCACCAACTCCCGGAGTTCACCCAGACTCACGTCCATCGAGTCGGTGATGCCATCCAGCCATCTCATCTTCTATTGTCCCCTTTTCCTCCTGCCCCCAATCCCTCCCAGCATCAGAGTCTTTTCCAATGAGTCAACTTTCCGCATGAGGTGGCCAAAGACATTAGCTACGTGAAATTAGCCAGTCACAAAAGGACACATAATGCATGATTCCACTTACATGAGATATCTAAAATAATCAAACTTATAGACTTAATCAGAGAGTAGAATGGTGGTTGCCAGGAGCCTGATGGAGGGGAGAGATGGGGAGTTACTAATCAATAGGCATAAAGTTTCAGCTATGCAAGATGATTAACTTCTAGAAATCTACTGTACAGCTTTGTCCTTCACTGTATACATTAACATTTGTTGAGAGGGTAGATCTCATGTTAAATTTATTTATAACAAAAATATAAAGTTTACAGTAAAAACTTAAGTCTTTCCCTCCTTCCTGCCCGACAATCAGTTCACTGGAGGAAAACACTCTTAATAGTTTTAATTAATAGGGGAGAACCTTTTCAGGCATCCACTATGCATATTATGCTTCCCCAGTGGCTCAGCAGTAAAGAATTCACCTGCAATGCAGGAGACTTGGGTTTAATCCCTGGGTCAGGAAGATCCTTGAACTAAGAAATGGCAATCCACTCCAGTATTCTGGCCTGGAAAATTCCAAGGACAGAGGAGCCTGGTGGGCTATAGTCCATGGGGTTGCAGAGAGTGGGACACAACGGAGCATACATGCTTCTCAGAAAAGAGATTTGTCAAGTGTCTCTTACATTCTAGCCAGTGCTCTAGGAATTAGAGAGAGGGTAGTTTCCTGCCATTTACACATTTATAGAGCTCTTCCATGTGCCAAGTGCCATGTTGGTGCTGCAGATTCATCTGAGAGCCAAGGCAGATGTGGTCCTGACATTATGGAGTTGGTGTTCTAGAGGTCAGGCAGACAAGAGACCAGAGATACAGACAAAGCAAGTCAAACTCTAGCAACTGCTGGAGAGAAAAAAAGTACTATAAGAGGGATTAATAGAGCATCCTAGTCTAGGTGGGTGATTAAAAGATCTCTCTGAAGAGGAGCCATGGAAATTAACTCGAATAGAGGGAAGAGCAATTATATAACTGAGGGGGAAGAAAAGTTTGGCATGCTTGAAGGCCTGGGTGGCTGGGATGTGGTGGGTGGGTCAGCAGTGGTATGGTATGATATTGGCCTAGAGGGTGGGGTTAGAATATGAGTGGCTTTGAGACTTCTGGTAGAATTTGGTCTCTGAAGGCTTTAAGCAGAAGAGTGATATGATCAAATTTGTTTTTAAAAGATTCCTATGACTGCCAGTTCAGGATGGGTTGGGATAGAACTAGAAAGGTAACATGGGAGACCAACAAGAGGTCATTGCAGTGTCCACACAGGAGCTGATGACGGCTTGGGCTAAGATGATAGAAATAAGACTATACCATGATCTTGTTCTGTAACTAGCATACAATATTTAAAGTGTCGAATTCCCGACTTCAAAGTATGTAGAGGCTGCCTTTTCCTACGGAGCTCATCTTCCACTGAGGGATGAGCGTACCAGTTCACAAGCTATATGTACAGAGGTATTGACAGCAACATTGCTTATAGGAAAAAATACTAGTATCAAAGGAATGCTCACCAGTAGGGAGTCGTTGAATGAACTGTGATACATTAATATTATGGACTCTCATGTAGCCATTAGAGTGTTCCCATTAGCCATTAGAGTGATTTTATTTATATATAAATATTCTTTTTCAAATTCTTTTCCACTATAGGTTACTATAAGATACTGAATATAGTTCCCTGTGTTCTGCAGCAGGTCCTTGTTGCTTATCTGTTTTATATATAGTAGTGTGTATATATTAATAACAAATTCCTGATTTATCCCTCCCCGTCTCCCCACTTTCCCTTTTTGGTAACCATAAGTTTGTCTTCTATGTCTTTTGAGCCTATTTCTATTTTGTAAGTAAGTTCTTTTGTATGATTTTTTTTTTTGGATTTCATATATAAGCGATATCATTTGATATTTTTCTCTCTTGTTCTGACTGACTTCATGTAGTATGATAATCTCTAGGTCCATCCATGTTGCTGCACATGGAATTATTTCATTCTTTTTATGGCTGAGTATGTTTCCATTGTGTATATATACCACATCTTCTTTATCCATTCATCTGTTGATGGACATTTAGAGTGTTTCCATGTCTTGGCTATTGTAAACAGTGCTGTTTTGAACTCTGGAGTGCATGTATCTTTTCAAATTAGAATTTTCTCTGAATATATGCTCAAGAGTGGGACTGCTGGATCTTATGGTAACACCATTTTTAGTTTTTTTAAGGAACCTCTTGACTGTTCTCCATAGTGACTCCACCAATCTACATTCCCACCAACAGTATAGGAGAGTTCCCTTTTCTTCATACCCTCTCCAGCATGTATTATTTTTAGTGATGGCCATTTTGACTGGTGTGAGGTGATACCTCATTGCAATTTTGATTTGCATTTCACTAATAATTAGCAATACTGAGCATCTTTTCATGTACCTGTTGTCCATCTGTATGTTTTCTTTGGAGAAATGTCTATTTAGGTCTTCTGGCCATTTTTGGACTTTTTTTTTAATGTTAAGCCTTACATTTGTATATTTTGGAAGTTAATCCCTTGTTGGTCACATCATTTGCAAATATTTTTCCCAGTCTGCAGGTTATCTTTTTGTTTTGTTTATAATTTCCTTTGTTGTACAAATGCTTTTAAGTTTTAAGGTCCCATTTGGTTATTTGGGGTTTCATTTACATTACTCTAGAATGTTTTCCTTTTAACTCACTTTTAAACTTTTTATATAGTTTTCACATATGATGATGATGATTTTTTTAAACTTTTAAGTTGTGCCTAGCTTGTGATAGACCTGCAAAAATTATCTGTTAAATAAACATTGGCTATTTAAAGAAAGTACTTGTACATTATAAAAATAGGCCCAAAATTGCATAAATAAAAAGAAAAAAAATCTTATAATTTTGCTAGAGATCACTCCCATTACCTCTATGTAGAATTTTCCAGGCTTTATTTATTAAAAATTCATACATAATAGCTTTTTAAAGATGGGATTTTTCTGACCTGTTCCTCTCTCTTTTATCTTCTCTTTTCCCTATCTTTCTTTCTCCCTGATTCTCTTTCTTTCTCCCTGATTGCAGAGAAAATTAGCTACCAAACAGCTCAGAAATGCCTGTCAGTGGCAAAGTGACACCTTCTAGGAAGGAAGCAGTTCCTGGGTCTGGAATATCACCTGATCGATGATTTATTCCTCAGAGATTTCTAGGCACTTTCCCTAGGGGTTTGGCCTTCTGGAGAGTGAATCAATGCCCCTCTGTGTTGGACACTGCACCAAACTCAGCACTTTTCTCTTGTAGGCATTTTCAGCTTTTTACTATGTGATGGAGTTTTTAAACCTTACATCAGAGGAATCAGTATCTGTGGAACAGTTGACTGAGAAGTTGGAAGAGTTCTGCGCTCAGCGTTGGGAAGAGGTAAGCAACTGGAAACAGCAGCTGTTACCATTGTTACCATTTCCCTGTGCATCTGCTCTTCAGGTTGTACTAATGTGACCAAGATCCAACACACATGTTAGAGAGGCCCAGATGGCACACTCAGTTAGGAATAAACTCACTGGCATTCCATGATAACTGGCCATACAATGGATTAAACAAAAAAGGTCTTAATGATTTTCACCTAATTTGAAGTGTGGCAATAGGCAGTTGCTGGCATGGGTCCAATAGCTTGACTATCTTCAATCATTCTTTGATCATTCTTCGGCTGCTTTCCTCATGGAAATAAGGTTTAGCTTCAGTGATCGCATCCAGATACATCAGTTCCTTTTTACAGGAAAGCAAAAGCTAGCCCAGAAGCTCCTTAGTAGTCTTTTCTCTTACATCTCATTGGCCACGGCTGGCTGAGAAAGCAGGATGCAGGATTTTACGACTGGCTTTGAGCCCTAGATCCACCACGAGCTACTTCCTGGAGCTGAGCACATTGTCTTCTACTACTTCCCTTAACCCCCGAGGAAGACAGGCAGTTCACAGAATCTGCCACAGACACCACTGTGGTCAGACCATTTTTCCATCAAACAGGTTCAATATATATCCTGCTTATGACAGAAGCACAAGTTTTCTTCTGGTCTGAGGCACTGAGTCATTCAAGATCCAGTGCCACCTGATGAAAATTTCCAGGGACGCAAGAGAAAGATATGGAATTTCAGTTCAGTTCAGTTCAGTTCAGTCGCTCAGTCATGTCCGACTTTATGCGACCCCATGAATCGCAGCACGCCAGGCTTCCTTGTCCATCACCAGCTCCCAGAGTTCACACAAACTCATGTCCATCGAGTTGGAGATGCCATCCAGCCATCTCATCCTCTGTCGTCCCCTTCTCCTCCTGCCCGCAATCCCTCTCAGCATTAAGGTCTTTTCCAATGAGTCAACTCTTCGCATGAGGTGCCCAAAGTATTGGAGTTTCAGCTTTAGCATCAGACCTTCCAATGAACACCCAGGACTGATCTCCTTTAGGATGGACTGGTTGGATCTCCTTGCAGTCCAAGGGACTCTCAAGAGTCTTCTTCAACACCATCAATTCAAAATTAATTCTTCAGTGCTCAGCTTTCTTCACAGTCCAACTATGAGACCACTGGAAAAACCATAGCCTCTACTAGATGGACATTACTTTGTTGGCAAAGTAACGTCTCTATTTTTCAATATGCTATCTAGGTTGGTCATAAGTTTCCTTCTAAGGAGTAAGCGTCTTTTAATTTCATGGCTGCAATCACCATCTGCAGTGATTTTGGAGCCCCCAAAAATAAAGTCTGACACTGTTTCTACTGTTTCCCCATCTATTTCCCATGAAGTGATAGGACCAGATGCCATGATCTTAGTTTTCTGAATGTTGAGCTTTAAGCCAACTTTTTCACTCTCCTCTTTTACCTTCATCAAGAGGCTTTTTAGTTCCTCTTCACTTTCTGCCATAAGGGTGGTGTCATCTGCATATACTCTGTTCTAAAAATAAACAGATCATCTAGGAGTGGCCAAAAACAGCAGCTGTTTTAAGTTGACATGGTTGCAAAATGCACAGTGCTTTCATTCTGAAGATATGTGATTATTTGAAAATGGATGCTATTCTCTTGGGCACTGACAACCGAGGAAGGAAGATTGTAAAAGAGCCTGGACATTTGGAATTTTCTCTTAAGTATTTTGTCTGAGTTGGACATGAAGGAGGTATTCAGGACTTTCAGAAAGAGCAGATCAGATATGCCTCAGCCCTTTCCAAGAGGGGAGGCTTTTTGCAGCTGCTGGTGATCTGTGGAGAAAGATGAACATCTTGGATTCTTGAGCAAAATGCTTCCTGAACTGGGTTCCAGGGCAGTGTTTGTCAAACGTAACTGTGCCAACTCACTGGAAAAGACCCTGATGCTAGGAAAGATTGAGGGCAGGAGGAGAAGGGGAGAAAGAGGTTGAGATGGTTGGATGGCATCACTGACTCCACGGAAATAAGTCTGAGCAAACTGTGGGAGATAGTGGAGAACAGAGGAGCCTGGCGTGCTGCAGTCCACGGGGTTGCAGAGTCAGACACGACTTAGTGCCTGAACAACAACAAGGGCAAGAGGCTGAGACGGTATGGATAGAGTCAGGACTCCAACCCTAGTTCTTTTGATTCTACACGTTGAAATGTCTTAACAAAGATCAAATTTTCCCCACACTTAAAGATCTGTAAAATGAAAATACAGACACTATATTTATTGAATAAATGTGTGTATAAGTGGACAAGCTCATTAAACAAAAATTAATGATTTCTTTCATGTAACAGTTTTTCAGTTTTGAATATATGTGGAAAATGTTTCACAAGGGATGAAAAAATATAATAAAATTCAGTGTTGTTGAACCTATTAGACCGCAGAAACTAGATTTTTTTTTTCCTGCTGGAGCACTTATTAATGTGTCATAGCCTGTGGAGGAAAAGATCCCTTAACAGACCCTGAAGTATGAAGCCCTGCACCCATGGAAGGCATGCAGCGCCATTCCCAAAGCCCTCTGCAGAGGCCAACCCTCAGGCCCATGTGAGCTGGGGCTTTCTATTCCCTTGATCAGCTCAGTAGTGAACATGGCGGCTGTGGAGAAGGGCCTGTTGTACAAGCATCATGTTTTCCTCACTTTGCTTCCAGGTGCAGAAGAATTTTGGTGAAGTGAAGGAGAAATACCTGAGTGAATACTGCTTTTCCGGCACCTACATCCTGGTTCTCCTCCTGAATGGCTACCATTTTACAGCTGAGTCCTGGAAAAATATTCACTTCATGAACAAGGTTTGTTGGGTTAAGGGCGAAGTTGGGTGGTAGTGACTGAGACAGCTTTGAGTTTGAAAGAGGTAGGAGTCAACCTGATTTAAATTTTGGCCTGATGTCCTGTTCTGCCACCTCACCTCTCACCTAAGCTGGGATTTTGTGCCTGGCTCTCCTGGCATGTTGACCAGCCAGTTGTGGGCATCCTATCTAAGGAGGTCTACTTGCATCCTCAGCCTCACCTTTCTGCTCATATAACAGTGACTAACTCCTTATAAGACAAAATATAAGATATTAAAGTAATATAACAGTATTTCAACAGCCACAGTGATTCTGTGTGCTGGCTTCAACATCCATCCCAAAGGCCCCTTCATGAATTCAGAAAGGATGATCATGGTTTCTTATAAGGGGTGAAGGCCTTGTTGGCTGCAGCTTTAAGAATGACCAATCCGAAAGCTCACTGTGAGGAATGAGAGGAATGACTGTGCATGGGGGCCTTTGCTTAAGAAATGAGGCTTAGCATAAGCCTTAAAGAAGCAACCTCATGGCTGTGCATTACCAAAGCATCACCTGCAGGCATTCAGGCCTGGAGCAACATTTACACTGGCAGTGAGACAGAGGAACACACTTGTGGCTGATTAAAAATATTAAGGACAGTGTTTCTCTACCTTTTAAACTCATACCAATTGATGGCAAAAACAATCTACCCCTGACTTCAAGCAAAACAAAGCATTAAGGCAGAGGACTGTGGTGGCCTTGAAAATACTAGTTTCATCGTGCTCTTGTCAATATTGCCTTTGCTAATTTGAATCTTTTCCTTGTTTTAACATCCAAGTTTTCCTTCTGTTCCATCATGGTTTGTCTGTTTGAGAGAGATGTCTATGTCAGACTTATATTCTCTGAGGTACCAACTATGATCTGTTATTTCTAAACCCTAGGTGATAACTCCAGTAACTCTGGAGGCTTCTTTGACACAGGCAGTCAGATAAAGTTCCAGTTTCCCATAAAAGGAAGTGGGCATTTTACAAATTATTAATTCCCAGGACTGGTAAAGGCGTAGGGGAGAGGAGCATTTCACATGCTATTGGCTGGGATGTAAACTGGCATAACCTTTGGGAAGACTGTTTTGGCAATATGTGCTAGAAGCCTTAAAATATGTACATCACTTTGTCCAACTACTCCATTTCTAGGGTTTATAAATAATTGAATAAAGTGAGTAAAAATGACCATATAAGGCAGTTCATACCAGTCATGATACTGCAGAAATCCCTTAAGAGATGTGGGATAATATTTACAAAGAGTTGTTAAATGACTTCTACATGCAATTTAATTCCACTTTTTTCTGTGAAAAACATGCACAGAGAGATTGGTAGGATATGACACAAAATGATAATAACAACAACTTTGAGTGACGAAGCAGAGATGGTTTTATCTTCAAAAAAGAAGATATATGTACTTGGTGATTTTCCTACCATGACCACATACAACTCATGTAATAGAAACATTTCCACAATTCTTTATTATTCACAGACTACCTATATTTCAATACATTTCGAGGTGATTTGAAAATATCCCTAGGAAGATGGCAGGGTTGGAGAATGTTTTTTCATTTGAGAATAATCCTTTCTCATGCATATGCAATGTCTTTGAACATCCGTCGAGTAAGACTGACTTGATGGGGATTATTCCCCAGGTTTTCCCTAGTTGAATCATAACAGAAGTCTTGGTTTTGTATGGATGAGATTCCTGGGCCTGACATGGATGTAGAAGGACAGGGACAGTCAGTCTCTCATTTTTTGCCTGCTTCCTGTCAGCCTCCAGCCCCCTTCCCCACCCTATCACGCACATTACACAAATATCAAAAGAGGAATGCAAACTTCCAAAGGCCTAATTTGAATTAAGTTCTTCTTGGCAGGAGAACTGAGCCATCTTTCACCAAATTCCTCTGTGAATCTGGGGAATACAGTAGTGAGGCCCCACACTCTCCTTCTAATCACTTGCTCCTGTTTCCTCACAGCCATATTCCCAATTCAAAATATAGAAGTAATCCCTTTAGAGAACCGAACGTGGTGCTTTCACTTCCTGGTGGTTTAGTGTTATGGGTAGTGTTGAATGAAAGCTCATTTAATCCTCAAATCAGAAACAACACTTTCCCCACTGTTTGCAGGTCCGGAGCACCAGCGTTGGGTGGACTTTGGGCTACATGCTGAACCTGACCAACAAGATTCCAGCTGAAGAGCCAATGTCCCCACCCCTCCCCCACTCCACCTATGTCTTCCTCATGGTCCTCTTCTCCCTGATCCTGCTCGCAGTGATCATCGTAGGCATAGTTGTCTTTCACAAGCCTTCGTATTTCTGGAAAGACATGGTATAGCAGGAGCAGCTGAAATCTTCTGGCTGGAGTGAGAAAACTCGCCCAGGAAGCACTTACCTCCACAGTGGGGCCCAAGGTCACCACTCTTGCTCACCAAGGCCAGTCTTGACCAGCATGAGGCTTCCTTGGCTTCTGCTAAAGCCTCTCCGTGGGAAGTATTCACCACCCTCTGCTTCAAGGACTTCCTGGCAGACACTGTCTTTTCTGTGAGTCTTTCCAAACTTCCCCCCTTTCTCTTTTGTACTCTTTGTTGTGTGGGTCTTAAAGATCTGCCTCCTTTCATGATCATTGCTTTATAAAAGAACAATATTGACTTTGTCCAAAAGAACTGAGAATCTCGAGTCCTGTGCTGGGAAGCTGCCCTGGCTAAAAGAAGAATCTTGGGGACTAATTCAGTTGTGATCTTACAGACCTGTTTCCCATTTATTAAAAAAGCCATACAATGCCTTTGGAGAAGATAGACACACACCCAAGCCCAGCCTGCCCTTTCCATGGGAAAATTTTCTAGACTAAGCAAATGTGTGCTAGGGCAAAAGAGTCTTGCAAAGGAATTTCTGTGCTTATGCAGTAAATAGTTAATCCAAGCCAAAAGAGGGTTTTTGCCTAAGTCACATATTCCTGGGTGATGCCAAAAATGCTACAGAGTGGGACACCCATACCAGAGATTATTTTAAAAGCTGCTGTACATATATATATATAGGCATTCAGATATCAGGGCGTATTATTTAGGTGTACACATGTCAGGAAGAAAAATAGTTACAACATAAGGTTGGAAAAATGTGTCCTCCAAAACATCTCCTGGGGTTGGTTTTTATTGTGGTAAAAGGCATAGAACCTAAAACTCACCATTATAACATAAACAGTTTAGTGGCATTTAGTACATTCACAATGCTGTGCGACTGTCAATCTTATCCAACTCCAGTATATTTTCATCACCAAGAAATTGGCTGGGCGTAAGGCCATCCTGAGGTAGACATCAGGTAGACAAACCGTCAACCCTTCCGTTTTGCTAAACATGCTAACCTGTTGCACCACAAAGATGCTCACTGAGATGTCACTAAAGCCATGCTGTATCTTACTGTCCCAGGATCTAATTTAGTGAGAGAACTTCATGAGTGAGAGTGGCATGCCTTTTTGGTGTCATGGTATTTACACAACAAAATGTGCCAGGGATCACATCTACAAGTGTTACTGCTGGTTCTAGGTACTTCTGCTTAAGCATCTTTGCCATAGACATCTTTGCCACAAGCACTTGTGGCCACATTTTCACTGTAGTAATTGGCTTGGAAGCAATTTTGCCATAAAATATAAGATAATGTAAAATAAAAGAGGGGCAATTAAAGGACACAATGAAATGAATAACAAAATTCAAGACACTATGAAATATAAAATGTTTGAGTACATTTAAAATGTGTGTAGATTCATGGCAATACTGTACAAATAGCTTATTTTATTTTGCAGGTGGTACCTAAGCACTTGTCTTCCAAGTCTTTCATTCATAGCATTTTATACGGGGTTTATTTTTTTGGCTCATTGGTTTGTCTCCTCATTCTGCATCATACTTTTCCTTGTTCACTGAAATGTCTTCCTTCATAAAGAGCGATGTACGTTTCCAAGTCCTTAGAGGCATCTTTGTAACTGAGCTTTGTGCTGTGCTGTGAAAGCTTCTACACAGTTGTTTGTTCTTGGCATATTGTCACGTGTCCGTTGATAGACATTCCAAAGTCATGTGGGAAATGTGGGTTTCCCTCTCCACCTTCTAGGACTGTGGCCTCTTTCTCCTCCAAAGTAGTGTTTCAAAATACGAAACCAACTCTTGGGACAAATCAGTGTCATATGCCAGCTCAATAAAGCCATCAATAATGTTGCCAACTAGAAGAAATGCTAACACATTTCAACCAGTTGAAACCAAACTGTCAAACCAAAAACTCCCACCTCGGTTATTTTATCTTTCATGGAGAACGTGCCTTATAGGCAATGAGTTATTTGATGAAAATGTTTGCCGCAAAAACGCTTGTGGCAGAGGTGTCAATGGCAAAGATACTTATGGTGAAGGTGCCTAGAACTCATTTCAACATGTAAGTAATATGTAATTAATGAGATTTCTTATTTTTTAATATTAAGTTTTTGAAATCTGTTGTGTATATTACACTTAGAGCACACCCTAATCCGGACTACATTTTAAGTGCTCGATAGCCATGTGTGACTAGTGGCTACCATATTAAACAGCACATATCAAAAAGTACATTCAAAGCTAAAAAAACACAGGCAATAGTATTTTGTCTTTCTCTGGGTGGGGGAACTTCTTTAAACAGCTATAGATGCTATAACATCCTTGCTATTATTTATTATATATGAAGTTTAACATTATCCTTAACAAGCTTTTAACATCCCAGCTCAGAGTTTCACATTATTCCTCAGGTTTTGTTGCATTTTTTTGTGACAATAGAGATGCCTGTCATTCAGACCAAGATGCTTGATGATTAACCCTAAACTTTAGAAAATTTAATCTGGATTTAAAGATGATACAAGATAATTTGGATGCTTAAATTCTATAGTCAAAGTGTAAATTTGAATACTAAAATAAAGATTAGTCTCTTAAGAGCTCACAAAGTTTACCATATAATAGTAAAGTTACTATTAAAATATATTCTCATGTATTGTTGGTTTGAAAGACGAGTTGAATTTCACCAAAATGGTTTCATCGCTCTCTGATTCAGAGTCTGATAATTGCTATCTTGTTTGAACATAACAAGTTGCTCACAATTAGCCTGCACTAGCCAGGTATTTCAGTTTGTACTAGTTTTTTTTTTTTTTAATTTCTTATAACGACCTCAAAATTTCAGTGGCTTACCACAATAAACATTGATTTTCATGTTCATGGGTCTCAAATCAGCTAGTACCTCTATTTCCGGCAGTAGGTCAAGTTCAGGCCTGCTCCATGTATCTCCCACTCTCCTTGTCTGGTGGCTTCCTGAGCCATGTTCTGAGTAGAAGGGACACAAAAAGGACAGAAAATTCAGGATGCCTCTTCAGGTCTTGGCCCAGACATGGCCCTGTCACTTCCATTCACATTCTACTGACCAAAATAAGTCATATGACCAACCCCAACTTTACCAATTGAAGAAACACTGGGGAAAATGGCAGAGTCATGTGGCAAAGGACATGAATGACTAATTGTAACAGAAAATTCATGAAACACTGGGCACAATGATTCAGTCTACCACAGTTTCTCATGAACTAAAACATAAAGTATGTTTTCCATGAACTGAAATCTACTTATCTTGCCAAAGAATAGTCTTAAAAATATGTCATTTCCTCCAAGACATCATCAATTCCATCTTCTTTCCACAGCCTTAACCAGGATGCTCTGGCACCTCCCACATTAGTCTCACATTCTAAAATGACAGATTAACTAAGAGACCATCTATTTATTTTCCTTATATGTTTAAGCCAGTGTATAGTTAACTACTCAAGTTTTTATTTGCACAAGAATCTAATAAAACTGAACATAATTGGTTTAATCACAGGTACAATAGTTATTTTAATTAATTGGGAAAAGAATGTCTCCATAAGCCTTCTTCTTTCAAAGTGGCATTTAAGACTCCATGTTTTAAAAGTGTTGTTATGCCTTTTGTATTTCTCTATTTTAAGTAAATGAATTTCTAAATTTATATTGATGATATAATGATGGAATCACCCTCATCAGCACCTGAGTTGACTTTTTATTTCTATATCCCTTTTGCACGAAGAGTATCAGAGAACATGGATTAGTCAATGAAAAGTGAGATACAGTTTCCTAAGAAACAACATCATTTCTTTTTTTTTCTTTTTTGACTTGATCCTATTTAATTACATTAATTTTAAGGAAAAACCAATACAATATTGTAAAGTTAAAACATAAAATAAAATAAAACAACATCATTTCTTATAGCAAGGTTCTAAGAAGAGAGGGGAGGAAAGGCCTGTGATAGGGAACAGTGTGTTTTAGGATGACTTATACTGAGCTCTACCTTTCCTCATAAACTTGCTCCTCCTCCTGCATTTTATCATGATTAACACCACCACTCCCTTAAGGAACCAAGATTAGAATCAACTTTATCAGTGTTGAAGTGGCAGGGGCTTGTCCTGGCCAAGACCTTCCCATTCTGCCTTTACAGCATTTTTCATTTTGATTCCTCTTTTCAATCTTGTGATTACCACCCCAGTAGAAACCTGATATCAAGAACAATGATCTTGTCTCCAATATATTGCTTTCAGATTAATCAATATTTGCTCAACAGTTTGGAGACAATTAGTGTCCCATGTCATGTTAATGCTTGTCCTGTGGGGGAAACGAGAGTTCTGTGCTCAAATAATTTGGGGAAATTCTGGGTTAAATAAAATTTAATAAATTATTTTTTTTTAATGTATTGAAGTATAGTCGATTTACAATTCGTGTGTTTCTTGTGTGTGGCAAAGTGATTCAGTTATATATATTCTTTTTCATATTCTTTTCCATTATGATTTATTACAGGATACTGAAATAGTTCCCTGTGCTATACAGTAGAATCTTGGTGTTTTTCTATTTTATATATAATAGCTTAATAGTATATAATAATTATATAAAATATATAATAGTAATTAGCATCTTCTAATCCCAAACCCTCAATCCATCACTCCCCCAACCCCCTCCCCTTTGGCGACCACAAGTCTGTTCTCTATGACTCTGAGTCTGTTTCTGTTTCAAAGATAAATTCATTTGTGACATTTTAGATTCCACATGTAAAAATTTAACAAATCCTTCAGGAATCCTAAGGGCTTTTTATAAAGTAATGCTCATGCTGATTGCAGTTTGCATTTCCAAAATTTATTTGACTTAAACACTTTTTACTCCTGTACAACAAATAATATCTCATGAAATACTAGTTTTCGATATCCTTATGATGCATCTTAACAAAAGCTAACTGATCTGGTTCAATTGCTTTAGGTTACAAATTAAACAAGAGTGGCCTGAAAGGTTATGTCACTTGTTCTAAATTATATACAATTTCTAAGCGGTAGAGCTAAAGTTTTAACGCACATTTCTTGATTCTTAGTAAATATGTTTCATAACATTATAAAATATTAATATAAAATCATGTCTCTTTTACCCACGAAAGTCTTCATTTTGAGGGTCAATCCATGATTTCATCCATAGAATTGGATGGGAGATTGGCTGCTTCATCAGAATCCCAGATATCCACTCCAAGATTACTAGAGGAAAAATATCAACTCAAATTTTAAAAATTCAATCAGAAAGAGGGTTATAGGCTTTTAGGCATAAAAGCTGAGCACAAAGTAAGAAAAAAAAAAAAAAAGGCAAATCGGGGGTGGGCAGGTGGGTTGCGAGGGAGGCAGGGAGGGGCGCCAGGGACGGAGGGCGGGCGCCTAACCAGGAGGAGGTACACATTGGACCGGCGACACACACCCTATAACCGCTGTAACCGGGACTAGGTGCCCCAAAGAGGACCTGCCCCGGCGGTTAGTCCCAAGTCTACCCCAGACGAGGGCATCCGCGCAGATCCCGGCGCAGAGTCTGGTTCATCCACAGCGCTCAAGACTGGGGCCTCGGCTGGAGGCGGGCGGGGAGGAGGGCGCAGCCTGATGATGCTATCACAGCCTGGAATACCGGGAAGAACCGCATGATACGAAGCCTCCCATGGTCTCAGGGATGGTAGTGGGAGGAGAAGAGGTGGAAGTGCGGTAGAAACCGGGACCCGGAGGAGGGCGGAGAGGCGGCCAGAAACCCAGGAGGAAGCAGCAGCAGCAGCCGGAGCTGACCGCCCAGGGTCCGGCCCTAAAGGAAAGAGCTTGCAAGGCACATGGATGAGACTGCAGCCAGGGTGCAGATGGTGACTGCAACCATGAAACGAAAAGACGCTTGCTCCTTGGAAGAAAAGCTATGACCAGCTTAGACAGAATATTAAAAAGCAGAGACATTACTTTGCCAACAAAGGTCCGTCTACTCAAAACTACGGTTTTTCCAGTAGTCATGTATGGATGGGAGAGTTGGACCATAAAAAAAGCTGAGCACTGAAGAAGTGATGCTTTTGAACTGTGGTGTTAGAGAAGTCCCTTGGACTGCAGGGAGATCAAACCAGTCAATCCTACAGGAAATCAGTCCTGAATATTCATTGGAAGGAGTGATGCTGAAGCTGAAGCTCCAATACTTGGGCCACCTGATGCAAAGAACTGACTCCTTGGAAAAGAACCCGATGCTGGGAAAGACTGAAGGCAGGAGGAGAAGGAGACGACAGAGGATAAGATGGTTGGATGGCATCACCAACTCGACGGACATGAGTTTGTGCAAGCTCGGGGAGTTGGTGATGGACAGGGAAGCCTGGTGTCCATGGGTTGCAAAGAGTTGGACATGCCTGAGCAACTGAACTGAACTGACATACATTATCTTAGTTTCAGGTGTACAACACAGTGATTTGGTATTTTTATACACTGTGAAATGATCACAGTAAGTCTAGTTAATATTGTCACCACACCAAAATTTTTCTTATAACGAGAAACTAACGACTTTCAAATAGACAACACAAATATTATTAACTGTGTTACCACACTACACATTACACATCCCCCTATGACTTAAGTTTGTACCTTTGAACCCTTTCACCATTTCTCTCTCCTCCGGCAACCACCAATCCAATATGTTCTGTTGTGTGAGCTCTTTTCTTTAATTTGTTTTTGGCTGATTGTTGTTTGGTTTTGGAGTCCTCCATGTAAAAGTGAGATCATACGGTATCTATGTTTCTGACTGATTTCACTTAGCATAATGCCTTCAAGGTTCATCCATGTTGTAGCAAATTCAAGATTTCTTTTTTTGTGGGTGAATAATATTCCACTGTATATACAAGCATATCTCATTTATTGTGCTTGACTTTACTGCACTTTGCAGATACTGTGTTTGTTTTTTACACATTGAGGTTTGTGGCCACCTTGCATCAAGCAAGTCTAGTGGTGCCATTTGTCCAAAAGCATTTGCTTACATCTTGGCTCTGTCACATTTTGGTAATTTTAGCAATATTTCAAGCTTTTCCATTATTGTTCTATTTGTTGTGGTGGTCTGTGATCAGTGATCTGATACTACTGCAAAGATATTACAACTTGCTGAAGGCTCAAAAAAAAAAAAAGCAAATGGGCTCATCATTTGCATCTTGGAAAAATTGACAGATATTTTGCCTTAATGGAAAGAACAAAGCTTAAGAACCACACGGTAAAGGTCATCAGCCAAGCCTAATTTTAGAGAGGATTTTCAACTGTTAAGATATAAATATTATTTCCTGTGGCCAAGAGATCACAAAAATTAAGGGCTTAAGTTTAAGAACAGGCACTATGAGGAAAGGGTGACAGAACAGATAAAGGTGGAAAGGGAGTAAGGTCAGGAGTACTAAAGTACTGGACATCAGACCTCCCTGACTCCACCCATCCATATATTTTCTCTGAGTACCCACTCTTTACTATCTGAAATTACCTTATTTGTTGAATCAGCACTATTCATCTATTCATTAGTTTGTCCACTCAGCAAATATTAATACTTATTAGGAGCCCTAAATGTGCCAGGCACTTTTTAAACACTTGTGTGTGTGCTCAGTTGCTAAGTTGTGTCAGACTCTTTGTTACCCAAGAACTGTAGTCCACCAGGCTCCTCTGTCCATGGGATTTCCCATGCAAGAATACTGGAGTATGTTGCCATTTTCTTCTCCAGGAGATCTTCCTGACCCAGGGATCAAACACAGATCTCCTTCTTGGCAAGCAGATTCTTTACCACTGCACACCACCTGGGAAGCCCGTTTAAACACTTAAAAGATATAGAACGATCAAACAAGGCTAAGTCCCTGTTCTCAAAAGAGAAGTAATAGTTACTTTGTAGGAAATTCAAGATAATGCAGTAGACAGTGACTGGTGGAGAAGGACAATATTAAATAAGACAACCAGGGAAGGTTGACTCTAAAGTGGTGATATTTAAATTAAGAGGTCAGCCATGCAAAGATAGAACATTCTAGGTAACGAGAACAGCAGTGCAGAATTTCTTCATATAACGCCTTGCTAGTCCACACAAAGATAAGATAAAAGAAGGGATCTGGCCTTTCTTATTCAATATTGACTTCTCAGAGCCAAACAGAGTTCTAGGACACAGTGGGTGCACCATAAATTCTTATAGGATGAAAAGGAATAGGTAGTGTGTCCTGTCAGAGAAGGCAATGGCACCCCATTCCAGTACTCTTGCCTGGAAAATCCCATGGATGGAGGAGCCTGGTAGGCTGCAGTCCATGGGGTCGCTGAGGGTCGGACACTTACTGAGCGACTTCACTTTCACTTTTCACTTTCATGCATTAGAGAAGGAAATGGCAACTCACTCCAGTGTTCTTGCCTGGAGAATCCCAGGGACGGAGGAGCCTGGTGGGCTGCCGTCTATGGGGTTGCACAGAGTCGGACACGACTGAAGCAACTTAGCAGCAGCAGCAGTGTGTCCTGTATTATAGCACCTACTCTATTATATTTGCTGGTTAACTTACCTATTTGAAGGTAAGGGCTCTTCCTGACCTCTGTAGCCATGTTTAGTACTATATCTGACAGGTAGCGATCTTAGAAGAACTGCTAAGCAGCATATAAAAGATGCTGAATGAATACTATATATTTATTAAAGAAGAGAAAATTAAATAGAAGATATTCTTTAGGAATGCCTACTGAAAATATGCTAAGATACATAAGATTTTTGGACTGTTCCAATGTTGCTTAGGTTTTTTTTAGGGGGTGGGTGTGAGTGCTGTACCACCCAGTTACAGGATCTTAGATCTGGGACCAGGGATTGAACTGGGCTCCCAGAAGTGGAAGTGCAGAGTCCTAACCATTGGACAGCCAGGGAATTCCCTGTTGCTTAGTTTCAAAAAGAAGAAAACTGACATCTGGACATGTTATAAAGGAAATTTTCTCAGAGATAATGCCTAGAGAAAAAGATGGGAAGAATTATATCTTAGTTTAGAAATAGCAATCACTACCTTAACAGAATACTGAGTTCAAAAAGTGACTTTTCTAAATTCTAGCAAGCAAAAGGTTTCCAAGAGAAGAAAAACATGAGAGAGATTTAATTGAGGACTTCTTATAAGAAACAGAAATGAGTTAGCCAGTAAATTTTCCTCGTAGAATACCTGAATAAATACTGAGAAGGAAATTTCTAACTCCCAGGCAAAATTCAGTTTCTAGTTAAACTTTATTTAGCCTGGGTGTGCTAAGTCGCTTTAGTCATGTCCAACTCTTTGTGACCCTATGGACTGTAGCCCTCCAGGCTCCTCTGTCCATGGGGATTTTCCAGGCAAGAATACTGGAGTGGGTTGCCATGCCCTCCTCCAGGGGATCTTCCAAAGCCAGGGATCATATCCAGTCTCCTGGATTGGCAGGTGGGTTCTTTACCACTAGCGCCCTTTATTTAGCCTATTAAGCGCTAAAAAAAGACTTTAGTGCATTATAGAATAAAACAGATGTGGTCTCTAAAAACAAATATGAAAGTCATTCTTCTATGAACTATTAAATAAACTTTACCAAATACTTATGATTTGAAAATAAAATGTGATTTTAAAAATTGAGAATAGGAATAAAAGCACAAAGCCAAAGACAGAGTCTATAAAATATCTACAGTGAGAAGGAAGAAGAGACAACTTAAGGTGATTGACGACTACCAGAAAATTAAGAGACGAGCTTGAATAATAGTGTGCAAAACTAAAAATGTAAAGTATACATGGAGAGTGGTTAATGATCCCAGAGATCATTAACAAAGAAAAGCTGCAGGATTTGACTGGATTGTTGGTGATCCCTGGGAAGGCAATTTTAAATGGTAAAAGCAAAGTAGATACAGTTCAGTTCAGTTCAGTCGCTCAGTCGTGTCCAACTCTTTGCAACCCCATGAATCGCAGCACGCTAGGCCTCCCTGTCCATCACCAACTCCTGAAATTCACCCAGACTCACGTCCATCGAGTCGGTGATGCCATCCAGCCATCTCATCCTCTGTCATCCCCTTCTCCTCCTGCCCCCAATCCCTCCCAGCATCAGAGTCTTTACTTTTCGCATGAGGTGGCCAAAGTACTGGAGTTTCAGCTTTAGCATCAGTCCTTCCAAAGAACACCCAGGACTGATCTCCTTTAGAATGGACTGTTTGGATCTCCTTGCAATTCAGGGGACTCTCAAGAGTGTTCTCCAACACCACAGTTCAAAAGCATCAATTCTTCGGCACTCAGCCTTCTTCACAGTCCAACTCTCACATCCATACATGACCACAGGAAAAACCATAGCCTTGACTAGACGAACCTTTGTTGGCAAAGTAATGTCTCTGCTTTTGAAGTAGATACAGTAATCCCTGCTTATTTGTAGGGAACACATTCCAAGACTCCCAATGGATGTCTGAAACTGTGGATAGTACTGAACTATGTATATACTATGTTTTCTCCTGTATCATATATATGATAAAATTTATAAATTAGGCACATAAGAGATTGACAACAATAATCAATAATAACTTTTATTACAGTATATTGCTGTAATTGTTTTATTTTATTATTGGTTACTGTCAATCTCTTATGTGCCTAATTAAAAAATAGAACATTACAGCAATATACTGTAATAAAAGTTATGTGAATGTGGTTGGTCTCCTTAACCAACTTCAGTTCTGTTGGAAATGTGGCAGTGCTTCTTCACTAGCAGGTGCAGCCTCTCCAGTAATTGTTACATTTTTCAGTACAAAACTGTTCCTAAAACTGTATAACCATCCGTTGCTGCTGCTGCTGCTAAGTCGTTTCAGTCGTGTCCGACTCTGTGCGAACCCATAGATGGCAGCCCACCAGGCTCCGCCGTCCCTGGGATTCTCCAGGCAAAAACACTGGAATGGGTTGCCATTACCTTCTCCAATGCATGAAAGTGAAAAGTGAAGTGAAGTCGCTCAGTAAGTGTCCCACTCTTCTCGACCCCATGGGCTGCAGCCTACCAGGCTCCTCCGTCCATGGGATTTTCCAGGCAAGAGTACTGGAGTGGGGTGCCATTGCCTTCTGCAGTAACCATCCGTTACTTGCAGTAAATGGCTTGGTGTCATTTGTTTAATGGGTTCCTTGCTGAAGTCTTTGTACAGACTACATCACAAGAGATGGTACAGCATGTTACTCAAGTTTTGATAAGACAAAGTGCAAATTCATTTTGTCTCAACCCTGAGGAAGCAAATAAAATTAACCCACAGCAGATAGGAATTGTATAGAACAGGGGTTGGGCAGCTAAGCGGTATGTTTTTGTAAATAAAGTCTTACTGGAACACAACCTCGCCCATTTCTTTATGTTGCCTATGCTGATTTCAGGCCACGATGGCAGACTTCAGTAATTGTGATAGAGGCTATATGGCCAGCAAACCTAAAATATTTACTATCTGGCTTCTTAAGAAACATAATCTGTTAACCCTGTATAGAATATGCTGTCTTTACTGCCAAACTAGGTTCACACTGGGGCTTCCCTGGTAGCTCAGCTGGTAAAGAATCTGCCTGCAATGCAGGAGACCCTGCTTCAATTCCTGGGTCAGGAAGATCCTCTGGAGAAGGGATAGGCTACCCACTCCAGTATTCATGAGATTCCCTGGTGGCTCAGATGGTAAAGAATCTGCATACAGTGTGGGAGACCTGGGTTCAATCCCTGGGTTGGAAGATTCCCTAGAGGAGGGCATGGCAACCCACTCCAGCATTCTTGCCTGGAGAAGAATCCCATGGACCGAGGAGCCTGATGGGTTACAGTCCATGGGGTCACAAAGAGTCAAACACAACTGAGCGACTAAGCACAGCACAGGTTCACTCTGAGACAAAGACTCAAATGGAAAAGAAAAGAAAAATAACTAGCCCATAATCATGGTGTCCTATGTGAAGAGTTTCTGGAGTATTCAAAGCTTAACCTGAAGAACTAAGTGGACAGGATTAGGAGCTGATGAACTCAGAAGACATCATATTAATATAATAATAATTCCAGGAGTTAGGTATACTTAAGGAACACCACAGATTACATATTATTTGCACATGCCCACATTCTCCATAACGTTGCTATTTAAAGGAAGTATTTCTAGACTTTTTCTCTCTTTCTCCACTATGATTTTTCCTAAATTCCTATACAGAAGAGCCCTACAAAATCAAGATGGGAGACGCAGTGAGGATTTTATTCAGAATGACAGTTTGGCCACATGATTTCGAGGTTTGGACACGTTTATCTGTATGCATTATTTCAGATTATTAGGTGAGTAGAACTTCAGGTCTATTTCTACTTATGTCATAATGTACCAGTATAACCTGGAACATTAGCTTTGCAGCAGTTTCTTTACTTCCACATCTCCCCTCCCCTAAATGTACAAGGTTTGTTAGAAGTTTTCAACACTTTCTAAGTTTCTGTAGAATTAAAGCGCTAAGCACAATGCCTTACAGAGAAAGCAGCTAATAAACAGTTGCTAAACGTTTGAATGAACGAAAGAGTACACAGATAGCACCGCCGTGCGGCTTTCCATACTAGCAAGTTTCCTCACTTCCCCCCCGCCCCCGCCAAGAGTTTGCCAGGACAAATTTCCAACCACAGAACATTTTATTTAACTCTTTATTTTAACACGGCGGTCAATCACTGGGAAAAGAAGATAAAACAATGTAAAGTTTATTATTATTATTAAGCAAAGATGGCATGACACGAGTGAGCGTGTCCAGCATGCCCTATTTTAAGCTTGAAAAATAAACTGGTTACACTAGTAGCAGTCTCCGGAAGAGAAAGACCCGCCCCACCGCTTGCATATTCCGGGCGGTCTTTTGAGATGCCACACCCAAAGCGCCTGAACTCAAAGAATCTCTCCTCGCGGCAAGGCAGAGGCAGCGCAGAGCAAAGCAGGTCGCAGGCTCCCAGGCGCGTCTGGACGGCGTGGGCGACCGCACTTCCACGGGCAGCTGGAGAGCATCCTCCGCCAGGAACACTTGCTCAGAGGCGACTCGGGTGGTCACCCCGGGCCCGCGCAGGCCGGGGAGCGTGCGGCCGATACTTACCGGTTGGGGATACAATTCTTCACCAGGACGAGAGATGTGGGGCTGTCACGATCCAGGGCAGCCTGCTTTCAGATCTCTTCCAGAACAGCGACCAGGGCAATTGCGGCTACTGAGGCACAAGCTCAGCGGCGGGTGATCAAAACCCGCGGCTCCCACCAGGCACGCTAGGCTGAAACGAGGGTGAGTCCCAAGCCCTGACAGCCAGGTGAGCAGAAATAGCGCACCGAAGATTCCGGAAGACTCAGGCTCGGCGCGCGCTCCCGCCAGGCTGGCTGAGAGGCCACATCGCGCATGCTCCTGGACCGCCTAGATGTCCAGTCCTGAGGAGGAAGAGCTCCGCAGGCTTGGGGTGCGTGGGGTGTAGACGTCGCGAGCGGTGCGGGGCGGTTGGTGACAGCTCAGAGTCCGTGGTGAACTGCGCGTCCTGACTTCGCCGCCCAGGCATAGCAGAAGTGCACCGACCATCCAGGTGAATGTCTTAATAACTCATAAAATGTCCTTACCCTTCCCTGTCGGACACTCCAATATTTTGTCTGGTTGCAGCCCTACTCTGAAAAGAGCCCGTGGAGTCCCCAGACTACCAGGTCCAGACCCGCATGGGCCACTGAGACTTGTAGTCCCTAAGATCTGGCCCATCCATTAGTCATCACCTTTGGGAATTGATAAGGCTGAGAACCATTCCATTATACAGCGTTCGAGAGCAGTGCTTGATTTGTTTCAAATCCAAGTTCGTATTATTTATTGAGTCCCTACTGTGTGCTGAATACTTTGCTAGGATTGGTGGAGGGCAGATGAGTTCAGTGCTCAGCTCTTGTCCTCACTTTAGAGCAGGCGGAAAGTGAGCTTGCAGGGTAGGCTGTAATGAACAAAAAATACGTTATTATTAGTGCTAGTGGAGATCAGGAAAAAAAAAAAAAAAATCCTGGAAGATGTGAGGTTTGAATGAGGCTTTGAAACGTGGAATGCTCTAGATTAAGGGAAAGGTGGAAAAATCAAACAATGGAAATGCCAGGAAATATAAAGAAGAGTTTGGTCTGATTATAGCTGAAGGTTTATTTTGGAGAGTGGTGAGCAGGGCTTAAAGTGGGGAAGTGGACAGAAGCTTTCTTGGCCTCACTTAAAGAAAGGTGCTCCGTTTTGAGTTTCTGTCCAGCAGGGACTGTAAGTACAGGCACCAAGATACATGTATCTTAGTTCTGAGAACAATGGATGATTTAATTTTGATGCCTTTCAAAGACATGTTTGAGTCATGGATCAGAAAATCCTTTGTCAAGACTTGGTTCCTAGGTTTTCTTTTAGAAAATAAGATCACAGTTAACTAAAAGACACTAATTTTCAAACTTAGATAATGGAACACATGGAATTCACGATAGTTTTTGTGAAACACTGTGAAATAATGCTGTCTCACACTTAATTGTAGAATTTTTTGGTTAAGTTCCACCTTTTCCATATGCCAGTACCAGTAAAGATTAAATATTACGATGATCAATAACTAAATAGTATTAAAAGCAATAGTGTATTTCTTAGTTTAGTTTTTAGTTAAATTAAAAAATTTACATAGCATAAGTTTATCTTATGCATCAAAATAGTTGTTTTCTCTCAGTAATGTATCATTCTTAAAAATATTTCTTATTTATTTAGAAAGTGGAAATGAGAGAACCATCATGAAAAAGATTTCAAAGAGAAAAGAAGATATTTTTAGAAAGGTATTAATGGAGTATTAATGGAGTTTATTAAGGATTTTGATTATACAAAATAGCTCAATTATAAATGTAGGATAATCTTGGAAAAAATGATATATTTGGTTTTATATACAAATCATACAGTTCATATGTTAAAAAATAATATAAGAATTTAAGGGCGATATACTGTTTGATCTGTCAATTATGTAATTAAGAGTATTAGAGGTGAATTATTTATATATTTACTTATTTATTTGTTCCCTTATTTAAATATTTATTTATCTGTTCTCTCAGCCAGCCAGCAGCCAATTCCCTACTTTGCTAAGAAAAAAAAATGTGTTTTTTTTTTATCAGCAACTGAAACATTTTTAGGACTGGTATCTACATGTCACCTACAGTAATTCCAATTAAGATTCATATTTTATTCCTGTCTTCTAAATGGGGATGGGCAGTTATGAAAAGTATATCCAGCATGTTGGGTGATATTATTAGGAATTAAAGGAGACCTCCATCACTCACTTGGTGGCATTGATGTTCCATCACACCTTCACGGTTTGCTGTCCCCTTGGTCAAGAATAAAATTAATTATTTTTAATTTTGTTGAGGAAAATGCTGAAGGTTTAATAAGAACAGAACATCTTAATTCGTATTGACCTTTTTCAGCAATTCTTAAGTGTGGTACAGAATCCATTGATGGATTTTGGAGTTCTTTCAGAAAGTGTATAGACTAAGCTTGTAACTACAGTCATGTCAGTACCCTCATGTCAATACCCTGCTTTGGCTTTTGACCCAAATCCATGTTTTTACTGTGATTATAAATCTGAGGTATGTCTGCTTGCTCCTCCCACTCCAGCTGCACACTAGTTTCGTTAGCATGTACAGTTGTTGTTTAAAGAATCTTTTGCTATTCTATTTTTTTAACTTAAAATGAAAACCATACTTATCCATATTGTGCTGAACAAGAGTTTAACATTGCTAGTATGGTTTTATTTTGGAATATTGAGATTTAAAAAGTGGTGAAGGAAATAAATGCTGATTTTAACATGTTGAGTTTTTGGTGATGGTAGGATATTCAATTAGAAATACCACTAGGCAACTAGAAATATGGTATTCAGGAGAGCAGTCAAGGTTAGAGACACATTTAGGAAGTCATGGGAATATATACATTCTGCAAAGCCTTTGAATGTACTCACATTTAAGCTATTAAGAGAAGTGTGACCAATGAAGGATACAAAGAGTAAGTGACCAGAGAGGTAGAATGATAGAGGACAAGGATCTGGAAAGCTTTTAGAAAGTTATCACATGCTAGGTACTCAAGTAGTAGCTAACATTGATATAGTGTTGAGTTTCAAAGTATTTTTATTTGTTTGATCTCATTTGATCTTCCTAAAAGATACATGAAGTAGGCAATATATGACCACTAAGAACTAACTACTGGATTTTATCATTAAAATGTCCTTTTAAATATTACAGAGAGCAATTTCTTAATTTAAAAATCTCCTATGTGTAAAGAGCTCATGCCTGCATGCTAAGTCACTTCAGTCATGTCCAGCAATTTGCAACCCTATGGACCATAACCCACCAGGTTTCTCTCTGTATGGAATTCTCCAGGCAAGAATACTGGAGTGGGTTGCCGTGCCCTTCTCCACAGGATCTTCCCAACTCAGGGATTGAACCTGTGTCTCTTCCTTCTCCTGCATTGGCAGATGGATTCTTTACCATTAGCGCCACTTGGGAAGCCATAAAGAGATCATACCAACTGATAAAAGAGTGAAATTTAATAAAATGGGCAAAAGATATGAATTGTCATTATAAAGGCACTAACTTTCAAAGGACTGCTGCTGCTGCTGCTGCTAAGTCACTTCAGTCGTGTCCGACTCTGTGCGACTTCATAGACAGCAGCTCACCAGGCTCCTCTGTCCCTGGGATTCTCCAGGCAAGAATACTGGAGTGGGTTGCCATTTCCTTCTCCATTCAAAGGGCTGATGAACTTATGAAAAGATGTTAAATGCCAGAACAAAAAGATGCAAAGTAACCCTACCCCTCTTTTCTTGCAGATGTCAGAAGACACAGATAACGTTGCAGTAGAAGAAAATGTAGACAAGCATCTTCCAAAAGGTTCTCAATAAGTATACCACAGCTCTGATACTGCTGGGCTTTATTTTTTTAATATAAATGACTAATCTTACCCCACAGTTTCATTTGGGAACACAGTTTCTTAAAAGATGAGTTCAAACAGAAACTAAACTTCCTATATAATATTTAATACAAGTGGGCATGAGGAAATAATGGTAAAGTCAGTGCATGTAATAAAATTATATTTTGTTTCCTCTCTTTTTCTCTGCAAACATGGAAAATCTCCTCATGATTCAGACTGTGTTCAACCATAAAGATACAGAGATCTAGAACATGCTTCAGGAAACTTCAGATCTCAGGAAGAAAGATATATAAACAATGGTTTATCCCTGTTTCATTCATCAGCACATATTTATTAAGCACCTACTGTATGCCATCTGTCATTCTACGTTCTGGGAATAGAGTATAAACAAACCAACTAATAATTTTTAAATTATATCACAGAATGCTGCAGTTAAGAATAAAGATGTTTGGGGACTTCCTGGTGGTCCAGTGGTTAATACTGCACTTCAAACTGAAGAGTGCATGGGATTGATCCCTGGTGGGGGAACTAAGATCCCACATGCCTTATGGCCAAAAAGTTAAGAGAAAAAGAAGATTCTCATGACCTATACTGATTTAGTTTTATGCTCACCGTTTATTCCCACCATTTTCTATTTATCATTAAGTACTCAAAGGCACCTCATGCGAAGAGTTGACTCACTGGAAAAGACTCTGATGCTGGGAGGGATTGGGGGCAGGAGGAGAAGGGGACGACAGAGGATGAGATGGCTGGATGGCATCACTGACTTGATGGACGTGAGTCTGGGTGAACTCTGGGAGTTGGTGATGGACAGGGAGGCCTGGCGTGCTGCGATTCATGGGGTCACAAAGAGTCGGACACGACTGAGCGACTGAACTGAACTGAACTGAACTGACTGACTCAAAGGCAGGGAGAAGAAAAAGAAAAATACAAGGCAAAATGACCATTAGGTCCTCCAGTTTCTGTACTTAGGACTGCATGACTCCTGTCCTTCTCAGTCCATATGGTAGATCATCTGATGGATGAATCAAAAATAATATGTGGCTTAGAGTGTACTCAACAGCTGGAGCAGTCTTTATACTCAACAGGATTGTTTCATTTCTTGTAGGAACTGGTAGGAATTGGGGTCAGCAGTATTACACTGAATTTTCAAAACTGACATAAGTGGTTAAAAATGAGTACTTGAAGACTTACCTCTCTTTTTCTTCAGATTCCTTCCTCCTCAGTTTAATCAAGTTGAAATATTGATATTTATATATTTTGTAGACTATAGAGCAGCTTATATAGAATGGCTTTGATATTTATATATTTTGTAGACTGTCTACAGTTTATATAGAAAATTACTGTTCTCATGGACTTTTTTTTCCCTAAAAGGTAAAAAAGGTTTCTCAACAATTTTTTTTTTTTTTTTAGCCTCACTGCAAAATTCAGTCCTCATCATGCAGGACTGTTCCAGATGAAAAGGAGGAAGGTTCTAAGCTCTTGTTTCCTAGATTCTGAACTCTCATGGGGCAGTGATTTGGTCTTCATAATTGTCAGGATCCAAAGAAATGCATATTAGCTAGCTATTTAATAAGTACTCTATTGCTGTTGAGTTATACTTTAAAGAAAGTGTCATGAGCTCTGTATTATGTTGGCTTCTTGACAGATTTGAATGTAGAAGAAAATCGAAACATAATAGAAACTCTGAGAGGCAAAGTAAGAGAAAAGCTAAAAAATGCTAAGGTAATGCTGATTTTTTTTCTTTCTTATTTTCAAATTTACTGTTTAAATGCAGCATGTATCATGGTGAACTTTTCTTTGTCAGAAAAGAGCTAAAATTCAGTTTTAACATAACTCCTCAAATCCAAAAAGCTTTAGATTCTTTTCCTTGCTTTTTTTCCTTCAAA
The DNA here is from genome assembly GCF_055505025.1 of Bos grunniens. Classification (NCBI taxonomy): domain Eukaryota; kingdom Metazoa; phylum Chordata; class Mammalia; order Artiodactyla; family Bovidae; genus Bos; species Bos grunniens. The sequence continues at coordinate 17,455,417 of NC_141190.1, forward strand.
CCTAAAGCCAAGAAAAATTAAATGATTTACTTGTGGTCACTGTATATGACATCTCAGGAGAGACCATGTATATACTTTTTTAAAAAGAAAAACATTGAGAAATCTTTGTTTTTATCCATTTTTGGCCAAAGACTTATATGAGCATGATTAAATCTATATCTGTAGAAATTAAGTTTTCCATACTCTTCATTTGCATTGTGTTTCAGATTAATCAAGGTGAAAAATCGTCAACTCAACTGCTCATTGATAATAAGGTATATCAGTGGTCTAAGGTGAATAACTCTTTTTTAACCTTTTTAAACAGCTTTATTGAGATGTACTTTACAGAGCAAAAATTCACCCATTTTAAGTGTACGATTCAGTGAATTTTAGTAAACTTACAGAATTATGCAGTCAACACTATAATCCAATTTTAGACCATTTTTGTCACTCTTATGCCAGTTTTCAGTCACTCTCTATTTCTACTTGACATCATTTTTTATCCTAAAAAATTGTAATACAATATTTTAGGTGATCCCTGACTTACAGATTTTGTTCTAAAATCCAATGTGTAATCGTATATTTGAAACTTGAAATGACAAAACAACTCACATTTTGAAAGAGCTGTGTTATTTAGAGTGAAGGCAAAGCAGCTTTAACAAAAAGATTCAAACTAAAATGTCTTCTTTAAGATAGAAGTTTTATTCCTCTTTAATATAATAGATAAGTAGGAGGAGCCATGGAGAAGGCAATGGCACCCCACTCCTGTACTCTTGCCTAGAAAATCCCATGGATGGAGGACCCTGGTAGGCTGCAGTCCATGGGGTCCCTACAAGTCGGACACGACTTCACTTTCACTTTTCACTTTCATGCATTGGAGAAGGAAATGGCAACCCACTCCAGTGTTCTTGCTTGGAGAATCCCAGGGACGGCAGAGCCTGGTGGGCTGCCATCAATGGGGTCGCACAGAGTCTGACACGACTGAAGTGACTTAGCAGCAGCAGCAGCAGTCCAGTCTGCTAGGTGGAGAAGGGCATGGCAACCCACTCTAGTATTCTTGCCTGGAGAATCCCATGGACAGAGGATCCTGGCAGGCTACAGTCCATAGGGTCACAAAGAGTCATACTGAAGCGACTTGTATGCACACACGCCAGGCTGCTAGGAGAGTTCTGCCTCTTTAACACTTGGTCTCCATCCGAGTCCAGTGGCAAACTCCAGAGTTTTCATTTGCTGGCCAAAGGCAAGGCAGGAGGAAGAGAGCCATAGGATTGCAGATTAATCTCTTGCAGGACAAGACCTGCAACTTGCACACCTTATTTCCACTAAAAGAACATGGGTGCATTGTCTAGATATCTAGTTAAAAGATTCTATTATTAGAGATAGGAAAAAAGACAATCATGAACAACTAGTCATTTTTGCCATAAGCAATGAGAGTATTAAACCCTACAAGCTTTAAAATGCAATGATCGTTTCTGGGGTTTTTACAAAATTCATCTTTGTTCTCTTTGTAGGGTCCTTCTTGGACTCTTAGTACAAATTATTTTAATTAACTTTAAAGTAAAAATAGACTAAATAAAAGATGTTTGTATATATGTTATTCATTCAACAAATGAATAAAAGTGTGCCTAGATTTGATATAATTTAACTATATACTAAAAAAAAAAGTAAATTTGTCAAGATCACTTCATTGAACGTCAAGAAAAGAGGTGAAAAGGAAGAGAAATTGGCTTCTAAGAATTTCCATTACAAACTACTAAATTGGCATAGCTGCTCAGGAAGTTGAGAATTTTAGCAAATGATTTTGCAAAGAGCAGAGACAAAGGGAAGTAAAAGTATATACTGACAATTTATATATAAGTATTGTTGAAAGTTAATGAGCCAGCTAAGTTGTAGATACAAATATATAGGATAACCTTTTATATTTTGCATTTTTTAAAATTCTTTGGCTCCTAGAAACTAACAGTTTGATTGATTGATTGATAGATTGATTCTTCTCCCGAATCTCTCTAAAAACAATCCATTACATGTACGTGAGAAAGAAGCGATAGGTGATTTGCATTTAAAAGATTCCTTTATGGTATTGAAAAGTGAGCGTCTACTTATATTCATTTCAACACTGAATACAGGCTTACTGTTGTTTAACCCACAGGCTGAAGTTCCACTGGATGAAGGTCTTTCATTTTTCATTCTGAGTGGTGAAGAAGACTCAGCTATAGGCCAATCTGCAGAGCAGGTTGGATTTGTTCCTCCTGAAAATATAGGCAGATTCAGTAGGATAGGGTTTATGAAAGAGATCTACATAGTCACGAATAAAAAGCTGGGATTTAAGATGAGAGCTTGATGTTACTCAGCTGTCAGGGCAGATCTCAGCTCTGAAGCCAGGTTTAAAGCCCTGCCAGGGGTGCAGTAAAGGTAGCTTGGTAATGGGAGCTCTGGAGGGTACAAAGAGCCCCTCTTTGTGGTTGAAATCTTCAAAGAGATCCCCTATGTGAAGATACCTCAAACCTTGCTTGAGGTGTCAGTGTCATATCTTGTTTGGCTTTTGAAAAAAAAAAAATGCCACAAAATTTCTGATTTTAAAATCTTTTTTGATTTCATGACAGAGATGTATACAGAAAGTATGATGATGTGATGACGTGATATGAACCTAGATGATACTTAACCATGTTACTCAGTTTTGTCAGAGTTGATCAAGGCCGTGTACAGTTATCTATTCAAAGGAATTCTATGATTAATTCTTTTTATTTAATTATTTGTCCCTAAATGTATGTTTTCGAAAATTAAGGGATTTTTATTTACATGACTCGCATACTCTGTCTCCTTCTTTCTTTCAATATATGTAGATTTTAAGTTAGACAACTATAGTCATCTAAAATGGTGATTTTTTTGTGTGTGAAGAGACATATAAAATTTCTGATATGATATAAAAGTATACGTTTTTACATTTAGTAATATATCTACTTCAATATCACCATTGTTTGAAACTTTTATATATCATATTTCAGAAATAATTGATCATCTGTCACAGACTTCTACTTGTGTTTCTACTTTTCTTTCTTTTTTTCTTAAATAGCATCCAGAAAAGAATATGACTGCTCCACATTTCCTTAGGTAGTACTGCTTTCTGAATGGTGAAAAAAATGGGGCTGAAGACCACATGGCTTGATGTCCCTAGACTTTGCCCTGCACTGTGAATTCTCAACCATTGGACTATCATAGACCAATATCTCAGAACATTTTTCCATAGGAGAGGAGAGACTTGAATTGTAGTTTTTCTTCAGTAGTATTTTGTTGAGAATTGCAATGAAGGGCTGTAGGAAGATCATAGTTTATGATATTAAGCCTTCAGTGAGTTCTTCAATGTTCAATGAAAGTTCATTGTAACATGTTTTCATCTTGAACTTGAACTGGGTGGCATAGATCAGAAAGACTTCATGGCAGGATTTTAGTACATTTTATTTATCTGCACATTAATCATTAGGGACAAGCATGTATACTTATTTTTCTTTTGGGATCAGTAATGGTAGTTACCACAAATATTTTTCACTTGGTGATGATTTACAGAACTTTGCTGAGGGCCAAGATGAAGATTTTGTGGAAGAAGTCATTTTCCCAGATTTACTTGAAGTAAAGGCTGCTGATTATGAAGATGACCAAGAACAAATAAAAAAACAACAGGCAAATATTTTTGTTCCAAGTAGTTCTCCAGGTACAGAAGATTTTTTTCATGATATCATTTTTTTCATGATAAAATATTCAAGTCATTAATGAATCGTAGTATAGGATAATAGCTTCTTTGTATGGTAGATAGATAAAAATTAATGATCTAAAATTATAGAAGGTTTTCTGTATTTATTCTTTGTGCGTTCTCTGAGTTTAAGGGAATTGGTTAAAAGAGCTCATTCATTGTCGTGTGTGTGTGTGTGTGTGTGTGTGTGTGTCTGTGTGTCTGTGTATTTGACTTTCTGGTAGACTTTCAGTTCAGTTCAGTCACTCAGTCGTGTCTGACTCTGCAACTTCATGGACCGCAGCACGCCAGGCCTCCCTATCCATCACCAACTCCTGGAGTTTACTCAAACTCATGTCCATTAAGTTCATGATGCCATCCAACCATCTCATCCTCTGTCGTCTCCTTCTCCTATGCCTTCAATCTTTCCCAGCATTAGGGTCTTTTCAAATGAGTCAGCTCTTTGCATCAGGTGGCCAAAGTATTGGAGTTTCAGCTTCAACATCAGTCCTTCCGATGAACACTCAGGACTGATCTCCTTTAGGATGGACTGGTTGGACCTCCTTGCAGTCCAAGGGACTCTCAAGAGTCTTCTCCAACACCACAGTTCAAAAGCATCAATTCTGTGCTCAGCTTTCTTTATAGTCCCACTCTCACATTCATGTATGACTACTGGAAAAACTGTAGCCTCGACTAGATGGACCTTTGTTGGCAAAGTAATGTCTCTGCTTTTGAATATGCTATCTAGGTTGGTCATAACTTACCTTCCAAGGAGTAAGCGTCTTTTAATTTCATGGCTGCAGTCACCATCTGCAGTGATTTTGGAGTCCCCAAAAATAAAGTCAGCCACTGTTTCCACGGTTTTCCCATCTATCTGCCATGAAGTGATGGGACTGGATGCCATGATCTCAGTTTTCTGAATGTTGAGCTTTAAGCCAACTTTTTCACTCTCCTCTTTCACTTTCATCAAGAGGCTCTTTAGTTCTTCACTTTCTGCCATGTTATCTGCATATCTGAAGTTATTGATATTTCTCCTGGCAATCTTGATTCCAGCTAGTGCTTCTTCCAGCCCAGCGTTTCTCATGATATACTCTGCATATAAGTTAAATAAGCAGGGTGACAATATACAGCCTTGACGTACTCCTTTCCCGATTTGGAACCAGTCTGTTGTTCCATGTCTAGTTCTAACTATTGCTTCCTGACCTGCATACAGGTTTCTCAAGAGGCAGGTCAGGTGGTCTGGTATTCCCATCTCTTCAGAATTTTCCACAGTTTATTGTGATCCACACAGTCAAAGGCTTTGGCATAGTCAATAAAGCAGAAATAGATGTTTTTCTGGAACTCTCTTGCTTTTTCCATGATCCAGCGGATGTTGGCAGTTTGATCTCTGGTTCCTCTGCCTTTTCTAAAACCAGCTTGAACATCTGGAAGCTCACAGTTCACGTATTGCTGAAGCCTGGCTTGGAGAATTTTGAGTGTTATTTTACTAGCACGTGAGATAAGTGCAATTGTGTGGTAGTTTGAGCAATCTTTGACATTGCCTTACTTTGTGATTGAAATGAAAACTGGCCTTTTCCAGTCCTGTGACCACTGCTGAGTTTTCCAAATTTGCTGGCATATTGAGTGCAGCATCATCTTCCAGGATTTGAAATAGCTCAACTGGAATTCCATCACCTCCACTAGCTTTGTTCATAGTGATGCTTCCTAAAGGCCCACTTGACTTCACATTCCAGGATGTCTGGCTCTAGGTTAGTGATCACACCATCATGATTATCTGGGTCATGAAGATCTTTTTTGTACAGTTCTTCTGTGTATTCTTGCCACCTCTTCTTAATATTTTCTCCTTCTGTTAGATCCATACCATTTCTGTCCTTTATTGAGCCCATCTTTGAATGAAATGTTCCCTTGGTATCTCTGATTTTCTTGAAGAGATCTCTAGTCTTTCCCATTCTATTGTTTTCCTCTATTTCTTTGCATTGATTGCTGAGGAAGTATATGGGTATATCTTTCCTTTTCTCCTTTGCTTTTTGCTTCTCTTCTTTTCACAGCTATTTGTAAGGCCTCCTCAGACAGCCATTTTGCTTTTTTGCATTTCTTTTTCATGGGGATGGTCTTGATTCCTGTCTCCTGTACAGTGTCACAAACCTCCATCCATAGTTCTTCAGGCACTCTATCAGATCTAGTCCCTTAAATCTATTTCTCGCTTCCAGTGTATAATCATAGGGATTTGATTTAGGTCATACCTGAATGGTCTAGTGGTTTTCCCCACTTTCTTAAATTTCAGTTGGAATTTGACAATGAGGAGTTCATGATCTGAGCCACGGTCAGCTCCCTTTCTTGTTTTTGCTGACTCTATAGAGCTTCTCCATCTTTGACTGCAAAGAATATAATCAGTCTGATTTCGGTGTTGACCATCTGGTGATGTCCATGTGTAGAGTCTTCTCTTGTGTTGTCAGAAGAGAGTGTTTCCTATGACCAGTGTGTTCTCTTGGCAAAACTCTTAGCTTTTGCCCTGCTTCATTCTATACTCCAAGGCCAAATTTGCCTGTTACTCCAGGTGTTTCTTAACTTCCTACTTTTGCATTCCAGTCCCCTATAATGAAAAGGACATCTTTTTTGGGTTTTAGTTCTAAAAAGTCTTGTAGGTCTTCATAGAACTGTTCAACTTCAGCTTCTTCAGTGTTACTGGTTGGGGAATAGGCTTGGATTACTGTGATATTGAATGGTTTGCCTTGGAAATGAACAGAGATCATTCTGTCGTTTTTGAGATTGCATCCAAGTAGTGCATTTCAGATTCTTGTTGACTATGATGGCTACTCCATTCCTTCTAAGGGATTCCTGCCCACAGTAGTAGATAGAATGGTAGACTTTAGTGGTAGAGTATATGATGGTCCTCTTTTGCATATTGTTTGGTCAGTCCCAGTTTACTCTTTTGGACTTGAAAGTAACATCTAGGTTTTGTTATTAAGTGATCAACCAGCTTAAACTGCCAGAAGATATGATGCCACGCATTTTAGAAGAAGAAGGATTCTATATTCAGAAAAAGCCAGAAATATATAAAAAGACCTGCAACAAAATGGAAAATCGTCTGCTTAAACTAGAAGAGGCAAGTTCACTACCTGATAAGCTAAATCACTCACTGGCAGTAATGTGACATTTGTTTTTAGTGTAATATTTAATTACTACATTCTTAAGTATTTTTAATAGGGAAAGTGTTGGTTTGAAGAAAGTGGAGAAATAATGTCATTACCTTCACCTATTAGACGGTCATGGAATTTCAGACTAAACATAAGCAAGGAACCTTTAAATCCAGCACTGAAGACCATGTATAGAAAGGTAAACAACAGTTTATTTGTGATTATGTTTAGAATTCTTATAACATAAATTATAACTTGTATATTTACTTGTATACTTATTTTGTTAATTCACCTTTTGAGGATATTAGTAAGTCTAGTAAAGGCAAAGCTATGATGAAGTATTAAATAGCCATTAAAATTATGTTTTCAAGGAATATTTAATGATCTGGGGGAGAGCTCAGAATGTGAAGTTAAAAAAAAAGGCGGAATGTGAAATTTCATATGATCCTATCTTTATAAAAATAGATAATGAGTGAAGGAATTTATCAATGAATAAGTACAGACATGTGTGTATATAGATAAAAAGTCTGGGAAATATATAAGAGTTAATACTTATCTCTGGATGGTAGGACATAGGCTTATTTTTATTTTCTTTCTTATACTCTTTTCTAGATTTCAGAAATGAATATATATTGTACTTAACAATCAAAGAAACAAATTTTATGTGTATTTCAGAGCACATTATAAAAATTAGCAGTTCATTAACCTAATGAAAAGAAATATTTAGACAGAAATAGTTATATTAAAAATTTGGCATGCTGCTGCTGCTGCTAAGTCGCTTCGGTCGTGTCCGACTCTGCGATCCCATAGATGGCAGCCCACCAGGCTCCCCCGTCCCTGGGATTCTCCAGGCAAGAACACTAGAATGGGTTGCCATTTCCTTCTGCAATGCAGGAAAGTGAAAAGTGAAAGTGAAGTTCCTCAGTCATGTCATAAAAACATTTAAATAAGAATTATGTACAAAAACTTAATTGCTCAGTCACCTGCCTTTGTTGTTGTTCAGTCACATAATCGTGTGACTCTTTGCGACCCCATGAACTGCAGCACGCCAGGCTTCCCTGCTTTTAACTATCACTCAGAGTTCACTAAAACTCATGTCCATTGAGTCGGTGATGCCATCCAACCATCTCATCCTCTGTTGTACCCCTTCTCCTCCTGCCTTCAATCTTTCCCAGCATCAGAAACTTATCCAGTGGTGGCCAAAGTGTTGGAGCTTCAGCTTCAGCATCAGTCCTTCAGGGAATATTCAGAGTTAATTTCCTTTAGGATCAACTGGTTTGATCTCCTTGCTGTTCAAGGGACTCTCAAGAGTCTTCTCCAACACCACAGTTCAAAAGCATCAATTCTTCAGCGCTCAGCTTTCTTTACAGTCCAACTCTCACATCCATACATGACTACTGGAAAAACCATAGCTTTGACTAGACAGACCTTTGTTGGCAAAGTAATGTCTCTGCTTTTTAATATGCTGCCTAGGTTGGTCATAGCCTTTCTTCCAAGGAGCAAGCATCTTTTAATTTCATGGCTGCAGTCACCATCTGCAGTGATTTTGGAGCCTCAGAAAATAAAGACTGTCACTGTTTCCATTGTTTCCCCATCTATTTCCCATGAAGTGATGGGACCAGGTGCCATGATCTTACTTTTCCTCTTCTAGTAATTATATGCCTTTTGTAGTCAATGCTTTTTCTTAAAAGATGCCTTTCTGTATTTCTTTCTTTTTTTTTAATTAATTATTTTAATTGGAGGCTAATTACTTTACAATATTGTAGTGGTTTTTGCCATTCATTGACATGAATCAGCCATGGGTGTACATGTGTTCCCCATCCTGAACCCTGTTCCCACCTCCCTCCCCATCCCATCCCTCATATTCCAGTAGCTGCAACATTTTTATTTTATTTTTTAACTTTACAATATTGTATTGGTTTTGCCATATATCAAAATGAATCTGCCACAGGTATACATGTGTTCCCCATCCTGAACCCTCCTCCCTCCTCCCTCCCCATACCATCCCTCTGGGTCGTCCCAGGGCACCAGCCCCAAGCATCCGGTATCGTGCATCGAACCTGGACTGGCGACTCGTTCCATATATGATATTATACATGTTTCAATGCTATTCTCCCAAATCTTCCCACCCTCTCCCTCTCCCACAGAGTCCAAAAGACTGTTCTATTCATCAGTGTCTCTTTTGCTGTCTCGTATACAGGGTTATTGTTACCATCTTTCTAAATTCCATATATATGCATTAGTATACTGTATTGGTGTTTTTCTTTCTGGCTTACTTCACTCTGTATAATAGGCTCCAGTTTCATCCACCTCATTAGAACGGATTCAAATGTTTTCTTTTTAATGGTCCATTGTGTATATGTACCACAGCTTTCTTATCCATTCATCTGCTGATGGACATCTAGGTTGCTTCCATGTCCTGGCTATTATAAACAGTGCTGTGATGAACATTGGGGTACACGTGTCTCTTTCCCTTCTGGTTTCCTCAGTGTGTATGCCCAGCAGTGGGATTGCTGGATCATAAGGCAGTTCTATTTCCAGTTTTTTAAGGAATCTCCACACTGTTTTCCATAGAGGCTGTACTAGTTTGCATTCCCACCAACAGTGTAAGAGGATTCCCTTTTCTCCACACCCTCTTCAGCATTTATTATTTGTAGACTTTTGGATCGCAGCCATTCTGACTGGTGTGAAATGGCACCTCATAGTGGTTTTGATTTCCATTTCTCTGATAATGAGTGATGTTGAGCATCTTTTCATGTGTTTGTTAGCCATCTGTATGTCTTCTTTGGAGAAATGTCTATTTAGTTCTTTGGCCCCTTTTTTGATTGGGTCATTTATTTTTCTGGAATTGAGCTGAAGGAGTTACTTGTATATTTTTGAGATTAGTTGTTCGTCAGTTGCTTCATTTGGTATTATTTTCTCCCATTCTGAAGGCTGTCTTTTCACCTTGCTTATAGTTTCCTTTGTTGTGCAGAAGCTTTTAAGTTTAATTAGGTCCCATTTGTTTATTTTTGCTTTTATTTCCAATATTCTGGGAGGTGGGTCATAGAGGATCTTGCTGTGATGTATGTCAGAGAGTGTTTTGCTTATGTTCTCCTCTAGGAGTTTTATAGTTTCTGGTCTTACATTTAGATCTTTAATCCATTGTGAGTTTATTTTTGTGTATGGTGTTAGAAAGTGTTCTAGTTTCATTCTTTTACAAGTGGTTGACCAGTTTTCCCAGCACCACTTGTTAAAGAGATTGTCTTTAATCCATTGTATGTATATTCTTGCCTCCTTTGTCAAAGATAAGGTGTCCATATGTGCATGGATTTATCTCTGGGCTTTCTATTTTGTTCCATTGATCTATATTTCTGTCTTTGTGCCAGTACCATACTGTCTTGATGACTGTGGCTTTGTAGTAGAGCCTGAAATCAGGCAGGTTGATTCCTCCAGTTCCATTTTTCTTTCTCAAGATTGCTTTGGCTATTCGAGGTTTTTTGTATTTCCATACAAATTGTGAAATTATTTGTTCTAGCTCTGTGAAGAATACCATTGGTAGCTTGATAGGGATTGCATTGAATCTATAAATTGCTTTGGGTAGTATACTCATTTTCACTATATTATTCTTCCAATCCATGAACATGGTATATTTCTCCATCTATTAGTGTCCTCTTTGATTTCTTTCACCAGTGTTTTATAGTAAAGTTGCAGGATATAAAATCAACACACAGAAATCCCTTGCATTCCTATACACTAATAATGAGAAAATAGAAAGAGAAATTAAGGAAACAATTCCATTCACCATTGCAACGAAAAGAATAAAATACTTAGGAATATATCTACCTAAAGAAACTAAAGACTTATATATAGAAAACTATAAAACACTGGTGAAAGAAATCAGTAGCTGCAACATTTTAACAGCATTTCACTCCTTATAGTGCTGATACTTCTCAGCCTACACAGAAAATAAGGTTTCTCCCTAAACTGAAGAGATTTATAATTTCAGAGGTCTCCTTATCTTTCTTTAACACATGAGAAGCTTCTTTCTACATAATATACACTCTCTTTTCTTCTCCACAGTCTCTGTTCGTTTCTTAGAGAATCTAGAAAAATTTTAAAAAATTCCTCATATCATAATATGTCTTTAATATCTTTATACCACTTATGAATTTATTTCAGGATTTTCTAAAAATACACCAAAACTTCTTGCTGCTAAGAAAATCGTTTACCATTTTACCATAAAAAAAAATGCATTTAAGGTTTAATTAGTTGTCCTACTTTTAAAATTAAGACAAATACAAGAGTTTTTTATCATGAATGAATGTTGATGTTTTTACCAAAATTCCTTGCTGTTACCCATACTTGGAGTAGACAAAACCCGTAACAGTTTTACCTTCTTTTTTTTAATTGTTTTTAAATTGTTTAAATTTTTTTACTTTCTGGTGAGTATCTGTTGGCTCTTTCAGTTCTCTTAACAGGATGGTCAGATGTTTCATTGCTTCTTTCGACTTTTATGCAGTCACCAATACTATGCAGATCTTGCTGTTAGTGGTTTTTCTCTACCCACTTGTATTTTGGATTCAGTGGAGATGTTTTCAGATGCAATTTTGTTTAAAATCTTGTCCCTGGATTTTTGGTCTTGCTATCTAGTTACCCTGCTTGTTTTATATAGATATTTGGAAATACAGGCATATCTCTAAGATATTGCTGGTTCACTTCTAGACCACCACAGTAAAGCAAGTCAAATGAATTTTATGGTTTTGAAAAATGTCAAAAGTGCATGTAAAAGTTATGTCTACACTAATCTGTAGTTAATAAACTATTATTATGTCTGAAAAACCCAGTGTACGTATCTGAATTAAAAAACACTTTATTGCTATTAATAACTGTCATCGGAGCTTTCTGCTCTTTTCTAACTTCATTCAAGCTAATTTCAGTGTTTCATGGACTCTTAGAGTTGGGAATAAATATAAATGTCACTTCACCAAGCATGTAAACTTGAGTATTAAAATTCATTCTGTACCACCATCCTTAGCAGGTAATATTCTGGAGTTAGTGTCAGACAAATACCTTTGCCTGCCTTTCCCTTCTGTCTTCTCTACAGTTTTTATTATGCACAGCCAGCTATGGAGGCAAGGTTCATTTGGGGTTTCTCACTGGGAAATAAAAATCTCAGTGCTGTAAGGGCCACTGAAGCAGAGATAATAGTTTGCGATTTAAGTCTGGCTCCAGATGATTATTAGATCATCATCTTAACGAACTATTGACCCACCAATTCTAAACACCATTTTTTTTATCGCAATCCTTTAGGAAATTACTTGGGCGCTTGTAACTTGAAAGTTAGCCTCTGCCAGCACATAGTAGTAAAGTAGATGACCATTTATAGTAAGGCGATTAAAATGCTCCAATATAAATATATGAAATCAAGGGCTATAATCAGTTTTAAGAAAGAAGGAGCAAATAATTGTTTTTTTGCTTTTCTGTGTCTTCATTTTCTTACAGTTAGCGTGTTACTTTTATAAGGAGTTAACTTGTAATTAAAAAAATAGAATTGAATTAACATTGTGTAAATACTTTTCTTTAAAAGGCAGTGAAATCTGATCTAGAAAGCTCTATTAGGAACAAAATGGAAGGTCAAAGGGAAATGTACCAATTAGATCTCAATATAGTGGGTTTGCAATTCAGTCACCATCCTCTCTTCAATCAAGAACAAGTATTATGTGCTAGGCTGCTCCAACTTTATGAGTGTTTTCAGGACAGGCAGCAACAGAATTTACCACAGCTGCTTTATGAGAAGGTAAGCATGGTTTTCATTACATTTACAGAGCTGAACCTTTAATATTGGGGAAAAAAAAAAACAGTACGGAGCAAGTTATGGTGGAATGTTCCCTTAGCACTTCAACTATTTAACCAAATAAAACAAAGCTTGATTTCAGTTTTTCTGAAAAGAAATTGTAGGAGTTAACTGGCCAGGGAGACAGACTCAAACATATCCTGCAGGGTACTTAGCATTTATAAATAGTTTGCTAATCAATGGTATTTCTTGATCCTATGACTCAAGAAGAATATTTGAAATGATTACTATTTAAAAGAACCAAATGACTATTTCAAGTCTTGTAAGAAAGTATGTTTGATAAAAATATTAATGATCCTGAACCTTCTACAGAGTTTAGTATGAGAATGATTTAGCCAACTAATCGTCTACTGACACGCATGCATGTGCACGCGTGCATGTGTGTGTGTGTTTGTGTGTGTGGTGCATGCACTCAGTTGTGTCCAGCTCTTTGTGACCCCGTGGACTGTAGCCTTCCAGGTTCCTCTGTCCATGGAATTCTTGCATACACGCATGTTAAGTAGCTTCAGCCGCGTCCGACTGTTTGCAGCCCAATGGACTGTGGCCCACCAGGCTCCTCAGTCCATGGGATTCTCCAGGCAAGAATATTGGAATGGGTTACTTCAGGGGATCTTCCAGACTCCGGGATCAAACCTGCATCTTTTATATCTCCTGCTTGGCAGGCAGGTTCTTTTTGGAAGCCCAGTGACATCGTAAAGGGTACATAAAATCTGAGGAGAAATCAAAGAAATATACCCACTGACTACTTTTATAAATTTGTACCTCTCGTTTAGACTGTATGCTGAGTTTTTGATACATGAATATTTTGTTAACTAGTGTTCTTTCTGAAAAGATATTCTGATAGGTCTCATTCAGCTAATTAATACACTTAGATATTTAGTGAGATATTTAGTTAAATAATCAAGCCTAGTAGGGTCACCAAGACATTCCAATAAGCTAGAAATGAATTGTACTTTAATATATTTGCTTCTTAAAGTACAAGTGCAAAAACAACAGGACTTAATCTGTTTGATTGAGTTTTCATGTGGCAAATGTGTGGGAGTACTTCCTAAATGAAGCCTATGAATTAATAAGGTCAGAATATGTCCTGAAACAAAAGTTGAATATTCTAACTTTTAGTTTAATATGATCGTTGTTTTTTTTGAATGAAAGAACCAACTCTGAAACTAAGATGTAGGTCATTGAAAATATGATTTGTCTATTTAATAGTTTTCCAACACTGTTGTGTAATCTTTGAAGCCTGGTCTAGCAATAGCAATTTTGTTTCAGTAGAATACTACCTATTACTGTACATAAAAACTCATTTGTTTTTCATGTAGCATGGCTTTCTGTGTAAAATAATATTGAGGGATCATTATTTGCAACATTTTTATTAATGATTCTTAGGAGCCAAAGGTAATTTCTTGGCTGCTTTTTACTTCACTTTATTTTAAATGTGCACATAAAAATGTGCACATTATTTATTTATTTAAAATGTGCACATAAACATTTTCTCCAGTTTCCTGGTAAATTGTAAAAAGAGAAATTTGGTAGGGCATGTGTATGCCCTTCTAAAATGAAAGAGAACTGTAGGAGGGAGGGGAAAAGGCCAAGGGTTGCAGGGTGTGACCATTGGTCTTCTACCAAAACACTGATTTATAATTTTTGCATCCTTTTAGTCCCTTGGTGTGAAATATATGGCTCTGCTCGTTCTCAGTGTGTTCAAACCAGGTTCAAAGTAGTAGGAGACTCAGTGACGTCTATGGATTTCTTAAACTGCAAAATGTCCTGTTAGGTGAACGTGAATTCCACTTAAAGAACACGGAGAAATGTTGTAGACAATATAAAAGAGTAGAACGGATCCTCAGTTTTGTAGAGTTCTGCTGTTGTTCCCTCTAGTTTACACAAGAGGGAAATTGCACAAGTAATTCAGGAGTTCATTCCCACTGTAAGAGATTCAGTGTAGACGTTTCATACTGTGAAAGTCCCACTTCAATCTTCACCTCATGGTTTAGACTACAGCTTTAAAGATCTCTTTTCCATGTTTCTCTGTATATTCATATGCCATGATAGATTTTAAGATAAATTGGATCTGCTATATGGATCTATGTATTATTTGGCAACTTGGCTTTTTAAAATTACTTCTTTTTTTAAAGTAATTTAATTACTTTAAAATTACTTGTAATTTAAAATTACAAGTCTTGGAGCTTGTCCCATATCACTATATATAGACCCGTAATACACATGTATTTTAATATGTTCAATCACTCCTCGTTCTTGACACTTCTTATGGTCATGAATGACTTCATAAATGACTTCTTAGGTCATTTCCATCTTCTTATAATTACAAGTAATAAAGCAGTGCACATCCGTGTATCTATGTATTTGAGCACATGTGTGAAAACTTCTGTAGGCTAGATTTGTAGAAGTGAAAGTTCTTGGTCAAGAGTAAGGGTGCATGAAGTTTACATTTTTATCAGAGAGTAATGAATTGCCTTTCCAAGAAAGTTTTTCAGTTTGAATTTCCACTGATAGTACAGGACAGAGCTTACTTCCCAGAGCCATAACTAATAGTGGATATTACTTGCCCAGTTTTCTGTATAGCTTTGTTCATCTTTATAAGAGTTTTCACATATATATATATATATGTACAAATATATATACACATATAACTATTTACACATGTACATACACACACATTGCATGTACGAAATGTATATCTTTCGAATATGTTTTAAATATTTTTATCCCATTCTGTTACTTGCCTTTTTACTTCATTTTTCCTATCTCTTGGAAATATTTAAAATTTTATGAGGTCAAACCTGTCAGTTTTTTTCTTTGGGGACTTTAGGTTTTGTTCATTTATTAGATTTCCTAGATTTTTATCAGTTAGCATATCTTTGGTTACAATTCACAGAGAGCTCTCTCAGTTGCTTTAAACCATAGGGAAAAGGTATGACTTTCTATATCAAAAGTTCTAAGTTAGGGCAGTTCTGTAGTTGGTTAATTTGATGGCTCAACAATATGAACAGCCCTTACTTTTCTAAGGACGAGTATCTCCTCATTGGTTTTTTCCTAGAATAAAATTCTTACAGAGTTGATCTTCCATATGAACATTAGAGCTAGCTTGTTAACTTCTATTTTAAAGATTCTCCTACCATTTTTACTGCAGCTTCTTTGAAAATGAGAGTGTTAGTCTCTCAGTCACGTCCGACTCTTTGCCGTCCCATGGACTGTAGCCCACCAGGCTTCTCTGTCCATAGAATTCTCCAGGCAAGAATAGTGGAGTGCGTAGCCATTCCCCTCTCCAGGAGATCTTCTGACCCAGGGACCGAACCTGGGTCTCTTTCATTGCAGGCAGATTCTTTACCATCTGAACCATTGGTTATTATATTAATTGTAAAAGAAATTTTATCTTTAAAAATTTGGGTTTCCGCATCCAGGCATGCAGTATGTCTTCACAGTTGTTGAGGTCTTCCCTTGTGTCTTGCAGTAGAAGTTTATATCCACTGACTCCAGTCTTGGAGTTCCCACAAACTGTCCCTTACTGTGATAGGCTTTTTCTGCCTATCCCTGTTATAGAGAACAGTTTCCCGTGGTTTTATTTCTTTGTCAGTATTCTCTGTGGATATTTCTCTTTGTTTTGTAGTTTCTTCAGTACATTCTGTTGATTTTATTTGACTTCTTTTCCTATGTTGCTATATATTTATTCTTTTATAGAGAAATACAGATGTAGATATAATTATAAAATATGTATATAGATATGGTTGTGATGATGGCAGTGGATATGGATAAAGACAGATAGATGTCTTTTCTGTAACCATTGGATATTAGGTAGAAGATAAAATAGATTCCTGTGTTCAGTCTTCTATCTTGATTGAATGACATTTCTTTATGTTAACTGATCAAATGACTACCTAGAAGTTGCATGGTATAAGGTTTATCTCTTAGACAAATATTGAGGCTCTTTTTCAGTTCTGCCCCAGGGTACTTTTATGAAATATATTTTGAAAAACAAGACAGCAATACAAAAAGAGTATACACTTGTGTTTCTGATGCACATACTTAGACCTACAGGTGAATTGGAGTGATAGTAACAGGTGGATGAAGTGTACCAAAAAAGCTCTTTTGTTTTAGCTTAAAGCACTGACGGATGCTACCAAATTAGCAAATGAAAATTCGGAAATAAGCCAGCTGACCAGAAAATCTTTGCAGGATTATTATTGGCAGATAAGGTAGGTTTTAGGACATTCTTGTATTCATCAAGCATTTATTAAGGAGCTTGTTTAAACAAAGTATTGTACTATGCTGTGGAAGATGTAAAATAAGAAACTAACAATATCCTTACTATTTTTAAAATTGAAATATAGCTGATTTACAATATTTTGTTAGTTTCAGGTATACAGCCAAGTGATTCCATTGTAATTTTCAGATTATATTCCATTATGCTGCTGCTGCTAAGTCGCTTCAGTCATGTCCGACTCTGTGCGACCCCATAGAACGGCAGCCCACCAGGCTCCCCCATCCCTGGGATTCTCCAGGCAAGAACACTGGAGTGGGTTGCCATTTCCTTCTCCAATGCATGAAAGTGAAAAGTGAAAGTGAAGTCGCTCAGTCATGTCCGACTCTTAGTGACCCCATGGACTGCAGCCTACCAGGCTCCTCCATCCATGGGATTTTCCAGGCAAGAGTACTGGAGTGGGGTGCCATTGCCTTCTCCAATATTCCATTATAAGTTTTATCAAATATTTGCCATTATGAGATTTATCAAATATAATTCCCTGTGCTAAGCAGTAAGTCTTTGTTGCTTATCTATTTTATGTGTAATAGTTTGGGTTAATCCAACACTTCTAATTTGTTCCTCCTTCCCTCCTTTTCCCCTTTGGTAACCTTGTTTCTTTTCTATGTCTCTGAGTTTCTGTTCTGTATACAGATTCATTTGTGTTATTTTTTAGATTCCACATATAAATGATGTTATATAGTATTTGTATACTCTTTTGACTTGCTTCACTAAGTAAAATCCTCTCTAGGTCCATGCATGTGTGCATGCTAAGTCACTCCAGTTGTGTCTGATTTTTTGTGACCCTGTGGACTGTAGCCACTAGGCTCCTCTGTCCATGGGATTCTCTAGGCAAGAATACTAGAGTGGGTTGTTATGCCCTTCTCCAAGGAGATCTTCCTGACCCAGGGATCAAACCCGAATTTCTTACATCCTCCTGCATTGGCAGGCAGGTTCTTTACCACTAGCGCCACCTGGAAAGCCCCTGTAGGTCCATATGTTGTTGCAAGTTATAATATTTCATTCTTTTTTATGGCTGAGTAATATTCCATATTTGTGTGTGTGAGGGGATATACACACCTTAAACCAATCATCTGTTGATGGACCCTTGGGGTTTGTTTCCATCTTCTGGCTGTTGTAAGCACTGCTGCTATGAACATTGGGGTGCATGTATCTTTTCCAATTAGAGATGTCCTGTTTTCTGTTATATACCCAGGAGTGAGACTGCTGAAGATTCATAGCCTTTAGGCAGTTAAATAAATGGTTCCAACTTTTTGTAACATTTTTGTGTAAAAATATTTAATAGAAGTATCACATGAAAGTAGCTGTAGCTTTATTAATATGATCTATTTATTTAAAAATATGTTGACTAAAAACTATTACAAATTTACTGATACCTTTCAATTTACTTGAATCATGTTTATCTGAAGTGTTTGTATGTTTGAGAACTAGTTTGCATACACATATGTGCAAGATATATTACTAATTTAACCTAAAAGCAATACTCAATGAGTATGTAGAGTTAAGGACCCTTATTTTAAAAAATGGTCTACAATTTGGGAATCATTAGCTACTAGGCTAGTTAGGAAGAGAAATTAGGAAAGTATAAAATAATTGGAAAAATAATTTAAAGACAATACATAATTATGTGCTTAGGAATCTCCAAAAGCAGGAAAGCTCTCTGGGAGGTACTTATTGGGTAGAAAGTTAAACTTGCACAAAGATATGACTACTCTGAGTGATTTGATAGTTAAAGAATTTCTCTGACTCCCTGCCCATTGACCTAAAATGGCTCTACAAATTCTTAACCGCTGGAGGCAAGTTGTTTTAAATAATTGGGTTTCCTAGAATAGCCTGCTGCTGTTGCTGCTAAGTCACTTCAGTCGTGTCCAACTCTGTGCGACCCCATAGACGGCAGCCCACCAGGCTCCCCCATCCCTGGGATTCTCCAGGCAAGAACACTGGAGTGGGTTGCCATTTCCTTCTCCGATGCATGAAAGTGAAAAGTGAAAGTGAATTTGCTCAGTCGTGTCTGAATCTTAGCGACCCCACGGACCGCAGCCTACCAGGCTCCTCTGTCCATGGGATTTTCCAGGCAAGAGTACTGGAGTGGGGTGCCACTGCCTTCTCCAAGAATAGCCTAGTTCAGTATAAACATTGTTACTTGTTTAGTATAAACACTGTTACTTGAGGAAGCTGACATATGCCTTGTACAAGTACTGGCATATAATGAACTATCTCTGTAAATAGTAGTTGAATGAATTAATAGAAACTATCAGTATATACAAAACAGTAAATTACTGTTGTTTATAAGCTGAAACTCCAGTACTTTGGCCAGTTCATGTGAAGAGTTGACTCATTGGAAAAGACTCTGATGCTGGGAGGGATTGGGGGCAGGAGGAAAAGGGGACGACAGAGGATAAGATGGCTGGATGGCATCACTGACTCAATGGACATGAGTTTGAGTGAACTCCGGGAGTTGGTGATGGACAGGGAGGCCTGGCGTGCTGCGATTCATGGGGTCACAAAGAGTTGGACACGACTGAGCAACTGAACTGAACTGAACTGATAAGATTAACTAAAACTTAAAGCCAAAAACACTCATTGACATAAAGAATGCTGAGGAAGTAAGGAAAGACTAAGGAGTAAAAAGAGTGGTAAATATGTGGATAAGTCTCAGTGAGTAGTCATGTAATGATGTTTTACAGGCATAAAATTAGAGAGTTCACAAAATGGCTTAGACTTAAAGGTAAGACATAATACCATAAAACTCCTAGAAGAGAGCATAGACAAAACATTCTCTGACATAAATTGTACCAATGTTTTCTTAAGTCTCTCCCAAGGCAAATAGAAATAAAAAACAAAAGTAAACAAATAGGCCCTAATCAAACTACAGACTTTTGTACAGCAAAGAAAACAGACAAAAACAAAACCAAAGAACCCCAAAAAGACAACTTACAGAATGAGAGAAAATATTTGCCAATGATGTGACTGACAAGGGCTTAATCTCCAAAACATATAAATAGCCTGTACAATTCAATAACAAAAAACCAAACAACCCAATTGAAAAATGGGCAGAAGACCTAAATAGAAATTTCTCCAAAGAAAGTGTAAAGATGGCCTGTAGTCACATGAAAAATACTCAACATCACTAATTATTAGAGAAATGAAAATTGAAACTGCAATGAGGTACCACCTCATACCAGTCAAAGTGGCCATCATTAAAAAGTCTACAAGTAACAAACGGTGGAGAGAGTGTGGAAAAAGGGAATCCTCCTACCTTGTTGGTGGAAATGTGTGTTGGTGTAGCCACTATGGAAAACAGGATGGAGGTTCCTCAGAAAACTAAAAATAGAATTACCACATGATCCAGCAATCCCACCTCTGGGCATATACCTGGGTAAAGCTATAATTCAAAAAGATGCATGCACCCCTATGTTCATAGTAGGACTATTCACAATAGCCAAAACATGTAAATAACCTATAATATATGTCCATCGACAGATGAATGGATAAGGAAGGATGTGGTACATATATATACAATGGAATACTACTCAGCCATAAAAAATGATGCCGTTTGCAGTTTCATGGATGAAACTAGATTGTCATACTGAGTGAAGTAAGTCAGAAAGAGAAAAACAAATACCATATGATATCACTTCTATGTGGAATCTAGAGTGAACCTATCTGCAAAACAAGCTAACTCACAGACATAGCGATCAGACTTGTGGTTGCCAAGTGGGGAAGGAGAGGAAGGGACTGGGAATTCGGGGTTGGTAGATGCAAATCATTGCATTTGGAATGGATAAACAATAAGGTCTTACTGCATAGTACAAGGAACTGAATATAATTTCTTGGGATAAACCATAATGGAAAAGAATATTTTAAAAAGAATATATATATGTGTAAAACTGAGTCACTTTGCAGTACAGCAGAAGTTGGCATTATAAATCAACTATACTTCAATAAAAAAACAGAGTATAAAACTTTTAGAATGGAGTAAAGAATGGAGAACGGTAAAAGTAATTAAAGATATTTGCATTAGCGATTAAGACTTTAGTAAATCAAGGACTTAAATTTTAACTTATAACCTCTAAAGGAAGAGGATAAAAAGATATAGTTTCCAAATCAAGAGGAAAATGAGATAATAAAAAATACTCAACTGATCCAAAAGAAGGCAAAAAAAAAAAAAAAAGAGAGGAAACGGAACAGAGAAACATGAGACAAGGAGAAAGCACAAAAGAAAATGGTGATGTTAAGCCTAAATATATCTAAATGGGTTAAGCAATCCATTTTTATGTAGACTGGATTATATTACTTTGATATTCAAGTAGTATGCTCACTATCCCATCAGGCAAAGTACTTCTAAATTTGAAGCAGTAGTTCTGATTGTTAATCTGAAAAAACTATGATAAATATACTACAGAATGTTAAGAAAACCTGGAAATACATGGATTTTAGTAGAGTACTTTGAATAGTGAAAAATCTTAAAGATGCATAAATTTCTAAATGGAATTTCATTCTCTATATGAAGATGTGAGTAAAATGGAAAAAAAAAAAAAATGAGGTGGGGAGCCCAGAAGAGTTAGTGCAATAAATTGTTTGAAGCCATTTGTAATGACTTGTAGCTCTAATCCACTAACATGATTTGTTTTTTTTCATTGGAGTCTGGTTGCTTTACAATGTTGTGTTAGTTTCTACTGTACAGCAAAGTGAATCATATATATATATATCTCCCCTCTCTTGGATTTCCTTCGCGTTTTGGTCACTGCAGAGCACTGAGTAGATTTTCCTGTGCTATACAGTGGTTTCTCGTTATCTATTTTATACACAGTATCAATAGTGTATGTATGTCAATTCCAATATCCCAATTCACCCACCCACCCTCCTTTTCCCCTTTGGTATCCATATGTTTGTTCTGTACACCTGTATCTCTATTTCTGATTTGTAAATAGATTGCTTATACCGTGTTTTTCAAATTCCATGTATTAATATATGCATTCATATGTGATATTTGCTTTGTCTCTCAATCCATCCATGTCTCTACAAATGACCCAATTTCACTCCTTTTGTGACAGTGATACTCCATTGTGTATATGTACCACATCTTCGTTATCCATTCCTCTGTTGATAGATTTAGGCTGTTTCCATGTTCTGGCTATGGTAAATAGTAGTGCATCAACATTGGGGTGCATGTGTCTTTTTGAATTCTAGTTTTCTCTGGGTATATGCCCAGTTCACTAATTTTTAATCTAACATTATTGTTGTAGTGATACAAAACAACTCTATGAATTAGAAAAGGAAAAGGACTTTTCCCTGCTACACAGTATATTACGGACTTGGAAACAGATAAAATCCCTTCGACAACGACAAGGGTTTACAAGCACTTCAGTAAAGTTACAGTTTCAGAGGTGAGTGGCTGCTCTGTTTGTTCTTATAGGTCTCCTGAGGAGTTGCCCACTAATCACTGGGAATTAACAGAAACTGGGAAAAAATCCAGAAGTTAGTCAACTGCTTGATATAGTCAACAAAGAATTTGTATCTTGAATATATAAACAGTAGTTACAGCTTTAAGACAACTGTTTTCCAGAGCAACTGCTGCTGCTGCCGCCGCTGCTGCTGCTGCGTCGCTTCAGTCGTGTCGGACTCTGTGCGACCCCATAGACGGCAGCCCACCAGGCTCCCCCGTCCCTGGGATTCTCCAGGCAAGAACACTGGAGTGGGTTGCCATTTCCTTCTCCAATGCATGAAAGTGAAAAGTGAAAGTGAAGTCGCTCAGTCGTGTCCGACTCAGCGACCCCATGGACTGCAGCCTACAAGGCTCTTCCATCCATGGGATTTTCCAGGCAAGAGTACTGGAGTGGGGTGCCATTGCCTTCTCCAGTGCATGAAAGTGAAAAGTGAAAGTGAAGTCGCTCAGTCGTGTCCGACTCAGCGACCCCATGGACTGAAGCCTACCAGGCTCCTCCATCCATGGGATTTTCTTGCTTACTCTTGCTTGAAGAGTACTGGAGTGGGGTGCCATTGCCTTCTCCGCAGAGCAACTGCACCATTTGCTATTCCCAACAGAGTATATAATATCAAAGAATCTCCTTTTTAAAAGATTAAAATTTAAAGACTGAACTTTTTGCTGAAAAGTGTAAACCCCTGCCATCTGAAAGTGTTCCAGATAACTGGGGTTTTGCTGGACTGCTAATGGAAGAGGAATGATAGTAAAACCTACTTCGTGGGGTTGCTGTGAGAATTGAGTGAGTTAATACGTGTAAAGTACATAGAACATTGCCTGGCGTGTACTTCGTAAGTACAATGTTTGAGCTAGCTAGTGGTAATAGTAGTAGTAGTTGGTGGTGGTGGTGGTAGTAGTTGTAGAAATAATAGTAGGACAGCAGTAGTAGTTGGTGGTGGTGGTGGTCCTCATAGAAGTGGGAGTAATACAGAGTAGTTGTGAGTGGTGGTGGCAGGAATAGTGGCAGGAGTGTAGTGGTGCAGCAGTAGTAGGTGGTGGTGGTGGCGGCAGTCACTGTGTTGGTAGTAGTAATGTCATGAATTCCTTACTGTTTATGCATAAACCCCAAGGAGTATACCTGATTTACCACTTACTGTTGCCACAGTGTCTTGCCCTTACACATGCTCATGTTCACAGCTTAAGAAATACGAGAGGGACTTGCTTGGTCCACTTGGACTACCTCTTGCTTGGTGGTCCAGGGGTTAAGACTCCATGCTTAACCATGCAAGGGGTGTGAGTTCAATCCCTGGTCGAGGAACTAAGATCCTACATGCTACCTGTTGTGGCCAAAAATTAAAAAAAAAAAAAGGAGAGGAAGCATGGGTTATGCCCTTAAATTTATATCTTCCATCCCCATTGGTTCCTTATTCTCATCAGAGAGGTTTCTTAATATCCTTAGAAAGGGCATAAAAATACTAACAGTAAATTAACTGGGCTTCCCTGGTAGTATTTAATAAGTAGGGAGAAATCTGTGAAAACTGAGAACAAGCTTATGAAATATTATATTTATATGCATATATATGTATGTGTAGGAGAAGGCAATGGCACCCCACTCCAGTATTCCTGCCTGGAAACTCCCATGGATGGAGGAGCCTGGTAAGCTGCAGTCCATGGGGTCGCTGAGGGTCGGACACAACTGAGCGACTTCACTTTCACTTTTCACTTTTCATGCATTGGAGAAGGAAATGGCAACCCACTCTGGTGTTCTTGCCTGGAGAATCCCAGGGACGGGGGAGCTTGGTGGGCTTCTGTCTATGGGGTCGCACAGAGTCAGACACGACTGAAGCGACTTAGCAGCAGCATATGTATGTGTATCATACTGACAAATTCCTTGGGATGTAAAATTATTTAATGTAAGAGATTGTGATGTATGTGTGTAGTGTGTTGGCAATATCTCTAACAACTCAAATAATTCCATATTTCTGTTTTAAATAATTCTATTTTTTTATTAATTAGGTTGAAAATGAATAAATGTGATGAACAAAAACAAGAATTGTCAAAAATGTCTGGGACTGAGAAGAAAACTGAAGGAAAAGCATTTAAGAACAGGAAGAAACAGGAGGTATTTACACTGCAAAATAACATTCAACTCATCCTAACTGGTTATAATATTTGTTTGATAGAATAGTGATAGAATAGGAAATCTTGATATTTATAATAGTTACCCAACGAAATGACAAATAAAAAAGTTTAATTTTAAGAATAATTGTCCTAAACAGTGAATTTACATTATAAATTATTTCTTTTTCTGTTTCTAGAGCTTCTCATATTTAGCTTCAGAATTTGAAGAAACAGATACTGAAATAGTAAATCCAATTACCATGATACCACAACTTTCTTTCACAGCAGAATTAACAAACTTATCTAGATGTTCACTGTAAGCATTTTCAAAATTATTATAAGCACTTTCAGATTATTTTTCTTCATTATATGTTATCTAGATACTGTATTGTTTAATAATGTTAGATTTCCTGATTGCTAAGTTTAAAAAATGAATTTGCACTTTTAATTGCTACCATAGTTCTATGATATTATCCTCATTTTAGAGATGGGTATTGAACTTCTAATTTATGACTGAAGTGGGACATAAACCAGTTTGGTGTGATGATTGGTTTTTGTTTTGCTATGGTAATAATTTTTGTTCAGGTATAAATAGGTGGACTATAAAGCCACTGTGAAAAATAGGATTATATGGTCATCCTTGCTTGTTGAAGGATCTCCTGGCTTTCATAGAAAATGTTCTAATTAGACAGGACCCTCTGGAAAATTTTTCTACTTGGACAATACAAGCTTCTTTCTTTCCCAGTTGTGACTTCTTCCTTGACCTTTAAGGTTTTCTTTCTATTCCTAGGAAATTCATGCATAACAGATATCATGCCGATCCCCATTTCTCCCATCTCTAAGCCTTTGGATCTCATCTCCCTTAAAGAGGATGTAGCAACTTAGAGCACTGAACTAGGTACAACTTTCCAACCTCTGTCCCATGAAACATTTGGTACCAGTTCATCTTTGAATACTGTGAATGTGCATCATTTAGTGCAGTGTTGGAAGATAGTGGGTGTGCAGTAAATATTCATGTTCATTAAATGAATGAATAAGTGGTTAAACTTTTAAATGAACATAAAGAGTGGCAAACACAAAGGCAAAATCATCATTACCTTCTTTCTGACTAGAGAGGTAGAGCAGTGAAGCAATTTTTATTTGTTCTATACCTACTTCCAAAAAGGGGCCCAAGATAATTTCTTGTGTAAGATGCCCACAAAAGGACCATCTAAATAAGGATAAGAGAACAGCCATAAAATGGAAGTTGGAAATAAAGAGGAGAAAAAGAAGGAAGAAGATATTTGTGCTGGAAAGGCTAAGCTAAAACTTAGAGGAAGTCAAGGCAAAAGGAAATTAAATGCTTTATATCTTTTCACAGCTATTGCTGTCATGGGGCATTGCTGTCATTATCCACTGAAAATGTCCAGTTGAATAAGAATTGAGTCTTTAGAAAAGAATAATATGGTTATGTCAAAGAGAGAGATAAAAGGAGTACATGGATTAAGGGAACATTAAAAAGAGTTTAGGAGAAGGCAATGGCACCCCACTCCAGTACTTTTGCCTGGAAAATCCCATGGATGGAGGAGCCTGGTAGGCTGCAGTCCATGGGGTCGATAGAGTCGGACACGACTGAGCAACTTCACTTTCACTTTTCACTTTCATGCATTGGAGAAGGAAATGGCAACCCACTCCAGTGTTCTTGCCTGGAGAATCCCAGGGACAGGGGAGCCTGGTGGGCTGCTGTCTATGGGGTCGCACAGAGTCGGACATGACTGAAGCGACTTAGCAGCAGCAGCAGCAAAATGAGTTTACAGGTGCGAAAAGGCAAGATTTCGTGAAGATGTATATAATCCCGAATTAACAAATTCTCATAATCAGTAGATAAGCTCATTATTTAAACTACTTTCAGAGGATAACGTAAGGGACATATTTTATGAAACTATTACTATTTCTTTAAAGGTAATTGGGAGGAAGTTAAAAAAAGACCACCAGGGAGATAGGAAGAATAAGTAATCTTTTGTCCCATACCCTTTTGAGAAGATTATAGAGAAGATGGGCAGCTATGCTGGCCAATAGGATGATCAGGGTGGAGAACAGAAGGGAATTTTATGTTTCAGCCTATGGCTTATCTTCCAACTAGTCTTTTACCTTCTGAAAATCAGGATCAAATCTTACCTGTCATTAGGTCAATTGACTTGTATCTGAGAAGATAGTCAATAAATGTTGGTTGAGAGAATGAATGAATGGGTGGAGGGAAGATGCCTTAGGAGTTCATATTATTGAATGGATCCATTTTTTCCCCAAAAAGTGTTGTCATAGTAGCCCCAAGAAGTTAACCTTTCTGGCTGGCCTCTGATCTTTGGGTTCAGAGAAACAATGTCCTGGAAAAAAAGAATATATAACCTAAAGCCTAAAGAGATTCACAAAGACCTTTAAGAGGACACAGCAAGGCTGTTGTCTTAGAGGCACCTGCTTGAGGTTATTGAAAACATAATGTGTGTGTGTGTTTTAAAAGTTTGAAAATATTTTTGAATTCTTGATGCAAGCTCCCTCACCCTCATTCCTAAGTCCCTCAGTTTTTTCCTCTCATAAAACATTTTATAATGGGTGTGTTATAATCTCTTTAAGTTATAATTTAGTAAAATAAATAGTTGAATGATTTATGGTACTTTAGTTCTTTTTCTGTTTTTGAGTTAACATCTTTTTAAAGAAATTTCTTTATAGGAGAAATTTCTTGTCTGTGGATAAGAGATAGGCAAATGTTATTGGGCTTAAAGATAGCATTTGTCATCTTAAATTACCACATTTTAATATGTTGAGGTATATTTTGAAAAGAATAATATTTTATATCTGGTTTGCTTTTCAAGGGTCTCTTAAAGGTTTATTTAATTTTTAGGTACGAACAAAAGAGGAGAGCCAAAATTCAAAACCTTAAATATTTTATTAAAATCTTATACAACGATAAACAGGTTTCTTGCACTTCAGTATCTCCTCTACAGTTTGATTTTAAAGTCATGTTTCAGCAAATTTTCAATATTCAGTTAATATATTGGCCTGAAACAATTTGCTTGGAGGTATGCCATTGTCATTTAATTTTGTATATTATTTTATACAATACATAATTTAAAATTTCTTGTTAGTTACTATTATGTTTTTTATATTAAGATATATTAAGATAAGATATTAATATTTATAGAGAATATACTTATAATTCATCAGTAGTCTTTTATGCTTTAAGTACAAAATTATTTGGTTTGCAGTTGTTCTAAATACTTCTTTCCTGCTATAATTCTTGCCAACCCTAGACGGGCAGCATTATTCATTTATTAGTGAGGTGGAAGAGGTGAAAGAAAGAAGGTTGTTTAAACTATGAGTAGTATAGCAATTGTCAGTGTTGAATAATTTCTTCAAATTGCCCCAACCTTGGCTTGGTGATTTCAGTCTCCTGATATATTTGTTCATCTTCTAAAAAATTTTTTTAAAAAATCTGATGAAGAAACACATATGTAGCAGACCCCTGATCCCTTCCCAAAGACCCCATCATAAGAATCCCGGCACTAAAAGAAGAAAATATGATGATGAAGACAAATTAGAAACAGTAATGGAATCTAGACAACAAGTCTTGATGGCTGATGCTTAAGAGTTAAACTTGAACCTAAACCTGGAAGAAAAGTTAGGAGGAGTAAAGGTTTGTGTTATATGAGTATGGAGTGGAGTCTGAGGCATGGGGAGATTATTATTACAAATCTAAATCAGTTATTTTTCAATGCCTAGAATAACTTTGTGCTATCCGTGATCAAAAGCTGTATTCATTTTATTCATCTGTGCTATTAAGTTACTATCATTTTAAAATGTACCTCTGTTGACATTTTTTAAATTAATTAATTAATTTTAATTGGAGGCTAATTACCTTATAATATTGTAGTGGTTGTTGCCATACATTGACATGAATCTGCCATGGGTCTACATTGTTGAAATCTTTATTTTGAAAATATACTGACTACACTTTCCTACTATTGTATCTAAAATAAATTATGATATTATAATCTAACCTCTTGAAGTTTAAAATTGCCCCCTCTCCCAAAATAGGTAGGTGTAGATTTTGAATCCTTCGTCATCATCAATTAGCACATGATCCTAACAAACTAAGAGGCAGAGAAAGAAATGAGTCTATCTAGGGATAATTAACACCATTAACAGCTGCATGAATTGCTAAATGAATCTATATGCCCTTGATGAACACATAGGAACCTACATTTCTAATTTTATTATTATTTTTCTTTCCTTCTTCAGTTCAGTTCAGTTCAGTCGCTCAGTCGTGTCCTACTCTTTGCAACCTCGTGAATCACAGCACGCCAGGCCTCCCTGTCCATCACCTGGAGATCACTCAAACTCATGTCCATCGAGTCGGTGACGCCATCCAGCCATCTTATCCTCTGTCGTCCCCTTCTCCTCCTGCCCCCAATCCCTCCCAGCATCAGGGTCTTTTCCAATGAGTCAACTCTTCGCATGAGGTGGCCAAAGTATTGGAGTTTCAGTTTTAGCATCATTCCAATGAACACCCAGGACTGATCTCCTCTAGAATGGACTGGTTGGACCTCCTTGCAGTCCAAGGGACTCTCAAGAGTCTTCTCCAACACCACAGTTCAAAAGCATCAATTCTTTGGTGCTCAGCTTTCTTCACAGTCCAACTCTCACATCCATACGTGACCACTGGAAAAACCATAGCCTTGACTAGACGGATCTTTGTTGGCAAAGTAGTATCTCTGCTTTTGAATATGCTATCTAGGTTGGTCATAACTTTCCTTCTAAGGAGTAAGCGTCTTTTAATTTCATAGCTGCAGTCACCATCTGCAGTGATTTTGGAGCCCAAAAAAATAAAGTCTGACACTGTTTCCACTGTTTCCCCATCTATTTCCCATGAAGAGATGGGACCAGATGCCATGATCTTAGTTTACTGAATGTTGAGCTTTAAGCCAACTTTGTCACTCTCCTCTTTCACTTTCATCAAGAGGCTTTTTAGTTCCTCTTCACTTTCTGCCATAAGGGTGGTGTCATCTGCATATCTGAGGTTATTGATATTTCTCCCGACAATCTTGATTCCAGCTTGTGCTTCTTCCAGCCCAGCATTTCTCATGATGTACTCTGCATATAAGTTAAATAAGCAGGGTGACAATATACAGCCTTGACGTACTCCTTTTCTAGTTTGGAACCAGTCTGTTGTTCCATGTCCAGTTCTAATTGTTGCTTCCTGACCTGCATATCTTCCTGATCTTCCTGACTCATCTCACATGCTAGTAAAGTAATGCTCAAAATTCTGCAAGCCAGGCTTCAGCAATATGTGAACTGTGAACTTCCAGATGTTCAAGCTGGTTTTAGAAAAGGCAGAGGAACCAGAGATCAAATTGCCAACATCTGCTGGATCATCAAAAAAGCAAGAGAGTTCCAGAAAAACATCTATTTCTGTTTTATTGACTATGCCAAAGCCTTTGACTCTGTGGACCACAATAAACTGTGGAAAATTCTTCAAGAGATGGGAATACCAGACCACCTGACCTGCCTCTTGAGAAACCTATAGGTCAGGAAGCAACAGTTAGAACTGGACGTGGAACAACAGACTGGTTCCAAATTAGAAAAGGAGTACGTCAAGGCTGTATATTGTCACCCTGCTTATTTAACTTATATGCAGAGTACATCATGAGAAACGCTGGGCTGGAAGAAGCACAAGCTGGAATCAAGATTGTCGGGAGAAATATCAATAACCTCAGATATGCAGATGACACCACCCTTATGGCAGAAAGTGAAGAGGAACTAAAAAGCCTCTTGATGAAAGTGAAAGAGGAGAGTGACAAAGTTGGCTTAAAGCTCAACATTCAGAAAACGAAGATCATGGCATCCGGTCCCACCACTTCATGGGAAATAGATGGGGAAACAGTGGAAACAGTGTCAGACTTTATTTTTTGGGGCTCCAAAATCACTGCAGATGGTGACTGCAGCTATGAAATTAAAAGACGCTTACTCCTTAGAAGGAAAGTTATGACCAACCTAGATAGCATATTCAAAAGCAGAGATACTACTTTGCCAACAAAGGTCTGTCTAGTCAAGGCTATGGTTTTTCCAGTGGTCACGTATGGATGTGAGAGTTGGACTGTGAAGAAAGCTGAGCACCAAAGAATTGATGCTTTTGAACTGTGGTGTTGGAGAAGACTCTTGAGAGTCCCTTGGACTGCAAGGAGGTCCAACCAGTCCATTCTAGAGGAGATCAGTCCTGGGTGTTCATTGGAAGGAATGATGCTAAAACTGAAACTCCAATACTTTGGCCACCTCATGCGAAGAGTTGACTCACTGGAAAAGACCCTGATGCTGGGAGGGATTGGGGGCAGGAGGAGAAGGGGACGACAGAGGATGAGATGGCTGGATGGCATCACCGACTCGATGGACATGAGTTTGAGTGATCTCCGGGAGTTGGTGATGGACAGGGAGGCCTGGCGTGCTGTGATTCATGAGGTTGCAAAGAGTCGGACACGACTGAGTGACTGAAGTGAACTGAACTGAACTGCATATAGGTTTCTCAAGAGGCAGGTCAGGTGGTCTGGTATTCCCATCTCTTGAAGAATTTTCCACAGTTTATTGTGATCCACACAGTCAAAGGCTTTGGAATAGTCAATAAAGCAGAAATAAATGTCTTTCTGGAACTCTCTTGCGCTTTCTATGATCCAGTGGATGTTGGCAATTTGATCTCTGGTTCCTCTGCCTTTTCTAAAACCAGCTTGAACATCTAGAAGTTCACGGTTCACATATTGCTGAAGCGTGGCTTGGAGAATTTTGAGCATTACTTTACTAGCGTGTGAGATGAGTGCAATTTTGCAGTAGTTTGAGCATTCTTTGGCATTGCCTTTCTTTGGGATTGGAATGAAAACTTCAGCCAAACTGAACTGTTTGTTTTTTTCCCATATATTTTTGCAATTCCCTACTTAGACTTTTTTAATATTACAGTTTCTCCACTTATAATGCCTATTTTTATTCTCTACACGTCATCTCAGCTACACAGGTGTTGATAGCTGCCACTGGGGACAAGTTGTCTCCTGAGAGATTACAGGTGTCATTCTTTTCCTTTACATCTGCTGCTGTCCAGGATCTGGCCTCCAAAGTGAATTTGACAGTTCCATGAGAATGCATGGACATACCCTAAACAAGTCCGCATGATTGATGTGTAAAATCAGAATGCCAACTGAATATTTGAATATATTTGTCAGTTCATTGTCTCTTTTTATTTATTTTTTTAGTTTTCTGTTTTGTTTTTTTTTTAAACTTTACAATATTGTATTAGTTTTGCCAAATATCGAAATGAATCCTCCACAGGTATACATTTGTTCCCCATCCTGAACCCTCCTCCCTCCTCCCTCCCCATACCATCCCTCTGGGTTGTCCTGGTGCACCAGTCCCAAGCATCCAGTATCGTGCATCGAACCTGGACTGGCAACTCGTTTCATACATGATATTATACATGTTTCAATGCCATTCTCCCAAATCATCCCACCCTCTCCCTCTCCAACAGAGTCCATAAGACTGTTCTATACATCAGTGTCTCTTTTGCTGTCTCATACACAGGGTTATTGTTAGCATCTTTCTAAATTCCATATACATGAGTTAGTATACTGTATTGGTGTTTTTCTTTCTGGCTTACTTCACTCTGTATAATAGGTTCCAGTTTCATCCACCTCATTAGAACTGATTCAAATGTATTCTTTTTAATACTCCATTGTGTATATGTACCACAGCTTTCTTATCTGTTCATCTGCTGATGGGCATCTAGGTTGCTTCCATGTCCTGGCTATTATAAACAGTGCTGCGATGAACATTGGGGTACACGTGTCTCTTTCCCTTCTGGTTTCCTCAGTGTGTATGCCCAGCAGTGGGATTGCTGGATCATAAGGCAGATCTAGTTCCAGTTTTTTAAGGAATCTCCACACTGTTCTCCATAGTGGCTGTACTAGTTTGCATTCCCACCAACAGTGTAAGAGGGTTCCCTTTTCTCCACACCCTCTCCAGCATTTATTGCTTGTAGACTTTTGGATCGCAGCCATTCTGACTGGCGTGAAATGGTACCTCATAGTGGTTTTGATTTGCATTTGTCTGATAATGAGTGATGTTGAGCATCTTTTCATGTGTTTGTTAGCCCTCTGTATGTCTTCTTTGGAGAAATGTCTATTTAGTTCTTTGGCCCATTTTTTGATTGGGTCATTTATTTTTCTGGAGTTGAGCTGTAGGAGTTGCTTGTATATTTTTGAGATTAGTTGTTTGTCAGTTGCTTCATTTGCTATTATTTTCTCCCATTCTGAAGGCTGCCTTTTCACCTTGCTAATAGTTTCCTTTGATGCGCAGAAGCTTTTAAGTTTAATTAGGTCCCATTTGTTTATTTTTGCTTTTATTTCCAATATTCTGGGAGGTGGGTCATAGAGGATCCTGCTGTGATGTATGTCGGAGAGTGTTTTGCCTACGTTCTCCTCTAGGAGTTTTATAGTTTCTGGTCTTATGTTGAGATCTTTAATCCATTTTGAGTTTATTTTTGTGTATGGTGTTAGAAAGTGTTCTAGTTTCATTCTTTTACAAGTGGTTGACCAGTTTTCCCAGCACCACTTGTTAAAGAGATTGTCTTTAATCCATTGTATGTATATTCTTGCCTCCTTTGTCAAAGATAAGGTGTCCATATGTGCGTGGATTTATCTCTGGGCTTTCTATTTTGTTCCATCGATCTATATTTCTGTCTTTGTGCCAGTACCATACTGTCTTGATAACTGTGGCTTTGTAGTAGAGCCTGAAGTCAGGTAGGTTGATTCCTCCAGTTCCATTCTTCTTTCTCAAGATAGCTTTGGCTATTCGAGGTTTTTTGTATTTCCATACAAATTGTGAAATGATTTGTTCTAGCTCTGTGAAGAATACCGTTGGTAGCTTGATAGGGATTGCATTGAATCTATAAATTGCTTTGGGTAGTATACTCATTTTCACTATATTGATTCTTCCAATCCATGAACATGGTATATTTCTCCATCTGTTAGTGTCCTCTTTGATTTCTTTCACCAGTGTTTTATAGTTTTCTATATATAGGTCTTTAGTTTCTTTAGGTAGATATATTCCTAAGTATTTTATTCTTTCTGTTGCAATGGTGAATGGAATTGTTTCCTTAATTTCTCTTTCTATTTTCTCATTATTAGTGTATAGGAATGCAAGGGATTTCTGTGTGTTGATTTTATATCCTGCAACTTTACTATAATCATTGATTAGTTCTAGTAATTTTCTAGTGGAGTCTTTAGGGTTTTCTATGTAGAGGATCATGTCATCTGCAAATAGTGAGAGTTTTACTTCTTCTTTTCCAATTTGGATTCCTTTTATTTCTTTTTCTGCTCTGATTGCTGTGGCCAGAACTTCCAGAACTATGTCGAATAGTAATGGTGAGAGTGGGCACCCTTGTCTTGTTCCTGACTTTAGAGGAAATGCTTTCAATTTTTCACCATTGAGGATAATGTTTGCTGTGGGTTTGTCATATATAGCTTTTATGTTGGGGTATGTTCCTTCTATTCCTGCTTTCTGGAGAGTTTTTATCATAAATGGATGTTGAATTTTGTCAAAGGCTTTCTCTGCATCTATTGAGATAATCATATGGTTTTTATTTTTCAATTTGTTAATGTGGTGTATTACCTTGATTGATTTGCGGATATTGAAGAATCCTTGCATCCCTGGGATAAAGCCCACTTGGTCATGGTGTATGATCTTTTTAATGTGTTGTTGGATTCTGATTGCTAGAATTTTGTTAAGGATTTTTGCGTCTATGTTCATCAGTGATATTGGCCTGTAGTTTTCTTTTTTTGTGGGATCTTTGTCAGGTTTTGGTATTAGGGTGATGGTGGCCTCATAGAATGAGTTTGGAAGCTTACCTTCCTCTGCAATTTTCTGGAATTAGCCAATTTACTAATTTACAATAAGAATTTTTTTTTCAGAGATGTAAATGCTTAAAATCCATTAGCTATAATTAGCTATAGCCCCTGCAAACCTTTCTGTATTAGCAATGCCTTTGGCAAAGGGACCAATGTGTTGGCTTAAATTCACTCTTATAGAAACAGTATTTAGATGACCAGAAAAATATTTGCCTCTTTGTCTTGCGTTTTTCTCTGCCTTCTTGATTATCAACTGTCCTTTTGGTTGGTACATTCTTTTCCATTTTTTAAGGGGCATTTGCCCTCCTTGATTTTCTTTTCCTTAGAGCACATATCACTGCTTCCCCAGACACTGATAACAGAGTATAAGTCAAGATAAGATTTTCCTGTTGAAAAAATTTGAGTTTGTAGTTACGGCAGTGATGGAATTCTAGTAGAAAGCACAGCAGAATCATAAGACCTACTCAGTAGATGTCTGAAGAACAGCATACTCAGCGCCTCCCTTACTCCTTCTTCTGGGACTTTTCCTCCCTTTCCTGCTACATAGCTTGTTTAATCTGTCCTTGGACTCCATGAGCCAACAACTCTCCCTTTTTTTTTAGGCAATTCAACCTGAGTTTCTATCACTTTTAATAAAAGTTAATAGAGTTTCATATAGAGATTTCATTTCTTCATTTATAAAATGGGAAGAGTAATGGCCATTTCTTGTAATTTTTATCAGGTTTAAATAAGATAAAGGACTTTTAAAGTGCTACACAAAAGTAAGTTCTTTGGGTATTGTGTTATATGTACTGAATTCCCAGAACTATATTTCTAATCCTTTTATTCAAGTGATTTTCTTTGAAACCAGTGAAAGGCCCTATACTTTTAAACACATAAGATTACCTAATTTTATCATAGTCATCTGGATCAAAGGCTCTAGGTAAATACCTATTTTACATTCTAGTATTTTTAAAAGAATTATGTTAGTGATTATCTTTGTTTTAGTTTTTTTCTATTTTGTACTTTCAGTGAGTTATCAATCATTTCTTTTATATTTAGGTTTATGAAATAAGTAAAAGGACATGCTTATTGGCAAAACTATATTTACCCTTACCTAACAGCACAGAGTTGAAAAGCAAAACTATTTTGGAATATCTAGAATTTAGCTCTGATAAACTGGTCATACCTGCATATGGAGAAGTAGGAAGCAGTAAGTTTATTAAAAATATATCTTCCCTCCTATTTCCTTCATGAGTTCTGTTTCCTAAATGACCCTGGGTCATTCATATGAATAAAGAATCCTATTCATAGAGTCATAAAATATGTTGGTAGATGCCAGGGGCTGGGGGTGGTGGGTTGTGGGGTGGGAAGGGAGAATGAGGATTTAGTGTTCAATGGGGACAGAGATTCAGTTTAGGGAAGTGGAAAGTTCGGGAGATGGTGAGAATTGCACAGCCATGTAAATGTACTTAGTGCCAGTGAAATGTACAGTTAAATGTTGTTAAAACAGTACATTTTACATTATGTGACATTTACCACAATTAAAAAAAACATTAAAAAGGAATCCTGTATTCACAGTGTTAGGTTAAAATGAATTAAGTTCTTCCAGAGAGTAAACTAATTTTTAAAACTTTGACTTGAATCAGATCTTTGGGAAATCTAAACTTTGGGACAAGCTCCTTTGCTTTTCCTAGGGCATCTGAGACAAGAGCACTGTGCTTTGTATAATGTGAGTGCCACACTTTGAAGTGAAGTCAAAGTCCCTCAGTCGTGTCCAACTCTGCAAACCCCATTGTCCGTGGAATTCTCCAGGCCAGAACACTGGAGTGGGTTGCCATTCCCTTCTACAAGGATCAAACCTGGGTCTCCAGCATGGCAGGTGGATTCTTTATTAGCTGAGCCACCAGGGAAGCCCACCAAATGGTCTGAGCTTTAGTAAAGCCTGAAGATGCTCCAGGACATGTTGATTCATCTTTGAACTGAATAGGGGAGGAAGGAAGAGGAGAGAGAAAAGAAGAGATAAGAGAGGAGAGAAGAAGGGACTTTTTTTACTGGCTTTCAGTTGATTTTCCTCCTCCTGCAATTTACGTTAGCATGTCTGCCAGAATGCTGTCATTCCTCGTCTCCCACGGTTGCCTTCTCTCTCACCTTCCCTGGGGTGTTGTAATTGCTGTGTCCATCTGGTGAAAAGAAAGGGAGTATGAATGGGTGAGCAAGGAGGAGAGAGAAGGAAATAAGCAGGCAAAGGAGCAAGGAAAGTAGAGAAAACGAGGGAGGAATGTAGTCTGCTTAGATAAAGTCCAGATGGAGCAGAAAATCAGGTTGTGGAGACCCAGGAGAAAAGACTTAGAAAAATTTAGGAGGCACTAAGCACTTGGCAGAAGTTTCAAGAAATACCACTGAGCTCTCTGGAGACTGAGAAAGAAGATGAGCAGAGGGATAAAATTGAAGAATGTAGGAAAGGAGCCAAACGGCAGCTCTTTCTCTGCCAGCACGCGTGCTCAGTTGCTGGTTGTGTCAGATTCTTTGTGACCCTGTGGACTGCAGCCCGCCATGGAGTTTCCCAGGCAAGAATACTGAAGTGTGTTGCCATTTCCTACTGCAGGGGATCTTTCCCCCCACCCCCCTGCCCCCTGTCAGGGATCAAACCCACATCTCCTGATCCTACATTGGCAGGCAGATTCTTTACCACTGAACCACATTGGAAAGCCTTTTTTTTTTTGCTGCCAATGTTTTTTTTCCTTGCTGGCAGCCACTCCCAGAAAGAATGGTTTGAAAACGTGTTCAGATAAATTCTCTCCCCTCTTGTTTGTAGTCTGTTTGAAACAGTCTGCCTTGAGGGATTTTGGGTAGGAGTTGAAGGAGAGCTGTAAGAATAGAGCCTGCAGTCAGCATAAACTTTGTATTTCTGGGGTTCCAGGAACACTTAAAAGGGGAAAAAAAACTGTAATGTGCTCAAATATTCCTATGTTTTTAATACCGTTTATAAACAGATGTGCCCTTTCTTCTTGAGGAAAATGGAACTGAAGAACTTTGTCTTTTGACGTCAGGAAAACTAAGCTATTCTCTGTCATGGGCCTTAGATGAAAATGGTGTTCCTCTGACACCTGTGTCACAGTCGTTACGATCTGCTTTCTGCAGGTAATAAACTTTATGCTTGAAAAATAATGCCAGTCCTCAGCAAAGCATCACACAAAGCCTACAAAACGGAAACTCTAGATAAATGGTAGGAACAGTTTAGTTTACTTGGATGTTGCTTTATTTTTATTTGTATTTGTAAATATATAAAATATTTATTTCATTTGTAATCACTCCGCTAAAGCAATAAGTGTCTTTATGTGTAAGAGAATGTGTCTCTTCAATGTTTAGGATTAGAGCCACATGGATGATGACAGAGGCGGTTCCACATTCCTTAGACTGTGTAGGCAAAGGCCAGGACTCCCAAGAATTTGATTTCTGGGACCTTTATCTCTCCCAGTCATTCTGGATTATGTAAAAAAAAATGATTTTTTGCATTATCAATTTTTTGGAAGAAATTGCTGGACATAGAAATTTCATCTATATCCCACAACTTCCTAGAGAAATTGGAGTTAACTTCTAGACCCTATCCACAAACAGTATTACTAGAAGTACAGTAGAATTCTATAAAAATGATGATAATGCTGGCTTATATACTGTGCTATGTTTGAGTAAGATGACACATTTAAAAGGCCAAAAGATCTCATCATTAAAGAAATTAATGAATGATAATAACAAAAGGATAGCCTTTTCCCTCCCATCTAAACGCGTGTTTTTTTTTAATTAATTTATTTAAAAAATAAAACACATATTTTTTAAAAAACAGGCTAGATCCAACTATATGACATTATGGGAAAGGTAAAACTATGGAGACAGTAAAAATGTCACTGTTCACCAGGAATTAGGAAAAGGGAGGGATGAATAGGCAGAGCACATGGGATTTTTAGGGCAGTGAAACTACTCTGTAAGGTACTGTAATTGTGGGTACGTGTCATTATGCGTTTGACAAAAATCCGTATAACATAGGACACCAATGGATTTTGAGTGCTAATGATGGGTTAGTATAGGTCCATGGATTATAACAAGTGCAACTCTTTTATTGGCAAAAAACATAATAAATTATAACTCTGGTGCAGGATGTTGATAGTGAGGTAGGCTGTGTATGTGGAAACTGTACTTTATACCAATTTTGCTGTGATCCTAAAACTCCTTTTAAAAAATTCCTATTTTTAAAGTAAAATAATATTAAAAAATAATTCCTATAAATAATGTGGATTAAATAGGAAATCAAAACTGAAATTAGAGACCATTTTTAAAATAACAATGAGAAC
This sequence comes from Bos grunniens, assembly GCF_055505025.1. NCBI lineage: Eukaryota > Metazoa > Chordata > Mammalia > Artiodactyla > Bovidae > Bos > Bos grunniens. The sequence goes on from NC_141190.1 coordinate 17,494,169, forward strand.
ACTATCTACAAAATTTGTGGCATATAGCCAGAATCATAGCAAAAGTTCATAAGTGGTCTTCTTGCATACATGAGTGCTAAGTTGCTTCAGTCTTGAAGGAGGGTTGCCTTGACCTCCTCCCGAGTGGTCTTCTTGGTAAATAAGAAAGAGTTTTAGAAAAAAAACTAAACCAATGTCAGTAGTATTCAACAATTGATGTTGAAGAAACAGGAAGTGGATGTAGGTTACTCATCAAAAAGCTTGACAGTAAAAAGAGGCTGAAAATAAGGGAGAGAACAGAATCAAAGTATGGAGTGCTTAAAAATTGGGGGCAATACTTATCTTCTAAAAGGAAGTGATGAAACTCATAGGAAAAGAGCCAGAATGTATTAGAAAGAATTTGAGATAAAGAAGCCACCTGCCAATACAGGCAATGCAAGAGACTTGGGTTTGATCCCTGGGTCAGGAAGATCCCCTGGAGGAGGAAATGGCAACCCACTCCAGTATTCTTGCCTGGAGAATCCCATGGACAGAGGAGCCTGGCGGGCTACAGTCCATGGAGTTGCAAAGAGTCGGACACAACTGAAGCAGTTAGCACATGAACTCCTTCAGAGTCAGGATGATATTGAACCAGAACATAAGTCAATATGGTTCTAGAGAAGAGGAAATATCTTTTCAAAACAGAGAATGAGACAGAAATCACAGTACACACAGAAATATAATTTTGATGGATATCCCTGTTTTGCTAAGTAAATCAGGTCATCTTAGAAACCTGGAGCCAGGGCATTTTAGGAGAAAAATGGGTTGTCATCATTCAGTCACTCAGTCATGTTCAACTCTTTGTGACCCCATGGACTGCAGCACGCCAGACTTCCCTGTCCATTACCATCTTCTGGATTTTGCTCAAACTCATGTCCATTGAGTCAGTGATGCCATCCAACCATCTCATCTGTGAGCCCCTTCTCCTCCCAACTTCAATCTTTCCCAGCATCAGGGTCTTTTCCAATGAGTCAGTTCTTCCCATCAGGTGGCCAAAGTATTGGAGCTTCAGCTTCAGCATCAGTCCTTCCAATGAATATTCAGGGTTGATTACCTTTGGGATTGACTGGTTTGATCTCCTTGCTGTCCAAAGGACTCTCAAGAGTCTTCTCCAGCACCACAGTTTGAAGGCATCAGTTCTTCAGTGCTCAGCCTTTTTTATGGTCCAGCCCTCACATCCATACATGACTACTGGAAAAACCATAGCTTTGACTAGACAGACCTTTGTAGGCAAAGTAATGTATCTGTTTTTTAATTTACTGTCTAGGTTTGTCATTGCTTTTCTTCCAAGGAGCAAGCATTTTTTAATTTCATGGTTGCAGTCACCATCTGCAGTGATCTTGGAGCCCAAGAAAATAAAGTCTGTCATTGTTTCCATTGTTTCCCCATCTATTTGCTATGAAGTGATCGGACCAGATGCCGTGATCTTAGTTTTTTGAATGTTGAGTTTTAAGCCAACTTTTTCACACTCCTCTTTCAACTTTCTCAAGACGCTCTTTAATTCCTTCTCACTTTCTTCCATTAGAGTGGTTTCATCTGCATATCTGAGGTTATTGATATTTCTCCCACAATCCTGATTCCAGCTTGTGCTTCATCCAGCCTGGCATTTCACATGATGAACTCTGCATATAAGTTAAATAAACAGGGTGACAATATACAATCCTTCCCAGTTTTGAACCAGTCCACTGTTCCATGTTTGGTTCTAATTGTTGCTTCTTGACCTGCATACAGATTTCTCAGGAGGCAGGTGAGGTGGTCTGGTATTCCCATCTCAGAATTTTCCACAGTTTATTGTGATCCACATAGTCAAAGGCTTTAGCATAGTCAATGAAGCAGAAGTAGATGTTTTCCTGACAGTCTCTTGCTTTTTCTATGATCCAATGGATGTTGGCAATTTGATCTCTGGTTCCTCTGTCTTTTCTAAATCCAGCTTTTACATCTTGAAGTTCTCAGTTCACCTGTTATTGAAGCCTAGCTTGAAGGATTTTGAGCATTACTTTGCTAGCATGTGTTGCTAAGTCACTTCAGTCATGTCCGACTTTGTGTGACCCCATAGACGGCAGCCCACCAGGCTCCCCCGTCCCTGGGATTCTCCAGACAAGAACACTGGAGTGGGTTGCCATTTCCTTCTCCAACGCATGAAAGTGAAAAGTGAAGTGAAGTCGCTCAGTAAGTGTCCCACTCTTCGAGACCCCATGGACTGCAGCCTACCAGTCTCCTGTGTCCGTGGGATTTTCCAGGCAAGAGTACTGGAGTGGGGTGCCATTGCCTTCTCCGTTGCTAGCATGTGAAATGAGTGCAATTGTGCGGTAGTTTGAACATTCTTTGGCATTGGCTTCTGTGGGATAGGAATGAAAACTGACCTTTTGCAGTCCTGTGGCCACTGCTGAGTTTTCCAAATTTGTTGGCATAGTGAGTACAGCACTTTCACAGCACCATCTTTTAGGATTTGAAGTAGCTCAGCTGGAATTCTTGGAGAAGGAAATGGCAACCCACTCCAGTGTTCTTGCCTGGAGAATCCCAGGGACAGGGGAGCTTGGTGGGCTGCCGTCTCTGGGGTCACACAGAGTCGGACACGACTGAAGTGATGCAGCAGCAGCAGCTGGAATTCTATCACCTCTGCTAGCTTTGTTTGTAGTGTTGCTTCCTAAGGCCCACTTGACTTCACATTCCAGGATGTCTGGCTCTAGGTGAGTGATCACACCATCATGGTTATCCAGGTATTAAGATCAAAATGGGTAATAAGGGTAATTTATTTTGGAGCCAGTGAATAAGCTTATAATATGCTGAACCAGAATTTTCTTGTGTTACTTAGTATTTCCCTAGCATAGTCCCCCACTGCAGCTGTTTTTTTTTTTTAATTTTTATTTATTTATTTATTTTTAATTTTATTTTATTTTTAAACTTTACAATATTGTATTGGTTTTGCCAAATATCAAAATGAATCCGCCACAGGTACACCAAAAACATTTTGGGGGTATAGCTGATTAACAGTTTTGTGATAGTTTCAGATGGCAGCAAAGTGACTTCCAGCCATACACCCACTGCAGCTATTTTTAATCTTTGCCACATCATTCTTTGTCTTTTTCTTAAAGTCAGATGTTTGCTCTCCTCACTCTAAAGCTAACTTTTATGCAAGTAATTTGGAACTTCCCTTGGTCTCTTTTAGGAATCTATTGACATATTTATATCCTTTTCTTACATTTTCTTCAACTTTTCCATCTCCCTATGCTATAAATCTTTCATATCCAAGAAGCTTTCTGTGCTTTAAAACAAAGAAAAATCCAAGCATTTGATTAAATCCTAAAAACCTTTTCTGGTTGTTTTCCCTGCCCAGGTTATTTATTATATGGGTGCTCTCCTGGTCTGTATATATTGCCTTTACTTTTTGTTCACACATTTCATCCCTAAGCCAACCCATTTACTCCTGAAGGCTACGAAGGACCTTCTGGTCATATTTATTGACCTGTCCTCATCTTTTTGCTTCTTGATGTCTCTTCTCTCATGGTTTCTGTGATGCTGCACTTAACAGTTCCAGTCACTTGGGAACTCAAGTTTATAAAAGGTTGAAAGCAGTTGTGCAAGATTGGAACAGATGAAAAGTGTCAACAGAGAATGAACTGCAGGAAACATTTTCAAAGTTCAGAGCCCTTTCTAAAGTGAACTTGAAGTAAAACTTTACAGTTGGGGATTCTGAGATCAGAGAGGGAAATTGCAGAGCTCTCCTCATCTACAGCTGTGGTGGCCCAAGGACTGGTGAGGAGCAGTGGTTTTAGGAGCCTGGGATGGGTGCTCCAAAAGGCAAGACTGACTTGTGAGAGTCCGAGCATGAAGCCAAAGGAGATCAGAAAGAGTTTGTTTATTGACTCACTCATTCATTCATTTATTCATCAACTACTGACGGAACTAGAAACGGAGGAGGATCTTAGAATGCATTATATTATAAAAGTCATATCTCTCCAGTGTCAATTAACACTGTCTAGAGTTTTTAACACATTTTAAAAACAAAACTGTTTTTCTTACACTCAATAGTTGATTATTTGTGACGTGGTTAATTGAGTTTTATGTTTGACCTTATTTCTTATCTCCCATAACTTTCATTCTGGATTTACTCTTCGTGCTGAAAGTTGTTCCCTTAACGATTCAGTCCTTTTTTAGCTTTTTCTTTTATACTGGGGTAGAGCCAGTTGTGATAGTTTCAGGTGAACTGCGAAGGGACTCAACCCTACATACACATATTCATGAAAATGATTGTTTTCATGGCTAGAAAGCTTGTTTAGTCTTTATTTGAAAATGTATTTTTTTCCTCATTCTTGAATAATTGTGTAGATGGGCATAAAATTTGAGGCTGATACTTATTTTCCCTAAGCACCCTGAAGCTACAGTTGCATTATCTTCTGGAATTTATCATAGCTGTTTAAAAGTCTGCTGTCAGTCTAAATGTTAGTATTTTTTAGATAGTCTTTTCTCCCTGATACCTTTGAAATTCTTAGCTTAATTCTTAGAGACAAAGCTCAGGCCTGAGGGCAGGGAGGAATGGGGAGCTATTGCTTAATGGGTACAGGATTTCTGTTTGGAATGATGAAAAGTTCTGAAAATAACATGGTTATGGTGACTGTACAACACTGTGAGCATACTAAATGCCACTGAATTACATTAGATGCTTAGCATTTGTTTGTGAAGGAGGGTTGCAGATGACAAAGGAATTTAGCTGTAGTCCACAGCTGAACACCTGTAGGGATGACAGAAGGAATCATCATAGCAAAGGCAGGAGATGTTCTGAGGTTTTTATTACTTCCCCTGAGGCAGAAATCTGGAGACTATGTTGAAATATCATTACAACCAAATTTTTTTAAGGCTATAATAGGATAAATTTCTCTCCATAATGTATTCATTAACATTTAGACTGTACCTGAGCCTTTATTCTCTAAGGGTCCTGAGCTAAGATTCTTCCCATGAGAAGGAAAATTTGTCACGTGATGATGTTAAGGGTGTCAGGCCCTAGAGATCTCTTATGACAAAGATATTAAAACAGTTCAAATGAGAGGGCAGACATAGGAATTGAAGAAGGGAAGAAGACTCAAGCTTTACCTGTTTGTAAAAAGGAGTACGTCAAGGCTGTATATTGTCACCCTGCTTATTTAACTTACATGCAGAGTACATCATGAGAAACACTGGGCTGGAAGAAGCACAAGCTGGAATCAAGATTGCCGGGAGAAATATCAATAACCTCAGATATGCAGATGACACCACCCTTATGGCAGAAAGTGAAGAAAAACTAAAAAGCCTCTTGATGAAAGTGAAAGAGGAGAGTGAAAAAGTTGGCTTAAAGCTCAACATTCAGAAAACTAAGATCATGGCATCCGATTCCATCACTTCATGGCAGATAGATGGGGAAACAGTGTCAGACTTTATTTTTCTGGGCTCCAAAATCACTGCAAATGGTGATTGCAGCCACGAAATTAAAAAATGCTTCCTCCTTTTAAGAAAAGTTATGACCAACCTAGACAGCATATTAAAAAGCAGAGACATTACTTTGTCAACAAAGGTCCGTCTAGTCAAGGCTATGGTGTTTCCAGTGGTCATGTATGGATGTGAGAGTTGGACTATAAAGAAAGCTGAGCATCGAAGAATTGATGCTTTTGAACTGTGGTGTTGGAGAAGACTCTTGAGAGTCCCTTGGACTGCAGGGAGATCTAACCAGTCCATCCTAAAGGAGATCGGTCCTGGATGTTCATTGGAAGGACTGACGTTGAAGCTGAAACTCCAGTACTTTGGCCACCTCATGCAAAGAGCTGACTCATTTGAAAAGATCCTGATGCTGGGAAAGATTGAAGGCAGGAGGAGAAGGGGATGACAGAGGATGAGATGGTTGGATGGCATCACCGACTCAATGGACATGGGTTTGGGTGAACTCCGGGAGCTGGTGATGGACAGGGAGGCCTGGTGTACTGCAGTTCATGGGGTCGCAAAGAGTCGGACACAACTGAGTGACTGAACTGAACTGAACTGAATTTTGCTTAGCATTGTATCAACTGGCTTTGTTAGGAATAACTTCCAAAGATTTGGTAGCTTACAGTGCATGGTGTCGGATTCATGATCTCCGAAGAAGAAAATTGAGCTTCCGGATCAGGGATCAGACTTGACCACTTAGAGCTCTTGTGTGGGCAGAAGTTTTATTATAGGAAAAAGGACAGAGAAAGCTGCTAACATAGACGTCAGAAGAGGATGGAGAGTGCTCACTAGGCTTAGCAAGGCAGGTATATACTTTTTCAATTGGTTATTAACAATAAATCAAAAAAATGTTTCAAGTTTGTAAAGGTCTTACTAGACCCACTCCCACAATTTACATTTTAAAATGATGGATTAGAACTAACAATGGCAAGATCTTACCAGTCCCACTCCCACAATAAACATTTTAAAATAACAGGATTATCTTAATGTGCTTCCCTTGTGGCTCAGCTGGTAAAGAATCTGCCTGCAATGCGGTAGTGAGTGAAGTCGCTCAGTCGCGTCTGACTCTTTGCGACCCTATCGACTGTAGCCTACCAGGCTCCTCCCTCCATGGGATTCTCCAGGCAAGACTACTGGAGTGGGTTGCCATTTCCTTCTCCAGGAGATCTTCCTGACCCAGGGATTGAACCTGGGTCTCCCACATTCCTGGATGACGCTTTAACCTCTGAGCCACCAGGGAAGCAATGCAGTAGACCTGGGTTCAATCCCTGGGTTGGGAAGTTCCCCTGGAGAAGAGAAAGGCTACCCACTCCAGTATTCTGGCCTGGAGAATTCCATGGACTGTATAGTCCATGGGGTTGCAAAGAGTAGGACACAACTGAGTGACTTTCACTTTCACTTTCTTAAGAAGGAGAAACATGTCCTCCAACAGGATACATTGTTGTTAGATAATCCTTTGTACAGAGTTTAAGATGAGTTGTTTTGTTGTTATCATCAGCTCTGGGCTTAAAGAAAAAAAAAAGGCTGTAATGGTATAAGTTTTATGTGACTAAGACTAAGGAATGTAGGAAAAAAAGTTTGTTCTTTTGTCCTCTTTGATAACCCCAGACCCCTATCTCCTCCTCGGGGACCCCAGACTTCTTATCAACCTACCTAAGGATTGACTCTCTCAGATTCATCATAAAAAATATGAATAGATACTGATGGAAAGTGGACAGTGTAAAATGTATGTCTGTGTTTGGGCTGACATTGTGGAATCTGAGTCAGACTGTATTACTGAAATCCTAGTTTATAGACTGGAATTTTCCCTGAGTACTACATAGAAAGGATCTTAGAAATCTTTCAGTTTGAAGCGTTTTAATTCCACAAGGTGAAATGAATTACCCATGAAGAGAGAGATTAAGTAACTGGGATAATTGATGGCGGAAAAGAAACCCTTTCTGTTTAGGGTTGAATTTCCTCTGCATTTTGCCTGTGGTTGAGGTCACTAAGATTGCACTCCCAGGTGTGCTAGTGGTAAAGAACCTGCCTGCCAGTGCAGGTAGACATAGGAGACGTCAGTCAGGAAGATCTCCTGGAGGAGGGCATGGCAACCCATTCCAGTGTTCTTGCCTGGAGAATCCCACGGACACAGGAGCTTGGGAGGCTGCAGTCCATAGGGTTGCACAGAGTCGGACATGACTGAATTGACTTAAGAATGCACTTAAGAATACATTCTAGCCTGTCCTTCATAGCTCTCCAACTTCTAAAGATATGGCCTCATAGGACCAAACAACGATATTCTTCTGACTCATACTTCCCAGTTAATTGTATTACATACCCTATATTGTGTTTCAACAATAAAGATATAGCCTAAAGATTCTTTTTATATTGTATATTTTAGATAGCAAAGAGGAATATTTATGAGCTTTACCCTTAAAAAGCTTGTCTCTTAAGGGAGGGGTAGACATTTATCAAAAAACTATCATGCAGTTAGAATGTGAGAAGAACCAGGGAAGATAGCACATCTGAACCTTCTGTTTTATCCTTAAATACAGAGAATGGATAAGCTTAATCTTTAAATACCTGTAATGGGTCGGTTTTACCCCATATAACAGATGTATCACCTGTATATTACATACAAATTCACAACATATTTTTCCTTATGTTAGTGTGTTAAGGAATGTAGATGCAAGAGGTGTTCCTGAAATTCCATGGCTTATTAATGCACAGAAGCTTTTTGAATGGGCCAATGAGGTCAGAATTGACCCAAATAACCCAGAATGTTCTGATTTAATGGAATTTATTATGGTAAGTTGTGGCAAAATATCTGTACTGTAAATATATTTATTAAGGTCTATACTCTTATGCTCCTCCACAGTTTGCAGTGTATTTTTCTAGGCACTAGGAGTCATTAAAAGTAAAAAAGGACAGAGTTTTCAGCCAGTTTACAGTACTATGAGGCAGTTAGAAATTCAACAACTGGGAAAATGATTGGTACTCCGCTACTATTTAGCAGCCCTTGCTTGGTGCATCCAGCAGAATAATCTCCAGGTTGACATCAGTTGTACATCTACTGAGTACCAGCCGTATTATTAATTACTGAGGACTTTAAAGATGACTCAAAGACATCCTCCTTCCCTCAAAGACTCTATTCACTTCTACTCCTGCTCATAGCCAACTGAACTGCTCTTTATGCTCCAAAAATGCTCTCTTCATACTTTTACCCATGCCATTCCCTCTGCTTAGAAGAGCACCTGTATCAGCTATCTTACCCATCCTGCAGGTTTGGTAAATACTTCCTTGGCAACCTTGTTACCGAGTCCAAGCTCCCTCTGCTCCCCCACAGGATAGGCCAGTGAATCTGGGAGATAAGGTGTTGAGGCAGGAATATGGCTTTGTTTGGAAAGCCAGCTGACCGAGAAGATGGCAGACTAACATCTCAAAATAGCCATCTTGTCATCATCTAGATGCCAGTTTCTTTTATGGATCAGAGATGGGGGGTGGACATAAGGAAACAAAGTAAAAAGGCCATTTAATCTTGCAAATATCTCCTGGAATGGCAAGCCTCAGGCAGGGGGATGTGTTAATTTCTTTCCTCCTGCCAGCCAGGTGGACAGGGTTATGAACAAAGGCAATTTAGCTTAAGTCGGGCAGAGGGGCAGAGTTCTTTGAGGCAGGCCATTATGTGTGATTATAATAACAATATCAACGGAAAGCAAGTCAAAGAAACAGTTTCAACATGGAGTCAAAATTGACTTCTCCCTGCAACAACTTCAGTTAGATATGGGCTTTCCTTTTCTTGCCCCCCTGTTCTTTCTTTTCTTTTTTTTTTTAATAACTCTTACGGATCTATTTATAAGACAGAGTTTGAGCAAGCTCCCGGAGATGGTGAAAGACAGGGAAGCCTGGCATGCTGCAGTCCATGGGATCGAAAAGAGTCAAACACAACTGAACAATAGCAAATGGATCTATCATTCTGCCTTTACTGCAGTCATTCGCCCATGTGCTTTATCTTTCCCTGTGGAACTACAGCTAGTAAATCTTTGTCTCTCTTATGGCACCAGCACCTTGCCTCTCATGTACTGTGTACTCACGTTTGCATTTACTGAATAAAGCAGTGCATGCTGCTGCTGCTAAGTCGCTTCAGTCATGTCCAACTCTGTGCAACCCCGAGATGGCAGCCCACCAGGCGCCCCCATCCCTGGGTTCTCCAGGCAAGAACACTGGAGTGGGTTGCCATTTCCTTCTCCAGTGCATGAAAGTGAAAAGTGAAAGTGAAGTCGCTCAGTCGTGTCCAACTCTTCACGACCCCGTGGACTGCAGCCTACCAGGCTCCTCCGTCCATGGGATTTGCCAGGCAAGAGTACTGGAGTGGGTTGCCATATTGCAATTAAGTTTCCTCAGATCATAGCTTCCCAACTGACATGCTGAATTGATTACTTGTACATAGAACTATTGAACTCTCAGCTCATAGAGCAACCGGATATAAAAAGCATCATCTTTGAACCCATTGTACAGTAACATGTTTTCATTTTCTATATAAATCATGACCGGGAAAAGGTTGAGAACCTATGCAGGCTAGATTCTGCATTTTTTTTCAGATTTTCTATTACAGATTCAGTTGTTCCGTTTCCTATTTATATTGCAATTCTCATATCTCACAGTTTCAACTGTTATGAGGTCTTGAATTTAAAAAAAAATTATTTTAAGTAAAGACTTTACATTATTTGTGTTTTACAGTACATAAAACATAAAGGACAGGATATCCCAAAGTATTTTCGTCTTGAACAGTTGCAAGATGAATTTAACTTTGTTTCTGAAGAAGAAATGAAAAAGAGTAAACGTTTCCAGCTATTGCAGCTTAGAAATGCTGGTCAATTAGATGTTTTCCTTCTGCAGCAAATGCCCCTTTATGATAGAGAGATTCCAGATTTAGTCTTCCAGGTACTTGGTTTCTATTTGAATATTGCTTTTTCTATGATAAGTTAATGTTTTGCTGCTTTAAATCTGTCTTAATTTTTATTTTTTTAAAGCTGTCTTAATTTTTAAAAAACTGACCGTAGACAAAAATTTTCCCCTTTAAATTTTTTTTACTTGAAGTATATTTGATGTGCAATATTTATAAAAGTTTTACAGGTGTATAGTATAGTGATTTACAACTTTTAAAGGTTATGTTCCATTTATAGTTATTCTCCAAGAGAGAATACTGGAGTGGGTTGAAAAGGAAATGGTAACCCACTGCACAGTACAGCACACCAGTATTCTTGCCTGGATAATACCATGGACAAAGGAGCCTGGGAGGCTACAGTCCATGGGGTCGCAAAGAGATGGATACAACTCAGTGACTATCACTCACTCATAGTTATTATAAAATACTGACTATATTCCCTGGGTTGTACAACATATCCTTGTAGTTTATTTTATACATAATAGTTTGTGCCTCTTAATTTTTTATCCCTCTATTACCCCCCAATAAAATTTCAACAAATCAAAAAGCAATATATTATATATAAATATATAACTGTACATCGTAATCTAGTAGGGTTTATTTCTAGGTAACAGAGCTAACAGAATTAAGGAAGGAAAAGATATGCTCCTCTTAATAAATGCCCAAAAGGCACTTAATAATTTCAGTGCTCATTCATGGTGAAAGCTTTTAGCATCCTAGAATTAGAAGAGAACTTCTTTAAACTGATTAAAAATATTCAGGATTTTGGATTTTTCTGCTGATGCAAACTGCTTTGAAAAGAAGTGTTTCAGGTCAATTGTAGAATTGCCGGAATGGGAGGAGAGATAAGAAAGGACACCTACACACCCACTGGATAATTAGAGGGAGTTTCAGAGTTAATTAGCCAGGAATGCAGAAATATACGGAAGTCGGGCAGAACACAGGGCAGGACAGTGCAGCGAATTTTGTGTTGGTTTTTACTAGACTCTGGTACTACGGTGGGGGTCTGGGAATATTAAACTTCTTGTGACTTTTCCACATAAGAGTAAGGTTTTGCAAGAGCTAAGAACAAAACAAAAAACAAACCAAACCAAAAAACCTGTACAAAATAGGCAAGGTTTACCTTACCACCCCAGAAAAATTAATATGTTCATGGTAAATGCACTTCCATTTAAGGGAATGTTTACAAATGTTGGACTCCTCTAGTTCTTGAACCCAATTCAAGGTCAATAAGGCTATATCATCCTTCAAGAGAAGAAATAGAGCCAGTGCCTAGGTGTCCCTGAGCAAATTCTCTGTCTCCAGCTTTCCAGCATTCTGGAAAACCAGTTCCTTATAAACTATCCCTTGATTTGATTCAGTGCCTTATTATCTGTGTGGCTCTGAAACTGTTTGGTATAATGATCACTATTAGAAATCAGTTTCCTCATAGACTCCTACACAAACATTGTATTTAGTAGCCAAACATCAGTTTTCCCATTAATCTCAACAACTTGAAAATGCCTGCTATCATCTCTACCAGTAAGAGCCAAAGCATTAAGCCAGAAAGAAGAAAGGAAAGAAGAAAATTAGAATTGGAATAGAAGACATAAACTATCCATGTTTGCAGAAAATTCATTTGTCTATGTGGAAAACGTAAGAGAATCTACAGCTAACTGTGCATGCTGACTGTGCTAAGTAGCTTCAATCGTGTTCGACTCTTTGCACCCTTATGGACTATAGTCCTCCAGGATCCTCTGTCCATGGGATTCTGCAGACAAGAATACTGGAGTGCGTTGCCATGCCCTCCTCCAGGAGATCTTCCCAGCCCAGGGACTGAACCCGTGTCTCATGTCTCCTGCATTGGCAGGCAGGTTCTTTACCAGTAGTGCCACCTGCACACGTAATAAATTTGCTGAAGATGATACCCACTTTTAAGAATAAATAGCTACTTTTTTTATTTTAAAAGGAAAATTGTACCTCTATAATAGAGAAATCTAGTTGTTACCACCTTGACTTAGTGATCCAGCTTAATCTTATTAAGTGTGGTAGGCAGAATAATGGCTCCCTAAAGATGTCTACTCCCTGATGCCCAGAACCTATGAAAATGTAATGTACCTTGCTTAAAATAGGGAGATTGTGGTCGATTATCCGGGTGGACCTAATTTAATTGTATGAGCCTTTACAAGCAGAGAAAACTTTCCAACTAAGAGCAAAAGAAAGATCACTTTTGCAATAGCAGGAGAAATCAGAGGAATTCCAATCATGAGAGGGACTCAGCATGTAGTTGCTGGCTCTGAGATTTAGTGGTCCACCTGTGAAGACTGGAGAGCTATCTCTAGACGCTAAGAGTGGGCCTGAACTCACAGCCAGTGAGGAAATGAGACCTCAGTTCTGTAACCGTGAGATATTAGATTCTGCCAACCATCTAGATAAGCCTAGAAACAGATTCTTCTCAGAGTCTGCTAGTGAGAACCTAGCTGGCCTAAACCTTGGTATTAGCCTTGTGAAACCTGGAATAAATAGCTAACACCACTGTAAGTAATTCCATTTGTATCATGAGACAATCTAGGCTTCTAACCTACAAAACTCAGAGATAATAAATTTGTGTTGTCTGGAGCCACTAAATCTGTGATAATTTGTTCCAGCAGCAATAGGAAACTAAAACATTGATAAAGGACAGGCAGATATTATTGCCTCCTAATGTGATACAACATGAAATACACAGCACTACATGTTTGAAATACCCTTGTCAAAAATGTATTACCCGAATCAAATTAAGACTTGGTTTTTTTTAATGAGAAACATAAGGAATAGAGAAACAAGTTAAATAGCACCACAAGGAACCAGTCAGACAAATATGAAATGTGGGACTACTGGCTAGGAAGTGCAGCTGTTTTTCTGTTACATTTTGATCCCTTTAAAAAGCCATCATTTTTAGACTTAAATAGACATTTCTCCAAAGAAGACATACAAGTGGCCAACAAGTACATGAAAAGACAGATGCTCAATATTGTTATATGTTCAGTTCAGTTCAGTCGCTCAGTCGTGTCCGACTCTTTGTGACCCCATGAATCGCAGCGCACCAGGCCTCCCTGTCCATCACCAACTCCCAGAGTTCACTCAGACCCACGTCCATCGAATCAGTGATGCCATCCAGCCATCTCATCCTCTGGCGTCCCCTTCTCCTCCTGCCCCCAATCCCTCCCAGCATCAGAGTCTTTTCCAATGAGTCAACTCTTTGCGTGAGGTGGCCAAAGTACTGGAGTTTCAGCTTTAGCATCATTCCTTCCAATGAACACCCAGGACTGATCTGCTTTAGGATGGACTGGTTGGATCTCCTTGCAGTCCAAGGGACTCTCAAGAGTCTTCTCCAACACCACAGTTCAAAAGCATCAATTCTTCGGTGCTCAGCTTTCTTCACAGTCCAACTCTCACATCCATACTTGACCACTGGAAAAACCATAGCCTTGACTAGACGGACCTTTGTTGGCAAAGTAATATCTCTGCTTTTGAATATGCTATCTAGGTTGGTCAATAACTTTCCTTCCCAGGAGTAAGCGTCTTTTAATTTCATGGCTGTTATATGTTAGATATAACAAATTAGTTAGCAAATCAAAACTACTATGAAGTATCACCTCACTCCAATCAGAGTAGCCATCATTAACAAGTCTACAAATAGAAAATGCTGGAGAGGGTATGGAGAAAAGGGAACCTTCCTACACTGTTGGTGGGAATGTAAATTGGTGTAGTCGCTATGAAGAACAGTATGGAAGTTCCTTAAAAAAACTAAAAATAGTGTTACCATATGATCCAGCAGTCGCACTGCTCGGCATATATCCAAAGAAAACTCTTAATTCAAAAAGATACATGCGTCCCAATGTTCATAGCAGCAGTATTTATAACAGCAAGGCATGGAAGGAACCTAAGTATGCATCTAATGGATAAAGAAGATGTGGTAGTGTATATATACACTTGGCCGTAAAAAATAATGACATAATTCCATTTGCAGCAACATAGGTGGATCAAGAGATTATCATACTACATGATAATCATGTAGTAAGTCAGAAGGAAAAAGACAAATGATACCATCTTCAATTTAGGAATTGCATTTCAAAGTCTTAAAAAAGAGAGCTGTGCATTTATGTGCTCATACATGTACATCCCTTGATTTGCTAGGAATTTCCAGGCTGTAATCAGTAGCGGTTTTCTAGAATTGTGTAAAGCTATCATTTGGCCATCTTATGTAAAACATGTTCTCAGTAAAATAAAATGAAAAAAATATATATGATACCACTTGTGGAATCTGAAGAAAAGATAGAAATGAACTTATTTTAAAAACAGAAATAAGACTCATGGACATAGAAAACAAATTTACCAATACCAAAGGGGAAAGGGAATGGAGGAGGAATAAATTAGGCATTTGAGATTAGCAGATACAAGCTATGCTATGCTAAGTCACTTCAGTCGTGTCCGACTCTGTGTGACCCTATAGACGGCAGCCCACCAGGCTCCCCCGTCCCTGGGATTCTCCAGGCAAGAACACTGGAGTGGGTTGCCATTTCCTTCTCCAATGCATGAAAGTGAAAAGAGAAAGTGAAGTCGCTCAGTCATGTCCGACTCTTAGCGACCCCATGGACTGCAGCCTACCAGGCTCCTCTGTCCATGGGATTTTCCAGGCAAGAGTACTGGAGTGGGGTGCCATTGCCTTCTCCGAGATACAAGCTACCATATAGAAAATCAATAAACGACAGGTTCCTACTGTATAACACAGGGAACTTTATCCATATCTTGTAATAACTTATAATGGGAAAAAATTTGAAAAAATATGAACAGTGATTGGTGGGAAAACAGCAGCAGTTGGTAAAATTTGGATATTAGAATATTAAGTATATTGATAATTGAATTATAGATATATTGGGAAATTGTTAATTTTGTTGTCTGTGATTATGGCACTGTGAATGTGTCCATAGTATTTGGAGATTCATACTGAAGTATTTAAGAGTGAAGTGTCATCATGCTATAATTTACACTGAGATATTTTAGCCAAAAAAAGAAAAGAAATAGGTTAAACAAATGTGGCAAAATGTTAATTACTTAACCTAGAGACTAAGTACATAGATTTTAACCGCCTTTCTCATTTTCTGTATGTTTGAAAAACTTAAGGAAAAATTAGAGACAAAAAATAAATAACATTCTATACACCAATAAAAACCCACTAAAAATGTAATTTAGCAAAGATACACCTTACAGTAGCAATAAAAACTCTTAAATACACAGGAATACATTTAACAAAACATGTACAAAACTTAATGGAGAGAATTGTAGGACATTTTGAATGATGTAAAATTAGATTCAGACTTCACAAAAGAAATAAATACCATGTGTAATGAAGATTACCCATGAAATCCGAAACTCCATTTTTTAAATTAATTTTTAAAATACTTTACAGTATTGTGTTTCTACTGTACAGCAAAGTGAATCGGCTATACGTATACATATATCCCCTCTTTGTGGGATTTCCTCCCCTTTCAGGTGACAACAGAGCATCAAGTAGAGTTCCCTGTGCTATACAGCAGAGTCCCATTAGTTATCTATTTTATACATAGCATCCATAGCATATATATGTCAATCCCAGTCTCCCAATTCCTCCCCCCACCCCACTTCCCTCCTTGGTATCCATACATTTGCTCTCTACATCTGTGTCTCTACTTCTGCTTTGAAATGCAAAACTTTAAATGGATATCTTAATCTTGGACAGGAAAGTATTTCTTAAACAAAGCACAAAAAGTATAAATTATAAAGAAGTAGAATAATTAACTTGATAATATTACAATTTAAACCCCACAAATTAGGAAAAGCTATTTGTAAGTTCAGTTCAGTTCAGTTGCTCAGTCGTGTCCGAGTCTTTTCGACCCCATGAATCACAGCATGCCAGGCCTCCCTGTCCATCACCAACTCCTGGAGTTCACTCAGACTCACGTCCATCGAGTCAGTGATGCCACCCAGCCATCTCATCCTCTGTCGTCTCCTTCTCCTCCTGCCCCCAATCCCTCCCAGCATCAGAATCTTTTCCAATGAGTCAACTCGTCACATGAGGTGGCCAAAGTACTGGAGTTTCAGCTTTAGCATCATTCCTTCCAAAGAAATCCCAGGGCTGATCTCCTTCAGAATGGACTGGTTGGATCTCCTGCAGTCCAAGGAGCCCGCCAGTTTCATAGCTGTAGCTGATGTGCAAAAGGATTTCCCCGCTGACCTTCACGTTGCCATAGTCTCCTGTCTCACTGTAAACACTCATCATGCTGTTCAGGCTGGTTGTTGACAGGCCACTCGCTAGACTGTGAGTATTTGAAGAAAACCGGGAGGACACTAAGTCATCAATGCCATCTTCCATCTCTTCTAAGGAATCCAAGTCTTTGTCCAAAGCCCCAGGGACAGATTTGCTCCTTATGCTTATAGTATCCTCTAAGTCTTCTGTAAATGACCCGCTCAAATCTAACTCAGATCGACTCCGGTCTGAGGAGAGGGAGGCCCGGGACACTGCTATGGATGGTGTGCTGGAAGGTTTTCGGCGATGAGTCTTTGTGAGGTCCTCAGAGGTGCTTTCAATGGCAGCCAAATCGGTGGAATTTTCAAAACCACGTTCTCGACTGCTGACTGAGGTCACGCTGCGGGTGCTGGGGGCCGGTGACCTCGGAGTGCCTGGGGTCATTTTTTTTTTTTTTGCTATTCGGAAAGTGAATTTAATGAAAAAGATATTACACTTTGCAGCAAGTACAGAGTGGCACAAAGCTTTGGTCTGGGGGACACAATCCATACAGAAGCTTAGAAGTAGGCATATTAAGTGTTTAAGCAAGAGTCTTCTCCAACACCACAGTTCAAATAGTTAATAAAAATTAACATCCAGAGTATTTAAGTAAATCTTACAATTTAATACTTTTTAAAGAAAATACAGTGATATGAAATAATAATATAATATTTTGTTTGTTTAGTCACTCAGTCATGTCTGACTCTTTTGTAATGCCATGGACTATAGCCTGCCTAGCTCCTCTGTCCATGGGATTTCCCAGACAAGAGTACTGGAGTAGGTTGCCGTTTCTTTCTCCATGGTATCTTCCTGATCCAGGGATGGAACCTGCATCTCCTACATTGGCAGGTGAATTCTCTACCACTGAGCCACCTGGGAAACAGTATAATGGGAAATAATATAGTGTTGTTCGTTCACTCAGTCATGTTCGACTCTTTGCAACCCCATGGACTGCAGCACGCCAGGCCTCCCTGTCCTTTACTATCTCCCGGACTCTGCTCAAACTCATATCCATTGAGTCGGTGATGCCATCCAACCATCTCATCCTCTGTTGTCCCTTTCTCCTCCTACCTTCAATTGTTCCCAGCGTCAGAATCTTTTCTAATGAGTCAGCTCTTCGCATCAGGTGGCCAAAGTATTGGAGCTTTAGTTTCAGCATCAGTCCTTCCAATGAATATTCAGGATTGATTTCCTTTAGGATTGACTGGTTTGATCTCCTTGCTGTGCAAGGGACTCTCAAGAGTCTTCTCCAACACCACAATTCAAAAGCATCAGTTTTTCAATGCTCAACCTTTTTTATGGTCCAACTCTCACATCCATATATATAATATAATATATCCTTAGGTAAAAGTGGTTACTTGCCAACAGAATTAATTTCAAGGTTTCTTATGGATAATTAGAAAATAAATTACTTTCAGATAATTTGTCTACTGTAAAGATAATTCATAATTTTTGTGGTGTCTTTAATGTTCTCTATAATATAAAATAATTTTTATGTGCTTTAGGAACATATCCCATACATGCAGATGTAATAGATGTGGATTTATTTTAAATTATATAAATGAGGCATCCTGACAAATAATCATACCAACTGCTATATGTAAAATTAAAGTTATTGATTATGGTCAACATATTTTGATTACTTACTACATGCCACACACATTGTAAATATTGTTTTAGCTAAATCTCACAGCAATCCTGTGACATGTTAATAGTAATTATATTATTACAAAAGAGGAAACTGAGATCTGCAGTAGTTAATCAACTTTTCCCCAAACCACACAGTTAGTAAATGTCAGGGCCAACTTGAATCCAGGACTATGACCTCCAAAGCCCACCAACTTGAACATTATATATACTCTAATGTTAATAGTTCCCATTTCTTTTGTTTCTAATGATACCAGGTAAATAGGCACATGAAGAATAGTTCTCAGTTGTCTTTACATCTTCTTACCATTTTCTCAATTGCAGTTTTTTTTCCTCAATCATTACTTAGTTTTAAAAGATGAATGAAACTCTTCCTAGAAGAAAACAAAATATAATGGTTCTTCGCTAATTCTCAGAGGGAAGAATCTTAAAGAAACATTCTCTCCGCCCAATTCCAGAGTGTTGCCAATATCTCCTACACATAAACTGAAATGAGTAGTTAATATTTCATTGCAGCATATCATAGCTAAACTTTGTTACATTCAAGAAGTGAAACTAGGATATTACCCTGGTGGTCCAGTGGTTTAAGATTCTGCACTTCGCGGGCAGGGGGCACGGCTTCGATCCTTGGTTGGGGAACTAAGATCCTGCATGTTGCATGGCATGGCCAAAAAAAAAGTGAAACTAATTTAATTTCTCTACTTACAGGAATATGAAAGTCAGATAGAAAAGGATATGTCCATTTCAGATGTGAATTCTATTACTGCACAAAGGATTAATTCTGCCAATTTTCTGAAAAAGGTAACAACAAAATAACATTGTCAGTGTGTTTGAATTTACTTTTGTGAAAACTAGTCTGCTGGATGCATAGCATAGTACTATACTCTTCCCAGAGAGTCAGACGGGCAGACCTGGTTGCTCCTCACCTCTTTCTGATCACTAAGGGGTTTTCTGTTGCATTCAGACTTCTTTTTCAGAGTTAGTTACTGACCACCTGTAAATGTACACAGTTGACGTGTATTATTGATGCAACAGTTACTTCAGTTGACAGCAAACTCATTATTAGAGAATATTCCAACTTTTTCTGTGTACACCCATCTCTTCTTGACCCTGCAAATTCACCTTGAGAAATACAGCAGCATTTTGTTGGATTCCCTAGTTTTATTAACAACTCATAATGCCACACACCACAGCAGTTCAGTGGACAATAGATGGAGGACCTGCTAGGAGACAGAAAATAGTAGAGAAAGACATGCTTCAGATATTTACAGAACACCCTGCCAAAGCCTAAACCAGGTTTGAGGTGGAACCCCTCAATCAAATTCACTCCTGATTTCTTTGCACTGACCCCTCATCCTTCCACACTAAGCTTCCAGAGCACAGGGACTATATCTATAGATCCATGATGCCCAGCACTGTCCTCTTCACTCAGGAAATGTTGAGACACGTTTGAGCAGTTAATGAGGTTAGGAATAAAACCACAAGGCTGAGGAGATTTCTAAGATTTCTGCAAGAGTAGAATTGATAGCCCTTGCTATAGAGGACCAGAGAAGCCTTTCAAGATAACTTGAAAGCAGAGAGCCATGGAAAGATCTAAGAGATACACACCAAATACCTCGTAAAGACATGAGAGAAGTGACCTTGTGTGACTAGATGAGGCCTAGGCAGGTATGTGCAGACCTGTTCTGACCTCCCCATTTGTCTTTGGGCGAGTAATCTATGCACTGAGTCCTGCTTTATTGTTTTATAAAAACAGACAATAAAAATGCCTGCCTTGCTTTTCTTCTGAAGTAAAATGATAAAACTGCAAGTGCTGTGCTAGTTTGTACCCTGTTCGCTGAGAGCATGCTGGAAATGCAGACCTCTGTAGCTATCCTAGTCTGTTTCAGTACTTCCTGTTTATCATTCGCAGGTGTTTGCTCCCACTCACCCTTGCCCCTCCTACACCTTCTTTATTAACTCCATGTGCGTGTGCCAAGTCACTTCAGTTGTGTCCAACTCTTTTTGACCCTGTGGGGTGTAGCTCACCAGGCTCCTCTGTCCATGGGACTCTAGGGAAGAATACTCTAGTGAGTTGCCATGCCCTCCTCCAGGGGATCTTCCTGACCCAGGGATTGAACCCGCATCTCTTATGTCTCCTGCATTGGCTGGCGGGTTCTTTACCATTAGCACCACCTGGAAAGCCCTACTAGCTCCGTATTTCTTTTAAAAAGAGTTGAGAGGTGATTTAATAATGAGATTTATGTCTTAGGAAATAAAGAGGTATTCCTATAAGAAAGGGAACACATACCCTACTCATCCCTTCTCTTCTTTTTGATGGATAAGGAAGCCCAGGAGGGAGCAGAGGATCAGGAAGGTGGTAAGAGCACAAGTGTCTGAGGATTCTGGAACTTCATGCAGGATCCTGCAAAGGAGTGTCAAGAACATTTTGTGATTGTGTTTCAGTTCCTTGTGAAGACTTCTTTGTTATCCAGAGATAGTTTCACACACAAGTTGAAGGATACTGACTCTAATTATAGGTGCTGGAATTGTGGTTTGACATTGGAGGCCTCATAGGGCCATGGGTGTTTAAATCTGATTGTGAATTATGTGGGTTAAACTCCCTACTATGTTACTGGGGTCAGTGGTACCTGAGGCCAGGGTTGGAGCAGTAAAGTCCCAGCAGTCTCGTGGATTGCTAGATAAAGTTTTGCTGAAATATTTGTGTCTAAGAGGCCTGTAGCTCTCCTCAATTTGTCCCTTCCATTAATTTACTCAATAAATACTTAATGAGCATCTGCTGTTAATCAAGCATTATACTAGAGATTGAAATTACAGCAGTAAACAAGAGAGACTAAAATCCTTGACCTCCTAGTCATTCTAGTGGGAGAAGTCAGATAATGAACAAAATATTAGTGTATTAGATTGTGATATGTGCTCTAACAAGTAAAGTTGGAAAAGAGCACAGGTGTGTGTGGGGGGGCGGGGGGGGATGTGGGGTACAATTTTAAATAAGATGATCAAGGAAAGCCCCTGAGTAGGTAACACCAACGAAAGACCTGAAAGCTGAGGGAGCTGGAGTTGAAGCTCCAAAAAGTTAGAGTTTTCATGGGCGAAGAACATCGCAGGCTGATGGAACCACATGTGAAAACTGAGAAAGGAATATGCGTAGCCTGTGGCAGGAACAGCAAGGAGCTCAGTCTGTGTGTCGCCAGTGGAGCAAAGGAGAGAGAGAGAATGAGAGAAGGGGTGGGAGAAGGGAAAGAAAGAGAAGGAAGGGAGGGCTCCAGCACAATAATGGGGTCAGAGGGGAGAGGGATGTGGTTCACCTTCAAAGCAAGCAGTTTGTTGCCCATACAGGCTTCCCTGCTGGCTCAGACGGGAAAGAACCTGCCTGCAATGGAGGAGACCTGTGTTCAGTCCCTGGGTTGGGAAGATCCCCTGGAGAAGGGAATGGCAGACTACTCCAGTATTCTTGCCTGGGAAATTCCATAGACAGAGGAGCCTGGTGAGCTACAGCCCATGGGGTCACAAAGAGAGTAGTAACACACACACACACACACACACACACAGCAGAGTAATTCTTAGGAATTCTGTTTTTCCCATTCTACCACCTCATTTTCCTATGTAATTTAAGCAGATCACTAGTCTCTAGGTTGAGCTTCCGAGGTGGTGCTAGTGGTAAAGAACCCTTCTGCCAGTGCAGGAAGGTAAGAGATGCAGGTTCGATCCCTGCGTTGGGAAGATCACCTGGAGGAGAGCATGGCAACCCATTCCAGTATTCCTGCCTAGAAATCCCGTGGACACAGGAGCCTGGTGGGCTACAGTCCATAGGGTCGTAAAGAGTCACACACAAGTGAAGCGACTTAGCACACATGCACGTATACACAATTATCTCCAGGATGATTTGTGGCAGGACAGAAAGCGGAAATTTGCCTCGAGACACGCTTCTTCCTGGTTTCATTTCTAAAAGTCTACACCTGACGTGAAGGATGGGATTAGAGTAGAAAGGGAGGAATGTCCTTAGACTATATAGAATTTCAGAGTCCTTAGAGGAACCAATTTCTGTGGGTTCTACAAGCAGCATAGGCTTAGGGGAATGGCTCTGTTGAAGCACTGGATATCTAACCAAGCAGACAGAATGAGAACTTAAGGTCAGAATAGGATGAACTCCAAGGACATACAGAAATGCGATGACATTTCTTTGTGGATCAAGATTTGTGTGAATACAAGTGACTGCTGTAAAAACACATTCACGGGTAATCATCTTCTTTGGTGAAGAGTGATTCTGTCTATGTGAATACTCTGAGTTAGGTTGAAAAAGAGATGAGAGGGTCATAATGAGAGTGTTAGGAATGATTTTGATAATGGTAGAAAACCGAACCATACTTTCAGTTATCTAATTCCCCTTCCCATTCCTTACTTACAAAAAGTAAGAGTAACAAAAGAGTGACACCAGTAGCATTGTGTATACTTAATCTTAAAATATGAACTCTTTATTTCTTAAAAATATTTTTTGTAGATGAGAAGGTTGGTAATGAGAAGAATTGTCAAAGTTAGCAAATTTAACTTATCAGATATTGTGGCTGATTATGAAGAAATTGTATCTGCAAGGTATATATTAAAATTATTATTATTTAAGTCTGAAATATAAAGCTATAAGCTAGTTCCTTCAGAGTCCTCAAATAAGTTCTCTTTTTATATTAATGTCAAAATCCAGTTACAAAGCATAAAATGAAATATAGTGATTTAAATATTTTTAATAATTTAAAAATTCCATTTTGGACATATCTGTATGATTTATATTTTCAATTGTATAGTATTTTAGTTTTTAACCCTCTCCTTGTGGCAAGAAAAAAAAGAAAGCAAAACACCTTTGTCCCAAACTAGTTTTGCTCTCAGATCTCCCTGTCCTCCCTGATTCTGGACTGATTCTGGAAAAATCATTGGTGGTAGCACCATGCTCTAAGCCTATAATCTCCCCCTTTCAAAACTGAATCCTCAGCAAGGACTGACATAAGCACTCTGTGATCCACAAGCAGCTGAGGGGGAGCCTTTTGCTGAAGGAACTCAATTCTCATACTGTCCTATCTGTGAGACTTAAGGGTAGGAACAGGAATTAGGGATGCTACATATTTGGGAAACCACTCTGGGGCCACTTGCAGATTCTTAGTATTAACAGGAAGGTTTTAATTGGTTTAGGATGCTGAGATATATTTTGGGGGAGGGGTTTCTATTCTAAAATATACCTTGAAGTAATTCTTCTATGAGCAAGTGTTTTTAAATGAAAACGTATTTTAAAAACTTTTTATTGGGGTATAGTTGCTTTACAATGTTGTGCTAATTTCTGCTGTACAGCAAAGTGAATCTGTTGTACATATACGTATATCCACTCTTTTTTAGATTATTTCCCCATATAGGCCATTACAGAATGTTTAGTAGAGTTCCCTGTACTATCCATGGGTCCTTATTAGTTATCTATTTCATATTTAGTAGTCATATATAGTGGTGTGTGTGCTGATGGACCGGGAAGCCTGGCACGCTGCAGGCCATGGGGACTGCAAAGAGTCAGGCACGACTGAGTGACTGAACCGAACTGACCGTGATGTGAGTGTGTCAATGATGAAAACTTATTTTTTAACTTTTATTTTACATTGGAGTACAGGTGATTAACAATGTTGTGTTAGTTTCAGGCATACAACAAAGTGATTCAGTTAGACACGTACATGTATCTATTGTTTTTCAAATTCTCTTCCTAATTAGGTTGTTACAGAATATTGAGCAGGGTTCCCTTTGCTGTACAGTAGGTCCTTATTGCTTATCCATTTAAAATATAACAGTGTGTACATGTCTATCCCAAATTCCCTAACTGTCCCTCAACCCTTCCTGGCTGGTAACCATAAGTTTGTTCTCTAAGTCTATGAGTCTGTTTCTGTTTTGTAAATAAGTTCATTTGTATCTTTTTTTGGATTCCACATATAAATGATATTACACAACATTTCTTTCTCTGACTTACTTTCCTCAATATGACAGTCTCTAAGTCAATCCATGTTGCTACAAATGGCCTTATTTCATTCTTTTCAATAGCTGAGTAATATTCCATTATATATATATTAAGAAACATATATATATATATATATGTATGTGTGTGTGTATATATATATATATATATATATATATATATATATATATGCCACATCTTCTTAATCCATTCTCCTGTATATGGACATTTAGGCTGCTTCCATGTCTTGGCTATTGTAAACACACTGCAAT
Organism: Bos grunniens; assembly: GCF_055505025.1. Classification (NCBI taxonomy): domain Eukaryota; kingdom Metazoa; phylum Chordata; class Mammalia; order Artiodactyla; family Bovidae; genus Bos; species Bos grunniens. Next base: position 17,518,756 of record NC_141190.1, read on the forward strand.
GAGTAGTGGGGTGCATGTTCCCTTTCAGACCATGTATTTCTCTGGATACATGCCCAGGAGTGAGGTTACAGGATGATATGGTAGCTCTGTTTTTAGTTTCTTAAGGAGCCTCCAGACTGTTCTCCATAGTGGCTTCACAAATTTACATTCCCACCGACAGTGTAGGAGGGTTCTCTTTTCCCACCCTCTCCAGTGTTTATAGTTTGTGGGTTTTTTGATGATAGCCATTTTGTCTGGTGTGAGGTGATATCTTCTTGCAGTTTTGATTTGCATTTCTCTAATAATTAGCAGTGTTGAACATCTTTTCATGTGATTCTTGGTCATCTATATGTCTTCTTTGGTGAAAATGTCTGTTTAAGTCTTCTGCCCCGTTTTTGATAGAGTTGTTTGTTTTGACGATGTTAAGCATCATGAGCTGTTTATAAATTTTGGAGACTAATCCCTTGGTCACATCATTTGCAAATATTTTTCCCAATCTGTGAACTGTCTTTTCATTTAGTTTATTGTTTCCTCTGCTGTGTAAAAACTTTTGAGTTTAATTAGGTCTCATTTGTTTATTTTTGTTTTTCCATTTCCATTACTCTGAGAGAGGGATTGAAAAAGATGACAGTGTTCTGCCTATGTTTTCCTCTAAGAGTTTTATAGTGTACAGTCATACATTTAGGTCTTTAATCCATTGTGAATTTATTTTTGTGTATGATGTCAAAGAATGTTCTAATATCATTTTTTGCTTGTAGCTGTTCAGTTTTCCCAGCACCCTTTACTGAAGAGACTGTCTTTCCTTCATTGTATATAGTCTTGCCTCCTTAGATTAATTGACCATAAGTACATGCATTTATTTCTGGGCTTTCTGTCCTGTTTCATTGATCTGCATTTCTATTTTTGTGCCAATACTATGCTTTTTTTGTGTGTGCCATGCTGTTTTGATGACTGTAACTTTGTAGGGTAGTCTGAAGATTTTATTTTCAGTCTTTAGAGGAAAACAAGTGTGACCATAAAGTTATAATTCCATATAACTTTGTGTTTCCATGTAGGTTCCATAAAGGTTTGTGTTGCCAGGAGTTGCAGCACTTATAACTAACTCCTACTCAGAACTATGTAGAAAATGATCAAGAGAATGATTCCTAAAAAATGAATAATCTTTTGAAATAACATCATGTTTCATGGGATTACCTCTCCATGCCCTATCTCTTCTTGGACCATATACCCAAAGAACATGGAGCAATCAGATGCTCTCTTAAAACTCAGAATCCCTTCCACACTCCAAAAAAGATTATTTTCTTGGATCTAAGACAACTCTGTCTCCCCTACACAGTAAAGAGAACATGGTTCAGGATAATGACTTTATTTATAATAAATTTTAAAAATCGTTATCTTTGAAATCTTATTATTTTATATCAATCTGATTGACCACTTTTTAGCCAGTTGACATATGCAGTTTGTAAGCTTCTTGAACAACGAAGAAAGTTAAAGCCTCAGAGGAAAGAAAGGAAAAAAGTGGCAGTACAGACTATCTGTGATAGAGATATTAAGATTCTTATCAGAATACTGAGAGCTTATAATATTCCTACAAGGAAAACAACAGTTAATAGGTAAGGCAATTGCACCAATTATTGGAGTTACAAAAAATGTCTTAAATGTAAATTTCTAAACTGTCTTTTTAATAAAACTTTGTACTTTATTGATGCTCTACATACAAAAGCTGAATGAGAGTTGAAATCTTCATTTGAATAGTCAAACTTAACTGTCATTTCTATGTAGTAAAAGTTTGCAGAAGTTTGAGATGCCTGAAGTATCTTTAACATGTATATTTTTGGGTGCGTTATTAAATAAATGCCTTCTGTCCATATTCCCTATTTTGAAAACTTAAGCAGCTATTGCCAATTATACTGTCCACTCACAGTGTTGGAAGTAGAATAGTAGAATACAGGAGAGAATAGGCTCCATTTTGGACTTGTCATTTTATGTGACTTCTATAAAAATCAGATCTTACCATCTCTTTTGCTGGCACTCAGAATGATGTGTTTTATTGGTGTTTCTTGGGCAGAGGATATGTGGGGTCAGAATGGTCAAATGAAGTCATCCTGAATATTTAGTATATCCTCAATATCAAGTGTCATATATTTAATCTCATATATAATCTATATATTGTGACTGTTTCATACCCAGGTACCTAAGGGATACTGAGTGTCCCTCTCTATCTACATTTAACACAGGTGTGCTCTACTTTCGTATTTTATGTTTATCCCGTGAATTTTACCTATGAGAAACATTTTGCTTACTAGCTACTAATCTACAGTTAAAACCTCTTAAAGGTTTTGCCTGTGTTTTGTAAATATGATTTTATTTATGATACACTTGATATTCTCAAAACAAATGCACATTTCAAGGCTGTTTTGTGAAATAAGGACATTTTAAAATTACTACCATTTTCTACAATAATCGGGCTTATTGGGCTTCCCTTGTGGCTCAGCTAGTAAAGAATCCACCTACAATGGGGGAGACCTGGGTTCAATTCCTGGGTTGAGAAGATTCCTTGGAGAAGGGAAAGGCTACCCACTCCAGTATTCTGGCCTGGAGAATTCCATGACTGTATAGTCCATGGGGTTACAAAGAGTCAGAGATGACTGAGTGACTTTCACTTTCTGCAATAATTAATCTGTAAAAGAAAGAATACTATAACACCAAAAATAGAAATAATATAACTCAAAGTATTACCTACCCTATTTTTCCCTTTTTGCTGAGGATCAGTGAAGACTTTGCCACAGACTGGTTCCCATCCATAGCTCAGCACTGAGGAGCTACCCTTTCAGAGTAGTGATTGTCACATATTTATCTCTAACCCCCTATGATATGAAGACCCAAAGCAAACTGTAAGATCCAGGGTAACTGTCTTATCTAGCTCTATAAGCATAAGCAGAAACCCAACAACACAGCACAGAAGCATAAGCAAAAACACACCTACTCGCATCAGAACAAATATTGAAATTAATTAAAATGTATGTCTCTATTTTGTTTTTCCTGAAGGTCCTTGGATATGCCTACTTATTTGATATCATCCATGTCTCGCCTCAGACATAAAGAAACAATCAAATCATTAGCCTCAGATGAACTCTTAAATGAGATAAGTATTTAACACTTCTCTAAAGCGCAGTTTTGATCATGTTTTCCCTGAATTGCAACTGGCCCCTAACTGGGGCTACTCTCTTGGGCTTCTAGTTTACTCTCCATAACATAGTGATGGTGCTGTTTACAAAATGTAATTCTAACCATTTCATTCTCTACTACCCTGCCCTCAGGGTCTATAGAATAAAATGCAAGCTCCTTAGAAAGTATACCAAAATCTGTATTTATCTGGTTGTTATCTACCAGTCAGCCACATTTCCCTCCACCCCACAGCAGTGTCATATACACCACTGCGTTCTAGCAGTCCTCCATTCTTGCCCTTTCTTTTGCCTGGAATGGCCACCACACTTCATGTTCATGTGTTACTGGCCACATGAACTACTATTTAATGTTTCGAAGCTCAAGCCTACGCTATGTGTTCTCTATGAAGTTCTCTTTGTCCTCACCCCCCAAAGTTTAATCATTCTCTCTCCTGAGTAACTATTATATCCTGAATATATTTCTTTTGTTTCATTGCCATTATTTGCTTAACTGTCCTTTGTTTTCTCCTGACAGACTTAAGATAAAAATCTTTACCGACATCCATGTATTTTTGAATCCTAGAAAAATCATACCTGATATTAAATAGGATGAAATCTTAATTGAATGAATGAATGAATAAATAATGGTTGTTTGAAAAACTAGAAAAACCAAACCATCTAGTTATCAGCCAGTAACTAATTTCTAGCTTTTATCAACTATATAAAATATTACAAAAACCTAGTCGGGGTTTATCATGTGTTTCAGGATACTGTACACCCCTTTGTGGAAGTTTCCTTTCAGCACACTGTATACCAAACCAGCGTTGCCAGTGGATCTCATCCATGTTGGAACGAAGAAATTAAAGTAGATTTTATGTAAGTTGGAGTCCATTTTTCCTTGACTTCTAAAATAAACCAATAACAGAATTGGTTTCTTGAGCCATTTATTAAAAATAATGATTGATACAGGCTTAATTTTTAAGTTTTTAAATTATGAAGTGTGTTTACATAGATAATGTATGCTTGCGTGCTAAGTCGCTTCAGTCATGTCTGACTCTTTGTGACCCTGTGAACTGTAGCCCACGAGGCTCCTCTGTCCATGGGATTCTCTAGGCAAGAATACTGGAATGGGTTGCCCTGCCCTCCTCCAGGGGCTCTTCCCAACTCAAGAATTGAACTCGCGTCTCCTGTGGCTCCTGCACTGCAGGCAGATTCTTGACCACTGAGTCAGCAGGGAAGCCCCTATATAATGTATATGTAAATATAAGTTCTGAGGGAAAATGAATATTTGTGTATCTACCATTTAGCTTTAAAAATGGAGTGTTACCAGGAACGTTGAAGGCTCCACTGTGCCAATATCTAACTGTATCCCCCTCCTCTCTCCCCAGAGATAACAACCGTGGTACCCTTGTGTTTATCCTTCCCTCTCTTTCTTTATGACTTTAAATCATAGATATTCATCCCTAGCTATGTTTTATTTCTTTATGGATGCTTTTCAACTGTATATAAATTGAATTATCTTTTGCAACCTGTTTCTTTATTCTTCATTATTTTTAGAGATTTATCCATATTCATAACTATTCCTTCCTTCATTTTCACTTCGTTATAGTATTCCACTGTTAAAATTTATTTATTCTTTAAATTATTCCATAATTTATTTATTCTTTACCCTGTTGATGCACATTTGCCTGATTTTAGTGTTTTGCTATTATGAATAGTGTTGCTCTGAACATTCTTGTACTTGTTATCTGGAACACACATCTAAGAGTTTCTTTTTAAGACATTAGTTCTCAAGCTATTTTGTGCACTGAAATCACCTGTATGGCTTCTTTAAACAAATTGCTGGGCCCAACTCCATAGTTTCTAATCCAATAGCTCTAGAATAGGGCTCAGAGAAGGCAATGGCAACCCACTATAGTACTCTTGCCTGGAAAATCCCATGGATGGAGGAGCCTGGTAGGCTGTGTCCATGGGGGCGCTAGGAGTCGGACACGACTGAGCAACTTCACTTTCACTTTTCACTTGCATGCACTGGAGAAGGAAATGGCAACCCACTCCAGTGTTCTTGCCTGGAGAATCCCAGGGACGGCGGAGCCTTGTGGGCTGACGTTTATGGGGTCGCACAGAATCGGACACGACTGAAGCAACTTAGCAGCAGCAGCAGAGTAGGGCTGATACATAATTCCATTTCTAACAAGTTCCAGGTGTTACTGATGCTACTAGTCAGGAGACACTTTGAAACCCTCTGCTCCAGGATCCATATCCAGGAGTGGAATTGCTTCAGCTTTACTATGTAATGTCAATTTTTTTCCCAAAGTGATTGTGCCAATATACACTCTCAATATATAAGTTCCTATTGTGCCACATCTTCAATAATATTTAATATTTTTTAAATTAATTTTTCTAATATGGTGGATCTAAAGTGATATTCTTACTGTGATTTAATTTACATTCCTGGATTTCTAATGAGATTGAGTTTCTTTTTCTTCCATTTTAAACAAATTGATAGACTTTATCATTTTTAGAGAGTTTAGATTCCTAGTAAAATTGAGCAGAAAGCAGAATTCTTACATATCCTCTCCCTTCAACACACACACACACACACAGCTTCCCTAAGTGTCAGTGTGGTACATTTCTTATGAAATGGACCATATTATGAGACAAAGTCCACAATTTACATTAGAATTCATTCTTTGTGTTGTACATTCTATGCGTGTGTACTCAGTTGCTTCAGTCTTGTCCAGCTGTTTGTGACCCTATGGACTATAGCCCACCAGGCTCCTCTGTCCATGGGATTTCTCCAGGCAAGAATACTGGAGTGAGTTGCCATGCCCTCCTTCAGGGGATCTTCCTGACCCAGGGGTCGAACTTGTGTCTCCCACATCTCCTGCAGTACAGGTAGGTTTTTTACCACTAGTGCCACCTGGGAAGCCTTGTATGTTCTAAGGGTTTTGTCAAGAATAGCAAGGAGAGACAGGAAAACCTCCTTCAGTGATCAGTGCAAAGAAATAGAGGAAAACAATAGAATGGGGGAGACTAGAGATCTCTTCAAGAAAATTAGAGATACCAAGGGAACATTTCATGCAAAGATGAGTGCAATAGAGGACAGATATGGTATGCACCTAACAGAAGCAGAAGATATTAAGAAGAGGTAGCAACAATACACGAAGAACTATGCAAAAAAGATCTTCATGACTCAGATAACCACGATGGTGTGATCACTCACCTAGAGCCAGACATCCTGGAATGCAAAGTCAAGTGGGCCTTAGGAGGCATCACTATGAACAAAACTAGTGGAGGTGATGAAAATGATGCTGTGAAAGTGCTGCACACAATATGCCAGCAAATCTGGAAAACTCAGCAGTGGCCATAGGACTGGAAAAGGTCAGTTTTCATTCTAATCCCAAAGTAAGGCAATGCCAAAGAATGCTCAAACTACCACACAACTGTACTCATCTCACATGCTAGCAAAGTAATGCTCAAAATTCTCCAAGCTAGGCTTCAACTTTACATGAATCATGAACTTCTAGATGTTCACGCTGGATTTAGAAAAGGCATAGGAACCAGAGATCAAATTGCCAACATCCGTTGGATCATCAAAAAAGCAAGAGAGTTCCAGAAAAACATCTACTTTTGCTTTATTGACTATGCCAAAGCCTTTGACTGTGTGGATTACAACAAACTGGAAAATTCTGAAAGAGATGGGAATACCAGACCACCTTACCTGCCTCCTGAGAAATCTGTATGCAGGTCAAGAAGCAACAATTAGAACTGGACATGGAACAACAGACTGGTTCCAAATAGGGAAAGGAGTCCATCAAGGCTGTATATTGTCACCCTGCTTATTTAACTTATATGCAGAGTACATCATGCAAAATGCTGGGCTGGATGAAGCACAAGTTGAAATCAAGATTTCTGGGAGAAATACCAATAACCTCAGATATGCAGACACCACCCTTATGGCAGAAAACAAAGAAGAACTAAAGAGCCTCTTGATGAAAATGAAAGAGGAGAGTGAACAAGATGGCTTAAAATTCAACATTCAGAAAACCAAGATCATAGCATCTGGCCCCATCACTTCATGGCAAATAGATGGGGAAACAATGGAAATGGTGAGAGACTTTATTTTAGTGGGCTCCACAATCACTGCAGATGCTGACTATAGCCATGAAATTAAAAGACGCTTGCTCCTTGGAAGGAAAGTTATGACAAACCTAGACAGCATATTAAAAAGCAGAGACATTACTTTCCCAACAGAGACATTATTTTCCCAAGGTCCATCTAGTCAAAGCTATGGTTTTTCCAGTAGTCATGTATGGATGTGAGAGTTGGACTATAAAGAAACTTGAGCACTGAAGAATTGATGCTTTTGAACTGTGGTGTTGGAGAAGACTCTTGAGAGTCCTTTGGACTGCAAGGAGATCCAACCAGTCCATCCTAAAGGAAATCAATCCTGAATATTCATTGGAAAGACTGATGATGAAGCTGAAGCTCCAATACTTTGGCCACCTGATGCAAAGAACTGACTCATTGGAAAAGACCCTGATGCTGGGAAAGATTGAAGGTAGGAGGAGAAGGGGACGACAGAGGATGAGATGGTTGGATGGTATCACCAACGCAATAGACACGAGTTTGAGTAAACTCAAGGAGTTCGTGATGGACAGGGAAGCCCGGTGTGCTGGAGTCCATGGGGTTGCAAAGAGTCAGACACGAGTGAAGAACTGAACTGATACTCACTCCAGTATTCTTGCCTGGAGAATCTCATGAACAGAGGAGCCTGGTGGGTTACATTCTGTAGGGTCACAAAGAGTTGGACATGACTGAAGAAACTTAGTGTGTGCGCACACATGGGTATGTGCCCATAAGTGGGATTGCTGGGTCATATGGCAAATCTATTTTTGATTTTTAAGGAACCTCCATACCGCTCTCCATAGTGGCTGTACCAATTTGCACTCCCACCAACAGTGTAGGAGGGTTCCTTTTTTTCTACATCCTTTCCAGGATTTATTGTCTATAGATTTTTTGATATTGAATCTAATGAAAGATAACAGTCATCTTGAAAACACATAGGTTTTCTTAACTTACACTTTAAAAAAGAAAACAAAACAGGTAATTTTATAGTCCTTTATGAATAATGATTTTATAAAATCAGTTAAACATCTGAATATGTTTTCTTATTTACAGCTTACCAGGACATGATTGTAACTTCTCAAGTTTATCTAAAATAAAAGATAATATATATATCAACATTTTTGATGAAATGATTATTGAAAAGCATGAGGTAAAGTAGAATAATTATAATAATCAATGTTGAAATAATTCTAGGTTCAGACTGAATGAAGTCTGTGAACGTATTTGTTAATTTGCTTTTAGATGCAGTGTCTACGTTTTCTCAAAAGGATATAGAGCAACATGAAATAAAATCAGACATGTGACAAGTCAGTTCAAAAATAACAGAGCTCATAAACCACACATAGGAAGAGGAGGGATAAATATACCAAGAATTTGGGGAAACTAGGTTTCTGCAATTGAACATTATATCTACATGTGAACTTCCTGGTAGCCAAGCTTTACCATATTTTCAAGGTTTGCTGCACTAAGCATATTTGCTATGATATATACTATGATACATACTTAATGTATATATTATAGTAAAAGTATGTACATTAAGATGCTTTACATTGTTTACTGAGATGTAGGTAAATCTCAAAAGCAGTGGCTATGAACTGAAGAGAGGAATCAGGTGTACTGGTAGCTTTTTTCAAACTTCAGTGCTTCCCCAGATTCAAGTAAACAGCAGCAACACACCCAGGGCTTAGAAACTGAATACCATGGCTTCCTAGTTGGCGTGTGATCACTAGAATCTCAATATTGTCTATTATGACCCTTACCTCCCTGGCATTTGTTCTTCTTAGAAGAAAAGAGAGATCAGATTAAAATGGGAGCCAGCATATATTGCATTTTCTTTTACAAGGTTTTTACATTTCTAAACTGGACTGTCTGCAAGAGGACCATTCAATGAATTTTCTTAGTCAAGAAATGGCCCATGTTAACCTTTGTTGTGGTGGCTGTTCAGTCAATAAGTTGTGTCCGACTCTTTGTGACCCCATGGACTCCAGCACACCAGGCTCCCCTGTCCTTCGCCATCTCCCAGAGTTTGTTCAGATTCATGTCTGGTGATGCTATGTAACTGATGCCATTATTTCTTGGCAGTAAGCCAACATGATCCATAATTATGACAGCAAGGGAAAGGTGGTTGATGGAAAAGCATAAAATGAAGCAGAAAGCAAGACAGTATATGGGAAAAACCACAATGAATTGTCCTTTTTATCTCCCTTCTTTTTTCCTAGCTCCTTACTTCAGCCCAGGTTAATAGTGTATAACTTTAATATTAACAGAAATTTTGAGTCTATGGCTTTAAAAGAAATCACATTAACATAAATAATTTAAGGTCTTATTCTTATTCTACCTTCTACTCACAAAACCTCTATCAGTCCGTCGCAAAATTTTCTGGAAGCCTCCGAGAAGTCCTCATATATGTGCTTAGACATGACTGTTAGCTACAGTTGTCAGTATGTGGGTTCTTTTGACTCAGCCCCCAAAGCTCTCAGTTCAGTTCAGTTCAGTCGCTCAGTCATGTCCAAAGAATCTCACCACCACCACTGTTGACATTGCCCGTGATTACGATGCCACCATCTGTGCCAAGGGTGTTATCCCTCCAGTTATCCTTGAGCCCAGAGTTATCAGAATACTCAAGAGGCACTGGATTCTGTACAAACATGGGCAGAACGGGCCTATTTTCTCTGAATCCATACCACATATTGTGTATCTAGACTTTAAAGCAATAGTATTTGTACACAAAATCTCACAGTAGAAGAGCTTCTCCAGCCACTGACCCTAATCACCAGGGGCCAAACCAAGGACAAGGGACCTAGTGGGGTTCAGTGTGCGCCAACCCTTTCCATGTCTTCATTGTCCTTTCTCTTCTTCTTGATTCCTAAACTCAACCCAACTGCTCTCATCTTCCCCAATTACAAGTAAAAATCAGTGGATATAAGTATATACTAGTACTATGGAGCGGTTTGTTGCCTATGCCAGTCTTAACTCAAACAAGCAACATGCCAATCCCAAGAACTATTCTCTAACACCTTTCCCATATTCCCCCTATTTCAGCACTTTGGCTGATGAAATGAAAAACGTAAATGGCTAAAAGTGAAGTGAGTTACAGAGTAAATGCCAGTGGGGTTAGTGGTATTGGTGGTGAATGCCAAACCCTTTTTTGCCTAATACCCCACTACACTGTCTCTAATTTTTAAAAATAGCATTATTGAGGAGTAGTTGGCATACAGTAAGCTGCACATAAAGTGTGTATTTTGACAAATTTTGACATATGTATATATATACATGAAACCATTATCAAAGTCAAGGCAATTAATATATGCATCACTCTCAAAGGTTTTCCTCTGTCCTGTTAGAATACCTCCATCCTTCCCTTCCTTCTTCCCACCCCAGGAAATGATTCATCTGCTTTCAGTAACTATAGTTTGTATTTTCTGGAATTTTATAGAAATGGTATCATACAGTTTTCACTCTTTTTTCCTTGGCCTGGCAGCTTTTGTTCAGGGAAAAAAAAAATATTTTTAGATTTGTCTATGTTGTGTTATTTATCAAATAGTTCATTACTTTTTATTGTATAGTGGTAGTCTGTTGAAAACACACGTTGTATTGTATGTTTAAATATTCACCTGTTGATGGACAAGTGGGTTTTCTATGGTGGGGGTGGGAGGGATATTATAAATAAAACTACCATGAGGATTTGTGTAGAAGTCTTACATACAAATGCTTTAATTTGGGGGTGGTAAATACATAGGAGTGAAATGACTGGATCATATGGTAAGTGGACATTTAAGAAACAAACTGTTTTTTCAAAGTGATTGTACAGTTTTTTATTTCCACCAGCACTGTATGAGACTTCTAGTTCTTTCACATTCTTACAAGCATGTAGTCAGACTTCAAAATTTTAGCCATTCTAATAAGCCTGTGGTTGTATCTCATTATAGTTTTAATTTGCATTTCCTTTTGATGAAGGTGAAAGAGGAGAGTGAAAAAGTTGGCTTAAAGCTCAACATTCAGAAAACTAAGATCATGGCATCTGGTCCCATCAGTTCATGGGAAATAGATGGGGAAACAGTGGAAACAGTGTCAGATTTTATTTTTCTGAGCTCCAAAATCACTGCAGATGGTGACTGCAGCCATGAAATTAAAAGATACTTACTCCTTGGAAGGAAAGTTATGTCCAACCTAGATAGCATATTGAAAAGCAGAGACATTACTTTGCCAACAAAGGTCCGTCTAGTCAAGGCTATGGTTTTTCCTGTGGTCATGTATGGATGTGAGAGTTGGACTGTGAAGAAGGCTGAGCGCCAAAGAATTGATGCTTTTGAACTGTGATGTTGGAGAAGACTCTTGAGAGTCCCTTGGACTGCAAGGAGGTCCAACCAGTCCATTCTAGAGGAGATCAGTCCTGGGTGTTCATTGGAAGGAATGATGCTAAAGCTGAAACTCCAGTACTTTGGCCACCTCATGGGAAGAGTTGACTCATTGGAAAAGACTGATGCTGGGAGGGATTGGGGGCAGGAGGAGAAGGGGACGACAGAGGATGAGATGGCAGGATGGCATCACTGACTCGATGGAGTCTGAGTCTGAGTGAACTCCGGGAGTTGGTAATGGACAGGGAGGCTGCTGCTGCGATTCATGGGGTCTCAAAGAGTCAGACACGACTGAGTGACTGAACTGAACTGAACTGAATAACTAATGATGTTGAATGGCTTCCCTGGTGGTTCAGATGGTAAAGAATCTGCCTGCAATGCAGGAGACCTGGGTTTGATCCCTGGGTTGGGGAGATCCCCTGAAGAAGGGAATGGGAATCCATTCTAGTGTTCTTGCCTGGAAAATTCCATACACAAAGGAGCCTGGCGAGTCGCAAACAGACACGACTGAGCAACTAACAACACACAATGACGTTGAGCATTTTTTCATGAATTGCTCTTGGTGTCATGTTTTTTAGCTCTGATTTTATAACTCTTTATTAGAGTTACAGGGCTTCCCAGGTGGTGCTAGGGTTGTAAAGAACCTGCCTGCTAATGCAGGAGACGTAACAGACTCAAGTTCCATCGCTTGGTAGGGAAGACCCCCTGGAGGAGGGCATAGCAACCCACTGCACTATTCTTGCCTGGAGAATTCTCATGGACACAGGAGCCTGGAGGGCTACAGTCCATTGGGTCACACAGAGTCAGACACGACTGAAGCAACTTAGCACACACACACACACACACTGTTAAGATTATATTCCTTCTTCATGAATTGATGGCCCTATTATTATGAAATATTCCTCTTTATCCCTGGTTACATTTCTTAAATCTACTTTGTATGTTATAAATATAGTCATTTCGGCTTTCTTTTCATTGGTGTTTGTTTTCTTTCTTTTCTTCTTATTTTTTCTTTTAACCTGTGTCTTCATATGTAAAATGAGTTTACTTTCAGTTCAGTTCAGTTCAGTTGCACAGTTGTGTCCGACTCTTTGCGACCCCATGAATCGCAGCATGCCAGGCCTCCCTGTCCATCACCATCTCCCAGAGTTCACTCAGACTCACGTCCATAATTGGGTCTTCCTTTTTTATTCAGTTAACAACCTCTATCTTTTAATAAATGGGTATTTACGCTTTGTGTAATTACTGACTTGGCTAGGTTCCATCTTCCTGTTTGTTTTCTGCTTGTCCCGTCTGTTTTTTGATCTTTTTTTCTTCCCTTTTTTGGGTTAATACTTTTATTATTCTACTTTATTTTCACTATTGGCTTACTAGCTGTACTTTTTTTATTTCTTAATTGTTGTCTAGGTTTTATTATATATTATTGCACTTATGACAGTCTATAATATTATGCCACTCCACATATAGTGTAAGAACAGGATATTATTACACTTCCATTTCTACTCCTATGCTTTGTGTTAATGTTATTTTATCATATATTTTGCTTTTATATATGTCATAAACTCTGCAACAAGTCATTATTATTGCTTTAAATAGTCAATTATCTTTTAGAGAAATTTTTGAAAGTGAGAAAAAAAACTTCTCTATTTACTCTTTGGTTTCTTTTTAAAATGAAAGAGAATTTATTATACTTACCTGCAAGTTTGTGTGAAGTTATTCATCACATGATATAGAATAGTAATAGAAAACTTATTTATTTTAATAGGATCGCTGTTTCAAGAGCTGTAGTGGTCATTCATATATAAGAAAGAATTGGCTTGGATCCATTGTCTTCCCTTTCTCTGCTCTCCTACAACAATCTGAGGTAACAGAAACTGATTTTTTGCTAATTCTAAATTTTTGTCTCTGGCTAATAGAAACACTTACTGTTTTCTTTGAATCAGATTTTGATTGTCATGTTGATAAGTCAGTTGAAATGATCCTGTATGCAAGTGCCTCTTAGGTGTTGGAGTATTTGAAGATTTTAGCTGTCTCTAAGAGATACCCACAAATTTATTTCATATATTTTTTGTATTCATTGATGAAGAAAAGGTCAGCTAACTGTAGGTCTTAAAGCAACATTCATATTTGTTTATAATAGTTACATAATTCCAGATTCATACATTTTCTGAATAATGACATTGCTTCGTAACCATGGGTTCCATGATTCTATGCAATCACAGCATGTCATGAGGGAGCACGTTACAAATACAAGTGCTGCGAATAAAGAGCAATGGAGATTTTAAGCTGTTGGAGGTATAGGGCCTCCTCTTATAAATCCCTGCAGTTACTTCTCAGTCTCAGGCCAGATGCTAGGATAGAGAAGTAGTTAAGAAGGTGAGCTTCAAAGGTAGACTCGTCTGCATTGTAATCCTGGCTCTACTACTCATTGGTTGTGTGACCTGTCACAACTTCCTCACATGCTCTGAACTCATTTCCTTATCTATAAAATGGAGATTAGTGGCGTCTACCTCATTGAATAATGTGATCTATATCAAGCACTTGGAAGAATGCCTTATACATAGTAGGTGCTCAATAACTATTAATATTAGTTATGTTATTATCAGTAGTAGTTATTATTTTAAATTATCTCCTCACACACACACACATACACACACGGTCCCTCCTCCAGTGGACTTTGGGTCATCTCTCCTTCTGTTCAATTTTTTTTCTCTTTCCAGACCCAGTGCAAAATGTAACATGGTCTTTTAGCATTTTTCTCTGAGCTTAAATTTTATTCTCTAAGAGTTTCTAACACTCTGGTATGTTAACTTCCTTCCTCATTTCATCCCTTTCTTACTTCTGCCTTTTCCACATACTACATATTACAGAGGGACCCAGGGTGTCAAGGTTGCTTGTGAGCAGATCATCATGGAAAACTTTATCATTCTTTGCAAGTCCCTATTAGTCGAATCAGCATGAACCCATGCAAGCCTATTTCCTGCAATAGAGTAGACTGAACTGAGCTATCTTTGACTGATGTTTATTTTTATCATGCAGAATCCATTCTGTTCATATACTCTTTCAGATTAGTGGAACATTTCAAGTAAATATTCCACCTGTTTTGCTTGGGTATACTTGGAGTAAGACTTATGTGTCTCCTAAAGAAGATTATAATGGACAGAATTTAAAAGAAAGTACCTTCTTAAATATTTTTGCTACTATTGAACCTCAAATATCATATGCCATCTGTAGTCCAGAACTAGACAAGGTAGGCTTTCCACTGAATTATTTTCAGATATACTATCAAAGGACTGTTAATTTCAAAGATGACAAAAATGAATGTTGGTTCTTGATATTTTCCTGTGGGAACAATATGGTAGCAAGTTGAAATATTTTAAACTTGATTCTAGTTTTCAGATCAAATAGACATTTTGGAGAGAGCACGGATTTTTACAAAAAATTGTAAGGCATTATTTCCTAAACGAAGAATCACCACTACTGTTTTTAATGATGAAGGGATACAGATCTTAGTAATAAGATACATCAAAGCATTGAATCCACCTCAACAACTCCTGGATATGTTTCTTCATGATTCTAATGCAAGACTTGTAAGTGATATTTATGTTAGTAAATTTATTGAGATATTCACATACCATATAATTTGCCCTTCTAAAGTATATAATTCAGTGGGTTTTAATATATATACCAAGTTGTGCAGCCATCACCACAGTAAATTTTAGAACATTTTGATCACTCTAAATTTATATTTATTTTAATTGGTTTATTTTTTAATGTTAACTTTGAGTAAAACTTTCTTATTAAAATTGCTGAGACAGTTTCCTGAGAGAGATAGCATCTGTGTTGCAATGTGTGCTCCTGAGTGTGTGGTGGAAGAAAACATTTCCTCCTGTTGCCCTTCACTCTGCCCACTTGTACTGAAGGTCACTGTTGCCACATCACTTCATGTGACCATACCAACTTCATAATCTTCCTGTCAGACTTTGAAAAATGATGCAGAAAAATTCCTTTGATTTTCAGGCAGAATTGAAAGTTGTATTTCTAAAGAGATTGTGTCCTTCTAAGGATTGCTTCTTGTTGTCAAGAGGCTATGTTATCTTTTGCTCTGTAAACTGCCAACATAACACTTCTCACCTTATGTGGCTTTATGCGTATCTGTTATTTACCAGCTGACAAAAGAGACATGTACAGGTGATCATTATGAACTCAGAAGAGGAGATAGCTTCTTTCACTTTGAGAAAGGAAAATGTGAAATCAGAAATCTAGTCTCCCCTTTAACGGAAAAAAAAGCTTTGATTAAAGGACACCTATGAGAAATCATTTATACCTTTTATTTATTTGAGCCTGATTGACTCAATTGACTCTTTTTAGAATATTTATATTATTCTTCCAGTATGAAGCTCTCACCTGAATTCTTTAAGCTAAAACAAAGTCCTAATTTAGATCAAATTTTACTACACTCTGCTTTTGGGTTTCTTCTTTCCTGTTTCCTGATACCAAAAGTCCAAGGAGATAATAATGCTCTCAGATTTCTTTTAAAGGCAGTCTTTGTCTTTAAAAAAAAACAAGTAGTGTAAATCCTAGCTCTTCTGCTTATCAGGAATTGTGAGCCATGTTTAATTAATTGCATGAAGTCAGAAACATGATTAGTGTAGGAGGTCATAGTAGTGCATATACGGTAGCTACTGTAAATCAGTGAAAATGTTGGTGAGCTTTCTGTGTTAACTCTAACCTGAGTCCTTATCTCCAGCCCCGTAGGGGTAGCAGTCCACAACAGAAGTTCTGTTGTTTGTAAAAATAGGCTGCACCAATATCTTCTTGCTGCAGCAACTTATAACTGGATATTATTAATAAAAATAATTCTGATGGATTTTGAACCTAGAAGAAAATCAAACTTTTGCTACTCTTCTACACCTTTTTTCAATTTTCTTAAACAGTTGTATTTTAAAGTATACATGTAATGTATCACATTTAAATTTTTAATTTATTATAGTGAAATGTAATGATTAATATACATGGTCTGGAGTCATGCTAACTTGGGCTTATTCCCAGAGACCCATATGTTGTGTTAGTATGTGACCCATATATTATGTTAGTGTGTTAGTGTGTGTGTTAGTGTGGGCAGGTTATCTTAGTACTCTAAGCTTGTTCTTCTTTTGTAAAATAAAAGTAATAATAGTGTGCATTTCAAAGGCTTGTAGGATGTACTAAATTTGGTGACAATGCATGTAAAGCACTGTGCTTGGTGATGGACATATAGTATGTTCTTAATAAATCTTAGTTAATATTATTTTAGGACCTTGTTGCTCACTTTGTATCTTTGATTCCTATTATGCCTGAGGCACTGGATGAAAATGATGGTTTTGATATATGGATGACATCAGAGGTAAGCAATTACAATTTACAATTTAAATGTATAATGTTTGCTTTTCTTGTAAAGAAATATTCAAAAATATTATGCACTTATGTAGTAGCTTTCCTTACGCAATTTGAAGACATTTGATAATTTAATACACTGTTTTCATTCAGCTCTGTAACAACCCATAAAATAATTCTTAAAGACCAAAAATCTTGTTCAACTCTTTAAGTAGCTCATAATATTCAGATTAAGCAGGAATTCCAGGAGTACAATATTATGACATTCTCCAGAGAGAAATATGAAATATGCCTTGTTCACTATAGAGGTGGTTAGACCCTGAAATCTAGGGGAAATACCATCATTTCCCAGAAGCTTTCCCCAGTTTTCCCATATCTGAATGAAGAGCTTCCTTGGCACTTGGATTAAAATTGTATTTAGACTGGTTGCCATGCAATATTTGGGACATATTTAAACTAAAAACTATTTATTTGAAATTTAAATTGCTTTAGGCATCCCATCCCTCCCCCCAAAATCTGGCAGTCCTAATTAGATTGCCTAACTTTTTCCATTTCACCTTAAATTATATTTAGTTGATTATACACTGGCCTTGTACTCACACACTATACATATACATCCCAAGTTTAATCTCCTTGAATGAAAAGGCAAATTTGCACTTATCTAGAATGTTTAGAGGCTGGATTTGAGGCTGAAAAGGATTTAGAGAGCACAGGACTAATTTAATAGGTCAGTTACCCTGCCTTCTGCTAAATAAGAATAAAAGAGACACAAGCATGTGGTTTGTTTCAGGACCCAGTGATTCAAATCTGGTAAAACTCAAAGAGTTTTTGAATTTTACTCTAGACTCTCTGAGACTCTTCAAACTAATCAGAATGTGTTACAATCCTGCAGAACACTGAAAGATAGCCTCTAAAGTAGCTAAAAATAACTATAAAAATAACCATTCTGGCAAATACCAGTGCTTCCAAGTGCCCTCCAAGCCACACAGTACTCATAATCAACAGGTCACCACCGGCACAGGCTTCCTTTTGGCTGCTGTCTTCCCATTGCCATGAACTCTGGACTTGGGATGTCCCTGAGTGAATGACTAATTAAATCGTCACAGGAGTTATTTCCTCTACCCAACATACAGTCTTTGAACAAAACTTGGTTCAAATCCTACTTCAACCACCTGATACCTGTGTGACTTAAGTTATTTAGCTTCATTAGACCTCACTTTCCTCATCTGTGTCATACAGGGATTTTGAAAGGACAGGCAGCTAGAACACAGTATGTTAGTTACCTTGTTGTTGTTAGACGCTAAGTCGTGTCCGGTTCTTTGCAACCCCCTGGACTGCAGCAACCAGGCTTCTCTATCCTTCACAATCTCCTGAGTTTGCTCAGATTCATGTCTTTTGAGCTGGTGATGCTATCGTGCTAACTACCTCATCCTCTGCCGCTGTCTTCTCTTTTCACCTTCCATCTTTCCCAGCTTCAGAGTCTTTTCCAATGTTAGTTACCTACTCTCATTCATTCCCTCCTTCTCTTAAGAGATGCAGTCAGGGGAACCTCCTTAGCCTGACATTGAAGACTACTCATGTTCTGCTCTTAATTCTCCTGTTCATCACACGTATCGTTCAGAAGAGCCGTGTTACCATTCTTCCTAACCTCTATCCCTCACTATCACATCCAGCCAGTGCGTACTGATGTGGCCACATCTGTTGTTAAACCATTGAAATGGGGGAAGATGGCTGAGCAGGTGACCAAGTCGGTGCTGTTCGTGTGTCTGGGTAACATCTGTCGATCGCCCATCGCAGAAGCGGTTTTCAGGAAACTTGTAACTGATCAAAACATTTCAGATAATTGGATCATTGACAGTGGCGCTGTTTCTGACTGGAACGTGGGCCGGTCACCAGACCCAAGAGCTGTGAGCTGCCTAAGAAATCATGGCATTAACACAGCCCATAAAGCAAGACAGGTTACCAAAGAAGACTTTGTCACTTTTGATTATATACTATGTATGGATGAGAGCAATCTGAGAGATTTGAATAGAAAAAGTAATCAAGTTAAAAACTGCAGAGCGAAAATCAAACTGCTCGGGAGCTATGATCCACAAAAACAACTTATCATTGAAGATCCCTATTATGGCAACGACGCCGACTTTGAGACCGTCTACCAGCAGTGCGTGCGGTGCTGCAGGGCCTTCCTGGAGAAGGTGCACTGACCGGCCGTCCCGCTGTGGCCCAGGCTCGTCCCCCCAGGCCATGTGTCCAGTGTCAACAGTGTCACCGTTCCAAGCCAAGGCCGCAGCCCTCTCTTCAGTTGACTCACTGTTTCTTACCTGAAAAAATAATTGTAGATGGAAATCAGTCTTTGTGTTTGGCGAAAGAGTAAATAAAAAATCTTTATGTGGGGTAAGAGTTCCTTAGACTAGCTAAACCTCCCACTATGCCCCAGTTACAAAAACAGTGGAACAGTCGAAATAGTGGAGCAGCACAGTAGACCATCGTGAAGGGAAGTGAGACGCCCCCGGGGGCCTGCGCTGCCCCCCCGCTGTGGACGGGCCCTGCCGCACCGCCTCTCCACGGCCCGGTGCCCAGCAGCGGCGGTGAGCTGCCAGGCGCGCACTCTCAGGACAGGAAGGAGCGAGGGTCGTGGGACTCCTCCTCAGCACCTTCACTCCTTCTTAGTTTGTGTCTGTGTGGTTCGTTTCATAAGGAAGTCACCTTATGTGTTCCCATTGGAACCCCTTTGCCTCTGGAAATGTAGTTATATCCAGGAGAAGGACGTGTGTGCTGGTTTGTATTATGGTCAGCTGGGGACTGTGTCTGCTTCTACATGCGTACAATTGCCTGAATGTCAATTACAGATCACCTTGTGTGGGAAAAGTATTAAGTTGGAAAAAGTCCTTTTAGTTGGAATGCTTAAATATCAATATATTAAGTATTGTTTTGTCAGTGCCTGGTTATAGGGAAATATACATAATTTGTGCACACTTTGAAATAACTAATCTAAAATTCATATGAATATATGTCAGAAAAAATTGTTCTCAAATAAACTGGGGAAATTACAAAATTCAACTGAAAAAAAAAAAAACAACCATTGAAATGCTTCCAGACTGACTGGTAAATAGTCACTCTGAGAGCTCCTGAGCTCCCCCTCCCCAAGCTCCCTGGCCACCACAGCCCTTTCTCTGGGACTAATGAATTGGAAGCACGTGTCCAGTCTAAATGGTGCAGCCGAGTCTGCATGTTACAGCTGCTACTCAGCAGCAACACATTATTGCCGTATGAACATTTGGGCCCATATATTTTGTTAGATCCTTTGATTCTTCAAGAGAATCTAGAAATTCAGAGTTGTATGTGTGATCTTCCAATTTTTAAAAGCATTTTGGGGCCAAGCAAAACACACCTATAGACTGGAGCTAAATCATAGGCCACTGGTCTGCCACCTCTTCTGTGCTTTTTCTCTTCTGCTACAACTGCTTTACTAGGCACTCTGCATTTGATTACACCTACCCCTGCTGTTCAGGTCTTTCAGTTAAGGAAGTTTCCATCATTTTCTTGATTTGGCTCCAACTCAGATCTCTTCTAAGTTGAGAGCATTGTATTGGAACAGGGCAGAGAGTGACTCCATTGACCAAAGGATACTTTCCTCCAAAAACAGGTGTGATTTCCTATCAGATGAAGTTCCTTAAAATACTAGCCAATTTTGTTATTCAGTCACTGAGTCATGTTCAACTTTTTGTGACCGCACAGACTGCAGCACACCAGGCTTCCCTGTCCATCACCATCTCCTGGAGTTTGCTTAAACTCATGTGCATTGAGTCAGTGATGCCATCCCACCATCTCATCCTCTTTTGTCCCCTTCTCCTGACTTCAATCTTTCCCAGTATCAGGGTCTCTTCCAGTGAATCAGCTCTTCACATCAGGTGGCCAAAATATTGGAGCTTCAGCTTCAGAATCAGTCCTTCCAATGAATATTCAGGATTGATTTCCTTTAGGATTGACTGGTTTGATCTCCTTACTGTCCAAGGGACTCTCAAGAGTCTTCTCCCACATCACAGTTTAAAAGCATTTATTCTTTGGTGCTCATCCCTGTTTTCCCAGGGTATTTGTCCCCCCCAAAAAAAGCCTGCCTCATTTTGGATGATAAAATTATTGAATCACACAGTATCCACATTAATTGTCCCATAATAAAGGTGACCCTTATGTTCCAGGTCAATGTTCTCTCTTTCTAATGCCCTAAAGTTTTAACAGGAAAAGTGTGTCAGAGTTTTAGACTTTGCAGTCATCTTAGTGACCTGGCAAAAATGTGTGTGTAAGGGCGTGGAGGGGCCCTGAATCTGTTGGATGTTTGCACTACTCAACTCTCTCTCCTCCCCTCCCTTCCTTTTTTTTTTTTTCCCGTCCTTGTTGCTTTTGTCTCACCTTAGCGCTGCATCAGTTTAGCTATTGGAAACAAGGAGGAGCATGCCATACTTCTCTGTAATTTCTTCCTATATTTTGGGAAGAAAGCTTTGGTCCTTCTAGGAACCTCAGTGTTGGAAGTAAGTGTTGGACTTAATATTTAAATAGTGTAAACAAAACTAATTAGCTTTCAGTTGCAAGTTTTAAAGACTTCAACTCCAAGTTTCCATTTTTTAACAAATTAATTAGGAAATTTCATAGGCAAACAAATATTTACTTAGGAGAATAATGTTGTATCATCAAAACTTCCACAATGTAAAGAATGACTTCCTTTTGTTTTTCTTCTTTGTAAAGTAGTACAAATAATAGTGCTACTTCATGGCAGCAAATTTGGAAAACTCAGCAATGACCACAGGACTGGAAAAGGTCTGTTTTCATTCCAATCCCAAAGAGGGACAATGCCAAAGAATGTTCAAACTACTGTAAAATTGTGCTCATTTCACATGCTAGCAAGGTTATGCTCAAAATCCTTCAAGCTATGCTTCAGCATTGTGTGAACTGAGAACTTCCCAATGTACAAGCTGGGTTTCAAAGAGGCAGAGGAACCAGAGATCAAACTGCCAACATTTGTTGGATCATGGAGAAAGCAAGGGAGTTCCAGGAAAACATCTACTTTGCTTCATTGACAATGCTAAAGCCTTTGTCTGTGTGGATCACAGCCAAATGCAGAAAACTCTTAGAGATGGGAATACCAGACCATTTTACTTGTTTCCTGAGAAACCTGTATGTGGGTCAAGAAGCAGCATTAGAACTGGACATGGAACAATTGACTGGTACAAAACTGGGAAAGAAATATGACATGGCTGTATATTGTCCCCCTGCTTATTTAACTTCTGTGCCTGAGTACATCATGCAAAATGCCAGACTGGATGAATCACAGGCTGGATTCAAGATTACTGGGAGAAATATCAACAACCTCAGATATCCAGATAATGCCACTCTAATGGCAGAAAGTGAAGAGGAACTAAAGAGCCTCTTGATGATGGTGAAAGAGAAGAGTGAAAAAGCTGACCTGAAACTCCATGTTAAAAAACTAAGATCATGGCATCCAGACCCAATACTTCATGGAGAATAGATGGGGAAAAAGTGGAAGCAGTGACAGATTTTCTTCCTTGGGCTCCAAAATCATTGTGGACAGTGACTGCAACCATGAAATTAAAAGACGCTTGCTCCTTCTTGGAAGGAAAGCTATGACAGACCTAGACAGTGTATTAAAAAGCAGAGATATTGCTTTGCCAACAAAGGTCTGTATAGTCAAAGCTATGGTTTTTCCAGTAGTCATGTACAGATGTGAGAGTTGGACCATAAAGAATACTGAGCGCTGAAGAAGTCTTGCTTTTGAATTGTGGTGCTGGAGAAGACTCTTGAGAGTCCCTTGGACTACAAGGAGATCAAACTAGTCAATCCTAAAAGAAATCAACCCTGAATATTAACTGGAAGGAATGATGCGGAAGCTGAAGCTCCCATACTTTGGCAACCTGATGTGAAGAGCTGACTCATGGAAAAGACCCTGATGCTGGGAAAGATTGAGAGCAAAAGGAGAAGAGGGTGGCAGAGAATGAGATGGTTGGGTGGCATCACTGATACAATGGACACGAGTTTGAGCAAACCCTGGAAGATGGTGGAGGAGAGAGGAAGATGGTGGAGGAGAGAGGAACCTGGCATGCTGTATGTAGTTCATGCGGTCGCAAAGAGTTGGACATGACTTAGCGACTGAACAACATGGGGTTACTAGAAATACTAAATTATGTAGTAAATATATGACACTGAGAGCAGCACCTGGTTTATGGAAAATGCTCAATAAGTGATGGTGGTAGGTGATGTAGTAATAGTTATTGTAGTAATAGTTATGTAGTGGTTGTTAACCATCTTCACCATCATCATCTTTATATGTTCCTAGAATTATATTTTAAGATAATTAAGATGTACCTCTCCTATTTTTCACTGCTCAAATTTTAATTGTGCAAGAAATGGGCCAGAAATTCACTAATTTGTACAACTTAATTATATACTCCTGTATTCAAACCTCCAGAAAGCTGCCTTATTAGGACTCTATTTCTATTCAATAATATGAACATATTGATAAGCATTTAAAACTTCCAGATTTTTTTTGTCACGATCATTTATTTCTCTGTATTTCCTTTCCAAAACTTATTATTTCTGTGTCCTGTTTGTTAGCTGAAAGTTCAGTTCAGTCGCTCAGTCGTGTCCGACTCTTTGCGACCCCATGAATTGCACGCCAGGCCTCCCTGTCCAAAGTGAAGTGAAGTCGCTCAGTTGTGTCCGACTCTTTGCGATCCCATGGACTGTAGCCTACCAGGTTCCTCTGTCCATGGGATTTTCCAGGCAATAGTACTGGAGTGGATTGCCATTTCCTTCTCCAGGGGATCTTCCCAACCCAGGGATCGAACCCGGGTCTTCCGCATTGTAGACAGATGCTTTACCCTGTCCAAAACCTATGGCTAATTCCCATGTGATCGCTCCGCTGTAGCTTTGAGCACCACTAGATGGCAGTAAACAGTGAACAATATTTTAACAAACACTTGTATTTGTACCTGTGAGTCCACACTGGGTGGCAGCACTTACCTATACGTTTCACCTTGGCTGTGTGGTTGAGGTGAAGCCTCTTTGCTTGGGAAATCCCATGGACAGAGGAGCCTAGTGGGCTACAGTCCATGGGGTCACAAAGAGTCAGACACGACTGAGCAACTTTCACTTCACTAATAATATTTACTAACTGTATGATCTCAGCATTATTTATTTCTCTGAGCCTCATTTATCTGCCCTGTCAAAGTGAAAGTGAAAGTCGCTCAGTTGTGTCCGACTCTTTGCAACCCCATGGACTATACATTCCATGGAATTCTCCAGGCCAGAATACTGGAGTGGGTAGCCTTTCCCTCCTCCAGGGGATCTTCCCAACCCAGAGATTGAACCCAGGTCTCCCACATTGCAGGCGGATTCTTTACCAGCTGAGCCACAAGGGAAGCCCCCGCTCAAAGGAATAATGCTATTTACTGTTACCCTAGACATGTTGTTAACCTCTTATTCTTCATGTGAAAGGTGGGCATGATAATCATACCTACCTCACAGAATTTGGAATTAATTAAAGTGAGAAATTAAGTAGAATTAGCATGAGCACTGAGTACGAACCTGGGGTACATAAATGATAAATGTTAAGCAGTTATTATCATTACCCGAGATTTTTATTTTTTGCTAAATAAGAAAGGTTTACACTTCAAAAGTATGTGCAGAGCAAAATTGTAACATAGTGACTACTTTTATTCCTCAAATGATTTTCTGTTTAATTTCTCTCTGGCCTCTAATTCTAGATCTTGTTCTCAAAATTAATTTGATGGCTTTTTAACTTTACCTAGCTTTTCAGAGCCTTGGACTAACACCATAACTCTCCATGGTGTTCACTCTTGATCTCTTAAGTATATTCTGCTTGCTGCTGCTGCTGCTGCATCGCTTCAGTCGTGTCCGACTCTGTGCGACCCCATAGACGGCAGCCAACCAGGCTTCCTCTCCCTGGGATTCTCCAGGCAAGAACACTGGAGTGGGTTGCCATTTCCTTCTCCAATGCATGAAAGTGAAAAGTGAAAGTGAAGTCGCTCAGTCTTGTCCGACTCTAGCGACCCCATGAACTGCAGCCTACCAGGCTCCTCCATCCATGGGATTTTCTAGGCAAAAGTACTGGAGTGGGGTGCCATTGCCAGCAGGGCTAATCCATATACCACCTTTGTGTGAGTTATACAAAAGTACCCCTACGCATTAGCACTAGCTATTGGGAAATGTTCTTCATACACTGATTTCATCAGAACAACATATTTTGTTGCTATGAGGGTGGCAACACTGGCTCATAAGTTCTCTCATTTGAACCCTCATGATAGCTTGGGCCTGCGGATTTCTATTGCTTTGGTTTTTCCCTTTTCAAAAAAATTGTAAATATTCTATTTTTTTTTTTTTAATATTCTAAAAAAGGCTTTTAAAAGATCAGAGATACCAGGGAGTTTCCTGATGACATAGTGGTTATGATTCTGGGCTTTCGCTGCTGTGGCCCGAGTTCAATCCCTGGTCAGGGAATGGAGAGCCCACAAGCCGTGCAGCATGGCCAATAAATACATAAATCATACAGAATAAAGAATCTATAAGGTGACTGATAATATTATCTGTAAAAAGTCAGAGATAGCATATGCTTACACTACAATTTCCAATACAAAAATTAGTTAAATCAATCATCCACCAAAAATAATTTTAACTCTTTCTTCGGACAGGGGCACGTGGCGTATGTATTAACTCAGGAAACTGATGAATATTTGCTTTGGAATCCATTAACTGGACGGTGTCATAAGCAGTTCGACCCATTTTGTCCGTTACAAGGTGTAGATTGTTTGTTTGATGGTGAAAACGTAAGTGTGTTGGGTGAGGAGGGAAGATCTTGAGTTCTCTCCTCAGGAGTCCAACTTGTGGCTCTCCACCCTGACTATATATTAGAATCATGTGGAAACGCTGAAGAAACCATAGATGTTCAATTAGAATCCCTGGGATGTGGGGCCAGGGAAATCCTCTATCCCCAAAGCTCCTTGAGGTGATTCTGTAGCGCCTCCAAGGCTGAGAACCAGTGAGCAGTCTCGTGTTCACATGCCCCTGGAATTGTCTGTGCCTCCTGCCTCAGAGCTGTCCTTGGCTTCTGCCACTTCACTGGGTAGTAAGACCGTAACCCACAATGGGCTTCGTACTCCCATGGGCCTGTGTTGATTCTTTGTTGATGTTTTAATAGGTCTGGTTTAATCTTCAGCAGAATAATTCACCAATGGCTGTGTATTTTGACTATTCAAAGGAAAGTTTCTGGAAACAATTGCTTCCAAAAAATTATCAAGGAACAAAAACACAAAGCATTCAGGTAAATCACACTTTTCCAGGTGTGTCTCTATGAAAGTTACCACTGGTTCCGACCTTAGAGTTGTGCCAGCAATTGTTACATTAATATAGCTGATTGCTTATTGAATGGTTTATCAATATCAATAAAACCCAGTTTTCTCTGCCATCCAGCCTGACTTTGGGCTACTCTGGTCCTTTTCCTCTACTTGCAAAAGAAGAATTGAGAAGAAGGCATCATCTTAATTGTGAATTTAGGTTTTAGAGGAAAAATTTTAAAGTGTTCATCATGAAACAGAAAATATAATGTCCAGATGGTGTAATAAGTTCTCACTTTGACCTTGCACTTCTACTACACATCCATGACAATAATAAAGTATACAAATTGAAAAACAAAAGGCTTATCTGGGCTCTGAACCATGATGTGTATCTCATGGAATAGAAATAGGACAGAAACACCATCGGTGAGCAGGGCCCAAAGAGGATGGGAGCAAAGTCTAAAAATGAGTCATGAAATCCAGGAAACCAGAGCCAGTCTCACTTTTTGAAGCCAGTACTGTGATGGAGCTTCCCTACTTTGCTCCTCTTGAGAGAAGATGAGAAAGGTAAGCTGTAAACCCATTACCTGGAGCTCAGGAGGTAAGAGACCAAAGTACAGATCAGAGCATCAGGAACCAATCTAACCACCAGATGACTTGGCCAGGGAATCTGTGGTGTGCTCAGTATCACTTTGGGAAGACACCCAAATTTCATTTCAACAGCCATTTCTGGATTGACAGCCATGGTATGTCAATGTGCAGGCAATTGCAAGATTCAAAAACTGGGAGCTATGACCCAGAGGAAGAAAGAGAGGGGGGATAAGGAAAAGAACATTGGAAAAATAGGAAGAAGACAATTCATAGAAGCAGAAACTCCAGAGCTCAACCTCACTTGTACTGAGGGAAATATAATTTAAAACAAAACATGATTTCACATGTATAAGATTGGGAAACATTTTTTTAAGTGTGATCACATCAAATATTGGCAAACAGGCTGAGAAACAGTGGGAGTGTAAATTGCTATAAACTCTTTGAAAATCAATATGGTAAGGCTGGTAAAGTTGAAAAACCTCAACCTTTGATCCACCAATTCAACTTCTAAGTATGTACCCTAGCACAGAGAGATGAGCACAACAATAGTCATTACTGAATTGCTTGAAATAGAAAAAAAAAAAAGGAGACAATTTATAAACCAGAAAATGGGCACATAAGTTGTCAAGAACCCACACTATGAAATCTTATATGTATGTATGTGTACATCACTCTGTCATGTCCGACTCTTTGCGACCCCATACATTATAGCCCACCAGGCTCCTCTGTCCATGGAATTCTCCAGACAAGAATACTAGAGTGGGTTGCCATTCCCTTCTCCAGGGGCTCTTCCTGACCCAGGGATCAAACCCAGGTCTCCTGCATTGCAAGCAGATTCTTTACTAAGTCACCAGAGAAACCCAAAATCTTCTATACAGTAGTAAAAAAGAATATATGAAACTAATTTACTGTAGCTCTCAACTTGACTGTACATCCATGACATCAGAATCTCTGAGTGAAGAGCCCACACATTGGTGTTACTTAAAGCTCCCCAAGTGACTCCCACATGTAGCCACAGTTGAGGACCACTGACCTAGAGCTGTTGTATCAACGTGAGTGAATATAAAAAATATAATGTTGAGCAAAGTAAAGAAGATGTGAAATGACACATATATATGAAGTTTGAAAAATATGTGTTTATATATACAGATATATAAGTGAAATTGCTAGTTGCTCAGTCATGTCCAACTCTTTGTGACCCAATGGACTGTAGCCCTGCAGGCTCCTCTGTCCATGGATTTCTCCTGGCAAGAATGCTGGAGTGGGTTACCATTTCCTATTCCAGGTGGTCTTTCCAACCCAGGTATTGTGCTAGTGTTTTCTGCTTGGCAGGCAGAAAGAATACCATCTGAACTATCAGGGAAGCCCATAGATACATAGTGATAGTATAAAAGCTTGCATGAGAATGATAAACATCAAATTTAGGGTAAAGGTTACCTTTGGAGAGAGAAAAGAGGGGAATGAGATCAGGGAACAGTATATAGAGTACTTTAAGTCTATCTGTAATGTTTTACATCTTTTTCAAAAAAAAAATGTTTTACATCTTTACATTTATTTATTTGGCTGTGCATATGGATCTAGTTCCCTGGCCAGGGATTGATCCCAGGCTCCTTGTATTGGGAGGGCAGAGTCTTAGCCACTGGATCACCAGCAAGTTCCTACATCTTTTGGAACAATCTAAAACAAATACGGAGGAATACAAAGGTTACATATGGCTAGGTGGTATGTATGGGTATGTATGTTGGGTGGATGTTCATTACTTTATTCTTAGTGCTTTATCTGTATGTTTGGCATAGTTCACAATATCAAAAAGAAGGAATGGTGGTTGTGGGGGAAAAGAAATCAAACAGTACCCAAGTATATAAAATGAAGAGTTTCTTCCCTCTTTAGCACTTTCCCCCCACGCTCTAAGAAATAACCACAGTTAGTAGTTTCTTGTGTATTCTTCTAAACATTTTCCTTGCAGATGCAAGCATTTGTACATCTGTAAAGTCATTTTAAGTTAAGGGGAAATGTGCTTATCTCTGTTGAGCAGGCCACATTTACAGCACCCACACAATGCCTTGCTTGCCCATCCCAAAGTTGTGACCAAAGCATTTGGTTGCAGCCTCCTAGGGGGAGAACAGTATATTCAGAGATGAGAATTTTTGTTTCTTTTAATCATTCTCTTATTAATTCAGGTAACATTTATTGAGTGCTGCAGTGGGTCAGCACTGTGTTAGGTATAGGTACCACAAGGAAAAAGAGTTTGATGTTGGGAAAGATTGAGAGCTAGAGGAGAAGGGGGCAACAGAGATGGTTGGATGGCATCATCAACTCAATGGACATGAGTTTGAGCAAACTCTGAGAGATGGTGAAGGACAGGAAAGCCTGGCATGCTGCAGTCCATGGGGGTGCAAAGAGTTGGACACAACTGAGCAACTGAACAGCAACCGTATTCTTGGAGCTTGTGTTCTAGAAAGGGAAACAGAAGGAAACAAGCACTTGGAGTAGAGAGAGATAAATACCACTAAGAAGAAATGAATGTGCTTTGGGGAGCACACAGCAGGAAACCTGAGGGGAAGGGGAGCTTCAGGGGCTTCCTGGGGAAAAAAGTGATGACCAGCAGCACAGTGGAGAGGGGTGAGCAGCAGGAGCTGGTCTAGATGAAGATTAGTGAAGAGAATAGTCCCAGCACAAAGCGGAAACAGCAGGCTTGAAGACCTGCTGTTTGTGTGTTAGTCGCTTGGTCATGTCCGACTCTTTGCAACCCTATGGACTGTAGTCTGCCAGGCTTCTCTGTCCATGGGATTCTCCAGGCAAGGATACTGGAGTGGGTTGCCATGACCTTCTCCAGGAGATCTTTCTGACCCAGGGATTGAACTCAGGTCTCCTGCGTTGCAGGCAGATGAAGACCTGCAGGGCCAAGTGTCTGTCACAGAGCTGAAAGGTCAGCTTGGCTGCTACCAGGGGGTGAGCGGAGATGAGCTGAGGTCCTGGTCAGGATTTTGGCATTTATTCTTTATTCAGCATCACCAGGGCAAGGGCTGCCGTAATCAAAATTGTATTTTTAAAAGCCACTCTGACTGAGAGTGGAAACTAAACCTTTTGTCAAGTTGAGTAATTAAACAGAAAACTCATAGTTGCATTTGACTTTCATCTTTACTGATTTCTTCCCTGTGGGCCAGTGGCCCTTGATCCTCTGCCTTGTCACACACATACCAGAATAAACCACCGTCTGTAGTGAATGCTGGGTTGTTTTTTGTTTTTTGTTTTTTTCTGTTAATCACAATTGAGAACATAAATTTGAGTGTGTGTGAGAGAAATGGAGTTAACAGGGAAGTCCTCTTCAAGTTTTAAAGGTTATGAATTCCCTGCAAGGGGCCTTTGCCCTAATGGGAAATAGACTAACACTCCATAAACTTATTGGGTCGACATAACCCAGGCCTCCTTTTCAGGCCTGAAGGTGGTCTAACTGATCCACAGGAGTTGCCGGGTTAGGGGCGCAGGGCAGTGTTTTGGGGCAGACAGTAATTGAGGACAGCAGTCGGGATTTGGTTACCTGCCCTGTCTGCAATAGTTGGTGACCTCTGCAAGATGATGCTGGGTTTTAGACTTTACTTTCTCCAGTATTTCATCTTATGCCATGGTCTACTCTGGGCAATTCACTGTGTCTGAGCATGTTCTCTAATCTAGTGGTTCTCCAACCATCATAATCCTCTAGAGGGCTTGTTAAAAAGCAATGTGCTTGGCTGTACCCTCACATTTTCTGAGTCAGTAGGTCTGAGGCTGCTGACTCAGCAACATTTTGCTGAGGGGGGCATCACATATTGGGAGCCACTGACTTAGATCAGGACATGGTAGACTGAGCCTCCTCAAATCACCCCTGAAATTTTCTGAGACCTAGAGTCCCCCAAATGTTTCCTCCCTTACACTCACGAGGGGGAAGCATCTGTCCCTGTCTCTACAGAGCCTCTATTTCTCAGCTCATAAATATTCAAAGTAAAGACTCTCTAAACCCAGTCCCACTCCTCCATTCTTGTCTATGTGAGCCCTGCAGGGCATTTGGGTAGGAGGGAGGGGGTTGGAGAAGTCCTCTCCTTGTCCCAGAAAATCCGGCTCAGCCGAGCAACATGGGGAAACACAGTAGAGCCTTGCTCTCTGCTGTTGCTGGGGTGCCTGAAGCAAAGACTTGAAGACAGCAGAGACTGAAATGGACTCTGTGTGTATGCTTGCGTATGTGCGCATGCACACCTGTGAACATGGAGACCTGGCTCCTGCCTGCTGAAAGGAGGATGATAAACCATGTTAGAAGAGTAATATCTGACCTTAGTTGAGCAATATGTGCCTTTATTTTAAAATCTTCGCATGACCCCAGGGAAGTAGATGCTCTTACTGTCCCTCTTTAGAAGATGTGGTAACCGAGACTCCAAGCGGTTAGGTAATTTCTCCAAGGTCACAGTTAATAAGTGGATGAGACCAGTACAGCTTCCAAGGATTGTCTGATGGAATGAATAAGTATGCCAAGTTCTTATTTGAATAAACAAACAGCAGATCTATCTCATGAGAAATATCTTTCGTAAATCCAGTTCCCCTTTCCTGCCCTGGTGAAGTAGTATTAAAGTCAAAGGAAACGCTGTGATCTGTGTTAGCTTTGTGCCCCTATTATTGAGTGTTTCTGCCACATGAGACAGGTTTAGGTTGCCCGCCCGC
This sequence comes from Bos grunniens, assembly GCF_055505025.1. Taxonomy (NCBI): domain Eukaryota; kingdom Metazoa; phylum Chordata; class Mammalia; order Artiodactyla; family Bovidae; genus Bos; species Bos grunniens. The sequence continues at coordinate 17,550,415 of NC_141190.1, forward strand.
ATTATGATCAGCACTCCAAGGGGTGACTGATATCAAGATGGCCTCCCTAGAATCTTTTCTCACTTTCAGGTTTCTGTATTTCAGCCTGAAGAAATAATTTATTCTGATACTAATAAGAGCATGGTAGAAGATCTAAAGAACAGGTATGATCTCTATTTATATGCTATGATTATCATGTTTTCTCCCTAATCTCCCATTCAGCCACCCTTCAGTCCTGTTACCCAGTCTCTCAAAATACCCATTAGACTCAGCAACAGAAGCGTGAAATGGAGATTTAATAGTTCCATTGAGTCATCTGCCTCTTGGCCCTTGTGTAAAAAAAAATCAGCCCCTCTACTATCCACAATACTCCTTGAAAAAACATGCCAAGTTAAATACAGTTGCATCTGGACAACATTGTGGGCTGCTATTGGGAAGTTCTCAACACAGACACCTGTTGAGCCTTATAGCTAACACTTCTTGAAAGAACAACGGGGGTATGGTCAAAACATCTGAGCTGGTAGTAGAAATATCAGTACTGTCCCTGGTAGCCACCCGCATACACATACTCCACACACACACACACACACACACCCGGAGGAGTTGCTCAGTCAAGCCCAAAGTGTCACAGCCTTCGCAGCAGACCTTGCTCCTACTCCAGATATGTCAGAAGCTTCTAGATCTGACTACTTCCAGTGACTCATGCTGACACAGCAGGCTGGCATGTAAGCCGCTACCAACTAATCAAAACAGAAAAGGACAAAAAGCATTTTGCCACTCCCTTTTCTCACTAGCACATGACCCCCACCTCTTACTCCCCTTCTTCTTCCCCAGCTCTTAACCAAAAAAAATAAAAGGAAGAAATGCACTAGGAAATTGTCTCCAACTTTTAGTTTTCATCAGAATTGCTTCTGGAACTAAATATAGGTGCCAGAGTCCAAGATCAGAGCTGTTGAGCCACTATCTGGAGGATAGTGCAGTATTTTGATAGAATCCTATAGGTGATTCTGGTGTGTAGCCATGACTGAGACTCTTTGCAAACTCAGAACCACTTACTTTATTAGACTCAGCCAAAAGGAGAGGCCCAGCACACAATAATCCTCTGCAGAGAAAAGGCTTTCCACCAACCAGCTCAACTGGGCTCTACTTCCTCCCTGGAACAGTTCCTCAGCAGGCACTGTTTCAGAGGCGGGGTAGGTAGGTGAAACTCCCTGCTCGCGTAGAGCATACATTTGGGGGGAATGATCAGATGAGGGGAAACTGATCATCATACTGATCAGCCCAGTGTCTCATTTCCTCCCAATTCCACTTGCTGGATTAACTGATCTAATAACCCCATTCCTGCTAACGCTACCCCAGACAAGATACCTGGATTTTTATAAAGCATTTCTTGGAAACAAGACATCTTTTGTCAGAGGAGGGTCTTGGAGAACAAGAATGCCAACCCAGTAATCAGATGGTAGCAAATCACACCTAGTAGGCAGCTATCTACACACAGGGAACTGGAAGAAAGAAGTGTCTTTGAGAACTAATTGCTGGCTACCCCAGGAAGCATCTTGCTTCCTCAAGCCAAGCAAGAGCCTGATCTCTCCCAAACCAGATTAATATGGTTGATGGCAGATATCCCTCACCATGGAGGTCTGGTTTTCTCCTACATCAAAAATGTATCATTGTTTTAAATTGTGAATGACTATGTATTTTAAAAATTTATTGTATTTATTTGGCTGTGTGGGGTCCTAGTCGCAGCATGAGTTGGGTCATCCAGGATCTTTGGTTGCAGCACACGGCCTCTCTAGTATTAGCACACGGGCTCCAGAGCGCTCGGGCATCTTACTCATTTTACTTAGTTCCTTGACCAGGGATTGAACCTGCATCCCTTGCATTGCAAGGTAGATTCTTAATCACTGGACCACCAGGGAAATCCCCACAAAATAGCATTCTCATACTTGAGTAAATGCAACAAAACTCTTTTGTTTCGCATTTATTAAATGAGTTGTATTTTATCGTAAGATGACCGTTGCATTCTTACTAATGCAAGAAACCCCCAGGGCATTACCCCAAAGTATTATTCTCATACTTGAGTAAACGTGACAAAACTTTTTTTCACATTTATTACATGAGTTGTAATTTATCATAAAATGATCTGTGCATTCTTACCTTAGGATCGAAAGAACTCTGAAGTGTAAAATAATGGAATGGCGGCCTAAACAGCCGACACGTTGGAATAGACAGTGTACTTTCATTTTACGACAGATTCTTCCTAAGTTAGAACTTGGTACTGGAAGCTTTGTTTCATCTGAAGAAGAGAGTGAATTTGAAAGACTACTACAATTTTATTGGGTTTGTATATGATTTAATGCATTAATGACATTTGTTTTACCTATGATGTTAATTGCCAGATGATCGTAATCTTAAAAACCCCTGAGATATCTTTTATCTTGATCATTGGGCTTCCCTTGTAGCTCAGCTAGTAAAGAATCCGCCTGCAATGAGGGAGGCCTGGGTTCGATCCCTGGGTTGGGAAGATCCCCTGGAGATGGGAAAGGCTACCCACTCCAGTATTCTGGCCTGGAGACTTCCATGGACTGTATAGCCCATGGGGTCGCAAAGAGTCAGACACAACTGAGCGACTTTCACTTCACCTTCATGTTATACATGGTATGTCATTAAAATCCACTTATGTTTAGACTGAGACTTTTCAAATGTAGTGAATAACTAGTACTGTGACCAGATTGCATGACATTTTCTTGGAATCAGTTTTATGATACACAAACCACAAACTTTGGAAAGAGATGCCCAAAAGGAAATTACTTGCAACTAAAAAACTAAGAAATGATCTCTAGATGGTAGTAATAGGATGGATTCCCTATCCTTGGTTCTGGCAAGAGGACTTCAGGCAAACTTTAATACCTTCCATATGGAAAGTATTCTCAAATTTATACATCATAGCCTGGACTTCTGTTTTAACCTCCTTTCGTATATTCACCAGCACATTTGACATCATCCTTCATGTAAAAAGGCCTATCAAACTCAAGTCCATAATCAAACATGGTAGGCATTTGGTGTAAAGTCCTTCTTTTCTTCCCCTGAGTTCTGAGAATCCTGAGTTCTGAGAATCCTCTCACCTCCTCTTGCCTATGAATTGTTGGAGTAGTTTTTGGAAGCCCCAGCCTCCCAAGAGTGATATTCCTTCCCCCTTCCATCTTGGAGATCAGAAAATGTCCCCGAGAGAAAGCCTTGGGAAGAAGAAAGGAAGCTATTTGTTGAAAGTTGATACTTAGGCTGCCAGGGAGGGGTCTGCAGGCACTATTCATGAATAGGGAGGTAGTTGTTTTGTTTTGCTTTCTTTTTAATTGAATTAGGGGGTAAATAGATAAGCAAAGTATTATTAAGTATAAGACAAGGTTTTAAACTTAGAGTTCCTTTGTAAAATTATCTGCTGTTTAATAACACAGATTCATAAATCTAGACTGAATCCTGCAGCTTGGGTTCAAATCCTGGCTCAACCACTCACTAACTTTGACCAAATTACTCAACTTCTTTATACGTTCTTACCCTATTGCACAAGATAAACAAAGATAAAAATAGTTAGGTATTTTGTGGTTGTGGTGAGGATTGAGTTGCTTAACCATAGCACCCAACACTTACTAAATGTTAACTATTATTTGTATTCCATGTGGCAATCATTGTGCCATTCACTTGAGGTTATGACAGTAAGTGAGACAGATAACATTTTGAGCATTCACAGAGACAGTGGTCTTGTTAGATCAGAAAATATGTAACTGCAGTGTAATTTATTAAGTAAACTAGGGAAGGATAGTGTACTATGCAGTCACAAGGGAAGAGCACGTGAAGAGATTTAAAGATCAGAAAAGTAATCAATCTGAGGCTTGAAAGCAGCTTATAATTGTCCTTTGTAAATTCTTTAATAGGTAATTTTACATGAGACCCATGTCCCATATCCTTTAATCCTGTCATCAGAGGAAATGAAAGTGGAAGTCCTGCAGTCATGTCCAACACTTTGCCACCCCATGGACTATACTGTCCATGGAATTCTCCAGGCCAGAATACTGGACTAGGTAGCTGTTCCCTTCTCCAGGGGATCTTCCCAACCCAGGCACTGAACCCAGGTCTCCCACATTGCGGGAGGATTCTTTACCAGCTGAGCCACCAGGGAAGCCCAATCCTGTCATGCTGCTGCTGCTGCGTCGCTTCAGTCGTGTCCGACTCTGTGCGACCCCAGAGACGGCAGCCCACCAGGCTCCCCCATCCCTGGGATTCTCCAGGCAAGAACACTGGAGTGGGTTTCCATTTCCTTCTCCAATGCATGAAAGTGAAAAGTGAAAGTGAAGTTGCTCAGTTGTGTCCGACTCCTAGCGACCCCATGGACTGCAGCCTACCAGGCTCCTCCATCCATGGGATTCTCCAGGCAAGAGTACTGGAGTGGGGTGCCATTGCCTTCTCCAATCCTGTCATAGATACCAATAAATATAAAGTAAATCAATGTGAAATAAATTCTTCCAAAATGCTCTGTTAAATCATTTATATGACCAAGAATTTTCCTTGTTGGCACTTTGTCATTGCAGAAAAAGTGCAGGTATGTGGAATGTTAAATGTGTAGCCTCTGGCATTAGACAGACCTGGCTCTGCTGCTCTTTCTATAAAGTGGGGTTATAGCAAAACCTGCCTCAAAGGGTTGTTTGAGGATTAATCATATATGTGAAGTATTTAGCACTGTGCCTAGAACATAGTACTTTCTCAATCACTTCAGTTGTGTCCAAGTCTGTGTGACCCTATGAACTGGAGCCTGCCAGGCTCCTCTGCATGGGATTCTCTGAGGCAAAGAACGCTGGAGTGGGTTGCCATGCCCTCCTCCAAGGGATCTTCCCGGCCCAGGGAGTGAACCTGTGGTGTCTCCTGTGTCTTCTTGTCACAGGCAAATTCTTTACTGCTGAGCCAACCAGGAAGTCCCCTAGAACTTGGTAAACACCCACAAAATGATAACTATTATTATTATTATTTTATGACTTCCATTTCTTTGAGGCTTCTGTAATCTCTTTTCATACAGTAATTCCCAACCACCTACATGATTGTACTGTGGGTTTATGTATTATTGTCTTTGGTCCAGGTCACAGGATTTCCTATCCAGATGCCATACACTGATGTACAGTCAGTCATTGATGCTGTGTATCAAACTGGAATTCATTCTTCTGAATTTCCACAGACAGAATTTGCTCTAGCTGTGTACATTCACCCCTACCCAAACAACATATTATCTGTATGGGTCTATTTGGCTTCATTAGCTCGACATCAGTGAAAAGGAAAAAGATAGAAGGAGAAGATGGTACATGGGCCCCCAACCAGAAGACAGATGTTTCTGATGCTTGGGATTTTTCTGTTTATCCTCAATTCCAGACAAACGTGAGTCCAATTTTTGGCTCACTTATAGAGTAGGGGACAAGACTCACTGCCTGAGTTTCTGGAGACAAGTATAAATGACCTCCTCATCAGAGACCTCATCAAGGAGGACCCTTTGGAAAGTCTGGCTCCTGGGGTCACTGTCTACAGTAGGTTTATTCTGGGAAAGAAGCAATTCTGGCCTCTCTGTAAAGCCAGTGTTGCTCTAATTGGGGGGGGGGGGGGGTCCCACCACCTCCATCAAAATCACTTGGAAAGCCCTATTGAAAATGCAAGTTCCCACATCCCATCCAGGACCTACTGAATCAGGATCTCTGAGAGTACAGCTCAAGAACCTACATTATTTAAAACAAGCTTCCCAGGCAATTCTCTTAACCAGTTAAGAATAAGAACCCTGCCTTACAGAATGCTGTCATTACTAAAGTGAGACTGATAACTTTGATGATGGTTCTGATGGAATTCCAGGCAGGAGTTATTCAAATAGAAACCCATGAGATTAAAAAAAAAAAAAAAAAAGAAACCCATGAGATAAAAGATTATTTCACTGGTTAAGAATAAGAAGGAAATATGCCATGTTGGGTTAAGGACAGCTTCTGAGGGCTTCTTAAAAGTTTTCTCTTTATATACTACTGACCTAAAGTCATTTCACCTCCAAGTATTTAGAAGGGACTCTCAGGAAACACTACCTAAATTCTTTCCTAATTTTGTGAGAAAGGGAGATAAAGGTCTTACCCGAATCTCAGAGTCCTCTTTAACTTAATGAGCAGCTCCCCATTCTGCCTCTGGCACTTTCTGCTGCTTTTCTTTTACAATGGTGCCCCAAGGAGACCCCTCCAGGGCCTCAAGAAAGAGTGGATAGGGATATAAGTAGAAAACACTGTACTTTATTGTATTTGGTTGTTCTGTACTTCATTGAGAAAAGTGTTCAAATAGTTTATTTAAATGTTACATAACAACTTATTTTTTAATCAAAGGATAGATTTCCAAAGGTTTATGAGAGCAATTTTATATGAGGTTAAAGTAAGAAAAAGAAGCTTCACTTCTCCCACTGTAGTAGCACTGGGGCTCCTTGAATCACTCCCAGAGAAGCAGAGAGCAAAAACCCCAAATTCATCCTCAGGGAACCCTCAACCTAAATCCCCTCTCCCAATATACCTGCAGAGGCCAGAGAAGACCTCATTTATTTGCAGGATGTTAGTCTCAGACCAAACTCAAGATTACTAGAAAGAAAGGGTATGTAGGTAAAGAGAATGTTTTTCCTGCAAGGTTAACACTTTGTTATGTATGTCTTCTGGCATGCATCAGAAAAATGATCAGAATTGTTTTTATTTGAATGTTTGTGTTTAAATGCTGTAGGAGGTTTTGTTATTAATAAGTTTCCCACATCAATTGGGGTAGCACAAAATGATATCTGTGGAAAGACAAGTTTGCCAAATAAAGGCTGAACTCATGCAATTCATTTCTGTGCCATGCTGAATGTTTACATAGCTATTTTGTTAATTTTGTTTGTAGTTTTAGAATTGATAGAGCACTTAAGAGTAAGGTGGAAAATGTTCATAGGCAAGTGTGCATTATATTCTGTATTGTATTCATTTTAAAATATGTGTATGTATTTCTCAAAAATTTTCCTAAAAGTTGTATGATTGTAATGAACTATGTTTTTTCATTTGACTGTTTTAAAAGTACATATTAGATGTAATGTATAATTTTTAAATTTTTTGTTCTTCAGTCACTCAGTTGTGTCTGACTCTTTGCAACCTCATCCACAAATAATTACAAAGCGTCCATTATGTACCAGACACTTCAGTATGTGCTAGAGGACAGTGTGAAGACATTCTTACAAGGAAAACAGATCATAAGCAAATAAACAGTAAGAAGGTGAGATAATTCCAGGGTATAATGAGTGCTATAAAGTAAACAAAAATGTTGGTGTAATGGAGAAGGACTTTGATGGGGATGGAGAGTATAAGCAGAGTAGTGGAAGGAGGCCTCTCCACAGAGAGAACGTTTTGAGCTGAGATTTAAAAGATGATTTATCAGTTAGAATTGCATTCAGTTGCAAGGAACAGAAACCTAATCACAGTAACGTAATCAAATAGGGATTATAGAACTGTCAAGTGCAAAGGAGGCAGCCCAATTCTAGTGCAGTAGCTCTGTGATGCCAGAAGTACATTAGCCTTCATCCATCTTTGTCACCATCTGTAAGGAAACTTCTGTCTTCTTCCTCAGTGGCTCTCAAACTTCAGAATGCAGAGGAATCACCTGAAGAGTTTGTTGAAACACACTTCTCTGGGCCTGACCTTCAGAGTCACTGATTCCCTGAGATCTGGGGTGGGGCCTGAGAATTTGCATTTGTAACAAGTTCCCAGGTGATATTGAGTCTGCTGACCCGGGAACCACAGAGGCTCTAACCTTACAGTCATTTTCATTAAGAAAACGCAGACAGGGAGGGAGGAGGTAGAAGAGGCAGCTGGTTTAGCTCTTTTAAAAAGTTTTCTAGGAGACTGTGCCTATTAACTTCTACTTACATCTTATTGGCCAGAATTGCATCACTCCTAGCCACAAAAGAGGCTGGAGATCAAGTCTTTTAAATAGACCCATTGCTCTCCCAATAAAATCAGTATTCTCTTGGTGAGGAAGAGAGGAGGGTGGCTATTGGATTAGGCATCTGTGGCTTCCATAGTTAAGAGGAAGCCAATCATGCAAAGACTTTTAGCAAAAGCATTTCAGGCAGAGGAGACCTATGATTACAAAGCCCTCTAGCCCAGAAAAAGACTCACGTGGAGAAGGAGTAGTAGCCCATAAGGTTGGAGAGGCAGACAAGGACCAGATCACACAGGCCGTGGTAAAGAGGTCATATTTTATTCAAAGTGCAATAACCAATCAATCAAGTAACAGAATAAAGTAGTAGTTTTTCTTTTTTATATTTGAGAATATAAGCCCCGTTCAGATGCAGATCCCAGCTCTGTTTTCCACAACTCTGTTTTCCACAACTGCCCACTCGCCTTAGTACAGCAGCCTTCGCCCTAGTGGGCAGCTGCACTAGGGGTAGAGGTGCCAGAGTGGGTGCTTGGCATGCTAGGGTGGTCATGAGAAACTGACTGGGGTCCTGGATGGTTGCAATCTGCCTCCTTCACCATTTCCAGTAGTAAACAGCACAGGCGCACTTTTCTCAAGCAGAGTCTAGGTTTCTTAAAGCCCTCCTGTTAGTCCACTGGTTTTCAAACCAGCTAAGGGGACTCTTCCTGGTGTCAGACCCAAGGACTGGGATGCCCATATGTGGTTCAATCTGTTCCCTCCAGAGGGAAGCTCTCTCTCTCTCTGAGCCCATGTAATCCCCTCCTCTTCTGTGTCCCCTCCTAGAGGGACAGGTCCTGATTCTCTTCACACTGACCTAACTTAGTAGGGACCCTTCTTTACAGCCTTGATTGTATAAGAGACTTTCTGACACTCTTCAGGTGTTTTCAATGAGACTGCTCCACAGGTCAATGTATTTTCAATGTGTACCTAAGGGGAAGTGAACTCGTTGTCCTTCTATTCCACCATCTTAACCTCAGGCCACCTTGATATACTTTCAATTTAAAACCTTTACACCTGGATAATGATCAGAGTACATTATGAGAAACACTGGGCTGGAAGAAGCACAAGCTGGAATCAAGATTGCCAAGAGAAATATCAATAACCTCAGATATGCAGATGACACGACCCTTATGGCAGAAAGTGAAGAAGAACTAAAGAGCCTCTTGATGAAAGTGAAAGAGAAGAGTGAAAAGTTGGCTTAAAGCTCAACATTCAGAAAATGAAGATCATAGCATCTGGTCCCATCACTTCATGGCAAATAGATGGGAAAACAGTGGAAACAGTGGCTGACTTTATTTTGGGGGGCTCCAAAATCACTGCAGATGGTGATTGCAGCCATTAAATTAAAAGACGCTTACTCCTTAGAAGGAAAGTTATGACCAACCTATTAGCATATTAGAAAACAGAGACATTACTTTGTCCACAAAGGTCCATCTAGTCAAGGCTATGGTTTTTCCAGTAGTCATGTATCGATGTGAGAGTTGGACTGTGAAGAAGGCTGAGCACCGAAGAATTGATGCTTTTGAACTGTGGTGTTGGAGAAGACTCTTGAGAGTCCCTTGGACTGCAAGGAGATCCAACCAGTCCATCCTAAAGGAGATCAGTCCTGGATGTTCATTGGAAGGATTGATGTTGAAGCTGACACTCCAATACTTTGGCCACCTGATGCAGAGTTGACTCATTTGAAAAGACTCTGATGCTGGGAAAGATTGAGGGCAGAAGGAGAAGGGGACGACAGAGGATGAGATGGTTGGATGGCATTGCTGACTCAATGGGTATAAGTTTGGGTAAACTCTGGGAGTTGGTGATGGACAGGGAGGCCTGGTGTGCTGTGGTTCATAGGGTCACAAAGAGTCGGCCACAACTGAGTGACTGAATTGAACTGAACTGAGAGATGAGAGCTTTATGAGGAGTGTTGGGCCTCTCTCATTGTAGAGGACTCTACAGAATGTCAAGTAACAGTGGCCTGCCATAGGAGCAGGGGCTCTGGGTGCAGCAGACCTGGATCTGGCATAAGCCCTCATGAGGGAGACCACCATTAACCTCACCACAGAGCTGCCAGAATTTACACAGGACTAGGGAAACAGACTCTTGGAGGGCACAAACAAAACCTTGTGCACACAAGGACCCAGGAGAAAGGAGCAGTGACCACATAAGAGACTGACTCAGACCTGCCCCTGAATGTCCAGGAGTCTCCAGCAGAGGCATGGGTCAGCGGTGGACTGCTGCATGGTGGGGGGCACTGAGTATGGTGGTGTGTGCATGGGACATTTTGGAGGAGGTCGCCATTATCTTCATTACCTCCACTATAGTTTGGCCTCAGGTCAAACAACAAGTAGAGAACACAGCCCTGCCCATCAACATAAAATTGGATTAAAGATTTACTTAGCATGGCCCCAGCCATCAGAACAAGACCCAGTTTTCCCCACAGTCAGTCTCTCCCATCAGGAAGCTTCCATAAGCCTCTTATCCTCATCCATAGGACGGCAGACAGAATGAAAACCACAATCACAGAAAACTAATCAAACTGATCACATGGACCACACCCTTGTCTAACTCAATGAAACTATTAGCCATGCCTGTCATGGGTCATGGGTCATGGTGGAGAACTATGACAAAACGTGGTCCACTGGAGAAGGGAATGGCAAACCACTTCAGTATTCTTTCCTTGAGAACCCCATGAACAGTATGAAAAGGCAAAAAGGACACTGAAAGATGAACTTCCCAGGTCAGTAGTTGCCCAATATGCTACTGGAGAACAGTGGAGAAATAACTCTAGAAAGAATGACAAGATGGAGCCAAAGCAAAAACAACACCTGGTTGTGGATGTGACTGGTGATGGTAGTAAAGTTTGATGCTGTAAAGAACAATATTGCATAGGAACCTAGAATGTTAGGTCCATGAATCAAGGTAAATTGGAAGTGGTCAAACAGGAGATGGTTAGAGTGAACATGGACATTGTAGGAATCAGTGAACTAAAATGGACTGGAATGGGTGAATTGAACTCAGATGACCATTATATCTACTACTGTGGGCAAGAATCCCTTAGAAGAAATGAAGTAGCCCTCATAGTCAACAAAAGAGTCTGAAATGCAGTCCTTGGATGCAGTTTCAAAAATGACAGAATGATCTCTGTTTGTTTCCAAGGCAAACCATTCAATATCACAGTAATCCACGTCTATGCCCCAATCAGTAACACTGAAGAAGCTGAAGTTGAATGGTTCTATGAAGACCTATAAGACCTTCTAGAACTAACACCCAAAAAACAGTTTTACCAAGAGAACACACTGGTCATAGCAAACACCCTCTTGCAACAACACAAGAGAAGACTCTACCCATGGATATCACCAGATGGTGAATACCAAAATCAGACTGATTCTATTCTTTGCAGCCAAAGATGGAGAAGCTCTGTACAGTCAGCAAAAACAAGACCAGGAGCTGACTGTGTCTCAGACCATGAACTCTGTATTGCAAAATTCAGACTTAAATTGAAGAAATTAGGGAAAACCACTAGACCATTCAGGTATGACCTAAATCAAATCTCTAACAATTATACAGTGAAAGGGACAAACAGAGTCAAGGGATTAGATCTGATAGAGTAACTGAAGAACTATGGATGGAGGTTCGTGACATTGTACAAGAGGCAGTGCTCAAGACCATCCCTAAGAAAAAGAAATGGAAAAAGGCAAAATGGTTGTCTGAGGAGTCCTTACAAATAGCTGAGAAAAGAAGAGAAGCTAAAGGCAAAGGAGAAAAGGAAAGAAATTCCCATTTGAATGCAAGGTTCCAAAGAATAGCAAGGAGAGATAAGCAAGCCTTCCTCAGTGATCAATGCAACACAAAGAAATAGAGGAAAACAAAGAGATCTAGAGATCTCTTCAAGAAAATTAGAGATACCAAGGGAACATTTCATGCAAAGATGGGCACAATAAAGGACAGAAACAGTATGGACCTAATGAAGCAGAAAATATTAAGAGGTGGCAACAATACACAGAAGTATATTTTGTATACAACTATACAAAAAAGATCTTAGTGACCCAGATAACTACAATGATGTGATCACTCACCTAGAGCCAGACATCTTGGAAAGTCAACTGGACCTTAGGAAGTAACAGTACGAACAAAGCTAGTGGAGATGATAGAATTCCAGTTGAGCTATTTCAAATCCTAAAAGATGACGCTGCTAAAGTGCTGCACACAATATGCCAGCAAATTTGGAAAACTTAGCAGTGGCCACAGGACTGGAAAAGATCAGTTTTCATTCCAATCCCAAAGAAAAGCAATGTCAAAGAATGCTCAAACTACCGCACATTTGCACTCATCTCACACGCTAGTAAAGTAATGCTCAAAATTCTCCAAGCCAGGCTTCAACAGTACATGAACTGTGAACTCCCAGATGTTCAAGCAGGATTTAGAAAAGCCAGAGGAACGAGAGATCAAATTGCTAACATCTGTTGGATCATCGAAAAAGCAAGAGAGTTCCAGAAAAACATCTACTTTTGCTTTACTGACTATGCCAAAGCCTTTGACTGTGTGGATTACAACAAACTGGAAAATTCTTCAAGAGATGGGAATACCAGACCACCTGACCCACCTCCTGAGAAATCTGTATCCAGGTCAAGAAGCAACAGTTAGAACTCGACATGGAACAACAGACTGGTTCCAAATAGGGAAAGGAGTACATCAAGGCTATATATTGTCACCCTGATTATTTAACTTAAATGCAGAGTACATCACGTGAAGTGCTTGGCTGGATGGAGCACAAGCTGGAATCAAGATTGCCGGGAAAAATATCAATAACCTCAGATATGCAGATCACACCACCCTTACAGCAGAAAGCAAAGAAATAAGGAGCCTCTTGATGAAAGTGAAAGAGAGTGAAAAAGTTGCCTTAAAACTCAACATTTAGAAAATAAGATCATGGCATCCAGCCCCATCACTTCATGGCAAACAGATGGGGAAACAATGGAAACAGTGACAGACTTTATTTTGGGGGGCTCCAAAATCACTCCAGATGGTGATTGCAGCCATGAAATTAAAAGATGCTTACTCCTTGGAAGAAAAGCTATGACCAACCTAAACAGCATATTATAAAGCAGAGACATTACTTTGCCAACAAAGGTCCATCCAGTCAAAGCTATAGTTTTTCCAGTAGTCATGTATGGATGTGAGAGTTGGACCATAAACAAAGCTGAGCACTGAAGAATTGACGCTTTTGAACTGTGGTGTTGGAGAAGACTCTTGAGAGTCCCTTGGACTGCAAGGAGATCCAACCAGTCCATCCTAAAGGAAATTAGTCCTCAATATTAATTGGAAGGACTGATGTTGAAGCTGAAGCTCCAATACTTCCACCACCTGATGGGAAGAACTGACTCATTGGAAAAGACCCTGATGCTGGGAAAGTTTGAGGGTGGGAGGAGAAGGGGACAACAGAGGATGAGATGGTTGGATGCCATCACCAACTCGATGGACATGAGTTTGAGCAAGCTCGGGCAGTTGGTGATGGACAGGGAAGCCTGGTGTGCTGCAGTCCATGGGGTCGAAAAGAGTCGGACATGACTGACCAACTGGACTGAACTGAACTGAACTGTAAAATGTGTATGGCAAGAGCAAAGAACCTAAAATGGTAAAGTCAGAAGCAATCTCTGTCATCACTCAGTTCACTTTCTAGAGGAGGAAGGAACTGCCCTGCCTTAAGGCCACTCCAGTAAGAAGTAACAAATCAACAGCCAAGAACCAAAGCCCAGGGCTTCTGACTTTGCATCTTGTGGAATAGGATGTAGTCTTGAAAGGAATTCTGAATGTTCTGTTATGGAAGGGTCACCAGTATATGTTGAATGACAAAAACTAGGTACACAACAGAGTGTAGTGTGTTCCAATTTGTGACAAAATGGAGCAAGGAGATTAAGTGCATCAGTTCAATAAAGTTGTTCAGTCGTGTCTGACTCTTTGCAACCCCATGGACTGCAGCACACCAGGCTTCCCTGTCCATCACCAACTCCCAGAGCTTGCTCATGTCCATAGAGTCGGTGGTACCATGCAACCATCTCATCTTCTGTTGGCCCCTTCTCCTCCCATCTCCAATCTTTCCCAGCATCAGGGTCTTTTCAAATGAGTCAGTTCTTCACATCAGGTGGTGAAAGTATTGGAGTTTCAGCTTCAAGTCAGTCCTTCCAATGAATATTCAGGACTGATTTCCTTTAGAAGTGACTGGTGGGATCTCCTTGTAGTCCAAAGGACTCTCAAAAGTCTTCTCCAACACCACAGTTCAAAAGCATCAGTTCTTTGGCACTCAGCTTTCTTTATAGTCCAACTCTCACATCTGTACATGACTACTGGAAAAAGCATAGCTTTGACTGGATGGACCTTTGTTGGCAAAGTAATGTCTCTGCTTTATAATATGCTGTCTAGGTTGGTCATAGGAGAAGGCAATGGCACCCCCACTCCAGTACTCTTGCCTGGAAACTCCCATGGACGGAGGAGCCTGATAGGCTGCAGTCCATGGGGTCTCGAAGAGTCAGACACGACTGAGCAACTTCACTTTCACTTTTCACTTTCTTGCATTGGAGAAGGAAATGGCAACCCACTCCAGTGTTCTTGCCTGGAGAATCCCAGGGACGGGGGAGCCTGGTGGGCTGCCGTCTATGGGGTCGCACAGAGTCAGACATGACTGAAGCGACTTAGCAGCAGCAGCAGTCTAGGTTGGTCATAGCTTTTCTTCCAAGGAGTGTCTTTTAATTTCATGGCTGCAGTCACCACCTGCAGTGATTTTGGAGCCCATGAAAATAAAGTCTGTAACTTTCCATTGTTTTCCCATCTATTTGCCATGAAGTGATGGGACTGGATGCCATGATCTTTATTTTCTGAATGTTGAGCTTTTAGTCAGCTTTTTCACTGTCCTTTCACCAAGAGGCTCTTTAGTTCCTTTTCGCTTTCTGCCATAAGGGTGGTGTCATCTGCATATCTGAGGTTATTGATATTTCTCCCAACAATCTTGATTTCAGGTTATGCTTCATTCAGTCCCGCATTTCACGTGGTGTACTCTGCATATAAGTTAAATAAGCAAGGTGACAATATACAGCCTTGATGTACTCCTTTCCTAATTTGGAACCAATTGCGATTATGTAATTGGGATTATGTACATGCATGGTTATAAATATCTGGATATCCCTGGAAGGAAATGAAAGCAAATAGTAATAATGTTGCCTTGATGAAGAACTGGGATCAAGGAAGAGAGCGAGAGCTGATAGTCACTGAATACAGTCTTATACTGTTTGAATGTATTACCTTTTGCATACATTCATTTGAATGATGAGTGAATTGTTTAAATAAATATATATAAATATAGTCACTTTACAATGTTGTTAGTTTCTGCTAACAGTGAAGTGAATCAGCTATATGTATCCATATAGCCCCTCGTTTTTAGATTTTCATAAGTTTTGCCATTTTAACTTCCATCCTCTTACACCCTTACTGATCACTGCTTTTGAGATTTATCTCTTCATTCCAGGTATCCCCTGCCCTCCAAATGCACCTTCTTATTACAGCCTTTGCATTTACTGTTTCCCCTGCCCAGAACACAGCCTCCAGAAACCTGCATGCTCCCTAACCTCCCTCAGGACTTTGCATACCCTACTTGTCATAAAACAGTGCTCACCCACTGTCATTTCCTAGTCTCTTTTTATGTTCATTTATCTTCAGCACTTATCACTATGTGACTTTGTTGTTGCTGTTCATTTATCTCTCCCCATTGGAATATAAACTCTATATATTCTATACAGAGAGCAGACTTTTATTTAGGAATTAAGCAAATACCTAAATTGTGTCCAGCTTGCTCTAAATGAATTAATGAAGAAATATAATAAACCTGGATTTAGGATTTTAGGGACACACTGGGCAGGTTATATATTCCACCCCCCCACCCCACCCCCACACACACACTAAAATCAATACACAAACCAGTCCTTTCATCATATCCAGAAATCCAACAGAATGATTTCTGAA
Source organism: Bos grunniens (assembly GCF_055505025.1). NCBI lineage: Eukaryota > Metazoa > Chordata > Mammalia > Artiodactyla > Bovidae > Bos > Bos grunniens. Next base: position 17,566,396 of record NC_141190.1, read on the forward strand.
CAATAGCTCCCAATGAATAACATCTTCAAAGGAGAAACCATGAGAGACAGCCTACTTATTAAACTGATGATTACAGTCTGTGACCCATTTTTCTGAAAGAGTTCTTAAATAGGCTTTGGACATTTAAGTCATTGGGAAGCCAAATTATTGTCATAAAGTTGCTTAGTGCACATGAATTGGAGCCTGAGGAAGCAGGTACTATTTAAGTGCCATCATAAATTGCATGGAGCTTTCAGCCTGATGTGGCCATCTCCTCTCTAGGGAACTAAGATGGGCCAAGAACAGCCTCTCCTCAGATGATGCTGGGCTGGACTGGGCTCTGTCAAATTCTGCTTGAGTTTTCCTTGTCTTGTCATTGGTTCCTGTAGCCTGTGTCACATGGCTTACATATTGCACCTATTTGTAGCTGTTCTTTAAGTATCTGAAGATGTTACTGTGATAGCTAAAACTCAGATTCATGCAACATACATTTCTCACTTAATTGTAGATCTTCATCATGTATCTTCCGGGGCAAAGGATTCTAAGAAAAAGAATTAAGGCTTCATGATCTATTTTTTAATATTTAAAGAGGTTGATGAACATGTTCAGAAGTGAGGATCACGGTCCTGGGCTGACCATCTACTTCTGGTCTGATATTCCACTAAACAGATTAAAGCACAATTGACTAGATTTTTTTCTAATCACATTTCGGGGCTTATATCGTTTTATCTGATGTTGGAGTGTTTTCATAGTTGTGTTGTTTTCCTGATTTACCACCACAGATGGTTAATTACATCCACTACAGACTCGACAAGCCAGGTTATTAAAGGTAATCTTGGGCTGAGTCGCTCAGTCGTGTCCGACTCTTTGAGACCCCATGGACTGCAGCCTTCCAGACTCCTCTGTCCATGGGGATTCTCTAGGCAACGATACTGGAGTGGGTGGCCATGCCTTCCTCCATGGGATCTTCCCAACTCAGGTCTCCCGCATTGCAGGCAGATTCTTTACGGACTGAGCCACCAATCTTAACTCCTTTCATTTAAAGCTTTGGGAATTTCTAAAGCAAAGGAAATAAGGCGGGGGAAGAAATTACTTGGGTTTCTAGAAGAAGGGATAAGTTTTGATGTGGAATCTAAGAGGCAGAGAAAGCATTTTAGGGGTTTCGGAAACGGGTAAAGCACATATGGAGGGACTGATAAGCCTACTGAGCAGCCCCCTCAGAGATATGGGTCTGTTGTAACGTGAGATGAGGCCGAATCAATCCTTGCCGACAGGGTTTTAAACGCCAAACTGAGGCATCGGAACTTTCCTCCTCCGCCTGGGGAGCAAGCGGAGGTTCTCAGCAGGTGAGAAGCATGACCGGATTGGCCAACGGATGGATGATCCGCATTATAATTTCTCCGGCGCGCTCTTCCGACCTTTGCCCGCAGCGCAGGCCGGCTTCGCGGTAGGTGGTGTTGGGGCTCTCCGGTAAAGCGAACCGCAGGGCCAGCCGGAGATGCTGCCCGGTCCGGCTGGGGCCCCCAAGCCACTGCCGGGCGCTGCACCTGGGCCCGGCCCGGCCGCCGATTGGACGACTCCGGGTGACCCGGCTGTATCGCGAGACGAGATTGGCAGCGGCGGGTCCGCATGTGCCCCCGCGCTGGCTTTGTACGCGGAGCCGCCTGCCGGTCCTTTAACAATGGGCGGCGCGAGCGCCCTGGCGCTGGGTCGGAGCTGAGGCCGGCGCTTTGCTGCCGACTGTCCGCAGCATGAGCGGGGTCGGCGTTCCCCGCATGTCGGCGGGGCTGGGCCTGTGAGGGCCGCGGTTCCGGGTAAGGGAGGCCGCCGTGGGAACCGGCAGGCCTGGGTTGGTGGCGGGGCACTGGAGCCGCCCGGCCCGGCCTTTTGTTCGCCTTTCTGGGGCCGCGCGATCCCGTGCGCTCCTCCGGATGAGGAGGCGGGGGCTTGGGTGCGCGCTGGGCCCGGCCTGGCCGCGGGGAGGCTACGGAGGAGGAGCGCGCGCCCGATCTTCTGCAGCGGGCACCCGGAGCGGGGCTGGCGTTCGTCTTCGGGCTTCTCGGCGGGAGGTTTTTACCTCAAGGGGTCTGTGAGTGCTGTCAAATCTGCGCTTCTCGGGGCTGAAGAATTCGAACCCGGGGCGCGGGGAGTCCGGGCCTCCGGTCTAGCTTTTCCGAGTACGCGCCCGGGTTCGCGCCTAGGGAACTCGGGCCCCAGTTGGTCCCCTTTTGCCTGGCACCCGGTCCGGCAGTTCATCAAACAAGCTGGCTCCTCCTGACCGGGTAGCTTGGGCCTTCCGTGAGGCGTCAGGGAGTTGGTTTGGTCGGTGCTGGTTTTCGGACGAGTCAGGTGAAGATGAACAGTCACCCTGGGTGGCCTGAGGTCACACCCCTCGGGCGGGGGGCGCGGAGGGGCGCGTGGAGGGAGCTGGCAGTGACCGCGTCTGGGGTGTGTCTTACAGACTGAAGTTGCCTCGTCTGGCCAGGCACGCCGCCGGGTCCCATGGAGCTGGAGGCGCAGTGGTGGCGGGGACAGCTGGCTGCCGACATCCATCAAGCTCTTCGGTACAAGGTAACCGCTACGCCCCGACCTTTCGGTTCGGTGCCTCAATGCCAGTTAGTGTGAATCTCGGCTCCCTGGAAAGCCTGGTCAGGGTCTTTAACCTCTAGTTTCCAAATCAGAAAAGGCGAGTTTGCTTATTTGCTCGAGGTTAATTAACTTCTTGGCTTCTTCCCTGGGGTGTATCAGAAGAACCTGAAACTTGAATGAGGAGGTGGGTGGGGCGTGGTAGTTGAGAGAGGGAAGATGTGAAGGGACAGTCTGATGTTCTTGTTCCCAGGTGGAACATGGATTTGATATTGTATTTTGAAAGATATGTGTGCTGGCTTTTTATTGGGCAGAGCAACCCTGCTTTCTTCTATGGCTGCTGTTGCATGCAGCTGTCTGTTATGTCACATTTGTACAAAAGTAAATCCCCCAGCCTTTCCACTAACTTGCTGTGAAACTTTGGACAAGTTACTTCATTTTCTGATTCCCAATTTCCTTATCTGTAAAATGATTAATAATAGAACGTGCTCTTTGGAACAACTGTGAAGATTAAAATGAGGTAATACTTCAGATGTGCTCAGAACAGTGATTGGCAGATAGTACGCACTAAGAAAGTGATAATTTTGTTATTTTCTTCCCTTGAAACCCCAAGACTTGGGGGGTGTTCACAAAACCTTAAGATAGGAGTTAGCTGCTCTTTCAGCTCATATCAAACAGGAGGAGTAGACCTAGTGTATTTAAAAGATATTGGGGGAAAAATACACCTTTCTGGCACAATGCAAAGTTTGTTTATTGTTGCTGTCATATCTGTTTAACATGTCACCTCCGAGTCTTTTATAACTTTAGTAGAAGAGAGCCCAGATCCAAAATTAACTCTAACTTGACTTAATTTCACTGTGAAATTAAATAGAACCAATGTGAAATAGAAAGAACCATTATTATGTATAGAAAATTGGAAAGAAGCAAAACAGCTGACTCTTTAATAAAAAGGCTGCTGACTGTTGGAGTTTAGAGGTCCTAGGATGACAAAGAACTTGTATCTTGATTTTTTTTTTTTTTTTAAAGAAAAACAGGTTAAATAGATTAGAAAACCTAATTCTGACTTAAACTATTACAATTGTACCCTTTTCTAAAGTTTGAGATTTCTAAACGCTGGTTGTTAATTCTGACATTCAAGTCTCTTAGACACACTAAATACACCTCAGCTCCCTAATTGTACCATAGAAAAGTCTCAAGTATGGAATGGTTCTCTGGAATGTTAAGAGAGTTGCAGGTTTTCCACCTTGAAAATTGTTCAAATACTTTTGATTTTTTTGTTGTTGTTGTTGTTTTTTATTTAGATAGTATCTTTCAGTTTTAAATGGTCCTGTTTTCTAAGTGTCAGTTCTTTATTTCTCTGGTATGTGGTGAAATTAATATCTGATGTTTAATGATACATATGTTTTTTAATGACATGAAACTTAAGATTTTTCATGGTGATTTCCATGGTTTTTGATTCTTATATTTTATGTGTAATTTTAATCCTGGGTGATTATCTGAATTAATTTTATTAGCTGAAGTTGGAAGTGCATTTTTTTTCCAGCAGATTTATTGATGTTTTTGTTTATTGGTCTCTGGATGCAAGGAATAAGACACAACCTGTACTAAACTTATGTACAAACTATCAGAGGACGAGCTAGAACAGGGCCTGAAAGAATGCCACTGAAAGTTGTGTTGGGCCACCTGCCGCCTGCGACTGTGGGTTGTTTTTATTTTATCTTTAAGCATTGTGTAAGCCACATTCTTGTGATTTGACACAATGGCCACACTTGGTAAAGAATTTGTTAATCAGTAAAACTTGAACCTGTGGAACTGGAGAGACCACTCTTTGTAGTACACTAAAGTCAAGGAAAATTAAAATGGACTTTTCTCACAGAGAATACATGTCAATTCCAGGCTACTAATTAGGTTATTTAGTTGGGTAGTCATATGCTTATTTATTCAACATATTTGTATGCCTACAGTGTACAAGGTGCTGTCAGCATTAAAATGGTAAAATGAGATAGACATGATCCTTGCCTTTAAGTAGTCTAATTTCATCTGAATTTAGGTCTTCCGTTGGACAGTTGCCATTTAGGCACAGTGGAAGGTGTTCTGTTTAGACCCACGGTTTGTGGAGGAATAATTGGTGTGACCAGCATTGAATCTACTAGGGAAAAGGAAAAATTACAGCAAATGAAAATCCTCTTCAACCCCAAATGCCAGCTATACTGTTTCCATTAAATACAATCACTTTTTCCTCAACAAAGCAGCTGTCCTCTAATACCCTGTGTCTTCTCTTTCTTCTCATTGTTTGTCTATGTATACTAGTGTCTTAGGATGCTTGGGGAAGTATTTTTAGGAGCCTTTATGACAGATAGAAACGATGCTAACTTTGTGAGAAGCATCAAGACAGTATCCCACAGAGTTGTGAGTATTCCTTCTATGCCTTAATTTTCATCCTGGCTGGATAGTTAACCCATTCTGGGAACGGGATGGCATTTAGGGTGGTGAGCTAACAAGGACCTGTGATTGGAGATGGAGATGACAGATTTAGATCTTTCTGTGCTTTGGTCCTGTGGGATCCTGAGAAGCAGACAGGAATAAAAGTGTCAATTGTAGGGAATGAGGAATAGACATTAGAAAAAACTCATAAGCTGAAAGAAGCGTAGGTCATTTTCTCATGTGTGTAACTGCACTACATGGACAAAGAACTAAATCTGACAGCCGTGTGATTAGCCCATGTCCTTTACCATTTGCAATAATATAAAGAGAGTGTATTGGATACACTGGTAAAAATCTCCTAGTGGTGCCCTTCAAGTTCTTGCTTTTGTCTTCTTTTAGCCAAGTTAACGTAGTTAAAGTCCACCAGTGTCTTCAGCTACGTTCCCCTGTGCATCTGGCAAAACTGTGGTTTCATTACCACAACTAGGGTAGTATTGACATTCATACAGTCAAGATCGAAAACATTTTCTGTACGTTTATCACCACAAAGATCTTTCATCTTATCCTTTTATAGGCACAGCCTCTTTCCTCCCATCGTCATTCTCCCTTAACCTCTGGCAACCACTCATCTGTTCTTTATTTTTATAATTTTGTCATTGCAGGACTGTTACACAAGTGGAATTATGTACTACATGATTTGGGGGGATTCATTTTACCCACTCAGAATAATTCCCTGGAGATCCATCCAGGTTTTTGACATTAAGCTCTTTTATTCCACCCTTTTGCTACTAAAAACAGTGCTGTAATCCTCCTTATATGTAGGATAAATTCCTAGACCTGGTGTTGTTACGTTAAAGGGTATCTGCAGTCTGCATTTTCAAAACTGTATATTATCTAATTGCCCTTCAGAAGGTTATATGAGTTTTCAACCTGACAACTCAGTAATACATGAGTTTCTGTATCCACTCTTGATAACATAAGTGAAAATTAATGAAATATAAAAAAATAATTGAAAAAACTATATAGTCATCCCTCAGTATCCACAGGAATTGGTTCCAGGATCCCTGTAAATACTGAAATTTGAGGATGCTCAAGTCCCTTATGTAAAGTGTAGTAGTGTTTACATATATCACATATATCCTACACACATCCTCTTGTATGTTTTAGATCATCTCCAGATGATTTAATCATCCATGTTGCAGCATATATCAGAATTTCATTTCTTTTTAGGGCTGAATAGTGTTCCATTGTATGTATATACTACATTTTGTTTATCAGTTCATCTGTTGATGAACACCGGAGTTGTTTGTTTCCACTTTTTGGCTCTTGTGGATAATGCTGCTCTGAACATGGTTGTACAAATATCTGTTTGAGTCCCCACTTTAACTTCTTTTGGATATATATCTAAAGGTGAAATTGCTGGATCATGGTAATTGTACATTCATTTTTGGGGGGAATTGCAATCCTGTTGTTCACAGTGGCTACACAACTTTATATTCCTACCACTACACAAGGGTTCCAGTTACTCTACATCTTTGTCAATACTTGTTAGTTTCTGTTTTCTCCATTTTCTTTTGGGGGGATTTTTTTTTTACAGTAGCAATCCTAATTGGTATGAAATGGTATCTCATAATGGTTTTGATTTGCATTTTCCTGATCATTAGTGATTTTGGTCATCATTATAGGTGCTTATTGGCCATTTGTACATCTTCTTTGGAGAAATGTTTAGTCAAGTCCTTTGCTCGTTTTTCACTCTAGGTGTTTTGCATTTTGTTGAGTTGTATGTATAAGAGTTCTTTATGATCTGGATATCAACACTTTACCAGATATATGATTTGCAAATATTTTCTCCCATTCTGTGGGTTGCTTTTTCACTCTGATGAAAGTGTCCTTTGATGCATAAAAGTTGTTTTTTGGATGAAGTCTTACCTTTTTTTTTGGCCTGTGCTTTTAGGATCATATCCATGTTACTTCCTTCTATTGTAATACCTGTTGGGTTTACTGTGGCATTGTGCTGAGCTCATAAATTGAATTTAGAACCCTTTCATCTTTCTGGAAATTCTTTAATAGTATAGAAATATTCTTATTTTTAAAAAATGAGAAACCAGATTAGAAGATACTAGTAGATCTTCAACATTCCTACAAGTATAACACAATATGTATTATACTAGAAGCATGTCCATTTATTCATTACCTTCTAACTAAAAGCTTTGAGCATCTTTAGGGGATATGTATGTATGGTTTGATTAGTATTTTGGTAATGATGTTTTTTCTGAAAACACGTGGTAGGGAAAACAGGATTCCATTATTAAAAATCTTGCTAATATACATCTATTCCATAATGTTAGAAATACCTATAACTGGTAATGTCAGATGTGGTTAAGAATAGGAGAAACGTTTAGTTCTTAATTTTAAATGCCATTCATTATCCTTCCACTCAGCTTTTTCATTTTTGTGTTTTACTCAAGAAAAGTGTTTTAGGCAATGGTAACACTAGTATATTGGGGGGAAAGTGTCATCTTTGCTTTGGGGGGATAATTCTTCTAACAGCCTATATTAGACTAAATGTTGTTCTTGATTTAGGAGCTGAAGTTGCCTTCCTACAAAGGCCAGTCCCCTCAACTAAGTCTCAGAAGATATTTTGCTGACTTGATTGCCATTGTGAGCAATCGTTTCACACTCTGCCCTTCTGCCCGACATCTTGCTGTCTATTTGCTGGACCTGTTTATGGATCGTTATGACATCTCTATCCAGCAGCTGCATTTAGTTGCACTTTCCTGTCTGCTTCTAGCAAGTAAGTACGAGTACAATCTACATGACTGGAAAATTCTAGTTTATAATTAAATAGATTTACGTAGAACTCGGTAAAATACCACCAAATTCCTTTCATTCTAGTTTACTAGTATTGGAAAGTTTATGTTGAAAGTGCTTTTTGGCATGGCAGTTCTTAACCAGACATATTAAAAAGTGGCTCTGAAATCTTTCAAAAACATGTGTACCTGAGCCCTACATCCTGAAGATTCTGATACAGATGTCTGGGTCATTCTGGATCTACTGACTCAGAATCTGCATCATGGGACCTGGATATTTTTTAACTTCTTAAAAATTTTAAAGGTGATTCTCATGTATCTTTCCAGTTGGGAACAATTGCCTTAAAGCAGTGGTTCTCAACCAAGAGCAGTTGTGTCCCACTGGGGGATATTTGGCAATATGTGGAGACAGTTTGGGTTGTCATTACAACCGGGGAGGAAGCTAAACATCTGCAGTGCACAGGGCAGCCCACACAACAAAGAATGATCTAGCCAAAATGTCAGTGGAGCTTCGGTTGAAAAACTCTGATAGGTATCATAGTCTTGTGTTGTTAGAATACCTTCTGCTGACTAAGTGGTGATTTAGATTAATGAACGGAAGGTTCACATGCAGTAGCTACACATGTGAAAACACTTGCTCTTACAGTAGGCAGAACTGCATAGTAAGGGTAGGGGAGAATCTGTTAATGGGCCTTCTGGTGCCTCTTTCTCCTAACATCTTCCTGTGACATATTTCATTGTTTGTTAGTATCTTGACTGAAGAGAAAGAGGGTGAGTAAAAGCATTGAAACTGAAGTTTTCTTCTCTTAGTATTCTGAAAAGATGGTATTTGTTACTGAAGTTGAATCCATTATGTAGTGTTTTTTGTTTTTAATTATTCATGTCATTACAGTGGAAACTTAAGTCCCACTTAAAGTGACATGTAGAAATACCGACTGCCTTCACCTCTAACTCCCACTTGAGGATTTAGGATCCAGTGTGACTGCTATCTAAGAAACATTCCTTCTCTACCCTACCACCAGAATTCTTTCTAAAACACCTTTGCATTTGACTGCAAATAAACCTAAAACCAAATGCAGGCCTGTGTGGTATCATTTATGATACTAGTCTTTTCTGCTTTTCTTTTCCTGTCCTTATTTTTTCTCTGATGACTTCAGCTCCCTATTTTATCTCCTGGAAGGTCTTTTTGTAAACTATTTCAAATCTTTTGTGGACCAGGTTGAATATATATAAATACAGCCCAGTGATGACTTTCCACTACCTGTAGGTTAAGGTAGAAACTCCTTAATGTAACATTCAGAACCGTTCATCTGGACCCAGCCATCGTACTAGACTTTTCTTTCAACTCTGTCCCCATGTAACTTGAGTCAAATTCTTACCAGAATGATATATTTCCTGAGTATCTTTCTCCTTTAATCTGCTGTCCTCTAAGATCTATTCATATCACCTGCTCCTCTTGCCACCATCCAGAAAGCCAGAGGTAATGTTTGTACATTTATTATTAACCTTTAATTTAACCTTTAATTAAGGTTTTATCCTCATAAGCAATCATGTGTACAGTTCTGTGTTTCATCACTATGATGATTTGTGATTTAGTAGTTTGCATAGGGTTGGAAAAACTCATACTTGGCATACCAAAAATGTGTGAGAATCTACATGGAATGGCTTCCCAATATCCTGTACAATATTAGTTTATTATAGGATCAGTTATAGTTGAGAGACACAGGAAATCAAACATGCAAGTTAGGTTATTTTAAAATCTTGGGATCAGTAATGGAAAATTTTTTGCCTGCTGTGGCCATCACTGTCCTTCAATCACTACCAAGCCCTACCTGGTCTGTGCCTATGGATTGTGAAATTATGAATGATGGATAGTCAGTTCATGGACTGACTTATATTTGTGACTAAAATTTACTAGTACCTTACAAAATGACTTGGGGATTATAAACTAGATATTTATAAACTACATATTACTATCAGAGTTCACCAGGGTCTCTAGTTGAATAATCTAATAAGAACTCTGGCCACCATGCAGAGCTTGGCATTGGTACCAGGTTTCTGCAGTTTCTACAATTTGGGGAAAGGATCTTCTATTTATGCACCACCTTAGGTTGATTGGAATGGTATTTTCAGTTCTTTCTAAATTTTCTGTAACTGTCAGTTTAAGGTCGTGATCAGTTTATTTTACTGAAGATTATTTGACTTAATCTGTGGTACTGTATAGTTACTTTTGACTCATTTTCTAGGAACTAGGCTCTAGGATTTGTGTTTACTGAGTTCAGATGAGAATTGTTTACTACCTATTTCTAAAAGAGTCAGATACCTCCTCCCTTTGTTTGACTGACCCCACCCTATTGTCTCGGAGAGAGAATTGCTTTTACATTGTTGTTCTTCCACTGGAGAGTGGGAAAATGTGAGATAGGTGCCCCTCAGGGTGTCAGCTCCTCCCAAGTAGTCACTGGTCAAACGGAGGTCAAGCTGTCAGCTCTTCAATGGGGTAAGGAATCAAAGAGGCTGGCCCTTAGTAGCCCACTGAAATCTCTTCTTCCAGTTCGTGAAGTCTAACTTTACTCCAACAGAAATGCTTAGGATGCTTATATATGACGTATGTTTTAAATTTGTGGAGTTCTTTCTACTGTTTCTTACATTCTTATACTATATCTTCTTATATTTGAATTCCAGTGTCAAGTCTCCAGTTAGTTATCATAAACTTTACTCAAACGTTGCTTCTCTTGTCTCAGAATGATTAGACTCTGAATGTCCCCCACCCCCAGCTGCTCCCTGCTTTGGGATGGGCAGCCTGTTGTATAAAAGTGAAGAACAACTTACAGCTGACAGGACTCAGCGACAGCTGTATTTTAGTTATTAAATAGGTTGGAAGGCTGTGGTACTTTGGTTAAAAATGGAGCACAGCTTGTACGTTTCAGGTACTAATGCATATCCAGCTGCTTGGATGTACACTATTAGAGGTAGGAAGAAAGGGCCTACAAGCTGGAGAGTGGGATGTAGTATTTTTACAGCAGGGATTATGGGAAATCTATCAGATCAGATCAGTCGCTCAGTCATGTCCGACTCTTGCAACCCCATGAATTGCAGCACGCCAGGCCTCCCTATCCATCACCAACTCCTGGAGTTCACTGAGACTCACGTCCATCGAGTCAGTGATGCCATCCAGCCATCTCATCCTCTGTCATCCCCTTCTCCTCCTGCCCCCAATCCCTCCCAGCATCAGAGTCTTTTCCAATGAGTCAGCCCTTCGCATGAGGTGGCCAAAGTACTGGAGTTTCAGCTTTAGCATCATTCCTTCCAAAGAAATCCCAGGGCTGATCTCCTTCAGAATGGACTGGTTGGATCTCCTTGCAGTCCAAGGGACTCTCAAGAGTCTTCTCCAACACCACCGTTCAAAAGCATCAATTCTTTGGCGCTCAGCCTTCTTCACAGTCCAACTCTCACATCCATACATGACCACAGGAAAAACCATAGCCTTGACTAGACGAACCTTTGTTGGCAAAGTAATGTCTCTGCTTTTGAATATGCTATCTAGGTTGGTCATAACTTTCCTTCCCAGGAGTAAGCGTCTTTTAATTTCATGGCTGCAATCACCATCTGCAGTGATTTTGGAGCCCAGAAAAATAAAGTCTGACACTGTTTCCACTGTTTCCCCATCTATTTCCCATGAAGTGATGGGACCGGATGCCACGATCTTCATTTTCTGAATGTTGAACTTTAAGCCAACTTCCAGAAAAGACTGATTTGTCCTGAGAAGTTCTTAAGCTCTTAACTCCTTGACACGTAATACCCTGGTTCCCTTGGCTTCTGTGATCAGTACTGAACTTGTAGAGAGCATGGAAGTGGTCTTAAACATGAGACTTTTGATAATCTGCTCAAGGTATTGTGTGTGCTTAGTTGCTCAGTCATGTCCAACTCTTTGTGAGCCCATGGACTGCAGCATGCCAGGCTCCTCTGTCCATGGGGGTTCTCCAGGAAAGAATACTGGAGTGGGTTTCCATGCCTTCCTCTAGGGGATCTTCCCAACCCAGGGATCAAACCCAGGTCTTCTGCATTGCAGGCGGATTCTTTACCATCTGAGCCACCAGGAAGCCTGTTCAAGGTTTTGTGTAACTAAGAAAAGATCTTAAAGTCAAGACGAAGTCAAAAGAGAGATTATAGGCTTTTAATAGCAAAGATTTGTGACAAGTGCTTGTTTCTTCTTGCTCACCAGTACTGGGTTGACAAAGCTTTTTACTATTTGATAGGTGAAAAACTGTATGTCACAGTTGATTCTATTTATATATCGATTTTTAGTGAGAATAGAACCTTTTTTTTTCCCCCCTCTATGAATTCTGTCTTCTGGTTCCTTATCCATTTTTTTTCTTATTAGACTGGTAGTCTTATAAATTTGTGAGAATTCCTAGTAAATATGAAGGATGACTTTTTTCTCCTTAGTAATAAAAGACAAAATGTGGGTTGGCAGAGATCACAGTGACATCTATCTGATCCATGCCCTACTGCCACATACCTGCCATTCCCTCCTGACTTTGAATATGTGCTGGTTTCCATGGCAGATCTGAGCATTTCCTATAAAGGAAAGACAACCTGATGTTTTGTTTCTGGGGCTTCTGATTCTTTATTTTCTGGGAAGCAGATGTGAATTTCCTGTGCCCTTATTTCCTGTTTGGGACCTTTATCAATATAATCACATGGCTTCTGGTATTTCCTTTCAATTGAAGAAAACTGATCTTTGTGATCTGTATGTGGTATTATGGATAAGTAGATTTAAAATAGTCATGCACATAGCATTCAGCACGATAAAAACTGTATATGAATGCAGGTACTCGTGACATTGTCTCACATTTTGAATTCCTTTAACATCCATGTATCTGAGTATATTACTATATATAATGAAAAGTTTCCCCCAAAAACTAAACCTCAATTTAAATATCAAGTATGGTTATTTATGCAGTATGCAGGTTATTTTTAACTCTGCAAATCAAGATGCAAAGACCTTCATACTTTTAATAGCCAAGTACTTTATAAATATGGAAACCCCATGGATCCTTAATAATATAGAAGCCTGTCTATTCTAGGGGTCCTCATTTGCTTTGGTCTGGAAGCAGATTTGGGAATTCAAGCATAAATCTTCCATTTTTGGTTTGACTCAACTTAATTGACCTTAAATGAATTGGCCAGCCTTGCTAACTTGGTTTCTTGAGCTGTGAAATTGGTCGTATACATTTTTGTTTTCTGTGTTGAAAGGTTCAAGGAGATAATATGAAACATTTTCTTGATCCTTGAATTAAACAGTGAATTGTGGTATATTAATTTCTCAAAGGAGCTTTAAACTCATTAACTTTTACAGCATTCTTTTGAAGTTCAATGCCAGTATTGCTGCTGCTACACAAATAGAGTACTTTGAAAGCCTTAATGATTCATCCAGAGGGATTGAACTAAATTCCTAAGTCATTCTCCTTCTGAAGAATTCCACTCTGTTATACAGAAAACAGTGGGTTCCACTCCTATATTTATGCAGTGATCATACTGGATGACTGTCATTAAGACCACTGTAGTGCTTTCAGGTCTGCTAATAAATGCCATTGGCAAAACTTGGGAAATTCATCTTTATGTGATTTGAACTGGGAAGCATTATCTAGATTATTGAAAAGTCTGAATTATGTAAGTTTTTTGGATTAACTCATACTTGCAGCAATATTAGGAGAAGGAAATGGCAACCCACTCCAGTATTCTTGCCTGGAGAATCCCAGGGATGGGGGAGCCTGATGGGCTGCCGTCTATGGGGTCGCACAGAGTCGGACACAACTGAAGCAACTTAGCAGCGGCAGCAGCAGCAATATTAAGAGTGGTTTAAATCTAACAAAGTTCAAAATTTCTGGAGTGGGAGTGAAATTTTAAACTCTTTGGACCTAGACTCTTAAAGTCATGAGCTTAGAGTTCCTGGCATAGGAGACAAACCTTCTACCCTAGTTCCCCCTCCCTAAGCCAAGACCAGGGTAGTTAGCAGTGTTTTTTCCCAACCCCTAAGGCTGGAGGACTTGAACAGACCTCTCTGACTCCAGTATACTGAGCATCTGGGCTGAGTGGTTCTGGCCACTACCATTTGTTGTCAGAACTTCAATGTATGGTTCTGAAAGAGAACCATTCCCAGTTTTAACAGGGAAACTGGTTTGATTTCTTCTGGTTTGGCAGTCTTTCTGGTCTTCTCCAAAAAATGTTTTTAAATGGATAAAATAAAATTGTAAGATTTCCAAAGTAAACAAATATATTGAAATAAATATCAAAATAGTAAAACAAAAATTTTATGTAGTAATATATAACATTCTAACAGCTATAATTATGAACAAGTGTAAAAACTATTGTGAGAAATTATAATAATTGCAGTATAATATGATGATTTTATACCTTACTATGAAAAAGAACATAAGGCTAGGAGGTGGAAGCCTTTAGTTTTAATTTCCCTTCTTCTTTGGACAGTCATGGAACAAAGACCCAACGAAACTTGAAGATAATTCTTTTGGTTCTATTGCTGCATTTGAAGAATCATAATAGTACTTGATACTTGAACTTTTCTCCAGCCATGACTTTTAGAAATACCTAAAATGAATAATTTATATATAGTAAAATACTTGAGGGAAATTAAAGTGCAAGATGATATGTAATCAGTAGAAAAATCATTCAGGGCTAGAGGGGGCATTCTGTTCCTCAGCTGTACATATGGATGAGTTTCATGAAAAGAAGTTAATGCCTTCAGATAACCAGGTTCAATATTTATGCCTATTCTGCCTTGAGTAAGGGGATATAAAAGTGGTATAAAGTATCTTCCACTTTTTTAAATAACAGACTTGGCTAGATTTTTGGTTTAATTCAGAAGAGGAGGATTAGGGGTTTTTTGTATAGTGGTAATGTTTGTGTTAGATGTTCACCTGTTTTTTTACTTTATTTATATCTCTCTGAGATTTTGCTGAAAATATGCTGAGATGAAACTCTTGAAGCTTAGCTGTTTTTTATTTCAGATAATTTTATGACATTAAATACTTGAAACTTTGTCCTAAAATAGTTTTTTTTACCAACTATCACCTGCCCTCATAAAGAAATTTCCTGAAAAGATTCAGCTGTTGAGATGAAAGTTATTTTTTCAGTGGCACATAGAACTGTTTTCCTTACACAATAGGACATAGATCAAAATGTTTATACATTCCTTTTTTTTTTTTTTTTAGGAGAGGGTAAAGGGTGTGGAACAGAGGCACTGGGAGAGAAAACATGAAGATTTGAGAACCATAGAGTTGTGGCACAGTTGTATCTACCCAGAGTAGGGAGAAAATGTCTTTGGATCTAAATCTTTGCACTAACATAGCAGATCCC
This sequence comes from Bos grunniens, assembly GCF_055505025.1. NCBI lineage: Eukaryota > Metazoa > Chordata > Mammalia > Artiodactyla > Bovidae > Bos > Bos grunniens. The sequence continues at coordinate 17,581,572 of NC_141190.1, forward strand.
ATTTAAGTGACTAGACTTAACTTTAATCATTTGGCCTAATATTTTCTTTCTCTTGCTTTTATTTCCCTTTGCATATAAGGTAAATTTGAAGAAAAAGAAGATAGTGTGCCTAAGCTGGAGCAGCTCAACAGCCTGGGTTGTATGACTAATATGAATCTAGTATTAACAAAACAAAATTTGCTACATATGGAACTATTATTATTAGAAACCTTTCAGTGGAACCTTTGCCTTCCAACAGCTGCCCATTTCATTGAGTATTATCTCTCTGAAGCAGTACATGAAACAGATCTTCATGATGGCTGGCCAATGATTTGCTTGGAAAAAACTAAACTCTACATGGCCAAGTATGCAGATTACTTCCTGGAAGTATCCTTGCAAGGTGAGTTGTTGCAGATGCCAGTGAGTGACGTGTGAGCTTGTGACTTGTGTGTTCTGTTGCTTAAGTTCATTTTTGATGTCTCCACAGATTATGCCTTTCTAAATTATGCACCTTCTTTAGTAGCTGCAGCATGTGTGGCTTCTTCAAGGATTATACTTCGTCTCTCTCCAACGTGGCCTACAAGACTGCATCGTCTTACTGCTTACTCCTGGGATTTCTTAGTGCAGTGCATTGAACGGCTATTGATGTAAGCCTCTCTGTTCTTTTGTTTGTAATTTCTTATTAACATTCTTCATGTAAAAGGGGCCTTGGAAACAAGTTCTCAGAGGCTGAGAGCTTTTAGGATACTTGCTCTGACACGTTCCTGCTGCCATAAGCAAGCCCCTGGTGAGCAGTACTCAGTGGAGTACTGAGTGAAAGGGGAGTTTCTTTGGCTGTTATCCAGGTAGAGGCTGTCATTGCTAGTATGATTCTGGGTACATAATAAGGAAAGGAGCTGCTCTTGTGTGCGTCCACAACTGTGAGATCATCCAGGTAAATCTTGCTCCAGTCCCCATTTCCACATCTTTGGGGATATCCTGGTGGCCTCACAATTCAAAGAGGCAGTCATATTTAAGTGCTCATTGTGAACATAGCTGCCAAGCTGAAAAGAGCCCTCAAAGCCACTAGCAGCCAGTCCTCAAGGGTTATACCAAGGGAAGGAGCTTTCAGAAGGCTAAGGGTGAGTTCTGTTGTTGAAATTATGGTTGCACTGACTGCTACCTGGGCAGTGGGGCAGTCCAAGGAGCCAGCTGTTAAGGAGTTGGGGGTGTGTGTGACTTTCTAGCAGATTTTTCTCAAGTAACATTATTAACAAAATTCCTTTCTGTCTGTGTTGCAGCGCTCATGATAATGATGTGAAAGAAGCAAACAAACAGAGAGGACAGGCAGGACCTCAGCCAGCACAGCTAAGTGTGTTCCAGGCAGCCTCCCAGCCCTCTCGGGCAGTTCACTTTCAGCAGCCTCAGTATCTCCATCAGACTCACCAGTCCTCACTGCAGTATCGCCATCCTGTATCGGAACAACCAAGCTGTCAGCAGATTGTATCTACTACACACACCTCATCTTACACACTACCAACATGTCCTGCTGGCTTCCAAACTAGCGTTCAGGGCCTTGGGCATGTGCCAGCTGGTGTTGGGATGTCACTGGCAATACCGGTAGAAGTTAAACCCTGTCTGAATGTTTCTTACAACCGGAGTTACCAGATAAATGAACATTACCCTTGCATTACTCAATGCTTTGAAAGGTGATTTTATGTGAAGGTAAGACCTGACCCAGACTGTTTATGACTTGAAGCTCTGGGGCAAGCTTTTTGTAAAACTTCTCTTCAAAAGGAAAGGGATCCAAATTTCATCAGAACTCTTCAGATACCAGCACCAGGAAGACTGATTATCCCTTCCAACACACCGTGAATATCTGGGAGGACTAAGGTAACACTGCAAACACTTTAACAGTGTATATGTCAAATCCTGTTAAAACAAATTTCTATATGACACATTTTAAAGCCCCAAGTGATGGTCCAAATATTTCAAAAATATTCAACCCAACAGAAAATTTGGACAGACTCCAAATTTGCTGTTTCAAGATTTGACCTGTGGTGGCTCTGGGCCTAATGTTGGCTTATATGTCAGAGATTAATGTTTATCTGTGGACTTGCCAAACATTCTTTTTATGAAGGAAAGTTACAGTATTAATTTTTGAAGAGATCCTTTTTTAAGTCTCCAGTTTTGATTTATATTTTTGATCTGCATCTGCAAATGAACTTCTGACTAAGTTTCAACTCATGAATTTCTTTGCTATACCAGTCAGTGTGGTTAAAAAAAATTTTTTTTAGATATTCTAAATAACTCCTTATCACAGATAGTATAGGTATCTGGATTTATGTACTAAAATTAAGATTGGAGTAGATTTCTTAAAATCATGGTCATACGTTTTTCTTATTTTTCCCCTGTGGTCAACCTCAAGTCTTTAGAATTAAACACATTTAACTCAGGGAATTTGTACTACTTGGAAACACTTAACTGTAATGCAACATGCTTTGGGAATGTTATAGTATGACTACCTTAATAACATAGGTTAGTAGACTCCTGCTAGAGTGTGTTTTCAAATGAGAACATAATTGTAGCTTAGAATGAATGAAGTGGTGGTTCCTGTCATTCATAATACACATACAAGTTTTGCATTTCTCAGTGCAATCAATGATTTATACTCAGATTTGATATTATTCTAAAAAAGTTTTTTCAAGGGAAGGTGTAATTGTAAAATGTCAGTACTAGAATAAAGTCCCGTAAGTTTGTTTTGAGGTGGAATGTGGCCAGGGTAGTTCTCAGGTTGTGCTAGAGCAGCACTTTGTTACATGGAAGACAGGTTTTATAAGCAGCCTTTGAATCCAGCTAGTCAAGTGTAACGGAGAAGGCAATGGCAACCCACTCCAGTGTTCTTGCCTGGAGAATCCCAGGGACGGGGGAGCCTGGTGGGCTGCCGTCTATGGGGTCGCAGAGTCGGACATGAATGAAGCGACTTAGCAGCAGCAGCAGTTAGGTGTAAGTAGGCAAAGGTGACTTTCATTGGACTGGCCCCAGAACTGCCCTGGGACATTTCACTATATTGGTAATGAGTGAAAACAGCAATAGGTCATTACAGCAAGGGCAATTTGGGGGTAAAGAGTTTGGAGGAAATAAACTGCAAAAAGTAAAAAGAAAAAAAAAAAAACATTGTAATAACTGAAACTATATACATTGTGCTCTTATCTGTGGGAGAAGAGATTTGGTGGAGGGAAGCTTTCTGATAGAAAAATTAGTAAAGTGTGTCATTTTGTTTGTGTGGTTTTTTTTTTAAAGATAGCACTTGAATAGAAGGGAAACTGCATGGCAGGTATGTGACTGCCGTAATATGCATTGAAGACAAGCTTATTATAAAGATGTTATGGGTATGCAGCAGGAGTCTCAATAATCAAGCCAATGGCTTTTGTTAGGAAGGGAAGGGACTCATCACAGCAATGGATTGATCCAGATGGCTCCAGTAGGTGGATGTGGGTGGGTGGGTTCTGTCAGTGTGAGTTCTTACAGAACATCCTTTCCTTAAATGAAAGGTAACTTTTATCATTAGAGTACATAGGGCATGACATGGATTTATTAGTCTGGTAGATAAAATGAAAAACTACTCAGGTAAGAACACTCACTCGTGGCAGATTTTTCAAGCATGAAAATTGTTTTCTGAAAGTATCATCACTTTTCTCTTTACAGAAGGCTGCTTATTGGATTTTAGTAGTCCTTACCTCAAGAGAACTTGAATTATCTGGGGGAAAGTGGGTTCAAAAGAGAATATATCATTCACATTCAGAACCTAGCAACCTGGAGTCCAATTTTCAGTATTTTAACTACCTCAATAATACTATGAATGTAAGATATTGGGATAGAGATCCCAACTTGAAACAACAACTGGTGCCTATGGTAATTTAAATGTCTTGTCAAATGCTTTTACTGATTGGTTTAAATGTCATTCTTGTTATAGAAGAATATGCCTTTTTAAAAAGCCTGTAACACTTTCCCAGTTTATATTTTAAAAAGCTAAAGAACACTGGACTAATTTGGGTTGCGGGGGGGAGAGTAAAGTAAATAATTGGTTACTATTGCTGCATACCCAGGGTAGGGTGGGATGGGGTGGTTGGAGAAACCAGTACTATTTTTAAAACATTAGGTTTCAGTATAAATACAACTCACAACTGCTAGCTTTGGGGGGCTATGGGTGGGGGGCGTTGTGTGGGTTTTGTTTTGTTTAATTTATTAATTAGTCTTTAAAGCAGGTTTTTTGTTTTTTGAGATTACCGGACCATCATTAAATGTGTACTGTGAAGAAATTAATGATATGTATAAGGGGCTTTACCAAAGTCCACTAAATAAACACTACTCAAATATAGACTGCAAACCAAAATGTATCTGTTATGACATTAATTGCAAATAGCAAGTATGGTGCTAAAGTCCACACCAATGGAATTAGATGAGTGCTATGCACTTAATTTTAAAATAAAACTAGTTTTCGTTAAAGTGGTTTTGGTGTTTTGTTTTAAATATAAATTTGTATATTTGCAGCTTCATTAAATCATGTCATCATGTAAGTCAGACTTGGAATCATAATTACACTTAAGAAGTAAAAGCTATCCCAATGGAGAATATCACCATAGTGGTGGGAAACATTTGTCCATTCTTTATGTATTCCATACGGCAGAGACCAGAGCCCACAGAAGTGTATTTGATAGTACCTTTCTGGCCTTTTGAACTTAAAGTAGTTGTTAGTATGTTAGAATTGCAGTGTATAATTTGCAAAACAATAATGCAAGCTGCAGAAAATTTGAAGTCTGATTTCAAAAGTAGGAACGTGTAAAATGGCCAAAGGTGTGAGAAGGCACAGGGTTGACAGTGAGTGAGAATGGTCTGTTCAGTTAAGTATCATTACTACTTAATTCAACTTAAAATTTAACATAAAATTAATGAGTAAAATTTTTAGCAGAGTTAGGAATTCACATCCCTCTAGAGTATTTCTTTAATTTGTTCTATGTAATGTCACTTATTCTGGCACAGTGGCACGGTTTAGCAACAGTCAGTATACATTGTTTGTTTTCACATTGTTAATACACACACACATTGTTTTTTAAGGCTGAATTTAAGAAATGCAACAAGCATTCCAAATCGGGGCAGGTAGCTTTGCATTGAGGTGATTCTGAGTCCCATGTGATAAGTTTATATTCATCAATAACTCAGCTTACTAAGCCCTTAGTGATAGACTTATCTCCCTAGCCTCAAGCAGCTTACATTTAGCTTGCCACTTGAAGAATTAGAATGGTTTATCGTCCACAACTCAGTTTAAAATTATCTTGGTTAAGGGATCACTCAACTTGATTTTTAAAATCTCTTAGGGGAAAAAAAATAGTTAAAAGCATCAAAACCAGACTCCTGCTTCCTATGAGAAGGATACCTTCTACCCTATTCCTAACCCCACCACCCCTTTTTTAATTAAAAATTTTTATGACTCTTTAAGAGCAGTTTTGCGTTCACAGCAAAATTGAGAAGATAGAGAATTTCTTCCTGCCCCTACACATGCACAGTCTCCCCCATTATCAACATCCCCCCTAGAATGGTGTGTTTGTTACAAGTGATGAACCTACACTGAGACATAGTCACCCATTATGAACATTTTGGTTTACTTTGGGTGGTGCACATTTCTACTGTCACCACTGTAAATTTATGAAGGTGCAATGGCACACAGTTACAAATGCGTAACAGCATCTATTCCACCATGTAGTCTCACTACTCAAGTCTGCTCCACCCACTGGTTCTTCCTCATGCAATCCCCACCCCTTCCTTACCCCTAGGTAACCACTGATTTTTTTCTTGTTCCATACTTTGCATTTTCTAGAATGTCATAGTTGGGGTCATACAGTATGTGGCCTTTTCTTTCACTTAGTAATTATGTATTTAAGTTTCCTTCATGCCTTTTCATAGCTTGATAGTTCATTTTAGTGTTGAATAATATTCCACTGTCTGGGTGGATCACAGTTATTTATCCACTCACTTAAAAGGACATTGGGGTTGCTTCCAAGTTCAGAAATTATGAACAAAGCTGCTATATACATCCATGTGCAGGTTTTACTATAGACATAAGTTTTCAGCTCCAAGGCATGAAACTGCTGAATCTTAGGATACGAGTGTGTCTAGTTTGTAAGAAACTACCAAACTGTCTTCCAAAGTGCTCTAGCATTTTGTGTTCCCACCAGCAATGAATGACTTCTGCTCCACATCCTTGCCAGCATTTGGTGTTGTCAATGCTCCAAATTTTAGTCATTCTAATAGGTGGGGGTTAATTTGCATTTCCCTGATGACAATTGATGTGGGACATCATTTCATGTGCTTATCTGACAACTGTATAATCTTTAATGAAGTATCTGTTAAGGTCTTTAGCCCATCTTTAAGTCAGATTGTTTACTGTATATTTTGGGGAATAGTCCTTTATTAGATGTATTTTGCAAATATTTTCTCCCAGTCTGTGGCTTGTCTTCATAATCTCATGACATTGTTTTTTGCAGAGCAGACGTTTTTAATTTTAATGAAGTCTAGTTTATCAGTCTGTCATCACTTAGAGAATTACAGATGCTGAAAGGCTGGCTCAGAATTTGCTGGCAGTCCAGTGCTCTGGACTCTATGCTTCCAACACAGGTGGCCCGGGTTTGATCCCTGGTTAGGGAGCTAAAATTCCCACAGCCATGCAGCATGGCCAAAAAAAAAGCAGTTTGACTAAATAAATAGGTAATGGAGGATATTATAAAGTCAAGGTATTAGAAATGTAAATAACCATGGGAACAAAAATACAAACCTCACAGAAACCTACACACAAAAAACAAAGCAAGGAGTCTATAGTAAAATTCTTTAAAAGGTATAAATATGGAGAGTATAACTATGGCATAACTAAGACCAAATATATCAAACTAATAAATGTAAATGAGCTAAACTCAACTATTTAAAGAAAAAGAATTTCAGACTGAATCACAAAGCAAAACTCAAATCTATGCCATATAAAAGACCTACAACAACAAAGTGATTCACAAGGGTTGAAGATAGAAGGATGAGTAAAGAGGTAAAAACAACCAGCAACTTCTTAATAATAGATGTGGCTGGATTCAGGCCTAAATCAGCAGGAAATGGGGTGGAATGGCATTCTGTAATGCTAAAGGTTACAATTCAAAATAAAGGTGAACAGTTATGAACTCTGGATCAAATAACCTTGCAACAATATTAAATAAAATCTATAAAGGATATAAGGAAAAATAAAACACAGAGAGGAGAAAATTAATTCATCTTGGTCCATGAGAGATCAGTAATTTAAAAAACAAGAGAGAGAAAATCTTAACATATTGTGGTAGACTTAATTGACATATGGGCTTCTCTGGTTGCTCAGACAGTAAAGAATCTGCCTGCAGTGCAAGAGATGTGGGTTCGATCTCTGGGTCGGAAAGATCCCCTGGAGAAGGGAATGGCTACCACTCCAGTGTTCTTGCCTGGAGAATTCTATGGATAGAGGAGCCTGGGGAACTACAGTCCATGGGGTAGCAGAGTTGGACACAACTGAGCAACTTTCAGTTTTTCATTGACATATTAAGAAAGAAATGCCTTTTGAGAAGGGAAATGGTACAAACCTAGCATAACTAAGATGGACAGTATAACAAAGGACACTGACAGAGCCTGCACCCATGCCAACAGCAAAGTTCAGTCTTCTGAAGAGGCCTTAAACAACTGGAACCATTCTTTTTGACACATCAAAGTGCCTAAGGTCAGAATACCTTGACTGGTCTTTTTGTTGGCTGCCAGCTCATCTGCAGCTCACCCCCACCCCCAACTAAAAATCCATGGTTTCCAAACTATACAAGTTCTCATTTTTTCCTTTGCTAGATGAAACTGATTCATTACTGGTTTCTTGTGTGTACAATAGTGTACTAATAATTATCTATATCTAAGTTTTCTTTGATAATATTAAGCTCTAATGTGAACTTTTATGAAATTTAACTGTATTAATTAATCTATAAAGAAAACAATCAATTCCAAAAAGTAGAATTAAGATAGAAAACATAACTTTTCTCATGAAAGAGAAATGAACAAAATGTATATATAATAGGACCTCCCCCCAAATCTCAAACAATTCTTGGATTAAATAAGAAATCCAAACCAAAATTTCAGAGTATCTACATAATTGCTATCATGAAAATTCTAGAAACCAGGAACTCCAGAATAATGCCAGGAACTCCAGAATAATGCTAAAACAGTGCTCAGAAGAAGTTAACATCCAGCTGAAAAAGTATGAGATATAACAAGTAAACCAAACAAAAACAGAAGGAAAGAAGTAAAAGCAGAAATTAATGAATTACAAAAATGGAAAATAAACATATGCTTGCATGCATTGCAACCAGACTAAAGAAAATAGTTTAAAAATTGGAAAGGAGGAGGTAAAATTAGCATTATTTGTAGATAGGATTGAACACCTGGCAACTCCAAGATCATCAACTGAGAAACTATTACAGAGAATAAGCGAATTCAGTACACTGTCTAGGTACATAATTAAAATAGCTTTCATGTATACAAATAACCAGCAGTGAGATTTAATGAAAGATGTACTCAATTATAATGGCCACCAAAAGAAGGTAAATGCCTAGCAATAAATACAAGAAATGTGCAAGATTGATATGAAGAAAACTTTGAAATACTTGTGACACATAAGAATACTTGAACAACGAATACTATATACTTGGATAGGAAGAATCAGCATCATAAAGATGTCAATTCTCCTTAAGTTAAATTTAACAATCTCTCAGGCTTTTTTTTTTTTTAATGAACTGAACAATTAAGAAAGGGAATTTCTGAAAAAGGATAATGAAAGGAGGTAAGCCCTCTGGCACATTAAAACATATTACAAACTTGCAGTAGATAAAACACTATGGTACTGGCAAATGAGTTGGTAGATAATTCAATGAAACAATAGAAATTCCAAAAATAAACCTAAATATATATTGAATTTAATATGTGATAAACAGAGCACCTGAAGTCAGTGGAAGAAAACATGGATTATTCAATAAACTGAGTTGGGTCAGTGGGTTGCCACCTGGAAAAAAAAACTGATACCCATCTCAAAAAATATGTATAAGGAATCTAAAAGCAATGAAATTTAGCTATATAATTTAAAATTTTTTCAGCATGGCAAAAATCACCATGTGTGCTATGTGCTAAGTCACTGCAGTCCTGTCCAACTCTTGTGACCCCACTGACTATAGCCCACCAGGTTCCTCTGTCCATGGGGATTCTCCAGGCAAGAATACTGGACAGTGGGTTACTGTGACCTTCTGCAGAGGATCTTCCTGACTCAGGGATCAAACCCGAGTCTTCGATCTCCTGAGTTGGCAGGCAGGTTCTTTACCACTAGCTCCACGTGGGAAACCCCCAAACACCATAGTTAAAGTTAAAACACAAATAATCACATGGGTCAAGTATTTGCAACTAATCTCTAGGCAAGGACTAATTTTCTTAACATGCAAAGAGGGAGAGACATGAAGAGGCAGTTACCAGAAAAAGAAATACAAATATCTCTGAAGGAAAGATCTTTAACCTTATTAAGTTTGATGACAGTGTTGGTAAGGGAATAGGCTTTGTCTTACATGACTTATGATAGTGTCTGATTAAATAAAATTCTATGAAGGGCAACTTGGCAATCTGCATCAAAACTACAAACACAAAAATATTCTAACTCAAATTCCACTTCTAGGACTTTATAGGTAGAGTTATATACATGTGAAATGAGCTAGGCACAAATCATTTATTTTAGTATGGTTGATAAAAGCGAAAGATTATAAACGACTTGAATATTCATCAATAAAGGATCTCATTTTACTATTACAACTGTATTTAAAAGAACAAACTATTTTTCTATATAAACTAATGTGGACAATCTCCAAGATATATCAGTGTGGAGTATTCTACCATTACACCAGTTCTCACAGGATAACATGAGGTGTCTTTTTGTTTATTAATGTTCACAGCTTTTTTTTTCCTGATTGATCAACATGGAAAATTTTAAAAACAAAAAATATAAAGCAAAATAGTATAATTAATAATCTCTTTTTGGTATCTTTCCTGTACACACATATATATTTACATGGTTTGCATATTGAATATGTAATTTCTTATTTTTGTGTTTCATTATGTGTCAGCCATGATTTATTAAATTAACATATATTCAAGTTAAAGTATATCCAAATATATTTTAGACTTGTTGGGACTGAATCATGTGAATACAATATATTTTAATCATTCCCAATGTTTTGAAACAATCAAAAAATGCTCTAATGAACACATATTTTACCACTTTGCCTACAATGGGTATTATTATCAAATTTTTCATCTTTGTAAATATAACAGATGGAGATATCTCATTTTTATTAGCATTTCTGAAATTCTGAATGTAGTTCAACAGCTTTGAATAAGTTTATTGGCCACTTATAATTCTACAAAATGCTTGATTTCTTTGCTGATTTCTCTTTGGTTGTTCTAATCTTATTCATATAGTCAGGAATTAGCCTGTTAGCTATTTTATCTATAACAAATATTTTTACCAGTTAAAATTCTCTTTTAACTTAGTGTATAGTGTTGAGGGTACATCTTCCTTCACACAGTAAGATACTGTATACCTTTCTATGTACTAAAATCTTTGGTGACTCTTACTACAATTTTTGAAGGCTTTCTTCAGATAGATCCTACACATTTCTCATATTTACTTCTGAGTATCTTTAAAAAAAATGATCACAACTGTGAACGGGAATCATGAACCTGCATTTTGGAACTTCCTTGGTGGTCTAGTGGTTAAGAATCTGCCTGCCAATGCAGGGGACATGGATTCGATCCTTGGTCCAGGAACTGAGATCCCACCTGCCTTGGGGCAACTAAGCCCACGCACCACAACTCCTGGAGCCCACACACCCTAGAGTCTGTGCTCTGCAACAAGCTATCTCAATGAGAAGCCTGCGCAGCGCAACTAGAGAAAGCCCGCTCAAAGCAACAAAGACTCAGCACCGCCAAATTAAAAAAAGAAAACCTAGAACCCTGCATTTTTATAAGGCAATAGAGGGAATTCTGGTGCAGATAGTCTTGAGATTGCACTTTGGAAAACTATGCCTCATATAATGCAGAAACAAAGTACTTTTCCTATACATGCATTTCTTTTCCTGAAGGTTCCCAAGACAGCAGGTGACATCCTTTAGCCATTAGAAGGTCACCTCATGGTAGAAAGGGCAGAGTTTAGTGGCGAAGGGCTGCACATTGCAGCCGTACCCTTGTATTGTCTTTGGGTTATTCCTATACCTACCTCCATTCCTAGTAGTTAGGTTATTGGGGCTAGCATCACATCCAGGAAGGTGACAATCACAGCTAAAGTCTGGATTTCTTTTATGGTTAAGTGGCATCAGAAATGAGCTAGTGTCAATATATGTCCTCAAGTGCTCTTTGATGATTATTCTTAACACCACTGCTAACACTCTTACTCTTGTTTAGTCGCTATATCGCATCCGATTCTTTGCAACCCTATGAACTGTGGCCCGCTGGGCTCCTCTGTCCATGGGATTTCCCAGGCAAGAATACTGGAGTCGTGTGCCATTTCAGAGGATCTTGAGGGGATCTTCCCGACTCAGGGATCAAATCCACATCTTCTGCATTGCAGGCAGATTCTTTACCACTGAGCCACCTGGCAAGCCCAATATTCTTATTAAATACGATTCAACTACTAGGCTTCAGGCATTGTGTGGTATTAGAGGGAATACAAAGATGATTGCCCCAGAGGTCTTCATGTCTTCATAAGCAAACACCACCACTAATGTCCATTCTGACACACCAAGGTAATAAAGTGGCTCAGCAAATGTTATGTGTCTTTGCTTCTGGCATGGACCTCATGGATTTCAGAAAGCAGGGAAGTGGCTGCTATAATCTGAGATGATAGGACCATATCCTTCAATGTCACACTTCTCTCACACAGCAGAGGGAAACGTGTTCATGTCTTTAAGGAAATAATGCCTCTACTGCTCCTATTATCAAGGCATCAAAAAAATGTCATCCTAGAAACCAGATATCTCCAAAAAGTATTAACAAACACATACTGAAAGGATTGCTTGGGTATGTGCTGAAGATTAGCCTAGTACATTTAGGAAGACTCATGTTTTACAGATGTTCCTTCCAGCGAAGTGTGAAGTGCGAGCAATTCTTGGATAATAGTGAGGCTAAAGCCAGCCCTTCCTCTCCCCTGCAAAAACCCTACCCACAAATCACTTTAGGGTATCCCACTGGGTATGTTTAACTAGTTCAAAGACAATTATAATTTAATTTGACCATCTCAAAGGATGTTTGTCAAAGGGTTTAACATTGTTATTGCTGGGGAGTGGGCCTATGGATGATTTTTATTTTTTCCTTTGTAATTTTGTCTGTGTTCTAACTTTTTCTATAATAAATATGGGTTACTTTTACAACTGGGGAAAATGCATTTTGTTTATCTAGCTTTTTAGAGAGAATAAAAAGCCCCTCAGATCAAGTAGACTGACTTCTTCATTATCCCTCAAAGAAGTTATAGATGAAAGCCTTAGTAAATATTTCTGTAGGTTTCTTTTTAATATGATCCCATTCTCAAAGTCCAAAGATGCATTACTTAGCAGCAAAGAATCAGCAGGCATCCAAGAAAAGTCATTTATACATAAACTTCACAATAAATCAATTCATTCTATAACTATAGATACTCTAGATGACCCAAAACACATAAAACCCAGATGTCTCTGGTTAACGTGATAATAACATCATCAAATAAAGCCCTCAAGAAGATGATGCTTTTCCATTTTGGAGAAGACACATTTCAGCATAAAATAGCTTTGAAGTAGGGAAGCCCACGGAGAAGGCGATGGCACCCCACTCCAGTGTTCTTGCCTGGAGAATCCCAGGGACAGGGGAGCCTGGTGGTGCTGCTGACTCTGTGGGTTACACAGAGTCGGACACAACTGAAGTGAGTTAGCAACAGCAGCAGCAGGGAAGCCCAACAGACAGACATGTGCTACCACTATTTCCACAAAAGCAAAATAGTTTTTGCCAACTGTCAGAAACACAAAATCATAGTGTATAAATTGTGTAAGTAAAACATGTTCTTTTTGCTCCATAACAGTATAAAATCATGTCATTTCCATCCAGATAGAAAGTTTTACCCCTCTAAATTCAAATAATCTAAGACCCCACATGCCACCCTAATACTTTTTAATAATACCTATTTATTCTAGTTTTTGCCTGCACTCGGTCTTCGTTGCTTCATGATGGTTTTTCTCTAGTTGAGGTGTGTGGGCTTCTTATTGTGGTGGCTTCTTTCATTGTGGAGTGCATCTAGAGTGCATGAGCTTCAGTGGTTGCAGCATGTAGGGTCTTCCTGGACAAGGGATGTACCCTGCATTGCAAGGAAGATTCTTAACCACTGGACCACCAGGGAAGCCCCAACTCTATTATTTTTTGATGTGAGATATATAACCTTTTGTAATGACCTCTTTTCTGGGCATCTATAAAGCAGTGTGTTCTGTGGATGCTTTTGAACTGTGGTGCTAGAGAAAACTCTTGAGAGTCCCTTGGGCTGCAAGGAGATCACACCCATCAATCCTAAAGGAAATCAACCCTGAATATTCATTGGAAGGACTGATGCTGAAGCTGAAGCTCCAATACTTTTGGCCACCTGATGGGAAGAACTGACTCATTGGAAAAGACCCTGATGCTCGGAGAGATTGAAGTCAGGAGGAGAAGGGGACGACAGAGGATAAGATGGTTGGATGGCATCACTGACTAAATGGACATGAGTTGAGCAAGCTCCGGGAGTTGTTGATAGACAGGGAAGCCTGGTGTGCTGCAGTCCGTGGGGTCTCAAAGAGTCAGACGCTGAGCAACTGAACTGAACTAAGTTTGGGGGGGGGGGGGGAATCTGCTCTACAGCAATATAACCAGAACTCTTGCTATGTGACCTGAAATTCTAAGTTGAAGAATATCCTCTGATCTTGCATTTTGATGTTTCTACCTTATGCTGAGCTAATGTGTGGCTTCACTTATTCTTCAGTTCTGCTGAAGCTGAAGTTCTAATACTTTGGCCACCTGATGCAAAGAGCCAACTCACTGGAAAAGACCCTGATGCTTGAAGATTGAAGGCAAAAAGAAAAGGGGGTAGCAGAGGATGAGATGGTTAGGTAGCACCACTGATTCAGTGGACATGAATTTGAGCGAAGTCTGGGAGATAGTGGAGGACAGAGGAGCCTGGCATGCTGCAGTCCATGGGGCTGCAAAGAGTTGGACATGACTCAGTGACTGAGCAACAACTCCAAGTACTCTGTAGAAACCATTTCTGCGTGATTGTTTTTATGACTTTGGAAGACTTTCTCTTGTATCTAGATAAGTACTTTGATAACAGATACTAAGAGATCTTCAATAAGATTCAGCCTATCAAGAATCCTTTGGAGATGGTCAACCAAGGCACCATTTACTCAAATATCACCATAGTCAACTTTAAAAAAGCCCAGGTACTGTGGAGACAAGCATTTAGAGGAGAAAAAAAACCTAAAGCAAAATATTTAAAATCATCATCCCTATTTATTTTGAATTTTTACTGACTATCATGGTAGAAAAAGTCCATGTTTACACTTCATTCCCCAAAGCGCTGTCATCACTAGAAATGTGTTAATCTCAGAATCTGATCCATAACTTTGCCAGCCAAGCCACCAGGGAAGCCTAAATTTGATCCAGAACTTTGGAAGAATATGGAAAATCAAACATGACAAAAGAAACCTGAAATGGCAGCATCCTAAAAATTTGGGGGATGACACTTTTTGTCAATGCTAACAGAAGTTTACACAAGCTGTACAGAGACTCCTTGGACTTTAAAGTCTGGTTTCTCTCACATAACTTTATCATCATTAACTCCATGAGGCACGTTTCCAAGCAGGTAGCTGTGACTAAGTTCAGTGTCTGGTTTAAAGTATTAGAACTTCAGCTTCAGCAGAACTAAATAATAAGTGGAGCTACACATTAGCTCAGCATAATGTAGAAACATCAAAATGCAAGAGCCTATTCCAGGGCTCAGAGAATATTCAGACAGGGCTGTAGATAAGAAAGGTATAACAAGTTGTGTTTCCTACCCCATCACCCATACCCTCCTGCAGCCTCAGTAACAAAACCCCAGTTTCCACCTGGGCACATGTGTCATCTAGCCTAACCTCCCAGCCTCCCTTTCAGTTAGGTAGACCCCTATGACTGAGTTTCAGCCAATGAAATATAAGTGGAAGCACTCTTTGAGGCTTCCAGAAAATCTCCTTTAAAAGGGAGGGGGGAGATACATGCCCAAGGCCACATAACCAGTAAGTACTAATGCACTAATGCACACAGGATTTGAATTCCTGTGTGACGCCACTATAACTTAAGGGCATAGCAAAATCTTGTGAACCATCTACAGCAGAGTTGGGCAAGCTTAGGCCTGAAAGCTAAGGATATTTTTACTTTTTTAAAAATGGTTGAAAACTTTGTGTTTCCTGGCTTAGCTGGAAAAGTGTCAAGAGAGTTACTTACTGAACCCAGGGCTAAGATGAGTACTTTCTATACTCTCCATCTAGCCAAACCGACTCTGTCCATAAAATGGCTCGGGGGGAGAAGACAATTGGTTTGGAAGACAGTCTAAAGCAGTAGTTAAGAGCTTGGGTTCTAGTGGAGAACTGCTTGGGTTCATATTCTAGAGACATTACTCAGTAGATAGAAACTGCACTTTAGTTCCCTTATCTGCAAAATGGAAATAATAAAAATACCTACCTCACAAGGCTATTATGAAAACTTAAAGAGACAATTCCTTAAACTTAGAAAAACATCTGGAATACTGTGTACTGTCAGCACACAGTCCACATTCAGTTCAGTTCAGTCTCTTAGTTGTGTCCGACTCTTTGCGACCCCATGGACTCCCCCACAGGGCTCCCCTGTGCAACACCAACTCCTGGAGCTTACTCAAACTCATGTCCATCAAGTCGGTGATAACCATCCAGCCATCTCATCCTCTGTCATCCCCTTCTCCTACTGACTTCAATCTTTCCCAGCATCAGGGTCTTTTCTAATGAGTCAGTTCTTCCCATCAGGTGGCCAAAAGTACTGGAGCTTCAGCTTCAGCATCAGTCCTTCCAATTACTAGTCAGGACTGATTTCCTTTAGGAGTGACTCATGTGATCTCCTTGCAGTCCAAGGGACTCTTAAGAGTCTTCTTCAACACCACAGTTCAAAAGCATCAATTCTTCGGCACCTCAGCTTTCTTTATGGTCCAACTCTCACATCCATACATGACTACAGAAAAAATCTTAGCTTTGACTAGACGGACTTTTGTCAGTAAAATAATGTTTCTGCTTTTTAATATGCAGAATATTATTTAATATTATTAATATGCAGAATATTATTTAATATGCAGGTTGGTCATAGCTTTTCTTCCAAGGAGCAAGCATCTTTTAATTTCAAGGCTGAAGTCACCATCCACTGTGATTTTGGAGCCCAAGAAAATAAAGTCTGTCACTGTTTCCACTGTTTTCCCATCTATTTGCCATGAAGTGATGGGACCGGATAACATGATCTTAGTTTTTTGAATGTTGAGTTTTAAGTCAGCTTCTTCACTCTCCTCTTTCACTTTCATCAAGAGGCTCTTTAGTTCCTCTTTGTTTTCTGCCATAAGGGTGGTGTCATCTGCATATCTGAGGTTATTGATATTTCTCCTGGCAATCTTGATTCCAGCTTGAGTTTCATCCAGTCTGGCATTTTGCGTGAGGTACTCTGCATACAAGTTAAATATGCAGGGTGACAATATACAACCTTGACGTACTCCTTTCCCAAGTTGGAACCAGTCTGTTGTTCCATGTCTGGTTCTAACTGTTGCTTCTTGACTTGCATACACATTTTTCAGGAGGCAGGTGAGGTGGTCTGGTATTCCCATCTCTTAAAGAATTTTCCACAGTTTATTGTGATCCACATAGTTAAAGGCTTTAGCGTAGTCAATGAAGCAGAAGTAGATGTTTTCCTGGCAATCTCTTGCTTTTTCTATGATCCAATGGATGTTGACAATTTGATCTCTGGTTCCTCTGCCTTTTCTAAATTCAGCTTGAACATCTGGAAGGTCTCAGTTCACATACTGTTGAAGCCTGGCTTGGAGAATTTTGAGCATTACTTTGCTAGCATGTGAGATGAGTGCAATTGTGCGGTAGTTTGAATATTCTTTGGCATTGCCTTTCTTTGGGATTGAGATGAAAACTAACCTTTTCCAGTCCTGAGTTTTCCAAATTTCCTGGCATATTGAGTGCAACACTTTCACAGCATCATCTTTTAGGATTTGAAATAGCTCAACTGGAATTCCATTGCCTCCACTAGCTTTGTTCATAGTAATGCTTCTTAAGGCCCACTTGACTTTGCACTCCAGGATGTTTGGCTCTAGGTGAGTGATTACACTATCATGGTAATCTGGGTCATGAAGATCTTTTTGTATAGTTCTTCTGTGTATTCTTGCCACCTGTTCTTAGTATCTTCTGCTTCTGTTAGGTCCATACTGTATCTGTTCTTTATTGTGCCCATCTTTGCATGAAGTGTTCCCTTGGTATCTCTAATTTTCTTGAAGAGATCTCTAGTCTTTCCCATTCTATTGTTTTCCTCTATTTCTTTGTATTGATCACTGAGGACGGCTTTCTTATCTCTCCTTGCTATTCTTTGGAACTCTGCATTCAAGTGGATATATCTTTCATTTTCTTCTTTTTCTTTCTCTTCTCTTCTTTTGTTAGCTATTTGTAAGGACTCCTCTGGCAACTATTTTGCCTTTTTGCATTTTTTTTCCCTTGGGGATGGTTTGATCACAGTGTCCTGTACAACGTTACAAACCTCTGCCCATAGTTCTTCAGACATTCTGTCTATCAGACCTAATCACTTGAATCTATTTGTCACTTCCACTCTATAATTATAAGGGATTTGATTTAGATCATACCTGAATGGTCTAGTGATTTTTCCTACTTTCTTCAATTTAAGTCTGAATTTAGCAATAAGAAGTTTATGATCTGAACCACAGTCAGATCCTGGTCTTGTTTTTGCTAACTGTATAGAGTCCATGTTAGCTATTATTATTATTTCTGATGTTGGGTTGGGTTTTATTGGATAGGTGCAACGAAAGGACAAGAGTGCAAGACTGTAGTCTCTGAAGGGATGGGAAGTG
This sequence comes from Bos grunniens, assembly GCF_055505025.1. NCBI lineage: Eukaryota > Metazoa > Chordata > Mammalia > Artiodactyla > Bovidae > Bos > Bos grunniens. The sequence continues at coordinate 17,599,801 of NC_141190.1, forward strand.
GAAAGCAGAAGTAACTAGCAGGGAAAGAGTAGTGCAATCAAGGGCCTGGAGTCCTTGAAGCTGAAGTATAGATGCACTGGAAGTTATTCAGTTAGAAAGTTGGGAAAATGGGCAGAAAGTAGCTACTGGCGTCACAGAAAGGTAAAGGTCATTGAATTTAAAGAGGACAGGCAAGTGAGAGGCCAGAATATTGGCTGGATTTGTTGTTGTTTAGTAGCTAAGTCCTGTCTGACTCTTTTGCCATCCCATGGACTGTAGCATGCCAGGCTCCTCTCTTCATGGGATTTTCCAAGCAAGAATACTGGAGGAGTCCCACTTGTTTATTTTTGTTTTTAGTTTCATTACTCTAGTAGGTGGGTCATAGAGGATTTTGCTCTGATTTATGTCATAGACTGTTCTGCCTATGTTTTCCTCCTAAGAGTTTTATAGTTTCTAGTCTTATATCTAGTCTTTAATCCATTTTTAATTTATCTTTGTATATGGTGTTAGGAAGTATTCCAACTTCATTCTTTTACATGTAGCTGTCCAGTTTTCCCAGCACTACTTATTGAAGAGACTATCTTTTCTCCACTGTATATTCTTGCCCTTTTTGTCAAAGGTAAGGTGCCCCTAGGTGCGTGGGTTTATCTCTGGGCTTTCTATCTTGTTCCATTGGTCTATATTTCTGTTTAAACTTAAAAGCTATTGCACAGCAAAGGAAACTATAAACAAGGTGAAACAGCACACCCCAGGAGAAAATAATAGTAAATGAAACAACTGACAAAGGATTAATTTCCAAACTTCACAAGCAGTTCATTCAACTTAATATCAGAAAAAAGTCCAATCAAAAAGTGAGCAAAAGACCTAAATAGACATGTCTCCAAAGAAGATATACAGATGGCAAATAAACATATGAAAAGATGCTCAATATCGTTCATTTTCAGAGAAATGCAAATCAAAACTACAATGAGATATCACCTCACACGGGTCAGGATGACCATTATCAAAAAGTTCTAAAAACAATAAATGCTGGAGAGGATGTGGAGAAAAGGGAAGGAACCCTCTTGCACTGTTGGTGGGAATGTAAATTGATACAACCACTATGGAAGACAGTATGGAGATTCCTTTAAAAATTAATAAAACTACCATGTGTGTGCATATGTGCTAAGTCGCTTCAGTCATGTCTGACTCTTTATGACCCTATGGACTGTAGCCTGCCAGGCTCCTCTGCCCATGAGATTCTCCAGGCAAGAACACTGGAGTGGGTTTCCATGCCCTCCTCCAGGGGATCTTCCCAATCCAACGCTCAAACCTGCAGCTCCTGTGGCTCCTGCATTGCAGGTGGATTCTTTACTGCTGAGGTACTAGGGAAGCCCTAAAACTACCATATCACCTAACAATCCCACTATTGGGCACATATCCTGAGAAAACCATAACTTTTGAAACAGATACATGTATCCCAATGTTCATTGCAGCACTATTTACAATAGCTAGGACATGGAAGCAACCTAGATGTCCATTGACAGATGAATGAATAAAGAAGCTGTGGTGCATAAATGCAATGGAAAATTACTCAGCCATAAAAAGGAAAGCACTTGAGTCAGTGCTAATGAGGTGCATGAACCTAGACCCAATTATACAGAGTGAAGTAAGTCAGAAAGAGAAAAGCAAATACTGTATATTAACACATATGCATGGAATCTAGAAAGATACTACCGATGAACCTATTTGCAGGGCAGCAGTAATGGCACCCCACTCCAGTACTCTTGCCTGGAAAATCCCATGAACAGAGGAGCCTGGTAGGCTGCAGTCCATGGGGTCGCAAAGAGTCGGACACAACTGAGCAACTTCACTTTCACTTTTTCACTTTCATGCATTGGAGAAGGAAATGGCAACCCATTCCAGTGTTCTTGCCTGGAGAATCCCAGGGACGGGGGAGCCTGGTGGACTGCCGTCTATGGGGTCGCACAGAGTCGGACACGACTGAAGCGACACAGCAGCAGCAGTGGAGACACAGAGATAAAGAACAGACTTGTGGACATGGGGAGGTGGGGCAGGTGGGGAAGAAGAAGGTGGGACGAATGGAGAGAATAGCATGGAAAAATAAACACTACCATATATAACATAGATAGCCAGTGGGAATTTGCTATATGACTCAGGGAGCTCAAATAGGTGTTCTGTGACAACCTAGAGGAGTGGGATGTGGTGGGAGGTGGGAGGGAGGTTCAAGAGGGAGGGGACATATATACTCCCAAGGCTGATTTATGTTGATGTATGGCAGAATACAACACAATATTGTAAAACAATTATCCTTCAATTAAAAATAAATAAATTGGGACTTCCTTGGTGGTCCAGTGGTTGAGAGTCTACCTTCCCATGCAGGGGACATGGGTTCAATTCCTGGTCGGGGAACTCAGATCCCCAAGTCGCAGGGCAACTGAGCCTGTGTGCCACAACTAGAGAAGAGCTTGCATGCTGCAGCAAAGATCCTGCATGTCACAACTAAGGCCTGATACAGCTATAGATAATAAATTTTTAAAATAAATTTAAAAAATAACAACAAATAAAGAATACTGGAGGGGGTTGTCATTTCCTTCTCCAGGGGATCTTCCCAACCCAGGGATCAAACCCACAGCTCCTGCATTGGCAGGCAAATTCTTTACCACTGAGTCACCAGGGAAGCCCCATTGGCTGGGTAACCCATACGGAATTTTCAGTCACCTGGCTTAAAGGTGGGCTTGGGGAAGGAATGGAAACTGAAAGCCAGATAGCAAAATCTTTGGATAATGAAAGGAAATGAATGAGAAAGACATGAACACAAAGAGTTAGACGGTGATAGTCAATGTGAGCACTGGGGAGGGAGTGCCATATAAAGATGAGAACTGGGGAGGGAGGAAGCCATAGGTGTCTCCTGATCCCAGGGAGTTGGTGGGAAAAGACCACTGATACAAGGTTGCTAAATATCTTGCAATGCTGAGGATCCAGTAGTGATGACCTGTCCTCTCCTGTGTTAACACCGTCCCTATTGAGAAATACAGCCACCATGTTGTTTAGTCTCCTCAAAGGAGCCTGGCACTTCAAAGTAGCAAAGTTCTATGAAGCACCTCTCCCCCTGCCCCAAATTTTAATATGCTCTGGAACTTCTGGGAAGAACCATCAGTGTCTCTCTCTACTCCATGCACACCTGCATCACAGGATGGATCATCATCACACTTGGGTTTAAACATCACTCTTACATAGGTACTGCCAGGGCTGCCACAAGGTATGTCATCTTTCATCTCTTAACCCTGAGTAAGCACTTCATAAGTGTCATCTGTTAAATAACAGGCTTCTCGCAGTCACCAAATTAGGAGGCAGAGTATAAAAATAATGTTCTACCAATTAAAATGGGCCATAAGCATTTCAGCAATTAACTATAAAGACTGATTTTCTAGGAATGGTTAGAAAGGAAATGTAATATTTCTTCACTAACTTGTGGGATAAATTTATGAATACTCCATATTAAAAGAATTCATGGCTGAGACCTCAAAGGAAAAAAAATGGAATCTGAGGAATAAAGTTATTAGGGAATCTGTAAAATCCTTTACCTTCAATATACTAAATTAAAACCAAGATGGTGTTAAATTAACATTCCATTCCATTTATATTCCTTGTTCTCTAAAACCTTTTAAAGAATTTACTTGCCTTAGAGATTAAATGCAATGCTTATAAATTCACATTTGCTGAAGGCAAATAATATGAAAAGCTTTTAAAATTTTGTTTCCAGTCCGCCTTTCAAGTGTCCTGTGCCTTTCTGATCTTATTATTTTGTGTCACTGAGATTCTTGTCATATGCCAATTTTTCAAGTCATTTATATTTGATATAAATTCTTAAAGATACAGAAAATATGCAAAATAAGGGGAATATATCCTATGATTTCAGTCTAGATGAATTCACAGCTGGCAGGATAAGGGAGAGAAGTTTACTGTGACTTATTTACAGGAAAACAGAAAGATGGAGAAAAAAAGCTTCTGGAAATAGTAGAAATTTTAAAGAAAAAACTTTGAGGTAGTACAAAGCAATCATTAGGTGTATCCTAAGTTGCTTCAGTCTTGTCAAACTCTTTGCGACCCCATGGACTATAGCTCGCCAGGCTCTTCTGTCCATGGTATTTTCCAGGCAAGAATACTCGCATGTTGCCATTTCCTACTCCAGGGGATCTTCCCAACCCAGGGATCAAACCTGGGCCTCTTATATCTCCTGCATTGGCAGGCGAGTTCTTTACCAGTAGTGTCACCTGGGAAACAGGGGGTACTTAATAAATTCTTCAGTTACTAAAGTCAAAGAACATATTTGCTCCAAACTTAAAATGATAAATATCACTCCTTAGAGAACTTGTCAAACCTTTAGAGGAATAAACCTTTAATCAATCACTTTTTTAAAAACCTCAAAAAATGAACTGCTCTATTTGGATTAATAAAACAACTTCCTGTGGGCCCTTGGGCTTATTCTTCTTTGGGCTTTCGGATTCAGGAAGGTATACATTGATACAGCCTGTGAAAGGAAAAAGGTACTAAGAGGGGTGAACATAATTCCCTCCTCATTAGCACACAAGCAGTAACCTATAAAGGAATAAAAAAAGTATTTTCTGTTAAAAGGGTCCTCTAAAAAGCAAACTGATTGTAGAAATTCAGAGAAGTTACTGGTTAACGTTTATTCAGTAATAATGTGCTTAATTATATACAAAGAGTTTATTTTACTGAGAGGAATTTTACTAGCTATGTAAGTGACTTTATTCCTATTTAGGAATATTAGTATTCAGTCTTATAAGTTAGATATATAGGCATACAGGCTTTCCAGAATTCTGTGAGGAAAATTATAGCTATAGGCATATTTAAGAATTGAGGGAATTCCCTGGCAGTCCAGTGGTCCTAACCAACTCAACTCTGTCATTGTCCAAGGGCCCAGGTTCAATTCTCAGTCAGGAAACTAAGATCTCACAAGCTGTACAGCCAAAAAAAAAAAAAACTGGAAGAACTGAAAGGATTTTGAACATTCTGAATCTATCCATCGTGAAAATAAAACAACTTAATGTGTCTCACATTTAAACAGACCACTTTGTTGTTTGAGGTAAGATACTGTTTGCTGATTTTCCTAAATGCCTTTCATGATACCTCATATTTTGATGGCTTTTCTGGCTACAGCAGAACACTTAGCTGATCTCCAGAGAACAGTCTATACAATTCTATAATGATCCCTGTACCCCCCTTGCTGGTTCTAACTGAAAATACAGACATCCGTAGACATAAATATAAATATAGTTGGAGTAATTTCTTTAGTTACATTATTTTACACTTACCCACCTCCAAACTTAAAAAACACTTTTCTGCCCATTCAAAATATGGTGCAGTTATAGTTTATTTTCATCATTCATAACTCAGACATATTTGAACATTTGGAAGAATGGCATGCTTAATCACCTCTAGAATACTCATAAAAAATTAATAAACACATCAAATACCATATTCCAGCTTCTGTTAAAATGAAGATCTCTATGATTCTTTGTTAATAAGCCTATATGTTGGCATCTCAATGTTCATCATCCTCTTCAAGAAACAAAACATACTCCAAATTAACACAACTTTGTGAATCAACTATACTTCATTGAAATAAAAAAAAAAATACACCAGATTTGATGACAATCAACAACAGTAAACAGAAAAGATGTCTGGAAAGAAAGACCACTATTTTTTAACAGTGCACTTCTGCATTCAAAAAATGTTAGCAAAATTTGTTTTTTACTGCTAATACTATTATATTTTACATCAACTTCAAGTAAAACACAATTTTTAAAAGCTGCATTTGTAATATGAAAAGATGATTTGCTTATTTCATTCAGTAAATATTTCTTGAGTATTTACTACATGCTAGGCATTGCTCTAGGTATTGGGGATTCAAAGGTGAAAAAGACAAACTTGGTTCTTACTTTTCTACTTTCCAGAAGTGTTTTGGTACACGTTATCTTGAATCATTTACGTTAAAAAATACATAAACTAGTAATAAAATGTTACAAAGCCACAGATGTCATAGAACTGGGGTTGAAAAGGAGCTCAGAGATCATCTATTGTCATCAATTCCAAGATGCACGTTATTTTACATTTTGGCATCACTGGTATCAGCCACATATTACAGTGTGGTCAGACCAGGGAGCCAGAGAGTTGTCACTGCCTGCACATGTGCATCAAAGCTTAGGGAATGAGTGTCAAGGGCTTAGAAGAACATCCAAGAGATGGTGGTGAAGTTACCCTTTTAAGGATTTTTGATGATTCAGGATTCAATAAAATATAATAGTTCAAAGTGCTCATTTATTACAGCAGAGGAGAATGAAAGTCATAGAGGTTAAATGATTTGCCCTAATTCACAAAGCACACTGGGTAAAACTAGAGTCCAGGTCTGAGTTCCATTCTCAGTTTTCTTCTAAGGGTTTAGCTAATGGAAGGGAAGTCTCTAGAACATGGCTATAATTTTGGGACCACGGGCAAAGACCTTAATCCCTCTTTGCCTCATTTCTCCATCTGTAAAACAGCAAGTTTAATAGACCTAATTAATGTGTTACTGTTAAGTATTAAGTGAGATAATGCATGTAGAGTACTTAACACAGAGATTAGCACATGGTAAGGGCTCAAAAAAAGTTAACTATTTGAGATCAAACTTTACATTTGGTAGGAAATAAAGTTATCATCAAATATCCCACAAATACTGCTCACTCTATGAAGCCCACATCTAGTTCAGTTCAGTCACTCAGTCGTGTAACCCCATGGACTGCAGCATGCCAGGCTTCCCTGTCCATCACCAACTCCTGGAGCTTACTCAAACTCATGTCCATCGAGTCAGTGACACCATCCAACCATCTCATCCTTTGTCATCCCCTTCTTATCCTGCCCTCAATCTTTCCCAGTATCAGGGCCTTTTGAAATGAGTCAGCTCTTCACATTAGGTAGCCAAAGTACTGGAATTTCAGCTTCAACATCAGTCCTTCCAATGAAGACCCAGGACTGATGTCCTTTAGGATGGACTGGTTGGATCTCCTTGCAGTCCAAGGGACTCTCAACAGTCTTTTCCAACACCACGTTTAAAAAGCATCAATTCTTTCGCGCTCAGCTTTCTTTATAGTCCAACTCTCACATCCATACATGACTACTGGAAAACCCATAGCCTTGACTAGAGGGACGTTTGTTGACAAAGTAATGTCTCTGCTTTTTAATATGCTGTCTAGGTTGGTCATAACTTTCCGTCCAAGGAGTAAGCATCGTTTAATTTCATGGCTGCAGTCACCATCTGCACTGATTTTTGAGCCCCCAAAAATAAAGTCAGCCACTGTTTCCACTGTTTCCCCATCTATTTCCCATGAAGTGATGGGACCAGATGCTGTGATCTTAGTTTTCTAAATGTTGAGCTTTAAGCCAACTTTTTCACTCTCCTTTTCACTTTCATCAAGAGGCTCTTTAGTTCTTCTTCACTTTCTGCCATAAGGGTGGTGTCATATCTGAGGTTATTGATATTTCTCCCATCAATCTTGATTCCAGCTTTTGCTTCATGCAGCCCAGCGTTTCTCATGATGCAGTCTGCATATAAGTTAAATAAGCAGAGTGACAATATACAGCCTTGATGTATTCCTTTTCCTATTTGGAACCAGTCTGTTGTTCCATGTCCAATTCTAACTGTTGCTTCCTGACCTGCATACAGGTGTCTCAAGAGGCAGGTCAGGTGGTCTGGTATTCCCATCTCCTGCAGAATTTTCCACAGTTTATTGTGATCCACACAGTCAAAGGCTTTGGCATAGTCAATAATGCAGAAGTAGATGTTTTTCTGGAACTTTCTTGCTTTTTCGATGATTCGGTGGATGTTGGCAATTTGCGCTCTGGTTCCTCCGCCTTTTCTAAAACCAGCTTGAACAAGTTGAAGTTCACGGTTCACGTATTGCTGAAGCCTGGCTTGGAAAATTTTGAACATTACTTTACTAGCATGTTAGATGAATGCCGTTGTGTGGTAGTGGAGGTGCTGGAATTCCAGCTGAGCTATTTCAAATCCTAAAAGATGATGCTGTTAAAGTGCTGCACTCAATATGCCGGCAAATCTGGAAAACTCAGCAGTGACCACAGGACTGGAAAGGTCAGTTTTCATTCCAATCCCAAAGAAAGGCAATGCGAAAGAATGTTTAAACTACCACACAATTGCACTCATCCCATATCTAATTGCTTGATTAAAATATTGGAAAACTAAACAGACAGGTCAAGTGTTTGAACCGATAAGTGTAATAAAAATTTCCGTCTTAACAATGCTTTGTCCAGTCCGTGTGGCACTGTGCCAAGAACCCAGGAGACCTACCTGTAAGAAATCACACAAAAAGCAAAAAGTTAGAACATACCCCCTATCCATGACCATCAAATTACTCTAATGTGTACAAATGTGTTTATAAATACAATCTCAGATAACACATAAGCAAGGGAAAACATTTAAAATGCATTAACAGAGCATTCATTTTCAGTTCCTTTAAAATACTATTACAACCATATCTATTAATACTAGTGTAAAAGCAAAAGGGTTCTGGAGCTTAAAATACAGCACAGGGAGACATGACTTTGCCAGGAGAATGAGAGTAATAACTGTTCATGATTTATATATTACTTTATATATCACAAAGCACTTTGTCATCCAATATCAACTCAGTGCTTTGCACACAGTATGTAATCGTAAAAACAAATCCCAGGTGCTTTCTAATGTCATTTTATTTTCTGTTCAAATAACAGAATATTTAGAGAGGTGGTAAATATTCAATTTCTTTTCTTCTTCATTTTTAAGACTTTTCTAGGTCAGCTCTTCTAATTTTGACACTTTAAGTGAAAATTCAAATTATAACACATTCTCAAATAACCTTGTTTTATTATTTCTGGAACCCTTCCAATTAAAATGTGTAAACTACAACCTGGGGTTTGATTTGATTATTTTTAACCGGAAATTATATAACTTTCTTGTTTATGTGGCTGGGAAGTGAAAATTTGGGCTGTAAGATTCAATTAAGACGAGTCATTTTATAAAAGATTTGGCAATGTTCTTTCCCTGAATGATGCTTCAGTAAAACTGCTTCACAAGCAATGAACACAGAAGACTGATTTGGTTGTTGAAAAGTGAATAACTGGAGAAGGAAATGGCAACCCACTCCAGTACCTTTGCCCGGAAAATCCTATGGACAGAGAAGCCCAGTAGGCTACATACAGTCCATGGGGTTGCAAAGAGTTGGACACTACTGAGTGATTTCACTTTAAAAAAAAAAAAAAAAGAAAAGTGAATAAAATCTGTATCAAATTGCTCCAAAAAAAAAAAAAAACAAAACCAAAAAACCCACTGTAATACCTTATATTACACCCAACCTTCTTTAAACATTAGTTTCCGTATTTTTGTTTCTATAATAATAGTAATATTCTGTGTTTACACATTATCAGCTCATTACATATTTCAAACAAATAAAAATGGTTTCAACTGAGATTCTGAATCCAATACATACACAATTAAGCATTAAAAAATAATTTTAACTACTAGGACATGTTTATCAACTTACATCTGTTCCTGTTTCACTCGATGACAAAACTTATAGGGCACTCTGTGAAAGAACTAACTCTAATATACGTACACCACCTGGAATTATTGTTGCATTTTCTGAAGCTTTTAGCAATTAAAGCTATTTATCTTGAGGTATAATTCTGGTGTCCCCGTGTTTCATCATAACTGCTCAGCAGCAACTTTCAACAATTCTGAGTACTTTAAATATTAACCTGTTTTCTCATACCGGTCATTTTAAAAGAATGCTTTCGGTAAAAATGTCACAAGCATGTTATCCAAATTTAAACGTTAAAAGAAAACCACCAGGTGACTCATCATGCGATCTTTCCCTCTTAAACTTACTAGTTTGCTTGTATTTGGGATGTTAAAAAAAAATTCTACATGTCCTAGATATTTTCGAGGATCAAAGTCTACTGTTGAGTAAGATGGGTCGGCAGAGAACAATCCTGTGGTTTATTCTGAGAGCTCCTTGGTGAGGAGCATGTCGGCCTCTAGGGAAACAGGCTCCAGAGGGGGCGGCAGTTCGGGGCTGCACTCTGGAGCGTACCCAGCTTGGCCGCCTCATAAGTCCCCAGGGCTTCCCACTTCTCTCTCTTCTAGCCTCCCGCTCGCCCTTTCCTCTCTGGCCAGTCACTGCACTACCCACTCAGCTCCTGGGCAGCAGGGCGTTACCGGAACAAAATCCCGGCACACAAAGTGCTGGGTAGGAAGCGTGGCCCCACCCTGCCAAGAGGAGCGACCCCTCTAGGAAAAACTTTCGTGCGTGCTAAATCGCTTCAGTCCCATCGGACTCCTTGGGATTCCCACAGACTATAGCCAGCTAGGCTCCTCTGTCCATAGGATTCTCCAGGCAAGAATGTTGGAGTGGGCTGCCATGCCCTTCTCCAGGGGATCTTCCCCAGCCAGGGATCAAACCCGGCTCTCTTATTAAATCTGCTTTGGAAGCCGGGATTTTTTACTACTACCACCTGGAAAGCTAGAAAAACTTGGCGGCAAGTTAATGGGAATCGCAGAGGCGCAGTTTCTAGGACCGTTTAGGACATCCTGCTGCCCAGCGATCTCATCCTTTGTCCTTTGACTGACTTCCTTGAAGTTCCAAACTCTGAGTGCTTTGCGAGCAACTCTTGACTTGATCTCCATCGCGATTCCCTCACTGATGGCAGCCATGATAACTGCATCCGGGTGTTTCGAAGAGCCGCACGCACATTCCCCCGGAACTGACGCGAGCGCGGAGGGATCGCGTTCGGCTGAGAGGGGCTGAGGTGAAGAGACTGCCGGGAGCGGGCGCGGTAGGGAAGCTGTTTGTGGAAGCTGTTTGTGGCCGGGAAAGGTTGGGGACTTGGTGACAACCTACTGCCTGTAATACAAGTCACGTGTCTGGCATTGTGCTTAACACCAGCATTGCCATACCACTTAATGGCTTCTTCAACAACAGTCCCAGGAGAAAGAAATATTACCGTTTCCATTTTATATACGAGGAGGCTAAGGCTAAGAGAGGGGAAGTGATTTAAGATCATAGAGCTAGTATTCAGTGAAGCTGGTCTAACTCCATCAGTTTGGCTGCAGGACCTGTGTTTGAAATCTCTCGTGCTTCCCTTTTAAAAAGTTCAAACCCCGGGTGCTTGTTATCCTGGTAAGCCTCTTCTGCAAGTGCTATTCACCTTCAGCTCAGCGTCCTGTTGCCGTTGAAGTGGGGCCAAGTCACAGCTCTTGTGCATTTTACTGTGGGCAGGAAGCTGAATGTATGCTCGGGTCACCATCACTCTCCCAATGACCTCGGGTTTCGCTTGGTCTCGTATCCTTGCCCTTACACTTGACCTCACAGCGCAGGTTAACTGAGGAAACTCACACTGGCTACTCACCTCAGGGAAACATTTTAACTCCTGTCAGGTACTCGTAAATTCAAGACTGTTAAAACAACTGGAGGTCATCATCACTGAATAGTCTCTGGCCTTGACAAAGGGCTGACAAGTGTTATATTGAACTTTACACCAAATCAACTATTTCTTCTGGTTTCCATTTGTTTAGACTGTAACTGAGAATCAATCCTTTGATCTTATGTCTACATTAACCAGCCCTCAAATAACAAAGTGTGAATAGCCACTAAGGTCACAATTATGCATAGAAAAAGGCACTAACAAATATATAAAATTTAACAGTGATAATACTTGAAGAATGGCAATTCAATCATTTCATCTTTTTTATATTTTATTTCCGTATCTGCTATATTATTTCTATTAATATATACAAACTTAATATAGACAAATAATAAAACCTTTTTGATTCCCTGTTATTATAATGGAGACAAAGCTATGTTGTCACATTTTGACAAATGTCAGTCCTTGGTGGAAGTCACAGAGGGGAATCCTCTTTTCTTGGAAGAGTGTTGAGGTTTTGTTGGGGTAAAATACAGTTTGGGTCAACAAACGTCACAGGAAAAAGGAGGCAAATGAGTAACAACTGCTGTTTTTCACACACAGTAGAACTTTTGTATAAAAATATACTACAACCAGAAGTTTTTCTTCTAAAGAAAAATGAGGGGAGGGAATTTGGGTTATTTAACATTTTGGAGAAGAAATGTAGGAAGCTATTTTTATTCTGCCTTCTTTGGGGTACAGATTTAAGCAATTTATCTTTTTCAGACTAAGCAAAATAAAAGACTTCGTTCTCTGTTCTCTCTCTAAATTCCATTTCCTAATATTGCTTTTTAGTGATCTCTAAAGCAGTGGCACAACAGGAAAGATGGTGGAAAGAAGAGAAAAATGAGAAAGAATCAGGGGAAGAAGAAAAGGTAGAGGAATAAAAGAAGAAGCTGATATTGGCATTGAGGTTACTTTGGAATTCCAAGGTGGCATGTAGCAACCGTCTCATCCAAGTCCTGGCACAAGCCCAGTTGCCCACCCAAAGGTAGATTCACATATATAGTATCTACACTCACACATTCAGCACCTACCGTGTTAACTCTGGCCAAAAATCACTCTGTACTCCTACAGATTAAACATATATTTTAACAAAACTGGACATTGTTGAACAACAAGAAATGTAAAATCCCATCATTTTCCCTGGTGCTCCCTCTTACCATACTATTTCATTCATGATCAATAGCCTAAATGGATACTGAACTGGAAGTTTTGCTTGTAGCATTATAGTGCAATAACTATGAAACACCAACGTGAGGTGCTGCCCAGATGCATGTTTTTGAAGGAAATATCTTTGTATTAGTCTGGGTCCTCTGTGGGATGGTTGTTATGATGAAATTAAATGTGCAAGATTTTATTAGAGGAAAACACTTGTGAGGGAGATTGGGGGAGGGAGCCTGGAAGAAGGGGAGGCTGGAAGAGCCATCAGACTGTGATGAACTCTGAAACTGAGTGAAGGAAAGAGGGAAGGAAGATTGGTGGAAGTATCCTAGACTTCTACACAATCTAAGGAAGATTTAGCAAGGCTGTTGAGAATCCTTAAGCCAAAATCACTGTCAGAGGAGTCCTAGGAAAGAGCCTGCCTCATTGTCTATGCTGCAATCAGTCATTGGCTGGAGTAGCCCATGAGAAGCTTGGCTCTTAGTGCAAGAATCTAGGGCTTTCAGCTTCTAGGGCTTCTGGTCAATCTTGCTTCCTGTGTTTGGTCATCACAATCCAAGAACTGATTTTTCAGTGGTTGGAACTTTTCACCTGTTTCAGGCTTAAAAGAAGATTTTGAAAGAGAGGATTTCATGACAAGCAGTTTAGGAGAGAGCCATTGTTATGCTTTCCCTCTCCCCTTCAGGTCTGGTGAGTGAGGCTTCAGCGGCACTACTCAGAGAGCTTGGTATATGTCCCCTTGCTTTTGGGAAGTGTGGAGGTATATGACTGCATCTGGGAAATTGTAAGGGTGGGAGAAATGCATCAGTTAGAAGTTTTGGCACAGGAGCAAAGGAAGTTGTAGTCCCTCCCATCAGGACAGATGATGTTTGAGTGTTTCTCTTGCACTACATGTGGGCCATGTGAAAGGGAGAGCTTGCCTGGAGACTTTTTTACTCTCTCAAGAGGACTGTGTAGAAGGGATATGAGACTTCAACAGAGAGAATCTGTGTAGTGTGGATTATTAGAAAATCTAGAGCTGTAAATGGAGCAGTTAACTGGGGGGAGATAGAATACATTGCCCATTTAGGGTGATCAACTTGTCCAAGTTTGCCTAGAACTCTCCTTGTTTTAGTACCAAAAATCTTGAGTTCCAGGAACCCTTCAGTCCCAGGTAATTCAGGATGATTGGTCATTCTACATGTCATAGGAGGAGGTATAGTCAGAAGGCACCCTAGCAGGAAGCCTCCAAGAACCCAAAAAATTGCTCATGAGAGTAAGAGTCAAGTTGAAATATCAAGCAGGTCCAGAGTATGTGAAGCTAGCTTATGAACATGTTGGTGTTAAAGTGGATTTTATCAGAGGATAATCGGAAAATGACGCTGAAGTAGGATCTTCTCCCTTGTGGAGTGTGTAGTAGTCTGCTCGAACTGTATAACAAAATACTGCAATTTGGCTGGCTTAAACCACAGAAATTAGTTTTCTCAGTTTTAGAGAAGGAGGCCAGAAGTTCAAGATCAGGGTTCTGGCTGTTGTGTTTCTGGTGAGAATTCTCTTCCTGGCTTGTAGATGTTCACCTTCTTGCTGTGTCTTCATATGGGCTTCCCTGAGTGTGTGTGTGTGTGTGTGTGTGTGTGTATGTATGTATGGAGAGAGAGATGTCTCTGGTGTCTCATCATATAAGGACACTAATCAGATCAGGGTCCCACTCTTATGACCTTGTTTTTATTGATTAATTGATGTGGCTGCAGTGGGTTTTTTAGTTGCAGCTCTCAAAATCTTTAGTTACAGCATGTGAACTTTTGGTTGCAGTATGTGGGATCTTAGTTCCCCGACCAGGGATTGAAATCACATCCTCCTCATTGGGCACACAGAGTCTTAGCCACTGGGTCACCAGGGAAGTTGCTTATGACCTTATTTAACTTTAGTGATTTCCTCAGAGGCCTCATCTCCAAATATGACAACACTGGGGGTTGGGGCTTCAACATATAAATTTTAGGAGGACACATTTATTTTATAACACAGAGATACATTTTTTAGTGAGGAGCATAAGAATATTAGGTCTGTTCCATGCCTCACACCCTTATGGAGAAGATACGCTATATAGTGTATCTGTACCTTTTTGTGAATGAAGGTCAACATTATATTTGGAAATCTTTTCTGACACTTTAAGAGCTCTTCAGACATTATTTTAATCTTGTCAAGGTAAAGCAGGACCCGCTCAGAGAACTGTTTTCTTCTGTCCTATAGAGCAAAGTGAGTCACAAGCTAATGCTAACACTACCTGATCTGTAGAGAAATTCACAACAGACTGTATATATGGTGATCAAGACTTGGACTAAACAGGGATTTAGCAAACCCTGGGCCTGTTCTGTGTGGTGGTGCTTGTATTTGTGAAATTTGACATTTTTTAAAAAAGTTACACAGGAGGGAGAGAGTAAAAGAGAGAAAAAGAGAGAGAAAATGAGAGGCAGAGAATTGGACATCTGTGTTCATAGAATTGGATATTGGATGTCCATAACATTCTCTTGAGCCCCTCCAGGAAGTCTGGCTGTTTAATTCCTTAAGGGTTTTAGTAGTTGGAACAAGGCACAGCTGTGAGCACAGAGTAATGGAAGGCTCTAAAATATAAGTTATTTAAACATGACATACATTTATTTTTTCTTTCAAGAAATCTGGATGAAATCAGGTTGGGGTTAGTATGATGATTCATGGGGTGAGGATTCCAGGCTCTTGCTGTCTTGTGGCCCACTGTGTGTGGCTTTCATTTTCCAAAGTCATTTCAGTGTCCAAGATGGCTGCTAGAACTCTGGCCATTCCAGTGAATAGGAAGGACAAAGGAAATCAAAAAGCACGCCTTTTCTACTTAAGAACAATTCCCAAAAGTTGTATACAAGCTTTTGCAAGAGAAGCTGGGAGAGATAGCTTTTTTTTTTTTAATTGAAAATTCTCTCACTCTAGAACAGAGGTCCCACTTGTTTTTATAAATACAATTTTATTAGAATACAGCCCTACACATTTTACCTATCGTCTGTGGCTACAGATTTTTAAACATATTATTAATGTAATTCACATGCCATACAATTGACTCATTTAAAATGTATAATTCAGTGACTTCTAGTCTAATCACAGAACCATGCATCTTGCACCACTTTAGAATATTTGCATCACCTTGAACAGAAACCCCACACCCTTTCGCTATTCTCCCTGAATCTCCCATCTCCCTTTCCCCTCCAAGACCTAAGCAACCAGTAATCTACTTTCTATCTCTATAGATTTGTCTATCTTAGACTTTTCATATAAACTGAATCATACAATATGCAGTCCTTTGTGACTGGCTTCTTTCACTTCGAATAATATTTTCAAGGTTCACCCTAGTCATAGCATGTATTAATGCCTCATTTCTTCTTGTGGTGAAATAATATTCCATTGTATCAATATGCTGAGTTATCCTTTCATCAGTTGATGGAAATTTGAGTTATTTCTATCTTTTGACTATTGTGAATAAACCTATCTATAAACATTCATCTACAAGTTTTTGTGTTGATGTATGTTTTCAGTTCTCTTACTATATCTATCTCTTACTACTTCACCTTCACTTTTCACTTTCATGCATTGGAGAAGGAAATGGCAACCCACTCCAGTGTTCTTGCCTGGAGAATCCCAGGGACGGGGGAGCCTGGTGGGCTGCCATCTCTAGGGTCGCACAGAGTCGGACACGACTGAAGCGACTTAGCAGCAGCAGCAACAGCAGGAGTGAAATTACTGACTAGTATGCCATTTGAGGAATGGCTAGATTATTTTCCAAAGTGGCTATACTGCTTTACATTCCCATCAGCAGTGTGTAAAGGTTTTGATTTTTCCACAGCCTTGTCATGCTTATTATCTTTTAAAAATTATAGTCAACCTAGTGGTTATGAAATGATATCTTACTGTGGCTTTGGTTTGCATTTCTATAGTAACTAAAGATATTAAGCATCTTTTCATGAGCTTATTGGCCATTTGCATGTTTGCTTTGGAGAAAAGTCTATACAGATCCTTTCTCCATTTTTCACTTAGATTATTTGTATTTTTGATATTGGATTGTAATAGTTCTTTATATATTATAGATATAAATGCCTTATCAGAAATATAATTTTCAGATCTTTTTTTCCAGTCTGCTGACTGTTTTTTTTTTTTAACTTTTTGGTGCCCTTTGAGTTACAAATATTTGTAATTTTGATGATGATCAGTTTATCTTTTTTTCCTTTTGTTGCTTCTGCTTTTGATGTTGTCTAGGGCTGATTTTGTGCTACAATAGCAGAGTTGAGAGTAGTTGTGACAGAGATCCAAAGAGTCCTCTGACCATATAGCAAGCCTAAAATATTCAATATCTGGTCCTTTCATAAAAATTTGCCAACTCCTGCTCTAGAAATGGAGGGGAATGAATATATTGGGGAACTGCTAACAGTCTCTGTTATGAGGGATAGATTTTGACTCTGTGAAACCTTTTCTAAAGCATTCTAGTATAGTAATGTGCTAAGTATTTAAAGTACCTCTTTTAATCTTATAATAAAAAGCCCTATTTTGCTTCATTGCCATTGAGAGGGTGCCAAATGCAACCAAGATTGTAGATCTTCTATAGCTTCACTCTTCTGCTAGACTTTTAATCTGTTTTAAGTATTCATAGAATCATTGTCTTTACCATGATAGCAGTAGAGAGAGATGAATGAACTGGTAAGTTACTTAGTACCAAAGTAGCACATTTTCAATTCTGCTCATATGAGCACAACACCTGGTGAGCCCAAGCTCAAGGTTAAGAGAATCACACTGAATATTGTGAATGACTCCTGTACTCATTGTAGTCCATTAGAGCCACTTCTAGAACTAGAACTGGTTATAGAGATATTTGAATCTGAGTATGTGTCTCCCAACACATGGATGTACAGTTTTAAAGAAAAAAGCCTAAGAGAAAAGTAGAGATTAGCAACAAAGAGAAAACCCTATTGTTATTCTGGTTGTCCCTAAGGTTGGCTCTATGCCTCTACCATCTGAGATTTGCTTATGTGAGCAAATAAATCCTTCTTTTCATTTACTTGTTTACTTTGGATTTCTGATATTTGCAACCAAGAGACCTTCAACTGATATATAATGGGAATCTGCTGAAGCAGTTTTATTATTCATGCTAATAAGAAGTAACTTTTAGAAATAAGCATCTGAAAAATACAATAAGCTGTTTAATGTCAACTATTTTGGAAGTAAATATCAACTACCAATATCCATTTTCTTCTGTTCCTCCTGGGCACACAACCAGACTATATTTCCCAACATGCCTTGTTTTTAGATGGATTTATAAATTACCAGTGGAATTGGAAAGAAGTAATGTGCATTATTTTTAGATTGTGATGATTAAGAATAGGTGTTGGCTTCTTTATTTTTCCTAGTTTTCTTTTTCTGAAGTCCAAATGTGGAGAATTTGGTGGACTCTGAGCCCCCTAGGGGAAGTGGAGAGCCTAGTTATAGGAAACCTAGATCCCTAAGTGTCTGCATGGAACACTCCTCTCTCTCTTAACCCACACTGGACTGAGACATGAGAAAGCAATAATCCTTTGTTCTGTTAAGACACTGCAAGAAAACAAACAAACCTACTTTGACTAATACATCAGCAGCTTTAAAATGCTTCCTTATGGATTTTGATGGAACTGACTGATTTGGGAAAAAACATTAAAGATATCAAGCATCTAAATAAATGTGATTAAGATTTAACCACAATTTATGAGAAATAATATTGTACTACAGTTGGTGGCAGTCCCTTCTGCTACAGGGCTTTGGGGCTTCCCTAGTAGCTCAGATGGTAAAGACTCTGCCTGCAATGCAGGAGACCCAGGTTTAATCCCTAGGTTGGGAAGATCCCTTGAAGAAGGGAATGGCAACCCACTCCAGTACTTTTGCCTGGAGAATCCCAGGGACAGAGGAGCCTGGCAGGCTACAGTCCACAACTGAGCGACTAAGAACCCATTCACAGCTACATACTAGTTCCCAGTTTGTGGAAGGATTCCCAGCGATGCTTAAAGATTAGTTGTTACCTACAGACTGTGTGAATATGAAGACATGGATGACTTAGACAATATTTAATAACCTTGATGACAGTGCGAAAGTTTTCACTGTGGATGTCTGTCACTGGAATCTTTCATCATTTATCTTGTTCTAAACATATTCTCTTGAGGCAGGAGAATTCAGAGTACTGATCTGAGTGCCACATATGTGGTTTTTTTATAAACCATTTCCCTTACTACTTCCTTCTCCACCTAGAACAAACAGATAAGTATATAGGCTCTATGGATAGTTCCGTGAAATTTCTGATAAAGCCACAGGGGTCAGCTTTCTCTAGCTTATCCACTATCACTATCCCTAGGCTTGGGTAGCAGAAGCGTAGCAGTGAAATAGTGTAAAGGTGACATGTAAACAGGAACCAAAATAAGAGATGGATAGAAAAAGTTATGAAAAATTTTTTTTTAATTTATTTTATTGAAATAGTTTTACAATATTATTTCTACTGTACAGCAAAGTGATTGTTATACATATATATGTATTCTTTTTCACATTCTTTTCCATTATGGTTTTTTACAGGATATTGAATATAGTTCCCTGTGCTACACAGTAGAATCTTGTCTATCCATTCTGTACATAATAGTTTGCAGCATCAGATCAGATCAGATCAGTCACTCAGTCATGTCCGACTCTTTGCGACCCCATGAATCGCAGCATGCCAGGCCTCCCTATCCATCACCAACTCCCAGAGTTCACTCAGACTCACGTCCATCGAGTCAGTGATGCCATCCAGCCATCTCATCCTCTGTTGTCCCCTTCTCCTCCTGCCCCCAATCCCTCCCAGCATCAGAGTCTTTTCCAGTGAGTCAACTCTTCGCATGAGGTGGCCAAAGTACTGGAGTTTCAGCTTTAGCATCATTCGGTTAATCCCAAATTCCCAATCTATTCCTTTCCCATCCTCCCACTCCCTTGGCAACTGCAAATCTGTTCTCTGTGTCTGTTTCTGTTTTGTAGGTAGGTTCATTTGTGTCATATTTTAGATTCCACATATAAGTGATTTCATATGATATTTGTCTTCCTCTTTCTGACTTCACTTAGTATGGTAATCTCTAGGCCCATACATGTTGCTGAAAATGGCATTATTTCATTCTTTTTTATGGCTGAAAAGTATTACATTCTATATAGGTACCATATATACATTTGTTTCCTTTATCCTCTCATGTGTTGATGGACATTTAGGTTGTTTCTATATCTTGGCTAAATAGTGCTGCAGTGTACATTGGGGTGCATGTATCTTTTTCAATTAAGGTTTTCTCTGAATATATACCCAGGAGTGGGATTGCAAGATCATATGGCAACTCTGGAACCTCTATCCTGTTCTCCATAGGGGCTGCACCAATTTACATTCCTCCCAACAGTGTAAGACAGTTTCCTTTTCTCCATACCCTCTCCAGCATTTGTTATGTGTAGGCTTTTTAATGATGGCCTTTCTGACTGGTGTGAGGTGGTACCTCATTGTAGTTTTGATTTGCATTTCAGATCTGAGAATTTTTATGTCTCTTGATTCTGAGAGTTTCTGAGACCCAGTAACATTCCTGTCCTTCCAGTAGTTGTGTGTTTAACTCTTGCTTTCATTGCAAATGATATCATATCTTAGTATTTTTTCCAATAAATGTATCTTTTTCAAACTAGCTTGTTTGTTTGAAATAAAAAAAGAGACAGTACATACATAATCACTGGAAAAAAAAAGTATTATGCAAGAAGTGAGGGATTTCTCTTTCCATCTTAGTATTCCCGTTATACTGAGTAAACTACTCTTAATGTATTTGATTAATATCTTCTCATATTCTTTGTAGGCATGTTACACATATGAAATCATATCATCATATAATTACTTTCATTTACATTTCACTGTTTCACTTAGAAATCTATAGTGTAATTCTTTCTATATTAAGATACATACTCTTTGTGACCCTATGGACTGTAGCCCACTAGGCTCCTTTGTCCAGGGAATTTTCCAGTCAAGAATACTGGAGTGGGTCCTCATTTCCTCCTCCAGGGGATCTTCCCAGGGATCGAACCCACATCTCTTATGTCTCCTGCATAGGCAGGTGGGTTCTTTTCCACTAGCACCACCTGGGAAACCCCAAGATATATACAATATACTTCATATTTTTAATAGGTATGTAATATTCTGTTAGATGGTCATACCCCCAGTTTATTTAATTTCCTATAGATATTCAGAAGATGTTAACAGTTACATGGTATTACAAAACAAAGATATAAAATTCTTTCATTCATTTATTAATTCAGCAAAAATTATGGTGCCCATACTAAGTGCCTGGCAACTTTCTAGGCACGGTAATTTCTATAGTTTCTATTTGTGGGAGGGGAAGAAATAAACAAGAGAACAAATAAATGTGAGCTAAATAATTTCATCTAGTGATAAGTCTTGTGAAGACAATACAACATGGAGATTTGAAAGAATGAAAAGTTTGGGTACAGAACTTACTGAGTTTGGGGGATCTGGGCCTTTTGCTTATGGGTGACATTTGACATAAATCCTGAGTGATATAAAGGAAGCAGCCCTGTGAGATCCCAGCAGAGGGCACACCAACAGCACAGATCCTATGGGAGTTAAGAGGAGAAGAAATGAGGCCAGAGTATCAATTACAGTTCTCAGTTACAACTAGTAGAAACCAATGTAATAGATAAAGGAGAAAAGGAATTTACTGAAAAATATCTGGCAGCTCACAGAATCTTTAGGATTACCAGACTGACTCAGCAAGATAAACTCCCCCAAATCCTACCACAGAACTGGTCTAGAGGGGATGTGACTGCTGTGACTGCTGGTTATGAACCAGCAGTGAGTGTATGGACCACCAAGACCATATGGTGTCTTGCACCAATGACAATAATTCTACTTCTGGCTCTGAAATTTCAATGTACCTGCCACCATTCCCTCCCTGCCCTGCTGCTGTCTTTATTTGCAATACTAGTTTCTAATTTAAAGCTTGTAGAAATGATACACTCATGTAAATCCTAAATATGTTTCTTTCCACATTTGTAGTGATACTTCTATAGACTAAATTTCTAGAGCTGTTGGGTTTAAAGGGAAGCACATCTAGGTTTTTGATAGGTACTGCTAAATCACCTCTCCCTAAAATGTTGTCATGATTTATACTACGAACAGTAGATGAGTATGTCAATTTCCTCAAAGCTATATCAATTCTAGATCTGTGTTTTACGATAGTTTTGTTAATTTGGATCCACCTGGACATGATTCTGGCTGTATGACTTAGTAATTGTGTGTCATTGGGCAAATTAGTTCATTCTCTGAGTTTCCATTACCTTGTAGATATGATATGGAAATAATGACCACATTGCTGAGACTTTTAGTTGTCCCTTGATATCAATTTCCTCTTCTGCACTCATAGAACCCAAATTTTTACTTAGATCTAGAGCCGTCCAGAGTCAATACTAATTTGCCAGTTTCTTTTAGTCATAGCCAGCATTAAAACCTGCAGAATGGGTATCAGCTGTGTGCAATAATATCCTGCAGCTAATAGCGAATCACTTTTTAAAGAAATACTACATCATAAACATTCTTTATTGTACAAAGAATGACACTTGATAGAAAAGCTCAGATATTTATGCTTCCAAGTTAAAGTCATCAAGAACAGACTCAGTGTAAAGAGAATTTTTAAATACCTGGGATGATTTATTTTGCTTACATATTCCTTTTTATTTATACACAGAAGTGATATGTAATTAAGTTCATGTGTAAGTAAATAATAAAAATTGTAAGTGATAAGCGTTCAGTTCAGTTGTTCAGTTGTGTCTGACTCTTTGAGACCACATGTACTGCACCATGCCAGCTCCTGGAGTTTGCTCAAATTCATGTCCATCAAGTTGGTGATGCCATTCAACCATCTCATCCTCGACTGTCCCCTTCTCCTCCTGCCTTCAATCCTTCCCAGCATCAGGGTCTTTTCTAATGAGTCAGTTCTTCCCATCAGGTGGCCAAAAGTATTGGAGCTTCAGCTTCAGCATCAGTCCTTCCAATTAATATTCAGGACTGATTTCCTTTAGGATTGATTGGTTTAATCTCCTTGCAGTGCAACGGACTCTCAAGAGTCTTCTCCAATGACATAGTTCAAAAGCATAAGTTCTTCAGTGCTCAGCTTTCTTTATAGTCCAACTCTCACATCCATACATGACTACTGGAAAAACCTTAGCTTTGACTAGATGAACGTTTGTAGGTAAAGTAATGTTTCTGATTTTTAATTTACTGTCTAGGTTTGTCATAGCTTTTCTTCCAAGGAGCAAGCATCTTTTAATTTCATGGCTGCAGTCACCATCTGCAGTGATTTTGGAGCCCAAGAAAATAAAGTCTGTCACTGTTTCCATTGTTTCCCCATCTATTTGCCATAAAGTGACGGGGCCAAATACCATGATCTTGGTTTTTTGAATGTTGAGTTTTAAGCCAGCTTGCCAGCTTCTTCACTCTCCTCTTTCACTTTCATCGAGAGGCTCTTTAATTCTTCTTTGCTTTCTGCTGTAAGGGTGGTGTCATCTGCGTATCTGAGGTTCTTGATATTTCTCCCGGCAATCTTGATTCCAGCTTGTGCTTCCTCCAGCCCAGCGTTTCTCATGATGTATTCTGCATATGAGTTAAATAAGCAGGGTGACAATATACAGACTTGATGTGCTTCTTTTCTTATTTAGAATCAGTCTGTTGTTCCATGTCCAGTTTTAACTGTTGCTTCCTGACCTGCATACAGACTTCTCAGGAGGCAGGTCAGATGGTCTGGTATTCCCATCTCTTGAAGAATTTTCCACAGTTTATTGTGATCCACACATTCAAAGGCTTTAGCGTAGTCAATGAAGCAGAAGTAGATGTTTTCCTGGCAATCTCTTGCTTTTTCTATGATCCACTGGATGTTGTCAGTTTGATCACTGGTTCCTCTGCCTTTTCTAAATCCAACTTGAATATCTTGAAGTTCTTAGTTCATGTACTGTTGAAGCCTAGCTTGGAGAATTTTGAGCATTACTTTGCTAGTGTGTGAGATGAGTGGAATTGTGCAGTAGTTTGAACATTCTTTGGCATTGCCTTTCTTTGGGATTGGAATGAAAACGGACCTTTTCCAGTCCTGTGGCCACTGCTGAGTTTTCCAAATTTGCTAGCATATTGAGTGCAACACTTTCACAGCATCATTTTTTAGGATTTGAAATAGCTCATCTGGAATTCCATCACCTCCACCAGCTTTGTTCATAGTGATGCCTCCTAAGGCCCTCTTGACTTTACATTCCAGGATGTCTGGCTCTAGGTGAGTGATCACACTATCATGGTTATCTGGGTCATGAAGATATTTTGTATAGTTCTTCTGTGTCTTCTTGCCACCTCTTCTTAGTATCTTCTGCTTCTGTTAGGTCCATACTGTATCTGTCCTTTATTGTGCCCATTTTTGCATGAAATGTTCCCTTGGTATCTCTAATTTTCTTGAAGAGATCTCTATTCTTTCTCATTCTATTATTTTCCTCTATTTCTTTGCACTGATCACTGAGGAAGGCTTTCTATCTCTCCTTGCTATTCTTTGGAACTCTGCAAATAAGCATTGTCACAATTTAATTAGGAATTTTTTTATATTCTTAGATTCAATTAAGAAATAAACAATAATGGTCTCAAATGTCCATTCTTGCCACCTTCTACAGTAATTGAAATTATCCTGTGCCTGTACCAATTAATCTGTATTTGGTGTGGTGTGTCTAGCTCACATGCCTTCAGATTAAGAAAAACAATACTCAGGGAGCTTCATTAAGGTCCTGCATTAAGGAGACTCATACATACCTAGTCCTGATCAAGGTATAAAATTTTGGACTTTGAACTCATGCTGTAATGGGATGAATCTTTTGAGGGTGAGTGTATTTTGCATATGAATGGGACAGAGGATGGAATGTGATAGCCAGCTAACAAGATGTCCTCCAGTTGTTCTAGTCTCTTAGTATTAATACATTTAGGTAGCTCCCTCCCACACTGAATACAGTTGACCTCTATAACTTGCAGGATATTGCTGAAATGAGGGAGTATGACTTCTGAGACTTTGCCATAAAAGACAATGGCTTTCATCTTGTGTTCACTTGGATCAAGTACTTTGGTAGAACCCAGCTGCCATGCCAGGAGGGCACTCAGGCATCCCTAATGGACAGGATCACGTAGCATTGCTTGAACTGAACTGAAGTATTTTTTATTTCTGCACCTTTCTCTGTGTCTCTCTTTCTCCTCTCTCTCTCTATATATATGTGTGTGTGTGCTGCTGCTGCTAAGTCACTTCAGTCGTGTCCGACTCTGTGTGACCCCATAGACGTCAGCCCAAGAAGCTCCCTCATCCCTGGGATTCTCCAGGCAAGAACACTGGAGTGGGTTGCCATTTCCTTCTCCATATGTGTGTGTGTGTGTGTATATATATATATATATATATTTATATATATATATAATATATAAATATATATATTATAATATATAAAACATATATATATATATTTTTAGAGACCATACTGTGCAATGCATGCAGGATTTTATTAGTAGTCCCCCAACTAGGGACTGAACCCACACCCCCTGCAGTGGAAGAAAAGAAGAGTCTTAATCACTGGACCTCCAGGGAAGTTTCTGTTTTTAAAAAACATTTTGTTAAAAAATTTTAATGAACTACTCTTAGGACAACAGCTACATAAAAACACCAGTTCTTGGCAGCTATGTTGTGACAGATGCACTGAAGACAGTTTCTGGGTTGGTACTTGTCTGTCCCTGTGGAGTCATTTTTCTCTGCTCTCCATTTGGAATTGTTACCCCTCTACCTTATCAGCAATATTTTTTTTTAAATATAAAACATTTTTGAAATTTTATGCAGCATTTTTCAGGATTTGTTACTGGGAGATGTCACTTTACACATAGACTCTACCAAAAATTTTTCAGGAGACGTTCAAATGTTTAAATTCTAAGTGTGTTTTCTCTGAATTCAGATTCACTGTTACTTTTATGAAAACATTGGTGTTTCTTCTAGAAAAGCTGGCCATTGAAGCATGCTTCTATAAAATACAACTCTTGCTACAAATGTGACTATGAAGTTTACAGTGAGAACACTGATTCTGTAAAAAATCATCTCTTTCCAGATAGATATACATATATGCCTCTTTAAAATGTTGGGTTAAACAAATTTCACATTTTAAGTTTGTGAAATCTCCATATTCTTCAAGAGGAAGAGGGAAATAGCAATCAACATAGCAAACTTTCTATTTTAAGATTATTTATTACTCCGGTCAAAGACTTTCCTAACAATTGAAATATGAATAGGGCAGCATTGAAATGAATATAGATGACTTTCAGTGAAACCTCATTTACATGAGATGAAATTAAAGAATATGCAAACTTACTTGGGGAACTTTCCCAGTGGTTAAGACTCTGCACTCCCAATGCAGGGGGCATGGGTTCAGTCCCTGGTCTGGGAATTAAGATCCTGCATGCCACAGGGTGTGGCCAGAAAATTTAAAAAAGAAACTTCAGTTCAGTCGCTCAGTCATGTCCAACTTTTTGCGACCCCATGAATTGGCAGCACGCCAGGCCTCCCTGTCCATCACCAACTCCCAGAGTTCACTCAAACTCACATCCATTGAGTTGGTGATGCCATCCAGCCATCTCATCCTCTGTCGTCCCCTTCTCCTCCTGCCCCCAGTCCCTCCCAGCATCAGTCTTTTCCAATGAGTCAACTCTTCCCATGAGGTGGCCAAAGTACTGGAGTTTCAGCTTTAGCATCATTCCTTCCAAAGAACATCCAGGGCTGATCTCCTTCAGAATGGACTGGTTGGACCTCCTTGCAGTCCAAGGGACTCTCAAGAGTCTTCTCCAACACCACAGTTCAAAAGCATCAATTCTTCGGCGCTCAGCTTTCTTCACAGTCCAACTCTCACATCCATACATGACCACTGGAAAAACCATAGCCTTGACTAGATGGACTTTTGTTGGCAAAGTAATGTCTCTGCTTTTCAATATGCTATCTAGGTTGGTCATAACTTTTCTTCCAAGGAGTAAGTGTCTTTTAATTTCATGGCTGCAGTCACCATCTGCAGTGATTTTGGAGCCCCCCAAAAATAAAGTCTGACACTGTTTCCACTGTTTCCCCGTCTATTTCCCATGAAGTGATGGAACCAGATGCCATGATCTTCGTTTTCTGAATGTTGAGCTTTAAGCCAACTTTTTCACTCTCCTCTTTCACTTTCATCAAGAGGCTTTTTAGTTCCTCTTCACTTTCTGCCATAAGGGTGGTCTCATCTGCATATCTGAGGTCATTTTCGTCAAGATGGCCGGAGGATATTTCTTCCGGCCATCTTGATTCCAGCTTGTGGTTCTTTCAGCCCAGCGTTTCTCATGATGTACTCTGCATATAAGTTAAATAAGCAGGGTGACAATATACAGCCTTGACGTACTCCTTTTCCTATTTGGAACCAGTCTGTTGTTTCATGTCCAGTTCTAACTGTTGCTTCCTGACCTGCATATAGGTTTCTCAAGAGGCAGGTCAGGTGGTCTGGTATTCCCATCTCTTGAAGAATTTTCCACAGTTTATTGTGATCCACACAGTCAAAGGCTTTGGCATAGTCAATAAAGCAGAAATAGATGTTTTCCTGGAACTCTCTTGCTTTTTCGATGATCCAGCAGATGTTGGCAATTTGATCTCTGCTTCCTCTGCCTTTTCTAAAGCAAGCTTGAACATCCGGAAGTTCACGGTTCACGTACTGCTTTGGAAATGTTTTCTTTGAAATAAGACTATAGCAATTTGCATATAATAAAAATTACAGACTCAGGGTCATCAAATAGAGATGGCATTATTTGACAGTGAAGGAGAAGAAAAGATTTGACGTGACTTATAACTCCCTTCTTACCATTTTCCATCTTAGAATAATTTACCTTTCTAAAAATTACTAAATGTTGCTTCATTTTTTGTTTTTCATTTTAAATTAAATTTTTATCAATTTTGAGGTGAGTGCTTAGGTATTTTTCAAGAACTTATTTTTGGCTACCACTCTATTTGTATTTAAATGATAGGTTTAATGATTATATTTTCTAAAAATTGTGTTTTGCATGCCATTTTATGACGTTTTTAGGTTATTATATTTGAAATGTATTTATATGTAGTTTCTCTATTTTAAAACTTTTGTTAAACTTGAAAATTTTAAAGAAAATACCCATCCTAATACCCATATTTCAATACTATGTGAAGTGAAATACACTCCTATTTATATTGTCATTTTATCCTAGTTTTGGAATTAGGTTGTAGGGTATTGATTCTAGGAAATGTGTTAGGACTTTCTTTATGTCTTAAAATATATTCAAGTTTTCTATCCCATTTCTCTATTCTTAGCTTTTTAAGTGGAGGAGTACATAAATTAGATAAAGTTTGATGGTTTTATTTTCAAATCTATATCCTTACTAATTTTCTTTTGCTTGCCCTATCAGTTTTTGATAAAGGAATTTTGAATTTTCTCTCTATGATTGTGGATTTCTCAGTTTTTTGTTATTTTTTGCTTTAAAAATTCAAATTTAAGTGGTTATGTGTAAGTTTAGAAATGTGATATCTTCTTGGTTGATTGTTCCTTGTATTATTACTTATAGTGACTCTTTAAATGATATTTTGGACTCATGTTAATATTTTAAGTCTATATTTTTTTAGTTTAATATTTTCTTGGTGTATCTTTATATTCTTTACTTTCAAACATTATAGTTTTGTTTTAGATTTTCTTTTGTCAGCAACATAAAGATGAAATTTATTTTTGTGACATATTCTGAGAATCTCTCTATATGTAAACAATCTGTTGAAATTCTTATTGATATATTTTAGACTTATTTTTTACCATAGTACTTGCCTTTTTATTTATCACCATTAATCTTTGTATTTCTATATTTTCCTTCATTATGTTGGATTGAAAGAGTTTTACTGCCTTTTAATCCTTTCCTGATTTGGAAACTATGGACTGTATCCTATTCTTTTAATAGTAATGCTTAATTTTTCATGTATGTACATAGTATGTAATTTTTCTGACAATGCCTGTAATTACTCAGTATTTCTATCTTTCTTCTGAATACCTTATAACTTTATCCACTCAACACCAATCCTGTAGTTGTTGCATAGGTTGTTTCAACTTTTTTCAAAGCTAAGATTTTTTTAAGAGTTATTAATTTGCAGAAATACGTTGTAAATTTCAGAACTCACCATTTTTGTTAAATCTCACACCTTTCCTGTAGGTTTACTTATCTTCTGGCTAAAATTCACTCTTTTAATAGTATTTTTAGAGGGGACATATGGTGAATAAATTTACTTAATTTTCATAGAATGATAAATATCTTTGTTTTGCCTTTTTATAATAGTTTAGCTAGAATCCTAGGTTAACATTCACCATCTCTTAATATTTCAAAAAAGTCGTGCCATTGTTTTTGGCATTAAGTATGTTATTGAAAAATTTGTCTTTAGGTTGTCATTCATTTGTATTTATTCTGTCTTTTTTTACTGAAAATTCTAAGCAATTTTCTCTCTTGATATTTAAAATTTTCAATATATCCAGGTATGTTTTTATTTATCCTATTGAGAGTTTGTGATACATTTTTAAATGAAGGGCTCATATTTGTTCAATTCACAAAAATGTTTAGACTTTATCCTTTTAAATACTGCTTTTCCAACATTAACACACTTGCATATTTTTTGTACTGCTCCAACAGATGTATGTGTTGGAGAGACTCAATTTATTCTCCATGTCCATTATCTGTTTTTTCAGTGGAGAGTCCCTGAGACTCTTCACTGAGACTGACATCCTGACCACTCAGGGTACTTACAGACCAGCTTGCCAGCCGATGGGACCAGACCCCGCTGCTGCAACTGGGACCCTTTTGTCCCTGGTCTCCTCCTGGCATGGACAACAGGTCAGAGTACCCTGACCAGGTAAAGAACAAGAGACTTTACCGACCTTTTTCTCCTTCCTTCTCTCTTTCCTCTTCTTAACCCTTCCTGTCCTACTTTTTTTTTTTTTCTCATCTCCCTCTCCTGGACTCAGGAGTCCAGTTGAAGGACCTCAGCCTGAGCTGAGAGTTGGAGGCCTATCACCTTCACTTGGCAGATAACTTGAATTCTGGTTCTGTTCTGGTCTGGTTTCTGGTTTGAATTCTGGTTCCATTCTGGTCTGGTCTGGTTTCTGGTAGGGCTGAGTTCCAATCCTCCCTTCCCCAGAGCTCCAGGGTAAAGTCTGGTAACGCCTGGGTATCTGCAGGTGGCAAGAGACGTCTATAAGGCCACCCCTTTTGACCACCCCCCGACCCCGCCTTCCTCCCCCTCTGCTTTCAACCTGGCCTCCATTCCTCCCTTTGAAATCTTTGAAGACCTGAGATATTTTCATTTACTCTGTTCATACTTGGATCTGAAGTTCTGCGTCTCTATAGGAGGTTTTCTGAGAGACTGCAATCTTGTATTTTAAGGAGTGTTTGATTAGAATGACTGGGCATGTTTGTGTGTTCTGTGTTGTGATTTGTGATGGCCATTTTGCTTTGTGTGGCTGCCATTTTGTTTAGACCTGCTGCCATTTTGTTAGAGCTTGATTTTCTCTCCCTGTGCCTTAAGATCAGGCCTCTCAGAAATACTAATCTAGACCATCTCTAATTCCTGAGACTAAGGGGAAAATGGGAAGAAGCTTTTAAAAATTTTATTTATTCCAACTGTTATTTATAAACTGTTGAATTTTATATTGTAATATCTGATTCATGACTAAGTTTAGAAAATGAAGTTAAATCTTGCATTGAGGCTGTCTGGATAGTATGTGTCTCAGTGTGTGTCTTTGTCTCTGGATAATATTATTGAGATTAATTAGTAAATGTGCTCTATTTAATTGGCTTAAAGAAAAGTAAGTGCTTACAAATCAACAATTACAAATTAAACTAAATGAATTTCAGGTTCACGTGAACTGGAAAATGTTCAACATTGAATTATTACCTGGTAATATAGACATGTCTTTAGAACCATCAATAGGTAAAATACTTCTGTTGTACCTGGATTTACTAGAGGTCAAATTAGACTGTATTCTATCGATTGCAAATTTGTTAACAAGAAAAGAAACACAATGTGGGAAAAACTTTTAAGGGAAGTGTTTTCGGTAAAAGAAGGTATGAAAAATGGAAAACTGCTGAAATAAGTGAGTTTTGCATCATGAGGGGCTTTCCTGGTAGCTCAGCTGGTAAAGAATCCACCTGCAATGCAGGAGACCCTGGTTTGATTCCTGGGTTGGGAAGCTCCCCTGGAGGAGGGCATGGCAACCCACTCCAGTATTCTTGCCTGGAGAATTCCCATGGACAGAGGAGCCTGGCGGGCTACAGTCCTTGGGGTTGCAAAGAATCAGACATGACTGAGCAACTAAACAAGCGTTATTTGCTGCATTTGGGGGAAATTCCTCAGAGCTATCTTCACATTTATTCTCTTTTCTATTGTAGCCACTGCAGACCTTGCTGCTGCTGCTGCTAAGTCACTTTAGTCGTGTCCGACTCTGTGCGACCCCATAGACAGCAGCCCACCAGGCTCCCCCATCCCTGGGATTCTCCAGGCAAGAACACTGGAGTGGGTTGCCATTTCCTTCTCCAATGCATGAAAGTGAAAAGTGAAAATGAAGTCTCTCAGTCGTGTCCAACTCTTAGCAACCCCATGGACTGCAGCCAACCAGGCTCCTCCATCCATGGGATTTTCCAGGCAAGAGTACTGGAGTTGGGTGCCATTGCCTTCTCTGAGACCTTACCCTGTCTGTATTATGTTATTTCAATGGCTATTCCAGGATTTTCTAATTGTATTTTAAAATGATTCTTTTAAAATATCAACTTGTTTGTGTTTCATTTCTTTCTGCTTCATAATTCTTTGCCTGTTCTTAGTAACATCATTCCTTCATTAATTTTTGTGTGTGAGGCAGTTCATTTTCTTCCAGAGTGAATTTATGTACTGAAGTTTGATCTTAAAGGCTATTTTTATAGCATTTAGATGGAGTTTGGAATTTAATTCAGTGAGAAGGTTATCTTTTGTTTGTTCTCTCTCTCTCTCTCTTGCTCTTTGCTCACATTTTCCTGCCTAGTTATTTTGAAGCCGTCTTTTTCAGCCAATCCTATCCCTGTGGAATGGAATAAGATTTTCTATTACAGATTACAAGCCTTTGGTTCCAGAGTAAATTGAGACTATCACAGTTCCTGCATAGAGCCACTGGAAGATTTTGTTTTCTCCCTGGGACTTTCTTTTATTATTATTTAGGATTTTCTTCTTCTTTCTCCTGACTTACATCCACTATGTCCTGATTTCCATGTCTTACTCTTTTTTGGTTTACTCCCTCATTTTAGTGAATCATTACCTTTTTGGGAAAGAGTACATGTTCTGAAAATGTACTGATTCTACTCACATGCTTAATTTGGTTTGGTTGTAGAACCCTATGTTGGAAAAAAAAAATTGAAAAGTATTTAAAATTTGAAGGTATTAACTTTTCTTTAGCCATTTGTGTTATCATTGAGGAATCCAATTCTATTTTTATTCCCAATATTTTGTATGTGACCTACTTTTTCTCTTTGAAAGATTTTAGGCTTTTTATACCCTGATTTTCTGAATTTCACCATGATTTATCTTGGTATAGTCATTTGGGTGAGCATTCAATGAGTAATTTCAGTTTAAATCCATGCCCTTCAGTTCTGGGACATTTTCTTATATTTTTAACATAGTGATTTCTTCTCATTTCTCTTTTCTAATTTTCTGGAGTTCCTGTTAATTGGATGTTAGATTTTAATTTTTAAATATTTTTCATTTTTTAATTCTAAATTTTTTTCTGTTGGGGGGAAGTTTTTACAATTTTATCTTAAAACAATTTATTAAATATTTAAGAGCATTCTTTTAATTTTCAAGAGTACCTTCTTGGCCTTGGGATATTCCTTTTTTATAGTATTTCTGCTCTTCTTTCACTATCTTTTCTTATAAATCTAAGTATAAAATAGTGCTTTTGTTTTGTTTTGCTTTCTTCTGCCTGCTGCATTGTCTCTCTTCTGTTACTTTTTCTGTTTTGTTTTTTTTTTTACCAAAAAATATTTCTTTAAAAAAAATCTATATTTTGGGAGCTTTTTCTTAAATTTCTTACTATCCTTGGCTACCTAAAGTTTTTATATTTAAAGGCAAGGCGCTTGAACATTAATTGGATTGCTTACTGATTAGTGGGCTTTATTGAAAGAACCTAAACGTCAATCTCGGTGAGCATTTTTCTTGAATTTTTCCATTTCTTTCGATCCCTGGGTCAGGAAGATCCCCTGGAGAAGGAAAGGTAGTACTGAATCTCCAACAACAACAAAAAGAAAAAAGGAAAACCCTATACTTCTATTCTTTTAAAATTTAAAATAGTGAAATGTACTATTCATATAAAAGAGTATACAGAGGAATATATATAACATATATATGTACCAGGTTTGTTCTTAAAAGAAATATAATTAGCTACCTTTCAGTTCCCTCTTTTAATTTTTCTAAGGCCTTGAGTTATCTGTACCCTCTGTTCTGTTACCCTCAGGATACAGAGCTTCTTAGAATTTTATATAATTGGGGACAGGAAAAAGTGCCCTAAAATATTTATGT
Organism: Bos grunniens; assembly: GCF_055505025.1. Taxonomy (NCBI): domain Eukaryota; kingdom Metazoa; phylum Chordata; class Mammalia; order Artiodactyla; family Bovidae; genus Bos; species Bos grunniens. The sequence goes on from NC_141190.1 coordinate 17,633,145, forward strand.
AAGGTCAATATAGTTTATATAGTTTAATTTTTCTTCAGAGTCAAATATTCTATCCACTGAAACTAAGAAAGAGGGACTTTAATATCTTTAATAATAACTTAATAAAAATAGCAGCATATCCAAAGTGTTGGTCATCTAGGAAGTATGAGTTGCAAGGAAATTGGCAGGGATGCCTACTCCAGCAAAATCTTTCTCATTACCTGTGATAGTGTCTGAAGTCCCACATTTGTATTTGCTCTGTTTAATCTTGGAATCTTTTAGATATTCAAGATTCTCCCTTCCTACTGGTTACTCCATGAGGGAGCATGTCTTTTTTTTTTTTTTAACATTCCAATAAAACTTTATTTACACAGACACGTAGACTAGATTCGATCCGTGGGTTTGCAGACCATGCACTTGGCTGTAAAGAACCTTGAAGCCATCAAAACTGGTGCACAGGTGTCCCAAAGATTGATAAGGGCTCCATTCTGTCCCCTCCAAGAAGGACAAAAGTCAAATTTTATTCTAATTATTTTGTATGGTGCTTTGGTGTTTTGATGTGCTTTTGAATGAGTGATCTCAATCTTTGCTTTTGTCCCTTCTCCCCTCTTTCTGTGTATATATCTCTAAATGTTTCCCACTCTTCTTCATTCTTTCCCTTGAAGTCACCGAATTGGGTGATTTTAGAGTGAGGCTCGGAGAAGGCAATGGCACCCCACTCCAGTACTCTTGCCTGGAAAATCCCATGGACGGAGGAGCCTGGTAGGCTGCAGTCCATGGGGTCCAGAAGAGTTGGACACGACTGAGCGACTTCACTTTCACTTTTCACTTTCATGCATTGGAGAGGGAAATGGCAACCCACTCCAGTGTTCTTGCCTGGAGAATCCCAGGGACGGGGAAACCTGGTGGGCTCTGTCTATGGGGTCGCACAGAGTCGGACACGAGTGAAGCGACTTAGCAGCAGCAGCAGCAGCAGCAGAGTGAGGCTCTTCCACATTCATCCTTGCTAAAATCCTGGCTTCCTTTTAGGGCCCTCATCTATACAGGGTAAGAGGCAATGTGCACTAGTATAAAGAGCACTTCTCTGGATCATTGGGCAGAGCATGCCACCAGATTGCTGTGTGACTTTGAGTAAATTACCTAACCTCTCTGAGCCTTCCTTTGCTCATCTATCACATGAAGGAGTGGTTAGTAATCTCTAGAATCCTTCAAGCTCTAAGCTTGTGCATTTTAGGAAGCTGCAGCTTAAACTCTTGACAACTGTTTGAGGTCATTAAATAGGATGTCACTCACAGACCTTAATGAAACTGCCAGGAGGCCACAGAAATTAGTCACATGATCTTCTGTAGTTGGCACCCTTCTGAAGCTGGGTGGGTAGGGTTACCAGCTAACTTCAAGAAATCTGAGAGCATATCCCACTAAGGGAAGAAAAGGAACACAAATGACTCCAGGAAGGGTTATATCTTATCATTAGTACAGTTTCTGGCACATAGTAAGTGTTCAAGGAAATATCTGCCGAATAAATATTAAGTTAACAAACTTTGCAGAGGACATTGGGAAGGATAATACTTGAAGCTCATGTTAAACTAACACTTGTTTGATAATTGAAGAGAGTAATCAACCTATAATTTTTTAACCAAGAAATGTGAGCACTTTAAGCTAGATCATCCAGGCTGTTGGTATCTCTATTTTTCCAATTCTGGTTGCACTAGATTTTTGTAGGTAGGAGTTTGGACTTAGAGATCAGCAAAAAGGGAGACAGTCGTTTTAAAGAGAAATTTTCTCTTTAATACCGTTTATTTCTTCAATTATGAATGTAATAGTTATTTGTATGCTTATCAATTACTAGAAGTGTGCTTACATTTTTGTAAATGCATATATAACCTTGCTATCCCTAGAGTGAAATCCCTAGAGTGAAATTTAATTTCCACTATATATTAACTCTCTTCGTGAGGTACAAAATATTCCAGAATCCTTTCTTAAGCTGTTTCAATATTCTCTATATTCTGTCTCACTCTTTTAACCATCGTCTTTCCTTCCTTTCTGTTTCCTTCCCTTTTTGTGTGCTAACCTTAACGTTCTAAAAAGAGGGCAAGAGTGGATGGTTGTTGTGTGATTCAGATGGAGGAAGAAAATATGGAAGAAACAAGTTTGGGATCGTATAAATACACAATCTAATTCTTTCACAACATGCAGATTTGCAAGGTTTTTTAGGTGAATATATAATGCAAGAGTGAAGTTGTAATGTGTGTACTTCAGAAAAGAGTGAACTTTTTTAATGTGAAAAAAAGCAAAAAATTACATCGAAACACAAAATAACTTCATCATCCCAATTATCGTCTTTTTTGCTATTAGAAAAACCCTAGCTTCTCTTTCCTCTGTGATGTGTGCCCATGTCTGACCTGTATGAAAATTAAGATGGGTGAGAGGAGGACAATGTTTAACACAAAATAAAATCCACGTTGTGAACATGTTCTTCATTCCATATTGGCATTCCTTTCTGTATCTATGGAAGATTTCTGTTTGTGTTTTATACAGGCATACCGGTAGAAGATATATAAACACACCGAATGTGTACTACCACTCATTTGCTTTTTCCAGGAGGAATCATGTAGACTAGTAGAGAGTGATAAGAAAAGTCCTTAAAGGTAAAAGGAGGATTCCACAGAATACATTTTTATTAAAGGATGGAGACAGTCTTGTGCTACGGTTACATGTCTATGTTTTCAAAAGCACACTCTAAGAGGATGAAAAAGGTTTACAATAAACATTTTAAAAGTTTTTTTTTTTTTCTTCAGTCATAAGCAGCAAATGTGCTTCCTAATAATGTATGGAGCATAAAAGACAAGAAACAAAAATTCGATCGTAGTATCACTTTTACTATTTAGGCATATCCCTCCGCTCCAGTCGGGTTATTATTGTTATTGTTACTTTTTTCGTTTTTAAAAAGGCAGTTTCCGCCATAAAAACCTCCACCCCCTCCCGAGGAAAGTAATTTATGTAAAAAAGTGAGGTCAATTAATAGGCTTAATTTCAGAAATCCACTAAAGGACACAAGAGCCATATTGGCCCCTGGAGTAAACCTAATCATATTAATTGACCTCTTTGTCCAGCCCTATATGGGGGAAGGATTCCTTTGATGGGGATGAGAGACTTCCTTGTTGAACGCTGCTTTTCAGATACCTTATTAAATATGTCATGGTTGGGGTTGACTATGTCTTCCAGAGCTGCTTGTAGCAGCTTCCTTCATTGACATGAGCTGCAATGGCTGCTACACTCTACGTACCAAAAGCAAAGGGTGGGGGAGACGCCATTTGCAAAGCCGGAAATGATTAAAATCTCAGGTTGAGACCATTCCCAGTAAGCAAAGGTTTGCCCAGATCCCAGTTCCTGCTTCTGGTGTCTTCTCTAAAGAGCATAGAGTGGACGTGTGTCTCTCACTCCATTGGCAGTAGGCTCTCCCCACCGCCTGGTGAGCCAGAGGGGGAGCGAGCCACTGCTGTGGCAGGCACCCGGGAAGCGCGCTTAATTAGAAAGGTCAGCAGCAAGCCCAGTTCAGTGGCCTAGTCTAACCAGGGTGAGGGGCGAACCCTGCCGGCCTCCGTCCTCTTCCGCTCGACTCAGGTGGTGCGCGGATCCGTCCGCGCAGTAAGCGCTCCCGGTAGCGCTCCGATCGGCTTTTCGGCAATACCCGGATGGAAGCATAATGGCCGCCATCAGGGACTCGCAGGCAATGGGGACCACGACAGGTATTCCCCGTGAGCGGGGCCGCTCAGGCCTGTTAGGATGCCGGGACTTGTAGAGAATGAGTCAGGGGGCAAAGGGCGAGTTTGTGGGGGCTGCAAAGCCCCCACGAACTCGCTCGGGGCTCCGCCTCTTGTGATAGGAAGCGTCTGTTAAATAGTCCCGGCCATTCAGCGTTTCCGCCTAACTTGTCGCAAAGTTTTTCTAGAGAAGTCAGTCCTTTGACTCGGCGCTCTTGCAGCCTGCCAGAGCTAATCTTCAGCGTTTTAGCCTGGGCTTGCTTTACGTCGGGGCTTTTTGAACTCCGCACTGTCCCCACAGTCCAGGAGCTGGAGCGGGAACGCGGCACAGTGTGCCTCCGCGCGCCCGAGGGGTAGCAGAACCCCGGAGGAAGGGGCGGATCGGGCGCGGTGTTTGGGACGGAGCGGGGCGCGCGGCGCTCGAAGCACTTACTCGGCGCGTTCCGGGAGTGGTGGAGACTGCATGGGTACCCCTCAGACTGCACCCTTCGAGCTGTAGGTTCGCAGGCCCAAGGCAGCCGGACTCGACGGCTCCCCATTGTGGGTTCAGTTTGTGGTCTTCGGAGATCTTTTTTTTTTTTTCTTCCAGATAAGCTCACCTCTCTAGCGCGCGTTCCCTTCTCCAGAGTTGGCCAAGGGCGCTCTTCCGTGCAGACCCCAACCACACCCAGTGGCAGATGGATTTCTTTGTAACTGGCTTTCTTACTCGTAGGGTCCATTTTGAGTCTGTTCTTAACATGATGGTCCTCATTGTCAAGTAGACAGTCTTCTTAGAAGACTATGGTAATTGAAGATATATAAGGTGACTGTATATAAGGTAAATGTTATAACTCTTAAGTAGACCAGTGAAGCAGATACGGTAGCTTTAAGGTTCTGAGTGCAAAAATTAAGGTTCAGTTTTTTTTAAGGTTTAAGTTTGGGACCATTTAGTGTTTGTGAGGTATTAGTGAAAACATTCGTTGGGTATGTTTGGCTATAAAAACTTAAAAAAACTGTAGAAAAATAAATTAAGTCAATGTTTAAAGAATACATAATAATGTTGAACTTTGTACGGTTGTCACAGTGATGAAACGTGCCACCAAACTGTATATAAGGGTGAGAATTTTCTTAACTTTGAGCGTCTATGTTTTGGGCTTAGTGTACTGATAAAGTTGAATTGTTTTTCAGGCAGGAAGGGATCTGACTTCAGTGTATTCTGAAGTTTTTGTCTTCAAGTTGAACATTTAGCAACCACTTAAATTGATTCAATGAGATACCCTAACGTCTTTCAGAGTTTAACTGCAAAACAGTTGAAGTGGATTCATTATCTTTCAGCAAAACGGAATTTCCTTGAAATTCAATAAGACATTGCCTTGTATTAACATTTTCAGGGGGTTAGCATTTCACGAGGACGGTAAGCGTAGTAGACCATGTTGATTTTTGTTAAAATTCTTGTACATAAGTTCCAGATTCAGAAAATTAACAAGAGTGTGGAGAAGGAGAAAATGTAGGTATCTAACCTGTTTTGCACGTCCAAATTTTTCTTTATTGTTGCCATGGAAGTATAAATATAAGTTCAGAACGTTTTATGTCTTTTTAGGGAAGGATAAAAGGACAGCAACCAGAGTAAATATCTGCTGTGCACATTGATAATGTATGAGCTTTTTAAATGATTGAGATTTTTATCATCACACTTCAGATCCTCTCCTATCCTCTCTGGTAGCAATATGGTGTATTGTGATCCCCAAAGTGTTTATATTTTGAAACATTCCAGACGGGATATATTTTAGAATAAGTCTGCAATTTGACTTTGCTCTTTTAACTTACTTTTATTGTTTACTTTTCTGTTTGTAATTGTTCATGTTGAAGCATTGTGTGCTGTAGATCACCTAATACAACTTTTTTTTTTTTTTAGTGGTAAAAGACTTGGACCTTTCCCAGTTTCCTTCAGTTACTCTACTAAAAGTTTTTGGCAAAACACTATAAACAAAAGAAAAGAGTTAAAGTTGAAAATTTTCTTAATTATCTTATCCCAGGTGTGTAGGCTATGACTATTTCGCTTCTGTGTGGGGTATTGACTTCACATGGTGAGCAATTTTCATGGACCTTAGAAATGAGAATTAAGAGGTAGCATTGTCATGGTAGGATATCTGGGTTGGAATCAGATCCAGATTCTAATTCTTGCTTTGTGAGTTGGGACAAGACATTTTCCCTATCGTGTAATAAATGAAGATAATGAGATTGATTTTAAGCTCCCTTCTAAGCTTTGAGTTTTGTGACTTTTGTAAATTTATGACATGTTATCACTGAATGTCAATGATAGGTTATTTAAGTGCAGAGATTTTTTTTTTCCAAATTTATATACCTATGTTGACTATGAAGCATAATTGAATCAAAAGCTTAAGAACATTTTACTGAGTGTTTTTGCAGTCAAAATTTTAAAATTTTGGTCTTCATTTCCAGATATCATCTCTCCTTTTGATCACTGTTCCTGATTGTGGCTTTATCCAAGCATTAAATTGTGTGCCTTTTGTTCCTTGAAGAAAGAGGTATGGTGAAGATTGAAGTACTATACTATACAATCTATTAAGTAGTAAGTTAATATATTTTAATATCAGACTGAATAGAATAATTATATGAGTTAAGTTATAGTTTTGTTTTTGGCCTAAGTGTAATATACACATGGGTTTTCATGTTAATGTAAGCAAAAAAAGTAGGTTTTTTCATAGTTGAAATTTTAATATTTCACTAGAAATCTAAAGATGATTTTAACTCTTATCATCCTTCTAAATGTAAAGGTGATGTTATAGGGCTCCTGGGTAATGAATGATGGAGATAAATATGGTAGGAAGATGTTTTGAAGCTGTATAAATGGTCAGAAGAGTGTTTGTGTTTTGTTCTAGTAAGTGCGAAGTAATGCACCCAAAGAAAAATTATCTAATGTATATTTGTATTGTGATTAATGATATCTGAGTCAGAAAAGGGACACTACAGAGTTAAGGCTGGTTTCCTGGAAACAGTCATCTGAGTATCCTCTTGTGGACAGAAAGAAGGAAAAATACCTACCAACAAATCCATGGTGATGTAAGGAACGTTTTGCACTCAGTGGAAAATACCGTACCCTTGTACAAAAACATGGCTGATCTATCTGTTGAAATACAGGTGTCTCTGCTGTTTTGTATTCAGTAGGTTTTGGGATATCACAGTATCATACAGTTCCCCTCACCAGATGTATACCCATAACTCTAACTCTGGTGTAAATGATACCAGGTTATCATTTATGTTCTTTACCTGTGTCATTTCTTCTTATATGGTATTTGTTTGATCTCTTACCATTTGAGATTCTCATGGATACTGTGCTGCTCCTGAGTAGAGAAAGTAAATACTGAGTGCCAAGAGTATTCTTTACTAAGTATGAGTCGAACTACTCAGAAAAAGTAACATGATGAACAATGAGAGCTTCAAATATAATGAATAAGAGACTGCTGTATGGTGATTGACCAAAATGATTTGAATTATTTGAACTTAAAAATTGTGAACAAAATCTGACTAAAATTTTAAGATTGTGATTGGTATGATTGCTTGAAACAAATGTCAGAATATTGGAATGCAGGTTCATGACTTAAAGCTTAGGAAAATTAAGTGGGTTTCACATGGGTCTCATTTCAAGAAGTACTAATAGCTGAAAACTTATATTGGCCCTTTGGAAAGTCAAATAGTTTCAAAATAATGGTAAAGTCATCACCAATTCCTAATTAATTGCTAGTTGTTGGAGGTTATGGCTGGCAGAAGATGTGTATATGTATATATATACATATGTGTGTGTGTGTTTGTGTGTGTGTGCATGTATGTTGTTTCATCAGCTCAGTATTTCTTCATTTGGGAATCATCTATTCCCTGTTATGAGTAGTTAGTGGCTTACCTTATCAGTCCGTCTTACAACTCTGCCCAGTCATCCTTGTTGCAACAATGATTACCTGTTACTCAAGCAGAGCCAATCAAAATCCTTAGAAATTGATGTATGAATGCTGGGAGAACGGTGATCCCTTTTCTCAAACATTGTTAATCTGGGAGGATGCTAGTGACTTTCTTTCCCATGTATATGAGAATCCTATCTGTAGTAGATGAAAGTGAAGCCATATAGAGATGGGAGATAGATGGAGATAGAGTACTACTTTTAGTCTCAGGAACGATGGTATCAGATATGTGTGGTTTTCTTTTGATTCTGTCTGCTAGCTTGGTGTCCTTTCCAGTCCGTGGGACCAAAATTCTGCATATAAATTAATTTGAATTGGATTGTAGCAGAAAACATCCTGATGAATATATGGCCCTTAGGAATTTAGGATCTGTAACTTCAAGTTGGTCATTCATATCCATCCACAATTTGCCCTTTTCCTCTACCTTAAGAGCTATCCTTTAGTCATACATGCATGCATTCATTCACCGTACATGTATTTAGTTCTTTGTTCAACCTACAAATATTAATTGAATACATAGTAGTATGTACAGGTGTGTGCGCCTGCCTGTATAGGTGAGGATTATACATACTAGACTGAGTGGATGGTGGGCTTTCTCTAATACAGCACATTTTTATGTAATAGGTTACATAGATCAACAAGCATGTGTTGAGAATAATCCATGCTGTACTTGGCTTTTTAGTAATATATAAGTATAAGAGGATGTCTTTGTCTTCAGAGTGCTTATAGTTCAGTTAAGGCATCCAGATTGATGTACGTGAAACATAACACAAACAGCTTAAAAGGATCAATGAACGCAGTTGTATGGGTTGTAAGTCTGAGTTCTGATAGAAGGTTAGTGAGGGCTGGCCCAGTCTAGGAAAGTTTTTTGAAGGAGGTATAATTTCAAATGGATTTTGACTTAAGAATTGGGTTTTGATAGACATAACGAGTAATTGAAGAACAGATGGAATGATTGAGGGCTGATCCGAGATGGGTAGGAGATTGGTTTGACAGTAACAATTTGTATTTTGGGAAAATGAGAGAGAATGGGAAATAAGGCTGGCTGTTTTAGGTAAGCCTATATATGAGGTATTTGGAAAGCCAGGCAGAAATTTCGCTTCTTTTTACTGAACTGGGGCTTTCTTTGAGTAAAATGCTTGTATTTCTTTCAGTGTGATGCCATTTTGTGATGCTAAGATATAAAATAAGTTGATTCAAGTGGGTGTACATTTATTTGTCATGGAAAAGATCTTGTTGCTAATCCATCCATCTGCCTTGAAAATTAGAAAAGTAATGAACCTGAAATGCTGTTCTTTGTTTTTATGTGCCACTAGTTTATTTCTTCTTACTGCCTCCTTTTTGAAAAATGCCCTTAGTACAGTGATGAAACACACCCCATCCCTAGAGATAAAGCTGGTTCAAAACTAATGTAGCAGTAGTTATAAAAATATTTGAAAAGAGATAAGGAGTGAAATTAATGTTTGATTACTCCAGATATTAGGAATGATGTATAGGTTAATGTGTCATTCTCATTAAATGCTGTTGTATTCTAGTATGCCAGGGTAGCCGACTTTGGCTGGAAATGACTAGGTGGTATATACTTTAGGTTTTATGGGCCATACAGTTTCTGTTGCACCTGCCAGTTGTTGTGTAACACCAAAGTAGCCATAGGCAATATGTAAATGAATGAATGTGGCTGTGTTCCAGTGAAACTTAATTTACAAAAACAGGCAGCAGGCCAGAACTGACTGTTGACTATAGTTTGCCAACCCCTGTCGTAGACTTAATGAAACATTTCATTCCACGACCTCTCACAATAACATCTACCCACCTGCTGACATCTTTTTCCTTCTCTCCAGTAACTGTAGATGAATTATCTTTATTCTTTTCTAAGTTCAACTCTCCCACTTGCTCACTGGATTACATTTCTTCTCACTTACTGAAGGAGATTACTTTGTTCTTGTTCATTGTTCAGTTGCTCAGTTGTGTCCAACTCTTTGCTACCCCATGGACTGCAGCATGCCAGGCTTCCCTGTCTGTCACCATCTCCTAAAATTTGCTCAAACTCATGTCCATCGAGTCAGTGATGCCATACAACTATCTTGTCCTCTCTGCCCTTCTCTTGCCTTCAGTCTTTCACAGTATCAGGGTCTTTTTTAATGAGTCAGCTCTTTGCATCAGGTGGCCTAAGTATTGGAGCTTGAAGGACATTGCCACTGCATTTCTTTTCTTTCTCTCTTCCTTCAGTGATTTTAACAATTTTACTGGGTCATTTTTTATAAGCATGCAATCCTACTATCATTTCTTTTACCTTTAAAAAACAAACAAAAAATTCCCAGCTCCTCTGTTTCTTGGTCCTTTGTAGTAAAATTCCTTGAGTTATCTGTACTACATCTCTGTGTCTCTTAAATGCATCCCATTTTCTCTTAGTACTTGTGAGCCTTTCTCTATAACTCCAGTTGAAACCATTCTAATCAGTGTCACTAGCACTCTTGGCATAAAGTCCAGCGGTCAGTTCTCAGTCTTCATCTTATTTGACAGAGTTGATCGTTATGATTCTGGAACCACTTTCTTCAGTTTGCTTTGAGGGTACCAGTCTCCTAATTTACTTTGATTCTCACTGGTCTTTTCTTTCAGTCATACCAGCTCTTCTCTTTTTCCTCTAAATGTTAGAACATCTCAAGGCTCGGGCCTTGGACTTCTCTCTTTTTTTACTTATCCTTTGGTGATTTCATCGAGTTCTACCTATAAAAATAACACACACATGCACATTATACACACACTAATAATTTCCAATTTTATCTTAGACCTAGAACGCTGTTTTCAGTTATACATTCCATGTTTCCACTTGGATGTCAACTAGATATCTCAGATTCTGATGTCAACTAGATATCTCAGATTCTACATGGCCAACACCAAACTCTTGATATACTTTCCAAACCTACCACCCTCACACCATCTTTCCTTAGTAAATAACAACTCATTTCTTCCAGTTGGTGAGGTCAGAACTTTCAGAGTTATCCTTGATATGTTTCTTTTTCTCATGGACCAAATTTAGTCTGTTAGCAAATCCTGTAGTCTCAGTCTTCAAAGTATGTTCAAAATCTGACCATTGCATCATTGTCTTTACTAAGTTACCGTCTCTTACCTGGGTAATTGTAGTCTAATAATCTCCAAAGTGATCTCCTTGCTTCTGTTTTTGTGTGTATGCTAAGTCGCTTCAGTCACGTCCAACTCCATGTGATAAGTCACATGTGACTCCATGTGACTGCAGCCTGCCAGGCTCCTCTGTCCATGAGATTCTCCAGGCCAGAGTACTGGAGTGGGTTGCCATTTCCTCTCCAAGGGATCTTCCCGACCCAGGGATCGAACCTGCTTCTCTTACGTCTATCTGCCTTGGCAGGCAAGTTCTTTACCAGTAGAGCTACCTGAGAAGCATCTGTTTTTAACCTCCTTCTCAAATACCATGTTCTTAACATAGCAGCCAGAGTGATCTTTTAAAAAAACAACTTAGCTCATGTTACTTCTCTACCCACAATGCTCCAGCAGCTGTCTTCATTGTTTCATTGACCTCATCTTCCTCTGGTTGCTTTCCCGATGGTGCTTTCTGTTCCCGTGGTACTGACTGTCTTGTTGCTATTCCCCGAATGTGTTAGGCATGCTGCACACTCAGGATGTTGACACTTACTCTTTCTTTTTTAGAATGCTGTCTGCTTCAACTCCTTAAGATCTTAGCTCAAATAAGACCTTTTCAAGTGAGGTCTCCCTGACTTTGTATTTAAAATTGGAATTCTCTGGTTCCGCCTCTCCTTCCCTGCTTTATTTTTCTCCACAGCACTTGTCACCTTTGACTGTATTATATGATTTACCTACATTGTTTATTATCTAAATAATCAGAGTGTTAGCTCCATGACGGGAGGGATTTTTGTCTGTTTTTCCATTCACTGCTGTATTCCCAGTGTTTAGAACAAAGACTGGCACATATTTGGTGCTAGCTGCAAGCCCAGCACTGTACAAGATGCTGGCCATATGGCCAAAAACCTGATAGATATAGTCCATATACTTATGTAGCACTTATTCCAGTGGTAGAGACAGATGGGAAATAAATTGACAAATACATAAAATATTTCCAGAGGGGAAAATGTTATGGAAAAATAAATATGAGGGGGTAAAATAGAAAACAGTTTTTTTGTTTGTTTGAGGAAGGAATGGCTTATAGGTTGAGGAAAGCCTCTCTGAGATGATGACATTTGAACTGCCTAAAAAATAAGAGGAATCTAGTCATTTGAGGAATGGAAGAGAGACTGTTTTAAGCAGGGAGTAGCAGGTGCAGAGAAAGGCCTGAGATAAGAAAGATGGGAGAGAAGTATTTGAGAAACTGAGAGACTCTATATATGGTGGCTTGTACTGTGTGCTTAGTCTCTCAGTCATGTCCAACTCTTTGTGAATCCATGGAGTGTAAGCCGCCAGGCTCCTGTCCATGAGAATTCTCCAGGCAAGGATACTGGAGTGGCTTGCCATGCCCTCCTCCAGGGGATCTTCCCAATCCAGGGATTGAACCCAGGTCTCCCTCATTGCAGGTGGATTCTTTACCATCTGAGCCACCAGGGAAGCCCTGGAGTATATTTACAGATGGGGAGAGTGGTGTGAGATGAAGTTGAAGACAGAGGTCCAGGACCGTATATCACTGTTCCTTGCAGGCCTTGGCCAAGAGATTGTATTTTACTTGCTAAGTTCTTTGGGAAGCCCCTAAGGAATTTTAAGCGGAGAACACCGTGATCTGTTTTATATTAAGATGACTTTTGCTCCATTGTGGAGAATAGATTCAGAGAAGGGTGATGGGCAAGGGGCAAGCATGAATGCCAGTTACGAAGACTATCATTTTAATCCAAGTTAGAGATGACAGTGGGCTAAGATGATGCCAGTGGGGATGGAGAGAAGAAAATAATAAGCAAATTAGAATTTGTTAGGTCCCTGTGTACCCAGTCTTCTTGGGTTTTGTGACGGATAAATATGAAATAGAACTTGTCTTTAAGAAGCTTATAAATTTTCTTGGGACGTAAAACTTGTAAAAGGAAATGATGTAACTATAAAACAGTTGGCAGTAAAATGATGCACAGTGGCTGTCCTTTAAATGGATATTCAGAGAAGGGAGAGATCGGTGTATGTTGCAGAAGATTTCATGTCTGTGTAGAAAGTAGAATTAGAAAAAAAGTTTGACCAGAGTTGAGTGAAGAGGCAGAGAAGGGGATGACAAGCCTGGTGAAAGGAAACAGTATGAACATAAAGGAAAGTGGATATGTAGGGGAGCAGAAAGCATCATGTATATTGGCTGTGTGTGTATTCAGTGAGCAGTTGTAGTTTCAGAGAGTAATAAGAAGTAAGATTCATCTGAACCAGGAACTGCTTCTGTGTTTTAATTTTTATTTTAAACTCCTTCATTGTATACCAGTGTCACCAGCCTACCTTAGTGGTATGTGGCTCATATGTACACTAGCATTTTTAGTATTTCTGTATCTGTACTTGATCACATTTGTATACTTAACCTTTTTTTCCCCCTCTTTTTTTGTGTTTAAGATGGTCATTAGGCCACAATGATTTGAAGGGAACCAACTTCAATATAAATTTCTACAAAATTTAATCTTTTACTTTTTCAAAATATGATAGGCATTAGCTTCTGGGGTAAACTTTTGAAAAACTTTAAACAGTTACAAAAAGAGTAAGCCCAAAATGTTCTAAGTCATGAAAAGATAATAGCTATTATTTTGAAGACACTAAAATAGATCCTGCTTTGAAAATAAAAGTTTTAGTTTTTTTGTGTGTTCTTTACGTTTTTCGGTAAGCTCTTCCTGCTGCATGCTCTTGGTTTTATCTCTAGTTGCATATTTATATGACCATTCTGCACTCGGTTATCTCTGCAGAAAAAAAATTCAATTAAGTCAAGAAATACAATAGTTTTAAAAAATAATGACTAGTTTTCCTAACTGTGTAATGTGACAAGTTACAGAGCTACATGCTGAGTCACAAATAGGGTCAGTTAAACTCAAGAGGTTTTTAGTTCTTTGTTTAATGTTTAAGCAACTGGAATGTTGTAAGTAGCACATAGATTCTTCCTTTTTAATACATTTACACTAAAACTGAACACTGTAGAATGTCTTTGCTTTTTAATCTGTTGTAGAAAATAAAACTCTCTAGGAATTGTTCTTTTTATTCACTCTAAGTCTTTATCCTTGGCATTTTACTTTGGGAATCATCTTTTTAAAAGTTTCTCTGTACCTACTGTGTGATTCCTAATGTATGCTAACACTGCCAGTTCTCTGGTTCCTCTCTTTATTTGGATTGTCACTTAGTTCTCTTAGTTTTCTCCCTTCTGTTTTTACTCTCTTCCTCGAATATATCTTGCTTTCTGTTTTCTAGTAGCATTCTATACTATTTCTAAAATACTGCTTCTGTAACTCTGCTCATGAACTGACAAGAATGGCTCCTTGTTACCTTTCAAGTTCAGATTTGTCCTCTACGGTCCTCTTAATTAACCTCCCATTTTCTCTGTAATCTAGATTTTACAGTTCTTGCAGTGTTTCCTTTTTGTTTTTCTGAACTTGATAACCTTTGCTCCTTTCTTACATGTTTAAGCCCTGCTACTCTCTAAAAGATTGTCATAAAATCTACCTTTCTGTGAAGTAGATACAGTCAACATTGATCTGTTAACTTCAAGTCTTAAGAACCTTTGGTTACAAGTAATACCTAGTAGCTTAAGTCAGTTTACACTAGTGTCAGCTGAAAAGTGAGAGTGAAAGTCGCTCAGTCGTGTCTGACTCTTTCCAACCCCATGGACCCATGGAATTCTCCAGGCCAGGATACTAGAGTGGGTAGCTGTTCCCTTCTCCAGGGGATCTTCCCAACCCAGGGATCGAACCCAGGTCTCCTGCGTTGCCGGTGGAGCCACAAAGGAAGTTGTGGCTTTACCAGTTGAGCCACAAGGGAAGCCCATCAGCTGAATAGGGGGAATGATATTGGGTTTGACCAAAATTATTTGTTCAGGTTTTTCCAGAACATCTTACCGAAAAACCCAGGTGAACTTGTTGGCCAACCCAATATTGAAGGTGAAAGTGAAGTCGTGAAGTTGTGTCCGACTCTTTGCGACCCCATGGAATGTAGCCTACCAGGATCCTCAGTCCATGGGATTTTCCAGGCAAGAAAACTGGAGTGGGTTGCCATTTCCTTGTCCAGGGGATCTTCCCGACCCAGGGGTCGAACCTGGGTCTCCCACATTGTAGGCAGACGCTTTACAGTCTGAGTTACCAGGGAAGCCCATTTCCTAGAATTCAAGGGCAGGAATATGGGCTGCTGCTGCTAAGTCGCTTCAGTCGTGTCCGACCCTGTGCGACGCCATGGATGGCAGCCCACCAGGCTTCCCCCGTCCCTGGGATTCTCCAGGCAAGAACACTGGAATGGGTTGCCATTTCCTTCTCCAATACATGAAAGTGAAAAGTGAAAGTGAAGTCGCTCAGTTGTGTCCAACTCTTAGTGACCCCATGGACTGCAGCCCACCAGGCTCCTCCATCTATGGGGTTTTCCAAGCAAAAGAGTACTAGAGTGGGGTGGGAATATGGGCAGGTCTCAGTAAAAACTTGTAGTGATATTACTCCCTAGGTTTTAGTCAAGGTTCTTAGGAGATCTGATGATTACTTTCCTGTTGTTTTGGTTTGTTTTGTTTTTTGTTTTGTTTTATCTTGTTTTGCTTTGCTCTGCTGTCATTCCTTAAAAAAATTTTTTTAATCTGTTATCATTAGCTTAAAGGGTATCTTTACTATAGACTTGTTTGTTTACAAACATGTACTCGTAGAATCTTTCCTTCTGATGTAAAAATGAGGATTTCCCTGTTAATTTAAAAATATATTAAATGCCTTAATCTGCAACTTCCTTTTATGAAAACTAAAAAAATTTCACAAGTCAATTCAATACATACACCTCATTCTTTATGTTGTTTTCATGTGGATATTCCATAATTTACTTAATAATTTTCTTATTCATGGGCATTTAAGTGCTTAAGGTATGTATTTAAGGTACATATGTATATGTTTTGCTTTTATTTCTGTAGGATAGATTGTTAAAAGTAACTTTTCTGGAGGAGTATATTTTAAAAATGTGAAGGAAGTTGATTTTTTTCAAGGAAAACATAAACTGCCAAAAGTGATTTAAGCAGTAGAAAACTCAAAGATCCCAGAAACCATAGAAGAACTTGCAAAGATTATAATGTCTAAAATTTAAAGATGTCCCAGGCCCATATGGTATATTTGCACAGTCTGTGTAATTTTAAAGAGTGGGCATGTCTCATGTTTATTGAACTATTCCAGAGCAGATGAAATGATGGAAGGTATCCTCACTGATTTTACAAATTCTCCATACCAAATCAAAACTTAATGAGAGGACTAAAAAAGAAAATAAAAATAGATAAAATTTTGTCAGATTAAAACCAGTGCTTTATTAAAGAATAATATACTTAACTAATACAAAACAGTTCAACATTATACTTGATATTTATTTTTTTGTACAGTATATAGAAAAAAATCAAATTTAGATTGATGTTATAATTTTTATTCTTTTAACAGTATACCTAGATCAGGAATCATATTATTAACTAAATACCACTTGTTTTCTATATAAAATACATAAAACTTTTTTTGTATAACAACAGTGCATATATAACTGCTATTTTGGTGGTGCCAGCTCCCTTTACTTACTTTTTAGATAACTTTATGGCTCTCAAATTAATTGTTAAAAGAAATTTCATAGCATGAATTTATGAAGAACAGTAACATCTGATAGCATAGTTCTTCATTATCTGAGTATTACATTTGCCATTAGCTTTGTAACTGTTAACAGTCTTTTCTGAAGGGATGTGATTGGGTACTTCTGTGTTGATAAGAGGAGTATGTTGAATATACCTGTTTTGTTTTAACTTCTTGTCCACCTTTAGTGTCAACATTCAGTTTTTTTATTGGTGTCAAGTTTATTGTTTTGAGTTTGTTCAAGAAAAACAGTTTGTTTACCTCAGACTCACTTGCTTTGAGAATTCCAAAAGTTTCATGGATTCATGCTGCTTTTTCTTAAAGTTTCATAATAGTGTGGTCTTGGAATTATTCTTGTTACATCCAAATGTTAGGCTGTTTGCTTGTGCTATGATAAGGAAGTATGCCAGTGTGGAGGCCATAGTAATCCAAGGACATTTTAAGAAACACTGACCCAAGGATAACCAGTGATCACTATAAACACATTCTATGTACATATTCTTGACTACTAAGAGTGTTTAGGGCTCCATGTGTCTGTTTATTCATCTGTTCTCTACCATCTATTAACAGTTGAACAAAGTAAATCCTGATATGGCTACTGTTTTGATTTTTGTTTTTCACTTAATGTGTCTTCCCTATTACTAAGCGTGGGTTTACAGTGTTGTTTTATAAATTGAAGAATATTCCATTGAATAGAAATACCATTATTTATTTATTGGTAGGCTTTTAATTATTTTTAATGTTGTGATTTTGTAAACAGTGCTCCCATGAACATCTGATTATTACTTTTAGGATAGATTTCTAGGGGTGAATCAGAAGTTAAAGTACTTTCTCCCCAGGCATATATGTAGATGTAGATATATTGTGTTTATATTATTTTATGAAATTATAATGTTTATAATAAATACATATATTTTACAAACTGTTTTTATGAAAGTTGTCAGATTATTCCTATTGTTAGTATCTCATAGTATATCACTTACCGGAAAATAAAATTTTAAAAAGAAAGCATACAAACAAGTTCAAATTTTTATTGTTGGATTCAACAGACAAACTTAACCTTGTAAAATTGCTGTTTTAGTTTCTAAATGCTTAATCTCAGTTTCTGTACAAATATTGTAATGGACTGGTGGCAAATGGCTCATGTATTATCAGCAGACCGCATCTTTAGTAGCAGTGTTTTAGCCCTGTTTTAACTGGGGCATGGCATGGGGTTTGTGTCTCATATGTATATGGTCATTTAATCCTCTAGCTTTTGGTGTGGTGCCCACTTACTCAGCTGTGCTGGTATCCTGTATATCAGAAATTCTGTTTTACTTTTCCACAGAGAATACCTGTGACTTCTGTGGTGGGGGAATAGCAGTAACCTAGCATGATGGAGGAGGAAGGCAATGGCACCCCACTCCAGTGCTCTTGCCTGGAAAATCCCATGGGCAGAGGAGCCTGGTAGGCTCCAGTCCATGGGGTCCAGAAGAGTCGGACACGACTGAGCGACTTCACTTTCACTTTTCACTTTCATGCATTGGAGAAGGAAATGGCAACCCACTCCAGTATTCTTGCCTGGAGAATCCCAGGGACAGAGGAGCCTAGTGGGCTGCCGTCTGTGGGATCGCACAGAGTCGGACACGACTGAAGCGACTTAGCAGCAGCAGCATGATGGAGTGGGGAAGAGAATCTTAGCATCCAACCAAAACTCAACCAGCTTCTCCAAATTTCTGTTTTAGCCTCCTCTTCCTCTTTTCTTCCCATCTCAGAGTTACTTGGTGCTTGCCAGTTCCTAAGTCTTTTGGAGATTCAGAGTATAAAATGGGTTAGTTCTTAGCCACCCCCCCCCCCCCCCCCCCGTCTGCCTGATTGTGTCAGGTCATTTACTATCTACTTATCTGCTTTCCAATATCTAGAATTTTGTTATTGTCACTTCTTCTGTTTCCCATTGTTATTTTTTAAGGGCTTCTTATATATTTGTTATTTTTCTTAACTGTACTTACCAAAAAATTATACTTCTCTTTTGTAGATGTTACAGTTGACAGATACTTCTTCTATATCATATTATTTATTTATAGTCATTTTTCTGACTAAAATTTGATTTTTGCTGAAGTATTAGTATTTACTTAAAACTTCTTTCTAGAAAAAGTATATATGTAGTGTATTCTCTGAATATTCCGATATCTAAAATTGTGTTTTTCTCCCATATGTGACAGTTTTCCTGGGTATAGAATTAATTCTTGAGTTAATTATTTTCTCTTGAACTCTAAAACTGTTATTTCATTGTCTTCTAGCATTTAGAATTGTGAGTAAAATATCTGATTAATATTGTTGTCTGCTTTAAGTTGGTGTTGGGAATATCTTTTTAGATAACTTTCTGTCCACCTTTTTTTGGTAAAATTTCATTTTTACCTTTTAAACTGAAACATTTTACTAGAATAAGTTTAGATATTGAGTTTTATTTTCTTATACACTAATAATATTGCCTGGCATTTGGGGAGTCTTTGATTTTGAAAATTCAAGGCTTTAAAAAAAACAAGAAGAAAGCAATAACTCAATGTAATTTTTTCCTATTGTTTTCAAAACCATTATTTCTCCCCCATCTACTTTGTTCCTTTTCCTGGCAGTATTTTTGTTGTTGTTGTGTTGTTTTTTTCCCCTCAGTATCCTAGCTCAGGTCTTACTGAGATTGCCAATCATTACTTGATTTTTTTGGTAAATCTTTCTCCTTTTTCCTGCAGTAACTTTTAACTGTAATTATGTTTCTCATGCTGGATGAGAGAATGGGTGAGGTTTCTCTGAGTGTTTCAATTATTTTCCCTTTTTTGAGCTGCTGCATCCAGTGATTTTCTGCCAGCTATCTTTTTAGATGGCACTGGGAGCTGAGATGTATTGTTGGAGAATAAACCAAGATTTTCTTAGTGTTTTTGGTTAGACAGAGTCAGGAAAGTTAACATAATTTTTTCTGACAGCTTAGAGATACTAATTGACTTACATGTAGGAAGAGCACTGATTCAAATGTATTCTTTTTAATGGCTGAGTAGGCACTGGCGACCCACTCCAGTACTCTTGCCTGGAAAATCCCATGGACGGAGGAGCCTGGTGGGCTGCAGTCCATGGGGTCGCTAAGAGTCGGACACGACTGAGCAACTTCACTTTCACTTTTCACTTTCATGCACTGGAGAAGGAAATGGCAACCCACTCCAATGTTCTTGCCTGGAGAATCCCAGGGACGGGGGAGCCTGGTGGGCTGCCGTCTATGGGGTCGCACAGAGTCGGACACGACTGACGTGACTTAGCAGCAATACTCCATTGTGTATATGTACCACAGCTTTCTTATCCATT
The DNA here is from genome assembly GCF_055505025.1 of Bos grunniens. Classification (NCBI taxonomy): domain Eukaryota; kingdom Metazoa; phylum Chordata; class Mammalia; order Artiodactyla; family Bovidae; genus Bos; species Bos grunniens. The sequence continues at coordinate 17,652,948 of NC_141190.1, forward strand.
CATCTGCTGATGGACATCTAGGTTGCTTCCATGTCCTGGCTATTATAAACAGTGCTGTGATGAACATTGGGGTACACGTGTCTTTCAATTCTGGTTTCCTCAGTGTGTATGCCCAGCAGTGGGATTGCTGGGTCATATGGCAGTTCTATTTCCAGTTTTTTAAGGAATCTCCACACTGTTCTCCATAGTAGCTGTACTAGTTTGCATTCCCACCAACAGTGTAAGAGGGTTCCCTTTTCTCTACATCCTCTCCAGCATTTATTGTTTGTAGACTTTTGGGTCGCAGCCATTCTGACTGGCGTGAAATGGTACTTCATTGTGGTTTTGATTTGCATTTCTCTGATAATGAGATGTTGAGCATTTTTTCATGTGTTTGTTAGCCATCTGTATGTCTTCTTTGGAGAAATGTCTGTTTAGTTCTTTGGCCCATTTTTTGATTGGGTCGTTTATTTTTCTGGAATTGAGCTGCAGGAGTTGCTTGTATTTTTTTTTTTTTTTTAATTTTTATTATTTTTTTTTTTTGCTTGTATATTTTTGAGATTAATTCTTTTTCAGTTGCTTCATTTGCTATTATTTTCTCCCATTCTGAAGGCTTTCTTTTCACCTTGCTTATAGTTTCTTTTGTTGTGCAGAAGCTTTTAATTTTAATTAGATCCCATTTGTTTATTTTTGCTTTTATTTCCAATATTCTGGGAGGTGAGTCATAGAGGATCCTGCTGTGATGTATGTCGGAGAGTGTTTTGCCTATGTTCTCCTCTAGGAGTTTTATAGTTTCTGGTCTTATGTTTAGATCTTTAATCCATTTTGAGTTTATTTTTGTGTATGGTGTTACAAAGTGTTGTAGTTTCATTCTTTTACAAGTGGTTGACCAGTTTTCCCAGCATGACTTGCTAACGCATATATATGGAATTTAGAAAGATGGTAATGATAACCCTGTATGTGAGACAGCAAAAGAGACAGATGTATAGAACAGTTTTTGGGACTCTGTGGGAGAGGCAGGGGGGGATGATTTGGGAGAATGGCATTAAAACATGTATAATATCATATAAGAAACGAATTGCCAGTCCAGGTTTGATGCAGGATACAGGAAGCTTGGGGCTGGTGCACTGGGATGACCCAGAGGGGTGGTATGGGGAGGGAGGTGGGAGGGGGGTTCAGGATGGGGAACACGTGTATACCCGTGGTGGATGCATGTTGATGTATGGCAAAACCAATACAACATTGTAAAGTAAAAAAAATAATAATGATAATAATAAAAAAATAAAAAAACCTTGAAAACTGAAAAAAAAAAAGGAAGAGCAGCAGTCCTAAACAGAACAAGATGGTCATGGGTTTAGGAAGATGTATTTTTATTCAGAAATGATGCCTCTTTACATCTCTCCTGACAGCTGGTGCTAGCAACTCTCAATTCCGTCTCGTCTCTGGACCCAGCTCAAAGCTCTGGATTTGTTCTCTTCCCATACCTGAGCTGGAGCCTTCTGTCACCCCAAAGTGCTTCATGCAGTCTTCCTCTCAAGCCCTCACTTCTCTCCCAAGGTATGTATAGGAGAAGGAGTGGCTGGAATCAGTACTTCTCTACTTAGAACATGATGGACACTTACTGCATATTGGTTGAATGAATGTCCTTCATTCAACCAGGGAAGTGTGCTTCCTCTTTGAAAGTATTGCTTTAAAAGGGTTGCTATTTCAGCATTTGTTTTCACTTTTCTCTCTCTGGACCTTAACCTTCCAAACACCTTGTGGCATCTCTATGGAATATATTTTAGATTCTTGACATATTATAGAACCTTTAAAATTACATTTTTTAGTTTATATTTCAGTGAGCAGCTGGGAGAGGAAGACCATCAAATGGCTTGAGTTGCCATCTTGATGCAGCAAACACTCTGGGTTACTTTTTAAAAAGGGCCAGTCATACTTTAAACAAATAGTATTATTTTAAGGCTTGAGAAGATGTTGGTTGTGTTATGAGATAATAATACATATATAGAAGGCGGTAATTTAAATAAGGGATTTAAAGTCAGTAGTCCTTGTTGGTAAGATAGAGAGTGGTCTGTAGTGAAAAGAGTATTAGCTAATAGGTTGAAAGATTAAAATTTCTTTCCTTTTTTAAAAAATGGAACACATTTTTTCCCCATAGGTGGCAATCCTTATAAAATTTGGTACCAGATGTCGTGTTTGATTGCCTTCACAGAAAACAGGTTGAACATAGTTGAAGATTTGACAAAAGAGATTCTCCAAACTTAAAATTTGAGGGCAAATAAACCCCAAGATACGTAAAATACTAATCTCTTTTGGTGCTATATTATACATGTCATATATTAAATATAAAAAATAATCACATTCAACATTAATTTATTAGCAGTTATCAGACTTAAGTAAAAGCTAAATGAATTTCTTAGTAAGGTGGTTCCTTTTTTCAGTGTTGTTTTGTCTGTGTGGAAAGGACTTGCACTCTAATGGGTGAACTGTGTGGCATCTGTTTTGGCTGCCGTGTATCCTATTTATTTTCTGCTTTAAAATTTTTCTGTTTTATTGCTGGATGGTCAACTCTGAATAAGCCAAGTATTAACATAAGTATATGCCCCACCTCATCCTTTAGATTACAAGCTGCAGTTAAGGGTGGCAACCATGTTTTTGGGATCTCTCAGTAGCACTCATCAAAATGTATCATATTTATAATAGATTTTTTTTAGTATTAGTTGATTGAATTATTTAAGTCATATACTTGTTGTCGTCCTTTGGGATATGTGTTTTCATGAGAAAAATTTTAAATTATATAGGTATTTTGAAATGAAGTTGATGATCTTTAGAAATTTTATCAAAATGTGTGGTTTTTAGCATTACGTCCACATTTTTGGACATGTAACATATACTATAAGAAGCAATTTGCCTTTTGTAATGAAACCTGTGATACAGACTCCTCTTGATTATATATAGAAATAGAAAAGCCTGGGTATCGATAGTCTGGAATGACCACAATATGATATTCTGGCAAATGTGGAAGACTTATTACTCAATGTGTTTAAGAAGTTTCACATATTTGAGCCCCATGCTCAGAGTCTGGTGTAGTGAAAACACCATAGTTGATTATGATGCTTGTCACTGTTGAGAATGTGACACTCTGTAGAGAATTTTCTTAGTTGTTGTGAAGTATCCACCAGGTTATCACTGAACTTTTTTCTAGTCCTTTATTATTTTTCTCACTTTTGAAGAAAAAGTTTTACATTTAGCTTTAAATAATATAGTAAAAGTTTCACATTTTTTTTTTTACTGTATTAGGAATAGTATATAAAAAAAAAATTCCAGTAAACTCAAACGCTTCTAATGAATTCATTTTCAGGTTAGCATATATATATATATATATTTTTTTTTTTTTTAAATACTGAAGGTGTTTTTTTAGACACAACCAAATTTTTAAGTTTGAGAAATACTCAAAGGGCCTCTTAATAGTAATGTAATGTAACTTTTAATTATAGTCCCTCAGTGAAGGATTTTTGAAACAGTGAAGTTCCTAGTTACTTAGATTAATTGGAATTTAGAGGTGAGACCTTTGGATAGACATTGTGGATGAAGCTTACTGTGATTTATACTTTAGTTTTTTAGCTTATCTAATTATTAGTCATATACATATTTAAGAACATGAAAGTAAGAAAATATAATTCTTGTAATACACCATTTGATATTTTTGCTACTGAACCTTTGGTGCTCAGATTCCATTCTCAGCAATATATTGTCTATCTATTTGTTTATTTTTTGGCTGTGTCATGCAACATACGGGATCCTAGTTCCCTGACAAGGGGTTGAACCCACACCCTCTACATCCAAAGGTTGGAGTTTTAACCACTGAACCACTGAACATCTTTTTAATTCTACAGTTTTTTTGTCCTCTGCACCTTGTCATAATGTCTCATACATGGTAAGTACATACAGTAATGGTGGTAGCTACAGTTTATATGGTACCTTACAGGATGCTGTTACATAGGTAGGGGTAATTTTCTTCTTCCTTTTTTCATTTTATAGGTGAAGAAACTAAAACACAGAAATTGAGATTTGCTTAGAGTAACACAAACCAGTAATTTTTAAAATTAATGGAGGCAGATGGTAATGAGTACATTCTAAAATGCCAAGGACTTTTCTTGCTGCCATCTGCCTTAGTTCTAGGGATAAAAAAAGAAAAAGCCAAAATGGTAGGGAACCAGAAAGGTAGTAAGTAGATTTAGGAGTACCCCAGGGAAATGTACTCCTCCTTTTAATTTCTACTTTTTTTAAACCAGTTAGCCATGATAACTTGAGAGAGTAGATAATGTCTTTTTGTTATTGTTGTTGTTAGATCAGTGAAACTTTTATTTTAAACATAAATTATCCCTGAGGCACTAGGGAAGTAGAAAATCTAGAGAGAAGTCTTTTAATTCTCACAAGGTAAAAGCTATGGGTCAACTAAGTAACTGACAAAGTTAATGGTATATGTGTATAATTGGAACCACGTGTGTAAGTGGGACTTAAGTTTATAGGGCTCTCTTATTGAGATTTTAAAAATCTTGTTTAAAAACTATAGTGTCAAGTTAATATAAAATCTTAGAGCTTAAAGATGTTTATCCAATTGTGGTTTTCTTTAGATGAGAAAACTGAGGTGCAGAGAAGTCAAACCTTGCCCAGTGTCACAGAGCAGAGCTGAAAGTAAAGCTTGTATTTCCTGAGGTCCAGATTAGTGTTATTTCTACTTCAGACTTACTTTTTGGTAAGCTACTTTTAAATTACTTAACAGGTCTTTTATATCTTTTATTTGTTTGATCAGCATTCTTGCTTTGTGTCAAAATGAACTTTAAAATGAATTTTACTGATACTTCTGTGATGAAAATTTCAGTTCTTTGTTTAATTTTAGGTGAGTTAATGTGGGGAAAATCCTGGTATTCTGAAGATGTTGCGGCACAGTATTGTTTCCTGTTCAAATTACAAGTAACTTCAAGAATTTTCAGGAAGAAAAGAATTGAGATTGTTTTGTTTTATTTTTAAATCATGCCATCTGAACAGAAACATCTATTTTTTGATGAAAAACAAAATACTTTAAAAAAAGATTATGATGTGAAAAATGAGGTAGTTGATAGTCTGAGATCAAAAATTTCAGAACCAAAATTTCAGAACCAACTTAAACCAAACATTTCAGAAAGTAGTTTTCATTATGGATTAAAAAATGTGAAAATTGTTTTGCCGAAGATACATATTCCAAATGAAGTCCTATTGAAACATGAAGTTGACAAATACAGAAAATTATTTCAACATAAGCCACAGACTGCAAGAAAATCTATCAATGTAAAGACTGTAAGCTCTGTAGAAGAGTGTATGTTGCTTCATCAATCTGAGAGAGTTGACGAAGGTATAAAAATGTCTGCAAAAATACTCAATTTCAGTTGTTTAAAGTGCCGAGATAGCACCCGGTATAGCCCAAATGATTTGCAGAAACACTTTCAAATGTGGCACCATGGTGAATTACCTTCCTATCCTTGTGAGATGTGCAGTTTTTCAGCAAATGACTTCCAGGTATTTAAACAACACAGACGAACTCATAGAATCACTTTAGTAAAATGTGACATTTGTAACAATGAGAATTTATATACTTTATTAGACTTAACAAAGCATTTTTCATCCACACATTGTGTAAATGGTACTTTTCAGTGTGAAAAGTGTGAGTTCTCCACCCAGGATGTTGGCACATTTGTTCAGCATATCCATAGACACAACGAAATCCTTTATAAATGTGGTAAATGCCATTATATATGTTTAACCAAAGGAGAGCTTCAGAAGCACCTTTATATTCATTCTGGTACATTTCCCTTCACTTGTCAATATTGTAGCTATGGTGCTACCAGGAGAGAGCACCTTGTAAGACATGTTATAACTTTGCACAAAGAACATTTATATGCGAAAGAAAAACTGGAAAAGGACAAATATGAAAAAAGGATGGCGAAGTCTTCGGCAGGACTTAAACTAATACTGAAAAGATACAAGATAGGTGCATCAAGGAAGACATTCTGGAGACGCAAGAAAGTCAACAATGCAAGTGACAGAAGTATAGAAAAAAATACTCAAGTGCTTAAAAAAGTGAACAGAACACAGGCTACATCTGAAGACCCAGGCCATCTTGTTCAGGAACATGTAAATGAAGAAAAGCATGAAAGACTATACTGTGAGAATAGTGATAAACCTGCTGAGTCAGAGTTGGGAAAACCAACTCTTGTGTCCACTGGACAATGTAATGGAGCTCAAGAGGGATCAAATTCTACTTCAGGTTTCTTGAAGACTGCTGTACAAGGACCTACAGTGTTAATGGTAAAAAACAACAGAATAACAATTCCTGCTAACTACAGTGCTAAGTTTATGGGCTTCAAGATGGTGGATGGAAAACAGCATATTGTAATAAAACTGTTGCCTACCACTAAACCGAATCCATGTGTACCAGGCTCACAGTCAGGTGCTGCAAGGGACAGTACTGCAGTTTTGCAGCCCCAGACTTTGGATGCCACTGCATTTTTAACAGGAGTACCAGCTGAGTTAAATGACACAGTTTGCATGAAAGCAGCTCCTCCATTTTCATCTTCATCTCCTGTACTTTCAGGGAAGGTAATTTCAGAAAAAGAAATGGCTTTGCTCTCTCAGACAAGTAATATTATTCCAGCAGTGGATGATGAAAAAGGTGTATCTCCTTCACCAGTAGAGTCAGACTTGATTACAGCATCAGTGAATTTGACCACAAAAGTAGAAACAAGAGATAATGTTGACTTATGGGGCAGTCATATTACTCAATGTCACCCTGAGGTGTTAGGTACTACAGTTAAAAGTCCAGATAAAGTCAGCTGTACTGCCAAACCAAATTCATACAACAGTGGAGATATGCATAATTATTGCATTAATTATATCAACTCTGAGTTACCTGTTGAATCTTCCAGTCAAGGATCATTACCTTTTCATAATTACTCAAAAGTGAATAATTCTAATAAACGTCGTAGGTTTTCAGGAACAGCAATGTGTGAAAACCCTCAAAGAGAATCTTCATCCAGCAAGACAGTTTTAAGTGAGTCAGTTTTATCACCAGTGAAGAAGGAGAGCTCAAACCCAGATAGCCGGTTAGCATCTATTAGTCTTTTAAATAGTAAAGATGGAACTTTAAAAACACAAGCTGAAATCGAAGAACAGTGTGTTTTAGAAAAAGGACAGAACATTGATGGACAAAACCTATACACTAATGAAAATAAAAGTTCAGAGAGCATGACTGAAAAGCCTAAATGGGATGGCATTTCTAATGTTGAGTCACCTATGATGCCTAGGATCACATCTGTTTTCTCACTCCAGAGCCAGCAGGCATCAGAACTTCTGCCACCTGAACTAAACCAGTTACTTCTAGATGTATTAAAAGCAAAACCTGATGTGAAACAAGACTCTAGTAACATTCCAGATAAAGATGTTCCGCTTCAGTGTGCCCAGTCTTTTCAGGAACATGGGGGAGAAAACAAAATAGTTGAATCTTCAAAAGACTTGAAAGTACAAGGCCTTTTCCCGATTCCATCTGGTAGTATGGGGACTAGTAGGCCTACAGATGATCTGAATTTAAACTGTAGTGGAAAAGAAAAGCAAATGCTGTCACAGGATGTGAGAGATTCAAAGACCCCTAGAAGTTTCGGTTTTGGCACATTGCCTAAGACTCAGTCAGATGCAATAATTACACAGCAGCTCGTCAAAGACAAACTACGAGCCACAACACATTCTTTCTATGTGCATAATCCACTAAATTCAGAACCAAGAAAGGCTATATTTGTTCAGACTCCAAAATGCTTTTTGGTACCCATGCACTTTACTAATAAGCCTAGATTCCATGTTTCAAGAAGACCGTTGGTTAATACACAAGGTATCCCTGCTCCTCTCCTTTTAAACAAGAAACCGGGGATGATTTTAACATTTAATAATGGGAAACTTGAAGGTGTTTCTGCTGTCAAAACTGAGAGTGCTCAAGCTTGTGGAACTACAACTAAGGAACCTTGCAGAGCACCTTTCTTAAAAGTAGAACAAAACAGTAATTGTCTGACCCCTGCACTTTGTTCCAGCATTGGCAGCTGTGTGAGCATGAAAAGTAGCCCAGAAAATACTTTGTCATTTAAAGGCCCTTATATTATTAAAACGCCAGCAAATTCTTCAGTGAAAGCTGTTCCTACTCATATAATACCTGAGCATCAGGGCACTAAGTTGAATATCTCCGATTCAGTAAAACCACAGAACAAGATTTTTCCAAAACCACCTCTTTATACCTTTTTGCCTGATGGTAAACAAGCTGTTTTTTTAAAGTGTGTGATGCCAAATAAGACTGAGCTGCTTAAACCTAAATTAGTCCAAAATAGTACTTGCTTGAAAAATATACAGCCAAAGAAACCTGAAGGAACACCACAAAAAATATTGCTGAAAATTTTTAACCCTGTTTTAAATGTGACTGCTGCTAGTAATCTGTCAGTAAGCAACACTGGATCCTCATTGCAGAAAGACAGTGTACCATCTAACCAGACTACAGGACAGCAGAAAGAGCCAGAATCTTCTAGAGATGCCTTACCCTTCTTACTAGATGATATGATGCCAGCAAACGAAATTGTGATAACTTCTACTGCAACATGCCCAGAATCTTCTGAGGAGCCAATATGTATCACCGACCATTCAGAGGCCAGGGTATTAAGGTGTAAAACAAATTGTACAATTGAGAGAAACTTCAATAAGAAAAACACTTCGAAAAGAAAAGTTTCAAGAATAAAAAATCATGTAAGAAGTCAAGATTCTGAAACTGCTTTTGTATCTAGAAGCAGAAACTGTAAACGCAAGTGTAGAGATAGTTACCAAGAACCTCCAAGAAAAAAAGCCTTACACAGAAAGTGTAAAGAAAAAGCAAAGCCTGAAAGTATCCCTGAATCATTTGAATTCAACAGACCTAGGCTTTCAAAAGATACAGTCAGAACTCTGCGGCTTTTCCCCTTTAGTTCCAAACAGCTTGTGAAATGTCCTAGGAGAAACCAACCAGTTGTAGTTTTGAATCATCCTGATGCAGATTCCCCAGAAGTGGTAAATGTAATGAAAACTGTTGCTAAATTTAATGGACGCGTTCTTAAGGTTTCATTGTCGAAGAGAACTATCGATGCTTTACTGAAACCCGTTTGTTGTAACCCTTCTGAAACAACTTACGACGATTTTCCTAAGAGGCACAAAACATTTAAACCTGTTAGTTCTGTGAAGGAAAGATTTGTGCTAAAGTTAACTCTCAAAAAGACAAGCAAAAACAATTACCAGATTGTGAAAACTACCTCTGAAAATACTCTGAAGGCTAAATTTAACTGTTGGTTTTGCGGTAGAGTATTTGACAATCAGGATGCTTGGGCTGGTCATGGACAGAGGCATTTAATGGAAGCTACTCGTGATTGGAACATGTTAGAATAATTACCAAGGAAAAGTAAAATTACCTTAGAAGAAAATAGTGAGTTGGGTTACTCCATGCAGACATTTTTTACTTCAATATAGCACCAAAATTAAACATTTAAAAGTTAGCTGTATTTCATGGATGAGCAAAAGTTTCAGTGTTGCATTTGAAAATGCACATTAGTTGCATCACTGCACATTAGTTTTGAAAGAAACTAATCACAGATTTACCTTGATTTAATTTTTTTAAATATGTGTTTTTGGGAAGTTAAGGCTAAAGAAAAGTATGGTGAAACAGTTTTCCCAGTTTAGTGACTGTTAGTAAAGAGAGTAGCAGCTGACAGCCCCATTCCCTCTCTTCCACTAGCCTTATGAATCTTGATAACTATAGCTCCTCTGAAAAGGTTGAGAGCTCTTTCACTATGCAACCGAAGGAGTTTCTCGTCATTCATGAAGATACTCTAAGAGAGCTTAGGTAAAGAACTTACTCTCCTGCAAGATGTAGTTCTTTTGAAGGTAACTAGGCTCCGTTGAGAGTACATTTAACTCACTACAATTACACCTCATATGATGCTTGGTAAAAGTTTTTGATGAGTAGGTCTTTTTTCCTTGTAAGCTGTCTCGCACGTCATTGAGTGGAACACCTTTCCAAGGAGATTTTCTTTTTCTAAATGGCGCTCGTGTTGCAGTAGATGGGCAGTCTTGAGAGAAGAATTAACCTCTATTCATCTAGTTTGAAGTTCATTTAAAGAACTTGAATATTTTTCTGAATTTGATTATACTCACTTTTGGCATTCCTTTGATTTAAGTTGTTTGTCCCATCATAAACCAAGTGGCCAATTTTTTTCTTAGTTGCCATCCCTTTAAAAAGTGAAACGTAGAAGCACTTCCAAGGGAATGGCTTTTCTCAAAAATTAAAAATTACTCCTCAGAAACAATATTTTGAAGCAAGATTAACAAAGTAAATCATACTTTTGTGTTTATTATTAGTGTCTGAATATGTCCAATTGGGACAAACCATTTTTTGTTAGCAACGTTTCAGTATGACTGACAACCCAAAGCAGATTATGTACTGGTTGTTTGCAGTTGGAAATGAAGAAGCATTAATAGTGGACTCAGTGACAATGCATAAAACTTCAGGACAGATTCTGAAGGGATATGCCCAACAGGTAGAATTTTAAAAAGGAATGTTTTCATGACAACAGAATCATTGATTTAAACTTCTCACTTTGTAAGTTTGGGTCAAATTTTGTTGGATCATTGGATAATGGGGTTCTTGTATTAAAAAATTACTATATAATTTTTGTTACATTGTTACTACAAGTGTTATGATGTTTTTCATTGATTGAATGAAAACTTCAGGGCTTCTCTTCTGTATATAACAAAGAATTTAAACCTGTACATATTTTTGTACCTTTCAGTTATGTAAATTTTGCACAGAAAGTTTTTGAGATAAAAAGTTTATTTTCTTTCAATTTAGTTCTGTGCATGCACTAATAAAACTCATTGTTTAATTTAAAAGGAGTATATAAGACTTTACCCATGTTATTTTGGGGGGTTTTATTTCAGATGTATAATTTTTTTTTTATATAAATTCAGTTTTCAGGGATTGAACACTATTGTTAGCAAGTGCCTAAAAGATGTGAAACAGTTTACATACGTCAACTGTAACATTAGGTCCCAAATGGGCCTTTTTCCCCAATAGTTTTATTTTAAAGAAAGCCATACATAGACGCTTCAAGCTATCTTGCTATGCACATTATACATGTACTGTTTTTGTGCAGTTTGTCTACTTTCTTAGAAGTGAAGTATTTTTTGTATAAAACCTGTTACAATTGTGTTTCTTAAATTGAGCCTAAGAATGGAGTTGGTTGGAAATATACAATATATATTAATAATGTGTATGGTGTTTAAAGACTGGTAAGCATTGTTAATTTCTGTAACAAACGTTTTTTCCATTAAATTTATCTTAAGTTTGTGTTTACATATTTTTCTTTTACTGTGCTGAATTCAGATAGGAATTTTATTCTAGTGGGAAATATTTAGTTTTAAAAACTTTTTTTTTCAGTGCTAGTGAATGCAAAATAAAATGTGGGCTTCCCCCGCCTCCAAAATTATAGGTGAAATTTTGTTTGAGAAGGGTAGTACGTATTACAATTTAACTATGCTGGTAAAAAAAAGAGCCACAGAGAGACGTCCCTGGCTGTCCAGTGATTAAGACTTCGCCTTCCAATGCAGGGGGGATGGGCTTGATCCCTGGTAGAGAAGCTAAAATCCTACATGCCTCAGGGCCAAAAGACCAAAACAGAAGCAATATTGTAACAAATTTAATAAAGACTTTAAAAATGGTCCACATCAAAAAATCTTGAAAAGACACAGAGAGGGTTATGTTGTTCAGTACCGTAATGACAATAAAACTGAAATGTGGCTGTGTTATGGTTAGATTCACCTGTGAATACAGAAGGGAGAGGAGGAACTATCTTGCCACTGTTTGCAGCACTATAAAAATATACTTTAAAAAATTAATGCTAATGTTGAAATACATATTTTTTGCCTTAAGGTTTTAAAAGCTATTTTAATAAACTTCATGCACCAGTTCTGCTGCTGCTGCGCAGCCCACCAGGCTCCCCCGTCCCTGGGATTCTCAAGGCAAGAACACTGGAGAGGGTTGCAATGTCCTTCTCCAATGCATGAAAGTGAAAAGTGAAAGTGAAGTTGCTCTGTTGTGTCTGACTCCCAGCAACCCCATGGACTGCAACCCACCAGGCTCCTCCATCCATAGGAGTTTCCAGGCAAGAGTACTGGAGTGGGTTGCCATTGCCAGTTCCTCTAGTTGGTACCTTTTATGAGTTTGTTTGTTTTTTTAACTTAGGTTATTCTGATGGAAAACCTGCTTGGAGCCTCTATTGCCATAGCAGGAAATCTGAAAATAGAAACCTCTATCCTTCTTTTCTCCTGGCTGAAAGTTAGCTAAAGAAGGTTTTCCAAAACAGTATTCATTAATTCAAAGTTCTTAGTACAACTGGAAGAGTTAGTGTTACTTTTTCAATCCAACTCCTGGGTAAGGAGTTTTTCATTTTTTCCTACTTCTCCATTGAAAAGGGCCTGTTTGTCATTTACTTAAACTAATAGTTTAACTCTTCAGAATTTACTGTCTTACTAAGTATTCAGCACAGATTGAAATGTAATTATTTTTAAGAATTTCATTTTTATTAAGGAGTCACCAAGATACTTCAGTAAAGGATCTTAACAAATAACTTAGGCTTTGTGGGCCATTAGTTTCTGTTATAACTACTTAACTGTTATACTGAAACAGCAATAGACAACATGTGAATGAGTGTGCCTATGTTTTAAAATTAGAATATAATTGCATGTGTTAGTTTCTTCATTTTATTAAAACTTTGTTTAAAAAAATTGTCAGTGGGCTTAATCTGGCCCATCAGATGGTTTTTACAGCCCTTGCTTTCTCTGATAGATGTGTTCTTAGATTGAGATTTTTATTCAAAATAGAAGTTTAAGAGAATTTTTTGTGATGCACACCAACTATACAAAAGGTTCAAAGTTTTGAAACTAAAATGTGTGTCGATATGGTTACCACCATAGATGTATTTGTTCAAAAATGTAGTGAAGGTGATGAAAATAATTAGTAGATAGGTCTTTTGTGTGCTAAGAGTAATGCAATTTATGGAGGGATCAAAAATCAAACAGTTGCTATGAGAATTTATGTTCAGGTTAGATGAGAAATAGATACTGGTTCTTTTAGTGGTTTGAAATCCCTAGTGAGAAAAAGTAATAGAAATTGTTTAAGATGGAGGGAAATGGAGGTGAGCTGAAAATAGAATATAGTATAAATTCTGTGCAGCTCACTTATGATTTTTTCTTGGTAAGTGATTCCTTTTCACATTGACATCTGCTTACTGAGGATTTGTCCCATTTGTGTTGAGGTATTGGCTCTGTTCCTTGCCACAGCCTTTGTTATGAACCTTGTTTTGAGCAAAGTGCCTTGGGGAATCTCATCTGGTGAAGATTACTGAGGGATGTTTGTTAAGAGTGTGGTATTTGCAGAAGAATTTCCCTATAGTGGAGAATTGAAAAATAGGATCAACTTGGTTGATTTTGGTGTTCATTGCTTTAAGTATGCTCCCTTTAATAACTGGAAAATTAAGTAAATATCTTAGAAGAGGTGTTTGATAAAGTCTTTGAATTATTTTTTGATTATTTCTCTAAAATGGTTTCTGTTAATAAATGCCTCTAGTTTAAAAGTCTTTTTTCTTTAAAAAGTGAATATCATAAATTATGATAATGTAAATTTGAATAGGACTTCCCAGGTGGCTCAGTGATAAAAAGAATTTGCCTGCAGTGTAGGAGACATGCATTATATCTCTGGGTCAGGAAGCTTCCCTAGAGGAGATGGCAACCCACACCAGTATTCCTACCTGGGAAATTATGGTTGAGTGAGCCTGGGGGACTACATAAGAATTGGACATGGGTTAGCAACTAAACAACAAACCTGAATAATGTAGGAAGAATGTTAATGTACTTCAGTTTTGAAAATCATGATTTTAGTCAATGCCAAGAATGTACTTATTTAAAAATGCTAATTGCTAGTAGAGACATTTTTAATATGTTAGAAGAAGATTTCTTCCCTAATACTTTAGAGTCCTTCAACCAAAAATGAAGGTTATATTCAGGTTGCAACTCAAATTGCCTCTTTCATTTAAGAAATGTAGGTGCCTGCTGTCATCAATTATTTCACATTACTAATATTGTTACTGTAGGAAAGCAAAATGAAAACTTGGAGAGAGTTTTGCAAATGACTATTTCAATATTTTGAAAATCCAAAAGAGTACACTGAGAAATAGTTAGCTTTGTGAACACTTAACAGTAGTCATTTGGAAGGCAATAAAGGAAGACCCATTTATAATAGCCACAAAATAAAAATCATGTGAATCTGCCAAAAGGAAAACCAAGCTGGGAGAAATACAATGTTTCTGGGTGTAAGATTAAATGTACCACTCTTTGGTAGGTCTCATTTTTCATGCCTGTGCCCCGCAGATGGCTTATATCAAACAGGTGGTGGCAGCTGGGTAGTGGTGCTCATTGCGCCACTCGCAATTCCTGCAATATAAGGGACAGGACAGGACAGCTACAGAAGTGTGTAGCCCCACTTTACCCCACAGCTTGCAGCAGACCTACCTGCTCTGTTTAGATTGGCAGTCATGTGACAGTTTACATCTCTCCCAGGTTTCTGGGGCAGAAGAGCTATTGTATATACATTAACAGCTAGTGAACCTTGGCACATTCTAGTCTCCTTCCATGCCCTCCCCAACCACCAACACAGCTGTTTGACAGGGAGCATTCAATGAAGAGCCAAATTCCCAACACTCCCTCACCCCACAACCTGCTCTATAGCACAGAGGCACAGAGTTTCTATTCAGGGGAAGGATGGAGTGAGCATCAAAGACTTGGTAACACACTGTCTGTTGCAAGGGGCCTGACTTTATCTGGATCAGATTGGAGTAGTTTGTACCTTATAGTATTGAAAACAGTAGAGCAATCATCTAGCAATTATTGAAGGCTAACAATTGCTAGTGATACCAGTAGCTATCAGTGAGAAGCTTAAAGCTGAGAGAGAGAGAAAATCTGGATAAAATTACAGACATCCCTTGTAATCAGAAAGGATGTGTGTGTGCTCGAGTCTGCAACCACATAAGAACAACTCTGGCTGAATGTAGGGCAAAACTTGTAAACTCCCTGAACAGTGAAAGAAATTCCAAGCCATACACAAATCCAATGTAAACGGTGTAAATCTCACTGATTGAGGAGTCTTAAGCACAACCTCTGATCAATCAGAATGTATGTGTGTTAGTCACTCAGTCGTGTCCTACTGTTTGTGATTCCATGAACTAAAAAGCCCACCAGGCTTTTCTGTCCATGAAATTCTCCAGACAAGAATACCGAAGTGGGTAGCTATTTCTTTCTCCAGGGGATCTTCCCAACCCAGGGATCGAACCCAGGTCTCTTGCATTGTAGGTGGATTCTTTACTGTCTAAGCTACCAGGGAAGCCTGATCAATCAATGGCTAATGACTAGATAGTGTCGACTCAGAAGCAATCCCTAGGCAGTCAGACTTAAGGATAAAACTGAGGGGAAAACAAGTTGACATCAGAGGCTGCATATTGTGGGGATAGACTTGAATTAGTTCAGCCAAGTTACTAAAAAGTCCAGAGTAGGGGAGAAGTATCCAGAGATCTGTAATATTATTATAATAACTAAAATTATAAAAACTAAACTGTCTAGTTTTCAACATAAAAGTAGACATTCAAAGAAAGTATGACATACCAGGGAAAAAGGCAATAGAAACTTCATTTGAGGGGTTCCAGATGTAGAGTGAATGTTAAGCAGCTATTATAAATATGTTCAAGACCTAAAGGAAACCAGATTTAAAGTATTTAAGTATTTCTGACAGTGTCCTATCAAGTGGAAAATATCAATAAGATAGAAATTACAAAAAAAGAACGAAATTTTTTTAGTTGAAAAGTACAATGACCAAAGTGAAAAGTTTACTAGAGAGGCTCAACTGTTGATTTGAACTGGCAGAAGAATCAGCAAATCTTCAGATCAATAAGAGATTTTAAATACAAAGCACAGACAGAAAAAAGAATAAAGAAAAGCGGTCACACCACATACACAAAAATTAAAATGGATTATAAACCTAAATATAAGCAAAAACTATAAATCTTGTAGAAGTAAGATTTATGACCATTGTTTAGTCAAAGCCTTCTTAGATATGACACCAAAATCACAAGTGAAAAAATGAGAGAAAAAAGATACCTCAGAGTTTTATTGGAAGACACTGTAAAGTTGATCTGTTTCACCTAGTTTGGATTAATACAGATTTGATTTCAATTTTCATTTTTTAAAAACTTTGCTCTACATAGCTTTATCTCTCCACCCCCAATGCTATTATTGTCATAGATTATAGCTTTATAAATTGTGTGCCCATCAAGGCAGATTTATAATTACTACTTTATGCATTTTTCTTTTAAATTAGAAGGGGAAAAAGTTACAAATAAAAATTACATAGTATTTTTTGTCTTTTATGTTTACCTATGCTGGTGTTTGTATTTACATTTATCAGTTCTGTGTTTTCTTTGTGTAGAATTGCATTACTAAGTAGTATCGTTTAAACTCGAAGGACTTTATTTGGACAGCAGATCTGCTAGCAATGTTTACTTGAAAATGTGCTAACTTCCTTTTTGAAAACTAGTTTTGCTGAATATAGAATCCTTGAGTGGCAATTTTTTCTATGCAGAACTTCGACTATGTCATCTCACTGCCATTTGGCTTCCATGGTTTCTGACAAGAAATCAGCTGTTAATCTTATTGAGATCCCTTCATATGTGAAGAGTCACTTTGCTCTTGCTGCTTTCAGGATTCTCTGTCTTTCAATAGTTTGATTATGATATTCCCGGTTTTTTCCCTTTTTTTTTTTTTTTTACAGTTTATCCTACTTGAAGTTCATGAAGCTTTTTGGGTTGGTAGACCTTTTATTTTTTGTAAATCAGATTGGGGGAGTTTTTATTATTCAAATATTCTTTCTGATGCTTTTTCTTCTCTGCTTCAGAGACTCACGTTTTGAATACACTACTATGCTTGATAGTGTTCCAGAGGTCTCTAAGGCTCTGTTCATTTCTCTGTTTATCTTTCTCTTCCTTAGTATAGACAGTGTTAATTGATTTATCTTTAAGCTCATGGATTCTTTCTTCTGTCTGCTCAGATCTGTTGCTGAGCCCCTCTAGTGAATTTTTCATGTCAGTTATTTTACTTTTCAACTCTATATATAAAGTTATAGAATGAACTTGCAGAAAGTCTGTATCTATATACCTCTCTTGTTGGAATTTATGTTAATCTTGAGCTCAGAAAAAGGGGAAGGGAATGGCAACCAACTCCAGTTTTCTTGCCTGGAGAATTCCACGGACAGACCATGAGGTCGTAGAGAGTCAGACACAGCTGAGCAACCAACGCACACACACACACACAAAGGAACCATTACATCCCCCTTATCTGTACTTACGAATATCATACATTATTATTTTATTTTCTACATATTAAAATTTTAAACAGGACATAATTGTCAAGCACCGACAGTAGACACCCTAGTTACATTAGTGCACCGGGACTATTGTGGTGGCCTAAATTTTTAGCAGCTTTGTTTTATCCAAGAATATCATTTTCTTATTTTGGAAGTAAAGTGTTATCTTCTTACATGACCGAAAATACTTTACGCCTTTTTTTTTTTTTTAAATAGAGACATTTATTTGGAGAATATTGGTAACATATTCTCAGCCTCGCCAGATATTAACAGTTCATCAGTTCAGGCAATAGAACAAGTCCTTGTGAGCTTCTTATAAGGAAATCCACAGCTTCCTCATCTGTTTTATTACTGGATGATTCATAATCCAAAAATATGAACTTTGGGGGCTTTTTCCTTAAAAGTGGAAGTAGGGAAAATATCTGAAGCAATGATGTTGACTTCCTCTTAAAAATGTTTTTCAATTTACGAAACTTTAACTGCATATTTCAGTCTTGTGGAATCTTTTGTGTTATTCTGACTGTCAATAAGAACCAGGGGATTGTGTTGATGATTCTTGATCATTTCAGCAACACTTCCAAAGTACTAGAACAAGAAAACATAGATGAATTATACAGTGGAATTTGGAGAAGGAAATGGCAACCCACTCCAGTGTTCTTGCCTTGAGAATCCCAGGGACGGGGGAGCCTGGTGGGCTGCCAGCTATGGGGTCGCACAGAGTTGGACACGACTGAAGTGACTTAGCAGCAGCACATTGGAGTTTATATTAACCTTGAGCTCTACTCCTCCCGTATTCTCCCACTCTTTCAGGTTAGTCAAAGTTACTATTCCCAGCTGACTACAAAAAAGACTAAATTAACAAAGGCCACAACCTTTGAGGTGTCAGACCCCGGCCAGTCAATAAGATTAAAAACACAACTGACATCCTCAATTAGTGTAACTACTTAGAGAAATTACTTTGTTAAGTTATGCTGTAATATTTTGTTTTTTATTTAGCATCAAGTATAAAACTGTCATACATTGAATTTGTCTATCTTTATAAAACATAGACTGTTATGTTGCATGTCTTAGATACAAGGATTGATGTAATAAATTAATCTTAGAATTTAGTGTCAAGAGAGTTATTTCCCAGATTAATTCATGTTTTGTTTTTGTGTTCTTTTTTTTTAACAAGAAAAACTTTATAAACCCTCATATATCCATTTTTGCTTTAGCTCCTAATAAATTTAGAGCTAAATTAGTGTCTAATTAATAATGGAATTTCATGCGAAGCTCTATTACATACTTATTTTTCTGTATATTAATTTCTATTGTCTATTAGTTTTAATTTAAGGCTATCACAATTTTTTTCTGAAAAGTAATCAATGTTTTAAATGAAGGATATAATAAATGTAACACAGACCATGAAATGATATGCATCAATTATACAAAAGTGCTACAAGCTTGCAATTATCAAATAAAGCCTTTTAGGGTCATTTTTTAAAAAGTGATAATTGTTTTGCAACACTGCTATATAATTTAACAATAATCATCAATTGATTTTCTTTTAGTTTTTCATATAAAGATAAACATCAAGAATTAAAAATGTTTAAAGGCCTCATTAATTATTTGGATAACTTCCAAATATTATACATTAAATAAATATTCAGAATACTCGTCAGTTTTTCAAATGAAACACCAGTTGTTTTCTAGATAACTGGCTGCTGAATACTAGGTCAGGGAGGAGAGGTAAGAGACAGAGGCTTTCAAGTACCTTTAGTCTTTATTTCTTACTTTCTCTTCATTTCCCCCTCCTGTACTTGCCAGTGAATTTTTTATGATACTCATAAAGACATTCATTCTGTTTGTTTGGCACAGCATATTGTTAAACTGAATGCAGTTGGAGGCTAAATTTATGGACTAACAAACCAAGCAATGAAATAGCACAACCTCTTTGCAGTGAATTCCAAATGAAAAAGTGTGTTCTGAACCCAGGAAATATGGGAGAGAGTTGCTACACAAATAAGCACCTCACTCTGTCCTTATATACTCTTCTGAATATTTTTGAGTATTTGTTGCAGTTTGGGGATTGAAATATTTGAAGTAGGGGGTTGAGCTGAGTTGAAATATATGAAGTAAGGAGTGGAGTTGAGGCCTTTTTGTGATAATTTTTGTTATTTAAAATACTTTTAATATCCCATATTTAAGATATAACCTTTACACATATTTCTGATTTAATTGAATAAAGAATTGAGCATAACTTAGTTGCAGTTTCCCCTTAACACTCTTTTTTTCTGTCTACATTAATTCAGTGTATTTGAAATAGTCACACATGGACCAAAAAACAATGTGTTTGATAACTCAAAATCCATGGTCAATAAAATAAAGCAAATATAGCATATCAAAGCAATAAAATACACAATATATATCCACATAATGCTGAAACAGTTGCAAAAAAGTTAATCATGTAGTTATTTTTTCTACCCCAAAATATTCAAACACAAAGACAGACTTTTTAAGATGTCCACATGCTTAATATCATATAACCAAAGTTTTCATGTTTCAATTCAAATTTTCAGTATCTGTGACAAATAATATTTTTATTATAGATAATTTAAGTAAATGTTTTAAAGGACTGTCATATTTCTAGATGCTAGTATAATAATATGTGTTTACTATTATTATATGTGTTTATGTGTTTATCTTAATATCCATAGGCCAGATATCTGGGGAGTAGGGTGACACTCTGGTCTATTCATTCTGGGATAGGGATGAAGATTCTTTAAGCCAAGAAGAATCATTGTTTACCAGAGTTTTCTAGCAGGACAAGGAAGTCCAAAGCCCCTCTAAGAGCTCAAAATTTATCTGAGAGTATTTCAGGACCACTAAAAAGGACAGCTCCTGCATCCACCTTAAAGCCTTTTACAGAAGTATTGGATTAGAAGAGAAATTACTGACCTCTTCACCAGTTTTCTTTCGGCCCAAAGCATATTGTTTTGTTGCTTCAATAAATCGCACAGGTATATTATATACTCTCTTATTAAAAAATACAACTAATGTATATGGCTGTTTGGAATCATGGCCAGAGCTCTTCCGAATAAGAAATGATCCATCCTGTTTATTAAAAGAATAAGATTAGTGTTAACTTGTATTTCCATAGGTTAAAAATCAGCTTATGAAAATACCTATCAGTTCAGTTCAGTCGCTCAGTCGTGTCCGACTCTGCGACCCCATGAATCACAGCACGCCAGGCCTCCCTGCCCATCACCAACTCCCAGAGTTCACTCAGACTCACGTCCATCGAGTCAGTGATGCCATCCAGCCATCTCATCCTCTGTCGTCCCCTTCTCCTCCTGCCCCCAATCCCTCGGTAATTATTTAGGTATATGATTTTTATTATTGATTAGAACTTGTTTTATTTTCTAAGAAAATACTTCAGTAAAATATATACTTATAGAAAACTCTGAATGAGGTCAGTGCTAGCTTTTTGAGGCACTGAAGATACTAAATTTATAGGATCTGGAAATGTGTGAAGAGACACATTAAGGTCAAATCTAAGGGGCACTCTTGAACTAGGAACCATGTTCACAAGTTACCTATGAATAATAAAACATATCAGACAAATTCTATTCAAAAGCACTATAAGAAGAAAGAAGACATTGGGAACCAAAACATTTCAACTGATAGCACATGGAACTCTGCTCAGTGTTATGTGGCAGCCTGGGTGGGAGGGGAGTTTATGAGATAACGGATACATGTATATGTATCCATATATCTATATGTATGGCTGAGTCCCTTCACTGTTCACCTGTAACTATCACAACATTATTTGTTGATCAATTGTACCCCAATACAAAACAAAAAGTTTAAAAAAATGTAACATGGCATTCCAAATTTAATTAAATATCTTTAAAAATATTATAGAATCATAAATTCAAAAATTATGAACAAAAAGTGGACAAAAAACAGCAAAGAAAAATACAATGAGTTGATTAAACTCAGGAAAGAAGTTGAAGAGAAAGCAAAACTATCTCAGAAATGAAGAAGAAATTATAAGGAGGGCATGGCAACCCACTCCAGTATTCTTGCCTGGAGAATCCCCATGGACAGAGGAACCTGGCAGTCCATGGGGTTGCAGAGAGTTGGACAAGCACACATCATCAGGGTGACAACTGTGCCAATATAGGCTGAGGACAGAATATGAGATTTAAAACAGACCTTGTTTGATCTGTATAATGCCTCTTCGGCTGACTTTCGATCACAGGCACCAGCATACCACGGTTTACAGTGAACATCCGCTTCCTGTGAATGAGAAGGCATTGTTAAGCATGAGATGGCACTTCAATGACACTGTAGTTTCTGGGCACTAGAAACAAAGTTTGCATCACCAGAAAGACCTAACTACATTTGGACCAGTAATCTGAAAATGAGTTTTATGCTTTTGCTCAGCCACAAGGATTACATAATTTTCCCATTTGGCCTTAGGGGCTGGACTTAATAATACTTGAACATAAGAACTAAGTCCTGCCAGATTCCTGAACCATTTATTCCTTTCTCCTAAATAAGTTACCATCTCCCTTTCTATTATGATCTTATTGTTGTTGCTATGTGGACTATTCTGTAATTTACAAAGCATGTTTACAAATATTATCTTATTTGATTCTTATAACCAGTTTGAAGGCAAGATAAATATCTGCCATCATCCTTATTTTAAATTTGAGAAAGCTTAGAGACTCGCCCTTTCTCTGTCTTTTTTTAAAACTGCTATTTTTTGTGTTTTAATATCATATGCCTCCACAGATCTATTCTGAGAAAATTACATAGTTTAAATAGAATCTATGTGAGAGGGAGAACAATAAAAACAGCACACTTCTTTGCTAGTTTTGAAGAAGCACCAATGGTTATTTATGGCATCCAGAATACAAATTAGAATAAATAGAGCAACGTCTTAACAATTGGGGGGAAAAAGTGTATTCTGTACCCATCAGCAAATGACAACTCACAAGCCAACTTAAAATAGAATCTGTTCTCAAGTTTCACTTCCAAATCTCTCTTATAAGAAGGCATGCCCTTTCCTGCAGTTTATGAGTTCATTTCATACCTGTTCTGACAAACTAGAGTTAGATGAAAAGCTGGGTAGTGGGCCATCCACGGTTGGGCTTCCCCCTTCTGGAAATCCTGAAAAGGATTTGAAAAGTCAGTGGATCCTGTTATATCTCGATCAGTTACTATGCCTGTATGTCAACACTGTGCTGGGTGCTGCAAGGAGCACACACACACTGACAAATCACACACATGAAAAATCACACACACCAAAAGATCCTTAAGAGTATTGCTTCTCAGAGTGTGGCCTGAGGACCCTGGGGATCCCCAAGATTCTTTCAGGGGATTTGCAAGGTCTTTTCTAAATACATATCTCTGTGAAGCCCAATTTTCTTCGTATACTTCAACCGGTAAAAGACACTGTAACAGGTTAAATGTAGACGCAGATTTGAGAATTTGGCTGTGTCTGTTACTGCAGGCATTTAAGAAATTTTAAAAGTGTAAAGCGATGCCACTTCTCACTAAATCTTTTTTTAAATATAATTTTTTCATAGAAATATGTTACTTATATTAACATGTAATAAGTTTAATATTTTTTAAATGGGTTTAATTTTTAAAATGTCTTTTAATTAATACATTAAATATTACTAGAAAGAAACACATAAACCATAGTTCTTTGGGTCTGCAATGCTTTTAAGAGTGTTAGAATGGTCCTGAGGTCAAAATGATTGAGAATTGCTGCCTTAAGTACAAACTCCATCTAAATGTGGAGACATTAAGTGGAGAAAATACTTGGCTGTATTCATTCATTCAAAAGCTTTGGGAATATACAGCAGTCAACAAAACAGCAAAATATCCCTCCCTCCTCGAGCTTAAACTTTAATGGAATGAGATAGACAATAAAGATATAAGTAAACATACATATAATATTACAGACTCATAGTGCTATGAAGAATAGACAGGGGAGCAGGTGGCAGATAGCTTTGGGCAAGTAGTATGTTTATATAGACAGGTCAGGGAGACTTCACTGAGGTGCACTTGGGTAAGATCTGCAGTTGGAGAGGGAGCAGGCATGTGTATATCTCAAGGAAGGATGTTCCAGGTATAGGAAACAGTGAATGCAAGGGCCTGGCAAATTTGAGGAATAGAGAGGGAGCCACTGTGCCTGGAGTGCAGTGAGAAAAGGGGACAAGAATAAGGAATGAAGTCAGACAGGAGGTGGGGAAGGAGCAAGGTTTGTGGGGCTCCTGGGACACTTAACATGACTTGAGCTTTAACGAGCATGGCATGGGAAGCTTTTGGAGGGTTTTGAACCGAATAGTAAAATTGTCTGCCTGTCTTTTAATAAGGTCACTCTGGCTCCAGGGCTGAAAATAGAGAGAAGGGGGTAAGAACAGAGAGAGGAGACCAGTTGAGTGTTGCAAACCCAGACAGGAGATGATGGTGCCTTGAAGCAGATAATATCAGTGGGAGTAGCAACAGTGATTGGATTCTGAACATATTTTGAAGGAACAGTTGAAAGGAGTGTGAAGAAAGCAAGCGAAGAGTCATGGGTGACTCTAAGGTTTTGACCAGAGCAACGAGAGTCGTCCTTCCTTAGGAGGGAAAGTCTGCAGGAAAAACAGGATTAGATGAACCAAGTGCTTCAGATAAAAGTGTCCTGGATGTTCAAAGGTGAGAGCCACCATTGTTAACAGGAGGGAGCAGTGTGGCAGGCCCAGCAAGGTTAGGTATGAAGGAAAGCTGTCTTCTAACAGGTGGGGACAATATTCCCAGATGGGAGCACCATAAGAGGTGGTCACGTGCTTTTAAGGTACATAGTACAAGGTGGCTAAGGGTTTCCACAGTTTGGGCAGCCAAGGGAGTTCCAGGCTGACATTTTCTGATCCCTGGATATACGCTAAAACGAGTCTTAGCTCATTTTCCCCTCACATGTGCCCTATGTAGGAGGAGCTCTCAGACCCTGTTTTATAGATAAGGTCTTCCTTGGCCACTGCAGCCCTCACTGCCTCCATTCCTCTCTGTGCCCACCCCCTGCCACTTTGCTTCATTTTTCTTTACCGTATGACTTATCTAGTTGTTTATTTTTCCTATCTCCTCCAGTAGAATAGAAGCTCCATAAGGGAGGGACTCATTTGTTTTGTTCACTGCTGTAGCCCCTGTGTCTAGAATCAGTTCAGTTCAGTCACTCAGTCATGTCCGACTCTTTGCAACCCCATAAACTACAGCATGCCAGGCCTCCCTGTCCATCACCAACTCCCGGAGTTTACTCAAACTCATGTCCATTGAGTCGGTGATGCCATACAGCCATCTCATCCTCTGTTGTCCCCTTCTCCTCTCGCCTTCAATCTTTCCCAGCATCAGGGTCTTTTCAAATGAGTCAGTTCTTCGCATCAGGTGGCCAAAGGATTGGAGTTTCAGCTTCAGCATCAGTCCTTCCAATGAATATTCAGGACTTAGTTTCTTTGGATGGAGAAGGCGATGGCAAAAGAAACTAAGTCCTGAATATTCATTGGAAGGACTGATGCTGAAGCTGAAACTCCAATTCTTTGGCCACCTGATGCGAAGAACTGACTCATTTGAAAAGACCCTGATGCTGGGAAAGATTGAAGGCAAGAGGAGAAGGGGACAACAGAGGATGAGATGGCTGTATGGCATCACCGACTCAATGGACATGAGTTTGAGTAAACTCCGGGAGTTGGTGATGGACAGGGAGGCCTGTGGGATCTCCTTGTAGTCCAAGGGACTGTCAAGAGTCTTCTTCAACACCACAGTTCAAAAGCATCAATTCTTCGGCACTCAGCTTTCTTTATAGTCCAACTCTTACATCCATACATGACTACTGGAAAAACCATAGCCTTGACTAGATGGACCTTTGTTGGAAAAGTAATGTCTCTTCTTTTTAATATGCTGTCTAGGTTGGTCATAACTTTTCTCCCAAGGAGCAAGTGTCTTTTAATTTCATGGCTGCAGTCACCATCTACAGTGATTTTGGAGCCCCCCCAAAATAAAGTCTCTCACTGTTTCCATTGTTTCCCCATCTATTTGCCATGAAGTGATGGGACCAGATGACATGATCTTAGTTTTCTGAATGTTGAGTCTAGAATAGTGCCTGGCATATGGCAGATGGTCAATAAGTATTTGCCAATTGAAAGAATGACTTGGGTTAAAAAACATTAAAGAGTATAATAAAACTTTACATAGTAAAAAAAATAATTCTATATCTACACCATTTCACTTTGTGTTCAGAATTTTAGAAAAGTTATATTTTGTTTCATTTATTTAAGATGAATCAACATCCAGTTAAAACCTAGTGAACAGATTTATGTTTATTTAAACACATGTAAATGTTGTATACAATAATTATTCTCTTTATTTAAATGTATCAAATCTTGAATACTTTGGAATATTTTTCAAATTATCCATGTCAGGAAGGGTTTTGTTTTGTGTTTTCATTTTTTTTCCTAGATTAAGTAGAAAGCAAATCAAGGTTTGGGTAATTGTGTTCTGTGAGCCTGACTTCATATATTTTTAGGGTATTGTATTATTTGCCTTGGGAAAATTATTCAGATATTTGCTAAATCTTTTCATGGTACCTTTTATAGATACATTTTATAATCTTTAAAAGGTATTTTAGATTTAATTTAAATATCATTTATTGAAGACCTTCTATGTACCAGGCACAACATGTTGTTTTACTTAATCATCTTATTTTGAAAATAGTTATATTGTTGTTGTGAAAAAAATTAAATAAATGATGATCAATAAAATACTCAATCAAAACTAAAAAGGAAAAAAGTAAGAATGATCCCAAATCTATTTACTTTTCAGAACAGCTCTATGAAATAAGGGTTCTTGGCCCCATTTTACAGATGAAGAAACAAGCTGGAGAGGATACTCCACTGGAAGAGGCAGTATTTCCCTGGAGCCCTGGGTGGAGACGTGAAGAACCAACTCACACAATACTTGATACTGCTCTTCATGCCTTCATTGTACTTACTTGGCAGAGGTATGGGTTTTTGATGAACCGCCCTGAAAGGAAGAAATTCAGCTTAATTAAAGGGCAATGCACAAGATGAATAAGTTTGACTTTTTGTTTGCACTGAAGATACTCTGAACAGGTGCATCACAAAGGATCAACAGAAAGAACCAATAAAACACATCTAAAGACAGGAGAGGCACTACAGCCTTCAAGAGAAGTCAGATTATTCCCTTTAGTTTCTTTAAAAGAAGGAGGGTTAGCTTGTGTTAGATTTTACTTCAGTCCAATCATTAACCGAAATATTAGTTAAGTCTCTGTGATTCTAAGCAGTTCTTTTAAAGTTGTTGCCTACTTAACATTTTTTAAAAATTTAATTGCAAAGCTGCTGCTGCTGCCGCTGCTGCTAGGTCACTTCAGTCGTGCGACCTATGGGGTCTGTGCGACCCCACAGACGGCAGCCCACCAGGCTCCCCGCTCCCTGGGATTCTCCAGGCAAGAATACTGGAGTGGGTTGCCATTTCCTTCTCCAATGCATGAAAGTGAAAAGTGAAAGTGAAGTCGTTCAGTCATATCCGACTCTTTGCGACCCCATGGACTGCAGCCTACCAGGCTCCTCCATCCATGGGATTTTCCAGGCAAGAGTACTGGAGTGGGGTGCCATTGCCTTCTCCAATAGCAAAGCAATAAAATACTAAATCTTTACTGATCACTGTTAGCCAGTGTTTCTGTGCAGTATGACAATGCAGGTGTTACGGAAACTTATTTTTAAAGGAAAAGATTCTTACTTCTGGGCAGGAGGAGGAAACACTGGTGACTGCATATTTTCTTGTCTGTGACTAGATCCCCGGTGGCGTTCAGCAGGTATAGGTTTTTCTGCATTAAGAAAATGATCATATTAGGATTAGAATGAAATGTCTGTCCCCATGCCCAAAGCCAGTATCAACCGAGAAGAACTGAGTTTGGTCAAATGTCTTCCCATGAGCAAGTCTTTCACCAAGAAGCTCTGAAGCCATGAAGTTTGCTCAGAGTTGTACTTACTTCCTGTAGAGGCTCACCCTAAGGCTTCACTATCCCTCCAAGCTCCCCGCTCAGCAGGCATGGAAGACCATAAGGAATGGAAGGATAGCAAGCCAAAAGCATCAAAGGAAAGGCAGAAGAAAGCAAGACAACAGGAAAGGAGTCTGGAGGAAAGATGTGGGAAATGATGGAAAAGACCAAGCAGAGCAATGAAAGCAGGCAGGTGAGTCGTAATGCACATTCAAAAAATGTCTACCATCCATCGTCAGAGACAGGTATGCCCGTGTTAACTCAGGAAATGGTAGCTTTTAACATTGAGTACCTTCAACTGTGGAATTAGATGGGTACAGAGCTTTAGTTTCTATGTAGTGTTTTAGGTCTTGAGATTATGAATGATTCTTCTGGGTTTTTTCCTCCCAGTATTTTTCAAATTCAAATTTTTTAAAATGGGAAAGTTCTAATAGAAAGTATACATGGTTATGATAAAGGAAAGGAAGCATTTGAAGGTGTACTAAGAAGATAGATATTTGAACTCAGGAAACATTATTTTGAAAACTTAGCACAAGAACTTGCTCAAACAAACAGATTTTTAAAAATTTCATTACTTAACTTAGCCATTAATTCTGAGACATGTGAATGGTTCTAAATCAGTCTGCACACACCTATGTAAGGTTGTGGTGCAGTTTCTGGCAAGTCACATCTGTCTACAGACAGGCAGGTTTGGGGCATGTCGACTGTGGCCTTCTGCACAGATGTAGCTTGGCAAGTCCAGGTCCTGATCAGCTTTGCTACTCACTACTCATGGCAAAATAAAGACTGTTCTGTTTAAAAATTGAGTTTTATGTTTACAGTTGCCTTATAAATAATGAAAGAAATTTTAGAAATATATTTATATACAAATTTTTAATCAAAGTAACTTTTAGAGGACATGCTCTTCCATCAAAGTAATATAGATTTACCTTCACAAACACTTGAGGCATTCTGTTGAGAGGCAACTGGAGTCTATTAAAAAAAAAAAAGGTAAGGATCCTCAATACAGTGATATATGGAAATAAAAGTCAAAACAATATTATTAAAATAAATACTGGGGAGAGTATTTCTTTGATGCATGGCTTTTCTTTCAATGACGAGAACAACCATTAAAAACACACAGTCCCCAGCTCAACCTTTGCATCAAGTGACAATGGACCAGAAGTGTGTCATGGAAGGAGCAGTGTCACTTTGGTGTGGGGTCTGCCCAGTCTGTCAGCAGGGCTGGTGGAAGGCATGGCCCCCCAGCAGCTGCTGGGCAGTAGTGCCTGTGCAGTGGAAATCTGGCATCTGGCTTAAGTTTCAGAACCCCACTGTCTTGGTGTTTGTGGTTGTAAATGTCAGGCTACAGTGTAGATACTAGATCAAGATGGCTTCCTTAAATAGTGGGCTGGCTCAGGTTCCCCACGTTCTGGCCAGAATATGAGTGTAGTCAGGACTGTGTGCCTGATGTACAGTTGTCAGTCATTAGCTCCCAGGCCAGGTAGGGAAGCAGACCCAGGGCCTCCCAAGGGGAAGGCAGAGGTCACAGGAGGCAGGGAGCCTGGCCTCTGCAGCCACTTACTCAGTGAAGCCACAGGCTTCCTGGAGGATAGGACCCTCCCATCTTCCCTGCCTAACTGAGGATTCCAAGATTCTCTTGGACTGTCCAGGCAGCAACAAGATTGCTGTGTTCCTCTTAGCTGAAAGCATTGTCAACTTTAAATAAAGGGATACGAATGAACAATGCAGGAAATATGAAGCACATTTAAACACAGAATTAACTTACTGTCTTCAGTGGCATAGCTGTTTTCTTCCTGGGGGATAAAAAGAGATTGACTTTGTTAAAACAGCAGAGATAAAGAGGAGCTGACGACTTATCATTTTACTCTCAAATACAAACTAGAATAATGAAAGTGATACAAGTCTGTAAGAAGATGATCCATGAAGGGCAGAGAGGGGCAGAAACCAGGATTCAGTCATGATCTTCTGAACCTCAGATAGCGTCCGCTGACAGATGGCCAAGGGGTTAATGGGGATAAACAGGAGAGCCAGTTGCCAGGGAGTCAAGATAACTGAGCTCTTGTTCCAGTTCTGCAACTAATTACTCTGTGACCTCAGGCCTCTCTCTTGGCTGTGAGGGCCAGTCTGGGCTTTAGTTTCCTCATCTGTAATGTAAGGACCACAAATTGTATTTTCAAAGGTGCATGGAGATCCCTCCCTTCCCCCAACAGCACTCCAGGGCTACTGTCTGGGGAAGGAGGGTGAAGACGTGAGGGTGGCCAAGCAGGTGTGTTTGGCAGCCAGCGCCTCCCCACGCCAGTGTCCCTCAAGCTTCTGGTGACTCCTCTCTACTGGACATCTGCCTAGAATTTCACTCCAAACAGATAAACCCAAGACAAATGATGTGTTTGAGAACCACTGCAACCTCTGGTCCTGAGGGTTCTTGCATGAGCTAACGTACCAGTTTGTCTTAGTTCAGTAGAGACTGGACTCTAATGTGCCATGTACTTAGTTGCTCCGTCATTTCTGAGTCTTTGTAACCCCATGGACTGTAGCTTGCCAGGCTCACCTGTCCGTGGGGGTTCTCCAGGCAAGAATACTGGAGTGGGTTGCCATGCCCTTCTACAGGGGATCGTCCCAATCCAGGGATCAAACCCAGGTCTGCATTACAGGCAGATTCTTAACCATCTGAGCCACAAGGGAAGCTAAGGCTTTATAATTGTCATCTGCATTTATTCTAAATACTGGCTTTCTCTCTGTCTCTCACTTTGTTTCAGCTGAGAGCTGGAAGATTGGGGGAAGGATACTAACAATTCCCAAGTGCCTCTAAGACACCTGGTATTGGGTTAGAGTATTCACATGTTATTTAAACCTCACACTCTCCTTTTTAAATGGGTATTTTTATTACATTTTAGAGATTAGTAGACTATGTAACTTGTCTGAAGTGATAAAACTGAGCCAAGAGAGAAGTGTGCAGAGTTTTGCTTAATAAACCTCTGAAATTAAAAGCTTCTTTGCTTTACTCAAAGGCAGAATTAAGACTATAACCATGCAGGCCAGCCTTGGACAGATTTAAGTGTGTGTTTAAAATAGCCTGTTGAGCCAATATGACATTATTGGGTCACTGTTTGTAGTATTAACACATTACAGTACTCACCCAACAGTTTACAAAGTTCTTCTAAGTTCAGTGAGAAAGAATGACCCTCTCATCTCCATTTGAAAGGAGCCTTAGCAGTGTTGCTTTGACTGAACACCCAGTACATGCTGCTCTGTGTACACATTTGTTTACAGATCACTAACTACTTGGAAGAGAAGCCAAGGAGTAGAAAGTAGGAATGAAACCTGCTTGTGGGTCTTAAAATTATTCAAGCTCTGGAGCTTCTGTTTTGCGGAGCACAAGCCAGTGAGCTCAAGATTTAACTGACAGCGTATGGGAGGAAAGACTACTAGTTTTTGATGTCAGCAGGGGCACCCGAAGTCCAGCTTGAAGCATGCCTTGGATATGGAGATGAGTAGGGCGGGAGGGTCTCATCTCCACACTCCAGGAGCACACCTATTGTAATGTTAGGCGTGCCTGCGTCTGAGCTTGGGCAGGTGTGCCCTTCTGAGTGAAAAGAGCAGAAAGACACCTGCCCCTCTTTGGCCCCCAGATACTCAGGCAGGACTCCTTTGTGGATTCCAGGCAGGCCGCGTACAGCAGTGATAGAGACCAGTCACTGCAATCACACAGAGTTGCTTCTCTGCAACAGGAACTTACCCGGCCCTGGGCAGTGGTGATGGTGCAGCAGGTAAAGAAGTTGACTTGGAGTCCCAGGCTCCACTCTTGCGACCTGCACAGACATATACACAAGTCAGTCTGGTCCCGATGGCACAGCGAGCTGGCCTTGCTGGCAGGCTCCAAAAGACATGTGCGTTTTTTGTTGCTTTCAGTTAAGCATATATAGTATTACATTGAAGTTTGAGGGGGAAACCTATCATAGGCAAAGGTAATGAAATACTTTTTAAAATGCCAGTTTATAAGCTCGGAACTGGGGTGTTAATTAGGAGCTCCCATTCTAACATTGCTAAATGACCTCTCCTTGACCCTATGGGACAAGTTAAGAACCTCTGATTCTGTGGGCTCAGTGAGAGCTCACAAGGGTTCATATGGGGGGGGCGGGCTCACACTTGCATCTATAATCACTGCACATATGTGCACACCAGAGATGCCCAGAGTCAGAGGGGCACAGACCCACCACTCCTGATCACACCTGGAGATACCAATCATTCCTAACTGTGCATACTTGCACAGTACACACACATCACCTCACATTTGGAGGACACTTATTCATCCATGTGCATTCTCAGGGCCTTTACCCATTGCACAAATAGACACAATGAGAGAAGCAGCAAGCTGTTACCGAAATCTCATCTTCTGAAGCCACAAAAGGGGCCCAAAAGGCCTTGTCCACCGTGCCCACTTTCCTTCTCCCTACTTGACCATCATTATGAGAGTGGAAGGTGAGAGACTGGACAGTGAGCAGGCCTGGAAGGGGAGAGGCCAGAGTAAGCCAGCCCCTCAGCATCTCCTGGCTGCCTTCTCTCAGGCCGATATTCACCTGCATGGACATTACTGCTCGGGGACATGAAGGCTCTCTATTGAATTAAGTTGAACTGAATAAATATTTTAATTAAGAACCTACGACATTTACAAGTTCACAGTTCCTATTGGACTTAAAGGGGATAAGCTATAAATGTAGGTTGGACTTGCCCTCAGTCTGTATTGTTTGAGTTTGCAAGATAAAGCACACATAAGTAAACGGTGAGGGGATAATCTATTACTAAGAATTATTGAGAGCCTGGTATGTGTTAAGCACTTGGAAGTACTATGTTAGTTGCTGTGGAAGAGCTGAGTAGGCCTCTGCCTTCTCAGAATTTACAAGGGAAGACAAAGGCACCCCATGCCACCTCATCAGACAGGACCACCTATTCCAAACACAAAAGAAGGGGGTAAGGCCTTGAAAAGTATTAAATGCAGACGCCATAAAGTTCATTCTCAGATACTTCACTAGAGTCCTTCAGGCCCTCACTCAGAGCCCATTGACTCTCTTTCTACACACAGTCCTTACAAAAGGGCTAATTTCCATAAGCTCTCACCAGCGGCATCTGCAAAAAGAGAGGCCCCTCCCATGTAACTCTTACTTAGATGTAACCTGACCCTGACATGATTTTTCTAAAACACTTTGAAAAAGAAGCTACACTTGAAATTTTTAACATTTCCTGTGGCAATAAAGAAAATATCAATATCAACTGACTATGTAGTAGTAGGAGTCCAACTGTGCTTCATTAGCTAGGGCATCAAGTTGATATTGCTCTTCAAATTCTCAATATTTAAGATTGACACTGTGAGTGGGAGGTGCTTTCTCTGTGAAATACCCTTGTCTTGACTACCTAAATTTCAAGGGACTTTTACACATTCATACGTTCAAAAGTCACAGCTCTCCTGTTTGTTCCTCATTGAATGTGCTATAAATGAAGGCGTTTGCAGTTAAGGTGAGATCTGCCCACATCCAAGGGGGAAAAGAAAAAATTGACATTGTGAAAATACCCTTGGCTACTCATAGATGTTGATGGAAGGTTTCGGTGAAGAGATTAAAAAAAAAAACAACCTTGCCTGAAAAATAAAGAAGTAGAAAGAAGTCTAAGTCAGAATTTCCTCCCAGCGGTCCCCTCTCTTTTTAAAAGCCAAGGGCTCACTTGGCCTGGGCATGTTATTGTTGTCATATCTACTGTCTGGCTTCTCTACTAAGCTTCCCTTACTTTCATATCTGCAAACAGTCAGACAGCATCTTCCTTTCCCCTTCCCTCCTCGTAAATAACTTCTGTGATCAAAGGAGAGGGCGGGGCAGGTTGCCTGTCCTCCGTGCTGGTGGAGTCCAGTATGAGCTCTGGCCTTGTATCAGGAAGACACAGCTCCAGTTATTTCTCTGCCACCAAACTGGCTATGTGACCTCTTACAAGTCACCATTCCTCAGTTTACCCCTCTGTGAGATGGGAATGCTACTAGCTACTTTATCTAACACAGAGTTGTTGTGCTTAGGTAATAGGGTAACAATCCCCATGGCCCAGCAGGTAAAGAATCCACCTGCAATGCAGGAGATGCCGGAGACTAGGGTTTGACCCCTGAGTTGGGACTATCCCATGGAGGAGGGCATGGCAATCCACTCCAGTATTCTTGCCTGAAGAATCCCATGGACAGAGGAGCCTGGCGGGCTACAGTCCATGGGGTCGCAAAAAGTTGGACACGACTGAAGCGACTTAGCACACACATGCACAAACATGTAGAGAATTAACCAGATTCCCAGCTGGTGCTGTACTCGCATGCTAAGTTGCTTCAGTCGTGTCCAACTCTTTGCAACCCCATGGACTGTAGCCCTTTGTCCCATGGACAGAAGAGCCTGGTGGGCTACAGTCCATGGGGTTGCAAAGAGTCAGACATGACTTAGCAGCTGGGCAATCACTAAGCAAAGTAAAACTATTGCTGGAAAGGGATTGAAAGTATTTGATGGTCAAAAACATTGAGTAAAGTGAAAGGAGTGAGATGGAAAAGACTACACATTATATGACTCCATCTGTGTGAATGTTCATAAAAGATAACTCTATAGCAAAAGAAAGCAGATCAGAATACCCAGGGCTGAGCATGGGAACATCATTGACCAAAAATGGGCGTCAAGGCTTTTTTGGAGTTGGGGTGGAATTTCTAAAATGGATTCTAGTGTTGGTTACAAAACTCTGCAAATGTGATGATTTACAAAAACCATTGAATTATACATGTAAAATGAATGAGTTTTATGACTTAGGCTAGTTATAACTCATAAAGGATCTCAGTAAATATGATTACTGCTATTTTCATCATATCCTCTTGTAATCAACCACTGCAGTGTCTCTAGATGCTGGGCACTGGGCCAGGTACTAGAGCCTCCCATAAGATCAAAGGGAGTGAACAGGGACTCAGAGAGGTTAAGGGGAAGGTCCATTGCTGAAAACTAAGGCTATTCGTGTTGAAAGCCCAGGCTGGCAGTATCCTCTCCAGTCAAAATCTCATAGTGTTCCTCTGGGGGCATGATTGGGCTGTCAAACTCACTTGCTGCTTCTCCCTGTTGTGGGGAAAGATTAGTGAAATAGAGGAGTGCTTTTGCGGATGCCCATGGGAGGATGGAAAATGACTCCTCCAAGGCCAGTGACCCTTCCTGTCACTCTGGCTGAAGTCAGACCCTTGGGAGGCTCGGGAGGGACAACATCATACCCTCCTTACTGCCAGGATCCCCACTTCCTGGTAAAGCTGAATTCTTGGTTGGAAAACTCCAAGGCAGAAATGGGGGATGCAGTAGAGAGAGATGCGTCCAAAGCATACTAACAAAAGAGAAAAATCAGCTCTGTTTAAATCACAGTGAGCGAAAAATTATGCTAATTTAAAATTTTTTATTTATTTATTTGGTTTCTCTAGGTCTTAGTTGCGGCATGCAAGATCTTCAGTTGTGGCATGCAAAATCTTTAGTTGTGGCATGTGGGATCTAGTTCCCTGACCAAGGATCAAACCTAAGCCCCCTGCACTAGGAGATCAGAGTCTTAGCCACTGGATCACAAGGGAAGTCCCTATGTTAATGTTTGATTTAACAGCACAAGCTTTGCATAAGCTGCTGGTTACTAAGTTTTCTTAACTGGGAAAGAATTTACCCTTAGTTTTTCCTTCTACCACATGTATTTTATATTGTTCATACTGTTCATGGGGTTCTCAAGGCGAGAATGCTGAAGTGGTTTTCCATTCCCTTCTCCAGTGGACCACGTTTTGTCAGAACTCTCCATCATGACCCATCCATCTTGAGTGGCCCTACACGGCATCACTCATAGTTTCATTGAGTTAGACAAGAGTGAACATCGACATTTTAGGAATCAGTGAACTAAAATGGACTGGAATGGGCAAATTTAATTCAGATGACCATTATATCTACTACTGTGTGCAAGAATGCCTTAGAGGAAATGGAGTAGCCTTCATAGTCAACAAAAGAGTTGGAAATGCAGTACTTGAGTGCAATCTCAAAAGCAACAGAAAGATCTCTGTTTGTTTCCAAGGCAGGTCATTCAATATCACAGTAATCCAAGTCTATGCCCCAACCAGTAATGCTGAAGAAGCTGGAGTTGAACAGTTCTATGAAGACCTACAAGATCTTCAGGAACTAACACCCAAAAAAGATGTCTTTTTCATCATAGGGGACTGGAGTGCAAAAGTAGGAAGTCAAGAGATAGCTGGAGTAACAGGCAAATTTGGCCTTGGAGTACAGACTGAAGCTGGGCAAAGACTAACAGAGTTTTGTCAAGAGAATGCACTGGTCATAGCAAACACCCTCTTGCAACAACACAAGAGAAGACTCTACACATGGACATCACCAGATGGTCAATACCAAAACCAGGTTGATTATATTCTTTGCAGCCAAAGATGGAGAACCTCTATACAGTCAGCAAAAACAAGACTGGGAGCTAACTGTAGCTCAGATCATGAACTCCTTATTGAAAAATTCAGACTTAAATTGAAGAAAGTAGGGAAAACCACTAGACCACTCAGATATGACCTAAATAAAATCCCTAAAGACTACACAGTGGAAGTGAGAAATAGACTCAAGGGATTAGAACTGACAGACAGAGTGCCTGAAGAACTATGGACAGAGGTTCGTGACATTATACAGGAGGCAGGGATCAAGACCATCCCCAAGAAAAAGAAATGCAAAAAGGCACGGTGGTTTTCTGAGGAGGCCTTACAGATAGCTAAGAAAAGAAGAAAAGCTATAGGCAAAGGAGAAAAGGAAAGATACACCCATTTGAATGCAGAGTTCCAAAGAATAGCAAGGAGAGATAAGAAAGTCTTCCTCAGTGATCAATGCTAAGAAATGGAGGAAAACAATAGAATGGAAAGACTAGAGATCTCTTCAAGAAAAGTAGAGACACCAAGGGAATATTTCATGCAAAATGGAATGTCCTCAATAAAGGACAGAAATGGTATGGACCTAACAGAAGCAGAAGATATTAAGAAGAGGCAACAAAAATACACAGAAGAGCTATTCAAAAAAGATCTTCATGACCCAGATAACCATGATGGTGTGATCACTCACCTAGAGCCAGACATCCTGGAATGTGAAGTCCAAGTGGGCCTTAGGAAGCATCACTACAAACTAAGGTAGTGGAGGTGATGGAATTCCAGTTGAGTTATTTCAAATCCTAAAAGATGATGCTGTGGAAGTGTGGCACTCAATATGCCAACAAATTTTGAACACCTCAGCAGTGGCCACAGGACTGGAAAAGGTCAGTTTTCATTCCAATCCCAAAGAATGTTCAAACTCCTGCACTGCACTCATCTCACACACTAGCAAAGTAAGCTCAAAATTCTCCAAGCCAGGCTTCAACAGTACTTGAACCGTGAATTTCCAGATGCTCAAGCTGGATTTAGAAAAGCCAAAGGAATCAGAGATCAAATTGCCAACATCTGTTGGATCATCGAAAAAGCAAGAGTTCCAGAGAAAGATCTACTTCTGCTTTATTGATTATCCCAATGCCTTTGACTGTGTGGATCACAACAAACTGTGGAAAATTCTTCAAGAGATGGGAATACCAGACTATCTCACCTGCCTCTTGAGAAACCTGTATGCAGGTCAAAAAGCAACAGTTAGAACCTGACATGGAAGAACAGACTGCTTCCAAATTGGGAAAGGTGTATGTCAAGGCTGTATATTGTCACCCTGCTTATTTAACTTATATGCAGGGTACATCATGTGAAATGCTGGGCTGGAAGAAGCACAAGCTGGAATCAAGATTGCCAGGAGAAATATCAATAACCTCAGATATGCAAATGACACCACCCTTA
This sequence comes from Bos grunniens, assembly GCF_055505025.1. Taxonomy (NCBI): domain Eukaryota; kingdom Metazoa; phylum Chordata; class Mammalia; order Artiodactyla; family Bovidae; genus Bos; species Bos grunniens. The sequence continues at coordinate 17,690,415 of NC_141190.1, forward strand.
TGGCTGAAAGTGAAGAGGAACTAAAGAGCCTCTTGATGAAAGTGAAAGAGGAGAGTGAAGAAGCTGACTTAAAACTCAACATTCAAAAAACTAAGATCATGTTATCCGGTCCCATCACTTCATGGCAAATAGATGGGAAAACAGTGGAAACAGTGACAGACTTTATTTTCTTGGGCTCCAAAATCACTACAGATGGTGACTGCAGCCATGAAATTAAAAGACAATTGCTCTTTGGAAGAAAAGCTATGAGCAACTTAGACAGCATATTAAAAAGCAGAGGCATTATTTTGCCAACAAAGGTCTGTCTAGTCAAAGCTATGGTTTTTTCCAGTAGTCATGTATGGATGTGAGAGTTGGACTATAAAGAAAGCTGAGAGCCAAAGAATTGATGCTTTTGAACTGTGGTTTTGGAGAAGACTCTTGACAGTCCCTTGGACTACAAGGAGATCCAACCAGTCAATCCTAAAGGAAATCAGTCCTGAATATTCATTGGAAGGACTGATGCTGAAGCTGAAACTCCAATACTTTGGCCACCTGATGCAAAGAACTGACTGGAAAAGACCCTGATGGTGGGAAAGATTGAAGGCAGGAGGAGAAGGGGACCACAGAGGATGAGATGGTTGGATGGCATCACCGACTTGATGGACATGAGTTTGAGCAAGTTCTGGGAGTTGGTGATGGACAGGAAAGCCTGGAGTGCTGCAGTCCATGGGGTTGAAAAGAGTTGGACATGGCTGAGCAACTGAACTGAACCAACCTGAACATGTATTTTATGAATCATCCTTTATTCTGTTTTACATACCATGTTGTTAAATTTCCCTATTCTTAATAATCCAGTGTTGACATTGTAAGCCTTTGGGATTTAATCTCTTTTAGCTGTTATAGGCATCCTATATATATCGTTAGTGGAGCTTGCACACTAGCTGAAGCATCCTATATTCTCACGCACTGCTTGAATTCTTACAAAATACAAAAAGACATTGTATTTAACAACTTCAGAACAATTTGGGCTACAGGTAAAATTCAACTTGCACACTAGCAAGGAATTGTAAATTCCAAAACTCTGCTCACTGCACCCCCCCAATTTTAGGAAATAAGGAAATAAGAATATTTTAAAATGCAGTTTTCTTAGAGGATGCTCAGAAATACATGCCTTGAGTACCATCTTCTGACAAAAACTACAAAATCAACCAGAGCTCGAACCACCTTCTAAATGCACATTTAGAGATAAATCACAATGGGCGACAGTCTTTCAGTTTGTTTAGACCAGTGGTTCTGAATGGGGAGTGATTTTGTCTCCCTCCTCCAGGCAGTGACTGGAGACATCTTTGCCAATCACTGTTGAGGAAGGGGGTATACTGGCATCTAGTGGGCAGGGGCTAGAGATGCTGAACAGCCCTCAATGCACAGGACAGCCCCCACAAGAATCACCTAGCCCCAAGTGCCAACTGTGCTGAGGCTGGAAAAACGTGATTTAGAGTAAAAATTTATATGGAAAGAAAGGAACACTTCCCTAAGATGTGCACAGGCTGCTCTACCAGACGGTCTTGAATTAAGGCAGGTTGAACAAGTGATTCTGGACAATAATAATCATGATAAATCACAAAGAGCTTGTATTTTATGTATGACTCATATCTTTTTACTCATTTAATGCTCACAATATCCTGAGGCATAGGTGCCATTTTCTCCTTAATTTTTTCAGTAGGGGAAACAGACAGGGGGATTACTTAGCTTGCTTGAAGGCTAGTACCTAGTGAGTGTCAGAGCCAAGGCTTGGACTCTCTGGCTTTGGAGTCTGGGCTAAGTCCCACTACTGTGCTTCCCAGGATGGAACGCCGAGAGAGAGAGAGCCTGCCTTTGCGCCTAATCCAGTGTGTGATCCTTGACCAGCACCTTACTAGCCATCAAAGAGCCAAGAGCAACATTAACCAGAAACAAGTGTCAGGCTTCCCTTATAGCTCAGTTGGTAAAGAATCCACCTGCAATGCAGGAGACTCCAGTTCAATTACTGGGTCAGGAAGATCCACTGGAGAAGGGATAGGCTACCCACTCCAGTATTCTGCAGTGTGGGAGACTTGGGTTCGATCCCTGGGTTGGGAAGATCCCCTGGATAAGGGAAAGCTACCCACTTAGTATTCTGGCCTGGAGAACTCCATGGACTGTATAGTCCTGGACACAACTGAGCGACTTTCACTTTCAAGTGTCATGGTGGGGTACTTTGATAGGGACACCTGAAACCTTAGCACTGTCATGATGCCTATAGGGCATGTTCTGAAGCCTTTAAAGGACAATGGTTCAATTATTCAAAGACATAGGCCAGGAGTCTGATTATTCATTTTACAAAAATCATCTCTGAAAACTATACTGTTTGCATACTTAGAAACTCCCTCTAACTGTTCAGGTTTGTTCCTTAAGTTAACTTACTTTCTTCCTCCTCCTGAACTTTCTTCTGTCTATATCCAACAGTCATTTAACCAAGAAATTATTTTCTTGTTCAAGTTTGGTTTCTGCATCTGATGCCTCTAGTGATAAAATTTAGCTATACTAGATTAATGTAAAACTAATGAATAGTAAATCCAGTGGGCTAATGCCTTTATAATCAGATCAGATCAGTTGCTCAGTCGTGTCCGACTCTTTGCGACCCCATGAATCACAGCACGCCAGGCCTCCCTGTTCATCACCAACTCCTGGAGTTCACCCAGACTCACGTTCATCGAGTCAGTGATGCCATCCAGCCATCTCATCCTCTGTCATCCCCTTCTCCTCTTGCCCCCAATCCCTCCCAGCATCAGAATCTTTTCCAATGAGTCAACTCTTCCCATGAGGTGGCCAAAGTACTGGAGTTTCAGCTTTAGCATCATTCCTTCCAAAGAAATCCCAGGGCTGATCTCCTTCACAATGGACTGGTTGGATCTCCTTGCAGTTCAAGGGACTCTCAAGAGTCTTCTCCAACACCACAGTTCAAAAGCATCAACTCTTCGGCACTCAGCCTTCTTCACAGTCCAACTCTCACATCCATACATGACCACAGGAAAAACCATAGCCTTGACTAGATGAACCTTTGTTGGCAAAGTAATGTCTCTGCTTTTGAATATGCTATCTAGGTTGGTCACAACTTTCCTTCCAAGGAGTAAGCATCTTTTATAATGGGGCCATATAATTCCTTAAAGACAGTCAGAGTTGGGGGGCTCAATTGCTCTCAATCAACTGACCCACCTACCATTTCAGCACCTGCTCTGAGCCAGGACCTGTCTAGGCCCTAGAAACACAAGTATGAGCAAGACATGGAGCTAAGAGTCTTACAGGAAAGACAGAGATCTCAGGAAGGATCAGGGGATAAACAGGAAGTGCAGGGTACAATAGGCGTGCACACCGAGGGGATCTAGCCCACTGTGGTATCAGCAAAGGCCTCCTGTGTCAGCAATACTAAGGCAGTGTCTTCAAGGAGCTTGCAACATACTTAGGGAGATTAGACTGAGACCCAAAGCAATTGGAGAATAGGTGCGGGCTGAGTATAAGTGGGATGAGACTTATGGCAAAGAAAAGCTCTCTAAGGGCTAAAAACCATAGATTTCCAGGAGGGGAGACTTCAAGCTGGACTTTGAAGGATGTGTAGGGTTTGGTGTCATAAAAATGAGAACACAAACAAATGCCAGAAGGCAGGACCCATGAAACATAGGCTGATTGGAGTATCAGGTGTGTTTTAGGAAGAAAACGTCCATGTAAGGCAAGAAGAGCATTTTAAGATGTAAGTGCCAGAGAGTATTAAACTATTGTTCTAAAGGAGTGCTTAAACTTTCATTTATCTGTTTCAATGAAACATTTTCTCTTCCAGTAATGAAGGCTCTTCTCCTGAGTTATTACAGGTCAGGAGTCTCTATTTCAGTTGGGAAGAAAGCAACCTCTCCACGACGTTTTAGGTCGGTGTGTTGACATTTGTTCCCAGGAATGAAGATGAGCTGGATGACTCTGACCACTATGCTGCAAGTATAAAGAGCTTGCGGGTTCTGAGGGTGAGGAGAAGTAAGAACTTGTGAAGAGGGTGAGCAATTGCACAGGAAATGAGTCTAGGAAAACCTACTAAAAATACTCCTCTTTCATTTTCTCTCAAGGACCATGTCACTGAAAGCAGAGGTCAGTCTCCCAATCTCTGTGTTGAGCCTTCAGGTCTGGGAGAGAAGGGAGTGTGTGTGTGTGTGTGTGTGTGTGTGTGTGTGTGTGTGTTGGGCACACAGTTGGGGAGAGGTTAAGGAGGAATGCTGTGGAGGAGGCTCCTACATCTCTCTGTGCTGTAATAGGGTGAGGCTATGGGCATTACTCAGCACTGTGGGTCTCAGTCTGGGAGTTGCCAGACCCTACAGGAGAAGAAGGTCCCTTGGAGAAGCAAATGGCAACCCATTCCAGTATTCTTGCCTGGAAAATTCCATGACCAGAGGAGCCTGGTGGGCTACAGTTCATGGGGTCGCAAAAGAGTTGGACACGACTGAGTGACTAAACAACAGCAACAGGAGACAGTTAGGAACCGCTGAGAGTTCATGGTTTGTGTAGGGATGACATGGTAAAAGCTGTGTAATGCGATGAAGCTAGCAACATTTGGAAGGGTCAGCAGCTCATCTCAGTGACTGAGGAAAGAGCCTAGAGGCGAGGATGTGCTTAGTGGACACTGTAAGACAGAAGGTATGAAGTGTTAAAGAAAGCCTGGTTAAGGTGGTGACAACTAAAATAGAAGAGCTCCTGCTGCTGCTAAGTCGCTTCAGTCGTGTCTGACTCTGTGCAACCCCATAGACGGCAGCCCACCAGGCTCCCCCGTCCCTGGGATTCTCCAGGCAAGAACATTGGAGTGGGTTGCCATTTCCTTCTCCAATGCATGAAAGTGAAAAGTGAAAGTGAAGTGGCTCAGTCGTGTCCGACTCTTAGCAACCCCATGGACTGCAGCCTATCAGGCTCCTCCATCCATGGGATTTTCCAGGCAAGAGTACTGGAGTGGGTTGCCATTGCTTTCTCCGAAATAGAAGAGCAAATTCAGGAAAAAAGCAATAGGATTGGGAAAGAGCACAAGCACGCTGAGACATGGAGCCCGGAGGCTGACGTGTAAAGAGGAATAACAATGCCCAAAGGGTAGGAGTGATGGATGCATTGAGCTTGTGGTGGTGGGAAGGAAGAAGGGTTAAGTTTGGGCACCAGAGGGTCAGTAGCTTAGACCACCAAAGTGAATACAGGAGAATGGATACACCCGAAAGACGTGAAAAATAATGGTCTATTGAGCACCTACTGTATGCCAGGCACTTAAGAATTTCCCACTCACATTTTCAGAATTCTCCTGTCTCAGGGCTTGGGCTGTTATCTCCATTTACACATGAGGAAATGTGATGCTTGGAGAGGTGAAGTACAGACCCAGTGTGATACAGTTGAGAAGGGGGAGCACTGGAATGCCTGGCTCAGAACCCAAGTTCTTAACCTGCACAATATTCTGCAAGAAGAGCAGAGGGCTGAGGCTGACCCATGCAGGCTTCCTCAGTCAGGGGAGGGGAAGAGGAGGAGAAACCAGTGAAGTGCTCAGAGAGGTCAGATGAAGACCAGGACGTGTCTGTTGGAGACGCAGGGACATGGGGACAAGGGTCCCTCACACAGATGCCACCACACAGAGGATGAACACGAGAAGTCTCTGTTGCTACTTATGAAGACATTTGGAAATACAAGGGATTGTTTCATAATATTTGCTCTGAGTTGTTTATCCTATTTAGAGTGGATTGAAAGCCAAATCCCCGAATGTAATCATTTCACAATAAACAAACAAACAAAAAAAACACCAACTCATGTGTATATTCTACCTGGAGCTGTCCCTGGAGGAGAGGCTGACTTGGAGGAGTTATTCGGCTTGATTGATCTATTCACCATGGGAGCTGAAACACACAATCATATATATATATATATATATATTAGGGTTATATGTATATATTGTAGATACAGTCTACTGATGGAGATTTACACTTATGGAAAAATGCATGGTAGAAATAATGGGCTAGACCGGATAATTTGCAAAGAATGGAAGACACGCTTAATTAAGCCCACAAGCCATTAAAAGTAGTCTTTTCAGAAGAAAAAAAGAAACATTTTTCGAATGAATATATTAATAATTAAAGTGAATAGTTGCTTGGAATTTCGTTTGCCAAACTGGGGGTCTCAGAGATGCAAGAGTGTTTTTCATCAGGGGAACATGTATTAAGCTAACGGTGGAGGGGCCAAATTAATAGCCCTGCCTTCCCTGCCACACATTTCTCTTGGATTTTGTAGGGTTAGGGCTATGGGGGCATTTCATTTGCACTTATTGTTTTGTGGTTATGGGTGAATTTAGGAATCCTGGAGGGCCTAGACACTGTTGTTGCTATTTAGGGCGTGAAGGAGAGGGCTGTGACGTGATGACAGCGTAAAACCTGAGTACCGCTACTTCGGAGTCAGGTTTATTAGATGAATAGCATTACCTGAAGAGGCAGCATTTATACAGGATTATATTCTCCATAGCGACTATGTTCAAAGTAATCCTACCCTGTTCCATGCCTCATCTGAGGGTACATGGCATGGGCTTTTTAAGATAATTTATTTGTAACTGCATTTGTTATTTCGTGAAGGATTTACAAATGAAATGTTTCTTGTGGACCTGACGTAGCACTAAATTTTAAAGAATTAGAACACAGAGCATATTTTATCCTTTCATTTTCTCAGTCCTCTGCAGAAATTATTCCTGGTACAATATTTGTAAGATTAGCCTGGTGGCTCATGACCTCACTAATACTAGATTGTATGAGAAATCCATTTTTAGTGAAGAGCTAAAGAGAAGAACCTAGGTGCTTTTATAATTTGAGAAGACAGTATTAAATCATGGAAGAGGATGGAGAAAGAAGAATCAAGGTTGAAAAACACAGGGATGGGTTGCTCACTATGCTCTCTGATGGACCAGCCACTCAACCAAAGAAGGCAAATGCTGTGGTTATGGAGCAGAGAGGTCTCAGCAGCATCATGTCTGAGCCCTTTAGTACTTGTAAGCAAATAATGCCCCAATCAACTGGTAGAAGTTTTCAGGTGCTTAAAACTGCAAACTCTTGCCTTTTTCAGATGGGACTGAACTGTCTTCCGTGGGATGAATATAGTTTTCATCTTCATCTTCCACAGGGACCACATAATCAGCCTAAAAGAAATACAAAAATGCTGTACATTTGGAGTTTACTGGATAAGAAAGAGTGATATTAAGAAATTTTTCATAATCCATATACCATTAAACTTCATGATGTAAAGTGATTTGGTTACTTCTAGTATATTCACAGAGTGCAACCATCACAACAATTATCTTCAGAACAGTGTCATCACCCCCAAAAGGAACCCTGAGCCCACTAGTCACTCCCAACCACCTCCTCCCCTGACCCAGTCAACCATGAACCTTCTCTCTGTCTTTAAGAATTGCCCATTCTGGACATTTTATGTAAATAGAATCATACACTATTAAAATATGCAGTCTTTTGTGATTTCTTATAACAGTAATTTCAAGGATTAGCCACGTTGTAGTATGTATCACTACTTCATTTCCTTTTATGGACAAATCTTATTCCATTGTATGATTATACCCCATTTGACTTATCCACTTATCAGCTGTTTCTACTTTGGGGCTGTTATAAGTAATGATATGAACATTCATGTACAAATTTTGTGTAGATGGACATTTTTCTGGGGAATATACCTAATGATGGAATTGCTGGATCATACTGTAGCTCTATATTTAATAGTTTGAGTAACGGTTAAGTTGTTTTCCAAAGTGGCTGCACTAATTTTTCATTTCCACTGGCAATGTATAAGGCTTCCAATTTCTCCACATATTCACCAGTACTTGTTATTGTCTTCTTTTTTATTATAAGCATCCTTGTAGGTATGAAGAGGTATCTAACTGTAATTTTGATTTGCATTTCCCTGATGAATAATGACATTAAGCATCTTTTTGTCTGCTTATTGGCCATTTATATATATTCTTCAGAGAAAAATCTATTCCACCCCTTTGTCCACTTTTAATCTGGTTGTTTATCTTTTTTATCTTTAGATGATTAGAGTTCTTTAAATGTTCTAGATATAAATCTTTTATAGATATATAATTTGCAAAAACATTCTCTCATTCTATAGGTTGTCCTTTACTTTCTTTGTGGCATCATTTACAGCACAAAAGTTTATGTAAATTTATGTAAGTTTATGTAAAATTTATGTAAATTTATCTATTTTTTTTCCTTTGTTATATCTAAGAAACCATTGCCTATTCCAAGGTCATAAAGATTTATATCTATGTTTTCTTTGAAGAATTTTATAGTTTTATTAATAGCTCTCATACTCAGTCCTATGATCCATTTTTATCTAATATTTTAAGATATGATGTGAGATAGGAGCTCAATTTCATTCTTTTGAAAACAGTGGCTGACTTTATTTTTCTGGGCTCCAAAATCACTGCAGATGGTGACTGCAACCATGAAATTAAAAGACACTTACTCCTTGGAAGGAAAGTTATGACCAACCTAGATAGCATATTGAAAAGCAGAGACAGTACTTTGCCAACAAAGGTCCGTCTAGTCAAGGCTATGGTTTTTCCAGTGGTCATGTATGGATGTGAGAGTTGGACTATAAAGAAAGCTGAGCACTGAAGAATTGATGCATTTGAACTGTGGTGTTGGAGAAGACTCTTGAGAGTCCCTTGGACTGCAAGGAGATCCAACCAGTCCATCCTAAAGGAAATCAGTCCTGAATATTCATTGGAAGGACTGATGCTGAAGCTGAAACTCCAATTCTTTGGCCACCTGATGCAAAGAGCTGACTCATTTGAAAAGACCCTGATGATGGGAAAGGTTGAGGGCAGGAGGAGAAGGGAATGACAGAGGATGAGATGGTTGGATGGCATCACCGACTCAATGGACGTGGGTTTGGGTGGACTCCGGGAGTTAGTGATGGACAGGGAGGCCTGGCGTGCTGCAGTTCATGGGGTTGCAAAGAGTCAGACACGACTGAGCGACAGCACTGAACTGAACTAATGCAGTTATCTTAGCACTATTTGTCTAAAAAATTGATTTTTTCTATTAAATTGTCTTGGCACCTTTGCCAATAATCAATTGAACATAAATATGGGGAGGGAGTGATTTTGTAAGAGTTATTAAATGTCCACTTGAGTTTCTTCTTTAATACATTTCATGTGAAAATTTAATAGCTTCACATACATTATTTCACTGAATTCTTTCAATAATACCTATCTATTAAGTTAGGTATTTTTTTAATTTATTTATCCTTATTTTAGAGATGAGGAATTTGAGAAAAGTTGAGTAATCTGTCCAAGGTCAAATAAAATCACAAAACTGATACCCCACAAGGACAGGTACTGGGTCTGTGCTCTGGGTGCCAGTGAAGCCCTGGAACATTTGTGTTGAATGAAGGGCTGGTCTTTTGTCAGTGGATGCTGAGAGGTAGTCCAGGATGGCCATGTAGCACCTGCGCTCTAGCATCTCATGATCTGGGTTCAAATGCTGGCTCTAGCATATAGCTCTTTGACCTTGGACAAGTTTTTCAACCCCTTGTCACCTCATCTGTACCATTTCCTCCTCTGTAATGGGTGATAATAGCGTGCACTTCATAGGGTTGCTGTGAGGGTGTGATGAGATAATACACACAGAGGGCTCAGATCTCCAGCTGATACACAGTGCTTGTCAAGTGCTAGACCCTCCTGTCATGATAGGGCAGTTGCTCCTCCACCACCTGCCCCAACTCTCTGATCAGCCTGTAACCCATATTTTGCTTGTAACCTGTATGGCAGAGCTAAACATTTTTATTTGTGCTTGTATTTGACTTCTTCCTTTCCTTTCTAATGTCTTGACCAGATCTTAATGTTGTCTTCTATTTCTTTTTTAACTCTTCCTTATCTTGATTGTCCATCTCCTCATTCCAGAATGTATCTCCCCCAGTCATCCCCTTTCCCCGCTGGTTCAAACTTGCCTGAGCCACCACCACAAAGCTGTTATTAGCAAAACTCGGCCTCTCCCCACTGGGGTCCACCTCCAGTTATTCACAGAAATGGAGAGCCTCATGTAACTCACAATCTCCGTTTGTATTCTGTGTCTGAGTTGGTATCTTCATATAGACCCTCTGAATGCTGGAAGAATTCACAGTGAGACCCTAACAGATGGTCTCCCTACCGTGTCCCATGCTCAGATTCTCCTTGCCACCTGTTCACACCCTGAAAGGGCATCATCCCCTCGGACTGACAGACAGACTGAGGATTGACAAACCAAATTCATTCTCAGTCTGCTGACTTCCTGACTTAAACTGTCCCTGGAGAGGGGGGTCATAAGCTTAAGTGCTTACAGGAACAGGTCTGGAATAGCAATTGGGCATGTGCAGAGCCAGGCTGTGTCCATGCCTTGTATCAGTGGTGAAGATGATGACGAATGGAAACGGGGGCCCGGAATTCTCAGCTGAGTTGGAAGGGTGCCATGAGGCTCAGCTGCTTCAAGGCCATGACTGGCCAAGTGTTGACAGGCCCTCGGTTTTCAGGAGAAACTAGAAAACTGGATTTTATAAAGAATCTAGAATATGGTAGAAAGGAATCCAATTTATATAATACATAGAATGCTTCTTTGTGTGAAACACGGAATTTAGTGAAGTATTTATATTCCTTTATTCAAGCTTTAAAGGAACCTGAAGAGATGAAAAGATGAGACTCAGGTTATCTGATACCTAAAGTCACACAACTAGTAAGAGTGAAGTGGGAATTTGGGCCTGGATGCTGCCCCTATTTTATTTAAAAAGTCTCTCTTCAACACGCTGCTGAATAACCAACAAATCACAGAAGAAATCAAAAAAGAAATAAAAATTTGCATAGAAACACAACAACCCAAAACCTGTGGGACACTGTAAAAGCAGTCCTAAGGGGAAAGTTCATAGCAATACAGGCATACCTCAATAAACAAGAAAAAAGTCAAATAAATAACCTAACTCTACACCTAAAGCAACTAGAAAAGGAAGAAATGAAGAACCCCAGGGTTAGTAGAAGGAAAGAAATCTTAAAAGTTAGGGCAGAAATAAATGCAAAAGAAACAAAAGAGACCATAGCAAAAATCAACAAAGCCAAAAGCTGGTTCTTTGAGAGGATAAATAAAATTGACAAACCATTAGCCAGACTCATCAAGAAACAAAGGGAGAAAAATCAAATCAATAAAATTAGAAATGAAAAGGGAGAGATCACAACAGACAACACACAAATACAAAGGATCATAAGAGACTACTATCAACAATTATATGCCAATAAAATGGACAACGTGGAAGAAATGGACAAATTCTTAGAAAAGTACAACTTTCCCAAACTGGACCAGGAAGAAATAGAAAATCTTAACAGACCCATCACAAGCATGGAAATTGAAACTGTAATCAGAAATCTTCCAGCAAACAAAAGCCCAGGTCCAGACGGCTTCACAGCTGAATTCTACCAAAAATTTAGAGAAGAGCTAACACCTATCCTACTCAAACTCTTCCAGAAAATTGCAGAGGATGGTAAACTTCCAAACTCATTCTATGAGGCCACCATCACCCTAATACCAAAACCTGACAAAGATGCCACAAAAAAAGAAAACTACAGGCCAATATCACTGATGAACATAGATGCAAAAATCCTTAACAAAATTCTAGCAATCAGAATCCAACAACACATTAAAAAGATCATACACCATGACCAAGTGGGCTTTATCCTAGGGATGCAAGGATTCTTCAATATCTGCAAATCAATCAATGTAATACACCACATTAACAAATTGAAAAGTAAAAACCATATGATTATCTCAATAGATGCAGAGAAAGCCTTTGACAAAATTCAACATCCATTTATGATAAAAACTCTCCAGAAAGCAGGAATAGAAGGAACATACCTCAACATAATAAAAGCTATATATGACAAACCCACAGCAAACATTATCCTCAATGGTGAAAAATTGAAAGCATTTCCTCTAAAGTCAGGAACAAGACAAGGGTGCCCACTCTCACCATTACTATTCAACATAGTTCTGGAAGTTTTGGCCACAGCAATCAGAGCAGAAAAAGAAATAAAAGGAATCAAAATTGAAAAAGAAGAAGTAAAACTCTCACTATTTGCAGATGACATGATCCTCTACATAGAAAACCCTAAAGACTCCACTAGAAAATTATTAGAACTAATCAATGAATATAGTAAAGTTGCAGGATATAAAATCAACACACAGAAATCTCTTGCACTCCTATACAATAATAATGAGAAAATAGAAAGAGAAATTAAGGAAACAATTCCATTCACCATTGCAACAAAAAGAATAAAATAATTAGGACTATATCTACCTAAAGAAACTAAAGACCTATATAGAGAAAACTATAAAACACTGGTGAAAGAAATCAAAGAGGACACTAATAGATGGAGAAATATACCATGTTCATGGATCGGAAGAATCAACATAGTGAAAATGAGTATACTACTCAAAGCAATTTATAGACTCAATGCAATCCCTATCAAGCTACCAACGGTATTCTTCACAGAGCTAGAACAAATAATTTCACAGTTTATATAGAAATACAAAAGACCTCGAATAGCCAAAGCAATCTTAAGAAAGAAAAATGAAACTGGAAGAATCAACCTGCCTGACTTCAGGCTCTACTACAAAGCCACAGTCATCAAGACAGTATGGTACTGGCACAAAGACAGAAATATAGATCAATGGAACAAAATAGAAAGCCCAGAGATAAATCCACGCACATATGGACACCTCATCTTTGACAAAGGAGGCAAGAATATACAATGGATTAAAGACAATCTCTTTAACAAGTGGTGCTGGGAAATCTGGTCAACCACTTGTAAATGAATGAAACTAGAACACTTTCTAACACCATACACAAAAATAAACTCAAAATGGATTAAAGATCTAAACGTAAGACCAGAAACTATAAAATCAGATCCTCTATGACCCACCTCCCAGAATATTGGAAATAAAAGCAAAAATAAACAAATGGGACCTAATTAACCTTAAAAGCTTCTGCACATCAAAGGAAACTATTAGCAAGGTGAAAAGGTAGCCTTCAGAATGGGAGAAAATAATAGCAAATGAAGCAACTGACAAACAACTAATCTCAAAAATATACAAGCAACTCCTACAGCTCAATTCCAGAAAAATAAATGACCCAATCAAAAAGTGGGCCAAAGAACTAAATAGACATTTCTCCAAAGAAGACATTCATATGGCTAACAAACACATGAAAAGATGCTCAACATCACTCATTATCAGAGAAATGCAAATCAAAACCACAATGAGGTACCATTTCACGCCAGTCAGAATGGCTGCGATCCAAAAGTCTACAAGCAATAAATGCTGAAGAGGGTGTGGAGAAAAGGGAAAACTCTTACACTGTTTGTGGGAATGCAAACTGGTACAGCCAGTATGGAGAACAGTGTGGAGATTCCTTAAAAAACTGGAACTAGATCTGCCTTATGATCCAGCAATCCCACTGCTGGGCATACACACTGAGGAAACCAGAATTGAAAGAGACACGTGTACCCCAATGTTCATCACAGCACTGTTTATAATAGCCAGGACATGGAAGCAACCTAGATGTCCATCAGCAGATGAATGAATAAGAAAGCTGTGGTACATATACACAATGGAGTATTACTCAGCCATTAAAAAGAGTACATTTGAATCAGTTCTAATGAGGTGGATGAAACTGGAGCCTATTATACAGAGTGAAGTAAGCCAGAAAGAAAAACACCAATACAGTATACTAACACATATATATGGAATTTAGAAAGATGGTAACAATAACCCTGTGTACGAGACAGCAAAAGAGACACTGATATATAGAACAGTCTTTTGGACTCTGTGGGAGAGGGAGAGGGTGGGATGATTTGGGAGAATGGCATTGAAACATGTATAATATCATATATGAAACGAGTCACCAGTCCAGGTGTGATGCACAATACTGGATGCTTGGGGCTGGTGCACTGGGACGACCCAGAGGGATGGTACGGGGAGGGAGGTGGAAGGGGGGTTCAGGATGGGGAACACATGTATACCTGTGGTGGATTCATTTTGACTTAGGGCAAAACCAATACAATATTGTAAATTTTAAAAATAAATTTTAGTTTAATTAAAAAGATAAAATAAAAAGTCTCTCTTTTATGTCTCCTGTTGGGCTACAAATTATACTAAGGTGGAAAAGGTCATTTCACAGCATGTTTGTAAGCTATAGGTTTTATCACCTATAGGCATTTAGAAACATTTGCTTCTTCAAGAAGCTGCAGCACCATTATGTCTGGTGATGGTTAAGAGTTGCCTTTAATGTTGTTTTCTTTCTTGGCCTGTTGCACTTGTGTACTCTGTCGCTCAGTCATGTACGACTCTTTGCGACCTCATGGACTGTAGCCCACTAGGCTCCTCTGTCCACAGGATTTCCCAGGCAAGAATACGGGAGCGGGTTGCCATTTCCTACTCCAGGGGATCTTCCTGACCCAGAGATCAAACCCACATCTCCTGCACTGGCAGGCGAATTCTTTACTACTGAGCCGCCTGGGAAGTCCATTGCACTTGTATAACTGTTCTAAAGGCTAAGTTTGAGGGCTTGTCTTTGACTTTTTTAAAATGCAGTACTTCTGGGAGCCATAACATATTAGGCTTTATCAGTCATTCTTACAACAGTCTGGATAAGTTTACCCATTCATTTTTTAAAAATTTCATAGGGAATAAGACATGAAAATTTAGGTGCTGGCAGAAGGGAGATTGATAAGATAAACCTAGAGTTGGGTCCCAGACAGTTGGCAAAGGAGGTTCCTGGATACCTGGGGCTGGGGAGAGAGAGTGAGAAGCAAGAGATGCCGAAGGAAGTGCGGGATCAGTTCTTCCACAGGTTGTGCAGGGTCTCCATACAGACAGGGGGTCTCCAGTATACATCCCGTTGCACCCCTTCGCAGCTTAGAGGATCAGAGAGAAAAGAAAGTGGGGGAAAGAAAATGAGGCAGGACAGGGAGAGAAGCATAGGAGGATAAAGATGGGGAAGTATCTTATGGAGGAATGAGAGATTTGCAGGAAACTGAGGGATAAGAAAGAGGAAATAGTGAGAGGGGCACAAATCCAGGTTGGATATTACATCATATACCTGATTAGTAACTGAAAGTGCTTAAATAAGGCCATATATGACATTTTAAGAGAAAACATCCTTCCAGCAGGACAATGGAGAGTTTCGGGGCAGGTGGTTAGTGCCCGTCAGAGACCCAGGCCTGGAGGAAGGAAGACACGCCTGAGGCTACATTGTCCCGCCCCTCCCCCCATCTGGCCCCTGCATCCTGCCTTCCCCTTGGTCTGGGCAGCCTTCCGGACAGATTTACTTTACCTCGTCCTCAAGGAGCTCTTTGGGTTTGGGTGGGACTTGAGGTTTATGCAATGAAGTGTTGGCCGGCAGAGAGGTGGCCAGTCTCGCCTTTGCAGAAGGCCAGTTGGGTTTACTGGGAAGAGTTTTGCTGAAGGGTGGAGACTGCCTCTGGCTTGATCGGTTGTCTTGAGAGGAACAACAAGAACAACAAAACATAAGATGAAAGGGTTCTGGATCATTTCCTGGGCAGAAGCCACCGAGTTCTAGAAAGTATAAAACTACCAGCATCCATGTAGCCAACATGCTATTGACTGGGGCATTCCTTTAAAAAGTATGACAGGCAAAAATGTCAACAACCCATTGACCTACATTATAAAAACCAGAAGAGGATCCTCCCAGGGAGCCATGAGAGCCACAGACCCAGGAGAGCTGACAGTCCAAGCATGTGGCTAAATAGAGTAGATGGTGACCTTGGCAGTATCGGGGGCTAAGGGGAGCAGTAATCTTCAATGGATTCACTTTGCTCCCTAAAGCCTTAAGGGCAATGATTCTCAATCCTGCTTACACATAGGAACCACCTGTGAAAGTGAAAGTGTTAATTACTCAGTCATGTCTGACCCTTTGTGACCCCATGGACTGTAGCCCGCCAGGCTCCTCCATCCATAGGATTTTTCCAGACAAGAATACTGGAGTGGGTTACCATTTCCTTCTCCAGGGGATCTTCCTGACCCAGGAATCCAACCTGGGTCTCCCGCATTGCAGGCAGACTCTTTACCATATGAGCTACAAGGGAAGCCCCTAGGAACCACCTAGGAGCTTTAAAAAAAAATGCCAAGGCCCCACCCCAAACGCAGTTTAAAACTTCTGGGGAGGGACCTTTCATTATAGGTTTTAAAAGTTCCCCAGGTTATTCTAAGGTATATGCAGGGTTGCAACTACTCATCTGGTAAAACTACACACTCCTCCCCTCAGTGGTGTCCTTGAATGGGGGAGATGTTGTGAATCCCCTGGTCCAGGGCCATCCTCAGCAACTGTTGTGAAGGAGTCCAGTCTCTGAAGTCGAGGGCCCTGGGTTCAGTCCCCTGCTCTCCACCCACCAGCTGCGCTCCTTTGGGCCTCTTCTTCATTATGTAACCTCTCTGGGACTCACATTCCTCATTTTAAAAATGAAGATGCTTAACTATCCACTTCAGAGAGTTATTGTATGGATTAGGAAGAAAACAGCAAAGGCAGGAGGAACATCGTGCCTGACAAAGACAACGCCTAATAAACAGAACTAACCTTACCTGCGTCATGTGATGGAGGGCTTAGGCAACAGGGGTCTACCCAGTTGATCTGTGAGCACAGATTCTGACTGATCCATTGAGGAAAATCTTAGCATGGGAATAACCTGGGGGGCTCGCCATCCTGGAACAGCACAGGTGCCTACACTGGCTCCCTGCTTCCTCTGGCCCTGGCTCAAGGCAGCAGTCCCTGCCTCTGCCTGTCCTGCTCTGCTCTTGTCCTGGGGCCTGTTCCAGCTCTCAGCCCACGCTTCTGCATCGCTGAAGTTGTGTGGTTAACTTCACACTGGTGCCTCCCGGGAGCCTCTTTCTGGTGGTGTAGCTGTGTTAAGGCACCAAGGCATCTACTCTGCTGTGCCTGTGACAGTTTTTATAGCTTTATTGGCAGTTCCTGGTGTTTACTGAGATTTCTTAACATAAGATTTAAGCCCAGCAGAAGTAGCAAAGCACAGAAAACAGGCTCTGAAGAGTATGACCTGGAATGAGCTGCTTGTGTGTGCGCGTGCTCAGTCATGTCCAACTCTTTACAACCCCACGGACTGACTGTAGCCTGCCAGGCTCCTCTGTCCATGAGATTCTCCAGGCAAGAACACCGGAGTGGGTTGCCATTTCCTCCTCCAGGGGATCGTCCCACCCCAGGGATCGAACTTATCTCTTGTGTCTTGTGCATTGGCAGGCAGATTCTTTACCACTAATGCCACCTGGGAAGCCCGTATGAGCTGCTTAATCTACCCCTCTCCCCACTCCCAGCTAGAATGGTCGTCTCCTGGTCTGTAAAACGGGCCTGATGCAGCTCCTTCCTTCCTGAGGTTGTTGCGATGAGTGAAGGAGGTCACAAATTGGGTGGTGGAGGGTGGAGCAGAGTGATCAAGAGCTAGGACTTTGGAGGCTGAGTTGCCCAGCTTGCATGCCAGTTCTGCCACTTATAAAACCTTGGCCCAGTGAATTCCCTCTTCCTAGCATCTCTTTTTTCCTTTGTGATCGTCAAGAAGGTGAAAGTAAAGCGCTAAGTTGTAAGCTGTAAAAAGTCTGGGAGTGCATCTCTTGCTAGCTGCTGAGCATAGCTCTGGCACATAGCAGGTGCTCAGTAAGTGAATCGTTGCACAAAGCAAGGGACAGTACCTGGCACCCACGAGGAGGCGGTTAACTACAAGGACCCCTTTACTCCCAGGGCTGCCAGAGTGATCACCACAGACACAAGCCCTTCCTAGCCTTTGTTGAACTTTAGTCACTTGTTAGAATGGAACACAGACTTCTTGGAGGGGCATTAACAGCTACACTCAGGCCTGGAGACCACACCTAAGACTTGTCCATTTAATTCAAGAGCCTCATTCTCGGCCTAGAGCTCTTTACCACTCCCCCCGCCCCACAGTTTAGAGTCTAGACTCAGAGTGTCTGTGCAGCTTGCCGATGTGGGGGCGGGGTGAGAGAGGAAGGAGGGGCCTCAGCAAACACTGAGATCCTCGAAGCTCTCCTTGTTCTGTACAGTCATCTCAAGAGAAATGTCAGAACCTTGAGTGTAGGAAGCTGGAGAAGAAGCAGCGACTAACCTCAGGATTGATTTCTCTGGGGACTACAGGAAATGAGGTGGGGTGGGGTTGGGAGCCACATCGGGGTGTGGTTGCTTTATCTTTTGCCTGTTTTCAACATTCCCAATTTGCAAAGGTTACCCCCTCCTTCCCCAAAGGGCAAGCTTTCCAGCAGGGGGCTCCAGTACCTGTGAGTGACCAGATGACCCACTTGGAGGTGGTGAGAGTCAGAGCTACCCCACCACCCTGCAACCTTGGCCCGCCCCGCTCCCTGCTGCCCTGAAGGCCGAGCGCCCAAGGTCCGGCAGGGACTCACCTACATACTCGCCCCTGGTGAAGGGCAGGGCCGGGTGAACTGTCCGTGTCTCCTGCTCCGCAGGTGGCGGCTCATAGCTGTCGTCCCCGGCCTCCTCAGCTGGCAGCACGTACATCTCTGAGTCCGAGTGCTCATCTGGGTTTTCATAATCGCTGTCCTGCAAGTGCAGACACCATGCTCAGGGCCGCATACACTCTTAGGGGGCCAGAGCTGCTCCCTCAGCAGAGGGGCGAGAAAGCAAGGCTGGGAGGGGTTGGCTAAGCAGGGTTAGGCAGCTGTTAGTGGCAATGCTGGGGTTGAAGCCAGGCCTTTTTGTTTCCAAAATGTATCACCTGGACAGTATCCTGGGGAAACGTGTGGGCATCTAACCCCGAGGGTGGGTGAACTCTGTGTGTCTGCAAAGAACAGCCAGAGGTAAAATATATCTCGAGAAGACAGAAAAAGGACCCAATAAAATAAAATAGCCAAATAGGTTTTATTAACCATAATGTTGATGGTTGAGGAAAATGTAAGTTTATTAAGAGAGGGTAAGAGGAAGCTCAGGAACACAGACACCTTTGAGGAGATGAAGTTTGTTTGTTTGAGCTGGAAAGCTTCAGGGATGAGGACTTCAAACTGACTTAGTCCATTCTCTTTCTTTCTTTCTTTTTTGAAATCTTGAGGCACTTATGCCAACTAAGACTTTTATTATTATTATTTAAGTTTATTTTTTTGGCCACATCACATGGCGTGCAGGATCTTAGTTCCCGGACCCGGGATTGAACCTATGCCCCCTGCAGGGCAAGCTCAGAGTCTTAACCACTTGGACCACCAGAGAAGTCCCTCTTTTTTTTTTTTTTTTTAAATATGCATTTTATTTCAGTCCCTCTTGAAAATACATTGACCCAGTCCCAAGTTCACACAGTTCACAAGGAGGAAGGTCTTCCCAGCGGCTCAGTTCCTCTCCCCTCGGGCAAACAGACCTACTAGCTTCTTGTGCATTTCGTGCGATTTTTTTTTTCTGTATGCAGTGCTTCTGCTAAGTCACTTCAGTCATGTCCGGCTCTGTGCGACCCCGTAGACGGCAGCCCACCAAGCTCCCCGGTCCCTGGGATTCTCCAGGCAAGAACACTGGAGTGGGTTGCTGTTTCTTTCTCCAGTGCATGAAAGTGAAAAGTGAAAGTGAAGTCGCTCAGTCGTATCCGACTCTTAGCGACCCCATGGACTGCAGCCCACCAGGCTCCTTCGTCCATGGGATTCTCCAGGCAAGAGTACTGGAGTGGGGTATACTCGTGCGCAGGAAATCTTTGATTCAGGACTTAAGAGGTCCTCTGACCTCTGTGCCCACTGCTCCCACACACCGCCTGACACAATGCTTCATCCAAACACGATTTTCCACTGAATCCATGATGCACCTGCCTTTTGGCCTGACAATTGTGTAACATTAAAGTGGATGTTGGGTTTCCTCCAGAGCTGAATCCTCAGGGCCCGTGACGGGGCCAGCCCATAATAGGCGCCCAGGACGTTGGGAACAGGCAGAGGAGTCAATGAGTGAGCACTGCGCTTTCCTCCTCAGCTGGAAGGGAGATGGAGGAGAGAGGGAGGGTGAAGGGTGGGAGAAGGAAAGAGAAAGGAGGCTGAAGAGAGAGCATTTCCTGAGGTGGCTGGAGGTGCCTGGGAGAGAGACGAAAAGGAGAGAGCCCAGAGGAGGGTGCTTGTTCTTAACCCTGGCGTGGGGGAGACAGGAAGGGACACATGAGAAAATCACTGTAGGGAGATTTCCCAAAACCCTAGGTCAGAAACAGCAGATGGGAATATGAAAATAGGCCGAATAAAATAATAATAATAGTGATTATTATTATAACCAACATTTCTATGCACTGCATACCTCTCTGACCCCTCACCACAATCATAAGAGATAGTTTTTTTTTTTTAATCCCATTTTACAGTTGAGGAAACTGAGGCACAGAGGAGTTGAGTAATTTTGAATCTGCAATCTGTGATCTGGAGAAATCAGTGATGATTCCCAGGAAGGGGGCCTGGGAGACAGAGTAGGAGTGAAAGGGTGGGCTGGAGGGGAGGCTTAAGAGGGCAAGACCCTGGCTTTCCAAGCCAGGGACCCTCTTTCCAGGCCAAGGACCTGATCGCTGCTGTTGTGGCATTCCAGGGTGACGTCAGGATGAATACTGAGAAGCAGTTGCTTTAATAGACATTCAGAAAGTGAAAGAACCAGTGGGCAGCCAGACACACGTGCCTGAGCTGGGGATGGTGTGGGCATCCCACTTTGTTTCATTTTTTTCACGTAGCAGAGATGGGCTTCATGGACTTAATTACCTGGAGGCTGAGGATTGGTGTGCATCCTGGGGAGGGTTCTGGAGTCCTTGCTGCCCCTCC
Organism: Bos grunniens; assembly: GCF_055505025.1. Lineage (NCBI taxonomy): Eukaryota > Metazoa > Chordata > Mammalia > Artiodactyla > Bovidae > Bos > Bos grunniens. The sequence continues at coordinate 17,711,309 of NC_141190.1, forward strand.
AGCAGAGCAGCCTGATTGAGAGGAGGTGGGCAGAGGTGGCACAGAGGGTATAGGAAGAGAGACCTCACGTCAGCTGTTCCTAGCAGCCGTCCTCCGACACTGGGCTGCCCACCAGATTGTGCCCCCCATGAAGACTGGACTGAGATGTAAATCTAGGACCCAGCACAGGACTGCTACAGGGTAGGTGCCCACCCAACGTAGCTGGAATGGATGAGTGCATTGATGCTGCCTGGGCTCTGAGGGGACTGAGGAGGAGGGAATGGCTGCTCAGAAGTCCTGAGCTGGCCCTTCATTTGGAAAGTCTCTTCTGTGGGAGATGTACCACGAGCCTCTCCTATTTAAGCACCATAGAAAGCATTGAATGCCTTCTCATCAAGAGAATTACAAGAGAATCTGTTCAAAGTTCTGAGAGTTTTAAAGAATCCTCCTCCCCCAAGTTATTCTAAATTATGACATAATTCATTTGTTAATTCATTAATTCATTCAGTACTTGAGGAAGTGCAACACTTTGGACAGTCTGATGGGAACTCTGAAGGAGGGACTGCATTATCAGACAAAAATCTTGTCAAATTGACCATTCCTTCATTCATTTAATCAGAATTTATTTACCTACTCTGAACCAGCTTGACTTTGAGCATAGTCCCCAGCCTCACAGAGCTTATATGTTAGCAGGAGAGACCAACAATAAACAAGTAGTGAATAATAAATAAATAATCAAGTGGATGAAATATCTATCCCTGGTGACAGCACTGAAGGGGGGTTCAGAGAAAGGTGGACAGGTCTGCATGGGTCGAATGTCATCAGATCTGGAGGCTTTATCAACAAGTCTGGATTTCATTCGGTGTACAAAGGGAATCCAATGAGGATTGTGAATGATTGTGAGTGAATGTTCAGTGAATCCGTGTTACAGCTGATGGGCTTCCCTGGTGACTCAGTAGGTTAAAAAAATCCACCGGCAAGGCAGGAGACCTGGGTTCGATACCTGGGTCTGGAAGATCCCCCTGAGAAAGAGATGGCAACCCACTCCAGTAATCTTGCCTGGGAAATCCCATGGACAGAGGAGCCTGCTGGGCTACAGTCCATGGGGTCGCACAGAGCCGGACGCAAGATAGAGACTGAACCACCGCCATAGCTGGTACTTCTGTTTTGGTTGTTTGACTTGGGGACATAACTCATTCCCTCCTCTTCAGGCTGATTTTATTTTATGTTTTCTGAGTCCCCAGTGTGTGTTCTTTTCATCCAGCGAACGAGTTCAGTTTTCTTGGCTGCCTGGTGAATTGGTCCAGCTTCTTGAACTTTGCTTCAGATGTGACTTGGTGGTGTTGCCAGCAGGGGGCGCAGCTGCAGCGCTTCTGAGGGATCAGTGCCTCCCTCAGAAGTTCCTCCTACTGGGTGACCCAGAGAGAAGCCACCTCCTTCCTTCTTTGTAAAAATCTTTTCTCTGCAGTTGAAAAGGGAGGAACTCCGGTCTCCTAATACTCTGAATAAAATCCAGGTGGGTGTAAACAGTGTGAAGCTGGCCTCAGGCTGAGTTCTGGGCACTGGACAGGAGTCCTGGGTTTTCGTTCTACCGGGCCGCTGAGAAATTGAGACTGTCAGAGTCATTTTCATGTTCTTGGCCTCAGTTTCCATAGGGGATATGTGGTTGTATGGAGGCCCTCTGGGATCCCTTCCAGACATGAAGCTCACAGACTAGAGAAGACTAACTTTCTGCGGGAATATGATATATGAGGAATTGTCATTGTGCCCAGGAGTTTTTAAGATGTCTTGTCTCTTGAAGACTCAGCCCCAGAGAGCTCTGTGGGCTGCAGAGCCGTCTTGAAGGGGTTCACAGTTAATTCAGACACACCACTCCAATGTCGTCAAGGTCAGGGAGGGCCCTCTCAACCTGAAGCCCTCCGAGTCTGTTCACATCCTCTTGGTCATAGCAAGCCTCTTGGGTTTGAAAAACCTGGTTCTGAGATCTGGGTTTGAGACTTTTGGAACCGCAAGTACTTACCCTCTCCATGCCTTGGTTTCTTCACCTATAAAATGGGCAAGACTGATGTCCAAACTGTTTAACCACTAATACGGCTCAGGTACTGACCATGACCTTGAGGAGGGTCCCAGAGGCTCCCTGATGTGCCAGGCATTCATGCTTCAGTTGTTGGTTTGATTAGGGCTCCTGGCAGGGACCAAGCAGTGATGGGGCACTGGGGAATTCAGGGCAAAAGCATTTGCCAACTGATTGGGAAATATTCAAACGCTTAAACATCTTTTTTTGGTTCTGCATACCAGTAGAAAATGGGGATAAGAATGCCGACTCATAGGGCTGTGGTGAGGATTACATGAAGTGGTAGGTGTAAAGCTCCTAGCCCGGCACAATGTGGTATTGGCCCAAGTCAGCCTAGTGCTGTCTCGCCTATTCGTGGCCCTTCCAACCCAGCTATCTCCCCTCTGTGATGGGCAGCTGAACACCAGCATTTCATTCAGAAACAAGTCCTTATAAAGACCTCCCAGGGGCCATGGTGAAAATGGTACCCTTCTCGTCCCAGGAACAAATACTCACGAAGTCATCTGACCACTGCTCCTCTTCGTCAGCTGGGCTCTCTGAAATGGCATGTTGGAAGCAAAATGAACAATATAAATTTTTGCCGGCCAGCTCCACCCTGTCCACAAGCACCCTGCACCTGCCTGCCCTGCCCCTGAGCCACATGCTCCCATCTGCCAGGCCTGAGACAGTTATTACAGTCATCTCACACTCATTCCTTTTGAATCCTTTTCTAAAAAACCATCAATTTTTGAAGTATTAGTAAAAGTCCCACTAGGGCAGAGAAACGGTAACTCTGACCCTTAACAGTCTTTGTCAAGAGACATTTTTGGACCTTAGAATAGCAATCCATACTGTCCTGCTTCCTCACATTTTTTTTTAATCAATATGTGGATGGTGTAGTAGGAAGAGCCCTGGACAGGGAGTCAGAGAGACCTAAATTCTCATCCGGGCTCTAACTTCTCTGGACCTCCTCAATTTTTAGATCTATGATATAAAATTCAAGATCTCTAAAAGGGGATCACTTCCAAGATTCTCTCTGGCTCTAACACTGACTTTTTTATTAAAAAAAATTTTTCCCCGATGTGTTACTACATGCTGGGCAATATTATCAGAGCTTTGTATTCACTTCACTTTCTCAAAAACCTTATGAGGAAACTGAGGCCTAGAGAAGATGAAATCATTTGCTCAAGATCATGTAGTAAATGGTAAAGTCAGGAGTTGAGCCCTGCAGGTTGACTGACTTCCAAGTGCATGCTCTGAACCTCAGTGCCATGCTGCTCTTGCTGTCCTTGGGCTTCAGGCTGCAGCCACTGTCTTAGGCTCTACAGCAGGTGTAAAAATGGATGTGACAGGTCTTGTGTAGCTTATGATCTTGAAGAATGAAATAGGCCTGGATTATGACAGCCAAGGAGACTATTTGACCCCTTTTCTTCCAAAACACATTTGGAGTTTGAGAAGCTTAGCATCAATCCCATCACATAAACTGACCTTAGAGGCTAAATAAAATTCTCTCACTCTGACCCAAGTTCAGATGGTAGAGTGGCTTCAATGAGTGCACCATAGAGGATCACATCTTCCCTCCTACCCCACTGAGCAGCTGTGGCTAGAGGACTTGGTGGATGGTCCCTGAATCCCCCAGAACCTCAATAGAAACTTTTCCTGCCATTTCTGCCACAGGAGACCACTGACTCCAGCTCTAGGCCGTTCCACAGAGGCACAAGGAAAAAAATTACGGAGATGAAGTGAAAGCAGGAAGGAGGTCTTGTATCAGAACGACCACATTTTAAGAAATGACAGCAACAGCAACTCTCTCTTGAGAAAAACATGATAGACAAAAAGAAGGAGCTTCATTCTACAAGTGGATCAAACTTTGACATTAACAGAAAATAAGTCTTATGAAATTATTCTCTGGGCTGACATATACCAAATGACGGTGTATTCTGATCACTAAGTTGCCAAGAATCCTTAGAAGAATAGATGAACGAGTCTTCTTCCCAATATGCCAATATTGGCCCAATGGGGAGTAAGTTCTAATACCTTAAGTCTGAGGATAACTGAAGGTCAAAACATACAGCAGCAAGATGCTATTGTTTCAACTATTTAAAACAAAAACATTTATAAAATATTTTTATAAGACACACTTCCTTGCCTTGGTCAACCCTGGAGTCAGGATCCACTTGATCATCAGCTAGTGGAAAAAGCAGTTGTAGCTGTCATCTAACTAGTTTTCCTGTCTCTATGATCTTCAATTCATCCTTCCAACTGTTTCTAGTTATTTTCTTAAAATAGAAATTGGCTCATGCTGCCCCTTTCCTTAAAAACCATCACTGGCTCCCTACGGGATAAAGTCGAGCTTCTGTGTCAACGCATTCACACACCTGTACCTGCCGTCCCTGCCTCGCTCACTTACAGTGATGCCGGAGAGCTTGCTCCTCCATCCTGGGCTTCTGATAGTCCTCCACGCTGCTCATGCTGCTCCCCCCAGCCCATCTCCCTTCTTCCGTGCAAACCCCTGGCATCCCTCCTCCATGAGGCCCTCTCCAGTCCCTCTGGGTTATGGGTTATGACCTCGTAGATGCTGCCGGCACCTTGTGACATGTACTTCATCCTGCCCTAAGAGACACAATTTAGTGTCTCTTTGTACTGAAAAGCAAGACCTATTTATCTTTGGGTCTGGATGCCATTTTGCATTTGTAATTCTGCACTAATACTGAAATAAAAGCACAAGCCAGTAAATGAATTGAATGAGTGAAAATGAGGATAGTAATAAGAGATTCCATCATTGACTATTTCCTGCATGCTGGGTGCTAGGGGAAGTATTATGAATGTATTTCTTTGTTTATCATCAAAACAGTCTCTGTCGTAGGTGCCTTATTATCTGTTTTATAGTCAAGGAAACTGAGGCTAAGAGAGGTTGCAAAACCTGTCTGAGGCACATGGCTAGTGAGTGTGGGGACTGGATTGGAGGCCAGGCTGTGTTGGCTTCTGCAGCTGAAATCTCATGTGAACGGCCTGGCCGTCCGCTGAACATTCAGATAAAACCCAGGAGAAACATGAATGCCCCAATCCAGGCATTGTGGTGCATCGAGGCAGAAAACAGAGAAAAGCATCAGGAGGTGGAGGTTATTTGCGTGGTGCCCCACCTTCCCCCAGCCACATCTGTCTTCTGGCACAGCATCACACTCATCAAGTTATACATAGCAAGCCATTGCCCAGACCGAAAAGCATAGCAATCCAAAGTACTAGATCCAAGTAGTGGGTGGTTTTCAGCATCTCAGGGAGACTACCAATATGTGCGGGTGATAGTTTTAGACCCAAGCTCCCTGGGTTCAGATCCTGGCTCTGCTCTTTATTACCTGCTTGGCAATGGACCAGTCCCTTAATTGTTTAAAGCTCAATTTCCTCGTCTGTAAAACAAGGATAAGAATAGTGCCTGCCTCATGTTTTTATGAGAATCAAGTAATATAATACATGTGAAATGTTTTGCAAAGCCTGACCACATTAAATGCTATTTAATGTTACTCATTGTTGTCTTAATAAATCCTCAAAATGATACCAATTCATTTCACTCTAATGGTAATCACACAGCATTGTTACCACAAAGAAATGGATCCAAGAACCCTCTAGTATATAGTCAGTGAAATTTTCAGGAGGGTAAGTTCAAGCTGAATATGGGCCAGATGGTGTGGGGTTGCAGCCCCTCCTAGGGAGCTGAGATGTTGGTTGGGCCTCCTTGTCAGGGAAAGCCTTTTCTGTTGTGTTATGTAACTGGTTTGGGGTTTAGCCTATTTACCGTGTCATAATCCCAGGCTTCCCTGGTGGCTCAGATGTTAAAGAATCTGCCTGGAATGCAGGAGACCTGTGTTCAATCCCTGGGTCGGGAAGATCCCCTGAAGAAGGAAATGGCAACCCCTTCCAGTATTCTGGCCTGGAGAATTCCACGAACTATATAATGGGGTTGCAAAGAGTCAGACATGACTGAGTAACTTTCACTTCACTCACTCTCTCCACCAGTGGTAAAGAATCTGCCTGCCAATGCAGGAGGCGTAAGAAACATGAGTTTGATACCTGGGTCAGGAAGATTCTCTGGAGAAGAAAATGGCAACCCACTCCAGTATTCTTGCCTGCAGAATTCCATGGACAGAGGAGCCTGGTGAGCTACAGTCCTCTGGGTCTCAAAGAGCTGGACACAACTGAGCATGCACACACACACGCACACACACACACACACACACACACATGCATAATTCTCACAATAACCTGAGGGATAGACATACTTATCTCCAGATAAGGAATGTGAGGCTCAAGGAAGTTACAAAACTTTCCTAGGTTCAGTGATTAAGAGGCAAAGCCAGGATTCTGACCCAGGCCCAAAAACCCCAAAGGCTGAGATCTTCTCACTGAGCCCAGCCTCTACATGAAATAAAAGACCTAGAGTCTAGAGAAACTTTCACGAATCAGACTGAGGACAATCTGAGGTGGTATAAAATTTCCTGGTGTATGTCCAGCAGCCGATCATAATTCCAGGTGCTGGAGGAATTTGGAGAAACGTGCACTCATTGAGGGCCAAGAGGTTACTGAGGCCGTGTGCCCCAGGCAGGCTGGAACTAGGCCTTAAAAGAGAATGGTGATGAAGGAGGGTGTTCTCCTTCCACCCTCAGGATGGGGGCTTAGGTGTCAGTTCCAGAAGCACAGCTTAGCCAGTGGAAGGAAGGGGCATCCATAAGGCACAGCCATGCACAGAATGGATGAGCTGCGCTGGAGAATCACAGGGAAATACGCTGACAGGTAAATAAAGCTCGGTTCTCTGCCAGGCAGGGAGATGTTCCAGCCTCAGTGGGTACTGCATTTTCCAGTGACAAGGTGGAGAGGGGCAGGCTGACAAGGATGGTGTTTGAGTAACCTTGACAACCCACTCCAGTATTCTTGCCTGGAAAATCCCATGGGCAGAGGAGCCTCGTGGGCTACAGTCCAAAAGGTCACAAAGAGTCGGACACGATTGATGACTAATACAAAGGTGTGATGAGACCGAGTCTGAACCAGACTGGGGGTTCTTGGGAATGGGGAGACATGGCTGGAAGGACAGTAAAGGACTCTGTGTTGAGAGCTTGAGGGAAAGGGTAAAGGAGAGGGTGTGGATGTAGTCTCTTGCTTGGGTGTCCTCGGGGGCACCAGAGACGCTGGGTGGGCCTGGTGATCTCCGAGTGATGGGCACTGAGGTGCACTCCACAACTGCGTGTCCACATGTCCTCCACTCTGGCCCTGATCTCACTCTAGAGGCTGTGCTCTGGGCCACTGGGCCCTGCACAGTTCTCCTCTTGCAGAGCGGGATGCAAGCAACCAGTGGGGAGACTTGCAGTACGACACAGGAAGAAGAGAGGAAGGAGGGTGGTCTAGCTGCGGTGGTGGGGACAGACACAGGGAAGGAACGGAAAGAGGAACTACCGAGGCTGCGGGGGAGGCAGCGAGCTGACAGTCCCTCTGGGTACACCCAGAGGAGAAAGGGATGTGACTTGGTGTGCGGAGCTGAGGCCAAAGCTAGCCTCTGCCAGACTGACTGGGAGTGGTAACTTGCATTTAAACCCTTAACATCTTAGAAATTCCCTTTATCTGTATGATCATTCACCTTTCACAGGGCCCTGTAGGGGAAAGGGTCCTGACTCAGGTATCAGCTGTCTGTATGACCTCGGGCATTCCCTGTGCCTCTGTGGTCTCCAGTGTCCCTAAGATGAGAAGTTTGGATTGGGTGATCTCTCAGGACTTTCTAGGTTTTAAAATACTTTTGAGTGCAAGTTTCATTCCTCTATTCTTAGTTGCATGAGTCAGAACTGATGTTGAATACAGCTCTTCCCATGTTCAGCTTTGTTGGTACCAGTTAGAAGTAACCAGGGAGACAAAAGATCAAATGAATGCTAGCTTTACTAGGGACACCAGGACACGAGAAAAAGCAAGCTATATTTCATTCTCAAAAGCAAGTATGTTTCAGGAAAAGGGTTGTTATGCATGCCTTGTGCTTCTGTGGTGGGCATTTACTCAGCGATCGCTTTCTAAGTGTCTTCCTTTGCCCTGAGGTCTCCCTACTTTATCATTGCTCTGATCTCCTCCCTGCATGACATCAGTGGGGGAGGAGAAGGTGGCCCTCTAAGGGCATGACAACAGCCCCTGGGTATCAGGGCCCTAGGGTACAGGGAGAGAGGCCTGTTCAGTTCTGACCTCTCAGGGGTTTGAAGAGTGACCAGAGGAACTTCTGCAGTGACCCCAGAAGACTCTGGGTGCACCACAACTGGTCTCCCCTTCCCACCCTCCCTCTCTAGCCAGACCTCAGACTCAGAGATACAGGAAGCTGTTCAACTCTGAAAGTTCAAGAAGCAGGTGGCTTCTTGAACTTAATATTAGAAGCTCTGGGGCTTTCAGGATAATAAATAAGAAATATCCTGGAAAATTGTAACCATCCTAAATTGGGTCAAAGGGAGGAACAATGGAATGGAAGCCTGGGGTGGGTCTTTTTTAGTGGACAGGTTACTGAATGTTCCTGAGACACATTTCCCTCATTTGTGAAACCAAGATAGCCATTTCTATTTAACGCACTGATGAGAGATTAGGGTGCTAGTGGTAAAGAACCCACCTGCCAACGCAGGAGACATAAGAGTTTGATCCCTGGGTCAGGAAGATCCCCTGGAGGAGGAAATGGCAACCCACTCCAGTATTCATCTCTGGAGAATACCATGGACAGAAGAGCCTGGCAGGCTACAATCCAGAGGGTCACAAAGAATCAGACATGACTGAAGTAATTTAGCACAAGCACAATGAGAGATTAAATGAGCAAAGCTATGGTTTTTTCAGTAGTTATGTATGGATGTGAGAGCTGGGCCATAAAGAAAGCTGTTCAATTCAGTCGCTTAGTCGTGTCTGACTCTTTGAGACCCCATGAACCGCAGCACACCAGGCCTCCCTGTCCATCACCAACTCCTGGAGTCCACGCAAACCCATGTCCATCGAGTTGATGATGCCATCCAACCATCTCATCCTCTGTCATCCCCTTCTCCTCCTGCCCTCAATCTTTCCCAGCATCAGGGTCTTTTCAAATGAGTCAGCTCTTCGTGTCAGGTGGCCAAAGTATTGGAGTTTCAGCTTCAACATCAGTCCTTCCAATGAACACCCAGGACTGACCTCCCTTAGGATGGACTGGTTGGATCTCCTTGCAGTCCAAGGGACTCTCAAGAGTCTTCTCCAACACCACAGTTCAAAAGCATCAATTCTTTGGCGCTCAGCTTTCTTTATAGTCCAACTCTCACATCCATACATGACCACTGGAAGGAAAGCTGAGTGGTGAAGAATTGATACTTTTGAACTGTGGTGTTGGAAAAGACTCTTGAGACTGCCTTGGACTGCAAGAAGATCCAACCAGTCAATCCTAAAGGAAATCAGTCCTGAATGTTTATTGGAAGGACTGATGCTGAAGTTGAAACTCCAATACTTTGGCCACCTGATGTGAAGACCTGACTAATTAAAAAAGACCTTGATCCTGGGAAAGATTGAAGGCAGGAGGAGAAGGGGATAACAGAAGATGAGATAGTTGGACAACATCACTAACTCGATGGACATGAGTTTGAGCAAGCTCCAGGAGTTGATGATGGACAAGAAAGTCTGGCGTGCTGCAGTCCATGGGGTTGCAAAGAGTTAGACTGACTGAGTGAATGAACTGAACTGAACTGAATGTCTATAAAGAGCTTAGCACAACGTCCAGGTCAGAGTAAACACCCAGTCTGTTCTGAATAGCTTCCCTTCCCCCAGCAATGCCAGCTGCACCGGAATAATAGTTTGCTTGGTGGACCGTGGTGTTCCTGCAAACAAAGTTCTTTCCTCAGAGCCCAAGTAGATTGTGGGGTCTGGAGTGAAAGCAGCAGGCTGCACACTGGCCTGACCTGCTTGCATCTGTAGGAGGTCCAGGCCTCCACTGTTTGTAAGATTCAAGCTTTGTCCTTCCGCCTTCTAATGAGAGGGACTGATGACACTTCTGCTGACCCCTATGGAGCTCTGGCCATTTCTATCCTCTGCTTTCTGAAGGTCAGCATCACCAAGGTCAACACACTCTCCACCTTGGCTTAATGGGTTTGGGAAGCCATTAGCTTCCTGGACTGGACAGAGGACATAAATCTATCATCCAGAGGAAACAGGTGGGGCTGCTTCAGAAGTCTTGGGTGGACCAAATCTGCATAGGCCTCTAGGAAGCACTTGACTGGCTTTCTGGACTCAGGAGGTCTGGCGGGCTAGTATCTCCAAACACTGGGGCCTCCAATGTCCTTGAAGACTCTATGGGTTCAGGGGAAACTGTCAGGGCTGGTTTCTGAGGCCCCAGCTTGCAGCTGCACAAGGACCTCAAGGCTCTGGAAAAATAGCCCAAAATGCTCCTGGGACATGAGTTGGGGAGGGGGGGCAGGAAGTGGCAAGGGGGGTACCAACTGCAGGTGATGATGGTAGTCTTGCCAAAAGGACCTTTTCCAGGGATTGAGTGTAAAAGCAGGGAGACTAAGCAAGACTATATTGATCTGTTGAAACGATAGGATAAATTTTGGAGATTCTAGAATTTTAATAGATTTGTCTTTCAGTTTAGGAGAATCAATAAGGACAGAGTTGGTGGTTTATAGCAGGCCTTCTCAAATTTAATATACATTCAAACTCTCTGGAGTTCTTGTTAAAACACAAATTCTGATCCAGCAGTTCTAGGATTGAGCAGAGATTCTGCATTTCTAACAAGCTCCTGGGTGATGCTGATGCTGCCAGGCTAGGAATTACATTTTGGGGGCTTCCCTGGTGGCTCAGACGGAAAAGAATCTGCCTGCAGTGGCGGCGACCTGGGTTCGATCCTGGGTCGGGAAGATCCCTTGGAGAAGGAACTGGCAACCCACTTCAGTATTGTTGCTTGGAGAAACCCACAGACAGAGGAGCCTGGTGGGCTACAGTCCATAGGGTCACACAGAGTCAGATATGACTGAGCGACTAGCACACGTACACACATTCACACACACACACACACACACACACACAGAGCAAAGACTTAGAAGACCTGACCACATTTCAGTGTCATAAGAGAGATAAAGTACAAAGGTACTGATATCAAGACTATTTGGGGAGTTTCAGGGAAGATAGCAGGTGTCTGAGGTCAAGCAAGGGAACATTTCTGAGCATCAGGGAGATTGAAAGCAGTGGAGTCCTAAAGTTAGGGAAGATTAGGAGAGACTGCTTCATCATTAGGCCCTGGCCTCCCAGGACTTGTTTCTGACAGAGTGTTAGCTCTGGTGAGAACTTAACAGGTTTTCTGGTTCAGCCCTGCATGACTGAGAAACGAGAAAAGAGTTGTCCAAGATTACACAGCCATTTAGTGCCTGAACCTTGAAGGATCTTGTTTGTGGGTCCTCTTGATGATGATGTAAAACCATGAAAATATTTAGGCAAAGGTATTTCAGAACAGTTTTCTGGTGAAGACTGAAAAGACCCCATGAAATTAATAATTCAGGAGACTACTTAGAGGCTTTTGTTCTAGGACAAGCAAGAGATGAGCAGAGTCTGAGCTATAACTTTGTAAATAGAAAGGAGCAAAAATATTTGAGAGATATTTAAAGAGAATAAATAAGATTTAGAGTTTGATTTTTTTTTTTTTTTAGAGGTTGAGTGAAGAAGAGGAATCAAGGATGATCTCCAGCATGTGTGGTTAGGCAAAAGGGTAAATAAATCGTGAATGCTCCCTGTCTTCTGCCCAAGTAAAAGGTAGAGGAAAAGAAGGGACCTGGGCGAGGGGATGAGCAAGGAGACAGCTGAGTGTGAGAGGACCATCAGGAGACATCCATCCTAAAGTCAGAGAGATCGAATTGCCTGAGCTCCTAATGTTTGTGTTCAGCATCTCCAGTGCCACTGGGTCATCTACAAAGTAACAAATGGTCCTGCTAACTCTCCAGGTTTCAAATTGAATGGCAGCCTCTCAGAGAGACCTTCCCTGACTACTCAAGTTGTTCACCTACCCTATACAGATTCCCTATCACTGCATCTGCCACCTTCCTTCACAGCAGTTACCACATTTGGATATTTGTGTTTACCAGTTTGCATTCTGATTTATTATCTGATTCCCCACTAGTCATTAGGTTCTTTTAGGTCCAGGACTATATTTTGTTTCTTGTTACATATCTAGCACAGTGAGTATCAAACAGGACATTCGTGTAATATTTGTGGAGTTAATCAAAGAATGTGTGGTACAGCTGAAGCACCTGGAGATGTTTATTTTAGAAAGAAACCATTCAAATGACCTAACATCTTATTCTATTCCTTGAAGTTGCACAGAATAACTCTATTTCCACTTTTTAGAATTTTTAAAATCTTGCATTGTGTGGCTAGCAGGACAGACTTAGGAAGCCACAGGAAATGGATCACATCTACATTGCTCCAGGGCTGTTTCTTCCTGATGGGCTCAAACAGGCTTGGGAGGTCATCACAGGAGGTTTCCAAGTGGAAAGGGAGCCCTGTGTGTGGTGTGTGGGAGTGGGGTAACTTTAAGCAATGGATTGGATGTTAGACTATATGACCTCTGGGCCCCCTTTTAAACCTGAGACCCCATGATTCCATATTTTTCAATCAAGCCTTTGGGCTTAACAGGTGCAGTCTACTTTGATTTCTTTTCTTTTTTGGAACTTTGAGGGGGAAAATATATGTTTTTATAAATTTTTGATTAGGTAGATTTTAGACAAGACTGGGTATGTTCAAGGTGATATGGCCATAGACAAAATGGGTAGATTTTAAAGGTCAGGGTACTTAATTTTTTTAGCTCCAAATTGCAAAGGAATCCCTGGCCAACTGTCTAGACTTGCTGACTGATTGGCAGTGTGAGGTCAATAAATCCTCTCTCACCTAAAGAGTTCTAAAAAGTGGTCCCGTGAGTAAGTGACCAGACCTGGAATGCTGGTCAGCATTTCTCAGTGTGATAAAATTTCATTAGTGCTCAAGGAAAATTCAACTATCTGATTTAATGCTATCTTGATCAGTGGTAGAGAAAAATAAAGTAGTCATCATTCTTTAAGGTTGAGGTTTGGTTTCAGTTGTCATTCTGTAGAGGAAGAGTTATCATCAGTGTCTGTAGTCCTGTGGTTCTCAATGAGGGCTGGATAGACCTGTCCACATCCAGGACATCCTTATATTTTAGAAAGTAAATGAGATTTTAGACCTACCTGCCCAATGCATCTTTTCTAGACAAGGAAATTGTGATGGAAAATCTATTTAGCTTCAGTTCATTTCAGTTCAGTCGCTCGGTCGTGTCCAACTCTTTGCGACCCCAGGGACTGCAGCACACCAGGCTTCCCTGTCTATCACCAACTTCTGGAGCTTGCTCAAACTCATGTCCATCGAGTCGGTGATGCCATCCAACCATCTCATCCTCTGTCGTCCCCTTCTCCTCCTGCCTTCAATCTTTCCCAGCATCAGGGTCTTTTCAAATGAGTCAGTTCTTTGCATCAGGTGGCCAAAGAATTGGAGTTTCAGCTTCAACATCAGTCCTTCCAATGAATATCCAGGATTGATTTCCTTTAGGATGGACTGGTTGGATCTCCTTGCAGTCCAAGGGACTCTCAAGAGTCTTCTCCAACACCACAATTCAAAAGCATCAATTCTTCAGTGCTCAGCTTTCTTTATAGTCCAACTCTCACATCCATACATGACTACTGGAAAAACCATAGCTTTGACTAGATGGACTTTTGTTGGCAAAGTAATATCTCTGCTTTTTAATATGCTGTCTAGGTTGGTCATAGCTTTTCTTCCAAGGAACATCTACAGTGATTGTGGAGCCCTAAAAAATAAAGTCTCTCACTCTTTCCCCATCTATTTGCCATGAACTGATGGGACTGGATGCCATGATCTTAGTTTTCCGAATGTTGAGTTTTAAACCAACTTTTTCACTCTCCTCTTTCACTTTCATCAAGAGGCTCTTTAGTTCTTCGCTTTCTGCCATAAGAGTGGTGTTATCTGCATATCTGAGGTTATTGATATTTCTCCTGGAAATCTTGATTCCAGCTTGTGCTTTCTCAAGCCCAGTGTTTCTCATGATGTACTCTGCATATACGTTAAATAAGCAGGGTGACAATATACAGCCTTGACGAACTCCTTTCCCGATTTGGAACCAGCCTGTTGTTCCATGTCCAGTTCTAACTGTTGCTTCTTGACCTGCAAACAGATTTCTCAGGAAGCAGGTCAGGTGGTCTGGTATTCCCATCTCTTGAAGAATTTTCCACAGTTTGTTGTGATCCACACAGTCAAAGGTTTTGGTGTACTTAGCTTTCTGTTGTCATAAACCTACCCATCTCCAGGCTAACTCCTCTCTCCTGACCAAGTTAATCCTAGTTGGAATGGGGTTGTAGGGCTAAAACTTGGAGAAGATTGAGTAACTATGTACCATCAGGAATTTATTCCACGTACCCTGTGCTCCCCCTCCCCCGCCCCGCCCCCAACCTCATGGACCCTCAAGTATCTGTTTTAACAATTCTCTATCTAGGAAGCCTTCCATTCCGTACTTTCGCCACATTCTCCACCTCAAATTAGATTAGATACTGTTGTTATGTACTTCCATAGAACTTTGTGCTTCCCCATCACACTGAATTGTAATTGCTTTTAAAATCATCTATCTTCCCTTCTAGACTATAAATTCTGTGAGTATGGAGACCATATCTGTCTTATTTTCATTGTATTTTTACTTAAGACTCTGTATATGCCTGTCACATGGAAATTGCTTAATACATATTTGATCAATAGATGAGTGGATGGATGGATGGGTGGATGGATGGACAGATAAAAGGACCATTATATCTCCACTATAGTCAGATTACTCTTAAAATTAGAATGGGCTCTTTTGTTTTCAAATGAGTAGAACAGTGTTCCCTTTTCAAGAAGGAATTGTGAACATTAGGTTAGTCAAGAGTCCAAGTAGTTTAGAAATACTCTTACCTGGGGCATAGTCCCTCCGAGGAACACTTGGAGGTGCTTTGACTTTCAGCCTGTAGATAACAAATTAGACACATGATCAGTGAGTAGGACAGCTGTTGTCAAGGCCCATAATAGAAGCAGGTTTAGAGATAATGGGTAGATAACTAACAGAATAATGGCTTCTTTTGAACCCATCACACTGAAAAACTAAATGTACTGTAAATGTAGTGAAGCCATTAGCCAGCATTTCCTGCCTCTGCGCCTCCCCCTCAGTGCACAGTGTGGCTGAAACTCGGCAAAGGTGAGGTCGGGAGGTGAAAGGGCTCTGAGAGGTCAGGAATACTAGTAAGTCCAGAGATCAGAGATTCGAGGACAATAAATGTTGATTGGTTTGACAGGAAGGTAAGAGAAGATGAACTCTATTTTAATAAATAATTCAGTAAATGCTTTAAATAATAAGAAAAATTAGCTATACTCAGCTAAAATGCTGAACTAAAATGTCGTAGGTTGGGATGAAATTATTTTTTGTACTATTGAAAAAAATGTCAAATAAGTGAGCAGTGAGTGTCTCCAGGTTGAGGGTTGTGATGTTTAGATAAAAGCTGAATTGTTTCAAGCACTCTCAAAACTACTATATTTATGCATATACGTATGTTCTGAATATTCACAAAGCTTTCCCATTCATTAAACGGAAAAAACTAAAATTACATTTCAAAACGTATCCCAGTTTTTAGACTTTTTATAACTTTTGACAATGCTTTCCCTTCCATTATTTGAAATGTGTAAGGTTTGTAGTAAGTTATTATTTTTAATAATAGTTAGCATGTTATGTAAGAATGCTTTGCTTAGTGAAATTTAGACATATATAAATAAAACCTATATAAAACCCAGTAGCCTTCATTTACTAAAACATCACATCTGTTTACTTAAGCTGTATATAAGCTAATCACTGGGGCTTCCTAGATGGAACTAGTGGTAAAGAACTCGCCTACCAATGCGGAGACACAAGAGACACAGGTTCAATCCCTGGGTTGAGAAGATCCCCTGGAGGAGGGTGTGAACCCACTCCAGTACTCTTGCCTGAAGAATCCCATGGACAGAGGATCTTGGAGGGATACAGTCCATGGGGTCGCAAAGAGTTGGACACCATTGAAGTGACTTAGAGCACACACACACACACACACACACACACACACACAAGGTAACCATTACATACAAAAATATTTCATTTTTGGGGAAAAAGGTAGTACAGAAAATCATGCTTGATTACAAAAAAAAAAAAAAAGGCTGATAAACCAGAACTGTAATGTTGCAAAAATAAGATTAATTATATTTGCCTAGAAATTATTTTTTGTTTCCTAAAGACTCTCCTAGCTATTGTTTCATTCAATTCTCAGCAAGCCAAAAGGGCATGCTGGGAAGACATTGTTGTTAGACCTAGGATGAGGTCCAGAGAGAGGGACTGTCTATGGAGGAAGGAAGAAAGGAAGGGAAGGGAAGAAAAACAAAAACAAAACTGGATCTGGTGCCAGGTCTGTTCATGGAACAGTAAGATTTCAAAAAGCACAAACCAACCATTATATGTTATTGCTGTCTTTTCAAAAAAGGAAAAGAAAGTATATTTTAATACCCCAAAGTGTGAGGTCATCATCTCAGAATAAAGGAGCAATTCAAGAGAGGATCCTTGATCACTGAACATCGACCAGAGATAAGAGGTATCGCTTGGGCCTCATTGAGGAACCAGCAGCTGCACGCCAACCCTCAACTCTTTACGGGCCTTCTTTTCTCATTCACCCATGAACTGGTGACAACTCTGTCATGCTCTCGTGTTAGGAAACCAGTGTGCTCAACTGTGCTTCCTCCTTTGAAGGTGGCACCTGTGGCTTGGTTTTGAGCCAGAGCCTAAGTTTGGGGCACTTTAACCTAAAAGAGCCATTGACTTCACCAGGGTGATGACTGGGGCAGTCATATTTTCCAAACAGAGAAGAAAACACAGTTTGTCAAGTATTAGGGGATAGTGGACAGAATGAAATAGAAATTATCTGGGAAAATTTGAGCTCCATGGCTGCTGTAAATTGAATAAGGAGACATTTTATACAAAGGCTTCATATTATTGAAAGAATTGGTATATTGTAAAATTGGCAATTGTGAGATAATTAGTCTAGAATTGCTAGTGATGGAAACAATGACTGGCAGGGTTCTCTATTTCAATGAGATTCTATATGTATTAGAAATAAGAAATGAAAATAGTCACACACACATCTCCCAGTCATAGGAGAGACCATGAAGACAGGTTCTTCTCCTGTATGAGATGACCACTGTCCCTCAAGCAGAAGATCATTTTAACTATTTTGTGATGACCAGTTACACATATTGAAACTCATTTACATTGTATAGCCTAAAAACACCATGAAAAGTGATTTATTACTCTTAAGTTTAGCAAAGGCCAAAAAAGAAAAAATGTACTCTGCTCTAAAGCCACAAGGAAATGAACTTTTATCCACTGTTCGTAGCACCTGCAATTCAGGAGACCTAAGTTGGGAAGTTCAGTTCCTAAGTTGGGAAGATCCCCTAGAGAAGGAAATGGCAACCCACTTCAGTATTCTTGCTTGGAGAACCCCATGGACAGAGGCGCCTGGCAGGCTACCGTTTATGAGGTTGCAAGACTCGGGCATGACTTAATGACTAAACCGCCACCAACCAGTGGTACAAACTTTGGGGGCAGCAATTTGGTAATATCAACCAAAATCTCAACGGCACAAATCCTATCCAGAAGCTAGAGATTTCATTTCATTAGTTTTCTGGTATACTCAAAAGTCTGCACAGGATATTTATTGAAGTATTATTTATGACAGGTAAACTAAAAGAAATGGCCATAAAACTTTCATAGATATTATCAAATTGTCTTCCAAAATGTACATTTAAACTCCTACTTCAAAGAAATCCACCAGTATATAGCTGGTTAAATAAATGATAATATATTTATAGTAGACTATTAATGATCTGTTTAAAACGTTTATGGTTATTTTTATGTGCTAACAAAAATGCCCATATATAGCATTAATTAAAACCAACAAACAAAGCAACTTGGTAGAATGTGTGTGTGGCATGATGCCACTCATGATGAAACTGTATGCATGTATGTAATGTATATTTAGGGACTACAACTATGCCAATGTGTGTATGTGTGTGTGTAAACATACACATACAGATATTTATACCAAACTCACTCATGCTGTGCCCGTTTCTGGGGAGCAGGTTAGGGTGGGAGTAGGAGAAGGTGAGAGATTTTTACTTCATGCAATTCT
Organism: Bos grunniens; assembly: GCF_055505025.1. Lineage (NCBI taxonomy): Eukaryota > Metazoa > Chordata > Mammalia > Artiodactyla > Bovidae > Bos > Bos grunniens. The sequence continues at coordinate 17,729,609 of NC_141190.1, forward strand.
GAACTCTTTGATTTTTTTCTCCTAGTGAATCTGTATTACTTTCATAAAAACAAAAAAGCCTTAAACAAAAACTTAACAGAGTACCATTTCCCCTTTCCTCTTGAGTTAATTTCGAGTGGCAAATTCAGGTATGCGTAATGTACAATTTCTATTCTCTGCAAAAACAAAAACAAAACCTTAGAGGTGTGTGTCTGTGTGTGTGTATGTGTAGGAAGATTTGGAATTCTAACTTCCCTTCTCCAAGTGTCGATTGAAAACACCATTTTAAGGTCATAATTGAAAAAGCAGAAATCAAAATATGGAAAACAGTTGTGGCATCCTAAAGAAATCAGGCTGTGTTCTTGCAATTTCTCTTTTGAATTTCTCCAAAACAGAAACGCATCCTAGTGGCCCTTAGCTAAGTGGTCAAAGAAGCTGATTGTCTGGCTTCTATAAACGTCTCTTTTGATGTTTGCCAAGCACCTTGAATGACATAACTCAGCTGTCCAGGAGTGAGAGAGAAAAGCAAGGTGCCTGAGTACCAGCCATTCATTCACCATGTTTCCTGAATGCGGGTCTGACCACCATGACTCTAGCCATGAGTAAGAAAGTGTCACATGCTAGAGAGGTTGTCATTCCTCACCCGGGTAACAGGGAACTTCGTTTTCTCCCACTTACTGCAGGCTGGCATAAGATGTTATTTACATAAATAAGTGCTCACATAGTGCTGTGGCATCTGACTTACTTTTTGATCTTGTTCATTATTCCGCCTTCATTGTTCTTGATATCATGGACCATCTTTTGAAGTTGCCTGTATGAAATGAAATGAAACATAAAATATTAATAACTAGGTTGATTTTTAAGTCTTCTGTCCTTCTTGAGTACAAGAAAAAGGCCCCAAATAAATAAACCCCCAAATAGCATGAATTATATTGTATTCAATTAAGCTGGCCACTTACTACTTGAACCGAGGGAAGGTGTGACTGAGTCTATAAGGAGTGTGGTCATCGGGCCATGCATTGACCCACTGAAGTCTGGGTCAGTCTCAGGGTCTAGGAGAAATTCTGACTCCCAGCTATGTCTGTTCTGAGGAGTCATAAGCTATCAGAAGCCTCACCATTTATCACTTACTGTCCTCAGACCATACAAAGATGGAGCTACCTTGAAGAACACAGTATAGACAGAAATCAGGCTTAAGATTTTTTGTGAGCAGGTTAACTTTACTAGGCAGAATCTGGAAAAATTGTCACTTAAAAGTTGTACATACACAGAAGTCATAAAGAAACTGATGAATGAGTCTGGTTGCATAAATATTTGAAACTTCTGCAGAGCAAAAAGTAATGTGCACAAAATCAAAAGATAAATACATGTTGGAAGAAACATTTGCAGCACATATAAGAAGAACTACATGTTTTGATTAAAAAAGCATCTTACAACTCAGTAAAAAAAAATGTTTAACAATTCAATAGAAAAATGAGCAGAAGATGTGAACACAGAGCTAACAGAAAAAAAAAAATACAAGTGACCAACAGATCAATAAAAAGTTATTTAATATCACTTATATTTAAAGAAATTTAAATGGGAATAATGAGGTATAATATTCTGATTACCAGACTGGCAAAACTTAATAAGTATAATAATCTCCACGGTTGGCAAGTATATAAAAATACAGATATTCTTGGGAATATAAATTAGTACAATCAATATCTGTCAAAATGAAAAACCACCTTGCCTCTTGACCTGGAAGTTCCACTGCTAGAAATTTACCTTATGAACATAGTCACAAACTATACAAACATACATATCAGAATGTTTATTCCAGATAGGTGTAATAGCTCTAATCCTTTCTGCCTCTCCCACCAAAACACCTGGAAACAACCTAAATGCCCACTGATTATTAAAAGGGAACTTCTTAAATACACACTGATAAAGCCATAAACGGAATACCACAGGCTATAAAAAAAAATACATCTCTATTGCTAATATGTAAAAAAAAATCTTGAGATATTATTAAGTTAAATGAAAATGGAGGATGAGACGAAAGAAAAGAAAGAATGTTTCTATGTTTTCCTATGTTTTTTGTAGGAAAAAAAGACATATATACATGTGTGCTGGTATGTACATAGCTTTGTAGAAGGATATGCAAAAAATTGTTACATGGTTGTTACAAGGCCAATTGTAATTAGAAAAATTTATGAATTAGAAAAAAGTTCAGCGTATAGGACCATGTTTTATTTTCTTCATAATGACTTTCTAATTTAAAATACATCTAAATAAAATTTCACATGGTTCTGCCTTGAAAGAGTAACATATATGAATTTACCTTTCAGGGAAGGCTTTCCTTTCTTCTGAGAAAACAATTTCATTGGGCATTTTAGTTAATGAAATACAAAGCTTGTATGTGGGGCTTCCGATGTGGCACTAGTGGTAAAGAATCTGCCTGCCAGTGCAGGAGATGCAAGAAGCACCAGTCCAATCCCTGGGTTGGGAGATCCCCTGGAGTAGGAAGTGACAACCACTCCAGTATTCTTGCTTGGAAAATACCATGAAGAGAGGAGCCTGGCGGTCTACAGTCTATGGAGCAGCAAAGAACTGGACATGACTGAGCTCACAAAAAGCTTGTATATAGCCATTGTTCCAGGAGGAAAGGGAGTTTTTCCATTAAAAAAACGAGGATTTCTCTCACTCTGGGAGCTAGGCTGTCTATTAGCTGTTATGAAGAGTGATACACAGTTAAGCTTAGCATAGGCGTACGAAAGAAACCCTGTTGACAGGAACTGGAATCTGGGAGAAATATTCTCTTGGGCTATGTATGGATTTACAATGTATATGCTGCAAAGCTTTTTGGTATAGGGATGGAGCATTTGAGAGGATGAGAGAACAGCTTGTCAGAGGAACTCTGCCTGGCCTGACCTGTTGGCCTCCCGACTAAGTGTTAATTTCAGGCTGAAATTAACTTAGTTTTTTCCAGTAGTCCTGTACTGATGTGAGAGTTGGATCACAAAGAAGATTGAGCACTGAAGAATTGATACTTTTGAATTGTAGTGCTGGAGAAGACTCTTAAGAGTTCCTTGGACGAGCAAGGAGACCAAACCAGCCAATCTTAAAGGAAATCAACCCTGAATATTCATTGGAAGGACTGATGCTGAAGCTCAAATACTTTGGCCACCTGATGTGAACAACTGACTCACTGGAAAAGACCCTGATGCTGGGAAAGACTTAGGGCAGGCAAAGAAGGAGGTGACAAAGGATGAGATGGTTAGATAACATCACCGATTCAATGGACGTGAATTTGAGCAAACTCTGGGAGCTAGTGAGGAACAGAAAAGCCTGGTGTGCTGCAGTCCATGGGATTGCAGAGTCAGACACGACTTAATGACTGAACAACAACAACTCTCCTGTTGTTCTGCTGTAGCTATTTCCTGAGGGCCGTCAGACATCATGGTGATGGGACATTTACTGCACAGTGGACATTCCTACTCTCAACTATCTTGGGAAAAGGGAGATTGTCAAACAAGAAATGGTAATGTAGATTGGGCATGTAGGGGAGCTCTTTTCCCTTCTAGGTCTAATGATTGTTCGGACCTGTAGACCTGAAAAGCGTAGACAAACCTGAGGGTTTTTCTACAGTGTGAAGCTGGAGGGGTGGGGAGGTATGTGGCCCTGAACCCGAGACTGGGTCTGGGCCTCTGCTCTGAGAAGAGCCATCTGCGGTGCCATCGGTAGCCCTTTTCAATGAGATAATTCCCTTTATTGTCCCCAAATCTTCAATGGTATCCTGTCAGGAGTTGTAGCCCAGCTTTGATCGGGCTATGGGGAAAGTGTGTTCCATTGGCACTGAGGGGTGGATCGCAGTGGGAAGACAAGCTGGAGGGTGGAGTAGAAAGATAAGAGAGACTTCTTGAGGCTACACCTTGGAGAATTATCTACATGACTGGGCAACCCAGTGAGGGGTTCAAGTTTGAATATGAGAAGGTCAGTGCCATTTCATCGTTTGCATAACAAAGGAAATGAGACCATATCTTACATCACCAGTAAAGGAGGCTGGGTGTGTTGATTCCACATGTATGAGAGCTCAGCTAAGCACCAGGCTCAGCAGCGGAGAGAACAGGATGGATGAGAGAGAAGAGGACCACCTGGTCCATCAGAGACACACAGGGGCGTCCTTCCAGCTGGACTTTAAGTTGCCTCAGAAGCATATAGCATTCTAGAATTTGTTCACATACATCCCGTGCAAACCCTTTTCTCCTTTTGCTGAGGAACTGTAGAGAACCTGTGAGATAGAGGAGTGGGGAGGCGGGGAAGATAGGAGGTGTAGGAGTAGAGAGGAAGTGAGATTGAGAGACAGACTGAAATGGATTGATTAGGAAGAAACTGAATAATTTCAAGTGGGGAGCAGAGGGCACTCTAGTTGTAAGCCAGCTATAACCAAGTGGAATGTCTTTACCCCACTTAATGCCTAACTGGATTGAAGGGCAAAATGAACTGGAGTGAAGGATCCTATCAGAGGTTCCTGAAGAGTGGGACACAGGCAGAGTAATAGGGAGCCAGAGGCTGATTTGTATAACTGACTTTGCTGTAGGCGTAAATAGTCACATGTAAATTGTTGCAAAAAAGTTTGATGTAATTTTTTCAATTATTCAGCTAGGTAGTTGATGCTTCTTGGCATTTCATAATTACTTTTAATTATAGCAGTTCATGGGATCACAAAAAGTCAGACACGACTGAGCGACTGAACTGATAGATTATTAAAATAATTATAATCTATAATTTTAGCAAATGGTTGAATTTTTTCACAAACTACATGTTTTGTGTTTAAATTTTTTTCCTCCCTCTGCATCTCATTCACTCAAATCCTGCCATCCACAGACTGCTCAGTTTCAGCTGCCAACCTTGTTACGTGGTACAAGTCGGCATCCCCCAGACCAAGAAGATGTGGTGATGCCCTCAGCTCCCTTTATCAACTCTTCACACACGGTCTGGTGCACAGCTTTTGCTGCCTTCTTTAGTATCTTCTGCTCCATTCTGGAGCACTTTTTGTCTTCTAGCACAACTTGGAGGATATGCAATAGCAAAGAAATGTGCAACTGGACTGTTTCAGGAGAAGATGCTCTTGAGTTGAACGACAGTTGTTTCACTGTGATAAGCTGTGTGGGGGTGAAAATAGGTAAGGCATAAAGTAGCTGCACTTTGATTATCCCTTTCAGAGATATCCTTGCAAGGCTAGGAGAAGGATAATGGGATCTCAGTGTTCTCATCTTTTAAAGTTGTGAAGAGATAGCCATGCTTATGTTAACAAAATACAATGAAGGACAAAGCTTATCTACACGTATCTACATTTTAAAACAGCATTAATATGTTATTTTTAAGCAGTATGACATTTTCACACTCAAAATAGTGAGCAGGTCATATAAATAATTATTATTCCTTATATAAACCAAGTTGAATATTATATTCTCTCCTTTCCTGTTGTTTTAAATTTTTTTTCAAGCTTTTGGGTTAATATCAATAAACTTAGCTATTTACCAACACACTGGAGTACTGTGGCCCTGACTGAACCAGGATCTCATTTAGATCCCATGATGTCTTGAAAGAGGAAAGATCATTGTTTGAAAGTTACGAGCAGTTTTTTGTCTTCAAAGAAGAGTTTAGAGGCTTTAGAATCTGGCAGACCAGTGGTTCTCACAATAAACTGCACCAGAATCACCCAGAGGTCCTTGGAAACCCAGAGTTCCCCTCCAACCCCTGGGGTTTCTGATTGGGCAGGTCTGTGGTGGGGCTGGAGAATTTGCATTTTCTACAGGTCCCCAGGTGGCGCTGACTCTACCTGTCGGGAGCCCACCCTTTGAGCACCACTGTGATTGTTGTTGCTGTGATGATCATACCCTTTTCCACTGCAAACCTTTCAGTTGTGCCAAATAAAGCAAATACCTGCTTGCAGAAAATTAAAGTCCTCATTAACCCAAGTGTAGAGTTTCTGGCAGAGAAACTGATTGGTCAGTTGGGTAACCCAATCTGGACGCATGCTTTACTAGATGGTCACTTCTTTACGGGACTTGATTTTTCTCTGTGTGAATTTAGACTACCTGGTGCCTGTGTATTTTTGTTTATTTTATAGTCATATGCTTTTTTCTTGAACCATAGTTTGCAGCAGCTGCAGAGTGGAGATAAAGGGCCTATGTGCCCCTCACGCTGTGCAATAATCCAAAAGCTAGCAGACCTGCTCCCAGCAGAGAACCTGGCTGAGATGTTGCCATTCCTAATACGGTGCTCTAACATGGAAGAACATAGAATGTGGTGCTGTTAGGACTAAGACACAGCCATAGCCCCATCTGTGGGGGATGGGCAGCCTCACTGTCGCTCATCCTGCAAAGACTCCAGTCTAGAAACTGCAAGTGAGGGAAATGAGGATGTGGTAGACAGGTCTTGGGCTCTGGTATCAGGATGTCTCCTGTCTTCTTTGGGCCTCCTGGTTGCTGGTCCCTCGACTACAGGTTGAGTTGACTCCTAGAAGCACTCATTCTCACCATGCAGAAGCAAGCTGGCATTTGAAGTGTTCTCTGGCTGGGAGCAAAGCAGAGAGAGCCTGAGGTAGGGTCCAGGCTACTGAGTGAAGCCTTGACTAGTAACAAAAATAAATCATTCTTCGTGATGTACTTCCCTTTTCTTATTCCTCAAACTTCAGTGAAGTTTTATTACACATTCATAACTCTCTTAGGACTGTGAGGAAATAAGGGATGGGTCTGTGGCCAGAGGTGGAAGGAGCCCAAGAAATCCAGATGGAACCTAGAGGATGCCATCTGCACCAGGATGGCTCCTAGGAGAGTGGTGAATGGATCTGGAGATAGGCAAGAGCCAGGGGGAAGATGTGGGAGGTACAAGCAGCCTGGGACTCCCAGAATCCCAGGGGCAGGGAGTCTGTAAAAGAGGGATAGGACCGGTGTAATTTGAATGGCAAAAGATAACCATTTTTCTTTTCTTTTTGGACTCAGAGGCAAATAGTGGCTGGTTGCATATGTTGCATAGTTTTTAATTTCTGATGATTTCTGATTAAAAATGTGATATATGTCAAAGAATTCAGTTTGAAAAGACTACCTAAGGTATGATTCCACCTGGAATTTGGAAAAGACAAAACCATAGAGACAGTAAAAAGATTAGTGGTTGTCAGGAGTTCAGGAAGAGGGAAGGAAAGATAAGTAGGTGAAACAGAGGATTTTTAGGACAGTGAAACCATTTTGTATGCCACTATAATGGCAGCTGTAAGCAATAGATGGTCATTGTAGAACGAGCTTGGATAGATATTCTCCAGACCGGAAGGTACTCCAGAATTGGTTTTTATTATTGCTGTTGTTGGCGGTTCTGGGGTGTTTTTTCGTTTGTTTTTGTTTTTTGGTAGTGGCAGGGATGGTTGACTGAAAATGCTCCCTAGCATGGCTGATTGGCATGGAAGGAGGGACTGGTGGGATGCAGAGCTCTACTAGAAGCAGGATGGGCATGAAGTTCACTGGAAAGGCAGTTGCATATGGCCAGACCATCAAAGAGTTCTCCAAGTAAAGTCATATTTCATTAATACCTTTCTAATAATTTTTGTTAAATATAGATGATTTGAAAGATGGTATCATCTGCAAGAAGTGCTTTCTTTAAAGTTTTGTAGAAAAAACCCAGAAAATATCTTGTTTTTAGCTCAGTGCACTCACAGAGAACCATGAGAAAGCAAACTTTATGATGTTTTTTTCACTGTTTTTCGAGAAAAGGTGGACTGCAAAGCAATGTTTATCTGAGAAAATCCCTATTTAATCTGGATTTAGGAATGGATTAAAGAAGGTTTCATATTCAAGCAACTCTTCACAAACAAAAAGAACAAGGCAAATCCTTGCTCCTTCTTCATCCCCACATCCTAACCTCGAGCCCAGATCTGGAGCTTCATCCTTTCAGTATGCACAGGGCTGGTCCTTCTCCTGCAACCAAGATCCAAGCCTACAGCTTCCCCTTCACATTAGGAAAAAGCTGCCTCTGGCACTGTGCCTCTCCAGTCCATGCTCTGAAGGCTTGTCAGGGTCTATTCAGCTCATGTTTCTAAAACCCAGCTTTCACCAGGCTGCTCTCTCTTCTAAGGCCTACAGCAGTTCTCCAGTGTCTGCTGAACCAAGCCTGGCTTTTTGTCTTGACCGAGAGTTATTCAGCCTCTCTCTGAACTGCCCAGATGACTGCCTGTGAATTATCTACATCTACTCGGTTGGGTACTCTTAGGACATCTATCTGTGCTCTCCTCACAACTGGCCTGGTATCTCCATCTTATATGTTTCTAAGATCAATTTGGAGTAGAAATCTCTAATGCGTTCTTTGGTATATATATAGAGGAAAAAAAAAAAAAAATCCAGTCTCTGAGCACTTCATACTATGAACAGATTTTTAAAAATGCAGTGATCATCACTAGGTCTGCTTAGCTGACTTCCTCCTTTTTCAGGAGTTTTAATGATCTCACTTATTGACTCAGGACTTATTTTTAAGATGCTACTAGTCATTTTATGGTATATTTTGTTATTAAATTTAATACGTAATTAAATAATCTGGTGTTCTTGAAATTTCCAACTTTTTTTTCACTTTTTCTCTGACTATTCATCTCCTATCACTAGTTATATCAATTCATATTTAGACAAATTTTACCCTTCTCTTTACCCTCCTGTTCACTCCTACAGCTACAGCCACTGTGATCTCAGGATGATAGACTACGCCAGTGCTCCAACCCATCTTTTCTTAAAAAAAAACTTTTAATTTTATATTCAAGTATAGTTGATAAACAATTCTGTGCTAGGTTCAGGTGTACAGCAAAGCAACTCAGTTATACACATGTATCTACTCCCTTTCAAATTCTCCTTCTATTCAGATTGCCACACAATATTGATCAGTGTTCCCTATGCTACACAGTAGGTCCCTGCCAGTCATCCACTTTAAATAAAGCAGTGTGTACATGTCAATCCCAAACCCCCTATTTGTCCCCCCCCTCGCCTGTCTCCCCTGCCATCACAAGTTCACTCTCCCAAGTTTATGAGTCCATTTCTGTTTTGTAAATAAGTTCCTTTGCATCATTTTTTCTTAGATCCCTCATATAAGCAATATCATATGATATGTCTCTCTCTGTGTCTGACTTCACTCAGTATGGCAAACTCTAGGGCCATCCATGCTGCTGCAAGTGGGCATTATTTCATTCATGTTATGGCTGAGTAACAGTCCATTGTATATATGTACCCCATCTTCTCTATCCATTCCTCTGTGTTCCCCCATCTTGTCTCCTTCCCTTTAGCCTCTCCCCTTCTTCGGGTTCATTTTCCTAAATTGCTCCTTTTATCATGTCGCTCCACTCATGGATAGTCATTGCTGTCTCCCAGTTTCTTGCAGGATAAGGTACACACTCATTATCTTGGCAATCAAAGGTCTTCAAAATTTGGATACAACTAAACGTTTTAGGGGCTTCCCTGATGGCTCAGATGGTAAAAAATCTGCCTACAGTGCAGGAGACTCAGGTTCGATCCGTGGGTGGGGAAGATTCCCTGGAGAAAGGAATGGCAACCCACTCCAGTATTTTTGCCTTGAGAATCCCATGGACAGAGGAGCCTGGTGGGCTATAGTCCAAGGTGTCACAAAAAGTCGGGCACAATTTAGTGACTAAACAACAACTGACTTGAGGGCAGGGTCTTCCCCTTAAAATTTAATCTTATTTGTTTTATGCAAGATGTGTATTTGTTTTGTTATTCCACAGTATTCAGTGAGCAAACCAAGCAAGGCGCGTGTGGATTCAGAGCTGCTATGACACAAGCCCTGCCTCTGGTGATGTAGGAGGAAGGTCCCTTCTGCCACCATGTCACACGACAGAAACATCTGACCTGTGTCAGACCGAAGGGCAGAGAGAGACAGATGGGGCGGGAGGTGGGAGGTGCAGGTTGGGGGGGGCATCTCTAATTCACACAAAATAATTTCCCTTTGGATAATTTCTGTCTCAAAACTGAAGTCTGTGGCTACTGACGGTCATTTTGAAACAGAATGCTGCTTTTGAGTGACTGTTCTGTTTTTGCACTCAGCAGCCCTGGTCCTCGCACTAGCGTCCCTCCTCCCCACAGCCTGGCCCAGCTTCCTCCGGGCCAGCCTTCCTGTGGCATTACTGGTGTTATATTTAGATTTGCGAATTCAGCAACCGAAGTCCCTTCCTTCTGGAGACGGTCCGTGGTGAAGCTGGCACAGAAGTTTTGGCAAGTCCTTTCTACCATAGGATACCTCAAGATGCTCCTGAGAGTAAGGTCTCCCCCAGCCCCATTCACAGACGCAGATACAAGGCCCAGGAGACCCCAGTGCTGGGCTCAGACCACACAGCTCCAAAACTCCTAGTTTTGCCTGTCATCAAGGTAGTCACAGAAGTCTGATGGTGAGAGAGACTTTAGGAATATCCTGGGTCAACCTCCTCTTGGAAGGGAGGACATTAAATTCCAAAGAAATTCTGCCGTTGTCCCCAGGTTAATTTTGAGGATTCCCCCAGCTCTTTCCCTCACATGCCGCTCCATCCTTTCCGCATGTGGTCCAAGTTTCCTGTTCAAGAACCAGCCTTTCCACAGCAGGGATGTGCCCTCCAGTTTATACCACAGCCCAGAGCTATGCTTACAAGTCCAGGCCCAGAGAGCCAGGCCAGTGGTCAAATGGATACTCAGTGGCACTGCAGTGAATGCCCGCACTCACTGAGCATATATTGTGTGCCAGGTACTTTGCGTGTATTATCTCATCTAGCCCTCACAGCCTGGTGATATAGGTCCTATTGTTATCCCATTTAAAAAATAACCACATAACATTAAATTTATGATAACTAGTGTTAAGTGAGTGTACAGTCAGTAGTGTATTCACATACACATTGTATCTTCACATTGTTGTGATTATCTCAACTTTTATAGTGAGGAAATACTTGCTCAGAGAAGCAACTTGCCCCAGGTCCTACAACTAGTGAACAACAGAGCTGGGTTTAGAAATCAGGCCATCCAACTCCAGAACCCATGCTCTCAACCATCCCTGCGTGACGTGTGCTTCTTTGTCTCAGCTTGGCCCCTCACCAGGGTGGATGGCCAGCTTCAGCATGTGCCCCTTTGGGCACCTTCCTCTCTGTCCCTGGAGAAGGCATCCAGTTCCTCCCCCAGCCAAGGGGTGTTTACTGAGGACACGTGCTCCCACTGCTGCCCTGCTACAAGTCTTCCCTGCTCAACTTGTTGCTGGAAGACTGCATGGGCTCTGCAGGGCTTGTTTCGGTCTTTAGGGAGGGGCAAAGAAGAAAGAGGAAGGGACAGAAGGCAGGGGGAGGGAGAAACAGAGAGGGCAGCACACGCAGCTGGCAGGAAGGAATATGGCAAGGGCTCTCAGGTGCAGACCGTGCTCGGAAGTAGAGTGCCTGGGCTCAGCCGCAAGGAGACCTGGGTACCTATCCCCGTGCGCCCGTCTCATCACCCTAGTCCGAAAGGCCACTTAAGAGTCCTGGAGTGGGGGCAACTGTGCACCTTCTATGTGAGCATCTCACGGCCTGGGTTGTCTCACTAACCACCTAGGAACCAGAGAAAGTAATTTGCAAGTTTCTCCATACACTACCATTTCTTTTTTCCCACTGAGATCTGCAAATACTTTGTGGTTGTCTTTGACGTGTCTAGACGGCGGATCTCGGTTATAAGCAGACAGAAATTGGGCTGACTTGGCACAACCAGGAATAAAGAGGATCCTAATACCCTGAGTCCTTTCCAAAAAAAACCTCCTGGTGCACTTTACCCTATCAGAGGCAGTTAGGCAGGAGACACACTGCCCTGACATGGATGAGATGACAGGAAAGTGGGTTAAATTCGCTGTACAGAGGTCCTAGGAGATTTGTCCCTTGATGTGACAGCAGAAGTGTCAGGCTCTCGGCTCCCTGATTTTAAGGGTCTGTAGGGATGTAGCACTTTCCTTCATCTCTCTGGTGCTGGCTCTCACTCACCCACATAGCATGGAGGACCTGGGGTAAAGGGAAACTTCTTCCTAGAATATGTGGAAACAGGTTGTGGAAAGCAAAAAAATTCAAGAAGGCACTTGGGTTTGGAAGAGCCCCTGGAGGTCATGTTATCTAACCCCGTCACTGTGCAGGGCTCTGATTTGTTTCTTGTTCTAACCAGGTGCTGACAGCTAGAATTTTGTGATGTTTACAGTCTTTCTTCTAACAGCATGAAAATTATTGTGTAAAGCAGATGATTCTCAAATTTGTAAGACTGCATGACAAGTAATTCTACTCATTTTCAGAAAATTCTGAAAATGTAATTCTGGAAAAGGGGCGTGTTTAAAAGAAAAAATTAACCTTAGTGGGGGGAAAATTGAACCTTGGCTGTGTCTACATGTTACACCCCACTTGTCTGAGCAATCATTTCTAAAACAAAAAACAAAGATATTTTCAGGGAGTAAATTTTCAAGGAGTGATATTGCAAGAATGGTATTTCTGATACATTAAAAAAAAAATTGCCTCAAGCTCATCATTTCTTTGGAATCTGAGTGAAAAAAGTATTGGAAAATATCATATGTAGAGATTAAAGTGGAAGGAAGCATTGTCATTCTTAAATGTTTACCCTACAGGAACATTTATTAATAATACATTTTTTGTGGTGGGGTGGCCACACTGCTCAGCTTGTGGGATCTTCGTTCCCTGACCGGGGAGCTAACCCAGGCCCTCGGCAGTGAGAACGCTGAGTCTCACCACCAGACTGTCAGGGAATTCCCCAATAATACATTTTAAAAAAGTACTTTGACACAGTATCTAATTGGTCAAATGAAATGATCATGTATCCCCATAATATAATATTTTACAGTAAATATGCAAAATAATTTTATTACCAAAAATTCCTCATTCAACTATTTCAATATTCAACGTAGTGAATAGTAAGTAAATTTAGTAAATTCACAGTACTGTGCAATTACCACCACTGTCTCGTTGCAGAACAGTTCATCAACCCAAAAGGAAGCCTCAGACCCACTAAGTAGTTACTAGCAATTTTAAAGCAGATGTTTTTTCCCCTACTTTACTTTCGAGGCACACAAATAGCTTTTGTTTTAATCATGTTAAGAATTGTTTTCATCATTCATCAAATGAATTTGATTCAGTCATCTGGAATTGGTTGGATAACTGTGATAATCTGTTGATAGGATGATAATAGGAAATAAAAAAGTTTTCTGCTGTAAAAAGAGAACTTTGACCATGAACAGGGTGTAAGACAATTTAAGAAGCAAAATAGTCACATACATGTAGAGGGCTCAGTTTTCCAGTGATTTGCTGGTGGTGTTGTTGTTCAGTCACTCAGTCGTGACCTACTCTTTGTGACCCCATGGGCTGCAGCATGACGGGCTTCCCTGTCCTTCACCATCTCCTGTAGTTTGCGAAGACTCATGTCTGTTGAGTCACTAATGTCGTCCAATCATCTCGTCCTCTGTCATCCCCTTCTCCTGCCCTCAATCTTTCCCAGTGTCTGGGTCTTTTCCAGTGAGTCTGCTCTTTGCATCAGGTGGCCAAAGTATTGGAGCTTCAGCTTCAACATCAGTCCTTCCAATGAATATTCAAGACTGAGTTTCTTTAGGGTTGATTGATTTGATCTCCTTGCAGTCCAAGGGACTCTCAAGAGTCTTCTCCAGCACAATTAAAAAGCATCAGTTCTTCAGCACTCAGCCTATTTTATGGTCCAACTCTCATACCTGCACATAACTAGTAGAAAAACCATAGCTTTGACTATATGGACCTTTGTCAGCAAAGTGATGTCTCTGCTTTTTAATACACTGTCTAGGTTTGTCATAGCTTTTCTCCCAAGGAGCAAGTGTCTTTTAATTTTGTGGTTGTGGTCAAATTTGCAGTGATTTTGGAGCCCAAGAAAATAAAATCTGCCACTGTTTCCACTTTTCCCCCATCTATTTGCCATGAAGTGATGGGATCGGATGCCATGATCTTAGTTTTTTGAGTGTTGAGTTTTAAGTCAGCTTTTCCACTCACCTCTTTTATCCTGCTCAAGAAGCTCTTTAGGGATCTTCCTGACCAGAGATCAAATCCCGTATTGCAGGCAGGTTCTTTACCATCTGAGCCACCAGGGTGTTTTCAGTTTGGTATTACATTTGCCATTTTCCTTTTTGAAAGTATGTTTTTCATGTTTGTATTTGAATCTATTGTAGTTGTTTGTGCTAAAAATGACTGTTTCCTTCCCGCCTAGGATTGGGTATGGTCATTAATATGCCAAACATGTTTAAAAGGTTATTCTTCACCCTGCAGCTTTTTACGTTTTGAACCAAGTAAAGTTGTAAACAACAGCATAGTCAATGAGGGAGGACATTTCTTTCTGCCTTTGAGCTCAGCCCTCTAACCCTGTTGTCCAAGCACTTTAGTTATAGCCTCCCTCGATTTAGGTGTTGTCTCCCTCCTCTGACCTTTCTCACCTTCTTTTCACCACTTTCCTGAACAATGTTCCCTTCTTTCAACTAACAACCATAGATTGAGCCACATCTGTGTGGGAGACAGAAGAGCACAGCTTTCTGCCCCCACGATGAGCTGTTAGATTCTGGCCTGGGTGTTAGTGATGGCAAAGAGCTAAATGCCTGAACCTATTACAGTGATGTTTAATCTTGAGCCAGGACTCTAAGATACTGCTTTATCACAGAAGGAAGTCTCTCTAAAGACACAATTTGGGGCAACAGCAGAGCCCAGGCCAGGAGGGATTTGTGGGACATTCTCAGAACCCTTACTCTCTATTTAATACATTTATGGTTACAACACCCTTATTATGTTATATGGGCTTACCAGGTGACTCAGTGGTAAAGAATCCATGTGCCAATGCTAGAGATATAGCAGACATGGGTTGGATCCCTGGGTTGGGAAGATCCCTTGGAGGAGGAAAGAGCAACCCACTCCAGTATTCTTGTCTGGGAAATCCCATGGACAGAGAAGCCTGGCAGGCTACAGTCTGTGGGTTTGAAAAGAGTCAGACATGACTGTGCAACTGAACGTGCATTATGTTATTTATTATTATTCTCATTTTCCTGAAAAGCTGAGGCTAAAAAGAATTAAGTAATCTTCTCAGAGACCAAGACCTATGGAGTACAGAGCAAGTAGTCAAACCTAGGTCTGCCTAATTCCAAAATTCAGCAAAAAAAAAAAAAAAAAAAACCACCTTTCTGCAGCACTTCTTAATTATACCACATGGTCCTTTATACTTAGTCTATGCATAAGACCAACTCTGCTCTTTTTAATTATGACTCCCTCTCAGATTACATGAACTGTTGTGAGAACATTCCTTGAAAAATATATAGTATCACAGGGTACCAGACATGCCTGCGTCAGTGTGAAATTCAAGTTTGGACTTGGAAGCATGTGATAGCATGAAATACTGACAGCAATATTCTGTAGGGCCTCATTGGGATTTCTGACTAGTAAATTACCTGCTTTTTAATTTAAAAAGAGTCTCGGAGAAACATAGAACACAGACTAAGCTAGAATGTTTTACTAGCCAGTAAATAACACAGAAAAAAAAAAAGAGGTAGACATGGTCTGCTCTTCCTCCCTACTCATAGGCAAGCATGGAGGCATAGTTCTAGACTGGGCCTTGTCAGTGTGAGCTTATATAGGCAACATCACATCTCTGGGCATTTTACCTGAGGGAGTACAGAGATGGTTTCCCCATTTTACCTGCCAAGTAAACCTTTCTGATTTGGAGGCTGGGGAGAGGAGGGGATGAGGCTTCTCCACTGATGTTTGCGTCCTGACGTATTGCAGGGGGAACAGGTTCAGCCTAGGCAGCTCATGGAACTTGTGACCATCACTGGCTACATAATTTCCAGGGCCCATTGTAAAATGAAAATACAGGGCTCCTAGTTGAAAATCCAAGACTGCAACAGCAGAGCACTAAAGCAACCATGGGGGCTGTGAGACTGCATGGCACAGGCCTTGAAAACTCAGTGACCTCTGCTGCAGATTCCCTTCAGGAAGGGTTGAAATCTGGTGGCAATCTAGGATGCCCAGGTAGCCTTCTGGGAGGCAGGGATGCCCTGGGAGTAACGAGCTTCTTTCTCAGGAAAGGGGCAGACAGGGAAGCACTTTTCATCTAGGACATGCAACATGTCCCTAAGCTGGCTTCCATGCTTTGCTGTGGAAATGAGCATTGGAACAGCCATGCTGGACTAAGGGACTACTTCCAATTTGGGGACCTAGGCCATGATGCTGTAAAAGGGTTGTGAATACACCCAAGTGGAAAATCAGTCTACAGATATAGCTGCTGATGGATGACCTTTCAGAAGGGAGATGAGGCAGGACAGGTAGGAGCAGGCAGGTTAGACCGGGAGGAGCAGCTGCGAGGGAGGAGCTGTTGGGAGCAGGTAGTCCCAACTGTAGCACTAAGTACCAGTGTGGGAAGGAAGACATAAGCCTGCCTGCCGAGGGGTGTAGAACTGGGGATGGGAGCGCATGGCACAGAAAGAGGCTCAGCCCATAGCAGGAGGGGTGGCTCCCTGAGAGAGGGTGTCCACTGCAGGCCAGGTGACCTGTGTGCCAACGTCAGCTGCTTCCTTGCAATGTGCTAGGGACCCTTAAGGTCGGTGGGACCTGGTAGACAGCAAGCCAGGGTCACACTTCAGGGTTCACAGCTCCTTTGATCTTGAGGCAGGTCCTGGATGGGGGCTGGAATTCCACCAATCTGCAGGGGGGACCCATTTCTGGAACAACGAATGTGCCATCCTCTTAACCTCTAATCGTGTGCTTGGTTCCTGTAGGCTAAGAAAGCCCAGCAAGTACATGGAATGAGAAAACTGAAGCTGTTACAGAGAGCTTAGATATCAACACCTAAAAGAGCAAATAGAGAGATGCAAGGTCATTTTAAAGAAGCAGAATGGTTCCAGGTCAGTTGAGATTTAAAGGACTGGCAAATCCAAATCACAAGGCAAGGCATGCAGTGTGTCTGACGGGGAGGCAGTGGTAGCCCCAGAGAGCACCAGCCCACAAAACCAGAGTCTACCTGATATTTGTCCTAGATCTCATGGGTTCCACTCAAGTTGCCCAGTCTACTTAAAGAGGTAGAAACAGAGTATTCCAAGGTTGACCTGATGTCTGGAAATCTTTTCCTGCTTTCATTTTTCTACTTAGGAGAGAACAATATATGCTTCAGTGATTCATGTAGTTCCTGGCATCTAGCTTTGTTTGACACTAAAAATTCTTTTTTCAAAAACAACTCATTGACATACAGACTCAAGAACTTCTGGACTTTCTGCTTGGCAACCACTGACCCAGATCATCCCAGACAGAGGAAAATCAGTCCAGCAAGCAGAGGCCACATCAATGGCAAAGATACTATTATATATTACATATTCTAAACTTCATATATTATATATAATATATTATATATAATTTATATATTATAATTTATAATATATAATTTATATATTCTATATTCTAAACTTTAATACATTCTGCATTCTAAGTATATACAAGTGAATCTGTGCTTCTCATTCTACATAAATTTCATTCCACTTGATTTGAATCAGAGTTTTCCAACTATAGCACTGTTGACATTTTTGTGCCAGATAATACTTTGCTGTGAGGATTACTCTGCACAGTTCAGGATGTTCAAGTGTCCCTGGCATCTACCAACTACATGTGAGCAGCAACCCCATCCGATGTGTGATTGTCAGATGTCCCCTGGAGGGCAAAATTGTCCCTGGTGGAGAGCCACTGATCTAAATGATGCAGCTATGTCTGGGGGAAGGGCAGGGTAAGACAGCTTCTATGGGGTTTATTAAAAAGCCAAAGAAAAGCCATCAAGTGTTTCAATTTCTCTATAATAAGGCATTACTTAATTTCTTTTTTTTTTCCTTATTCATGTTCTTTAACAAGCCCAGATGCCTTGATGTCATCACAGGAGGGCAATAGTAAGATCTTCTTTGAAACTGCACCAAATAAGTAAATTCTTCACAGAACAGATGAGCTTAATCATCTGTGGGGAAAAACCAAGAGATTATAAATGTGTGCCTAAATATTTGGGTACCAGCCCAATCTCTTCCTATCCAGTGATGTAAGAGGTAGGGCTGGAATGTGATTGTGGCTCAGTTCTCGGAAACCTAATTAATTATATCGTAGCCCATTTGGGAACATATTCAAGAGGAAGGAACTGTTCAGCCACGTCACACATTGCTCAGATGATCATTGGATCCAGGAGAGAGGGCACCTTGAATTTGCAGACTCTGGTTTAGTGTTTTCCTGGCACAGCCCAGATGAGAGTGGGTGAGAAAGAGTACCTTGAGGTTTCCTAGCTGATGGTCCTGAAATCCACAAACACTAAGCAAATTTCTAATGTGGCTCCCATATAGCTTGCCCATGAGAAGAAAGAGACCTGTCTGAGAATTCCGTCCATTGGTAGGACACAAGTTAGTCCAGTTGGGCAGGTTCTCAGTAGAAATAATGCAGGTGAGCAGTGGGAAGAGAACAGGGAATCATACTTCCTGGCAAGTTTGTCTTATCTCTGACATTAGATGCTGTGCTTCCTCTGTGATCTCTCATATCAGCACCTCTGACCTAAAACTTATAAAGAATGATAAGAGCGATGTCCCAGACACACTTATATTCAGGCTGTGCTCTGTCCACCATGATGAGCCCCTGGGCATCTTCCTGCTCTGCTTGCCACTCCAGTTTAAAGGGGGTTGGATCTACTACCATGAGTAGGAAGAGACATAACAAACAGTCGCTTGTGAAGGGTGGGCTGAAGTACTGATTGTTGTGTTTACTTTTTCTTACTTGTTATACCGACCATATGACAAATATTCTGGGTACTTTAGCCCATGTCTTCAGAACACACCTGTGAGGAAGGTATCTCTAGTTTTATTTGACAGTTGAGGAAACTGAGGCTTAGAGAAGTTGAGTGATATCATCAGGACCCATAGCTAGTAGTTGGCAATTGGAACCCTTCCCTTTTGGGCACTGGTTGCTTTGTCCTTCTAAAATACACGATAGCTATCTTCTAGATCATGTATCTGGATGCTGTCTAGTTGAATCCTCTGACCCCGGTGTTCAGAGTTGGACACTTTTCAAAGAGTTTGTAAGAAAAGTGTTTGAAAGTATTTTGAAAACTATCTCAAATAAGTTGATCATTCCATCAGGACATAGTTCCTGAAGGTCATGGGATGAAATGGTAGCCTCAGAAGATGTAACATTTCAAGTATGGTTTTCATGCCTAAAGGAACACACAGCATTCAGAGCTGAGAGGGACTTTGAAAATAATCAGATCCAAACTTCTCATTTTGTGGCTAGGGGACACAGGGGTGATGAAGACCTATCCAGGAAGGGGTGGTAGAAAACGAAAGAAAAGGGCATATATGGAAGTATCATGAAATAAAGACTGGAGGGTGTGGTAGGTGAGTGGAAGTACAGAGGGCAGGATGAATCAGACTTAGGGTTAATGGTGACACCATTGACAGAAACAGAGAGGGCCACAGAGGAAGCTAGTGACGGAAAGGTGAAAAGAAGATAAATTTGCTTCTGAAGAAGTGAACTGGAAAAGTTAAGTTTCTGGAAACTCCAGTTAAGGATTCCAAGACCTGAGAAGAAAAGTCATGTCCCAGGATCTGTCAAATAGGATCTCCAAGTGAGAGCCCTCGTTGTGAGACCCAGACACCCATGACAGGGCTCTGTCATGCTTGACAGTTTATTAGCCATTTAGATGAAGGCAGAGAAAGGGTGTTTGTCACGTCTACAGTCCATGCAAAGCTAAATGCCACAGATGTCAGAATCAACAGGTAAAATAGCCAAAATAGCTAAAAAGAAGAACTGAAACCGACATGAAATTTATCAAGGATTCATGTAAAGTGCTCTTTTTCTGTTCAGAAAGTCAATCGCACACCTATAGAATTAATAAGAATAACAATAGAGGTACTAAATAACCATCATTTTTCCATTCAATAGGTATTGTGTGCCAGGATCTCTCTAATCCTTGCTGCAGCCCTTTGAGATTGGTGCTATTATTATCTCTATCTTTTTAGCTGAAGAAGCTGGGACTGGGAAGTTTAAGTACAGTTTCCTAAAGTCACACATATGTTAATTTGACTGAAAAATACCATATTCTTACACCAATAAGATAAGGACTAGGGAGACTTGGCTTATCTGTGCCTGTGTCAAAGACTTTTCGCATTTGTAAAAATAAGTGAATATATATTTGTGGGGGCTAGAAAGAAAAATACACAAGCACAGGTGATGAGTCAAACTCAATGTTTTGTGCAGCCTGGATGGGAGGGGAGTTTGGGGGAGAATGGATACATGTGTATGTATGGCTGAGTCCCTTTGCTGTCCACCTGAAATTATCACAACATTGTTAATTGGTTATATCCCAATAGAAAATAAAAAGTTAAAAAAAGTATATGTAAAACATAAAAATTCCTTCACAAACTAGTTTCACTAACTTGAAAGAAATATAGTCAGTGTGATTCAGGATTGTAAATGTCAAAACGTTTACCCAGAACAGTAATATTTTTGTGAACAGGAATATTTACTGTGGAAGGATTGAGACTTCAGGTCTGAGGTGCTTTTCTGGTGGTATTGTTAGCTTATAAAATCCAGGGAAAATCATGGCTGAGAATCAACTATAAGATTTAGTAAGTTTTTGGATTCCCATGAACAGAGAAACCAACTTCATGTAGTACCTCAAGGGGAGAAAAAAATAAAAAATCTGTGCTCACACATTTCTGTGGTCACGTATAGCGGAGCCACTTCGCTTTTTTCAACTCTTCAGTAGTAGGAACTCAGCCTTGACTATTCATCCCCAGCTGTCCATATAAGAAGGTCCATCTGGAACCTTCTCATTCTCCTTCATTTTGAGACTCTCCTCTTTCCTTCCAATCTGTCCTGCCCTCCTTTCCTGATTGATTCTGCTTTTCCTTCCTCCTGGTCACTCCTTCTGCCTCTAATCTCTTTTCAGCCCTAGATCAAGGTCATCCCTTTTACACTCCCTCCACCCCAGAAGGACACTCACTATCTCTCTACTTTTCTGGCTAATGATTTAAGCAAAGTATGTTTAAGTGTTGATAAACCTAAGAGTATGAACTCCGCTGTTCACTTATACTGTTATTCAATGCCAAATAATTGCACGGTTGTCAATCTTCTGAAGTGATGTTAACCAGTCAAGACAGAGGATGCGAACCAAAAGGATCAAGAATTCGTTTACCTACACCCGGCCATCCCATCTAATTACAGCAAGTATTTGAAATGGTGCTTCAGGTTCGTTGTGTTTACAATTTCCTTTCTTTGACAAGTTCCACATCAACAGTGCACACTTTATCAGAACAGGTCAGTTCTGTAAAAACAACTCAGTCACCAGGTAGGGGGAAAAAAGTTACTTCCACCTGAGCAGATGGATGTAGGATATGATTATCCACAATACAGTTTCAGCTTTCCACCCTCCCATCTGTGGTTGCATGTTGTCTCTTGATAGCTCTGTGACAAAGTTGGACTTCGTCCCTGAGGGAGCAATTATAAAGTGATTTAGGTTCTATTGCCCTCCTTTATTTTAAATCTTATCTGGATTTCCTGAAGGAAGTTCTAAAACTTAGTACAGTCCTAAGTGATGGAATATCCTTGAAAAGGACCTTCTAAACCTTCTTGTTCCTTTGGGAGAAACCCTCAGAGTTTCTTGGTCATGTCCTTCCTTCTCTCTCCCTTCTCACTGCTCTGTCCCAAGGCCAGGCCTGCAGCATTAGAGGCTTGGGTTACTTAGCTGTCCCCCTCTCACTGAGCATCCTTGACAACCTCCCTTAAGCCTGTTGGCATGACACCTGTAACAGTGTAAACTGTTCTCCAGCTCTGTGCGGCCAGAGCCCTCACAATCCTTTGTGATATGGCTGCACCCCACGTGTCTAACCTCATCAGGAGCTTCTGGTCCCACATGCCTACTCTACAGCCTGTGTTGGTAAGGAAGTCCTCACCATCCTACAAACGGACCTACTCAAGTCCAGCTCCAAGCGTCCAGTCCCCCGACTTCTTTTTATCTTATGTGCCTCTCAAAGACTAGCTCTTCATTTATTTTGTTTTATTGAGGTAACATTGGTTTATAATATTATGTAACTTTCACATATACAACCTTATCTTTCCTACTTCTATATACATCATAGTGTGCTCACTGCCAAAAATTTAGTTTCCATCCGTCACCATACACTTGACTTCTTTTACCCATTTCAGCCCCCCACCCCGTCCCCTGCTCCTTCCCTTCTGGTAACCACTATTTGGCTCTCCATATTTATATGTTCATTTTTATTTGGTTTGGTTTGTTCATTTACTTTGACAAAGCCTAAATGCTTGATGCATCTTCTCTGTTAAAACATCTCTGGCTACTCCGATTCATTTCTTACACCCATTGAGTCACTTACTACTTGCACTATTTTATCTGCCCCCTCCCATGATGGTGTAGCAATATGAGACCAAGGGCAAAACTTTCTTGTCTCCCATTAGGGCCGATCATACAGCAGCACTTACCAACATGCCCTTAAAGGGACCGACTACAGCCATGCTGCCTACTGATTCTAGACCAGCAGTTCGTTTCAAACTATCATTTACCAATGGCCTACCAGGTATATAACCCATATTATAACTGTCAAAGACTGTCCCTTGGCCATTCCCAGGCTAACTGCCCTTAAATTCTGTCTCAACAACCTTAATTCTGTAGCTCTTTATCATTTATGATAACTTCCTTGCTACACGTGTCACAACAACCCATGAAAAAATGAAGTTCAAATGGTAGCTGAAATATAAAACACTCATTGAACACCTAAAAGTTCCCGTGTCCAAAAGTCTTGGTATTGTTAAATGCAACAAAAAGAAAATCTTCAAAATAAAAATTTGGAAAGTCTTTTTTTTTTTTCATAGCTCAGAGGAGTTTCTTGATTCTTGCCCCTTTGGTCACGTCTGGTTTATTTATTCTTCCTAAGTGGTTTATTTAATCTTTTTATAGATAATTGTTGCACTGACATGAAGGCACTTGAAAAATAGATCTAATCTCCCCCCAAACACTTGTGATATACAGCCACAAAATAAATGAGATAGTAAAACTATAATGAATACAAATCATTACAACAATCTTTAGCATTAAATAGAAATCCACAATGAAAACTTTCAGTACTCAGATTAAATCAAACTTTTTTTAAGAAAAGCTTGTGTTTAAAGTCTCCAAGCTGACCACTGGTAGAATCTAAGCCCTTGGCTTTTCTTTTTTTATTGTCTCTTCAAAACTTTACATTTTAATCCACCACTGGCAAAGCCGGCTAAAATAAGCCCACTTGTTCCTACACATTTCTTTAAAAACACAGTGCACTTCCCTATAGCAATTGACACTCGGCTTTCTTAGAACAAGCAAAGTATCCCAGCATTTCAGTATTTCTGATATGCTGTAAAATCATTGAAAAAAAAAAAGGAGAAGAAGAAGGAAAAGTATTGGATGGCAAAAATCTTACCTCAACTTCTGACTGGCGGGGACAGTTATTTTATTAAGCTTATCCATTCTTTTTGTAACTATACAAGTCACAAATCACTGTCCAGTGGTCACGTCAGCAGTCCCTGGCCGTCCTCGGGAGTAGCATGGTAAGCCTGTGATCGCAAGGGTCCCAGACACTTGAGTCTGATTTCTGAGAGTGCAGGCTGCTGGCAAACACCTCTGTACTAGGGAGAAGTAAAACTTGCTCGAGCACATAGTCAAGTTTCATGTTTCTACATAATCATGTGATCCGGGTAGCCAGCCAGCTTGGCTGATTACTCTACATTGTGTAAACTTTAATAGTGAAACCTATTGGACATGCAAATTGCCTTTGAGCTGCTTTCTTTTATAACCAGATTTGTAACCAGGTCAGGGCAAGCTTCTGACTGGTCACTACTTCCTGTTGTCCTGAACACAGATAGCCCTTGTTTTCAGCAGGTGTCATGCTGTCCCCTTCCTGGGCTCAAGGAAAAGCAGAATAATCATTTCCATCTGAAAGTCTCTTTGGGACTTCCTGCTCATTTGCCTGAAGTCGTGGATAAGCTTTTCCACTTAAAGGATCATTCTACGAAAATGGCATTTTTGTGCAGTTTCTCTTCGCTCTGCTCCCCCACATATTTTAAAATAAATATCAAGTGGTAACAGTTTACTTCAAGACTTAGAATTTAGTTATCCTGAAGATCTACGTAAAATGGGAAGACAATTCTCCAGGTATGGTCATTAGGGATAGAGACAGGAGATCTGGGAAACGGGAGAGGTTGTCCACCGTACAGTGTGGGCACCTTATCAGATTGATGGTGTCGGGAGGTGTGCTGACATCCAGATGCTATCAAACAAAATCAAGTCAGCTGAGAACAAATCTAACAACCTCCCAACAAGGCTATTCTGACATCAGGCCACTGGGAGGTCCCCTGAAGGGCAGGTGCCACTTTCCTCACTGCCTTTGTCCCCTCCTGCCCTCATCCCCTGCTCACTTTCAGCCCCTTACCAGACCCAGTGATGGCCAGACATGGGAGCAGTAGGGGTACCCCGGAACGGTGGGGGGAAACACACGTGCATGGGCTGAACCCATCCCAAGGGGTCCACTTCCCTCCTGGAAGACTTGACAGTTCTTTTTTTACCTCTTCTGAAACTTTCGAACGTGTCTGTTCAAAGAGCAGGAGGCAGTTTCGTGTCAGGGAGGAAGAAAATGAGAAAGACGTTCCCTTTGTACCTGGACACTCTTCCCTGTCTCCAGCAGGAATGCTCTGCTCATCTTTACGAAGTTGGCATATGTTTCCCACATGTATCCAGGTAACCAGTCCTCTCCTGGGCCTGAAGAACACACAGAAAGGGCCGAGCAGAGCGATCCCTGTTACCTCCCTTGTTACAGACCTAAGGTCTGGCTGAAGATAGAGGGAGAAAAGGGAGGAAGAGGCAAAAAACAAGAGAGCTGGAGGAAAAGGGCGGGGCGCGGGGGGCGGGGCGGGAGGAAGAGGCAGAAGAGGGGAAAAAAGAGAAGGAGGACAGTGAGGCAGCAGTGGCAGTGGGAAATGGACATGGTAGATGGATCCCTTTCCTCCCGTGCTGCTTCTTTGTCCACACAGAGGTTCTGTATTTCTCCAGGTAAATCTTGATTGTTCGCATTCATGTACTGCCTCTGGATTTCTAGCTCAACCCGATGGTCAGGAGCAGAGTCCTCAGGGCTATTGAAGGGTGGGGCCCTTCTGCCCAGCCAAACTATGGAATTCGCCAGGCTAGTAAGAGAGCACATCATCTTTCATGAGAAAAATATAAATGCTTGACTCATCCAATTGTTTATTTCCCCCCAAATGCAGCTCAGTTTTCTTGCAGTGTATCTCAGAGGAGTTCTGGAACTTCGTCCCTCCTCTCCTCACAGTTCTTAACTGAAAGGAACCAGTAGACCAGGAGGGTGAAGGCACGTAGAATGTCATCAGGATCAGGGAAAATGAGCTCCATTGAATGGGATGGTAATCGTCTTGTTCCTTCTCTGTTACTGTAAAGTGCACTCCATGGGCTGCTTTGCTCTCAACCAACAACTCTGTTCAGCACCTGGGCTGGCAACTTATTTCCCCAGAGAAGAAGACCAAGGGCAAGAGTTACACTTCTGCTTTTTCTTTTTACAGCCACTTGTCTTTCTTCTTTTTACTGTGTCTAGTCTGACATGATAAAAATGAGAGTCTGCTTTTCCAGACTGGACATTTTATCCCATGTGGTATGTAGCGTGATAACCATGATGTTCCAAACTGGCAGCACTGCTGTGCGGCTACAATCAGCTTCCCATGAATGTCAATGCAAGCATGGAAATGGAAGACACCAGATCTTAGCTGGTAACTTGTGAACAGAATGAGACCACACGACATGGTTTCTTTCCATAGCACGTGGAGATCGACAAAGCATGATAAACATTCAGTCTCGATCTACACAGCACAGTGAACATGAAAATTAATTAATTACTATTAATAGATGAAAATGGATAGTACCAACCTTAAAGAAAATTTGGAACTCCTATACATTGTGGATAAAAATATAACTAGGTACGATCACTTTGGAAATAGCTTAGTATCAGCTAATACATTTGATGGGATACATACCAATGACTAGCAGGAGGTCATGACATAGCACTGTGTCAGAACACTCAAAGTATACCATGTACGCCAAGGTCATATGCAAGAATTGTCACTGAAACACCCTTTCTAATGGAAAATGAAGCAACACTAGGAACAACTCAATTGCCCATCAACAAGAAAATGAATAAATTAATTGTGGCATATTCATGCAATTCAATGGTGAAAATGAGTGAACTAAAATTGATCAGCATGGACAAATAACAAAAATAACCTGAGCAATAAAGGCAAGTTAAAGAAGATCATACACCATGATTCCAGTTATGTTAAGGTCTGTTTGTGTTTGAGCTTGGTCATATCTGACTCTTTGCAACTCCATGGGCTGTAGCCTCCCCGGCTCCTCCAAACATGGAATTTTCCAGGCAAGAATACTTGAGTGGGTTGTCATTTCCTACTCCAGAGGATCTTCTCAACCCAGGGATTGAAACTACGTCACCTATGTCTTCTACATTGCAGGCGGTTCTTTACCCACTGAGTATATTAAGGTTCAATTCAGTTCAGTTAAGTCACTCAATTGTGTCTGACTCTTTGCGACCCCTGGGACTGCAGCACACCAGGTTTCCCTGTCCATCACCAATTCCCAGAGCTTGCTCAAACTCATGTTCATTGAGTCAGAGATGCCATCCCATTGCAGTTCAAAAGCAAGCATTCTTCAGCGCTCAGCTTTCTTTATAGTCCAACTCTCACATCCATACATGACTACTGGAAAAACCATAACTTTGACTAGACGGACCTTTGTTGGCAGAGTAATGTCTCAGCTTTTAAATATGCTGTCTAGGTTGCTCATAGCTTATCTTCCAAGGAGCAAGGTTAAAGACATGTAAAACTAATTTATTACTTAGGACATAAATGGTCAAACCAAGGGAAGGAATGATAAATGTAAAATTCAGGTGAATGGTTACCAGGAGCAGAATCGGAGTGAAGGGATACACAGGATTTCAAAGGCAATGGTAGTGTTCTATTTCTTAAGTTGCATGGTGGGTCTATAGGTACTTGTTGTAGGTATTAAATATTTAACAAAAATATGTAAATTAACATCTGCTCTAGAGCTATGGGGCAAAGCCAAGACAAACACCCCCCTCCCCAAGTCTCAGTTAGCCCTGTGAGATGGTGAGGTTTGAGAACAAGAAGATATTAATACTGGAGTTTGGGGATGAGATCGACCAGCACTGGTTTCTCTTGGGCTCCTTTCCATGCCTACAAAGGTCCATATAGTCAAAGTTATGGTTTTTCCAGTAGTTATGTATGGATATGAGAGCTGGGCAATAAAAAAGGCTGAGCATCAAATAATTAATGCTTTCAAATTGTGGTGCTGGAGAAGTCTCTTGAGAGTCCCTTGGATGGCATAGAGATCAAATCAGTCAATCCTAAAAGAAAGAACCATGAATATTCATTGGAAGGACTGATGCTGAAGCTGAAGTTCCAATACTTTGGCCACCTATTGAGAAGAGCCAACTCATTGGAAAAGACCCTGATGCTGAGAAAGGTTGAAGGAAGAAGGAGAAGGGGATGATAGAGGATAACATGGTTGGGTGGCATCATTGACTCAATGGACATGAGTTTGAGCAAGCTCCCGGAGATGGTGAAGGACAAGGAAGCCTGGCGTGCTGCAGTCCATGGGGTCACAAAGAGTAGGACACAACTGAGAGACTGAACAACAAATTTTCCATGTATCCATTGATGACAACTCACAGCATGCTTCTCGGATGTTTTTTATGTCCCTGTACTATGACACCATTCATTTTACATGTGAAGAAACTGATTCATAGAGAGGTTAAGTAACTGACCCAAAGTACCACCATTCTTCAGTGCTGGGATTCAAACCTGGGCTTGTTTCCATAGTCTAATCTGACAATCACAGAGTTTTGCCATCACAAGAGAGATCTGTGATTCAGCAGAAGGCCCTGCCCTGACATCGAGATATCACCTTAACCATGACCTCAGGGGAATCGTGTAATCTCCTCAACCTCAACTTCCATTTTTAGTGGATGAGAAAGGGTATTCAAGGAGGATTCAGACTCCTTCTGACTTGGCATTTGGACATGGGCCAATGTGTACAGAAATTGGTTTCCATCAGTGGAAATACTTTCATAGCTTCCAGAAGAGCTGCCTTTGATGCACTATGCTAGGTTGCTTCCCAAAGTGAGGCTAGTTGGTTGTGGCAGTTGACAGAGCCTTGGAAGTAGTCCAAGTCTTCACTGAAACTGGAAGGTCAGTCACAGTTCACTTCTTCTGGTCTGCCACCCACCTGCTGATGGCTTTTCCCCTGCCAGGGCTGGTTTAGGCAAATTGCCAAAGGAAGTAGGCAAGGTGTGGCATTGATATATGCAGTGTGGCTCTTTGGTTCTAATCATAACTATTCCCATGAAGATTAGCCCCACAACAACTCTATGAAAGGGGTACTACTGTGATTCATGATGTGAAGTCTGAGCCTCAGATAGGTGACAGCACTTACCTAAGGCCACTCAGTCTTCATGATCCATGAGCCAGGGCCTTTTAAGCCCCAAACCATTCACTTTCTTTCCCCTGTGCTGGCCCCCTTTCTTGGGGTGGGGTTGGGGAGGCTGTCATATAGGAACAGTGGCCCTGGTGGCTTTCTGACACCTGCAGCCTGAAGTGGCAGGAGTTTGCCGTTGGTCAGGCCCATGCCTCGTTAGTTGGCCAGCGCCAGTTAAGGGCCCAGATGGAGGAAGATCTGGGAGGAAGTTAGGGAGCCTGGGTAAACCACCGGCAAAAAATAACAGAAGAGGCCAGGTAAAGGCCAAGAGAAAATAGGAAGTGAGGCAGATGCTGCTCATGGTCTATCTGCTCTCCTTTGTGGGGAAGGGGCAGGAAGGGAAGAAGAGGGAAGGAGAGAGCACATCTGTGACTTGAACAAATGGGCAAAGGCTCTTTGAAGCTCGGGGCTTCTCTTTTGAGAGACAAATCAGTTCC
The DNA here is from genome assembly GCF_055505025.1 of Bos grunniens. Lineage (NCBI taxonomy): Eukaryota > Metazoa > Chordata > Mammalia > Artiodactyla > Bovidae > Bos > Bos grunniens. Next base: position 17,758,668 of record NC_141190.1, read on the forward strand.
TTATTTTATCTGTCCAATAAACTAAATATTCTTTTCAAATATTTATTTATTTGTTTTAGTTTTGCCTGTGCTGGGTCTTCGTTGCTGTGTATGGGCTTTCTCTAGTTGTGGCTAGACTCTAGTTTCGTGCACGGGCTTCTCATTGCAGTGGCTTCTCTTCTTGCAGAGCACGAGCTATAGACCACATGGTCTATAGATCCATGGTCACATGGACCAGCCACCAGCCAGAAACTGCCATCCAAAGGCAAGGTGGGAGGCAGATATGTGGGGTCCTAGACAGTCAAGAGGTCAGGTCTTCCCTGTTAGTCAGAGCCATGAAGAAGCCAGAGAGCAGGCAAGGGTGGAGAGGATTTGTCCAAGGAATGGGTGCATCAGAGAAGTAGAAAGCCAAGATAAGGCTCAGAGCCTGCAGGGGTTGAGGTCCTGGACGCCAGGAGAAGTCCTTGATAACAGATGTGGGAACTATTGTTTAGAATTTTCTATTACCTTTTATCTGAAGCTTGACTAGTCTCCTAATCTTCCTACCCAAACAGACTATCTAGATTCAGAGGGCCCCCAATAAAAGCAGACTTGAGCAAATGGGGAGACAGTTTATGTTCTCGCATAGAATGACTCAACGTCATGAATGCCATTAGGTCCAATTTAATGTATAAGTTTAATGTGATGCCGAGAAAAATAGCAAGATCCTCTTCTCCGACCATGCCAGAGGCAAGTAGACTCTACAGTTCTTCTGTCTATAAAAACAAGCAAAAATTGCCAAGACATCTCTGACAAAGAAGATCAAGGGAGTGGAAGGAGACAGACTTTTCAGATTGAAAACACGCTATGCATGCGTGCGTGTATGCTAAGTTGCTTCAGTCAGTCAGTCAGTTCAGTTGCTCAGTTATGTCGACTCTTTGAGACCCCATGGACTGCAGCAGTCCAGGCTTCCCTATCCATCGTCAACTCCCAAAGCTTACTCAAACTCATGTCCATCGAGTTGGTGATGCCCTCCAACCATCTCATTCTCTGTCGTCCCCTTCTCCTCCTGCCTTCAATTTTTCCCAGCATCAGGGTATTTTCAGTCATGTCCAACTCTTTTGTGACCCCATGGACTGTAGCCCACCAGGTTCCTCTGTCCATGGGATTCTCCAGGCAAGAATACTGGAGTGGGTTGCCATGCCCTCCACCATGGGATCTTCCCTACCCAGGGATCAAACCCAAGTCTCTTGCATTTCCTGCATTAGCAGGCAGATTCTTTACCACTAGAGCTACCTGGGAAGCCTAAAGCATGCTATGAAGCCTCTCTAATAAAAATGGCATGGTATTTCTGCATGACCACTGGAACTAAAGAGAAAGTGTAGACACAAATAAGAAAAATGTAAGGAGATTAATTGTTATGAATGTGGCATACCTAATAAGAGAAAGCTAGACTTTTTAATAAGCAGGGCAATTGCAAAGCCACTTAGGAAAAAGATAAAACTTAGATTTATACCTCAAACCATTTGAAAAACTCCCAATGGATCAGAAATCTAACTATAAAAATAAAGCCATACCTGTACCAAAAGAAGACACTGTTAAATTTTTTTTATAACCATATCTATGACTTAAAATCCAGAAGCAATCAGAGAAGGATTAATAAATTTAACTGGAAAAGCATAAAGAACTTTTTTATGTGGGAAGAAAGTATCATCAACAATATCAAAAGACAAAGGACAAATTGGGACAAAAGAATTGCCTCATGGGTCACAGATAAAAGATTAATCTCCCTAGTAGATAAAGACTTACTAAAAATTGAGATGGAAAAAAAGTGGGCAAAACCCAAGACCTTGAAAAGCCTTTAGATGGATGAAAAGATGCTTAATCCATCTCCTATTAAGAGGAAGTTTATAACCAGAACACATAGATGTTTACATATCAGATTTTAAAAGTCTGAAAGTCTGATGATAGGACATTCTTAGGAAACAGGTGCTGTTTGCTAATAACATGTTACAATCTTCATGGAAGGGTACTGGGGATATCTAACTTTAAAATAGATGCATTGACCTTGTAACCCAGCAATCTCAATTTGAGGACCCTCTGCTGAAGATACACGTTCACATACACGTGTGTGCAACATCTACACAGAATTATTTATTTTAGTTTTATTTGCAGCAACCAAAATTGGAAAAGCCTAAATGCTTTAGAGTGGGGGACTGGTTAAATCAATTTTAGTTCATCCTTACAGCAGAGTTCTGTGAAGCCATAAAAGTGGTGTGACCGCTGGAATATGATAAGTGGAATAGATAAGGTCAGGACAGTATAAGCTCCTTCTTTTTTTAAAAAAAGGAGATACAGGAAACACACACACTTATCTTTGAAAGAAAGAAGAAAGAAAGTGAAGTTGCTCAGTTGTGTCCGACTCTTTACAACCCCATGGACTGTAGCCCACCAGGCTCCTACGTCCATGGAATTTTCCAGGCAAGAGTGCTGGAGTAGGTTGCCATTTCCTTCTCCAGGGGATCTTCCTGACCCAGGGATCAAACCTAGGTCTCCTGCATTGCAGGCAGAAGCTTTACTGTCTGAGCCACAAACATTAGAAGGATAAATCATAAACTAATACAAATAATCACCTATAGGAGGCAGAAGGGAACTGGAAATAGAGCAGAAGTGATACAGCTTGAGTCTCTGGATCCATCTTTTCAGTTTTGACTTTTAAGCTAGATAATGGTTTGACATACATTAGAAACAAAATTAGCACAAAAAATTTAAAAAGGCAAACTTTAGAATAAAAATGAATAGAAACAAATGAATGTAAATAGTAACATACCCTGGAAAAGAGAATTATTTTGACTTTTGAATGTAATCCTCTGTGTATCCTCAGTGAAATATATTCTAAAAATGAAAATGTTACAAAGAAATCTCAAACTGTACTTCATATTTTCAGTAATAAAGTGTGTATTATAATTTTTGAAGTGTTTTTATATAATGTAGATAAAGCTAATAAATACATTAATATTAGTAGAAACAAATCTTCTTAGTATGAGGGGAGAAATACAAACATAAAATCAAAGAAAAACTTGGTAATGTTAAATTTAATTAGAAGTATCAATCTGAACTGATGATTTCCTACTATAAAATATTGAAAGGACCTGAAAGCAATTCCAGATTTTAAACACATGAAAAGTTGCTCAATTATAATTTTATCAAGAAACAGACAGAATCCCCACTGGCAGGAGCTAGAGGCTAGAAGGAAGGGTTGATTTCAGGTCTGGAAGGCAGACAATAGAAGATGAACATGGAACATTTTGTGCCAAAAAACACAGACACACTCAGGATAGTGAATGGGTGGGGAGGGCATCAAAGACACGGGAGTAGATCTTTGAAGAAGGCGATTTGAGCAACAGAAATGAATAATGACTATTCAGTTCAGTTCAGTCGCTCAGTCGTGTCCGACTCTTTGCGACCCCATGAATCACAGCACGCCAGGCCTCCCTGTCCATCACCATCTCCCGGAGTTCACTCAGACTCACGTCCATCGAGTCAGTGATGCCATCCAGCCATCTCATCCTCTGTCGTCCCCTTCTCATCTTGCCCCCAATCCCTCCCAGCATCAGAGTCTTTTCCAATGAGTCAACTCTTCTCATGAGGTGGCCAAAGTACTGGAGTTTCAGCTTTAGCATCATTCCTTCCAACTGTAATTTATTTTAAAATGTTGAACAAATTAAAATTCACTGGCCTACAATAATAAAACCAAAACCCAAAGCCATTTGCCACAATTAAAAATAACTAGTCCATCAACTCCTTACTTAATTTTAATAAATTAAAAAGGAATGAAGTATCTTTTAAAAGAGGAATTGAAAATCTTCCTTGATTTTCTAAGAATGCTAGCTAGTAAATGTAGAAAGAATTACAGAATAAGAAAAGTCATCATTTTGCAACTGCAAATAAATAATTGATTAAGGTGAGGATCATCGATTAATGCTAAAACTGGTAGGTGAAATGTTAAGGAAAAGGATATTCTCAAGGTGTAAAGGCTCCTCTCAAGGGCTGCTAGCTAATTGTGAAGGGAAAAACCAACGTTTGCAGAGATGAAATCTAGCTGTCATTGCTTTGAGTGATCAAACTCACTATGATCCACACTTCTTCCTAACGTGATGCAAAACTAAATGCATTTCACTAAGAAGCACTGTTGCCACAAATATTTGATTCCAATCGAATCAATTTTTAGACCTAACTTCCCATTTCCAGAAAGTGAACATGAAATTAATCATCCGAACTAAGGTACTTTTGAGAGTGAAAGATGACTCATTTAACAATTACACCAGGACTACGTGTACAGACAGGCAGGACATTCCCAGATAAACCAAAATATGAAGTCTTGCCCAGTTTACAGGCAGTAAAGGTGGTAGAGAAACAAATTGGGCAGCACGAAGAGGAAAGAATACAATTTTTAAAAATCCAGATGTGGGGAATTCTACAAGATAACCACCTGGGTTCAAAAAAAAAAGATAAAAAGAGACATAGTGGAGATGTTCACTCAAGAGTCATAACAGCCAAGTGCAATGCATGAACCCAAATAGGATGCTGGTGGAAAGAAGTGAACTCTAGAAGATATTTGGGGACCATCGGGAACATTTTAATACGGTCTGGCAATTAGATGATACTAGAATTGTTAACATTCTTAAGAATGGTTATGGTATTGAGGTAGTATAGAAAGATCCTTATAAGGCTTATAAGGACACTTTGGGGAGGTCTAATGTCTGCAGCTTACTTTCAAATTATTCAGAAAAAAAAATTTTAGCAATGACAAGCTAGTGGTAGGTATACAGAAATTTATAGTACTATTCTTTCAGCTTTTCTATGCATTTGACATTTTCATGTAAGAGTTTAAAAAACGGCAGGACTCCAAATGTTTGGCAACCTCAAGCCCCTCTACAGAGCCATCAGGAATGCTGGAACTGCCTGGTGCCCCAGGCCTCCTCATTAATGCCGTCTCCATGAAAAAGAGAATGCTACTCAGGAGTTCCCGGGCACAGTCTTTCCATCTCCCTTTTATGGCCCCAATTTTGACCATTTTCTAACTTCCTGTGGCCTGTCCAAGTCCCACTCACCTTCAAGGTACATTCTTCCTGGAAGCTTGTCCTGTCTTCTGATCCACCTGGGCTGCTACTCTGACCTCCTCAAGCTCTTGGTTCTTGGACCACAGTCTTTACTTTTGGCCATATGCCAACTTTCTAATATATTATTTTCCTAAGTGTGTATCCTATTATCTTGATGAGATTATGAACATTCCAGTGAAAGGACTGTATTCTATTTTTTTGGTCTTTCTCTAGAGCAAGCACAAAACGACACTATTATTTGTATATAATAAATGCTTTCTGAATTAAGCCTGACAGTTATTAAAAGATATGTGCAAATAAAGTAAAAATTATATGAGATGCAACTACTATTCCAATTCAGGAACTGAATTGATGTTAAAACTTATTGACATTGGGGCTTCTCTGGTGATCCAGTGGTTATGACCTCAGTTTCCAATGCAGGGCTTCCCAGGTGGCTCAAGTGGTAAAGAATGTGCCTCCCGCTGCGGGAGATGTGGAACCCACTTCAATATTCTTGCCTGGAGAATTGCGTGGACAGAGGAGCCTGGCAGGCTACATTTATAAGACCACAAAGAGTTGGATACAGCTAAGCATGCTGGCACCTTCCAATGTAGGGGGTGTGGGTTCGTTCCCTGATTGGGGAGCTAAGATCCCACATGCCCCAAGGCCAAAACACCAAAACACTGAACAGAAACAATATTGTAACAAATTCAATGAAGACTAATAAATAATCATTGACATTGCTGGTTTCATATGTAAGGAGTTTGCCAGTTGTCACTCCATCCTAACAACAGTGAAAAACTGAACAGACTGAAAGAAATCAACAATTCTTTGTTCTGAAAGACAGGAAGGATACTGTGCAAACTACTGCCCCCAAGGTTGGAGAGGCAGACAAGTGAGTACAGGCCATCACGGCTTACTAGAGCAGAAACTTGCTGGCAAAACCAGCAAGTTCACTGTAGGAACAAGTGAGGGTGTAGGAAAGCCTGAACTGTGATTGATGAGTTGCTGGAGGCTCAGTGGGGACAACTCTTGAGAGTTAAAAACTGCAGCAGGACCCAGGCCTAAGGAGACCCCAACAATATTGTGAGATTTACGTTTAGGAGTTTGACCAAGTTCCCACAGTAAACAGCAGAGAAAAATCCCCTTGAGCTTCCGGTCAGGGTGGAGAAAAGAAAACATTTTGAAATAAATCAGAGCACTCCATTAGTAACAAGCCCTGCCCCCAGTGGAAACTAGTTAACCACAGCCTAACCTGCTGGTGTATTATCAGAGCCTAACTGACCTGGGAAAGGGAAGTACCCAATTCCAGCTCACTTGAGTCATGCTGTTCCACCTAAGGGGGACGCATAAAAAAGAGAAGCGTTTGTGAAGTTCATGGTCCGGAGGAATAGGTTCATTGAACTGCTGAGACCTGATCCTAGGACCACAGAATGTTCCCCCTCCCCCATACCTCACTACTATGGAACTAAAGGCCTATTTACAGCAGTTCCTTTTATCTCATACATCATGTCTAGCTGTCAAAAAAATAAATTACAAGGCATACCAAAAGGCAAAACCCCACAATCTGAAGAGACATAGCAAACATTATAGCCAGACATGGCAGAGATGTTGGAATTATCAGACTAGAAATTAAAACATCTATAATTAACATGTTAACGGCTCAAATGGATAAAGGAACCAGCATGCAAAATCAGGTAGGCAATGTAAACAGAGAGATAGAAGTCCTAAGAAAGAATCAAAAACAAATGTAAGACATTAAAAAACGCTGTGACAGAAATAAAGAATGCTTTTGATGGACTTATTTGTAGACTGAACTCGGCTCGGGAAAGAATTTCAAAGCTAGAGTAGATTTCAATAGAATCCTCAAATCTGAAAAGCCGAGAGGACAAAGATTAAGGGAAAAAAAAAATCCAAACCAAAACAGAGTACTCAAGGATTATGGGATAACTAAAAAAGTTGTAGCATATGCAGTGAGAATACCAGAAGGAGAAGAGAGAAGGACTTTATCAGACAAAGAAAAATTGAAGGAATTTGTTGCCATTAGAATTGCCTTGCAAGAACAGTTGAAATAAGTTTTTTGTTGTTCTTTAGTTGATAAGTTGTGTCCAGTTCTTTTGCGACCCCATGGACTGTAACCCACCAGGCTCCTCTGGGAGAAGGCAATGGCACCCCACTCCAGTACTCTTGCCTGGAAAATCCCATGGATGGAGGAGCCTGGTAGGCTGCAGTCCATGGGGTCTCTGGGAGTCAGACATGACTGAGCGACTTCACCTTCACTTTTCACTTTCATGCATTGAAGAAGAAAATGGCAACCCACTCCAGTGTTCTTGCCTGGAGAATCCCAGGGACAGGGGAGCCTGGTGGGCTGCCGTCTATGGGGTCACACAGAGTCGAACACGACTAAAGCGACTTAGCAGCAGCAGCAGCAGGCTCCTCTGTCCATGGGATTTCCCAGGCCAGAATACTGGAGTGGGTTGCTATTTCCTTCTCCAGGGGATCTTTCCCACCCAGGGATCAAACCTGTGTCTCTTGCGCTGACAGGCAGTTTCTTTACCACTGAGCCACCAGGGGAGCCCAAATAAGTTCTCTAGAGAGAAGGAAAATAATATTGGTCAAAATCATTTTACATAAAGTAAGGAAGAGAACTGAAGAAGGAATAGGTAAAGGTGAAATTAAAACTTTTATTTTTCTTATTCTTAATTGGTCTAACAGATAACAGTTTATTCAAAATAATATCAACAATGTATGTGTGTTTAAGTATACATTTTATGTATATGCTTTGTTGTTGTTCAGTCGCCAAGTCATGTCCAATTCTTTGCAACCCCAGGAACTACAGCACACCAGGCTTCCCTGTCCCTCACCATCTCCCGGAGTTTGCCCAAGTTCATGTCCATTGAATCAGTGATGCCATCCTACCATCTTATCTTGTCACCCTCTTCTCCTGCCTTCAATCTTTCCCAGAATCAGGGTCTTTTTCAATGAATATGGTTATACATACTTATATATAAGTGAAATGAATGACAGCAATAATACAAGGGATGAGAGGAAATAAATTAGAATTATTTTATTATAATGTACTGACACTACTTGTGAAGTGGCATAGTGTTTTTTAAAGTGGAATTTTATTAGCTGTACATATATACTGCAAACTCTAGCTCAATCACAAAGAAAAGCAAAGAAGGACACATAAGCAATATGGTAATAAAGGAAAAAATGGAATCACATTAATCAATCACTCGATTAAAGCCATGAATGGCAGAACTTTCCTGGGCTGAACAGGTTACAGAGTTATATAGTGAACATTAAGGTTAGGACTGTTTTACACACCCTGGGCCTCCTGGTTAATTCCTTACAAGTTGGATGGCTGGGACTCAGTGGGTTGCTGGATCGAGTTCATATCAGCTTTTGAGAAACAACTGTTAAAACTCTAGGCACTTTGTGAGCCTGTTGTTAACAGTCATTGTTTGAAAGAGATAAATTATTTAAGCATACAATTAAGTTGTAATTAAACAAAGGTAATAGATACTCAAAACCCATATTTCCTAGTTATTTTATTACATTTTGTTTTTATCTGTGCTCTTGAGGTTATTTAAATCTGACTGTGGTGGAAGGACCCTGTGATGGTGATTCTACCTTACCATCACAGCAATATGAGGTTGGAGCTTGAAATCAGCTATGGTGGAAATGTTTATAGCATAGGAATTGGCAAATATCTCAAGTTACAGATGGGTTTTTTGTGTGGTTTTTTTTTTTTTTTTTGAGAGCCAATTATTAAACATTCTCCAGGATACCACTGTTCTACTTCAGCCTCACAGACCCTCAGGCTCAAGTACAACAGAATCGTGACAGCACCTTCAAAAGTGAGATCTACCCTGATTGGATATTTTGGTCACATCTCTTCCCTGAACCAAACTCCAAAGTCAGAGGGAGAGTGGTAACCTGTGCTCCATCCTGGACCTCAGTCAGAGGCTATCCTGTGCCCTATAGCCTGAGTCAGAGGCTATCATGTGGTTGATCCCCACATGAAAATCAGAAGCTTTCCCTGGAAGAAGGGAGTTTGGCTATTAGAGAAACTTCAAAATATTATCACCATAGCACGTAAAGCAGTGGCTTCCATGCAATCTCCATCTCACCTAACCCACCTCAAGGTGTCTTTTCCGCATTCATCTTGAGCAAGAAGCAAGTGGTTCTGGACCAACAAAGTAAACGGTGGGAGACAGGAAGGCTCTGACCGGAAACCTGTTCCCCACAGTCTCCAGTATTCCCCTTTGCCAGAATGATGTCCCCACTGTCTCCCCTAGTCTTGTTTCCTTCTGCTCACAGCTTGCTTCCTACTTAGATAAATGAAATGCACATTCTCGTGTTGTGTGGGGTCCTGAGACTTAAAAAAATCAATTTAAATGATTTCTTCCTGTCATGGGTCCTGGTCAAGTGAAGGAGACATACAAATACATAATTACACAGAGAGGTGAAGTATGATTTCTTAGAGATATTTATAAGCTGTGCTGAGAGCTAGTGGGGAAGTGAGAAAAATGGGGACAGTTCCCCAGAGAAAAGGACCTATGAGCTGGCATTTTACATACAAGTAGGAAGTTCCCTGTGCGGCAGGAGAGGCACAAAGGGAACTTTCTATACCAAAGGAACAGTGGGAGTTGTGGTACCACAAGGTCAAAGAGCTTTATTTACCCCTTCTCTCTTTTTCTCCAATACTTCAGACATCTCAGGAAAATTTCCTTCCTCTCTTGCTCTCCATTCTATTCTGTGCCCAAAACAGAACCCAACCATGGAAGTTGCAGCAAAACGCTGTGGTTTCCAGCCCTTCTTGCGCGGGGGACAGAGAACACCAAGGCTTTAAACTGAACTTTCAAAGAGCCTGGGTTATGGAAATGACCCCTGATCACCCTGGAATCCCGTTAGGTCTATAGTACTGCCTCCTCAGATGAAACCCAGTCCTCTTCAAGCACAAGCATTCAAAGCAAACAAGTTCTTACTTGTTAGTTTTTCTTTTTGGCTCAGTTACTATATTGCAGAGAGTCGTTTTCTATTTTCATCACCAGAGCAGCCTTTTTTCCAACAGTCTTTTTGAGCCTGGGGACCAAAGCACCATTTATAGCTTTGCTTCTACGGGGAACAGTGCTTTCGCGTTCCAAACAACAGACTTACAAATAAATTGTTGAACTCACACTGCTTTTAAGCAATGAGCTTCCTGTAATGTTTTGCACACTTCAGTGCTAGAGGCTGGTGTGTGTGTGTGTTTAAAAATTTCTAAATATGGGTGCCAGGTGTTACATTTTCAGACTGACCAAGTGTAACTTTTTTTTTTTCCCCTCTTAAAGCAACAGAATCATTTTTTAGCTAACACATATCCATTTAATTTGATGAAAGACATGCCTGGGGCTGAAAAACGAAAAGAGCAGTGCTGAAAATTCAGGGGGGTAAAGATATATATTTGCACAGTATAAGAGAAGAGGTTAACTTATGTGTAAACCTTATTATTTCAGGTTCGGGCAAAAGAGTAAAGTGTCTCCAAGCACAGGGAGAGTTAAGAGATCAAAGCCACCTGAACAGCTTGGTTTTACTTTGAGTCCAGTCACCCAAGGAGATCGCCAAGATGAGGTTTCTAGTCCACTTTGAAGCAAGCCAGACACAGAAAAATTTAAAAACCACACAGTAAAGAGAGCATACAATCTGTCTCCCTGGTAAGTCAAAAAATATCATCAGATAATGCACGTGTTAGGAAGGGGTAAACTATGCGAAATGCTTTTTTCCATGGAAAGAAGACTATAGGGCTCAGTACCTGATTCATTTCTTTCTCTCACCCTAATTCCTCTCTGTTTCTTTTCTAGACCCTTGACTGATCTCTATTCAGTCTCTCTTTCTCTTTCACCTCCACTAATGATAGGAGATGATGTGTTTAGAATTAATCCTCCTGAACCAAAGAAATTAATTCAACTACATTTTTTTCTTTCAAAACCTTTTATCTATTGTTGTTTATTCAAAATGCATACCATTTGCGTGTACATTGGTGTGATGAAGCATTTTTCCCTGTAAGCATTAGCATATGATTTTATACATATCTTATGAAGAGTAGGCATTTAAAAAAATAGATACTGATAACTAGGAAATTAAACACACACACACAAACTTGTTTGGCCATTTGAACAAAGTCCAATATTTCACAGTGAACAGGACAGGACTGGCTACTATTTTCTGGGATCCAGTGCAAAATGGAAATGTGAGACCTCTTGTTAACAAGTGAAGAATTTCAGGATTGTGACAGCAGAGCCCTGAACCAACCCTGGGGTTCTTCTGAGTGTCAGGACCCTATGTGACCACACAGGCCACGTGCCCATGGAGCTGGCCCTGCTAGGGCGGGGGGGAGGTTTATTAATGAGAGCCCACACACATAGACACATGCACATTTCTCTAGGCTGGTATAGAATTAACCAGAAAATTTACATTGAAAATTTAGTAATGTGACCTTACAAAAAAGTGCAGACACCCTTTGGTGGTTTCCAATTTACTTCCTTACAATTCACTTATTCATAACTGACACAGAGAAAATATTGTAATTTGTCAATTGTTATTGTAATTTGTAACATCTGGGCCAGCTGATGAGTTTTTTGGTGACCTGTTTTCAAAGTTTTAGAACTTGATATAATGTGCTAAATGTGGAAAAGGAGTTTTGAGTTCACCTTTCCCTGAGGCTAGAAGCATTTGCAATAATGTATGGGGAAGGGCTCTGAGTATTGAGAGCCATGATCAACCTTAGCTATCATCTAACATATCTACAGAATGGTTGCTAAAACTGACTTTATAGCAGAGAAAATTTTGAACAGATTTCTCTGGCTCCAGCCAATTAAGTCACAGTCACGTTTTTCTTCATTAAGTGTCCCACAGCTGCAACACAAATGGTGATTGGATTCTCTGCTGGGCCTTCTCCTACTGGCCCCAAGGACACCTCTCTTTTAAATTCCCATCTGGTGGCCCCGGGCTTCCCAGGTGGCCCTAGTGGTAAAGAACCTGCCTGCCAATGCAGGAGACATAAGAGATGCAGGTTTGATCTCTGGGTTGGGAAGATCCCCTAGAGGAAGGCATGGCAACCCACTCCAGTATTCTTGCCTGGAGAATCCCACGAACAGAGGAGCCTGGTGGGCTATGGTCTTCAGGGTTGCAAAGAGTCAGACACGACTGAAGCAACTTAGGGGCACACATTTAGTGGCCCCACCCCTTCTCCTCCTGAAAGTTCTACCTTCCCCTTGTGGTGATGGAGTCATCATCCTATGTCCTTTCCTGTAAATTTGGTGAGATATCAGAGGCACCTTCCTCCATCCAGTTTGCCGCTGGTTTCAAAGTGGAGAGAGGTATTTGTCTGCAGGATGGGCAAGGGTAATTGCCTGGACTCCAGCAAGACTGGGTGCAGACGGATTCTGCTTCTTTTCACAAGGGTCATTATTATGAGATTTATGTTTTTTCTTTGACTGCCTGCTTCAATCCCTGATTTAGTCTCACACAAGCATGAGGAATGCATATATAAGTATTGCCATTTCAAAGATGAGAAAACTGGGCCTGCAAAAAGAAAAGGGATTTTGATTCAACTACCGCACTATCTGTACTGCACCTCTTCCATTTTATGCTGTTCTGCCCTCTTGTAAATTAAATTATGAAGCAGAACATTTTCACATTTTCTAGGAAATAATTCTAAGATGGCAGGTAAACCGATTCATTGTCACTGTGATTCTCCCTGTTTTCCATCCCTCCACCAAATCACTCTCCCATGCAGATTCACTTCCCTCTTCCTCAACACCAAATGGGTGATTCTAACTTCCTAGACTTCCCTACTCTTCCTCTCACTATCTCCCCCAACACAGATGCTGTCAGAAAACACACAAATAAACAAAACTAGCAAACCCAGAATGTTCACCAGCAAGGAGAAAGAAGTTAAGCATCTCCAAAGAAGGTGGAAGGATTTCAAGAAAGTGGATACATTGAAAAATCTAGAATTTTGTTGCCTAAGTCGAGTGGTAATGCTGTACCAACTTGTAAAAGTTCAAAGAACAACTAAGATACCTACTGCCCTCCATAATTTGTAAAGCTCTTTCACATATATGAACGCACTTCAACTTCACAATACAGTACAGCATAGAAGATATTATTAGGTCTGTTTTACAGAGGAGGAAACTGAGGCATGGAACAGTGAGGTGACTTGCCCACAATTACTCAACAGGAGAAATGAAGTCAGGTTCCTGAGCTCATGTTCTTTCCATTCTCCCGCACAGCTATTTGTTGAACTAAAATTTCAGATCAATGCACATTTATTTCTTCTTTTTCCAAATGAAGAGAGACACAATTCAGAAAAAACTAAGAGCCTAGTCTCAGGTTCTGCTGCTTGGATCTCCTCCTGCTGCCAAATTTAGAAGCCACTGACCTTCTTTCAAAACCTAAGTAGGTTTCGAATCTGTGGAGAAAATATGGCTTATTTAATAAAAGGATCTAGGACAACTCAAAGCTTCTTGGAAGAGAAGAAACTTGGATCCAACACCTCACTTTGTACACAAAAATAAGTCCCAAGTAGATTAAAGATTTAAACATAAAAATAAAACCAGAAGAAAACTAAAAGAGAACATGAGATTTTTTCCCCCTCTTTTAGAATCTCAGCATGGTAAAGGGGCTTTCTAAATAAGAAATATAAATCACAGCAGGATCCTCTATGACCCACCTCCCAGAATATTGGAAATAAAAGCAAAAATAAACAAATGGGACCTAATTAAGCTTAAAAGCTTCTGCACAACAAAGGAAACTATAAGCAAGGTGAAAAGACAGCCTTCAGAATGGGAGAAAATAATAGCAAATGAAGCAACTGACAAAGAATTAATCTCAAAAATATGCAAGCAACTCCTGCAGCTCAATTCCAGAAAAATAAACGACCCAATCAAAAAATGGGCCAAAGAACTAAACAGACATTTCTCCAAAGAAGACATACAGATGGCTAACAAACACATGAAAAGATGCTCAACATCGCTCATTATCAGAGAAATGCAAATCAAAACCACAATGAGGTACCATCTCACACTGGTCAGAATGGCTGCTATCCAAAAGTCTACAAGCAATAAATGCTGAAGAGCGTGTGGAGAAAAGGGAACCCTCTTACACTGTTGGTGGGAATGCAAACTAGTACAGCCACTATGGAGAACAGTGTGGAGATTCCTTAAAAAACTGGGAATAGAACTGCCTTATGATCCAGCAATCCCACTGCTGGGCATACACACTGAGGAAACCAGAAGGGAAAGAGACACGTGTACCCCAATGTTCATCGCAGCACTGTTTATAATAGCCAGGACATGGAAGCAACCTAGATGTCCATCAGCAGATGAATGGATAAGAAAGCTGTGGTACATATACACAATGGAGTATTACTCAGCCATTAAAAAGAGTACATTTGAATCAGTTCTAATGAGGTGGATGAAACTGGAGCCTATTATACAGAGTGAAGTAAGCCAGAAAGAAAAACACCAATACAGTATACTAACGCATATATATGGAATTTAGAAAGATGGTAACACTAACCCTGTGTACGAGACAGCAAAAGAGACACTGATGTATAGAACAGTCTTATGGACTCTGTTGGAGAGGGCGAGGGTGGGATGATTTGGGGGAATGGCATTGAAACATGTATAATATCAAATGTGAAACAAATCAACAGTCCAGGTTCGATGCATGATACAGGATGCTCGGGGCTGGTGCACTGGGATGACCTAGAGGGATGGTATGGGGAGGGAGGTGGGAGGGGGGTTCAGGATGGGGAACACATCTACACCCGTGGCAGATTCATGTTGATGTATGGCAAAACCAATACAATATTGTAAAGTAATTAGCGTCCAATTAAAATAAATAAATTTATATTAAAAAAATAAAATAAAGAAACAAAACATGGAAGTCATAAAAGATAAGATTGAGACACTGACTATGTTAAAAAATCTGTATGTTTGAAAAAAAATCACCATTAACCAAATCAAAAAGGTCTTATTTTGTAATAGGTAAACAAATCTCACAAATCAGTAAGAAAAACCCAACACATGCAATAGAAAAATAGACAAATATATAGATGGATAGTTTATAAAAACAGATGAAAAAGAGGGATAAACTCACTTATATTAAAGAAAATGCAAAAGCAAACACCACTGAGATCCCTTTCCACGTGTCAGATTGTCAAAGATCCCAAATAATAATATTCGATAATGCACTGTGTTGAGTGTGAGAAAATGATGTATAATCTGAGCATAACGTAGTACACCCTCATGGAGAGCAATTTGTAGATGGGCAATATATATAACGATTTAAATTCACACATGGAGGATTTCAGCCATTTACCTGTCATCGGGTGTAAGTGATGGAACCTAGACTAGGCTTCAAACCCCACACTATTGCACAGCCTCAGAACTGGAGGACCATGAGGCCAGAGTAACCCTTACCTACATATTAAAGACATTCAATATGCGCCCATTAGTGCAAGTTAACCCCTTTAATTTTCAGGGTAAACTGAATATTTATTATGCATGTTTTATGTGTGAGGATACTGGCTCAGAGAGGTTAAGTTTCTTACCCAAGGACAAAAGTTGCTAAATGACAAAGCCAGACTCACACCCAGGGCCAGCCTCTTTCCTTATGGCCTCTGCCCAGTTTATGCTGACAGCTGGAACCTCAAAGGCTTCCCTGGTGGCTCAGACAGTAAAGAGTCTACCTGCGGTATGGGGGACCTGGGTTCAATCCCTGGGTCGGAAAGAAAAGTTCTCTAAGAGGAGGAACCTGTGTTATACCATGCTGATCTTCAACTTCTGTTTGTCAAATAAATGAATGATGTAATGAAATTAAAAGATGCTTACTCCTTGGAAGGAAAGTTATAACCAACCTAGATAGCATATTGAAAAGCAGAGACATTATTTTGCCAACAAAGGTCCGTCTAGTCAAGGCTATGGTTTTTCCAGTGGTCATGTATGGATGTGAGAGTTGGACTGTGAAGAAAGCTGAGCACCGAAGAATTGATGCTTTTGAACTGTGGTGTTGGAGAAGACTCTTGAGAGTCCCTTGGACTGCAAGGAGATCCAACCAGTCCATTCTAAAGGAGATCAGCCCTGGGTGTTCTTTGGAAGGAATGATGCTAAAGCTGAAACTCCAGTACTTTGGCCACCTCATGGGAAGAGTTGACTCATTGGAAAAGACTCTGATGCTGGGAGGGATTGTGGACAGGAGGAGAAGGGGACAACAGAGGATGAGATGGCTGGATGGCATCACCTACTCGATGGACGTGAATTTGAGTGAACTCCGGGAGTTGGTGATGGACAGGGAGGCCTGGCGTGCTGCGATTCATGGGGTCGCAAAGAGTTGGACACGACTGAGTGACTGAACTGAACTGAATCCTACATTGTTTTTTGTAGATAAAGAAGGTGCTATCCTTTTTCTGCACAAAGAGAAAAAAATTATAAAGCAGAAAATGAAGGAGTGAATTTCATTGAGACAAACACTGAGCCCACAACAATGGGTAAAAAAATGAAAGCAAAACCATAAACCACTGTTTGCATGTTACATGCATACATTGTTACATAAATATTTGTTCTCTACTTAAGACTTTGGTTCACAACACTGGCTACACAATAGAACTACCTGTGCTTCTAAAATATCAGGAACCAGACTCCACTTCAGTTCAGTTCAGTTCAGTCGCTCAGTGGTGTCCGACTCTTTGCAACCCCATGGACTGCAGCATGCCAGGCCTCCCTGTCCATCAACAACTCCCAGAGTTTACTCAAACTCATGTGTGTTGAGTTGATGATGCCATCCAACCATCTCTTCCTTTGTCATCCCCTTCTCCTCCTGTCTTCAATCTTTCCCAGCATCAGGGTCTTTTCAAATGAGTCAGTTCTTCGCATTAGGTGGCCAAAGTATTGGAGTTTCATCTCCAACATCAGTCCTTCCAATGAACATTCAGGACTGAATTCCTTTAGGATGAACTGGTTGGATCTCCCTGCAGTCCAAGGAACTCTCAAGAGTCTTCTCCAACACCACAGTTCAAAAGCATCAGTTCTTTGGCTCTCAGCTTTCTTTATAGTCCAACTGTCACATCCATACACAACTGCTGGAAAAACCATAGCCTTGACTAGACGGACCTTTGTTGGCAAAGTAATGTCTCTGCTTTTTAATATTCTGTCTAGGTTGGTCATAACTTTTCTCCCAAGGAGTAAGAGTCTCTTAATTTCATGGCTGCAGTCACCATCTGCAGTGATTTTGGAGCCCCAAAAAACAAAGTCTCTCACCATTTCCATTGTTCCCCCGTCTATTTGCCATGAAGTGATGGGACCGGATGCCATGATCTTACTTTTCTGAATGTTGAGCTTTAAGCCAACTTTTTCACCCTCTTCTTTCACTTTCATCAAGAGGCTCTTTAGTTCTTCTTTGCTTTCTGCCATAAGGGTGGTGTCATCTGCATATCTGAGGTTATTGATATTTCTCCTGGAAATCTTGATTCCAGCTTGTGCTTCATCCAGCCCAGCGTTTCTCATGATGTACTCTGCATATAAGTTAAATAAACAGAGTGACAATATACAGCCTTGACGTACTCCTTTTCCTATTTGGAACCAGTCTATTATTCCATGTCCAGTTCTAACTAATTGCTTCCTGAGATTTCTCAAGAGGCAGGTCAGGTGGTCTGGTATTCCCATATCTTTCAGAATTTTCCACAGTTTGTGGTGATCCACACAGTCAAACCTCAGACCAATGGCATCTGAATCTCAGAAGGTGAGGGTGAGGCTGGGCATCTGTGTGCTTTTTCACAAGCTCCGCAGCTACCTTCTGGGCTTCCAAGATTGAGAAACTGCTAAAAGAATATTTTTAAAACTTGAAATTAATTTATTTACAATTGAATGCTCCAGACTTTCTCCCGCAGGAACTTTGCTTTACAACCTAGAGACATTTTAAGAGAGAAAATACTGACACCAAATGGTGACAACAAGAACTTCCGTGAGTGGGGCAGCAGCATCACTGGGAGTGAAGCCACCCTGTATCTGGCCTGCTCACTGAACGATGGGAGCAGTTCCCTGGCAGACTGGATTGTCAATGGCACCACTGATGAGTTTCATTTTGCAGCCACTTCCCATATGCATATGTCAAGATTTGCCTCAAAGAGGCTGATATTTCTTCTCTGCAACCAGAATCCTGCACCATGCCAGGTGCTGCCTACTGCTGGCCTGAACTTCTCAGTTCTCTGTCTACAGAGACAGATATATACATATACATATGCATATACATAGATATAGACCTAGGCATATGCACATGGATTTATAAGCTCATGTGTCAGGGTACAAGATCACTCACATTATATGAGCAGAGCAAATGTGAGTTTTGTTATTTTGTCTACAGAAGAGCTGATTTTCTTTCTTCTTGTTGGAATATGGGGAAAGAACTAAAGTTTAGTTCCCTCTGGTCGTTTTGGTCCAATCCAAGAATTTAAACTTGTCCCATGCTTGGAAAATTCCAGGAAACATGACACCCCCAAGATAGCACGTGGGTACATGGGAGGAACACGTGATCATGTGTCCTTATGACATCTTCTCATGGAGTGGTGATGGAGGGAGCTGGTACTCAGAGTGGGCAATGCCTTTTCCCTATGCTCTGCTTGATGCCATCTGATAGGTGTTGCCTGGTACAGGTTTGAGTTGCCCAGAATACTGAGGAAAATGTTCCACTTATTAAAAGGAGTGATTTGATTTAGCAAATCCAAATATCAAAAAGCAGTAGAGAAGGCGTCTATGTCTCTCTATATATTTAGCTATATATAAAGGAGAATAAAATAGAGTTAGCAATAACAGCTGTACACATGAAATTCTAAGCTGTTTCTCAAACTTCGCAGCACAGGAAGATAATTATGGAGCTTATAAAACACAAATGACCAAAGTCCCACCCCCACCTTCTGAGATTTAGATTCCATTAGTCTGATATCTGAGAGCCGGACCTCTGATATTTTATAAAAGCTCAGGTAGTGGAGCCGATTCATTGGAAAAGACCCTGATGCTGGGAAAGATTGAGGACAGGAGGAGAAGGGGGTAGCAGAGGATGAGATGGTTGGGTGGCATCACTGACTCAATGGACATGAGTTTGAGCAAACTTCGGGAAATAGTGAAGGATAGGAAAGCCTGGTATGCTGCAGTGGATGGGGTCACAAAGAGTTTGACAAGACTTACTGATTGAGTAAGAGATACAGGCAGTTCCTTGGTGGCCTAGTAGTTAGGATTCAGGACTTTTACTGCAAGGGCCCACGTTCAGTCTCTGGTCAGAAAACTGAAATCCCACGAGCTGTGTGGTATAGCCAAAAAATTAAAAATTAAAAAAAGAAGAGACACAAAAGACATGATCACTTTCTGCCACGTGAGGATACACCAAGAAGGTGGCAGTCTGCAAACCAGGACGAAGGCCTTCATCAGAAACCACATTAGTCAGCACCTTGATCTTGGACTTCTCAGTCTCCAGAATTGTGAGAAATATATTTCTGTTGTTTAAGCCTCTCCATCTATTATTTTTGTTACAGCAGCCTGAGCTGACTAAAACACCCACAAGCCCCAGGAGACTCTAACATCTAGAATTTACTGAGTTTTCATCTCTGAGTTGCCAGTCTCAGCTTTGATTTTCCTGGGACTTCCCCTTCTTCTCTCCCCGTGTCCTCCCCTAAAGCTCTCTGAAGCAAACCTCTTCCTTCCACCAAAGCTCTTTCTTCTGTGCTCTCTCCTACCTTTTCTAATAAAACTCACACTTACTAGTAGAGCATGGGTTTATTTTCTCTGAGGCTAAGTAACCTACTACCTCAGAAAACTTCTGAAAGGAGTTAGTCTCTTTGTACCAGAATAGCATATAGCTTCTACAAGTTAAAACACTTTGATTAAATTTAATCATACAATTTAGCACAGAACTACAAGCTAAGCTATTGTGTCCACTATTTTAAAACATGGCATATGAATTTGGGGAGATTATGTTTAGAAAGTAAGGGCTTCCCAGGTGGCGCTAATGGTAAAGAATCTTCCTGACAATGCCGGAGATGCAAGAGACGTGGGTTTGATCTCTGGGTCAGGAAGATTCCCTGGAGTAGAAAATGGCAACCCACTCCAGCCTGTGTGTGCTGCGTGCTGAGTTGCTTCAATTGTGTCCGACTCTGTGACCCCATGGACTGTAGCCTGCCAGGTTCCTATGCCCATGAGGATTCTCCAGGGGAGAGGATACTGGAATGGGTTGTCATGACCTCCTCCAGGGGATCTTCCCGACCCAGGGATTGAACCCACATCTCTTATGTTTCCTGCATTGAGGGAACAGGGTGTGTTCTTTATCACTGAGCCAGCGAGGAAGCCATCGCTCCAGTGTACTTGCCAGGAAAACTCCCTGGACAGAAGGAGCCTGGATGGCTACAATCCAGGGGGCTACAAAAAGTCAGACATGACTGAGTGCCTGAGCAGAAAGTAAACAGTTGCTCACAAACCTTTATGAAAAAAAGGCTATATGTTTTAAGTGAGACCCTGCTTCTCACCCTCTCAATGATTCCCTTTGAGAAGCATGCATTCAAAAGAAACTTCTCAAAGTTGTATCAAGAACTGAGTTTCAGGCCATATTCACCAATGAGAGATTTTTTTTTTTTCTACTGGGCCTGAGCGGTTGAACCCCTTTTTCCTCCCAGGTGGTGATAAAAGACTTTCACTTCCTGGCAGGGAATGAGAGAGGGTTTTGGCTGCATCCCCAGCAAAACCAGCTTTAGAGAAATGGTTTGGCAAAAACATCTGTGGGCCTGAGCTCTCTGCTGCTATGCACCAGGGGTGTGCCATGCACATGGTTCTCATTGGTCTCCTGGACGAAAGCAGAAATGGGTTCTTGCACCTGTAGTTAGGGACCATCACGTATGTACAAGGACTCTGGAGGGTACACGAAGAGATCAGAGACAGTCTCCTTGCTTTCAAGGAGGTTATGACCTGGGTAGGAAGACAGGCTGAGCTTCTTTGCATAAAGAAAGGTAGTGAGGATCAGAAGGCAATCAAAATAGGCTAAGTAACAAAGGGATATTCTTTGGGCAAATTCTCAGGAAGGTGGCCCTGGAGTGGGATTTGTGTACAGGCAGTCTATTAAGGATGCTCTTGGGATCCACACCTTGCGGGGAATGAAGGGAGTGACCTAGGCAGAGGGAACAGTTGAGCCACAACACAGTCACAAGACAGGCCTCAGCCAATCCTATAGGATGCTCTGGAGTTGGGGGGCCCTTCAGAATTGTCACCCCTTGAAACAAGATGGCCTCGCCTTCATAACCCTCCCCCACCAGGAATTGGATGCAGCTGTCCCCAGAGAGGGTCCTGACCTCAAGCCAGGTGGCTCCCTTTGGCAGTAAGCCATGCGCCAGCAGCACTCCCAGCAGCAGAGGAAACGGGTGCGTGGGTCCTGAAGTGGGGGCTCTAGGCGGTACACCACAGCACCCACTGCAGGGGTGGGGTCATGACCTTCATGATAAATGTTTATAGCAGGAGCAGGGAAAGGCCCATTCCTAAGGGACTAGGAGCAACCAGGAATTCAGAGCATATTATTATTATCATCAGCCTTGGTTTGCTGTTCATTTCACTCTGACCTAAGTCCATCTCAGATCCTTAGATTTACAAATATTGATATTCTTGCAGTGTAACATTTGCCCCATACAATCTAGTAACAGTTAACTGAAACTTCAACCAACTCTTTTCAAACCATAAAGGTCAAACACATTCCAAATTTGGTTGAATTCTATATTTTACAATTGGAGTTATGATCCTAATGTTTTCCAAATCCTTGTCTAAATGATTGTGAGATTGTCTTTTTAAAGTTGTTTCTTTCAAATTTGCCCCCATGGTCTGCCACATTTATCCCCCGTCTCCATTCCTGCTGTCATTAGCTTCTTTCAAGTCTTTGCTCAAAGGTCCCCTCCTCAGTGAGGCCTTCTGATCGCCTTAGTTAAGATGCCATCCCCATGCCACCCTATCTTCTTTATTCTTTCCCTAGTACTTACCACCATCTAGCCTACTCTAGTTCTTTTACTGGGGGCTTCCCTGCTGGCTCAGAGGTTAAAGCATATTAACTGTATTTATTGATTTTTTTCTCCACTGAATAGAATGTAAATTCCATGAGGGCAAGGATAGTCTGTATTATTCACTCTGTATTCTTTTTTTTTTTCTCTTCTAGCATCTGTACATCTTTATTTTATTTATTTTTTACTGGAGTATAATCGCTTTAAAATGTTGTGTTAATTTCTTACTGTTTATTCTGTATTCTTATTGTATAGGATAGTGCCTATAACATAGTAACCACACAACAAATACTTGTGAATGAATGAACAAATGAATGAATAACTCCAGTTAAGGCTCCCACCAATGCTCTCTTCTCTGTCTCCACATCTCTGAGGTGCCCCCTTTCTAGACTATAACACACATCACTACTAGGCTGAATTGTTTTTGACACTTCTCTGCTCAGAAGGTCTCCATGGCTTCCCAATGCCAACTCAGGCTTTCAGCGCTCTCTGAGACCTAGAGCATGCCTCCCGGCCCTGGACAGGCTCCCTTCTCTGTGAGAATCATCCTTGCCTCTCCCCAACCCCTCTCTGCCCTGAATTCCTCCAGCAGGAGGCTATAAGAGAGGTAAGTTAAAACATCCTTCTGGGTGCTCTGAAGAGTGATCATGAGGCTAAATGATAACGTACTTCCTAGAGCCTAACATCTTCACAGATGACCACAGCTGCTTTGTCATCATCGCCGTATGATTCTGTCATCAACCTCTCAATTAAATTATTCATGTCCTGAAGCTGAAAGTCAAGTCAGCTTCTCCAGTTTACTAGAAACAAAGCTGATCTAGTGATTCAGGTCACAGTGGTGTACTGGAGCCGGCTAGTGCCAGTTAACAAGATCTAAATGTTAAACATTCTGGAACTTTGGGAGCTGACTGTTAAACATGCTCATGTTCCCGGGCACCTATCTGACTCCTGTGCTTATTTCTGGTTTGCAATCCAGGGGGAACAGAGGTGTTACTAGTTACCTCAGAAACACCAACAAGTGAGAAGGAGTCAAAGGGTCTGGGGAGAGAGGTGAAGGAGACGTTTGGGAAGTAAGGAGTTCTGTTTTAGGCATTTTGAGTAAGACCTATAAGAGGAGCCTAAATGGGCTGGACATTCAAGGGCGAGGAATGAGCTGGAGGAAGTGCCCCTCATTCTGGCAGCACAGGAGGACTCGCCTCAGGCATCCAGCCGCCCTTGCTGACCCAGTTCTGTCTCACCCACGGCCACAGCACAGCCCCCAGGACCTGCCTCTGTCACTTCAAACTGTTCAATTCCCTCCAGCTGTCCCAGGTCAACCTTTGAGTACGTCATGCCTAGACTATTCCAACTGTCTCCTAATGTCTTCCCTTCTCTCTCTCTCTCTCCAGTTCTTCCCATTCATGCCTGACTGGTTGATTTTCCTGAGGCTCCCTTTCATCACCTTCTGCCTTTGCTCAAACACTTTTGGGCAATTCTTTGCAAATAAAATCCCAACTCTCCTCTTCAAACTCTTCTTTAAGACAAATACCTGTGCTTTCTTACCTCCAGGCTCAACACCCATGCTTTCTCCCGCTGTTTTGTGGTCAGCTGCAGTTTAATAAATATATAGATTTTTTTTTAAATCGAAGTATGGTTGACTTAAAATATTGTGTTGATTTCTGCTGTACACCAAGGGGATTCAGAAATACATAGATGGATACATTCTTTTTAAATATTCTTTCCCATTATGGTTTATCACTGGATATTGAATATGGTTCCCTGTGCTTTACAGAAGGATCTTGTTGTGTATCCATTCTATATGTAAAAGCTTACATCTGCTAATCCCAACCTCCTACTCCATCCCTCCCCTGTCCTCTTGGCAACCATCAGTCTGTTCTCCATGTCTGTGAATCCGTTTTTGTTTTGTAGTTAGGTTCATTTGCATCATAGAGTTTAGTAAATATTTTTGAATGAAGACCAGAAGTCACAAATAAGCTGCTGTTTCCATTGATTTCCTTATTCTTGCCATCATTTCTCACCCTGTGGACAAAGGGGAAATCTCAAGTTCTAACTAAAATATAGGATTTTCTTGTGTTTATTGGCATGAAGGATACATCGCTACAGATTGCTTCTCAGCAGCGAGAAGCAAATTTTCCAAGATTTTTACCACTCAAGAAACTCTACGAGTTTTCCCAAGGAGGCAGTTCGAAGCTCCAGAAAACACTCACTGCCAAGAACCAAACACAGCTGTTCAGGCAGCAGAGGAAACTGGTGCTTGGTAAGAAACCAAAACAAAACAAAACCCTGCCCACACATTTGGGGATGGCAGAGTTCCCAGATCAACAGCTTGAAGTGAGTACATGATACCAGATTTTTTATATAAAAGAAAATAAAACTGCCGGAAGCAGAAGTTTTCTGTCTCAAACTGACTTCTTCTAATGCACAGAAACGTTAGAACAACACGACTTTTCGGGATAAAAATAATGTTTTTTTTGTTTTGTTTTTTGCTAGAAGAAGCCCACTTCTCCAGCCAACCAGGGAGAAACTGAAACCCTCTCCCTTCTTTTCTGTGCCAGAAACTCACACTCAATAAAGGTCTCCAAGATCAATCATGCAGATACCAAGGATTACCCCAGATGGAAAAACAAATCAAGGTTAAATGAAGAAGAGCAACAACTGCATAGGGGCTGAAGAGTGGTAGCCAATGGCTAGGAATACTCTCTGCTTCCTCACAGCGGCCATCGTCCACCCAAGCCAGGACCACAGGTCGTGTCCCCAGCACATAGGACCGCAGGTCGTGTCCCTGGCACACAGGACTGGCAGGACGAAGGTTAAGGTAGAATAGGGACCAAGCACCCACAGGAAGCCAGTGGCTATGTTCGTGTTATCTTCTTCATCACTTACGATGCCATGAAGTCAGCACCATGATCGCCATTTTACTGATTGGAAGCTGAGGCGCCCACAGGTTAAGTGACTTGCCCAACACCACATACCTGGTGAGTGTGGTGAGTGGCCGGTGGTTGCCAGACCTAACTCCAAGCCCTGAGACAGTGTGTATGTAGCTGTCAGCACCTGCGGTGTTCAACAGGGCGTTCTAGAAAACAAGCAAACCAAACAAGCAAGTCGGGAATACACTGGACAAACCAAAACTAAACAGGTTTCTTTACTGCAAGGCTTCGCGAAGTCTTTGGTGCACTAACACACATAAAGTTTGTCTGGTTTCCCTTAATACATCACAGAGCTTTTTGTTTTGCATGGAACACTTCATAGAACTAGTGTCGCCCAGCACCCATGTTGGGAATCATGGCAGGACACCCTTCCAGTCTCGTTGATCCTGGTTCTAACTGGGCCTCACACCACTTTTGTAGAATCTAGGGAAATCAAAAGTCCAGTGAGAAGTTCTCCGGTAGAAATACTTCTCAGTTATGTGGGAATACCACAAGGGGACAGAGGAGGACAGAGGGCGAGAAAGCTGAGCTATTACAATGAACAATGAACGCTTTTTATCACTTGCTGCCTACCAGGACTCTTCCTTATAACCACCTATAAGATAGAAATCATTATAACCTCCATTGTACACATGAGGGAATTGCACAGAGAGGTGTTACAACTTACCCACAGCCACACAGCTCATAAATGTCTGAGTGTTGAATTCAGGTAGTCTGGCTCCTTTACAATTGTGTTGTACTTGCTCGCATTTAGGTGGGAATTTGTAGCATGAGAAGGGCAGAGATAGAAGATTGTTGCTGTTTTTCAGTCACTAAGTCGTGTCTGACTCTTTGCCACCACATGGACTGCAGCACGCCTGGCTTTCCTGTCCTTCACTATCTCCCTGAGTTTGCTCAAACTCATGTCCATTGAGTCAGTGATGCCATCCAACTATCTCAACCTTTGTCAACCTCTTCTCCTCCTGCCTTCAATCTTTATATGCGTATATATGTAAGATTATATCATAGTTACCCAAACAGCATAAAAAGTTAAAAACACCAATTTAGATTTGATTTATAGTTTATACTGGTGCCTACTGTACAAGGAGCTGTGTTAGATGCTGGGGATTCAGATGTTGTTAACAATACAACTTACATGATTCCTGTAAGCAGGACTGTAAGCAGGACTTACAGTCCAGTGGAAGGAACGCAGAAGGGGTTAGTGTATTTTAGCATAGCATACGGAGAAGGCAATGGCACCTCACTCCAGTACTCTTGCCTGGAAAATCCCATGGATGGAGGAGCCTGGTGGGCTGCAGTCCATGGGGTCGTGAAGAGTCAGACACGACTGAGTGACTTCACTTTCACTTTTCACTTTCCTGCATTGGAGAAGGAAATGGCAACCTACTCCAGTGTTCTTGCCTGGAGAATCTCAGGGATGGGGGAGCCTGGTGGGCTGCTGTCTATGGGGTCGCACAGAGTCAGACACGACTGAAGCGACTTAGCAGCAGCAGCAGCAGCATAGAATAATGTGCTCTTCCAGGCAAGGAAGCACAGAAGACTGTGAGAGCAGGGAGACCTCTGACCTAAACTCAGGATAGCCCTTGGACATTTCACCTCTATGTGATGCTTTAAAGAAGGAGCAATTGGTATGAAGTTATTTCAGAGGGATCACATATTCTTGTGTTTTATTCCAAGCCAAACTCATGATTTGAAATTCTAGCAAGGTTGGGAATGGCCTGACCACTGCACCGTGTGGTCCCAAGAGCTTCTCCTCCAGGAATTACGGGCTCCTGTCCTCCCTAGTCTCTGCCCCAGGCTTGGTGCAGATGCAGTCATATCTCCTTGACTGACAGTCTCCACACTCATCAGCCAGCACTTAGCTTGATCCTGGACATGGCAGGAACAGGAACACTCCCCATAAATCCTATGTACTTCCCTGCATTTCCAAGCCCTGCTGAAGTTAGTGGAACAATGTGACTGATTCTAGCCAAGGGGTTATAACCAGCCGTAATATGTGTATCTTTTATGAGACAAATTTACCCTTAGAGAAATGAGTATGCCTCCAGCAGTGTAGGTCAGTCCCCATTTCCTACACCCTCACTTTCATTGGACAATATATTTATCAGTCAGGGTTCAATTAGGAAAAAGGAAAGCGTGCCAGTTATTTCGACAGAGAGAATTTAATACAGGGGATTGGTTTAACAGGCATCAGAGGGCTCCAAAGCAAAATGAGAACATTGAGATAACTCAGAGAGAGTAACAATAGGAAGTGTGTCCCACCCCTAGGGCTGTAAGAACACAGGGACAGAGTGGATATAGTTGAAATCTGCAAGTTTGGAGCAGGAGATTCCCATGGTGCTGGAACATAGATCTATGAGAAGAGGGAGCTGCTTGTTGCTGGTGATGCTGTGAGAATTCATAGGAAAATCCTTGCAGAGCTGGAATTCAGACCTCTGAGAAGTAGATGTTCCTGGCTAGTGTTGGTGCCCCTAAAAGGTATGTTGAAGCTTTGTCTGGTTATGCAAAAAAAAGAAAAGAGAGAGGTTAAAAAAAAAAATGCTGGAGATGCCAGAATGAAGACCCGTCACTGAGAAGACTCTGAAAGTATCAACAAGCAAATCAAAAGGGTCGAGTGCTTCTCACTCCAGCCTTCCAGTCTTTCTCTCTCTAGTGCCCCCTACTGGCAGGTCCCAACATTAGCCAACTGATAGATTAAGAGCTTGTACAGTCTGTGGAAAGTTCTGAAAGAGATGGGAATACCAGACCACCTGATCTGCCTCTTGAGAAATTTGTATGCAGGTCAGGAAGCAACAGTTTGAACTGGACATGGGACAACAGACTGGTTCCAAATAGGAAAAGGAGTACGACAAGGCTGTATATTGTCACCCTGTTTATTTAACTTATATGCAGAGTACATCATGAGAAACGCTGGACTGGAAGAAACACAAGCTGGCATCAAGATTGCCGGGAGAAATATCAATAACCTCAGATATGCAGATGACATCACCCTTATGGCAGAAAGTGAAGAGGAGCTCGAAAGCCTCTTGATGAAAGTGAAAGTGGAGAGTGAAAAAGTTGGCTTAAAGCTCAACATTCAGAAAACGAAGATCATGGCATCCGGTCCCATCACTTCAGGGGAAATAGATGGGGAAACAGTGGAAACAGTGTCAGACTTTATTTTTCTGGGCTCCAAAATCACTGCAGATGGTGACTGAAGCCATGAAATTAAAAGACGCTTACTCCTTGGAAGGAAAGTTATGACCAACCTAGATAGCATATTCTAAAGCAGAGACTTTACTTTGCCAACAAAGGTCCGTCTAGTCAAGGCTATGGTTTTTCCTGTGGTCATGTATGGATGTGAGAGTTGGACTGTGAAGAAGGCTGAGTGCCGAAGAATTGATGCTTTTGAGCTGTGGTACTGAAGAAGAGTCTTGAGAGTCCCTTGGACTGCAAGGAGATCCAACCAGTGCATTCTGAAGGAGATCAGCCCTGGGATTTCTTTGGAAGGAATGATGCTAAAGCTGAAACTCCAGTACTTTGGCCACCTCATGCGAAGAGTTGACTCATTGGAAAAGACTCTGATGCTGGGAGGGATTGGGGGCAAGAGGAGAAGGGGATGACAGAGGATGAGATGGCTGGATGGCATCACTGACTCAATGGACGTGAGTCTCAGTGAACTCCGGGAGTTGGTGATGGACAGGGAGGCCTGGCGTGCTGCGATTCATGGGTCACAAAGAGTCGGACACAACTGAGCGACTGATCTGATCTGATCTGATCTGACAGTCCCATCCCCAACCTCATAGAGCAGATCATAGAAAGATAGGTTTCTTGGCTGAGAGACTGACTAGATAAGCATCATCATATTTTTAATTTTTGATGCATGCTAAGTCACTTCAGTAGTGTCTGACTCTTTGCGATCCTATAGACTATAGGCCACCTGGCTCCTCTGTCTATGGGATTTCCAGGCAAAAATACTGGAGTGGATTGCCATGACCTCCTCCAGGGGATCTTTCTAACTCAGGGATCGAATCTGCGTGTCTTATGTCTTCAGCATACTAGTGATTCAAAGCAAATTAAACAAGACATTGGTTCAAATAATATTTTGATGATTTAATAGCTTTATAAAACATATAGTTCTGATTTCAGATCAAACTGGCACTTCCCTAAAAACAAAACATCAAATCACTATCAACTGACCTTTATTTAAAGTACTTCCACTGTGCCAAGCACTTCACTCAGCTGTTCTGTGGTTATCTCAGTTACTCTTTATTTTATGGATTGGAAAATCTGAGGCTTAGAGAAGTGAAACACCATCCTCAAGGTCACAGCTTCAAAGCAATGGAGATGATGAGATTTGTATTGGCAGCCCGAGGTCAGAGCCATGTCCCTATACTTCTCCATCCCCTTTACCATTTAGATGACATACTGGTTCCTTCTTTCGCCATCTCCTGGGGGTGAACATATCAGTCCCAGACTCTTGCCAGAATCTTTTGCTTATGCCATGCCTTGGGGGAAGTTGGCATTCTCACGTGAAGCGTTCAGCACTTCAGTGACCAAACACCCACCAGTGAGGACCACAGTGGACTCTCATCCTCGGTTGAGCAGTCACAGCACACTGGAACAGCAGAACTGAAGTGATGGTTTTACCAGATGCACGAATCCCTTCTGTAACATTTCAACAAGTGCTTGTCTAGACTCTACTGAAACAAATTTCATGACTAGTAATATTTCACTGTGCAATGTGGCCTCTCTATTTTTAGCCAGCCCTGGAAAATCCTATGGACAGAGGAGCCTGGTAGGCTGCAGTCCATGGGGTCGCTGAGGGTCGAACATGACTAAGTGGCTTCACTTTCACTTTTCACTTTCCTGCATTGGAGAGGGAAATGGCAACCCACTCCAGTGTTCTTGCCTGGAGAATCCCAGGGACGATGGAGCCTGGTGGGCTGCCATCTATGAGGTCGCACAGAGTCGGACATGACTGAAGTGACTTAGCAGCAGCAGCAGTAAATAAAAAGTTCTTACTTGCAGAGAGTTAAAAGCTATTACTCTGCAAATTCAACCTGAAGATTTTTTATCTTTCTCTCTTAAGCAACGCAGTTTTGCAGATGTTTGAAGGAAGATGTTACATCCCTTTTCCCTGGTATTATGGTGAGGAGCTCATGTACTTGAAGATAGCAACAGCCTCAAACATGGCAGAGTGAATCTTGTGGTTGTTCAGTCGCTCAGTCGTGTACGACTCTTTGGGACCCCATGGACTGCAGCATGCCAGGCTTCTCTGTCCTTTACCTATTCCCGGAGCTTGCTCAAACTCATGTTCATTGAGTCAGTGATACCATCCAACCATCTGGTCCTCTGTCGTCCCCTTCTCCTCCTGCATTCAATCTTTCCCAGCATCAGGGTCTTTTCCAGTGAGTCTGTTCTTTGCATCAGGTAGCCAAAGTATCGGAGCTTCAGCTTTAACTTCAGTCCTTCAATGAATATTCAGGATTGGTTTCCTTTAGGATAGACTGGTATGATCTCTTTGCTGTCCAAGGGACTCTTTTCCAACACCACAATTTGAAAACATCAATTGTTCAGCACTCAGGCTTCTTTATGGTCCAGCTCTCACATCCATACATGACTACCGGAAAAACCATAGCTTTGACTATACGGACCTTTTTCGGCAAAGTAATGTCTCTGTTTTTTAATACACTGTCTAGGTTTGTCATAGCTTTTCTTCCAAGGAGCAAGCGTGAGCAGAGTTTAGATTTGCCAATGGGGGAGACATGTGTAGAGGATGGCTTCTTGGTAGTTAAAGCCCAGGTTTTATAATGAGATTAAATTCAATAATTTCCTGTTGACTAGTTCTGTGACCCTTAGCAAGTTGTTAAACCCAGTGGGGATGCTAGACAGTGTTGCTGTGGGATTCAATCAGCTAAGCTTGTAGGTGCTCAGAAAATGAGATCCATGAAGTGTATTGATGAAAGACACTAATTTTATTTTCCCATAAAGTTGTGAAAATGTCTCTTTATGGAAGTAATTCTCACCTAAAGACCATCCCATTTCATCCCATTGATTTTAGGCTTATGTAACAGATTACTCAATCTCCTGAACAGACAACCTCAGTCTACTGAAAAACCTGAGATATATATCATTTGGAACCTGAATACTTAAGTCAAGATCTTGTTCTGCCTCTTGTTCTATGATATTTAATACACTGAGCCTTTGTTTTATCACTTATAAATGCACCAGCATAGCTAAAATGCCCACCATGAAATACAATGAAACAATCAGAGGCAACAGATTAGAACACAGAGCAGAGTGAATGGATCTGAAAGCAGAGTTCTGAGTAAAAAAAAAAAAAGTAATCAGCAGGGTGGGAAATATAACATTGCCATTTATGTAAAATCAAAACAACCACACACAACGAATAACACCCATGCAAGCTATAGAAATCCAATGTATTGCAGTGAGAGCAGAGAATGCAAACTATTCAGGAGATTTAAAAAAGCATCAAAAATAAAGACAAGAGGGGTCTAAAGAAATTTGTAACCAGGAAATTGATTAATTAATTAATAACATGGGAAGAATGATGCTTCCCTACCTTCCTCACAAAGTTATTCTTAGGGTCTGATGAGATTATGCATAGGAAAGCCAAAGTTAATTTACCATTCCCATTATGATCCCCAGACTGGACAGATGAACAGAGATAGCAGTTCCCCCTGGATCTTGGGCAGGAAGCTATGAGCAGGGCAGGGCTGGGTGGGATGGTGAGATGACATCAGGGCTCCTCGTGAAGGAGGGGCAAGCTCTCCCTCTCTTCTGGAGATACCACTTGATGGCACAGCCAGAGGCAGCATCAACGTCTTCCCATGGATCCGCTGTGCACAGCCTCCTCAGGCCCTCGGAAGAAGAGACCCAGGCAGGTGGGTGCCTCAATGGCCTCCCCTCCTCATGACATCAAGTTTCAAAATTTGGCCCTCTTCATTTTGGAGAAGAAAATGGGAACCACCCGCAGAAACTTCCTCATGGAGCTGGCTCGAAGGAAAGGTTTCAGGGTTGAAAATGAGCTCAGGTAAGACATGAATTTCAGCTTGTGAATAAGCAGGGTTTTTGTGAACAACTTCTTTGGAACCCAAGGAATCTGTGTTTTCCTCTGCAAACAGAAGAGGTGATGCTCCCACTGGGAGAACAGGTATGAGATCAAAGAACAAATCTGAGGCAGTTACTTAAGGGAAATAAGATCAGTGGGAATTTGATACAATTATATTGAAACCAGTTGGCACCAAAAGATAAAGTAATTTTTTTTTTGCCTTTCATTATTATGAGATGAAGTATCAAGGAATGATAAACAGAAACCCAGTTGGAAAGTTCAATGCTGAAACCACTGAGGTTTACTCTTGACTGAGCTGAACAAAAGCGTCACTGAGTCCAAACAAAAACTGGCAGCTGCTTGGAGGCAGAAAGAATAGTTTGGTTGGTTGGCCAGTAAGCTGCACATCTGGCTGGGCGGAAGTGGGGAGTGTCTGTGATGGGCTAGGACTGTAGTTGGCTCACCACAGGCACCCAAATGTGGCTTTGATCATGTTTTTCTGAACTGCAGTCTGAGTGGGATTCATAGAGAGAGGGATGCTGGTTAAAGATTCACGGGTGGCTCTGTCCAGGGGTGAAAGACGCCTTGCTGAGAGTGATGAGCTCAGAGCCCAAATAAGAAGGCAACTGAAGCAACCATGCAGGGTGCCTCGAATGTTCACCCACTCACATCCCAGCCTGGCCTTGCTCTTTTTCTAACAGTTATGTAAGCTCTTCATGGGTCTCAAATAGATGGAAGAGAAAACCAAACAAAATCCAGACACAAATGGTATTAGAAGCTTGGCATAAATAATTCCAAACAGAATTGCCAGAGGGCTTGTAGTGAATAAACAATGATAATTGATGCAATTGCCTGGCCTTGATTGTCCAAGGAATAGGTTGATCATATTTTTTTTTTTCAGGAAAATGTATAAGAATTCTATGTGAAAATAAATTTTTGTCTTGAAAAAAATAAGTAAAACTGACAAGCATATCCTGATGAAGTGTCAGTTACAAATTGCTAGAGAAACATATGTCAAAAGTCAATCATCAAATATGAGTCAAATCTCATAGAAACATTTAATTTTTTTTACTAAAATGCCCCATTCAGAAATTCCTGAGTATCCCATGGATTTCCTCACCCAATTTCTCTACACTTCCAGCAAGAGCTGACTGGTTTAGTTACAGCACAGCTACGAGTAATGCACACAGTGGCTGAGGCAGGTAGGTGAAGAGATGACTAGAGGCAAGTTTCTTCTTTTGACAAGAAAACCCAAGAGGCAGCTCTGCTGCCAGGGACTGAGCCCAGCTGCTCGGGCGACAGAGGAAACTGGTGCACAGCAAGCCAACTGCTGCTGCGATGTGACTGTGGCAAAGTTCCCAGGCTGGCTGCTCAGAAGACACATTAAATGCAAATGTGTTTTATGACACAAATATAAACCACAGGAAGCAGAAGTTCTAGCTCTCAAACGGAATTTCCATAGTTAGCTATATAGACTTTAATTGGAAAGGACAATGAAGATTATTACAGGGGAAAATCTCTAGATAAAAAAATCTCTAGACCTCAGAGTCTGACTCTGACCCTTCCCAGCCATGTGATGCGGGGAAGACCCCCTCTCTCCTCTCTGACCTTAGATTCTTGATAAATCGTCTAGTCTGCCTGATGTGATACCAGATGCCATGATGGATATCAGTGTACTTGGATAAATTAGAACAGCTATATAATTGTAGTGTGGCTGTTTTCTCGTTACTTAGCTGAATCTATTGACCTTTCTAGTAAAATCCTAAGAAGAGGGCTTTCTCTCCACAATATGAACGAGGTCGAGTGACACAAACTGATAGAACAAAGACAGGAAGGAAACCCATCAAATTGGTTATTTGTGGGCATGAGGGTAGTAGTGAGAGATTATGGCTGCTTTTATGCTCTATGTTTTCCAATTTTTTTACAATGAACATATTTTTTAAGTGAAAATAAAGGAAATTGTTATTTTAAAAGAAAGGATACTTCTTAAGAGGAACAGCTAGACCTCACCTTTTGATATAAAAGATTCAGAGAAAGAGGAGCTAAAAAAAGTTCTGAAAGTAGACAGTAATCTCCATAATTTCTAGTGCATTCTTTGGCTGCCAGGAGGGTTTAAATATGAGGAAAAATCTGATCCCTACTTTACCTGAACCTGAACACACAGCTTAGAATTGGTGTGCCTGCATGTATTGAGCTATCTGGAACTACTTAATTTTCCAGCATATGTATACTGTATCTTTATAGTTGGATTGGACTTCATTAATATTTATGTTATATTGCAAAAGACATGCTATTCCAAGTACCATAGGAAGCTGGTTCTTAAAATATAAATAAAGGGAGGTGTCAAGTTCTTTGAGGCATTTTTGCACATTCATTATAAAGGATACTGAATTTTATTCCATGGCCAACATCCTAAATTTTAGAGCAATTTCATAATATTCCAGTTCTCTGGGACAAGCTAGAGAAGGGTCGGAATCTAGTGTTTGTCACGTTCTTCTTTTATCCTTGATTCCAGTACTTTGAGCTGTTTTAAAACTTTATCAGCGTCAACTCTCCTCTTTTTGCATACTCGCTAAGCTTACCATTTCTGTCTTGACCTAAATTGTTGATGCTGAAAAAGAAAGAGCCGGATAGGAAGGGTGGCTTTCCATGGTTACATCAGCCAGCAGATGATCACTTTTTCTGAGTTCCACTGTTCAAGCAGAAGAAACCCATCAGAGGATACATTTCCCCTGCTTGCACCTCCATAGTTTGTCTACAAGGCTGTCTTTGAAAGGCATTGTTTGAATGAAAGCAAAATATACCACCATGCCATCACAAGTTAAGGGTTCTGTTAGGACCCAAGTAGAAGGCTTGCACCTTGTGAGCAAAGAGTTTAAAATCAGACAAGAGAGCCAGGAATTGTGCCTTTGTTTTCACTTAGCATGAAAAGATAGCATAATGTATTTCCCTGGCATGTACTCATTTTCCTCTTTTTAAAAAAATTAGAATTTTCCTACCCAACGCTTTACTTCGAGCCTCCTTGTGTCTTTCATGCTGAACCCTCTTCCCTTTTGCAATAGTCATTACTGAATAAACTCTATTCTTACTGCCTTAATGAGTGTCCAGCTTTGTTTATCTTCGACAATGCCTTATCACTTCAGATTTTTGGTGTTTGAAATAAAAATATTAAAAGTCATTGTTTGGAAAAGAAACTGAACACCAGATCAAAGAGCTATTATCTGCTCCAGAAAATATGATAGTGAACTAGTCTTTCTCTAGGCTTCTTCTAAGTTCAGTGTCCAAACACATCTTCACTGGTTTCTCATTATGTTTTTTCCCTCACTTTTTCTCCTCCAACTTTGAATGGCTTCTCCTTACACTTCTCTGCATGTAAGACCTAAGACCCATGGAAGCCTTCCTAGGGGAGGGAACTTCCTTCCTGGACATGGGGTGAGCCATGGCTTAGGGTTGGCCCCTGACTCTTCCACTTGGTTTTCTCCTTATTCCTCCCCAACTCCACAAGGGAAAGGGTGTCATCTCGGCCACTGTGTATACCTCAGCTTCATACTTTTGACAATTTTCTTACACAGAGTAGGCTTCAGGAAATATTTGCTCAAAGAATACTTTATCTGGAGAATATAAAACCAACCAAAGGAACTTATGACTACCAAGAGTAATTTTTGTCACTGAAATTTTTTTACAATGTTTGGTTACCTTTTGGTTACAGTATTACCTTTGTAATCAGTGAAATGATGAAGATTTTATTTTTGTAAGTTCAAGAGCATGCAGTGTAGACTCGAGTCCTGTTGTTGTTCTTCAGTCACTAATTGTGTCTGACTCTTTGTGACCCCATGAACTGCAGCATGCCAGGCTTCCCTGTCTTTCACTATCTCCCGGAGTTTGTCCTGCTTTGGTTCAAATTACTTATTTCAAAATTTGTGAACTTTAAATTAAGGTAAATGTTCACGGTCTCATTTAATATGGGCCAAAAAATCAGGGCAAGACCCTCTCAGTCT
Organism: Bos grunniens; assembly: GCF_055505025.1. NCBI lineage: Eukaryota > Metazoa > Chordata > Mammalia > Artiodactyla > Bovidae > Bos > Bos grunniens. Next base: position 17,794,781 of record NC_141190.1, read on the forward strand.
TCAGTATATCAAGGGCTGGAAATAAAAGCTTGTTTTCACTGTTGCTGGTGTTAGTCACTCAGTCATGTCCGACTCTTTGCAACTCCATGGACTGTAGCCTGCCAGGCTCCTCTGTCCGTGGAATTCTCCAGGCAAGATTCTGGGATACTGGAGTGGGTTGCCATTCTCTTCTTCAGGAATCTTCCTGACCCAGGAATAGAACCCAGGTCTCCTATATTGCAGGCAGATTTTTTTTTTTTTTTACCATCTGAGCCACCAGGGAAGCCCCATAAGAGTGTGGGATAAAACCAAATAAAACTACCTTGATTTTTCAGTGTCAGGGATTCTGAAACAGATTAGTTGCTAGGGAAATTGGCAAGAGGATTTTTTTTTAAACTGTAAACATCCAAGTTCAACTGTAAATAACTATTTTTAAGGTTATTGTTGACAAAATAAGTCCTGTGTCAGATGGAAAGAATTAAGAATGACTTCTCCAGGGAAAGAAAACAGTTTTAAAGACAAAGAAAAAAGCAGATGACCATCCATGAGAACTGGGGGAATCAGAGATATCATCAGTCTGGCTTCTCACACACACACAAAAAGATGGCTGCCTATTTCTTCATGAAGACTTTTTCTAATTGTGTCAAGAGGCAAGAGAAACTAGGGTAAGAAAAAAGAAAAATCAGGGATATTGGTATCTCAGAAAAAAAAATCAAAACTGAGATTTGTGAGTTAATAATCTCTCAAACTTAGAGCTTTCTAACATCTGAGGGTCATACTCATGATTCTTGTAATATCTTTTATCATGTGTATTATTATATAACTACTGTGTTTCTTTTAACTGCCCTTAGTCTGAGTCATTATAATTTATCTCTAGCTTAAGGAATAATAGCCATAAAAATCATGGGTCTGATATACATAACTTAAAAATATAGATTTAATTAACACATAAACTTCTAAGATGATCTGTTGTGTACTCCCTAAAATTGTCTCAGGTACCTGCAGAGAAATGAGTACTGGATGGGGAAACATTGCTATAACTGAGCCCCCAGTCCAGCATGGGGATCCCACCTAAGCTGGGGCAGGTAAAGACTGATCTTCCTCCAGCACTATTTCACAAGGTGGAGTTATTGGGCTGTGAGATGGTTTTGAAATACGGCAGACCCCATGGAGCGACAAGGACTACTAGGACTACTTTCCCTTCCCTTGCCTTGGGAGGGCTGGTGGACCCAGCAGAAATGGCACCATGTGACTTTTAGGGGCTGGGTCATAAAAGGCCTCGAGGCTTCTGCTGTTCCTTGGACCCAGAGCCTCAGGTAAGAAGTCTGAGTTGCCCCTGAGAGAGGCCACTTAAAGATGCTCAGGTGGCAGATGCTGCTGAGCCCAGGCTCCCAGCCACCCTCACCAAGGTGCCAGACTCTTGGGCTGCATGGAACATCAGTGCCTCCATCAGCTGCGTATGGAACAGAAGGATGGCCCCAACTGAGCTGCCTGAATTCCTGACCCACAAATTGTGAGGCATTGCATTTTAAAAGCTATTACATTTGGGGATAGTTGGTGTTGCACCAGTAGATAACTAGAAGTGACTGACTACCATATGTCAGAATCACCAAGGGAACTTGTCAAAATGTGTATTTCTGGGCCCTAGGTGAGATTTACTGAATCTGAATCTTTGGTAATAGGACCCAGGCATCTGAATTTTAGGCCAGCATCCTTGGTGCCTCTAGCAGACACTACAATTTTAGAAACATTCTTTCAGAGCTATTCAGTTCAGTTCAGTTCATTTCAGTCACTCAATTGTGTCCAACTCTTTGCAACCCCATGGACTGTAGCACACCAGGCTTCCCTGTCCATCACCAACTCCCAGAGCTTGCTCAAACTCATGTCTGTGGAGTCGGTGATGCCATCCAACCATCTTATCCTCTGTTGTCCCCTTCTCCTCCTGCTTTCAATCTTTCCCAGCATCAGGGTCTTTTCCAATGAGTCAGTTCTTCACATTAGGTAGCCAAAGTATTGGCGCTTCAGCTTAAGCATCAGTCCTTCTAATGAATATTCAGGACTGATTTCCTTTAGGATTGACTGGTTGGATCTCCTTGCAATCCAAGGGACTCTCAAGAGTCTTCTCCAACACCACAGTTCAAAAGCATCAATTTTTCGGTGCTAAGCTTTCTTTCTAGTCCAACTCTCACATTCACGCATGATCAATTCATTGTACCAGTGGTCTCTTTGTTGACCATTACTATGAATATTGCCATGAGCTGGGCACCAGACATGATTATCACCAGGCAGGTTATAACACTGTCCCTGCCCTCAAGGATGCCAAGGACCAAGCCAAGTACATTTCAATTCAGCACCACTTAAAAAAGAGGGCCCTGCATGGTTTTCCCTGGGGGAAGCTGAAGGCCAAAGCCTAGTTCAGAATATTTGTAATTGGTTCACAACTTCCCAAACCTCGTCCAAGGCACTATTAATTTGTCATGGCTAAGAAACCAGGTGACTTAGAGAAGGGAATCCACTGATATTTCAGGAATGGCCATCTCAGCAGGGCCTTGGGGTCTTTAGAAGATGTTGAAGATGGCTGCCTGAAGCTTGCTGCCACCTTTTATCTTAAGAAGAAAGCCCAGGCCTTCAAGGGCAAGGCACAGACCTCTGCCGCAATCCCAGGTTTATTTGTCTTTGAAAATGACATTCATGCATATTTGTTCCCTTACACAGAAAACTGACAGTAAACAATTCATGACAGAAAGTGAGAAAATATAGAAAAATACTTAAAGCAAACAAACAAAACCTCACACAGGGGTCTAACCACAGTCTAGCAGAACGTTAGGAGATTGCACACCTGGGTTTGAATCTTGCCTCCATGTGACCTCTGCGGGCCTTGGTTTTCTCATCTTCATTGTGATAATGATGGTGATGTTGATGATGATGATATTCATTCTGATGTTATTCCTTTTGAGAAAAGGAAATGTTCTCATTGGAAAAAGCACAGAGTCACAGAGGGGTAGCTAAGTGTGGCCCAGCACACGGGTTTTATTTTATTTTTTGGCCACGCCACACAGGATGTGAGATCTTAGTTCCTGACCAGGGACTGAACCCATGCCCCCTACTAGTCTTAACCATGGACCATGAGGGAAGCCCCCAGAACACAGGTTCTAGATTAAAATGGACCTCAGATTAAATCCTTGCTCCACCAGTTATTAGCTGGGTGAATTTTTAATGTCTCCCAAGCTCTCTTTTCTTATTATTAGAGACAATCATACCTACCTATCTCATAGAATTATTTACAATTAAATGAAGTAGTGTATGAAATTGATCTACAATGATTCTGGCACATGGTGATGTTCTATTAGTATCTTCAATACCAGAGTGCTCAGGGCAGAGAGAAAACCATTATATCAGCAAACAGCTGTCACAACACAGCAGTAAGACATTGTGTGCAGAACACACCAAAGCGGGTGACCCTCCTTGGTAATCCTGTCTGCTAATGGCTCAGCATAGACAGTGAACAAATGCTTTATTGTCATGGTCTGCAATGGAACCCACAATATCTCTGAGATGCGCCTGTACTATGATGTCAAAGTTTCTAAGACTGACTTTCAATCTCTTACTTTGTGGGAACCGGTGACAAACAGTAATGAACTCTGAATAGCACAATGTGTGGTTTGTTTGATTTTTTTTTTGTTTTTGTATGTACTTGATAATTGTTGTTGTTGTTTTGTTTGCTGGTTGCTTAATGAGCAGGGGTTGGAAATCCAAATCAGAATCTTCTTTCATATGCTGCATAGCTTATATTCCTGAATAAGCTTATATGAATTCAATAGGAGATGCACATGGTCCTCATCAATAGGGTGAGCTCAGACACCCCCACACTGTCCTGGGGAGTCCCAGGTGAGGAGGCACTGTGGGTGGTGGTACATGACTGGATGATGAGGGGCCTAAATTTAGAAGTTGAGCCCCAGAGCTCTTCCTCAGCGCTCTCATCTCTCTCTGAGGTTTAGACAAAACCCTATTTAGAAGAATAATAGTACTAATAAGCATAATAAAAAATATATTAATAACGTTTCTCTTCAAAGGGCAGAAACATAGAAAGAATAATACTGTCTAACCCTATTGATTCTTCTGTGGTTTTCTTCAGGTCTTGAGATAGACAATCTTCCAAGAAGTTGACTATAAGTAGTCTTTGAAATCATATGCACCTGGAATAGGGCAGCAGCTAGCTGTCTTCCCTTGGCCCTTTTAAAAGGTGGTTTTATCTCGACTATTTTCTGCCTGGGCCTGCTGCACATCCTGCCATCTAGATGGTCTCAGCTCTGGTCTCCAGTCCCACTTCCCTCCTAGCACCAGCCCCAGAACCCAACTGTCAGCCAAGTATTTTTATTTGGATCTCCAGCCATCCTTTCAAGGCAGCTTGAAATAAACTTCAATTTTGTTCCCCCACCCCTTCCTCCAAAGAGATGGAACTTCCTAAATCCCTATTTCTACCAAAAGTGATAACACTTGAGTGTGATAGATAAGCTGGAGTAATAGTTGAGTCTGTTCCCCACTTCACCTTTTATAGGTGATGCCAGCTGTCCATCATATGTCTCCTTTGCCTTCCTTTCTAGCACTGTAGGAACCAGACTGAGGTTTAAATCATCTTATATCTGGTCCAGTGATTCATCTTCTTAAGTAGCTCCTCAAAGCTCCCCAACCCATGACTCCCCCTCCAAATCATTGTGTATACCAGATTAGTCTTTTAAAATAACACTGGAATGCTATCCATGTCCTGCTCACAAAAAACTTCAGTGGCTCCATAATCCTAGAACATAAGATCCAGCTTTCTCAGCCAGGCTTCTAAGACCCTCTGTAATGTGGTTAACCCACTTGCTCAGTCACATCTACAACTACTTCCCAACAGAAATTCTTCATTCCAATCCAGGCCACTCTCCTTCCTTTCCTCTGACCTTTGAACCTTTTCTTCCAGGAGGATCTATAGTGCTACTTTCTTGGTACCTTATCCCTCCCATGCATCCAGACTAGGCACAAACAAATCCTGCTTTTCTACAAAGCCATCCACCTCTCCCAGCCCACACTAAATTATTTTCCCTCTTTGTATACCACTTGCAGGTCCTGCCTATGCCGTAACGTATTAACCAGCTGTTTCACAGAAGATGCTGATGCCCAGAAACATTCCTTTTCTTGTTTGGTACCCAACCCCTTCCCATCACCACCACAGGGAACCTAGGGCTGTGACTAGAACAGTGAACCAAGAAATACTTAGTGAATCTAAGAGTCAATCAAGAAAAGGAGAAGGAGGAAGAAGAAGTCAAGCAAGAGAAGTGGGGAAAAGAAGAAAAAACAATTCTATGTTTTTCTCTTCAATGCCTATATACGCTATTTGCTTTTGCTATTTCCCAGATTTGTAGACAATTTGAACTGAAGGAGCCCTAAAAATTATTAGTTCCAGTGATATAATGCTGATTTCGAAGATTTGTTTAAAAATAGAAACAACATATTGACCAGAAAAGACAATCAAAAAGGATAAGATGTCATTTACCAGCTGTGTGACCTTCAGGGTGTCCTTAACCTCTCTGTTCTTCAGTTTCCTCATTTTTGAAGTGTGGCTAGTATAATATTTACTTAAAAGCTATGTGAGTATTAAAAGAGATGATGTATGTGAAGTACTTGGACAGTGCTGAAGCATGCTAAGTGCTCAGTACTTTTTTAGGGAAAAGATACAGGGTCTTACAACACAGAGTTGTGCTTTGAAAAACATGAAAAGCACTATTTCCCAAAGGCTGACCACCACCTATTAATGGCTGTGAGATCAATTTAGTGGGATGTTACATCTATATCAGCATCTACATCTATATCTATTTTGGGTCATGATATAAAATGTGTTTCTAACTGTGGATCACATACAAGTTTGAAAGGCACCAGATTAAAACCCTCTGCAAAATAAAAATGAAACGGTACATCAAAGCCACAGGCAGAGTGCAAGGTGCTAATTTAAGAACGATTTCATCCTCTATCCGTTCTGGACCTTTGTTTTCCACTAACATCACAATCTTACTAATGTTTTCTTAAGTTTTCTTGCATCTGATATGTAACATAGACCATGTCGCTATGCTAATTGAAGTTGAATTCTCTGGCATGGACGCCTAGGTTCTCCATGCCTATGGTCAGGTCTACTGTGCATCTTTCTCCATCAGATGGAATGCTCTGAACACCTCAGGGAAAAGAGGAGAGGTTCTCATTTTGAAAGTCTCTGTCTTATTCTGCAGTGATTCTGTCACCCACATTGTAGCAGAAAACAACTCTGGTTCAGAGGTTCTCGAGTGGCTTCAGGTACAGAACATAAGAGCCAGCTCGCAGCTAGAACTCCTTGATGTCTCCTGGCTGATCGAAAGTATGGGAGCAGGAAAACCAGTGGAGATTACAGGAAAACACCAGCTTGTTGTAAGTGTCCTGAAAGTGGTTGTATGTGGGCTATAGACTCAACAGACTTGAGTTAAACCCCAGGTTCTCTGCTTGCTCCCTGTGTGAACTTTGGGAAGTCACTTAGCTTCTCCGAGCTTCAGTTTCTTCCTTTACATTATGAGAACAGTAGTGTCTGCCTATCTTGTAAGATGGCTTATGAGGATTAGAATAACACACATGGAAAGTGCTTAAGACTGAGCCTGATCTATATATGCACTTAATAAATGGTAGCTATTTTTACAAACAAGTCTATACACAAATATTTCAAAATATTGAAGTCTTGATGTTCTAGCAGCCAGAAAAGTAGAAGGTTCTTATTTTTTTCTTACCATGATAATTTATAAAGAAAAAAATTAAATTCTTAGTTCCAAACCCTTCACCAATGGATCCTATGTAAGTTCACAGAAAAGGAAAATGATATTTAATCGGTAATTCTTTTTCATGTTACTTTTTCAGATCACAAAAATAATACATGTTAATTATAGCAATTTCAAACATTAGAAATGCATATAACATAAAACTTGAGCCTCCTATAGTATTATTCTCTTTCCAGAGACAATTACCATTGAACTGCCTCTTATTTTTCTTCATATACATCTATTACTACTAATTTTTTATTTAAAATAGATGCTTATACATTTGTTTAGGTGAGAACAGACTATTCAGCTACCCCAAACCCAGGCTTCCAGAAGACTCCACCACTTGCTGTAAAAAAGATCTCCCAGTACGCGTGTCAAAGAAAAACCACTTTGAACAACCAAAACCACATATTCACGGTAATGGAGCTTTATAACAACAACTATAGCAAACGTAAGGCTTGCTGCTTCTTTCTGTGGATCTCCAATTAAACTATGAGCTCTCTTGAAAATCTAGGAAGGTTTTCCCCATTCTTACTCATTCCCCTAACATGATCTCTGGTTCCTCTTTCTGTCAAGAATGGGTCTCCTTCTATTACGGAAATAGACAATATATTTAGAGCATAGTCTTTAGACAAAGTAACTTAATGATTTATTGGGAGTTGTTATTAATGGATGCAACACTTATCAAAGGCAAATATTCTGAATAACTAAATACATACTGTAATTAGTCCACTACATAGTAAGAGCAAATTGCATAGAAATGGCAATTGTGCATAAACAGCTTTGTTGGGAAGACATAAGATTGAGAATCAGTAGACCTGGGTTCAGCCTGGTAGTAACTATCTTGGGCAAGTCATTTTCTCTCTCTGAGCCTGTTTCCTCATCTGCTTAATAAACAATTAGGTAGATCATCTCTAAAGCCCCATTTAGCCTTGAAGTTTCATAATTATGCTTCAAAATGACCCGAACAAAACCATAACTGCTTATCCTCCAGCCTACAATCAGTAGTCAAATGGATAAAACATGCATTAGTAGATTGAATACAGAACTTCTCCTTTCTAAAATTCTAGCCCCAGGTGTCCAAGGAAGACCAGGAAATTGCAGCTACCGAGCACCCCGAGGATCATGCCACACAGCTGTAGCTACTTCCTCCTCTGCCAGAAATGCAGACATGCCCTACCTTAAATAACTCTGCCTTCGGGTTTGTGCCACTTCTGATCATACCCATTCATTCAACAAGTCTATACTAAGTGCTGACTCTGTTTCACCAACAAGCTAAGAGAGAGGATTTTCCAGTGATCAAGGCAGAATCCTGGCCACAGGCTGGTGGGAAAGTCAGCAAACAGGGAAGGATCATGCCAAGTAATGACTAGGAAGATGCAATGAGCAAGAAGTCATTTTTCAGTTAAATCATTCCTAAATATCTAATGGCAGAGAATTCCAAGTTTCCTTACAAAGCATGCTGTGGCCTGTCTTTTCAACTCAACTCCGCTCATCCAACCAGGGAGAAGTGAAAACGTACAGGACACCCAATCCTGACCTTTGAGGGAACAGTCACGAGGCATTCTAATATTTAACAGAGAACAAGAGGCATTTGCAAGGGACTGCTGGCTTGGGGGTTAGGGGCTAGGAAACAGACTGTGTTTTGCTCATCTGGTTTTATTCTTTAGGATGCCTTTGAGATACTGGCTGAAAATTCTGAGTTTAAAGAAAATGAAGTCTCTTATGTGACATTTATGAGAGCAGCTTCTGTACTTAAATCTCTGCCATTCACAATCATCAGTATGAAGGATACAGAAGGAATTCCCTGCCTGGGGGACAAGGTGAAGTGTATCATAGAGGTAAGGGTAGCTCCTAACAGGTAGCTACTGAGGGAGGGAGAGAGATGCAATTAATAAATTTTCCTGTTAACTATATAGATGTGGTATTCATTACTTATTTTCATTTATCTCTGATTTATATTATATGGATATATATTATATCACACATATATATATATTACATAGATAGCTACACATGTATATGTGTCATTCATACCCCAATATTATCTTACTTGGAGCTATGTGGGGCCAGCTAGTGAGAAAATAACTCTCCTGTATTATTAATCACAGTGAAAGTCTCTAATGACCTAAAAGCTCAACAGGAGGGGATGCTATGAGTTAAAACCCAGGCTGTGTGAAGAACCTCAGTACCATTCAGCAGACATTGCCCTCCAGAATGGTGGTGGGTATGAGGGACAGTGGAGCTGATTCCACATCCCCGCCTGTATGTTCTAAGAGGAGAGCCAAGGATGGTTAGTTATTTATTAAATAATGTTTAAGGGTTCCTGGCAAGGCAAATTAGTCATCCAAGAGGAAGTTTCAGTATAGTCAGATGCAAGGCAAATTATTCAAGGGAGGGAAATTAATCCCAACTCTATTTAAAGGAGGTTGGATGGCTCTGGTGGGGTTTCCCAGGGGCTTCCCAGGTGGCGCAATAGTAAAGAATCCACCTGCCAATGTAGAAGACAAAGGAAACATGGATTTGATTCCTGGGTTGGGAAGATCCCTTGGAGAAGGAAATGGCAACCCGCTCCAATATTCTTGCCTGGAAAATTCCATGGACAGTGGAGCTGGGCAGGCTACAGTTGATGGGGTCGCAAAGAGTTGGACATGACTGAAGTGGCTTAGCATGCACGGGTGGCTCTGAGCTAGACATCATAAGGACTTGAATTAGCTTTTCAATAGGTCCAGAACTAACCCAATCAGATGAAAAGTCCTTTTGTTTCAGCTAGTTCATATCCATTAAAAAGAAAATTATCTCAAATATTTAGACACCCCTTTGTCAGTGAACATTTTGGTTTGGTGTTCCAATCATTCTGTACCTTCCTCCCCGAGGATTATAAAGGGGCCCTTGGAAATATAATAACCTGAGATTCTCAAGCAAGAACTGTCTTGTTTTCTCTAGATCAGCTAAGGAAACATCCTTTATGGCGTAGGTGTATTTAGTGAAAAATTAAGCTACTATATCTGGGGATTTGAAAATCTCAGATTGTGATTAACATCACTAGTGTAAAATGCTTTTCAAATGTCCATGCAGGAAATTATTGAAGATGGAGAAAGTTCTGAAGTTAAAGCTGTGTTAAATGATGAACGATATCAGTCCTTCAAAGTAAGTGATTTGTACATGTATTTATCAAAAATAGGTTTTCAGTTGATCCCATTATTCTAAGTAGTTGTACTGATCAGCTTGGGGTGCCATAACACAAAGCCACAGACTGAGTGACTTAGCACATGATTATTTTTTCAGTTTTAAAGCCTGGAATTCTGAGATCAAGGTGTTGGCATGACTGCGCTCTGGTTAGGGCTCTCTTCTTGGTTTACAGACAGCCTCCTTCTCAACATCCCCTCATATGACACACACAAGGAGAGAGCAAATTCTCTGGTCTCTTCCTATAAAGGCACTAATCCCACCACGAGGGCCCCATCCTCATGACCTCATTTAACCTGATTATCTTCCCCAAACCCCATCTCCAGATATCATCATATTGGAGGTTAGGATTTCAACATATGAATTTGGGAGGAAGGGTCACAACTCAGTCTATAGCAGTGATCTAGGAAGCAAATGCCTGAATAAATACAGGTGCTTGAGCTTATTGCCATGCTATGGTGAGATATAAATGACCTTACCTCCCAGAGGTTGTCACTCCTGGGTACACTAGGACTATGAGACAAAACAAACCTGCTCTCAGAGAATCAACCTGTGCTGGAAAGCTCCTCACTGCATCTTGTCTACTCTGAAGCAGGATTTATTACCTCCCAGTGTTCCCTATCTCTGAGTTGCAGTAGGCAGAGACTTCTACCAATCCCTTTGGATCAGAAGTGATGCTCAGGCCTCAAAGGTAGTTGAGGGCAGAAGCCCAGGCTCAGAGTACAGACAGACTGAGTTGAGTCTGGGCTCTGCTGCTTACCAGGTGTGTGACGGTGGGGAATTTATGCAACCTACATGTGCATCCCTCATTAAATTGTGAGGGTGAATATGCATGAGTGTGTGACAGACCTTTGGCAGAGGAGGGGTGTGGGTATGGATACCTGTTGTCATGCACTGACAGTGAAGGCAATCCTTATTGGTTATACAGAATCCCTGGGCAGTTCCAGAAGCTGCCTCCTGACTTCTGCTTCATTTAGTTATACCATATGTCCTGAAACAGAAACGCCTCTGAAAAATTACCACTGCCCCCTGCTTGTCATATTCAAGAGACACTAGGTCAGAGATTTGCTTATGCTTTTTCTTAATTGCTTGACCTTGAAAAGTATCACTTTGTTGTCATAATGACTGTTTTAAAAACTAAAGACATGTCTTTCCCTTTGTTTCAGCTCTTTACTTCTGTTTTTGGAGTGGGACTGAAGACATCTGAGAAATGGTTCAGGATGGGGTTCAGATCTCTGAGTAAAATAATGTCGGACAAAACCCTGAAATTCACAAAAATGCAGAAAGCAGGTGAATTGTCTCTCCTAAAGATTCCCATAATTGCCATGGGCTGGTCAGGTTTTGGTAAGGATCTGTCCGCTGTACTTCAAATGTCATCTCCAGTCTTGGTGATCTGGTCACTTCCTTGGCCTCTCTTCGTGCTATGGCTAAAAGCCCAAGCTTTTGAAATCAGATAGACCTGGATCCAAATCCTGGCTCTTGCACTCTCCAGCTGTGTGATCTTGAGACAGTTACTTAAAGTCTTTGAGCCTTCTTTACCTCATCTATACATCAGTATGTAAGTAGGGAATAGATCAGATCTTGGAGGCAAAACAATTAGCTTGGCACAGAGCAAATAGGCCCTGCCTGATGGCTGTTGTCATTCCTTTATCTAGACGTCAAAACTGGCTGCACCATTGATCTGTTCTTACTGGACTGACCCTTCCAGGTATTTGGGTCCCAGCTGGGTAAAAGGAGTGGGTAAGGAAGGAATCCAGGTCAGAAAGTTGACATAGAGAACTTTGGAGTAAATAATATTTGAACAAAGTGCAGGTGTTGCTTGGCACAAATATGGATCAGCTTTAGAAACTGTAAAATACCAAGACATATAGGGGAAATTGTGGAAACCTAGACATGGGGTTTGTCTACGCAATCAGGACTTGTTAACCTAGAAGAGAGTAGAGACAGACATCTGAAAGACTGACAAGGCTTCCAGGAGGTTGAAGATGGCTTGGTTACTTCCATTTATACAGGGTACTTGTCATTTTTTTTAATGACCAAATTCCTGGAAACAAGGTCAAAAAATGTACATCTTTTTAACATTTACCTTTTAAAAACATTTATTTTTAATATGCAGTAGAACATAATATTACTGGGATTTGAAAGGAAGTCATAGCCACAGTTCTGAGCACTGTGGCTTCTGAGTTATAAAGAATGAGGGAGTCATCAACATTTTTAATAATATGAAAAAAAGGGGATCTTCTATAAGAGAAGGCCAGAAAACAACAACAACGCAAAGAAAACCTGCTATCTTCTGTTTAAGTGATGGAAAGAAACAGCAGGAGGAGACAAAGAAAGCATTTCTTGGTGGTTCACATCAATGCTTATTAAGCATGAATCTTCAGGAGTCCAGAATAAGAATATGGGTCTTTTTTCCTTTAGATTCTTCTAATTCTTATGTGGCATCTTATAAAACTTATTAGCAGTCTTTCAGAAGTTAGCAACTTTATGAAAGATGACTGCTGCTGCTGCTGCTGCTAAGTCGCTTTAGTCATGTCCGACTCTGTGTGACCCCATGGACTGCAGCCTACCGGGCTTCTCCGTCCATGGGGTTCTCCAGGCCAGATCACTGGAGTGGGATGCCATTGCCTTCTCCCATGAAAGATGACTAGGGAATTCTATGACTGTGTTGACGTATACTATACAGTGTTATTAACTGTAGTCACTATGCTGTACGTCAGATTTGCAGAACTTATTCATCCTGTGCCCTTTGACACACATCTATCCATTTTCCCCACCTTCCAGCCCCTAGTAGTCACAATTCTACTCTCTGCTTCTAAGAGACTGTGTGTGTGTGTGTGTGTGTGTGCGCGCGCTAAGTCACTTCAGTCATGTCCGACTCTTTGCAACCCTATGGACTGTAGCCTGCTTGTCTTTCATTCTGGTTTATTTCACTTAGCAAATAGCTGGGGTTCATCCTTGTTGTTGCAAATGACAAGACTGTCTTCTTTTTTAAGGTTGAAAAACATTCCATTGTGGGCTAATTAGTCGACAGTTAACCATTTCACATACATCAAAACTTCAGGTTGTACACCTTAAATTTATACAATTTTTGTCAACTATACCTCAATAAAGCTGGAAAAAAGATAAAGAACTGCCCCCGAGAGACCTTTCAATTAGGAAATGGGCAGCCTCTGTAGGTATCCAAAGCCTCTCATTATTAGAAAGATTCCGGCAGAGTTGGAACACTCCCTCTGGGGATCCTAGAGAAGAGACCAGAGCCTTGTATGGAAGGACCATTAGCTGGCCCTCAGGCTCTATGGATCTCCCCTGCGCCCTGCTCCCCACCCCTCCTATGCTTCATCCCAGTTCTTGGAGATACAGCTCCCATCTCCATTACTCTTCCACTCTATGCCTTCCTCTGTGGATCTGTGGGAATAAACAAGTCATTAAAACAACTCTTCATCATAACCACGCTGTTGGAGCTCTCATTAATCTGTGATGGTCAGGCAAAGCAGCAAACCAGACCACCAGTGACATTTCCTAACTCTCCTCAGATGCAAATCAACTCTTCCTATTCTTGACTTCACTTCTTTAATTCATCTATCACGTTCCAACCCCAAAACTTCCTATCCCAAATCTGCAGCTTATTGATCAAGAGGGCTGGTTCTTCAGTAGGAAGCCAGGTTGGAATGGCATGGTTCTAGGATATAATATTGCCTCTTGCTCAGTCAGGAATTTGTAGGAAAATAGGAGCCATTGTTAACATGAAAAATTCACAGCCAAGAGAACACAGATCACCCAGTCTCTGTGGAACAGTTTGGGGTTGATGTCTGTGGCCCCGTTAGCTATGTGTGAGGGCCAAATCCCCTCCCTGAGGGCTGGTCATTTCACATGGGACATGTCCCTTTCCCCACTCACCTGTCTATGGCCTCTCAGGATTTCTCTATTATGAAGACCTTGTCAGCTGCGTGACCAGGGCCGAAGCAGAGGCGGTTGGCGTGCTGGTTAAAGAGGCTGTATGGGCATTTCTGCCGGATGCCTTTGTCACCATGACAGGAGGATTCCGCAGGTAAATGATGATAAAAGCTGCTTTTGCCTCCCCTTCAGGGCCTTCCCATGCTCAGGAGTTGTGGCACAAAAGGCCTACGAAGGTCTCTCTCTGCAGCCTCATCTCCTGCTGCTCATGTTTCATTCCAGCAACCCCAAGTGGCTTGTCATTCTCTGCACACACAGAGCTTTCTTTCCTCTGTGATTTTGCTCAGTCCTACCTTTCTGCTTGGACTGGTTTTCCTCAATTTGTCACCTGGCTCACTTCACCTCATCCTTTAAGCTTCAATTCAGATGCCACCTCCTCCAGAAAGCCTTCCTTGACTTCCTTCTCCCCATACTGGGTGAGACACCCCTCCTCAGCACTCCTTGGACAGCTGTCAAGTAATTTGTTTATATTGCTTCCACGCATGTTTTCCCCACTAAGTTTTCAGAACTTAGTGCTTGATGAGAGCCAGTGCATGGTGCCTGGCACAAAATAGGCATGTGAGAAATATTGGTGAAGTCAGTGAATGAATGAACTCTTCACAGAGATGTATGCAATTGTTGGATATTGAAGCCTCCATTTCAGAGTCTCTTTCCCTCCCACACCCTCTTCCATCTCTCCTTGTGGTCCTGTTACATGGGGGCTGTTGGCTGTGGGAGGTGACAGAGAAAGTGAGAAGAGAACACAGAATCCAAGAAGATGCCTTTAGTCTAGGTCATAATTTCAAGAGTCCTATCTTGTATTATGGGAGTATAGTTCTTGGTTTGCTTGTTGTCACACTTGTCTCTGTGTGAGTGTGTGTGCACATGTGGGCATGGAGAAGAAATAACCTTTGTTAGTTTTTAGCCACCCATATATAATCATATGGGCTCCCCTGGTGGCTCAGTGGTAAAGAATGTACCTGCCAATGAGGAGACGCAAGAGACGTGGGTTCAATCCCTGGGTTGGAAAGATCTCCTAGAGGAGGAAATGGCAACCCACTTCAGTATTCTTGCCTGGGAAATCCCACTGGCAGGCTATAGTCCTTAGGGTCTCAAAGAGACAGACAGGACTCAGCACTAAACAACAATATAATCACATACATACCATGTTATGATCTTAAATTTTTCTGTGTCATAAATTTATTTTGCAAGGAGTAGACTTGTGTAAACAAGGATCTTTTGTTTAAAAAGCATGTCATGAGCATTTTGTGTCACAAACCTTAAGTATGGGGCATAGAAACACAGGTGACTTTTAAAAATTGAGAGCTAAAAACCTAATTTATTTCCATCTTATCTTATTTTTTAAAATCAGGGGTAAGAAGATTGGGCATGATGTAGATTTTTTAATTACCAGCCCAGGATCAGCAGAGGATGAAGAGCAACTTTTGCCTAAAGTGATAAACTTATGGGAAAAAAAGGTAAGAAGAAAGATGTTTGGACACTCAGGCATTATAGGAGTAATGCTGAATTTGACACACTTATCGACCTTGTAATTGTGCTGCTGCTAAGTCACTTCAGTCGTGTCTGACTCTGTGTGACTCCATAGACAGCAGCCCACCAGGCTCCCCCGTCCCTGGGATTCTCCAGGCAAGAACACTGGAGTGGGTTGCCATTTCCTTCTCCGATGCATGAAAGTGAAAAGTGAAGGTGAAGTTGGTCAGTCGTGTCCGACTCTTAGTGACCCCATGGACTGCAGCCTACGGGGCTCCTCCGCCCGTGGGATTTTCCAGGCAAGAGTACTGGAGTGGGGTGCCATTGCCTTCTCCGTGTAATTGTGCCATGAGCATCTAACGCAGTCTCAATGGTTACAATAGTTTGCACAGTGCCAGTGACATGAGGTGAGACTTCCCTGCTTTGGGTCCTAGAATCCAGGTTATGAACTTGTGTATATGCATGCGTCCTGTTACCAAAAGGGCCGAGGGCAACTCTCTGTGCAGGCCATTCAGACAGCTTGGAGCCCTAAACAATGTGAACAGCATGTGCTACAAAGATCTGGGAGGGGTGAGCCGGGGCAGAGCAAGCTAAGGGGTGGGGATCAGACTGGGATAAAAGCAGTCTAAGAGGTGCCCCTGCTGCCTTGAACAATATCTTGGTTGATAACCACCTTGATTTTGTGCTGAGATGGGAAGAAGGAAGCTAATGAGGGTAGGCTGGGTCCAGCAGAGGTCATGGCTCAGGGCTCCCCACCCACTAAAATCAGACTTGCCATGGGCCACCTATTGCCCAGTGGAGGAAGCTAGGGATGACCCTGTGGCCACAGCCGCCTGCAGGGCCCTGACTCCTGCCCCACTCCAGTGAGAGCTCCGCTTCCCAAGACCAGAGGGCCCTTATCCAAAGACCTACAGGCCTGGGTGGGTTGAGGAGGCTAGTGTTTTTCTGGCATAGCTTTATTTTTCCTGAGTGATCTAGCATCTTCTGGGTGTGGACAAAGCTCTCTGATATACCAGAGAGAGAAGACCTCAGATACAGTGAGAATAAGAAACACACAACCCTGGTGCCAGGAACACTAGAATTACTAATAAAGACCCAGGTTTGGAACCAGATCCAAATTCAGCCATGAGCCACCCCCACCCTCCCCCACCCACCCCACCATCTGTCGGGAGATTGGATCCAGGTGGCCAAGAGCCCTGAAAATGAACATCATAGGCTGAGCCAGGGAAAGGCTGAATGGGGAAGTGTCAGCTCCACTGAGGCTGGCCCCCCTGCTCCGCTCAACCAGGAAAGCTGAGAAACTTTGGTGGGCAGACATCACTCTGATGCACCCCGGGAGCCATGGCCTGGGCTGAGAGGGGGCTGCCTGGCTTCTCAGCCGGCAGGGGTGGGCCGATTTGACCTAGGTATAGAGGCCCCACCATCCCCATGCTCTGAGACTGTCTCAACCCAAGATGCGGTGGGGTTGGGAGACGGGGACAAGGAGCCTCCTTTTCATTGGTCTTTCTTTAGTCACTAGGCAGCCATCCTGCTGGTCACCAAGCAAAGAGATGGGCAAGTGAGGGAGGAGATGGGCATTAGGCATGGCGGGGGTTTAGATTTGGGATTGTCCAAGCACAGCCCTGCCACTGACTGGCTATATGACCTGGGACTATGCTTTTAATCTTTCCAAGTTTCTCTTTCCTTATCTGTGAAACCAGGATAGCAAGCTTCTGTCATTAGTCAGAGGATTAACTGAGGGCATTAGATAAGGCCCTTGGCACAGCGCCTGATAAATGTCTATTAAACAGTGGCTTAAACAGTGGCCGGAGTTTGAGCAAGCTTCAGGAGATGGTGAAGGACAGGGAAGCCTGGCGTGCTGCAGTCCATGGGGTCGCAAAGAGGCAGACACAACTGAACAACTGAACAGCAAAACCGTGGCTATTGTGACCTCTCCTGCATAGTCGCATATTGAATTCTGCAGAGGGCCAGACCTTGCCGGGTGAGGGGACCCAGGCGAGAGCACAGGCAGCTAGCTGCTCCCCTTTGCTCTCTGACAAACAGGACCTCAGGGAGGAAACCGGCTGGGGCAGTGTGTGTCTCAGCACTACCTGCCTGCCCCACTGTGGCCCAGCTGCCCCCAGCGCCTCAGCTGTGAATCATGGTGGTTAATTTCCACCTCTGCCTCAGTCCCTGTTCCCAATACCTCCCACCCCTGCCTTTCTTACAAGAATCTGTACTTTCCAGGTTAAAATGATTCTATCTCACGCAGGTGTTACCGACCAGGGTTCTTGGCATTCCCCAACACATAGAAATTGACTAAGGCCAAACAAGAAATCTTGGAGAAGGCAATGACACCCCACTCCAGTACTCTTGCCTGGAAAATCCCATGGACGGAGGACCCTGGTGGGCCACAGTCCATGGGGTTGCTAAGAGTCGGACACGACTGAACGACTTCACTTTCACTTTTCACTTTCCTGCATTGGAGAAGGAAATGGCAGCCTACTCCAGTGTTCTTGCCTGGAGAATCCCAGGGACGGGGGAGCCTGGTGGGCTGCCGTCTATGGGGTCGCACAGAGTCGGACATGACTGAAGCGACTTAGCAGCAGCAGCAGCAAACAAGAAATCTAGACCAGGCTTTACTGGGGGCCCTGCAGCAGCACAGGGGATCAGGAACAAACAACAAATTCCCTTACTTGCTCACTCCCTGAGTGGGGGGTGGGGAGGGGGGCGTGAGCTTGTTCCTTCTGTGGTGTGAGGGTAGGGGTGTGTCCAGGTCGAGCTCAAGGGGTGGTTTAGGCAGCTTGCTCACCTCTTAGGTGGTGGTGTGTGCAGCGGGCTTGAGCAGTATCCTACTTGTGCTCTTTAGCTCCAGGCTCCTCAAAAGTGGCAGTTGGGTTTTTTTGGTCTCTTTGTATCTTTTGGATCCAGAATTTGCCCAACTGTGCATGCACGCAATTATTTTTAGTCCTGTATAGTTTCTTTGTATTTTGTTGCTCAAGGAGAGGTATGTCCAGGTGCAAGCTGTACAGCAAAGGGTCCCGGTCCCAGCCTGTCTCACAGGCACACTCGAGCACATACTCACACAACACACATATACACAACCAATGTCTTAAAACACCTGAAGAACTAATGAACAGCCAAGGACGGGTATGAGTTTGAGTCTTCCACCAGTTGAAAGACTTCTTGTGGGAGGAAAAGAGTTTGGAGACACGGATCCTGGCGGGAGGGCCTCATCCAGAAAGCTCCACTGGCTGCCAGCAATTCAACCCAAAGGGGAGGGCTGACTGAGTGTGGTCCAGGTTCATGCCTGGTGGGTGGCCCTTCTGTCTATGACCAGCCAAAGTGTGACTATTGTGTGGCCACAGTGCACACACAGTTTACGACTTTTAGGAAGCCAGCTTTGTGAATTTTTTTTTTAAGGGGGAAAGGTGGTTTTATAAATTTGGCTTCAAAGTAAGACTGGTTGATATTTTAATAGCTTCCTTTTCAAATTTACATAATTCAAATGGCCATGAAAGGCTGCTATACTGACTAATCTTAGTAAGTTTCATTAGAAAGCAGGATTGTGTCTTCCCCCAGCTGGTTATCAGATCTGTTTAGGGCAATAGTTACCTCCTGCACCAGAGGCTCTTCCTGACATTAGTGTTCCGCCCTGCAGATGGGGTAGATTCTTCCTCTCACCTTTTCTGGGATAGGCCCTGAGGGCAGAGTGCTCCCTCTTCTGAGATCCACAAAAGTACCCCCTCCTCCAAGTGTTGAGTCCAGTTGAAACAATGTCTCTTGGGGGTGGGGGTGGATTGCAGAAGAAATGGAAATGTGTCTAATAATAATAGTAAAGGGAACCAGGCCTGCTCCAAGTGTGGTCCCTGGATCAGAAGCATCAGCAACACCTGGGAATTTACCAGAAATGCACCACCCCGACTCCACCCCACCCCACCCCACCCCCATGTGTGCTAAGTCGCTTTAGTCTCTCTGACTCTGCAACCCCCTGAACTGTAACCCACCAGGCTCCTCAGTCCATGGGGATTCTCCAGGCAAGAATACTGGAGTGGGTTGCCATGCCCCTTTCCAGGGGATCTTCCAGACCCAGGGATCAAACTTGCTTTCTTTGTGTGTCCTGCACTGGTGGGTGTGTTCTTTACCAAGAGCACCACCTGGGAAGTTCCCCCACCCCCACCGCCCATGAATCACTCTGGGGACAGGGCCTCCAAAACTGTGCTGAAACAAACCTTTCAAATGCTCCTGATGATAATATTTGAGAACATCAGACCTAAAGAACCCAAGAACAAATCCTACATCCTAATGGCTGTGATTAGATTGTTTTAAGGCTATTTGTTCTTTTAATTGCAACTCAGATTTAGCAGTTAATTGCGTATTTCTGCTTCTCCCTACCCCACATCTGCCCTGTGTGGTGAGAAATTCCCACGGAGCAGATAAATTGGAGGATGGCAGATCGCTGGGTGTGACCTTCTGACTAGGCAGCGTTTGGTGATGTACCACTAATTTTGTCCCTGTCTCCAAGGGAGGCAGAGTAACAATCCCGAAGTGCTTGCTAGAAAGAGTGAGTCATCAGGCCCCAAAGCAGGCTGAGCCTCCAGCCACAATCCTCTGGGCCCAAGTCGACCTACTGTGGTCGACTAGGATAATATGGAGGGACACTAAGTCAAAACAACTGCATATAAGGTCTCGGCTTTTTGTTCAAGGTTGGTTTGTACTTAAGGGAGTGAGGCAAGTTTCTGAGCACTGTCTGCGATCAGATGTTCAGGGAGTGGATCTTCTGGCAGCTTTGCCATGAAGTGGCCTTGGCGTGGCCCCTCTAATTGTTAAATTCCTCTGCTGTAGAAGGAGGGTAATGCACCCACTCCTTGCCTTCCCCTGCTAGAGTCACCAAGTGGGCTCACAATGCAAGGACAGATGTACCCATATTCTCAAATGTGCAAAGCTTTCTTTAAAAGCATTTGTTAAGAGCCCAATATAAAGCCTCTGACCCTCTGTATCAGGGACTCTTCATCAGGGACTCTTCCTGACGTCTTTTTGTTTATTTTCAGGGATTACTTTTATATTATGACCTTGTGGAGTCGACATTTGAAAAGTTCAAGTTGCCAAGCAGGCAGGTGGATACTTTAGATCATTTTCAAAAATGCTTTCTGATTTTAAAATTGCACCATCAGAGAGTAGACAGTAGCAAGTCCAACCAGCAGGAAGGAAAGACCTGGAAGGCCATCCGTGTGGACCTGGTTATGTGCCCCTACGAAAACCGTGCCTTTGCCCTGCTAGGCTGGACTGGCTCCCGGGTAAGTGCAGCCTTCATCCCTGGGATGGCCTTAGCTTTCATAAGAGGTAGACTAGGTCTACCTGGGGCCAGGGGAGAGACAATGGCGGGGGTGGTGGTGGCGAGAGGATGGACAGGGAAGGAGGAGATGGTGGGCAGGAGAGAAGAAAGTGCCCAGAAATCTCTGAATCAGGGCATTCCACTTGCGCACGGTCAACTGAGACAGATGCCTTTAGAATAGGTATTTTCAAAATGTAATACCCTGACCAGCAGCATCAGCCTTACCTGCTTACCAGGTTAGACATGTGAACACTCCACCCCATCCCAGACCTACTGAATCAGGAACTCTGGGGGTGGAACCTAGCAATTTGTGTTTGAAAGAACCCTGCAGGTATGAGAACCACTGAAGCAGAGAAAGCAGCCTGGTGGCTAAGGGCACAGGTTTGGCTCATGCCAGACCTGGTCACAAGCCCTTGCTCTGCCTCTGACCAGCTAGGTGATCTTCGTCAAGTTCCCCATAGCCTTTAAGACTCAGTTTTCCATCTGGAAAGTTAGGGCAAAGACAGCGCTACCCTCCTGGGTTGCAGGGATCCAGTGAGATGAAGCTGGCAAAGCCCCTTGGGACCAGTGCTGGCCAAGCGGCAGTCCCCAGCTCCCATCGTGTGATATTCACAGACATGGTACCCGTGTTCTGTGCCATTAGCTTGTACTCTACCCTCCTACCAACACCCCACTCTGTTTTCCCATGTAGCTAGCTGTTGCTTTGAGTGGCACAACGCCATTAGAGGATTTTGTAGGATAAACGACTTAGAAATTCATTGTCCTTAACCTTGAATTCGGAGAAGGCAATGGCAAGCCACTCCAGTACTCTTGCCTAGAAAATCCCATGGATGGAGGAGCCTGGTAGGCTGCAGTCCATGGGGTCGCTAGGAGTCGGACACGACTAAGCGACTTCACTTTCACTTTTCACTTTCACACAATGGAGAAGGCAATGGCAACCCACTCCAGTGTTCTTGCCTGGAGAATCCCAGGGACGGCAGAGCCTGGTGGGCTGCCGTCTAAGGGGTCGCACAGAGTCAGACACGACTGAAGCGACTTAGCAGCAGCAGCAGCAGCAACCTTGAATTAAATGTCAAGTGTGTTTGCCTTGGGCTGGAATTATTTCAGCGCACAATCTCGGCACTAGAACTTCTTACCCTAATCAAAAATGTTGGCTGGCATCTTTCATTCATAAAAAGTAGGAAACCTGATGAAACAATACATACATCATATATGCAGCTTGGGAAATTTAATTTCGCCTTTTTACCCAAAGATTTCAGAGCCTGGGAAATGTCCTCAAGCCAATTAATCTGTTAATCTCACCCCAGTTTGGGTTCATTAATTTACCAGGTTGTCTCGTCTACTAAGCTGACAAAGCTTCCTTCATACCTTTGTGCACTAAAGATTTCCAGAGCTGAATATATCCGGAGGGATACATTAAGCTGAGATTTTTCTAGAGCCATCCAAGTATGGTACAATTTCTGGACTGGGTCCAGAGTTCATTAGTTTGTTGCTTGTTTTTTTTTAAAAAGAAGCTTCTGTTTTCCTCTGAATCTTATTTCTTCAAACTCGAACTGTTTGCCAGCATGGCTTTATTGGCTGAGGTTCCTTCAAGAGTATTGTCCGTGTTTGCATCAGATGCTGAGAGGAGGCACACTCTGCTTTGGAAACACATGAACGATGGTGCCCAGGTGCCCAGGCTAACCCAGCCTCTTTACTAGCCCAGATGGCTCCCTTTCACCAACTTTAAAAAGCAACTCCTCCTTAAAACACCTAATTGCCATTTCCCAGAAAATTGTCAGAAGAAACCTGCATATTTACAAAGGCTACACGTGTGAATCGCGCCCTCTCGAGTTTTGTGGCACAACTTGCACAGCTGCATGCAGCAGCAGTAGGCGAATCTCTGAAGTCTGTTGTGACCGGAGAATGATACAGCCAGGCTTAGTGGCACTGCCCTTCTTTATGTGAAACAAAAGACAACTTCCTTACCCTTCCTATTTCACAGGTTGTTGAGAGAAACCAAAGAGCTTGTAAAGCAGAAGGCAGAAACATCCAGGGTAAAGAGTCTGGGATTCAGGAGTCTGAATCCTAGCTCTATCTTTGGCTGTGTGGCCTTGGGTAAATTGCTGAGGCTCTCTGGGCTTCCTTTCTTCATTTGAAAAATGGAGCTAATAACAGTACCAACCTCATGGGATTGTCATGAGAACTGAATGAGACAGTGCCTTTATCTTAACACAATTCTGAGGCTAATTGTATATGTAGTACTGTTCTTTTAGAGATAATGTTCGACTCTTTTAGAAGTTGTTAAGTACTAGTGATAATAGAGCAAATCAGAAATGAATATAAAGCAAGAAATCAGCGCTGCGCCCAGCACAGGGTAAGCACTCTGTAAACATTAACTAGGATATCATCACCTGGATTATAACTGTGGCCATTTGAACTGGTCGCTTGCCCCCTGAGTGATCCTGTCATCATAAGTCAGACCATCACTCCCCTGCTCAAAACCTGGCAGGGGTTCCCCATTCAACTCACTGTAAAAGCCTTCCGGTGGTCACAAGGCCCTGCGTGCTCTTCTCACCCACTCATCTCTCTGGACTCCTCCCACTGCTCTCCCTACCCGGGCCAGGCTCACCCCTCCCTAAGGCCTATGTTCTAGCTGTTCCCTCTGCATGGAGTGTCCTTCCTGAGTCCACCTGGCTAACTCCTTCACCTTGGGCAAGTCTCTCCTCAGATCCTGTCTCCTTCATGAGGCCTGTCCTGTACCCAGCATTACCTGTTAACACATCATGTACTTTTGGTCAGTTCAGTCACTCAGTCATGGCCGACTCTATGACTCCATGAACTGCAGCATACCAGGCTTCCCTTTCCATCACCAACTCCCAGAGCTTGCTCAAACTCATGTCCATCATGTACTTTACTTATGCTGTTACTGTGTCTTATCTGTGTCCCCTGCTTGAATCCAAGCCCCACCAGGGCAGACATCATTGTTTTCTTCACTGTTATATTCCAAGCACCCAGAACACACCTGGTACACAGTAGGTGCTCAATAAGTGTTGATTTAATCAATATTATTACTCTCCAAATTGAAGATACCATGATAATTCCTAACAATCCAAACAAAAATGCTTCAGGGGGTTTGGCAGAGGAGTCCAGGAATAGGTCTCTCAGCACACAGAACTGAGGATCCCGGGGCAGCCTTTCACTGCTCCAGTTACCCAATCCTCTCCAGCCTCCCCATGCCCAGTGTGAGCAGCCATTGCCCTAAGTGCTGGGGGGAACTTGAAGCCCTGGGCTGTGGAGGCCATGTGCTAAGCAGCACCCCCATACTTTCACAGACCAGCAGCTACTACACCCAGAATCTGCTTCACCCTGACTCTTCCACAGCCTTAGCTCCACCCCCAACCCCACTGCCTTATAAAGGACTTTGGGTTGGAGAGTCTGTCTTCACACATCCAAGTCAGGAAGGGCAGGTCCCAGTCTTCGCCAGCTTTCCCATACTCACCACTTCAGTTCAGTTCAGTTCAGTCACTCGGTCTGTCTGACTCTTTGAGACCCCGATGACTGCAGCACGCCAGGCCTCCCTGTCTATCACCAACTCCTGGAATTAACTCAAATCCATGTCCATCGAGTCGGTGATGCCATCAAACCATCTCATCCTCTGACGTCCCCTTCTCCTCCTACCCTCAGTCTTTCCCAGCATCATGGTCTTTTCAAATGAGTCAGTTCTTCGCATCAGGTAAACAAAGTATTGGAGCTTCAGCTTCATCATCAGTCCTTCCAATGAACATTCAGGACTGATTTCCTTTGGGATGGACTGGTTGGATCTCCTTGCTGTCCAAGGGACTCTCAAGATTCTTCTCCAACGCCACAGTTTAAAAGCATCAATTCTTGGGTGCTCAGCTCTCTTTATAGTCCAACTCTCACATCCATACATGACCACTGGAAAAATCATAGCCTTGACTAGATGGACCTTTGTTGGCAAAGTAATGTCTCTGCTTTTTAATATGCTGTCTAGGTTGGTAATAACTTTGCTTCCAAGGAGTAAGCATCTTTTAATTTCATGGCTACAGTCACCATCTGCAGTGATTTTGGAGTCCAAAAAATGAAGTCTGTCACTGTTTCCACTATTTCCCCATCTATTTGCCATGAAGTGAAAGGGACCAGATGCCATGATCTTAGTTTTCTGCACGTTGAGTTTTAAGCCAAATTTTTCACTCTCCTCTTTCACTTTAGTGCAATTATTCCATGGTGTTGTTGTTCAGTTGCCCAGTTGTGTCTGATTCTTTGCGACCCAATGGATTGTAGCATGCCATCCTCCATGTCCCTCACCATCTCCCAAAGTTTGCCCAAGTTCATGTTCAATGATTCCAAGTTTGCTCCCTAATCCTACATGTAAAGGACATTTCTAGATCTATGCTTCTCTCAGGAAAATTAATCTCAACAACTCCATTCATTGTCGCTTTTTTCCCAAGGTTTTCCTGTCATCCATCTAAGGCTTCAAGTTTTTCTCCCTGGAGCCTCAGAGCCCATGCTGATCATAGGAGATGCTACTCTGAAGCAGCTGGCCCAGACCATCAGTTTTATAGAAGTTCACATGAGAGGATGTTACAGCCAGAGGACCTTACTCACACACTTCCTCCACCCTCCTATTTGACCAACCAAGATTCAGAGAGGTTGGGTGACTTGCCGAAAGATACAGAGCCAGACAGGGACAAAATCCAGGCTGGAACCTGGTCTCCTGACTCCTCATCCTCTTTTACAGTAGTTGTATTCCAAATAGGAAACAACACCAAACTATTATTTATGTAGCATTTACTCTGGATCAGGAATTATTCTGGACACAATCCTCACAATACCTGTTTATTCACTGAGCAACATTTACTGTACACCATCTGTGTGCCAGGCATCATTAGGAAGGAATATGGTTGTGAACAGAACAAATCAGGTTCCTGTTTTCATGGAGCTTACAATCCAATGCTTACGTGTGAGCATGGAGCTTTGTCATGGTGGAATGTTGCCCGGGTGGGGCGGAAATTCACTTGGAGAGTGTTTAGTGGAGATAGATATTTCATTGTTGTTGTTGTTTAGTTAAGTTGTGTCTGACTCTTTTACAACCCCACGCTCTTTTACGACACCATGGACTGTGGCCTGCCAGGCTCCTGTCTCCATGGGGTTTTCCAGACAAGAATACTGGAGTGGGTTGCCATTTCCTTCTCCAGGGGATCTTTCCAACCTAGGGATCAAACCCACATTTCCAGCATTGGCAGGTAGATTCTTTATCACTGAGCCACCAGGGAAGCCCTAAGATGTTTCATTATAGGGATTTAAATATCTTTAAACAGATAATACTGAAGACATTCTAGACTTGATAGTGATTTATTTTAATGATCTCTTTCTTATCCAGCAGTTTGAGAGAGACATCCGGCGCTATGCCACACACGAGCGGAAGATGATGCTGGATAACCACGCTTTATATGACAAGACCAAGGTAGGGAGCGCTGTCTCCCTGAGATGGGCCACTTTAATCCTCATCCCCAAGTCTGGCTCCCTGAGCACTTTTCCTGAACTGATTCTAGTTTCCAGGTTCAGCTTCCTTTGCCCCAGGTGTCTCGTTCCCACAGATCACAGGTGAGGGCAGCTGGAAAGATCCTGATAGGAACCCAACCCCCACAGGGCCCACAATGCACCTTGGAGGTTTTGAGCTCAATGATGCTGAGCTAGTCGGGTCTCCAGAACCAGGCCAGCAATGAATTTGAATTGAGCTTGGTATATCCTTGGTGTTTGCATTGTGTAACTCCAAAGAAAACCAAAGATCCCCCCAAATCACAAGTGTCACTCAAGTATCCCTCAAATGCAGTGGGAAGTAGAATTCTGAGTGACCACATGGGTCATTAATGAGAGTCAGCTGCAAGAAGGAGAGCAACAGAGCTGTCCTGAGAGGGAGATGAGCGGTCAGCTGGACTCACACACCATAGAGGCTCGCTTGGTGTGCTGTTCCTACAGTGGTCATGATCCAAATGCTGCTTCAGCAAAATGATTGCTGCATGAATTAGGAAGAGTTATTATAAATATTCAACTGCACTTACGTGATCAAGGACACTGTAGGAAGCTCCAAGTAGGAAGAAGATACAAAATAAGTAGAAGTAATGGTTTTTATCCTCTAGGAGTTTAGTCTAAATGAAGTGTATTTAGTTAGAGCCCGTCTCACAAAAAATCAGAAACCCAATACAAAATGGCAGTGGCAAAAAAAAAAAAAATTGGCTTATGTACTGTGGCATCTGGGGTAACATGGGCTTCAGGTGTGGCTGTATCCAGGTGCTCATGCAATTTTCCCTCAGTGTCGGTGTCACTCTCAGGCAGGTTTTCCCGTGAATCCTATCCTTCTAGCTTAGCTATGCCAACAGAAAAGAACTTCTTTCCTAATAGTTCCAGCAAGCCCTAGCTAATGCTCACAGGCCAGACCTGGGCCTTGTAGCCATCCTTGAACCCCTTTCCATGGCTCTGATTGATCAGGCTTGTGTCATGTGCCCCTCCTTGGAGGTGACCCTCAGAGACTGAGAATAGGGAGGTGTGGTTTTCCAAAGAGAAATCAAGGTGCTGCTGTCCTAACAGAGGGCTGTGGATGCTGGCAAGAAAGCCTCAGTTATGTAGCATATAAGTGGAGGCAGCTTCACCTAACATGATCTAGGAAACTTACAAACTGACACGTAACAAATAGTTCAAAGTAAGAGAGTGCCTCCTATGTGCCCAACGTTGTGCTATAGACAAGAAGGACTGGAGGGGAAGTGCTGCTCGATGTAACAGACCGTGGGGTTGGGAGCCTGGTGGGAGTGGGGCAGGGTGGAAGGCCAGGAGGAGAATCCGGCATCTCCAAGCATCCCATGATCGCCCTTCCTCCTTACATGTAATTCTGGCTGCACGTGAGAATTTCCCAGACCCCTTAAACAGATGAATAACAAGAACTCTCTGGATCTTCTGATTTCGTTGGGCTGGGTTACAGCTCCGTTTTCAACATTCTTTTAACAGGCTCCTTCAGGTAGTTCTAATGAACACTACAGACCAATAGGAAAAGTATCAAATGCTTCTAGTTGAATATATAAGGCTGTCATAATTTTACCTTAATTCATTAAGTTTTTGGAGGGTGAAAATATAAAAATTACAGAAGTCAGGTAAAATGAATTTTTATCCTCAGAATCAGGGAACTGTGTTTTGGCAGTAATTCATTCTGACAAGACAATTTTACAAGTAACGTTTTTACTATGTCAGCTCGGAGATACTTAGCAAAAATATCATAGTGCACATATGTCTTCTTATGCTTTCAGAGGGTATTTCTCAAAGCGGAAAGTGAAGAAGAAATCTTTGCACATCTGGGATTGGACTACATTGAACCATGGGAAAGAAATGCTTAGGAGAAAGCTGTCAACTTTTTTCTTTTCTGTTCTTTTTTTCAGGTTAGACAAATTATGCTTCATATTATAATGAAAGATGCCTTAGTCAAGTTTGGGATTCTTTACATTTTACCAAGATGTAGATTGCTTCTAGAAATAAGTAGTTTTGGAAACGTGATCAGGCACCCCCTGGGTTATGCTCTGGCAAGCCATTTGTAGGACTGTTGTGTAGAACTCGCAATGTATTTTCCATAGAAACGGTGTTGGAATTGGTGGCTCATTTCCAGGGAAGTTCATCAAAGCCCACTTTGCCCACAGTGTAGCTGAAATACTGTATACTTCCAATAAAAATAGGAAAAAACAAGATGGTTGAGTCTTTTTTTATTCTCTCACATATTTTTAAATATTCTTAAGCAAAAATGTAACAAAATGAAAGAATAACGATGTAAGGTTTACCTTGAGAGGAGGAACAGGTTTCATTAGAAGGTCAGAGATTGTAAGGGGGGTTTCTGGAGGAGAGGGACTGACTCTCAGCTGAGGTCAAAGCCTGCTTCTCAAAGCAGCTGTGCCCCTAGGAGTCCTGGCAGGAGGCCACGTGTGGAATGTATTCTCACTGCTTTCACACAGAAGGAAGCACAATCTCCCAAATGGCCATCTCTGAGTCTTTCCAAGGAGCTGATCTCTCTTGCCCTCTTCACCTTATGGTACCCATGGGAAGGGAGGCAGCCTTTGGAACTGCAAGGTTGCAGACCCATTCGGAATGCCGGCCTCCTCTAGGAGGGCATCGACTCTGTGACTGGAAAGGACCCTAAAGGCCATCTGTTCCAGCTGCTTCTGTGTCCCCAGCCTGCTAGAGGACTGGGAAGCCTCCCCGTGGTCCCAGCCCCTTCCTTCTAGCTCCCTCAGAAGAGAGGATGGCGAGATTCGGGACCCCCTAGAGAAGCATGATCCCCTGCCCTGGGCACAGGCGAAGAGCCTCCTTCCCTTCCTGGTGCGGGAGCCTGGGGGTGGGGTGTGTATCAGCTAGTATTGCCCCCAAAGCAAACTATCCCCAAACTCAGTTGCGTAACACAGCACAGCTCTGCACACGAGCTGGGTGTTTGGCTGAGCTAGGCAGGCTTCTGCTTCTCTGATTCATCCTCCTCCTGCCCCTGGGACCCTTGGGGTAACCCAGCCCTCTCCTTCTCACCATGCCAGCCGAGACAAGGGAGCAAGCAAACCCCAGCGGGCAAGTGCTTTTCAAGTTGTGCAACTGTTGTCACCATTCGTTTCCAGAAATGCCTCACCACCCTAAACGGAAACTCTGTGTTCATTAAACAATAACTCCCCAATTCCCCTTCCCCTGGGCCCCTGGTAACCTCAGTTCTACTTTCTTTCTGTATGAATTTGCCTCTTCTGGGTACCTCATGTAAGTGAATCATGCAGTACCTGTTTTGTTTCTGGCTTATTTTGCTTAGCATAATGTTTTCAAGGTTCATCTAGGTGTAGCCATCATCCCTTTGGTGGTGGTTTAGTCACTAAGCCGTGTCCTACTCTATGTGACCCCATTGACTGTACTCCCCCCCCAGGCTCCTCTCTCCATAGGATTTTTCCAGGCAAGAATACTGGGGTGGGTTGCCATTTCCTTCTCCAGGGGATCTTCCTGGTCCAGGGATGGAACCTGGATATCCTGCACAGAGAAGGCAGATTCTTTACTGACCGAGCTACCACGGAAGCCTATCATCCCTTTAGAAGGCCAAGTAATAGTCCATTGTATATCTAATATGCCACATTTTATTTATTCACTCATCAGTTGATGGGCATTTGGGTTCTTTCCACCTTTTGGCTCTTGTGAATAGTGCTCTGTGAAGCTATACAGTATCTCTTTAAGACCCTGCTTGCTTTTAAATGTAAACCTAGAAGGGGAGTTGCTGGATCACAGGGTAAATCTATACTTTACGGAGGAACCACTTACTCTTTTCTGTAGTGGCTGCACCATTTTGCCTTTCTACCAGCGGTGTACAAGGTTTCTAGTTTCTCCACATCCTTGCCAAGATTTATTTTCTCTTTTGGTTTTCTGTTGTTTTTTGATTTGCTTGTTTTTGATGAGAGTGATTCTAGAGGATGTAAAGTGGCAGATGAAGACTTTTTGCCTCTCCTGATGGTTCAGGTTGAACACAGTTGTACACTGGACCAGGCTTCGGGTATATACACCTGGGGTTTCTGGCAAAGGTGAGCTGGGGAAACAGGGGTGGGGTGGGGAGTGGACGCAGCCACTCCCCCTGAGAAAGGGCTCATGGTCTGATCACATGGCAGGTCATGTTCATCAGCCTCAACTCCCCAAATCTACCAGGTTTTCTTGTAGTCTCTTCCACTGCCCCAGTATTGCCCACATATGATATTTGAGATCATTTAGGTAGCATGTAGATTAATATCTATATGACCTATTTATTATATATTCATTGAGTGCCTACTAGGTAACTCATTCATCTAGACATAGGACATGGATAGAACTTAAAAACCTCTCTGATTATAAGTATGGGACTTATATTCTAGAAAGCTATTTATTTTCATATGTGTTACAAAAGTAATGCTTTTCCATTTATGGTAGTGGCAGAAAGCTTCCCTTTTGAGTACACGTAAGTAAAAAAAGAAAATCAGTGTAAGGGAAAACATGTAATAAATATTACCAGTGGGATGGGGACGTGGCAAGAACTGGGAGAGAGGAGAGAGGAGCACAGGAAGGAGGAGCTGATGCCTGGGAAACGTGCAGGTGGGCTGCTTGCTTTAACACACCAAATGCCCTGTGCTGAGGCTCTCAAGGTCCTCATCATACAAAAGCCCCAGGAGGTCCATAAGGGAGGAGTTACCCCGTGAGAACAGCAAAAAATTCTGAGGGGTTTCTTGAGCTAATTTTCTTAGTTGGAAAGCCTTGTTAAGAATTCCACAAATTCTTAAAGCTACACAGGAATTTTTGTTTTTGATCAGAATTTTATCAATCAGGGTGTCAACTATTAATTGGAACTCAGCCTTCCCCAGTGCCTCCTGCTTTGGGAGCAGAGCACCCTCTGGTGGCAGAAAAAAAGAACCGTCAACAGCAAGTATTACTACAATAAAAACACAAGTCAGAAGCCCAAGAATATTGAGCAGGAACTCGGAAACATCCTAGTCTACCCTTCTTGCTGTGCAGGTGACGAACAAAGGTCTGGAAAGAAGACTTGGCCTGCCCAACGTCACACAGTTAATGCCAGAGTTTCTGTTGATTCAGCAGAAAATATGCACATAGGCCAGGCTTCCTAATTACTAGCTGTGTGACCTTGAACAAGTTACCTAACCTCTCTGATTCTCGATTTCCTCTTTTGTGAAATCAAGATGGTAATGGCTCCTCCCTTTGCCTCTGCTGGAGGATAGGTGAGCTAACACTGTAAAGTGCTTCATCTGTGATCCCTTGGACTTGGAAGGACACCTAGTGGCTCAGTGGGGAGACACAGGTTCAATCCCTGGGTGGGGAAGATCCCCTGGAGAAGGAAATGGCAACCCACTCCAGTATTCTTGCCTGGGAAATCCCATGGACAGAGGAGGCTGGCGGGCTACAGTCCGCAGGATTGCAAAAGAGACAGAGTTGGACACGACCAGGCCACTAGATGACAACAGCAGCAACAACAAAGAGCAAGTTACTTCCCTTGGAAAGTGACCTATCTGTACACTGCCAGGACTTCACATGCGGTGGTTTGTACCAGTAAGTACCAAGCCCCTGAAGCCAGAACAGGAGGTAGTAAAGATTAGGACCAGTGTGCTGGTTCTTGGACCCCCAGACCTGAGACTGTCTGGATCTGGCCGGGACCAGCTACACCAGCTGAAACTCTCTACGCACGAGCCTGACGGTGATAGGGGCAAGGGCTTTGTCCCATGACTTTGGTAGTTTCTTGGAAGTCAAAGGCTACTTTACAAGGACTTTCGGGTACTCCCTGACCTTCATCTCTTAGGGACAGATGGGAGCCATAGTGGGAGTCAATTTTATCTGTTTTGAATGCACTTTTTATCAATTAATTCACACTATCATGTTTTAAACCTTTCCTTGCAATGTGTATATCAAAGGACCCAGAACAGTACAGAAACCTGTCTCCATCATCAATTAAATTCATTATTCTTAACTCTTTTTGCAAAGTTAAATCATCTCTGAAACCAATTTGCTTTACAATCTCGAGGACCAATAAAATTATCTTTGTAGAGTTTCAGTTTTCTCATCTGTAAAACAGGCATGAGTAACACCCACACTACATTACCTCCTGGATTTGGTGTAAAAAATCAAACAAAATAATGCATGAAAAGTGCTTTGAAAACTAAAAAGTGCTATAAATGTAATAGGGATTAGTCTTTTTCATATAATCTGGGCATAGTTCGGGAACCTGAGGACTACTTCCCAGAAAAGCAGGCATATGATATAAGAACCCAAATCAGTCTCTCATGGACTGGTGTTGTAAATCCAAGGACAAAAATATTCTATTCTTTAGAGAAACCCAGCTCCTATACTGCAGCTGGAAATGAAAAAGACTCTTCATGGCCTTTTGAACAGAACTGCAATGCATTTTACATCCTACATGTCGCTGGTATGTAGAGTATAACATTCTCACAAGAAACAAGTCCAAAAATGTGTTTAGCCTTCCCTAACCCAGGAGCAGGAAGCAGAATGACGTGAGGTTACTTTTACCATCTCTACCTTCTTGCTGCAAAATTAATGATGAAGATGATAATGGACAGGATGCCCCTTGGAGGCTGACGGAGTTTCCAACATGACGCATCTAGTGTGAAGTACACTAAAACCCACACTCAGCCTTCTTGTCTATAATTCTTATGAGGTATTCTTAACAAACAATCTCCATGACTTTCATGTAAACAGGCATCTATATAGGAAAGTTTAATTTTTTTCACTCCGTTTTCCTTTTTCTATAAAACTAAAAAGGCACAACCATTACTAATTTCAAGTCAGTTTGTATTAAAAGTGTGGCAACAAGTCACTTAAGAAAGGTTGAATTTGATATCTTTGTCACTAACCTTCAGCTGTAATTATCACTGTTTATATTTAACTGTTGGTAGGGGTATTGCAGATTGCTTTGAGAATCTGAAGAGATTAATGGAATCTCATCCCATGAGTAATGATTATTCATATAAAATTTGCATACAACTTCAGGGAATTCATATCTTCTTAAACCTAGGTTTAAAGCAATTCTAATTTTGCCTCAAGTTTGGGTAATTCACCCATCATTCCTTCAGGTAAAGTGCTTCTATAGTGTGCGTGGTTTGGGGAGGTTTTCGGGTCCTCAGTTCAGGATGACACTCAAAGCTCTTGAGAGTGGATTTCATTCCCCCTTTTAGGCACCAAGTATGTGAATCTATTTTTGTGTAATTCCAACTTCTCCAGAGGAAGACTGTGCTTGTCCTAGAAAGGACACCAACCACATTCCCATATCCTCTTATTCTCCTGGCAAAATGCAGACTGAAAAAAGAGAGGTCGGGATTTCCCTGGTCGTCAAGTGGTTAAGACTCTGAGCTCCCAACCCAAGAGGTTTGGGTTCGATCCCTGATCAGGGAAGTTAGATCCTGCATGCCACAACCAAGAGCTTGCCCTAAGCAATGAAGATCCTAACCCCGTCTGCTGCTAAGTCGCTTCAGTCTTGTCCGACTCTGTGCGACCCCATAGATGGCAGCCCACCAGGCTCTGCCGTCCCTGGGATTCTCCAGGCAAGAACACTGGAGTGGGTTTGTCAGGGAATGTTTAACAGTAGGATTCCTGTGTGCTGTTTCCTATCTCTCTTGAGCCCTCTGTTCCTTATCAGTTCCTGTCAGGAGCGAGAGGAGTGGCAAGCCAGTCCCAGGACTGAGATCATAGAGATGGGATGCTTGCATAGGATTCCCTTCATTAGCCTTTCCATACGGTGAAAGGGACTATCTATGACCCTCTTTTGATATGGATTGCCTTTTGGCCTTATGGCCTCTATTGCTCCTTGTCTCCTTGGTAACTTGTAAAGCCTGGTCTTCTGATCTTTATCTGAAGAAGCCACCTTGTAATATGGTATATATACTCACACAGAATTCAATAAAGCACGCTTGCTCCACCAGAGACTTGGGTCCCTGTATCCTTCCTTCTCTCTCTCTCTCTATTGGCTGATCCCCTGGAGCTCGAAGGCTCCCTGCATAACCCAGGGAATATTAGCCTCTTTCCTTCTTTCACTTTCTTATCATCGACTCCGGACCACCAGGTTCTGGTCCATTAAAGGACCCCAACATGGGTTGCCATTTCCTTCTCCAATGCATGAAAGTGAAAAGTGAAAGTGAAGTCGTTCAGTTGTGTCCGACTCTTCACGACCCCATGGACTGCAGCCCACCAGGCTCCTCCATCCATGGGATTTTCCAGGCAAGAGTACTGGAGTGGGTTGCCATTGCCTTCTCTGTGACCCCATCTGGTCAAATAAAAAAAAACAAAGCAAAACCCAGAGGGCAGAGATTATTGCTCTGTGTGCTTTGGATGCTATTTGTTTTAAAACAGCTTTATAGTGGTATAACTGAGATACAATAATTGTATGTTTAAAGTGTACCATTAAAAAGTGTTGACATGTGACACACCCATAAAGTTATCACCACAATCAAGATGGAGAAGACATCCATTACCCCTTAGAGTTTCTCTGTGGCCCTTTGGAATCTCTCCCTCCACCTTTCCTCACCCCACCATCCCCAGGCAATGGTTGATACACTTTCTGTCACTATTAATTCATTTGCATTTTCTAGAACGTGACTGGCCAAGGCCATCCCAATGCTAGCACAGGCCCTAGGTTGGGGAGCCAGAGCTTCTGACTTCCAGTCTCAGCATTTTGCTCACAACCTGGGCTGCCCTCTGTAAACAGCTTGAACATCTCCATCATCAGCTGAGCCGACAAAGTGCTAGCACCAGCTATATCCTGGAGATGACCTTGATTCCAACTCTAGGGCCAATGTCATATGCTTTAATATAGGCAAAGAAAAACCACAGACATGTTGGAGGGCCACAAGAATGCTCATTTTTGCTTTTCACTTTATTCCAAAATAAGCCCTTGTGCATCACAGCAGAAAAAAGGTGAAAGAAATATTGAACCTTGATAGTTTAGTAGAAACCATTTAAAATAAGGTAATAAGCAATGGATTGTAAGCAGAATTACATAAAATAAGTGGTCCAAAATATAAGTCACACCTTACTTTATAGACTATAAGTCATGTTTCTGTTCACCCTCACAACACTCCTAAGGGTAAAAGGAAGAACAGTCTCCATTTTGTACCTACAGAGCTAAGGTCCATGATCTGCCCCAGAGCTCACACTTATGAGTGTCAAGGCCAGGGCCACAATCACGTTCTCAGCAAATTCAAGGTCCTTCTCAATAGGTAAGAGAAGTAGCACCTGGATCACTGGGCAGGTCTGCTTAAACACAGCCAGATCTGCTTGTTAACAGGTCTAGACTCAGGGGACTTAGCACAAAATGAATTTCACAAGGAACTCTGAAGAGCCCGTGCTGGCATGGCAGTGATGGGGTGTTCGGAACCTGTCCTGGGTTGTTTGAATCAGAGGAGCCGTGTTTGAGCATTTAGGGGCCCCATGTGAGAAAGGAGTATCTCCACAGCTCTTCAAGGGGGCCCGTGCAGCTGGTGGGCAGACCCGGGATCTCCTGGACCCAGGTTCTCCCATCAGGGAACAATGAACCTGCGCTAGGGGAACCAGGGTTCCCAGAAGCCTCCTCCCAGGAGCGATGGTGAACACCTCACCTGATCCAGCTGCCGCTGTTCATGGGCTCCCCTCAGATGACAGTCAGGCTGGTGCCTGGATCATCCCTTTGGTCCTGTGTTCACCCACCCAGAGTACTCTTGACCTCTCTTCCTGCTCATGAGTTTTTCCCCATTGATGGTCCAAGGACTTGGACCTTTCTCTCTATTCCCACAAAATAGGTACAGCCCCTCTTTCTAATAATCTTTTGAAGTAATCTCTGCCTTCCTTCCACCCTCTTTACCCTCAGCACACACATGTGCTCACAAACTTTGAATACTCTCTGATCACAAGAGAGAGTGATGAATGACCCAGCCACAGGCTTCCCCTGTGGTCAGGGAACATGTGGTTCCCCCTGATTTCTACCCTGAGGTGTTCAGAGATAAAGAACTGCTCCTTCTCACATGTCCCCCTTGAGTATCATTTATATTATTTATATTATATTATATTATATTATATTATATTATATTATATTATTTATCCCAACCTGCACCATGTTAGCCTTGGCCAACCTGTCCATGGAAGCCAGGTCTAATGGCATTTTTGAGAAAATGGATGTGAAAAAAGATGAAAAGGTGAGCCACTGAGAAATCAAACTCTTTTCCCCAAATCATAAAAAAAAGCAAATCCCCATGTGGGGTCAGGAGCAGGGTTCAAGGGCTCCTTTGAATGCACAGCGACTTCACTGATTATTAAACCACAAGGTCTGAGAGTCAGAATGTACTGTATCAGATCAGTCGCTTAAAGAATAAAATCAACCCCTAAGTTTTCCAGATCTGCAAATGAAGTTTGGAGTGGTTAAGAAGCAGCTTGGCTTCTCTACTTGCTCCAGGCACGATCGATCCCTGTGTGTTTAGCTTGCTTCCAGCTCCAGCTCTGCTCCTTGGCTCGCTTCATCACTCCAGGCTCAGTCTTGGAATAAGCCACCACAGGCCCCTCCTTCTCTCCACTTCAACAGGAGGGCGGTAAGTGTCACGCATGGACTCCTCACTTCCTGATACTGTCTTCACATATATGTGGGCTTCTCCTCCTCCCATCATATTCTTCTCCTGGGTAGGTAACCTCCTAGGATTCTTTAGAAAACAAACAGGTTTAAAAAAAAAAAATACATCAAAGACTTTTGCTTCTGGCCAAGTTGGAGTAACAGCAACCAGATTTACCCTCCCACCTGAAACAACCAACCTTCAGACAAAACATTTGAAACATAGTTTTAAAGACATTGAACATCATCACTGGATGGGTTTTAATCTATTATCTTCCTATTTGTATGCTATTTGTTCTATCTGTTGTTTTGGTACTTAAATTTTTTCCTGTCTTTTTTTCTATATGAATTTTAGAAGCACCCTATTGAGTTCTGTGAAAAATACCTGTTAAAATTTATATTGTAATATGCAGATCAATTTGAAGTTGTTTGATATCTATATACTATTGAGTTCTTCAATCCAGGAGCATTGTATATAAACTCCCATTATTGAGGTTTTATTTAAATATCTTTTACTGAAATTTTATTATTCTCCATGAAAGGATTATATGTTTTTGTTAGATTGATTCCTCATCATTCTATATATTTTTATTACCACTATAAAATTGTATTTTTAAAAAATTACTTTTTAAAATTAATTGTTACTGATTTTTAGAAACAAAAATTACTCTTTAATATTGACTTTTACCTCCAGTAAACTTGTTAAAATATCTTGCTAATTCTAGCGATATATCTGTAGATAATTTGGCTTTTTATGTAGATAATCATATTATCTGCAAATAATGACACTTTTCTTTCTTCTTTTACAGTTTTATGCTTTCTGCTTCTTTTTTCTTTTCCTCTTTGTTGAGGTATACTTGACAAATGAAGGATATTTAAAGAGTACAGTGTGATTATTTGACATACGTATACACTGTGAAAGAATTCCACTTCATTGAGTTAATTTCTACTTTTTTTTCTCAACATGCTGCCCTGGCTAGGACCAAAATGTAATATCTCAGTAGAAATGGAAACAGTGAGCATCCTTGTTTCATTTCTGATCTGAAAGAGAATCATTAACATTTCACCTTTAGGTATGATATTTGCTGTGATTTTTAAAAAAAAAAGATGTCTTGTTTCAAGTTAAAAAAATTCCTTTAAAATTTTTAGTTTGCTCGGAATTCATATCACAAATGGCTGTTTAATGTTTTCGAACTCTCATCTCCTCTGGAAATGATCACACGGTTTTCTCTTTTGTCAGTGGAACAAATAATAGTAAATTAGTTTTCTAATAGGAATTCAACCTTAAATTCCTGTCCAGCCAATAAAAGTATAATGAGAACCTCCTCTGTGCTCACACTGTGCTCCTGCACACAACAGGCCTGAAGACCCTTAGCTTGTTTGTTGTGTGAATGATGTATAGTGACTATAACCAAGAGTTCTTACCTCAGCTATCTGGGGACTGTCATAGATTTCTGTAATTTCACAAGGCCTCTCACTTTCCTAAGTTGGTTAAGAATAAAATAAAAAAGAAGAAGAAATGAAAGGTTACAACATTTGCCTATGACCATGATTAAAATCAGTGGTTCTTAAACCTAGCCACACATTAGGATCAGTAGAGTGCTTTAAAAACAAAATAAAAGGAATCCAAATTGGAAAAGAAGAAGTAAAACTCTCACTATTTGCAGATGACATGATCCTCTACATAGAAAACCCTAAAGATTCCACCAGAAAATTACTAGAAATAATCAATGACTATAGTAAAGTTGCAGGATATAAAATCAACACACAGAAATCCCTTGCATTCCTATACACTAATAATGAGAAAACAGAAAGAGAAATTAAGGAAACAATTCCATTCACCATTGCAACGAAAAGAATAAAATACTTAGGAATATATCTACCTAAAGAAACTAAAGACCTATATAGAGAAAACTATAAAACACTGGTGAAAGAAATCAAAGAGGACACTAATAGATGGAGAAATATACCATGTTCATGGATTGGAAGAATCAATATAGTGAAAATGAGTATACTACCCAAAGCAATTTATAGATTCAATGCAATCCCTATCAAGCTACCAACAGTATTCTTCACAGAGCTAGAACAAATAATTTCACAATTTGTATGGAAATACAAAAAACCTCGAATAGCCAAAGCGATCTTGAGAAAGAAGAATGGAACTGGAGGAATCAACCTACCTGACTTCAGGCTCTACTACAAAGCCACAGTTATCAAGACAGTATGGTACTGGCACAAAGACAGAAATATTGATCAATGGAATAAAATAGAAAGCCCAGAGATAAATCCACGCACATATGGACACCTTATCTTTGACAAAGGAGGCAAGAATATACAATGGATTAAAGACAATCTCTTTAACAAGTGGTGCTGGGAAATCTGGTCAACCACTTGTAAAAGAATGAAACTGGACCACTTTCTAACACCAGACACAAAAATAAACTCAAAATGGATTAAAGATCTCAACGTAAGACCAGAAACTATAAAACTCCTAGAGGAGAACATAGGCAAAACACTCTCCGACATACATCACAGCAGGATCCTCTATGACCCACCTCCCAGAATATTGGAAATAAAAGCAAAAATAAACAAATGGGACCTAATTAACCTTAAAAGCTTCTGCACATCAAAGGAAACTATTAGCAAGGTGAAAAGACAGCCTTCAGAATGGGAGAAAATAATAGCAAATGAAGCAACCGACAAACAACTAATCTCAAAAATATACAAGCAACTCCTACAGCTCAACTCCAGAAAAATAAACGACCCAATCAAAAAATGGGCCAAAGAACTAAATAGACATTTCTCCAAAGAAGACATACAGATGGCTAACAAACACATGAAAAGATGCTCAACATCACTCATTATCAGAGAAATGCAAATCAAAACCACTATGAGGTACCATTTCACACCAGTCAGAATGGCTGCGATCCAAAAGTCTACAAATAATAAATGCTGGAGAGGGTGTGGAGAAAAGGGAACCCTCTTACACTGTTGGTGGGAATGCAAACTAGTACAGCCACTATGGAGAACAGTGTGGAGATTCCTTAAAAAACTGGAAATAGAACTGCCTTATGATCCAGCAACCCCACTGCTGGGCATACACACTGAGGAAACCAGAAGGGAAAGAGACACGTGTACCCCAATGTTCATCGCAGCACTGTTTATAATAGCCA
This sequence comes from Bos grunniens, assembly GCF_055505025.1. NCBI lineage: Eukaryota > Metazoa > Chordata > Mammalia > Artiodactyla > Bovidae > Bos > Bos grunniens. The sequence continues at coordinate 17,834,798 of NC_141190.1, forward strand.
GGACATGGAAGCAACCTAGATGTCCATCAGCAGATGAATGGATAAGAAAGCTGTGGTACATATACACAATGGAGTATTACTCAGCCATTAAAAAGAATACATTTGAATCAGTTCTAATGAGGTGGATGAAACTGGAGCCTATTATACAGAGTGAAGTAAGCCAGAAGGAAAAACATAAATACAGTATACTAACGCATATATATGGAATTTAGAAAGATGGTAACAATAACCCGGTGTACGAGACAGCAAAAGAGACACTGATGTATAGAACAGTCTTATGGACTCTGTGGGAGAAGAAGAGGGTGGGAAGATTTGGGAAAATGGCAATGAAACATGTAAAATATCATGTAGGAAACGAGTTACCAGTCCAGGTTCGATGCACGATGCTGGATGCTTGGGGCTGGTGCACTGGGACGGCCCAGAGGGATGGTATGGGGAGGGAGGAGGGAGGAGGGTTCGGGATGGGGAACACATGTATACCTGTGGTGGATTCATTTTGATATTTGGCAAAACTAATACAATTATGTAAAGTTTAAAAATAAAAATTAGAAAAACAAACAAAAAAAAACAAAATAAACAAAAGGATAATAACTGGCCCCTAAAAAACCACAAACAAGAGATACCATTGTGAGTTACTTGAGAAATAATATAGGTTGACACTGTGGAGAAGTGAGTGGGAGTAGAAATGAAACGAGATTGGCCACTGTGGATAACTAGATTCTTTATACTATCCCCTCTACTTTAGTCTCCAGTACTCTTGCCTGGAAAATACCATGGATGGAGGAGCCTGGTAGGCTGCAGTTCATGGGGTCGCTACGAGTCAGACTCGACTTCACTTTCACTTTTCACTTTCCTGCATTGGAGAAGGAAATGGCAACCCACTCCAGTGTTCTTGCCTGGAGAATCCCAGGGACGGGGGAGCCTGGTGGGCTGCCGTCTATGGGGTCGCACAGAGTCAGACACGACTGAAGCGACTTAGCAGCAGTAGCAGCTACTTTAGTATCTGTTTGTTGAAGGTTTTTTGATACCAGTGCTACAGCTCTATCATCCAGAGATTCTGATTTAATTGGAGTTATTTTGGAGTTGAAATAACCAATAAACAGAAAATGTTCTATCACTTGCCCAGGTTCACATATAAATTGTAAAGTGGCAGACTCAGGGATAATACCTAGGTTTTTTACTCCCAATGGCACCCCACTCCAGTACTCTTGCCTGGAAATCCCATGGATGGAGGAGCCTGGTGGGCTGCAGTCCATGGGGTCGCTAGAGTCGGACATGACTGAGCGAGTTCACTTTCACTTCCCTCTTTCATGCACTGGAGAAGGAAATGGCAACCCACTCCAGTGTTCTTGCCTGGAGAATCCCAGGGACGGGGGAGCCTGGTGGGCTGCCGTCTATGGGGTCGCACAGAGTCAGACATGACTGAAGCGACTTAGCAGCAGCAGCAGCAGCAACACCAGTGTGAGAACAATCAGAAATGCTTATAAATAAGGATGGAATTAGAACACAGAGACCACACAATACCACTGTATTACAACCATGGCCTCTGGTTGGATATGGGTCAGAGTGGCCCTTGAATTCTGAGCCTGGTCTCCAGAGAACTCTGGTATTTGTAACGGGTGGGGTCAGACGTGTGTGACCGATGTGTGTTAGGATGTAGAAAAAGTACAAAGATAAATAGAGTCACATGCTCCTGGACATATCCTTGTGATGGACAGCTCAGCAACTGTCTCTCGTCTTTGGTAAGTTCACCTCCATTTTCTTTGAGAAGCTTGTGTCCTTGTTTCTCAAGGTTAGAAAACACACTCACTGCACAGACGTGTTTCCATGGCAACAAGCATCCCTCTCTGCTCCTACTTGTGCCACCCCAGTACTGTCAAGGGACCTGAGGATTGGATGATATATCAGCTCTGCCGGGAGGGTCTGAGTCTGAGGCAGAAACTGAGGCTCAGAAACACCCACCCTTGTGTCCTCAGAAAACAGACACAAGTCCTGACACCCCCAGCCCAAAGCCAGTTCATTGAATACTGATTCCCGCCAACATGTCGCGACCCAAAGAAACTGCCAGTCACCTCAGTGGACTCACTGCTGCTTCTTCTTTGGTGAATCAGAGTAAACAGTAAGTCTACCAGCAGGGCCGTGGCCACCAGGGATGGGATGCTTGCTGCTAACCCAAGAGAAGGCCCACAGTCCTGCACAGAGAAAACAGTTAGGTTCCCCCGGAAAAAAAGGGAAGAGTTCAAAAGATTAAAATTAAAACAAAACTCTGCATGGATTCTCAGTGTCCTACACAAAATCAAAGGGGGAATGAAATACAGTAAAAAATTCTTTCCAATGTACATGACAAATGGCTGATTTTCATTATACTTAATTCACGTTGTTTAAATTGATAGGAAAAGGATAATAATTCAGTAGAAAATTGGACAAACATATGAACAGGCCATTCCTAGAAACAGAAATGTGTGTCGTATCAATACAGGAAAAGCTGAAAAACAGTTCAAAGCAAAAATTAGCATTCTTATCTGTTAGTTCAGCAAAAAGTAAAATATATACCAAAAAGTTTTACTGTATACCACACCATTTTGATATGAACTTTTAAAATTTATGTACAATAAATGCATGAACTGATTAATTTCCAAATTCACACTTGCTTTGATCTGAGTGGAAGTAGCCATGCTCGTAGCCCCATAAGTTTTCATATTTGTAATTACTTGCAGAGAGTATTGAGAAGCCCTGTAAATGTGCAACGATCATATGACACTCGAGTCTTCGTCACTTTTGAGGGGGTGATTTTGTTAAAGCATGACAAAACACAGAAAAGTATATAAATTACAAATATGTGGCTTGATGATGTCATGTGATGAACCCATCCAGGTAACCTGCCCCTAGATGAGGAAACAGAACGTTGCGAGCCCCTGAGAAGGCCCCTTGGGCTCCTATCCAGCCACTGCATGTGTATCCCGAAATCTATCACTGTAGTTTAGCTTGGTCTATTTTTCAGTGTTATCTTGAACAGTAGAAAGATAGTGTTATCTTTCTATCAAGAACAGTAGTGTTATCTTGATGAAAGTAGAAAGTATGTACTCTCATGTCTAGCTTCTTTTGTTCCAGACTTTGTGGAACCATCTATGATTGTTCACGTTCTCCTTCCCTTTCGAACTGAGTTGGTTGTAAGAAACACAGTTGAGCAGATTATGTGCTTGGTGACAGGTCACATAGCAAACGTCATCTAATCTTCAAAATGAATGCACAAGATGGGTACAGCATTATCCCGATTCTAAGCAACTGAACCAAGGCTCCATAATTTAAGTGGCATACTTACGGTTCCTTTTCCATCAGTCACAACTGGAGAGGAAGTCTGCGTAGAAAAAGAACATAAATCTTAAGAGAACAAAATCTATAGCATGCACATCATATAAGATAGTCTGCCCAAGGTTAAGCTGTAAATGCCTAAAGTATATCCCTTTGCTAAAATTTCTATTAAAAACAACAGAAGACAACAACTGTGGACTAGAACCTTCCTCAATCCTTCCCAGGTAAGAAGGAATACGATCGGTTACAAGGCATGAGAAATCAGAAATTCAGGTGAGAGCTTCGTTATTCACCCTGTGGATTTGCCATAATACATTTTACAACTCAAAAAGGCTTTATCCTGTCCCAAGTTCCCACACCCTTCCCAGCACACTTTGGGCCTACTTGTCCCCATTGCTAGAAAGGAAAAAATATAAATACCGGTGGAGCCAGGCTCTTTAAGAAGACCTTGGAGGAAGTCTGAGTTGCTCCGTCGTGTCCAACTCTTTGTGACCCCATGGACTGTAGCTCACTAGGCTCCTCTGTCCAGGCAAGAATCATGGTGTGGGTTGCCACATCCTCCTCCAGAGAGTATCTTCCCAACCCAGGAATTAAACCCAGGTCTCCTGCATTGCAGGCAGATTCTTTACCATCTGAGCCATAAGGGAAGACAACTTGTTTCTAAGAAGGCCTTACTTATTCCCTTACCACAGTGAAGCAGATGGCTTGGGCAGGTCTCTGAAGCTGTGAATTATCCATATTCCCGGCATAATTCCATGTTGAATGAATACATGTTTCTAGTTCACGGCTCCACTCAAAGAGGGGCACTGAATTTTACCCATTTATGAGATATTTCAGATGAGAGTCTTACCTGGATGGATAAATCTCAGGGCACAAAGTTCCACGTTAGCAACTAACTCATGTAAGCTATGCTAGGTGGTGGAGTGTGGGGTTAAGTCTCCTTCTGGAATGGGGTGTTGATTTCTCCACTCACAAGCTCATGGGCCTCATTTCTTCATTCATAAAATAGGGCTGTGAGCACCTACCTCTAGGGTTGTTTGGAGGCCCAAATGTGCACCAGGAGTAGAAGCTTTGATCATTCCTTTAAACTTGGCAAAGCTCTGGCCAGACCTGTTATTTATTGAATATTCTCATCAACCATGGGCTTCCCCAGCGGCTCAGATAGTGAAAAGTCTGCCTGCTCTGCAGTAGACCCAGGTTCGACCCCTGGGTTGGGAAGATCTCCTGGAGAAGGAAATGGCAAACTACTCTAGTATTCTTGCCTGGAAAATCCCATAGACAGAGGAGCCTGGAGGGCTACAGTCCAGGGGGTCACAAAGAGTAGGACACAGCAGAGGGACTTCACTTTCACTCATCAACTTCAGTGAGTACATTGGAATTTCAGTGGCTTTGTCTTTTTGATAGTTTTCTCTATTTTACAAAAAAAGAAAAAAAAAAATGATCCAGATCTCAGAGAAGTTATGGGTCTTCTCCCAGGTTTCACAGATAAATTTAACCTGAACTTGGATGTTTGCATTCAAGCCTAGACCTCTTTCCCAGAGAGCTCTGATCAAAGAAATATTTGCTTAACTTGGTATTGACACTTGGTACTTAAATGGTTTTAGTTTTACTGAAACACAATCTCACCACCACCCCACAATATGACCTTAATGCTGTGTTTGCCTAAAGTGTTCTGTTTCTCAGGGTGATGGGGAGACTTAGATATTGTTTCAGGTAAGATGTTCTGCTTTCAGGTTACAGAAATTCATTTGAGCTGCCTTTGCCCCGCTCCCAGAATGAGTTAACTCTAGTGATTCAGGGGTTCCTCGTGGATCCCACAGGTGGTGGGAATCTGGCTTCTCCAGGCACTGGAGCTGGGCCTGAGACTCTGTCATGACCAAAGATCCCTTCTTCCTGGGATCGCTCCGTCACTCCTGGACAGCATGGCCTTTGACTTGTGCTCTTCTCTGCCTGTTTGCTTCCTTCTTTCTCTCCCTGGATGGATTTTTCTGCCTTCATGAACACCTGCTAACTGTACCAGCTAATGCATATGAAACACTTATTATGTGCCAGGCTGTTCAAATACCTTCCCTCTATCAGCTCATTTATTCTTCACAACAGCCAGTGAAGCAGGACTAAAATGATCCCCATTTTACAGTAGAGAAGAGTGAGGCACAAAGAAGTGAAGTAACTTGTGTGAGTCACACAGCCCTCAGTGGTAGATGCCAAGTGGTCTGACTTCAGGGTCCAGGCTCCGCCTTCCATGACAAATGCAGTACCCCATCCCTAATTTTCATACTAGACAGTTCAGTGTGGCCCAGCAGGGGCTGACTTGCATATGTGGCCCTGTTCCCCACTCCCTGCAGAGAGGCTCTGATGCACCTGGCATCCACCTCCCCCCACTTTCCAGGGCATCCAGCTACACCAAAAGGGAAGGATTATGTGGCAGAAATATAATCACAGATAGGGTGGCCAGATGTCCTGGTTGTTCAGAAAAGTTGCCTAGGTTGCAACACATTCAGTGCTAAAACCAGACAGTCCCAGGCAGACTGGGGTGGCTGTTGTCCTACATAGATTCAAAGGGAGGAGGGACAGTTCTCAGAGAAATAGGCTGTTAACCAAGAAGACACTCCAAAAGGTGCTGACTTGCAGCATTAGTGCCTCCCTCTAACCCCCCACCCTCACGGCCCTAAGCAACGGCTCCTTGCTTCTCTGAGTTACCTTCCTAGGCTGAGCCAAGCCAGGATAAGACAGAACCTGGGATCTCTACAGACCGGCTGGCTTCGAGTAGCCAGGTAGGAAGTGCCACCAGTTGCATATTGAAAGATTTGGACAGGGAAGGACAAGGATAGGGGAATAGGCTATTGACAATATTGACAATAGGCTACTGTCAGCCTCTGCAGACAATAGGCAGAGGCTGAAGCAGGGAGCTGAGTGAGTCAGGGAGGTTCAGAAGACAGGGCCTTCACCAGGAGGGTGGAGCAGGGGCCGGGAAATCAGGGATAGGGTCAGGGTCGCCAGTGTGGGCAGCGAAGGCAGCAGTGGGTCACGAGGGTCTGCATTTCCAGTGCTCTCCAGGACGCTGCCCTCATGTTACAGTACACGTGAGCACCAGCTTAGGCGTCCTCTTTCCTGGCAGTCTCAGTCTATTTTCTTTGAATAACTATGTGACTTAGAAAAACTTGGCATAGCCCAAACCACTAAAAACCTGGGCCAGGAAAATGCCTAGTTCCATCAGAGCAGCAATTCTGGTCAGAAAACAATCCTGGCATGTTATCTTCTAAACAACAGGAGAACAAAAGACGGAGGGTCAATTCTGGATTGAAACTGTCCGCCATCATCAATTGAAAATCTCCATGTGGACTTGGAACTGTCATAACCCAGAGCCATAAGATGTTCATTCATCTTGACCCAGTGATTTCCCTTCTAGACTTCATTCTAAGGAAATCAGGTTAAGTGCCAACAAGGATTTATTTATACCTATGCTTATCACAAAAGAATTCTTAATTGTGATTGGTCATTTAGTTAAATAATTCGCTTGAAGAAATGTCATGAGACCATCCTCAGTTATTTTTATAAAGGCTGATAGAAAACATTTGTTATATAAAATTACAGGTGAGAAGATCATGGTATGAAGACAACAGAAGTCAAAATTTATGTAGGGCCAAACAGGACTGGAAGGAGTGACCCCCGTGTTTTCTGCTGATGGCAATTTAAGTGTTTTTTGGTTTCTTGCTATATTCCTTTTCAAAACGTGTATTTATAATTCTTATCATTGAGAATATGTCTCTCAGCACCCCCAGCTCTTTGTAGTGCTTTGAAACCTGTGTAACATGTTTTCATGAGCTTTACATGTTTCATGAGCTTTACATGAGGTTTATGTGATGGTGTCCCGGAGGCCCAATGTCAACTCTGCACTGATCTCTGCTCACCTACCTGGTAAGCGGGGGCCGCTGTACTCACCGTGTTGGCCGGCAGTGTGAAGTTCAGTGAAAAACTCTGCAAGAGAGAAGGAAACCTTAAAGGTTCCAGTAATGGTCAGCCAGGCCATTGTCTGACCCCTCCACCAAGTGAGGAGAATGTGCTGACCCCACAGGCTCAGTCAGCTCCAGCCTCCCCTCCCAATCTTGGCCCCTGAAGAGGCAGGGGAGCAGGTGAGTCAAGGGTCATGAGATCCCCCCTCAGCATCAAGGCAGTCCTCCCCTTCCTCCCCTCCCAGGCCCGCACCAGGGCCAGTTTAAGGGACCAGCCAGTCAAGCTACTTCCTGAGAGGTCCTGACTCAAAAGGGCAGCAAAAACATTACTAGAAACGTTCAGCAGAGTGCTGAAAGTTGTTTTGTTTTTTCCTTTCTCTCCCTGGAACTCCCCTCAGGAAGCAAACTGTGTAGACTGATGCCACTTCTTCTTGGGGTGGGAAGTAAGACCCCAGGAGCTCCCACTTCAACTCCCTCACTGGAGGAGAATTTGAGAAAGCTATGTTTCCCTTTTTACTGAGTCCAAGGCAGGGGTTTCAGGCTGGAGCTGAGCTGGTTGGGATGACAGAGGAAAGGGGCTAATGCTCTGTGACCTCCCCTCACGTAGAACCCAGCCTCACGTCTCCCTCAAATATGGGGTCAATATTTAAAGATCGTGGGCTTTATACACACTACCAAGTATAAAATGACCTTTGCATGTGGTGCTACTGGTAAAGAATCCACCTGCCAATGCAGGAGACGCAAGAGATATGGGTTCACTCCCTGGATTGGGAAGATCCCCAGAAGTAGGAAATGGCAACCCACTGCAGTATTTTTGCCTGAAAAATTCCATGGACCGAGGAGCCTGGCAGGCTACAGTCCACGGAGTTGCAAAGAGCTGGACATGACTCAGTGACTGAGCGCATGTATCAAATAGGTAATTAATAAGAACCTGCTGTATAGCACAGAGAACTCTACTCAATGCTCTGAGGTGACCTAAATGGGAAGCAAATAGAAAAAGAGGGAATATATATATATTTGATTCACTTTGCCAGAAACTAACCAACATTGTAAAGCAACTATACTCCAATAAAAATTAAAAAAAAAAATCATGGACTCAATAGGGCACCAACTTGTTAGCCTATCCAGGTGTCCACTTTCCAGGATCAGGTCCTGCCCAGGGCCTCTGGTGGCTCTTTCTTCCTCCCTGTTCCCATCTTCCATCCTTCCAGTTTGGACTCTTTCATGTCAGTTTCTTCCAGCTGCTCTTTACCCAGTGCCTTTCCTGCCTGGATGTGAAAAATGGGTGGACTCTGCTCCAACTCAGCTGGTGACAGTTTCTGCCCCTGGCTCAAGGGGCTGGAGTGGTCTTGTTTCTACCTGATTGGCCCCTCTCCGTGTCCAGTCACCCTTGAATCATGCCCCCTGGCCGGGCTCTCTCTCATTCAGCCCCAGCCTCCCCAATCCCTGACAACTTGGCTTAAACTCCAGCTCCTGATCTTCCTGAAGCCTCTGAAACCTGGTTTTGTCATTCTAGAAGCAATGTGCTTACTAAGATTTAAAATGAAATGTTAGCCAATAATGAGAAGATTGGGATGGATTAGAGAATCCTAAGATTTCAGAACTGAAGTGCCTCCAAGATTGTCTACCTCAGATCTTCATTTTACAGAAGAGGAAGCTGAGGCCCAGGGACTTCTCAGAAATTCCCTCATGGATAAATGAGAAGAGTTAGGGCTTATCTCTTAAAACAGACAAATGAGATTGGTCCATGTGACTCAAATCCAACCTGGAAGATGGGTCTAGAGACGATAGCACCAATATATACAAAATTGATGAAACACCTACTCTAGCTAGCTTTCAGGTAGGTTGGAATTTAGAGAGGTCAATGAATGAGAAACTCTTTTGTCAACTAAAAATGTTTCAAGCACCTACAAGGTATAGTTCCCACTGTCGCCTGCCCCAGAGATTGTCTTTCAATCAGGATGGCCCCAGCAGGCCAGCACCCTTCAGTGGCAACTGTTCACTTCCCTGTCTTTTAGCAACAGGAAACCCTTACTTTATAGAAAAGAAAATTGAGATGAGAATTTGAATGGATTGCCCAAGTTCACATGATCCGTTGGCTGTCACTAGGACTTGGGTCTTTTGGTGACAGCCTATTTCTTTTTTTAGAAAAAAAAAAAAAATTTATTTACTTATCGGGCTGTGCTGGGTCTTAGTTATAGCATGCAGGATCTTTAAGTTGGGGCATTCAAACTCTTGGTTGCGGTATGTGGGATCTAGTTTCCTGACCAGGGATAGAACCCAGGACCCCTGCTTTGGGAGTGCAGAGTGTTAGCCAATGGACCACCAGGAAAGTCCCAGCAGCCTCTTTCTCCCATGTCACAGGCTTCCTCAGGACTCCTGGAGTTTCTTCAGAATAATTGGAGCCCCCAGGCTCACAGCACTTTGCACCTCCTCTTCCAAGACAGTATTAGAAAGACATCTGAGCTACTTAGGTCTTTTTGCTCAAGGTACCTACCTTCATGCTAACATCGACCAAGCCCACAGAGGATGCTGGCTGGTCACGGCATCAAATGCAGCTGCCCAGAGCCTTATCTCATCAGCAAACACAAGCTACTGATGTCAGCAGGCCCAGGACAAAGCTTTCTTTGGGGGACAACAGAAGGGAGGAGCAGCAACAAGGGGGCCACTGCACGTGCTGTTTATCAACATTTGGATGACGAAGATTTTGGCCAACTTCAGAAAGACATTTATATTTTGTAGAAACACACTACAGTACTCTCACGGAGAAAACAACATCACGTAAATGTGGGTGGAGAAGAATCTGACTCAGTGTCCTTTAGAGAGAAAGCTGACTGGGGCGAGGCAACTCTGACCTTGGAGTCCCCTGATCTGGATTCAAGTCCACTTTGCCACTTAGTAGCTGTGTGGCCTGGGGAAAGTGACTCAGGCTCTCTGGTTTCCTTTTCTTCATAACAAATCTATTCTCCCAGGCAGTTATTCCATCCTCAAAACTGGGATACTATTAACTTGCCCTGCCTATCTCATGGGATAAACTCAAAGGAACTAATGTCTGTGGCAGCTCCTTCAAAACTATAAATTATTCCAGGTAGGGGATCCCATGGTGTCATATTCTTCATGGCCTGACCAGCATGGAGCAAGGCACAGGGAAGTCACTAGGACAATCTTGTTGGGTGCAATTGTCTGCATGAATTTACAATATTCAAAGTACAGGAATTTGGTACAAGACACTCATCGCTAGTCTAAGCACTGTGTTGATATCTACATAGTGGTTCCAAAGGGACATCAGGATCTCAGTGGTTGAGTGTCACTCATTATGAGTCTGCTGTTTGTGATGGGAATGAGGGGAGATGGGCTAACTACTCACGTTGACTGAGGATACCCCATGTGTCACACACTGTACGCATCCCCACAAGGGGCACACTCTCACCCCTACATCATGGGTGAGGGAACCAAGAGACCAAGACAGGCTTCTCAAGGTCCCCAGCTGGTCAGTGGGAGAGGCTGGATAAGAAGAGGCTGGATCGTCTAAATAAAAAATCTTATTTCACAGATCTTCCTAACTCCAAATCTGAACAGCCCCTTTTACTAATCTCTTTAATAAAGGAATCACAGAAGCCCCTTCTAACTCAGCAAACTTCATTTGATTGAGTCACAACCAAACATGTACCACAAGTCAGTAAGAAAGGTGGACAGTTTCTGATGCAACTTATGAGTCTCTCTGTTTTGGATCACACAGCAAAAGGCAGACTAAACAAATAAGGATAAAGGACTCATTGCTCCAACTGGGAAATGAGTTTAGCTGAAACATTTACTCTGCACCCTTATAGGTGGGGTTTTAAAAACAAAACCTTAATATTAAAATATAGGCGGCATCAGCAAATATCAGATGAGAATTTTTAATAATTAGTATTTCATACCAGTAGGAAAATAATTTCATATTTTAATGATTAGTATTTCGTACTAACAGGAAAATAATTTCATACTAATAGGAAAATAATTAAAAGCCAAGCTCCTTAACTTCCTTTCACTGAAGGTAATTATATTTGAATTAGAAGATGTGAGCTTTAAAAGCCTGGGTATTGTTGTTTATAGAAAGAAATGAAGGCTAGGCAGAGGAAAGATGCTCAGTTTCACTCACCATTTCCAACAGCTTCCCAAGAGCCTTCTCCAAACGCTGCCCTTGGCAACCTCGACTTTTTGCTGGTGTTATTGGCTTGTGTCTTGCATTTGTAGGAACATCCAACTGGGAGAGTAAGGGTGCCAAGAGAAGAGATGGCTCCACCAGAGCTCTGGCCAAGCCGTTTATGGTCAGGGGAGTAGCCGAGTGGTTGGCCCATCCCTCAGGCCAAGCCGTTTATGGTCAGGGCAGTAGCCGAGTGGTTGGCCCATCCCTCAGGGGAGATGCTCTCCTGCTCCGTAGCCACCGTGTATGACCCGGGTCACCTATGCTCTCTGCTTTCATTTTCTGTCCTTTTCACTTTCAAGCTCCTTCCTTGGTTACATCTTCATCTCAGCAAAGAACTCAGAGCTGGCCCGAGACCTCAGTGACTCCTGCAGCCAGCAGCTCTTTAGAAACAATGGGTTACACACAGGCTGAGTGAGGCTGGCCACTCCACCCCCAGTGGCCCCGCAGTGGCATTGATCACCGTCCCAGCAATGAGGGAGTCAACACATCACCAGCATCGATGGAGGGGGTGCCTGGGGATGGGGGCTGGAGCCTGCTCTGTGTTGGAGGCAGGGCTGTACCTGCTTTAGGTGATGAGCATGAGTTGAGCCTCACCCTCATTCTTTTCTCACATTTTGATGCAGAGCCTCACAGAGCTGGAGTCCAAGCTGTTGACATGGACTGCCTTATATTTCTTATGAGTTAGTTCTCTGTTAGAAGTTCACTTCTTTAAAACAATGAAGGGGTTGGAATCTCATGTCAACAAAACAACAAAATTAAAACCAATAATTTGGTCATTACAATGAGTGCATTTATTCATTCATTCAACAAATCTTTAACTTCTTTGTCAAGCATTATTCTGGGCTCTGTTCTGGGCTTGGTGATAAAGACAAATGAGACTTCAACTCTAAGGGAATGTATGTTCCAGTGAGGCAGATGGACACCAGTCAGAACAGCACAGGGGAAATCATTATGGAGGAGCAAGTGGGGTGTATAAGGGAAGGGGGTCTGGAGTGATGGGGAGGCAGCGGTCTCTGAGACATGACATTTAAGATGCATATGAACATGCTATATTTCTTCATCTATTAGTGTCCTCTTTGATTTCTTTCACCAGTGTTTTATAGTTTTCTATATATAGGTCTTTAGTTTCTTTAGGTAGATATATTCCTAAGTATTTTATTCTTTTCGTTGCAATGGTGAATGGAATTGTTTCCTTAATTTCTCTTTCTGTTTTCTCATTATTAGTGTATAGGAATGCAAGGGATTTCTGTGTGTTGATTTTATATCCTGCAACTTTACTATAGTCATTGATTATTTCTAGTAATTTTCTGGTGGAGTCTTTAGGGTTTTCTATGTAGAGGATCATGTCATCTGCAAATAGTGAGAGTTTTACTTCTTCTTTTCCAATTTGGATTCCTTTTATTTCTTTTTCTGCTCTGATTGCTGTGGCCAAAACTTCCAAAACTATGTTGAATAGTAATGGTGAAAGTGGGCACCCTTGTCTTGTTCCTGACTTTAGAGGAAATGCTTTCAAATTTTCACCATTGAGGATAATGTTTGCTGTGGGTTTGTCATATATAGCTTTTATTATGTTGAGGTATGTTCCTTCTATTCCTGCTTTCTGGAGAGTTTTTATCATAAATGGATGTTGAATTTTGTCAAAGGTTTTCTCTGCATCTATTGAGATAATCATATGGTTTTTATTTTTCAATTTGTTAATGTGGTGTATAACATTGATTGATTTGCGGATATTGAAGAATCCTTGCATCCCTGGGATAAAGCCCACTTGATCATGGTGTATGATCTTTTTAATGTGTTGTTGGATTCTGATTGCTAGAATTTTGTTAAGGATTTTTGCATCTATGTTCATCAGTGATATTGGCCTGTAGTTTTCTTTTTTTGTGGGATCTTTGTCAGGTTTTGGTATTAGGGTGATGGTGGCCTCATAGAATGAGTTTGGAAGTTTACCTTCCTCTGCAATTTTCTGGAAGAGTTTGAGCAGGATAGGTGTTAGCTCTTCTCTAAATTTTTGGTAGAATTCAGCTGTGAAGGACACTAGAGGACACTAATAGATGGAGAAATATACCATGTACATGGATTGGAAGAATCAATATAGTGAAAATGAGTATACTACCCAAAGCAATTTATAGATTCAACGCAATCCCTATCAAGCTACCAACAGTATTCTTCACAGAGCTAGAACAAATAATTTCACAATTTGTATGGAAATACAAAAAACCTCGAATAGCCAAAGCGATCTTGAGAAAGAAGAATGGAACTGGAGGAATCAACCTACCTGACTTCAGGCTCTACTACAAAGCCACAGTTATCAAGACAGTATGGTACTGGCACAAAGACAGAAATATTGATCAATGGAATAAAATAGAAAGCCCAGAGATAAATCCACGCACATATGGACACCTTATCTTTGACAAAGGAGGCAAGAATATACAATGGATTAAAGACAATCTCTTTAACAAGTGGTGCTGGGAAATCTGGTCAACCACTTGTAAAAGATTGAAACTGGACCACTTTCTAACACCATACACAAAAATAAACTCAAAATGGATTAAAGATCTCAACGTAAGACCAGAAACTATAAAACTCCTAGAGGAGAACATGGGCAAAACACTCTCCAACATACATCACAGCAGGATCCTCTATGACCCACCTCCCAGAATATTGGAAATAAAAGCAAAAATAAACAAATGGGACCTAATTAACCTTAAAAGCTTCTGCACATCAAAGGAAACTATTAGCAAGGTGAAAAGACAGCCTTCAGAATGGGAGAAAATAATAGCAAATGAAGCAACCAACAAACAACTAATCTCAAAAATATACAAGCAACTCCTACAGCTCAACTCCAGAAAAATAAACGACTCAATCAAAAAATGGGCCAAAGAACTAAACAGACATTTCTCCAAAGAAGACATACAGATGGCTAACAAACACATGAAAAGATGCTCAACATCACTCATTATCAGAGAAATGCAAATCAAAACCACTATGAGGTACCATTTCACACCAGTCAGAATGGCTGCGATCCAAAAGTCTACAAATAATAAATGCTGGAGAGGGTGTGGAGAAAAGGGAACCCTCTTACACTGTTGGTAGGAATGCAAACTAGTACAGCCACTATGGAGAACAGTGTGGAGATTCCTTAAAAAACTGGAAATAGAACTGCCTTATGATCCAGCAATCCCACTGCTGGGCATACACACTGAGGAAACCAGAAGGGAAAGGGACACGTGTACCCCAATGTTCATCGCAGCACTGTTTATAATAGCCAGGACATGGAAGCAACCTAGATGTCCATCAGCAGATGAATGGATAAGAAAGCTGTGGTACATATACACAATGGAGTATTACTCAGCCATTAAAAAGAATACATTTGAATCAGTTCTAATGAGGTGGATGAAACTGGAGCCTATTATACAGAGTGAAGTAAGCCAGAAGGAAAAACATAAATACAGTATACTAACGCATATATATGGAATTTAGAAAGATGGTAACAATAACCCGGTGTACGAGACAGCAAAAGAGACACTGATGTATAGAACAGTCTTATGGACTCTGTGGGAGAGGGAGCGGGTGGGAAGATTTTGGAGAGTGGCATTGAAACATGTAAAATATCATGTAGGAAACGAGTTACCAGTCCAGGTTCGATGCACGATGCTGGATGCTTGGGGCTGGTGCACTGGGACGGCCCAGAGGGATGGTATGGGGAGGGAGGAGGGAGGAGGGTTCGGGATGGGGAACACATGTATGCCTGTGGCAGATTCATTTTGATATTTGGCAAAACTAATACAATTATGTAAAGTTTAAAAATAAAATAAAATTAGAAAAAAAAAAAAAAAGATGCATATGAAAAATAAGAAGAGGGTTCCAGGCAGAGGGAACAGGAAATTCAAAGGCCTGGTTCTAAAGCAGGCTTAGTGTGCTGGGATAGGAGGGAGGCCAGTGAACCTGGTGGGAGGGACCTGGAAAACCTGGAGGTTAAAAGCAGAACGAGTTTGGGGCCTGTGATGTGAGCAGCAGGGCATGATAAGATTTCCACAGTGCAGCAAAGGAAAGACTTTCGGGGTTTTGAGGAGAGGATGACCTAAGTGGGGCTGACAATGATTACCTGCACTGCCTGGATTCCAAGGGATACAAGGGTTAACCCAGACTCTGGTTAGCAGAGTCGACGTGAGCGGTGACACTGGCTGCCCTGGGATGAGAGCAGTGGCAATGGAGAGCAGTGAAGGGGGCTGTGGCTTACTGAGGAAGCAGAGGCAGTGAGACTTGATGGAAGAAACGTGCGGGGGGCGGCGGGGAGGGAAGAAAAGTAGGGGGAGATGGGAAGAAAGCCAATGCCTGGGGTTGGGATATAACTAACGGGGGTGGAGACACCATCTGTTCAGGCAGATGATCCTGGAAAATGGGGTGTGAGGATCCAGGCATTGGATGCCTTGCTTAACAAGACCAGCGTGGCCTTTGCCTCATGGGGCTTCAGGTCCCCAAGACTCAGTGAGGCTTAAACTGAATCCACTGGCGCCCAGAAGTCAGGGGGACAACGCAGCTCAGAGACGCCTGTTTGTAACGCCTTGACCACACTTCTGGACCCTGTGTGGTCTTAGGCAAGTGAAGTAACTTCTTCCAACCTCCGGCTCAATCTATAAAGTAGAGACAACATGTTTACGATACAGGTTACTATTTAAACCAGCACAACTGGTACAAAGTGTGTTCTATCTTTGCTTGGTAGGCATGAAATCACACCCGGACCAGAGATCTGGACCAAGGAACTGGCCTTGGTGGCCCTGCCCCCTCTGGCTAAGCTGTCTGCGGATGGACAAGGCCAGCGAGGGCCTTTTTAACTCTGTCTTTGCTTTGCATCCACTGATCACCAACTCATTCTCCAATGGACATGTTACTCCTTTGGAAGAATTGCTAAGAAAGTCAGTAAACGGGTGCTCTGGCCTAAGAGTCTGGGTCAGTCATGGTTTTCCAGTCATAGCATCAAAAGAGAAGTCGAATTTTTTTTTCAGATGCCTAACCTTTAATTTAAGAAGAAATGAAATTGGTTGGGTGGGTGTAGGGATGCCAACAGAAAGAAGAGAGGTCGGGGACCCCGGCTCTGGGTCACTCCTGAGGCTTCAGCAGCAAGAACTCCTAGATGGTGCTCTCAGGACATCCTCCCAGGGAAAACCAGCCCTGAAGAAGCTCAGCCCTCTCGCCCCTTGACAGGACTCTAGTTTCAGGAGGAGAATCTGATGTGTCTTGAGCCAGGCTGGGGTCTGGGACCTGGGACCCCTTGTTACACTGCATGCTTGCACCTGGACAAATGTCTCCTTGAGAAACCAAACGCAACCAAACACAAAGAAACTATAAGGAACTAAAAACAACCGTGTGCATGGGCAGCTGGGGCAAATCATGAACAACAAGATCCCAAAAGACCAAAAACACAATTGCCACTTGTAATCAAGCCCCCTTATAAGAACTGTGACCTTCAGTTTTAGAGGCCACATGTGGTCCTCAGGCTCAAAGCCAGATGGAGAATTGCTGGGGGACAAAGGGAAGGTGGCTACCACGCCTAAGCTAGCGTGGTTACAGCAGAAACCATCTCCTCGATGTTCATGTTGTTAGATTTCCAGCCTGTCTGGGTCCAAGAAGGGGCGCGACTTTGAAGCCCTCTTCAGCTTTGCTCGTGACTTTCTGGGTCCAATAGGAGCCCTGTTCTGGAGCCAGGCTCTGGGTATTCACCAGATCATAGAAGGCCAGAGAGAAGGCCCCCCTTTTTGTACATGCTTCCCAAGTTCCTGTGATATTGGAGAAAAAGATCGCCAAGAGGACTGAATTTGTCATACAAACCCAGGACATGTCGATAAATCCACATTCTTTAATGAAACAATTCTTTCTAGACATATGTTAGCTCCTTTCCACTTTCTTTTTGAAACTGACATTTCATGAAACGTACAATTACACAAGATAAAAAATACAGTATATTTATAGATAATCCTCTAAACGGTTTTTCTTTTTTTTTTTTTTTAAAGAAATCTTCTAGGCATTTGGGATTATTTTTCAGAAGTTCAGTCTACAAAGGAAACTTGAAAACCATCTGCCAAAGCCTAGGGAATACTTGTTCACACACTGAACAATGACAATACCACGAATTATCTGAGATTTATCAAATGGACCAGATTGACAGCAAACCCCAGGGTGATTTGCTAGTTAACAAGATTTTACAAATGATGTAACCAAGTTGAGCATTTCATGAGTAACATAAAACTTAACTTTAGAGGAAAACCATCTTATGGTGAATCAATGCACAGCCTCCTTCTCTGATTGGAGAAATTCCACAGGCTGAAGTTAATTCCAGATCTTCACCCTGCCCTGGGATCCAGGTTCTAGCATTTGCTAGACCAGATGACACTAGAATTCGATCAGGCTGAAGACCTGGACCCCAAATGTTTCACCAGGTCATCAAGAGAATTCTCTGAGTTGAAGTCAACCTGCTTGGAGCTTTGCAACAGCCCCAAGGACAAAGCAGGCAGGGGTAACGTCCCGTGGGATGTGTACAGAAAGGTCACTGAGCATTTGGAAGAGCCAAGGCAGGGGCCTGGGTCTTTCTGCTGAGTGGACTTTCTCTCGTGAAGCCATCTGTTTAGTTCTTTGCAGAACCCACATTGTGTTTATGTCCCGTGAGTCTGAGCTTCCAGGGGAGCTGTCTGGCCAGCCCCAGCTGAATCAGAGCTTGTCTTTTCTGGGAATACGTCACTCACAGAAGGCCTAAAGAAAGGTTTTCACAAGCGTCTCATTGTTTCCAACTGGCCACAGGTTGATAATGGTTGAAGCTGTGTGTTTTTGAAAATCATACTAGAGAGAGAAAAACAAGTACCATTGTTTCACGACAGCAGCAAAGACAGAGGCAGAGCTGACTCTGTTTCTGACTCCTTCTCACTTTTCCAGGGAATTCATCAATCTTATTCAGACTTCTAAAGGCTGAAACTACAGAATTTTCAAGTCCTCAGCGAGAGACCCTTAACAGCCACCTTCTGCATCCGGATTTTGGTGTCAACTTTGAAGATCAGATGGGACAAAATAAAAGCCCCCAAACAAAAAATCAGAGAAATGGAATCCACCCTGTGAGGCGGGTAAGACCCGAACCACATGACAAGCTGTTCCACGTGCTGAAACAAAGATCTTCCAAGACAGGGGCTGTGAAAGATCACAATATAAGAATGTAGGTTGAACCTCCCTCCAGGGCCAAGAAAGGCCAAGAGAGGCTTGGTAAAAGTAGAACCATAAAACACAAGGCTGGTCCAGGAGGGCCTATTCAGTCAAGTCTGTGGGTCAGCATTTATCACACTGCACTGATTAAGGCTCTGACAGTTGATCCTTTACATACATACATATATACAGACATATATTATTAATAATAATACTTTGATTTTTTTCTATTTTAAGGAAAAAATATTCCCATGCATTTTTTTCTACCTTTCTTGTATTCTTATTTTTTTATGTCTTTTTATTTTAACTCCCAGCAATCTTTTTAACTAAACATAGTCCTCTGGGGCCATATTGTGATTTTCAAAAATATCACCTTTAAATGTTTTGCAAATATTTTGTTTCAAATGATGTTGATTCATCCCCAAGAATTCTGGTGCTTGGGAGCAATTTCAACTCTCACCAAAAATCTTCTTGTGTGCGATCCTGTGTTCAATACCAACCACACAGGACTTACGGCTATGTAAACATTATTTTAAAATTATTCCAACATAAATACTCTTTTTTAAAGCTAACATACCACAGCTTTTAGCTCATAATGCCCATAGATGCCTTAATGAAATGCCATTCAAAACTTTAAAGTACACCTGGAGGTTCTAAAATTATGTAAACAACATCCTCTCCACTTCTTCAAAGCGAGTGCCCAATGTGATGAATTCTAATTGAAAGTTGGTGACTGAATGCTGGTTAGTCTGAGTAAGTCACCAATGCACTCTTTAACCTAACCAGTTTCAGGAAGTTAGTCACAGGTAGACTTGTTCCACAAAGTGTTGATTCTTACATAATTTATAATTAACCAGTTTTCAATGATGTTCATGAGGGACCTGAATGGTCCCCCATAAGATGTCTTTGCACGTTTTGCAAATACAGTTGGTATTGGTTGTCAAGAGTGGAAGTCAACCACAGCAAGGGCCTCCAAAGCTGGAGAAAGAGATAATATTGGCCCATGGAATCCCAAGGCCACATGGAATCTTCTCCAAGTCAGCGAGGGCAGGAGGACAAGTCAGGACGTCTTCTTTTCGGAAGACTAGGGACTCTCACCAGCAACTGTTCTGCTGAAGTCACAGCAGATGCCTTGGATCCTTAATGCAATTAGGAATGGGGAAAACCCAACATGAGCAAGGAGAGCTGAAGACACAGAGGACAAGTTGGGGGTCTCCTTGCTATGTGACAGTGATCCTCAAACACCAGCTTCTTCTGCATGATGCTTGCTGCGATGCCTGTTTTAGTCCCAGTGCCCATATTCTTGGGCTTCTTGGGTGATGTGTCCCTGGCAGAGAGTTAATGTCTCCAGCCAAAGCTGTGAGGAACACGTGAGCTATGGCCAGTCTTTTATCCTCATTGCCTAGCGCTGATGGAAGATGCCCCGACTCCCAAGACATGGTCAGCCTGCCTTCCACCTACGGAAGCACATCCAGAAACAGAGCCACCCAAGGGTAGGCTTCTGCCTCACAGGGGCAAAGGGCAAGGAGACAAACAGGCAACGCTTAAATAGCCAGTGACATCAAATCTTAATCTTTAAAACTGCATGATTGGTAACACCGAGGCTGGAATCAAAGAAATATCTTCTCCCCTCCTTGTTCTGGCCAGATCAGCCAAATTCATCCGATACACACACTTCCGAGGCTAGATTTTGAGTTTTTGTTTGAGAATAATACTGTACACTGCTTTAGGGCAGATTCAAAAGGTGCTATTGTTACAAAAACATTCTCAGTTCCTGTTTTTCAAGAACAACATTATTTCTTCATGTGTAGGGCATCCTGGAACTTGGTACTGGTATACCGGGCATGAAAGCCTTTCTTGTTAATGGTGTCATCAGTGTGGAATCGAATCATCAGAGAATCCCCTGCAGAGTAGATTTCTTCCAATGGCTGAGGCGGGGAGAAAGGAAAACCAGGGGGACTTTAAGCCAGTTGGCTGTGGTTGTAGTATTAAAATAAGGAGGATGAGACAAAGACACAGGAGAGACGCTGAAGGGCATCAAAACAAGCTGTTTTTTCAAAGAAAAGCTTTTCAAATTCTGCTCCCAAGAGCACCCCCAGCCCCCTGCCCCAGCTCTACTTTTCCAAAGACAATTCTAAATGCACAACTCTTATAGAATCTATTATTATTAAGTGCATCAGTTAATTAAGTGCACCTAAGCACTTTCAGGGCTTCCCTGGTGGCTCAGATGGTAAAGAATCTCCTGCAATGCAGGGGACCTGGGTTTGATCCCTCCAAGATCCCCTGGAGAAGGGAATGGCAACCCACTACAGTACTCTTGCCTGGAGAATCCCATGGACAGAGGAGCCTGGCCGGCTACAGTCCACGGGGTAGCAACGAGTTGGACATGACTGAGTGATTAACACACACACATGCTGAAGCATTTTCAGATTTCATCTCATGTAAAGTTACAGCCGCTTTATAAGGCAGGCACTATCTCCATTCTATGCTTGAAAATCTAGTTGAAAATCTAGTTCACAACTCAATAGTCCCCAATCTCAGGTCTTCTGACTATAAAGTGTATATCATGAATCACCCAGCACTAGGGTCACCGCTGTGATGTTCTCCCAGGAGATCTAAGACAAAGACCATCATTGAGGCCTCTGCCTTGTCCAAGGACAAAACGTGGGATGGAGTTGTTACGTTTGACAGAAAGGTTTCGCCAGGTGGTAGGTGAAAGGGAGCCAGGATCCCAGACTGCCATCTGCCAGATTCTTACGGAACCAAACTGGGCTTCCCGTATATTTCACTGCTCAGGACCCTTCAAAGTTCTCCTCTGGACCCTTTATCTCTCAAAGGCACTGCATCAGCTAAGCCACACTGTGTCATCCTTTCTCTTTTGGAGGGTGAGAGAAGATGAAGGGAAATTATTCAAAGATCCATACAAAGGCCAGTTTGAGGTTCATTTACCACATGCACTAATAATGACTCCAAAATGATTTATTGTAAGTTCGGCCAGTTGCAGAGCCTTGAGTGATCAGCTCTGCAGGTGAAGGAAAAGACAGAGCTGGAAGCCCAGTGTGGGGAGTGTGATGCAGATGGAGGAGGACCAGGACACTGAACTGGCCTATGCTCTCACTGAGCACCAACTCAGTGCCAGGCCCTATGGCAGGTGCTGGGGAAATAGTGATGAAAACAGGCCTGCCCTGTCCTGAGGAGGTGGCCCAGGAAAAAGATGATAATGAAAACAATCACAATGACCTTGAACATAACTAATGTTTATAGTTAAAAGAGTGATTCGTAATTTGTATAAGCATTTGGTTTCTACTGGGAGAGAGAATTGGGAGTATATGGAATACACAAGAGGATAATAAAAAGGCCTGGAGGCTAAATAAAAATGGGGGTGTGGGGAGACAAATCCTCTGCAAAAGTAAGACAAACCCTCTGCAAAAGTGAATTGAAGTGAAAGTTGCTTGGGACTCTTTGTGACTCTATGGACTACACAATCCATGACATTCTCCAGGCCAGAATAATGGAGTGGGTAGCTGAGCCACCAGAATACTGGAATGGGTAGCCTATCCCTTCTCCAGGGGATCTTTCCCACCTAAGAATCAAACCAGGGTCTCCTGCATTACAGGCGGATTCTTTACCAGCTGAGCTACCAGGGAAGCCCAGTCTGCAAAAAGGCAGCCCTAAAAGGAAGATGCTCTTCCCTAGCTGGCCTCTGCATTAGGCCTTCCTGACCTGGTCCCCGTTACTTCCCAACCTCCTCTCCAGCTACCCTCCGGGTTTCCCTCTGCTCCAGCAGGACGGGCCTCTTGCCTGGTGCCCTAAGCAGCCGCAGGGGCCACCAGGGCTGTGACCCATGTGTGTCTGACCACTCAGTTCATGCTCTGGGTCCCCGCAGTGACCGCCTACCACCACCCCAGCATCCCCAGGACTCACCCCGGAGCCGCAGAAGCGGCCGAGCCTGGGCGCCGTGCTGTCATAGCCGTCGAACGCCTCCATGTAGTCGTAGCCGCAGTCGGCCTCCTCCTCGACCTCAAACGTGCGGAAGATCAACTCCACGCCGTAGCCGTCCTCCGCCAAGATCACCCAGTCGCAGCGGGCTTGGCTCGGGTAGTTGTTGTCCCCAAACTGGGCATGGGAATAGAGCTCTTTGGTCTGCACTTCGGCCTTCAGCCTGCCCCCACACTCTGGAGCAGAGAGAGAAGCGCGATGCTCCCTCGGCACAGAGAGGGCACGCTCCGCACTGCGCACCCCACCCCCAGCAACCCTGTCTCTCTTCGCACCCTCTGTACAGGCCCGTTTTCTCTACAAAGCCTAGTGTTTGCTCTGTGCGAAAGGCCAGGCAAGTTTCATCACCCCACTTTGTTAGTCGCTCAGTCGTGTCCAACCCTTTGCAACCCATGGACTGTAGCCTGTCAGGTTCCTCTGTCCATGGAATTTTCCAGGCAAGAATACTGGAGTGGGTTGCCATTTCTCACTCCTGCCGACAGACTTACCGTAATCTGTTATTTTTGCCAGCAGAGGGCGCCCAAAGCGCATCAAAACTGCTGCTGCTGCTAAGTCGCTTCAGTCGTGTCTGACTCTGTGCGACCCCATTGACGGCAGCCCACCAGGCTCCGCTGTCCCTGGGATTCTCCAGGCAAGAACACTGGAGTGGGTTCAAAACTGCTGGTGAGGGCTTAAACCTGAAACCTCAGAATAGATCTGGATTGCACCTGTATCTGGGCTTCCCTGATAGTTCCGCTGGTAAAGTATCTGCCTCCCACCCATCCTGCCAGATCTCCTCTCCTCTTCCCACCTGCCCTGGCCCCTGGAGGCAGACCTCTGGGTCTACTTGGACCAGCCCCTTGGCTCCCTGATCCGGCCACAGCCAGCACTAGCAGATCAGGGAAGAGAGAGGTCAGGGCACTAGTCCCAGGCCCCTCCTTGCCTGGTCACCACAGACTGTGTCCTTTGACTGCATGTCACAGCTCCTGTTTGGGGGCCCTCTGCTTGCCAGCTTTTGTCTCTAGGCTTCAGGAACTGATCCCCCGCCTCTGTCGTTGAGACCGAGGGGAGTGACAGCCTTGCATCTTAGCCATGGTTGCTGCACAGCCCCTGTGGAGTCCCCACATCTTGTCCACCCCTCTGTAAACGGTCCCTTAGTAGCTTCTCAAATAATGACTCCACCTGAGTGTGCCCCTGTTTCCTGCAGGACCCTGACCCACCCTGAGCACCCACACTCAGTCTGCAGGGACAAGAGGGTGAAGTCACTAGTGAGTGGCTTTTAAACGTCACCAGGGAAGTGGTGATGCAGCCGTGAACAGTGGGGAATTTGCGGCCAGGGTCAGCCAGGCTTCCAAGATGCTGGCTGTTGCTTTGTCTCATGTGATTCATATTTTCTGACTCTAGGAAAAAACTGGGAAGAGGGGCTGTTAAAGGGATCAGAAAACCTCACAGAGATCACGATCATGATCGCAGGCTCTGAGTGAGCCTCACTGCCATTGCTTTGTCAGAGGGCGGGGATCAGAAAGTCAAGGTTGCTTCATGGATTCTAGTCCCAGACTGTATGAGGGCAGGAGAAGGGGGCGACAGAGGATGAGATGGTTGATGGCATCACCAACTCCATGGATGTGATTTTGAGCAAGCTCCCGGAGATGGTGAAGGACAGGGAAGCCTGTGGTGCTGCAAAGAGGAGTCTCAAAGAGTCGGACACGACTTAGTGACTGAACAACAAGTCCCAGGCTGTATCCTTTAAGTGGCTAAACAACAGAGCCAGTGTTCTTACTGACTTTCTTCTGTTTAGCATGGTAAATAATGTAAGTTATAAGCATAAACATTTTCCTCCAAAGGGCTGATTAAGGCTGTTTATTTCAAGTGAGAAAAATAATGGGAAGCAGAAACACTTTTCGTTTTTTGTAACTGCTTCTTGGGGGGGTACAGAGGACTTCTTTCCACCATTCAGCACCCAGACCCAGGGTTTCACAAAACAGCAAAATTACAAATAAAAGTTTAAAAGGAGGGAAGGAGGAAGAAAGGAAGAGATGTAGGAAGTTTGGCACCGAAAAAGGGTTGCTCACTTAATAGGTTGCTATAACCCTCCCCCCATGGCTGTTCATGTTTCATTTTAAAAGGGACACGTCATCACACACCTCCCATCCCCACAATAATCAGAATTAAAGGTGATCCTTTCCCTGCCTTCATCACTCATCTATCTCGGGTCCACATGGGGATAAGCTGAAGGCCAGGGCCCCAGCCCACGCACCTGTGCTGTGCACAGCCTGGAATCCTCTCCTCTGCACCGAGGCGTCCGAATAAAACCGGAGAAACAGGCTGCTGCCCGAGGCCACCACAGGGTCCGGCTTCTTGCTGCCACAGAAACGGCCGAGGATGGGGGCCTGGCTGTCAGGCCCGTCGTACAGTTCCAGGTGGTCGTAGGCACATTCCTGGTGCTGCTCGATCTCGAATTCATTAAATGTCTGGGGGTGAAAGAGCAGCGAGTGAGCCCAGGTCCTTTCAGCTGAGGTGGGTGCAGGCCCCCTCTCTGGGAACACAAGGACACACATCTGCCCAGCCAGCTGTGCGGGGGGCGTGGCGCCCATGGTGATGATGGTCACACTTGTGGTGAGGGTCACCACCTGGCCTCTTTTGGTCTCCAGAGCAGCCCTGAGAACTACTGCCACCACGGCCCCTTGGCGGATAAGACAGCTGGGGTCGGAGAGTGTCAACGCGTGTTGGTGTCTGTGCTCCTCTGTTATGTCTCACGGCGTCTCCCTCGCTTAACCATGAGACCAAAGTGCTTCCTCTGAGCCAGGCACTGTTCTCAGTGTTTTGTAAGTAGCAGTCCTCACGACCTTGTGAGGTGTCTGCTGTGATAACCACCACTTTACAGATGAGGAAACCGCGGCACAGAGCTGTCGCATAACTTGCCCAAGGGCCACCCACTGGCTGGGCCAGGACCAGGAGGTCCGGAGCCCCTGCCCTCAACCTCTGCACTGCACTGCGCAGCCCCCTGAGCACAGATGACGTGAACGGTGCTTTTATGAAGTGCCCGCTGCTCCACGTGCTCATGGTCAGAAAGGCTGGCCTGAGTTGAGTGTTTGCTTTCCATGCAGAGCCCTGCATTTTGTTACTTAATTCTGATGATGCTGTCAGGGAAGGGCTATGATTAGCCCCAGTGTGCAGAAGGGGAAAATGAGTCTTAGGGAGGTTAAGGGATCTGTGCACGCTCCCACAGCTAGAGGACGGAGCTGAACTTGACTCCCAGGCAGCCTGACTCCAGACCACACTTGAACCATCACTAGCCTGTACCGCCTCTCTTCTTCTTGTCCCCCCAAGTCTGTCCCCCAAAGCAGGCCAGGGCAACCTCATAATTTCAGGTTGTGTGCTGCGCTCTGCAGCTCCACATGTAGGACTTCTCAGGCTCTGGGCAGATGATGGCCTGCCCGTGGCTATCAGGGGAATGGGACAGGGTGAGAGGGGACACTTTAAATGAAGACTTGGACCAAATGACAGAGAGGGAGAGAGAACATTACCAGGAGGGGTTGGGAAGGCGTCTCAGTTCACACGAAGGGGGGGCAACAGGTCAGAGATGGAGGTGGAGAGGTAGAAATAGAGGGGCCACTGGCTTTTGTAAGGATGTTAAACACACTTGACACGGGAAAGATTCTTCACACTTACAGACAGGGAGGTGGGGCCAGAGAGTGGGGCTAGGGATGTGGGCAGGAGTAGGCAGGGGAGGCCGGTGGTAACAGGGAGGGCAGGGCAATGGGAGGTGGATTAGCCGGCCAGTGAGCTCCCCAAAGTTCATGGGATGTCCTATGGCTGCCCACATGCAGTCAGACACCAGCTTCCTGGTAAGCATTCAGCTCACACTCTGTGGCAGCAAAACGGTAGAGTGTGATCAACACCCACTATCCACTTCCCAAGGAAATATTTAAGAGCTAGCACGTATGTATGAGCCTCGGATAAACTGGAGGTCTGGGCTCACCCTGGCCACTGTGATCTGTTGTTTTAGTTCTTCAGCACTGCAGAGAACAGGATAAGACTTTGGGGGCAATTACTGAAATCTTGTGACCCTTCCACGGAAGCACCGGTTCCAAGAGTGTATATTGCGCGTTCCCAACCCCGGGGGGAGCCATTCCCCCGCCGCTTCAGAGATTCCTGTTGCCATGACGAACATCGTCCAGCAGATGGCAGCCTTTCTCCAACGCACTCGCTTTAATTCGCCCTCGCCCAGATTCAAGGCTTCTGATTGATGCAGGAGAGCAACTGAAAGTGCTTACTACAGAGACAGCCACGCATAGGAGGTGCCCACATGAGCACCCTTGGTCAGGGAACCTGCCTTTACCCCCGATGCCCCAGTCAAGGGGACACTCATATATATTAATCCAAGTGAAAGTGAAGTCGCTCAGTCGTGTCCGGCTCTTTGCGGCCCCATGGACGGTAACCTACCGGGCTCTGCGGTCCATGGGATTTTCCAGGCAAGAATACTGGAGTGGGCTGCCATTTCCTTCTCCAGGGAATCTTTCCAACCCAGGGATCGAACCCGGGTCGCCTGCATTGCAGGCAGATTCTTTACCATCTGAGCCACCAGGGAAGCTCAAAGAGAGGCTTGGAAGACATATATGTTTAATGCAAGAGAGAATTAGCATACATAACTTAATCCATTGTTAATTGGCTAACAACAGTGAGGTGCGAAGTGCTTAGTTGCTCAGCCATGTCCAACTCTTTGTTAATGGGAAAAATGTAAGTTGTAGAGGAATATGAATAATAGAGTACTTTTGAGAAATGTGAGCAAGAAAAGGATATATGTTTTTTTCCTGTGCATACAAACACAGAAATTTCTGGAAGAATTCACAAAAAAATGTTCAGAAAAGTAATTTCTAGAGTGAGCATGGGTGTCTGGAAATTTGGTTTTCACTTTCCAACCCTCTGACTATATTTTTTTTATATCTCGAGAATGTATCATTTGGTAAAATGTTATAACTGCAAACAATGGAATCACAAACAACACTTCAGGTCTGTGTAAAGGGTGCCAGTTCAGAGTGACACCACCGTGAACAGATGCTGTTTACACAGTGCTGCTCACCCACCGCCCTGTGCTGATGGCTTCAGGTACACCCTCTTTTTTAATCTGCACAACAGCTACTTGAGGTAGGTTTTGCCAGCAGCCCCATTTTCCGGAATACAAAAGTGAGTCCTAGAAATGTTGATTAACATCACCAGGTTTCAGAGCTGGTAAAAGGCAGGGCAGAGACCCAGACCCATGTCGGTCTGATACTGAAATCTGGGTTGTTCACAGACTTTGAAAATAACTCACGAGTTTCACCCTGTGGCCCGCGGTTGAAGAGATGTTCCAGGTGCACTCCCTCCGGCTTGGGTATTTGTCAGGCCAGTTGGGGCTCACCAGGGACCCCTCTGTGCTGCTGATCTTGTGTACACAGCCGGCTGGGGACAGGCAGAGACAGAGTGAGAGAGAGAGAGGTAGCAGACAGCAGAAGAGGTGTTCTGGAAGAGTCTCCTCCCCGAGCTCGTGTCACATGGTCATTGAACGTGGGGGCAGAGGCTGGCCTGAATCAAGGGTTCCCCGGCTCAGAGATCTGCTGATGTATTTTTCTTTGCTACCTTCCTGGAGTTAGCTTTTTAACTATTGCTATTTGCTTTGCAGTTGTCATTGGAAATATGGTAGAGTTGGTTAAGACCACAGGCCCTGGGGTCAGATGGGCCTCATCTCAAGTCCTGGTTCCACTGCATACAAGCTGGGGGACTTTGGGGACTTCTGTAAGCCTTGGTGTCCTTGTTTGTAAAAGAAGTGCCAACCTTTGGAGGGGGGTGAGTGCATGGATTAAATGAGATAATGCATGTGAAAGGCGCAGCGAGTGCTAACAAAGGTCTCCATCACCACGCCCTCTGTCTTTTAGTTTCCAAAGTAGTTTCAATTGGAGGCTACAAATGTTGCCCTGGTTACCGTGCAATTTGCAAAGAGTGGTGCCACGACTTGCTCAGTAAGTACCGTTTTGGCCAATAGCTAGAATATGTCTCCCTCTGTGTTGAGCGCTGTGGTAAGCACTTTGATTGCATCCTCTCATTTAATCCTTTCCACCTTCTAATTGAGAAAATAAGCTGAGAGAAGGCAAGCGACCTGTTGGTCAGGGGTGGAGCCAGGACTGCCTTTGCTATTGCTGATTAGGAAGGAGAGGACCCCGAGGAGGTACCGCTGCTGTCTCCTAGGCTGTAGGTTGTGGGTGCTTCAGGCTGAGGCAGCTGGAGGGGGCAGTTGAGGGCAGGTCAGGGTTGGGGGCGGCTGTGTGGAGGTTCCACCTCCTTGCTGCCTCTGCCCTGTAGCCATGAGGAGAACAGGTGCCAGCAGGGTGTCTGCTTCTGGACACCCCACCCACCGATGGGGACCCATCCCATTCACCTGATGGAAACTTAGCTGACTTCATAATGCTCCTGGCCTCCCCTGCACCACAGAAGCTAGAGGAAGGTGGGTTTTTTTTTTTTTTTAGTTTTCTTAAGTTTCAGAATGACAGTCCTTCCAAGTTCTTCCAACCCACCTTTCAACCCAACCTGTGACTCCCTGTGTCCAGGTCAGAACGTGGGCCTTGAGGGTGGGCTTCAGAAGATGTCTGAGCTCATTTTTTAATTCTTTATTTAGCTCATTTTCCAGGGAGGCCCTGGCCAGCCCGAATCCCCTAAGTCTGAAGTGCTTGTCCCAGATGGGGCATGAAGTCTTCACCTCTTCCCTTCCCTGCTGTGCATGCATGCAGGGCTTTGTGGTGGGGCCAAGGCCAGCAGGCTTGTGTGTTTATCGAGATGCTCAAACCCCCTTTGCAGGGTGGAGTAGGAACACAGGGAAGGCCTTTCTCAGAGTGGCTGGACATCAAAAGCCATCTGGCTCTGAAGGACTCTCAGGAGCAAATGGAGCAGGGAACAAAGTCTTTCCCAAATTCTATTTTACTAGACTCGTGCATGGCAAATAAGATTACAACAGAGATAGCTGATATCTATGGACATTTCAAGTGCTTACTATGTGTCAGCCTATATGAAATACTTGCTAAGCATTCTCTCATTTAACCCTCATAAAAACATTAAGAAGGAGGTATGTTTAGTCCTTTTTAAACAGAAGTGGAAACTGAGGCTCAGAGAGGTTAAGTGACTCGCCCAAGGTCACATAGCTAGTAAGTAGCGGAGCCAAGATTTAAACCTTGGGGGTCTGATTCTGGAACCTGGGGTTTAACTTCTTTCCAACAATATGTGTCGAAGAGCACTTGAGGGCCCCTACAAGCCCCCTGAAGGAGTGACTACCCTGGGGGAATTCACTCATGAGCAGGAGGCTGGGAGAAGGGAAGGCAGGCAGAAGCTGAGCCTCGTTTCCGGGCTTGGCCAACCGGGGAAGAAGCACCCCTGGCTCTTGAGCATGGGTATACTCGGGCAGCCAAGGTGACCCCCCACCCCTGACCCCGGCCACGGTCCAGCCTCACCCTCTTTGCAGTCCTGCCCGTTCTCATGGAGCCGGTAGCCGTTCCTGCACCTGCATAGGTAGCTCCCAAAGGTGTTGACACACTCGTGCTGGCAGCCGCCGTTGTCCTTGGTGCACTCGTCCTTGTCTGTGGGGATCAACGGACTATCCTAAGGGGAACCACCGACATGGGAGCGCTCCTCACAGCCCAGGACCCCGCTCAAAAGGAGCCTCTGCCAGGGAGCCTCCCTGATCATCGCCAACGCTGATTCTTCCTCCCCGAGGGGGAGGGTGGGGCAGCATTCCTTGGGCATGACCTGGCCCTGTATATTCTGAATTCCCCATGCTCCTAAAGCGCTTCATGTGTACATGTGTCTCCACCCCTGCTCCCCACCCAAACCAAGGAGCTCCCTAAAGGATAGGCTAATATTAGTAATAATATTAACAATAAAAAAACAGCTACCATGAATTATTTACTATGTGGTGGACACTAATCACTCTATACTATACTCTCTGGGCCTCTGAGGTGGTGCTAGTGGTGAAGAATCTGCATCCAGTGCAGGAGACAGGAGATGTGGGTTCGATCCCTGGGTTGGGAAGATCCCCTGGAGAAGGGCATGGCAACCCACTCCAGTATTCTTGCCTGGAGAACCCCTTGGACAGAGAAGCCTGGTGGACTACAGTCCATAGGATTGCAAACAGCTGGACACAACTAAAGCAACTTGGCACATACTCTCTATATTACCTCACTTAATTGTCACACAACCTTAGGAGGGAGGGGCCTGTGTCCCCATTTTACAGGTAGGGAAACTGAGGCTGAGACCGCTAACGTGCCCAAGGTTACTCAGTGAGCAAGCAGCCGGTGTGACCTGGAGGCCGGGCTCTTATTCCACGACTCCACGCCTCCTCCTGCCTGTGGAGCAGATAAGCATGTGAGCCGTGAGCCAGACAGCCCAGTGGCAGCCCCGCTCCTCTGCTTCCAGCTGTTGTGACCTTGGGGAGTCCTTGACCTCTGTGCCTCAGTTACCTCGCCTGTAAAATGGAGTCAGTCATGGTGTCCTTACCTCATAGGGTTGCTGAGAGGAGAAAAATGAAGTAGTATAAGAAAAAACACTTAGAACAGTGTCCAGCCCCCACGTCCCTGTTAGTTTTCATTTACTATCATGGATGGACTCAAGCATCAGCTGCTGTCGTCACTGTGGTTCCTGTGCCTCAAGCCAGTAGTGTGCAGCCCTTGCCTAAGCCAGCCTACCGAGGGTCAGCCTCCACTCCCAGCCCTCCCCCAAGGATGACCTCAGGGCTCAGATGTCTCCCTTCACTCTGGACCCTCTGCCTGCTGCCCATAATGGGTCACCAGACACTCAGTGTTTTAGCCTCTGATTCCATGAGGACAACCAAGAATCCTTCAAGGACCCTTAACAAATAAAGAACTGAAGACCACCCAGCACCTCACTACTAAAACCAGGGACTACAAAGAGACAAGCCAGGCTCTTCTTCAAGTCCTTTGGGGGAGTCCAGCCTTTCCCACACCTCAATTTCAGACCTCTGGCCCCCAGAGCTGTGAGAGACAACAGTTCTGTTGTTTTAGGCACTTAGTGTGTGGTCGTTTGTTTTGGCCGTCCTATAATAATATAGCTGCTGCTGCTGCTGCTGCTAAGTCGCGTCAGTCGTGTCCGACTCTGTGTGACCCCATAGACAGCAGCCCACTAGGCTCCTCTGTCCCTGGGATTCTCCAGGCAAGAACACTGGAGTGGGTTGCCATTTCCTTCTCCAATGCATGAAAGTGAAAAGTGAAAGTGAAATAGCTACCACTATATAAAACCCAGACCGAGGCAGAGACACTGTGAGGGCAGGGACAACGGACAGAGAGGGGTAGGTGGCTGCCCTGAGGCTGGGAGCCTGCAAAACCCTGTCTCCCTCAGTCTGTAGTCTTGCCCCCAAACCTGCACACCTGAGAAGAAGTGGGCCCTGAAGCCGCGTTTGGAGACCGTGTTGTCGGACTTGAACTCCACACGCATGTTGTTGCTCTGTGAGGTAATGACCTCGGGCGTCTCAGAGCCGCAGAACTTGCCGTGCAGCCTGGCATCAGGGGACAGGCCACTGCGCACCTCCACGAAGTCATACTTACACACCTGGGGAGCACCAAGCAAGGGAGCACCGTGGGGAGCCGTCGGGGGCTCCCACTTCCCTCCCCTCAGATCCTGGCACCCTGCAGGGGCCCCTTCCTAAGAGCTGCACCCTCCAGGTGAGCAGATGGGTTTGACCGGGTCTGGCAGGAGGGTCCTCTCGACTCTCACTGGGATCCCTCCAGCCCAAAGTGCAGACAGGGGGCACGTTGGACCTGCTGTCCAGCAGTGGGCTCTGCCTGGGCCTTGGCTGGCTGATGCAGTCATCCCATGACCACTGCCCACGGGAGGGAATGGGCTGTTTATGCTACCCTGGTCCCCAGATGCATCTCACTCCCTCCATTCTTCCCAGCTGGACACTAAGCCCCAGATTCTAACCCCAGGGGATGTACCTGTCCTGACCACCTCCCACTCCCAAGACCCCCCTCCTCCTCTCTTGTCCTGCTTCTTCTTGGATTTATCAGTGATGAGAGGACCAGAGCACTCCATCTGCCGAGGGTGTGCAGTTGAAATCACCTTGACAAACACCCTAGATTCTGCCCAGCTACAACCCCACGACCATTGGAGGCCACCTCCCTGCCTGCTGATCCCCTCCCCAGTTCCCAGCCCTGGGTCACATCCCAACAGCATCCCCAGTCAATCAGAGCCTGGACACATACATCATTGCCTTCCAGTTCAAACACTTCAAACTGAAGGGAGATCCGGTACTGGGCGGGGGCCACCACTTGCCAGACACAGTTTTTGTTCGTAGGGTACTCCTTTGGCCACCCGGGACTGGTGATGGTTCCATTCAGCTTGGTAATGAAACCGCCACAGGCCACTGCACGGGAGGAAAAGAAGCAAGATTCATTTGGTTTTAGTTCCAAGTGACTGCAATTTCCCCCAAGCAGCAATAAGCCCTGCTGTTCTTTAATAACATCAACAACAACAAAAAATAGACAATCTGAACTGATTAATTCACGTCCTTTCTTCTGGTCTGTTTCAACTGAGGCTTTGGAGGGATGGAGTTGAGGACAATTTTTTACTGCTTTTTTAAAAAGAAGACGAGGCGTTTGTGCTTACCTCTCACTCAGGGGCATAGTTGGGGACTTCACATGACTTGGGCCAAGAAATGTTTGCACCAAGCTATGTGATGTCCCTGGCTTCCATGAACAGGCAGAGTCATGCAGGCAGGCAAGGGAGACACCGCCAGCCAGGTTGGAATGAAATGAATGAAATGCGCTCTTTGTCGTGTCACACCAAAGCGCTCACATTTATTCTTTTGTTTTCATTTTCCATCTTTATAATCATGTGAATTTCACATGGTCACAGAAGAAAATGAAATTCCATGATTCCATTTGCTCAGTTGCTGGGGTGGAGTCCGATAAAGTCATCTCGTGTTTGTGGCCTTATCGAGTTGTTTTTCCCTCCAGGAAGGAGGTGAATCATCCCCCACAATTGTTTCTTCACAGCCGAACAGCTGCCCCATCTCCATCTGTTCCCCTTCTCCTAAGACTTGTCCCCCATCCCCTCTCACTCCAGCTCGGCAGGTCCAATACTAACCTTCACAGGCCTTCTTGTCAGCAGCCAGCTCATAGCCAGGATCACACATGCACTTGTAGCTGCCCAGAGTGTTCATGCAGCGCTGCTCGCACCCGCCGTGATCTGGCCAGGAACACTCATCCACCTCTGTTGGGGAGGAAGGTGACCTGGTTAAGTCATCAAACAGCTGTCAGGTCTGTTCCCCATTGTGGTCCACATCCCAGGATTCCCTCTAAGAACAAGAACAACTCCTGGTGCCCGCCTTCCAAGGAGTCCCCCGTCCACAGAAACTGGCAGCAGCTACAGCAGCGAGTGAGTCTTGACAGCACACGCGAGTAACCTGTTATCGGGAAACAGGACTCCTCTGAGAGATGATCGGGCCTGGATAACTTGGATAACTGTGCTCTTTGAAGAGTTTAGTCAGCAGTGTTCATTTGTGACCTTAATAAATCTCAAAGCTTCCATACCAAAGATGATCGACTTCAATGCCATAAAACTGGGGCTCCCTCCATAAATGTGAACTTCTCAGGACATTAAGCAAAGGGTAAGGACCAAGAGCAAGGTGGAGCAGTGGTAAAGAATCCACCTGCCAATGCGAGAGACATGAGTTCAAACCCTGGGTTGGGAAGATCCCCTGGAGAAGGAAATGGCAAACCACTCCAGTATTCCTGCCTGGAGAATTCCATGGACAGAGGAGCCTGGTGGGCTACAGTTCATGGGGTCACAAATAGTTAGACACAACGGACCATGCACGCATGTGGGCATGAGTATGCACACACATACACACATACACACACACAGGGACAAAGAAACACACTCCTAGATTAAGATATAATTATTCTTTAGGGAGAGAGCTGGAAGCTATGAGTTAAACTTTTATTACTAATTTGAAGATGTGTCCTGGGTGATCGTCAAATTTACAGAAAACACTGGCTCTGAGGTGAGCCGATGCTCCCAGGAGAAACTGCAGGAAGAGGCCACAGTGAGACTGAGTTAGCAGGGGAGTTAGATGGGGTTCAGTTCCGTCAAGTGTCCATTGATGTGTCTGGGGCAATTAAAGAGCAGCAAGCAGGATGCTGTGCAGAGAGAGAACACAGAACTCACTGGAGAATCACCCAGACTGTCAGCCCTGCACCAATGAGGAAAGAAAAACCTCAGGCACCGGATGTCTCCAAAAAGAGTGTCAGACGTAAAAGGAAAAAACATTATTTTCTGTAATCAATTTGTGCCCTAAAGAGCATGCAGATTACAAAAAAAAAAAGAGCATGCAGATTGTGGCCTGACAGAGCTGCAGTCTAGTGAAAGGACGATGAGACACGGAGAGATCTTCAAACAACAAGAGCCCACTCCAGGAAAGGAAGGGTTGGGGAGTGGGTAGAAGTGTTGGTTTCCTAATACCAGGGAAGGTAAGAACAGAGCAAGGACGGAGTTCACAAAATCTCACCAGACCTCACATCATACATAAAATAAAAAGAAGGAGGACATTTTCAAGTTGATAAAAACTTGAAAAGATTCCCAGTCCCGCCACCTCAGCACGGATCCACTTAATAAGATTTCTGGTTGAGAGCTTTTCAGACCCGGCTGGAAAACACCCAGAGATACAACTCTCACTGTTTTTAAAAGTATTTCTTGTTCTTTGAAATTTGAATTGTTAACAACTCTGACTCCTGGCAACTTCTAACATAGTGGTCCTGCAGAAAATGCAAAACTTTTCACCGTCAATTCTCCTTTTTTCAATTCAAAAATTCCAACTCAAACTCACTGCTTTCCAATCTCCCTGATCCACGATGCACAAAACACTCATCAACCTGGTGGCTCATCACTGGGTAAAGGACAGTTTGTAAATCCCCCATCGTTTCCTATAGTGGGAAGCAGATTTAGATGGTGGCTCTAAGAGTGATGTGTCCTTGGGTTCAACAAAAGCTCAAATAAGTTGGTCAGTAGGGAGAACTGGGTTTAGGGAACACCCTGTAGGCAAGGGGTTGAAGTTGTCCTTGTGAAGTGAAAGTGGCTCAGTTGTGTTTGATTCTTTGCAACCCCATGGACTATACAGTCCATGGAATTCTCCAGGCCAGAATACTGGAGTGGGTAGCCTTTCCCTTCTCCAGGGGATCTTCCCAACCCAGGGATCAAACCCAGGTCTCCCATGCTGCAGGCAGATTCTTTACCAGCTGAGCCACAAGGGAAGCCCAAGAATACTGGAGTGGGTAGCCTATCCCCCCTCCAGGATGTGCTGGAGGATCCTATCCCTCCTCTAACGGATCTTCCCGACCCAGGAATCAAACTAGGGTCTCCTGCATTGCAGGCAGATTGTTTACTAACTGAGCTATCGGGGAAGCCCCATAGTCACAAACAAACATACGTACTAAGTATGCTAAAGGAGTAACAACCCTACAATTATTTACTACTTTAAAATAGGCAAAGCACTTTCCTATACATTTGCTAAAAAGTATAAAATGAGGAGAAGCATTAATAATGAGAAATAGAAAGAGTCCAGTCTTTAGCATGAGTCAAACAGACCCGGGTTGGATTCACCAGGTGAATCATCCTTCAATAAACTGGGTGATTTGCCCTCTCTGAGCCTTCCTCCGGCTTTAACATGAGGATAATACCTGCTTTCAGGGTTGTGGGGATTGAAAATGATGCCTGTGAAATACCCAGCATATAGACTCTAGG
The DNA here is from genome assembly GCF_055505025.1 of Bos grunniens. Taxonomy (NCBI): domain Eukaryota; kingdom Metazoa; phylum Chordata; class Mammalia; order Artiodactyla; family Bovidae; genus Bos; species Bos grunniens. The sequence continues at coordinate 17,871,194 of NC_141190.1, forward strand.
TACACAGTAGTTATTGCTCTAGACAAGAGCAGGGTTGCTTTTGAAATTTCAGTGGGTGGAGACACAATGATGGGAGTAGTGAAAAGGATAAGGTAACCAGACATCCCTGAGTCAGGGCCGAGTGGAATAGTGTGGGCCTGGGGAAGGGAGGGAGATAGGGACAGAAAGAAGAAAAAGGCAGCAAGGATGGGCCAGTGAAGGAAGACTAGATGGGCAAGAAGGCAGCACAGCAGAGTCAAGAAACTGGCTGGAGGGCATAGGAGGAGGGATAAAAGGAACCGTGGAAAGAGCCCATCAACCTAGAACAAGGTGAAGGGCCCAGATGGGTGGCCGGGGTGGGGGGAGACCTATGCCAGAATATGCTATGGCCATGGACAGGACACACATAGGCAAGAAAGGAGGACCACTGTTACGCCTCCTGGCATCCTTAGCCATGTGGAGGGCAAGAGGCTGGTGGGTTAGGTTTGTACTTAACTGGAGGGAGTATAGTTCCCCTGAAGACTAGAAGGGTGATGGGATGTTTGGCCATTTCCACCCCTGCTCCAGCTTGGGTGGGTGTCATGGAAGTGTACTAGGGCCCTGCCCCTGAAGGGGTGGGCCTGGGTGTACTCTGCGTCACCTCCCACTGGACTGAAGTAGCACCTACTTGAAGTCAACAGGCTTGTGCTTGCTCTAGGCTACAGTGGTCAAGACTAAGTACCCCAGGAAAAGTTGGGGAGTAGGGAAGGGTGGTGGGAGAAGAGGCTGAACCAGAGACCAGCTTCACAGAGTGGGATTCTGACTCTTTTTTGCCTTCTCCAAGTGGTACCAGTGACAGAAGGAACCATTCTGAGGTTAGATAATGAGATGACTCAGGCAGGATCCCAAAGCTATTTCAGAGAGAGTTAAGGAAAGGGAAGGCAGGGCACATCCCTAAGCTTCTAAGGCACCTTGAAGAAAGCCAGCCCCCGCCCCCCACATCAAACACTCTGTGGTGGGCCCGCAGCACTGGGACCGGGGAATATGGGGATCAAGGTGGGAGATCCTCCTACCTTTGATGTGAGGAACGTATCACCAAATTGACCCTGCCAACCTGCAAATGCACTCACTATCTCCCCAAGTAAGCAGGGACGTGAGGTGCTCTGCCTGTGCCCGGCCAGCAGGCTCTGAGCAGGAAAGCCATCTGGCACCAGAGGAGGGATGCAGAGGCCAACTGGCACCCTGGACAGAGCCATGTGCCAGCTGGGCCCTGGGCAGAGATTCCTGCCAACTGGCACCAAGGCCAGAGCTTCGGTGGCTGGTCCAACTCCTCTGCATGGCCTCTGTAGTTGCTCTTCTAGTTTCTTGCACTGGAGAGTTCCTGACACACGCGCTGGCCCCTGTGTGCTCACAGGACATCCTACTGATGACCTTGTAGGGAAAGGCTGGCAAAGAAGCTGGCTGTGTCCAGACCTCTACCAAACTGTGCTAGACCCCACGTAACTGCAGAGCCCTTGCAACACAGCTAGTCTAAGTTCAGACCTGCTGCGAGGGTAAGACACGCTGGATGTCCACTTAGTGTGGGGCGAAAAAAGCCATAAAATCTCTCCCAATATTTGTATATTGGATCCTACCCGGTGGTCCAGTCCAGTGGTTAAGAATTGGCTGCCAATGCAGTGGACAAGGGTTTGATCCCTGGTCTGGGATGATCCCACATGCCACGGGGCAACTAAGCCTGTGTAACCACCACTACTGAGCCCATGCACCCGGAGCCTGTGCTCCGAAACGAGGAGCCACTGCAATGAGAAGCTTCTGCACCCCAACCAGAGAGTAGCTCTCACTCATCGCCCCTGGAAAAAAAGCCTGTGTTTAGCAGCAAAGACCCAGTGCAGCCAAAAATAAATAAATAAAAACATATAAAAAATTTAAAAACCTTAAAAAATACTGTGTGTATTGATTACAGATTAACGTGACAGTAGGTTTGATACGGTGGGTTAAATAAAACATGGTATTAAAACTAATTTTGCCTCTTTCTTTCCTCTTCTTCTTCTATCTGTTTTATAAGGTAGCTGCTAGAAGGTTTAAAGTTACATGCACGGCTTGCATTTGTGACTCGCCTCCTATTTCTGTTGGACAGCACTGCTCTGCACTGTGTTCTCTGGCTTCATTCATCCTCGTGGGAACCCTGAAAGGTAGGCAGAGCAGGGAGCAAGAAGCCCAATCCACAAATGAGAATCTGAGCCTTATTCATTCATCCTTTGCCCCATAAGTATTTACTGAACTCACTGTGGGTCTGGCACTAGGAATACGGTGGAGGACAAAGTAGGCAGGATTGAGTCTCAGAAAGGAAAACTGACCTGCCTGAGAGCAGGGAGCTGGCAAGAGGCGTGGGCAGGACTAGACCCCACACTGCAGAGGCTGAAGCCAGGGCCCTTTTCCCTATTCTCTCATGTGTAGAGAAGGTAGAAAGATGATGAGCGTCAGAATCAGATGAAAAATTCAAATCCCTTCACTTTACTTCCCTGTGGCTTTCAGGTCTCTGTAGAGGAAAGACAGTGAGCTGTGGAATCCTACATGTCTGGGGTCTAGTTCTAGCTCAGCCGCCTTAGAGCTTCAGTTTCTTCTGTTTTAAAATGGGGGTAATAACACCAAGCAAGGAGTTTTTCTGAAGACAAAGGGAGGTAATTAATGCAGCTTCTGGCACTCAATAAATGTCTTTTCTTTCTCCTTTAATAGATAGGTCCCAAAGAGGCTTCCACCAGACCTGGCTCCTCTTTGAAGACTCAGGGGTCAAGGTCAATGCTGTATAGTTCTCCTTTTCTAAATGTGGTTCTCTGCAGCCCTTCTTGACATAAAGACAAGCTCAAAAAAGATGTCTTAACTGTGCAGTTAGTATACATGGGCCTCAACACCTTGACAAGCATCTAAAAGGATGTCTGCCAACTGAAAGGTCTTTGAACCTTGTCTGGGTACTCACTCACCCCAACCCCACACTGAGTGAGACCCTCCTCCAACGTCCACACTTCACACAACATCACTGCCCATTGGCTTACAGGTCCCCTTGGTCAGCTTGAGCTCTTGAAGACAATGACCATGTTTTCCTCTGTCCCACAGCCCCTGACACACAGTTTGATGACTGCTGAATAAACGTTAAATGTGGAGTGGGGAGAAGATGGTATTTTGTAACCAGCAAAACAGAGCCAGTTATCACAGCTGGTCAGAGCAGGTCAAGGCTCTCGACTCAGTCCTTTACAAACCAGTTTAGCATCACAGAGAGAAACTTCCCCCACCCCATCGCAATGCCTGCTATCTCCACTAGGGCTGCCACAAAAAAAGCAGAAGGTTCAGTTAAAGTTGAATTTCAGATGAACAATTATTTCTTAGTACAGTATGCAATATTTGGGACACACACTAAAAAGATCATTCTTATCGGCATTTTGAATTTAACTGGGCAAACTATTTTAACTTGTTCAATTTGGAAACCCTTCAATTTTAGCTGGTCTTCTCAAAAATTATAATGCTGATCATCAGTAGAACCAGGAATGAGATGTGAGTGGGCCAGTGCCAACTGGTTACCAGTTATCTCACTGCAAAGAAGTCCCAACACCTAAGACCTGGGGGTGGAAAACAGGGAAGGAGGAGGACAGGAGAATTAGGACAAAGAGAATTAGAATTAAACCTCATGATTATGGGTGACAGGTTAACTAAGTTAAACAGGTTAACTAAGTTAACAGGTTAACAAAGTCATTTATATCACAGTCCTGGAACCTAGAATCTGTCACCTTACCCTTACATGGCAAAAGGACTTTGCAGATGTGATTAGATTCGGGTTCTTAAAATGGGAGGTTATGCTGGATCAGCTTGGTGGGCCCACAGTAACAAGGGTCCTTCCAACTGAAAGCAGCAAGAGGAGGATCAGGGTCAGAAAAGGAAACATAACGATGGAGATTGAGGTCTATGATGCAGCCTGAGAAGGTCCCAGACACCCTTGCTGGCCTGAAGACCAAAAACACCACCAGTCAAGAAGTGCAGGCGCCTCCTCCCAGAAGCTGGAAAAGGCAAGGATGTCTGAGCTCGAGAACTGGAAGGTGATCACATTTGTGCTGATTTGTTACAGCATCAATAAAAAACTGATACATGGTGACAGCAAGAAGAAACTGTCACAGCATTTTTTCCAGAGAAGAAAATAACTACTTCAGAGATCCCTTCCTCAGCAAAGAAATTAACAGGACTAGACAGGATACCATGTCTACTCATGTAACGCTATTTCATTTCTTCCTGACAATAACTCTGAGATAAAGTAGTACTGTCATTTCTACAGGTGGAGAGACTGGGACTCAGGATTTGTAACTTGCTTAAGACCATCCAGCCGCCGTGGCTGCTAAGTCAGACGGGGGTTTCCCCAGGCTGGGAGATGCACATGCAGTCTGGGCTAGGGTGGGGAGGGGGCTGTGACTTTCCTGGGATCTCTACTAAGACCCCCACGTTCTTCTTTCCACTACGATCACTAACCTAACTGCATCTGCAATACACGTGCTGTGGCTTGGTTTTCTGTTTTTTGCTTCGATTTGCCTGGGAAAGTAACTGGAGACTTTGTCTCCAGTTATTCAGAATGGTATGCTTCTTGCTCTGTTTTGGTTTGCTGTCGTCAGACGCCTCAAAGCAGGAAAAAATAACATTCCCACACACTCGTGTGGCGCTTCTCAGCTTATGAAGTGTCTCCACAGCCATTAGTTCACTGGGGCTTCACTGCTGGTTGGGGGAAAATGGGCAGATTTCCTTCTCCTTGTTTTACAGAGAGGAACACTGAGGCTTCAGCAAGGACAAAGGGATGCCGGCTCAGGTCACACAGCTGGAAATGGGCTCTTCTGACACCATCTGCTCACCTAAAACCTGGGAGAATGGGATAGAAAGGGGGCAGATGGAGAGACGGAGTAAGGAAGGGACCAAGATTTCTGGGTCAGCACAGCCAGGAGCCCGGGAAAGGAGGGAAGAGGGAGGGAGTTACTGATCTGTCACTCCAGTTACAGACTGGATATATCCGTTCAGTGGCTACTGGTGTGCTGGTGGGCGCCCAACCCAAATGCATTGTGGAATAGCCTATATTCCTTCTTAGCAAGTGGTCTGAGGAATTCCAGGGTGCTGAGAGTGGAGAAGGCAGACCTGTCCATTGAAAAGTGTCTTAGGAAGCTGTTCTGCTGGGGCCAGGAATGATGGTCTTCCCATACCACTCTGGGTCTGATTTTATCAAGAACTTGCAGAGCAGTCAGTCCCTAATGCAGCACAGATATTCATTTCCTGAGCACCAAACCCTCTCAATCTCCCCAACAAGCCCTGCCCACTTGAGCGTAGACTTGCAAGTTGGGAGCTGATGCTTCAGGAGCCAAAGACCTGGGCTGCCTCTCTACCCCATATCAGGGAATGCAAGGCAGTGTTTTGGAGAGAGTTTGTTTAGGAGTCAGACTGTGACTGGATTCTTGGTCTGCCGCTTAACTATCTGAACAACCCCGAGCCTGCCTTTTTTTTTTTTTTTAAGATTTTCCTATTAATAACGGTAACAGTCCCTACTGATTAAGTGCCAGTGCTGTGTTAGAGGCTTCACGAGTTTTATGTCATGTATCCTCATCACCTTCTGAGGTGGGATAATCGCCATTCCCATTTGACAGATGGGTGGGGGGTGGTGGGCTGAGGCACGACAGCTTAGGTGACTTCCCACAGCAAGGGGCAGGGCCAGGATTGGAACCCAGGCTGTAGTCCGAGCCTGCCTTTTTAAATCTTGATCGAGGGCATTAAATGACATAGTGTAAATCAAGTACCTTGCACAGTTCCTGACACAATAGGTGCTCTATTAATGATAGTGACCACACAAGCAAAAATTGTTATCAATGCTCAGTTTCACTAAGGTTCATGAAGCTGAACTTGCAAACTAATAAACCTAATTTCCAAGTGCAGCAGCAAAACTTTCTGCCACAAAGACAGAAGCCAAGGCTAAGCCTGTTCCTGAGTCAGTGGAGAACTCTCTCTATTGGGGAATCTATGCACAGCTCTTTGCATAAACGGCTCGCTGCCTCCCCACTGCAGGGAGCTTTGTTTGGTGCTAAGGTTTGTGAGTTTAGTGATTCTTAGGCCGGGGGGCAATACCTCTTCCTGTGTCTAAAATGGAAACAACTGCTAATTCATACCCTTGAAAAAATTGGCTGCAAACCCAGCTTTATTGATAGAGCCGTCGGACACGAACTTCATCCACATTCTATTGGAGCTGGACTTCACATCGTCTGGCTTCTCATAGCCACAGAAGTGGCCGATCAGGGCGCTGTCTTCCGTGAAGCCGTCACGGATTTCCAGGTAGTCATATGCACAGCTGTCATGCCTTTCGATCTAAATGGAGAAACAGAGGCAACGTGGAAGATAGCAGCTCGGCCTCAAGGTTTTCAATCTAATAAATATCACTCTTAAAAACCTAACCAGGAGGCCAAGGGCTCAAGTGTGTCCTGAAACTTTTCCAAGCTGTCTCCTACTTGCTTAAGGCAAGGATGAATCAAGCTGCAAAGACATTAAGTCATGATAAACTGGGAAAAAAGAGTCAATAAAATGCCCTGGGATCCCATTCTAGACTTTTGCTTCAATGAAGGCTTTTGCTTCTGAAGGCTCTCCAGCAGCAGCCTTCAGAAAGAAGGCAGATGCAATTTCAAAACCTGCAGAGGTTTTGATACCAGATGTCCTGGCAAAATGCGCCTTGGACTTGAAATAGCCTCTTGGGTTCCTGTTTTCAACCCCAAACTGGAAACTCGTCTGTGTAGAGCAGTGTCTAAGACCAGCAGTTGCTGCTGCTAAGTCACTTCAGTGGTGTCCGACTCTGTGCGACCCCATAGACAGCAGCCCACCAGGCTCCCCCGTCCCTGGGATTCTCCAGGCAAGAACACTGGAGTGGGTTGCCATTTCCTTCTCCAATGCATGAAAGTGAAAAGTGAAAGTGAAGTTGCTCAGTCGTGTCTGACCCTCAGCAACCCCCATGGACTGCAGCCTTCCAGGCTCCTCCGTTCATGGGATTTTCCAGGCAAGAGTACTGGAGTGGGGTGCCATTGTCGACCAGCAGTACTCACCTCAAAAGCTTGGAAGGTAAGCCCCACGTGATACCCCTCAGAAACGGTAATCCTCCAAACACATTCCTTGGAAGGTCTGTAATCATCCGGGTAGTTAGGAGATTGAATCTGACCGGCGTCTTTGTTAATCTCTCCCCCACAGGTAGCTTTAGAAAAAGAGCCAGGAGGAAGGGGGGTCCCCGTCAGAGCTTATTAAGGGAGTACACCGCTAGGTGGCTCCACTTGCCAACATTTTCATTTCCAATGGACTGATGCCTCCAGAAAGGCATAGTTCCCTGTGTTTACAACTCTGAATTTTTCTCATATAAAGAAAATAACCATGGAGAGTAGTGGCTCTCTACCTTTGCTGGGCATCACAATCACCTGGGAGATTTTTTCAAGCTCTGGGAACAGGGCCACACCTCCAGAAGTTCCAATCAAGTGTGCAGGTATGGGGGGGTGGTGTTGAGGGAGGGGTCCCAGAAGCAGTGATGTCTGACTTCCCTCGTGACCCTGATGCAGAGGAAGGAGGGCCACGGGTAGCGACTGATGTATACATACGCACACTCGTGCTACTTCCTTTATAAAAACACAACTTGGGACTTCCCTGGTGATCCAGTGGCTAAGACTCTGAGCTCCTAATGCAAGGGGCTCAGGTTTGATACCCTAGTCGGGGAAGTAGACCCCACATGCCACAACTAAAAATGTCCCACATGCTGTAACTAAGACCCGGTGCATCCAAATAAGTAAATAAAAAACAAAAACGTGGGCCTCTCCAAAATCACAATCTAAGTCCCCAAGGGACTTTTCCTCTGGGGGAGGGAGGGCACAGGGTTTTGTAGCCAGAGAGACCCAATATGTAGAATAGACGGAAGCAGAATTGCCCTGGTCGCTGCTGCCTAGAGCCCAGACCTCTTGGTTTCTTCAACCACCATGGTGGCCTCACAGGCCCTTCCAAGAAATTAGTTGGAAATTTCTGGACATTGTCCAAAGTCCTTGTTTCACAAATGAAACTCAGAGAGGTTGGATTCTTTGCTCAGAATCCAACTTAAAGCTACTCAGAGGTGGCTTGCATTTCCACAGGTTCTCTAAGCCCCCAGCACTGTCCCCGCTGGACTCTAATGGGCGTTGAGCAGTGTAGTGACAGGTAGACTGGCTGTGCTGAAGGGAGCCCAGCTGGCCTCTCTGCTTCCAGACATGGAGAGAGGGGGTGGTGGCTACCCCACCCTCATGGCACCGGCAGCTGCTTCCCGGGCCAGGGTGGGAAGGGCTGCACGGGAAGAACAGAGGTACGTCAGGAGCCATACTGGCGGCCTCTCCCCTCCTGAACAAACCTTCATATACCGCGAAGAAGCCCTTGCCCAGGATGTTGCTGCTGCTTCGGAATTCCACCCAGAGGCGGCTGTCCGTGGAGGTGAGGGGCTCTGGGACTTTGTCGCCACAAAACCTACCTGGGAAAGGGAAAAGAACTGTCAGGCTGCTGGCAGATGGCAAGGAGGGGCTCAGCACAAGCAGAGAGAGAGAGAAGGCGGTGCTGCTTCAGATGAGGTTCAAGGGGAGCAGTCCTCACTGGAGGACTCATCCTGTAGCACTGAAGGATGAAAAGCTGGAATGGAAACAGTGACTGCTGGTGTGCCTCCTTCCGGAGAGTCTCAGACGCCAATCAACGAATACCCAGCATGTGGCCCCTCCCCTGCCAGGGGGTCATGATGAGTGCTAAGGGGTAGGAGGACATCTCAGCAAGGCCAGGGGTGGGGTGGTGGTCTGAGCGAGTGATGAGGGTCCCCCATTGTATTTCTACTACGTACATAGCCTTCTATTTGAGGAGCATGCCTTATACCTTCCTTGCCCCAGGAAGGGTTGCCAGAGGACACAAGATGACGTGATCAGATCTTCTTGGCTTTTGAATTCCACGAGTCTGGTCACAACACCAAAAATTTAGGGAAGTACTCAGTAAATAAGAGCACATTGCCTTCCCCTTGTTGTCTTAGAAAGATTCCTGGGATGGAGAAGCAAGGGGCTAGGGGGCAGAGAATTGGAGAGGGCACCATGGGACCTCCGAAAGGACCTGGTGCCCCAGGTGGACAAGGGTGATCGATGCCCCAGGGAGGTTTAAGGAGTTGGGAGGAGCAGAGATCTGTAACCCCGGGAGCAGTTCCTGGCAGAGCCTTGAGGGCAATAAGACCCTGGATCCCCCATGTCCCACCTGGGCTCAGAACAGGAGTGTCTATATGGTTTCTTAAGACATTAGGGCAGGAGACAGGCAGGCAGAGTTCTTCAGGAAAAGCAGGACAGGATGGCAGCAACAGAACTCCTGGGAAGGGGATAGAAGGCACCTTCCCATGGCCCAGAGGGCCTGGACAGTCATTGACTGTCTCCCATAGAACGTCTTCTAGGGAGATACAGACTCGGCACTGATCTACATGGGCCTGGAGAAGTTGAGACAGGATAAGGCACAACAGCCACTTAGATGCCAGAGGACTGGAGACTAGAGGGGGATGAGGCCGAACCAGGAATGCCAGTCGGGATAGCAATGCAGATGCCCCTGGGACACCAGGCTCTGGCACAAAGTGTGCCCCCTACTGGCACTCTGGTGGGGGGACACAAATTGAATTCAATTAAGTTCCCACTATCTGATGCAAAGGGGCTCATAATTGCTATTGAACTTGTGTTATTGAATATACAAATAAATGTGTATTACTTAAGCTTACGAATACATTCTATGAAATCCGGACCTTTTACAGAGGAAAAGGGGGAAGGTCAGGCCTTCCCAGAGCACGGTCATCCTTGACTATTATCACTTCCAATGCCACATAAGGATAGCAGCACAGCAAGAACAGAGATGGGGGTGGGGCGGGAGGTGGGCTGAGTCACACTGATCAGCTCACAACACAGACCAGCCAAGGTCTATTTGGATGGAAAGCCCATGGTTCTGCCAAGTGCTAACAGTATGAGTCACTCAAAAGTCCATTTAACATTGTGGGGGAATGGGGAATGACTGTGAATGGGTATGGGTCTTCTTTGAGGGCTGATGAAGATGTTCTACATCTGTGGTGACGGCTGTACAAATCTGTGAGCATGCTAACACTGCTGACATGCGTGCTTTAAATGCAGAGTTGTATGGTGCGTGAATTTCATCTCCAAAAACCATTTTAAAGTTCATTTGACAGGTAGTTAATGGGTATCCTTCTATTGCCCTTCTGAGAAATGCAGGAGTGAGATGGGGAGGAATAAAAGCCACTATATAATAAAAGCCACTTGCTATTGGCCAACGGGGGTCAACGTTCTTTAAGGGTGACACAGAGGGTAGAGGCTCCTAGTTCAGCTCAGTTCAGTCGCTCAGTCGTGTCTGACTTTGCGACCCCATGGACTGCAGCACGCCAGGCTACTCTGTCCATCACCAACTCCCGGAGCTTGCTCAAACTCATGTCCATCGAGTCAGTGATGCCATCCAACCACCTCATCCTCTGTCGTCACCTTCTCCTCCTGCCTTCAATCTTGCCCAGCATCGGGGTCTTTTCCAGTGAGTCAATTCTTCACAACAGGTGGCCAAAGTATTGGAGTTTCAGCCTCCTTTAGGATGGACTGGTTGGATCTCCTTGCAGTCCAAGGGACTCTCAAGAGTCTTCTCCAACACCACATTCAAAAGCATCAATTCTTTGGTGCTCAGCTTTCATTATAGTCCAACTCTCACATCCATACATGACCACTGGGAAAACCATAGCTTTGACTAGACGGACCTTTGTTGGCAAAGTAACGTCTCTGCTTTTTAATATGCTGTCTAGGTTGGTCATAGCTTTTCTTCCAAGGAGCAAGTATCTTGGAAGGCTCCTAACCTTCCAATTCTGGCTGCCTGTAGCCTTTTGGATCTGGAGAGCTTAATAAGATGAGCTGAAACTGTTGTGGAGAATCGAGCAGGGAAAAATCCATCAGATGCTTCTACACTTCCAATAACAGCTCCTTCAGCATCACCAGTTAGTACCAATTAGTTTTTGGAAAACAACATGTAAACCTGGGGAGGTATTTCTCACCAGTGAGGAGACAGAGCCGCTGAATGCTGGTTCACAAAAGGAACGGTTTCTCAGTCAAACCCAGTTTCAAGTCCAAATTCCTCCTTTTAAAATCCCAGCTGTCACAGCTGCTGGGGATGTTTCCAAAAGAGAGAGGGACTTCCACCGCCTTGTTGCTTAAGAACCCAACCAGATGAGACTGAACCACCCACCCTGGGGCCACAGGACACCTGCCTCCGCTCCACTATCTGGGAGGAGGTAGAAATGAGCAGCTCAGCTGGATTTACTGCCTTGTGCTCGTGTGCTCAGTCGCTCACTCTTCACAGCCCCGTGGACTGTAGCCCGCCAGGCTCCTCTGTCCATGGGGATTCTCCAGGCAAGAATATTGGAGTGGGTTGCCATGCCCTCCCCTCCAAAGGATCTTCCCAAACCAGAGGCTGAACCCAAGTCTCCTGCATTGCAGATTCTTTACTGTCTGAGACACCAGGGAAGCCCCTTTACTGCCTTGGCAGAGCTAGACTTGGTAGAATAAATCACAAATTATTTCTAAGCAAAATCTCCCCAAATCACCTTGCAATTCTTAATCTGAACCTCCTGCACTGTCCCTAGACTGGTGTCACCAGACTCCTACCTTCACAGTAATGGTTCTAATAAAAGCCCCCTTTTAAACTGAGCTACTCTATACCAGACACTGTCCTATGCACTTTATATAGATTATCTATTTGTCTCCCTACTACCTTTTGAAGTAGGTGCTATTATTAATCTCGTTTCTGAAAAAAAACTGAGCCTTGGAGAATTTGAGTTGAATTATATTCAATTTATAGAGGAGGAAATGGCAACCCACTCCAGTATTCTTGCCTGGAGAATCCCATGGACAGAGGAGCCTGGAAGGCTACAGTCCATGGGGTCACCAGAGTCAGACACGACTAAGCGACTAAACCACTACCACCATACACAAGTTATGCTCAAGATTGTAACCCTGGAGTAGGAAATGGCAACCCACTCCAGTATTCTTGCCTGGAAAATTACATGGACAGAGGACCTTGCAGGCTGCAGTCCATGGGGTCACAAAGAGTCAGACACGACTGAGCGACTGAGCACACTGGTACACATTCAAGATTGTAAGTGCAGCAGGATTCGAACCTAAGCAGCCTGAGATCTTGACCTTCAGCCCCAGTCTAACCCTCTTCATCATGCTCACCATTACTGCCGCCCACCATCCAAAGGAACGTCTCTGTTTAGGACTCGGTTCTAAATACTGTACATTTTTGGATCAATAGACATCAAATCTGTTCTCTGGGAATGTAATCACTATTTCCATTTCCCAATTTGGAAACAGACACATTGGAATGATGATCAAAGACTCAAACCGTAGGGCAAGCCTATGGCAACGCCAGGCATGCCAACTTGCCTTATGCCATGGGTTCTGCTCATTTGGGAGGCTGCCCCCGGCCCAGGGAGCCCCCAGTAGTGGGGCCATGCGACACTGATTGGCCGGCCTGGCCTTTCTGAACTTCCCTCCCCACTTCAGGGAAAGGGGGGGGAAAAGGCTTTTGTGCGCATTGTGGTGGTACAGAATGCCCAAGGATGGTTCTGCATACAAAAGTGCATTGTTAGAGTAATGCCTCTAGCAGAAAGAAGGGAGGAGAATCCAATTAATAGGCCAGCATTTCAGGTTACTGGATGAGTTCTGTGCAGCCATCTTTCTCCCCTCTCTAGGTGCAAACTCATCAGTGACCCTCGCAACTGAAAAAATGAATCTGCTACCTTTAAGCAGGCGTGAAATGTTCTCAATCTACTTACATTTCCCTTTAATCAGGATGTGAAAAGCCGGGTCCCAAACAGCCTCCTCCCAGGGAGACTAACAGGCTGGACAGAAATTGGACGAGAGAAAGGTGTCAAATTCCTAAACTGAACTCTGGTTCCCGCCTTTGGAGGAGGAGCTTAATAAGGATATCAAGAAGAGGAAATGCAGATGAGGACACTACAAGAGGACTCCATGGGGAGTCATAAAGGGTTCATTCATAAAAAGTTATGCGTCCATTATGCCTGGAGTTTCACACACTGCCCTGGGAAAATATGCAATGCACAGTTTTTCAGAGCAAGATGCATACTTTCACAATCCGCTCTAATCCGCTCTCCCTCCTGCCAAAGGGGCATTGACCTGCCTCCTCGCGGCAGATTTCATGGCACTGACCCCTCCCAGGGACCAGCTCGGCCTACACAATGCACTTGTTCCAAACACAAAAGTTCACTAACAACTGCATTTGGAAACATCAGAGCAGGCCAAATAGTTGGCAAAGGAGAACTCCTGCAAATGAAGAATGACGGTTACAGGCGCTGGGCCATGCCTTGGCTGCAGCACACTTGGCACACACACACACAGACGCACACACACAAATACCTACACACACTCACTGCAAAAGTGTAAAATCTGAGCAAAACAAAAAACCCACACACAAAAACCATCACTGACAATGACGAACAGCAAAAGCCCCATCGAATCAATGAACGTGTGGTCAGAGTTCCCAGGATCTGTAGTGAGAAAATTCTTGTTTCAAGTTCAAGGGGTGGCTGGAAATCCTTCTGTCTGTGCCCATTTTCAGGAGCGTGCCTTGGCCCTCTCCAGGGAACTTTAGGAACGGAGAGCATCCCCCCTCCAGAGCTTTTCAAGTCTATCACGTTCCCTAGGGGGTATGGGGTGCCAGATTTAACAAACAAAAATACAGGAAGCCCAGTTCAATTTGAATTTCAGATAAACAACGAATCACGCATTTTTATCTGGCAGTCCTATGGGGAGTCCCTTCTAGATTCACAGTCCCCTCACCCCATCAGCGGGACTTCTAAGTTCTGAACTGATCTCAAGCCACTGGCAGGCTGTGTGGCCCTGGTGAGTCAGCCTGCTCTGGGGAGTGTGGGTTTCTCATGAGGGTGTGTGATGAAGGGACTCAAAGGTCCACACGATTCCACATTCTCAAGAAACTCCTCCCACACAGCATTTTAAAAAATTCAATTATGAAATATTTGGTTGCATTCTTATAAAAAAGCCAAATAATCCAGAAGTACACAAACCAAACCATGAGGTTGCCCCCTCCCCAGCTTTCTTTCTCCAAGGCAACCACCTTCTTTAGTTTGCTGAGAGCCCTTGCAGCCCCGTTTCTGTGTATTTGGTACTAGACAAGTACACATGCACAAATATTTATTGGTAAGTGGGATCATTCCCTGATCCACCACGTGGAGATCCTGATTCAACAGTTTCCCAGGAATCTCATAGGAATCTTCCCCGCTGACGCTAGGGTGCAGTCAGGTTTGGAACCTCTGCGACCAGGACAGCAGTCCTGTTTTTATTTTGTTGCACCCAGTCGGTGCTACCTACAAAGCCATGCCTCCCCATACACACTGCGTCTGCTCACGTTGGACAGGAAGCAGAAACCCAGGGCAGACAGCCTCCACCCTGCCATCGGGGGGCACAGCCCATCTGTCCCGAACTGCACACACTCCTGTCTGTTGGTGCCTGGCCTGGGAATCAGTTTCTTGCCCTGCTTTCCTGGACCACCGACTACCTGACTGACCCCCCTACCAGTGATAACCTGGCACCCTCCACTCAAAGCCGGCTCTGGCTACAAATACCTACCTATTTGTACCTCTAGGAAGTTAAGCTCATGGCCCTCTGGACTGAGAGGACTTGTGTGCCCTTCCCAGCAGTAGCTGACCTGGCTGAGACCCTTTGGCCATATGGAAGCTTAGTATTTGCCAGGACCCCTGGGTCCAGCCAGACCTTCCATCCCTGTCTCTCCTGAGCTATTCTGAAATCTGACAGGAAGCTGGGCTTGGTCTGGCAGGGAAACTCCCCACCTTACCGCTCTCCACTCTTTCCTGCTTCCATCTTTAGCCAGCTGTCGTACTCGGCCCAGTGACTGGAAGCATCACAAGTATGGCTTTTTGCCCACGTGAAGATCTGCCAGGGACAAAGTTTGCAGAGAGAACATAGAGTGGTCCACCTCAGAAGCCCACCCTGAACAGCCATCTATAAACAGCTCGCTGTCAGCAGAGACCCTCCCAACTGACTCCTTAGGCTCTGCTCCTCTTTCTGGTTCCACCATGGTTGACATTCCTGGGCCAAACGAGTCCCCACGTCCATTGTCCTGACACCGATGCCATCAAGCCTCTATATGACCTTAACTTTCCCTGGTCACCCTTAGAGACCTCTCTTCTGGTGGTCAATCCTGAGTGAACCGACCTTTCTCTTTATGCCACCTGCCCACTGCCTCTCACTCAAAGGCCCACCTGCCTTTTCATCGATGAGTTCATGTACTGTTCATCTTCTCAAAAGAACACATGTTTATCAGAGAAGAATTAGAAAATACAGCTAAACCAGGAACAGAGAATAAATTTTTATATCCATCATCCTGAAATAACCACTGTTATTTATTTACATTTCTAACTTTACTTAATATTTATATTGTAGGTCATAAAATGGTTCCTTTCAGTTGAATCCAGCCGGCCTGATTGTTTTAAGTAATTTTGCTTTGGGTAACTCGAGTCAGAATATTTTGTTTAGTTTGCCACACTCCCCACCACTCCTTACTTTATTATACCAATGCCATCTCTCTCATTTATACCTTACTCCCACTGCTGCTGCTAAGTCGCTTCAGTCGTGTCTGACTCTGTGCGACCCCATAGACGGCAGCCCACCAGGCTCCTCTGTCCCTGGGATTCTCCAGGCAAGAATACTGGAGTGGGTGGCCATTTCCTTCTCCAATGCATGGATGCATGCTAAGTCACTTCAGTCGTGTCCAACTCTGTGCAACCCTATGGAAAGCAGCCCTGAAGGCGTCTGATTTTGCAATGCTTCATAATATATATGCTTTTGTTAAAACAGAATCTTACTACATATCCATTTTGCAACACTTTTTGCATAGCAACATACAACAAACATCTTTCTGTATCAATAAATAGTCCAACTTTGTTTTTAATGGCTGGATAGTTTTCCATGGAAAAGATGTATTATAATTTATTCATCTAACCCCTACTGTTGAATATTTAAATTGTTTTCAATGTTTCCTGCTTCAATGAATGTCCCTGTAGCGAGAGCTTTGCACACTTCCTTAATTAGTTTCCTAGGATAAACTCCAAGAAGTGGAACGGCTGGGTCAAAGAGTATTCGCAGTTTTAAAAGCTTTTAACATGTGCGGCCAAATGGAGTGTTCAGAGTTTTACAACAACACCAACCCGTGAGAGCTTCCTGTGACTGGTGGATGGCCCCTTCCAAACATTTAAGAGCATCCCAGAGAGCATCTGAGCATGCCCCTCTTGAGGCTCTCTGAAGTCAACTCACCCAACAGGGGGGCTTTTCTCCAGTAACCATCCCGGACCTCCACGTAGTCGTACCAGCACAGGCGGCTTTTAAACAAATCCATGGATGTGAAGTTTAAGACGATCTGTAAAGAGTTACCGTAAAGTGAGTTTTGGCAGCCAAGTCTGAGGAGTTTTGAAGATACATCTTGCATAGCGGTGTTCTCACGTTACCCTTTAGCATACAGAGCTCTCAGACCACAGTAGGAGTGTCCCCTCAAAAATGCATTCACAGGAAACCTCGTGACATTAAATAATAAACCTTAAACAGGATGAGGAGTAAACAGAGGAGATGGGTTCTATGGTTCTGTCTGGGGAATAACTTGAGCTTTTGAAGTCGCTTAGTGGTTTACAGAAAGCAAGATGCATTAAAAACACAGGCCAGGATGCGTTGAGACTGGGGATTTGGGAGGAGGTAAGGGGTCAGTGAAGTTTAGAGATACGAAAAGATCTTAAAACATCATCAATCATTCTAAAGGGCCTGGGGTGAGCCTGAGTGCATCCGAGCATCTCTGTGATCAATGTTCCCCTGGTTGTGACCTCACTCTTCTGAGGTGTGGTGTGTTAATAACCTTCCTACAGTTTTGTTCATTCATTCATTCATTCCACCATTGTTAGCTGACCACCTACTGTGTGCCAGTCTGTGTCGGCCAATCAAGATAGAAAGGTCAGTAAGACAGAGTTCTTGGCTGTAAGCTCTTGCCTGTAAGTTCTCTGCCAAAACTCAGAGAAGGAGGACAGATGTGCTAAATCAATTAGAACACTATGGAAGAAATGCTGAAGACAGGGATGGACAGAAAGGCATTCTGGAGCTTCGAGGAAGGAGAACTAGATTCTGCCCTGGGGACAAGGAGAAGGTTTCTGGGAGGAGGTGGCATTTAACCTAAGGGGAACGGGGACGCAGGGGTAGAGGAGGGCCAGATGGAATTTTGGTGCGAGGCCTTGACAGGAGCAGACCAAGGAGACACCTAGGGAACTGTGCTGAGTGTTCCGTAGAGGTCATTGTGTGCACGTCTGGAGTGAGGGGGCAGGAGAGGCGAGGAGGGAGGCTTCAGTTCCTTTGGACAATCTTCAGACCCCCCTGAGGCCATTCAGTCGGTGCCTTAGTCCACAAGTGATGGAAGGGGCTGGGTGGCCCTGCAGGCTCAGCACGTGGGCCCTGCGCCCCTTCCAGCCCAGACCGAGGTCGAGTTTGCTCTCTCCCCTCACCCCCGCTTGGACCCCACCACGCATGGTGCCCAGGACTGTCTGGCTGCAGCTCTCCGGTGGGCTCCTTGTCTGTTGTGCTTGGCGTGTCCTCACCTGTCACCTCTAAGCTCTTCTTCTCTCCAGAGTCCTGCGTAAGGCCAATGCCCCAGCCCCTGCAGCCCTGAAGTTTTCCCACCCAGGGCGGTGGGGGGTTTGCTCACAGTCAGTTCATCTTTTTCTAGCATCTTCACTCTCCTGCCTCCACTGACCACTTTCTTTTCTGTTCTTATAGCCCTGGGTCTTACATCTCTAAGTAAAACTTTGGGCTGGAGGCTTTGCGGTGCTCTCCTGGCCACATGGAAAGCACTTGGGTCTTGTCCTCATTCCCTGGCCTCTCTGCTTGGAATCTCTCCTCTCTGGTTTTTGCCATGGCAGCCTGTGCTCTGTCCACTGTTCTCTCTCTTCTGCTGGCCCATTCACTGTGTTGTTCAGTCACCGAGTCGTGTCTGACTCTTCGCGACCCCATGGACTGCAGCACACATGCTTCCCTGTCCCTCACCATCTCCCAGAGTTTGCTCAAACTCATATCCATTGAATCGGTGATGCCAATAACTAGAGGGCACCTCAAAAGAAAAACATCGTCCTCCCAGCTTCCCTGTCTGTAGGGGACACCTTCACCCCAGTCACTAAGGTGCTCTACCTCGGAGTTAGTTCTCCTCGGCCTCCACTGTTTATGCCAGCGCTGATGGACTTTCTTCCTTTGAGATGTCGGAGTCCCTGCTATGAGCCATCTCGCTCCCCTTCACCAGGCCTACTGCACCCCCATCCGTTCTGCACACAAGGTCTTCTGGATCAGTCCTGCACTGACAGCTCATGTTTACCAGCTCCCTCCTATGCTCAGAAAACTTCAGTGGCTACCTATACACCTGTCTCATAAACTAAACTTGGCTTACTTTTCAGAGCCTCCAGCACCCAGCCTACCTGACCTTGTTTTCCAGGTACACCCTGATGTATCTGTGCTAATGGGTCCTTCCCAGACCTAGATCAGGGGCCCCTCCCTCCTCCCTGAGGCCTTCCCTGATTGCCCAGATAAACCTGACTTTCCCTCTTTGGAGCTTTCCCCCTCTTAGAGTGATTCTAGAGCAAGTGAACTCCCCCCCCTCTCTTAGAGTGATTCTAGAGCAGGTGAATTCCCCCCTCTCTCTTAGAGTGATTCTAGAGCAGGTGTTTTTAGGGGCAGGAAGATCTGGATTTCTTTCCAGCTCTGAAATCTTGGGAAAATACTTTCCCCTTGGACCTTTAGCTTTCTCACCTGTAAAACAACATGCCCACCACTGGGTTTTTGACGGGACTGCATGAGAAACTGTATATGGTATATATAGTGCCATGCCTGGACATAACAGACACTTTATAAAGGGCGATTTAAAAAAATCAAGCCACACTGCGTGTACATGGTGTATTAAGGGCTCTTTGTAGCCTATCTTGAGAGTGCCCACAGCGCCACAGTTCAGGTCTCAGGACAAGCAGCACCATCTTCGACAAAGCCCTATAATCTCCTAGGAAGTGAAGTCAGTACCGGAAAATAACTGGCCAGCTCACCTCCTGTGCTGTGTGTGTGCGTGTGCGTGTGTGTGTGTGTGTGTGATGTTACTCTTCTTTCAACCTGCCTGTGGATTGAACTCACTTCAGAAGTTAAAATAAGTACTGGTGCTGAGCAAATGCCCCTCCTTCAATTAAATCAGACTCCCTAGAGGTGAAGAAAGGACTCTCAACTCTGTCTCTTGAAGACAGAGGTTATACCTTACATTTCTTTCATCTCTCTCATAGTGCTGGAATTCAGGAAGGAAGGGCTCGGTAATCCTTGCTAACTGGTTGCAATATAATTCTTTAGCCTTTGCTTTGAAAAATTTCAGAACGGAAATGTTATTGCAACCTCCTCAGCAACATGTTCACAATGTAAATGAATGGATAATTATTCAGGCTAATTATTTAGGTATATTAGTGAACCACAAAGACCACAGGGGAAGAGGTTGATGCACAGGAGGCGAAACTCAAATCAATCAAGTTTGCTGATTACTAACACCTCTGGAGAAGGCTGGATGAAGCCAAAGTTGAAATAACTGGGGCTGGAATTTCAATGATATATTCTCCCTGCTCCAGTCAGCATATATATTCTCCCTGCCCCAGTCAGAATTTATAATTAGGGCTTGGTGACTCTTCTGCTGTTCACACATATCACATAGCCTCTGCTATTCAGGGCAATTCAACAATTTAGGGATTACCACATCCCTTCCTCTTCCTCCTCCTCCTCCTTTCTGCCTCCCTCCCCTGAAGCCTCCTGCAGGCACAAGGACAGCAAACCTGCTCAAGGCAGACTGGTCTGAAGTCTCTTAGGTTCAAGATGATAACCATGCTGTTATAAATGCCTAGAGCCAAAGGAAGGATGTGAGCATGTGGCTGCTGTGTGTGTGTGCATGTGAGTCTGTGTGTATGAATGCATGTTTAAATGTCTAGCCTGTCCCCTTTGTGGAATAATTTAGGATGATTAACTATCCAGGCTCTCCAAATCAAATTGCCTGGGGTCAAATCCCAGCTCTACAACAAAGGAGTAGCCTTAGGCAAGTTCATTTCCTTACCTGCAAAATGAGTGTGGTAATAGTCACAGGAAGTGAGGATTAAATGAGAGACTCCACATGCTATGCAGAGAACAATGCCTAGCCCATAGAAAGTGCTCACAGTGGTTCCGAGCCATCACTTCTCTCTAGTTATCACAATATTTTTAACTTAACATTTAAGTGGACATTTTTTTGAATTGATGAATTAGGAATATTCTGAAGAATGGCTACAGGTACCTGAAAATCTAACACCCCCCCCACTGCACCCCCAACTATAATTTTTTCCATTCGGCCACTCATCTATCTACACGTCCACAAATACTTATTGTGTGACTCTGTACCATGGGCTGTATTGAGTGTTGGGGGTGGACCATGTCTATGGTCAAGGAATTTAGGGTCTAGAAAGGGAAGAGCCATATAAGTCAGCAGTCAAGATACTGTGAGACAAGTCACGACAGGTATAACTGTAGGAAGCTAGACTCAAGGGGCAGAGAGGACATTTCACAGGTAGCTGCGTCTAGGTTGAGAGTGTTGCAGGAAGGAGAACCCCTTCCAGGGTCCGAAACTGGGCTCTTGTCTAACACTCGGAAATGAATTGTCCGAGGAGACACATGTGCTGACAAAGCCAGAGATTTTATTGGGCAAGGGCACCCGGGTGGAGAGCAGTAGGGTAAGGGAACCCAGGAGAACTGCTCTGCCGCGTGGCTCGCAGTCTCGGGTTTTACGGTGATGGAATTAGTTTCCGGTGGTCTTTGGCCAATCACTCTAATTCAGAGTCTTTCCTGGTGGCGCACGCATCGCTCAGCCAAAACGGATGCTAGCGAGAGGGATTCTGGGAAGTGGACGGACACGCAGTGTCTCCAGGAAAGACTCTGAATTAGAGTGATTGGTCACAGACCACCCGGAAACTAAACCCATCACCATAAAACCCGAGACTGCGAGCCACGCGGCAGAGCAGTTCTCCTGGGTTCCCTTACCCTACTGCTCTCCACCCGGGTGCCCTTGCCCAATAAAATCTCTGGCTTTGTCAGCACATGTGTCTCCTCGGACAATTCATTTCTGAGTGTTAGACAAGAGCCCAGTTTCGGGCCCTGGAAGGGGTCCTCCTTCCTACAACAAGAGGACCTGAAGGACCTTTGGTTTTGTAGAGAGGTGTAGGGGAAAAAACCAAACTTCGAGGTGCAGAAGCCCCAGTTCCCAGTTCTATATCCTATAGTGGATAGGGGCAAATTTTTAAATGTCTGAGACTCAGATCCTTTTTCATATGAGGGAAACAAGAAGATGAACCCGGCAGAAGGGTTCAGAATACACCACCCCTGCACCAGGGCAAAAGAGACCTGCCCTGGGCTCAACTTTAGAGGGCTGTGGAATTTTCAGAACCAAAGGAATGTGCCTACCCAGGATTTTCCCAGGTCCTACACCTTAAACTGCACCCAGGACAGGAATCCAGGGTGTGCAATGATCTCTGCCTCGGATCCACCCTCCCAAAGGTGGACAACACAGACGGCCAGTCCACTTCCACTGGAAGGGGAGCCCAGCAACAGCTGTTTGCAAGGTAGGTGTGGAGAATGCTTGGGACTGTGGGCTGGGGGGTGCCCTAGTTGCTCCTAGATGGAACTGGGGCTGGGAAGAGGAGGAGGGGACAGCCATGGTTGGGGGCTAACTTTCCTTATAGTACCACTTTGATACACAGCACTCTGAGGTGTCCAGAAATTCTAAGTTGGTCTCTTGCCTTCCAGAGCATCCTGCTGGTGTCTTTATCAAGGTAGGAGGATAGCGCCTACTTTGTTTGACCAGACGTGAGCTTGAGTTAGAACTCCAGTGGACATGTAGTACATAGGCCTCCATTTGTATGGGCGGGGGGGAAAGTCCAGAAATCATGAACGTTCAGCAAGCTTGCCCAGTAACTGGCACATAGTAGGTGCTCATAACATAACATAACAGATACCATTACTACTATGAATAATAACACTAATTCCTCATGCCTCACCCAACTCAAAGAATGCAACGTCATTTCCCGAGGTGGTTTCATACCTACCTTTTCCCCTGGAGTGACTGATATCCTCCAGACACAGTGGGAGTAAGAAGGGTAGCCGTTCGGGAAACCAGGTGCAGAAAAGTTCCCCATCGTGTCCTGCAGGGTCTCCCCACATGCTGCACAAGCAAAACAGCACACGTGATTCGGGCATGTGCACACGCTTCCCGCCCATGGACAGGGCTGCTAAGCAAATTCACTGTTAACCAGCCAAAGCCCCAGGAACAGCTTGCTGAAAAGCATGGCAGGCAGATGGACATTTTTCTGACCAATAAAAGCAAAAACTAGGCCTGGGTGCCAAAAAGTAACACCCTAAGTGTTTCCCCTGAGGCTCTCAGGATTGAGCACAG
The DNA here is from genome assembly GCF_055505025.1 of Bos grunniens. Classification (NCBI taxonomy): domain Eukaryota; kingdom Metazoa; phylum Chordata; class Mammalia; order Artiodactyla; family Bovidae; genus Bos; species Bos grunniens. The sequence goes on from NC_141190.1 coordinate 17,893,787, forward strand.
CCTAGAGCTGGCTTTGAATTTAGCTCTCCAGCTGGCTGTTGGGTGGTGGGCACATGTCCCAGCTTTGCTGGGCCTCAGTTTTCTTTATCTGTGAAATGGGTGGGACCTGCTTAGAGGGTTAATGAAACCATCTGCTTTACATGAAACAGCCCAGCACAGTGCTTGACATACCATGAGTACCCCCTGCATAACAGCCATTATAATTACTGCTAATAACATCTGTGGCAGAGAGAATATGAAAGGGCAAGCATGCGGAGCAAAAAAGAAAGAGAAAACAAAATACTTTGCAATATACATCAGCTGTTAAGTGAGATCTTGTCTCTTCTTTTTCTGCTACCCACCTCTGAAAGAGCATGGAATAGTCAAGAAAAGGAAGGAAAATGACCAGCGGGACAGGAAGCTGGCTCATTCTACAGTGGGATATTCTTCCCTTGAATGTTTGAGGGTTGCCTGGAGTCTGGAACCTAGTCCTATGCATGTGAGCAGTATTTCCCCTAATCTGTTCTCAAAAGAAACAATGTCTGTAGGCATAAACTTGGAAGCTGTGGGTTTCATATCCCTTCACCTCGAGGGATTCAGAACTCAAAGACAAGAGCGTTGGTTTGCTGAGCGCCCCTCGACTCGTGGGGCCACCTCCAAAGTGTGGGACACATACTTCCTTACGCTTCTTTTCCTCCACTCAACGTGGCCTCTGCGTGGCAACCACCTTTACTTTCAGTGACTGCTTGAAACTACTTGAAGATGCATTTTGGGGAGCTGCAGGAAGGGATGGCTGGAGAACGGCCCATCCTTGACCTCAGGAAATCCTGGATATCGGGGCTCCGATATCATGTTACTGAACAACTGCCAGGCATCGTGAGGATTACGCCCAGCAGTCAACACCCCTGAGGGCTCTGTGGAAATTATTTTAGAATAATCATCAACATTCTGCAGGGACAGACACATTACTGTATGGCTCCATGGTATTTACCAGCTGCTTCCAATCCTTCGGGGGGAAGTAAGAGGCATACATATATACATTATAACTAAATAAATACTGAGGCATTTCCCAGGGAATGCTATAAGATTTCTCTTTCAATGCAGCAGGGTTATATGATACACGTGTCCTGTAATTCAGCCCTAACACACCCCCAGACGACTAATAGCTGGATGGACACATTTCCTAGAGTTTCATGATGGAGCAGTCCCACACGGTCCTCTGCACACAAGCTGGGGCAGCCAGAGGGCTTTCCTGGGCAGGTTCAGGACACAGATGGTCGGGAAGTGGGTTGTAGGAGGAAGCGAGTCTCCCAGAACGGTGGCCTGGGAGGGGAGCAGCGCCAGCACGGCCGTCCTACGGGGACCGAGCACGGTTGTGGCTTTATGAGTAAGTGCATCCTGCCGGCAGTGTGGTTAAAAAAAAAAGTGATGGGCCAATTTTCTAAGATTGCCCCTATATCAAATATTCTGTCCTATGATCATATGCAGGTCTGGTCTAAGAGTTTGGAAAAGATAACCAGACCTTTTGGAAGTGGAATTTCCTTTTTCCTCTCCAAGCCACCAAACTGCCTTTTCTCCTATCACTGGTGAAAACGTGCCTGCTGTAAAGTAGTACTTTCCACTGAAGCTCAGCAACTTAAAGGGACTGACGTGAGTTTCTCCTAGGGTGGCAAGCGGGTGGGGGGGCGGGAGGTGATGATGCTGAAGCCGATGAGATGGAAGCAAAGAGGGCAAACTCAAGGGGCGGGGCTTCTGAACAGGAAGAGAAACAGACATCTGGTGGGATCCAGTGTCCTGTCCAGCCTCCAAGGGCAGAATATTGGCCACTGTCCAGCACCTTGGATGGTTAGGAGAGCCCGAGATCACAGAAGTGACTTCATTTACCGCACGGAGATACCCTCTGCCTTCCAGTGTTTGGGAAGCTGGCTTCCACCCTTCCAAAAACATGCTCCCTCACTCTGCCTTTCTACAAAACCCTGGGTTATTGTTTTATTAAACCCACTCCCCTACTCCCTTAGCAAGGAGAGCACTTTCCCCCTGTGGCACGCACACCATGTTGGACCCCCATTCACTGTCGTTCCACTACGACTTCTTCCTCTTCTGACCATCAGGGCTTTGCCAGAGAGTTCCAAAGCTTCCCACAAGTTAAGTTGTGGCCTCTAAGAGCCACCATCTGCTTCATTGCCTGCAACCACTCCACCGGTTGGACTTTCTGCACTGTCTACCACCTCCTAACAGCAGCACACTGGGAATGACACCTGCCCAGGGAGAGACTCTTCACATTCCCCGAGGTGTCTTCCCAGCCCCGGGGATGCTGGCAAACAGTGGTTGAGAGGTCTCTGTGGTGCTCCGGAGGCCCTGGAACCCAGTGATTTACAGTTACCTGGGCATCTGTACAGCTTCCTGGCTTGAGCTATGTCTCCCTGACTGAGCCGCACGCGCTGGCCGATGGTTGGCCTGACACCGTTGTCATCTCGTCGGGGGAGGATGGTGTCCAAGAAAACTCCTCTACAGGAAGAAAGGAGAGAGGGAGAAAGGAGAATGAAAAGTCAAGGCTGCCAGGCTGTCCGTGTGGGGGTTTAGAGTCTTCCTGTCCTTGTCCACACCCCATGCACATTCCTACCCCCTGGCCTGCCCACCCCTGGTGGTGTGACTCACGGGGCTGCCTTGCCTGTCACTGGCATGTTAGCATTCCATTTCCTCAGCTGCCAGCTCCCTTTCCAATGGGAAAATGACTCTGCCAAGTTTAAAAATATGCCCTAGCCCAGTGGCCCTGAGGGCTTCCTTACCGAAGTGTCCTGAGCATCTCCACATATTCCCGGACAGGTCCAGGCCCCAGGGTCCCCCCGCCCACCCCCACTGCACAGTTGCATGGAGCACCATTCAGAGATGACCGTGTGAGTGGCGCCCTCTGGAGTTGTGCAACGGGCAGCTCCCAATGTGGATAGGTCTTGGAGAGGCTCCAGAGAGAGCTTGGGAACCAGTACAGTGAGAGGTTCTCAGGGAGGGGCTGGTCAGCAAGAGCTGGTTGATGGGTTGGTGAAAGAAGGCGTTCAGGGTTTGGGGGCCTTGCTGGCAGGAGGGATAATCAGATGGAAAATGGGCTGAATACAGAGGACAGGAGGTAGTCAAGAGAGCTCTGGCCTAGAGACCTCTGTCTAAGGCCTGACTGCCACCTGGTGAGCTCAGACTAGTCCCTTCCCTCTCTGAGCCTCAGTTCGCCCTTCTGGATGGTGAGAGGTTGGTTTAGATGGTCGTGGCAGCCTCTTTGAACTTAACCATCTCGCTCTGCTCCAGTGGGAATGAAATCAAGAGAAGCAAAGCAGACAAAAGCCCACTAGGCTGCCTGGCTGACACTGGCTCTCTCCACATCTCCCAGTCATGGGAGTGGTTAACCCCTTGCCTGACCCTCCCACTCTGCTTCCAGACCCTGATCAGGGACCTCTCCTGAAGGGCAGGGCCTTCTCCAGTTACCACCCTGTTCCTTTCCATCCCTTCTTAACCAAAAATCTGGAAAGAATCATCACCATACTAAGTCCGGCTGCCTACTGCTCCTTTAGTCCTCAATCCAATTGTGGTCTGACTACCCCAGCAATGGTCACCAGTCACCAGCCAGTGACCAAACAAGTTGGGTGAACCCTTGTCAATGCTCAGCGGCTCTCTCTGCGGCATGGTCACCTTTGCCGGGCCCTCCCCTCTCGGACTCTCCTCTCCCTGGTTCCCCAGACACAGCTCTCTCAAGTTAGGATCTATTTCTCCTGCCTCCTGGAAATGCTATTTCTAGAATTCTGCCCTCTCCTTCTTCTCTCCTCTCTACTGCTCCGCTCCACCTGCTCTCTGGGTTTTAACCAACACCTATAGTGTTAGTCGCTCAGTCATGTCTGACTTTTTGCAACTCCATGGATTGTAGTCCACCAGTCTCTGTCCATGGAATTTTCCAGGCAAGAATACTGGAGTGGGTTGCCATTTCTTTTTTCCAGGGGATCTTCCCGACCCAGGGATCAAACCCAGGTCTCTCACAACACAGGCAGATTCTTTACTGTCTAAGCCACCAGGGAACACCTATAGGCTGACAGCTAATTCTCTGATTCCAGCTCTAGAACCATCTGCTAAGAGACATGTCTAGTGACCCCTCCACTGCACTGTCCTATGGAGTTCTTAAATCCAATTCATTCAAAACCTAATGCACTCCATTTTTCTGCTCTTTCCATGAACCTGAGACTGAATTTGAAGGTGCCCTTGGCTTTGTCTTCTCCTTTTCACTCCCTTGTTGAAACCAGGAACCAGGGCCTGTCTGTAGCACCCTTTATCCATCCCTTGAATCTATGCCGTCCTCCTCATTCCAGACTACTGCCTTAGCTATCAGCATTCCCTTCCTCAACTTTTTCCAGTAGTCACCCCACTGTAGGCTCAGCCACTCTTCTCTCCCCACCCAGTGCAGCAATGTGATCATCCTGAATATAAGGGCATGCGTGTGCCCGCTCCGCTTGGAGGCCTTCACCCACTTCCAACCATCACCTGAAGCTCCAGACCCAGGGCTCACTGGCTTCAGCCTTCCTCTCCTGACTCTTCCACCTTTACCATAAACAACTTCATCCTCCTTCTTGCCCCAAACATGCCCTTAAGCAAGCTGTCCTCTGCCAAGGCTGCCCACCACCCATCTTCTTGACCACTACCAAACTCTTGTTCATATCTTCAAAACTCTGTCAGATGGCTATCCCTTTTAGAAGTTCTGTCCCTCCCATCCTGAGTGAGTCGTTCCCTCCTCTGGGCCTTTCTTGTCTAATTTGATATGATTCTTCTTATCAAACTGTATTATCTTTTGGGATTGATGATAATTATCTTCTGTGCTAAACAGTAAGTTCCTCCAGCAGAGAGACCAGGTCCTTCATCTCTGCCCTCAGGGGAAATATAGCAGAGCAGACCTCAACAAAGGCTTCTTGAATTAAATCCCACAGCCAAGACAGGACACTGGCATCAAAAGGTTTTGCAAAACAGCTATTTAGACTCAAAAGGGAATGCAAAAAATGCTTGTTACCTAGTTATTAGCTGCTCTCTCCTTTCTCTTCTCTCTCACTTTCAAATGTTTCCTTTTCCCTAAGGTCAGCATTACCTTCGAAAATATTTATTAGCCCCTGTTTCTTCCTTTTTGTTTTTGTGTATACTTCCTTTTTTTTCTAAATCAGATTTCAAGCTCCCTTTCTTTTCACTGGGAATCAGATTGTCTGCCGATGTCTGTTTCACGAGCGCTTGCCCCAACATTTCACCACCTGGCCTGTCTCTCACTATTGCTTCGTCTCTGGGTCCTTTAGAGACACTTTTGTGGAATCCCTGGTCTCCCTCACTGACCTCGCCGGTTTCACCAACAGTGAAACCACAAAGGCTGACTACATAAAATTCTAAATCCAATCACCTATGAATCTAAAAGTGGGTGCTTCTGCTCCAATATAAAACGTTTTCACTTGTAGTTGTTGTCTTGATTCCCCTGGAGAAAGACATTTTGCTGCACAAAATGCAGGGCTCTGTATAATCTCTTGGCAACTCAGACTAACTGACACTGTGGAAACTCACACGGTGCAGGCGACTCGGCCAGCAGCCTGCTGTGAGGGCAGTGTGCGCTCACACACGCTGTCCATTCATGGGAACTGCCTACGTGCCAGGACCTGGCTGAACCCTTTAAACGCACCATCTCATTTAATCATCGTAACACCCGAAGAAGCAGGTGCTGTTGTTATGCGGGGTCCTCTCTACAGGTGAGAATACCAACCTGCAGAGCCTCAGAGACTCACCCGAGTATAAAGCTAGTGATGGGGAGCCAACCCTGGACCCGAACGCAGGCAGGCCTGGACACCCCTCCTGACATCGTCCTCTCTCCAGCCAGTGTTTCCCACCACCCAAGAAACAGATCTTAAGGTGCGTTAGATGCCCGATAAAGTTAGGAAGTGTGGAGACTTCAAAAACCAAAGCAGCAGGAACAACCACGGCTCACAGTCAGATGGCTCTGCAGGCTGAGGGCCCCTTCCCACCTCCCCCCAAGCACATCCTGGGGCGGGCAGCACTGCGGTGGGCTCCGGAAGATGTTTACCACAAGAGACGTCCCTGTGTAAACTGCTGCAGTCACATCCCCCCTTTTATGTAGGACAACCCTTAGCATTGACACTCTGCTAAACTAAGAACAGCTTTGGCAGATGCCCTTAGGGTATAAAACTGTCAGCTCAGAGTTCTCCAAACAAAGACGCTCCTGTACCAGAGAACTGTCTCCTCATCTCCTGGACTCTTGCCCACGAAAACCTCCAAAGATATCACTCCCCACAGCCTCGGTCCAACCAAGGGGAGGAGGCAAGAACTGCAATAAACTAGAGGGAATGAAGTTGGAAGCAGACAGCTCAGTTGTAAAGACACACGAAGACTGAGTTTCCCAACAGCAAGAATAGCATTTGCCCCAGAGATGAGCGAATGTTCTGTAGGCATTTTCTGCTCTTTGGCAGAATCAAAGATGATGGGCAGGCTAGATCCAGGGGACACCTGATCAAGAGTAATGACAGAGGGTTAAGAAGCAGGGGGTGGGGAATTTAACAAAAAGTAGACCAGGAAAGACCCCCAGTTAAAGACTCCATTGATAAATATCCCCATTGAACAAAGTAGTTTTCTGAAAATCCATAAAGAAAATTAGCATAGACGACACAGCAACAAAATAGATTTGCTGGGACCATTCTCAGTTCTGGGGCAGGGTGTGAAGGTAACTACAGTGGATTGTTAAAATAACAAATTGTGCCTCCTAACAGCCATATCTCTTGGCAGTGTGAAGTTGCAAGTACTCCCATTAGGAGTAGGATGTCTTTCATCATCACTTGAATCCGGGCTAGACTTGTGCCTTGCTCTGGTCAATAAAATGTGACAGAGGTAATGTCATGCACATTCTAAAGCCTGGGTCTTGGGAGTTTTAATGGTTATTGCTGTGGCAGCAATCCCAGGCAAGCCCAGCAAGGAATGAATCAGGATGACCCACACAGTGTCATAAAAAAAAATAAGCTGTTATAAACTGCCAAGTTTGGGGGTAGATGGTGCTGTGACAGGGTTTCCCAGGTGGCACTAGTGGTAAAGAACCTGTCTGCCAGTGCAGAAGAAGGAAGAGACTTGGGTTCAGTCCCTGGGTCGGGAAGAGTCCCGGAGGAGGGCATGGCAACTCACTCCAATATTCTTGCCTGAAGCCATGGACAGAGAAGCCTGGCAGGCTATGGTCCATAGGTTTGCAAAAAGTTGGACACAACTGAAGGGACTTAGCATGTATGCAAGGTACAGTGACAAGAGGTAACATCATGGCAACAGGAGGGGTGGGCTTCCCTGCTGGGTTAGAAATAAGAAAAAAAAGACAGAATTTTTTTTTCTGAAAAGACAAGAAAAGAAATGTTGGTGCCAGAAGAGAAGATTTGTCTGCATTCTTGCCATGGGCTCTAGTTACAGAACTTTGCATAGTAACTGGTACATTGCAGGCATGGGGAAGGCAATTAAGCTTCTATAACCCATTAGTAGTAATCTATCTGAAATTTCCTACATAATAGAAATGTGTAGATTCTTCTTAATGAAGTGACCGTGGTATCTGTATATGGGAAGAATTGTAGTGAGATGATGGACATTTATTCCCTCACCTAGTCCCCAGCACTACAGATTTCCTGTCTCCTTGGACTCATTCATTAATTTGTTCATTTGACAAATATTTATTGAACTCTGTGTCAGGCACTGTCTTGAGTGCTGGGGAGTAGAAGAGAACGAGGTGGTCTCTATCCATAAAGACCTCAGTTCAGTGAGGGAGAGAGGAATACAACAGATAAATATTTTTTTGATGTGGATTATTTTGAAAGTCTTTATTGAATTTGTTTTGATGCTGTTTCTGTTTTATGCTTTGGTTTTCTAGCCATGAGGCATGTGGGATCCTTGTTTCCCAACCAAGGATCAAATCTGCACCTTCTGTATCGGAAGGTGAAGTCTTAACCAGTGGACCACCAGGGAAGTCCCAACAGATAAATAATAATAAATTTATATGAATAATTAATAGATAAGTTATAAAGCAATATGAAGAGTTTTGGCATCTATAAAAACAAGACCCAAGGTACAAGGACATGGAACAATGGATTGGTTCCAAATTGGGAAAGGAGAAAATCAAGGCTGTATATTGTCACCCTGCTTGTTTAACTTATATGCAGAGTACATCATGTGAAATGCTGAGCTGGATGAAGCACAAGCTGGAATCAAGATTGCCAGAATAAATATCAATAACCTCAGACATGCAGATGACACCACCCTTATGGCAGAAAGTGAAGAAGAACTAAAGAACCTCTTGATGAAAGTGAAAGAGGAGAGTGAAAAAGCTGGTTTAAAACTCAACATTCAAAAACTGAAGATCATGGCATCCAGTTCCATCATTTCATGGCAATAGATGGGGAAACAATGGAAACAGTGAGATATTTTATTTTTGGGGGGCTCCAAAATCACTGCAGATGGTGACCACAGCCATGAAATTAAAAGACGCTTGCTTCTTGGAAGAAAAGCTATGACCAACCTAGACAGTGTATTAAAAGGTAGAGACAAAAAATAAAATAAAATAAATAAAAGGTAGAGACATTACTTTGCCAACAAAGGTCCATCTAGTCAAAGCAATCATTTTTCCAGTAGTCATGTATGGATGTGAGAGTTGAACCATAAAGAAAGCTGAATGCCAAAGAACTAATGCTTTTGAACTGTGGTGTTGGAGAAGACTCTTGCGAGTCCCTTGGACTGCAAGAAGAACAAACCAGTCAATCTTAAAGGAAATCAACCCTGAAGATTCATGGGAAGGACTGATGCTGAAGCTTCAATACTTTGGCCACCTGATGCCAAGAGCTGACTCATTGGAAAAGACCCTGATGCTGGGGAAGATTGAAGGCAGGAGGAGAAAGGCATGACAGAGGACAAGATGGATGGATGGGATCACTAACTCAATGGACATGAGTTTGAGCAAGCTCCAGGAGATGGTGAAGGACAGGGAAGCCTAGCATGCTTCAGTCCATGGGGCCGCAAAGAGTAGGACATGACTGAGCAACTCAACAACAACAACAAGGTACAAGCTTCTCACTTGGACCAACTTGACCTTGATTCCCTGAAAAAATCAATACTTTGACTCCACTTAGCAACCCCCAGAGCTAATGAGGTGCAAGTTGGCTATTCCCTGCACCACTTCCCAACCCTGTGAGTTGGTCCCATCCCCACATCCAAGCATCCCACCTCCAACATCTGCAGAGGGGGCACTCATCCTGCCTCTCAGACCCCCAGGTTAGGTCCTTCAAAGTCTCCATTTCCCAGTGTGGAAGAGGAAGCCTCAGATTCCCATATGGCAATGTGTGAGATCAATGTGTCAATCCTTCACCCATTCTGGTTAATAAATTACAACATGAAATGTTAGAGCTGGAAGGGCTCAGAAAACATCTGCTCCAACTCTCTCATGAGGGAACTGAGGCCCAGGAAGGTAGAGATCTGATCCCACACAAAGCTGCCCCTAATTACTATCTATACCTCCTTCAACAGCAAGGTGCATGGGTGAACGAGGGCTAGAATTCAGCCTTCGACTCTCAGGTCAGTGGTCTCTTCATTACATCATATTGCCTTTTGTATCTTCTGATAAAGAGCCAGAAGAAGAGTAAAGAGAACTGGGTAGGTCACTCCCATCCCAGGTGTTCCAAGATGCTGACAAACTCCACCCATTAAAGCACTGGAGAGCTCCTGCCTGAGTGCAGGATGCCGATCATAACTAACTCAGTTGTGTGGCCAGAGGACCAGTGCCCCTTGGAACTTGGGATGCTGAGATGTAGAGGACGTCACCCATGGTAGTATTACCTTATCGACAGGATAGTTTCAGAAGCTGTACCCAGGGCCAAGCAGCCTGGGTAAACAGTGTCCTTTCCACTCCCAAGATCTGTGTGTCTCTTGAACCAATGGTTTCCTTTGATCTTGATGGACATAGAGACTCATGAAATGAACTGTTTCCCTCTTTGCTATGACCTGCTAGGAAGCATGGGGCAGGATTTGCTGCCAACCCTAACAAAGGGTACATGACTTTGTGGCATATATTCTGAATACCAAATAGATTCCAAGCTTCAACTTAGCTGTCTACCCTTATTTTTTCCCTCTTCACATCTCCAAGTCTCCTCACGTAATTTTTTTTTCTTGTCTATATTGGGAATCACCTTAAATCTTATTTAATGATTCAATAAATAAATAAAAAGCTGATTTTAGGCTGAAACTAGGGGGAAAAAAATGCCAAGACAGAAAAATAACTCGAGTGGAAAGATCTACAAAACTGGGATGAGCAGTGAAACACTTCTCTATACAAAATACTTACATGATAAGGGTAAAGTAATACGGTAATACAGAAGCAAGGGTAATATGCAAAATACTTAATACTGGGCCCAGCACAGCCTGAGCTCATCAAAACCGATCTTGCTGAGGCCAGCCATAAATAACTGGCCTGCCCAGGCTTGAGGACACCAGCTACCATCAAGTGTGGCCAGCAGGCAGGAGACCTGGATTTTTGTTCTTATTCCAACCTCTGCTACCTGTGAGCCCCCCAACTGGCTAGAGCCCCACTTTCTCCTAAAATGAACCCCTGATTTACCACCCTCCCAACTCTGACACGGTCTAGCTTCCAATAAACCACACCTCTTCTAGGAGACCTGGTTGGATGTACTTTAGAAGAGGAAATTTTATACAGAGCCTCTAAGTTATGATTCCAGCCAACCCCTCAATAATTTCCCTTTTCCAGTTTGCTGCTGTGACATGAGGGCATGATGAAACGCCAGCTTCACTATGGGATTCAATCTTATTAGCAGGAACCTGATTAGATTATATTTCACTGCAGCCCAGAGGCCACCGTATTTCAAGGACAGACATGCCAACTGTGCTAGGAACATGCAGAGACCTGCTCTCCGCAGACCTCCTGGAATCCGACCCCCGCCTGCGGCAGGCACAGTACAACACAGATGAGGCGTAACCATAGATTCCGACCTTGAGAAGGTGTTCCGGGCGTAGTGCATGATGCTGTCAAAGTCGTACATCTCTCCCAGAGAGCTCACTTCCCCAGCTTCCATTTTTAAGAAATTATACTCCTGACCTGTGACACAACACTCTGTTAACGTCTTTGAAAACCAAGGCAGGCACCTGAAAGGAGGCAGAGGAGGGGAGAAGGAGGGCCCATAGCGACTTCCGAGAGCTCTGTCAGTCAGTCAAATGACAGGCTTGGTGGTGGTTCTTCTTGTTGTTTTTGACAGATTAGAAATTTGAAACTTAGAACAGCTCTATGTGGTCCCAACCCCACCACCCAACACCCCTCCCAAAATGCCTCTCAAAATTAAAGTAAGTTAATAGGTTAGTTATGGGAAAAAATTGCCTTTAAATCTCTAGTCTTGTTATTGAAGGAACAAAGAAAAGAAATCCAATATTTAGGTTCAATCTCAAATTCACTATTCAGACTCTTGAAAGCATTTTTAAGGCAAATATATTATTCAATCAGTGACTTTCATGTTCATTATGAATTTCTGTATAAAACTGCTTAACACGGGGAGGTATTTTTAAGAAATCTAGACACTTTATCTGCCTTGGGATAGGCAGAAATACGGTTTTTCATGTACTTGTGTCCTAATTATATTTCAGTTTCAAAAATATGTGTTGCCTACATCAGCAAAAATGAGTCTTCGAAAAGCAACTGGGAGAATTCTTTTTTTGGATGAGTAGCTTTGATGCTGCAACAGTGTTCTGGTCGATTCTGTTCCTGTTAGGAAATGGAGTTGGAGTTCACTGTCCTTTACAACATGGAATCATTTTGCTTCTGCTCTAATCTGAAAGCTCTAGCAGATGACCTCCCAAGAAGGACCACACATGGATGAAGGACAAAGTGCTGGTGACAAAGGCCTCCATGCTTACAAATGAGTGTCGGTCTGCCCCCCAGCAACCCCTCTGTTTCCTCCCTCCTGACCCCATGATGCTACCTGCCTGACCGCTGGCTTCTAGGCTCCATACAGACTCCTTACCTGGCTGGATGTTTTCTCTGATGATGGTTACATGCTGGTCTCTGTCTGGCCGGGTGTGTTCATGCCAGAACCCAACCACATGGCCCAGCTCGTGGGCCACAATGCCAAACTTGTCACAGTTTTTTCCAATGGATATGGCCTGTGGGCCTCCACCTCGGCGCCCAACATAGGAACAACAGCTGGACAATTGCAGAAATACCCAGGTCAGCAGATCAGGGAATGAAGCTTGAAAACAATCTCATTGTCCAACTTCCCTCCCAAGGCAGGAATTCCCTCCAAAAATGGCTCTTGACCTTTTTGGTGGCCTGGAGAATCCTTAGAAAGATACAGCCTCTCCTCCAGGAAAAAAGTACATACCTTCCCCCACCCTTTTACCCCTAAGTCTCTGATGACAAGGAAGAGACAAAGGAAGGAGCCCCTGAGTTTCTGTAAAGCATGAGTCTTTTTGCTATTATCAGAGGAGCCTTAGAGATGACTTCCCTTCTGGGCACAATTATTTTTTAAAATATATATTCATTGTTCCTAATATAGAAAGCTGTAAAAAGTAAATTAAAATGGCCCATAATCCCACCACTCAGATAACTTCTATAAAATGTTTTAAAAATACATGCCCATGTCACAAAAGATTTAAGTACAGTATTAAGGTTCCAAAGATAACTATTGTTGACAGCTTCTTGAATTCTAGTCCAAAAAATGTAATACATCTGTATATACACATATAATTTTAATTACAAAATACATCATGTACATTGTCCTTCATCTTGCCTGTTTTCCTCCTTAATTCATAGATATTTTCATAACAGTAAATGTTAACCTAATTTTTTTCAAAGCGACATAGTATTAAAATTTATTTAATCAGTCTCTTACTAACACACATTTAGACTGACTTCAGTTTTTTCTATTGAACCGAAGCCTCAGGAAAGAGGGAGACAAACAACAAAATACAAAACAAAGAAACCATTGAGGTCTTACTTGCTTTTGGTAGGGTAAATTCCAAGCAATGGAATAAATGGATAAAAGGATATGTACATTTGATATTTTGATAGATACTATCAAATTGCAATCCCAAAATGTTGTGTCTTTTTATATGTCCATTAATAGTATGTTAAATAGCCCTATTTCCCCACAACCGGGCCAGCCCTGGTTTTGCCAAACTACTTTTGCCAATTTGATAGATGAAAAGTGGTATTTCACTGAAGTTGGATAGTTTTCCATGTTTTATGTGATATTTATATTTTTTCTTTTCAACTATGAGATCACATGTCCCCCCAGTTGGGGAGCGGGGAGGGTTGTCCATCTTTTTATTACTGATTTGGTAAGAACCAGTCCATTCTGAAGGAGATCAGCCCTGGGATTTCTTTGGAAGGAATGATGCTAAAGCTGAAACTCCAGTACTTTGGCCACCTCATGCGAAGAGTTGACTCATTGGAAAAGACTCTGATGTTGGTAGGGATTGGGGGCAGGAGGAAAAGGGGACGACAGAGGATGAGATGGCTGGATGGCATCACCAACTCGATGGATGTGAGTTTGAATGAACTCCGGGAGTTGGTGATGGACAGGGAGGCCTGGCGTGCTGTGATTCATGGGGTCGCAAAGAGTCGGACATGACTGAGCGACTGAACTGAACTGAACTGAACTGAAGAACCTTTTGAAAATTAGGGGGTTAAATCTTTGACTATTAAATGCATTACAAATGTTTTCCTCCCTTTGTTATTTCTGTTTTAGCCATATAAAGTTTTAAAATTTTAATGCGATGTCTTTATTTTCTTATGTGTTATTTAGAAAGGCCATCTACACTGCAAGATTATAATTAATATGCAATCTTGCTTCTTTCTAGTACATTTCACATTTCTTTTTCTTTTTTTTTTTTTCTTTTAAAAATCCTTACATCTTTGGACTTCCCTGGTGGCTCAGTAGTAAAGAATCAGGAGCCATGGATTCAGTCCCTGGTCTGGGAAGATCCCACATGCCGTGGAGCAACTAAGCCTGTGCGCCACAACTATTGAGCTTGTGCTGTAGAGAGTGAGAGCTGTGGCTACTGAGCCTATGTGCCTAGAGCCAGTGCTCGGCAACCAGAGGAGCCACTGCAACGAGGAGCCTGTGCACCGCAACTAGAGAGCAGCCCCTGCTTGCTGCAACCAAGAAAAGGCTGCACAGCAATGGAGACCCAGCAAAGCCAAAAACAAATACATAAGTAAAATGTTTAAAATGCCTACATCTTTGATCTGGCCAAAATCATTTTTGGTATGTGAAGTGTGGTAGTATCCCAGCTTTATTTTCTTTAAAATGAGCTACTGAATTATTCCAATATTCACATATCCCTGACTAATCCATCTTTCTCTCATTTAAAATGCTACCTAAATTAGTGTATAAACATATTCATTTTAAGCTCTTTCGTTCCATATATCTATTTTTTTCTTGAGTTCCAAATGGTTTTCATTATTATCTTCATTTGCATTTTTAAAATAATTGTATTTATCTATCTTTGGCTCTGTTGGGTCTACGTTGCTGCACGGGCTTCTTTCTAACTGTGGTATGTGGGCTTCTCGTTGTGGTAGCTTCTCTTGTGGTTCCCAGGCTCTAGAGCACAGCTCAGTTGTACACTGGCTTAGCTGCTCTGTGGCATGTGGGGTCTTGTCAGGGATCGAACCCATGTCTCCTGCATTGGCAGACAGATTCTTTACCACTGAGCCACCAGGGAAGCCCTTCATTTGCATTTTGATATCACATATGTTGGGACAGAATATCAGACCTCTTCTCCTCCCCTACCTCTGTCTCTATCACTGCTGTTTGTTCTGTTATTTCTACATGAAAAACTCTAATATCATTTGTTCAAGCTCTTAAAATATATGTACATACACACCCACAAATACATATATGAAGTTGCTGTTTAAATCAGAATGGCATGAATTTATAGGTTATTTTAGGAAGTCCTGACATCTTTACTATGTTGGGCATTTCCATACGAGGAAACAGTATGTATTTCCATTTTTACTTCTTTTTTAAAAGTTTCCTTAGAATTTTGTTGTTTTCTTCCTATATGGCTGGCATATTTTTGCATTTTTGTTATGGTTTATTCTTAGATATATTATCTACTATGTTTCTACTAAAGTTGTGATGTCCCCCATTATGAAAGTATTACTTTATCAAATTATTTCATTAAGGCAAAAGTTATTTCCTGTTGATTAATTTTGTAGTCAGTTACCTTAATAGAGTCTCCTTTTGTTTCTGACAGTTTTCCTATTGATTTTCTGGGTTTTTTCACCACGTGTCACATTAACTTCAAACAATACTTGTTCTTGCCAATATTCATTGTGTTTGTCTTTCTTGTGTCAAATTACATTAGCTAGTATTTCCAGAAAAAAAAAAAATGAAATAACTGTGGTGATCATAAATATCTTTTGTTACTGATTCTAATAGAAATGCTTCTAGAATTATTATTGATAAACATGATGTGGGCTTTGAGGATATATATATATATTTGATTTGTGTGTGTTATGTTAATGTGTATATGTGTGTGTGTTAAGTCAAGGATCTATCATGAAGGTATTGAAATGTGCAGATGTCTTTTTAGCATCTATTGAGACACGAATATGGCTTCTCTCCTCTGAGCTATCAATATGTTGAATCATGCAGATAGATTTCTTAATGTTGAACTACTCCTGTATTCCTTAGATAAACCTTTTTGGCAGGCCACTCTTCTATTCTTTTACTGCTGTGTTCTATGTGCCAACATTTTAGTTAGGGTTTTGCATGGCTATTCATAAGTTAGATGAGTTTATAATTTTCTCTTTTTTAGTGCCATCTTTTTCATTTTGAGGTAGCAACACCGTGATAGTTTATTAAAAGTAAATTGAAAGAATGTGTTTTTCTATGCTCTAAAAAACTTAAATAGTACCAGAATAATCTGTTTCTTGAAGTTTTGAAAGAATTCATCTGTGAAACTCTAGGTTGGTGGTATGGAGGAGAAAGTTTTTCCATCAATTTTCCAGTTTCTTTCAAAGTTACTGGTCTGTGCCAGTCCTTTATATCTACCTTGAAGTCAATCACATCATCCAGGTTTCAACACTTCTTTCCCGAAGAGTTTATACAGCTCTTTTTTATGATGCTGCTGACTCTGTGGTTATGTCTCCCTTTTGCATGCCTGATTTTGTATGTTTCGGCACTGCCACCTTTTTCTCTTAGACTAACAAGTAATTAGTTTATCTATAATTTATCGTTTGTTTATTCAAAGAAGTCACTCTCCAATTTATCAGTTCTATAATGTATTACCTTGTCCATTTTCTTGCTCTCTTGAAGTTTACTTTGTTGTGGTGGAGGGTTTTATGTATTCATTTGTTTTGCTAACTTCTTCAAATTGAATATTTCACTGTCATTCGTAATTCTCAGATTTGTAGCTCTCTTCAATTTTGAACTGTGGGGCTTTTGCTATCTAGATGTCTTATAATTTTAATCCTGATTTCTTTAAAATCTAAGAGTTGTAAAAAAAGGGAGGGGAGAGAGGTCTTAACAGGTAATGCAGGAGTATTTATTCTATTTTTGTTGTTGTTATTATGTCCAGTTTCATTGGTTTACAATCAGAGAATATTTTATTTTGGACTTTTAGAATACAATGAGGTGTTCTTAATACTTAGTAAATGAACCATGTCTATAAATGTCTAAGAGGCATTTTTAAAATGT
This sequence comes from Bos grunniens, assembly GCF_055505025.1. Taxonomy (NCBI): domain Eukaryota; kingdom Metazoa; phylum Chordata; class Mammalia; order Artiodactyla; family Bovidae; genus Bos; species Bos grunniens. The sequence continues at coordinate 17,910,505 of NC_141190.1, forward strand.
GTTACAGGTTATAGAATCTGGTGGACCCACAGGTTCAACTCTATTAATTACATTTTTTCCAGTCCTCTACAAATCTCTACTTATTTTTTGGTTAACTTGACATTGATCTACTTGGGTTGACAGCAATGAAATAAAATCTTCTGCCGTTGGTATTTCTGTTGATTTCCCCTTGAAACCCTCGGGGCTTGTTTTATGACTCTTAATGCTATGCTATTTTGTGCATAAAGATTTATGACTGTTATATTCTCACCGTAGCTTGTACTCTTTCTCATTATAAAGTGTCTCACTTTTTTTTTTTTGCACTTTCTTACTTTAAAAATTAATTGAAGAAAAAACAAAAAAGTGTTGTCTACAACTAGAATTGTGATCTCAGCTTTATTTTTGTTAGTATTTGCCTGTATGCCTTCTTACCTTTTACTTTTAAACATTTCTGGATCATTTTCTTCAGTAGTCCTCTCACATATATAGCATGTAGTTGGGTTTAAGATTTTGAACTAATATGAGAACGTTTTCCTTTCAGGAAAATACACCACAGTTATATTTATTGGCATAACAGATAAGTTTAGTTATAATCCAATCATCTTATTATTTATTATGTTTTCTGCAGGAAGTCTGTAAGCCCATGGAGCTCACAAAATTATATACAGAATTTTGCATAAATGTACATCCATCCAGAGGGAGCACATAGCTCCATCAGATTCTCAGTGGGATCACCGGCCCCAAGTTGGTTCAGAATCACTTCTCTGTATGAAACATTCCCAATTCCTTCAGCTTGCTCCCATGACAGGAAATACAGACACCTTGTCATTCTGGAGTCTTCCTCTTGACCTACCTACTTTGTCCCTGGACTGTGAGTTCGTTGAGGGCAAGAAGAGTTTCTGACAAATTCTGGACTCCTATATATTATAGCATATTAGAACACATATTGTTTTAGAGAAAAAATTCAAGGCTCCTGGGCCATCTGACTTGTCTGCCTCAATCTCCATTGAGGTGAACTCACTTTGACTTACCCACACGTTCTGTAACTGAACACAATGAAGCTTTCTTCATCTGTCCTCTCTATAAAGGTCACGCAGGTGTGCTTCTCCCAGTGTCTCATGGCCTGCTTAAAAATGGCCCTCTGGCTTCCTGAAACGACAGGACAGGTGCTCATCAACTCACTCGTGGGTCCATAGCTTCCTTAGATGTTCTAGAGCATGCTGGTTCATTAACAAAAGTTGTTCCAATGATCAAAAAAAAAAAAAAGCTTGTTTCAGTGACCCAGAATTAAAGTGAACCAGGACTAAGGATTTCCCTGGCTAAGAATACAATATAACTTTCCCAAATAACCAAAACTTAGAGAGTAGGAGTTTTTTAATTGGAACAGAGGGTAAAAATAGATTTTCAAATGTCCCCAGCCTCCCAACTTTTCCTTTGCATTGAAAGTACTTTCCTAAACTTTAAAAAAATGTTACTTAGGTTATTCAATTTAGAAATTTCTGGCCTTTCAAGTAAATCGCCAGCACTGCATTCCACCCTTTAGTTTTACTTTCTACCTATAGGAGAGTATATTCCCACATGCTCTAAAAATCCTATTTGTAGGTACACTCATGATGTTTTTGCATCAGGATTCAGTGTTTGCTGGGGGATCCTTGAGTCTAATGTTCTACAAGGCCTTTGAGAACAGATGAATTTCATACTTCCTCCGAACTTTTCATATTTCCTTGATTAGACATTGAAAATAAAGCAACAAGTAAATTGGGAGCAAGAATAAAGTAGTTGCAAACTCTAGGCTGATAGTTTCATCCACTCAATAAGTATTCTTTTCAAAATCTATCAGTCTGAAATAAATAAGACAAATGTATTTTGATTTTGGTAGAAGGAATGAGAAAGATCTAGAAAAAAAGAGTCGTTTGGGAAGTACACAGGAAGTTTGCGGATGGGATCTGAATTCTGGAATGACTTTGTTGCAGAAAACCAACAAACCACTGGAAGGGTCCCATGATGATCTAGAAGATGTGGGTGTAGTGTCATTTCATTGCCCCCTAAAACATATATACAGAATAAAGAGTAACTTAGCTGTCCATTTTGGGGGAGCCATCTTGACACTTTAAGTTAAAATTGTTTATAGAACAGTGATTCACCAAAACAGCAATCCTACTAATTATAGTAAAAAATCTCTTTGTAAAGAAAGTTTTCTCTATAAAATTAGTTAATTTTTGATGAAAGTTATATAAATCTTTGGCAAGATAAGCACACTAGATCTGAAAGAACACGGTTAAGATGCCAAGAAACAGGGACTTCCCTGACAGTCCAATGGTTAAGACTCTGAGCGTTCACGGCACTGGATATGGATTTGATCCCTGGTCAGGGAACTAAGACCCCATGAGCCGCATGGCAAGGTCAAAAAAAAGAAAACAAAAACAAAAAAGATACCAAGGAACAAAAGTTAGTAGCTGATGACAATTCCTACATTTTAGTTCTTTAAGAACACACATCTCTTTCTCTCTCTTATTAGAACCAGGGACTCCTTGAGGGGCAGAGTGGCATCTTACTGGAGGCTCTGGGATAATGCCTTAGGGACCAGGTGACCACCTCTGAGGACATAGCCCCAAATGAGACTGCAGTTTCTCCAGGCTGAGTGCATGAGACCCACTGGTCATAAGGAAGCCTGAAGCACGGCGACTGCTATGACCCCAGCATCTGTTCCATCCCACCTGAGTCCTTGCAGGGAGGACTTTGCCCACCAGGGAAGACAAAGCCCCCAGCCCCAAGCAAGCCTCATCTGGAGCTACTGACCAGTGAAGTTCCCGCCAATGACGTACGGGATGACCCCTCCCGGCCATATCCTCTCTGTCCTTGAGGTTGTGGCTCTTCGGACCCGGGGAGAGAAGGTCTCAGCTCCAGCATGCAAGGTCCCAGGGCTCTGTGGAAGCAGGGCGTTCTCCTTTCCATCTGCAAGAGAGTTGGGCTGCCATTTACTTTGCTTTTAATTCCTCCTGGGCATATAGTGAAGATTATATCACCCATGAATCCACAAAAGGAGAAATTCAGAACATGTATTCTAAAGGGGATATTGGATCTGTTCAGGGTTTTAAACCTTAGTGGAGCAAGAGAAAGTATAGGGCTTCGCTGGGGCTCAGTGGTAAAGAATTCACTTGCCAGTGCAGGAGACACGGACTGGTTCTATCCTTGATCCAGGAAGATGCCACGCGCCTTGGAGCAAGTAAACCCATGTGCCTGTTGAACCTGTGCTCTAGAGCCAGGGAGCTGCAAACTACTGAGCCCACGTGCTGCAACCACTGAAGCCCCCATGCCCTAGAGTGCGTGCTCCACAACAAGAGAGAAGCCATTGCAATAAGAAGACCGTGCACTGCAATGAAGAGTAGACCCCACTTGCCCTAACTAGAGAAAAGCTCGAGAAAAGCCCACACAGCAGTGAAGACCTAGCACAGCCAAAAAAAAAGAAAAAATATTATTATTATTTTTTTAAGAGTAAGTGTAGTAAGTATCCCAGGCCTAGGATGGAAGTGGGTCTGGCTTGTAGGAGGTCTTGAAAGAAGCCCCATGGGACTCAAGGGCAGACTGTGGGCCACAGAATTAAGCGACTGGGACAACTCACAGCCCTTTAAAGCCAAGTTGGGGATGTACTCTCTTCTCAGAGCCACAGACATTGGGGAGAACAAGCTGCATCGGTCCCCTCTCTTGACCAAATATTGTCAATGCTGCAAATACTGGAAATAATTTGGCCAGTGTGACAAAGTGAACCAGTCTGTGATGCTGGGAAAATAAATTATTTGCAAGATAAACCCCTGTAAAATGCAGAGCCCTGTAGAATCCCCCAGCTCTTCTGGATCTGTCTGTACATCTGGACCTTTGAGGGAAGACTATGGGAAAGAAACGGGGACTCTATTTAAGGCTCTGAATTCAAGTTATGATCCCTAAAAACAGTAGAGATAGATGGGTGGGTAGAATCGCTTAACCTTGAGGCAACTGAATAATTGAATCCACATTTGTTTCATTCATCATTCAGAGTTTAAGGTTTTGTTTTCAATCTACTTGCTTATACTCACTAAGCTCACTTTGGGGCATTTTCTCTTTCGTTTTTATATTTTTTCCCCTAAAAATTAGACTTGGTTTTGTTTATTCTTTTTGTTTTCATTATTTCATTACTTTTATTTACATCCTTCTATTTTCACTTATTTTATTCTGATGTTTCCTTTCTAGCTTCTTTTCTCTCTTTAAAAAAAAAAATTGAGATACAGTTCACACATCATAATAGCCACCACTTTAAAGTGTAGAGTTTACTGGTTTTGTATATTCACAAACTTGTACAACCACCACCTCTATAGAAGTCCACATTTTCATCACCTCCAAAAGAAACCCTGTATCCATTATCAGTCAATCCCTCCAGCCCTTGGTAATCAGTAATCTTCTTTCTGTTTCTATGGATTTGCCTACTCTAGACATTTCATATAAATGGAATCATGCAATATGTGGCTTTTTGTGTCTAGCCTTTTTCACTTAGCATGTTTTCAAGGCTCATTTGTGTTGTAGCATGTGTTAGCACTTCACTACATTTTATGGCTAAATAATAATCCGCTGTGTAGGTACACCACATTTTGTTTACCTGTCCTTTAGTTGGTGGATATCTGGGTTGTTTCCACTTTTTTGGCTATTATGAATAATGCTGGTCTGAACATTAATGTACACATTTTGGTGTGGAGATATATTTTTCAGTTCTTTTGGGTATATGCCAAAGAGTGGAAGCATCCCAATGCGCATAATAACTCTATGTTTAACCTTTTAGAGAACCACCAGACTATTTTCCAAAGGAGCTGCACTATGTTGCCACCAGCAAAGTATCAGGGTCCCAGTATCTCCATATCCTTGTCAACATCAATCTTTTTTATTATAGCTATCCTAAGGCTGTGCAGTGGCATCTCACTGTGGTTCTGATTTACATTTCCCTAATGACTAGATAGCATATTGAAAAGCAGAGACATTACTTTGCCAACAAAGGTTCGTCTAGTCAAGGCTATGGTTTTTCCAGTGGTCGTGTATGGATGTGAGAGTTGGACTGTGAAGAAAGCTGAGCGCCGAAGAATTGATGCTTTTGAACTGTGGTGTTGGAGAAGACTCTTGAGAGTCCCTTGGACTGCAAGGAGATCCAACCAGTCCATTCTGAAGGAGAGCAGCCCTGGGATTTCTTTGGAAGGAATGATGCTAAAGCTGAAATTCCAGTACTTTGGCCACCTCATGCAAAGAGTTGACTCATTGGAAAAGACTCTGATGCTGGGAGGGATTGGGGGCAGGAGGAGAAGGGGACGACAGAGGACGAGATGGCTGGATGGCATCACAGACTCGATGGACGTGAGTCTGGGTGAACTCCAGGAGTTGGTGATGGACAGGGAGGCCTGGCGTGCTGCAATTCATGAGGTCGCAAAGAGTCGGACAGGACTGAGCGACTGAACTGAATGACTAATGATGTTGAATATATCTTTGTGTGCTTGTTAGTTATTTGTATATCCTCTCTGGGGTCTTCCCTGGTGGCTCAGTGGTAAAGAATCCACTTTCTAATGCAGGAGACTTGTGTTCGATCCCTAGGTTGGGAAGATCCCCTGGAAAAGGAAACGGTAACCCACTTTAGTATTCTTGCCTGGGAAATCCCATGGACAGAGGAGCCTGGCAGGCTACAGTCCATGGGGTCAAAAAAGTCAGACATGACTTACCAACTAACAACAACAACATATCTTCTTTGGAGAAATGTCTATTCAAATCCTTTGTCCATTTCTCAACTGGGTTTTCTTTTTATTGTTGCATTATAGTTACTCTTTGTATATTCTGGAGACCATATCCTTATCAGATAAATTCGAATATTTTCCTATTTTGTAGGTTGTCTTCTCATTTTTATGATAGTATCCTTTGAAGCACAGAAGTTTTTAACTTTTATGCAGTCCAATTTATTCATTTTTTTCTTTTGTTGCTTTTTGTGTCATACATAATAAATTACAAACATACCTTGTTTAATTGTACTTCACTTTATTGAGTGTTTTTTACAAATGGAAGGTTTGTGGTAACCCTGAGTTGTCAGACAATGGTTAGCATTTTTTAGCAGTATTTTAAAATTATGTAAAATTTTTTTCAAATGTAATGCTTCTGCAAACTTAATGGACTACAGTATAGTATAGACATAACTTTCATACACAGAAGGAAACCAAAAAATGTGTGCAACTCACTTTATTGCAGTAGTCTGGGGCCACGAGACATCAAGGTCATGATATTCCAAGGTGCAGCATAATCCAACCTCATAACAATTCACATCCATATTTTCTTTTAGAGTTCTATAGTTTAATCTCTTGTATTTAGATCTCCAAACATTTTAAATTAATTTTTGTATATAGTGTGAGGTAGGGGCCTAATTTCATTCTTTTGTATGCAATATCTGGTTGTACTAGCACCATTTGGTGAAAAGATTAGTTTTCCCTCCATGGGATTGTCTTGGCAACATATAAAAAATCAATTGGCCTTGCCTTTCCAGCTTCTTAAGTTAAATGTTTGGCACGTTAATTTTCAATTGTTCTTATATTCTAATATTACCATTTTAACACTGAAATTTCGCTGAGTTCCTTTTTATCTACATCCCATCTTTTGACATGTACATTTCTTAAAAAAAATTTTTTTTCATTCAATTTGTTACACTATTGCTTCTGTTTTATGTTTGGTTTTTTTGGCCAAGATGTATGTGGTATCTTAACCCCCTGACCAGGGATCAAACCCACACCCCCTGCATTGGAGGGTGAAGTCTCAACCCCTGGACCCCCAGGGAAGTCTGACATGTACATTTCAATGTTAGACCTTGATACATTCTTTAAGTTCCATCTGGACTTTCTTCTTTGGTTCTTGAATTATTTAGAGGTGTGATTTTTAATATCTAAAATACTTGTCTGTGTGTGTGTGTGTTATTGATCTCCAGCATCGCTTTGCGTTCCAAGGACTTATTCTCCAAGGCAGGGGTCAGTAAACTTTTTCTGTAAAAAGCCATATAGTAAATATTTTTACATTTTGAGGTTAATACCTTCTCTGTTGCAACTACCTAACTCTGCTACTGTAGTGTGAAATCAGCCATAGACACTATGTAAATGAGTGGGTGTGTTCCCATAACGCTGCATTTCCAAAAACAGATGGCAGGCTAGATTTGGCCTTCTGGCCATGGATGCTGGCCTGTGCTTCAAGGTATCAATTCTTTGGTGTCTTGAGCCTTGCTTTATGGAAACAGTGACAGACTTTATTTTCTTGGGCTCCAAAATCACTGCAGACAGTGACTGTAGCCATGAAATTAAAAGATGCTTGCTTCTTGGAAGAAAAGCTATGATAAACCTAGACAGCATATTAAAAAGCAGAGACATTACTTTACCAACAAAGGTCCATATAGTCATAGCTATGGTTTTTCCAGTAGTCATGTATGAATGTGAGAGTTGAACCATAAAGAAGGCTGAACGCCAAATGCTTTTGAACTGTGGTGTTGGAGAAAACTCTTGAGGGTCCCTTGGACTGCGAGGAGATCAAAGCAGTCAATCCTAAAGGAAATCAATCCTAAATATCCATTTGAAGGACAGATGCTAAAGCTGCAGATCCAATACTTTGGCCACCTGGTGCAAAGAACTGACTCATTGGAAAAGACTGATGCTGGGAAAGATTGAGGGCAGAAGGAGAAGGGGAAGGGATGACAGAGGATGAGACAGTTGGATGGCATCACTGACTCAATGGACAAGAGTTTGAGCAAGCTCCGAGAGTTGGTGATGGACAGGGAAGCCTGGAGCGCTGCAGTCCATGGGGTTGCAAAGAGTTGGACACAACTGAATGACTGAACAACAACATGATCGCTTTTTATAAATGTTTCATATATCCTTGAAATAAAGTGCATCAGTTTCCAAAACTGATGGTTGAAGGGTGCTACATATGTTGTTCAAATATTTTCCTTACAAATATTTTTGACCTCTTGGTATATCTGCTATCAAGAAAAGTGCTTTAAACAACCTTGAGAACTAAGATTGTGAATGTCATCTTTATTTTTAATTTTTGCTTTATATTTTTCAAGGCTATGTTGGTTAAGTAATACAAGGTAAGGATTGTTAAATGTTCCAGCTAAACTGTATCTTTTATCAATAAATACCCTCTTTATCTGTAATAATGTTCATCCATAATAAAGATTATTTTGACTGATATTAATATTGCTGTTAATTTTATTTTGATTAGTGTTTGCCTCGTATAGTTTTCCTTCATCACTTACTTTCAATCTTTTTGTGTAATTATGTTTTTTGCTTTAAATGAGTCATTCAACAGGTGTTTTCTGTGAGCAATACATTTCCCACCACAAACAATAATACAAGCTTTGCAATAGTCATACTATTGAGGTTCAATATTCTTTTTGTTGTATATGAAATGTGTGCTAAGTCACTCCAGTCATGTCTGATTCTTTGTTACCCTATGGACTGTAGCTCACCAGGCTCCTCTGTCCATGGGATTCTCCAGGCAAGAATACTGGAATGGGTTGCCATGCCCTCCTCCAGGGAATCTTCCTGACCCAGGGATCGAACCCACATCTCTTACGTCTCCTGCATTGCCAGGAGCTTCTTTACCAGGAAGTATATGAAATAGTTTTTGTAAATTGAAAATTTTTTGGAAATAATGATAGATCCATATGCAGTTTCAAGAAATAATACAGACAGATTTTGTGTATCCTTGATGGTTTCCCCCAACATTTTATAAAACTATAGTACAACATCACTACTGGGATATGGACATCTACTCAGGGGATCTCGTTCAGATTTACCCAGCATTATATATACTCATGTGTGTGTGTGTACAGTTCTACACAATTTATTATGTGTACAGGTTTGTGTACCCACCATCACATTCATGATACTAAATAGTGCCATCACCATAAGGATCCCTCATGTTGCCATTTTACAATCACATCCAACTTCCTTCCCCCTCCCTCCCAACCCACTCCTAAACTCTCAACCACTAATCTGTTCTCTATTTCAAAAATGTTTTCATTTGAAGAATATTATTTAAATGGAATCCTACAGTGTATAACCTTTGGGAATTGGCTTTTCTCACTCAGCGCCATTCCCTGGAGATTCATTCAAGCTGTTGCATGTATCAATAGTTCCTTTTTATTGCTGAGTATGGCACCCCACTCCAGTACTCTTGCCTGGAAAACCCCATGGATGGAGGAGCCCGGTAGGCTGCAGTCCATGGGGTCGCTCAGACTCGGACACGACTGAGTGACTTCATGTTCACTTTTCACCTTCATGCATTGAAGAAGGAAATGGCAACCCACTCCAGTGTTCTTGCCTGGAGAATCCCAGGGACAGGGGAGCCTGGTGGGCTGCCGTCTGTGGGGTCGCACAGAGTCGGACACGACTGAAGAGACTTAGCAGCAGCAGCAGTAGTACTTCATGGTATGTATGCACCACGGTTTGTTTAATCATTCACTGATTGAAGGACACATGAGTTGTTTCCAGCTCTTACAAAGAAAGCTGTTATGAACATTAATGTGCAGGTATTTGCATGAAGATTTTTATTTCTCTGTAATAAATACTGAAGAGTGGAACTTCTGGGTCATACAGCAGTTGGGTTTATTGCTGCATTCTCTATCCTGTTCCATTGCTTATCCCTCTGCTAATATAACACTGTCTTAGTACTGTAATTATATACCATCAGCCCTCCGTATCTAAGTGTAGTTAGCTTTAGGCATCCATCATTAAAAGCAAATAGCTATTCCTTCCTGATCATGACAATTTCCCTTTCTTTTCTCTGAGTGTAACTCTGTATTTTTAATTTGGGGTAAGGGGAAGATTTTATTTTTTTTCCTAGTAGTTCTCCATTTGTAAAAGAGGTCCATGCCAGTTCAGTCACTAGAATCAGAAAGTTGGCGTGTAACACATTTTTCAGCCTGAACATAATTGTTTTACTGCTAGAATTTCTAGATCGGGAGTCACACACTTGCAGCTCTTGGGATAAACCCAACCCACAGATGTGTTTTGTTTGGCCTGGATGCTTTTGGATCACACTTTGTTTTGTTTTTTCTTAAATCTCACTTGAGAAGCCAACTTTTAAAAATCAAGGACTTTCACATAGAAATCCCAATTTTCTAGTTTTTCTTCAAAAATGGAAAGATGTGGCAACAGTGGCCCATCTTCAAGCCACAGCAGTTAAGTAGCATCTGCTCCTCACAGTCAAGGCACATGTTTTCCTGGTTGCTAGAATCTATCTCCCACCTTCACACGCACGGTTCCCTCCGGCCACTTCACCCATTGACATTACCTGCTTGGCCTCCACAGATATTTTAACTTGCTATCCCAGCCCAGGACTACAGATTGCATCCAGATTCCAAATGCATATGTGCTCAGTAGTGTCGGACTCTTTGCAACCCTGTGGACTATAGCCCACCAGGCTCCTCTGTCAATGGGATTTTCCCAGCAAGAATACTGGAGTGATGGCTCTTTCCTCCTCCAGGAGATCTTCCAGACCCAGGGATCAGACCCACGTCTCCTGCATTTCAGGCTGATTCTTTCCCGCTGAGCCATTGGGAAAGCTTCAAATGTGAGTTGCCCCAGTAGGCTGGAAGCTCCATGGGGGCAGGGACTGTGGCTGGCTCATTTACCACTCTATTCACACCCAGCACAGTGTCTGGCTGGTGGTAAGCATGGGGGTGCTTTTAGGTTTTCAATTAATTAATTAAAGAATGGATGAGTTATTCTAAAAACAAACAACCAACAGTCCAAACAATTCTGCGGTGGAAACCTCTCCAAAATGTTGGCAGCCCTGAAGTCCTTAATGTTTAAATCCTGAGAATCATCCTGTCTTAAGTAATCAGAGGCAGTGATGTAGCAAGTGGAAGTTTGTTATTCATTCCCCATATGGTTTTCAACAAGTCTCTTAATTTTCTTCTGCCGCAAACTCCCCCTTGGAGAATGGGCAAAAATACTTCTCTGTTTGAGGGACTAACACTAAGGAATCCGATGTTTCTCAGAGAAGCTGCACTTATCCATACTTGTGACCTGGTGTTATAAGGGCCTATGTGCAGCCGAGTCAGCATGGGAAAATCTTAAGTGCACCTGGAAAGAGGCTGGAGTGTAATTTCCAGAGATGGGTTATTGAATGACAGCTTCCCTCCCGGTCCAGTGAGAAATTTAATTTGCTGAGGACTCAACACAGGAAGCATTTGCCGATTAAAAATATGTCTAAACAGATGTTGTGCTAGGCCTGGAAGAAGGATCTTAATGCAACTGTCATTACTGGATTTTCTTGGATTACTACTATCTGGGATCGGAGTCCAAATAGAAGGGTGTAATTATGTATTATGGTCCAAGAGTCTTGCATTTGAAGAGGAGCACAGGGGTGTCTGAAAGGATTTAACACGCTGGGGGTGGGGTGGGCTGGGGGATAAAGTCCATTTAAATTCCCTGGCTCTGAGAGTGTACCCTCTCCTCTCTGAAAAAGCAGAGCGGCTCCAGCTATTCAATGTTCCGTTTCCAGCTGAAGGCACAGCCACGTCATAAACAGAACCAGGCCTGACCCAGACTTCTCACCCGAGGAACTGCAGATTTTCGATTAGTCAACCGGTCCCTCCCACACTGGAAGGAAACACGCCGACGGTCCAGCCATCTGTATAACCCTCATCTCGCGGGTGATGGGCAAACTCACACCTTGCCTGCGGTGATTCCGAAAGGCTGGGTGAGAGCAGAGACTGTGGCTTCTTCTGCACAATGGTTTGATCAAGGAGCTTTTTAAAAATTCTGGTGTCCGCACCCCTGCCTTGAGATTGGGAGACTGGGACTCAATTAACCTAGAGGACTGTCAAGATGTCTGTGCTTTTTCAAGCTCCCCAGGTGATTTGGACACAAAAGGAAGCTTGAGAATCAATGAGGTAGCCCAGAGATTAGGAGCAAGAGGCCTGGGGTCTGGGGCACTCAGGCTGAAGATAAATGCTGCCATTCACTACCTGTGTTGCTTTAGACAAGCCACTGTCCCCTGAGCCCTCCTGCCTGCTGTGTGGTGGTGTCATGGGTGTGGAGCCAGGCGGTGAACAAAAAAACGCCTGCTACAGTAAGAGCTCAGCATGAGCTGCAATCATCACCATCATGTCTGCATTTGGGGATAGGCTAAAAAGAACATCCAAAGTCAGGTTCAGTTTACACCCAGATACGCTGACCTGAGAGACATTTAAGGGTCTGGATGCTCTGTGCCCAAGTTTGAGGGATCCCTGTTCTCTGGGACAACCGAATCAGGTTGTTCAGACCAAAGCCCTTAAGGGACTGCTACAGAAAGGGAAAAGTCCCTTCTGTTTTATGAATATGGTTCTGGAAATCAGCCTCTATCAAAATAGTCACAGCTTTATCTGAGGAACAGTTACACACTTCATTTCATTAATCCCATTATCAGCCCCCAAATGCATGCTGAGCTCTCATCTCCAGAGAAGGAAGGCTCTCAGACCAAAGGGTCTGCTGGGGGGCGCCAAGTGAGTAGTTCCCCAAGCCCCCCAGCACTCCCCAAGGCTGGAAGCACAAATCCCCGTCGTCAAGGCTGAGGGGAGCCACATAATGCCAGGAAATAAACCTGCTGCTGCAGCCGGCCAACCAGAGGCTCCCTTCAGATCCTTTATCCTGCTTGGGCGGTCTCTTTTTCTGGGGGGTGGCAGAAGGGGGCACCGGTTGTGATTAAAGGGGAATCTGAGATTGACACAACTTGTCTTATCTTTAATTCAAACAAAACAAGAGGTACCCAGTTTGGTGCCTGACAGTGTCCTGGAGGGACAGATGGGAGGGCTGGAGGAACAAGCTAGAAGGGACCATCCTCAACTCACCCTGGGGGTCTCCTTCCTCCTCCAGCTCGCCCTGGATGCTTAAAGATTTACTCATCTGTTGAGGTAATACTGGAGGGATTCAGACTGGAAGGATTGGCCTAACCTTGACGTTACCCTCTTCAAACACACCAGGGTCATCTAAGGGGCTGCAGACTGTGGATGTAGCCAGCTGCAGGGGCGTGGGGCATGGATGGGGCAGTGCTGTCATCCTCCCTAAAACACCCAAGAAGATCTCTCATCACAATGTGAATACCGTGTACAACCCAGCCAGAGGCAGAATTTTAATGGGTTGCGGCAGCTTTATTCCTTCCTGTCCTCCTTAATTGTGTTTCTGTACAGCTGCTGAACAGCTGTGAAATCCCAGTCCAGAGGTGGACAACGCACTTTCAGTGTTGGATCATATAATTCTCGGAAGTGAAGGTGGAGAGAAAGAAGTGGAAGGGCTACACTCATTGAGTCCCTCTTATGTTCCAGACACATGGCTATGTGCTTTGTATAAATATTGTTTCTAATCCTTGCCAAACCTTAGATGAGGTTAACTGGATAACTTATCCAAGGTCATAGCTACAAAGTGGCTGAGCTGGGATGCAAACCCAAGTGTGCCTGACTGTTCAAGTTTATTTGGTTGGGTCATTTTATACGTAACAAACTAGCAAATATTAAAAATCCTGACAATAACTATTGCTGGTGAGCAGACAAGATACAATGAGGGAAGACAGTAGATGGTCTCTAAATATGGCCATAGCTCTCATTTCTGTAAGCTCACACCACTTCTCACACTAAGGAGGAAATCTATTTTCTTCTTGAGGCTAAGCTGGCCCTTTGGCTTTTTTTGACCAATACGATGTGGCAGAAGTAGCTTTCTGAAAGTTCTGAGTCCCAGCCTCAAGTGGACTGGTGGCTTCTGCTTCCTTTCCCTGGGAAGCCAGCTGCCACCTGTAAAAAATCTTAGTTAGACAACTAGTTAACAACTTAGTTAGACCACCTAAGTTAGGGCTTCTCTGGTAGCTCAGCTGGTAAAGAATCTGCCTACAAGGCAGAAGATCCCAGTTCGATTCCTGGGTTGGGAAGTTCCCCTGGAGAAGGGATAGACTACCCACTCCAGTATTCTTGGGCTTCCCTGGTGGCTCAGACGGTAAAGAAACTGCCTGCAATGCAGCAGGCCTGGGTTTGATCCCAGGGTGAGAAGATCCTCTGGAGGAGGGCATGGCAACCATTCCAGTATTCTTGCCTGGAGAAGCTCATGGACAGAGGAGCCTGGCAGGCTACAGTCCATGGGGTCCCAAAGAGTTGGACATGACTGAGAGACTAAGCACAGCACATACAACTCCGTGGCAAAGGTCCACTCAGAGAGAGGAGCCATGTTGGGGCACGCTGGGGTGCTAAATATGTGACTAAAGCTTTTTCTAGACCTCTCAACCCAACTCAGCTACTAGATGAATGTAGCCAAGTGAACGACTTTGGCTGAATGATGTCAGCCAAAGACCCACCCCATGAAGCCTAGTCAACACACAGAATCATGCAAGATAATGAATCACAGTTTGAAGTCACTACGTTTGGGGGTAGTTTTTAATGCAAAAATAAATCACTTAAATTAGGTATGGTGTCTACATCACTGAAAGTGAAAAGTGAAAGTGTTAGTTGCTCAGTCGTGTCCAACTCTTTGTGACCTCAGGATTATAGCCCGCCAGGCTCCTCGTTCCACAGAATTCTCCAGGCAAGGATACTGGAGTGGGTAAGCCGTTCCCTTCTCCAGGGGATCTTCCCAAACCAGGGATCAAACCTAGGTCTCCTACATTACAGGCAGATTCTTAACCATCTGCGCTATCAGCAAAGAGTAATGGCAAGTCCCTCTGATTTCACCCTCATACCCTGTGCATCATTTTTACCATTAAGGGCTGGTCATCTGTGGCCAAAATGAAGTGACACTGAGTTTATCAGGTGTCTAGGAGCCTGAAAATGCCTAAGTCAAAATACCTTCAAGAAAGCAAAGCAGAAAAATGCAGATTTTTCATGTGACTAAGATAAGATGTACGTTTGTCAAATGGTGGTGGTGGGGGGTGGGAGAAGACTCTGCCTCTCTCTGAATGAGGTCAGATGGATAAGAGGGATCAGCAAGCCAAGAGAAAAATGACCCAAGGACAGCAAGAGGTGATTCACAGAAGCGCACGCCCAAGTCACTGGTGAAGATAAAAGACACTGAAAGTCACCAGGAATAAGAGAAATACAAATTAAATAATAATAACTACTATGCTTTTGAACTGTGGTGTTGGAGAAGACTCTTGAGAGTCCCTTGGACTGCAGGGAGATCCAACCAGTCCATCCTAAAGGAAACCAGTCCTGGGTGTTCATTGGAAGGACTGATGTTGAAGCTGAAACTCCAATATTTTGGCCACCTGATGCGAAGAGCTGACTCATTTGAAAAGACCCTGATGTTGGGAAAGATTGAAGGCAGGAGGAGAAGGGGACGATAGAGGATGAGATGGTTGGATGGCATCACCAATTCAATGGACATGAGTTTGGGTAAACTCCAGGAGTTGGTGATGGACAGGGAGGCCTGGCATGCTGTGGTTCACAGGGTCGCAAAGAGTCGGACACAACTGAGCGACTGAACTGAACTGAATAATAACTACTGTTTGTATTATTGAAAACATCAATAATCCTAGTGCCAGGGGGGATATGATGAAAGGAACACACTTATGAACTGCTATGGAAATGTGAACAATTATACCTTTTGAAACGCATTCTAGCAACATCTATTAAAGACGTACTCTGTAAGGATCTGTATTCAGGAACTGTACTGCAGCACTGTTTATGACGGCAAAAACATAAAGTGAGTATTAACTGATAAAGGAAAGATTGAACAAATCATGGTCCATACATACCAGGAATATTTTGCAACTATTTAAAGAATAAAGAGTCCCTTGGACTGCAAGGAATCAAACCAGTCAACCCTAAAGGAAATCAGTCCTGAATATTCATTAGAAGGAATGCTGTTGAAGCTGAAGCTTTAATACTTTGGCCACTTGATGCAAAGAGTCGACTCATTAGAAAAGACCCTGATGCTGGGGAAAGATTTGAAGACAGGAGGAGAAGGGGACGACAGAGGATGAGATGGTTGGATGGCATCACCGACTCAATGGACATGAGTCTGAGCAAGCTCTGGAGACGGTAAAGGACAGGGAAGCCTGGGGTGCTGCAAACCATGAGGTCGTAAAGAGTCAGACACAACTGAGTGACTGAACAACAACAACAAAAATAAATTGAGGACTTGCTTGGTGGTCCAGGAGTTGGGAATCCACCTGTTGGTGCAAGGGACATGGGTTTGATCCCTGCTCCCAGAAAATTTCATTTGTGGCAAGGCCACTAAGCCCGTGGGCCACAGCAGTTGAAGCCCACTTGCTCTAGAGCCTGTGCTCTGCAACAAGAAAAGCCATCACAATGAGAAGCCCACGCAGCACGACTGGAGAGTAGCCTCCGCTTGATGCAACCAGAGAAAACCTGAGCGCAGCAATGAAGATCCAGCAGTGGCAAAAGTAAGTGAATAAATAACATTTAAAAAACGAATAAATTGAAAGTGTAATAAGGGTCTTAGGTTTGCCATGAAGTATTGATGAGTGAGAAAAACATAATGCATAAAAAGATGTATCAAATATGATCCCATTTTTAAGTGATAAAATATATCTGTATATATGTTTATGGGTTTATATGTATGTTTATATATGTGTGTATCTCTGTATCAATGTATATGTGAATATATGTGCATTGAGAAACACATGGAAGGGTGCATACAAAGTTATTAGCATGCCTTACCTGGGGAAGAGAGAGTGGTAATACGTGGGAAAAAAGAAGTGAAGAAGGTAGTCAAATTGAAGGGAAAAATCCACAACTAATGGAAGTATATGATGCTATCATATACTTATATACATTAGCGTGAAATTATACATGTATATGTGTATGTGTAAACTATAAAATAACATTAAAGAAAAAACATAAAATAAAGCAAATAATGATTTGTATTTCATCTCTACAGTTCAGTTCAGTTAAGTCGCTCAGTCGTGTCCGACTCTTTGCGACTCCATGAATCGCAGCACGCCAGGCCTCCCTGTCCATCACCAACTCCCGGAGTTCACCCAGATTCACGTCCATCGAGTCAGTGATGCCATCCAGCCATCTCATCCTCTGTCGTCCCCTTCTCCTCCTGCCCCCAATCCCTCCCAACATCAGAGTCTTTTCCAATGAGTCAACTCTTCACATCCGGTGGCCAAAGTACTGGAGTTTCAGCTTTAGTATCATTCCTTCCAAAGAAATCCAAGGGCTGATCTCCTTCAGAATGGACTGGTTGGATCTCCTTGCAGTCCAAGGGACTCTCAAGACTCTTCTCCAACACCACAGTTCAAAAGCATCAATTCTTCGGCGCTCAGCCTTCTTCACAGTCCAACTCTCACATCCATACATGACCACTGGAAAAACCATAGCCTTGACTAGACAGACCTTTGTTGGCAAAGTAATGTCTCTGCTTTTGAATATGCTATCTAGACTGGTCATAACTTTCCTTCCAAGGAGTAAGCGTCTTTTAATCTCATGGCTGCAGTCATCTCTACAGAGGCATCCCTAAAACATAGGATTCTATCATTTTAAATGATTCCCTTTGCTCTGTGTTGATTTTATGTAGAAGACATGCTACTCTCGACAACAGCCCTGATTCCTGCAGGATGCAGGCCAGAAACAAGCCCAGCAGCCTTTCTCCTCCAGCACACTTTCTGAACAGGAAAACCTTCATCCAAAGTGAGATGCTTGCAGTGAGGCGCCTCCTGTAATCTCCAGGCTAGAATCTCTTAAAGCATATGCACATCTGGGCGCTGGTGTGCAGACAGGTGGAGGTGGTACCTCCAGGCAGACCCCTGCTGACAGTGGCCCTGCCCACAGCCAGCCACTCCCACAGCACCCCCGCCCCCAGAGAAGCCCACAGGGGTCTCTACACCTGCCTCCCCAGCCCCAACTCCAGCTTTATTTTCCTTCCTTGCCTCTCCGGCCCATTCATTCTGTAAGACCTCCAGTGCCCATAGCCTCATCATGCCACCTCTTGATTCTTGGGGCCCTCAGCTCACCAGCCAAGCACCAAAGAGAAAAATCAAGTCCAGACTGTAGGGTTTAACTGGAGGTCATCCAGTCCCCGAGCAACCAAACCATCCTTATACCTTTCTCTGGCAACTGGCCCACCTCACTCAACCAGAGGACTTGCTCTCTCACCCACAGCCTTTGCTGCTTCTAGTCCACTAAGGTTGAAAGTAAAAGGTACAAGACAAGGTTCCCAAAGGGCTTCCCTGGTGGCTCAGATGGTAAAGAATCCACTTGCAAGGCAGGAGACCCGGGTTCGATCCCTGGGTTAGGAAGATCCCCTGGAGAAGGGAATGGCTACCCACTCCAGTATTCTTGCCTGGAGAATTCCATGGACAGAGGAGGCTGGCGGGTACAGTCCATGGGGTCACAAAGGGTCAGATGTGGCACAGCCACTAACACACATGAGGTTCCCAAAGCTGGCATCAGGGAGGCAGGAGAGACACGGGGAGTGGCAGGAACCAGATAGTGGTGACGGTGGCACAGCATTGTATAGGTAATTAATGCCATGAAATGGGACACGTTAAAATGGCTAAAAATCTTATATTATGTGAAATTTACAACAACTGAAAGAAAAAATACCCCCAGGCCTGGTGGGGTCTCACATTACCCTCTCTGGTTTCCTCGTTGCTGGCATTCGTGGCTGTAGCATTCAGCCAGCTCCCAGATGGCTGCTCTCCAAGCCCACCTAAAGGAACAAAGAAGAGACACGTGAGGACATACTGGCCTTTGCATCAGCACCATGAATGAGGGGACAAACCTGGTCTCCTGGGTAACAATCAGAATCACCAGTGGATCAGTAAAGGTATGTGGGGGGTTTTTTGTTTTTTTTTCCTTTTAAATATTTATTCATTCAGATGCTTCTGGTCTTATTCGAGTCATGTGGGATCTTTCATTGTGGTGCATGGACTGTCTAGGTGTGGTGCAAGGGCTCCGGAGTGCTTAGGCTTAGTTGCTGCGTGGCATGTGGGGATCTTAGTGCCCTGACTCATGCATTACAAGGCAAATTCTTAACCACAAGACCACCAGGGGAAGTCCCCAAAGATTTGTTTAACAAAGGATATCCAGGCTCCTACTACGTGCGGAGGAGGGGGGTTGGGGGGGGAGGTTGGTGCTGTTCTCAATGCTGAAGCTAAAAAAGAACTTGCTTTCTTATAACCATGCACATAGTACACAGATTATTAATAAAGTAGCCTTTCCTCAATCAGTTCAGGGTACTTGGAGTGAAATATACAAAGTGAACAGATGAATACTATCGACAGCTTCTTCACCCTCGCCTCCCTGAGAAAGCCCAGTACACAAAGTATGCTCTCTGCTTCTAAAGCCCCTGGTGTGGGATGCAGGAAACATCACCAGCGCTGCTCCTGACTGTGTGATGTGACAGTGGCTGCTGCCTCGGCTTAAACTTAGGTAACCTGGCTTCCTCTTTGGGATGAGTCTCCTTTTAGAAATTTCCCTGTTTACTTTATAAATCAAACTCTGCAGACACTGCCTCAGTCAAGAGCAGTGATGCACAATCTCATTTGCTAGTATCATCTGGAAACCAGGTTCCCACCTGACCCACCAGGAAGATGGTCTATCATTGTCCACTATTAGACCTACTGTGAACCAGATACAGCCCCAGGGAGCAGGAATCCAGCAGTGAACAAGACATGCATCTTGTTTGGTGCATCAGTTCCAAATGGGCGGCTGGACGATACATGGTAGGTAAGAAAATAAAGGATATGATTGCAGGTTCAGAAAATGCTCTGAAGACCGAATGCAGCATGTGATAAAGTGGACTGGAGCAGCCTTAGAAAGTGGTTAGAGAAGGCCCTTCAGGGAGATGACATTTGGGTTGAGACTTGGAAGACAAGGAGCCGGCCACATGGAGATCCGGGCCAGCGCATCCCAGCAGAAGGAGGATCTGGAAAAGACACTAGTTTGGGAATGGGCATGTGGTGTCGAGGTGTTGACCGTGTTAGGCAGGCAGGGAGGCTGGATCCACAGGGATATCAGGAATACATTAAGAGTTGGAGGCAGAGCAACAGGAGAGGCTGATGGCTTAGACATGAGGGGCTGAGAGGGGCCCCCAGTGTCTCCCGCATTCAGTGGTTGAGCAGTTGGGTGGGTCAGGATACCCCAAAGCAGATTTAAGGACAAATCCTGTGTCCAGGAGACTATGAAACCACATCAAAACCTCTACAGAACAAGCTACTGGTGCAAAATTATTTCTTCTTGCATTTGTTTAGAAAAGTTCAGCTTACAAAGAAGTTTTCCCATCTCCCCTTTGACTTTGCTTAAAAAACTCCATGGCAGAAGTGTAACCCCATTTTACAGAGGAGAAAACTGAGACACAAAATGATCAGCCTGGGGTTGCCAGCCCATAAGGGAAGCCGAGGGCTCAAGACAGTTTCCTGGTCACAAGCTCAATGATGTTTCCTGTGTCCCAGAGGTCACAGGCTTCCAGTGCTGCCCGAAGAAGGGTCCTAAACATGGAACCTAATGCCCTGGCCCCGGACAACCCCGATAGACTGCTCGGCTGTTCCAGAATCCCAACTCCTGACTCGCAGACCACCTCTTTCCCTCTGGTGACTGACGCGGGCGGCGGCCCAGGCGCACGCGGATATTTTTGCGTGCCTTCATTCTGCTGTCCGCTGCCTTTCTGGCCAACTCCGAATCCAATCACACGCTCCCTGCAGCTGCTGGGGACTTCGCTGCCAGCTCCCAGCCCTCTGGGTATTCTTCCAGTTGCAATATCATTTCCTCTTGGGCTAAAGGTCAGGGGAAATCCCGATGGTATGAAAATCTCTGGCCAGCAGAGGAATGTGCCGGTGAGCGGACTGAAGGAGAGCCTGAGGCCAAGGCCAGCTTCGTCTTTACTCCCTGTGTGAGCATGGATGGGACCTTGAGCGCTAGGACTTTTCATCTGTCAAATGGGCCATTGCGTGTTTCGAATGAGGTAATGGTTTGTTTAGGCATTCACTCATTCAACAGATATTTATCCAACACCTGCTACATGCCAGATGCTGTTTCTGCTGCTCAGGATATGACTGAACAATCTCTACTCTGACCTCATGGAAATTATATTCCAGTGGATAGTAGAGGAGATAACAAATAGAAGACTCAATATGTGTCGGTTGTTGATAAGCTCTATGAAGAAAAGAGTGGAGGGGAATAGGGAATGCTGGGGGTGAGGGTTACCATTTCACACAAGGTAGAAAAGCAGGACCCTGGAGAAAGTGAGGGAAAGGGTCTGCAGATATTTGGGGAAGAGCATTCCAACTGAAGGAACAGCAGATGCAAAGGCCCTGGGGTGAGAGTGTGCTTGGCAGCAGGGAGGTGGGTGTGACTGTAATGGAATGAGCTAGGCAAAGAACAGCAGGCGCTGAGGTCAGTGAGCAGTGCAGGGTCTGGAGCTGTGGGGGACCGTGCAGGCCATTTTCAAAATAAGGGCTTTTATTCTGAGAGATCTAAATGGGAGCCAGAGGGCATGAAAGGATTCTGTAAATGCACTGGCTCTGAATATAATCAGGGGTATTAGTAGTGGGCAGTAGGGGGCAGAGACGCTGGGATTTGAAAGATTTCCATGTAGTTCCAGTCTAGAATGAAGAGTTAGAATAATTAGACCTGCTCGGTTCCTACAAACATATATATATATATACACACTATATATAATAGCATACTATATATATGTATATAATATATATATAGTCCTTTAAGGATAGCTGGGCACAGCCTGGTTCAAGGTTAGCTGGAGGCTGTGGCTGAGGAAGCAATGGTTGGGAGAGATTGCTATTCCGTTTTGCAGGAGGCCAGGAGGTGGAGGTTGAGGACTTCTGATTCCTTTGGCCCCTTGGTCCTTGGTGTTACAATAGAAGCAAAGCCCTGGAGTCGAGGAGGAGGAGACCAGGTGCCCCAGAAGATGAAGGCAGGGAAAGCATCGCTATTTGCATGTGTGTGCACTAAGTCGCTTCAGTCCTGTCCGACTCTTTGCTACCCCCCCAGGCTCCTCTGTGCATGAGATTCTCCAGGCAAGAATACTGGAATGAGTTGTCATGCCCTCCGCCAGGCGATCTTCCAGACCTAGGGATCAAAACTGTGTCTCTTATATCTCTTGCGTTAGCAGGCGGGTTCTTTACCACGAGCGCCACCTGGAAGTCCAGCCTCACGAAGACTCAGTGGCAAAAAAGCCACAAACATCCCCATCTCACAGATGAGGAAACAAGGTTCCAAAAGGTGTGAATTGTCTGCCCTGATGGTACAGAGATGGTTAGTAATGGAGAAGCTGAAGGTGGGTCCTGACGGAGCCCCCAGATTTGAGCTCCTTCCCCTCTGCCTCAGACCCAGAAAGAACAAGGAACAAGTTGGGTTATCTAGCAGGGGTGGCTGGCTGTTCCCGAGGGACCTAGGGCATTTTCCAGGAGGTCTTGAGGGTACATCCAAAGTCACTACTGAGATGGGGGTCACAGCAGTTAAGAACACACATCCTTTCTCTGTCACCCTTACCAGTAAGAGATTGGCGGGTCTAATCTTTTCTCAGAAGGGCAGCCAAACTCCTGCTTCCACTACAGCTAAGCCTGAGGGTCGACTTGGAGTGAATATGGTTTGACTACTCCCCTGAGGAAAACTCTCCCAAGGTTTCCCACTGCCCTTGGAATGAGTTCCAAACCCCGACAGGACCCCTGAGGCCCCTGTGATGTGGCTCTGCTGGCCTCTTCCACCTGGTACCTCAGGGCTTCCTGCTCTGTGCTCAGTCACCTCAGCTACTCACGGTGGTGGCTCGGATTTCCATTCTCTTCTTGCTGATGCTTCTTCCTCTGTCACACCCACCTCTTCGCCTGGCCAAATCCTTCTGGATCTTCAAGGCTCAACTTGAATACCACTTCCTCTGGGAAGCCCTGTTGCTCCTCTTGAGATAGAAGCCCCCTCTTCTCTGTCTCTAGCGCCCTGGGCTTAGTCACATCCCTCACCACAAGTCATTGGCATCTCCCGTCTATTTGGCTGATCCCCTTGTCTAGTTTTTAGCATCCTGAAGAGAGGACCTTGTCTTGCCCAATAATAAACACCCAGCACTGCCCTTAGCACATCATAGCGGACACTCAATAAAATATGTGACTGATGGATGGATTGATGGATGGATGCATAGGTAGATGGATGAATCAGGTAGACAGTGCTTAAAAAGAAAACCCCAATCATTTCTAATTCAGCATCACTGATGGAAAAATATTGTCTTTTTCAGCTTACAGAGAGAGGGGAATAGATATTCTTGGGACAATGGCTTTCAACCTTAGCTGCACTTTGGGATCATCTTGGGAAGCCTTTTAGAAAAATACCAATGTATGCATCCCTCTCCAGAGATTCTTATTTGATTGGTCTGAGGCATGGCCTAGGCCTTGGGAGTTTAAAAAGCTCCCCAGGTGATTCTAAGGTGCAGCCAAAATTGAGATTCTCTACTGAGAGAACCCTGTAAAAGGTAGCCTCATCTCATGATGTGTTCTTATAACCAATCTCTTTTCCTCGCAAGCTCACCAGGAATGGAAAATGTGGAGCTGGAGACAGACACTGAGTACTAAGAAAGTCATTTTTCACATCTATTTCAGTAAAAGCAATCGAATGAGTGAGACAGGTGTGGCTGTGGCTATAACTGTAGCCACAAGCACACAGAACAAGGCAGAGAGAAATACAGCCTGATGCAGACAAAGATTGGGGGCAATGGGGACAGGGAGTATTCAGAGACTGCGGATATATTTTCCTTCCATGTGACTGCAAGACAAAAAAAAAAACTTGAAAAAATACATATATATGCCCATATTTAATCTTTGGTTAATTACCTCCTCAGTAAGAGGCTATGCAAAGACCTTGTAGATTTCATTAGTCACAGTGGTTTATTCAAACGTCTCCTTTGCATAAGAAACCCAGGCTTACAGCTGGTCTCTGGGAAAGAATGCCCTCCACGCCTTGAAAAGAGAGCTCCAGGCCTGTTCACCGCTCTCACTGAAACACAGCAGAGGTCAGCGGCCCGTGATGCATGGGGCCAGGCTGAAATGTTTCCATCCAGCATTTGCAATTCAATCCCACAGTTTCCTTTATGGAACAATTCACTAAATTCAGAGATGTTCTTTTTTCTAATTCACCATATAATTCACCTCCCAAGTTCAATTAAGAAGCAATCTGTTAGCAACTTTGGGAGCAAGCTGCTTTTCTTCGGGAAAGCCCAATTTTCTTCTGCTCCCAGCAAAAAGTGGCTTAATTATATGCATCATATGAGACACTGATGTACACACAACGCCCTTCCACCATAATTAACGAAATATTAACCATATACATCCAAAGACATCTAGGTAGAAAGGGATGGGCTTTTCCAAAGCCCAAGAGGACAGAGTCATAGATTAGTATTGTTTATTTGAATATACGATCACTCATTGGGACTATGAATTAATATTCATGAATATGGTAATTAATAAACAGAACCTCATAGTAATTATTCCTTCTGTATCATTCTCAGAGCCCAACGTTACTTGGTTCTTGCTTTTCTTAAACACAAAAATAACTACCACTTAAAAAATGTTGACTAGGACTTTGCTGGAGTGATTAAGACTGCTATCCAGTGCAGGGGGCGTGGGTTCAATCCCTGGTTGGGGAACTAAGCTGCCACATGCCAACGAGGCCAAAAAAAAAAAAAAAAAAGTGCTTGATCATCTTCAGGTACTCACATGTTACCTGTATTTAATCCTCAAGCCAATCCTCTGAGGTAGGTGTTATTCTCACTTTACATGCAGGGTAACTGAGGTTTTAGGGCAGTTAAGACATCACTGTGGACACAGCCACTGGATGAAGAGGCTGAGAGTCTCCCAGATCAGTCTAAAGTCAAAACTTTTAAGATACAACACAAGTAACCCTGCCAGGACAACCTTAGCTCTCACATTTTTACTGACTTTTTAATACCTGTATTTCCAGCTCTGACCCATTAGTGGTAAATCTAGCAGAAAACTACTTTGCTCACTCTAAGGAAAAAAAATAAAATCTCCAGCACAAGATCTTAAAAATCACTTTATTGCCAGTCCACTCCCTAAGCACTGATTGAGTGCCGGCTTTGGGCAGCACCATGCTGGGTTCCTGAAGACAGAGACAGGCAGCGCCTCTCTTCATGGTGCCTTCCTGGTGCCAGTGGAGGGAAGAATATCCACAGTCGACAACGGGGTCATCGTACTCCCCTGGCGGTCCAGTGGTTTCGACCGACATTTTCATGCCATGGGCCTCGGTTTGATCCCTGGTCAGGGAAATAAGATCCCGCAAGCTGAATGGCACGGCCAAAAAACAAATAACAAAACAAAGCAAAAAAGACCATTCCATGGAAGGATTCAGCACTTTCAAGAAATTAAAAGTTTTTCAAAGAACAATGGGGGATGGGATCACAGGGAAGATCTGAGTTGGTGACATTTGAGCTGACACCTAAATGATGAGGTAGACATCTATCTGGGGAGAGTATTCTAGAAGGAAAAAAAAAATCAGCAAGTAAAAAAAGTCCAGAGGGAGGAAAATAAGCGTCCAATGGAGCTGGAAGTGAGGCTAACACCTGAGAGATGCAAGGCCAGTTCATGCAGGGCATTAGACTCTTAGCCTTAGAGTCAACTCGCCATGCCCTTTGGTCATATGTAACACACAAGGCAATGCTATGAATAAGTAACATCGTTCCTCTTCTACAGAAGAGACAGCTGAGGTTCGTGAATAAGTTGTCCAAGGTCACCCAGCTGGTAAGTGACGGAATTTGCCTTGCAAAGCAGGCCCTTGTGACTCCAGAATCCATGTTCCTAACCCTGCTCTACACCTGTACAGGTAGGGTCTGAGCAAGCAGGCAAGGCCAATGGATGAAGTATCCACATACCTCTGTCAGAAAACTACAGGCAAGGCACACCTACTCACCAGAGCTTTTATTTATTTATTAGGGAAAAAAAAAGCAAGGCAAAGTCCCTTTAACAGGTTGATTTAGGAATGCACTAGGCAACCACTGCAGTAATCAATGTGTAATCCTAAGCAATTCGGTGCCAAGCAATTTTATATCTATGCCAAATTTCAAATGCTACAGAAGGGGAAGGGAGAATAAGTTAAAAGATCACTGCCAGTTTTTGTTAATGAAATGATTTACTACTGGCCAGTGTATAATAAAATAGGAATTCTTAGATACTGCTGTTGGAGTAGAAATATAAATTAGTAACATGTTTTGAGGTAATTTAGCAAGATGCATCAACGTCTTTTAAAACAAGCAATAATAATGACTTTGACCCAATAATATGACTTCTAGATATCAGTACAAAGGAACTAACAATGAAAAACAACAGATGTTCATCCCCAACATTTTAAAGACAGACTGTGTCAATCACACCCTCCAGAGGGGGCAGCAAAGGAATTATGATACAGAGGAAATACAAAACAATGTGGAAAAAATACTGGAAGGAAATCACCACAGTGTCCATGGTGATGATCTCTGATGGGTGATTTTTGGACAAATGTTAATTTTTTTATGTACTTTCTGTAATTTCTAAATCTTGTTCAACATCTTACTTTTATAATCAGGAAATAAAAGGATTTTCAAATGAAGAACTAGATTACGTCACATATTTTGCCTAAGAACATGTGTTCTGCACTTCATAGTGTATGTCTGCACACACACACACACACACACACACAGTTGCTGGGAAACCCTTTTCTGATGAGAAAGAAACATACTTGTGTTTATGCAGATGGAAAAGTTGTGGTCCAGCCTTTTTTTTTTTTTTTTCTGATTTTCTGCTCTGATCATGGAAAGAGAAAATAATGAGCCCACACCCTGGCAAGATGGAAGAGAGGAAAGCTCATTGGTGAGAATGAGAGAAGGCTTGTTGAAACCTTCCTTCAGACAGTGTGGGATGGGCTCCGGGGAGACCCAGTCCGCCCTTCCCCACTCTGTTAACTGACTCCCACCTGTGTCCTTGCATTGGCTGAAGAGGCCTCGGAATTTGCTCTGACTCCAGGCAGAAGCTCGAGAGAGCCTTCTTATTGTGCAAATTTGAGCTACTCTTGCCCGGAGCCTCCAGCCAGATGTCCATCTTGCCTGGTATTGGGCCCTCCGCCCACTGTGAGTGCCTGTGAGTGCATTTTTCCTAGTCCCTGACTGTGGGTTGAGCTACGTCAGGCCTGCTGCTTAAAGATGCTCCTGGAGTACTTGTTGCTCACCTGGCTTCAAACCTCCATTGCTCTCCTGAGCCCTGGACTCTAGGTATTCTTGTACACTTGGCCCATATCTTTCATACAAGCCTGGCCTTGGCTTCTTGGCCATTTCCATGATGTGTTATTGCACAACAAACTATTCCTCTAAACAGAGTGGGTTAAAACAACCACCATTCTATCCTTCCTTTGAGGGCCAGGAGTTCGGGTGAGGAACAAATGGGGCTGACTGGTCTCTGCTCTGTGGCCTGAGCTGGGATGAAAGGTTGAGGGATGGCTCACGTGGAGGCAGCATTCCAAAAGGATGAGCCCCACTGTGCAGGTGTTTTTGCACCTTCTGCTTACAGCGTAATGCAATCTTCCTAATGTCCTGCTGGCCAAAGCCAGTCAAAACCAAGCCTAGAGTCACGAGGAATGACTATGCCAGGTGAGGTTTCTCAGGGACCGCAAATGGAACAGCCTACCCCTAGACTGATCTCTAGATGCTGAAAGTTCTAGCAAGTCAGGTGGTTTGCAAGATGGACCTAGAGGACTAGCTCTGGAGTCAGACTGTCCAAGGCTAAACCTTTACTCTGTCACTTACTAGCCATGTGATCTTAACTCACTTAATGTCTCTATGTTTCAGTCTCCTCATCCATAAAATAAGAATGAGAGCATTCACCTCATAGGGTCACCATCCAGATTAAAAGCGATGATGCATGTAAGCCATAGAGCAATGGCTGGTTCAGAGTCAGCACTCACTAAGAACAACAGACTGCTTCCAAATAGGAAAAGGAGTACGTCAAGGCTGTATATTGTCACCCTGCTTACTTAACTTATATGCAGAGTACATCATGAGAAATGCTGGGCTGGAAGAAGCACAAGCTGGAATCAAGATTGCTGGGAGAAATATCAGTAACCTCAGATATGCAGATGACACCACCCTTATGGCAGAAAGTGAAGAGGAACTAAAAAGCCTCTTGATGAAAGTGAAAGTGGAGAGTGAAAAAGTTGGCTTAAAGCTCAACATTCAGAAAACGAAGATCATGGCATCTGGTCCCATCACTTCATGGGAAATAGATGGGGAAACAGTGGAAACAGTGTCAGACTTTATTTTTCTGGGCTCCAAAATCAGTGCAGATGGTGACTGCAGCCATGAAATTAAAAGACGCTTACTCCTTGGAAGGAAAGTTATGACCAACCTAGACAGCATATTCAAAAGCAGAGACATTACTTTGCCAACAAAGGTCCGTCTAGTCAAGGCTATGGTTTTTCCAGTAGTCATGTAAGGATGTGAGAGCTGGAGTGTGAAGAAAGCTGAGTGCCGAAGAATTGATGCTTTTGAACTGTGGTGTTGGAGAAGACTCTTGAGAGTCCCTTGGACTGCAAGGAGATCCAACCAGTTCATTCTAAAGGAGATCAGTCCTGGGTGTTCATTGGAAGGACTGATGTTAAAGCTGAAACTCCAATACTTTGGCCACCTCATGCGAAGAGTTGACTCATTGGAAAAGACTCTGATGCTGGGAGGGATTGGAGGAAGGGGACGACAGAGGATGAGATGGTTGGATGGCATCACCGACTCGATGGACGTGAGTTTGAGTGAACTCCAGGAGTTAGTGATGGACAGGGAGGCCTGGCGTGCTGCAATTCATGGGGTCACAAAGAGTCGGACACGACTGAGCGACTAAACTGAACTGAAAGTTAGCTATTATTATATTGGTTCTAAAACTATTCTGAAGTCTGAAATGGGGTGAAACAATAAGCCATGGAGACAAGACATTTTATACCAGAAATACCCCAAATGAAGTAAAAAGTTCAAGTTCTCCTTCAAACGCACTTAAGAGAACGAAGTTTAGGCTGAGGATCCATTAATAGTCAATGGGAGTCAGTGAAAACCAGATCTTCTTTGCACCCAAGCATGGTATTTCTTTAAACATTGCTCCATAACAACTTGAGGCATCAAATAACTAAAACATTAACCAAAGATATACATTAAGAAGATATACATCCTGTTACCCCATGGACTATAGTCCATTAGGCCACTCTGCCCATGGGAATACTGGAGTGGGCTTCCCAGGTAGCGCTAGTGGTAAAGAACCTGCCTGACAATGCCGGAGGCAGAAGAGACTTGGGTTTGATCCCTGGCATGGCAACCCATTCCAGTATTCTTGCTTGGAGAATCCCATGGACAGAGGAGCCTGGCAGGCTGCAGTCCATTGGGTCGCAAAGAGTCGGATACAACTCAGGTAACTTAGGATGCACACATACATTAAGAAAAGACTCGGGTGACTAGCTTCCGTGTTATCATCCTGTTATTCCTGGGAGAGTAGAGTGGATTGGCCAAGATAAGTAAGTGTCATTCACTGAGTTGTTGTGCAGTTGCTAAGTTGTGTTTGACTCTTTGCGACCCCAGAGACTGCAGCACATCAGACTTCCCTGGAGTTTGCTCAAACTCATATCCATTTAGTCAGCGATGCCATCCAACCATCTCATCCTCTGTCGTCCCCGTCTCCTCCTGCCCTCAATCTTTCCCAGCACTAGAGTCTTTTCCAATGCTCTTGACATCAGGTGGCCAAAATACTGGAACCTCAGCTTAAGCATCAGTCCTTCTAATGAATATTCATGGTTGATTCTCTTTAGGATTGACTGGTTTGATCTCTTTACTCTCTAAGGGGCTTTCAAGAGTCTTCTCCAGCACCACAGTTTGAAAGCATCAATTCTTCAGCACTCAGCCTTCTTTATGGTCCAGCACTCACATCTGTACATGACTACTGGAAAAACCATAGCTTTGACTATACAGATTTTGTGGGTAAAATGATGTCTCTGCTTTTCAATATGCTGTCTAGGTTTGTCATAGCTTTTTTCCCAAGGAGCAAGCGTCTTCTAATTTCATGGCTGCAGTCACCATCTGCAGTGATTACGGAGCCCAAGAAAATAAAATCTGCCACTGTTTCCATTTTTTCCCCTTCTATCCTTTTTTTCCCCATCTACTCATTCACTTAATAGTGGGTCCCAAATTACAAGTTAGACCTTTGCTGAGAGAAATTATTTATTGGGGACCTTGTTTTCCAAGGACTATACTTGCTGCCTTATGTGTATTTTCTCATTTAATTCTCAGCATAGTCCAGTGAGGTAAGGACTATTACTGACTTTACTTAAAAATGAAAGAACTGAGGCATGGAAAACTTTAAATAATTCACTCACAGTCACACAGCTTTCTGGGCACTGAGGCAGAAAAGGGAGGGGAGTTTAAGTCCTCAGCCCAAGTCCCACCGGAGTCTGGTCCCAACAAGCCTTTCCAGCTTCCCTTCTCCCCCGAGTCCTACCTCCTCACCCACCTGCCAACCACCCTAAGCCGCTCAGTTCTCACCCCAAGCTCCCCAGTCCATGACTGTGTTCAGGCTCTGCCTTCCACCTGCAATGCCCTCCCCACCTCAACCCTAATCAAAATCCTCCACAGCTCAGCTCAGCCTGCTCTGTGAAGCCATCTCTTGTCTCTGTGTTTCACCTACAAACCCCCAGTGGCCCTTTACTCATTCACCCGTTCATTCATTCTTTCATTCAGCAAGCTTCTAAGGGGCACCTCTCAGTGCCAGGCACTGTACCAGGTGTCAGAGATAGAAAACCAGATCAGACACAGTCCCTCCTCTCAAGGAGCTCCCAGCCCTGATCATACTATCTCCTGAGTATAACAATTTGCAGACCAAGTCTGTTGTTCAATATGAGACACGTAATTCCTGAGGACCGAGACCATAGCTTGTCTATTTCCACTGCGTGGTTTCACAAGAGGCTTAACAAGTATGTCCATTTGAACTGGACTGAATAAGACTGACTGATACCTGCATGTATTATCTCAATTGTGTGTATTCTCGCTGCACCTGAGTGCGGTAAATTATTATGGCTACCCCCATTTTACAGATAAGGAAACTGAGGCTCGAGGAGGTTAAAGTACTAGATCTGTGGTCACCACCTGGTATGTAGCAGAGCTGGGAGGGTCCAACTCTTACTCTTTGCCTCACTGCTCTGTCCCTAAAACCCCTGACAATAAAGAAAGGGTAACTGACATCCAAGGGTTAAGTCTTTCTCACTACCTCGTATAACATTCCTTGGAAGAGACACACATTTGTCCTCATTGAACATCTTAGAAGAATTTTAGCACGTGACCTTTTCACAGGTGACCAAATGACTGATAAAGATTTACAGATCTATAGATGTCTCAAAGGACAAACCCCATGAAGTGGGTCACAGGAAGAGCAGCAAGGAACTCAGGAATCATGGAAAGGAAGACCAGCCCAAGCCCTCTTCAGGGAACTGGAGGAGAGAAGCAGAAAGAGGACCATGGAGCTCCACAGCCTATCTTTGACCTTTTGGGACCGAAGTCAGCTTAGTTCAAGAAAAAGTACAGAGCAATTACTTCATCTTTAAGAGATAACCTAGGTGAATAGAGATTAGGGTGACTAGTTTTTTCTGGGTGATGGTGTATGTCAGTGATGTGGAATGAGCCCTTTGTTTCAGAAAGATTAATACCTAAGGGTCCCATTCCTCTGATTCCCTGGGCCAGAAAGAATGTATTCTGATGCCAAGCAGCACATGCTGGGCCATAAACCACCTGCTGCGGGACACTGTCCTGTTGGCACCCTAATGCCAATCAGAGCCTGGGATAGGGCATGCTGTGCTGTGGGGGTAAAGAGGGGATGGGATGAGGACTAGGATGAGGACTTTGATCGAAAGTTCCAAGAAAGGAAGAAAAGAGACTCCAGGAGAAGGTTGGTCTTCCAGACTACCAGGCAATAGTTAACACTTAGGACCTCCTCCCTTGATGGACTAGAGAGGCGCAGCCCTGGCTGTTGTCATGGGACCTGAATTAGGGCCCAAGGATGTTGACCCTTACCCACCGGCCTGAAGTGCCAACTCCAATGCCCAGAGTTAGGGGCCAAGGCAAGTAATACATCAGGGTGTGAAAAATGCTTGGGGAGCAGTGAGGTCTGCAGCAAACCGCAGAGCACCTGCTCCTCCACAGTCCAGTCCATCGTTACGCAACCCCTTTTCTTGTTGCCATGTGGGACTGCTGGACCAGTGGGGCCAGAACTTCCAACTTTTCATGAGAAGCCAGAGTTCTGGGTTTTTATGAGAAATTTGATTTTTAAATTTTGGCAGTAAATTTTTAAAAAATGTAAGCTCTACAAAACAAACAAAGCACATCTGCAGACCAGATTTGGCTGGTGGGCTGACTGCTTAGGACCTCTGGGCTGTGGAGCAAATGGGAATGCCTCTAGGGGGTGCCCGTGTCAGGCAAGATGGGAATTCCTCAGGCCACGGCAGCAAGGTCCAGGGATGCAGGAGAGTCATGGAGAATCTCTGAAGCAGAGGCAGGGAGCAGGATGGGGACTAACAAAGTTCAGAGGCTCAGTGTCTGGGTCAGGAGGTGCTTTTCTCTCACTGTTTGTGGGCAAACAGGGTCAGTAAAGGATACCAAAGAGAAATATGTTGACCTGAATGCAGGATGAGATTCCACTGGCAAAGTGGGGCCACAGTCACATTGCTGTCAACACCTGTGGGAGCCCATTGGAGGGTCTCTAGAAGGTCTCATGCTAGATCCAATTTGAGCAGACCGTTCTAAAATCCCAAGAGGCAGCCAATGATGGAGGAGCTGAAGACATACAGATATCTGATCAACCATGAGTACTGCTGACACCATCACTGAGTCCACATACATTCATGGATTATTTTGTCAAAAGAACTGAGAGAATCATTCTTGGCCCTCAGGAAGCTTAAAGTCCAACCCTCCGTTCTACAGACAAGGAGGTCCCATGAGGCGAATTGACATGTCAAGGTCTGCCATGCAATGGATAACTGAAGGGGTGTGGCACCGGTTTTGTCTGAAGACAATTTAGTTCATTATCATGCCCAACAAGAAAATATTTGAGTAGTAAATGCATTTGAAACAAAGGTCAGTTTCAGCTGTAACAAAATGTACACACTCAAAAGAGGCCAAGAAAAACAAAAGCAAGGGTGCGAGAACACTAAAAACGCTACGCTAAAAAATTTTAAGGGTGGTGAATTATTGGATAAACACATCCTTTGTTTTGTCAAAAAGGATTCACTACAGTGTGCTCTTAGGTCAGGGTGGGGAATATTGTTTATATTGAGGCCTCTGATGCTAGAACAATCAATCGGAGAGCTGCATAAATAAAAAGCCTTAGAGTAGATTTATTTAATTTCATGTTGCTTTAGGGATCACCTACTGTTTAAATTAACAGAAAACAGATTTCTATTCAATAAATTAAAAAAAAAATACACAGTTAACAGAGCATGAAAATAGAATCAGATTAAAGAGAAGCAAAGAGTGATGCTTGGACAGGTGAGGCACAGTCTTTCTGTTGGCTGAAAGTGAGTGGCAAAGGCTGCATCCTCACCCGAGACTAGCCATCCCCAGCTCTCATGAGGCTGTGTTCCCGAATTCCAGGTATTAAGATGACTGAAGGGAACTTGTATTTTCCCATGAAAATAGTATAAATGGCAAAGAGGGTGTGAGGTTAATAGGCTTGACCCCAAGACCAAGTTAACTCCAAAGGGAGCTCCTTCCACATCTCCACTCGCCGGGGATCAGTTCACTCATCTGTCCCCTCCACTACCCAGAGGCGGCTCCAGCCTTCCCTCCTCTCTGAAGCCACAGAAACACACCCACCACCTGCTTCTCTCATCACTTTGTTTCTTCCTCCTGCCTCCCCGGGGCACTGATCAGTTCACTTCTTGCTCCTTCCTTTGGTGATTTCTTCCACTCTGAGGGCTTCCCAGGTACCCCTACATAGATGGGTACCGCAGGCATTCAGTGGGGAACACTCAAGCAGAGGGATCATGATGCAGACGTGGGCACGGTGGCCATGATGGTCAGGTGCAAGGAGAAGAGAAAAAGCAGGAAGGAGATTCTCTGTGGCCCCTGAGAGAAGCCAGCCTTCTTTTCTCTCTAGTCAAGTCACCAGAGCCCAGCTCTTCTGCTTCTGTCCTTAGATGGCCAAGAAAATATATTCCTAAATAAACTCTTCTATCGAGCTATATTGAGTAGGATTCTGTATCTCTAAACTGAAAGGACCTTGCCTAGAAGGTCAAGCAGTAAACTCCTCTTTGTCCTGGTTTCTCAAGTTATATCTCTCAGTTTTGACTCGGGCTCCCAGATTCAAGGTCCTTTGTTGGCAGGGGGCGGGTGGGGGGGAGGTGGGGTGGCGGGGCTGGGATAGCGGCTCCCTGCACGGATGCCCAAGGGTGGTCCCTGCCCCTCCCCAACCTGGTCTGCACCCTGTTGTGACTTCAAGTAGCCTTCCGGCCCAGTTTCTCCAAATTCTGACAAACGCAGTCATAACAAAAATCAATCCAAAGGTGAATTAACTTTTCCCAACACTTCAAATTCACAGAGAACTCTGGCTTCAGTCCAAGGTATAAGTCAGCCTCTGAACGAGGCCTCAGGGAGAGAGATGATAGAATCCTTATGTTGCGTTCTTTTTTCCTTCCCAAAGAGCAGATGTGCACTCTATCAGATGCCTCTTTTTCATCTCAAATCATCTCACTAAATTGAAAACTTTATGGGCGGAATAACTGCCAGGCCTCACCCGGTTCCTCGCCCCAGTCCTCTCCAGTTGCTGACTGCACGCGGAGCCAGCCCTGTCCTCAAGCGGGGGATTTAGGGAGTTTGGGCTCCACACTTGAGGGTCACAGCGGCACATCGCCTTTGGCTCCGATTTTGATCTAAGGAATTCTGCTTAATGTCTGACCCCCATCCCCACCTTATTCTCTCAGGCCAAGGCTCTGACTTCTTGTCCTCCTTAGTACCTACTTCGCGGAAGAACCAGGGTCCTTGCCTTTTCTTCCCAGCTTCCAGCATGGCACTGGAACCCTCTGTGAGTTTTATTACAGGCCTCTCTGATGCTGTCTGCCTGACTCTCTGGTCTCGAACATTCCTGCCTTCTCCATCAGGTCTTGGGTCCCAGGCTGGACGCCCAATACCGACTTCTGCCTGATGACAGCTGTCACACCTTCTCTCCAGGGGTGAGTTCTGCCCACTGGACCTCACCTCCTCTGGGAAGTCGGTAGGGCCCCCAAACCCATGGGGTCTTTTGGTTCCAGGTCCTCCCCCACCTCAGCCTGCCCCATTCCTGCAGTACTGCCAAAGCAGGACCATAATCACGCCCATCATTAAAATTCCATCTCCTTAATGGCGGAAGAAAAAGTGGATACAGCTGTACCCTTGGTGCTGAGCACAGAAAAGGTTCCCAGTTAGCATCTGGTCCTTAAAGGAAGAAGAGAGGGAGTGGAGGGAGAGAGAGGGAAAGGGACTCTTACCAAGAACACAGTGTTCAGCAGAGCTGTGGGCAGACCCAAGGGGAGTGTAAGACATGCCTAAGTCACAGTGCAGCTATAAAGATCAAGTTCTAGACTGTGGGAGCCGAGGCAAATTCTCTCTGGAAGAGAAGGGGTGAAATAGAGCCATCAGCGAAGGGTGAGCTCAGATCCGCAAAGAAAAGAGCTGAGAGGAGCTCTGGAGGAGTGGGAAGAAAGGCTGGCACTTTGTCTCTGGCTTGGAAAAGACCCAAGGACCACTCCAAGGCTCTGTACGAAGGTATCAGTAAAGGTAAGCTACTGACCATGTGGCCAAAGGATACCTTCTTCAGATACTTTTGCAGGGTGATCTGGGCTTGCCCAGCCCGAGAGCACCACCCCTGAGCATGCGCCTTTCTTCATTGCTGGATCCCATGCCAGGCACCCACATTCAAATGAACAGTCCTAACCCCAAGTGGCCTGCGGGAGCAGAGGAGCAAGGAGGCCACCATGCAATCCTGAGGCTCCATCTTCAACTCACAAGGGTTTGTCTGCTACTGTCCCTGTGCCCAGGCTGATGCTGGAACTAAAGAGAGAGCGCCAAAAGCAAACAAAGAGAAGTCACAGCTGTTGACAGTTTGGTGGGCAAAGCAAGGCACACACTGAACATGAACACAGCAACCTGAGATGGCAGGGGGCAGGATGAAGAGCAGCTCCATAAGTGCCTAGAACTCGCCCTTGTCTTCTATCTTCACCTCTCAAAGGTAGTGGTGGGGAAACCAAGGCTTCACAGCTCAAGGTAACAGGGTTAGTGGTGAAGCCAGCAACTATTTCTAGAAGCAATGCAGTGTGGAGGCTAAAAGCAACCTTTGACATTAGACAAAGTTAAGTCCTAATCTTGGCTCTACCAATAGTTGTGTGATCAAAGAAAGGTTACACACTTCTCTGAACATTAGCTTACATATCTGTAGGTTATCAACAGTACCTGCCACATAGAGCTGTTGTATGAAGATTAAATGAGATCATTTAAGACATTATTTGGAGAAGGAAATAGTAGCCCACTCCAGTATTCTTGCCTGGAAAATCCTGTGGACAGAGGAGCCTGGCAGGTTGCAGTCCATGGGGTCACAAAGAGTCGGACGTGACTAAGCGACTAAACAAGACAATTAGCATACCACAAACAGTAGTTACTCTTTTGGCTGTTGCCATCAAAGAAGAACCAACATCTAATCCATTCTCAGATCTTTGTTTGGCCAACTTCATGACCTAGAGTTTGACTCAGGTGGACTAGGGAAGGCTTTATGTTGGAGATTGATAGAGATTCCCCATGACTGGTGGGATCTAAATCCAAGGATCTGATCAGATGACACTGGTGCAGGCCCAGCTCCAGAAACCCCAGCGGCATGCAGGCAGGCTACTGCAAAGGAAACGACTCCAAGGCATCTAGGGAGTGTGGAGTCTGGGACACAGGTGGGCTGGGAGATGAGAAGGCAGGAGCCAGCATACAGATAGTCATATGGGTATTATTCCTTGAGCACCTACTATTCCTCAGACTCCAGGCTGAGTGCTTTACCTCCCACACTTTCCCATTCCCCCCACATTTCCAATTTCCAAATAAGGAAGGAATCCCCTAACTCCTACAGTTAATCAGTACAGAGCCAGGGAGGCCCGCCTGACCCCAGCATCCATGCCTTTCTATCCTGCAGCTCTAGGATCCAGTATGTCCCCGTGAGAACATCTCTGATAGAGTGGAAACAGACAGGACCTAAGTTTCATAACTTGGAATTCACAGAGTAAACTTCTTAAAACTGCAAGCAAAACTGTGTATGTATCTTTTTCTCAAAGAAGTGCTGAAAATACTCATCAGACTCTCAG
Source organism: Bos grunniens (assembly GCF_055505025.1). Classification (NCBI taxonomy): domain Eukaryota; kingdom Metazoa; phylum Chordata; class Mammalia; order Artiodactyla; family Bovidae; genus Bos; species Bos grunniens. Next base: position 17,947,835 of record NC_141190.1, read on the forward strand.
AGGAATTTGTGAAGCACAAAATATCAAGTCCAATATAAAGAGATAAAAAGAAGTCCCCAAGACCTTATTCCCAAGCTCTGGAGGAGATAGTGGAAAGGATGAGTAAGATTGCTCCTGACAGCTTCTTGTTCCTCTAAACCCAGCAAGAGTGATCTCACCCAGATGATGTTTTCTGATGTGACAGAGGACAGTTTTGAACACAACCGTCTCCATCTCAGCAAGCCTAACCTGCCATTCATCCATAAGCTCAGGACACCGTCCCTTCTACAGGATGTCACAGGGAGCCATCACTGCCCCTGTTTCTTTCCTGGATGCTGGTCAGTTAGTAGCAAGCATGCCCACCGCCAATAAAGATTAATGAAAAGCTAAAGCTACGTCTACCCAGCATGGGAAATGTCTCCATGGGAGGACAGTCAAAAAAACCACAGCCTGTTGATGGGACTGCTCAAAGCAACCCCCACTCACAAGTTCTCTCAAGGGCCTCACAGCTAAAAATGTGTCCAGGAACAGAGACATGTTGGGTCCCTTGGAAGGCAGGGCCCAGGAACCCGTGTGGTATGTGTGGGTCTCTCATGGGTACGCTTTAGCCTTTTGTGCCTAAATTTAGCCCCTCAATGCTCAATGGCCTCTGCTTCCTCTCTTTTCTCCAGCTTGAAGCACCAGAGCTCAAATACAGAGTTCAAACTGGCTTGAAGGAAGTCAGGATGTGGTTTCATGAGACCCTCTATTCAGAGGAGACTCTGAGACCAGGTGATGGTAGCACATACTCCTATGAGTCACAGACAAAGTAGGAGAAGGAACTCAAGGAGTCGAAGGCTCTGTGGGGTCCATCTGTGAGAGATAAGGCCTAAGGAGAGGAGGCAAGTTACCCTAACTTAAGTCTTTGACTCTCTCCAGCTGATTTATTGTTTTGAACCCAAACGCCCAAACTGTTGGGCTTATGTGGACATTCTACACAGATGGCAGGAGTTAAGAGTTAGGTTGGTTCTTTAAAAAGAAATGGACATGGCCCAGTGGCTCAAAAATAGGCAAGGCGGGAAACGTCAGCTTCCATCAGAGCCAGTAAGTAATTAAAGCCATTTCCCCTTCCAGAGTCTTCATTACAAAGAGCAAGAAATCAGATCCATTACCCGGATGGAGAGAACTGCAAGATGAGATTTCCTCTCCAAGTTTCTAAACATTTGCAAAGATGAGAATGTTCAACTTCACTTCCTGGACGCTTTAGGACAGAAACAAACAACCAGAAAGTCCCAAAAAGTCAAGAGCACAGGCCTTTTCTCCACATCTTGTGTGGTTAGGGGGAGAGATATCCCTGAATTCAGAAATGGGTTGTCAGGCTCTGCACGCCCACATCAGAGAGGATGCAAAAGGATGGGAGAATGTGTGTGTGCCTGCGTGTGTGACTGTGTGTGTGTCCCGCTAAGTACTTCCTTCACTACACAGCTAATCCGATTAGCAGCTTTAGGAAACTCTGCAATGTTAATTCAAGGGCCCCATTCATAGAACAGCTTGGCCCATGCCTGCCCAGAACTCCCATTCTTCTCACTGCACATAAAACACTCACAGAAGGACGTTCTCTCCCTGAAGAATGCACTCTCGCCTCCTTACCCCCACACACATCCGAAAGGCTGCTGCCACTTCTCATGGTGGGGGGAATGGGACTGTCTGAAAATGGGCAGAGGGGAAGAACAGTACTCTCTCCGTCTCAAGCACAAAATCAGGTTGATATTAACAACACTGTCAACCCAGGTGGCCACTAAAGCCAGCATCTGTGCTGAAAGGGTGTCATGAATCTCCCCAGTCACAGGGCCCTGGGCAAGCCATTGGTTGTCTGTGGACCTTCATTTCTTTTTCTGTAGTGTGGGGACTTGGAGCAGAGGGCATAGCTGGGACAGAAGACTGGAAGGAAGGACACTGGGGGTCTGTACAGACACTATGCCATAGTGTTTCGCTGGAGGACGAAGAGAGGGAAGGGAATGAGTGTGTGGGCTGTGGATAAAGCATCGAGGACCTGTGGCACCAGATAAGGAATGTTTCTGATAAGGGATGGGGAGTCATGGAAGGGTTTTAAAAAGCAGTGCATCAGTTTTCTCAGGCTGCCATGACAAGTTACCACAGAGTGGGCGGCTTACAAACAGGTATCTATTCTTTCCCAGTTCTAAAGGACAGCAGTCTGAAATCAGGAGGTCAGCAGGGCTATGCTCCCTCTGCTCTAGGCTCTAGGGGAGAATCCTTCCTTGCCTCGTCCTAGCTTGTGGTGATTAAGTGATTAACCGAAAGTTGCTCAGTCATGTCTGACTCTTTGCAACCCCATGGACTACACAGTCCATGGAATTCTCCAGGCCAGAATACTGGAGTGGGTAGCCTTTCCCTTCTCCAAGGGATCTTCCCAACCCAGGGATCAAACCCAGGTCTCCCACATTGCAGGTGGATTCTTTACCAGCTGAGCCACCAGGGAAGCCCAAGAATTCTGAAGTGGGTAGCCAATCCCTTCTCTAGTGGATTTTCCGAATCCAGGAATCGAACCGGGGTCTCCTGCATCACAGGCGGATTCTTTACCTCTCCACAATCCTTGGTGTCCATTGGCTTGTAGCTATATCACTCTTCATGTGGTCTTCCTCTCTGTGTTCTTCTGTGTCCTCTCTTCTTATAAAGATTCTAGTCACTGGACTCAGGGCCCCCCAAATCAAGGATGATCTCAAGATGCTTAACTAATTAGATCTGCAAAGACTCTTTTCAAACAAGGTTGTATTCTGGGGTTTGGATAGACATAAATCTAGGGGAACACTATTCAATCTAGCACATTGGTTGCAAGGTCAGGTCCAGGAAGATCACTTGGAAGCAGGATGGGGAAGCAGAAACTGGAGGCAGGGAGACTGATCTAATCAGAAATAATTACCAATAGCCTAGGATCCTAAATGACCAGCAAGGGAGCTCCCTTCTGGGGACCCAGAGCCCTCAGCAGCTATTTTTGTGGCCAGCCCAGCACACTGAGTGGGCTCTCAAACCCACCTAGGTACAAGGTCTTGGCTCACTTCCTGGTCCAGAAAGACTCCAGCTCCTTTCCCAGGGCTAGCAAAGGCATGGCTACATGCACCCTGTTGGTTTCCATTCCTTCCTTCTGGCAACATGGCAGACAGGTTGGTACCACGGAGGACACAGCCTAGGAGACTGGAAGCCTTGGGTTCTAGTCCTGACACTGCAACTGGCTGAATTTGGGACACAGGGCACATCTAGAGAACGAGGCAGACCAGATCATTTCTAGAACAAGGACACTGTTTCATTCAGCAACCAGGAAAGCAGCTCCAAGTTCACAGGAGAGAGCAGGGAAAGGAGGGATCTGGGGCCACAATGCATCCCATCCCCCTCCAGGGATTTAGCCCTGTTCCCACCCCACCCTCCCAAAAACTCAGGGGTAATTACCCAAACTTGGAAATGAGATAACCAATATCTAAGAATACATCCTTTCACACATTTGGAAGTACAAAGAGCGGATAAAGGTGTGGTTCCTTTAAAATTTTTTTTTTTAACCAAAGCAAACGTTTAAAGATCTATGCACAGCGTTGTTCACAGTAGCAATGTCTCTAATAGAAAACAACAACAAAAAAACATTACAGAAAAGAAGAAAAACAGCCATCATGTCCATCTGTATAGATTAATTTGATAAATGGTGGCAAAGTTGTACATGAAATGTGATCAACCTCAAAATACCACATGAAAAGATGCCCAGGGTATGGTGTTAAAGACGCAGGTTACGCAAGAGGGTGTTAAGAGAAATTCCTTTTATGTTTAAAAAATATCTTCACATGACCTGAGAGCAGTAAGGCTGGAAGGGGTCCAGCAAACAGATCCTGATGCGGACCCCTAACGCTGGGAGAAAAGGGGATTTTCATTTTATACTTTTTACAGTTTCGAGCTATTGGACTTTTTTTTTTTTTAACAACCAGTGGTATTAGTTTAATCAGCAAAAACAATTTAAAATATTCCCATTATGAAAATAAAATAACTGTTTTACATAGATGCAAAGTCCTATAGGCCCTCAGAGAAAAGTAATCAAGATAAAAATAACCTTGCATAAAAACACACCAGAAAAAACTATATATCTCTAGCTTGGGAAGGAGGAAATATCAGGAAGGTTTATGTTTCAAAAGCCTCATGCCCGAGCCCCCAAAGTTCCCTCCTGCACATAACAAATGTCCATCATCCTCTACTTTAACCTTGAACCCACCTAGGTCAGTGTTCTTTCTACAAATACCACTACTAACAATGAGGAAGAACAGGAAGGGCTGATATTTATTGAGCATTTCTCATGTGCCAGGCACTGTGCTCAGCACTCTGCATGTATTCTTTCCTTTGGTCCTCACAACATCACTCCAAGGTGAGGAGTACTACTCTACCCATTTAACAGATGAAGATACTGAGGCCCCGCTCAAGGATTCAAGCCCAGACAGTCTGAGGTCAAAGCTAGTGATGGTGACCAGTGCTTTGACTACACTCCTGAGAGCAATGCCCTGTGGGAGCTTTTCACCCCTAAGGCTCCTGGGAGATGATTCAGGGCCTGCCAGTCTCCATCTACTTCTTCCTTCTCTCTCCAACCTTCTAGATACAAAAGTGCTGGGCCACCTCTGGGGGATCCAAAGTCGAATCTGTGTGGACTCTGTTCTCTCTCAGCTCACAGTGGAGAAGGAATGAGAAGACAGATTCTCAGGTTTTTAGAGCATGATGCTCACCATGGTAGCCTTAGAGCACCATGAAGGAGTCAGCAGCAGGGCTGCTAGGCTTCCCTTCCCTGCACATCCTTCAGGCAACCTCCCAGACAGGCAACTCTCGGGCAGCTGGTCATTCAGCTGGCATGGTGGCTGGTCACAGCCCAGCCTCTCTTTGAGGTCTTTTACTTACATTTGCAAGCCTGGGTCCCCATGCTGTGCCATGGCAGGTCCCCCAAGGACAGCAGGAGGATTGCTGAGAGGAGCCACCCTGAGCATTCATGATGATGATGCTGTGCAGTTCTGAAGGGATGAGTGGGGTCCCCAAGCTGGAAAGACCAAGACCCAGAGGTCTCCCTGGGTCCTGCATGGTCACCTCCGCTGCTTTCCAAATCAACACGTACCCACACAGCTGTAAATTGGTGCAACCACTTGGGAAATCTGACTGCATCTACTAATAACTTACAAATACCCTGTGACCCAGCAATTCCACTCCTGGGTACATAAACAGAAATGAGTGCTTATGTCCACCGAAAGGCAGATACAAGACTGTGAGTAGTAGTTTCAGTTATCATATCCCTAAACCGTCAAATGTCTAAATGGCTCTCAATGGAATAATGAATAAACTGGGGTATTTTCATGCAGGAGAACACAGCACAAGAACCAAAGAGGACAAACCAGAGCTTCACACACAACATGGGGGAAATTCCACAGTCACAAAACTGAGGGGGAGGAGACACAAACAGCACAAACTGCACAGGTCCATTCACGTCGGTGAAATGCATCCGTGTGGAGAGAGGTCAGATGAACGGCTGCCGTGGGGTGGGTGCTGGCTGGAAGGGGGCATGAGAGGGAGTCTTGGGGCTCTGGAAATATTCCACCCCTTGGTCTGGACACAGAAAACTATATCATACTGCATGTCTGAGCTATGTGAAGTTCACTAATTTTTTGTTCGCGTTGCATGGCTCACGGGACCTCAGTTCCCTGACCAGGGATTGAACCCGGGCCGTAGCAAGGTTCCCTAGTTTTAAGTACTAAAATAATATAACAAAAGTGAAGTGAGTGAAAGTTGCTCAGTTGTGTCCAACTCTTTGCAACCCCATGGACTATACAGTCCGTGGAATTCTCCAGGCCAGAATACTGGAGTGGGTAGCCATTCCCTTCTCCAGGGGATCTTCCCAACCTAGGGATGAAACCCAGGTCTCCAATATTGCAGGCGGATTCTTTACCAGCTGAGCCACAAAGGAAGCCCAGGAATACTGGAGTGGGTAACCTATCCCTTCTCCAGCAGATCTTCCTGACCGAGGAATTGAACCAGGGTCTCCTGCATTGCAGGTGGATTCTTTACAAGCTGAGCTACCAGGGAAGCCCAATATAGCAAAAAAGAAAATTAAAAAAAAATTAATCACACAAAACTTACAATCTGATCAACTTCTCTAGGACACCAGTAAGAATCTGGCAGGGGGAGGGGATGGGGGGGCATATATGATGAGCTGGAATGAGAGAATTATGAAGAGATGCTTCCTTTGGTTGGAGCTCAATTATGATGCAATTTACACACCATGTAAATAACGGTGTGAGAAATAATTTGGGTTCTGAAATCCCATTTAACATTCAAATGGACTTTTCAAACCGTACAGGAGAGGTCCCCTCCAATCCAAAGAAGTGATAATCATAAAGCCAGACACCAAAAGAAGCTTGTTACTCCTTTCTTCCGGCCACAGGCGATGAGGACCCCTGACCTCCTGACAACCTTTGCCCTCTTGCCTTCCTCTCAGCCCTACATCCTGTGTGGAGCTTGGCCTAGTTCTTGCAAGCTGCTCGTGTTCCCCATGAGCCATGGCAGTTGCCCCCACCCTGCTGAGCACAGTCCTACCGCACCCCGCACCCCGCCACATAAAGAAGGAGCAGACCTTGGACAAGAAGGGAGCTTATCACCAATTCAGCGGAGGTTGCCATCCCATTTCCCACCCCAAGAATGACCCCTCCCTCGGTATGGAATGTCCTTCTCTCCTCTTCGACTCCTTCTCCAATCTGGGAATCCCGTCCACCTCCCCAGGACCTCCTCCTCTGGGAAGCCTTTCTGACTCCCCCACACCAGCAATGGCACCCTTCTCGGTGTCCCTACTCCCCCTGTGCTTCCTGGGACCTCTGCCTCTAACTCTTCATTCGTTTTGCATCTATTTCCTCCGCGAGCTGGTGAACCCTTAAGAGACACCTCAGTCTATACCTTCTCAGGATTTGGCACTAGACCTGGCACAAAATGAACACTCAGTAGAGGTTTCAATTAATAATTGAGTGAGTGAGTGAGTCAACTGGGACCATACCCAGAAATATGAATACAGTGTATTCGCCTTCCCTCCCAAATGAATACAGATCCCAGGGCCTTTTGTGCCAGGAGATGCTGAAATGGAGAATTGGTAAATTAGTTCTAGTGGAATCTTTGAGCTGTGGGGGGGGGGGGGGCGGCTTTGGGGATGTTCTTGAATGCCACCAAGCAGAGGGGAAGGGGTGGCCCTGACAACCCCTCTTCCACCGTCACCACCAGCGAGCGGCATGGTAAGGCTACCCAAGCATCCAGTCAGGAACCCAGCAACCTCAGGGCTGCAGATGGGATGTCAAGAGCAGTGGTAGAGGGGACTCCACCAAGCTCCTCCAGCCATAGATAAGCAAATTACATTTCCATTCAGAAACATTAGGCAGGACCCCTGCCGCCCACAGAGGAAAGCCCCAGCTCTCTCAGGCCACAGACACTGGGTACCATGGGAGTTGCCTCCACTCTGGGCACATTCCCACCCACCCTGTCAACAGGCACCTCGATCATCTACCCCAACTTCTCCAGGTGCCTCTATCTTCAATAGCTCCCCAAAGAGCCACCCTCCAGTGATGCACAGCTTCCTCTGTTCCTTAAGGCAGCCCCTTTCATACTCCCTGTCTCTGCACACAGTCTCTCCTCTGGCTGAAATGTCTCCTCTTGATTCTTCACCTAAGGAACTCCTATTCATCCTTCAAGACACAAGACCATTCCCATGATGACTTTCTTGGCCCCACTGCTCTTGATTCGTTGTAACCCTTGCCCAGAGGAATGACAATTTATCTATGCTTCAGTTTCATTCTGCTGGACTGGGTGCCTTAGTGATTCCATCTGTCATTGCCTGAGAACATGCCACGTGCCAGGCACCAGGTTAGCCCATTCCTTTCGGAGTAAATCCTCCCAACCCCTACTGACCGGTGTGCTGGTTTCATCCTCATTTTAGAGACAGGAAGACTGAACTCTGAGATGTTAGTGAGCTCGTCCAGGTCTAAGCTCTGTCTGCCTGGCATGAAAGCTCTCCTTGAAGGCGGAGGCCACACGCTATTCCTCTTTCTCTTACCAGCACTGCACTAGACTCATGAGAGGTGCTAAAAAGGGAAGTATCCAGTATTATAATACAGTAGAGTGTCATTGGAGAGGAAATGGCACCCCACTCCAGTACTCTTGCCTGGAAAATCCCATGGACGGAGGAGCCTGGTGGGCTGCAGTCCATGGGGTCGCTAAGAGTCGGACACGACTGAGCGACTTCACTTTCAATTTTCACTTTCATGCATTGGAGGAGGAAATGGCAACCCACTCCAGTGTTCTTGCCTGGAGAATCCCAGGGACGGGGGAGCCTAGTGGGCTGCCATCTATGGGGTCGCACAGAGTCGGACACGACTGAAGCGACTTAGCAGCAGCAGCAGCAGCAGCAGAGTGTCATCAGTTATGCAAGACGAATGCTCTGGAGATCTGCTGTATCACATCGAGCTTGTAGTTTCCAGTATTGTGTTGTACATTTAACATTTTGTTAAGACAATAGATCTCACATTAAGTGTTCTTACCACAATTTTTTAAAGCCTCAAAAGAAAGGAAAGGAGAGTGGGTAGAGGGGTCACAGGTAGGACAGAAAGTGTAGCATCTGGCACACAGGAGCCTTGGTCACTGTCAGCCACACAGCCTATCATCTCCACAATGCAGAACCCTGGGCTTCTTTCTGAGATTGGAGATTCCACAGAGGGGAGGCGTCTGAGTACAGGGGGCAGGGGGGTGAGGAGAACTCAGGAAACCAGTCTCGTCACTGCTTACCCCAAGGTGAAGGCATGCAAGGAGGGTGGGAGAGGTGCTGTCCAAGCTTTATACGCCTTGTCAGTGTTTCCTGGCCCAGGGGGCATTTCCACCTGGTTTGTAGGCCAAGCAAGTGCACAATACCCCTGTTTCCTCGCCATCTCCCGCCACAAGCATCTTCCCACTACTAATCAGCATCAGCATCACCACCACATGCCCTCAGTGGAGCCTCTCTAGGAATTCTCTCCATTTGGGAAGTGCCAGACCCTGAGGCCAGAGTCCTGAGAACCTGTGTTGAGTTCAAGTCTCTGAGCTTAGGGTTGAACCTTTGGATAAAGAGGCAAATGGAGGTCTTCTTAGAAGGACAGGTAAATTTCAGCTTCCCAGCCTGCAATGGAGAAGAAGTGGTCCCTCTGGTTTTCCATTGACAGGTGGGCCCTGGATCAACAGGCCAAATACCAATGATTTGTGGTCCACATCTACCCACGTCTGAGTCCCCGCCCTTTCCTCCAGGGCAGGGGCGGAGGGGACATCGTACTTACCTGTGCTGTGTCCCATGTCCTCCACTGACTGCTTGACCCAGTCATGGGCTTTGTCGATGTGAAATAACTTCAGGTCCTCTTCATCTAAGGCAATGTCTCCCCAAAAGACAGCTGGGAAGGAAAAATAGAAGTGTATCAATTTAAGCTGGAGATCAAAGAATGAATTTACTGGTGGCCCAGAGGGTATTGGAAGCTAAGTAGCAAACTCTAGAAAAGATAGTCCATCCAATCAAATTTCTCCCTGAGCCTAAGAGACAGGACTGGTAGAGAGAGAACAACAGATAATAAATCTGTGCATCAAAGCCACAGGGCTGGGGCCAACTGAACTGAAGGTTAAAGGCCTAGGTCAGGAAAATGCAAAACCAGAGTGAAATATTGTCTCACGTCTGTTAGAATGGCTGTTATCAAAAACACTAGAAAAGGAAGTGTGGGCAAAGATGTGGAGAAAAAGCAACCTTTGTGGAGACTTCCCTGGTGGTCCAGTGGCTAAGACTCTGAGCTCCCAGTGCAGGGGTCCTGAGTTTGATCCCTGGTCAGGGAACTAGATCCCACATGCTACAACTAAGACCCAGCACAGCCAAATAAATAAATATTAAAAAAAAAAAAAAAGAAACCTTTGTGCACTGTTGGTGGGCATGTAAATTGGTACAGCTCTTCTGGAAAACAAGCTTTCCTGGTGGCTCAGTGGTAAAGAACCCGCCTTCCAATGCTGAGGACACAGGTTCAATCCCTGGGTCAGGAAGATTCTCTGGAGAAAGAAATGCCAACCCACTCCAGTATGCTTGCCTGGGAAATCCCACTGAAAACGGAGCCTGGCAGGCTACAGTCTATGGGGTTGCAAAAGAATCAGACATGACTTAGTGACTAAATGACAAAAACCATGGAAAACAATATGGCAGTTTCCCCCAAAAATGAAAAACAGAACTACTATGTGACCTAGCGGTTCCACTTCTGAGTACTTACCTAAAGAAAATGAAAACACTGACTTGAAACAATATCTGTATCTCCACGTTCATTGCAGCGTTATTTACAATAGCCAAGATATGGAAACAACGTTAAGTGTCAGCCATGAAAAAAGAACAAAGTCTTGCCAGCTGCAACAACATGGATGGATGTGGAGGGCATTAGGCTAAGTGAAATAAGTCAGACAGAGAAAGACAAACATCACATGATCTCTTTTACATGCAGAATATATATATTCCACATGAAAGCTTATATGTATATATATATATACAAACATGGTTGCCAGAGGCAGGGAGTGGGGCAGGTGTGGGAGAAATAGGTAAATTATTTTTATTGTTTTTATTTTGTTGTTGTTTAAATAAGTTGAGTTAAAAAAAAAGAATCGAGCAATTCATAGTGGGAATGAAAAGGAATGGAGAGAATCTGGAAAATCAGGAACTTGGGGAGTTGGAAGAGCCAACCTATTCTTATCACTAAACAGTAAAAGAAAAACTGAGAAGGCCTTTGAGTAACAAAGACTGATTAAAACTCAGGCTCATGGTGTAGAGAACTGGGAACCCTCAGTCAATGCCAGCAGAGGTATAAAATGGTATACTCCCTATGGAAGGTGTTCGGCATTTTTCTACAAAGTTAAATTTATCACAAGACCCAGCAATTTCACTCCTAGAGATCTCCACAAAGGAAATGAAAATATAGGTCCACATAAAGACATGTACTCAAATGTTAACAGCAGCCTTATTAATGTGCTGTGCTGTGCTTAGTCGCTCAGTTGTGCCCAACTCTTTGCAACCTCATAGACTGCAGCCCGCCAGGCTCTAGGAGCCTTATTAATAATTGCCCCAAACTTGAACACAACCTAAATGTCTATCAACTGTTGGATGGATAAACAAAATGTGGTCTATATATATGATGGAAAACTATCTAGCAATTAAAAAGAACAAACTTAAAAAAAAAAAGAAGTCTTGACACAGGCTACAATACGTGATTCTAAAAAACATCATGCTAAGTGAAAGAAACCAGATGCAGAAGACTACATCTTATATGATTCCATTTATATGAAGCATCTAGAAAGACAAGTTTATAGAGCTAGAAAGAATAATGATTGCTTATGGCTGGGGGTGTGGATGAGATCAGACTATAAGTTGCCATGAAGGAATTTTTCCAGGTAGTAGAAATGTTCTAAAATTGGACTGTGGTGACGGTTTGCACAACTACCGATTGGCTTAACTCTTTGAAATTTACACTTCTTTTCACCTTGTTAAAAAGTGTAACAAAGTTGGCTCAGCCAAAGATGGTTTCCAGCTGAGGGTCCTGTGCCCCTCCCACCTTTCTGAAGATTTAGCACAGGTCCACAATACAGGGCCATCTTTTCCTCCAAGGAAAAACATCCTTGTCAATGATGCCTTCACAGTGTGGTCAGGAGCACCCCTCACATTCTGAGAGCAGACAGAGAAGCAAGAGGGCAGAAGGCAAAGGGAGGATATAACACGACCTGGGAAGACTTCAACAAGCCAAGGAAGTAGCACAATGATGTTCAAGCTTTTGTGCCCACATAATTTTTCAAATATTTTATTTATTAATTATTTTTTGACTGTGTTAGGTCTTAGTTGGGGCATGTGGGATCTAATTCCCTGATCAGATCAGATCAGATCAGTTGCTCAGTCGTGTCTGACTCTTTGCGACCTCATGAATCCCAGGCCCTTGCCTTGGGAGCATGTAGTCTTAGCCAGTGCACCACAGGGAAGTCCCCAAAATAATTCTTAAAAGCCCAATATCCTTATGTATATTGTGAGCCTAACATTTAAGATTTCCCCCCATGAGTTTAAATACATTTTTAATTTTGTTCACAAGAAGTAAAAAAAAAAAAAATAGTGAACATTTTATACGATGAAGATTGACTATAATTATAATAACTGTTTCAGAACGTGATTTGGTAAAATAGATTTAACCATCTTATTGAATAGCACATGCTACATCAGAAAGAAAACAAGGAAATATTCATCTTGGGTTTTATCAACATATCTTGAAATAATGAAAGTTCAGAAACCATTTCAGTTATACTTAAAAGAATCACTGTCGTTAACTCTTATTTCAGTTGTTTTGAATTCAAAATATGCCACTAAGCACCATGCATCCCCCTAGACAGAGACTCATACAGATAGGAAAAGACAGGAGAATGCCAGGTCTAAAGTGCCTTGTTTTTAGTTGTGTTCACCTCTTTGCGACCCATGGATGGTAGCCTGCCAGGCTCCTCTGTCCATGGGACTCTCCAGGCAAGAATACTGGAGTGGGCTGCCATTTCCTTTTCCAAGATACCTTGACTCATCATCAGAGAAGGCTGTTCTGTGAGCAGTCATTTCTCATTTTCCCTTTAGTGCTCAGAGGCTTTTGTACTCCAGGATGAGTGACGAGTGATGCTTTCTTCAGTAAAGCTGGGGAGGGACCACCATGACCAGGGCATCCTCCAGCAGTTTTAATACAGAATCTTGTGTGGAAGCTTTAGAATCTGGATATTCATTCCCTTAAATTCTCTGCACAGTGCAGCCCTTTCTAAGTCTCTGGTACCCCTGCACACACCAGTTTGCAAACCAGAGAGTAACAGAGGTCAGGGCAAGGGAGCTTCCTAAGTCAGAGGGCTGCCGAGAAACTCCTCCTGGGCTTCCTCAGCCCGCCTTGGTCTCCATCTGTTTTCCAGCCCTTCAAGGCCCAGCACTCAGGAGTCCTGCTTCAAAGGGAAGGAGTCCCAGGCTGCTTCCCACATAAGGAATTCTTCCTGAAATCACTTCCAGCCTGCATGTGTTGTATTGTTCACTTGGGGAGGTAGGTTGATTAAAAACATTAATTTTAAGCCAGAGGAGTCCTGGGTTCAAATCCTGTTATGGCCATTTGATAGCTGTGTGACCTTAAACATATCATTTGACCTTGCTGAGCCTCGGTTTCCTCATCTTGAGATAGAATTACCTACCTTGCAGAGTTGGCAAGAACTAAATGAAGTAAGTGTGTTAAACACTCGGTACGACAGGTCCTGGCCCTGAGGGAGCATTCAGTGAGGAGTCGTGTCACTGTAATTTTCACTGGGTTCCCTGTCTTTCTCCTACTCTGCTCTGTCTTCATCCAGAAGCCCCTTTCCTGTGAAGCTCACTGAGCTCCCAACAGCCATATCTCTGAATGAAAGTATTCCTCCCACTCCTGAAACATGCCAGCCTTTCTCTGTGTTCCTTTAGGAAAAACAGTCCCAACCAGACCACATCAACCAGACCACAGGAGCTAAATTGTGTCTGTGCATCTACCTAACAAATATTTACTAAGCCCACAAATGCAAGGGTGGGGGTACAGGAAGTGAAGCTGGGGGTGTGGGGAGGAATAGTGTATTCTATAATGCTTTAAATTAATATTGGATTGTCCATATGCAGTAATTCTTGACCTTTCTCATTCCCATTTTATAGATGAAGAAACTGAAATTCCGAGAAGAGAATGACTTGTTTGGGGTCACACAGCCAGCGAGTGGCAGAGCCAAAACAACCAAACCCGGGCTTTTTTCAGTTCCCACGTTTCCTTCCTCAGTTTCCCGTTCTACCAGATTCCAAGTGCCTTGAGGACAGGCTCCAGCTGTACACATATTTCATACAGCAAATCTCACTTTATACTAAGAAAAGCCATCATATAGGTGCTCTGGCTCAGAGTGAAGTACTGAATGAGACAAAATGTCCAAGTTGTGCCTGTGTAACCGTGAACAAATAGCCTCTCTGAATCTCAGTTACCTCATCTTTCACATGAGAATAAATAATTATAATAGCTTCCCCACAAGGTTGTTGTGAGCATCAAGTCAGATACTGTGAGTAAAGTTGGCACCAGGCACCACTGGGTGAATATAAGATGCTCAGCTGAGCTGCACCTTCCAGACATGAAGATCCTCAGCAATGGCTCCCATTAATGGTGATGGACAGTGAGATCAGGAGAGGCTGTAACAGGTATGACCTCTCCCACGCCCACAAGGGGGTCATTGACTTACCACTAGCACCCAGCCCAAGGCAGCCCTTACCCACAGCCCCACAGAAGCGGCTGGCCCAGCCTGCCCCTGGGAGCACACACTGGGAAGACCACAGGGTCTGTCACCGGACTGTCCATCTCAGGACCCAGAGAGCCCCCTCCCACACCAGCCTAGCCTCCTCTCCTGTGGTCCTGGAGGGTCCCTGACACCAAATCTGATCTCACACACTGCCCTTCTGTCTAACGGATGCTGTCTTGGAATCCTAAAGGCAGCTCCTTTGTCCCTCAAGGAGATCAAACCAGTCCTTCCTAAGGGAAATCAGTCCTGAATATTCATTGGAAGGACTGATGCTGAAGCTGAAACTCCAATACTTTGGCCACCTGATGTGAAGAACTGACTCCTTAGAAAAGACCTGATGCTGGGAAGGATTTAAGGCAGGAGGAGAAGGGGACAACAGAGGATGAGATAGTTGGATGGCATCACCGATCTGATGGTCTTGAGTTTGAGTAAGCTCCGGGAGTTGATGATGGACAGGGAAGCCTGGCATGCTGCAGTCCATGGGGTCACAAAGAGTCAGACATGACTGAGTGACTGAAACCTGTCCCTCAAAGACACAGTCCGAGAAGGCTGCTGCCTGTCACCTAGATGCCTCTCCTAGAATGATTCACCAGCACTGCACTAGGCTCTGGAAGCTCCCCAACATCAGGCCTCAGACCAGAGTAAGTGGTACCCCAGAAGAGAGGTCCAGAATCAGCTTGTCATCTCCAGTCCTACTCTGATCCCATTCCATAGACATGAGCATGATGTGGAGAGAGGCTGAGTGATTTGTTCAAGGTCCCTAAACAAGGCATTTCACAGAGCCAAGGCTCCAGTCCAGGACGATTCTCATTATGCTGTCATCTGAACTAGTACAGTAGAATCTGTCCACATGCATCTGGGAGCCAAGAGTGAAAATCCCAATGCCAAAGGGGGAAGACATGGGCTTTGGATATTCAAAATAAGCCTGAGGCAACAGTGGGGAGCCATCACCCCAGACTCCAGTGACAACGTGCATGCTCTTCTGCACCTAGTTCCTTCAACGATCTCAACCAGTGCCCCATACGAGAACTCAAGAATGCTCAGGAGTCAGCTTGGAGGCAGGTGCTGTGACCCAGAGGTCACAACTTCATGTCAACACAGTATCTACTGTGGGTTTATGGCTCCTCCTCCAGCAGAAAGGCATGATAAAGAGCAGACTGAGGAAGGAAGGCAGGATGTACACATTTACTGAGCCAAGCACACAGGACGGGCTCTGCCTGCAAGAGAAGGATGCCACCAGAGCCTCCTGCCACGCTCCCATCTTCAGAGGTGGGCTCTATCTGACTGCAGGGACTCTGAGGGCTGCATCCATGGAGTTACAGAGGGAGTCCATTTCTGAAATAGCCTCTCCTCTCAACTAGACAAAGCTTTTGTCTCCTGTTTTTTTTTCCAAGACAACTTGTGGGTCTCTCTTGAATAGACTGGAGAGTCCTCTTGTTCCAGAAGAGTCACAGGACGTTCTACCACACCTGAGCTGCTCTGAGTCCTAGGGCCAGGCCATTCTACTAGAAATTCTCCTCTACAGTCTCATCATGTTCAGTCGCTCAGTCATGTCCAACTCTTTGTGACCCTATGGAGTAGCTCTCCAGGCTCCTCTGTCCATGAGATTTCCCAGGCAAGAATACTGGAGTGGGTTGCCATTTCCCTCTCCAGGGGATCTTCCTGACCCAGGGATTGAACCCTCATCTTCTGCATTGGCAGGCAGATTCTTTACCATCTGAGCCACCAGGGGTCTCATCACAACAGAATTTAATTAACTTCTATCTTCGAAGTTTCATGAAGGCAAAGATTGTCTGCCTGTCCTGTAGGTCCATCTTCAGCACAGAGAGCAGGAAACATCTGTTGAATGAAAGCCTTGAGGAACTTCAGAAGACTGTCTTCTAGCCTGAGTCTCTACACCCGAAGATGAAATCTGAGACCCAGAAAGAGCTTCTCGACCCTCCTTTAAGGGTTTTTTATATGTGAAATAGAAAGTGCACATTCTTCTATAGGGATGGTCACTATGTCTCTATCCAATGGACTAAGGCATATCAGAAAATGAGGACAGGCCATTAGCTCTAAACCCCATAGGAGATAGTCACCAAGCCACTCTCAAGATGAGCAAAAAGTATTATGCATAAAACTCAGGTTGAGTAACTACCCACCATAAAACCAGGACCCAAGGTACCACTAGAAGCTCTGTTAATGCGGGCAAAGATTTTTGTCTACTTTTTTTGCTACAAATATCCCTAGTGCCCAGAACAATGTCTGACATCGAGAATATGCTCACAAAATATTTATTGATAAATTAATGAAAGGAAAGTGTGTTCCAAATTCTATTTATGTAAGTTCAATGCCCAAAGCCTGGCTAAATTATTCTTCAACCACCTGCCTGGGAAGTAACCAGGTCTCCTTCCTTTTGAAATGACAGGCATATCTGAAAACATTAAATTTTCAATAGATAGTGAGTCTTGTTTCCTGCATCTATTCTGCCATTGTGGCCCCAGGGAGGGAAGAAGGTGAAGGCTACTTCAGGGAAGGAGTTGGATATGACCTGGGGAGTCCCCATCAGCAGAAGGGTGAGTAGGAAGAAGCCTTCCACATCAGAGGATATGAATGGGCCATGTGGTGTGAGGGAGCCTGTGCACACAAGGCTCTTAGGAAGTTCCCCAAGGTATAGCCCAGTGTGGCTGCAAGTCTAGAAGCCGCCCACCCACCACACACAGGGGAAATGGGACAATGGGAGCGGAGGGCAATGTCCAGAGACCTGGGCCAAGGGTGCTTCCAAATCTGGTCCCAGCACCTGGTGTCTGGGACTCTGGGTGCTCCCACATGCCTAGGGAGGATGCAAGGGTGTCAAGAGGGCCAGTGGAACAGCAGAGGCCTGAGGTCAACATGACAGGCCATAGAGGATGATTGACAACCAAAGCCAAAGGATCAAGAGTATAGCCTTTACCAGCGGGATCAGCATGTCAGGCTGAAATGCTAGAGCTAAGCAGATACCCCTCAGTATTTTACATTATTTTAATTAATTTAAATTGCCACATGTGGCTAATTGCTGCTGCTGCTGCTAAGTCACTTCAGTCGTGTCCAACTCTGTGCGACCCCATAGATGGCAGCCCACCAGGCTCCTCCATCCCTGGGATTCTCCAGGCAAGAACACTGGAGTGGGTTGCCATTTCCTTCTCCAATGCAGGAAAGTGAAAAGTGAAAGTGAAGTCGCTCAGTCATGTCCAACTCTTAGCGACCCCATGGACTGCAGCCTACCAGGCTCCTCCGTCCATGGGATTTTCCAGGCAAGAGTACTGGAGTGGGCTGCCATTGTAAGTATACAATATGTGCACGTCTACATGCATGTTCAGTTGCTCCCGTTGTGTCTGACTCTTTACGACCCTATGGACTGTAGCCCACCAGGTTTCTCTGTCCATGGGATTCTCTAGGCAAGAATACTGGAGTGGGTTGCCATGCCCTCCTCCAGGGGATCTTCCCAACCCAGAGATTGAACCCACATCTCCTGTGTCTCTTGCATTGCAGGGAGTGTCTTCATCACTGAGCCACCGAGGAAGCCTAAGTATACAATATAAATAATATAAAATAAAATATTGTGTAACATACAATATAGTAATATAAAATAACAAATTCTGTTTAAAATAGCAGCAAAAAAGGATTATATATCTAGGAAAAACCTTGACATAACTAGTAGTCCTATGTTGGGACTTCCTTGGTCCAGTGATTAGGACTCCAAACTCCCAATGCAGGGGTCACAGGATCAATCCTTGGTCAGGGAACTAAGATCCTCCAGGCTGAAAAGTGAAGCCAAAAAAAAAAGTAGTACCACGCTGACACTGTAAAATTCTACTAAAACTTATAAACAGTGACATGAAAAGAAAGACATACTCTGTTTCTGAAACATTCTTTCTGAACTAATGTGTAGGTTTAATATA
This sequence comes from Bos grunniens, assembly GCF_055505025.1. NCBI lineage: Eukaryota > Metazoa > Chordata > Mammalia > Artiodactyla > Bovidae > Bos > Bos grunniens. The sequence goes on from NC_141190.1 coordinate 17,966,119, forward strand.
TTTTAATCAAAAGTTCAATACATTTTTTCCTATTATTTTACAAAAGAATATTAAAGTTCATTTGCATAATTAGGTGATAAAAGTCAAGGAGAAGAGTACCAAAGGATGACTGGCCTCATAAAACAAGAAAATACGTTATAAATCTTAGACGAAACTGCAACATGGAATAGTCTGGAAGCAATCCTTAGTCTATATAAGAAAATGTATATATGACAAAAGAGGTCTCACAAAATTGTGGAAAGAGGGGGATTAATCAAAATCAGTAAATTACATGGAGACAATGGGTTAGCTCTTTGAGGAAAAGTCAAGTTGGTTTTGAACCTCTCACCAAAATAAATCACAAATAAATAATTGAAACCAACATATCAGCGGAACAGTATTTACAATGTAATGAGCTAAGTCTACACATTCAAAACACACAGCTATTGAATGGTTACCAAAAGGCAAGACCCATCAGCCTCCTAGGAGAAGACTCTTGAAGGAAGGATTCCTACCACTTGGGTAACTTGCTTCTTCCACCACCGACCCCTGGCTACTGGCAACCCATTCCAGTGTTCTTGCCTGGAGAATCCCCACAGTCAGAGGATCCTGGCAGGCTACAGTCCAAGGAATCATAAAGAGCTGGACACGACTGAGCGACTGAGCACACACACACTAGATGGGCAGCACTGACCTCATCTTGAAACTTGATAGAAACACCCACTCCCAGGGCCTGTCCCAAACCTGCTGAATCAGAGGCTGCATGTTAACTGGATCCCCAGGTGGAACATGTACACTGTGAAGTCTGAGAAGCACTGACTCAAAGCACCAGAGGCTTTGCCTCCAGCGACCATGCCCCTGGGGCCACGGGCTCTCGTCTACCCCTCTGTGCCTGTCATGGCTGTAAGGAAAAAGTCAAGCAGGGTAATTCTTCACAGAAATGTAGAACATGGGTGTATAGGCCATAGGAAAGATCTAAAATGTACACCAATGAAAATGCTATCTTTTTGGCTAACAAACACATGAAAAGATGCTCAACATCACTCATTATCAGAGAAATGCAAATCAAAACCACAATAAGGTACCATCTCACGTCAGTCAGAATGGCTGCAATCCAAAAGTCTACAAACAATAAATGTTGGAGAGGGTGTGGAGAAAAGGGAACCCTCTTATACTGTTGGTGGGAATGCAAACTAGTACAGCCACTATGGAGAACAGTGTGGAGATTCCTTAAAAAACTGGAAATAGAACTGCCATATGACCCAGAAATCCCACTGCTGGGCATACACACTGAGGAAACCAGAACTGAAAGAGACATGTGTACCCCAATGTTCATTGCAGCACTGTTTATAATAGCCAGGACATGGAAGCAACCTAGATGTCCATCGGCAGACGAATGGATAAGAAAGCTGTGGTACATATACACAATGGAATATTACTCAGCTATTAAAAAGAATGCATTTGAATCAGTTCTAATGAGGTGGATGAAACTGGGGCCTATTATACAGAGTGAAGTAAGTCAGAAAGGAAAACTAAGAGCATGGCATCTGGTCCCATCAGATCAGATCAGATCAGTCGCTCAGTTGTGTCCGACTCTTTGTGACCCCATGAATCGCAGCATGCCAGGCCTCCCTGTCCATCACCAACTCCCGGAGTTCACTGAGACTCATGTCCACCGAGTCAGTGATGCCATCCAGCCATCTCATCCTCTGTCGTCTCCTTCTCCTCTTGCCCCCAATCCCTCCCAGCATCAGAGTCTTTTCCAATGAGTCAACTCTTTGCATGAGGTGGCCAAAGTACTGGAGTTTCAACTTTAGCATCATTCCTTCCAAAGAAATCCCAGGGCTGATCTCCTTCAGAACAGACTGGTTGGACCTCCTTGCAGTCCAAGGAACTCTCAAGAGTCTTCTCCAACACCACAGTTCAAAAGCATCAATTCTTCGGCGCTCAGCCTTCTTCACAGTCCAACTCTCACATCCATACATGACCACAGGAAAAACCATAGCCTTGACTAGACGAACCTTTGTTGGCAGAGTAATGTCTCTGCTTTTGAATATGCTATCTAGGTTGGTCATAACTTTCCTTCCAAGGAGTAAGCGTCTTTTAATTTCATGGCTGCAGTCACCATCTGCACTGATTTTGGAGCCCAGAAAAATAAAGTCTGATACTGTTTCCACTGTTTCCCCATCTATTTCCCATGAAGTGATGGGACCGGATACCATGATCTTCGTTTTCTGAATGTTGAGCTTTAAGCCAACTTTTTCACTCTCCACGTTCACTTTCATCAAAGGCTTTTGAGTTCCTCTTCACTTTCTGCCATAAGGGTGGTGTCATCTGCATATCTGAGGTTATCGATATTTCTCCCAGCAATCTTGATTCCAGCTTGTGTTTCTTCCAGTCCAGTGTTTCTCATGATGTACTCTGCATATAAGTTAAATAAGCAGGGTGACAATATACAGCCTTGATGTACTCCTTTTCCTATTTGGAACCAGTCTGTTGTTCCATGTCCAGTTCTAACTGTTGCTTCCTGACCTGCATACAAACTTCTCAAGAGGCAGATCAGGTGGTCTGGTATTCCCATCTCTTTCAGAATTTTCCACAGTTTATTGTGACCCACACAGTCAAAGGCTTTGGCATAGTCAATAAAGCAGAAAGAGATGTTTTTCTGGAACTCTCTTGCTTTTTCCATGATCCAGCGGATGTTGGCAATTTGATCTCTGGTTCCTCTGCCTTTTCTAAAACCAGCTTGAACATCAGGAAGTTCACAGTTCACATATTGCTGAAGCCTGGCTTGAAGAATTTTGAGCATTACTTTACTAGAGTGTGAGATGAGTGCAATTGTGTGGTAGTTTGAGCATTCCTTGGCATTGCCTTTCTTTGGGATTGGAATGAAAACTGACCTTTTGCAGTCCTGTGGCCACTGCTGAGTTTTCCAAATTTGCTGGCATATTGAGTGCAGCACTTTCACAGCATCATCTTTCAGGATTTGGAATAGCTCAACTGGAATTCTATCACCTCCACTAGCTTTGTTCGTAGTGATGCATTCTAAGGCCCACTTGACTTCACATTCCCATCACTTCATGGCAAATAGATAGGGAAAGAGTGGAAACAGTGTCAGACTTTATTTTTCTGGGCTCCAAAATCACTGCAGATGGTGACTGCAGCCATGAAATTAAAAGACGCTTACTCCTTGGAAGGAAATGACCAACCTAGATAGCATATTAAAAAGCAGAGACATTCTTTGCCAACAAAGGTTCATCTAGTCAAGGCTATGGTTTTTCCAGTGGTCATGTATGGATGTGAGAGTTGGACTGTGAAGAAAGCTGAGTGCCGAAGAATTGATTCTTTTGAACTGTGGTGTTGGAGAAGACTCTTAAGAGTTCCTTGGACTGCAAGGAGATCCAACCAGTCCATTCTGAAGGAGATCAGTCCTAGGTGTTCATTGAAAGGACTGATGCTAAAGCTGAAACTCCAGTACTTTGGCCACCTCATGCAAAGAGTTGACTCATTGGAAAAGACTCTGATGCTTGGAGGGATTGGGGACGGGAGGAGAAGGGGATGACAGAGGATGAGATGGCTGGACGGTATCACCGACTCGATGGACATGAGTTTGAGTGAACTCCGGGAGTTGGTGATGGACAGGGAGGCCTGGTGTATTGCGATTCATGGGGTCGCAAAGAGTGAGATATGACTGAGAGACTGAACTGTAACTGGAACCGGAACACATATATATGGAATTTAGAAAGATGGTAATGATGACCCTATATGCAAGACAGCAAAAGAGACACAGAGATAAAGAACAGACTTTTGGACTCTGTGGGAGAAGGCAAGGGTGGGATGATTTGAGAGAATAACATTGAAACATGTATATTACCATATGTGAAAGAGATCGCCAGTCCAGGTTCGATGCATGAGACAGGGCGCTCAGGGCTGGTGCACTGGGATGACCCTGAGGGATGGGATGGGGAGGGACGGGGGAGGTGGTTCAGGATGGGGGACACATGTACACCATGGCTGATTCATGTCAATGTATGGCAAAAACCACTACAATATTGTTAAGTAATTAGCCTCTAATTAAAATTAATTAATTAATTAAAAAAAAAAGAAAATGCCATATTTTCCAGTCCTGGCTGACCCCAGTGGACCTCCAACCTGCAATTCAGGGAGTTGTCACCTGGTGGTGGAGTTTGGTTATGAAGCTCTGGACACTGACTATCAGGAAAAGATTATGAAATTCAACTGGAAAACTGCCTTTCAGAAATCAAAAATAGAAACCTTGAAAGTAGTCAAATAAAAATGTAAAGCTATTATATAATAAATTTAAAAATAAAAGAGACATTTTAAAGAAATACTTTCTAATGATATACAATCAAGGATGTGCTGATATTTAACAACTGGCTGGGGGAGAAGAAAGTCTTATTTCTCTGGTATAAATACACCCACTGTGGCTGACTTCATGGTCACAGAACATGGAGATGGAGGATACATGTACATTCAGCTCTCACACGCAGGTAAGAGCCAGCTTCAGCACACTTCTGTAATAACAATAAATAACTGTAAAGTCTCTCAGTTTCTACAGTTATGTCATGTTCCCCATCTGATTCCACGAGCCTGAACTCAAGGCTGCAAAAGATGACCATGAACTAATCCTTGCAGGGAAAGGCCCATTACAGAAGGTCCCATCTCAGGGTCCCCATAGCACAGCATCTTGACTGAAGCACACAGCACTCTGGCCCAGGGATCAGGATAAATGCCTCCTATACATTACCTTCAAAGGAAGGCCCAGAGGGGAGGTAGGAATTGGCCAAGGTCATGTAGGCAGGATGAGGCTTCATGGGTGTTTTAAGTAAAAAATGCCTTCCTGATTCCCAAATCACAGCCCCCTCCACCAAGTCAACTTCTCCCAAAGTTTCACATTCTAAGACGTTAGTAATAAACACTATTGTAAACAAGCAGACCCCACGAGGCTTTCTCAGAATAGACCACCACCCATGTCCTCCACCTGCCTTTTGTCTGTAGAAAAACTTTAGTCAAAATATAAATTTCATCAGAGACGTGAGAAAAGGCAGAAAGAAAGGAAAACAGTCAAGCAAGACAAAATAATAATACTTTAGCCATTAAACAAAGCCAAGGACCTTTAGTTCTTTCTCAAGGACTATAGACAATATTCTGAGCCACGTCCTTTGAGCTGTTTTGCAGATACTGAAACCCCCACCAGGAGGAAGACTGTATTCACTGATGCTGCCCACAAGCACGTAGATCCCAGACCCCAGAAGGTTGATGATGCTGACTCCCAATTACATCACCACCAACCAATCAGAAGCATGTCCATGAGCTGATCACGCCCCGCTCCTTGAACACTGTGAGACTCCTCACTACCCCTCCAGGGTGAGACACACAGTGTTGAAGGTATTAGTCAGGTATGGCCAACTTTGCCTGGCCATACAATACATACAACTTTGCCTGGCAAAACAATAAAACTTTTTAAAATTTATTTTTATTGAAGTGTCATCAAGTTGCAATTTTGTATCAATTACTGCTTTTCCATTATGGTTTATCACAGGAAATTGAATATAGTTCCCTGCACTGTAGAGCAGAACCTTATTGTTTATCCGTTCTAAAGCAGTCTGCATCTAGCCCTCTCCCACCTGCTTCCTCCTTGACAACCACCAGCCTATTCTCTACGTCCCTGATTCTGTTTCTGTTTCATAGGCAGGTTCTTTTATGTTTTTTGGCCACACTGCATGGCTTGCAGGATCTTAGTTCTCTGATCAGGAATCACACCCAGATCCCTGGCAGTGAAAACTCTAAGTCCTAACCACTGAACCGCCATGAAATTTCAAACTGTTTTTTTCTACTTCACCCAAAATTCATCCCCGAGATTTAAGCCAGCACCGGTCAAACTTCGGCAACGCTATTTAAACTGCTTTCTTAATTTGTAGATATAACAAAACAGAAACAGATAGACAGAACAAACTGGTGGTTACCGTGGAGAGAGAGAGTGGGGGAAGGCAAGATAGGGGTAGGGAATTAAGAGGTACAAACTACAATGTATAAAATAAATAAGCTACAAGGACGTATTGTACAGCACAGGGAATACAGTCAAATTTTATAATAACTATAAATGGAGTATAATCTTTAAAAATTGCTAATCACTATGATGTACACCTGAAACGTAACATTGTAAATCAGCTATACCGCAATAAAGAAAATGAAGTAAAGCAAAATAAGATGAATAGCTTTCTTTACTGCAGTACTTCTCAAAGCCTTTTGTTGTTGTTGTTCAGCCTCTCAGTCATGTCTGACTCTTTGCGACTCCGTGGACTGCAGCACGCCAGGCTTCTCTGTCATTCACCATCTCCTGGAGCTTGCTCAAATTCACGTCCACTGAGTTGGTGATGTCATCCAACCATCTCGTCCTCTGTCGTCCCCTTCTCTTTTTGCCTTCAGTCCTTCCTAGCATTGGGGTCTTTTCCAATGAGTCAGTTCTTCTCATCAGGTGGCCAAAGTACTGGAGTTTCAGCTTCAACATCAGTCCCTCCAATGAACACCCAGGACTGATCTCCTTCAGGATGGACTGGTTGGATCTCCTTGCAGTCCAAGGGACTCTCAAGAGTCTTCTCCAACACCACAGTTTGAAAGCATCAATTCTTCAGTGCTCAGCCTTCTTTATGGTCCAACTCTCACATCTATATATGACCACTGGAAAAAAACATAGCTTTGACTATACCTCTGTTTGACTACACTGGGTGCAACATTATACTAGACCTTTGCTCTGACCGTGTTTTTAGTACACGGTCTAGGTTTGTTATAGCTTCTCTTCCAAGGAGCAAGCCCCCCAAAATTATCACAACCCTCCAAGGGAAAGAGAATGCAACATTTGCCAATGCGGTTGCCCTGGCATTCCTTCTCACCAAATCTTCCATCCTAAGGAACACCTGTGAATACTGCTGCACTGCTCAGCAACCATCCTAGGACCAGAAGGGGCTACCGGGTCCAACCCACCATGTGATGCCTGAGTGGCCTCTCCTCACACCTCTCCTCCTGTGACAGGGAGCTCAAGGTCTGTTTCATCCAAATCTAGTGTTCTAATTGTTCTCTCTGGACCAAGAGAAAAGAAAGGGACTGACAACTTTTTTTTTTTTTTTTTTTTTGGTCTTGCTGCGTGGCATGTAGGATCTGAATTTCCTGACCAGGGATTGAACCTGCACTCCTGGCAGTGAAAGCATGGAGTCTTAACCACCGACTGCCAAGAGAGTCCCAGGACTGATACTTCCTGAGCACCAGCCACATACCAAGCTCTCCACACTTTTCTAACTCTCACAGCTGCAACTCTGTGCCATCAGCATCACCATGCTCTTTTTCCAGATGAGGAAAGTCGGCTGAGAGAGATTAGGCAAAGTGTTCCAGGCCACTGGCGGCTCAGAGGTTAAAGCATCTGCCTGGAATTCAGGAGACCCAGGTTCAATCCCTGGGTCAGGAAGACCCCCTGGAGAAGGCAATGGCACCCCACTCCAGTACTCTTGCCTGGAGAATCCCATGGAGGGAGGAGCCTGATAGGCTACAGTCCATGGGGTCGCAAAGAGTCGGACACGACTGAGCGACTTCACTTTCACTTTTCACTTTCACTTTCCAGGCCACATCTCAGTTCTAACTCCCATCTTTGCTTTGAAGTGACCCCTGCTGCTCAGGCAGGGATGGAAGTGTGGAGAGGAAGAGGGACCAGCTCAGCATCGGGGGTGGGCTGAGTCTGTGGCAGACCTCACAGAAGGGGTGACACTTGAATAGGAGGTTGACACGTAGGCAGAAGTCTGGCAAGTGGATAACAAGGGACAGGAGCATGCTGGTCAAAGAGTCAGCATGTGCAAAGACCCTGAGGGGAGAGACAGCGAGGCACTGTCAGGGCAGGAGCAAAAGGATCCAGGTGAGAGGGCCTGGCTGAAGTGAGGACCAGTCATGTGGACCGTCAACGATAGTGAGATAGGAGATAGGGCTGCAGGAACTGCGGGCCTGGGCAGGGCGGAAAGGAAGGCTCAGACACAGGGAATGCAGCTCCAGCGCTATTAGAACACCCAAGGTGGAACTGGGCACAGGAGTCCCTCACTGGGTACAGCACTTCCCAGTTTGCATCCCCTCCACCCACACATTCTTCCCCACCCCAACACCCTACTGAGGGCAAGGACCTTCAGTTCTAGGACCTTCCGTAGTCATAAATATGGAACCAGTGAGTGAATGAACGCTCCTCGCCCAAGTCCTAGGAGAAGGCAGGGCACAGACCGTCAGCTCCATTTCACGGGGAAAGCCAGGCTCAGGGGAGTTCATGACCAGCCTGTTAGCTTACAACTGTGAGAAAGGGGGAACGCAGACCTCTCAGCTCTGAACTTGGAGCCCAGTTGGGACTGCCTCATATGGGACCTATTTCTAGAACTGAGATGCAAGGTGGGAGCTGATCTCATGGTCAGCGGTAAGAGCTCTGTTCCCAGAGGAGCTGCTGGCCAGCCTGGACTGGACAGTCTGGTCGGGGTGAATGGAGGAGACAGAGAGCAGAAGAGGCTAGCCAGAGGGTCCTTCACAACCCTCTCCCCAGTGGTCCCCCTGAGATCCAGAGAATCTCGAGGGAGGATTCAGGGGATGTTAAGTGGCCCTTGGCTGGAAGCCTACAGAGCTGGGGAGTCTGTGAGCCAGGCAGAAGCCCAGCAAGTCAGAGGGAGGCCCCTTCAACTCTGCTGTTGCCTTCTGTCCCCAGCCATACCCTCCCAGGACTGCTTCCCACCATCCAGAGAGCAGGAGGCCCGGGGAGGGCTGCCACAGCTGGGGGATACCCACTCCCTGCCCGGCTCCCCACCACCTTCCTGTCCATCCTGACCACAGGCCTGCCCCCTCCCAGGGTTCACTCCAAAACCAACAGGGTCCCGGATTTATCCCATAGGAGTGACCTCCAGCAAGTACTTGCCTGACCTCATCTCACCTCACCTTCATCAACCAGACCAGTCCTTGATTTTCATTTCTACACCTACGGCCTGGCCTTGCAGGAAGTTTATTTTTCAATTATCCACTCACAGTCCTAATCACAAATGTTCCACAGTACAGCTGCCTCTTGGGACATAAAAGGCCAGAGTTAAAGCAGTAATGGAACCACAGGCATGGTCTACCCTGGGAAGAGGGCGCTGGGAGGCTGCGTGTGACATTGAGCAGGCCACTTTTCCCTTTGGTGGGATTTGTTTCACTCATACAATGAGACAAGTGAACTAGCTCAGGGATTCTGGAGGAAGGGCCACAGACCACTGTGTTAGAAGTCTCTAAGGAGAGGGTTGATATGCAGATTCCCAGGCCCTGCCCACATTTATGGAATCAGAATCTCTAGGGACAGGGTCCAGGAATATGCGTGTTAAGTTCATATCCTGCCCAGCCCCACAGGGGACTCACTCACTGAAGTCTGGAGAGCAGTGGAGGTGATGTCTTCAGGTCCCTCTGGCTGTCATGTTGATTTCACTCCAATTTCTATTAGAGAAGCACAGGGCATCTACCCAGGACCTACTGTTTGCCACTCAGGAAGGACCTCTCTAATGCTCCACAAGACGGTCACCTAGAGGGGTGCAGAGACTCCCGGAAGAGTCTTCAGACCATTGGAATTCATCTCAGGGAACAGGCTGAGGTGGGGTGGAGGGGCCAGAGGCGGGGAGGGTAACGGGGAAATCCTACCCAGAGACACATTTAGTTCACGTCAAGTTTCCAGCAGAGGGATTTACCAGGTTTAAAGCAGTTTTCTGTGAATCTTTGTCAAGGGAGTGTATGTACAAACAAACAGGGAGGGTTTTTTTTTTAGTGAAAAGTTAATCGGCTTAAAGTGTGCAACTAAATAAGCAAAGCTTACATGAAAGTGACCCACGGAGAAAGGACCTGATGGAAAGAAAGTTCTAGGAAATACAATATGGCCTCTATGTTCTTTTGTAGTTCCACGCCATAAATATTCATGGGGTGGTGTTAATGGGGTCCGCAGCTCTATGCAACCACAATAGTTTTTTTGTTTATTCTCAGGACCATGAACTTTGAAACCATGAACCTAAATTTCAGGACTCTGCATTCAGGCATGTTTGCAGAGCAGGAGGGAGAGAGCAGCCTGAACCTGGCAGAGGACAGAGGGGAGGAAACCAGAGGACCTGTGAATCATGCCTCCTGGATCTTTTGGTTGAGATTAAAAAAGAGAATCTGTTTAGTATGGGAGGCCTCTTGTCTCCAGGGTCTCCAGCTGCTCCAGCCTGGGGAAATAGCCTTCATAGGCATGGAGAACTTAGTTACTCAAGCATATGGTAGAGATGGGTGGGGAAAAGGAAACAGTTTAATTGGATCAAGCAGATTTGCTGCAGGTTCTACATGAACACACACACACATAAACAAGTTTGAATCATGGCATTTCTAAGATGGAGAGAGTTTAAAAGTCACCCAAGCAATGCCCTTGTTTTCCATATGAGGAAACTAAGATCCAGGAAGGTTAATTGACTTGCTTAAAATATCACATCTAGAAGCCACATCTGCTGACTATCAACCAGTGATGGCAAATATGAGACAAACATGCACCCCTCTTAGCCCCTCTATCCCAGGGCAATTATCCTTAGCTAATCACAGCCCTACTGCCCTGGACAGGAGGCCACAGCCTTCATATCCATCTCAACACAGTCTACAGACAGCCAGCACAAATGGATGGAGATGCCAGGTGAGTTGGGACCTATTTGCCATCTATGTCCTAAATCATGCTGGCAACATCCATAACCCATTGGCCATTTGTTCCAGCCAAGAGTTTTCTATTCGAAGCCACTTACAGTCTGAACTCAGGGGTCTGAGCATGCACACCTGAAAAGCAGCAGGACCTGAGAATCCATAGAACTTCCTGTGTTAAAGGTCAATCATGAAAGAATGCTTAGCATCACTAATTATCAGAGAAATGCACATCAAAAATCACAATACGGTATCCCTTCACACTTGTCAGAATGGCTATCATCAAAAAATCTACAAATAAGAAATGTTCGAGAAATGGGAACCCTTGACCATTGTTGGGAATGTAAATTGGTGCAGCCATTATGGAAAACAGTATGCAGGTTCCTTATAAGAACAAAAATAGAACTATCATGCATCCATGCATGCTAAGTTGCTTCAGTTGTGTCCGACTCTGTGCGACCCTATGGCTCATAGCCCGCCAAGCTCCTTTGTCCGTGGGATTCTCTAGGCAAGAACATTGGAGTGGGTTGTCATGCCCTCCTCCAGAGGGTCTTCCTGACCCAGGGATCAAACCTACGTCTCTTAGGTCTCCTGTATTGGCAGGTGGGTTCTTTACCACTAGCGCAACCTGGGAAGCTCAGAACTACCATATGATCCAACAATTCCACTTCTGGGTGGAAATGAAAACACTAATTCAAAAAGGTGCATGCATCACAATGTCTGTAGCAGTGCTGTTTTACAATAGCCAAGATATGGGAGCAACTCAAGTGCCTATCAACAGATGAGTGGATTAAGATATTTCATTTTATACATATACAATGGAATAGTACTCAACCATAAAAAGAATGAAATACTGCCATTTGCAGCAATGTAGGTAGCCCCAGAGAATATTATGCTTAGTGAAATAAGTCAAAGACAGATACTATATGGTATCACTTACATTCGGAATCTAAAAAATAGTAGAAATGAATGTATGTACAAAACAGAAACAGACTCACAGACAGAGAAAACAAACTTGTGGTTACAAACAAGATCATTACAAAACAAACAGGGGAGAGGGAAGGACAAATGAGAGGTATAGGAATAACAAATGCTGCTGCTGCTGCTGCTAAGTCGCTTCAGTCGTGTCTGACTCTGTGCGACCCCATAGACGGCAGCCCACCAGGCTCCCCCGTCCCTGGGATTCTCCAGGCAAGAACACTGGAGTGGGTTGCCATTTCCTTCTCCAATGCATGAAAGTGAAAAGTGAATGTGAAATCGCTCAGTTGTGTCAGACTCTTCGTGACCCCATGGACTGCAGCCCACCAGGCTCCTCCGTCCATGGGATTTTCCAGGCAAGAGTACTGGAGTGGGGTGCCATTGACTTCTCTGAGGAATAACAGATACAAACTACTATATATAAAATAGGCAACAAGGATATACTGTATAGGATATGGAAATTTACCTATTATCTTGTAATAACCTATAATGAATATAATACGCAAAAAACTGAATCATTGTGCTGTAAACCTGAAACCAACACAATACTGTAAATCAACTATACTAAACAAAAATCTTTTTAAGGTCAGTCAGGACCTAGGAGAGCACCACAAACAGATGGGTACCACAGAGCAACTCCGCTCTGAAAGCTGATCCCATCTCAAAAGAACACCCAGTTTTGCTTTCTGCCTTGGTTGGCATCATCCTACTTTCCAGAGGAGCCAAGAAGCTACCTTGCTCAAGGCAGACATTACCTTCTGTCTTGCCTCTTTATCTATATTACCGTAAGTTTGCACCAATGCACTTTAGATCCATGTTCCAAGCAGGACTCACTTGGCTTAAGAAATACCTGCTCAGCTAATTCTCCAGAAAAAATGATTCTCTACTGGTCTGGCATGAGCAGATAGGCCATATCTGCAAGGCTAGTTAAGTTTTACAGCTCCGAATCTATTTCACCTCACTTGTCTGTGCATGTGTGTGTGTGTGCTGTCCTTTCAGCTGTGTCTGGCTCTTTGCGACCCTATAGGCTACAGCATACCAGGCTCCTCTGTCCATGGGATTCTCCAGGCAAGAATACTGGAGTGGGTTGCCACTTCCTCCTCCAGGGGATCTTCCCAACACAGGGATCGAACCCCAGTCTCTTAGGTCTCCTGAACTGGCAGGTGGGCTCTTTACCACTGGGAAGCCCCTCACATGCCCACAGGTGACTTCTTGGACCCACAGGAAAAGCAGCCGTGATCAATTACTCATGTCTGCCACTGGCCTAAAAGAAGGAGTGGCATTGGAGGTGCCACACCTGGCCATTTACAAATGTATATTGTAAAGATACTAAAAACAGTTCCATCCACAGAAAAGAACACTTGCAGCAAGGCCTGAGCTCTGACTCAAGCTATCCTTTTCATACTTATTTCCACCCTCTCTGCCCTGCTCTGTGCCCAGGAAGGCAGAGCCTGTGGACTGCTTCCTCCACATCTCCCTGCTCTCTGGCTTCTGGTCGCATTCAATCAGGAGGACACCCTGGCTGATCAGAGTGAAGAGGGGAGAGAGCTGCAGGCATTTCTTCCCTGTTTTCTCCCTACTTTGGTGCCAGATTAAAACTACTATATATAAAATAGATAGGCAAGGAGGATACACCGTATAGCATAAGGAATTATACCCATTGTCTGATAGCTATCTATACTGGAATATAACCTGCAAAACAAACAAACAAACAAACCCTGAATCATTATGCTGTGTACGAGAAACTAACACAATAAATGAAATCAGCTATACTTTAAGTGACTCAGGCACCTACCCTCCTGCACAGGAGCTGGAGCTCCTGTAACACAGCTCACTTCCCGTTTCTTCAGCCCCAGGGGAGACTTGGTAGTCTCTGGGTCCCTTGTGCTCTTCTCTGTTCCCTAACCCTGCCTCTGACAGTAGCCCCTTTGTGAAAATCTCTTCAGTTGAAACATCTGGGGTAAAGTTTGTTTCCTGCTGCCATCTTATATCCTGTTCTAAGAAAGTCCTCCCATTATTTCCATGGCTAAATAGGAAGATGGCATTCTGACTGGTAAGGTGAATGGCTCGAAGAAGGCAATGGCAACCCACTCCAGTATTCTTGCCTAGAAAATGGATGGAGGAAATGAAAATGCTCCTCCTGCCATGGACGGAGGAGCCTGGTAGGCTGCAGTCCATGGGGTCGCTAAGAGTCGGACACGACTGAGCGACTTCACTTTCACTTTTCACTTTCATGCATTGGAGGAGGAAATGGCAACCCACTCCAGCGTTCTTGCCTGGAGAATCCCAGGAATGGCGGGGCCTGATGGGCTGCCGTCTATGGGGTCGCACAGAGTCGGACATGACTGAAGTGACTTAGCAGCAGCAGCAGCAGCAAGGTGAATGGCTACTTTAGCCTAAGATAACACTTCTTACTGCTTAATTCCAGCAGCAAAGGACTTACTGCGGTCTCACACCTGCTGTGTTCCCATAGCCTAAGCTCACATGGCCTCCAATAAGTCATGGAGAAAAGGGTGCAGTTTAGGTTCTAAAAGCCAGAGGGTTCCTGGACTCTAATTTTGCATCTTACGTGCCTGATTTCAGGACCAGGCATATCTCATAAGCCCTGATATCTCCACTGTGGAATGATCTCTTGTCGAGCTTTAAGTTACCAGTGCAATTAAGCAGGACTCATTCTGAAGACAAAAGCCACTGGAGAGCCTGAGCAGTGCAGAGAGTGGACAGATACACTAGGCGGAAAATGAAGGGGACCTGGGGTCCACCTCCAGGCATGCCAGGAGCTACCATGTGACCTTGGACACATTACTGCCCTTCTAGGCCCTAAGGGTTTTCATAAGACAGAATAAATAATCTCAATGGTGACTTCCAACTCAAGCATTCTAAAAGATTTTACCCTAAGATCTCAGCTTGTGTGTCTAGTTAATGTTCACTAATGGTCATAAGCATATCATGATTTTGCCTAAATTTTCTTCATAAAGGTACAGCAAGTGTGGGCTCTAGTGGCAGAGGCTGTTTATTATCCACCAATTTTCTCGCTTCTTCCCTAAATAACACAACCTCTGATGTTCAGTTCCAGGCCTTCCAGAAGAAGTATTTCCCAGAATCCCATATAGCCACCTGTGGTCATGTGACTAACTTTCAACCAATGAGATGAAAACAGATGGCATCTCCTGGGAACCTTCTCTCGCATTCTTTGTCCTTTTTCTTTTCCATGCCTTCCATCTCCAGACTGTGTTTGTGATGGTTTTAGCTTGGGCTACTGTCATGGACCATGAAGGGCGTCAGCCTAGGGAGAGTGGAGGAGCAGACCCTGGGGGACTTCCTGGAGCAGAACCGCCATCCTGGTCATAGATAGCAGAACTCCCGACTTTGAAGTGAGAAAGCAACTTCTGGCTTGTTTAGGGCAGGGGTTTGGCTATCAATATATTGCTTATCAGCTCTAGATCCACCCTTGTTATGTTTTGTGCTAGATCCGAACCCTGAAAACGTTTTTTGTCAGTAGAGGGCACTAGAGGGACATGACAAGAGGAAGGGATTTCCTCGTTCTGGGGGGTCTCATCTTTCTTGCTCCTATAAAGTGGTCACCAGCAGTGCTCAGGAGACCCACTGGCACCCAACCTTCAGAGTTTTGACCAAACTCCAAAGGTCAATTCCCCACTTGTCAGCCTTTTCCTGCAGTATCTCAACAAACTTCTCCAGCTGTCAGGGGGCCACAGCCACATCATTTCCTATTAAGTCACAGCCTGGGAGGGTTGTGGGGGCGGAGGGACCTCTTTCAAATATATTCCTTCCCTAATAATTGCCCCCTATATCTACCATCCCTGTTTTCTTTAAAGTTCTCTCTGCCTCTTTTAGTAGTCATCCCCTTTTGCGAGTTAATAATCCTTATATTAAATTTTTGAATTACTTCTGAAATTACCGATGTGGTTTCAGTCTCCCAACTGGATCCTGATGGCCACAGCCAATTAACATGGGTTCATTACTAGCAGTTCAACCTAATCTTAACTGACTGAGCCATGCAGTCATCGCCATGGAGCAAGTGAGTAATAAAGATGGGATAAGCTTTCTGCTTTTCAAAAATCTTCTCTCCAAAAATTATTTGCAACAAACATGACAGATAAAAGGTTGAAGTCTTAATCTTTCATGGTTCCTGCAAAATGTTTAAAAAATGACTATCTAATTAGAAAAATGAGCATAAACAGAAAGAAAAAAGAAAGTCCATAAATAAGGAGGGGAAAAGCCCATAAATAGGAAATGCACACAGAAAAATAAATACAAATGACCAAAATATATTTTCAAAGTCTCAAAATTATTTGAAAAAGAAATACAATTATAATATAAATGCAAATTGAAAAAAATGTAAATTATTTTTCTCTTATCAAATCTACAAAGACTTTAAAACCTAGAATATAAAAATGTTAATGTTAATCTTAATGAGATACAAAGAGTAAAAAATATATATATATATATAATTTGAAGGGCAATTTGAAAATAAGAGTCAGAAGCCCTAAAAGATCTATACTTTTGACCCAGCAATTCAATGGGTAGAATTTTTTCTGAGAAAATAATTTAAAACATACACATAAATCAGGCAATAAGGATAACTCCAGCATGATTATTTACAAAAGCAAAAGAAAAGACTGGGAAAAAAATCTGTATGTCCAACAATAGGGGATTGATTAAATTAAATATGGTGCTGCTGCTGCTGCTGCCGCTGCTAAGTGCATCTATACGAAACAACTTAAAATAGATGCTATACGAGTACATTTATTACCTAAGCATCTTTATTGTCACGGAAGAAGGTTCATGGTACTAAGTGAAAGTGAAATACAAGCAGTCCAAAACAATATATGTAGCATGCATGGAAAACCTTTGGGAGACTATACAGCAAATATTAACAACAGTGACTCCTAGGCAATGGAATTGCCTGAAGTTTTTACTCTTGCTGGCGCTCTCTATATTTTCTAAATGTTCTCCAGTGGATGTATATTTGCTGTATAATTAAGAAAACTGTTTTATGTTAAAAATATATATATAATTTCCCTTTCCTGCCCATCTCAAGAGCACCCCAAAGCTTGCTGAGCATCTCTGGATGAACTCATTTATGTTTCACTCGTCTTTGAGGCAGAACTCAGCTTGGGACCTGTCCTACACACAGAGCCACGATCTCTCCCCCACCTTCCCTTCCTTTCCATTCCTGGGGCCCAAGTCTGGACTCCATGCTCCCAAGCCTAGAACTCCTGGTGGTCCTCCTATTTCCTGCTTCTACAGATCCTAAACATCACTTGTCTTATAAGGGTTGTCTGCTTAAAACACATCAATAGCTCCCCCTTGCTTAAGGGGCATGTTTTAAATGTCTCAGGTTGACTTCACTGTTTCTAACCTCTTTCAATCTTGTCACTAGTACCCAGCAGAGTAAGCCAGGTAATGCCACCGCTCCAGGAAACTTCAAAGCATTCCTGCTACCTAGTCTTGACTCATAATGTTTATTTTACCTGAAATGCTTTCCCCTGAATCCCCCCTTTTTTTTTTAATCCCATCCATCCTTCCAGGCCAAACTCAGGGCTCATCACCTCCCTTACCAGAAGCCTTCCTTGATTGTCTTACAGTGACTGCTACCTTTTCCAAATCTCTATGGTATCGCATTTGCTCAGTTTTTCATTTGGCAATTATTGGTTGAGCACTCATCATGTGCCAAGCACTGCACTGGTGAGTGGGGAACCAAACGAGTCTCCTCCTTGAAGTTCATTGTCTGATATGGAGACAGACACTGAGCAGATAAAGTCACTCCAATGACCATACCTAGTTACTGATTGTAAAACCTGTGGTACAAGGGAAAAAAGGTGATGAGAGATTTAAGAGAAGGGACATGATTGAGATCAGGCCTGGGAAGGCATTAGGGGGAAAGGACACCTAAATCGAGGGTCCTAAACAGACTGGGAGACCAGGGTGGTGGGTGCAGGTACCATCACAGTAGCCCACGTGGGAGTCAGTGGGGTTCAGATCAAACGGGGGCAGTAAAGAGGGAGAGAAGTGGATGGGCTGAAATTTGGAAACAGAATTGGCAGGACTTGGGTGGGACCGCCTGAGAGAAGCAGGGAGAGACCGATATCCAGGATGGGCATCACCACCAGGTGCCACCACGGGGCCCAGACCCCAGCAAGTCATGGTTGAGCCCAGGGGGAGAGGACGGTGAACCAGTGCCGGCTCAGCGGGAAGGAGAATTGACCCAGGCATGAGATAATAAAGAGTCAGGGAGGAAGGTAGCCTGCTCCTGTGGGAAACTGGTTCAGGCAGGACTCATATCAACTCAAGGCCAGAAACCCAGGTGGGAGGAAGGAGAGGAGGCTCAGTGCAAATTGCAGGATGAGCCACGAGATAAGTGGCCCAGCTGGCAGAGCGGGCAAAGACTCAGGGCTGAACATCAACACTCAAGCGCCCGCGCAGGCGAGCTTGAGAATATTTATTGGTAATTGACAGAAGTGGTTAGAGGGTGGCGTGATCACGGATAGGTCTGTAACCAATCAGCAGGAAAGCTCAGTTCCTGTTGCTATGTTTGCATCCAGGCAGAACTGTATTACGAGCGGGCTAAGAGGACACCATGAGAAACCTGCTTCTATGCATTTGGTTTATCTGTTATCCGCTCCCTGCTTCACGGATGAGAGCAAGCGAGCTGTGGAGCAATAAATTATCACTTGCCGCACACTCTGGATCCCAAGAGAACTCTCTGCAGAGGGAGAGATAAGCCTGCACAGGCCACAGAGAGATTATCACTTATAGGGAAATTCTTAAATGGGGAACAATAACAGGTGTAATCATAATAGCAAAGAGAAGAGCTAACAATTAATGACCACTTGCTAAACACTTTTTGTTCACTACCTCATTCGATCTGCAAACAAATCTAGTTGACGGGTTTTCATATCATTTTCCCAATAAGGAAACTGAAGCTCAGAGAGGTTAAGAAACTTAGTCAAAGCCACACAAGCAATGAGGACATAGGCAGGCTTTAGGCCACGGGCTGCCTGATGCCAAAAGTAGTCTCTTATACAGGATATTTCATTGCTCTGCTCCGCCACCCAGGCTGCCACTCAACCAGAGCCTCTTTGGAAATCATGGGCCATCGAAGTCCTCTCCTTCTGGGGAGGGGTGAGTGGCTGGACCCATTGTCCTCAACTGACCTGACCCCCAGGCACTTATCTGGGCCTGGTAGGAAAGGGATGGGGCAACAGAGAGGATGAAAGATACATTTCAACACCCTGTATTATTCATTTATTCTTCCCTCTGCTTTGGGACTAAGAATACTTTGAAGGCCAGAACTGTCTCATCCTTGTTGGGTTGTTAGCCAAGGACAGAGAAGAGGGTAGGGAGAAGGTGGAGGGTTATGGTGCTCTGGGGAACAAGTGGAAAATATGACCATCAGAATGAGCAGTGAGAGATGCTTGTTGATTTGGGGTGGGGGAGCCAGGAGAAGGGAAGCTGTTCCAGGGTTGGAGAGACCATGGTTTCAAGGGGAGAACAGGTGTTTGCGGTGTTCGTCTCACAGATTACAAGTTCAGTGTCCTGTGTGGGTCCTAGCATTTTGCCCAGCATCCTCTGGGCAGACACCTATCCTGCAATACCCACAAGATCGTAAGATCTCGGAGCACCTCTCATGAGTGCCTGGATCATCTCCTGGCTCTTTGAAAGACCACTGGAGAAAGTGGAAGGAAAAGAGCTTTATAAACAACGCTAAGGCAATGCTGTAACCACTGTGGGGGTTAATGCTGTTATTCTTCCTCTTGAAAAACAGAGTGAAGGGTGAGAAGGCAAAGGTTTGGAGCCCAGTGGAGTTACAGCCTCTATTTAGATTGCTCGACCATGTGTGCCAGAAGGATGTGCACTGCCATCGAATGCAATGTGAGCCCAAATCCAGCTTGCATCTTGGCTATTTGGACCCTGGAGGAATGCTTTCGGAAAGACGAGTAGCTGGGAGAACCACGGACTGAACGGAGGCTCAGATTAACACCAATCACACATCTCCAGTCAAGGGCTGGCTTCTAGAGTGAGACCTGGACATCTGTTTGGCTTGCTGCACAGGGAACTACCTCCCAACCCAGCCAAACGTCAAGGAAGCCAATGAGAGCCATCGAAGGTTTGTTTATAGGGCAAGGTCTGGATATAGAATTACTGCCATCAGCATCATTAGGAAACATAAAACTCTGAAATCATCATCTGCTCCAGTTGTTTCCTGCTCTTTGAAAACTTGCTGGATTTCTATGGAATGATAATAATAAAAACAATAATATTTATTGAATATTAAATATTCAGTTTACCATGTTCCAAGTACTATTCTAAGTGCTTTATCTATATTAACTCATCTAACCCTTATAATCACCCTCTGTGGTAGGTATTAGTAATCACATTTTATGGGTGAAGAAATGGAGACCCAGAAAGCTTAAGCAGCTTGCTTAGGGTCCCAAAGTCATTTAGTGCAAGAGCTGGGATCTGAACCCAGGCAATTTGTCTCCAGAGTCGGCTCACTTCTCAGAGCTCTCAAGAGGAATAGAAAGTGATGTGGTTCATGTAATTCAATTTAATGCGCATGACAGGTGTTTCGGAGGCCACAAAATGATAGCAATATTGAGTGCTTCTATTTGCTAAGCACAGTATCAACTGCCTTTCATTCAACAACTGCCTGTGAAATAGGAGTTTCTATTAACTGCATTATGTAGAAGAGGAAACTGAGGCTTTACAGCTGCAGGACTTGCTCAAGCTCTCACAGCTAGTAAGTGACAGAGCTGAAAAGGGAAATACAAGTCAGCCTGACTCCGAAGCTTGGGTACCAAAGCAACAGGCTAGGTGGTCAAACATCAGGCGAGGAGCCAGGTGCTCAAACAACCACAACCCAGGATGGGGAGAACCCCGAGAGTGGCAGGAAAAGCAGTGGTAAGGGGAGGTCCAGGTCTGACGGGAGGCGCTGCCTGGTGGGGGGCTGCTGCCCGTCTGCACTCGGCTTCCATCAGGAGCATCTTCCCGCTGAGGAGGCCATGCCCAGGAGCTCCTGGGACAGTTCTGAGGTCTGATTGGCAGTTACCTCCTTAGCACCCAGGACCTAGCCCTGCAGGTGCCAGGCACCCTGCAGATGGAAGGCTGTTGTGATGGCTCCTCCTTTCCTCTCTCTATGCTGGACAGAGGAATAAAGGACACTCCCCCACACACATGCCACCCCCAGCAGAGGCTGCAAGATGCTGACTACAGCATCACTGGGCAGGAGAAAGATGGAAACACGGGTCCCACTGACGTGAGAGTTGGGGACACTCTTGGAGTTTTCTGCCTCCACTGTTGAGCTCTACCTACAGAGCCAGCATCATAAGTCAGATCAGATCAGATCAGTCGCTCAGTCGTGTCCGACTCTTTGCCACCCCATGAATCGCAGCACGCCAGGCCTCCCTGTCCATCACCAACTCCCAGAGTTCACCCAGATTCACGTCCACCGAGTCAGTGATGCCATCCAGCCATCTCATCCTCTGTCGTCCCCTTCTCCTCTTGCCCCCAATCCCTCCCAGCATCAGTCTTTTCCAATGAGTCAACTCTTCGCATGAGGTGGCCAAAGTACTGGATTTTGAGCTTTAGCATCAGTCCTTCCAAAGAAATCCCAGGGCTGATCTCCTTCAGAATGGACTGGTTGGATCTCCTTGCAGTCCAAGGAACTCTTAAGAGTCTTCTCCAACACCACAGTTCAAAAGCATCAATTTTTCGGCACTCAGCTTTCTTCACAGTCCAACTCTCACATCCATACATGACCACAGGAAAAACCATAGCCTTGACTAGACGAACCTTTGTGGGCAAAGTAATGTCTCTGCTTTTGAATATGCTATTTAGGTTGGTCATAACTTTCCTTCCAAGGAGTAAGCGTCTTTTAATTTCATGGCTTCAGTCACCATCTGCAGTGATTTTGGAGCCCCCAAAAATAAAGTCTGACACTGTTTCCACTGCCCATCTATTTTCCATGAAGTGATGGGACCGGATGCCATGATCTTCGTTTTCTGAATGTTGAGCTGTAAGCCAACTTTTTCACTCTCCACGTTCACTTTCATCAAGAGGCTTTTGAGTTCCTCTTCACTTTCTGCCATAAGGGTGGTGTCATCTGCATATCTGAGGTTATTGATATTTCTCCCGGCAATCTTGATGCCAGCTTGTGCTTCTTCCAGTCCAGCATTTCTCATGATGTACTCTGCATATAAGCTGAATAAACAGGGTGACAATATACAGCCTTGATGTACTCCTTTTCCTATTTGGAACCAGTCTGATGTTCCATGTCCAGTTCTAACTGTTGCTTCCTGACCTGCATACAAACTTCTCAAGAGGCAGATCAGGTGGTCTGGTATTCCCATCTCTTTCAGAATTTTCCACAGTTTATTGTGACCCACACAGTCAAAGGCTTTGGCATAGTCAATAAAGCAGAAAGAGATGTTTTTCTGGAACTCTCTTGCTTTTTCCATGATCCAGCGGATGTTGGCAATTTGATCTCTGGTTCCTCTGCCTTTTCTAAAACCAGCTTGAACATCTGGAAGTTCACGGTTCACATATTGCTGAAGCCTGGCTTGGAGAATTTTGAGCATTACTTTACTAGCGTGTGAGATGAGTGCAATTGTGTGGTAGTTTGAGCATTCTTTGGCATTGCCTTTCTTTGGGGTCGGAATGAAAACTGACCTTTTCCAGTCCTGTGGCCACTGCTGAGTTTTCCAAATTTGCTGGCATGTGGAGTGCAGCACTTTCACAGCATCATCTTTCAGGATTTAGAATAGCTCAACTGGAATTCTATCACCTCCACTAGCTTTGTTTGTGGTGATGCTTTCTAAGGCCCACTTGACTTCACATTCCAGGATGTCTGGCTCTAGGTCAGTGATCACATCGTGATTATCTGGGTCGTGAAGATCTTTTTTGTACAGTTATTTTGTGTATTCTTGCCACCTCTTCTTAATATCTTCTGCTTCTGTTAGGTCCATACCGTTTCTGTCCTTTATCAAGCCCATCTTTGCATGAAATGTTCCTTTGGTATCTCTGATTTTCTTGAAGAGATCTCTAGTCTTCCCCATTCTGTTGTTTTCCTCTATTTCTTTGCACTGATCGCTGAAGAAGGCTTTCTTATCTCTTCTTGCTATTCTTTGGAACTCTGCATTCAGATGTTTATATCTTTCCTTTTCAAAGGAGCACCAATGTTGGGCAGAAGGTCTCAGCCTGAGGGTGTGTCTCCAGATGCAAAATGGATCTGGACAGTCCCAGCTGTTTGTCTGCTCTGGGGCCTGGACTGGAGGTCAATGGGGTGGTGTCCTTGCTATCTTTCAGCTCTCGGAACATCCTCGCCCAAAAGGGGCTGATGCCTTCCCCTCTGACCTCCCCTCCCCCAGATGCTGTGCCCTAGCCTGAGTCATGGCCCTGGCTGGGACCTCTTGGCTCTGTTGGGCACCTGAAGGCCACCTGTTCTCTACCGGCTCGGTTAGCTGAATCCTCAGCGTGGGCAGCTGTGTCTCTCTGCAGAAGCCAAAACAGTGTGTTTCCTACCCTAGCTCTGCCTTGGCCCATCCTCAACTTTTTCCTAAAATTCACCCTTCACTTACTTTTGAGACGCTGTTTGCCAATAATTATCAGATCTGAATTTAAGAATCTCTAACTAACTCTACTACATGAAATCACTTGTTCACATATCACAAAAATTCAAATTCCTCTGGAGTGTTTCACCACAAGTTCAGGAAGTACTTGGGAGCACCTGCTCTGTGCTCTAGGGACGTGCATACCCATCCCTGAACTCTTGCCTTGTCCAGAAACAGTGCTGAACACGTGACAAACACTGCATCACTCAATCCCTGGCAACCCTGAGAAATGAATATTTACAGTCTTCTCAAGGGAGGAAATTGAGGCTCAGAGAGGCTAATTTTCTAAAGGTCACAAAGCCTTGCACCGGCAGCAGATTTTGCACCCCAGTCCATCAACTGTCAAAGCCAGGGCTCTTAACCACCTCATGCCCTGCCCTGGGGCACTTTAGGGGTAAAAAATTGGAAACTAAGGTGGACTAGATGCAGCTCCTGCCTGGAGAAGAGGGAAAGATCAACATTTCATTTCCATGCAGCTCTGGAATATTTTGACTCCATCAAATCAGCACCTGCCTGAATCAGCAAGGACACCAAGACAAGCAGGGATAAAAGCAAAGTTGTAAAACTGCCAGCTGCCCTCACCTGGGTGTGGCCACCTGGGGAAAGACAAGGCGCCAGGGAGATGGTGGGCACCAGGGAGATGGTGGGCACCAGGGAGATGGTCCCGCACTAGGGACAGGCTATGCCAGGGAGACAGGCTTCTAGGAGGCACCACGGGAACCTCACACCTGTGCTTAAGAATCTGGGGTGCGTGCCCCTGCCACGAAGGAAGGGAACCCTGGGAGTGCTGCCCAGGACTCCACTCTCCACCTGGAGCTCTCTCAGGAGGGGCTGCTGCCCATCCGGCTGGCTCCGCTTCCCTTTCCAGGCTGACAGCAAGCTTGGAGGGTCCTTCAGCCGCGGACCCAGGCCACACAGGGCCAGGCAGAATCATCCTTCCCTCATTCAATGAATATTGACAAGTACCTGCGATGTGCTGCGGGGCTCTGGGCTTACAGCAGTGACTGAGGCGGACAACCATCACTGGCCTCACACAGTCTGACATTCCAGCCTCACATCAGCAACGTGAGGGCTTGCAGGTAGGAGCTGCCCCAGAGAGGGCCATCTTAAAGAGGGCTCTGGTGACCCCCAAATGAGGAACTGAATGTAAGGTCACTGTCTCTGGGAGAGAATGACAAGACGGAGTGGGGCCCCAAATTCCAGGCAGAAGTCAGGTCTCAAAGTGTGAGGAAGGCCTGCAAACTTGCTCCTGGGAAATGAATTAGTTCCCAGGCCAGGTTCCTTACCCCAGCTCTGCTGCCATTAGCCGTCAGGGACTGCTGACTGTATTTATTCATGGAGGAATATATATGTTTATCATATGTGAAGGCCTGGCATTTATTAAGCCACCAACTGAAAAGTAAAGCTGGCTGTCAACTTTACTTTTATGAACCCAAAAGGCTATGCAGCACTTTACAGTTTACAAGGTATTTGCATATTGTTTCAGCCTTAGGTAGACACTGCTGGTGACCTGAGTCCCAGATCCTCAGTCCCATGCATCCGCTGCACGGCTTCCCACTTTTCTACTTGAGAACTTTTTCTGAATCTAGAGCCCATGGCAACCATATACAGAAGGGCAGGGAAGTTCATGCCTCAAGGAGTGTCACATTCTCCCAAACTGGCAGCAACAACATCCTCCATTCCACATGCTCTTTTTTTTTTTTAAGGTGTTTTATATATTTATTTATCGATTTAGACTGTGTTGGGTTCTTCTCTGCAGTGTACCCGCTTCTCTAGTTGCTACACGCAGGCTCTAGAGCACACCTGGGCTCAGTGTTTGTGGAGTATGTGCTTAGTTGCAGTATGTGGGATCCTAGTTCACCAATCAGGGCTTGAACTCGGACCCCCTGCATCGGGAGCATGGAGTCTTAGCCACTGGACCACCAGGGAAGTCACTCCACATGTTCTTTTAACAATGTGACTTTAACACTCCTCCCTTGGCTAGGTGGGCTATGTTCATGTCCCTTGAACCTGGGAGAGCTTGTAACCATGGCAGAAGAGACGTTACGTAGCTCCCGAGGCAAGGTCATGAGGAAAATCAGAGGCCATCTGGTTCCCTTGGGATGCATGCACCTAGAATCCAGTTGCTGTGCTGTGAGGAAGCCTAACCAGCCCACATGGAGAGACCACACAGAGAGGCCACCTGCAGGTTCTGGCCAACAGTTCAACTGAGGCCCTGGGCAATAGCCAGCCTCAGCTGCCAGCTGTGAGAGAACCAGTGAGCCTCCAGTGATGCCAGCTCCCAGCTGTCGAGTCACCCTCAGCCTGCACGCCTACCCAGCAGAGGCTCAGACACTGTGGAGCAGAGGCAGATCATTTCTGCTGTGCCCTTTCCAAACTCCGTATCTACAGACTCACCTACAGAGTCAAATGGCGCTTGTTCCATACTACAGAGTTTGGGTGGTTTTTCACACAGGGATAGAAGCTGGAAAAGGGAGCAAACAACGAAGAACAGCAGCTTTTGTATAAATGTTCCAGCCTCCTGTTTCCTGGGCAGATAATTCTGGGAGGACTTATGGAAGGGCTAGGTGGGAACACGGCTAGGTGGGAACACGGCCCTATTAACTTAAGGCAGTTACCTGGATTCCTCTTCCTTCACTGGATTTCCTCTTTCCTGGTCATACGTGCCCTGCTCCCTCACCCTGCTGCTTGGGATCACCTCCTAAACAATCTATTGACACAGAAGTCCTGCCTGAGACCCTGCCCTCTCAGAAATACAGCTACAACTAGCCTTATGTCTGCCCTAGAAGCAGTTTTGTCCCCATCCCCATTTTGCAGATGAGAAAACTGAGGCACAGAGAGGTGAAGGACTTGCTTCAGGCTGTAGGAAGAGTAAGAGGCAGGGTCAGGATAAGGATCCAGGCCTCTGGCTCTGGGTGCAGCTAAGGAAATATGAGTGAGGGCAAGCAGGCTGGAGAAGCTCTCAGAAGCTTTGCAGAAGTTGTTCTCAGGGACATGGTGGTTGAAAGGATGTCTTGAAATTTACTCAGTCGAACTCTTGACCTCATTTGCAGCGTCAGATGAAAAGCAAACAGCACACCCATGGGCCACCAGACAGAGACCACACCCATGAAGCCCCACACATCTTACCAGCCCCAGGTCAGGAGCACTTTTCAGGTCCACTCCTATTTCAAGATCATATGATTTGAAAGCATTCCTTTTTACAGCATTAAATAGATTGGTTTTAAAAAATATATTTATTTATTTGTTCGATTATAGGTATGTGGGATCTTAGTTCCCTGATCAGGGATTGAACCTGAGTTTCCTGCATTGGAAGATGGATTCTTAACCACCGGACTACCAGTGAAGTTCCTCAATTAGATTGTCTATTAGTAAATTTAAATTTCACAATTCAAAACGTACTCCAAAGATCAGCATGAAGATGTTCTTTCAACAAGTTTCTAGGAAATCTGTTTATTAAGTACTTCACTATAAGTCAGGTACTGTCCTAAGCACACTAACCTAGTAGGAATGAGGAAACTAAGGCACAGAGAAATCAAGTGACTTGCCCAAGGTCACACAGTTTGTAAATGACAGAGTAAATAGTAAAATGAGCAAATGGTAAAAGTGTAAATGACAGAACACTGACCAGTTTGGTCAGCCTCTGAGAGCCCGAGCTGGAAGCAAAGGTCATCGAACCATACAGAAAGAAGGAGCCAGGGGCACAAACTCAAGGGCTCGCAAGGTGTGAACGGGGCTGATGGGGACTAAGGGAGCCAGCTCCCTGGACCTGGCAGTCTGCCACCCTAACTAGTCCAACAGTTTCACTCTATGGATGAGGAACTAAGACTCAGAGAGGAACATGCCAAGGAACACAGCTCCTGAGAGGCTAGGAACAGACCCCAGACTCTCTGTCTGCACTCTGCATCCTCCACAAAATGGAGACCCCTGGCTCAAGAAGGGCAAGTGGGAGGTGTTTCAGATTTGAAGACCCAAGGCAGGTCCTAGGCAAGGGGCTCTAGCCAAGAGGAGTCAGGGGTTAGCATGTGACTGGGATAGGAGGACAGGCTACCCTTTAAGGTTTGGTTTGAATATAAAACCAGCAAAGGCAGTGTTCTTCACAAGCCGAGAGGCACGTCCTTTCACTGAGATGCCAGTCCTTGGTGAACTGCTTATTGTCCTTAGAAGGCTGTTCCCTTGCTCAGGGAATTTCCAGAAGTCTGAGCCTATTGATGTCTCCCTTGCCATCGCCCTCTTCTGGACACTCTTAGCATTGGCATGGATGAGGGAGAGGTCAGGGGGTTGGGAGGATGGACGACCGCTGTCGAGGATGCTCAGAGCTGGCTGAAACCCTACACCTACTTTTCCAGCCCTGCCCGCCCTTCCCATCCCATCTGGGAAGAGTCGCAGAACATGCATGCCCTGGTTATCTAGCAATTTCTCCAAAATTATTGGAGAAAAATGAGGCCCCAAGCTGCCTTAGTGTTATTCCACAAAGCTGAGATCAGCAACTGGAGAGCTCCCAGACAAGACCTATATCTCTTTCACCCAGATTCACAGGGCCCAGATGAGCACTCAGCGTCCTAGAGGAGCTCGATACATTCTCTGGCACACTGACTGCTACCCCAGTCCAGGCCCACACTGCCTCCCACAGGCCCCTGGTTCACATCCAATAAAATCCAGGTTCTGACAGGTGCAGGTGATGGCCGATGGCTGATCTACTCCATTTAGCCCCCATCCCAGTTTTGTATCCTCAGTGTCCTTCTTCTCAGGCAAAGCCACCATTCAGTGCTCCAGAGG
This sequence comes from Bos grunniens, assembly GCF_055505025.1. Lineage (NCBI taxonomy): Eukaryota > Metazoa > Chordata > Mammalia > Artiodactyla > Bovidae > Bos > Bos grunniens. Next base: position 17,994,204 of record NC_141190.1, read on the forward strand.
CGCTTCAAGCCTGGTTGGGACCTAGGTCCAGTGAGGAACCGAGACACCTCAGTCAGGACATGCTACCTGTGGATTTTCTCTCAAATTACCCAGGGATCAACTCTTTGTCCTCCTTCCTAACTCAGAAACCCCACAAGGTACAGCAGTGGACTATTATTCTGGAGAAATCTTCCTTCAGGGTAAGCCCAGGCCCTCAAGCCTGGTTTGATCGGCACCCTCCACAAGATTCTCACACTCTCCTAGGTTCTCTGGCCTCGGAGTAACCTGGTCTGCCCCAGATTTCACCGACTTCTGACCTGTCCAACTCAGAGCCTAGACTACACTGGCTGCAGTAACACCACCACAAGCAGTGTCTTCATCATTATTCCATGTGCAGAGAATTTCCCCATAAATTATCTGAATCCTCCGACAATTATTACTTCCCCAGTGCAGAAGAGAAAACTGAGCCTACTAGAGGGAGACTGAGCCTCTTCAGGGAGTGAGGGAACGGGGCCCACACTGGCTCACGGCACGCCCTCATTCAACAGAAGTAAAGCACCTTGCCCTTCTGCGCGTGGAGGATGCGAGCTTCCTTCGGTCCGCTCGTCTCTGCGGGCCGCCCACAGAACCAGCCGGACCCTGCCCACAGATAAACACCGCTACCCGCGGCCCCGGGCCAGGAGCTGCTCGGCGGGCTTCAGACCAACCCTCTCGGGAGTATGAGCACCCCTTGTGGAGTGTGAGCACCCTTCGGTTCCAGCTGGGAACTGCCCCAGACCCAAGGCTTTCTTTGGAACATGCGCTCGGGCTTTGCAGCGGCTGAAGCCGCTACCCTTGGGACACACGAGCCCCTAGGGGGAAACAAGCTGCAGCGCCCGGGCTGCGATTAGCGCCAGAAACACCCGCGCGTCCCGGGGCGCGGCTTCCTGTCCGGATTAGAACACCTGACGGCTTCCATCTCTGCCCGCCCAGGACGACCCCCAGCCGCGACCACAGAGCAGGCTACGCGGAAGTCTGCAGCAACTCGAGTCATGCTCATTCTCCATCGGCTATCGCTTTCCTTTTGCCCGCTGTGAAGCTTTTCCCTTTTTAAACTCTCTTCCCAAGAGTAACCACAAGATCTTGGGAAACTTTGCGTGAAACTTACAAATGTCATGAAATCGGAACCAGAGACTCCGTCTAAGCCTGGGAACGCTGCGCCCAGCCCTGTTTCCTCCCCTCTGCTCCAGCTCAGCGCGTCCGGCGGTGGCCCGTGCTGACCACCTGGCTGTCAGGAGACCCCGGGACCCGCCCCAGCTCCTGGGCGCCCTCTCGGCCTCGGACACTTTGGGAACATTCCCGCGGCCGCCACCCGGTGCGCGCCGCACACCAGGGGCCAGGACGTCCCAGCCGGAGAGGTATTTAAGCAGTCCCTCTGGGGCATTGTTTTCCCGGGGAGTCCGGAGAACTCAGCGGAGGGGAAGGATGACCCGCCCCCACAGACTGCCGCGCTGGCTTGCCCACTACCTCGTTTGCATTTCAAAGGCAAACTTGTGCCGGACTTCCCGGCGGCAGCACCTACCGGCTTTGCACGGGTCATGGTAATGCTCCAGCTGCTGCTCCGCGCTCTCCTCGCCTTCCAGCGCCGAGGAGTCCCAGGTGGCGTCCGAGCGCTCCCCGAGCCCCCCGGCGTCGCGGGGCAGCGGCAGCAGCAGCAGCAGGAGAGGCAGCAGCAATGGCACAAGGGCCCCGAGCGCAGTCACACGGGGCATGGTTGCGAGCGGCCGGCCAAGACCAAGGGAGCTGAGTGCACCAAAAGCTGGACTCTCGGGCGAGGGACCGCGTACAGAATCGGGTCGGCGGCAACCGGTCACGGCGATTACGCGCGGCTGCCGGGCATGGCTCGGGCGCGGAACCCCCAGAGCGCGGCGTCCCGGTCCGCGTCCGCGCGCCTAGGAAGCCGCTGCTCGGAGCTACTTGCTCGTCGGCCGAGGCTGCGGCGGCTGCGACTGTGGCAGTGGTTGGAACAGTGGCCGCTCCGCCCCTCTCCACCCGGGCTGGACCGCACAGCCCTCGCCAGGGGCCCTGGGCAGCCAATCACTCGGGCGCCCGAAGCGAGGCCCCTCCTCTTCCCGGCACCTCCGCAACTTCGGAGGAAGGGGAGCGAGGTGCAGAAGCTGAAGCCAAGGACCCAGGGCCTGCCGAGCTCCCACCGAGCAAAGGGTGCCCTTCTCTGGGTGTTACAGCGCCTCTGGCCCACCCTCCCTTCAACGCTGCTCCTGAAGATCAAGGCTGGATTTCCCGCCTTGCTTTATTCTCAAAATTCACTTTACAACTCCCCGGTGCACACGTGGGTGAAGACAGGAGGCAGTGGCTAAAGCTCTGGGCGCCGGACCAGAAACCCAATGCGAACGATTCCCACTACGACCAGCTCGCTATGTGCTTTTCGGAGAATCATTTCCTTGTAGGGATGAAGCGAATCTTCTCTTTGGGTCGCTTTTGGCGCAGAAAAAACCCGACGATTACGATCCTCTCAGCTTTCTCCACATTCCCTCGTCCAGCCGTGACTGGCGCTTGCTGCAGGAACCACCTAACCTAAGGTATGGCTGGTGATAGAGTGGCTTAGAAAATAATGATTTAAAATGACGGATTTCCCCTCTACGTGACCCTATCCTTTAGGAAAACAGTGCAAGACGCTTCATACAGGCAAAAAGACTGACAAACGAACAGCTATACCTACTATTTGTGTTAAATTACAGGCATGTTTTATTAAATAAGCCATTCACCATTAACTTGATGGAATAAAAACCACCAATTTCTGAAGTCTGGTTAATTTTTTGCTAATTAAAAACATATGCCCAAATAATGTGAGAATAATCAAGAGATATTTGAAACCCCCTCCTATGCTGTACCTTAAATGTAAAAATTGTTAAAACTGAGCCAATTTGATTTATAGACATAAAAATGCTATTACCAAGAGGCTTTTCAAAAACCTTTCTACAAAAGCAAAACTGCCCCATTAAGAAGTAAAATACATCAATGTGTAGTTACCATCACACCCAGCAGAATCCTTTTTCCATTTAAACTGCAAGCAGAAAAAAGGAACAAGATTTCCTTTGGGATTTCCACATGGTTTCACAGTCACCAATGACAAAACAGCAGACAGGGAGCCCAGAGCTGGGCTTTACACAGGATTCTGAATTTCTTGCATTATGATCATCTAATAAGTAGGGTGACAAGTCCTACAACCCAGTAAAGGTTTAACTACTGGCTGTTTTGTCTTGGCCCTTAGAAATGTAAGCTGACCGTTTCATGCTGAGCCTTCATCAAATGGGCATATATATATAGGATGGAGCCAGACTGGGCAAGAACTGACAGGGGAGGGAGTATCTGGGGCAGGCGAACGGCGGGAGGGGAATGGATGCCACCAAATGGCAGGGAAGACCAAGTGGCCATTAAATAGGTATGGGAAGGAGTTGAATGTCATTTCTGCCTTAACACTGGAAGGAGTCAAACCCAACGCCATAGGTCTCTGCATTTAACCCAGTGAAGGTCACCACCTGTCAGTAGACAAGTCCACAACGTCAACATCTCAAAAGCCTAACAAACTTCTGTGACACTTCCAGGTCTCCAGATGGCACTAGGCGAACAGCCAACTGGCCTCATTAGCAGGGAATTCCTCCGGAAAATAGACATTACAGGCGACCTCTTGTGCAAGCACCGAGGTTGTGAGCTTTTATTGCCTCTAATCCCCACCTCATGAGTAGCTGCCAGGCTTCTCACCAACATTCTTTGCCCAAATATTTTGAAGACAGTCGTGCTCTAGGATGAGCAGACTGCATCTTTACATCAGATGCCCTGTTTGAATACTATCTTAAAGGCTATCAAACAAGTATGAACAAACCACTTGAGTCACAGTACAGAAAAGTTAGAAACAATCAAAAGCGATGGTTAATATTTTTTCTCAGCTTCATGTTTTATGATTTCACTTACTACTTTTATATTTTAAACTCTAATCGGGGCTCAAATTTTATAAATGTATTTTTTAATTTCCATGGGAAAAAAAAAAAAACGAGATAGATTTGGAATAAAAGGCTTTGGGATCTAAAGCCACGCAACTCAGTTCCATTAGTTATCTGTGGGTTTCCTCCTCCACAGCTCATGATCGCAAGTCCATACAACTGTCCCTTTTCAGTCAGATGTCTGTCATCCACCCAACTCTTTGCTGCTACGCCCTATGCCGAGTTCCACGGCTCTCTTGCAGCAGCTCTCAAACGCCTCCACCCCTACCGAGTTTTCCATAACTACTCCGCAGAGGTCCCTTCTTCCTCTTGATGCCTTTCCAGGTTACCACACACCACCTTCTCCAAGGCAGGGAGCAGACCCTTCAGGGTAGAGGGCACTCTCATTTGCTGGTTTATTTTTGGTTTACATGAACTGACCACTGAGACAGTATTTGAGTTTTTAAACTATTTCATACTGTTAACGATTTTCAGCAGCTGTTTAAAACCTTCTGTGGCTGGGATCCCTACCTAAGCCCGTTTAAGCGTGGCACATCAGGCCCTCCATCCACCATCAGGCTGTCCTTACGTGTGTATTCCAGCCTTGAGCTCTTGCCATCTCCATTACGTCTACTCACACTGCATTAAACATCTTGCATTCATCCTAATAGGGCCTTGCTGTTCCACGTCTTTGCCGAGCACAACTTCGTAACTACACAGGCTGCATCTTCATGCCAACATTACAGCAGCTACCACACCTATGACATTTAACCTATTTCTGTCCTACCCTTCTGGGTCTCTAACCTGTATCAGATCTGTCTTACTCTCTGGACCCTCTTTGGACTCTCTCTTCCCTTCAGTGACCTCCAAGGTTAGGTCCCATAATTTAGTGGCTTACCCAGAGCCATAAGAACTGTGACATGGGCCAGTTTAAATGACTTATGTCAAAATCCCCCCTACAACTGTGTCCTTCATTTAAAAAATTTGAAACTGCTACCACCTTAAGTATGCAAAACCTTGAACATAACTTTAAAAACATTTCTAGACTGCATTACCATTGACTCCATGTGTCCCAACACAAATTTATTCCCTCCCCTTCTAATGCTGAACTATTGATTAGCTATTTAATAGAAGCTCTCACTGTGAAATTCAGAAGTTGGTTGTGTAACAGTTTCCTCTATTAAACTCCTAGTTCTCCAACCAGAAAAAAGTGCCCACTAAAGATATTTAAAGTACTCAAATTTGCAGCAATTTAAACTATGCAGCTAACAGGAATTTTCAAGTAAGGTGTCAACTGGAGCTGGTAATAAAATCAGGGGGAGAAAAGAGTCAAGGAGGCTGACAAGAATTTAAATAACCAGTTAAAACTAAAGACGAAAAAAACTACAAATAGACTTGGAGAAGTTCGCCGCTACTTTTGATGTATTAGTAGTACAATAAAAATAACCCCATCCATTGCTATACAACACTCATTTCCAGCGTGACGTCTATGAATACCTCTTCCACAAGCTGGAAAAGTGACATCCCCATTTTACAGTTACAGCCGTCAAAACAATAGGACCTAATTTTGATTACTTCTGGGCTAAAAACAAGGAACTCTTAAGCTGCTCTAGTTTCTTAAAATCTAGCTGCCTATGCTATCAGCTTCACAGGACAGTTGTGAGAGGACACAAGTGAAACTGTTGTGCAACAGTAGTACTAGACAAATACAAAGTATTCTCAATCAGGAGAATGACAGGGACAGAGGAGTTTGAATGCTGGTGTCAGAGTTTGTATACAAAGAAAGGCAAAAGAATGGTAATGAGAGAAAAAAATCATTTCTTAAAAAGACAAATCTTATTCATTATACCGTTCTTCCCATTTTCTGTGTATTTTTTTCCCTCAAAGTATGAAGTTGGGGAAAATACCCAAATCTCAAATTTTAAATCCTTTGTTTCAGGGGTCAGCACACCATGACCTGCTGGCTGTTGCTGTTGTTTTACTGGAACACAGCCATGCTCATTAGCTGATGTACTGTCTCCCATGGCTGTTGTGCTACAATGGTAGAGCAGTCGTGACACAGACTGTATGGCTCTCAAAGCCTCAAATATTTCCTATTGGGCTTTTTACAGAAAGCTTGCTGAGCCCTGCTTTATTTAATTGTGGAAAGCTATTAGTAATCTCTTCATATGCGTGCCAATAATAATGGGTTATCCTTTATGCTTGGATCATCTGTTTCAAAAAGGAAAGAAAGCAAGCATCCAAGGGAAGAACATTGACTTTTTATTACTTTTTAAAAATTCAACTTCAGTTAGATTAACAGACTAGATTAGAACTTCAAACGTGACACATTTTATACTGCACTGGATTTCTATGACTAAGAAGCCAGTTGGAACATGGCCTACACAAATCACGGGTGAGTTAAAAATGGAAGTCATCACTGAGTAGTAACTGTTTCCTCCCAACTCTGTCACCAATTGTCCGTACTCCAGGGATTTATAGGTTCAAGTCTGACACAGCTGAAAAGCCCAAGTGGGACTGCTTTTCCAAAGATACCCTGTTGTCCTTCAAATAGAATGACATGTTACTTCCTCCTTTCCTTTAAGCTCTTACTTATAATGTTTATAAGCTTCAAATGACCTACACTGATGAACTGGGGCAAGCACACAAAACGCTGCTGTATCAGTTATTAGCCCCGTTCACAAATTCTTCAAGATGAACACTTTTCACAACAGTTTGTTTCCATATCCTAATAACAGTGAAACAAGAATGTACTTTTTCCTTTGTCTGCACAAGTCTGCCTACAGCTCAAAGAGGTCAAATCAGATGGCTTTTAGAAAACGCTCACAGAACAAAAGTTATTCCTCAAACCGAATTTAAATCTTATAAACTTTCTGCAGCGGTATGTCAACTTTCTGATCTACCTGACCTCTAAATCTAGTCTATTTCTACACACATTTCCAGTCTTGATAAATTTTCACTTCTCTGATCTCCTTAACGTATTGTTAAAATATAGCTTCATAACTATGCAATTTTTATGAAGATATAAAACTTTAATGAATATTTGTATTTTCATGTCACTACTCTTATTATGTGTGCCAATAAATCAACAGATGAAGCACTAAGACACACTGAAACCTAAGCTTAAAACCCAGATGAAACTGCAGTGTATAGATTACAAATAGGCTTTTCTTTCTCAAAATTCCTATACAGAAGCCCTTCGATATGTAGCTTTTCCTGAACAAATTACACTAATACATTATTTCTTTTTTTACAAATGTAAAAAAAAAAAAAAAAATCAGGAAATCTTAAACTAATATTTATTTGCAAAACATTTGGCATATGGTGATCAGTAAACATTTAGGAAACAAAAGCTTTATCAAAATGAATACAATTTGTGGATAAACCCTGAATAAAGTGGCTTTTGGAAGAACTGGAGTTTGCAGCAACCACCTTTATAAAGGGATCCATCCACTCTCAATGGAAAACACTCAAGCATACCTTTCACTAGGTTCAGAAATTACCACAATGTAATTAATTCCAAGGGCATGGGGCTTAATTTATGGGCAAACTCCATACAAGACAATGTTTTCCCAGTTTTCCAGTCACTACATTTCCACCTTATCCTACTCTTGCACTGCCAGGCTCCTTTGTCAATGAGATTCTCCAGGCGAGAATACTGGAGTGGGCTGTCATGCTCTCCTCCAGGGGATCTTCCCAACCCAGGGATCAAACCCAGGTCTCCTGCATGGCAGGCAGATTCTTTATCGTCAGAGCCACCAGGGAAGCCCACTCTTGTACTAGGGTATACTTATTAACATTAACAATGTCACTAATGTAGCTAAATTTCAGGTGACGCGTACTTACAAATCCCCAGTTTTTCAGAGTATTCAAAACTTCAGTTGCTAAGTTGAGCAAATGTTAATAAATGAAAGACAAATGGCATTTATGAAGTGGAAAAATCCTACCCTTTGATTAACTTAAATAATATATTTTGCTATTCTACAACTGAAAGCTGTGGAACTAAACTATTTGTGGATTACATCTTCAAGACACACACACACACACACACACACACACACACACACAAAACCCAGCCCCTCTAAAAAGCCATAAACCAATACCTATTTTCTAAAGGACTTTTCAAGTGACTTATACTCATTTTAATAAAGTTCTTAATGTATTTGGATATCACAAAACTATTTTTCGGTGAAGATTCCAAAGAATTTCAAATACAGATTAGTTTAGTAAAAGAACTGGTGTACCTGAATGCAGCTAAAGCACTCATTCTTTAAAAACCCTGTCTTACCTGAAAGACTCATGAGAAACAAATTCCATCTTATGAAGATACAAGCTTGCCAGCCAATTTACAATCTATCAGAGAGACTCTATGTTCGTATAAGAATTTTACATGTAGTTTAAAAGTTATATAATATAAGCCATTAAGTACTAACTTTTAGTTCTTTTTCTTATTAGATCTTAAAGGCAGGTGTGAGAAAAAAAAGAAAATGAAGGAACTAGCAGGTTACACTTCATATAATATTTTGGCTTAAAGAAGAGGATTTACCGACAGCTTTTGATCAAATTTCTATTTGTTCATGTCAGTCATACTTAAGTGGTAAGAAATCAAACTTGCCACTCTTTATAGTCTTTAATGCTACATTATAGGATGCAGTCTATTAATGTACAGAAACGTATTTTGCAATGAAAACACCTTATGTAACTCTGAATGGCATGAACTTCATGTTAAGGTTTAAATACATTAAGGTTAAAATGTTTTGAGTCTTTCTAAAAATACCAATATACAGTATAGTTTTTAGGTGGTCATTTGCATAGCAAACTATTAAACTAGAAACTCAATGGTTCTAGGAAAACTTCACATTATGGACTGTTCCAGAAAGATGTATTCAAAATTAAAATTACTTCTCTTAGAAAACTGTAAGCTTTATTTGCTCATCCTCTAGTACACGGACCACTTTTACCCACCCCCACTTTACACAGTACACTGACCTGAACAGATTTTGTACCACAATTTCATTCAAAGGGCTTCTCATTCATTTTGTGACTGCACTGGATAATCTAGATGAAAGCAATATTGGGGATTTTAAAGTATGGGTCCCTTGTATCAGAAAAGCATGATAAAAAAAAAAAAAACAACCCTGCATTCAGTAATACTGTCTTTTGAAAAGATATCTTCAAATTGCAAACACATGTATTTTCACAAAACAATTTGGTCAGGAAATTTTATTTTAACATTCTAAAGCAGTAATGCTTTAGATGTTACTTAAGTGCCCCAGACAGGATTAACAAAATTAAATGTTTCTAAATTACAAATTTGGCTCCTTTTGGGAGTCTCAGAAGAAAAACAAAAGAAAATAATCCCCCCTCCCAAAAGAAGAATGACACGCACATTTTGAAGAAACCCCAATGTTTCATGCAGTGGTAGGCAAGATGTAAAAAGCCACCCAAATTCACACATTTCTACACCAATCATCATCAGAAAAAAGTACTCCGTAGTCAATCTGTACATCCAAATGCATTTGGGAATCTACACCTACATTACATTATTTAATGTTATATACATTTATTACCCACCCCCCCTTGTTTTTAATAATTTCTTATGTAAAACCTTCATTCAAACCCAAAAAAGATGTAAGACTAACTTGGGGGGAGGGGGCAGATAATCACTTTAGACATTCAGTTAAAATGTAGTTTATCTAAATCTCAAAATGTTTAATAAAAACAAATATCTTCTCCATTTAACAATTTGCTTTCTAACTGTACAGTAAATTGCATTGTAGAGAGTACACCTCTATCTTCAAACTGTATCTTCTTTGGATGGAATTAAGATGTAACTGTATAGTTTTAAGATAAATAAATGGGAAGTTGGTCCAACTAAGATGACAGCAGATATATTACATGCAGGATTTAATATTTTTAAATTTTCTCTTTAAAAAAAAAAAGATGCAGTTGAATTGGGGGGGGGGGGGGCGGGGGCGCGGAAAGCAGGTCAAAAAAGAACCCAGGTTCAATATATAAAAATGTCCCACAATAGGTTGATGATGGCAGTAAAAATAAGAGAAAAAAGTAATCTTTCTGGAACATCATTTTTCAGTATTGTAGAAACACTAGTGCCAGGAAGATTTCTATTCATGTAATTTTAGCATCCAAGTTTCCCTCTATTTATTTTATTGGAACAAATGCTTTAAATAAACTATTTGTCCTCTTCACTGAAGAGAGCTGGTCTATTTCATCTTTAATGAGCTAGTTTTTGGGAAGTTTAGCCATGTACTGTAGTAATGCCTACTGCATAAAATCCAAGCATTTGCTGTGAACATTTGGAGAAAGCAGTCAGTAAGAACCTAGGATCAATGGAAATAGATGTTACTTAAGCCATCCACGAAAGAGACCCACAAAGTACCCAGAGTTAAAGCCCAAATCTTCTTGCGCTTTTTTTTTTCCGCTGTCCAAGTTCCACCCCTGTGAAAGAGAAATTGATCCGAAGTTCCAGGCTTTCTTGGGTCTTTAGTCAATTTTCACATTAGTATAGATTTTTCGGACAAAGGCACTTGTTCCCATGTAACCAATTGCTCCTGTAAAGATAAAACAAGATGTTTTGAAACAAATACACACAGAGCAGTACCCATCATTTACAAACACACACTAAATGCTCTCTGCTCTAGAAAGTTATTCTTTTTGCAAGATAACATCTAATGTTAGCATCCTCCCTAAACTTACTAAAATAGTGTCACTTGTTTTGCAAATCACCTGTTGCTGTCATATACCAAGTGTGGCCTGATGTAACATTTTTATAGTTAAATATCAATTATTACATGAATTATGAACTATATAAATTAAAATGATCTCTTAAAAAGAGAATAATTTCAGAATGACATTCATTAAATGAAAAAAATAAGTCTTTTAAAAATTTAAGCATAGATTATTCTAGATTATTAAAACAATACTAACATGTTCTCCAAACAATATGATACACTTATGGATAATTTAGTAAGAAGTGACTGGGGGTTCTCTCAGGGAAGGACTGAGACCCATGGCCCAACAGCATCTGAAGCTCTAGAGAGGACACATTTCTGATGGCTTCTTTTTTACATTTAAATTGTAGAAGCTGTGATTGGTAGAAAGGTAGGCATTTGAGGGCATGGATGAGAGACACAGATAAGTAGATCAGGAATCCTGAAATGCTATTTTTGAAATAATTAGCCTCAAACAGGGCCCAAAATACCAGAAAGCAGGGGTGTTAAATTAATCTGTTTTGTTAAATTAAGTTTCTGCCTCTTGGCCCTTAAAAAGTGCTCGGCACATGATAAGATACTCAATAAATATTTGTTGAATGAATGAATGAACTGTATAGTTCTTTACTGTAAATACTAAGAGATCTTTAGGACAAGACAGGTGGTCATTCGTATGATAGAGAAGATTCTACACTAGATTTAGGAATTTACCATCAAGTCTAAAAGTCAGTCCTCCATGAGTTAATGATACACACATACACCTAACTGACTAACTTGAACTAACTTTTATTCACCCAACTGGTGTAAGCAAGGAAAAAATAAGTCTTTCTGCCTTTCCTATACATATGAAAACTGTACCTCAAGGGAACCAAATGGCTGATGAAAGGGTTTCTCCTTAGAGAAGTGTCCCAGCTAATAAATATAAAAGGAACAATGGAATGAGAATATTGTAACCACTAATGACTTAATGGAAGAACTAGGCAATAATTATCAACGGCTGCTACCCTCACAGAGACAATCAGACATTTAAGTGCCTCCTTATAAAAGTTTACAAAACACGTGTTAAGTGTTCTTGGACAAGTATTCTTGAGTACGATCAGGTCTATAGATTTAACTACCACTTTACGGGAAATATGGGGGGAAGCACACAGAGAAACATTAAATAACACCTTAGGGATACAATCAGCCTAACCCAGAGTGTGAAAAACTCAACAGGATTTCAAACAAACCAACCAACCAAAACCTAAGTTTCTTAAGTAACTGCAAGGGAAAAGAGAGTAAACGTCAATAGATTTAAAGCTGCTTAAAAGACAGTTTTATCAAGCAATGCATGGACTTTTAACTGGATCTTGATGCAAACTGTATTAAAAAAGAAATGAGGACGTGTGGGATAAAAGTGAATACTAAGTGAATTTTTGAGCACATTAGGAAATTATATATATATATATTATATAACTGCATTCTTATATATTATAGCTATATAATAATTATATAAACACTGCACATTTGATGTATCGATATACCCACATGCATACACACACACACACAAATATTTACAGCTAAAATGACATGAAGTTCGAGATTTACATCAGAAAAAAAGGAGGTAAAGTGGAAACAAAAATAAGACAAGACTGGCTAAAAGCTGACAATTACTGATGTTAGGTGTGTTAGGTACATGAGGACTCACTACATATATACTACTGTTTCTCTTTTTGTATATATTTGAAAATTCCCCATAATAAAATATCGAAAATATTTTTAAAACCCACCCAGACAATAAAGGAAACCTATTTTTGTAATAAAGACACTTATTTTTAAATATTAAATTATTTTATTATACTTGAAAATAGTGGTAATTCATTTTAAAATAGCTATATACAAGTCCTTACAAGATAATTGGAAATAACCATTCAATTTTAAAAACCTGAATTCTTTTTAATTTAAAGTATTTGTAAAATTTTAGGTAGAATCAAAAATTTAACTAGTATAATACAGTACTAGTCCAATAAGCAAATTCAATTTGCGAGACTTTTAAAATATTGTTCCCTTTTGAGCAGAGATATGCTTAAAAGCAAAATAGGGTCAATCTAGAGAATCATTTTTCTTAATCTTATGAGTATCAAGAATAATCTTATAAAATATTACTTTATAAAAGGAAGAGACTGAATATGCTCTCTAGAAAAATAAATGTCTTGGGAGTAACACCAAACTTAATTTTTTTTAAAACTAAAATGCCATGCTCAAAACATAAAATCTGCAGCAATCTAATTATTTCCCCTTCACATAATTATTTTTTCCTACATTAAACAAAAATATTTTTTTCTTTCAATTACTGACTGAAAAAGCATATTAGCAACATAACCCGATGAGTACGTGTAATTTTTGTATTATGATGACATTTTAATCATTTTCAGTGTGAACTCGTTCCCCTCCCCGACAAAAACAGATTAGCACTAAAGGCATATAAACCCATTAAAGAATAAATGCTGGGACATTGCCAGAACAGCAGGGAACTGTAAACGTGCCAGGACTGTCAGGCAGCAAGATGAAATTTCAACAGGAAAAGCATTCAAAAAATTTAGCTATTAAGTAGGGGCACTAGGATTCACAATCAAGACTGGCCCCCCAAAGTCTTGCTCCTCCCCAAAACTCCCCATCACGTCTCATATGTCTCACCACCTAGTAACAGGCCTGCATTATACCTGTTGCTTTATACACATGACACTATTACAGATAATTACTCTGAAAGATATGCCCATTTTATAGATTAGAAAATGAGACTTAGGTTAATATGCCCTCCCATGGCCACAAAGAAGGTTAAGTGGCAGCATGGAGATTTACTCCAGGTCTCTTAGGCTTTCCAGACCATGTCTTTTCCATTTTTCATGATGCTTCTAAAAAGTTTTCTTCATTTTCTAGCTATTTCATATGTACTATACACGCTATTTATGGTGAAAACTATTACCTCTTCCATTTAATGGAAGACTGTGATATTATCCTCCTTTTATAGATGCTTGGAGACCTTGGGGAATTGGATCAAGGTATAGAACCACAGACTGCACCGCCAGAACGTAAGCTCAGTCTGCAAGCACCCAAGTGTGTATCATAATCAGTCAATTGTGCTGCCTCCTGGACACTTTTACCTCAATGAACAGGGGAACAGAAACTTCCAAACAAAAATCATTCGGCCAAAACCTTAACTTGTTTACACAATAATCTGTTCCAAAAAATCTAAGCTTATTAAAAAAAAAGGCAATTCTCAACATGAATGAAAAACTAATTGTGGTATGGGAAATAGTGCTATACACAATTATTAAAAACAGGAAATTAAAGAAATCAGAGAGTTAATAAATTAGATTTTGAGGAATAGTTAAAAGGACTGAAATCAGATGTTTGAGCTTCTTTTGGTGTTCCTGATCAAACAATAGAAGGTTATTTCTCAGTTTCCAATTACTGTATTTTTCTGATTCAGAAACACTCAGATTTACTCATGATATTCCAAGAATTTCAGAACTTACCACACATTATCCCCAAGGCTGTGCTAAATACCGCCATATATCCAAAGTAAAATGATGTTTGAAATAAGCCATACATCCTGAAATAAAACCAAAAACTTATATATAGTATATCCATTTTTACTTTCAACATAAGGCCTAAATCCTAGCATTTAAAATGATAAACTTAGTTTCCAAAATACAAAATGAGAAAATGTCTCCACTTACTTTGTTTTGAAAAAATAGTAGTAAAAGGAATACATGTAAACATAAATTGCAGTGGATGCAGCAGAGAGAAAACTTGTCCATTGCCTGAAGAAAAAAAGGAACTCTTTTGAATGGATGGCACTGGAAGATTTTAAAGCAAAGCATTTTATAAAAACATCCTTTATGATTCTATATATTTAAAAACAAATGCATGTATATTGGCATTTAAATATATCAACAAGGAGAAAGCCTAAGAAATGGAAGGAGAGATCCTAAATTTTGCCAGATTTCCGATTATAAATGACCCTAAATAAACCATTTCCTTTTTCAAATGTCTCCTCATGTTTAAAATAGTGACCCTCATTAATACTCCCAATTTTTTTGACTGATACTATTTTTTTCTCTAAAATCGTCAGTATTTTTATAATTGAAAAAACTCCTACACTATCTTAAGAAAATTTGTATATAGATTTTTACTCCACGTGATACATTTCAAATGCAATCTTATTTTAAATTATATGGTCCCCAGAAGTTCTTCCCAGAAGTAAGTACTCACCACCTGTAATCCTCTGCATTTAGTAGAAAGTATGTGCACACGATGGTCACACAGACAGTCACAATGCACAGGATGACCAGCACCAGCATCATGAAGCCATAGACATAATAGATCTTATACGCCCAGAAAGAGGTGAAGATGAAATACCTAAATGCAACCCAACACAGACATAGTTTTCCAGTCTTTATTCATAAAACTCACCCTGTTCTTGCTAAATCTCATTTGCACCTTAGTTATCACTTAAATCTCAGTATTTTTCTTTCAAACAACTTTCTCAACAGTTTCCCTTCCTCCCCTTTCATTAAATCATTTACAATTCCGTCAAAAATATTTTCTTAGATAATCTGTCAAGAACAGATTCATTAGCAGGGTAGGGTATTCATCTCTAAGTAAACTGAATAAATTTGAAGCTTTACGAGTGTATTGTGGAAAAGAAAAATGAAAATAGCTAAAAATTCATATTTTAAAAATGAATTCTCATTTATTTTTTTCTACATACAATACTATACAAGCAATGCAGTTTATAAAACACCCAATTAAATTTTTTAAAAAGGTTTGATATGATAATAATGTATAAAATTAGAAAAATAAAAATAATTAGGAAAAGAAAGCCTAAGAAAGCTTGATGTCATTTTCACAGGACTGCAAGAGAAAGGGCACTATGATTTTACACCAAAAAAGATCCTTTCCTCTAATTCCACTACACAGTTCAGTTCAGTTGCTCAGTCTTGTCCAACTCTTTGCGACCCCATGAACTGCAGCACTCCAGGCCTCCCTGTCCATCACCAACTCCCGGAGTTCACTCAAACTCACGTCCATCGAGTCAGTGATGCCATCCAGCCATCTCATCCTCTGTCGTCCCCTTCTCCTCCTGCCCCCAATCCCTCCCAGCATCAGGGTCTTTTCAAATGAGTCAACTCTTCGCATGAGGTGGCCAAAGTACTGGAGTTTCAGCTTTGGCATCAGTCCTTCCAAAGAACACCCAGGACTGATCTCCTTTAGAATGGACTGGTTGGATCTCCTTGCAGTCCAAGGGACTCTCAAGAGTCTTCTCCAACACCACAGTTCAAAAGCATCAATTCTTCGGCGCTCAGCTTTCTTCACAGTCCAACTCTCATATCCATACATGACCATTGGAAAAACCATAGCCTTGACTAGACGGACCTTTGTTGGCAAAGTAATGTCTCTGCTTTTGAATATGCTATCTAGGTTGGTCATAATTTTCCTTCCAAGGAGTAAGCGTCTTTTAATTTCATGGCTGCAGTCACCATCTGCAGTGATTTTGGAGCCCCCAAAAATAAAGTCTGACACTGTTTCCCCATCTATTTCCCATGAAGTGATGGGACCAGATGCCATGATCTTCGTTTTCTGAATGTTGAGCTTTAAACCAACTTTTTCACTCTCCTCTTTCACTTTCATCAAGAGGCTTTTGAGTTCCTCTGCACGTTCTGCCATAAGGGTGGTGTCATCTGCATATCTGAGGTTATTGATACTTCTCCCGGCAATCTTGATTCCAGCTTGTGCTTCTTCCAGTCCAGTGTTTCTCATGATGTACTCTGCATATAAGTTAAATAAGCAGGGTGACAATATACAGCCTTGACGTACTCCTTTTCCTATTTGGAACCAGTCTGTTGTTCCATGTCCAGTGCTAACTGTTGCTTCCTGACCTGCATACAGGTTTCTTAAGAGGCAGGTCAGGTGGTCTGGTATTCCCATTTCTTTCAGAATTTTCCACAGTTTATTGTGATCCCCACAGTCAAAGGCTTTGGCATAGTCAATAAAGCAGAAATAGATGCTTTTCTGCAACTCTCTTGCTTTTTCAATGATCCAGCGGATGTTGGCGATTTGATCTCTGGTTCCTCTGCCTTTTCTAAAACCAGCTTGAACATCTGGAAGTTCATGGTTCACATATTGCTGAAGCTTGGCTTGGAGAATTTTGAGCATTAATTTACTAGCGTGTAAGATGAGTGCAATTGTGCGGTAGTTGGAGCATTCTTTGGCATTGCCTTTCTTTGGGATTGGAATGAAAACTGACCTTTTCCAGTCCTGTGGCCACTGCTGAGTTTTCCAAATTTGCTGGCATATTGAGTGCAGCACTTTCACAGCATCATCTTTCAGGATTTGAAATAGCTCAACTGGAATTCCACCACCTCCACTAGCTTTGTTCGTAGTGATGCTTTCTAAGGCCCACTTGACTTCACATTCCAGGATGTCTGGCTCTAGGTAAGTGATCACACCATCGTGATTATCTGGGTCATGAAGATCTTTTTTGTACAGTTCTTCTGTGTATTCTTGCCACCTCTTCTTAATATCTTCTGCTTCTGTTAGGTCCATACCGTTTCTGTCCTTTATTGAGCCCATCTTTGCATGAAATGTTCCCTTGGTATCTCTAATTTTCTTGAAGAGATCTCTAGTCTTTCCCATTCTGTTGTTTTCCTCTATTTCTTTGCATTGATCACTGAGGAAGGCTTTCTTATCTCTCCTTGCTATTCTTTGGAACTCTGCATTCAGATGCTTATATCTTTCCTTTTCTCCTTTGCTTTTCACTTCTCTTCTTTTCACAGCTATTTGTAAGGCCTCCCCAGACAGCCATTTTGCTTTTTTTGCATTTCTTTTTCATGGGGATGGTCTTGATCCCTGTCTCCTGTACAATGTCACGAAGCAATCATTAAAACAAAAAGGGTTTTTTTTAACCTCTTTTCTTTTTCTTGTTCCCTTCTGCTTGTTAGTTACCTTATCTATTACCCATTCTTTCAACAGATATTTACAGAAGCGCTACACATATTAGAGAAACAGTGAGAACAGAATTAGTCTCTACCCTCAAGGAGATGAGTTTAGTGAGAAACATCAGTAGAGGGACAGTCATGACACACCATGACAGGTGCTTCACCAAAGCACCTACGAGGAGCGTCTAAGCAGGGCTCTGGGCGAGGAAAGGGGGAGCCACCCTAACTCCTATCTCTCCTGTATCTTATTACAATGAAATCTCTTGAAACATAAATACATTGCCAAAACTTACATTTCAATAAAGATTGAGCCAAAAGGTAAAATTCCTCCTAGGCAAACAATAACTGCAGGCTCCATGAACCTGGAAAATATTAAAATTAACAGTAAACTTCTAGTATGATTTCCACATTATATTAACTCTGATAACAGGAATCAGAATACTTGGTACTTAAAAATAATCTAAAGGACAGAAATAAGCCAGTAAAGAGAAAAACAAAAATTCAAAGAGGCACAATATTGAAAGGGGATTTCAAATTAGCCATAGTTAGAATTTTATAGTTAAAATTCTTTTGGGCATTAAAGCCCAAGATAAGAATTTCAGGAACAAAAATTCTTGCTACTGGCAGAACTCAAGAAAAGCTCTTTCTCCTCCTGATCTATACTTCCCAGTAACTTCTAAAAATTGTAGTCCTTTACTTACAGAAAGCCAATATAAATTTTGAAACTGCCTCCCCCATCTGAAATAATGTTTCCCAAATTGCGGCCTTGCCAGTATCTTTGCTCACGCTTTCCTTGGTTCAGTATTTCCTTTTCGCTTGAATTATACTATTCAAGTATTATGAGTTCTAAGTTATAAAAGGAATCACAGAATGACTCAAAAATAAAATTCAAACCTCATTCATTCACTCAACAAATATTTACTGATTGCAGTCAGTAATTCTCCAACCCTGAATGCCTTCCCTTGTCTCATATTTCTTTTCCTGCAAGTACTGGCTCAAGTGTTCTCCCTATAAAGCCCTTCCCAAGTCTCCCAGGCAGAGGTGCGTTCTTCCACTGCCTCCTGAACGTAACTCCAAGGCTGCACTTACCACACTATACTATACTAATTACTTATATAATTACTCACTAGATTATAAACTCTGGCAGGCAGAAGCTATTCATCTAGGTATTCCCAGTGCCTGGCACAGTCCACAGCACATAAAAGACAGCAAACTACCATTTCTGACATGAACAAACTACAAAATTACGAAGAAAATGAGTTTGAGAGTTGAAAAAAAAAATTAAAGATCATTTATCCTGTCTCCTTTCCTTCTTTTATAAAAAGTCAAGATCCACAGAGGTTAAAAACAACTTGCCTGTCAGATCTAGGACATGGATTTCGGTTCCCATATAATGACATGTAGAAAATGAAGAGACACATGAGCTTTTCCTACACCTAAATGTGACCCATGGTTAGCAAGGGTACAGGTTACTCCTTCCTCTCTTTCACCAGCCTAGTGACCCAGAGGAACTTTTGTGATTTCTGACTAGGCTTTTCCTTTAATCTTATCCTCCTCAGTAATGAGTGAAGGAAGATCAGGATATCAATGGGCTTTAACAGGCTAATCTTGAATTTGAAGAAGATAAAACTGACTTTAAAACACAGACTACAGACGTTCTCATAAGCACTAATCTAAAAAAAAAGGGGAAAAAAAGAACATGTATAATTCCTAAGACTAGAACAGATCATTCTCCTTTAAACTATGGGGCTATTTTATCCAGCTTCCACTTCTACAAATGTCTACATACCTCCAGGTCTTCAAAAGACTGTATAAGTACTTGAAAATAAGTAATATTTATAATATAGCAAAATATCTATGAACAGAAGCATTTCAATATATATCCCCTATTATGAATATGTAGAGTCTACCATACAGCTGTTTAAACGAGATGGGAAATAAAAAAATATGCAGTAAGATTGTTCTATTTATGTCCAGAAGAATTAGTAAAATAAAGAATGCAGAATGGCATAAATCAGCACTAAACCATTCAATATACTAATTTAAAAGGGCAAAACATATACACAGTGAGTTCACATTTTATTCAAATTTGAATTACAAAAATTAGAAATCTATTAGTGATATCTCATTTTATGTCCAAGGTTGAAAAAATATAAACCATCTCAAGTTAAAAATCCATCAAGAATCACTATTTCAAAGCTGACTAAATGAACTATAAACTATAAACTACTGCAGTAGAAGAATAGCTTTAGCTGTTAAACAGAAATACCTGTCACCTTTTGTCAGGATTAAACCTTGAATTATGGGAGATCCTCAAAAACACATTCTGTGCATAAAATGACAAACTGTATCTAAGAGATTACTATATTATCCCAGAAGTGAAGATAAAGAATGTAGGTCAGTAAATTATGTGCTCAGTCACATTCAGCTCTTTGTGGCCCTATGGATTGGAGGCTGCCAGGCTCCTCTGCCCATAGAATTTTCCAGGCAAGAATACTGAAGTGGGGTGCCATTTCCTACTCCAGGGGATCTTTCTGACCCAGGGATTGAACTGGCCTCTCGCATCTCTGGCATTGGCAGGCAGATTCTTTAACACTAGTGCCACCTGGGAAGCCCCAGTTCATCTCTCACCTGATTCAAAATATATATGGCTAAATGTGTGTCAATTTTGTTTTGAATAAAAAATGTGGAAAGGACACTGAAACTGTAAGCCAGGAGTTGGCAAACTTTTCCTGTAAAGGCTCAGATAATATTTCTTGTTCTACAGGTGATAATGGTTGGTGTCTGTCATAACTGTTTAACTCTGATGCTATAGTGGAAAAGCAATCACAGACAATATGGGAACAAACAGGCGTGGCTATATTCCAACAAAATTTTATTTATAAAAACAGATTTGGTTTATAGGCTGCAGTAATACAACAGCTGCTGCATTAGGTTCTATCCCCCTCTATGAAATAGTGTACTGACCAAAGCATTTGATTTCTCTGTGAATGGCACTAATATTCAAAAAGTAAAATAAAGATATCATTTATTACCACTCCTAACAATATAAGTTGAAGGAGAAAGAAAAAGACAAATGTTAAGTTTAAACTTATAAATACATGCCGATTCTAAAAGTTATGTATATGCAATAGCCTTAAGAATTTATATACTGTGAGAAGCAATCAAAAAAATTTAACATTCTCTTTACCATTTTTTCTCCGGTATGGGACGAGGCACAGCATTGACACGACAAGGGAAGTTGGGCTGACCTGATAGATTTCGGCCAAGTATTGTACCAACAAGATTTAGAGGAAGGATGACAAAAAAACAGATGCAACAAACAGCCACCTGTAAATTAAATTAAGATGTGTGTGATTACTCAGAGAACAATAATATTAACAAAAACAAATAAAAAGGATAGAAAAATTTAAATGCAATTTGATTATAAAAGAAAATGTTTAAATTCAAAATGGGTTAAAATTGTGCAGAATACATACTAATAGCAATAGGAAAAGAATGTGCTTTAAAATATTAGAATTAAACTAAATACAAGTTAAACCGTATTTCCTATCAACTGTGGTTCCTGTTATTTCCTGTTCTTTCACACTGCCCCTGCCACAGTCCTTTTTTCTCTCAGTTTCAGCTGTCATGATTTTATCATATCCTTTATCTTTTATCATTATAACCAACTTATTTACTTGCCTGCACTTCACTGAGCTCCTAATAAGCTCAAGGACCTTTACAAGTGTTATTTTCCTACTTCCCAGGTGAAGAAAATGAGACAGAGAGGCTACATGACTTCCCTTGATCACACAGTTTAGTAGGCAGCCAAACTAAGATTTCAATTCAGACCTCCTGTCTCATTCTGTCTGCTCGTTTCTATTCTACAGTGCCTTAGGATCTTACAAATAAGAGAACATCACTATTTATGCATACAGTATATTACTAAAATGAGTATTTCTCTGCCTATTAGTAATCCAAAGTCTAACATTACAGGGGAGACCATACAGAGATTCTAGAACCAAAGTTAAGGAAGCATTTATTTTTGTGATGTTTTTCTTCTTTTTTATATAAACTTGTATTCGTACGAAGACACACTCAAGTTCCTTCCAGCCAGCATGTAAATTAGGATTAGTTCACTCTGAACTTCTGGAACTGAAACAGAACTGAATCACCTCTAGTATCTCTCAAATACATATTTTGGGGTTCTAATAAATAAAAAGTAAAAGTGAGAGAAAAGCTGAATGGAAATTGTGAAGAAAATTGTGAGAGAAATGAAGAGGTGTGGGGTAGAAAATCCACAGTGATGACATGAGAAGGAAAGAATCTACCTGGAAGCAACATTACTGAAAACTCCACATCTTCATTATATCCTGATGTGTGCTTGCATGTATTCAAACAAACCAAAGAGTATCAACATTTTCCTTTCAGGTAGTGCTTAGTCGCTCAAGTCGTGTCCAATTCTTTGTGACTCCAGGGACTGTAGCCCACCAAACCCCTCTGTCCACGGAGATTCTCCAGGCAAGAACACTGGAGCGGGTTGCCATGTCCTCCTCCAGAGAATCTTCCCAACCCAGGGATCAAACCCAGGTCTCCTGCATTGCAGGCGGACTCTACCATCTGAGCCACCAGGGAAGCCCAGCAAAACTTGTATAAAAGTAGGAGAGTTAAGAGTTCTGACATTCCATTTTAAAGCTCAGACTTAGAAACTCAAATCAGTGGTATCTCCGTATAGACCTGTTAATAATATGAATTTTTGCTTATATGAATAATAAGAAAAGGTGAAACATAAAAAAAGGCAGATGTTTTAAAGATATTTTAAATACTAGGATATATTGTGAATTATACATATCCCATATTTAGGGGTTGAATTCTGTCTCAATTTTTGTTGTTTTTTAAATTATTATTTTGCTACCATTAAATATATAAAATTCATAAATATTAAAACACTGTAAATAGAGACCTACATATTTTCCCTAATTTACCAGAACTCTAATTTCAAACAAGGCCTGAAGAGAAGCTGTTGAGAAAACATTCACATGTGGGATGACATGGTCTAGCAAAGCAGTTTCCATCTGCTCCACAGAACCCTCAAGTCCTGCTGAAAAAAGTCTTAGTTAGGAATTCCACAAGCACTTGATTTGAATATCCTTTTGAAAATAGCTTTTTAAAAAAATTATTTTTAACTGTAAAAAAAAAATAAGGCAAGAGGAAGGTCAGGAGGGAGGAGACAGATGTACACCTATGGCTGAGTAATAGTTGATGCATGGCAGAAACCAACACAGTGTTGTAAAGCGATTATCCATCAATTAAAAATAAATTATAAAAATAAAATAAAAATAAAGAATAACAACAACAAAATGCTGCTACTGCTGCTGCTAAGTCGCTTCAGTCGTGTCCAACTCTGTGCAACCCCATAGACGGCAGCCTACCAGGCTCCCCCGTCCCTGGGATTCTCCAGGCAAGAACACTGGAGTGGGTTGCCATTTCTTTCTCCAATGAGTGAAAGTGAAAAGTCAAAGTGAAGTCGCTCAGTCGTGTCTGACTCTAGCAACCCCATGGACTGCAGCCTACCAGGCTCCTCCCCCCAAGGGGTTTTCCAGGCAAGAGTACTGGAGTGGGGTGCCACTGCCTTCTCCGAACAACTAAATAAACAGACTCAAATTCATTTTATACCAAATATTAATACCTGGATACCACAATCAGGTTAACTCATTTCACGCAAACTTCAGAATAAAGTTTCTTCTACTATCTCTGTATATATACATCTTTGGACTCCTAGTAAATGTATCACTGATTAGGAAGGCCTACACTGGTCTTTTGTTCTTCCTTCCCATACCCCACTCCCAGCCAATTCTGGCCTGCACATATTTGCTCATTAAAAGCTTTATAAGCAAATGCACTACAGTACATGCATGTCATACGCAATTAGGTGGCAGGTGAAGTGAAGGCATACCTTGCCTGTGTGCTCAGTCAAAGCATTAACAACAGTCAATAAAGGAACCTATAAACAGTCTCAAGACATTATCAACTGTTTATATTTGTTTAATTCCCCCTCCCCCTTTTCCTGACTTTAATACATGGTAAAAATGCGAGCAGTATGTTGGAAACTATTAGTGACTAAACTGTAAAACCAATTTCCTGCTCCTTTATGTCCTAGTTCTGGATGAGTTTACTTGAAGAAATACTCTGAGACTGCAAGGCGAGCTGTTAAAAAAAAAAGAGTCACAGGGAACTAAATCATCTGTGAAGTCAGAATTTTTCTCAGTACTGATACTCAACCAAATAAACTGGTTACTAAAGAAGAATGTTATCTTACCCCTTGATATTAGGTCTGCATTCATCACAATTTTCTTGGCTTCATTAAACTTAAAATGTTAAGTACTGAATTAGCAAAATTTATTTATATTAATAGAATCATGCTTATTATCTGCTTTCTTTCTTGGGCTTCTGCATTAAGCTTTCATTTAACTTGAAATTTAGCAACTAAGAGTTAAAAAATTATTAGCCTAAAATACTGGTGAAAACCCTGGAACTCAAACTAATATAGGGCCTTCCCTTAGAGCTTCTTGCCTTTGTTCATGGATCAATGTAAAGTGAAAACAGGGAGTAGGAAAGGAAGGACTCACTCCAGGTTGAGGGCGTCCCCTAGCGACAAGAAGAACAAGTTAGAAACAAAAACTGCGTACTCCTTAATATCCCGAAGATGTACCAACTGCTCAAGTATTCTCAATCTCAGTCACAAGTCAAGATTGTGAATATTATTTTATCTTTGTCTCCAAACTGGCCTTTTAAGGAAATCTGTGGTGTGAGTGAAATGGAAAGGGAAAAGGCAGGCTAAAATGTGCTATTTTGGAATGCTAAAGGATATAGATTTCACTGTCTGAGGATGAAAGACAGTAATTGCTTACAGGTGGGGTGATTCTCAGGCTTCCCGGGTTGTGCCAGTGATTAAAAAACCCTCCTGCCAATGCAGGAGACATAAGAGACTGAGGTTCAATCCCTGGGTTGGGAAGATCCCTTGGGGGAGGGCACAGCAACCCACTCCAGTATTGCCTGGAACATCCCATGAACAGAGGAGCCTAGTGGGCTACAGTTCATGGGGTTGCAGAGTTGGACACAACTGAATCAACTTAGCACAAGGTGATTCTCAGAAAATACATCATCTTCTCAGTCATTATGTTTAGGTATTTCCTTGACATGTGCTCAGAGCAGACAATTTTTATCACTCCTTTTCTACTTATACATTTTATACCTTTATACGTATATAAAAATTAGCTTCAATTTAAGCATGCTGACAATAATCAACCTAATAAACAGGACACTGCCAACTCAAACACAAATACTTATAAGAAGCCTATCTTGTAGATATTTTCAACACTTCTCATTCTGATTCCTGACAACTTCAATACTATGATAGAAGAAAACACTAGATTTGAAGTTAAGAACTTATTCTACCAGGCTGGCCAAAAAGTTTGAGCTTTTCTGTAAGCTGGTATGGAAAAATCTGAATGAATTTTTTGGCCAATCCAATATAAAGCTAGTAATATCCTGATACCAAACCATTAAAAAAAGACATAAGAAAACTGCAGATCAATATTTCTCATAAACATAGATGCAAAACAACAAAAAGAACAAATTTTAGCAAATTAAATCAAGCTATATATAAAATGGATAACACATCATAACAAATTGAGGTTTATCAATGGAATTACAGATTGGTTTAAGATTCAAAAATCAATCAATGCAATCCACCATATTATCAGACTAAAAAAAGAAAAATCATAGATCATCTCAAAAGGTGCAGAAAAAAACTGTTGCAAGAGACAACCTCCCTTCACAATAAAACAAACTCAGAAAATCAGGAATAGAGGGAAACTTCATCAATGTGATGAAGGACATGTATGAAAAAACTAGAGGTAACATTTCTTGATGGCATAAGGCTGAATACCTTGCCCCGAAGACTGGGAACAAGATAAAGAGTCTGCTCTCACCTCTTCTGTTCAACACTGTGCTGGAGGTTCTAGCCAGTGCAATAAGGCAAGAAAAAGAAAAGAACTAGAGGTTCTAACCAGTGCAGTGAGGCCATAAAAGGTATACAGATTAGAAAAGCAGAAGTAAAACTGTTTATTCTTAGACAACACAACAATATATGCAAAAAATCTCTGGGAATCTACAAAAAAGAAATGAGAACTAATAAGTGAGTTTAACCAAGTTGCAGGATGCAAAGCCAATATGCATAAATCAACTGTTTTTCTATACACTAGCAAAAAGCAACCAAAATTTTTAATTTAAGAAATACCATTTACAAATAAAATAAAAAAATATGAAATACTTAGGAGTAATTTCAATAAAAGCTGTACAAAACCAGAACATTAAAATCTACAAAACATTACAAAGAAAAAGATGTCTAAATAAGTCAAGAGATATACCATGTTCATTAGTCAAGACTCAATGTCGTTGAGATGTGAATTCTTTCCAAGTTTATCCACAGATTTAATGGAATTCTAATCAGGTTTTTCTGTAGAATTTGACAAACCAATTCTAAACTTTACAGGGAAATGCAAAGAACCTAAAAACTCCAACACAACTTTGAAAAAGAATTGATTTCAAGACTTATTGTAAAGCTACAATAATCAACACAGTGTGATATTGGAAAAGCAAACAAACAAACCCAAATCAATCAATGCAACAGCAAAGTAGAAAAGAAAGTCCAGAAATAGATCCACACAGATATACGGTCAATTGATTGTACTCTTCTCATAACCTTTGAGAGATCACAAAATAGCACCCATCCATTTATCTTCGTCTCCATTCTTTCCTCACTGTGTTAATTTCTGATTATACATCATGAATTTCATTTCTGAGACCCTTGAATTCTCATGACATTTTCCCAGTTATGGTAAAATATTTGGATCATGAGAGAGCATTTCCCTAAATATTTGTGAAATCTTTTTCCTAAAACCTAGGGCACATTTCTGGTATTTCCTCTCCCAAGATAAAACAAACCTTAAAATGATAAACATGGCTCATGACCTGTTACTTCTCCATCAACTATTCTACCTACTGAGAGACAAAATCATGAAGTATGATAAGTCACGAATCTATCAGTGCATTCTGAAGTGAATGATATTTAGATTGAAAGGTTATCAGTTTCTATGCTACTTTGTCTCCATGAGTTTAAAACTGCAATTTGGTTCTCTGTCCTTTGAAAACCTCCAACACCATCAAGAATCTAAGATTTACAACCCAGAAAAGACCTGATGCCTAAAACATTTTTTCAGAATACCCTGGCAAACCTTTCCTCATTCCCAAGAAACCCTCACAGAACCAAAAACTCTGGGTATGGCACTTAAATCATTTTTTAACAAATTCCAAAGGAAAAAGGTTTTACTTTACCAGATTCAATTTAATTTGAAGTACACTCTCTCCAACTCTCTGTAGTACCTTGGCCAGAATAAGCCAACTTCAGGAACAGGTATGTTCATCTCTGAACCATCTTCGACCCCAAATTTCATTTAAATGCTCTCTTATAGAGTTTTGTAATATTCTCTAGGAATCATGCCTTAAGACGAGACGCTAGACATTAGCTTAGATTACCGCTACCACCCTCTATTTATGTTTCTTTTACCTTTAATAAGCTGCTAAGATTGACAAGTACTCAACAAGTTTAATCTGGCATGGATTTAATGGCTTTTACATACAGGTACATACGACCAGAGAATCTGGGGTCCAGAGACAAACTTCTCCCACTTTCAATGTCATCTTGGGCTAGTCCTGGGGACAACAGAAGTATTCTGACAAAAAT
Organism: Bos grunniens; assembly: GCF_055505025.1. Lineage (NCBI taxonomy): Eukaryota > Metazoa > Chordata > Mammalia > Artiodactyla > Bovidae > Bos > Bos grunniens. Next base: position 18,021,667 of record NC_141190.1, read on the forward strand.
CCAGACTCCAACTGGACAAATCCCCATTGTTCTGGTGCCTCTACAGGGCAACACAGAAGCTGAAGTCATTCTTACTAAGAATGAATTAAGCCCTCAATTGTGGACTCTCTGAGAAAACAGAACTGGAGTGAAGATTACCCAGAGAAAGGGCTCAACAGCCACGAGATCAAAGGAAGGGGACAGAATAAGCCTGGGGAAGAGTATACAGGAGTATTTGAAGACTCTGATTTTAAATGAGGGTAATAAAGTCGGGGATCCAGTTTATCAGACATTTGGGACTTGGGAACTTTACAGCTAACAGATCCACCCTCAGATGCTGAGAACTAGAATCAGGTAAACACTAGAGATTGAGTTTAAAGTAGGACAGATAAACTGGCATAGGATGAAGCCCTGGGCATTGAAATTTTTAAACTTCCAAGTGATTCTATGTGTATCCAAGGTTGGGGACCATGGAGTTTATGAGAATAATATAACCATTTCCTTCATATTGTCAACAAGTCAAATAACTTAAAATACAAATTTAAGTAGTTAACACTTAAGGGACAACTAGGTCAAATATCTCAATTCTTACATTTCATGTTCTAAACAAATTCTGATACTCTTAAAAGGAATAAAAAATTTTAGACCAAACACCTGATTACAACCTCAAAGGAGTATTCCTTCATTACAAAGACCAGGACATTATGACCAGGGCATTGTAGGAGGATGCTAAGCACCAACAGTCAGTCTTTTATACAATAAAGATCAATTTTATAGATCATCTCTTGCTCAGCATAGAGTCTGATACTATATTTGAGCAATCAGTAATTATTAAAGTATCTAAAGGTAAATTACATTGAACATTAACATTTAAAACCCCATCTACAGAGTGGCAAAATTTATAATTTTTGTGAAACAAAGCAACTTTGAAATAACATTTTCACCATAACAAATTAAAAACTTTACAGTAAAAATTATAATGGAATCTGAATTTTAGTTTTTAAAGCACTATGATAGTAATTCATTTGGCAGATCACCTCTAAGTAACTTGACTCTATATAATTTCTGATGGCCTAGAACTACTATAAAGCAAATTATTTTCCAGTTCTCAATGTTACTAATTCTTTTACCCTTTCCTAACCATTATCGGTATCCATGGCTTGCAAAAACAAAATATAAACCAAAAAAAGCTTCCAATTTTGAAGCAATCTGCAAAATATTCCTAAATAAAAATTATTAAAGATTTAATAAAAACATATATGCAAGGTATCTCTGAAAAACTTTGACTGTAAAACAACCAATCATTTGGACTTTTCTCAGACCATTCAATAACTCCCATATGATAGAAAGAAACCCAAAACAAGGTTAAAATTCAGACAGAGATATGGGTTCCAGTTGCAGTTCTGCCATTAAATCCATATGACGTTAAACCTTATATGACCTCTCTGAAAAACAGTAACCACCTTGCAACTTACATGTGTGTGTGTATGTGTGTGTGCATGTCTGCACAAGTGTACACCAAGACTAAAGTCTACTCTAGGCCTAAAATTCTGTTTCTAGTAAAATGGTAACAACTGGAAGAATCAAGAGACTGTGAGTTACCTCTATAAAGCACCAGTATTCCTGTGCATTAGTTTTAATATATTTAAAAATTTTACAACATTTCAAACTCTGTGATAACATGTAAGATATAAAATAGGATTTTAATATTTATAGCATGTAAGTTATCAATATTAATATAAATGCTTTTGTGAAGTTCTAAAAATAGTAGTTACCAAAAAAAAAAAAAGTTAGAGGCAGTCTTCACTTCACTGCACTCAACGATCACCTTAACACACCCAGGTTTCTTGTGTGTCATCATCCTTCCTCTGCAACATACTCACCAGTTTCCCTCATTTCTAATAAACAGTGTTCTCTTTTGTCTTACTTTAAGTTGACCTTCCACTTCATTGGTTGACAAAATCAAGAAAAAATTTTCTTTACCTAACTTTCCAGGACTGAGTGGGGACTGGCCGCAAATAGTAAAAGGCAGCTATTATACTTAAGGTACCTCCTAGTCTAGAGGTACCCTGGAGAGACAGTAGACCTCATATTACAATGCTTATCAGTCAGTCAGTCAGTTCAGCTGTGTCCGACTCTTTGCGACCCCAGGGACTGCATGCCAGGCCTCCCTGTCCATCACCAATATACTCTCAGTTTAAAAGTAAGATTCGAGCAACTCACCATTGTTCCAAAAGGAATGGCTCTTGAAGCATGGTAATAAATGGCTATGAAATTGATGAAGAAGGCAGTGCCACACACCATAGCGGGGATAAGGAATGCACCAATGAACATCTGCTTTATCCATCTCCTTCCTGAAAGAAAGGGGAAACTGTAACAATCAGAGAAGCTAGGTAGACAGACATACATCAGTGTTTGAAAGGTGGCTATTTCTCTTATTAAGTTCCAACTCTTTTCTAGCACTCTCTTTTCCTACACTTTCAATGTAGGACATGGACATGATCAGATCTCCTTAAGACACTGTCAATCAGAAAAGAACTTTTCGGTTACTCTCGGTAAGATCTGATACTCCTACGCTTAAGTCTGAACTCTGCCAACTTTCAAGAACAAGTGTAGTAAAGTTAAGTTTGGTTGGGTGTTCTTCACTTGCAATCAGACTAAAAGCGCGTTTATGTTCAATTTCCTGTTTTGAGTAACCTGTTCCTGCTGTGGAGACTATTCTAGAGACCATAAACTGTACAGCTCTTAGCCTAACTAGTTTTCAGATCAAACTCAAAGCAGGCATTACCTCAGGCATCCTTACTTCCTCAGGATGATAGACCTGTGTGCTAAGACTCATTTCCCATATCCAGAGGGAGAACAGAGAAACTGAACAGCTAACTAAAACAGTCAGGAATCTGCAATGATACTCCTTCAGGCAATCCAAAGAATTATCTGTTTACAGTACAGAGCACATTAAGTCGACAGGACCAATTTTTTTTAAAGCCATGGTAAATCAGGATATCCTGGGGGAATTTTAAATGATCCTATGCTCTGAGCTCCTCTAGCCTATATGTCTAGCCTACTAAAAGAAGGGCAGGATCCTCTAATGCTGACACTGCTTAGGAAGGGCTGGGAAAATCACATTAGGAAGTCTCTATTCTGAGGAATATAATTTTAACATCTTTCAACAAACTTTCATTCATAAACTGAAATATGCAAATCTACTACTTTTATCACTTTTCTGACCCCAACCAATTATAGGAAAAACAAAGGAACTTAAAGACCTTAAATGCCATCACAGAAAGAAACACCACGAGGCAGAAACCTCACATCATACATGAACACCCATCACTTTCAGGTCACAACAGTAAAGAAGCAAGGGGGTATTTCAGATGAAGCTCCCTTAGCAAAAGATTGTGACAGAAAATCTTTCTACAGGATCCTTTGATAAGTATTTAAGGGTCAACAGAAATAAATAGCTTTCCTTCCTATTAGCCTTCCACTGCCCAGACATATATCCATAAACCATGAAACATGCCTTTATGGTCAGCTGTAAAGCTATAGAGTCTATGAGGAAGCCTCCTGTGGAGCACTGCTAGGGAACTAGACACCTCAAAGCAAAATAATAACTTAAATACATTCTCTCCCACAGCTTCCTTAGGCCTAACTTCACAGTGGGCAATGGAGATAATCTACTAATTATTCATAATTTTAGGAAATAAAATGTAAGGATTCCATAAAAAGTAGATGAGAACATGTAACAGGTTTGGTGGAGATTATGTGAAACTGGATAACAAATGGCTTTATAACGGCTATCCTGCCCATTGTAAACTCCATATACCTCACAGTGAAATATTAGCATCTGTAATTAAAAACACAAACAGTAACTCAGAAATTACCTCCTTGTCTAGCATACAGACTTCCTCCAAAATAACCATTCACTGGAGATGTAGCAGCATAGACAAATATGGCTGTACTGAGCATTGACCCCCTCCTAAAAAGGCAAAACAACATATATGATAAACTAAAACCAATGATTTAAAGAAAATATCATACAGTCTATCACATTAGCATCAGTTTAATACCAAAGACAAATTTAGCAGTAACAGAAAAAATGTATTCCTGGATTTCAGCGGACCTCAAAAGGTTGCCCAGTGAATGAATTTCTAGCTAAAATTGCATGTAAATGGTAACAGACTGATCCTACTTTTTTTAAATTTGAAGTTAAATTTCATAATATTCCTAACAAACATTTCACATTTCTTTGGCAAACATACTAGAAGCTGGCACTAAAACTGTTTCACAACCTTGTGAACCAATCACATCACATGGCAAAGAATATTCATCTGTTAAGAAAATTAATTAGAATATTTCTCTTTATAGTTTAACTGCTTAAGAGTCTTGCCTGCTGACAGAAATAAAATGGAAGTACTGTAACCTATATGACTACTATTACTTTAAATGGTATAGTACTGAGACTTCTATGTAGTTTCCCTTATACTGTTAAAATTGTTTTGATCAATAATTTCTAACCTCTTCTTCCAGTAATGCTATCTAGGCAATACAGATCAACTCTCCTATTGAACAAAACTGGACAAAAATATGTTAAATGCCTAATAGCAAAGAGAAATATTAAAACAATAAAATGACAGCATCATCTGCCATAATACAGACATGTACTTAACTAAAAATAAAGACCATTTCTGAAACTCACCACAACTAGGAAGGTAAAAATCTGTAGACAGAACATATAGCCTTGTTAATCTGAGTTAAAGAATAATCTTTTAAACACAACTTACAAGAATATCACACTAATGTGTGCTCTGGAAGGATATACAACTTTCAAAAATTAACCATCTTCTGGATAATAATTATTACATTCCATTGTCCGTCTACGTAGACTTACAAAGGCATCACACAGTCTTGAAACATGTACCACTCTTCTGCTCAAACACTTAAGCTCAATTTCTTAAAGTAATGTGTACGTTAAAACACTATATAATATTCAATTACATAAATATACAGCTAAAGAGAAACGTGGCAGCAATATGTTTGTTTCCCATGTTTAAAAGATTGTGAGTCCCTCAAAGTTAATCAGTTTGAAAAGCCAAATTTGTTTTTTCAAGAATATAATTAAACACTGCAAGTACTTTTTTTTCCAGGCTATCATTAAAAAATTGATCATTTTGCTTATTACCGGGTGTGTGGATACTGACACAGACGATGACAGAGTTCAGGCTGCTGTCATGCGACTGAGAGTCCAAAATGACTAGAGAGTTAAATTTGCAGCCCCCAGAGAGATTTCCACTAAGTGGAACTGTGAGAATAAGTTACAGTTTTAAAAATCAGATATACCCTTGCATCTCTTTCTTCAAAAACATCTTATGGGCATTTTCCACCCAAAATAGACCACTTCCATCTACAATGAAGAAATCTACTGAAGTAGAGAACCATCCTTGCTTATCTCTCTAAGACTGGGGGTGGGGGGAGAGAGGGTGATATCTAAGTAGCTGCTTTACCTACGCTTGCCATCCCACCACTGCAGAGCATTTTACCAGACTTACTCATACCTTCTTAAACACCATGCTTTCTCCAGGGTTAATATCACACTAATTGGCACATCCACATTGATGCTGATCTTCTATCTATCTAAGTATTTTCTTCTTCCCTGATTGCCATGATCATCATTGAACAAAGTAATTTTCTCAGGTTATACATTTATCTGCTTTTTAACCTCTAGAATCCTTGAGATATCTACTCCTGGAGTGAGTCTTACAAATTTTTACATGCAAGTTTTTTCATTTTCTCATCACTATGCATTTTTATTATCTCTATCTTCATATCTAGGGCACTGAAAGTTAAGAGACAAGTTCTGGAGTCAGAGTGAAAGCGGTGAGTGTCAGTTGCTCAGTCGTGTCTGACTATTAGCAAGCCCATGGACTGTAGTCCCCCAGGCTCCTCTGTCCATAGGATTTTCCAGACAGGAATACTGGAGTGGGTTGCCATTTCCTTCTTCAGGGGATCTTCCTGACCAAGGGATTGAACCTCAGTCTCCCACACTGCAGGCAGACTTTTTACCATCTAAGCTATCAGGGAAGAGTGTCGAGGTTCAGATCTCATCTTACTAACACACCTTACTAATAGCTGTGTTATCTTACTCAAATTACTCAACCTCCCTGAGCTTCACCTTTCTCATCTGTGGGCTGAAGATAATAGTCCCTTCACAGGGCTGATGTGAGGATTACATGAGCTAATGAGCATAAAGCTACTAACATGGAACCTCAGTAAGGTTAGTCACTTTGATCTCATAATAATATTCATAGGTGTAGTACTTATCATGTAAGTCATTAAGTATGTTCACTTCAAATGGTAGAAAAACCACTGATAACAATGACAGGCTTAAATAATAAAATTCATGCTGCGGCTGCTAAGTCGCTTCAGTCGTGTCCAACTCTGTGCAACCCCATAGACGGCAGCCCACTAGGCTCCCCCATCCCTGGGATTCTCCAGGCAAGAACACTGGACTGGGTTGCCATGTCCTTCTCCAATGCACGAAAGTGAAAAGTGACAGTGAAGTCGCTCAGTCGTGTCCGACTCTTAGCAACCTCATGGACTGCACCCTACTAGCCTGCTAATAAGCATCTATTAGGTGCAGTTTCTTATTTCTAAAAGCTGAAGGTCTATAAGCAGAACAGCTTCAGCATTAAAAAATGAACTGCCAACACTGAAACATTAACATTTGAGAAAGAACAAAGCAAAAATTTGGATTCTAGGAGAGGCTGCATGTGTGTGTGCTAAGTCACTTCAGTCATGTCTGACTCTGTGCGACCCTATGGACTGCAGCCTGCGGGCTCCTCTGTCCATGGGATTCTCCAGGCAAGAGTACTGGAGTGGGTTGTCACTTCCTCCTCCAGGAGATCTTCCCAACCCAGGGATCAAACCTGTGTCTCATGTCTATCTACACTGGCAGGCAAGTTCTTTACCACTAGCACCATCTGGGAAACCCCTAGCAGAGGTTCAGTTCAGTTCAGTTCAGTCGCTCAGTCATGTCTGACTCTTTGTGACCCCATGAATTGCAGCACGCCAGGCCTCCCTGTCTATCACCAACTCCCGGAGTTCAACCAGACTCACGTCCATCGAGTCAGTGATGCCATCCAGCCATCTCATCCTCTGTTGTCCCCTTCTCCTCCTGCCCCCAATCCCTCCCAGCATCAGAGTCTTTTCCAATGAGTCAACTCTTCACATGAGGTGGCCAAAGTACTGGAGTTCAGCTTCAGCATCATTCCTTCCAAAGAAATCCCAGGGCTGATCTCCTTTAGAACGGACTGGTTGGATCTCCTTGCAGTCCAAGGGGCTCTCAAGAGTCTTCTCCAACACCACAGTTCAAAAGCATCAATTCTTTGGCGCTCAGCCTTCTTCACAGTCCAACTCTCACATCCATACATGCCCACTACTAAATTCTAACACTGTGACTATATAGTCAGCGTCAATTCCATAGTGATGAATTTAATCCAGTATTTAATGTGAAGGATGATGTAGTCTCATGTAGGAAGGGGCTTCACAGGTGGCACTAGTGATAAAGAATCTGCCTACCAGTGTAGCTTTTCTTGAATTTGAGATTTAATTTACTTGAAATATATTATATCCTAAAATTAGAACTACCTACAAAACACTGAAGTTTAGCTTTTGGCCATTTTAAGGTTTATGTGGTAACTGAAGTACAAAGGTTATATTAAAGAAATATAACAAACTACAGACAAATACCTTTGTCAATTAATACATCATTCATTTCAGTTCAATAAGTACTGACTGAGAAACCTGAATATGCAAAGTTCTTCAGGTACTCAGGGAATGCAAAGATAAGACTCTCTACTCTCAAAGAACTTACTGTCCAGTGCAAGAAATAATTTACAGTTAAACATTTAATATGTAACGCAAGAGCCGTGCGTTCAGCAACAATTTGTCACTTGTCCACCAAGTGCCAGGCATTTCTAAGCAAGCACCATCAGGAACTGAAATAGGGGTATGAGATGTAACAGGAGACAAGTGTCGTTCATAGGGCGGCATCTACACCCAGGCTCAGAGTGTTTTTGCTTTGTTGAGGTCATGGCTCTCTGAGCACAAGGTTATAGGACTACCCAATAAAGACTTAAGATCTCCATGAATGTACTACTTTTTCTTAGGATCCAAAGGCCTCACATTAAAGATTTCTTGCAACTGGTTTTGTCTTCAAAGAAACAGTGTACCAGAAACCATGTAAAGACAGAATAAAGGAAAAACCATGCAATTATTTTTCTAACCTCGTGTGCTTTTTCCACCACTCTTTTTAGTGTTATTTATAATGCTTTCTTCTATTCTGTACAGCTCCATGTTTTGGAGGCAAATATGAAGTACTAACTCAGTAAATGGGTAATCCTTGTGTGCTTCTTAGGAAGACCTAATTGGACTTCAGCTTTCATAAAAGTGTCTACTCAATTTGTCAAAGAACTCTTGATTTGTAATTCTGCTCATACCTCTAATGAAAACCAATCTTTATAACCAAGCAAAGTGTTCAATAAGGTTAGTAATTTTAGATGATAACAGGAAAGTATACTTATTATAGCTACAGAATACTGTTCATTATTTGTTTACAATAATGGCACTTATGCTTTTTAAATTCTAAGATAACTAGAATCAGCAGATATTTAATATGATTGACTTAAAGGTTCAATTACTAAAACTATTCAAGAACAATGAAAAATTAATAAAGTTATAAACATATGAACTTACTCTGTATACAAATCTTCTATCATTGCAACAATAATAACAATGAGAGATACAGCAAATATCTGACATCCAGAACCAATGAGAGAGGAAAATATCAGTGGGTGACTTGATGGTCTAAATACATCTCCGTGCACCTGCTTCCATCCATACTCATCTCCAAGGTCTCTATCCTATACATATATACGTGTTGAGAGAAAAGAAAATAATCCAGAGTGAAATTAAAATACATAACTTAAAAAATTACAACTACAGTTGTAAGTTCCCTCCCTACAAACTTAGAGCTGTTAAAAGTTTCAAAATATCAAGAAAAGACATTTCAAATTTAAAATAATTTCTGCCTTTATAACTTATTATGTTATAAAGTGTGATATTACTGAAACTCAGAAAGGTGGCTCCTGGTTGTACTCAGAAAATCTCAAAGAATGGAGAAAGAAAAGGTCTAGGAGCAAAAAGAAATGGTAACACAGGGAGAAAAGCCCAGAGGCTCTTTGAACATTACCTACAGATGCTATTCTTGACATTACATCATGACTATGGCTCACATATGACCAGGGCCCAGGTGGAGAGCAAAAGAGAAAATTAAAACCAGTACTAGATGCCCTAGCAATGCAGAAATGCCCTTTATAGCCTGGAGCCTAAGAAAATACACGGGGAATATATCGAATAGTTAAATATTATTTAACTGTCTATCAGTCAGTTCAGTCGCTCAGTCATGTTCTACTCCTTGCAACCCCATGGATGGCAGCATGCCAGGCTTCCCTGTCCATCACCAACTCCCACAGTTTGCTCAAACTCATCTCCATTGAGTCAGTGATGCCATTCAACTATCTCATCCTGTCGTCCCCTTCTCCTTCTGCCTTCAATCTTTCCCAGCATCAGGGTCTTTTCCAATGAGTCAGTTTTTCACATCAGGTGGCCAAATTACTGAAGTTTCAGCTTCAGCATCAGTCCTTCCAGTGAATATTCAGGACTCATTTCCTTTAGGATGGACTGGTTGGATCTCCTTGCAGTCCAAGGGACTCTCAAGAGTCTTCTCCAACACCACAGTTAAAAGCATCAATTTTCTGGCGCTCAGCTTTCTTTATGGTCCAACTCTCATACCCATACATGACTACTGGAAAAACCATAGCTTTGACTAGACGGACCTTTGTTGGCAGAGTAATGTCTCTGCTTTTTAATATGCTGTCTATAGTGCTTTTTTAAACAAAACATTCAATTATGCCTTTTCAACCTGAGTAAGCAAATATCTAAAACAGAGTTTCTTAAGAAATATCAATCAGTCCCTCAAGATAATCTTTGGGTTTCTTTTGGTGGTGGCAGGGGAGGGGGAGTGGTCTGGGTCAGCTATATTTGAGAGGCAGCAAATATTTCATGTTTTCATACTGTTCTTGGGGTTCTCAAGGCAAGAATACTGCAGTGGTTTGCCATTCCCTTCTTCAGTGGACCATGTTTTGTCAGCAATTGAACTGAACTGAAATAGTTCATCTATCTTCTGATATTTCACAAGACACATATGCATATTGAAGTTTAATTTAACTGTTTTCCAAGCTCATTTAATGATGGAGCATATCTACACAGAATATTCATTAACAACTGAATCACTTTGCTGTACATTTGATACTAATACAACATTGTAAATTACACTTCATTTTTAAAAAAGGGAAAAAAAAAAGATTAGTCATTAACATTCCCTGATGGTCAGGACTCTGTGCTTTGTTAAGAGCATGGGTTCAAACCCTTGTCAAGGAACTAGGATCCCACAAGTCGTGCAGTGTGGTCAAAAAAATTAACAAACAAACAAACAAAACACACTTTTGCTTATTTATAACACTGTTCTATAATTTTGTAAAAATAATTTCAAAAGCAAACCTCTGAACCATGTGAACTAAATGTAAATTAATCCTTCCAGCCACTCTTCATTTTATGCAATATTTAGCAGCATTAGAAAGATACCAATACAAGTCGACAACCTCCTAGCTGCAATTCTGAAATCAAAAGCTCTGAAAAGTGAGTCTGTTTCACAAGCTGGACATATCTGGTGGCAAATCTCAAGACTGAACTAACAAGAGATTACTTACACTGCTTATTTTATTCGTCCCACTTAGGATGAACATTCATATGTTTTGCTGAAAACACATTAATGTATTTGATTATAGGACATTTAATCAGGGCACTTAAAAACATCAAAATATTTGATTGGAGTTTATATCTTTCTAAAGCCTGAAAATTCTGAATTCTAAAGATCAGCTGATCTCAGGATTATAAACCTACTTCCAACATTCAAAAACACTTGAGTTAAATTGTTTTGTAAATACAATGTATTAATAAAATGTTTGCTTACCATGTCATCCATTTCTTCTTCTTTACTATACCGGGCATAATCTTTTCTTAAAGTTCTCATTAAAATCATGGAAACTAAGCCTACCAAGAAGATAACCATCATGAAGGAGTTGAAAATTGAAAACCAGTGAATCTAGAATAACAGAAAATAAAGTATTACTTACAAGAAATACCAGTTACAAAATTCATAGGTTTCATGATGACAATAGAATGTTTACACAAAAGAAAAAAAAAAACCAAACACAAAAATCTTCTAAAACTTTTACATGAAAATCCATAATTAAAATACACTAGAGAAGAGTAATCAAAGGGATTGGCTTTCTTTCCAGTAAGCTTCAGATGCATTAAAAGTATGATACTATATATATAGATTATCACAATAAAATTGTACAAATAAAGTACAATTTGGCCACACGGAGTATGCTATTCAGTATTACAGAGAAAGAACATGGGTTTTGGAATCAAAACACAGTTCAAACACAGGCCCTGACCCCGGTTTTCCTTCATCAAAAATGAAGGAAATGATACTATATCATAAGTCATTTGTACATTTTAATATATATGTAAGCCACATGTCACCATTGTCTGGCACAGGTCAGTGAATACTCAATAAATATTAGTTCCCTTCCCTCTAACTGAGCAACAACCTGAAAACCTCATCAAAATGACAAGACTAAACCATCATAGTTGGGTGCCATGGACTTGAGCTACCTTCCTAACCACAGTACAGAGAACTCTGAGGTACTCCATAGTTCTCAACATCCCCAAGGCTCTTGACTTTGATTTCACCCATACATTTGTCAAAAAATTACGTTCAGACGCAGCACATCTGACTTCCAACTATGTCTGTGGCACTGTCCAGCAATTTCTTTATATTTTAATTCCCCAAAATTCTTCCTTATGGATAGTTTCAAAATTTCTCTTCTCTCTCATTTCATTTTTCCCCCTTCCTCTCCATTCCCAAGCCATCACCTCTCACCTGATAGCTCTAATGGCCTCCTAGTGATGACCTTTATGTTTGGTCTTTCCCCTTCCTCTCAGTCTACCCTGTAACAGCTAATCCAGTATGTTTCTGAAACATCATGTTCATATATCGCCTCTCTATTCTAAAACTTACAGTGACATTCCCTATTTTTTAACATATCAAAGAGAAAGTGTTAGTTGCTCAGTTGTGTCCAACTCTTTGAGACCCCATGGATGGTAGCCCACTAGGCTCCTCTGTCCATGGGATTTTCCAGGCAAGAATACTGGAGTGGGTTGCCATTTCCTTCTCCAGGGGATCTTCCTGACTTCAGGGATCAAACTCAGGTCTCCTGCACTGCAGACAGACTCTTTACCTTCTGAGCCACCAAGGAAGCTTGCATATCAAACCTAAACTATTCACATATAAAGTTTATCACAAAAGTATCTCTTAAGATTTATAAATGCACTATATAATAATAGGTTTTTACAAAGATTTGCTTTTGTTGCTACTCTGGAAATTAATGACCCAGAAAAGGACAAGAGAGAAAAAATTATATATACATATATATATGTGTGTATATATACATATATATACACACACAACTCATAACTTTTTTCAGTCAATTTATCAAATTTTTGAAAAGAAGTTTTATATAGTTACTGTTTGGTAGTAAGAAAGATATGCCCCCAAATGTTAAAATTTCTGGCAAAGCTATTTTCTAATCAAAGATGCAAACTTTAATACCTATTATAATGTACTACTAATAACCTGACAGTTTATAATATTTCTTTATCCCCCAAATTATAAAATGTTGTATGATTCTGAAGTTATTAACCAAGGGAAATACTTCCTTGAAACAATAAAGCAATGAGATGTCACACAGCAGTGACTGACCCTATGAAGTGCTGCCTCCAGCGCCCTCTAGTGTTGCTAATCCTAAAAGCAGCACTCCAGGTTTACCACAAACACTGAACCGTGGAGATTAATACACCACCAGCGCTGCTTCTTCCTGAGCACCTGCTGTGGAAGGTTTTATACCAGAGGTTTTATAAACACGGTCAAATGCAGTTTCACAACAACTCTGAAAGGTAGTATAAACCTTGCTTCACTGTTGAAACAAAGCTAAAGAACTGAGTCCTCTCACCAAGGTTACAGTAAATGACAGAGACTGAGTTTACATGCATTTGGAGCTCCTAAGTCTGTGCTTGTAAGTCACTGTATAACAAACAATCCCAATGCTTCACAGTAGACCCCATCCACTCCTGCCTACTCAAGGAAAAAGGTTCATTAATTCTCCCCATCTTCTGCATCGTCAGTTTTGTATTCTTTACGGAACCCCATCAACATACAAACGTGTTTTCCTTACATTTCAAAAAACAAAACAAAACAAAAAACACCCCAACTCCCTCCTGATCCCATCTTTCCTGCTGACTACTGTACCATTTCTTCACTCCCATTAATAGCCAGACTTGTTGCCTCCAATTACCCTCCCCTCACCCTCTTACAGCAGCTCTGTTGAGACTGTGCCCCGCTACTATACCAACCTTGTTCTCTGTCAAGTTCACCGATGACTCCAGATGAGTCCACAGTTACTGTCAGTATTCATCTTACTGACCCATCAGCAACAATTCAGAACTAATCTTTCTATCCTCCATGACAGACTTTCTTCTCTTGGCTTTCAGGATACCATACAATTCTTTTTTCACACCATACAAGAATCTCTTCAGAGCTCTGAGCTGGGTTTCGCTTTTCTCTCTACATTTACACTACTGCTCCCGGTGCTCCGTCCTTAGTGCTCTTCTATTTCCATACACTCTTTCTTGGTAACTGCATTCAGTCTCACAGCTTTAAATACTACTTACATGCCAACAACCACAAAACTTCTATCTCTAGCCCAGGCCTCTCTTCTGAACTCCATTTGACAGATCCAACTAGCTGATCATTATCTCCATCTGGATGTCTTGAAGACACTTCAAAACTACCATGTCCCAAACTGTACTCTGATCTTCCCCTCCAACTCTCCAAACACAGTTTTTTGCCCCGAAGACAGCAGCTCCGCTTTAACAGGTACTCAGGGCCCTCTGAGCTCACATCTGAAATCAGCATTATAGTTAAACCTTTGAGATTCACACCCCTCACACTGTGCCCTATAGATGGCAACTGCTTACTGTGTGACTGATTGAAGCACATACTGAATGTCTTAAAGTACACAATTTACCTACCCTGTGTTGAAAAAAGGATGGATCAAGATATTTGTCAAATCGATCTTCAAATTTTACATCTGATTTTTTCCATTTTACCTGAAAAAAAAATTTGAATATTAAGGACATTTGCTCAGAGTAAACAATACTCTGAGCAAAATTAGAAGATTTACACTCTAAGAATAAGAAATTTGAGAAATGGTAGAAAGTTACTACCAATCTGAGAAGTTGAAATATATGATTAAAAAACTACCTAACTTCCCTTTCTGTGTATTAACAAAACTTATAACTTTACTTAGAGTGATCATTTCAGTTTTCAAGGATTATTAACTGTTAAATTCTCTGACCTCATAAATGTGGTAATAATTAAATAGACAAAATAAATTAAGAATCTGAACATCTTTGTCTTTAGATTGCATTAGTTTTATGACAAAGATTGTGTTTCTTTATAAATACAGCTATGCAAATATTATTTGTACTAGGTACATATGCACAGAGCTTGAAAAACTTTCAAAACTATCTAATAGCAATGGACTCATTCTGGTTACCAGGAAAGGAAACTCGCAAAGAGAGAGGCTACCTACATCAGATTTCTCTTCTTTCCATTACTTTTAATCCTAATAGAACAGAATTAACTTGACAGCTACAAAGGGCTCTTACTCTGCAAGAGCATCTTATTCCAGCTGATAAAGCAAAATATGGTAAACTACTCATCCAGAAATTTTCAACATAGCATCATCTCTTCATGTGCAACAGTAAAAGGAAAGACAAGGAGTACTGCTAAAAAGTAACCATGAGAATACATGGCTGGGTTAGCTAACTGCTCAGTTATAATGGTAAACCTTGCTGAAGCAACTGGTAGGTCCTGCCATTGCATAACAGGTATTTATTACTACAGACCTAAAGTAAATCTCCTTGTTTTCAGGAGGCTTACTTACAGACACTGGGGAAATATAGTCTAATAAGATTTTTACTATATAAATTAAATACTGAGCAGTATTTCTGTTGCACCCCATTTCAAGCTACATTTTCATTTACTGAAGTTGTAAAACTTAACTTTTGATGTTAAAACTTTACAAACACTTCTTCCTGTATACAATTATTTTCATACTTACTGAATATGACATCTGGATTTTAGTATTGGGAACCAGTTTCACCTTTCCTTCACTAGTAAGATTAACATCAACAATTCGATTTCCATTAAAACCTATTTCAAGTTTTTTATAGGTCCAAAGATAATAATCTTCTCCATTTTCATCTGCTTCACCAACTATACCTACAAAAGAAATAACACTTCATGCAAGGTATGTAACATCACTTAATATTTAAAACACATTAGAAACTAAAGCTCAGTAAAAAGCATTTTTATAAAAAAACAGCAACATTCCCATTATCCCTTACAGTTAGAACAAAGAAGAGCTGCAGGCTGGACTTCTCTTTGTTAAGTACTTGGCAAACCCAAACCATTTTCACTTCATGGTAAAAAAGCTCAGCATAGTCTATCATTACTTTGATCTTCAAAGTTCATACTTTGATCCTCAAAGTACACCTTCCACTGTAATAATTATGACCATATACTTTATATTCCCTGATATCTCAAAATTTCAAGGAAGCACTATATTACCATTTGGCAAGGTTCTCAGTTTAGTGGCCAAACTAAAATTAAAACCAAGGTTTCCAGAGTTCCAGTCTTGTATTTTCTCTAATAACCTATGATCAATCCATTCCTAATAGTTGCACATATGTATATAAGTATTAGTCGCTCAGTCATGTCCAGCTCTTTGTGACTCCATGGGCTGGAGCCCACGAGGCTCCTCTGTGCATGGAATTCTCCAGGCAAGAATACTGGAGTAGCCTGCTATTTTCTTTCCAGGGGATCTTCCCGATCCAAGGATCAAACCCGCATCTCCTACACTGCAGGCTGATTCTTTACCATCTGAACCACCAGGGAAGCCTAACTTAAAATGCCTCCTCTTTACACCTCAAGTCTTAGAATTATCCCCAGGATTTTGTCAACAAAATGACAGAAATGTTGAAGATAAATGGTACTGAGGCAATAGTTAAAATGATCATTTTGATCTCAATTTGGGATACTGAAGAAGACCCAAACAAGGAAGCAGGTAGTAGCTGAGGACCGTCTCTTGTGCCCTCATACTGTCGGTTAGTTATCCGATGTTCCCTACACCCAAGCCTATAAATTCATTAGAAAATCTCAGCTTCTAGAAGTTACTCCTTGGGTCTTCCCTCTATGGTCAATGCAACTCAAGAAAGCATGTTGGGGGGAGGGGGATCATTTTTTTATTAAGAATCATTTGCTTATTAACCAAAGTTGTTTTAATTGGTACAAGTTCAAGGAATACAGATGCATTTTTTGAGGTTGCAGAGGGATAATAAAATCCTCCGAATAATTAATTTCATGGAAGTTTATTTACTCATCTACTCTGAAAACTCTGAGGGTGGAGACACAATTATACTAAATAGGAAATTCTCTGAGGGACTTTTAAAAGATCTAAAACCTTTATCCCAAGAAAAGCCAGGTAAAGATTTATTTCTGACAAGGCTTTCCATGGTTCAGATATTCTAGGACATTGAAAAGTATCTGCCCTAAATATGGCAGAAACCCAGAACTAAAAAAGATTTATGTTAAGACAGGAAAACACAGCTGCCATGTTGCTATGGCGGCCCAAGAAATGAGTGGAAAAGCCTAAGGTTACAGGCAGGAAACCCATAAGCAATGCAAAAGAGCAGGAGAGGGACTTGCTCTCTCACCAAAAAGAGGAAACCCAGATTAAAGGATTCTCCTAAACTACAGGCTCAGAAATCTTCAGCGAATATTCAGCAGATCTTCCTGCTACCCTCAGAGTTGATCAGAGAAATGTCTGTTATACTAATTACAGTCATTTACATGAAATGCTTCCTATTTATACCTAATTAACATGCAACACAGTAATGATGCTGCATGCAATTATATCTTGAGAGTAACTTTCTTATAAATTCCATCTTAGCCATAGTGTTAGTCACTCAGTCACGTCCAACTCTTTGCGACCCCATGGACTGTGGCCCGCCAGGCTCCTCTCTCCATGGGATTCTCCAGGCAAGGATACTGGAGTGGATTGCCATTCCCTTCTCCAGAGGATCTTCCCAACCCAAGGATCAAACCTGGGTCTCCTGCATTGCAGGCAGATTCTTTACCGTCTGAGCTACAGGGAAGATCCTTAATTCCATCTTAGTACCATATTAAACTCTTGAGTTGATATGTTCAGTCTTTCAATTTGCTTCTCATGAATACAGCAGTCTGCTAATAGTTTTAAGAATTAGAATATTAACTATATGTACTAATTATATATAAAAACAAATCAAAAACAAACAACAAAGATCAAAAAACAAACAACAACAAACGCCACTAAGAGAAAAATGTGATCAAACATGCTGGCTGTGATAGATGGCTGTACTTTTTGCATATTAAGTAATTTAATCAAGTCCAGCATAAACAATGTTTGGATTATGCATAAACTGGTATTACTATTCTATTGCTCCTCTCTATCAACAGCGATGAACAAGGATATACAATGTAAAAAAATAAAGCATAAAAAAGTTTAAAAAAATTTAACATAATAGACTTTTGGAAAATAACACAGAACTAGCAAAACAAGTCATTCAGGAGACTCTTGAACCTAAAAATCATACCACCATAGTTCTGCATAAGATAAAGCCAGAATATAATTTTAAAATCTATTCAGTCCCCTTGATTGTATTTGATAAATCAAAGTAAGATTTGAAAAAAATGGGGGCAAGAGGAATATTTCAGACTGTTCAAAGCACCTTTTAATTTCTTGAATCTGAAAAATTATAAAAGTTACATTTTCAGGAATTTTCATGTAAAGTTTGACACAATGTCAAAAATCTTTCAAGCAACAGGAGACCATATAAAATTGGTATTGAAATAATTCTGTGGAAAAGAGTGAAAACACATCTATTGATGTGGTGTACAATCACCTGAATAGTCATTACAGAAATCTTGCTTATTATGCAAATATCCCCCAAACTTTAAATGTAACATACAGTACTTACCCCATATTGGTAAGTCATCTATGTACATCTGGTACCAGTAATGATTTTTGATAGCATACACAAATGCATCTCTCTTTTCTTTATCTAAGTCAATTTCACAGTAAGTGCCTGGCATCACATCATCTACATAAAATAAAAACTGCAAATCAGTACTCTCACTTGCAGAAGAGTTACAGGAAAATTAGCACACACAAAAACAACATTTATTGAAGTTGAAATTTCTACTCGTAACAGATGAACCTGGGTGATATACATATATATGGGAATTCAGTATCCAATTCTTTCCTCTTCTGTGTATGTTTAAGATTTTCACAATAGAAGAATTTTAATCATCTTTATTTTCAAAGATATCTTCTTAGTGAAGAATGCGTCTCTTATAGAAAGAAAATTATATATAACATTTACAGAAAAACTTTCAAATGAATAAACTGATTTAAAACAGATATGAAAAGCTTAAAACACATAGGAAAGCTTCATTTTATAAAAAATACTCAAGAATATAATCCTAAGTAAAGCCAACAATTTCTAGCTATACGATCTCTGAAATAAGTGTTCATCTGAACATTCTTGGAAGTGCAAGTCACTGGAGGCCACAGATTCTATGAGAAACGCCAGTGACTTTTCATAATTCGGAAGATTAAAAGGCAAACCTCTATCCAGCAGGTGTCACTGTATATAAATTACTGGAAAGTTCCCTCAAGATGAGTCATCTCCATTCTTGACTGCTTTTAAAAATACTCCTATCTGAAAATACTGTTCAGATGCTCTCTAACTTATAAACCTTTCAAAAATGTGCTTAGGATCATCAGTTTCTACACAAAACAAAACAAAATCTGAAAAACACTCTATATGACCAACCAAAGGACTGAACAGTTTTTTTTATGTTACTTAGGCAATGAGGGGAAAAAAGAGAGAAATAAACCTTAACAACAACAAAAAAGAAAGCATAGATGTTTGTTTTTAAGTTCTCCTGTACTATAATACTGGTTACTTAGAACATGAAAAACAACTTCCTCCAAGAAACAATGTTAAATTTCTCAAATTTTTCAATGCTGATTAAAACAACTTAAACATAAAGTGCAGCCAAACCATAATAACAGCCATCTATGTTATTTAGACCAGACGTAACAATCTGAGGTGTAACTCCAGATATCACCACCATGTCTCCCCAGCCCTCAAAAGAGAGAACATCTTCCCCTCATTACTGCTCAGCCCAGAGTGGATACCCCAAAACTATAAAACCAAAGATAGCAAGAAACACTGAAGTCCCATGAAACAAGGACAGGGTAATACTCTCACTCTCAAAGTGGGAGAAGAAAATTGCTTTGTATCCAAAAACAGGCAAGTTTGGCTTGGAGAACAAAATGAAGCAGTGCAAAGGCTAACTCAATTCTGCCAAGAGAATGCACTGGTCATAGCAAATCAACACAAGAGACAACCTTACATATGGACATCAACAAATGGTCAATACCAAAATCAAACTGATTACATTCTTTGTAGCCAAAGATAAAGAAGCTGTATACAGTCAGCAAAAACAAGACCTGGAGCTGACTGTGGCTCAGATCATCAGCTTCTCATAGCAAAATTCAAGCTTAAACTAAAGAAAGCAGGGAAAACCACTAGGCCAGCCAAGTACGACTTAAATTCCCTGTGAACACGCAATAGAGGTAACAAATAGATTTAAGGGATTAGAACTTGTAAATAGTGTGCCTGAAAAACTATGGAAGAAGGTCCACAATATTGTACAGGAAGCAATGAACAAAACCATTCCAAAGAAAAAGAAGAGCAAGAAGGCAAAGTGGTTATATGAGGAGGCCTTACAAATAGCTAAAAAACAGAAGAGAAATGAAAAGCAAGGAAGAAAGAGAAAGGTATATCCAACTAAACGCAGATTTCCAAAGAACTGCATGGAGACACAAGAAGGCCTTCTTCAATGAACAGTGTATAAAACTAGAAGAAAACAACAGAAGGGGAAAGACTAGAGATCTCTTCAGAAAATTGGAGACATCAAGGCAACATTTTGTCCAAAGAAGGGTACAATAAATGGCAGAAACGGTAGAGACCTAGTAGACGCTGAAGAGATCAAGAAAAGATGGAAATAATGCACAGAACTGTACAAAAAGGATCCAAATGAACTGGATTACTACAATTGTGTGGTCAGTCATCCAGAGCCAGAAATTCTGGAGAGCGAAGTCAAGTGGGCCTTAGGAATAAACCTTAGATAAGAATAATAAATATGAATAATAATTAGTTAATAAAACTAGTGGATGTGACAAATTCCAGTAGAACTATTCAAAACCCTAAAGGATGATGCCATCAAGGTGTTGCATTCAATATGTCAGCAAATCTGGAAGACCCAGCAGTGGCCATGGGACTGGAAAAGGTCATTCCTCATCCCAATTCCCAAGAAGGGGATTACTAAAGAATGTGCTAACCATCAGACAACTGTATTCATCTCCAGGCCAGTAAAGGGAGATGCTCAGTCGTGTCCAATTCTTTGGGACCCCATGGACCCTGGCCCACCAGACTCCTCTGTCAATGGAATTCTCCAGCCAAGAACACCAGAGTGGGTTGCCATTCCCTTCTCCAGGGCATCTTCCCAACCCAGGGACTGAACCCGGGTCTTCCACATCACTGGCAGATTCTTTACTGTCTGAGCCACCAGGGAAGCCCTTCATGCTAGTAAGGTCATGCTTAAAATCTTGTATGCTAGGCTAAAGCATTATGCAAACCAAGAACTTCCAGATGTCCAAGCTGGGTTTAGAAAAGGAAGAGGAACCAGAGATCAAACTGCCAAGGTAATTCCAGAAAAGCGTCTACCTCTGTTTCATTGACTATGCCGAAGCCTTTGACTGTGTGGATCATAATAAACTGTGGAAAGCTCTTAAAGAGATGGGAATACTAGATCTTCCTACCTGTTTCCTGAGAAACCTGTATGTGGGTCAAGAAGCAACAGTTAGACCCCAGTATGGAACAACTGACTGGTTCAGGATTGAGAAAGGAGTAGACAGAGCTGTCTGCTATCTCCCTGTTTGTTTAATCTATATGCTGAACACATCATGAGAAATGCCGGGCTGAATGAGTTACAGGCTGGAATCAAGAGGGGTGAGAGAACAACCCTCAATAACTTCAGATATGTGGATGATACCACTCTAATGGCAGAAAGCGAAGAGGAACTAAAGAGCCTCTTGATGAGCGTGAAGAAGAAGAGTGAAAGAACTGGCTTAAAACTGAATACTGAAAAAACTAAGATCATGGCATCCGGCCCCATTATTTCATGGCAAATAGAAGGGGAAAAGGTGGAAGCAGTGACAGATTTCCTCTTCTTAGGCTCTAAAGTCACTGCGGATGGTGACGGCAGCCATGAAATCAGAGGACATTTGCTTCTTGGCAGGAAAGCTATGACAAACTTAGACAGTGTGTTGAAAAGCTAAGACATTACTCTGCCAGCAAAGGTCTGTATAGTCAAGGCTATGGTCTTCCCAGTGGTCATGTAGGGTTATGAGAGCTGGACCATAAAGAAGGTGGAGCACCGAAGAACTGATGCCTTTGAACAGTGGTGCTGGAGAAGACTCCTGAGAGTCCCCTGGACAGCAAGGAGATCAAACCAGTCAATCTTAAGGGAAATCAACCCTGAATACTCATTGGAAGGACTGATGCTGAAACTCCAGTATTTTGGGCACCTGATGCGACCAACTGACTCACTGGAAAAGTCCCTGATGCCGGAAAAGATTGAGGGCAGAAGGGGAAGAGGGTGTCAGAGGATGAGACAGCTGGATGGCATCACTGAAGCAACAGACATGAACTTGGGCAAACTTTGGGAGATGGTGGGGGATAGGGAGGCCTGGCGTGCTCCAGTTCATGCGATCGTAAAGAGTCAGACATGACTGGGCGACTGAACGACAATCCAACAACAATGGCTCCTATACATGTTTTCTTTCTGCCCAGGCCCTTTCAAGGCAGCAAGAAATTTAGGGTTTTCATAACGGCAAAAACTGAGACTGAACACAGGAGAAGGAAGGAAGAATTAAGAAAGAGATTACTACAAAAGGAGCTAAGAGAACTACCAGCAAGAGGGCTCCAAATGGGATTTCCACAGATTGTGTTAATGCACCAAGGGCAGCAGGCAACTGGAGCTACAGAGGGGAGAGCAAGAACCACAGGAAGGTCCAGGTTGAGCAGCAACAAATGGCCCCAGTGGCCGTGGGAGAACTCACAGCTACCTCTGCAAGGCCATCAAATTCCGTGTGTTAAATCAGACATTCACTGATAACTGTCATTAACAATGTAGTAGTTTCTCTGATGAAGTTATGAGGTATACAATATGACATTTACCCATACAAAGCTTTGAAAAGATTCCTCACAGTCTGAACTTTAGCTTAACCCTCTCTTTTCCAACCATCTACCATCCTCTCTCCCTATACTCTAGCCAAAGTCAACCACCTGCAGTTCCCACACACCTTGTGCTGCCGGGGCCTCTGGACTTTGGTTTGTACAGTAAACCCCACCTCACGTGTCTATCCTAAAATCTTTCCCACTCCTCAACTCTGTCCCCCGCAGAGTGATCTCTGATTCCCCAGCCCTTTCACAGGCTGAAACCACGCAGCCTGCCCCTTCGCTGAAGCCCCACGGCTTTCTTTCCATACCTCCTACAGCACCTAGGCCTGCACCACCTAGAACCTCACACCAGTACTCAGCTTCTCAAAAAGACCACCAGGTCTTGAGAGCAATGTCTATAACTGATCATAACCTTTTTCAGCCCCAGCTCTGCCTGTTTCAGTATCCTGCACCGAGCAAGCACTGAACAAATAAACAAAACATTTTAACAAATTTTAAGAGCATGATTTTCCATTTATTTGACAAAGGAAATTACTAAGTATGCACACAGACATGCATCTGCCTGTGAATGGGGGCGGGGGAGGGGGTGTGGAAGTGTGTGGGTGTAAGGAAAAAATACCAATATAAACAAATGAAATTTTTCAGCTGAGTATCTCAGAAGGATTGATACAGAAGTCTTGAAGAGTATCTTTCAGTGATATAAAGTCTAGAAAACAAATACTGAGGTAAAAGAGACAACATCATTATGGAAGGCTGTAATAAGGACCTAGGTTCGTCATATTTGAATGAAATTCCTCTTGCAGGCATGTAAGCAAATACAAACATCACCAATAACTGAAGAGCTTGGTCGCTCAACTGAAACAAGCACTTCCCTCTGGAGGAAGCCACTTCGAAGACAAGGAACGTAATGTCTCTGAATATACCAAATCGCCACTCAGCACTCTACATGACTGGAACACAACCTGAAAAATCCATCACCACAAATCACAAATTTAAAATTACAATAGGATATACCTTTCTCACCTGCTCCAGTATTCCTGCCTGAGAAATTCCATGGACAGAGAGCCTGGTGGCCTACAGTTCATGGGGTCGCAGAAGATCCGCACACAACTTAGCGACTAAACAACAACAACAACAACACGCTCTTTTCACATGAGAGACACGCCTGTGAATCCTGAGGAGGATTCAGGATCTTACCAGTGCGAATTTTTTTATGGGGGAAAAAGAAGAAAACCAAAGTTATATAAAGTAGCAAATGTAACACTGATCTTCCAAACAGAAAGCAAGGGTAGATTCTGGAAACTACATGCCAGTAAATCTGTCATTCTCAATCAATTTTCAGTAAATCAATTCTCAACAACACTCCAGACTAATAACTGAATAGACAGTGAAAGCACTGAAAAAAGAATGTGATAATTATTCATGAGTTCTCTAAGAACATATCACGCCTTCCTTTGTTTACTTTTTCTTTTGATAGCATTACTGAATTGGAAAATCAAAAATATTCTATCTGAAATTCAGCAGCACTCAGCAAAGTTTCTCATGAAGTCACTTTAGACAAATGATAGAGAAATGGGCAGAACTTGGATTTTAGTCTGGGTATCATTACTTACTATCTTTGTGAATAAAAGCAATTCACTTAACCTCTGTGATCCTCAGGTCTCTCAGGTGTAAAAGAGATAACATCTATGCTATCTCTGTCCCAGAGCTGTTTTAAGGACAACAAGTGCCCATATAGTCACAGATAGTGACTATACGTACCTCTCTGAAAATCCAATGAAAGTGATATCTCCCTTATCCCCTGAAAATGCATATTCACTCAAAATTAAGAGTACAATTCCAGAGGGTCTACAGACCCCTGAAGCCAGAGCTTGTTACTCAACTTTGTATACCCAGAGCCTACCGCAGGGCTCTGGAATACAGTAAGCACTCAAAAACTGCTGAATGAACCTTTTAAAAAAGGACTGAAAAACTGGCATTTTCACTGTTAATTAATAACCATAAACAATACTAACTGACCCAACTGACTGGCAGGATAAACTGTATAATTTTTTTCCAGGTGGCTATCTGGCAACATGTAAAAACAACTGCCATGTATACCTTTGGATTCAGTAATTCAACTTCTAAGAATTTAACCTAATGAAAGAGTCAAAGATGAAATAAAGTACCTATGTGCTAGTATAGACAAATGCATCATTATTTCTAACAGAAAAAAAAGGGGAGGGGGGAAGGAAGGAAAGAAAATAATGAGTAAACTGCCACTGGGAAACGGGGGAAATTATAATATCCACTCACAGAAAACTAAACAAACACATTTAAACAGTAATTAACAATCTGAGGACAAGCTCATAAGATGTTAAGAAAAAAAGATTAAAAACTAATTAATACATAACATTAAATGAGCAAGTGCTCAGAACAGTATCTGGCACATAACAAACATAATGTAAGTGCTCATTAAATACATTTTTAAAATCATACTAATAACATGAACCCAATATTCAAAATCTTAAATAATGCAAATGATTGTAAAGATGCTCAGAAAAAAAAGAGGAAACTATTACTAGTATTTATATCCAGGTGATTTTTATACTCTTTACACTTCTCTGTAGTTTCTAAATTTTGTACATTGATCCTATCTCACTGTTAAAATAAAAAGAAATATATATATACACACACACATTGTTTTGAAAACAAGAGAGACAGATGTCAATCTGAAGAAAACAATGTTAGCAATGGTTTGAATAAGAACTTATAGAAAGACTGTGCTTATCAAATTTTCAGTTAAATTTTCAGTGTAAAGTTTAAAAAATTGCTAACACCATGAATTCAAAATATCTAGTCCAGATTCAATGTAAGATTCAAACTGCCTGGTTGAGCTACAACACTTCAGTTGAAACCAACAGGACAGAACACTGCACCGAGTTCCCAGACTTCCAACTAAACAAGGCAGCCTGACCACAAGTGTCTTTTACCTTCCGAAACTCCATTAAAATGTCAATAGAGGAAGAAAAAAAATGTAGGCGCACAAGGACAGAAAGGAAGACAGTGAGAAAAGATTTCAATAAATGTTGAGGAAACGGAGAACAAATGGAAGATGGCAACGACTAATAAGCCAGAGGAAGCTGTAACAGAAGGGACGCTAGGACCGTCGTCACAGGACACAGGAGGCTCTCTCAGGACCTGGAGGCACCACACACGTGGAAAGGTGGAGGACAGACAGACACAGGGCTGAACACACTGTATGAGACTACGTGTATGGAGGACTTGGAAGCCCAGGTCCCCTCCCCCACCCACCACACAACCAGATGAATACCCTCAACTTGCCCCTGCCGCTGACCAAAGGCACTTGCCCTAGAGAACTTCAGCAGAGAGGCTCCAGCCTCAGAAGAGCAGGAACATTATGAGCAGGAATCCAGGGACTGGAGACGGGGTGGGGTTACCAAAAACAAAAATCTTCATTCAGGCTGAAAGAAAGGACTTGCACCTTCCCAAGCCCTTTCCCCACCCTTTGGCAATCAGGCTTTACCACCCCGGTCAGATATCTGAAGGGAAATACTGCAGAGTCGTTAAAACTCAAATTGGTTAAAGCTCAAACTCTAACGCTGGGCTGCTTAGTTCACATTCTCACTTTCCCACTTTTCATCTGTGAATCCTTAGACAAGTTTACTTCATCTCTGGGCCCCAACTTCCTAGTCTGAAAAATAGGTATAATACACCTCTATAAGTTTATTTCAAGGATGAAAATAGACAAGATTGAGAATCACTGAATTAGAAATACAAAAGAGTCTTAAACAGTCCCTGGTATATCTCCATATCTGCAGTACTCACCATTTCACTCTACAGAAGTAGAAGAAATACCAGTAAAATAAGTTAACCCCTCTGTTAACTTGGAATATTCAAGGAAGAGAAAATTCAAGGGAAGATCAATAAAATAAACAGGAGGAAGGAACCCTCTATGCTATGCTATGCTAAGTCACTTCAGTCATGTCCGACTCTGTGTGACCCCATAGATGGCAGCCCACCAGGCTCCCCTGTCCCTGAGATTCTCTAGGCAAGAGCACTGGAGTGGGTTGCCATTTCCTTCTCCAATGCATGAAAGTGAAAAGTGAAAGTGAAGTTGCTCAGTCGTGTCCAACTATTAGTGACCCCATGGACTGCAGCCTACCAGGCTCCTCCGTCCATGGGATTTTCCAGGCAAGAGTACTGGAGTGGGGTGCCATTGCCTTCTCCGAGGAACCCTCTAGAAGCCATCAACTTTTCAACAATTAATATTTATATTAATTGTTCATTATACCACACGAATTCTTGTAAGAGAGGGAATGGAGTGGTTGGTCACCTCCCCTGCTTAAGAATTACTATTCTAGTTCTGCACTGCTAGTTATTAGAGAAATGCAAATCAAAACTACAGTGAGATACCAGCTCACACCAGTCAGAAAGGCTATCACCAAAAAAATCCACAAACAACAAATGCTGGAGAGGATGTGGAGAGAAGGGAATTCTCCTGCACTGTTGGTGGGGATGTAAGTTAGTAGAGCCACTATGGAGAGTAGTATGAAGGTTCCTTAAAAAACTAAAAATAGAGCTACCACATGACCCTGCAATCCCACTCCTGGGCATATAACCGTAGAAAAGCATGATCCAAAAGGATACATGCACCCCAATGTTCATCGCAGCACTGTTTACAATAGCCAAGACATGGAAGCAACCTAAATGTCCACTGAGCAGGGAACAGAAAAAGAAGATGTAGGACATATCTACAATGGAATATCACTCAGCCTTTAAAAAGAATGAAATAATGCCATTTGCAGCAACATGGATGGACCTAGAGAATCCATCTTACATCTTACTGAGTGAAGTAAGCCAGACAAAGGAATATCAAGTGACATCCCTCATGTGGGATCTAAAAAGAAACGACACAAATGAACTTCACCTACTAAACAGAAAGAGACTCACAGACTTAGGAAACAAACTTATAGTTGCCCGGGGGAAGAGACAGCTAAGGACTTCGGGAAGGTCATGTACACACTGCTCTATTTAAAATGGATGACTAATAAAGACCCACTGTATGGCACATGGAAGTCTTGCTCAGTGTTACGTGCCAGCCTGGATGGGAGGGGTGTTTGGGAGAGAAGAGATACATGTGTCTGTATGGCTGAGTCCCTTTGCTGTTCACCTGAAACTACCCCAACATTGTTAATTCGTTATACCCCAATACAAAATAAAAACTTTAAACTTAAACAAAGAAAAATAACTAATGAACCAGTTATCATAAAGAACAAGTACGCACAAACCAGGTGCCAGACAATTAGAGCTCACTATAACTTAATAGCTAAGGATGCAACAGTGAACAAGAATTCAATTGTCCTAGCCCCTGTGGAATTAACTAAACCACCCAGCAGCTTGAGGATAAGTCAAATCCTATACTATAGTCAATAAACTCAATTATTGTTTTATAATTGAATTTTATAATTTAGTCAATTAGCATTTTGTAATTGCTAATACAAAATCAAGTTTGAAGTACAGACACATACTATGTGCTATTAGTATTCATAACAATGACCTTTTCCTGAATGTAAACTTTCAGGAACTTTGATAAATGATGTATATGCATCATCTCATTTAAATCTGATGATTCTATCAAGTGAATATTTCCCTCATTTCAAAGATGAGGAAGTAAGGTTAAAGAGGCTGAATAATTTGTCCAGAACCATACAGACAGGCAGAGGCAGCGCTGAGATGCATCAAGTCTCTGACTCTAAAGCACATGTTCTTTCCACTCCATAAAAGCAAGACTCCAAGAGAGAGGTACCCTTGAAAATTAAAGGGTAATGATTTCAAGTCTCAAAGATACCCAATTTGAGTATGCCCTTTTCTTTCTAACTTTCTCTAAATGTTCTCAATGTAGCATTTTGTTAAGTGGTAGTATAAAAACTATTAAGGAAGGAAAAAACTAAGTTGTACATAAAATCTTGAAAGAGGAGTATCCTACATTAGACTCAAAACTACCATCTTCTCCTCTAAGAATGCTTAGTCATGTCTGACTCTTGGCAACCCCACAGACTGTAGCCCTCCAGGCTCCTCCGTCCATGGGATTCTCCAGGCAAGAAGACGGAGAGAGTTGCCATTTCCTACTCCAGGGCATCTTCCTGACGCAGGGACCAAGCCAGAGTCTCTCCTGTCTGCCTACACTAGCAGGCGGGTCTTTACCACTGCGCCACCATTAGTTTCCTAAAAGCATCTATTTAGTGACCTTCATTTTACGAAACACCACCGATCCATTTAGCCTGACAGAATCTACTAGGTAAAAAAAAAAAAAACAACTTACATTTGTGTGAATGCACGCCTAAGTGTGTATCTGTATTTGTATATAGATAGTTTTTCCTAGTGTCACAGTATTTCCAAAATTGTATTGTCTTACTTGAGTATGCCTTCAGAAGAACCTTTAAAAATCAAATACTTAAGGGATGAAAGATTAACAATATAAATACTTCTACAATTCACACAGGGACAGAGGGCTCAAGTTTCGACAAGTATTAGCATGCTGCAGTATGCCTTAGGTAAATCGTTTCATCTCTGGGCCTCCCTAAGAGGAAATCAGATGTCACCATCTGCAAGGTCCATTCCACCTTTAAAATTCTACGATACAAGAACAACCAAGAAACCCCACAAAACACTTTTCAAAGCGTGATCAACTTTATCTCTGAACAGGGAGACCAAGGATCTACAACTGAAAGAGAAGTCTAATTAGCATTTTCTATTGCATCTGGACCACGTAACGTGGCAGCTCCTTTAGCAGCATATCCATGCTATAGTGCAGGGTTGACAGAACTCCAAGGAACTGTCGGCTCTTAGGGAGTGACATCAGCCAGTTCTGATTCTTTTCATCTAAAAGTGTTTAGTCTGAAAGGAAAATAAATTCCACTTCTACAGCCCATGAAAACCATCCCCCTCTATCTAAGTAATCTTTCCATTTCAGCCTCAAGAAACTAATAAAATAAGAATCATTAAGACAGCTGAAAGAGTAACTCTTCTTTAGTAAGTACAAGTGAAGATTTCAAAAAGGGATGAAATCTGTTCATAGTAGCAACGAAGGACTCAGGGTTTTTGCCTATTCTTTCTCTGGATCCTTTTTAATAAATTAGACATGAGTATCAAGCCACCAGGGAAGTCCATCAAATATGGGAGGGGAGAGAATATGTGAATAAATGTAGTACTGAGGCTCTTGAAGACCATATATTCTAAGTTTCCTCCTTATTTCTGATTAAATAAATTACCTCATTAAATTAAAACAAGCCTCAGGGCATGTTTATAGTAATTCATAAAGTTACAAGCCATGCCATTGTGGTTTAAATTTATAACTTAATTTTATAATTAAATCCCAAGGAAAGTATGGAAAAAAAATGTAAATGCTTATACCTATTTTCAACAATAAGGAAAAACATCCTAAAAACAACAGAATTTAACAAATCAAAATTAAACATTACATTCAAAATATTATCTTTAAAATACCTCTTTTCACACTCTCTTCCCAAAAGGCTAAAAATATCAGAGGGCCATTACTAATCATTTCATACATGTAGACAATAAAGTTAAAACTGGAGTAAACAACTTTACTAAAATCAATAGAGTAAAAGAAACAAGATTAAAATTCAAAGCTTCTGATTACAAGATTCATGCTCTATTCAGACATCAAGATACCTAATCAAAGATCCTGCAAAAATTCAATTACTCAGGTATCTGCCCACCAGGTAAAAATGTCCATGCAGGAAATACCTGCTGAGACAAACTTCACAGAGAAAAATAAAAAGTATAAACACACTCTTGGGCACTGATAAAACAAATAATAAATAGCTACAGGGGATTTCCCCCCCTAATTTTAACAAGTCCTTGACTTAAAATATTAAACCACACTAAACAGGTATTGAGAGGATAAAGCAATACAACACTGATAAATACACTGAGCCAATCATACAAATTTGAATTTGAGACTTTACACATAATTTTTAAGTATCCATACAGCCCATTACATCTCTGTACCTCTGGAAATGACTCCATTAGCAATCTATGAAAGCTTTCCCCAAACACATTATGTCCAATCACTAAAGAATTTACTAGAAAACACCTTTCAGAAATAAATATGCTAAGGAAGTGTAATTTTATTAATAAGATCCATGCATATTTTATAAATATTCAAAACAAATCTTTGTTAGTTACTAGTATACTTTTCTAAATATAACACACATAACTTAAAGATAAAAACATCTTTTAGGGTTAGATGAGACTTTTAGGGTTAGAGTCTGGAGCAGTGGATCTCAAACAAGGGTGATTACCAAAGTTTAAAAATGTTTTTGATTGTCACAACTGGGAAGTGCTACTGTCATCTGGTGGGTAGAGGCCAGGAACTCTGCTCAGCATCCCACCATGCTCAAGACAACCCACCCCCACACCCCCACAAAGAATCATCTGGACCCAACGTCAACAGTGCCAAAGTTGAGAAACCCTGTTTTATCATGAGGACTATTAAGGTTTACATACCTTTGAATTTAATATCCAGACCACTAAATTCCAATTCAACTCCTTGAAGTGCTTCTCCCAGAGTTTCGTGGTAATGACTAATACTTTTTTTTGACCCCACACAGAATGGAAGTGAAAAGTACTTATATGTCTCTTGGCGATTATGGTAGGGCCCAACAGTATTCATCCATAAGACAACTTCCTCTTTATCCTGATACTGAAACAAACAAACCAAAAAAGCAAGTTAAGAATATGTTTAAAAAAAAAAATCTAATTCAAATTAAGGGAATATTTTGCTATTTATTCTAAACAAAAATGTACTATCTCAGTTTTGGAAGGTTTAAAATAAAATGCTGGAAGCTTGTTTCAAAATGATGATCAGTTTCTACACATTAAAAATGAAATTTGGTGAATTTTAAAATGATATATTCTGATTATGGTCTCAGGCAGATTCATGTTTTCCAGACTTTGTTTTATAGAAGATACTGTTTAAATAAACCCCAATAACCTGTAAGAATATGTTTAGACTTAAAATTTACACTATCAAATAACGATAAACCTAGAACTAACATGATTCACCATGCTAATGTGGACAAAGGAGGAGGAAACAAAATCAGCAGTTTATCCGGAACCTATGTTAATCACTGGAAACTCCAAAAATCTAATGTTGTCAGCAAGCACAAATAAAATTTCACCTTTTTCCCCCCCCACAATCATTGGTCAAAGGGAGGAAATGACCAAAGAAGAGGAAGAGAAAGCCATACTGTGAAACCTCCACACCTCATCCAAGCCATCATTCTGTCTTTCCCTTTATCAGCCTGAAACACAGCTACCGCATGCAAATTTTTTTGAATTAACAATTATGGCTTTACCCATCAGTGAATACTTTATGTAGCTAAACTTGGGCTGTGGTCCAATGACTTTGGGTAAGTGACTTCACATTTCCAGGGTCTGACTGGGGAAACTAATAAAGATTTCTAAGATCTCCCCAAGTTTAAAATTCCAATGATTCTATGAAGAGTAGTTACCAAGTGATTTTAAAACTAATAATCCTAATTAGCAATATAAATGAAAGACAACATAAGATGCAGCTTGTCAACGAACAGTGAAGAACTTATATCACCAATTATTTACTGAGTACCTACTATGTGCCAATAATTGTGTTCATAACTGAGACAGCTTTGAACAAGACACATTTCCTGCCCTACTAGAGCTTAGAGCCTAAACAAAAAGATGGACACTGAATGAGCAATTAGAATCAGGCAGGGTGCTATGGAGCATATAAAAGAGAAACCTGACCAACCAGCCCAAATACCAAACATTACTCCCAGTCCTCCATCTAATGGCTTCCTTCATAGCTCAGTTGGTAAAGAATCCGTCTGCAATGCAGGAGACCCTGGTTCGATTCCCGGGTCAGGAAGATCCCCTGGAGAAGGGATAGGCTACCCTCTCCAATATTCTCAGGCTTCCCTTGTGGCTCAGCTGATAAAGAATCGCCCACAATGCAGAAGACCTGGGTTCGATCCCTGGGTTGGGAAGATTCCCTGGAGAAGGGAAAGGCTACCCACTCCAGTATTTTGGCCTGGAGAATCCCATGGACTATACAGTCCATGGGGTTGCAAAGTTGGACACAACTGAGCGACTTTCACTTCACTTTTCCTCCATCTAAAATGAATAAACATTTTCCATCAAAATCCAAGATCTCCCAAATAAACTCATCCCACCCAAATGCAACCCCTCAAAACTTTTTCTAATGGTATTATCCTCTCAGACATG
This sequence comes from Bos grunniens, assembly GCF_055505025.1. Taxonomy (NCBI): domain Eukaryota; kingdom Metazoa; phylum Chordata; class Mammalia; order Artiodactyla; family Bovidae; genus Bos; species Bos grunniens. The sequence goes on from NC_141190.1 coordinate 18,054,598, forward strand.
GAGACTCAACCCCCAAGTCCCTCTGCATTCCAAAAACCATTGACTTGTCTATTCTTACATAAAGCATCTGCCTCTTTTGATTCGTACCACCATCAAACTAGGACTTAGATCTAATCACCTTCAAACATAATGTCTCACTGTCCTAAGACATCATTCGGGTACCTCATCAAGGAAATAAAAAACTACCTGACTTTTTGAATACATAACACATGTACTAAGCACAGTACTAGGTGTTAAGGCTATAAAGGTAAATCTTGTCCTAAGTGTATAAAGCAAAATCACAGTCCAAAGTGGAGCCAAAAAAGTAAATGATTTACAGTGAAGAAATAGTGTTACAATTAAGGTGAAAAGAGTATTGTAACAACAGTAAAAGAATGATTATTTTTGCTTTGGTACAGAAGGATTGGGATGAATAATAATATGGAAAATCACAAGCTGTTTCAAGTGAATCCAGAAAAACTGTACATAATCTTTATGTATGAAGAAACCAATCAAAAGTCTTAATGTACCCATAGATCCCCATTCATAACTATTCTTGTTACTTTAGGGGCTTGAAAAATATCCATATGACATCACCCTTCTGTCCAACGTTCAAGGTCTCACTGCACTAGTCAATCAAGGTATTCCTTTCTGCACAGATATAGATACAGCATAACAAGTCTCAGAAGAGTTCTCTAAACCAATCAGTATTCACTGAACAGAGCTGGTATTATAATAGAATTGAGACCTGTTCACAGAGTAGAAACCTTTTGGCACAGTACCATGTACACAAAAAATATTTAATAAATATGATGAAAAAACACTGAAGAAAGGCTGAAATGAAAGGTTGTTAGCAACTTAGAAGTTTTAAGTATGTGCACTGAATGCAATGGTATCCTTTGAAAGAAGTAAGGAGAGGTAATCACATGTACCCATTCAGGATTATAACCCTGAAAGAGAGGAACGATTCTTGTCATTAATTCTGCTGAGAGTCTGCAGAAATTTTATAAACGTTAACAACTTGTAAAAATAAACAGAACACCTTCTCTATAAATCCTAATACTCATATTCCTCTAAAAATAGACAAAAACTTGAACACTAACACTTGTTAAAATAGAGCATTCATTTATTTCATACAGATTGAAACATAAGACTAAAATAATTTAAAGGTCATAGTGTCATAGTGTGTGTTAACTACACATTCTGAAGTCACTCATTTTAAACATTCATGAAACCTTTAATGGGGTAGTAGAGTTCTGATGACATGATGCAAATTGTACTATAACAAAATGTGTACAATTCTGTAGCCTAGGATTCCTTCTGGGAAGAGGACTGAAGCAGGGATTGGCGGGAAAATACATACATATATATATATATATATGTTATATAGACATAAACACGCATACACACACACAGATTAGGGTGAATATTAAGGTTAAAAATGTTTCTTTTACATTGCTCCTTATACAGATCACAGATTTCAAGAACTTAAAATGTTTACTTTTCATTATAGTTTTTGATTATCCCTGAGAATAAGTATTTCCAAGACAAGGTCAAGGGGAGAGTTCTTTTTCAAGAGAGAAAACTGTGTCTTAAAAGATCTTGAAATAAGAAAATACCAAAAGGAAGAAACGTTTTAAGGAGAAAAACCTTTCCTTCTGCTAAGCTGCTGGAAAAGTCCCTGGGCTCCCCAACTCGGTGGATAGACAGGACTGGTAAGGCTCTCCCCTCCACCTGTGGCGGTCACAAGTGTGAGTCGCTCAGTCATGTCCAACTCTTTGCAACGCCATGGACTGTAGCCCGCCAGGCCCCTCTGTCCATTAAATTCTCCAGGCAAGAATACTGGAGTTGCCATTCCCTCCTGCAGGGGATCTTCACGACCCACGGATCAAACCCGGGTCTCTGGCATTGCAGGCAGATTCTTTACCATCTAAGACACCAGTGGTGCGGCCAAAAGGCTAGTCTAATTTGCTTTCAAAACATCCCATGTCTTAGCAAGCTCTTTATAAATACTTTCCTCGGAAAAACTGAATTGCCAAAGAGCAAGATGGAATTTAACAACTTACCTGCAGGGTGTAATCAGAAGTAGGGGAGAGAAAAAGTAAAGCATAGCAGTGGATCAGAGGATCCCTGGGCATGGGGGTGGTTCCTTCCATGAGGCTTCTTAAGGACATACCATGTGCTGGGCACAGTTCTAAGGTCTTTATATATATAAACATTTAATCTCTCAAAGCTTTATAAGACAGCTCCTATGATTTTCCCCATTTTACAGATACGAAAAAACTAAAAAGAGATGTTACATAATTTGTCCAAGATCATTCTAATTTGCATCACATTTATAAATCTAGGACTACACTTTTGCTAATCCCTAATCAGCTTCATTAACTGAAGAGCAAAAACTAAATAAAGGAATTTGGGAAAAGTACAGTTGTACAAAGCACTTAAGGAAGTGCTAAACACTGAACAACTTTTCCATGTGAGCCTTTAAACTGCCCAACAGGAAAAAAAACCTTCCTAAGAAGCTCCTGGTGCTCTAATCTCAAAAGTAATGACCTTTGTTCTCAAGAAGTCACCAATGTTGGGTCTCTCATTTAAATACAGACCCACTCCAGTACTCTTGCCTGGAAAATCCCATGGACAGAGGAGCCCGGTAGGCTGCAGTCCATGGGGTCATGAAGAGTCCGACACGACTGAGCAACTTCACTTTCACTTTCATGAACTGGAAAAGGAAATGGCAACCCACTCCAGTGTTCTTGCCTGGAGAATCCCAGGGAGGGAGGAGCCTGGTGAGATGCCATCTATGGGGTCGCACATGACTGAAGTGACTTAGCATAGCACAGCATATGTGCTGGGAAAGTGCAGATACAGAAGTTTCCCTCCTTGATAGACATGGTGAATTACCTTTTCTCAGGAGGAACACTTCAGGAGATAAGGTTACTGACGATCTCATGTAAAATCCAAATAAATCAGAATTTATGTAGACAGGCGAAGAACTGAAGACTCAGACTAAGTTCCCAAATGCCATTACTTTTATGAGATGAGGGAAAAGATATATGCTTACTTTAAAACACATATCTGAGAAAGCAAAATCCAGTTCTGAAATGTTTCAAAAATCACAGTTTCAATGACTTTTAATTATTTAAAACACATACATCAGAATGTGAATACAAACAAATTATAAGTGTATTTTTGGATAATCTCTTGAGATAACTGCCCTCTCTCAAAATAACTCTATTCCTAAACAAACTTTTAGTCTACCATAGAGTACAGCTGAAAATAGGACAATGAATTCTGGCACTTCCTAAAACTAGATCTATATTAAAACACTCACAAATTCACTTGTAGTAAATAGTTTATCCTCTTTACAAATCTTCACATGTTTAAGAGTTCCATACTCCCAAGAGATAAAGACTAAAGGCTTCCATTTGTCTAACCAAACAAAACATCTTTTTTTTAACCCAGTGGTGTAACAGTGCTTATGGCAGGTGTTGAGCAAAGGCTATCCTAAGCACAGAGTGGGTCCTTCCAACATTACCCATAGGAGGTACAATGGGCCACAAAGAAATGGAACTGTAACCTAGTAGGGCCCCTAAAACACAACAGGCACCCCCAAGACCATGCATCTTAAATAACAATGGTCTGTGTTAAGCAACAGGGTTATCAAACTTCCAACCTTGCATATTCTTACCCCTGGCGGCTCCCCAATTACTCAAGTCACTCAACAAGCACTGATTAAATACCACTTGTTGTGCCAAGCACAGAGCCTGGTATATGACAGACCCAGAAAAAATTTTTTGATTTTGTGACCTTGAGGAAACAGAGCCCAAAATAAGTCAAGGCTTCAGTGTAAATGATAAAATGCTTTTAAGATTCCTGTGCCACTGATTGTTGATTTTTTGATGCTGATATTTTTACATAGTATTACTATGGAAATTATATGTACAAGACAGGTGGAAAAAAACAAGGACTAGAAATCATGTAGCTCAGACTCTTCCTGTGGCCCTGGGCCAGCCACTGGGCCTCTTCAGGTCATTAGGAAAATGAGTCTTGAGTCTTGCCAGTTCTAAAATTCTATTCTCAATTTGCAATCTTTCTAACGAGTCCTCTGGAATCTTAGGAGACATGATAATCTAACTCTAGTTGTTTCCAAGTGCTCCAACTTTCAGAAATCCAAACAAGCATGAGCCATACCCTATACACCTTTCACTCTTAAGTGTTCTTTTTATGACTCCTCAATCATTTATTAATAACCTGTCTTTCATGAAAGTGTTCTTTAATTTTTACTTAAGAGTATGTTCTGTACTTTAAAAACTGAAAGGAACTCATTTTATATATTCTGCATGTGTATATATTCTAGAAGCCAGCAGTATGTTTCTTTCCCATTATTCTTCTGAGAATATTAAGAGCATTGGACAAATAAGCACATAAAAAAATACCATATGACTCAAATGGTCAGCTGAATCCTAATCCAGTAGGTAAAGTAAGAGAAATCAAGGGCTTTGAGGAACTGCATTAAGTAGGTAGTTGCTCCTTCTTGGGATCAGTTACATAATTTGTGGGGCCCAACACAAAATAAACATGCAAGACTCCTTTCTAAACAAGTATTAAGAACTTCAAATGGTGACAGCACAGCATTCCGCTAAGCAGTCTTTATGTCTTGCACAAACCAAGTGGCTGCATGGGTCACATGCCCGTTTCTATCCTTCTTTAACACTAACCCAACCTCACTGAAACAACCTCAGTAACAATTCCCTATGAAACCAGGCTTACCCAAACATTTCTTTTAAGCACTTAAAAGTATTATCAACACGGAAAATTACTCAATTTGATACCAAGTGTTTTACTGTCCTGTCTTTTAAGGATAAAAGGCTGTAGAGCATATCCTGTGAGAGTGCAGCAGACTATTAATTCAGTTTGCCTAAATTCAAATGCTACCTCTACCTGTTACTAGTTGTGCAGCCTCAAGCAAGTAACTTCTTCGCCATCCCATTTTCTCATCTATGCAGAGAACATAATCCCATTCATTTCACAAAATTATCAATATGTGTTTAAAATACAAGTTAATACATATTAAGTACTTAGGACACTACCTACCACATATTGCTACAAAAGCTTAGCTATTCTTTTTCTTTTTTTTTTTTAAAGCTTAGCTATTATTTCTATCTGGAAACTGTCTTCACAGAAAGTTAATCTGAAGGGCAAACTTTAACTTCTAGATGGTTCTTTGGTTAACAATCCAATTTCACAAGTATTTATTAAACACTTACTCAGTAACCTTCCCTTGACAGTTTTTCTCTCCCTTCAGTATCATTCTGTCTTCATTAGCTACTTCTGCCTTCTTGGTGGAAAAAAAAAAAATCACTTGACCATAGCCTTTTCAGTATTATTATTGGTTTGAGGTGAATGCCTAGTTTTCAAAAATATTTTCAAGAAACTTTTAAGAAATAAAATATCTTGGCTAATAGCCAAAAAATATATAATGACACTTAAATTTTTTACATATATCTTCATGCTATTTTTCCTATAATTTTTAAATACCTAAATTTTTAAAATAGGTGTTAACAAGTGAGAGCAGTTCAATGTAAACATGACTGAAATAAAAGTCAAATTTTTTTGTCCAACAATCTTCTCATACATGACATATTCTCTCAAAAACCTTTTATCAAGTATTTTATATTCAATTTCTAGCTTTAAAATACTAAACGTTCCTACCATAAAATTTCAGTTAAATTGCCATTTACATTTTAAACCTGTAAATTAATCTAATATTTTTATTCACATCCAATTTGTAACATTTTAATGTTCTTTTCCCTATTACAGCGGTTTATATAAAACACAATATAAAAAGGGGTTTCCCTGATAGCTCAGTTGGTAAAGAATGTGCCTGCAAAGCAGGAGACCCCAGTTCCATTCCTGGGGCGGGAAGATCCAATGGAGGATAGGCTACCCACTCCAGTGTTCCTGGGCTTCCTTTATGGCTCCGCTGGTAAAGAATCCGCCTGCAATGCGGGAGACTTGGGTTCGATTCCTGTGTTAGGAAGATCCCCTAGAGAAGGTTAAGGCTACCCACTCCAGTATTCTGTTCTGGAGAATTCCATGGACCGTAAAATTTCCACGGGGTCGCAGAGAGTCCGACAAGACTGAGCGACTTTCACTTTAAAAAAGTAAAATACTACTCTTAAGCTTATATGCCTGTACGGTGGAACTAAAGAGACAATTCCGAGTTTTACATGGTAACTTTTCCAAAGTGCCCCAAAAAACTGGAAAAATATTAGTACTCATTGGCCAAAAGAATGCCCATTGGAAATGAACACTTCTTACTCTTTGAGACAAGTTTTTAAACTATTTAACCTGCGAATAAAACTACCTTAAGGTGAAAAGTCACAAATACAGTACAAAAATGTCACCGAGCCCAGGACTTAAAAAATATACAGATAAGAAGTTGCTGTGACTCAAGTCGCTGCACCTGAAAGCTTAGAACTCGTGTTTACTAAATGAAGAGCACAGCTAACCTACAGACTTTTCTGGCCATTTCCTCACTTGTCAGAAATGACAGAAGACTTTCAGATTTAGTACTACACAACCTCTCATGCAAAGTCGTATCATTAATGAGTTAAGGTCTAAAAACACAAACCACTCACACTCACCCTCTAATTTACATGACTTTACTGTTCTGCTCACATCTACCATTCAAAAAGTCACTGAATTACATTCCTAAGTGAAAGTCACAAGAGGAGTCGTTAATATCCAAGCTTTGATGTGGAAAATGCCAATTAAACAAACAGTCGGTCAATTTTAGGCTAAATGCAAAAACGGACTGTTCCCAGCAAGACAAGAGGGCTGGGCAACTTAAGACTCCGCACAATCAGAAGCTGCCCTAGACCACTGGGACGCGAGCCTCATCTCGGGGCCAGAAGAGGTGAAGAGAAAGTTACAAGGCCTCCAAGGCGGATGCGGGTGGCTGAGGGCCTGTACACGTGTAAAGTGCTCTTCACCTCAAGTTTATCAAGGTTGTCCCCACGCCAGGGTTAGATTCCGGTTTGGGCAGGAGGGGGAAATAAATGCCGGTGAGCACCATTAAGTGGTGGATATTTCCTGGTTAGTGTATGACGAGTAATAGGTGGTGCATCCATCTTCCGCCGTGTCGTAGCCCCCCAGCAGCACGGGCGCAGCTCCCTTCCCTGGGGGACACCAGCCCCGAGACTGGCTGCCTGCGGCCCTCAATGCCGCGGCCAAGTAAGCCCCGACCCTCAGACTCCGCTTCTTTCCCGGCTCCCGGGGCCCGTGGACCCAGAGGTTCGGCGCCATTAGGTCCGGGTTGGGGAAATGAGGCCCAGGCACTCGAGAGTGGAGTCCTGTCCCGGGAACACACGGAAATGCCTCCTCCCCGCTCCCGGGGTTCCTGCTCCGCCAGGCCCAACCGGAAGGCGGCCGCGGGGCTCGGCCGGGCAGCCGGGCCGTCCAGGCCGCGCCAGGCCTGCCGAGGCGGCGGGCCGGGGGGAACGGGCGGAGGCGGCCGCGCCGGCAGGGAGCGCTTCTTCTCACCGTGTGCTCGTGCTCGTCCGCCCGGGCCCGGGGCAGCAGCAGCAGCAACAGCGCGGCGGCCGCCGCCACGCCGGGAGCGCCCGGCAGCGGCCTCATCCTCCGCGCTCCCACCGGACCGGCGCCGGCCCACCGACTCCTCCTCCGCCGCCGCCTCCGCCGCGGCCGATTCGCATCCACGGGGCGCGGACAGACGCACGGGGCCCGGGCCCAGCCGCTGGCTCCTCCGCGCCGCCGCCGTCACCGCCCGCTCCGGAGCCTCCCCCGCCCCCCGCGCCTCCCTGCCTCTTCCTCTGACTCAGCCACGTCATCCGGCCACCCCGGCACACGCCGGAAGTGCCTCGCGACGCGGGGCCGCAACCGCCGCCGGCCGCCCCGCCCGGGAGGCGCGAGTCCGTGGCTGCTGAGGGCCGCCCGAGGGTCCGGCGGGTCCGCCCGCCGGCTCCTAAGGTCGGCGGCACGCATACTGGCCCGGGCCTCGCGCCCCTTGCGGCTGCCTGGCCCTCAGCGCAGGGCCGAAGCCGCCTCCGTTCAAGTTGTGCGACCTGGGTCAAAACGCTTAACTGTACCTGGCCTCATTTTCCTCGGCTGTGAAGTGGGGTAATAGTCTGACCTGCCCCCTCTCGGTTGCGGGTCAGATCAAATAACCCTCACAGGAGTTCGTCTCCCACCGAGAATGAATCACCAACTCCATAACCGTCATTAAGAGAGGTTGCTAAACTGGTGCCGGGTTGGATGAGTGTCATAAAATCCCTGAATATTTATTGAACCTCTACTATTCAATCTTTTTACAATTCTCTTTGGTTTGTTGAATCTCCCGTCCACAGATAGAAACACCTCTTAAAATCAGCTTCTTTCCTAAGCAGAAATCCTGTTCACTGACATGTACTAGAACAGTGTCAAGCCCATTGTGGAAACTCAAAAGTTATTTGTCAAATATATAAACATCTGGGCCCTGGAGTCGAGTTGTGTCTATCAGCCATCAGCAGTCAACAAGTTCTAGAATTTGTTATCTTAGAAGTATCTAAAGAATTTATTTTTCCTCTCCCCTCCTAGTAACAGCCAGTCGTCTACACCTCACTCACCATGTATTGCAACAACCTCCTAACAGGATTCTTATTACCGGTCGTCCTTACCTATTTATGCTCCCGAACAGGTACCAGCGTGATTCTTCTATGAAGAAAGCTAACTATATTACTGCCTTGCTTAAAATACTCCTGGTACATTGTCTACATAAATCAAGAAATCACAGCTAATGTTTTCATCTGCCAGGCACTATTGTGAGCACTTCACATGTATTGATTCAATCCTTAGGCAACAGGCACTGTATGTTCATTTTACAGAAATGGTAACAGAAGCACAGAAGGGTTAAGTGGTTACTGAAGGACTTGATCCAAGCATCTGGCTTCAGAATCAGTCTTGTTTTTAATATTTTTATTTATTTATTATTTGGCTGTATTCGGTCTTCATTGTGGCACTTGGGTTTTTTATTTGCAGCATATGAACACTTAGTTGTGGCACGTGGAATTTAGTTCCCCCACCAGGGATCTAACCCGGGCCCCCTGCATTGGGAGTGTGGAGTCTTAGCCACTGAACCACCAAGAAAGCCCCAGAATCAGTATTTCTTACTACTAATGGACTGCCATCCATACAATCATTTTAAGAAATGAAGTAGACTTGTATATGCTGGCATGGAATGATAGCCAAGAGACAATTTTACGTGAAAAAAATTTGCAAATACAGACTCTAATTCCATTTTGAATGATATTAGTCTAACCACAGAAAATAATCTGAAAGATTATGACTCAAACCATTAACAGAGTACGTGACTGCCAATATTTGAGTGTTTTACACAATGGGTATGTGCTATATGTGTAATTAGAAAAAAATTCCTTCCTAAAGGATAATCCTATTAGCATGCAACTGCAGAATCAGTTCCCAATTTATCTCCTCAACTTTACCTCGCACTGATCTCTGCTCAGGCTACATCCCTATATTTCCCAAATACACCAGATTCTTTTATACCTCTGTACCTTTGCTCTTGATTTTTTCATTTTTTTTGGAGTATAGTTGATTTACAATGTTATATTAGTTTTTGCTGTACAGCAAAGTGGAATCGGTTGTATATACACATTCATCCACTCTTTTTTAGATTCTTCAATGTTCCCTTTGCCTAGAATGGAAATGAATGGACAACCTTTGTTTACTCATTTTCCTGGCCTAAATGAATGACCTCTTCAGTGAAACCTTGCATGATGCCCTCAGGAAGTTAAGTATCCCTTCTTCAGGATTCCAGCTGCATTTATGTCAGAATTACCATAGTCTCATTTCCTCTTCTGTACTGCATTCTGACCCTTTTTGATGGCAGCCACTACCTATTTGACCCTTTTTGATGGCAGCTGTTGGGGCAGTGCTTGTCACATCATAGACATTCAATAACTATTTACTGAAGACATCCATAAGTGAAAAGTCAAACAGCATAGAAGGATTTAAAGAACACTTTCCAAATAGTCTAAGAGGCATCACAAAGGCAGTACCTGATTAATTGCTGAATGAATCATACACCAGTAATTGCAATAGAAGTCAGAGGAGGTGTCTTATCCATCTTTGTATATCCCTCAGAGCACCTAGCACTGTGACTTGCTCATAGTGTAAGCTCAGTGAATGCTTCGTGAATGAATAATCACAGCTCTTGAATCAAGTGATGATGGGCAATTGAAGAATAAGCAGTGTAAGTGCTGAATTAAGATAGATGAGTAGTTTCTTGCTTAACATCCATCACCAGCCTCCACGGATTTGAGGCATTAAGCATTTGCTCCATATTGTCAGGAGCACTAGGTTGGCAATTGCTTGAGGGTGGGGAGAACACAGGGCTTCCCTGGTTGCTCAGACTGTAAAAAAAAAATCTGCCCAATAATGCAGGAGACTCAGGTTCAATCTCTGGGTCAGGAAGATCCCCTGGAGAAGGAAATGGCAGCCCACTCCAGTATTCTTGCCTGGAGAATTCCATGGACAGAGGAGCCTGGCGGGCTACAGTCCATGGGGGTCACAAAGGGTCGGACACGACTGAGTGAGGGAGGACACAATAAAAAGTATTCATTTGGGGAGTGTAGACTTAGAACTAGGAAACATTACATACATAACAGACAACAGGCATAGCAGTGTACAAAAAAGGAATTGTGCAAAATGTGACCAACACTGCAAATGTGCAAAAGGCAATATGAACAATGAGCAAGAAAAGAAAAGCAGACCCTGTTTTGGCAGCATATTTGGGCAAGTTTAATGAGGGAAAGAGCATATGGGGCCGTTAATGCAAGGAATATTTATTGGACACCTGTTATGTGCCAGGAACTCTGGTAGGTAACAAGGAAATGATAAATAGCTTTAGGGGATAAAAGTCTGATAACGAGTAGGCTTGGGAAGAAAGAATAGGAGATAAAGTAACTAATTAGAGGAAAAGGAATATGGCTTCAAAGATTCTTGGAGCCTGATGACTTCAAGGCTCAAAACTCATTAGTACTGGGCTTCCCTGGTGGCCCAGTGGTTAAGAATCTGCCTTGCAACGCACTGGACACCAGTTCGATCCCTGGTTTGGGAAGATCCCACATGCCACAGGGCAACTAAGCCCACGAACCACGTAATAATCAAGCCTGCGCTCTGAAGCCTGCAAGCCGCAGATACTGAAGCCATGTGCCTAGAGCCGGTGCTCTCCAACCAGAGAAGCCGCCACAATGAGTAAGTCCACACACAGTAACTAGAGAGTATCCCCCACTCTCCACAGCTAGAAAAGGCCCATGCAGAGCAACAAAGACCCAAACAAAACACACCAAAAAATAAATAAATATATTTAAAAAAATCATTAGTACTCAAGGGCACCATCAAAATCAGGGTTGTTCTGCCAAACTGGGGAGTGAAAAACATTGATTAGTCTTATTTCATCAGTTTCTTCATCGAGATTAATGACCTCCTTCCCTGACACCAAAAAGATTGAGGGGGAAATGCCAGTGAAAGGCAACCCCTCCAAAATGGTTGTAAAACCTTTTTGTGGTAGTTCTAATAAGACTCAATACGACTCATTTGGTTAAGGAGTTTATAACTACCGAATGATCCAGAAAACCAGTTTCAATCTTTTATTTTTGGTAAACACGACCATCAAAAGTTTGGTCTATAGATGACAAAATATCTTGTGATTTCCATCCTCAGCTACCTTTTCTTTGAAATTCTATTTCTTCTTTCTACTGTGTTATGTTTGTCTTGCTAGTAATCTACTTTTCTATTGTTGTTTATCACCTTCAGCCTCTACCTTTTCTGTTCTAGCTGAAATGTTCTAGATACCGAGGAACTTTAAAATTGTTTTGAATTCTTTCTTTAGGAAGCAAGCACTTAAAACATTTGGTTCTTAGACCAAAGAACAACAAAGGCTATTGTAAGTTATAATATTATAAGTTGTACTATGATACAACTAAGTTCCCATTTTACTGTTTCTCACACATTTCTGTTAACTAATCTGTCATACCAATGATAGAGGGCATGGAACAGGAGCTGCCACATAATAAGACCCCTTGCTAACTAGGTGGTCACTCCAGTATGGCTGTCTCCTTCCTTCTTCAGAGTGAGTGATTCCTCACCCCTAGCCTTAGTCCTAAACTTACAGAGTTGAAGGGACTTAGGTTATTACTAAACACAAAACATTTTATTTTACAGATGATGGGTAGTCAAGGTGGGTGAATTCATCAAGTCAGCAGCAGTCCAAAATAAAATCATTTTCCTGACTTCCAAGCCAATGTTCTTTCCCTTCATTGCTAACTCTTACTGCATGGCTCGCTAAGACATTTTAAATGGGCTTTGGCAGGCTAGCCAGGGAACCCACGATTTATTACAGTTTCTATGAGAAAACTAATTCTGAGTTGTGCTCAGAATTCAGAATACATCTTTCAACCTCCTACTCATCCTCTCACCACTCTGGTGAACATAGTATCTGGCCACAGGAATGAATGGAGAAGACCGTTTTTAATTCTTAATAACTTATTATACTTGGAAATGAATAGAACACAATTTGTTTATCAAACCAAAGCAAATATTTATACAGTCAGAGTCCTCAAAATTGAGGATCGATTTTTAGGATGAATCTTCTAGAGATATCCAAATTAGCTACTTGTCTTTCTTAGAAATAAATCCATTACTAATGCTTCTTCAGCCAACCAGTTGCAAATCCACACAGTATGCTTTGAAAGACAAGCATAGAAAACCAACTTACTTCCTGGAGCAAATGGGAGAGGGATCTACTTCCTGGAGCAAATGGGAGAGGGATCTAAAAATCCCAGTAGGGTGGACTAGGATCCCTGTTTTTTAATAACAAAGAAAGACAAAAGGAGGGGGAAAGAGCAGGTAACTTAGCTTGATGTGAAAAATATTCATTTAAGTCATTTACATACTATTGCTTTACCTAATTATGGCAAAGCCTTAGGGATTATTCACATCATTAAATATGTCAAGTTAAATGATTTGATTGTAGTACAAACCTCCTGTTTAGAGTCTCTCAGTATTCATACTTTGTTGCTCATACAGTTGGGTTATCTGCTCACAGGTTTTGACACAAGATGAAGGAACAGTGCTGGACTGGGAACTGGAGGACAATGTGCCTGCACAGTCAGAAAGGCAAAGGCAATGGCAGTGAGTATGACTAACAGCTTCACTGTCTATTGAGCCAGTTTGTAAAATCTTGGGGAAGGAGAGGCATCATGTAGGGAACTTTTTCACTGTCTCTTTGGATTACCTAGTTACAATTTAGTTTCTGATTCTCATTGTACTTAAATTGTGTTACATACTATAGTCCTAAAAATGTATACTAAGGTTGAGTGTGTGGAAATTGAGTAAATTTAAATTATAATGAGTGGTTCTGTTTCTGGAGAATGAAAAATTTCGCCCCATCATTTAGAGATATTCCTTGATAACATGGTCCCCATGCTTCATACAAATTTTTCATTTTCTTCTTTTACACACAATCATTTTGGATGTTCAATGAACATTCAATGAGGATTTAAGACTTGCCATTTTTGACTTGGTACTCCTGATTCTTTCAGCCCACATCCCAAGCGTACCATATTTATGAAACCCAGATTTCTCATAAGTACTTTCAATTTTATGTTTTCCACTTATTTTCCTACAAGAATAAAATGCCATAAGATATTCCAATATTGCACAGTGATGTGCATTCAAAGATGGTAACACCATTGGCTAGCAGTAGGTTTTGCCATGTTACTGATCTAAATGTTTATTTATTAAAGAATCTTAAAAAAAAATTAAATTTGGCATCCAAAAGGAGGATTAGAGGCATTAAATATTTTTAAAAGTATAGCTTTATCAAATCAAGCATGCTTAAAATAGAGACTGTCTGTGAATAAGAGGAATACAGTCTTGTACTTCTTGTTCTCCTTTTATCTCATATTTCCTTATTTCTCCCAGATAAGTGACAAGGAGAGTAAAGGGACCATTCCAAAACAGCTACTGTGTGCCAGGAATTGTGGTAGGTAATTTGCACAAATACTCTCTTCAAGGCCAGTGCCAATAGTGTATTTTATGTCAGGAAAAAAAAGCAGAAAAACAAAAACCCAAGATCCCAGAAGCTATTAACTTCACTCAATCATTGTTTGCTGAACTGAGGAATTCGACTGAAAAAGAACCATTCATCATTAGAAAAGGACTCAATAAAACTGTACTTAAATGGATCTTTAATAGTATAGTTTTTATATATTTGTGTGGGATGGAGAATAATTTCATGGAGAACTATCAGAGTTCTGATAATTTTTAAAGAAATGGGTCTGACATTAATTTTACTGTATATTTAAGCATCAAATTAAAGACATGTGTTTTCAAGGTAGATTTATGTGCTAGGAACTCAAAATTAATGATATACCTAAGGCTCTACATTCTCTGCACAGATTTCCCAAACCTGGTGTTATTAACAAGTGTATAGTAAAACAGAGGACTATTTCTATTTTAAGTTCTTCCTTCTTCTTCTGACCCCTCAGCAGAGTGAAATTCAAGGATCCCCCCTGTCTCTTATGGCCAGAACTAAGATCTATAAAGGATGCAGAGCAATAAGTAGGGTCCCTGGCATGCCAAGCTTCTGGTTCCCAACCATTTTTAGGTGTTCCTTGGCAAGCATACTGAATTATAAATGCCCCAAATACTTGATAATTCCATACCTGGGAGATATGGAAAAAGGAAACTTCTAGAAGGTCAATAGTCACTGAACACATTTCTACATCTGGGCATCTTTTGAGGGAGAGAGCTTGGCCATTTGGATATGGGAAGTGTGATGACCTGGAATCAGCAGGTCCAGATTCTAGACCCACCTCTTCCTCTAACCAACTGAGTACTCTTGGCTCCAGGCTTCAGTGAAATTAGATTTTCCTTCTATCTAAAAGGAGTTAGAATTAATCCCTCTCTAAAGTCCTTTTGAGTTTGCTGTATGTGACCAGCCCTGGCATTTAAACACACTCCTGAAGCTACAGAAAAGCTGAAGAATCATTTAAAAATTAGGATATACCTTTTTGCTTGAATACTGTAAGTTTTAAATCATAACCACAGAAGTTAGATTGGACTAGCAAATAAGTAAGACCTAATATAAGTGCATTTCTGTAAAATCACTTGTACATTTCTGATCAATCTTTTCAGGCTCCTGACATGCCAAATTAGTCCAGTTCCAATTAAGTCATCATCCTCTTGGCAAACGAGGATATGGATCAATAGATGATGGTGAATGAAGTTCTTAGTTTTTTGATTCTTTGTGCCTTAATAATATCTTCTTCAAGGTAAGCCCAAACCAGCAGGGCCGCAGCAATATCAGTGATGAGAGTGGGTCTTAAGGTCAGCAGTCAGGCCATAAAACTCAACATGAAGACATCATTAACAGGCTGAAAACTGCAAGTCTCAAAGTCCAAAAGGAGGTAGCCTTTAGGAGGTGGAATCAGCGGCCTCTGGGTGGAACAGGTGGAGGAGGATGGAAAGTCTCCCTGGTCGGAGGCCTGAAATGGAAGACAAAGCAATTATGATCAAACAGATTTGATGAACTACTTCTTAGGAATCCATGATATGTTGCAAACTTGGTATACTATGGTATACTATGCAAAGGACACATCCTTCAATTAATAAAACTGGAGAGACATACGGACCTTTCAGTGGCATACATGCTAATCTGTGGATTGCAATCCTAGCCAACATTAGAATCACTCCAGGTCGGGGGCTTTGAGAAATACCAGTTCCCAGGCTCAATCCCAGACCTATTCCATCATAATCTCTGGAGGATAAGGCTCAAGCATGACAACATGTAAATAGTGTTCCTCCTTCAACCAGTTGTATTAACCATGTGGTTTATTTTGTGAAGCTTTGACATCCGGGTCCTGGCTGATCCTGGAAGGCCTGCCCCTCTGAGGGGGCTAATTCCTCTAAATAGCCTGCAGTTAGCACACATTTCACACGCAAACTAACCAATCCAGAGTCCATATCCCAATCACCTCCAGCACCAGGACTCTCAAAGTCCAGGCCTCTATCCACCCGCACTAATCACCCCAGGGCCAGGTGTTGGGCAACTGGAGACAGCCCCTGAGCCCCAAAGCCTGCAGAAATTACTCAAACTGCTGCTGCTGCTGCTAAGCCCGACTCTGTGCGATCCCATAGACGGCAGCCCACCAGGCTCCCCCGTCCCTGGGATTCTCCAGGCAAGAACACTGGAGTGGGTTGCCAAATCTGCCTAGCCTGCCTCACTGGTTCCTTCCTGCAGAACCCACAAGAAAAGTTCCTGCCCCTCTTTCTGCCCTACCTGCCCTTTCTTCTGCCTAAACCTGGGGCTCTCCTGGGTGTCCCACCCCAGCATAATGTGCCCGCCTCCTCTTGAGATCTAGGAGTATAACAAACCACCTATTCAATGGTAGTTGTCTCCTGATATGCTGACCTTGCCACACCTAAATAATAATAAAATCTATATTTTAAAACTCCAGTGATTCAAATATGCAGCCAGGCAGCAGACACACTGCAGTAGGGAGATCCTTGAGAGAGGACTTAAGAATTTCTGAAGTCAGCTTCTCACAACTACTTCTACTTGGGATCACTCAGTGTTGTCTCAACTCCATGTCCGCTTTCCTAGAAGCCTCCCTCCACATTGCCTAGATGGTTTTTGAACAGTGCTAAATGACACTCCAGATAGACCTGGGGGAATATATTTACAACAGGTTCAACAATCGAGATGGTATTTCCATATGTGTGCTGTAAAACCAATATTTAATTCTCTTGGAAGTAAGTCAATAAGTCAAGAAAGAGCGCTTTGTCAAGTGCTGTAATTGAACTGTGCTACCCTGGAACTACATACTTGATTGAATGAATCGATGAGTAAATATTTATTAAATGTCTCTTGAATGCAAGTTTTGCATAGGTCAAGGAAACAATAAAGGAGTTGGGAAAAGACAGGCCATCTCAGAAGGCAGAGAGGGAGGCAGAAGTAGAAAAGAATAACAACAGATATCCTCAAGAGGTCCTACAGCACCTGGGCGTAGATGGTTTTGTGTGATTGTCTCTTTATCCAGAGAAAACAGTCTCCTTCCATTGCCCCAACCGGCCCTATGAACCATGAGCTTAGAGGAGAAAGCTGAAGAACCCTCAGGTGTTACCAGTCATCACCTAAATGAGCTAAGGCTGGCTTGATGGTTTCCTTCCTTCCTCTCAACAAACATGTATCCACTGTGCATTAACCTCTGGTGTGGGATATAACAGTAAGTAAAGTGGGCATTGATCCCACCCTTAAAGTGCTGAGACTATAATGGATGAGACAGACAATAGGGAAAGTCAGTGCACTGTACTGAATGTTTTGTTAGGGGACGTTCGTAACCTATGAACACATGGCAGAGGCATTCATGCGCACATCTGAAGGACAAGTTCAACAAGTTCAAACTTTTCTGTTTCTCATCTGCCAGAGAGAAGTAAAGATGCCCACACTGGAGTAATGTGTGCCGCCTGGAGATGACAGGTGGAAGACGGAGAGCACTTTCTGGCTTAGAGTAGGCACTCAAGAGGTAAAGCTAATAATTTTATTATTTGTGGTGAAAGACCTGTTCTTAGACCTTTTCCCCAATAATGCCCCATGAGTCTTACATTTTACCTTCCATCACAAAGAGAGGCACGATTCCCTCCTGGTCACTCTTCCTCTGTTGACCCACTCTGCAATTGAGCAGGTCTGTAAGCAAACCTGGAGAAGGAAATGGCAACCCACTCCAGTACTCCTGCCTGGAGAGTTCTGTGGACAGAGGAGCCTGGTGGGCTGCTGTCCACGGGGTCGCACAGAGTCAGACACGACTGAAGTGACTTAGCATGTATGCATGCATTGGAGAAGGAAATGGCAATCCACTCCAGTATTCTTGCCTGGAGAATCCCCGGGACAGAGGAGTCTGGTGGGCTGCTGTCTATGGGGTCACACAGAGTCAGACACGACTGAAGCAACTTAGCAGCAGCAAACAAACCATCTCCATATTTCTTTCTGGTGAACAGCCCAGCTAAAGATTGGAAGCCCTGTCTTTGGGAATGGATTTGTGATTATACACATATCAAAACCACGGAAGTAAAATGTATCAAATCAGAATTGAGGGGTGGTCTGTGAGGAAACGGCCTCCAAGGACACTGAGAAGCTGGAGTTGGACACAGGATTGGCCAGTCCAGAGACCTGGGCACTGGCTGCTTTCTCCTCTGTGCTGAGGAGATAACTTTGGTTCAAGAACCCAGCAATCCTAATGTTGGTTAACATTGTTTTAAAGCAGGTCTGTTATTTAGACAGTATGCTTTTGTATGATCACAACATTGTTAAAAAATATTTTTAAACTTCCCTATTAGTAAATAATCTCAGGTCCAAGTCCCCTTACTCTCTGACCACTCCCCCTGCTCCTGCCTAGGGATTCCACAGATATCTTTACAAGTGAAAGTCGCTCAGTTGTGCTTGACTCTTTGCAACCCCAGGGACTATACAGTCCACGGAATTCTCCAGGCCAGAATATTGGAGTGGGTAGTCTTTCCCTTCCCCAGGGGATCTTCCCAACCCGGGGATTGAACCCAGGTCTCTCACATTGCAGGCAGATTCTTTACCAGCTGAGCCACCAGGGAAGTCCAAGCAGCTAAAAGGTTAACTCTTGGTACTCCAGGAGGCCTTCAGAAATATGCTCTGATTTGTCAGTACCTAGGCTGTGCCTTAAAGGGGAGTGCACAGATTGTTGTGCTGAGCTCATTGTGCTCAGTCGTGTCTGACTCTTCGCAACTGCATGGACTATAGCCTACCAGGCTCCTCTGTCCATGGAATTTTCTAGGCAAGAATACTGGAGTGGGTTGCCATTTCCCTCTCCAGGGGATCTTCCCCACCCGGGGATCGAACCTGCAACTCTTGCTTCTCCTGCACTGGCAGGAGGACTTTTTACCACTGCACCACCTGGGAAGCCCATAGTGATTGGCTAAATCACTAGGAAACAGCAAAACGTATTCAAAAACAAAGGGGCAATGTCTCAGCAAGATACTGGCTCTTTCTTCCTCTACTGGCAGGACTTTATACCTATGAAGAATGTGACACTGTCAGCTGCCCACTCTGTGGGAGCTGCAAGGGAAACGCCACACAAGGATATAATGCATCTGCTCCTGTTCATGTCACCATCTGCCTTC
This sequence comes from Bos grunniens, assembly GCF_055505025.1. Classification (NCBI taxonomy): domain Eukaryota; kingdom Metazoa; phylum Chordata; class Mammalia; order Artiodactyla; family Bovidae; genus Bos; species Bos grunniens. The sequence goes on from NC_141190.1 coordinate 18,073,813, forward strand.
CCTAACTTTGAAGTCTGTTGGGAACTTACAGCCTGTGGGAATGTGAAGCTTCTTTCTTCTGATGTGTAACCCACCTGCACTGCGGTACATGACTTGATGGCTAGCTGTCAACCCAATCTGTATCAATCTATCATCTGCCCATTCACTTACTTGCGTGATAAATATTTGCTAAGTTCCTAGCATGTGCCAACTACTGAGTTAACTCCATATTGCACTGGGGAGAGTAGAAAAAACTTTAAAAATCAAAACAGTCTTTATCATTTTGAGGTTTACCATCTACTTGGCGAGATAGATATGCAAACAAGGGCCACCATGTGGAGTGAGTTATAATAGAGGTATTTGGGGAACACAGAAAGTTCACGCTACAGAGGAACATCAGGGGAGGCTTCAAAGAAGAGGTGAAGTCTTGACAGAGTCCTAAAGGATGTGTAGGAATCTTCTAAGCAGAGATTGGAAAGGAGTAGGAAGACAGCATTCTAGGCAAAAGGAACATATTGGGCAAAGACTGTACAAAATGGCACAGCTCACTAGGAATGCTTAAGGGGTGAAACATCAATGAATACAGGAGAGAGATGGGACTTAGGGCTACAGCATGCTAAAAAATACAGAAATGAATGCAAGGCTTTTATGCCAGGAAGTGACATCATCAGCTATTTCTGTTCTAGAAAGTGCACTCTTGTGCAATGTGGAGGAGGGACTGACTGGAGGCAGGGAGGTAAATGCAGGGATGAACTTAGGCATGGGCAGATGGAGAGGAGGGGGTGGATCTGAGAGCTGCAAGGGCAGCAGAATGAACAGAGCCTGGGGGGCTGCAAAGGAGCAAGAATGGAGGCTGCCTCCGGGGTTAGGGACTTGCGGAAGAAAGAAAATAGTGTCTTGTCTCTGGCTGGGAAGTCATGAGAAGAAGGCAGTTCAGGGCAGAGGAAGGCAGGTGGGATGATGAGTTCAATGAGATCGTGAGTGCAAAAACTGAGCTCATCATCCCACCTGCCTTCCTCTGCCCCGAACTGCCTTCTTCTCATGACTTCCAGCCAGAAAAGCCCAACATTCAGAAAACTAAGATATGGCATCCGGTCCCATCACTTCATGGCAAATAGATGGGGAAACAGTGGCTGACTTTATTTTTCTGGGCTCCAAAATCACTGGGGATGGTGACTGCAGCCATGAAATTAAAAGACTCTTGCTCCTTGGAAAGAAAGTTATGACCAACCTAGACAGCATATTAAAAAGCAGAGACATTACTTTGCCAACAAAGGTCCATCTAGTCAAGGCTATGGTTTTTCCAGTAGTCAGGTATGAATGTGAGAGTTGGACTATAAAAAAAGCTGAGCACTGAAGAATTGATGCTTTTGAACTGTGGTGTTGGAGAAGATTCTTGAGAGTCCCTTGGACTGCAAGGAGATCCAACCAGTCCATCCTAAAGGAGATCAGTCCTGGGTGTTCATTGGAGGGACTATGTTGAAACTGAAACTCCAATACTTTGGCCACCTGATGCGAAGAGCTGACTCATTTGAAAAGACCCTGATGCTGGGAAAGATTGAGGGCAGGAGGAGAAGGGGACGACAGAGGATGAGACGGTTGGATGGCATCACTGACACAATGGACACAATAGACTCTGGGAGTTGGTGATGGACAGGGAGGCCTGGCATGCTGCAGTTCAGGGGGTCACAAAGAGTCGGACACGACTGAGTGACTCAACTGAACTGAACTTGAGATCTCTGGGACCCCTGGTGAGGTCCCCAGTGAAGAGCAGGAAATAGAAGGCCCAGGTAGAGACAGAGATGGACTTAGAGCTGACAGTTCAAGCTCTGGGGACAGCATGAAGAGTGAGGAGAGGCAGGGACCAGGACTGGAGAGAGTGATGAGTGGGATGTGCTGTTTGGGGAAGGGAAGTTCAGGAGAACATAAAGGGGGAAGAGTTGTGCCAGTTCCCAGATCTGCAAGTGAAGTGGAGAATATCCAGTCAGCCTCCCGTCTTATCCATCAGTGGGTCAAGCATTCAGGACAAAGGCCCATGTTATTCGTCACTCAAACATCTCCTCATTTAATTATGAACATTATATACAGTTTCAGAACAACTGCATCTTTTCCAATCTTCACACCAAAAATGCACCCAAACCCTTTTTCTATCAATTACAGATTTCTTTGTAAACACCATTTCTTTAGTCAAATGTGTTTTCCTCCTTTTTCTCTCCCCATCTTTATCACAACATGCTTCCAGAATCTCCCAAACAATTCAACTGCCATCTCTCTTTACACGTTAAATGCATCCCCGTTTCCAGTCTTTATTTCTGGAATCCACTCCCCTAGTTGTTCTCTCTCCTGCAGACAAAGTTCCACAGAGTCTTTGAGGCTCTGCATTCAAGACTGACATTCTTCTTAATCTTGGAACAATTAGATAACTCCCTCCTTTACCTTCAAGAACAAAAGGTCTTAGATCTTCTCCCATGACGCCTGGACCTCCTTGGACAGGTAAAACACAATGACTAAACGACTGGACCCTGGAGTCAGGCACACCTAGGTTTATCACACAGATAAAGTCTCCATCCAGTCTCAAGCCCCAGTTTCTACCTCTGCAAAATGGGATAACTCTAAATATCTACCACTTGAAGTTGTGGAGAGAATTAAATGAGTTAATGCATTTAGTGAGTTTACCAGAATACCCAGCACATAGTAAGTGCCAATAAATACAAGCATTTATTACCATAACTGCTCTCCATAAACATCCCTCCCCAGTCACCAACTATATGTAATTTTCAAGTAACAGAACATAATGCAAATTCAGCAGACAGGACTAGATTATCACTAAAGTTCCTTCTAGGGCTAATGCTCTAATATGTGACCTCTAGTCTACAACAGGGAAACATGTTTGGTGAGTGTAAAGCATTTTGGGACTGTGGGAGGTTTTCATAGCAAGTGTCAGTAGGTGAATGTTGCCAGGAACACACAGAAAAGTGGTAACAGCGAAGACAGAAATGGAGAGATCCTCAGTGCAGAGTCAGCTGCTCTTTCCAGAGAAACATAAGAAAAACCTCCCTGTGGCACTTTCTCAACAAATTTCACTGATGAGGTTTATTTGAGTTAAAAGATTCAAAATGTAAAAAAAAACAACCCTAGTTAATCACCCCTTACCCACACACTGTATTTTAGACATCAAAGAATTAAACTCCTAAGACAAGCCTAGGCTTTTATTCCCAAAGCTTCCTTTCTGCCTTAGCAGACAGTTACACAAGCTAGCTTTGACCACCTTTTCAGTGGTTCCACAAGACCTCAGAAAGGTTCCTGCCAGGAGCCAGAACACACATCAAAGCCCCATAAGTCAGTCACACTCTTTTGTCTAATGCCCAGCCCCCAATCTCCATAGGCTCATCCTTCTGTATAAGAATCATACAGGCAGTTGTGGTCTTATTTAGGGCCAGAAACTCAATCCTTACAACTCTGTGAGGAAGTCCATTTATTATCTCCATTTATTGGACACAGAAATAAAGTCTCATGAAAGTTAAACAATTCATCCATGTACACAAGAGGCTGCCAGGGTATTCCCAGGTGGTGTTTCCCCACTACCAAACCATCCTGTCTCTCATCTGCATTTCATCCCCAAGTCCTTCTTATCTCCTGGTCCTCCAGAAGCACTGTCCCCACAATACAACCAAGGGAATTAATTATTCAGGAGTTGAATTCTAGCCAAACAGATTTAAAAAAAATATGCAAAATGTTGACCTTTCCCAGTGTATTTCACTGACAAAATACTGAATTTGTTACTTAGAGTCTGCAACTGAATAAAGCATCACTTAAGTGAATGAAGAGTCCACGTTGAAATGTGTCCAAAGTATGCATTTCAGTGAGTTTAGCTCTGTACTCACTCTTGGGTCACCTTAGATGTCCCCAGACCCTACTCTGCCCTGAGACTCAACAAGCAAGGAAAAAAATGTTCTGTCAGCTTCCTTGTTACCTCTGTGAGGCGGCTCGGGGTGGCACCCTGGGGGGCCTCTCAAGGGGCACGGTGGGCATGCTGTCCACTTGTAGAGGGCCTGGACTACGACTCCTGGTAACCTCGGGAGCTTCATTATCCTACAGCAAAAAAAAAAAAAAAAGATGAGAGAGAAGGCTGAAAATGACATTAAGCAGCAACACAGCGGGACAGAGCCATCCCACAAGCTCCTCGGCTCTCCCCAGGCTTTGGTGGAAGATTACTCACTGACTGAAAATCAATAACCCAGCAACACGGGGGGCAGTTTTCCACTGACTCTGACAACCAGAGTCACTGAAGAGACGATGGGACCTGAGTTACTGACATTATTAGTGACCTGAGCTCTCGTTCCTTGCTGCTCAGCGTGATTTGTGGGCCAGCAACAGCGAGCACCACCTGGCAGCTTATGAGAACCACAGGGTTTCAGGCCCCTCCTCACACCTGCATTTTCACAAGATCCTAGGTGATCCTTATGCATAGTAAAGTTTGAGGAGCATTGCTCTAGGGGAACCAGGTAGGGCTGGAGAAATTTTCTTTTTAAGCAGAAGTCCCTTTGGGGGACTGTGATTGGTCCTCCGTCACAGGATAATACAAGCTGTGCACTGGTGGGTGGCCCACCCTAGGACCCTACCTCAGGGAGTCTCCCGGGTTGGCAGTGACTTGTGTGACCCCCACCCATGGAGAAGCAGAAAAGCATGGTGAGAGAAAAAGCAGACACCCACAGGAAAAAGGAGACCAGAGAGTGTGTGGCCTGGGGGCGGTGGCGGGGGGGACACAAACCACCAGCCCCAGCTCTGCACGCCTGCCGCTCCTGACCCAGGCCCAGAAAGCTGACTGCCACCCCTGGATTCCCAGATACTCACCCAGTTCCCTCTCTCAGAAACCCTTTTGGTTTAACCCTCTCCCTCCTTCCTTCCCTCTTTCCCTTCCTTTCTTCTCCTCTTTATTGATGGGAAATTAATATAACATAAAGTGATCATTTTAAAGTGAACAATCAGTGCCATTCAGTACGTTCACAATATCGTGCAACCACCATTTCTGTCTAGTCCCGGACATTTTCCCGACACCCCCTAAAGGAAACACTATCCCTTAGGCAGTTTCTCCCCATTTCCCCTATCCCCAGCCCTGGTAACCACCAGCCTTCTATCTCGATGGATCTACCTATTCTGGATGTCTCAAATAAATGAAGTCCCACATGGATGATCTTTTGTGTCTGGCTTCTTTCTCTTGGATTTCTCTTTCCTGCAGTGAAATGACCCCTGAGACAAAGACCTATGTGGGTGGGGGTGCCCCAGCTCTCACCTCATTGTCCCCCTCCATCCCGCTGCTCACACTGAGGAGGCTCCGGGTGCTGGACCGGTTACTCGCGCTGCCTAAAGGGTGCAAACAGAGTCAGCTGGACTGTGCAGGCTCTCGAGATGAAGTAAAAGGCAAAAATCTAGCACTTACTGATAGAAACAGTACATAAGCTGTGAATGCAGGATTCTTCAAAATGCTGCTATCTAATAATATACCACGTTATTAGAGTTCACTTCTTTCAGCATAAAAATGGGTCATCTTTTTATGACCACGTTTCGCTTTATAGCTACCATTTACCAAGAGCTCACCCCACGTTCTATGCTTTAAAAGCATGACTGCCTTTAATCCCTAGGAAAACCTTATCTGATGCTAGTACTTCGATTTGACAGACTAGGAAGCAGAGGTGCTCTGTTTCTCACCTGTTCAGTGGTGTTTCTTAAATCTGCAAACAAACTTTGTTACTGAAGTTTTTTTACCTATTTAGGAATTACAGCAAGCACATGCAAGCATCACGCACGTATACACACCTTCTAAAAGGGGGCCAGTGTGACACAAAACACAAAGCACAAATTCAAAAGTATGATTTACACACCAGATAGGAACTATGACTGTGTGAGTTCAGCTGCTTAGAGATGTAAGTTGGGGATTTATCATCTAAATCACTGAAACAGCATTATCCAATTGAGTTTTCTGGAAATGTTCTGCTGTGTGCTGTTCAGTTTGGTAGCTAATGTGACATAGCGCAACTGAGGAACGGAATTTTAAATTTTATTTAGTTTTAACGAACAGATTTACATAGTCACATGCAGTTATGGGCTACTGTACTGGGCAGGACAGCATTAGAACAAGCTCAAGGACGTGATGGTTTGGCAGTGAAGAAGGAAGATTAACAGTTAATCAACTAAAACTTTGACTTTAATTTTTCCAATATATGCTGTTAACAGTATTGCCAGCACTTAGGTTTAGCTGAATTTTCACTCAAAATAGCTACTTATATTAGATTATAGGTAAACTGTCTTACGGAGAAGGCAATGGCATCCCACTCCAGTACTCTTGCCTGGAAAATTCCAAGGACAGAGGAGCCTGGTGGGCTGCAGTCCATGGGGTCGCTGAGTTGGACATGACTGAGCGACTTCGCTTTCACTTTTCACTTTCATGCACTGGAGAAGGAAATGGCAACCCACTCCAGTGTTCTTGCCTGGAGAATCCCGGGGATGGGGCAGCCTGGTGGGCTGCTGTCTATGGGGTCGCACAGAGTCGGACATGACTGCAGCGGCTTAGCAGCAGCAGCAAACTGTCTTAGTTTTGACTTTATTATGGCATCAACTTTGACCTAATTAATTTAGATACCAGCTTTACAAAAGCAGGTTGAGATTATAATTTTGGATTATTTCTTGGAGGCAGATTTTTAAATTTAAGATAATGTGTCAAAATATTTCTAGAAACCAGGGGATTGAGAGTTTGTTTCAGAGTTAAGGACAACATGACCCTGTCTCTTTCTATCCAGTTGCCCACATATAACACTGTTCGCTCAGCTAGAACGTCCTTTCCTTCCCACTCCCCCAGCCCACTCCATCCACAAATTTGAAACCTCCTCAGGCTCCAATGCTCAGGACAAATGCTATCAAAACCTTTCCTGATTCCCCCAAATGGAAGTAACCCCTCCTGTGCATGGGCTTCCATCCCTGTGGGGCCAAGCCTCCACGTCATTCATCATTGTTCATCTTATTCCTTTACAACCAACCAGACTCCTTCCAGAGATTATCTGCTGGGAGGGAGCAAAAAGGTGTCCAGGAGCTGATTCTAGGATCCTGGAAATTCATACCTACCAGCTCCCACTATCCTTTCCCTTGGTGTTGTTGAATTTTTAACCCCCAGTGCTTGACTTTGAACCCTCACTCCTGGTTTATCTGCCCTGGCCCTCTCCCTTCTCCAAGGCCGATGACCTGGTTGGCCCCAACCCACCTGGATGGCACCATTGGTGGGAGGTTCTGGCCCCGGGCCCCCATCACATTCACTCTTGTTGGGGGAAAGGGGCAGTGCCCATGCCTTGCCAGGCTTCTGTCACCAGGGAAGAAGGATCAGACAAGCCTCTTGCACTCTTTTTACACTTTCTCTCCTCCATTATAAGCTCCCAGAGGACAGACCCTGTTTCTTTTTTAGCTTTATGTCTCCAGTGTACAGTCTAGCTCCACATGCACAGATTGATAGGGGTATGAATGAGAGAAAAAAATGATCATGTATATGATTGTTAAGAAACTTGAGTCAGGCAAACAAGAAGGAGCTCAATGGTCTTTCTTTAATGAAACTTTTGTTCTCTTAAACATAACACTAATATCTTGTGCTTAAAATTGTAGATATAACTAGATTTAACCTGAAACTGTTTTCCTCTAGTTTCCAAGAGATAGCAGCTGCAGCACGATAAAATAGTGCTGTTTTTAGGGCATGATTCTGGGGGTTGAAGGGCTGTTGGTGGCTCGGAGCTGGACTATCCTCATTCTCTCTCCTTGCCCTGTGAACTCTCTCTCTTTGGAAGGAAATATGTCCCCAAGGTTGAGTACACAGAAAGATCTGTATGTGAACCCCCGATCCTCTGCTTAATTGTCAAGTGACCCAGGATTAGATGCTTAGCCTATGTCTCGGTTTCCTGATCTCAGAGCACTACTGTATAGGATGAGATCGTATGGTAACATGCTTGGCACAGAGCCTGTAAGAGCAAGCATTTAATTAATTACCGCAGCTATCATCATCATCAATTTCAAGATGGCAGATTATCCATTAGTGACTCAAGGACGCCACCTCCAGTATCCACACCTTTGTACTGCCTCCTCCTCACCTCCCTCTTGGCTTAGCCACAGGACTCACTTTCGCCAATATGACATTATCAAGTGTGATGTAAGGCAAAGCTCGATAAGCACTTGCACACCGGGGCTTGCTTTTCTGGAATGCTCCCTATATGGATCTTGTTATCACACAAGAAGTTCAGGCTATTGAATTAGAGGCCATATACAGAGAGGCCCTGAAGAATGAGAGGCCATCATGGATGCTCCAGTCTGTGCCAAGCTTACAGCTGAGTACAGTTGCACAAGTGACCCCAACTGGCCACATGGGGCAGAGGTGAACCATCCCCACGGCCTCCTGGCCAAGTTTAGAATCAGGCTTAAATAAATGATTGTGTTTAAAGCCGTTGCATTTTTGGATAGTTTGTTATACAGCAATAGATAACTGAATAACAGGGACCGGATGCAATCTACAGCCACGGAGCAAAATAAAACCCTCTGGCCTGTCATTTAATACATTTCTTACCCAATCAGCTAGCAATCCCTGGGCAGTAAACCACCACACAAGGTAAAACAGCAGAGTTTACGCTTTCCATTCTATTCTCACTCCAAAGTAACTCAAAGTAAAACATACAGATAAAATAGTTTGAATGAATCCAAACCCGAAATGAGTATTCTGTGTTTATCTTGTTAAATTTCCCCTTTCCTTACCCCAGAAAGCCCTGCCTTCACCCCCACCCCAGAGTGTCTACACTCCTTCTCTCCTCCACAGCACAGCTGAGATGGGTTGCCTGCCCCTTGCTTCCTCTGCCATCTGTGATCACTGGGAAAATCTCTCCCATTTCTGAACTTGTCAGAATTCTCTAACTTGCCTCAAGGGGGTAGTATATATTATTACCCTCATTATGTAAGGGAGATTTTCATCTCTATCAAGTCCAGACTTAACATGGCTGTGTGGTACGCTTTGGGTATGTTTCAACAGGTAACAGTGGCAGAGGGAAGAGCTGGGTTCTACTCCTACTGCCATTGACTGGTTGTGGGACGTCGGGCAAAACTCTTTCTCTTTCTGGGTTACAAATACCCTGCTAAAAAAGTAAGGAGGAGGAACAGTTCAGAGGCTCTTGACCTAAGTCCACAGATGGGCAAAATTGTGTGTGTGTTGAAACACATGCAAGTGTATTTTTATCAGAAGGACATGCAGAGCATACGTCAGATTCTCAAAGGGGTTCGTGATACAGAAAAGATAAAGAAGCCCTGGGTTAGATGAGCTTCCAATTCCTACCTCCACATGGCAGTCTTCCACCTGACATTCAAGGAGACTTTGAGTCCTGAAATTCAGCTTGTCTCTTGCTCTTTTATTTTTTGCCCCTAGCCACTTTTGTTAACACTGAAATGTAAGAAAGCAGGGAAACTCAATCTATTTGGCTTGTGAAGCGGGCGTGTCTGAAGTCAGTTAACATTGCCCTGGATCCGGAAACAAAGCCTCAGCTCCTGCCTGCACATCAGCGGGTATTGTCTGTCGCAATCAGACTCCTATTCAAGCTTTCAAGCCAAAAGAAAAACATTTCCAAATCAGATCCTCAACTGCCTATACAGTTGGAATTCTGAAATCTGAATCCACTGTTACCTAATGTTTTTGACTTTGTGACTTTTCCTTTCCCTGACCACGGTTGAAGCAAAAAGAACAGTAAGCAAGAGTCTTGACCCTGATCCAGTCTGCCTGAGCTCAAATCCAAGCGCTACCCCTTGTTGGCTATTTAACCTAGAGGAAGGCCCTAGGCTGCCTGTTTCCCCCTCAGTAAAAAGAGGTGATAGTACCTATCCTGCAGAGTGATTACGATAATTAAATCAGAGAATCTGTGGAAGAGGCTTAGCAGATAGTGAATGCTCAATAACTATTAACCAGTACTATTACTAGGATTTTTCATTTATAAAAGTGGTAGAGTAATAATTATCACACACTCCGCCTTCCGGGGATACTAATGTAAAGGGTCTTCTGTGCCCTCAAAAAAAGGCAAACCTCACAGGCTAAATGTCCCTCATTTCTTACACCTCCTAGGCCCAAACCAGGCTCCAGTTAATATCTTCTGGGCTCATCATAGAGCATGTTTCCAAGACCCAAAGGCACCTGCTGGAGTCCAGCTGTGAAGGCACCTGGGGCCACCTGCTTACTTGCTGTGCTGGAGGTACTGTCTGTTTTCCAGTCTCCTCGTCTTAGCTCTGTCCTTGGGGGAAAGACGCTTTTCCTGGGGCCACTCTCATAGACTCCATACTCCACTTTCCCAGGCATGTGCTGTGAGTGCCGAATTGGGACCGTGATCTCCAAGTCTGGAATTAGAGAGAAAGGGATCAGCTTTAAGGAACCGGGATGCCAGTTACCAAACTGCCAGTTACCAAACTGCGAAGCTGCTTCCTCTCTACCCGCCTCCTTCCCCTGAACCTGGAGGGGAGGGGAAGGAAAGGAGAGGAGGGGAGGGGAGGGGGAGAAGGAGAAGGGGAGGAGCCACGGGGAAAGAGGGGCAGGAGGGTGGGGACCCTGCCCAATCAGCACGGAAGCTCCACAGAACCATGCATGGCAATCACTGGCAGAAGGTTGGGTGGAGGAATGTTGGAAAGGGCAGAGAAGTACTTTTCCATCAGGTGACAGAAAGAATGTGCAATTAGGGAAAGGTTGGTGGCTCAGACTGTAAAGAATTCCCCTGCAATGCAGCAGACTGGGGTTCAATCCCTGTGTCAGGAAGGTGCCCTGGAGAAGGGAATGGCTACCCACTCCAATATTCTTGCCTGGAGAATTTAATGGACAGAAGAGCCTGGGAGTCGGACACAACTGAGCGACTAACACGTTCATGGGTGCCCCAGCTCTGCCACTCAACTGTGGAACTTGAGTTAGTCAGCCAACCCCTCTGATTTCTCCTTTTCTAAGGACGGGTTACGAATGCCATTGATTGTAATACTAGGTTATCCTGCACGTCATGCATAGTTCCGAGAGCCTACATATTCTTAGCTTCTTCAGTCCTCCAACACCCATGAAATAAATACTATTGTCAGCATGCTCAATAGAAACTAAGGTATAGAGACGTGAAGTAGCGTCTCCCAAGTCCCCATCAAGCAGCTGGTAAGTGGGATAGCTGGGATGTGAACCCAGGCTCCAAAGTCCAGGCCCTTACGGACTCGGTTGCCTCCCATAGAGACGGTGGGTGGTCCACAATGACAGTAATGATCCAGAGAATTCATGGAAAGAGGTCCATAAGATCCATGAAAGATTTTGTGACTTGCAAGGCTGATCACTGGTTTGAGACCCCACAGATTCAGCAAGATAATTCCTTTGTCCTGCAAAGCATTAACCTGGCCTCTTCACTGGCTTTGCCCGATCAGTGACTGGTCTTTCTTCCCTGTGCCCTGGGGATTTCCACCCCTGGTTGCTATGAGCAGAAAACAACCCCAACTGACAAGTGGAACAAAGTATCTGTGGGTGCCCGACCCAGCTTCCTCCCTAGGTAAGTGTGAAAGCCAGGTGAGCTCCTGTCACAGGGCTCCCCTTAAGGCCCCGGACCTTCCCAAGTCTCGGGGCAGAGACTCTAGGAAGAGGTGTAAGCGTGGGTGGGCTTTCGGAGATGTGTGCCCTTAATCTCAAGGAACTACTTCCTCCTCTGCCTCCCCTCTGTTAGGGAGCAGGTGTGGCAGGAAGTCTAGGGAGTGTGGCACCTGCCAAAGCCAGAGGTCTGCCAAGAAGGGTGACTGTGTACACTAGCACAGCAGGGAAGAGCGGGGTGGGGATGGGCTGGATGGAGCGTGTGCTCGGCATTCGCACGGAGAGTATTAAAACAGCGGATTGCCGGCTTGCGTGGGCTCGAGCTTGCCTCATTCTAGAGACCCCGATCTCAAGGGTAGTGTATGGTCCTAGCTTTCCAGACCTCTGTGTAACACAGGTCTTTTTCACATCCTTAGCCTCCTTTGGTTATAACTGAGCAGTGGAAGCTCCCACCCACTTGGGTGCCCAAGCCTGAAAGTGCGTGGGCAGGGACTAGTCAGTGAGCCCCACATGGGTGTGAACCCACAGTGTCTCAGAGCCCAAACACGTAACGCATTCTCCCCCTCAGCTTTGACTGACGTTTTTAATGACAATCTTTTCAAGGTAAATTCGTGACTGCTTAATTCACTTCAGTGAAGCAGTTTTCAGCTCACAACCAGTTCAAGGAAAGATAAGTAAAATACACAGGAAAAAAGTTGGGAATCAAAGTTCAAAAAAATCAAGTAGATCCAGGCTAAATGTCCACAAAATCCTGATATTCTTTGAACAGAGGAACAGTGCCAGGAAAAATAATTATCATCACTATACTGGGAATCGCTTTTCCCAAAGTGCATTCACATGTGCTAAAATTCCTCCTCTGAACTTTGCTACTCTGGTAAGTGGGCTTTTCTGGTGGTTCAGTGGTAAAGAACTTTCCTGCCAACGTGGGTTTGACCCCGGGGTCAGGAAGATCCCTTGAAGAAGGAAATGGCAAACCCACTCCAATATTCTTGCCTGGGAAATCCCACAGACAGAGGAGCCTGGCAAGCTGTAGTCCATGGGGCCACAAAGAGTTGGACACAATTTAGAGACTAAACAACAACTCTGTTAAGCAGATAAACTGGGTGTGACCACAGATGGGGAAACTGAGGCATGAAGCGGTTAATGGAAAAGTCTTGGATCATGAAATGATTTGGAGACAAAGCTGGGATCAGAATCCAGGTTTCCTGGGACCCAGCTTGCATCTCTAGGTCCTGCCCTGCACTGACCACAGACACACCCAGAACACAAATATTGGTATTCTTCTCTGTGGGGTCAGGGCATTCAGTAAGTCCTGGGCCAGCCAGCCCTCTTCTGACTTCCTACATTATCAGTGCTCTGCACAGTCTCAGTGAGAGTAAGCCAACTCCCAGGGCTGAGAACAGACTGGCAGGTTATTATGAACAGACTGTTACTTCTTAATCGTCCTTGGTCTTTTAACCCAAATTAAAGAAAAATCATTATTGTTTTTCTTTTCTAAGGCAAATGAGGTTTCCAAATGAATAGAGTCAGTCCTTGAGTGGGGTGGCCTCCATTCTTTGAAAAGATTGTTCAAGCAGAAATGCCATTCATCAGCCCCAATTCTCCTATAGGTCAATGTTATCCTGTGTGGACAATTTTCAAATGTTTTTTTTTTGTTTTTTGTAAAGCAGAATTCTTTCCTCTAAAGAAAACAGAAGCTCAAAATAGAAACAGATTTTTTTGTAAAGGAGTTGCAATGGTTGAAGCGGAGTAAGGGGCCCCAAGTCCTGTCCCATTCTTAACCTACCCCCTACCCCATCCCTAACTGCCACTCTGCTCCTACCTGCTACCCTTACAAGCATGGATGCACCAGTGCTGGGGCAGCTGAATGTGAAAACCCTGGAATAGGCAATTTTAAGTTAGTATGTCACTAAATACATGATTGAGCTTTATGCAATTAACTAATACATCACACTTACTCAGCCACAAATGGCGACTTTGCTTTGGCAGATGCTCTGATGCCCGGGGACCTGGCCAGGTCGTGCAGGGTCCAGCTTCCACCTGCATGAGCTTTTTCTGGGAGCCAGATTCCAAGTGCCCATCTCCCAGCAGGCATCACACAAAGACACAGGAGCTGGTGTCTAAATGCCCCATGGGAGGGATAGCCATTCCAGAGTGTTCTCCGTTGACTCCTAGTGTCTTTGTGGAGAGGAAGCTGCAGTCTCCGTGGTGCTAACTGCCGGCTGCTGGCCACCTTTTCTTCCTCTCTCGCTTCCCCACCCCCTACTGTGCTCCCCAGGGTCACCTCCCAAATCAGCTGTGGGTGTGTGTGCTTAGTCGCTCAGTTGTGTCCAACTCTTTGCAACCCCATGGACTGAGGCCCACCAGGCTCCTCTGTCCTTGGGGATTCTCCAGGCAAGAATACTGGAGTGGGTTGCCATGCCCTCCTCCAGGGGATCTTCCCAATGGAGGGATAGAATCCAGGTCTCCCACATTGCAGGTGGATTCTTTACCGACTGAGCCACCAAGGATGCCCCCACATGCCCCACCAAATCACAGCTTTCTTGACACTGTGTATATTTAAAAGTGTGAAATGTTTCATTCAATCAAGTCTTCTTCTTCTTCTTCTTCTTTTTTTAGCCATGTTGTGCAGATTGTGGGATCTTAGTCCCCCAACCAGGGCTCAAACCCATGACCTTCAATGGAAGTATGGAGTCCTGACCACTGGACCACCAGGGATGTCCCATGGTTCTTGTGCCATAGTTTTAAAAAGCACCTCCGCCTTCTACCACTGGGTACCCTGCCGTCTGACCCTAGGATGAATACAGCTCTTGAACGACTTTCTTCCTCCTCTCCTTTGTCCTCTTCCCAACCAGAAGGCAGACAAGTATGAGTGTGGCTAATGGCAGCACACATTTAAAACCTCGTCACCCAGGCAGGAGTCTGAGGATGACCCCTCTGACCTTCCGCCCACTCCTTGCCCAGGGATGGTGGTGCCACACGGGTAGCACCTGGAGGAGGGAGGGTCAAGGGGAGCAGAGGGTTCTCAGTGCGCACAACTGGAATCCATGGCCCTGCTACTGGACCTCCGCTACACACGGCAGGAGCTCCGCTGCACCTGAGATCCGTGTGGTGTGGACACCGATGACACAGTAGACCTGCTTGAACCAGATACTGACACTACGTGAATGGGACTTTCTCCTTTCTCTGCTCAGAGAAACATGTCTTCCTAAATGCCAAGGGGAGAGTCAGGTGCCTAGGAGAAAGCATTATTGTCCTCTCTCATGGGAGGAGAGAGGGGTACAGAGTTCAAGCCTTCCTTTCTTTCATTTGCTGACATGCCTTATGTGCCAGCCAGGTACTAGATTTACAGAATTAACAAGACAAAGTCATTGTTCCAAAGGACCTTACAGCCTATTGGGGGACCCAGATCTGTAATGAGGGTGACAGGTGCTGGACGAGTGGTCTGCCCATTCAGGCCCCAGCAGAAAAGACAGTCAAGGAAAACAGACCATAGCAAAGTCCCCCAGCGTGCAGGAGCCCCAGGAAGCCACATACCTGTCTGCTTTCCTGATTTTTGTTTCTCTCTCTGTCTTCGGGTGATGCTATCTCTTAGCCGTTTAAGATTTTCCTGGAAAAATTTAGTTTGTTTTTAAAAATATACACCAGAATTATACCCTCAAGGCATTAGAGTTTCTTTCTGATTTTATGACATTTGCAAGATATATCACATTGCAATAACATTTCCAACATGCAAATGAGGCCAAGTGCATTTGCAATCAGTTCCCAGAGAAATTCAAGTCCTCTTAGAAGCTACGCCTGAAGAGAAGACGTCTTGTCCACAACAAAGGGTCTCCCCTCCTCTCTGGTTCCCAGTTCCTTCCCAGCCTTATAATCCACCCCCACCTTGCACGCCCCTTAGACAGGCCAGTCTCCTACCTGCTTACAAGCTCTCCACCCTCATTCCCACCTCTGAGACTGTGTTCTCGCACATTCCCCTGACCTTGAGGGACAATGATTCCATGACTCTGTTCCCAGCCTGGGTCAAGGCCCACCTTCTAAACCACCTCCCCCTACAGCAGACTGTCCCAGTCTTTAGTGATGCCCATGCCATGTGGCACTGGGTTATGATGTGTGTGCCGTGTGCATGTGTGCATGCGTGTGTTGTGTGTGTGTGTGTGTGTGTGTGTAGTCTCTTCAGAGGCACTGAGCTCTTAAAGGGCAAGAGACCAGGTCTTGCACCTTCCTGTCATCCTTCTGTTTGGGCTATCACAGTCATTCAATAAATGTTAAACAGACATGTGAGGAGCAATATTTGTTGCTATTTTAGTTCATAAACAACAATCACCTTGAAGTGAAGTGTCTGAGCATTCTAGGGAAATGCCCCAGGGACTAACACTCAGACCATCTGGCTGGAGCAGAACGTTCCTGTGAGGGAGCCACAGAGGCAGGACAGAAAGACTGGTTGGGTTGTGACTGCAGCTGAGAGACTGAGCTTGGGCCAGGAAGCAGCAGGGAGACACTGGAAGTTGGGGGCTGGCCATAGCCGTAAGGTCGGGCAGAGAGGAGGGGGAAGGAGTTGGAGGCAAGGAGACCCACCTGAAGACGATGTGATAGGGCAGATGTAGGTGACACAGGTCAGCATGAGGATGTGGCAGAGGGAGCGCAAAGATAGGAGCAGAGGCGAGAGGAAGAATGCACGGAGCAAGACCAAGTAAGACACACAGCGGGCTGGATGTGGGGGAGTGTGGAGAAGAGCCCAGGAGAGTCTGAAGTCCGGACATCGGCCTCTGGAAGATAACAGTGAGTGAACAGACACAGGGAGCCAGGCCAGGGAAGAGGCCTCAAGGGCCTGTGTGTTGTTGGGTGTGCTGCAGGTCTAGGATACCTCGGGGGACATGCCCAGCTGGTGGCTGAAAAGACGTTACCAGAGACACAGAAGCAAGAGTCACCTGAAGAGAGAAGGAGCTGAAGGGAAGGTGCCTGCTCACGAGAGGGGAAGTAAGGGACAGAGACAGAGGAAAATGGGGCACAATGGGGCAGCCCCTGGTATGGTCTTCACACTGTCCAGTCCTCGGACTCCTTGGCTCTGTAAGTGCCAGGAGGCAATCAGAGCATGGAGTACTCTCAGCATTTACTATGTGCCAGGCATGCCAAGGGCTTCACAAGGTTGACGTTGTCTAGCCCTCTTCCCTCACACTTCAGAGATGGGAAAGCAGAGGTACAGAGAGGCTGTGGTCGTCCAGTCTAAAGAGGCAGAGTAAGGCTGGACTCAGGCTGCCTGGCACTGGAGCTCTGGCTACTCCTGATGACCATGCTGCGTGGCACCAACTTGGCAAGGACTCAGAAGATCAGTGTTTGGCCAAGACCAGCCTGTTCCCAGCAGTACTGCAGCCTCCCTGGGTCTCCTGGGTGAGGAGGGCCCTGGGTTCCTGCATCCAGACCCCCAGAGGGAGGGAGACAGGCTGGGAGAGAGTGCTTTAGGAGCACTCAGAGGGCAGACACAGCATTGCGAAGGGAGCACAGGCTCTGAAATGAGAAAGGTTTCCTTTGAATCCTGACCCTGCCTCCCTACCTCTCTGAGCCTCGGTGTTCTGTAAAGTGAAGTGAAAGTGTTAGTAGCTCAGCTGTGTCTTGACTCTTTGTGGCCTTACAGACAGTAGCCGACCAGGCTCCTCAGTCCATTGAATTCTCCAGGCAAGGATGGGTAGCCATTCTCTTCTCCAGGGGATCTTCCCTACCCAGGAACTGAACCCAGGTCTCCTCCATTGCAGGCAGATTCTTTTTTGTCTGAGCCACCAGGGAAGCCCAATGACACTTATGTCCATGCCTGCTGTGAGGAGTGGAAGAGATTGGGTCCACTCAGCACTTAGCACAGTGCCACAGACTGTTGTCAGAGCTGGACGAATGCAGCTTTAGGACTCACGTCCCCATGTGTCACAGTGTGTGTCACCATGTAACTACATGTCCTCATGTAACAGCAGGACTCTCCTGACAGCCAAGCCCTCTGATCCCAGTTTCCTCTTGAGTGGTGACCATTGGGGTGGGTATAGGGTCGTCCTTTCCAGATCTTTGCATTTGTAAACATGGCTACAGTTTGTGTGTGCATCTGTGTGTGGGGGGGCGGGAGGTGGGAGTGTATATACGAGAGTGTGTTTTAACTTGAGTGGTTTTATGTCAGTGACTTGCTTTGCTCACTTAAGTGTAATTCTTGGGAGCCATCCAAGTTCTCTTTGAGTTCTAAGGTGTGGTAGTTCTGTGGGCGTGTCGGCACTAGGAGTAGAGAGAAGGCCTCTGAAAAGCAAAAAGCTAGAAAGCAAAAGTAGAGGGCCACATGCAGAGGGAAGTGGCAGGGCAGAACTGGGGGTTATAATTGAGTCTCGGTTCCTGATCTGGAGCCTCATGACAACAAGAAAGGCCAACCAGCACTCGGCCAGGGAGCCATACGGTTCCAGACAACAGGTGACAAATGCAAGTATGCAGTGACTCACCACGACACTCAAACAGACGTTCTCAGACCCAGCCCAGGTGTGCAGTTACAGCATGGACTCAGCCCTTCTCTACCGTCTAGCGGAGAGTCAGACACGAAACAAAGTCCATCCAGAGCCAGTTACCTGCTGGAAGCGGAAGGACTCTGACCGCCTCTTCTGGTTGAGCTGCCACTCTTTGAAGTGCAGCACGGCCTCGTCCACGTTGACGATGCCCAGCTTCACCTGCTCCTGGAGGGTAATGAGTTGCCGCTGGCCTGGTGTTTTCATCCCAGCAAAGGGATCATATATGCTCGACTGAGGCCTGTCCCTCCACGGTCTGACAAGTGGCTCTGGAAAGGAAAGAGAAACTCAGTTTCCAGGCTCCTCCACTGGAGAGAGCTGACCGGGTGAATGGGGTTCATGATGCTGGCTGTGGTCTCAAGAGGACATGTCTCAGAAGAACAATCGCATGTGGAATCAAGACAAGGGAGATGCTACATGGAATCAGAGAGAGGGAAGCAGCTAATACTTTCAAAGCCTATGACACTAAAGTAGACAAGGTCACAACATTTTAGAAAGGTATAGCAACCAGGAGGGCTTCCCAGGTGGTGCTGGTGGTAAAGAACCCGCCTGCCAAGAGAGACATAAGAGATGCGGGTCCAATCCCTGGGTGGCGAAGATTCTCTGGAGGAGGGCATGGCAACCCACTCCAGTATTCTTGTCTGGAGAAATCCCATGGACAGAGGAGCCTGGTAGGCTATAGTCCATGGGGTCGTAAAAAGTTGGACACAATTGAATGACTTAGCACACATGCATGCACACAGCATCCAGTAGATAAGTCAACATGAATTACTGAGAAGTCTTTAGACCAGCATTTCTCAACCTTAGCACTACTGACATTTTGGACTAGGTAATTCTTGGTTGGGGTTGGCTGGCTGTCTTGTACACTGTAGGATGTTTAACCTTATCCCTGGCCTCTACCCACTTGATGATAATAGCATCTCCTTCCTCAGCTGCCACAACAACAACAAAAAATGTCCCAGGGCTTCCGTGGTGGTCCAGTGATTAAGAATCTTCCTGCCAAAAAAAAAAAAGAATCTTCCTGCCAATGCAGGGGACACAGGTTCTATCCCTGCTCTGGGAAGACTCCACATGCCACGGGACAACTAAGTCTATGCATCACAACTACTGAGCCTGTGCTCTAGAGGCCAAGAGACACAGCTACTGAGCCCACATGCCCGAGAGCCCATGATTTGCAACAAGAGAAACCACCATAATGAGAAACCCACACACAGGTAGAGAGTAGCTCCTGCTCACCACAGAAAGCTCAGAAAGCCTGGGTGCAGCAAGAAGACCCAGTGAAGCCAAAATAAATAAATAAATAATCTTTTTAAAAAATGCCCCAGATGTTGCCAAATGGCAGGGTGGGGCGGTGCTGGCCAGTGGAGGAGAAATCACCCCCAGTTAAGAACCATTGATTTAGACTAAAATCCACTCCCAGAAGAGAATATACAGGAAAGGCTAACCAGGATGCTTCTTCCAGCACTTCCAGCCCTCCCCATCCTGCCTGCCTCCAAGCAGCATAGGGCACATGATTGTGAACCTACAGGCACGAAATGCCTGAGGAGACTGGAAGGCTAATGGAATCATGACCCAGGTCCAAAGTCACCAGGTAAAAATTAGGTGCTGGGTCCCAAGTGACTCTCCTTGGGTTGTTCATGCTTTAAATGTTCTAGGGAAGTATGACGCCAGCTCCTCTCTCCAGGCCGCGTGGCTCCTCTAAGTTCGGCGGGGAGCAAGCTAGACCTGCAGAAGTGATGGAGCCACTGAAGCACATGAAAACAGCATGACCTTCCACTGCTCATCCCTGTAGGGCTATCTTTGATTCTAAATTTCTCCAGGAGGACCCCATTTGGACATTGCGATTCAAGGAGGTGGCATAAAGGAAAAAGAGAGATGACTTCACCCAGTGGGTACTGAAAAAGCTTCAGAGAAACTTATCCATCATTCTTACCACCATTCTCTCCATCCACACACACTCACATGCCTTTCTCCCAGGTTTGCCCTATAATCTTTAATTATATTGGGAGATGGAATGTGGGGGCAAAATAAAAATGCACAAGTCAGTCAGTTCCAGTCTCCTACTACCAAAGTCTTTAGGGATGCTTTCCAATGTTTAGATGGTGTCATGGCTCCTTTTCAAAAGAATCATCATTGGGATACTACTGAATGCCTCTGTTTAGCACAAGGAAATGTATCAAGAACAAAGGAGCACTTATCTCTTCAAACTTCCTTTAAAAAGCTTTCAAAAAAAATGTCACCCAGTGACAAACAAAATGTCTCAAGTAAAAGTTGAATTAAAGTATACTTTAGCTAATACAGCTAGCCTAGGTAAATAGCACGGTAGGGCTGGATCACTAGGGGCTGCAGGGCTGCCCGCTTTCATCCTGTTGGTATTAGTTTCAATGTCTAAATAGTATTCTAGTGTGCTGTTACAGACACTGTCTCAGGTATTAAAGTCATTGGTATGATCAATCTGTACAATGTTCTAAGGCACCTCAATCTCTTCTCTCCTTTCACCTTCGGTACGGTTCCACTTCAGGTATTTCTTGAACCTCTGTTTTTCAAGGCTAAGGAGTGATTACACCTGGAAATCTCTGAAACATGATCACTGCCACCAAGAAGTCTAGGTCTTGCAAAAGAAAGCTGAGGACATCTGCTTACCTTTCCTGATGCTCTCTGAGGTAACATAGAAATTCCCAGGCTTCTCTTGACTTTTTTCTGCAAAAACTGTGAGATAAACAGCATTCTAAGTAAAGCCAAATAGTACCTCTTTCTAAGAAGCTTTATAATATTTTATACATTTAGCAGAAAAATTACCAAAATCTTGTCCAAAATAAATAATAATGGATCACAACTTGGACCACTGCATGCAGTTCTGTAAATCAAAATTCTAGAAAGTGAAGTGTTAGTTGCTCAGTTGGGTCTGACTCTTTGCAACCCCATGGACTGTAGCCCACCAGGCTCCTCAAATACTGGAATGAGTTGCCATTCCCTTCTCCAGGAGATCTTCCCGACCCAGGGATTGAACCTGGGTCTCCTGCATTGCAGGCAGATTCTTTTCACTGAGCCACCAGACAAGCCCCTTTAAAGGAGGCAACCAATGAATGGAAGCTCTAGGGATTACAACATGAAGACAGATCAAACAGACAAGGTCTCAAACCAGAAAGACAAGGCCAGGCAGAGGATATAATCGGCATTTATGAGATCATTAAAGAAAAGGGTAATGTGAACAAGGACGTGTGCTGGATCCTTGAATATTTGAAGCAAGCCATGGAACACCCCGAAGTGTGAGAATAAAAGGAAGTGCCACTTAACACGTCAGCAAGTGCTGTAAGACAGAACTCAGAGCAGTGGGACGTGTAAAATGTGTGCAAGGCTCCAAAGTGACTTCGATGATGTCACTCATGCACAAGGAACCCATAAAGCCTCCGAGGGAACGCTGAGAAGTGACAAACGTTCACTCAGTGGTAGGACTAACAAGTGATTAAGGCTCCTTGGGCTCTGCACATGACTCCCTGCATTTAAACCCTGTCTCTACCATTTATGAGCCACATGATTTAAGACAAGAAGCTTGAACTCTTGCCTCAGTTTTCTGATCTGTAGAATGAGGATGATATTGTACCCTTGGCTATGGGTTGTTGTGGGGATTATATGAGTTAATATATGGAAAGTGCTTAGAAAAGTGCCTGGCATGTGCAAGCACTTCATGTAAGCTTTTATTATCATTGCATGCGTGCTCAGTCACATCGGTCGTGTCTGACTCTTTGCAGCCCCATGGACTGTAGCCCACCAGGTTCCTCTGTCCATGGAATTCTCTAGGCAAGAATACTGGAGTGGATTGCTAAAAAAACTGAAAAAAAGAGTGCCATATTTGGGACACACTTACACTAAGGAATTATTTGTTGTTTTTCTGGAATTCATACTTAATGAGATATGGTTGTATTTTTATTTGACAACCATAGCCCAATTACCTGGGGCTCTGGTTGAGGGCTACCTTCCCAGTTTATAATCTTTTGCCATACCTTCCACAACCTGTTATACTATTAAACATGAAATGGAGGTCAAGTGCACAGATCTGGCAATTCTTATACTCATATAGTATTTGTAATCATATTAATAAAATCAAGTCCTGAAAGATAGTGAAACTTACAATGCTATGAGAATCTAATGTCCCAGGGGTCATTGTGAAGAACTCAAAACTCATCATCAACTTTTATCAATGTAGGTAGGTAGGTAGATAGCCTAGCATTGTGGTTGAAAACCAAGGTTGTAGAGGGAGACTCCCTGAATTCAAATCCTAGCTCTGCTATATGGTTATCAAGCAACCTCCGTGAGCCTCCATTTTTCTCATCTGTAAAATAGAAATGATAATGGCCTGTACCTAATAGACTATTATGACATATTCCAAATAAAGCATTCAGTAGGTTTCAATAAATGTTGTGTGTGAAGTCACTCAGTCGTGTCCGACTCTTTGTGACCCCATGGACTGTAGCCCGCCAGGCTCCTCTCTCCATGGGATTCTCCAGGCAAGAATACTGGAGTGGATTGCCATTTCCTTCTCCAGGGGATTTTCCCAACCCAGGGACCAAACCCGGGTCTCCTGCATTGCAGGCAGACACTTTATCCTCTGAGCCACCAGGGAAGCATATTTAAAATAAATAATAATAGTAATAGTTTCAGGAGATAACAGTTACCAGGGATCTTGCTATTTGGAGTAGAGAGACATCTTATTTATCTCTTTCTTCCCATTATGCGCCAATTCCTGCAGGAAGGCCAGAACTGAATTTGACCACTGCCCCTAGTCTAGTTCCAGAATCTGCCCCAAACACTGACCCTGTCTCCGGGGACTGGTTGGAGACCATTCAGGAGGGAATACTCTCTAAGCAATAATTCAGGAGGTAGAGGATCCAGGGAATTCCTGCTCAGAGGCCCTGAAGACCCCACTGGGCATCATTCCCTGCCATACTTGCCTTTAGAAATGTATGATTCATTGTCAGATAGCTGGTGAGTGGCAGATGCGCTGGCCTCTGGTCTGGGCACTGGGACAGGGGGCCTGTTGGTCAAGTCCACTGACAAGGCCTCATCATCATCCACTGTGTGATATACATCTTCTTCCTGATCAAGATGGTCTCTTTCCAAACTGGACATTCCCATGCTGTTGCCTAGAAGCAGAGAGAAAGGTGATTAAAACAATTGTCAAACCCTGAGATCCCCAACTCCTGCAACCAGCTGCCCTGGATCCCAGCCCTGCCCATCAGTAAGCTGACGGCCTCTGCATTAGGTAGGGCCTGGCAACCAATCAGGCCAGGGACCAGCCCCACCTACCAGCACCTCCACAGCAGTTGGCCCTGCCACAACAGAAAGGCCCATATAGCCCAAGTAGAAGGCACAACTAGAGTATATAGCTCTGGCGACCAAAAGGGCTATGCTACTGGGCCCCATAAATATCTGCTATACAAGGCCACTTCTCTAAGATTGGGAAACATTTCCAAGCTACCAAATGCACAAAAATTAAAAGAGAGAATTATTCAAAATGAGGGGCAGAGAAATACATGCTAAACAAAGGAACAAGAAGAAGAAGAAGACTAGACAAAGTAGATTTTAAAGCAAAGACTGTAACAAGAGACAAATACAGACAGTATCTAATGATAAAGAGAACAATCCAATAAGAAGATATAACAATTAAAAGTATAGATGCATCTAACATAGGAGCACTAAATACATACAGAAAATATTACCCAGCATAAATGGAAAAATTGACAGTAATACAATAATATAATACAATAATAGGAGGCTTTAACATATCACTTACATCAACAGATACATCATCTAGCCAAAAATTCAGTAAGGAAACACTGGCTGTAAATGACATATTAGACCAGGTAGACTTAATAGATATATAAAGGTCCATACAGTTAAATCTATGGTTTTTCCAGTAGTCATGTATTGATGTGAGAGTTGGACTATAAAGAAAGTTGAGTGCCAAAAACAGAAATATAGATCAATGGAAAAAAATAGAAATCCCAGAGATAAATCCATGCAACTATGGACACCTTATTTTTGACAAAGGAGGCAAGAATATATAATGGAGAAAAGACAATCTCTTTAATAAGTGGTGCTAGGAAAACTGGTCAATCACTTTTAAAAGAATGAAACTAGAACACTTTCTAAAACCATGCACAAAAATAAACTCAAAATGGATTAAAGATCTAAACGTAAGACCAGAAACTATAAAACTCCTAGTGGAAAACATAGGCAAAACACTCTCCGACATAAATCAGAGCAGGATCCTCTATGAGCTACCTCCCAGTGTATTGGAAATAAAAGCAAAAATAAACAAATGGGACCTAATTAAACTTAAAAGCTTTTGTACCACAAAGGAAACTATAAGCAAGGTGAAAAGACAGCCTTCAGAATGGGAGAAAATAATAGCAAATGAAACAACTGACAAAGAATTAATCTCAAAAATATACAAGTAACTCCTGAAGCTCAATTCCAGGAAAACAAATGACCCAATCAAAAAATGGGCCAAAGAACTAAATAGACAGTTCTCCAAAGAAGACATACAGAGAGCTAACAAACACATGAAAAGATGTGCAACATCACTCATTATCAGAGAAATGCAAATCAAAACCACAATAAGGTACCATCTCACGTCAGTCAGAATGGCTGCAATCCAAAAGTCTACAAGCAATAAATGCTGGAGAGGGTGTGGAGAAAAGGGAACCCTCTTACACTGTTGGTGGGAATGCAAACTAGTACAGCCACTATGGAGAACAGTGTGGAGAT
The DNA here is from genome assembly GCF_055505025.1 of Bos grunniens. Taxonomy (NCBI): domain Eukaryota; kingdom Metazoa; phylum Chordata; class Mammalia; order Artiodactyla; family Bovidae; genus Bos; species Bos grunniens. The sequence continues at coordinate 18,098,695 of NC_141190.1, forward strand.
TCCTTAAAAAACTGGAAATACAACTGCCATATGACCCAGCAATCTCACTGCTGGGCATATATACCGAGGAAACCAGAACTGAAAGAGACACATGTACCCCAATGTTCATTGCAGCACTGTTTATAATAGCCAGGACATGGAAGCAACCTAGATGTCCATCGGCAGACGAATGGATAAGAAAGCTGTGGTACATATACACAATGGTATATTACTCAACCATTAAAAAGAGTACATTTGAATCAGTTCTAATGAGGTGGATGAAACTGGAGCCTATTATACAGAGTGAAGTAAGTCAGAAAGAAAAACACCAATGCAATATACTAACACATATATATGAAATTTAGAAAGATGGTAATGATAACCCTATATGTGAGACAGCAAAAGAGACATAGATGTATAGAACAGTCTTCTGGACTCTGTGGGAGAAGGCGAGGGTGGGAAGATCTGAGAGAATAGCACTGAAACATGTATATTATCATATATGAAACAGATTGCCAGTCCAGGTTCAATGCATAAGACAGAGTGCTCAGGGCTGGTGCACTGGGATGATCCAGAGGGATGGGGTGGAGAGGGAGGTGGGAGGGGGGCTCAGGATGGGGAACACATGTAACCCCATGGCTGATTCATATCAATGTATGGCAAAAACCACTACAATATTGTGAAGTAATTAGCCTCCAACTACGATAAATAAATTAAAACAAAAAAAGAAAGCTGAGTGCCAAAGAAATGATGCTTTCGAACTGTGGTGTTGGAGAAGACTCTTGAGAGTCCCTTGGACTACAAGGAGATCAAACCAGTCAATCCTAAAGGAAATCAGTCCTGAATATTCATTGGAAGGACTGATGCTGAAGCTGAAGCTCTGATACTTGGGTCACCTGATGCAAAGAACTGACTTATTAGAAAAGAACTTGATGCTAGAAAAGATTGAAAGCAGGAGAGAGGGATGGCAGAAAATGAGATGGTTAGATGGCATCACCGACTCAATGGACATGAGTTCGAGCAAGCTCCAGAAGTTGGTGATGGACAGGGAAGCCTAGCGTGCTGCAGTCCATGGGGTCACTAAGAGTCGGACATGACTAAGCAACAGAACTAACTGAATGATAGAACACTGAGTCCAAAAGGAGCAGAATACACACTTTTTTGAAGTACACATGGGCTATTCCCCAGGGTAGATCACATGATAGGCCACAAAACTAGCCTCAATAAATTTATAAAGATTTAAATTGTATCAAGCATCTCACTATGGTTTTTCCTGTGGTCATGTATGGATGTGAGAGTTGGACTGTGAAGAAGGCTGAGCGCCGAAGAATTGATGCTTTTGAACTGTGGTGCTGGAGAAGACTCTTGAGAGTCCCTTGGACTGCAAGGAGATCCAACCAGTCCATTCTAAAGGAGATCAGTCCTGGGTGTTCTTTGGAAGGACTGATGCTGAGGCTGAAACTCCAGTACTTTGGCCACCTCATGCGAAGAGCTGACTCATTGGAAAAGACTCTGATGCTGGGAGGGATTGGGGGCGGGAGGAGAAGGGGACGACAGAGGATGAGATGGCTGGATGGCATCACTGACTCAATGGATGTGAGTCTGGGTGAACTCCGGGAGTTGGCGATGGACAGGGAGGCCTGGCATGCTGCGATTCATGGGGTCGCAAAGAGTGGGACACGACTGAGCGACTGATCTGATCTGATCTTCCAAACTATAACAGGATGGAACCAGAAATCAACTACAAGAAAAACTAAACAAAAACAAAAACCATAGAGGCTAAACAATATTCTACTAAACAACTAATGGGTCACTGAAGAAATCAAAGAGGAAATAAAAAATACCTGGAGACAAATGAAAATGGAAACACAATAATCCAAAGTCTAGGCGACATATCAAAAGCAGTTCAAAGAGGGAGCTTCAGGCCTACCTCAGGAAGCAAGAAAAGTCTCAGATAAACAACTTAACCTTATACCTAAAGGAATTAGAAAAAGAACAACAAAACCTAAAGTTAGTAGAGGGAAAGAAACAATAAAGATAAGAGCAAAAATAAATAAAATAGAGACTGATAAGTATTTAGCCAGACTCATCAAGAAACAAAGAAAGAAGTCCCAAATAAATAACATCAGAAATGAAACCAGAGAAGTTACAACTGATATCACAGAAATACAAAGGATCACAAGAGATTACTACAAACAATTATACACCAATAAAATGGACAATCTAGAAGAAATGGATAAATTCCTAGAAACATACAATCTTCCCAGACTTAATCAGGAAGAAATTGAAAATATGAACAGACCAATTATCAAGAATGAAACTGAAGCAGTAACTTTACAAATTTGCAACAAACAAAAGTCCAGGACCAGGCAGATTATAAGTAAATTCCAGAAAACATTTAAAGAAGAGTTCACATTAAAAATTTGCAGAGGAAGGAAAGCTTCTGAATTCATCTATGAGGCCAGCATCACACTGACACCTAAAGCAGACAAAGACACCACGAAAAAGAATATTATGGTCAATATCCTTGATGAACATAGATGCAAAATTGTCCTCAACAAAATATTAGCAAACGGAATTCAACAAAGTACTAAAAGGATCATGCATTATGATAAAGTGGGATTTAATCCAAGGGATGCAAAATGATTCAGTATCTGCAAATCAGTGAATGTGATATGTCATATTAACAAATTAAAGAATAAAACTGTGTAATCATTTCAACGGATGCACAGAAATCTTTTGACAAAATCTGACATCCATTTATAATTTTAAAAAACTCTCAACAGAATGAGTATGGAAGAAACATAATTCAGCATAATAAAGGCCATATCATACGGCTAACATTATACAAACGGTGAAAAGCTGAAAGCATTTCTGCTAAGATCAAGAACAAGACAATTTCATACAACATAGTCTTGGAAGTCCCAGTCATAGTAATCACATTAGAAAAAGAAATAAAAGGAATCCAAATCAGAAAAGAAAAAGAAAAACTGTCACTGATTGCAGATAACATGAGACTGTATATAGGAAATCCTAAAGATGCCATAAAAAAGCTATTAGAACTAGTCAATGAATTCAGGAAGGTTGCAGAATTCAAAATTAATATACAGAAATCTGTTGCATTCACGAATAATGAACTGTGAGAAAGGGAAATTAAAACAATCCATTAACAGCTGCATCAAAAAGAATAAAATACCTAGGAATAAATCTAACCAAGGAGGTAAAAGATCTGTACTCTGAACATTATGACGTTTATGAAACTAATTGAAGACAACACAAACAAATGGAAAGATAAACCACATTCATGGATTAGAAGAATTAATATTGCTAAAATGACCATATTCCCCAAGGCAATCTATAGACTCAATGCAATCTCTATCAAAATACCAATGGCATTTTTCACAGAATTAGGACAAATAATTCTAAAATGTGTACAGAAACATAGAAGACCCCAAATAACCAAAGTAATCTTGAAAAAGAAGAAGAAAGCTAAAAGTATCATGCTCCCTGATCTCAAACTACACTACAAACCTACAGTAATCAAAACAGTATAGTACTGGCATAAAAACAGACCACTGTAGACCAATGGAAAAGAATCAAAAGTCAAAAATAAACTCATGCTTATATGATCAGTTATTTATGACAAAGGAGCCAAGAATACAAAGGGAGGCAAAGACAAGCTCTTCATAAATAGTGGGAAAACTGGGCTATATATATATATATATAATCACTATACAATACAGCCTTGATTTAATGCAACCTTGAACCTATGTATGTCCCCCATGCTCTCCTCCTTCACCAGAAAGTAAAGTCTCTTGAGGGTATTGACCATATCTTATTTTCTTTTGTGACCCTAGCCCAGTATCTAAAATAGTTCTTTGCTTATAGTAGGTACTCATGAAATTTTGGTAAAATAAAAATGAACCTGTGTATTTCAAAAGAGGTCTTGCTAAAGGCAACTTGTTTACCCAAAGCAGTGGCTCCACTGGTGGGAACTTCGGGCCTACTTGTAACAGGCTGATGGGGGAGCTCATGGGTCTCCTATCACACCACGAGCCATGTGCATTTGTTGAGTGGAGCAACCCTCATAGGTAGCCAGGCAATGTCTACATTTGTTTCTCTTTCCTTCTTTTTGCTTTCCTGCTCACTGATCCAACATACCTTCTAAAAACTTGCGAATCATAGAGTCCTTCGTAGTCCGAGAGAAACCATCCCTGGGGATTGGATTAGATGTACTGGCCTGAAGCATCTCAACATCTAGAAGGAAAAAGGAGACTAAGAATTTATATGTTGTTCTTCCACACATGCAAAGACATTTTGTAAATGGATACATTGTTTGGCCAAAAAAGTTTGTTCGAGTTTTTTGTGTAACATCTTATGGAAAACTTGCATAAACTTTTTGGCCAACCCAATAAAAGTTTTGACAAATTAAGAGATTCAAGAATTGATTAAACCATCCATCTATCCATCCATCCATCTAATCATCCATGCATCCATGGATCCATGCACGCATGCATCCATTCAATTTATCTACTCAGCAAGGCTACCTAGTAAGTAGGTAGCAATATTTACAATCTTCAGGACTTTTCCTGGACCACAGGACTCAAAAGGTATAGATATGCTCATTTGCGTTGGAAAGAATAGGCTTAATTTTTAAATATATAATTGTAGTCTTTTGCATGACAGAAAAAAAATTAAAAGCAAAAACAACAAAGAATAGATAAATTGTAATTTATTTAAACTATGAACCATTTTGTTACAGTTAAAAGCATGTATTGGAGCTACTCTAGTACTATCTCATAAACAAAACAACCAGAACTCTTTTTAGGTCATCCATGTAATTGGTCATTTATAAGGAGGAAGTTCACAGACCTTTGATTTTTCACTATTAAGCACAAACCCATGGAAACCAAAACTATGTGAAAACTATTCAATTACTGTAGCAGATTCTACTTAAATCTGAGTAACCAGCTGTAGCTGTTACTTTATGACTCTGAAGTATGCATTTTGGGAGCAAAATTACAGCCTTGCGTTTCAAAGTAGAGCTTTGATATTATCAAGAGTTTGCATTCAGTAAGTCATATCATACAATTACTGGGGATTTGTTTCCTCAGGCAAAATATGTAATTTGAATACTATGCTTTGAGAAAAAAAATCATTTGAATTTAATCACTATACATAGATATACTTGTTTCCTACTACTTTAATCTTTGGGGACCAGTTAAATACAATCTGGTGAATCTGTATGAAAAATTTATATCACATTTCCCAAGAATGTTCACTGAAAAGAGGTCATGTTCATAAAATCATGTTAAGGATAATGAACTTCACATGACATAATTCTAGTTTTGAAACAAAATATTTGTATGTACATAGAAGAAAGCCTGGAAAAAAATACATCAAAATGCGTATAGTGACCATTTCTGAATTAGTATATGTAGATCATGGACAATTCAGATTGTGAACATTTTATTTTCTACTTTATGCTTTTCTTTGTCTTCCAGATTATCCACAGTGGCTTGTGTTGCATTCACATATGAGAAAAACCATATTAACACTTTAAGGTCTAGGTAATTATGATCAAGTCTGTACAATTAGATTCCCAAAGCAAAAATAATTTTAGGTTATTAAAAAAAAATTATGGCTCACCTGTCAATTACCAGGTTATTGATTTAATTATAAAAATGCTGATTTTTAAACTTTCCAGTGAGCAGATATGGCATTATTACATAGCATAGCTTTTACTTGACATTATTTCAAACTTTGATAATCTTTTGATAATCAAAATATAAACTTTGTGACCATAAAACAAGACACAATATTGAGTGAAAAAGTTGCAGACTGTATATAAAGTATTTTATGTAAAGCACTTTGCAGTATATATAGTAGTTTATATGCATTTTAAGACCTGTAAAATGATACTACATGTGGTTTATGAATTCATAAATATCTAATAAACATATGAAAACTTGCTGACATGCTGGAAAGGATAAATGCTGAATTCATGGTAGGGAGGGAGGACAATTAGGTTCCAGAAGGGGCTCATAGGGGGATATAATATGTAGTTTAAAAAAAAAGATCTGAGACAAAAAAAAAAAAAAGAAATATATACTCTTGATGAATCTTTTTTCCAATTCCTTTCCTTTTTTCTACTTTGTCAGTTTAATATTTCTTGAAATAAATGTAGTAAAGACATTACACTGAATATAATCTACCTTGATACCCTCTAGTCCAAAGCCCTGTGATTCCAAATATGGAAACTGTTAACTCAGTGAACATCTCTGGTCAACACCGCATTCCATAAAGTAAACTGTAGAGATTAGGGTAACTGTACTGATCCTGAAACATACCTAGAAGTATTTTTAAAATAAATTTCGGATAAGAACTCACAATCCATTTCTCAAAAACTGAAGACGAGAGAAATTCCGCTTATTTGAGATTTCTATTTAAATTGCTTAACTACGGTTTTATGGAACACTTTCCCCCTGAAGTTAGAAAGACACACCATACAGATGTGCCCTGCTGGTCACAGGGCCCTCCCCTACCCTCCCCACTCCTATTCCTACACCTCTTCACCCCTCAGCTGCCTGACCCTGACCCAGACAACTTTTGAAACTCCTAACTCACAAAGCAATAAAACACAGAGGAAAAGACCCCGTAGGAGAGACTTGCTTGCATCAGACACTCCTAGAGATGAGGATGGGCTTTTCACTGGACTCTCTTACACCCAGTGCTGCATCCTCCAGGAACCGCAGCCCCCTCAGGCTCCAGCATCTTTAAGAATTTGGTGAGGGAAGAGCAGCATCGGGACAGTGTCGATCACCAATAATCAAACCTCCCAGGCTGGCAATACCAGAGTGCAAACCTCACAGGTATAATCAGCCACCCCCACTGACAGCAGTAAAAGAGTCACACATGGCCTAGCTATTTCATTAACAAAGTTCAGTTTGACAGAACTGATTTCCATATTCAAGACATAGCTGAAAAACTGAAGGAGCTACAAAGAGTTAGAAAAACAAAATGTAGAAGAAAAATGAAAGCAGCCAGAGCATCCCTGGCTGGATCTTTCACACTTCTATAATAAAGATGAGGGCTTCCGTCCTGGTACTATGACCCCATCTTAATGTGCTGAGTTTTTTGTGGGTTAAAGAAAGAAGTTAAGAAAGGAAAGAGAGAAGAAAAGAATGAGCCCCAGGAATAAGACATATCAACATCGTGACCCCTTAATACAATGCATGGAGGAGGATTGCTATGGTATTCTTGCTCAAAACTTATAACCTCACTCAGTCCACTCATAGAAAGCATCTGACAAACTCAACTAAAGGACATTCTACAAAATAATGGATTGGTGTTCTTCCAAAGTATCCAAGAGGAGGAATGAGTGAGGAACTGTTGTTATACATTAGAGGAGACTAAGGAGAACAACAGCAGACACTGCGGCTCCCTTTCTAGGATCAGCATCTAGTCCCACTGACGAACAGAAAAAGAACCTTGGGGAAACACTGGTGAAATGTGAACAAGGTCTGGAGTTCAGTTGGTGGTATTGCACCAATGCTCATTGCACAGCTTTAGTAACTATGGTTATGTAAGATGTTACTATCTGAGAAATCTGGATGAAAGGCATATAGGAAGGGTAACACTTTTACAACTTTTCTCAAAATCTAAAAGTAGTTCAAAAGTTTTTTGTTTTGTTTTTTAAAAGGAAAAGAACAGAGAGGAGGGAAAGAAAAGAGAAAAGGAGAGGAAGAAATGCAAGCATAAGCTCTGGGAATGACCTACACTGACCCCTTCTTGTCCGCCTACACTATTAAGTCACCTTCCAGGAAGTCTCGTGAGCCATGCATCCATGGGTTCGATGAATAAGGCAGGGCTACCTGTGACAAACACTTCTTTTTATTCTACAGCCACGCCTTCACTGGTGGTTAAGAGCATAGTTTTGGAAGTAGACAAACTAGGATCAGATAAACATCAGTCCTGAGACAGTTGTAGAATTATTTCTCCTCCTTGAGGCACCCTAGCTGCATGGTGACAGATATGGGCATTTGGGTCAGAATGCATAGGTTCCAATTTTGATTGCTCCACTTCTGACTGTAGGACTGCAACACCCCGGGGCCAATTCACTTCTAGATCCAACTTTTAGATCCAGCTGATCATTGGGACTTACAAGATGACCATGGGCTATGCTGGCGCCAACCTATGCAGAAGGTTGGAGGATACAGACCAGCAGGACGGTACCAAGTAGCCTTCCTCATTCAGAGAGTTTCTGGCCAGTCTCGCATCTCTCATGCAAGGAAACCAGAGCATATCAGGCAGGTGGAGGAGATGCCCTGGTGTCTCAGAGGAGCAGCATCTCGCAACTCCTGAGTTATATCAGCACCTCCTGAGGCACAGCTTTCAAGGGCCCCTTATGAGGCATCCAAAGACACTGCCTTCAGGGAAGCCCAAAGTATGGTGTCCTTTTCAAGTATTTATAGTTTACACACAACTCCTCCTAGTTCCAGATGCAATTTGCCAACCAATTAGGGGTCATTTTTATCATAGGCAATGTTGCCTAGAGACATAATTGACATATGGCTCTTATCAGGTTACCAGGGTAACAGAGCAGAAGTCAATGAAGGTCAAATTCTCCTGGAGAAGGGAAATGAGAGCTGTTACATTAACTCTTTGCCCACGATTATCTTGGGCCAAGTTGTTTACATCCTCTCAGGTTCGTTTTCCTGTCTCTAAAATGGTGATAATAATGATACCTTGCAGGGCCCGGTGGGGCTCCTGGGCACAGAGCCTTTCTGTGTCCCAGATTCATGGATCATAGGAAACAGCCTTCATTCAGCCTCCGTGACCTTCTATAGGGCAGATTCAAGCAGTTGTTAATCAGGGAAGGGCGGAGATGTGAGACCAGGGAGAAACAGTCAAGAGCCCCTTGGGACAAGGTCCTGTTTCCCCATCAGTGGATACACACAACATTATCTTTGAGCTATTCTGCAGATACTGAAACTCCTTCCAGGTGGGAGAAGTGCTGCCCATAAGCATGTAGACCCAAGGCCAATTGACCCTGAAGGTTGACAATGCTGACTTCTACTTAGCTCATCACCACCCTATCAGAAGAATGTTCACAAGCTGATCACTCCCACTTTTACTATAAAACTTCTATCTTCCCCAACTTGGGAAACTCAGTTTTGAGGGCATCAACCCACTATGTCCTCTTTTGCCTGGCAAAGCCATAAAGCTGTCTTTTTCTACTTCACCCAAAACTCTGTCTCTGAGATTTGATTTAGCACTGGTGTACAGAGAAACTAAGCTTTCTGCATCAATAATAGTACATATCACATAGGTTTGTCATGAGGGTTTTCTTTTTTTTTTTTTTTTTTTGCCACACGGTGGGGCACACAGGATCCTAGTTCCCTGACCTGGGATCAAACCCATGCCACCTGCAGTGAAAACATGAAGTGTTAACCGCTGGACTGCATAAGTATCTTTGAATTGGCTATTCTGGTGGCTCAACGGTAAAGAATCCTCCTGCCAATTCAAGAGATGCGGGTTTGATCCCTGGGTCCGGAAGATCCCCTGGAGAAGGAAATGGCAACCCACTCCAGTACTCTTGCTTGGAAAATTCCATGGACAGAAGAGCCTGGTGAGCTATAGTCCATGGGGTCACAAAAGAGTCAGACATGATTTAGCGAATAAACAACAACAAAACAGTCTTTAAATTAGACAAGGAACAGCAGATACACACTGGCCTCCACACCACTACTCCATATTCAAGGTAAATATCTTTATTCAATCACCACCTTCTTTGTGGCCTCAGGATCCTTCTCAAAACAGCTTCCCAGGATCTCAACACCAGCTAACTGACACGGAAATTAATTTTTAAAACACTATTTGCCATAGCTGTATTCGGCAGTAAGTCCAAGCAGTAGCAGATACTACCTTCATAAGAACAAAGAAAAGAAAAAGCTCCTGGTTGTTTCAAGTTAATGACAGTTCAAACCCTCAGACTCTAAATTGCACAACCCATGTGTGCATACAACCCAAGCATACAGTAACACATGAGTAACTGAAATACATAGAAATTCTAGAGGGGAATGGAGTCAGTTTCCAGACAAAGGACATTTTGAAAAGGACAGCAACAGCAACAGATCCTGCATCCCTGGATGCTCAGGGCTTGTACTTCAGATTCTAAGCATTTAACCTTCACCACTGGTCAGTTAAAAATAAACTGAAATGTGCTGAAACCTGCTGATCTAAGGAAAAAATGCAGAGTTCTTTCATTTCATTGGGGAAAAAAATATAACCCAAAACAATAATAAGGAGATTCTGGGGCCACAGTCTCCTTCTGGGAAAGCCAGTTGCAGACTTACACTATAGTTTTTTACAGGAGTTGATCCCAGAGAAACCATTCCTGGGCAGAAAGAAGCTGGAACAGATGAGTGAAGGCAGGAAGGCACTTAATTAAGGAACGAGTCAAGAGAAATAATGAATTTTCAAAGACGCTCATGTGATACTCTTCCTGGGACATAAATCTAGATCACTTAGCTGCAGTGGAAACTCCATTCAGATTATGTGTTACTAATTTAATAGAAAACCTAATCTGAGTATATAATCCAGTAAAATATCAGATACTGAGTGACTGTTCTTCTGGAAAGGCTCTCAAACCCTGAAACCTGGCCAAAGGCTTTTTTTTTTTTTTTTTTCCCAGCAAGTGCTATTTTGAATAGAAAAGAGGCTTAGAGCAAGGACCTGTATGGTGAAACAGTTGAAAACAAACAAACAAACTTGAAACCTGATTGGTTCTATTTGCTCACAGGTAGAAGGATGGCTATGATTGACCATGTCAACAGGAAAGTCCAACCTTCCTATACCCTCATGGAGAAGTGAGGGGAAGGTGAGAGACAGTGACAGAGGCAGAAACAGGGACAGAGAGAAAGAGATAGTCACACACATGCAGACGTGGGAGTCAGAGGAGGGGAGAAGAAGAAGGAGAGAGACAGTGAGACAGACAGGAAGACGGAGTTGTGGAGGGGAGAGACAGAGACACACGGACAGAGAGAGGAGAACGGTAGTCTGAAATTAGAGAGACTGAGAGGTGATTTGCAATGACAAAGAGGCTAACATGAAAGGGTTAGGCGAAGCAGCATGTCAAGTTCTGTAAATTTCTTAGCAGACAAGCAAGGCCTCAATGCGGTGCTCCTGGTGAGCACACATACCCTCTGCCTTGCAGCAAGGAGTTCACAGGTCAGTTTCCTGGTGGGGTGCAGTGGGTACTAGGACTTGCTAAGATCCATTCTCTACTAGCTACCCTCTCGAGGGCATCATGTCGTTTTCCTCTGCGGCACTGTCACAGTTTGTAGTTACATATTCAGTTAGGCAGTGTTCTTGCCTGGAGAATCCCAGGGATGGGGAAGCCTGGTGGGCCGCCGTCTATGGGGTCGCACAGAGTCGGACACGACTGAAGCGACTTAGCAGCAGCAGCAGAGGCAGCAGCAGGCAGTCTCTTTGTTTAATATCCAGCTCTCCCACTAGAAGGGAAGTGTTAGAAGGCAGGGACCATGCTGGCTTATTTGCTGACTCCTTGTTACCTGGTGTGGTGACTTAAACACTTGAGTAGACTGATAAATGTTGTTGAATGAATGTGAAAGTGAACAGACTAATGAGGAAGAAGCAAACAAATACATGGCTATGGAGGTCTTTGGGCTTTGGGAAGGGATCTGGGCATTTTCCAAGCTGAGAAAAGAGAAGGGCAATGCAGGCAGCAGAACCAGCACGGGCGGATGGATGGAGACACAGCCAAAAAAATGGGCAGCCGGGAGCAGCCACAGATGTCCCACCTTTGGGGGCATCTCACAGATGTCTCACTACCACTTGTTGGAGAAGTGAAGTCCTTGCGTTGTAATGTCGACAAGTAATTTCACACCACAACATCTAGGATGACTTCTTATTTTCTGGCAACCCTCAAAGTCAAGAAATAATCAAATGTCTGTGGTGTAGGGCCTGTGGATGATATTTGCTAACGTTAGTAGGAGCAGGTACCAGAGAAGCAGGTACATGTCCAGTTGCAAACTGACTTGTGGGCAGTGCCCTGAGGAAGGCCTGCCCACAGCTGTGCAGCTGCAGAGGTGGGCAAGGTCGCTGCTGGTGGTGAGGAGTTTAACTTAATTAACTTGAAAACATTCAGTCCAGTGCTCTTTCACTAAGTGCCTATATTTGCAACACAGTTCTTGTACATCTAAAGGAGGGAAAAGCTACGGAAGTCAGAAGTGTCTTGAGGCTCCCTTGGCTTCACTAGGTCAGTTTCAGCCCCACACAAGACAAGAAGGGCCAGCCCTGCCTCAGAGTGAGTTCCCTGCGGGTAAGAACTCATGCCGCTGCAGGAAGGAAGATCTTGAGAGAAAAGCGCGCAGATGGGGAAGGCGGCATGTTTCAGTAACTTAATGGACTGCTTACAAATGGTCCTTCGTGGGGCTCAGATCTTACATATCAGGGCTGTGAGGACCTTCACTGGGCCCAGCTATGCCCCATCTCAGAGGGGACCCAGCTGGCAGAGAGGGACTGTAACCAGAGAGCTCAGGTAAAGAAAACACTACTGGAGATTATCTGTTCCAAAGACGCCAGTCACCAAGGAGGTTGCTAAGAGAAGTCAGCACGTTAGTTAGCTTGGGCCGTTAGCTTGGGCTGAGTTGGCTCTCTCCACTGAAGGCAAACTTGATCCACAGAACCAGGTGGAGGGAGCAGGGGCGCAAGAGGAAGGCTCAAAGCAGGAGTCCCAGAAGCGCAGCAGCCCTCTGGGATGGATTAGAGTGACACGTGTGGGTTTAGTTCCCAGTAGCAAGACACCGCATGTTTCTCCTTTTCTTCCTTTCTCCTGATGGAGGAAGACAATCCTCTGAGATATTCAAGCAGCGCTAACTCCACAAGTGGATTACCTGGGAAACAGCTGGACCCAGAGAGGCTCCTGAGGCCTTAGCACCCAGAGCCTCAACAAAGTGACCTAAATGTATTACCTAAGTCAAAGGACCGACAGGACCACTGTACCATTCTCTGAAGGCAAAGACAGAAGCAAAAGAAGTAAATGAGTAAAAGATCAACAGATAGTGAAGTCACCCAGAGAGAGATGGGCCATAATTTTCGTTTAGTGTTTCCATAAGCTTACCCTAAAAACATTTACTTATTATATAGTGTGGTGTGGAACATGATGGTTTAAATCTGTGGGGCTCTTGAACACAAACTTTTCAAGAGAACTGGGAGCAAAGTTGAAAGTCTGATAATAACAAACACACGCAGCTACCACTTGGTGGCAGCATATCTAAACTAAAGACAGCGATGATGAGGAGCGTTTGTGTATGTGTGTGTGTGTGTGTGTGTACATGCACGCACACGCACAAGTTCAGGGGAAGGGCCCCAAAATCTCAGGATCAGAACTCAACACTGCTCCCCAGCCCCTTTAATTCAACACTGGGAGCCTCTCTGACAACCCTCCTACTTAGTAGTTGGTTGGATTTCCTTTGGGGACCTTATTACTATCCCCTTTCCAAAACTTAAGTCAGAAAGGGGCAGATTTAAAATGGATAAACCTATATGCAGGTCAGGAAGCAACAGTTAGAACTGGACATGGAACAACAGACTGGTTCCAAACAGGAAAAGGAGTACGTCAAGGCTGTATATTGTCACCCTGCTTATTTAACTTATATGCTGAGTACATCATGAGAAACACTGGGCTGGAAGATAAGCACAAACTGGAATCAAGATTGCTGGGTGAAATATCAATAACCGCAGATATGCAGATGACACCACCCTTATGGCAGAAAGTGAAGAGGAACTAAAAAGCCTCTTGATGCAAGTGAAAGAGGAGAGTGAAAAAGTTGGTTTAAAGCTCAACAGTCAGAAAACGAAGATCATGGCATCTGGTCCCATCACTTCATGGGAAATAGATGGGGAAACAGGGGAAACAGTGTCAGACTTTATTTTTGGGGGCTCCAAAATCACTGCAGATGGTGATTGCAGACATGAAATTAAAAGACACTTACTCCTTGGAAGGAAAGTTATGACCAACCTAGATAGCATATTCAAAAGCAGAGACATTACTTTGCCAACAAAGGTCCATCTGGTCAAGGCTATGGTTTTTCCTGTGTCATGTATGGATGTGAGAGTTGGACTGTGAAGAAAGCTGAGCACCGAAGAATTGATGCTTTTGAACTGTGGTGTTGGAGAAGACTCTTGAGAGTCCCTTGGACTGCAAGGAGATCCAACCAGTCCATTCTAAAGGAGATCAGATCTGGGTGTTTTTTGGAAACATTTCTTAGCATTTCTTTAGAAATGCTAAAGCTGAAACTCCAATACTTTGGCTACCTCATGCGAAGAGTTGACTCACTGGAAAAGACTCTGATGCTGGGAGGGGTTGGGGGCAGGGGGAGAAGGGGATGACGGAGGATGAGATGGCTGGATAGCATCACCGACTCGATGGACATGAGTTTGGGTGAACTCCGGGAGTTGGTGATGGACAGGGAGGCCTGGAGTGCTTCAGTTCATGGGGTCGCAAAGAGTCGGACATGACTGAGCAACTGAACTGAGCTGAACTGAACCAACAAAACCTATTGTATGGCACATGGAACTCTGCTCAATGATATGTGCCACCCTGGATGGGAGAAGGGGCTGGGGGAGAATAGATACATGTATGGCTGAGTCCCTTCACTGTTCACTTGAAATTATCACAACATTGTTAATTGGCTATACCCCAATACAAAATGTTTTTGGTGTTAAAAAATAAAAATTAAAAAAAAAAGCAAGGGGCAGATTTGTCCCAACATAGTTAGATGAACTCTGGAGCAATGGTATGAGCTGGCCTAGCTGTATCCACTATGTTGTCCTGTGAGCGGATGAGTGAATGAGTCAGTGAGTCAGTTAGTGAATAAACACAGCCTAGTTTCCTTAATATATTTATTTTCAGCTTCTAGGGTTGAATTGTAACAAGGCAAGACACTGATACCCTCTGCTATTCAATTTAGAAATAACTCTCCTGTATCTGTCCCATGGCAGGCAAGTGTAGACCTAAGAGGAAGGGCAGGCCAGGAGGGTCCTCCAACCCAGTGGGCAGCTGAGAGCCTGGATCCCTGGGAATCTGCAAACCCAGCTTCCTGACCCAGTTCTTTCTCGACGGGACTTAAGAAAGTTACTTAGTTTTGGCACCTTGGCAGCCATTTCTCTTTAAAATGAAGAGGATTATCCGCCAAGCCCCAGGATGATCACATGAGATCACAGAGATAAAAGCAGTGCACGAAAGGCAGATGTTCCCAGTGATAACTGTGCTGGATGCTGTTAGAAACATACGTCTTAGACTGATCGGTTTGCCCTGCTTGTTTATGACCTAACCTGCCTTCTCTCCTAGAGTTGCTGGCCACTGGTAGTAAAATGAATGGTTCCTCCCCAGGTACCAGTGACTGCTGCTTCTGGGCCAGTAGTCATTCTCAAGGTTAAACCACAGACAGAAACACAAATCATATCTAGATTCAGAAAATTCAGAGTTTATATGATCTGGAAAGTGAAAAATGCACTGGGTTTCCTTTGCCCATTCCCCAAACAGCCGAATTTTATAGCCTGCCTGTCTGTGGCCTCCTGTTAGCTCCAAGGCAACCAGAATCTCCCCCCACCCTATCCTGGCCCCATGTAACTTTACAAGTTGCCAACTGGCCGCAGACCAGGCAAGCTCCCTAGCACTCCGCTGCCTTGGAAAGTGCTGGAGAGGCTCAGGGCTCCCACTGTGAGAGGCCTGGCAGACCAGGAGGAGTGGGATGGCTGCCCTTAGTGTTCCGGCCAGCTCTGCACCGATGTGGTAGGAGGATTTGTGTGCTGGAACATCCAGAGGCATAACGGGGGTTAAGGCTCTCTGTCGACACTAAATCAACTGCCAGTAAAGTGGGGGCTTCTCTCATTGTCCAGCTGCTCCACCGTAGGGACCCAGGGCAGAAATGTTGATGCGTGGTCTCTGGCTTCCCACAGGGGTACTTCTTGTTCTCCAAATGTTCTTTCGTGAATGGGCCTGTGTTCCAGACTGCAGAGGACCGCGTCTCCCCTGCACCCTGTTTTCTCACCAACAACGGGGAGAGGTAAGTGGCTGAAACACCGATGCTCCAGAATTGTTTGCTGGGTCCATGGAGAGAGGGATGGGTGTGCAAGGGCCAGAGGGCACCAGAGGCTGTTTCATGAGCCAACATCTGGGCCACAGAAAGAGGAAGCCTGGCTGGAGCTGCTGGATGGTTTTTCTAAACAGAAACCAGGACTACAAATTTGTGGTTTTAGATGAAAATTTCTGGTGCAGAGTAAGGAATGTAGTCCTAGAGACAGAGAGACCTGGGTTCAACCCTGGGCTGTATCACTTATTAGCTGTGAAACCTTGGGAGAGCTGCTTAACTTCTCTGTGTCTCAGTTTCCCCATTTGTAAAGTGCAGGTAATTAAGAGTACCCCCGTCTGGCTGCTTAGAGGATTCAGGGAGGCAGAGGATGCGGATGGTGGGGATGACGCCTTCTCTCCTCACCTCCCTGCTGGGTCACGGCTCATTTGGGAAGAGCTTCCATCAGCACCTCGGTCCTCCCAGTCAGGTGCTGGGAGAGAGTTTCTACCACTCTTTCCCTCTTTCTTCCCCACCCCCAGAGCAGCAGCCAGTCTGACGGGGAAGCACCTAACAACCACAGGACCACACCTTCCAGATGTTGGGGTTGCAGCGTCAAAGGCCCTGCAGTATCAGGGTTCGCTTCTGGCCACCCAACCTGCCCACATTTGCGGCTCCAAAACACCCTCTTTGTGTCTGCTTTTCTGTTCATAGGTGGGAAAATCAGGCTCCACTCCCTATGGGGCCAGATCCCTACGGTCTTCTTCTCAGGCTGAAAGTTGGCAATACTCAATTCAGCTCATTCTAGAAAGTCCTCCATCAAAGAGCTGATAGATGTGCTGATGAGTATTTGTCTTGTCTTTCTTGAATCTACTAATTAGACCAGAGGGAAGGACAGCGAAGATGTAGGCAGTGTTTCAGGGTTCTTAGCATCTCAGAGCAAATAATGGTAACATGAAAAGAAGGCTCTTGGAGGGCCAGGTGTGTGGTCCTCCTGCTTCAGCGCTGATATGTGCATTGAAACCCAATGTGATTTAGACCAGTGGTTCTCCAGGGGACTGGCACTGCCCTCTACAGGGTATTTGGGAAATCTGTGAGGGTATTTTGGGTTGTCCCTATGATACACGACTAGCATTGAGCAGAAGGCAGAAAGAGGCTACAACACCTTCAGTGCGGGGGGACAGCGCTATTTTGGGTCCCCAATGACTTTAAAATATTTCGCTAGACCCACACACGAGTTTAAACAATAACTGCTTATGATATGTATTTATACATATGTGTGTACTCGTACAGATCTGTTTATACATATACACGTGTATATATTTTTTAAATTAATATCAGCAGGTATAAGGAAAAATATGGGCAAAATATATCTACCAAACGAAAGTGCTATAGTGGTTGGTGGAGTGGAGTCATAGACTTTTAATAACTTGGTTCTACATTTTTGTTTCCAATTTTTGGAAGTATGTGCTATTTTTGCTATTGAATAAAACAAGATAAACAAAAAAGGGTAAAATTTGTTAAGCAATTTACAAAAAAAAATCATGTCCTAGAGATATGATATTTTGGAAATAAGTTTATTATACATTAATCTAGTAAAAAGCTTTTCATAATTTTCTGAGCCTAGAAGCTAAACTACTTCATTTATAAAATGCAACTTGTACTTTTGCATCATTTTCATATATATTAAACTTTCCAGGAATTCCATTACTATAAAAACGGGGAGGAGAATGCGAGAAACCACTCACTATTTAGGAAAACCCAGGCATTGATGCCAGCACTGCTGGCAGTAGTCAAGTCACCTAAACAATGAACATATCAGCCAGCATTTGCAGCCGTGACAGTGCCAGTGACTCAGAGAGTAGGTGACCGCATCTGCCTAATGCACCATGTCCTCCTCTCCTAGTTCTCTTCTATATTTCAATCAGGGCAATATTTGATTTCTAAAAATTTCATGTGTATTAATAGATAGGTTATATTATACAAATCTCATGTTAGCGTAGTGGATGGGGGAGCATTACAGAATGTGTGCTATAAAAAAGGGACCGTTGGGACTGATAAGAGTCAAAAGCCACTGATTTCACTTCTGGGATCTGAAGGCAACACTTTTCATCAACTCTGCCTTCCAGGCCCCTGCTTAAACTTTCCCGTAACAAAGCAGGAAGTTTGGAGAACAATTCTGCTTGTCATAGTACATGATGATCTGTCTAACTTTGTGTAAAATGGGATCTTCATCTCTCCGGAGTTGGGGTAAGGGTAAGTGAGGGACTTCCCCCACACATAGCAGAAGGAAGAAACGCTTTTGTCAGCAGAAAGACAGAAGCAGAACTGAGCCGGGCGACTTACAGAGGTCCTCGGTGGCAGCTGGGACGAAGGCCGCCATGGACTCGTACAGCTCCTCGTCACAGCCGGGGTTGAGGGAGCACTTCATGAGCAGGTCCGTGGAAAGGTGGGCCATGGACTCATACACAGAGTCAGCCTCCTCCCCTTGCATCAGCTCCTCCTTAATGTGACTCTTCAGCATGTCCACAGTTTCCTGAAAGAGAGGGAGGGCCCCACAGGCACGCTGACACAGCCGGGCTCTCTGGGCAGCGTCAGGGGCGCGAGTGGCCTCGTGACAGTCGAGTAAAGGCTCACAAGAATCAGGGTTGCAACTGGGTGTGCAGGTCGATTTCCCACCAGACTGAAAGCTCCTTGAGGAGCCAGGCTCCAAGTCGTTGCTGTATGTCCTTCGTTTTCACCTTTGTATCTTCCTCCAACACCAAGGAGCAATTAGGCACTCAGAGGGGACGTCTGTTAAATGTCCAATGCCTGAAGGATACAAATCTGCCACCTTCTCATGAGCGCCTTTGATGTGTCAGGGAAAGGCTAGGGATGTGCTTATGTAGTCTATCCTGACATCCTTTCCACTGCTGCTTCTCGTTCACAGACGAGAAAACCAAAGCTCAGAAAAATCCAGTGCCTTACTCAAGGATCTGCAATCCTGGCTTCTGACTTTCCTACCATACCTTAGTGGTTCCTCAGATGGGAACACATGGCCACAAAGGTGGAACCTTTGCTGATTAGCCAGATGGACAGTCAAATGGGCTAAACAGGGCTGCAGCTAAGTTGCATAGTCAGAAGTCCCTTGGGAACTTAGTTCACCTGTCCTTGTTCCTTCTATTAGGCTGCTCCAAAGTGCCTGAGCTCACTTCAAAGTGCCCATCTCAGTTTTAAATCCTGTGTCCAGAAAGAGAGGTGGTCTTGGGTGAAATGCACTGAAGTCAGAGAGACCCGCCCCCTTCTGTCATTCTGCCTCCAGGTGGTGATGAAGCCAGAGAGGTGACTTCTCTGAAACCCCTGCACAACTTCTCCTGGTAAGAAACTCTGGTGTTTCACAATCCTTATTTCAGCATCAACCCACAAAAATCCTCATTTTCATCATCACTACCCCAAGAGCACTAATCTGCTCTTGACACTCTGTGTTGGTTTTCTGATGAACCCCAGGGAATGGACCAGGTGACAGCTGTGGAGTATTGGAGACTCAGAGCCTGGCTTTTGGTTTTGATATGATGGAAAGAGGAAATGGGATGGTTCTCTGGAATCACGAACAACATGGAGGGATGACCTTTGTGGGGCAAAGCTGGAGATGCATTGGTTGAAGGGATTATAGTCTGAAAACAAAGATGATACGACACATGTGAACCAGATTAACTTCAGTGCAAACTGGACATGCAGCTTTCCACGTCCCTGTGACATAAAGTAGGATAATGGGCCCCAGCTTTAGCATCAACTAGGTTCACATCCTATCTCCACCCTGACAAATGTGGGGCCCTTGGCAGAACTACTCTGCCTTTTGAGGCCCTTTTCCTCCTTTGCTAAAGATAACAATACTGTCAACTTCAAAGAATAGTGGGGAGGTCTCAAGGAGACAATGCATTTGCCAATCAAATAAATGCAATAAATAGTGGTCATTAATCTGAACACAGTATGCTCTTAACAAAAACTATTGGCAGGGAAACCTAACACTGCCTTTTATACATTTTTGACTCCAAAGTGAAGCCAAGTAAATGCTTCTAGACTGTAAGTACCTTTTAGCTTCATTTATGCCAATGATACACCAAATAAGCACTCATGCTGTTCTATTCATTCAATATGTTTAATCACTCCCCAAATTTGGGGGGCCTCTCTCTATATCTCAGTGAGTCACTGCCTTGTAGATTGTCAAGTCCAGAGCAGAGGGGTAAGTTTCTGGGGAGGTGTCAGGCTCACTCCTATCTGGAGGTAGAAAACAAGACTGGATTGTGTTCATTGTTCCTTCTGAGGTCATAGCCTCATATGAGAGGCTGAGCTATTTCCGCGTTGCTGCTGTGAATCGTGAAAACGGAAGAAAACCAGAAAAGGGTGGAGTCACAAAGGGCATCTGCCTCCAAAACAATGGAAGGAATTTTGGGGCATGTATCAAGGCCAAGATACAGGATGAGATTACACTCAAAGAAGGACCCCCAAGTCAATGATCGAGGAGGATCTGTGGATCCTAAACTAGAGAAACAGTTAAACCTAAAGACAGGCAGAGGCTCAGAAAGTGAGAGAGGTTGTCAGGAGGCGGGGCCTCACGGCTGGCCTCCCTGTAGGCTCAGATGCAGAGTTTTACTGTGGTCAGTGCTAAGAAAGGAACCGAGCTTAACAGTTAACCTGGGCTTGACTGTGGGCAAAGCAGCTGGGAACATCCTGCCAAGTGCCTTGGAGGTGGGTGGGGAGGCAGCTGGAAAGAGGAGTTGGCATCTGCCCTCAGCAGATTCACTCGACAAATGACTCTGTAAATTTTTCAAGGGTGGATCTTAGTGCTTTACCTACATTATCTCTTTTTATCCTCAAAACAACCCTAAAAGTAGAACTATTATCATCTTTCTCCCGCATATTAGGAAACTGAAAGAGAAAGAGTATAGATACATGATTTGCCCAAAGTCATGTGGCTAACAAGTATTGATAAGGAAACTGGACCCAGGTCCATGTGACTCCAGGCTTCCCAGGGGACACAAAGAACCTGCCTGCCGATGCAGGAGACGTTAAGAGATGCGGGTTTGATCCTGCGTTCAATCCTGGGTGAGGAAGATCCCCTGGAGGAGGAGGGCATGGCAACCCACTCCAGTGTTGCCTGGAGAATCCCATGGACAGAGGAACCTGGTGGGCTACAGTCCATGGGTCGCAAAAAGCTGGACACAAGTGAAGTGACTTAGAACACACACGTGCACGACATGTGACTCCAGGGCCCATCTCTTCAGCCCGTGTATACTGGCCCTGCCAGCAGAGGCACACGAGGACATGCTAGAGATGAAGTCCACCCAGATCTTTGGTGCAAAGGCAGCCCTGGGGACCACATGGTGCATTTCCCATTCCCGGGGCCTCTCCCGCCTTGACCTTACCACGTACTCGTCGATGAACTGCCGCAGGTCCCGGAAGCCGTGCTTCTCGGCGATGGTGTTCGGATAGTGGCCGTGCTTGTTGGCAACGCTGTAGGCCTGTATGGCTCCCGGGCAGGTGAGCAACAAGGCAGTGAGGTTCTTCAGGCCGTACTTGGCAGCAAAGTGCAACAAAGTGGGCAGCTCTTCATCCCTTTGATCTGAAAAATTGTCAAGCAAAATGAAATGATCAGAGAAAGCCCAGGGCACCAGGCTCATGGAGATGACACTGGAAACCTAATGCGGCACCCAGCCATGCTCAACCATTGCTTCTTGGTTGACTGACCTAACATCTAATGGCTTCCTCTGGGGCACCGCTGAAGATGACAGAGGAAATGATGTGTCAATTGATTACCAAATCTATCATTAATATCCTGCCTCCTTTCTCTAAAAGGATTGGCGAATCCTGAGAAATAACACCAGTTCAAAATATGTGGATAGTCTAAGGATTTTTTTTTTAAAAGCAGCCATGAAGAGCAACAGGGATCGTGTTTTGAACATCTTCAAATTTCAGAACACTTTAAAATAACCGCTTTAGGTATGCTGATTAAACAAAAAGAAATCCTGGGACTTCCCTGGTAATCCAGTGGTTAGGACTCGGTGCTCTCACTACTGTGGGCACATGTTCAATTTCTAGTCAGGGAACTAAGATCCCGCAAACTGTGTGGGCGTGGAGGGAAAAAAAAAATCCATCTTCTTAGCTCTTATGCCCAGTTTCATAACATGTGCCAGGTAATCCTGAGGCTGTTACTTAGACGGTCCATGACCTTTAGTTTTGATCTAGAAAATATTTCCATACTATCTCAAAGGGATCTGGGAGGATTAATGAGGTGGTTTTCGGTGAGCTCTTTGTTAAGGACAGGCTTTGAGTGATGTTATTAACGTACACAAACCCCAGGATGTCCACGAACCTTCTGATTCATGAGAAACAAAGTGCTCCTGAGAGTCATTGGTCCCCATGAGCCCTCCACCTACTAATATGTGATACAGCAAGTCAAACTCAACCAAGGAAATAGACATGTTTGTTTGGGGAAGTTGGGGACAAATCTCTTTTTTAATTTTTATAAAAGTTGATTTCTAAGCCCAAAGTGAAAGTGAAAATGAGGGTCACTCAGTCGTATCCAACTCTCTGTGACCCCATGGATTATACAGTCCATGGAATTCTCCAGGCCAGAATACTGGAGTGGGTAGACTTTCCCTTCTCCAGGGGATCTTCCTGACCCAGGAATCGAATCGGGGTGTCCGGCACTGCAGGCAGATTCTTTACCAACTGAGCCATGAGGAAAGCACAAAAGTGATAGATAAATAAACAGATAAATATATGTATATATACATACGTCTTATATGTGTGTGTGTGTGTGTGTGTGTGTGTGTATGTGTAAGTAAATACATATATGTATTTTTTTAATAAGACAAACCCAGGGACATCCTGGTGGTCCAGTGGTTAAGACTTTGCCTTACAATGCAGGGGGTTTGGGCTCAATCCCTGGTCAGGGAGCTAACATCCTACATGCCTTGCAACCAAAAAAACAGAACATAAACAACAAAATCAACACTGCAATAAATTCAATAAAACTTTTAAAATGGTCCATGTTGAAAAAAAAATCTAAAAAAAAAAAAAAAAAGACAAGCCCAGCATCCTATCCACCAGGATATAATCTTTGGAATGAAGGTCTGAAAATGTTCCCAGGATCGCCCATGATTGTCAAGCTACAAAATATTCTCTCCTGAGCCCGAATAGGGAATATTAACACCCGCTGAAAGTGATGCAAGAATATTTCACAGTAGGAAAATGGGGAGAGGCAACAAGAAAATGCCCCCAGGAGAAGTACTTGAAGGTAATATAACCTCATCCTTATGGCTCTCAGAGGCTGTGGAAGGATAAAATGCAGGCAGTGAGTAACCAGAGACTTGGGTTCCTCCTAGGCAGTGCAGCTGCGGCGTGAAGGAAAAATGGCATCCACAAAAGTGCCGTAACAAGCATCCAGTCCAGCATGCAGGGCACCATCCCCATGCAAGTGGTTCTCCCAGCTCCCAGCAAGGCACACATGCCCACAAGACTGCTCCTCCCTCGTCAAACAAATAACTGTTTTGTGCCTACTGTGAGCCACCAGGCACAGTCCCTGTGTTCATCCAGCTGCTGCTGCTGCCAAGTCGCTTCAGTTGTGTCCGACTCTGTGTGACCCCATAGACAGCAGCCCACCAGGCTCTGCCGTCCCTGGGATTCTCCAGGCAAGAACACTGGAGTGGGTTTCCATTTCCTTCTCCAATGCATGAAAGTGAAAAGTGAAAGTGAAGTCGCTCAGTCATGCCTGACTCTTCGTGACTCCATGGACTGCAGCCTACCAGGCTCCTCCGTCCATGGGATTTTCCAGGCAAGAGTACTGGAGTGGGGTGCCATTGCCTTCTCCATCATCCAGCTGACAGACCAGCAAAAAAGACAGACAAAGCTGAAGAGTACAAGAACCCGACATGCAAGGGGAGCTTGCACCTACAGCATGTAGGTGGGACCTACCTGAGGAAGTGCTTCCTAAGCTGCTGCAGGAGGAGGGGAGGAAGAAGCTGTACTCTCAAAGGTTGAGGTAGCAAGAGGCAGGGTGGAACCTTCATTAGGTAAAAGACGTTCTGACCTTCCGTAGAGCAGAGCATAGAAGCCAAGGGAGAGAACAGAGAGGGGTGAGAGCAGAAACACTGCAGGAGCCCCTGGGGAAGGGCTTGTGAAAGGTTAAGCAGTTTGGACATTAGAAGACAAGTGGGAACCACAGAGGGTATTTAGTAAGGGAGTGAGATATTTGGGCTTATAATTTAGAATCCCAGGCTGACCAGAGAAGAATGACTGTTTCTCAGAGGATGAACAGAAGAGCAGGATCCAGTAGAAAGCATGAGCACAGGCTGACTGCATGCTGAAACCGACCAACTGAAATCGACCTGTGGCCTTTTTCTTGAGTTTTAACTGGCGACTTACTCGTCATCATGTCTTCTTCTTCCAGCTGGTTGATTCCAAAGAGGTGCAGCCCACTTGCAGGAATGTTGTTCTTCAGGGACTCCGTTAGCAGTTTATCAAGGGTCTCCGTGTTGTAGGGCACAATTTTAAAGGCCTAAATACAAAAGTGAAGATGGTCAGATTTTAAATCCAGCTATCTCCCACCCTTTTCATACTGTTACATCTTTTTGCCTTAATTGATGCTTTCGAACTGTGGTGTTGGAGAAGACTCTTGAGGGTCCCTTGGACAACAAGGAGATCAAATCAGTCAGTCCTAAAGAGAATCAACCCTGAATATTCATTGAAAGGACTGATGCTGAAGCTGGAACTCCAATACTTTGGCCACTTGATGCGAAGAGCCAACTCACTGGAAAAGACCCTGATGCTGGGAAAGATTGAGGTCAGGAGAAGAAGGGGATGACAGAGGATGAGATGGTTGGATGGCATCACTGACTCAATGGACATGAGTTTGAGCAAGTTCTGGGAGATGGTGAAGGACAGGGAAGTCTGGCGTGCCACAGTCCAACTGAGTAACTGAACAACAACAATTTCCCCCCCAACAGATTTCAGATTGTGAACCATGAGCAGAAACTACAGGCACAGAAAACTCTGGGGTCCTTTCATCATCCTTACCTGGCACATGAACTCCACAGGATTTGCAGCATTGGACAATAAATTCCCAATTTCCTCCATGTCAGTATAATAGCTGATAATGGTGTCACACACCACTAAGTCCCCGGAATATATCTTCAGAGAAACATTCCCAGATGAAAGGTCTGGATGGAAGAAAAGATACTATAAAACTGTTTTGTTTTGTTTTTAAGAGTACAGGGGAAAGTGTTCCTAGATTATTTAAATGGTAAAGAAATGAATTGGGGACTGGAAGAAAGGGTTTGGAGGTGAACTGTAGGGTTGGGAAGTGAGGGACAGAGCAGAAGAAGCAGTGAGCAGACCGACACACAGGAGAGCTCTGTGTCAGAGGGATCATCTGCACTGGGTCTGCAATTTAACTTTTCGAAGATTTTCATCTGCTTTACTCACTACTGCAGGCCCCGAGTCACAATAGACAGGAAGAAGAGCTGAATTGAAAGCACTTTATATAAAGGCCAGTGGTCACCAGAGGCAGGGGAGATGCTGGCCAGCGGTCACCTAGGCAGGGGGGATGTTGGCCAGCGGTCACCTAGGCAGGGGGAATGCTGGCGGTGGGACTCCACACTTCCGCCCATCGCACCAGTAGAACTGATTCACTTGCTGGGCTGCCGTCATTACTGTGTGCTCTCCCTGAGTGCTCTCTCTTCTACACCACAGGAAGGGGTTTTGAGGGGGAAAGAAAAAATTAAAAATACACCAACCACAAAGATTCGATTCACAAAAGAGGAAATGTGACAAGTAGAGAACATGGAAAAATATTTAACCTCACTAGTAATCAAAGAAAGGCAAATTAAAACAGTGGACTACTTTTTAGAAACATATTAAATTAGCAAAAATATTCAAAGTGATAAGGCCTGTGTTGGTGATGAGATAGCGGATAAACTTGATAGTAGCAATAATGAGGAAATGAAAATTAAAAAGATATTTCTATTCAGCTGAGTATTATATAGCTTTAAAAGTTATGGTTTTAAGATACAGGTCCAATTCAAGGGACTAGTTTTATAAATTACGGTACATCTACACCTTGGATTACCTTGCAACCATTAAGCATCATTTTGTCAAAAGAATATTTATTAACACGGGAAAATATTCACAGTGTATTTTCAAGTAACGAAAGTTGGTTGCAAGACAGTTTTGTACACAGATGTGGGGAAACACAGAAACCAGTGATTTCCTTTGGGGGCATATGGGTAATTTTCCACCTACTTTCTTTTATGGTTACTGTATTCTCCAGGTTTTCTATATTGAGCACACATTACTTTCGTAATAGAAAAAAAAATTATAAAATTGAGAGTTTCAAAGTCCATGTAATAGTACACTGGTAAAAGGATGGAGACAGGATAAATTAAGGTTACCTAAAGAAAACCAGAATATAAGGTAATAGATACTATTGGAACAACTATGTTTTTAAAAATTAGGAAAAAAGGCAAAGAAGACCTAGTGGTAGGGTACCAGATGACTTTATCCCTACTTTTCCTATTTTTCTCTAATTTTAAAAAATGTTAATACATTAACTTTGTAAACATTGCACTATATCCATTTCCTCCCCATCACACATGTATGCTTCTACAATTTCTTTTTCCTTTCAAGAGAATATGACAACCAATCCAAATCTTGGTTGTCACTTTTCTCAGTGACTGATAAAGACAGCTGTCAATAAGGTAAAGAAAAAAGGGGCCTCTTCACATGAGGCCTAATTTCTGGAGGTCAATGGGGCTACTTACTGGGAGCTTTCACGGAAACAGTGTACTCATTCTCCAGCTTGGCTTCCACCCTTATCGAGGGAGAATCCTCACGAGAAAATTCGGCTTCTGTTGTCACCTTCTCATCCAACTTACATCTCACGATGACGTAGACAGTGGTTTCGGCCTGGAATGGGAGACCAGTCATTGTTCCTTCTCCCTGGTTTTTGGAGCCCCAGCTCTCCCCAGTGAAGCTGCTCCAGGCAGGGTGGGGTCTGCAGTCCAGTGCCAGGCAGTGACCGCTTGCCACAGGTCCCAAAAGACCAATTACAAAGCCCAAGAGTGAACATTTATAACCCTTAATAGCAATTTGATCATCTTATGTCTGTCAAACCTAATAATAATTTTAAAACCTGGGGCTGGTATTTTATATGTCTGTTTATTTACTTTTTCATAGCATTTCTTTTTTTGTTGTACATTATAAAAGTATTGGTCCATGGCATAATTGGAAACTTGAAAGAACAACATTTTTAAAAAGTTCTTCACCACAGATAGTTTGAGAAGCAGTATTCTAGATCAGGGCATTTTCCAATGAGTCAGTTCTTCACATTAAGTGGCCAAAGTATTGGAGTTTCAGCTTCAGCATCAGTCCTTCCAAAGAATATTCAGGACTGATTTCCTTTAGGATGAACTGGTTGGATCTCCCTGCAGTCCAAGGGATGCTCAAGAATTTTCCCCAAAACCACAGTTCAAAAGCATCAATTTTTCGGCACTCAGCTTTCTTTATAGTCCAACTCTTACATCCATACACAATTACTGGAAAATACCCTGATGCTGGGAAAGATTGAAGCTGGGAGGAGAGGGGATGACAGAGGATGAGATGGTTTGATGGCATTGCCAACGTGATGGACATGCGTTTGAACAAGCTCTGGGAGTTGGTGATGGACAGGGCAGCCTGGCGTGCTCCAGTCCACAGGGTGGCAAAGACTCAGACACGACTGAGCAACTGAACTGAACTGATTCTAGATCAGCCTTGGTATCCAAAGTGAGGCCAAGGTATCAGCAGCATTGGTATCTGTGGAAGCTTGTTAGAAACGCAGAATCTCAAGCCCTGCCTGGACCCACCAGACACCACACTGGAGTCTGCATTTTACCAAGACCTGTGGGTGACTCAGCCTTACAGAGCAAGAGGCACTGATTTACAGAAGACTTCTTGAGTTTTTGAATTTATGCTCTTCTCAGATGGACAAAGATGGAGAAGCTCTATACAGTCAGCAAAAACAAGACCAGAAGCTGACTGTGGCTCAGATCATGAACTCCTTATTGCCAAATTCAGACTGAAATTGAAGAAAGTAGGGAAAACCACTAGACCATTCAGGTATGACCTAAATCAAATCCCTTATGATTATACAGTGGAAGTGAGAAATAGATTTAAGGGACTAGATTTGATAGACAGAGTGCCTGATGAACTATGGACAGAGGTTCATGACATTGTACAGGAGACAGGGATCAAGACCAACCCCATGGAAAAGAAATGCAAAAAAGGAAAATGGCTGTCTGGGGAGGCCTTACAAATAGCTGTGAAAAGAAGAGAAGTGAAAAGCAAAGGAGAAAAGGAAAGATATAAGCATCTGAATGCAGAGTTCCAAAGAATAACAAGGAGAGATAAAAAGCCTTCCTCAGCAATCAGTGCAAAAATAGAGGAAAACAACAGAATGGGAAAGACTAGAGATCTCTTCAAGAAAATTAGAGATACCAAGGGAACATTTCACGCAAAGATGGGCTCAATAAAGGACAGAAATGGTATGGACCTAACAGAAGCAGAAGATATTAAGAAGAGGTGGCAAGAATACACAGAAGAGCTGTACAAAAAAGATCTTCACAACCCAGATAATCATGATGGTGTGATCACTCACATACAGCCAGACATCCTGGAATGTGAAGTCAAGTGGGCCTTAGAAAGCATCACTACAAACAAAGCTAGTGGAGGTGATGGAATTCCAGTTGAGCTATTTCAAATCCTGAAAGATGATGCTGTGAAAGTGCTGCACTCAATATGCCAGCAAATTTGGAAAACTCAGCAGTGGCCACAGGACTGCAAAAGGTCAGTTTTCATTCCTATCCCAAAGAATATGCCAAAGAATGCCCAAACTACCACATAATTGCACTCATCTCACACTCTAGTAAAGTGATGCTCAAAATTCTCCAAGCCAGGCTTCAGCAATACGTGAACCGTGAACTTCCAGATGTTCAAGCTGGTTTTAGAAAAGGCAGAGGAACCAGAAATCAAATTGCCAACATCTGCTGGATCATCAAAAAAGCAAGAGAGTTCCAGAGAAACATTTATTTCTGTTTTATTGACTATGCCAAAGCCTTTGACTGTGTGGCTCACAATAAACTGTGGAAAATTCTTAAAGAGATGGGAATACCAGACCACCTGACCTGCCTCTTGAGAAGCCTGTATGCAGGTCAGGAAGCAACAGTTAGAACTGGACATGGAACAACAGACTGGTTCCAAATAGGAAAATGAGTATGTCAAGGCTGTATATTGTCACCCTGCTTATTTAACTTCTATGCAGAGAACATCATGAGAAACGCTGGGCTCAAAGAAGCACAAGCTAGAATTAAGATTGCCAGGAAAGTGAAAGAGGAGAGTGAAAAAGTTGGCTTAAAGCTCAACATTCAGAAAACTAAGATCATGGCATCTGGTCCCATCACTTCATGGGAAATAGATGGGGAAACAGTGGAAACAGTGTCAGACTTTATTCTTTGGGGCTCCAAAATCACTGCAGATGGTGATTGCAGCCATGAAATTAAAAGACGCTTACTCCTTGGAAGGAAAGTTATGACCAACCTAGATAGAATATTCAAAAGCAGAGACATTACTTTACCAACAAAGGTCCATCTAGTCAAGGCTACGGTTTTTCGAGTGGTCATGTATGGATGTGAGAGTTGGACTGTGAAGAAAGCAGAGTGCCGAATACTGATGTTTTTGAACTGTGGTGCTGGAGAAGACTCTTGAGAGTCCCTTGGACTGTAAGGAGACCCAACCAGTCCATTCTAAAGGAGATCAGGATGTTCATTGGAGGGACTGATGCTAAAGCTGAAACTCCAGTACTTTGGCCACCTCATGCGAAGAGTTGACTCATTGGAAAAGACTGATGCTGGGAGAGATTGAGGGCAGGAGGAGAAGGGGACAACAGAGGATGAAATGGCTGGATGGCATCGATGACTCAATGGACATGAGTTTGGGTAAACTCTGGGAGTTGGTGATGGACAGGGAGGCCTGGAGTGCTGTGATTCATGGGGTCGCAAAGAGTCGGACATGACTGAGCAACTGAACTGAACAGATGGACAAAAATAACTGATTGGAGGATTAATTTTCCCAAGGCATTGAGCAACCTGAGTGCAGTTTTATATTGTTTTGAGATCTCTTGTCAAACCTGCCAAATGGAATTATCTATTTTACTGTGATGTTTATGCTGGTTAAGTTCTTAAGACATTGAACTAGAAAGGACAGGCTGTCCAAAAAACAGGCGAAAAGGAGAAATTTCTCACCATAGCTATTCCCCAGATGTTGATTGTAAAATTCTGCTATCAAGCCTTTACAATAGGCCTTTATAATGAGGGCCACTCTTGATTCCAGAGCAAGTGGGATGGGGGCTGTGGTCCTGGCTCACAGAGGCTGCTGAGGGTGAATGTGAGTGTGTTTGTGGTGGACCTGTTTCCCACTGCGGGTCCAGCCCTGTCCAACCTGCTCCTTCTCCCAAGGAGGCGGGGGAGCCACTGAAAATGAGTGTGTCTCCCCCTTGACAGTCATGACCCAACACCAGCCCAGCTGCCCCAGGATCCAGAGACCTGGAACAGGCAGCAGAGAGAATCCTGGGTCAGTGGGAGCCAGCACAAGAGAAGGAGCCAAAGCCTGGAAAATCACGGAGGTATGGATGTGGCATTATCCTTCAGTTCCAAACCCTCCTCACAGTCTCCAGTCTGATGTCAGGATGAGAGGGTCATGGGGAAGGCAGGAAAGAGTATAGGGAGACTAGAAACTGCATGCCCACCACAAAGCCTGGCTGGTCAGGAAAAGGAGTGAAGTGGGTACAAAGAAAAGGGACTAATGAGAACCGGGGATGCATCTAATGGCCCAGCTGCTCATCTCAGACCTGGTTATTACCAGATTCTGGTCCAAAGGAAGCTGGAAACAGATTTTCATGCCTAATTTTTAAAACACTGAGCAGCTCAAACCAAACACATCTATGAGTTCAATCAAGTCCAAAGAAGCAGCTTGCAACCCCATGGAGGGCGTCCTTGCCCAACGCCTTGTGGTCTCAGACTACACAGAAAGCCACTCACAAGTGCAGAGAAGCTAAGACTTCCCATTTCCACGGCCCTTCCGCCCTCTTGCCTCCAGGAGCCCGCAGTGGCAAACCTAGCACAGGCTCCTACCCACAAGAAAGCATTTCACGGCTCTGAACCAATAGTGCACATTTTTTTTTATCAGAAAAGGAAAGATAATGAAAAACTATCAATACTGTGGTAGTATTCAAATGATAGTGGCTCACCAGTTGGTTATCACATTCAAATCATCTCTTAACGTGGGTCCTACCCCTGGAAATGTTAGTCACGTTATGCTCAGGCATTACGGAGAAGGCAATGGCACCCCACTCCAGTACTCTTGCCTGGAAAATCCCATGGATGGAGGAGCCTGGTAGGCTGCAGTCCATGGGGTTGCGAAGAGTCGGACACGACTGAGCGACTTCACTTTCACTTTTCACTTTCAGGCATTGGAGAAGAAAAGGGCAACCCACTCCAGTGTTCTTGCCTGGAGAATCCCAGGGATGGGGGAGCCTGGTGGGCTGCTGTCTATGGGGTCGCACAGAGTCAGACACGACTGAAGCGACTTAGCAGCAGCAGCAGCTCAGGCATTAAGCTGAGTTTATCACTTATCACTTCCTTTTGCAAGTGATACTGGCCAGCAAGTTTCAGCCATCAAGCTTTGAGGCACTTTCGGGCTATACAAGGAGCCAGCTGACAGAGAAGCAAGCTGTCAAAATGCTCAGCACTGGGCTGGAAGGACCAGACCCAGGCCTCGAACTCCAGGGTTGGCATATAATGTATTGTAATGTTCATGTCTGCTGATCTTCAACACATTCTAAGTTTTTGTCTCATGAACTTAATGTCTTGGATTGATGACACGTACATTCCTGGGCTCTTCTCCCTTTGACTTAAAGGAGTGAGGAATGTCCAGGGCCCAGGCACTGGGGGTCCCAGGGTGGCTAATGTATATGGAAGCCCTACAAGAAAGCTGGGATTACACGAAGGTGGGACAGGAGAACACCGCTCCCTTTACTACATTCACTGAAAAGCCCTGAGGCTTGTGCTCCGACATCCACCCACCAGCCCCAGAGGTGCCTACCCCACAGCGGATGCGCTCCGGCTGCACCACCATCAGGTTCCCAGGCGGAGTCTCCGGCGGCGGCAGGCTCTGCTGCTTCGAGTAGGGAAGGACCTTCTCGTCCTCAGTCTCAGTGTCAGTGACTGAGTCGCAGCCAGAATCTACGGCACAGAGAACACAGCTGAATGGAAAGAAAAGGAAGCAGAGCTGGGCATGTCCCACCCTCGTTAAAACCCCAAATGTTACCAAATAGGAAATGGCTCCAAACAAATACAGGCTGAAGGGAGTGACTCAGGAAATCATGAGAGGACCTCCTGGGGAAAAGTCAACCCCCATGGCGGCCACGAGGATAGGGTGACAGCAGGAAGATGATGGTGGAGAGAAAGGCCAAGACGTCTGGGGTGGGCTGCTGTCTGAGGCTGGCAGGTCTGGTCCCAAACAACCGACTTCTACAGGTGTTACCTCTTCTTGCAGGGCCGGCTTTGGTGACTGTGAGGAAAGAGGCCCCTTCTCCTCAAGGGGAGGGGTGTCAAGAATAGGCTGTCTACTTAAAGGTCGTCTTTTGAACATCAGGTAAATCCTGTGCTTTCCGGGAAGTCATTATTCCTCAAGGTCGTGGCTAGCCAGCCTACTCCCTCCAGGGCAGTGGTAAAAGGCAATCACTTTCAACAAACCTTAGCATGTCACTGGGTCCCAAATCAGTATCACAGCCACACCCCTGCCATGGGAAGACAGGAGCATGCTCGGGTTTGGAGCAGGTGAGTAGGGGTATGCAGATAGAGCATGGCATGGAATGAGATGATGCCGAGATGGGGTAGATGCACCCTAACAGAGCGCTAAAGCACGGACTCTTAACCAGGGCTCAACAACTGATGGGGTGCCTGTGTGCGAGATTCTCTGTGTGTCTGTGTGTGTGCATGTGTGTGTGTGTTTGCCTAAACTTCCCTGGAGATAGTCCAGAGCTTCATCAGATCCTCAAAGAGGAACAAAATGGTTAAGAACGGCTGCGAGGAACAGGAAGGTCCATCTAGCCCGTTCCTCAGGCTTGTTCTTCTCCATTTCTAAACCACCGACAGAGCCAGCCAACTGTGCTAGGTGCTGCGAGAACACGAGTGTGAACCAAACACCCATCCTGCCTTCAGAGAGCCCATCTTCTAGAAGGGCTGGAGAGAGGTTAATTTGGCTGATTCCAGCAGGCTGGCCTCCCATGGAAGAGTGACATCTGTCCTGGGAGAAAGCTGGGATGGCAGATCAGGCCACCAATATGTCCCCAAAGAAAGCTGTAACACAGGCTTGCTCTCTAGATCCTAGGTCATGCCAGGGGAGGGCTGTGCTCCCACCACCATGATGGCTGAGGTGCCAGAGCAGGTGTGGGGGACCAATCACCACCTTGTCCTAGGGCTATACCTGTGAGGCAAGGGTTTCCGGAACCTGCCCAGGCCAAGGGAGGGCCCAAGGCCTCCCAGATATGCCACTTAA
Source organism: Bos grunniens (assembly GCF_055505025.1). NCBI lineage: Eukaryota > Metazoa > Chordata > Mammalia > Artiodactyla > Bovidae > Bos > Bos grunniens. The sequence goes on from NC_141190.1 coordinate 18,132,405, forward strand.
AAGCTCCATAGCCTTGGGCAGGGGTCTGGTCCTGGAGCCTGACATGGGTTCTGACAGATGTCTACACACAGGTCCAGAGTGTGATGGACAGTGAGGCAGGTACTCCCGCCGCTTGGTCCCTCTCTGTGATCTCACCCAAGACGCACTAGTCCAGAAGGCGGGGCTGTGAGTGCAGCCTGGTCTCTGACCTTGTTAGCACAATGGGAATCCAGGCAGAAGTTAGTGCTGAGCCCTAAGGAGACAGATACTGTTTTTCACTCTGTGCCAGAGCCATAATCACCTCTATCTCTCCTTTCCTTTCAGGCCTACTGACTCCCCTCTCACTCAGTGCTAATGACCAATGCCCCTCGATCCCTTCACAAAGGCTAAGTGCAGTAGTCTTTCCACCTCCGTGCCATCTGAGTCAAATTAACGGAAGGCTGACATTTTCTTTGCTGGATCTGCCCTTCTCCACAACATTTTCTCCTTGAAAGTGAAAAGTGAAAGTCGCTCAGTTGTGTCTGACTCTTTGCAACCCCATGAACTATATGATCCATGGAATTCTTGAGGCCAGAGTACTGGAGTGGGTAGCCTTTCCCTTCTCCACGGGATCTTCCCAACCAGGGAGGGATTGAACCCAGGTCTCCTGCATTGCAGGCAGATTCTTTACCAGCTGAGCCACAAGGGAAGCGCAAGAATACTGGCATGAGTGGCCTATCCCTGCTCCAGCGGATCTTCCTGACCCAGAAATTGAACTGGGGTCTCCTGCATTGCAGGCAGATTCTTTACCAACTGAGCTATGAGGGAAGCCCTTCTCCTTGACCGGTCACTATTAAAATGGCCAGGGCCCATCCCCATGAACAGAGCTACACATGCTACCCAGGCACACTCCCACCTACGACGGGAACTTGTGAAAGAAAGAGCCAAAAAACCCGGGGCAATTCATATTCTTCCTGTTAATAACTATATAACACCACATCAAGCTTTAGTTTTGTATCATCTGATGCCTAAACATCAGTTTTTCATTTCTGTGGTTCTTCCTGGATGAGAAAATAACCTCATTGACTTACAACATTCATCAGTCACTTAAAATGGCAAGAAACTCCCTGGATCTACTCATGGATCTAGAATTGTTTATATACTACCCTGAGTGGGTACCAACTTTTGCCAACTACCTATTCTAATTTACTGTACAGATATAATTGCCTTAGGATAGACTCACAGTACGGTCGATTGCTTCAAAAAAGAAAACCTCTTCATTTCTCCCTAATTACTCACCCAGTTAGTTGGCTAGCCAAAGAATTAAGGCTCTAAAAAATACAATCAAGAAAAGAATAGAGAAATAGAAATAAGCCAAACAAGATAGAGATGATAACAAATATGGAGAAAACTTTATAAACATACTGATATGAAAACTTGTTGCTAATAGTTTTTTTTTTAATTTCAATACAATTTTTACAGAGAATATATAAACTATCAAAAATGTTTCAAAATAAGTAGAAAATTTGACTAAAACAATAATTACAAATTTTTCTGACTTTCAAATAAAATGTAAAGTCAGGCCACACATCCTCTCTGTGCTGAATTTTAAATTGTAGTTGCCACAGTGTTTCCTATCTAGAAAAATTCCATTTATATAGGTTTTCTGTCTCCTACTAAAGTTTACAAAAACAATAAAGGATAGTCTTATTTTATATTAAATGTATAAAAAAAATTTAACAGAGCAATTAAATACAATAGACAACTCCCAAACCAAGTTTCATTCTCACAAAAACTTAATATGAGACAATCCCTTGCACTTTCTTTCCAACCCCACCCCTGCAGGATGGCTCCCACAAAGAAGGGCGGCGAGAAGAAAAAGGGCCGACCTGCCATCAACGGAGTGACCAAAGAATACACTATCAACATTCACAAGCTCATCCTTGGAGCGGGTTCCAAAAAGTGTGCCCCTCGGGCACTCAGAGAAACCTAGAAATTTGCCATGAAGGAGATGGGAGCCCTAGGCGTGCACATTGACACAAGGCTCAACAGCCCTGTCTGGGCCAGCGGAATAAGGAATGCCCCATACCCTATTTGTGTGCACTTGTCAGAAGACATTCACCTAACAAACCATACATTGGTTACCTATGTGCCTGTCGCAGCTTTCAAAAATCTACAGTTAATGTGGATGAAAATTAACTGCTAATTGTCCAAAAGTTACTGAACCGCCAAAACAATCAAAAACAAAAACACCTAAATATGTGATAAAGAAAGCACTAAAAATCAGTACAGAATAAAGAAAATGGTTGGTGAAAAGGATGACTCAGCAGGTGGTGCTGAAAAAATTTAGTTATATGGGATGGACATAGAGGGACAGAGAGACTGTTTAGAATCTTAAGTCTTATACACTCCAAAAGAAAATTTAGATGGATTATTGACGGAAATGAACAATAAAACAAATATTAAAAAGATAAAAGTATATCAAAACGTGGGCAAAAATTTTATCATTGTTTTGAGAGAAGACTTGTTTATCTTAAAAACAACTGTAAAATACAATTGAAACAAGCAATAGCATTGATGACATTAATTTAAAACTTAGGTAAACAAATTTAATTAAAAATAAAAGTGTAATGCTTTAGCAGCATTAGTCATAATAGTCAAAGGTGGAAACAACCCAAATTACCCATTCTTTGATGAACGGATTGACAAATTATTCACCACAGAAAAGAATAATAAAATACTAATACATGCTACAACATAGATGAATGTTGAAAACATTATGCTGAGTGAAAGAAGCCAGCCACAAAAATCACATATTACATGCTTTCAAACATATGTCCAGAATCATCACATCCACAAAAAGAGAAAATAGACTAGTAATTGCCTAGGGCTGGGGACTCTTGGGAAGGGGTGGGGAGGTTGGGAGATAACAGCTAAAGGGTGTGAAGTTTCTTTTTGAGGTGATGAAAATATTTTAGAATTGATTATAGTGACAGTTGAACTGGTCTGTGAAGATACCAAGAAGATCATAGAATTGTATACTATAAATGGGTAAATTGTTTGCTGTGTGAATTATATATCAATAAAGCTGTTACCAAACACTCAACGGCAAACCACAAACTGGTTGAAAATTTGAAATAAATAGGCCAAGGGGACGATCTCCTTAATATATGAAGAGATCATAGAAATCTCTTTAAAAATACCTAAAGCCAAATAAGTAGATGATTCGCAAAGGAAGAAACAAAACTTACCTCCCCATTCAGAAAAATTAAATCATTCATTATCACTAATCATCATGGAAATGCAAGTAAAAATAATATACTGTTATTTCACCTTTTTCCAATCAGGAAATAGTCAAAGGTCAGGTAGGACAGGTACTTGTACTGGTTGGTGAAGAAAGTATAAACTGGCACACTCTTTCTGGAAAGCCATGTGACCATATACAGAGAGAGAGAGCAAGTCTTTACAATGTTCGTGTCTTTGACCACACAATTCTACTTCTAGAAATCTCTCTTAAGGTAGGAAAATAAATGTTCAAAATGTAGACAAAGATAATGAACCAAGATGTCTGCTAAATCATTCTTTGCATCTCTGAGAAACAAAGAACAACCTGTCTGATAAAAGAATATTAAAAGTATATTTCACTTTAAATATTATTTTAAGTAAAAGTTTATGACATGTTAAGCAAAAAAAGCAGAATGTAAAATCATACATCTCAGAGTGTAAGATACCAGTTAAATAAAGGAAAGTGCATTTTAAAAGGTCGGAAGAGGACTGCCCCAGTGGTACAGTGGGTGGGAATCTGCCTGCCATTGCAGGGGACGCAGATTCAATCCCTGGTCCAGGAAGACTGATCCTCTGTCCATGGGATTTTCCAGGCAAGAGTACTGGTGTAGGTTGCCATTTCCTTCTCCAGGGGATCTTCCCGACCCAGGGAACAAACTCGGGTTTCATTGTAGGCAGACGCTTTTTACCGTCTGAGACACCAGGGAAGCCCTCCAGCTGGGATGGTGTGCCCCAACTACTGAGTCTGGCTGCAACGACTGAAGCCTGCATGTTGCGAAGCCTATGCTCTGCAGCAGGAGAAGCCGCTGCAATGATAAGCCCGCAGACTGCAACCAGAGAGTAGCCTCTGCTCTCTGCAACTAGAGAAAGCTCTCACACAGCAACTAAGACCCAGCGCAACCAAAAATTGAAAAAGAAAAAAAAAGTCAGAAGAAAAAAAAAAATGTGTGGATACTGTGGCTGATTCATGCCAACGTATGACAAAAACCACCACAATAATTTAAAGTAATTAGCCTCCACTTAAATTAATTTTTTAAAAAAAGAAAATGTGTAGATAAACTGTGCATGACTCTTCCCTCCATCTTTTCTACCTTCCAACCATTCATACATTTTCATATTCTCCACAGTGAGAAAGCACTTTGATAATGGGGATAGATGAAGATGGGCAGAGAGAAAAATAGCAGCTAAGTCTTTTGACTAATCACTCCATCAGCTTGGCATCATTTATGATGAGATTGGTCCTAGTAGTACAGCACATGGCAGATATTCTCCAGTATTCAGGTCGGCCCTAGAAACAACTCCTTCTAGTAGATCTGTTCATTTAGTCAGCCAAAATGAACAAGCTGCTGGAGGCTAATTCATTTCAAGAAGTCAGGCAGGGTGCCACTCACTCTGCAGGGCAGTTCTGGTGGCACCAATCGAACATCACTTTCATTTCTTCAGCCACATTGGCCCTCTTCCCAGCCCACTGTGGACTGGGTCAGGGTCCAACCACTTCAGCAGATTCAGTTTCCTTTGAAGGAAATACCAACCCAGACAAAAGCACCATCGAAACCCACCTGAAAGAGTGAGATGCCACCAAAGTTTCCCGCTTACACATGTAAATTCCTTTCACTCCCTCCCCACACTGACGATAATACTATCCTTACTGTCCTGAGACTCAAATAAATAAATGTTTGAGTGAAAACAAAACACTGAAAACCCCAAGGATCCTCCCCAGTTAAAGTATTATCAAGACACCAATAGTATCCTTGTTCAATCGCTAAGTCATATCTGACTCTTTGCAACCCCATGGACTGCAGCATGCCAGGCTTCCCTGTCCTTCACTGTCTCCTGGAGTTTATGAACATCAACGTTTTGGGAATCAGTGAACTAAAATGGGTGAGAATAGGCGAATTTAATTCAGATGACCTTTTTATCCACTACTGCGGGCAAGAATCCCTTAGAAGAAAATGGACTAGCCTTTATAGTCAACAAAAGAGTCTGAAATGTAGTACTTTGATGCAGTCTCAAAAATGACAGAATTGATCTCAGTTCATTTCCAAGGCAAATCATTCAACACACAGTAATCCAGGTCTATGCCCCAACCACTAATGCCAAAGAAGTTGAAGTTGAACAGTTCTATGAAGACCACTAGACCTTCCAGAACTAACACCAAAAATAGTGTCCTTTTTGCTTTAAAATTTAACAATATTCCTCTCGGCTTTTATGAGGCCTGGAGCAACTGTGGAAAAAGTATAGGAAAAGGCTTTGCGCATCTAGCTCATCTATAAAGGACCCATGTGGCAAAACACTCCTCGAATCCAGTGGCAGAAAGTCTGTGTCTCCAGAGAACTTGCCTGCTTTCTCTCATCAGCACAAGCTAACATGGTGTGTTTCATTTTCCGCCCTTGCTGCCAGGTAGCTGTTTCCATTCTGGTTTTTAACCACTGTTAACATTTTCATCCAGGTCTTGCTCTTGCCATCTTTCTTTTTTATATTGTGTTTAATTTTGGAGGTTGCTTCAAACATTTTGGGGATCTAGGTAGGGTGTGAATCAATGCTTCTCAAAACTGGTATCTGCCAAAGTTCTCAGATACAGTCCTTACAATAATTAGTGCTTGGACTTTTCATTTAGATGACAGTGCCTTTAAACTGTGATGCAAAGACATTCCAGATTATCCAGGTGACCATATTATAAATGGTTCCCTGGTGGTCCAGTGGCTAAGATTCTGCATTCCCAATGCAAGGGGCTCCCTGGTCAGGGAACTAGGTCCCTCATGCCACAATTAAAGATCCTGCATGCCACAATGAAGGCCAAAGATCCCACATGCCACAACTAGGATCTGGTACAAGCAAGAAACAAACATTAAAATAATAATAATAGTTGGGCCCAGCCACAGGATTGTGGTGCCCATGTGTATATGTGTGTGTGTGTAATCATTTTGCAGCTAGGTCACACTAAGCTGACTGTCAGGGGCTAATGAGGAAAGAAGACGGGGGCAGGATGACGTGTACATGAGGGATTTGTACCAAGTGAACCCAAGGAGGTTTCCCCACATACCACTCCACAATGAATAATGCAGCGGGAAGTAAGTCCCCCAATAACACAGGGGAGCTGTACAAGGCCCTTTGACAGAATTAGCAAGCACCAGAGCCTCGTGTCACATTCATGATGCTGTTTCAGAAAATGACCATGATCTATGCAAAACAAATGTCATCAGTTTGCCCTGTATTTATTTTACACATGTACTGTGTAAATCTGGTTCATTTGTTTTGCTTTTGGAGTTGGGAAAGAACAATAAGCATTAGGAGTTGAATATGTTTATACATATTTGAACAACATCAAAATAACTTATCACACTAAAGGTTCATAATTTTTTTGTCCTTTATAAGGGAGTCTAAATAGTTATTTAACATTATTTGAGTCTAAAGGAACTATTAATTTTAAATGAATTGAGTGTGTGTATGTATTTGGATCTGGGGCTTTCCTGGTGGCTCAGATGGTAAAGCATCTGCCTGCAAAGCAGGAGACTGGGTTTCGAACCCTGGGTCGGGAAGATCCTCTAGAGAAGGGAATAGCTCCCCACTCCAGTATTCTTGCCTGGAGAATTCCATAGACAGAGGAGCCTGGCAGGCTACAGTTGAAAGGATCGCGAAGAGTTGGACATGACTGAGCGACTAACACTTTCGCTTTCACTTTATGTACTTGGAGTCACACCAAGCCACCTGGACAATCTCATACTAGGTAAGAAGGCTGGTGACTATTACTAATATTGATAACAATAAAAGTTACCATTTATTCAATATTTTAATAAGAGGGCTTGGTGACAGACTCAGTATTACTAACAATGATAACAATAAAAGTTATCATTCATTGAATATTGTGGTGACTGCCTTACTAGACAATCTCATTTAATTCTTACATCCACCCTGTGAGATAGAAATCAACAACCTATTCCTATTTTATAGATGGAAACACTGTGCCTGAAGGATTGAAGTAACCCAGCCCAGGCTGTGCCACAGGCAAGCAAGGGGCAGCGTGGGAATTTGCCCCGAGGCGACTGTGCCCTGCCTTCTCTGTGGATGTGGATGACGGCAGGAAGAGCATCACTCGTTATTCCCGGTCTGAGGTTCTCACTGTAGCTCAAGAGACATGACATGGGCTTTTGTTCACCAACAGCTGGTGGTCCTGCCCTGTTCTGAATGATGCTGCCTTGGTTAGGTGTGTCATGACCCACCACCAGGGCAAACAGGCACATCTGAAGGATACAGTTTAAGTCAGAAGACACTGAATTCCAGCAGAACCAGTCAGAGTTCCGTGTGCTCCAGGGGCCTCTGCCCGAAGCTGCATGGTCTCAGTTTCCAAACAAGTTTTCAGACCACAGGGCTGACTGCTTCTTCCCTGTACATTGTCTAGCACGCCATCGGGACAATTTTTTAATAGTCTGAGGGACAGGAAGGGTAAGGACGGCCAGAGAATGATGTTTGCTGATCTTGAAACATTTTCTCCCTAACCCCCTCCCAGAATATACAGGCTCACTTCTCTTGTAAGAGAATGCTAAGCTTTGGGGAAAGTACCATAGACAGGTGGTTGTTGTTTGGTCAATAAGTGTGTCTGACTCTGCGACCCCATGGACTGTTGCTGCCAGACTCCTCTGTCCATGGGATTTCCGAGGCAAGAATATTGGAGTAGGTTGCCATTTTCTTCTCCAGGGGGTCTTCCCGACCCAGGGATCAAACCTATATCTCCTGCATTGGCGGGCAGGTTCATTTACCACTGAGCCATCAGAGAAACCCCACCATAAACAAGTACCATTCTTCAAAATGACCACAAATGCCATTGTTGAGCATCTACTATAGGCCAGGAACCAGGCAAAACCCTTGACATAAATGATTCTATTTGATCACAACTGATAGATTAGAATAATTCTGCCCATTTCACAGATGAAAAATGAGGGCACCAAAATTGAAATAAATTGTCCAAGTCACACAGTGTGTACTGTATAGAAAGGTAACCCCCAGATCCACACTCTCATGCACTCTGATAGTGTTTCCCACACGGGGGACCATGTGACAAGTACACAGGAGATGATTTCAAAGTGCACAGCAAACATGCGCTGACAGTGAGCCACATGTAAGAAAGCAGTCCCCTGTCAACCCTTTCAGTCTCACTCATATCAAGAAGAAAGGCTCAATTTGGTAAAAGGATGCCTTTAACTTCTCCTTAACATGCTTACCTCCCTCTGAACCACGGAGAAAACAAGGCACTAAGCCCATAGGCTTCTGCAGGCATTAGTGTCTAGTAGAATTTAGTACCACTGTTCTGTTTTTATTGTCTTTATGTTTATAGTTACCATGTTTCTATCCAGAGATATTGGTTTTTAATTTACAGCAGCAAACTTTCCTTTTAAAAATAAATTTATTTACATGAAAAAACAGGAATTGACTTAAAGTATTGTTAAAAGTACCATGGAAAAATTTGGAAATAAATACTGGTAATGGTTGCACATTGTGAATGTAATTAATGCTGCCAAATTGTAATTTAAAATTGGTTAAAATGGCAAATATTATGTTATATATATTGTCACAATTTTTAAAAAACTTGATAATGCAATATACCCCCAAATCACTGAATTGCACACTCTATATGGATAAATTCATAGAAGGCAATGGCACCCCACTCCAGTACTCTTGCCTGGAAAATCCCATGGATGGAGGAGCCTGATGGGCTACAGCCCATGGGGTTGCGAAGAGTCGGACACGACTGAGGGACTTCACTTTCACTTTTCACCTTCATGCATTAGAGAAGGAAATGGCAACCCACTCCAGTGTTCTTGCCTGGAGAATCCCTGGGACAGGGGAGCCTAGTGGGCTGCCGTCTATGGGGTCGCACAGAGTCGGACACAACTGAAGTGACTTAGCAGCAGCAGCTTTCATTTTGTCAAATTAAATTTGACAAATTAAGTTAGAACAAGGTAAAGCAAAGCTGGGAAAGCAGGAAAAAGGCCTGTAGCATTAACATGCCAAATTATTTTCTCCAAGTTTTAGATGACAAGGAAAAAGAAAGTGAACAAAGAAGGAAACTAAGGAGATAAATTTCAATTGAGAATTAAGAGCTTTCTACCAATTGAGCTGAAAATGGGATGAAATAGAAGTGGTCATCGGGGCCAGTCAGGGGCTCATGGGTGTCTCTAGGCTGCTTTGAAGTAGGATACCATCACTTTGCGCTCAGGATTCTACTGTGTCTGATGAAAGAAAGAGTGAAGAAGATTCAAAGTTTTTTCAGTTCAGTTTAGTTTAGTAGCTCAGTCGTTGTCTGATTCTTTGCGACCCCATGAACCGCAGCATGTGGTTCCTGTCCATCACCAACTCCCAGAGTCCACAGAAACCCATGTCCACTGAGTCGGTAATGCTATCCAACCATCTCATCCTCTGTCGTCCCCTTCTCCTCCTGCCTTCAATCTTTCCCAGCATCAGGGTCTTTTCAAATGAGTCAGCTCTTTGCATCAGGTGGCCAAAGTATTGGAGTTTCAGCTTCAAAATCAGTCCTAGCAATGAACACCCAGGACTGATCTCCTTTAGGATGGACTGGTTGGATCTCCTTGCAGTCCAAGGGACTCTCAAGAGTCTTCTCCAACACCACAGTTCAAAAGCATCAATTCTTCAGCGCTCAGCTTTCTTTATAGTCCAACTCTCACATCCATACACGACCACTGGAAAAACTATAGCCTTGACTAGACAAGACAAAGGTTCTTGGAAGAAAGCAAAAATCAATAGTCAAACAACCTAGGCAGCGTGGCCCATGAAGGAAAAGGAGCCATGTTCCCTCTGCATTTGTATCCCGGGTCAGGGCCCAAATTTAACCACCACACAGATGGGGCAGAGGTCTAGAGAGTTGTCTGAGGTCTGGACAAACTTCCAGAGACTTCTCCATTCAGGATGAAATTTCTCAGCTGTGCTGACACTCATCCATCGTATCTAAACCATGATGATGAAATCACAAAACAACTATTTCTCAAAGTCCAACATACAATGTTCTGAAGCCTGAACTTCCTAATCACCAAGTAAGTATCCACTGAATATGCATGGCAAGGATGCCACAGGGGATCCCAAGGGTGCACCTGGAGAGCATCAGCCTTAAGGAGATGGCAGCTGAACTGGAAGATAAGGCTTCACATGAAACAGCTGAGAGAACTATGTGACACCAGGAAGCATTATGAGACCATAAATACAACTAAATAAAGTGAGCTGTATTTCCAGCTATTTATAAAAGTGCTGGCACATGAAAAAACATACCAGAAGTTTAGAGAAGTTGAGAAAAACCTCCTGAAGGATGAAGAAGTTAGTTTACTTTAACCAAAGCAAATAGCATTTGGGTGCTGGGATTACCCTTTTGATGAAAAAAGCATATTTTCCATTTAAATTAATAAAATAACTAGTAATTCATTCCTTTATTCCTTCAACAAACATCCAATGCCTTTCAATGAAAAACAAATATTCAAACCCTAGCCTAGGCCTTCCAGGAAATGTCACAGTGAGAACATTTCCACTTCACTGAAAGTGGAGGGACCACAGAGGAGAGAAACAGGTTCTCTCCATCTTCCAGAGACAGAAAAGAACAGGAATAACTTCAAATGGACAAGCAGGGATTTATAAAACACATTTTATGGCCACTAGAGGATCAAAGAAGGGTCTCCCCAAAGATGTGACAAGTAGGGCCTTGAAAGGCACAGGGAACGCGGACATGGGGCTGGAAAGACTATCCTGGCAGAGGCAAAGGCAAGCTTAAGGAAACAAAGGCACGAGAGCAAATGATGTGCGTGGACCACAGGAAGCAAGGGGGAGAGGCACCTTCTGTACGATGTGCGGAGGGAGGGTGATGGGAGAGAGGAGGACAGGAAAGGAATCCCAAATGCCATGTTAGGAGTTTGGTCTGCACAATGAAAACCTGTCAGCAAACAGTATTCATGAGAAAAGGAAATTCTGTAAAATACAGATTAACACCATAGGTTTTTTTGTTTTGTTTTATGTTTTAGCTGTGCCACGTGGCTTGTAGGATTTTAGTTTCCCAACCAGGAATGAACCCAGGCCCACTGTAGCGGAAGTGCAGAGCTCTAACCATTGCACTGTTAGGGAATTCCCAAACCCGAAGTTTAAGAATTTTCTTTGCTTGTTTTTGAAATAATTCCAGACACACAAGTAGAGCATGTCAGCTCGTTTCTAAATCTTACTCAGAATGGAGAAGTCGAGCAGCTGACCACCCATCACACCTTGAGCAAGCAGTGCCTTTAAATCTGTGAAACAACATGAGCCTGTCTAACAAAGTGTTACCAAGCCAACATCCTGCTCTACCTGCCTGCGTGAGCAAATAAGATGCTATAATTAACCCAGTGTCTGAAAGCATACCACAGGCACAGTTCACAAAATGCTTAGAAAAATGCTTCTTGAGTAGACAAAACACTTCTCCTACTGTTTATCTGGTTTACACTAGCTATAAGCTTAAAGAAATCAGTGTCATTGCTAGTGGTATGTCCTTAGTACAAAGAGAGACCTCAATCCTGGCCTTGTCCCCAGATTCCAAATGTGGGGATCCCAATGAAGGAGCTTCCGTTCCATTGCAAAAGCGTGTGGGTTCTCGGGGGGAGGTGAGAGGGACTCAGATCTTGAGTTTCAACAACCCCACCTTTTTGCAGCTTCCTGACAAACATCAAGACTGCTTTTTCGTTTTAGTCATCACCCATGGGTCTTTCTTCTCCGTTTTTCACCCACCTCGGTTAATAGGTATCGAATTTCCCGTCCAACTAACCGTTTTCACTTAAAAAGCCCCAAACATAGTAAGTATACCCAGCCAGCAAGTCACCAGCTACCCCCTTAAGTCATACACAGTCATGAATCAGAACGATGTTAAGACTCAGTAAGACCACAGGTCTTACTGGCATGGTTGGGGTATGGGGAGGAGGTGATGATTATTTAGTGGTGCCAGTGTGAATTCATTACAGTGACATCAATCGTTGTCCTTGTCATCTTCATCATCATCATCCTCATGATGCCAAAAAGGTAAGGCAGAGAGAGCCCTATGGACAGAGCCGTGACCCAGACTTTAAATGAACCCATGGCAGCCTCTCTACCTCCCTGGAAATAAGGAGAAAGAAGTAGAAAGGAGAAGGAGGGATGGATCTGCTCCTCCTGTAAGTCCACACTGACTTCCTGAGGCAGTCGATGCTGCTGATCTTCCCCGCACAGGCTGGCTCACCTGTCACATCCGACCTGCTCTGCCATCCAGTGGTCCGTGCTAGCTGCAGATTCCCTAGGCTGCCGGGTTTCACCACACATCGATGGCGTCCCAGCACTTGGCAGAGGATTCTGGATCAGCAATCTACTGTACATCAACCCCAGTCTTTTCCAGCTCACACAGACAAGCAATCGTTTTTCTTTCATTCACCAGGCAATTCCCCGGGCCCTCCTCAAGGTCCTCAAAGTTCAGGATAAGAGGACAGGGCTAAGACCTTTACGCAGCCCCACCTAGCTGCTCTAAGTGAGCTATTCAAAGTGTCAGTTTAGCGGAGCTTTAAAGCAAAGGATGATGGTTCTTCCCGTCCCCTCCCCAACTCACCCCACTTGCTCTTCAGCTTGAGTAAAAATAGCCCCACAGCTGAGGCTGCCATGACAACCGATGAAAGTGTGGGCTCACCCTTGTCCACCGATGATAAAAATCTGCCTGCAGCCTTCCCACCCACCCAGCTGGGGTTGGGGCCCTCCAGCCCTCTCCCAAGTTCAACCTTCAGGAAAAACTTCTGTGAGTGCCAGAGCCAAGTTGCTCCATACTCAACTGAGAAGCCAAGGGATATTTGGAGCTCTTGCACCACCCAATACCTCAGAACTTTTTAATGTGCTTTCGTTTGTTTCTTTCAGTATCCCCAGGCACATATGACAGATATGACGACCTCCCTTTTGCAGATGGATAACTGGAGGAACAGGGACATGAACTGATGTCAATGCCCTTGGTCATTAGCTTCTGGATTAATGGTAGAACCCCATTAAGAATTCAAGGCTCCCATCTCCGCTCCAGTTCCAAGATCAAATGAACAGCTGCTCTTGGGAAACACAGTGCCAGTGGGGAAATCATTTCCTCGTATGAGCTGCTTTCTGGCCATAGGCTGAAGTGCCCTCAACCAGTCTCTGGGATAAATCTGGAAAGGGTTGGGGGGAAAAATCTGCTGCTCCACCGTTGGAACCAGGTTCCACAGAAACCCATTCTATCCTGAACCCATGATCTTTGGGGCTGCTTCAGTGAGTGGGGCTGCTCACTGGCCAAGTTTATCAAGAGCCTTAAGATGCACTGTCCATAACTACATTTCAAAGGCCACCACTAGGGAGAAAGTTCTCCACCAGGGCTCTCAGGGCTGGAGGCCAGCAGGCCCCTGTTTCATCGTTCAGGAAACCCCAGTGTTGCTAACAAAGCAGGGGCTACCACAGCCCCCCATGAAAGCTTCCTCTTTCTTCATCTCTTTCCAACACTTATAAACGTGCTTCCTTTCTCTATGTAAATTTCGTTCAAATGGCAAGACACAGGTTTGTAATGAGGCCATTAATAACTAGCTTTTAAACAGCTTCTTCTTGGTTTCCTGGTTCAGGAATCAATTCTAATCTAAGCAGACACTGATATCTGGATTTGCTGGTATGAGGACAGACAAATGGGCTTTGTTTGGGGCAGACCATGACAATGCAGTTCATTTTCCCCCAGCCAAGAACTGAGGCTGAAGGCAACTCTTGATAGCAGAACCAAGCTTAAGAAATTGTAAAGAAAATTCCTCTTTCGTCTGTCTGCCGCTCAGTCGTCACACTTCTAGGAAAGGCCAAGTGGGCATTTACCTTCCCCCACTTTTGCAGATCTTTAGCATTCTGACCAGCTGAAACTATGAAACTGGACTGGTCAGTTTCACTTTCCATTTCCGGAATGGGTAACTTTCTGTCACTCTTTACCCTGAGATGTTGTATCTGGGTTCCAAGTACAGTCAAGCTAGGATGGGAGCATGCTCTCTTCGGTGATTGGCTTAAAAAATACAGAACAAGATGGCATCCAAATCAGCTTAAATAATTGTGGGCCAAAATGAAAATTTCTTTAACACAGGAGCTGCTGACTGCCCCCCAATAATTAAAATCTGGGCTATGAGGGGCAAAGCTCTAAAGATTCGGTATAATATCTTCTAGCAACATAAATGCAATGACTGAGGAGCTCTGGAAGAGATAAGAGTCAAAGAGGGAGGCCTGGATTCAAGTCCCCTCTCCCAAGTCACAGAGTATCATAACTTTTCAAAGCTTCAATATCATTTTCTTTAAAATGGGAATATTCACACCTGCCTGGTCTGCTGTACAGGGTTACTGGGATGAAGTGATAAACGAAGCCCTTTGGAAACTGAAAAGTACTAGACAAAGTTAAGTATTTGTTATTTTTGTTATTAGTCATTTAACGAGTGGCAGTTCCTATGAAATAATTCTCTGTGTGGAAGTGAGCATACAGTAGTGCAGGGCTAGCCAGTCATACGTGACCCAGGAAGTGACTGTCAGGCAACCCAGGGATGCTCTGGGTAACCATGGAGACAGACACCAGCAGAGATCCTCCTACCTCCAGGCAGGCAGGAACAGCAAGCCTTGATTATCCACAATGAGCAGGCATCTGCACCCACCAGACTGCTCAGCAGATCACTGTGGCAGCTGATATGGATTTTTAAAGGGGAAACTGAGCTGCTTTGGGCTTAGGGTTCGGTCACAATAGAAGCCTGCCTTCCCCGGGCACAATCACACTCTCTAAGAGGTGGCATGGCGAGGGGTAGCATGGCACAGCAGTGAGTGTGAGGACTCTATGCATTCAAACTCTAACTCTGTCACTTAATTCCCTGTGCCTCAGTTTCCCCCATGTGCAAATGGCGACGATAATACCACCTACCTCACTCAATAGCGTGCAGTGAGCTGATTCAAGTGCAACACTTAAAGGAGCGCCTGAGGAAGAGTAAGTACTGAAGAGTGATCAGCAATCAGAGTCGTTCGTTTGTCAACCAAATTGTTCTTACACTAGACTGTGATTTCTTTGAGGGCAAATTTCCTGACATTTATCTCTGGATCCCCAGGGTCTAGAAATCACAGTGAGAAATCAATAAATGCTTCTTGTGTGAATGGATGAATTGATGAAAGACGTACGACCAACCACCTTAGTGCCAGAGGGGAGAAAATGCAAACAGGGAGGACCACTGCACGGCCTCAAGCCTTGTAGTGTGGAATTTAAAGACAAACAGCAAACTGTCTAATCCCCAGTTTACATTGGCAGGCTGAACCAAGCTGTCCTCAACATTTGGTGTGGTACACTGTGTCAGTCTTCTGAGAAACAAACACTTAAATGGGATTAAATATGCAAGGATTTTACTAGAGAAAGTGCCTGCAGCAGAAAACGAGGAGGGAGGCTGGGAGAAACACCAGATGGTCTGAGCCTGAATGAAGAACAGCAGGAAGGAAGGATGGGTGGAAGCATTCTAGAAAGTTCCACAAGCTGAGGCTGGCTATTGGAGGAATCCTGTGCTGTCTGGGAGCCAGTCTGCTGCGGAATCCCCATCATGTGGTCATTGGCTGGGAACAGCCAGTGGGAAGCAGGGCCTTGGTCAAATACCATGATGGATTCAGAGCGCAGGCCTGAGGCCCCTGGTCAGTTGCACTCCTAGAGCTGGAGGTCTGCCAGGTGCATTCTCATGGCCATCACGTGGTAGCCCTTAAGAGCATGGGGATTTGGTGCTCTTGCCAATCGAAGGTGAATCCTCGCTTTTACTGGCTGGCTACCTTAAACGAGTAACTCAACCCCTCCATGCCTCATTTTCCTTATTTGTAAAATGAAAATTACAATTTCAGCCTCTTAGGATTGTTATTACTGAGCACTGTGCCTACACATATTAAGTGCTCAATAAAAAGGCAGCTGTCCTTTCCTTGACCATTATTATTACTAATCATGAAGTACTTCTATTAGCAATTAGGATATGAGAACAGCATGAATTTGAGTTTCATGAGTCTATGTAAGCCTTAAAACCATGGTTTGGTGTGATCTCAATCCAAACAAGCAAACCAGTTTGTCTACAAATGAAAGGTCATAGGGACTTTTCTAGTTTGGCTATTTCCTGAAGGGGAAGGGTAGGTCTTGTGCCGGAATCCACCTACAGCCACAAATCCCTCCGCTTTCTTCCACTGGTTGCACTTCGCCTGCAGTGTCCTTGGCCCATCCCCTGCCAGCTGTCCACCTTTGAAGGAAACCACCATTTGCACACTTTCCCCCCAAGAACAGGCTCTGAGAGGCATGACCCTGCTATGCTGTATGTTCTGAGCACCTGTGTGGGACTCCTTGCTTGCCTTTGTGACCTTAATTCTTTCTTTAAAACCTTGGCTGACTTTCTGGCAGTGGTCACTGCTGGCCGCTGCTGGCTTCTGGCCACTCCATCTGACTGGAGTCCACAGTGTCCCCTTGCTGGACTGGCTCTGACCCGAGGCAGTCACAGCGTTCATGGCCTCAGTTCAGTGGGCTTGAGCCTCTCCCCGGCCTGGCAGACTCTGTGCCATGTGGCAGTAACAACTAAGAACCCACAAAAAGGAGCCCCCAAACTGAAAACCACAGTCTGATCCCTTCCACCTCACAGGCTTTTTCTCTAACCTCCACTTCCCAGAGGGTCACCAAAAACATGCTGGGCTTTCTGGGTTTCGCTTGTTTTTCTTTTTTTAATCTTTGAAGGAATGACCTTCAGTTGTTTTTTTAAACTGAAAAGAGTCAAAATCAAACTAAAGATTATTGATTTTGTTTAATAATTAACCTCTTAACAGAGCTGATCAAACTGTTTCTTCCAGAATGATATTCTCCATTTTTCAGGGACTTTTTCAGGGAATTTTAAGCTTCCGGTTTGGAGCTGGAATCCAATGCTTGAGCTGCTATGTGTCAGCCTGAGGTCAGAGTTAAGGGCAGGAAGTTAAGAAACCGGTTGAGTGCCCACAACCAGGCTGAGCAGGCTTTCCCATCTGAGAGAACATGAGGTTTCTCAGAAGTGGAGGTAAAGCCTCAGAGCAGTAACCATGCTGGCCATTGTACACACAACCAACAAAAGCACCAAGCCCATCTCTGAACTTGGCTTCTTTTTCTCCTCTGGTTATTCAGTCAGAGCTGGGAAAGCACTGGCCACCAGATATGCCCAGTGCCCAGGACAGAGAGCTGCCACCACCAGGGAGGTGACACTGGTTGGACAGTCTTCTGGCCGCATTACACAGGAAAATACCCACAAGCTTTGTAATTAGCCTCTTCATACCACTTGGCCTCTTGTTCACATTGATCCCTCTCACTAACTGGAAAATCAATCAGATTTGGTTTCCCTGCAAATCCAAATTCTTAAAACATGATCCCCTGAAGTGAAACCTGGACATTCTCACACTCCCACCTTCAGATCAGTGATTCATTAACCACCGGGCCCCCAGGGAGTCACATCCCTGCTCACAGAGTGCCTCCTCTGTGCTAAGGTAGAGTGGACAATACAGTTGTATTTTGGGTTCTCTGTCCAGCCTTGACCTCTGTGAGTGACACCACACCAGCCTCCCCAACTACATTCTCAGCTTCTGTGAAATTTCTCCCTTTCTGTCAGAGTCATGAGCATGAGGGCAAATATAGTTTTCATTAGTATTTTATGTTTAATTACAGAAACCACTAGAAACCTAATCAATATTGGGACCAATATTAAGAAAAATCTATTTCGGTGATTCACGTCTTTGGAGGGGAGAGAGGAGTGTTTGCAAATGTGATGGATTAGGATGGAGAAGCTGTATAGCTTGTAAAGCACAGTCAATATTCTATTATGTTTAAAATTTTTAAACTATAATTTTGTAATATGAACTATGGAAGGGGGATGTTTATCGAAAGAGACCATGAGTTATTATAAAATGGGAGGAAAACTGCATCCCTGTAAACCCGGCAATGTTTTGTCTACTTCTTCCCCTCTCCCAGCCTCTGGGCCCCTCCCACTAAGAGCCCACAGTCCACAGAACCTTGTCTTGCTCACTTTTCCTCTCTATATTGCAGCCCTTTGCATGCTGTGTTTTGCAAACCCAGCAGTCATAATATGGTTTATTTCCCTTTTGGTTAGGGTTCAGCAACCTTCCAAAAGTGGAGAGCCCAGACACAGACTCCTGTAGGCAAAGAGGACCGTGGTTCACTCACATGACGCAGCCAAGGAGCACCTGGAAGGCTCTCATGCACAAAACCTCCCCCACCTCCACATTCGACTAATAAAAGTCTCATCTGAGCTACCCTGGAGATAATGCAAATGCCCCGGGGAAAAGTTCAGCTTCATGGTCACTCACACCTTAGTAAGAATTATTTTTGAATCTTAGATCATCAGAGTTTGAACGACACTTGAGAATCATTTAGAGCAAAATTCCACTCAATAAAGGCTTTTTAAAGAAAATCATAGTCAATCTCTATTTGAATAGTTAACAGTAACAAAAGTTCCCTTCTTGAAAGGGTCTAACTCCACTGATGGGCATTTGGAATTTTGTGTGAAAACTCATCCTTATCTTCAGCCCAACTCTGTAGAATCTATTAAGATGGTTCTGCTGCAAGTAAAGGGAATTCCAACTCAAGATGCCTTAAACAATAAGGACATTTATCTCTCAGAATAGCAAGTCCAACAGTGGGGAGTTTGGGGGTGACAGACATAGGGATTCAGTAACATCCTCAAAATTTCATGCAAAGATGGGCACAATAAAGGACAGAAACAGTATGGACCTAATAGAAGCAGAAGATTTTAAGAAGAGGTGTAGTCATGTATGGGTGTGAGAGTTGGACCATAAAGAAGGCTGAGCGCTGAAGAAGTGATGCTTTTGAACTGTGGTGTTGGAGAAGACTCTTGAGAGTCCCTTGGATTGCAAGGAGATCAAACCAGTCAATCCTAAAGGAAATTAGTCCTGAGTAATCACTGGAAGGAAGGATGCTAAAACTGAAGCTCTAATACTTTGGCCACCTGATTTGAAGAACTGACTCATTGGGAAAGACCCTGATGCTGGGAAAGATTGAAGGCAGGAGGAGAACGGGATGACAAAGAATGAGATGGTTGGATGGCATCACCGACTCAATGGACATGAGTTTGAGCAAGCTCCAGGAGATGGTGATAGACAGGGAGGCCTTGCGTGCTGCAGTCCAAGGGTTGTAAAGAGTCAGACTCAACTGAGCAACTGAAAAACAACATCCTCAAGGCCCCAGGTCCTTTCCATTTCTCTAGTCTATCATCTTCAGCTTGAGCTTCATTCTCAGGTTGGTAGCAAGATGGCTGTGGCAGTTGCAGATTTACTTGCACCAGAAGAAAAAGAGAAAAGTATTCCCCCAAGCATGGAATATGGAGAAGGCGATGGCACCCCACTCCAGTATTCTTGCCTGGAAAACCCCATGGATGGAGGAGCCTGGTAGGCTGCAGTCCATGGGGTCTTGAAGAGTAGGACACGACTGAGCGACTTCACTTTCACTTTTCACTTTCATGCATTGGAGAAGGAAATGGCAACCCACTCCAGTGTTCTTGCCTGGAGAATCCCAGGGACGGGGGAGCCTGGTGGGCTGCCGTCTCTGGGGTCGCACAGAGTCAGACACAACTGAAGCGACTTAGCAGCAGTAGCAGCAGCAAGCATGGAATATAAACTCTTCTTGTCACTCTGTTTCAGCTTCTATTATATGCACAATAACTGTCACCAAGGGGATGCCATGTACTCATTGGCTCCACTCACCATCCAGCATGGAAAGGATGTTAGAACTTCCACTGTAACTCCACCATCCCTACCTCCTAGAAACAACCACCTCAAATAGAGTTTTCCTTTCCCCTACAATTCAGAACACAGCCTCAGCCCTTTCCACAAAACCATGGTTCATACATATTTCCAAACTCCCTGGTTGTCCTTCTGTGTACATAATCTAGTTGGTCCATTTCCTCCTAAACAGGTGTCATCCAGAATGAAACACTTTTCTAGGTAGAATAGAGTGAAATTACAATATTTCACAACTGGGGAGCTATCTTTTTATTAATGTAGCTTAGTTTTGTAATAGCTTTCGGTGGCAAGATCATACTATTGCTCCTTATCAATCAAGTAGTCAACCTTAACCTACACTTCATCTTTACAAGTGAATGCCACACCGGATTTCTAATCTGTTGCACAAACTGAGTTCTTTTATGACATCAGAATAGAACGTAGGATCATCCCCACTGAACTAGATCAAGATAATTTTGAATGATGCTTCTGCCACTCAAGTGGCGCTAATGGTAAAGAACCCATCTGCCAGTGTAGACATAGATATGTGGGTTTGATACCTGGGTCAGGAAGACCCCCTGGAGGAGGACATGGCAACCCACTCCAGTATTGTTGCCTAGAAAATCTCATGGACCGGGGAGCCTGGAGGGCTACAGTCCATAGAGTTGCAAAGAGTTGGACATGACTGAAATAACTTAGCATACACGCACTCAATGTAATAACTATCTAGCCACCTATAAATGTTATCCATCTATTAATATAAATCTGTATTAGTTTGCTAGCATTGCCATAACAAAATAACACAGACTAGGTGGCTTAAACAAGAGAAATCTATTTCCTCACAGTTCTGGAGGCTAAATCCAAAATCAATATATCAGCAGGTCTGCTTTCTGGAAAGGAAATCTAAGACCAGAGTCTGGTACTCCACTAGATAATCCTTTAAAGAGGGCCATTAATGGACAGCCTAATCTAATTACCTTCTCTGGTTCAGCTGACATCAGTCACTTTGGAGAGGACATCTGGACTATATCAAGGAGAGTTTTAGAGAGAAAGATTGTTCTGGAACCTGGGGCATTTCTACTAGAGTGTTTCCACAGTCGGAGTGCATGACTTTGGACATGAAGGTGCTGAATCAAGGGCCTGCTGAGCAGTGAGTTGTATGGAGATTGGAGGGAAAAGAGCTACAAGGTTATCAAAAGGCAAGTTCAGTTACTTCCCAATTTTACTTAGGACATAAGTAGTGGCAAATGAAGTTGAGACACTGACAATTACCCTGAGTGTCCATAGCATGGGCTTCCCTGGTGGCTCAGTGGTAAAGAATCTGCCTGGGCAGGAGGTGAGGATTCAGTAACCGGTCCAGGAAGTTCCCTTGGAGAAGAAAATGACAACCCACTCCAGGATTCTTGCTGGGACAATCCCATGGACAGAGGAGCCTGCCAGGCTATAGTCCATGGGGTCACAAAGAGTCCGACACGACTTAGCAACTGAGTTTGAGCTTTTTTTGACCTTTTTGTCCATAGCATAGATTGGCCATGCCTGTCTTCACTACTCTGGTCTGTAATTAGTCAGGTGGGCAACAACAACTTGGTATTCTGCCTAGGGACTTGAAGACCCCTGTCTCTATAGACATGATGAATAGAAAGCAATTGCTAGGCTTTCTCACTGTAACCCTCTTTAAAAAACATACACACAAATATGAATAATAAATAAGTATATTTATTATACTTAAATATTAAGTATACTTATTATTGTGTGTACTATTAGAGCAACTACACATAAATACAAAAGAATTAAGTAGGTAGCAATAAAGAGTAAGAGTAAACAAATACCTGTTTGTATAATAATTTGCTCCGTTACTTACTGATTCTTAACTATTCCTTCTTAGATTAAATCCATTAATTTAAGAGGCAAAAGCCTACTCTCTAGGTAGATTTACAGCTCTAGTGCCTGAAGCTGTAGGGTAACATAATGTTATTAACCCCTCTGGCCAGGTGTTTGCTTGTTTTTCCTTCCTGTTGATTTGAGCAAGCACTCAAAAGATGGGGAGTAGAGACTAGAGGGTCTGCAGAGGACATTCAGCCCAGCTCCTACATCCAATGCTTGAATTGCTTTCCTACAACCAAATGCCTATTTCAAACTAATGAAACTGGCACATGCGAGTTCATCTTTGCAAGAGCTGCCTCTTCTATGAGGAAGCACTCTGGTCTTCATTTTTCTCAAGGAAGAAATTGTCAAGGGAGAAAAGCACCATTTTTCATTCCCTGCTCTAACTTGTACTGCCTTAGTCACCACTACATGGTTAGTATGTGCTGACATGATACCTGGGTGGGGAGAGAGCTGTGTGACCCCATTCTTCTTTTTTCCTTTTTGTCTCATTAATAGATGCTTTTTAGCCACTTCACCAACTGACACCAAGTCTTGCCTCTGGTCTCTAATCAAAACCTTAGCAGGGTTTTATATAAACTGAAATTTACATTCAACCATCACCATAGCAACCACCACAGAGAATTAAATACAACTTTTCCCACTCTGATATCATCTACTTTTTTTAAGAGCTGCTTTTCTTTTCAGTTGCAAATCCAAGCTATTCAGAAGATAACCATTAAAAATCTATTTTGAAAACTGCATTTAAAAAGATTGTAACAAGGTTCTAAAAACAGCCATTTGAAGTGGATTTCAGACACTTAGCACCATACACTTTCTCCCTCAACTGGTGGCTGTACATTGCTGAAGTCTCAAGGGTTTGCCTCTGCACTGAGAACTGTTAAAATCAAAACAACGCTTCACTTATAATTGTGACAACCATCTCATAAAAAGTGCCCCAAGATGATGACCCTGAGCTAAGGCAGAAAATTCTGCTAATTTCAAAATGGATTTGCATCATGTTGAAAAAAATTTTTTTTTTTACTAAAACAAGGTTTTGGTTTGAATATTCAATGTGCAGTCAGCAAATCTGAAATTTTCAGGATTCACCTGTTGACTGAAGAGGAGATATTCAATTGTGGGTGTGGCTCAGGGCCATGTGGAAATATGCAAAGGTAATGGAGAGTAAACTAGAGATAAAAAAGGATAAATATCCCCACCCAAGAGATCTACTTTTTTCTTAGTTTAGAGTACAATGCCACAAGAGCCCTGAGTATTTGCAGCTGTTGGAAATATATTTCAGATTTAGACAAAGGTAAGAAAAGATATCTTTCTAAATTTTACTGAGACAAAAAAATCTACTTATGACACTAATAACCTCAATAACAAATTAATACACACCCATCTCATCATTTCCTCTCATTCCCTTGCTACTTAAAGTCCCAGAAATTGGCAATTCAGATGAACTGAAAATTTAGACAACAAAATTGTCATTTTTCATAAGCCAAATAATTTGGTCTTGCTTATTTCCTGAAAACCAAACTATAATGTGATACTCCAATTGTTCATTTATTCATTTATCAAACATTTATCAAATATTTAGATGCTACCATATGCTGAGAACTACATCTCACAAAGATGAGTGAAACTTCATCCAAGACCTTGAGAGCTTTACTTTTATAATTCTTTCGGATGGCAGATGTTTTACACCAAAATGCCAGTGAAGTCTTAAATCCTTTTCTCTCAGTGAATTCTCTCAAGGTTCTGTCTGTACACAGGAGGTGATGCCATCACTTGGCTGTACCCATGACCTCAGTATGGACACCAGAGACTAGACAATGGCTCAGCTTTACTACTAAGACCTAGTAGAGCTCACCAGAGGACATTCATTTTTAAGTTTCTGAAACTGTCCTGACTTGTTCCCAATGCAACTCTGCTACTCAGGAAATATGGATGAATTCTACCCTAAATGATAAATGATAAGGAAGCCTCCCCAAACACTTCTAACAGTCAGGTGCTGTGGGAATCAAGGCAGCTCTTGAAGGTATTCAGTCATCCTTTTCCACTTAAGTGTTGACATAGCTAGTTAGGCAACATAAGCAAAAGATAGGGGTATTTACAGATAATGGCCAAAATATCTTACATGCCCAGAAGTGAGAAACCTTACATATTAAGAGAGTGTCATCTCACTTAATAAATGTGGAGAGTGCAAGACCAGGAATGGGATGCTGGTTTCATATCAAGTGCCAACTCCAGTGGATGGGGTTGGATGTCCAGACCCCTGAGTGAGACCAATGCTGAAGCCAATCCCAGATCACTGAGAAAAGATGGCTTGATCTATGAAGTCTGATCTGGGAGCAGGCAGGCAGTACTGTACAATATACGCTGCTCTACAAGACCATGGTGTGGGGAGCCTGGGCAGTGCTGGAGGAGGAGTGAGGAGATACATGCCACTGAGTTACCTAGGGCAGTGTAGAGGAATAATCAAAAAGAAGACCCCCCAACGCACTTAAAGACCAATGAACTGGTGTCAACGACCTTAATAAAAAAGGTTGAGGCAGAATCAGCAGAATTTAAGACAGAACGGGTACCTTCCAACTGACCAGAAAAGATGGACCAACTGAACACATTCCATATTAGAAAAAAATGGACCAAGGGTAAGAAATGTAAAACATAAATATGATCACAGAATTCAGAGGTCAGAACACTTGAGATGACACCCTGTGATATACCAGTTGCCAATTAATAAGACAGCGTGAGGATAAAGTTCAAATCCTTTTCTAACAGTTGAAGAGACTATCCAATACGTGCATTGCAACCAACAGAGGGGTTCTTGGCTTTTCATTTGTTTTCGTTTTTTTAAAGATAAGTAGGAAGATTTCAATCTCCCTCAACACAGCCTCCTAGTAATAAAACAGACCTGTGGCTTTTGAGGTCAAAAGAAGCAAAGAATGTTATTTTGAGTATCTTAAGGCTGTAGATTTACTGCTATTGAAAAATATAAATAAATAGATCCACAAAAACCACAAAATTCAGCTTGAGTTATTTATGTCTTGATTTTTTTTCAGAGTTTCTTATGACTGGTGTTGAATCTAAAATAATCCCAGCATGGTTTTTGGGTGGTCATTCAGTGGTCATCAAATTCAAGATGCACAAGCCTATCACTGGTGTGAATTAAGCAAAGAGAGAGCACCTCAAGTTTCCCCTTTCTGTTACGGTCCATGCAGCTGGGATGAGCAGAGGAAGCCTGGCTGTGGTTTGGCAAGAAGAGATGCTGACCAGCCTCACCTGCTATAGTCCTGGGGGCCATTTCCAAAGCTATATCAACAGCAAACTATGGGCCTCACACGCCTGGTGATACGAATGACTGTATCTCTTCCTCCGTGTTGACAAGGGAACTGTCATACCTAACATGCTTTCTGGGGATGAAAAGATTATTGAACATTTATTATGTGCCAGGCACTGAGCCAGATACTGGGACTACTCAGCTGGATTCATTTTGTTTTGCAGCTCTCTTTCTTAGCTCATGGACAGCTGTTCTCTAATAGATCTTCTTGTTTCAATCCTAAAGGATCTCACAGTCTTTGGATCATAAAGATTGAAACATAATACAATAGTTACTGTAGAACAAAGAGAAAGGTCAATAATAGGAGAATGCCTAATGCGACAAGAATGAGTCCCCAAAAATGGCTTTCTAAATCTCCATGTCTAAGTTTGGACATCTTAGAATCTTCAAGGAATCATTCAGGACATGTCACAAAAAGTTAACACATATGGAATTCATTTTTTCCCAGTAACAAGGTTAACAAAAAGCTCCCAAATTTATTGGGGTTTTTTTGGCCGTGAACCGTGTGACTTGACGAATCTTAGTTCCCTGACCAGGGATTGAACCCAGGGCCATGGCAGTGAAAGCACTGAATCCTAACCACCAAACCACCAGCGAACTCCCCCAGATTTGTTCTTTATTGAGCTGCAGTCCTGTAATGAATAAAGAGAAATTGGAAAATTATGTATATATCTCTGATCTTTTTAGGCTGATTTCAGAAGGACCAACAGGCCATAAGAGAATATAAAGCAAGATACAGAATTGTGCTTAGGGTACAGGGAAGGGTCCCTGAGCAGCTGGGGTCTATAGGCCCCACCAATGGACACATGAACCCCAAGAGCTCCACGTTTGCCTGTTTTAAACACTGTGGGTATACACAGGTTTTGTTCAGAGAACAAAAAGTTTCTGCTGCAAACAACAACAAATCTAATACTGCAGTAAAATTATAGAAGTCAGCAGGGGGACAGATGGTACAGAGCTTTGAACTCTTCATATTAAGAAGTCTAGATTTTATCCTGTAGTCAATGGTTCCCCAGCTGGATTTAGAAAAGTCTTCTGGCAGTCTAGTGGAGGATGGGCTGGAGAGGTATGAAATGGAAACATGAAGACCAATTAAAAGACAGTTGTCCATGAGGTCAGATAAAAAGCAAGCTGCAAAACAATGTATATAATAATCTACTTTGTTTAAAAAAAGAGTTTATGTGTATATATGTTATAAATTCACAAGAAAGGATCAATTAATTGAAAGAAAATCAAGAATAATATGTATACAGTGATTCTATTTATAGAGAAAAAAGTCTGTATGGATTTTATAAATTTATAAGGATGATCTGGAAAGGCACACCGAACTGTTTATGGTCGTTCCCTCTAAGAGAACGAGGATTTGGGGAAGCAGACAAATATTTCCACTTTTTCCTCTACAGATTTCTAATGGTCAAAAAATTTTTTATAACAAGCATGTATTACCTTTATAATTTTTGAGATTTCTAAAACTTAAAAAAAATTTAAAAATTACCATAAAATAAAAGAAACAGTTTCTTCAACAAGAAATGATCAGGGCTTAAAACCAAACCAGTCGTCATGAAGATAGAAAGAGGGGAACAAACTCATCAGACAAATGCTGATCAAAGAGCAGATATGAACCCGGGGGAAGGAGGAGACTGTGGGGGAGTGGGGGGCCGGTGTTTCCATCCTCTGCTCTTGTGAGGTGGGCATTTTCACCACATTTTACAGATAATGAAATGGAGTCTCGGAGAATCTTGCCCCCAACCCCAGAACTGGGTACCAAAGCCAGGACTAGAATCCTGGCCCTCCTGCCTCCAGGTCTTGGACTTAACTGCCTTGGTCAACTGGTTTCTTCCTCTCCAGGGCCCTCTTCTGTGCTCAAATCCTGATCCCAGGCAGCAGAAGGAAACAGGGAGCTAGTTCTGACAACACAGGTGGGACAAGCGGAGAACGGCAAGGCCAGAACCTGTCCCCATCCCCCACAGCAGGCATCGAGTCCTAGATGCTGAAACTGTTCTTTGACAGAGAAATGCCCACATACCAGCTTCGTTCACGAGGATTCTTGAGAGCACAGCCTGTGTTTCCTACAGAATCTGTAATGCCTCCAGAGCATCTAATAGAGCGCCAAGTCCTCACTGCATTCACTGAGTGGGTGTTTAATAAATACATATTAATGAAAGGGCAGCAAGATCACCTGAAGCAAATATGAAACTGCATTTGATTCCTTATTTAGAGCATGAGTGTTCTGAAAGCATTTTTTTTTCTGAACAATTCAAGATGTAGGCAGTCAATGCACATTTGTGATGGATAATGACTGTGACCCTACTGAGAGAGTAATTTAATCACTCTGTCAAAGCGGCTTCAGTTGCAAAGTAGCTATAATATCTGTCCTCCAAGACTTCAACCAAACAGCCAACCAACTCAGTAGCATTTACTAAGATCTCTGTGTTCCCACACTGTGCTAGGCACAGTGGAGAATCCCATGGAATAATACACAGGCCCCACTCCTACAGAATTTAAACTCTTACCTGGGGAACCCATTCGAAATTCAGGAAATGACTAGATAAATGAGTGTTACCTGTGGATGTCCTGCAAACGAGTCCTAAAGTCCAGAGAGAGGAGAAACCGTGGATATCAGAGTCTAAAGGAGATAGACATGGGTGCTCAGTTGCTCACTCGTGTCTGACTCTATGATCCCATGGACTGTAGCCCACCAGGCTCCTCTATCCATGAGACTTTCCAGGCAAGAATACTGGAGTGGGTTGCCATGCTCTCCTCCAGGGGATCTGCCCGACTCAGGGATAGAACCCGGTCTGCTGCATTGCAGGTGGATTCTTTTCAGGGAAGCCAGTGGAGTACAGGATAGAGAGAAAAACCAGGGCTTTCCTTAGCCTCTTAGAAGCATAATGGCATTTCACAGTATCCATTAAAACACCCACAGCTCTCAGGTAATTCACCCTCTGTATGGTATGGCTGCTTGGTCACAACTATTTAATGCTCTCACCACCCTTGGTTTCCCTGATAACTCAGATGGTAAAGAATCTGCCTGCAATGTGGGAGACCTGGGTTCAATCCCTGGATCGGGAAGATCCCTGGAGAAGAGAATGGCAATCCAATCCAGTATTCTTGCCTGGAGAATTCCATGGACAGAAGAGTCTGGTGGGGTACTGTCTATGGGGTTGCAAAGAGTCGGACACAGTTGAGTGACTAACACTACTAACCCTTGGTTATGTACAGATTTAGGGACAAACAACCCCATCCCACCCCAACACACCATGGTGTTTCCCTTGTTTATTCAATAGGCTATACTAGGTCTCTGCTGCTTCAAGCCAACCATCACTCCCCACCCACCGGAGATGAGGCCTTGCACAAACACACCGCCTGAGCTCTCTAGGGTATGTA
The DNA here is from genome assembly GCF_055505025.1 of Bos grunniens. Lineage (NCBI taxonomy): Eukaryota > Metazoa > Chordata > Mammalia > Artiodactyla > Bovidae > Bos > Bos grunniens. Next base: position 18,161,032 of record NC_141190.1, read on the forward strand.
CCACTGATAGTAAAGGGGGGCTGGTGATAAGAATCAAAGGTCAAGAATAAGATGTCAGAGGAACTTAGCATTTGATGCTATCTCAAGAAAATGCTCACACGAGCCTTTGGAAATTGACTGTAATATTTCATCAGAAAATCTGCACGTAACCTGGGTTCCATTTCTCATTTCAGTAGTACCTGTTTACATTTAGCCCTACACCCACCCTCTCCCGTGAAGGATACAAGACACTTCTGCTCACTCTCTGGCCTCCAGCCATCCCCACACAGCCTCCAGACTGAACTTACTGAAAATCAATCCAGATCACGTCAAATTCGACTTTTAGCTCTTCAAGGTCTCCCCATGGCCCTCAGAAGATAGTCTAAGCTGTTTAGAGAATTATGGGGCTTTTCAGGATCTGGTCTACCCTCCAGCTTTCCCTAGAAAGATCTAGACCAGTGGTTCTCAAACTTTACTGTCCATCGGAATCATACTGAGTACTTGGATGTATTGGAAATACATATGTATTTCCAAATCGAAATACATATTTCCAATACATTCCACACAAACATTCTGGTTCCTTGGGTACCAGGTAGGGCTCAGGAACATAAACATTTACCAAAAATGTAGGGTTCAAATACATGGGGAATGTCAATATTTACAAAAATATGAGTTTCAAAAATATTTGGCTCTCCAACAAACCCCAAAATATACGGTTCTCACACGGGTATTTTCAGGATCACACTTTGAGGACACCTGATAGAGACACTGTAAAAATGGAACTAGAAACAAGTAGTTTTTGAGATGTCATTGAATGTAGTGGTTAAGTCTAGGGGCGTTGGAGCAAAAACAAAGTTTTCACGTGCCATTGGGAAAGTAACTTTATGTTTCTGTGCCTCAGATGTGATAATGGAGATGATAAGAGTGTCTACATGATAGGTGAAGATTCAGTGAGATAATCATTATAAACGATCAGCACAGCATCTCACACTGTAAACACGATACAACTGGAGGAAGCTATAGGAAAAAAGTAAAAAACACCACCGCCCAGGTTTTTAATTGACAGTGTCTCTGGGTTGGGAGGGATTTTAGGGACTCCTTCTTTAGCACCACTGGCAGACGTTTGGATAAACATCTTTATCTGGGGTTTTGAGGTGACCACATGCTCAGTATGGATTAGCACGGTAGCATGACTGCTCTAAGATTTAGTCTTTAGCCCGAAGGCTTCTGACAACAGGACTTCTGGCCACCACCTTCTGAGGAAGCGGGCTCCATTGCTTAGCCACTTCAGGTGTTGACATTCTTCCTTAAATCTAGTAGAATTCTGCTTTTCGGTTACCACTGCCCGTGAATTCTCACCTAACCTTTGAAGCATCATCAAACAACACCATTCTTATTTCCACGCACCAGTCCTTCAAATGTTTGAAGGTAATTTTCTTGTCTTCCCTTGATATTTTCTTCTTAGGAAGACAATCAAGTATACTGGATGAAACTCCAAGTTCAGAGTTCGAGGCCTGGGCTTTTGTCTCCACCCAGCTGAGCATCCTTGGGCAAGTCCTTTGACAAAAGTGAGCCTCCCTTTTACTCTAGCCCCAAATTCTATAATTCTATAATACCCTCAGTTAGTTCCTCTGTTTCCTTAGGCACAGGCATGTTTCCAGATCCCTCATTGAGACAACTGTCTTTAAATAAAAAACAAAAAACAAACTTTTCATTTTGTATTGGAGTATAGCCAATTAGTGGCTTCCCTGGTAGCTCAGTGGTACAGAATCTGTCTGCCAATGCGGAAGATGCAGGTTCGATCCCAGGGTTGGGAAGAAGCCCAGGAGAAGGGCATAGCAACCCACTCCAGTATTTTGCCTGGGAAATCCCATAGACAGAGAAGCCTGGAGGGTTACAGTCCATGGGGTCACAAAGAGTCAGACACAACTTAGCAACTAAACAACAATAGCCAGTTAACAATGTTGTGATGGTCAGGCGGACAGCAAAAAGACAGCCATACATACATCATTCTCCCCCAAACTCCACTTCCATCCAGGCTACGTGGCAACTGTCTTTTGCATCGATTGATAAGGACAGAATATCAGATCCTCTTCGGGAAAATTCCCTATCCCTCCACTGTCACCAGTGGTTTGAGTGGAAGCTGTCAAGTTTTTTAGAAATCCCACTCCCCGGGCTATCAAATGGGCCATTCATAATGGGCCATTCATAGTCCTTGGCCTAGAGTTAGGCACCTGACCCAAGTTCAACTAGTTAGATCCTACCCGGGATGTTTAAATCGTGGACCTGAGAGAATAAGTGTCAATTCCTCTCTGGAGCTGGAACTGGGAGGACTGAGGAGTGGCCGTTCCTAGGAGCTTTAATTACCTTTCTTGGAGATGCCTCATCAGAGAATGATTCTAGTTTGCAGAGAGACACACAGAGAGAGAGGTGGAGAGGTAACTCTGGAGTTCAAATCTTTAGTTCCACATTATCTCCGAGGACTAACACTCCTACCCTTCCCATAGCTTAATTAATTCCTCTTGGGCCCAGGGCAGGGCTCTCTCCTTACAAGCAAAAAAAGTCCAGAGTAATACACTCAGCTTTCTAAGTAGGCCCCCAAAAGAGACAGCTTTGGCTTATAGGTCTCCTCATCCCCCTAACCTAACTTTCCCCTCCCTTACCTTCTGCCAACAGCTACTCCAGATGGGTAGCTACAGTCTGGGTGTAATACAAGAAGGGCCGTCATTTCTTCCAGCCTGGCTGTTGTTCAGAAGGGAAGCTCAAGACTGCATCTTAGAGCAGGTGTGCCACCTTGCTGATTCATACTGAGCATGTGGTTACCTCAAATCCCCACCTCTTCTTCATGTAAACCATGGAAGCCAGGATTTTTCCTCCACCATGCTTTAATTCTATAGTTCAGTTTTGTTTGGGGGTGGGAGACGAGGTTTGAGACCTAATTGCAAATAAACACCTAGCCTTGTAAAATGTTGTATGTTGGATTGGAGCCAGGTTCCTGCCTGTCAAGATTGTTTTGACTCAAGGTTCCATCATCAGTGGCAAAGCTTCCCAAATGGTCACTCCCAGTTGGAGGCAACATGTTGACCATGATCAAGCTCTGTTGACCATGCTTAGCTTGCCTTCAGCTAAAACCACCAGACCTCACATGCACAACTCTTACATATATATTCCTTCATCCTGCTCTTGTACAACTGCTTAATTATTTTCTTGAATGCTGAATAGGATTTTATATTGATTCTTATTCATTTTCAACTTATCTTTAGCCTGTCCTTCCAACCAACTCACATTTAGGTAAACAAGAATGTAAAAGTTCCAAATTGTGGGAACATAGTAATAAATACCTCTCAACGTCACTGCTGTCTATAAACTTAAAGAAATGATCAAAATGCTCATTTTAAAATTAAGTAAAACTATGTAAAATTTTAGACAGTCCTAATCACTACTTGGAGAACATGAAAGCCCTGCCTGAGAGCCATGGTTAATTTCGGCAATACATTACCATTAGATAAGCAGGTGTATAATATCTGCCATATCTACAGCCATGCCTTTCTTCTTTTTTCCAAGATGGATGCTCAGGAAACTCATTCTTTCCTTAATGGATGAGAGTAAGGAACTATCGAAAGGGCCCTTAGAAAACCACAGATCCCCTTTATTATTCATAGGGAGCTCCCTGCCTTCTGCTTCATAATGCTGTACCCTCTTGGCATTAAGTAATTAAAAGAACAACTGGCTGTTTAGCTGTCCTCTACCTCCAGGACACATAAACTCTTGAAGAGCAGGACTTGAGTATGACTTTTCCATCAGGTCTTCCCAGTACCTTGCAGAGTGCCACCGCCATGGCAGGCACTCCATTAGCTCAATAAATATTTGCTGACTAGAAACATAAATTAACATGCTAATCTCTGCCATTAACTGTGTAACACTGGGCAGTTCTTCTACCTCTCTGAGTCCTACTTTGTTCCTTTCAAACTAGAGAGACTGAGCCAGAGGATCCCACAGTTGCCTTTTCTCATGTTAATATTCTATATTTCCATCTTGTTGTCTGCACGGCTCCCTGTCCCTCTTTTGCCATTAGAGACTCTAAAGCTAGACTGTTTCCAGAGCATGGGCAAGTTTTAATCAAATGAACACCCTGTACCATGGAAGAGATTGGAGTGAAACAATGTCAAAGGATTTCTATAATCTACAGGACTCTGATTTCAAAATGAAAATAAACATTTAGGCTGCCCAACTACTGTACGATTATTTCAACATTACATTTTGCCCAAAAACTTCTCCTATAAAAATGCTTTATAATCAGAGCTGGAGACCTTCTCTAGCAACAAACCAAGGCTTTAAGAGATGATATTCAGACAGTTTTAGAAAATGAAAAGGGGGGCTCTGTTTTAGAAAAAGTAACAGGCTGTCTCTGTAAGCAAATGGGTCAGAGGGTCCCTGGAAAGAAAACCAGGAATGACTTTCTTGACTTTAGAGAAGCCCTTTCGGCCTAAGTCATTTTGTGATCTCAGCCTGGCCGCAATGCTTGCCCTTGAACAGTAATCTATGATCTTTTTGTTTTCCTTTTTCTTTTTAGGCTGTGCCATGTGGCTTATGGGATCTTAGTTTCCCAACCGGAGATTGAACTCCAGGCCCCAGCAATGAAAGCAGGACCACTGGACTGCCAGGTAATTTCCAGTAAACTATGATCTTAAGGAAACAAAGAGAAGGCAGTCAAACAATAGTGCAGTGATAAAGCAGAGTCCTAGTTCCTCCTCAAGGGCTATACATAATAACATATCTTTGAGTTCTACAGGAACTAAGGCGCCAACCCAGGTGGAGGATGGAGTGATGAAGCTGACCCTCCTGAATTCAATCAACTAAAGCTTGGACTCTGTCCACATTTGCCCCAGTTCCACGCTGAATTCGCCTCTGCTCCAGCCCTTTCATGAATATGCATGTATTCTAAGCTTCCCCAGTTTTGCTGTTCAGGGAGACACTGCTTCCGGAAAGATCCCCAGAGTTCTCCTTACTTGCTACAAGCAATAATAAATTGTTCTCTTGATCTTTGGCTACTGCTGCTGCTAAATCGCTTCAGTCGTGTCCGACTCTGTGTGACCCCATAGACGGCAGCCTACCATGCTCCCCTGTCCCTGGGATTCTCCAGGCAAGAACCCTGGAGTGGGTTGCCATTTCTTTCTCCAATGTATGAAAGTGAAAAGTGAAAGTGAAGTCACTCAGTGGTGTCCAACTCGTAGCGACCCCATGAACTGTATCCTGCCAGGCTCCTCCATCCATGGATTTTCCAGGCAAGAGTACTGGAGTGGGTTGCCATTGCCTAGGTTGTGTCTTTTGGTTCAACACCAACCAAGAATTCAGTTTTCTTTTCAGGTTACAACTCCACTTGTGATGCTAAATACCATATCCTGCAACAAAAAATGTTTCCCCACATTTCACACACTCAAAAAAAAAAAAAAAAAGTCAACAGCTAACACTGATATTCTATCTGCTAGTCTTGATGAATGTCAATTCCACTGCATGCTTTAACTTTAGTTACAGCTTCAAACATTAGCCGATATATATAAAAGGAAACTTGTTTTAGTCCAGTTTAAAAGTAGAGCATTTTTATTTCATCATCAGCTTCCCCTCTATTTCCTGTGTTATCAGATGTTAGAGAGCGAGCCAGCAATCTGTTAATGAAACTGGCAACTTGGCAGACAAAATACGCACGTTCAACCAGCATTGTTTTAAATGAAAGGCTAGTATGGGTCTAATCTTGAAAGAGTGATAAGGAAGATACACAAATGCAGAAGGTACAAACCCGGTGGGGGGGGGGGGGCGGGAAATCAAGGAATTCCCAAAACCACTAAGCCAGTTCTAGAGGTTTCTTCTGAACACTTCAGATTTCTTCACTTCAATGCTCTCCTTCAAAAGGATGCACTCAATTTCTGCTACTAATGATCCATGCACACCCCCATGGAGTTAACAATTCAAGTTACTAGCTGGCCTCTATAATAGCATACCTGGTTCTTTTCTGGGATAGGCTGTCATATCTGGTATATGTTTAAGTATTCAGTTCAGTTCAGTTCAGTCGCTCAGTCGTGTCCACCTCTTTGCGACCCCATGAATCGCAGCATGCCAGGCCTCCCTGTCCATCACCAACTCCCGGAGTTCACCCAGACTCAAGTCCATCGAGTCAGTGATGCCATCCAGCCATCTCATCCTCTGTTGTCCCCTTCTCCTCCTGCCCCCAGTCCCTCCCAGCATCAGAGTCTTTTCCAATGAGTCAACTCTTCGCATGAGGTGGCCAAAGTATTGGAGCTTAGTTTAGCATCCAGTACTAAGCTTTAGCATCATTCCTTCCAAAGAAATCCCAGGGCTGATCTCCTTTAGAATGGACTGGTTGGACCTCCTTGCAGTCCAAGGGACTCTCAAGAGTCTTCTCCAGCACCACAGTTCAAAAGCATCAATTCTTCGGCGCTCAGCCTTCTTCACAGTCCAACTCTCACATCCATACATGACCACTGGAAAAACCATAGCCTTGACTAGACGAACCTTTGCTGGTAAAGTAATGTCTCTGCTTTTGAATATGCTATCTAGGTTGTATGGACACAGCAAAAAAAGATGCACTCAGTAGATGCTGTCTTGCTCTGAATCAGTTTGACAAGTTTCTGTTCAGACACATACTAACTATGTGACCACAGACAAATCTGCTCCATGCAAACAACTGATGATCCACACAGCACCAGCAGCACAGGCTCCTTAAGAAGGATGCTCACAGGAAGGATATCTTTTTCTCCAACTAGGACCTTCAAAATGGGCTCAAGAATAAGGAAAATGGCAACAATCCATGGACGCACCCACCGAGCCACTCATCCATCCACTACCATTTACTGAGCACACAACATCTGTCAGTGGAGACAAGTATTTTCTTTAAAAACATAAATACAGTGAAAGTAAAACAGTCTCCAAATGGCTTTTTCCCCTAGAGAAAAGGCAACTTTATCGATTATTAATTTTGTTCATTTTTCTGTATCTTAGAAAATCAGCTGACCACTGTTCACATCTAAATTTTACCAAACTGGCTACATAAGCAAGTTTTCTGCCCAGAAGTCTATATGACAAGGCTGCCATGGCTTCAATAATTTCTCCAATGATAAAAAATCATTTACAGCATGAATCATCCTATTTCCTCAGCCATCTCAGACACACTCTCAGTCATGTGAATGGCAATGGAAACTAAATTGAAAAACTGTGAAAACATCCTGCAAAAATAGGGAAGTTAACAGAGCCATTCTGTCATGCACATTTGCCCCCGTTTCCCTTGCCTCCATTATCTTCCTGTGAGCCACAACCGTGTATCTACACACCCACAGTAAACAATATATACAAAGTGGGAAATATGTGCATTCTTTCATTCCCACACAGATAATGGCATACTGCTATGTTCTTCTAAGGCTGAATTTAGGCTAATGTCCATAAACAGGAAGCTACTTTTATGTCATTTAAAATTCTATTTAAATTCTGTTGGAAAGAATAACTTATTAGCTGAAATAATATACAATACCTTGATGGGATTTTGAAAAATATTAGATTGAGAACAATGAAATGTAAGACATTTAAATTACATGTGGTTGTAACCATGGAATTTCATGACTTTAAAGGTCTGAGATGTCGATCTGAGCACCTCCCGGCATTTTAACAAGGACAAGAACAGGTCCAGGGTGGCCAGGTGACTTGACCACAGTGGCACAGCCAGTTGGTGTCAAAGTCTGTGAAATATACACCCACATTCTCTTACTTTTTGTCACAAAGACTGAAGTAACCTAAGGATACATCAATCTAAATTCCACAAGAGTCAAATTCCATTTGAGAAGAGTAAAACTATGACTCAGTGATAAGTGGCTGTTCCCTCTTTTCAAGCAGAGCCCACATGGAGTGACTGATGGGGCAGTCATTACAGCAATAAACAAACCAGTGTCACTTCCCCTTACCCAGAAGATCAATCTAACGAAGCTGAAAAAAAGGCCAAGGAGTTTGCAGAAAGGAATTTAACCTGAAACTCAACCTACTTGGAGTAGTTGGGTATTAGTCCAACTCCTTCCTCTAGATTCATAAAATCCCCATGACCCATCAGTTTTCTCTTTTAAAATCTCAAAGAGTAAAAATTAGCATCAGAGAAAAATTTAAACACTGGAGAAATGTCTAAAATAAAAAGTTCAAAATGTCCTCCATCCACCAAAAGGCAACCACTATTAACAATTCCTTGTGTATCCTTGCAGTGAAAAAGTTCATAAACCAGTATAAAATACACAGATACATATACACTGGCATAAATATATATAAATGCTGCTCTATACATACTTGCAAATTTTAGATAGATGAGTAGGTAGACAGGTAGGTAAACAGATAGACAGAAGCACCCTGGTTAGTTTCTGCCTTCAGATATGATAGGTTGCCAGGAGTCCAGTCTCACCAGTACATATGATAAACTGGTCATTCCAAGGACAGAAACGCCGTTGTTAATCAAAGTTAATTTTGTCTTACCCAGTGTACACTTGCAGAGCCTGGGAACATAGCCAAATAGCTGACAAAATATAGAAAGAGACAAAGAAAGGGGAGGAATGAGGAAGAAAAGCCAGAAAGAGGAGATGAGAAAGGAAAGAAAACAATGAACAGATATTCCTTACAGACGAGCACATGACAGATGCTCATTCAATACTTGCTGAATGACTGATTGAATAAATTAATAAAAAAACCAGGACAGTCATTTCTAAAAACATATACGACATTTCATGTATTAAAATAGTAACAGATATGGCCCCCAGTTCTCTAAGCAGCATCATTCTTGATCTATACTGTCCAATATGATAGCGCCTGGCCACATGTGGCTATTGAACAGTTAAAACGTGTGCTCTATGTGTAAAACACACACCAGATTTCAAAGATTTAGTATGAGGAAAAGGATAGAAAACATTTCATTAATAATTTTACATTGGTTATAGGTTGAAATTTTAGATATATTGGGCTAAGTAAACCACATTATTGAAATTTACTCACTTGTTTCTTTTTATTCTAGTATTTAATTTTTTTTTTACTATGGCTACTAGAAAGCTTGAAATTTCACATGTAGCTTGTGTTATACGTTTTTTGAATAGTGCTAGTCTAGAACGCAGGGACTATTAAAGCAATGACTATATCTGGCTTCCCTGCTCTGTTTCAGCACCTAGCACAGGGTCTTGAGAATGGAAGCCTCACTGCAACGTCTGGATAAGAAAAGAGTTAGGCCTGGGACTACAAGGCAGGAGGGCTTGACCTGATCCTGCTCTAATGGAACAACAGCTGTGTGAACCTGCCAGGCCTTGTTTTCCTCATCTGTAAAGTGGTGATGATAATACTGTGTGCCTTATAAGAAAATGCAATGCAGAAGAGCCAGGTTCGATCCCTGGGTTGGGAATGGAGAAGGAAATGACAACCCCCTCCAGTATTCTTGCCTGGAGAATCCCATAGACAGAGGAGCCTGGCAGGCTACAGTCCATGCGGTCGAAAAGAGTTGGACACGACTGAGCTACTAACACTACAAGAAAATAGCACTGACCAAATGAGATAATGTTTACAAAAGGGCTTTGAAGGGGTAAAACAGATGTCAGATCGCTCCTCCATTCTAGTATTCTCCTCTAGCAATAATCGCAGGAGAAGTGAGTTGCAAAAACTACAGAAACTACAGGGTAAGAAACCAAGCGAAAAAATCCCTACATCTGATATTTCCATCCTGGCCTCCATTTAGACAATTCATACAAAAACAGGTGCAAACTTGAGATTCTCACACTAGTGGAAACTTCAGCATTCATCACTCCCTTTTCACTGCACCTCAGCAACCACAGTTGACAAAGTGACTTGCAGATATTTTCCTTGAGGGACCACAGAAAGTCTAGCTGGGAGCAGAAGGCTGTCTCTGGGTGGCTTTTGAAGCAGCAGGGTGGCCAATTCCACAACACCACCTGGGCCCACAGCTCTGTGGGAAATTCATACAGATCCATGGGTACAAAAATCTATCTTGCACATTAGTCCTCGTTGATTGTTTTTAGGTGTAGCTAGGAGGAAGCATCTCGTTCTGTGAGGTGGTCAAGATACCTGGCAAGGGAAATCCAAACGACCTTTGGACATGTTGCAGCTTTTTAGTGACACTGGGACAGATTTTACCATCCCAGCTGGGCATCGTCTCTCCAAATCAAAGATTATTTCAAAAGGGAAGACTGTGTGAAGGAAACATATTTCTGCAAGGGTCATTTAAGGGGGAACCTTAAGTGCGAATTAAACCACAGCAGAGAGAGAGCAGAACCAACAACCCAAGGCCACAAGGCAGGAGGACAGCAGAACAAAAATTGACTATTTCAAGAGGCCCCAGATCAGATTCTCCCCTCAGTCTCTGCAAGGCAGCACAGAAGCCCCAGAAGCCATCACGGACTTACCATCAGCGAGGCTGCCACAGCAAGGAGAGCAAGGAGGGTGCAGTCACTTCCCCTTTGCTGGGAGGGTCTGTCTCTCTTCCCCTGTCTAAAAGCTGCCGCCTGTGACGTGGAAGTGAGCTGTGACCTGGCCAGGCTCTAAGCCCCTGGGAACACTGCCCCGTGACCTGCCCTGTGACAGCCCACAAGGCCTGAGTTGTTGCCAGCTCCTCCAACCAGAAAACCAATGGACAGGGCTGCAGGCATGGAACAGAGTCTCCAGAGCATGGCTGCAGAGCATAATCCGCTGCGGAGTCTTTTTGAAATTCATTTTGTCTGAACCAATCTCTGAGATTCTTGTTCAGTCAGCCTAGGGTAAGGCGGGGACACCAGCATGTTAAACAAAGTAGGGGGGCAATGCCAATATCCAGTCTGACTTGGGATCCTGTGGTCTAGAGAACTCAGGGAAGCCTCATTGTCCTTAATCCTTTCTCTTTCCCGGGCTTTCTTCCTGCTTCTTGTCTCCATGAGGAAGAGGAGGATGAGGGGGGAGAGGCTTAGAAGGAAGCAAGACAAAGCAGAGCATGAGTCTGAAGGCCCTATGTTTCCATGTGAGCTGCTCCCAGTCATCATGCAAGTTATTGAACCTTGCTGAACCTCAGTTTTCTCACCTGTGAACTGGTGGTAAAACCATCTACCCACTCAGGGTTGTGGTGGGGGATAAATACCCATGAAGTGACCAGTGTATTACACACAGCAAATGACACAGCATCACCTTAGTGTTAGCTCTTTCCATGAGGAGAAGGAGTGGTTCAGGGCAGTTCTCCATATGAGTATCTTTGCAAGAGAAACTGCAAACGTAAATCACTGACTTAGGCATAAAGGGAAAGAAAAATAAGTAGATAAATTGCAACAACAAAAAACCAAGTAAGGGGCCATGAATTCAGGTCACATGGGGAGAGTGGGGAGATGCACAGAGCAGGTAAGCACCATCTCTAGGAGCTCTACGGAGACTGGCTAAGAGGAAATCCACAGAGATTGACAAAGATTTAGGCATAAAGCTGTGTGGAGATTTATTGCAACATTATTATTTTTTAAATTGGAAATAGCCTACAGGTGTATTTTTCATTTTCTTTTTTAAACATTATGATAAACATACATTACAGTTGACCTCTGAACAACATGGGTTTAACTGCACTGACAAGTTATACGCAGATTTTATTTTCAATAAAAATGATCAACTACATGATCCCCTGTTGGTTCAATCCATAAATGCAGAACCACAGATACCAAGGGCCTGTGTGGGACTTGACCATCCATGGATTTTGGTGTCCTACATGGGTCCTGGCAACAATCCCCCACCAATACTAAAGGATGACACAAAGATTTTTGCCTACATGGGTGGGGGCAGGGGAGTCAGTACCCCTAACCCACATGTTGTTCCAGGGTCAATTGTATTTTATTTCAGAAAAGAAAATGTTCCTTTTTAAATCTGGGAGAAGACTTTGGAATCCATCTGATTAGCTAAAAGTATTTGTATCTCAATTGTTTTCCTTTTAAACTCCAGTTTAACAATCAGATTAGAATACTAATATCAACAAAGGAAGGCCAGATGTGGACAAATCCCTCTAAATTTTCCCCATGTGAAAAAGGCAAAATTCATGATGATTCTGGGCATGAGAAGCACAAAGGGCATGAGAAAAGATAGTGGAGGTAAAAAGAAAATACATATAAGAAAGCAGACAAGATCTCCAACGTAGTACTGAATGATACTGGAGGAACTGGTTCAGCGCTTCCCTCCCCCCAACACACACACACAAATATGGACACACTAAATTATGAGAACTTTTGAAATAAAACTCGGTGTCACCCATCAAGACCTCTCCCACACAGACTAACAGAACCTATTTTTACATTCCAATGAGATTTGCAGTAAAGAATAGAGCGCCTGAAAAAAAAAGAAAAATAGAGCGCCTATAAAAAGAGGAAATAATCTCGGTGCTGTACCTTGGTTTTTCTCACTTCCTTATTTTAAAATAATCACCTAACAAATCCAAACAATTCAGAACAATAGTACAGTCTTCTATGCCCTGGGTATATAACCCTGCAAACATTTTGGAACTAAACTGAACAGGTTAAAAGGTTCTGGGTAATTTGCCCAGAAAACTCACAATGATATCTTACAGTGCTGGGGTACTGGAAGAAACCTTCCAATCACCTGTCCAACCCCATCATTTTACAGATGAAGGCCTTGGGAAATAAACTGGCTGTTACAACACACTGAAGCCTCTATAATTAAAACATCTGCTCAGTTTTAAGGTGACTGACAAATTTGGAGAGAGGGGGTAGGAAATAAAACCTCCCAAACATTTTTAGTGGCATAGTAATTATGATCAACACGCCTGTTAAATGAAGAAGCAGTAAGGACTGTGATGGAAGTATACCCCCATTCCGATGTCAGGACCATTTACATCTGGAAAATGGAGAGGCTGAAAGCTGTCAGAGCTAACATATTGAATCTGTGAGTCAAGGACCAGGAAGAGAACTCAAGAGCCCTATCCTGAAGTCTACTGGCCTAAGCACCAAACACTGGTCTTATTTTATACGTAAACACTGGTCCAGGAGTCAACCTTATGAGATAGTGCCTTCATTTCCAGAAAAGTAGATATCTGAGAAAATGATTCAGGCATAACAGAAGTACAAGACAACTGACTTGACAAAGGAAGGGTGACTTAGACCTTAGCTCAGTTTTCAGCAGACCCCTAACCAGCAGCATCAGCATCACCTGGTTGCTTGTTAGAAATGCAGAATCTTGGGTCCCATCCAGACTCATAGAGTAAGAATCTGTATATTGACAAGAATCCCAGGTCTTCCCACCCTCATTAAAGTTTGAGAAGTACTTATTTAGATAACACAGCAGCAAGAGAAAGTATAATTAACTACTTGTAACCTCATTCAGGGCTTCCCTGGTGGCTCAGTGGTAAAGAACCTGCCTGTTAATGCAGAAGATGTGGGTTCAATCCTTGGGTTGGGAAGATCCCCTGGAGGCGGGCATGGAAACCCATTCCAGTATTCTTGCCTGGGAAATCCCATGGACAGAAGAACCTAGTGGGTTACAGTAAATGGAGTGGCAAAAGAGTTAGACACGAACAACAACCACCACAATCGATCCCAGTTTCTGGAATTATTACTTCTATTACCAGTTCTATTCTCTAAAGCTTTTAATCTTTAAGCCTTATTTTAAATTTTAAGTGGTCTAAAATTTAGCCTAAATTTTAAATGGTCTCAATGAATATCTTACTAAATAGTAATATTTGTTGACAAAAATTCAACTAATTATCAAGTTAAGAAGACAAAAAGAATTTTATTTGAGCCATACGGAGGATTATAACCTAGCAAGTAGATTCTCAGAAAGCTCTAAGAACTCTCCTACCTGCTAGAAGTCAAAGGCACAGTCACAAACATTTTTGAGACAAAGGACTGTGCATCAAAATGACATGCTGATGTTTTACATAAAGTTCATCAAGGATACATGGTCCAGGTAGGCACAGACAAAGCAAGCAACAAGTCATCATGACCCTATACAAAGCTGGGAAAGAACAGTATTATTTTAAGTTACATTGTTAGTGTCAGAAGAAAGAAAAAATTGATCTTTATGGTCAAGAAGGCACTCCCATTCCTGAGAAACTCAGGCTAACGTGGGTCAATGCACAATGCGGATGCCCACTGTACACGTGGGAGGGGAGGAGAGATCCAAATACAGAGAGAGTTTGATGTTTAATTTTTTCTTGCCCTGCCTTAAAATAAAAATTTCATTTCATCACGTTTTCTCAGAAAAGACCTTAAAATTTAAAAAATATATATGTATATAAATATTCTTGGAGTTTTACTGTTTTCAAGGGTTACATAGATTATGAATTGAAATCTTTTTCCCTGCTATTTTCTGTTGGGGTTACAGTAGGAATATGACCAATATTTCTTCAGTTGGGAATTAGAAACCCCAGGAAAATCTGGTGAAGGAGGAAGACTGGATTCAGTATAGACATGTTTCCCTAGCAAAAAACCCCCAGAAACTTAAGGTAAGAGAATTTTATGATCAAAGATTGTGAAGGTCACATGGTATAACCATGGTTCCAAAGATGAATTCCTTTTACACCATACAGGCAGTCTCTGCTTGCACACTCCTGGTGATGTAGAACTTACCACCTCCAAGGGCCACCCATCCCATCTTTGCACACTTCAGTTATTAGAAAGATGCCTGAAATGTGTCTCCCTGTAGCTTTTAATAGCTGTACAATCAGTAACCCCACAATTATTGTTTCTACCATTAGTGCATCCCCATTATCAATTTTCCATTATGTCTCCCACTGGAATTGTTTTAACAGAGAAAGTCAAAGAAACAAGTTTCATGTATTTATTTCTCATAGGACTGGGCCAGCTTGTACTAGTGGGGTGTATGAAAATTTTATTTTTGACTTTTATTTTGAACTACCTTAGGAAAACCTCATGTGTACAAGAGGGATATTAAAATAAATTATCACAAGTTATACAGACTATAACTAAGGACATACTCATACCAGAAACATAGCATAGGGATAATTTGATCCTTAAATACTGTTTTAGCTCTAAGCTTCTGGGGAGTCAAAGCAGGTATGAAATAGGACAAGATGGTGGTGCTTCAAAAGTATTTGAGACTCTCTGGCCTAAGGGACTCATAGGTTTCAGCCCTGGAAAGTGTCTTAGAACAAGTGTAAGCCCGCCTCTTAAAGAGAAGGAAGTGTTAGTGTTAGATGCTCAGTCGTGTCCGACTCTTTGTGACCCCATGGACTGTAGCCTGCCAGGCTCCTCTGTCCATGAAATTCTCCAAGCAAGAATACTGGAGTGGGTAGCTAATTCCCTTCTCCAGGGGATGTTCCTAACCCAGGGATCAAACTCAGGTCTCCTGCATTGCAGATAGATTCTTTACGGGCTCAGCCACTGGGGAAGTCCCATAAAAAAGGAAACTGAAACCCAAAGAGGCTACATAGATTGCCCAATATTGGGCATCCAGTTAGCATCGGAGCCAGGCAATAGAGTGTCGTCACTCATTTTTGCTACAACATTAGACTTTAAGTCTTCCGTTTGTTAAGAAAGCTTGTTCAGCACAAAAATCAGAGATACAGCCCCCCATTTCTGGGCCAACTGAGGGTGATGGCCATGGACATTCCCAAAGCAAACCGAAGCCATTCTAGCCTCCCCACACAGAGACCTCAAATCCCCAAATTCACAAATCTAATATCAGATAAGTAAATGACATTGGAGGCACAAGCCATCCTGCCTCATACAGTTTTCTATGATTCCATTTGTCCCTACATTTCCATTGATTCTGAACCACCCAGATTTTCCACTAAGCAGTTGGTTTTAATCTCCCATTTAAAATATCTCTTTCTGATGAGAGGTTATTTGCTTTCAGAACAGAAATACCACTGTGAAACATGTCATTCCTTCTGAAACACTTGAAGCTAAGGGCTCACAGCACACTGAGCCAGAGTCATTAGTGAAAAGTATAATATTATAAGCGATCAATTTATCTAGGCATCTGAACATCAGACACTGCCAAACAATAGTCAGAGAATCCCTTTTAGCATCTATTTTTAAAAACAATACCACTGTAGTATTTGAAAGACCAGTCTGTTAGCGCACACGCCATGAGGCCAGTACAGTAACAACACAGCCATGGTGTGTGGGATGATGGACAGGTGGGTCACAGCAGCCTGCCCACCAGATCATAAGCTCATGCTAAGCAGTGACAGAAGCTCGTCCGCTGCAACAACCAGTTGTACCTGACTTCTCTGTAAGTTTCAGCAGACCCCTCAAACCAATGAAGTACAATCGTGCAAGTATGAATTATGCATTTTTTTCTATCCTTGTGTCCTTCTGAAGTAAAGATAAGTAAACTCTGGAAAAATCCAGGTCCCGGGAGTTTCAAGTGAGACATCTTCTACACTCACACTTGTCATTTATATTACAGAATGGCCTGGGATCCTACTGTGTTAGGTCACCTGGTCATACTTATTGGTTTGGAGCAGGCCATTCCTGGGATAAAAATATCTAGGAACTCTACTAGCTTTTTAAGGTCACTAAGAATTTGTGAATTCTTGATTCACAAATCAAACGACATGGGGTGGATGAGTCAAATTTTAATGCCCAAGGCACACCAGGGATAACTGAGCATAGTTACATCGCTCCATTATTTTCCAGGTTTCTTTGCTGGCATCAGGTGTATCAGAGCTCAAATGGCAAGAGAATAGAAGATAAACACATAGCTTGCTCATAGCTCACAGTGAAGCAAAAAATAGAAATCAAAAAGAGGAAGAAAAGCTGTGACACACATCCATCCCAGAGCACATCTTCCGGTACTGCTAATCGGAGCATTTGTCATACTTCCTGGGGCCACTGAAGTCATTAGTCCTGGCAGAGAGGCTCGGAATTCTCCCATTTGAAAAGGAGAAACAAGGCAAAGGACAGAAACTAGGCTGGTGGAAAATAGAGAAGGCATGTGTTTCTCTATAACCATGTTACCCAAAAGTGACACCTTTTCAACCAAAATCTTAAGGTCACCTGATGATAAAAAATGGAAGTGGCTTGCAACAGGAAGGTTGGAAGTCATAGTCCTCACATCCCCACCAAACTAAGTCTCAGACTCCCACCCCCACTGCCGTCTAGGCTGGAGTCTCTGTCCAATGTCTTCTGGGGTGTAGACAATTCTAAAAAGAGGGCTTATCCTAGCACAGAACCCAAGGAAAAGTGTCATCTTTCTTTCCTGTGGTCCAGGAGACCCACCCTATTCTACCCTATCCAGGAGACCTAACCTTACCCTATTCTGGGATGGGACAATCCCATCCCAGAAATAGGCTGCTCTAAACCAGTAAATACGACTGGGGCTCTTAGCATAGTGAGGTCTAGATTCAGTCTGTAATAGGAATGATGACCATTAACACCACAACGTCTCGCCTGAAATGCCTGAGGCCTGGATGGGTCGTTTTTTCCAGGGCTTGCATATCTGTACTCCAGAAGAGACACTTACCTTCAGAAATGGCCTTCTTCACAGCTGCTACGTAAGTCTCAGGCTCATCGTCACAGGTGAGCTCCTGCCAGTGTGCCCAGTCTGGAAAGAAGTCCAGGAACTCCTCGCTATCCTGTACCCCACAGAGCAGCCGCACCACGCGGCGTGGAGGGTAAAAGGCTCTCTGCAGCAGGGGCAGCAAGCTTGGCTGGCAGAAGCACTGCACCAGCTCCGCAGAGAGCAGCACCATAACGCAGCGCACATGGAGAAAGAAGCTCAGGTCCTCGGCAGAGAAGGACGTCTTGGGGCTCAGCCTGTAAGTCAGCGTCTTCTGGCTGCGGACCTGCCGACTGGAAAGGAAAAGGTCCTGGAGGTACTGGCACCACTCCTCAGCATCTCGGCTATAAACGATGAGGATGTCGCATCCTCCCGGCATCCCTGAGCAAGAAGGAGACACGAAAGCATGTTAACATGCCTGCTCCCACTAGGGCTTCCCATGACCTGCAAGAGTCACCATCCAGACGAGGGGCCTGGAACCCACAATCTCTCATGCTCCACCCCCAGCATATCTGCCCAACTTCTTTCCCACTTACAGCCTGTGTTCCTACCATTCCAGACTCCCTGCCATTGTCCAAACACCCCATGCTGTTTTAGATCTTTGCATACGCTGTTGCTTCTGCTGGTATCCTCTCCTGCAAATGGCTGATGTAGTATAGGATGACAATGATGAAAGAAACTGCAAGCACTTACTTAGAGCTTACTACATTCCAGCTTATTGCCTAGAAAATTCATTAGATCATCACAGCAACCTTCCAAGGTACCACTACTAGCCAGATTCTAAAGATGAGAAAATTGAGGTATGGCAGAATAAATAATTTACCCAAGAGCCCCAGTGGCAGAGTTAGAATTTGAACCGAGGCAGTTTGATCCCTGGTGGCTCAGATGGTAAAGAATCTGCCTGTAGTGCAGGAGACCCAGGTTTGATTCCTGGGTTGGGAAGATACCCTGGAGAAAGGAACGGTTATCCACTCCAGTATTCTTGCCTGGAGAATCCCATGGACAGAGGAGCCTGATGGGCTACAGTCCATGGGGTCACAAAGAGACATGACGGAGCGCCTAACACTTTCAGTTTGATCCCAGAACCTAGCTTTCCCAAACACAGTGGTTACAAGCACAGATCTGGAATCAGGCAGCCAGACTTAGCATCTTGGCTTTCTGAAGTAGTAGCCATGAAACCCTGGGCAAGTTGCTTACATTTTTTAAACCTCATGTACTTATCTGTAAATGGCAATATAAAGGCAATATTTATCAGTGTTTTGTGAGAATTAAATATGTTATGTAAATTACTGAGCATAGTGGTTGGCATGTAGTAAACCCTCAGTGATTGGTTGCTGCTGCTGCTGCTAAGTCGCTTCAGTCGTGTCCGACTCTGTGCGACCCCATAGACGGCAGCCTACCAGGCTCCCCTGTCCCTGAGATTCTCCAGGCAAGAACACTGGAGTGGGTTGCCATTTCCTTCTCCAATGCATGAAAGTTAAAAGTGAAAGTGAAGTCGCTCAGTCGTGTCTGACTCCTAGCGACCCCATGGACTGCAGCCCACCAGGCTCCTCTGTCCATGGGATTTGCCAGGCAAGAGTACTGGAGTGGGGTGCCATCGCCTTCTCCTAATACCAAGTGATTGGCAGCCGGTGTCATTATCCTTCCAGTAATATAAACAGTGCATTAACGTAAAGGTAACCATGGTTGAACTAACACATTGACCTATACAGTGTCTTTTATAAGGCGCCCCTCACCACATGGTCTGTCACACAGGCTTTCTTCTTCCTGTAATAAAGCACAAATGCCAGAAACGGAGTCCAAAGCCTCAGAGATGTGCTGAATCTTTGGGGGATCACAAAGTGATCCCAAACTCCTCATTTACAGATAAAAGATATACTTCATCTGAGAAGATAAAGGAATTTATTTAAATTTACATTCAGCAAATTAGTTCAGAGTCTGGACTGAAACTCAGGTTGCCCCCTGGTTTCCTATCCCATCCTCTTGCCGACTTTACCTGCTACCTCCCATCAGGAATTCTGTCAAGAATCTTACGAGCAATAACTCTTGTTTTCCATTATGGAAGTTCAAAGAAGCTTGGCTCTTAACGTAACACTTGTGAGTCCTCATCTCCCATTAATTCGATGAACTATTCTAAGGGATTTGGAAGGGGTGAGCTCAGAGAAGCACCTACGAATCTACAAGGCAATAGGGAGCCCTCCTCCCACTCAGAGATGGAAGCAGGGAATTTCGTGAAATAGGATTCATCTAAGTTGTGGATTAGCACAATTAAATGCCATCCTTGGGCCACATTTATCTCAATGTCAGAGGCAGGACTGGGGCAAGACCTGAGCTTCTCAGCTCTGAAAACATCATGGAAGGAAGTCCCGTTCCTGGCCCCATCCATCTCCATATTCAAAATAAAAATAATGACATATAAAATGTAAACCCAACACAGTTCTGATACCCCCCCAGGATGACAGTACCAAATCTTTTAAAACAGTAAATAAAACAAAAATGTGCTGTTTCTTTTCGGAGCCCCTCATTCAGTACTAATATAAAACCCAATAGGTTTCCAGTAGGAACAAGAGCATCAGCCTGTGAGTCCTTTTGAAGGGAAGGTGCGCAAATTTTAAAAGAAGGCAATTTGAGACTGGAATAAAAGTCAGCAATTCTGAAGACACCATGGACGTCTGTAGCTCTGTAGCAAACTCAATTCTGAACATGGTCTGTTTCCTCAGTTTGGAATAAAACAGTCCCTTTTAGGAATGCTTACTCTGGTTCCAGAGTTAAGTAGATCAAGGACAAAATTTAAATGTATCAGTGGTGCAGCCTTCCATAAAATGAAATCTTTGCCAATTGAATCTTTTTTCTTCTGTGTAGAATATTTCTTTGAACCTCGATGGGAAAATAATTTCTGAACTACTAAAGGAATAAAATTGGCAAATCTACATAACTATGGAGCTCATACTGAGAACAAGCAGAATTAACATCCAAATATATCTGTCTTCTTTATGCTCCTCCTCCCTACGTGGCTGTTTTATACTAAGAAGCAAATGTTCTTCTAAATGTAAAGGGTAATTGTATATGAATGGTCATGAATATGGCCCATCAGGTAGGCAGTGTGCAAGACTACATTTCATTATAGTATTAAGGATGCAAAGTTAGTGATGCTGTGCTCAGGGTTTACTTAAAAGTATAAAAGTAAGAAGCTGTAGTCACATACCCTCCCTCCACATACACACAGAGACAAATATATTAGCAAATATCATGTCAATAGTTTGTGCAAAAGAACTAGAAGGAGAGTAAGGTCTCAGAAGAGGCTGGCTGTAGTCCCATACATTAGTGATGGAGAAACAAGGGGTAATGTTTTCAACAGGGTTGACAAGTGATGGCTAAAGAGTGAGGAAGAAGGAAGAAAGTGATTTCTGAGAGCACCCTTAAAAGGTACTTAAGAAATACCCTTAAGAAGGAAACTTGGGTCTCAGAGCACTGATTGTCTTAGCAGGAAAGCAGCAACAGTACATTGCCTGACTATGTAGATATGAGTGATTTATACCACTTTTCTAAGGAGTCTGTTCAGTTGCTAAGTCATGTCTGACTCTTTGTGATGCCGTGGATAACAGATTGCCAGGCTTCCCTGCCTTCACTATCTCCTGGAGCTTGCTCAAACTCATGTCCATTGAGTCAGTGATGCCATTCAGCCATCTCATCCTTCGTCGTCCCCTTCTCCTCCTGCCCCCAATCCCTCCCAGCATCAGAGTCTTTTGCAATGAGTCAACTCTTTGCATGAGGTGGCCAAAGTATTGGAGTTTCAGCTTTAGCATCAGTCCTTCCAAAGAACACCCAGGACTGATCTCCTTTAGCATGGACTGGTTGGATCTCCTTGCAGTCCAAGGGACTCTCAAGAGTCTTCTCCAACACCACAGTTCAAAAGCATCAATTCTTCGGCGCTCAGCCTTCTTCACAGTCCAACTCTCATATCCATACATGACCACTCGAAAAACCATAGCCTTGACTAGACGAATCTTTGTTGGCAAAGTAATGTCTCTGCTTTTCAATATGCTATCTAGGTTGGTCATAACTTTCCTTCCAAGGAGTAGGTGTCTTTTAATTTCATGGCTGCAATCACCATCTGCAGTGATTTTGGAGCCCCCAAAAATAAAGTCTGACACTGTTTCTACTGTTTCCCCATCTATTCCCCATGAGGTGATGGGACAAGATGCCATGATCTTAGTTTTCTGAGTGTTGAGCTTTAAGCCAACTTTTTCACTCTCCTCTTTCACTTTCATCAACAGGCTTTTTAGTTCCTCTTCACTTTCTGCCATAGGGTGGTGTCATCTGCATATCTGAGGTTATTGATATTTCTCCTGGCAATCTTGATTCCAGCTTGTGTTTCTTCCAGCCCAGCGTTTCTCATGATGTACTCTGCATATAAGTTAAATAATCAGGGTGACAGTATACAGCCTTGATGTACTCCTTTTCCTATTTGGAACCAGTCTGTGTTCCATGCCCAGTTCTAACTGTTGCTTCCTGACCTGCATACAGTTTTCTCAAGAGGCAGGTCAGGTGGTCTGGTATTCCCATCTCTTTCAGAATTTTCCACAGTTTATTGTAATCCATACAGTCAAAGTCTTTGGCATAGTCAATAAAGCAGACGTAGATGTTTTTCTGGAACTCTCTTGCTTTTTCCATGATCCAGCAGATGTTGGCAATTTTATCTCTGGTTCCTCTGCCTTTTCTAAAACCACCATGAACATCTGGAAGTTCATGGTTCACATATTGCTGAAGTCTGGCTTGGAGAATTTTGAGCATTACTTTACTAGAGTGTGAGATGAGTGCAATTGTGTGGTAGTTGGAGCATTCTTTGGCATTGCCTTTCTTTGGGATTGGAATGAAAACTGACCTTTTCCAGTCCAGTGGCCACTGCTGAGTTTTCCAAATTTGCTGGCATGTTGAGTTCAGCACTTTCACAGCATCATCTTCCAGGATTTGAAACAGCTCAAGTGGAATTCCATCACCGCCACTAGCTTTGTTCATAGTGATGCTTTCTAAGGCCCACTTGACTTCACTTTCCAGGATGTCTGGCTCTAGGTGAGTGGTCACACCATTGTGATTATCTGGGTCGTGAAGATCTTTTTTGTACAATTCTTCTGTGTATTCTTGCCACCTTTTCTTAAAATCTTCTGCTTCTGTTAGGTCCATACCATTTCTGTCCTTTATCGAGCCCATCTTTGCATGAAATGTTCCCTTGGTATCTCTAATTTTCTTGAAGAGATTTCTAGTCTTTCCCAGAGTTAGACTCTTCTAAATGGAAATCTACTTAAAATGTCTCATTCCTGAGGTTCTGGTGCTAAATTTCACTCACCCCCTTTGAGTGAAAGTATAGGCATCCTTCAGAGCAATTGCAGGTTTGGTTCTGATGCTGCTGTTGCTAAGTTGCTTCAGTCGTGTCTGACTCTGTGCAACCCTATAGACGGCAGCCCACCAGGCTCCCCCGTCCCTGGGATTCTCCAGGCAAGAACACTGGAGTGGCTTGCCATTTCCTTCTCCAATGCATGAAAGTGAAAAGTGAAAAGTGAAAAGTGAAAGTGAAGTCGTTCAGTCATGTCCGACTCTTCTCGACCCCATGGAAGGTTTGGTTCTAGACCACCATAATAAAGCGAATACCGCAAAATCAAGTCTCCCAAATTTGAGGGTTTCCCAGTGCATATAAAAGTTATAGTTATACTATACTGTGTAGTCTGTTAACTGTGTGAGAACATTAAGTCTAAAAAAAAAAATCCCAATGTACATACCTTAATTTAAAAATGTTTTATCACTAAAAAATACTACCCTCTCAGCCTTAACCATGTTTTGCAATAGTAAAATCAAAGGTCACTGATTACAAATCATCATAACAAATATAGTAAATAATGAAAAAGCTTGAAATATTGCAAGAATTACCAAAATGTGAAAGAGAGACAGGAAGTGAGCAAACACTGTTGGAAAAAAAAATAACGCCAACATTCTTGCTTGATGCAGGGTTGCCATAAACCTTCAATTCGTCAAAAGTAAAACGCAATATCTGCAAAGCGCAATAAAGCCATGTGCAATAAAATGAGGTATGCTAGTACTTGAGAAGGAAGTGGTTAATACCTCAGGCTAGTTAACATCACAACCTACTTGGTCACCAACTCCTGGTGTGACTTCAGACCAATATACTCTGTCTAAGCAATTTTGCCTCAGTGTAAATGAGGACAACGAGATCTATCACCTTCCTGAATTTCACTCTGGTGCTGAAATTGAAACTTGGGGAAATTCTAGAAAAGTCCAAAGTGGAAGTCAAAGTCCTTCCACAACCTGCTGGGACTAAATGTTTTGTCGGGGACTCTCTCTCATGCGTAGGGACACCCTTTTCTTCAATGAGTCCCTTCCTTTAATCATAAGTCACTTCTTCACACGTGCCAAATCCTTCCTTCATTTTTGTTTGTTTATTTAGAGAAATGAAATACATGAGCCAATAAGGAGTCCATAAATTCCAGACAGAAATAAGGAAGGATCTCTATCCTTGAGGAGCTTAGAGACCAGGACTGGCTATCAAAGGAGAAAGGAGTGGAGAACAGCAGAGGCAGGGCTGGCTGGTGGCAACAGGGAGTGACAGTGGTGGTAAGAAACACAGTGACCGAAAGACAGCTTCCTTTTAAGAATCCACCCCAGAAAAGACCTGAGAAGAAAGAGCTTGGCAGCTCCTCAAACTATCCAGCCCAGACCACTCCATTCATCCAACCTGGAGTCCGAGTCTGAATCTGGGCACCATATTGAAGCAGGGTGTGACACAAGGAAGGCGACTCGAATAGGGAGAGATCTGGAAACAACATGAGGAGCTTCCAGACTCTGAAAGTTTCAAGTTTAGAGACTTCACAGGAGTACTGAGGGACTTTGAGGATCAGACAGAAGGTAACATGACAAAAAAACTTTAGGTCCCTTCAAGCTCTTTTGTCCTGTAAGTCCAGGAATGGAAGAAGGATCTAGAGGTAAGAGAAGCCTTGTGGGGGTAGGAAAAGGTATGAGAGCTTCCTTCAAATACCTAGAGGCTGATACACAGAGGAAAGGATTCTAGTTTTCACTCAACCAGGCTTGGCCACTTGGGAAAATCACTTATGGCTTCTCTTTCCTCTCTCTCAAGAGTAAATACAACAGACATCATCAGAAGCCTGCAGAATATTCCAGGGTAGGCTGACTCCATTTCATTTCACCTCATTTTCCAAGTGTTTTTCAGACAGTCAAGATTCTCCTCAATTTCAACAAGCAAATATGCATTTCCAAAAAAAAAAAGAGAGAAAGAAACTAATGCTCATCCTTCCAGTGG
Organism: Bos grunniens; assembly: GCF_055505025.1. Lineage (NCBI taxonomy): Eukaryota > Metazoa > Chordata > Mammalia > Artiodactyla > Bovidae > Bos > Bos grunniens. The sequence goes on from NC_141190.1 coordinate 18,185,867, forward strand.
AAGGGAATTGAAGAAGACCACATGATTGGATCATAAGAAGAAACGAAGTACTGATGCATGCTACAGCTTGGACGAACCTTGAAAACGTACAACGTGAAAGAAGTTAGTCACAAAAGGCCACATAATATATAATCCCATTTATATGAAAGTCCAGAGTAGGGAAATGTAATCTACAGTGACAGAAAGTAGAACTTAAGGCTAGAGAGGAAGAGGGAACAACGGAGTGATGGCTGAAGCGTATGGAATTTCTTTTTGAGGTAATGAAAATGTTCTAAAATTGACTGTGATGATGGTTGTACAATTGTGTCTGATTCTTTGCAGTCCCATGGAGTGTAGCCCACCAGGCTTCTCTGTCCATGGATTTTTTTCAGGCAAGAATCCTGGAGTGGGTTGCCATTTCCTACTCCAGAGGATCCTCCCGACCCAGGGATCGAACCCATGATTCTTTAACCCTGCGAAGAGGCAAAGGAAGAGGAGAAAAAGAGGAAGACACATAGGAGAGTGGCCTGGATGGCTCCAGAGACTACAGCATCCTGACAGAGAGACAGTCTCACCACTCCCACCAGTGTGCCATCCACCATGGGACCCGGTACTTCCAGACCTCAGAAAGTCTTCCACTTTCAGAAACTGGAGTGGTGACTCACCACAAAGGATGTTTATGGCAAGAAGATTTGACAGCTTTAACCATTACAGACATAAAGAGATTACAGACACTACAGAGCCCATAAATGGGCCCAGGTTTGGCCACCGGGCTTGAATCCCTGTAAGAATAGAAGCACACAATTCTAGCCCCTTTGGCCACGCCTACTGGACACTGGTCGGGGGTGGTTTTCTCCACCCAAAGTATGCTATTTCCTGGTCTAAGCAGCCCAGGAACTGTTCCTAGCAATAGACGGAGGTGGGAGCATCACTGATCTTATCTCCTACTTCTCCCCAGTCACCCACCTTCTGTGGCCACTCTGGCCTGCTCCCTGTTCCAGAAATATGTCATATCCGCCCATTTATTGTTTCCCTGCCTAAAGCCCTCTTCCCCCACATGCCTCCTCTCCTGCGCTCCTTCAGGTCTTTGCTCAGATGCCCCTTTCTCCATGAGACTTAACCTGGCAGCTTCCTTTAAAAATGTATCTCCAACCCCCTTTACCTCTCTACTGTTTTGCCATCACATAATGTACTTTCCTTGGGCTTCCCCGCTGGTTCAGTGGTAAAGAATCTGCCTGCCAATGCCAGAGACACAGGAGATACAGGTTCAATCCCTGGGTTGGGAGGATCCCCTGGAGGAGGAAATGGCAACCCACTCTAGTATTCTTGCCTGGAAAATCCCATGGACAGAGGAACATGGAGGGCTATGGTCCATGGTGTCACAAAGAGTCAGACATGACTAAGCACGCAGGCACATGGCACTTTCCTTATTCAGTGTATTGCCTGCCTTCCCTCGCTGTTCCATAAGCTTCAAGGAGTCATGGCTTACGTCTGCTTTATTAAATATACACCTGACACCTAGAACTGTGCCTGCAATAAATATATGTTGAATGAATTGATTCCCTCTAGTTAACTCTGCCGGAGAAGGCGATGGCACCCCACTCCAGTACTCTCGCCTGGAAAATCCCATGGATGGAGGAGCCTGGTGGGCTGCAGTCCATGGGGTCATGAAGAGTCGGACACGACAGAGCGACTTCACTTTCACTTTTCACTTTCATGCATTGGAGAAGGAAATGGCAACCCACTGCAGCGTTCTTGCCTGGAGAATCCCAGGGATGGGGAAGCCTGGTAGGCTGCCGTCTATGGGGTCGCAGAGTCGGATACGACTGAAGTGACTTAGCAGCAGCAGCAGCAGCAGTTAACTCTGCACGGGCTTTCAAATGGATTGTGTGGACTATGAACCTACTATTACCTTATTCATAGTACAAGTTCTTCTAACCTCTAGTGCCCAGCTAGAGAACCAGGAGGCTAAGGTTAGCTACCTTCCCAATTCCCTTAAATACGAAGTTTGCGTTACCAAATCTAAGGGAACTGTCACCGTTGATTGGCCTTTTCTTTCAAGTCACAATTAGAAGACTATCTCAGGGCACCTGGGGAGAGCTGGCCCTTCATTCTAGCATCTGCCCACAATTTCTCCAAATATAGCACGTCCTCCCAGCCAATTAGATATTATTTTTCAAGAAGATTTTACATCCTGTTTTCACATGTTATCTCTACTAAAACATTGTAAGATGGGGTGGAAAAATACTAGTAAACGCACTTGCAAACATGGTAACTCTAATCTTCTCATTTAATAATTCCCTGTTTTACTTATGGCTTGCCTTCACAGACTATAAACTCCTTGAGAGCAGAGATTAGGGTGTCCTGGTCACCAGTGAGGACATATTTAGGTGCACAATATCCACTCCATTGCATAGTTAGTGCTCATTGGTTGTCTCTATTCTCATCATCATTACTGTGCTTGTTCTGGATCTCAGTGAGTGAGAGGCTTGCCAAGGGTACACTTTATGGACCAGAAGGGAGCCCAAGGCTAATTAGAACAGACTCCTGGCACCTTTTGATGGGTAGATTACCCAGTTACCCTCACCTATCCCCAGTCCCCAAAGTTCTGACAAGGACATAAGAAAAGTAAAACTAAAGGAGTGGTGTTCCTAGAGTCCTACCAAAATTCTAGACAAAAAAAAAAAAAAAAGCCCAGGAAGGAAGAGGAAGCCGGTTAAGGAAGGCGGCCCAAAGCCCATCTCCAAACTCGGACTGTCTGAGCGCCCCCTATTGGCCCGATAGGATCCGAAGAGAAGCATTTAGCCAGCGGAGAGACCAGAGGGCTCTCCACATTCTTTAAATTTGACTCTTGGCTCACAGAGTTAGTTCAACAGGGAGATCGACCCTCAGAAGCTCAAGGGCCAGTGCTAGAGGGAGAAAAGGAGACTCAGAAGATGAGGGACAGGGGAAGGTAGGGCAGGGGCCGAAGAGAATCGCGCAACAGCTTGGGAAGGGGAACGTGAGAAAGTTGGGGAGGGAAGTCTGCGACAAGAAGAGAGGAAAGAACAGAACACAGATCCCGCGCCGAGCCGAGGGAGCAGCCGGGGACAGCGAGAGGAGACAGCGGACGGCGGGCGGCGGCGGCGAGAGGGCGCGCGGAAGAGAGGCGGGGGAGAGGGACTGGCGTCCGGCCTACGCACCTGAGGCTGCCATGCCGCCGGCCGCGGTCCTCCGTGCCCGGCTCGCTGCGCGCGGGGGCCGGGGCCGGAGCGGGCTCGGCGGCGGCCCTGGCACAGGACGGGAGCGGCGCGCCCGGCTCCGCGCAGCACCAGCCGCGGCTCTGGCGCTTCCTCCTGCGGGGCAGCGAGGACTCGCCGAGAGGGCGTGTCCACAAGGCCCGCCTCGCCGGCGGGGCTCGGCCCCCGGCACCTGCTCCCCGGGCGGTTGGGGAGGGGAAGTGAGAACTGCCCCCCATCGGCCCGCAGCCGGCCAGCCTCCCGCGTTCCCCTCATCGCTCACTCAGGGTAGGGAGGAGGCAGAGGGGCTTCGTGCGCCCCGCTCCCCGTGAAATCAGCCGGGTCGGCCACCAAAGGGCAGCCCGAGTGAGGGAGCATTGAGAGAGGACGGAGGCAGAAGGGTTAGCTGCACGGCCTCTGCGATCTGGGGCGGGGGCTGTCAGTGTGCACAGGTGGCCCAGCCATCTCCCCATTCCCTGGGGCTTTCTCCCTGAGCCGCTGCCCTGGCAGGAAGGGGAGGGGGCAGGAAGGGGAAGAGGCATCTTCTCTGGCACCTGGCCCTGGTGCTTGATGTTGCCCTTGATTACCCTCCAGTGACCTTCCTGTAATTCCTGATCTCCGGACGGCACAAGAGCGTTAATGATAATCTCATATGTCAAACGGAAGGTATCGTCGTCATTGCCTTTTGTGCCTTTGAGGTAGCACCTATCATGGCCTTCAGGTTAGCGCTGAAGAAAGAAGCCAAATCTCTTACTCAGACTCCCACAGAGAGCACATCCTCCCCGAGGTTCTATACCACGCCTGTTTGAGACCAGAGCTAGAGCTCTCCCTTAACCCTCGCACTCGCCTGCCACGTCTTATCCTCCTCCCTTTGCCGCTCTGTAGTGGATCTGAAGGGAGCTGTGCCCTTGCAGCCCTCAGCGATGTCCAGAGAGCAGAGATGACAGAGAGATAGGTTTTCTGTGCAAGTGGAAAGAAATGAAAGACATTTAATAATGGAAGTATCAGGGTTCAGTCCAAGAACTAGTTTTCTACTGTTGCCATAACAGATTACTACAAATTCAATGGCCTAAAATAAAACAAATTTATTATCTTACATGAGTAAGATATGAAATTAAAAGATGCAGTCATAAAATCAGAAGATGCTTGCTCCTTGGAAGAAAAGCTATTACAAACCTAGACAGCATATTAAAAAGCAGAGACATTACTTTGCCAACAAAGGTCGGTCTAGTCAAAGCTTTGGTTTTTCCAGTAGCCATGTATGGATGTGAGAGTTGGGCTATAAGGAAAGCTGAGCGTTGAAGAATTGATGCTTTTGAACTGTGGTGTTGGAGAAGATTCTTGAGAGTCCCTTGGATTGCTAGGAGATCCAACTAGTCAATCCTAAAGGAAATCAATCCTGAATATTCACTGGAAGGACTGATGCTGAAGCTGAAGCGCCAATACTTTGGCCACATGATTTGAAGAACTGAGTCATTGGAAAAGACCCTGATGCTGGGAAAGATTGAAGGAGGAGAAGGGAACGACAGAGGATGAGATGGTTGGATGGCATGACCAACTCATGCCATCCAACTCATGGACATGAGTTTGAACAAGCTTCAGGAGTTGGTGATGGACAGGGAAGCCTGACATGCTGCCGTCCATGGGATTGCAAAGAGTTAGACATGACTGAGTGACTGAACTGACTGACTATCTTACTCTTCTATATTTCAGAAGTCCAACATGAGCCACACCAGGCTAAAATCAAGGTGTTGGCAGGTTTTGGTTCCTTTCTGGAGTCTCTAGAAGAGAATGCATTTCCTTGCCTTTTTCAGCTTCTAGAGGAAATTACACACATTTCTTGATTCATGCCCCCCTCAATCTTCAAATCCAGTAACATAACATCTTTCTGACCCTTCTTCCCTCATCACATATTTTTGTGTTTCCTTTGCCTTTCGCTTTTAAGGGCCTAGCAGTTACATTGGTCCCACACAGATAATCCAGGAAAATCTCCCTCTTTTAAGGTCAGCAGACTAGCAACCTTATTATCGTCTACAGCCTTAATTCTCTTTTGCCGTGTAACAGTATATTCACAGGTTCTAGGGGTTAGGATGTGGACATCTTTGGGGGACAGGGGCATTATTCTGCCTACCACAGACCTGGAATTCTGAAAGAGAAGGTAAGCTTACTATCTGCTATACGTGATAGCTATTCCTCACGTTCAGGATTTCTCTGGCCTCCAGACCCTGTCAGCCACACCTCCTACCCACCCCCAGCCCCCTATCAATGCACTGTCACAACTCTGTGAAGTTCTTTCGTAGAACTTACATAGATCGTTTTCTGCAATTACAAGCAGCTTTTTAGACAAAGCCTAAGAACCTAGCCCTCTTTTGAGTTCCTTCCTTACCTACCAAAATGGCCACTCCCCATGAAGTTTCTGCCACTTGTCTCCTTGGGGCATTTTGAGCAATGGCAGAGGCCATTTCCAGGCTGGACCTCCAGTTCAGGGAAACAAATTGTTGGGCATCTGCTCTGTGGCCAGCTCTGCACAGAGTGTGATCACTTATTCAGCTTGCATGAATCTTTACCTGAAACCCGTGAGGTAGGCATGTTATTATCATCCTATTTCACAGGGGAAGAAACTAGGCTCCAAAAAGGTAATCTGCCTGATCCATGGTTACGTATTTAGAAGGATCAAAACTAGATTTTGAATTCAAATCCATGTGCTACACAGGAGCTGACTCTCTTGTCATGAATTGTGACTCAGAAGCCACACCACCTATTCCATGCCAGTTCCACGATCTCCAAACCGAAGTGACTGTAATAACAGGAAAAAGGAGTTCTGTGGAGATCGCTGACTGCATACCCAATATCTATTGTCCTTAGTAACACAATAACCCCTTTATTTGGAGACAGTAATATGCCCCACTAAAAGACTTCATTCCCCAACTTAGAGGAGGCTAAGGAGTAAGTGGAAGTTATTAGCTGCGGGATCCACAAAGTTCTCTATTGTGTGCTTAACTCTGCTGCCAGATACTCCTTTTGCCTTTTTCTCTCTTTAGCGCCTACTTGGAATGTGAATGGATGGCTGGAGAGCTGACAGCCCTGTTAGATTTCAAGATGACCATGTGAATGGAAGTCACACACTAAAGAGAGCAGAGAACAAAGGTGGACAGAATCTGGTTCCTTACTGATCATGGCGCTCTCATACAAACTCCAGCCTTCCCACCTTCGAATTCTTTTACATGAAAGAGAAATAAACACATCTCTGTCTTGCTAGAGCCATGATTATTTGTGTATTCTGCTATACGTAACCAAACTTAATTCTTTATTGAAATGGGAATGGAAGCTAACATTTATTGAGCACCAACTATAATTCATGAATTTTCTTATACTATCTTATAATCATCCCTCAAAATAATTCTGAATCACAAGTATTATCTCCACTTCAGAGATAAAGAAACTAAGATTCAGAGATGTTAGTTTTTCCAGGGTCATTCAGTAGTTAGCATAACTGTGATTCAAATCCAACTGATTCTAAACCCTAAGTCCATGGTCTTTTCCATGGCATAAGGACATACTGGATGACTTCAGAGAGTAAATTAAAACTACTTCCTGAGGACACACAGGTGCTCTCAAGTGAGGGGTCTCCCTTGAGTCCTCAGCACTTCAAGTCTCACACAGATGGTGTCTTCATTTGTGCATGAAAGCAAGTCTTGCACGTTTTCTACTTCTTCCTTCTGAGGTGTTGAAGCAGAAAGTTTAAGCAGCTGTGAGAAAAAGTTTAGGACTTGGCCTCATATGCTCTTAGAATATTAAAACGGGAAAGGCCCTAAGAGGTCACTATTGGACACGTGTGAAAACTAAGACCGAGAGAGGCAAAGTGACCTTTCTAACATACTCTGAGTTGGAAGCACAACCAGGATTAGAATCCTGGTCTTGATTCTTAGTCTGGTGTTTTTAGCTATATCTGACCACTTTTCCTCCCTATTAGTAAAAGAGAGCAATTGTAGAAAAATGTTTTCCTTAATCTGATGTTTCATCTTTGTCTGCCACAAGTTCCTAGAGGGTTAAATCAATCTTGAATGTTTGGAATAAACCCCATTTGGTCATGATTACCATCCTTTTTACATGTTGTTAACTTGCTAATTGGAGAAGGCAATGGCACCCCACTCCAGTACTCTTGCCTGGAAAATCCCATGGAGAGAGGAGCCTGATGGGCTGCAGTCCATGGGGTTGTTAAGAGTCCGACAAGACTGAGCGACTTCACTTTCACTTTTCACTTTCATGCATTGGAGAAGGAAATGGCAACCCACTCCAGGCTTCTTGCCTGGAGAATCCCAGGGAGGGGGGAGCCTGGTGGACTGCCGTCTATGGGGTCACACAGAGTCGGACATGACTGATGCGACTTAGCAGCAGCAGCAGCAGCAACTTGCTAATATTTTGTTAAGGATTTTTCTATCTGTGTTCATGGGGGAAGTTGGTCTGTAATTTTCTTTTTGGTAACATCTTTTGTTAGTTTTTGTATCCAGGTTAATCTGGCCTCATAAAACAAGTTTGAAAGTATTCTTTTCTCCTCTATTTTCTAACAGAGAACACTTGACATAAATGTTTAATAGACTTAACCGCTAAAACTAGCCATGTCTAAAATTTCTTTTGTGAGGTTTTGCTAGCCAGTTCTATAGCCCCCTCAAAAGACAGGGTTCTTGAGGTGTGCCAGTATTGATATGTTGTATTTTTCAAGGAATTTGTCCATTTCATCAGTTTCAAAAATTTATTGATATGAAATCAGTCTTAATATTTTCTTATTATCCTTTGAATGTCTGTAGGATTCATAATGATAGCCCCTGTTTTATTTCTGATATTGGTCATTTGTGTCTTCTGTCTTTCTCTCTCAATTTTATCCTCTCAATCTCTATCATTCTAAATAGCTGTTTATCAATTTTATTAATCTTTCCAAAGAATCAACTTTTGGGTTCGCTAATTTTTCTATTTTTTGTTTCCTACTTCATTGATTTGAGGTCTTTATTATTTCCTTCTGCCTATTTACTTTGAGTTCACTTTGCACTTATCTAGCTTCCTAAGGTTGAACATGTGGCCACTGTTTTTATTCCATTCGTCTTTTATGATATAAACATTTAAAGCTATAAGTTTACCCCATTCAATGCTTTGGCTGCATCCCCCAGATTTTATATGTTCTATTTTTGTTATGATTTAGTAAAAAATGTTTTCTAATGTCCCCTGTAATTTCTTCAAGTTATGGGTAATTTACAAGTGAGATTTCCAGATATTTGGCTATTTTTTAAGATAGCTTGATGTTGCTGATTTCCAGTTTAGATCCATTATGGTCAGAAAGCAGATTCTGCTTGCAGATACACATATTATAAACATGTAGATGTTATCTATATGACAACTGTAGCATAAAGTAGGGCTTCCCTGGTGGCTCTGTGGTAAAGAATCTACCTGCCAATGCAGGAGACATGGGTTTGATCCCTGGGTCTGAGAGACCCCCCTGGAGAAGGAAATGGGAACCCACTCCAGTATTCTTGCCTGGAAAATCCCATGGACAGAGGAGCTTGGCAGGCTACAGTCCATGGGGTTGCAGAAGAGTCAGACATGACTTAGTGACTGAACAACACCAGCATAAAGTAAGGGGCTCAGGAGAGAGTAAATTGTTCTCAGTTCAGTTCAGTTGCTCAGTCATGTCTGACTCTTTGTGACCCCATGAACCGCAGCTCGCCAGGCCTCCCTGTCCATCACCAACTCCTGGAGTCCACACAAACCCATGTCCATTGAGTCGGTGACGCCATCCAACCATCTCATCCTCTGTCATCCCCTTTTCCTCCTGCCCTCAATCTTTCCCAGGGTCTTTTCAAATGAGTTAGCTCTTCCCATCAGGTAGCCAAAGTATTGGAGTTTCAGCTTCAACATCAGTCCTACCAGTGAACACCCAGGACTGATCTCCTTTAGGATGGACTCGTTGGATCTCCTTGCAGTCCAAGGGACTCTCAAGAGTCTTCTCCAACATCACAGTTCAAAAGCATCAATTCTTCTGCTCTCAGCTTTCTTTATAGTCCAACTCTCACATCTATACATGACCACTGGAAAAACCATAGCCTTGACTAGAGTGTCTAATTTCTTACATTTTATGAGAAGCATTAAAACATTAATTCTAAGTGGACTGTAAAAAATTAAGAATGCACAGTACATTTTCATCCCAAGAACAGCCACTAAAAGTTCATTTTAAAAAGTATGGCTAAATAGTCAATAAATAAATTAAAATGGAATTCTTACGTATAGCTAATAAATGTGAGTAGTCAGGAAGAGAGGATCAGAAGAGCAAAATACAGAAGGGACCAATAATAAATAAATAGTAAAATGGTGGAACTACATATTAATCACTATCTTAATATTAATGACATTAAATGTATATTAATATTATGTATAATAATTACATTAAATAATGTATTGGGTTGGCCAAAAAGTTTGTTCAATTTCTTCCATAAGATGGTATGGAAAAATCTGGAATGAACTTTTTGGCCAATCTGATTTTTTTTTTTCATCTTTGATTTTCAGCAGTTTGAGTATAATAAGCTCAGATGTGATTTTTCTCTGTATTATTCTGTATAAGGTCAGCTAAGCTTCCTGAGTCTGTAATTTTTTTTTTTTTAATGTTTATTTGGCTGCACTGAGTTTTAGATGTGGAATACGGGATCTAGTTCCCTCACCAGTGATTGAACCCAGGCCCCCTGCATTGGGAGTGTGAAGTTTTAGCCAATGGACCACCAGAGAAGCCCCCTCAACCCCAGTTTTCTTTAATATATATAGGTACAATTCACTTCCAGGCTACATAATCCAAGTTTTGTGACATTTGTAACAGCAAACCTCTTGTAGGGCAGCTGGGGGACATGAAAACTTCCTTCTGATTTTTTGTTAACCCTGTAGAGCTCCTTCACCCCTGCCAGATGTTCAGTGGTGTGTCAGGGAAGGTTGGAGAGGTAAATCCAGAGGGCGAGGCTGACATCATCAGTTTGTGCGATACACAGTGCTAACCACCTGTCAATGTCCTTCTCTACCACAAATCCAAAACTGAGATGCGTTCAACCAAATGACCACATGACCACATGACCAAATGACCACAGTTCTACCCTCGCTGCCACAGGAGGCTTCAAAAGCACTCTAATTAAATTGCTAATGGAGCTGCTCTGTCACTGGCCATCACTGGCCAGTTTCAACATCACCCAATTTGCAAAGTTTAAGACATGCTTATGATTATTTTTCAGTGTTCATCTCTCTTGGACACTTGATGGAGAAACTCAAACTGAGAGGTTTATAAGTACGCTCAATTTTGCCAGCTTAATAGACAATGACACCCTATTTTGAAATGTCTCCAAAGACCCAGATAATGATCAATTTTAACTGAAATTATGAATTTCAGTTAGCTGGGAAGTCCCTTCCCTGATGTGACCAGGAAGAACTAGGTGTGTTTTGTCAGATCTCATGACCAGTCTGGGCTGCTCACTGAGTCTGTAATTTTATGTGTCTTACCAAATATGGGGAAGCTTCAGACATTTTTTCTGCATCGTTTTTTTTTATTCATTTCTTCTCAGATTTCATTAACACATGTGTTAGACCTGTTAATATTATCCTATAGACACTTATGCTGGGAGGGATTAGGGGCAGGAGGAGAAGGGGACGACAGAGGATGAGATGGCTGGATGGCATCACTGACTCAATGGATGTGAGTCTCAGTGAACTCTGGGAGTTGGTGATGGACAGGGAGGCCTGGCGTGCTGCTTTTCATGGGGTCACAAAGAGTCGGACACGACTGATCTGATCTGATCTGATCTGACAGACACTTATGTCTCTGTTCATTTTTTTCTAGTCTTTTTTGCCTCTGTGTTCTTCATATTGAACAATTCCTATTAATCTGTAGTCAGTTCACTGATTCTTTCTGCTGTTGTCTCTAAAATGCTTTTAAGCCCGACCAATGGATTTTTCAGTTTTAGAATTTCCATTTGGTTCTTTATTAAAATTTCCATTTCTCTGCTGATAGTTTCTCTTTGTTCAATCACTCTGAATACATCTTTCTTTACATCCTTGAATATAGTTATAATAGTTCTTTGAAAACTCTTATCTGCTCATTGTAAGATGTAGTACATCTTGGGGTCAGTCTTCACTGATTGCCTTTTCTCTTGAGGTGAATCCCATTTTCCTATTTCTTCATGTACCTAGTAACACTGGATGGTGGCGTAGATATTGTAAGTGATATTTGGTGAGACTGATTTCTACTTTGGCTTTGAAAAGTATTCTTCTAGAGGAGGTAGTGATTCTGGCTCCAACTCTGTCTTCTCCACTGTGGTGAGCAACAGCAGATCTCTGTCCAGTTCTTTCAGCCTTAACTGGGGTGCACAGAGTCTGCCATATATAGTATAGTATAGTTCAAGGGTTAGCAGACCATATCATCCTTCCTGAAATACTCAAGGCTGCTAGGTGACCGAGAAGACTCATACCATGAATAGAAAGTGACTGAGCAATGCACCCAAATTTTGTGTTTTCTGGATAAGTACAATTTCTTAATTTCCAACTTTTTAATTTTGCTAAGCAAGGACATTAAAAAACAAAACAAAATCTATCCATATTATCACTATCATTTCACAAGAAAGGAAAGGGATTTTTAACACCAAAAAAAGTAGAAAAAGAAATATTTAAAAAAAAGAAATATATTTTAAACTGAATGTATTCTGTGTTAGTAAAAATTCACCACATTGCATTACTTTTCTCCCTTGATGACTTGATGAAAATTCCATCCCAGCTGGGTTCCCAACCTAGGAAGGGAAGCTGAGAATTTTTGTGATGAAAGTACTAAGGATCTCAATGTTTGCCAAAACCATTGCTTTAAAGGAAGTTTTAAAACAGAAAAATCAGGACAGTGTTTCCCAAACTTCAATCATGTGAAAATACCATCACAAATATTGCCATGGCTGCATTCACCTGCTTTATTTACTTTCAATGTGTCATTTGTTTACTTAAGTTTATTTTAAAATGAAAGTCTTACATGAACACCATAAATGGAAAGCCATATCCCTTGCCATAAAATCAAGAAAACACAAAATGCTGGAAGGCCCTCAGTCTGCCACCCCTCTGTTGAAAGGGGAGATTAGCAGAGATTAGGGGTTCAAGTCATACATGCACCAGAATGAAACTTTCTGTTTGATTTAAATTTAAGGACAAAAGAATTGAAAAGAAAAATTTCCTCTTTGTGTAATTAAATGTCGTTCAATGCCATGTCCACGTACCGTCTAAAATCACTTCCTGGTGAACTTATGGATGGGGGAAGGGATAGTTAGGGAGTTTGGGATCAGCATGTACACACTGCTATATTTAAAATGGATAACCAACAAGATTCTTCTATATAGCACAGAGAACCCTGTTCAATGTTATATGGCAGCCTGGATGGGGTTTGCCAGAGAATGGGTACATGTATATGTATGGTTAAGTCCCTTTGCTTAGTTCCACCTGAAACTATCACAGCATTGTTAATTGGCTATATTCCAATATAAAATAAAAAGCTAAAAAACAAGGAAGTGTATAAAGGGGAATGGAACTTCAATTATTTATTATATTATATAATTATGTTACATATATTGGACTTCCCTCATAGCTCAGTTGGTAAAGAATCCACCTGCAATGCCCAGAGACCCTGGTTCGATTCCTGGGTCGGGAAGATCTGCTGGCGAAGGGATAGGCTACTCACTCTAGTATTCTTGCCTTTTCCTTGTGGCTCAGTTGGTAAAGAATCTGCCTGCAATGCTGGAGACCTGGGTTCAATCTCTTGGTTGGGGAGATTCCCTGGAGAAGGGAAAGGCTACCCATTCCAGTATTCTGGCCTGGAGAATTCCATGGACTAGAGTCCATAGGGTCGCAAAGAGTTGGACACGACTGAGCAACTTTCACTTTTCACATTATATATATTATAATTATATATTATATATAAAAATATTATATATCATATCAAAGCCTTCTTTGAAAGAGATATTATAATGAGATGAGAGTTATTTCATAAAAAATTTAAAATACATATAGAAAAGTTGCAATAGTACAAGAAACTCCTTCCCCCAGTATTGAAAAATAAAATAAAATCATCTCTTATGCCAAATAATAATATCTTGGTAGATAGTCTATTGAATCAGAGGCATTATCACACTGTAATTAAGAGCATTGGCTAAATTAAAAAAAGAAAATTCAGCAGAGGTTTGGGCAGTTTGGAGCTCCCTTCTCCTGCTCTCTCCTTTTGAGATAACCCCTCTCATTGGCTTTCCTGGTGGCTCAGAGGATAAAGCATCTGCCTGCAATGCAGGAGACCTGGGTTCGACCCCTGGGTCAGGAAGATCCCCTGGAGAAGGAACTGGCAACCCACTCCAGTATTCTTGCCTGGAGAATCCCATGGACGGAGGAGCCTGATAGGCTACAATCCACCAGGTCACAAAGAGTCGGACAACTGGCAACCCACTCCAGTATTCTTGCCTGGAGAATCCCATGGATGGAGGAGCCTGATAGGCTACAATCCACCAGGTCGCAAAGAGTCGGACACGACTGAGCGACTTCACTTTCACTTTGTTTTCTCTCCTTTACAGCTGCTGTATCCTCTGAGTCTTCAAAACAGTTCAATTATACTTCTACTACCAAATATCAATGAGCCCTATTACATGGATGTTATTTATTAATAAGCAATTGAAACTGTTGGTATATATTGTAGTTACTTATGGAAAAATTTGAGCTTTTATTTAACAGCAATCTGCCTGTAGTTTAATCCATTTCACATACATGCATAATTTGTGACTCTATCCTTAAATATGAAAGCTCTATTTTAATACACTTTTTAAAATATTTAATATTCTATATAAAATTATATCATGACATTTCTGTTTCCTAATATTTGTATTCTTGATCAGTGGCAGAGAGCAAAATATTTGCCATCTCTTTGATTCTTCTAATAACAAAGTCCATAACTATTCATGACTCCTTTATAAACAGCTGCTTCTCATAGACAAACAACTGCTGCATAACAGGTAAATCAATGTATGCTTGCATCCACCAGAAAGAAGCTGATAGATGAAATAAAACTGTGGGTACAGAGCAAGAGTGCAAAGCTGCAAATATGGTAGCTGAGCTTGTTGATTTAGGAGAAAATTAAAGTCATTTATGCCTATTAAATTATGCTTCCTTGTAATTTTATCTATTATAATTGTTTCAACTTTATTTCACTTTTTAAGAAAACCAGCTTGACGCTGTATAGAAAGAAAAAAGAAGTGAAAGTCGCTCAGTTGTGTCCAACTCTTTGGGACCCCATGGACTATAGTCCATGGAATTCTCCAGGCCAGAATACTGGAGTGGGTAACTTTTCCCTCTCCAGGGGATCTTCCCAACCCAGGGATCAAACCCAGGTCTCCCACATTGCAGGCGGATTCTTTACCAGCTGAGCCACAAGGGAAGCCCAAGAATACTGGAGTGGGTAGCCTATCCCTTCTCCAGGGGATCTTCCTGACCCAGGAATTGAACCAGGATCTCCTGCATTGAAGGCGGATCCTGCATTGCAGACGGATTCTTAACCAACTGAACTATCAGGGAAGCACTTCAGGGAAACTTCCCTGTCAGGGAAGCATAACAGGGAAACTGTTAAGCAGCAGTTGGTTGTTTATAACGGTGTATGATCCACCTGAATTTTAACTGCCTCACAGGATGCAGACTGGAGCCAGACCTGTGGCAAAGAGCCATAAAACTGAGAAACCCAGTGCTATTCCCTTCTAAATATTGACTCAACTCAATGTCTGCCTTCTTCTTATTACTCTCTATAGCACTTAGGTACTGGTTGTTTCTGTTTTTTTGTCCAGAGTTTATCATGGGAAAATTGATCCAATCGAGTTATCCCCCTATTGTCAGATCTAAAATCACTAGCATTTTGGGCCCATTAAAGAGACAGATCAGCTGGACAGTCTCCTGAGGTGCTGCTCTCTAAGGAATGTTGAAGCATCACAGGAATAAATCAGAAATATGGTAGAAGAATGAAATAATGCCATGTGCAGCCATATGAATGGACCTGGAGATTATCATATTAAGTGAAATAAGCCAGGCAGAGAAAGACCAATATCACATATCACTTATGCGTGGAATCTTAAAAACTGATACAGGTGAACTTATTCACAAAACAGAAATAGGCTCACAGACATAGAAAACCAACTACGGTTACCAAAGAGAACAGTGGGGGTTGGAGGGGGAGAGATAAATTAGGAGTTTAGGATTAACATACATATACAACTATGTATAAAATAGGGCTTCCCAGGTGGTTCAGTGGTAAAGAATCTGCCTGCCAATACAGGAGATGTGATTTGATCCTTGGGTCAGGAAGATCCCCTAGAGAAAGAACTGGCAACCCACTCCAGTAATTCTAGCCTGGGAAATCCCATGGACAGAGGAGCCTAGTGGGCTGTAGTCCGTGGGGTCGTGAAAGAGTTGGATACGACTTAGCAACTAAACAACAATATATAAAATAGGTAATCATGGACCTACAGTATAGCCCAGGGAGCTATACTTAATATTTTGTAATAACCAATAATGGAAAAGAATCTAAAAAATATATATATATGTGTAACTAAATCATTTTTCTGTAGAAATTAGCACAATGTTATAAATTAACTATACTTCAATTTTTAAAAAAAACTGAAAAAAAAGAAATATGGTGACAATTTGCTCAAGTTTCCTCAGGTTACTCCTTCCATAATAGATGAAATACAAATTGTTTCTTCTGTTGCTTAAGTAAACACAGTTCTCAAATAGACACTGGAGAACTTAAAAAGTTCATTGATTCAGACATGACTCTAGGTCAATACATCTCTAAGTCATTCTTTTAAAAGTTGTATAATACTCCGTGGTCACCATAATATATCAATTCTTTTCTACTGATGAAATTCAAAGTAAGTTATTTTTCTTCATCTTTTGTCTGTTGATTTTGTTTATAGTTTCTTTTGATACATAAAAATGCGTTTACTTTTAAGAGGTAATGTATGACTGTTATTTTCAGGTATTCAATCACTCAGTCGTGTCTGACTCTGTGACCACATGGACTGAAGTCCTCCAGGCTCCTTTGTCCACGGGATTTCCCAGGCAAGAATACTGGAGTGAGTTGCCATTTCCTCCTCCAGGAGATCTTTTGGACGCAGAGATTGAACCCACATCTCCTGCATTGGCAGGCAGATTCTTTACCACAGAGCCATCTGGGAAGCCCATTATTTTCAGGTGGCTACTCTTAGTTTCGGCATTTTATCTTTTCCTTCAGAAACTCTTCTTTACGATCTTATAAATAATTCCTCACATTTGTATCTAATATTTTTATTTTTCACATTTAGATTTTTAATCCATCTGGAGTTTATTTTTGCATGTGATGTGGGGTAGAAGTGTAACCATGTTTTCTTCCAGATGGATCGTCAGTTCTGCCAGCACCATATATTAAGTAAACCATCTTTCCCCTCTAAACAAAATGTCATCTTTATTTATATTAAGTCCCCACTTGAATTTGTTTCTGGACTCTTTATTATGTTCCACTTGTCTTATTCATTCTTATGCTATGTATGGTTTTATTATAATAGTATTACAATAAATTTTATTATCTTGTATGTAACGTAGGAATTGTGTTTAGTTAGTAGCATAGATACAAATAACAGAAGCTTAACCAAGAAATAAGTTTATTTCTTTCATGTAGAAGAAGTCTGGTACCCTAGGCTAGGGTTGGCATGGTAGCACCATGTTCGTTAAGAATCCAATCTCCTTCTATTGCTCTGCTCAGCCATCCTTTAGCATCGACTTTCACGCTGAGGATTGCCTCATGTTCCAAGATGGCTACTGAAACTCCAGCTGCTGCTGCTGCTAAGTCACTTCAGTCGTGTCCGACTCTGTGCGACCCCATAGACGGCACCCCACCAGGCTCTCCCGTCCCTGGGATTCTCCAGGCAAGAACACTCGAGTGGGTTGCCATTTCCTTCTCCAGAAACTCCATCTATATATCCCTTATCCCAGTTATGAAGCAAGCAGAGCAGGGAAGGGCAAAAAAGTACATGCAGCTGTCCAACATCCCTTTTAGGAAGTTTCTGGAAGTCCCATCTAACAAGTTTATTTATATCCGTATCTGAAAGTGAAGCATTTTAGTCTTTTAGTAGCTGGATATTAATCCTAGCTAGTCTCAGCCCTCTCCCCTCCCATATCCTTTTCAATTTTTTAAAAATTGTTCTCAGACATTTATGTTTCTTAGTTAATACTTTATTTTTTAGAACAGTTTTAGATTTACAGAAAAATTAGGGATATGGTGCAGAGACTTTGCATCTACCCTCTTCCCATATACTCTCTCACCCTCCCACCACACACACTCACACACACACACACAGAATCTGTTATTAACATCATGCATTAATATGGTACATTTGGTAACAACTGACGAACCAGTATTGATAGTGCTACTATTAACTGAAGTACAGAGCTTGCATTAAGGTTCTCTGTTGCACATCTGTGAGTTTTGGTAAATGCATAGGGCCATGTGTCCACCATTACAATATCACATAGTTACCATACTAGAAATTTACTGTGCTCCATTTATTCATCCCACTCCCAATGCCTCTGAACTCATGCTAATCACTTGCCTTTTTACAGTCTCTATAGTTGCCTTTTTCCAAATGTCATGCAGTACATAGCCCTTTCAGCTTCTTTAACAATAATACACATTTAACTTTCCATCACGTCTCTTTGTGGTTGAGAACTATTTCTTTTTATCACTAAGTAATATTATATTGTATTATACGGATATATCACAGTTTATCCATTCACATATTAAAGGACGTCTTGGTTGCTTCCAGTCTTTAGCAATTATGATTTAAACTACTATAAATGTTTGTGTGTAGGTTTTTATCTGGACATAAGCTCAATTCATTTGGGGAAATATTAATACCTAAGAGCACAACTGTATGGCAAGATTATATTCGGCTTTGTGAGAAACTGCCCAACTGTCTCCTACGTACCAGTTTGCATTCCTATCAGCAGTGAATGAGAGTTCCTGTTGCCCCGCATCCTCTCTGATATTTAGTATTGTCAGTGCTTTGAATTCTAGCTATTCTCACAGTTTTGTAATTTCATTGTTGTTTTAATTTACAGCTCTCTAATGATATAGGTTGAAGATCATGGCATCTGGTCCTATCACTTCATGGGAAATAGATGGGGAAACAGTGGAAACAGTATCAGACTCTTTTTTTTTGCGGGGGGGAGCGCTCCAAAATCACTGCAGATGGTGACTGCAGCCATGAAACTAAAAGACGCTTACTCCTTGGAAGAAAAGTTATGACCAACTTAGATAGCATATTGAAAAGCAGAGACACTACTTTGCCAACAAAGGTCCATCTAGTCAAGGCTATGGTTTTTCCAGTGGCCATGTATGGATGTGAGAGTCGGACTGTGAAGAAAGCTGAGCGCCGAAGAATTGATGCTTTTGAACTGTGGTGTTGGAGAAGACTCTTGAGAGTCCCTTGGACTGCAAGGAGATCCGACCAGTCCATTCTGAAGGAGATCAGCCCTGGGATTTCTTTGGAAGGAATGATGCTAAAGCTGAAACTCCAGTACTTTGGCCACCTCATGTGAAGAGTTGACTCATTGGAAAAGACTCTGATGCTGGGAGGGATTGGGGGCAGGAGGAGAAGGGAACAACAGAGGACGAGATGGCTGGATGGCATCACCGACTCAGTGGACGTGAGTCTGAGTGATCTCCGGGAGTTGGTGATGGACAGGGAGGCCTGGCGTGCTGCGATTCATGGGGTCGCAGACAGTCGGACACGACTAAGTGACTGAACTGAACTGAATGATATAGGTATGATGTTCAGTATCACTTCATATGTTTGTCATCTGTGTGGAGTGTCTGTTCAGATCTTTTGCCCATTTTTTCAATCAGGTTGTTTTCTTATTGTTGAGTTTTAAGAGTTGTTTTTGTATTTTATATTTTGTATACAAGTCTTTTATCAGATACGTGTTTGAAAACATTTCCTCTCAACCTGTACCTTGTCTTTCTATTCTCTGAAATGTCTTTTGTAAATTTTTTTTATTTTAATAAAGACTGTTTAATCAATTTTTTCTTTTGTGTTTTATGCTTTTAGTGTTGTATTGAAAAAGTAATAGCTAATCCTGTGGGGACCTAGATTCTCCCCTATATTATTGCCTAGAAATTTTAGTTTTTTTGGTTTACAGCTATGTCTGTGATTCATTTTGAGTTAATTTCTGTGAAATGTGTTAGATCTGTGTCTAAATTCATTTTCTTGCGTATGAAGGTCCAATTTTCCATCACAATTTGTTGAAAAGACTGTCCTTTCTCCGTTGAATTGCCTGTTCCCCTTTGTCAAAGATCAATTGACTATATTTGTGTCAGTCTATGTTTGGACTATCAACTCTGTTCTATTGATCTATTTGTCTATTCTTTTGTCAATACCACCTCATCTTGATTCTTGTAACATTAAAGTAAGTCTTGTCAGTTCTCCAACTTTGGTCTTTTTTCAGCACTGAACTGCCTATTCTCAGTCTTGTGCTTTTCTACATAAACTTTAAAATAAATCTGTTGCTATCCACACACACACACACACACACACACAGACTTGCTGGGATTTTGACTGGGATTAAATTGAATCTATAAATCAGTTTAGGAAGAATTGATATCTTAACAGTATTGAGTCTTCCTATTCATGAACATGAAACATTTCTCCATTTTTTAAGCTCTTCTTTGATTTCTTTCCTGGTAGCTCAACTGGTAAAGAATCTGCCTGCAATGCAGGATACCCCAGTTCTATCCCTGGATCAGGAAAATCCCCTGGAGAAGGGATAGGCTACCCATTCCAGATACTCTTGGGCTTCCCAGGTGGCTCAGACAGTAAAGAATCCACCTGCATGTGGGAGACCTGTGTTCAATCCCTGGGTTGGGAAGATCTCCTGGAGGAGGGCATGGCAACCCATTCCAGTATTCTTGCCTGAAGAATTCTATGGACAGAGGAGTCTGGTGGGCTACAGTCCATGGAGTCACAAAGAGTCGGACACGACTGAGAGACTCACTTTCACTTGATTTCTTTCATCAAGTTTTGTAGTTTTCCTCATGTAGATTATGTATATTTTTGTTAGGTTTACATCTAAGAATTTCTCTTTCTTTCAGTGCTAAGGTAAATGATACTGTGTTTTTCATTTCAAATTCCAATTGTTCATTGCTATATATAGGAAAGCAATGGACCTTTTATCTTGGAATCTTGCTATTATTATAGCTTATTAGTTCTAGGAGTTTTTGTGTCAATTCTTTGGGACTTTCTACATAGACAAGCATGTCATCTGTGAGCAAAAGCAGTTTTATTTCTTCCTTACCAATCTGTATACCTTTTACTTCCTTTTATTATCTTTTTGTATTATCTAGGAGTTCCAGTAAAATATTTAATAAGAGTGGTAAGAGGGAACATCTTTGCTTTGTTCCTAGTCATAGGGGAAAAACATCTATTTTCTCATCATTAGAGTGATGCTAGCTTGAGAATTCCCTGGCAATTCAGTGGTTAGAACTCTGCACTCTAACTTCTGTGGTCCCAGATTCAATCCCTGGTCTGGGTACTGAGATCCTGCAAGCCACATAGCAGGGCCAAAAAAAGAGAAAATGCTGTAAATTTTTGTAGATGTTCTTTATTAACTTGAGAAAGTTCTCTTCTGGTCTTAGTTTTCTGAGGGTTTTTATAATGAATGAGAATTAGATTTTGTCAAATGCTGTTCCTTCACCTACTGACATAGTCATACGTTTTTTTCTTTTTAGCCTGTTGATGTGATGTGTTACATTAATTGATTTTTTTAATGTTGAGCCAGGCTGGTATGCTTGGAATAAATCCCACTGTGTTGTGATGTATAATTTTGTATACATTGTTGAGTTTGATTTGCTAATATCTTGTTGAGGACTTTTACATCTACATTAATAAGAGATATTGGTTCATAGTTTTCTTATATTTATCTGGCTTTGGCATTAGGGTTATGCTGGAATCTTACAATGAGTTAAGATGTGTCCCCTCTACTTCTATTTTCTGGAGGAGATTATATAGAATGGGTATCATTTATTTTTTAAATGTTTGGCAGAGTTCGCCAGAGAACCCACATGGGTCTGGTGTTTTCTGTTTTGGAAGGTTACTAGTTATCGATCCAATTTCTTTAATAGCTATAGGTCTGTTTATATTAGCTACTTCTCCTTGTATGAATTTTTGTAGTTTCTGTCTTTCAATGCATTTGTCTATTTCATCTAAGGTAGCAAATTTGTGGGTACCAAGTTTGTTCTTTTTTAATAATATCCTTTTATTCTTTCAATGTCTAGTAGAGATGACTCCTTTTCCATTTCTGATATTCATTTTTTGTGTCTTCTCTAGCTTTTTTTTTAAAACTTGACCTGGCAAGAGGTTTATCATTTTTATTGATTTTTTTCAAAAGACAGGATTTTTTTTTCCCATTAATTTTTCTCTATTGCTTTTCTGTCTTCAAGGGCATTAATGTTTGCTTTTACATTTTTTCTTTCTTTCTGGTTGCTTTAGGCTAACATTTCTTTACTTCCTCTAATTTTATAAGGTGGAATATCTTGCTTCTTTTCTAATATATACATATAATGCTATAATTTGCCTTTAAGCCCTCTTTTTGCTACAACTCACAAATTTTGGTAAGATGTATTTTTGTTTTCATTTAGTTCAGCATGTTTTTAAAATTTCTCTTGACATTTCTTTTTTAACCCAGGCATTACTTAGAAGTACATTATTTAATCTCCAAATATATTGGAATTTTCCAATCCAATTTTTTCCAATCCAAATTTTCCTGTCTCTCTGTACTGATTTCTAGCTTAAATCCACTGTGGACTGAGGGCATACTTCTATATGATTTCTATTTTTTTTTAATTTGTTAAAATGTATTTTATGGCCCAGAAATATAGTTTTATATGAACTTTCCAATCCCTTGGTCCTGTTTATTTATTTATTAGAGGAAACAAGATTGGCAAAATGTTAACATTTGTTAGGTCTGTGATTGTGAAAATCTCCATCATGGAAAGATTTCTAAAATTACTTTAAAAACATAACAAATTTTCTGATACATAGTCAGGGATAAAACATTGGGATAAGCCATCATCATCATCATCAAACAAGATGATTGTGGGTCTTTGTGTCTCCTCCATCTTCAGATTCTTCCTCTCAGACAGGCTGTCCTTTTTTCTTTTGACCATGCTGCATGACTTTCAGGATCTTAGTTCCCTGACCAGGGATTGAACCCTAACCCTTGGTAGTGAAAGTGTACTGAATTGCCAGGGAATTTCGGTTCTTTCCCATTATTATTTAAACATGTCTGTCTCCCTCTCTCTTCCCCTTCACAGTTTAGTCATATTTGACTTTCTTGATTGATAACTTTCAGTGTCTTTGACGTTTGTGCCATGACTTGCCTAATCAAAAGCTCCATTTCTGTTTAGATTTTCTGCAGGTGCTTTGCATCCCTCTCCTTCTGGGATTTCCATTGGCTTAGGGTCACTTCATTTTTCAAGGCTGCCCATCCTTCTGGCAAAAGTCCCTCTACAATCAGCAATCCAATCTTATAATATATATTATATAGAAATACAGCATATTATTTAAAATCTTATACATATATTTTTCACATTCCTAGTTTTTCACTCTAAGAAATTCTCAGCCACTAGAAAATTCTACATACACTCATTGAAATTTCCTCCTGATTTTGTAATTTCCGTCCTCAAATTGTTCAAGCGCCCAAGTAGCTGGGCAGGAAAGGGCCCCAGTTCTACTGTCTGTAGGACCCAGCAGGGCCTCCGCAGACCTTCTAACATGGACACTTCCCCTTGGGGCCCTGTCGTCTCCTCAGCTGCAAAGTCAGCCTCCAGCAGCAACCTCACCCCGCTTCGCTGGACCACAGCTTTGCTCAACTACCTACACCTCCTTCCTGGCTCTTGACACAGTTCACTCTTCTCTGCTTCTCACTCACTGTTCCTCTGCCTGCTTCCTTGCTCCACTGAAACCCCTCCTATCCCTTCCTCAGAAGGCAGGGAAGAGAACTCTGCCTCACCAGCTCCTTTTTCCTTTATTCCTTTGACACTGTCCACACAGACTTCCCTCTTCCCTCCCACATTCTCACGATTCTCTTCCAGTCTGTTGCTGTTGTTGTTTTACCTTTTAATATAAAACAAGTACATACTTAGCAGCAGACATTTGGTAAGCCCTGGTTAAATTAAGATTCCTGGGGGCTTGATCTTCCAGGATATTGACTGTTGGCTGGGATTGGCTTAAAGGCCCAAGAAAAGGATTTGAAAACTCCATTCCATCTACTTAAGTGTTCCACTTTCACCAGAAAAATATTTTCTTAAGGGCAAAAGTGAGAATTGTGAGCCTGGTATTGACTAAGATCCTTTTGAGGTCCATGCATTATTCCTCCTGTGTTATGTTTATCAAAATAGATTAAAATTTAGGAAACTATAGCAACATAATAAATTTTAATTTCAGAAAAATTTAAAACATGACTAAGTCAAAAGTGAAAATAAAAACGGTCTGTAATGCCATCAACCAGCAACAGCATTTGTTTTCCTGATGCCCATGTGGAACACAGGCTTACAACCCCTCATCTATGATTCAGAAGGTAAAACCTTTTTGCTTTTGTTCTTTACGTTTGCGGCAAATCTGGCTGTGCAGCCTAATCCAAACGGAAGTAGTGCTGTTTACAGTCTTTACTTATCCCAATTAGTATGAAGAGTCATGCTTCACTGCAGAAAGATTAACGGGTCTGGTTGCTGCCTCAAACAGACTGAATGTGTTCTATAATTGAGCACCTTTGTAAAATCTGAAAAACTCTAAATTCCAAAACACCCCCAGAGGTCAGAATTATGGACCTGAATACTAGAAAGAAATGATGCTAGTATAATAGTTGTCATGATGTATGGCGTCTACAAGTTCCAGGTACTCCTCAGCCCATTACATATATTAATTAAATTCTTATAGCACCCCCACAAGGCAGGTACTGTTATCTTCACATGAGAAGAGGATATATTGTACCTACTGTTTTATCGCTTGCTCTCTGCACTTAATATGCCTTGAACATCTTTCATTTGAGTGACTATTGATCAGAAGCCTTGTCTTTAGTGACTGCATTGTGTCCCATTGTGTGGCCATGCCGTCCCTTAGCTAGCCCTCTGGCGTTGGACATTTAGGTTGTTTTCACACCCTTTCTCTTTGATGCATTTCTCCATGAGATCTTTCTCTAGAGATCAGTCGGTTGCTCCTCTCACACCTTTGACTTTGAGGAAAGCACGTGACACTACTCATTGGCTCCTTGAAAGGAAACCCTTCGTGCTTCTTGAACATCTCCTATGATACATATATATTTTTTATCCTAGCAGGAACATGGTCACATCTCTATATGCCCTTATCGGATTTCCCAGTGTTTGGAGAATCCATTCTGCCATTATTGGGTCAGGATCTGAAATGATGTGACTCTCACTTCATGAAACACGGCCTCTTCTGTTTTCTGCCCTTAACTCCTTGCGGTTCCACCAGTCTACTTCCTTCTTCATCTGACTTAGTTTCAGAGGGTCAACATGTCATCTAGATGACATCTGATTCTTACTCCTTAACCCTAAATATTTAGTCAAATAGGTCCTTTTGGGGATGTCTTTTAACCTTGATTCTTTTCCCAGATTTGGCACTAAAAGCTTATTTTGCATTTGGATTTGTTTCCTGTGGCTGCTGTGATAAATTACCCCAATCTGAGGAGCTTAAAACAACAGAAATTCATCCTTACAGTTCAGGAGATCAAAAGTCCAAAATCAAGGTTTGAGCAGGGTCTGAAGTCTAGGTGTTCTCAGAGTCGAGACCCCTTGAAGGGCTGGAGGACAATCCTGCCTCTTCCGTCTCCTGGTGGTTCCAGGAGTTGCATGTAGGCTGCGTAACCCAGATCTCCATCTCCATCTTCACATGGATTTTTGTCCCTTTGTCTCTCTTCCACATCTCTCGTGAGGACACTTGAGATTGGATTTAGGGTCCACTGGGTAATTCAGGATGATCTCACCTTGACATCACATCTGCATACACCTTTTTGCCCAAGTAGGTCACACTCACAGGTTTCAGGGGCCATGACGTGGGCATACCTTTCAGGGGCACCATTGAATCCATGACAGCACCACTCTTCCCAAATCTAGGGATTGATTTTTCTCCCTTCACACTTTCTGAGTGGAATCTCTTGCCCTTCTTGTTCCCATCCAAGGTAGCCCATCCCCCTCAGAGATGTTTCACTCCTGGAGCTTATGATGGTTAAACAATGGTCAGGAGAAAAATGGTTCCTTTGTTCGGCTAATCTACAAAAGAATCCCAAACCAGTTCTCTCACATACATTAAATATATTTTCTTTGCCAAACTAAGTGTTGCTGTTTATGCTAAATCTATGGACAATTTTTTTTCTTTACTGTAAGGACCAAAGGTTACATTCCAAGGAGGAGAAAATTTTTTCTTGAGTGTCTGCAATATATTAAGTGCTGTTACCTTACCTTGTTTAACTCTCATAACAACCCTGAGACTTGCAGACCATTTTCTCTGCTTTAGAGAATCGAAAACTGAGGCTCAGAAAGGTTAAATAACTTGTTAAAAATCACACAGTAACTAGCAGGACTCAGCTCTGTCAAACCCAGTGGCCCTTAGATCTCTTCTCTACACCAAACTGCCTTTTGAGTTTTTATAGATAAGTGCAGCACCGAGACAGTAAATGCCTCAGAGGTCACTAATGATAGTGACAGGACCAGAAGCTTGACTCAACTGCCAGTTCGTTGTTCTTTCCATCACACCACACTGTCCCCGTAGAAGAGAGGTTACCATTTGAACTGGCAGAAGGACACGCACCCTGATTGAGCTCAGAAAGTGCCTGAACTTTGATAGGTGAGCCTGATTCTATTCTGTCTCCACTGCTGGGTGACAGATGCTCCTGGACCAGTCATTTGGCACCTTTGAAGTTCAGCTTCCTCCTCTGTAAAATGGCATGATAATGAAACTCACCTCCCCACATTGCTGAGAGGATTAGAGAATGCATCCTAATGTATAGGGAGTGAAGGTGTTCCCCAAATGGTAGCTGTGACAACTCTGAATATTGCAATCCAATGTCTCTTTAAAATTAAAGATTTTTTTAAATTATATAAGAAAAAGAAATTCATGCTTATAGTAAAGAGTATAAAGTAAAACCTCTCCACTCCCCAAAGATCCTAGCACTTGTCTGTGGAGGTAGGTATTGTTAACAGTATTTTCAGTATGATTCCACAAATTTTTTTGTGCATTTGTAAGTATATATTCACCGACTCAATGGACATGGGTTTGGGTAGACTCCAGCAGTTGGTGATGAACAGGGAGGCCAGGTGTGCTGTGGTGCATGGGGTCACAAAGAGTCAGACACAACTGAGCGACTGAACTGAACTGAACTGAAGTATATATTCATTCATTGCACAAATAGGTTCATACAAATTCACAGCTTGCTGCTACTGCTGCTGCTAAGTCGCTTCAGTCATGTCCAACTCTGTGTGACCCCATAGATGGCAGCCCAACAGGCTCCCCCGTCCCTGGGACTCTCCAGGCAAGAACACTGGAGTGGGTTGCCATTGCCTTCTCCAATGCCTGAAAGTGAAGTCGCTCAGTCGTGTCCGACTCTCAGCGACCCCATGGACTGCAGCCTACCAGGCTCCTCCATCCGTTGGATTCTCTAAGCAAGGGTACTGGAGTGGGTTGCCATTGTACTTTTTACTAAATCATTGCTCCAGGTGTGTTCTCAGGAAGCAGACTCTGAGACAGACTTTAGGGTGCCAAATGCTTACTAGGAAGTGCTCTTGGAAGTAACATCTGTGGAAAGGAAGGAAGGCAGGAGCAAGAGTGGACAGAAGAAGTCAAGATCTTGGACAGCCTTGGACTTCCCTCATGGTCCAGTGGTTAAGAATCCACCTCCCAGTGCAGGGGACAGAGATTTGATCCCTTCTCTGGGAAGATTCCACCTGCCGCAGGGTAACTAAGCCAATGTCCCACAACTACTGAGCCCCAGAGCTGCAGCTACTGAGCCCGCATGCTGCAACTACGGAAGCCCAAGCACCTTGAAGCCCCTGCTCTGCAACAAGAGAAGCCATCACAATAAGAAGCCCACGCACCACAACTAGAGAAAGCCCACATGTAGCAACAAAGACCCAGGCCAGTCAAAAAATAAAGTATTAAAGAAAAAAAAAAAAGATTTTGGATAGCCTCAGCCAACCAGTTAACTCAGTTAACTGGAGCTCCAGAGTTAACCAGACCATCAGAATTGCCCCATGCCTTGTTGGTCCCGAAGACCTGGGCTTCAGCAACCTCTGCACCCCCACTATCAGCGGGCCAGCCTGGGAAGGCACGCCCTGGGACAAGGCAACTCTCTGCAGCTGAGGCCATCTGCGCCGGAGTGACAGCTAAGCTGCTGCTGCAGTTGGACAAGTCCTTCTGATTGGGTGTCCATCAGTGCATTCCGTGCCCACTTAACATCTCAGTAACACTGAGATGACTTAGCAAGACACAGCCTGCAGCTGCCCAAAATGCCAGAAAAACTCGGATGAAATAATGGTACACAACCACCACGGCCTATTTGTCTAACGACTGGAAGACCTATGTCCTGCAGGCCTAGTGACTGAAGCTGCTTGGGGCTGTGTAAACTGAGAATTAGCTTTATGTGAGTTTTTACTGTCTGGGGACAGTCACTTTACCTTGTCTTCCCCTTTCGACAGCAGAACTTTTGGTTCCTCTTTGGCTGGGAATATGGTGAAGGGTTGGGGGAGGGGATGCAATTAAGCAAGCACATTTCTCTGACAGCGAAAAAAAGAAAGAGGCTGAGGATTCCCATTCTATAAAAAACAAGCACAAAGGGTCATTCACGTACATGACAGTGGGCCCTTTCTATTGACTTCCTCTTCCCCTGTAGTATTTATCTTTGTCCAGCACTTGCTGAATCAAGTCCCAAGGTGAGAATCTGGAGTCACTGCCACATTGTCTGAGAAGATAGATGCCCAGGCAGTGCCCACCAATGGGGCTACTGTGCAACTCAGCATACCCACACTGTGACCCCACACCTTCCCCGCCCTTCCCTCTTCTTTCCTCCATCAAATTTAGGCATCCGCTTATCCACAGAATGTCAAGGATTGGGAAAGGGTAGAGTAGACTCCATCCTGGGCATGGAGACCTGCTTGAAAGCAAGAATTAGGCTCTAATCAATATTGTGCGTGTGTGTGCTGTGTGCTTAGTAGCAGCCGACTCTTTGCTACTCCATGGACTATAACCCACCAGGCTCCTCTGTCCATGAAAATTTTCAGGCAAGAATACTGGAGTGGATTTCCATTTCTTTCTCCATTAATCAATATTACTGATGGGAATATAGCATTTCAAACCATTTTGAAAGCAGTTTGGCAGCTTCTTATAAAGTTAAACACCACAGGAGCCAGTCATTCCAGCCACAGATAAAGGAAAACCCACGTTCACATGCAGATTTGTACACGAATGCGTGCGTGTGTGCTCAGTTGTGTCTGCCTCTTTGTGACCTCACGGACTGTAGCCCTCCAGGCTCCTCTGTCCATGGGATTTCCCAGACAAGAATACTAAAGTGGATTGCCATTCCTAGTCCAGGGGTTCTTCCTGACCCAGGGATCAAACCTAAGTCTCCTGCATTGCAGGCAGATTTTTACTGCTGAGCCGCCGGGGAAACCTTCACATGAATGTTTATAGCAGCTTTATTTATAATAGCTCAAGCTGGAGACAATCCAAATGTTAATCAGATAAAATTATAGAATATTAATCATCAGTAAGAAGGAATAAACTATTCCTTTTTAAAAGGAGATACACAAAACTATAAAAGGATATACACAAAGCATGAATGAACCTCAGAAACATGCTGAATGAAAGAGGTCAGACATAGGGGTACATACTGTACGACTCCGTTTATGTGAAACTCTAAGAAATCAAGTTAATCTATATCGACAGAAAGCAATCCGTAGATGCCTGGGGTTAAAGGTAGAAGGAAACTGATGATAGGAGGACATAAGAAAAATGATGGCAATATTTTATATCTCAACTATGGTGGTGATTTCATGGGTATATAAATTTGTCAAAATCCATTAAACTGTGTACTTTAAATAAATGGATTTCATTGTATGCAAATTATTCCTCCAAAAGTTGATTGAAAAACAAAGTATGTAGGCAAATATTTTAAAGAAAAATATAAAAGCAAATGAAACCAAGAAGTTTTAATTTTCCAGCTATTTTAACATATTGTAATTTATATTAAAACTGTGAGACAGATAATAGAAAAGTTGTTAATATAAATCATTCTATTCATAAGGGAGTATAACTCCAAGACCACCTC
The DNA here is from genome assembly GCF_055505025.1 of Bos grunniens. Classification (NCBI taxonomy): domain Eukaryota; kingdom Metazoa; phylum Chordata; class Mammalia; order Artiodactyla; family Bovidae; genus Bos; species Bos grunniens. The sequence continues at coordinate 18,215,515 of NC_141190.1, forward strand.
AATAAGCACTAAATAAATATTTAATACGAGTTAAAACTCACATTCCAGATACAAAAACACAAGTAGAAACTAGTAATAGCAAACTTCCTTGACCGGATAAAGATTATTCATCTGACGAAGAAAATATTTCAATTACAAGTGCCATTGCATTGGAGGATCTTTCTAAAGGCATCACTGGGACTCATCCTAGGAGAACCATATACATATACATCCTAGGAAATGTGAGGGAAGAATGAGGAAGCATATTTGGTTAACATAATGATCGGGGTGGGGGGGGTATGATAATGTAAACATTGGGTAGGAACCCCAGATACTAGATATTTGCAATACAAGAACAGTTCTACAGATCAAAAAACTGCTCCACATTCCACACAACTTTCTCATGTCCTGCTACTTTGTTTCATACATCTGTATATATAAACACAAGGCATTTTTTTCAAGGACTTAACATATAATGAGGAGCTTCTCTGGTGGCTCAATGGTAAAGAATCTGCCTGCCAATGCAGGAGATGCAGGTTCGATCCTTGAGTTGGGAAGATCCCTTGGAGAAGGAAATGGCAACCTACTGCAGTATTCTTGCCTGGGAAATCCCACAGACAGAGGAGCCTGGTGGGCTACAGTCCATGGGGTTGCAAAGAGTTGGACACGACTTAGTGCCTAAACAACAACAACATGTAATGAAAATTTTCCAGGAATAAAACTATAACATAATTTGATGGAGTATTATACTTTCGTGTTTTTTTTTTTCAAGTTTTTCTGAGTTGTTGACTATTTAGAAAAACCTTGTCACCACTATACAGAACACACAGAGAAGTCGCTCAGTAGTGTCCAACTCTTTGCGACCCCATGGATTGTAGCCCACCAGGCTCCTTGGTCCATGGGATTTTCCAGGCATGAATACTGGAGTGGGTTGCTGTTTCCTGTCACCACTATAGGTATCTGAATATGCCATGTCTGTGTTTATACAAATGTGCAATTGTCACATTCCCAGTAATAAGGTTCATAGATAGAGGCATCTGCAACTTTGTTATGACTGTTGGTGTATTTGTGTGCCAAACTTTTACGTATTGAAATACTACTATCTTATTATAAACTAATTATCCTTTCTTTCTCCTTTACATTATGACATATATTGATGTTTAGAAATCATGAGATTAGTACCCATGAATTCAGATGTTTACTAATTTCAGATTAGTAAAGATGTTGTTGCATAATTTTTGTTACAAGTATGATGGAATAGAGAACCATCGTTCTGGTGTAACAAGCAGAGTGAGGGAAAATATAGGAAAAGAAAAATAGAAGCTGTTTGTCAGAGATATAATTGTATTCTTAGAAAACCCAAGAGTCAACTAAAATCTATTAGGATTGGTGAGAGATTACAGATAACTGTAAAGGGTCTTATTACTGCAATACAATGAATATGCAATGGTTTTGTTTTTCTTGATAAATATCAACTGTGCTTTGCAAGCCCCACTCCCCACCTTAACCTGACACTAGCAGGGACAGGACAGAGGGTGGTGATGAAGATTAAGAGTTGTCCATGAGTGTCTCTTCTGCTACATGCAATGATTTCACTCTGAGAAATGGTTATTTCCTATGGAGGTACAGAGAGGAACTGTTGAGTAGGGGGAGAGTGAGGCTCACATTCTCAATAATGGACAGCCTGCATGGAGGGCTTTGCCCCTGGTTATTCCTCTATTGAGTCCTTTCCCATTCTTGTTAAAGAGAGGGAGCAGGGAGGAAAAGGAAAGGATAAAGTAAAATTTTAAAAAGAAAGTAAAAGAAGAATATTAAAACAAGGAAGAAAAGGGGGTACATACACTTAGAAAAAAAGATATGATACCAAATGTTAAAGTACTTGGTTCATTTGGAGGGTGGAGGAGGTTGGAAGGGTATCAGATGACTTTCACTTCATGCAATTCTATATTATAAAAACTTTACAATATGAACCAGCAACTCTACTCTTGGGTGTCTTCTCAAGACAAATGAAGGCGAATGTCCGAACAAAAAAAATCCACACGTGTTCAGGCAGCATTGTTTATAATTCCCCAGAAGGAAGTCACACAGAGAAACACAAATATCATGTGATACTGCTAATATGTGGAAACTAAAAAAAAAAAATGGTGCAAATGGACTTATTTACAAAACGAATTGCAATGAACCTATTTATGAAACAATGAATCTTATTTCATTTCAATGACAATGAAAACAATTGTCATGGATATAGAAAACAAGCTTATAGTTACCAAGGAGGGAAGTAGGAAAGGGATAAATTGGGAGACTGGGATTGACATATACATATTCCTAATATAAAATAAATAACTAATAAGAACCTACTGTATAGCACAGGGAACTGTGCTACTCAGTACTCCATGATGACCTATATGGAATAGAATCTAAACAAGAGTGGATATATATAGGGCTTCCCAGATGGCATAGTGGTAAAAAACCCACCTGTCAATGCACGAGATGTAAGGATGTAAGAGATTCAACTTCAATCCCTGGGTGGGGAAGATCCCCTAGAGAAGCGCATGCCACACCACTCCAGTATTCTTGCCTGGAGAATCCCATGGATAGAGAAGCATGGTGGGCTATAATCCATAGCGTCACACAGAGTCAGACACAACTGAAGCAACTTAACACAGCACACACATATGTATACATACAACTGATTCACTTTGCTGCACAGCAGAATTTAGCACAAGCTTAAAAATCAACAGGACTTCAATAATAATTAATTTTTTAAAATATAATAGCCAAAAAGTAGAAAAAAACCAAATGTCCATCAACTGATGAGTAAATAAATAAAATGTATTATATCCTTTATAGTAGATTACTGTTAGTCAATAAAAATAAATGAAATATTGACATGTGTTGCAATACAAATGATCTCTGAAAGCCAGTCACATATTATATGATTCCATTTATATGGAAAGTTCAGAATATGACAGAAAGTAGATTGGTCTTGCCCAGGTTGGGGGAAATGGAGGGCAGGGTGGGAAGCGACAGCTAAGGGATATGAGGTTTCTTTGGGGGATAATAAAAATGTTCTAAAACTGATTGTGGAGCTAAAAGCCATTAAACAGGTCAACTGTATGACATCCAAATTATATCTCAATAAAATTTTAATAAAAACTTTACAAAGGATATGTACTATTTTATACTAATAAAAATTAGTGATTTTATCTGCTAAATGTACATATTATTAATATTATATAGATTTGTTATATATTAAATATTCACCCCCCAAATATCCAAAATTTTATAATAGGATTCTGTCTTGAGTCCCCTGGATAATTACTTTTATAAGTAGGAAGGTTATCTAACAAAAGCAAGAAGGAATATAATACATTACTGGCAAAAAGAAAAGAAAAAGAAAATCAACATACAGCAGTGAACAAAGATGAGAGTCTGGAAATAGACTCAGCTAAACATAAAGACATTATATGATACTGTAAGCTTTTTAAAATTCCTGGGTGAGGACTCTTTCTTTAATGAATTAATTCAGTTCAGTTCAGTCACTCAGTCATGTCCGACTCTTTGCGACCCCATGGACTGCAGCACACCAGGCCTCCCTGTCGATCACCAGCTCCCAGAGTTTACTCAAATTCATATCCATTGAGTCAGTGATGCCATCCAACCACCTCATCTTCTGTCGTCCCCTTCTCCTCCCATCTTCAATCTTTCCCAGCATCCAGGTTTTTTCAAATGAGTCAGCTCTTCACATCAGGTGGCCAAAGTATTGGAGTTTCAGCTTCAACATCAGTCCTTCCAGTGAATATTCAGGACTGATTTCCTTTAGGACTGACTGGTTGGATCTCCTTGCAGTCCAGGGACTCTCAAGAGTCTTCTCCAACACCACAGGTCAAAAGCGTCAATTCTTTGGTGTTCAGCTTTCTTTCTAGTCCAACTCTCACATCCATACATGACTACTGGAAAAACCATAGCCTTGATTAGACAGACCTTTGTTGGCAAAATAACGTCTCTGTGTTTTAATACGCTGTCAAGGTTGGTCATATCTTTTCTCCCAAGGAGTAAGCGTCTTTTAATTTCATGGCTGCAGTCACCATCTGCAGTCATTTTGGAGCCCCCCAAAATAAAGTGTGACACTGTTTCCACTGCTTCTCCATTTATTTGCCATGAAGTGATGGGACTGAATGCCATGATCTTAGTTTTATGAATGTTGAGCTTTAAGCCAATGTTTTCACTCTCTTCTTTCACTTTCATCAAGAGGCTCTTTAGTTCTTCTTCACTTTCTGCCATAAGGGTGGTGTCATCTGCATGTCTGGGGTTATTGATAGTTCTCCCAGCAATCTTGATTCCAGCTTGTGCTTCCCCCAGCCCAGGGTTTCTCATGATATACTCTGAATATAAGTTAAATCAGCAGGGTGACAATATACAGCCTTGACGTACTCCTTTTCCTATTTGGAACCAGTCTGTTGTTCCATGTCCAGTTCTAACTGTTGCTTCCTGACCTGCATACAGATTTCTCAAGAGGCAGGTCAGGTGGTCTGGCATTCCCATCTCTTTCAGAATTTTCCACAATTTCTTGTGATCCACACAGTCAAAGGCTTTGGCCTATTCTTTAATGAATAGTGCTAGAATAATCAGTAATTGAGGGATGAAATTAAGTCGGACCCATATCTTACAACACACTGCAAAAAGATACTCCAGATCAATTGAAGTGTTAAATTTAATAATCATATTAAACAAACCAAAAGAGAAATGAGAATGGAGTATTCATTAGCTCTTTGAAGGACTAGTAACTTTCTCAACTCAAAATGCAATTAGAAAAAAAGTATCACTAAACCCAGATATTCAAATGCCTAATTTTTTTCATTTTTAAGTCTTGACAAGTAAACAAAATTAAGATTAAAAAGCCATTACATTTATTTATATGCTTTTTTGTTGTTCAGTTGCTCAGTTGTGTTGGACTGTTTGTGACCCATGTACTGTAGCACGCCAGGCTTCCCTGTCCTTCACCATCTCCCAGAGATTGCTCAGATTTATGTCCATTGAGTCAGTAATGCCATCCAACCATCTTATCTCCTGTCTTGTATTCTTTCCAAGACCCCTGCTCAACATCACTGCATGAACCCTTTCTCCTTCCTTCAGCTATGCGCTTTTCACAGATTTGCTTCTCACAACACAAGCAGTGCCTCTCTGAAATGAACCTCTCCTCTGACTCACTGTGAATCCCCCCTCCCTTTTATTAATAAAACAACATATTCTTGTTTCATTTTTAAAATGACACAGTTAACTAAGAAGCAAAAATAAGTTAATTATAATATTTGATGCTAGCTCTCTGGTATAATGTCATATTTCTAATGGGGGTAGAAAATAATACACAGCCATAAAATTATGCATTATTTTTTATCCTGTGAACGTGCATGTCTGTGTGAAGATACACATGTGTGTATGTCTGAAGATATTCATTATTAGTAACATCTATAATGGCAAAAAAAATTGTACTTTTCAAATGTACAGTAACACAATAAGCATTACATTGTAAGCCTGACCCCTCTCAAAGACTGATTGGAGTAAGGACAGATGCCTGACACAATCCATCAACCAGCCAGTGACCTATCATTTGTGTGACATGGTTTAAAAAAAAAAAGATAAACTGAGCCTATTAAGAGTCTCTCTTTTTTACATCAAGCAACATCTATTGCCCACTGAGTTTAGGGCTTAGAGGTGAAACGTTATCTAGACCAGTGGTTCTCTAATTTTAATGTGCCTGACAATCACCCAAAGAGCTTGTTAAAATACAGACTGCAGAGCTTGCAATTGGCTAGGTCTGGATTGGGGCACAAGGATTGGTATTTCTAACAAGCTTCAAGAAATTCTGATGCTGGTGGACCAAGGACCACTGATGAAGACATTGCCAAAGTGGAACTATTTTTGGACAATGGACAAGCATGTGTGCAGAAGGGAGGAGGATGGAGAAGACCACAGAGAGAAGCGGAGACCAGACGTGGTTCCTGACTACTTTCCAATTCCCATGAGCGCAGCTGTACTTGAGTTCCTGGTTTTAGATTCTATTGGACCTTTCTGTAATCCTTATATTAAAGTTCCTTTCACTTCACTGGAGTCTCCTTGCAACCTGAAAGCTTCTCTAGAACACAGTTGAAAGAATTTTGTGTCCTTCCATAGAGACAAAGTGCATTATCCCTAACTATTCCAAACCACTTTCTATGTTACCAAGGTAAAAGGTTGGTATGCATCTTTTCATATCTTTCTCTAAGCTCCATATTTACATATATGCAAGGGCTTTACTATTTTTTTTCACAGAAATTAAATTATTTTGAGCTAGGATTCCAATTCTGCTCCTATAATATAGATCAACATATCTGTGGCTTAAACAAGATGGGAATTTGCTTCTCTTTTGAGTATCAGGCCCAAGGTGGGTAGTCCAAAACTGGTGAGGTGGTTCTGTTCTGGGAAGTCAACTTGGAATCCAAGCTTCTTACATCTTTCAACTCCACCATCCTTGGGGGTTGTTTCAACCATATTTTCCAAGGTGGTTCACACCATGTCTGTATTCCAGGCAACAGGAAGGGGAAAGGGTGGTGGTCCTTTCCTTTTAAGAACAGATTCTCAAAGAAGGAAAGATCACTTCTAATCATTCTCCTTTGGCCATAATTTAAAACCAACTAACTGCAAAGGAGGCTTAGAAAGACAGTATTTAGCTGATCAAGCATGCCTGGTTAAAATTTAGAGATTCTGTTACCAAAGGAAAAGAAGGGGGAAGAAGGGATCTTGGGCATTGGGGGGGACATTTAATCATCTCTACCACACAGACTGGTGGCTCAGATGGTAAAGAATCCACCTGCAATGCAGGAGACCCAAGTTCTATCCCTGGGTCAGGAAGATTCCCCTGGAGAAGGGAATGGCTATCCACTCGATATTCTTTCCTGGAGAAATCTGTGGACAGAGGAGCCTGGCGGGCTATAGTCCATGGGGTAACAAAGAGTCAGACATCACTGACAGAATAACACTTTCACTTTCCCCATGCAGACTATAGACAGTGCTCAACTGAAGCGACTTAGCATGCATGCACTGCAACATGTTTATTTCATGATGAACTTTCAAGTCAATAAATTTATATCCAATTTGCTTTAATAGCAGCCAACCTAATATCTCATTGTACAGTTATAATGTACTATCTTCAATACTCCTGTATTGGTGAGTCAAGTCCACCTTTCTATACCCAAAAAGTTTCTTTAGTGAACATGCTTGTTGATAGATTCCTGGCTTCCTACAACTTTTGTTTCTGAGGATGAATTGCCCAAAATGAGTCAAAGGATGTGTGAAATTTTATGGGTAGCCATTCCCTTCTCCAGGGATCATTCTGATCCAGGGATCAAACCCAGGTCTTTTGCATTGCAGGTAGATTCTTTACTGTCTTGAGCCACTAGGGAAGCCCTTTAATCTTAATGTATATTGACAAATTACTCCCCCCAAATGATGTAATGCTAAGTTGTACATTCATCAGCAATAAATGAGAGTCCTCATTCCGTCATGTTATCATTAATGATCTTATTTTTTGCCCTTGTCACTTAAATTTGAATTTCTCTGAGTATAAGTGAGGTTGAGGCTATTTAAATCATCCTCTTTATTGATGATTTTAATTTCCTCTTCTGTGTATTCCTGATTTACCTATGTATCTGTTAGGATCCCAGCAGGAAACCGAATTCATCTGGGATGGTTCAAATGAAGGAGTTGTAATGAAGGCCTTACTAACAGAGCTGAGGGCAGAACTAAGAGGGTAAATAAAAGATGAAGAGCTGGTGAGACACCCAGAAATGAAATGGAGGGGATCTGTTGCTTCCTCCCAAAGCCATAAGGACAAGACAAGGAACTAGTGTTACCCACTAAGCCCAGTGAGTACTTACCATGAAGGAAAAGATGTCCTGTAGGAGCTCCTGGGGTGGAAGCATTTCACTCATGCCAGAAACATATCACCAGAAAGGAGAAACATCCTGACTTTTTTCTCTTTCAGCCCTTAAATCTCTTACTGGTTTTGCCCATTGGTCAAACCTAATGAACTAGACAGCCAGCAAGGATCCCCAGTGATGCAGATCCACAGAGCATCCTCTCAGGGCGGAGAACAGATCTGAGGACCAGACAGCAAGGCCAGCACAGCATCCTTTTTCTACTGGGCGTGTGTTCACTCCCTATCAACTGATGTTGTTGTTGCTTAGTCGCTAAGTCGTGTCTGACTCTTTGCGACCCCAGGGACCGTAGCCTGCCAGGCTCCTCTGTCCACAGGATTTCCCAGGCAAGAATACTGGAGGGGGTTGCCATTTCCTTTTACAGGAGATCTTCCCAACCCAGGGATCGAACTCACATCTCAATTCTTTACCAAGAATGGTAAAGTGGCAGGCAGATTCTTTACCACTGAGCCACCCAGGAACTTGTCAAACACTAGGGATATTAATCCTTTGTCTATAATATGTGTGCAAATGATTTCCCCCATCCATCACCATCTATTAACTCTTGTCTATAGTTTATTTTTTCATAGAAACCATTTTTATAGGCTTGGATTCTATTTTGCTTAACAGAGTCTCTACCATCATCCACAAGGTTTGATAAATTGTCTTCTATGCTATTTTCAAAAGTTTTCTTTTTCTGACTCTTGCATCTTTACTTGCTTTGAATTTACTTTAGTATAGAGCATGAAGTAGAGAGTCTCTTTGTTTTCTCCAGATGAAGGGTCAATTATACTAGCCATAATCATACTTTCTCCACTGATATAAAATAACAACTTTGCTATATTAGCTTGGAATATACACTTTAAATTCGTTTCTGAGCTTCCTGTACGATTCCATTACTGGTTTGAGTCAGTGGTGTGCTGGGGTAGTAAGGAATGAAAGCAAATAAGAACATGTAAGAAAGAACCAAGGTCTGCAAAGTGAGAGAATGGCCAAGAAATTCATGAAAAAATCTTTTGAGTAGACTTGACATACTAAAAGCTAAAATTTTCTATAATGCTGTTCTTTTCATCAGAGTATGGTGTATTCCCAAATGAGTACATAAAAACAGTTAAAAGTGTAGTTGTATTCTAGTACTTTATCTTATCTTCCACATTTCATCTGTGTAACCCAAAGGTCCACCTCTTGATTATCTCAAATTTACCTGCTTTCTGCAGGTACTTTTCTTGTTTTTTGCCTCTCCCTAGCTGCCTCTTGCACTCCTGTTTCATGGTTCTTCCTAGAACAATTTTATGGGCCACTTTTTCTCATCCTTTTGTCTGTTTTTCTTTCTCTGATCTTAGTCTTCATCTCCACCAGCCTCTACCCACTCCTCCCCTTCCCCCTTCCCTTGTCCCAGGAAATTAAAAATTCATATTTATTTATTGTAAAGCACAACACTATATTACTTATCTCACTCTAATCCAGGCCACCATGAAGTTCTAGATGACTACAACCATGAGGGTCTACCAAAGTATTTGGCAAAGCAAGATATCTCACATTCTGAAGATTTCTGTCTCCAGCTTAAAAAATGTTTTTTTATTCTAATTTATTTTTCTTAATTTTTGGTTGTGCTGGGTCTTCATTGTAGCAAGCAGGTTCTTCATTTCAGTGCTCAGGCTTTCTCTAGTTGTGGCACTCTGGCTTACTTGCCCTTCATCACCTGGGGTCCTAGTTCCCCGACTAGGCATGGAACCCATGTCCCCTAGATTCTTAACCACTGGACCATCAAGGAAGTCTCAGTCTCCAGCTCTTTAGACGGACAGCTTTTCTTCCTGCTCCATATGCATGGTTCTCACAGAGCTGTAATCACAATTTTTGTGCGTAAGAATTTGTGTTCTACTTTCATTTGATGAAGTAACATCATTTGTATATGCATACAAATTTGTGTTCTACTTTTTAATTTGATTTTTCAAAAGTAGTCTTCTCATCATGAGTCTTATCTTTAAAATCTGTATCGTTCCATCATGTAGAAATGACATAATCGACACCCATTTCTCTAGTGTTGACATCGAAGATATTTCCTCTTTTTTGCTTGGTAAAATTTGTAATAAAACATTTTTAAACAATTGAACTCCTCTTCCTATCAAATTATTTTCTCAAAGCAAACCCCTGGGAATATGTGAAATGCGGAATGGGAAGTTTACATGTTTATTACCCTCAGTGTATACTGTTAAATTTTTACACCATACAAGCCTACCAATTTACAATGCCATGAGTTATGAAAATTTCTCCATAGCCTCATTTATGTCAGATTTTGTTTTCAAAAAAGTCAAGTTTATTGATGCAAGTTACACATAGTGATAATTTCCATTTTCATGTTCATGATTTCCAGCACTGTTGAAAAGTGTACCACTTATTTAAAACTTTTGCTCTCTCTTCTGTATGTTATCTATGTCCTTGTCCAGTTGTAACTGACTTCCTGATACTCTCATTCACACACAGTTGTTAATACTTCATATCTGCTGGAACTGTTTCCTCTGATCTTTTCTATTTTGTACTTAGATCTTCTTCACTTTTACTATGTCCTAATCATTCAACTTTTTCCACATTATTTATTCATTTATCTATGTTAGGAGGTAGAAAAGGATAGTTAAAAGTGTGTAAATTTAAATTCCACCATTCCTGTTCTTGCTCTGCCACTGTGAGTGACTGGACAGATTACTTAGTCTCTCAAATACCTCTTCCCATCTACAAGGACCAGATACCACTTGCAATGGCACTGAGCTCATAGAGTCTTATGAGCCTTAGAGGAGATAATGCAAAAAAAAAAATGTTTACTGCATAGCAATTAATTAAAGTAGTTCATCACTTTTACTATCATAATCTTTTTATTCCTTCAATAGCTCAAAAACTGGTTGTTCTCCCCTAGTTGTGATAAATGACCAACTCTTTTTTATTAGTTTTCTTTTTAATCTCAACAGTTTATATATAGCCTGTGTTCATGTGTATATGATGGGTGAATAAGAACCAGGAGAAGGAAGTGTAATCTAAGCACTTGGCCACATCCATCAGGGATTCTAACGGGGCAGTCACGAGGGTAATGGGGGCATTCCCATGGGAAAGTGGGGCTTACACATAAAGTCAAAGAGGTTAGTTAGTAAATAGGTTGTCCAGAGTAACACCTGCCAGTGAACAGGAGCCAGAATGGCAGGCAAGGAGCCACAGATGGTAATGTACTTATAAACCCAAATGGATAACGGCTCAGCATCTGACAAATGAAGAAGTGTAGCACCAACACGGTGTGAGCTGATGCCCACAGGCACAGTGAAGTTGGCCAATATTTAGCCAGTATGCATCACAGTGGTGTTCAGTGACACACTGGTATACATTCGTTCTGCTAGAATGCATACTTCTGGAAGGGTGCCAGCTCACTAACGGAGGAAAATTACAACCATCAGGAAAGCAGGAAGCCCCTGGCTCCATCGCTACAATGAACTCCATGAGCCTCTCAGCTGTTCTTTAGGAAAATTAAAACTGAGCCCCTTTCCCCAGCTCCAGGCCAGGTTGTGCTGCCTCCTGGATCCAGGTGAGCAGCACTCAGAGCCCAATGCCATCTGCACTGTTTCAGCAGCTGCTGGGCCAGCTCTAAGTACAGTATTGCCAGCATTTTCCCACTCTAACATATTGTGCATTAGAAATTATCCATTGTGACAGCCTCCAGCCACACCAAGATGCATGTCCGGGCATCCAGGTTATCTCCTTATATGCAAACTACTATTTTTATTAGCATTCCATTTAAACATTTGAAGTGATCTGCCTCTAACCTCATTTTGCCCATAAGCCCTATTATTCGTACAGTTCAGTTTTGCAGAAAACAAGATTTTTCAGAGGAATGCAAAAGTGTTGGGCCCCTGTGTACATGAATGTCCTCGTATTCTCCTGGTCTTGCCTTCAACCCCAGCTATTGTTCAGGGACACGATTCCACGTTGGCTTCAGCCTGCCTCCTTGGCCATGCCTCGGCCCAAGTATGCACTGCCCATCTCCCCTGACTCCCGAAGTGCTTCTCCAATGTGCTGGTATGGGATGCCTACATGAGCATACTTGATACTTGCTTGTGTACAACCCAGAGGTGCAAAGTGCATTATGACCCTTTGGGGCAACCAACCCTCTGCCAATGCTTAATGGGAGTCAATGGATGAAGATTTAAAAACACTTCTCCGTTGGCTGGTCAGTTGCAGGCACATTCAGAAGTTCCTGTTGAAATCAGGACACAGTTGCCCACAGCAGTGACCAGTGCAACTGGCTTGACTTTCCCTCCTTGCCCAGCCAGTCTCCCTAGTCCCTCACTCCTGCTCTCTGGAATCACCTTTCAGAGTAACCACCTGCATACATGTCCTTAGTCTCAGAATTTTCTTTCTAGGGAAACTAAGGCAGTACATGAAAGTGAAAACAGCTTTACTCAACAGTTCATCAATAATCACTGCCCAGTGCTTCCAAGGGCCTTTGCCATCCCTTCCTCAGGAACCCCTGGATCTTTCCGTGATGGTCCACCTACAGGAGTGATGTCTGGCAGAGCCAGGGGCTGCCAGCCTCCCACTCCAACACTGAAACAGCATCTATTCTGATGGTTGTACTTCTATCAAATCAGTGTTAAGTATTTTAGAATCACCCTGCCAGTGAGATATGGGTATAGATGAATGGCAATCAAGTCCCTATGTTCAACGAAGTGGGGACTGTTCATAAAAGCAAGGTTAGAACACTAGGTAATTTAGACTACATGTCCACTAAGGATGAACAGAAAAACCTGGGTACAATGTTAAAAGTAACAAACAGCTTAGTAAGAAAGTAAAAAATTATGAAGCCACTGAATTGGCTCACAAAAAAAGATCTTCACAAACCAGATAATCACAAGGATGTGATCACTCACACTCACCAAGAGCCAGACATCTTGGAATGTGAAATCAAGTGGGCCTTAGAAAGCATCACTACGAACAAAGCTGGTGGAGGTGATGGAATTCCAGTTGAGCTATTTCAAATCCTAAAAGATGATGCTGTGAAAGTGCTGCACTCAATATGCCAGCAAATTTGGAAAACTCAGCAGTGGCCACTGGACTGGAAAAGGTCAGTTTTCATTCCAATCCCAAAGAAAGGCAATCTCAAAGAATGCTCAAACTACCGCATGATTGCACTCATCTCACACGCTAGAAAAGTGATGCTCAAAATTCTCCAAGCCAGGCTTCAGCAATACGTGAACTGTGAACTTCCAGATCTTCAAGCTGGTTTTAGAAAAGGCAGAGGAACCAGAGATCAAATTGCCAACATCCACTGGATCATGGAAAAAGCAAGAGAGTTCCAGAAAAACATCTCTTTCTGCTTTATTGACTATGCCAAAGCCTTTGACTGTGTGGATCATAATAAATTGTGGAAAATTCTGAAAGAGATGGGAATACCAGACCACCTGACCTGCCTCTTGAGAAACCTGTATGCAGGTCAGGAAGCAACAGTCAGAACTGGACATGGAACAACAGACTGGTTCCAAATAGGAAAAGGAGTACGTCAAGGCTGTATATTGTCACCCTGCTTATTTAACTTCTATGCAGAGTACATCATGAGAAACGCTGGGCTGGAAGAAGCACAAGCTGGAATCAAGATTGCTGGGAGAAATATCAATAACCTCAGATATGCAGGTGACACCACCATTATGGCAGAAAGTGAAGAGGAACTAAAAAGCCTCTTGATGAAAGGGAAAGTGGAGAGCGAAAAAGATGGCTTAAAGCTCAACATTCAGAAAACGAAGATCATGGCATCTGGTCCTATCACTTCATGGCAAATAGATGGGGAAACAGTGGGAACAGTGGCTGACTTTATTTTTTGGGCTCCAAAATCACTGCAGATGGTGATTGCAGCCATGAAATTAAAAGACGCTTACTCCTTGGAAGGAAAGTTATGACCAACCTAGATATATATTGAAAAGCAGAGACATTGCCAACAAAGGTCCGTCTAATCAAGGCTATGGTTTTTCCAGTGGTCATGTATGGATGTGAGAGTTGGACTATAAAGAAAGCTGAGCGCCAAAGAATTGATGCTTTTGAACTGTGGTGTTGGAGAAGACTCTTGAGAGTCCCTTGGACTGCAAGGAGATCCAACCAGTCCATCCTAAAGGAGATCAGTCCTGGGTATTCATTGGAAGGACTGATGTTGAAGCTGAAACTCCAATACTTTGGCCACCTGATGGGAAGAGCTGACTCATTTGAAAAGACCCTGATGCTGGGAAAGATTGAGGGCAGGAGGAGAAGGGGACAATAGAGGATGAGATGGCTGAATGGCATCACTGACTCAATGGGCATGGGTTTGGGTGGACCCCGGGAGTTGATGATGGACAGGGAGGCCTGGAGTGCTGTGGTTCATGGGGTCGCAAAGAGTCGGACAAGACTGAGCGACTGAACTGGAACTGGAACTAGCTCACTCTCTATGCCTCTGTGTTCAGAGTTCAGAAGCTCAACGAATAGGGGCAGAAAAAGGAAAACAACACAATTCCCTTCCATGCCTCTTCTTCTTCCCTGACTTGTTTTGTTGTTAACAAGTTTAAAATTCAATATAATCTCACTGGATATAAAATAAATAAATAGACACCCTTTTATTTAGAAAAGAAAGAGATGAAGAAACAGTGACATTTCTGCCAAAGAAGTGAAGACTGAATAGGCTTCTTTGCCTTGTGAGCTAGTGCTGCTTAAAATTATACTCTATACGAAGTTTTGAAGCAAAAAGAAGAAATTAAAGAGACCATCTAATATAATAAATATTGCATATATAAACAGGTTTATGTAATCCTATTTGCATTTTCTCTGTAACACTTGAGTGCAAGAAATATCACATTTTTTTATTTTTTACAATCATATTAAAACTAACTTAATCCCTCAAACCCTCTCATGATTGGTCGAAATTCACCCTTCCCAATTTGGAAGACCTCCCCCAGTGGGCTTATCAGTACTACCAAAGACTTTTCCCTGTCTGTATCACAGATCACAGCCCAGACAACTGTGGTCTAATCAAGAATGACCCACTTCCACAGGTAATATCCATTATCTCCCAAATAAACTTAACTGTAGTCCCAAAAGTTGCCCAAGTAGCTACATTTATCTATTTATCTGTGTCATTTATCTATTGCTGTACCTATCACAGAACATCCCCAAAAGTAATGGCTTAGAACAACCATTGTATTGTTCGTGTTTCCTATCCTTTCACGGCTGAGTATGATGTTAGCTGTGAATTTTCCATATTTCGACTTTATTATGTCAAAGTACTTTCCTTCCATTCCCACACTCCTAGTTTGTTGAAAGTTTTTTTTTTTTTTTTTTTTTACCATGAAACGGTATTGAATTTTATCAAATGCTTTTTCTGTATCTATTGAGATGACCATGTGATTTTTATCCTTTATTATATTTAATGTAGTGTATCATATATTAATTTATTTTCATATGTTGAACCATTCTTGCATCTCATCCTTGCTTCCCACTTGGTCATGGTGTACGAGCTGTTAGATTCAGTGTGCTAATATTTTGTTGAGGATTTTTACATCTATAGTTATCAGAGCTATTGGCCTATAGTTTTCTAGTGGTATCTTTGTGTGGCTTTGGTATCAAAGTAAAACTGACCTTGTAAAATGAGTTTAGAAGTGTTCCCTCCCCATACCATCCCTCTGGGTCGTCCCAGTGCACCAGCCCCAAGCATCCCTTATGCATCGAACCTGGACTGGCGAGGGAGGGGAGGGAGGAGGGAGGAGGGTTCAGGATGGGGAACGCATGTATACCTGTGGAGGATTCATTTCGATATTTGGCAAAACCAGTACAATATTGTAAAGTTTAAAAATAAAATAAAATTTAAAAAAAAAGGAAAAAAAAAGAATATATAATTGGGTGATTAAAAAAAAAAAAAAGTGTTCCCTCTTCTAGTCTGTGGAAGGGATTGAGAACAACTGGTGTTAATTCTTCTTTAAGCACTTGGTAGGATTCATCGGAGAAGGCAATAGCAACCCACTCCAGTACTATTGCCTGGAAAATCCCACGGATGGAGGAGCCTGGTGGGCTGCAGTCCGTGGGGTCGCTGGGAGTCGGACGCAACTGAGCGACTTCACTTTCACTTTTCACTTTCATGCATTAGAGAAGGAAATGGCAACCCACTCCAGTGTTCTTGCCTGGAGAATCCCAGGGATGGCGGAACCTGGCGGGCTGCGGTCTCTAGGGTCGCACAGAGTCGGATATGACTGAAGCGACTTAGCAGCAGCAGCAGGATTCATCAGTGAAATCATCTGATATTGGACTTTTCTCTGTTGGGAGGATTTTAGCTACTAATGCAATCTCTATGCTTCTTATAGACCTATTCAGATTTCCTGTTTCTTCATGATTCAGTTTTGTATGTTTCTAGGAATGTATCCATTGCTACTAGGTTATCCACTTTGTTACAATTGTTCGTAGTAGTCTCTTATGATCTTTTCATTTCTGTGGCATCAGTTGTAACTTCTCCCCTTTCATTTCTTATTTTATTTATTTGAATCTTCCGTCTCTCCTTATTGGCCTAGCTAAGGGTTTGACAATTTTTACTTCCTTTTTTAAAAAACCAACTCTTGGTTTCACTGATTTTTTTTCTAAAATGGTATGTGCATTTTAAACTTAAGTAGTTTGGGTGAGCTTGTTTTCCAAGAGGATTAGGGCAATTTCTACTCTGTCTGGAAAAGGCAGGGGGTGATATGGTTCTCTATCTGGAAGAAATTTAAGTTGGAACCTTGCTTTGCACTATAACAATAAATTCCATAGAAATTAAAGATGCAAATTAAAAAAGAACAATTAAAATAGGAGAAAATAAAAGATAACATTCGTTTAACCTTACAATGGAGTTGGTCCTTTTAAGAAAGACTGAAAACTTAGACATCATAAAAAGAAAATTTATGGATTCAACCACATTAACATTTAAAACACCATAAACAAAGCCCAAAGATAATTGAAGAGACTGGGAAAGAAACTGGTAAGATACAAAAAAGTGTAAACTTTACTATGAATAATTCTTTCCAATTAATAAGAACAAAATATGTAAATAAGCAAACTGAAAAATGGACAAAGACTAGGAACAAAAATTTTAAAAAAGAGGACTATAAATAGTCAATTTATGAAATGTTCATCCTCAGAGGTAATACAAGAAAGACACACTCAGCCACCGCACTTGCCGTCTGAGATGGCCCACACTGTTTGTGGAGTGTGCTTCTCTCTGAATAAATGCACTTCTTACCCCCAAAAATAGCAAGACACACTCTTATACCTAGTCATCACTATAGCCTGTAAGATGGGGAAAATGGAAAATATTGCTAATGTCTAATGCTGTTGAGTAATAGACGCTCTTGGTCACTCTGACAAAGAAATCATTTTAAGTAATCAATTAGGCAATTGTACTTTCACACCTTACTTTTTTTTTTTTTGGTTCATTGACTGTATTTCCAAGCAAATGGTATTAATTATATCACCAGCTGCTGAATGAAGGCGTGAAACCACACAAATCAGAAGCAGTAGCACTAGAAGCCTGCTCATAGTAATAAGTGACAGAAGTGAAGCTCCTTCTTCCACTTTGCAAAATTTTAATGCAGTTTTCACAATTCAAGAAAAAAATAGCAAGAAAAAATTAATGTTCTCATATTCTTTGCTGATTCTGCTGCTTGTTTTGGAACCTAATTATGCAGTCTATATTGCATTTCACTTCTGCCAAATGAATCTTATAACTAAGCACTCTCTAATAACATGAACTCTCATTTCAAAATAAAGCCTTTCATTTTATTTCCTTCTTTATTTGCAAGTAAGAAAAGAGGAAGTATCACAGGAAACTTTAGGAGGAGATTTTGATTCACATAAAGAAAGAAGGCAACACAGTCCAGAAAGGAAACACAGATCCACCAGGTTGTCCTACGGTGCAGACCAGAACAGTGTCAGCTAAAGGAGGCAAGACCTCAAAAACCAGAAAGGATGTCCATGTGTGTCAGTCGCCACTGGACTTTGTTACAGATCATTCCTAAGAGGTTTTGCCCTTTTGTCCAGCTACTTCTCCGAGGTCACAGATCTCGCAGAAGAGCGGTCTGGTGGAGGCTGACCACTAGGTGGCACTGTGCACTGTTGGGTGAACCATCCCCTTCCCAGCTGAGACAGGGCTCCCATTCCTACAGATAAGATCTCAGGCCTGCTGGTACTGCTGCTAAGTCGCTTCAGTCGTGTCCGACTTTGTGCGACCCCATAGACGGCACCCACCAGGCTCCCTCATCCCTGGGATTCTCCAGGCAGGAACACTGGAGTGTGTTGCCATTTCCTTCTTAGGCCTACCAAATCACAACTCTCCTTCAAAATCCATAAACTCAGTTAACTTTAAGAACCATATCATTTTTATCAGAAAAGAAAGAATTTTGGTTTGTGGCATGGAAGGGACTTCCACTCTAAATACTTTTTGGAGTAAGTTTTGCAGCCATGAAATTAAAAGACGCTTACTCCTTGGAAGGAAAGTTATGTCCAACCTAGATAGCATATTCAAAAGCAGAGACATTACTTTGCCAACAAAGGTTCGTCTAGTCAAGGCTATGGTTTTTCTTGTGGTCATGTATGGATGTGAGAGTCGGACTGTGAAGAAAGCTGAGCGCCGAAGAATTGATGCTTTTGAACTGTGGTGTTGGAGAAGACTCTTGAGAGTCCCTTGGACTGCAAGGAGATCCAACCAGTCCATTCTGAAGGAGATTAGCCCTGGGATTTCTTTGGAAGGAATGATACTAAAGCTGAAACTCCAGTACTTTGGCCACCTCATGTGAAGAGCTGACTCATTGGAAAAGACTCTGATGCTGGGAGGGATTGGGGGCAAGAGGAGAAGGGGACGACAGAGGATGAGATGGCTGGATGGCATCACTGACTCGATGGACGTGAGTCTGAGTGAACTCCGGGAGTTGGTGATGGACAGGGAGGCCTGGCGTGCTGCGATTCATGGAGTAGCAAAGAGTCGGACACGACTGAGTGACTGATCTGATCTGATCTGATCTTCCCTAGTTAGTGAATGTAACTAATGAGCCTGCGCTCTGGATCCCAAGAGCCTCAACTACTGAGCCCACGTGCCATGACTACTGAAGCCTGTGCACCCTGGAGCCTGTACTCTGCAACAGGAGAAGCCACTGCAACGGAAAAGCCCACGCACTGCCGCGAGTAGCCCCCATCTTTGCAATTAGAGAAAGTCCAAGTACAGCAATGAACACCCAGCACAGACAAAAATAAATAAATATTAAAAAAAAAACTGAAAAAGAAATAAAAGGGGGACCTAAACCTACCAGACCTTAAAGCATGCAATAAAGCCACTATAATTAAAGCAATTGGTACAAATAGCTTGACAGCAGAGTTGAACAGAAATTCCAGAAAGAAATTCTAGTAGATATGAAAACTTTTTTGTATACAACAAAAGTGGCATCTGAAATCACTGGGATAAATAAATGATATGAGGAAATCCAGGAACCTTTTGGAAAAATAAAATTCCATACCTCATTGATGGATGAGAAAAAACTTCAACCCAATCAAATATCTAAATGAGAAAAAGAAACACTTTACCTACTAGAAAAAAAATATGGTTATATTTCTTTTTAACCTAAGTATGGGAGAAAGCTATCAAACTGATTTAAGATCCAAGAATAATAAAAGAAAAGATTGATAAATTCAACTACATAAAATAAACTTTTGAATGGGAAAAAAAAAAAAAAAAAGAACACCATAAACAAAGTAAAAGGATAATTGATTAACTGGGAGAAAATATTTGCAACATGCATTACAGATAAAGGACTCAACTCTTAAATTGAGGAATAAAGGACCAAAAACTTGATTAAAAAAAAAAACCAGAGGGAGAAAGATATGAACTGATACTTCACAAAAAGATCTACAAATGGTCTTTAAAGTATGCAAAGATGTTCAGGCTCACTTATAATTAGGGAAGTGCAAATTGAAGCTACAATGATATATCATTTGTCACCTATTAGATTGGGAAAATGTGGGGGGAAATGTGAAATGACAGCACATTCTGTTGATAAGGCTGTGGGGAAACTGGTACTCTCACACATCACGGATAGAAATCAAAATTGGTGCAATCCTTTTACAGGGGAACTTGCCAATATCTGACAAAATACATATGTACTTACCTTTTGTCCTAGCAATGCCACTCTAGGAATCTACCCTGAATTTACACCTCCATCAATATGAAAAGGTTGTTCATTGCAGTATTGTTTGCAATTGCAAGAGATTGGAAACAACCTAAATTCCCCCACATAAGCGAGTGTTTGAATAAATTATGGCATATTCACACAGTGAAGTACTTTGCTACTGTAAAAAGAATGAGGAAGAACTGATATAAAGTGATTTCCAGGATATTTCACTAAATGAAATAAGCAAAATGCAAAGGAGCATTTCCTGAGAAACATTTTTATCATGGTGACATGAAGACCTCTGAGGAACTTCCTATAAAACAATCATAACTTGTAAAAATTAGCCAAAACATACAAACGCATTTAAACCCTCTGAAAATCACCCTAAGGTCACCTTTATATATTCCACCTTCCTTGGGAAGGATTTGCCAAGCAAAAGCGCAATGAAAAGTCTCACCACTGAGGCACTGAATAGATCTGATTACATAAAAAATTTAAATCATATATGTCAAAAGGATATTAAAACCATAACATTATTTTAAAAATAAAGATAAACAACCAAATGTGAAAACAATTTGCTATGTAGAAATAAATGCAATGTGGAAATAAAAACCTATTCAAATGAGGACTCAGAGCTTTACTGAGCAAAGAAGTCATCACCACCACATGTTTTTGGCAGAGATTCAAAGTGTCTCGGGAGTGGGGAAAGCCTTATGGTGAAAAAATAAAAAGCTTAAGGTGTGCTTTGATGAGACTTTCGGCACAGAGAAGCTGGAGGCAGACTAACCAGAAGCAGGGTATCTTACGAGATTCGTTTGGGGAGTATATTTGGCTTTCTCTGGTTGGTCCTGAGTTGGAAATTGGGGAGAAGAAACAAACAGGAAAAAGGAAAACTAATAGTCCTTGTTCAACTCTTGATGGTCCTGGGTCACTTTCTACAGAAGTTCTGGTTTGGTGGCCTGGACTGGCCACTACAGAGGATGTAAAACAGAATTCTATTGTCATACCTGGCCTGGCTATTGTCTATTTTTTGTTTGTTTGTTTTATTGTCTATTTGTATACTCAGTCTCTCAGTAGTTATGGTGTATAATAGGAGAAGCTTATAAAATAGGAATAAGAAAAATTTAGAAGTCCTCAAAGATTAAATGGTCAAAATACACAAAAATACAATTTAATCTAAATTTGGAATTAGAATTAACAAATTCAGTAGGTTCAAATCATAGTTAAGTTTGAAATCTGATTGATTGTCAATGCTCAAGATAAAAGAGAGGCAGATGATTCAATTCTATTATTCCCTGTTATGAGTGTATGTCATGGGCAATGCAGACCCTTGTTCAGATGGTCTTATAAAGTGGGTTAGGATGACTTTGTCTTCAAGAAACAAATGGCGGAATAAATTATGACCCACAGAGAAACACTGATGAAGAGTCAGAGAAACTGATAGTATCAGCTACAGAAGATACTGTTAATATTTATGGATGAGTTAAGATGGTGTTTTCAAACTATGGGTTATGATCCATTAGTGGGTGTTAAGATCACTTTACAGGGTATCTGCATTTTTTAAAAAATTAATGGTAGAGAAAGAAATATTGGGTTTTTTTTGCATTAGCAGTTAACTTTTAGAACCCAAATTTTGGGTAAAATGTGACTTCAGTGTAAACATTAAAATAATTCAACCTCACAATAGAAGTAAATAGAGATAATTCAAGATACTGTTTGTCTAAATGCTACTACATCAAATTGAAAACTTCTGTGCATCAAAGGATACATTCAACAGAGTTACCTACAGATGGGGAGAAAATATTTGTAAATCATACTGCTGATAAGCTCTTAGTATCCAGAATATAAACAGAACTCCTATAACTCGACATCAGCAACACCAAAACAGAAAATCCAATATTAAAAATGGGAAAAGGACTTGAACAGACATTTCTCCAAAGATGATATACAAACTGTCAACAAGCATATAAAAAACACTCAACATCACTAATCATTAGAGAAATGCAACTCAAAATCACTCCCCCCACCAAAAAAAAAAAAAAAAAAGACCCCGAAATTAACAAGCATTGGCAGGAATGTGAAGAAACTGTTGTACTTTGTGTACCTTGTTATTAACCTCTCAAAACTTTTAAATGATAATGAAACAAGAGGAAACTGGGCAAGGCACAATCTTTAAAAGAATGACATAGCCCAAGGACATGATATAAACTGATTAGAACAGAGTCGGTCCACGATGGCGGACAAATCAACTTCCACTAGACCTGAGCCTTAGTAAACTGCTCATTGTAACACGTCAGCAAGCTAAATGACATACCCACAGGCACCATGGCGGTTTCAAGGCTGACCATAAAATTCAAAAAGTGGGCAGTACCACAATTCCTAGAAATCCCCACCCCTTCCCTGAAATAGCTGGAAAACGCTTCCCACTCATTCAGTTTAGTTCAGTTCAGTCGCTCAGTCCTGTCCTACTCTTTGCGACCCCATGAATCGCAGCACACCAGGCCTCCCTGTCCATCACCATCTTCCGGAGTTCACTGAAACTCATGTCCATTGAGTTGGTGATGCCATCCAGCCATCTCATCCTCTGTCGTCCCCTTCTCCTCCCCTCCTCCTGCCCCCAATCCCTCCCAGCATCAGACTCTTTTTTTTAAATTTCTTTCTTTTATTTTTTAACTTTACAATATTGTATTGGTTTTGCCACATACCAACATGAATCCACCACAGGTATACACATGCTCCCCATCCTGAACCCTCCTCCCTCCCCACACCATCCCTCTGGGTCGTCCCAGTGCACCAGCCCCAAGTATCCAGTATCGTTCATCGAACCTGGACTGGCGACTCATTTTATGTATGATATTATACATGTTTCAATGCCATTCTCCCAAATCATCCCACCCACAGAGTCCAAAAGACTGTTCTACACAACAGTGTCTCTTTTGCTGTCTTGTATACAGGGTTATTGTTGCCATCTTTCTAAATTCCATATATACCAGCATCAGACTCTTTTCCAATGAATCAACTCTTCTCATGAGGTGGCCAAAGTATTGGAGTTTCAGCTTTAGCATCAGTCCCTCCAGTGAACACCCAGGACTGATCTCCTTTAGGATGGACTGGCTGGATATCCTTGCAGTCCAAGGGACTCTCAAGAGTCTTCTCCAACACCACAGTTCAAAAGCATCAATTCTTCGGCGCTCAGCTTTCTTCACAGTCCGACTCTCACATCCATACATGACCACTGGAAATACCATAGCCTTGACTAGACGGACCTTTGTTGGCAAAGTAATGTCTCTGCTTTTGAATATGTATCTAGGTTGGTCATAACTTTCCTTCTAAGGAGTAAGCGTCTTTTAATTTCATGGCTACAATCACCATCTGCAGTGATTGTGGAGCCCCAAAAAATAAAGTCTAACACTGTTTCCACTGTTTCCCCATCTATTTGTCATGAAGTGATGGGACTGAATGCCATGATCTTAGTTTTCTGAATGTTGAGCTTTAAGCCAACTTTTTCACTCTCCTCTTTCACCTTCATCAAGAGGCTTTTTAGTTCTTCACTTTCTGCCATGGGGGTGGTGTCACCTGTATATCTGAGGTTATTGATATTTCTCCTGGCAATCTTGATTCCAGCTTGTGTTTCTTCCAGCCCAGCGTTTCTCATGATGTACTCTGAATATAAGTTAAATAAGCAGGGTGACAATATACAGCCTTGATGTATTCCTCTTCCTATTTGGAACCAGTCTGTTCCATGTCCAGTTCTAACTGTTGCTTCCTGACCTGCATACAGGTTTCTCAAGAGGCAGGTCAGGTGGTCTGGTATTCCCATCTCTTTCAGAATTTTCCACAGTTGTGATCCACACAGTCAAAGGCTTTGGCACAGTCAATAAAGCAGAAATAGATATTTTTCTGGAACTCTCTTGCTTTTGCCATGATCCAGTGGATGTTGGCAATTTGATCTCTGGTTCCTCTGCCTTTTCTAAAACCAGCTTGAACATCTGGTTCAAGCCCACTCATTAGCCTATGAGACTTTTTGTTGTTCAGTCACTGTCAAGTCCAGCTCTTTGTGACCCCAAGGACTGCAGAAGGCCAGGCTTCCCTGGTCTTCACTATCTCTCAGGGTCTTTTCCAATGAATAGGCTCTTCACATCAGGTGGCCAAAATAGTGGAGTTTCAGCTTTAGCATCAATCCTTCCAATGAATATTCAGGGTTGATTTCCTTTAGGATTGACTGATTTGATCTCTTTGCTGTCCAGGGGACTCTCAAGAGTCTCCTCCCACACCCCAAAACCTGACAATCCCTGTCCTGGGCCACTGTCACTTTTTGAGATGGCCCACAGTCCTTGTCTGTGGAGTTTGTTTCTCTCTAAATAAATCCACTCCTTACCTATCTCTTTGCCTCTCAGTGAATTTTTTCTGTGATGAGATATTAAGAACCTGAGCTTCATTAAGTCCTGAAGCCAAGTGTGTCCTTCTCAGTTAAAAGACCAGGTATTCAAGTCTCAGTCTGGGTTTTGGCTGGGTTCGAGTCATGGCACATGAGTTTAAATCCCAATCTGAGTTACACAGTTTCACTAATGTTAAATGTTGGTGAGAGTTTAATGAAGAGTAATCTCACCACCATTGCTGGTAGAAGCATCTCTTACCAGAAAGCAGCTTGGCAGCATCTTTCAAGAGACTTTAACACCCATCAGGAGTTTAACTCAACTTATTAATTAATGAGAAAACAGTAAGTTATAATCAGTTCCAAAGAGAATTCAAAGAATCCCGCAGGAATAGGTCAATCAGGAATACTTTAAAGAATTTACAAATAGATAACAAAGCTACTTGGGAATTTTGGAGTCCTTTGTCCCTCCACCCAACAGAAATCATTTGCATATCTATGGACCAGAGTCCTTTGTCTTGTTACTGGTTAGCAGAGACTTGGGACAAACAGGACATTAAGTCATCATTTTTTCTTTTCCCTTTCTCCCCCCATGTCAAAGTCTTATGACTTTTCCTGACAGTTGAACCAATCAGAATATAAAATTAAATATTTAGCATTGTCTCAAGGAGAAAAAAATTTTTTTAGTCAAGAAGGACAATTTATTGTTAAGTTTAAGAGAAATACTTCTAAAAGAACATACTAGAAATACTTCTAAGTACTAGAAATACTTACAAAAGAACATTCCTTTTCTTCTGTTAAAGTATAAAACATGGAAGCCAAACTTGAAAATTTCCTGAGCCATGTAAGAAAAACTAAATCATGAACATAAGTGAAATGTAGGTTATTTCTTGTAAATGTCTTGGATAATCATAATAGAAACTTAAGTCATCTTCCTCAAAGTGGTATAAAATAATTACTTTTAACCAATCCCCTACCATCTGGAAACTCCCTGATTGCAGTAACCAATCAAGGCAAAGCTTAAGGTACTTCCTCATTTTCACTTTATAAAGCATCCTGTAAGGTCATGCTTCTGAGCTTTTTTGTGTGTGTCAGCTTTCATTTATTTTATTTTTTAATTTTAATTGGAGGCTAATCATTTTACAGCTTCTGAGCTTCATATCAGTTTTGTATTTGAAAGCTCCTGGTTTGCAAACTGTTGTTATACGCACAATAAACTTATCAAATACTATCTTATTGATCTGGTGGTTTTAATTTTACTATTTATGGATTTTTGACAGTTCTTAATCTATCTTTTGGAGAAGGCAATGGCACCCCACTCCAGTACTCTTGCCTGGAAAATCCCATGGATGGAGGAGCCTGGTAGGCTACAGTCCATGGGGTCGCTAAGAGTCAGACACGACTAAGCGACTTCACTTTCACTTTTCACTTTCATGCATTGGAGAAGGAAATGGCAACCCACTCCAGTGTTCTTGCCTGGAGAATCCCAGGGACGGAGGAGCCTGGTGGGCTGCCATCTGTGGGGTCGCACAGGGTCGGACACGACTGAAGTGACTTAGCGTAGTGTAGCGTAATCTATCTTTACCTCTATGATTTGATCTCATGTAATCATATCCACTAGAATGATAAGACTTATACACTTGTAATCTCCTATTATAAATACCAGTGATGGACCCCAGGTATGTTGGTTGGTAGAGTCCACCTTAGAAATTCATCCTGAACTTGCAGTGTCTTTACAAAGAAGTTCAGTATCCTTGGCAGCACCTACAACAGTGAGATTCTGAAAAGTCAATGCTCAATTGTGCTAATTTCACATGTTAGCAAGGTAATGCTCAAAATCCTTCAGGCTAGGCTTCAACAGTACATGAACTGAGAACTTCTAGATGTACAAGCTGGATTTAGAAAAGGCAGAGGAATCAGAGATCAAATTGCCAACATCCGTTGGATCATAGAAAAAGCAAGAGAGTTCTAGAAAAACATCTACTTTTGTTTCATTGACTACACTAAAGCCTTTGACTGTGTGGATCACAACAAACTGTGGAAAATTCTTAAAGAGACTGGAATACCAGACCACCTTACCTGCCTCCTGAGAAACTTGTACGTAAGTCAAGAAAACAATAGTTAGAACTGGGCATGGAACAATGGAGTGGTTCAAAATTGGGAAAGGAGTATGTCAAGGCTGTGTATTGTCACCCTGCTTATTTAACTTATATGCAGAGTACATCATGTGAAATGCCAGGCTGAAGGAATCACAAGCTGGAATCAAGATTGCCGGGAGAAATATCAACAACCTCAGATATGCAGATGATACTACCTTAATGGCAGAAAAGGAAGAGGAACTAAAGAGCCTCTTGATTAAAGTGAAAGAGGAGAGTGAAAAAGCTGGCTTCAGACTCTACATTTAAAAAACTAAGATCATGGCATCTGGTCCCATGACTTAATAGTAAACAGATGGGGGAAAATGGAAACAGGGGAAGATTTTATTTTCTTGGCTCCAAAACCCCTGCAGATGGTGACTGCAGCCATGAAATTAAAAGATGCTTGCTCTTTGGAAGAAAAGATATGACCAACCTAGACAGTGTGTTAAAAAACAGAGACATCACTTTGCTGACAAAGGTCTGAATAGTCAAAGCTGTGGTTTTTTCCAGCAGTCATGTGTGGATGTGAGAGTTGGACTATAAAGAAGGCTGAGCACTGAAGAACTGATGTTTTTGAACTGTGGTGCTGAAGAAGACTCTTGGGAGTCCCTTGGACAGCAAGGAGATCACACTAGTAAATCCTGGAGGAAATCAACCCTGAATATTCACTGGAAGGATTGATGCTGAAGCAGAAGCTTCAATACTTTGGCCACCTGATGCGAAGAGCCGACTCACTGGAAAAGACCTTGATGCTGGGAAAGGTTGAGGGCAGGAGGAGAAGGGGGACAACAGAGGATGAGATGGTTGGATGGCATCATCGACTCAATGAACATGAGTTTGAGAAAAGCTCTGGAAGTCAGTGATGGACAGGGAAGCCTGGCGTGCTGCAGTCCATGGAAGTTGCAAAGAGTTGGACACAACTTAGCAACTGAACAAAAACAGTGTTCAGAAAACACCTAGAGATATAGGTGGTCCGGTATGGGAGAACCGCTTTCTCATTTATTGGCCTCAGGGTTCCTATCAGGTAGCCAAGCCTCCCTCAAGAGACAGCAATTCTTATCAGGAAAGAAAAACAAAGTAGCGATAAAAGATGAGAATTAGAGAATCACAGGCAGACATAAAGTTCTTAAGTCTTGGTGATCATTTTCATCTATGACTGGACTTTAATTGACCTACCATCAGACAAATAGCACTGTAAAATAGTTTCTTTTCTTGGATTTATGAGATTCTGCTGTTGTTTGCATTATTTACATAGTAAAGATTCTTCTTCAAAACACTCTCAGTTTGTCTCAGGGACAACCAAAGGAAACGAGTTTCTCTGACTGGCCCACCCTTCAACAATTTTGAATGTAAAGAAGGACAATGTGTTCCTCTGGCACAATAGTTGTCAGCTTCTATGACTTTAAGGATCTACTGTATTTATAAACCTTGTCCCCCCAAATATATATATGCTCAGAATAATTACATATACTCTTGGCAAGCATACCCCTAAAGTCCATTCATGAATCTCCTAGGGGTTCATAGATCCCAGGGTTAAGAACTCCTGATCTAATGACAGCTTTGGAAGTTGATCCAGGGGGATTTCCTGGTGAGAAGCAGGAGTGACCCAACTTCCTCTGGATTATTCCCTTCCTTCCCATTACCCGGTCCCGCTACATACCCTCTCCTCACCCTTGGTCCACTGTTTCCTGGTCTAGAGAGCACCGGGCCTCATTTACCTTTCTATTCCCCTCCCCTAAAACCTCTAAGGCTTTCTGCCTTCCTCCTTCGGACTTCCATTCTAGTCTGCACTTATGGCCAAGATTGGGAGGTATGGAATAAAAAGAGTTTATTTATTTTAAAAATATACAACATGGATGAACCTTGAAGACATCAAGTGAAATAAGCCAGACACAAAATGACAAATGTTGTACAGTTTCACTTGTATGGGGTACTTAGAATAGTCAAATTCATAGAGGCAGAAAATAGAATGGTAGTTATTCGGGACTGGGGAAGGGGAGAATAGGAAGTTATATTTTAACGTGTTTAGAGTTTCATTTTGGGATGATGTGAAATTTGTGGAGATGAATAGGGGTGATGAGTACTCAATAATGTGAATGTACTTAATGCCATTGAACAGTATACTTAAAAGTGGTTCAAATGGTAAATTTTATGTTATGTATATTTTACCATAATAAATAAAAACGGTGCACATTTACTAAAATAGTCTTCTTTAGTGTGATAGGTGTTTGATTAAAGAGGTAAATAGGGGAACAAGATAAGACACACAAGCTCAAAGAGCTCATAGTCTAGCTGGAAGATAATCCATATATCAGAAGATTGAAATAATACTTTGCTGCTCACTACAGATTGGAAGAACTGTCCCTGACACTTTCTTATTTCAGGTCTGTGAGATTGGCAAGGGCAGGACTATCACCATCCCTCCCACACCACATCTTTACCCTTCTTCTAGTCCAAGATCAATCATTGATAGGATGGCCAACTAAGTTCAACTTTATAAACGACTGCTGAAAATTTTTTTTCAGATATTTACATTTCTGAGCAAAAGTGAATGCATGAGCAACGATAACCTGAGATTTCCCACTGCTACCCCAGTTCCTTATTGAAAAGACCCTGATGCTGGGAAAGATTGAAGGTAGGAGGAGAAGGGGACAACAGAGGATGAGACGGTTGGATGGCATCACTGACTCAATTGAGCACGGTCTGGGAGATGCTGAAGGACAAGGAAGCCTGGCATGCTTCCTGGAAGTCCATGTGGTTGCAAAGAGTGGGACATGACTGACTGAGTGAACTTCGAGCCAAGCCTGTTGACTTTTACTGAGTCTGAAAGATGCTTTTCAATAACTTGTTTAACAAGTTGTTTGTGATTGTTTGGACTGCATCAGCTCTTGCAATTCCTTGGGATGTAAAATATATAAATATATATCTTTTCTAACTCAGTCTTTATTGACTCTTTCACCTTGGTATCACCAGTGCCTCAGGTGGAAGGGAAGTGTACCTTATGCATGTCATGAACCCTAGAGCACCCTTCTCAGAGAGAGGATAAATCCAGTTACAGAACCTATATGGCAGTTGGGAGGGGTGGAAAAGGAGCACAGTAAGTACAGAGACTGAGGAGGATGTTGGAGAAAGTTCTTCAGCAACAGGGCAAGGTGGTACTGAAGAGAGAAAACACAAAATTGTAGTCAGCTAATGTCCTAGAGCCAGTTGCTCAGCCACTCACAGAGTGAACTTTTTTATATCTAAAATGAGAGTCTTAACAATACCTACTCAATGATCTGTCAAGAGCATCAAATAAGAATCTGTATATGAAAGTTCTTTGTAAAGTCCAAAAAACTACTTTAAGATTAGCTTGGTGTTCATTTATATGTGCTTTTGTATGTACATATTTCATGAGAGTAATGGGATTTCAGATGATCTTTGTAGAATGGGTAGGAGTTAAATTGCCAGAGAAGAGATGAATTAGTATGTGGGGGGAAATGGTAATGCTATGATAAAGAGCAATTAACCCAAACAAAACACAATTAAAAGAGTAATATGAGAGGCACTCTTTCTAAAATAATGATACCTAGAAAGTGAAGAGGAACTAAAAAGCCTCTTGATGAAAGTGGAGAGTGAAAAAGTTGGCTTAAAGCTCAACATTCAGAAAACAAAGATCATGGCATCTGGCCCCATCACTTCATGGGAAATAGATGGGGAAACAGTGGAAACAGTGTCAGACTTTATTTTTGGGGGCTCCAAAATCACTGCAGATGGTGACTGCAGCCATGAAATTAAAAGATGCTTACTCCTTGGAAGGAAAGTTATGTCCAACCTAGATAGCATATTGAAAAGCAGAGACATTACTTTGCCAACAAAGGTCCGTCTAGTCAAGGCTATGGTTTTTCCTGTGGTCATGTATGGATGTGAGAGTTGGACTGTGAAGAAAGCTGAGCGCCGAAGAATTGATGCTTTTGAACTGTGGTGTTGGAGAAGACTCTTGAGAGTCCCTTGGACTGCAAGGAGGTCCAACCAGTCCATTCTGAAGGAGATCAGCCCTGGGATTTCTTTGGAAGGAATGATACTAAAGCTGAAACCCCAGTACTTTGGCCACCTCATGCAAAGAGTTGACTCATTGGAAAAGACTCTGATGCTGGGAGGGATTGGGGGCAGGAGGAGAAGGGGACGACAGAGGATGAGATGGCTGGATGGCATCACTGACTCAATGGACGTGAGTCTGAGTGAATTCCGGGAGTTGGTGATGGACAGGGAGGCCTGGCGTGCTGCGATTCATGGGGTCACTAAGAGTCGGACACGACTGAGCAACTGAACTGAACTGAACTGAGTATTAATATTATCATTACCTACTGCTTCAAAAATCCTTCCTAATGCAGTAAGATATGAAATAGAAATGAGAGGAATGAACAACAAAAGGAGGAAACCAAAATTATTTGTAGGAACTTCCCTAGTCGTCCAGTGGCTAAGACTCCACGCTCCCAATGCAAGGGGGGCCCAGGTTCAATCCCTGGTCAGGGAACTAGATCCCATGAGCCACAGCTAAGAGTTCTCATGCCAAAACAAAGAACTGGTGCAGCCAAATAAGTAAGTAAAAATAAATGTGTATTAGAAAAAAATGTATTTTTTAAAAATCATTATTTGTAAATCATGCAGTTTCAGTGCTAGAAAACTAAAAAGAATTGATCAAGAGTTTTGAAATTAATAAATGTGTTAGCTAAGATAACTAGAAAGAAATTAATATGTAAAGAAGCAATAGGGAATCCCCTGGCAGTGCAGTCTACTCTGCACTTTCACTTCCAAGGGTGTGGGTAGGGCACAGTTTCAGCCCCTAATCCAGAAACAAAGATCCTGTATCCTGCGGCCAAAAAATAAAAATAAAATTTTTTTAACATTTCTCTAACCAGCTGGAAAAGATTCGTGAAATTATTTTCCAAGCCAGGTCTTTTCACTGTCCTGCCCTTCCTTCCCACCCCATTGCCACTGCCCTGAGGACAGCCTCATGCATTACATATATTCATGTTAATTAGGATCAATGAAATTAAAAATTTATCCTAAAGATTCTGTGTTAACCATGTGGGTGGATCAGGATTCTCTAATAAGACAAGTGTTTATGAGAGGCCCTTCATGTAATGCTTTTGTTGTTTTTATTAAGGCTTATCTCCCTTTCAGTTTCTCTTGGGTCTTGCTTTCCTTTAGTCCCTCCAATAACTGTTTGCTGTGAAATATAATAACTTGTAGACTTTTGTGATAAGCTGGCAATAAATGCCAGTGTCTGTCTGTACATGGAAGAAATGGTTACTCCTTTCTTGTCTCCACCCATTTATCATCTAGACAAAGGCTGTGGGGAGGGTTAGCAGAATTATATACTCACAGCCTCCCTCAGCCAGAACATTCCTCTCCCAATCTATCTGCCTTGTCCACCAACACCTGCTGAGGATTTTATGGCCACAGTCTGACTGCCTGCAGCACTCTGCAGTTAGATGGGTAAGCACACTCAAGTCCTTGGTCTGAAGAAATTTACCCTCTCTGGCCCCAAGGGGACTTTGGCCCTGATTTTAGTTCGAAGTTGAAGAATGTTGAAGGGGCTAGGCTGTGACTGGAAGGGCTGAGTAGCTAGATCAGAATGTAGCTGCTAAGTCATTTCAGTCGTGTCTGACTCTGTGCGACCCCACAGACGGCAGCCCACCAGGCTCCCCCGTCCCTGGGATTCTCCAGGCAAGAACACTGGAGTGAGCTGCCATTGCCTTCTCCGAGATCAGAATGTAGAAGAGTGTGAAAAATGCCCATTTCTTCACTGCTACCTGGGTCTTCTTCCTGGGCTAAATTTGGTACCAGGAAAGGCACATGGATCTCACTGAGGGTTAGTGAGGAACGTGATTCCTCTTTCTTAGCTTAGACTTTGTACTTTGATGCTGAGCACTGTGAGACCAGGCAATGGAGTGAGTAGGGAATGTTACCAGACTTGGTGGTAAAACTATGTCACTAGTATTAACTAAAATCCCAGTTAGACTTCACTAGTCTTTTCCAACTAATGTCCTTTTTCTGCTTCAGCATCCAATCCAGGATAGCACATTGCACTTGGGGCTAACGTGCTTTTGACTACTGTATAAACCTTCTTAAATGACCATTTCTAGCTCTATTCCTGTACTTTCTTCTAAGACTTTCTATCAAATGTAGAGGACCCAAAATTCTAAAATGGTCAAGTTTAATAAAACTGTCTCAGAATTTCTCATAAACATTTGTTGAAGTGAAATTTCCAGAACATAAGTGTAACAAGAGGTTGTTATTTTAAAGAAAAGAAGGTTTCTACAGTCAAATGAGTTAAAGAAGTGCTAAATGCCAATTCCCTTCTTGAAGAGGCAAAATTTCTATCAACATGATAAAATCTCTGCAAAGTCCCGCAACAAATAAACCAATTTTATCTGATTTGACAGAACTTTAGTCAAATTTTAGTCATTTGTGTACCACCTTCACAGTCTTTGCCATACCTACAATTTATACTGTTATTGATTTAATCTTTTCCTTTAAATCCACTCACATTTTAAAAGGAACATTCTAAAGCACTTCTATATCATTATTACAAATGGAAAATTAGGATCATTTGCCAAAATTAATTAGAAAAAAAAATGTTAATTTCAACCAAGTGAAAGTGAAAGTAGCTCGGTTGCGTCCAACTCTTTGTGACCTCATGGAGTTCCAGAGGAGCCCTCCTGTCCACGGATATTCTGTCCAAGAATACTGGAGTGGGTTGCCATTCCCTCCTCCAGGGAATCTTCCTGACCCAGGGATGGAATCCGGGTCTATTGCATTGCAGGCAGGTTCTTTACCATCTGAGCCACCAGGGAAGCCTCCTGAAGTCAACTCATCTAACTCCAGTGGTTCACATGACAGTTTGGGAAATACTGGTTAACAGAACTGCTTTTTCTCTATCCCCTGTTAACATCCTAGGGAGATACTTTGGGAAATTATGATCTAGTTGTTCTATCTCCAAGACCCAGAAGATCAGAAAACATGCACAGGAAGCTAGTGGTAAAGCCCAGATTAAAACTCGAGTGGTCCCCTTACAACCCTTCTCAAGCTCTGAGTTTCAGATGTTTCCTGGGCATGGCCAAAAGAGGTTCCTTGGAGGGTCAATGTTTGTAACACAAGAAATCCTGATTCTACGTGATCAGGTTGTGATCACACATTTGGGGTTTTAAACAGATTTCCAAACCCAGGTCTAAAAGCTCCCTGTTTTACTCCACGTTTCCTACAGGGAGAGAACTTGGATCTGATTCTTTGTCAAAGTAAACAGGTACAAAGTGTTTTCTGATTCCCAACTACGCCCAACCAACTCTCATTCATAGACCAGGTACCTGCACTTTGAACAGTTCTTCCCAAAGTCATGTTATTTTAAAATTTAATTGTGTTTGAGCAGAAGGGTGTGGCAAGAGGGGAAGCTACTGTTAATCAGTAACAGAGAATGGCAGATAAACAAGGTGCTTTCGGCTGGGCCAGGCACTGTTTGGTCCTCAGTTCTCCCTAAAGTGGCCCCTGAAATGTGAGTACTCGATTCAACTCAGAGTGTTCTCGGCTGTCTTCTCATCCCAAGGGGCTAGACCACAGGCGCTCCTCTCTCTTTCTCCACTTGGCCAGTTGCTCAATGCTATGAGTGGATTTGACAACTAATGCTCACTAATCCTACCCCAGCTGGTTTCCAACATTCAGACCAGACATGAGTGCCATTGGACTTGATAGCCTTTTCTCATTCGTAATATTAGACACCTAAAATAATCCAGTCTGTGCTGTGTAATGAGTAATAATAGGTAAGTATTGCTCTTAGCCCTTACCCTTACAGAGCTCTTGTTTTTGTGTTAGTTACTCCTGGTACATTATCCCACTTTCCCAGCTGGTGCTAGTGGTACAGAACCCTTGCCAATGCAGGAAACATAAGCGACTTGGGTTTAATCCCTGGGTTGGGAAGATTCCCTGGAAAAGGATATGGCAACCCATTCCAATATTCTGGACTGGAGAATCCCATGGTCAGAGGAGGCTGGTGGGCTACAGTCCAAAGGATTGCAAAGAGTAAGACATGACTGAAGCAACTTAGCATGCCTGTACATTATTCCACTTAATCCTAGGATAATTCTGTAAGGAAGATATTCTTTTTCCCATTTTAAGATTAAGTAAACTAGGGCTTAGACAACTTAAATACCTTTCCAAATTTTCTGTAATTAACACATGTCAAATATGAGATTTGAACCCAGGCATATACTTAACAGCAAAGCATATACTCTTAGCCCCTACCCTCCCTTGCCTTGGGAGAAGGGATGGTTTTTACCCTCAAGGAGTTCACATATTTATGATAGCTATTTTGAAGTCTTTTAAAAATCTCTGCCATCTCTGGATATGTTTCTATTTTTTGTCTGTCTCTCTTAGGGGTTTATCATATTCTCCTCTTTCTCATAACATGCAGAGTTTATTGAATGTTGTACATTACAGATGTTACGTTGTAGAGCAGCTGAATATTGTTGTCTCCCTTTAAAAAATGTACACTATTTTTTTTCCTGAAAATAAGTTAATTTACTTGGGATTAGTTTGATTTGATCACAACTTTTTTTTTTAACCCTTTTAGAGACCCTTTATCCTACAGGTGAAAAAGCCCTGTGCCTAAGGCATGTGTTTAAGAAATCCAATCTTAAGGCCTGAGTTTACATTAAGGTAAGGTTCTCTGATCAGAACTCTAACTACTCTGCCAGCATGCTGCGACCCAAGGGTCTCTGTTCTCACAACCCACTGGTAGCTGCTTTCTTGCAGGCCTTCTGGATGCTTTCCTGTGTACACGCAGTTTGGCATTCAAACGAAGACTCGATTTCCAATAAGGGAATCCTTTTGCATATTTTTGAACTACCTTTTAAATGCAGATCTCTCCTGTCTTCTACTTGCCTCACAAATTATAGCCTCCACAATGGTCTGGAATTCTGATTCCTGCCTCCTCAGCTCTGCAAGATCTCTGTGGTCCGTTTTGGCTCTACTTCCCTGCACCACAATTTGGAAAGTGTGCCCAGACAGTTGGGTTGAATATGGCTCTCACCTCATATATTTCTATTTCCTTGAAAGTCACACATAAGCACTGCTTGTTGGTCAGTACCTAAAAACAGTTGTTTCAGGCATTTTGCCAATTTTATAGTTGTATATGATGGGAGAGTAAGTCTAATATCTGTTGCTCCATTATAGTCCGACCTGGAAAACTTGTACATTTCTTTTTTTTGTTCAATCTGACTATCTCTGAATTTTAACTGGAATTTTAGTCTGATTACATTTATTGCGCTTATTGATCCATCTATTTTTTTTCTGTTGTCTACCTTTTGGTTGAATATGTTTTATTTTTTCAATTATTTTCTTTCCTCAGTTTTTTCCTTTAAAAATCATGAAAGTAGTTTTGTTTGTATTTTTTTAATTTCAGTTCACTTCTCTACAAGTTTTTAAGGTCTACATTTTATTTCCATTCTTTTACTAGTTATTCTCGAAAAGTAGACCCAGGTTCAATCCCTGGGTCAGGAAGATCCGCTGGAGAAGGAAATGGCAATCCACTCCAGTACTATTGCCTGGAAAATCCCATGGACAGAGGAGCCTGGTAGGCTGCAGTCCATGGGGTCGCAAAGAGTCGGACACGACTGAGCGACTTCACTTACTTACTTACTTACTTATAGTTCATATCTGCTCCTCTGCTGAACAGTACAAAGTCTTTAGAAGACCTCTAAATGCTCCACTCTTAATTCATAATTGTTTTCCACTATTTTCACTGAGTCCTTTAAAAAACACACGAATTGTATAACAGCTTAACTTCATATAAATAATGTTTATTTAGGTTTACCTGGGCTTCCCTGGTGGCTCAGACAGTAAAGAATCTGCCTGCAATGCGGGAGACATGGGTTTGATCATTGAGTCGGGAAGATCCCCTGGAAAAGGGAATGGCAACCCACTCAGTTATTCTTGCCTGGGAAATCCCATAGACAGAGGAGCCTGGTGGGCTCCATGGGGTCGCAAGGAGTCGGACACGACTGAGCAACTAACACTTTCACTTTTCACTTGCTCATTGTTACCCTTTGGATCTCAGGTCTTTGTACTGAGACAATCTTTCTTCTTCCTGAAGTCATTTTTTAGAAGCTCTTTTGGTGAAGGTCCACTGGGGCAGATTCCCTCAGATAACAATCTCAACATAGTGTACTCTGCCCTCATACTGTTAAAGAACAGAAATTTGACTCAGTTTGAAGGCATAATTGGTTTCATTAGATGATTCATGAATTAAGCAGCATCCCATTCAGCATGTAGAAAAGCATTGTTAGGAGATGTACAAAATGGAAGGTTTTCAGAGACAGAAAGAGGTGGGACAAGGATTTAAAAGAGTGGATTACTTCAGACAAGGTTAGGGGGAGGCAGGAAATCTTAGGCAGATTACCTGCCTAGTGCTGACCAGGAAATTCCATACTGCTTGGTTTAAAAGGCTGCTCCTGGGAGAGGGTGAAACTACAATTAGAATAGGTTATAAGTCTTAATCTATACGCTGAGCACATCATGAGAAATTTGAGGCTGAATTGAGTTACAAGCTGGGATCAAGATAGGCAGGAGAAACATCAACAAACTTAGATATTCGGATGATACCACCACAATGGCAGGAAGCAAAGAGGAACTAAAGAGCCTCTTGATGAGGGTGAAGGAGAGTGAAAAAAGCCAGCTTAAAACTAAATATTTTAAAAAACCTCAGAATGGCTGCCATCCAAAAGTCTACAAATAATAAATGCTGGAGAGGGTGTGGAGAAAAGGGAACCCTCTTACACTGTTGGTGGGAATGCAAACTAGTACAGCCACTATGGAGAACAGTGTGGAGATTCCTTAAAAAACTGGAAATAGAACTGCCTTATGATCCAGCAATCCCACTGCTGGGCATACACACTGAGGAAACCAGAAGGGAAAGAGACACGTGTACCCCAATGTTCATCGCAGCACTGTTTATAATAGCCAGGACATGGAAGCAACCTAGATGTCCATCAGCAGATGAATGGATAAGAAAGCTGTGGTACATATACACAATGGAGTATTACTCAGCCATTAAAAAGAATACATTTGAATCAGTTCTAATGAGGTGGATGAAACTGGAGCCTATTATACAGAGTGAAGTAAGCCAGAAGGAAAAACATAAATACAGTATACTAATGCATATATATGGAATTTAGAAAGATGGTAACAATAACCCTTTGTACGAGACAGCAAAAGAGACACTGATGTATAGAACAGTCTTATGGACTCTGTGGGAGAGGGAGAGGGTGGGAAGATTTGGGAGAATGACATTGAAACATGTAAAATATCATGTAAGAAACGAGTTGCCAGTCCAGGTTCGATGCACGATACTGGATGCTTGGGGCTAGTGCACTGGAACAACCCAGAGGGATGGTATGGGGAGGGAGGAGGGAGGAGGGTTCAGGATGGGGAACACACGTATACCTGTGGTGGATTCATTTCGATATTTGGCAAAACTAATACAATTATGTAAAGTTTAAAAATAAAATAAAATTAAAAAAACAAAAAACCATAAACTAAGATCATGGCATCCAGCTCCATGGCAAATAGAGGGGAAAAGGTGGAAGTAGTGATAGGTTTCCTCTTTTGGGGCTCTAAAATCACTGCAGATGGTGACTGCAGCCATGAAATCAGAAGATGTTTGCTTCTTGGCAGGAAAGCTATGACAAACCTAGACAGTGTGTTTAAAAGCGGAGACATTACTCTGCCAACAAAGGTCCGTAAGTCAAGGCAATGATCTTCCTAGTGGTCACATAGGGTTGTGAGAGCTGGACTATAAAGAAGGTGGAGTGCAGAAGAATTGATGCCTTTGAACTGTTGTGCTGGACAAGACTCCTGAGAGTCCCTTGGACAGCAAGGAGATCAAACCAGTCAATCAAATCAACCCTGAACACTCATTAGAAGGACTGATACTGAAGTTGAAACTCCAGTATTTTGATTATCTGATGTGAACAGCGGACCTGTTGGAAAAGCCCCTGATGCTGGGAAAGATTGAGGGCAGAAGGAGAAGAGGGTGTCAGAGGATGAGATGGCTGGATGGCACCATTGAGGCAATGGATATGACCTTGGGCAAACTTCAAGAGATGGTGAGGGACAGAGAGGCCTGGCATACTGCAGTTCACAGGGTCACAGAGAGTCAGATATGACTGGGAAACTGAGCAGCATTAAGTCTTGAGGTTTAGCACAGGTGACTCCATTTTGGGCTTGTAGTTTCTTTTGTTGAACATAATTTGGAATGAACAGTTAATTCTAGGTTGACAATTATGTTCTTTTGGCACACTGAAGATATTATCAAAAAATGTTTTCTAACCGGAGTTGTGAAATCTGCAGTCAAATTATCATTTATAGATAATTTTTTTTCTCTTAAGCTGTTTTAAAATATTTTAACCTTTGTGTTCTAGAGTTTTAAATAAAGTGTCTAGGTCCAGATTTCTTTATATCAAGCTTGCTATAAATCATGTTTTGGATATTTATGGATTTACAGCCTTCATCAGAATTGAAAAATTATTATCCATTAACTCATCAAATATTTATTTCATTCTCATCAATTTATCTCCTAGAACTCCATAAACTAAGTTTATTATTTTCTTTGTCTCCCAATCACACTTTAATAATCCATCTCCTTGTTTTCCTGTATTACCTCTGGGTAATTTATTTAGCTCCAACTTTCACTGTATTTTTTTCATTCATGTCTAAGCTGCTATTTAATCCATGGCTTTCTGAAGTTTTAAAATGTCAACAATTATATTTTTTATTTTCAAATATATTATTTATTTTTATTTCATAAATTTCCAGTCTCTTGTTTCTTGATCAGTTTTGTAATTTCATTTTAAACTTTCTTCCAGTATTTTATACAAAGTTATTTTATATTTTGATTTTGTAATTCCAATATTTGAAGACCACAGAGGTCCAAATCTGTTTTGTTTTTTTTCTGGGTCATGATCATAGTAGCTTTTTTTCTCATGTTTATTAATCTCTGATTGTCCAATCATATGTATTTATCTTTGGGGATCCTACAGGCCTAAACTGGGGTTTTTTTGATGCTTCTACTACAAGCAAACAGGACTACTGAAACCATTTACCTCAGATTGAGACTTGAACCCATACACTGTGAATTGAACCCAGCCAGTACTCTTGCCTGGAAAATCCCATGGACGGAGGAGCCTGGTAGGCTACAGTCCATGGGGTCACTAAGAGTCGGACACGACTGAGCGACTTCACTTTCACTTTTCACTTTCATGCATTGGAGAAGGAAATGGAACCCACTTCAGTGTTCTTGCCTGGAGAATCCCAGGGACGGGGGAGCCTGGTGGGCTGCTGTCTATGGGGTCACGCAGAGTCGGACATGCCTGAAGTGACTTAGCAGCAGCAGCAGCAGCAGCAAAACCCTTGCTACCTGGCTTCAGGACCTAATGGAGTTCAGGTTCTTAATGTCTCATCGCATAAAGAATTCAGTGAGAGACAAAGTGATAGGTAAGAAATGGGTTTATTCAAATTCAGAGTGTGAGCCATTGCAGAGGGTGAATCTGGCGACCCTGAAATGTGGCATGGTTATAAACTAATGAGTGGGAGGATTATTTCAACTATTTTGAGGAAGGGATGGAGATTTCCAGGAATTGGGCCACCACCCACCCCTTGGTCTTTTGACAGTGCCTTGGAATTGTCATGGTGCCTCTGGTGTGTCATTTAGCTTGCTGATTGAGGATCAAGGTCTAGTTGAAGCTGACTTGTCTGCCATCTTGGACCCAGTTGATTCTAACTGGCTTATGTTGTGTCCTTGGGCTGTCATTCTTTCAAAAGTCGTGCCCTTCCCCCTTCCCTCCTGTTACACTACCATCTTGGGATAGTACTTAAGCTTTTTTTTTTTTCTTATTTAAGAATCTCAGTTTCAAGAAGTGTATTTGGAACTAGTCCAGGTTTGGTCTCTGATCAGTTGACATACTGATACACCATATATATGTGTGTGTGAAAGTGTGAAAGTGTTGTTTGTTCAGTCGTGTATGACTCTTTGCAACCCCATAGAGTATAGCCTGTTAGGCTCCTATGTCCATGGAATTCTCCAGGCAAGAATACTGGATTGGGTTGCCATTCCCTTCTCCAGGGGATCTTCCAGACTCAGGGATCAAACCCGGGTCTCCTGCATTACAGGCAGATTCTTTATCATCTGAGGCTCCAGGGAAGCCATATATGTGTGTATGGCTTATATTTATGACAACCCACTCCAGTATTCTTGCCTGGGGAATCCCATGAACAGAGGAGCCTGACAGGCTACAGTCCATACGGTTGCAAAAAGTTGGACATGACTGAAGCGACTTAGCACAGAACAGAACACACACACACACACACACACACACACACACACACACACATATATACACTTTACCAAGGATAAATGTAGATATATACAACACCAATCTCCTGGCACCTTGCTACTCACATTCCCATTCTGGTTTTGAAACCCTGTAACAGATTGGGACTTGAACCTGTGGTCTTTTAACTGAGATCACACACCTGGTCTCAGGACTTAATGAAGTCAGGTTCTTGATGTCTCATTGCAGAAGAATTTAGTGAGAGACAAAGTGATAATCACCTTTATTGTCAGCCTTGAAACTGTCATGGTGCAGTGGGTGTGCCATGAAGCTTGCTGATGTGTTACCATGAGCATATACTGAGACTCAAGGTCTAGAGGAAGTCCATGAAAAGCTTAGTTTTTAGAAGCACATTATTTAAAAAATGTCTTATTCTAACGTTTATATCCACTTGGACTTTGTGATAGAAATTTTGAAGTTAAGTGTTTATAGCTACATTGACAATTGCTTGATTTATTTTCCAGATAAAGTTATGAGGTTGGGAAAGACTTTTGATGAAAAAAAAAATCAAGTGATTAAAAAAAAAATTAAAAAGTCTACTGGAAGTCAACTAGTCTGCCATTTTAGACCTATTTGGTTCTAATCAATTTATGTCATGTCCTCAGGGTTTATCATTCTTTTGAAGGTTGTGCCCTGCCCCCTTCCCTCCTGTTACAGTTTCAGGATACATTTTACTAGGGGTTACTTGAAGAATTTCTTTATTTATTGAAAGTCCTGTAATACCTTAAAAAAAAATTAACCTCTTCCAGAATCTCCTTGCTTTGGAGTAACAGGTTTTTTATAGTATCTACCTTCCCATATTCACAGGGCTTCCCTGGTAGCTTGGTGGGTAAAGAATCCGCCTGCAATGCAGGAGACCTGGGTTTGATCCCTGGATTGGGAAGATACCCTGGAGATGGAATTGGCAGCCCACTCCAGTATTCTTGCCTGGAAAACTCTATGGACAGAGGAGCCTGGTGGGCTACAGTTCGTGAGGTTGCAAAGAGTCGGATACAACTGAGTGACAAACACTTTTCCATATTGACAGAAGTCAAAGTCCTGAAAACGGCTGCATGTTTTTGTTTTTTGTTTTTTGTTTTAATTATGTGCCTTTGGGGATAGTAACAGTGTTAGGTAGGTAGAATAGGGAAAAGGAGTCCAAAATGGCAGTGGCTAAAAGACAAGGAAGGGCAAAAGAAGGTCTGAGGACCAGAGTGAAGACTTCAGGCAGAACAAACAGCACTCCTGGCTAAGCCCAATTTGCACAGGGCAGGCCCAGGTGGAGGAAAAAACATATAAAAGGAGGAGCCAAAGCACCTTCTCACAGACTCTCCCGCATGTCTGCGCTCTTTCTCTCTCTCTCTCCCTCTCCCCCCCGCCCCCACACACTCCTCCACTCTCTTCTCTTTGAGTCTTGGATTCTCCTGCTATCTTCTAAATAAAATGGAGCTGTAACACTAATTTGCCTAAGAGCTGTAGCACGGTTTGTCCAAGACCCGAGAGATGTGATGCGCCGAGGGCTTTAATGTCCGTTGCTCCAAATCTTTGTTGTGATGAGACAAAGAACCGAGGAACATACACTCGCGTGACATCTATGGTGCCGTGACTCAGATTTAACCTGGCTGAAACAAGCTCTGCGTGGAAGAGGCCAAGCATAGCGGGAGACCAACTCAGCGAAGCTCCCGCGCTAAGTGGAAGGCGAAGAAACCCAGCGCAGGGGAAGGCCCATTGTGCTGGAAACCGGGACAGTGAAAAACAAACTCAGCAGAAAGCTCACGTGGCCCAGTCTCAGATTCCACAAGACCTCCGGTTAAGGTAAGAGGTCCTCGCTCCTATGGCTGGAGGGACCTTTACAATCACTCATTTCTTGTTTCCTCGAACCTCCCGCAAACAGGCG
Organism: Bos grunniens; assembly: GCF_055505025.1. Taxonomy (NCBI): domain Eukaryota; kingdom Metazoa; phylum Chordata; class Mammalia; order Artiodactyla; family Bovidae; genus Bos; species Bos grunniens. The sequence continues at coordinate 18,258,446 of NC_141190.1, forward strand.
GGCGGCAGGGGCACAACTGAGGGACTCTGGAGAGGCTACTCCTCAGCATGTCCCAAAGGCACTATCTGCTGAGCCCCAGTAGCTGTTACCCAAGCTGGTGGGGGTTCTTCTGTCCTTTCTCTTCTCTGTGCCAAAGATCAGACCAATGAAACCGTGAGCACCGGTCAGATATTTAGCAAATTTTCCAGCGGGCTTTGAAGGGGATTCCTTGGCATGTTTTTCCCACTGCTTTTTCCTCCTGTCCTTCAGCTCTCTCCCAGGACTCAAGCCCGGCCAAAACTAATGAAACTCAGGCTGTGATGCAAGAATTCATTGAGAGACAAAGTATTAAGAGGTGGATTTGTTAGGATCCAGAGAGAAGCCACCCTTCAGGGTGTGAACCATTGCCAAGGGCAAGGGCTGGGGCCATGGTATTAGGCCGGGCTAGGTTTTGTGAGGGGATGGAATTCATATGCTAATGAGTGAGAGGATCATCCCAGCCATTGGGGAACCACCCACTCCTCCCTCTTTTGACCTTGTGCCTTGGAGCTGTCCTGCCACCTCTGGGTGTGTCTGTTGGCTTATAGATTGGGGATTAAGGTTTACTTGAATTTGACTTGTCATCTTGGACCCAATTGATTTTAATTGGTTTACATTACACCCTTATGCTATGTCATTCTTTCAAAGGTTGTGCTCTGCCCCCTTCCCTCCTGTTTCATGCTCTTTTCCTGAGCCCCATCCAGACCCACAAGGCTGCCTCTACAATCTTCTGGAGAGACAACCAGAAAATAGCTGGCCTTGGGAGGGAAATACTCTATAATATCCAACCCCTAATCCTACCCAATACTGGTCACACTGGAGATCTTGGGGACGCCCAAACTCCAGTCCAGGGGATCCCAGGAGGTCATCACGCCTTGACCTGCCTAGGGATCAGTCTTAGAAAGGTTGTCACGCCTCAACCTGTTCGGGGACCCTCTAGTCCCAGGGGTCCCAGGAGGTCGTCACGCCTCGACCTGCCCAGGGACCCAATTCTTGTGAGGCGGTCATGCCTCGAGCTGCCCGGGGATTCGATCTCTAGGAGGCTGTCACGCCTCAGCCTGCCTGGGGATGTGCATCCTGACCCAGGGATGCCTGGCTCTCAGGTTGCAACAGTTCTGGGTAGGATGAACTTACATCATATCTATTCCCGCCCACGGTGAGCAAACTAGCAATGAGTTACAAACCTCTTAATTCTACCCAGCATTGGTCACATTGGAGATCTTGGGGATGCCCAAACTCCAGTCCAGGGGGTCCCAGGAGATCATCACGCCTTGACCTGCCTAGGGATTGGTCTTCAAAAGGTTGTGAGGTGTAAAAAAACTGCTCCATGAAATCATTTCAAGATTTGGTCTGCCCAGGTCATTACAAAGTAACAGTGGGACATCATTTACTTCTAAGGTCACCCAAGGAGTCTCAAAAGCATTGGGCATTACTTATTATCTCCATTGTGCCTGGAGGCCTCAATCTTCAGGAAAAGTAGAAAGAGCCAATCAATTCTTAAAATCAGCCATAAAAAAGATAATCCAGGAGACCGCCCTGGGATGGAAGGAGGCTTTACCAATAGCTCTCCTCTGCACCCCCACTGCCCCTAAGGAACAGGTTGGTCTTAGTCCTTATGAGATGCTATATGGGAGACCTTTTGTTTATGTCAATGCCCTCTTCCTAGATCCAGAGGTTCAGACCCTCCAGTCTTATACCATGGCCACTGGGCAATTCCAACAGGATATATGCTTGTGGGGTATGAACCAGGACCCAAAAGATTCTAAAGAGTCACCACTATATGCTCCAGGGACTCAAGTCCTAATTAAAGTCTGGAAAGATGGGTCCCCAAAGGCTCAACTCCAGCCCACATGGAAGGGCCCCTACCCTGTAATACTTTCTACCCCCACAGCAGTCAAGGTACCAGGACATGACTCCTGGATTCACTACTCATGAGTCAAGCCATGGAAGAAAACAGGACACTCGATACACCTGTGAGCCCCTGGGAGATCTCAGATACCTATTCAGGACTACCAAATGTTAGGTAGGTAGAATAGGGAAAAGGAGTTCAAAATGGCGGTGGCTAAAAGACAAGGAAGGGCAAAGGAAGGTCTGAGGACCAGAGTGAAGACTTCAGGCAAAACAAACAGCACTCCTGGCTAAGCCCAATTTACATAGGGCAGGCCCAGGTGGAGGAAAAAACATATAAAAGGAGGAGCCAAAGCGCTTTCTCACGGACTCTGCGCCGAGGGCTTTAATGTCCGTTGCTCCAAATCTTTGTTGTGACGAGACAAAGAACCAAGGAACATACACTCGTGTGACAACAGTAAATAATGTAAAATATGCATCTGAACATTGATGATATATAATCAACAGTAAAATCACAATAAACAAGGTAAAGTATGCATCTGAGTAGTTTTTCTAGATATAAATTTGAAAAGAAAGCACAGCACGGTATCCACCAGTAACAGGGGAGTGAAACTACAATGTGTAGGAGTTGAGGGCCTTGGAGGGAGGGAGGAATGACACTGAGGATCTGTAGATATATTTACCCTGGAGATATTTACTGATTATAGCTGTAGGCTAAGCATCCAGGAATTGATGCTTTTGAACTGTGGTGTTGGAGAAGACTCTTGAGAATCCCCTGGACTTCAAGGAGATCAAACAAGAAAATCGTAAAGATCTAAAGAAAATCAGTCCTGAATATTCATTGGAAGGACTGATGCTGAAGCTGAAGCTCCAATAAATACTTTGGCCACCTGATGCAAAGACCTGACTCATTGGAAAAGACCCTGATTCTGGGAAAGACTGAAGGCAGGAGGAGAGGGGGATGACAGATGATGAGATAATTGGATGGCATCACCGACTCAATGGACATGAGTTTGAGCAAGCTCTGGGAGTTGGTGATGGATGGGAAAACCTGGTGTGCTGCAGTTCATGGGGTTGTAAAGAGTCAGACACGACTGAGTGACTGAACTGAACTGAAGCATCTAGGGTTGGCCCTGGGACAGGGGTCTTAGGGCAGGGAACAAGTAAATCAGCAGAGATGTTGGTATATATGTAGGGCCAAAGGAGACAACACTTCACAGGTCACTGCCTTCTCATGGCAAAGGGGCCTGCATAAGTCAATGAAGCTATGAGCCATGCCGTGCAGGGCCACTCAAGACAGATGGGTCATAGCAGAGAGTGCTGGAGGAAGGAATGGCAAACCACCCCAGTATACTTGCTGTGAGAATCTCATGAACTATATAAAAGGCCAAAAAGATATGACACCAAAAGATGAGTCCCCCAGGTCTGAAGGTCTTTCCAGTGGTCACACATGGTTGTGAGAGTTGGATCATAAAGGCAGAACACCAAAGAATTGATGCCCTCGAACTGTGGTGCTGGAAAAGACTCCTGAAAATCCCTTGGACAGCAAAGAAATCAAACCAGTCAATCTTAAGGGATATCAACCCTGAATATTCGCTGGAAGGACTAATGCTAAAGCTGAAACTCCACTCTTTTGGTCATTTGATGCCAACAGACAACTCACTGGAAAAGTCCCCGATGCTGAGAAAGATTGAGGGCAGAAGGAGAAGAGGGCATCAGAGGATGAGATGGCTGGATGGCATTACTGATGCAATGAACATGAAATTGGGCAAACTCCAGGAGATGGTGAGGGACAGGGAGGACTGGTGGCGCTGGAGTTCATAGGATCATAAAGAGTCGGACACGACTGGGCGACTGAACAAGAACATTTCAGGAGTCAAATGGAGATATCTAGTCTCCACATCCCCTTAAGATATGTGCCAAATTTTAAAGTTGCTTGGTGTAGGAGACTGAATACCAGAAGCTGAAAACCTTTTAGTGCTTAGTCGCTCAGTCATGTCTGACTCTTTGTGACTCCATGGACTGTAGTCTGCCAGGCTCCTCTGTCCATGGGGATTCTCCAGGCAAGAATCCTGGAGTGGGTTGCCATGCCCTCCTCAAAACCCTTTAAGTCAGAACTTAATCTGTAGAAAACCTCAGAGAAAACAAACTCTTGTTTCTCATTAAAGCTCTGGAAGGTCTTCCCTAGGAAAGAATAAATCAGAGATAGGCTGAGTCTAAGTAAAACTGTAATCTATTTTCACTGTACCCTCCCTACTGTCAACACTCAGTCCCAGACTGAAATGAGATGATTAGCCACCTCCTCTATCAGACCAACAAATGAAAGGATGAATCCTCTATGATGCAAGATAACGTCATTAGAGCACAATATGGTCATGGTCCTTTATACACAATATCTAGCAACAATTTCTGGTCATGTGAAACCAAAACCATAAGATAAGTGGACAAATCATATTTATAATTAATGACTTCGATGCTTTTTCAAGGTATCTCCTTCTTAATTCAATAACTTGTTGTTGTTCAGTGTTGTCTTGTTCAACTCTTTGAGACCCCATGGTGTCACTTTGCTACTACATGAAAGGAAAGTGAAAGTCACTCAGTCGTGTCTGACTCTTTGTGACCCCATGCACTGTAGCCCGCCAGGCTCCTCTGTCCGTGGAGTTTTGCAGGCAAGAATACTGAAGTGGCTTGCCATTCCCCTCTTGGGATCTTCCCAGCCCAGGGATCAAACCCAGGTCTCTTGCACTGCAGGCAGATTCTTTACCATCTTAGCCACCAGGGAAGCTTGCTACTATCTAATTTCATCAAGTAGACTCAATAATTAAGTAAACAGAAAATAAGCAAAAATAGAGCAGACTTCAGCAACACTATGAAACTATTTGACTCCATCCATCCCAGCTTCAGAATATACCTTCTTCTCAGGAGCACACTGAACATTTACTGAGACTAATCATATTCTGGGCCATAAAACATGTCTCAATAAATTTAAAGGGCTGAAATCATACAACATGTTCTTGGGCTACTATAGAATTAAGTTGGAAATCAACAGAAAGGTCTACAGAAAAACTAATTTTTGAAAACCAAATAACATGCTTCTAAATAACCCATGGTCAAAGAAATCAAAAGAGAATTTAGAAAACACTTTGAACTTAATCAAAATGAAAATACAACATAATAATCTTTGTGGGAAAACCTCCACAACTATAAGATAATAAATTTCTGTGGTTTAAGATACCTGCTGCTGCTGCTAAGTCGCTCAGTCGTGTCCGACTCTGTGCGACCCCACAGACGGCAGCCCACCAGGCTCCGCCATCCCTGGGATTCTCCAGGCAAGAACACTGGAGTGGGTTGCTATTTCCTTCTCCAATGCATGAAAGTGAAAAGTGAAAGGGAAGTTGCTCAGTCGTGTCCGACTCTTAGCGACCCCACCAGACTTCTCCATCCATGGGATTTTCCAGGCAAGAATACTGGAGTGGGGTGCCATTGCCTTCTCCGTAAGCTACCTAGTCTTATGGTATTTTGTTATGGCAAACCTAGCAAATTAATAACAAGCCCTAAACTGGAAATAACCCAAATGTCCATGCCATGCCATGCTGCTCAGTCATTTCTGACTCCTTATGACCCTATGGACTGTAGCCTGCCAGGCTCCTCTGTCCACAGAATTTTCCAGGGAAGAATAGTGGAGTGGGCTGCCAATTCCTGCTCCAGGGGATCTTCCTGACCCAGGGATCAAACCCATATGTCTCGCATCTTCTGCACTGGCAGGTAGATTCTTTACCACTGCACCACTTGGGAAGCCCCAACCCGAATGTTCATCAACAGATAAATGACTAAACAAATTTGGCAAATTTCGTCTTAATAAAGTGATTAGGGTTAGCATCACCCCATGATAAATCACGCCAGTCTCATTTGCGCCTGACATGATGCCTTGAGAAGAACACCCCATCTCTCTGGACGGCCTCTCTAAGTCCCAGAGTCCCCAGTCCCATAGTCCCTCATGAGAACACATCAGGTGAACCCAAACCAAAGGATATTCTACAAAATACCTGACCAGAACTCTTCAATTTCAAGGTCATGAAGAGCAAGTAAAGACTCAGTAACTGTCACAAACTAGAGACAATGATTAATTGCACTGTAACATCTTTGACTGGACCCTGAACAGAAAAAGGACATTAGTGGAAAAACAGTCTGTAGTTTAGTTAATACTATTACTTTAATGTTCATTTCTTAGCTTTGACAAATGTACCATGGTCATGCTAATGTTAAACTTTGTAAACTGGGTGAAGGGTATTTTCTTTGCAACTTTTATGTAAATCTAAAATTATTTCAAAACAAAAAGTTTAGATGTATGTAACTACATTTAACAGATTTCATTGTTTAACTGAAAATCAAATACTTTGGAATAAATCTAATGGAAGATATGTGAAACTTTCACTGAAAACTACACAGTATTATAGATAGCAATTTTTAAAGACTCAGACAAATAGGATATATCATGTTCATGGATTGGAAGATTCAATATTGTTAAAATATTAATGTCCTCAAATTGATCTGCTGATTCAATGCAATCCTAATCAGAACCCCAGCAGAGCTTGTGTGTGTGTGTGTGTGTGCAAATCAACAACAGATCCTAAAATTCAGATAGACCACAAAAGGGCTAAGAATACCCAAGGTGATCCTGAAGAACAAAAAATGGTACCAGGCAACTTATACTATCTGCCATCAAGACTATTACAAAGGTACAGCAACTAACACACTACAAGGAAAGACAAATTGATCAGTGGAATGTAACTGAAAGACCAGAAACCAATCCATACATGTATGGTCACCTGATTTACGACAAAGATAACACTACAGTGAGGAAAAGATAATATTTCAGTAAATAGTGTTTAGGCAATTGGGTAACAACACGGAAAAAAACATATCTTGATCACTACTTCATTCTACACACAAAAATCAATTCCAACCAGATTTCAGATCTACTTGTGAAAGATGAAACAAAATTCTTAGAAGAGGACATCTTCTTCTCCTTGAAGTAGGCAAAACTTTTAAAAACACTACACGAAAGCACTAACCAAAAATTTAAAAATTGATATATTGGACTATATGAAAATTAACAGCTCAAAATAAAATACCATTATGAAAATGAAAAAACAATGCACAGAATGGGGTAAAATATTCAAAATACATATATTCTACAAAAGACTCATATTCAGAATATATAAAGAACTATATGTAAAAAACAACTTTATAAGTAAAAGATACATAAAGAAATACAAAGACAACCTAACAGAAAAACAGCAAAAGATGAATAGGTATATTACCCCAAAATGGGCAGAAATGGCCACTAAATACTATGTGAAAAAGTGCTCAATGTTGTTAGTTATCTCCAGAATGGCTACAGTGAAAAAGTGAAAAATGCCAGATGTTGGAGCATCCAAAACACTTCTATACTAATGGTGAGAATGTGAATTAATGCAATTATTTTGGGGAAACTATTTGGCAATACCTACTAAAACTAAACATACTCTATAAACCAGCAATTCCACTCATATAGGTATATACCCAATAGAATTGGAGACAGATGTACACTAAAAGATATGTACCAGAATATTCACTGGAATGTGATTTGTAATAGTAAAATACTGGAAACTATCCAAAGGCCCCAAACGGTAAACACATAAAATTTAATACATTCACACAATGAACAGTACTTACCAATGAGAATGAATGGACCACAAATCCATGTAGAAATATAGATAAAGCTCACAATATTCAGCAAAAGACCCTTCATCCCAAAATACATACTGTATACTTACAACTTTTTAAATTTAAGAACAAGTAAAACTAGTCTTGGTGCTAGAAGTTGGGATAATCATTTTCTTTTTAAGAAAGGATATGTAGGGACTGGGCCCAAGCTAGTGTTCAGTTTGTGAAATCAACACACCATGGACTTCTACTGATGGAAGAAACAATCCCAGAATTTCAATATTTTGAGAACAACATTTGTTCACAGTATGTATTCATTGAAAGTTAGGAGAGTGGTTCAGCTCATTAGAATTACTCAGGGACCCAAGCTGACAGAGCTGCTACTTAGAATGTTTCTGGTTGTCATCCCACAAAGAAAAAAAGTGCCGGGAGGGTGTTGCATCAACACTCAAATGACCCAGCCTACAATCACATGTAACACTTCTGCTCACAATTAGCTCATTGACTAAAAGGAGTCCCACGGTCCCACTCAACCACAAGGGGACAGGACATGCAGTGCTACCGTGTCCAGAAGAGGAGAGAACCTGAAAAACGTAAACATACTGTGCCATGTTGTCAGCCAATATTCTTCTGGAACACAATTTCTGGTAGCTACATGGTACTAGCTACAGGCAATCTCATTACATACACGACCAATTCCTTTTGTTGAATATTAATTTGGTTCTATTTGTTTCCGCTAATATTGAATACATCAATTTTGCTCTTTTGTCCACTGTCTTGCTTAAGAGTCTTCAGATGGGCTCAAATTTCTGCCCTTTTGAGCACCTTGTGAGGATACAGTGTTTTGGTGGTACAGTTCAGTTCAGTCGCTCAGTTGTGTCTGACTCTTTGCGACCCATGGATTTGGTGGTGCAACACCTGCTAACTGGATATAGAAGGTTTGTTTCACAATTCCTTTGCTTTGAAATGTATTTTGTTAAGTTTTATTACTGTTAATTATTTTGGGTTTCCCTATTGGTGTTACTGATTTAGACGGTTTTTAGCCAAGAGGTAGCCATACATTTCTCATATATACCTCCTAGAACACTTCTAGTGCCTTAAACTTTGAATATGTTACACTGTCAAATGAAAACCAAATATTAATTACTATAATATTACATCATATTGAAATGAATAGGTTCAAACAAAACTGAGTTTATCTTACTTGATATCAGATCAGATCAGATCAGATCAGTTGCTCAGTTGTGTCCGACTCTTTGCGACCCCATGAATTGCAGCACACCAGGCCTCCCTGTCCATCACCAACTCCCAGAGTTCACTGAGACTCACGTCCATCGAGTCAGTGATGCCATCCAGCCATCTCATCCTCTGTCGTCCCCTTCTCCTCCTGCCCCCAATCCCTCCCAGCATCAGAGTCTTTTCCAATGAGTCCACTCTTCACATGAGGTGGCCAAAGTACTGGAGTTTCAGCTTTAGCATCATTCCTTCCAAAGAAATCCCAGGGCTGATTGATCTCCTTCAGAATGGACTGGTTGGATATCCTTGCAGTCCAAGGGACTCCCAAGAGTCTTCTCCAACACCACAGTTCAAAAGCATCAATTTTTCAGCGCTCAGCCTTCTTCACAGTCCAACTCTCACATCCATACATGACCACTGGAAAAACCATAGCCTTGACTAGACGGACCTGTGTTGGCAAAGTAATGTCTCTGCTTTTGAATATGCCATCTAGGTTGGTCATAACTTTCCTTCCAAGGAGTAAGCGTCTTTTAATTTCATGGCTGCAGTCACCATCTGCAGTGATTTTGGAGCCCAGAAAAATAAAGTCTGACACTGTTTCCACTGTTTCCCCATCTATTTCCCATGAAGTGGTGGGACTGGATGCCATGATCTTCGTTTTCTGAATGTTGAGCTTTAAGCCAACTTTTTCACTCTCCACTTTCACTTTCATCAAGAGGCTTTTGAGTTCCTCTTCACTTTCTGCCATAAGGGTGGTGTCATCTGCATATCTGAGGTTATTGATACTTCTCCCGGCAATCTTGATTCCAGCTTGTGTTTCTTCCGGTCCAGCGTTTCTCATGATGTACTCTGCGTATAAGTTAAATAAACAGGGTGACAATATACAGCCTTGACGTACTCCTTTTCCTATTTGGAACCAGTCTGTTGTTCCATGTCCAGTTCTAACTGTTGCTTCCTGATCTGCATACAGGTTTCTCAAGAGGCAGATCAGGTGGTCTGGTATTCCCATCTCTTTCAGAATTTTCCACAGTTTATTGTGACCCACACAGTCAAAGGCTTTGGCATAGTCAATAAAGCAGAAATAGATGCTTTTCTGGAACTCTCTTGCTTTTTCTATGATCCAGTGGATGTTGGCAATTTGATCTCTGGTTCCTCTGCCTTTTCTAAAACCAGCTTGAACATCAGGAAGTTCACGGTTCACGTATTGCTGAAGCCTGGCTTGGAGAATTTTGAGCATTACTTTACTAGCGTGTGAGATGAGTGCAGTTGTGCGGTAGTTTGAGCATTCTTTGGCATTGCCTTTCTTTGGGATTGGAATGAAAACTGACCTTTTCCAGTCCTGTGGCCACTGCTGAGTTTTCCAAATTTGCTGGCATATTGAGTGCAGCACTTTCACAGCATCATCTTTCAGGATTTGGAATAGCTCCACTGGAATTCCATCACCTCCACTAGCTTTGTTCGTAGTGATGCTTTCTAAGGCCCACTTGACTTCACATTCCAGGATGTCTGGCTCTAGGTCAGTGATCACACCATCGTGATTATCTGGGTCGTGAAGATCTTTTTTGTACAGTTCTTCTGTGTATTCTTGCCATCTCTTCTTAATGTACCATAGTCCATATTACTGCAATTTTGCAATTCTATTTTATATGCCTTGGTGTTTTGTTAAAATCAACAAATACAAAATTATTTGTTTGAAACTTTCAGGTATTTGACAGTGATGTAATCCTAATAAGTTAGACAACTTAAACTCTAAAGAAAACTTTGGAATACCTAATCCAACTTTCTTTTATCAATGCAGAAAACAAGGGCCAGAGAATTCAGTGACTGTTGAAGGTCATAAAGCAAATCAATGCCGAAAGAGATATTCAACAAATTTCAAAGGTATAATCACGTCTTTGATCCTCAAATTTCTGAAAGGATTATAGATCAAAGAACTGACCAGTAGAGTTTTCCAGAATTAATAGTGTCAGACAATATGAAAGAGCATTCGTGCAGCAACATCTTTTTCTGTTTAGAAGACCTAGAGTGTATTGGCATCGTTAATGCTGCTTCTAGGAGAGTATCTGTCAAGAAGAATCTGACTGAGAGAATAAAAGCTTCAGAGAGATGTACAGAGTAATTTCTGAGAAGAGCTGTAAGGGGGAAATTTTTTGTGCTAAGGTGACATCAACTGCAAGCAACTTGTGGAAATTGTTTTCTTTTTTAAAGAATAAATGTGAGAAAAAGATTGAGATGTCATTCATCAATTTAGTGTACTTATTCTCTTTCTTCTGAATATGAAATGTCATCCGTCCCATGAATAGATGAACTGTTCTTTGTTTTATGTTTCACTGCACCTACCCTACTTCAAGTCTTCCATACGGTGTGCCTGGGAATTTGTTACTTCTTTCAGTTGATCTGGGGAGAACTGTTATTGGATCAATAAGACAATGCTTGAGAAGAAATCATAGATCTGTGTTTCAGGCAAAATAATAAGAGTCATAGCATATGCAACCATAGAAGTCATTCAGCATAACACAGGTTTTAGTGATAAACATAAGTGCTCAAACTTTTGAAAAGGCATTTCAGGGAGGAATCCTAAATAAAAGAATAGTGATAGAAATTTATTTTTGAAAAAGAGTGGAAATTGGTTAGTAGAATTATTAGATATATTCTAATGCTTTTGTCATTTTTCAAAAATAACTGCTATTAGTCAGCTCAAGAACTTCAACGCTCTGATGACACAGAAATTCCATAAAATGATGTAAAGACTTCAAAGAGTTAGTGGATAAGTATTTGTTAAATGTCAATAGCACAATGTTTAATTTATAGCAACTAGGTAAAAGGGAAGTTTGACAACTCTCTTTTAATACATACAAAAAGCCAGGCTAGCATTTACCTTGATCTGTGATGTACCACAGTGGAAAAAATAAGGATGAAATTATTGAATCTCAAGTTTAAATTGCTTCATCTATCTGTTTTGTGTGAATTTTGAGTAAGGTTGTTATTGTTCAGTCACTAAGTCGCGTCCAGCTCTTTGTGACCCATGAATGCCAGGCTTCCCTGTCCTTCGCCATCTCCCGGAGTTTGCTCAAACTCATGTCCGTTGAGTTTGTGATGCCATCCAACCATTTCCTCCTGTCACCCCCTTCTCCTCTTGCCCTTAATCTTTCCCAGCATCAGAATCTTTTCCAATGAGTTGGCTCTTCACATCAGCGGCCAAAGTATTGGAGTTTCAGCTTAGTATCGGTCCTTCCAATGAATATTCAGGGTTGATTTCCTTTAGGATTGACTGGTTTGATCTTGCTGTCCAAGGACTCTGCAGAGTCTTCTCCAGCACCACATTTTGAAAGCATCAGTTCTTTGGTGTTTAGCTTTCTTTATGGCTCAGCTCTCACATCAGTGTTTTGTTTCCCCTGTTTCTAAATAAGACAAAAAAAAAAAAAATACAGGGAACTATAGTCAGTATCTTGTAAAAACCTGTAATGGAAAATAATTTTAAAAATAATACAAGTGTATATGTATAACTGAATCACCTTGCTGTACACCTGAATCATTGCAAGTCAACTATACTTCAATAAAATATATATATTTAAAAAATACTTAACTTGTAGAATTATTTTAAGTATTAAATGAAATAAGGCAGGTAAAGTGCTTAGCTCAGGACTTAGCTTAGAGTCCTCACTCAATAAATTTTGAGGACTATTAGTCTTCTATCATTATAATAACATAGCTCCCTTCATTATTCCACAAATTCATGTAAGTTACTCTGATTTTTTTTATCTTAAGTTGATAGGTACTTAAGATCTCTGAATTGTCTTTTTGCAGTAATAATTACTGTATTCCTACAAGGAACATAAGTAAGAGTCATCCACAATGAAGTACTCTTTTTTTGGCCCCACCGTACAGCATTTGGGATCTTAGTTTCCTGACCAGGGACAGAACCCGTGTCCCCTGCAGTGGAAGCACAGAGTCTTAACCACTAGACTGCCAGGGAAATCTTGAAACTACTCTTTTTGATAATCTAGTTTTATATCATATATATCAATCACATTATGAGGCTTCCCTGGTGGCTCAGTAGCAAAGAATCCACCTGCAATGCAGGAGACACAAGAGGTGTGGGTTTGGTCCCTGGGTTGGGAAGATCCCTGGAGAAGGAAACATCAATCCACGCCAGTTCTTCCTGGAAAATCCCATGGATAGAGGAGCCTGGTGGATTACAGTTCTTGCCTGAAGAATCCCATGGACAGAGGAGCCTGGTGAACTACATTCCATTGGGTCGCAAAGAGACACGACCGAAGCAACTAATCACGCACACAGTCTATTTCAGAGATGATTCCAAGAAACATCAATATGGAGTGGGGAAGTGAAACAAGAATAAGGAACCAATTAAGGATACATTCTTAAATTCCTACTGTGGGTAACTGAAATAAATCTCTCTGGGGAAGTCTAAGACAGTGCCTCAGATGAACCACCTGAAAGATGAGATAGGGAGCTGGAGTACTTATACATAAGCCCTTTAATCATTGGTTGAGAGCTGTTCAGAGTTCAGGGGAAGGATTAATTTCCCAGACTTCTGCTTGCACTGTCCATCGGCAGAGCAGGCTCCAGGAGCCAGAGAACGCCCTCAGATACAGAAATGCAGGTGCTGGTAAATGGAAGTCTTGAGCAGATTTATACCAAAATGATAAGGTTAAATGGAAATTTAAGTTTCTGAAGTATTTTCCCAAATGACAATAGAATTGACTAAGATATAAGCAGTTTCAAGAGGATGTAGGGATAAACCTTAAATATCTTCAGCATTGTTTTTTACTTATTTTAAGGAGTGAATGAACCCTTTTTCCCCCTTAAGCCCTTGGGATCACATCTTATGTGAGCAGATATAAATTCTATGCTCAGCTCTATCTATCTGTTCTGCCTTCCATCCTTGAAGTTGATTTAAATAAACCTCTAATGACTCTGGCATCTGCATCTTCAGACCCATGAAAATGACCTGGTCTGGGAGTTATTCGCATCACCTCTATTCACAGTTCATTGACCAAAACAAGTCATCCAATTGCTTGGGTAGCTGGTATATAGCAGGCTCTGAATAACCAATCTTTCAAAAAATTAAATGAAAACAAACTAGAATGGTTAAATGATTGTCATTTGGGAAAATACTTCAGAAACTTAAATTTCCATTTAACCTTAGTGGCTTCACCACGCATGCCCACATTCTGAGAGCCAGAATGGAGCAGCATTACCCGGTGTAGCAGGTAGTCCTTTAATGCCCCACTCCTATGCCCTTGAACCTTATCATTTTGGTATAAATCTGCTCAAGACTTCCATTTACCAGCACCTGCATTTCTGTATCTGAGGGCGTTCTCTGGCTCCTGGAGCCTGCTCTGCCGATGGACAGTGCAAGCAGAAGTCTGGGAAATTAATCCTTCCCCTGAACTCTGAACAGCTCTCAACCAATGATTAAAGGGCTTATGTATAAGTACTCCAGCTCCCTATCTCATCTTTCAGGTGGTTCATCTGAGGCACTGTCTTAGACTTCCCCAGAGAGATTTATTTCAGTTACCCACAGTAGGAATTTAAGAATGTATCCTTAATTGGTTCCTTATTCTTGTTTCACTTCCCCACTCCATATTGATGTTTCTTGGAATCATCTCTGAAATAGACTGTGTGCGTGATTAGTTGCTTCGGTCGTGTCTCTTTGCGACCCAATGGAATGTAGTTCACCAGGCTCCTCTGTCCATGGGATTCTTCAGGCAAGAACACTGGAGTGGGTTGCCATGTCCTCCTCCAGGGGATCTTCCCCGACCCAGGGATCGAATCTGCATCTCGTCTTTTGTGTTGGCAGCCAGGTTGTTTACTACTAGCACCATCTGGGAAGCCCCCTGAAATAGACTACTTGAATTTAAATTCTTGTCCCAGGCTTTAAGACCCTGGCTCATGGGATCTACACAGATCTACCGGTATGGCCAGATAACTCAGGGTAGCTGCACCCATTCACACTCTCACCTAAGGGCTCCTATTTCTCAACAACACCGACAACTTTTAGATTCATCCCATAGTTTCATAGTTTTATTTTGTGTTTCTGTGATTACTAGGGAAACCTGGTATTTCTTCATACACCTGTGGGCCATATGGTGTTCATACCTTTGGATTTCCCATTTAAGCTCTTTTCCATTTCCCATTGGGTTACCTATATTTGATTTGAAATATTTCCCTGTATATTTTAGACATCAATCCTTTAGATGTTGCAAACATCTTCTCCCAGTCTGTCAAGTATCTGTTAAATTCGTGGAATAAGCCTGTATATATGATGTCCTTTGTAGACTGTTAATTCTGATGTATTATAGATATATAATGTCTTTGGCAGGTCTGATTTACAAAGTTATCCCCACACCAAAGCCACACAGACGTTATTCTCCAAGATCTCCCTCTTCCTATGCTGCTGCTGCTAAGTCACTTCAGTTGTGTCCAACTCTATGTGACCCCATAGATGGCAGCCCACCAGGCTCCCCTGTCCCTGGGATTCTCCAGGCAAGAACACTGGAGTGGGTTGCCATTTCCTTCTCCAATGCATGAAAGTGAAAAGTGAAAGTGAAGTTGCTCAGTCCTGTCTGACCCTCAGCGAACCCATGGACTGCAGCCTTCCAGGCTCCTCTGTTCATGGGATTTTCCAGGCAGGAGTACTGGAGTGGGGTACCACAGTAGTGCTAGCACCACCCTAGCAGAGTGAATCTCTCCTTGTCACACCTCAGATAGTCTGGAAGCAGAAGGTAAGGTGGACTTTGGGACGCAAAAGTTTTATTAAAGATTAGCATCTGTGAAAGGGAAGGAAACAGAACTGGCCAGAGAAAGTAATTGCAGGTTGATAAAGCAAGTTGATAATCACAGGCTGATACAGGTTTATAATGCCACAGGCAATCCAGTGAAGCACTCTGGAACAAACACTATGAATCGACAGAGTGTCCTGCATCAGGCTGAAATGGCCAGTCTTTTAGAGTCCACTTGCCCTCAGTCACCATCCTGGCAGCCCTGGAAGGATGTGACCTTGGGCAAGACAGTTCCCAGCAGGTGAGGCTGACCCTGAAGCAGCTGAGAGCTGGAGGCTGTATAGTGGCTGCCCTCCCAGCAGCTGGGCAGTGAGTTCTTCTTCAAAGGAGGATCTATGCTCCACATCTCCACATCTAACAGACTTTAAAAAAAATCGACATCATAATTATACATAGATCTTCTTCATTCTTCTTTATAAATTTGGGAAGATTTCTTTGTGCTCCTTCTGGAATTTTGGTTGGAATGGTAAAGAATGTATGCCATTCAATGTGGGGAGAGTAGTGTACCAAGGACATGACATTTGGTTGGTAGCCAGATAGATGAAGCTCTGGATAAGGAGTGGCAGAGGCAGCAGGCCAGAAAGGCAGCCAGTATAGTCAGGGGATTGTTAAATACAGAGGGGATCAAGCAAATAATTATACATATATTGAAGTCGATATATATATTAAAAAAAATGGGAACCTAGTTTCACTGTCAAAGGGGGGATTTACAAATCTAGAGCAGGAAAACGCTTACAAGTACTCAGAGATGCTGGACTGGAATCTACTGCATCAGTACAAACTCACAATTTTAAAATATATTTAGTGATAGATGTAGAAATAGATATTTCTTAGCTCTTACAGCTTGAAAGAACCTAGATGCCAGGATACCTCTATAGCAGGAAACACACTGAGAACCCAGATCTTGATTTCTGATTCCAGAGTGGAGGCAGGGAAAATACAAAATGAACCTATAACAGCTGAGTTGAATCAGAAAGTAAGGAAGTTTTTATAGAATGATGGGGATATGCCATCAGGACAAAACGTCAGCCTAAGGGGACTCCCACTGGCCAAATATGGGGCCTTTGAGCAAGAAAACAAATAACTAGAGCAAAACATTACAACCCACTGAATGAGACAGGAATCTATGAATCCATTTGGAAATAAATAAGTAAATGAATGAATGAATAAATAGAAAGGAAAACTCTTCTTTACATTAGAATGTTAGCTAGCAAATACAGAAGAAATGGTGGAGTAAGAAAATCATCATTTGATCATCATTGTGATAAGTGATTCAGGCAGGAATTAATGGATGTTAAGACTGGTAGGTGAAGTGAGGAACAGAATATTAGCATAATCTCAGAATATCTCTTTGCAAAACATTTACCATGTATAAAGGGAATAATGTGGTTTTTATGGTAGAGAAGATCACTTGACCAGATGAGTAAAGCTCTTATCACAGTTGATATCATGACATCATGAGTCCCCAGAAAGGTGTAAAGAAAAGTGCTGCCTCATTTCTGTGGTTCTCTTGTCAAATGTATGGCCTGAGTCTAGTCATGAGAAACCACAAGGGATCTAGTTGAGGGTCATCCTATGGAATGAAAAGCCTGTTCTTTTTAAAACTGTCAAGGTCATGAAAAGTAAGGCAAGACTGAGAAATTGTTCCAGATTCAAGGAGACTAAAATACATGACAATTAAATTCAACATAATTTCCTGCATGGGATTTTGGATCAGAAAAGGAAAAAACATATTGTTGGCACAGAGAGTGACATTTTAATGGAGTTTGTGTTGTATCAATGTTGCTTTCCTGACTTGGAAGGTTATGCAATGGTTATGAAGGACAGCACCTTTGCTTCGTGGATATACACATTGGATGTTTAGGGCTGACAGGGTATCAAGCCTATAGATTTCTATAAGATTGTTCCGAAAAAGACTCAACCAAAACAAGACCATATATAAAGATACAGAGAGAAAGAGAGAGAAAGCAGATATGGCAAGATATCAACAATTAAGGAATCTAAATAAAAAGGATATGGGAGTTCTTACAACTTCTATTTAACTTCAGATTATTTCAAAATCAGTTCAGTTCAGTCGCTCAGTCGTGTCCGACTCTTTGCAACCCCATGGACTGCAGCACACCAGGCCTCCCTGTCCATCACCAATTCTTGGAGTTTACTCAAACTCATGTCATTGAGTCGGTGATGCCATCTAACCATCTCATCCTCTATTGTCCCCTTCTCCTCCTGCCTTCAGTCTTTCCCAGCATCAGGGTCTTTTCCAGTGAGTCAGGTCTTTGCATCAGGTGGCCGAAGTATTGGAATTTCAACATCAGTCCTTCCAATGAACATTGAGGACTAATTTCCTTTAGGATGGACTGGTTGGATCTCCTTGCAGTCCAAGAGACTCTCAAGAGTCTTCTTCAACACCACAGTTCAAAAACATCAATTCTTCAGCCCTCAGCGTTCTTTATAGTCCAACTCTTACATCCATACATGACTACTGGAAAAACCACAGCCTTGACTAGATGGACCTTTGTTGACAAAGTAATGTCTCTGCTTTTTAATATGCTGTCTAGGTTGGTCATAGTCAATAAAGCAGAAATACGTGTTTTTCTGGAACTCTCTTGCTTTTTCCATGATCCAGCAGATGTTGGCAATTTGATCTCTGGTTCCTCTGCCTTTTCTAAAACCAGCTTGAACATCTGGAGATTCATGGTTCACGTATTGTTGAAGCCTGGCTTGGAGAATTTTGAGCATTACTTTACTAGAGTGTGAGATGAGTGCAATTGTGCGGTAGTTTGAGCATTCATTGGCATTGCCTTTCTTTGGGATTGGAATGAAAACTGACCTTTTCCAGTCCTGTGGCCACTGTTGAGTTTTTCAAATTTGCTGGCATATGGACTGCAGCACTTTGACAGCATCATCTTTCAGGATTTGAAATAGCTCAACTGGAATTCCATCACCTCCACTAGCTTTGTTCGTAGTGATGCTTTCTAAGGCCCACTTGACTTCACATTCCAGGATGTCTGGCTCTAGGTCAGTGATCACACCATCGTGATTATCTGGGTCGTGAAGATCTTTTTTGTACAGTTCTTCTGTGTATTCTTGTCACCTCTTCTTAATATCTTCTGCTTCTTTTAGGTCCATACCATTTCTGTCCTTTGTCGAGCCCATCTTTGCATGAAATGTTCCCTTGGTATCTCTAATTTTCTTGAAGAGATCTCTAGTCTTTCCCATTCTGTTGTTTTCCTCTATTTCTTTGCATTGATCGCTGTGTGGATCACAATAAACTGTGGAAAATTCTGAAAGAGATGGGAATACCAGACCACCTGATCTGCCTCTTGAGAAATCTATATGCAGGTCAGGAAGCAACAGTTAGAACTGGACATGGAACAACAGACTGGTTCCAAATAGGAAAAGGAGTACATCAAGGCTGTATATTGTCACCCTGCTTATTTAACTTATATGCGGAGTACATCATGAGAAACGCTGGACTGGAAGAAGCACAAGCTGGAATCAAGATTGCCAGGAGAAATATCAATAGCCTCAGATATGCTGATGACACCACCCTTATGGCACAAAATGAAGAGGAACTAAAAAGCCTGTTGATGAAAGTGAAAGAGGAGAGTGAAAAAGTTGGCTTAAAACTCAACATTCAGAAAACTAAGATTATGGCATCTGGTCCCATTACTTCATGGGGAATATATGGGGAAACAGTGGAAACAGTGACTGACTTTACTTTTTGGGGGGCTCCAAAATCACTGCAGATGGTGATTACAGCCGTGAAATTAAAAGACGCTTACTCCTTAGAAGGAAAGTTATGACCAACCTAGATAGCATACTAAAAAGCAGAGACAGTACTTTGCCAACAAAGGTCTGTCTAGTCAAGGCTGTGGTTTTTCCAGTAGTCATGTATGGATGTGAGAACTGGACTGTGAAGAAAGCTGAGCGCCAAAGAATTGATGCTTTTGTACTGTGGTGTTGGAGAAGACTCTTGAGAGTCTCTTGGACTGCAAGGAGATCCAACCAGTCCATCCTAAAGGAAATTAGTCCTCAATGTTCATTGGAAGGACTGATGCTGAAGCTGAAACTCCAATACTTTGGCCACCTCATGTAAAGAGTTCATTGGAAAAGACCCTGATGCTGGGAGGGATTGGGGGCAGGAGGAAAAGGGGACGACAGAGATGAGATGGCTGGATGGCATCACCGACTCAATGGACATGAGTTTAGGTAAATTCTGGGAGTTGGTGATGGACAGGGAGGCCTGGCGTGCTGTGATTTATGGGGTCGCAAAGAGTCGGACACAACTGAGCAACTGAACTGAACAGAAGGCTGGTCATAACTTTTCTTCCAAGGAGTAAGCATCTTTTTATTTCATGGATGCAGTCACCATCTGCAGTGATTTTGGAGCCCAAGAAAATTAAGTCTGACACTGTTTCTCCATCTATTTGCCATAAAGTGATGGGACCAGATGCCATGATCTTCGTTTTCTGAATGCTGAGCTTTAAGCCAACTTTTTCACTCTCCTCTTTCGCTTTCATCAAGAGGCTCTTTAGTTCTTCACTTTCTGACATAACGGTGTGTCATCTGCATATCTGAGGTAATTGATATTTCTCCAAGCAAAATACATATTTTTATTTATTTATGGTCATGCTGTACAACTTGTGGGATCCTAGCTCCCTGACCAGGGATCGAACCCAGATTCAAGCAGTGAAAGCACCAAGCTCTAACAGCTGGACCACCAGGGAATTCCCATACATATTCATATATAAAATAAACATAAAAACATAAGTCTGTACGAAAGTTTGTGCACAAATATTCATAGGAGCATTATCTATAATACCTCCAAAGTGAAAACAATAAAAATATCCATCAACTGGAATGGATAGAAAAAAATAGTATAGCCATAGGATGAAATATTATTTGGCAATAAAAAGGAAATAGATACTGATAACTGTTCCATCATGAATGAACCTTGAAAATACTATGTTCAGTCAAAGCAACCAGTCACAGAATACCACAATTTGTATGAGTCCATTTATGTGAAATATCTACAGTAAGAAAATCCATAGAGACAGAAAGTAAATTAGTTGTTGCCAAGGGTTGGGGGGGGACTGAGGAGTAACTGTTACTCATTTGTGCTTCCAACTTCATACCTCAAATTACAGAATCTGTATCTCATATTTGAGTTGATCTCTGAAGTCTCTAGGATTCTCTTAAATTTGTACGTCAGGCTCTTAAAGAGATTGTGTTGTGAAAGTAATAGCCTTGACTTGATGATTTTTAAACAACTTATATGGGGTAACTGGAAAATATATTAATTATTAACTCATTTTAGAGTTGCATGTTGTTCATTTATTTGAAACTTTGAAACATACTTCCAGAAACCACAGAAACTTGGTTAAAAGCTACAGAAGACAAATCCACCACCTAGCGGTGAAGACAGGAAGTTTCAGGTGGGCGATACAAGGTGTCTTGCCACCACACGTTCTAGACGGCTGTCCACAGCTCTTTTATCTTGCATTTGTCTTGTCCCCTCATGACTCAGAATAGTTTCATGTACACAGAATACGTCCTGAGGTAATAGTTTGTTCATGTTCTGTTGACGTACTTTGAAGTCAATGAAGTATTCTGGACTTTCGAGAATTGTGGGAAAATCAATGGTTTTAAACTTGGGGGTGCTGAAAGTACCTTTCTACTCATACATTTCAAACCCCTCCTCCTCAAGAGGCCCGCCCAGTCCAGCTCTTTGGACACACCACTCCACAAGTGCCTGGTTCAGAGAATCAGGACCAAAGCCTTTGAAAAGGTAAAAATCAATACACCAATGGGATCCTTGAAGTCAAGTATTTAACGACTTTGTGTTACCTTCTACAGTAATTAAAATCAAGTCTTCAAACTTAAATTTAAATATCTAAAAGTAGGAATGCACCATCCTTAATCTTAAACTGCAAAGGTAGGGAAGAGGCCCGAATCCTAGGGTACTGGGCCTATTGGTAAAGGGGATCTTTACTGTTTTTCCTTTTGGTTTTGCATTCTGCTCCCCCTCCTCCTGCCCCTGCACTTTTCTTTCCCTTTTCATCTTTTTTCTCTTTCTCCCTAATTAACAGTTCAGCAATTAAGATCAGCACTGCCTTTAAGTGGCATAGGTTGTGCGCTCAACAGGGTGCTTTAATTATTCCAGGTTTTCACCTGAAAATCCCCTTTGCCATCGAAAATATTTCTCTTCGAGTCCTTTCCTTAAATATTAAGCCATTTCCCAACACTCTGCTTTAATTATCGTTAAGTCTTCTTTCGAAATAGTCTCACTTTAGCACAATTTTTAAAAATCCCTTCCATACAACACAGGAGAGATTCTGAATACGCCAACTTTAGAATTTTGCCTGTGATCTGCCTTGCTGATAGTTTTCAAAATTTAGGACGGTCGATTTCCATTTTTTTACTGGGTTTACGAATGCCGTCTGCTTTTCAATAACCTAATAAAATGCATGCTTCTCACCTTTGGAAACTTTTGGGCTCAGTGCCTCCACGGGCATCCGGGCATTTATTCTTAACTCAGCTTCTTAGGCTCCTCGGAGGGAACAGTTTCGACCTAGAAGTTCAGAGAAGCAGTTACACAGAACTTGCAACAGTTGGTGTCGGGCCACAGACAGGTTGAAAATGATAAACAGGGATGATTTAAGAAACAAAAAGCACCGGGAAGGGAAAAGCAGGGACAGCCGTGGCCTTGGGGGACAGCGCGGCTGCGGCGAGAGGCCCGTGGGGCCGAGCTCCGGACGTGGGAAGCCGGAGACGGCCGAGAAGCAAGCACCGCAGAAACTGCCGCGCGGCGCTGTGTGCGGGAAGGGCGCGCGCCCAAGCCGCCCCCGGGTCCACGTCGGGGCCACCGCGAGGTGAGGCCGGCCCTGCCCCCGCGCCGCCCCCGGCGGGAGGCGCGACGCCCGGGCCGCGGGTGCGTGCGCGGCCCCGGGCGACGCGGCTGGGCGTGCGCGGGGCCGCGGCGGAGGCAGGGCCGGGCGGGCGGCAGAAGATGGCGAGGGTGTGTAGGCGGCAGCAATGCTCCGTTGAGAGACGCGGCTTTCGGCAAGAACTGGACTCGTGGCGCCACAAGCTCATTCACTGTGTAGGTGAGACCCTCTCCCGGCAGCCTTCGGCCCTTGGGCCGCCCGGCTGCCGGCCGCCCCGGAGGAGGGAAGCAGGGAGGGAGCCGGGACAGAGCAATTGCTGCTCCGGCCCGCCCGCCCTCTTTGGCTTGGGCGTCCCCCTCCCCCACCCCCCGGAGTGCGGGCGCGCGCGACCTCCGGGCGGGCTCTCCCGGCTCGGGCCCGAGCGCGCGCTCCGGCCCCTCCCCTTCGCGCGCCCTTCCCGGGGCGGGCTCTCGGGCGGGAGCGCGTGCCCCTCCTATCCTCTCTCTCCCTCCCTCCCTCCATCCCTGCCCGGCGGCCCGGCGCCGCCGCCGGCTTATTGTGGAGACTCGCCCCGCGCCGCTGCCACTGGAGCGGGAGCGGCGCAGCCGCTGGTCCCGCAAAGCCGACCGCTGGAGCCGGGGGCGTGCTGGGCCGCGGCTCGGCCTCCTGCTCCGCTCTGGCCGGCGCCTTCCGCGTCCCACGCAGCCCCTCCCCCACGCGCGGCAGCGGCGCGCGCCCCTGTCCCCGCGTGCACGGGCGGCGGGCGGGCGGGCGCCCGGCGCTCGGGCGTGTGCGAAGCGTGAGGTGGAGATGGGGGCGGAGGGAACCGGAGCTGTCACAGGCCCCGGGTCCGCCTGACCGAGCCAAGTGGGGTGTCATGGCCGCGGGGGGCAGCGGCTGCACTTCCTCTGCGGGCGGCGGCGGCGGCAGCGGCCGGGGAGTTAATCCTCGACGCTCGGGTCGGTGTGTGTGTGTATTTCTGTTTGGTGTGTGCGCAGCGGGTGGAAGGGGGATGGAACCGGGTGCGACCGGGAAACCCGAGCAGTGGTCTTGTCCGCTCCTGGGAGATTTTCCGCAGCCGCCGCTTGGCCGAGCGCCTTGTCCGCCGCCCGCCTCCCGGACCTTGGGCCGCCTCGGGTGGCTTTTTCCCCGCGGGCAGAGGGAACGTGGACGGGGTCGCCCCGGGAGGGGCCGGGCGGCGGAGCAGCGCCTCTCACACTGTGTGTTTTGTCTGTTTTTCTCTCCCAAGGTCCCGTTTCCCTCTGTGCGGCGGCCGGCGGGACCATAAGGGCTTAACTCATATATTTAACCCCCCTCCAAAAAGTAAGTGGCCCGTGTGGTGTCTCCGCTCCGCCCGCCGCCCCCTAGCCCCAGTGCGTCCAGTGTCTGACTCTCCTGTCCCCCAGCATTGTTATTTCCCCATCTTTGCTTCGGTGCTGCTGATGTGTGGGGAAATGCTGTCTCGTCGTTCTCCGTCCCCCACGCCCAGTCCTCGGGGAGACCCAGAATTCGAACCCCCCACCCCTCCCCACCCCACCGTGAGGAATAATCTTGGTCTTCCCAACAGAATCTAGGAGATTCTATCCGTTCGCTTGGGCCCCTCATCCCCTCCTTCCCGACAGGGTTTCGTTGGAAGGAATTATGCAAATCCTGCTTTCTGGTGTCCATTCAGCGGCAATTTCATGCGGTGAGAAGTTCTCTTTGTTGTGCGAGGGGGAGAACAGACACTGATTTAATAGACATATCTGTTGGGGGGAAGGGTAGAGGGGGGTGTGGAGAAGCTCAGTTTGGAAGAATTACAGCACTTGGTTAGCTCAGTGTCTTTGTGTTTGAGCTTTCTGGCTTGACAGGAGGGTATGCCCTTTACAACGTCCCGCAAGGGATATTTTCTGTAATAGATTGAAAAACAAAACTGAAACTTTAAACAAGTGAAAAATAAGGTAACTTTTAGTTAGAGAACATAAACCTTTCCATATTTACGGCGTTTCATTATGAAAATGTATGTGAATTTTGTTTAGGATTTAGACTGTAATCAAAATTAATATAGGCAACAATGCTCTAAGGTATCTGGTATCACTTTGGTTGTCCACAGGTTAAAAGTGACATTTTAAAACATACTTTTGTGAGTAGTAACGGTATAAATCCATTTTTTGGCGTAATTTGTGTTGTGGCTATATTTTAAAATTTCCTTCCTACTAATCCAAGCTCTGTCCTTCAGGAATCAGCCTTTTGGTTATCAGTTATCATTTACTCTGCTCTGTCTCTGCTGGTTTTATTCTTTGAAGTCTGTCTTACATTTCCTAAAATGTAACATCAGCTTTAGCACTTTTAAAATAATGTATTATTTGTAACTGTCATATGAGAGACCTTATAAGGCATGTAGAGGTTTTGAGAAACATGAAATTAATGAGTTTTCAGAATTGTGAGTTAATACAGAATCCTTATATTATTTTGAAGAATTTTTAGTCCTTTTATTTCTTTCACTTTTTTAATGACTTTTTTTCAGAGGGACTTTTTAGTTTTTAAAAGATAATGAAATTGATAATTATAACCGTATAGATTTCTTCAATTACTGTTGCTTTGGTTTAGATGGTTGTTTATCTTATTGTTTGCTTAGAGTTCTTCCCTCTTGTTTCAGGGCCCCCCCCCACTTTTTTTATCAGTCATTGCTTAGTCTTAGTGGTGAGTTACTGCTGCTTGACAAAGTGTTTTTATTTTTCTCCCTAATAAAATCCTTGTGTAAATACCTGAGTTGAATATCAAATTTTAGATTCATTTTTTGAGGGAGGATTTTAATCTGGTTATCAGTTTCCTTAAAAGCATTTTTTTAACTCTAAATCTCCACTTTCAAGGTAGTAAAGTTCAGGAGATTATAGAGTCCAGAGTGCAGATCAGTATTTTAATCTGAGGAGTAATACATAGTTGATAGTATCCCAATTAAAATCAGTTGGGTCTCATATTTTCTCTTTTATTGTATGTAATTTTGTTCTTTAAGAAGACAGTTCTATGTAAACTGTAGCGTTAACTTTCTACATGCAAGAGAGGTGGCAGTGATCTTTATTTATATACAGTCCCAAAGGCAACTCTGTCACTAGCAAATGTAATAATTCCTCTTTTATTTTAATGGGATTGGTTCTGAACAGTTAATCCTCTATTTGATTCTCTTGACTGGTTATCTTAATACTTTAGGGTCATTGCTTTCTAAATGATATTTAATTTATAGCAGTCTTTGGATTACAAGTGAATTCTCACTCATTTCCAAAATTTAATACTCCCCCCCACCTTTTTTTTGGGAAAGAGGTGAGGGTCATGACTGTGGAGGTGGAAGTGGAGGTGTTGGTGTTTCCGTTATAAGTTTTAGTTGAATTGGAGTTAGCAGGTTCAGACAGTGATGATGATCAAGATGGATATTTGGTAGCCAGTTGATTATTGAGTCCTCAGGGACTAGAAAGAGCTTCCATTCTGGGAAGATCAAGGTTCTCTGTGCTGCGTGATATGATGTAACTTATTGCTTGGCTGTTCCTCATCCTTGCTATATTCTCAAAAAACTCTTCCCAATGTAGGGAAAGTTGTGATGATTTCAGCTGAGTTCTAGCTTGCTGGAAAAAGGATAGCTGGATGAGTCTCTGACTAACAGAGTTATTTTAAATTGCTCCGATTGCCTCAAATGTGCTTATAGCTGGAGCAGTTATAGGAAGCATCTGAATAATGCCATTTTTTTAGCCTCATGGAGTTACACAGAATGGCATGGAATCTCTTCTAGAGTGAAAATTAGGTATTTAATGTCTGTGAGGACTTGCCACTTCTGAGTACTTGCCTAATTGCTTAGCTGCTTGTACTAGTGCTGTTTTTAGGAGCAGAAGGCAGTTAGTTGAGTACAAACTTTATTTAAATATTTATTAAGCATATGTCTTGTATATCAGGCACTGTGAGGAAACAAAGATATTGGGGAAGTTGCCTTAACCTTGAACAACTATTTAAAATATAGTGTATACAGTGCAAGGCAAAATGTGCCGTAGGATAGATGCAAGCAAGTTCTGGGGGCATTTAGAAGTGAAAAAAAATGGCCTGAGATGATGAAGGAAGGCTTCATGAAGAAGGTGGTGGATTTTTGCTTCATTTTGATGAAAATGGAAAAGGCGTTCCTGTCATGTGAAACAAGCAGAAATATAAAAGGACAAGAATGAGTTACCTGTTTAAACTTCAGTCCATGTTTCATGTAGGGGGTGTATAGGTTATAGGTTTGCAGAGATAAATTGTTGAATTTTCTAGTACAGGTTAAAAAGTGGTCTCATTGTTAGGCTAGTTGGGGTGTGCAACACACCTCTCTGCTTAGCTCAGGGGAGGATTGTTTCCTTTAAGGATTCCATTGTAAAACTCTACAATAATATTAGTTGTTTTTTAACTCAGCTTGGCAGAGACAATATTGTCATTCACAGTCATTCTAAGTAAGCTCACTCATTTGGAAGCTGTACTTTGCACAAAACTCATTTTTGGCTTTCCCTAAAATCAGTGGCATATTCATTCTTAAAGTACACTTAGTATTGGCAAATTTTCATCTTTTAGAGGTTGTATTTGGTATTTGGAAACAATAAAAGAATATTTTCTGTAGCAAATAAAGGTATATATCAAATAATGAGATTTTTTTTTTCCTCTGCTTTGCAGACTGGCTCAGAACGCTCAGCAGAGAGGCTTTGGTGTGCTTCTGAACTTCTCTTTTGATTCTTATTTCCTTTGTGTCCACCCTTCTGCTGAATGGAATCTGGGTATTGGGTAGATGTGAATAAACATAGCTGTTACTTTTTGTAGTTTCAAGTTAAAGACTTGTTAGTCACTACCCTCCAAATTATCTTTACTTCATTTCCAAATACTTTAAAAAATCTTGTTCATGTTTCTTACACTTGGATATTGTTTTTGGAATAATCCCAGTGTGAACCGTTCGTTAACTTTATTGACTCTTGTTTGCAGGAAGTATCCCAAGTCCAGTGGTCCATACCCTGAGTTTAATTTTTTTGTTTTTAAAATTGAGATATGTACTTATGTACTGTAAAAATTCACTCTTAATGTATACAGATCAGTAGTTTCTAGTTTTTTGAGAAGGTTGTGCACATATCACTATCTAATTGTCTTAATACTTTCATATCCAAAAAAAGAAACTGAAACTCTATACTGGTTACAAGTCATTTCGCATTTCTACTATGATCCAGTCCTTGGCAATCTATTTGCCTGTTCTAGACAATTCATATAAATGTAGTATTATAACATGACCTTTTTGTGTCTGGCTTCTTGTTTTCAGAATGCATCCGTGTAGTAGCATCCATCAGCACTTCATCGCTTTTTACAGTTAAATATTATTGCATTGTATGAACATACTATATTTTGTATATCCATCAGTTGTGAGACAGTTGTTTCTACTTTTTGCCTCTTATGAATAAGCTGCTGTGAACGTTAGCAACATTATTTGTGTGGTCATTTGTTTTCACTTCTTTTCCGTATGTACTTCAGAGTGAACTTGCTGGGTCATATACGTAACTGTTGTAACTTTGAGGAAGTGCCAAACTGCTTTCTTAAGCAATTGAAGTATTTTACATTCCCATCAGTAATGGAGGATGATTTCAGTTTCTCCATAATCTTGCCAACATTTGTTACTGTCTTTTTGGTTACAGTCATCCTAGTGGGTGGGTATTCAGTGGTATCTCTTTGTGGTTTTGATTTGTGTTTCCCTAATGACAGTTGATGTTGAATGTCTTTTCATGTGCTTGTTGGCCATTTGTATATTTTCTTTGGAGAAATGTCTGTTCAGATCCTTGTTCAGTTGCTCAGTTGTGTCTGGCTCTTTGCTATCACATGGACTGTAGCCTGCCAGGCTCCTCGGTCTGTGGAGTTTTCCAGGCAAGAATACTGAAATGGCTTGCCATTCCCCTCTCTTCGGGATCTTCCCAGCTCAGGGATCAAACCCATGTCTCTTGCATTGCAGGCAGATTCTTTACCATCTTAGCCACCAGGGAAGCTTGCTAATGTCTAATTTCATATAATTAAGTAAACAGAAAATAAGCAAAAATTTAGCAGACTTCAGCAACACTATCAATCTGTTTGACTCCATCCATCCCAACTTCAGAATATACCTTCTTCTCAGGAGCACACTGAACATTTACTGAGACTAATCATATTCTGGGCCATAAAACATGTCTCAATAAATTTAAAGGGCTGAAATCATACAACATGTTCTTGGGCTACTATAGAATTAAGTTGGAAATCAACAACAGAAAGGTCTATAGAAAAGCTAATTTTTGAAAACCAAATAACGTGCTTCTAAATAACCCATGGTCAAAGAAATTGAAAGGGAATTTAGAAAACACTTTGAACTTAATCAAAATGAAAATATAGCATAATAATCTTTGTGGGCAAACCTCCACAACTATAAGATAATAAGTTTCTGTCGTTTAAGCCACCTAGTCTTGTGGTATTTTGTTATGGCAAACCTAGCAAACTAATAACAAGCCCCAAATTGGAAATAACCTGAATGTCCATGCCGTGCCATGCTACTCTCCAGGCAAGAACACTGGAGTGGGTTGCCAATTTCTGCTTCAGGGGATCTTCCCGGCCCAGGGATCAAACATGAGTCTCCTGCATTGGCAGGCAGATTCTTTTTACCACTGAGCCACCAAGTTGAGTTATTTGTCTTTATATTGTTGAGTTGTAAGGGTATATTCTGGATACGAGACCCATATCAGTATATGGTTTGCAAACTTTTTTTTCTCATCGGACCCTCAATTTGATAATTAGAAGATAATCTGCAGCATACCTTATGAGGCAAATAAAGAATATGGTAGCAATGATCAGAATGAACCAGAGTTTCTCAGGAAAATCTTCCTTAAACATCCTCTTCTAGGAACTATTAAAGTTGTTCTTTGATGTTTTGTATAATGCAGATATACTTTGCTATCCAGATCATCTATGTTTTTGCCTTTTTTAGTGAGGGTTCATATTTCAAGTTCAGATAATGTGGTAAACCATGTTATTTGAATCTGTTGCGTGCCTGAGTTTTGGATAGTACATAACCAAGCTTTGGGTGGAGAAGGCTATCTTTTCTCTGTATAGACATCTTGTCTGACTCTGTTCTATGTCTAGTGTTCATAGTGTTACTGTCTTATATCTGCCTCGCACATTTTATATACTTTTTTTTAGAAAACTTCTACTTTATATTATTATCTTAATTTAGAAACTTAAAGTGCTAAAGATGGGCATTAAAAAACTTGGTCAGTTGGGAAACTGAGTGATAACTTTCGAGTAATAAGGGGGATTTCCCTTAACGTAAATGCTTCCCTCTTATCCACAGAAATAATTTTATGATATTTTAATTTTTGAAATAGTTAACCTAACTTCCCAGGTAAAAGTAAAACACAGAACTGAACTTTTTCATAGGCAAAATTTTTAACTTAATTTGCTTCAATTGCTGTATGAAATTATATAGTAGTTTTCTACCTCTGTTAATGGTAATACACATCATGACTGACTTTTTGGGTTAGAAGATGTGAACACCAATATTATTTCCCATGAGAATTATTATTGGAAAGACTGCTGTATGATGAGCATTTTCAGTCTCAATATTAAGATAGTCTGTTGACTATTGTTTGGTTTTATGATTAGTGTATTTTATCATTATTAATAAATGATTATTATATACTTTTTATTAGTTGACTTTTTAGAGATTTCCAGAGGGTACAGTCATGTTTTTCCTCTCCTAAACTCCCCATGTAAAGGGGAAGAACAACTAATTTTAAAAGGGTCCACAGGTTGTGTCTTGCTTGGTAAAAGAAAACCCCACATCTGAAAATGTGAATTTACTGTAAAAAATGTTATTTCGTGTTACAGCGTAATTCATGTAGGCTCAGAAGAGGAAAGACAACAGAGGATAGCCAGGTGAGCCTTTCACATGGACCAGCTTAGTTCACAGGGCAATTTGAAGTTTGTAACAAAACCCTTATGTTAACAGGGTGTGGGTACCTGGCCTTTTCTTCTGTTGATATCTTTCCCACAGACCTCAGATGGGGACAGAGTGGTGAACAGGGTAAAGACGATTGAGGTCAAGATTCAGGATTCTTAGATTTTAGTCAAGTGCTTCTTCAGTTCTAACTTTTTGACTGTGGCTTAGACTTGGTACTTGTCAGTAAGTGTTTCAGAATGTGTGATGGAAGGGGAAGTTCCTGAGTAGTAGATAATTGCTGAGACGAGGAAGGAGCAATTTGACAGGTTATTAAATGTACACTATTTTGGTAATTCAAGCATCACCTGTCTTTAAGGTAAATGAGAGAAATTCCCATCAAAATAAAATGGAAAGCTCCTTGCCTTCACTAAGAATAAAAAGCAAGAGGAACTTAAATGTTTGTGAATATGTGCCCATGTTGAAATGCGGCTTTTTAATTGCATGATTAATGATACAAATACTTACTAATCTCGTCATATGTGTTAAGTGAATTTTCATTCAGCTAGTAAGGAAGACGACAAAGTTTATCTTGTATAAATGGGCATTGATTTAACTTATTTGATCCAATAAAATAACTGATTAGGGTGGGCTAAGAAGTCCATAAATCTTTGGGAGTAGTTATTGAAAAAACCTTTAAGCTGGTGATTTTTCCATGAGTGTTTAATGTAATTAACATATCTTTTAAAATGGTTTAGTTAATACATGCCCTGTGTTCAGTGACCAGTGTGTTAAAATTTTCCTTATCGTTTACCTATTGGAAACCTTACATTTATCTTCAGTGATATTTTTATAATACTGAATATGTTAGATACCCTATCTAGATCGTGTTTTTATTCTGGAAAGAGAATACATCAGGGTGAAAACAATGAGATAATATGGATTAGTTTTCTAACAATTTTTTTAGAGGTACTGAAATTTTGCTGTATACCTTTTTCAAAAGAAAAGCAGGTATGATTAAAGTGGGTAGGGCTGTGTTCCGTGTCAGACTTGTACAATCAATGTTTATGTATACATACGTATATTTTTTATGGATAGCTTTTTACTGTGCAGTATTTACTGAAATAGATTTTGGCATGTTAAAATAGAGATATATAGAGAGTCAGATCCATATAGCCTCTTGATAGCCGTTTTAAGACCCATGGCTTATGGCTACCAGTGTACATACATTCTTATCTAAAAGATAACAGTTCCCTTTGACCCCTTCTCCTTAGACAAAGAACTTCCGTTTAATTTTTATATAACATATACAAATCAAAGACTGTTATATTTTATTGGTGATAGACAAGGGTGAATTCATAAATAAAGATAAGAGCAACTAGAATTTTCCACATTAAGTGAGAATAAGTAGGAATTATCAGTAGCTGTAAACCTGTGTGGGATTTCATTTTTCTAAAAATACTTAGCCCACATAAATGACAGTCCAACTTGAACAAGATTGTTAAACTATTAAGAAGATTGAATTATCCATAGCTTTTGATTTTTTTTTAAAAGCAAGAGAATGTAAATTAATGGAGAATTCTGATATAATAACACTGATAAAAAGTAAGCTGATATTGTGGCAAAGACAAGGAACCAGAGATGTTCATGACCCAGACAATTTTTGCTATTTTTTTTTTCCTTTTCCTGAGGACTTAAACTTTATTTAGGAAAAAGTGAGAGGTTCATTTTTGTTAATTGATTAGTAAATTTTATGTATTTATGAAACTACTCGATAGGACTTATTTCTTAAAACTATATGGAAATGTCTGGGGCTTCCCAGATAACTCAGTGAGTAAAGAATCTGCCTGCAATGTAGGAGAGGCAGGAGATGTGGGTTCGATCCCTGGATCAGGAAGATCCCCTGGAGGAGGGCATGGCAACCCACTCCAGTATTCTTGCCTGGAGAATCCCATGGACAGAGGGTCCTGGTGGGCTATAGTTCATAGCATTGCAAACAGTTGAACACGACTGTAGTGACCGAGCATGCATGCATGCAAGTAATATCTAACATTTTGTTAGATATTCTTTAGATATGAGAAATCTGTATACAGGTCAAGAAGCAACAGTTAGAACTGGACATGGAACAGCAGACTGGTTCCAAATCTGGAAAGGAGTACGTCAAGGCTGTATATCGTCACCCTGCTTATTTAACTTGTATGCAGAGTACATCATGCAGAATGCTAGGCTGGATGAAGCATAAGCTGGAATCAAGATTGCCAGGAGAAATATCAATAACCTCAGATATGCAGATGACACCACCCGTATGGCAGAAAATGAAGAACTAAAGAGCCTCTCAATGAAAGTGAAAGAGGAGAGTGAAAAAGTTGGCTTAAAGCTCAACATTCAGAAAACAAAGATCATGGCATCTGGTCCCATCACTTCATGGGAAATAGAGGGGGAAACAGTGGAAACAGTGTCAGACTTTATTTTTCTGGGCTCCAAAATCACCGCAGATGGTGACTGCAGCCATGAAATTAAAAGACGCTTACTCCTTGGAAGGAAAGTTATGACCAACCAAGACAGCTGATTAAAAAGCAGAGACATTACTTTGCCAACAAAGGTCCATCTAGTCAAGGCTATGGTTTTTCCAGTAGTTATGTATGGATGTGAGAGTTGGACTCTAAAGAAAGCTGAGCGCCAAAGAATTGATGCTTTTGAACTGTGGTGTTGGGAAGACTCTTGAGAGTCCCTTGGACTGCGTGGAGTTCCATCCAGTCCATCCTAGAGGAAATCAGTCCTGAATATTCATTGGAAGGACTGATGCTGAGGCTGAAATTCCAATACTTTGGCCACCTGATGCAAAGAACTGACTCTTCCAATATTGATTGGAAAAGACCCTGATGGTGGGAAAGGTTGAAGGTGGGAGGAGAAGGGGACAACAGATTAGATGGTTGGATGGCATCACTGACTTGATGGACATGAGTTTGAGTAGGCTTTGGGAGTTGGTGATGGACAGGGAAGCCTGGCATGCTGCAGTCCATGGGGTCACAAAGAATCGGACACAACTGAGGGACTGAAATGAACTGAGATTTTTTATCGAGAGAAAATCAGCTGATTTGAAGAATATGAGTATGTATCCAGTTAGAAGCAGAAAAGATAAAAAGTAAAGGCTATATGAAGAAACAGAAGGATCTGTTGTTAAATCATGCTGCCACTGATGTCTAGTTTCTGTGACTTGAGAAGTATAAGCAGTGATAGTAATGATATTGTTGCTGTTATATATAATTGGATTATGAAATAAGCTGCATTCTATAAAACTTGATGTTAAAAGGATAGTTGCTCTCAGATGACAGAATAGGAATTTCAAGTGTTTGATACAATAATGTAGCCTAGGATTCTGCCAAGAACGTTCTTTTAGAAGTGAGTAACTTGCTTTTGCATGATGTAGCTTTTCATTCAGTTTTCTTCCCTACTCTATATATCTTCATTTTCTTACACACATTTTTTTCCTTTCTTTTTGTGCACATAACATAAATCTATTTATGTTTGGAATACATCAAATGAGAAGTAAACTGAACTAATTAAAAAAAAATATGTGTGTGTATTTTAGTCTCAGGAAACAGACATCTTCAGAAGCCCATGGAGATAAGAATGACTTTAGAAGTAGAAAAATGTTGGTCATAGTTAAGGGAATGAAATTAACTAGACAGAGATTAGTGATAAATATATTCATTGAGCTTTATTTTTTCAGTGACTTTTCTATTTGCATCATTGTTAATTAAGTTCATAAAAATTTTATTTAGAGGTACTGCAAGGAAATAGTTTTGTGTCTTCTCTGGCTTTTATCTATTTATGAATTTTAAAAGTCGAATGATTCTTTAAATTCTTTAGTGCTTTACAATTTTCAAAAGTTTCACATACATAATTTCATATAATCCCATGGTAGCTTTTTAAAATTCCCCTAGTCGTATATTCTCTCTCTGCTCTCTCCACTGAAAACTGCTAGTTTGTTCTCTTTATCTGTGAATCTGCTTCTACCTTGTTGTATTTCTTAGTTTGCTGTATTTTTAGATTCCGCATATAAGTGGTATCATATGATATTTGTATTTCTCTGTCTGACTTATTTCACTTAGCATAATGCTCTCCAAGTCCATCCGTGTTACTGCAAATGACGACATATCATTCTTTTTTATGGCTGAGTAATATTCTTTTGTAGATGTATACTGCATCTTCTTTATCCATTTATTTGGTGATGGACTGTTTTTTTACACCAGGTTACTTGGAGAAGGAAATGGCAACCCACTCCAGTGTTCTTGCCTGGAGAATCCCAGGGACGGGGGAGCGTGGTGGGCTGCCGTCTATGGGGTCGCACAGAGTCGGACACGACTGAAGCGACTTAGCAGCATATGAAGACTATTTGAACTTTTAATAGATAAGACACATAATGTTAAAAAAATAACTTTGGGGATAAATTTAAATGCATTTCAAATATTATCCATATCTAGTTAACCCTTTAAAGATTGTATCTTGATAAATAGAAGAGATAATTAAATGTGCTCTTCATTCAGAAGTTTAATTCCTCTCAGTTCTCCAACTGTTAACCACATTCACAGGCCCATTTTGAAAATACTTGGATATAATAAGAATAACAGGCCCATTTTGGAAACATATATTAAAGCAATACTAAAACATGGCTTTGAGTCAGAGTCAGGCAGACTTGGGTACAAATTTATCTTCACACTTTACCAGCCACGAGATGAGAGAAATTTCAGTTTATTTCTGTAGTAAATACTGTGTAGGAAGGTTGCGACGATTGAGAAGGAGGCAAAGAGCTTTGTCTTTGCTTAATAAATAATAGATGGCCTTAAAATAAACTTTCTGATCCATAAGATTTGTGCTTTGGATATATTCTGAAAATAATACAGTTTAATTTCTTTTAAATATTTTTTGCAATAGAGAGCAGTGATCTCTCTGGATTGATCTCTCTGGATTTTAAGTTGCACTGTGTTTGGTCTCTCCAAAACGTTTGCATATTTACAATTTCTCTGTAATGGTAGTAACGTGTGTTATTAACATTACATCTATTGGTATATCCTACAGGATAGAATAGCAAAAACATTTTCAGTTTTTGGTTTTTGCCAACTAAGAGAGCCTCTACATGTTTTCTTCCTAAGTTAAAAAAACACAAAATATTGTATTAGGTTAAACAGTAGTTGCATCTTGGTCAGTGGAATGGAGTGGGTAAAACCTCATGTCAAGAGCACTGGATTCTGGCATAAGTATGACTACGACTGTATGATTTTTAAGCAAATGCATCACTTAATCTCTCTGTATCTTGGTTTCCTTATTTGTAAAATGAGAAGGTCTTGGAGAACCTAATTATAGTATTTTAAGAAAAATTACTGTGTTGATTTTTACTGTTGAATAGTGTGGAGACAGTTGACATGAAATCCATTAGGAAATAGAATATTCACATTGTGTATAGCAGGGTAAGAGAGCTAAGCTAAATTATGTACTCAAACCTGTTTGTCTTATGAAATGGTAAATAATGTACTCAAAGATGTTTGTCTTTGTACTGTTTAAGGACAAAGCAAGATGTGTAAGGAATGGGCAATAGCTCCTAAAACTCATGCAAAATAATATTGGTAACTTTTCGTACTAAGAATATTAGCTAAACACAAGGTGAGAGAAACTTGGCTTCATTTAGCTAATAATAGCTATAATCTGCATTTCATATAAAATAATGTAAATGAATTTTCTTTTGTTTATTGTTTTATTTTTTTAAGACTTTGCCCGTTTCTCTCACCCACCACCCTACCCTCTACTCCACCTCCACTCTTCACAATCTCCAGTCTTTTCTCTCTGCGAGCTTGGTTAGTTGTCTGTTTGCTTGTTTGTTCAATTATTTCAAATCTAACAGAGCTTATAGGGTATTTTTCTTTCTTGACTTATTTCATGTAGCATGATGCCATGAGTCCATCCATGTTTTCACAAATGGCAAGATTTCATTCTTTTTTTTATTATTATAATTGATTTTTGGCTGCACCAAGTCTTGGTTGCACATGGCTTTCTCTAGCTGTGGAGCGCAGGGTCTGCTCTCTAGTTGAGGGCCATGGGCCTCTTCTTGCAGAGGCTTCCCTTACTGTGGAGCACAGGCTCTAGGGCATGCAGGCTTCAGTAGTTGCGGCTTGAGGGTTCAATGGTTGCAGCTCATGGGCATAATTTTTTTGCCTTTTTGTGTGGCTGTGGGATCTTAGTTCCCTGACCAGGGATCAAACCTGGGTCCTCAGCTGTGAAAGCACAGAGTCCTACTCATTGGACTACCAGGGAATTTCTGACATACATCTTTTTGAATTAGCATTTTTATTTTCTTTGAAAAATACCCAGAAGTGGAATTGCTGGATCATATGGTAATTCTCTTTTTAAATTTTTTGAGGAACCTTCATACTGTTTTCCACAGTGGCTGCACCAGTTTACTTTCTTAGCAGTGGTACAGAAGGGCTCCTTTTTTTTTTTTTTTTTAGCATCCTTACTGACGTCTGTTTTTTCTTGTCTTTTTGCTAGTAGCCCTTCTGACAGATGTGGGGGTGCTATCTTATTGTGATTTTGATTTGCCTTTCCCTGGTGCTTAATGGTATAGAACATCTTTTGATGTCCAGCTGGCCATCTGTAATGTCTCGTTTGGAAAGATGTCTATTCATATCTTCTGCCCATTCTTTAATCAAATTGTGGGGATTTGTTATTGGGTTTTTTTGCTTTTGAGTTGTATGCATTCCTTATAAATTTTGCTTGTTAGCTCTTATCAGATATATTATTTGAAAATATTTTCTCCCATCTGTTGATCTATGTTTCTACTCTTATACCAGTACCGTACTGTTTTAATTGCTCTAGCTTTGTACTATAACTAGAAATCAGGAAATGTGATGCCTCCAGCTTTGTTCTTCCTCAAGATTGCTATGGCTCTTCGGGGTCTTTTTTGATTCAAATTTAGGATTGTTTGTTTTATGCCTGTGAAAAATACTATTGGAACTTTTACAAGGGATTGCATTGAATCTGTATGTTGCTGATTTCTCTTCCATAGAGTTTATCATTAGTGTATATAAACAGCAGATTTTTGTGTATTGATTTTGTATCCTGCAACTTTACTGAATTTGTTTATTCTAACAGTCTTTTGATAGGAGTCTTTAGGGTTTTCAGTATCATGTCATCTGCAAATGGTGACAGTTTTACTTCCTCCTTTGCTATTTGGATGCCTTTTATTGCTTTTTCTTGCCTAATTTCTCTAGAACTTCTGTGTTGAATAAAAGTGATGAGAGTGGGCATCCTTGTCTTGTTTCTGATCTTAGAAGCTTTCACCTTTCCCTTGTTGAGTATGATATTACCTTTGGGCTTGTCGTATATGGTCTCTTTTATGTTGAAGTACATTTCAACTATACTTGTTTTTTTTTGTTTGTTTTTTTATTATAAATGGGTGTTAGATTTTGTCAGATGATATTTTCTGCATTTGTTGAGACGATCAGTTCAGTCAGTTCAGTTGCTCAGACGTGTCCAACTCTTTGCGACCCCATGCACGCTGGGCTTCCCTGTCCAACACCAACTCCCAGAGCTGGTGTTGGACAGTTGAAATGATCATATGATTTTTATCCTTCATTTTGCTAATACTGGTGTATCACATTAACTGATTGGTAGATGATGAACCATCTTTGTATCCCTGGAATAAATCCCACTTGATCATGGTGTGTATTTTTATATATTGTTGTATTTTAATGTATTGTTGAATTCATTCTGACATTTCATTGAGGATTTTTGCATCCTGTTCATCAGAAATATTGGCCTGTAATTTCTTTCCTTGTGGAGTTCTTGTTTGCTTTTCATATCAGAATACTAGTTTTACAAGATGAGTTTGGCAGAGTTCCCTCCTCTTCTGTTTTTGACATTTCAGAAGGACTGTTACTTATTCTTTGAATGTTTGGTAGAATTTGCTTGTGAAGGTATCTGGTCCTAAACTTTTGTTGTTGAAAGTTTTTTTTTTTTTTAATTACTGATTCAGTTACCTTGTAGTATCCAGTCTGTGCAGATTTTACTTTTCATTGCGGTTTCATTGTTGGTAGGTTACACTTTTCTTGGGATTTATCTGTCTTTTATAGGTTGTCCAATTTGTTGGTATATAGTAGTTCATAGTAGTCTCTTAGAATCCTTTGTATTTCTGTAGTATTAGTTGTAATATCTCCGCTTTGATTTCTAATTTTATTTATTTGAGTCCTCTCTTTCTTTTGGTGTGTCTAGCTAGAGGTTTGTCAATTTTGAAAGATTACCTTTTGATCCACCTGTTGGTTTTGTTGATCTTTTTTGTTGTCTTTTTAGTCTGTATTTAACTTACTTCTCCTGTAATCTTTCTTATTTCCTTTCTTCTGCTTGTTTTGAGCTTTGTTCTTTTTCTAGTTCTTGCATGTCAAGTTGGATGTCGTGAGAGTTTTGTTTTTTGACATTGTCATTTATTGCTATGAACTTCCCTCTTGAAACTGCTTTTATAGCCAGTCATTGTAATCTTAGTGTTTATTTTTTTGTTTGTTTTTCAGCCTTCTTGATAACTTTGTAAGTAATTAATCCACTATTTCTAATGTATATTTACCTTTTCAGTGAGGTTTATTCTTTCATGTGTGTTCTTGTTACTAATTAGCAGCCTTTCTTTTCAGCTTAAAAAAGTCCCTTTAACGTTTCTTCTAGAGCCAGTTTAGTGGTGATGAAGAATTTAACTGTTACTTGTCTGGAAAATTCTTTCTCTCTCCTTCAGTCTGAATAATAACTTTTCTGGGTAGAGTATTATTAATTGGAGGTTTTTTTCTTTTAGCACTTCGAATATATTGTTCCACTCCCTTCTGGCATGTAAAGTTTTTGCTGAAACATCTGCTGATAGGCTTATCGAGGTTTCCTTTTATGTAACAAGTTGTTTTTGTCTTGCTGCTTTTAATAGTCTCTCTCTTGGCATTTTAGTTATAATGTGTCTTGGTGTGGGTCTTTTTAGACTCCTTGCTTGGAAGTCTCTGGCCTTTCTAGATCTGGATGTTTGTTTCCTTCCCTGTTAAGGAAGTTTTCGGCCTTTATTTTTTTCAAATAAGGCTTTTACCCATCTCTGTTCTTTTTCTGGGGTCTGTATGATGTGAATATTAGTCCATTTAATGCTATCCCATAAATTCTTTAAGCTATTTTCACTTTTTTTCATTCTTTTCTCTTTTTGTTGCTCTGATTGGGTGAATTCCACTATCTTGTCTTTGAGTTAACTGATCTTTTATTCTGCTTCATTTAATGTGCTTTTGAACTCTTCTAGTATATTTTTCACTTCCGTTATTATGCTTTTCAGCTCCATGACTTCTATTTGTTATGCTTATATTTTTCATCTCTGTTGAAGTTCTCCCTGTGTTCATATATTCTTCCCAGTTCAGTGAACATCTTTATGACCATTAACTTAATTTTTTACCAGGTAAATTACTTATCTCTGATTCATTAAAGTTTTTTTTTTTAATACATATTTTAGCTTCTTTTTTCATATAATCAACTCTGGATTGTCTAGGTAGCTTGACTGAATTTGTTTCATGTCTGGGGATGAGTTGACCGATGTAGGTTGACATAAGTTAGGATGACAACAGTAACTAGACTGTTCACCTTTCTTATTAGTCTTTAGCAGGCCACTTTGGATCTGTTGTGGCATGGCAGAAGTACACAAAGCAGGCAGAAATAATGAAGCAATTTTAAAAGCCCCTGGTGATGTACTTTCTGCTAGTATATTCATGGGCTAAGACAGATCACGTGATTGAGCCTAGGGAGATAGGAGAAGAGAATTATAAATGTACATAGCATAGGGCCTAGATACATGAAGGGGTGAATAATTGGGTCCATTGGCAATCTACCTTAGGAAACATCAGTTTGACTTCTTCATGTAAGTGTTCATGATGGTAGATATTCATCAAGCACACAGTATATAGTTAACATGTTTCATTTAATCTGTATAGTCAACCTGCAAATAGTGTGATAGCTTTTTTTTTTTTTTTAACCTTGAAGAACAGAGAATTAGAATGGTTAAATAATAAATGTGATGAAACTGGTAATTTGAATCTGGGAGTATCTGACTTCAGAGCCTGTAGGCTTTTAGATAATTGTAATCATGAAAAGCCTCTTGATGAAAGTGAAAGTGGAGAGTGAAAAAGTTGGCTTAAAGCTCAACATTCAGAAAACGAAGATCATGGCATCTGGTCCCATCACTTCATGGGAAATAGATGGGGAAACAGTGGAAACAGTGTCAGACCTTATTTTTGGGGGCTCGAAAATCACTGCAGATGGTGACTGCAGCCATGAAATTAAAAGACGCTTACTCCTCGGAAGGAAAGTTATGACCAACCTAGATAGCATATTGAAAAG
This sequence comes from Bos grunniens, assembly GCF_055505025.1. Classification (NCBI taxonomy): domain Eukaryota; kingdom Metazoa; phylum Chordata; class Mammalia; order Artiodactyla; family Bovidae; genus Bos; species Bos grunniens. The sequence goes on from NC_141190.1 coordinate 18,299,275, forward strand.
CAGAGACATTACTTTGCCAACAAAGGTCTGTCTAGTCGAGGCTCTGGTTTTTCGAGTGGTCATGTATGGATGTGAGAGTTGGACTGTGAAGAAGGCTGAGTGCCGAAGAATTGATGCTTTTGAACTGTGGTGTTGGAGAAGACTCTTGAGAGTCCCTTGGACTGCAAGGAGGTCCAACCAGTCCATTCTGAAGGAGATCAGCCCTGGGATTTCTTTGGAAGGAATGATGCTAAAGCTGAAACTCCAGTACTTTGGCCACCACCTCATGCGAAGAGTTGACTCACTGGAAAAGACTCTGATGCTGGGAGGGATTGGGGGCAGGAGGAGAAGGGGACGACAGAGGATGAGATGGCTGGATGGCATCACTGATTCGATGGACGTGAGTCTGAGTGAACTCCGGGAGTTGGTGATGGACAGGGAGGCCTGGCGTGCTGCGATTCACGGGGTCACAAAGAGTCAGACACGACTGAGTGACTGAACTGAATTGAACTGAACTGAATCATGTAAATTAGATTTTTAGTTTTTCCCCTCAGTTTTTTCTCCCTTATTTTGGTGAATAAGGATGTATTTGTTTTATCAAGTATTTTATATTGCATATCTTGTTTTTGTCCTCTCAGAATCTTTTCCTTTCTCTTTTGGCAGCAGTACCTTGGCTTACCTTTAGGGAGCCACTTCTAACAAATATTTTTGAGTTCAGTGAGGTTTGGATGAATCTGATTCACTCACTTCTGTGACTTATGCCTGGCTGTTGGTCACAGTGAGTGGGGGATCAGCCTTGAGACTGGCTGGTGGCATTCTTGGGAAAGATCTCTTTTTCTCTGGGGCAGCTAAGCTACTAGCTTATGAGCAGGAAGCAGCTACCATGAGGGGATATCCTGCCTGCAAGTGAAATGGTGTGCTTCTGTGCAAGACAGACACAGCGATGGATGGGGAGAGAAATACATATTTGCATTTGGATCCAACTGTTCATGAAGGGAGTTCTAAAAACCTTACTTGAGAGTTAATACCTATCTTTTTTTGCTCAGAGCTATTTAGTTTGGGTTTTTATCCAAAAAAGTCCTTACTAAAGTAACACTTTTTTTTTTAAGTTCTAGAAACACTATATTTTTCTAAGGGGAACAGATATTAGTAGCTTGCTATGGGTAAGCAAATTAAAAGCTAGATTCTCTGGCCCTATGGAAATGGGGAGAGATGACTTGACTGGGAAGATGCGGTACAGAAAGAAACATAACAAAATCTAGCATGGGGAGGATTTAGTGAGTTGAGAAAATAGACTCACTACTATAAGGCGTTCACTCCTTTCATTCTTTCTTAGTGAATCTTTTAGTAACCTTCTTGAGTACCAAGTACAGTATTAATATAGAGTGCCCATCTGGGTGTTAAAAAGTTCCTTTTATTTTGCATTTTTGGCTTTTTCTATTTTATATTTTTCACTAAGAAACAGCATTATAATTATTGGTTCATGATACCAGGTCAGCCCGCAAACATGATTGAAGTAGACTGAAGGACTTAAGTAATCTTGAAATAAAAAGAACAGACATCTGTTTCCAACACCATCTCCTATACCTTATTTGAAAATTTTGAGATCTTAAATTCCAATATACCATAATCCCTGCGTGTTTTTACATCTGTTATCACATGTAATTTAATCTTCATAATAACTTCAATAGGTGGGTATTATTTTAATTTTACAAGTGGAAAAACAACTGTGCAGGTTGATGCTACAACAGATTTACGCTGCCCAGCCTTAGCTGGACTCAGCACTGGGAATTGTTTTGTGTGTTCTCGGTCAGTTTCTGTAGTTGAATCACCATGGTTCTCTTTTAGCCCCTGTGCACTCTGGTTTCTCACTCAGCTAATGATAGTGTGACCTACAGAGCAATGAAGTTTGAGGCTGTGAATGTGAATGTTTCCCCAACATTCTCCTCACTCCTAGAACTACTCGGGAAACTCGAGAAAAATACCTATCTAAAGCTTTGTTTCAAAATATTGACTTTGAATGAGATAACTATAGCATTTGAAAATGTGGGGTCCTGCCTCAGATTTGCTGAATCATAGTCTTCTTAGATGGGGCATAGGAATCTATTTTTAACAGGTATCTCAAGTGAGTCTTCTTGTACTCACTGGAGTTGAAAAACCACGGGCATTTAGAATAAAGTTACTATAAGGAGCATGTAAGATCCTTATTAATTATCCCAGTCTGCTTAACCTTTCTGTGTATATGCTACCCAGTCCTTGCTCTCTGATTTCTCAAGTCCTCTGACCATAAAATACAGGCCACTGTTTTTCTAGTGTGCAAACACTGTACTACTTTATTTACCTTCTTATCTTTCTGTCTCTAATTCTGCTTCTTCTGGCTTGCAAAACTCTTGAAGTCAGCAACCATGTCACATTTCTCTTTGTATTTTAAGTACTTGGCAAGTGACTGGCACATAGTGGATGCCCAGTAAATATTTGTGGAAAGGTAGAAAACTACTTTGAATTAATACAATGAAATTGAGGAGGAGATAGTGTTCTTTTGAAGTGACTCGAATTATTTAAGGAAAAACAAAATTAGTTTGAGAAAGAAGGAGTGCAGACATTTTGAACACAATTTATGGTACCTTCAATAGCTTTAACACAGTGATTTCTAAGGGTAGTTGGATGGGTCAAGAACCACTTTATTACTAGCTGCTGCTGCTGCTGCTAAGTCACTTCAGTCATGTCTGACTCTGTGCGACCCCACAGACGGCAGCCCACGAGGCTCCCCCGTCCCTGGGATTCTCCAGGCAAGAACACTGGAGTGGGTTGCATTTCCTTCCCCAATGCATGAAAGTGAAAAGTGAAAGTGAAGTCGCTCAGTCGTGTCCGACCCTCAGCGACCCCATGGACTACAGCCCACCAGGCCCTCCGTCCATGGGATTTTCCAGGCAAGAGTACTGGAGTGGGGTGCCATTGCCTTCTCCTACTAGAGACTAATTTTCTGTGCATGTGAATTTTGTGGCAACACAAGTACGACCCAGCAGGTGAAACATTATTTCTGTATTTTGTCTTGTTTCACTTCAAAATGTAATCTTTTCCTTTGTATTCAGAATGTATGTATGTATTTGAATTTTCTGAAGTATCAGCAAAAGTAATAGGAAAGGGCTGGGCATTTTCCAGAGACAAATGGGTAAAAGTTGGAGGTGTCAAACAGGTAGACTAGAAGAGTATTTAGAGTAAAAAATACTTGTTTTCTTTTTTTTTTTTTTTTTTTCAAAAAGTCCAGAAACATTTTTTTTTTTTTTTAATAATGTGTGTGTTTGACACAGTTTGCTTGAGATAGAAACAAATGAATCATGAACAATGATAGCCATATTAAAAGGCAGGACTATCATGAATGTTCTCGAAGTGGTGATATGGCAAGAAAGAGATATTTCAGTATGACTTTGTTCCACTCTGGCCAGCATATAGTGATGGTGGACATGGGGAGTGTCTTTGGATAGGAAAAGATTTTGTGAATGCTTTATTTTTAAATATTGATACTTAGGTTTTTATAACTCTGAGAGTTCCTTAATATTGTTTATATTTTGCTGTGAGGAGTTCACAGAGTCATACTTTAACAAGCATGAATGAATTTGTTTATAACATTTAGATTTAAAAACCCTCATGGCAGATGGTATGATGGACAGAGAATGGACATGAATATAAGCTATTCTTTGTCTACTGGCTCTTCCAGTCTGTTTGACAAGTTTGAGAAAATGACTGAAAAAAGTGAGGCCTTGTTTTCAATTGTATGGCAGTATTTTGCCAGTAACTATCAGAGCTCGTTTCTGTTGCAAGTTCAGAAACCCAGTTCAAATTAATCAAAGTCAAAAAGGTCATTAAAAAAAAAAAGTCATTTTTTAGGATTATAAACAGGACATTAACAGAGCAAAGCTAAAGCTAGGTTCTGATATGACTGGATCCAGAAGTCTTAAATCATCAGAAATATCTCCTTGTCTCCATCTCTAAGCATTTCTTTCTTCTTTGGCTTCCTTTTTGGGCAGGTATGGTAAAGATAATCAATGGCAAGTTTAGAGTTAAATAGTTACAAAAATCCGCATCGTCTCTTTCTGTATGCTGCTGCTGCTAAGTCGCTTCAGTCGTGTCCGACTCTGTGTGACCCCATTGACTGCAGCCCACCAGGCTCCACCGTCCTTGGGATTTTCCAGGCAAGAACACTGGAGTGGGTTGCCATTTCCTTCTCCAATGCATGAAAGGGAAAAGTGAAAGGGAAGTTACTGAGTCCTGTCTGACTCTTTGCGACCCCATGGACTGCAGCCCACCAGGCTTCTCCGTCCATGGGAGTTTCCAGGCAAGAGTACTGGAGTGGGGTGCCATTGGCTTCTCCACTCTTTCTGTATAGCACTAGCCAAATTGGGAGGATGGAAGGATTTATGGCCAGGCTTGGGTTATGTGGCCTATCCCTGAACCAGTCACTGAGGCCCGTGCCGTGGAGTGTGATTCTCTGACCCAACCAGTGACAGATCCCTGACTTTGGAAAGAGGCTTTAATTTAGCCCTGCCTTACGGCTTGAAGGAGAAGACAGTGACAGCCCACTCTAGTACTCTTGCCTGGAAAGTCCCATGGATGGAGGAGCCTGGTAGGCTGCAGTCCATGGGGTCACGAAGAGTTGGATGTGACTGAGCGACTTCACTTTCACTTTTGACTTTCATACATTGGAGAAGGAAATGGCAACCCACTCCAGTGTTCTTGCCTGGAGAATCCCAGGGATTGCGGAGCCTGGTGGGCTGCCGTCTATGGGGTCGCACAGAGTCAGACACTATGGAAGTGACTTAGCAGCAGCAGCAGCAGCATGGCTTGAAGAAGGAGCAGATTGACTCTTAAAAGAAACTTGGATGCTATTATCTAAGAAAGGGAAATGGATACTGGTTATTAAGCAAAATCTGTAAATATTCCACACATAATTCTAGGTGGTCTACTTTTGAAGAAATTGACTTATTTGGACCATGTTATGAGTTGAATTGTATCTCCCAGAAAGATATAAGTCCTAACTCCTAGTGTCTGTGAATGTGCCTTTATTTGGAAATAACAGTGTTTGCAGTTGTAATCAAGTTAAGAAGAGCTCATTCTAGATTAGGGTGAGCCCTAATCCAGTAACTGGTGTTCTAGTAGGAAGAGGGAAATTTGGATACAGACAGGGAAGTTGACCACGTGAAGACAGAGGCACAGGTTGGAGTTACAAGCCAAGGAACACCATGGGATTTCTGGCAACCACCGGACTCTGCAGAGGCAAGGAAGAATTCATCCTTAGAGCTTTTGGAGGGAACTTAGACCTGCCAACACCTTCTAGTCTCCAGAACTATGAGGGAGTACATTTCAACTATTTTAAGCCACCTCAGATCAGATCAGTCGCTCAGTCGTGTCGGACTCTTTGGGACCCCATGAATCGCAGCACGCCAGGCCTCCCTGTCCGTCACCAACTCCCGGAGTTCACTCAGACTCACGTCCATCGAGTCAGTGATGCCATCCAGCCATCTCATCCTCTGTTGTCCCCTTCTCCTCCTGCCCCCAATCCCTCGCAGCATCAGGGTCTTTTCCAGTGAGTCAACTCTTCGCATGAGGTGGTGGCCAAAGTACTGGGGTTTCAGCTTTAGCATCATTCCTTCCAAAGAAATCCCAGGGCTGATCTCCTTCAGAATGGACTGGTTGGATCTCCTCGCAGTCCAAGGGACTCTCAAGAGTCTTCTCCAACACCACAGTTCAAAAGCATCAATTCCTCGGCGCTCAGCCTTCTTCACAGTCCAACTCTCACATCCATACATGACCACAGGAAAAACCATAGCCTTCACTAGACGAACCTTTGTTGGCAAAATAATGTCTCTGCTTTTGAATATGCTGTCTAGGTTGGTCATAACTTTCCTTCGGAGGAGTAAGCATCTTTTACTTTCATAGCTGCAGTCACCATCTGCACTGATTTTGGAGCCCAGAAAAATAAGGTCTGACACTGTTTCCACTGTTTCCCCATCTATTTCCCATGAAGTGATGGGACTGGACACCATGATCTTTATTTTCTGAATGTTGAGCTTTAAGCCAACTTTTTCACTCTCCTTTTTCACTTTCATCAAGAGGCTGTTTAGTTCCTCTTCACTTTCTGCCATAAGGGTGGTGTCATCTGCATATCTGAGGTTATTGATATTTCTCCCGGCAGTCTTGATTCCAGCTTGTGTTTCTTCCAGTCCAGCGTTTCTCATGATGTACTCTGCATATAAGTTAAATAAGCAGGGTGACAATATACAGCCTTGACAAACTCCTTTTCCTATTTGGAACCAGTCTGTTGTTCCATGTCCAATTCTAACTGTTGCTTCCTGACCTGCATATAGATTTCTCAAGAGGCAGGTCAGGTGGTCTGGTATTCCTATCTCTTTCAGAATTTTCCACAGTTTATTGTGAGCCACACAGTCAAAAGCTTTGGCATAGTCAGTAAAGCAGAAATAGATGTTTTTCTGGAACTCTCTTGCTTTTTCCATGATCCAGCGGGTGTTGGCAATTTGATCTCTGGTTCCTCTGCCTTTTCTAAAACCAGCTTGAACATCAGGAAGTTCACAGTTCACGTATTGCTGAAGCCTGGCTTGGAGAATTTTGAGCATTACTTTACTAGCGTGTGAGATGAGTGCAATTGTGCGGTAGTTTGAGCATGCTTTGGCATTGCCTTTCTTTGGGATTGGAATGAAAACTGACCTTTTGCAGTCCTGTGGCCACTGCTGAGTTTTCCAAATTTGCTGGCATATTGAGTGCAGCACTTTGACAGCATCATCTTTCAGGATTTGGAATAGCTCAACTGGAATTCCATCACTTCCACTAGCTTTGTTCGTAGTGATGCTTTCTAAGGCCCACTTGACTTCACATTCCAGGATGTCTGGCTCTAGGTCAGTGATCACACCATCGTGATTATCTTGGTCGTGAAGATCTTTTTTGTACAGTTCTTCTGTGTATTCTTGCCATCTCTTCTTAATATCTTCTGCTTCTGTTAGGTCCATACCATTTCTGTCCTTTACTGAGCCCATCTTTGCATGAAATGTTCCTTTCGTATCTCTGATTTTCTTGAAGAGATCCCTAGTCTTTCTCATTCTGTTGTTTTCCTCTATTTCTTTGCACTGATCGCTGAAGAAGGCTTTCTTATCTCTTCTTGCTATTCTTTGGAACTCTGCATTCAGATGTTTATATCTTTCCTTTCCTCCTTTGCTTTTCGCTTCTCTTCTTTTCACAGCTATTTGTAAGGCCTCCCCAGACAGCCATGTTGCTTTTTTGCATTTCTTTTCCATGGGGATGGTCTTGATCCCTGTCTCCTGTACAGTGTCACGAACCTCATTCCATAGTTCATCAGGCACTCTATCTATCAGATCTAGGCCCTTAAATCTATTTCTCACTTCCACTGTATAATCATAAGGGATTTGATTTAGGTCATACCTGAATGGTCTAGTGGTTTTCCCTGCTTTCTTCAATTTAAGTCTGAATTTGGCAATAAGGAGTTCATGGTCTGAGCCACAGTCAGCTCCTGGTCTTGTTTTTGCTGACTGTATAGAGCTTCTCCATCTTTGGCTGCAAAGAATATAATCAATCTGATTTCGGTGTTGACCATCTGGTGATGTCCATGTGTAGAGTCTTCTCTTGTGTTGTTGGAAGAGGGTGTTTGTTATGACCAGTGCATTTTCTTGGCAAAACTCTATTAGTCTTTGCCCTGCTTCATTCCGTATTCCAAGGCCAAATTTGCCTGTTACTCCAGGTGTTTCTTGACTTCTGCTTTTGCATTCCAGTCCCCTATAATGAAAAGGACATCTGTTTTGGGTGTTAGTTCTAAAAGGTCGTGTAGGTCTTCATAGAACCATTCAACTTCAGCTTCTTCCGCGTTACTGGTTGGGGCATAGACTTGGATTACTGTGATATTGAATGGTTTGCCTTGAAAACGAACAGAGATCATTCTGTCGTTTTGGAGATTGCATCCAAGTAGTGCATTTCGGACTCTTTTGTTGACCATGATGGCCACTCCATTTCTTCTGAGGGATTCCTGCCCGCAGTAGTAGATATAATGGTCATCTGAGTTAAATTCACCCATTCCAGTCCATTTCAGTTCGCTGATTCCTAGAATGTCAACATTCACTCGCGCCATCTCTTGTTTGACCACTTCCAATTTGCCTTGATTCATGGACCTGACATTCCAGGTTCCTATGCAAAATTGCTCTTTACAGCATCAGACCTTACTTCTATCACCAGTCACATCCACAGCTGGGTATTGTTTTTGCTTTGGCTCCATCCCTTCATTCTTTCTGGAGTTATTTCTCCACTGATCTCAGTAGCATATTGGGCACCTACTGACCTGGGGAGTTCCTCTTTCAGTATCCTATCATTTTGCCTTTTCATACTGTTCATGGGGTTCTCAAGGCAAGAATACTGAAGTGGTTTGCCATTCCCTTCTCCAGTGGACCACATTCTGTCAGATCTCTCCACCATGACCCGCCCGTCTTGGGTTGCCCCACAGGCATGGCTTAGTTTCATTGAGTTAGACAAGGCTGTGGTCCTAGTGTGATTAGATTGACTAGTTTTCTGTGAGTGTGGTTTCAGTGTGTTTGCCCTCTGATGCCCTCTTGCAACACCTACCATCTTACTTGGGTTTCTCTTACCTTGGGCGTGGGGTATCTCTTCACGGCTGCTCCAGCAAAGCGCAGCCGCTGCTCCTTACCTTGGACGAGGGGTATCTCCTCACCGCCACCCTTCCTGACCTTCAACGTGGGATAGCTCCTCTAGGCCCTCCTGTGCCCGGGCAGCCACGGCTCCTTGTTTTGTGGTCATTGGTTTAAGCCAATGGTTTAAAGCCTCACTTTAAAGCCACTTTAAAGTGGCTTGGTTTAAGCTACCTAGTTTGTGGTGATGTTATAGCAACTCTAGGAAAACTAATACAGACTGTATTTGCTACATATAAAATTTTTTATTTAGCTCATCCTCTTAAAATGCTGATCATAGTTTTCCCAGTAAATGTCTTTTACATTAAAATGGACTTTATGGTGATTTGGGATATCCCTGGAATTTATGGGATTGGCATTTTAAAGTATGTATTAATAATTTTATTGTGACATGATACTTTGTGATTGATTGTATTTATTGAACTCTGCATTTTTCAGAGTCTAGTTATAATATGGTTTAAGCCATGATCCTTGTTGATGAATAACTAAATGGTTATTTTGGTGCTTTTTGACTCCCAAATAGCCCAATGCCATGTGACAACCAGTAGCAGAAATAATTAAAGTGAAAAACCATGTTCCTGTGTCCATATGTTCCTGTGTCCATATGTTCCTGTGTCCATATGTTCCAGTAGCCTAAATAAGATAGAATATGTCTAGGGCAACTGCCTATTGAAGTGGTAACCTTAAGCAAACTTTAAGAGTATCTTTTGCAGTATTTCTGGGCTCTTATTCAATTTTTGCGGAGACAGTACCTTCAGGGTTTGGTTAAACTTTGAAAAAAATATGGCCTTATGAATATCCTCCTATCTTCTAATATAAGGAAGTTGGATATTCTCTTTGGGTACTGTAGTTCTTACTCAAAACCTTTGTGGTATGAAAATTCATTTTTAAGGAACATAAAGGAATTGATTGGAAAAATAGTTGGAGGAACCTGGTTAAACACTTCTAAATGTATATTCCTCCCTATATTCACTAAAATAAAATAGAAGTAATAAATAAATTGTACTATTTTACATTATATATAAGCACAGTACAGTTTTCATTATGAATATTTTTGAAGTGTTGTGTAAATTTTTAAGGTTAATAATTTCTCAAATAGAGTGTAACAATGAGAAGTTTTGCCTCCACTCATTTCCCGTGGTTTCTAGTTTTACTTTTTTCTGTAACCATTTTTATGGTGTGTTCTTTTAGTGTTTTTGTGTAAAAATGAAAACAGATGTTAGTATTTTTCTTTTTTCCCCTTGTCTTAGCTGTAATGATACATACAGAATACCTTCTTTGATACCTTGCTTTTTTCACGTAATGTGTCTCGGCTGTCTTTCCATATCAGTATTTAAAGAGCACTCTCATTCTTCTTCGCAGCTTCATTGTATTCCATTGTGTGGATGTGTACTATAATGTAGTAAACTAGGTGGTGGTTAAGCATTTGAATTTTCACTTTTCACTAACTATGCTGCAGTGAAGAATGTTGAATGTGTACTGTCACTGCGGAACTCTTCACAATGGCCAAGACATGGCTGGGTGAATGGATAAAGAATATGCGGTACATACATACAGTGGAATATTACTCAGCCATTTAAAAAACTGGCATGTACCTAACAGAAGCAGAAGATATTAAGACGAGATGGCAAGAATACACAGAAGAACTGTGTAGGATACACTCCCAGATATGGTATTACTGAGTTAAAGGTAAAATGTATTTGTAATTTTGCTAGATATTGCCAACTTGCCCTCTACACAGGTAATATAATTTTGTATTCTATCCATCATTGTAGGAGAGTGCTGTTAGGAGAATGTCTGTATCCCCACAACTGTACCAATATAGTATTGTATTTGACTTGTGGATTTTTGCAAATCTGATAGCTAAGAAATATTCTCAGTGTAGTTTTCATTAGCCTTGTCTGATCCTCTTATTTTTAAGGCATTTGCATTTATATTTGATCTTGAATCACCTCTTGCAGTGATGGTTGTGATACATTGCCATGGTGAAAGTAGTAATAATATTTTAACAGGAGAGGAAAAGGAGGTGATGATTGTTATTAGAAAAAAGACTTCTGGATCCTCTCCCTTCAACTCATGAATTTTTATATAATTGAAGATTGGTTCTGAAAGTTCAAATGCTTTGCTCTTCCCGCTTTAGGAAGCCTACAGTGTGTGATTGGCACATCAGAGCCATTCAGGTTTTTCTGAGCATTCCTTTTGTATGCTTTCAAGAAAACATAGATTGTTGTCATGCAGTCTCTTTAACCTACTTCACAGGATTGTAGAAAATTGTTCAAATCTTGCTGGAGGTCTGGACTTGTATTCACTCTGGGTGTTTGCAAAGCAGACTCTTATCTAGTTGGTGTAAGTTGCTTTCTCTAAATGTTTTTGCTTTCATTTAGTGAGTTCTACAGAATGCTAGATGCCTTCTTTTATGGTGCTGTTTGTCTCCAGCTTGCCTATTTTATCTGTTGTTTTTGGCACTTTCATTCTTTCAGAGTCAGCATTCTGTTTACTGAATGTCGGGAGAACAGTTTTGAGCTTTTTGGTAATCATGTCACTGATGAACTCTGAACTGAAACCCATTTCCCTAAGCAGTTATGTTTCTGTAGCTAATAAATACTGTCTTGGCATTCGTTTATGAATATTATTATTTAATTTCTTAAAATCTGATATCTAACAAATTATAGGAGAAGTATATAATAGAGCATACAACAGATTAAGGGTAATATGAATAAATGTGCTCAGTTATGAAGGGAACAACAGGCAGAATAAGGGTAGAAACTGATGACTCACAAAACAATCCTGTATTCTAAGAACCAAGTTGATAAGAAAGTAGATACTCAGTGATTCATAGATACTGATTCAAAATGTCGTCTGTCAAATAAAGGTATATTGACTTACAATGGACCTCTCAAGTAAGGACAACCTCTTTGCTTTGGGAGCAGTCTTTGTTTAGATGGTTGAATTGCATTTTTAATTTATTCATTGAGTTAAATGTTCTGTGAACATTTATGCTAACTACTAAGCACAATGCTAGATGGAGGGATACAGTGGTGTACATAGGAGACTGTTCTTGTTCACATGTAACTTAGAGTCTGTTGGCAGAAATAGAGCTGTTAATCAATAAGAAACCTGTAACTAACTGCCCAGTGAGAAAAGAGCTCTGCAAGGAGACACTGTTCTCACTGTATGTGTAATTGTGTTCGTGGAGGGGGACAGATTGAAGAAATAGAAATTCAGAAGAATTTCCAAGAAACTTTTATTTAAGAAGTGAAAAATGAATGAGTTAACTAATTGGGGGAAGGAAGAGGAGAAGAGTAGCAGGTTGAGAGAATTCTTTCAGACAGGGTATCAGAGGATGTTTTCAGAAGACAAAAAGAAAATAGACCATGGTTTCCATGTTAGGATTCTGATTTATATAAACATATTTCCTTTTCACCACTTGGTGACACTTAAACGTGCTTTGTGTGTATGTGGGCTTAATGGCTCAGTGATGTCTAACTCTTTGCAACCCCATGGACTATAGTCCACCAGACTGCTTTGTTCATGGGATTCTCTAGGCAAGAATACTGGAGTTGGGTAGCCATTCCCTTCTCCAGGAGATCTTCCTGACTCAGGAATTGAACCCCAACCCCATGCATGAACTAGGCTGAATTTTGGTTGTGGAGTATTCTTTGACTGTTTTTTTTTTAATTAGAGAAACTGGGGCCTTCCTTGGTGGTGCAGTGGTTAAGAATCCACTTGCAGTGCAGGGGACACAGGTTCCGTGCCTTTTGGGGAACTAAGATTCCACATGCTGAGGGGTAACTAAGCCTGCACGCCGCTACTACTGAGTCCGTGTGCCACAGCCCGAGAGCGTGTGTGCTGCAATGATGAGATCCCATTGGACGCAGGAAGATCCTGTGTGCTGCAACTGAGACCCACCCCCACCAAATAAATAATAAATAATTTTAGAGAAACTGGAAAGGGGGGTGGGCACTGGATGTGAGGAGGAAAATATGTTGTGTACTCAGGCACTGAATATTTCTGTAAATGGACAGTTGTACAGTCACTTCCCTTAGAGAAGCTTGAAGGCATTACTGACTTGGCACGTATTCTTGTCTTACCGTTTTCTCTTTCCAAGTTCAAATAGGAGTGATTTTTTTTTAAACCACCATTTTTATTGAGAGATAATTAAAATGCACAGTTCTAAGTTTTGACAGTTGTGTATACCCACTGTGACCTCCTCCAAAACAAGACCAAGAACTTCCTGAGAAGTTTACTTCTGTCCTTTTCTGGCCAGTTGTTCACCACCATAATAACTGATTCCTATCACATTAATTAGTTTGCCTACATCCTAGATTTCATATAAAAGAATCATATAGTATGTATTCTTTTGTGTCTGGCTTCTTTTGCTTAAGCAGATATTTGTGTGTGTGATAGTCATTCCTTTTTAAAGTGAATTTATTGAGATATAACTCATGTAGCAAATAATTCACCTGTTTACTGTGTACAAGTCAATGATTTTTAGTGTATTAATAGAGTTGTGTAACGATTATCACATTCAGATTTTAGAGCATTTTTGTCGCTGCAAGGGGTATCATTATATTCAGTTTACAGAATAGAACCCATACGCATTTAGCAGTCATTCCTTGTCTTGTCCCCTATCTTTTTAATCCTGCAGCCATAGACTGTTACTTATTTACTGTGTCTCTGTAGATTTGCGTATTCCAGACATTATTAGTTCATTTTTTATTGCTAAGTGGTATTCCATTGTATAGACTTACCAAATTTATCTGTTTCATTGCTGATGGACATTTGGGTTTTATTTCCAGTTTGGGGTTACTATAAATAAAGCTACTCCATAAGCACTTTTGTTTAAGTGTTTTTGTTTCTGTTGAGTGAATCTCTAAGGGGATTGTCATGATAGTTGGTTCATTGCTGGACTATGAAATGACTCCCTGCAGGCATAGGCAGGGAAGAATAACTGCTTTTAGGATATATAACTTAAAAAAACAACAGTAGCAGCAACCAAATTCAATAACTTTCAAAAGTCACAATACCTGCCATTTCATAGAGTTCAAGATAGAATCATGGTTCTCTCAAGTCACTTCCTCCCCCAAGATGGGGGTTTTATTGTCGCTTTTGATAGTCTTTAATGGACCCAAGAAAGCTGAGTGCCGAAGAATTGATGCTTTTGAACTGTGGTGCTGGAGAAGACACTTGAGAGTCCCTTGGACTGCAAGGAGATCCAACCAGTCAATCCTAAAGGAGACCAGTCCTGGGTGTTCATTGGAAGAACTGATGCTAAAGCTGAAACTCCAGTACTTTGGTCACCTCATGCGAAGAGTTGACTCATTGGAAAAGACCCTGATGCTGGGAGGGATTGGTGGCAGGAGGAGAAGGGGATGACAGAGGATGAGATGGCTGGATGGCATCACTGACTCGATGGACATGAGTTTGAGTAAACTCTGGGAGTTGGTGATGGACAGGGAGGCCTGGCATGCTGTGATTCATGGGGTCGCAAAGAGTCAGACATGACTGAGCGACTGAACTGAACTGAATGGACCCAAGTAGTCTATGCCACACAGAATCCGACCTTCTCACCAGTTCAGTTCAGTCGCTCAGTCGTGTCCAACTCTTTGCAACCCCATGAATCACAGCATGCCAGGCCTCCCTGTCCATCACCAACTTTCGGAGTTCACCCAAACTTACATTCATCGAGTCGATAATACCATCCAGCCATCTCATCCTCTGTCGTCCCCTTCTCCTCCTGCCCCCAATCCCTCCCAGCATCAGCGTCTTTTCCAATGAACTCTTCACATGAGGTGGCCAAAGTGTTGGAGTTTCAGCTTCAGCATCAGTCCTTCCAGTGAATACCCAGGACTGATCTCCTTTAGGATGGACCGGTTGGATCTCCTTGCAGTCCAGGGGACTCTCAAGTCTTCTCCAACACCACAATTCAAAAGCATCGATTCTTTGGCGCTCAGCTTTCTTCACAGTTCAACTCTCACATCCATACATGACTACTGGAAAAACCATAGCCTTGACTAGACGGACCTTTGTTGGCAAAGTACTGTCTCTGCTTTTTAATATGCTATCTAGGTTGGTTATAACTTTCCTTCCAAAGAGCAAGCATCTTTTAATTTCATGGCAGCAATCACCATCTGCAGTGATTTTGGAGCCTCCAAAAAAGTAAAGTCAGTCACTGTTTCCACTGTTTCCCCATATATTCCCCATGAAGTGATGGGACCAGATGCCATAATCTTAGTTTTCTGAATGTTTAGTTTTAAGCCAACTTTTTCACTCTCGTCTTTCACTTTCATCAAGAGGCTTTTTAGTTCCTCTTCACTTTCTGCCATAAGGGTGGTGTCATCTGCATATCTGAGGTTATTGATATTTCTCCTGGCAATCTTGATTCCAGCTTGTGCTTCTTCCAGCCCAGCATTTCTCATGATGTACTCTGCATATAAGTTAAATAAGCAGGGTGACAATATACAGCCTTGACATACTCCTTTTCCTATTTGGAACCAGTCTGTTATTCCTTGTCCAGTTCTAACTGTTGCTTCCTGACCTGCATATAGATTTCTCAAGAGGCAGATCAGGTGGTCTGGTATTCCCATCTCTCTCAGAATTTTCCACAGTTTATTATGATCCACACAGTCAAAGGCTTAGGCATAGTCAGTAAAGCAGAAATAGATGGTTTTTTTTGGAACTCTCTTCCTTTTTCTATGATCCAGCAGATGTTGGCACATGTGAAATAAGAACTTCCCCTAAACTTGTCCTGTCATTTGCCCTCCAAAAGTGGTCTCAGAGTCTGTAGCTAACTCACATTCTGCGTCTGAAAGTCCAGATAGCTGGAATTCAGTGTGAACGCTGTTGTTCAGACACATGTGGCTTACATCGTAACTTCAGTGTCAGTACACTGAACTTGTCTGAACAAGTTTTGTTAAACCTGCAGAAATTTAAAAAACAGTGGGACAGTGTACCATCAGCATCAGCAGCCATAATTTAGGTATTGTTACATCATGGAGTCTTTAGAAAACCAGCCTTTTGGTTGACTGGGAGACGTTCATGAGCTTTCGTGAACCTCTCTTGCTTGTGGAAAAGACAGCATGGGGCATTTCATGACCCTGAAGGAATTTTGTTGGAAATTTACTGAGTTGTGAGTCTTTACTAAAACGGAAAACTTTCCAGATAGAATATTTGTTGCTAAGCATATCTGTATTTCCCATGTGATAAAACTGTTAGGCAGTTGGTCCCTTTTAGTAGCGATTAGTATGCTGACATCTCAAATCTTGCAAGAGGCTTGCCAATTTTCCTCACTTTATAAAAGTTTTTATCACTTCTATATACTCCATCATTGAAGAATCTTTTTGATTCTTGCCTGTCTGTATTGCATCCAATCTTTGACTCACACTGCCAATGTAATTTTTCTGAAACATGCCATTATCCTGTCAGAAATCCTTCAGTGGGTCCCCATCTTCTTCAGGATAAAATCCAGACTTTTATAACGTGGCTTTCCAGGAGCATTTTAACCTACTGCTTACAATTTTACCTGATTTATCTCCATATCCCAATAATCAACATGGTAATAGCTAACATTTATATAGTACTTACTTTATATGCCAAGCTCTGGCCTAGGCCATCATAATAAACTATCTGTAATTCTGCAAATAGATCACATACTCCCATTTCATACCTTTTGCTCACTCTGTACCCTGGAGTACTATTTTCCAGTCTTCATCTGTATAATAATGCCTACTTGTTCTTTCACATTCCATTCAGACATCACTTCTTAGAAGCTCAATTCCAAAATTCATTTTCTTCATCCCACCTCCACTCCTCACCTCTTAAAATTGTTCTGAGATGCCTGGGCAATGCATGTATAGTATCTAGAATTGAGCAGAACACAGTTTTTCCTCCCTGTGCTACATCTTCTTTTTAGTGAGTATGGTTCGGTAAGAGTGACTTGCCCTAGTTTAAGGTCAGAGAGAACAAGATTTATGACTATTCATAATCAACATCACCTTCTCAAAATCTGTGTTTGAAAACACCTGGGTCCAGAGGCAAAATTCTTAGTCTGATAATATAGTAAGATAGTCCTTGCCTTTGAAGATCCCAGATTCTAGTGGGAATAGACAGACTTACAAATGGCTAATTATATGTAGCTAGATCAGAGATTTAAACATTAAAAGAAAAAAAGCCATAAAAGAATTAGAAGAAGCCTAGGCAACTTTTTTCTGTCATTGAATTTGGAAAGGCTGAAGGATCTAAGCTGTGAACTATAAAGGAAATGATTGCTTTATTTAAAAATGAAGTATTTTACATGATAAAAAAATTCCATAAAATAAAGCAAATAGAAGAGTAAGATTGTAGCTTTTGTTAATACATAACCTCTAACCTCTGCCATATATTAAAATGAACTTGTAGCATTCAGAAAGCAAAAAGGATTAACAACCCACTAGAAAAATGGATGAGAAAATGAATAGAGAAGAAAATGAAAATGATATCACAGAGAAGTCAGAGACATCAGTAAACATGAAAATTGTTCAAGATTAATTCTAATTGTGGAATTGCAAATTAATTTATTTAAAAAATAATTTTATTTATTTATTTATTTTTGGCTGTGCTGGGTCTTTGTTGCTGCACAGGCTTCTCTCCGGTTGTGGCACGCGGGCGCTCCTCTCTGGTTGGGGGCTTCTCGTTGCTGTAGCTTCCCTTGTGGCACATGGGCTCTAGGATGCATGGGCTTCAGTAGTTGTGGCTCTGGGGCTCTTGAGTACAAGCTCTATAGTTTGTGGCGCATAAACTTAATTCCTCTGTGACATATAGAATCTTTCTGGAACACGTCTCCTGCATTGGCAGGTGGATTCTTTACAACTGAGCCACCAGGGAAGCCCATGAATTGCAAATTAAAATCTTTTGACTATCATGTTGAGGTAAGTTGTGTCAAAAGTTCACAAAGCCATCTTAAAGCTCATACTGGACTAAGATGAAAAACTTGAATATAAGGAAAAAGTAAGGACTGCAATAGATTGAACCGTATTAAATAAGTAAAATTGCAGGAGTTCATAATGATATTTTTAAAATAAAAAAGCAAAAATAACTATTGATCACGTTTGGATATTTCAAAGGTGTCAACTCATTATTAAGAAAATTTATACATAGAAAGAAGCATGTATTTTGTTGCAAAGTGTATTTCAGAGTAACCAAAGAGTCAATAGCGAAAAGCTCTTTATAAGTTCAGTTAATAAATGAGGATGGTATGAAAGTGTTAGAAAAGTCACCATTTTGTGCCCATAATACAATAATAGGTCTGGACAGATTATTGGTGGATGCTAAAAGTATAGGTAAAGGTGTTAGGTAACTAATGGTGGGTGCAAGGTAATATTCTAAAGTCACTGATCAATCTTAGCATGACTAAAAGTAGGAAAGACGTTATATGTCTCTTGATTAGATAATATTGGAAAGGCACAGGACTTCTTGTGAAGTATTCTACCCTAAAAAAATTAACCTGAATCTAATCATACAAAGTAACAGAGAACAGATCATCTAAGGTTTATTAGGTTGTTGTGAGGACTTTGGCTTTCTCACGTGGGGTGAGATATGGTGCGAATAGCCAGTTTCCCCCATAGCTCACTTAGTACTTCGAGTAAAGTTTGGCTGCATTTTATACAGTCAAACCTGATTTTATTTTCTTTATTTTTTACAGCAGTTTAAGGTTCACAGTGAAATAGAGGGGAAGATAGAACTTTGGCTTTTACTATTAATAGTAAAGTCAGGTGCATTTCAGGCTTTTGAGCAGAATGATCTGGCTTAGTCTTAACAAACTACCTGACTGCTATGTTGAAAGTAGGCTGGGAGAAGGGGGAGCAGGAGTATTAGCACAGATGCCAAGTTGCGAGATTTTGTGTTAGTCCAGGTGAGATGTGAAGGTTGCCTGTACTGCATACTAGTAGAGGAAGGGAGAAGTGCTTATAACTGTAAATATATTAAGTTGGCAGAAGATTGGTTAGGATTAGTAGAGACGGCATGATTTCTGATTTAATGAGGGGCATGAGAGAAAGATAAGGAGGACCATAGAGGTTTTGGTTCAAGCAATTCAAAGTGCATTATTACCTTTAGAAGGGGATGACAGAGGATGAGATGGTTGGATGGCATCACAGACGCAATGGACATGAGTTTGAGCAAGCTCTGGGAGTTCGTGATAGACAGGGAAACCTGGTGTGCTGCAGCCCATGGGGTCGCAGAGAGTCAGACATGACTGAGTGACTGAACTGAACTGGACATTTAACCAGGGTGGGAAAGACTGTGAGAGCAGATTTGGAAGAGAAGATAAAGAATTCAGTTTTGAGTATCTTCCTCTTAATAACTATTCATTGTGAATATAGTACTGCCGAATATTAAGAACCAAGAATGTGAGACAGTTGCTGTGAGAAGGCCTTTCATTGTCAGTTTCACATTACTCCTTAACTGTGAGTTCTCACTCATAAGCTTGATATTGTTTCTGTATTTTTTTGTTTTGTTTTTCCATTTAAAATTTATGTATATAAAACCTACTTTGTGCCAGGTACTATTCTCTCAAATTCCTCAAGTACTAATTTTTTTTTTTTAATTCTCATAAAAACCTTGTGAGGTAACTGTATTGCTTGTTTTACAGATGAGGCACTGAAAAATTAAGGAACTTGCCAGAGGTCACACAACTAGAAAAGGTAGAGTTATATCTCATACTCTTAAGTCCTAGGTTTGGTTCCAGAGTAAATGTGAGTCAAATAAAGTGAGCCTGTGAGGCTGCAAAACAAGCATGCATGCTCAGTTGTGTCTGACTCTTCGTGACCCCGTGGACGCAGCCTGCCAGGGTCCTATGTCCATGGAATTTTTCCAGGCAAGAATACTGCAGCGTCTTGCCATTTCCTTCTCCAGGGATCATCCAGACCCAGGGATCAAACCTGCATTTCCTGCATTGGCAGGCAGATTCTTTACCACAGTGCCACCTGGGAAGCGACTTGAGGCTGCAAATGCTGGTACAAAAAGCCCTAGAAATTACGTCTCAAGGTGCTTTTAACCGAGGCAGGCTTTTACGTGAATCCTTTTAACATCAAAAAAATTTATTTATTTGGCTGCATCAGGTCTTAGTTGTGGCCCTAAGGACTTTTGTTGTATTATTCAGGATCTTTCGTTGTGGCATGTGGACTCTAGTTGCGGCTTGCAGGCTCAGTGGTTGTAGCATGAGGGCTTAGTTGCTCCATGATATATGGGATCTTAGTTCCTCAACCAGGGATCAAACCTGTGTCACCTGCATTGCAAGGTGGATTGTTTACCACGGGACCACCAGGGAAATTCCTATGTGAGACCTTCTCGAATGTAATGGTTATCTAAGTAGGAAAATATCAATACTGCATTCTTATCCATTCCTTAACATAATAAAGGCCGTATATGACAGTCTCACAGCTAACATCATACTCACGAAGGAAAAGCTGGAAGCATTTCTTTTAAGATCAGAAACAAGACAGGGATGCGCATTCTCACCACTTTTATTCCGTATGTATTGGAAGTTGTTGCCACAGCAGTTAGACGAGAAAAGGAAAAGAACTTCAAGTTGGAAAGAAGTAAAACTGTCACTGTTTGCAGATGGTATGGTACTATACATAGAAAATCCTAAAGATGCCACCAAAAAGGCACTAGAGCTCATCTATGAATTTGGAAAGTTGCAAGATACAAAATTAACATACAGAAATCTGTTGCATTCCTATACAATAACAATGAAATGTCAGAAAGAGAAATTAATGAAACAATCCTATTAACCAGTCACATCAAAAAGAATAAAATAAACCTCTCCCTAAAGAGGTGAAAGACAGGTGCTTGAAAAACAGTGACACTGTTGAAAGAAATTGAAGATGAGACAGATGGAAGGATACACCATATTAATGGGTTGGAAGAATTAGAGTTGTTAAAATGGCTGTACTACCCAAGGCAGTCTACAGTTTCAGTGCAATCTCCATCAAAATACCAAAGATATTTTTCACAGAAATGAAACAAAATAATTTAAAATTTTGTATGGAAACAGAAAAGATTGCAAATATAACAATCTTGAGAAAGAAGAGCAACACCGAAGGAATCATGCTCCCTGACTTCAGACTGTATTACAAAGCTGCAGTAATCAAACAGTATGATAAACAGTCCGACACAAAAACGGACACGTAGACCTATGGAACAAAATGGAGAGCCCAGAAATAAATCCACGCACCTTTAGTCAGTTAATCTATTGGCAGTGGAAGCAAGAATATGCAGTGTAAAAAGTCTCTTCAGTAAGTGGTGCTGGGAAAGCTGGACAGCTCCAGTGTAAAAAGAATGAAATTAGAATAGTCTCTAAACCATACATAGACCCCAAATGGATTAAAGACCTAAATGTAAGGCTGGAAACCATAGCATTCCTAGAAGAAAACACAGGCAGAACTTTCTTTGACATAATTCATAGCAGTATGTGTGTGTGTGTGTATAATTCTGATTTGTCTCCTAAGTCAAGGAAACAAAAGCAAAAATAAAAAATTTCCCTGGTGGCTCAGGTGGTAAAGAATCTGCCTGCACTCTTGGAGACCCAGTTTTGATTCCTGGGTTGAGAAGATCCCACGCAGAAGGGCTTGGTTACCCACACCAGTATTCTTGCCTGGAGAATTCCGTGGGCAGAGAAGCCTGGCAGGCTATACAGCCTATGGGGTCACAAAGTTGGACACAACTAACACTTTCAAATGAGACTTAATTAAACTTGAAAGCTCTTTTCCACGGCAAAAAGACCATTGACAAAACAAAAAGACAGCCTATTGAATGGGAGAAAATATTTGCAGATGATGAACCAATAAGGTTTATATCCAAAATATATAAACAGCTCATACAACTCAACATCAAAAAAATTGTGATTTAAAAATGGGCAGAAGACCAGAATAGACAGTTTTCCAAAGAAAACATACAGATTATTTCCAAAAGACAATGAAAAGATGTTCAACATTGTTAATCATTCAGTTCAGTTCAGTTCAGTCACTCAGTCATGTCCGACTCTCTGCGACCCCATGAATCACAGCATGCCAGGCCTCCCTGTCCATCACCATCTCCCGGAGTTCACTCAGAATCATGTCCATTGAATCAGTGATACCATCCAGCCATCTCATCCTCTTGTCCCCTTCTCCTCCTGCCCCCAATCCCTCCCAGCATCAGAGTCTTTTCCAATGAGTCAACTCTTCTCATGAGGTGGCCAAAGTACTGGAGTTTCAGCTTTAGCATCATTCCTCCCAAAGAAATCCCAGGGCTGATCTCCTTCAGAATGGACTGGTTGGATCTCCTTGCAGTCCAAGGGACTCTCAAGAGTCTTCTCCAGCACCACAGTTCAAAAGCATCAATTCTTCGGCGCTCAGCCTTCTTCACAGTCCAACTCTCACATCCATACATGACCACAAGAAAAACCATAGCCTTGACTAGACGGACCTTTGTTGGCAAAGTAATGTCTCTGCTTTTGAATATGCTATCTAGGTTGGTCATAACTTTCCTTCCAAGGAGTAAGCGTCTTTTAATTTCATGGCTGCAGTCACCATCTGCACTGATTTTGGAGCACCCAAAAATAAAGTCTGATACTGTTTCCACTGTTCCCCCATCTGTTTGCCATGAAGTGATGGGACTGAATGCCATGATCTTCGTTTTCTGAATGTTGAGCTTTAAGCCAACTTTTTCACTCTCCACTTTCACTTTCATCAAGAGGCTTTTTAGTTCCTCTTCACTTTCTGCCATAAGGGTGGTGTCATCTGCATATCTGAGATTATTGATACTTCTCCCGGCAGTCTTGATTCCAGCTTGTGCTTCTTCCAGTCCAGCGTTTCTCATGATTTACTCTGCATAAAAGTTAAATAAGCAGGGTGACAATATACAGCCTTGACGTACTCCTTTTCCTATTTGGAACCAGTCTGTTGTTCCATGTCCAGTTTTAACTGTTGCTTCCTGACCTATACACAGATTTCTCAAGAGGCAGGTCAGGTGGTCTGGTATTCCCATCTCTTTCAGAATTTTCCACAGTTTATTGTGATCCACACAGTCAAAGGCTTTGGCATAGTCAATAACGCAGAAATAGATGTTTTTCTGGAACTCTC
Source organism: Bos grunniens (assembly GCF_055505025.1). Taxonomy (NCBI): domain Eukaryota; kingdom Metazoa; phylum Chordata; class Mammalia; order Artiodactyla; family Bovidae; genus Bos; species Bos grunniens. Next base: position 18,322,079 of record NC_141190.1, read on the forward strand.
TTGCTTTTTGCATGATCCAGTGGATGTTGGCAATTTGATCTTTGGTTCCTCTGCCTTTTCTAAAACCAGCTTGAACATCAGGAAGTTCACAGTTCACGTATTGCTGAAGCCTGGCTTGGAGAATTTTGAGCATCACTTTACTAGCATGTGAGATGAGTGCAATTATGCAGTTAATCATTAGAGAAATGTAAATCAAAGCCATAGTGAAATATTACCTCACAACTGTCAGAATGGCTGTCATCAAAAAGACCACAAATAAAAAATGTTGCTAAAGATTTGAAAAAAGGGAACCCTTATACACTATTGGTGGGAAGATAAATTGGTGTAGCCACTATGGAAAACAATATGGAGGTTTCTCAAAAAACTAAGACTGGAATTACTATGTGACCAAGCAGTTCCACTCCTGGGTGTATTAATCTGGAAAAAAAGAAAATGCTAATTCAAAAAGACACACTCACTCTGATGTTCATAGTAGCATTATTTACAGTTGCCAAGATATGGAAGCAACCTAAGTTGTGTTCGTCAACAAATGAATGAATAGAAAATATGTGTATGTGTGTACACACAATGGAATACTAATCAGCCATTAAAAAACAAGTTTTGCTATTTGCAACAATATGGATGGACTCAGAAGGTATGCTAAGTGAAGTAAGAGAAATACAAATACCATATGATGTCACTTATATCTGTTAATGTATTTAACAGAAAAGAAACACTCAAAAATAACTAATTGGTAGTTACAAGTGGGAAGAGAGAAGGGGGCAGGGGCAAGATAGGGGTAGGGAATTAAGAACAAACTAGTATGTATAAAAATAAAGCTACAAGGAGGTATAGTATGGCGCAAGGAATATAGTCAGAATTTTATAATAAATACAAATAGAATGTAACCTTTAAAAATTATGAATCACTATTTTATACACCTGAAACATATAGTATTATACATCAACTAACTACACCTCGGAGAAGGCAATGACACCCCGCTCCAGTACTCTTGCCTGGAAAATCCCATGGACGGAGGAGCCTGGTGGGCTGCAGTCCATGGGGTTGCTGAGGGTCAGACACGACTGAGCAACTTCCCTTTCACTTTTCACTTTCATGCATTGGAGAAGGAAATGGCAACCCACTCCAGTGTTCTTGCCTGGAGAATCCCAGGGACGGTAGAGCCTAGTGGGCTGCCGTCTATGGGGTCACACAGAGTCGGACACGACTGAAGCGACTTAGCAGCAGCAGCAGCTACACCTCAGTTTTTAAAAAAGAAAAATGTACTGCATCTTTGTGGTTTGTTTACGTGACACCTCTGGCATGTTGCAAGTTTGTTTCGGGATTTGTGAACTGATGTTATTCCGTGTGCTCCATATATTCTCCTATTTAATATTGCGTCAGTTGCTTGACTGATTAATGGTGAAAATCCTTAAGGAGTTGGCTGGCCTATTTGCACTGTTATTGGTTTTACCCCTTTTTTCTTTTTTGGCTGCATCATGAGGCTTGCAGGATCTAAGTTCCCTGACCAGGGGTTGAGCCTGGGCCCCTGAAGTGAAAGCTCCGAGTCCTAACCACTGGACCACCATGGAGTTCCTTTGTTTACTCCTTTTGGCTCAGACCTCCATTGCCCCAAAAGGCAGTGTAGCTTTTTAGTTCAGATTTCTTTTTAATAGTCACAGTGACCTTTACAGCTGTCAGTTTGAAATGATATAATTTTGCAAAGTGGTTTATATTATTTGTTTTTCCTTGAGGGTTCATCCGTTTCTACAAGGGGATGATGATGGTACTGGCCCTTTTAGGTTAATGCTCCTCTAAGGACCACATAATAAGTATAAAATAGTAATAATACCTGTTTCAGAATTGTTGGGAAGATTACATAAAATAATGAGTGTCAAGTTTTAGAATACAGCCTTACTGTTAGCTGGCATTATAATTTTGTAATATGTGATATAAAATGATAAAGATGTTTATATATTGCATTTATGAACATGGTATATAGCAAATATCAAGCCTGCTCCTCTTTTGGGATGTGAAGCAATAGTAATTTAAGAATATTAGCCAGTATTTTTGGTATTGTGATATTTTATAGATTTTTATAGTGGGACTATCCTCTTAAAAACGATTAAGTCTGTTGCCTGCTAAACTTAACCACATTTTGGTGTTTGTAATTCAGTATTTCTCAAGATATTTCTCTCTTCTTTGGAGAGCACTAATTTAGTTATTTTTTATTTGATAATAGCTTCCTTTTAAGGGAGTTTTAATACCCTAGAAACTGTTCTCAAACCTTTTTGGTCTTGAGACCCCTTAAAAATTATTGAGCTATTTGAAGAGCTATTCTGTTAATAATTTGTTTGAAAATAACAATCATCAACCTATTATATGTTAACACTTTAGTGAAAATTGTAGTTTTCCAAAACAAAATAGTTAAGTGGGAAGAGGGGCATTGTTTTTACATATTGCAAAATTCTTTGAAGTCTATGCTAATAGAAGATAACTGGATCCTTATCTACTTTTTCATTCAGTTACTGTGTTTGTTATTTTGGTTGAAGTTTTTGAAGAAAGTCTAGCCTCACACAGGAATATTATCAGAAAAGGGAGAAATATGTTAATAGTCTTTCAGATAACTGGATATTTTTCTTGGATACAGCACCAAAACTTCATGAGTAATGTTTCTTTTTTTCTTTTAATTAATAAACTATTTTTTAGAGCAGTTTTAGGTTCACAGCAAACTGTGAAAAGTATTGTGTTCTCATGTATGCATAAACTCCCCACTGTCAACATATGGAATCCCAGTGGTACATTTATCACAATTGATGAGCCTACATTGACCCATCACTACCGCCCAAAGTCCATAGTTTACATTAGTGTCCACTCTTGGTGGTGTACATTCTGTGGGTTTTGACACGTGTATCCACCATTGCAGTATCATGCAGAATAGTTTCACTGCCCTAAAAATCTCTTGTGTTCTGCATGTTAATCCTCCCCTGCCCCCATTTCATCCCAGTCTTTGCAGCCCCTGAGTACTCTCTTCCTGGCTTGTCGTGGCCTGGCTTCTCACTGTGGTCTTCTATGGCCCTTTCTCTATTCAAATGAAAGTGGGGAGCGCTCTCTGGTATCTGTTCTTCTTTATTTTTATTTTCTTTTGATTGAAGTATAGTTGAGTTAACACTGTTTCAGGTATACAGCAAAGTGATTCATTATGTGTGTGTGTATATGTATATGTATTTTTTTTCAGATCTTTTTCCATTTGGGTTATTACAAGATATGTAATACCCTGTGTTACATAATAGATCCTGGTTTGTTTATTTCTTTGGTTTATGTTTTTAGTTATTAAATATTATAATTGTATAATATTGAGAAATATAGAACAAAATACAATTATTGGAAGATAATTGCTCTACAATATTGTGTTGGCCTCTGCCACACATCAACACAAATCAGCCACAGGTATACATAGGTCCCCTCCCTCCTGAACCCCGCTCCCATCTCCCACCCCATCCCACCCTTCTGGGTTGTCACAGAACACTAGATTGAGCTCCCTGTATCGTAGTGTGTATCTGTTTTATTTGATTCATAGAAATCTTTTAACTTTGATGAAGTTTAGTATTTGAAAGTTTTGTTGCTTGTGCTGTTGGTGTGTAAGAATCCGTTGCTACATCTAAAGTCACAACATTTTACCCCTGTTTTTTTTTAAGAGTTTGTTTTTCCCTTATGTTTAGATCTTTGATACATTTTGGGTTAATTTTTTTATGTGGCGTGAGGTCAGAAATCCAACTTAACCTTTTGCGTGTGGCTATTCAGTTGTCCCAGCATCATTTTTTATTTATTTATTTTTTAATTGAAGGATAATTGCTTTGCAGAGTTTTGTTGCTTTCTGTCAAACAGTATCATTTGTTGAAAAGGCAGTTCTTTCCCCACTGAATAGTGTTGACAGTCTTGATAAAAATCAGTTGACCACTGATGTATGGGTTTACTTCTGGATTCTCAGTTCTGTTGGCCTGTATGCCTATCCTTGTGTCAGTGCCACACTCTTTTTAGAAATTCATTTATATATTCATTTATTTTTACCTGCGCTGGGTCTTCGTTGCGCAGGCTTCCCCTAGTTGCGGCAAGTGAAGGCCACTCTTTGTTGCGGTGCGTGGGCTTCTCATTGTGGCGGCTTCTCCTGTTGTGGAGCACAGACTTCTAGGGTGTGCAGGCCTCAGTAGTCACAGCACACAAGCTTCGTAATCGTTCTGACCGTATGAAATTTTCCCAGACAGGGACTGTACCCATGTCCTCTGCATGAGCAGGCAGAGTCTTAGCCACTGCATCACCAGGGAAGTCTAGTACTGCCCTCTGATTATTGTGGCTTGTAATAATTTTTGAAATCAGGGTATGGAACTCCTTCAGCTTCGTTCAGCTGTCTTCAAAACATGATTGTTCTGGCTGTTTGGGCTCCCTTGCAATTCCATATGAATTTTAGGGTTAGTCTTTTCATTTCTGCCAAAAAGAAATTTTGCTAGGGATTGCATTGAACATGTACTTCAATTGGGGGAGTATTGACATCTTAACAATATTAAGTATTCTGATCTAGGAACATAAGATGTTTTCCCATTTATTTAGGTCTTTAATTTCTTTCAGCATTGTTTTGCACTTTTTACTATGCAGGTCTGCCACCTCCTTAGTTAAATTTATTCCTAAGTATTTTACTCACTTTGTTACTATTGTAAATGGAATTGTTTCCTTCACTTCAGATTATCCATTGCTAGTGTATAGATGTGGAGAAGGCAATGGCACCCCACTCCAGTACCTTTGCCTAGAAAATCCCATGGATGGAGGAGCCTGGTAGGCTGCAGTCCATGGGGTCGCTAGAGTCGGACACGACTGAGCGACTTCACTTTCACTTTTCACTTTCATGCATTGGAGAAGGAAATGGCAACCCACTCCAGTGTTCTTGCCTGGAGAATCCCAGGGACAGGAAGCCTGGTTGGCTGCTATCTATGAGGTTGCACAGAGTCGGACACAACTGAAGAGACGCAGCAGCAGCAGTGTATAGATGTGCATTGCAAAAGTATAGAAATAGAAACAAATTTTGCATGGTTCTTATATCTGGCAACCTTGATGAATTTGTTTATTAGGTCTAATAGTTTTTCTTTAGGATTTCCTATGTATAAGATCATGATATCTCTGAGGAGAGGTAGTTCTTTCTTTTCAATCTGGATGCCTTTTATTTCTTTTTCTCTTACCAGTTGCCCTGGCTAGAACTTCCAGTGTCCAACAGAGTGAATATCCTTATCTTGTTCCTCTTCTTAGTGGGAAGCTTTAAATCTTTCACCACTGAGTATGTTAGTCCTGAATTTTTCATAGATGCTCACAGTCAGGTTGTAGAGGCTTCTTTCTGTTCCTAGATTCTTGAGTGTTTTTATCATGAAAGGGTGTTGGAAGGGGTCAAATGCCTTTTTTGTGTCAGTTGAGATGATTGTATTATTTTTTCCCATTTCACTCTATTAATATGTGTTTGATTTTTTTCAGTTGATTTGATTTTTTATGTTGAACCACCCTTGCATTTCTGGGGTAAATCCATGGTGCATAGTCCTCTTAATACACTCCTGAATTTGGTTTGCTAATTTTTTTTTGAGGATTCTTGCATCTATATTCATAAGGAGATTGATCTGTAGTTGTCTTGATGTTTTTGTCTTTGGCAGGGTAAAACCAGCCTCATGTAATGAGTCAGGGAAGTACTCATTCCTTTATTTTTTAGAAGAGTTCGAGAAGAACTGATGGTATTTTTATTTTTTCTTTAAATGTCTGGCAGAATTCATCAGTGGAACCATGTGACCCTTGACTTTTCTTTGTCAGAAGTTTTAAAAATCATTAAAAATCACTTTTTATATCCTTACTTTTATTAAGTCTTTTTTTTTTTTTTTGAGTAGTTTATTTCTAAGAATTTGTCCATTTCATCTGTGTTATCTACTTACTGGCATACTCTTGTTCATTTTATTTTTTTGTACTACTTTCTATTTCTGTAAAGTCAGTAGTGATGCTTTCATTTCTGGTTTTGGTAAATTGAGTCTTCTTTGACTTCTTGGTCAGTCTGTCTAAATGTTTGTCGTTATCGTTAATCTTTTCAAAGAGGTTTTAGTTTCTCTGATTTTTTCCTCTATTTTTCTGTTCTCTTGCTTCAAAAACTCTTTACCTACATCTTTATTTTTTCCTTTCTTCTGCTTCATTATCATTTTGGTTCTTCTTTTTCTAGTTCCTTAAGGGTAGTAGGTTAGGTTATTGATTAGTGATAATTCTTTTTTTAATGTAAGCTATGAAATTTCCTCTGAACACTGCTTTTGCTGCATCTTATATATTTTCGTATGTTGGGTTTATTTTCTTATTATTATTCTCAAAGTATTTTCTAATTTTCTTTCTTTCTTTTTATTTTGGCCACACTGTGTGAGTTGCAGGATCTTGGTTCCTTGACCAGGGATCAAACCTATGCCCCCTGCAAGGAAAGTGTGGGGTCCTAACCACTGGACCACCAGGGAATTCCTTACGGATGTCTAACTTACCTCTCTTAGTTGTTTCATCTATTACTGAAAGTAGTGTTGAAGTCTACAGCTATTACTTTTCTTCCCTTCCACTCTGTCAGTTTTACTTCATATTTTGGGGGACTCTGTTGTTAGGTGCTTATAAATTTTTAATCATTGAGTCTTTTTTTTTTTTTTTTTAATAGTGGTGTAGTTGATGTAGGGACTTCCTAGGTGATCCAGTGGTAAAGAACCACCCTCCCAATGTAGGAGACCATCCCTGAGTGGGAAATGCAGGTTCAATCCCTGAGTCAGGAAGATCCCTGGGAGGAGGAAATGGCAGCCCACTCCAGTATTCTTGTTGTTGTGGAGTGGCTAAGATGTGTCTGACTCTTTGCAACCCCATGGACTGCAGCATGCCAGGCTTGCCTGTCCTTCACTATCTCCCGGAGTTTGCTCGGACTCACGTCCATTGTGTTGATGATGCCATCCAACCATATCATTATCACCCTCTTCTCTTCCTGTCCTCAGTCTTTCCCAGCATCAGGGTCTTTTCCAGTGAGTCAGCTCTTTGCACCTAGTGGCCAGAGTATTGGAATTTTGAACAGTATTCTTACCTGGAAAATTCCACAGACAGGAGCCTGGTGCGCTGTAGTCCATAGCATCACAGAGAGTTGGACAGCTGAGTGGCTAAGCACCCACACAGTCGATACACTTTATTATATAATAGAGGTTAAGGTGTACAACATAGTAATTCATAGTTTTTAAAAGTTACATTTCATTTATAGTTACTGTTAAATCTTCTTGGTAGATTGACTTACAGTGTCCTTTGTCTACTGTAACAAGTTTTATCTTAACATCTATTTTGTCTGATGTTAGTACATTCACCCCATTTTTCTTTCATTTGCTGTTCTCATGGGCTTTTTCTTTCATTTTTAACTTCTTCATGTCTTTGAATCTAATGTTGAGTTTCTTATACATAGCATATAGTTGGATCATGGATTTTTTTTTTAATCCATTCTGCCTTTTATTGGAGAGTATAATCCATTTACATATGATGTAATGACTGATAAGTAAGGATCTTTGCCATTTTGCTATTTGTTTTCTCACATATCCCATGTTACGGAACTGTTAGGTCTTCCTTACTGCCTTTTTATATCATATAACTATTTTCTGGTGTACTATTTTGATTCCTTTTCCACTTTTACTATGCAATTTTTAGTTATTTTCTTAGTGTCTGTCTTGGGGATATGTAGTTAACATCTTAATAATGACTTAGTTTCAATAGTATTACAAAATACTTGGCTCATATGTAGCTGTGTCCCTCAACTTTAGATTGTTATTGTACTGTCAAAAATTTCATCTTTATACATTGTATGCTCATCAACATAAACTTACGATTATTTTTGTATGTAGCTATCTTTTAATCACATAAGGTTAAAAAGAAATTACAAACCAAAACGCAACCTTCTTCCTTCCTTCCTTTATCAAACATTTTATATGTGCTAAGTTGCTTCCATCATGTCCGACTCTTTGTGACCCTGTGGACTGTAGCCCACCAGGCTCCTCTGTCCATGGGATTCTCCAGCCCACTGGAGTGGGTTGCCGTGTCCTTCGCCAGGGGATCATCCCGACCCAGAGATCGAACACATATCTCTTAGGTCTGCTGCATTGGCAGGCAGTTTCTTTACCACTGGTGCCACCTGAGAAGTTCATTTTATGATAAAGTGCTTTGTTTATGCTTTCAGATACTGTTCTAAATAGTTTGCAGATATTATCTTAATTTTTTGAGGTAAAAACAATTTTATAGCCCAGGAAGATGAGGCATAAAGAAGACAAATTTCCCAAGGCCATAGAAGCGTTATAATACATAGTCAGAAATCTAAACCCAGGTAATCTGACTCCAGAATCCATGTTCTTAACTACCAGTCTCTCACTTCCTAGAGTACTAGTATTCCTTCTATTACATTACAGCATGGAGTGTAAAATTCAACTGGGTACATAAAACAGATGCACTCATGTTGAAAATTCAGGATAGATAAAGCAAAGAGTACTGGGAGTCAGTTGGGAGGAAGACCTATGTCGTTGAAAACCAAGCAGGATCACGACTTGAAATTTGAGAGAAGGACACTTTAGGCAAAGGAGCAGGATGAGGCAAGGGATCAGACAAGCAAAAGCAAGGTGAATTTGAGAAACAGAATACTTTTGGGTTGAGTGTGCTTGAAGAACATTGGGAAAGTATATTGAAAAGGTCCACTTTGGGAAGAATTTAAAAGCTAGACTTCAGAGTTTGAAATTTACTCTACATGCATTAGATAATCACTGAACACTTTTGAGCAGAGAGAAACTATTAAGAATTTACTTTACATGTACGTATATATGTGAATCTGAAGGCTAGCTCAAAATTTAGTGTCATTTTAAAATTTCTAAAATATGGTGAAGCTTATTTCAGTGGGGTCCAGAGTAAAGTTTGATCTTTTGTACTGCTGTACATTAAAGTGTGTTGGAGATGTGTTATAAAGTGATGATTTTTTAAATTTGCAAATTAGATATGTTTAAGTAAATGTGTTTGATTATATCAAAAGGGAGATGCTTCCTTTCAGAATCATCTCTTGTGTGAGAGGTGGGGTGGTGTAATGTGCATTTAATTACATGCCATGTACAGTCGTTCAGGTCAGCACTGTTTTTTGAGTCCTTCTGAAACCAGTGTGTTTGCCAAGTACTGAAAGTATAACCATAAATAAGACTTAATCATAATTTTTCAGTCTCTTTTTCTTCCTAACTGGTGAACATTGGAATGCTCTAGTACTCATTCTTCTTCCTTCCTTTCCTTTTTCTTTTGTTTATATTCTTTACCATTATAGTTTATTACAAGATATTGAATATAGTTCCCTTGCTGTACAGTAAGACCTTGTTTATTTTATATATATTAGTATGTATCTGCTAATCCCAAACTCCTAAGTTATCTCTCCCTCACCCCCTTTCCACTTTGGTAATCATGAGTTTGTTTTCAGTGTCTATGAGCCTATTTCTGTTCTGTAAATAAGTTCATTTGTTTTTCTTCTTTTAGATTTCACATATAAGCAATGTCATGTACTTGTCTTTGTCTTACTTAATATGATCTCTAGGTCCAACCATGTTGCTGCAAGTTTCATTGTTGTTTTTTTTTTCTAAAGCAAATAGAACTCGGTATTATTTATTGTTTGCAGCGTATGGGATTTTAGTTCCCTGACCAGGGATTAAACCTGTGCCCTCTGAAGTGGAAGTGCGAAGTCCTAACCACTGGACCACAAGGGAATTCCCCAAATTTCATTCTTTTTTGTGACTGAGTAGATCCATCTAGTCAGAGCTATGGTTCCCCAGTAGTCACGTACGGATGTGAGAGTTGGACTTTAAAGAAAGCAAACCAATGAAGAATTGATGCTTTTGAACTGTGGTGTTGGAGAAGACTCTTGAAAGTCCCTTGGACTGCAAGGAGATCCAACCAGTCCATCCTAAGGGAAATCAGTCCTGAATATTCATTGGAAGGACTGATGCTGAAGCTGAAACTCCAATACTTCGTCCACCTGATGTGAAGAGCTGACTCATTGGAAAAGACCCTGATGCTGGGAAAGATTGAAGGCGGGAGGAGAAAAGGACGACAGAGGATGAGATGGTTGGATGGCATCACCGACCCAGTGGATATGAGTTTGAGTAAACTCCGGGAGTTGATGATGGACAGGGAGGCCTGGCGTGCTGCAGTCCATGGGGTTGCAAAGGGCAGGCACCACTGAGCAACTGAACTGAACTGATAGATATATCTGATATGTATATCTTCTTTGTTCATTCATCTTTTAATGAACATTTAGGTTGCTCCCATGTCTTGGCTGTTGTAAATAGCGCTGCTGTGAACATTGGGGAGTGCATGTATCATCTTGAATTAGCATTTTATCCAGATGGATGTTAGGAGTCCGATTGCTTGATATATGGCAACTAGAGTTTTTACAGGAATCTCCATACTGTTTTCCTATCATAGTGGCTGCATCAATTTACACTCCCATCAACTACTGTAGGAGGATACTCTTTTCTCCACAACCTCATCAGCATTTATTACTTGTGAACTTTCTGATGATGGCCATTCTGATCAGGGTGAGGTGATGCTTCATTGTAGGTTTTATTTACATTTCTCTAATAAATAGTGATGGTAAGCATCATTTCATGTGCTTATTGGCCATCTGTATGTCTTTTCTGGAGAAATGTCTGTTTATGTCTTCTGCCCATTTTTTGATTGGGTTTCTTTTCCTTTTTAAATACCCTCATTGAGTGGATAAGATCTTGTTCGTGCATGCCAAGTCACTTTGCTCATGTCTGACTCTTCAGCGCTATGGACTGTAGCCCACCAGGCTCTGTCCATGGGATTCTCGAGGCAAGAATACTGGAGTGGGTTGCCATGCCCTTCTCCAGATCATTCCAACCCAGGGATCAAACCTATATCTCTTACGTCTCCTTAATTGGCAGGTGGGTTCTTTAGCACTTACACCACCTGGGAAGCCCAGATATGATCTCATGTATTTCTAAAGCTTTAAGTTCTGTCTGTACTTAGATGATTTCCAGTTTTATATCCTGATCCCATTGTCTCCTATTTCAAACTCACTCATCCAGTTGTTTCCTGCACACACCCACTTTGATTTCCAAGAGACAAGTTAGATTTAACGTGTCCAAAACTGAACTAAATTTCTCTATTCCACTTGTTTCTCCTCCAGTCTTCTCTTAGAAAGTTACATTACCATTTACCCAGTTCTCAGACCAAATAAAGCCTAAGTGTCCTCTCCCTCATTCTGCTAGTGCATCATCAAAGCAAGTTGGTTTAATCCTCAGGTTATACTCTGTATCCTTTCACTGATTTCTGCCTCCACCACTGCCACTCTGGTTGTCACCATTATTTCTTGCGAAGGCTGTTGTAATAGTCTCATTATAATACTTTACTCATTATCAGTTATCTGTGCAGCCACCTGGTGAACTTAAACAATATAAATCTGGTCATATTACTTCTGTCACTACCAGATATAAAATTAGTGAATTTCTGTTAAATTCAGATCCCAATCCTCTCACGTAGCCTCTGTGATCCTGCCTCTAGATATCTGTCTTGTCTCCTGCTTTCTTACTTTGCTCAGACCACACCAATTTTCTTGCTGTTTCTCAGATATACCATACTTCGTACCCTTCACTGCTTCAGTGCTGTTCCCCTTATCTAGAACGTTCCTTTGTCTTGAATATCTAGATGACTTGCTCACTCAGTTCATTCAGTGCTCAAAAATTCAGCCTCTTAAGAGTCTTTTCCGGACCTAAGAATTCTCCACCCTACTCAGTTTTTCCTCCGCATTTCTCAGTGTTACCAGTAATGGTTTTTCAGAGTTTAGTTATTGCCCACCCCCACCCCCACCACCAGTCTGCTATATCCTTCGACCAGTTCTTCTCTTACTTATCTTTACCTCATTATTATTCATTGTCATTGTCATCATTATTTATATATTTTTATCTCCTCTGCCAGAATTAGAGTTCCAGATAGGAACTTTTGTCTGTGGTGTTCACAGCTGCATCAGTAGTGACTGACTCATAGTATGTGCTCAATAAATATAAGTAAATAAATATCTATAGTTCAACAAGGACAAGAGCCTCAGAAACAACAGAACTTTAAAAAAAAAATTACTGAACTCTCAAACAATAGTTTTAGTATCTTTGAGAAAATATGTAATGCCAGGGCTATTATGAATTCAGTAATGCTTTTTAAAGAAATAATGCATTTTGTTCACAGCAAAAAATGCATTTAGAAAAGTAGCGGCTGTATGTGCAAGCACATTTTTATTTAATTTGCAGACAGTGCTCATGTGGATGTACTGACCTTCTAATGACTGAGTTCCTCTAAGGAATTGTGGCCCACAGATTGTGAACTCCTGATGTAATTGACTCATTCCTAATCAACTTCAGATTTGCATTTAAATGGCTTCTTTTTAGCATAATTACTGTACCCAAGACAGTTTGATATAACAGAAAAAATGAACCAAAACTGCCCTTGAATTTCCAAAGAACTAAATCCAACTGACCTAGTTACTTTCTACCTTTGCAATTTTGGCTACTTAACATCATGGAGTCTCATTTATGGCATAATATATGTAAATATAATTATATGGAATTATTTGGGTAATGTTCCAGCTTACTCGAGTTGTATTTTCCCTCCTTAATGTACTAATACCACTGTTTTTCAGGACTTCATCTCTCTCGATTTATTTCTGTCTTTGCTGTGATTACAGCTTTGCACACAAAAGTGTGCCTGTCATCTCTGTTCATGGGCTGGCAAAGCAAGCCTTAATTAATGTCTGGTTTTAGTTCATAGGTATAGGAACCTTTTTCCATTTGATATCGGTTGCTCTTCTGTTTCATTTATTTCTGTTTCTTTAGGTCTTCAACATGCTAGACTCACAAAATGAGTCATTTTAAAATATTAAACCCATGAGGTAAATAGAAGGGTATATTTGTATTTATCCAACTAACACTTACTGACTGCAGTTTGGGAACAGGCAGGCTGATGTTAAGAAAAAGAAGAATAGGTTCCTGATCTTTGCTCAAAAATCTAGTAGGTAAAATCCACCCTGCCCCCCAATTTTTTTTTTTTTTAACTGAAGTATAGTTTTCTAGCAGTGCGACTTCAGCACTGATGGATATGTTCCTAACTTTGCTTGAGATTTTGGACTGAAATAAAGGATGCCTTAAAACTAACTAGATTACGGGTTGCAGGGGAACATTCTGGGCAGAAGGCTTGCTGTGCTTTAAAGGCATGGAAGCACTGACATGTGTGTAATGACTGATAAATCAGTCTGGCCAGAGCATAGAATATGTAGAAAGAAAGTGGCAGGGCAGACAGAAAAGTGGTTTGGAACTAGACAGACCCTCAGTGATCTTGCATGCCAGCCAGGAATTTGAAGTCTTCAGTATTGTCAGTGGAAAGCTATCAGAGATTTTTAAAACTGAGAAAAGATGGGAGAGGTTTGATGGCAGTGTGAAGGATGGTTTTTGGTAGATTTGGTGATGTAGGGAATGTTTTAAGTAGTCAGATGAACTAAAAATTAAGAGATGTCATTAGTATGTTGGGTGAAGAAGTGAAAAGCCTGGACTTCATAGAGTCACTGGCTTGGTTTTAAACCGAGGGTCCGTGTCTTTGTAGTTAAATGAAAAAAAAAAAAAAATAGCTGCTTTGATTTTCTATTTTCTTACATATATTAGGTAATAGCAATAATACCTGTTTTACAGTGTTCCCCTGATGATGTTATCATTTTAAAATATCACATATATTGAGCTTGTACAGACAAAGTAGAACGGTGGCTGGCGAGACTGGGAGTAGAAGCAAGCAGTTGCTCTTCCACTACGTAGTACACAGCTCCAGTTCTCTTCTTCAGCAAAATGAAAGAAGTCCTGGAGATGGGTGATGGTGCCAACAGTGTAAGAGTTTATGCAATAGTAAATGTAAAAATGATTAAAATTATAAATTTTATATTATGTATATTTTGCCACTGCTTTCAAAATGATAAGGGGAAATACTATCAATCATATGCCAGTAATTTTTAAATTAAAGAAAAATATGACTTCCCAAAAACTGACTCAAGAAATAAAAAGCTTGAATAGTTCTATAACTATTAAATAAACTTAATAGTTAAAACAAAGAGAATAACCCCAGAATGCTTTACATGTGAGTTCCCCCCTACTTTTTTTAAGGAAGAAAGCTTCCAACTTTTCTGTCACCTCCTCCAGAAAGTAGGAAAAAAGGAAATATATCTCAGTTCTTTCTAGAAGGATATTTGTCAAACCAGGCATATAAGAAAGAAAATCATAGGTCAGTTTCACTCATGAAATAGATTAGCCCTTTAGTAATAGAAAAATTCTTCACTTTTTTGTTATATGCTTTTTTTTCTTTTTTTAAATTCTTCCTGGACTGTTGTGTTAGTTTCACGTGTACAGCAAAGTAGATCAGTTATACGTATCCATATATCCACTCTTTTTTAAAAATTATTTTTCCATGTAGGCCATTACCGAGTATTGAGTAGAGTTCCCTGTTGTACAGTAGGTTCTTACTAGTTATCTATGTTTTATTCTTTTATCCTTGAATAATTCTTTTCCTGATTGTTACTGCCATCTCTATTGCTTTCTTCTTATCTTCTTACACTTTTCTCACAGCTGAGCCTCCCTCTTTGGGGTAACATACCTGTGTCACTCTGAGTCTGTTACGAACTGCATGCTACCGGGCCCTGTTGTTCAGTCACTCAGTCATGTCCCACTCTTCAGCAGCCCCATGGTTCACCAGGCTCCTCTGTCTATGGGATTTCCCAGGCAAGAATACTGGAGGGGCTTGCCATTCGCTTCTCCAGATCTTCCCAACCCAGGGATCGAACTTGTGTCTGCTGCATTGGAAGGCAGATTCTTTACCAGAGACAGGGAAGCTCCTGCTATGCCTTGTCACTTTTTTCTCTTTTGCTTAGTTAATTTAATTGATTAATATTTATTGTAATATTTACGTTTGATATTTTTCCTGAAATTGTTTTTTTTGTTTCTTGTTTAGCATGCTTACTTTTTGTTTAGTTTTAAATTTTACTTCCTTTTGTAGTTGTTTTTTGTTGTTGTTTATTTCCTCCGGTGATTGGAAATTCTTCAGCCTTATCCATACATTCTAAAGTAAATTTATGTTAAACCTACATTTTCTTATTAACATCAAAGAGTAATGACTATTATAAATTATTCCCTCATCCTGCATGCACACTTCATCTAAGCATACTTTATTTACTCTTCTTCACCTAAGATTTTTTGAAATAGTTTGGGATGTTATTCCTAAATCATTAATTTTAAAAATTATATTGTGTTTATTTAAAGAATTCTTTATCTCTTGTATTAAACTGAATCGCCTCATATTAGTAACAAGTGTTTATACTTAACTGTTAGTTTTGCTGGTACATTGCTTGCCATTATTTGTTTTTAACTTTTTATTTTGTATTGGGATATAGCCGATTAACAAACAGTGTTGCGAGTTTCAGGTGAACAGCAAAGGAACTCAGCCATACACTGTTATTTTTTATATAAAGTGTTTGTCATTTTTAGGAGGTCTTTGTTCTGAATTTTTTTATTTTAGCTCAACTACTTTAACTGTTACTAGTACCCAAGTAAATGGATGTCTTACTTTTTAAATCAGAGCATATCTAGTATTTTTATTTTATCCATATCTGTGAATAATAGATTGGCTTTAAACATTTTTTTTTTAACCTTCAGAATTTTGTAAACATAGCTCCATTGGCTTTTAGCATTTACTTTTACTGATGAAATGACTGTCATTCTGAATCTCTTTCCTCTTATTTTGTGTAAATTAAGTAAAAATTTCCCCTAATTTTGGAGCTTTACTTTTATTTTTGAAATTCAGATATTCTGCTGGGAGAGTTACATGTATCAATATGCTTTTTTCCCCCTGAGTATTCTGCCCAGGACTTCTCAAAACACATTAACTATGGAGATGCATAACAGTATTCAACATCAGGAAGTTTTCTTTTTGTTCTTGTCTTCCCCCTTCATCCCACCCCATTTCTTAAATTTAATTTTTGAAAATTTTTAGTATTTGCTCTTTCTTGTTCTGGAAATCCTCTTTCACAGATACTGAATGTCCTGGCCTCCTCCTCATCTCTAATCTTTTTCACATGATTTCTTTGACTTCAGATTTACTATGCATTATGGGGAGCCTGGTGGGCTTCTGTCTATGGGGTCGCACAGAGTCGGACACGACTGAAGTGACTTAGCAGCAGCAGCAGCAGCATGAGGACATTTCTTGAATTTTTTAAAATCGCTAATTGGTTGTATATTTTTCTATTTAATACTTTATTTGATTATTTTGGCAGTTTGGGTTTTCTTTTTTTCTCTTCCCCAAATACATATTCTGCACTCCTTTTCTAGAGCAGCTTGCTTTTTGTTTTAAATGCCGTTTTTCCCTGGCTTCAATAGAAACACTATTTGTTAATTTTTTTCAACCTCTAGTATTTTTCTTCGTTAATTCTGTTTCAGTTTGGGCTGTTAGTCTTGACTAGGTTATTGTTTGTCTTTAGTGTGTGTCTTATCAGGTTCTTTCATCAGTTTTTGTGCTGGGTGATTCTCAGGATGGTGAGTGAGCCAGCAGATGTGCTCCTCACAGATGTGGGCTGGGAGCAGGTGCTCAGGGAAAGAGGAAGAAGTCTTAATGCGTGTAATTGTCCAGCAGGGGCGGATTGCCTAGAGTAATGAGAAGACAGCCTTGTTTTGGCTCTTTACCTGTAGAAGTTCATCCAGACTGCTTTGGTTGTATGATAGATACCTTAAAGTAGCTGAAACATTGATTAAAAAGGGTTTAATTACCTCTGTTCCTTTGGATTGAGTATAAAAGATTGTGTAATCTGGTGCTTTTTAATTATTCATTTTGGTGCTTACTTTTAAAGAAGGTAAGTGTGGTATTCCCAAGTTAAAACCCTGAGTTTTAAGCAAAAAACTCCAGATACTATCAGTCTCTTTTTTGTGTGTTTTAAGATACTCGCTGATGATTGTTACCAACAAGCACCTTTGAACTGATATTTTATAAAATAATGATACCATATTGAAGATTGAGCTCTTTTTTTTTTTTTTTTTTTTTTAATACCAGGCACCAAGCTTTGTAAGAGCTTGGAGACCTTGATGTGAAAATTGTCTCTCAGACTGATAATCACTGTACTGTTCTCTCAGGAAAGGTTCCCAAGACACGTGAACCATTTTTTCATTCCATCTATGATATTTTTCTTATTTCAGAACTACAGGCTGTTGCTTACTTCAGTTGTCTGTGTATTTGATACATTCCTCTCATTACTTTTCATAATCTGCTTTTCCCATTTTGGTTAGAAATAGAGTAGAGATATGATTTAGATTGAAGAGGGTAATATGTGAGAAATTTTAATCTTCTGTCTTTTGTTTTTGAGAGGTAGGTTATTAAAATCAAACTGAAAACCAGAGAGCCCTAGTATAAGAGGAACATTCTGGGAAACAGGAAGGCCTTCCTTCCTAGCCTTCTTGGCATATTAAATCTCCTTGAGGACCTAAACATATGGAAAGAAAAACAGAAGCTGGGTTTAGATAGCCTATGACAACTCTTATGTTACAGAATACTTTCATAGACAGTGCTTTGCATGTAATATTAATAGAAGAGAGAAAACATAGGGCAATTAACATTTATTTAAAAGACAGGGAGTGATAATGTGAATTCTGAGGATGAGAAAACTGGAAACCCAGTCTCCTTGAGGGCGGGTACCATGTCTGTTCATCATTGCCTACCTATTCAGTGCCTGTCACTGTCCCTGATAGGTGGTAGGCTTTTGGTTAATGTATGTTAGATAAGCAAATATCTATTTGTTGAATAAGCTGAAGAATGCCTTGACGGAGATAATATATTTGGGCAGAAGTGAAATGAAAAGGCTTCAGAAAATATGAGGACATAGAAATGGTAGATGATTGAACACGTTAGAATACCAGCCTGGTTGGAGCTGGGATAGTGAGCAGGGAAGTTTTGAGAAATAAGGCTGTCAGTGGTAGGTTAGGGTCAAATTATTAATTATAAATGGTTTTGATTGCTAGACTTAGGAATTTGGGATTTGTTTTTAAAAACAAAGTGTGGTTTTGCTGAACAGTTGGTCACATTGTTAGAGCAGTGTTTTAGGAAGACGATCTGAAGACACAGTGATTGTCTTGAGGTTGCAGTGAGAAGAGATTGGAGACCAGCTTTCATTCCAGTTGCAATGTTGGATGGGGATTCTTTGGCCAGTAGTCATGCTCAATAAAATTATTAATATTTCTTTACATGTAATATGTTACATACAGGTGAGTTTTAAGTCCTGGTGATTGAACATAATGACATAGCTGTCTTTTTCATTATGTATTTAATTTTCCTTGGCATTTTGTTGTTGATCTTCATGGCTTTTCTATGAGATCATGGTA
Organism: Bos grunniens; assembly: GCF_055505025.1. Classification (NCBI taxonomy): domain Eukaryota; kingdom Metazoa; phylum Chordata; class Mammalia; order Artiodactyla; family Bovidae; genus Bos; species Bos grunniens. The sequence goes on from NC_141190.1 coordinate 18,340,561, forward strand.
TAAATTTTGAATACATTTATTCTTTTCTTATTTGCCTTTTGTTAATGTCAAGCATAGCGCATGAGACATTCCTTGTTGCTATGCAACTGCTAAATTCAATATTTAATATTAATAAAACTGAGTGGCATTAAATTCAGTTAAGCAGAGTAGGCAAAATATGACTTAACGGTATCTGATCAGTATCTGTGTGGTTTAATGTATTGTTGCAGACAAGATCAAGACTTGTTTACAGTTGCTGTTTTGATCAAAATTAATTGTGGTTAAATCTTTGCTTTTATGACCAGATTTTTTTTCTTGTTTATTTTTGGTCTTTCCCTTTTCCTGTTCTTTGATAATGTGATTCAGTTTTTGTTAGTGTTTTTGTGTTATTGATGTTATTACTATTCTTTCTAATTCTGTTATCTTTTGTAATTTTTAAAATTTTACCTACCAAGGCTTTTATTTGATTTTTTTCTTTCTTAGTATTATTTTTTGCTATATTTACATTTTCCCTTTGAAGAATTTATGCTAAGCATACACATTTGGAATTTGTTATTATTTCATATAAATCCAGGTGAAAGCATATTAGATTTGCTCTTCAGAATAAGAGCCACCCATAATCCCCTTTAGTTATTTGCAGTGTGTACTTGGTACTTGCCAGATATTGAAACACTTTCATTAATATTTGTGAAGTTAGAAATCCATTTTGGGAGTAAGAGGGCTCTAGAGGCAGGCTACAGGATTTTTTTTTTTCTTTGTAAGCTAGTGTTGAAAATATCTAGTTTGCAGACCCAGGATAGGCAGTACTTAGCATTTCCTTCTCATTCCCTCACCACCACCTTCCCACCCTCAAAAACCTTAGCCCAACACTTTATCCTCCCTAGTGTAGAGAAAAGAGGACATAGTAATTTAGTGAACAGAGTTTTAATTATAGTAGGCAAATAATAAACCGGGTAGATATTTTCCATTTGTTTGAATGGGTAGTTTGGTTTTGTTAATGTCCTTGGAATAATTTTGATGGGAAGAACAAAAGAGAGTTGAAAAACAATTGATTGTTAATAATAAATGAAAAACCTAGAATCTAGAAATCATGAAAATAGTATAGGAAAGTCAAGTAACTACAGTGTAGATGGTACAAACTCTAGGGTTTACCCTATGGAATATGATGACTTAATATTAAGGACAGAGGAATCCTTTACAGTACAGTGTTACTCTTATAAGGAGATAAGATACTGTTTCTTGGGACCATCTTTCTTACCCGCTTACTTTCCAAACTCTTTCTGGTGATTGTATTTGTGGTTAGGAAACGTCCCTGTTTGTGGGCCTCATGTGCCCACCAGGCTATAGGATTTTAAATTAGTGGTTCCCTCACTTTTGAACATGGGGGTACTTTTTAACAATTAAAAAAAAATTGTAAACCCTTAGGTGATAATCAGATTATGTGACAAAATGCATAGTGGCCCAAACTACAAGGAATTCAGTCAAACTTACATATTTTTTTAATTACAGTAATATTTCTGTACATTTGAAATGTGGACATTGAATGCACAAGACCATTTCTTTCTTTCTTAAGGTCATGCTTAAAGGACATTTATTTATAGGCCTCTTGTTTTACTTAACTTGAGCTCCAAATGAGGTCATGATACATAGAGTTTGGAAACTGCTTTACTAACCCATTATTTGTTGTGTTGTATGAAGGTACAGTTGGCTTCTCTTTTGCATTTTCCTCCTTACTCTTAATATAGAAGACAGCAAGGTGACAAAGATATTTTTTAACTTGTTTTTCATTGAGTTAATCAGTGGTATTTGAGGTAATATATTAGAAAAGTTTATTTTTGTTTTCATTTTCTAAACATCTGTGTATAGGTATCTTTGAATTCTCTTTGTCTCTCTTTTTGTGTATAATCAGTGGTTCATAAATAGACCCAGTAGTTACTGTGGCAGTGTGAACTAATGACAAAAGTCTTTTTCTTTTTGTGATACAAATGTTGTTTTCAGTGAGGCTTTTCCTTCTTAAAAAACTGTTAGATTGAATAATCTATTAACTCAGTTCAGATTCAGAACGCTGTTTAGATTAACCCAGAACACTGAAAATTTTGAAGCAGTTTGACTCATTTGGAAAGGTGCCTCTTAAAATGAAGTTTGAAAGTTTATGTAAAGAGGTATTTGGAATTTTGTAAGATGGTAAGAGACCTCATGAATTTACATTCCTTCATTGGTTATTTCTACTGTTGTTTTGTATTGTCCTTGAATGGGTTGTGAATTTGTATTGAGTGTTAATCACTGACGAAAATGCAAATACTCCTTTTAGATTCGTCATTGACACTCTCCTCAGCATCCTTTCAATAATAATCTGGAGGTCCTGAGAATGGAAAGAAAGCACCATCATTTTTTCATGCAACTAGGTTAAAATTACTGTAGGGAATATTATTGTAATAATGAATTTTTTTCATCCTTTCAGGGTTTGAAAGTATTCTTGAAGGGCTGTTTGGACCTGCATTATTAAAAGATCTCAGTTTATTTAAAGGTATTCAAAATCTTTCTTTGGTATTTCAAATTCTTCCTGGTGACATAAATGATATCTTGGTGACTTAAGCCCCAGTCTCCTTCTCCTTTTTATTCACAGTTTTATGTGGGATGACGCTATACCCATGTAAGCATCTTTTTGTATGTAGTTATCTGTGATAATGCAAATATACTTATGAATAAAGTATATTAACTAGTGAACAATTATTGCAGATAAGGAGCCTGTATTTTTGGTGTAGTTAAACCAGATAATATTTTTGAAATTAGTTCTCATTTGTTTCCTGAAAAATCCTCTTTTGTGTCTATTAATTTGTTATTCCTACTGTTTTTGCAGACTGTGAACCTGAAAGCATTTCTGATTGGACTTTTGATGAAAATTGTCTGTTCTGTTGCTTGAGAAGAGATAAAGTAAAGGTAACCAAGAAACTTGTGAAACTTGTCTAGAGTGGTATTTTGTAGATTTTATTTTCCCAAAACTTGGTTACTTTGTTGGAGAATTTGTAGGAGTACAGGTTCCATGTTCATTTATAAAGGATTTGATAATAACTCGGTTTAGCGATTTAGACGGTTTCTATTCTGTTTAGTCTGTTGAGAAATCTATATCCCAACATGCAATGCCCTATTTATGTAGTTCACTAGACAGAATAATTAACTAGGTCTCAAACTGTTGTGTTATTTTAAATATGAAATGTAATTCATGTAGTGGGAGTCATTTATACAGTAACAAGCACCTAGATCAAGTAGTTATTAATTCATGTAGACTTAACGATGGACTGTGGTTTATGCCGTCTTATGTTTCTTTCATAATACTTGAGCATGGATGCTGTTTATATTCAGGTGTAGAAACTGGCTGTACCTTAGGGTTTCTCTTGTTTTATTGCTTTGTGTTAAACATAAAAAGAATTTTGGTTTAGACATTAAAGTTGTTGGAAATTATTTATAATTTTACAGTCTTATGTTTCTTTTCATGGTATTTCTGTTCCATGGAAATGTTTAAAACATTTTTAATTCCTTCCTTTTCCTTGTACACTTCTGACTTCAAATCATTGACGAAGTTGTATCAGTTCTTCTTTGTATTGAATATCATTCTTTTTCTCTTTTCACAGTCATCACCGTAGTTCAGACCATTAGCATTTTTCTGGGCTACTGAAATAATGATTCCTCTCTCTCAGTTTTTGTCAGTGTGTTAAACACTGGTACATGGTTAAACCCTTCTCCTCCCTGCCTTCCCGTAACCCTCACTCTTCGAGTAGTATGGAAATGTTAACCCACACTCAGTCTCTGGTGACTTTACAGTTGTCTTTGGGATTCATTAGCCTAATGCTCAGAGTCTCAGTGCCCTCCCAGTTTGGTCCACTTCTCTTACCAATACTACTAGTCTTCTACGCAAAATTGGTCTGATCATTTATAGTAAACGACGTACTTTTACCATTTGGACTAGGCCATTGCACTTGTTCTTTAAAGCTTGAAATTCTGCTTGCTCTTAGTCTTACCTTAACTCTCCTTTCTTACAAATGGTATACCTCTGCTCTTAGTGCTGTTTCAACACTTCACACTGTTGTAGTAAATATTACACCAATTATTTGTCAATTAATATTCTGCTTTCTGTTATTAATCCTTTTCTGTGTTTGAGTCTTGTGTTCCTGACTACATTGTCAACTTGTGAAGACCACGGACCATGACTTATGCTATTTTGTACCCTTGCATATAGCCATTCTACCATTATTTACTATTGTTGGCAGGTTGCTTTAAATCAAAGCTAATTTAAGAGCATTTTAATGTTCTTCTTTTATGGCATCTTTTTCTTGCTTAAGTACATGAAAAAATTATTGCTGTGACTATCCAGGATGGTCTGTTTTTATTGAGTTAATGAGTAAAGTGTTTTGAAATTTATTGCAGTTTGGAAAAGACCGGAAAATTAAGCAGCTACCAATGAAGTTTAAGTTCATCATTTTAAACTGTGTGTCTTTGTGTGTACATTCATATATGTTGTGACCAATTATTGAGCAAGTTATTTAATAGGCATTTTGGCAGTACAGAAGGAGCCAATGATTGATTACCTTTTTTTTCAGAAGAGGATGGGAGGAAAGCTCTTCTGTGGTCAATAATAGAGTACAGTATATTCTTGTAATATGATTGAGTTTCCCATTGCTATATGAGGATAAAATATTTCATGAATATTTTTAGAAGAAAATACAGAAATAGCAAGGCATGGAACCATGTAGCATTTAACCATGTAGCAGCTATTCTTACTGTTTGTAGTTCTATAATTTTTAGTTAGTATTCTAGTTAGAAAGAATATTTGTTTGAAAGGCCAGCTAGATCTGGGAAAGGTAGTCTTCTCCATTAGACTTTTCACTACCTGTCTTTGGCATTTGTTTTTATCAGAGACAGCCATAGTGTCTGTGTCTTTGAACATAGAGCCTAGAAAACATAACTTGTCAGATACATAGCTTTAGTTGTGTTAGATTGAAAGTGATTGTGTTGAAACTCTTCCAGACATTTGTGCATCTTATCTGAGAAGGAGTAGATCTGAAAGTTAATTATACCTACGTTGGGTTGAGACTTGGCTGAGTTTGGTGGTGGTGGTTTAGTCGCTAAGTCGTGTCCGACTCTTGTAACCCCATGGGCTGTAGCCTGCCAGGCTCCTCTGTCCATGGAATTTTCCATGCAAGAATACTGGAATGGATTGCCATTTCCTTCTCCAGGAGTATCTTCCCGACTCAGGAATCGAACCCAGGTCTCCTGCATTGAAGGCAGATTCTTTACCGACTGAGCTTTGAGGGAAGCCCGAAAGATTCCAAAAATGAAAGAAGTACGGGAGAGAGTGGTTAACAGCCAAGAGGTGGCAGCATAGAGCACAGTATTGGAATTTTGATTTGAGGTTGGCATGGTGAGATGCCAGGTAATATTTGAAAAAGCTGTTAGAAATACTAGTCTCATATTTAAGAATGAGATGCAGGTTATTCCTAATTGTTTTTAGTTAATTTGATTTTCATTGGATACTATTAGAATGGATAAAATAAATACATTATTTACATTTACTTTCAAAAACACCTGCCCTTTCTTGGTGACTCAGTTGGTCAAAGAATCTATCTGCCTGCAGTGCAAGAGATCTGGGTTTGATCCCTGGGTCTGTCAGGGAAATCCCCTGGAGAAGGGAAAGGCAACCCACTGTAGTGTTCTTGCCTGGAGAATTCCAGGGACAGAGGAACATGGTGGGGTACTGACTATGAGGTTGCAAAGAGTCGGACACAACTGAGCAACTAACACTTTAAAAATATCTAGTGAAAAATATGAAGTTGCCTTTTTGGAAAATATAACAGGAACTTACCTAGAAATTAGTAAAATGATTGTTCATCTACACTTCAGTAGTTAGAAAATATATTTTGTATGGGAAAGACAAGTAACTATTTTTGAGCACCTACTATGTGCCAGTTACTTTGATTTGCTCCCATTTAATTCTCACAGCAACATCCCTATAAAGTTAGTTATAAAGCTGGTTAAAGCCATCCCAGTTTTACAGATAAAGAAATGGCAAGGATCAGTCTGAGTTAGGGCAGAGTCGCATAGCTGGGATTGGATCCATGTTTTTAGAGTACGTGGATTTTGATTACAAAGCTAGAAACATGAATATGGAAAATGGTAGAGTAAGAATTAAGTGGTATTTGAAATTACTCAGTTTGGAAGAGGAAGAGAATAAGAGTGTAAAGGGGCATGAGTATATTTGAAATAGCCAGTCTCAGTTGTGCTAGGAGTCCATTAACAAGTGAGTGTCTACCTGCCTGCCTTACTTGGCTTCTCCCTTCTTTCCTTCCTTTCCTGTTTGTTGGGCATGTAGTATATACTCTAAAATGTGTACTAAATGAATAAGAAGTCAGTGTACATAATGAAGTTGGAGAATTATAATATTATAGCTAACTGTTTTGACTGCTTACATACACCAAGTATATACACGAAAAGCTTTCTGTGTACTATACACTTATGAGGCTTTTATACTTTTTCTTAGCTTCTTTTTGAAATAATTTTAGATATATAAAACACTTGCAAAAATAATAAATTCCTCTATACCTAGGTTTCCCAAATGATAATGTCTTATGTAACCACAATACAATGATAAAAATCAGGAGATAAACACTGATAAAGTACTGTAATCTGCATATCTTTCAGAATTCACCAGTTACCCCAGTAGAGTCATGTTTCTGGTCCAGGAGTCAATCTCGGACCACACTTTGTTATATGGCTGTCATGTCTGCTTTGTCTCCTTTAGTCTAATAGTTCTGTTTTTCTTTGCCTTTCATGATGTTGACACTTTTGAAGAATGCTAGCAAATTGATTTGTCTCATGGTTCCTCAGTTTGTCTGATGGTCCTTATAATTGAATTCAGGTTATGCAAGAATTGCACAGAATTGACGGGGTGTCATCCTTAGTGCACCATATCAGGAAACACTTGGTGATGTTTAATTTGATCACTTGGTTAAGACTGTGTCTGCCAAGTTTCCTATACTGTAGGGTTTCTGCTTTTTTCCCTTTTGTGCTTGATAGGTATCTTGTGGAGACATACTTTGAGATTTTGTAAATATTTTTTTCTCATCATAATTTTAGCATCAATTGATTAATCTTGTCTGAAAAAAAATACTAGCATGATGTTTACCAAATGATGCTTCCCTAGTTCTATTATTTCTTCAAACTCTGTTTGTTGAAATCTTACTGTAAGGAAGATGTTTCCCTTCTCTATTTATGTTTTTGTTGTTTACCTGTCAGTATTGACTCATGAATTCTTATTTTGTTCTTTGGATTATAATTTATTGCAATCATTATTTATTTTGTAGTTTGAGTTGTTTTACATTTGTCCATTGAAAGCCCATTCTGGTTGGCTTTTCATCTTTTTTTTTTTGTTTATCATGTTTCTATCAATCTTTACCTTTTTGCCCCGAAAACTGTTCCACACTTACCTTTGCTTTCTCTATCAGAACCTTGGATTTTGCCAAGGAATCCTCATTTCTTTTTTTTTTTCTCTTAAACACCAAAAACATTTTGCTTTGGGGTATAGCCAATTAACAGTGTTTTGACAGTTTCAGGTGACCAGTGAAGAGACTCAGCCATAAATATACATGTATCCTGATGCTGGGAAAGATTAGGGGCGGGAGGAGAAGGGGACAACAGAGGATGAGATGGTTGGATGGCATCACCGACTTGATGGACATGAGTTTGGGTAGACTTCAGGAGTTGGTAATGGACAGGGAGGCCTGGCGTGATGCGGTCCATGGGGTCGCAAAGAGTCGGACACGACTGAGCAACTGAACTGATCCATTCTTCCTTGTTTTTTTACTTTGGAAAATTGTATAAGATAGCAAAACACTAGGTATACTCATTGTACTAGAACATCATTGCTTCTAGACCTCCTTAGTTGTCTGAGCTACAAAATATGTGTGTTAATACTTAAATATATGTACACATACACCTGTATTTCTATGTCAGAAGCTATCTTGTGATGCTGTTATTAATTGTAGGATTGTGTTGATAGCATGAAGAGCTGATCCAATAGTAGTGAAGGAGTACTGGAGAGAGGGAAAGAATTAAAAATTACTTTCAGTATTTCATATCCTTAAAAATGGACTAATTTTAAGCGATGAATCAGTGTATGATAATGGATATTCTTGTACTTGGCTGAGATGGAGATAGCTGTTGTAAAGAGTTATGGATGTTTTAATAACTAAGGATAATGCAAGATGGGATTTTGTATACACATATGAATTGTTTATGCTCTTTAAGTTTATTATAAGGCTATTATTAGTAAGTTCAGTATTTGACAATCATGTTAGGAGAATGTTCTAAGAAGTTAGGACTTGTGGTACATTTTTGAAGAATATATAGGTCTGGATAGACAGACACAGGAGAGGCATAGAATTTATTTTTGTAAGTAACCAGCAATAAGATTGGAGTAAGTCAAGAAGATCCCCTGGAGAAGGAAATGGCACCCACTCCAGTATTCTTGCCTGGAAAATCCTATGGATGGAGGAAGCTGGCGGGCTACAGTCCATGGGGTCACAAAGAGGCGGACTAGACTGAGCGACTTCACGTTCACTTTTCACTTTCAAGATTCTCTCTCTTTCGGTGCCCGTCTGTTCTCAGGAATCATGTAACTAGATACTTTTCATGCCTATTATTAGCCTGTCATGTTGTGTTTACTTTGAACATTTCGTCATTTCCTCTTTTGTGAGTATGCACTAATTAGAAGTTTTAGAGATATCCTTCTTACATTTTAATTTTTATTTCAATTTTAGCACATTGAAATTTATAGTAAGAGCAGATGCTAAATCTAAGTTATTATTTTCTGATTGTATTCTACAGCATGTATTTATGCTGAATGTATCAGTTTGGGCATATTCAACACTGCTGATAAAGACTTGTCTGTCATCTTGTCCTAGAGAACCACAACTCAATAAGTATTCACAGTACCTATTATGTAAATGGAACTGTGGAAGAAAAATGTATGAATATAGTGCTTGTCTGTTAGGACTGAGAAAGAAGAAGCAAATCTGAGAAGTTTAAGAGTTATTTACGTAGGAGACTTAAATAAATACAGGATAAGTTGAATGAATACCAGACATTAGTACATGATTAATTACTTATGAAGTTAAGTGTACAAATCTAAATTGCAAGACCTAACCTTGTTGTATTTCCAGAGGCTTTTATATATATTATTTTAAAAGATTAAGGAAAACCACTTGACACGGTGAATCAATGCTCATCCAAGATTCAGTATCAAAGAGTTTTTTTTCTGGCGGGCAGGAGGGTGATTTGTGTGTATGCATGTGTGTGTGTGTGTTGTGTTTTCTTAATATATACTCCCAGTCTGTGGACTTTTTTCCCCTAAGACAAACATAGAGATTCAGAGAAATCATTAATTGGAGATCAGTTCTATCCAATATTATGTGGTTAGAATTAAGCAGATACACTAGTTATTTGGCAAATTTGATAAAAGTCTGATTCTTGGTAAACCAGAGTATACCAGAGAAGTAAAAAATGGATCCCTCCTTGCATATGGAATATTGGTGGCTAATGAAATTAAAGGAGATTTAAATCCTCCAACCTGCTTTGTTGCTGTTGCTTAGTCGCTTCAGTCATGTCCGACTCTGTGTGACCCTGTGGATTGTACCCAGCCAGGCTTCTCTGTCCATGGGATTTTCCAGGCAAGAATACTGGAGTGGGTTGCCATTTCCTCCTCCAGGGGATCTTCCCAACCCAGGGATCAAACCCTGGTCTCCTGCATTGCAGGCAGATTCTTTACCACTGAGACACCAGGGAATACTGACAACCTGCTTGCCCAGAACCAGAGCTCTGTCATTGAGAGTAAAGTTCCCTGCTTCATTCTCATGTAATGTTTAAAAGGTAGTAGTTAGCAAAAGAAAATAGTTTTAAAAACTATACATGTCTAACGGAAGAAAAACTAACAGCAAGTTCTGATTATAGATCCTGGTGAATTAAATAAAATAGTAGTAAAAGATGCTTACTCCTTGGAAGGAAAGTTATGACCAACCTAGATGGCATATTCAAAAGCAGAGACATTACTTTGCCAACAAAGGTCCGTCTAGTCAAGGCTGTGGTTTTTCCAGTGGTCATGTATGGATGTGAGAGTTGGACTGTGAAGAAAGCTGAGCGCCGAAGAATTGATGCTTTTGAACTGTGGTGTCAGAGAAGACTCTTGAGAGTCCCTTGGATTGCAAGGAGATCCAACCAGTCCATTCTAAAGGAGATCAGTCCTGGGTGTTCTTTGGAAGGAATGATGCTAAAGCTGAAACTCCAGTACTTTGGCCACCTCATGTGAAGAGTTGACTCATTGGAAAAGACTCTGATGCTGGGAGGGATTGGGGGCAGGAGGAGAAGGGGACGACAGAGGATGAGATGGCTGGATGGCATCACTGACTCTATGGACGTGAGTTTGAGTGAACTCCGGGAGTTGGTGATGGACAGGGAGGCCTGGAGTGCTTTGATTTATGGGGTCGCAGAGAGTCGGACATGACTGAGCGACTGAACTGAACTGAATAGTCATTTGCTACTACTTGCACTTTAGGCTTAATTTCCATGTACAATAATAACAATTAGATATACTGATAAGAATCATTTGTGGTACATTTATTGGACATTTTTAATACTGTATTTAACTCTTGATATGTAGGCAGGCTTCAAACTTCGTCATTTTCCTATTCTTTAACCTATTGGTCTGCTTAACAAAATTGAAAATAATGTTGAAAGTGAAAGTCACTCAGTTGTGTCCAACTCTTTGTGGCTCCATGCTCTATTCAGTCCATGAAATTCTCGTGGCCAGAATACTGAAGTGGGTAGCCATTCCCTTCTCCAGGGGATCTTCCCAACCCAGGTCTCCCACATTGTCGGTGGATTCTTAAGCAGCTGAGCCACCAGAGAAGCCCGAAGATAACATTGACATACAGTAAACATTGTATTAAGCCCAACAATTCATATTTAGTTAATGTAAAAAGCAGTAATTTACACAAAATAAGAAGCTTTCTTTTTAGATAACTGACCTTAAAAAATATAGGCATGTAAAATGGTGGAGTCCTTTTCCCTAAGACTTGATGGCATTTAAAATAATAAGCATAGGAGAGTGGCATTTGAATCAATGAGTTGCATCTTGTCAGCTCTTATTAGCTTATTGCTTGAAATGTCAGTAAGCCATTGGTAGTGGACATGGCTGTAGCTGTAGCTCCATGTTCTACTTGCATAGGTCTTTTAAAAATAATTATTACAAAACCTGCATGCATACATATGCTTTTAATTCATAGATTTACTATGTGGTATGGATTTTTTTTTAACACTATTTAAATTTGGAGAAAGTGAAGAGGAACTAAAAAGCCTCTTGATGAAAGTGAAAGAGGAGACTGAAAAAGTTGGCTTAAAGCTCAACATTCAGTAAACGAAGATCATGGCATCTGGCCCCATCACTTCATGGCAAATAGATGGGGAAGCAGTGGAAATAGTCTCAGACTTTTATTTTTTGGGGCTCCAGAATCACTGCAGATGGTGACTGCAGCCATGAAATTAAAAGATGCTTACTCCTTGGAAGAAAAGTTATGACCAACATAGATAGCATATTCAAAAGCAGAGACATTACTTTGCCAACAAAGGTCCGTCTAGTCAAGGCTATGGTTTTTCCTGTGGTCATGTATGGATGTGAGAGTTGGACTGTGAAGAAAGCTGAGCGCCGAAGTATAGATGCCTTTGAGCTGTGGTGTTGGAGAAGACTCTTGAGAGTCCCTTGGACTGCAAGGAGATCTAACCAGTCCATTCTGAAGATCAGTCCTGGGTGTTCTTTGGAAGGACTGATGCTAAAGCTGAAACTCCAATACTTTGGCCACCTCATGCGAAAAGTTGACTCATTAGAAAAGACTCTGATCCTAGGGGGATTGGGGGCAGGAGGAAAAGGGGACAACAGAGGATGAGATGGCTGGATGGCATCACCAACTCGATGGATGTGAGTTTGAGTGAACTCCGGAGTTGGTGATATACAGGGAGGCCTGGCGTGCTGCGATTCATGGGGTTGCAAAGAGTCGGACACGACTGAGCGACTGAACTGAACTGAAATTCCCACGCTGTAATGAACCCCATTACAGCATGGGAATGGTCTTGAATTTTGACAGGAACAGCTCTAAAATGTTACCCCATCAGTTTTGTATCACACTTCTTAAGTCTAGGCCTTCTTAACCTTTCCCAAGTGAAACTTGTTATTTTTTCTTTCATTACTTTTCCTAAGATGTTGTGTCTTGAAAATAAGCAGCTATGTAAGTGATCTCCCCCATTCTTACTCCCCCCAGGCAAACTCAAAGGTGACAAACTTTAGAGTTAGAAAAGAAACTTTAAGAAATGTTAAATCTTTATTTTTTGTTTAAAGTTTAACTTTATTAACTATTTATTGCCCTGACAACTAACTACCATGCTCATACAATTTTGTTGCTTCATTTATTCAGTAATGTCCTTGCTGTTTCAGGGATCAGTAGAGCTACTTTTATATAGTTCTTAGAGAACTTTAATATTCTGTCAGGGATCAGAAAATCCAGCCCACAGTCTGTTTTTGTAATGCCTACAAGCTTAAGGAAGTAGTTTTGGAGGGGGAAGAATGAGGTGTTACAGAGACTGTATGTGACTTGCAAAGCCTCAAGTATTTACTCTCTGGCCCTTGACAAAACATTTTATTCCATTTTGAGTATCTTCCATCAGGTTGTTGGAATTAAGAGAATGCTGAAATTTATTAATTTCCGTATCCTATTTACTGCTCTCTGTGTTTTTCTTCCTCTGTGTATCAGAGCAACAACACAAGCAAATATAATTTAATGGCAAGAGAGCTAGGATTATAGAGAAGAGAGTAGGAGAGAAACAAGGAAGACTTGGCTTGTGGAAGGAAAGTAGAGTTCAACATTTGTCCACCTGACTTTTTTAAACTTTTAACTTTCAATAATTGCACATTTATAAAAAAGGTAAAAGAATGGCACGAAAATTTTCATGTGCCCTTTACCTAGATTGCCACTTACTTTGCCATATTTGCCTTGTTAATTCATTGTTCATCTTTCTCTTTCACAAATATTGCATATCACACACACCCGCATCTTCCTGAACCATGTGAAAGTAAGTTGTAGACATCATATCCCTCATATCCCTTTCCTCCTAAGTATTTTCATGTTTATTTTTCTATTTCCTAAGACTAAGGATATCCACTTACTTAACTACACAGTACAGTTACCAAAAGTCAGGAAAGTTAGCTTAGATATATTGTCTAATCTATGAATCTCATTTAATTTTTCCCAGTTGTCCCAGTGACTTAATAGTTTTTTACCCACTCCTTTAACCCAAAATCCAATTTAAGATTATTCATTGAATTTGAGATTCATTACTCTTTAGTCTCTTTTGATCTAGAATGGTTCCTCAGCCTTTTATTTCTGTATTTTTAATGACATTTATGTTTTTGAAGAGTGTAGGTCATTCATTTTGTAGAATGTCTCTTAATTTAGGTTTTCGATAGTTCCTTCATTATTAAATTCAGGTCATGATCTTTTATCAGGAATATCCAGTGATATCCTTATGAGTCCATCACATCATGAAATACACACAGTGTCAGTTTAGTAAGTGATTTTAACTTTGACAAGGTTTATGCCCATTGGGTTTCTCCACTGAAATGTTAACTGTTTTCCCCCTTATAATTAATAAGTAATTTGTACATAGATACTTTGAGTGACTGTAATAGTTTTTCCTCACCAAACTTTCATCATTTCAGTTTTAGTATTGATGGTAGTTTTTTGCTGGATTAAGTTATTTTTCCAGTGATTTGAAAATAGTGATCTTTCTGACTCCATTATTTCTTCTATTAATAAATTGTTTAATTGGCTTTAAAAGCTGGCTTAAAACTCAACATTCAAAAAACTAAGATCGTGGCATCCAGTCCTGTCACCTCATGGCACATAGATGGAAAAAGTGGAAACAGTAACAAATTTTATTTTCTTGGGCTCCAAAATCACTACAGACGGTGACTGCAGCCACGAAATTAAGATGCTTACTCTTTAGAAGAGAAGCTATGACAAACCTAGACAGCATATTAAAAAAGCAGAAATGTCACTTTGCCAACAAAAGTCTCTATAGTCAAAGCTATGGTTTTTCTAGTACCAATGTGAGCGCCAAAAAATTGATGCTTTCAAACTGTGGTGCTGGAGAAGACTCTTGAGAGTCCCTTGGACTGCAAGATCAAACCAGTCAATCCTAAAGGAAATCAACCTTGAATATTCATTGGAAGGATTGATGCTGAAGCAGAAGCTCCAATACTTTGACCACTTGATGCAAAGAGCTAACTCATTGGTAAAAACACTGACGCTGGGAAAGATTGAGGACAGAAGGAAAAGATGGCAACAGAGGATAAAATGGTTGGATGGCATCACCAACTTAATGGACGAATTTGAGTAAACTCCAGGAGAGAGTGCTGGACAGGGAAGCCTGGTGTGCTGCAGTTCAAGGGTTGCAAAGAGTTGGACACTGCTTGGCGACTGAACGACAGCACTGAGGAAGAGTTTTCTCTTCCCTCTGCCAGTGTGGAGTCAAGATTCTCTCTCTATTGAGTAGGTTATCATGTAGTGTCCTAAATCTGGTTAGTCAGGGCCTCTTCAAGCTAACCTCCCATGTCTTTTTGACATGTCCCCGTCATTTTTTGATCTTTTTTATTTACTGTCTAGTACAGGATATTTGGTCTTTTCTGTGTTCCAAAACTGGTTTCTGTTTTTGTAGGGGAAATCTGGTTTCTTTGGTGAGGAATTGTTAATGCATATACCTACTTTTTAGTCCAAATAATATAGCTTTATTGGCAAAGACCAAATGTTGTGCAATAATCAGCCTTATCTTCATTTATATCTAAGGATATAGAAAAAAGTATCAAAATGCCACCATTTCGTGGCCGTTGACATACCCAGTCAGAATACTATGCAAAGAAGTGGATGGCAAGTAAAAGATACTGTTTTTTTTTAACCTCCAAATATGCTTGCTTGAAGAGAAAGATACGTGCGTGAGTTTTTGGAAATGTGTCACATTTCTTTATGACTCTGAAAATGTAAGTAAAGGTCATTTCTTTGATTTCATGTGGTAGTTCAGGAGTCACAATTCAGTGATACATTCAGTATCTAGCATTTTTAATACCCTGAATCTATTTGGAATGATTTTTATTGAGGTAATATTTATACATAATGAAATAAAAATTCATTTTAGAGTACAGATAATGCATTTCAATATGTGTATACAATTGATAACTGCCATCACAGTCAAGGTACAAGACAGTTTAGTTTCTTCACCTTAAAATGTTTCCTCCTGCCCTTTTGTAATCAATCACTTTATTGGACCCACAGACCCCAGCAATCTTTATAATTTTATCTTTTCTAGAATTTTATGTTTTAGGAATTATAGGTATATAGTCTTTTATTTTTTACTTCTTTCATTTAGCATAACTTTTAAATATTTATTCCTGATTTTGTATATGACGTTTCGTTTCTTTTTATTGCTAAGTAAGTCTCTGTGGGTGTGAATATGCTACTATTTATCCATTTTTTCTTTTTAAGTAGAATTTGAATTGTTTTCAGATGTTGGCTATTAGGCTTATTCACATGTAAGTCTTTGGGCATATATTTTCATTTCTCAGGGATTCAATACCTAGAATTGGAATTGCTGGGTAATATTGTAATTGCACATTTAACCTTATACTGTCATGTATTTCACCAAAGTGACTGTGTTTCTATCAGCAGTGTATGGGAATTCCACTGTTGCACATTTTGCCAACATTTTTATATAATTGGTCTTTTAAACTTTACCTATTCTGGTAGGTCTGTAGTGGTACCTCATTGTGATTTTCATTTTCATTTCCCTGGTGACTAGTGTGTTGAGCGTCTTTCTTTGTACATACCTCTGTGAAACACAGTATAAATTTCTTGCTTTTTAAAAATACTTGCTAAGCTGTAATAGTTCTTTATATATCCTGTGTAAAACCTCTCATCAGTTTTTTCTCTTAAAACTCAGGATTTTATGTCCTTTTCAAGAAATGTTTGCCTAATCCATTGTCAAGCACAAGGAAATTTCATGTTTTCTTCTGAAAGTTTAGTGATGTTAACTCTTACATTTGGATTTATTATTCATTTCTGGTTAATTTTTGTATATGTTGTATGAGGTAAGTATTGAGGTGTATTGTATTCTGTAAGGTAATCCAGTTCCAGCATCATTTGTTGAAAAGACTTCCTCCCCCGCTCCAGACGGAATTATTTTGGCGTCTTTAGGTCAGTTGATAATGCACCATGTAGGCGTGTTTTGAACTCTGTCCTGTGCCATTGAACTGTATGTGTGTGTCCTTACACCAGTACTACAGTATCGTTATTGCTCTATCTTTATATCTTGAAATCAAGTAGTACGAATCCCATTTATTTTCTTTTTCAAACTTGCTCTAGATCCTATATGTTTTTAACTTACCAATTCTTAAAAAAGACCTATTAAGATTTTATTAGGGTTGTGCCGAATCTGTGGATCAGTGTGGAGAGAATTAGCAGTATTAAACCTTTCAATTTATGATTATGGTTTATCTCATTTTTATGCACATCATGTGTTATTTCCCTTAGCAGTGTTTTGTAGTGTCAGTTTAGCATGAAGAAATTTATTTAGCGTTTCTAGTAGTACAGAAAGATAGTACTTTTTAGTTGTAGAGAAATGTTATAGAGTAAACCTATTTGGAAACATCTTTTAGATGTTTATTTCTTTGTCATTCCCCCAAATGTAATAAAGATAAAAATAAATTATATGGATTACATATTTTTAGATAACCAGAAGCTTAATACAGAATTTGAGGGCTTTTCTGTTGAAGAAGATCCCAGCCCATTCAGTGTATCTTTTTCCTGCTTTTGGTGATGAGTCATAAGACCACAACGTGCTGACAGCTCGCCACAGCTCCCTTAAAAGGAGTTTCCTTAAAAGGATGCTGGAAAAGTGACATAAACTGGTGAGGCTACCAGAGAACATAGCAACTGAAATTGATGACATAGTTTTCCCTGAAAGCTGTATACAAAATTAAGTTTTACATGCACATACACACACGTTGTTCATTTTCCCAACACTAGCACTTAGAAAATAAACATTTCATAATACTAAAATGTAAAATAATAAATATGTGGGAACTACATGAGTTAACAACAGAATTTTCAGTTCAGTTCAGTTGCTCAGTCGTGTCTGCTCTTTGCGACCCCATGGACTGCAGCATACCAGGCCTCCCTTTCCTTCACCATCTCCCAGAGCTTGCTCAAATTCATGTCCATCAAGTTGGTGATGCCATCCAACCATCTCATCCTCTGTCGTCCCCTTCTTTTCCTGCTTTCAATCTTCCCAGCATCAGGGTCTTTTCCAAGGAGTCAGTTCTTTGCATCAGGTGACCAAAGGATTGGAGCTTCAGTTTCAGCGTCAGTCCGTCCAGTGAATATTCAGGACTGATTTCCTTTAGGATTGACTGGTTTGATCTCCTGTAGTCCAGTAGAATTTTGAGATCCATTAAATTTTAAGATAAATGTAAAGCAGTTCCTGAGAAAGACGACTGGATATCTTTAAGGATGTTGCTTTTTCCTGAATTACTTTCTAAATATAGTGCTAATCAGATCAAAACGTCTTCTTTGGAGAACAAGTGGTAGTGGGAACAGAATTGACTGAGTAATTTTAAATGCAGTCTGATGGAATAAAGGTTGAATAGCCAGGACATTTCGGAAAATATAAGTGACAAATGGAATTTGCCTTCCCAAATACAAAGACTTACTATAAATATGTAATAGTTTTTAAAGTGTGAACTAATGATGCCTTTTTACAGGTCCTTATTAAGGAGAGAGCTTTTAAAAAACGTGACTACTCCCTACCCCAGAGTTACAGAATCGAAAGCTCTGGGAGTATGTTCTAGGCATGTATGCTTTCAAGAAGCTCGTAGTAGATTCTGGTAGGACAGAATTACCTCTGACTGTGAACCAACCAGTCTGCGTAGACTAATTCTTGAATTCTGAAGGAAGCAACTCATAGGTGATATAAATTCCAGTTCTGATGTCGTTTTATTCCTATTTAGTTCTGGGCCAAGAATTTGTTTGGTAAGGAATGATAATAAATGCAAAGAACACTGGTTTTTTTGTTTATAGTATGTCATATCATTTTATTGTTTTTGCCACACAATACATAATGTTTCCTTTTAGAATTCATGTATGAGGGAGGGGACATCACATGAATTAACTTCCTATCTCCTGACTATTGTATTAGCTTTTTCAGCTCTGTGTCATAGAAACATTTTTGTTCTCATTGGTTCATTTAATTTTGGTATGCTTAGCTACAATGAGGGAGGATGAACTACATTTTGTTTATACGTCGTTGCTGTAAATTTTTAACTTCATGGCCAGATGCACTTGAAAAAAATACATGATATTGTGCTGTATTTTTCATCTTTGGTTGTAATATGGTTAAGATTGTTTTAATTAAAACAACTATTTTGTGAAAATTATTTTAAAAGGACATATAAACTTGGAAAATAGTTATCTTAAGGGCATAAAGCAAATGGAGAATCATTTGTTCCAAAAAAAAATCTATTTAATCTTTGTAAGAACAAGAGTCTAAGACATTTGAGCTATGACCCACTCCTACTTACTTCCCTGACCTCAGTTTGAGAGAAGCTGTACTCTGAACAGGAGAGAAAAACTGTGGGCATTTTTTATTCATTCGGGATTCTTATTGCAGAAACTTTCATCCAGACAGATCAAGTAAAAGGGCCCAGGGCCCCCTTTCCTCACTCAGCCTTTATTGTGAGTGGAAGTCTACTGTAAACATAGCAGGCTAAGAATACTAGGCCTCAGTTGCTGGGCCAGGCCTCATCCAAGAAGGGCAAGTTATCTGGCACCCCCACTCACAGAGCACAGATGTCACTCTGAGAGAAGTGAGTCACTCTCCCAGCCCCCAGTTCCTGTGCAGAGTGTCAGAAAGGTTATTCCTAAGGGAGAGGGGGGCCTTAAGAATAGAGACCTCTGTAGCTCTCCTAAGAAGACTAACTTTATTTGAAACAGAGCTTGCAACAAGATGTTGAAAATTATGATCTTTGTGGCGAACAGTTAAAAGGAGGCTGGTAGTTCCTTGTGCTAATAGCAACAAGTGAAATGGCAAACAAGTTAGAAGTTTAAAGAGAGAACCAGAAAAACAGCAAGAAAGTGCCCTCCTGGGATTGGAACAGGCCTCAAAGACTGGCAACACCCTGCCCCTGCAACAAGGCTCCACTTTTCTTGGATCAGACTGAGGTGCAGTTATTCTGCAGGGTGTGGCAAAAATAGTAGGACAGTTAGTAAAGACTGTTATCTGGGTTGGGAAACCACTATAGGCAGACCAACCAGAAGCTTACAAAGGAGAGATTCAAGAAAAAAACTGCCAAAGGGAGCCAATCTAAACCCATAGTTATTCCTGGTGGACAGAGACTGCACGCTCAAGACAGCATCCTCTGAGAAGTGGTATCAGAGGCTACACACTGCTGGGGAATTAAAGATAAAGATGGACATTTTGAGAAAACAAGAAAAGGGTCAATCTATAACTATATTCTCTCCTAACAGTAGACCCCCAGAATGCATGAAGCAAAATGCTATGGAATTGAAGGGAGAAATAGACAATTCAACAGTAATAGATGGACACATTAGTAGTCCACTTTCAATAATGGATAGAGTAGGCAGAAGATCAACAAACATGGAGGACTTGAACAACACTATGAATCAACTAAATTTAGTAGATATCTACAGAACACTCCACCAAACAAGAGCAAAATACTCATTCTTCTCAAGTGCACACAAAACATTCTCTAGGAGAGACTATATGCTGGGCCATAAAAAAAAATTTTTTTTAAAGAATTGCAATTATACAAAGTATGTTTTCCAGTCACAGTGGAATGAAATTGGAAATCAGTTACAGAGTAATGTAAGGAATTCACAAATCTGTGGAAATTAAAGCACTTCTAAGTAACCAGTGGATCACAGAAGAAATCACAAAGGAGTAGAGAATAGTTTGAGATAAATAAAAGCAAAACCAAAACATACCAAAACTTATGAGATATAGCTGTCAGTACTTAGAAGGTAATTTATAGCTACGAATGCCTACGTTAAATGAAAAAGCTTTCAAATCATTATTCTAACTGTCCACTTTGGGACTAGAAAAAGAAGAGCAAATTAAACCGTAAGTAAGCAGAAATAAGGGCATGAGTAGAGCAGAAATAAATAGTAAAATAGAGAATATCGTCATAACTAAAAGTTGGTTCTATGAAAATGTCAATAGTTGAGAAAACCCTTATTTAATGCCAATCAGAGTAAAAAGAAGATTCAAATTACTAAATCACAAGTGATACAGGGGAAATCGCCACTGACCTTAGAGCAATAAAAAGGATTATAAGAGGAGTACAATTGATAATATGTATGCCAAAAGATTAGATAATTTAGATAAAATAGGTACATGCTTACAGAGACACAGACTACTAAAACTGGCACGAGAAGAAATAGAAAATCTGATCAGATATATGTTGCAGATTGAATTGTGTCCGCCTTCCTCCAAAAAAGATAATGTTGAAGTTCTAATCCCTGGTACCTGTGAGTGTTAGTTGCTCAGTCGTGTCCAACTCTTTGTGACTCCATGGAGTATATAGCCCACCAGGCTCCTCTATCCATGAAATTCTCCAGGCAGAAATACTGGAGTGGGAAGCTATTCCCTTCTCCAAGGCATCTTCCTGACCCATGGAGTGAACCTGGGTTTCCTGTATTGCAGGTGGATCCTTTACCATCTGAGCAACCAGGGAAGCCTTAACACATTTGGAAATGAGGTCTTTGCAGATGTAATGAAGTCAAGATGAAGTTTTAGTGGATTCAGTTGGGCCATAAATCCAATGACTGATACGCTTATAAAGAGAGTTGGAAAGACAGATGCACATAACATAGGGAAGAAGGCAATGTAAAGATGGAGGAAGAAATTGGAGTTATGCTGTCACAAGCCAGGAAACACCAAGGATTGCTAGAAACTAACAGAAGCTAGAAAGAGGCAAGAAAGGACTCTCTTCTTGAGCCTTCAGAAGGAGCAGGCCCTGGAGACACCTTGATTTTAGACTTCTAGACTCCAGAACTCTGAGACAAGTACTTTTCTACTGTTTTTAGGCCACCCAGTTTGTGATAGTAGTTACATTAATAATGTGTATAATTAATAATATGTGTGTTAGTCGCTCGGTCGTGTTTGAATCTTGGCAACCCCTAGCCCTCTAGGCTCTTTTGTCCGTGGGATTCTTCAGGTAAGAATACTGGAGTGGGTTGCCATTCCCTTCTCCAGGGGATCTTCCCAACCCAAGGATTGATTCCCGCATTGCAGGCAGATTCTTTACCATCTGAGCTACCAGGGAAGCCCATATTAATAGTAGCCCTAGAAAATTAGTATGACCCAGAACAAGTAGAGATTGAAATAGTGATTTTAAAATATTCAGGAAAAAAAAGCATATGGTTAGTTCACTGATAATTTCTACCAGATAGTTTTTTTAAAGAATACCAATTCTTGCAAACTTGTCTAAGATATAAAGAAGGAACATTTCTTTATTCTGTGAGGCCAGTATTATTTGAAAACCAAAACCAGGCAAAGACATCACACAAAAAGAAAACTGCAGACCAGTATCACTAGTGTGTAAAACTACACACTAGTATAATCACAAAAAATCCTTAACCAAATATTAGCAAACCAAACCTAACAATGTATAAAAACTGTTATACACCACCATTAAGTGAGATTTGTCTTAGGAATGCAAGGTTGGTATAACACCACGAAATCAATTAATTTGTAATACAGTGTGTTAATAAAATAAGTGACAGTAATCACATGGTCATCTCAGTAGATGCCTCCCAAATCCAATACCTATTCATCATAAAAATGCCCTGCAAACTGAAATAGCAGGGCACTTCATCAGCCTGACCTACAGAAATGTACAGCTAATCTTATCTGTGTTGTTGGTTAGTCACTAGGTCATATCTGACACTTTTGCAACCCTATGGACTGTAGCCTGCCAGGCTCCTCTATCCATGATTTCCCAGGCAAGAATACTGGAGTGGGTTGTTGCCATTTCCTTTCCAAGAGGATCTTCCTGATCTAGGGATTGAACCCACATCTCTTTCATTGGCAGACAAATTCTTTACAACCGAGCCACCAGGGAAGCACAGCTCACATGATACCTAATAGTAAAAGACTGAACAGTTTCCCCCTAAAATCAGGTAACCGCTTCTCTGTTCGGTGTTTTACAACAGGTTCTAGCTTTGGAAGTTAAGTGATAAAAAGAAACGAAAATTATCCCGATTATTAAAGAGGAAATAAAAGTGTGTTTGCAAATGACATGATATTATATGTAGAAAATCCTAAGGAATCTATAAAACACTATTAGACTTAATCAGAATCAGCAGAGTTGCAGAATACAGCATTTTTTTTTTAATAGCTGAATTTCTATATATTATCAGTGAACAATCTAAACATGAAATTAAGAAAATTCCATTTACAATAGCATTAAAAATAAAATATTAGAAATAAATTTTAACAAAAAGTGTAAGACTCATACACTCTAAATGATAAAATATTGTTGAAAGAAATTAAAGAAGATGATGTTCATGGATAGGAAGTCTCAATATTGTGAAGATGGCATTTCGCCCCAAATGATCTGCATGTTCCCTGTCAAGACCCTAGCTGGTTTCTTTGCAGGAATTGCCAAGTTAATGATAAATTCATATGAAGATCCAAGGCACTCTGAATAGCCAAAACGATCTTAGAACCAATTGACAGGTCTTGCACTTCCCAGTTTGAAAGCTTACTACAAAACTGTAATGATAAACATAGTGTGTACTGGCATAAGGACAGATATATAGAGATTGATGGTACAGAATTGAGATGCAGAAGTAAACTTTATTGCTGGTGATTTTTCACAAAGGAAGTTGGACCCCTTCCTTACACCATACAGAAAAATTTAGGCGAAATGGATTTTAGACCCAAAAGTAAGTCCTAAAATGGTAAAGCGACCCCATGGAGTAGCCCGCCAGGCCCCTCCATTCTATGGAGAACGTCCACGGAATTCTCCAGGCAAGAGTACTAGAGTGGGTAGCCATTCCCTTCTCCAAGGGATCTTCCCAACCCAGGGAATGAACCCGTGTCTCCCACGTTGCAGGCAGATTATTTACTGTCTGAGCCACCAGGGAAGCCCTTTTAGAAGAAAACATAGGAGTAAATCTTCACAGCCTTGGGTTAATCACTAGTTTTTTTTAGATACAATAGCAAAAGCACAAATAGCCAAAAAGAAAGAAGACAAATTGGGATTCATTAAAATTAAAAAAGTTTTGTACTGCTAAAATAGTATCAGTGAAGTGTCAGGAAGGTGCACGGATGGGAGAAAATATTTGCAAATTACGTATCTGATAATGAACTTGTATCCAGAATATCAAGAATTCTTACAGCTCAGCAATAAAAAGATAAATGTGGTGGTGGTTTAGTTGCTAAGTCACGTCCAACTCTTTGCAATCCCGTGGACTGTAACCCTCCAGGCTCCTCTGTCCATGGCATTTCCCAGGCAAGAATACTGGAGTGGGTTGCCATTTCCTTCTCCAGGGGATCTTCCTGATCCAAGGATCAAACCCACAGACCTGTGTCTTTTACATTGCAGGCAGATTCTTTACCCCTGAGCCACCAGAGAAACCCCAAAAGATAAACAGCCCAATTGAAAACCAAGCAAACTGTATGAGTATATATTTCTCTGAAGGAGATACTTGAATGGCCAGTGGGCTTCCCTGGTGCATCAGATAGTAAAGAGTCCACCTGCAGTGCCGGAGACCCAGGTTCCATCCCCGGATGGGGAACATCCCTCGGAGAGGGTGTGGCAATGCACTCCAGTATTCTTGCCTGGAGAATTCCATAGACTGAAGCCTGGTGGGAGGCTTCTGGGAGTCACATAGAGTCGGAGACGAGTAAGTGACTATCACTTTCATATTCAAGCAAACAAAAAGATGTTTAACACCGATAGTCATTAGGAAAATAAATGCAAGTCTAAATCATGAGATATCACTTGTTACGTATTAGGATGTGTGTAATCAAAAAATTACAAATATCCATGAGTATGTGGAGTGGAAACCCTCATTACTGTTAGAAATGTCAAGTGGTGCACAACTTCAGAACATGGTTTGACACTTCCTGATAGTTACCATGTGATCCAGAAATTCCACTCCTACCAAGAGAAATTAAAATATATATCCACACAAAATTTGTACACAGATATTAAAAGCAGCATTATTCATATCACAGTAGGCAAAAAGTAGAAACAACATAAAAGTTCATCAGCTGATGAATGGTTAAAATGTTTAACCTTACAGTGGAATGTTATTTGGCAGTAAAAGGAAGTAGATATTGATACCTGCTACAACTTGAATGAACCTTGAAAACATTATTCTAGGAAAAAGAAGTCAGTCACCAAAACCCAAATATTGTCTAATTGTGTGAAATTTCCAGAACAGATAAGTCTTATAGAAAATAATATAGTGGTTGACTAAGGTTGGGAAAATGGGGAGTGACTCTTACTGGATATAGGGATTCCTTTGGGGGTATAAAAATGTTCTAAAGTTAGATTATGGTGATGGTTCTGCATTTCTATGGATATACTAAAACATTGGATTTTACTTTAAATGAGTGAATTGTATGGTGTGTGAATTACAAACCATGAAACTATTTACAAAACAAAATGAATAGACATGACTGCAATTATTATGAACCAACTAAAAAGTATATTTCAGAGTACAAATTGATAAAATTTGTAAATGTTTGATTCAAGAAAGGACATGTAGCTGTTGCCTTACTGAATGCTAGATTAGTTGCTCTGTGTTGATTTAGGTAGAAAGTAGCCTGAATGCTACGTTAAACATAAAGTGTAGATAATTCTGTTCAAAGTCAACTTTACTGACTAAATATAGGGCTAAGGACACTTAAATAGTTATGCCATGTAATGTCTGATTTTTAAAAATCAATAAACAGTGAATGGCATTGAAGTGTAATAATGCAAATAAGGATTTTATCAAACTCTCTAATACCTGTTCTTGATACATTTTAAATGTTAAATTTGTATCAAAATTAGATTGTGATTCATTTCTAAAAGTTACTGTCTTAATAATTTCCTTCATCCATAGAAGAGAATGTTGGCAAAGAGAACTGTAATAAAGGTTTTTATAATGATTTGTAACACTTAAAATATTTTAAGAAATTTTAAACTAATATGGCAAACATACAGTGTCTTACGGAAAATGTTAAGGAATCATTGTTTTAGTTTGAGTGTGCAGGAGAGTTCTTCATAGTGAACTATTTGCTTACGATGTATAATGTCCTTCCAAAAAACATATTTTGAATTGGACTGTTGACACAGTTGAGTCACGGGGAAATCATGGAAAGTAGATGGCATATATCATTGGGTGTGTTTAAAATTTTTGAGGAAATCACTTGTGAATTGTAGTGTGCCTTGAACGTTTACTTCCTTTTCATTGTGCCAAGGTATGTCACATTTTCTTTTAGTATTTAGAGCACTTTAAAGTTTTTCATGATACAACTAAGTGCATGTGTTGATGCATTGCAGTGAAGTAAATTATAGGCACTTGAACTCAAAATATGTACTTTGTTTTTCTTTATACTGTTTTTCTGTCATCATAATTTACTATTTATTTATTAACTGCAAAGGTGGAAGTAAGTGCAAAGCACTGTCAGCCTAGACCAGTTCTGCCATCTGAGAGCATATTCTGAGAGTCATCTAGAATGGCATTTTGAAACTTTGATCAGGACCCACATTTTTATATTACAAACATATTCAAGCATATATATACATATATATAATGTTGAAATGTTTACCCTTAAGATAGCGAAGTATTTAACTCTTATAATACAATGCATTCAATTTTTTTTCCTAGTGCTAGTTTTGACCCATTAATTTCACAGCCCACTAACGATTTGAAAGCTACCATTTGTAAAATAGTACTCTAGGGACAGAATTATTAAGTCAAGTACTTTATTTTTGAGTTTCTGTCCTAATGGCCCTTAAAAAAATGTTTTGTGTCTGGAGAAAACCCGTTATACTGGTAGGGCGAACATGATTCTCAAATGAGATTTGGTGTTTAAGATACCTTTTCGTGTGAGTTGGGTTGTCTGTAAACTGTTGCTAAAATATAACAAGAACCGATGTATGTGAATGCTCAAAGAAATTTTCTCTTTTTTAATTATAGTTTAATTGGAGTTAACCTATAAATTTAAGCAAAATTCATACTCAAAAAACACCCCAAATAATCTTTTATATTCATTTTGCTTTTATACTTTTGTGGCGATAAATACTATCCTGACTTGAAGTTCTAAAATATTTTAATTGTATTAAACTGATTTATCTGTTATTAACATTTGTGTTTGATTTTGGATCTCTGCTTTTGATATTGAATGGGGAAGGATTTTTGTGCAAACATTTCATCAAATATTTTTGCAGGGACACTTAGTCGGTCTGGATGAGCCAGCTTCGGGAGCTGGGCAAGAAGCTCTGCTTAAACAAGAGCAAGCAAAAATCATTCGATTCGAGAGACAAGCAGAAGAGTTCCTCAATGCAGTCTTTTGTAGAAAAGGTTGGTTCCAGTGAAGAATGACATTTAGTATCTGCTTGTCTTATTTTAGTCTCCTTAATTTCAATGTCAGTTTTTAAAAGAGTTTAATTTAAACACATTTTTCTTTATTGATAGTATACTTTATAATTTTCTATATTCCTTTGGTCAAGGGTAAATTGGAATGGGTGATGCAGCCCTCTCCCTCCTTTTTGCTATGCAGTGATGGTACCGTGTAAGATTTAGTAGTTAAATAATTCTTAAAATTATTATGAATGTGTGAAAATTGTAAGGTCTTAGTAGTTCTGTATTTTGTTAGACAAATTTTCTTACCTAAGCAGTCACTGTTGGGAGTTCCTTGATAGTCTAGTGGTTAGGATTCCAGGCTTCCATTGCCGTGGCCCAGGTTCATTCCCTAGTCAGAGAACTAAGAATCCCACAAGCTCACAATATGGCCAAAAAAAAAAAAAATGAAGTCACTATTTTAGTCACTGATAACCATAAAACTGTATAGAATTTTAATAATTCCTCATTGAAATTTCATTTGGAGGAAAAAGTTTTATCTTAAAATTAGATCTGCAAACTTTTTTTTCTCCTTGATACAGCCTTGTTTTACTAAAAATTTTAAGTACTAAAATTAAAGAAAGAAATTCTTTCTAGATGAATTTGTTTTCCTTATTTATGCCATCTCTCTAGTTCCACAATGGTGATTACTATGATAGGCTTGAAAGTTTTTTTTATTTAATCTTCAGCAGACTCAATTATTCCATTTTCTTTAATATTTCTCCATGTGCTCTGGTTTACACCTCTCATTCCTTTAAAAGTGGCCTTCTCTCTTCCAGAATTTGAGGAGTAATGTTTGTCTATACACTGGTTATAAGTCTGATAAGTGCAGATTCCAACGGGTTGGTTACATACACTTGGAGACTAGCTGAGCTTCTGTTTAATGTGATTGATATTTTCAAAAGGGAGTATGAAGTAAAGCAACATACGAAATTAAGGAGTACAGAAGGGTTTTGTTTTTCAGAGGCACTTTTTTCCCTTCTTTTTCCATCAGATCTCCAGATAAAATTAAATCTTTTACTACATCCTCACTTCCTTTAATATCCTCTAGTACCCTCTGACCTCAAGCTCCCAACCAAAGGCCTCCGTGCTCACCATTTCATTTCCATAAAATACCCTGATTCCAAAGTTGTGTTCAAAACGTTAGTTTTATGAACATTTGAGTGTTTTATTAAAGTAACTCACATTTAAAGTATAAATGACTGATAGATCAGTTGTGAGTTTATTTAACTAAATAAAATATCTTTCCAGCTTCTCTGCTGTTCCTCTCCTTTAGGAAGTGCACTGGGTCATGGGTCTAATGCTTGTAGGAAATGTCATTAACTGAAAAGAGGAACTCCTCTTCCTAATTTACATGGAGGAACCAACCACTTTTAATCCACTCTGCTTAGGGGGAGTTAGTGAGGTTAATCACAAGCAGATTCTTGAAGAGATTTCTAGCCTGCTTCTCTACTAGTCCCATCTCTTTGTTGTATAGGAATAATGTAGGTTAAAGTTCTTGTAAGTGTTTTTATCCAAAAATTAAATTTAGGGGTACATACCCTTTAGAGGAGAAATTCTTACCTTGGAATAGGTCTTAAGAGATGAGAATCCTCTGAAATTGTAGAATTGTTTGTATATTTGTCTGTATACTGGCATATGATGCTTAGAAAAAAATACTGCTTTGCAGTTGGAAGTTTCCCCTTTATGTGCTAATATTGTTACTTTTAGATTTTTTATTAATCCTCTTGGGTGTGTCTAAAGATGGGCATTAGTAGGCTTCAAATTGATATCAAAAAATGTTCCAGAGATGTAACAGGCAATTTAATCTGAGAATATTTTGTTTTTAATAAATAAGATATTTGGATTTAGTCATTTGTTTCCAGAGTATTACAAATTGTTTGAATAATTGAGTATGAACAGGTTATCTGTAGCTAGGTAGGAACATTAGTTGCAAATAAAAGTAGGTTTTTGTGGTATGGACTCTATGTAATAAATTCCAATTTAAGGATGGTACAGCTGTCATAATCATTTCTTTTCATCTGGCTTTGTCACTTGTCTCTCAAAATTTGACACTTTCCTAAAAGTTAGATTTGCATTTTAAAAACATAACAGGTGGCTATGATGTAGCATTCAGTGTTTTCTGTAGTTTTAACTTTGACCTGATACGTTGTTTTTATTTGACTCAGTTGTGCATGTTTCCCTGAGGATGGCTAGGTTTATAGATGTTGTGTTTTAAGTAAATTAAAGAATGAAATGCTTCAAGAAATTTTCAAGAGACATAGCAGGAAATGATCTTTGATCATAAACACGAACTGTTTCATGAATATAGTAGTTCTTCAACAGAGGGGCAAAATATGCTGCAGACATTTAAAGATCAAAAGTAGCTATTTATGGTTTTTATCCTAAAATCTTTGACTCTTTGCAAGTCTCTTTAATATTTATTAATCTAGTTAAACGCAGAAATATCTCATAAATTCATTTTGCTTCCTGTTTGGAAGCTTTCTTTTATTTTCCAGCTTTTCAGATGATAAAAAGATACAGTAACATCTTAAAACTTAAAATTATATACATTCAGAGGATTTTATGATATGGAAAGAAAAAAAGTTAAATGACTCTCTACTTAATAAGAAATCCTAATAAGAAAACCCAGAGAAGAGAGGTTGAACAAAGCAATACATGGCTAAAATGTCATTAAACCATTTAAGGAACCCCTGTCAGTGATTGTAATAACTTCTGAACTTAATTACCTAGTTGAATACGTTTATTCTTTAACCATCTAGCATACCCATAGTCTCTTTTATAGAGAGGAAACTTAAGATTGAAAATACTTTATAGTAGAACAGAAATGTTATTATTGATAGAACAAACCTTATTAAACTCCAGAGAATTAAATATTCTGACTTTAGGATATGACTATCTTCTGATATTGAATATTGTCCTCCTTCAGGAAAAAAATTTGTTCTTGGGAGTCCTGTTTGATTTGAATGATGTGTTTGGTTTTTAGATTTTAGTGATAAATTAATAGCAATTAGTCAGTTTTTCTGACTAATCAAGGTTTCTTATAGCTCCAAAATAACTATGGGTAAAGTAACTGACCTTCTGTGGTTAATCTTTAAAAGAGTAAGGAAACTCAGGTTTTCTGAGACCCATCTTCTAAAGCCTAGGAAGTGTAGGAAGGAAGTATAAAATATGGGTGGAATGTTTTAATCAAGGGTCTATCACTAGCCATCTGTACAAAATTGAACATGCCATTTACTCTTTAGATCACATTTATCTCATTTGTTGCTTTTTTTTTTAAGAACTGTTTGTTGACTGATTTGATAGTGATCCATTCATTAGTCAACTAAATACAAATGCATACTTTATACCAAGATCAGGTGCTGAGAGTACAGGAGTAAACAAACATTATCTCTGCTTTTCTCAAACAACGTTTAATCTCCCTGATAGTGTGTTAATGACAGAGACGTGATGATAATATATTTATGCAAAATGTTTTCCCTTTTATTTTACTTTCAGGGTCCCTTCCAGTCCTGAGGGTTTTATAAGTTGGTGAATTCATATGGTCTTTATTTTAAAATTAACATTGATTAGAAATTGATAACTTAGATGTTTATTACTTCCTCTTCTACTGTGTTCAGTGGTTGGTAGAGCATAAAGAACTTATCGAAAGTAAGTTGGTCTTAAAATTTTGAGGTTTGGCATTTAAACTCCTAGCCTAGAGATTCTAGAAGTGTAGTCCCCAGGCCAGCAGCATCTAGAAACTTGTTAGAAACACCAATTCCTGAGCTTACTCTAGAACTGCTAAATCAGTAACTCTGGAGAAATGACCCAGCAATCTCTTTTTACAAACCCTCAAAGTGGTTGTGATGAGTATTAAAATGTGACATCTGTTGCCCTGGCCTATCATGAATCTTAAGTACCTCCTTTTATAATGTTGATATGCCTGCAGTCTTTAAGCAGAAAGTGTTCATTCTTCAGTAATATAGGAAGATAATGGTTGAAGGATCTAGGGGAAACCAGATGTGATCCATAGGTGGTAAAGAAGGGAGTAATTTCATTGAAAAGGGGTTTGGGGATTTCTATATCAGGTAAGTGATTCTTACCCATATGATATACTATTTGTTATCCCTTTATTTGACTTCATATTCGGGGGTGGGGGTGGTATGTAGAAATAATTTTATTAAAATTTTATTTTTAAAAATCAACTTTTATAAGCCTGCAGATTAAAAATATAGCTCTAAGAGGGAATACTATTTTTAGGATATTGCATTTTAAGAAAGAAAAATAAAATGAAATTTTGTTTGCTTGAAAGCTGTCTCTTTTTAGTACATTGTCCCACTTTAAAAGTAAATAAATCTTTGTTTACAGACAGTCCCTGGGTCTCCGACCCCAATATTCCCCTAGTGGCCCGTGAGATCATGCAGCGAATGATCCAACAATTTGCTGCTGAATATACCTCAAAAAATAGCTCTACTCAGGACCCCAGCCAGCCCAATAGCACAAAGAACCAAAGCCTGCCGAAAGCATCTCCAGTCACCACCTCTCCCACGGCTGCAACTGCTCAGAACCCTGTGCTCAGCAAACTTCTCATGGCTGACCAAGACTCACCTCTGGACCTTACTGTCAGAAAGTCTCAGTCAGAAC
This sequence comes from Bos grunniens, assembly GCF_055505025.1. NCBI lineage: Eukaryota > Metazoa > Chordata > Mammalia > Artiodactyla > Bovidae > Bos > Bos grunniens. Next base: position 18,371,952 of record NC_141190.1, read on the forward strand.
CTAGCGAACAAGGTATGGTTTGATGTCAAGATCTCCTCTGTCCAATAGAATACTTTTAGTTTGGGGAGAAAAAATGGTATTGGCATGTAGGGCATCACTAATGTGATTTTTAAATTATTCTGGACTCTGCAGTGATAGAGAAGAAGTATAAATTGGCTACCTTACCCATCAGTAGTTCATAGTCATGATTGATGTACCACCTGGGAAAGTTAAGTGCTTATATTGTTACTTGATATTTATATGAGTATTGCATACTTTCCAAAGCATTGTCATATCCATTGTTTTTAAAATCCTTTTGAAAAATTAACTTCCCCCCCCTTCCCATCAATGTTTAGGATTAGCACCTACCTGAGAAATAAATACATCTTGTTAGGTAGGAGTTACATTCTGCATGTGAGATCATGAGGCAAAAATATATATTACTTGCATTTTTAAAAAACTCAGGGGATTAGAAATATTGAGAAGATAGTGGAAACACTTGGGTTGTTAAAATATATTCAGCATTTTATAAATACACATACATACACTGTATTATGAACTAGTTAGAATATTTTCAAAAGGTGTCTATTGGTGAGGGTGCTAATTAAGTTAAGAGATTGAGAGGGTATCAGTTTTGCAGAGCAGCTATTTCTTGAGTCTTTGAAAAGGTACTCTCTTAAGTATATTATATCTTTGTTGCTTTGTGATCTCATTTTACCTTTAATTTCACAAAGATGAAGTAATCATTTCAATTTGGCCACTATTTGAACCGCTACAAGTTATAGATTAGTGATATCTGTATTACTGAGATTTTATTGCCATAGAAGTCTCATAAAAGTGTGAATTTATTGGTGAGAAATAGATTTATTTTGAAAAGTAAGTTTAATTCATGTAGGAATCTCTTTGAAAGAACTTTATTTTGCTCATTTTAAGTAATTTATGAAGTAATGACATTTAATGGGCTGGCTTTAGTTGCTTCTTAAAGAATATTTTTTTGAATAGCTTTCCTTTGCCTTCTTTCTCTTTCTGTGAGTGAACAGCAGTCAAAATCTCTTAAGATTTCCCAGCAGGAGACCTTCTAGACCTCCTTTGGTTACCATGTTGTTTATAAAGTTATTCTTTTCCGTTTTATAGAGAATTGTTTTCTTTACCACAGATTGGTAGTTTTCATTAACAGTCTATTTGCTCTAAAGGTTGCATTTCAAACTTCGGGTTTATAATAGGAGAATGATGGCATAGAGGTTGTGTCTAAAATATTAATAATGGAGATTAACATGCAAAGATACACATTAGTCTAATTTAACTTCTTATGGCAAGTGTTATACTTGAAAGGTATGTTGTGTTGACAGCAAGAGAAATTCGAGCTAGATGATAGGATTATAGTATATCAACTTCAAATGAAACATTTCTAAAATTATTTTTCCTAACAAATTTTAATGTATTTTCAACTTAAATCACAATTTTTCAGTGATAGATTTGAAGTATGTTACCTATAATATGATTAGACTGTGAAAATAATACTGTCTTTGAAGCAGTGCATTTTCTTGTTAGGAATCTAATTGGATTAGATCTCTAATGGAATACTTGGTTCTACAAGATTTCAGTTATGTTTTTAGAAATATTAGTGGCTCTAAGAGACAACACAGTGTCCTTACTTTGTATGAGTTGAGGGCTTTTTTAGTTTATAAACTGAGTTGCATATTTATTTCTAACTACCTGAAATAGGGAGTTACAGTGTCCTCGGACAGAAGTCCCAAGAGGGTTCTGTATTGGCGTGGTCTTTAATATAACCAGATAGCAGGCCTCTCTGCCTACCAACTGAAAATCAGAGGCATTGAGTGTTCCAATTTCGAACAGAACAGCAGCTTTAAAAGTTATTCAGACTATGAGTTTTCTTTTCTAGACATGTCTACAGGGGGAAAAATGGCTTTTGGATAGAGTTAAAGTTTTCTATTTTATGTTCTAATAACATGAATTTGTGATTTTTATAGTAAAAGAAAGAAATGATTATTCCCCCAAGGCTCCCATCAGTATCAAGGCCGTGTCATTCTTCTTTCTTTCCTTAAACTTTGCCATCAATTTATAGTAGCTTATTAATTGAAAAACCTTGCCTTTGTAAATATGAGCAAGTAAATTTTGAATCTCTGCTGATTTTCCCTGAAAGTTTGAATCCAAATATACAGACTTTTGCAGATATGTCCAAATAGTAATTTGGATATATGCAAATTATAAACAGTTAACAACTGATTCATCTTACATATTATCTTATACAGTATATATGTTTACTATAACCATATAAATTTGTTTTTAAAATGAGTTTTGCATTTAAATTTTTTCTAAATCTAACTTTTATGTACCCCTGATACTTCAGGTAGCCTTAGCTCTTGAGAAATTTGGTTTTATAATTTGTATGACATTATCTCATTAATCTTATATACTTAGATCAAGGTAATTAAAAAAAATGACATCTCATAGTTCCATCACAGAGCCTCATATGATGTAAACTGCTGTTTCTAATATCTCACTGTATCTTAACATCTTTAGTGTTATGCTTTAACTTTTCTTTTGTCCTATTAATAAAATGTTTAACTCTTGGAGATGGTAGACACAACAGACTTTGATAAACTTATGTCTCTTTGGAAGAAAAAATATCCTGATTCTATTAATGAATTGGTTTTGTAACTGAAAACGTACGGCTAGTTTTATCTGTTTAGTTGAGTAAGCCTACTGCTTTGACACTTTTAGCCTATTCAGTTCACCTTGCTCCCAGTTTTTAATATTCTCAGGTGTTTCTTTGTGTCTCTGCAGACGGTGTACTTGATCTGTCCACTAAGAAAAGTCCGTGTGCTGGCAGCACTTCCCTGAGCCATTCTCCAGGCTGCTCCAGTACTCAAGGGAACGGGTAAGGGAAAATATTTGTGGCCTTCCACAGTTTTACAGGGGACAGTTTATCAAAGATTGATGCCAGTCTCCCTTGTATGTTTTAAAACAGTCCATTAGAGTAACACTCCTATGGTGGGTTACAGTCCATGGGGTCACAAAGAGTCGGACACAACTAAGCGACTAACACTTACAGGTGGACCGTTAGTAAAATTACTTTTAGTCTGTCAATCAAGTAAAGGCACAATCTATGAAATCTAGAATTGGCAAGTATAGTCAATTTTGCCCGTTTAGTACAAATAATAAATAATTAGGAATATGGCAAGAATGTCTTTGGGTTTTTTGTTGTTGAGTGTTGAGGAATATGAACCCAACCTAAATAATTCCAGAGTTCACATGTAAAGGCAGTGTTTTGTATGCTGAAGTTGTTGAATGAAAGTTGGGTTCCAGTCTTTAACTTGGTGTTGCTAACGGAGTATAGGGGCTATTCGTTTTTTCCTTGCTTGGTTTGGTTTGGTTTGGTTTATTGATTTGAACTGCAATTTTAACTCTTGTGTGGCAGTTCAGAAAATAATTGTGTGTATTTTTTGTTTTTGATTAGATAAGACTGGTTGTCGGTGTTGATAGATAACCATCTTAAGCTTCCAAGACATTATTACATGATCAGTTTTGAGAACTATTACCAGACTAAAGAGGATTTTCTAACCACCCAATTTTATAGTGTAAGAATTATCTAATTCTCTCTGTATGTGTACATAGTAGCCATTTTTAAAAGTCATATATTAAGATGCTTAGATGCCATATTGGGACGGCATTTCATAAAACTGTGTTGTGACCAAAAATGAGCTTCATCTAGATATGAAACATAGTTAATTATTTAGGTTTATTTAACTCTTAGAATGTCAACATGGGGAAGATACTTAGATATCAAAGGAGTAAGTAGGCACTAAATGGACTAACCTTCTCCAGCTTACTCTTAATTACCTTCAAATCGAAGGATTCCTTTACTGACTTCTAAAATGCTCCCTTTATTTTCTCTAAAATTCCATCATCTTCCTTTTTCTCTCCTCCTTTATTCAGTCTAAAAGTAACAGTAATTTAATTCATTTTGCATAGTTTACTAATCATTTTTTTTCTTAAGCCCTTTTTTCACTATAGTTCATACTATATATATAAGTCATCATGGTCCCAAATCATTTGGTTCCATTTATGTATCAAAAAGCTTGAGTTGTGTAAACAAGGACACGTGTAGAAGCCTAAGTGCTGTTTGCATAAATACATCCCTTGTATAAGATTTTCTTTAAACTTGGCCACCAGATCTGTGTACTGTATGGTTGAAATTGCTGTGTTTGTCCCTCTGAATGGAAAGCAAATGCACTCATTGTGGTAGAGTTTTCTGGAAGACGAAAGCACCAAACAGTACTACCCACCTTTTAGTTGAATTGTCATCCATATTATATTATTTACTGGTGACAGCAGAGTCCCTGTAGACTTTCGGAAAACATAGCTGATTTACCATTATTTCTGCAAAGTTCTGCTTTTGTGCCTAGTTAATGTAATTATTCCCCTTGGGCATGCTTTAGCAGTTACCAGTTTTATCACTGATAAATCCTTCTCTACTGTAAAAATGAAAACCTTATGAATTAACTTTATGTCAGTTGTTGATTTTTTTAAAGCATTATTTGAAAGTATCCCACTTAAAATTTCAAGATCAATGCTTGGTATTTTAAGAAGAAGGTTTCCTTCAACTAAAGAAAATGCTAAAAAATTGTTTCTATAACTCTGACAATAATTACTTTGAATAGAACTTAAGGAACAAAGTTTTTGGGAAAATAAAGGGCAATTTCTTTAAAGCTTGGATTATTTCAAATGGAAAACTGAGTGGTATTTGTGTATCTGCAACAAATAGTGTTTTAAATGAAGAAATGTGGTAAGTTATAATTTGATGGGTAAAAATTTCATTGCCTTGGTTTGGGGTTCCCCCCCTACCGTGGGGCTGGTAGCCATTTTTTTTTTCCCAAGCAAAATAAGAAATGTCATTTGGAGTTGCCTGATTTTTGATAAGAACATCAACTTGTTTGTGGGAATAAATGAGCAGTTATCTGTGGGTTCCACCAATGTAAATTGTTCATTTTATAGCTGATTGTCATGAATGTTGAATATGTTGCATTAAAATAAATAATTTGGCTTACTCTTTTATTACTGTACTTGTTTAGTGGTAACGTCACGTTGGTAACACAATTCTTTGTAGTATGGAGACTTGATGATTACTTTGTAATTAGTAATTAAGGTGCTATTTTCAGACAGTTGCGCGAAACTTTTTCTCCGAATATTTGTGAACCCAACCAGAGACTAGCTGACAGGTTTAATTTTTCTTTGCCCAAAAGCTCCTGGTTTTTTTTCTTTTTCTTTTTTTGTTTTTTGCTTTTGTTTTTGTTTTTTGTGAACAAGTTTAAAACTAACTGCTGAGACCATTTTTTTTTTTTAATTTTAGAGAAAATAAATAAATAACACAAAGTGATGTTACCCAAGCAAGGCGTTCTAATAAAGGAGTGGTCCCCTCACCCATCCCTCCCTACCTGTGCAAGTCCTGCTCACATCAGTTTCCTTCCATCCAATTAGGCGACCTGGGAGACCCAGCCAGTACCGCCCAGACGGACTTCGGAGTGGTGATGGGGTACCTCCAAGAAGCTTACAGGATGGAACCAGGGAAGGTTTTGGACACTCCACATCACTCAAAGTTCCACTGGCTCGATCCCTGCAGATTAGTGAAGAACTACTGAGCAGAAACCAATTGTCCACAGCTGCCAGCCTTGGGCCGTCTGGATTACAGAATCATGGACAGCACTTAATATTATCCAGGGAAGCCTCTTGGGCAAAACCACATTATGAGTTCAACCTCAGCCGTATGAAGTTCAGGGGAAATGGTGCACTCAACAACATCAGTGACCTTCCTTTTCTTGCAGAAAACTCTGCCTTTCCAAAAATGGCACTTCAAGCAAAACAAGATGGGAAAAAGGATGTGAGCCATTCATCTCCTGTAGATTTAAAGATACCACAAGTTCGAGGAATGGATCTTTCTTGGGAATCTCGCACTGGTGATCAGTACAGCTATAGCTCTTTGGTAATGGGTTCACAAACGGAGAGCGCGCTTAGTAAGAAATTAAGGGCTATTCTTCCAAAACAAAATAGAAAAAGCATGTTAGATGCTGGACCCGATTCTTGGGGCTCAGATGCTGAGCAGTCTACCTCTGGACAGCCATATCCCACATCGGATCAAGAAGGAGATCCTGGCTCCAAGCAGCCTCGGAAGAAAAGAGGGCGTTACAGACAGTACAACAGTGAGATACTGGAGGAAGCGATCTCAGTGGTTATGAGTGGAAAAATGAGTGTTTCCAAAGCTCAGAGTATTTATGGGATTCCCCACAGTACACTGGAGTACAAAGTAAAGGAGAGGCTGGGCACTTTGAAAAACCCTCCAAAGAAAAAGATGAAGTTAATGAGGTCGGAGGGGCCAGATGTTTCTGTAAAGATTGAATTAGATCCCCAGGGAGAGGCAGCACAAAGTGCAAATGAATCAAAAAATGAGTAGGAATACTGTAGAGTGCCAATTACTGTACACACTGGGTGAGCACTGCTGCGTGGTTCAGCTGTCGTGGCTGCGCCTAACTTCATTTCTGTGACACTTGTTTCTTTGCAGACTTTGCATTGACCTGTGTGTACAGAGATGAAGGGTGCATTCTGAATGTTGCATATTTTAAATTTTTCATGTGCAGTATGGCTCGAGATATTGTTTGGCCTTTTTGCATGTTTCTCTACAAAAGAGAATTGAGTTACCTCACAGAGAACAGATACATGGAAGTGGACTCCTTGCCTGTAGAGCCTGCATGCTTTTCTTTCTTTTTTTTCCTTAAGTTATATTTGCCTTTATTTAAAAAGAAAAGAAAAAAGCCCCCTTTTAGAAACCACCTGTCGTTTTGGGAGCTTTATCACTGCAAATTGGAAAGCCATCTTATAAAATTATTCACATTTTTTTCTTCAGAGATTCAACTAATGTAAGGGTTAAACTAAAGAAACTAAGGACAATGAACCTTTGAATTTAAGAAATTTGACTGTTCAATGATAAATAATTCTTTGGATCAATTAACATTTTTATGGTTTCCCTTCTCACTGTTAAGTTTACTTAACAAATTAGCAGTCTGTTTAGTGCTCACCCAGAGGGGAAGGAGGTGGAAAGTGTGCACACACTGCCTTCAGAAGCGCTTCGGTCAATTACGGTGTAACACTACCTTTGCTGTGATTTCAGTTGGGGTTTTCTAAGGGTAGGATTTGGTCTCACCCAACAAGTGAGGATATAGCCTTATCTCATGGAGGACGAGCTCCCTTCTTACTCAGGAGCAGTCAGGGTACAGTACATAAAACAATAGAGGATGCCTCATTTTAGCAAACTAAGTTTCTTTGTATTCTTAAATCTTTTTACAGATTTGATCATGTGCTAACTAACGACTGAATGTCAGTTGCAGCAACTATTTTAAAATTTTTAAGATCTGTTTGTTGGGGGGATGGGAGAAATAGGGGGGAAATGTGTGTGAGTAATTATAATAATGCAAAAGTGGTATCTAGATTTTACAGCCTCAGTAATCTGCTCAAATATCCACACAAGTGAAGAATCTGTGTTTGTGGTGAGAGAAAAAAAACACAAACCCAAGGTAACCTAATGTGATTTAGGTTGCTTTCACTTCTAACAATAATTCAATCAGAAATCAAGCTCCTTAGCAATTCTTTTTTAACTAATTCAAATACTAGTACAAGGTGGGCAGGGATTTTTAGTTTTTAATTTAATTTGTTGTTTTGAACTTTTTTTGGCATCCTACATACTATCCCTTTCTCAACTTTTCTGCTATTTAGCCAATTTTTATGGTTGTTTAGCACACCGTTAGCACAGGACCTTTCAGATTATGTTCTGTATAAGCACTCCTTAAAGAACGTCTAAGCTTTTTTTTTTGAGATGGGCTTTTAAAGTCACACTGATAAGGCTTGTGACATTTATTTTCTACAGTTTCTTCTGCAAGAATAACAGGTAAATAAAGCCCATGAAATTTAATTTTGCATCATGACCAAATTGAAATTACTCTTTCTTCAAAACAAAATCTACCATACATGACCCTATATTCTTACCTACTGAAAAAGGTGATCAGGCCCTTCTAAATGCTTAACCAAAAACAAACCCCAAAAAGTCATTGGATTTTTTTTGGTGAAATAAAATCAAACTGGGAGCGTTAAGTTGAGGTTAATGATTTCTGATGGATACTAACAGTTTGAGGAGTAGGTCCAGACATTCCCAAGGCGTAAATTCTTGCCTGGAAACTTTGGAGCAGTTAATTAGGTTAACGATAGTTTTTCCTTGGCACCCTTTGTGTTCAAAGGTTAGGCACACCATTGCTGTTACTAAAATACACACATTCTTGGCATAGCCTGGGCTTGGGTTCCTCTTTTGGTTTGGTTATTATGTGTAGCAGTTTGATCGGTGGATGACTGAGCCTGTTTCCTCTTAGTTTGCTAGTCTTCTCAGCAGAAAAAGCAGTTTGGGTTCAGAGCAGTGTATGACTCTGCAGTATTTTCTAGCCTAGCTAGAAGTTGCAATAAAAATACTTAATGAAATATATGGTTTTCATCTGCAGTTGAAGGAAGTAGTAGAAGTTTTGCTAAAAGCAAAGGACTAAGCTTATGAAGGAACGCCTCCTTTGTTCCACACTCGATTTGTCACACACAATTAATTGTAACCATGGTGCCTTTTTGCATGATGTTTAGGGGCATTCTATAGCCCAGCATTGCTGCAGAAAGGTCCTTTGAGCAATTAATTTGTGCTTCTTTTTAATCCCCTCAGAAAGGCATCAATAAGGCCCATTAAAAAATCTGGCCCTAAAAGTTCAACTTTTGTAGAGTTTTACTGTTCAGAGAGGTTTTAATCCCATGTGGTAGTCTCTAAAGTGACGTATGAGTTGAGTTATGTAAATTTTGTCATTGTAGTGTAATGGAGTGATCATTTTACTAACATAAATATTTTCTATGTGTGTTTCAGTGGATGACAATCGAGCAGCAGAAGAATGGTGTGCCTACCCTTTAATGCTGCAGTTTAAATAAGAGAACTTGTATTGTGTCATTTCAGATTGTAGGCTGAGAGTTGTAAATAGTGAAAATTTGAGTACTTCTATTATTTGTTTTGGTTAGAAAGTGAATTTAAAAAACAAACCAAACTCTAAACTTTCTCAGATTAAAAGTCCTGAGACCTGAAGATTGTAATATTCATGTCTGTGAAGCTTTTAAACATTACACTTGAGATCAGTCATGACTTGATATTCAGGTAAATTTTCTTTTCCAAGAAGCTTTTGAATAAGCATATTTCCTCCAAAGGTCGGTTGGTCTCTCTCTCTTTTTCCTTTTGAGTGTAGATTATTTTAAAGCACTAATTGCATTACATTGGTAACTGCAATATAAAATAGCCATTATTGTTTTGTGAAGCATGGTTGAAATTAGATAGTGGTCCCTTTTAAATTTCATGAGCCTCTCAAAAAAAAAAACTTTAAAAAAAATACAGAAAGCTGCTGAATATTTCAAAAGATATATATTTTACCTTATTGTAGGTTTTGTAAAGTTAGTTTGTAATATTCAGGTGCACTTTTAATGTTAAATTTTGTGTTCAGAGTTCCATTATACCACGTGTTCCTTGGATGTGGCTCGTCACATGGCTGGCTCTCAGTCTTGGTGCCGCAGTGATCCCGTAATATTTGATTTCCCTCTTGATTTGCCACTATTCTGTATTGGCACTTTCAGTGTAGATATTCTAGTTTGGGGACATCCTCATAAATGTGTAATAGCGATTGGTCCATTCGCATGCTTAATTTCTGCTAATCAGAGTTTTGCATGGCCCAAACAACAGTTGACCATTTTTATGGTATGGGAAGGTATAGTTCACAACTATCTTTGTCACAAAAGCCTTTTCTCCTTTCATTTTCCAGTAGGCAGATGATGGCATTACTTCAACTGTATATTATTCAGACTAATGTTAGAAAGAGAGAGTGTATTTAAAATCAATTCCTACATTTTTTATGAGAAAACATAGATATAGAGTAGATAAGCTATGGCACTATAAAGTCAAAAAACACTAATTCTGTGGAAGGATTTCTAGGTGGTATTTTTATCATTAGCATTCTCACTTCTGAAACAGAGTCATCAAGCTTGACAGTAATGTGTTTATCACTTGTTCAGAAGGCTTACAAGTGACTGAACTATGTTTGTGATGAGCTATACACTTTTTTTCTGTTCCCCAAATACCATGAAGGACAAGGTCTCTCTTTCAGGAAAAATAATTTATATTTGTGTATAATACTTTTTAATGTTAAGTTTGTTGTTATTCTGAAGTTTAGATGTTGCTTGACAAACCTTTGCTGCAGCAGATCATGGATATGAGTAAGGCTTTGTGTGATAATAGGGGTCCTTATGTGAAGTTAATTACTGTTCAGTTCTGGTGAGCAAGCTCAACAAGTGTAAAGTGTATATTAGCTTTATTTGGTACACTTTTACTTTACAATATTGAAGTGCTTTTAGAACTCTGGTTATCTTATATAAACCATTACCTCAATCAATTGGCATTTCCATTCCCCAGCATTTTACCTGAGCTATTTATAAGATGAGCTATATGGGATCAGATAGTAAAATAGTAAGGCACAATGAGAAGTTTAGTTCCGAATTTTCTGGAGAGAACTCTAAATTAGACTAAAAATGACTACCTGCAAAGGCTCATACCATAACTACCTTTTATCATTAGGCAGTACGTAGCAGCCTTGGAGCTGCTAGTGAGCTGCGTGTTCTCCCCCTGCCCCAAGTAAGCACATGGTGCGAGGCTTGGCTAAGCCTTTGTGACTCTTTATTATTTCATTGACCCATAATAGTGACGCTTGGATTCAGTCAGTTATTTTTATAAAACAAATTATTGAGTCAGCCCAGTGTCAGAACCTGAAATTATTTTGAGTAGTTACAGCTGATATGACAGCTCAGTGTCATTTTCTAAGAGCTGTTATCTCTGTAGGTTTAGTTTTGAAACGACACATCTTTCTTTTGTAATTATTCTTTGTTTAAATGCCAGAGTTTGTTTTTATGTGACCCACCCTTTTCTATGTATTCAGGTTGCTGTCGTTGGTGATGGAATATGGCAATAGACTGAATTGCTCTACTTAGTCTTTTATAGGAGACATTAAAAGTTATAGGTTAAATTTTGACCTTCATGAAGATAGCAAAGATTGTTTTCCTTGTTACTTTCCATTATAATTAGGTCTTCATTAATACTATGGTCAGGCCAGTGTTATCAAACTTAATGGCTTTAACCAAACAGCCCATTTGGAAACTTGATTAAGCTATATAAGGATTTTTTTTAATCTAATTGCTTTCAAGCACTACTGAAAAGGAAAAAAGTATAATCGTGGTACAAGGAATGCAGACCTCCAAAGTCGTCTTAGTTTTTTTCTGGATACATTCTGTCCTTGAGACTTGAGTAGGATTTGTGAACATGGTGACTGAAGGGAAAATAGAGGAAATTCTTTTCATATTCTCTGTCTCTCATTCCCAAATAAACTCGCAGTTGCTTTTTAAAGAAGCAGACATTGGCCCTGTAGCTGTGTGCCCTAAGTGTTATGAAGGAGATTGGAAGAGGGAGTTGGGAAGTAGGGTGGGGGGAAGTAAGTAAAGCTGAAGGAAGGATTCCGCCCTATAACTAAATAACTAACTAAAACTGAGTCGCAGGATAGGGCACATGGGACAGTTGGGCCGCCTTCATTTGATAGTCAGAAAAATCTTCTAGATTATTTGAAAAGTGAGAATCAAGACAAATAAATGTTGGCTTGACAGATAACAAAATTTGAGTTAATTCTGCAACTATTGGGGGGGTAATTTTAAGGTTTCCAGTTCACGTAGAGCTATATCAAAAGCCGAAAAGCAAGCACTTTTAGTTAATCGTAGATTTATCGGATGTAGCAAATATTATAATCATAATATTTAATCTTTACTGTTTGAATATGAAAATAAACTCTTTACCCCATCTTGAACTGTCACTGAGCAGGTTCAAGATGGTGTTTTCAACACTGGAAATGACCCTACACACATACCAAAAAAATCTAAAGCAGTTAAGACATATTTTAAGATCCATACCTCTTAGACTTTTTAGATTTGTCTTGGGAAAGAATTTATGAACCTGTAACCAGTATTAGTGCAGTCTTGGGTTCCTTGTTCTGCATAATTGCACCCTTTCTCAGGTATGTCCTGAAAACATAAATTTTAAAATAATCTCTTTAGAGATTAGATTCTCAGTGGATAGTGTGTAAGGGGACTGGGGTGGGGGGGCGGCGGGAGGGTTGGACACAGGACACTGACACAGTAGAGCAGGGATTTTTAACATACAATCGCCAAATAGAATTTCAATCCGGAATATTTTACCCCCTCAGAAGAAGTTGAATAACATTCTGTTATTTGGTGACTACTCGGTGCTACACTCCTAAAAGTCTTTTCTTTCAATCCAGGTGACTTTTCCCTGCTTGGTGGAAGGGTATATAGTTAACTTTACTGTCACTTAGGAAAGCACTTGTCTGAAATGTTTAAAGTACTAGAAAAGGGATAATTCAGCACTTTTTCTGTTACAACACTAAAGTCTTAATTTATCTTCAGAGTCTTAGGTACTGTAAGTTTTAGGGTGATTATTTAAAAATATAAAGCATATTACATACTATGGGATCAGATCACATTTACACAAATAATTCTTGTCTTAATTTTTAAAAAGACAATAACATTTTGTACCTTTCAAGCAATTCCAAGTGACTGCCTCATTTTCCCCATTTCATTAAGCATTTCAGGCTGAGAATTTGGAATTTGAGAGGAGGTGAGGGGGAAATTCCCCAAAATGAAAAATTGTGTCAGACAGTTTTAGAAAAATAAATCACTAGGAAAATGGGTAGGGATTCTCTCTCCCTTTAAGTCTTCAGGGAATGAGCAGTATTTAGAATCTTTGGCTGAAATTCAAGCCTTTTTACTGTGTAAATTTTTAATATTAATTCACTGACATGCTTTTTACATCAGAGGACTGAAAATGGATCTTAATGTTTTTAAGTTGTGGAAGGGTATATTTCTAAAATGAGGGGGGGATAATTAACTAGGTTAGTATACCAGCATTAGTAAGTTTAAGGAATTTTAGTATGTAATAGCAAAGTGTTTGATTAAAAGTCTAATCCTATATTGCTAGTCGAAATTAGTTACATTCTGATCTAGGAAAGATATAGTCATTGGATATTGATATGCTGTGCTGTCAGAAAACCAGACTAAGATAGAAACCTTTATCTGACTCCCACATGTTGCTTGTTCTGATGGGATGTATACTTTACAGCAGCTTATTGCTGCTTTGAGAAGAAATGTATAAACTATACATTTGGAGTGTTTGCATATAATTCTTTATAACCTCCACTTTAAACTGTCAGACATTGGTATTTTATCAGTCCACACTGGTAAATAAAGCTAATGTTCTTAGGAATCCAACTTGTACACACTGTTTAAAAACCCTCAGGGACAGTTTACACACTATTCTCACTCAATTCAGGTACTTTGATGCTATTCTTAAACCTAACAGTGACTTGTATTTTTCTGTTTTGCTTTTATTTTGACGTGCTGGTAGCACATCCTTGATGAATGTCAACTTAAAAAACTCAGTTCAGGTATCCAGGTATAACTCAGCCAAACAGATTTTAAAGCTGCATATAACTCTCCAGCACACGGTGCCTCACACTCTTATAGTGGCATTCTATATATTCAGTTATTACTACTGAGCAGATAATATGGGGGTTCCTGTTAACAGTGTATTTAAAAAAACAAAACGTGCATAAATGTATAGCCAGCACATGCAACACACATATACACAGTTCAACTATATATTTTTAAATGCCACTAATAGCCAGCACAATTAAAGGACATTCCTTGCTGCCTCTGTAAAATACGACAGATGCAGTTCTTCCTCAATGTGGCTCTTGCTTCTTCACCATACTACTACTAAATTCAAGCACTGGTCCTTGGGTGTCTGACCTCTACATTCTAGTTTATGCAATGTCTTTAGAGAATTCTGTGCACTGGCCACTGTGATGGAACCATTGGGCCAGGAGTGCTCTGAGTTTATTAGTAGTGATTCTGCCAAAGTTGGTGTTGTAACATGAGTATGTAAATGTCAAAAAATTAGCAGAGGTCTAGGACTATATATCAGCAGACAATTTTGTCAGTATATTTTGTAGCCTAGAAGCCCTCAATGACAAGTTTCTGATGTGAAGTTCTAATTTCAGCTTTAGCCTTTCCATCTTTTAATGTTAAGACTTGTCTGCTAGAGATCTTTATTCTTTAAAACTACTTTTGTTTTCTGCAGTACTATCTGTGGTTAACAAAACAGATTATTCCTCTGCTTTAATATTTGATATCTTACATCTAAAAGGCATTCTCCATATATAAAATCTAAAACCTTTGAAGATACAGAAAACGGCATCTTTCAGATTTCTAGAAGTTTGAGTGTCATGCAACAAAACAGGAACCCCCTTTACTCTTATGGACCTCATTTCAATATACTGTTTACAGTTTGACGGAATTGTATAATTTAATATTTCTCTTGTACTGTAGTTTATATTTATTTACAGATTTTTTTGTACGGTGTGATTTGAACTTTTTGTTCCTTGCTATGATCAATGTTTATGTAGTAGAGCACTTACGATCACAAATTAAGTTCTTTGGTTTGATTGCACTACATTAAATTTTTTTAATGCAGTTCTGATTTTTGACTGGACTAAAATAAGCTGTGTCTTAATGTATGTGATGAGTACTTAAAATTTTAATCCATGTGGTCCCCCCCTTTTTTTTTGCATTGTATGTCAGACGCGCTAGTTCTTCCGTGCATGTGTAAGAGTTAATGGTTCCATTGTATTATTTGACCATGACATTTTGGAGAAACATTCCCAGCTGTAATGTTGTGTATGGTAGTTCTCACTGGATGCTAGACTTTTCAAAACCACTATTCTTCTAATAAATTTTGTTGTGAAAACTGTTTTAAAAGCTTGGTTTCTACTTCTTAAGGGTATAATGCTCTTAAAAAAATCCACAAAGGGGGTAAGATTTCGAGGTGCACTATAAATGCACGTGGTAATCAAAGTTTGTATTTTTTTTTTTTCCTTGGTGATAATTTATTTCCATGAAATCTCTTAGATAACCAGAAATTGCTGCTTCAGTATTTGGATTTGGTACTGCCTTGGAACTGTCTTTACTAATTTGATACTCCCCTACCTCAGTTCTCTGAATTGGATTATTCACTGTTTTCAGCTCAACAAAGTATATTGATAATTTTCATAATACCTGCTTGCTGAACTTAATTTTTCATAATTTTATTATAGTAAAACTCTAATCTGGGATTACTTGCCAAGAATAATGATTGACGCATTTTTGTTTGCTCTGAAAGCACTGTCAGTCAATTAAGGTTATTTTAGCAGTTCTGATTCTTGGGAGAATGCTGGTATTTCCTTTTATCAGCATGTATGTTGTTCAGCATTAACTTTGTGGTTTTAGAAACTAGGGATATAAAAAAGTTTTTTATTACAGAATGATTTCCATTGTCAGATGGTTAAAGAACAGCTGAATTATAGTGATAAAGATAGAAATGATACACCAAATGTTTTAGAAAGCTGCTTTTTCAAGCTTGTGATACTCATGTAGTATAAGCTGGTTGAAGTGATTTTCAGTCACTTCTAATGGCATTTTATATTTTTTGTTACTGTTGGTCTAGGTTATCTTTTAGTTAAGATTTGTCTCATTTCTTTGGCTGCCTCGCTAGCACTTTTCTGCCTTCTGGCTTGATGTTTATAAAACTGGAAACTTTGCTGGCACTACAGGCTTGTTCGTTGGCTTCACGTGGCCCACTTACTCAGTTACGTCATGTGTCTGTAGAATGGTTTTCTGAAAACCTAAGTATTATTTCTTTGTACAAAACTGTGGCTACATGTTTCTTGTCATTATCCATTTTTAACTGGTGACCAGGTCAGTTGTGGTAGGATTTTAATCTGGCATCTCATCAGTGAACTTATCCTAGTGATCCTATCTTCGTGTTGATAGCTCTTCAATTATGACCTGATTTTTAAAAAGGACTTATTTCTTCTAACCCAAAATTTTCTCCTCTGATTTTGCTGATACTTTGGAATTAATTCAAGAACTCTTAGGAATCAGAAATCACATGAGGGAAATGATGTGCAAAATGGTCTCTGCTCTCTGACTTGTGGAGTTATTTTTTCCTCAAGGACTGTGAATTTCTCTCCCCAGACACTTGTATTCAAATGTAAAAACATAACCCAAGTCATAAGATGTTAGATTTTGTATCTGAAATGAGTGAAAATCCTTTTCTTGGCAATGTATAAAGTCACATAAGAGATAGCTGTTCTTATACTCGATTATCACTTTGTCATTATTTGCTTCTAAGTGGTAAGCATTTAATAGAGAATTTTATTCATCATATTCACCTTTTAAGTTGGATGTTTTGCTGTTTAGGGAGAAATGGTAGTGTTGGTATCAAACTGTGTTTGTAACTAGAGTAGACAGGCTTGTTTTCAGAGGTTAGTGGAAAAGAAGTGTTCTCAAAACATTTTTTATTTTGTTTATTGTTTTTTTCTCAAAAAATACTTTGTTTACTTATTTATTGGGCACATGGCACGTGGAATCTTAGTTCCACAACCAGGGATCGAACCCTTGCCCCCCTGCAGTGGGAGCTGAGTCTTAACCACTGGACCACCAGGGAAGTCCCCTGGAAACATTTTAAAAGATACATGAATATGTAATGAGTGCTTTAAGTCATAATTTGGTTAGAGTTCAGCTTGGAAAGTAAGCGAAAGTGTATTAAAATCTATAGGTATGAAATCTTTATAGGCATGTTGTTGACTGGTAGTTTTAAAATATTAATTGCACTGTTCGTGCCAGTTTTATTTGATCAGCAGTATGGAGTGATATGGAATTATTTGGTAATATAAATTCTTGCAATTTGGTATACTAGAAAGATCACTTGCTTTTTCATCTGCAAAGTGAGAATGCTGTCCTGAATGCCTTTTACGCCCTATTTAAAACTCTGTGCCCATTAAAACTGCAATTTTCTGTTGAATGTGAGGCAGATACACCAATTGTATCTGTTCAAATATTGAGTAATACAGTAGCAACCCTTTATTGAATACTAGGGTCTTATAAACCTTAGGTCTTATCTTTGCAATTGCAGCATTTTCAAAAAGGAAAAAAGAATAGGTCTGAATATCATTTTAGATGGCTTTTATTTAAAATAAGTCCATTTTGTTACATTTTTGTTATAAACTATGAATGTGATGATCTTTTTGCAAAAATTAACTTAAGCAGTTACTTTTTATTCTGATTAATTTTAAAGTATTGATATGTTCATAATTTTTGTTTCTATTGCGTGCAGGCTAGTTCTGCTTTGAATGTTAGAGTGCAAAGAGCTCTTTGGCTCATTGGATGCAATTTGTTTCAATCAAAATCAGTCTTTTAACAGTACAGATGCCTGAATCCGTTTATAAGAGTGAGACAAACATGTTATATATTTTCAAATTGTAACACAGGAGGTTTTTTTTGGGAGGTGTTGCATTTTTTAAGTTCATTTATTCAGCAAATCTTTTTTTTCCTAATTCTGTCAAAAGACATAAAATTAGTTTTAACCATTTTTAAGTGTATAATTTAGTAGTGTTGTGTATATTCACATTGCTGTGACCACAGGAGGTATTTTATTAACCCACTGATTAAACACTGTTGGTTCCACCCTAATCTTTTATTTTTAAAATGAAAAACATGGAACTTGGGGTCTTTTGGGGACTTGTCCACTCTCCTAACATATAGTGAGTTGCCCTTAACATGATTGCAAACCATTATACTTATCTTTATACCACTTTGGCACCCTTAACCTAGAATTAAAGTGAAGGATTTTATAATTTCCTTTTAGATTCACTTTTAACTAATTAAATCAGCTATTAATTTAGTTTCATTGTTGAATAAATAAATTACATTGCTTTTTATGAGGAGAATTTAATCTGTATTATGAAATTGCCAGTAAAGAAATGTGAGGTATTTAAAACTTCTTTGTTAAATAGAAATTAGCATTGTTGACTCTGTGATGGAAGAGGTGAATCTTGAAGAGTAGGTAGAGCATAGAAGAGTGGAGAATACTTCAAGTTTAAGAGAGAGAATTTGATGAGCCTGGCTTAAAATCCTAGCCTTTGTACTTTCTTAGAACATGGTCTTGAACAGTTACTGAGCCTTTCTGAACCTCAGTTTTCATTTGAGTAATAGGGGTTTATACCACCCACCTCAGAGATCTGCTTTGAGGCTTAAATAAAATTCTGTATGTACAATACTTAGCACTATGCCAGGCTTTTTGCAAGTGCTCAAAAAATGAGAGTTAGAGAAATCACCTCGTAGTTAATTTAGTGTGAGGGGTAAAAAGAGTGAGAAAATCAGTTTGAAAATTGTGGAGGAAGTTGTTTACATTAATTAAAACTTTGAATGTGAGGCAGGTGAGTTTGTATTAGACCAGGACGTTGTCTAGCCAATCTTGTTTTAACTCTTAACTTGTTTTAACTTTAATCAGAGACATAGAAATGGTAGAACTACAGTTGAAACACGAAATGCTGCTTTTCTGATTGCTTTGTCCTATTTCAGAGAAATGTTATCAAACTACCAATGATTTTTTGTTTGTTTTCAAAGATTAAATAGAATAAAAGTTGTTTGGAAAGTAGATGTTTAAAAAGTATAAAGTTACATAGAATTTATCTTCCTTTCCATTATATGTAGTTTTTTTTTTATTTTCAAGGTTGAAATTTGACATGCTTTGAATTTGCAGATTTTTCTTTTTTTGTGGTGGTAGTTTGAAAAACACAGTGTAAGAGCTAGGTGGGATGGTGAAGATGTGTGTGTGCTTGTGTGTTTAATCATCAGACCTTTAGTTTTCCTATAAAAGAATTTGGGGAGTATACTGCCTTTTTAATGAGATTCTAATTACACTCTTGCTGAATGGGAGTTCTGTGCATTTCAAACATATCCTAGCTAGCACAGTTTGGAAGTGTTCATTTCAGTGTCTGTTAAAATGACTTGAGACGTTTTCCCCAGGAGAAACCTAGTAGTGTAATTTTAGCTAGATAGAAATGGACTAAGAAGAAAATAATCAGGATAGCAGATTCTTGTGAGGTGCTAGGAATTGGTGAGTCTGTGTAAACCAGCTTTTCAAACTTTAATCAACTGGTTATAGCTTACTAGTAAATTATAAGATCAGGGAGTTCTAAACATTTTAAAAATACATTAAAAAGAAGAAAAGCCAATCAGAGAACATAGCATAATACACATTAAATACTGTTTTGTTGAATCTTATATGTTACCATACACATCCAAACTAGAACATATGTATTGAGTCATTTATTTCTTGTTCTTGGCTTCAGTCAGAAAGTCTGCTGCTAAGTCGCTTCACTCGTGTCTGACTCTGTGCGACCCCATAGATGTCAGCCCACCAGGCTCCGCCATCCCTGGGATTCTCCAGGCAAGAACACTGGAGTGGGTTGCCATTTCCTTCTCCATCAGAAAGTCTAATTCTTCTTAAAGCCATTATGTAAACCGTACCTTTCCATCCTTTTTTTTTCTCCTTTTGGTACTAGCAATCTCTGTGCCTCCAGGTAGGAGCCTATCCTCTTGCTGTCTGGCATTCAAAATTCCCTTCCATTCCCTGCCTTGTCAATTAGATTTGAACTCATTTTCTTTGAAAACTTTTTCTTTTCCTTCCT
Organism: Bos grunniens; assembly: GCF_055505025.1. NCBI lineage: Eukaryota > Metazoa > Chordata > Mammalia > Artiodactyla > Bovidae > Bos > Bos grunniens. The sequence goes on from NC_141190.1 coordinate 18,391,691, forward strand.
GATTGTCAAAATGTTTCCTCTTCCCTTTTTAGTTCCTTTGAAAAAGGAAGGAAGGAAAAAGGCCTTTGAAAAAGGTCTTAGGAAAACTATTTTCACTACATAGTAATTTATTCAGTTAGTTTATTCATCACTTACGCCTGAGATGAGCTAAGCCCCAGTTTGTAGGCAGTGAAACCACCATGTTAAAAGGCCAAAGTCCTGGACCTGTAGACAGATCCACAGTCTGCTGGAAGATGTGGCCATGTCAGCTGCCGTGCCACATGAATGCTGTTTATGAAAGACAAACTGTGAGAGTAGAGTTAGAAATAACACAGCACGGGGAGAAGGTGCTAAAGGAGAATGGACTGTGAGCAGTGGGAAGTTGACTGAAATTTTATGCAGAAAAGGTGACAGGATCAGATTTGGGCTTTAAGAAGACAGCAGTTCTGGGTGATGTACAGCAAACTCTAAAATGAGGAGATTTAGTTGCAGGGAGCTTACAGTGTAGAGTTTTCCAAAGGAGGTCGAATCAGTATAGATGAAGTGGATTGTATATTGGAAGCAAGAGAAGTAACAAAACTAGGGATAAACATTGGGATAGTGTTAAGTACCTAAGTTGAGTACACGTGTGTGCATGTGCATATATGTTTGCTTATATTTTGTCTCCCAGCCTTCCTAAACAAAACCTTGAATACACAGATGATTCTGCATAGTTCCCCTCACTCCAGTGTAGCTCCAACAGTAGCCTTGAGTGTTTCTGGAGAAACATGGGGTAAGGGATATTTATAAAGCACTATTTATTCCAAGAGCACACTCCAGAGAATGGTAGCTGAGAATAGTTTTCTTATTATACTTTAAATTCTAAAATGTATATACCTCCTCTAGCAGTCATGAAGTGAACAAATAAGAAATAACACTAAAGTTTGTATAAGATACCTTAGGAATCATTTTAAATCTTAAATCCTTTTACATTTTGCAAAGTTGTCTATATCCTTTACATAATTGGTTAATACTTAGGAGTGCCATCATTGTGTCAATTTTAAGTGATTTATTGTATGACACCAAAAGTAGAACTTGCCACTTTTAAGGATTATACCACAGGTTTATATGGTTTCAGGCATGGAGACAAAGAACTGCAAGAGAACATGAGAAAAGTTAAGATACAGACGATCCCATAAAAATCACAAAAATACTAGATACCTGCTTATTTGGATATTTATGTAATCTGCTACTTCCTCTCTTCCTTTCACTCAAAAAGAAACTGGGAATATATGTTGAAAACTTAGCACTTTATTTCTTCAGAGGGAAAAGCATTTGTGCGGCAGGACTCTGTCGTGTCCTTTTGCTTTCTGTGTGTGTCAGCTCCCCATGCCTCCTCTAGTCTTCCCTCTGCATACACGCTGCCCTGCGAGGTGATCGTTTGGGGATTTGTTAGAGGTTATTGGTGTTAAAAAGAAATACATTCCAACAGTACTGGAAATCTTGTCTAGACTGACTCCTCTCAGTTCCACTCCAGGGAAACCGTACAGGGTTCTCGGTCACTGTTGGGTCTTGACAGATGTATCTTTCCCCTCACCCGCCTTGAACAGAGCGTCGTGACACAGTGCCTTTTCTCTCACTCGGGGAGTGAGCATCTCTCTATTCTGCCTAAACAATGGTATTTTTTTAGTCTGTCATCGTCCTAGTCATTTTAAGGGAGTTGAAGAGCAATGTCCCCCACAGAACAACATAGATTGTAATCCCCTACCTGACAGATACAAAGACAAAAAAAAAGAGAGCAATAGGCCAGACTTGCTGACTTGTCATAAGCTCTCATGTATCCTGACCTAAAATGTCAAGTATGCCGTTCAGATCAGATCTCTCTTTAATCTGGTTTCAGTAACCCCGTGAGTCTAGGGACAGACACTTTCAGTTCAAATCAGCCCTGAGCAGAGATCTGTCTTCTTCGTCTGTAATTACTGTATTATTTTCTGAAGTCTATTTTAAAGTGTCTTCTAAGAATTTGTAGTTACAATACTCATTAATAATTTAGATTTGTGTTCTCATCAAATGAGTATTTAGATATATCATTTAGGGATATTTCTTCCCCTATGTCCAGAAACTATCATTTTTAAAATGCCATCTAGTCCAAAGTCCCCTGTCTTTCACTGCCACTGAACCCCTCCCTTCTTTTGTTTATATTAATTAACAAAAATTGGAGAAGGAAATGGCACCCCACTCCAGTATTCTTGCCTGGAGGATCCCATGGATGGAGGAGCCTGGTGGGCTACAGTCCACGGGGTCGCAAAGAGTCGGACACGACTGAGCAACTTCACTTCACTCACTAACAAAAGTAGTGTATTTAGTAATATATTTAGTCTTGCATGCAGAGCCTTAACTAGGACTATAGAAACAAAAATCAATATGGTGGAGGGGGATGGCGGATAAAAATTTTTCAGAAGTAAGTAATTTGGTAGAACTGTTTATTGTGTGAGCCTGTTACATTTCTAGAGAGGAGACGGAGGTATTGGACTGTTGCGGCTAATGACACCTTGTTCTGGCTTCTGACTCACCAGTGTAACTTTCTGATCATATTTTGGCTTCCCATGTACATTTGCCTCTAGGGTGAAATATGTTAAAGAGTGAACATGAGGATCTCCTTGATAATTATATTTTGTATTGTAATAAAGTTGACAGTCTAGCTGAATTTACAGGACATAAAAGATATATAAGCCTTAAACTGTTCCTATTAATATCATATATGTACCCCAAATAATAGCCTTTTATTAAACCCTGAGATACAGAAAAACTAGCAAACTATCCAGTAACCACTCTCTGAATCACTTCTTTTCCCTAGTTTACAGTATTCATAATGTTTTGAGCCTCTGTTCTGCCCTGTTTTTAGTAAACTTGGTTAAGAACACAGTAAACTTAGCTGTCAGAACGGGATTGCATGTTTTGTTTTAAATCAGTAGTTCTCAACTATTCGTCCACTCCACACCTGAGCAAGATGCCGTGTTGCCATCAGCAAGAGTGACTCTCTGAGTACTCCTACAGGGTGAAGAGACACAGATACATCTTGGATTTGACCCCTCACCCAACACACACACCATCCCCCACCATTCTGATCTCTCTTTAACACCAATTTTGAAATCATTTTCTGTCTAAATCCATCTAAATTCTAAGTCCAAATTTAGATAATTAGGATTTCAGTTCAGTCGCTCAGTTGTGTCCGACTCTGCAGGGCGCCAGGCCTCCCTGTCCATCACCAACTCCCAGAGTCCACTCAAACTCATGTCCATTGAGTCAGTGATGCCATCCAACCATCTCATCCTCTGTCGTCCCTGTCTCCTCCCGCCTTCAATCTTTGCCAGCATCAGGGTCTTTTCAAGTGAGTCAGCTCTTCTCATCAGGTGGCTAAAGTATTGGAGTTTCAGCGTCAACATCAGTCCTTCTAATGAATATTCAGGACTGATCTCCTTTAGGATGGACTGGTTGGATCTCCTTGCAGTCCAAGGGACTCTCAAGAGTCTTCTCCAACACCACAGGTCAAAAGCATCAATTCTTCGGTGCTCAGCTTTCTTCATAGTCCAACTCTCACATCCATAAGTGATTACTGGAAAAACCATAACCTTGACTAGACGGACCTTCGTTGGCTAAGTAATGTCTCTGCTTTTTAATATGCTGTCTAGGCTGGTCATAACTTTCCTTCCAAGGAGTAAATGTCTTTTACTTTCATAGGATTTCACCCACCTGGAAATCAGGTATTAAGCTGCCTCATTTTAAGAGGCCACTTTCTGTGACCTTAAGAACTTTATTTCTCACTTACCACTTTTACTGTTTCTTGCTTCAGTTCAGTCGCTTAGTCATGTCCGACTCTTTGCAACCCCAAGGACTGCAGCACACCAGGCTTATTAATTACCCTTTTACTTTTTCTCGTAGTTCAGTTCTGGGAAAGAAAATTTGATTGTTCAGTAGTTTATACATACAACTGTACATGGCCTTTTGAATAGTGAAAAACACCTCCGTACTCCATGCTTATCTTCACTACACACAGAAGCACACACAATTTTGTCATAAACCTTAGTGTATCCCCGTATCCAGGTATGGAAGATACACAGTGTGAAATAGCCAGAGGTAGATGCACTTCCCAGTAAAGGATGAATACTTGTAAGCAGACTTATCCAGGCCCTTGAACATCCTTATATTTTCAGTGCTTAAAGAACTAAAAGTAAAGAATTAGGAAACATAATTTCAGACTATGGTCTGGCAAAAATTACAACTCTTTAAGCAGGGCTAGCAGTGCATTTTGGTGTTCTCTTGTATTTAAAGAAAAATCGAGCCAACTTTATTTACAGCTCTTGACTGTTTGGTCACTCAGTCTAAACTGTTGTCTCAAGCTTTCTCTCCCCTTCTGGTTTCCTGGGATTATCTTTTTCTCCTTTTAAGATTAGTTCTCATCCAGACATCATTCATTCTCCCTTTTGGTCTTTTTTCAGTCAAAAAGGACATATTTTGGTCATCAATGATGTTGCCTTTGCCATTGGTAGTTCTAGAGCAGATACTGAGAGACTACCTGAATCCCTCAGTTCCACATTCTAGACTCTTAAAATTGTCATTTCAGCTCTCTGCCACATCTCTTGTTTATTTGACCTTTTACCCTAAGAGAACCTAGGCCTGGACCATCCACCATTTATATTAACCGCTGGAATGTTATCCTTTGTAAATTTAAGTGTGGTGGTATTGACAAAGTAGGCAAATTCAGCTCTGTCTAATCTCTGATCTAGAAAAATATCATTGAGTAAATCATTAAAGATAAGATTGTGAAACAACACATCATTCTTAAACTGTGCGTTTCAAGGTTTTTATGAATATTATCTTATCCTTCTGCCACGCCCTTAAGAATTAGGCATTGAATTGGGCATAAAAAGACAAAGTGTTCAAGGTCACACAGGCCATTTCTCAGTAAGTAGAGAAACTCAGTGCTAATCCCGGTAGTTGTGCTCTTCTATAGCCCTCCTTTCCATTTACCAGTCCCTAGGATCTCACTGCTCTTTCGTGGTAGTGGTGAAGTGTTTCTGACTGATGAAAAATTGATTTAACTATTAGTGTCCTGTTGTTGAACAGAAGAAATGTGAAGTCAAGCAAGTGATTTCAAAATCTGTGATGACTTACTGTTATTTTAAAACTCTAATATAATATAGTCAGATGTGATGGGCATAGTATGATGTCAGCTATAATCACTGAACTAATAATAAAACATAGTGCTTCTGCTTAGGTCGGGTTTGCATGAGTAGTCTGTAGGACAGAAACTCAGCCCTCTCTGATTTCCTTATTTACTCTTTAAAAAGTAATCAGGGCAGATGCTGTATTTAGGCTCTATTGAAGGCCTGAGACTATGGGAAGAATTGAATAGAAGCAAAGGTAGAGACCAGCTATTTAAAATTCAGGCAAAGCTGGCCAGCATACATTTCTTTAAAATATGAAAAAAGAATAATAGAATTAAACTTCAGAAAGTTGATGTTAGTTTTTAAAACAAAATAGTTGAGAGATATGAAAAGAAAACTAAACATAGATTTTATTGAAGAAGTTTCCAGAGAAAGTCAAATAAGGTAGGAAGCTGGGTAATTTAGCAGCACAGTCAAAAGTAATTTTATTACTATAGTTGTAAAGTTAGGTATTATAACAGGGCCCATTCAATGACACTTGGACAAAAGTTGGTATTAATGTGAAGGTTCTCAGATTCAGGTGAAGCTCCTGGTGGGCACATACCTGTGTGTCCCTGGTTGCCTACCAGACAGATTCAGAATCTTACAAACATTTCAGCTCAGTGCGTACAGAACAGAACTCTTCAGACACATAAAGCCTTACAGTCAGCAGTTGCCAGCTTTGTTGTCTGTGTTCCTATCTCAGTAAACGGTGCTGCTCACAATGAAAACCCAGGAAGCATCCTTGATGCTCCCTTTCCCTCCCCTTCTTTTTTTGCTAAGAGAAAACAGAAAAACATGAAATGTTACCCCTACCTACACGCAAGTACTTTACATCTTCTTGGAAAGCTAAGACAAAGACAAGACTAAGTCAGTAACAGATACAAATTGTGGGGTAAATGCACAAGACCCCTATCATTGCCAAAGAATTTTACAAACCACTGTAGCTTCAAATTTCAGGAAAGGATACAGTCACTCTAGGATGATAGTTTTGAGGTGGCCAAGGATCCCTCCTGCTTCCTCTGGTGACCTGTGGTTTACCAGTACATTGTCCCTGATCCTTTTTACCAGGAAGGCACACACAAAATGACCCTTTGTTGATGTCTCTTCCTCACAAGCAAGGTTGCCATTTACAGTTTTAATGTTTGCTCATCTCCTGAGCATCCCAAACCACTGTTGTAAATGCCTTTTAGGGTTGGGATGGTCTGTGTCCACCTCACTGATGCTGTTTTTCAGCCTCCACATGCTGTACTGCATTGTTCCAGGTTAGAGTTAAGTGGGTACTAACCATGTGTCTCCAGTATGCCTTCGTTGTGAAGACACCACTTCCACCTGCCATAGTGCTGAGACAGCTACCACCACCAGGTGGCTGGTTGTCTACTTTGTCCCTGAGGACTAGCCACATTGCCATGGTCATTGCTTCAGAGCTGATTTGGAAGATCTTACATCAGTCAGGGGTAAATAAAATATTAAATCACTGTTAAACTATTGAGACATGTGGGATAGCAGGAGATTCAAGTTTCACAACCATAAAGGAAGTTAAGTATCATCTGTAGATTAATCGTTATTCAGTTTTTTATTCTCTCTGAGCATCGCTTTAGAAGAAAGTGCCTCCTCAGTTTTTCTTGAGAGCACTCTGTTCTTTTATTGGGAACACACTCCTTGATTTTAAGAATCTCAAGGCATGTTGTTAACTCCGAACACAGATCCTGCTTCCAGAGCACTGCCACAGGCTTGAAACAGTTCCAGAAGATTTTCACAGACTTTACCATTTATCTCCTCATTCTTTTCTACAATAAGATGCCAAGATATTTCTTAATCCTTCTCATAGATCTTTGTCAACTTTTCCCCCCCTTTCTTGTATTGCTAAAATGTACTTAGGATATATTATTTGATGCATTGAAAAGGCTGTTAATATCCCACTTATTTGTAGCTACGTGTCTCAGAAATATCAGGAACACATCCAAGAGCCAAAAACAGAAATAAAGGATTCTGAGCAGTTGAAGTTGTCAAGAAATCTATGTGGTTTACTTACAAAACTCTTCCTCTAGCCTTCATTCAGAGCTTGTTTGTTTTCACGTAAGGTACCAGTCTAGCACTTGAGATTTGGATTCTCAGCTAGTGAGCAGAAGTATTCAACTAAAGGTAAAAACGAGACGCTAAACATAGCTGATCTTTGGAAGCCAGGCAGAAAAAAGATTTTTAATAAAATACAGACTGCCACCTGACTTTTTTTGTATTTAAGCAGTAGATTTACCTGCTTGAGTGGCTCCCAGAGCTATCAATATATTTCAGTTCAGCATAATAAAAATAATAGCCAAGCTTCAATATTAGTGTACATGGTAATGACCCTTGAGTCATTAAGAAAGAATAAATTATGTTCAGAGGAAGAGACCATTTTTTAAAGACTTCCACCAAAAATACTTAAAATTTTTAATGTTTTTTGCTTGAAGGATAAACTTTGATTGTCTAGAAAATCCACTTTGTGGGGTTGTAAGAAAGTATTAATGTACATTTCTGGTCTCTGAGTTATTTTCACTGAAGCATGTTTAATGTGATTGGCTAACAATAATGGTAACTGGTATTTGTATAAACTTTGTAGGTTTTCTTTTGCAACTGTCTTAAGTGGTCGATGGGGCAGGTGCTCTACTAAGATCTAAAATGGTTCAGCGTTTTGGCCAAAGTCACACAACTGGTAACGGGTAGACTGCTGTCCAGTGTCTCCCAGACTGTGTCCTATAACACGTAGTAACAGCAGTTAGTAGCACTAGGTGGACCTGGACACCAGGTACCTCCTGGGGAGTCCTTCAGCAGGGACCTCCTGACTTCCCCGTGAGCTGCAAAGTCTGCAGCTTGCAGGAGGAGTTTGTTAAGTCCTCGTGTATATCTCATTGAGTCTGAGAGTTGAAAATGATTTTGTAGTCACTTACCCAAGGGTGTCACAGGTGTCTCCCCTGCTCTAAAGGAAGAGAGGAGCTTATGTTTTCATTGAGTAGACGCTCCTACACTATTGAATAAAAAGCATATGGGCCCTGAGAAGCAGTTTTGAACAGAGAATAAAACATAAGTAACATTGATGAATTTCATAATGTAAAAATGGCTCTTTGGAGAATGATCATACTGATTTCTTCTTTCTCTTTGTCTGTCTAGTGAGAACTCAGCAGAGGCAATAGCAGTACATTCTAATCATCAGTCGAAGTCCCCACTGGAGAAGTTTATGGTCAAATTGTGCACACATCATCAGAAGCAGTTCATTCGTGTTCTGAACGATCTGTACACTGAGTCTCAGCCCAGCTCTGAGGACCTGCAGTCTTCTGATTCTGGAGCCATGGACGCTTCCACCTGCGATGCTGGCTGTGCCCAGCTAGGCACCAGACATGCAGAAAAGGATGCTCTGTGTCTCAACATGAAGTCTTCTACTTCTGTAGACTTGTCCATAGACTCTGGAGGCTCTCATAGCCCTCCACATTTGACAGAGCAGGCCCTAAAGGAGCCTCTGCCTGAGACAAATTCTGTAGATGGACGAGAGAAGACTCTGACTATTGTCCAAAAAGATTCCTCTGAACTTCCAACCACTAAACCTAATTCAATGGATAATTCCACTCTGGGATACCTCACTGCACCGAATTCTTCCTCATTAAACTTCCACCGCATCTCTAAGAACCTGGAGGGGCAGACCACTGAACAGGAGCAAGACACAGATGTGAAAATATGTGAAGATGGTAAAGACCATGTGCAGAGCGCAGCTTTAGTAGAAAATCTAATTGCAGTAAAAGCGGCAGCTGAAAATAATGAGGAGAGCAACAGCTGTATTGTTTCTCAAAGAAATTCATTCAAAGCTTTATCAGAAGAGGCTTGGGACTCAGGGTTTATGGGGAATTCACCTAGAACTGCTGACAAAGAGAATGCTTTACAGTGTAGCTCAAAAACACCTTTACGCCAGGACTTAGAGGCATGTGAACAAGATTCAAGGCCAAAGCAAGAGAACCATCTTCACTCCCTAGGAAGAAATAAAATGGGTTACCATTTACAGCCCAGTGATAAGAGCCAGTTTGATCATTCCAAAGATGGTTGGTTAGCCCCCAGCCCCATGCCACCTGTACACAAAGCATCGAATGGACACTCACGAACCAAGATGATACCCACCTCCATTAAGACAGCTCGGAAAAGTAAAAGAGCATCAGGGTTGAGGATAAATGATTATGATAACCAGTGTGATGTCGTTTATATCAGCCAGCCAATAACAGAATGCCACTTTGAGAATCAAAGATCGATATTATCTTCTCGGAAAACAGCCAGGAAGAGTACTCGAGGATACTTTTTCAATGGCGATTGTTGTGAGCTGCCAACCGTTCGCACGCTGGCCAAGAATTTACACTCCCAAGAAAAAGCAAGCTGCTCAACTGTGGCATCAGAGGCAGTGGTCACTCCCAAGCAGACCCTTGTCACGTCAGCACCTCAACCTACAGTAGAAGTAGAGCATCCCAGAGAAGACAAGCCTGAAGAACCTAGTAAAGAAACAACCCCTCTCACGGAAGGAGACAGAGATGCATCACCTGAAAAGGAATCTCAAGAGCCAGAGGTTTGCCTCGTGACGAATAATGCAAACCCAAGTGGCTCCCCCACATCAAAAGAAACAGCAGCCTCCAGCCCAGTGTGGCCCCTCCTTGCTCATCTTCCTGAAGAGGACCCACCAGAAGGCAGCTCCATGGTCTCAGCTCCCACAGGAAGTGAGATGTCTTCCCCTGAACGAGACCAGCAGCCAGCTGAAGTGCTGAGTACAGAGGAGATGAGTGTACCCCGAGACTGTCCCCTACTTCCCTCCGCAGACAGCATTTCTGAGGGAGGCAGTGACGATGTTGCCCCCAGACCTGTTTCCCCTCCTGAAACAGCAGAGAGAGAGGAAAGCCCTCTGTGTTCAGAAAGTCAAAGTGCCTCCGCGGGCTTGGATCCTCCCATGAGCCCAGGAAAGGCCGAGGAAGAGCCAAGTGTCGCTACTGAGGCTGAGACCGAAGACGCTCAAGAGCTAGATACCGACCCACTCTCAAAGGAAAGCAGCACTTTGACAAATGAAAACCCCAGTGAGATTGAGGAAAGTGAGGCAGCAGGTGGTACAGAAAAACTAGAGGGAGAGGACGGTGATGTAAAACATCCTTCAGAGAAAGATGCATGCGATCAAAACACCGAGTCACCTGAAGAAAATCTGGACAAGAAGAAAAAAGGTAGAAAATTCCCGGAGGCCTCTGATAGGTGTCTGCGAAGTCAACTTGCAGATTCTTCCTCTGCCGAGAGGTGCCTAAAAAATCAAAGTTCAGATTCTTCCTCTCCTAGTGCTGATGTCAAGGTTTCTAAAAGTTCTGGTACAAAACGCTCTAAAAAAGAAGGGTACCCTGTTGGGACAACACCCGAGAGCTTCCCTACTGAAGGCTGCCATACAAAAGCTCTAGAAGACACTGAAAACCCAGTTGTCAACGAAAAGACCCCTGAGAAAGACGCTGAGCAGGAGGTTGAAGTGGGTGGGGTGATCACCAGGCAGACTTTGAAAAACATGCTGGTGAAAGAAGTCAAGGGGGAAGAAGGAAGTATTTTCCCCAGCAGTGATCCCTTAGCCACAGTTGGCCAGACCCTGCCTGGAGAGAAACTGGAAATCTATGTTCAGTCTAAATTAGGTGAGAACAGTACTCAAGAGCCCTCTGAAAGCATTCCTTGTACTTTCCCAGAACAATCACAGGGGAAGCCAGGACCTGTTCCTGCAAAGGAGACGGAGGAGGCCGTGAATGAAACAGACAGTGCCGACAGCCAGCATAAAGATGGCGATAGTGATGACGTGCCGTCTAGCACGCTGGGATCATCAAGTAGTGGAAATGACGACACTGCAGTGCCCCCAAAATGGGCCCCACGGCTTACAAGACTGACCTCCTCCACCTACAACCTAAGACACACTCATTCTTTGGACTCTTTGGATACTATAAAAGTGACTTCCGAAAAGGAAGCAGCACAAGGAAGCCCAATCCCAAAGGAAAATGCAGCTTCCGAGAGTGGAGATCCCGTAGATGAGGGTGATGTGGACACCGTGATGGACGAGCAGCCCAAGTTTGTGGAATGGTGTGCTGAGGAGGAGAACCAAGAGCTCATTGCCAACTTCAACGCCCAGTACATGAAAGTTCAGAAGGGCTGGATCCAGCTGGAGAAAGAAGCCCAGCCAACGCCAAGGGCAAGGAACAAGTCTGATAAGCTGAAGGAGATTTGGAAAAGCAAGAAAAGGTCACGGAAATGTCGGGGTTCACTGGAGGTTCAGAAGTTTTCTCCTGTTCAGATGCTGTTTATGACAAACTTTAAATTGTCTAATGTTTGTAAGTGGTTCTTAGAGACAACTGAAACCCGGTCTCTCGTCATTGTGAAGAAGGTCAATACTCGTCTTCCAGGTGACATCCCACCCGTCAAGCACCCTCTTCAGAAGTACCCTCCTTCCAGCCTGTACCCCAGTTCACTACAGGCCGAACGCTTGAAAAAACACTTGAAGAAATTTCCCGGAGCTACTCCTGCCAAGAACAATTGGAAAACACAGAAGCTCTGGGCTAAATTTCGAGAGAATCCCGACCAGGTGGAGCCAGAGGATGGCAGTGACGTGAGCCTCAGCTCCAGTCCTGAAGAGAGTGTAGAGGAGGCCAAGGAAGGTAGAAGCAGCCATCCTCCCACCAGCTCACCGACCCCAGCCAGTACCCGCATCCTTAGGAAGTACTCCAACATTCGAGGAAAGCTCAGAGCCCAGCAGCGTTTGATCAGGAACGAGAAACTCGAAAGCCCAGTTGGTCCGGCTGTGGAAAGCAAACAGAGTTGCAAGAGTGTGTGCATCAACCCTCTGATGTCCCCCAAGCTCGCCCTGCAAGTCGGTGCAGATGGGTTTCCCATTAAACCCAAGAGCCCCGATGCAACGAAGGCAAGGAAAGGGAAGCAGGTGCCTGAGGTCTTGCCAAAAGCCGAGGTTCAGAATAAACGCAGGAGGACAGAAGGCGGCAGCACTCAGGACAGGAAGGACAAAGGGCCTGCGGTGAGGGCCAGCAGAGAAAGGCATGTTGATGGGTCCACCAGAATCTCCGCTGCCAAGAAGCCAGCCGCAAGGGACAGAAGCAGCCAGCTGCCCAAAAAGACATCTTCAAAAGAGAATAAAGTGAAGATCCCTAAAAAATCACCTGGGAAGAGCTGCCCGCCCTCCAGGAAAGAAAAAGAGAATGCAAACAAAAGACCTACCCAGTCCTCTGCCTCGGATCCCGTGACAAAATCTGCAAAGCAAAAAGGGGCAGGTGAGTCCTCTTCCAGGCCACAGAAAGCCACAAATAGAAAGCAGAGCAGTGGAAAGACTCGGGCCAGACCCTCAACAAAAACCCCAGAGAACAGTGCGGCCCAGAGAAAGCGAAAGCGGAAGGCAAAGCTGGACTCTTCGCACAGCAAACGAAGGCGGTTGGATGCAAAGTGATTCGCAGGGCAGGAGCCAGAGCTAAAACTGTTCTATTAGAAGCAACCTTTATTTTGCATTAACTAAATCTGCTTTTATAAGCTTATCAAGCCTTTCAAATCTGCAGTTAATGGAGAACACCACAATTTAAGATGTCAGAAAGTGCGTCTCAGATGGAGAAGGGAACTTGCAGAGTCTTTCTCTGAGGCTGAGTAAGGGAAGTTATATATTATATTCTGGTTGTTCCTTGGGTTTTAAACTTGGAACCAAGCAGTTTTAGTTTTTAAAAGTACAGTGCCTTATTTATCCTTTTTGTTTTTAAATTTACAAAAGCTAAAAAGCTGATCTATGTGATTAAAGGCTTGTATTTTATACTTGACGCACAAGCACTTGTACTGTAGCCAAGAAGACCACCATCACGCACATAAACGTAGCTTTTCAGCAGCCACCCTGCAGTGTCAGTACACGAACAGATGCTCCTCTTTGCAAACCCCCGCAGTGAGCTTCCCTCTGTCTTGTTTGTCTAAACGATATTTGAAAGCTGAACCAAATCACTTTTACAGTATGTGGAGAATGCAGAGGGAATTTATAATTATTATAAAAGATTAACACTTCTGTTACCCCTTTTTAAAAATTCGTATTCGTTGTTGGTCACTCATCTCTGATGTTTTGTCATTTGAGGGAATATATTCTAAATTCTGTGCCCATGGGACAAAAGGTTGTCACAAGGTGTTAATATTGATATATGAGGTCTGAAAATTACTCACATCCCCCAAACTGTTTGCATTACTGATTCTTCCCATCCTTTTCATTTTTGATCTTGCACGCTTGCTAGCACACTAATGAGGTTTTCATCCTACTTTGGGAGAAAAAAAAAAAAAAGCTAATGTCTTTTTGCTGTAATTTGACAATTGGGATAAGAGTGACCGTTCTAAGTATTTTTCTTGTCTTGAGTACTTCTGTATTCAAAGAAAGCCAAAATGTTGTTTTCAGTAATAGGAAAGTTTAAAAGAGTGTGTGTGTGTTTGGGGGTATTTGCATGTGGTTGTAAAGCCACAAATGTCTCCCATTCCCCCAGTTAAATTCTTCTCCATGCAGTGTGATAGGCTCTTCATGAGCTGAGTAATTAGCATAGGCCAGATGGCTTAAATGTAGCCTAGGGTCTCTATGAGCATCCCCCAAATTACTATGGCACCAGACTCAGAATTATAAAAAGGTCAGAGCAGCCTTTCAGTTGGAGAAAGTAGCACCAACATCTCATTGTGTGCCCACACACACCCCAGTACCCGGAGCTGATGCTCAACTGGTATTCCAGTGTGAAATGTACATGTTTAGAGTAGATGCCCTTTCTGATGGATTAACATCATACTAGTAGTTAATGCTTATAGAATCACAATGGCCTCTATCACGTCGGGCTCTGTTCCATGGCTCAGAAGCGAGAGCTGCAATATTTGTGACTGATGTTGTTTGAGACCTGAAATGAGTGTACTGGCTTTACCTTGGTGCCTATAGCATCGCTCCATTATAACACAGTGTGTACTCGGCGTCTCCATTGGGCCGCTCTGCCAATAAGTCTTGGTCGCTAAAGCTTCAGCCAGCTTCTCTGACATGCTCTGTCCCCAAAATAGGCTCGTATGGACAGCTGCTATTCCGTCCTTTTTATTAAAAGATTTTCCATCCCTATTGCTTGAAATCTGTTTGGATAAACCCAGATGTACCTGTTTTCATGCATTAGTTCATTCAGATCATGATAAAACAAGTTTTCTACCCATTCTGTTAAAGTTTTGCTGTATATAATGAAAACTTCTGGGATAGGATTAGGAAGCAGTGTTTGATTCATGGGAAACTGAGCATGGTGTTGATTTTTGCAGATAGTGAAGCTTACTATCTTCAAAGAAGCCTTCCGCGCCCCGCCCCCCCCCCCGCCCGCCCAGTATCTCCTCTATCCCATGAGTCTTTTTTTCTTTTTTGTATCTTTGACCTTGGCCATTCCAGAGCTACCTATATTAATGAAACTGCTGAGTGTGTGTGTGTTGGCAACCTTCCTCAGCATTAAGTTGCACAGAAGCATTAACGTGTTTTAAGTAGGTTCATTTAATCTATGTAAGTGGTTTTAAAGTTTTTTAGAAAATCTTTTCATAGAGCCGTCACTGGATATTGTTTTTGTGGTGACTTTAACAGTGGAGGTTTGCCCACATCAGGTGTGCTGACCCCTGTACGTACGTTCAGGGTGCCCCGTAGCTGCATACAGACTACCTTGTAAGGGTGCGTGGGTTAGGTTAGGGAGAGATGCCAGGCTGGAGGTAGGTGGCACTTTTCCAGTTGCAGGTTATAATCCATTCCATTCCTTTTCTTATTTCTTCTTCATTTTTAAAAGCTTATCACTTCAAGATCATAGCCTTCTCTCCCATTCTAGACAGCATTGGAGAAAAGATATCAATGTGCATCTATTTATTTTATATACCTACCAATGCAATGGCTCATCTTTAAAATCAACTTACACTTTATAACAGACTACATTTAAATAGACTGGGATTCTACATAAGTAAGACACTTAAAAGTTTAGAATAATATTTGTTGAATCTCACTTTTGCTGATTCAGTTAACTTTACTAATAGAAGAAAGGAAAAAAGTAGACTTGAGGTCCAACTCTGGAAGGCCCATTTACACTTGCAGCAGATGCTGGCAAGCCTGTCTCTCAGACATTTCCAAGCCTAGACTTGGTTCTGACTCAAGACTCCCCTTGATCTCCCCTCCTTGCCAGACCTCCTTCCTGTAGCCATCGTCCCAGTGTGGCTTGCACCGGATGCAAAGGCAGTCTGTCCCACCTTCTGGATTCCAAATTTAAAAGGAATTCAGCTCCTGGGCCTGTACTCAGAGAAGTGACTTTTGGAGCTGACGTTGATGATCAGAGAACATCAGTATTCGCTGTGAGCTTCTGGGGGAGCTGGAAGACGCCTGGAAAGCAGTCACTAAAGCTCCACCATAGCTCCCCAGAGCTGGCCCTCTTTAGGAGGCCCTTTTCCATCTCCCATTTTCTACCCTCTGAGGCTCCCCGAGTTTGGAGGAACCACCTGGAATCTGTGCCCTTGGTCAGGGTCCAGAACCTCACCCCTGGCACTGGCGCAGACATGTTAACGGTCTTGTAGCACAGCAGGAAGGCCATGGACCTTTGTTCTGCTTGTGAGGCTACGTATAGACAAATGTTAGTCACGTCTATTAACCTGAAGTTGCTAGTCCCTTGGCTCCCTTTGGTAGGCCAGTTCTGTTGTATCTGCATTTCATTAAAGACTTCTACACAAGCCTTATTTTAAAAATAATCTTGGGCCATGGGTTTCATGCCTCCTTGTTCCTGTGTAGTATAGATGGAAGAGGTGTAGTTGGTCATCACTTCATAAACGTGGTTCTTCTAATGGGGTCCTCTGTGCGTCATGAGACTGGGCAGGTAAATTCCTCACAGTTCAGATAGGTCATCAGTAAACATCACTTCATGACAGTCATTTTGAAGTTTGGACTCTTCTCCCTTGGGATGAATTCTGTAGTGAAGACTGGAGCTGTCACTGTCATTTGTGGGCAGCGTGCCTGTTGAGCAGTGGGCCTAAGAGCCAAGAAGGAAAGGCCAACGTGCCACGTGAGGCAAGCTGGAGATGCTGTAGTGTCACCATCGGTGAGTCTGGTATCTGGTCACTTTCCCTGGGACAGAACTGGAATTTCCCCAGGTGCTGGCAAAGGGTACCCCAGCCGCCTGCTCCTTATGGTTTCAGGTCAGCCCATGCAGGCTCTCATTTGGCCTATAGATGATCCTTCACTGCTCTGCAAACTGTGGGCTGGTCATGCTTTTGTAAATAAAAGTGTATTGGAACACAGCCCTACCCATTCATTTAGGTATTATCAATGGCTGTATATATTTACAGCAGAGTTGAGTGTCTGTAGCAGAGACCACATGGACCACAAAGCCTAAAATAGTTACTCCTTGGATCTTTGAGAAAAAGTTTGTTGACCCATGCTTGAGAGAAGAATCTTTTTTCAGGGGGCGGGAGGGGAGGGGAACTTCGCTGGTTTATCTTCTCCTTTCTCCTGCCTCTTCTTTCTGTCCTCTTCTCCTTCCTCCTTATCTTACCTCAATTTTGTTCCTTTTATATCTTTATTTTTTTTCTTGCTACGAAAGAGACATGTTGCCACTGCACATCAAGTACCATCTCCTGAAACCTGAACTGCCTTAGCCTCACATCCTGTTAGAATCTCCCATCACCTTTAGCCTCTAGAGTCAGAATCCGTGAGCAAATAGGAATTGGAGTTGTAAAAGCATGTGGCCTGGGCCTCTCCTTTCATTCCGCTTTTATCATAGACTTGACTCTGGCTTCACTTCTTGTTTATTACTAATCAAGTAAGCCAAGATTTTCTTTCTTTCAAAGTTAGTTCAGACTTCGTTAGGTGGATGTTCAGTTTTCTGAACCTTACGTTTAGGTATGAAAAGCCTTTTCACAAAGGGAAAAAAAAAGTCCAATCACAAACCCAAATTGTTGTTTATTATAGTTCTGGCCAGCTTCTAGGAAAATGTATTGACGTTGATATTTTTTTCAGTCACACACTCTTCTTTCAAAATAACTATATTAAAAGCAAGCCAACAACTGAAAAACAGAAGCTTGAAGTGCTTTAGAAAGAATAATAGAAAATTGGAGCATATTATAACCTGAATGTGACTGAGAAGTTATGGATGATATCTTTAGGTTAAATCCAGTTAACTTCCAAGGAGTTGTCTTCTCCCTCCCCAAAACTCAAGGATCCGTTTCTCTGCTTTTTATCAAAATGAAGGATTGATAAAATTTTGTCAGTGGCTCTGAAACAATGACTGTTTCGTATGTTTTGAAACAGATAATTATCATTTGAATTGTTTACTATGAGTTTTTATCTTCTTATGGCTTGATATCCACTGAAATACTGAAATTTTTCCAAGTATGAAGTCATGTCTGTGTCAGGCATCCACAAGGCAGTCCTCACATCCCAGCATTGTGTACTTTGCCCCAGGCTTGCTCCCAAGTCCTTTTCAGGGAAAAAAGAACAAAAAGATTACTGTAGTTAAAACTAGCAGGATTTTGGGAAGCCTGTTGAGACAGCCTTTGATATAGCTCATCCCTTGAAACATGAGAGCCAACTGCTGTCATCTACAGTGCATGGGCTGGAAGACAAAAAGGTCTGACCTCCTTCCCTTAAAGATGTTAAGTCATGCGGAGGCAAAACCCCAGAGCCCTCTGATGCTGCTCCCAGCTCAGGCCTCGCCATGCTGTACTGAGGACCCAGGGAATCACCTGGGGCACTTCGCAGGCATCCTTGCTCATGCTTTTTTGCCTCTGGTTTGAGCTAAAGCTGGCTCTTCCTTGCAATGCCTTCCCTTTGATCCTTTTCCCAGAGCCCCGGTGGTTTATGTCAGTGCTCAGAGGGGCCGGCAAGCTCGGTGACAGAGGCTCTTTCACCTGCGTGGGACCATTCCATTTAACACGAAGTGCTCTGTAGGCAAGCCACATGGAAGTAGCTTTTTTCTCATTAAAAAGCTACTCATTTTTGGCTCATTAAAAAAGATCCAACTTGCCCATGGTTGTATAATCCGCCAGAGATTGGAGGAATGCATTAAACAAGGTATAATGGGTTATGTTTTAAAGAAAAAGAGACCCATTTTTTTGTGTGGGTTGTAATGGGTTATGTTTTAAAGAAAAAAAGACCCATTTTTAGACCCACTACAAGTGGTCCACATAGCCTAAAATATAAACTACTTAATACCTGACCCTTTGCAGAAAAGGTTTACGGATCCTTGCCCAACCCTTGCAGTGCGTCATTCAGGATCAAATTGTGTGGTCAGTTAGGCACAAATACATGTTTTTCATGGCGTCCAGCACTGCAGCATTCCTTTCCTTTTAGATTTTACCGTTCCTGGCCCGTTGATCTTAGCACGCAGCTGCTATCCCACATTATTCCTAAATAATGTTCGTGTATTAAAGAACACATCTCCCTTTGTGGATTGAATATTTGTTGAATTGTGGACATTCAATCTGATCTACCAGAATACCAAGTTTAAAGTGAAAAGTACAAAGTCTTAAACTAAAAGTACTACGATTGTCCTCATGTTTATGAGTTAAGGTGAACTTGACTCTCATGGAACGACATTCCTCGACAGCAGTGCTCAGCACACACGGATTTACTTATGAACTCCAGAGCCTAGAACACACCCCTCCCCGCAGGTACGGGGCGTGCTGGTTCCACCCCAGAAACCATACAGTGCATTTGTGTACAGTATGTTGGCGAGTTCATCACTTCCCAAGCTTCGGTCGTCACTTGTGGACATACATGGCTGGTCTTTGCCTGTTTGAACCTCATTCCAGATTCCCCATTCTCAACTATCTTAAAAATACCAGCATGTCAATGGCACCTTGTCAGCACACCAGCAGCTTTAGACCGAAGTTCAGGGCTCTCCAGCCCGGCCAGCGAAACCCACTCCTGCCTGGTCAGGCCTAGCTCACCTCATTTTAAGGCCCCACCTTTGGCATCTTGCCTCTTCCCTCTCCTTCTGCCCCCAGCCCTCTTCCAGGAGGCACCTTCTCTAGGAAGCCACCTACCTTTCGAGTGCTTCGCTGAACATGTGTATGTCATATTAGAAGCATTTCATGACTATTTTTCTTCTCATGTTTAGCCATTGGGTCCAAATGCTATTCAGCTTATCAACTTTCTCACTCAAGTTGTTTTCTGTAATCTACACTTCATGTCATCTTATAGCAAACGCTGTAGAATCTGGGAGCTAGTTTGTGGAAGAGATGCTGTACAAACTAGATTTGCATAATTTTGTATATTTATACTACAGGTAGGGATGAGTTAGAGCCCTATAGCTTAAGGTTGTTAGTTTCACCAGTGATTTCTTCATTCTTAGCTCTAGGAGAGTGTGTGACTGATTTCAAATACATATATATAATACATATTTATACACACCACTGTGAAATTTATTTCACTGTGTAAATAGTGGTATTTTCCTGTTCAAATGCTTCTATAGAAAGTATTTATTTTAACAAACAAAAACTGTCAAAAGGGCTTTCCAAAAAAGTGTTCTTTCTAGAAAACCCATCCTCCCCAGCTCCCTTGCTCAGCCACTGAACCCCCAAACTACATCATGAAGGCAAAAGGGTGAAACCTTGAAGCCCTCACTGTATTGGGGCAGACACAACTGCATGGGGAACCTGAGCACATTCCCCACTGTCACCCCATCCCAGAACATAGTGGGTCTCCCACGATGGGGTCAGCTGTGCCAGCCGTGGCATCGGGACTTGTCTCAAGCCACCCACTCCTTATATACGGAGTTGGCCCATTCTACTGTACATTTCAACAGCCTGTGCAGGGAGACGAACCTTCGTTGTAACCCCAAGGAAATCCAAACCTATGCCTGTGGGATATGGAGAGACCACTGGTTGCCTAAAGAAAGCATTAAGATGTATTTTAGTCTTTGTCACCTTCAGGAAAGACACCTGTTCCCACTCTCTTAAACCAGGGGAGCTAAGCTTGTTTCCTCCCGCACCTTGACAGCGCTGAGCACCTTAGCTCACAGCCGTCGCCGCCTCCTCCCCCACCCCCTATCTGTCTCACAAGCCTCCGCACAGATGTGGGTCAGCCCCACCTATAACCGATGGTACAGGATGAGGCCGTCTGCTCTAAGATGTATGCAGCGTTACTTCTCAGGAGTCCTGATCTGCAATTCAGTCCCCGTAGATGTAACAGAACCGATGCTTTCCCATCGTGTTCCTCTTCCCTGTGCCCCATTCCTGGGCACCCCTGTCTGAGCCACAATTCTCTTTCTGTCCAGCTGGCTGGCTGGCCTGAGAACTGTAGCTCCATGCCTGCAGAGAGCTTGGGACTGGACACACAGGGATTCGTGTCATCCATTTGAACCATAATTTGCCTATTTCCTTATGGCCTCCCTTTGTCTTTTCTAAACAAATGAGGAAGACACTTGAACAGTAATGCTGGAGAATGTTTTTTCTAAGATACTGTTTGTAAGCAAATCTGATTTTAAGATGAAATGTGAATGGGTAACTAGGTGCCAGGGAATTTAGCACTGAACTAGACAGTTGAATCTTTTTTAACCTTTGCAGGAAAAAGTAAACTTTGCTCTCATCTAAATGTTCACAAGAAATAATGTTGTAAATAGTTTTTTAAAAGATATTTATTACATGTGCTGTATACAGATTCATGTTCTGAGTGATGTTGGTTTGCATTGTAGTATTGTAGAAGAATATATTTTGAGCAGTGGACTTCCTTTCATAACACAGTACACACGTGGAGAAAGAACGAAAATGAGCAGGTTGAGAGCTGTTTGGGGCGTTTGATCTGTAATGTGACATCAAATCCAAGCTTTAAGTGCCCCCTCTTCTCATCTGGTTATGGTATATATTATATATATATATACACACATGTATGTACGATAAACTGGTCAGTGGTCAGTCCCCAGAGCAGATTTCCAGGTGTTCTTTCTGATGTGTTGCCCGTAAGCAATAAGACTCTAGGTAATAACATTTATTCCGGGCTCTGCGTTAGCCCTTGTCTCAGAGGATAGGGTGGGGGGGTAGAACAGCTCTTGCTAAGACCTCTTGCCTTTGCTGGAGAGGTTGCTGTACTTGAATTTTTGCTTCTGTTTGTCTGCACGCTCCTTCACATTATACACTGCTAGCAATGGATGAGAAATCTGCCAGGACCAGACACCTCAAAAATTGGACGTAGAGACTGAAAAATTACCAATTTTACGTGAATTTTTAGGGTTTACAGAATCTAGTTGAGGCAAAGCTCGTTTGGTTATAGCATAAATGTAAGAACTTTTTGCATTAAAAATGTAAATGGTCAATACAAAGTCCCTTGACTGTATATCTGACCTACCTTTAAGAGCTAGCCCATTTCCTATATTCCTCTGTGCCTGGGTTTGAGATGTCCAAAGCCCCAGTGCATGTCTGGGGTTAAACCCATTTAGGTTCATGCAAAGAGGGCAGTTGCTTCTCCAAGTATCCCAGCGTGTCCAGTCCAACAGGTTTCTAAGCTGTTTAGCAACCTCTCCTTGTGACCGTCCTGAACTTTATGAAAAATACCCCACACCCAGATAACCATGAATAGAATAATGTAGTTTTTTAGGCTTTTTGGAATATGTCTTCTCTTTTGTATTTATGATGGTGTTTGGAATTTTTCACTAGTGTTTTTTTAGATCAAAGTGGGTGCATTAGGATAAAACTTTCCATTGCTGCGCCTGAAAGCAAGCAAGAGGAAAGAAATGGACCTATGTGTGTCATTGGGAAGGTGACTACTTCTTGTGGTGGGGGGAGGGGGGAGGGAGCATGGTAGATTATGTGGGGGTAAAATAGAATTCCGGCCTGAGGCTCCCCGAGTCTTATTACCTTGTAATAAATAATCCCTTTATTAGCCTCACTTAATCTCAATAGAAGCCTGCTGTTTACCCTCAGGGAACAAGTAGTTTTCAAAATTGAGCTCCTCCAAGGTCATTGGCCAATGCCTGCGTGCAGGCACGGGTCGTCTTTGTGAACTCATGGCATTATTTTCCCATATGCATTACGATAGTATGAAATTCAACCCCAACCTGTATGAAAAGCACAGCCCAGGGTCCTCCTTTCAGGCTAGAGTTAATGCCTTTGCGAGGCCAGAGCGTCTTAGGAGGCCCATGCAATTTAACTGAAGCTCAGGTGCCGTGTTGGGTTTTTTTTCTTTTTAGGCCACAACCTTCAGAATGAGTTTAGGGCAGGGCTGCTGATCCAGCTGTGGATCCAGGGAGCTCTCAGATGAATCTCTGCCGTTCCTGTAAAGGTCTTTCTGGTTCTTCCCAGTGTTGTCCTTGCCGAGGTCAGTCTCGTAGCTGTCCAGGTGTGCTGTCTCGTGAGTTGTAGCCAGCGATCCAGATGCCCAAGGACAGTCTCCAGAGGGCCTCGCTCCTTCCCGGTACCATGTGTGTGCTCCTGACCTGTGTGAAGATGGTCTTGTCAAAAGTAGTGACATGAGAAATCCTGCAAATGGTAACCCGGTGATCAGCATGTTTCCCTTGGGCCTGGATTTCCACTATGTTAGTGAGTGTAGGAAAATACTGTGTCTGTTATGGATGAAAATTCAATGTATGCTGTGAATTTGTTGGTTTGAAACATTGAAAATTTTTCATTAGACAATGTTTACATACCTCACCTGAAGAACCTTTGAGAGTGTATATATGAAATTTAAAATATATTAAGTTGCTTTAAAAACAATATGTATAGCTATAAAAGTTGGAGTTATTTTAACTTTGAATATGTACCAAGTCTCAAATATTGAAATCTTGTGGACTCTGTGCTTCTGTGTTCTGCTTTCCTTTTAGACTGTGTAGGAAACTGTGTTCTTGTTACTGGTAAAGGGGCCCTCAGTGAAATCCAAGCTTGGAAGAATTTCCTAGGTTGTTTCAGATTTTCTTGTTTGGTTTTGAGGGATGGGGTATGGAGCTGGAGGCTGTGTGGGAGGGATTTCTCTAACATTGACATCTATTCCATGAGCTTTTCCTAGGCGCTTATTTTATTGCAGTGTATTAAACTTCTTTGATATTAAAATGTGTTTGTGTAGTTCCTGGAGAGGGTGCAGAACACACGGAAACCCAGTGTTCAACTCGTAGTCTGTGGCAAATTTGTTAAGTTGCCAGAGGGAACTGAAAAGCAATACTTCCTGGGACATCTTTCATGGTCCAGTGGTTAAGACTTCTGCTTTCCAATGCAGGGAGTGCAGATTTGATCCCTGGTCGGGAAGCTGAGATCCCACATGCCTCACAAGCAAGAAACCAAAACATAGAGTAGAAACAATATTGTAACAAATTCAATAAAGATTATAAAAATGATCCACATTAAGAAAATCTTTAAACAAACAACTCCAGAATACTTAATATGACTTTGGCCTGATATTGGGCCACCGATATTGGGACTTAAATCTGTTTGCTAGATCTGTGGCCATTTTGTGAGTTTTGCCCAACTTCAAGGAATAGGAAACCCAATGAAGGGCCCTTGGGAATTCCCACGGCAGAACTGGGAAGGCACTAGTGGTTCATCTTGAGGTCCAGGGAGCACCTGACCTCGTTGCTGAATCTAAGGGGTGAAGTACACAGCATCCCAGTTCCCTAGCCCATGCTGGGTTGTGGCAGAAAGGTGGCAGGAAATCCTTCCATCTACTCGCCTCATGACCTGTTCCATTATGTTCTTTCAACTCTCCTGCGTGCATGCTAAGTTGCTTCAGTCTTGTCCATCCCTGTGCGACCCTATGAACCATGGCCTGCCAGGTTCCTCTGTCTGTGGGATTCTCCAGGCAAGAACACTGGAGTGGGTTGTGATGCCATCCTGCAGGGGATCTTCCCAACCCAGAGACTGAACCCACATCTCTTACCATCTCCTGCATTGGTAGGTGGGTTATTTACCACTAGGGCCACCTGGGAAGTCCTTCAACTCTCCTGGAGATGGGCATATTGATGGATCCAGTAGGCCAGTGATTCATGGAATCAACCATGATTTTATTAACAGGTTCATCTGACAGTGGCCATTGACATGCAGAACCCAGCAGAAATAATCCGGCAGCTGGCAGTCAGCCTGGAGACTTACCTTGTTCAAGATTAGAACTTTCTGTTGTTAAAATAGTTCTCTTTTCCTCCAGTATTCATCCTGTGGTAGAAGAACTGAAGTCTGACCTGAGAGGTGCAGACTGGCTTGGGATAAGGGGTCATCTCTAACTCTGAGGGCTCAGGACATAGGGAGATTCATTATCACCAACAGCAGGGAAACTCAGCAACTCTGGGGCTTCCCTAGTGGCTCAGTTGGTAAAGAATCTGCCTGCAATGCAGGAGACCCAGGTTCAGTCCCTGGGTTGGGAAGATCCCCTGGAGAAGGGAATGGCAACCCACTCCAGTATTCTTGCCCGGTGAATTCCATGGACAGAGGAGCCTGGTGGGCTACTGTCCATGGGGTTGCAAAGAGTCAGACTTGAAAGCCTGGGCATTCCTTTGACTGCCTCCACGCTCCAACCAAGCACTATTGTGCCCATTCCTCTAGCTGGGCTGTGAAATCTGCCACTGGAACTCAGAGGTTGTGGACTGGTGACTGACAGTTGTGTTTTACTTAGCCCAGTGTTTAAAAAACAACATCTAAAAACTTAGTGTTTACATAAAAGTTGATTCCTGGCTTCTCTTTTTTAAAAAAAGATCATGAAGACATGACAATGAGCGCATGGTAGGATCCGCTGAAGCTGGGTAGCTTGGAAAGCGTGCCTTTCAGGTCATTACAATCTCCGTCAGTTACCGTTTGCCCCTTGCTCTTTATAGGAGGGAACCAGGTCCCTGTCCTGCTGCTGTAGCAGAAGTGGCAGTACAGTTGATGGGCCGGGGGCTCAGGTAACCTGCCGGCCTCTCCAAACTCTGGAGCTGGCAATGCTATTTGAACACACTTTATCCCCTGAACCTGGTTCATTTCCTTCGAAATCCTTGATTACTTTGAAGGTACTGCAGCTACCATCACCACCCACTTCCAGGGTGACAGTGTGCTGTTTCTGTGTGCCTTATATGAACATCACCATGAATAGGAGATTGGTTTATGCATCAGGGGAGGGCCAGCCGGAGGGAGGGAGGGGCCCTGGACAAGGGAGGGGCCTTGTCCAGCCTGACTGCCTGACTCTGCAGGCCCAGTTGGCAGGGCCTATCTTCCCCTAGACACGCAGGTCACACATCCTACATAGTGCAATTCTGTGGTCTGAAATCATAGTAGAACCACTGTGGAAGAACATTTGCCTCCTTTATCCACCGATGCCTAAGAACCACTGTTCTGGCGCCTGGCAGGTCAGCCTTATGGGACAGTTTGAGAGGTCACACTGCTCGAATCTGTTGCCCTGATGCTCTGAAACCTTCAGAGCCAGGTTAAATATGGGTGTGACTCAGTACACAATCTTAACAGAATGTGGGTGTGACACTTGAAGAGAAGATAGGATGGATAGTGTCCCCAGATTCACGCGTGCTGTGTCGTGTTGGGCCCTGTTCTCCAGGGAGCTGTGACCAAGCCACCCCCCAGACCTCCCCTTCCTTCTTCATGACAGACCTTCTCTGCCACTTCAGGCAGACCAGAGTTACAAGGGCAGATGCCCCACGTGTGCTGCCTCTGGGCTCCATCCCTCCATTGTGGCTGGTGGGTGGGCAGCCCAGAAACTTGCCTGTGTGAGAGTGTGTGTCAGCAGCCCCGGCCTCACCCGTGATGCAGAAAAAGACATCAACAAGGCAGAACCCGTGTGAATCCATGTCATGTTCACATGAAGACAACAGACAATATCCAACATGTTCTAAAACAGCTTCTCAGGAAAGGGCAGGTGGCTCCCCATGGGCTTGTTCTAAACCAGTCTCCTTAAAAGAGTGATCAAAACAAGACTACAGAAACACCCCCCACCCCAAAACAGAACATCACAACTACATAGCATCTGAGAATCAAAACAAGACACTGGATGTTGACTTTAACATATAAAAATACTGTAACAAAATGAAATACAAATATATATTAGAATCTGTTAAGTATTCTGTATAAAGAGATACTTTCATGGTTAGGCTAACAGCAGGCAAAGAGGAGATAAAGTCCAGCCTTTTCCGTTTCTGACACCTGCAGGGGGAGCCCAGGCCACTGCCGCCTACATCACTGACCAAAAGCAGCAACACCCATGGGACTGGTCCTGCTTGTGTCTCTTCAGTGGAATCAGCCGATGGCAACATCAGAGTGAATTGGAGATCTTTACCAAAAGGGTGACAAGGCTTGGAAACAATTTCTCAGGTGATTTCGCAGGAGCTTTCTCCCAGGACTCAGTGGGCCCAAATGCAAATAGGCAAGATGCGTGGTGGTCCAGCTTCTTAGCAACTTTTGAGTTGGTGGTTCAGTTGATAAAAAGTTGATCCTGGGGCACACAGGTCTCTTGGGCCCCCTTGCTGTACTCACTCTGTGATGGATCCCAATCTTCCAGCTCAACAGAGGGTGAGAGTGGAGCTGGGCTGGGGTGTGGGGTGTGGTGGAGGGTTGGATGGGGACAGTGGCCAGCTCACAGAGTGCTCCCTAACACTCCATCCTCTGCTCTCCCAACCCCAGGACTGCAGGACTCCTGGCAGCCAGCACCTATCTGCAGATGTCCTTTCTACCTTCTGCAGAGTGAAGAGGTCCTGCCTGTCAGTGCCCCTCAAGCCCAGGGAGTGGCTTCTGCAAGTCAGCAGGCAATGGTGGTGGCTAGGGGAAGGTATGTGTCTCAGGGTTGGTGGGTTCCAAGGAAAGGGGCAAGTTAGCTACTCTTGAGCTTTCATGCTGACCCAGCCTGGTGCTGGCTGCTGTCCAGGGTCCCACAGTGGCGCAGAAAGTCTAGGTAAGACAGGGATACTATGCAATCTTAGGAGAGGCCCAGGCTGCTGCCTATGGGTGTGAAGGGCACTGTGGCCTTGTTCAGCATTTCGAGAAAATAGAGCCTGGCCCCTTTTGAGGGGCAGATCCAGCCATGAGGACACCTCCCCAGGTAGGCAGTGTGGGCAGGGTTCTTTTCCCATTGCAGGGCTCCCAGGACACAAACTCACTGGCCTGAGTCCCAGGGGAGTGGAATGTGCCAAGTTCAGTCAGTTGTAGGAGGCCCTGGAATACCCAATATCAAGGACTTTGCCCACTGCCCATGGGCACAAGGTCCACCTCAACACAACCCCCTAACCCTGCATTCTGTTTGCAGATAGAAGGAGCCAGGAAAGGGACATGCTCCCCCTCCTTGCCCATCAGGGGCCCCCAGGGGCACACACTCTTGGAGAGACACTGGGATGGGAGAGCATGACCTATCCTCCTTCCAGCCAGCTTGCTGTTGAGGTGAAAAGACCATCTTTCCTCATCTTCATTATGCACGGAAGAGAAACATTTGTAGTCACACGGCCATTTATTCGATGGCTCTTCAGATACTGAGTCCTTCCGTGCAAACACCTAGAGTGAGCAGCTCTGGCCGGGGCCGGGGTCTGTGGGTTGGAGCCCTCACTCTGCTCAGCTCTCTTCCCAGGCATCCTGGTCACTCCTATGAGGCTCAGTTCACGTCCGTCTGTGAGGGCAGAACACCCACGGTCCCCAGCCCCGGGTAGGCACATAAATACTTGGCTGATGTGATTAATGAAAATAGATCTTCCAACTCCTCCAGTTTCTCTCCTGGAGCCACAGTGGAAGGGTCTACCTTGTCGCTCAGTCATCCCACCTTCCCATCAGCTGAGCAGACTGAGGCCCATGGGGAAGAAGTTTGCCTGGAGTGACAGAGCCCACAGAGGTTTCCTGATGTCTGAGCCACTGCTCCCAACAGGTCAGCAGCACAAGGAGCTCTGAGCCCAGTTTACACGGGAGGAGACCTCTCCCTGGACCTGCAGCCTGGCCCAATACCCCTATGCCCCCAGGGACCCCTGCCAAGGGCTAGCCAGCAGCTGGTGGCTGGGGAAGCCCAGGACCAATGCCTCCTTGGTGGCTAATGTCTGGAGGTGGTGATGTTTATTCAGCTGGAACCAAGAACCCCTCTGTCCTCTTTGGTGGGGTCCCCACCCTAAGCAATCCCAGCGGTCATTTTCCTCCACACGAGCACCCTCCTTGAAATTGTTAAGTCATTCCATAACTTTAGGATTCAGAGGTCTGGTCCTAAGATCTACCGCCACCCCCAGGCCCGTTCCCAAGCAAGCTGTGGCTTCCATTCAGCCCCGGGGGGCAGGGGTTGGTCCCATCCTGGCCAGCAGGAGGGCGCTCTTCCCCTCCGCACCCCGGCCTACCACCGGCAGACGCGCAGCAAAAGCTAAGAGCTAGGCCGGCTGCCCCAGGGGAGGTTGGGAGTACTTCAGGGTTATCTGCAGTGGGCAAGAGGGCTTCTGGGGCCTGCCCGGGCCACAGGCGAGAGGGGACGTCTGGTTTGGGAAGGGGCAGTCCCTTCCTGAGACCCAGGAAGCAGGCAAAGAGGAGGTGTCACCATTCTGCACTTCTTGGCCTGACCTCACGCACACATTCATTCAACAAATATTTATTAAGCGCCTATTTGTGCAAGGCACTTCCGGAGAGGGCGGACTGAAGCCCCGGCCACGCCCACCCGCCCCGCCCCGCCCCGCCCTGCCCTGCCAGTTGCGGCGCCCTCTGCTTTAGAAAGGTGGTTCTGGCCCGACCCGCCACCAGAAGGCGGGGTGCCTAGGCGTCTCCGTGGTGATGGCCAGCACCCCGGCCCAGATACAGGCCACTCAGTCTCTGCTGCGGCCGCGCCCCCTCTCCCGCCCTCTCCCCTCCCCGTGCACTCCAGGCGCTACGCGCAGAGGGCACAGCCACACTTGGTGGGCTTCTCCACCTCCTCGGCAAAAGAGGTCCCGTCGCTGCACTCAAAGGTGAACTTCCTCCGCTTCAGCCGCAGGCCCTGGCAGCAGCCCTGGCCCGGACATGAGCCCCGGCACTCTACCCACGACAGCGGGCGCGTGGTCCGGCAGATGGCATAGCCCCTCTGGACCTGGTGAAAGTCCCGGACAGGGTCCCCCCGGCATTCGGACTCTGGATGGGACAGACACCAAGAGAAAGCCTCAGGGCACACCCGAGGGCCGGCTCTGCCCTGGGGAGGCAGAAGGAAGATGAGGAGGAAAAACGAGCAGGAGTTGGGGACAGCATCCTTGGACACAGCCCTCCAGCTCTCAGACCCCACCTCCATCCCCACATCCTCCCTGCCCGGCATGCACATGCACATGCCTCCTCCTGGGCCCACAGTGAGGTCAGCGGAAAGGAAGAATATTCTAGCTGCCAAGAGCCTCCAGGACAGATTGGGCTGCGCCAGTAAGGTGGGCTCAAGAAGGGGCTAGAAGCCTGGGAGGCAATGATGTCAGAGACGGAATTGGAGCCAGAGGGTCTGGCATAGGGGACCTAAAGGGGCCTGAGTTCTGGATTTCTCAGGCTCCTCCCTACCCACTTCAGTGGAAGCCCCTTGGCCATCTTGGTCATGTGGGCCAGAAAGGCCTGGGAAGGAGTCCCCAACTCTCAGACCTCCTGCTGCTCTCTAGGTCCCAAGGTGATGGGCTAAGATGCTATTACCCTGGTGGTCTCTTCGGTAAGGAGAGACCCCAGCCAGAAGGGGCACCGAACCCAGATAAAGGGGCTGCAATGCAAGCTGGGCCAGGGAGAGATAGAGCATTGGTCTGGGAGTAGGGCTCAGAGCCCAGAAGGTTGGGGGCAAAGATGCTATTACCCTGATGGTCTCTTCGGTAAGGAGAGACCCCAGCCAGAAGGGGCACTGAGCCCAGATAAAGGGGCTGCAACGCAAGTTGGGCCAGGGAGAGATAGAGCACTGGTCTGGGAGTGGGGCTCAGAGCCCAGAAGGTTGGGGGCACTACTGCCCACAAGGAGGGGAGAGGGGCACAGAGGGGCCACTGAGGTTGGGAAAAAGAAAAGTCAAGTCGCTAAAGCCAGCTGTGGGGAGGGACCCTGGAGAGGGCATGTCAGGAGGGGGGCCCCTGACCTTGCTCACACAGCTCGCCCGAAAAGCCGGGGTCACACACACAGTGTGTCCCCTTGGTGGCTGAGGCCTGGCAGTGGCCATGCAGGCACCGCAGGCCCTCACAGGGGTCTGCAGGTGCCCCGGCCTGGTTGCACAGGGCCCCCGAGTACCCATCCTGGCACTGGCAGCTGTAGGAAAGAGCATCCAGAGGCACGCACTTCCCGTGGACACACCTAGGGGGACAGAGAAGAGGCGCTGTGAGGATAGGCCGCAGCCAGTCCAAGCCCGCCCCAGGGGAGCCCTCCCCACGCCCCACCAGCCCTGCAGCCCTGGGCTTCATGGGATGTTATTCTGTTCCCAAAACTGAAACAAAGGGAGCAAAATATCCTTCTGTGTTTGTCCCTAGGGTCCTTTGCCTGTTAATAAAAACTGAAAACCAAGAAATATTAATAAAACCCTGTGTTAGGCTACATGTTCCAATCTGGGGGTTTAAATGTATAGTCCTTCCTTACCATGGGGGCTTCCCTGGTGGCTCAGACAGTAAAGAATCTGCCTGCAATGCAGGAGACCTGGGTTCGATCCCTGGGGTCAGGAAGATCCCCTGGAGAAGGGAATGGCAACCCACTCCAGTGTTCTTGCCTGGAGAATTCCATGGACAGAGGAGCCTGGTGGGCCCCAGTCCATGGGGTCGCAAAGAGTCGGACACAAGTGAGTAACTAACACTTCCTCACCATGGGGAAGTGGAACTTTCGGGGGAGGGAAGGGAACCCACAGGTGGGTAGGGCTCACTTGTGGCCATGGCAGGGGCCGTCGGCTGGCTGGTCACAGTGCAGGCCCCCCCAGCCGGCCTCGCAGTGGCACACGGGCCCCGGGGTGGCATTGGGCTGACAGATGCCGTGCAGGCAGTAGAGTTTCCGGCAGGGCTCGCAGCCTGGCACCACGCCTGGCTTCATCCGTGTCTTGGTGAAGTCCTGCAACTCATTGTTGATGTACAGGTTTCGGATGCAGCCATGGAAGCTGGTGCCATTCAGGATCTGCCACAGGCGGAAGGCAGCCGAATTCACATCCACCGGCATCCCTGGGATGGAGGGGAGGGGTCAGAGCTGGGCCGCGCTGGGCTCAGACCATGCCCAGCACCCCACCCTGAGGTCTGCTAGGCATCTCTACAGTGTTCCCTAGTGCCCTCAGCATCTGTCCCCCAGTCTCTGCAACCCAGAGCCAATGTTTCTTTTGCCACCTTAGAGGGGCCAGACTCCCTTCCCAGGAGAAATGGAAAAGCTCTTTTCCTTATGATCAGCTGACAAGAGATGCTCTGGGTGCCTGAGCCTGGCCACCCTCATCCAAGGCTCCTGCCCAGAAGCTCAGCGTTTACCTCCCAGCAGCGAAGGACTTGGGCCTCGAACTCATGTGTACAGCACTTTGTCACCCACTTTCGTGGTCATCACTGCACAGCAACCCTCTGACTTCAGAGCTGCTGAAACCCCTTTGATTTCCATGCTCAGTGAAATTGCACCACTAGTAAACAGCAGAGCTGGGATTAGCATCCAAGACCCCATCCCTCATACCTGTCCAGAGTCTCAGCAAGGCCCTGCACAGCACTGAGATGGCCCCGCTGCAGCTAGAAACCTGTCTCGTCTAGACCTAGAAACGTTCTCAGGTGCTGGGTGGGGTCATCTACCTGCGAAGCCTGTAAGCCCCTTTGGGAGGTCCCCAGCTGATGCAAGGAGTCTACGCGTGGAACTCCCAAGGGCCCTGAGAATGGACCCTGAATGACCAACAAGCCCCCTTCTGGCCTAAAAGCAAGAGGAAAGGTGGCTGCCATGCAAAAGGTGGCTGGGAAAGGCCAAGCCCCCTCCCAGGCCAGGCTTCAGGTCCAACCCACACTTCCATCCTTCTGGTCAGTCTGGGTGGGCAGCGAGCAGAGTGGGCTCCAGGCAAGGAGGACAATCCACCTGCAGCTTGGCCATTCACTAGGATCTCCCCACCCCCACTGCCACCTTGGAATGTCCTCCACAGGACAGTCCTGATCCTGGCAAGCCTCAGGCCAGAGGGCAAGAGAGGCCCCACCTGGAATAACCACCACACAATGGGGAGGCCCAGGGAAGGCCGGCTGCAGCTCCAGCCAGGCCTGCAGGTCCTCACCTCCCACATAGAGGGGGGCGTCGCTGTTCAGGGTGTAGTGTTTGCCGAAGTTGTCCATGGTCATGGGGCTGCCGCCATCGATGGAGAGATTAACCATCTGGTCAAAGGTGACCAGCTCAACTGTGTGGAACTGCCCATCGTTGATCGTCTCAGTGCTGGAAGAAGATGAGGTGTCCCCACCCAACGGAATGGCCTTCAGTTTGACCCATCCCTCCCCAGTCACTTCCCTAGAAAGGCCACTGGTCCAGCACCTGCTTCCCAAGAAACCAAATCTCTGAGAGGAAGGACTGTGGAAACTCAGTGGCCTCTGACCTGGTCCCTTATGTTCCCCTTCGGGGGACTCTCTTGGGAAAGCTGAGGAGTTTGGGGCAGGGGTTTCCAATTAATCAGCCTTCCCTCCCCACTATGGAGCCCCCGGTGAGGTGGTGGTGAGATGGGGAAGCTTGGGACCACAGCTCAGGCCCCAGATCCTCAGACCCAGTGTGGGACTGGACCCAGTGGTTTGAATGCCATTTCCACTTGAGCAGCCCAGATCTCTGGGGATCCTGATAAGCACCTGCTCTTGGCCCAGAAGACCTCTCTGTGGCAGCAACACCCCCGCCTCCCCAGCCCTTGAGGACAGCTGGTGGGCAGGAGGAAGCACTACCTGTAGATGGCGGAGCTGGGGTAGCTGCCCGGGTCATAACTGACACGCACGTGGCCCTGGTAGAGCTCCACCGCAATGTGGTCGTTGTCCCCATTGTACAGCAGGATTCCATTGTCTTCTGCCGTGGAGACCTATGGCAATGGCACTTTCTCTCCCACCCCACCCCACACAGCAGCAGCACAGGCTGGCGGGTGGGGCAGAAGGAGGACCCACCATTAAAAGAGAAATGCGGGCGGAACTGTCCTCCCCTGCC
Source organism: Bos grunniens (assembly GCF_055505025.1). Lineage (NCBI taxonomy): Eukaryota > Metazoa > Chordata > Mammalia > Artiodactyla > Bovidae > Bos > Bos grunniens. Next base: position 18,424,870 of record NC_141190.1, read on the forward strand.
TGAGTGACATAGCCTTCAGCGGGTGCTGACCCAGGCTGGGGTCCTCTCTCCCACTCCCCGTTCCCCCAACCCCACTAGAACCCCATCCACTGCCAGTCGGCCATGGCCAGGCAGGGGAGGACAGATGGGCCAGCTGAGGCCTGGAAACTCTGCGCTGGGGGTATATAAGAGCTTGGGACCACCTGCCCAGAGAGAACAGTTAGGGTATCCTGTTCTGTGTGCCTCAGGAAGCTGCCTTGGGACCCGGATGGAACCTATAGAAAGGACAAATTCAGAAAGACTCTCAAATAGCTAGAACAACCGTGGAAGCAAGCACTCATCACTGGAGCCATGCAAGCAAAAGCTGGAGTTGTGCCTTGGGAGAGAGATTCTGCTGTGATGATGCTGTAGGAGCCACGATGGTTTTTTCCTGCTCTGTCCCTCTTCTTGGAAAGATGCTGTCCCCCTGGTTTGTAGAGCTGACACATGGGCCAGTCTGGTCCAATCATAGTACCCTGTCCCCGCTGGACTCAGTGATTGGTCCAGGGATGGGCAAGTAGCCTGAGACAGGCCAATCAGCGATCTTCCCTGAGGTTGCTGACTGTGGTCCAACTCGAGTTGGCAGAGGAGAGCCAGCAGCGGGACAGCAGGCTAAACCAAGCCTCTCCAAGGATGTGCCCGAGGCAATGGCTGGGCCGGGTTTCCATGAGCTTTATTTTGTTGAGCAGTTAAGTTAGCTGTGGTCTTGCTAGTGGACGATGCGAGTGGACAGGATTTTGCAGAGGAGATCATGGGATGGAGAGCAGAGTGAGCATGTTTGAGAGGCTAAAAGGTTATGAGAAAAAGGAAAGCGAAGAGGACAAATGAAAGAGAGAAGAAAGACATGGAGGTTGGGATGTGTGTGTATGTTTAGTCGCTCAGTCGTGTCCAACTCTGCGACACCATGGACTGTAGCATGGCAGTAGGGACAGGGAATGGAATCTGGGGGAAAGAGATGACTAAAGAGGGCTTTAATTTTTTTATCATGTGATATGCAATACTCTCCCTGCCCCAAGAAATGTTTAGCAAACAACGCTGTGGAAGTGGGACTTGCTTTTCTTTCCCTCAACATAATGATGTTCTGAGTGGAATTTAAGACATGGAATGGCAAAATAAGGGAACACAGGGCTAGCTGTGGCCAGATTCCAGCCACATGGAGAAAGCCTGTCTGCAGCCTTGGAGGCTGAAGCTGAGGAGTCATTGAAACAAGAGATGGTGGGAGGGGATCCGCCTAAGTTTGATTTTCTGGATCCAGTCACCCATGAGACTACCCCCACCCCTGCCCTTCTCTAAGACTGGTTTTGTGACCCAATAACCTTTCCAACTGTGCTTAAACTAGTTCAAGCTGAGATCTTGGTACCCACATCCATAGAATTTTGGCTAACAGAGTCCTCCCCACTGTCTTGATGATGCTCTGACCTGAGACCAGGGTCCCCTGTTGTTCTCTGACCACCCTCTATGACCGGGTGCCCTGGGCACGCACCTGCAGCGTGATGTTGGCCCGTGGCCAGTTCTGCAGGTCTGTGAACTGCAGGTAGGTGTCCCGATCCACGAAGTTAACACTCAGCAGCTTCTCACATTCAGGGCCGCCAAAGCCTGGGAGGCACTGGCACACGGGCCCGTTGCCCTGGTCCACACAGTTGGCCCCATTCTGGCACTCAGTCCCTTCACAGGGGCTCCTGGGGCCAGGTGGTCTGGGAGGGGTCTCACAGAGCTGACCACTGAGAGGGAAAGGACTCGGGTCAGAGAGGGCAGGAGCAAGGAGGCATCTTCCTTTCCCACAGTGCTGGAGAGAAACTCACTAAACATCTTGGGACACTTGCTTTAAAGCGATGGAAGATGCTCCTAATTGAACACCCCCTGTGAGAACTAAGAGCCAAGAGGATGCTGAGAAATGAGGGGAGAAACAAGTGTGGCCCCTGGACCAGCAGCATCAACATCACCTGAGCACTTGTCAGGGATGGAAAGCCTATTGCATCTGGCTTTCAACAAGATCCCAGGTGACTTGTGTGCATATTGGCTTGAAGAAGCACTCAGTGCTCACATTAGCAAACTCTGGTAGCAGGTTTTACTATACCCACTTTGCAGAAAAGAAAACTGAGACTTAAGACACAAACAAAAGAGAGAAGACTCTGTAGCATCAAATATGCACAATAGCAAAAAAATAAAAGTAGAAACAACTCAAATGTCTATCAACAATGAATGGATAAACGAATGTGGTATATCCATACAGTGGAATAGTATTCAGCCATAAAAAGGAATGACATTCTGATACATGATTCCATATGGAGAACCTCGAAAACATGATGCTAAGTGAAAGTCAATCACAAAGGACCACAGATTGTTGATTCCATTTATATGAAATATTCGGAATAAACAAATCTATGCACACAGACATTAGTAGGTTGGTGGTTGCCTAAAGGTGAGATGGAAGAGGGCTGTGGTAACAGATAAGTGTGGAGTTTCTTCGGGGTAATGAAAATCTCCTAAAATTGATTGTGGCAATGGATGCCTAACTCGGAGATTACACAAAAAAGCCACTGAATTCTACACTTTAACTGGGTGAATTATATGGTATATAAGTTATATCTCAATAAAACTGTTTTTTAAAAGAAGATACAAGCAGAACATGGGAGGTGGGTGACCAGAAGAAAGGCAGGTGCCCTTCCCTCCCAACCTCTCAGAGAGGCCAAGATGCAAAAGTAAGTGATCTTTAATGGCCTTTAATGTCTTCAGGGATTCACTGGGCAGGTAAGTGATGGAGCGCTGCCCAGTCATCTGTGCCCACCTCCTGCTCCCTCCGTCAGTCAGGGCAGGCACCCTCTGCCTGTGCTCTGAGCCACTCAGTAACTCTCCCCAGGCCACACAGATGGTGACTGGCACAGTGACAGTTAACTCTCCCAGGCTCTGCCGTTACTCTTGCCTGGGGGCTCCTGCCAGCGCCCGAGCTGACGGCTAGGAGACGTCAGTCACTCTTGGCCTCCAGAGGCCGCTCACCTGTAGCCCTGAGTACAGAGGCAGGAGTAGCCGTTGGCTTCGTCCACGCACTGGGCCCCGTTCTGGCAGCGGTGGTCCCTGCAGTCATCCTGCTTCTCGGTGCAGTTGCCACCTGCGTAGCCTGGCGCACACTCGCACCTGGGTGGGCACAGGTGACGGGCATCAGCCCACACGCAGCCCGGACCTCAGCCGGGAGTCTGGGGCCCCAGGGCTGTACACATGACAGAGAGCCTCACGGTCCTGTGGGCCTGTGGAGTCCCCCAGCAGGCCACACAGAGCCCTAGATGTCAAGATGCCACCATCCATCACGGGACCCTTTACTAGTACAGGATAAGAGCCTGAGGGGGCTGCAGGCAGGATGGGGGTGCTCTGGGCTGGGAGAGTGGACACCCCATGGCTGGAGGAGATAGACACGTGTGGAGCACCCACCCTCAGCACCAACAGCACATCCAAGGTCAACCTTCAGCCCCTCCTCAACCTGCCCAGCAGCCTGTCTCCTGCCCCCCAGTGCACGGCTCTGAGTCACATACGGCTCATCCATCCCCCTCCCCCAGCCTCCCAGCTGCACAGGCCCAGCCTCCTGGGCCTCAGTCGGGCTAGTGCTCTCCTCCCCATGACCTTCTGGCTCCAGGCCAGTTCCCAGCTTCCCAGCTCACACTGTGGCTCACTCCTCTCCTGAGTCAGTTCACATGTGCCAACTATTTGCCTATCAAATAGAGAGTGTGCCCTCCACCCTCTTCAAACACGACCTTGCCTGATGCTCCCCATCCTGCTTCCCCCATAACAAGTCGCTCCATGGTCATACCTGTCTCCACGGGCAGCAATCTGCACCCTGCTACACTTCTCTGCCTTCACGCCTGTTGACTCTGGAATACCCTCCCCTCTCTCCCTGCCTCGATCCAGCCAGGCCAATAGCTCATCTCCTCCAGGAACCACCAGTAAGCAACCCTTGCCAGAAACCCTTCCAAACTACAGACTCCACAGCTCAACTGCACAACCTGGCAAGTAAGTGCGCCTGTGTGATTTTTAAAAATCTCATTTCCAGTGTTTTTCAAGCAGTAAGAAATACCTTTTACCCAGTAAACACACACACACTCCTCTGAAACCAGTTTTATGCCACAATACACTCCTTACTATATAAAAGGGTATGATGTCTGATATTTTCTATTTTTTTTTAGGTTAATCTTGGTCCACCCAACTGATTATAGTCTATTACTGAGTGGGTCTTGAGCCGCAGTCTGAAAAGTGTGACGGTAGCTATGTACACAACCAATTCGATGAATGAATGCATACTGAATACTTGGTAGGTTCCAGGTACAACGCCAGGCATAGCTGAGTGCCTGGCAGTTCCCACCTTCCTCCAAGACAGGAGGTTGAGTAAATATGCACTGTATACCAACTGAGTGCTCCGTCTCTGTGTTGTGAAGGACTGTCTCAGCAGTATCTGACTGACAGTGTGCAGTCCTGCTTCAGTCCACCCTCTGAGGTCCAGTCTCTCTGAGGAGCAGGCATGCCACTTGCTCTGCCATTGCTTCTTGGTCTGCTCTGCCAAGCCCACCTGCTGGCTCCACCAGGAGTGCAGCATCTGTCCACTATCTGGATAGAGGCTCCTGTGCAGCCCCTTGATCTAATATCTGGGCCTCAGTGTCCCCCAGCTCTCACTTCCTGCCCATGAGGCTCTGGCAGCTCCTACTTGGCTAAGTCCCTGGGGGACTCCACCCCCTACCCTGGCCCGAGTGGCTGGGGTTTGGTCCCTCAGCCACAGACCTGAAGAAGCCCTACCACCATGCTGCCCTGACAGGTGGAACAGGGTCCCAGAATTGAGACCTGTTGCAAAACTGCAGATGGGAGCAACATCTGAAAAACCCATGATCCTCACATTGCAGTCTGCCGGTGACAAGTACTTCTACATAGGCCAGTAACGATGATGGTGACAACAGGCAAGGACCCCTATCCAACCCTCCTGAGGCCAGACAGGTTTTGAAATTTGGGACTTTTTGGATTTGGGAATGGTAATACAATGTTTCATTAGTGTCAGTCGCTCAGTCGTGTCTGACTCTTTGTGACCCCATGGACTGTAGCCCACCAGGCTCCTCTGTCTGTGGAATTCTCCAGGCAAGAACACTAGAGTGGGTTGCCATTCCCTTCTCCAGGGGATCTTCCTGACCCAGGAATTGAACTCCGGTCTCCTGCATTGCAGACGGGTTTTTTTTTTCTTTTTACCATCTGAGCCACCAGGGAAGCCCCAGTACAGTGTCTATAACTGTGTATTATGAAACATGCCAGTTGAATCTGGGGTGGCCCCTTAATTAAACATGCTCACATTCTACTGCAAATGCTACACATATTCCCTCTACATGGGATGAATGGTGACTGTAAGCAGCCTCCTATCAGTGCAGGTTTTAAAGCAAATACATTGATTGGATCAATTTTGCTATCAAACGGACATTTGGTTTTCAGAGTTTTGTGCATTTTGCAATTGGCAATGAGAAATTGTGGATCTTGTCTAGTTCTTTATTGAGTACTTTTCAAATGTCAGACATGGAGGTAAGTGCTTTCCATGCACTTGCTTATGTAATCCTTCCAACCACCCCAGGAGGAAGCTACTGGTGCACCCAGTTTGCAGATGAGAAAACTGAGACTCCGAGTGGTCAAGCCACCCATTCCAGGCCGTGATGTAAACTCAGGTCTGTCGGATCATAAATACCAGCACCCTGCCCCTGGCTCTGACTGTACAGCTGAAACCAACCCACCTGACAGGTAAGGAAACAGGCTGGGGAGGGCAGAGGGGAGGTGACGTGGTGGCCCATGCCCTTCCCTGGCCCCAGAAATGGGCAACACTGACCTGGGCCCATCGGGGGTGCCCACACACTGGGCCTCATGCTGACATGGGTTCAAATCTGGAGCGCAGAAGTCCACCAGCAGCTCACAGGCCCTTCCTGGGGAAAAGATGGGGGGAGCAGGAGAGAAGCTGCCCCCTGAGTTCCACCAGGTGGCCAGCCCAGCAGAAAGCTCCTGCAGGCACTGAGGCAGGGCCCCAGCCTTCTGCCCATAGGACCAGGCCTCAGGGCACTGGGCCTCCGCTCCCCTTGACCCCTGAGCCCTGCCACGCTTACCCGAGTACTGCAGGGGGCACTGGCAGGTGTAGCTGCCCACGCCGTCCACACAGGTGCCCCCATTGGCACAGGAGTGCTCCACACAGTCGTCCGTGTCTACCCCGCAGGTCGGCCCTTCAAAGCCGGTGGGGCAGGAGCACCTGTGGGGAGCAGGGAGAGGTGGGTGGGCCCACAGCCAGGGTGACAGCCTTCCTGAGGCACTGGTGTAAGCCTGTGGCCAGTAGTCAAGAGTATCAACCCAGAGTTTCGGTCCCTACTCTGGATCAGGCCCTTGTTAGGTGCTGAGGGTCAGAGGTGACCAAGACCAGCCCTGTGCTCATGAGATCACTCAGTCTAGTGGGGGTGATGACAGGGAGACTGGCGACCAAAGGAGAGACTGAGGACCAGGATGGTGCAAAACTGATGCTGGAGAAGGTGGACAAAGGGGCAGAGGTCACCTAGCTCCTCCCTGGGGGGAGTGGTCAGGGCAGGCTTCCTGGAGGAGGTGGTGAGTTAGCTAAGGACTCTGACAGGGGAGAACAGGAAGGAGAGGGAAGGCAGTGGGGGTAAAAGCCTTGGGGAGAGAGAGCCTTACAGTCCACCCCCAGTTTATATAGTTCAGGACTTGAGGAGCACATTTTTCAGGGATGGGGTAAGAAGAGGGCTGGGGGGTAAGCAGGAGTCCTGGATATCAGTCATCTTCAAACTGGGGTACACTCCCCCCCTGGGGCAACTGTGATTTTCCAAAGGATTTGCGGGTCACAGAGGGCTGAGCAATTAATTTCCACAGCTTCAAGTTCTGCACGAACTCCTCCCTTAACTGACCTGCCCCAGAGCTCCTGAAAGGTGCACAGGTACCTATCCCGGCCTGAGTCAAGGTGGGCCATGCCTGGGGCCTAAGATCCTCTGGTGCCAAATAAAGGGACAGTTAGGGATACTGATGTTTCCAAAATGAAGGAACAAATGCTTTTGCAAGTCAAGAGGTTTCCAGTTCTGTGCATTAAAAAGTAATTGAAGGAAGACCTCATGGAACTATGAGCAGATAGAGCATTAAAAATAATTTTTGATGACCGATCACTCTGGGTTTTTGATGTATTAACTTGGAAGGGTTTCAAGTAACTGAGAGACATGACTATAATAAAACTCTTAATCCCACTGGTTTATTTATGTGAACGAACATTCTCAGCATTTATAGCCATATATATATAGAGAGAGAGAGAGCGGGGGCTGCTATATATGTATTTTAAAAAGGAGTAGATTGGCTGCTAAGCCCTCTGATATTCCATAATATTCATGTCTGGACATAGGAACCAATTAGGAGGAGAAAAGGAAGCCCATCCATACACAAAGCTCCATCTATCTCATTAAGAGATATAGTCTAATAAAATGTTACTTTTATGTGTAATAATTATCAATCAAATTTTGGAAAACAGTTATGTTGTTCTAATCAACTGTATATTATTGATCATTATAATGATAATGCAAAAGAAACTTTCATCAGAGGTTTATGGGGACAAGAAAGAAGTGAAAAAATTTTCCATTTAAACTTATATACCCATGTTGGGGCAGGAAGGTATGACAGGGTGCTGAAGAAAAGCCTCTCTAACATGAAAACATATTACAGTAGAAGAAAAAGTCAGGGAGGGTGGCGGTGAGGGGAATAAAATAGAAATACTAGTTTGAGAAGAAACACAAATGACATGAGACGTTGCAGCTTGCTCAAGAGGAGCTCCTTCGTGTGATTTTAAAGTCACATGTATGCCTGTGGCGGATTCATTTTCATATTTGGCAAAACTAATACAATTATGTAAAGTTTAAAAATAAAATAAAATTTAAAAGAAAAAAAAAGAGATGGGCAGTCACAGAATATAAAAAAAATAAATAAATAAAGTGATTTTTCACTGAAGAATGAGAAAAGAGTGATTTAAAGGATGATAGCTTTATTTTTAAGTGTTAATAATGTGTGCAGTATCCTGGAAATGACCTTCTTTGCAATGAAAAATTAAATTTACCATGAAAAATTTTAGCTGTCACTTAAGAATGCGTGAAGCAGTTTGTAATTTAAAAAAAATCTGTTTGGGGGAGCAGGTATGTGAACAAAAAGGTGTGAAGCCTGTTTCAGGGTGTGTCCTGGAATTTCATTCCCCCTGCAAGATTGCACGGGACACCAGAGAGGTCTGAAGCGGGTTAAGGGGATCTCAGCTAAGTCCCCTCCAGTAGGGCTGGGGATGGATAACAGAGGAGACCCTTGTAAGTCTCAGGGTTGCGAGGTAACTCAGGGAGGCACCCCCTTTCTACCAAAAGAACCCTTCCCACAGCTCCCCACAGTCTGTAGGAATGCCAAGTGTGAGGGGCTACCCTCACAGCTGCACCCCTCCTCCATAGACATGCCCCCAGTAGCCTAGCCAATGAGGTGGGGGCTTTGATGGAGCTTCTGCCAAGCCCAGAGGAGGTCAGAGCCTATTGTAAGGATGCTGTTTCCAAGGCGACACCTGCCACGAGGTCATTTAGTGTTTTCATTTTTACATCTGGTAATTTGGGTTTGCAGAGACAGGCTGACCATTCCTGCCAGTGGACTTGACATCATTTTCTGAAGAGTCAGTTTGCTCAGCTGGCAAATTACTTTCAGCAACTAAATTCTGTGTGCTTCTTAGAAAAACTCTGGGTACAGGAGAACTCTGGGAAGATGGGGGGCTCGAGAGACTCTGGAGGAGCAGGGTGAGTGGGGGGCTCGCGTGGCGATGTCAGCACTGGGAGGACTTGCAGGATGAGCTGTGGAGGATCTGGGTGAGGTCCAGCCCTTCACTGAGCAGTGGGGAACCTGTGCCCATGGTGCGCGCAGAGTGACCCACGAGCTGGTGGGGGAGACCCCGGAGGGTGGGACCAGGACTTGCTCCCACCTGTGGGCAGGCTTCCCCAGCCCTTCCGGGGGGCTCAGGTGGAGGTATGGTCCTGAGGAGCTGGCTCAGGGCCCTCCCTTCAGACACCGTTGGCCCAACAAGCAGGTGTTTGGCTTCAGCTGGAGGTTAATAGAAATGATAGGAGTTTAAAATGTCCCCAACTGCCTCTTGGCACTGCCAGTGCATATGCCCTAGGTAACAGTTCCCAGTGCCATTGGAGGACTTGCCTGGCACCTGGCAAGAGCAGGGAGAAGCCTGGAGCAGGAGCTCTAAGCCCAACCCCGACCCAGCCTGCTGGGTGACCTGGTCATCCCCCAGAGTCTCTGTGCTTCCACTGTCTGTGAGCGTCGGGGGCTTGGCCTGTGGGGGCGAGGGGATGGTGTGTGGAGAGGCCTCTGGCTGTGATCTGGAGTGAATGACTGCTCCCCCTGAGCCTGTCCCCCCATCTCCCAGACTGCAAGGGCCCTGGGCCATCCCATTCAGAGGAAGAAGGCTCCGAGGTCGGACCCATCAACACCCTGCCCACCAGGGTCTAGCCCCGGACAAGTAACTCACGTGAAGCCAGCATCCTCGCCCTCCTGTGAGCGGCAGGTCCCACCATTTCCACAGGGGCTGCTGGAACAGCTGTCCAGGGACACCTCACAGTCTCGGCCCTGGGGAGGAAGACAGTGATTGAGGGGGGGCACCCCAGGGAGACCCAGGGGCCAATGAGTCAGCAGAGCCAGCCAGCCCCCTCAGCAACTCAGCCTTCCTGTCCCGGGAGTTACTTGTGTACTCATGCACGTGTCAGGTCATGATGACACACTCACTTGGGCTCCTGCTCTGAGCCAGGAGCCGCCCTGGCCCCTGTGGGCTGACCAACAGGACAGCCCCAAGCCTGCCATACCGCGCCCTCGAGCAGACCCCCAGCCTCCGACTTCAGCCCGCACGCACCTTGTAGCCGCTGGGGCAGGCACACCTGTACCCCACAAGGGGGTCATTGCGGCAGGTACCCTGGTTCTGGCATGGGCTGGACAAGCAGGGGTCACACTTGGCCTGGACAGTCAGGGTGGGGGTACCTAAGGCAAAGGGGAGCGTTAGTGCAGTGGGGAGGCAGGGGAACAGGGCTGGGCAGAACCCCACGCCCCGGCCCCGGCATCCTGGCATGCAGGGACGCATGGTGGGAGCCCTCTCCCCAAGGTTCTTGCCTCTCCCTGTATTTCCTCTGGATCACGCTCACCCTCCCTCACATCCACCTCTCCAGACTCCGGACCCTCCTCTGTAAAAACAGAGTTAAAAACCCCCCTCATGGGGCTGGAAGGACTAAATGAGATAATCCCAAAAAAGTGTTTCGCAGGCGGGTGTTGGATAGTAAGGAGCTCCCACGTGGCGGGCAGAGCAGGGGCATCGGTGTGAGAATGTCATGGTCACGATCATAGAAATCAGCTGAGGTTTTCTCCATCCCCTCATACCCTTCCACAGCAACCACCTCAGCCCAGTCACTTGCTGGCCTGGACAGCAAAGGTGGCCACTCCAGCAGAGAAGAGATCTGGCTCTGAGAGGAGGCCACGCTTAGGAGGAAAAATGTCCATCGCCTAGAACTTGTTTCTCTCCAAGGCTGAACAGGGAAAGACCCTTTCCTGTCTCCTCTCTGGCCGCAGGCATGACCTTCTCCAGCCCCTTCAGGACTCACTGGTGGTGAAGGGCTTGAAGGTGGGTGAGGAGCCAGCAGCCAGAGCTGGGCCCCTATGAAGAGCATGAGGACCTCACAAGAATAAATAGTAAGACCAGCCAGTTAAGTTAGGTTTCCACTTCAGAGGGGCTTCCCTCATAGCTCCATTGGTAAAGAATCTGCCTGCAGTGCAGGAGACCCTGGTTTGATCCCTGGGTCGGGAAGATCCCCTGGAGAAGGGATAGGCTACCTACACCAGTATTGTTGGGCTTCCCTTGTGGCTCAGCTGGTAAAGAATCCACCTGCAATGCAGGAGACCTGGGTTCGATCCCTGGGTTGGGAAGATCCCCTGGAGAAGGGAAAAGCTACCCACTCCAGTATCCTGGCCTGGAGAATTCCATGGACTGTATACTCAAAGGGGTCGCAAAGAGTTGGACACGACTGAGCAACTTTCATTCACTCACTCACTCTATTTCAGACTCTTTCTAGAAGTAGAGAAACATTAGTTCCACTGAAAATGCATGAGTTTGACTAGAAGGAGAAACACTTTCTGGTAATAACTGCAGGGGAATCCTCATGGGTTACAGGTGGGGCTCTGTTTCTTGATCCAGGTGCTAGATACCTCAGACAGTCAGTTTAGTCGCTCAATCGTGTCTGACTCTTTGTGACCCCATGGACTGCAGCACACCAGGCTTCCTTGTCAATCACCAGTTCCCAGAGCCTACTCAAACTCATGTCCATCATGTCGGTGATGCCATCCAACCATCTTATCCTCTGTCGTCCCCTTCTCCTCCTGCCTTCAATCTTTCCCAGAATCAGGGTCTTTTCCAATGAGTTGGTTCTTTGCATCAGGTGGCCAAAGTATTGGAGTTTCAGCTTTGGCATCAATCCTTCCAATGAATATTCAGGACTGATTTCCTTTAGGATGGACTGGTTGGATCTCCTTGCAGTCCAAGGGACTCTGAAGAGTCTTCTCCAACACCACAGTTCAAAAGCATCAATTCTTTGGCGCTCAGCTTTCTTTATAGTCCAACTCTCACATCCATATGTGACTACTGGAAAAACCATAGCTTTGACTATACGGATCTTTGTTGGTAAAGTAATGTCTCTGCTTTTTAATATACCGTCTAGATTGGTCATAGCTTTTCTTCCAAGGAGCAAGCATCTTTTAATTTCATGGCGGCAGTCACCATCTGCAGTGGTTCTGGAGCCCAAAAAATAAAGTCTGTCACTGTTTCCATTGTTTCCCCATCTATTTGCCATGAAGTGATGGGACTGGATGCCATGATCTTAGTTTTCTGAATGTTGAGTTTTAAGCCAACTTTTTCACTCTCCTCTTTCACTTTCATCAAGAGGCTCTTTAGTTCTTCTTTGCTTTCTGCCATAAGGGTGGTATCATCTGTGTATCTGAGGTTGTTGGTATTTCTCTCAGCAATCTTGATTCCAGCCTGTGCTTCATCCAGCCCAGCATTTCGCATGATGTACTCTGCATATAAGTTAAATAAGCAGGGTGACAATATACAGCCTTGACATACTCCTTTTCCGATTTGGAACCAGTCTGTTGTTCCATGTCCAGTTCTAACTCTTACTTCTTGACCTGGATGGGTTCAATTTGTGAAAATTCACTGAGCCTTTCATTAACTATCTGTGTAATTTTCTGTTATGCATGTTGTATTCCAATAAAAAATTTTTTAAAGGAGATTTCTTTTTATATATTATTTATTTACTTTTGGCTCTGTTTTGTCTTCATTGCTACACGGGTTTTTCTCTTATTGCGGCAAGTGAGGGCTACTCTTCCTTGCTGTGTTCAGGCTTCTCGCTGCAGTGGCTTCTCTTGCTGTGGCGCAGGCTCCCGGGCATGCAGGCTTCAGGAGCTGCGGCACGTGGGCTCCGTGCTTGTGGCCCCAGGGCACAGGCTCAGTGGTTGTGGTGCGCGGGCTTAGCTGCTTCGTGCCACGTGGGATCTTCCCAGATCAAGGATCAAACCTGTGTCTCCTACATTCGCAGCTGGATTATTTACTGCTGAGCCACCAGGGAAGCCCCCAGTTAAATTTAAACACACACACACACACACAAACCTCTCATCAGTACCAGTCCCAGACCATTAAATAAATACTGAGCAAATATTTCAACATAAATTGGCCTGCTCCCCACAGCTGCCAGCCAAGCCGCAGACCGGACCCTTCTGAAGTGTTGCTGCTGTGATAGCATCCTGCATGCAGGGTGGCCTGGGGCTTCCTTATTAACCTCTGGCTGTCAGTTTCATTTCTACTGGTGGTCTGTGAGCTTGTGGAGGGCAGGAGCCGTGCCCCACGGCCTCCAGTGCCCTTCTGCAGCTGTACCCCTGCATACAAGCCAAGCCTGGGGCAGCCACTCAGCCACTGCCTTCTGCTCGGCAGGGTTCCCTTGGCCTTCAGTCAATCAGTCAATCAATCCCCGAGCCCGTGTTTACAAATGCCCAGGGTGAGGTGCCTCCAATCACACCAGGCCCTGGATTTCTAGAGATGTCAGGAGGGTAGCAGCTGGGTTCAGTGCCCAGGGGTTTAAGCTAATTGCTGAGCACAATTCCTACCAAAGGGAGGCCTGAGTGCCTGTACTGCTGGGAGGCTTGGAGCTTCCAGAAACACTGCTGCTATTTTTATTTTCCTTACATAACCCAAGGGAGGGATTAGAGCCCTTACGGCCTGAGATCTTCCGCCTGGCTTTTTTTATTTTTTTGCTTGTTGTATGTCAGGACAAGAGGGCAGTCATGCTAATAAGCAGCAGGGGCCACATTCCTGCCATCTGTCCCCCACCCAGCCAGTCACCACAGGGACACAGAAGTGACGGGAAGGTCCTGCCAGGTTGATGGGGAAGCAGGAAGTGGGGGGATGCAACCCCGTACCCGCCATCCCTTCTTGCACTCCTGGGCTCACCTTGGCATTCAAACTTCTTGGCAGGCGTGGTGAGGAGCAGTTTGCCTTCCATGTCCGGGGGCCCGGCACAGCGGGCAATGCCCGGTTCCTTGTAGCCTGTCTTCACCCAGCTGGACAACCAGCGCAGGTGGCAGTCACAGTACAGGGGGTTGGCACCGATGGCCCTGGGTTAGAGAGGAGAGAGGAGCAGACATTACAGCTTCATGGAGTCCTTCACCCATTGGGTACCAGGTATCAGACATTATGCCCGGAGCTGGCAAAACCCTAAAAATCCCCATTCAGTGAGCACTAACCATGTAGCCAGGACAGATTTAAGTACTTTGCACCTGTTATCTCGCTTAGTCCTCATCACACCTTACTAACCCCGTTTTACATGTTGAAACTGAAACTCAGAAGGTGAAGACACTTGCCCAAGATGCACAGAGAAAGGGGGGAGGTAGGATCTGAACTCAGGCTGTTGAGGCCGGAGCCTCTGTCGGCACCGCCTCCAGGGTGTACCAGGGAGAGAGGAACCAGCATTTGCTGCTGTGATGAACCAGCTTCTCCCACGTTAGCGCATCTAGTCCTCTCATCAGCCCCACAGTATAAGCTTTCTCTTCTCCATCTCAAAGATGTGGGAACTGAGCCTCACGTGGAATAAGTCATTTTCCTGCAGTCACACAATCAGTGAAGCACAGCCCCCTGATCCAGACCTAGAGCTGTCTGACTTGAGAGCCTATGTTATTTTTAAAAATATTAATTAAATAATTATTTGACTGCGTGAGGTCTTAGTTGCAGCACTTGGAATCTAGATCCCTGACAAGGGATGGAACCCCGGCCCCCGGCATGGAGAGCAGAGTGTTAGTCACTGGACCACCAGGGAAGCCCCCTCTTTTTTTTATAAGCCTATCCTCTTTAATTTTTCTCTTCATTTTCAATTAAACAAGAAGTGCATAAGCATATTCTCATTGTAAATCATTTTCAGACATGGCGCACAACAGTCTCACTTTAAACGGCATTGTGAATGTCCTCAATACCACTAAATTGTATTCATTAAAATGGTTAATTTTATATTCCTTGAATTTCACCTTGATTTTTTTAAAAGGCACATTCCTGTGTGACTGATGGGAATGCAAGATGGTAGAATTCCAACAGAGGGGTATTGCCTGATACCTAGCTAGCTAGCAATACAGTTGCCTTTTGACCCAGTAACTCTGTTTCTGGCACATCTCACAGATCTGTGCCTGCATAAGTGTGTAAAGGCATCTGTGCAACAGTATTGATCTCAGCATTGTTTGTAATAGACGGGAAGCCTCCCGTGTTCGTCAGTGGGGGAGTGGTTACATAAACTACAATACATCCTCATTACAAAAAAGTCCACTGTCCCTGCCAACCACAGGACCCATGGTCACAAGGTCATCATACTCCATGGGTAGCCTTCCAATCCTTTCCCATATTTACACATACGGTCGGTTCTTCATGAGAGAGAGATTATATCCATCCAGCACACACAGTCACTGAGCAGCCTGCTTCTTGTCACTAAACAGCATGCCTTGGAGACCTCTTCAGGTCAGCTATATGGATCCACCTCATTTTATCAAACTGCTTAAGAGCATCCCAAAGAACGGACACTTCATAGCTTTCACTGCCAGACACTCCAGTTGTTTCCAGCAGCAGTGAACACTTTGTCCATGCCTCTCTGCAAGGAGAGGCCATTTCTCTAGAACAGATGCCTAGAAGGGGGTTCATGTCGCAGAGGAAGGGCACGTAAAATGGTCACAGTGAAGTGAAAGTGAAAGTCGCTCAGTGGTGTCCCACTCCTCGGGACCCCATGGACTACACAGTCCATGGAATTCTCCAGGCCAGAATACTGGAGTGGGTGGCCTTTTCCTTCTCCAGGGCATCTTCCCAACCCAGGAATCAAATCCAGGTCTCCTGCATTGCAGGCAGATTTTTTACCAGCTGAGCCATAAGGGAAGCCCAAGAATACTGGAGTGGGTAGCTTATCCCTTCTCCAGGGGATCCTCCCACCCCAGGAATTGAACCAGGGTCTCCTGCATTGCAGGCAGATTCTTTACCAACTGAGCTAACAGGGAAGCCCAAAATGTTCACAGCCAGCCTCCAAAAAAGGTTGTAACGACTTACACTTGCCGGCAGGGTGAGGGGTGTGCCCGCTCCCTCGCATCCCCACACTGATACTGACACGGGGCACTGCCAACTTCTTAGGCTTTGGCCAGGCTGGTGGGCAAGCTCATAACCCTCTGACTAAACCACAGTGAGAGATTCAGAGATGAACAAGACATGGATTTGGGGGAACAAAGGTTGCCAGTGGTCTTTGAGCCAGCAAACAGAAAAACCAGAGCCTCGTATCTGAAGCTCATTTATATCGACATTATTGTGAAAACATAAGGCTATATACTGTTCAGGAGAATGAGCACATCTATTAAGCACCAAATGGATGCATTGTCGTTTTCCACCCGTGTCTGGGCAACACAGAGGAAGCGGCTCCCCTGGCGATGCGTGGGGTCTGATAAAAGCAGCAGTGACTCTGAGCAGGAATTCCCCCAAATAGCACAGCTGATGACGGCCCTTCCTATAAAGCAGGCTCAACAGTCTTGGACTCTGGCCCCTGGCGCAGCTGCTCACTGCCCGGGTGACCTTGAGCGGCTCACTTAACATCTCTGGGGCTCACTTTATGATTCGATAAAGAGCCTGCAATCTGGAAGGGGGAGAAAGACAAGCACATCGAGCCTGAAATGGGTGCCGAGGGAATAATGCAGCTTGGAAAAAGAAAGCCAGTTCAGCTTTGACGTGTATTTCACTTTTTCTGTTCTGATTTGCTGACAGCATCCATCCTGGCTAATAGGACAAGGCAACACCTTCCTCTTTTCCCTGAACACTGCCAGGGCTTCTCAGAGGTAGAGGAAGTTCAGACACTTCGATTTTCTGAAGCTCCATTGCGTTAAGAAAATAATAATAAAGACTTAGAAAAATAACAGGACTACAAAACAGTGGTATATTTAAAACATCTATATTCACCAGACTGATATTTTTAATATAGTATGAGGTAATGTAATTATGCTATTCAAAAGATAAATATAGAATTTATTGAAAGTATTTTTGCACCACACTGCAGGAGTGTGTTCTGCTAATGAGCCATGAGGAAGTAGAGAGTTTATTCTGAAGGGCTTCTTCTCTCAGTCTTGTAACTCATTTAGAGAAAAAGTCCAAAAGACTAAATCTAAAGCTGTTGTGAATGTGGAGGCCGTTGACACATCTTAGGATGTCACAATTCCCAATTCCTGCATAAATCCTCCCCATAAATGGCAACAAAGTCATGCCCTTTTCAATTCTTCATATATATTATATAATATATATGTATATTATTCTCAATTTTTATATATATTATTCTCTATATTTATATATATTATTCTCTATTTTATATATATATACACAATATAGAGATAATAAAAGCTACCAAAGTCACATACAAAGCTATTGAAAATTAGGCATTCTGGCTTGACCAACACGTTTTACTTGTTGCTATACAGAGCAGATGGTGAGCGACTCCTGATTTCAACATTTCAAGCTTTTATTTCTCCAAACACTATTTTTTTTTTTTTCTGACTACTTTATTAGTTCGAGTAGTTCACTTTCACCTGGAGTCCATTTTTCCCAATAAAATGACTGTGAACTCCCAGGGCGTGGACAGCCACAGGCCCTGCTGAGACCAGTGGGGGGAACAGCCAGGCCACTCATCAATCCAAAAGGACTGTGGAGTCAAGTCCATCCCCCGACAAAAGCATAAACAACCCTGTGCTGTTGATCTTTGGTTTAACTTGGAAATAGTTGAAATAGTAGCTATTTCATCTGTTTGTGCCAAGGCCCGCTGGGCTTCTTCTATTAACATAACCAAGACAGAAATAGACCTCCTATGACAGAGGTGCCAACCATAGAGTTTAGCATAGACTAAACTTTCAAAATCTCTTCACCTGAGCTAGTCCTCCTCCCAGGAAATTTCTTCATGTGCATCCCTGCCTCCTTCTACTGGGATGAAGCTCCATGAGAGCAGCTGTCACCAACCCCACATGGCACCTGAACCAGCAGAACCCCCCCCCCCGTTTGCCGGATGAACCCCTGCCTACAAGCGGGAGAAAAGCACAAACCTCAGTATGAAAGCAAAAGAAACTAAAAAATAAAGGAATCATCTACCACTCCATAAATGTAACTAATTTAATTTTCATCTATTCCTTATATATATATATATATATACACACACACATCACTGAAATCAGAGTATACCATCTTCTTTATTCTGTGTTTTCATTAAATAATAAAGTACAGTATCATAAATACTATAACTAACTACTTGTTATTTTGTCATATGGGCATCCCATGATTTACCTAATCATTTCATATTCACTTTCCACAATGAATTTTTAATGAACTCAGAAGTCTAGTGTTCCCGCAGGTATCAGATTAGGGGCAACAAAATGCCAGATTATAGACATGAAGGATGACATTGGGGAGCCTTGCCACAGGATTTGGCACATAGCGAATATTGGCTGATGGACGGATGGATGGATAGACAAATGCAGGAAAGATGAGTTAACTGTAAATATCCAAGTGGACAGCAGCAGAGATGTGCGGGCAGTGACGAGCGCTCGTAACCATGACAGCCTGATTATGGTATGTAGTTAGAACGCTCGTGGACATGAGAAATAACCTGTGTACAGGCAAGGAAAGAACCCGAAGAGCTGAATGAACTGAGATCCTGCTGCAAGCTGATGGCAAGACAAACACCTAACACCACATCCTGGTTCCTACTCTAAGTTCAAGGGGGTTAACTATGGTGGACCTCACCCCCACACACCCTCAGCCCACCCACCCGCCTTGTGTGTTGCCAGTGAAGAGGAGAGGCCCAGGTCAGAGTCACACTAAGAACAGAGGGCACCTCTGGGAGCCAGGAACACTGGATGCTAACTCTTGGGCAAACCCTGACTTGGGACAGACCCATGGGCACCTCCTTCCCTTCACACGGCCTGTGGTCTTTGTGAAGCCCAGAAAGAATGCAGTGAGTCTGTGCTATCCGTTTCCCATTCCTTGACCCCTTGTACTTGCTCACTTGCAGCTTCTCATGCAGAAGAAATAACAGCTACATGTGTGCACATGCACACATATTCCACTAGCATTAGATGGGCACACGCCTGAACACAAACATACGTACACTTCTCAGGCTGCTGCCGACTCCCATTTGAAACCCTGGGTATAGAGGGAAGAATGTACTGACAAGGTTGCTTCATAATAATGGAAAATTTCTTCCACATAGATGCTATTTTAGGGAGAAATAGGGCAACCAATAAACATATCTAATTGGTAGTGCTAACACCCTGTTCTGCAATTACCACTTCCACTGAGCTCTACCAATTCCACTGAGCTCTACTTACTGTTTTGTGTTTTTTTTCTAACAAGTTAGATCTGGATCTGGCTTCTAGCCTGATATCACTGTTTTCCTAACGTCTGAATTTATAGATAGGCATGGGCTCAAATCTGGCTTTGCAGCTTCAGGTTTTTGTTCACACAAAACATATGTTGTCTTCCTCTTGAATCCCCCTTCCACCTCCCTCCTCACCCCATCCCTCCAGTTGTCACAAAGCACTGGCATTGGGTGTCTTGCATCATATATCAAACTCCCACTGGCTATCTATTTTACATATGGTCATGTGTATGTATTACAAAGCAGAGACATTACTTTGCCAATAAAGAAAGGTCCATCTAGTCAAGGCTATGGTTTTTCCAGAGGTCATGTATGGATGTGAGAGTTGAACTCTAAAGAAAGCCGAGCACTGAAGAATTGATGCTTTTGAACTGTGGTGTTGGAGAAGAGTTTTGAGAGTCCCTTGGACTGCAAGGAGATCCAACCAGTCCATCCTAAAGGAAATCAGTCCCAGGTGTTCATTGGAAGGACTGATGCTGAAGCTGAAACTCCAATACTTTGGCCACCTCATGTGAAGAGCTGACTCATCTGAAAAGACCCTGATGCTGGGAAAGATTGAAGGTGGGAGGAGGAGGGGATGACAAAGGATGAGATGGTTGGATGGCATCACCGATTCAATGGACAGGAGTTTGGGTAAACTCCTGGAGTCAATGATGGATAGGGAGGCCTGGTGTGCTGCAATCCATGGGGTTGCAAAGAATCGGACACGACTGAGCGAATGAACTGAACTGAACTGATGTTTCAATGCTATTCTCTCAAAGATTGTTTGAATCAGTAAATTTCAGTTGAAAATGGAATTGAGAATTTGATATATCATTGCAAAATACATATTTTGTTCTTTCTCTACCCACAAATATGTTACAATGTCTGAATGTTCTTTTTCAACAGGAGAGAGGGGACGTATGTACACCTACAGCCGATTCATATTGATGAATGCAAAACCCATCACAGTATTGTAAAGTAATTACCCTCCAATTAAAATAAATAACCTTTAAAGAGGGAAAAAAATGTTGTTTATTTCCCTTTGGAAAAGCAAAGCCTCTAGATTTTGAGCTGAGGGCAAGATCAGAACATCCTTGGGCATGATTCAGTTTTCACAGCGAAGGAGGAGAGGTAAAGCCCAAGCAAAAGAGATGGGCTTCCCAGGTGATGCTAGCAGTAAAGAACCAGCCTGCCAAAGCAGGAGACAAGAGATACAGTTTGATCCCTGGGTCGGAAGATCCCTTGGAGGACAGCATGGCAACCCGCTCCACTATTCTTGCCTGGAAAATCCCATGGACAGAGGAGCTCGGCAGGTTACAGTCCATAGAGTCACACAGAGTCGGACTTGACTAAAGCGACTTAGCACGCACACACGCAAGCAGACAACACACACGAAGGCGGAAGAGGTGGGCCAGATGCTTGAAAAGGCCTTTCCTGGCCAGGGGGAGAGCTGGAGCAGACGGTCAGCACAGCCCAGGGGTAAGCAAGGGAGAGGACAGCAGCAGGGGCCCAGAGCAGCAGCAGGCCTGGCCCATCAAAGACACACACGTGAACTCTCTAGAGAGAAGCATTACCTATGTAGGCCCTCAGAATTCCTAACATCAGCAAACAATGAGCTCACAACCAAAAATTGCTAAACTTAGATACAATCAAGGCCCTGTGAGTGGCAGTCATCAAGAAGAATGAACAACACGACCCCTGCCTGGTCTTCGTCCAGAGCCACTGTCTCCAGCCAGGCTCCCTCCTGACTCTTCCCATCCCATCCAGCTTCCATATGTCACCATGGCTTTCCAGGAGTTTTCACAACTTAATTCTTCCTTGATTCGCTTCTATCTACAGAACAAAACTCAAACTCCTCAGCATAGAGACCTTTTACAACAGAATGGCAGTGTCCGTTTCTACACTCCTGTCTTCCTACCCCAAATTTCTTACCTAACACAACTCCCTATATCCACATATTACACACACAGTAAGCGTGTGTGTGTGTGTTCATTCAGTCATGTCTGATTCTTGGTGATTCTATGGACTGTAGCTCACCAGGCTCCTCTGTCCATGGGATTCTCCAGGCAACAATACTGGAGTGGGTTGCCATGCCCTCCTCCAGGGGATCTTCCCAACCCAATAACTGAACCTGCATCTCCTACACTGCAGGTGGATTCTTCACCCCCACTGAGCCACCTGGGAAGCACACTGGACAGTATAGCCTCCCTGAATATTTCATTCACTTTCTTGCCTCCATGCCTTTGCACAAGCTATTCCCTCTTCCTAGAATGTCCTTCCCTATCTTCTCCAAATTTGCCTCCAAAAGGCAAATTCCTAGTGTCTTTTCAAAGGCAGTAAAGGTAGCACCTCCTCTCTGAAGGTCATCTGACTTGCCCAGAGTTAGTCACTGCTTTCTTTGAATTTGTTTTGTAATATCCCAGATGGTCACAGAAGGCAGCAACCTTTGTTAGTAAATTCTTCAGCATTTGACTCACTGTAGTTCCTCGGGACATATTTATTGAGGCAATAAAGAATAAATAAAGAGCTTTGGAATCAGACACACCTACGTTCAATTCCTGTCTCTGTCATTCCCTAGCTTTATGACCTAGGGAATCTGTTTGACTGAACCTGGGACTATAAAATGGATATAATAAACCCTGCCACAGAGGACAGAACCTCTTACCCATTCCACTCCCATGGCAGACATCACTAATTAATCACTGCACTCTGCCCACCAAGTCCTAGAATCTTCAGTGTGGATTCAAGGCAGCCCCTGTCTTATTTATGAAGCTGGCTCATGGCACAAGAGCTACTTCCCATGTGGAAGTAAAGTCTTGTCCCAACCAAACTCACAATGTGTGGCACTTATTACTATTTTATTTCCTCGAGTCTAAGATTGTTAGATGCCTGCTATGGGAAAAGTAGAGAAATGTTACCATATTCAGTTCAGTTCAGTTTGGTCACTCAGTCGTGTCCGACTCTTTGAGACCCCATGAATCACAGCACGCCAGGCCTCCCTGTCCATCACCAACTCCCGGAGTTCACTCAAACTCATGTCCATCAAGTCGGTGATGCCATCCAGCTATCCCATCCTCTGTTGTCCTCTTCTCCTCCTGTCCCCAATCCCTCCCAGCATCAGGGTCTTTTCCAGTGAGTCAACTCTTCACATGAGGTGGCCAAAGTATTGGAGTTTCAGCTTCAGCATCAGTCCTTCCAATGAACACCCAGGAGTAACAGGCAAATTTGGCTTTGGAGGACAGAATGAAGCAGGGCAAAGACTAATAGAGTTTTGCCAAGAGAACACACTGGTCATAGCAAACACCCTCTTCCAACAACACAAGAGAAGACTCTACACATGGACATCACCAGATGGTCAACACTGAAATCAGATTGATTATATTCTTTGCAGCCAAAGATGGAGAAGCTCTACACAGTCAGCAAAAACAAGACCGGGAGCTGACTGTGGCTCAGATCATGAACTTCTTATTGCCAAATTCAGACTTAAATTGAAGAAAGTAGGGAAAACCACTAGACCATTCAGGTATGACCTAAATCAATCCCTTATGATTATACAGTGGAAGTGAGAAATAGATTCAAGGGACTAGATCTGATAGACAGAGTGCCTGATGAACTATGGGCGGAGGTTCATGACATTGTACAGGAGACAGGGATCAAGACCATCCCCATGGAAAAAGAAATGCAAAAAAGCAAAATGGCTGTCTGGGGAGGGCTTACAAATAGCTGTGAAAAGAAGAAAAGCAAAGGAGAAAAGGAAGGATATAAGCATCTGAATGCAGAGTTCCAAAGAATAGCAAGGAGAGATAAGAAAGCCTTCCTCAGGAATCAATGCAAAGAAATAGAGGAAAACAACAGAATGGGAAAGACCAGAGATCTCTTCAAGAAAAGTAGAGATACCACGGGAACATTTCATGCAAAGATGGGCTCGATAAAGGACAGAAATGGTATGGACCTAACAGAAGCAGAAGATATTAAGAAGAAGTGGCAAGAATACACAGAACTGTACAAAAAAGATCTTCATGACCCAGATAATCATGATGGTGTGATCACTCACCTAGAGCCAGACATCCTGGAATGTGAAGTCAAGTGGGCCTTAGAAAGCATCACTACCAACAAAGCTAGTGGAGGTGATGGAATTACAGTGGAGCTATTTCAAATCCTAAAAGATGATGCTGTGAAAGTGCTGCACTCAATATGCCAGCAAATTTGGAAAACTCAGCAGTGGCCACAGGACTGGAAAAGGTCAGTTTTCATTCCAGTCCCAAAGAAAGGCAGTCTCAAAGAATGCTCAAACTACTGCACAATTGCATTCATCTCACACGCTAGTAAAGTAATGCCCCAAATTCTCCCAGCCAGGCTTCAGCAGTACGTGAACCGTGAACTTCCAGATGTTCAAGCTGGTTTTAGAAAAGGCAGAGGAACCAGAGATCAAATTGCCAACATCCGCTGGATCACGCAAAAAGCAAGAGAGTTCCAGAAAAACATCTATTTCTGCTTTATTGACTATGCCAAAGCCTTTGACTGTATGGATCCCAATAAATTGTGGAAAATTCTGAAAGAGCTGGGAGTACCAGACCACCTGACCTGCCTCTTGAGAAACCTATATGCAGGTCAGGAAGCAACAGTTAGAACTGGACATGGAACAACAGACTGGTTCCAAATAGGAAAAGGAGTACGTCAAGGCTGTATATTGTCACCCTGCTTATTTGACTTATATGCAGAGTACATCATGAGAAACACTGGGCTGGAAGAAGCACAAGCTGGAATCAAGATTGCCAGGAGGAAAATCAATAACCTCAGATATGCAGATGACACCACCCTTACGGCAGAAAGTGAAGAGGAACTAAACAGCCTCTTGATGAAAGTGAAAGAGGAGAATGAAAAAGTTGGCTTAAAGCTCGACATTCAGAAAACTAAGATCATGGCATCTGGTGCCATCACTTCATGGGAAATAGATGGGGAAACAGTGGAAACAGTGTCAGACTATTTCTGGGGGCTCCAAAATCACCACAGATGGTGATTGCAGCCATGAAATTAAAAGACGCTTACTCCTTGGCAGGAAAGTTATGACCAACCTAGACAGTATATTCAAAAGCAGAGATATTACTTTCCCAACAAAGGTCTGTCTAGTCAAGGCTATGGTTTTTCCAGTGGTCATGTATGGATGTGAGAGTTGGACTGTGAAGAAAGCTGAGTGCCGAAGAATTGATGCTTTTGAACTGTGGTATTGGAGAAGACTCTTGAGAGTCCCTTGGACTGCAAGGAGATCCAACCAGTCCATCCTAAAGGAGATCAGTTCTGGGTGTTCACTAAGTACCCACAGATCATCTGTAAGATACACTCTGATCTCAGAGACTGAAATGCGGAAATGATGAGTCTTAGAGCTGAGAAAATCCAGGGAGGTTGTTGAGTGAATGAACTTCAAGCAGAGATGCTGGGGACCCCAAAAAGCTCTCTGATCTGGATTTGCCTGCCTACTTGGGCCCTGGCTGCTTGGCTGTGAGGCAGAGAGCATGAGCATGTGGTGATGCCCAGGGTCCCAGCTGCAACCGTCTGGCCGAACATGATCTCGACCTATAGATGAGAGGATAGGAAAGGACGCATTTGCTCTGTGCCTGGCCCCACCTTCAGAATTAGGATGACCCTAATTAATCGTAATTCATGGCCCACTGCTTTTATACGCCCTCATTTTTAAATTATAGTAAAATACCTATCACATAAAATTTGCCATTTTGACCATTTTAAGTGTACATCTCAGTGGCATCAATTACACTCACAATATTGTGTAACCATCACCACTATCTGGAGAAGGAAATGGCAACCCACTCCAGTATTTCATGGACAGGGGGATTTCATGAACAGGGACGATTTCATGGACAGGGGGAATTTCATGGACAGGGGGGATTTCATGGACAGGGAAGATTTCATGGACAGGGGGGATTTCATGGACAGGGGGGATTTCATGGACAGGGGGATTTCATGGACAGGGAAGATTTCATGGACAGGGAGGAATTCATGGACAGGGGAGCCCGGTGGGCTACGGTCCGTGGGATCGCAAAGAGTCGGACACGACTGAGTACACAGCACCACTATCTGGTTCCAAAACCTTTTTATCACCTTGAACAGAAACTCTTTACCCATTAAACACAAATTGCCTTTTCCTCTTCCTCCTGGCTCCTGGCAACCACCATTCTTCATTCTGTAGCTACAAATTTAACTAGTCTGGGTCCCTCATTTCAGTGGAATCACACAATATTTGTCCTTTTATGTCTTAGCTATTTCACATATTTTAAAGGTCTGCTCACGTGTCAGAACTTCATTCCTTTTTATGGCTGAATAATATCCCACTGTACCATATTTTTTTATCCATTCATCTGTCTGTGGATACTTGGGTTGTTTCTGCTGTATAGTTATTGTGTGAATAATACTAAACAGGGTGTACAGGTATCTGTTTGAGTCTTTGCTTTCAGTTCTTTGGGATTCATACTTAGGAGTAGAATTGCTGGGTTATATGGTACTACATTCAGCCTTCTGAGGAACTGAGCATACTGCTTTTTAAGAATGCTCTTGGTGTTGCCAGCTAAATGGTTTTAGAAGCCCTTCTGCATCCAATGAAAGTGAAAGTTGCTCAGTTGGATCCGCCTGCAATGCGGGAGACCTGGGTTCGATCCCTCAGTTGGGAAGATCCCTGGAGTAGAGAACAGCTACCCACTCCAGTATTCTGGGCTGGAGAATTCCGTGGACTGTATAGTCCATGGGGTCACAAAGAGTCGGACACGACTGAGCGACTTTCACTTTCATTTACATTTCATTTCAGCATCCAGTTATACCAATTACACTCCTTGGGGGTACTAAATTTCCAGAGCTTCTCACCTACCATGTGAAGTCAGAGGCACAATACTGGCATTGTGCTTCAGAGAACAGGCTTTGAGACTGAAGACTCAGCCCCTACTGTTGCCCTACGCAACGTTGGGTGAGCGTGTCAAATTTCTGGACCTGCCTCCTCATGTGGAAGATGGGAATAATGGTAGCTGTGTTGTAGGAGTGCTGGGGGGTTGCATTAGCTGATGGAGGTGCCGTGCTCGGCAGTCAACACAAGGTCATGACTACTTTTATTATTGCTCATGAGGAACTGTTCTCAATCCCATCTGAATGTGTAAGAGTCTGAAACAGGAAGCATTTGAAGCTCACGAGCTAAATTAAAAGTAATAATCTCAAGAGGCGACATCTTTCTTGGAATCCAAGTTCCATTTAAATACAAAGAGGTGCTGAGGAGACTGGGTCAGAGTTACTTACAGGTGAGACAGGGAAGTCACGTCTGCAAAGATGCCCTCTTGGAGGGTGGAGATGTCATTGCCATGCAGGGACCTGAAGAGAGAAGAGGCCGTCAGGACTCAGACTGAGGCAGACTCAGGAACTGATGGAGATACTCTCTCTGCTGAGAGGGGCGTGTTTGAGGGAGAGGGTCCCTGAGTGAGAGATCCTGCTAGGATGGCCACAGGCAAGGAGAGGCTAGCACAGACTCTGTGACTATCACAGACCCCACTTGTGCTATCACAACTAACCCACGCACCATGCCTGTTCACAGGACAAATGGACACGCACCCTCCCTAACTCAGCCAGGGAGCCTGAGGGGTACAGGCTTCTTCCCGATAGGGAAGCTACTGGTGAGACCCTAGTTGAGGGTATAGAATGCCCCCCTGCCCCAGGTGGCTGCCAGAGGACTTAGGGCAAGGATACTCCAGAGGTGTGCTGTGAGCACAGGCCACACCTCGCAGTGGGAATTCTTTAGAGCAGGTTCAACATTCACCGTTTGACAGGAAACTCACATGCCAGCGAGGGGCTACCTTATCTTGAATGCCTAGGAACTTGCCCCTACACGTATATGCCAAACACAACTTGGGGCCGGCAGTAGCCCCTGGTTGCTGGATTCTCTGAGACAGAAGACTAAGCCCCTACTGTCTCTGCAACTTTGGATGAGCATTCCCCAAAGTTTCCCATGTATTCCTGGGCCTCCGCTAGGGACCCAAATGAGAGAAGACTGGCCTTCCACTTTGGGCACAGTTGGTCCTGCTGGGGCCCTGGACACGGGGACCTTCCTGCCCAGCAGCGGGGTGAAGAGGGACGTGGGGACATTCCTGTCCACCAGGGGATGAGGAGGCCCCTCGTGGGGCAGAGTTCCCCGGAGGAATGGAGAACGGGAAGACTCACAGCAGGCGCAGGGAGCGAAGCCCCTGGAAGGCCAGAGGAGGGATACACTGCAGGGAGTTGTAGCTGAGGATCCTGGGGGAAGGAAAAGAGAGGAGGGTGGGGCAAAGGGAGGGAGGAAGGGGGAAGAGTTATTAAGGGGTGCACTTCCGGTGCTGACGCAGATGGTCACCATCTTGACTGTGGTGATGATTCCATGGGCATGAACATAAATCAAAATGTGTCAACTTTTACACTTTAAGGATATACTATTAGATATTAATAATACTTCACTAGAGCTATTTTTAAAATAATAACAAGAGAAATGAGACATTTTTATCACAGGAAAGGGTTATTCCTCCTTACAGCTGCCAGGATCGCCTAGCCCAGGATTTCTCAGCCTCAGCACTGTTGACCATTCCTTGTTGGGTGGGAGGGGGGCTGCCCTGTGTGTGCTGTAGGGGTGCTGAGCAGCATCTCTGGCCTCTGACGATGAAATGCCAGGGGTTCCCCCTGCCCTCCGCCAGCTGTGACAGCCAGAAGTTCTCAACTATTCCCAAGTGCTCCCTGGTGGGCAGAGCCGCCCCTGGTTGAGAGTCACTGCCACAGGCCATGGCAGCTTCACACACAGGCTCATAAAGAAAAAAAATTGCCTGCTAATCCAGTTCCACAAGGATCAAGCCATTACTGACGGTGCACCCTGCGGGGAATTCAGAAAGGAGAAAGAAAATATTCTGTGCATTGAATATACTGGCCTTTAGAGAGTTAACATGCAAATCTAAGGAAAAAAATTCAAATGACCCCAGACTCTTGCATCCTCGCATAGGCAGAAAAGCACTAAAGTCATTCACCTGAGATATTTTCTTTGTGATTAGCAGTAACCTTTTGATGTGTGACTACATGTTTTTCTCATAAAAATGTTCCTCTGTATCCTGGCTCCTCCCTTACCTCTTCAGAGCAGTTCCTCAGACCTATCTGAGAGGCTGTCTCCAGGCTTAACTCAACTTTTATGTTATGTATTTTTCTTTCAGTCAATAGGCTCATGAAGACTTTGAAGTGGGAACCCAGGGCAGGAAAGTGCAGTGTTCCATGGCCTCAGGCCCACATTTTGTTCCTGGGGGCCTGCCTGGGTCAGGAACCTGTCTTTTGGGATACTGGCTCTGCTATTTGACCACAGTAGGACCTAAGGGAAAGTTCTTAAGTTCTTGGCACATCATCTGTAAAATGAGGTGTTGGGAAGGTGAACAAAATACAATTCTTAAGCAGGCAAATATAAGCGATGCTTATTACTACTTTCCAACCAATTGCTTGGAATATAAGTAAAGCAATCATTAAAATATCTTAGAACATAGGCACAAAAATGTTCAGAGTCACCATTCACAACAGTCCAAACTGGAAACAATCCAAATATCCATCAATAGTAGAATGGATGAGCAAAATGTGGCATATTCCTACAAAGGAATACTGTATAGCAACGAAAATGAAGAGACCACAGCTTCACACAGACACAATGGAAAATAAAAGAAGACAGACATAAAAGACTATATATCCTATATGATTCAATTTATATAAGGCTCAAAAATGGGCAAAATTAAACTTCACTGTGTAGAAATACATATGTAGATGGCACTATAAAGACCAAGGAAGAGATCATTGTACAAGTCTGAGTAGGGACTGCCTCAGGAAGGCACAGGGGAATTCTTGGGGTGCTAGCTGTGTTCTAGTTTTTGCCTTAGGTATTTATACATGTGCTAGTTTTATGACTATTTGTTAAACTATATGTTTATGTTTTTCGCAGTTTTCCATATATATGCTGCATTTCACAATAAAAAGAATGTTTCTGAAAAGTCTTTTTGGCTGGCAGGCCCTGGCACCCTCCCTGGAGGCTGAGGAAGCTATGTGGGGACACCTGCTCATGACCGAGGCTTGGGGAGAATCCCAGTAACCATGAGCCCTCCCTCCTCCCGGCGGGACTCACAGAGTGGTCAGCTGGCTCATGTTGGTAAAGGACGAATTGCTTAAAGAACTGATCTTGTTGTTACTCAGGTCCCTGGAAAAGACAGAAGAAAAAAAAAAGTATCATCATTTAGAAAGAAAGGATTCCTCCCCTTCCCCACTCTGGCCACAGCCATCCCCCAGCCAGGTGGGCAAGTGGCTCTGACCACTGGCAGGTGGGAGCTGATGGAAGAGGCATTTGGTTCACAACCAGTTACAGCTCCCCAGATCTGATCCCTGAACTCCCTCTCTGTCCCCAGGGTTCCAGGTTTCTATTTCCTCATCCTGCACCCTGGCATCGCCCCTGCCCACCATGGAAATACTCCCACCAAGGGCATCCGGGTCTCTCAACTGCCAGGTGTGAGGGGCTCTCTTCCTTTCTCTCTCACTGGCATCTTACGTGGGTTCGTTCACTCCCCTTCCCTATAATCCTGCAGGAGAGGTAGTGAACCCATTCTACAAAAGAAGGGGCAGGGTCTCGGGGTGATGAGGTGACCCACCCAGGGTCACACAGCTGGGAGGAGGTTCAGCCAGACTCTCGTCCATTGGCCCCTAAGGCCCTGGTCACTAAATGCACTCTCAGAGTGACCCTGCAGTGCTGACCCTCTTCTCAAATCTCTCCTCCGACTCCAGTCTTCACGCACTCCCCCTTACCACTCAGCTGCACTTCTTTCTCACCCACCCCTAAGGGATGGTCATCACTAAGCCCTGTTCTTGCTCTTTCTCTTCCTTTAGTCCTTCAGCCCTCCCGGATGCTCCTGGATTCCCACCCGCCCCGCATCCGGCGCAGACGGTGTCCTCCTCTGTGGTCCCAGCCAGACCTCTCTTTCCCCGTGATAAGGAGGGGCTGGTATTTCAGACCTGACAGGCAGTTTCATAGTACTAACTGCCTTGACATCAGTCCCCTCTCACTCCCTTCCTCTTCAAGCATATCCACATCACTAGTGAAGCTGCCTCAAATTAGACCAAAAAGTGCTCTCTCTCTCTTTGTCAGCCACTGCTGCTGCTGTGCTGCTAAGTCACTTCAGTCGTGTCCGACTCTGTGTGACCCCATAGACGGAAGCCCACCAGGCTCCCCCATCCCTGGGATTCTCCAGGCAAGAACACTGGAGTGGGTTGCCATTTCCTTCTCCAATACATGAAAGTGAAAAGTGAAAGTGAAGTCGCTTAGTTGTGTCCGACTCTTAGCGACCCCATGGACAGCAGCCCACCAGGATCCTCCGTCCGTGGGATTTTCCAGGCAAGAGCACTGGAGTGGGGTGCCACTGCCTTCTCCGTTGTCAGCCACAAAGCACTCTACCTACCATCTTCACCTGGCCAATGGAACAATCACTCAAAACACAATGGCTAGGTCATTAGCAAAGACAGAAAAACGGGAGTGTCAAAATTCTGTTAAGCCAGTGCTACTCAATGTGAACTTGAACTGAATGTCCCCAAACAAGGGACCTGTGCCAAAATGCAATCACCTATGGGCTTCCCTGGTGGCTCACATGGTAAAGAATTGACTTGCGATGTGGGAGACCTGGGTTCGACCTCTGGGTTGGGAAGATTCCCTGGAGGAGGGCATGGCAATCCACTCCAGTATTCTTGCCTGGAGAATCACCAAGGACAGAGAAGCCTGGTGGGCCACAGTTCATGGGGTCATAAAGAGTTGGACGCGACTAAGAACAACATGATGTTAAACATGCAACTTAGATTAGCTAACATTTTTTCCACAGCAATACTTTCCCAATGAAGGAAGGAACTGTGTTGATAAAAATTCCAATGCAAGTCCTTTATCTAGTTGCAGCACATTACAAATAGTTCTTAAGCTGCCATTGACCCACAGACCACACTTTGAGTAGCAGTGTTCCAAGGCACTTAAGATGAAACAGTCTCTGGGCTCCTTTTTGACAGAATCTGGCCAATGGGCAGACAAAGAAAATTGAAGTGAGCTGTTAATTAAGCTGGAAGGCTAAGAGGAGCTAACCTTATTCTGAGGCTTACTTTGTACATTTTCATGAAATAGAAAGGTCAAAGGTGAAAATAACAGAATACTAGATGTTAGCCTAAAGAAAAAGTTAGTTACAGATGCGTATTTGAGGCTGCCGTATCTCATATTTGGTTTGGAAGCCAAGGTTGGATCAAGAAGTTTTCCATAACTCTCTACTTCTGCTCTGGCTCCTACCTTTGCAAGGATAACCCTCATTAATAGTAATTATCAGCCTCCAGGGGCACTTCGGGGATGGTGTGGGCAGAAGCAGACCCAGTCCAACCCCAGCCAGGAACAATGCAATTCCCAAGAATGGCCACTAGGTGGCAAAACAGTTCTATGCACAGATGTTCCCAACAGGATGCAGTGAAATTAAAAAACGGATCAGTACCAGACAGGGAACATAGCCAATATTTATAATAACTATAAATAGAGTATATCCTTTAAAAATTGTGAATCACTATATTGTACACCTGTAACATATACTATTACTACTACTAAGTCACTTCAGTCGTGTCCGACTCTGTGTGACCCCATAGGCGGCAGCCCACCAGGCTCCCCCGTCCCTGGGATTCTCCAGGCAAGAACACTGGAGTGGGTTGCCATTTCCTTCTCCAATGCAAGAAAGTGAAAAGTGAAAGGGAAGTCTCTCAGTCGTGTCCGACTCTTCGCGACCCCATGGACTGCAGCCTTCCAGGCTCCTCCATCCATGGGATTTTCCAGGCAAGAGTACTGGAGTGGGGTGCCATTGCCTTCTCCGGTAACATTTACTATTGTACATAAACTATGTGAAGTGAAGTGAAAGTCACTCAGTGGTGTTCGACTCTTTGCAACCCCACGGGCTATAGAGTCCCTGGAATTCTCCAGGCCAGAATACTGGAGTGGGTAGGCTTTCCCTTCTCCAGGGGATCTTCCCAACCCAGGTTTGGGAGATCAAACCCAGGTCTCCCACATTGCAGGCGGGTTCTTTACCAGCTGAGCCACAAGGAAAGTCAAGAATACATAAACTATACTTCAACTAAAAAAAAAAGAAAAAGAAAAAATGGGTGAACCAGAGTGGGGTCTGTAGGGAATTCCAGGAAAGATGGAGCAATAACAGCTAGATTGCAACGGCCCTCCTGTCCTCTGAGATGGGCCAGGATACTCACACAAGCTGCAGGTACTTGAAGGTGGACAGCTGTGCTGGAACCAGCGTGAACTGGTTCCCATCCAGGTAGCTACAGGAGAGAAGACCGCAGTTAGTGCAGCCACCTCAGCCTCAAGCAGAGTCCAGCACTGCAAGAACCTTCCGCTGAAGCCAGGGCCTTCTTACCCATGTCCTTTCCTACCTATGGACTACACGATTGGCCCTGAATCATTAACTGGAGGAGAAAATACAGACATTAGGCCATTTGGGAAGGTGCCACCAAAAAACCTGGTAAAAGCCACAGACACGTGAAGCCTCCTATGGCTTCCTTCCTGAGCCCCTGCCCGGCCCCTCAGCATCCTCCCTGTCAGTGGGCACCACAGGCTCAATCCAGGACCCTCTGCCCTTCTTTCCGGCCAAATAGGTCTGATTGGCATGTTAATACCCACCTGCCAGCCCTCAGCAGCACGCAGGTCCCTCCCTCTGTCTGCTGGTGAGGTGCCTGAGGCTGATCCCAGACCCCAACACTCCCAGACCTGAGTTCTGTGTTTTCACAACCGCATGGGCTTCCCCTGACTCCATCAGCCCACACTGCATGTTGCTAAACCATCCAGGCGCAGGACGCTGACAGGAATCTCCACCTCCCTCTGCAGCCGGTTCTGTGACTGACCGAGCTTCTCCCACCCCCTGGTCTCTCATCATTTCCTTTTGTTCCATTTTCATATCCCCCTCCCCGACTGCACCAGCCCCCAGGCCTGGGCTCCTGCAGCAGCTTTGTTCTGTTCTCCGCACCTGGGCCTCCATTCTGCTTCTTACTACATACACCACCACCCAATCACTGTCCTTAAAGCCCGCTGCTAAACTCCTTGTCAAGTTTCCCAGGGCTCCCCTTGTCTACAGGGCAGAGCTTGGGATTCAAGATGCTGTGACCTGCCCTCCCACCCCCACGACCACCAGCCATCAAAAAGCTGACCTGAGCTCCTGGAGCTGCAGCCCCACCAAGAGCAGCCCTTAGGATGCCTTGTCTACCCTGCAGAGGTCCTGGTCACCCTCTCCTCCTGCTAGTAGGCGGGGGCTACTCACAGCTCTGTGACATTCTTGGGGATGCCCTTGGGCAGGGTCTGGAGGTGCTTGTTGCTGCATCGAACCACGGTGTCCAGGCAGGCGCACTCCTGGGGGCACTGCGGGCGGGGCAGGCAGCCCCCCTCCTCCTGGCCTGGGGAGGAAGGTGAGAAGCCACGTCAGTGAGGGGACAGGCCTCCTCAGGGCCTCATGCAGCCAGCACCCCGCTTCAGGGTGCCTCAGAACAGAGGCCTCTTGCTGATGCTACGTTGTATACCAGTCAGTCCTCTCTTGGCTGCAGCCCTCCTCCACCACAGCCAAAGCCCCTTGGATCTGTTTTGAGGTTAGAATCAGTCTTGGGTTCACCTCTTCCACCTCAGACCTGAGATGGACCCGGGTACAGCAGCGAAGGAGGATGGTGGCCACATCATTTCTTGAGCACCTACTGTGTGCCAGACACTGTACCAAATGTAGTTTATTCAATGATGCGGTAAACGGGGACCACCATTGCTCCTAGAATGTGAGCATCACGGGGACAGAGACCTGTGTCCCTTTCTTCTTCTCTGTTCACTGAAGGGGCCTAGCACTGACAGCAGGGCCCGGCCCATACCAGCCTCCAAACAGGTCAGCTGAGTGAAGGAATGAAGGACTTTCTATCTTACTGAGATTGGGAGAGGTTAAATAGCTAGCTCAGGTCCGGAGGTTGATCAGAGGCAACATGGAGTCTGTACCCAGGTCTGGCTGGCCCAGAATCTGAGCGCCTTCTATCCCAACATCCTTCACAGATTCATTCATGCATTCAATAAATAGTACTGAGCACCCTCTGTGTTCCTTCCTTCCTTCTGCTTGAGTGTAAGAGGGACGATAAGGACACCAGGGTCCCAGGAAGCAGACTGGAAAGAGGATAGGAGGTGCTGAGGAAGGTGGGGAGAAGCCAGGAGGCTGAAGCTGAAGGCAGGCGGAGAAATCCCCAGTGCCGGGGCTCCTGAACACAGACAGCTGGGCCAAGACAAGACCCTGTCACTTTTGGTAAAAATCTGCTTCCTACAGTTGCCTGTGTGTGTGATGCTCTGGAGGGGGGAGGCGGGGGATGGAGGGATAGGCTAGATTCTGTGAGTGCAGGGAAAGAAGGACATGACCCCAGGAGAGAGATGGAGGATTCAGGGAAAAGAGAACACTGACCCAAGAAGTGACCCAAGTATGGAGGATGGGGCCCCCTAAGAGAGTCCGGTGTGTGTTGCAGACAAGCTGAATCCATGGCCTGGAGCCCTTAGGAACAGCTAGGAGGTAGGTCTCTGGGTTAAACATACTTAAAGACATCACACTAAGATGTTAACTATGGTTTTCTCTGAGTGATGAGCTAATAGGTAACATTTATGCCCTTCCTTTGTCTGTATTTCCCCATTTTTTAAAACAGCAAGCCCACCGGAGACCCCACCAGGCTGAGGCAGGGGCAGGACTGACTGAGTGTCCATGCTCCTCACTTCTCCCCTCCCCAGGGAACCCCTCCTCTCTGGGGCGCGACCACGCCGTATCCCCCCATCCCCCGGAGGGTGCCCACGCATTACCTTCTTCACACCTGAAGTCGGGGGAGGCCACGTCCTGCAGGGGAATCTGCCGCAAGAAGTCTGGGTTCTGGCACCGCGGGTTCCCCGTCACGATCTTCCTCTTGCGCAGCCAGTCGCCCAGCCACGCCAGCTGGCAGTTGCAGTTGAAAGGGTTGGCCAGAAGGTTTCTGGAAGAGGCGGGTGGTGTGACCAGGAAAACCGCCCCCAGCCAGACGCAGTTGTCCCCGCAAAGCCGGCTCCCGCCCGCCACTTGCTGGCCACACAGTCGCCCACCACTCCCGGACCGCCAGCAGCTTCTAGGAGGTGGCATGTTAACGCGCAAGGACCCAAACGCCGGAGTCCTTCACAGTAACCGCAGAAGACCGGCCGCGTCCTGCAGGGCGATGAGCGGGCGGGGCTCCGGGGGTTCAGCCCCGCCCGCGCCGGCCCTGCGCCCTCGGAGCCCCACTTACAGCGTGGAGAGGGCCTGCAGCGTGTCGAAGGCTCCCGGGGAGATGGTGGCGATCTGGTTGTCGTAGAGCGAGAGGAGGCGCACGTTGCGCAGGCCCGTGAAGCTGTCGTTGTGGATGCAGCTGATACGGTTGTTCCTCAGCATCCTGGGGCCGGGAGAGGAGGGGGAGCCGGGGCTGTGCCGCACGGCCATCCGCCTGCCCTGTGCTTTGGCCACCAGCGGCCAGTTCACAGGTTCTCCTCCTGGGACGCTGAGCCACAGAGAGGGGAGCCCGGCACCCACCAGCGCTCCTCTCCTGCCCTGCCTGCCTCTGAGATGCCTGCCTCTCCACCCTGCCCACACAGGCCGCCCATGCTGACAACCATCACCTTCATCCCCGGGTGCCCACAGCCTCCCCAACCTCCAGGCCACGCACCACGGTCAGCACCTGAGACTTGCCTAAAACTTAAACCTGGCCACGTCACTCTCCAGCCTAAAGCCCACAGCAGCCTTTAAACTGTGCACAGAATCCTGTTTAAACTCTTTACTACCCAGCCCCAGACCAGCACCTACCCACCTTCCCAGGGATGATCACACTCTCCCCCTCTCTGTCCTTCAGGCTTGCTGCCCAGGCCGGCATCCCCACACCTTTCCCCAGCTATGATCTCCTTCCAGAACGACCTTCTTCCTCACTTATAGCTGCAAAAGTCTCTGTTTGTCCTTGAACATCTGCCTCTATTCTCTTTCCCACACAAAAACTAAAATCAAGCCTGACATAAAATAGGCAATTCACAAAAGGAGTTGAATGGTTTAAATTAAAATGGATGTACTAGGTGAGGGAGATTAAAAGGCACAAACTTCTGCTATAAAATAAATGAGTCATGAGCATGAATGGACAGAAATAAAGTTTATGAACATCCATTGAAAAATGTTCAAACTTACTAGTAATCAAGGACATTTAACTGATATTGCATCTGTGCCTGCCAAATTACAAAATCATTAAAAACATAATAATAATAACAATAAGGCTCAGGGTTGGCAAGAGGGTAAGAGGATGGGCACCTTCATGACAGCTGGCAGGAGAACTACTGGGGACCTCCTGGAAGTGTGCCTGGTGAGATGTACCAGGAACCCTAACCCGGCCCTCTGTGCTTTCACCCAGCAGGTCTACCTTTAGGGATTTATCTTTAAGGTAATAATTCCTAATGGGCATAGAATTTCATGATGAAGACATTAATCACAGCATTGCTTGTAATAAAATTAGAATTAGCCTTAATCTCTAATAATTATGTAGCTCCTTTGTCCATGGGGATTCTCCAGGAAAGAATACTGGAGTGGGTTGCCATGTCTTTCTCCAGGGGATCTTCCAGACCCAGGGACTGAACCCAGGTCTCCCGCATTATAGGCAGAGTCTTTACCGTCTGAGCCACCAGGGAAGCCCTATGTAATATATATAATCATTCAAAAGAAATCATAAAGATGCTCACGTTATGTTTAAGGAAAAAAGATTACTAAATAAAATGTATTCAAGGATTTCATTAAGATATGTCTGTATGTTTGCATGCATGTATGTGGGTGTATGTGTGTAAGCATGTAGGTACACACGTGTGTGTGTGTGTCAATAATTAACCGTGACCAGCGGAGGGGTTGTGGGCACTCCTTTTCCTGTGCCTGCACCACTCCTGCAGGCTCTGTCCCAGCACCAGCCCCTCCTCTTTCCTGTCTACTCCAAGTCTTCCTTGGAAAGAACTCAAGTGAGTGGTTGAATGCCCACGGCACCCTCTCTCAAGGAATACTGCATGCGTGTTCAGTTGTTCAGTCGTGTCCAACTCTTTGCGACCCCATGGACTGTAGCCCATCAGGCTCCTCTGTCCACAGGATTTCCCAGGCAAGAGTACTGGAGTGGTTGCCATTTCCTACTCCAGGGGATATTCCTGACCCATGTATTGAACCTGTGTCTCCTGCATCTCCTGCATTAGCAGGCAGATTCTTTACCACTGAGCCATGTGGGCCCTTCAAGAATTTGTAGGCACATATAAAAAAGAACGAGGCAGCCCTCTATGAAGAACCTGCCACACCAGTGGGAAAAAAAAAGCTGCAAAACAGTGCAGAATAAAACCTTTTGTAAAACAGACAAAAGTCCACAGGGAATCCTCTCGTGTATATGTTTACCTTACCTAAATTCCATGACACGTGCTCAGAAAACAAATCTATAGCCTTACTGCCGTCTGAGATTTAAATCCAGGCAGGTGGCTTCTAGAGGTGTTGTCCACATGGTAGACACTACCCACGTGCGGCCATTTAGATTTAAATTAATTAAAATGAAATGAAATTCAAAAGTCAGTGCCTCCATAGCCGTGTCCACATGTCAAGTGCTCCCCTACACACGTGGCTACCAGGCTGGACAGCGCAGATATAGCACATGTCTGGCCCTGTGGCAAGTCTGACAAGACAGCACTGCCTCTTGGACGCTCTAAAGGTCTACACGGTCACCTGAAGAGCTGGTGCTGCCTGGACCGAGAGAGGAGCTCCCTGCAGATTCACGGAGGAGTGGCTGGTTCCCGACGTCTGGAGAGCTCTGCCTGGGCTCTGAGTTGTGGGGTCCCAGACTCCCACCTACACCCACTTGAGTCACCCCTGTGCCATGTCCCTGCCACTGTCGCACCGGCCACTCCTGAACTAAACACATGTGCTGTGATGTCGCAGCCTGACCGCAGGGCAATGACAGGAGACCTCAAGAAGGGCCCATGTCCCCATTCCCTCACCTGCCATGAACCCCACACCCCAGGGAACAAGAAGACAGGTCTCGTGCCACAGTGACCAGCATCTGATGACTTGGTACGCTTCAGCCAGGGTCCTTGGCCACAGCCCCTCAACTGCTGCAAGCGGGGGCTAGGGTAGAGACACCCCCTCGCTCTCCTGCCCTTTAACGCAGGTGCCCACGCTGTGACTTGGCCTCTGCCCCTGCCCCCCTGCCCCCTGGCTGCACACTCACAGCGTCCTCAGGCCTTCCAGGCCCCGGAACATGCCGCTCCGGATGGACTCCAGTTGGTTGGCGGTCAGGTGCAGCTCGCTCACTGAGGCTGCGCCCTCGAAGGCCCCGTCTTCAATCTCCGACACCTTGTTGTTGCTCAGGTTTCTGGGGGAGGACTGTGGAGTTCAGGACGCCCTCCCTGCACCCAGCCCCACGCACAGAGCCCTGACCCCCACGAGGTCTAAGGATTTCCCTTCCCCATCCTGCCCAGCCTCCTGACTGCACCTTCCCGCCAATGAGTAACTCACATTTTCTTCAGATGGGTGAGTTTTTTAAACATCCCGGTGGCCTCCAGGATGGAAATCTCATTGTTGTTTAATCGTCTGTAAGAGGCAACGAAGGGAACTTATACATCCATAAAGGACAGACATTAAAGTATCTTCCAAACTGAGATTATTTGGGACTCAAACAAAGGGGACTCCTGGAAGAATTTCTCTGGCCGAGCGAATTGATCCTATTTCAAAGGAAGGTTGGGCCAAGTGCTAGGGGGGTAAAAGGGGGATAATTTTAACATGAAAAATGCCATGAAATGTACCTATGTAAATAATAGGTGTGTATAGGTATCCACACACATGTATATACATGTGCACAGATTTATATTTTTAGAGAAATAACAATAAAAGAATGGCTTAGGCTAC
Organism: Bos grunniens; assembly: GCF_055505025.1. Classification (NCBI taxonomy): domain Eukaryota; kingdom Metazoa; phylum Chordata; class Mammalia; order Artiodactyla; family Bovidae; genus Bos; species Bos grunniens. Next base: position 18,463,916 of record NC_141190.1, read on the forward strand.
AACTTGAGCTAATGGAACCAGGTCCCCACAAAGAAAGCAAAAGCATGATTGAGAGAAACTGCCCTGGTTCAGGCTGGTGACCTGCTCTGGGGCCCAGAGACTGCCCTGGGGCGGGGTGGGGAGTGTGTAGGACTGGGAGTCAGGGCACAGGGGCCACTCCCTGCCGGAGCCAGCAGCTGGCATGCTTCTGGGGTGGGGTCTCCAGTGGTCCCCAAAGAAAGCTGCAGCAGAGGAAAACCCAAAGAAGGCCCAGGAGGGTCAGTGGGAGCTGGGGGGCAGGTGAGGGTGTGGGGCGGCTGAAGACCCTCACAGCTCAGCCGTGGCCTGGGGCATGCGCTCAGGGATCTTGGTGAGCTTCAGGCTGGAGCATTCCACCATGCTGGCCTCACAGCGGCACTTGTGAGGACAGACCACGTCGCTGTTGCACTCGCTGTTCAGCTGGTAGTCCTCAGCGCCTGTGGTGAGAGGGCAGAGGCCGGGGGCAGAGGGGCTGCCAGCAGCCCTGCCCTGCGCCCCTGGCCTGCCCGCCCCAGCCCCCTGCCCACCCACTGGCACCATCCCAGCCAGGCTGGCCTTGGTTCCCCCTCCTACCTGGAATGAAGTACTGCTCTTTGGCTGAGGAGAGAAGGAGAAACACTACCATGTTGGGATTGTCCAGGACATGCAGGAACAGCCCAGGCCCCCACCCTGCTGCCCAGCAGAAGCCAGCCCAGGAACCAGGCTAGGGTCGCGAGTCAAAGCCCTGGAGCCCACCCACCCAGCTCCTGTGTGCAGGTCTTGCTGCTGAGCACAGATGTTCCTTGCCCAGACTGATGGGAGTGGGGGTGGTACCGCCCCAAGTAAACCGCCCCCAGGGAGCACCAAAACCACGGCAATGTTCACAGGTGTAAATGGATAATATTTGGGCTTCGAGGCTGACCCCCTGCCACCCCAGAGCCTGGAGGAGGCAACCATCTCTCTGAGGAGAGTTCCCAGGCCTCCTGGGTGTCTCCTAAGTCTTGAAAGAGCACCGTCCTGGGAGTAGAGCAACCTAGGTTCTTGCCAGTCCTCCCTGGGGGATCTGCAGCCAGTCCTCCCGCAGCCTCAGTAAGATCCAAGTCTACAGTGTGGGTCCTACACCCTCCAGCACGGGTCCAGAGAGGTCCAGCCACCCTTGTTGGAACCACCCAGGAAACACCTCAGGGTCCCTGAGCAGACTGAAGGCGGGTGGGTGGCTACCTGAGCACCGGAACTTCTTGCTTTTGATCTGGCCGATGCGCTTGTTGGCAAGGCGTCGGGGGCTGGCACAGCGGGCCCCACTGGTCTCGATGGGGTTGGAGCGCAGGAAGTCTGCCAGCCACTTGAGGTTACAGTCACAGATGAAGGGGTTCTGGGCCAGATGCCTGTCCAGACGGGGCAGATTGGGGATGAAAGACAAAGCTGCTCACTTGTGTTGGTGGCCACCTGAATGGGGCCTTGCTGGCCCCGACGGAGAAGTGCACCTCCTGAGGACACCACCTGGGGGCGCCCACCCTCTACCAGAGCCTCACAGTGGGGCCAGACCTCCATCCCCCTGGACCTTCCAGCTGTCCCTTCAAGCCTCACTCTGTCCCTTCTCCTTCTACTCACGTGTTTCTCCCTCTGTCCTGTGACAGACAGGAGTGGAAGCAGGAGTAACCTAGAGACCAGCCAGGGTACCCCTGTCCTTCCAAGATCGAGATGATGGAATGGGCATTAGAACCCAAGACGGTCAGCATCCAGGGGCCTTTGGGCCCCCGGCGCTATAAGTCCTGGACCGTCTCCTCCCTGTGGCCCCAGGCAGCAACAGCGTCTGCCCCACAGCCTCGGTCAGGAGGGGGTGGTGGCTGGGGTGGCAAGGCTGCGCCTGCAGCTGGGTTGGGAGGTCTCCAAGTACCTGCTGCAGGTCCCTCAGCTTTCAGAGAAATCTCCGTTCCCACCCCAGGCCATGGGGCTGCCTCCCCTTCAGTGTTTTACAGGACGTCTCTTGACATAGGAACCTCAGAAAGCATTGTCGAGTAGCTACTTACTGGGGAGCCACTCACATCTTCTCACCAGCTCCCTGCTTTACCAGCAGGCTACATGTGGGGAGGGGGCAGCTGACAGGTGACACCAGCTAAGGGCACACAGATCACTGTAAGTGACCACAGGGGAGCCTTTCCCTTTGGCCCTAACCACTCTGCAGGGCTTCCCTGCAGAGAAGGGAAGCCACTCTGGTGGCTCAGAGGGTAAAGAACCCACCTGCAATGCAGGAGACCTGGGTTCAATCCCTGCGTGGGAAGATCCCCTGGAGGAGGACACGGCAATTCTCTCCAGTATTTTCGCTTGGAGAATCACCATGGACAGAGGAGCCTGGTTGGCGACAGCCCATGGTATTACAAAGAATTGGACATGACTGAGCTACTAAGCACGCATCCTGCAGGCTCAGATCAGCCACTTCTGAACCTCCCAGCAGCCGGCTTGCCCACCTGTGTCGGGGCCAGTGCATGCCCTCCTATCTACACCAAGACAGCCAGGGGGAAAGAACCCAGCACTTGTCCTGGCTCCTGTACCCAAGAGCCAATGCCTCTGCAGTGACCAGCTCAGAGGACGCGCCATGCTGCGGCCACTCTCCCTCCATGTATTGCTATCAGTTCCAGTCGTCTGTGTATTGGTCCCTGCTGGGGTGCAGAGCTTTCCAAGCAGAGAGACGAGCCCTTGCCTAGAGTCTGCACTCAGCTCAGCTCAGACCTTGGCGACTCTGTCTCCATCCATCCCTTCCCAGACTCTACCCTCTGGTCACTGGTCAGGATGCCTGGTGACAGCCTTTCCTGCCAGGTTGTCCCTCCACTCCTCTTTGCAGTGCCAGCCCCCCTTTCCTGCCTGAGTCTTGGCTCCTGTCAGCTCCACCAGGTGCACCAGACCCCTCCCACGCCTTCTGCCTTCTGCTGGATAGTTTGTTTCCCGATTTGAACTGCCCATTTACGCAGAGAAGATGTGCTTGCTGCCTCCCCGGGGCAGAATTTGTAGTTAATCTGAAATACACTAGGATTCCGGGGTTACTCTGGGATTGCTCCTGCTGCCCGTCACATCTGTCTGTGCCTTAGTACCCAGCCTCTGCCTGAAAGAATTGCTTGCCTCTATCACAATCTTGGCAGAAAACTCTGTTTAAAATCAACTCAATTATGTTATTCAGGCATGTATTAAAAATGTCCAAGGGGTGCAGAGTAGAATACAGAGTTTTTTAAAGACAGGCTATTTGTGTCAAAGGCAGCCTATAAAAATGCAACCACCCACCAAGGCAAGTGACTTCTGTATAAAGCTAAGTATCTGACATAAAGTCGAATTTTTAGCAGGTGTAAAGAGAGGGCAACTGGGGAAAGAAAATGCTCAAGAGGATAAAAGCACGTTTGGGAAAAAACAATCATCTTGTTAAAGGCACACCCAGAAATAGGTTGCACAAGCTGCCTAACCGTTCTTTTCATGGACATTTCTGAAAGTAGAAGATAGAGGGGAAAACTGATTCCCAGTCTCTTTCTTGGATTATGCATTAAGATGTCGCAACTAAAAATCTTTGGGGCAGACACTCAATATCACTAGTCAAATTAAACCCACAATGAACTACCATTTCACACCTACTAGGATGGCTATAATCATAAAGAAAAGCAATACCAAGTGTGGGCAAGGAGGTAGAGAAATGGGAACCTTCATAACGTTGCTGGTGGAAATGTAAAATATGTATAGCCACTTTGGAAAACAGTGGCAGTTTCTTCAAAAGTTAAACATAAATTTCCCATGTCATCCAGAAATTCCAAGGGAAATGAAACCCTCTGTCCTCACAAAGATGTGTGAGCAAATATTCACAGCAGCATTATTCATAATGGCCCCAAAGTGGAAATGACCCAGATGTCCATCAACTGGGAAGGAAAAACAGAATGTGCATAAATGGAAAATTATTTGTCAATAAAAAGGAACAAATACTCATACATGCTTAGAATATGAAGGAACCTCAAAAGCATTATGCTAAGCAAAAGAATTCAATCACAAAAAATGGTATATCATATAAGTCCATTTTTGTGAACTATCCAGAAAAGGCAAATCTACGAGACAGAAATTAGATTAGTGATTGGGTTAGTGGATGGGCTGGAAATAGGAATCGATTGCAAATGGGCACAAGGGATTTTGGGAGGGTAATGGAAATGTTCTAAAATTGAATTGTAATGATAGTTGAACAACTGTAAATTTACTAAAAAATCATTGGACTGTACACCCAGAACAGGTCAATTATATGGTATATAAGTTATACCTCATTCAAGCTTTAAAAAAAAATTTTTTTAATCTCTTGGGGCAAGTAAAATTACAAAATCAATACTGTGACACAGGGCCCTCAGCCACAGATATCAAAGCTATGGACAAATCAAGCAAGATTTGGTGAGTTTAAATCTGCTTGGTTCTGACATAAGACTCTGCCAAGGGTTTAACTACCCAAGGCTATAATAAGACTATCTGATTGTACCTTGGGTTTGCATTTCTTTTACTCTTGTTCTGAACTGTACTTGGGTTATGTATTAGTTGTTCATGGAAGTTCAGTTTTGTTTTACAGCCTTTAATAATGAGACAGTAAAGAATCTGCCTACAATGCAGGAGATGCGGGTTGGATCTCTGGGTTGGGAAGATCCTCTGGAGAAGAGAATGGCTACCCACTCCAGTATTCTTGCCTAGAGAACTCCATGGTTCTCAGAGGAGCCTGGGGGGCTACAGTCCATGGGGTCACAAAGAGTCAGACATGATGGAGTGACTAACACACACATTCTTAGGGAAAAAGCACAATTTGGGGGCAAGCTACCTAATTTCTCAGTGCTGGTGAAGAGATACCCCAAGACAAATGCCTGCTCTACTAGATGTTAGGTGACCTTGGGTCGGTCTATCTCTGCCTCAGTTTCTTAGAAGTAAGGCAGGGATGACAGCACCTACTCCACAGGTTATTGTGTTAAGATAATACACACAAAGAAGAGTGGCCTGGGGTGGCCAGGGGTGATTAATTATCAGTCATGCGATGAATATTAATACTACTATCACCTCTACCTATGGGAAACCTTCCTCTTCTAACACCCTGCTCCAGCTCTGTGCCTTCGTGGCAGTGGCCAAGATCTCAGAAGGTACAGCGTCCAGGAGGGCAGAGGCACTCTTGAAATCCAGCCAGGTAAATGGACACAGACAGAATCCATTCCCCGTGAGCACAATCTATTTGATGAAACCCTTCCACCTTGAAAGCGAGGCAGCACTTCCCAGGAGATCCTCAGCCCTGTTCCCTATCTGCAAGCCTTTCCTGTGTGTGTCCCTAGCCCTGAAATCTCCTTACTGCACTGCTCTCGGATGTTTTGCCAGCTTTGTAAAATAACCCATCTTGCCCGTGTCTCTCCATGACCTCTAATTTCACATGCTTGGCAAGATTTCCTCATGGTGTTCCTTCCCTCTCTCCCTGGCTATACATAAGTTAATTAGCAGGAGTGGGCTACAGGCGGGTGCCTGGCTCTAATGAGTTTGTCTTTGTGGCCGACATCCCTGCTGACAGGCAGGGTTCCCAGGGATCAGGAGCTGTGTCTTCTACTTGATCTATTTCCCAGCCTCCATGCAGATCTTAGCTGATGGAGAGCATTGCCCAGCGGGTAAACAGTGGTGGGGGTGAGAAAGACAACAATGGCCATGGTAATATTAATAAATGCCCATCAGGCACACATCAAGGACCCATGGGTCATCACGTCAAGTCAAGCTGCAGGCTCACAGCTAAAGATGCGGAATGTAGTGCCTGAATCTAACCAAATAGTAGAAGTTTCCCTGTACAGAACCATTCCACCTAAAAGATAAGGACTTTTTGTAAAGGCATAACTGCACCAGCATTATCAAATGGAGAAGCAATGTTAAAATTATCATATCACCACTTCAGGACCCCTAATAAAGGAGTGGGTCTAGGCACTGAAATCCGTGACGGTATTTATTAAAAAAGAAAGAAAATCAGATATCGTGAGCCTCCTGATGAAAGTACACAATACTATGAGGTCATCTTGCCAGAAAAAGAAAAAATACCTGAGCCTGATGCAAGCTCCTAGATGAAAATTTCTATTTGCAGGACATAGAACAGAGGAACATGTGAAACTATACCATAGGGGATGAAGTCAGCATATCCAGACTGTGGGGAACTCCACAAATCCAGAAAAGCAGTGTCTTCAAAAAACCAAGTGCAAGGGAAAAGGAGATGGAGAGGATACCTATGGGTTAAAAACAATTTAAGTGACACACCAACAAATATCAGTCAGTTATATCGCATAGACCTCATTTATTTATTTATGAGGGAGGGGATTTTAAAATGCTCTTTATTTTAAATTTTATTTTTGTACAGTTCTTAAATGTTACTTTCCATAGTGACTACAAAATATTGGCTATCTTCCCCGTGTTGGCATCTTTAGTCTGTACCGCCCTCTCCCCCGGCCCTGCGCTTCCCCTCCCCTCTTCCCGCAGTGGTAACCATTAGTTTGCTCTCTGTATCTATGAGCCTGCTTCTTGTTCATTATAACCACTAATTGGTTGTATTCTTTAGTTTCCACATGTAAGTGATATCATAGAATATTTGTCTTTCTCTATCTGACTTATTTCACTTAGCATAATGCTCTTTAAATCCACCTATGTTGCTGCAAAGGGTAAATTTTCATTCCTTTTTGTGGCTGAGTATTCCATTGTATGTTTACAGCATATCTTCTTTAGCCATTCATGTCCTCTTGGACACTTAGGTTGCTTCCATATCTTGGGTATTATAAATAGTGCTGCTATGAACATCGGGGTGTAACATATTGCATTAGTGTTTTGGGTTCTTTCGGATATATATCCAGAGTCGAACTGCTGAGTGATATGGTAGTTCTATTTTTAGCTTTTTGAGAAACCTCCATACTCTTCTCCACCATGGACATACCAATTTACCTTTCCACCAACAGGGCGTGCATAGGCCTTATTTACATCCTGACTCAAATTATTTTTAAAATTGTATAATATGTAGGAGACATTTGGAAATTTGAACATTAATTAGATCGTTGATGATTTTAAAGAATTGTTGTATTTTCAGATATAACAAGAGTGTTGTGTGTTTTCAGAGTTCTTGCCTTTTATAAATATGTATGAATTCTGTGTTGATGATAAATGATGTCTAGGAGGCATGAAAGGAGGGACATAGAGATGAAGCAAGGCTGACTGGTTGTGAGTTGAAGCTGGGAGACAAGCTCTGGGAGGTCTGCTGTGCTACTTTTAAATGCTTATAATTTTGTATAATAAAAGATTAAAGCAAACTCCTAGAATTACTGCTCTCTAATTTTAATTTATAATTATCACTGCTGCCACTGTCTTTCACTTAAGACATTATCAATTGCAAGATGCACTAATATTAATATTTTACGTATCATCAAGAAAGAACAAAATGCTGCCAATTAAATAAGCCATCAAATATAATATGCAATCCAATTCCATAGCTGTTACTGTGGAGACAACGCATGTCTTAAAATCAATGGGTAGTAATAATAATAAAAACTGTAGCCAACATTTAAGAAGCATTTGCAATGAGCTAAGCTCTGTACAAACATCCCTTTTAATCTCATAACAACCCTGTGAAGATGATGCTTGCATTTTATGAATGAGTAAACTGAGCCCCAGAGAAGCTAACTAACTTGCTTAGGGCCACACAGGCAATAAGAACTGCAGCCTACCAGGCTCCTCCGCCCATGGGATTTTCCAGGCAAGAGTACTGGAGTGGGGTGCCATTGCCTTCTCCTAAGAGGCATAGCTGGAATTTGAACACCTGCCTGTACCTAGAGGCTGTTATCTCCCTGAGGTCCACCTGCTGGGGTGCAGGAGGGGCAAGAGGGCACTCACAGGGTCTGGATGGCCCGCAGGGAGGTGAAGGTGCCCTTAGCAAGACTCTGGATCTTGTTGTCATACAGGGAGAGCAGTGAGAGATTCTGCAGATCCTGGAAGGCATCAAGCCGGATGCAGTTGATCTTGTTGGCATTCAGGAGCCTGTGGGCAGAGCCAGGCAGGTGGTGAGGGGAGAGCCACAGAAGTGGACACATCATTTCTTGGGCTTCTTCCTAGGCAACGACCATGCGTTATGTCAGGAAGGAGTCCACGGGAGCAGGAGCAGGGGATCTGGCCCTCTGGATGTGCACTCCATGCAGAGGAGCTGAGAACCAGAGGAGCTGAGAACTCCGGCCGCCTTCTCTATGCACAGGGACCATTTAGTCCCACGTGTCTCTCTTTCAAGGAACTGCAAGAGGTGCCTGCCCCATGGGATTCTGGGACACCCGCGAGCATAGTGGCCAGGCCACCTCCCAAAGGCATTTGGGGGATCCTCCGCTTCCCCTTCTGCTGGGTTTCCCAAGCAGCTGAGAGGGAGTGTCTGGCTTCTGTGCGTCTCGGGCCCTGGGAGAGAACCTTGGCTGAACGCTCATGGCTCAAAGAGCCTGGCCTGGGCCTGGGTGTCCCTCACAGGAGACAACTCCATCCCTAGCAACAGTGAGCATTCAGGAACGCAGGCTGCATCTCAGGGACCTCTCCACTGAGGCATCCTGCGATCAGCTCTGAATCCACTTCTCTGGCCCCTCACAGCCCTGCCAGGTCTGCCATCCCCCAGCTCCTTGCCTCCAGTGAGTCCCACATCCCAAAGAGGCCGAAAGGGCCAGGCTGAGAGGCCGGAGGAACACTGCCCCCCTCTATAGGCCCCACCCAAGGTCACTCGCGTTTAGGTCCTTACAGGAGCTGTAGGGTGAACAGGCCTCCAAACACGCCCTGGGGGAGGTCTGTGATCTTGTTCCCATAGAGGACCCTGGAAAGAAGGCAGTGGAAAGGGAGAGTTAGAGGACTGCCCCACACAGCTCTCCAAGCCCTGCCCACACGACGGTACCATCCCTAAGCCTTTCACACTACTGGGCCCACGGGTGTAGGCTTGTTCTAAGAGCGGCCAGTAGATGGCAGTAAAGTGCACTGGGAAGGGGTCATGGTCCCTAATCAGCACAAAGGTGACCTATAGGCTAGAGGCAGCCGTGACCCCCACTGTTTTGAGAGCACCCCCTCACTCACTCTCTGCCCTCAAGCACAGATCCCATGGAAGCCTGCAAAAGGGCCCTTCCAGGGAAGCTCATGGGAAATTAACCTGGTTAGGGATCCGAAAGGAGATTTTTCAGAGAGAAGAAAATCCCAAGGGCAGGAAAAATCATCTTTTCAGAGAATTACAGGCAAAAATGGGATCGATACAGCACATGTGGTATGAGCTCCAGCATGTCAAGTGACACTTTCCAGCACTGATAAAATATTATCACAAGAAGGAAACAGACCAAAGTGTTAGCTGGGCTTTGATCTGGTGGCAGGATTACAAGTGGGTTGTTTTATGCTTTAGAATTTACAGTTTCCTTCATGGAACATGAATTACACACATAATCAGAAAAAAATGCAAATGTTCAAAAAAGACATGCAGGCAGGAATGGGGTCAGACAGAGGGTGGAAGTGTCATGGAAACCTGGAGTGGGGGGGTGTATTCCACTCCAGTTTCACAAGCTGCACCCTCCCACCCCTCCAGCCACTCCTGGAAACACTCCATCTGAGTAAAAACAGCGTGCTATCTCTTTGAGATCTCTCTTGGAGGAGGGCACAGCGGGAGCTAAGTAGGTTCCAGGCTGGCCCGAGTGGACAGCTTCAGTATGTTTTGGGTAGAGGAAACAAAGTGGACAGTAGCTTGAATCTCAGCCAGCCAGCACCAGGAGGTCTCTGCGACATGATCTGATTTGGAAAGATCCCTCCATGTGCTGTGTGGGGAATGGAATGGGTGGGAATTGAGGTAGGGAGACCAGGTCAGGGCCTGCAAGGTGGGCATTATCTTTTTGCATGACCTCAGCATGAAAGTTCCTATATGGTGAGGAGGCATGACAGGAACCCACTTAGATGGGTTAGATGTCATGTTCCAATTTAGGAGGAGATTTATTCACTTTTCTGAAGAAGACCCTGCATTTTAGCAGCCATCTTCAGGATCTGATCTCCTCAGCCAGTGATAAGTGACCCATCACCAGGCTGTCAAGTACAGCTGTGCAGGTTGCACATTGCACAACTTTGTGCGACTCACAATGGCCCCACCCACTACCTTGGATTCTATTCCAAGAGAAGAGGGTGCACAGGGAAGGCACTGAGCCGACAGCCTCCTGTAGCACCCTGGAGGGAGTTCCATTCTATTCCACTTCCCAGGCCCCAAATCAATGCCAAGCATGTGTCCAGTGCTGCTAAGGAACAGGTTAAAATACTCATTTCCAAGAGTGATGAACAGCCCCCATCAACAGGGAGCTTGCTTCACTACAGGGCACCCTGAGTTCACTCTGGAGACAATGCACCATGGGACCTCAGGGAGTGAGAGGCTCGGTGAACGGGGGAGTGCAAGCAAGGGTTCTTGGAAAAAGAGACACGGCAACATCTCCTAGACTAATTTTCGATGCCACACAGTGCTTTGTAGATCGATGGGTCCCCAATAAACTGTTGAGGGAAGGGAAATACTGGACAGGGTTAGGGAGCAGGTAGGCAGGAAACACGGTCTTCACCATCACCCACCACAGCCTGAGATCAGAGCACGTCTGGGACAAAAGTTATAAGCTGTAGCAGATTTCACAACTAGAGCTGGTGGTTGCTGCCATTCCCTAACCCAGGGAATGCTTAGGAGAACAGAGTGCTGGGCTTCTGTGTGGAGGCAGGGTCAACATGAAGGCTGGACTAAGCCAGATGACTGCCACAAGGAATGCTGGGAAAATCCCCACTGCAAAAGGAAGAGCGTCACTGTTGCCAGGGGCAACAGCTCTGCCTAGCTTTTCCATGCACTCAGCCCTTGATTCCTTCCTCCCCCTCCCAGCTGCAGAGGGTCCACCAAGAGGAAGAGAAATCTGAGCACAACAACCCTGGGCACTGCATCCAGAGAGAGACCCACTGAGGCTGGGTAGGTGGCGACATGTTCCTTCTCTCACACCCACCAGAGGTGCCCTGGGGCGATGCCCTGGACCACTGCAGAGCCTTGGCACTGCTACTCACAGTGAGTTCAGGGACCGGAGGCCCTGGAAGGCATCAGGCGCGATCTCCGAGATCTGGTTGTTGCTCAAGTCTCTGCAAGGTGAGCAGAGGAGAGAAGGTGGCTGAATTCCTCAATGGCCACCGAGCCCTGCCTGCCCCCTGCCTCCCAGATACTATGGGAGGGCAGATATTTCTTTGAAATTAGGAAAGAGAAGGGCCAGTTCTCCTATCTATCCAAGGACCATGCACAGGGGGCAACCCAGCTATCCCCTACACACACCCCTCACAGCCTCAACTGCTCCTATTGGTGCCCAAGCTGAAATGGGAGGATGACAGTCAGTTCTGGTCACGTGCCAGACTCAGACTCAGCATCCCCTTTGGGCCTCATGACTACCCTTCAAGCAGGTGGCACCACCACCATCCCTACATCACAGATGAGCCTGGGAAGAAGGCCGGTGATGACCTGGCCCTAGGCACAGCCATGGAGGCAGAGTCAGCACCTGCCCCGGGGCAGTGGCATGCTTGGGCCGGGCTCTGCCCTATGCTGACCCCCAGGAAACAGCAGAAGACACTCACATCCTCCGCAGCTTTCTGTAGGGAGAGAAGGCCCCCGGGGGGATGGACTTGATCCCGTTGAGCTCCAGCCGGCTGCAGAGAGAAAACAGAAGGACAAGGGCAGGTCGCCCCACCCAAGTTGTTGTTGAAACCAGGCCCTTTACCCATCAGTCCCTGCTCCCATCCTCGTCTGGAGTAAGGGGGCTGCAGCAGAGAAAAGGAGCTGGTTTTGAGTGCCATTATCCCAAGCTGGTGTGGCTGAAAGGGGCTCATGTACAATGTTAATACTAAGAAACCAATTCTAGCAGACTGGCCCAGCTGGGCTGGACAGATGAACCACAGAGGGACACCCTGCCCCAACCTTCCAGAGTGCCAGCCTTGGGCAGAGAGCTCAGCCCAACTGAGGCAAAGTGTAGAGGGGCCTCGGGGTAGTGCCCGCTCTGGCTCCTCCCTGGACCACCAGAGCCTGGCCGGCCCTGCCTGTACTCACATCTCTGTCATGGCCTCGGGCAGGTTGGCAGGGATGGCGGTCAGGCCTTTGCCACGACAATCCACGATGCCGTTGCTGCAGGCGCACATGGCCGGACAGGAGCCGGAGGAGAGGGTGCAGGAGGGCGTGCGCCCCGCCTCCCCCTGGCCTGCGGAAACAGAGCCCGATGTTTGCTGAACTTGAATCTGAACCTAACTCTGCTGCATGAGAGTGTGAATTGCACACTAAGAAATCCTAGCCTCAGTTCTGAAGCTCTGGGTTCTAGTCCAAGTCACTGGACACTTCTGGCTTGAATACAAGGACCGTATTTACCAGTGCACACTCTGCGCCACATGTTGTGGTAAGGGTTGTGTGTGTAACATCTCAGTGACTCCTAATGCACAACCCTGCAAAGAGCATGATATCATCGTGGCCACTTTCCAGGTGAGAAAATGGAGTCCTCGATACTAATCTGTGGAAGTGACACCGCTAATGAGCGGTGCATTCAGGGTGAAGCCCAGTGTCTGATGTAAGGACCCATGTCTTTTAATACTGATGTATCACTTATACCGAGTGTACCGTCTTAGGTGTAGAGCTGATCCAATTCCCACATATGGATACAGTCACAGAACCACCCCCTCAACAGGGAATATTTCTATCACTCAAGAAGTTTCCATCATGCTCCTTCCCCGAAGTAGCCAGTGTTCTGAGATCTCTCACCAAAGATTTGTTCTGCTTGTCTGTGGACCTGAGCAAAACCAGACCGCAGGCTCTCTTACATCTGGTTTCTTTTCACTCAAGGTAAAATTTTTGAGATTCGCCCATTGTACTGTATGAGTACACAGTTTTTTCTTTTTCATTGCCGAGTTATAGTCTATTGTATGGCTCTGTCATCATTGGCTAATCCATTCTCTTGCTGGTAGACATGCGGGTGATCTCCAACTTTGGGATATCATGAAAGAAACTGCTTGGCTATTCTCAGCCCTGTGTTTTGCATAACACACGCACACCCCCAGCCCGGAGCTGCAGGGTCGTGTCTCACACACACAGCAGTCCTGAGCACAGGGGCACCGGCGCTGAGGAGGAGGAGACAGCCACCCCACCCCATCCCCAGCTCCATGCTGAGGAGAGGACGCCGACCTCTGTGTGACTGGTGGGCTCGGGTCCACAGGCTCGGTAGAAATGGGCAGCATCTGATCCTCTGTCATGAATCTGTGAGCTGGTCACTTACTCAGCGAACATTCCCTGAGCATCTATCTCTGTGTCGAGTGTGAGCAAAGTGCTAAGAAATGACCAGAGAATATGTCACATGTGCCCATGTGCTCATGGACCTTGCAACCAGTCCCTGGGAAGTCCCATCTGGGTCTCTGCAGGGTGAGGACCAGGCGGGGCAGCAAGGCGGGGAGGGTGTACCCAGCAGGGGAGCAGCCTGCCAGGAGGCCAAGGTGGGAGGCACCTGCTCCTGGGAAGGGCAGAGAAGAGCCCACTGGGACGGAAGACTGAGGGGGCCACTAGGTGGAGGAGGCAGAGATGACCTGGCCCAGCCTCGAGGAGCCCAAGGCCAATTTGGACTCTACCAGGAGCACCGGGAGGCCTGGTGAGGATTAAGCAACAGTAACCAGTCCAGATTTGTCTGTCCCTTTACGTTTTTCTGGCTGCAGAGTGGAGACTGGAAGGACCAGACAGGAGGTGGGGTGGCCGGAGAGGAGGCCCTTGCAGGACCCCCGGTGGAAGATGGAGGTACAGGCTCTGGAGTCTGTCTCGCCTCAAACCAAGGCTTTAGGCCCAATTCAATGACTTTTCAAAGTAGCACAATGAGGGAAGGGAGAGGCGGGAATAGGAGGGGGCAAGGAATGGAGGAAGTGAGGGGTGGGAGTTGACGGGCTGGAGGGGAGGGGAGGGAGGAAAGGGCTGGCAGCACTGGGTAGAAGCAAAAGCGAGGCATTGAGTAGAAGGGATGGGGGCAGAGGGACAAGGGGCAGGCAACAGGAAAGGACTGATGGTGGGGACCGGAGGGGAAATGCAGTGGAGGCAGGAGGCGATGCGTAGACAAAGGCAATGCCTGAGAGCAGGAGGTAGTGGCTGAAGCAGGAGAAGGAGGTGACTGAGGACAGGAGGCAGTGAGTCTGGACAGGAGAGAGTGAGTGAGCGTAGTAGATGGTGTGTGGTCCAAGAAGCGTCCACGGATGAGGACAGGGGGTCTTGGGTGACCCCGATGTGAATGCGTAATGACAGGAGGCCCTGGGCGGGAACAGGAGGCGGGCAGGAGGCAGGCGATGGAGATCTGAGAGCCCCAGCAGGGCCGGCACCCACCTGAGCAGCTGAACTCACTCTTCTGGACCTCAGCCACGTTGAGGCCGCGCAGGCCAGCGGGGCCCGAGCACTGGGTGAAGAGCCCGATGGTTGGCCGTTGCCTCAGCCACTGGGAGAGCCAGGCCAGGTGGCAGTCACAGAACAGGTGGTTGGAGTGCAGGCGGCTGCAGGGGATGGGCGAGGACAGGGAGGCTCACAACCAACCTGGGTCCCCAGCCCCTGGAAACACTGGGGCAGAGCCCCTCCGCTCAGCAGGGGTAGGGGGTCGAGCCCCTGGCACTCCACTCGGTCGGTCGGGGCACAGCCTACACCCAGTCAGCTTCGCAGCTCAGGCCCCAAGAGCTGGAGATTATTTGAGCAGGGGGAAGCCTCCCTCCTCTCCCAGCACTGGGGGCAGCCCTTTGGCTGGAGTGTGCCCCTTGAAGACACACTCACTGAGCCCACAGACACCCTCCCCTCAAATCACTTAACTCACCTTCCAACCCAAAAACAAATTATCTGCTGTCCAAGGGAAACATCCAACATAAAAGACATTCAACGTCCTTCCCTTTTAGATCACTCCCCCTCCCCCAGCTCGACTCAGCCCCCTCCCTGGGGTGACCTCTGGGGTCTCAGAGGAGGCCGAGCTCTCCCCACCCCCACTCCGAGCCCCAGTACCCTCCCAGCTGGGCGCTGTGCTCTCAGGCACCCCAGGCTGACTCACAAGGTCCGCAGCTTGGGCATGTGGTTGAAGCTGGACACGGGGATGGTGGTGATGTTGTTGTTGTTCAGGGTCCTAAGTGGGGTGGGGGGGAACCAAGGTCACTTAGCATTGGCCCAGCAGGAAGCTGCGCGGGAAGGGGGGGACCTGGCTTCCCTCTCACACTGCGCTCCCAGCAGGAAGCTGCACGGGAAGGGGGGGACCTGACTTCTCTCTCACATTGCGCTCACGGTTCACCCTCAAGGGACCAGCGCTGGGCTGGACCCCGGGGGTTATGCCAGAGAGCCACCTGAGGTTTTCCCAGAGGAAAACCCTGAGCTGGGACAGTGACGAAGAGCCAACTGTGCCATAAACTCTGAGGCTAGTAGGACAGGGGACGGGGAGCCAGGAGGGGAGGATGGGTGCAGACTCTGGCTGGCTTGGAAGAAAGCATGGGGCTCACACAGACAGAGGGAGGAAGAGGAGGCATTCAGGCCTCGTGTGTTAGAAACTCTGGAGAGACACAGCCACTCACGCTGGGGCTTCATCACAAGCAGTTTAAGCCTGGGTCATGCTGCCACAGGCAGGATCCCACAAGCACGAGCCCTTCTATCCTCGGGCAGCAAGTCCTGGCCTAGAGCCCACCTCCCAGGTACGCCCGCCTTTCGCGCGGCTGCTGGGTCCCTGATGCCTGTATCAGCTTGGCTCTCCTGCCTTTGCCACCCTTCCTAGGCTTTACTTACAGCACCTCTAACCCCCGCAGAGCCCGGAAAGCTCCTTCCTCAATGCAGCCAATCTGGTTCTTGTCTAGCTGTCTGTGAAGCAAAGGAACGTGGTAGAGAGGACAGCACGTTACCTATGGCAGGGATGACCCAGCATTCCACCCAGCGCTCCACTAGTTCCAAACACAGAGGCCTGACCCCAATCATTTGCTCAGTATACACACAGCGATCCAATCGGTAATCGTTAACAAAAGCTTAAAGTCTTTCTTATTTTTAAAACAGTAAGTATAAGCAAGAGTTATATTATTTTCCTCTACCCAACCTTCCACATCTCCTGGGGAGCAGGTACCACCTCCACTTTAGAGACCACCTAGAGGGTGCTGGCAGCTGTAAAATGAGAGTCTATCATAGGAGCCGTGGCAGCCAGAGCTGGTAAACAGATTTCAGCCTGAGGGCTAAGAGAGACCGACTCAAGGCAGCTACCTGGACTGCTGCTTCCAGAATAAACTGAAGCTGTGATTGGGCTCCTTGGGGAAGAATGCAGTGATCGATTACCAATGTCTACTACAGGCACCAGGAGTAGGAGGAGGGTGACAAGCATGCCAGGCATTTGCCATCACTACGGCAGTCAGACCTGGGGTGGGTTGGAGTTATAAGCTTGGACTAGAATAAATATGAATAATAGAAATAAACCATTACATTTACACAGCTTTCAACAGAGTGTATTCATTTCCAGGTCTCATTTCAAACTCAGAGCAAGCTTGTGACATAAATATGATGCCCCCGTTTTGCAGAACAATATATAGAGGCTCATTGAAATTAACTGACTTGCAACAGCTTATACAATTTGGACCTGCCAAAAAAAAAAAGGGGGAACAGTCAAACCCAACTCTCCCCACCCACTGAAGGGCAAGGGTACAGAGACTGTTCATTTCAATGGAACAAGAATCCCACTGTTGATGACACTCCTTTCAACCCAGTCCCACAAGGCTGATGAAGTGCTTTCTCCCACCCCAGATTGTTCCAGAAGACCATGCTGGCATGAGCCGTCTCACAGCCCAGACCTGCTCCCTGGCTGCCTGGACCACAGGGCTCAGGAAGACCCATCAGGATGCTGCCAGGGGTGCCCTGCAGCCCGAAGCCCCCTTCCTTCTCAGGCTTATACTCACAAATTTTTGAGATCTGTAGCTCCACGGAAAGCCTTTCTGGGGATGGCCTGGATGGTGTTCTCACTTAGGTCCCTGTGAAGACAAAGCCAGAGGGAGAAAAAAATAATCAGAAACATTTCTCCAGAGCACCCTGAAGAGCCAGGGAGGTCAAGCGAGCCAGACAGTACCCTGACCAGACAGAGCTGTGTCCTGGCACCTGGGACAGTGCTCAGCACACAAAGATCACTGGCAAACATTTATCGAATGAATGAGTGAACAAGTCAGAGCTCAGGCCCCCACCACTGCCCCTTCTCTGGGCAGAGGGTTTGCAGCTAGAGGGTGCAGCCTGGGGCAGTGGTCAGATATTGGCTCTGCCAGCCCCCAACCCTTTACGCCAGATCCGTGGGGGTCAGCTCGGCCCCGAGGCATCCTCCAGGGCTGCAAAGGAAAGAGCAGGGGCTTCTCAACAGAGCCCCCAGCTGCCCCACACCTGTAGAGACTCTTCTGATAGCTCACTCTGTGTTCTACTGAGCAGGAACAGAAGCGCCAGAAGAAGGCACAGCTGGATCCCAGGTAACGCAGCAGTAGGGAGCCCACCTAGGTCATGAACTCCAGGCTGGAGCTGACTCCAGGTGCTGTGGTCTTGGGGTCTGCGGGGACCAGGGCTGCTACGAAGCCTGGGCCCACCTGGGGACTAAGCATGCCCACCTAGGAACACAGGACTGCATCCTAGCCCCGAGGCGTGGAAGGCAGGGACCACCCGGGACTTGGTCACCTCCCCCTTATTAACATCCTGAAGTGAGGGAGAAGGCACTGCACGGCCTTAGCAAACCAGCCTCCCCTCCCTGGCAGGACTGGGCCTCGGGCTCCTGTCCACTTGCCTCTCCTCCCTCTCTCAATCCTCACTGCAGACTTCATAAATGCCCCTTTGCTTCCCACAGTGGGGATAGCAACCTCCCCAACCCCTGCCCCGCCCAGCACGTCACAGTGTGGGGCAAATACTATCACCATCCCCACTGCAGGAAGTGGGAAAGGGAGGCTCAGAGAAGTGAGGCGGCTTCTTTAAGGGAAAAAAGCTGGTGGAGGTGGGGGTGGGGGTAGGGGGAGTGCTCCAGAGGCTAAGCCTAGCAGTCAGGTCCCAGAGCCTCCCCATACACTGCAGCGGATCTCTGACAATCTCTGATGGCCTGGGCTGCTGGTCCCGACTCAGGAACCTATGTCGGACAGTTCGGCAGACCTCGGACCCTCCTCCTGGGCTAGATCCTTGGGGCTTTCACCATTTCCTTCCTCTCAGCCATTCACCCCATGAGCCTCAGGGTTTACTTTGAGCCCCAAGAACACAGCCCACGGGGCTCCCCACTGGGAATTCCCTAAGCTGTGGGAACTACCCGCCATGGCCTGAGTTTTTCTGGTTGAGACAATGAAACAGAAGTGCCGAAGCAGAGTGCACAGGGCCCTGACCTCAGAAAGGCTGGTTCGAATCCCCTCTCCCCACTTCCTGGCTTTGCATTTGTGGGTTTACCCTTTTTCCTCCTGAGCCCTAGTTTCCTTGTGTGCAAAGTGGGGGAACAGCTGCGCCTAAAACCCTGCCCCTCAAACAGAGTGTGAGCCGACATCTCTGAGCTCCCTTCTCTCCAAACCCCAGCCCCTCCTGTCCCCCAGCCACCTAACCCGCCCCAAGCACCTGTGGTCTCAAGGGGCTTTGTCACCATCACACCCCATGTTCCCTGCTCGCTCTCTCCTTGAAAGAAGGCATCTCAAGCCTGCGACATAGACTCTCCTCTCTCTCCTCCATAACTACATTTCAGCTGTGTCTGGCTCCATCTAACCAGCCTGTCTCTGTCCCAGCTAAGCAGTTCGCCCTTCAGCCAAGCCTGGCAGGGAACTCTGGGCTGAACTCCCCACCGTTATTCCATTTAATCCTCACTACAGCCCTGCAAGGAAGGTTTTTTATTTGTATTGATCAGTGTATTGATTTAGGCCAACCTTGTTCCAGAAAGGCTTGCAGGTGGCTTATAGGGATTTATAAAACAGCAAGAGTGCAGAAGTAAAAAGTAGGGCAAAGAGAAGACAAATCAATGGTGGACACCGAGCATGCAATATCACATGACCCATATAGCTGCCGGGTCCAGGATTGAGGGTGGGTGTCAAGCTTTCTGAGAGCCCATGCGTAAAGGGAAAACTGGTCAGTTAATTGCATCCTCGATACATGTATAAACTCAAAAGAACCTATTTCTCAGGAGTATAGCTGTTTTGGGCACTAAGATGCGACAAGAATTTCTCCAGGGGTCTTTGTAAAAAATGACTGAGTGTCCTAATCAATAACATTAGATCCATATAATAAATGGGTTTCATGTGTCTGTTTCTTAGAGTAGCATCGCATCAAAGTATGATTCGGGCAGAGCAATTCTGTAAGGATGCACACCAGGAGCTAAGTGGGGAGAGGAGGGGCAAGAATGGTCTGTCAGAGGCAGGAGGCATGAGCCTGGCTTGATCCAGGAACAGCTGGGAGCAGGAGGGGGGTGGGTGGAGGGTGTTGAAAGGAAAAAGCCTTGCCAAGCAGAGGAGGTGACAGTTACACCAGAGAGGGGTGTGATCTGATGGCCTTTTAGACATGGCTCTGGGGCACCAAAGCTTATAGAGAAAAGATTCTGCCCCCAATGGAAACCAAGTGCCACTTAATGAGGTGAGAGTCCAAGGCTGGGTATAGGTATGGTGCCCTTGCTGTTAAAAAGAGTAAAGGAAACTGAATTTGAGACCCTGGAAGAGGCCAACGTCTAGACCACAGGGAAACAGCTGAGCTTTGGAAAGTCCAGAACATGCAGAGTGCTAGCAGAAAGGGCGGTGCAGAGACCCCAGACTCTGCAATGGAAGGATCTAAACGCAGCTCCTGCTTCTGCCGTTTACAGCCGTGGGCCCTGGAAGCTACGCAGTTGAGAACTTCAGTTTCCCTATTTGTAGTATGAGAGTTAAACTATCTAGTCTACAGGGCTTTGAAGAAGATTAATGTATTTACGGTTCTGTTCGAGTCCCTCCATTTGGCAGTTTTTAAGAAATGCTGGCTTTGTCCCAACTGAAGCAAGGTCCCCCGATCCCTTTGCTAAGGTTCTGGTGTTTCCAATTTTCTCACTAGTCACTAGGGGGCGCCAGAAGCCGTCCCTGGACCTGGATGCCTGCTCAGCCATTTGGCAAACCCAAAACTATTCTTCACTTTTTTGCCCCAGCTGATCTCCTACCTGGTCAACAACTATCTTGTCTTTTCCAAGCCTCTGTGAAATAAAGTTCCTCATCTCCATTTTCACCACGTTGGCACGCAACCTCCAAAGGTCCCACCTACGACTTTCCTCATCATATTTCCCCAGGTCCAGAGCCTCCGGCTAAGTCGCTTTAGTCGTGTCCGACTCTGTATGACCCCATGGATGGCAGCCCACCAGGCTCCCCTGTCCCTGGGATTCTCCAGGCAAGAACATTGGAGTGGGTTGCCATTTCCTTATCCAATGCATGAAAGTGAAAAGTGAAAGCGAAGTCGCTCAGTCTGACTCTTAAGTCTGACTCAAGAGTACTGGAGTGGGGTGCCATTGCCTTCTCCAGAGCCTCCTAGGTCTCCCCTAAACTTGGTGGTTGTTGCTCCCATGCTCCTCTCTCGTGACCTTATCAGAGACCCTGAAGTGAGGTGAAGTGAAGTGAGGTGCATGCGTGGCCCCGGGTGTGTCAGAGCAGGATGCGATATACTGAGAGGGGCCATCCTGGAAGAGGGGTGCTCTGGAGCTGGAAGGACAAACCAAAACCCGGAGCAGCTGGTGACCTGATCCTGGCCAAAGGAGGCCCAGGGCACACAGCCACAGGGCAGACAGCAGCTCAGAGGCAGCCTCAGGCCGGACAGCAAGAATCAGGTTACCAGAGCAAGGATGCAGCAGCCAGACCAGGGACTGGCCT
Source organism: Bos grunniens (assembly GCF_055505025.1). NCBI lineage: Eukaryota > Metazoa > Chordata > Mammalia > Artiodactyla > Bovidae > Bos > Bos grunniens. The sequence continues at coordinate 18,484,796 of NC_141190.1, forward strand.
ACAGGTAAGAATGAGGTCCTAGATTTCTGACAGGCTCACAGAGATACGGATGCTGCTGGTCCAGGAAGCACACACTGAGAGGCCAAGGAGTAGAGGCCGCTGGCTGAGAGCCACAACCGAGTGTCACCATGGTGACTTGGGGTCAAGGAGCCCTGTCTCACTCACTTAAATCATGTTGTCTTGGGTGAGTCACCTAACCTCTCTGGCCTCGGTTTTCTCATCTGCAAAATGGGGTTAAGAAGCGGCACCTACCTTGTAGGATCTGATACGACAGGCACTGGGTGCTCGCCACATAGGCTGCCGTCCCCTCAAATCCCTTCTGCCACAGGACCTTTGCCCTTCCGTTTCCTCTGCCAAAACTATTCTCCCTCCACTCTTCCCCTGGTAACTCCTGCTCATCCTTCATATCTCAGTCTATAGACATCTCCCTTCACAGCTCCCTCTGCTACAGGTTCCCAAGGCCCCTGTGATTTTCCTTCTCAGCACAAATCCAGGCTTATAATGAAATATTTGTGTAATGAATGTAATAAAATATTGATTTTTGGTTTTTTTGATTTAGCCTCCAATCTATGGCTCCAGACCGTTGTATCCCTCCCTAGATGGAGTGCACTGCAGGGGCTCAGTAACATTTAGCTGAATAAAGTGGTTACCTTCATGAGTCTCTTGCAGCAATCCCTCTGCATTTTCCTGACTAAACAAGGAGTTAGGACAGGCCTTGGGGTTGAGAGGGGAAAGCAGGGACCTGGGGCAGGATGGCTGGTTCTGTGTCAACTTTGTGGAACAAACCTCTTCCCGGACACAGGGTACGGTTGTTCCTTCTCTGCCTGACATCCAGCTACAGAGAGGTCTGAAGAGTGGGTGGGGGGCATTGCGCTAGAGAAGCATTTGTGGCCACTGGGGTTAGAATCAACTTGCCCTTCCCACATCCTGACATAACTCCGGTCACCACCCTCCATGGCTCTGAGGTGGTCCCAGCTGCATGAGCAAAGGGGATGAGGAGCCTCTGACAAAGATGACTGAGTGACTCTCGTGGGACCCAGAAGAAGAGAGGGAACTGGACCCCTGGAGTCCATGGAGGGGGTCTCGAACTCAGGGTGCAAATAATCCCCTGCCTGAACCCCACCCCCAAAGATGAGGGGCCCTGAGAGGCAGGCTGCGGCTAATAGCACCCTCCTGGAGTCTGGGACACCCCAGTGAGCCCAGAGACCCAGCTGGGTCCCTTCTCTTCAGGGAGGCCTACACCCTGGCTCAGGCACCCTCCCAGAAGCCCTCGCTCCTGCTGCCCTCCTCCCGCCAATCCCTCCAGCCTCCGCCAGGGCTGGGGAGGTGGGGGCTGGGAAGCCGAGGTTGAGACCCCATGTTCTCACTGCTAATCCCCCTTCACGCTCTAAGTAGATTGGGTCCTGCCGGCAGCCTGGCCTCTGAGAGAATCAGTGGGGGGCCCAGACAAAGCCAGACTTGGCCTGGGTTCCTGCCCCCACCCGACAGCCCCATTGCAGAGCTCGGGGCCTGCTCAGTCTGCCTCTCAAGACATGTGGAGTCTCTGGGCAAACTGTCCTGTCCTCTCGTCTGACTGGTTACCATGAGCTCACCCAATATGGAGCCTGGAGGAAACCAGGGCAGCCTGACTACTCCAAGCCACCTAGCACAGGGCTCTTTTATCAGATTAAGGATCTAAGCCTTGGAGCAGACAAAGGCAGCTGAGCACCTACCCACTGAGGGACCTCATGCCAGTTTCCAAACCCCTAGAGCCTCTGTCTCCTCCTCTATAAAGTGGGAATAATCATGGGGCCATGGAGCTTAACTGAGGCTGTGTGTGTATGGTACTTTTGACTGGGGTGGGCAGTCGATTGCCACTGCGAATTGTCTTTACGAGCCTTGGGGCTGGGGGTGTGGGGAGAGTCAGGGTTGAAAATTCTAGGACTTGGAATCGGGGACGGGAGTGAGGCTGGAGGCTCGCTCTGCCACCAGCCTGCCGCGTGACCTTGGGCACGACCTGCAGTTAGTTCCCAGCACCTTGGTCTCCACTTCCAAAAGTACCAGCCTCCCCGAGAGGTCAGGAGGGCGGAATGACACATGGGTGGGCCCAGCTCAGAGCAGCTTCCCTCACGCTGCTGCTGCTGTAAGTGCCACCCAAGACCCCTTGGCGGGTGACAGCACCCACATCTCTGGCACCTGGACCAGCAGCAGCTGAGCCACCTGGGAGATTCAGAAAGATGGACCTTCTGGCCCCACCTACTGAATCTGAATCTGCATGTTAGCCAGACCCCCAGTGATTCACATGAATATGAAAGTTTGAAACGTGCTGCCTCTGATGAGGGAAAAGTTTAAAGCTGTCCCTGTACTGTGCGTGCATGCTCAATTGTGTCCAACTCTGTGCGACCCCAGAACCTGCCAGGCTCCTCTGTCCATGGAATTTTCCAGGCGGGAATACTGGAGTGGGTAGCCGTGCCCTTCTCCAGGAGATCTTCCCAACCCAGGGATTGAACCCAGGTCTCCTGCATTGCAGGCAGATTCTTTACTGTCTGAGCCACCAGAGGTTCCTATCCCAGCTGAGGCTAAAGGCTAGGGATCATAGCCCCTGTGCCTGCCAGCATTTCATAGCCAGGAACAGAGGTGACAACTCCTATTTTGGGGGTGCCGGGTTGGGAGAGGCTTGGAACAAACACCTCCACTGGGTAGAAAGAGGGAAGAGCAGCCTCTGGCCTGTCACCTGTGGCATGCCACTGCCCACCTTCGCAGGGAGCAGAGGAGACGCTCACCAGAGGTAAGGTAGTGACAGCCACGACATCAGCACCACTGTCCTCCCTGCATCCCTGCCGAAGTCGGGACAGGGCAACACTTGCTAAGAGGGCGTGGGCATGGAGGAAGTAATCCGCTCCTTTGAGAAGGTCAAGAGCCACTGCTCCAGGTCAGGGCTCAGGCAAGGGGCTGGAGACAGAGTCCCAGGGGTCTGCTCAGCACCCCAGGTCCCTGCTGCAGGAGGACCCCGGGGAAAGGTTCATGGTGCCCCTGTGGGATGCAGGTACACAACCACATCTAAGGCATGCCTGGGACCTGGCAGGACCATCCCTCCTTTGTCTCTGCCTGTCCTTCAAGTCTCCCCTCAAATCCTGCCCTTCTTACCCAGAAGGGAAATTAATTCTGCAATTATCCCTCCCTCCCCAGTCTCCCCAGCCTAGGGACAACATTCAGGTGCCCCAGAGTTACCCCTGGTGGGTATGTGGTATGTGTGCACACCTGTCTCCAGGTGACATTCAAAGCAGGTTCTTGAGAGACATTTGCTGATACAGACAGGTAGAGAGACATTTGCCTGACTCCAGGCTCAAGGCAGGGACTGGAGCTTTATCATTCATAAATCTCAGGTGCTCCTAGAAAAGCAAACTGCAAGCTTATCAGGGCCTGATTCTCAACATGGATGAATTTGTTTTGTCTCCAGAAGTCAAGTTTGGATTGAGGGAGGGGGGAGAATGCAGAAGAGACCAGGGAGTAGGATCAAAGGGCACACTGCTGCTGCTGGTAGCCTGAAGGTGGAACCGGCCTGCCAACCACTTCTAGTTTCCTTTGATCTTGGGCCCCACCCTCTCTGCTGTTGTCAAAACAAAGGAAGACACCCCACCCCACCTGGGAGCTACCTGGGCCTCCTCCTAAGGGTCCCGGCTGCACTAAGTGGCCAGTTCCTCTAGCTAATCCCTGTGCTCCCCAGATCCCCTCTCCTCTGCTCCCCTGAGGGCCTGAGTCAGGCCAGCTGGAATAAATGGCTGGGCCATTAGCTGAACTCATATCCCCCCAGAAAGCCTCACTGGGAGGAGGATGAAGTGCTGGCCAGGCAGTAGCTGGTCTGGGAGGAGAGTCAGGCAAACTGGATTCAAAAGCAAGCTCAGAATCAATTGACTGCCCCTTTGCACCTGTTTCCTCATCTGTAACTAAGCTTATAAGATAAATAGTCAAAGGCATATGAGCATATCCTGAAGACTATCTGGCACACAGTAAAAGACAATCATGTTGCCAATAAGGCTTCAAAATGACCCCTACTACTTGCTGGGTGGTCCAGCTCTGACCCCCTCTCATTCTCCACCCCTCCTCCTCCTCAGATGCTGATAACATACCTGGAATTAAAGCTCACACATGCTCTGTGAAGCCTTAAGATATGTTAAAGCATCGAGCACCCAATATTTTCCCAGGGAACTCCTGATGTCCAAACTCCTGTAGGTGGATTTGGAGGCTGACACCATGGATTGTGGGGCTGGACCTTTGCAGAAGAAATGGGCAGCTCTGAGTGACCAGTGCGTGCCAGGCACTGTTGGCAGGAGAGAGACTTTCCCTCTCATGCCCACAACACCACCCCGAAGTCACACATCCTCCTGTGGCCAGCTGCCCCCTCCCTCTAGCCCCGCTGAGTTAATGTTGCAGAAAACTCATTAAGAAGAGACATTAAACAGCCCTGGATCATGACGCTGTAAAACCAGCCTGGGTAACAATTCTGTGAACTGGGCTGTTTGTTATGCAGCTACCAAGCATCATTGCAATCAATTCCCACAACAGAGATATCAGAGGAGAGGCACACACCCCCACAAAGCAACCACAGAGCCCTGACAAGGAAAACTGCTCAGAAGCTAGAGTCCCATTCAGGAGTGAGCAGCTCCAGGACAAGTAGGAAACAGACCAGTGGGCATAGGTCCCAGCCACCATGGCAAAGACACAGTAATGGCAATCAGGCAAATGAAGACGGCCGGCATAATGTAAGCCCGCGTTAATTCTTCCCCGTACTCAACCATTACGCACCAAGCCCCCAGGAAGCCCCAGGCATGCTGCTGAGTCCTAAGCAGGGATGCACTGGGGAAGATAAGACTCCTGTTCCAGACATCTTTGAGTAGTTAGGACCAATGACTTCACAGATTCCCAGTCCGGGCACAGGGGACAGTGAGGCGGAAGGAGGAAAGAGACAGGGTGGGGCTTCAACAGGAGAAAGATTTAAGACATAGGGGAAAGAATACAGACTTTGGAGCCAGATTCCAAAACTGGGTTTGATTCCAAGTTTCACAATTTACTATCTGTGGGACCTTTGGAAAGTTACTCAACCTCTCTGAATCTGGTTGTTGGTGTGTAAAGGAGAGTTCATCACAGCTCCCTCTTGTCGGGTTATAGCGAGGATTAGATACCACATGTGCCTTTCATATAAAGCACAAAAATAGGCAAAATGAGTCTATGCTGTGGGAGCAGGATCATGGTTACCCCATGCGGGGGGATTAATGACTGGAAGGAGGTACAAGAGGCTTCTGGGTGCTCGTGATATTTTCCTTCTTGATCTGTGTGCTGTTGGTTATGTGAGTGTGTTCAATTTGTGGAATGTGAAAGTGAAGTTGCTCAGTTGTGTCCGACTCTTTGCGACCTCATGGACTGTAGTCTACCACACTCCTCCATCCATGGGATTTTCCAGGCAAGGGTACTGGAGTGGGTTGCCATTGCCTTCTCCATCAATTTGTGGAAACTCGGGAGCAAATCAGCTCATGCGCCACAATTATTGAGCCTGCCCTCTAGAGCCCAGGAGCCGCAACTACTGAAACCCGTGTGCCCGAGAGCCTGTGCCCCACAGCAAGAGAAGCCACGCAATGAGATGCCCATGCACAACTGAAGAGTGACCCCCGCTCTCGCAACTAAAGAGACACCTGTGCAGCAACGAAGACCCGGCACAGCCAAAAAGATAAATAAAGTTATTTTAAAAAATGAGTAAACATGTCAAATGAGAGGGAGAAGCACACCCTATAAAAGCCTTTGCATGTGTTATACATGGGCCTGGACTTTCTCCAGACTCTGAGGACACGGAGATTGCTATGCATACAGTTTGCCAAGTCCAGAGATGAAAGTGAGCTTGGGAGAGGTGTGGCCTTTCCTGGTTCTAAAACCAAGCATAAAGGCCTCGTACGGGTCCCCTAAAGAAGCAGCCGAATATTAAAAAAAAAACTGGGACACTTACAACATCCCCAAAGGAGGCTCGAGGACATTAAGTTGCTCCCTTCTGAGTCACTTGCCTAGAAGCCAAGTCACAGATCAGCCAGTTCTCCGAAAGGCAGTTTGCTAAATTTCTTTGTTTCCTTTACCAATTTCATGGGAAATAGTTGGGTTGTTTCCCATTTGTCTTCACAAAAGCCTTTCAGGGGCTATTGGGTTTTCCCTGCCCCAGCTCCCTGCAGTCAAAGGAAGAGACTCAGGAGGCGTTCACCATAGTTCAAACACCTGGAGTGTGGCCAGGGACAAATGGATCAGTCCTTAAAGTACCATCATAAATGCAAAACACAAGCCAGTCAACTCACACCAAGTAGTTAAAGAAAGTAAGTCATTTTGATGAATTGGTCATTTGACAAATTGGCCATTCAGTGAATTGGCTTTGGGCAAATTGGCTTTTAGCAAAATGACATTTGGTAAATTGGTCGGCTTCTGACACAGCAATGTGTTTCACAGGGCAATTAGTTATGGACTGCCAGTCCAGGCTCACAGCCTGAAACCAGACCTCAGGAGAAGTCATTCTGCAGACAGGTCAGCCCCATGGCATGCACTGCCCTCCACTGGCCTGCCTTGAGCCAGGGTGGGTTTTAGAATATTTTGAGGGATGCATGCGTGTAGGCCATCCTTCATTCATATCATTTTTCTCAGTTAAGTTTATCTAGACTCTGACGGCATATTCTTTGGGTTGTTCCCTCATAAGGACCTGGGATAGGTATAGGCAGGACTCAATGCGGTCTGGGGAAAGAGAACCAAGCACAGGGACCACAGAACTGGGCAAGCAGAATCTAAGCTGTGCTCAAGGAGGGGCCTCCACTCAGGACAAGTGATCAAGTTGCTAGTCTGAGCTTCCCCAGGGAGAACTTTGGGGCCCAGCCAATGCGGCAGGGTAGCTAATGCCAGAACAGATGTTTGATTGAAGCCCATGGCAGCAGTGGCCCACCAAGGAGGCCAACAGGGAATCACCGAGGCCCTGGGACATTTCCAGTCTTCTCTCCCCTGGTCCATAAGGAGAAAACGGGGCCCATTTCTTTTACCCAAGACCTCACCCACTATCTCTCTATCCCCTTCACAGAAGCCCAGGCTCTGTCTGAGTCTTGGCCTTAGGAGTTTCTCAGAAGAAAAGGGGAGCTTGGGGGACTGGAATGGCACAAGGTCAGCCTCCCCAGAATATTTGCAGCCCCTCACTTCCTCTCCACATATATACTCCAATACACTACCCTCCACATGCCCCAAGGGCAGGAGACCCTTAACTACCTCCAAGACAGGCAAAAAGACAGAGCTTTGCCATGTTGCTGGGCAAGGAAGAGGTCTAATTGGCTGAGTGTGTTCTGCAAGTGGCAAGAGGGAGAAAGCTCAGAAAAACCAGGATCTGCGGCCGATTGGGGAGCTGTCCATGGTGCTGAACCCTCTCAGCAGCCCGCCCTTTGATCAAGATTAAAGACATATCTTGGTTTCTAGGCACCTTCTACCTAGCCCACACACCAAACCTTGTATAGGAAAGTTTTTTTTCATAAGCCCACAGAGAGTCTGGTTCGTAGCATATACACAGAGGGTCGGGAGAGCACTGTTATGAGGATCAAGGGACCCATTCTTAGACTCAGGAGAGGCATGTGCTGAGCACAGTCCACATCGCTAAGCAACTTCTAGATAGAAGTAAAGCTTCTACCCCCACTTCTCCAGAAGTACAGATCCTGCCCCACTTCTCCAGAAGTAAGACCTCTCGCTTCCTGGACATACAGCGAAGCACAGAGAAGGGCTGAGAAATTGTCTGGTCATGCTGCAAATACCTTCCCCCAGATCCTCTCACAAAAGCCACTCATTTTAATCCCTAGAACCTTAATGATCATCACTGGTTCTTGTGGTTAACACACATTTACTATTATTGATGATGATAGCTACATATACTAAGCATTAAGCCTGGCACTGCATTAGGTATTTTATATGTTTTATATATATTATCTCAGTCCTTAAAACAGCTTTCTGAAATCAATACTCTCACCACTCTGGTGTGGATATTAATGGTGGGAGAGGTTAGGGCATGGGATAGGGGAGTGTGGGTAGAGACGATATGTGAACACTCCATGCTTTCTACTCAATTTTTATCTGGACCTAAAATTGCTCTAAAATATAGTCTATTAAAAAAAAAAAAAAAACAACCTCTCACCATATCTGTTTTCCAGGCAGCATAATTGAGGTGTTGTAACTTTCCCAGGCTGTCTGACTGCAGAGCCCACAAGCTAACCCACTATACTACACTGGCTCAGCACATTAGAATCATCAAAGTGACAGACAGGTGGGTGGGAAAGTATCTAGGAGCATACACATGTCAGCAGTGACATTTGATACATGAACTTGGAGGGAAGAGGTGAAAGCCTAGAAAGCAGAGTATGATAATGAACATTCATAATGTTGACAATGAGCAATCAAGAAAAGGTTAAATTATGTTCAGGACCCTCTGTTTTAGAACTTAGATAATCATATAATAAATTTCAGATACAAGTCATCAAAAATGACACGAGGTTAGCATATCTTCCCAGAGAAGCCAGGCCCTGGGGAGAGCAGGATGCCAGCCCCCGCTGGGATGAGCATTGCCCAGGGACCTCTCTTTGTACCTAGATCCCTACAAGTATCCTAGAATCTGTCATTTCTTTCAAACCCCCGAAGGCTTGAAAGACAAAGAGGCGAGCTTAGGAATCCTCTGGTGAGGGGCTTCAATCACAAGTCAGTACAGACAGGCAGCATTCCCTGGGCCTCTGAGAAGGAAAGAGATCTGGAGCAGGGAAGCCTGGAGGGAGGATCCAAGGCCACCAGCCACTGGCTTCTCACAGAGTCTCTGGCACACTCCCTGGCAGAATAAATGATGACCAGGGCTCCTGCCCACCCCCATCTTCACCTAGGTGTGGGAAATTAGGTTAACTGCAAAACCTGGAACTCAGAGGTTCATCAAGACCTTCTGATGCAGTGGCTGTGGCCGGCTTCCAGGAGAGACAGACAGAGGGTGGCCGGCTCTGACCACTAGTATGAACACCAGAAACTGACATCTAGGCTCAGAAACTATCATCTCAGCATCCCAGTTTACACAATTCCCTGTTCTCTAGGAGGGATGAAAATACCCTCCAACTTTTAGGAGGCTCCTGCAGTCCTGCCCTCCCCCAGGGAATGGCTGGGGTGGCCAGGTACCCTACTGTCCTGCCTCATCCACTCCACACCCCAGACCAGGAGTCCCCACGTGTGGGGCTACAGAGCCTCAAGGGCCCTACATTTGCTGCAGCATCTGGGCATCCTCACTTACCCCAGCACCACCTGCAGACTGAATGAGAGTTACGTAGGACCCTGCGTTCCACCTCTCTGAGCCTTATTTTTCACAACTGTAAAATGGAGAGAGTAAGAGTCCTTATCTCAGAGAAGTGCCACGAGGATTTGGTAGGTCAGTTTGCAGCTTAAAACTCAATAAATGGGAGCTATGGTTATTGCTCTTCTTATTTCTCTCACATAGGTTGTGATAAATAAGATAGATATCCAGTTAAAAGAACTGATGGATTCATAAGATCCTCTTCAAAGACACGATGTGTTTTCTCAGTCACCTCTTAACCGTATCCATGTTTTTCTTGTTAGCACTTAGCATAGTTTTAATCAATTGATTGTTCATAGAATTATTTAATGTTTATCTCAATTAAATCATGCATTCCATGAGGCAAGGGCCATGTCTGTTTACTGCCTGTCTAGCAGAAAGGTGGGATTCAATAAATATTTGATGATGATTGTGGCTACTCAAAAGATCAGACTAGCATTTGAGAGGTCCATGACATCGTGACATTAAAAACAGGTCCCCTCCAGGATGAGGTCTGAGGCCCGCCGCTGTGATCCCACACATGGCCATTGTTCCTTTGTGGACCCTGTTGTCCAGCAAAGGGCAAAGGCTCTGAGGTGGATTCACACCTCCTTTGCGACAGCTTCAGGTGGGAAGGGCCACAGCCCCTAGGGAGGACAGCTGAACAGCCTCTGCAGCCCCGACTCCGACCATGGTCCACTCTCTCGGTCCACCTCGCCGTTCTGTCATCCCCCACCACTTACCCACTCCTCCACCTCTCACAACACCCTCTGCTCTTTCCATCACTGCACTTGTCACATTGCATGTCTGCGAGTCTCTCGCCTCCGGATAATAATAATGACAGCACAGATGTCTAGAAGGATACATCTGCCCTCTGCCTGCCTCCTGGAGAAAGGCTCGCCAAGGCGAGGGGACAGGCTATCACTTGGGCCACATCAACAAGGGGCACAACCACAGCACGACAGAGCAGGTACACAGACACCCCCTCCTCACTCCCCACACACCTGCCTGAGTTCACCTTTCGTGGCTTTCACCTCCTGCACATCCAGCGGCAGAAGCATTCCAGGTCTGATTTCGGCTTGGGGAGCCCAAGGTCTGCGGTCTAACTCTGTACTCCAACTCAAGATGACCAGAGCTCTGTACCGGGCTGGGGGTGGGGAGTCAACCTGGCCAATATTTCCCATTTTTCATCTTTTATTGTTTGAGAACAAAGCCAGTTTGGAGAAAGAGCAATGGAAATGAGAGCCTTGCTTTTCAAAGTGGGATCAGAGAGGTGTAGGGTTGGTATTGATAGAAATACAGAATCTCAGGTCCCACACCGGACCTGCAGAAAAAGATCCTACATTTAACAAGGTGATTTATTCACACATTCAAACTGCAAAGCACTGGATAGAGCCGTGGTTCTCAAATTTGGCTGCCTACTGGAACCATCTGGGGAGGTTTAAAAAAACCCTAATACCTGGGCCCCACCCCTCAGAGATTCTGATTTCATTAGTTGTGGGTGGAGCATGGGCACTAGAATATTCCAAAGCTCCCCAGGAGATTCTTACATGCAGCCAGTTGCAGAATCCTTTCTACACAGGTGGCCTCCAACACTGTCATCTCCGCCCGTCAAGCCCCTCACCTGGCCTCCCCGACCCAGGACACCCCTCCCTTACAATGCCACCTCTTTCTCCAATCCTTTCTCCCCCAGTATTTCCAGTCCCACTGGATGACTGGTGCTAATCGATACTGAGGAAAGTGAGCCTGAAAGAGCAGTTTATACTGGATGGTAATGACTGACAGCCTCAATCCCCGAAGTGCGCGCATTTTAAGAAGGTTCCTGACTCAGCCTTCATCAGCGAAAAGAAGGTTCCTGACTCAGCCTTCATCAGCGAAAAGAAGGTTCCTGACTCAGCCTTCATCAGTGGTGGCACGCTTTGTGCTTGAGGAACATAAAGGAAACACTTTGAACAAAGACAACCTTCCTGGTCACCCTAAAATCATTAGCCTTTTCTAGTCAGCCAAACTTACTACTCAGGAAAAGAGCTATTTATAGCATGGGTGAAAGTTTTTTGCTAAATTCAGCTGGTTGAGCAAAGTTACCTGTGTATGTATTTATCTGTGTGTATGTATCCAATTTTCTATCTCCTTCTGATGCTGGGCTGTTCAGGACGTTTTTGGTTGGAAGGAGAAAGAACAAAAGGGAAAAGGAGGGTTATGGAGAGAAGAGAGTTGAGCAGTGTGGGACTGACATGTACCTTGCTATATTTTAAACGAATAATCAACAAGGATCTACTGTATAGCACAGGGAACTCTGCTCAATATTCTGTAATAACCTACATGAGAAAAGAACCTGAAAAAGAATAGATATATGTAAAACTGAATTGCTTTGCTCTACACCTGAAGCTATACATTGTTAATAAACTGTACTCTGATATAAAATAGACACTTTTTTTTTTTTTTTTTTTTGAGGGAGAGAGGAAGAGGGCATCTCAGAAGCCAGGAGCAGGTACTGGGGGCAACGCTGGGGGTGAGCATCCGAAGGTGAGCACCTCCACGAGAGGAAAGAAGTACCATACCTCACGCTTCAAGGTGGCTCTAGTATTTGTCCCTGCACAAATACACTCCCGTCATCTCATGAGAGGCCGCGGGAAAGGTTTAGACACCCAGGGAGGGAGGGGCTGCACCAAGTTTATTTATCAGATGAGCGGAAGAAGCCAGACCAGAAGCTGGAATCCCACAGGCTCCCAGCCTGCCAGTGCACCTTGGGCTGTATCCTGGAGGGAGAAAGTGCAGGAAAGCCATGGGTAGCAATTCTGGGAGAGCAGTGACCAACTCCCAGGCTCAGGTTCCATGCGAAGCCATCTGTGGAAAAGCAAGGGCACCAGACACAGAGAGAAAGAGACGAGAGTTTAATAAAGAAAAATGGGCAAGAAGAGAGAGAAGCGAAAGAAGCTAGATGAGAGAAAAAGACAAGGAAAGAGAGAGGCCAAGACCCCCAGGCTGGGGACGAGGCTCTGAAGTGGAGACGGAGCCAGTGCTCGGCTTTGCAGAACAGCGAGAAGTGGCATTGAGTCTGCGTTGCGCCTGACAACCAGCTAAGGTGCAAATGAAAAGAGCTCAGTATGAGAGCCTGCTGGGGCTCCTTGCGCGTGCTGGGCTCTGCCACCCGGCCTCTCTCAGGCAGACCTGCAGCCCGGGGATAATTTGCCCATGGCTGGAGGTGTCAGGCTTGGATGATGAGTGTGAAGCCTGCAGGTGACCTGCCCATGGAGACACATCCCACGTGACTAATCGCCAGGCAGAGGTGGGAATGGAGTCCTGGCCACTGCAGCCCTTTCCTGGCAGAATCAGATCTTGAGTGGAGGGCTGAAGGGAAGGGCTGTCCTCACTCATGGCTGGGAAGGGAAGGGTTTTGGAGCGAGACGGACCTGCAACTTGGATGGCTGCAGGCTAGGGGACAAGACATTTGTAGGTACAGGCTGCCACCATGGAGGGACAGGGGCACAGGGAATGGTGGTGTACAGGGTGCATAGTTCAAATGGTGGTGTAGAGAGTGCATTTGTGGTGTGCACACACACCACAAACCCAGCAAACTCCACATGTGACTTAAGAGTAGAAACTCTGCAGCCAGACCGTTTGGCTTTGAAACCTGGCTCTGCCTCTTACCAACTGGGTGACTCTGAGCTTGCTACCCAAGCTCTCTATGCCTTGCTTTCTTCTTCTGTACAGTGAGAATCATAAATAACTGTTCTATGTAGCTCACAGGCTGTCGTGAAGGCTCGATGAGTAAATACGTGTAGAGAGTTCTGATCAGTCCCTCTGGAACATGGTTAAGTGCGGGGTATGTGAGCTGGCATCACCCTTGCCACTGATGTTCAGGCAGCTGCTGCGGATGCTGGGCTCTGGGCTGGGGGCTCAGGCCACAGTGACTGAGACAAAAGAAGTTCATGGTTCTGTGGGTTTCCATTCTGCTGGGGGAGAGAGAGGAAATATGTAGTACATCCCCAAACCCACCAAGCTGACTTCAGAGTTGGATGAGGGTTTTTAAGGGAACAGAGCAAGGTCCCACACTGGTGAGTGACAGAAAGAAGGAGCAGTCTGTGGTCAGGGTGGTCCAGGTCGGGGTGGGGGGCTGCTCTGTCTGTCCAAGGAGAAGTCAAATGGTGAGTAGGAGGGAGCCAGGCAGAGTGTTGGGGAAGAGCACTCCAAGCAGAGGAAGCAGTAGAGGGAAGACCGTGAGGTGGGAAGGAGTGTGAAATGTCCAGGAACACAAGGAAGGGCAGCGCAGCCGGCATGCCAAGCAGGAGCAAGGAGACGTGCTGGGAATGCAGGCAGGGACCAGCGATGAGGGTGTTGAGGGCGTGGCCGGGGGATGGGCTGGGCTCTGCATGAGGTAAGAGGGTCAGACAGGAGAGGGGTAAGATCTGATTAGCATTTTTCAAAGAGAGCTAGCTGCCAGGTGACTGAATTATGGAGGAGCTGGGTAGAGGCAGTGAAAGCAGGCACTGGGCCCTCTTGACAACTGGGAAATAGATTCTTCATGGTGAGGAAACTGAGGCTCAAACAGCTGCTGCAAGGTGAAAGGGGTACAAAGAGGGACCAAAGCGGCTACCGTTTATTGAGTACTTATATCTGGCAGGCTCTGTGCCTAGGTGCTTGCCCTGTTGCCATTTACAGAAGAGGTTCAATTGGGAGTCTGAGACCACACAAATGGTATTTGGAGCATGGTTAGGCCCTCAGATCAGGCTGACTCCAAAGCCCATGCCCTTGACCCCTGAAGTTGCCCTCTGCTGTTGCTGGGGCTTGGGAGAAGACCCTCGAGGGGGCCTCAGGTTCTGAACACACCCTCAGGGCTCTGTCCTGCTCCAACCCTAGGATGCCTGTCTACTTCACAGTTGGAAACTCCCCACTGTGTTGAGAGGAGGGTCATCCAATGTCAGAGGTGGGGCCGGAGGCAGCAAACCTTTATAGTGTGTTTAGATCATTTACCTAAGTCGAGAAGATTGTGCTCCTATCAGAAGTTCACTCTGGCTTGATATAATTCTACCACGTAGCCCCAGAACTCAGAATCTGTCTCTTGCAGAAGGCAAGCACTATAGATTCAAAGCACAACTTTGAGTTTTTTTTTCTACCTAACATTAACTTTGCAGCTGTGTGAGAAAACCCATCACTGTAGGCCTGTTCAGACATGTTCCCTGAATCGTTTCCACCGTCTTCTCCCTGGAAGGGAGCCTTTCCTGATGTCTCTCCATGAAGTTGGCTAGGCCCCCCAGAGACTTTACCTTGGTTTGTGTCGTTACCACTGATTAGGGCCTATGCGCTGTGAAGCAGCTCGGGAACCTGTGGATTTTTGTGCGGTAGAGTAGCAAATTACTGCTGTCTGGTAGAAAAGATAACGTCAGGGGTTAGTTACCGCCTGTGAGATGTTAATCAATTTTCTATCTAACTTTGTCATTGTATTCCAATGCTCTCTGTCTTTCACTGATTATAAGCTCTCAGCGCCTTAAATGTTCCTTGGAGCAACTTTACCGTCCTGCTGGTTTTCTCATTAATGAGTTAAATAATCACAATCACTTTTTATTTGTATGAGAGGCATGTTTCTAACTTTTTTACAGTCATGCTTTGGCAGCAGTTTTATCTTCATCTTGCAGATGAGATCCCTGGGGCTGAGAGGAGCCGGTGAACGAGCTCAGTGCACGGAGCCAGCAGGTGTGGAGGCAGGATTTAGATGCCCCTTGGTCTGACGCCAAAGCCCCTGCAGGTCTCATAGGGCATCTGAGCTGACAAGTGCCTTCTTAGAATGATCTGATAAAACCCCTGCATTTTACAGGAGACTCTGAAACCAAGGGGAGAGAGAAGACTTGCTCACAATCAGGCACTGCTAAGGAGAAAGGGCACCTTCAGCTGAAAAGATGTTTCTCCTTTAATTGCTGCCTCATCTTCTTTTGTGTGCTCCATCCTGGCCACCCACAGGGAGCAAGAAAAACTGCCTGCCCCACGATGGACCCGGCTGCAGGACCAGTGAGGCATCTCCAGCACAGAGTCAGCCCTCAGAGTGTCAGGCAGGGCTCTGACCCGAGTCCATAAAGGCCCTGAGGACCAGAGAGGGGCTGCCAAGGTCTGTGCACCCTTGGAATTGAGAGCAAGTTTCGCCTATGTGCGCAGTGCGTCAGATTCTTGAAGGGATAGGGCTCCAAACAGATTACGAATCCTGCTTTAAGACTATCTGTAGAAGGTCCCTGTTGGAGAAGGCAATTGCACCCCACTCCAGTACTCTTGCCTGGAAAATCCCATGGACGGAGGAGCCTGGTAGGCTGCAGTCCATGGGGTCTCGAAGAGTCAGACACGACTGAGAGACTTCCCTTTCACTTTTCACTTTCATGCATTGGAGAAGGAAATGGCAACCCACTCCAGCATTCTTGCCTGGAGAATCCCAGGGATGGGGCAGCCTGGTGGGCTGCCGTCTATGGGGTCACACAGAGTCAGACACGACTGAAGTGACTTAGCAGCAGCAGCAGAAGGTTCCTGTTAGAAGCAACAGAGCTACCCGAAGAAAAACACATTAACATCTATGCATGTGTTAGCCTGCTGAAATGGACCTAGTGGCCATAAGAACAATGCAATTCAAAAGTTATTTTTGAATTGGGGCATTTCATAGGTCAAGCACCTGAAAGGCTCAGAATCTCTACAATTGCATGTGAGAGTCTCAGGCCTAGAGACACATGGATGCCACTCTGGTGGCTCAAGAGCAGCCAAGGCCCAGAGGGTCTCACCCAGCACAACGGGACATCAGCTCCCTGAGGTGGGGATTCTAGTCTGTTTGTTGATCAGTTACCCTGGCATCTAGAAGAGAGCTGGTATATTGTCACCAAATACGTATTGTTCAATACGTATTTGAACAGGCCTAGCGCAAGGCCCCAAAATTACAAGATTAAGCCAAGCCAAGTGCAAGACACCAAAATAGCAAGATTAAGAGCAACTAACACTTAGTGAGCCCTCTGCTATCTTTCAGGCTTTACCTACCCTCTCTCATTCCCACAATGACTCCCCAAGGTTGCTGTTCTATGGGGAGCTCTATTTCACACATGAGGGAAGTAAGGTTCAAAGAGGTTTGGTGATTTGCCCAAGGTTACGTAGTTGGGGAGCCCAACCCACAACCGGGATCAGATGTATCTTAATCCAGATCTTAACCAACACACAAACACCACTGCCCTTCCTGGATTCATGGGAGAACTGGCGGAGGAAAGAACCAAAGCAGAGAGAAAGAAAACCATTAATTGGAAGCTTCCCTGGGGTGGTCCAGTGGCCAAGACTCTGAGATCCTAATTCAGGGGGTCTAGGTTCGATCCCTAGTCAGGGAACTGGCCCCTGTATGCTGCAACCAAAGGTCCCACATGCCACAACTAAGACCCAAAGCAGCCATATAAATAACATAAATATTTTTGAAGAACAATATGAACCATAAGATCCCAATTAAACAGAGAAAACTGTTAAGTGGAGTGAGGAGAGGGCGGTACAGTGGTCAGGAGACATGATCTGTTTTGCAAAGCTCCGCTGGGACACAGTTTACAAGACCCCGGAAGGGTAGTAGTAGAAAGGGAAGGGGGGACTAGCAGCAAGATGTGGCAGAGGCTGCTGTGGTCCTCAGCCAAAATCCCTTCTCCCCCTTTTCCTTCTGTTAAAGCTGATTTTTTTTGGCATCAATGTGCCAAGAAAAAAACACACATTTCCTTCTTCCCCTGCAAGCAGGGATGGCCAAAAAGAGGTAAGCAGAAGTTGTTTAATGAAAAAGCTTCCAGAAAATCTCTGTAAAGAAGGCTGACTCATTTGGTAAAGGTTGCCTTTGTATCCTCGCTTCCCCTCTTTTCTCCTTTTCTCTGCCTAGAACCCACATGAGACGAATAGAGCTTCAGCAGCCATACTGAACAATGAGGTGACCTTAAGGATGGAGGACGAAGCCCAAGAATGTTGGAGCAGAAGGTAGAAGGATCCTTGGACCTTGACTCCTAGCTGACTCTGTGCCGCCATACTTTTATGTGAGAATCCCCTATATCTAATTTAATCCATTTTTTCCTTTTCTTTCTTTTTCTAAAAAAATTTTTCTGTTCTGATGAGACAAACCCAATCCTTCCAACTGGTACAGAAATCCACTTTGAGGAGGTCAGGAGAGGTGTGAAGCACTCGGCATTACATCTGCAGAAAACATCAGATGGAGAGTCTGCAGAGCTGACCCCAGCAAAGAAGCCAAGTCCTGAGATGAGGGGAACATGCCTCCTTCCCACCCCAGACTCTCTCAGGGTGGGGAACAAGGGAGGGTGGGAACATACGGACAAAAAGTGATGTTGAAACCAGAGTGATGCCAGAGACTCGGAGACGAAGATTTTCAGGTGACAAAAACCACCCGGGGCAGATTGTTCCAGCACCGAGACAGTCAGTCACTGTGCTTCCACAGAAGTGGCAGCTGGGTGGGGCGCAATGCCCCAGAGGGTCCTCTTCTTCCTAGCTGAAAGAAAGGCCAAGGTCCCAAGGCACGTTGACCTGTGGGACTATTTCCAAGCAGCAAAGTTCTAGGGCTAGTGCTGGAGTCAGAATCTCCAGGACTACAGCCAGGCCAGAATTAGAAAAAGATGCTCCTTCTTCAAGACACTTGCATTTACTTGGAAATTGTCAAGATAAATATACTAATTTACATCTATGATGTGAATGTGTCCCTTAGAGATGGCACCCTTGAACAGTGTACAGCCTGTATAACTGTACACAATGATTTTACATACATATCTATCTGGTCCCACTACACCTGTATCGACCTGCTGAATGTTATGCTCCTAAAGATGTCCCAGGCTTATTGAGTGATGATTGCATGAGACCCTGTGGAGCCCAGTTAAGAAAGCAGGAGAGATTCCCACTCCAAAAAAAGGCATAATGCCAAATTCAGGTGCCTTTGTTAAATGTCATTCATAAGGAAAACAGCTGTGTGGAGCTGGAAACAGCTACACTAAGAACCAGAAATCATCATATTTCTTGTCCACGACTATGATAAAGACCAAGCACAGGCCCTAGGCAGAAATCATAGTCTAATAAGAATTTGTGGGCTGAGTCAATGTATAACAAGATAAATGGGGGTGTGACTACCTCAGAATTGTATTATAATTAATTAAAGCTACTTCGTGTCATTTTATTGGCTTATTTTTTCCCATGGAGGGAAGGAAGAACTTTTACAATTTATAGAACTACTACAAATAAACAAATAAATATATTTCCATAAATAAATTATTCGAACCTTAATTCCCTGCCCCAACTGCCAAAAAATAAAACTCCAAATTAAACTGCAACTGGGCTTTCCAGCCAGGGTCCAGCTTATCACACTTGAACGCTGTTCTCACGCCAACCACTGTTCCCCACAGAAGGTCCCTCTGCTCAAGTCCCTTGCTCTCCATACCCCGTTGCCCTCACCTTCAGATGCCAACTCTGGGACCAGAGAGGAGAGGTTAGCATGTCCGGGATGGAGGAGAGGCGGGACCGAATCAAGTGCCACTGAGATTCGTAACAAGCAGCAGGGTGTCCCCAGACAGTACTAAGTGGCTCCTGACAGCAGCACCCAGGACAGAGGCAAGACACTGTCCTGTGGCAGGAAGAGAAGCCACAGCGGTACTTGTCAAACTTGCGTTTGTTCCAGGCACAACATTGGACATGAAGCTGAAATGACCCTGATTCAGAGGCCTTTTTTACTACAGAGACCACATTAGCTGTGTGACCTGGGGTGAGTCCCTCTGCCGCTCTGGGTCTCAGTGTCCCCACTGGCAAAGTGAGGATCCTGACTGACATCTGTGGGTAGTGCTTCTCTGGCTGCACAGTACACACAGTTCCCTGGGGTCTTGTTCACAGGCAGCCCCCGTGGGTCTGGGGTGGGCATGAGAGTCTGCATTGCTGACAAGCTCAGACATCTTTCCTGGACCTGGCCTGGAGCTTCTGCCTCATACCTGGGAGCCAAGCACAGAAAGAACCCCTCACCCTGAGTGAAGCTGGCCGCTGACCCCTCTCCAGTCACTACCCCGGTGCCCATTAGATTTCAGCCAGCAGACAGAACAGCCAGCTGTGGACAAAACCTAGGGACCCAGCCAGCTGCCTTCTGCTTCTCCTTTTCCAAACAAAATTTGATCCGTCAGTATTTTTTAAAGTCACAGAACAGAAAAGAAAGAAAAGAAGTATTTCCTTCATATCCATCTCTGCTTCCCACTCACCACTTGCCAGAAACTAGCCTTGAAGTCTTCCTGTCGTTTTCCCCTAGCCCCCGCACCTGTCACGAGAGGCTGACAGAGTCCCTCCAGCTCCCCGTGCCCTCCCCACTGCTCTCCAGCTCACCTCTGGCGGAGCCAGCTTGCCAGGCTTATTTTTAACAGCTCTGATTGAAGCTGGGATCCCGCTGACATTTACACTCCCTCATCATTATCAGCTCCAAGCTTCCAGCAGCCAAAGCTAAAAAGGCTTCGCAGAGCGCGGAGCGGGAGGGGCTGGGAATGAAATGTCAGCGGCTCTGCACTGGCACCACAACCTCTTGGGGAGCTGTCCCCCACCTGCCCACTGCACGGCCCACTCTCCCCAGTTTGACCGTGATGGGGGGCGGTGGGGTGGAGAGACGGAGAGCCTCTGCCTCACACCAGCCCAGCGCAAGGCACCAGAGATCTCTTGTTCTGGTGACCACATTTTCTCTTCCAAGAATCAGACCACGTGGTGTGACTTAGAAATGCACAGAGATGAAAAGATGCACAGAGGCAGAAAAATTAAATCCCATTTAGTTGCGTGTTTAATGAGAGCCACCAACAAGCTGGGTGGTTTTATCCTCATTCAGACAAAAGCTGAACTTACAGCCTCTCTGCTTCTCTCTTGAGTCCTGGAATACTCGAGCTCTATTTCCTCATCTCCAAAAGGGGATAATCCTTCCCGCTCATAGGGTTCCTGGGAGGATTAAATGAGAACAGGCAGCAGTGGCCGCAGCCAGGCTCCACCCCAGCATCCCACCTCCCACAGCCGGTCCTCTCCCGGAGGAGTCGCCCTCACCCTACATATCAGACATCAAACACTACAACCACAACTTATCCTTCAAGCTACTGAACTGTTGAGCCTCAGAAAGAAGAGATGTCAGAGCGTGGAGTGCCTTGATTCTCCCTTGTCTCTGAAGAAATTCATGGTTGTGTTTTATGTCTGCTCAGCAGGGTCAGAGTTCATGGAAACGTGTCTGACTCACCACTAAATAATTTACTCCTGGGTCATAGCGGCAATAATTTTTACAGAGAAAGCCTTTCCAACTCAATGCACTAAAATGCCAGTTGATTAAGATGGTGGGGGTGGGGAGGGGTTAGGAGGTGAGAACCAGGATCATGCCGATGCTTTCACTGGGAGGAGAAATTAACTGTTAAAAGCACTGGAAGGACACAAACCACTTAGATTTCTTTTCAGTTAGTTTTTTTGTCAATAATGTCTTGCCCCTATGGATACTAATAAAAAAGCAAACCTGGAAGATTTTGATACTGGATATCTTAAAATACAAAAAAATTTCTGTCCATCTCAAGGAGCTGCCTCCAGGAAGTCTTCCTGGATTTACCTCACTCTGAGCATTCAAGATAACTTTGCAATCTTGAAGTACTTTGCTGTATGTATGATCTGGCCTGGAATCCACTGCCTCTCAAGCCAAACACTAAACTTCTCATTGTTTCTAGCATTTGAGGAGGGCCTTTGCCAGACACCATCCATGGGCAGCCACTGGCCTTGTCCTTCTCTGTCATTCCCTTGAAGAGAGCTGGCAGGCTGTACTTGGCTTGTTCAGAGCACTGCCTTCCATCCACTTCCAGACACAGCTGCGATCACCAGCCTAACAATTTTGTTAAATTGTCATTTTAATATTACCATTTCAAGCGAATCAGGCAGCCCAGTTTATAGTTCAATTTGCAAAGCTCTGTTCACACTGCCAGCTATCAAGTCTCTGGCAAAGCCAAGAGCCCTGAACTGTCATAGCTAGAACAACTATTCCCAGAGTGCCTTCCACAAGAAAACAGTGATGTTCCCAATACCTAGGAATGCCAGATTGCTCCCCGGGTGCCGTACATCACCATGTCACATCCTCAGGAGAGCCCTACAATCAATTCAATGCCACGACTGTCCCATGGAGCTGGTGTGTGATGAGGAGCAAGCCTGGTACCCAGGGGCCCTCTTGAACGCCAGTGCGGGGAAGGTGGACTCGAGCCAACAGCAACAAGGAAAACTGGGGAGTTCTAAAAACGAGTGACTGGATGGGAATGATGCCTTTGGAAGGTGATACCTTGAAAGGATGGCTGTGGGTAGCAGAGGACCCAAGGTGGAGGGACCACTTGGGAAGCCACAGTAGTCCTTAAAGCACAAGGATGGGGATCCCAGCTTGGAGGACCTGATTTCTCCTGGATGTGAAAACTATCTGGGCAGCAGATCAACACAGCCATGAGCTCTGGAACTGGCTTCTCTGAGTGGCCCTGGGCAAGCAGTTCACGTCCCTGGTTTCCTGAGCACTGAGACAAGGGCTCATGCTACAACCCCATGAAGGGGCTGCCAAGGGACTGAATAAGCTCCTGTGTGTGCAGCACGGAGCCCAGCGCCTAGCTCGCAGTACCACTGGCTCATCGCACATTACCAGAAACAGGCTGGCAGGCGGTCCTGGCAGCGCAGTGACTGCCCCTCCACCAGGCAGCAGGGTATAAGCAACGAGGCTAAGGAGAGGAGTCTGGGTGAGCAGGCTTGATCTGGGGGTGACCGGGGGAAAGGAAAGGCAAACGTCAGGGGAGGCCATGAGATCTCCCAGTAGGACTCATGGAGGGAAGCAGAGTGCAGGCATTGCCACATAAGTTAGGTATTTGCAGTGGGCACTTCAGCCTCGTCTTTAACGTCTCCTTTTCAAGCAAATTTGAACAGTCCTTGGGCTGCTGCCCTGATCCCAGAGTGGGGAAGGCAAGTTCAGAAGGCAAGGGGAACTCTGGCAACCCCTTGCCTGGAGGAAGCAAGACCTCGGGTGGTGGCCCTGCAGCCTCTGGTTGCCAGGAAATGGAATTTATACATGAAAATCAGGAGAGGAGCAGCCCCGGGCACCCCAGTCAGGGCCCTGACAGAACTGACAGCTAATTTGAAAGCTCTATTGGAGTCTTGCGTTGAAAAGCCATTTAATAATTAAATGCCTTATCTGTATTTAAACTCTTCTGACAATGTATACTTAGAGTATGGCCAGAGAACCAATTTTCTCACTTCCATCATCCTATAAGACACAATATTTGAATCCAGGCATCTCCCCCATTGACGATAAGTGAGATTATGTCACTCGATTTGTATTGGGAGTGTTCCAGCATCAGGGGGACTCTTCATCCAGGTTCTTGGATTGGATGCATCACAGAGACCCCGACTCAAGAATAAGATGATGTGACCACAGCCCTTCACAAGTCACTGATCTGGGGCAGGGTGGGCAGGGAGTTGGGGGAGGAAGCCCTCAGCCTAGTGGGGTGGTCTGGGGAGGGGCAGTGGGATCTGCTCCCCTGAATGGAGCCAGAAGGTGTACAAGGTCTGCAGAGCAAGAATAAAATTCTATAAATAATAAAGTATGTATTTAAATAATAAGAGAAAGTGAAAGTGAAGTGAATGTTGCTCAGTCGTGTCCGACTCTTTGTGACCCAATGGGCTATACAGTCCATGGAATTCTCCATGCCAAAATACTGGAGTAGGTAGCCTTTCCCTTCTCCAGGGGATCTTCCCAAACCAGGGATCGAACTCAGGTCTCCCGCATGGCAGGCAGATTTCTTTATCAGCTGAGCTGAAGCCCAAGAATACTGGAGTAGGTAGCCTCTTCCTTCTCCAGCAGATCTTCCTGACCCAGAAATCAACCTGGGGTCTCAGGCGGATTCTTTACCAACTGAGCTATCAGGGAAGCCCAATAATAAGAGAAATCATAATGAAAGATGGTCTGCTTTTCATTTCTGCAATTCTAAAGAATTGCAGTTCTAAAGAATGTCAGTGATAACAGACCTCTACCCACCAAGGAAGCTCCTGCCGCCACCCCCTCTGCACGTGCTGACTTGGCCTTAGGGACCATGAGCCCACGTGGCCTGGAAGCCACAGGGCCCCCGGGCTGCTCAGGGAGGGGAGAGGGGACCACTGGTTTCGAGGGAAGAAAGGACTGTGCTGCTGCGTGTTTAGAGGATGGACAGACATGAGCTGGGCTTGGCCCTGTGAGTGTGTTCTGCCCGCCCTGCAGGAGCAGGGGACTGTAAAGGAGGTGACCTCGGGGCTCCCCTGGTGGCTCAGATGATAAAGACAGCCCCCAAAACTCTCCCCAGCAGCAGCTTCCCAGGAGGTCCCACCAGGTAACCAAAGAAGGAAGACACCATGGGTGTCCTTAGGAACCACTTCCAAGGCCCCCCACTAATCATTCTAACAAGCTTCCAACTCTCCCCTGCAAACTGCTTCATTTTTACAATAATTATGCTCTTCTTTTCTCCTCTAAACCTTCATTTTAGTGCATCTGACCAGAAGAGTGTGATCTCCAAACCAAGTCAGACAGCAATTTTCTCACAAAGTGCAACCAACGCCCTAGGTTAATGAACCCTCTGGGAATGAAGTTCCTCCTAACAAAGACACCATTAAAAACAAAGCTGAAAAAAATCTCACACGGCCCCTAAGAGTTTGTCACGCACTCATAACCAGTTAAGGGGTGTGCACAGTGGGGGTGACATGGGCATCTCAGAGAGGGGCAGGCTCTAGCCACTCCTGGCTGCTGAAGGAAGGAAAGGAGCAAGCTGTGGGTGAATCTGGGAGAGTAAGTATTCCAGGCAGAGGGAACAGCTGGTGCAAGGGCCCTGAGGCAGCAGCACCCTTGCTGTGCAAGGGAAAGCAAGGAGGTGAGGGTGGCAGAAGTGGGAAAGGGGCAGGGTGGTCGGAGGGTAAAGACTTTGGCTATCAGGCTAAAGGAAGTAGGAAGCCCTCAGGGGGTTCTCGACCAAAGAGCAACTTTGATTTAGAAGGTGATGCACTTAAGGTACTAACAGTGCCCTGCACAGAGTTCAGTAAGCATCACCCTCTAAATTTCTACCTGGTCACCCAACATCTACAAACATATATACCACTTAAAGCCCTTCAGCATCACCCCTCTGGCTACTGATGTGCCCCAGATCCTCCTGTCTGGGACTCCAGTCTTCAATAAGGCCCAGTGCGCATACCACCCACCACCCCAACACACCTGCCCAGCTGCAAGCTCACTCCCCCTAAACCTGCACACCTTTCTCTGTCTTTGTTTTCACCTTTCTATGCCATTTCCTTCCTCCAGGAGGCCCTCTCCTCTCGGCATCTCCTAACACCCTCCCCAATGTCACATCCATCTCAAAGGACACCTCCTCCATGAAGGCTTCCCAGACGAATGTCATGTTCCCAGCATCAGCCAAGCACACCAAGCCACTCATGGACCTTCTCATCTTTGGTTCTGCTCTCATCCTCCCACTGAACCCCACCTCCAGCCCCTGCCACCACTCATGAGAAAGTTACCTACTAAGTTCTCTGCAGGGTTCAACCAAGGCCCTGAATATACCATTACAGAAGTCATTGGGTAATACATCAAAAGCCCAGCCCCTATTTGCCCTCCCCCTGACAGAGACATGTCCAAAACTCAGCCAGGCTGTGCGGGGAGCAGAGTTGGCCTCTCCTGGCCTGTCCAAGGGGCTCGTGTAATTTCAAATGGAAATGGGGCAGGTGGGGGCATTCCTCTTTCTTAACACGCAAACGCTCAATAGACAAATCTAACAACTGCTCAGCTCTGTTTGCCAGTCAAGCCCGAAGGCTTTGGCCCCTCTGTGACCACAGATGCAGGTATGTCACAAGATAAAAACACCCACAGTAAAGAGGAGGAGATCAAACACCCTGCCCAACACCACGCACACACAGAAGTCGAGCATAGCTACGTGGCCACATTCAAGCTCTTGTGTCTGGAGAAAGGGCCTCCTTCACATCCAGGGGTCTAGGAGCAGGTCAGAACCCGCTGCTGTCCTTGCAAGGTCAGCAGTGGGAGCCCTTTGGCCACCAGCAGAGGCCTCCAGTGACTGAGGGGTGTGAAGGAGGGGGACATGGCTTGCCTCCCCCGCCTTTATCAAAGACTTACTAAAGAGCCTTGAACTCCTACGGGGTTTGCTGAAGCAGGCAGGAGAGATGTCAGATTAAACAGGGGTCAGAGTCTTCTAGATGACTGCTTACCCAGAGGCAGATAAATCACAGGCCATACAGCAGCCTCCGGAGGATCTGAACTAAGGGACTCAAGGTGAGAACAGGATCAGGACTGCTGAAGTGTCGTCACCCAGGCCTCTCAGGGAGGCTCCCACTCCTCTCTCTCAAGCCATTTCACCAGCTTAGTTCCTGCGGGGGGCCAAGAACACAACAGACAACCAGCCAGGGAGGCAACAAGCACCCAAAATCTGATCCAAGACAAGGGCACACTCAGATGGCTCCCAGGTCCCGTAATTGGCACCTATAATGGACACCCAATGGGTTTTCTTCTGCTCTGGCTTTGTCCACAGCATCAGCTCACCCTGCTTCCCAGTGATAACCCCAATTCTTTTGCCTGGGGATCCACCTTTCACGGTCAGCCAGAGATGAACCCACTCCCAGCTCCAGGGTTTCCCTGTTACTTCTCTGTCCAAGGTGGCTAGTTTGAGATGACTGTAGAACACTTCACAGCCAATATGATAGATTCTATGAGACTTCTGGGACAGAGACTATCATTCTTTCTTGGTGGACCTGGAACTAAAGGCAGGAGCTTCTGCAGCCATCTCGGAACATGATGAGAATGTTCATGAATGAATGAGAATGAGAAAGTGCTGAGAATGGGGTTAATGTGGAAGAGATTAGGCGAGGGAGGGAGAAAGACAAAGAGTGAAGGAAGGGATGAACGGAAGAATGCACTTGGGCCCCCGATTCAAACTTAAGTCTTTTGACTCCAAAGGAGGCAAAGAAGTTAAAAGGTATTGAGTGGGACTCCCTGGGGGTCCGGTTGTTAAGAATCTGCCTGCTAATGCAGGGTTCCATCCTTAGTCCAGGAAGATTCCACATGCCAAGGGGCAACGAAGCCTGTGCGCCACAGCTACTGAAACCTGCATGCTCTAGAGACTGCTCCACAATAAGAGAAGCCCCGACAACGAGAACCCCATGCACCGCAACCAGAGAGTAGATCCCACGCGTCACAACCAGAGAAAGCCCTCGTGACGCAACAAAGATCCACAGCAGTCAAGTAAATAAACAAACTTTTCAAAAGAAAACTTACCACTTAAAAAAAAAAAAGGCATTGAGTGTTTATTGCTGGGCACAGTGCAAATTTTATTGCATTTAATATCCATAATAACTCTGTGAGGTAAGCCTTATTTCCCTCTTTATTTGTAAACAAGTAAACTTGTAAAGAGATTTTTAAACTGGCCAAGGTCAGCCAATTCACAAGAAGCAAAACCGGAGGGCACCCCCTCAAGCTTTGTGCTTTGGGCTCCGCCTCAGGGCAAACAGGCCAGAGCTCAGAAGCGGCTGCAGTCCCTCAGGAGTTCACATCTTGATAACGGAGCCAGAATAAGGCTGCCAATGAAATGTCTGCTCCAGGGGCTAACAACAGGCAGACAAACGCTCCGGGAGAGAAATGCCAGGTTTGCTGGGATATGCCTCAGAAAGATCTCTCGGGGCTGTGGAAACCTGCAGAAGAGCAGCTGATAAATGTCAGCGCACGCAGCCATCCTGGGGAACCGTGCAGAGTGGCAGGAATCTAAACTTTCCAAGCAGCAGCGACTCTGAGCCATCAGTTACCACGCAAGGGGGAGCCCTGAGAGTCCTCCAGAGTGACTGCCAAGGACACAGGTCTAAAGCCAGAAAAGGCTCAATGCAGTGACATCACCGGGAAGGTGTCAGAAACAAAAGGCATGGCAGGTTACAGAGGGGAGAAAGCATCCCCCTGCTCCAGGGGCACGTGTACCGTCCCCCAGCTGGCACTGAGCTCTGAGGCTGCACAAGGTCCAGCAAGAACAAGGTGTCCTAAAACAGCGTGTTAGCTCCATGCCTACTTTGTGAAGACTCGCTCTCCTTTGTTACATGAAGCCCTGGGCTTTCCCCAGAGAGGGCAGGGCAGCTTGTCAAGGATACCAGCTCCACTCCCTGGCCCTCTTCTTTTGGGCACCTGTATCCTGACTGTACCACGCATGCCCTCAAAGGTCTGATGATTGCTCCAGACTGTTTGGCCACGAACCAGCTCCTGTCCTCCAAGACGTCACTCTTCACTGCCCAAAGAAGAATATCTGAAGAGGGCAGGAAATGCTAAAGAAGAAATTTGTTTTCTTCTTTGGAAATAACCAGGAAACACACCAAGGTCTGGTTAGAAAAGCTCAGTGCCCCCCACTCCCCACCCTGCTGCTGCTGCTGCTACTGCTGCTGCTGCTAAGTCGCTTCAGTCGCGTCCGACTCTGTGCGACCCCATAGACGGCAGCCCACCAGGCTCCCCTGTCCCTGGGATTCTCCAGGCAAGAACGCTGGAGTGGGTTGCCATTTCCTTCTCCAATTCATGAAAGTGAAAAGTGAAAGTGAAGTCGCTCAGTCGTGCCCAACTCTTAGCAACCCCATGACTCCAGCCTACCAGGCTCCTCCATCCATGGGATTTTCCAGGCAAGAGTACTGGAGTGGGGTGCCACTGCCTTCTCCACCCACCCTGCTGAGACCCTGCCAAAGGCTGGAAGACCCTGCCCCGCCCCAGGGGCAGACATCTCAGCTAAGAGCAGGGTGAGATGATGGAGGACACGGGGCCCACTGGGGACGGGGAGGTGGCAGGGCACTGCAGAGGGGGCCT
This sequence comes from Bos grunniens, assembly GCF_055505025.1. Lineage (NCBI taxonomy): Eukaryota > Metazoa > Chordata > Mammalia > Artiodactyla > Bovidae > Bos > Bos grunniens. The sequence goes on from NC_141190.1 coordinate 18,512,986, forward strand.
GTGCCCCAGCTTGGCCCCTTTCACCCAGGAAAGAGGAGGAGGGTCAGTAGCATGAGGGGAAGGCCAGAGGCCACGATGTGAAGAGAGATCAAAGAGTGAGACTGCGGTCTGGGTGAAAACAAAAGTCCTTATTGAGCTATATACACGTGTACCTGGGTCTTTCCAGGCTGGGGCACTGCCATCCCCTCATCTGCCCAGGAGACTCCTCCTCAGGAAGTCCTTGTGACTCCTCCCCTCCTCCTCTCTCCACCTACTGTGCCCCTTCACAGACCAACCTGGGCACACCCTCCCCTGGGACTACTCGGCACCTTTAGGTACCTGTGTGAAGCAGGTACCTACTTCCTTCCAGTGGAGGAAGTGAAGTTAAGAGGGTGGGTCTCCATATCTATGTAAACCCATAGCTGCCTGGGTTTACATCCTGGCTCTGGCACTTTGTCACTTTAAGCAAGTCACTTAACCTCCATTTCCTCATCTGTAAAATGGGAAGAAAATTACTGTTGAGGGTTAAATAATTCTTGGAAAGTAGCTGGCCTGGCCAGCACCTTACTCGTGCAAAAATATGAATTTTCATCTCTCTAACTTGTCCTTTTTGTCCACAGAATCAAAAGCTTCTCAGGGGCCCAGGCTCTGTTCACCCCTGTTTGTGTCCCCAGCATCTCCTCAGTGGCAGCAGGAACAGTCATTCCTCGGGGTCATCACCGAGGGTTTGAAATGGAGTGAGGGATGCAGGTGAAGGCTGGCAGCTGTGCTCTGGAGCCAGCAGTCCTGGGTTCAAGGGTGGGGCCAGGGTCAGGGTGCAGTGACAAAGATTAGTTCAGTTCAGTCGCTCAGTCATGTCCAACTCTTTGCGACCCCATGGACTGCAGCAGGCCAGGCTTCCCTGTCCATCACCAACTCCCGGAGCGTGCTCAAACTTATGTCCATGGAGCTGGAGATGCCATCCAACCATCTCACCCTCCGTTGTCAAAGGATAGGCCACTTAACTTATCTGAGCCTCTGTTTCCCCATCTGTAAACCCAAGATACAAATGACTCCTTATTATAAAGAGGAAATGAGAAGATATATTTAAGGAGCTTAGCACAGTCCCTGGCCCATGATAAGCCTTAATAAATGTAATGGTTCTATTGTTTTTCATAATAACAGTTCTGGCCTCACTATCAACAGTGCACAGTGGGTACCCTGAGGCTGTTTACAGCCACAGCCGCTCTCTCAAGAGATGCTTCAAGGAAGAAAGCAGAACAGAGGGACTGCTTCTGAGATGCTGGGGGAGGAGAAGTGCCTTCCCACTCATAGGTCTGATCAGAAGAAGGTTCTGGAAACCTCCGGGCAGGGACCCTTCCCAGTGAGAAGCTGCATGCCCCTGCTACTCTCCACATCTCTCCTCTCTCCAGCTCTGCTGGTTCCCTCCTCACTCAGCCGAGTCACACAGAGAGAGGACACCATGAAAGGATGGAGTCTGCAAATTAACATTTCAAAGTCAGTGTTGGACGAGGGCCGCCCTGAGCTCCCTGAGTGGTCGCACTGGAGACGCCCCCGCCCCACCCTGCACAGAGGAGGGCGGGCAGCAGTCGGGTGCTGTGATCCCCGCCTGATTAGTCATCTTGAATTTTCCTTCTGTGGCACAGGAGAAAGAAACGACAGCAACCAACCTGCCCCAGCCACACTGAGCCCGCGTTCAAACACAGCCCTGCGTTCTCTGCTCTGGCAGAAAAAGCCGTTTGCCTCCCCTCCTCCATCAGAACCCATCAGGCTGGGCATCTGAGATTCAGAAAGGGCATGCTGGATTCAGCCCGGTTTACTCAGACACCCATTTAAGCAGTGATTAGGCCAGACAGCTACTCACTTCCCAGACGAAGCACAGAAAGGCACCAGTCACTTATCATCGATCCACTGCTGAAATTAGATTTTACTTGTGAAGTGTTTTCTGGCTCTTTCTCTGCCTGTCAGGGAATCACCCCTGGGGGTGGGGTAGGAGAGGGGGGTAGACACAGAGACAGCCTCATGGCCCAGAAACACACAAAGGTACCAGCAGCCCCTCGCTCAGCACACAGTCCAAACAGCCACGGTGACAGAGATTATCCAGAGAGCCTCGAGAATGACACCCAGGAAAGCGGTACAACCGTTTTGTAAAACAATTTGCTAACTGTTTTACACGTGGCAGTGCACATATGTCAATCCCAAATTCCCAGTTCATCCCACCACTTGAGGGATGGGATAGGGGAGGGAGCGGATATATGTATACATATCAGCTGATTCAATTTGTTGTACAGCAGAAACTAACATTGTAAAGCAACTACACCCCAACACAAACAGCAATTTGCTAAGAGCCAGTAAAGCTGACAACACAAACATCCATGACCTAGCCGCCGTATCCCCTAAGAATTCACCTACAAAACACTCCCAAACGTGGAGTTTGCATAAGGATGTTCTCAGCAGAACTGTCTGCAGCGGAAACATCTAAAAAAACAAAATCCAAAACAAGAAAATGGAGACATTGAGGGAATTCCACACAATAGTGAAAATGCATGAGCCACAGCCACCCACGTCATCATGGGCAAATTTCAGAAACACAACGCTGAATTTAACATTTTTTTTGCAGAAGGATATATATATAGTTTGGTTCCTTTTATAAAAAGTTAAAGAGTAAGCAAAACTTTACTGCTTATATACACATACATATGTAGCAATACAATGAGAAAATCAAGGAAATTAAAAACAAAAAGCAGCACAGCGGCTCCCTCAGGGGCTGGGGGCTGGGCGTGTGGAAGCAGGGGCGCTTCCGGTAGCACTGCAAGGCTTTTGGCTTAAATTAAAACTAGTGACTCTGTGGATACTCCTTTTATTATTTTGCTTTGCCACTAACATATACATTATTCAGAATATATTGTAAATATGCTTTTGTATTGTCAAAAATTCACTTTAAAATATTTTCGAAAAGAGGGCTGGCAAAAACATTGGTAGGGATATCTGAAGGCAAATAGTGGCTGGAACTCTGAGGAATGCTGAAGGTGAACCAGACAACCACCAACGTACTGCCTGCTATGAACTGGGGTTATTAAAAACCACAGAGACAAATGAAGAAGAATAAAAGCTGCTTTGACTGGGTGCCCATCGTGCCATCGGCACGTGCAATGCTCTAGACATAGATTATCCTAAATCTCATCTGTGCAAGATGGGGGTCACAATGGCCACAGTAAGCGCGGCTCTGAGTGGGGAAGGGACAAGGCCAGGGTCTCCTCACGAGTCCTGCAGCCGAGTGCAAAAACAAACGCAGCCCGTCTGTCCGCGCTCGCAAAGACTGCGTCTTTCCACGATGCCAAGCAGCCTCTCAAATATTTATAGACATAAATGGTGAATGAACCAAAGCGCAATTCAATCCAACACATATTTATAAATATTTATAACCAAATGTTTTGCTTTGATAAGGCCTATTCTCTGAAGTGCCTGGCGTCAGACAAACAGGGCTTTTTCCGTGGGAGCAGTCTGCAGCTCACCTGGGAACATTCGCGTGTTTCCATGAACACACACTTCCGTCTGTGCTCACATCCGCACCCAGATGGCCCACCATCCCATTACTCATTGTCATCAATTTAACACACCGTGAAAATAAGCCTCGGTGCTCAGGGACCACAGGGTACTATGTTTGTGAGGGAATTCATGCCTTTCTGATGCCCAAAATCTGCCAGAGGCTCCCCACTGCTTTCGGGATGAAATCCAAACCCCTCGGCAGAATGGCACGTCCTGGCTGAACCCTCCCAGCTCACATCTGCCCTCCACACCCTGATCAGCAGGTTGGGCTCCAGGGCCAGTTCTCAAAGACATCGTGCTCCCATGGCTGCCTGCCCTGCACAGGCTCACAGACTCTCCCCATCTCCCCTCTGCCTCTTCACCTCCCTCCTGGCCTGGCTAATGCCCACTGGCCACTCAGAGCCCAGCGGTGGTGCCTCCTCCTCCAGGGAGATGGGCTGAGCCTCCCTGCTAGCTCTCATCACTCCCACACAAACGCGCTCTGTTTACTTTTCTGGTCTGTCCTCCCCAGGACGCTGAGTTCCTCTTTCTGCATCTGTAACCTGTAGGCTGGGGAGACACGAATTCAGAGCTCACTCTACGTAAATGCATGTTGTCACCTGCATTTCCTGCCCACATAAAACAACAGTGGGTGGCGAGGGACTGATAGATGGTCCATGTTGATGTGTGTGTGCCAGCTTTGCTGAGTCTTACCCAATTTAATCCTCATAACCACACCATGAGGCACTCCTATACCCATTTCACAGTGACCGGAACAAAATCATGCAGCCAGTCACCTGTACCTATTAGACCCCAAAGCCCATGATCTTTAATTTTTTGAATAAGCAATTGAATGCCCTCAGAATCTAAAAATCAGAAGACAGTAGGCCTGAAAAGCATCTTGGGAAGCAGTAACAACTTTTAGTGGTCATTTGTCTGCCCCGAGAGATTTTTAATCATCTGCAAAGACGCATTAGTGACAGCGCCTTAGATTTTTGTAATGCCCGTTGTAATGTCAGAGGATTTTCCATGAATCAGCTTTTCTGAAAATTTCCTTTGAGGACTTTAAAGGTGGGTTTAATGGGTGGTCCCAAGGGTATCATGACCTGATATAAAGACCCTACCAGCAGGGAGGCCCTCAGCACTGCCATCTCTCGCTGGAACCTTCTTGGCAAGGTACCAGGTGAAGAGGAGTGACCCCCAAAGGAGCACCGTCTGCCCGGTTCCTGACCACTTCTCCACATGGCAGCAGCATTATAAGCCAGGGGACCCATGGCACAGGCAAGAACAATTTACTCTAACCCTCAGGGCTAACACGGGGGCAACCAAGAGGCTTCAAGTCCCCCACAGAATGAATGAGACTGGGCACAGAGTGCATTAGGGCCAAGGAGGTGATGGGGTATTCTGGGATCTGCCCAAGGAGGGCCACCCAGTCTAAAGAGGGGCCCAAGTGAGCCCAGAAACAGAAAGAGAGTCACAATGTATACTCTGAATTCTTTGCAATAAGGATGTAGAAGGCCCTCAGAGTACTATTCCTGGACACCGGGAGTCAGGCTGCAGCTCAGACAGAGGCCAGGAGGCTCGTCTCCCCAGCCTCCTCCGAGCTCTCATCAGCTATGGGTTTTATATCAACCCTGGCTACTCTGAGCCTCAGTTTTCTCCTCTATAAAATGGAGATGCTGATAATGTCAACCTCATAAGGCTGCTGAGAGGATTAAACAAACGCTTCAGCACATAGAGGCACCTGACATACACATCTCTTGCCACTCGGTGTGCAATACTCAGCCTCGTGTTACACGGCAGCCGGAACCGTGTCTGTCTTGTCTCCATCAGAGCCTAGTCACAAAGCAAGTGCGCAGCCAACAGCAGCTCACTGAGTGAACCATGAACCATCCAGGCATCAGAGGCCATTCTGGCTGGGCAGAAAGAGATGGATGACAGAGTGTGGTGCTGCCCAGCTCAGGAGCCCCTTTCCACCTTCCCTGACCACCCAGGCTCTGCTTGAATACTCCCAGGGCCAGAGCACTCACCATTGCTGGAGGCCAGCATCAGCTCCCAGTCCTTCTTCAGAAGTGACCTAAACCCGCCTGGCCACACTGATCCTACTCCTGGAGACCCGCTCCTGCACACGCTCTCAGGGGCTCTGGCAACACCATCGCCTCAGCCTTCTCTTCACTGACTGAAGCCTCTCCAGTTCCTTCACTGACCCTCACAGGTCAATGCTGGGTACTCATGGGTTTGGCAAACTTGCTGTCAAGGTGAACAGTGTGGAACCTGGCACCACATTCCAGGGAAGGTTTCCGCAGCAGCCCTCAGCCCTGCTGCTGGCCCCCTGAATTCCCAGTCACAGGCCGGGAAGACCCTGGGAATCCTGACCCCTGAGTCTCCCCCATCCTTCTGTGATGCGGAGGTCATTGCTGAGGCAAGGGTCAAGAAACAAGCCTGGGCGTGATATGCTTCTCCCCTAGAAATCCAGTCCCTATTACTCAGGGCACTGTAGAAACCAAGTGCCCTTCCTAAGGAACCAAGGCTCAGAAAGTAGCCTGTGTCGGATTCCAAGTCTTCTGAAAACTAAGAAAACATACATTCCTTCCACAAGGACTGGGGAAAAGGGTGCTTTCCGACAAGGTCAGAGGTCTCTGTCCTTGTCAGGCAGAGTACAGGAGGCATTGGCTGTGTCAACTCACCTGCTGTGTGACCTTGGGAAAATTGCCTGACCTCTCTGAGCTTTAATGTGAAAGGAGAATCAATATGACATATCTCACAGGACTGTCGTAAGAATACAATGAAATAATGCATGGAGAATCCCTGGCTGGCCAGGGTCAGGGCAGGTACTGAATAATAGTCTTCAGTGATGATGCTGATGATGAACTAAAAGGATTGGGAGAGGAGAAGAAATACTAATTCATCACCACCCCACCCCACCTCGTCCTCCCCTCCTCCACCAGAGAGGGGGACTGTTTCCTGAACTGTTGAAAACCCACTGCAAGCTTCCTGGTTCCTCCTTCCTATGAGGGGTCCTGAGGCCTGGGGTCAACAACCCTGTCCCACTTTACAGACCCGGGGAGAGTGGAAACCATCAACAGTGGAGCACCCCCAGTCCACAGGACTGGCCTGGGCTCCTCACCCTCCCCAGTGCTGATGACCAGGAGCCTGTCCTTGCTGCCTTATGTAAGTGGGAGCAGTGAAGTCTCCCTGTCCTGGCTTGTTTCTGGAGACAGTGCAGCTGGGGGGTGGGCGTCTACTCAATTAACACTCAAGAATGCCAGTGGAGCAGCTGTGGTGGCAGCCAGACTCCCCAGGGAGAGGGGCCCAGGTGTTCCTGCCTTCTCTTTGGTGCAGGCTTGGGGAGAGGGGAGGCCCAGGAGCTGCAAAGAGTCAGGGAGGCAGGTGCCTGCCTGCCAAGGGCCTGTCACCAGGCCCAAGCCCCGCCCCACAGCATCTGGGCTTTCTCTGCAGCAGAGGGGTAGGGGGAAGCAGCTGGCAGCCCATGGCCGCTCTGTGACCTCTGCCAAGAGGAGGGTGGCCTCTGGAACCAGAGATCCGGGGCTCACTGGTCACCCCAGCTTATTACCTGTCTGGAAAATGACAACACGCTCTGCCCCACACTGTCGCAAGGTAGCATGACAGCATGTGGCCTGGAACTGGATCCACAGTCGGAACCCAATAACATGCTGGTTTTCTCTCTTGCCCTCCCACTCCTATTTAGCTGCTGCTGCTAAGTCGTTTCAGTCGTGTCCAACTCTGTGCGACCCCATAGACGGCAGCCCACCAGGCTCCCCCATCCCTGGGATTCTCCAGGCAAGAACACTTGAATGGGTTGCCATTTCCTTCTCCAATGCATGAAAGTGAAAAGTGAAAGTGAAGTTGCTCAGTCATGTCCAACTCTTAGCGACTGCATGGACTGCAGCCCACCAGGCTCCTCCGTCCATGGGATTTTCCAGGCAAGAGTACTGGAGTGGGGTGCCATTGCCTTCTCCGTACTCCTATTTAGAGTGGATAGCAAAAAACATGCCAATACCTTGCTTTACAAACAGAGAAGATGGAATCAGAAACACACACATAAAAGCAATTTTATTTGCGTGCTTCTGAGAGACAATCTTGGAAGAAAGATGCCTGAAGCGAAAAAAAGAAAAAAATTAAAAGAGGCTCCGACATCGAGGAACTGTACCCTGGTGATCTGAGAATAAAACACATGAATGATGTGTACAAAAAATCAAGTAGAAAAAAAGAACTAAATATTGGGAATAAAGAACTTAGGGATAGTATCTACTTAAAAATCATAAGGAAAGATAGCTTCTTGCCTCTAATAATTTATTTGCTTATAAAACTTGCTCCAAACATATTATTCACTTCAATTTTGATTGATGTTTGCTTGCATTTAGCTAGTTTGATAAAGCTATTTACCTTTGTGCTTTAAAAAAAAAAAAAAAGATGTGACTATTCAAGGTGTAAGTCCATGAAGCTGTGGATTTCTAGTAACTTAACCCTTAAGGGTCCCTGACACCCCCCTGCCACTTCATTATAGGGTACTTAAATCGGAGGGATATTCATCTCTTTGGTTGCTGAAAAGGGCCATGCGTCTTTGGCCATATCACCCACACGCAGTTGACTCCTCAGTCACCAGCCACTGTTTTTAAAACTCAGAGAACAGAGATCCCTTCTCAGCCCTCCTTGAAGGCAGTTCATTTCCAAGTTGCAACCTAACCTTTCCCTTCTCTTTAAAATGAAAGTAGGGAGCCTAAAAGTGCTCTGAAGTCACCGCTGACACTGACATTTGAGAATTCTATGAACACATTTCAGAACCCCAGGATGTCTGTCGAGGTGCAGATTTCTGGTTCCAGCCTCAGATTCTAAATCAGAGTTCTGGGGAAGGGCTCTGAAATCCACATTTAAAAAAATTAATTAATTTATTTCCTGGCTGAGCAGCATGTGGGATCTTAGTTCCTCAACTAGGGATGGAACCTGTGCCCCCAGCAGTGGAAACATGGAGCCTTAACCAGTGGATCACCAGCGAAGCTCAAAATCCACATTTTGAACAAACAGAATTCCATCTCTAGTTTGAGCATGGCTATCTCAGTCCTTGTATGCAATATTTAAGATGTTGCTTTATTACATCTAGAAGTTTTGAGGTGTCTGGGCCCATGTGGTACCCTAACATTAACTGAAGGCCTGAATATCACATAATACCCAAGGCAGCTTCACAAGGTCCTCGTGGTGCAAGAAGCTTTAAGGCCCATTTTGCTGATGGGGAAATGGAGGCTCAAAGAGATGACACAAACAGCCCCCGATCACAGGATGTGTGAGATGGGTCTGAACCTTCCGTTTTGCAATGTCCATCAGCATCTCAAAGACCCTGGAGTGTTCCTAACTCTTAGCAATGGTGCTCTCAAGGGCTTTGTTCAGCCTTGTGGGATACACTTCAAACTCCAGCTCAAGCTAACAGAAGATCAGCATCCGTGGCATCCATCACCGTGCTCCTGTAGCTCCAAGGTGGTCATTGTGGGTTCTGACAGTCAACCAAGAAAAACAAGGTGTAGCCACAACATGTGCTCATCTTGTCTGCCCAGGAGAACACACATTTCTTAAAGAGAAAAAGCTGGCTAGTCTTTCCTACAGCTTTAATAAACAAGAAGCAATGATTCAAACCCCAGCTCTGTCACACACCTGCTGTGTAACCTTGACAAACTACTTATCCTCTCTGAGCCCATTTCCTCATCTGAATAATGGGGATTAAAAAAATTCTTACCTCATAGGGTTGCTGTGAGGATCTGTCGTTGTTTGGTCACTCATTCGTGTCTAACTCTTTGTGACCCCATGGACTGTAGCCCCCCAGGCTCCTCTGCTCATGGAATTTTCTAGGCAAGAATACTGGAGTGGGTTGCCATTTCCTACTCCAGGGGATCTTCCCGACCCAGGGATTGAACCTGAGTCTCCTGCTTGGCAGGTGGATTCTTTACCACTGAGCCACCTGGGAAGGCCGAATGAAATAATACATATAAGGTGTTACCATGGTGACTGGGATATAGTAAGTCCTCCATAAATGATAGTTTAGAAAAAGGTATTTAGATACACTGACAACATATGACTTAGAAAGAAAAATAACTCTCTTCTCTGACCTGCCTGTTTCTCACTGACAGACACAGGCCTGCCCAGAGGCTGGAGGGGTGGCATTCATCAAGGACTTTAGGGTCCTTGAGCTAGACCCCATCTGCCGTCCTAGAGGGCCAGTCTCCTCCACCGGGAAAGTGTTTCTGGCTAAGTTAAGATTAAAAAGAGTTCCCCTTCCTCACTGCCTCTCCCACCTTGTTGTAAGCCTGTAGGAAATTTCTCCGGGGATCCCCACCTTCAATGTGAAGGTCAGGGTGTCAGCTCATCACATTACTACACAGACGGCAGGCAAATCCCATTTCCGTGATCCTTGAAGGCAGGGGACGGGGGTGTCTATCTTTTAATGGAAGAGGGAGAAGGAAAGTGAGCCTTCCTGGCCAACCTAACCACTGCTTCTGTGTTCTTCAATTACTGGTACAAAATGATTTGATGAGAGGAACCAAGCCGACATCTGGGTTTCAGTTAGCATCTGACATGGGGCCTCGCTAATTAATGTGGAAACATGAATTGACAAAGGCTCAGATCCGAGCGCAGTCAGGGAGAAAGCTGGCTGACGGGCCGTGAACAGAAGGTGGTGCGTGGCGGGCGGCACCGAGGTCATCGGGAGTGTCCAGGAGGACTCAGAGATGGCGCCTGGTGTTCACCCCTCCTTCCCGGCTTTGTCATCTGACCCCCAGAGGACAGGCAGGAGGTGGCCCAGTGGCAGCTGGGAGGGGCACAGCTGACGCCGTCTCTGTGCTGGCAGCCAACTAGAAAGACAAAGGGACCCAAACATTTCAGCCCCAGCAGCCAGAGCAGTCGTGCGTTGGCCCTGCCCAGAACTGGCACACTGTTACAGCTTCTCAGCTTCAAACCTTCCCCATACAGTCTTAAGAGTAAAAAAACAAACAAGATATATATATATACACACACACACATATATGTATACATATGTAAATGTATATATATAGAGAGAGAACACATAGAAATACATACATAATCATTTATCAACTGATCACACACTAGGCACCATGCATGAAGCTAAGAGCTTTACACTTTATGACATTTAGTCCCTACACCAAACTGGTAAAGCTTTATCTCCACTTTACAATTGAGCCGAGTGAGGCCCAGAGAAGTTAAGCTAGTTGCCAAGGATTGCACAGCAAGCAAGTACAAAGCCAGACTCCAGCCTAGGTTTGGGCAGAGGAGGACCGTGTGCCAGGCCCCCTGTTGGCACAGGTCGCTCTCCACACCCTCCTCTTTCCCCTCCCCATCCCTACAATTGTCAATGTGACTTTTTTGCAGGGAGGGAGTGTTGGAGACACAGAATCTCTGAAAATTAAGGCTGAGGAAGCCCCCAGCTCATTGGTGGAGGTCCATGTGAATCCACATGGCTTTGGAGGCAGGCCTGAGCCCAAGGGCCAGTGAGCAAGTGGACGGGACCCCCCCCCCCACAAGATCTTTTCTGTATCACAGAGTTTTCTGTGAGATTTGGCTTTAATTTTTTAAAAAAATCTGTCACCTGTAAATTTTGTGGCCTGCTGATTCAAATCCACCACCTACATCCTATAGTTAAAGCAACAAAGACCCAGGCAGGTATTGTGACTGGAGCCAAAACGCAGGTTTCCAGACCCCAGCACTTCCTGCTTCACACTGTCCAGCGGGCAGCTCTGAATGGAGGTACAGTCCCTCCCTGGCACTGTGCTTTCTCGGGCTCTGCATCCTGCCAAGAGCACAGGCAAGTGCCTCCTGCCTGGGTGCTTGCGACTGGAAAGCAGCAGCACCTAGAGAGTGCTTGGCGCACAGCAAGTGCTCCATCAATGTGAACTATTATCACCGTTTTGCTTCACTGCTCCACGATGCTCAGATCAAGGCTCCCATCAGCCACTGGATGCTGGTCCTCCCTCCCCACCTCCCATCCCCACCCAGTGGGGGCAGTTGCCCATCTGAAATGAGAGCTGATTCAGACAAAATGCTTCGTTCATACAGTCCCTGGCCTGTAGAAGAACTCCATCAAGGTTGGTTAGTATTGTGGTGACCATTATTGTATTACCTATGAGTCTTCTCCCTCCCCTCCCTCCCTCCATGACTTATGAGACATCAAGACCCGTTTCACTGCCCTGAAAGTGCCAGCATCTCACACCTTTCTCCCGGCTGACAGTTGGCACTACTCTGCATTCTCTCCTTCTGTAGACCTCTTCATCGCTCCCCTGTTTCCTTTGGCTTTTGAAAATTAATTATCAGTGATTTGTTAAGTTCATTAGCTCTGCCTCTCAACAGCATGGAAGGCCTGCCATCTGGACCCGCATATTCATTTTTTATGCACGTTGTTCCGTAATTACACATAAGCGGTGTCACCCTGCGAAGCCATGCTGAACACGCTCAGCTCACCCCTCCTCTCTCCAGACTTACACAGTCTCTCCCCAGGACAAGCAGATCTGCCCGCCCTGCTCTTGGGGCCACCTTCCCTTCAAACGCAGGGCCCCCTCCATCTTCCTCTTCTTAAACATTTACTGAGCCCACATGAGGCCCAGATCTAGTGGAGGTGCTGTTTGAGGTTGCCATCATTAACCCATTAGCAGACGAGGAAATAGAGTCTCAGACAGATGAAGCAACTTGCTCACAGTAAAGCATAATTTTCAAGTAGTTGAGCCAAGACCTGATTTTTGCTTTTGCTAAGTCACTTCAGTCGTGTCCGACTCTGTGTGACCCCATAGACGGCAGCCCACCAGGCTTCCCTGTCCCTGGGATTCTCCAGGCAAGAACACTGGAGTGGGTTGCCATTTCCTTCTCCAATGCATGAAAGTGAAAAGTGAAAGTGAAGTCACTCAGTCGTGTCCGACCCTCAGCGACCCCATGGACTGCAGCCTTCCAGGCTCCTCCATCCATGGGATTTTCCAGGCAAGAGTACTGGAGTGGGGTGCCATTGCCAAGACCTGAACCCAAGTCCTAAATAAACACCAGAAAAACCATGACTGTAGCATGATCCTGCAAGCTCATCCCCTGCCTTTTGCCAAATCCAGTTTCCCTCCTGCTTTCCACTATGCTGCTGCTACTGCTGCTAAATCGCTTCAGTCGTGTCCGACTCTGTGCGACCCCATAGACGGCAACCCACCAGGCTCCCCCGTCCCTGGGATTCTCCAGGCAAGAATGTGCAGCCCTTCCTGACTTCCATTTCGTCCACCCGTTCCTGCCTGATCAGCTATGGCCCAGCTCAGTTCCACTGCTTTATAGATGCCAGATTCTTGACAGGATGGACGCATGTGAAACCACACCAAGAACGGATTCTACTTATTGAGCACTCACTACATGAAAATATTAAATGCCTGGATTATCTCATTTAACCCACTCAAGAATCTTACAGGCAAATAACTACAGGAGTTATCATACCCATTTTACAGAAGATAAACTTAGATCTAGAGAGATAAAGCCAGTGCCCTTGGTTGCCCAGTTAATAATCTGCAGAACCAAGATGTGAACCGAGGCAGTCCGACCTCAGAGTCTATCACACCAATCTCCCTCCCAAGGAAAGAGTCAATTACATGTCTGAGAGGCTGCTACACACAGAAGGATGCTGACCATAGGGAAGACGGATGTAGCGTGTCACAGGCGAGTGCAGGCGACTCCCACAACTCCATCTTAGGCAAATTAAAGCCCATTTTCATGTAAACAATCAGTAGAGAAGACGATTCTTAGAACACTCATTCAACGTTTACTAAACACCCACTAGACAGCAAGGGCCACGTCAGGTGTTGGGGACGCTGAGAACACCATAAATGTGTACCCAGTCCTCCCAAGATCCTGCACAGATCATTACAACATCCAAGGGCCAGATGCATGTTACAAAGAGGTAAAGTCAAAGGCATCAAGGGAGCATGTGACAGAGGAACCCCATCCAGTCCACAAGGTGAGGAGGGAAGGCTTTGCCAGGGAAGCAGTGTCCCAGCTGAGACCCAGAGGATGGCAGAAATTGTCCCAGTGATGTATACATGAGCACGAGTGTGAGTATGCCCGCACACCTGTGTATACACGTTCGCACACCTCTCCAGGGAGGGGCGTGTTCCAGGTAAAGAGGACAGAATAAGTGCCAGTCCAGAGTCAAGCATGAGGATGGCACGTCCGAGGAATGCTCAGAGGCTGGTACCACCTGGAAAGCAGCAGGTGATTCATTCCTTCCACGGACATTTACTGCCCGCCAGCCACGCTCCCTGGGATTCCCTTGTCTGGCAGTTGCTTTGCCAGCAAACTTGGGCCAGCTTTGGAAGTCAGCCCTTCTAAAATGAGCTGCCTTGTTTTCTCAGTTTCTTGAACAGTCTTTTAGCCTGTGCTTCACCAACTCTCCTGAAAATCTCCCTAAAGTCAAGCAGGTTCTCCCTAAAATCCTGGCATCTTTTACCAGCATGCCACATTTCAGCAAAACAAATAGATTCCTTCAAAAGTTCCATGGACTATAAGAGAGTGAGCCAGAGTGAGCCACCAGCACAAGGGAAGGGGAATGACTGCCTTTCACTTGGCAAAGAATGTAACCCAGGGAGAGGCTGGACAATTAGATTTCTCAGGAACATCTGGACTGTGCCCGGATAATCCAGAAAAGGCACCCACCATGTGCCAGGCCCAGTGGCAGGCATGTGTGGAGACAGAACAGAAATCCAGTGCAGGTCCCTGGAGTGAACCAGGTCATGAGGAGTGAAGAGCTTGCATTGGAAATGTAAGGCACACTTCAGTGCCAAAGCAGAGCCCTAAAGCTGGGTTCCCAGCCAGAGCCTTACCTACCTTTGGGCAGCACAGGGTGTATTTTTCCAAGGAGTCCTGAGAATCCACCATCAGATACTGTCACCTGAATAAACAGTATGTCTCTCACATGTCTATAGACTCAGGGGGATGAGTGAAAAACAAATGCTCTTAAAAGCAGGACTGCAGTGGAAGCCTCAGGGCTGAGGCCACACGTGATTTCACTTTGTATGTGATACGGTTCCAGGATATTTGAATCTGTATAACTAATATGCGTAACCTTTATAAAACTTAAATAATCTAAGTAAAAACAGCACTGTATTCATGATAGCTATGTCCCTGTATATTTTCTGAAATGATAACTGTTCCAAAGTCCAGTAATGACCCGGCAGGGCAGTGGAGGGAGGCTAGGGCGTCTTTTGACATTCAGAAGCGACCACTGGCCTTGGGAAGGTTAGGCCCCAGGGATGGGGGCCTTTCAGCCCTGAGCTCCCCTCACATGGTGCTGCCCTCCCTCGAGCCCTGCTGTTCCAAGGCTGAGGCCACTTCATGCCTTATCAATAATTTACACATACAAACAATAGTGCCAGCTGGGTAGCCTTGGTGGGTGGAAGAGGGGCCTCTGAGGAGGCTGGTGGGAAACAGCTCTAACCCTCTAGAAGCAAACAGCTTTGGAAACACTCTCAAAGCCCCCCACCCCAACATTCTTCTCGAAGTCAGTGGGATTCCCAGGAATACCCAGCATGATGCCCGTTTACCCCGCCTAGGAACACTAGGCATGGCCAGTCCAGCCCTCAGGCAGGGAGGCAGCATGGGCACTAGAAGGACCATTAGACCAGGAATCAGAAGGGTAGATTCTAGTCCTAGCTCTGCTATGTGCCTGCTGTGTGACCTTAGGTAAATGGCTTAACCTCTCTGAGCTTCAACATGCTCCTGAACAAAACAGAGCTGGAATAGAAAAATGGGCAAAGGACTCTAACAGGTAGTTTAACAACAACAACAAAACAAACACACCCTTATAAACTTTAAAAAGGGGTGCTCAAGCACGCTCGTAATTAAAGAAATATTAAGTCTGACCCATTATACTTGTTCAAAAGCCAAAACACTCAAAGAAAAAGAGGTCAATCTGTGTACCAGAATCAAGTGGTAGGGGAGTGGGAGCGGGACCTGGATGAAGGTAGACAATCACTTCATGGCAGATAGAAGGGGAAAAAGTGGAAACAGTGACAGATTTTACTTTCTTGGGTTTCAAAAATCACTGTGGACAGTGACTGCAGCCATGAAATTAAAAGATACTTGCTCCTTGGAAGGAAAGCTATGACAAACCTAGATAGCATATTAAGAAGCAGAGAAATCACTTTGCCCACAAAGGTTCGTATTGTCAAAGCTATGCTATTTCCAGTAGTCATGTATGGATATGAGAGTTGGACCACAAAGAAGTCTGAGCACCGAGGAATTGATGCTTTTGAAGTGTGGTGTTGGAGAAGACTCTTCAGAGTCCCTTGGACTGCAAAGAGATAAAGCCAGCCAATCCTAAAGGAAATCAACCCTGAATATTCACTGGAAGGACTGATGCTGAAGCTCCAATACTTTAGCCACCTAAAGCAAAGAGACAACTCATTGGAAAAGACCCCGAGGCTGGGAAAGATTGAAGGCAGGAGGAGAAGAGGGCAGCAAAAGATGAGAGGGTTAGATAGCATCACTGACTCCATGGACATGAATTTGAGCAAACTCTGAGAGATGATGGATGACATGTGAGCCTGACATGCTGCAGTTCACGGGGTCACAAAGAGTCGGACATAACTTAGCAACTGAACAACAACAAAAGGTACAAACTTCCGGTTAAGTAAATACTAAGGACGTAATGATAATGCATCTGTTGTTGTTCAGTCATTCAGTTATGTCCAGTTCTTTGCGACCCCATGGACCGCAGCATGCCAGGCTTCCCTGTCCTGCTTTCCACAACTAGAGAAAAGCCCAACCAGCAACGAAGACCCAGCACAGCCAAAACAAATAAAGAAAACTATTTTTAAAAACTAAAATGGAAAAAGAAGAAAAATGAATTTGAAAGAAGCAAAAAAAAAGTTAAAACCAGATGCTTTTTTTACCCCATTAAATTGGCAAAAATTAAAAACATTAATATTGCCCAATACTGACAAAGGTGTAAAAACAGATTTTTATATATTGTAAAGCGGGTATAACCTTTTTGAACAGCAATTTGGCAAAAGCCATCAGAAAAGAAAAAGCATCTCAACTCAGCATTTCCAGTTCTAGAAGTTTCTCCTACAGGCCTAAGGGCTGAAACAGAAGATACACCTGCGATTCATGTGCAGAAAATATTTCTGTAAGTCCGGATCACACGAAACTGTATCAGTAGCTGCATCTGGCAAGGGGGCCAGGAGACTTGGAATGGGACATAGATTTCCTTTCACTTTATATGCTTTTGTCCTAATTTTTTCAAATAAGGTCTAAAATTTTCAATAACTTTAAGACATTAGGGTTTTGTTTTGCTTAGATGGAGAACACCAGCATTTTGTAAACTGTAGGAGATCACACACATGCAAACTGCTATTAGTTTGCACACATGTACAAATTTCCACAGGCAACGTGAGCATTTCTTTAAAAAGTAAATCACTTTTAGGTCTAGGGGAGCAATGAATTGGGATGGAGTGCTCACTGCTTACTTGGGGTCACATCACATTCATCCCCAGGTTTTAACAGGGTCTGAAATGGCCTTTACCTAGCAGGTTCAGGGTAGGGTAAGGGTGAGGACAAATACCTCTTCGTGGGCCTATTTCATCTGATGAACCCACTTCAAGGCCAGAGGCTGGCTCTCAAAGACCAGGGCTAAGGGATGCCTGAGGGCTTCGTCTTGTATAGTCACTCAGTTGTACCTGACTTTTTGCAACCCTATGGACTGTAGCTCGCCAGACTCCTCTGTCCACGGGATTTTCCAGACCAGAATATTAGAGTGGATTGCCATTTCCTTCTTCAGGGGATCTTTCCGACTCAGGGATCAAACTCGTGTCTCCTATGTTGGCAGGCAGATTCTTTACTACTGAACCAGCCACCAGGGAAGCCCATGAGCGCTTCATTTTACCATTTGACAAATGCCAACACCAGGCTGCCTGTGAGTGCCACCTGACAGCTGGAACCAGCCTGATACCCAGTCTCCCTAACAGCTCGTTTGGTGCCAGGCACTCAGGACCCACTCAGAGAACATGTGTGGAGTGGGGTGGATGAATGCACGTCCATGAACAGGCAACCTGCCAGGAGCTCACACACTGTTGGGCATGGAAGGACTTTCTGGAAGCCCACGAGCCCCCCTCCTGCACAGATGGAGCTTGCCCAAGACCCACAGCAAGGAGAGATGGGGGTAGACTCAAACCCAACACCTGTGAGCTTACTTGGCGCTTCCTGCCCTGCCCTGAGTGTGCGTGGAAGCCACACTGCTCTGGGCCCAACAGGCTGCCACATACTCCTTCCACTGGCACCATGCTCAGGCTTTAAAGGTTTTTTAAGTTGGTCTACAGCCTGACAGTTTTGTAAAGTATTCAGACCAGAGCCATCAAGTCAGCCGTATAATTCAAAACAGGAAAGGAAATGCCTGTCCCTACCACATGCTGCATAGTCTATACTGTCCCTACAAGATGCCATGAGGGCGCAGCTCACTGCCCCCTTAGAACAGGGACTCAAGGGCTCTCCCCAGTGGGGTCAGAGCATTCCAGATGTATAGAAGCAACTCTGCAAGGGCCTCCTCAGCAACCATGGCCTCTGGGTATGAAGACAAGCTCCATGGGCTCCACCAGCTCACTCATCTGTATTCAAGCTCCACTCTACAAAGAACCATGCACTGAAGGGGGGCCTGTCACCAAAGGGGACCTGCTCCCCCCTGCCCCCGGCCGGGCAGTGAACTGCCGCCACCTCTCTGGGCCTCAGTTTCCTCATCTATTAAGTCAGGAAGTGCCTTAGCCCCTCTCTCACCTTCTTTCCAGTTCATATGAGGCTAAAGCAATGATTCCTTGGGGATGAGAGGTGGAAAGACCCCAAAGACAATGGTTTTCAACGAACTGACAAGCAAAAGCCCCGGACTGATCAGCTCCCACACCAACCTCCTAGACAAGCTGAACAAAGACGCCCTGGGAAGCCACAACACCGTGTCAGAAAGAGCCGTGTGCTCAGGACCCCCTGCCCCTCCGCTCCACCACCTCACTCGAGAAAAGCCAGCCTCAGATTCCGCCGTTCTTTCAATCCTCCCCTTCTCTCAGAAGATCTCTAGTCTCGGGACTCCATCCTTTCCCTTCCACGCAAAGCCTGAGCCAGAGTCCCCATGGGCTCTTCACTGCGTTTGAGGTGCAAACCTTTTGAATAAACATGTGTAACCGCAAAGATGAGCCCAGCAGGATAAGCAAGAGTGTTCATCTCTCACCTGGCACAATGCCTGCCTCAGGCAGCCCAGGCCCACTGTGACTACACACACACACACACACACACACACACAGCCCAACCCTGCTCCCCTTCAGCAGCTCACCTCACCTAAAGCTCTTCCCTCAAACTCACCAGAGCTGGCCCTCCCTCCTCCCCCTGACTCAGGGAGCTGGGGAGCCGGAGGTTAACACAACCCCTCCTCCCCAAAGCCCACAACCTGCATTGTGTGTGTAGGAGCCACAGAAAGTATTGCAGCAAAGAAAGGCACGCCTGGAGCCAGGAGCCCAGAGCCTGGGGCTGATGGCGGTTGCTAAGAGACAGAGGATGCCCAGCTGGAATCGTGACTGAGGTTTCTTGTTTATGCGAGAGCAACATGAAAAGGGAAGGAGAGGACGTGTTTGCTGTGATGAATTTCAGCCTCTATCAGATCCTGCCAGACGGAAAAAAAGATCTCACTTAGGATTATACCCAATGACATTCTGTCTCTCCAGGCTTCTGGCAGCAGAAAATGCTATAAGCCCCATTCCTTAAATATATGCCCTGAAAAACTAAGCCTATATATATATATATATATATATATACACACACACACATCCTAGGAGAGGGTAAAAGTGAGGCATTCTATTTTGTAAGATACAGTGCTGAAAAAGAGTAGTTCAGCCTCAATCTGTAGACTCAGCCAGTCTCCATTCAATCCTGGCTTCCCTGCTGTGTGTCTTTGGACAAATCGCTTAACCCATCTGTGCCTCAGTTTTCACAAAGATAGAATGGAGTTAATAGAAGTCCCTCATAATGTATTGTGAGGACTAACTCCAGGAACCCATGTAAAGCCCATGGCACAATTCCTGTTCTCAGGCCCCGAAGATGTTCAGAGTTTACTAAACGTGGATTGCCAGAGCAACAGCATCCATGGCTCCTTATTCCAAGATGAGGAATTTGAGGTGCAGAATGGTCAAACCAGGAGTCCTGTGACTGCCTCAAATCCGTGAGGGAAGAGAGGGTCATTTCACTGCCACTCCACCATCCCTCTCTTCCCTCCCCTGGGAGAGGTGGCAGCCCATCCCTCCAGTCTCCCAAGAAGGTGACCCTGAGCCCCGGTCACTACAGCCCACTCCTCTGTCTTCTTTCCTTCAT
The DNA here is from genome assembly GCF_055505025.1 of Bos grunniens. Classification (NCBI taxonomy): domain Eukaryota; kingdom Metazoa; phylum Chordata; class Mammalia; order Artiodactyla; family Bovidae; genus Bos; species Bos grunniens. The sequence goes on from NC_141190.1 coordinate 18,532,876, forward strand.
TCAACACACAGGTCCTGAGTGCCTCCACCTGCAGAACCCAGTCGGGCCCTGAGCATCGCCTGAAAGAACATGATACACCCTGCTCCCCAACAGATGCGGACTCAGCCCCTTCCAGGCACCCCTCCGAGTCCCTGACTAGGACTAAGGCCCTTCTCTCCTCAAAACCCCAGAACCTCTTCTCCTTACCAGGACCCTGTGGCCGATCCCCATGCCTTGCCTGGCCCTGGCATGGCCTCTGGATCCCAAAGAGGGTGAGGGCAACAAGAAGAGGGAAAGCAAACTCTCCCAGAAGGGCAGGAGGCAGGTCCAGGGAAAGGGGACTTGGGGAAAAAGACAGAGGTTTTGGAAATCATCCCCAGAGGGTAGATGAGCAAAGTTTCTAAATCCTAAGCCAGGTGTGTGCTCTGATGCATGGATTTATTTGTGTAAAAATATGATGTTTCCTCAGAAAAAAAAAATTAAACAGAATTACCATTTGATCCAACAACCCCACGTCTGGATATGTTCTTAGCAGCTTTCTTCACAATGGCCGAAAGGCAGAAACAACCCAGGTGTCCATTGACAGATGAATGGGTAAGCAAAATGTGCCATATCCATGCAAGGAAATATTATTCAGTCTTAAAAAGGAAGGAAATCCTATTACGTACTACAACACAGAATCTTGAGGACGTTATGCTAAGTGAAATAAGTCAAATACAAAAAGATAAATACTGTATCATTCCCTTTATATGAGGTGGTAAATTTTGGAGACAGACAAGAGACCAGTGATTGCCAGAAGCTAGGGGTCTGGGGGAAATAGGGAGTTGTTCTTTAATGGGTACAGAATTTCTATTTGGAAAAAAGAAAAAGCTCTGGTGATGGATGGTGGTGACAGTTATACAACAATGTGAAAGCATTTAATGCACCAAACCATACGCTTAAATGATTAAAATGGTAAGTTTTATATTATATGTATTTACCTGATACACACAGACGCACAGGTGTCCGACATAATCACATTTAGTTGCACACTTAGCACAGTGCGTGCGTGTGTGCTACGTCACTTCAGTCTGGTCCAACTGTGTGCAACCCTATTGACTGTAGCCCACCAGGCTCCTCTGTCCAGGGAATTCTCCAGGCAAGAATACTGGAGTGGGTTGCCATTTCCTCCTCCAGGGGATCTTCCAGATCCAGGGGTCAAACCCGAGTCTCTTGCGTCTCCTGCGTTGGCAGGCGGGTTCTTTGCCACTAGCGCCATCTAGGAAGCTCACTTAGCACAGACCCTCCTTGAAAAAAACTGAACTAACAGGACATTTGGGAGCAACACAGAAAATCTGAGGGTGAGTTGTCACCTGTGAGACGGAAACTTGCAGAAAACAGCGTTTGAATAAAGCTCACAGAGCGCCTGGAGAAGGCAATGGCACCCCACTCCAGTACTCTTGCCTGGAAGATCCCATGGACGGAGGAGCCCGGTAGGCTGCAGTCCATGGGGTAACTAGAGTCGGACACGACTGAGCGACTTCACTTTCCCTTTATCACTTTCATGCATTGGAGAAGGAAATGGCAACCCACTCCAGTGTTCTTGCCTGGTGAATCCCAGGGACGGGGGAGCCTGGTGGGCTGCCATCTATGGGGTCACACAGAGTCGGACACGACTGAAGTGACTTAGCAGCACAGAGCGCCAGTCCCAAGACCCACATGCCCCAGAGCAGCTGAGTCCAGGGAACCTGCAACCGTGGCTATCGGCGAGTGTGAGATGTGGAAGCAGACTTACTGGGCTCCGGGGCACAGGTGGCACCATCAGGTCTAATGCAGACGGAGCCCCAAGTGCCCTGTAGAAGGAGTCGGTGCTGAGGTTCACCTTCCACCCGGTCGATGACTGCACACATCAACTACCCCGTGGGTTCAGTGTTCCCATTAGAAAAACTCGGGCTAACGCTCTCAACTCCACAGAAGTGTTAAAAAGATTAAAGAAATAAGGAGAGAAAACACACAATGTAATGGAGAAGAGCATGAACTCTGGAGCCAGACTGCCTGGGTTCAGATCCTGGCTCCTTTAGTTTCTAGCTGTATGACCTTGGGCAAGTTACTTAACGTCTCTGTACGACAGGTTCCCCACTTATGAAATAAGTGTAACTGCACTGACTTTGGATGGTGCTTGGGAGGATTAAATGAGTTGATATAAGTCAGGCGGCTCAGACGATAAAGAATTTGCCTGCAGTGTGGGAGATCCCAGTTCGATCCCTGGGTCGTGAAGATGCCCTGGAGAAGGGAACAGCAACCCGCTCCAGTGTTTTTGCCTGGAGAATCCCATGGACAGAGGAGCCTGGCGGGCTAAGTCCATGGAGTTGAAAAGAGTTGGACACGACTGAGCACCTGACACTTTGGCTCATTTTCAAGCATTCGGAACAACGCGCAGCACGTGGAAACAGCACTTCAGCACTGCTGCTACGACTGGGGGTGACGGTACCATGGTGGCCATTCTGTCCTGAGCTGAGGTGTCTGCCTTCCTTTCCTCTTACTCGGATTTGCTCAAGAAACACACCCTATGGTCTGGACCCCCAAGAAGCCCAAGTTCCCTGAGTGGGTGGGACCTGGGCCATGTGAACAAACCTTGTGCTCAAATCATGGTTAGCTGGGACGTTGAGCAGAGTCTGTGGGGCCCAGGCAGACCCGAGGAGAGAGGAGGCAGCGTGCAGCAGGCTCAGCGAGGCATGGCAGACAATCGTGACCTTCGCCAGCAGTCGGCACCCGCGCCGGGCACTCCCTCCTGCCCAAGGGACACCCAGCCAGAAACAGCCTTTCAGTCTCTGTGCAGCTGTCCATCCAGGGCCCAGGAGGAGCCTCCAAATGCCCTTTTCAAATCCTGCCAACCTCTCTCACCACACACGCTCTCGTCACAAACAGACCCACTCAAGCAGCTAATTCAAACAAATTCCGTCTGGGCGCTGGCTGCACGCAAGGCCTCCCTTTCGGGCCGTGCCCACCAGCCCCAGGCTGGCTGGAGGGGTGGGTGGTGGCTCTGGGCACACAGGCCCAGGCCAGCCTGCCGGTCATGGGCCAATGATACCATCACCACATTCCTCGCTACCCCAAGAGGTGCCAGGCCCTGCAGAACCCCGCCAGCAACACAGGCTAGTCCTGTGCTCTGGAGCCTGTGCCATGCCCCAAAGGGTTCCACCCAAGTGCCCTAAAAGCAGAGTGCAGCTGCCATGTACTGAACTAGGAGGTCTCCTGTTTTATCTGACACATTCTGGTACATTTTGCATTCTCCTTAACGTCCCAGTTTTGGTTTGACCAACACTCATGATGACGGCCACTATGTTCAGAACTGCACTGTTCCGAGCTCTTTATATTCATTGCTTCATTTGTTGTAACAGGCCTCTGCGGCATCAATAGGTCCGATTAGTACCTAAACTAGGGCAAGGAGAGGTCAAGCAACATTCCCAAGGTTACACATCCTATAAATGCAGGACTGAGATCAGAAATCCCGACTGCTCTCCACTAACACCATCTAAATGCAACATGCAAAACTGTTTTCAAACAGTTAACTGTCCATTTCCCCCCAAACTTCAAGTGAATCTGAAGCTCCAGGACAAGTGCCCCATGTAGCCCTGCGACTATAGGCCCAGACTGGCTCACTGACTTGGCCCCTGAGGCAACCAAACTCTTCAAAGTTCAGGTTCCAGGTGCTGAAAACTGAAGTACCCCTCTGCCAACCACATCCGCTGCCTCTGGCTCCCCGGACGCTGCCCTCTACAGGCTCAGGTGATCCCAGTTCCCAGACTAAGCTGACCCGAGATGCCCCAGCAGTATCAGCCCCCTCTTCCTCCTCACGGTGAAAGAATTTACAGTGATAGCATGCCTTGGTTTGCTGCCCTCTGAGGAGTCCCAGAACTGACCCCTACATTTCCTAGCCCAGACCAGACCCCTGGGAGTCCCCGTGGTTCCCTGAGCCTCAGGCCATATAATAGGCACCCGTGCCACAGATCCATAGCCAAAACCTTGGACCCAAATTCTGTCCATCAGAACTCCACCTTGGGCCTTCTTTGTGGCTCAGCTGGTGAAGAATCCCCCTGCAATGTGGGAGACCTGGGTTCAATCCCTGGGTTGGGAAGATCCCGTGCAGAAGAGAAAGACTACCCACTCCACCTTGGCTCCCACCCCTGGCTACAAACCCCAGGCTACAAATCCAGGCCACAACCCCTCTCCCCTGTCCCAGTTCCGGGTACTCTCTTTAAACTCCAAACCACAACTGGACAGAACCTAAAATGACAAACGCCCACTCATTGTATTTCCAAGGGCCACACACCCCAACTTTTCACTGTGCACTCCCCTACTTAATGGGAGTCCAGCTACCACTGGGCTCTCCAGAACCCACCAGAATATGCTGGAGAGGCCCGTGCCTCTGAGATGCTGTACCTTGTCAATCCAACTACATCCCCAGCATCGACTGGGCCAGTACTCCCAGCTCCCAGCCCACCCCTTCCCTGCCCGAATTAAGATCTTCCTCGTGAGGGAGAAAGGCCACATTGTTAAGCAGCAGGAAAGATGAGCACCACAATGGGCATGAAATAAGTCACTGACAGTCCCACTTCCGGAAGGCCTTGAGCGTTTGGATGAGGAGCAAGACAAACAGTCCCCAGTTGACGTCTGCAGGTCACACAGGAAATTGGAATGGGGACAGGCACGTTCATAGCAGCATTACTCACAATAGTCAAAAGGTGGAAGCAACCCATCCAAGGATGAATGGATAAACAGAAGGGGGTACAGACACACAATAGGGTATTATTCTGCTTAAAAAGGAAGGAAATTCTGACACAAGCTACAACATGGATGAACCTTGAGGACATTCTACCAAGTGAAATAAGCCAGTCACAAAAGAACAAATACTGCGTGATTCCACTTATAGGTACTCAGGGTAGTCAATTTCATAAAGATAGACAATAGAGTGGTAGTTGCTAGGGAGTGGGGCAGAAGAGAATGGGGAGTTGCTTAAGGGGTACAGAGTTTCTGTCTTGTGAAATGAAAAAATTCTGGAGATGCGCTGCAAAATAATGTGACTATACTTAATATTAGTGAACTGTTCGCTTAAAAATGGTTCAGATGGTAAGTTGCGTCTTATATAGATTGTACCACAATTAAAAATCTAAAAAATACAATCAACTGAAAGTGGGGGAGGACGATTTTGAAGTAGATTACACACACTCTATTTCATCTCTATTCAGTAAATTGCGTTTATGAGAAGCTGTGCTTCAAGGTTTGGGGAAGGAAAGATCTGGATACATCACAAAGCTACTACACGGTGACACCCCCACTCTGTCCTCAAGCTTCCTGGCTGCTGGGTCCCCTGGGTCACTCTGACTTGCCATCACTTTGAACAGCTTTGTGTCCTCGCTGTGCTCAATGTGGACAGTCTCTTTGCTCTGACCATGCCCTTGGGCTGTCTGGTCTGGAAGCGAAGCAGACGTCCCTCCAAGTTCGTTGAGTACTTCCTGGAACATCATAGCTCCATCAAGCCTGGGAGGCCCCCAGCTCCCAGAAGGCAGCCCTGAACCTTGGTCAGGCCCATCACAGGCCTTCTGACATCCCCAAGAGGCTGTGGCAGTCTCACTTCCTCTCCCCAAAGGGGTGTGTTGCCTCTGCTCTGGTGGGGCGACCATTAGCCGGCACCATCGAATGCCCCTTGCCCTGTCCTGTCCACCCAACTCCTCCCTCCAAGGCCCTGCGTCTCCACTGTCATTGGGAGCCACAGTTGCGTGACAAACGACTGAGGAGGTCCTGGGGCTGCCATTTCATTCTGCAGGCGTCATTGTGCCTGACCTAAACCCGAATACCCAGGCCCCAGTCTCCCGGGTGACACCTGAAGGCTTCAGTTTCCTGGCAACCAGGAACAATGGCCCCTGGGAAAAGCACACACAGTTTGGGAAAGGGGAGCCTTTCTTCTCTGCGCCCCTGGGTGTGATGGGGAACTCTCCTCCACCACAGGCAGCGTCTGGAGGGAAATTCAAGCCGTGAGGGCGTCGGGAGCCTACTGTGCCCAGCTCCCCACGATACCCTAGGCTGCAGGAAGTCTCCCAGTGCCTGGAGCTCCCCAACCTGGGGCTTTATGAGCCGCCTCTTAATAGAACAAAAACCCCCTTTAAGCAGACCCGCTGCCCCTCCTTCCCCTCGGCAGCCCTTCACTCTATGTCCCCTATGCTGACTTACAGCGTTCAGACTTCTGTTCTGATGGCCCCCAGTGTCACTTCTGCCTGAAGAAGTGACATTCACTTTCCCCTTTGAGCACCCTCAAAGGACACTGGGAGGATTAGCTAGAGCTCATGTGATGTACACAGCAGGTGCTCAATACACAGCAGCTGTTATCAAGGCCACGTTCTGGGGTACAGAGTGTTACCTATTTCCCAGTGGAAGCAGAGAAGCTCAGGGACCAGAAAGAGACTAGGCAGGTCCCTGGGCTGACCTGTGCCCTTCATCATACACCCTGAAACCACAGACATTCAGGAGGCCTGAACTTCCTGAGTGCAGAATCACTGCCTCTGGCTCCCCACAGACACAGCAGGCTCCCAGGAGGATCTCAAAAACCTCTCAAAACCAGGAACTCTACAGTGAATTCTCCTGTTGTAAGGTTGCTTCTCTGAGATAACTCTTGTCTACATGCTAGGGAAAGGGGATGGCTCTTTTATAATTCACTCAGGTCCTGCTCATCTAAAAAATTCCTTCTGGCTAAAACCACAAGGCATCTCCCGCAACATCAAGCAAGTGGATTTTGAAGAAAGGTGAAGAAATGGCTCTTCTTCTCCAGCCTTTTTGCTTTAGCTCTGGGGACTCCGTGTTGTCTCCCATCCCCAGGAGGAGAGGAAGGGAGGAAACGAGTGACTCCGATTTGAAAGATGGGATACCGGAGTCAGGAGAGTCAAGGTCACACCATCACCAAGGGGTAATGTCTCCTCTGGAACCCAGAGGCAGCCAGGAACACAGAGCTCAACCATCACGTTGCCCACCATGTCCCAGGAGCAGAGGCAGGAGCCCAGAGCACAGGTTAGCGGGACAGAGGGCGCCTGGTCCAGAGAAGCGAGCCCCTCTCCAAATCACGGTCACAGGCAGAAGGGAGCAACAGAAATGCTCTGGGCTGAAGCCTCCACAACCCAGACTGTCGCAGAGCAGGAGGGTTGCGGGCTACCTGCAGTGCTGGTGAAGTTGGACAAGACCTCAGGTGTCACAGCTGTGACCTTCTGAGCCTGGACGGGCACCGAGTCAGGCAGAGCCACTCCGGCAAGCCGGAGGGCAGAGAGCTGGGCTCCAGCATCCCGGCACTGGTGGCTTCCTGACCTTCCCTCCAGCCTTGCCCCACCGGGCGCCAGGGCCTGTGCTGGACTCCCGGAGCCGCGTCCTTCCCTTCCTGCTTTGACTGCCCTTCATGACACAGGGCAATGCACCGTCGGTGCCTGAAGTTTTGAATAAAACTCTAACTCGTGGTGACTCCCACCCTCAACCATGACCTACCAGCAATGGAAGTTGAGACCACGTCGTTTTCTTCTCACCCACAAACTGGACTGAGGTAGGCATAGAAATTTGGTGTTAGTGTTAAGTCCCTTCAGTCATGTCCGCCTCTTTATGACCCTATGGATTGTAGCCCACCAGGCTCCTCTGTTCATGGGATTTCCCAGGCAAGAATACTGGAGTGGGTTGCCATTTCCTATGTCAGGGAATCTTCCCGATCCAGGGATCGAACTCAGGTTTCTTTTGTTTTCTGCACTGGCAGACAGGTTCTTTACCACTAGGGCCACCTGGGAAGCCCAGGCTGAAACATGGGCTTCCCTTAGGAGGTGGAGACAGAGAAGCTGAGAACCCATGGCAACCTGGAATCAGCAAGGGGATGGGGTGAGGTTTATGCCCCGGGAACGGGAGCAAGTGAGGATGCCCAGGTGGCAGTGGTTTCTTGCTAGGCAGCAGTAAGGCCTTGGGAGGCAGAGGCCGCAAACCTGAAACCTGAGGAAGAGTTCAGTCCAGGTGGGATGCAATTAGTACCTTAGCTCAGGAGGGTCTCCAGCCTCTTGGCAGCTCTCGCTGGATGCTGTGCTCCAGGTCTCACATTGACAGGCTCTCTCCCCAGAGCAGCTGATCGTCCAAGCAAAGGGAAGACTGCAGAAGGTGTTTAAATACCACTGATGCGCCCTGCCTCCTGTTTCCAAACATAGCAATGGTGTGGGGACCATTTTTTCAGCTCAAAATGTTTCCCTTGGGCATTATAAGATAGAATCCTATTTTGCCTGCCCTTAAGAAAAACAACCATGAGCTGACATGCCATGCCCTGGAAGAGGCAAGAAGCGATGATGGCTGGCGAGGCCCCTCCAGACCCAAGTAAGGTCCTGAATTTCTGGGGTTCTTTGGGTGACTATGGAATTTAATATTGGACTGCAATGCTAGGGCTGGCTATCCTAATGTGTCAGCTTCTGCACTTGGCAATGGTGGTAAAGAATGTAGACACACCAATAAAACCATATTTTGAATAAACAACCCTTCTAGTTAAATGAAAATGAGAACCATTTCTGCCAGGCTTTTTACAGAGTGCTGGCGGGCATGATTTGCTTACCCTGAAGGGCTGCTAAAACTTCGAAAAGAGCATAAGGAAAGAAGTGATGCTCCCATGTGAATGAAGCCCTAATCTGAGAGCTTGGAAGATCTAGGGGCCCTATTCTTGGTGTGTAAGAGGCAACATGACCTCCTCAGGGCATGGTGTGACACGCCTGGGGGCAGCAGCTACATCACAGGGAGGCATCTCATCCCCCTCCTTTCTGAGTGTGAGCCGATACTAATAATGGGGAACGGGCACAGATTGAACAGGGCCAAGTCCTCCCTGTTAGAGTCAAAACAGATGACTATCAATGCCTACACTTCAACAAAGCCGGATGCTCTTGGAGTTAAATGAACTGTGAAGGCCAGCATCCTTCTAACCTGAACCAAGTGGATGCCCGGCAAAGTCAAATAAGAGACAAAGGAATCCTTCTGCCAATTTAGCGCCAGCCCCTTGGTCAGCACTTAAAAAAAATTGCATTTTTATTTCTTGAAAAATAATGTTTTTCTCTTCCTGAATAATCGAGGAAATTCTCCACAGAGCCTGTCCATCAGAAAACAGTAGGTGTTAATGGATGCACTTTGAAAAGAGGCGTCATCTTCATGACCCATTTCTTTCTTGCTCGAGAGAGAATTTCCAGAATCTAGACATAATCTTCAGAATCTCAACCACATTTGGTTGAGAATCTCAATCAATTATCTTTGTTCAAAACAAATGAAAAAAACTAGAAATCATCAAAAAACACCTTTGGAAAATTTTGCTCTCATACATTCTAAGCAGAGAAATGAGGATAAGATGCTGGTTGATAACAATGGAAATGTAACCGTTTTCTTATGTCCTTCATTTCCTACTGTTAGGAAGACTAGGATTTACCTATCAAGAAAAACACAGGCTTAGCATTCCTTGCTGATTTACCACATGCAGAATGTGGGCTGGAATCCCAGACCCTGTCACTGGCATCACTTTATTTTATCCCTGCTCAACAGTCTTGGCTAGGTCTTTATTATGTTCTTTTTCCAGATGAGAAAACAGTCTAAGCAAGATGAAGCAACTTGCCTGGGTCAACCAGGTAATAAGCAGCAAAGCTGTTGAATTCCTGAGTCCAAACTCTTAACTTCCGTGTTATGCCTAATCCTCAACTCTGGTTATTTTGGCAGCAGCAGATTATATGTAGAAAGTTCAAACGGAAAGTGCCCCATGGCTTCCCCAAGTCACGATCTCTGGGACTCCCGCACCTGCTTGTACCTCCACCACCAACAGATGGCGCTTATCAGCAAGCGACGCACTCCTGCTGGGAGCCCAGGGAACAGAGCCATTTTCAGTCTGTGGTCAATGTTCAAATGACCAGTTGTCCACAGCTTTCCCTTAGGGACAAGTGAGGTCTCATGCCATCTCCAGCTGGCTGTGAAAGATGCTATTAAAAATCATGTGCTCCAGCCTTTGCTCACACAGTTTACTGTAAGGACCTGTCAAAAGTGATTTTTGGTCCTCTCTTTCCTACCAATGGAGCTGATGACTTATAGGAAACGGGTTTGTTTTTTCCAGTTGCCTCAGAAGAATAAGATATTTGGATGCCCAGGTGTGACAACCACATTTCCATATATCTGACACAGAAGCATGGAAGTTTCTTGTTTGAACACTGTAATTGACACATGTGTGTTTATCCCTGTGAAGCTTTTTTTTCTCATTTCACTGTGAGGGGCTCTATGAGGGGAAAAGCCAGGCTACCCACCATCCATCAAATTCTTATGGCTTATACCCGCCACGTACTTATAAAATCAGCAACCACAAGAACACCAGTCAACAGTCCTGCCAAGCCCGAGACCATAATCTAATTCATCCGATATTCCCCACACCCCAAATCACGGTAGGCTTGTAATAAGTTGGTTAGGTGAATGAATCTATCCATCCATTCATCCAGAGGGGGAAGCCAAACCCAAGCTGGGAAAGTGAAAGTCGCTCAGTCGTGTCTGACTCTTTGCGATCCCATGGACGATACAGTCCATGAAATTCTCCAGGCCAGGATGCTGGGGTGGGTTGCCTTTCCCTTCTCCAGGGGATCTTCCCAACCCAGGGATTGAACCCAGGTCTCCTGCATTGCAGGTGGATTCTTTACCAACTGAGCTATCAGGGAAGCTGGGAAAGGGGGCTGCCTATCAGCAAGGCAGCAAGGTGAGGGGCCATCTCCAGAATCACCATGTCCTTCAGGAGGGACACTCACCACGGAACTGTGTGTCCTGCAAGTCCTCGGGAGCCTGAGACCAGCTGCTGCTTTCCAAACATCAACCAGGAATCACACTAAGGATTCTCACCCACAGCCTGGGTGCAGAGCCTCTCACAGGTGAGGGCCCCATAGTACAGACCCTGGAGATGCTCTCACTGTGTCCCCACCTGACGAGGCGCCCTTTAGTAACGCTCCAGACCTCCCACTGTGGACAGATGTGCCCCCTTCCTCTTCTTCCCTAAATGGTCCCTAAAGATTATGAAGAGGAGAGCTGGCCACACACACACAGATAAAAAGTCACTTGGCTGTTCTGTTTTCTAAGGCAAGAGTACTGACATGATCAAAAACAGTTGGTCTGTGACAGAAAACTAAAATCTCTACCCACAAACCACTGTTCTGGACTCTGGGGTACCCCTGGTTGTTTGGGGGAACCTTGTAGAAGTCATGAAAGTCCAAATACCAACTGCTAAGTGGCTTCCTCCAAAAGACTCCAGGTGATAAACACTGTCTCCTTTGAGAGCTGACATGTTCAAGGATTCTCTGAGAAAAGGTGGGCAGAGTTCCCATTGGAATGGTGAGTCGGTATCTGTGTACTTATGGGGCATGAGGCCTTTGGCTCCCACTGGTCAGCTGAGGACTCCCGGGAATCAGCCTGGGTGCCAAGTCTCTCAGAGGTGAGGGCCCCAGGGTACCAACCCCGGGTCTCAGCGTCCTCCACTATGTGGCAGTGATGGGAACCTTCTCTACCCTCGTTCCTGGCACTCAGCCTCAGGCTCTGGCTTCTGCAGAGAAATGCTCTCCTCTTCCTCTCCACCCTTTCCGGGGCCCTGCAGGGCAACGGAACCCCAGCGTGGCTTTTACCCTTCCAGCCATCCCTCACCCCGGCCTCATTTCTTGAGAGTGGGAACATCTCTGGCGCTGGCTTTGGGGAGGTGATGGAGTGGCCGCTGTCCCCCTGCCAAGGGGGATGTCATGCCACTGGAATTTATGTGCCAGCTTTCCTTGCACCAGCTTTTCCCAGGTTACCTCCCCAGCCATTACTATCCCATTGGTTGCCATGTGCTTTCCCCTAACTGTCACCAGCCCACACTGCCTCTTTGTTACCCCGCAGCGCTGAGGCAGCCCCTTCCCAAGCAAGGGGCTGAGCTTAAACTCCACATTGTGAAATAGTTCCTCCCTCTCTCCTGTCCCCCCTCGCTGGCCTCCCCTAGGCCCCAGAGCCTTTAGTAAAACAAACCCGCCAAAAGGCATTCTCTGCTCTGTTTGCACAGCACGAGTGGGCCCCTGAGTTGCCTGGCGCCCCTCATCTTCCACGAACACACTTCCCCTCCTTATTGGTATTCAGTCAATACTTTCCTTTCCTGACCCTTCCCTGCTTGGCCTCTGAAATCTGCCGACAGAAGGGCCTTTGTTGAAGGAGCAGAGGGGTGCAAACACCAGGGTTCCAGAGACGTCGTGTGGACTCCAAAGGGGAAATGAGTCGTTGCTCGAGGGATCCAGGGGGCACCCAGGATAGCGGTTCCTCTGAGCATCTCCGGAAGCAGACTCTTCCTGAAGACAAACCTTTTGTGTCTTCTTATAGACCCGACACCATCTCCATAGCTAACTCATTGATTTTTATTGTTCCAAATTTGATTCCAAAACATGGGCCAGAATCTGGGGTCTGGTAAACATTTCGTTACACAATTCGCTGGAAGCACTTAGCTATAACGCATGGCTTCCAACACTGAGGTTCAGGTGAGGGGCCTCTCAGGCTCCCACCATCTGCCAATTCCATGCGTCTGCAAGCAAACGCCATCAGAACCAGGCCTCTCTCCTGCTCGCGAGTCATTCAGGTGTCCCTGGTTAGACTGCTCTGCGTCTAAAAGCAGCCCAAGGCCTTCACAGCCGGGCGCCCCAGAGTCTCAGGCATGCTGTCCTGTCCTGGCAGGCGTGGACTCAGCCCCTTCTGGAACTCTCAGGGAAGGAGGCAACAGGCCGAGCAGCCCACCTCCTGGCAGCCCACTCTTTAGGAAGGCTGCCCGATACAGAACAAAACCCACTTCTTCCTACTAGGTGACCACTTCTGAAAGTCATGCTTCTGGAACAAATCGGTCCCTTGTCCTCATGACAGTCTGTCATGTCGATTTTTAAATGACTCTCAGGATTCATCTATATTTGTCTTCATCACACCAAACAGCCCCGGTCCCTAGACTCTATCTCATGTGTAACAGTTTCCGGATGACCCTTGATGACAGCCCCCTCCTCCAGAATATATCTCGTGTTCTCCCTGCAGCCTCCCACAATAAAACACAAATAAATAAATAAATACACAATTTTACACAAAATCCAAATCTTAGTTATAAACGCTGTTCTCTGGATGCACTTAAATCAGCATAGATTAAAACAGGCCTATCCCCTCCCCTGAAGAGGGTGTTTTGCCTCTATTAGTTCAACCTAAGACTGCATTCACTCTTTTAGCCACCTTACCGCACTCCTGACTGATGCTCAGCTTGAAATCACAGCCCCTTTTCATAACAAGGGCTGCTTAGTCAGGTCCCCTCACCCCTCTTCAATGCTTTAACAGTCATCTTCATGTTTATCAGCATTTCATTTCACCTCATTGATTCCCACCTAGTTCACGGAGCTCTTTTTCAGTCTTACTTCTATCATCTTGGGTATAACGGCCATCCCTTGCAGCTCTGAGCCACTTGTGAATCTATTGAGCATCTTTTTTGTATGCTCACCCAATCCACTAATAAGAATGATAGAGCAGGGTCCAGAGATACTAATGACTTGTCTAAGGTGTCAGAGCCAGATAAGGACGGGACAGAGCCAGATCTAGAACACAAGCCTCCTGGCTCCCAGTTCAGTGCTCATTTCTATCACACTCTGCCAAAAAGTCCCCAGCTGAGACCCCTCAGACAGCTCTCACCCTGGCTATCCACCATACCTACATCCTTACTGCTCCATCCTGCTTATAGACAGGAAAGTCTGGTAAAGGCTGGGTTCCTAGAAAGAAGATGGAAAACTGTCCCCTGGCTGAAGGATCCTACTTAGTCAAACCATGCAGCTTCCTCCAGGGAGCCTCAGGAGTAGGCTCCCCTCTCCCCCACCAACAGACCTGAAAAGGCAAGGAGCTCTCAGGGAACTCCTTCACAAAGATGCCCATAAATGAAACAGAACAAGGGAGACCACAGAGTTTCTGGGGATAGTTCCAAACTTTGGAAAGAATCTGTACAATGACAGTCACTTACAGAAAGCTTCAGCCCTCTTACAAACAATTCTCATTGATCTGTCCTAGAAACATGACTGTTCCCTTGAAAAATCTGCCAAGATAATGGCCAATTAAAGAGCTGACCCTTGGCTCGCATTTTTGCTCTGAGTATAACTCTAGAGAGCACAGAAAGATCACTGGGCAAACGTGCCAGGAAAACAGGTCAAGGTGAGCACAAGGATTCCTAATGATTCACCAAGACTAGCTGTCTTGTGAAATAGAGCACTCCCCTTCACCAATGTGTTTAAGTAAAGGCTGGAGTAGATTACTTTTACCCTGCTGCTGCTGCTGCTAAGTCGCGTCAGTCGTGTCCGACTCTGTGCAACCACATAGACGGCAGCCCACCAGGCTCCCCCGTCCCTGGGATTCTCCAGGCAAGAACACTGGAGTGGGTTGCCATTTCCTTCTCCAATGCATGAAAGTGAAAAGTGAAAGTGAAGTCGATCAGTCGTGCCTGACTCTTCGTGACCCCGTGGACTGCAGCCCACCAGGCTCCTCCATCCATGGGATTTTCCAGGCAAGAGTACTGAAGTGGGGTGCCACTGCCTTCTCCCTACCTGGATCTAAAGCTCGAAGCTCCCATACCCTCTCTGTGACAAGTTCCTTGTGATTCCAAGCAAGCCATCACTGGGCCCAAATAGCCAAAACAATTTGGAAAAAGAAGAGCAAAGTTAGAGGACTTACATGCCTTGATTTCAAAACATATTTAAAAGATAAAGTAACCACTTCCAGTGATCAAGAGTCCAGTGAGTACACTGAAGTCCACTGATCAAGACACCACCCTTTCACTGTAGGGGATGTGGGTTCGATCCCTAGTTGGGGAACTAGGATCCCACATGCCACAAGGCACAGTCAAAAATTAGAAGAAAAAAAAAAGATACAGTAATCAAAAGAGTGTGGTACTAAGATAAAGACAGACAAAAGGACCAAGAGAATAGAACAGAAAGGTCAAGAATAAACCCTTACGTGGTCAAAAGATCTTTGACAAAGGTGCCAAGACCATCTAATGTTATTAATAAAAGGACAGTCTCTTCAACAACTGAGGTCCAGAACACGGGACATCCACACGCAAAAGAATGATATTGAACCCTCATCTCACACCATATTTTAAAATTAGCTCAAAATAGATCAAAGACCTAACATAAGACCAAAACTATAAAAGTCCTGGAAGAAAACATATGGAGAAAGCTTCATGAAATTGGGCTTGGCAATGATTTCTTGGGTATGACATAGGCAAGAAAAGCAAAAATAGACAAATGGGAGTATACCAAACTTTTAAACGTCTGAGCATCAAAAGACACATCAGGGACTTCCCTGGTGGTCCAGTGGTTAAGACTCTGCACTTCCACTGCAGGGGGCACGGGTCTGATCCCTGACTGGGGAACTAAGATCCTGCATGCCAGAGTAAGGCAGCAAAAAAAAAAAAAAGACAGTCAATAGAATGAAAAGGCAAACTGTGGAATGGGAGAAAATATTCAAGATAATATATTTGATAAACAGTTAATACTTAGAATGTTTAAAGAACTCCTACAACTCAATAACAGCAACAACCAAAAAAAAAAAAAAGGCAAAAAAACCCTAATTTAAAAATGGACAAAAGAAATTGCCCAAAAGCTTTGGGCATTTTTCCAAAGACGATATATAAATGGCCAAAAAGCATATGAAAAGATGCCTGACATCACTAATCATCAGAAAATGCAATCAAAGTCACAGTGCCATGTCACCTCACACCCATTAGGATGGCTGTCATCAAAAACAACAGAAAATAGCAAGAGTTGGTGAGATGGTGCAACCACCATGGAAGAGTATGCTGAGTCCTCAAAAATTTAAAACTAGAACTACTATATGATCCAACAATCCCACTTCTGGTCATATAGCCTAAAGAACTGAAAGCAGGCTCTTAAGGAGATATTTGCACACCCATATTCATAGTGGCTGAAAGAGATGGGAATACCAGACCACCTGACCTGCCTCTTGAGAAATCTGTATGCAGGTCAGGAAGCAACAGTTAGAACTGGACATGGAACAACAGACTGGTTCCAAATAGGAAAAGGAGTACGTCAAGGCTGTATATTGTCACCCTGCTTATTTAACTTATATGCAGAGTACATCATGAGAAACGCTGGACTGGAAGAAGCACAAGCTGGAATCAAGATTGCTGGGAGAAATATCAATAACCTCAGATATGCAGATGACACCACCCTTACGGCAGAAAGTGAAGAGGAACTAAACAGCCTCTTGATGAAAGTGAAAGTAGAGAGTGAAAAAGTTGGCTTAAAGCTCAACATTCAGAAAACGAAGATCATGGCATCTGGTCCCATCACTTCATGGCAAATAGATGGGAAAACAACGGAAACAGTGTCAGACTTTATTTTTTGGGGCTCCAAAATCACTGCAGATGGTAACTGAAGCCATGAAATTAAAAGATGCTTACTCCTTGGAAGTTAAGTTATGAGCAACCTAGATAGCATATTCAAAAGCAGAGACATTACTTTGCCATCAAAGTTCTGTCTAGTCAAGGCTATGGTTTTTCCTGTGGTCATGTATGGATATGAGAGATGGACTGTGAAGAAAGCTGAGTGCCAAAGAATTGATGCTTTTGAACTGTGGTGTTGGAGAAGACTCTTGAGAGTCCCTTGGACTGCAAGGAGGTCCAACCAGTCCATCCTAAAGGAGATCAGTCCTAGGTGTTCATTGGAAGGACTGACGCTAAAGCTGAAACTCCAATACTTTGGCCACCTCATGCAAAGAGTTGACTCATTGGAAAAGACTCTGATGCTGGGAGAGATTGAGGGCAGGAGGAGAAGGGGACGACAGAGGATGAGATGGCTGGATGGCATCACCGACTCAATGGACATGAGTTTGAGTAGACTCTGGGAGTTGGTGACGGACAGGGAGGTCTGGCATGCTGCGGTCCATGGGGTCGCAAAGAGTTGGACACGATTGAGGAACTGAACTGAACTGAAGTGAAATAAGCCAGTCACAATGGCAAATACTGTATGATTCCACTTCAGTTCAGTTCAGTCGCTCAGTCGTGTCCGACTCTTTGTGACCCCATGGACAGCAGCATGCCAGACCTCCCTGTCCATCATCAACTCCCAGAGTTGACTCAAACTCATGTCCATTGAGTCAGTGATGCCATCCAACCTTCTCATCCTCTGTCGTCCCCTTCTCCTCCCGCCTTCAATCATTTCCAGCATCAGAGTCTTTTCAGATGAGTCAGTTCTTCGCATCAGGTGGCCAAAGTATTGGAGTTTCTGCTTCAGCATCAGTCCTTCCAATGAATATTCAGGACTGATCTCCTTTAGGATGGACTGGTTGGATCTCCTTGCACTCCAAGTGACTCTCAGGAGTCTTCTCCAACACCACAGTTCAAAAACATCAATTCTTCAGCACTCAGCTTTCTTTATTGTCCAACTCTCACATCCATACATGACTACTGGAAAAACCAAACCTTTGATTAGATGCACCTTTGTTGGCAAAGTAATATCTTCACTTACATGAGGCAAATTAGAATAGGCAAATTCAACGAGACAGAAGGTAGACTAGAGGTTACCAGGACTATGGGGAGAGGGAGAAAAGGGGAGCTACTATTTAATAGGTACAGAGTTTCTATTGGGGATGGTGAGAAGCTTTGGGTATAGATAGTGGTAGTTACCCAGCATTGTGAATGTAGTTAGTGTCACTAAACTGTACACTTGCAAATGGTTAAAATTGTAGGTACTATATGTATGCGTGAGTGTGCTCAGTCTTGTCCAATTCTCTGCAACCCTGTGGACCATAGCCTGCCAGGTTCCTCTGCCCATGGGATTTCCTAGGCAAGAATACTGGAGTGGATTGCCATTTCCTTCTCCAGGGGATCTTCCCAACTCAGGGATTGAACCCGAGTCTCTCACGTCTGGTGTGTTGACAGGCAGATTCTTTACCACTGGCACCGCCTGAGAAGTACCAAAATGGTAAGTATTAAGTTGTATATATTTCACTGCAAAAAACCAAAAATGTTATAAAGGGGGAAAAAGGGGGCATTAAGAGGCAACAGTCAATTTTGCCTGGGGAGGGAAGCACTGTGACAGGGAGGTAGCATTTCAGACAAACTAAGGGAGCAATGTGGGCCCATCTGTCCCTTGTGCTCCGGTGCAGACAGTAGAGGAGGAGAGGAGAGCCTCTGTGGTCCTCTGGCTCTCACTCATTCCAGACTCCTCATTCTAAAAGACACAGCGCATCTGCAACCTCCTCCCAGGCCGACATCCACAAAACACACTACAATTGCGGGGTCCCTGCTGGGGGGCAACTGCACCCCCTCCACCCACCTATGTCTGCCACAGCCTTCAACACCTGACTTTAAACCTACTTCCCCAAAAGACTCCTGAGTGATCTCTCTTTTCTTTCTGTTCCTCTGTTTTCTAAAATTTTCTATTACAAAAGGCAGTACAGCATAGTGGGTAACAACTAGCTATGTGACCGATTTACTTAACTCAACCATGCCTCAATTCTCAACTGTAAAATGGGGATAATCATCGCTTAGGACTGCAACAATGAAAAAGAGAAAATGCCCAGAAATAATTTGGCACATAAGTGCTTAACCAATGGTATTCAACTCTCTTTAAAAAAAATATTGGAATGATGGCTCAAGCATTTTTAAATGCCTTGTTTAACTGGAAAAAAAAATAAATCTCTTATCTCTTATCTTTCTTTGCTTTTCTCTATTTTCCAAATGATCAATATCACAGAATTATTTATATAATGTTTGAGATGGTTTTTTAAAAATCCCCACACCCCTAGAAGTTATTCATAAGAGCCCCCTCCTGTGTGCACTCCCCTCTTCTCAGTGCTTATGAATTGTTTATTCCTTACCGATTTTATCAAGCTATAGGAGAGAACTGGCTGCTTTTTATTCCTTTGAGCCCCTCTAAAAGGTCCCCAGCAGGATGTAATCCCTAAGGACGACCTATCCACAGCTCTTGCCTCCAGCTCTGCCCCAGGCCCTGCATTCCCTGACTATCCTTATTTGTGAAGGCTCACAGAAGTATGGCTGTGAGGCAGTTGGGGGTAGGGGGTGGGTGGGGCCGTGAGGGGAGCTGGGGGCCGAGGCCGAGGCTGTGCTGAGGACATCCATGCTGGGCCGTGTCAGCCACTCTGGTGTGCTGGTCGCCAATCTCGTGCTGGCCGCCCTCTTCGATAGAGGCTCCGGGGCCGGCCCAGTGGGATGTGTGCATTTTCACTTGAGCCTTGACAGCAGGCAGAGATTTAATGATTGGAAAGCACTTTGAGAGCCCAGAGTGCTCCCTAATTGCCAACTCATAATCCCCAAATCGCTCTCTGCATGGCAGCAAGAGGTGAAGCATCTGCCCTTGGGAGGGTCTTTGTTCATGGGGCTCTCACTCCAGAACCAACCCGTGCAGAGGCAGACAGGGGCTCTGCCCAAAAAGGGGTCCCCACCTAAGACTCAGCAAGCATGCTGGGGAACAAGGCTTCTCAAAGTGTGGACGAGACCAGACTTACCAATAATGCAGATCCTTGGGCCCTTCCACACCCATTAACTTGGGGTCTTTGATGGCAGTGCTGATTCCCACACTATTTTAAGTGCTGATGCTTTAGAGATAAGAATGTGGGTCTGGGATCAGGGGGACCTGTTTTCAAACATCAGCTCTGTCTTTTACAATTATGGTTTTCTCAGGATATATGCCCAGTGGTGGGTTGCTGGGTCATATGGTAGTTTTATTCCTAGTTTTTAAAGGAATCTCCATACTGTTCTCCATCATGGCTGAATCAATTTACATTCCCACCAACAGTGCAAGAGGTTTCCATTTTCTCCACACCATCTCCAGCATTTATTGTTTGTAGATTTTTTGATGATGGTATGAGGCAATATCTCATTGTACGTCAATGTTCATTGTAACACTGTTTACAATAGCTAGGACATGGAAGCAACCTAGATGTCCACACACACATGAATGCATAAAGCTGTGGTACATACAATGGAATATTACTCAGCCATAAAAAGGAACACATTTGAGTCAGTTCTAGTGAGGTGGATGAACCTAGAGCCTGTTATACAGAATGAAGTAAATCAGAAAGAGGAAAACAAAAATCATATATTAACATATATATATATATATGGAATCTAGAAAAATAGTACTGATGACCCTATTTGCAGGGCAGGAATGGAGATGCAGACCTAGAGAACAAACTTTGGATACAGCAGGGAAAGGAGAAGAGGGAGATGAATTGAGAAAGTAGCACTGAAACATAAACATTACCATATGTAAAATAGATAGGTCTTGGGAAGCTGTTGTGTAACACAGGGAGTTCAACTGAGGTGCTCTGTGACAGCCGGGAGGGGTGGGAGTTGAAGGGAGGTTCAAGACGGAGGGGACATAAGTACACTTATGGCTGATTCACACTGTTGTAGGGAAGAAGCCGACACAATATTGTGCAACAATTATCCTCCAATTAAAAATTTAAAAAAAATCTCAGCTCTGATCCTTACTGACTGTGGCCTCAGCAAGTTATCTGACACTAGACTCACAGATCTAGGTTTTCCCTAAAAATAAAACTTTGAAGAGTTTTGCAATCAGATCAGTTCAGCAACACCCTACATGTCCCCTATGAGTGGACTAAAGGGGCTGAAAGCAATTCCCAGAGAACCTTATTTGACCTCAAACTTCCCCAAACATTTTTGATGACCCAACGGATGTTGGCAATTTGATCTCTGGTTCCTCTGCCTTTTCCAAATCCAGCTTGAACATCTGGAAGTTCACGGTTCACATACTGTTGAAGCCTGGCTTGGAGAATTTTGAGCATTACTTTGATAGTGTGTGAGATGAGTGCAATTGTATGGTAGTTTGAGCATTCTTTGGCATTGTCTTTCATTGGGATTGGAATGAAAACTGACCTTTTCCAGTCATGTGGCCACTGCTGAGTTTTCCAAATTTGCTGGCATATTGAGTGCAGCACTTTCAACAAAGGTCCATCTAGTTAAAGCTATGTTTTTTCCAGTAGTCATGTATGGATGTGAGAGTTGGGCTATAAAGAAAGCTGACCACCGAAGAATTGATGCTTTTGAACTGTGGTGTTGGAGAAGACTCTTGAGAGTCCCTTGGACTGCAAGGAGATCCAACCAGTCCATCCTAAAGGAGATCAGTCCTGAATATTTATTGGAAGGACTGATGCTGAAGCTGAAACTCCAATACTTTGGCCACCTGATGCAAAGAACTGACTCATTTGAAAAGACCCTGATGCTAGGAATGATTGAAGGCGGGAGGAGAAGGGGACAACAGAGGATGAGAAGGTTGGATGGCATCACCTACTCAATGGACATGAGTTTGAGTCAACTCTGGGAGTTGGTGATGGATAGGGAGGCCTGGCGTGGGGTCACAAAGAGTTGGACACGACTGAGCGACTGAACTGAACTGAACTTCCCCAAACCTTCCTACCTGTGCCAGAAACACCTCACTGACTTAACATCTCACAGACAAAGTTCACGAAATTCCTTTCTGGGAAAGGGAGAGTCTAGGGGTGAGGGATGGTGTGTTAAGGCAGCTCTGACAGGAGGGAGCCCTGTTCCTCACGCTCAGGGTCCGAGGCCGGTTCAGTCCTGTAGATCTGCTGCCTGGAGTGGGCGTGTCACTAAAGCGAGGTCACCTTCCTGCTTCGGGTAATTTCTCTCGGAGGCAAGACAGATCCATTTTTAACAGTTCTTCATTTCAGCAGAGAATACCCCCTGCCTCTGATGGGGGCTGGCGACCAGGACGGGGAGGGAGGCTTTGTTCTTCTGACCAGTGCTGACAGTTTAATTAAACCTAGCTCGAGACGGGGTCAGCGGGGTCAGGCATTCTTCAACAGGGCTCCGGCAGGACATCACAGAGGCGCCTCACCAGCCACCACGGCCCTGGTAATGAGTTATCCTGGCCCTCACGGCGGGGATATAAATAAGGGGAAATAAATACCCAAGGCTGCCCTTAATCACCCACCCTCACCCCCTCCGGGCCCAGCAGAGACACAAAAGGTCAATCTTGTCAAGGCTAAAAAGAAGCCCAGAGGAGCTGGGTTTCCAGAGCGGCCTCTGAATGAGGATGGGGATGAAACCCGCAAGAGGAGGGATGGCAAGGCAGCGGGAGCAACTCCTCTCCAAATCCCAAATCTGGGAGTTCACAGGCAGTTGACACACACGGTGCTCCCCCATCCAAAGTGGGTGAAGACTCGGTTTTGCTGCTCTAAGAGGTTATTGTTGTTTAGTCGCTAAGTCCTGTCCAACTCTTTGCAACCCCATGGACTGTAGCCCACGGGGCTCCTCTGTCTATGAGATTTCCCAGGCAAGAATACTGGAGGGGATTGCCATCTCCTTCTCCAGGGGATCTTCCTGACCCAGGGATCGAACCTGAGTCTCCTGTATTGGCAGGCTTTACTACTGAGACACCAGGGAAGCCCCATAAGAGAAGGAGGAAGGTTCAAATCTCTCTCTAACCCTAACCTTAACCCCTATGTGTATCTGTGAAACAACATCGCCACATACTCGCATGGTGGCTGTCAGGTGAGGAAGCTGATCTTAAATCTAGTTAACCTGCCACCAGGGTATAACCACTCCTGGCAGGAGACACAGGTCCAGCCAGTTAAGCATCTGCTCCCTCCACCACACAATGACACACCAAACTGCTGTCAGGTCAGAGGATGCAGCCCACTTTCAAAGAGCACTAGTGAGGAATCCTCACCGCTGGAGGCACAGAGCCTCCCCCACCCCAGCTGTCTCACACAGCCGTCAAGTGTTCTCAGCACTGACCACAGTGCCTGGCCCATAAGAGGTCCTCTGTAAATGTTGGGTGGGTGGGTCGGGGGTGGATGGGCCAGTAGATGGAAGGTGAGAGGGAAGTTGGATGTGGTGAGGAGAGGAGAAGGGAGGGTGGGTGAGGCATGGGGGGAATAGATGGGTGTGTGGTAGGTTTATGGCTATGTTGGTAGATGGGTAGGTGCAGAGCGAATGGGTGGGTTTGGTGGGTAAATGAGTGAAAGACTGGATGGGCAGGCAGATGGATAGGTGAGTGGGAGGGTGTTAGATGTGAGGACCAGTGGGAGGAGATAGAGGATGCAGAGATGGTCGAATTGAAGATGGGTTGGTAGATGGGTAAATGGGAGCACAGAGAGGAAGGCTGGAAGGGTTGTGGTAGATGATCAGATGAGAGGTGGGTGGGGTATCAGCAGGTGGATGGGTGGATGAGCAGGTGGGTGAGTATAGCAGGCGGTAGAGAGGGTGTAGGTGGATAAGGAGAAAGGATGAGCTTAGACATCAGACACAGCAGGGTTCAAACTTGACTCAACTCCTTGAACAAGTCATAAACCCTCTGAGCTTGCACTGCTTCATCGATAAAAGGGAAATTCACCGATTTTCTGAGCACCTACAATGTGCTACAAGCCTACACCTGATATGAGAGGAAGTTACACCCCTCTTTAATCTCCACAACAGCCTGTGAGGCAGACATTATCTGGTAGAAGAACCTCAGGCTCAACGGGGTTCAAGGAAGTGCCCCAACATTATTTATCTAGTGTTGACTTTAATTCAGACAACAGAGGTTTTCCACTGCATACAAAAATGGGAAAATCTCCTGTCATAAAATAATGTACTCTGGGACTTCCCTGGGCATCCAGTGGCTAGGACTTGGTGCTCACGATGCAGGGGGCCAGATTCCACCCCTGGTCGGGAAACTGCCTCAACTAAAGGATCCCATACACCACAGCTAGGACCCAGTGCAGCCAAATAAATAAACATTTTTTTAAAATATGTACTCTTTTTATTGAACACCTGGGAAATATAAAGAAGAAAGTCACCCAGAGGTAACGCCTGTTGGCATTTTGTAGTCATTTTCCTGTGCACCCTTTGGAGTGATTTATTTAGTGATCTTAGTCAAAACAAGTTTGCATGCTGGCTTTGGTATCACAAACATTTATCTGCATCACTCTACGTCTTTCATAAAGGCCATTTCTGACAAGGATATAAATATTCCACCAAGTAGATATACCAAAGTTTACTTAATCGTTCCCCCAAGGTTGCACATTTTGGTTGTTGTATTCTTTTCAATATTCTATATTTCAACATTCTAAATTATGCTGCAGTGAACATGTTTGTAATCATATTTTATTGACCTTAGGGTCAATCCCCAAACGCTAGATTTCTACATCAAGGTTTAAGCCCATTTTCAGACTTTTCATGGTCCCTTCAAGGCCTGGTGTCTATTTCCAACCCGATTACCAAACTGCTCTTGGTCCAAACCAATCATCTCTCTTATCCTGAACGTGGAAAGAAATGGGCTGACTAATCCACCAACTGGAGAAATGTTAGTGAGGAATAACCAGCCACAGGATTTTAACTGCTGGAAGCTTCACAGACAAAATCAGTTGACATGTGGGCCACACTCCACCTGACAGGCTTTGTGTCAGCTCCTTACCCTGCACACCTGGTCTCTCATTGTCATGCTGATATAGCATAATGACCCCAGTGGGGGGAAAAAAATCTGTGACTTGTTCCAGTTGAAAAGGATTAGTAACGGATCTCTCAAAGGAGAAGAAACGTCACCAGATGAGAGACCAGAAACACCAAGCCCTGCCTCCCCTCTTACCCTCCTCCTATGGGGGGGTCCAGAGTGTGACTGCGCCAGACAGTCCCACTGCCCACAACTCATCCCCTTGGCCCAGGGGTGAATGCCTGGCCGAAGATGGGCCAATCGGATTCTTTCCCTAGAAATCTGGGCTGGGACCACAGACACAAGGGGATCTGAGCTCCAAAGTCACAGGAAGTAAGAGAGGAGTGACCATGGCGTCAACCAAAGTCACAGTGGAACTGAGATGCTGCTGGTAAACCTAAGACACTGGTCTGCCGGGAGAAGTGGGACAATAAAGCAGATGGTCAGAAAGAACTAGAAATACCCCTCACACCTCTGGTCCCCACTGTGCCTCGTTTCCTGTCAAGAGGAGCCCATGAGTCTGCTGCTGATGCCCTTACCATACCCCAGCCCAGCCCACCCCACCCCACCAACCTGCAAGTCCTGTTTCTGGAAGCAGGAATGCCCAAATGCTCCTCAGCCAGACCACTGGGAGAGTAAACAGAGATGTTTGGAATGCCAGATGCTGAAGTCAGTGGATTGGGGATGAGAAGGATAGAAAAGAATATTAGCAAGTAAGTCTTTAGGCACTTGCTCCTGCATCCTTCCCTATAACCATCACCAGGGGTAAAAATACAGGGTCCTGACACCAGGGATAAACATCCAGATCAATAAAAAGTCTTGTTTAATCATTTCTGCTCAGCATGTACCCGTTTTGAGATGACCTGAACTGGAGAGGCATCAGGAAGTACTGTCCCTGGTCATGAATTTAAGCTCTAGGCTGATCTACATGGGGAGTGCTGCACAGCAGTCCTCCCCAAAGTCACATCAGCCTGAACACCTGTACTCACAGGTGGGCTTAAGAAATATCAAGAGGAAACAAAATGACAGTCTACAGACTGGGAGAAAATATTTGCAAATGATGCTACTGAAAGAGATTAATTTCCAAGGTATACAAACAGTTCATCCAGCTTAATATAAAAAAAAAAGTCCAATCAAAAAATGAGCAGAAGCCCTAAATAGACTTTTTTCCAAAGAAGATATCCAGATGGCCAACAGGCACATGAAAAGATGTTCAATATTGCTAATTATCAGAGAAATGCAAATCAAAACTACAGTGCGGTATCACTTCACACAGTTAGAATGGCCATCATTAAAGAGTCTATAAATAATAAATGCTGGAGAGGACGTGGAGAAAAAGGAACCCTCCTCCTACCCTGTTGGTGGGAATGTAAATTGGTATAGTCACTATGGAGAAGAGTATGGAGGTTCCTTAAAAAAACATACTAAAAATAGTGTTACCATATGATCCAGCAATCCCTGGGCATA
Organism: Bos grunniens; assembly: GCF_055505025.1. Lineage (NCBI taxonomy): Eukaryota > Metazoa > Chordata > Mammalia > Artiodactyla > Bovidae > Bos > Bos grunniens. Next base: position 18,558,834 of record NC_141190.1, read on the forward strand.
TATCCAGAGCAAACTCTAATTCAAAAAGATACGTATACCCCAATGTTCATAGCAGCAGTATATACAATAGCCAAGACATGGAAGCAACCTAAAATGCCCATGAGTAGATGAATGGATAAAGATGTGTATATATAGTTAGTTAGTGTTAGTCGCTCAGTCTGATTCTTTGTGACCCCATGGACTGTAGCCTGCCAGGCTTCTCTGTCCACGGGATTTTCTAGGCAAGAACACTGGAGTGGGTTGCCATTTCCTTCTCCAGGGAATCTTCCTGACCCAGGAAGAACTCAGGTCTCCTGTACTGCAGGCAGATTCTTTACCATCTGAGCCACCAGGATATACAACAGAATACTACTCACTTATTAAAAAAAGAAATGAAATAATGCCTTTTGCAGCAACATGGATGGACCCAGAGATTATCATATTAGGTGAAGTAAGTCAGAAAGAGAAAGACAAATATGCTATAATATCATTTATATGTGAAATCCAAAGAAAATTATATAAATGAACTTATTTACAAAACAGACTCACAGACATAGAAAACAAACTTATGGTTAATTACTAAAGAGGATAGCAGGGGGCAGGAGGAGATATAAATTAGGGGTTTGGAATTAACATATACACACTACTATATAAAAATAAACAACAAGGACCTTCTATATTAAATATCCTATGATAAACCATTATGAAAAAGAATGTATATATATACATATATATATGGGTATAACTTGGCTATACAGTAGAAAGTAACATTGTAAATTGACTATACTTCAATTTTTCAATGGTTAAAAAGAAGAGGAGAGCTAGAGAAAATAGTCTCCCTTCATCCAGGCCAACAGTGCTCTGCATAAGGACTGGCTTAGTTAGGGACTAGATAGATAGATGGATCAACATATACAGTAACCACATATACAGTAGAATATAATTCAGCCATGAGAAAGAAGGAAACCCTTCCATTTGTGACAGCATGGGTGGCCCCCAGGGGATTATGCTAAGTGAAATAAGCCAAAGACAAATACTGCATGGTATCACTTATGTGTGTGTGTATAAGTTGCTCAGTCGTGTCTGAGTCTTTGCGACCCCACAGACTGTAGCCCACCAGGCTTCTATGTTCATGGGATTTCTCAGGCAAGAATACTGGAGTGCCATTTCCTTCTCCAGGGGATCTTCCCGACCTAGGGATTGAACCTGGGTCTCCTAGGCAGATTCTCTGCCATCTGAGCCACCAGGGAAGCCTGCTATCACTTACATGAGGAATCTAAAAAAAAAGTCAAATTCATAGAAGCAGAGTAGAAAAGTGGTTGCCAGAGGCTGTGGGATGGACAAATAGAGAGAGGCTGGTAACAGAGTACAATCTAATGTATGACATGATGACTATTGTTGAAACACAGTCCTAACATAATTGGAATTTACCAAAAAAGTAAAACTTGAATCCCTTCAATAATATGTGAGATAATGGATACATTAAAGAACTAGATGGAAGCAGGGGACCCTTTCATCATGCATGTGTATATCAAATTATCACAGGACACACTTTAAGTAATTTCAATTTTGTTAATTATACCTTAGCAAAGCTGAAATTTAAAAATAAATTTAAAAGTTTTTAAAAATAAAGTAAATGACGGAGAATCAAAGCAGTGTCCAGAACTTAACAGCAACAAGGGACTTGCTCCAAACCCTAGATGGTGAAGGGCATCCACGTGACCGAAGGGAAGAAAGTCAAAGCAGGTGAATAATGCTGGGAGTGTAGGGGCCAATGTGCAAAGGGCTAAGAGGGCTTAAGAGAAGGGAAAAGAAAAGCACAGAAGGAGACCAGGAGAAAAGATGTTCAGGATGAATTTTTGCAGAGTTAACAGAAGCAGAAGATATTAAGAAGAGGTGGCAAGAATACACAGAAGAACTGTACAAAAAAGATCTTCATGACCCAGATAATCACGATGGTGTGATTACTCACCTAGAGCCAGACATCTTGGAATGTGAAGTCAAGTGGGCCTTAGGAAGCATCACTACGAACAAAGCTAGTGGAGGTGACGGAATTCCAGTTGAGCTATTTCAAATCCTAAAAGATGATTCTGTGAAAGCGCTACACTCAATATGCCAGCAAATTTGGAAAACTCAGCAGTGGCCACAGGACTGGAAAAGGTCAGTTTTTATTCCAATCCCAAAGAAAGGCAATGCCAAAGAATGCTCAAACTATCGCACAATTGCACTCATCTCACACGCTAGTAAAGTAATGCTCAAAATTCTCCAAGCCAGGCTTCAGCAATACGTGAACCATGAACTTCCAGATGTTCAAGCTGGTTTTACAAAAGGCAGAGGAACCAGAGATCAAATTGCCAACATCCACTGGATCATCGAAAAAGCAAGAGAGTTCCAGGAAAACATCTATTTCTGCTTTATTGACTATGCCAAAGCCTTTGACTATGTGGATCACAATAAACTGGAAAATTCTGAAAGAGATGGGAATACCAGACTACCTGACCTGCCTCTTGAGAAACCTGTATGCAGGTCAGGAAGCAACAGTTAGAACTGGACACGGAACAACAGACTGGTTCCAAACAGGAAAAGGAGTACATCAAGGCTGTATATTGTCACCCTGCTTATTTAACTTAATATGCAGAGTACATCATGAGAAACGCTGGGCTGGAAGAAGCACAAGCTGGAATCAAGATTGCCGGGAGAAATATCAATAACCTCAGATATGCAGATGACATCACCTTTATGGCAGAAAGTTAAGAGGAACTAAAAATCCTCTTGATGAAAGTTAAAGAGGAGAGTGAAAAAGTTGGCTTAAAGCTCAACATTCAGAAAACGAAGATCATGGCATCTGGTCCCATCACTTCATGGCAAATAGATGGGGAAACAGTGGCTGACTTTATTTCTCTGGGCTCCAAAATCACTGCAGATGGTGATTGCAGCCATGAAATTAAAAGACGCTTACTCCTTGGAAGGAAAGTTATGAGCAACCTAGATAGCATATTGAAAAGCAGAGACATTACTTTGCCAACAAAGGTCCATCTAGTCAAGGCTATGGTTTTTCCAGTGGTCATGTGTGGATGTGAGAGTTGGACTGTGAAGAAAGCTGAGTGCCGAAGAATTGATGCTTTTGAACTGTGGTGTTGGAGAAGACTCTTGAGAGTCCCTTGGACTGCAAGGAGGTCCAACCAGTCCATCCTAAAGGAGATCAGTCCTGGGTGTTCATTGGAACAACTGATGTTGAAGCTGAAACTCCAATACTTTGGCCACCTCATGCAAAGAGTTGACTCATTGGAAAAGACTCTGATGCTGGGAGGGATTGGGGTAGGAGGAGAAGGGGACGATAGAAGATGAGATGGCTGGATGGCATCACCAACTCGATGGACATGAGTTTGGGTAAACTCCGGGAGTTTGGTGATGACAGGGAGGTCTAGCGTGCTGCAATTCATGGGGTCGCAAAGAGTCGGACTCGACTGAGCGACTGAATTAAACTGAAAGTTGTGATAACTCCCATAAGAGGCAGCTTGGAGAAAGGACAGAACAAGAGAAAACGAGAGCTGCTGGGGCTCAGTCAGGACAAGGCCAGCTGCCCACCAGGGACCAGTAGCAGCATGGACCTTGTGTGCAAGAGCTGGCCCCCAGGCTAAGGGGTTGCCTAGGCTGCTGGGAAGGATCTTGTGCCTTCAGCCATCAAGGAAACAAAAGTCAAACCACCCTGGATGTGCCTGGCACCAAAGGGCCAGCCTACCAGTTATAGGGGGGCTGACAGAGAAGGCCTAGCTCAAGCCCAAGGTTGGCAAAGGCCAGCAGAAGAGATCCTCACTGAGAGATCGTCTCCACCTCTGTGGAGAGACCTCCAGGTCAGAAGAAGGAAACAGGAAGTGACCAGAGAGACAGAACTGAAAGGGACAGAACTGAAAGTTAGAGCTCCACCCTAAAACAAAACCTCGAAAGCAGGATCCATGAGAAATTCTGTGGCTGCCTTCAGACCACCGGGCTTACCAAGGAGCGGCAATCAGGACAGAGGTGGAAAGAACTAGCCATATTTAATCAGAGAAGAGAGATCAAGCTCCAGGCTCCACAGGCACACCTCTCAGCACTCTGCAGCCCCATGGTGCCGACCCCACCCAGCCTCCACCCCTTGTCTTACCCATTGCATCTCCAGACTTACATGCACCACCACCTACATGGGGTCCTATAAGCTTCTTCAGGGAAGAACCAGCAGCCCAGTATCTCACACAGTGCTCTGCTGGGCACACAGAAGGTCCAAACCAATGGTTTTTCAGGTTTGTTAATGATAACTAAACCTCCCAACTCAAAATTAAAAAACCTGAAAACTCCTCAAAATTGAACAAAAGTACTGTCCTTGATTGTTCTAGGTACTTACAGAAAGCAAAGCTAGAAAAATCAAAAATTATTAAAAGCCTATTTAGGGTTCAAAGTTAAGAAAATGTTTCTAATACACAGATGTGTCCAACAGTGGAATTGGCTGCCCAAGGAGGTGGTGAACTCCCCACTGGAGGCAGCCGAGCAAGGATTCAAAGACTGTACATACACTAAGAGGCTGCAGAAGAGATTCCTTAGGCAATCTCTAAGGTCCTGTCCAACCCAAGATCCCACAGTTGTACAGGAGAACAATTACAGACATATCTGGTAAGTCATGGAGCCACAGAATTGGCCACTACATTTTAAACTTGAAAGAAACACATTTACAACAAATCAAAGCATGACTTCATGCTTTTAACAAGCTGGCAGACCTCATTACTCTGAGTTGAAAATAGATCCAAGAAGGGCTTATTTGAATGAATAAACCTTCCACCCAAGGCAGGTTATCAAAGGCAGCAAGAGATGCATGAGAACTGTCCTCTCTATAAAGTCTGGCATCACAACTGGCAAGTGTGCCCACCCCGAGAACATCACCACACCACACTGCCAGGGGCAGCACACAGAACTGGACAGACTACCAATTCTATCTAGTGCTTGCCACAGAGAAATGTCCCTAAAAGCACTGCAGAAAGATTGCCTTAGATCACCCGGATGATGCCTGCCAGGTGAGGAGTGTGGGGGTCACGGTCATGGGAATGTCCAGGCTCCACTGACCACACACTGCTCCCCCACCCCCAACAGGGCACGGGATAAGACCACAGAGAGAGCTTTCATCCATGGAGCGTCACTCACAGCCTCGACAGAGCCTGGTTATTCTGGAACAGCAGCTCTGGTAACGTGTGCAACAGGTTCCGGTTGAGTCGTCTAAAAAAAGAGAAGAGAGGAGAGGTTGGAAGTGGCCAAGCTGTCCAGGAAACCCAAACGACTTTTCAAAAAGCACAGGATTCAGAGTCAGAGGGCCCAGCGTTCAGATCCTAATGTGTCACTGTGTAACCCCAGGGAGTCACCTTCTCTGAGCCTCAGTTTCTTCATCTGTAAAGTGGGAATTCACCATCCAACATTGGGGCGGATAAGAAGAGAACATCTGAAAGCCCCTCAGTGGAGGACCTGCCATGTCCTGTGCAGTCAGTAAGAAGAGCGTCTTTCCTTCCATTATTCCATCCATGCCCATCATTATCTGCACTTTAGATTCCTAAGTCCCTGTATCAGGGACTGACTCAAATGTTATCCGTTTGTGAACTGCATACCTGACTACTCTTGAAATGTGAGATATACCCTAATGGGATAGGACTGACCACAGGGTTCTGATTCTTTATTGCTTTCATTCACATTTGGCCCAAGGATGATTCAACAGTTTTATTGCTTTAGGTATTTTTTTCAAATTGAAAATATCATTATAGATTTTTAAATTATTTATGAAAATGCATGCTTAATATTTTTGTAAAGCCTCAAATAGTAGAAGAGAAAGCATTAAGCCACCTGAATTTTTCTTACTCAACAATTTGCAGATGTCTTTCCATGCCAGACAGGCTTCCCTGGTGGCTCAGACTGTAAAGAATCTGCCTGCACAAGAGTATACAATGGAGAAAAGACAACTCTTTAACAAGTGGTACTGGGAAAATTGGTCAACCACTTGTAAAAGAATGAAACTAGAACACTTTCTAACACCATACACAAAAATAAACTCAAAATGGATTAAAGATCTAAACGTAAGATCAGAAACTATAAAACTCCTAGAGGAAAACATAGGCAAAACACTCTCTGACATAAATCACAGCAGGATCCTCTATGACCCACCTTCTAGAGTAATGGAAATAAGAAAAAAAAAAAATATGGGACCTAATTAAATTTAAAAGCTTTTGCACAACAAAGGAAACTATAAGCAAGGTGAAAAAACAGCCTTCAGAATGGGAGAAAATAATAGCAAATGAAGCAACTGACAAAGAATTAACCTCAAAAATATACAAGCAACTCCTGCAGCTCAATTCCAGAAAATTAAACGACCCAATCAAAAAATGGTCCAAAGAACTAAACAGACATTTCTCCAAAGAAGACATACAGATGGCTAACAAACATATGAAAAGATACTCAACATCACTCATTATCAGAAAAACGCAAATCAAAACCACAATGAGGTACCATTTCATGCCAGTCAGAATGGCTGGTATCCAAAAGTCTACAAGCAATAAATGCTGGAGAGGGTGTGGAGAAAAGGGAACCCTCTTACACTGTTGGTGGGAATGCAAACTAGTACAGCCACTATGGAGAACAGTGTGGAGATTCCTTTAAAAACTGGAAATAGAACTGCCATACGATGCAGCAATCCCACTCCTGGGCATACACACTGAGGAAACCAGAATTGAAAGAGACACGCGTACCCCAATGTTCATCACAGCACTGTTTATAATATCCAGGACATGAAAGCAACCTAGATATCCATCGGCAAACAAATGGATAAGAAATCTGTGGTACATATATACAATGGAGTATTACTCAGCCATTAAAAAGAATGCATTTGAATCAGTTCTAATGAAGTGGATGAAACTGAAGCCTATTATACAGAGTGAAGTAAGTCAGAAAGAAAAACACCAATACAGTATATTAATGCATATATATGGAATTTAGAAAGATGGTAACAATGACCCTATATGAGAGACAGCAAAAGAGACACAGATGTATAGAACAGTCTTTTGGACTCTGTGGGAGAAGGCAAGGGTGGGATGATTTGAGAGAATAGGATTGAAACATGTTTATTATCATATGTGAAAAAGATCACCAGTCCAGGTTCAATACATGAGACAGGGTGCTCAGGGCTGGTGCACTGGGATGACCCTGAGGGGTAGGAGGTGGAAGGGGGGGTTCAGGATGGGGAACATATATAAACCCATGGCTGATTCATGTGAAAAAGATCACCAGTCCAGGTTCAATACATGAGACAGGGTGCTCAGGGCTGGTGCACTGGGATGACCCTGAGGGATAGGATAGGGAGGGAGGTGGGAGGGGGGGTTCAGGATGGGGAACACATATAAACCCATGGCTGATTCATGTCAATGTATGGCAAAAACCACTACAGTATTGTAAAGTAATTAGTCTCCAATTAAAATAAATTAATTAATTAAAAAAAAAAAAGAATCTGCCTGCAAAACAGGAGACCCGGGTTCGATTCCTTGGTCAGGAAGATCCCTTGGAGAATGAAGCAGCTACCCACTCAAGTATTCCTGGAGAACTCCATGGACAGAGGAGCCTGGCTGGCTATAGTCCATGGGGTCGCAAAGAGACGAGTTAGACACAACTGAGTGACTAACACTTTCACACTTTCGCTTTCTTTTCCATGCCAGACAATAGAGAATGACAAATCTATTTTTAATTATGTTACTTTTAGTATGTCCATCATTTCTAATTCTTCTATAGCTGGAAGATTATTTAGTACTATAGACATAGGCAGGAGTAAGAAGTTTGGTTCTGGAATGTGGCCTTACAGACAATGCAGAAAAAATTCAGACTTGTCTGAGGAAGGCAGTGAAGTTTAACCTGACTCATCTTGACACCTTCGGTAACCAATTCTCTGACACTGGAGTGCAGGATTCCTACCCAACAGCAGGGCCTGTGGGAGGTGGGGGGAATGACACTTACAAAGTACAAAACCTTGGCACTCACACCATGTCTGTGGACCACCTTGCAGGAGCATCACCTAGGAAGCTGGTGAGAGAGGCGTGTCCCAGGCTACCCCAGACCTGTTGATTCGGGCTCTGCATCTCAACCAGATCCCCAAGGGCTCTGAGTGCACATCAAGGCTGAGAAGCACTGCAGTCTACTGTGTGTGGGTGCTCAGTCATGTCTGACTCTTCAACCCCACGGACTGTAGCCCACCAGGGTCCTCTGTCCATGGGATTTTCCAGGCAAGAATACTGGAATGGGTTGACATTCCCTCTTCCAGGGGATCTTCCTGACCCAGGGATCAAACCAGAGTCTCCTGCATCTCCTGCATTGGCAGGTGGATTCTTTAGCACTGAGCCACCAGGGAGCCCCTAGTCTACCATATATTTTGAATTTCCCACAACCATCTCCTTTAACAGCTCTAGAGGATGATAAAGTAACTGGGCAAAAGCTTTCTTCTGCTGGGAGGGAGGAGGAAATATAATTTGACGAGCTGAGTCTCGTTGGTCTGTGGTTACCTCCTAGGAGGTCACCTTTCATCTGACATGTGAGAAAGGTACCATTTTCCAACACAGGACAGTTAGAGTTACAATCTTAGACCAGCTGGAAGAAGTTTACTTTAAAGGTCAGGCTCCTCGGGAAACACATCATTGCCTTGGGGGGAATAAAGGACCACCAATGTAATCCTTAAAGCAACAGGAGTAGATACCAGATCGCTCCAATTTCCTTAAGCTCATCCAATAAATTAATCCTATATTTACACTGCATGGTAATCACTGGGTTTTGTTTTGTTTTCCCCTAAGACTTTCTCACTTCCCTGGCTTCAGTTTCTGAAAAACACTTAAAAGGAAAAGACATTCAACTGCTAAAGTGGAAAATCAAAGGACACCAAAGGAGAGACCCAGCATGTGGAGTGACCTGCAGAAAGCTAAGAAAAATGGCAGGGGTAGTAAGGCCCCGACTGGCCTCATTCGTGCCTGGCACTGGGATAAATGCACTGTAGGCAGTACCTCAGCATCGGAGGGGAGGCAGAAGGGAAAGCTGACTTTCTCTCTTTTGAGTACAAAGCATGCACATAACCTCCCATCTCCTCCCCGAAATGACCCCGGAGAAAGTTTGACCATCGTCATCTCACCACGTGGCTGAGCTCTCAGGTTCTGAAGATATGTTTGTAGGCCTGGCTGAGCTGTCTCTTTGATAGCTGAGGGGAGTGGGATGTGAATGACTCCCCCAAGTCACCACCGAGTGGGAGAAGTTTCCGTGGCTCCCACTCCACATTACACGTGCTCCTCCCCCTCAGCCCACTCGGAGTGACTGAGTGCTCTGCCCCCTTCAACATCAAACAACCAAGCCCAGTGACCCACCATCCTCACGGCCGGCAGTACCACCTGCGTCTGCTTCTGGGCTCAAGTCTGTAACTACTTAAAAGAACCAATCATGTCTGTTCCCAAACCTGCTTATGCCAGAGATACTTATAATTATATAAATGAATAATGATTACATTGATGAATGAAACACTAGTGTGAAAAGAGAGTCATCTCTAGAAAAGCTGGTTGGCTGCCTTGGAAAGAATCACTATAACGAAAGATGCTAATTAAAGAGTTGTTGGGTAAAAGACTGGGGGGTGGCAGGGGGAGGTCATAAAAGAAATGCACAATTTCCCAGCCAGATTGCTTCCAAGGGCCCTCTAAAAATCTCACTCTGCCTTAAAGAACCTAAAAAGTAAGACATTGGCAAAAATTGAAAGAAAGAAAAAAAACACGGAGCCAGGTCAGCAAATGCACATAAGTTTTCACATCAAATGGATAGTTTCTATGACTCCCTACTTTATCCAGCTTTTATGATTAACTGATCCACCACTGGTCTCCAACAAGTCAGAGGAGAGGGTGTGGGCCATCCACAGCCGGCACTGGACTCCCCGGGGACAGAGCTGTCACATACCACAGGAACAGTCTGCCATGCAGCTGCTGGTGACTCACCCAGGAAAAAAGAATAGGAAAAGGAGAGAAGGGACAAAAGTCTCCAGCTACATGTCATGACTCAAAAAAGAGGATCCCGCCCACGCTTGGGTGTCAGCAGCAGGTGTGGCGAGGGCCACCAGTCCTGGCTACATTCCTGCCCACCTCTTCTCTTCCCGCAGGCCATGGCAGCCCCGGAGCCAGAGCTGAAATGCGTAAGGACCAAATCACCCCACAGAGAGGTCGTGAGCATGTCTTTTGCTCTGAGCCTTGGAAAGAAAATAAACATGGGACGAAATATCTGTTGTAGCTCTGGGTTCCTTATGGCTCAGTTTTAGACCTGGATAAGAAAAAGTTCAGCTTGGTTTTTCTCCAGGCTACAGGAAAGCAATGAGACAATCATCTTCTTTCCATTTACTTAATACCTAATTTTCTTTGAAGTAAAAGAGGAAAGTGAGGTGTTAGATTACAGCCATTAAGCGCCCAGGCTTTGGCGGCAAAATGATCTGGATTCTAATCCCCTCTTCTGCATTTAATCACTTAATAATCATTTAATAAGGCAAGTGCCTTAACTTTTGTGCACCTCCGCTTCTCATCTGAATGACACCGCTGACCACAGTGTTGTTTTAAGGATTAAATGAAATATTGGAGGACAAAGTATTTATCTTGGTGCCTGGCATAGAGTAAGGCAATCGATAAAAGCTATAATTATCATCATAAACTCACTGGGGGAAAAAAATCCACAAAAAAAGAAAGCACAAAGAATAAAATTAAAGTTAGCTGTTATTCCACCACTCAAAGTAATGAGAGCTAACAATCTCAATTGTTTTCTTCCTCTTGTATTCTGCACACATACAAGTTGATTTCATTTAAACAAAAGTCACTTCCTCCCTTTCCCACTTAACATTATATTAAGTGTGGACACATTCCTATGGCCTTAACAGTTCTTCAAAAATGTGGTTTTATACCTTACATCTCCACCAGAATGGCTGTTTCCAACTTTTATTATATTTAACTAATGTGCAGTGAATACCCTGATATACATATTTTCAGTTCTGTTTCTGATTATTTCCTTAAAATAAAATGGACTTTCTGATTCAAAAGGCATGAACTCTTGACACCTGCAGCCAAACCAAAGCAGAAAAACGAGGCCAGTGGCCAACCCCACCTCACCCATACCACATTCCTTTTTTTTCTCATTATTGCCAATCTGAAATGCAAAAATTGATCAAGAACTATTTTCAAACTCAAAAGTCCCCAAAGGAACAAAGGATGCAAATCAGAGAATACCACCTTCAATTCTGTGCTGTAGCCCCAAGCACCCCAGACACTGCTCCTGGGACATCCCTGCAGTTGGTCCCTTGGGCACCAGTCCTTCCTTTAAAGCCACACAAATCAATGACTGGTTACGTCTTGGGTATAAGATTATAGGAAGGAATTTCGCTTCCTCTGCACTGTGTGGATTTTTTGCCATAATGTATTTTCAGGGAAAAACAGCAGAGATTGCTGTGCTTAGAATGTGGGGTGGGGACCTCTCCAGCTTGTCTTTGCCATCATCTCATGATGACGCTGCAACCCCTTCCACACTGCCGCTGCCCCTAGCCCCCTGCAGGCAGGAAGCAGGCTGGGTGTGCAGCAGTGGCTCCTCCCAGAAGGCTCAACTTGCTTCAGTCCCCTCTGCCAGCCCCCACCGCCTTCCTGAGCCAGTACCCATGGATACTCACAGCCGCTCCAGCTCCTTCATGTCATCAAAAGCCCCCCGTTCCACCACTCCAATCTGGTTCTCCATCAGCTGCCTGGGGAAGCAAAGAGACAAGGACAGCTCCAGGATAGTGGACAAGGACTCCTAGAAACAGCTGGCACGAGGGAGTGAAACAGGAGCAGTGCCCGAGACTACACACTCCCGAGCCCTGACCTGAGTTAACACTTCTTCCCAGCTTCGCAAATTTCCAACACTGGGTCCTCAGCACACTCAGCCCCGACAGCAATTTGTGCTTCCAGCCCTGACCAGTACTGACCCTCTGAAGCTGTTAGCATGGCAGAAGGCCATGGGGAACAGAGCATTAGGCCATTGCTCCAAAGGCAAGCTCGGGGAAGCCGGCGTCCAGACAGCAGGGGCTAGCTCTGCACTCCTGGTGCACACGCCCTTCTCCGGCCCAGAGGGCACACATCCATGGGGCAGAGCAGGGGAACCAACCAGTAGTGGGGGGAAGGGAGCTTGTGCCAACTGGGCACAGCCCACACATGCAACAAACACACTCTGCAGTTGGCAGACGACACCCCCTCTGCCAGCGCCCCCACTCTGCCTGGCCACATCTGCTGCCAACTGAACCACCTGGCTCGGGGGAACTCTGCCCCTCCTCACCGCCAACGCTCCCTGAAACCCAGAGCATCTGGCTGACAGGGCAGCATTTTTCACCAGCAGATCACTTGCTGCACAGTAATTTCTGAGCTCATTGAGTATGTCTTTCTCCCATGTTTTCCCCTCCTTCCCCTCAAGCAGGTGGCTTATGGGGTCCCACAAGGGCCTCAGATGAGGTTTGGGGCAGGGCAGGGGGCAGAAACTGCTACTGAACTCTTATCTTCCTCTGCTTTGTGTCCAAACACCTGGGCTGTTGAGGAGGTTACGCTGGAGTCTGGGGATCGGGTGGGGGGGGTGGGGTAACACCAAGATGGAAAGGGGGCTTCCCCAGACTCAGAGGAGTTTCCTGGAACCTGGGAAGGGGTCAGAGTCAGGGGTTCTGGAGAATCAGAAACCCCTTCCACAGTGATGGACAGCTATGATCCCAGAGAGGATCAACCACAGGCTCATCAGCTCCTCCAAGGATCTTCCGAGCCACAAAGTCAATCGCTCTGAAAGAGCTAGGGCCCAGGACCCCTGAATTACCCAGGGAGTAAGGAATGAGGGACCCTAGGACCATAATGAATTTCCTTGCCAGCCAGGTGGGGTGTTGAAACTGGCTCAAAGTAGAAACTGAGTTGAAGTAGAGAAAATAGAGAACTGCAGTTCTTCCCTGCACACCTGAGTTTGTAGGCTGAGACATTCAGAGGAGGAGACATGAAGGGATCCACCCCTTCCCCTCACTCCTCACCCCTGCCCAGCCTGACAAGGCAGGTGCCATGGGTAACTCCTTTGCTGGCTGGTGGCCAAGCCCAACAAAGCCATACCTGCCACCTCCAATGTCTGCCACTGCCAGGCACCTGAAGGGGTAACCTCTGTCCTCAACTGCCCCCCATAACTTCCTCCTCAAATCAAGGGGTCTGTGGCCTCGCTGGGAAGTCTTTCTGGGGCACAAGTTCAAAAGAGCTGTGGAGACTGTTATAGACTGCATCAGGCTATTCTCCTCCCCAGAATTCATACACGAAAGTTCTTGGGATTCTGTTTAGAGGTAAGGCCTTCAGGTACAGAATTAAGGCTAAATGAGGTCTTAAGGGTGGGGCCCTAGTCTGACAGGACTGGTATCTTCATAAGAAGAGACACAGGGATATCCCTGTGCACACACATAGGAAAGGCCACTTGAGGACACAGCAAGAAGGTGGCCAGGAGCAGAGGCCTCCCCAAACCAACCCCGATGGCATCCTGGCCTTAGACTTCTAGCCACCAGAACTGTGAGAAAATTAATTTTTGTTGTTTAACCACCAGTCTGTGGCCTTTTGCTATGGCAGCTTGAGCAGACCTGGTCTTCCCTCACCCCAGCAGCCAGCCAATGGACAAGGCAGACCCATCTGCCCAGGCTCTGCCAGGCAGGGGCCACTGGTACCCGCTCCACACCCAGTTTTCTCAGTTATGTGTGAGGCAGTGGCCACTGTGGGTCAGGACTTAGCAGCACCTCGACCTACTGCTCACGTCACCCCAAGACTGACTACGCAGGGTAGGGGCCCCGCTGGCCTACAGCCCTAGGATCCACAGTCATGGCTCTACCATGAGACCACTACTGAGCGGGGAGGGCAGGAGGAAGGTTACAAGGGGCGGCATCTCATACTCACAGCACCCGCAGCTGCTTGAGTCCCGCGAAGTCGTTCTTGTGGATCCGAGTGATGTTGTTGCCATTGAGTTCCCTGGTGGAGGAGAGGAGAGAGGGAGATGGTGAGCTGCCCGTGGTGGGCCTCAGGCCGGCGCTTAGCTCCAGGCTGCCTCTCCACGTGGCTCAGTCATCTCACCAGTGAGACTGGGTGCTTCCAGCCAAGCTCCAGGATCCCAAGTCTATGTTGTCCTAGCAAGCTGGGGGCTCCCCTGGTGGTCTAGTGGCTAGGAGTCTGCATTTCCACTGCTGGGGGCATGGGTTCAATCCCTGGTCAGGGAACTAAGGTCCCTCATGCTGAGTAGTGCAGCCAAAAAATAAAAAATAAATAAAAAATTTTTTAAAATAAACTAAGACCTCTTTGCAGCAGATGTTCAACCAAGAGGAACACTTAGGGGCCAGGCTCACTACTGGGAGTGCTCCAGAACACCAAATCATGGCTTTTGCCTTGAAATAGCTCAGTCTCATTGAAAAGACAAGACATTCACACAGGAAAGAACTTGGAAATTAGTTAGAGAGGCTCTTCAGGCAGAATCACCACTGAGCCTCAGTTTCCTCATCTGTAAACCGGGGATAATAACTGTTTATCTCACAGGATTAAAATAAGGCATAAACAAGTAAAAAGCGTGGCCCACACGTGGAAAGCGCCCCTTTGGGGGTACCACTGCCATCACCTGGCCGCCCTGGCTCCCATGAGTCATCCATAGTCAGAGCGGGAGACAGCAGAGGGGGCCGTGACACTAAAGGAGCTGAGAAAGTGGGACTCAAGCTGAGGCCCCAAAGACAAGGCAGAGCCACCGCAAGAGAGATGGAGCGAACGTTCCAGGGAAGGAGAAAATCCGGAACGTGTGGCTATCAGGGGAGGAGACGCTGAAGGTTGGGAGCCATGGGAAGCAGGATTGGGGGAAGGTGGGTTCTGATTGAAGCGGGCCTGAGAAAGCAAGCAGAGGACAGACAGGGAGCCAGCGTGACTCCGGACAGGAGCTGCTTGAGACCAGTCCTGCAGAGGGGACAGGAGGACAAGGCCCAGGCAGGGAGCCCCGATCCCACGACTTCAGTGGCTCCTCCCCTCATGCTGTCCTGGCCTCCAGCTCTTCCTCCCTCCCAAGGCCATGCTCCTCCCTCGGCCCTCCCAGTCACGCCCGGGGCACCCTGGACATGGACCCCACCCCAGAGGCCGACTGGCCTCACCTCCTTCCCCCTTTCACCCAGCCTCCCAGGAAAGCTCACTCAGCCTCTGCAGGCCATTCCTCTTCATGGGAACCCGGTCCAGCCTGGGAAAGGGAGGCCACTCCAGGGATCAGGCACTCCACTCCTAAGAGAGTTTGTCCATGGAGCCACACACAGTGGACTCTCACTCAGGCCCAGCTCCAAACCCAGCTGTCACCTTCACACCTGACCTGTCTTCCTGTGCAGCCCCGTGCTCCCAGTCACATGGCCTCCTCCTCTTTCTCACCATCATCATGGTCCCCAACACACTTAACAACAACCCAACAGCACCCACCCCAACACACGCAAACACACACACACACACACACACACACACACACACACACACACACACACACACACACACAGAGTTCCCTGCAGCCCAGTCTCCTCATTTACCAACTTTGGTCAAAGGTTCCAGCTGTAGCCACTGTCTCAAGCCAAGTCCAAGCTACTTTGAAAAACACCAAGTTCCCTTTCCTAAAAGTGTTTTGGAAGTGTGATGTTCTAGAGTTGCTTCCACCAAAAACAAGGTGATATTGGTTTCCACACACTCTAGGAGCTGGGCTTTGTGTGCACCCTCACAAGACGCTGAAAGGCAGTTACTGTGTCTTACAGATGAGAAGAGAGTCTCAGGTGCAGCACCTTCACGAGGTCACATCCGGTGATGAAAGAGCAGGGATCCCAACCCGTGGTCATCGGATCCTGGAACCCAGCCTTCTTCCTCCCACCAGGCCAGGGTCTCTCCCCAGGTTGACAAGCTGGTAATTCATTCAACCCATCACTGTCTCTGCCCTTCCCCTGAGCCTGGCTCCTGATCCTTCAGAGCAGCTGGAAAAACTTGTTCCCTGCTCCTTACCTCTTTTCTAACAGGATCTCTCTAAGGGGCTTGAGGCCTGTCCAAGGTAACAGAGCCCTTCCTGCTGTAAATGCTAGGGATGCCTTCTCCACTCAAGACAGGTTCTTTTGAAAGTAAAGGACTCTTTTTGTTGAACTAAACACTCTCCCCTGAAACAGCCACCTCTGAGCCTCTCTTTGCTGCTCCTTCTGTAACATGACCCTGCTTCAAACAATGAGAATGTCTTCTTGAAGTCCTGAAACCTGGTCCCCTCCTTTGGGCTGTCCTGTTGAAACTTTCATCCCTGAACCCCAAACCTCAAGGTTGTTGATTATAAAGTTACGTTAGCGTTGATTATAAGCACAAAAATATGAAATTTAAGTGGAGGGCGACAGAGCAGCACTTCGTTAAGTTTCAGTGCCTCTGTGAAACTGAATGCCATGCAGCCATTGAAAATGGTAGAGATTCCTTTGTGTTGACCAGGGAAGACTCCTTGATGCAGCACTTGGGAAAAGGGTTTCAATACAGCTTGCATGCCCTGAGCCCCCTTATGTAAAAACTCACAGGCTATAAGTAGAGGTCGATGCACAGAATGAGTTTGCTGGGGGTGATTTGCCACATTTCTTTTTTCTATTTTGTTTGAATTTTTAAGAGATCTATATTTTTTTAAGCCAACAAAATAGGCAAGTTATGGCACTGAAAAATAAGAGCAATATGTGTACTTTATTGAATTTTTCCAATTTCCTGAAGAATAAAGAAAAAATTCAAATCATACATAAGCTCATCACCCAGAAAGAACCCCCTGTTAATATTCTGGAATATTTTCTCTCAAGCCTTTGGATACAAGTTTTATATTGTGGAGATAATTTGACAAATATTTTTTGAAGACTTGCTATTCGCAAAGCATTTTGCAAGGTTCTAAAGATACAACAGTGAGACGTAAATGGTATACACATCTTCTACAATGTCATCCCCTGCTCAATCTTCACTTATGATTTTGATCGAAATGAAGGATCCCCTTCATTGGATATATCAAGTAAAGGGGCATGCCCTGATTCCTTGTTACTGGAACACATGGACTGTTTTGATATTGTTCAATAATAAATGATACCACATAAAGTTCAGTGGGCATTTGGGAGGAATATGTTCCTGGAAACGGAATTACTCAGCCAAAGGTCATGAGAAATCTGTTGAATTTTACAATCATTCACTCATTCCTTCTCATGGCAACCATGGTTCATCAAGCAATTGACTACAATAATTATTCAATTCACAGACAGCAAAATGAAGCAAAGACAGATGTTAAGACGTGTCTGAACAAGGCAGAACCCAAATGGAGCTTAGAATCCCTGAGGATGGAACTCCCATATGCAGGCAGACTGCGGAGGAGGGTCGAAGGGGACTGGTGATGATGCTCTTATTTATCTGCCTCTCTCCTCGCCTTTGCCACCAGGCTCCACTGAGCAGACTCTGGGGTGCGTTCCTCAGCCATCAATGGACTCCAACCTCTCCTCCTCACTTCCTGCACCCCTTCTCCACTCCAGAAAAGACCTGGGACAGGCAGACAGAGGAGGACAATGGTGCAGACAGCAGAGCAAACGCAGCCCTTCTCTCTGGAGGCCCTGCTGGCGGCTTCCAGGCAAGAATGTCGACAGAGGTCCGCCCACCCGCTCCTGGCCTCCCCCATCAGCCTTGCTCTCTAACCCAGAGTTAAACCAAGAGCCTCTTCTCAAGGGAGAGCCCTCAAGAAGACAGCCTGTGAGGCAGGCGCAGCTCTCATTGGGCTCCAGGTCCCGGGCTGCAGCTTAAGAAGTTATAACGGCCACTTAGCCTGACAGAATGGCCTCCACTGTCCCCATTCTCTCCCCACAACCAGGCGGCCCACCAGGATCGAGTTTTCAACCTGGCAAGGCCACTTCCCCTGGAACCCTCCGCACAGGCTGCTGGAATGAGGCAAGGAGGTCATTTTTCGCCAGTGCCTGATTCCTATAACAGGTGGTCTTGAGTGTTGCCATGGAGACCCCTCCCCGGCAAGCCGCCTGGGAAAAAACGGAGTAACTACTGTGACCTTCAGACCTTTGCATCCAGAGTAGCCAAATGGGGTGGGCCCTCTCCGAGGGCAATTCCCAGCCTCGCTTCTCAGGAAGAAGTTAGGACGCAGAGCTACCCTGGGCTCCCCAAGGTTCCTGCCACCAGAGCCCACATCCAGCACTTCTCTCTACTGGGCACCTCTGTGTGCAGGCTCTGAGCCACCTCTAAGCATACTTCATTTCATCTCACCACACAGAGTAGCCTACGAGATGAATCATGTTGATAAGGAAACTGAGGCAGAAATTGGTGACGAAATTTCCCCCGTGCCACGCAACTCATAAGCAGTGGGGTTGGGACCAAACCACACCCAGGCCACTGCACGTCCAGCTCTTTCCCCTTTATCACAAGGTCTTGCGTTGCTGGATTTTGTGTATCCCACCCCTCACCTTGAGCAACCGTGCCTTGGACAGAGCTGAGAACAGCTTAGATAGGACATCCTGGAGCCCTGTGATAAGGCCGTGGGCTCTACCCAAGCCACACTGTCAGGTGGCTAAGAGCTCGGGCTTCAAAGCCAGATTATCCAGCTTCAAATTCCTGCTCTACCATCTCTAGCTGTGTGACCCTGGGCAGAAAGTTCAACTTCTCTGTGCCTCAGGTTCCCCATTTGTAAAATGAAGACAATGATAACACCCACCTCTTAGAGATGTGGTGAGGTTTAAATGAATGACTTGACTACGTCTAAAGCACCAAGAGCAGTGCCTGGCAAACATAAATGCTCTCTACATCAATATTGCCTGATGTGATTACTCTTACTACTACTGTTGGTGCTGTTTTGTTTCCCACAAGGACCATAGCCCCACTAGAAGGCTGGTGCTGGCCTAGCTGGACCACGCTGAGCAGGGAAGAGCCAGCTGCTCCTGCCCTGCAGACCCTCAGATGCTGCAGATGCCGAGACGGTCTTCCCTCTTCCAAAAGTTGAGTCTGCATCCATCCTCCTCCCCGATCCTTCTCACCAGGAGGAAAGACACTCCAGTGGCAAATGGCCCTGATTCCCATCTGTTCCTGTGTGGTCTCAACCTGAAAGGAAAACCTCGGTGGTAAAAGATTTTGGAGAAAATCCTCTAAAGCAAAATTACCAAGGAAAAAACAAAAACACACCAGGATTTCTTGAATCCTCTCAGGAAACAAGAATCTGATCCCCAGCGTCTGGGTGTTTGTGATAAACCAAAAGAAACCCTTGGATTTCCTAAAGCTGCACGAGTAAACACCCTGGGCCCCTGTTGGGGTATTCTGGGGGCTCCTCGAACTTCACAAGCATTTCTCACGGCGCCGGGGATGGGGGGTGGAGGTGAGGACCGCCACTCCTGGCGCTGGTTACCCCATCAAGGGCCAAAATCTACAGTGGTGATGAGGAGGCTCAGCGCCCTCTAAGTTCCCTTCCTGCCAGGTCTCCAAAAACTGAACACACACACTCTGTGAATGAGACAAGCCTCGAGGCTGGGGGACTGTATTCCTTAGTTACTTTGAAATCCTACCCTGGCCAAATCCATAGCCCTGAGTGTCTGTATAGTCAAATGGGAGAACCCAGGGAAGGAAGAACTTCCCTGCCCAGCTGCTGCCCCCACAGCAGCGGAGGGGCCCCCCACCCCCACCTGCGGGTGGATGGGCTGCAAGGAGCGCCCAGGGTCACACAAGCAGGCTCCCCTCATTCCCTCTGGCTCCCTTCCAATCTGTTCTCCAGGCCACAGCCAGAGTGACCTTTTCAAGATGCAAATCTGATCATGTCACTCCCCACTTAAGCCCTTCAATGAACCCCCATTGCTCTTGGAATCAAGACAAAATCTCCTTAACATGGACTTCAAACTCCCATGTGGCTGCCCCCATGTTCCGTATTCCGATTGGTGCCCTTGGATGGCAGGGCCTTTGAATTTGCCATTCCCTCTGCCTACACACTCCCTCCTTCCTCATTGACTAACTAAATCCTCCCAATTGGTCCAGGCTCCCCACACATGCCCACAGGGCACTCCCTCTGCTCTGCAGCCCCCATCAGGGGCAATTTTACATGGATCTGGGGGGTTCCTTGACTGATGTCTCTACCCCCCTGCCATGAGGGTATAAGCTCCCTGAGGACACAGGAGGTCAGTTTTTCCTCCTTATTGTATCTCCAGGGCCTAACACAGTACATGCACCCAATACCTGAGAGATGTCTCAGTAAGTATTTCTTGAATCCAAGAATAAATTTGCATTAAAACTGACATATTCCAAATAGCATTGGGTTGGGTGGGTTTTCCACGTTTCTCAACTCCTTGACTCAAAAAAAAAAAAAAAGAAAAAGAAAACTGACACTAATTATGAAATACTCTCCCCAAATGGGCATCCACCAAGGAAAGCTTTACACACAGAGAACACTGCTGTTTCACCAACAACCATTCCATAGCCCACAGGTTAAAAGGCTGATTTTTCCTCAGTCCACTTGTTAGAAACATACCAGCCCCCTGGCTTCAGCCGCCCTGCTCCTCCACTTTCAACAACCAGCTCTTCTGTCTCAGGGCCTTTGCTCTCCTTCTCCCCACCAACACCCACAGCTAGCTCAGCCCTCATGTCCTACAGGCCTCAACTCAAATGTCAAAGACACTCACTTAGCTCCTCCTCCAGATCTAGACGTGTGTTTAATACGAGGTCTTTTGGTAACGGCCAGCCTCCCCTGACAGGCTATGAGAGGCAGAGGCCACATCTGTAAGCCGTCACCTGTGAGGGTGCCTGGCACACAGTAGGTGTTCACTAAGTAGAAGCCGGAAGAACAATCCTGCCCAAGGAGCCTGGCTGCTGCCCACACATCGCAGCTAAGCCCTGGCATGTACTCCCATCAGCTCCCAGCCTTCCCCATAGTCCTCAAGCCTCAGTGGATCATGACCCAGAGGCTCCTCCACCCCCTCAGTGGAGCCCACGGGCCTGGCGCTAACTCCAGGACTGAGGCCGCTCTCCACCATGTAACGAATCAAGAAACCCCAAAGATGAGAAGTCAGGGGCCCTGCACCGGAGCTGATCTGCTACACATCCTGGTCTGCCCAGACTCCTGGACTCCCATCTTGTTTCCTTGGCTTGAGGACTAGCGATATCTATGCTGTCACAAGCATGGGGCTCATTTAAGCCTCATAATAGCACTTGGCTGTGACATAAAGCATTTAAGTAACGGCTCAAGATCAGCCAGCTGGTAAGTAGGTTGAGAACATAAGACTTTGAACCCTAGAATGTCTGACTCCAGGGTCCGGGTTTTGGGGTTTTTTTTTTAAACTTTAATTGCTATAAAATACATATAACAAGATTTGTCATTTAACCATTTTTAAGTGCACAGTTCAGTAATGTTAAGTACATTTGCACTGTTGTACGACAGACCTCCAGAACTTTTTCATTCAGTGAAACTGAAACTGTACACCTGTTAAACACGAACTCCCTGCTCCTGACAACCACTTTTGTCTGAGAATTTGACTACTCTGGGTATCTCAGATAAGAAGACCTGGCTTATTTCACAATGTCCTCAGGGTTCATCCATGGCATAGCATATGTCAGAATTTCCTTCCTTTTTAAGGCTGAATAATATTCCATTGCATGTCTACAGGTTTTGTTTATCTATTCATCCATCAGTGGATACTTGGGTTGCTTCCACCCTATTGTGAATAATCCAGCTATGAACAAGGGTGTACAAATATCTTTGAGACCCTGCTCTCAATTCTTTTGGGTATATACCCAGACATGAACTTGCTGGATTGTATGGTAATTCTTTGTTTAACTTCTTAGGAATCATCATACTGTTATCCACAGCAATTGCCCTGTTTTACATTCCGAAAAACAACTCAAAAGGGCTCCAATTTCTCCACATCCTCGCTGCCACTTGTCATTTCCTGGTTTTTTATAGTAGCTGCCCTAATGGGTGGGAGGTGATCAGGGCTCAGCAACTAATCCCAACTCCATGGTGTATTCTGTTCTGAGGCCCAAAGTGCACCCCAGTCCCTTCACTATTGAGGTCCAATTTTCTTCTTGCCAATGCCATTCTCAGGTCTGTGGCCTGCCCCGAAACCACAACCCTAGAGCCAGGCCCCACTTCCAGCCACCAAGCCTCCATGTCCAGCACCTGCAAGCCCCCTCTCCACTCATTGCCCACCCCAGGCCCCTGAGAGGGTACCCACCAGCTAATTCCCTGACCCTGACCTTCACCTGCAACACCAACTGCCAGCATTCCCCAGCCCCTCAGCTGGACACCCCTCCCCATGCCAGCTTGCAACTTGGCTCCAGCCAGTAAACACGTGCAAGCAAAAATCAATCTTGGCCCCTTTACGCCCTAGGGCTGAGCCCTGACAGAGGTTTTGTAGGTGCTAAATGAATGTCTGATGAATGAATGAATAAAGCCAGGCTTTATCAAGATGAATTGTCAAATTTAAAAATTAAATACAGGATTTCCCTTATGGCACAGTGGATAAGAATCCGACGCCAGTGCAAGAGACACAGGTTCAAAGTCTGATCCAGAAAGATTCCACATGCAGTGGAATAACTAAGCCTGTGTGCCACAACCACTGAGCCCAAGAGCTGCAACAGCTGAAGCCCGTGGACCTAGAGCCAGTGCTCCGCAACAAGAGAAGCTCACACACCACAATGAAGAGGGATCCCCACTCGCCACAGCTAGAGAAAGCCTGCACCCAGCAATGAAGACCCAACACAACCAAAAAAATAAATAAGTTCAAAACAAAAACGAACACATCTCAGAGCCTCGAGTCTCAGAGCACCTCTTATCAGCTGGCTGTTTGACCGAGGACAGATGGCTCCACCTCTCTGAACCTTCACATCTACGAAGCTGTGGTTAAGTACAGCTGGCTTTTCTACCCCTTTTCTTGGGGTTCCAACTCCACAAAATCAACCAACCACAGATTAAAAATATTCAAAAAAAAATTACAGAAAGTTCCAAAAAGCAATGTTATTTACATTGTATTTACAATTGGGGCTTCCCTGGTGGCTCAGATGGTAAAACGTCTGCCTGCAATGCAGGAGACCCGGGTTCGATTCCTGGGTTGGGAAGATCCCCTGGAGAAGGAAATGGCAATCCCCTCTAGCACTCTTGCCTGAAAAATCCCATGGACGGAGGAACCTGATAGGCTACAGTTCATGGGGTCGCAAAGAGTTGGACACGACTGAGCGACTTCACTATATAGTATTTATCTCATATTAGGAATGATAAGTAATCTAGAGATGATTTAAACTACAGGAGAGGATGTGAATAGGTGATATGCAGATGGTATACCATTTTACACAAGGGACTTGAGTGTGGGGGATTTTGGTACCTTGGTGGTGGTGGGTGGGTGTATGTACTGGAACTAGTCCCTCGGGATACTGAGGGAAGGTTGTAATGCCTTCCTCCCAGGACGACTATGAGGAGAAAGTGGACGCTGAGTAAAGCATCTGGGTCGGAGCCTCCGCACAAAATAAGGGCTGTGGATGGTGACCACCAACACCACCACAACTCCCTCCCTGATGCTCTCCACCTCTGCTCTTTGACCTGGCATAGGTCCATCCCGCCCCCTCGCCCCAGGGCTCGGCCTCCTTTCCACAGTCGCCTCCTGCTCCCTCTCCCTGCAACGGGACTCCCATCCACCAGCCTCTCTGCAAACATCTCTGAGCGGCTTCCCGCAGAGCTCCTGAGCTTGTTCTCTCCTCCTGCAGCCTGCCTCACCACCTACTCGCTCCCCACCATCTGCTTCCGCCTTCCACTTCTCCCGGGAAACCGTTCTGCCCATCTTTGCCAGTGACCCCCAGTCACAGCCCCAGAGCGTTCCTTGGCCCTCGTCCTCAGACAGACTGGCTGCTCTCCACACGGTTAACCCTCTCCCCCGCCCCATCTCCAAACGCCTTCTTCAGCTTTGGCAGTAACTGCGCCGCCCAGGTGGGAATCACAAACGTTGAGTCAGGACCCCTGAATTAAATCCAGATGAAAGCGCTTCTTGCTCCTCCCCAGCTCCTCCCTGGTGGCTCTCCCTTCCAGCTGCCCTTTGGGCAGTCTTCCTGCCTTCAACGGATGCACTTTCTTTACCAGGAAACCCCAGCACCAATTAGTGTTTCACAGCTCCTCCCACAGCCAAATCATCAAAATGGCCTTTCCCTTTAAGACCTGCTGACTCAACAACTCTGGGACAGGCCTGGGAATCTGCATTTACACCAGCTTCCCAGGAGATTCTTTTTTCCCACTGCCCTCATGGATTCCTCCACTTCCCCAGGAGACCCTCCCAACTGTCTCTTCAGTCTGAACACTCAACAGAGGCACCTTCCCCTGTTCCTACCTCTAGGGTTATTTTTTTCACGTAGTTTTTATTGGCAATTCAAACGAAAGAAGAGAAGCCAATTTCACTGCTTCTCCTCAAGGATCAGTCACCCTCGCCAACTGTACTCTGCAAGATCATTCTCCCAGGCTTGGGCCATGGGGTCACTCATGATGGTCGCATCTGCTCTTTCTGCACTCTCAGCCTCAATCCAGGTCTGCCTCCTCTCATTCCCTGGCCTCTACGGTACCCTCCAAACCCTTTGAGGACTACAGTAGATGCCTGCTGCTGCTATAACAAAGTGAAGTGAGGTCGCTCAGTCGTGTCCGACTCTTTGAGACCCCACGGATTGTAGCCTACCAGGCTTCTCCATCTGTGGGATTTTCCAGGCAAGAATACTGGAGTGGGTTGCCATTTCCTTCTCCAGGGGATCTTCCCAACCCAGGGATTGAACCTGGGTCTCCCATATTGTAGGCAGACGCTTTACCGTCTGAGCCACCAGGGACGTCCACTTAAACACAAGACCAATGTATTATCTTACAGTTCTGGGGATTAGAAGTCCAAAATCAATCTCGCTGGGTTAAAGTCAAGATGCTCCCAGGGCTGTTATCCTTTCTGGAGGCTTTAGGGGAAAATCTACCCCCTTTCCTTTTTCATCTAGAAGCCGCCTGTATTCTTAGGCTCGCGGCCCCTTCTTCATATCAGTCCAATCACTAGCTTCCATCGTTATATTTCTCCCACTACTGACTCTGACCCTCCTGCCTCTCTTTAGGAACACTTACGATTTTGCTGCATGCATGCTCAGTTGCTCAGTCATGTCTGACCCTTTGTGACCCTATGTACTGTAGCGCTCCAAGCTCCTCTGTCCATAGGATTCTCCAGGTAAGAATACTGGGGTGGGTTGCCATTTCCTCTTCCATGGGATCTTCCCAACCCAGGGATCAAATGCACATCTCTTTTGTCTCCAGCATGGGCAGGCAGATTCTTAACCACTGTGCCATCTGGGAAGTCCATGATTTTGTTGAGCCCTCCCAAATAATCTAAAATCATCTCTTATCTCAAGATCTTCAACTTAATCACATCTGCCCAGTTCCTTTGGCCCAGTAAGGTAACATATTCATAGGTTCCAGTGATTAGAATGTGGACATCTTAGAGGATCATTATTCAGCCTACCACAATGATCATATTTCCTAAAACAAAGATCAGGATCATGAAATATCCTACCACAGGTTTTAAAAAAATTAAACACATCTTTTTTAAACAACTATGATGCACCAGGAGATGGAAATACAAAGATACACGAGACACAGTCCCTGCCCTCAGGAAACTCAAAACCCAAGGCACCCATCAAGAAAACCACCTTCTTAAAAAGAAATAAGATTTTTCTTCCCTACAGAAGAATTACAATTAATAAACGTAGAAGGAATGAGGGAAATAGAAAAGCAAAATTGGATAGTAATGGTTGCAGGCAACATCCATTAATGGATGCTAAAATTAGTAGGTGAGAATTTGAGGACAAAAAGGGTATTTCATACTCTCAAAGTATCTCCTTCCAAGTATTTAATAATTGAAAATGTAAAAATAATGTTATAGTGGTTAAACCCAGCAGACACCATCTTAACCAAGAGATCCAGATTAACATCACCAGCAATGACACAGATCGATGTCACCCACCTCTGATAGGATGCTCCGGGAAGAATAGATCACCTTGGTAGCATTCTTGACAAAACAGAAAACACCAAACACAAACTGAAGAGCAGTCTACAAAATAAATAACTAGTTATTTTTATAAATGTCAAGATCATAAAGAACAATGAAAGACTTAGAAATTATCACAGATTGAAGGAGACTAAGGAGAAACGACAGTTAAATGCAATGTGGGATCCTGGATTGATCCTGTAATAGAAAAAGACATTGGTGGGAAAACTAACGGAATGCAAATAAAGTCTGAGCTAACGTAGTGTACCAATGTTAATTTCTTGGTTTTGATCAGGGAATTATGATTAAGAAAGATGTTAACACGGGAAGCTGGATAAAGGGTGTATGGGAATTCTCTCTACTATTTTTGCAAATTTTCTAACAGTCTAAAATTGTTTTGTTTTCTTCTTTTGTTTTCTTTTATTATTTGGATGTGCCAGGTCTTAGCTGTGGCAGGCAGGCTCTTTAGCTGCAGTGCTCAGGTCTAGTTCCCTGACCAGGGATCGAAGCCAGGCTCCCTGCATTGAGAGCACAGACTCTTAAGCACTGGACCACAAGGAAAGTCCCTAAGATTGTTTTAAAAATAGAAGTGTTTTTTAAAAGAATTAAAAACACAGCAGTGATAGAATATCCACTGTCAGAAATCGCAGTCACCATAACCAACTGGTGGGCTGCTGTCTACAGAGTCGCACAGAGTCAGACATGACTGAAGTGACTTAGCAGCAGCAGCTGAACATCTAACATTATTACAAATTATAACCCAATGAATAAAATAATAATCTGCAGTCCACACTATTACAAATAAATAACAAACAGATGGAGAAGTTGAAGTTATTCCTTACAGTAGAATGCCAGGTAATACATAGAGAAAAAATGACAGAGTCAGAAATTTCTCATCAGTGGTACTAAAACTAGTGAATGAAAGTTTGATGAGCAGGAAATTTACATGTATAAGTATCTGCTGGCAAATTAATTATTAATAACAAGAGAGAAATAGTAACTTTTGAGCAGAGAAGCCAAGAAGACACCAAATTACCAAGTAATCTGAAGCTAAAATCACCAATATTGGGACAAATTGACATCATGTATCTTCTGACATCACCCACTGAGAAGGGCACAACATTGCTTGTTTAGCATTCCGGCAAAAATGTGTAACCTGAATGCAATCATGAGAAAAGAGCAGATGAAGCCAAACTGAGGGGCATTCTACAAAATAACTGGCTAGTATTCTTCCAAAATGTTAAGGTCAAAAAAAAGAAAGGCTAAGGAACTGGTCCAAATTAAAAGAGACTAAAGAACCATGACAAGCAGATGCCCTGTGTGATCCTGATCAGGATTCTGAACCTAGACTGAAAAAAAAAAAAGCTACAAAAGACATTATTAGTACAATTGATGAAATTCTAACATGAACCATGGAGTAGATTATAATATTGTACCAATGTTAAATTTTCTGATTTCCATAGCCTTACTGTCCTTAGAAAAATACACACTGAAATATTTAGAGGAAAAAAGTTATGCCTCCAATCTACTCTTAAATGGTTCAGGGAAAACAAAGTGTGTGTGTGTGTCTGTGTGTGTAACATATGATAAAGCAAAGTGGGCAAAATACAAACAACTGAGTCTGGATAAGGGATATTCTTTTGTTGCAACTCTTTGGTGTTTGAAATTATAACAAAATTAAAAATTACAATGAACCAAGGAATCTTTTTGGGTGATGGAAATATTTTAAAATTGGGCCATGGTGATATCTGCACACCTCTGTAGATTTATTAAACATCACTAAATAGTAAATAATAATAATAATATAAAATTTTACACACATACAACCTCCAATGGCTCCCCATTCCCGTGGCCTGTGCCCACCTGTTACTTCAGTCTCCCCTCTCAGAACTCACCAACTCAAACATTCACCCCATCAGCTGGGTCTGCTCCTCACTCTCCTTCCCAAACATACGGCACTCATCTCTGGATGCCCCCAGACACCCTTGCCCTGGCTTCACCACTCGCCCACCTAATTCCTGCCCAACCTTCAAGGCCCGGTTCAAATCCCACCTCCCGCAGGGCTTCATCTCCTCCTCTATGTCTCACTCCCCTCATCTCTAACATCCATGGAGTACTTTCCACATGCCAACATTATTCTAACCATCTTACTTGCACTATTTCATCTGAAGTCACAGCCCTACAAGGTAAATGCTCCCATTTTACGGATGAGGAAATTGAGTCACTCGTGAACCGGCTGCATTTTCTCAAGTGGTAGCTGATGAAGCCAAAATTCAAACCAGACCATTCTCACACCCAAGGCTGCCCTGGTCGCCCGCTGTGCTCTGCATCCCTGTGAGCATCCTTACACATCTGTTCTTTCACAGACAGACCTTTCTCCAGTCTCCAGGCTGCAAGCTCCCAGAGGAGTGAGTCTGTACCCTGGACCTCTCCAGACACTCTACACACGGCAGGTGCCCAACAGCTGTTTGTCCGCCGCAGGCTGGGATCCAGAAAGAAGAGGAGGGGGGTCTCGAGCTCAAAAAGAGGAGCCAATTCTCCACCCCGAGCACATCCCAGCTCCCTGGCTACTGCCCAAAGCCCGGCCGTCATCTGCTCTGGGTAATAAGTATTTGTATGGCGATAATTACAGCATTTGGGAAGAAAATCCCATTAAGCAAGAGCCCTGCCGAGCTGCTAATGCCTGCACAGAACTGGAGGCGGCAACTCCGCCAGGCTCCCGTCTGCTCCCAATAAGGTGGGGGCTGCCTGTCCCCGCCTGCCGCCCGTCAGCCAGCCCCCGAAGAGCATGGCCACCCCTGCTGGCAGCCTCGGGCAGCCTGGGGCACCACAGCCAGCCTCCTGCCTCAGGGAGGGGACACCACAGAAGGGGCAGCCCCGTCTCCATGTCCATCAGTGTTCCCTGGGGATCCAGAGCCCCCGGAGGATGCCTGATGAGAGAGTAGGGCTGTGCTGGGATCCAGCATCGAGTGGTGCTCAAGTTCCTTTCACAGCCCTGCAATTCTCTGTCACCCTAATAACAATAATACTACTACCATTTATTGGGCACTTGCTATCTGCCAGGCCCAGTGCAAAGTGCTTCTCCCAGCATCACCACATTCAACCCTCAGGACCACCTTCAGAAGTAGGTCCTGTCATCACCCTCATCTTATGGGCGAGGAAATGGGAGTCTCAGAAGTCACACTTATCCCAGTTTGTGATTACGTGATTCTTCTCATATTGTGTCATTCATCTCCATCTCCCCTGCTGGACTAAATTCAGAGAGAGAGGGGTGGTTTCAATTTCCAGCCGGGACTATTCATTCGGCACCATGCAGACACTCAAGAGACAGCTATCTGTTGAGTGAGTGAATTAAACCCCATAACCTGCCCACAGTCCCCACAGCTGCTGAATGGCAGAGAGGGGCTAAACAGCTAAGCAAGCTGGCCTCAGAGCTGTCCACCCTGCAGAGAGGCCCTGCCGGACACTGACCTGCACCCCAAATCCTAAGGGGCGTGGGGTGGCCCAGAGAAGGAGCACTCAGAGCCAGAATCCAGCATGCAGCCTGGCCAACACTCAAATGTTTGTCTCCTCCTACACTCCCTCCTGCCCCATCTGAACCCTCAAGCCTTCAGCCTGAGCTTCTCCAGTAATAACAATCAGCTCGCCTAATGTTTGAATTACAGAGCACTTTCACACACATAGAGTAAGCGAAGTCTGGTAAAAACCCAGAGCTAGCAGGTGTCACTTTCCCCAGAGGCAGAAGGACCGTAAGACACCCAACATGTGCCAAGGGAGCCTGCAGGTCCTCTACACGCATGCTCTCACTTAATCCTCACCATCAACCCACAGCCGTCACCCCCTTCTACAGATGGGGAAACTGAGTCTCGGGTCTGATGGAGTGGCAACACCGGGCAGCACCACCAGTCCCTCGGAGCCCAGCAATAAGCCCAGCACGCCTGCTACTAGAGACACGAGCCTCACCAGGAGCCGACATCCTCTGCACACCGCGGCTCTCCAGTGCAGGAGACCAGAGTCCTGCCAGATAGCCCAAGCCCCGGAGGCAGACATGGCTCCTGCCTGGCCCTCTGAGCCCTCTCACTGCAGCCACCACCCAATCACTATTTGGAATTCCAAACAGGCTCCCAGACAATAAGTCTGAGGGTGCCCTAGGCAGTCTTCCTTGGTCACAACCACCCACCCCCAGTGAAGGAGGCTCCAGACACAGGCGGCTAAACTGGGAGAAGGCAAGGGCCTCCCAGGCCTTGGCAACTGGCAGGGAGCTAGGGCAGAGGATGGACTGGCTAGGAGGCAAGGGAACTCATCGAGGAAGGCAGGAACGTAGATCCCCAGGGCCCAAAGTGCTGGACCTGGAGGAAAACGGAAGTCGGCAGGCCTTCCCAGGGCCCTCTCTCCATCCTCAAGCGTCTCTCCTCTCTGCTTCCTACACCCACAAGGAGCATCAGTGGCAAGCCTGGAGTACAAGTGTCCAGGGTCGAGGGGAGAAGTGGGGTCCACGCGCACTGCACACTGTCTGAAACACTCTAGTCCAAAAGATTTTTTTAATAAAAAATGAAAGCCAAGGTCCTTGAGTGGAAGAGAAAACAATAGTGGCCGTGACGGGGTCCCTCTGAGTCTGGGCCCTACAAAGAGACAAGCTCCCAGGCCTCCTCCACCACACCCCCAGCCTTGCCCTGGATTTCAATTGGTTCCTCTGCAGTAAATTATTCAGCATCCCTTCCCCACCAGCCCAACCAGCCCACAGACCCTCTGGCTGAACCCATTTCCTCAACAGCTCTGGAGCCTGCTCAGCTTCTTCCCAGAAGTCCCTGCAGCAAACCAATGACAATTTCTTCCCACGTGAGGAGACAGGCTGGACCCTGAGGTATGGAATACATGATCATAAAGTTGCTGGGCTGCACAGGCTGCGAGAGAAACTGCCCGGAGGACAAAAGACAAACGAATGCACAGCTGCGGTCTATAAAAATTTCACAGCCTCGGAAGAAGCCGCTGTTTCGGGCTCTGATACTGCATGACACCCATATTGATTAGACAGAGCATTTGCCACAGTTATTTTGAGTCTGCCCAAGGCCTCTTTTCAGGACGTGCTTTTCCTCTTCAAATGGCTCTCTCGCGGCCTGTGTGTTGAAAACACAGACTCCCTCAGCTTTCACAGCCTTTCCCACTCTGAGAAGTCACGCACATAGCAAGGTTCAGACCTGACAACTCACTCCTGGGTCCCAACCCTGAAGTTTCTAAAGGAAAAATCCAGATAGAGATAGGCCTTCCTGACCCTTCCCAACCTCAAGTCCCATCACATCCCCCTGGACGCGGCATGTTTCAGCCCCAGAGCAAAACTGGTTTGTTTGCCCAGCAGGCCAGGCACACTCACATTTGTAGGCCTTTTGCTCATGCATTCCCTGTCTGGGCCACCTGCCCCTCCCCTTGGCAAAATCTGACCCAATCACTGTTGGGTCCCAAGGTACCCTCATAAAACAGTCTATGCTCTGAGAACCTCCTTCACCTGAGAAAAGGCCTTCTAATCCCAAAACTCCCCCATGACCCCACTCTGCTGCCAGAGCTTACAGTTCCGTGTCCCCTGCCCCATCCTCTCTATGGTACATCCCTTGAGAGCAGGGGCTTGCTCACTCCCAGCTGGAGCCTCTACACCCAGGGCAGCTACTGGCTCCCTAAATGTTTGCTGACTTTAGTAACAAGACTCTTCTCCTGATCCTATCATAATGAAGATGCCGCTCATTTAGCAGACCTCACAATGTACCAAGCACTTCCCACACATTATCTTCAGTCCTCACAAGAACCAGAGATCTTATGTATCAACAGCCTCCTTTTCCTGATAGAAAACAACAAAGGCTCAGAGAAGTTAAGTAATTTGCCCAAGGTCACACAGCAAATGACTGACTTTACACCAGGAAATTTCACTTACATCTCATTCTGATTTGCAAGAATTCAAGAGTTCATAAAAGTTAGAACAGACCTTGTCCTCAAAACTAAAGGTGGAGAGAGAGCAAGAAAGGAGACGACTTCAAGAGTCAGACCCAAAGGCAAAGGAGAGGGGCTAAAATTCTCAGACCTAGGCTGCTACCAGGGTAACAGCTACAAGAGAAATGCTCAAAGGACAAGGCAAAGGAACAGAGAGGAGGTCCAGAGGGAATGGGTGTGGAGGTGACCTTGCAGCCTTGGGGATCCTCTAGACAGACTTCGGACCTTCTGTTCCTCTCCAGGACCACACAGAATCCCCAAGGATTATCCGTCAGTTTGTTCTAGCCTCTCCTGATGCAGCATCTTTCCCCAGCATCACAACACACACACATACACACACACACACACACACACACTCTTGCATCGATTCCCATCTAGATTGCATCTAGATTGCAAATTCTCTGAACCCTCCACGGGAATTTTTCAGTCTCAGCCAATGTGCTCATTGTTGACCTTGGTACAGGGTTTGATCCAGGAGACTGTTCTCCCCAGGGTCAGATTTCTGCCTCTGACCAGCTGAGAGTCATGAAAATACACTCCAAGTTCTCAAGAGCCACTGCAGGGGCCCAGGAGTGTGAGAAGAAGGCGGGTTTCAAAGGGGCTGGCAGCCTCCTCCCAAGGCCAGTTCAAAAATCTCCCAAGGCAGCCACCTCTACAAGCAGCACAAAGGCCCCGCATGAGGCCAAAAATCTACACACACTGCCCATGGACATGGAGATTCTCCCAGCTTCGTGCGAATGACTGGGGTGACCCCACAGATCCCAGGAGTTCACACACACACATTCTGCAAGATAACTGGGGAAAACAAATTAGATAGGTCTATAAACACACATGCAAGCTAACCACATACACACATGCTAACCACTCACACACTACAAAGCTTAGCCAGTCTAGAACGGGCTGAGTTTTCTCAAGAATTTAGAAGTGGGAGACAACAGGCTAAGAGAAATTATGTTTTTTTATGACTTGTCACGGTCAATGTCTTTAACCTCGTGTCTCCCACTCCTAGTTCCTGACCTCTCAGCATTATTCACGGACTCCTGGTCCAGGTCACATCTTCCCCTCTCTGGGTGCTGAATATAAATATCCCAAGCCTCAAACCCCAATTCCTCAAGTCCATTGTCTGTCTGGGTTGGGGATGGCTGGATGTGTGGTGGGGGACCATGCCTCCCATCTGCAAGGGAAAAATTCTAAAGGCTCTGGGGCAAACAATG
This sequence comes from Bos grunniens, assembly GCF_055505025.1. Lineage (NCBI taxonomy): Eukaryota > Metazoa > Chordata > Mammalia > Artiodactyla > Bovidae > Bos > Bos grunniens. The sequence continues at coordinate 18,592,104 of NC_141190.1, forward strand.
GGGAGCAACGCAGGTGCGGGGGGGGGGGGGGTGGGGGGGAGGAGGACTAGAAACTTCAACTCCATCCCCTCCTGCTGCCCATCAGCAACCTGCAAGCCCTCAGAGCCCAAAGGCACACCTTCCACTCAGAACACAGACCGAGCCCCATGTGTCCAGAAGGAGGCACGGTGCATGGTGAGCAGGAGGCACGTCCCTCCGGAGGCCAGCGAGGCTTTCTGGCACCAATTCACAGGCACCCTGGAGAAACCAAGTGCTGGCGCAGTGGGAAGGCCTGCGATACTGAGCTCAGGGTGCAGGTGTGAGGATGGGAGCTGACAGCCCCACAAGCGCCTTTCGAATCCCAAGAAAGGGAAACGGCAGCGCTCCTGGCTCCTGGCCCCTGGCCGGCACTGACTCCTTTATTCGCTGCAGAGCCCAGGCCCCGACGGTCCTGCCCCCATCTTTGGCCCTGAATTGCGTCGAGGTGGGAAGGCAACCTCCGCGCTCCCCGCGGGCTAAGGATGGGGGCCATACTCACAGGCGCTCCGTGTTCCGCGGGATGTTCTTGGGAACGGCCCGCAGCCCGGTGCCGTGGCAATCCACCGTGGTGCCAGCGCAGGTGCAGAGGGCGGGGCACCCGGTGGCACCCAGGCGCCACGCGGCTGCCCACAGCAGCAGCCAGAGCGCGGGCCGGACGAGCAACGCCGAGGGCCCCCTCGGGGGTGTCAGCGCCATGGTGCCCTCACCGCGTCCCGCTTCCGTGCCAGACGGCGGCAGCCGCTCACCATCCCCGTCCGGGGTGGCCTCCAGGTGCAGTCCCGTGGCAGAGCCACTGAGGAGACCGTGAGCTTGTACGCTGCGCCCTTGCGGGCTGGGTGGCACCTTGCTCCTCCAAGCGCCGGCGCCTGTGCGCGGACAGAGGGAGCGCGCCTTGGGCGGAGGGCGCTCGGCTGCTCTCCGTTTCTCGCTGCCTGCGTCTCCCTCCCGCCCTCCAGCTCCCAACTGACTGCTGCGAGGAGGAAAATGGGCAGGCCCCGCGCGCGCACGCACCCCGCGCACACACACATACACACACACACTCACACCCGCACGCTCGCTCCCACCCAGCAGTCATCCATCAATCGAAAAGCACATAACCAGAGCCAGACTCCTCCCCGCCCTCCCCCCACGCCCCCTCCCCGCCCCCGCCTCCGCCTCCCGACGACCACTCGCCCGCCGCTGCGGCTGCGAGCGGGCTTACAGTTTCAAAGGTGGAACATCCGAGAGCGGGCACGGACTGCGGGGGAGTGAGGGGCCCACAGTTCGACCTGTCACGTCCCGACCTTCGCCAGCTTTACACACACAGACACACACAAACACATACACACACACGCGCCGAGGATGCACACACTTGGGCTCAGGCACCCGGCACGGCACCAACAACCGCAGCTGCTGGTCCAGAGTGGGGGGAGGGGATCTTCTTTTGCAGCCTGGACCCCCTTCCCCAGGCGACAGCCGAGCTTTCCCCGACGGCAGAAACGGCTCTAGGGCCCCACCAGACTTGCTTTTTCAGTTCTTGGTGACAGGACGCTCCCGAGCCCCCGGTGACCTCTCTGAGTCACCTACATCACTTAGCCTGGGACCTTAAGGGTGGAAAAGGAGAACCAGGCTCTGTGTGTGTGTGTGGGGGGGGGAGGGGGGGTGGAAATGGGGGCGGTCAGTGCACAAACGCCAAAGGCCAAGCAAGTTTCCTCCCCTCCCTCAACACATTCTCTGACAAGATGGCAGCAACCCCACTTCTCCAAGGGGAGTGCAGAAGTTAACTCCCCCCAGAATGAGAGTGACCCTGATTTGGACAGTGGCACTGCCACTGCCACTGGGAGATGTTATTTCTGCCCACTAGGCAATGCTGGCTTCCCAGAATATCAATAGGGGTTGGAAATCCTGCAAATATCATAGTGGGTTCACACCAGGTTCCTCCATTGTAAAGACAGATGAAAATGATCCCGTCACGGAAGGATCGCTGTTAAGACCAGTGTGGACCCAGGATGAACAGGAAATCCAAGTGGAGAAAGAATTCACCTCAACTCAGAAAAGATAAGGACCTCCCCCAAATCAAGGAGAGCTGTTGGTACTCCCTAGAAAACCCAGAAGTTGTTTGTCTGTGAGCTGGGGGCCCTGATTCAAGGTTGCCTGGAGCCCAAGAAGAAGCAGCAGCTGAGAAGCAGGTCAAGAATCACCTCCCTTCATTGGAGTTGGCTACCCACGTCTCTGCTTGAGAGAAAGAAAAGGTGACTGATCCAAGAGGTGCCAGGGGTAGGTACAGCAGGATACAGTTTATCAGAGTGTATTGATAGACTCCACAAGATTAAACCGCATCACTCACTGTGTACCAAGGCTCAAGAAAAGTTTTTCTTTTCTATCTTGATGAGAAATGTCCAGTATCTCTACTATCATAGACAGAACTGGGACCAGTGTGTCACAGCTACTGTGACCGATTTTATGGGCTGTCGACAGTTCTTTTGAGTTTTCACACAGTCCTGCCCGTGACCTCTAACTTGGGCCATGGGTCCTGGAGCACCAATTCGGTGACAGTTCAGGGGGAAGGAATTTTCTGCGGGTCCCTGTGTGGTCTGATCTTAGAGAAAGTAGTGAAAGTGTTAGTTGCTCAGTTGTGTCCAACTCTTCGTGACCCCACGAGCTGTAGCCCGCCAGGCTCCTCTGTCCATGGAATTCTCCAGGCAAGGATACTGGAGTGGGTTGCCATTACTTTCTCCAGGGGATCGTCCCAATCCAGGGATTGAACCTGGGTCTCCTGCATTACAAGTAGATTCTTTACCTTCTGAGCCACCAGGAAAGCCTTCTTTCTCGAGGGTCCCTGTGTGGTATGATCTTAGAGAACCTTCCCACAAGTCAGGCCAGAGCTTGCTATCTGCAAGGGCCTTTTCTCCCTTCTCCTTCACAAATTCCTTCTCCTTCTCCACAGGCCCTCAGCCCCTTTCCTCTCCTCAGACCTCCCCCGCTGCCTCAGGCAGAGAGAAATCCTCATTCCTCCGTTTTATCCCCTCAGCTGGATCTCTGTTTACACATGTGGCTCCTTCTCTGACACCCGTCCTGGGACAGAGGCACCCTCCCTCTTCCCCTGCCCCCTTGCAGCTTCCTCATTTCCTCGCTTTGGCACTTAACCCAGCACCTGGCACTTAGTAGGCCTTTCACAGACATCTAGTCTCCAACCTTCTGCTCCAGCGGTGCCTCCCTGGGCCTCTGACTTCAGAAGGCTCCTCAGAAGCCAGGACCCATGTGAGGAGGATGAGAGTGTTGATTAATGGGCAACATGCCCTGGGGGCTTCAGAGTGGCAAGGGGGAGAAGCAGGCAGAGGGGTGGGAGCAGGCAGGAGGCTGCAGCATTAGCCCTGCCAGTGGCTCCTGAGAGTCAGCCACAGCCTTAGAAGCTTTCAGACCAGCCTGGACAGTGAATCCCAAGCAGGCCGTAAGCCAAATTGTCACTGCCTGGCAAGGCCTGGTCTTTCCTTTAAAGGGGAGAAGGAAAGAGGGCCCCTCAGACCCAGGACAAAGACTCCCCCTGCCAGTCCATCATGGGAGGCCCTGCCCCAGTGGCAAGGCAGCTCCCCAACTTGGCTCCCATCCCCAGTTCCTCCACCCCAGAACCTGGCTGGCTCCCCGATTCTGGAAGCAGCTCACCATGAATGAACGCAGCTCATTAATGTTCCCAGCACATTTACTCGTTAAACAACCGCCTGGCCAGCCTCGCACACCCCCTGCCCCACCCGTTTGCTTTTTCAGCTTCCTCTCCCATGCTCCTCCCTCTGTTGGATCTCCCTACCCCCTCCCTACAGTCGGGCCACCTGCTCCCTCTGCACGGCTGGGGAGGAGGCAGGCCTGTCACATTGCTCCTGCCAGGAAGGCTCCTCCAAGCCCCTCTCTGTCCACTGGCCACCAGCAGGGCAAGCCCCCAGGGGATGCTTGGGGCTGGGTCTTCGTAATCCAGCGGTGTGAGCCTCCTGGGCATCCCTCAGCCTCACGTGCTCTGGACTTGAGGGCCACCTCCTGCCTGTAACTCCAGAAGAAAGTGCCGTCTTCTGGCTTTCTGCACCACCAGCCCCTCTGAAGCACAAGAAGGCGGGGAGCCTGGAGGAGGCTCACTGTGGTTTGGATTTCCAAATGCAAAAGGCAAGAATGAGACGGAAAGCCTGCTACTTAGGCATTGATTAGACACCATTTATTGACTACGTGTGTACTACATGCATTGTACTGGAAGTCAGCAATTCAACAAGGAATACGAATAGCCCTGGCCCTCAGGGAGGAGAATAGAAAGAAAATAGAAGGAAAAACCCACTCAGCGTGATAGGTGGCATACTCAGGGAATGTGGAATTGCAGAGAAGCTAGAGTGTGGGACCTGGGGTAAGGCTGGAAGACTTCCTCGAAGAGGAGGCAATTGAGCCGAATCTTGAAGGATAAATAGGCATTAACTATATATATGTGGATCTTAAGAATTGTTGTACTATGCTTAGTCCCTCAGTCGTGTCCAACTCTTTGCAACCCCGTGGACTGTAGCCCACCAGGCTCCTCTGTCCACGGGATTCTCTAGGCAAGCATATTGGAGCGGGTTGTCATTTCCATCTCCAGGGTATCTTCCCAACCCAGGGATCGAACCCAGGTCTCCCACATTGCAGGCAGATTCTTTACCACCTGAGCCACCAGGGAAGCCCAAGAATACTGGAGTGGGTAGCCTATCCCTTCTGCAGAGGAACTTCCTGACCCAGGAATCAAAAAAGGATCTCCTGCCTTGCAGGCAGATTCTTTATGAGCTGAGCTACATTGGTGAACAGCAGAAGAGGAAGGAAGACTTTCTGCCCAAAGAGAACTGCATGAGGTAAGGCACACAGAGAGCAGCAGCATCCTCAGTGGCTGAGCTGTGGCAAGTTCCATTAGGCTGGTACCTGCCATGGGGTTCAGGTGGGGAGTACTGGCAGAGGTCTGGGCTTTCAGAATCTCATGGCCTGTCCCTGTGCCCAAGACATGCTTATATGAATGTATGCTTGGAATGTCCCTTGAACCAGTGACGGTGGCCTCCAGGGAGGGGACTCAGTGTTGGCAGGGGCAACTTGAGCACATGTTGTTGTCGTTTTCCACTGTTTGGATTTGTTTACCTGTGTAGTATGACATCATCCTCTATTACCACCTAAACATTTTTTTTAAATTCCCAGGCCCAGGGATGCTTATCACAAATGCCTACCCCTAGGACCCACCCAAGACTTTAATCAGAACCTTCACTGTTAGTAAACTGGAGCATGAAGAAGTGCAATTCTGACGCAGGTGGTTCCAGAGACAGTGATCTAAGAATCAAGGCCGAGTGTGCTGAGTTAATGAGTTTGAACTTGGCCCTGAAAACTCTGGGGAGTCATTGAAGGAAGGGGGCCTGGCAGGAACAAAGGGTCTGAGGCCTGCCTGCCTCCCTCCTCTCCAGTTTCCACACGCTTTTAGCCAGGGTGAGACACATCAAAGAGAAAGATAGTCACGGGGGAGTGGAAGGGGAGGGGAGGGGCAGGAGCCTTGTGACACTGGTCAGAGTAGCTCGATCATAAGATATCAGAGCTGGAAAGGGATTCATAAATGATTAGATCCAAACAGCACTGACCAGTTGGCGGCCCAGAGAAGAGAAGTAGCTGAACCTCACAAAGGAGTTGCAGAGGTGAGCCATGACGAGGCTGCATCTTGCTGCACTAGATGGGTAGAACTCTCCACACCTGGGTAGAACTCAGCATCAATACACCATCCCAGACTCTCCTCCTGACCCCGTCACCCTCACTGGGACTGAGGAAGCAGGAGTCCCTGGAAGGTTGTGGAGGCAGAACCCAGGATATTTTAGCTTTAATCTCTAACCCCGTTGGTATACTCAAGTTTGAAGGAGGCTGGTCCATTTGAGGCTGTCAATGACAAAGCCTGGAACACACTCCTAAGATTACTAGCCTTTATAGAAGCCACCATTGCATCCAGAACAATTCTGGCAGATGAAGTTGATGTGAACACCAACTATTCCCAACTCTGTGGGTGCTTCAGTGATGATTCTGCACTGGCAGTGGGATGAGGCACCACAGGGAAGAACTATTTGGAAATCCCTGGCCACTCTCTGTGTGCAGCAATTTTTTCTCCTCTCTCCCCTGAGACCACTAGCCCCCTTAGCCTCCCAAACTCTCACCTTTAACTCTGAAACTCAGCTTCACACCAGATTCTGCCTGGGTGCCCCTTTTGCTCTGTGGCCTGGGAACTCTCTCAGGGCTACAAGCTGGAGGCAATTACAGCTCTCACCATCTTTGTTTTCCCTCTTAAAGGAATCATCGTCCCATATGACCAGTTGTCCAATGTCCAAAAATGATCATTTCATATCTTTTTTTTTTCTGGCTTTTTAGTTGTTTAAGACACGATGGTAAAGTTGGCCCATTGCTCCCTCCTGGCCAGAAACAGAAGTTTGTGAGAGATTTTTTAGCAATCCTCTGTACCCTAAAAATACTCGCAGTGTGCTACGGAGAAAGAAGCAAACAGAACTACATAATTCCGACAAGTATCCTGAACTTGCCAGAGAGGAAGTGCCTCAGCCTTGCTGGGGGCGGAGGGGAGGGTGGGGGGGATATCCGCCCCCCCCCACCGCTTTTCTCAGTTGAAGAAGCTCCTCCCACTCTCTGTGCGTGACAGTCCTCACGCCAGATCCCCTTCCATCATCCTCATCCTAAATAGCATCTTCTCAGGGCAGCCTTCTCTGACCCACTTAGGGGTTAAGTCAGCCTCCTGGCCTGTGGTGTGATCTCCTGGCTCACCATGCCTCCCCAAGAGCATGAAATTGTCATTTGTTATTACTTGTTTATCCATCTCTCTTCCCCTCTAAGCTGAAGCGACAGGTTTGCTGCTCTCTTGTTCCCTTTTGCCTGTTCAGGGCCCAGCACTTGGGAGATGTGGAGGAATACGTATATTTTACTGAATTGCAGGGAAGTCATTCTGGAGAGAAGGGACCCTGAGAATAATGGCACCGAAAAGGCAGGCCTCCAGTCAGAGTGGAAGCAATGAAGAGGCACATTTGGCTAGAGAGAGAATTCCTTGGGGAACAATGAGATTGAATCGGGGTGAGAGAGAGCAGGCTGCTGAGGGACTGGCGGGCAGGGTGAAACCCTGTATGGGAGCCAGGCTGCAGGCCTCCAAGTCCAAGAAAGTGACAAAAACTGGCATCTGGGAGCTCGTTAATTCCCTTGTATCTTGAAGTTTTCATCTGTAAAGAATAATCCTGACAGCTAACATTTCCATCGTGCCTGTAAATTCTAAGGGCTTATACTATTTCAAGAGTTTTGCACAAATCACTTAATTCTCCCGATAAGCTTATGAGATGGATGTTATTTTTACAAACGAGAAGGTTCAAAGCACAGAGAGGTTCAGTAACTTCCCCAAGGTCACACAACACAAAGGTAGCAGAGGTGTGGTGTAAAATAGGGATAAGATCGACCTCCTAAAGAGGGTGTGAGATTGAATGGAAAGTACATATGAAAGTGCCTTATGCTGTCCTGGCATGTGGAAAATGTGTTCATTTCAAAAACACCCAAAACTGGTAAGAGTTTTAGATTAGGGGAAAGGTTTGTCTAGAGATAATTTCTTCTGACAAACACTGTATTATTAATTTTGCAGCACTTTCTTCTGTCCTTTTTCTTCAGCTCCTTCTGCAAATGATGCTTTCTGTGTCTGCCTAGCAGTGTAACTGACAGAGTCCAGATATTCTTCAAGCTTTCCTTGTCTTCATGGACCATACACTGGGTCTTCCAACCTCAAAGGTAGAAATCATTCTCAAACCGAACAAAAACCTAAGTTCAGCAGCTCATAGCCTAAAAACATTGAATGTATTTCATTGTAAATCTAATTTATTTTTTAAAAAGCATCAAAATGATAACATCATTGAAATTGTGGGTGATTTTTAGCCTCTTATTTTATACTCTTCTCTATTTCCCATATTTTCTATAATAAACAGGCTATAACCAAAAATTTAAACATTATTATAGAAATAAAAATGTAGTTACTAAATCTGTAATTCTTGCCTGAATACAATTACCATTAAATTTAATATACCAAATCTAATGATTTTATGAGCAAATAAATGTGCTAAGTAACACGGTTTACATTCCTGCACTGTCAGGGCTGCTATAGATCTGCAAAGGGGGCTTAAAAAAGTGATGACTTGTATGAAAAATCTAGAACATACAAATTCACAGAAACAGAGAGCAGACTAGAGGTTATCAGGGGCCAGAGGGAGAGGGGAGGGGAAGCTACTACCTACTGGGCAAAGCTTCCATTTGGAGTGATAGGAGTTTTGGAAATAGTGGTGACAGTTGTGTAACACTGTAAATGTATTTAATGCCACTGCATCATATGTTTTAAACAATGGTTAAGGGACTTCCCTGGTGGTCCAGTGGTTAAGACACCACACTTCCACTGCAAGGGGCATAGGCTCGATCCCTGGTCAGAGAACTAAGATCCCACATGGTATGGCAAAAAAAAGAAAAAAATAATTATAAAATAAAATTTTAAATGTTTTGAATGGCATTTGTAAATATATGTATAATTGAAAGTGAAATTCGCTCAGTTGTGTCTGACTCTTTGCGACCCCATGGAATTCTCCAGGCCAAAATAGTGGAGTGGGTAGCCTTTTCCTTCTCCAGGGGATCCTCCCAACCCAGGGATTGAACCCAGGTCTCCTGCGTTGCAGGCAGATTCTTTACCAGCTGAGCCACAAGGGAAGCCCATATGTATAATTACCACGACAAAAAATAAGTGATGGCTCAGTTAAGGGAGTAGATATGGCTTAAAAAACCTTCTCCTCCCACAGGTCCTTGTCTCCTGCTGCCCAGGAAGGGCTCGATCAGTGGTGAAAACGATAGTGATCACAAACGAGGACCACTGCCTGGAGAATAACTTGCTCACCACGGACCACCAACAGGGACAGGGGACTTGGACGGGAATGCACGCGGTCTGACTCCAGATGTCACAGCTGTAACCACTTCACTGCACGCCACCGTGACAGCGCTGTCGCTATAGATTTTCTACAAGACATGAATCATCTGCAGGTAACCTGCAGGGAGGTGCTGTTATCCCTAGGCACAGACAGACTCTGAGAATGAGCTGGCTGCCGGTGCATCCAGCCAGGTGGGGAATCCAGGAAAGCTTTATTCTCAGACCCAGGCTGAAAGGTGGGCTGGTGTCTGCAAAGCCCAGTCAACGATAGCGATTGGAAACAATCTGCACAGTATTGAAAATGAGTCGAAGGACCGGGGAGGAGTTTTCAGGGAGGGCAGGAAGAATTTTTTTAAAGCAATTGTTAGGCTGCTTTGGGCTTCTGCCAAGCCAGTTTGATTCCTTGGAGGGTCTCTCAGCATCTTCAGTGAACATTCATCAACTGGCCTGGGCTAGCTGGGGCAACGGCCTGGAACCTAGCGTTCTGGGATAGTGTCTGTTCACAGACACTTGCCCCCTTCTGACTTCCCCTTGGCTGGTCGCAGATGGGGCACCTGGGGGTTCCCAGGAGAAAGAGCAGGGCAAGGGTGCCCGGAGGGCAGGGTGGAGCCATTTGGACCTGCCGTCTGCGTCTGCTAAGAGGGGCTTGGAGTTTTTGTTGGATCCTCAGAACAACGTCTGTGGACAATTAGGGGTGGGGGCCGGCGGGACAGAGCCCCTCTGGGAGGATTCAGGCACCATCTGCATGGGGCTGAGGTCAGATTTACACCCAGGCGAGCAGGTCCAGCTCTGTGAATAAGTCTAGAAGCCCAGCCACTCTGTCCTCATCTTCCCTCGGTGGGGACAGATACATAGTGCTCCAGCAAAGCACAGTATAAGGCTCTTGCTTCTCCAGAAACAAGTACTGCAATGCCCAGATTTTACAGATAAGGAGATAGAGCCCCTAGAGGAGACGTAAGACACCCAGGGTCAGGAGCTCATGGGGACAGAGCAGAATGCTCTCTGTGTACCTCATCACCATGATGTGTACGTTGAGACTATGTGTCTGCCTGCCTGCCTATCACATCAGCTTCCACACCATTCATGTTTACAGGCTAACACTCACTCCAGTACCTGGAACTTAGCAAATAACTCAATGAATGTTTGTGAAACAGAGATGAACTGGGATAGGAAGCCCAGGTCCTCAATCTTCGAGGAAAGACAAAATTTAGAAATCCAGGAATAGTAAGCTGTTCCCCACCAGAGTGGCTACAGTGTGGATAAACAGAGCCAACCCAGCCATCTGGGGAGGGGCACCGAGGCAGCTCTACTCCTTTCTGCAGTCAAAGTCGGTTCTGCTGATCCCCTGGAGAAGGAATTGGCAACCCACTCCAGTGTTCTTGCCTGGAAAATCCCATGGACTGAGGAGCCTAGAGAGCTACCGTCCATGGGGTCGCAAAGAGTCAGACACGACTGAGCATGCACACACGCAAACATTCAGTCCATAACAGTACCTAGCAGAGCTGAGGGGTTTAGCCCACCAAACAACATGTACAAGAATATTTATAGCAGCCTCATTCATAAAAGCCCAAGTTTGGAAATGACTCAAGCAACAGAAATGGATAAATATATTGTGGTGGATCATTATAACTGAATAATGAGCAGGAACAAACCACAAGCAACATGAATGAATCACACAGGCATTATGCTGAGTGAATGAAGCTAGATATGAAAATACATAGCATTTAATTCAACTTATATGAAGTACAACATAAGCAAAAGTAATCTACGGTGATAGAAATCAAAATAATGGTTGCATTTGAGAGAACAGTGATGAAAAGGAGCATAATGGAGACCCTGAGCTTCCAGAAATATTCTGTATTTTTATCTAGGTTATAGTTGCGTGTGTGTGTGTGTGTAAAATATACCAAGTTGTACACTTAAAATTGTGCTCTTTATGAAGGTAATATCCTAATGAAAAAAGAAAAAAATAATTTTTATCAGGGATGACACGTATGTGGTGGGCTTGCTACCAAGGCCCCCTCCCTTGCCCATTAATTGCCCATTAATATTAATTAACCACCACTGCTTCTTGTTGAGTTCAGCATCAGAACCATTCTCAATTCGGCACTCCAACCAGTCTGCTTTGAGAAGAAAACAATTGATGTTCCTTCATGTATACACAACTATCTTAATTAAGAGAGAAACTCTGATGCTATCATCTTCAATTTGTTTCTCTATGCTTTGGGAAAGCCTGGTGGCAGGCTCCCTGAATAGTATGTTCATTTCCCAGGAGAAAGTGGCTTGGGAAGAGTGTACTTGGAAGCTGGAGAATGAGGGCATGAGGGGCACACACTGGGAGGGAGCCCCCTGACCAAGGGCTGGGGAAGTAACTCAATATCACAGAAAACAGGGTGTGCTGAGTCGTTCAGTTGTGTCTGATTCTTGTGGCCCCATGGACTGTAGGCTGCCAGGCTCCTCCATCCATGGGATTTCACAGGTACGAATACTGGAGTGGGTTTCCATTCCCTCCTCCAGAGTATCTTCCCCACCCAAGGACTGAACCCACGTCTCCTGCATTGGCAGGCAGATTCTTTACCACTGAGCCACCTACGAAGCCCCACAGATAACAGTGAGGCCCAGCATAGGCTAGATTTGACAGCACCGTGCAAAACAAACTGATCTTTCTCTACTAGCAGAGAATGGGGAAGGAAGAGGAGGGAGGGAAAGGCTGGACTGCAGGAAATGACACCTCTTGATTTGCCCAAGGTCCTCTGGCAGCTGGAAACAGCCACCCTGTGAGCAGTCACCCCAGCTCCTGGTGTATTATCAGGGGTGCTAACTCTCCCTGTTCGTTCTTCACAACTTACAAAACCTTCTAATGAATACCTTCTCTGTCATACAACCACTTGATCTGAACAAAGTGGAAATACCTTTCCTCCATTTGAAATTTTAAAACTGAAGTTTAAAATGCTGGAAAAGGTGTGGAGAAAAAGGAAGCCTCTTACACTATTGGTGGGAATGTAAATTGGTCTAGCCACTATGATGAACAGTGTGGAAGTTCTTAAAAAAAACTAAACAATGCCTGTCATGCACAGCACATGTGTGGGGCACCTGGATTCTTAGAAGAACCTGCTTCTGAGTCCAGGTTTCATAACTAGCAGAGCAGTTCCCTCACTGTGATCTATTGAAAGTCAGCCCTTGACCCAAGGGTTTGTAAAATTTTTAAAAAGGGGGGAGGGGATTTTTTTAAATTAAAAAATAGAGTTTGGATCCAGCAATCTCACTTTTGTACATACATTCAGAGGAAAACTGTAACTTGAAAAGACATGGGCACCCCAATATTCATAGCAGCACTATTTACAATAGCCAAGACATGGAAATAACTTAAATGTCCATCAACAGATAAATGGAGGAAGAAGATGTGGTACACGTGTACAGTGGAATATTACTCAGCCATAAAAAAGAATGAAATAAAGCTATTTGCCGCAATAAGGATATACCTAGAGATTATCAAATGAAGTGAAGTAAGTCAGAAGGAGAAAGGTAAACATCAAATGATATTCCTCATGTGTGGAATAAAATATTTATGAAAATTCTAATATTTATGTAACAGAAACAGACTCACAGACATAGAAAACAAACATATAGTTACCAAAAAGGAAGGGTAGGGGAGGGATAAATTAGGAGTTTGGGATTAGCAGATACAAACTGCTATATATAAAATAGATAAACAACAAAATCCTACAGTACAGCACAGGGAACTATATTTAATATCCTGTAATAAATCATAACAGAAAAGAAAATATTATATATATATATGTATATATATATATAAAAAATATATATATCAGTTCAGTTCAGTCGCTCAGTCGTGTCCGACTCTTTTCGACCCCATGAATCGCAGCACGCCAGGCCTCCCTGTCCATCACCAACTCTCGGAGTTCACTCAGACTCACGTCCATCGAGTCAGTGATGCCATCCAGCCATCTCATCCCCTGTTGTCCCCTTCTCCTCCTGCCCCCCATCCCTCCCAGCATCAGAGTCTTTTCCAGTGAGTCAACTCTTTGCATTAGGTGGCCAAAGTACTGGAGTTTCAGCTTTAGCATCACTCCTTCCAAAGAAATCCCAGGGCTGATCTCCTTCACAATGGACTGGTTGGATCTCCTTGCAGTCCAAGGGACTCTCAAGAGTCTTCTCCAACACCACAGTTCAAAAGCATCAATTCTTCAGCGCTCAGCTTTCTTCACAGTCCAACTCTCACATCCGTACATGACCACTGGAAAAACCATAGCCTTGACTAGACGGACCTTTGTTGGCAAAGTAATGTCTCTGCTTTTGAATATGCTATCAAGGTTGGTCATAACTTTCCTTCCAAGGAGTAAGCGTCTTCTACTTTCATGGCTGCAGTCACCATCTGCAGTGATTTTGGAGCCCCAAAAAATAAAGTCTGACACTGTTTCCACTGTTTCCCCATCTATTTCCCATGAAGTGATGGGACCAGATGCCATGATCTTTGTTTTCTGAATGTTGAGCTTTAAGCCAATTTTTTCACTCTCCACTTTCACTTTCATCATACATATATCCAAATCACTTTGCTGTACACCAGAAGCTAACACAACATTGTAAATCAACTATTCTTCAATTTTTTAATTAATTAATTAACTAAAAGAACAATGGTAAAGACAAAAAAAAAAAAAACAAAACCCTGAAACTTAGAGATATCATGTAATTCATGGATACTTTGTTAACTAAGTTAACAATTCAAGATTCAAGCCCAAACTTGCTTTACTCCCAACACAGCCTCCTTCTTTGTCTTTTCCTTTAGTTTGAGTTTTTATGTTTACATCAAAGCTATACATGCAGAAAAATGGCCAAATCGTTCTATAAGATTTGTTATAAAAATAACAGGGCCCCCAACCCCCAGCCCATTTGCTTTCCTCAGAGTCAACAACTTTGACCTCTTTAAACTGATTAATTTATAATTTATCTCCACCATATATAGAAAATAGACCCACACCAAGTTGAATCACTGTGGGGTTTCAGCATACTAAGAGCACAAAGAAGATGCTACAAAGTGGGGGGGCATAATTTTGGAGAATGGCATTAAAACATGTATAATATCATGTAAGAAATGAATCTCCAGTCCAGGTTCGATGCAGGATACAGGAAGCTTGGGGCTGGTGCACTGGGATGACCCAGAGGGATAGTATGGGGAGGGAGGTGGGAGGAGGGGGGTTCAGGATGGGGAACATGTGTACACCCGTGGCAGATGCATGTTGATGTACAGCAAAACGAATACAATATTGTAAAGTAAAAAAAAATAATAATAATAATAAATTAATTTAAAAAAAGAAACTCCAAAAATAAATAAATAAGTAAAAAAAAAAAAAAAAGATGCTACAAGCTTCCAGAAAGAGTAGAAATAATGTCACCTACAAAGAGTTGGAAATTCTAATGGCCTTGATCAACAGCAACACTGGAACACAGAAAGCAGTGAAATAATACCTTCAAAATTCTAAATGAAAATGATCCTCAACTTAGAATTCTATACACAGCCAAAATATCAATCAACTGTGAGGGTAAAATAAAGACATTTTCAGATATTCAAGGTCTCAAAATATGACTTCTCCCATCCCTTTTCCCAAGAAGTTCATAGAGGACGCTCAATCCTTCCCAACTCACCCAGCACTTTGTTACCATCAGCCCTTTTCTGTTATCCCTATTCTTGTAGGTCTTACACCTTTTAAAAAAATCCTTTTTCTGTCAGTTTAATAGGACTCTAAGGGAGAAAAAGCAGACCAACTCAATCAGTTATCATTACCCAGAAGTTATCTGATTTTATTCATTTTCATAAGCCATGGACATTTTCTTCAAACAAAATCTTATGCAAAAGACAAATACCGAAGACACACGAAGGTCATACATATTGCACTTCTTGCAGCATAGTTTCTCCCCATTGGCTAACAGTTAAGAAAGGTGCTGCAGCTATTTAATGGGAAAGGAATGATCAGATTAGAACAACACCATTTTGTGCCCATAAATTAATTAATGGATCTAGGCACTGAGTATCCGCTGCTGTTACATCCCCTACAGCACACACACAAAATGAGAATGGGACATTATATGTACTTTTTGACGAGACAACATGCTACCACCTGGAGGTGCCAAAGAATCAAAACCTGAAATGTCTGGATCCAGCTATCAATTTACTGGAAGGACAGAAAGACATGCTGAACTGCGTCAACAGTGCACAGTCTGCAAAACCCAGACTGGGCAAACTCCACTGTTCCTCCACATATAAATTAAAAGAGGAGGAAAGAGGGATAGAGGGAGAATCTTTGGAATAAAAGAGATTTAAAAGATACACCAAATCAGAAAGAGGGTAAATGCACACCCATGTTCATAGCAGCAGTATTCACCAATTAAGGGATGAATGGATAAATAAAATGTGGTGTAGAAGTACAATAGAATGTTATTCAGCCTTAAAAAGGAAGGAAGTTCTAACACATGCTACAACATGGATGAACCCTGAGGACTTTCAGTTCAATTCAGTTCAGTTGCTCAGTCGTGTCTGTCTAGTCAAGGCTATGGTTTTTCCAGTGGTCATGTGTGAATGTGAGACTGTGAAGACTGGACTGTGAAGAAAGCTGAGCCAGTGCTTTTGAACTGTGGTGTTGGAGAAGACTTGAGAGTCCCTTGGACTGCAAGGAGATCCAACCAGTCCATTGTGAAGGAGATCAGCCCTGGGATTTCTTTGGAAGGAATGATGCTAAAGCTGAAACTCCAGTACTTTGGCCACCTGATGCGAAGAGTTGACTCATTGGAAAAGACTGATGCTGGGAGGCATTGGGGGCAGGAGGAGAAGGGAATGACAGAGGATGAGATGGCTGGATGGCATCACCGACTTGATGGACATGAGTTTGAGTGAACTCCGGGAGTTGGTGATGGACAGGGAGGCCTGGCATGCTGCGATTCACGGGGTTGCAACTTTATACTACATGAAATAGGACAGTCACAAAAGGACAAACACAGTATGGTTCCTCTTATATGAGGTGTCCAGAATAGTCAGATTCAGAGAATTCAGAGAATTGGAGGTTACCAAGGGAAAGTGGAATAGGAGCTTATTGTCTAGTGGGTACAGAGTTTCAGTTTTGCAAGATGAAATATTCTAGAGACTTGTTGCTGAACAATGTGACTACACTTAACAAAAGTGAACTGTATACCTAAAGACAGTTAAGATAGTGAATTTTATGTTATGCTTTTTACCAATGTTAAATTTTTAAATTTAACTTTCAAAAGTGGGTAAGACTAAATGGCAGATTGAAGAAGGTGCCCACGGTTGATCACATTATGTAGAAATGGAGGGAAGTGATCATCATAAAGGCTGGGATGGAATGAAGGAGGTGATCATCATAAAGGCTGGGATGGAATGAAGGAGGTGATCATCATAAAGGCCGGGATGGAGCCACTGGGAGAGGGGAAAGGAGTGGCATGTGGGGACAGGGCATGAAGAGGCTCCTGGAGCTCCTGACCTAGGTGCTAACTGACTAAAATGGTCACCCAATAATCATCATCATGTTATGTATAACATGCGTTTCCTGCAGTTTTCTGTATCTGTTTTGAATGTAATTAAAAAGCAAGACAAAAATACTGAAGAAAAAAAAGAAAAGAAAGAAAGTTGCTGCCATCCTGTCAGCATATTCTGGCCAAATAACTCTTTCATCTGAAAGAGGAGAGTTTGGGAGCGAGGTGACTGGAAACTGGGTCTACCTCACCTCCCCATCACTGAGTACTTTTGCAAAGCCCTGTGTCTCCCCGCTGCCTTTGAAGCCCAGGTCCTGCACACACACAGCCCCCGTCCACCCACAAGGGACATTCTCACAGAGTTACAACAGCTGAGCTCTGCCTGGGGTCACAGAGGGAAACAGGACTGGGCAGCGTGACAAGCCAGGGTCTCACCCACATGAATGCAGAAAATAAGACTCGGACGCTTTTGTTGTCAGCTGTCAAATTTCATTTTCTGGTTCCCGAATTCTCTAATGTGAATTCTGCTGAAATCCTTGTGCCACCATAATGTGCCGTCACAGGGTCACGACTGCACCAGCTTTCTGTCAGTCTACACCATGAGTGTCCCAGCACGGAGTCCTTGACGCTTACACAGCCTGCAGCATGCACGGGAGGCTGCGGGGGGTTGTAGCTGAGAGTACAGCTCTGGCTCAGGCTGCCCAGCTTTAAATCTGGCTTAGGTGACAGCTGCTTATGGTCTCAGGGCCTCTGTCTCCCCACACATTAAGTGGGGCTTGTAAGTATTTCATAAGGTTGTTATGGGGCCTCAATAAGCTAAAACACATCAAGTCTTCAAAAAGAGAGCCCAGCTCAGGGTAAGGAATCGGTACTTAGTAGTAGAGGTAGTAGTTATTATTCCATTTAAAGGATGCAACCCTACAGAAGACCTAAATAGACATTTCTCCAAAGAAGACACAAATGACCAATAGGCACATGAAAAGATCTCCTCATTGCTGATTATTAGAGAAATACAAATCAAAACTATAATAAGGGACTTCCCTGGTGGCCCAGTAGTTAAGAATCTGCCTTGCCACACAGGGGACACAGGTTCAATCCCTGGTCGGGGAACTAAGATCCCACATGCGACGGGGCAACTGAGCCCACACACCACAACCACTGAGCCCACATGCCACAGCTAGAGAGGAACTACATTCAATATTGTGTGATAAACTATAATGGAAAAGAAAGTGAAAAAGAATGTTTATGTATATAACTGAGTCACTTTGCTGAATAGCAGAAATTAACAACATTATAAATCAACTTCAGTTCAGTTCAGTCTCTCAGTCGTGTCTGACTCTTTGCAACCCCATGGACTGCAGCACTCCAGGCTTCCCTGTCCATCACCAACTCGCGGAGCTTGCTCAAATTCATGCCCATCAAGTCGGTGATGCCATCCAACCATCTCATTCTCTGTCGTCCCCTTCTCCTGTAGCCTTCAATCTTCCCCAGCATCAGGGTCTTGTCAAATGAGTCAGTTCTTCACATCAGGTGGCCAAAGTATTGGAGTTTCAGCTTCAGCATCAGTCAATGAATATCATGAATATTCCTTCCTTCCAATGAATATTCAGGACTGATTTCCTTTAGGATTGACTGGTTGGATCTCCTTAGAGTCCAAGGGACTCTCAAGAGTCTTCTCCAACACCACAGTTCAACTACACATTAATAAAAAATTTTTTTAAGTTAATAATAATAATAATGCTGAAAGGTACATGGGTATATTTATCTTTTTAAGTTAGTGTTTTCATTTCCTCCAGATAAATGTTCAGAATCATACAGTAGTTCTATTTTAATTTTTTTGAGGAAACTCCGTACTGTTTTACACTGCTTAAGCTGACCCTGGACGAGTCTTCTGTTACATTAAAAGCCACCTACAAAGACTAGACAAGCAGCTGACACTTGCAAGCAAATGCTGATACCAGGCACCAAATCCCAAGCCTTAAATCTCTTTCAGCACCACCACCTTCACCCTAAGATTTGGGAATGATTGTGCTCATTTTACAGTGGAGGGAGCTGAGAGCCAGAGATGGAAAGGAACTTGCTCTGTCACCCGCTAAGAGCCTGGTAGACTTAGAACTGAAACCCAAGTCTTTAGCCCTCTTTCTTCTACACCTACAGAGTGGAAGAGTCTGGCCATCGTGTTCATGGGAACTCTCCATCACAAGAACAGGAGATGTAAACAGGGCCAGCCTCAACTTCAGACAGCCTGTACTGGTTCTCCTCTCTCTCTTCTTTGCTTCTTTGTGACATCTTGCCCTCAGACCAGCTGCCCCTCTGGGCTAGACTCACCAGCAGCCTTAGTCTCACATCCCAGTAGCCAAAGGCCAAAAAGGACAAAGGTCTCATTTTCCCCAGCCTGAGTTTTATTGGCCAAATAAAACTTGGGCCACAATTCACCCTTGGGTTGGTCCTCGTATGAGTCTGAATCCTGGTTCTGTGGCTTGGGTAACCCAACCGCTCTATGCCTCAGTTTGCCCATTCTGAAATGAAGAAAATAATTGTACTTGCTTCACTGGGCTGCTGTGAGACTGAATCATCCATTAAGAACAAAAACACATTTCAACTACATGCTAGGCAATGTTTAGGTGCTGGAGCCACTGCAGAGGAGAAAGAGACCCCTCTCTGCCCTCATGGGGTGTATAGTCTAGCAGTAAAGACAGACGTGAAATAGACAAATGCATGGACAAATGTCTCTAGTACAAGTCTTGTACAGGACCAGAACAGAGCTCTGTGGGAGAGAAAGCAAGGGGACCCAGCTCCGATTAAACAAGCCTGGCGCTGGGCGTGGTGTGGAATAAACAGTCTCTGGTAGCGGTAACGCAGGTTCTTGTTCAGAATCCTCCCAACCATCTGGCCTCCCCACAGCGACGTCCCACAAGGAGAAGAGCTGGTGATTTGGCTGCCCTGCTCTCCATCTCTGCGACCAATTACGAGTCTCCTAGGGAATGGAGAGAAAGCGTGACGCTTGTGCTGGGACAGCAGAAGTGCGGCGGGTCCCAGGCGGCCGTTCCTGGTGGGTGGCACTCACCCACTTCATCTGCAGCGGCAGCCCCTTCTGGCTCCAGTGGAGGCCCCGACCAGGAGGTCTGCAGAGGCCCCAGTGGCGTCTCAGGCTCCAGGGTCTCCCCAGCTCCTTCCCCTGGCCCCGAATCAAGCCCTAAATGAAGGCATGCTGGAGAGAGATTTTCTGCGTAACAAGCCAACTTTCCACTCAGCAGTGCCAAGCTCTGCTGTCATTGCAGCTCCTGGCCAGAGGGACGAGGGCCCTGCCTGGCCCCAAGCCGGGGGCTGTCTCATTGTTTCCTGGTGACTGCCTCTGGAGGGACCATTTGCAAAACTCTTCATGATCCAAGATGTGTCTGTGGACATGCTGTGCCCCGACCAGGCTCCTCTGGGGCTGTCTTCCCATCCCTCTTGTGCAGACATGCTGTTTCTTCAGGGAAGAAGGGCCAAGATTCCCTGGGTTGGATTAATTGTCTCAGACTCTGACTCTGAGTCTGTTCCTGCACCACTGTCACCACCGCCCTGATCTCGGCTCAAGGCCCCAGGACCCTAATCAGGACCCCAGGGGCAGCCCATCCAGTCTGGCCTCCTCTCCTTGTCCACCACAGATGGCCAAAGGGGCTGCCTGGAGCACACGTCACTCCTTCATTTGCCACACTTTGATGGTGTCTGGATCCGAATAATCTGAACCAGTCCCCTTGATGGAGCCAGCAGGGAGTTCTCAGCAAGTCAAGCGTATCATGCAGGGTTTGCCTAGAATGTCATACACTCTTTTCATCCAAGATTTTCCCCAAATGTGCCCTCCTCGTGCATAAACTTATCCATCATGCATTAATTTATCCATTAAATAATGAAAGCCTTCTACATGCAGGCTCCTTTGCTGGGCCCAGGGATGTGATAGTGAGCCACACAGCCACTCCCCAGGAGTTCATGACCCAGTGAGGGAGGCAGACATCACTGAAAACTCGAGAATCACCAGTTTATAGTAATCACCCAGTGTAGTGAGAGCTGAAGGAACCGTGTGGATGCTGAGAGATCAACAGAAAAGCGTGACTCTGTCGGGAGTCAGAAATGAAGCTCACCCTGACATGGGATAAAGGGTAGGCACCACGCAAGGGAGGACCAGAGGGAGGGGGAGAGCTTACAGACAAAAGCCCTGAGGCCAGAGGCCACCTGCAGCCTCTGGGCTCTGAGGACCTGGGTGGCGGGTGGGCAGAAAGCGCAGTGGTAGGCTGGAGAAGGAAGTGGTTACAGCCAGATAGGTATGGCAGGAGATTGCTCTTGACCCAGCGAGCCCAGGGAGCCCTGAGAGCTTAGAGGAGCTCAAACAAGGCTTGAGCCCTCTTGAGCAGGAGAAATTTGAGCAGGAGAAAACAGAAAAATTTGGTGAGATATGACACAGGCTAGACTGATATTGCCACAACACAAATGCTGGTTCAAGAGGACTTTTTTTTTAAGTTTTGTATTATGGGAAAAAATTTAAATATATCAATGTAGATATAACAGTATAATGAACCGCCCTGAAGCCCTCATCCAGCCGCTTCAGCAATAATCAACCCAAGCTTGCTTCAGCTACACCCCACACACATTCCTCATCCCCACTGGATTGTATTGAAGCAAATCCCAGATGCTGTATATTTCACCATAAATATTTCAGTATGTACCTCTAAAAAAAAGGACATTTTTGGTGGGGAGATCTTTTTTTTTAGTTGAGGCATGAGGAATCTTTATTGTCACCCTGCTTATTTAATTTATATGCTGAGTACATAGTGCGAAGTGCTGATGAAGCACAAGCTGGAATCAAGATTGCTGGGAGAAACATCAGTAACCTCAGATAGGAGATGACACCACCCTTATGGCAGAAAGCAAAGAGGAACTAAAGAGCCTTTTGATGAAAGTGAAAGAGCAGATTGAAAAAGCGGGCTTGAAACTCAACATTCAAAAAAACAAAGATCATGGCATCCAGTCCCATCACGTCATGGCAAATAGATGGGAAAACAATGGAAACAGTGAGAGAATTTATTTTCTTGGGCTCCAAAATCACTGCAGATGGTGACTGCAGCCATGATATTAAAAGACACTCGCTCCTTAGAAGAAAAGCTATGACCAACCTAGACAACATATTAAAAAGCAGAGACATTACTTTGCGAACAAAGGTCCGTCTAGTCAAAACTATGGTGTTTCCAGTAGTCATGTATGGATGTGAGAGTCGGACTATAAAGAAAGCTGAGCACCGAAGAATTGATGCTTTTGAACTGTGGTGTTGGAGAAGACTCTTGAGAGTTCCTTGGACAGCAAGGAGATCCAACCAGTCTATCCTAAGGAAAATCAATTCTGAATATTCATTGGAAGGACTGATGATGAAGCTGAAGCTCCAATCCTTTGGCCACTTGATGCAAAGAACTGAGTCACTGGAAAAAACCGTGATGCTGGGAAAGATTGAAGGCGGGAGAGGGGGATGACAGAGGATGAGATGGTTGGATGGCATCACCGACTTGATGGACATGGTTTGAGCAAGCTCCAGGAGCTGGTGATGGACAGGGAACCCTGGCATGCTGCTGTCCATGGGGTTGCAAAGAGTCAGACACGACTGAGCAACTGAACTGAACTGACTGAACTGAGGGATCTTTAGTTGCAGCATGTGTACTCTTAGCTTCAGCTTATGGGATCTAGTTCCCTGACTAGGATCAAATCTGGGCTCCCAGCTTTGGGAGCTCAGAGTCTTACCCACAAGACCACTAGTGAAGTTCCATCTAAAAACAATTAATGAAAATACAAAGGGAAATTTTTAAGGCTTGATGTGGTGTGGGTTTAGTTCCTCAGTCATATCCAACTCTTGCGACCTGTAGCCCGCCAGGCTCCTCTGTCCATGGGATTCTCCAGGCAAGAATACTGGAGTGGGTCGTCCTTTCCTTCTCCAGGGGATCTTCCCAACCCAGGGATCGAACTTGGGTCTCTGCTGTGCAGGCAAATTCTTTACTAACTGAACTGCAAGGGATGCCCTACTTATAGTCAAACTACCACTCAAAAAAAGTCATCCCTCTCACTATTTCCTTGCACCGATGCCAGCACTTTCTTAGAAGAAAGAGATTTCTACAAGTGCCTCATCCTAAAACATTAAAGAGAGCTAAACCTTAAATGCAGGTTCATTTCATGAAAGGAGGCAGCTACATTATGCTGCTGCTGCTGCTGCTGCTGCTAAGTCGCTTCAGTTGTGTCTGACTCTGTGCGACCCCATAGACGGCAGCCCACCAGGCTCCCCCGTCCCTGGGATTCTCCAGGCAAGAATGCTGGAGTGGGTTGCCATTTCCTTCTCCAATGCATGAAAGTGAAAAGTGAAAATGAAGTCGCTCAGTAGTGTCCAACTCCTAGCAACCCCATGGACTGCAGCCCACCAGGCCCCTCCATCCATGGGATTTTCCAGGCAAGAGTACTGGAGTGGGCTGCCATTGCCTTCTCTGAGCTACATTACTAAGTCTGTGGAAATCTAATGGACACCCCCAGGTGATACCATGTGCCCAGCAAGCAGGGTGCTCAGGACAGGAGGAGGTGGGCCCCCACACTCCCTGCTGGCTTCCCGGGCAGGCCCTGGGTCAATGGGGCAGATGGAGAAAGGGCTTCCATGGAAGTGAGAGGCTCCAGAAACAACCCAAAGGAAACTGAGAGGGAAGGATGGTCAGGTGCTTCCTTCCATGGTCAGGTCTACCCGCCAAAACCTTCCCCCTTAGGCCTGTAAGTGTTTCCTGTTTGAGCTAAAACCTGGGGACTCCCTGTCTTGCCGGTCCTCAGGTGTGTTCTCCTGCCTCACAGGGAATCACTGGCCTCCAGGTCACACAAATATACAACCTGCACCCTCAGGTTTCCAGGTTCAGAGAGCGGTTCCTGTCTTTTGCAGTGAGAGGACAGCATCCGCAGTTCCAGAATCCTCTAGTTCCCCGAGCAGGCGTGAGCCCTGGCATTACCCAGTTAGGATGGACCTCCTAATACAGCCGTCTATTCTCAGCCCTCGAAAGAGGCAGCTTCCCTTCTTCCACGCCCTCCATCATTTGCAGAGCCTACTGTGCTCCGTGCGTTACGCCAAGCCTGGGAGACACAAAGGTGAATTAGACTCGAGCCCTTCACAGAAGGAGCTCACTATCTCCGAGAGAGACAGGCATATGAACACGGTGCAATTGGACCAGAGAGAGAGAGAGAATGTAGTCAAGAATCTGCAGGAATTCAGCCCATGGAACAAGGAGCTCTACCCGTGAAAGCAAGGAGTCTTGGGGGACATATCTTTTAAGCTGGGTCTTTTTTGGGGGGATCCACACCTCACAGCATGTGGGACCTTAGTTCCCCTGCCAGGGATCGAACCCATAACCCCTGCATTGGAAGATGAAGTCTTGACCACTGGACCACCAGGGAAGTCCCTGAGCTGGGTCTTGAATGACACTGGGGAAAGTCGGGGAGGGGGACTTGCCCCATGGATCCAAAGTGAATCCATGCTCTTTGGACACGAGCAACAGAACCGAATTACACAAAGAACATTATGTTTCTTTGGTCCTGCAATTGCACCTCTACAATTTATCTGATAGATTTACTCACTCACATGTGAAATGACATATGTTCCAGGAAACTTACTACAGCAGGATTTGCAAAGCAAAAGATTAGAAATAATCTGAATATCCATCTGTGTGAAGATTTTCTTCCTGTAGCTGCTGTAACAAAAAATACAAACTTGGTGGCTTATCTCAACAGAAATGGATTCTCCCGTAGTTCTGGAGGCCAGAGCTCTGAAACTAGTATCGCTGGGCTGAGATCAACATAATGACAGGGTTGCGATCCCTCCAGAGGCTCTAAGAATTCTTTCCTCCTGTTCTAGTTTTTGGTGGGGTGGCTGCTGGTATTCCTTGGCTTGTGGCCATATCACTCTGATCTTTGCCTCAGTGATCACACTGCTTTCTCCTCTTCTCTGTGTCAAGTCTTCAACCTCTCCATTAACGAGGACACATGTGATTGTATTTAGGGCCCATGCAGATAATCCAGGACAATCCCCCCATCTCAAGAGCCTTAATTTAATCACATCTGCAAAGCCCTTTTTTTCCATAAAGGTAACATTCACAGGTTCCAGGGGTTAGATGTGGCTATCTTCTCAGAAGCTATTATTCAGCCAACCACAGGATGCATCCACTCGGGGGAATATTGTGCAGACATTAAAAAGAATGAGGTATCTGTACTGATATGAAATGGACCCCAAGGTATATTCAAAGCTTTAACATTTATATAATTTAAATTATATAAAATTTAAATAATTTTTTAAATTAAGTGAGAAAAGCAATGAATTCAAGGGATTGTGAGCAGCTCATAGAATGGGGAAAAGAAAAGCAAATAAAGAAACAGTTTGTATCCTGTGCTACCAACCTATGTAAAAACTATACTATATATGTGTGTGTTTACGTATCATCTCCAGAAGCACACACAATAAACTGATAATAATGGATACTGCTGGGGAAGGGAATGTGGAAGTGGGGGACCAAGAAGCAGCTTTATTGAGATATAATTTACATCCCATACATGACACCCATTCAGAGTACAATTCCATGGCTTTTAGCGTATTTGCAGAATTGTGCAACCATAAGCACAGTCAATTTTAGAATATTTTCATCAGCCCCAAAGAAACCTTCAGGCCAACTGGTAACATAACCAAAACTTCAGTAGACCATAGTTCTATCAGGCCAACTGCTTCCAGGTTACATGACAAGTGCTGGGACTAGTGAATTCCTAAGAGAACAAATCTGTTGCTGTACTCATATTGCTCTGAAATGAGTTCCCTGGCCAGAAGCAATATTATGTAGAAAGAATCCCGGGACAGTAATGAGGTTTTCTGTGAGCACACAGATGGTTGGGCTGGCAGAAGAATTTCTGGAAGGGATAGCAAATTCATATCCAGAATAAGTATCTATTCCAGTGAGGACCAAATCAATGCCCCGCCTGGATGGAAGAGGTCCGGTGTAATCAATCTGCCCCCCAACGGCAGACTGACTGGTCCCCCCACCTCCAGCAGTGTAAGCTTCTAAACTGTCTGGAGGGCACTTATTTTCTTCTGTTCTTCATTCACTAAATAATTTTCTGAGGCCCCCTGGGCCCAGCCTTTATGTGGCATTGCAGGGGCTGGGCTCTCGGCCACTGTATCTAGCTCGGGGCTTTTATACACAGGGACATGAGAAACGGTAAGGCTGCAGCTGCCACCGTGTCTCACACAGAGCGGCATGCTGAAACGAGCAGTGAACTGGGAGTCCAGAGCATCTGATTCCTAGCTCTAGGTTGGCCCTCAACACCCATGGGATGCAAATGGAAGCAAGTTGCCTAACCAGCCCCCATGCTTGAAACAGAATGGAAGCCCCAGGATAGCACGTACCAACTGGTGGAGCAAGGGTGGATGCACAGGGAGTCAGCTGTCCATGGAGGATTTTTATAATCAACGAATAGTTGATCTGCTTTTTATTATCACCATATACCTTCAGTTCTAAAGAACGTCAATGAGAGAAAATGCCTCACCAAAAAAGTCTTTTAAGTTCTAAACCATTGCTACTGTTACTATTGTTTTACTAACATAAGCAAGCTTTAAATTGACATGCTTTTACTACTTATCCTTTAATAAACATTAAATTTTATATGGATATTAACTTGAAGAACTCCCAGTTATTCAATTGGCCCAGACACACATGAACCCAGCTACAGTGTTTACTTCTAGAGTAGGTTTATCATGGAATCTTTTAAGCTTGCACGCGTGCTAAGTCACTTCAGTCATGTCCAACTC
Source organism: Bos grunniens (assembly GCF_055505025.1). NCBI lineage: Eukaryota > Metazoa > Chordata > Mammalia > Artiodactyla > Bovidae > Bos > Bos grunniens. Next base: position 18,618,419 of record NC_141190.1, read on the forward strand.
TTTGTGGCCCCGTGAACTGTAGCCTTCCATGTTCCTCTGTCCGTGGGATTCTCCAGGCAAGGATACTGGAATGGGTTGCCACGCCCTCCTCCATGGGACCTTCCGGACCCAAGGATTGAATCCGCGTCTCCTGCAGCTTCTGCATTGCAGGCAGATTCTTACCGCTGAGCCACCAGGAAAGCCCTCTTATAAGCTTGAGTGAGTGAGTGATAGCAGCTCAGTCGTGTCTGTCTCTGCGACCCCATGGACTGGAGCCCACCAGGCTCCTCTGTCCATGGAATTCTCCAGGCAAGAATACTGGAGTGGGTTGCCATTTCCTTCTCCATCTTCTGAGCTTACTTCTAGATAAATTTAAAGAGAGATTGAAGAGAGATCCCCATCCACCCAATCGCTAACTCTTAATGCTTTAAGTAGGGTGGTGGGGGTAGGTCGCCTGCGCCATCTAGTGGCCGAGATGGTGTTATCAGCACTTGTAGCTGGACTTTCTCGTCCCGGAAGGCTGCTCAATGGAATAGGGTAGTGAGATGTGGAGGCTATTGAGTTCTTGAAATGTGGTTTATCTGAATTGAGATCTGCCGTAGTGTTCTTGCCTGGAGAATCCCAGCGACGGGGGAGCCTGGTGGGCTGCCGTCTATGGGGTCGCACAGAGTCGGACACGACTGAAGCGACTTAGCAGCAGCAGCAGCAGTAGGTGTAAACTACACCTTGAAGACTTAATGCAAAAAAAAAAAAAAAGTAAAAGAACTTCCCTAGGGGTCCAGTGGTTAAGACTCTACACTTGCACTGCAGGGGGCATAGGTTCTACCCCTGGTCCCGGAACTAAGATCCCAGATGACCTGCAGCAAGGTAAAAAAAAAAAGGTAAAATATTTCACAATTGTGCATAATGATTAAATATTGGTTTTATATTTATTGCATGTTAAAATGGTAGTACTGGAGCAGGGGGAGCAGCAAAGGAGCTTAATTAGACAAAGCCAGCTCCAGGGCTGACTGCCTCCGCTGTCTGTCTAGACAGCAGTGTGCACATATGTTCCTGCACTTCTCAGGGCCTTAGTTTCCTCCTTCTTAAAATGGATTAATGATACCACTATCATGGGATTTTGATGATTAAATGTGATAGGGCATATAAAAAACTCCTCAGACAGAGTGGGTGTTCAATGGAATCTGGTTTCCTTCCTCTCAGAGCTGATAAAAATGCCAGGAACACTAGAGGAGGTGGCCTCCCCCAGGCACCGTCAGAGGCACCTGATTAGCTTCTCTTCTCCCACATTATTGCTAAGTTGCAGGTGCCTTAGCTGAGTCATCGGGTTCCCTCATTGTGGAGGATCAGCTCCAGCTGTGGCCCTCCTGGATGCCCCCCACCACCATCAGCACCAACTGTGCACCCAGCACCAGGCACCAGCTCGCTCTGCACCCTGCCAGGCAAGGCTGAATCTGCCGTTCTGCCTGGGTGTCTCCCAGTCCACACACCTGCTCCTCCCCTTCCGCAGTGAGCCACGCCTCCCCCCGCGGCCCCTGCATCCACACCCACGACTGGGCACACACTGCTCACCCACTGCCACCTCTACAGCAGCAGTTCTCAGTGTTGCCCCTGGTCCAGCAACAGCAGTATCGCCTGGGAACTTGTTAGAAAGGCAGATTCCTGGGCCCCGGACCACTGGAATCAGAAACCGCAGGGGGCAGAGCTCCACAAGGCTGCAGCATGTCCCCCAGGGGATTCTAATGGTCAAGTCAGAGCCACGGCTCCGCAAAACCTCGCTCAGCCACCAGGCCTGTTCTTCTCAGCTCCTATAGCCAGGTCTCACCTTCTCCCCGCCACCTCCTCTGTCCTGTGACCCCCGGTACCTGACACCATCCTGTTCTCTCCCCCTTGCCCATACCGCCCACAGTGATGCTGACCACACCTCAGTCATAGCAAACCTCTGCATTTTCTGTCACACAGGCCAGCCACTTTTCTATTTCTTACTCAACAGTTTTAAGTCTGTCACTAGTTCAAATATGCATGCTAGCCTGGCCCTAAAGAACCTATAAATTCAGACAACATACAAGTTATATATTTCCATTGCACATTAAAATAAACCCTATTAAAATGTGGAGTTCATCCAAAGAACCACCTAAAAGTCATTTGGGGGAAACAGAGCCTTAAGTGTGGCCTGGCTCTCCCAGAGCACACGCCACCCCCTGCCCATCCCCCAAAGCCTCAATTTCTCCTTCGTCTCTCATCTCACTTCGCGCTTCTATCAGTACACCCTTCCTGGACCACTGAGTTAACTACCCTTTCATTCACCCACCCGTGACTCTGATATCCCTGAGGACTCCCCATGAAATGTCACCAGCCCAATAAGTACATATGGGATGACTGAACTCTGGGCCACCAAGATGTGGCCACAGTACCCCAGACTCCCTCCTTACACCCTCTGCTCTCCGCAGTATCTCCAGAAAGTGTCCCTGGGCCTCCCTACCCCAATCTTTGCACTTTCTCTCCAAGAGCTAAACCCTTAAATCGTTATTACCCAGTTAAAAATAAGCTCCTTCATGCCCCTCAAAATCTAGTCCAGGCTGATCCAGACTAGACACACACATACACACACAGACTTTCTGTTGGGGTATAATATCTATTGAGAAAAGTACACATATAAGTTCTCAGTTCAATCACTTTTCAAACACTGAACACACCTCTTTAAGCAGCACCTCAGAGCTTCCTCTTGCTCACTTACTCACCATTAATTACTGCCCACTGTGCACCCCTGCCCAAGAGGAAGCACTCTCTTTTCTAACAGCAAAGATTCGTTTTGCCCATTTTTGTACTTGAATGAGATCAAACGGTATGCAGGTTTATGTCTGATGTTCAGCCATATTCTTACATGCAATATAGATCACATGTTCTCATGGCTGCGTACTATTCAAAAGTCCACTGTATTACTTTCCTATTCCTGCTGTGACAAATTACCACAAATTCAGTGGCTTAAAACAACAGCATTATTATCTTACGGTTCTGGTGGTCAGAGGTCAGAAATAGATCTCCTTGGGCTAAAATCAAGGTGTTGTCAAGGCTACGTTTTTTTCTGAAGGCTCGAGGGAAGAACTACTTCCTTGTCTTCTCCCATTTCTAGAGGCCCCCATACTCCTTGGCTTCTGGCCCCTCCATCCTCAAAGCCAGCAATGGCTGGTTGACATTCATGTCACATACTCCACTCTGACACTTCTGCCTCCCTCTTCCACACTTACAGAACCTTATGACATTTGCACACCCTGGTAACCCAATATAATCTCTTTAAGATGATTAAACTCTTAATCCATCTGCAACTTTATTCCACCTTGCTATGGAAGATAACATACTCACATGATGTGAACATCTGAGTGTTTGCCCTACTCTGCCTACCACACCCACCACACCTGTCTACTGTACTGCTGATGAGCCTTTAGGTTGTTCCAGGACAAGAGTGCTGGGGAGCATATTTCTGTTGGGTATAGACGCATCAGGGGACTCCTCACATGGCTCAGTGGTCAAGAATCCACCTGCCAATGCAGGAGATGTAGGTTCAATCCTTGGGTTGGGAAGATCCTCTGCAGAAGGAAATGGCAACCCACTCCATTATTCTTGCCTGGGAAGTCCCATGGACAAGGAGGCTGGCAGGCTACAGTCCATGGGGTTGCAAAAGATTTAGACACAACTTGGCAAACCACTCCAATATCCTTGCCTGGAAAATCCCGTGGACTGAGGAGCCTGGTGGGCTGTAAGTCCATAGGGTCACAAAGAGTCAAGCACGACTGAGCCACTAGGAGACAGACTACAAACTAAACAACAATAATCAGGAACAACCGACCTACAGGTTAGGTGGTCAGCTTCTGCAAAGTCTGCTGATTCTTCCTAAAACGGCTGAGCAAATATAACACTCCCACCAGCCACATGATGGCTCAGTTGGTAAAGAACCCACCTGCAATGCAAGAGATGACCTGCAGTGCCAGAGACCCGGGTTCAATCCCTGGGTCAGGAAGATGCCCTGGAGAAGGAAATGGCAACCCACTCCAGTATTCTTGCCTAGGAAATCCCATAGACAGAGGAGCCTGGTGGGCTACACCCCATGGTGTCACAAGAGTCAGACACCGTGTTCAGCGACAGCGCTAAACCAGCACACCAGCAGCACCTCCGCTCCCCTTGTGTTCTGTGTTGCAACGCTTGGAGTTTTCCGTGGCTCTCACGGACACCAGATGCTTCCTTGCGCCTATGCCTCCCTTCATGTCTGCAGGGCCCAAAATGTTTCACCCAGCCACCCACTCATTTCCACTGCTGTTCCCAAAAAGCAAAACACAGTTGGACAAAATCAGGCCATTTTCTGACCCAAATCACGAATTTGTGTGGCTATCCTAGGACACTTTCAGTTCAGTTCAGTTCAGTTCACTCGCTCAGTCGTGTCCGACTCTTTGCAACCCCATGGACCACAGCACGCCAGGCCTCCCTGTCCATCAACAACTCCCAGAGTTTACTCAAACTCATGTCCATTGAGTCGGTGATGCCATCCAACCATCTCATCCTCTGTTGACCCCTTCTCCTCCTGCCTTCAATCTTTACCAGTATCAGAGTCTTTTCAAATGACTCAGTTCTTCGCATCAAGTGGCCAAAGGATTGGAGTTTCTGCCTCAGCATCAGTCCTTCCAATGAATATTCAGGACTGATTTCCTTTAGGATGGACTGGTTGGATCTCCTTGCAGTCCAAGGGACTTTCAAGAGTCTTCTTCAACACCACAGTTCAAAAGCATCAATTCTTCGGTGCTCAGCTTTCTTTATAGTCCAACTCTCACATTCATACACGACTACTGGAAAAACCATAGCTTTGACTAGACGGGCCTTTGTTCGTAAAGTAACATCTCTGTTTTTTAATATGCTGTCTAGGTTGACCATAACTTTTCTTCCAAGGAGCAAGCGTCTTTTAATTTCATGGCTGCAGTCACCATCTGCAGTGATTTTGGAGCCCAAAAAGATAAAGTCTGTCACTGTTTCCACTGTTTCCCCATCTATCTGCCATGAAGTGATAGGACCAGATGCCATGATCTTAATTTTCTGAATGTTGAGCTTTAAGCCAACTTTTTCACTCTCCTCTTTCACTATCATCAAGAAGCTCTTTAGTTCTTCGCTTTCTGCCATAAGGGTGGTGTCATCTGCATATCAACAAACCTATTACTTACAGAATCTTATGATAACAGCAACTTCAGGGGCCACGTGAACTCCCTCCTCCCACTCAGAGCCATTAAGTCACAGGCACAGTTGGTCTAGCATGTGCCCTCCAGAAAAGCTTCCCCAGATCTCTCAGTTAGACTCTGTGCCCCCGTCTCTGCTTCGGCAGCACTCAGCTCTACGTTGCTACTTCCTGGGTCACATTAGAATCCACTGTCTCTCCCACTGCACTGCATCACAGGGACAGAACCAGAAGACTGGATATTGCTCCAGCCATGGCACCTATCCCTCAGTGCCAGAAAGCCCAAGTCCTCCTCAGTGACAGACACCAGCACCCTCAGCACATTTCCATCCAGCAAGGAACCAGCTTCCCCGACAGATGATCCTTCTGTTACTGGACAGGTCTGATCCAGTTCAGTACATTTACTAAGAGCCTTCTCTGTGCCAGGCACTATATGAAGCATCGTGGAAACAGAACGTGAAGAGCTCCTGCCTTCAAGGAACTCAGGTCTCCAAAAGCCCAGAATCAGTCCTCTCCTTTCCTGCCATGGGTTCCAGAAATACAGAAACAAGGGTCCTCCCTCCTCCACCTCGAAACAGGTACAGTCAGCCAGGGAGTGAAAGGAGATACTGTCAACACACTCACTACAAATTAGGAGATGGGATTCGTGACATAAATAATCTCCAGTGACAGAAATGAGATGGCAGCCTGGGGCAGGCATGTGGGGGATTGACTCTTGAGTGGCAGGAGAGAACTTTCTGGAGTGATAGGGATGTCATACATCTTAATTGGGGTGTGAGCTTCAGGGATGGAGAAATCTGTCAAAGCCTATCAAACGGTACACTTGGTAGAGTTGATTTGAAGAGAGACACAAACCCAAGTGTCCGCACTGCCTCTCACTGCCACTCACGTGCTGGCTCATCTCAGCCCCAACTCACCATCTTTCCAAATCTCTGTTTCTGCCAGTAAGAGTAAAAATCTTACTCTAAGCCAGAGACAGGGGAGCTCCCTGGCTGAAGCAGGCATGGGAAAGCTGGTGTCCTCAGAGCCCCTCCCCTGTTCACAAGGACCCCAAGGTGCCACCACTCCTGCTGAGTCCCAGACAGCTCTGACTGGCTCTGACTCTACATCTATCTCTACTTGAGACTAAATATATCCTCCCTTCCCTCCAAACCAGATGGTTTCTAGACTCGTCTGGAAAGAGGAGGCTGGGGAAAGCGAAGCAGAGACCAGGAGGAGGGCCATGTCTCTCCTCTTCGCCCTAGTTCATTCAATGCAGCACACACAGCGAGTGTTCAAGGCTGCCATCCAAGACCCCTCATCAATGGTCAATTTCAGCTACATTCAAGTGCTTAATAAAGGCTGGATTATTGGGGCATGAGGTTTCCACTAAGTCCCAAGGGCTTTTCACCAGCAAGAGGCAGAAGGCCCTGGCCCTAGACTGCCAAGCTGTACAGTATGCCTAATGGGTCTTTATGCCCAGGACAATGGGGAATGGGGGAGGGAGGTTACATTTTTAATGTTTCCTCTCCTCTGATCAGCACAGCTTCCATCTCGCTTTCAGTAGTTGTCTGCATCTAGGAATAGGAAGAGCCTTCTTAATACACACACATTTCAGTCTCCACAGTTTATAGCAGCATTTTTATCCACATGGAAAATACAGGACACACGCCACCTACTGTGAGTTCATTAACTTAAAAATATCTTGATGGATCACAACACAGACAAACCCTAAAGGGCAGCGCCCCCTCTGGGAGAGACAGGCAGCGCTTGACACACACCGAGCAAAGTCCTCTTGGAGGAACCTTACCGCCCCAGGGCTGCAGCCCACAGGTATTGGTGAGCTGGACCACGCTGAGGATTCCCAGAGCCCACCATGAATGGCAGGAGCCAAGCCCAGAGAAGCCAAAGGATAAACCTGTCACTGCTTTTTTCTGCCCTCCCCTCCACTCCCCATGGTGGTCTCAGGACTAAACGAAAAGAGGTGATGTGACCACAGGAACTGATGGAGTTGAGGAATAGGTTCTGGGGAAGAAAGAATAGTCTCGGATTAGAGCCCCAGGAGTTGTGGGGGGAAAAGCAACATAAGTCATATAGGTAATTTAATATTTTCTAGCAATCACGTTAAAAAGATAAAAATAAACAGGTAAGATTAATTTTAATAATTAATACAATATACTAAAATATCAAGGAATCAATATAAAATTAGAGACATTTTTATATTCTTTTTCTTATTCTTTGAATTCTGGGGTGTATTTCATACTTAACAGAACATCTTAATTTAGACTGGCCACATTTCAAGTGCTCAGTACCCACATGTGGCCAGAGGCTACCATACTGGGGCAATGCATGTGGGAGAGCAACAAATGAGGATAGACTTTGCGGTGGGGGCATGGTGTGTTTCAGTGGGCACCAACCCTCCTGGGTCTGAACACCGTTCCTGGAGGGCACACCACGCTATCACCCCAGAGCCAGCACTGGGCATCGTTGGAGAAAGTCCTGTGCAGACCTGGGTCCCAGCTAGGAGCAGCGCAGCACTGTGCAGAAGATGCCACATGGGGCTTGAGGGCCAAAGCCAGACTGTGGAGGGCTTGTGTTTGGCTCCCATGATTTTTGGGTTTTTTTTTTAAGTGTCATCGTATTTTTATTTTCCTTTATACTTGGCCCTGTTCTTCCCAATTCACCCCTCCCCGTTTTGTGGACTTATTAGGAGTTTTTCCATCATGTGATAGCTCCCCTTTATTCTCATCTGTTTGGCTGTTCATTTGAAGACAGCCAGTGGGAGGAACTTGTATTACAATTTGTTTTTAATATTTATGTATTTGGTTACAGGTCTTAGTTGAAGCATACAGGGTCTTCAATTCTCGTTGCAACATGCTGGATCTTTAGTTGCAGCACGTCGGATCTAGTTTCCTGACCAGGGATTGAATCCAGGCCCCCTGCACTAGGAGCTCAGAGTTTTTGCCACTAAACCACCAGGGAAGTCCCTCCCATGGTGTTTTTCAATCTCTCAAAGCAGTTGTTGTTTTCATGACTTTACACTTCCTTCCTGGCTCCTACAGACATTGGGTGTGTGACCCTGCTTCAGACCACAGTTCTTAAAGCCCTGGATGTTAACCTTGACTCTACTGCTTTTTAGTTGACAATGGATACATTAAACTCTTCATATGTCTTTTACTATAAAACTGGAGTTAAGAATACTTCACAGAGATGTATGACTTTAACGAGAGAAGGAATTAATTGGCCAGCACAAAGCTGAGTACATAAGCACTCAAAAAATTGTGGTATTAATTTTTCATTCAGACGTGAATTCCTTAGAGGCCCTATTATATTCCTCTTCCAATACTGGAAAACTGGCGAGTACACGGGCAGGAGAAGCTCTTAAAAGCATCCCCGACTTTGGTGCCAAGGAATGGCTTCCGCAATTACAATTTTAAGACAATCTGTTTCCCTTCTTTGTTGCCCACGGATATGGCTCTACTGAATTAAGCATTCCTTGGGGCCAAGGCATCAAAAATTTTAAAAGACTGACTTCTAGTGATAAAAGGAGAAAGCTAACAATGACACCAAGGGCCCTCCTACTAATCTGCATACTGGTTCCAAGGCCGAAGACTGGGATCTGGGCACTGGGTGCTTCCAATAAAGGGTAAGATATTAATGATCAACTAGGATCAAGACCCAGCCACTACTCAACCCCGATTTTTGGTTTTGCTTTTTATAGGGAATTTATGAGGCTAGGACATAAAAGAAGCACCAAACAAACCTGATGGTCCCACCACAACCCTGTAGCCTAGGTCTCAGGCTTCTCACCATTCCCACTCTCTGTGCTTCTAATTTAGAATCAAGGCGGGGCAAAAATGGGCCACCTGCCATGGGGCACAAAGGCCCTGGAGGGGGAGAGAGCCGGAAGACTCTTCCCAGTTCTCTCTTTCCCACCTCCTCTCCCCGTTGTGTAATGCATGTCTGCTTCTTCACTCCATTCTGTAACTCAATGATTAATGGTCATGTGCTCAGCACTGGACTAGACATTTGAGCCTCTTCCTATTTTTCAGAGCAACTCCCTGTCCCTCTACCCCTTTTCCTTTTGCATTACTGAGTTTCCCATGTGCTGTTAAGAGTCCCTCCACACTTTAAAGAAACAGAACTAGCTCCTTTTTCTATTGCAAATAATATGAACTGGTCCTTGGGGGATGAGGAGAGAGTGACAGACGGTCTGAGTGGCACCTTAGGGAGCTAACACAGCTCAAGAGGAACACACAGGCAGGTAATGGAGCAAAAACAAGAGTTTTTTATTTCTATTCTGGATGTAACTCTTTTGTTATCAAAAATAACCATGTCGGCATCAGTAAGCAGCTGATTATAAAATGTGTCCTTGGCAGAGACAGAGAAAGTTAGCATTGAATGAATACCTGCCATCTGCCAGGCACAATGTAAGGCTAGTGGTGCTCAGTATTTGGTGGCCAAGGACTCCTCTGGGAGTCATGGAGGCTCTGAAATCTCTGCCTTAGAAAAATTCAAACACACACAAAATTTTACATAGAATTACAGGAGCAAAAAATTCCTGAAATCACAAACTCCAGATTAAAACCTTTGTGCTAAGCCCCTACATGTGCCTCTTGAGCATGGCATCATTGAGATGGTATCGTTACCCACTCCCTTACAGAGTGGGGAACATGCCCAAGCCCACATATGTAAGTGACAGAAACAACATCTCAAGCAGAGTTGTCTAAACACTGCAGCTTGCTGGCCTAGATGAAAATGTCACTTGGTTTTTACTGTTACTATAACCATCACTCCTTATTTTAAATGAGGAAATAAAGATTATGTGAGAAACCGAAATCTGGGCAAAGCATTCTAGACTCAGCCAAGGGAAATCAGGGAACTCAAAATTCCCAGAGGTTCCAATCCCATTTCCAATCAGCCAAAAAAGCCCTACTCCCCCTGAACCCACCCCCCAGCTGGAGAGCAAGCCAAAGACACGCCAGTTCTTAGTGTCACAGTCCTCAGAACAAGAGGCCACCTCTGTCATAGCAACTCAGTCAAACTTGAAACAATGTTTTTAAGAGGCAACCTCTCTTTAATCCATCAGTCAAATGTAAATGAAGAGACTGATCAAAGCCTATAGATATGAAACAAAAGAAATTTAATTTCAGAATATTACATGAATATAAAAGAAAAACAATACATGTTTCTTTACAGTTACATATATATATATACAGGATATAGTTGAATAAGAATGAAAAAATTAAAAATGGTTAGACAGTTAAGAAACCTTGCTTCTCTTGTTGAGCGAGCTTGGGGGTAGTGAAAAGGCAAGCCTTGCTATGTAGTAAAGGACCCTGGGGCAGGGGTGCTTTTCCCAACCAGTTCTGCTGGCCCCCAAACATGTCTGGGGGAGTGCTCAATGGCTCTTTAGCATCTGCTGTGGCCTCGCACACTCCAGTTTCCATGGTAACCCAAGCACTCAGGCTAGTAAGTCTTAACTCCACCTCCTCGTCAGCCCTCCCATCCACTCTCCACCTGTGGAAACAGCTCAGCATGACCTGCGGAGGAAAGCCAGCTTTCCCACAGTGAGTTTTAGATCAGATTAATTACCACTGGTCTGAAAAGCTTGTGCATCTTATAAACCTGAATCTTCCCCAGTTTCTACAGCAGTCCTGCCAACTGCTGGTATCTAGCTTTGGATCCAGGTCCTGTCTTCGGTACCAAGGCTTCCAGATGGATACAGCTCTCTCCTGGGGAAAGGAATTCTACTCAGAAAAGACTTCAGAATGAGAGCCAGTTTCAGGCATCTGTGTGAGGCTCTGCAGGAAGTAAGGAAGCAGATGAACTCGAGAGACCATTCTGCAACCACAGGATCTCCCGGAAGGCGGTGTTTTAAACCGTATCCTAACAGAGGTTTCTATGAGGAAAGCTGAACAGAAACACTGCTGTTCCAGAGGAGAGAATGGCTCTGCTCTGACACTCTGGAACCACTGGCTTTCTTACAAGCCAACAAAACAGCCACCGCTGGACACCCAGTGATCACCGCAGTTAACCCCAAATTGCTCTGTTTCCCAAGGCAGCCCACTGTCATTCCTGACTACGGAAGATTCGTTCGGGGTAATGAGCTGGTGGAGGGCCAACTAGAGTTTCAGTTTCGATTCATGAGGTACCACCTCCTTGACTGTGTTTTGGCACTCAGGTACAGTCAGTACCATCTAATTCTCTTTCATTGCTGCAGTGGAGTCTTTCAAAGCAGGAACACTGCACCACTGTACCAAGTTAGAAAGTTAGGAGTCCAGTGCCCAAGGTTTTCACTGATTCAACCAGGATAGCTCACCCAGTGCCAACTGATCTGAATTAAGGAAGTGGTCTGCATTTTTTATGCTTGAGCCCACACAAGATATACTGCCCCCCATTAATATTACATCAAAATCCACCGCAACTGACCCCAGAAAGAAAGGAAAATTTAAAAACAAGAGGCATTTCCAAAGAAATTGTTTCAACATGAAAAACAAACATAAAACAGAATTTTTAAATATTACATATTTTTTAAATTGTTGAATACTGGCTCAAAAATGCCTGCCCACCAAGTCAGAAGGGCAATAGTATCCTCCTGTAGCAAATGCTTAAAAGGTCTTTGTTTTTTCATTCTCTGTAAGATTCCACAGGATTAGAACAGTTACATATTATAAGGCAGAAGAGGTTATGCTGTTTATTTCTCAAATCTGGATTCCAACTACATCACAGCTTCTGTTAAAAAACAAACAAGAAAAGACCTATCATACCCTTACAGCAAGGGAAATCATATTTAATAAATACTTTAATGGAACACACATACCCAAATACCCACATAAACTGCCCAAAGGGGCAAGCTATATAAAAACACGTGACAGGATCTCTCACCACCCCAGCCCCAGAGCACCAGCCTGGATTACTAACTGCACTCAACCAACTAAACCTCAAATAGAGCCTCCCTCAAACAGAACCACAGAAGCACCTCGATGACAAGGAGGTATGAGGCCACTGCTCCGCTCCCTCCACCTGTGCCAGACCGTGCCACTCCAGAACGAGATGCTTAGACAAACTAAGAGAGCAAGTACCGAGTTACGGGAGGACACCACTCTCACCCGGCCGTACCAGAAGGGGTCTGTTTGAACTCACTGATAGCTGGTGCAAGAAATTTTATAAGGAAAAAAGTCAAATAGAACCCTACATGTATGAACTTGCTAATAAGTATTTTTTAAGAATGACATAAAACTACTGTAGAGAAAGGGACTTTTGAGCAGCTTTGTACTCCTAACCATCTATTATTCACAATCTATCAAGTTGGATGGCCAAATTTCCCATTTTTCTCCACTACTTTGTTACAGCGGCAGAAGAAACAGAAAATACAGCAGACAAGACTGACTTCCAGATACAAAAGCAAACTGTGCTCCCCAGAATCATGTTTTGTTTCAGCAATAACACACCATTTCAACAGTTTAAAAATAGGGCAGAAGTCACAGTTTGCTGGGCAACTGCCTCTCCCCCGAGGCCTGACTCAGCTCCGGCACACGGGGTAAGAGTGGTTACGCGTCTAACAGAGCAGGCAGAAGCTCCCTCCTGCCCTGCTCTCCCTGGACAGGGACGTCTCACCTGGGTCAGAGCCTTGCCACTCCTCTCAAACACATGTGAACATCCCCAACCCAGTCAAAGCGCCAGCCCATCTCCCAACTACCCCCGGTGCCCACTGTGACAAGGAAGGGGCGGGCCAGCACATCCCCAACCCAGTCAAAGTGCCAGCCCATCTCCCAACTACCCCCGGTGCCTACTGTGACAAGGAAGGGGCGGGCCAGCACATCCCCAACCCAGTCAAAGCTCCAGCCCATCTCCCAACTACCCCCGGTGCCCACTGTGACAAGCAAAGGGCGGGCCAGCAGCCACTCTTCAACACAGGTGATAAACCACAACTGCTTGCAAACAAGAACATTCTTCCCTTTAAATCTCTCAGTCCTGCAGAGAAACATGCTCGCTTCCGTCCTCCGACTCCAGCTTGCTCTCAGGAGACGGTCCAGCCTGCACACCTGATCCCTTAGAAAGATGCAGTATAATCTCATCCATAAGAGTCGTCCTGGCCATAAAGCCAGCTCCAGCCTAATCCTACGCCGGAGCTTCCCCTACATACAGGTATTTCAGCAAACCTCAAGTAAACTGTTGGTGACATGCCTTGAGTCACAGCGACTGGGCAGAGAAGGCACCACATTGGCACCAGAGATGTTTTAGGTGAGAAGAATCTGAATGGAGGAAGGAGTTCAGCAACCATATGACTATTCTGACATCACTGAGGAAAGAGGAAGACAGGGAGGGAGACAGAAAGGAAGGAGGGAGGAAAGGACACAGTTTAATATCATTTGTTAAGATACTGCATCATTCTGAATTATTCAGTCCTACAGGCCAAACACCTATAATCTCAGGCCCAAGAAATCATAAAAAAAAAAATTCTCAGGAAAGCAATAAATTCTTTGGACACAAATAGGTACTGAGGAGTACAGCCTCATAAGACAAAGAGCTTAAGGTGAAAAGAGAAAAGACATCTGGCTTAGAGCCCATTTCAACTACCTATCCAAAATATGGCTTTTTAAAAAATAAGAAAAAACAAATAAACAAAAACAATACCCAACATATCCCCAATACTATCAAAACAGAGAAAAGTCCAAACTATCAGTTAAGAATAACATCGATCCACTAGGATTGTCTGCACTTTTTAAAAAAAATCACTGCAGCTGAGCACAAACTTCAAATTTTCAAAAAACAGAACCTGCCTAAACAAACACATGGACTAGGCAGAGGAGTCTGCCTGGTTCTGCTCATTGACTGTGCTGTGTGTAAGCTGGTGTGGCTGTTTAGTGGTTTCCCCAGAACATTTTTTTTAAAGAGAGACTCGCTAGCACCAGTTTAGTAGGCAGAATCTGCAGACATCTCCGCTGAGTGAGGTTAGAGGTATCAGTTGAGTCACAGGATTAGTTGGCTTTCACAATTCAACACGCAGCAAGCGCGCTGCAAGTCCCAGCTTCTCTGTGGGTGGTCACGGCCACTGGGCCACAGAAGGAAGAATTCTGGGTGGACAACAGGAAAACTCTGGATCCTTCAGAAGAATCCTAGGCTGAAACAGAAAAAGGAACATTAAACACATTTGTAAGTATTTATTTCTGCAAATATCCCACCTAAAAGCTAGAGAAATCTATACTTAGTATTTTCTACAACCTGAGGGTTAGAGATCCGTTGGATCATCGAAAAAGCAAGAGAAACAGAGAAAAACATCTACTTCTGTTTTATTGACTATGCCAAAGCCTTTGACTGTGTGGATCACAACTGTGGAAAATTAAAGAGATGGGAAAACCTGCTTCTTGAGAAATCTATATGCAGATCAGGAAGCAACAGTTACAACTGGACGTGGAACAACAGACTGGTTCCAAATAGGGAAAGGAGTATGTCAAGGCTGTATATTGTCACCCTGCTTATTTAACTTACCTGCAGAGTACATCATGAGAAATGCTGAGCTGGATGAAGCACAAGCTGGAATCAATATTGCTGGGAGATATATCAATAACCTCAGATATGCAGATGACACCACCCTTATGGCAGAAAGCAAAGAAGAACTAAAGAGCCTCTTGATGAAAGTGAAAGAGGAGAGTGAAAAAGTTGGCTTAAAACTCAGCATTCAGAAAACTAAGATCATGGCATCTGGTCCCATCACTTCATGTGATGGGATACCAATGTATCCTTCAAAAATAACTTATGCTTGGGAAATAGATGGGGAAACAGTGGAAACAGTGACAGATTTTATTTTGGGGGGCTCCAAAATCACTGCAAATGATGATTGCAGCCATGAAATTAGAAGACACTTACTCCTCGGAAGAAAAGTTATGACCAACCTGCTGCTGCTGCTGCTAAGTCACTTCAGTCGTGTCCAACTCTGTGCGACCCCATAGACGGCAGCCCACCAGGCTCCCCCGTCCCTGGGATTCTCCAGGCAAGAATACTGGAGTGGGTTGCCATTTCCTTCTCCAATGCAAGAAAGTGAAAAGTGAAAGTGAAGTCGCTCAGTCGTGTCCGACTCTTAGCGATCCCATGAACTACAGCCTACCAGGCTCCTCCGTCCATGGGATTTTCCAGGCAAGAGTACTGGAGTGGGGTGCCATCGTATTCTCCGATGACCAACCTAGACAGCATATTAAAAAGCAGAGACATTACTTTGCCAACAAAGGTCCATCTAGTCAAGGCTATGGTTTTTCAGTGGTCATGTATGGATGTGAAAGTTGGACTATAAAGAAAGCTGAATGCCGAAGAATTGATGCTTTTGAACTGTGGTGTTGGAGAAGACTCTTGAGAGTCCCTTGGACTGCAAGGAGATCCAACCAGTCCATCCTAAAGGAGATCAGTCCTGGATGTTCATTGGTAGGACTGATGTTGAAGCTGAAACTCCAATATTTTGGCCACCTGATGTGAAGAGCTGACTCATTTGAAAAGACCCTGATGCTGGGAAAGATTGAAGGTGGGAGGAGAAGGGCATGACAGAAGATGAGATGGTTGGATGGCATCACTGACTCAATGGATGTGAGTTTGAGTAAACTCCGGGAGTTGGTGATGGACAGGGAGGCCTGGCGTGCTGCAGTCCATGGGGTCGCAAAGAGTCAGACACGACTGAGCGACTGAACTGAACGGAACTGTTGGTTAGAGAGTCTAATTGAGAATTGTTTAGTCTCTACCAAGTAAGTATCATTTTGTTCTCTTGCCCTAATCTCACTTTATTAAATCATCTTAATGGCAATAACACTAGCTTTACTGAGTGCATATTTTGTGCCAGGCGTTGCTGAATTCTTTATGTACATTGTCTCATTTACTCTCACAAAAAACTGCATGAAGTAATGTTCTTGCCATATTATAGGTAAAGAATCTGAAGCCTATACAAATGAACTTGCCCCAAGATATATAGCTATTAAGGCTGCAGACTAAAACCTAGTTTAACTGAACTCAAAGCTCATATTCTTACCACCACTACACCTCTCGCCAGCAAATGTTTACTAAATACCTACTGGATGCAAGGTAGTCATTACTGTGCAGAAGAGAAGGGCGGGGGGTCACAAATACATTAAGTTTGGCCTTTGTCTTCCAAAAGAGAAACTAGCTAAAGAAGTAAGACAAAACATATGAAGTAAATAACTAAGATAAATCACATTAAATGTCAACATTTTAGCAATGTCAATAAGAGTTCAAAGGAAAAAGTACATTTGTCTGAGTTAGCCAAAGAAGATTTCGCACAGGAGGTAGGGTTTAGGCTGGGCTTTGAACAATGGCTAGAATTCTGACTGCTGAAAATAATACCCATTAATACAAAGGTGCTAAATCAGCAGTTCTCATCCGGGAGTGATTCTGCCTCCTCCCTTGAAAGGGATATTTGGCAATGTCAAGGGGCAGACACTGGTTACAACGGGAAGAAGGGTACTGGCATCCAGCGAGTAGAGACCAGGAATGCTACGAACTCTCTCACGCAGTGCACAGGACAGCTCCCCACAGCAAAGAATTATCTGATTTAAAATGTCAATAGTGCCACCTGAGAAACTCCAGGCTAAATGCATGTCTTTGGGTATACACTATGATGATGATAATAAAATTGCAATATCTTCTTCAAAAAAAAATTTGTTCCTTTAATAAAATCAACATCAAAAAAAAAAAAAAATCTAGTACTGTATTCATTGTGTAAAAGAAAGGGATGGCAGGCACTTGGATCTGTGGACCTGGAGACTAGACAGAGTTCAGATCTGGAGCCGCAGGCTGGGGAAAGGGTATCAGAGAACAGAACTGAGCTGCAGAAGTAGACCAAACTGCTAAGAGGACAGGCATGGCGGGGAGGGGAGGGACAGGCAGAGCCTTAAGACAGAGCACTGAAAAAACATGGAGAGAGGGAAGGGGAAGCAGACGACAGTAAAGCACTGCAGAGATGGAAAAAAATTAGAGGAAGGAAGAGAAGGAGAATAGCGTGAAGTCATGACACCCACAGGTGTTCCCAGACAGAGCAAGTGAACAGGGAGAAGGTAAAGTGAAAATACCACTGCCTAAGCCAGTGGGAGGTCATTCATTATCTGTGGGCCTCCACTTTTCTGAATCATTAACATTTTTGAGAATCTTATAAAAACTATATATTCTCTCTTCCAGAAAGATGTTCATATGCACCTACACATAAAACTCCAACAATAATACCAGGAACTTTATCAGAGCCCTTAGAAAGTCCACAGTAAACAGGAAGAATCCCTGCTCTAAAACTTCTTGGTAAAATATTAAACTAGCTTATTTTTTTAATGCATTTCTTTCTTCTAAAAGTACAGCTGTCGACATAGACAGTATTTCTTGATTATCTTCAAAAATGAAAGCAATAAAAGGTGTAACTACTACAAACAAATGTATCCTTCAAAAATAACTTATGCTTGGTTTGGACTTAGATGATACAAGTAGAAATCTTTAGACACACATACTCCAAACCCTGAACTTGCCTCAGTCAGTCAACTGAGCCTACAAGTCAGAGGCAGCATGGAAGGAAGAGAGAGTTCACATCGTTCATTCAAGGATAAGCAAGAAGACCACACTGAAATCTAATTTCCTAGAAAAGAATAAAGATTCATCTGTAAGGACTGGGCTTTTGTTCTTATTCTATTGCTTATGTCTCAAACAGTAAGTATGCTTGTATTTCAATGGTAAAATGAGCATATCAAACCAGAAATTACTTCATCTGCCATGCAAACCTTATAGAACCAGACCAAGTCTTGCCCAGTTTTCGTTAGTAACAATTACTGCTGCTGCTGCTGCTGCTAAGTCACTTCAGTCGTGTCCGACTCTGTGCGACCCCATAAACAGCAGCCCACAAGGCTCCCCCGTCCTAGGATTCTCCAGGCAAGAACACTGGAGTGGGTTGCCATTTCCTTCTCCAGTACATGAAAGTGAAAAGTGAAAGTGAAGTCGCTCAGTCATGTCCGACTCTTCGCGATCCCATGGACTGCAGCCTACCAGGCTCCTCCGTCCATGGGATTTTCCAGGCAAGAGTACTGGAGTGGGGTGCCATTGCCTTCTCCAAGTAACAATTACTTCTGCCTGTTAATGCTTTAACAATCACAATGTGCTTTCAAAACATTGTTTTAATTGAGACTCATTAGCAATCTAAGAAGTAGATACAACTGTTAATATTATCTCCATTTTCGGAGGAGAAAGTGGGCTGAGAAGGAGTGGCTGGTCCTAACCACAGACCCCCTGGGCTTTCCAGTGAGCCATGGGGCTTCCTCAGAGAAAAGCGCAGCAGATGGTGCCCTCCATCGGCTGAGCCTTGGGCAATCAGCAGTCTCAGCACTAAATTATCCTTTTTACCCTAAACATCCTTAAAAACATGTTGTATGATCTGATTTCCAGAGTCCTTTAGCATGAGCTCTTTATTTGGAAAGCCTAATTGAATAAACAAAGCTAAAGTCTACACAGAAAAATAACACAATTGTTCCATGTTTGCTGAGCACCTTCTCAGCACTCCTGTACTTGGTTTCACAAGTTAGTTTATACTTGCTTTTAATTTGCTTAACAAGTACTCTTAAAACATCCTTCCCACGTGTCCTGTCTGTCTGAGGATTCAGCGACCCTGTGGGTCTGTGTTCACAGCTCTGCCCTCAGCACCTGGGACAGTTCTGAGTTGATGTTCAGTAACCATCTGCCACATGAACTCCAGGGTAAGGACCCAGCCCTGTCATTTTTACATCACTTCCAAATACCACCATACCGCACTAGGAATTCAAAACCTGCTGCTGACTGACTAGATGCAGAAAGGAACGACATTCACTAAGACATACGGGATATGTGCAATTAGTACCTTTTTTCCCCTCTTTCTTCCCCTCAGGCCATTTCAGTCTTGTTGGTGTCATCATGACAGCTGGAGAGCCAGAAAATAACTGCAACAAGAAAATTTTAGAGTGGCTTAAATGTCCTAATGTCATTCGTATAAACAGATTTTGCTAACAGAGGAATTATTTACTTGTTCAATTTCAATATAGAGAGTTTTAACAACATATTCATATCTCACTAATCTTAACTGTTTTATTGCTGGCCTAATGAAGTAACCATTCCTGGAAGGATGATTCCGTGGCTAATGCAGTGTCAGGCAGGCCTGGCTCAAATGTTACCCAGCCTGTGGAGTCTCCCAGTCAGAACTGCTGCCTCCAGCACTTTGTGTGTGGGTATTTCACTGCGTTTGTCACTTCTGCCTACGTCTGGCTACGTCCTCCCTGAACTTGAAATGTGTTTGTTGAATGAATCAGCGAAAGCCTACAGAAAGAAGACAATCAGCATAAATGAAAAGATAGAGAAAAAAGGCTGAATGGCCCAAAGAAACAGAGTAAAACAAATGATGGCATGTTAATTTTCTTCTTTTCTACAGATGAACACCCACAAAGAAAAAGTACAAAGAACAGTATCTTACCAAGTTCATATTTTCTTTGCTGGCTCTCTTCAATTCACCAATGGCTACCGAATCCGGAGTAGGGTATTTGTTTTTCTTTTCTGACATCATCTGATTTCCCAGGACCTTCCGCTGATTTAGGAAAAGAAAATATGTGATTTATAAACAGCTACTATATCTGTATTATATATATCTATACTGGCCTTCAAAACTACAGTTTCTTAAGTTAAAAAATCTCAGCTCTCTGATAAAGAGTCCCACAGGCATCTTACATGAGAGGTCAAAGCACGTTACTAAAAAACCTAAGATCATTGCCTTCTTTAGATGATCACTATTCTTCTTTAAACTATCTAAGGACTGAAACATTAAAAGAAACTTTATAGTTGATTTAAACCAACTAATATGGGCCAATTACAATGTTTCTGAGGCCATAAAAGAAATGCCAGTTACCTACCAGTATAATTTTTTCCCTAAAGACATGTCTCTGGCAGCTTTTAAGAGTCCCTCCTCCCCTCCCTACTAAGAGACACTTAACACAAGGTCCACTCTAAGATTTTGCTTCCCTGTCATGTCTTCCTCCCACAGGATTGGAAAATTTGGAAAAATTCTCTAAGAGCTCCTATTATAACCACAAGAGGATACGGGCCTTCTTAAAAAGGTCATGTGATTATACTGACATTCACTGCAAGACTAAAAGCCCTTTCATCTCTGAACAGCTTAGAAGCTGATGTAACCTACTGTAACAGCTGACAGTGACAATTCTACCATCTTTGAAGAAATCCTCTCTTTCTTCTCCTTAGAGAATAAATTTGAATTCCAAAAAAAGAACATATCAAAACTAGAACATTAAACTTTACAATATAAACATCAGTAGGAATATTCTGATGCAATAAATCATTTACATAAGAGGAATTTTGGAGGAAAAAAATCTAACCAAAAAAAGGTATCAAAGCAGGAAAGAAATCAAATAGCTAAAACACAGAAATGCTGGAAAAATAAGGCCAGTCCATCTTCCTTTCAGAAATCAGATATCACCACATAGTAAGCTGAATAGGGCATGCCAGGAGTCATAGGACTAGCTATAAAGCTTCCACTGAGTTTTTTAACAGACCTTTCACGATTCCTTTGCTGTCAAGCAGAAACCTACATCTATTATTAGCTTGAAAGTCTCCTTATTTACAACGAAAACACTTAATCCTTCTGTCCTATGAAACTCGCTAACACTGTGTTTAAATTATTGTTCTGAAATGTTTTCTCCTGATAGAATTATAAGATCTTTTATAATTCTAAAGTTTTAAATTCTCTCTCAGTAAAGAAGAGGGCAGATGCCAAGAGAATATTATATTCTTACCTTTCAAGCAACGTTTAGCAATACTTCTAGAACCAACAGCAGAAGAGCTCACTATGAAGAAAAAACTACAGCCATCTAACTTCAGTTAAAGGAACATTTCTTTGACTAACACAGAGAAACATTTATTTAACTATTACTTTCCTTATCACCAATCATCTCTATGACCAAGAAGAGCGACAGACTCTCCTTGGTTTCTTTATGCCTGGAAATTTGATCCCCATCATCAGCTATCTACTGCCACCTGCTGGCAATATGCCTTAGTTACAAGTTCAGATCTTCCAGAAGACCGGGGTAAACTGAATATACAAACAATGATGGCAGCAACAGCACAGAAGTATATGCTGCATTTGCTTTAAAAACAAGATTTTTAATGAAGTTTTAGACGAAGAAAAGAAAACAACTGATCAAAATTTGGGGTTTACCTAAAAGTCACTAGGCTATTGGAAAATCTATTTCTAGTGTCTGTCAACTTTTTCACTTCTCCGTAACTTCAGTAACCTGCACAGTAAATCAGGAATGAGGACTCTGTCCTTAGCCCCAGACGACAGCAAAGGACCTTTATTTCTCTTACCCCTTACTTTTCCAATCACAGAGTCCCTTTCTCCGATTTGAAACACAGCAGAATGCTTTGAAAATTAAAAGCATTTCCAAATTCTATCCTTTTCTCTTTATAAGCGAACCCTTTATAGAACCCCAAAGAATGGAACAAAACTGTTTATGCCTAAGAAGAGCCAGATTGTTAAGTTTTCTCACAATCAACACTGAAAATGACAGCACAGCACGCCTACCTTAATGAGGCCACTGAAGGACCGTGAGCGAGCCCTTTTCCGCACCGGGGGAGTAGAAGGCTCACGTCCCGGTGTCTGGGTCCCAGAATGCTTATTAAACTAGAAGCAAACATACAGAACATTTTGTTACAGTCTCCCATCAAGAGACAGCATTCTGTGACAATTAATAGCTAAATGTAAATACCCAGAGACGTCCAGGAATAAGTCAATGTGTACATACATGGATTAGTAGGTTGGCAAGCAAATCACAAAGGCAGAAATTATGCCACCAAGAACTCAAATTTTATTAAATTAGCCTGAGGATAAGTTAAATACTACATACCCCAAAGCAATAAAATTGGAATCAGATCAAGCTTCTAGAATTAGATCTAACCACCAGTTTACAGCAAATACAGAGGACTAAGGAACATCTTAAATAATACCACAGGAATGCAATCAGCAAAATCCTGACTGTAGGAGACAAACAATCTGCCTGCTTTCACAAATCAAGTGCAAAGAGAGCAGGAGGATGAGTATGTGTGTGTTTAAACGCAATGTGGTATCTGGACTGGCCCCTAGAACAGAAAAAGGATACTAGTGTTAAAACTGGTAAAATCCAAATAAAGTCTGCAATGTTAATAGTAATTACTAATGTTAACTTCTTAGTTTTGACAACTAAGGAGGAACACTAGTTAACATTAGAAGGAACTAGGTGAAAGGTATGTGGGAATTCTGTACTATCTTTGCAATTTTTCTCCAAATCTAAATCATTTCAAATTTAAAAGTTTAGTCAAACAAACAAGCTTCAGCAATTTTTAGGGAGAAAAAAACAGGAAGGGGAGAGAAGGGACCTATGTATTAAAAGAAACCTAGTAGCTGTACCAGCTTCCCCCAGAGAATGCATACCCTTTGGTCATGCCACTTCTAGGAAATAATCTGCAAAGAGAATACTTATGAACAAAAATGTATAAAGTAAAAAAATGCCTAATTTCCCCAATATGTGCAGCAGAGGACAAACTATATATATCAGGTTATATACAATAAAATATACAAGCATTAAAAATGCTTATAGACTTTTAATGACATGGAAAATATTCTGCTATAATGTTATATGAAAAGGGTAGGGTATTTTAAAAATGGAATATATATTTTTACCTCAATTAAGCAAAAAAAATATGAAATATATATTCATGGAAAGAAATACAAGAAGGAAATACTTCAAAATGTGACCAGTAGATTATAGATGATTTTTAACTTCGTCTTGACACTCTTCTGGAGACTCCAATGTTTCTGCAGTGAGTATTCGTTATTTTTATAATGATGGAGAATAGTAAAGTTATAGCTTTTTTTCAAAAATGAATGGCCACATTTTAAATGTAGGCAAGGAGTTTACAAGCATGCATGAGAAAACACTTATGCTGTAATGGTTAATGAAAAAGGGAGAAATGAAAGTATATGATACGATCACAACTATGTCAAAATATATCCATAGGAAACAGACTGAAAGAATATCCAATATGTAAACCCTGGTAGGATGAGTGATTTATTTTCTTTTAATCCTTCTCTATAATTTTCCAGTTTTCTAAGAAGAGCAAAACTAAAGCTAGTTTTTTCCTTTGTATTATCTTTGACCTCAGTCTTCTTGATGAGATAAGTCATTTACACTTGTCCTACCTGAATTACTGGCTTAGTTTCTACCAAGAATTAAACCATAAAACTGCTTTAAATCTGTAGTATTACTCAGCCATAAAATTCCAGTCACAGCACAATTTGCTAGATCTCAAAGTAACTTCAAAGAGAGTGAAAGAAAAATTTCTCTTAAAGGACTTTGTCAACTGTTAAGAACAGTTCAGTTCAACATTTTCGGAGCACTTGTTTTTGTCTGGCCCCATGCTTGAGATAAACTATAAAAAATAAAAATAAAGACACAGACTCATCCCCCAAGAAGGTCCCAGTTGAATAAGAAGTCAAGAGGCTGACCTTGCCTGTTTAGCTAAAATTCAAGAAGGGTTGAGACAAAATAAATTTCCTGAGAAAGAAACTAACCATGTCATCAGTATTTACACTCTGAGTCTCAAGATGGCAAATAAGAGACCCAATTTTGCTCCCACAGCTCCAAAATAAACAAACTTAGCCACTAGAATAAGCATCAGACTAGGCTCTTGATTTCGTGTTTTCTGACTGCAAACAACTTCCTGGTGAGAGCTACCACTTCTGTCCTGCTATGCCAGCCACTTTACATAGATTCTCTCTAATCTTTACGACCATGGAACATGGGCATTACAATTACCAACAAGAAGACTGAGATTCAGAAAGACTGGGTTATTTGCCAGACTTAAATGTCGTACATGATCAACTTAGAAAAACTAACCACACTGGATCCTTCTGTTTACTCAAGAAATCCAAGAGCCTCCACCTCTTTCCCTAGTCGGGCAGCAGACAGAAGTCACCACTGAGGGTCCATAGACAAGTCTGTTTTCTTGACTAAACCAAAGCTTGGCCAGTAAAAGACAAAAACTAAATGAAATTGTTCATACTATTCCCTAGTGATTCCACAGGCAAAAATCACACCCTAACGCCCGTCACCCTCCCTGCCTTCCGCACCTGTCTGATGAGCTGTTTCTTCTTCGCCGACTCTGGCATATTATGAACGTGTTGGAACAATTCTCTTAGTGCCTCTTCCGTACGCTGCTGGGTCTCCTCCTGATGAGAGCAGGAATCAACCCGGTTCCATTTTTGAGATTTTGCCAGTTGGAAGGACCTGGTTTGACATGAAGCTATCAGATCAAGATCATCCTATGGAAAATTTAAAAGAAAAGTGAATTAATACGTCTTGCCAGCTTTGTTTCCAGATTCCCCCAACCCTGGAAGAAAAAAAAAAGGGAGGGTGGGATGTGGGGTACATCTCAGAAGTAGGAACAAGTAAAACCTAAACTATCATCAGATAAAGAGAAGCCTACAATTAAAGACTGTATCAATAGCCTACTCCCATGACCTGCCCAGAAAACCTATATTCATTTAGAATACTGCCATCAAAAAATATATTTATATAATAGTCCACTATTCAGAGCATCTTTTAATCTCATATTTCTCACTGTTATCCTATGGGTTAAGCAGGGAAAGTATCATTATTACCATTTCACTGAAGTAAAAACTGAAGTTAAGTTGTATCTAGATACTAAAGTGACAGACCCATCTTGGAGACCGGATTCACTGGTTCTTGGCTGGTGCTCTTCCCCACACATGACAATATGTGATAACTACACAGCAGTAGTAGAGAAATAAAAACAACTTTCTAAGAAAAACCACACTCCAGTTAAACTAGTTAAAATAAAATACTGTTTTCCTGGTCACACCAAATATTTGCTGAATGAGAGGTAAAAACCAACAGGAGTAGGAAAAAAAGCATAAGATGACAGCTTAAAGTTTCTAATCAAGACAGACTAAACAGAAATCATCAAAAAGTGCTTGTGACATTTTTTTAACTTCTCACTTTTAAAGCTCAATAACCATATGTAATCTTGTTAATAGGAGAAGGCAATGGCACCCACTCCAGTACTCTTGCCTGGAAAATCCCATGGATGGAGGAGCCTGGTGGGCTGCAGCTCATGGGGTCGTGAAGAGTCGGAAACGACTGAGCGACTTCACTTTTCACTTTCATGCATTGGAGAAGGAAATGGCAACCCACTCCAGTGTTCTTGCCTGGAGAATCTCAGGGACAGCGGAGCCTGGTGGGCTGCCGTCTATGGGGTCACACAGAGTTGGACACAACCGAAGCGACTTAGCAGCAGCAGCAGCAGCAATTGCTTTCTAAGCTCATACAGTCTTAGGTCTTTTAGACATTTCAGTGTTACCTTACCAAGGAACTTCAAAGAATGTCTTATATAAAAATGTACTTTCGTAGCTAAAAATATTTAGATCAGTCCCTCAGTCATGTCCGACTCTTTGCGACCCCATGAATCGCAGCACGCCAGGCCTCCCTGTCCATCACCAACTCCCGGAGTTCACTCAGACTCACGTCCATCGAGTCAGTGATGCCATCCAGCCATCTCATCCTCTGGCGTCCCCTTCTCCTCCTGCCCCCAATCCCTCCCAGCATTAGAGTCTTTTACAATGAGTCAACTCTTCGCATGAGGTGGCCACAGTACTGGAGTTTCAGCTTTAGCATCATTCCTTCCAAAGAAATCCCAGGGCTGAGCTCCTTCAGAATGGACTGGTTGGATCTCCTTGCAGTCCAAAGGACTCTCAAGAGTCTTCTCCAACACCACAGTTCAAAAGCATCAATTCTTCACCGCTCAGCCTTCTTCACAGTCCAACTCTCACATCCATACATGACCACTGGAAAAACCATAGCCTTGACTAGATGAACCTTTGTTGGCAAAGTAATGTCTCTGCTTTTCAATATGCTATCTAGGTCATAACTTTCCTTCCAAGGAGTAAGCGTCTTTTAATTTCATGGCTGCAGTCACCATCTGTAGTGATTTTGGAGCCCAGAAAAATAAAGTCTGACACTGTTTCCACTGTTTCCCCATCTATTTCCCATGAAGTGATGGGACCAGATGCCATGATCTTCATTTTCTGAATGTTGAGCTTTAAGCCAACTTTTTCACTCTCCACTTTCACTTTCATCAAGAGGCTTTTTAGTTCCTCTTCACTTTCTGCCATAAGGGTGGTGTCATCTGCATATCTGAGGTTATTGATATTTCTCCCAGCAATCTTGATTCCAGCTTGTGCTTTTTCCAGCCCAGCGTTTCTCATGATGTACTCTGCATAGAAGTTAAATAACAGGGTGACAATATACAGTCTTGACGTACTCCTTTTCCTATTTGGAACCAGTCTGTTGTTCCATGTCCACTTCAAACTGTTGCTTCCTGACCTGCATACAAATTTCTCAAGAGGCAGGTCAGGTGGTCTGGTATTCCCATCTCTTTCAGAATTTTCCACAGTTTATTGTGATCCACACAGTCAAAGGCTTTGACATAGTCAATAAAGCAGAAATAGATATTTTTCTCTAACTCTCTTGCTTTTTCCATGATCCAGCGGATGCTGGCAATTTGATCTCTGGTTCCTCTGCCTTTTCTAAAACCAGCTTGAACATCAGGAAGTTCATGGTTCACATATTGCTGAAGCCTGGCTTGGAGAATTTTGAGCATTACTTTACTAGCGTGTGAGATGAGTGCAATTGTGCAGTAGTTTGAGCATTCTTTGGCATTGCCTTTCTTTGGGATTGGAATGAAAACTGACCTTTTCCAGTGCTGTGGCCACTGCTGAGTTTTCCAAATTTGCTGGCATATTGAGTGTAGCACTTTCACAGCATCATCTTTCAGGATTTAGAATAGCTCAACTGGAACTCCATCACCTCCACTAGCTTTGTTCGTAGTGATGCTTTCTAAGGCCCACTTGACTTCACATTCCAGGATGTCTGGCTCTAGGTCAGTGATCACACCATTGTGATTATCTTGGTCGTGAAGATCTTTTTTGTACAGTTCTTCTGTGTATTCTTGCCATCTCTTCTTAATATCTTCTGCTTCTGTTAGGTTCATACCATTTCTGTCCTTTATCGAGCCCATCTTTGCATGAAATATTCCTTTGGTATCTCTGATTTTCTTGAAGAGCTCTCTAGTCTTTCCTATTCTGTTGTTTTCCTCTATTTCTTTGCACTGATTGCTGAAGAAGGCTTTCTTATCTCTTCTTGCTATTCTTTGGGACTCTGTATTCAGATGCTTATATCTTTCCTTTTCTCCTTTGCTTTTTGCTTCTCTTCTTTTCACAGCTATTTGTAAGGCCTCCCCAGACAGCCATTTTGCTTTTTTGCATTTCTTTTCCATGGGGATGGTCTTGATCCCTGTCTCCTGTACAGTGTCATGAACCTCATTCCATAGTTCATCAGGCACTCTATCTATCAGATCTAGGCCCTTAAATCTATTTCTCACTTCCACTGTACAATCATAAGGGATTTGATTTAGGTCATACCTGAATGGTCTAGTGGTTTTCCCTACTTTCTTCAATTTCAGTCTGAATTTGGCAACAAGCAGTTCATGGTCTGAGCCACAGTCAGCTCCTGGTCTTATTTTTGCTGACTGTATAGAGCTTCTCCATCTTTGGCTGCAAAGAATATAATCAATCTGATTTCAGTGTTGACCATCTGGTGATGTCCATGTATAGAGTCTTCTCTTTATGTTGTTGGAAGAGGGTGTTTGCTATGACCAATTTTCTTGGCAAAACTCTATTAGTCTTTGCCCTGCTTCATTCCGTATTCCAAGGCCAAATTTGCCTGTTACTCCAGGTGTTTCTTGACTTCCTACTTTTGCATTCCAGTCCCCTATAATAAGAAGGACATCTTTTTTGGGTGTTAGTTCTAAAAGGTCTTGTAGGTCTTCACAGAACCGTTCAACTTCAGCTTCTTCAGCGTTACTGGTTGGGGCATAGACTTGGATTACTGTGATACTGAATGGTTTACCTTGGAAACGAACAGAGATCATTCTGTTGTTTTTGAGAATGCATCCAAGTACTGCATTTCAGACTCTCTTGTTAACCATGATGGCTACTCCATTTCTTCTAAGGAATTCCTGCCCGCAATAGTAGATATAATGGTCATCTGAGTAAAATTCACCCATTCCAGTCCATTTCAGTTCGCTGATTCCTAGAATGTCGACATTCACTCTTTCCATTTCTTGTTTGACCACTTCCAATTTGCCTTGATTCATGGACCTGACATTCCAGGTTGCTATTTACAGACTTTTCTTATACATTTTATTTTCCTATGTCTCACTTTGATTCTATGCTTTGTTTTAAATCTCCACTAATCTAAATTAGCTCTCTCCTTGTTTGGGCCAAGAGCAATTTTCTATTCTTACCTTTGATGCTTGAGTTCTGGAACCCAAATAGTGCAATCTGGCACATTCCCGAATATAAGCAGGAGCCTGGGCAAGACATAAAAGAAAATCAAGAACAAACGGTTAGCAGTATCTAAAATTCTTGCAGATCATGAGGACAGTGGTTCTTAAAATGATCTGACTGGCAGATTATTCTAGAAAAACCAAAGATCCTCAAAATGCCTTATTTCACAGTGTCACTTCTCTTGCACCAAAAAGATAGCTCAAGAAATCTAACAGGAACATTGTGAGAAGACACGACCATAGTTTTAAAAATCACACGTGGCACCTATGTGTGTGTATATATAATTTTTTTCAAATGAACCAAAACATACATCTCTAGTAATGTTTATACTCACAAAAACTACCCCCAAATCCTTACAAATTTCAAGTGGTCCCTAAATCACATTTTAGAAACACCGTATAGAAAATACCATTTTGAATTACTGTGGAGTAACAACAGAAAAGGAATAATTTAGCTTACTGATATACTACTGAGAATCCTCTGATAAGTACCCTGAAACAATACTAGTAGAAGAATAAATAATATAACCACGATGGAAGAGAATCTGGCACTATCTTAAAAAATTACGTTTTCATTTATCCTTTAAACCAGAAATTTCACTTCTGAAAACCTATCCTGAAGATATAACTCCAAAAATACAAAACATACTTGGATAAAACTAATAGATACAACCAGGTGTCTATTAATAGGAAGTTGGTTGAATAAGCTTTTAGTAATATAATCCATACAATGAAGTGCTATGCAGTAGTTAAAAAGGAGAGAAGGGAAACACTTTATGAATTGATATGAGTCTTTCCAGGACCTGCTGTTGAGTGGAAAAGTTACACAGCAGTGTATAAAGTACTTGAGTGAGAAAGAAGAGGAAACAAAGAGTATACACACATATATACAGTAGAGTCAGACACCACTGAGCGACTGAACTGAACTGATACAGTACTTATGTTTTTACAAAACAAAACACTAAGAAAATAATGAAAATGGTTTGGAAAAGAACTCAAATTTCTCTAAGTATACTTTTCTAAGAAATTTTGACTTTTGAACGATGTAAACATACCACAGTTTCAAAAAAATAAATCCAAAAGAAAAAAAAGCAAACCCTAAACTGAGTAACAACAACAAAATAAGCATATCTGTATATCAAATTGACAATGTAAACATAGAGAAAGGAATTATTCCACCAACTTTTAAAAACTGTATTCTGACTATACAGTATACAGCCTAGTGAGATATATTCAAGGGAAAAGGAACTGTAAGGAAATATTAAACTTCCATCAGCAGATATACACAAGTTTATTATTAGTAGTAATAGTTACATTATTTTGAAACTAATTTGTTATATTGCAGGATAAAACAAATAACATATATAAATGCTATTAAAATCTAAAATTTGCAATGTAAAAATTTATGTAAGTATAAAGCAAAAGAAGTCAAGGAAAAGAAAGCTCTGTAGTGTTAAATCTGAATTGGAAATACTACTATGATCTAGGGATTCCCTGGTGGGTCAGAGGTTAAAGCGTCTGCCTGCAATGCGAGAGACCCGAGTTCGATCCCTGGGTTGGGAAGATTCCCTGGAGAAGGAAATGGCACCCCAGTCCAGTATTCTTGCCTGGAGAATCCCATGGAGAGAGGAGCCTGGTGGGCTGCAGTCCACGGGATCTCAAAGAGACATACACAACTGAGCTTCTTCACTTTCACTATGAAATGATGATTTCCTTTTAAAAAATTTTTTTATCTACTTCCTTGCCTTCAAAGAGCCTAGGAGCAATATCACTCAAGAAACAATAAGTAGGTACACCCAGTGTCAGTGGAATAATCTAGGACTCCCTGAAGAAAATAATTGATTCCAGGTCCAGGGCAGAGCAAGTACAAAGTAAGCTGGGGACATTTATGCCAGAATGGAAACACTCAAAGACTAATGGAGTCCTGTCAAAAGACACAGCAGGAAACAGCTTGCAAGGGCTATTATGGTCCAGATTCAGTACAATTTGAATATCAAAATTAACAACAGAAATTGACTAACACTTTGAATAACTAAAAATCCATGAGTCTACAGGGACTCATAAAAAAAGAAAGTAAGAGGGGACTTCCCTGGAGGTCCAGTGGTTAAGACTCTGCGCTTCCAGTGCAGGGGACACAGGTTCAATCCCTAGTTGGGGAACTAAGACCCCACATGCCACATGCTGTGGCCAAAAAATAAAAATTTTTTTTTAAATAAGAGAGAAAGAAGAAAAGCTCTTGTCCAAGGACTAAAGTCAGCTAATAAAGATTAAATAATAGAATTAGAAAATCACTATTTTGTAATACCCAATATAGTTACAGATGCCAGCAGGATTATCAGTGGATGCTAAAGCCATTACACTCAGTGATCACCCTGCAGGTGACCTACTAACTGCCAAGGGGAAATGCACCTTGATAATTGAGAGATGAGGCAGCAATTAGCAAAAGCAGCATCACTATGGCAATCTGACATTCTGTGCCTCCTAATGTGATGCAATATGATGCAATACGTTGTACACAAATATCACCTATGAATCTTTGCCCAAAATGCTTAATCTGAATCTAATCAAGCCTCTAGACCCAACTTGTGGTTTATAGGAGCCACGGAGAAAGGGATAAAGGATAAAGGAACAAGCTAAACAACCCTGAGAAAACAGTAAGACAAATTTAGAAAATGGAATATTCTGAACACAATAGGCCTGAATACTTTAACAAATCAATGACATAAAGAAAAAGGGCAGTAATTATTCTAGATTAAAAGTGACATAATAAAGCAAAACATGAGCCTTGATCAGTTTATGTTTTTAAAAAAAGAAACTATGAAATACATTCAATGGACAGCTGGTGAAATTTGAATATGAATTGAACATTAGCTGATATGAAATTGTTATAAATTCTCTTAGATGTGATAATGATACTGTGAATATTAGGAGAATATTCGTATTCTTAGGAGATGCATGCCTTTTCTTAATTGGTACTTCTGTATTACTATTTGACTTCTTTTTTCTTTGTTTTTTTATTTTTTGAATTATGAAAAAATGATAATACATTTACATACTTGGAAAACAGAGCAAAGTTATATATAGTTCTACTATATATTACAATTATTTGGGGGGGGTTAGATAAGTTAAGATTCTCAGTTGGAGTTTCAATATCAAATGCTCAAAAATTAATACAATGAATAGACAGAAGAGTAGACGGATATAGTCATGCTTCAGTTTTAAAGGACAAAATACCATGTCAGTGGTTCAGCCAAAAAAAGTAAATAAAAAGCATGAACGTAGAGAGATAAAGCAAATATGCCAAATGGTGACATTCATTGAATCTGAGAGTTTTATTTCAATCTTTCAACTTTTCTCCATATTTGAAAAACTTCATAATGAAGTTTTCCAAAAATGAGTCTCATGACAAAGACATTACGTTATCTAAAGTTTAATTTTTCCCTTGGTAAACTACAGAAGAGAGCCAAAGGAAATGTCCTCCAAACAAGAATATGACAGCCCACATCATCTATTTTAAAACTTCATTAAAAAAAAAAAAAAACAGGACTTCCCTGATGGCCTGGTGGTTAAGAATCCAACTGCCAACACAGGGGACGGCCGTTTGAACCCTGCCCCCAGGAAGAGTCTGCATGCCATGGAACACCTAAGCCTGAGTGCCAGAGCTATTGAACCTGAACTCTAGGGCCTGGAAGCTGCAACTACTGAGCCTGTGTGCCACCACTACTGAAGCCCGAGCGCCCTTGACCCTGTGCTCTGCAACGAGAGAAGCCAGCACCATGAGAAGCCTGTGTACCTCAACAAAAAGTAATCCCTGATCACCACAACCAGAGAAAAACCCACACAAAGCAACCAAGATACAGCACGGCCAAAAATAAACAGATAATTTAAAAATTTTAAGAAGCATAAAAACCATTGCCCCAAAAAGATACTATGAGCTGAAGGGATACTCAGAAAGCAAATCAAAAGTAATCAAAAGTAGATGGGTTTAAATGAAAATCTGAGGGTCTGAGGTATTTTACAGTTCACAGGAAAACAACAAAGGGCCGGTTCACATAAAATGAGGATTGGCCTTAACTATATATATGTGTGTGTGTGTGTGTGTGTGTGTGTGTGTGTGTATATATATCATAATTTCCAAGAAAAGATGTGGTGACTCCTACTGAGAAGAGAGAAAACCAGATTGGGTCAGATGGACTTATAATAGTAGAAGACAGAACTTCAAGTAGTTAGGAATAATTTTAGGGGAAAAAATACAAAGTACACAGAATGAAACAACATAGAATCTGAGGATAAGAGATAAACGATCCACCCAAGGAATCTGAGAACAAAAAGACAGAAAAGCACAAGACGAACAATCGGGGGTAAAGCAGGACCTCTCAGAATACAGAGCGCACAGAACAATCAACCACTTTTCATCCAGGGAGAAGCTTAGGGAAGAACCTACTGAGCCAAGGCAGTGAAGCAGGTGCCCACAAGGACAACAGTTCTGACTCAAATCCAAAGATAAAAGTTCTAAGACCAAAACAAACCCCCAAAAAAAAGAAAGAAAGAAAAGACAGTCTCTGTCTCCTTTAGAGATGAAAAGAGGCTCAAAGAGTGCTCACACTAGCCTGGAAACAAAGATAAATAGCAAATAAGAATCAAAATCCCAAGAATGAGGAGCTAAATGAGAGATCTACAGAACGGAAGAGCAAAACTAGACAATGTTTGAAAGAATGAAATAATTAGAACTTGTACCAAGCCGAAGAATCCGAAATGCAGTACTTGGATGCAACCTCAAAAATGACAGAATGATCTCTGTTCATTTCTAAGGCAAACCATTCAATATCACGGCAATCCAAGTCTATGCACCAACCAGTAACGCTGAAGAAGCTGAAGTTGAACGGTTCTATGAAGACCTACAAGACCTTTTAG
This sequence comes from Bos grunniens, assembly GCF_055505025.1. Lineage (NCBI taxonomy): Eukaryota > Metazoa > Chordata > Mammalia > Artiodactyla > Bovidae > Bos > Bos grunniens. Next base: position 18,651,981 of record NC_141190.1, read on the forward strand.
AACTAACACCCAAAAAAGATGTCCTTTTCATTATAGGAGACTGGAATGCAAAAGTAGGAAGTCAAGAAACACCTGGAGTAAAAGGCAAACTTGGCCTTGGAGTACAGAATGAAGTGGGGCAAAAACTAACAGAGTTTTGCCAAGAGAATGCACTGGTCATAGCAAACACCCTCTTCCAACAACACAAGAGAAGACTCTACACATGGACATCACCAGATGGTCAACACTGAAATTAGACTGATCATATTCTTTGCAGCCAAAGATGGAGAAGCTCTATAGAGTTAGCAAAAACAAGACCGGGAGCTGACTGTGGCTCAGATCATGAACTCCTTATTGCCAAATTCAGACTTAAATTGAAGAAAGTAGGAAAAACCACTAGACCATTCAGGTATGACCTAATCAAATCCCTTATAGAGTAGAAGTGAGAAATAGATTTAAGGGACTAGATCTGATAGACAGAGTACCTGATGAACTATGGACAGAGGTTCGTGACATTGTACAGGAGACAGGGATCAAGACGACCCCAAGAAAAAGAAATGCAAAAACACAAAATGTCTGTCTGGGGAGGCCTTACAAATAGCTGTGAAAAGAAGAGAAGAGAAAAGCAAAGGAGAAAAGGAAAGATATAAACATCTGAATGCAGAGTTCCAAAGAATAGCAAGGTGAGAATAAGAAAGCCTTTCTCAGTGATCAGTGCAAAGAAATAGAGGAAAACAATAGAATGGGAAAGATTAGAGATCTCTTCAAGAAAATTAGAGATACCAAGGGAACATGTCATGCAAAGATGGGCTCAATAAAGGACAGAAATGGTATGGACTTAACAGAAGCAGAAGATATTAAGAAGAGGCGGCAAGGATACACAGAAGAACTATACAAAATCACAATTGTGTGATCACTCACCTAGAGCCAGACATCCTGGAATGTGAAGTCAAGTGGGCCTTAGGAAGCATCACTACGAAAAAAGCTAATGGAAGTGATGGAATTCCAGTTGAGCTATTTCAAATCCTAAAAGATGAGGCTGTGAAAGTGCTATACTCAATATGTCAACAAATTTGGGAAACTCAGCAGTGGCCACAGGACTGGAGAAGGTCGGTTTTCATTCCAATCCGAAAGAAAGGCAATGCCAAAGAATGCTCAAACTACCGCCCAATTGCACTCATCTCACACGCTAGTAAAGTAATGCTCAAAATTCTCCAAGCCAGGCTTCAGCAATATGTGAACTGTGAACTTCCAGATGTTCAAGCTGGTTTTAGAAAAGGCAGAGGAACTAGAGATCAAATTGCCAACATCCGCTGGATCATGGAAAAAGCAAGAGAGTTCCAGAAAAACATCTATTTCTGCTTTATTGACTATGTCAAAGCCTTTGACTGTGTGAATCACAATAAACTGTGGAAAAATCTGAAAGAGATGGGAATACCAGACCACCTGACCTGCCTCTTGAGAAATCTGTATGCAGGTCAGGAAGCAACAGTTAGAACTGGATATGGAACAACAGACTGGTTCCAAATCGGAAAAGGAGTACGTCAAGGCTGTATATTGTCACCCTGTTATTTAACTTATATTCAGAGTACATCATGAGAAATGCTGGGCTGGAAGAAACACAAACTGGAATCAAGATTGCTGGGAGAAATATCAGTAATCTCAGATATGCAGACAACACCACCCTTATGGCAGAAAGAGCCTCTTGATGAAAGTGAAAGAGGAGAGTGAAAAAGTTGGCTTAAAGCTCAACATTCAGAAAACTAAGATCATGGGCATCAGGCCCCATCACTTCATGGCAAATAGATGGGGAAACCGTGGAAACAGTGACAGACTTTATTTTGGGGGGCTCCAAAATCACTGCAGATGGTGACTGCAGCCATGAAATTAAAAGATGCTTACTCCTTGGCAGGAAAGTTATGACCGACCAATATACCATATTAAAAAGCAGAGACATTACTTTGCCAACAAAGGTCTGTCTAGTCAAAGCTATGGTTTTTCCAGTAGTCACGTATGAATGTGAGAGTTGGACTATAATGAAAGCTAAGCACAGAAGAATTTATGTTTTTGAACTGTAGTGTTAGAGAAGACTCTTAAGGGTCCCTTGGACTGCAAGAACAATCCTAAAGGAAATCAGTCCTGAATATTCACTGGAAGGACGGATGCTGAAGCTGAAACTCCAATCCTTTGGCCACCTGATGCGAAGAACTGAGTCATTTGAAAAGTCTCTGATACTGGTAAAGACTGAAGGTGAGAGGAGAAGGGGACGACAGAGGATTAGATGGATGGATGGCATCACCGACTCAATGGACATGAGTTTGGGTAAACTCTGGGAGCTGGTGATGGACAGGGAGGCCTGGCGTGCTGCAGTCCATAGGGTCGCAAAGAGTCGGACACGACTGAGCGACTGAACTAAACTGAACTGAACTAAGCCAAATACATCTAGGAGACTGTACTCATGTTTTATCTCTAAGGTTTGTATAATCTGTATTCTTATGATCCTCCACAGTGATATGTTACCTGACACAGTAAAGTAAAAGAGACTTTGCTGGTGTGATTAAGTTAAAGACCTTGCAATGGGAGAGTATCCCAGGTTATCTAAGCAGGTTCACTTATAATCATAATCACAAGGGTTCTCAGAAGCAGAGAACTTTTCCCAGCTGTGGTTAGAAGGAAACATGACTATAGTAGAAGGATCAGAGAGACACAACATTGCTAGCCTTGAAGATGGAGAAAGGGGACTACAAGCCAAGGAATAGGGGCACTCTCTAGGAGCTGGAAAAGACAAGTAAACAGATTCTCTGCTAGAAAATCCAGAAAGGAGTGCATCCCTGCCAGCACCTTAGTTTTAGCCCAGTGAGACTCCTGCCAGACTTCTGACCTATAGAAATGTAAGATAACAAATCTGTGTTGTTTTAAGTCACTTTAAAAAAATCCTTCACAGTGAAGTGCAACTTCATCGTATACTTGAATTGTGTATGCTGGACCAAGGGCAAGAGAATGGGCCCAACAGATAACAGATCAGAAGGTGGGAAAGCTAAACTATGAGATGCAATGAGATCTCTGTGATCCCATCTCTCTTGCAACTTATGAGTGGTGGGCCACAAAAAGTTAACCCCATGGCAATGGTAGCAAGAGAAAAGAGTTCTGTTAGGAAGTGCACCTAGAAATTCCCCATTTTGATTCACAACTACTGCCTTACTCTTCATATTCACAACTCCTCCCAACTTATTCCCATAAAATCATGCTTTGGAACTAGTTCTTCCTCTAAATGAGGAGTATAAGAACTGATTTGAGAGATCTTTGCTCACCATTAAAAACTATTCTTTCTCCAGTTGTCCTGTGACTACTGCTCTAATTCACTTATCTAAATCTTGACTTCTAATTGATCATAATCTTTGACTTGGGCACCTAAGCCTCCAATACAGCCCTGACCCTTTGTTTTCCAGGCTACTAAGCCAAAGATTCTGACCTGTGTTTCCTAATCTCCGAACTTTGGATCACACCACCCTGAATGGGTAAATTCTAGGGTGGCCTCCATGTTTACATTCTGCATAACTCCCTCTTCCTAGTGTGAATGGACTTGTGACTTGTTGCTAACCAATAAAATATTGGTGACTTGAGTGTTACTCCTGTGATGATTGGGTTACATGATATAGCTAAACAATTGTGATAAAATTATGAGATTATATTTATAATACATGATATATGTAATATATTTTATATATATGCATAAAATACATCTCAATCTCCATCTTGTTAGCACACTCTAGAGAGACTCTCCTGTTGGCCTTGCAGACTATAAAGTAAGAAGAGAGACAAACTGAAGGAAAAACTGTTAAATAAAAAGGAACTAAAACTAGCCAGAGCATCTAGGCAAGAAAAAGAAATCAAAGACAGCCAAATTTGAAAGGAGTAAAATTATCTCTATTCATAGATGATATGACCTCATATGTAGAAAACCCTAAATATTTCATAGAAAAATTGTTAGAACTGATAAATTCAGCAAAGTAGCAGGATACAAAGTCAACACACAAAAATGAGTTGTACTTCCATACACCAACTATGAACAATCCACAAAGGAAATTAAGAAGACAACTTCATTTACATATAGCATCAAAAAGAATAAAGTACTTAGAAATTAACCAAGGAGGTAAAAGATTGGTACAATAAAAACTACAAAAATTCGCTGAAAAAAATTAAAGTCAACATAACTAATGGAAAGACATCCCAGATTCATGGATTGGAAGACTTATTACTGTTAAAATGTCAATACTACCCAAAATAATCTACTGCACTCCCTATCAAGATTCCAATGATAGTTTTTATAGAAATAGAAAAATCCATCCTAAAATTCATACGGAGTCAAAGGGACCCCAAATAGCTAAAACAATATTGAGAAAGAAGAACAATGCTAGAGGACTCACATTTCCTTATTTCAAAACTTACTACAAAGCTACAGTCATCAAAACAGTATGATATTGGCATAAAGACAAACATACAGACCAACTGAACAGAAGAGGCTCCAGAAATAAACCCTCAGATGTACGGATTTTCAGTAAGAGTGACAAACAAGACTATTCAATGGGGAAAGGCAGTTTTTTTTTAACAAATGATGCTGGGAAAACTGGATATCCACACGCAAAAGGATGAAACTGGACCACTACCTAATACCATATACAAAAATTACCAAAAATAGATAAACACAAGACATAAAACAATAAAACTATTAAAGCATAGGGCAAAAGCTTCAGAGCATTGGATCTGGCAAGGATTTCTTGCATATGTCACTAAAGGCATAGGCAACAAGAGAAAAAATGGACAAATGGGACTTCATAAAAATTTTTTTTAATTTTGTGCAGCAAGACACTATTAACAAAGTAAAAGCAATCCACCCAGTGGGAAGAAATATTTTCACATCATATGTCTGATAAGTGATTAACATCTAGAATATATAAAGAATACCTACAACTCAGTAACAAAAAATAACAACCAATTCAAAAATGGGCAGGAATTCTCCAGTAGTCCAATGGTTAGGAACTGATGCTTTCACTCCTGTGGCATGGGTTCAATTCCTGGTCAGGGTAATAATCCCACAAGCCTTGCAGCATGGCCAAAAAAGAAAAAAAGAAATGGGCAAAGGACTTGAATAGACATTTCCCCAAAGAAGATATGCAAATTAGCAATAAAGACATGATAAGGTGTTCAACATCACTAATCATTAGGAAAATGCAAATCGAAACTACAATGAGTTGCCATCTCACACCCAATAACACAGTTACAATAAAAAAAATCCCCAAAACAAAATAACAAGTGTTGTTGAGGAAGCAAAGAAATGGGAATTCTTGTGTACTGTTGGTAAGAAGGTAAAATGGTGCATCAACTATGGAAAACAGTACAGGAGTTCTGTTAAAGCATACGATCCAACAATTCCATTTCTGGGTACGGAGTCGTACCTCAGAATCCAAAGAATATTGGTTCTAGGATTTCCCCATAGATACCAAAATCCATAGATACTCAAGTCCCTTATATAAAATGGTGTATTAACAGTATTTGCATATAAGCTAAATAATCTTCCTGTATACTTTAAGTCATCTGTAGATTACTTATAATCAAATCAGATCAGATCAGTCGCTCAGTCGTGTCCAACTCTTTGCGACCCCATGAATCTCAGCACTCCAGGCCTCCCTGTCCATCACCAACTCCCGGAGTTCACTCAGACTCACGTCCATTGAGTCAGCGATGCCATCCAGCCATCTCATCCTCGTCGTCCCCTTCTCCTCCTGCCCCCAATCCCTCCCAGCATCAGGGTCTTTTCCAATGAGTCAACTCTTCGCATGAGGTGGCCACAGTACTGGAGTTTCAGCTTTAGCATCATTCCTTCCAAAGAAATCCCAGGGCTGATCTCCTTCAGAATGGACTGGTTGGATCTCCTTGCAGTCCAAAGGACTCTCAAGAGTCTTCTCCAACACCACAGTTCAAAAGCATCAATTCCTCGGCGCTCAGCCTTCTTCACAGTCCAACCCTCACATCCATACATGACCACAGGAAAAACCATAGCCTTGACTAGATGAACCTTTGTTGGCAAAGTAACGTCTCTGCTTTTGAATATGCTATCTAGGTCATAACTTTCCTTCCAAGGAGTAAGCGTCTTTTAATTTCATGGCTGCGGTCACCATCTGCAGTGATTTTGGAGCCCAAAAAAATAAAGTCTGACACTGTTTCCACTGTTTCCCCATCTATTTCCCATGAAGTGGTAGGACTGGATGCCATGATCTTCGTTTTCTGAATGTTGAGCTTTAAGCCAACTTTTTCACTCTCCACTTTCACTTTCATCAAGAGGCTTTTGAGTTCCTCTTCACTTTCTGCCATAAGGGTGGTATCATCTGCATATCTGAGGTTATTGATATTTCTCCCAGCAATCTTGATTCCAGTTTGTGTTTCTTCCAGTCCAGCGTTTCTCATGATGTACTCTGCATATAAGTTAAATAAACAGGGTAACAATATACAGCCTTGACGTACTCCTTTTCCGATTTGGAACCAGTCTGTTGTTCCATGTCCACTTCAAACTGTTGCTTCCTGACCTGCATACAGATTTCGCAAGAGGCAGATCAGGTGGTCTGGTATTCCCATCTCTTTCAGAATTTTCCACAGTTTATTGTGATCCACACAGTCAAAGGCTTTGGCATAGTCAATAAAGCAGAAATAGATGTTTTTCTGGAACTCTCTTGCTTTTTCTATGATCCAGCGGATGTTGGCAATTTGATCTCTGGTTCCTCTGCCTTTTCTAAAACCAGCTTGAACATCTGGAAGTTCATGGTTCACGTATTGCTGAAGCCTGGCTTGGAGAATTTTGAGCATTACTTTACTAGCGTGTGAGATGAGTGCAATTGTGCAGTAGTTTGAGCATTCTTTGGCATTGCCTTTCTTTGGGATTGGAATGAAAACTGACCTTTTCCAGTGCTGTGGCCACTGCTGAGTTTCCCAAATTTGCTGGCATATTGAGTGCAGCACTTTCACAGCATCATCTTTCAGGATTTGGAATAGTTCAACTGGAATTCCATCACCTCATTAGCTTTGTTCGTAGTGATGCTTTCTAAGGCCCACTTGACTTCACATTCCAGGATGTCTGGCTCTAGGTCAGTGATCACACCATCGTGATTATCTGGGTCGTGAAGATCTTTTTTGTATAGTTCTTCTGTGTATTCTTGCCATCTCTTCTTAATATCTTCTGCTTCTGTTAGGTCCATACCATTTCTGTCCTTTTCGAGCTCATCTTTGCATGAAATGTTCCTTTGGTATCTCTGATTTTCTTGAAGAGATCCCTAGTCTTTCCCATTCTGTTGTTTTCCTCTATTTCTTTGCATTGATCGCTGAAGAAGGCTTTCTTATCTCTTCTTGCTATTCTTTGGAACTCTGCATTCAGATGTTTATATCTTTACTTTTCTCCTTTGCTTTTCGCTTCTCTTCTTTTCACAGCTATTTGTAAGGCCTCCCCAGACAGCCATTTTGTTTTTTTGCATTTCTTTTCCATGGGGATGGTCTTGATCCCTGTCTCCTGTACAATGTCACGAACCTCATTCCATAGTTCATCAGGCACTCAATCAGATCTAGGCCCTTAAATCTATTTCTCACTTCCACTGTATAATCATAAAGGATTTGATTTAGGTCATACCTGAATGGTCTAGTGGTTTTTCCTACTTTCTTCAATTTCAGTCTGAATTTCGCAATAAGGAGTTCATGGTCTGAGCCACAGTCAGCTCCTGGTCTTATTTTTGCTGACTGTGTAGAGCTTCTCCATCTTTGGCTGCAAAGAATATAATCAATCTGATTTCGGTGTTGACCATCTGGTGATGTCCATGTATAGAGTCTTCTCTTGTGTTGTTGGAAGAGGGTGTTTGTTATGACCAGTGCATTTTCTTGGCAAAACTCTATTAGTCTTTGCCCTGCTTCATTCCGTATTCCAAGGCCAAATTTGCCTGTTACTCCAGGTGTTTCTTGACTTCCTACTTTTGCATTCCAGTCCCCTATAATGAAAAGGACATCTTTTTTGGGTGTTAGTTCTAAAAGGTCTTGTAGGTCTTCATAGAACCATTCAACTTCAGCTTCTTCAGCGTTACTGGTTGGGGCATAGACTTGGATTACTGTGATATTGAATGGTTTGCCTTGGAAACGAACAGAGATCATTCTGTTGTTTTTGAGATTGCATCCAAGTACAGCATTTCAGATTCTTTTGTTGACCATGATGGCCACTCCATTTCTTCTGAGGGATTCCTGCCCGCAGTAGTAGATATAATGGTCATCTGAGTTAAATTCACCCATTCCAGAATACCTAATACAATATAAATGCTATGTAGTTGTAAACACAATGTAAATCATATGCCCAGGTTCAGAGAAGCATTATTCACAACAGTTAAACATGAAGGCAACCCAAGTGCCCTCAACAGATAAGCAAAATGTGGTATATGCAATGAATGAAACGTCAGCCTTAAAAAGGAAGGAAATTCTGACACATGTTACAACACTGGTGAACCTTGAAGACACGCCAAAGGAAGTAAGCCAGTCACTAACAGACAAATATTGTATGGTTGATTCCACTTTCATGACGTACTTAAAGTGGTCAAAATTAGAGACAGAAAGCAGAATGGTGGTGGCCTGGGCCAAGGGGAAGGGGTGAATGGGGGAGTAATGGTTTAATGAGTTTTAGTCTTTTAACTAAACTAACTTTATTGTTTAATGGCATTTTAGTTTAGGAAGATGAAAGGAGTTCAAGAGATGGATGGTGGTGATGGTTTGCACAACAGTATGAATGTAATTAATACCACTGGCCTGTACACATATAGTAAATGTTGTCATATGTATTTTACCAATTTTTTTTTTTTAAGAAAGGCAAAAAAAGGAACCAGAACAGAGTGGTCTTAAAAATTCTCAGCTTTTCCAGATGGCAAAAGACATTAAAATTAAGAAATTCACCATCAGGAAAGTACACTCTAAAGAAAAGACCAAGGATGTGACTGTAAAACCTTTTGCTAAAACACTGGAAACATCAAAAGGTCAAAAATATTCAGTTACACAAAGAGCCCTTTCAAAAGGATAAAGGCGTGCCTCCCAGAGCCTCTCAATACAACCAGAGGGCCTCCCGGAAGCTGAAAGGTACTGTCCCTCAGCCTTCTCAGCAGGAGTCCATGGAAGAGAAGGGTTTATCTTCAAATTTATCTTCTGAGTGAATCTCACTAAAATCCACAGAGACCCACAAAGCTATTAAGAAAATTACATTGGCAGAAACACTGCTAGTTTGTACTAAAAACGACTATGAATACAAGATGAAAGGAGGCTGTCAAATCTCAACTGGCAGGAAGCAGGCAGGATAAAACTACTGCTCTGCTTCCAGCATCTGCTGTTTTTCATGAAAAAGGAAGGATGACTCAAAGGGTAGAGCCCACAGGCCAGGAGGTAGAGCCCTGCTCAGCTCTCAGGCACCTTCACATTCTTCCCTACCCAGGTCGTTCCCTCTCAGTTTTACCACTGTCTGTTTGGTTCCCAGTTCCAGTCAGGGCCTTTCTTATTTAGCCATCTTTACAGCCCTCTCAGGATCCCACCTTGCTCCATCTCTTTATCTTCTCACTATCCAAATCCCATTTATTACCTACCTTAAAAAGTTTCTGAGAGTGTTTAATCATAAAAGCCATCCCATCATTTAATTTTGTGATATTCTCTTGAAGGTCATTTGCAGTGGCCTATTTAGAGCAAAAGAAAGCAAAAAAAAGAGATGAAGAACTGGGAAGTGGAAGGCAGATACTCCCATTTACTTATTAATAAGCTAATTTTTTCAAATGTATGATAGCATCTATCACCAAGAAAGCTGACTCTACTACAGTGTTTAATTCTGGAAAGACTTTTTGGCTCAGCAGGTTTCCACTTGAAACGATACAACCTAGGAAGAACCATGTGTCCCTGAAGTGACCAGGAAATCCAAGAGAACCAATTTTCCTTTTCTAATTCTGCCTGAGAATTAGACATGTATGCTGAAGATCATCTTTCCTGGGAAAAGGGACAAGAAGAATAGAATCCATACCAGTCACCGAGAACATTGCTCTTCAGAGAAACTAGTTTCTCCAAAGACAAAAGAGAACTGTCACTACGAATTGATGTTAAAGGTGACATCCGTTTCTTAAAAATAGTCAAATGGTCACTGAGTCCCTTCTCTTGTTTCCCCTGCCTCTTTTTAAGCACTTCAGCGTCTCTACTATCCCAAAGCCTGCATTCTCAACATGTATCTTTGTTACTTAATGTTTGTGTGTTCTAAGACCTCTTAACTTTATAGTCATATCACTTGTTTATTTTCAGTCTCATTGAGCTGGTTCTAAAACTCTTTTAGGTATGAGGTGTTATGCCCTTAACATGGACAAATCTTGGTATGTCTTTTTCCTCTCATATCCCTCCCCACAGCAACCTTCCTCTGGGCAGAAGCTCTGTTTTATGAATGGACAGGAATATGAAACTAACGGCTTCCAGGTCAAGAATTAGTTCAGTCTTTCCGCCATCTTTCCGTGCCGCCAGAATGGTGCGCATGAATGTCCTGGCTGACACGCTCAAGAGTATCAACAACGCCGAGAAGAGAGGCAAACGCCAGGTCCTTATTACGCCGTGCTCCAAAGTCATCGTCAGGTTTCTAACAGTGATGAAGCATGGTTACACTGGCGAATTTGAAATCACTGATGACCACAGGGCTGGGAAAACTGTTGTGAACCTCACAGGCAGGCTAAATAAGTGTGGAGTGATCAGCCCCAGATTTGATGTGCAACTCAAAGATCTAGAAAAATGGTGGAAGAACCTGCTCCCATCCCGTCCGTTTGGTTTCATTGTACTGACAACCTCAGCTGGCCTCATGGAACATGAAGAAGCAAGACAAAAACATACAGGAGGGAAAATCCTTGGATTCTTTTTCTAGGGATGTAGTACATACAAGTAAAATGCCTCAGAGGAAAAAAAAAAAAAATTAGTTCAAAAGACTATACAATTTACTTCTCATGTAAGTCACTAGGAAGGCCGTGGTCTCAGTTAAAGAAGCACATTCAGGATATATACATATCTACGGCTGAGTCCCTTCACTGTTCGCCTGAAACTACCAGAACATTGTTAATCGGCTATATCTCAATACAAAATAAAAAGCTGAAAGTTAAAAAAAGAAAAAGAAGGACATTCAGCTTTCTCTAAGGAGAGTACGTCTACAGGACATAGGAAAGTTAGGACGAGGCAGTATCGCTCTATCTAAAAGCTCAGGGACGCCACCCTGTGAGATCATACAGCTCTGGTTTAAATTCACACCATTTGATCTTCAGAAATCAATTTGATTTCCCAAGAAGGCTTTCATGTTACGAAGGAGTTTACATTGACCACCCAACATGAGTATTCTGGTATATTTAGTAGCTATAATCTTCCACTAAGAGTTTCCACTGAAATTGTAATTCAGGTTTATCAGATTGATTTATAAGCGAGATTAACAGGAATTGGTGGTTTGATAACTCTTAAATGATCTAACAAAGTAAGTTCCTAACCTAATAAAGCTGAAGACCAGAACCTGAACCCTTGATAACCACACGAAGTACAGCTATAGGATGAGGCCCAGCTCAAGAAAACCAAGGAGTCTTTCTGTTCCCCCGACACTTACATTTTTGGGCCATAAGACATGAGGTGCAAACATAAGGGCAAGGTTATAGGCGGACATCTTATTCTTGTCTTGTTTCTTTGCTGTCTGGTACAGGAGATCAAGCAGTAACTTCAGCAAGTTACGATTGGGTGGAGGGAGAATGAGGAAGAGCAACTGAAGAGCCTCGATTTGCCGTTCCTTATCTGGTACACTGGTCTTGTTTCCTTTATCATCAAACTGCATCAAATCTTGAGGATAAAAGAGACGATTGTAAGGGATGGAAAATATACAAGAAAAAAAAAAATCAATGTTCCTACTATGTATCATCCTCCAATAAGAGAAAGGAAAAAAAGAATCAAGTATAAACAGAGATTATAGCAAAATATAATAACAAAATCATATCAATATAATTTAATAATAAAAAGACAAAAACCCAGTTAAAAATAGGCAAAAGACTTAAACATTCCTTCAAAGAAGATATATAAGCGGCCAATAAGCATTTGTATACTCGGTATCATTAGCTATCAGAGAAATGTAAATTAAAACCCCAATGAGATACTACTTCATAATCAGTGGTGTGAGTGAAGTCACTCAGTCGTGTCCAACTCTTTGCAACCCCGTGGACTGTAGCCCACCAGGCTCCTTCGTCCATGGGATTCTCCAGGCAAGAACACTGGAGTGGGTTGCCATTTCCTTCTCCAGGGGATCTTCCGGACCCAGGGATTGAACCCAGTTCTCCCATATTGCAGGCAGACGCCTTAACCTCTGAGCCACCAGGGCAGACCCCAATCACTGGTGTGGCTATAGTCAAAAAGACTGACAATAACAAGTGCTGGCAAGAATGCTGAGAAAATTAAACTCTTCTACAGGGACTTCCCTGGCAGTCCAGTGGTTAAGCCTCTGCGCTTTCACTGTAGGGGGCGCAGGTTTGATCACTGGTTGGGGAACTAAGATTCCACATGCCATACAGTGGAGCCAAAAAAAACCCCACCACTCTCCTACATTGCTGGTGGGAATGTAAAAAATGGTATGGCTACTGTGGAAAACAACTTGGCAGTTCCTCAAAAAGTTAAACATAGAGTTATCACATGACGTAGTAATTCCATTCCCAGTTATATACTCAAGAGAAATGAAAACAGTCCACACATATCTCTGATAATGCCACCCCCTTCACACTTCCTCAACAAGATATTTTACTGCTAAAAAACTATGAGAGTGAATCATGACCTGATACCAGGATGATCCAGGTATCAGAGTCAGAATCATGGCTCCTTACAGAGTCAGAATCATGGCTTCTTCTCTCACAGGCTATACAGGTTATCAATTAAAAACTGTCCCTGTTGCTGCTGCTGCTAAGTCGCTTCAGTCGTGTCCGACTCTGTGCGACTCCATAGATGGCAGCCCGCCAGGCTCCCCCGTCCCTGGGATTCTCCAGGCAAGAACACTGGAGTGGGTTGCCATTTCCTTCACCAATGCATGAAAGTGAAAAGTGAAAGTGAAGTCGCTCAGTCGTGTCCGACTCTTAGCGACCCCATGGACTGCAGCCTACCAGGCTCCTCCATCCATGGGATTTTCCAGGCAAGAGTACTGGAGTGGGGTGCCGTCGCCTTCTCCCTAGATCATCAGAATTTCAAAAGACACTGAAAAACATTTGGGTATAATTCATGTAGACCTGAAAATGATTACAGTGTGTTATTGAAGCTGTTTAACTTCAATTATAATTCCAGGTTTAGGAAAGGCAAATAATATCTCTAGACTGTTTCCTGTTAATACGAAATTGAAAACAAAAATCCCTGCCTGTTATCAGTAAGGCATGTCAAATGCTACACCTGTGCCACACCTTAGCGTGATCTCAAAGACCAGTGAATCATGGGGTGGTGGAGGGGAAGTTTCAGATACTGTACTAAATTAACTCAACAGGAAAGCAAACAGAACAGGCATTATTCATGTTAACCCTTATAAAAAGAACTTATCAATATTTTCTATATCTTTTTCAAAGATCCAAAAACTTTTATTTCTCCCCCCAAAAAACTGTGATGATATCGAGTGTTAGTTGCTCCGGCGTGCCCAACTCTTTGCAACCCCATGGACCACAGCCCACCAGGCTCCTCTGTCCATGGGATTTTCCAGGCAAGAATACTGGAATGGGTTGCCATTTCCTTCTCCAGGGGATCTTCCCGACCCAGGGATGGAATCCGGATCTCCTGCACTGCAGGCAGATTCTTTACCGACTGAGCTACGAGGGAAGCCAAAACAACTATAAAGCTGTATAATATTCTAGAAATATTTTCTCATTTGTATCATCTAAATTGTTCCTGGAAGTGCTAACAAAATCTAATCTTACTTTAGAAATTCAAAACCTATTTTTTTCTAAGCGGTAAAAATTATTCAAAAGAAAAAAACCTATTTCTTTTCCTTAAGATTAGAAGCGAGAGAGAAAGGCTCAAGGGTAGAAAACTAGGTAAATACAGTATGGACGTTGATGCTGTGTGCACTTAGAGTCTATAGTAGCACAACTGCTGTGCAATTTAAGAATGAATTCCTTACCACACAGGCATAAAAGGAAAAGAGGAAACTGTTTATGAGCTGAAAATGGAACATTCTGCAAGACACAGTAAATTAAAAAAGCAAACCACAGAACCATGTGTATAACACCCTACCATTACATAAAAAGAGAGAAAAGAAATATATGCAGGTATTTGTAAGTGTCTAAAATCTCTCTGTAAGGATACATTAGAAATCAATAGTACTGGTTCTCTCTTGGAAGAAAAACTGAGTACCAGGGAACAGAGATGGAAAAGAGGCTTTTCACTGGATGCTCTTGGAACCTTTTGAATTTTAATTCATAAGAATGTATTGCCTATTTAGAAAACAAGCAAAATTATTTTTTAAAGAGCAAATTTTCAACAGTAGAGATGATCTCAACTGAGGCATATTAATACTTAGCAAAAGTTCCAAACCAAGGCAAATACATCAAAACTGTGACCATTGACTTGGGTGTGTCAATCAATCCAGTGAAAAGCATACATTAATTAAACAACTAAAATGTTCAAAGCACAATGCTAGGATCCATCAGGAACACAAAAATAAACAAAACCCAGACTGTATCTTCAAAGAAGTTTATTTGACAAAAAAATTTGACTAAATCAAACGTAACTAGCCAATGCTTATGAGTATTCAGAAAGCCCAGAACTATCATGAAGTCTTAACCAATATTAGCAGAAGTTACAAACAACACAATATTATTGTTTACAAACAACAGAATATTCTGTGGGTTACAAAAATATTCCAGATGACTTTACTAAATTGAAATAAATGTACCTACAGCCCCTTCTCACCTCCAATACTCACCAGCAATTTTGAGGTGTGCGTGAAAATGTTTATGTGTCAGCAGGGGCTCAGGTAACTCTCCTAGAAACATCTTCAGCAAGGTAGCAACATCATTTGAGTGAAACTCCCCTGATTCCAAGTCAATATCAGTTCCATTATTGAGAGCATCTCTTAAAATCTGCTGTCGGACACTATTCCCTGGTACTCTAAACAAACCCTCTACTCGTAAGTCTGTTCAGCATGGAAGAAGAACAGAGGACAGGAAAAAAGAAACAGAGAATTATGATTAAAATAAGTCATCTAAAAGACCACTTTATATTTGAAAGACCCTTACAAAACCCTGAAGGAGGTTTTGCCTTTCTTCTCAGAGGAGCTGAGACCTACTGACCCCTGGGGAAACTTATCTGAACATCCCTGAGCACCCAGAGATCTTCCAGGCTGAGAGATGGTCCACCCAGGAGTCACTGAACCTCCTGAGGCACATCTGGAGACTGAATTTTATCCGGTTTTTTTTAACTCCTATTGAAATATAGTTGATTTAAAATGTTGTGTTAGCTTCAGGTATACAGCAAAGTGAGATATATATATATGTGAACGTTGCTCAGTCGTGTCCGACTCTTTGCGACCCCATGGACTACACAGTCCATGGAATTCTCCAGGCCAGGATACTGGAGTGGGTAGCCTTTCCCTTCTCCAAGGGATCTTCCCAACCCAGGGATCAAACCCAGGTCTCCCACATTGCAGGCAGATTCTTTACCAGCTGACCACAAGGGAAACCCATATATATATACATATATATATATGTATGTATGTATTAGATTATTTTGCATTATAGGTTATTACAAAATATTAAGTATAGTTCCCTGTGCTATGCAGTAGGTCCTTGTTGGTTATCTATTTTATATATAATAGAGCTTGAAAAATAAGTTGGAAGGAAAGCCACGTCTTCCTGAAGTCCCCTTCCCATGAGCCATCCCAGACTTTGTTGGAGGGGCTGAGTTTATCTGTGGAGGTACATTGCTCCTATAAACAGTTTCCCAGCCTAAAATGAATCGAGGGTCTCTGCACTACCCCAGGAATTAGAACTCTAATCTGTCAGATCACCTTTCCATCTAAGAGACTGCCAGAAGCTCAGTCATTCCAACTTAAGGATGCTTCCCTTCAACCTAGATTCTAAACTAATCTAAGGGTTAAAAAAGATGAGACACATTGTTTCAGTTTGATCTGGTAGAAGCATGAGAGGTCCTGTTTTCAGCTTAAGTATGTATTTTTCTGAATAGCTCCTTAATTCAGGTTTCCAAGTTGAAATGCCTACCAGCCACTCTGGCAACAGTAAATGAATGAACAGGAACCCTAACAAACTGATAAGCACCCACCTGTGCTCCAGATGACTGTGTCCCAAGAGGCCACAGGGCTCAAGTATGCTAGATCTTCCTGTTATCCAAAGAAAGCTGAAAACCTGGACTTTTCCCATTTTAAAAGACTGGAAACTAGTTTTATTTTTAACTTAATCAGCCAAACAAAACATGAAAATAGATAACTTAAGCCCTTAGGCTGTCAGTTTGTAACCTCTGCTCTAGCTCCCAGCACAGTGTCCCAGGTAGAGCAAGCCAAAAATAACCATTAGTGTTGAATTCATCATGGCATCACATAAAGCCACACATTTTATATACACTCAGCTGTGCCAAGTACTTAAAGCAATGACATATCCAGTATGACTACTAAAAAAGTGAAAAGGGAATTAAGTTGAGTGTGTTTTAATCAGAGAATTCTAGAGTTCAAAGGTATCTTTGGTGATAAATTATTATCCCTGGAATAAATGTTGAGACTCTTTAGAAGCAATGTATTTTTTCCAGAAGATGCGCCTCTCTCAATCCAGGGCAAAATGTGATTTCATAGACACTATCTAATGTGTGTGTGTATATGTGTGAGTGTGTGTGTGTGTGTTTGAGAGTATAAAGCAAATCAATACATGAGATGAAATTTATAAGGAAATATATTGAGAAACATGCCACCTGAAATTATCATTGATTAATTAGCGTCTTTGCTAATGGTTAACTGACACCTACTAACTCAAGGATATTAAGCTCCCAACAGAAAACTGACAACTGTTCATTAACAAAGAATTAAAAAATTTCAAGTAGTCTTACTCTTGTGTAGATATTCAATCAGTTGGTATATCTGGGCAATGCCTTCCTCTGTCAGTGGGGATCCAAAGACTACTCCTTTTTCTGAAAAAAGCCATACAATAGAACAAGGCTATATTTTCCATAAACAGTACAAAATCAGCATATTTAAAATCAGCATACCCCTCAAGCATCCTGTGTCACAGTTGAGCAAGTATGTTCACATGGTCAGTACAAAAAAACTTTAGAGTTGGAAGTACATCAGAAAATGTAATCAGGGAGAGGGAGAGGGTGGGATAATTTGGGAGAATGGCATTGAAATACGTATAATATCATATAGGAAACGAGTCACCAGTCCAGGTTCGATGCATGATACTGGATGCTTGGGGCTGGTACACCGGGACGACCCAGAGGGATGGTATGGGGAGGGAGGAGGGAGGAGGGTTCGGGATGGGCAATACGTGTATACCTGTGGTGGATTCACTTAGATATTTGGCAAAACCAATACAATATTGTAAAGTTTAAAAATAAAATAAAATTAAAAAAAGAAAAAAGAAAATGCAATCAGAACATCTTTCAATCAACTCTCTGCAAGTTTAATCTTACATAGTAGGTTCCCTGAAGGCAAAGACCATCTTCTTCTTTAATTAACAATACTTGGAATATTGATATTTAATTTAAAAACAAACAAAAAATAGAACTTATACCCATGATTATTAGAACATGATAGATTATCCACTAGAGTTGGTATAGGGTCTAACCTGTTATGTTTAAACTTTTTTGCTGCCCTTGGGATTTCCTTATATTTAATAAAACAAAATGGAATCTCTTTCACATCTTATCAAAAACAGTGTTAATAATCATAATTTATAGTATATAAAACTAATAACTTATTTCTGAGAAGGCTTTTTGATTCATAAGTATTAATATTTACCTTATCAAAGCATTCTATGGAATGAAAACATTAGAGAACTACTGCAATAAAACTACTGCAATAAAAAAATGGTCAAACTTTCTTTACTGTAGTCACCAGCTGTATAACTTTGTTCTTTTAATATTTTTAGTATAGTATTAATAGAGCATGAAAATCAAGGTGCTCCTGATAACTATGTAAACGAATCATGCTATTTTCTGGAGACTGATATATATGCTTTAATTAATCTAGGTAATTTTTATAATTTTTATCAATGTTACTTAAAGTTTTACTATTCATGTAATGAAAAAAATGACTAAAAAAATGCTTTACAATAATAGTAACTCCTCCACGAATGTGCAAATGTTTGGAGTAGAGCCCAGGAAGCAACTGAGACCTGCCCCCTTCACAGACACAATTCCTACCCTTTCGCTTGAGAGACATTAGAGACCGGAAGAATCCTGATGCCGGGCCTGCCCCACCAGGCAACTTAAGGTCCTCTTCTCCCATTAGCTGAGCCAACTCAGTTCCAGGTAGATCAATAAGTCTTGTAATATTGCTGACCACCAACTCAGTGAACACCTCAGGTTTCTCATGTCGGAGTTTCTCCACAAAAAAGTCAGGATTGAAGATAATGGGCTGACTTTGAAGGGAAGAGTCATTGCAGATGACAAAGTTGCAGATAGCTTCACTGAAAACAATGAAACAGAAGAATCTTTGAGGGGATCATTTTTGTATGCGTTTTTCATTCCCTCTCAACAACACAATTATTCATTCTTTCTGTGGGCTCATCTACATATACCAGTCTTTTGAAAACCTAATATTTAATCTGTTGACTGCACAAAGGAGACAAGCTGGACTCGCTGCTGTTTAGGTTATACCCACATAGATACTCAGAAATTTAGTTTAAAGAAAAGACATCAGATAGCCTCTATGGTATGACCTGAATTTGCCTCTTAATTTTACACATTCAGTCTACAAGAAGATAAGACCCTTACAGCCTCCTGAGTCTAACAGTAGTTTAGAATTGGCAGCCACAGAGACCACATTTCCTTATTAAAAGTTAAACCCTAAACCATCATCATTGTTAAATACTTTTAAAACGTTAGACCTGCAACTGTTCCCCCTAACATGGCAATGGGCAATCATTAAATTAAGGCCTTCTTGAGTGCACATGTTCAGTCACCTCAGTCACGTCTGACTCTGTGTGACCCTAGGGACTGTAGCCTGCCAGGCTCCTCTCTCCATGGGATTCTCCAGGCAAGAATAATGGAGTGGGTTGTCAAGCCCTCCTCCAGATCTTCCCAACCCAGGTATTGCAACTGTGTCTCCTGGGTCTCCAGCATTGCCTCTCCTGCGTCTCCTGCATTGCAGGCAGATTCTTTACCACTGAGCCACCAGGGAAGCCCCCTCTCAGGAGTACAGCCAGCATATGGTATTTCCCATCTGGTGATCAACTGCTGATAGTACCACAGTCAGGCTACTCGCAAATGCCACAGAAACCACAGGACAGTAAGCATGAGGCTACTGAAGAGACAAAACTATATCTAGTATAATAGACATTTCGAAGACATTTACTCTACACTCAAGGTCTTTTGGTTCCTAGGTCCCTACACAGACAGGTGTTTCCTTATAATCAGTCCCTTTCAGTTGAGCCAAGTATCCCTGGATTCTGTTCCTCATAACCAAAAAGCCTTAACTAGAATGGAAGGCACTTACAGGTACACAAAATAGATATTAATTCAGCCTTGCCCAGGTTCAGAAATAGGTTTTATTTTAAAATCCTTTGTTCTGGATGTCTCTGGCCCATCGTCTAAGTCCAAACTTTGCTCAAGGTCCTTCCTCTCTAAGGCACTTGGAAAAAAATTCATATTTTGCTTCTTCTATCTCTTCCATCACTGAGTAATACTCAGCAGATATGTTCTGTTGGCCCCTGATCTTACCTGGTTTTCCACTCCTACATTATCTGGGCTATACTGGAAAAGCTCCTTTGACTCTCAGAAATACTTTCTTCCTTATTGTTTTCTAATACGTAATTACTAAATTCTTTTTACTTTTAACATGTACATATAAGAACTGTATTATTCCATCTCTTGTAGCAGACACATCACCGCCTGTTTGTATCTATTATCAATTATCTCTAATGGCTTGTTCTAATTCTTATTATATAAACAGTCATCTATTATGCAACCAATGAGTAGATGTAACACAAACCAGAAAGAACAACTGACTCACATCTGTCAGGCAAAGCTGAAATTTACCTGACTCGATCAAACAGTCCCACAATAAAACAATCACAACTTACAAGTTTCCACAACACCCTAGCTACCAAACCTCTGTTCCAGGAAAAATTATACCTCTACATATTAAACATAACTAATCTCTAACACACTTTACCACTACTACCTGGATCTCTTTTTTTTTTTGCCCACAGCCTGTGGGATCCTAGTTTCCCTGCAGTGGAAGCACAGTCTTAACCGCGGGACGGCTGGGGAAGTTTTACAAAGATCATCTTTAATTTGGTATAATGAAAACAAGGTGTGGGTAAACTTGAGCGTTCATCTCTATGTCCTTGAAAAGTTATTACCTAATTTTAATCAACAGCCCAAGTGTTCAGTTGGTGACTACCAAATTTCTTTCTTTTCTCTAAAATGATAATATAAGAATTCACATAAAACTTAAAAATTATAAATATGTGTTCTCAAGCCAAAGTCTTAAGAAAGAGAACTAAAAATGCTCTTTCCTCAACCTTTTTACATACTAAGGCTAAAGATGTCAATGATTTAAAGATGCCAATGATTATGATATGAGCCAATTAAAATCAAAAAGAATCTTCATCCTAAGTCATTGACAAAGCCTCTTTTTATTTTAAATGTTGCCTTATTTCAGTCAAGATATGAGTCAATAGATTATTATTTATAATCACTGCCAATGAGAAATTACTACTGTACTGAGAGAGCCAGAAAATCATGAAATGGATTAGCAGCAAAAGAGTCTTATAATTTATCAAATCTAAGCTTTTATGACTGTCACATCTCTTTTAATTCTGAAAAGCAATTCAGGTCAAATTAATTCTAACATATAAATGTACATGAACAGCATCCATTATATTCCTAAAGTAGAAATACATACATACATATAACCTCCAGATCTTCAGTTTATTAATATCCAGAGTAAGACTCAGTTGAGATTCCAAAACTTACATAAGAGTTGACCTTCAGGCACTAAACTGGATCAAATACACATGCAGAAAGGAGCTAGAAGCACAAAACCCTACCTACATTGTTTCTCAACAGGATCCTTTCTGACTCTGTTCCCTCATAGTTAGAACAGGCAGGAGAATAAGTAAGTTCAAGGCTGCCCCCACCTATTTACAAGGAATACAAGAAAAAGATACCTAAGGAGTCCTAATACAGAAGTAACCAGTAAGCAAACACAGTTTCTTTTCCCCTTCCACTTTCTCTCCCTTTCCTTCCCATAATCATTCACTTTTGTTTTGTCTCACTTTAATTTCTTAAACCTAATTCTTTTTTGTCCTCTTCCTTATTTTTTCTGAGTGGAGCATGTGGTAAGACAAAAATGGAGAGAAATGGTTAAAAAGAAGTAAAACGGAAGATAAGAGAAGGAAAAGACAGATACAGTAGGTAATGCTTTTAAATTATCCGCATATCACAAAGTCCAATAATCTCTTTCCATGGAATACATAGTACCACAATGTAAAGCTAAGAATATCAAGGAACATGGTGAAGAACTTAAAAGAAGAGCTAAAGAAAAAAAATACTATTATTAAGCAAAACCACCTTCTCCCTCTACAGTAACTAATTTTAAAATGAGCTGTAAGTTTGTTCAAGTTTAAGAAAAAAAATTAATTTCTTACATAAGTGCTGAAAGCTTCTGATGAGGCATTGGTAAATCGAAGAGACAGGAAAAAAACTTTCTCCTTGTTTGTTGTAACAATGAAACCCTCCTTTCCCTGCCCTATCACAGCCTACACAAATTCCAGATATGTTAGAGGACACAAGGCACATTATGTGGCCTGAAAGGCAGTACTTATTAGGACTCTTAAGCATTTATCTGCAAGTAGGAACAAAACAGAAATTTAAAACTGGACCAGTTAATTATATTTGCCAACACGCAGATGAAGCTCAACAGTCTCCCATCACATTGAACACTGCATTAGACAAAACAATCACACAATATAAGAGTATAAGGACAAGCATATAAAGGCAAGAGCAATCCCTACACAAAAAATAAATTCCAGACAGAATAAAGGTCTAAATATAAAAAGTCAAACTTGGAAAAAAAATAAATTAATGGGGCAGAGGAAAGCATTCTTAAACACAATATAAAATGTACAATCCACAAAGAGAAGACTGAAACATTTAACTACATCAAAATTTTAAATGTCTGTTCAACAAATGACATTATAAACAAAGTTCTTAAAAAATGAAGTCACAGTACCTCTGGAGAGGGGAACTGGATGAAAGAACAGGAGTGGGAGAGAAACTTTTCACTGTATGTTTTGTATTTTCTGGATTTTCGATTCAAGTGAACATATTAACACTACTCATTCATAATAAATAAATGAATTTAAAATTTTTAAGTATTAATAAAAGATAAGCTATAAGCTGAAAAAAAACTTTTATTCATACAAAAGGATTAGTATTCAGAATTTATCAATATGACTAAAATTTATAAGAAAAACACTCAAAGAAAATTAGTCAAAAGATATGACCAATTCATAGAAGAGAGGTTAAATAACTAATAAATATGAAAATAATCCTAACTTTAGAAGTTAAAAAGGTAAAGCAAATTCAAAAATGGTATCTTCCGCCATCTATCATTTTGGCATAAACTATCAGATTTAGTGAAAGTCGCTCACTCATGTCCGACTCTTTGCAACCCCCTGGACTGAACAGTCCATGGAATTCTCCAGGCCAGAATACTGGACTGGGTAGCCATTCCCCTCTCCTAGAGATCTTCCCAACCTAGGGATCGAACCCAGGTCTCCCACTTTACAGGCAGATTCTTTACCAGCTGAGTTACCAGGGAAGCCTATCAGATTCAGGTGATACCAGATTAGGGTGATATCTTCTTATTCTTAGTTTGCTAAGGGTTATTTATTTATTATACTGAGTCTGTGCTTCAGTTCAGTCGCTCTGTCATGTCCAACTCTTTGCGACCCCATGGACTGCAGCACATCAGGCTTCCCTGTCCATCACCAACTCCCGGAGTTTACTCAAAACTCATGTCCATCGAGTCAGTGACACTACCCAATCATCTCATCCCCTGTTGTCCCCTTCTCCTGCCTTGAATCTTTCCCAGCATCACAGTCTTTTCCAGTGAGTCTGTTCTTTGCATCAGGTGGCCAAAGAATTGGAGTTGTAGCTTCAGCATCGGTCCTTCCAATGAACATTCAGGACTGATTTCCTTTAGGATTGACTGGCTGGATCTCCTTGCAGGCCAAGGGACTCTCAAGGGTCTTCTCCAACTCCACAGTCCAAAAGCATCAATTCTTCAGTGCTCAGCTTTCTTTATACTCCAACTCTCACATCCGTACATGACTACTGGAAAAACCATAGCTTTGACTAGATGGACCTTTGTTGGCTAAGTAATATCTCTGCTTTTTAATATGCTGTCTAGGTTGGTCATAGCTTTCCTGCCAGGGAGTAAGCGTCTTTTAATTTCATGGCTGCAATCACCATCTGCAGTGATTTTGGAGCCCCAAAAAATAAAGTTTGTCAGTTTCCATTGTTTCCCCATCTATTTGCCATGAAGTGATGGGACCAGATGCCATGATCTTAGTTTTCTCAATGTTGAGTTTTAAGCCAACTTTTTCACTCTCATCTTTCGCTTTCATCAAGAGGCTCTTTAGTTCTTCACTTTCTGCTATGAGGGTGGTGTCATCTGCATATCTGAGGTTATTGATATTTCTCCCCACAATCTTGATTCCAGCTTGTGCTTCATCCAGCCCAGCATTTCACATGAGTATCTGCTTAGTATTATCAAAAATTTTTGATAATCATGTAATTTTTCTCCTTTGTTTATGTAGTGAATGGTACTGACTAATGTTAAACCAACTGGGTATTTCTAGAATAAACCAAATATTGTAGTGATGTTTTATCATTTTTATATGCTGCTGAGTTTGGTTTACTAATTGTTTGTTTAGGTTTCTCCATATATGTCCCAAGTGAGATTATCATAGAATTGTCCTTTCTTATATTTTTCTTCATTAGGTTTTATATCAAGGTTGTGCTGGCCTGTCAAAGTGAGTTGGGGAGTGTGTCCTATTTTTCTATTTTCTGAAAAAGTTTAAGTGCTACTGTCATTTCTTCCTTAAGTGATGGAATTGGCTGATGAAGTCATCTGAACCTAGAGTTTTCTTTGTAAGGTTTTTAATTATATATATTCAATTTATTTTGTGTTACAGAACTATTCAAATTTTCTATTTCTTCTTGTATTAATTTTGATAAGTTGTATATTTCTTTATTGGCATAAACTTGTTCGTAATATCCTCTGAGGAACTTATTAACGTGTCCAGGTTCCATAGTGATCTGCTCGTCCTTGTTCCTGATACTGGTAATTTTTTTCTTTAATTTATGAATCTTATTAGAGATTTATCGATTTTTATTAGCATTGTCAAGGTTCCAGTTTTTGGGTTTGCTGAATTCCTCTATTACATGTTTGGTATTTATTTCACTAACATCTGTTCTGATCTTTATTACTTCCTTTCTTCTTTACTGGACTCAGGATAAGGTGCTACAAATCAATGGGGAATGAATGACCTTTTCACTGAATGGTGCTGAGACATGTGGACAACTATAGGGGGAAAAAGTGAAAACTGACACCTATGTCACTATGCTGCTGCTGCTAAGTCGCTTCAGTCGTGTCCGACTCTGTGCGACCCCAGAGACGGCAGCCCACCAGGCTCCCCCGTCCCTGGGATTCTCCAGGCAAGAGCACTGGAGTGGGTTGCCATTTCCTTCTCCAGTGCATGAAAATGAAAAGTGAAAGTGAAGTTGCTCAGTCGTGTCCGACTCTTAGCGACCCCATAGACTGCAGCCCACCAGGCTCCTCCATCCATGGGATTTTCCAGGCAAGAGTACTCGAGTGGGGTGCCATTGCCTTCTCCAATGTCACTATACACAAGGTCAATTTTGGGTGAATTATTGATTTAACGGTGAAAAACAAAACAGTAACCCTACTAGAAGGTTAATATAGAAGAATATATTATTGAACTCAGAGTGGGGAAATAATTTTTAAATTACACATTAAAAATAGCAACCACAAAGAAAAAGCTCAATACTTTTGAGTTCATTAAAATAAGAACTATGTTATCAAAAGACACCATTAAGAAAGTAAAAAATATATCTACAATATATATGGTGGGGAAATATATCTACAATATATATGGTTAAAAAAGGCTCATACCCTGAATATATACAGATGTCGTACAATCAATATGAAAAAATAAATAACCAACAGAAAAACAAGCATGAGATTTCAAGAAACTCTCATTTTAAAAACTACTCAATACCTCTAGACATCAAAGAACTGCAAATTAAAAATCAATGACATACTATCATCCAACAGAATGGCTAAAATTGACAATACCAAGGATTAGAGAAAATAATTCTAACTTTATAAAGTAACTATTTTATACAGATAGTGGGGCTATAACTGCTTCATCTTATCTACAATATGAATGAACAAGTATACCCTATGAGCAACAATTCTAAAAACATGTCTAGCATGTGCATGCAGCAACATGGGCACCAAAAATCCCAAGCAAGAATGTTCACTGATACATTAATTTCTAAGCAGCCAAAACTGGAAGCAAAATGTCCAGCAGAATGGTTTTTAAAATGTGGCATATATAATAGCAATTTTCTTTAATGCTACTTATGTATTGATTTATTTTTGGCTGTCCTGGGTGGGTCCTCCGTGTACTGGGCTTTTCTCTAGTTGTCGCGAGCAAGGGCTGCTCTTCACTGCAGTGCACAGGCTTCTCACTGCCATTTCCTCTCTTGTTCCGGAGCACAGGCTCACCGGCTTCAGTAGTTGCAGCGCGAGGGCTCAGTAGTTGCCGCTCCCGGTCTCTAGAGCACAGGCTCAATAGTTGGGCCCATGAGCTTAGTTACTCCGCAGCATGTGAAATCCTCCTGGATCAGGGATCAAACCCGTGTCTCCTGCGCTGGCAGGCAGATTCTTTAATAATGGGAGATTTTATAGCAATGAAAAAGGACAAAGTCCAGTTACATACACAATCATGAATGAATCTCACAGATAACTGAGCAAAAGATGTCCTTCTCTCTCTCTCATACACACATACACACACACAAACTACTTACTATATAATGCTATTTTCATATCAAATTTTAAAAACAGACAAAAAATATAGTGTTTAGAGATAAGTCTCCAATTTACAATGGTTCAACTTACAATTGTTCAACTCTATGATGGTGTGAAAACAATATGCATTCACTAGAAACTCTACTTCAAATTTTTGAATTTTGATCTTTTCCTGGGCTAGCAATATGTAGTACAATACTGTTTGGTGATGCTGGGCAGCAGCAACGAGCCACAACTCCCAGGTAGCCACGAGGTCATGAGGGTAAACCAAAACATTTACAACCATTCTGGTTTTTGACTTTTAATACAGTATTCAATATAGTACATGAGATATTCAATACTTTATTATAAAATAGGCTTTGTTTTAAATGATTCTGACCAACTACAGGCTAATGTGAGTGGTCTGAGCATGTTTAAGTTAGGCTAGGCTAAGCTATCATGTTCAATAGGTTGGGTGTATTAAATGAATTTTCAACTCTATTGTAAAGCAAGGAAGAATTGTACTTGCTTAAGTAGCAAATTGTAGAGAAAAGCAAAGATGTATTTACCATTCAGGATAATGGTTACGTTTGGGGGTTAGTGATTATGAGAAGACAAGAGGGCATAAGGAGAGTTTCTAGGGTGCTAGCACTGTTTTGGGAAAAAGTATTAGGCTGTGGCAGAGAAGGTAATGGCACCCCACTCCAGTACTCTTGCCTGGAAAATCCATGGACAGAGGAGCCTGGTAGGCTGCAGTCCATGGGGTCGCTAAGAGTCGGACCAGACTGAGCGACTTCACTTTCACTTTTCTCTTTCATGCATTGGAGAAGGAAATGGCAACCCACTCCAGTATTCTTGTCTGGAGAATCCCAGGGATGGCGGAGCCTGGTGGGCTGCTGTCTATGGGGTCGCACAGAGTCCGACATGACCGAAGCGACTTAGCATTAGCATTAGCATTAGGCTGTGGGGAAACGGAGTGATTCATTTGAAGTAAATATGGAAAATGCTGAGATTTGTTGAAGCTGGGTATTAGAAAGAGTATTGATTATTACTTGT
Organism: Bos grunniens; assembly: GCF_055505025.1. Lineage (NCBI taxonomy): Eukaryota > Metazoa > Chordata > Mammalia > Artiodactyla > Bovidae > Bos > Bos grunniens. Next base: position 18,679,366 of record NC_141190.1, read on the forward strand.
ATGTATAATCAGTATCTTTCATGACAATTTTTTTTAAAAAACCAAGTATAGATTTGACCTAAATCTTGGTACAATTTGATGTAAATATCACAGAAAATCAAAATACAGTATATACTAAAGATTAATTTCCTCATCATAAAAGTTTTTGCATAGATGGCTAGTACCAGGAGAATTAGTAGTTAGGTATAAAGGCAAACAGAGATAGCAAAGACTTCAGTATTTAAGAGCATATACCAGGGCATTCAAAGCCGGTGCTCTGGGACAACCCAGAGGGATGGGGTGGGGAGGAAGGTGGGAGGGGGGTTTAGCACGGGGGTACACATGTACACCTGTGGCTGATCCATGTCGATGTATGGCAAAAACCACCACAATATTGTAAAGAATCAGCCTCCAATTAAAATAAATAAATTTGTTAAAAATTAAAATAAAGGACTATAAGAATAGAAGAAAAAAAAAGCATATACTAAGCAACCATCCCAAAGAGTAACAGAGGCAAGACTTATCCCTTAAAAAGGGTATTTTTTAATACCAATAGTCTGCAGTGATTACTTTTACCACTAGATGGAACTCTACATGTAAGGTGATATGCTTAGTGAAGGACTGGAAACAAAATCCACAGCTGAAAAATCAATTACATAAAAATGAAATGCAAGTGCTTTTAAAGCATTTTGAACCCATGAATCTGTAAAATTCAAGGCAGTGGGAAAAAAAAAAAAACAACCCTGTATCCTACAGATGTATCTTTTGGCTGACTACTCCCAAAAATGCATGCCCACAAAACTAAATGTTTCCTCCCTAGTGAACTACTTAACCTGATTTGTTCTCCAAGAACCACAATCTTGGCAACATCTTTCAAAATAGGAGCTATATTTAAAGTTGTCTAAACCTGACTTACCACCCTGAGAGAAGTATGTACTCTCTTACTATGTTTTCAACCTTAGCTGTGAAACATGGCTTTAAATGTGTCACTTTATTGAAGAGCTGTTAGATATGAATACATACAAGTATTAAACAAGAGGCTATTATTTCTCCCTTTTTCTACCTATACCAGCCAAAGTTAAACTGGTATGAAAGTTGTACATAAACAAAAAGGATAAAGTGGGCTCCAGGTGTTCAAGCTGGCAGGTTTTTTATAACACAGGTTAAGGCTGATAAGTAGTACCACAGTTTTTCAGGAAATAATATCCAATTCCTTAAACAAAAATTTTGAAACACATCCCAAGATCTGCCCTTAAGAGTAGCTGCCCAAGGTTTAGTAATATGGACCTCTTATCACTAATTTAGACTTCAGGCAATGGCACCCCACTCCAGTACTCTTGCCTGGAAAATCCCATGGACGGAGGAGCCTGGTAGGCTGCAGTCCATGGGGTCGCTAAGAGTCGGACACGACTGAGCGACTTCACTTTCACTTTTCACTTTCTTGCATTGGAGAAGGAAATGGCAACCCACTCCAGTGTTCTTGCCTGGAGAATCCCAGGGATGGGGGAGCCTGGTGGGCTGCCGTCTATGGGGTCGCACAGAGTTGGACATGACTGAAGCGACTTAGCAGCAGCAGTCTACAAAAATTTATTTGGCCCCTTTATTTGATCCCAACTTGAACTAATTTCAGACTACTAGAGCAACTTTATCGGAATTAAAGTGGCAGATGAAGGAATTCCTCATTGTTTACCCTCTTAACCTAAGCATTCTGCAAATGTGGTCAAGATTTTAACCCTATGAAATGACAATGGAAAGTTCTCAGTCTAAAGGACTAATTTGTCTTCCTCTGAGTACCAATAATGCAAGTTAATTAACATATATTTAATTTGTCAATTTTTATCCCTTTGGGTGTCACAAGAATTGGTATTAATTGTTTCTGCCACTTCGCTTACTTTTTCTCACCAAGGCTGGTGAACAATTGGAAGAAAGTTTACTTGTATTGGAAAAGTAACATGAAAATTCCCTATTTATTTGGAGAAAGTTCTATAGGATGCTTCACTGACAAAAGATTGTCTCTCTTATTACATAAAAACTGTTTACCCCTCAAAAAAGTACAGTCAAAGCTTTAGGAGACTCTTTTCCTATAGACTTTAAATGCCATGAGTCTCAGGCAATTAAAACCAATAGATTTCTACCTATGATCAGATTACATTTCAAAAGACTACTTCTAAATCCACTTGTTCCAAAGTCCAGAATGATACTATCCAAGAGACTGCTAATGCTTTTGCTCTGGCACATGACTGTTCGTATCTATACAACTTCACATATTGAAAATTCTTAAGAGTTTTAATATCTTAGTCAGTACTCAATGAACCTAATAGTAAGTCTCTTCATCAGCTAGCATAAGAAAGTGAGTTGCTTTTCTGAGGCACATATTAGCCAAACAAGAAATCAAGTTACTCACATGTCATTTAAATTCAAACTAATTGTGATCTACCTAGTACTTTGTAATTTTAAGAAGCTGTAAGGTACAGGAACAAACTAAAACAAACTAAACTAAGTCTGTGGTGCCCAAAAGTTTAAATTTCACCGAATACTATAAGATGCTATTTTGTTTTCCACTATCTCTATTTTCAAAAATACAAATGCTCAGCTATAAGTGCAATTAGCACATAGGCACCCAGAAGCTCCTGTGAAAGGTCTTTGAAAATTAGGTTGCAAATAATTTTTCTTTTACTGCATTTGCACATACATGCTAGTCTTTTAAGTGTTATTATTTTAAAGAGATCTTTGGGTATTTGCTAAAACTCCTTTGAAATTGGAAGTAATTATGACGCTTTTTCCACTATGGTAAACCTTAAGCAACCACCACTTTGGGGAAACATCATACACTTTCTCACTCAACACTTTCTGAATGACACCAACTGTTGAGATACGTGATATTGAAAAGATGGATTCTAATATATGAAATTTTATGCTGCATGAAATTTTTTTAATTTAAATATCCCAATTTCTTTTCAACACTTTAAAAAAATTATTTTATTTTTTTTGACCATATCTCGGGGCTTATGAGATCTTAGTTCCCCAACCAGGGATTGAACCTGGGACCTTGGCAGTGAAAGCAGAGATCTACCTGCTGGACCACTTTTTATTTCTTAACTCCTAAAAAGAAACTATTGTGTCAGTTAAAATAGTTATGCTTTGAAAAATGTAGGCTTTATCCTCCGTACACACCTTAATACCCATACTCTCAATTTAAATTTTAATGAAAATTTAACACAATGATGTAAGTGTATGCTTCATACTGGTGTACTTATTTTTAATATTTAAAAGCCATATTGGATGAAAAATCCAGATTGAAAAATGACTGATCTCTTGCTTAGGGTCATCCTAACAAAAGCAGCAGATTGAATAGCAGATCTAATTAAGGAGAGCTTGGTCATAAGGACAGCTACTACAAAATGACCTGATCAAAAGGAAAAAAATAAAGTAGACCTTGTTATCTGAGTGAAAAAAAAACTATTATTGCAACCAATGACAGATTGTAGGGATTCCAAAAATCAGAAAACTTTAAAATGATAAATAGACTTAACCATACAAAAGCTGCTGCTGCTGCTGCTAAGTTGCTTCAGTCGTGTCCGACTCTGTGCGACCCCATAGATGGCAGCCCACCAGGCTCTCCCGTCCCTGGGATTCTCCAGGCAAGAACACTGGAGTGGGTTGCCATTTCCTTCTCCAATGCATGAAAGTGAAAAGTGAAAAGTGAAAGTGAAGTCGCTCAGTCGTTTCCGACTCTTTGAGACCCCATGGGCAAGAGTACTGGAGTGGGGTGCCATTGCCTTCTCCAATAAAAAAGCTAGTCAGATTTAAAAAAAAAAACCAAACCTAGTCAGATTTCAAAGGGCTTACTACAGTGCATGTAGCTTTCTCTGATTAAAGTTTGACTTTCTTAGAGAGCAGGAAGTGTTTGAAGATAATGTCAAGAATGTTACTAAATACTATTGCTGTACACTTTCTTGGTTTCTCATCTTCTCCTAATTGTTAGTTTCCTGTTATTTGGTGAGTTATTTGGTGAGTTTTTTTAAATTTCATTTTTAATTTCATTACAGCTTCATTTAATTTCATTAATTTTCATTAATTTCATTTTTTAATTTCATTTTCAAAAAACATTCTTGGTTTTATCCTTGTAATTGTGTTCACCATAAAAATAAAACAAGTGAAGAACTCCTACATTATGTAATCCCAATGTCATTCTTTATAGTTCCTAAATTAATGAAGTTCGCCACTTCCCAAATGTATTGATATAATTAAGACACATACATACAGCAATTGTTCAATCTCATAGTTCAGCTTAACAAATCACCTGTATTTAATTTCATAACTGATATTGTTATTTTTTCATCTGATTATCTTAGAAGCTATGGCTTTATACAGTTTTATAGTTTGATACTAACACATTTCCCATTATAAAATGTACTGTCATTAACTCACTCTATACTTTTAAAATTATTTATAAAGTAGATCACAAAACTTGTGAACTTCTGACAAAACTGTTCCTTTTTTATCTATCACTATATTTTAAAATTACAGAAAAGAACAACAGTTTTCCTACAGTTCAGTTCAGTTCAGTCACTCAGTCTTGTCCAACTCTTTGCGACCCCATGAAATCACAGCACGCCAGGCCTCCCTGTCCATCACCAACTCCCGGAGTTCACTCAGACTCACATCCATCGAGTCAGTGATGCCATCCAGCTATCTCATCCTCTGTCGTCCCCTCCTCCTCCTGCCCCCAATCCTTCCCAGCACCAGAGTTTTTTCCAGTGAGTCAACTCTTCACATAAGGTGGCCAAAGTACTGGAGTTTCAGCTTCAGCATCATTCCTTCCAAAGAAATCCCAGGGCTCACCTCTTTCAGAATGGACTGCTTGGATCTCCTTGCAGTCCAAGGGACTCTCAAGAGTCTCCTCCAGCACCACAGTTCAAAAGCATCAATTCTTTGGCACTCAGCTTTCTTCACAGTCCAACTCTCACATCCATACATGACTACTGGAAAAACCATAGCCTTGACTAGATGGACCTTTGTTGGCAACGTAATGTCTCTGCTTTTCAATATGCTATCTAGGTTGGTCATAACTTTCCTGCCAAGTAGTAAGCATCTTTTAATTTCATGGCTGCAGTCACCATCTGCAGTGATTCTGGAGCCCCCAAAAATAAAGTCTGACACTGTTTCCACGGTTTCCCCATCTATTTCCCATGAAGTGATGGGACCAGATGCCATGATCTTCATCTTCTGAATGTTGAGCTTTAAGCCAATTTTTTCACTCTCCACTTTCACTTTCATCAAGAGGCTTTTTAGTTCCTCTTCACTTTCTGCCATAAGGGTGGTGTCATCTGCATATCTGAGGTTATTGATATTTCTCCCGGCAATCTTGACTCCAGCTCGTGCTTCTTCCAGCCCAGCGTTTCTCATGATGTACTCTGCATATAAGTTAAATAAGCAGGGTGACAATATACAGCCTTGACATACTCCTTTTCCTATTTGGGACCAGTCTGTTGTTTAATGTCCAGTTCTAACTGTTGCTTCCTGACTTGCATACAGATTTCTCAAGAGGCAGATCAGGTGGTCTGGTATTCCCATCTCTTTCAGAATTTTCCACAGTTTATTGTGATCCACATAGTCAAAGGCTTTGGCATAGTCAATAAAGCAGAAATAGATGTTTTTCTGGAACTCTCTTGCTTTTTCAATGATCCAGCAGATGTTGGCAATTTGATCTCTGGTTCTTCTGCCTTTTCTAAAACCAACTTGAACATCTGGAAGTTCATGGTTCACGTATTGCTGAAGCCTGGCTTGGAGAATTTTGAGCATTACTTTACCAGCGCGTGAGATGAGTGCAATTGTGCGGAAGTCTGAGCATTCTTTGAGCATAATATTTTAAAATTACAGAAAAGGACAACAGTTTTCCTACAGTAGGCACTAAAGACTGTAACACAAAAGACAATAACAAGATCATTAACTGCTGGATGCACGGTACAGACAATGGAAGCTCTAAGAATTCAGAGGCAGGAGAGACTCTTTCACTCTTATACAAGGAGAGTTGAGATTTGCAGTAGGTCTTAAAGATGAGAAGGGTTTGACAGAGTTTGACAGTACTCACCTTGAGCACTCTGACTCCCATCCTCCTCCTTCAGACAGTTTCCATTCTCCAAGACCCCGTCCTACAGGGCTCATCAGCGCTGCCTCCAAAGCCTGCCCCTGTGGCTGTGGCTGGCAGCCTCTACAGTAAGTCACCCTCTTGTTCCCATATTTTCGTTTTTTCATTTTCATCTACTCTCTTGCTCTGCTCCCTTCCATACCATTTTTCCAGTGCTTCCTAGATTTTCACAAGCCACAACTATTGAGCCTGTTCTCTGGAGTCCATGTGCAGCAACTGCTGAAGCCTGTGAACCCTACAGTCCATGCTCTGCAAAAAGAGAAGCCACCACAATGAGATGCCCACGAACCACACCTAGAGAGTAACTCCCCCCTCGCCACGACTAAAGGAAAGCCCACGAAGCAACAAAGACTCAGCACAACCATAAGCTCAGCAGTAAAGAATCTGCCTGCAATGCAGACGCCGCAGGAGATGTGGGTTTGATCCCTGAATCGGGAAGATTCCCTGTAGGAGGAAATGGCAACCCACTCCAGTATTCTTGTCTGGAGAATCCCACAGAGAAGCCTAGCAGGCTACAGTCCACGGGGTCGTAGAGAGTTGGACACAACTGAAGAGACTTGGCAAGCATGCATGCTCACTGTGCATAGGCTTAAATAAATAAAATTATTTTTTTAATTACACATATTTCAGATCATTATAAACATCAGTTTTTAAAACTTCATATAACTATATACCAGTAACCCCAAACAAAAAGACAAGAAATGTTAAAGTAGCTTGCTCAAAGACACATACTGTTTTAACTGAGGGAAAAGTTATCAGTAAACAACATATCTGCTGGGATCTTCCCAAGTTTGAAACTGCAAAGATCCATGCTGTTGTTGCTGTTCTGTCAATGTATCGTGTCCGACTCTTTGCAACCCCATGGACTGCAGCACATCAAGCTTCCCTGTTCTTCACTATCTCCCAGAGTTTGCTCAAACTCATGTACATGGAACACTGATGCTATCTATCTCATCCTCTGCCACACCCTTCTCCTCCTGCCTTCTTTCCCAGCACCAGGGCCTTTTCCAGAGAGCCAGCTCTACACATCAGGTTGCCAAAGTATTAGAGCTTCAGCATCAGTCCTTCCAATGAATATTCAGGACCGCTTTCCTTTAGGATTGACTGGTTAGATCTCCTTGCAATCCAAGGGACTCCCAAGAGTCTTCTCCAACACCACAGTTCAAAAGCATCAATTCTTCAGCACTCAAGTTTCTTTATAGTCGAACTCTCACATCCATACATGAGTACTAGAAAAACCATAGCTTTGACTAGATGGACCTTTGTTGGCAAAGTAATGTCTCTGCTTTTTAATATGCTGTCTAGGTTGGTCATGGCTTTTCTTCCAATGAGTGTCTTTTAATTTCATGACTGCAGTCACCATCTACAGTGATTCTGGAGCCCCAAAAAATAGTCTCTCACTTTTTCCATTGTTTTCTCATATATATGGGAATTGGTTATATATATTATATAGATTTTTATATAGATTTTATATATTTATATTAATATTATTATATTATATAATATTATATTTTATTGGAGAAGGCAATGGCACCCCACTCCAGTACTCTTGCCTGGAAAATCCCATGGACAGAGGAGCCTAGTGGGCTGCAGTCCATGGGGTCTCGAAGAGTCTCGACTGAGCGACTTCACTTTCACTTTGCACTTTCATGCATTGGAGAAGGAAATGGCAACCCACTCCAGTGTTCTTGCCTGGAGAATCCCAGGGACAGGGGAGCCTGGTGGGCTGCCGTCTATGGGGTCGCACAGAGTCCGACACCACTGAAGTGACTTAGCAGCAGCAGCTTTCACTTTCATTTCACTATCACTTTCAGCTCTTTAGTACTTCTTCACTTTCTGCCATAAGGGTGGTGTCATCTGCATATCTGAGGTTATTGACATTTCTCCTGGCAATCTTCATTGCAGCCTGTGCTTCATCCAGCCCAGCATTTTGCATGATGTACTCTGCATATAAGTTAAATAAGCAGGGTGACAATATACAACCTTGACTTACTCCTTTCCGGATTTGGAACAAGTCTGTTGATCCATGTCCAGTTCCAACTGTTTCTTCTTGGCCTGCATAGGTAGGCCAAGATTTCTCAGGAGGCAGGTAAGGTGGTCTGGTATTCCCATCTCTTTCAGAGTTTTCCACAGTTTGTTGTGATCCACATAGTCAAAGGCTTTGGCACAGTCAATAAAGCAGAAGTTTTTCTGAACTCTCTTGCTTTTGCAATGATCCAACGGATATTGGCAATTTGATCTCTAGTTCCTCTGCCTTTTCTAAATCCAGCTTGAGTATCTGGAAGTTCACAGTTCATGGTTCACGTACTGTTGAAGCCTGGCTTAGAGAATTTTGAGCATTAGTTTACTAGCACGTGAGATGAGTGCAACTGTGCAGTAGTTTGAGCATTCTTTGGCATTGCCTTTGTTTGGGATTGGAATGAAAACCGACCTTCTCCAGTCCTGTGGCCACTGCTGAGTTTTCCAAATTTGCTGACATACTGAGTGCAGCACTTTCACAGCATCATCTTTTAGAATTTGAAATAGCTCAAATGGAATTCCATCACCTCCACTAGCTCTGTTCGTAGTGATGCTTCCTAAGGCCCACTTGACTTCACATTCCAGGATGTCTGGCTCTAGGTGAGTGATCACACCATCATGATTATCTGGGTCATGAAGATCTTTTTTGTATAGTTCTTCTGTGTATTCTTGCCCCCTCTTTTTAATATCTTCTGCTTTTGTTAGGTCCATACCCTTTCTGTCCTTTATTGTGCCCATCTTTGCATGAAACGTTCCCTTGGTAGCTCTAATTTTCTTGAAGAGATCTCTAGTCTTTCCCATTCTATTGTTTTCCTCTATTTTTTTGCACTAATCACTGAGGAAGGCTTTCTTATCTCTCCTTGCTATTCTTTGGAACTCTGCATTCAAATGGGTATATCTTTCCTTTTCTCCTTTGCTTTTCGCTTCTCTTCTCTTCTCAGCTATTTGTAAGTCCTCCTCAGACAGCCATTTTGCCTTTCTTTTTCTTGAGGATGGTCTTGATCATTGCCTCCTGTACAGTGTCATGAACCTCCATTCATAGTTTTCAGGCACTCTGTCTCTCAGATCTAATCCCTTGAATCTGTTTGTCACTTCCACTGTATAATCCTAAGAGATTTGATTTAGATCATACCTGAATGGTCTAGTGATTTTCCATATTTTCTTCCATTTAAGTCTAAATTTGGCAATAAGGAGTTCATGATCTGAGCCACACTCAGCTCCCGGTCTTGTTTTTGCTGACTGCATAGGGCTTCTCCATCTTTGGCTGCAAAGAATATAATCAATCTGATTTCGGTGTTGACCATCTTGGTCAACACTGTCCATATGTAGAGTCTTCGCTTGTGTTGTTGGAAGAGGGTGTTTGCTATGACCAGTGCATTCTCTTGGCAAAACTCTATTAGCCTTTGCCCTTCTTCATTCTGTACTCCAAGGCCACATTTGCCTGTTATTCCAGGTATCTCTTGACTTCCTCCTTTTGCATTCCAGTCCCCTATAATAAAAAGGACATCTTTTTTGGCTGTTAGTTCTAGAAGGTCTTGTAGGTCTTCATAGAACCATTCAACTTCAGCTTCTTCAGCATTACTGGTTGGGGCATAGACTTGGATTACCGTGATATTGAATGATTTGCCTTGGAAACGAACAGAGATCATTCTGTCGTTTTTGAGATTGCATCCAAGTACTGCATTTTGGACTCTTTTGTTGACTATGATAGCTACTCCATTTCTTCTAAGAGATTCCTGCCCACAGTAGTAGATATAATGTTCATCTGAGTTAAATTCACCCATTCCTGTCCATTTTAGTTCACTGATTCCTAAAATGTCGACGTTCACTCTTGCCATGTCCTGTTTGACAACTTTCAATTTGCTTTGATTCATGGACCTAACATTCCAGGTTCCTATGCAATATTGCTCTTTACAGCATAGGACTTTACTTTCATCACCAGTACATCCACAACTGAGTGTTGCTTTTGCTTTGGCTCCGTCTCTTCATTCTTTCTGGAGTTATTTTTCCACTGTTCTCCAGTAGCATATTGGGCACCTACTGACCTGGGGAATTCATCTTTCAGTGTCCTATCTTTTTGCCTTTTCATACTGTTCATGGGGTTCTCAAGGCAAGAATACTGAAGTGATTTGCCATCCCCTTCTCTAGTGGACCACATTTTATCAGAACTCTCCAGCATGACCCATCCATCTTGGATGGCCCTACATGGCATGGCTCATAGTCTCACTGAGTTAGACAAGGTTGTGGTCCATGTGATCAGTTTGATTAGTTTTCTGTGATTGTGGTTTTCATTCCATCTGCCCTCTGATGGATAAGGATAAGAGGCTTATGGAAGCTTCCACCTCATAATTCTCTATAGAATAGACCTAGGCAGTGTTGCAGCAAGGGAAACCAGGAACTTGGAGATAAGATGATTTTCCATGTGCAAGTCACCAACTTATTGCCTCTCATCCATCACTGCCTACTCTGCAAAAATGGAGCCAGAGCCTCTAAGTATACTTCCTTTTCTAGCTGGTACAATGTTCAGCATTACTGATAAAGAACACTGCAGAGATAGAGGAGGAGGCAGGGCCTTTCCCTTTAGGCTTTCAGGCTGCTCCTCTAGGGAAGCTCCTGCAGGTTGCACAGCTTCTCCATTGATAGGCTCCATGTTATAGCAGTCAGCAGCACCCATAAGCCAGCTGCTTTCCACCCACACACCCCGTCATCCCTGAGACATCTCCCTATGCACAGCTTTCCCAAGTATCCTAAAGGGGTGGGTTTCAGGAAGGTTCCTGAAGGTGAATTTCCAACAAGTTCTACCACATTATTTCTCTGCCATTCTGTGGCTCCAACGTGGGATATCTGCCCTAGGGTATCTATCTCTTCTTAGCACATTCTATCTCAGCCCTAAGAATTATAGTGGATTCTTTTTATCCAGCTTTATCAAGGTATAATTAGCAGACAAAATGATAAGATATAGTATTTATAAAGTGTACAGCATGATGACTTGATATACATATGCAGGGCATAGTTGATGCTGGTTTCTATCTGTAATTCTTTAGCGATCTCTTTATTTATTAGCCAATCCCCTGTTACTCCAATTCCCTGTTAGAATCAATAACTCTTTATACTAAACTTTCTTTGTTCAAATTACTATATAGTTTCTGTGTCCTAGTTGAACCCTGATCAGGTAAAACTAGCAAAACATCAGCACAAAATAGATGGACTCTGGCATTTCTAGAAACATGGTTAATAAAATGTAATCAATAGGGTTTACTCAAGGTAGCCAGAAGGTATCTTCAGGAAGAAAGTACTGATAAGTGCTGATTAAAAAACAAAAGGAAGTAATAATCTAATCAATCAACTGTAGTAAGTCTCTTTCAAACATAAAATGGGACAATCTGACAAACAGATCAGGTATATTCTTTTTTCATTTTTTACTGAAGCATAGTTGATTTACAATGTTTCAGACAAAGTGATTCAGTTATATATGTGTGTATGCATATTCTTTTTTCAGATTCTTTTCCACTACAGATTATTAGAAGATATTGAAGATAGTTCCCTGTGCTACTGACAGATAGGTCCTTGTTGTTTATTTTACATATAGTATGTGTTCTTTCTCCTTTGGTAAACATAAGCTTGTTTTCTATATCTATGAATCTACTTCTGGTTTGTTCAGTTCAGCTCAGTTTAGTTGCTCAGTTGTGTCCAACTCTGCGACCCCATGAATTGCAGCACGCCAGGCCTCCCTGTCCATCACCAACTCCTGGAGTTCACTCAGACTCATGTCCATTGAGTCAGTGATGCCATCCAGCCATCTCATCCTCTGTCATCCCCTTCTCCTCCTGCCCCCAATCCTTCCCAGCATCAGAGTCTTTTCCAATGAGTCAACTCTTCAAATGAGGTGGCCAAAGTACTTGAGTTTCAGCTTTAGCATCATTCCTTCCAAAGAAATCCCAGGGCTGATCTCTTTCAGAATGGACTGGTTGGATCTCCTTGCAGTCCAAGGGACTCTCAAGAGTCTTCTCCAACACCACAGTTCAAAAGCATCAATTCTTCGCCGCTCAGCCTTCTTCACAGTCCAACCCTCACATCCATACATGACCACAGGAAAAACCATAGCCTTGACTAGACGGACCTTTGTTGGCAAAGTAATGTCTCTGCTTTTCAATATGCTATCTAGGTTGGTCATAACTTTCCTGCCAAGGAGTAAGTGTCTTTTAATTTCATGCTGCAGTCACCATCTGCAGTGATTCTGGAGCCCAAAAAAATAAACACTGTTTCCATTGTTTCCCCATCTATTTCCCATGAAGTGATGGGACCAGATGTCATGATCTTCGTTTTCTGAATGTTGAGCTTTAAGTCAACTTTTTCACTCTCCTCTTTCACCTTCATCAAGAGGCTTTTTAGTTCTTCTTCACTTTCTGCCATAAGGGTGGTATCATCTGCATATCTGAGGTTATTGATATTTCTCCCGGCAATCTTGATTCCAGCTTGTGTTTCTTCCAGTCCAGCATTTCTCATGATGTACTCTGCATATAAGTTAAATAAGCAGGGTGACAATATACAGCCTTGACATACTCCTTTTCCTATTTGGGACCAGTCTGTTGTTTCATGTCCAGTTCTAACTGTTGCTTCCTGATCTGCATATAGGTTTCTCAAGAGGCAGGTCAGGTGGTCTGGTATTCCCATCTCTTTTAGAATTTTCCACAGTTTATTGTGATCCACACAGTCAAAGGCTTTGGCATAGTCAATAAAGCAGAAATAGATGTTTTTCTGGAACTCTCTTCCTTTTTCCATGATCCAGCGGATGTTGGCAATTTGGTCTCTGGTTCCTCCGCCTTTTCTAAAATCAGCTTAAACATCTGGAAGTTCACAGTTCATGTATTGCTGAAGCCTGGCTTGGAGAATTTTGAGCATTACTTTACTACCGTATGCTGCTGCTGCTGCTGCTAAGCCACTTCAGTCGTGTCCGACTCCGTGCGACCCCATAGACGGCAGCCCACCAGGCTCCTCCGTCCCTGGGATTCTCCAGGCAAGAACACTGGAGTAGGTTACCATTTCCTTCTCCAGTGCATGAAAGTGAAAAGTAAAAGTGAAGTTGCTCAGTCGTGTCCGACTCTTAGCGACCCCATGGACTGCGCAGCCTACCAGGCTCCTCCATCCATGGGATTTTCCAGGCAAGAGCACTGGAGTGGGGTGCCATTGCCTTCTCCTACTAGCGTGTGAGATGAGTGCAAATAAGTTCATTTATATACTTTATGCAAATTACCTAAATTGCCTTATCAATTGGCTTATGAACCTGAATGGAATCAGTCCTTAAGTCCATTTAACAAATAGAACAGTTTTTTGAACTTGCATTAATAAAAAGACTGCTGCTCTCTGAGGACCTTCTCCACAACCACCCAGAAACCTCCTTCTTCAACACTGTTTAACCTTACAAACTCTACAGCTAAAGGTTAGAGGCAAAGAAAGGTAGCCCATTGACCAGTTTATAAAGATTAACTTTAAAATTCTATTTTCTTTTTCCCCTCTCCTTCCATCAAGAGTGCCCTTGCCTGTAAATAAACTCTCTAAGCCAGATAAACTGATAAAAATGCAAAATAAAAAGATTCTGATTCAAGAAAGACCCCTAAAGAATCTATTCCTCATTTCAGTTCACAGAATTTGACAGTACAAATAAAAAATTAGATTCAGGGAGTTCTCTGGTGGTCAAGTGGTTAGGACTCGGTGCTCTTGCTGCTATGGGCCCATTAATCCCTGTTCGGGAAACTAAGATCTCCAACGCCTCACAGCTCAGCAGCCAAAAAAACTGGATTCAGACATTTAAACCATGTTTTCTACTTTTTTTACAAGTGAGAACAGAAAATTCTTCCTAAGATCAACAGGTTCTGTCTATCACTTTTCTTGAAGGGCCACACTGCTGTCTTCTAAGAGAAAAGAACAATGTAATTTTAAAAAGGGACTTTACTAAGTCTATACTGTAGTGATTCAGCAGGATACAGGGCACTTTCCCCATCTTCAGACACCTTCCTTATCCTCCAAAAACATTTCCAAACTGGGATGTAACTATCCCAAAGTCTGTTCCAAAGCTTCCTGCTATTCCTAAGTCCCATGGGCAGGGCTCCAAAACTTAGACACTGCTGGTATATTAACTGTCTCCAACTTTTCACAAATGCTATCACTTCCAGGACTTGTTCTGCCTCTCTCCACTCCTGTATGTTCTTGTTTGCTTTTCTGGTTCACAGTGGGTTTCTTTTTTTCAGGGAATATTGAGGTTAAAAAGCCTGTGACTCTGTTATCAATTTCCCCTCTTCATCTAATAATAGTTAGGACTTTCTTTTTATGCCTCTTTTCAACTCAAAAAATACTGAGCCATATTTCCCTACTGCCAATTATGTGGGTAGGTGGCTATAATTCTTTTCCTGCTTTTGTTTTTTCTCTCTTTGGCCCTTGAGAGTCTCTACTTTTTTTTCTATTATTTTTATACTACTACTGGTAGAGTAGATAGCTTCAATTTGTGGATTTCCCTTATTAGATGCAGGCTTAAAATAATAATGAAGAAACAGAACTAGAAAGCAAAACAGTTCTAAACAGATGATCATATATTCTCCATTCAACATGCAAATATATATTGCTTTGTGCAAATAGACAATTCTTTCCTCTTCTTTATGGACTACAAGCGACCATATCAGCAACAGAAGATTAGAAAGGTTAATATCTGCAGAGCATAAAGTAATTTGCATGGCATTTATCACAAGGTAATATTTTTGTCTTAAAAATACCAAAAACTATTATTCATTCATTACTGACCACCTTGTTATTGTTGTTCAGTCAGTAAGTCGTGTCCGACTCTTTGCGAACCCATGGACTGCAGGACACCAGGCCTCCCTGTCCCTCACTATCTCCTGTAGTTTGCTCAAGTTCATGTCCACTGAGTTGGTGATGCTATCCAACCATCTCATTCTCTGCTCCCCTCCTTTCCTTTTGTCCTCAATCTTTCAAAACCATCAGGGTCTTTTCCAGTGAGTCAGCTGTTTGCATCAAGTGGCCAAAGTATTGGCCAGTAAACTGCAGACCACCTACACAAACCTAATTGTTGGGAATACATAATAAAAATATACATGACCTGCCCTCAAAAAGCCCTTAGAAAACTCAACTTCTCTATGAACTACTTCAGGTTCAGATAACAGTCTGTGAATATCAACTGATTATGTAACTAATACTATTGCCCCAAATTTAAATTCAAATAGCAATATCCTTTAAAGAAATTCAAACTATTCCTGCTGTCGAACGGTATTTTGTCTTCAGATTTTCATCACAATTCAAGATTTTAGAGCAGGCTAAAGGATGATCTAATCAAACTCATCAATTCCCTCTACGGTTTCTGGGGAGGGAAATGATCCAACCATTTACAGGCAGCTTCAAGAGGGGAAAATTCTTCCCTATAAAATATGAAATAACATACTACCACTCCCATCTCTGCTAAGTAAGGAGTCCAAGTCCTAGCCACAAACCCAGCTTTCAGAGATGTGCATTCTCCTATTCAATACAAACAGCACCAACAGATACCAACCAAAAGTTTTACTCATTTACACTGGGGCAATGTATACAACACAGGCCTGGCAGGCTAAAGCCCAGAGGGTTGCAAAAAGGTCAGACTCCCATATGTAAAATAGATAGCCAACAAGAATTTGCTGTGTATGGCTCAGGAAACTCAAACAAGGGCTCTATATCAACCTAGAGGGGTGGGATGGGGAGGGAGATGGGAAGGAGGTTCAGAAGGGAGGGGATATATGTATACCTATACTACTGCACAATTGCACTTATTTCACATGCTAGTAAAGTAATGCTCAAAATTCTCCAAGCCAGGCTTCAGCAATACGTGAACCATGAACTTCCAGATGTACAAGCTGGTTTCAGAAAAAGCAGAGGAACCAGAGATCAAATTGCCAACATCCGCTGGATCATGGAAAAAGCAAGAGAGTTCCAGAAAAACATCTATTTCTGCTTTATTGACTATGCCAAAGCCTTTGACTGTGTGGATCACAATAAACTGTGGAAAATTCTAAAAGAGATGGGAATACCAGACCACCTGACCTGCCTCTTGAGAAATCTGTATGCAGGTCAGGAAGCAACAGTTAGAATTGGACATGAAACAACAGACTGGTCCCAAATAGGAAAAGGAGTACGTCAAGGCTGTATACTGTCACCCTGCTTATTTAACTTATATGCAGAGTACATCATGAGAAACGCTGGACTGGAAGAAACACAAGCTGGAATCAAGATTGCCGGGAGAAATATCAATAACCTCAGATATGCAGATGACACCACCCTTATGGCAGAAAGTGAAGAAGAACTAAAAAGCCTCTTGATGAAGGTGAAAGAGGAGAGTGAAAAAGTTGGCTTAAAACTCAGCATTCAGAAAACAAAGATCATGGCATCTGGTCCCATCACTTCATGGGAAATAGATGGGGAAACAATGGAAACAGTGTCAGACTTTATTTTTGGGGGCTCCAAAATCACTGCAGATGGTGACTGCAGCATGAAATTAAAAGACACTTACTCCTTGGCAGGAAAGTTATGACCAACCTAGATAGCATATTGAAAAGCAGAGACATTACTTTGCCAACAAAGGTCCGTCTAGTCAAGGCTATGGTTTTTCCTGTGGTCATGTATGGATGTGAGGGTTGGACTGTGAAGAAGGCTGAGCGGCGAAGAATTGATGCTTTTGAACTGTGGTGTTGGAGAAGACTCTTGAGAGTCCCTTGGACTGCAAGGAGATCCAACCAGTCCATTCTGAAAGAGATCAGCCCTGGGATTTCTTTGGAAGGAATGATGCTAAAGCTGAAACTCCAATACTTTGGCCACCTCATTTGAAGAGTTGACCCATTGGAAAAGACTCTGGTGCTGGGAGGGATTGGGGGCAGGAGGAAAAGGGGACAACAGAGGATGAGATGGCTGGATGGCATCACTGACTCGATGGACGTGAGTCTGAGTGAACTCCAGGAGTTGGTGATGGACAGGGAGGCCTGGCATGCTGGGATTCATGGGGTCGCAAAGAGTCAGACACGACTGAGCGACTGAACTGAACTGATGGCTGATTCACGTTGAGGTTTGACAGAAAACAACAAAATTTTGTAAAGCAATTATCCTTCAATAAAAAAATAATTTTTTTTAAAAAAGGAGTCAGACTTGACTTAGAGACTCAACAAACAACACTGTAAATAGGCTCACTCTACTGAATTCCAGACTGAATTAATACTTCCCTGGTGGCTCAGACAGTAAAGCGTCTGCCTACACTGTGGGATACCCAGGTTAGATGCCTTGGCTGGGAAGATCCTCTGGAGAAGGAAATGACAACCCACTCCAGTACTCACAACATTCCATGGATGGAGGGGTGTGGTAGTCTACAGCCCATGGGGTTGCAGAGTCGAACACGACTGAACGACCTCACTTTCTTTTTTCTTTCGCTGAATTCCAATATGCATTTTCTCAATTAAGACAACTAAGTTCTTAAAGCTGGGGTAAAACCACCTAGAAATTCTTTCTAGGAAAAGCTATCTTGGGAGTGTGCTAACTTGGGAGAAAACACTCTGTAGAAATAAAGCAATGATTTCCTAAACTGATTCCTCTGATCTGTTCTTTAGTTCTTCTACTAGAAGAACAAAAAACTATTAAGTATGGAGTGGTTATTAACTACTAGGTTCAGCACTGATAGCTTTAAAAGGATTGTCTGGTTTAATCCTGACATTCTCTGGAGTAGACATCATTATGTCCGTTTACAAATGAAGAAACTGAAGCTGAGAGAAGTTTAAAAATTGGCCCAAGTATTTTATTGTTTTTAGTGCTCCTATAATTATGATTCTTTTCCTAATTTCCTTTTCAGATAGTTCATTCTTAGCGTATAGAATCATAACTGATTTCTGTATGTTAATTTTGTATCCTGCAACTTGAACCTGTTTATAAATTCGAATAGTTTTTTTTTTGTTAGCATCTTAAGGATTTCCTACATACAAAATCATGTCTTCAAAGAGGGATAACTTTACTTCTTCCTTTTCTTATTTCAATCCCTCCTTGTTTTTTTTTCTTGCCTAATTGCTCTGGCTAGGACTTCCAATACTATGTTGAGCAGAAGTGGCAAGAGTGGGCAGCCTTGCCTTGTTCCTCACCACAGTCGGTATCATCGCACATCTGTCAGGATGGCTATGATTAAAAAAAAAAAAGTGTTGGTGAGGACCTGGAGAATCTGGAACCTTTGTACACTGCTGGGAGGAAAACAAAATAGGGCAGTGCATAGCTCAGTGGTAAAGAACTCACCTACCAATGCAGAAGACACCAGTTTGATCCCTAGATCTCCTGGCAACCCACTCCAGTATCCCTGCCTGGGAAATTCCATGGACAGAGGAGCCTGGCAGGCTATAGTACATAGGGTTGCAAAAGAGTCAGACACAACTTAGAGACTAAACAACAGCAGCGAGTAGCCTAGAAGTTCACAAAAAAAATTTTAAATAGAGCTACCCTAGGACCCAGCAATCTCCTTCTTTGTATTTATCCAAAAGTATGAAATTAGGATCTCAAAGAATTATTAGCAGTCTCATGTTCACTGAGGCATAATTAACAATAGCCAAGATGTGGCAACAACCTAAATGTCCATGGACATATGAATAGATACAGGCGAACTATGGTATATACATAGAGCGGAATATTACTCGCCTTTACAAAAGAGAATTCTGCAGTATGTGACAGTATGGATGAAACTTGAGGACATTATGCTAACTGAAATAAGCCAGTTGCAGAAAGACAAATGATTCCACTTATATGAGATATACGCTTACACGAGATGTCTAAAATAGTCAAAGTCACAGAATTAAAGAATGGAATGGGGCTTGCTAGCAGCTGGGAGAAGAGCAATGGGAAGTTACTATTTACTTAAAGTTTCAGTTAAGCAAAATGAATAAGCTTTTGAGATTTACTGTACAACACTACCTACAGTCGACAACACTCACTGTGCTCTTAAAATTTTACCAACAGGGTAGATCTCATGCTAAATGTTTTCATTACATTAAAAAATTTCAAATGTTTAACTGATCCAAGGACTCAAATCCATATCTAAACGACATTCAAATCTGTGCTCCGAATTAACCATATAAACTGCCTCGGAAGAGATTAAAAAGTACTGACAGCGTTCTCCCCCTACTTCCCTGGTGGCTCAGACGGTAAACCGTCTGTCTACAATGCGGGAGACCAGGGGTCGCCAAGAGTCGGAGACGACTGAGCGACTGATCTGATCTGATCTGATCTGACAGCGTTCTCTCCCAGCGCTGTGCGACGTTGGGGAATTCGCTTAACAGCTCTGGGCTTGTTTCCTCACCATTGAGATGAGTCTCAGCGCAAAGGCACGCAGCGTTGCCACCACAAACAGGTCGGTTTGCAGCCAACCCTGCTAGTGGACCTCCCAATAGCATCAGCAGGATCAACCAGGGTCCTGGCTGTGCCCAGCGCCGGCGCCAGACCACCGAGCCTCAGTCCCTGCAGGCGCAAAGATGAGAAACGCCGCAGAAAAAAGGAACAAAGCCTGGCCCCCTGGGTCACCGTGACCCAAGAGAAAGGCGTCAGTACGACCAGCCCACGGCCTCGTTTCCTAGGCAGCTGGACCAAGAACTGGGCTCACCTCCGGCCAGGCTCCGGGGCTGGCACCTCCCCTTCACTCTGCGCCTCAGTCGCCATCTTAGTCAGCAAACTTCTTTCACCGCCCCCAACTCTGGCCCCGCCCTCATGCCTTTCGATTGGCTAAAGTCTTACCTTCCTTTTTTATACGATTGGCTAACTTGCCCGCCCCTCCTCAACCCGAATAACTTCATGACATTATTGGTCTGTTCAAATAACTAACCGTCATTAGTGGCCCCCTGTCGTGGCGGAAAAGAAAGGGGTGAGGGGCCACGCAGGGGGCGGTGGGAAACCCAGCCCCTTGGCCTGCGGGTAGTTGTAGTTTCTTATTTTGATTAACTCTTCGGATTCCACCGACTTTTAGCTTCAAGTCAGAAATATACAGCTTACGCTCAAATTCTGTCCTGATGTGTAAGTCTCAGAATTACAGAATTGTCGGACTTGAAAGTGACTTCAAGAGTCACTCTCTAAAATGGCAAAATTAGTTTTCTGTCCTGATACAGAGGTACAGAGCAGCAGACAAGAAGTACTTACTAAATTTGTTTCACAGCCTGCTTTCTTCAGACAGCATACCAGTGGGTCACTTCTTCATTCCACCCGCTCCCTTCTGGCTTCCCAGAGAAGCCACAGTTTACCTCTCTGATCTGAATCATGGAGCCAAAACCTGCATAATTTTGTCCCTGGCTGAGCTTTAATCCTCAAAGAGAGAAAGAATCATAATTATGCTTTCCCTCCCTACCTCACAGGCTTCTGGTGAGGATTAACTGAGGCAATAGATGCTAGAACACTGTAAACTTAAAGTATTAATTTCTTTCTCTGTGTTAGTTTCCTCTGCTGGGTTTTTCTATGGATATTTTTCCTGTTGTTCTCTCTGACAACCTTTCACGTGAGGATCATCCAGCACTCTCCTTTTCTTTCCCTAAGTTCTATCCACATACATTTCAGTTTCTCAGAAGCCTTTGCTCTGTTGCTTTTCCTGGGTGGCCTGCCTTATTATTTTTCACATATCAGTTTAAAAGTCACTGGTTCAGGGAATTCCCTGGCAGTCTAGTGGTTAGGACTCTGCATATCCACTGTGGGGGGCCTGGTTTGATCTCTGGTTAGGGAACTAAGATCCCCACAAGCTGAGTGGTGCAGCCAAAATAAACAAATAAATAAAAGTCACTGATTCAGATGCCTTCCATGGCCCCCTCTGAATAAATCAGTTCCCCTACCAAACTTCCACATAGCACTTGAACTCTTCCTTCATAGCTCTCACCACAACTTATATAGTTGATGTCACCGTTCATTTCATGTGAGGGTTCCCAACTAGACTTCCCGCCACACATGAGTAGAGACTACATCTATTTTGCTCCCCGTGGCATCTGGCACATAGTGGCCTTTTGATAAATATTTTTTGGACAAATGCATAAGCAAATACTCAGACTCTGTTATCCAAACCAAAAATTGAATCATGTGTTCTAATTATTTCAATTGATGAATTTTGGGTAAAATGTCTAAATAAAATTGCATTTAGTTTTATGTTGAACAAATTGTCCTTATTGTGCAAATGCATGAAAAGAAAGGCAAAATTCAACAAACAGTGAAAATTTTCACTGAACCCCAGGCAGCCTTGGAAAATCCAGGTTGTATAATTTCTGCATATACAAAGAAGGGAACCCAAGGCTCAAATCCTGCCATTTCCCTGAAGTGTGAACAAGTTTTTTAGGTTTTTTCCTGGTCTCATGACACCCAGGACATCAATTAATTGACTGAATTAAATTGATGCTTTCACACAAATGAAATGTTCAAAACTTTAAACTATTACCACTACAACTAGAAGAAGACCATACAACTGTATCTCTGGTTCATCTGTTTTGATGATATTTTTTTCATGCAATGTCATTAATATTTGGGGAACTACAGCACTATAATTAAGAGTTAAGCTGTAAAGTTAGTGAGCCGACTTTCAATTTTTGGCTCCATCACTTCGAGCTGTGTGACCCCAGACAAGTTACTTGATTTTCTGATTCTGTTTCCTTTTCTGTAAAGTGAGGACAATAATAATTCTCAGAGGGGTATTGTGAAGATTAAATGAGATCACCTCTGAAGAGCTGCTTCACAGCAGAGTGCCTAGCACACACTAGGTCTAGATAAATGTTCAAGGTGAGACAGTAAGTATTAAGAATGCTAAACTCCACAGGAATTCCCTGGTGATCCAGTAGTTAAGTCTCTATGCTTCCACTTCAGGGGGCATGGGTTCAATTCCTGGTCAGGGGACTAAGATCTGGCATGCTGCATCATGCAGCCAAAAAAAAAATAGCTGAACTCCCTTCTCAGATAGCCCTTCTATCTCCATTACTGTGTGATAAGGACCATACATTGCACTTGTAGTTACAGTTTAATCGGTTACCCTGAAAAAGGGAGGGTTCCTCCTCAAAACCAACTGTTATTCTGTGACTTCTGATTAAAAGCAAGTATCATTGCTGACTGAGTGCTGTAAAAGTAGCCCGCAGCTGACAAGCCTGCACACCCTGTTTCTGCAAGGATGTCACGGCTTTCCTGAAATCATCCTTACCCTGTTGAGTTATTGATTGTCAGCGTGATGATAAGCACAGCTGTACAGCAGGCATTCATGAAAGTTCAGAAAGTCATCTTGTTTCCAACTGCTTGGCTGAACAAAAGGTCACAGAAAAGTGGCCCCAGCCCTCAAGGAGATTACAGTAAACTCAGGGAGACAAATGAACACATGAGTCACAAACAACAGAACACAGTTTAGAATTATGAAGGTCTAAATATCCAAGTAGAGAACAGATTGGCAGGAATTCAGAAATGTGGAGAAGGGAAGAAGGCCAGGGATCTAAAAGATGGTTGAAGAGCAGAGGCGTGGACTGGAGTCCACGGCAAATGTGATTGCAAATCCATCTACCTATCCCAACAGATCTGGAGTTTGAAGGCAGAGGGGGTATTTGAATCATCTTTGTGTTTCCAGGCCCTCGCCTCAAGGGAAGGGGGAGAAAAAGGGGGAGGAAATACAAGGAGAAATAAAAGAAGGAACAAGGTGGAAGAGAAAGAAGAGGAGGATCTGCCCGTGCCAGCAGTTCCAACATCGTCCTCTCCACTCCCACCCTCCAGCAAAGCAAATGACTTGGAATTCCCAGATGCAGCTTTCTGTTTTCCACTTTTGCTCCTACTGTTCATTCTCCTTAAAGTGGGACATTTTGATGCCTAGGTCAAAATATAAAAATATCATGTGTACAATAAGCTTTTCTGAGTCTTGCATCAATATTGAGCCTGGTTAGGGATGGGATGAGGCTGCTTATTGAACATTTGGGAAAAAAAAAAAAGGGAAAAGGCTTAAAAAATGTAATGATTAGTTCTCTTGTCAAACAGACCAGCAACTTCACCAAAATATCATGTACTCATCTGGAATACCCATTCTCTCCCCCTTTCCTTGCCAACTAACTTGTGTTTGTTATGATAGTCTTTGAAATCAACATTTTAATGGCTTTTTAATCACCTGTTTATATTTAGTTCATTTTTATATTGTTTAATAATACAAGTAATACATGAAGACACAGTCCTTGTTTAAAAAAATACAAATAATTCTTGTCCCTCCTTTAAGAAACCCCTATTTTCTGTTTGATGTGTGTTCATTCAGATCTTTTTCTATGCAATACGTTTATTCAACAAATATTTATTGAGTGCCTACAACGTGCCAGTCACTGTTCTAGGCCTGAAAATACAGCATAACAAAAGAACGTCACTCATGATTTCTCATTCTACTGGTAACACATACATACACAGAGAAATACATAATTTTAAGTTTTAGATAATGCTGTACATATTGTACTTAGACTTGCATCTTAGAGATTTTTCCATGTCAGAACACCTAGATCTGCTATAACTCTTTCAACTTTTTCTTATGGTTGAGCCTCGAAGCTTGTGGGATCCTAGTTCCTGGACCAGGAATCAAACCCACACCCTCTAAAGTAAAAGCCTGGAGTCCTAACCTCTGGACTGCCAGGGAATTCCCTGCCATTAATCTTTTGAACTGCTATGTAGTATTCCATCTTATAGACGTTCCCTGGTTTATTTAAACCATCCCCTGCAGATGTACATTCAGATTTATGTCAATCTGGATCGCAAGCTCTGGAAACTAACTTTGGCTAACATAACAGAAACTGGATTCATTGGAATTAAACTAGGTTGAAGAGCTGGCAAGAAGGAAGGGGGCTAAGGAACAGTAAACCCAGCCAAGGTCAGTCCATTTAGTGCCACTTGACTCTCAGCAGTCACCCCTCTGCTGAAGGGTCTCCAAGTCACCCCCCTGGAGAGGCAGAGTCATCAGAAGAACATCCGATTGACCTGGCCGAGGTCATTTGCCTCTACCCTTCTTCCTGGGGGAGGGCTCTGTCTCCCAGCAAAGCTCACCCAGTGGGGGATCACCGGCAAAAATGGGGAAAAATTAAAGGACAAATGTGTGCTACAAATCATTCCCAATAGTTTACTTCCTGGGGCACTAGGTTACTCTGGGCTGGGGCAAAGCTTAACCCTTCAGTCTCCTTCAGACACACTAAAGACTAACATCTACATATTTCACATGTTGGGGGAAAAAAAAAAAAACTGTCCAGCTTTGCTATGGAATCCTCTTCAAAAATTGGCCACAGGGCCAGAAATCTGGGGAGGGAACTCAGTGAGGGGAATGAGAGGAACCGGTTCTACACAGCTAAAAACAAACTAGATCGGGGCTGGAACCCCAGAGTGAAAGTTCTGGCTAGGTCATTTTCCCTAGCCAGGACCACAAGGTCAGAGTTAAGAAGCTGGCAGAGCAGAAGACTGGAAGCTCACGCAGTCCTGAAGCATTACTCATTGGGAGTCACCATCTGGGGCTACAGTATTGAATAAGCCATGGATCCTACACTTCAAAAACTCAGACTGTAGCTGGAGGGCAAGGGGGCCAGGCTGTCTGGGCCACAGCAAAGGCAAAGACCAAACTCTCTGAAAGCCTGAAAGTACCACAAGCAGCCAGGCTTGGTGTGGGGCAGAGTTGAGGGAGGTGGCAGTGGTCCTCAGTCTTGCAGGGTGAGTTGGAAAACCTGCAAACCGAATGAATCGTTTTGAATTGGAATCTCTCTGGTGCTCTAATCAAAAACACCCCAGACCTCACGTAAGGAGGCCCCAGGTGCTGATGGTAAGTTTCAAAGGAGTAACATATGTGATGTTCAGAAATGGGCCAGTACATTATGAACTCTCCGTGCTGGGTGTTATCTCCACTGTCATGTGAGCTGAAGCTGGGAGGGATCCTTTTTTCCTGCCATTATAACCTATTCTTGTGCAGGTTGTTTTGGTACACAGATAAATTTTGCACATGATGCTTCTATAGCTACTAAGAAGAGTGAAGGTCAGCAAAGGCCTTATGACTTCCACACCTCTCTTGTCCTCTAGACAGGATCCTTCAGAGCCAGCTTCCAAGCGTCCCCCAGTCAAAATCAGAAAGTGAAGGAAACTGTTCTTTAGCCTCCTTAGGCCTCTGCAGTCATCTTCAACCACAGGATCTATCTTCTTTCAAGGATTTAGGAAGAGAGGGCTGCCTTGCTCATTCACACTTCAGCGTGAATTAAATCCAAAGGTACCTCTTCTGGAACATGTAAAGGACCAGTTTAATTGTGAAATAAAAGGCTCGTCACCCAGTTAAAATAATTTACAGGATCGTGTGAATTAGAAAACCTGAAAACCTTCTCAAGATTCAATCACTATGTCTCAGGTCACCATTCTGCAGCATTTCTAGGTTTGTTTTTATTATTGATTAGTTTTGGCTTCTCCCACTAGACTGTAAGTTCTATGAGTTAAGGACTATATTTGGTTTTTGCTTATGTAGCTATTTTTGAATGAATAAAGGAATACGTGAACCAAATATATCAAAGAGGTATTAAGTAAAATAGTGAGGTTATACAGGTCTTATGGAAAAGCTGCTGCTGCTGCTAAGTCACTTCAGTCGTGTCCGACTCTGTGCGACCCCATAGACGGCAGCCCACCAGGCTCCTCCATCCATGGGATTTTCTAGGCAGGAATACTGGAGTGGGGTGCCATTGCCTTCTCCACATGGAAAAGCTACATCCCACCTATACTTGGACATAGGTCTTTGTTTCAAAGCACCAAGGATCTCTTTAGGGGTTCTCTGCTCCCCTATCCTCTGTTTTGGGTGGCACTGATGCTGTCTCTAAAGAGAGTGGACAAATTATTCTGGTCGGGCAATCAAAGGACTCTCTGGATTTTACAGTCCGGACCAACCCAAGTTAATACAGAAAGTATGTAGTAAGAGCCCCACTGGGTGAGCTGAATGGGGCGGGAAGGCAGAGGGCAGGAGGAACCATTCCCTGTTGGAGGAGGTTTGTAGCTGGACCAAGTAAGATTTAGACGGATAGAAATTTGGGGGAATGGTACTATCTGCAGAAAGAATAGGACCAAATACGGGGAGACAGGATCATGTTAGATACATGTGGAAGCTGGCAAGGGCCCAGAGTGAGAGGAGCAAAGGGCTTCAAAAGAAGGTTGGAAGAGTGGACCAGGACCAAGCCTTTGAGTTCTGGATACTATGTTAAGAAGCTAAGGGTTTTATTCAGGAGGTACTGTGGACCTATTCAGAGTTGGGGTGATGGGTAACCTGAGCAAGACTGGGCATTAGGAAGTTGATCTGCCAGAAAAGTGGATTAAAGGGAAAGAGGGTAGGGCCCAGAAGCAACTTGCAGGAACCCTGATCTGAGTACATCTCATAGGCCTTGCCTGACTGGAATTGCCCGCCAAAGCACCCTTGCAGATTTTATTTAAATTTTATTTATTTACTTATATTCGGCTGTGCTGGGTCTTCGTTGCTGTGCAGGCTTTCCTCTAGTTGTGGTGAGTCGGGCCTGCTCTTTGTTGCAGTGCACAGGCTTCTCATGGCGGTGGCTTCTCCTGCTGGGAAGCACGGGCTGCAGGGCACGTGGGCTCCGGTAGTTGCTGTAAGCAGGCTCTAGAGCACAGACTTAGCAGTTGTGGTGCACGGACTTAGTTGTTCCACCACACGTGGAAGCCTCCCAGACCAGGAATTGAACCCTTCATTGGCAGGCAGTTTCTTAACCACTGGACCAGCAGAGAAGTCCTAACGTCTTTTTTTGAAATACCGAACTATGCTACCCTGTGTCTCCTGATTTTCAATGTTGTTGACACCCAGGCATCCAGACACACACACACACACACACACAAAGCCTCTGCAGGTCTTGAGACTGCCTTCCTCTGATACCTGCAGCCAGTCATTCTGCAAGTTCGAGCATCTACTTTTCTATTCTCACTGCCATGGTTTGCCAAGGGCAGTACTGCCCTTTCTGCAGTCCCAGAAACAGGAGCACTAACTGCATCAGCCTATGTAGGATCACCCTAATAGTCCCTGTAGAGATGTGTTCCTACATGGCCACTTTTTACCTATGATCAAAATACAATGAGAGTGTAATGGCTCCTTGTCTTTTCATCTCTTCATTCTTTCTATTTTTTAAAATGTATTTAGATTGCACAACTCACGTCATGTAGGATCTTAGCTCTCCGATGAGGGGTCAAACCCATGCGCCCTGCATTGGAAGTACAGAGTCAACCACTGGACTGCCAGAGAAGTCCCCCACCCCTGACTTTTTTTTTAACTGTCCCCTCACAGCAGCCCTATTCTTAGGACAGCCCTCCTAAACTACTGAGAGGGAGACTGCTGTGTATCCTGACAGCCTCCCCTGTTAAAACTGAGCACAGGGAAGCAGAGAAAGCATAAGCCAGGACCACATCTCTCCATTCTTTATTCCTGTTCTGATGGCAGATCCGACTGGGCCAAGCATAACCCAAAATCCATCAGAGACACTCACAGTCCTTCAGTTTTTTCCACTGAGTCTCAGAACTACCCCCAGCAATCTTCGGTAAACTTCTCCATAGCTTATACATTCTAAACAATTCCTCGAAACTATATGCGTTCGTTTCCTAGGGCTGTTGTGATAAATTATCACAAACTTGGTGACTTAAGACAACAGAAACTTGTTTTCTCACAGGTTTGGAGGCCAAAAGTCTGATATAAATAAGGTGTCCGTTGGCAGGGTCAGTTCCTTCTTGGGGACTCGGGGAGAAGCTTTCTCTTGGCTTCTGTAGTTGCTGGCAGTCCTTGGTGTTCCTTCGCCTGTGGTAGCATCACTCTAACCTCTGCCTCTGTCCATACATGGCATCCTCCTGTGTGTCTCTGTGTCCAGATTTCCCTCTTTTTAAAATATTTATTTATTTGTTTTTGGTTGTGCTGGATCTTCATTGCTGCGGGAAGGCTTTCTCTAGTTGCAGTGAGTGGGGGCTAGTCTCTAGTTGCGGTGTTCAAGTTTCTCATTGCTATGGCTTCTCTTGCTGTGGACGGAGCACAGGCTCTAGGTGCTCGGGCTTCAGTAGCTGCAGCTCACTGGCTCTAGAGCAAGGGCTCCGTAGATATGGTGTGTGGGCTTAGGTGCTCCGCAGCATGTGGCATCTTCCCAGACCTGGGATCGAACCCATGTCCCCTGCATTGGCAGGCGGATTCCTAGCCACTGTACCATCAAGGAAGTCCCCAAACTTCCCTTTTTTAAAAGGACACTAGTCACTAGTTGAGGGCCCACCCTAATCCAATTTGACCTCATCTTAAATTGATTACATCTTCAAGGACCCTGTTTCCAAGTAAAGTCACATTTACAGATTGTCATTGGACACAAATTTGGTGGTGGCTGTTGTTTAGTCACTAAGTCACATCCTACTCTTTTTCGACCTCCATCAACTGTACCCATTAGACTTCTGTTCATGGAATTTTCCAGGCAAGAATACTGGAGTGGGTTGCCATTTGTTACTCTAGGGGATCTTCCTGACCCAGGTCAGACCCATATCTTTTGTGTCTCGTGCATTGGCAGGCAAATTCTTTAACACAGCACCACCTGGGAAGCCCCATGAATTTGGAGGGGATCCTATTCAACTCAGTACACTACTCAAGTCTCCACGCCCGGGGCCGCATCCCTCAAAACTTTTCCAATCTTGAGTCCTTTCTACTTTTATAAATGGCAAAATAGTCCACATTACTGCATCACTGTTAGCCCAATCCTTTAATCCATTTTAACTACTGAGTTACAGACCTAACTGTTCCTAGCACCCTGTTTAGCCTGTGGGCAGTTATCTTTCCCAGCCTATAAGCAGCCTCTAAGACATTTTCAAATTTTGCCTTCCCTTTGTTTCCAGCTTTCTCAGCTGCTACTCTACAGAGAGGTGTTTAATAACTCATTAGCACCTTTTTGCATCTCAATGTGAATCCCCTAAATCTCTTAAATTTTCTCTGTACAAATTCCTCCTCCCTGACCAACCCAGCTTCTAGAGCCTCTGGTCTGGGGGGCAATGAAAGGAGGGGTATAGGAGCAAGCCTGTGTCTGCTTTCCTGTTTCCGAGGCCCATTGCTCAAGGATGCTGTTGACCTCAAAAACAGTCGCAAGTCTTACTCCTCCCATATAGTTTGAAATCCTCCACAGTGGGCAAGAATGTAGTCAACCCGCAGCAGGCTGTCTACATCTTTTTAACACTGGATTGTGAATCTACACCACTGCCCTGTCAGGCATTAGACAACATTAGACAACATTAGACAATACTTCCTCCTGCCTTCCTTCGCAACAGTCAGCCCAGAGCCCCCTGTGCCCTGGCCAATTCTAAAAGAAGTCACAAAAGTAGTTGCTCCCTTTCTGTGGCTTATTTTTTTTTCCTCTAACATTTTACTCTAAAATGTTCCAAACTGTCAATAAATTGGAAGGAATTTAATAGTGAACAACCCTATTACTCAGCACCTAGATACTACCATTAACATTTCTTAGCATTTAAAAAATTGAGCTATACTTCACATAACAGAAAACTCACTTTAAAGTGGCTTTTGAAGTGTACACTGTGGGGCATTCTCTGGTAGTCCAGTGGTTAGGACTCCATGCTTCCACTGCAAGGTCTGAGGTTCGATCCCTGGTCGGGAAACTAAGATCCCACAGTTGCACAGCAAAATAAGTAAATAAATAAAGTAAAGTGTAAACTTTTGAAGTGTGTGCTTTAGTGGTTTTAAGTGTATTCACTATGTAGTACAAACATCACCACTAATTCCAGAACATTTTTGTCACCTCAAAAGAAATCTCATGCCCATTATTAGTCTTAATTCCCCTCTCTTCCCAACCTCTGACAGCTACTAATCCACTTTCTGTCTGTACAGATTTGTTTATTCTGGAAATTTCATATAAATGGAATCATACAATAGGTGGCCTTTTGTGTCTAGTTTCTTTAGCTTTTGTCTTCAAGGCTGACCCATCAGTCAGTTCAGTCGCTCAGTCATGTCCAACTCTTTCACCCATGCTGTATATAGGTCACCATACGGTAGCACATTCAGTATTTCATACCTTGTATGATCAATTACATTCCATTGTATGAATAGATAACATTTTATTCATCCACTCATTAGCTACTTAGCATTTAGGTGGTTCTACTTTGAGGCTATTATGAACAATGCTGCTGTAAACACTTGGGTACAACTTTTGGAATGACTATGTTTTCAAATTTCCCACGTATATACCTAGGAGTGGAATTGCTCGATTACACAGTGACATTAGCATGTCACTATACACGCTTTATCGTATACCTGCCTGTCCTAACCATCCTTCTATCTATGTATCAATCCATCTCGCGGTTTTGGGCACTTGAGAATAAACTGCAAACATCAGTATACCTCACTCAAGTGTGTCTATTAACTAGAAATCAATATTTGTGAACAGTTTTTTCTTTTCACGTAAAATTTACATACAATAAATTCTAACTGTAGGATTCAATGAATTTCCTGGGAAACCTGGAATCAAGATATCAAGATACAGAACATTCCCACCATGCCCTGAATCTCCTTCAGGACTCTTCCAAGTCAGCCCCTGCTACTGCCCCAACCTCTCCAAAGGCAATCAGTTTTCATAAATTAATTTTACTTGTTCTGGAACTTCATATAAGGAGGATTAAGCCATATATGGTCTTTTTTGTCTGGCTTCTTTCAGTTAACATACTGTTTTTGTTTTTTAAACATTTATTTATTTGGCTGCACCAGATCTTGGTTGCAGCACTCAGGATCTTCAGTCTTCACTGTGGCTTGCAGAATCTTTAGTTGTGGTATGTGGAATCTAGTTCCCTAACCAAAGATCAAACCCAGGACCCCCTGCATTGGGAGCATGGCATCTTAGCCACTGGACCACCAGGGAAGTCCAACTACCATACTGTTTTTGAGGTTCATTCATGTTACTGCCTGTAGCGATACTCCAGCCCTCTTTGTTACTGAAGACTATTTTGTCACCATCATCATGTGAATGTGCTATGGTTTATCCATTTGCCTGTTGATAAATCACTTATGCACTTTCCAATTTATGGCTTTTATGAATAAAGCTGCTATATTCATCTGGCTATAGGCCTTGACATGGACCTATGATTTCATTTCTCTTAGGTAAATATCTAGCTTTAGAGTTATATCATAGGGCAGGGGTATGTTTAGTTTTGTAAGAAACTGCCAGACCTTTTCTCAAAGTGGTTGTACCATTTTCACATACAGAACGATGCATGAGACTCACAATATTTTGAACCAAAAAAATCAAAACAAAAATTCTAAACTGCTGCTAATTATTTTCATTTTAAAATTTTAATTAAGTTCAGAATATTATAGCTAATAACTGGCTGCGCTGACCACTCTCAAATGACTAATGATTATAAATGAGGTAATGTCTTCAATTTACATAAGGTATACGTCAATTATAACTCAAGTAAAGAGAAATGACCCATTCATAATAAAAAACGCTCAACAAATGAGAAAAAGAAGGGAACATCCCCAACCTGACAAAAGGCCATTTATGAAAACCTAGAGCCAACATCCAGAGAAGGCGATGGCACCCCACTCTAGAACTCTTGCCTGGAAAATCCCATGGACGGAGGAGCCTGGTAGGCTGCAGTCCATGGGGTCTCGAAGAGTCGGAGACGACTAAGCGACTTCACTTTCACTTTTCACTTTCATGCATTGGAGAAGGAAATGGCAACCCACTCCAGTGTTCTTGCCTGGAGAATCCCAGGGACGGGGGAGCCTGATGGGCTGCCGTCTATGGGGTCGCACAGAGTCGGACACGACTGAAGTGACTTAGCAGTAGCAGCAAAGCCAACATCATATTTAATAGTAAAAGACTGAATACTTTCCTTTAAGATCAGGGACAAGACAAGGATGTCTGCCCTCACCACTTCTCTTCAACCTTGTTCTAGAGGTTTCAGCCAGAGAATTAGGCAGGAAAAACAAAAGCCATCCAGATTAGAAAGAAATAAACCTTCATCTGTCTGCAGATGATATGATCTTGTATACAGAAAATCCTAAGGAATCCACTAAAATAAGGTGATGATTTTTAAGACGTCCTGTAGAAGTCCAGAATTCCAAGATTTAAAAATTCATTTGCTTTCTTCATACTGCCTCTTCCTTTATTCTCACATTCTTCCCTCCAAACTTGACAAAAATAAGCCCAACTCTTTTTTAACAACTTCCCACCTCTTCCCTCCATCCCACTCCTCCTTAAAGGTTTGCTCCTTTTATTATCATCTTGGAACTGCCCACAAAGACCCTTGTTTCTACTTACCTGGATTCCCAGGCTCCAGTTTTTTTCCAAATAATGCTAGTCTCCTGCTCCATATTTTAAAGTAGTTCTCTACTGCCTGGCTTCTGTGTTTGTATGTGTGTACTTTGTGGCTAATTGTTAAAACAGCTTTATTGACATGTAATTTACATGCAAAAAACTCTCTCATTTAAATGAGTTTTTACCCTCAGAATGGGAGAAAATAATAGCAAAGGAAACAATTGACAAAGGATTAATCTCCAAAATATACAAGCAGCTCATGCAACTCAATGCCAGAAAAACAAACAACCTATTCAAAAAGTGGGCAGAAGACCTAAACAGACATTTCTCCAAAGACACACAGATGGCTAATAAACACATGAAAAGATGCTCAGCATCACTCATTATTAGAGAAATGCAAATCAAAACCACAATGAGGTATCACCTCACGCCGGTCAGAATGGCCATCATTTAAAAGTCTACAAACCATAAAAGCTGAAGAGGGTGTGGAGAAAACAGAAACCTCTTGCACTTTTGGTGGGAGTGAAAATTGATACAGCCACTAATAGAACAGTACGGAGATTCCTTAAAAGACTAGGAATAAAACTACCAGATGACCCAGCAATCCCACTACTGGGTATATATCCTGAGGAAACCATAACTGAAAAACATACATGTACCCCAACATTCATTGCAGCACTATTAACAATAGCTAGGACATAGAAGCAACATAGAAGCAATCTAGATGTCCACTGACAGACGAATGAAGTTGTGGCACATACACACAATGGAATATTACTCACCTATAAAAAGGAATGCATTTGAGTCCATTCTAATGAGGTGCACGAACCTAAAGCCTATTATAAAAAGTAAAGTAAGTCAGAAAGAGAAAAATAAATATTGTATATTAACACATACATATGGAATCTAGAAAAATAGTACTGATGAATCTATTTGTAGGGCAGCAATGGAAACGCATACATAGAGAACAGACTTTGGACACATGGAGGAAGGAGAGAGTGGGACGAATGGAGAGAGTAGCATGAAAACATATACATTACCATATATAAAACAGCCATTGGGAATTCGCTGTAGGACTCAGGGAACTCAAATCACTCTGTGATAATCTAGAGCAGTGAGATAGGGTGGGAAGTGGGAGGGAGGTTCAAGAGGGAAGGGACATATGTATATCTATGGATGACTCATGTTGATGTGTAGTAGAAACCAACACAATATTGTAGAGCAATTATTCTTCAATAAGATATTGTTCAGTCGCTAAGTTACGTCCAACTCGTTGCAACCCCATGAACTCCAGAACACTCCATGAACTCCAGGACAGGGTTCCCTGTCCTTCACTATCTCCTGGAATTTGCTCAAACTCATGTCCATTGAGTCAATGATTAAATTAAAAATAAAATTTTTAAAAATAAATGATTTTTAGAAAATTTACCGAATTGTGTAACCATTACCATAATCCCTTTTTGGAATATTTCAATCACCCTGTTACTATCCCTCCCCAATGTTCAGAAGTTAGGCCTGAGGGGTTTTGGGATTTTTACAGGTTTTAAAACTCCAAACAATACGATGATAAAGAATCGTTTTCTATCTCTCTTTTAAAAAATGAAGTCTTGGTTAATCATTAAACCAACCAGGATATCTTGGAGGGTTACCATGGCCCTGTCTCCATTTCCATCCAAATAGCTGACTATTTTCCTCTCCTGCTACCCACCTCAGAAAGGATACTCCCCTACTGGGTTGAGTCACTCTTAAAAGAACTTTCTAGCTCGCCGCTCCTCCCAAGACGAGCAACCTCCTCTACAGTCTCTGTCCAGGTCCCCACATACCCACGCTCCCGATCAAAACAACATTAATCAGTGGCTTTTCTTTGCCAATTTCCAATCCGCCACCCCCATCGCACCACAGGGTCCCCTTCTTCCTTTTCATCTGTCAGCCTCGTTTCCCTAATCTCCAGACAGATCCCTAGCCTGACGCCTTCTCTCCATTACTTGCCTCACTCACGCTGCCATCACTTCCCAAATGCCGGCATCCCTAACCTCAAAAGCATAAATGCCAAAACCAGACAAGTTGACGCGCCTAGAGAAGTGTGTGGGTGTGTGGGTGTAAGTGTCTGTGCTTGTGTGTGGAAGAAACCAACAGAGGCCACGCCGGTGTCCATCTTCTGGAAATGTCAATCATGCCAGGCTCAGAGAGCGAAGATCGGCTCCCCAGTTCCCACCGCAGACAGCATTCAGAGATGTAAAGCTCAGAGGCAGCAAGGCTTCACCCAGGACTCTTGCCCAGAGGTTGCCCCGGCCCCCAAATGTACGGAGCACCCCTCCCCGGCGCAGTGGTAGGGCCCGGCGGCGACGTCACCCATTGTTTACAAATCAACCCGAGCCGGTAGGATTCCGGCTCCCGCGGCTGCAGGCGCGCGGCGCGAGTGCCTGGCGGGCTCCGGCTTCCGCGTCCGCCCGGGCTCCGGCTTCGGCCTCGGCACCGCGCCCGGTTCCGCCGCGGCCCACCGAGCCCCCGGGACAGCCGAGCCGCCAGCGACTCCCGCACAGCTCCGGGTGCCGGCGCGGGGGGCCATGCCGTGCCGGAGAGAGGAGGAAGAGGAAGCCGGCGAGGAAGAGGAGGAGGAGGACAGCTTCCTACTGCTGGAACAGTCGGTGACTGTGGGCGGCTCGGTTGAGGTGGACCGGCTGGTGGCCCAGATCGGCGAGACGCTGCAGCTGGACGCGGCGCAGGACCGCCCTGCCTCCGCGTGTGCGCCCCCGGGGCCGCCACTGCAGCCCCCGCGGTCCCCGGCGGCGGTGAGAGCGGACAAGGCCCGCGCCCCAGCGCAGCCGCTGCTTCTACCGGCCGCGTCGATCGAGGCTGGGGGCCCGGCGCCCCTGGGGGCCTTGCGCTGCGCCCTTGGAGACCGCGGCCGCGTGCGGGGCCGGGCTGCGCCCTACTTTGTGGCGGAGCTCGCCGCAGGCCCCACCGCGCTGTCCCCATTGCCCCCTCAGCCCAGCCTTGATGGGCCTTTGGGAGCAGACAAACGGGGTTCCCCGCAGCCCCTGTCGGGCCCTTGCCGGCGAGGTTGGCTGCGGGACGCCGCTGCCTCCCGCCGCCTCCAGCACCGACGCGGGCTACAGCCTCCAGCCCGCAACGGCGACGACGACCCGCACCGGCTCCTGCAGCAGCTCGTGCTCTCGGGGAACCTCATCAAGGAGGCCGTGCGGAGGCTCCATTCGCGACGGCTGCAATTGCACGCAAAGCTCCCCCAGCGCCAGCTCCTGGGCCCTCTGTCGGCCCCAGTGCATGAACCCCCTTCGCCCCGCAGCCCTCGCGCGGCCTGCAGCGACCCCGGCGCGTCCGGGAGGAGGGCGCAGCTCAGAACAGGCGACAGCGTTCTAGTCCCCGGCAGCTAACACCTCGAGAGTGGCCACTGCGCGAGCCTCTCTCTGCCTGAAGGGCAAGGGGTTCCCCTGAGGGCTATATCTCTACTCAAACTGGTGAAGTCGCACTTCTGGAAACGGGAAAATACCTTATATGAAGATTAGGAATCGAAAAATTGAGAATGTGTTCGCGGGAACTGAGGTCTAGGGCCCCGACGTGGTTGACTTCGTTGGTCCCACTGAAGGAAGATTACAAAGTGTACCCCAAGCTCGCAGTCAGTAGGACTCCTCATTGGTGTGACCAGCCCTGGTGGCGCAGCGTGCAGTTCCACGCAGCCTCTGGGGTCCTCCAACCTGGCAACCATGTGGCCGGAGTCCAAGCTTCTCAGGATCGCGGAGCGCCCAAAGGACAAGGATGATCCCAGTTACTTGCTTTACCTTTCCAAGGCTGGTTCCTGATTCACTTTAAGAGAGGGGAACATTTGTAGATCATTTAAGGGAGTACCTCAAACTGCCAGACTTGAAATTTTACGACACTTTAAAAAAAAAACAAACGTATCTCGTGTGTTTTGAGGTGCTTGTTCTTAGTATAAAACACGCGGCACCGTGAAAGGACATTTTGGAGAACTGAACAGAAGTAACCTTTTCTCTGCACACCCCCACCCCCACCAGCTTTGCAACTGTCTGCGTTTCTCAGAGCAGCGGGGGAAGGCGGAGCGCCCGGGATGCTAATTGGACGTGGGGGTGAGAGGTCCTGGGGAAAGATGAGGGCGCGGAGTGAACCCGCGGTCCTCTTAAATGTGTATTTTCACAGTCTGTCCGCCCCTCCTCGGGTTCAAGGTCACCATTTCCTGGGCGCAAACGAGATTGCGGGGCTCTAGCAGGGCAGAGTCACCCGGTTCTGCCTGTACTGGGAGTAGTACGCGGTGTTTTGCAAGTGCTGGAGTCTCCTGAGGACACGGGCACCGCTGCCACCGCGGGTTGAGGGAGGTGGCGACGTGCTAGGCGCCGGTGCCTCCTGCGGGCGGCCGCGCCCCGGGCTTTGACGGAAACTGCCCGGAGAAGTGGCCTCGAGTCCCTCCTCTTCCCCTCCGCTCTGCTGTCCAACTCTAGCTGGTGGCGCTGCCGCTCCTGGGGGCGCAGGCTGGGGGCTGGGAGACACCACGTGATGGGGCACTCCAGGGACACACAGCCTAGCGCAGCAGCTTATAATGGGCTCTCCGGGGCCATTTGCAATAACAGCTGCAATTCCCTGGATAGATGGAGTTGATTTCCTCCCTCTGCCCCTCCCCCAAGCCATGCCAGCTTGCCTTTGTAAGTGAAGGAAACCGAGTAAAAAAATGTGACCCTCCGAATGGAGAAGCTGCAGAATTTGCCATTGTGAACCTGGTGAAGTGCTCGTAACATAATGTTAACGCAGTCTAAAGGCTCTAAGACGGTATTGTTGATGTTTTAGTTTTATAAGATTCAATGGCATGTTCGTCATCCAGATGTGGCTATTGACATACCTACACTTCGCACCGGAGTGTCTGGAATTGTGGCTATCCTGATTATAGGATGTTAACTTAACTGAAATATCTGTTTTTAATAAATGTGTTGGGTTTTTTGTTTGGTTTTATTTTATACTTGGCGGCGGTGGGAAAGATGCACAGAACACATTTCTCTGATCTCCATAAACATGAAAACACTTGAAATCCTTGTCAGGCCTGGCTTGTGGATGGTAATTAGAGTGCCTTTGTGTCTGAGCAGCTCCCTAGTTAGGGTCTGCGCCGGCTGGGTGTGTATTGGTGCTGGCATGAAATTAAATGAAAGTGAGGTCAGGATTTGGACCAGTCCCATTCACTAAAACCTTAGAGCTTCTGGATTACTAGTCAGTGCTGGAGAAGCTGCCCCTGACTGTATTAGCAAAGGACATCAGATCAGTCAGTCACTGCAGATTGGAAAGCTTATCGCTTTTTTCTTTCTACTGTGGTCATTAAGTGGACTTGTTCCACAAGGTGGCCCTTTAAGAGCTGGGGTCAGCTCTTGGTTAGGGGGTACTCAGGGTGCAAAGGTGTAGTGGGAAAGCTGCCTGGGGGAGCGGGGGGGGGGGGGGGTGGGGGGGGTGGGGCGGGGAGGGGTATGAAGGGACTCCTCTCTTTGCCCTTGGCACATTTACTCACAGTTTCTCCCCAGCAGCCCATCTCTATCCCTCCCGTTCTCAGTTACTTCAGTCTGTTTCCTCCGGGAAGAAGCCATGCTGGACAACAGGGCATCCAGAGTTCAAGTCCCCTTATTAAATGGGGACCTTGGACAAGTTGCTTAACCTCTATGGACTTCAGTTGCCCCATTTGTATAACAGATGAAAAATGAGATGATAAGAAAATGAGTTCCTTGTGACTGGCACATCCTGGAGATAAAATAGTCTAGTCCCTACCCCTTCCTTCCCAGGACTGTCCCTTGGTAGCCAATCGACTGCGTCCTTGGTTTGTCATGAAACAAGGGCACGCTGTGATCCGAAGAGTGCTTTCTGGATAGAATGCTACATGATTTAGAACCCTGATTTCCTAACTCCCTTTTGGACTCAATGCCTATTGTTTATACCTCCTCATTCTCTCCCTCCAAATGCACACACAGACCCTAATGGTAACTGCAGAGTACACCAAGGCAGCCATCTCCCTCAACCTCCCCAGGAAGGGCTGTGGGGGAGTCAGTCCTGTGCTACCCAGCAAGAGAATGGTGACTCTGGAGGCTCTAATACAAACTGAAGAGGGATGGGGGGCGGGCTCCAATAATGCAGTGGGCTATCACCTCCAGGCACTGAGCAAGAGGAAACTGATCATCGGTCAACTTCCCCTGGCATTGGAGAAGCCCTAAGGTCCTTGCTTCTTAACATGGGTGGTATTCTTGGAGGTCAGAGTTAGGAGCAATCCAGGGTCAAGTTGGCCATGATTCAATACCACTGCCCAAACCATGCTGGCTTCTTGTAAAGATGGTTAAGGCTAGATTCAACTATAGGGTTCATGTAATACAATCCCCTTCTTCAAAAAGGAGTACTGGAGAAAACTAATGCCTACCATGAGGTACTTTAACTGCACTGTGCTTAGTGGCTCAGTCTATCTGTCTCTGTGACCCCATGGGCTGTAGCCTGCCTGCCTCCTCGGTCCATGGGGATTCTCTAGGCAAGAATACTGGAGTGGGTTGCCATGCCCTCCTCCAGGGGATCTTCCCAACCCAGGGATTGAACCCAGGTCTCCTGCATTGCAGGCAGATTCTTTACTGTCTGAACCACCAGAGAAGCCCAAGGATACTGGAGTGGGTAGCCCTATCCCT
This sequence comes from Bos grunniens, assembly GCF_055505025.1. Lineage (NCBI taxonomy): Eukaryota > Metazoa > Chordata > Mammalia > Artiodactyla > Bovidae > Bos > Bos grunniens. The sequence goes on from NC_141190.1 coordinate 18,718,506, forward strand.
TCTCCAGGGGATCTTCCCAACCCAGGAATTGAACTGGGGTCTCTTACTTTGTAGGCGAATTCTTTACCAGCTGAGCTACTGGGGAAGCCTTAACTGCACTACAACCCTATAACTGTCACTGTCCATTTTTTAAAATGCTGCAAGGTCTTACTAGTCACCCCCAAGACCTTTCTGGGGATAAGTCAGGGTTTACATAATTTTAAAAAATTAGACCATTTTATACGTAGAAAGGGGCTTCCCAGGTGGCACAGCGGTAAAGAATCCGCCTGCCAATACAGGAGATGCAAGAGACTCGGGTTCAATCTCTGGGTCAGGAAGATCCGCTGGAGAAGGAAATTGGCAACTCACTCCAGTATTCTTCTTGCCTAGGAAATCCCATGGACAGAGGAGCCTGACAGGTTACAGTCCATGGGGTCACAAAGAGTCAGACACGACTGAGTGGCATAGGTGGAAAAATAGTTGGAAGGGGGCAAGGCAGAATGACCTAGAAAGTCATTTACAAAGTCCAATATCTGACAGAATCTAGAAACCAGGTCTTTGGGTTCCCAGTTCAGTCCTCTTTCCAATAGCCTGATGCTATCACACACAGTCCGATACTGTTCACTGCGCAACTACTTACATATACAATAATGTGATGACACCCCTGCAGCTGTCCAACGTGATGATCCTGCCATTGGAATCATGGAAAACCATGCCCCAGATACCTAGGCTGAGCTAGGGAAAGCTAGGTATGCGGTAACCATTTTCTCACGTTCAGCATCCTATGAAGACGGCTGTCCACAGAAAACAGCCTGGGTAAGATAAAAGACCAAAGCTATAAACTCAATGAAAAAAAAAATACTAAATAAACTAAAACACAGAAATTGACAAATAAGTGACTTGGAGAAAAGAAAGCCATACTTCACAAATAACTCCAAAGTCTGCCACCCCAAGATTTCATTCTAAATTAGGTATAAATGCTACAATATTTGAATTCAATTTTACCATTTTTTTGCTCTTTCCTTTTCCAGCTCAGAAGCAGAAACATGGAGAGTACATCAGACACCACTTTCCTATCCAGCAAAGTCTGTGTCAAACCCTGTGATCCCTTCCTTCCAATCAGGAAAGAGTTACCCTGGCAACCAAATTACTAACTCACTCAATTAGCTCCCCACCACACACACCCTTCCACAATGCTCAGTAATCACAGAATGTCAGCCCCGGCAGAGCTCAGCGTTCAGTGTTCTAGTGCTACAGCCTCATTTAGAGATGGAAGCACAGAGAGGTTTCCCCTCTGAGGTACACTCCATTTGAACACTGAGGACACTGGTGCAGGCAAAGCAGCAAAACTCTCCCATGCAGCGCTTCCTCCTGGTTTTCCGACCATAACTGAAGACAGAACAAATGACCTGCCCATAACAGTGTTTCCCAGGAGGTGTAATAGATAAGAGCGTGGGCTGTGCAGGCAGCTCTGCATTGCTAGGGTGTGATTTCAGACAGGATCCTTAACCTCAGTCATCTCCATTAACTCATATGCATAATGGGGTAAGAAGAGCACCTACACTGGGATGTCCCTGATGGTCCAGTGGCTAAGACTCCACACTCCCAATGCAGGGAGCCTGAGTTCGATCCCTGGTCAGGGAACTAGATCCCATGTGCTGCAACTAAAAGATCTGGTGTGCTGCAACTAAGACCCAGTGCAGCCAAATAAATAAAAGTAAAAAAAAAAAAAAAAAAGCCCCTGCCTTGAAGAACTGAGTGAAGGTGAAATTAGATCTCTAATTTCACTCTAATAGCAAAACATCATTCCTGGAAGCTACTCCATTAAGATTACTACTTTAAGTCTTTTGTGGAAAAATCTTGCCTCTCAGTGACTTCTTCAATCTGTTTCTTCAAAGGCATTGATCTAATCCGAGGATAAGACGTTTCTTAAACATGCACTCCTGTTGCATAAAGTGCTAAAGGAAGTGTAGGTAGGTAGGTGGGTAGGTTTAGTCATTCAGTTGTGTCTGACTCTGCGTCCCTGCGGACAGTAGCTTGCCAAGCTCCTCTGTCCATGGGATTTCCCAGCCAAGAAGACTGGAGTGGGTTGCCATTTCTTTCTCCAGGGGATCTTCCCAATCCAGGGATTGAAACTGGGGCAGGGTAAGGAAGGGAATACTTGTCTGCTGCTGCTGCTGCTGCTAAGTCACTTCAGTCATGTCCGACTCTGTGCAACCCCATAGATGGCAGCCCACCAGGCTCCCCCGTCCCTGGGATTCTCCAGGCAAGAACACTGGAGTGGATTGCCATTTCCTACTCAATGCATGAAAGGAAAAGTGAAAGTGAAGTCACTCAGTCGTGTCTGACTCTTAGCGACCCCATGGACTGCAGCCTACCAGGCTCTTCCGTCCATGGGATTTTCCAGGCGAGAGTACTGGAGTGGGTTGCCATTGCCTAGAAGAGATTTAATCGGAAGAGGGTGGAGGTCTTCTTCAAATGGAAACTTGAAAACAGCTCAGGACTGAGACCTGTACAGTAGGGGCAGTAGGGAATGTTAACAAAGGAAAGGGTTTGTGGGCAGAGCATCTGGAGGACACAGATGCTTAAATCCTCCATTCCCATCAGTGAAAGTGTGAGTCGCTCCGCTGTGCCCAAATCTTTGTGATCCCATGGACTGTAGCCTGCCAGGCTCCTCTGTCCATGGGACTCTCCATGGCAAGACTACTGGAGTGGATAACCCTTCCCTTCTTCAGAGGATCTTCCCAACCATTCCTATCAGAAACCCTTCTAATTCAAATTCAGCGCTCAGCTGAAGGTCTTCGTGCCTGCCCTGTCCACTCCCACCTACAATTTGTACTGAGAAAAAGGCAATGTCTTCAACAGGGGGTGATCTTCAAGTTCATCTTGTTCTCACTCTTCATTTTATTTACTGTCATTATAGGGTTATCTCAGGGGCTCATATGTGAATGTCTTCTTTTTCCAAAGAGATTATTTTATTCTTTGACAGCAGGACTGACAATTTTCAGGCAGATTATCAGGCGACACAATGTGGGGGAAGGACTGGGGTGGAGAGGGAGCCTTTACTGTCGGTTGGATGCCTATATAGCATCCAGGCAACAAGAGATAAGGGTCTGGGCTCAGAGAGAAAGGAAAAGACAAGAAGGGACACATTTCAGAAAGAAAACGCATAGCCTTCAGCACAGTAGCAGGTAGCTGTTAAAATGAAGTCTCTGCCTGGGTCACAATCCTAGTTTTGTTTTTTTTAAAGCTCCTTCTTGTGATCATGGGCAGATTACTTCACCTCTCTCACCTCCAAGTCTGATAATAATAAAGTCCCTGCCTCATTGGGGTGGGAGGATTCATTGAGTTAATGATAGTAAAAATGTTTAGGCCACTGCCTGAAACATAGCTGCATTTAGTAACAACACCTGGGTATTGGCATTCAGTAAATATTTGCAAAGCAAACAAATGGGCAATTTCAACAGACTTGTGGAGGCTAAGAGAGTGCTTGGAGCACAGACGACGAATTGTGGTGTCTGGAGTTTGGAGAGGATGAAGTAAGACAGACAGCAACTAAAAAGGGAAATGAGAATCAAGGGAAGGTTTGCTAAAGCAGGGAAGACCTGCACTCGTCCAAATGCAGATAGAGGACATGGAAAGGAAGGAACTAAAGGGAAGACGCTATAAAGGATGAGGCTTCTAAAGGAGATAGGAAGGGATGGGGTGCTCAGTCTGCATAGGTTTGAAGAGCAGGGCTTAGGGGACCTTAGAGGAGGATGTCCCCTGTGATAGCACTCTAAGTCACACACTATCCTACCACAGAGAGGCTGGGGACCAGTTGGCTGTTGAAACTGGATATGTTTTTGTGTGAACGAGTCTTTCTTCTCTGTACCATACTCTACAGCAGAATGAAATCTAAATCTGATATCAAGGAGCTTATTAACTACTCCCCCTCCTCAACTGACTCACAGGAGGTAAAATTCACCACCCCCCATTGATAGGCTGTTCAGGGAGTTTGTTTGACTTATTGATTTGGGTGGGTTAAAAAAGAATGACAAGCTGGTTATCACCTTGTTACCTTTGCCCTACCTTTTGCCCATTTCTGTTTTACTGTCTGAATTAGATTCGGTTTCCAAGGTTTTCCTGAAAATCTTCCCCTGACACCAGAGACATCACCACCTTTCTCCAAATTCACCATAAATAGGACTTCTCTTCAGCAGGGTTAAGCAGGGCAAGGATTCACAGTGTAGATGTTCAAAACACACTGCTTAATGGTGCTGATAAGGAGAAGTGGAATAACTTCAGGATTAAAGAAAGATAGTGAAGGCCACTGAGCAAGATCTGATTCCACATACTCTGGACCTGACCATGGAAGGTATATAGAGATCACGTACCTATAGCTCTGCATGTGTTTCTGTGTGTGCACCTGTGCATGTATGCAGATAACACACACCCAACTATCCCTTACAGTTCACCCTTTAGCCTCCCTTGGCCTCTAGGTTCTACTCTTCACCTTTGTAAAGTGCTTAGAACAGAGTCTGGCACTTGGTAAGTGCTATGTATACTGGTTGGTGTTCTTCCTTCCCAACCGACAGTGTCTCCCAGGCTCCATCCACCCATCCTAGCACTAAGCACCTAGTTTTTATCTTCAGCCCTGATCGCTCTTCCAACTCCTAATCATAGATGAGGCAGCGGGCTGCTGTTGCTGTAACTTCCCACATGAAACACCTAATCAACCCCAACCCCCCACCACACACTCACACAACCAGCTTCTTACAACTTCCCTATTGCCCTTGTCCTTCTGGACTCAAGATTTGCAGAATGTTACCAGGGAAACCTAGGCCTCGGCTCCTTGAGCAGATAGAATTGTCTCAGTTCTGCCCCATGTCCATGTCCTTAGTTCTACCTATTCCTAGGGACTGGGAATATGCCAGCCACAATCACCCCTGGGCCAAGTACTAGGAATGGGCTAGCCCAAGCTGCAACACGTGAAACGGCCATTGCCTCCTTTGCACAGAGACCCTTTCCCAGGCCCAGAGCCAGGACTCAGCTCTCTACAGCCTTTGCAAATGGTTGATCAGTAGCTGGGGCTGAGGTTCAGGAGGAAAAGTGTGGGTAGGCTCAGAAAGGAGGTTAAGAGATTTGACTTAAGAGCCATGAGTTCAGATTCTGTTCTACCACCCCCGATTCCTACCTCTCCCCAGTGTCAACAGTGAAGGGCCATCTTGTTAAAGGTCCCTGGCAGAGTTCTGCATGAATGGGGCGGTTTCCTTCTCTACCTTGCTTTGTCAGGGCCTGCAGATGTTCAGGTCCTTTGGTCCAGTCACCAGTCTAACTTCATTCCAGGCCATGCTGCAGATGCAGAAGACAGTTGCATCGGGTGAGACCTCACCATCTTGGCCTTATGCCCTCATCTTACAGAAGACAGAAGGTTCTAAAAAGAGCAGCCATTTACCATTGGTTATCTGTGCCTCTCTTAACGCAATTCCTATTAACTTATGTGAAGGTCTCAGCCCCAAACCTGTTTGCAGGCTCTTCCAGGATGTCTGAAACCTTGCATCATCCCAGATCCCTAGCGCCTTGCGTGTATGTGGCTGGCCTGCAAGAAAACTCTGTGAGAATGGTGATGCTGCAGGGTTGAGGTATTTATTGGGTCAAGGTTCTTAAGGCTTAAATTCTCAAGGCTCTTAAGAATTTAATAAATCCAACATGGGAGAAAATGCCGTCAAAAACATCTTGTGGAGGTAGTACACCGCATGACTGGACGCCCTGATTAAGGACAGCAGGAGAACCTAGAGCCAGAGTGCCTAGGTTCAAACCCCAGCTCCTTATTAAAAGGTGGTGACTTCAGCAAATCACTTAATCTCCTGGACCTCAGTGTCTTCATTTATAAAATGGAGAAAATAGTGCCTACATCATAACGAATAATAAAGCCGTGACGTAACGAACAGTACCTGGCACATGTGTCAAGTCCCAACCCCCGTAATGATAATAGCAGAGACAGATCATTTGGAAGGTGTGTGGAGGTGGCCTTCTAGAAGGCGTTCAGGAAAAGGGACTTAAAAAATACGGAAGCAAAAGAGGTGGCAATGATCACAGTGGAGATCAAGGGGTGTCTTTTTTTTTTTTTTAAGGGGTGTCTTAAGTGTTAGGACATGTGGAGGACATTGAAGAGACAAACAGGGGCCTGCTGAAAGAAGAAGGTGCAGTGGTGATAAGAATCAACAGTTATCATTTTTTCAGCCCTTAAGTGTTCCAGACATCTCAGGTCCTCATTACACTTAGCAGTACTGTTTTATAAATGAGAGAAGAAAAATGCAGAGCTGTCACTTACCTGGTATGACACACATGGCGAGCAGCAGGGCTGAGTCAAACTGAGTCACTGAGCACTAGCCTTCCCCTGCAGCCCATGTGGGAAATGCTGGGCAGGACAGGTGCCCCTGGGGCGAGTCAGCAGAGCTGGGCTGTACCAAGTAAGGCTTTCTTGGGGGAAGGGGGCCCATGCCAGGGGAAGATGGGATGGAGAGCAGGGGATCCAGGAGGGCCACTTTCATGAATTGAACTCTGCCTGCTCAAACCACACCAACTACCAAGGACATTGCTATAAAACCCTATTGTCAGAATTCTCTAGGTCACAGCTCAAGACTGAGTCAAGTCTCAAAGATGAAAATAGTGAGGCTCTGTCTATACCCTCCCCATTCTTCAAACACAAAAAATTCAGAAAACTCACCTTCCTCCACCCTCTTTCAGGTACAGCAAATCACTTGGCCTCTGTCCTCCCTCCAGCCTAGAAAGTTTCTGGACTATGTTTTGATTCCACAAAAGGAGTTGAAAGCCCACCTAGCATGTTTTCTAAAACCTGGACTGAATTTTTGTGTCTTGTGAATTATCGACCCAGAAGCACTCTTGGACTGCAGCTCCACCAGTCTCCACCTCCCACCTCGACCCCCCCAAGGGCCCTCTCCATTATAACTTCATTAGGAAAGGTGTCACCTATGTGCTTTTCTTTCCCCCCACCTTCCACCAAAAAGCCAAACCATGCTCCAAAACAAAAACCCAATTTATTCAGCAGACATTTTAATTAAGAAATCCTAGAAATCAGGACCACCACAATTTCAGACACTCCGGTGCGAAGTGTACGTCAACAGCTACATCTGAAGGATGAGCAAGCCATTGAATCTTTTTTAAAAAAGTTAGTTTAGCTCCCTTAAAGTTTGGAGGTGGCACCTTATTTAAAGCGCCCTCAAGTTTCCTAAGTTTCATATGGGTAAAGCCAGCAGTTTCTCCTCTTGGAGAGTCACATTTAAAACACGGTTTCTGTCACTCACAAAAAGCTGGTGCCTAGAGGAAACAGAGAGGCGAGGACCCTCAGAGACTCAGGCTCATGGCTCCACGGAGGGCCAAAATAGAGCAGACAAACAGCCAGGGTCTCATCCATGCAGTGCACATCAGAAAGGGTGGAAGAAGAAAGGCCAAGCAGGAGGACAGGAGAGACTCAAGGATTGTTTATGACTGTCTCTGAGAAAACTCAGGGCATGGCTAAGAGTGGCCTCGCAGGAGGAGTTCTGGATAGAAAGAAAGCACGGAAAAAAACAAGTAATTCTCCTTACATCTGTATGTCCGCTCCAAGAGGTAGCAAAGCATAAACAGGACTCTTCTTGGAACAAAAGAAAAGACAGACACAGGGATGAGTTAGCTTTCCCAGGAACCCCACAGTCTTCCACCTACAGCACACCATGACCTTGAATCACAGGTGGCAAGGTCAAGGCATTTAAAAGTCCACATCCAAGTCGACCCACCTTCAAAATTCTCCACCTCCCTGCCCCAGACAACTGGAGTTCCCATCTCCCACGTCAGTCAGTCACCGGATGAGGATGGGAGAGTAAGGGGGCTGGCATCCCAACCCACCCACCCACCACCAAGCTTTTACATTCTTTTCTCTGGAATTTCTTTGCACAGCGATTGTAGCACCATTTTCACTAAGCTCCTCCACCGGAAAATAAAGAAAATGTATTCGAGTCATCAGTTTTCAAGTATTGTTATAAAGCCCTCATGATTCTCGCCCCTTGAAGCCGAATCTTTAAACAATCCTAGCACACGACATCCCCAAGGGTTAAGTCAGGTACAAGTTGATGCAAATAGCTGCCATAGTCTCCCAGTTTTGTCCCAGGTCCCTGGGGCCGAGGTTAATTCTCACGCGACACGAACGCGCCCAGGCCCGCGTATTTCTCCACGCTCAAGTTTTCTCCGACAGCCTCGCCGGGGCCACTAACTTCTCGGCTTGAGGTCTCTCCCCACGCGCCTCCTTGCAGTCTAGGCGATCGCTCCAAGAACGGCAACGGCGGCTTCAGCTCAAGGTTGGGGTAAGTAGGACGCCGTAGGGTCCGCGCAGCAGCTTCTTTTCCTTCCTCCAGGGGCCCTGGGTCAGTGCAAAGCGCCGGAGGGTTGAAGGGAGACAGGATCTGGTCGGCTGCGGCTGGCCCCCGGTCCGGCGGGACCCGCGGGGCCTGTGGCTGCCACCGCGGCGACTGCTCGCTGGAGCCTCCGCACGGCCTCCTTGATGAGGTTCCCCGAGAGCACCAACTGCTGCAGAAGCCGGTGCGGGTCGTCGTCGTTGGCGCGCGCCCCAGCTGGGGGCCACCGTCGCTGTGGCAAGCGGCGGGAGGTGACAGCGCCCCGCAGCCATCCTCGCCGGCACGGCCCGGGTAATGTACTGGCTCCAGTGGCGAGCTCCGCCACAAAGTAGGGCGCAGCCCGGCCCCGCACGCGGCCGCGGTCCCCGAGGGCGCAGCGCAAGGCCCCCGAGGGCGCCGGGCCCCCAGCCTCGACCGACACGGCCGGTAGAAGCAGCGGCTGCGCTGGGGCGCGGGCCTTGTCCGCTCTCACCGCCGCCGGGGGCCGCGGGGGCTGCAGTGGCGGCCCCGGGGGCGCACACGCGGAGGCAGGGCGGTCCTGCGCCGCGTCCAACTGCAGCGTCTCGCCGATCTGGGCCACCAGCCGGTCTACCTCAACCGAGCCGCCCACAGTCACCGACTGTTCCAGCAGTAGGATGCTGTCCTCCTCCTCCTCCTCTTCCTCTCCGGCTTCCTCTTCCTCCTCCCTCCGGCACGGCATGGCCCCCCGCGCCGGCACCCGGAGCTGTGCGGGAGTCGCTGGCGGCTCGGCTGTCCCGGGGGCTCGGTGTGCCGTGGCGGAGCCGGGCGCGGTGCTGAGGCCAAAGCCGAGGCCGAGGAGGTAACCGGAGCCCGCCAGGCACTCGCGCCGCGCGCCTGCAGCCGCGCGAGCCGGAATCCTACTGGCTCAGGTTGATTTGTAAACAATGGGTGACGTCGCCGCCGGGCCCTACCACCGCGCCGGGGAGGGGGGGAAACGCGAGGAGGCGGCCCGGCGCGAGCAGTCGCGGGAAGGGCAGGGACGCAGCCGGAGCCTTCTTGTGTCTGCGCTCGGTGTCTGCCTAGGAGGGGATTCCGGGAGTGGGGAGAACTTCGTACTTCCCTGGCCCGATCAGCAGCACAAGAAAATGAAGACTCTTGAGGCGGCCTGTATTGGATTCTCCCACTCACGGACACACCTACACACACACCCAAGCCCTCCTCCTCGGACGCTTCCTCCCTCCCCACGTGTCAGCACGGCTAGGGCCGGCCCTGCTCCACCCCCGCGCTCCCGCAGTCACCCGAACCCGGAGTGGTGGGGGAGGGGCGGGCCCTGCGGTCAGCCGGCTCGGAAAGGGTGGGGCTGGGGAAATTGGGGCTAGGGAGGGCGACGTCGCATTGGCGGGCCTAATCGAACTGAGGTGGGGTCTATGAGCTTACCCCCTCCGCCCAGGCTTCCGGCCCTCAGGCACAGCGCTAGAGAAAGACGCACCACCGTATGGCTAAAGAAGAACTGACTTTGTTCATTAAAAAAAAAAAAAAAGATTTAAATAGAAATATAGGGCAATAGAAAAAAAAAAACTCTAATCATAGAACTCAAACATGGTTTACATATTAGAATTTTTCTTTTCCAGCCTTTTTCTATTAAAAGTGTTATGCAAACAGCCATTCGTATACGTTATTCACTTTCCCACTAGCATTACACCATAAATGGTGTTCGTGTTATTGCTTGCGCTTTGAGAACATTTAATGATTACGTAAGTTTCTATTAAATGACTGTGCCATGAATTATTAAACAACTCTTTTAACGTTTGCTGTTTACCTTCTTTCACTGTTGTAAATAAGTATGTGATTAACATTTTTGTGCGCAGAAATTTTTTGTGTGTTGGTTCTCTCCTAAGAACATATTGCCAGGAATGGAAATTCAGGTCAAAGGATATGGATATTTTAAGGTTTCTGATAAATGTACCAAATTGCTTTCCTTCCAACAGTTGGGTAAATTTATTCTCCCGTCATTCATGTTGTAAGCATATGGTATTCACCGTGCCTTCACGAGTATTATAGTTACTTTTTTTCTGGTTTTGTAAGTGATATGGATAACTCATTTCTGTATTTGATCTTACTTAGGTAGAGGAGTTTTCTAAATGTTAACCAACGTACTTCTTTTTGGGGGGAATAGTTGTCTCATAAGTTTTTCCTATTGAGTTTTTTTTTTTTTTGTATTTGCATAACTCCTCTACGTACCAGAAACTAACTCTTCTCTTTCATATTTTGCTGTGACTCTTTCTTCCGTTTTTGTTGGCCCTGTGCAGTTTTTTACTTTTCACTAAAACTTAAACTTTTAAAATAGTCATATCTATATAAAGTCCCTTCCTTTGAAACTTTTACTACAATGCTAAATTTAGAGTCTGGCCTCCAGAAAGTTATTAAATATTCAGTTCTATTTTCCTGAGATTTTCCTAGTGTCTTGATTTTTTTCAAATCCATCTGGATTAATTTTGGTTACTAGTGTGGGGAGATAATATGATGCCACACCCTCCCACCCTGAGGCTGCAGGCACAGCTGAATACAGGCAGGGCTATATTTCTTCACTGGGCCAGAGGTGTTTGGGTACTATAGATACAAGCTCTTCCCTGATAAGCTCCCAGCTGCTGGGTAAGCTGAAGGCTGCAAGGTCTGGGTGTGACTGGGAATACTATGATCAGTTGAAAAAAAGACCTGAAATTCCTGCCACCTCTGGGTGTGTGGCTTCTGGCAAATCAGTTTACAAGTGAAAACACTTGTAAAATGGAAAAAAATAATCCTGGCCCTGCCTCCCCCTGAGGATTGCTTTCAGGATCAAATGAGATAATGGGAACAGGCTTTGTCAGGCATTACCAAAGTAATGTGGGATTAGGTCCAGTGGTTTACTAACAGAGGTCTGGCTTAACTCCAGCCATTCCCTCAGGGTAACAGCTAATACATTCACGTAAAATTTCCCCCCTTGCAGCCCACTAAGTAAAATGTACCCCCAAGGCATTACTTCCTTGAACTTGACTGGTCCCTGAATTCTGCCTCCTGCTTATGGGACCTAGGATTGCTTGAAGTCAGTCCAAAGCCTCCCAGATCCCAAGCTGTGACCCCACAACTAGTTCTGCAGGTTTTGGTGACAGATCCTTTCCCAACGTGCAGACTTCCTCCTGCATCTCTGTGGAGGGCTCTTCATATACTTTATGGATGCAAACTGAAAGCCGTTGCCCCCAGAGAGAGAGGAGTCTCATTTTCATTCTGATGACACTTACTAGAGAGAATTTCAAGGGGAATGAAAATTAGGGGAGGTCTTATGGATTTCAGCAGAGTTAAATGGTAAATTTTTTTCCTTCCTCTCTGTAAGATGATGCCTGCCTGTAAGTAGAGAAAAGCAGCTTTATGCTCCATTGACTTTAAACATTAATGGGGCTGGTGTAGCTATTGTCTCTAACCCAGCATCCCTGGAAGTCGGTTTTTGTCTTCTTGTCAGGGTAATTCCCACAGTGCTCTTAGTACTATAGGAAATAGAGCTGAGATGGCATTCTTTTAAAAATCTTCCCTTTGTAATGTTGCTTTTGTGTGGAGATTGCTATGTAAATATGCCGGGACTCGGATATTATACTATTCATTATAGAGAGGAATTCATTACTGGAGACCAACTCCATTTTCCTGGGGGCACTTCTCTGGAGAGCTCTGAGAGAGGAAAGTGCGGCGCTGGATCAGTGGGAGGCAGAGAAATGCCCTGGATTAGGAATCAAAATACAAGATGCTAGAGAGACTCAGATGCAATTAAAAGTAATGAGAGGGTATCAGAAAGGGAAACGATGAGAGCTGTGTGCCTGGCACGCTGGCCGTCTGCCTGGAAAGAGACATGGAGGGTATTCAGCATCACCCGTGGAAGGACACAGAATTCAAGGATTTTCTGCATTTGTTTAGACTGCATTGAAATTCTTCACAAGGAGTTTGCTTTCCACATGGACTTTGTTTTCAGTCGTCTGCACTCAGAGACGCCAGCAGGGATGAAGAGAGAGGGACTATAGGCTTGGAATCCCACCTGCATCCAGCCACTTCATCCTTCTGTGCCTCAGATTGTGAATCTGTAAAACGGAGGGTGATCCCTTCTTTACAAAATTGTTATATTACATAAGAATGTGTATGGGAAAATTCATCGCATGACCCTGGGGGTGATATTGGAATGAAGCTCTGAGAAGCAGAAATAGTTTTAGAGATGTTTAAGCCTAAAAAAAGCAAGTTCTGTGCTGTGGTCCATTAATGGATGACTAGTTAAACAGTGTAGCCACACAATGGAATATTACTCAGCCGTAAGAAGAAAGGAAGTGATGATGTGCTACATTATGCTCAAAAACATTACGCGAAGTGAGAGAAGCCAGAAACACAAGGTGGTGTATTGGGATTCCACTTACAGGAAATATCCAGAAGAGGTAAACCCACAGAGGCAGAAAGCAGGTTGGTGGCTGCTTAGGCCTGGGCCAAGACTGCTAAAGGGTGCGAGGTTACCTTTTGGAGTGCTGAAAAGATTTTGGAACTTGATAGTAGAGGTTGCACAACTCTGTGGGTATATTCAACTGTCACTGAATTGTATACTTCGAAATAGCTAATTTTATGTTATGTGCACATCACCTCAATAAGACAAAGTCTGTGTTGTATCTGGTACTTGATCTAGTTCTTTCTCTGTAATTGTAACCGCAGCCTACTAGCGGATGTGAAGTTATCGCGTCTTCACCATCCTTCCAGTGCAGGCCACAGATCTTTTTCAACTTTGAAGTCCATTGAAAATGCCAAATCAGCTGATTCCCTCACTCCTGCTGTGTGATTTTCTGACGGAGGTAAACAGGGTCATTGACTTCCTTTGGCAAGCAAGCAGAAACTAGTCCAGCGGCAGCCAGGGGACCCCGCTAGTCCTGATGAATATCTTCAGTCATCTTTTCCATCCTGTCTTCTCTGTGCTAAGGGCATAGGTTGGTGTAGGTTGCAATTATTTTTAATAAAATGTCTACCTAGGTAATCATGATTAGAAATTGCCTTGGGCAAAACCATCGGCTCAGATAGCAGATCAGTGATTGCCAAAGGTTAAGTTGGTAGAGGGAAGGCTGTGACTACAAAAGCGAGCACGGGGGAATTTTGGGGGCCGATGGAACTGCTCAATGTCCTAATTGCAGTAATGGTTACACACATCTGCACAGATCTTAGAACTGTACACCAAAATAGCAAAACAAACTGTAAACACACATACCATATATTAATTATGGTGGTGGTTGCATGGGTATATATATACTTGTCAAAATTCAATGGACAGGGACTTCCCTGGTGATCCAGTTATTAAGACTCTGAGTTTCCACTGCAAGGGCCACAGGTTCAATCCTGGTAGGGGAACTAAGATTCCCACATGCCGTGGTGTGGGGAAAAAAAAGAAACCCAGTGGACTTTTTAAATGAGTGAATTAATTATATTATAGGGCTTCACTGATGGCTCAGCAGTAAAGAATCCACCTACAATGCAGGGGACACAGGAGGCCAAGGTTTGATCCCTGGGTTGGGAAAATCCCCTGGAGAAGGAAATGGTAACCCATTCCAGTATTCTTGCCTGGAAAATCCCATAGACAGAGGAGCCCGGCTGGATACAGTCCTTAGGATTACAAAGAGTTGGACACAACTGAGCGACAGCATGTACGCACACACAATTATACCACAATAAAATTGATTTTCAAAAATTTGCCTTGGGACATGAAAGACATGCCCTGTACATTCTCTGTAAATCACATATGGGGAAGTAGGAAAGATGATGGCTGGGCTGCTGGTTGCGTGACAGACCAGCAGGGAGTGGGGTGAGGGAGATCCTGGCAGGGTCACCACAGCCTGGAGCTCAGCAGGCTGTGACTTCCCTTCATTCCATCACCCAGCACATCGAAGGGTACCTGCATAGTGTCCTTACAGAGCCTAACACCCTGTGGTGGGAAAAATAATGGCCCTTCAAAAATGTCCACGGTCTGAGCTCTGGAGCTCGTGAATATGTTATCTTACATGGCAAAAGGGACTCTGCAGATGGGATTAAGGGACTCTTGAATTGGGCAGTTTATCCTGGATTGTCCAGATGGGCCCAATGTAATCACAAGAGGATGACGGGACTTCCCTGGTGGTCCAGTGGTTAGACCAAGAATCTGCCTGCCAATGCAGGGCACATGGGTTTGATCTTTGGTCCAGGAAGATTCTACATGTCATGGGGCAACTAAGCCCATGAGCCAAAACTACTGAACTCAAGTGCCCTAGAGCTTGTGCTCCATAACAGGAGAAGCCGCTGTCGTGTGACGCCTGAGCACTTCAACTAGAGAGTAGCCCCTGCTCACTGCAACTAGAGAATGTCCATGCCCAGCTACCATCAATGAAAAAGAATTTTTTTAAAAGAAGAGGGAAGCAGGTGGGTCAGAGAAGATGTGATGGTAGAATTAAAGGTAGAATGTTGTGATTGCTTTGAAGATGGAAGGGGCCATGGGCCAAGGAATGTAGGCAGCCCCTAGAAGCTGGAAAAGGAGAGGAGACAGTTCCTCCCCTACAACCTCCGGAAAAGAACACAGCCCTGCTGACACCTTGACTTTAACCCAGTAAGACCCACTTCAGGCTCCTGACCTCTGCTGCTGCTGCTAAGTTGCTTCAGTCGTGTCCGACTCTGTGTGACCCCATAGACGGCAGCCCACCAGGCTCCCCCGTCCGTGGGATTCTCCAGGCAAGAACACTGGAGTGGGTTGCCATTTCCTTCTCCAATGCATGAAAGTGAAAAGTGAAAGTGAAGTCGCTCAGTCATGTCTGACTCTTCGAGACTCCATGGACTGCAGGCTACCAGGCTCCTCCATCCATGGGATTTTCGACAGTAAGATAATAAGTGTGTGTTGTTTTAAGCTTCTAAATTTATGGTAATTTGTTAAGAAACAATAGGAAACCAATGCACAGTCTAATGCAGAAAAATGTATAAATAAACAATTATTGTATCCTACCTTAAACATGGGTCATAAAAAAAAAAAAAGACAAAAAAAAAAAACAAACAAAAAAACATGGGTCATAAAAGGATTGAGTACCAAGTGTGATGGTTCAATCAAGGAGCCACTCAACCCACTCAATGAGTTAGGAATTACTTTCTACAAAAGTGACCCAGACTGATGCCTCAAGGATGCTGTTGCAGCATGTTCACAAAAACCCATTCCTTCTTCCCTGGGAATACAGCTAGAATATGTTTTCCAGACTCGCTTGCAGCTAACTGTGGCCACGTGGCTGAGTTCTAGTCAGTGAAACCTGAGCAGAAACAATGCGTGCTGATCCATAAAAACCTCTTCAGGTGCTCATCCAATGCTCTTTCCCACTGTACTCACAGCGGTGTCAATGCCCAGGGCAATCTTGGAAGCCACACGTGGAAAATGGCAACCCCGCCCCCAACCTGATCACCCAACATATAGGAACACCAAATGTTTAGCTTTTCATGAGAATTTGAAAACCACTTTTTGTGTTAAGTGCTGAAAAGTTTGAGATTTGTGACAGCATCCAGCATAACACTAAGTAACAGGGATGGGGAAGGGTTAACAGGGAAGAGAGAAGAGAAGAGAGTAGCACCTCTAAGCAACTTGAAAAAGCTCAAATATGGCTGGGCCAGTGTCTAGAGGAGGCACAAAATGGGGTATGTGAAGGATGGGGTGCAGTTTGAGCTGCAGAGGTAAGCACTGGGTGGGTTGTGAGCACAGGTGGGCCACGAGACCTGATTTGCATTTTAAAAAGAGCAATCTGGTAAATTCCCTGGTAGTTCAGAGATTAGCACTCGGCACTGCTGCGGCCCTGGTGGTGGAACCATGCCATGCAGCACAACTAAAATAAATAAATGCATACACATATACAAAAAATAAAAATAAGAAATAAAAGGAGCAATCTGCCTATAGGTGCCAGGGCCCAGAGGAAGTAAACCCCAAAGAAGTAAATATAAAAGCCAGATGCCAGTTTGGGATGATGGTGAAATGGAGGCCTCCCTGCTCAAGGAAGCACTCTGTGATCTGATCGTGCACAGCCCAGATGAGCTTCCAACAAGCCACAACCAGGCTGGGTTCCCATCCCTGTCCTGCAGGCCAGGCCAAACATTTCACCATCTTACAGAATTTGTCCTATAGAGGGAAATTCACTTCTAGTAGGCCATTCTGGATTCTTCTGCCGGAGCAGCTTTACATCTAGCATCTTGAGGTGAGGGAAGAGACTGGTGAGTTCAGCATCTGGACTCACCTGTAGACCTTGACACACAGGTGCGCTGAAGCCTTCTCTTTCCTGTTTCAGACTCCTGCAGGCAGACAGCAGACCGCCTCGGAGTCAGTGCTGGTCTCCGCAGAAAAACCGCACAACTTCGTGTGGGAAAACAAGCCCATTTGGAAATGCAGACTTGAGGATGTTGTCTAAATTCATTCTTGCCCATTGCAGGCCTGTGTCCCTAGGTCTAGTGAGCTGTCCAGGGACCACGGTCTGTCTGGTCCTGACCAACGTTAGAGGGGGCACCTAGCTGGGAGTGGGGTGTCTTGGGTTCTTCTTCAGTAGCTGGATGCTGGGGACAGCAGTTCCAGCTCCGGGCCTCATGGTTCCATTTGTAAAGCCAGGGGTTGGACTCAATTCCTAAAAGCTCCCTTGGTTCTGGGATGCTGGGCAAGCAGCTGGGCTATGATATCCAAGCTTGTAATTTCTAACCCCTCCTCATGGTCCTCTAGCAAAATTAGGATGGCTAGCAGCTAGTGCCGGAAAAGCTGACAAGGGCGCTGGGAGACTTCGTGCTTTTTACTCTGTTTCCAGTTGTGTAAAATGAACTTAATAAAATCATCTAATTTAGGAGCTACTCTAAACAGGGAAGGAGGAGCCATCTGCACCCAGTGCTCAGCTTGCCAGCTCCAAGTAAACCCCGGCCCCACCCTCTTAACCCAGGCCCCAGGAATGCACACTTTTAGAAATCTATTGGCCTTGATTTGAAGGGGCTCATTTTTTTCTCTCTTCTACTATGTGGTTTTAATATTTTCTTTTCTAGCAGTCTCACTGTATCTTTGGCTTTTATTATATAAATTTGTGAATGCAAATGGACTCTACATTTAAACAAATAAAAATTGCTCCCCAAAACAACAAACAAACCTTACAAGATTAAATTAGATAAGAATTTAGGAGTGGAAGGGAGGCTTCAGAGGGAGGGGATATATGTGCACAAATTGCTGATTCACATTGTTGTATAGCAGAAACAAATACAATGTTGTAAAGCAGTTATGCTCCAATTAAAAATAAAGCTATTGGATCTTTCAGCAGCAAAAAAAAAAAAAGAATTTAGGTAATAATTCCTAACATGTATTTGTAAGTATTACTGTGCCATATACTGGGCTTAATGCTTTATGCATAGACTTTATTTTATCCTCAGAACTAATGTGTGAGTTAGATATGATTATCTCTGAGGGTATTATCTCTAGGGAAACAGGCCAGAGAAGTAAAGGAAACAGCCCAGGGCTGCACAACTAGGAAGTGGGGGCCTAGCCTTTGGGTGAACCACCACCCCAGTTTGCCTGAGACTCTCTGTTTTAGCACTGAAAATCTGCTGTCCTAGGAAACCACCTTCATCTCATGCCAACCAGGACAGCTGGTCGCGGTAACTCAGTGGTCCTCATGGTGGGCAACACTGCTCCTCACAGACATTCTGCAGTGGCTGTTATGTTAATAGTAATTAGTATTATTTGTATCACTATTACTACCACATATAATTTTTTAACTTCTCACCCTTCCTCTCCTTACCACCACAATATCCTGACAAAAGTACAGTATTATCCACTCCACCAAACCCCTTCCCATACTTGCAGAAAGAGGAAGGCATTGATTGGGAGTACCCAAGGTAAAAGGCACGTACTTTTAATTTTTGTTTTTTTTTTTACTCTTTTTACAGCTTTTAACCAGAGCCCACTTTTCTGGCTCAGCCAGAACTTGGATGAGAGCTCTGAGTCTGCCCCATCCTATGCAGCCTTCGATCAGGAGAAAAAGCTTGGCTGAAGAGAAGAGCAAAGTCAGCCGAATGCATTGGTGAGTAACCCCCCCTCCCCCCGTCCCCCCTCCCCCCCTCCTCCCCTTCCCTCCCCCCTCCCTCTGAGCTGTTGCTGCTATTCGGTGCATCCCTCCATTAATCCTTGTGAATCCTTAAAGGAGACTTTCTTATTTTCTTTTCTGAACAATGAAAGTACATTGTAAATAAAATCGCTTCAAAACATGGTTGAGTCATGGTTTCCACACAAAGGGAAAACCCTCTAAAAGGTAAACGGACCAATCAAACGTAAGGCAGGAACTTCAAGGGCCAGGGGTCCTTAAGTAGTGGCCCCTGTCCTATAGAAGTGGCTCTAAGCCTCAAAAAGTTAAACAGAAATACCATATGATCCAGCAATTCCATTTCTGGGTATATACCCTAAATTGAAAGAATTGAAAGCACCACATTCATAACAGCAGTATTCTCAACAGCCAAAAAATGGAAGCAACCCAAATGTCCATCCAGATTTATGAATAGATAAACAAAAGTGATACAGCTATACAATGTATCATTCCTCCTTAAAAAGGAAGGGAATTCTGACACATACGACAATGTGGATGAAACTTGAGGACATTATGCTAAGTGAAACAAGTCACAAAAGAATAAATATTTCATGATTCCAGTCATATGAACTATCTAAAGAAGCCAAATTCATAGGGACAAAAAGTATAACGGTGGCTTCCAGAGACTGGGGAGAGAAGGGAAATGGGAGTTAACAGATATGGAGTTCCAGATTGAGATGATGAAAAATTTCTGGAGATGAATGGTGCTGATAAATGTTGCATAACAATGTGAATGTGAATGTACTTTATGCTACTGAACTATACACTTAAAATTGCTAAAATGGTAAATTTTGTCATGTTATTATTTTATCACAATGAAAAAAGAAGTACCAGTTGCCTGTAAAAAGGAAAAAAGACAGATGTTAACAAGTCTGGGCAAAGATATGGAGAAATTGGAGCCCCAATACATTGTTGATGGGAATGTGAAACAGTGCAACATTTTCGCAGTTCCTCAAAAAGTTAAACATGGGCTTAGCATGAAAAAAGTGAAAGTGTTAGTTGCTCAGTTGTGTCCCACTCTTTGTGACCCTATGAACTGTAGCCCGCCAGGCTTCTCTGTCCATGAATTCTCCAAGCAAAAATACTGGAGTGGGTAGCCATTCGCTTCTCCAGAGTATCTTCCCTACCCATTCTGGTCTCCTACATTGAAGGCAGATTCTTTACCATCTGACCCACCAGGGAAGCCTATAACCCAGCAGTTTCACTCCTGGGCATATACCTGAGAGAACTAAAAGCATATGTCCATGCAAACACTTGTACAAAAATATTCATAGCAACATTATTCATAGTGGCTAAAAAGTAGAAAGGACCCAAATGTCCATCAACTAATGGATGAATCAATGAAATGTGGTATACCAACTCAATGCACATGAATCTGAGCAAACTCCTGGAGACAGTGAAGGACAGGGATGCCTGGAGTGCTGCAGTCCATGGGGCCACAAAGACTCAGACACAACTTAGTGACTGAACAACAACCTCTACACAGGGGGTGTTATTTAGTCTTCTAAATAACAGTGGATAAGGAATGAAGTGGCTTGGCTTCTCCAGGAGCTCCTGGTAAAGAATCCACCTGCGATGCAGGAGACTTGCAGGAGACGTGAGTTTGATTTTTGTTTCAGGAAGATCCCCTTGAGGAGGAAATGGCTACCTACTCTGGTATTCTTGCCTGGGAAATCCCATGGACAGAAGAGCGTGGTGGCCTACAGTCCATGGGATTGCAAAGAGTCAGACACAACTGAGCCACTAAACAACAAGAAACAAAAGGAATGAAGTACTAATACATGCTAAACATGGATAAAACTTGAAAATGTTACATTCAATGGAAGAAGCCAGATGCAAAATGCCACGTTACATAATTCCATTTATATAAAATGTCCAGAATAGGCAAATCCATAAAGACAGAAAGTGGACTTCCAAGGAGTTGGGGAAAGGAAGTAAGGCATGAGGAATGACCACTTAACGGGTGTAGATTTTCTTTTTAGAGTGGTGGAAATGCTCTGGAATTAGTGGTGATAGTTGTAAGACATTGAATTCTGTGCGTTGAAAGGGTGAGTTTTGGGAATTCCGTGGTGGTGCAGTAGTTAGGACTCCATACTCTTAATGCTGAGGGCCCTGGTTCCATCCCTGGTCGGGGAAATAAGACCCTGGGGTAAGCTACCAGGCAAGGCCAGAAAGAAAGAAGTCTGGCAGTTTCTTAAGAGGTTAAATATAAACATAGCATATGACCCAGGAATTCCACTCCTAAGACTCTATCAAGAGAAACGGAAATACATCCATAAAAAGATTTGGATGAGAATGTTCCTAGCTGCTTTAGTCATAATCACCCACAGGTGGAAACATTCCAAATGTCCATCAACTGGTGAATGGATAAACACAATGGGTGTCCATACATTAAAATATTATTGAGCAATAGAAATGTACTGAATTATGCTAATACATGGAGGAACCTCAAAAACACGAACTACATTAAGTTAAAGAAGCCAGAGGCAAAATCCTACATATTACTTGATTCCCTTTATATGAAATTCCAGAAAAGGCAAATGTACAGAAAGAGAGTAGAGCAGCCTGGGGCTGTGGATGGGAGTAGAGAGTGACAACAAAGGGGCACAAGGGAAATTTTGTGGTGGATGGCAATGTTCTAAAACTGGAGGTTGGTGGTGGTTGCACAACTTTTGTTCTATTAAAAAGCCTAGAACCGTACATTTACAGTGGGTGAATTTAATGGTATATAAATTATACATCAGTAAAGCAGTTAAGGGCTTCCCAAGTGGTTCTAGCGGTAAAGAACCCGCCTGCCAATGCAGGAGACATAAAAGACATGGGTTTAATCTGTGAGTTGAACCCATGGAAGAGGGAAGATCCCCTGGAGGAGGGCATGACTACCCACTCCAGTATTCTTGCTTGGAGAGTCCCATGGACAGAGGAGCGTGGCAGGCTACAGTCCAAGGGTCACAGAGTTGGATTACTGAAGAGACTTTAGCAAGCATGCATGCACAAAGCAGTTAAACCTTGCTCTAAGGATATATATTGACTCAATAAAGGAAAATTTTAGAGCTCTTTGATGGTCCCCAGCTACAAGACTATTCAGCACTTGAAATATACCTAGTCTGAACTGAGATGTGCTGTTTAGTGTAATACACACTAGATTTCATGGATTTAGCATGAATAACAAAATGTAAGCTAGTCATTAGTAATTATTTACATTATTACATATGTTAATATGTAACATAATTATTACATATGTTAAATGATAGTATTTGGATATATTAAGTTAAATAAAATATATTACTAAAATGAATTTCACCTTTTTTTTTGGCAGTGCCATGTGGCTTGTAGGATTTTAGTTCCCCAACCAGGCATCAAACTGGGACCCCCTGCATTGAGAGCATAGAGTCTTAACCACTAGAGCACCAGGGAAGTCTTCTTACTTTTTAAATGTGGCCACTAGAAAATTTTCACAGCTGACTTGCATTATATTTCTGTTGGTCAATGCTGCTCTAGAAGCAGGTCTAGCTACAGGTGAACCTTGATCTAGTAGCTTCACAATGTTACTCAAGATCTGATTTCTTTCTAGTTTGATCTTCCACAGCATTGATTTCAACCTGGAGCTAGCTACTCTCAGTGTTGCAGCCAGCAGCTCTTAGAGGGACATGCTTCTCTATTCAAGAGTAGAGAGTCTGTATATCAGCATTCTCTCCCAGACAGGCTGGGATTCACCCACTGGACTGTCTTAGTTCATATGCTCACCCCTGAGTCAATCCTGTGGACAGCAAGAGAGATTCCATGGTTAGTTCATATGCCCTACTCCTACAGCTGGTGAAAGGGTCAACCTCTCCAGTATCACATTATAATCAGAACTGAAATCAAGAGTGTAGGGAAGGGAAAAGAATGGAATAATTGCTGGGGAAGAAACCAGGAAATATCCCCATTGAGAAAGAAAGATAAATAATAACAACACAGTGTGATGGGTGAAGATTGCCTGTGGTCTGTTCTTGCTGTTGTTTCTGCTTTCTCTTACTCATATTTTTCTCCTTGTATGCCGGGTTATTGTTGATAGAATCTTGGACATTGCATTTGAAAAATTTTTTGTACAATAGAAATAATTTGGGAGCTAAGATGATGTTGTCATCCTCCACATAAGATTTTTGCTTCTTTCTATCAAATTCATGAGGACACTAGCAGTCTGAAACCGCCTTAATCCAAGTCCTAGCCTCAAGATTCCCTGGGCCACCCAGACTACTTGATGGTAATTTTCAAGTGTATGTGATACACCATAGATTTACCCTTACACCAAGATTGTAATCCATTAAGGTCCCAGCTGAAGATGTGTGTGTAATTTATTTGGGTCTCCATTCTTAGAGATTCCTGAACGCAAACTTTTGTCCCCTTAACTTCACAAGACCCCTAAAAGTGCATGTCAGCCACACAGTTTGTACCCCACTCATCCACTCACACAAAAGGTTGCCTTTTGCTGGACTCTCTGAGTCCTATTTGCTCCTGAGGCTTGGTCAGGTAATTCCTTGCTATGCTGTTAGCTCTTTGTTGCTTTTAAAAAGTTATGTTTGTCTTTTTAAAGGGTTCATCCTACTTCCTTTTTTATTTTTAGCAATAAAGTACTTTAAATTAAGGTATAGACATTTTTTTTAACTTAAAAAATTCATTTATTTATTTGGCTGTGCCAGATCTTAGTTGTATCACGCAGGATCTTCACTGTGGCATGCAGAATCTAGCTGTGGTGTGAGAACTCTTAGTTGTGGCATCAGTTCAGTTCAGTCACTCAGTTGTGTCTGACTCTTTGCAACCCCATGGACCACAGCATGCCAGGCCTCCCTGTCCGTCACCAATTCCCAGAATTTACTCAAATTCACATCCATTCAGTCGGTGATGCCATCTAACCATCTCATCCTCTGTTGTCCCCTTCCCCTCCCGCATTCAATCTTTCCCAGCATCAGGGTCTTTTCAAATGAGTCAGCTCTTCGCATCAGGTGGCCAAAGTACTGAAGTTTCAGCTTCAGCATCAGTCCTTCCAATGAATATTCAGGACTGATCTCCTTTAGGATGAACTGGTTGGATCTCCTTGCAGTCCGAGGGACTCTCAAGAGTCTTCTCCAACACCACATTCAAAAGCATCAATTCTTCGGTGCTCAGCTTTCTTTATAGTCCAACTCTCACATCCATACATGACCACTGGAAAAACCATAGCTTTGACTAGACAGACCTTTGTTGGCAAAGTAATGTCTCTGCTTTTTAATATGCTGTCTAGGTTGGTCATAACTTTTCTTCCAAGTTTGGCAGCATGTGGGATCTAATTCCCTGATCAGGGATTGAACCTGGGCCCCCTGCATTGGGAACATGGAGTTTTTAACCACTGGACCACCAAGGAAATGCCTCGACATTGGTGTTTTTTTTAGATATGACAGTAATGCACACTTAGCATAAACATAGCATAACTTAAACATAACTCTTATGTGTGTGGAAACCAAAACATTCATGTTACTCCCCTGCCACCCCGTTTGTTTTTTGGCCGCACCCACAGTTTGTGGGATCTTAGTTCCCTGACCAGGGATTGAACTTGGACCCTCAGCATTGAGAGTGTGGAGTCCTAACCTCTGGACTGCCAGGGAATTCCTTTTATTGTAATAGTATTTGCTTTATTGTGGTGGTCTGAAACCAAACTTGCAATATCTCCAAGGTATGCCTATAATGTCTGACAGATTTTGAAATCAGAGTCGTGCTAGCCTCCTAAAATGGGTAGGAATGTTCCCTTTTATCTACAATATGAAGGAATTTGTGCAAGATTGATGCGGTTTTATTCTTAAACATGTGCTGGTGAAACTATTTGGGCCAGGAGTTTTCTTTCTGAAGTTCAACTTTTTAAATAGTTATAGGGTTACTCAGAAATTTTTTTTTTTACAATTCAAAAATTTTATAGATGATACTCCATTTTAAGTTTTTATGAAATATGGACTATGTTCCCTGTGCTGCACAAGATGTCCTTGTAGCTCTTTTTTTTTTTTTAATGTTGGATGTTTCTGAATATTTAAGTATTTTATTGTTTAAAGTTTTTCTTTTTTTTTTAATTTTTGGCTCTGCTGGGTCTTTGTTGCTACACTCGGGCTTTCTCTAGTTGTGGCAAGTTGGGGCTACTTTCCGCTGTGGTGCACAGGCCTCTTATCGCAGCGGCTTCTTTGTTGTGGACCAGGGCTCTAGAGCGAATGGCCTTTAATAGTTGTGGTACACAGGCTTAGCTGCCCCAGGGCATGTGCAATCTTCCCAGCCCAGGGCTCGAACTTGTGTCCCCTCTGTTGGCAGGCAGATTCTTAACCACTGGACCACCAGGGATACCCTAGCTCATTCATTTTACAAGGCATTCTAACTTTTTTTTTAGCTGAATCGCCACAGAACTCCTCACCAATGACCTTCATATTACTAAATTCGATAATCCTCAGCTTACTTGAACTTTAAGCAGATTTGATGCAGCAGATAACCTCTATTTTCTTGAAATATTACCTTTACTTAGTTTCCAGGATACCATGTTCTCCTGTTCTGTGTTTTATCAATTTTTTTTCTTCCTCACTGGCTGTTCTTATCTGCCTTTAATGTTGGAGTGCCCCAGGCTTAGTCTTAGATGTGTTTTCTCTATCTACACTCACGTACTTGTTGATATCTGAGTCTATTTACTTGAAACGCACACACACATAGGCTCCCAAATAAATACACCTACCCTGGAAGCTCTCCTCTGAGTTCCAGATTCATAGATCCAGTTGCTCTAGGTGCTCAATCTTCATTTGGATGTCTAACGGTCATCTCAAACGCAATATGTCTAAAACCGAACTCCAGACTCTCCAGCTCCCAAATGCATCATCTGCAGTGTTTTCCCATCCTGACTGATGGTCACTGTGCATCAGGTGACCCCTAGATTCACAGTCTTCCAACGGCCCCCCTTTCCACTGGGAGGAAAAAGTCGAAGTCCTTCTAGTGGCCTATAACCCTACGCCAACTCATCTCCCTCTTACTTTCTCAGCTCCAGCTACTTTCCTTTGACTAACTTGAGCACGTGCCCCTCCCAGGGCCTTTGCACTTGCTGCTTCGTCCAGCTACAGGAATTATTAAGGGCTCAGTTCCTCAAATCTTTAGCCAATTTAAAGTTGAAACCACCCCTCCCTCCCATCCAGTACTCCCTGTCCCTTTTTCTGCTTTACAATCCTCTGTAACACTTATCTTTTGCTAATGTATTGAATTCCATATTTATTTTGTTTTATTACCCCATGGAGGCTGGGTGTTTTGTTTGCTTTGTTCTTGATGTATCCCTAGTGCCTAGGGCAGTGCCAGACATGCGGGGAGCAAGGATAAAAAAAAATCCTATCTAGCCTTCATAGTCGAAAAACCAAGGGGCCCACCTTCTCTCTACTGAAGCTAAAGATCCCTCCATGAACAGCACTGGACTTCAAGTTGCAGTTTCCGAACCACTTCCAGCCACTTCTCAACATCTCCACCACTGAAGGTACCGCTTCCCATCCCAGCCTAATGTGCCATCACCCTCTTGTCTGGATTGTTAAGAGCAGGTTCCCAGCAGGTCTGCTCATTTCCTCCAGCCTGTTCTAATCTATGACTCACACAACAGCCAGTAATCCTTTTTTTCTTTTTTTTAATGCAAGTCAAATCAGGTCGCCCCTGTGTATCCTCCACCCGCACCCTATTTTTGTTGGGCTAATCCAAGGCCCTGTAAAACACCCCCATCCAGCAGCTTCTCTAGTCTTCAGCTGCCCCACTCTCCACGTTGCCCCCCTGGCCCAGCAACCTTGGCCTCTTGTCCATTCTTAGAAGGGGCCATTCGTGCGTGTGTGAGTGTTTGCTAAGTCGCTTCAGTCATGTCTGACTCTTTGACACCCCATGGACTGTAGCCCGCCAGGTTCCTCTGTCCATGGGGATTCTCCAGGCAAGAATACTGCAGTGGGTTGTCATGGCCTTCTGCAGAGGAGCTTCCCAACCCAGCGATCGAACCTATGTCTCTTAGGTCTTCTGTATTGGCAAGCAGGTTCTTTACCACTAGCGCCACCCGGGAAGCCTGAAGAGGCCATACTCCTGATTCCAGGGCCTCTGCACATGCCATGCTTAGTTTGGAGCATGGCCCAAAAGTGGGTGACAAGGGCTGCTGCAGCTCTGCCCCGAAACCCCAACCACACACACACACGCAAACATATAACCTAAGCAAAAAAAAGGCCTTGTCTGCTACAGCGCTTCATACGAAAACAATCTAACCTAAAGCCTGCTCCACCCCAGGTCTTAGATAAACGTTGTTCACTTCAAGGGGCATCCCCCACCAAATCAAGTCCAACTCCCCACCTTGTCCAAATCACATCCCTTCATGGCCACACTTAGACTTCATGGCTAGTCCAATCATGTCTTTGTTGACTTATTTTTAATTTATTTTGTCTGTCTCCGCCTTAAAAATTTCATGAAGGCAAAGTTCCTGTCTGCCTTGCACACTGCTGAATCTCCCATGCCTCCTAAAATCTTTTTGTGGAAGGAAGTCCTTTTTTCAGAATAAATGCACAATGCCAGTGTGTGAAGAAAATGTTGAAAAAAGAAAAGACTTGCAGGCCAACTTCATCCCCCTCCTTGAAAGGGGAGGAGGAAGAAGAAAGAATACGCGCCCCCACCCCACCCCTCCTGGCCCTCTCAGTCCTCAAGAAAGTCGGTCCTGGTCCAGCTCCACCCTTCTCTCACCAAGTACAGAAACCTGTTCAGTAATTAGTTTTAGTCTGAGTCGCTGGGCTTTGGGGGTGAAGAGCCTTCAAGATGATGAACGGGAACAGACTCTGATGAGACTCTGGTGTCCCAGCCACACATGGCATTTTGAAATTCACAGCCAAGCCTCTTTGCAACCCCGTGTCCCCCCAGGAGCTAAGTTACTTCTGTGGCAGGCAGCATGGGCTAGAACTCCGGAGGCCTGGGTCGTCCCTAATGCCACCTGCTTAAGTTGCCTGTGGGGTCTCAGCTATAAAGTGGGATGATCACGAAAGTGAAAGTTGCTGAGTCGTGTCTGACTCTTTGCGACCCCCTGGACTATACAGTCCACGGAATTCTCCAGGCCAGAATATTGGAGTGGGTAGCCGTTCCCTTCTCCAGGGGATCTTCCCAACCCGGGGATCGAACCCAGGTCTCCTGCACTTCAGGCGGATTCTTTACCAGCTGAGCCACCAGGGATGATCATGAAGGTGAGCCTCTTACCACAATGAGGCTCTGTATAGCTCGAGTTGTAGTTGCCTCTGTACACCTGTGCAGGTAACTGGATCAGGTGTGACTGTGCCCCGTGTGGCGTCCTAAGGAAGGGATTCACATAACCCCTGTGATTATTTCTGCAGAATAAATACTAGATGTCAGCTTTGCTAGCTGATTATTATTTGTCTTGGAGGTATACTCTACCTACTCGGAAGGAGTTGAACTACCCGCCAGAATGATTAAGGAAGGCCATTTTTAGATAAGTATTATCACACAGCGACCCAATCAATACATGCATACAGGCAGCCGTGTAAAACTCTGCTGGGGTAACACTGCGCCTCGTCATGTTTATGAGTGTTTTATAACAGAGGGTTATTGGCCATGGATGACTTCAGGTTCAATTGCCTCAGGTCCGAGATCTATGACAGAGCAACCATTCTAGGGCAAAGCAAGACTTTTCAAGGTTTTGCAAGACCTACAGAGGAGCCACTGGACCGAGTGAGCTGTTTCTAGCATGGTTCACAAATCCATCTGCCTATAAACAGTGCCTCAGACCCTCTCTGAACGTCTGGATAAAAATTGTGTCAGCTCTGTAATTGGAACCTGCGGGTCTGCAGGGTGACATCCCTGGAACCTGGAAATCAGGCTGCCCTCTAGAATTCAAACCCTTCAGTCTGCACTGAAGTGAAAAAGGCAGGAGTCAAATTAAATTTCAGAAAAGCTTCTGGACAGAAGGTAAGTGGGTCCAAAGAGCCTAGAAGATACCAGAGAGGAAGGATTGGGCCTGTTGTGCAGCGGTACACAGAACCAAGAGGCACCCAATGGGCAGTATTTATATCCCATACACCAAGGACAGTGGTCTGACAGCAATGACCTTAGTGACATATCACTCACATGATTCCTTTTGCCTGCTTCATGCTCACTGAAGCCTCCGATTTTGACTCCTTTTTCAGGGGACAGTATGTCCAGAGCAGTCACCATGACACCAAGTCTCCGGTAGCAGTTATCGTTCTCATTATGAGTTAATAAATGGCAATTCTGACTAGGACTCTTGTGAGTCTGTTTTTACTTCACTGAACTTATCAACTCTGATTTTACTTCCTTTATTTTTTCTTTTGATCAACGCTGATTTTAAATTTATTTATTTTTATAAATAAACATTCGGATCTTCCCTTGTGATTCAGTTGGTAGAGAATCTACCTGCAATACAAGAGACTGCCTGCAATGCAGGAGTTGCGGTTTCAATCCCTGGGTCAGGAAGATCCCCTGCAGAAGGAAATGGCAACCCATTTCCAGTACTCTTGCCTGGGAGATCCCATGGACAGAGGAGCTTGGCGGGCTACAGTCCATGGAGTCACAGAGAGTCAGACACAACTTAGTGACGAAACCACGTTTTCACTTTTGGCTGCGCTGGGTCTTTGTTGCTGTGTGCGGGCTCTCCCTAGTCGTGGCGAGCAGGGAGCTCCTCTTCCTTGTGGTGCTCGGGCGTCTCACTGCCGTGGCTTCTCTCGTTGTAGAGCACAGGCTCTGGGGCTCTCGGGCTTCAGCAGTTGTGACTCGAGGGCTGTAGAACACAGGCTCAATAGTCATGGCACATGGACTTCGTTGCTCTGCGGCATGTGGGATCTTCCCAGAGCAAGGATCTAACTGGTGTGCCCTGAATACGCAGGCAGATTCCCAACCACTGGACCACGAGGGAAGTCCCAAGGCTGATTTTAGATTGCAAAGCTGATATCCAGAACTCAACGGGGATGAACATGCAGCCTGTGTATGCAGTGGCAAGCCACTACACCCTCACCCACTTTCTTAATCAGTATTTACTCATCACTGACAACAGCTATAAATGGGATAAAACCTTCCAGCACTGCTGGACATGGATGACTTGGCCAGGCTCTAACACCCTGGTGAATATTTCTAATGGCAGCAGCGACATTAAGCCTGATTTCAGGAAATGGCAAGCCAGCTCAAATCAGGGTAATTTTCTGGAGTACAGTCATCTATCCATTCATAATAATGTCTAGCAAAAAATAGAACAAGGAGCAGTCATCGTGTCATTTTCTAAATATTGCTTTGCACGTGATCCAGCATCTGGTGATGGCCTTGTGCTGTGTGCTTAGCTGCTCAGTCTGTCCAGCTCTTTGCAACCCTATGGGCTGTAGGCGATCAGGCTCCTCTGTCCACGGGGTTTCTCTAGGCAAGAATACTGAGTGGTTTGCCATGCCCTTCCCCAGGGGATCTTCCCAAACTAGGGATCGAACCCAGGTCTCTGACATTGCAGTTGGATTCTTTACCATCTGAGCCACCAGAGAAGCCCAAGAATACTGGAGTGGGTAGCCTATCCCTTCTCCAGGGGAACTTCCCAACCCAGGGATTGAACCAGGGTCTCCTAACATTGCAAGCAGACTCTTTACCAGCTGGGCTACCCAGGAAGTCCAGTGAGGGCATCAAGGGACAACATACTTATGGACTCAAAGACCATTTCTATGTAAACTGAGCTACATCTACCAGGCAGATATTTAAGGACACTGAAAACATGCTTATGAAATGTTTATACATCCGTAGGGTAAAAAATTTGTGATAGCCAAGTGCAAGCTTAGAATATAAACTTGTAATTTAAAACTCTATTTTTGTCAAAAAAGCTCTGTGTATAGAAACAAATGAAATATACTAGGATTAACAGTGAGAACTTGGTGGAAGGATTCTAGCCCATTTTTCACCTTTCTGTTTTTTCCATACTGTTTCCATAACTTCTGTGACTCTTTACTTTTTTTTTTGGCTGTGCTGTAAAACTTGGAGGATCTTTGTTCCTCAACTATGAGCCCTCAACATTGAAAGTGAGGAGTCCTAACCACTGGACTGCTGGGGAATTCCCAAATCTTTATTAATACTTCTAAGTGAAATACAGAACACATTCCAACTTTCTAAGTTACCTTTTGAAGAAACATATGCAACGAAGATAAATAAAAACAGGGACTACTTTAATTTCTTAAGTAATTTTCTCACTTGTAAGCAACAGAGAAAACACAGGCTCAAGCATGTGGACAGATGTGGGCTTGCAAAAGCGCCAAAGACCTAATAAGATAGCCTATGCCAGGGATGAACTGTGGGCACAGCCACTACCACAGCTGCTGAGGCCGTCTTGAGATACATCATCTCCCAAGAAGGGGGATGGTTGCTTTAACCGGACCCACCTGTGTCCAGAGCGTTGTGTTAATAGGGCGTACGAGCAGACTGCTTTTGCGAATCGCCAGAATGATGCCAAATTCACAGCCAGCACAAGCATCACTGTTTTGGTGCAGTCAGGCTGGGTATGTTTTGTCTTCCATTCCTTATTTTTGTATGTCTCATACCTTAATTTAAATTGGAGTATAATTGCTTTACTACGTTGTGATAGTTTCTTCTGTACAACAAAGCCAATGAGCTACTTGTATACATAGATCTTTTCAGCCTTGAGCCTCCCTCCCAACCCCCCATCCCCATTTTACCCTCCAGGTCATCACAAAGCAGAGATGAGCTCCCTGTGCTAAACAGAAGCTTCCTGCTAGCTATCTATTTCACTCATGGTAGTGTATATACAACAATGTTTCACTCCCAATTTGTCCCACCCTCCCCTTCCCCACTAGTCCAGATGTCTGTTCTCTGAATCTGCTTTTCTATCCTGCCCTGCAAATAGGTTCATCTGTACCATCTTTCTAGATTCCATATATATGCATAAATAAATATGCAGTACTTGCACTTCCCAGGTGGCACTAGTGGTAAAGAACTTGCCTGCCATCACAGGAGACAAAAGAGATGCGGGTTCTATCCCTGGGTCAGGAAGATCCCCTGGATAAGGGCATGGTAACCCACTCCAGTATTCTTGTCTGGAGAGTCCCATGGACAGAGGAGCCTGGTAGGCTACAGTCCACAGGATCACAAACAGATGGACATGACTGAATCAACTTAACACGCATACCATATTTATTTTTCTGATTTATTTCAGTCTGTATGACAGACTCTAGGTCCATCCACATCACTGCAAATGAGCTAATTTTGTTTAAGGCTGAATAAGATTCCATTGTATTTACACATATCACAGCTTTATCCATTCATCTGTCAATAGACATGTAGGTAGGTTGCTTCCATGTCCTGGCTAGTGCTGCAGTGAACACTGGGGTGCATGTATCTCTTTGAATTATGGTTTTCTCAGAGTATATGCCCAGTGGTGGGATTGCTGGGCCATATGGGAGTTCTATTTTTATTTTTTCAGGAACCTCCATACTGTTCTCCATCGTGGCTGTATCAAGTTACATTCCCACCAACAGAGCAAGAGGGTTCCCTCTTCTTCAGTCTCTCCAGCACTTGTTTGTAGATTTTTTTTTTTTTAACTTTTTGTGTTGGGAGATAGCTGATGTTTGTAGATTTTTTTGATGATGGCCATTCTAACTGGCGTGCGGTGATGCTTCATTGTAGTTTTGATTTGCATTTCTCTAATGATTATTGAACATCTTTTCATGTGTTTGTTGAGCATCTTTTCATCTGTTATGTTTTCTTTGGATAAATGTCTACTCAGATCTTCCACCCATTTTTTTTGATTGGACTGTTTTGTTTTATACTGAACTGCATGAGCTGCTTATATAGAGATTAATCTTTTGTCAGTTACTTCACTTGCAAATATTCTCTCCCATTCCGAGGGTTGTCTTTTCATTTTATGGTTTCCTTTGCTGTGCCAAAGCTTTTAAGTTACTAGGTCTCATTTATTTTTATTACTCTAGGAGGTGGGTCAAAAAGGGTCTTGCTGTGATTTATGTCAGAGTATTCTGCCTGTTTTCTTCTAAGAGTTTTAGAGCGACTAGCCTTATATTTAGTTCTTTAATTCATTTTAGTGTATGGTGTTAGGGAATGTTCTAATTTCATTCTCTTACACATAGCTGTCCAGTTTTTCCAGCACCACTTATTGAAGAAGCTGTCTTTTCTCCACTGTGCATTCTTGTCTCCCTTGCCAAAGAGGAGATGCCAAAGGTAGGTGCCAAAGGTCACCTACGGTGACCGTAGGTGTTGGGTATATCTCTGGGGTTTCTATCCTGTTCCATTGGTCTATATTTCTGTTTTTGTGCCAGTACCATACTGTCTTAATTACTGTAGCTTTGTAGTATAGTCTAAAGTCAGAGTTGTCTTCCATTTCTGAGGATGGACCCCAGAAAATAAAGCCCAAAGTCTCAGATTCTGACACTGCCAAAAGCAGAACAAAATTAACGTAGTAAATCTGAATTTTGGGGGGAGGGCCTCCACTGTTCCAGTTGCCCTGAAATCAAATGAACCTTGCACTAATGAATATGCCCAATTCTCCTTCTCCCCACTGTAGACAGAAAAAAGCAGCACTGACTTTCCTAACAGATGTTTCAAGCACCTGAAATTTCTGAAGCAAGATTAATTCTTGCCTCTGCATCAAGATAATTTGCATTTGAAGCCTACTTCCCAAAGGATATGGAGTTTAACATATCATTAACATCTACCTTTCTAGGTCACCCATTCTTTCCACTTTTGAAAGAAACAAAGCTCCTAGGAAAATACACCATGATAAGCAAGTTGCTTCAAATTTTAAGACATCAATCCCGGGCAGTTGGGCAATCCCACCCATACCTATTTCACATTAGGCTTTCTGCTGCATGTGCTTGCGTTCCTGAGAATGGAAACAGAAAAGGGCTGGCCGGCTTAATTTGACCCACCTTGTGTCCAAAAGTGTAACAAAGGGTATCACGGTTAGACCACCTTTGCAAACCTAATAGCCACCTCTTTTGACCTTTCTTCCTTGCTCTCCAATTCCAGGCTTTCTGTGAACAAGATATGTCAACAGCGCCACCTCTGGGCAGCATGTGACTCCTCTCAGCTTCCTAGCCCCAGATCAGTGGAAGAAATGCCCTAATTTGGGGGCAATGGATCAAGCTGACATGAGTTCCCTGAGAGGATGAGAGGAATGGTGCACAGGGTCTCCTGGGAGCCATTTCCAATGTGGAGATTTTGAGAGGCACAGTTCTTTATACTTGGGGGTGGGAAAGAGCGTGTGGTTCTTTGCATCTTGATTCCTACTGGGAAAGCACAAGGAGTATCCTGGGCTGACAGGATAAACGATCTTAGGAGCAATGGGAGCCCTGCACCACTCCCTTCTCTGCTCCAGACCAACAAAAACTGGACAGTGGGAAACACATTGCTCTTCATACCACAGCTTGATCCATTTGTCTGGGAAAAAGAATGTGAGGATGAGGAAGGTTGGTGATCAGACTATGCTTGGCACACAGAAGGGCTCAGCAAACACCCTACTGAATCAATGAACAAAGCTGCTGGGAGCAACCTGTACCCTGGGGCAGGCTGGGGCAGCCAGTGCTGCAGCTCCCCGTTAGTCTGAGTCCTTGGTGCTCGGCCACGGCTCTGCAGACCAAGTTCAGAGCGTTCACTGCCACTCTGGACGCTCCAAATGTCACCTAAATGGGATGTTAGTTGGACGTTGGGAAGACCTCTCTAACAGGTGGGTCAAGATCTAAAGCCTGACCCAGGGCCATCATGCTATGCCCCAGACTGGATACCGAAACTGGTAGGGAAGCAGTCAAGCCACTGGTGCCAATGACTAGGCACTGTTCTTATACCTGAGGGAGGCAGGAGATAAAACACAGCGTTTCTAGGGACAACACATGGTGTTGCATCTTTATTCTATGTCCGGTCACAGCAAACCTCACATGCTCAGAACTGCAGCCAGGCTGAGTGCCACGGGGCTACAAGCAGGTGGGGCAAAGGAAGACCATCTATCTACTCTGTTTGCAAACACTCTGGATGGAAAGCATAGATGCCCCACTAGCCACTCGGAGGTGACAAAGCCACATTCCCATCTCCAGACCCCAGGGGCATCTCTGAAGGAAGACATTCTCATTTGGAGCTTCCAAAATCCAGGGCACTTCTGGGACCCAAGCCTGGTTCCAACAAGTCACTCTGAGTCCAGGCTCCACTGCTGACGGGAGCATCTGGAGCTGGTGTCAAGGCAGCCTGGGGGCTGAAAAGGGCCTCAGGCTGGACCACAGAGCAGCCTGGGGAGGAGGGGGGCCCTGGGGCTCAGGGCCGACGATCCTTCCTACGGAGCTTGTGTCCCACGTGGGAGCCTCGCTGAGCAGCTCTCACCAGGCCCTTGAACTGCCCCTGTAGCTTCATCTTCTTCCTGCAAGAACAAGGGTCACGTCTCCCTGAGACCAGGCAGTCTCCCTTCCCTTAATGTCAAAAGATAGCGCCCGACCCCGACACCAGCTTGAACAGGGAGAAGGGGCGCTGCCGGGAGGTGGGCAGCATGTGATTGGCAGACCATGCCCTTTGTGTCAATAATATTTGAAGGTGCACGTGAGCAAGTAAAAATAGAAAACTGGAAGAGACTTGAGCAATTGAGTGGACAGTGCAACGAGCACGTGCCACCCCAGCCTGCACACAGCGTACCTGTGGTTGAGCTTGGTTCTGTTGAGGGGGATGTAGGCGTAGGGGTCGAGCCGACCCTTCTTCTTCACGTCACCCTTTGCTTTCTGCTCACCCAGAGAAACAGAGTCAATCGGGAGTGTGGGTTTCCCTTTCCACCCTTGCCCCTGATGTGACAGGCCGTGTCCTCCCTTCCTGTCATTCTCTGCCTCAGGTGGTGCCCAAGAGCTCCTGCACCCCGAGATGGCCACCCAGCAAAGGCCTGGGCCACAAGACATCTGTGTGCCCCTCGGTGTGGCCTCACGCTGGCTCCACAAAAAGTACCTCTTGGGGTGGTGATGGGCATTCGTCCCCCGAGCCCCCACCAGGGGAGCCCTTCCCCTGCCCCCAGCTCTTACCTTTGCCTTGTACTCAGCCCCAGGGATAGTCTTCTTGGCCACAGGGCGATGGATGCCAGAGCCTCCCGCTAAAGGGGGAACACAGAGGCCATGAGTCAGGCAAGGCCAGGGCACCTCCTCCTGGGAGAAGGCGACGGGCACTTCTCAGAACACTGCTGGTGAGATGAATCACAGCCAGGACCGGATGGCTGTCCCCTAGCAACAAAGGACGAAGACCCTCCTCGAGAAAGGACTGTCCAGTGACTTGACAATCAGACCACTGGGCTCCTCAGACTGATTTGAATCCATATAAACCTACCAGTGACCTCTGGGAAATATATATATTCTCGACTAACATAAAATAGCACACTCTCTCCAAACTGGACCTTTCTCCATTTGTTCTAGAAGAAAGATCACAGGCTTTGAAATCAGGCAGACTGGGCTTCAACTCCAGGCAAGACTCTTAACTTCCTGGAGCCTCTTAAGCTTATCTGTAAAATGAGGCACTAAGGCTGGATTTCAGATCAGCTTCACATCAACACCGTGAGACAGAGAGGCAGCTCTCATCCCATGGTACAGACGTGAAAACTGAGGCTTCAAGACTGAAGTGCCTCCAAGGTCGCTGTCATTTCCAGTCTGGGCTCCCACACAGTCATGGATGGAATCCCATAGTGCTGGCTGAGGACAGCTCTCTGAGATGACCCAGATGATCCTCCTCTACAGCTAAGAAGCCAGAAGCTCAGAGAGGTAGTGTGGCCAGGCCAAGGTCACACAGCTGAGAGCAGCTGGGCAAGCAGTCCTGAACCCAGGCTCCTGCTGCGTTGTATGGTACCGCGACTTCTGTACCACACCTTCTTAGAGCAGAGCAGGTGAGCTGGGACGTGGCCTGTCGGGCCAAAAAGTGGAAGCAGCCATGGCATTCTTCTACTGGTTGATGCCATGGGGCTGTGAGCAAACACTTGCTACTGGGATCGGGGACTTCCTACACGAGCCCCTGGACCTCCAGATGCAGAGCAAGGGGCTGGGAGCAGGGACCCTGCAGGGGCTGCCTGGGGGGAAGGAGGCAGAGGTGAGACCTCCCTGGCTTTGGGCAGCCACCCTGGTACCTCTAGTACCTACTCCAGGAGCTCAGGAACAACTGTACAGAGCGACCCCCTGGGCAGGCCTCTCAACTGCCACCTTCAGCACAGGACTAACCTGGCCGACCCAAGGCCATATAAGAGACACCCCAGGAGTAGGGTGGGCTGCAAGTCTCAGAAAATCTTGGGTGGGTGGGGAAGAGATGGGGCTTAGGGGCTTCCCAGAAGGGCTGGGGGTTCTGTACACAGACTTCCTAACCCCAGGGCCCCTGGTCCTCAGCCCAGTCTTAGGCAACGTATCAGGCAAACTTCGCTGGTGTCACCTGAGTGCAACCAGGCCTTGCAATCTCTTGGCTCTGCCTGCAACACACTCAGCCTCATGCAGGTGACAGGGTACCTGCTCCAACAGAGAAGAGAGGAAGCCTCACCTTGGTACTGAGGGGGCATCTCTAGCTCCTCGTCGTCAGCCTCTTTCTGCTTAAGCTTCTGGTGCTTTTTCTATAAAGAAGCAACAAGCAAAGTTCATGAACAAGGGGACGTGATCATACTTGCTAACGGCAGCAGTAAAAGCAGTCATAACCTGCATTAGCAGAAAAGGTTCCCTGCCAAGCACTCGATCCCCCACTTACAGATGAGGACACTGAAGCTCAGACAGGGCAAGTAGCCAGGCAAGGTCACACAGCTAGGCAGCGCAGACGTGGGGTTACACTTTTAACAACCCCTGTGACCTTGGGCAGGCTGCTTACCTACTGTAGCCCCCTCTGGAAATAGCAATGATAGAGGCCCCACCTCCTGGGAGGATCAGTGAGGCGACACGTGGGGCTCTCAGTATTCCCCAGTGGTAGGTACCCAACCCCATGTGGAGCTGTCCCGTGGCGGCATGGAGGCCGGCTACTGCCCCTGCTGCCTGCACAGCATATGCCCTCGGGGGAGAGACAAAGGACCATCTCTCTTCCTTCAGCTGGACAGCGCAGCCAACACCGAAGGAAGCACTGGGTGCTTCGGGGGACCCAAGCCCCCACCATGCCCTGCAAAGGGGTTGGCCGTGCCATAGCACGCTCCAGACTGCCTGCTGTGTGCACCCCCAAGGCTCCACTGAGAAGTCAGGAAGCAGGGCGGGTGACTCTCTGGAGCAGGGAGATGGCGAGAAGCTATGAGGCCCAAGGCTTAGGTCTTAGGGCCCCGGCCCTCTAGCAGCAGGAATTACTACTCACGCTCTTGACGCCTACGTCTTCCATGAGGTCACCCATCTCCTCATCCTCGCCTGGAGCCAAAAAAAGAGAGGTCTGTGATCATGCAGGGACCTCCCTACTCCATCTTCCCAAAGCCCACAAATTTCAACCTGCCTCCTCCCGGCTCGTCAGGCTGCAGGGTCTGTCAACTGCACCCCAGGAGACTGGTCCTGTGGAGGACAAGATCCTGACTCCTGCCCCTTCCTCCTCCCTATCCTGGGCCCTCTGGACAAGAGCCCCTCTAGGAAGTGGTGACCCGACTTCTAAAGTAAATACAGCTTTTGTTCTGGATACTCTAAGAAAGTGCCAGGTTTCCTGGGGAGCCGGGCACTCCTGCATACACTCCACTTTGTGAGGAAGACTGCCAGTTCCCCTACTTGAGAATCTTTCCCCTCCCCACGTGTGGGGACATAAAGAAGCATGAACCAACAAAAAGCGCAGGCAACAAAAATAAAATAAATTAAACTCCATTAAAAATGTTAAACTTGTGTGTGTCAAAGATGAATGTCCCAGGATGAAAAGGCAGCCTGGAGGATACGAAAGTATTTACAAATCATACATCTGATAAACGGTTACTCTCCACGATAGTAAAAGATTGTGAAAAGAAGAGAAGCGAAAAGCAAAGGACAAAAGGAAAGATATACCCATTTGAATGCAGCGTTCCAAAGAACAGCAAGGAAAGATAAGAAAGCCTTCCTCAGCAATCAATGCAAAGAAATAGAGGAAGACAAAAGAATGGGAAAGACTAGAGATCTCTTCAAGAAAATCAGAGATACCAAGGGAACATTTCATGCAAAGATGGGCTCAATAAAGGACAGAAATGGTATGGACCTAACAGAAGCAGAAGACATTAAGAAGAGGTGGCAAGAATACACAGAAGAACTATACAAAAAAGATCTTCATGACCCAAATAATCACAATGGTGTGATCACTCACCTAGAGCCAGACATCCTGGAATGTGAAATCAAGCAGGCCTTAGGAAGTATCACTATGAACAAAGGTAGTGGAGGGGATGGAATTCCAGTTGAGCTATTTCAAATCCTAAAAGATGATGCTGTGAAAGTGCTGCACTCAATATGTAAGCAAATTTGGAAAACACAGCAGTGGCCACAGAACTGGAAAAGGTCAGTTTTCATTCCAATCCCAAAGAAAGGCAATGCCAAAGAATGCTCAAACTACTGCACAATTGTACTCATTTCACACGCTAGTAAAGTAATGCTCAAAATTCTCCAAGCCAGGCTTCAGCAATACATGAACCGTGAACTTCCTGATGTTCAAGCTGGTTTTAGAAAAGGCAGAGGAACCAGAGATAAAATTGCCAATATCCGCTGGATCATGGAAAAAGCAAGAGAGTTCCAGAAAAACATCTATTTCTGCTTTACTGACTATGCCAAAGCCTTTGACTGTGTGGATCACAATAAACTGTGGAAAAATCTGAAAGAGATGGGAATACCAGATCACCTGACCTGCCTCTTGAGAAACCTGTATGCAGGTCAGGAAGCAACAGTTAGAACTGGACATGGAACAACAGGCTGGTTCCAAATAGGAAAAGGAGTATGTCAAGGCTGTATATTGTCACCCTGCTTATTTAACTTCTATGCAGAGTACATCATGAGAAACACTGGGCTGGAAGAAACACAAGCTGGAATCAAGATTGCCGGGAGAAATATCAATAACCTCAGATATGCAGATGACACCACCCTTATGGCAGAAAGTAAAGAAGAACTAAAGAGCCTCTTGATGAAAGTGAAAGAGGAGAGTGAAAAAGTTGGCTTAAAGCTCAACATTCAGAAAACTAAGATCATGGCATCTGGTCCCATCACTTCATGGGAAATAGATGGGGAAACAGTGGAAACAGTGGCTGACTTTATTTTTTTGGGTTCTAAAATCACTGCAGATGGTGACTGCAGCCATGAAATTAACACTTACTCCTTGGCAGGAAAGTTATGACCAACCTAGACAGCATATTCAAAAGCAGAGACATTACTTTGTCAACAAAGGTCCGTCTAGTCAAGGCTATGGTTTTTCCAGTAGTCATGTATGGATGTGAGAGCTGGACTATAAAGAAAGCTGAGTGCCAAAGAATTGATACTTTTGAACTGTGGTGTTGGAGAAGACTCTTGAAAGTCCCTTGAACTGCAAGGAGATCCAACCAGTCCATCCTAAAGGAGATCAGTCCTAGGTGTTCATTGGAAGGACTGATGTTGAAGCTGAAACTCCAATATTTTGGCCACCTGATCCAAAGAGCTGACTCATTTGAAAAGACCCTGCTGTTGGGAAAGATTGAAGGCAGGAGGAGAAGGGGATGACAGAGGATGAGATGGTTAGATGGCATCACTGACTCAATGGACATGAGTTTGCGTAAACTCTGGGAGTTGGTGATGGACAGGGAGGCCTGGCTGTGGTTCATGGGGTCACAAAGAGTTGGACATGACTAAGCGACTGAACTAACTGGACTGAACTCCACGATAGAGAAAGAACTTCTTATAACTCAATAAGAAACAAACAACCCAATTCAAAAATGGGCAAAGGACTCGAGTAGACATTTCTCTGAAAAGATAAATGGACAATAAACATGAAAAGACGCTAAACATCATTAATCATTAAGGAAATACGAATCAAAACCACCATGAGATACCACTTCAAACACTCCAGGATGTATACTATCAACAAAATACAAAACAGCAAGTGTTGGTGAGGATGTGAAGAAATTGAAACCCTTGTGCACTGTTAGCAGGAATGTAAAACGGTACAGGTGTTAAAGAAAACAGTACAGCAGTTCCTCAAAAAATTAAAGACAGAACTACCACATGATCCACTTCTGGGCATGTATCCAAGAGAACTGAAAGCAGGCTCCTGAAGGGCCATCTGTACATTTATGACCATAGCAGCACTATTTACAATATAAAGTGGAAGCACTGCTTATGTCCACTATTGGATGATGAACAAACAAAACGCGGTCTAGACGCAAAACAGAACAAGGAAAGGAAAGGGAAGTGAAGTCGCTCAGTCGTGTCCGACTCTTTGCGACCCCATGGACTGTAGC
Source organism: Bos grunniens (assembly GCF_055505025.1). Taxonomy (NCBI): domain Eukaryota; kingdom Metazoa; phylum Chordata; class Mammalia; order Artiodactyla; family Bovidae; genus Bos; species Bos grunniens. Next base: position 18,759,383 of record NC_141190.1, read on the forward strand.
TACCAGGTTCCTCTGTCCATGGGATTTTCCATAGTACTGGAGTGGGGTGCCATTTCCTTCTCCAGGGGATCTTCCCGACCCAGGGATCAAACCCGGGTCTCCCGCATTGTAGACAGATGCTTTACCGTCTGAGCCACCAGGGAAGAACGACAGAACAAGGTCAGACTTAAAAAGGAATGAAATTCTGACACACGCTGTGACATGGACAAACCTTGAGGACATTACGCTAAGTGAAATAAGCCAGGCACAAAAGCACAAACATTGAATGATTCTGCTTATATGAGGTACCACAACTCACATTCAAATTCACATTAATACAGACAAAAACCAGAATGGTGGCTGTCAGGGGCTGGGGGAGGGGGAAGCGGGGAGTTGCTATTTCATGCAAACAAGAGTTTCAGTTTTGCGAGATGAAGAGTTCTAGAGATGGGCTGTACAACAATGTGAGTGAATGGTACACTTAAAAAATGGTTAGACAGGGAATTCCCTGGTGGTCCAGTGGTTAGAACTCCATGCTTCAACCACAAGGGACACGGGTTCCATCTCTGATTGGGTAACTCAGATCCTGCATGCCACGTGGTGCCGCCAGGAAGAAAAAAAAAGAAAAACACAAGAGACAGAACTTTGAAACTGATCAACTGGAGGAAAGACAAAGCGAAGTAAACCCAATGTCACAGGAAGCGTGTGACCAAGTACAGAACCTGGGCGGTCCCTGGGCTTGTGGGGAGTTCTGGGGGAACACAGCTAAGGCCGAGGGGCTGTGGAAAGGCCACACTAAAGCCTGCACTGCATCTTAGAGTGGAGAGGGTCTGGGAAGATGGAGGGGGGGGCCAGGGTGGGGCACACTCAGTGTCAGGATGCCATGCAAGAAGGGAGCAAGGAGATGGGATACACTGAGATGAGAAGGGGGCAGTGAGAGGCCAGAGCAGGAGAGAATTAGTGTCGTCACACCCACCCCCAGTAAGTCTACCATCTCATCTTTACAACCACCCTCTGAGGTCAGTGCTGGTGTTACACCCACTGTGGGGCGAGGGAACCGAGGCACAGAGAGGTTAAGAGACTGTCCACCATCCCAGAGCTGGCTGGCCCAGCTGCACCAGCCCAGCTGGCTGAGAGGCTGCAGTGTGCCGGCAGTGAGAACCAAAATAAAGAGGAAGACGCACATTTTAGAAGACCGAGGCTTTTGTGATCTTACATGACACGGAGAGATATATGTGCAGAGAGGGAACAGGAAAGATGAAACAGGACTCGGAGGTGTTACACCTGAGCAGCCCCTGGACAACAGGAGGCAGTGACTGGGGTAGTCGGGAGGGGCTGGCTCTTTCCAAGCTCTAAATGAGCTTCCAGACCTCAGACTAGTTTACATTTGGAATTAGAAAAAAAAGTTTTTTTTTTTAAAGGAGGGGAAGCAAATAGAACAGAACAGAAGAGAGATCAAGAGAGTGTATGACACAGGGTAAGAGGAAGTACTGCCTTTTGAAAGTTTTGTTTGAATTTATGGAAGTATTGAATAAGTAGCTGAGTTACAACATAAAAAGATTTCTTAATGTGGTCAGCAAAGTTTGAGAAACTCAAAAAAAAGCTGCCTGAGATACAAGCTCCTTATATCTGTTTTCACCTATGCTTCCCCAAAGATGGTCACTGACTGAATGACCAGATGGTGAATGGATGCGTAAGCAAATGCATATGGTCACTGACTGAATGACCAGATGGTGAATGGATGCGTAAGCAAATGCATGCAGCCTTGGCCCTCCTGCGGCGGCAGGCGGCCCCACCTTTGGCGCCTTCCTCTTCCTCCATTTTGGTGTTGGCATCCTCCTCCTCTCGGATGATCAGCCGGCCGTCGGCGCTCACCTTGAAGCCATGGTCCTTCTTCTTGCCCCGGCCTGGCCCAGGCTGTGTGGCTAGTGGGGTAGAGTCAGGCAGTGAGGAGGTGGCAGGCCAGTCCTTACCTGCTCACACCCTCATCATAACCCTCGGGGCCCAGATCTGCGCCTTGGATGGGAACCCGCAGTACAACCATGTGTGTATGTGAGAGGTGAGGGTGCCTGCCGGCCTCCCTGGAGGCCATCCTACTTCCGAACTCGCCCCGAGGCAAGCCTGTCCTCTGTGCCCATGGGCCAGACGTTTCTTGCTCACCCAGGACTCGCTGGGCCACCTTGGGGTCCAGGAAGTTGAGGGGCTCGTCCCCGCCCCCCTCCTTCAGCCACGCCCGGCTCCTCTGGCGGGCCAGTCTCCGCTGCTCCTTGCCCCGACTCCGCTCCTCCTCTTCGTCCTCCTCATCCTCTGAGTCGGCCAAAATCTCCTCGATGCTAAAGACAAAGAAGCCCCGAGTCAGGGAGCTCTGGCAGAGGCAGGGTGGCTGGGCATGGCCTGGGCAGGTTTCAGGTGGGGGGAGACCAGGTCCCCAGGACCTGGCCACGGGGCTCACCTGTCGCCTTTGCCCTGGACAGGTTCCTCCTCCTCCTCTTCTTCCTCTTCCACGGCGGCTTGGTTGAGGGCCCGGTGTTTCTTGGCCCGGGACTCAGCTTTCCGGATGTTTACCAGGACTTTGTGGTACTCCTCCGGCAGCAGTTTCTTCACCAGCTCAAACCTGGGGGGTGAGGGGGCACACAGGTGAGCAGTGAGGTGCCGGGGACGGACAGTGTGTCCAGAGTGAGGGGTCCAGCTGGAGCCCTTCCAGTGCCCCGGCCCAGGGCCTTCTTGGCAGCGGTCCTGGTGGGACTGGAAGCCCCTCCACTCCTCCCCTGCTCCCTCCCAGGCAGGGCACAGACCCAAACTTGCGGATGAACTTGGTGAACAGGTTCCGAAGCTTCATGCGGAAGTGCCGCCGCATGTCATCCGAGAGCTTTCCGATGGCTCCCATCTGCAGGGAAGAGTGCAGGCTTGAGGGTGAGGCACCCTGCCCTGTCTGCCCCCCACCCCACGGCGTTCCCCTGGTTCCACGCGTCCTGTCTGTTTCCCTGTATTAATCTACGGCTGGACCTCTCTCCAGCCTTCGTGAGGCCTGGACTGAGAACCGTGTGGCCGGCAGGTGTCATCTGCGCTGTCCCTCCGTGGAGCTCCTCTGAAGGCTTGTACTGACTCCCATCACTCGGGGACAAGTCACCGCCTAGGCCATTCTGCCCATCCATGGCCCCAGTTAGATGGCAGGCTTTAGCGGGAGGGGGTAGGCTGTCCTGCCTCTCATCTGCCCGTCTTGCCTTGACCCAACCCAAGGCCAGATGCAAAGGAAATCAAGAGCCCTGATGCGACTCAACCCAGCTGCATGTGGAAGTGAGGCGGGGGCGCTGTGGATGTTTGGCTCAGAAGACAGTCCCAGCTTGCCACATGCCTTGTGCCCAGCAGGAGGGGGCCAGGGACCCAATACCAGACGGTTCTTCAGGGACCTGAAACCAGCAGGGGCATCCAAAGGAATCTTCTCAAACCCAGAAGATCACAATGAAGAGGGAAAATGCAAAGGGAGCTTTGCAAGCTGCCCAGGGCAAGCCCAGGCTCCAGCTCTGTTCCAGGACTACTCTCACCTGCGCTGTGGACAGGGGAAATCCGGCCTTGGTTGGCCATCTATAAGACAAGGGGTGACCCTGCCCTGCAGAGCCCCTGCTCCTATGGAAGGGCGTGGGGGATGACAAGAGGAGGCCCAGGCGCTGTGCCCCTTACCTCCACCACCGGCCCCTCCAGGGCTCCTGCACGGCCTCCTGCCGCAGAAGACAGCACATGGCTAAGAAAGTGTTGGAAGCCGCCTGACCTCAAGGCCCCACTGGGTCTCTGCCGGCAGCTCTCGGGCCGTGTTGCCACCGGCCGAGGGGAAGGGGACACTCACCACCAGCTGCACGTGCTTGGCCATGTGCGCCACGTCCATGACGACCACTGCCACCTTGATGAAGCCCAGCGCCGACTTCACCACGTCGCGGGTGCGCGAGGCCAGGAGCAGACACACGTTCCCCAGCAGCTGCTCCACCGTGCTGGTCCCCATCAGACCTGTGGCGGCCAGAGGGCCACTGTCAGGGACACCGGGAGCCCCACCCAAACCCCAGCTGGGCCAGGTGGGAGGTGACCCCGGAGAGGCTTCTGTGCACCTGGCCAAGGACTAGATCCTTTCCATGAATCTCTCCTCTAGTCCCTCAGCCACCCTATGAGCAGGTGCTATGCTTCTCCCGTTTTAGAGAAAGAGAGTAAGGTTCCAGGAGGATCCTGAGTTTGTTCAGGGTTGTTAAGAAACAATGGTTGATATGAAGCAGAACCTTAACTAAGATCTGGGCAAGGGATCTAACCTCCCCCCACCCCTACCCTCCGGGACTCTGGCAGCTGCGGAAGGAGGAAGGCCGAGCTAGGCAGCAGAGAAGGTGGGAGGCAGTTGGGCTCAGGTCCAGCTCTTCATTCTCCCTCCCAGGACCACTCTTCATTCTGGTAGCCACCCTGTCCTGACCTCCTGGGCATTGTCCTACCCCGAGGGCTTGCCAAGCCTTCAAGGAAATAGCGCTTACCTTTAAACTCGAAGAGGAGGTGGGTCAGGGCCAGGATGCTGCAGCTGACCATGGTCACTGCGCCCACGAGGCCGGGGTAAATGAGGATGAGGTAACGCTGCAGGGCCTCTGTGGGGCAGAGAGCAGGAGGAGTTGCCTGGGGCAGAGCCCCCTGCATGCGCTGCATCGTGGGCCCACCAGGAAGGGGGAACTCCAGCCACAGAGGAGCAGCCTGCCCGGGGCCAGGGCCAGACAGCTCACACTACCTCATCTCTCTGACTAGTGGCTGAGGGGTGCCTCCTCCCCCAGCTGGGAGCAAAGCATCCATCCCAGCCCCAGGCCTCCCAGGCTGGGAGTAGAACATCCATCCCAGCCCCAGGTCACCCAGGCCTCACCTTCCTGGTTTGGGCCAAACCGAAGGAAAGCGTGGCCCATCTCCACCAGCAGCGCGAAAGCATTCTTCCGAGCTCCCACCGAGACCTCCTTGGTACAGAGGATCACCTGCCGGGACAGCCCGTTAGCATGGGTTCCCCAAGCTGGCCACCCCAGGGCTGGCAGCCTGGGGCAGCGGGGCCAGGTAAGGGCGCTCACACTCCCCGGCCACCCCCACTCCCAAATCTGCCTTCAGGAGCCACATTCACACATGCGCCCCATCTCCCCACCCCCCGTACCTCCGGGACAAGGGCACTGATGAACTCCTCGTGCTCGGCCGAGAGCTTCTTCACAACATGTATGAGGCACTTCAGACGGGGCTGCGGGACAGGGCGACAACAGTCAGGACCCTCAGTGCCGCCTTCGCCCCGGAGGCCCCTAAAGCATCTCCAGGCAGGTCCTCTCCCGGTGCTGCCCGTCCACCCTCGGGTGGAGTGGGGCCCCTGGAGTCCGCACCCTCTTGGCAGGCGAGGAGGTGCTCCGCAGCGAGTCCAGCAGGGTCTTCTTCAGGTCATCTAGGTGGCTCTGCACGAAGCGGGCCCCGGGGCCCTGGGGGCTGGCACACACCTCCTCCAGCACACGGTAGGCCTTCTTCTGTATCCCGTGGGTCTTGCTCTGGGAAGGGGTATGATGGACAGGGTGAGAAAGGAGGCTGGGCAGGCCTACCCATCCATCCACCCGCCTCAACCGTCACTCAGGCCAGTAACATCCACAGAGCAGCCACATGAGCTGTGACCAGCCCTGGAGGGGACCCAGCGAAGCCTGCCCTCTGGAGCTTGCGAAACCTGACTAGAGGGTAGGGAGACCACGGATGGTGAGAGGTTGACTCTGGGCCAGGCAGGGGACGCTGAGGAATGAAGCCCCCCTCCCTCCCTTCTGCTCTTCCAGGGCCACCTCTCTGGAGGTTGGGTGACCCCGCATGTCCCACCCAGGGCACTGCTCACGCTGCTGGGTAACTGCTTATTACACGTTGTGGTGGTGACAGTTTTCAGGAGGTCACGTTGGCCTGACTCTTGCCCGGTGGTTAGCTGCAGCAGGCAGGGGATGGGTTAAAGCCCACAAGGGCTGCTGTGTCTGGAACTCTTAAAGCTGCCTAATGAGGCCCGAGTGGCAGCAGGGGGATGAGGGTGGGTGGGGTGAAGGTCAGGGCAGGTGCGGATGGGCCCAGTGAGTGAGTTAGGTCTCAGGTCTGCAAGAGGCATCTTTGAGCAGCTGAGGCCTCAACATGGCATCCACGTGACAAGAGTCCAGGACTAGATAGGTACAGAGGGCAGCCACGCCACAAAAAAGCAGATGAAGACTCGGTCTTGGGCGGCAGCAAGGCGTACAGACAGACATCCCCCTAACACACACACACCGCAAGGAGCCCCCACTTGCCCCAGGAGTGGTCGTGCCGGGCTCCCGGCCTCTGTGGCTCACCTCTAGATAGGGCCGGATGGTGGAGTAGAGCTTGCTGATGGCAGCTTCATCAGCATGCGGAGCCAAGGCCACAACCAGGTCCAGGACAGACAACCTGCTCGGGGACAAGAGACCAAGGAGGGGCTTAGCAGAGGCTGGGGAAGGGCGTGGACTATCTGTGTTCTCGTGTCTACTGGGGACAGAGGAAGTGGAAAAGGTCAGGGGCAGGAGGACAAGAGGCCTCAAAGGAGCCCATGAATAATCACTGCCTGTACCTAATTCAGCACTCATAAGATGCCAGCTACTGTTCCTGACCCTTGACATGTGTCAACACCTTCAATGCTCATAGCAACTCTCTTGCAAGTACTATCATTATGCCCATTTTACAGATGAGGGCTCAGAGTAAGTAAATAACTTGTACAAGGTCACAGCTCATAAGTGGCAAAGCTGGGATTTGAACCTATGCAGCACGTCTCCACGGTCCTGGCCCCTCCCTAGCAGACTACAATGCCACTCCGGGAAGGAGCAGCCGGTCAGGCCTCGTGGAGGAGCTGGGTCATTCAGCACCTCAAGACATTCATAAATAATTCCAGAGAGAAACACAGGGCTTCTGCCAGCACACCCTCTAGTTCCCTGGGTTGCCCCAGCCCAAGTGGGGTACTCACCTGGTGAAGTCAGAGCTAGAGGCGTCCAGCACCTTCTCACTGGCTTTTTCCAGGAAACCATTCACCAGCTGACAGCCCAAAGGGATAAGGAGATGGTTGTTCAAGAAAAAATACAAAACACACATACACAAAAGAGAAAATACAAAACGACAGCAGGTCACAGGACTACTCCCTTGTCTCTTTCTCCTCCTCTCCTCCCTATTTAGGGCCCCAAGCCCAGTGCGCTGCTGACATCAGTCCCTGTTCTTCTTGGGGCAGAGGTCCCAGTGAGCCACGGTGGGTGGAGTCTCGACCTCGCCAACACCCCCAACCAACCCTCACCTACTGGAGACTGCTCCTCCCCCTCGTCCACCAGCTCACCTGAGGCTCAGTAATGGTGAGGTAAGTTTTGATGGTTTCCAGCACAGCCCGCCGAGGAGCTGGGGTATCTCCAGCTGCAGCAGGCTGCCCGTACAGGTTGAATAGGATGGGCAGAAAGTTCTTGGCAAAGCGGCTCACTTCGGCACGATCAGCCTCTGGCAGGAAGACCACAGTTTGCACAAAGGGGCAGAACATGCCCCCACCTCAACGGCCACTGGAGCTGCAGCCCAGAGGCATTCTTTTGAGGCACCTGTGATGGGACCAGAGGTCTGGGGTCCTCTGGGACAGGAGAGGCTGAGGCAGAGCACAGAGAATGGGGCCACCCCAGTCTATAGGGCCAGCGAAGGACCAGCCCCACATAAAGGCTGGACAACTGCCAGCACGTTGAGAGTAAAGAGAGAAAGGGCGCAGTTTTCAGCGTCCCATCAACTCCTCGAGTCCCCAGCAGACACTCAGGCCCTCGCAAAGGATGGGTGATAGCTCAGGCAACGAGCAGGCCAGAGGGGGTCAGGGAACCCAGGCCCCCGCAGCCACCTTCCACCAGGCCTGACCCTGCACGTACCTGCCTCACAGCCCTTGGTGACGAGGCTGCGCAGGGCCTGGCACACGGTGACCCTCAGGTCTGGGCGCTCGCTGATGGCCGTGCCCAGAGTCCGTGCCAGCCCTTTGAAGGCGGTGGCCACGTCTGTGGGCCTCGTGCAGAACCCAGGCAAGAGGGTCCAGATCTGGAGAGGGAGGGGATGACTGAGGAAGGTGATGCCCAGCAACCCCGTGCCCACCTGTCCTCCCCAGTCCCCCAACAACCCCCTTACCTGCCACTGTAGCGTGTCATAGATCTTGGACTCCACTGTGCTGCCTGCCTGGGCCAGGTCCATTGCTAGAGTGACACAGGACACGGTCTGACCCTGGGCACACTCCTGGCCAACAGGCCTCATCTTTACCCAAACCAAAAGCCCACTGATGAGGAAGGAATTTGGGTGATTCCTCCGCTCCACTTATTAAACAAACACCTGTTTGTTTGAAAAAACTAAAAAGACCCATGTAAAATAGAAAGCGACATCTGCCCACACTCTTTCCCCGCCAATCTTCCTCCTCTCTTCCGTTTTTGTCACATTTCTCCAAACACATGCACACTTTTAAAAACAAAAGAATTGTACTATACATATACTGTTCTGAAACCTCGTTTTACTAGACAATAAAGTTGGCAACATTTGTTGAATAACTTCTACAAGTCAGGCTGAATACCGTGCACTTTCATGATTATTCATTTAATCCTCACACCATTTCGATTACTGGCCTCATTTCACAGATGAGGCGCAGACCCAAGGTGGGAGGATAAACCTGCCTGACATCACCAAACTGTGGAGTGGCTGAACTGAGATCTGAATATAACTGGTTCAGCTCACCATGAACTACACAGGTCCATTCCCACATCAGGTCTTTCTTTACAGAGAGCAATCTGTGTCCCATGGGGGGCTTTACCATGCCTGACTTCACTGGAGCCCCATTGAGGGATGTGGGGGCTGTCAGGACTTGTACCGGGAATAGCTCTGCATGTGTATATCGGTGTGTACTTGTCTCCCTTGGTGGGAGAAGAGGCCCCTGTCTGCCTGTCTCAGGGCAGGGTCCTGTAATGGGGGAGCCTGGCCATGCCTTGGACCCCACTGATGATGGCGCCCTAGCACTGGCCAAGCACCCACTTGGCCCGGGGAGGCTGCCGCACATCCTAAGGCTGAGGTGCTGGAGCAGCCCTTCCCGATCCCTCCAGGACTGCAGTGGGCCCACGGTACCTTTCCTCTTCAGGGTGGTGGCCAGGGGCAGGAAGTAAGCGGTAAAGAAACCAAGTCGAGTTTCCCGGACGTGGTCTCGGATGACGGGCAGCAGCCAGCTCCGGGGGAAATCCAGAGTCTCTCTGGGAGGAGGGAGGGAACGCCCGGTGAGAGAGGTGACGGCCTGAAGCCGTCTTCCACGGAGCCGAGGGGCAGCACAGGCCCTCTTCCGCCCTCTTCTATGGACCAGCGCTGCACACAGAGCTGTCACCCCAGGGCGTGGACACCCTCCCAGGGGACAACAAGCCGTGAGGCTCTCCTGGGGCTGGTATGGAAGCCAGGCAGGGCCGCACTTACTCAGAGCCATCGATTTCCAAAGGCACGGCCTCTAAAACCACCTCGGGGCCCATGCTAGCCACCGCAGCCCCCACTGCGCGGTCCAGAGCTGCCGTGTGGGGGAAGTGGGGGGAGAGGCGCAGGTCACACAGCGACTGGAGACACTAGGGCACAGTCAAGGGACCAGGCGTGAGATGGGCATGCAGGACAGGCACCATAGCTGAGTCTGGGCCAGAGGCTCCAAGAGGATGAGGTCAGGAGCGCAGGCCCAGGTTATGCTCCCTCGGAGGTCAAGGGCCAACGACCAAAGTAACCTGTCCTTGACCCCTCCTCAATGCCTCAGGATTTTGTAAAAAATTCTGTATTTGTTAGTAACGTGTAAAAATCAAGTGATTTTACATACAAATGTAGAGTTCCAGTTTATCTAGAAAAATGGGAACATCTGGGAAGCGCAGACCCACACGGACTATTAGTAAATTAATAGGTGCTGTGGAGTGGCTGCCCCTGAGCTGCGCCCTCTGGCTCTCCATAGCCCCCCAGAGCCCCGCTGCGAGCCTCATTCCTTGGCGACCTCTCCTAGGGGTCTGATTTGCCAACCTAGCAGCGCCCAGACCAGGCCTCTCAAGGCAGCCCCCGCCCTCCCAAGGTAGCTCCTTTTGTCCCACCAGCATCAGGGGGAGACAGTGAGGGCCCCACGAGGCCTGGAGCCTCCACTGCTGGAGAGGGGTCTGCAGCCTGTCCTCGGGCCCCTACCTGCTCCTGGAGCTGAGGAGGACCTCTGGGTGATCCCTGAGCCTTACATGGTTTCCTCTGGGCCCTAGTAACCTCCCTGGGACTTAGGGCTGCTTAAAATGCTATGCTCACTTGTTTTAGGAAATTTGAAGAATTAAAACATAACAGATAGAGGTGAGGAAGAATCACACTAGTTCCCTGTGAGTTTTAAAACCATCACCTCCAGCCAAGACTAGCAAGCAGGCATTAGGGGGTGCGGGTGGGGGTGGTTCTGACCCTCTTCTCATTCCTTCCATGTTGGCCCAGTCAGTCACCTTCCTGGGGACACAGTACTGAGCACCTGCTGCGGGCCCTTGGCGTGGGTGAAGGCGGGGTGGGAGTGTGGATGAAGTGCAGACGTAAGAGAGACACATGCCCCTCCAAGAGGCCAAGGTCTAACAGCCCAGCGCCACCTCCTGCCCTGGCCCACTCACCTTCTTCATCACAGGATGGGCCTGCCTCCCACAGGCTTCGAAGAAGACACACAGCAGCTGCAGCACAGAGCTCCATGCTGCGTGGAATCTGTACGTCAGGCCCTCCTCCACCGCCCTGCCAAGGGAGTGGGCAGTCAGGGTCACGAAAGTCCATGGCTGGCACCAGGAACTACTGACCACAGCAGGGCAGGGCTCCAGGGAAGGCCAAGGAGGGGAACCAGTATTTATCAAGTGCCCTCTGGGCTAAGAATCTCATTTATATAATCTTCACACTTCCAGAAAAGGCTGTGAGGTTATTTGTTCCATCCTCAGATGCTGGGAAAGATTGAGGGCAGGGGAAGGGGTTGACAGAGGATGAGATGGTTGGATGGCCTCATTGACCTGACTTTGAGCAAACTCCGGGAGATAGTGAAGGACAGGGAAGCCTGGCATGCTGCAGTCCATGGGGTCACAAAGAGTCAGACACAACTTAGCGAATGAACAACAACAACAGATGGGGAAACTGAGGCTCAGAGAGACTAAATACCCTTCATTGAGCCTCCAAAGCGCATGCTGTCACTGTCCCATGCTTTCTCGGTCTGACCAGAGGTAGGAAGCTGGGGTAGGAACAGGTGGTCTGGACAAGAGGGAGGAAAGCCACAGCAGTGGGGGGTGGGCAGGGCGCTAGCCCTTTCTGGCCTGTGCGCACTGCGGTCAGTTCATCTCTCAAGGCTGAGCTTCAGAGGCTTTAGGCAAGAATGGCTAACAGGGATCAGTGTGGGGAAAGAGGTGAGTTGGGGGGTGAGGTGGCAGTGCATAACAGCTCTACTCAGTCTTCCAGAAACTTCATTCCAGGTCTTCGTAAGGAACGGAGCCCAAAGCACACCCCAGAGCTGAGCAGACAGACCCAGAGGCGACACCAAGCATCCAGGCCCCTTGGTGCTCCGAGGCTCCTCGCTGGTGGCAGGGAGGGCGAGGTGGCCCCATCTGTGAACAGCCCCTCTCACAGTGGTGTAGAGGGCAGCCCAGCACGTAAGAGTGGACTCTGCAGTCAGGCTGCCACTTAGCAGCTCAGCCTCCCCAAACTGTCAGCGGGGTCAGCACCTATCTCCTAGAACCACAGAACTACCACTAGTTTCTATTTATTGGTGCTCAACTACACAGCAGGCACTATCCTGCGGACTTTACATTTAAAACCTCATCTATGCTCACCTCCGTTAGCCTGATGAGGACCCTGAGGTGGAGGACGGGCCCCCAAGCCCACACTCACAAGCACAGTGACACTACAGCACCTGGGCTGTGACCAGCATGCACACGACAGCCACTGCTCTGGCCGTGTGCGCAAGGCCCGCCACGCTGACGAGAGGAACGCTTGTCATCAGGAGGAGCTTTCGACAGGCACACCTTACTCCCTCCTAACGCAGAGGCTGCCTTCTCACCTGAACATCTTGGCAATGCACTGGGAAGGGCCTGAGGCTGAGGAGGTCACAGAGCCAATGTCGGCCATGTGGGGAGCGACACATTCTTTCAGGATCTCCTGCAAAAAAGAGGCCACAGCCATTTGGGCCTAAGCTAGCCCCCCAGTGCCACTCTGCCTTCCCAGGTGACTGCTCCCTGAAGCTTCCAGGAAGTCTGCCTCCACTCCGAGAACCTCTTCCCCAGGATGTAGCCAGAGACCGTGGGCGAGCTCTAGGGGAGACAGGGCAGCAGGAGACCCCCTCAGACTCTGTTCCGCTCACTAAAGCTGGGGCTGGGGGTAGCGGTACCTGGAGGCACTGGGTGGCAGCTGTTACCACTGGCAAGTGGGGGGAGAGGAGGCAGGTCGTGGCAGTTCCAAAAAACCGAGGGAGGTGGCCCAGCCCCAGATCCCGATGCAGCCTGTCAAGACAAAAGGCTTCTGTGGTGCCCGGCCCGAGGCCTAGGGGACTCAGATGGCCCAGGTCTGACAGCAGCCACAGATCCAAGGGGCACCAAAAGGCCCTTCCGGTGGGCAACTGTACAGAGTGCTGTCAGGCAGGTAACAGCTACCCGTGGTACAAGGTTCAAACAGGTCTCCAGGGTGCAAAACCAAGAGCATGCCTACCTCCCCACACCGTCTCCCAGACTGACTCAGATGCACTTCCCTGGGGAAAATCAAGGCTAAGTTTCTCAATACTCTTTCAGAAGATTTTACACATATACAAACACACAAAATAATAACTGCCAACGCTTATGGAACAATTATCACATGCCAAGTTCTGGTGTAACAACAAACATTAATTCACTTAAACTTCGTAAAAATAAAAACAACAACTGAGATTAAACCCTATCACAATTCCCATTTCAGAGATGAGGAAACTGAGGCACAGAGAAGTCAAATAACTTGTCCGAGGCCACCCAGCTAGTGGGGTGGGGGTGGGGGTGGTCTAGATTCACACCCTGGTAGTTTGGCTCAAGAATGCAAACCATGACACACCTTGCTTTTTCTCAATGTATCTTGGAGATCTCCCCATATCAGCATGCACCCATCTACCTCAGTTATTTCCAACAGCTGGGTAGTATTCCACTGTTCACACCTAACCAGTACCCACCCTGGGACACATCCAGGTTGCTCCTAGGTGTTTCTGCCATAGGGTCACAAAGAGTTGGACATGACTGAAGCGACTTAGCACATCCTACAATTAGGGGAATCCTCCTGTAGGATAAACCCTGAAAAGTGGAGAACAAAATGATCCGGCCACTTTCTGGCACCTCCAGGTAAAAAGCAGTTTGGTGCAGGAAAAGAACATGAGCCTGGCAGACGCGGCACCGCTTCCCCACAGCTGCGTGACACGCTCACACACAGCGCTTCAGTTTCTGGTTCATGAAATGGGCTGAGACCTTCCTCGTGGGGTGGCAAGATCAGCGAAATGAAACACGGATGCAGAGTACCCAGAACAGTCTTCTGAGGGCCAACCAGAAGCCTTCAGAGGACAGAGGATGACATAGGGGTCGAGCTGTCAGGGACTCGACCCTGGCTCCAGGCAAAATGCAATCACCAACTGACACTCTGTTTTATTCTCAATCTTATTTGGGATAAGTGAAGCTATCCAGTGGCTACTATAAGAGTGAGTGTTTTGCGTGCATGCTAAGTCGCTTTAGTCATGTTCAACTCTTTGCAAACTTATGGGCCAGGTTCATGGAATTCTCAAGGCAAGAATACGGGAGTGGGCTGCCATGCCGTCCTCCAGGGGATCTTTCCAATCCAGGGATCAAACTCACGTCTCCTGCATTGGCAGGCCAGTTCTTTACCACTAGCACCACCTGGGAAGCCCCATAAGTGTTATGACAGAGACACAAAACAGAAACTGGGTTCGAAGGACTGAGAATCCCAGAGAAGCAGACCATTAACCCAGGTAGGACGTAGGGTGGAGCTGCAGAAAGCAGATGATACCCTCTGAGAAGTAAACGACTGCACAGGGCGACAGCCGGGGGTGACAAGAACGGCCCTTGGCCTCCACCCTTCAGTGGGGAAGATGCTCTCAGAAGGCCTTGTTGCTCCTCACAGCTGATTGGTAATCGCTCTGGCAGGAGAGGCAGCAGCCCTGGCTAACCCAGGCTGTGCTCCCCAGCCCTGCCTTCATGAACTCAAGAGCTGGTCTGCACACACTCAACATAGAACCACCGCCACCCCCAGAAAAAGCTGAACCCCCTCCAACTTCTAGCTCATGGCCCTCCTGTCTGCAATGCACGGTGGGGAGCCAGGACCGCCCTCTACCGTGACCTTACCTGACCAGGTTGATATGGGCTTTCTCCATGACCTTCAGCCAGGCCAGCAGGGGCTGTAAATCATTCTCGCTGGGAACGTAGTCGTACAAGGCCTAGGAGAGGGACCAGGAACAAGCAGGTGACAGCAAAGTGTTTCAGCAGCAGTCCAGTGACAACACCCCTTCCTATCACTACACGACAGCCTGCACACGGGGCCCTAGAACTCACAGCCCCCTTGGCTTTCCTTTCCCTGATCCATGAAGCCCTTCTGCTTCCGCTTCTAGGGGAGAAAAGTCTTTAGGAGCAGTCGAGAATAACTTGGTTAACACAACCCTTTGTGAACCTGACAAAGACCAGAACACTTCTCTGGAAAAATGCATGTGAACATACACACACACACACATTTTTACAAACAATTTTTCTGGGGGGCCGGGGGGAGGGTTGTGCTCCCTTCCCCAAATCCACCTAGAGATCCCTGTTTGAGGTACCTGCTACCATGAGACCATGCTGAATGGTTTACTATGTTATAACTACCACAAAGTCAAGGGTCAGGGCCCCACCTGTGGACACTAATGTGGCTTTGGTGGATGGTCTCCTGGCTGTCTACCCGCCTCCTATGCTGGGACAGTCCAGTCTGGCCTATTCAACCTCGCTCTGCAGACAAGTAACAGGGCTCCCCCCAGCACAGCCATGTCCCCCATTTCCCCATCCCTCTGTTAGGTCTCACTGTGATGATCTGGGCGTTGAGCTCTGCCGGCAGGGTACTTGCACGGGGCTTGGCATGGAAGAGGCTGTGAAAGGCCTGCATGGCACAGGCTGTCACCAGCTACAAAGGACGTGGAGGTTAGTGGGAAACTCACTTCGGAGGCCAAGGCAGCCCTGGGCTCCTCCACATCCCACTCCAGCTGGTGGGTTGCGGGGGGAGACCTGGGCCCCCTGAATCTCAAACATGCACCCGACGCCTAGATACTCAGACACAACTGTTGCTTTAGGAAGTCTTGGCAGCCACTGGGAAATTTTTTAATGATTTAAACGACATCAGAGAAATGTGAACAACATGTTTTTAAAATTATGGACTAAAAAAACAGGCTACAAATGGTTGGCGTACTATAATTAAAACTGTATCTTTATGTGTTTTCTTATCTAAAAAGAAAATGTCTAAAAGGATACACAGCAAGCTGCCTGTACTATTTATCTTAGAAAATGAGACTTGGCGGGAAAGAGACCTCTATTTTTTACTTTATACACTTCAGAGTTTTTTTTTCTTTCTAAGCAACGATCAAGTTATTCATATATTAAATATTTTAAAATACGTTTGTGAACAAACACTGTATGAGAACATATAAAGATTAACAGAATTGTGCTAGGATAGCAGAAATGCATGGCATCGCTTTTATGTGTCTTTAGAGTGTCATACTGATCTTACTAAATTACTAAGTGAGCAAAAAAAGAAGGTGAGAGAGAAAAATATAACCATACGCATGGGTGGGGCGGAGCTCAAGCAGGGGAGAAGTGCTACCTCACCAGTCCCACCCGATCCCACCTCCTCCCTGAGCTCATCTCCCAGCTCTGGGGGCGCTGTCTGCCCCACTCCAGGGATGAGATGCGTCCTCAGGTGTAGCCAAGAGCAGGGTCGGGGCCAGGAGACCCCAACTCCCGCTTTTGGCCTGAACAGTGAGCTTCCCGAGTGCCAGCACACAGGCCTGGGGTCTGAAGCTCTGCCCCCCTCCTCCTCAGTGCACCCCCATGCACTGGGACATGAGCTCACCACATGGTTCAAGGTCATGACCCGCAGGAGAGTCTCGCTGCAGCTCTTCACCAGGCCTTCTGGGAAGCAGGGCAGTAGGTCCTTCAGCAGGGTCAGCATGTGCAGCATGGTGGTGGCCTCCTTGGAGCCTGGCAGACAGAGGGGCAGCTGAGACTCCAGCCCACTCTCTGCAGCTACCCCCGGCCCTGCCCCACCCACTCCACCGCGCTGCCCCACCTCCGGACTTCTCGATCTCCTGGATGCAGAATTTGGCAGTAGAAATGGCAGCAGGGTGATGGGCAGGGGCCTTTTCACCAAACATGAACTCACTGCCCTTGAGGATGGAGCACACCCCATGTTGGGCAGCCTTCCGGATCTGAGGGGCAAGAAAAGGGGACAGGGCCGGGTCAGCACTCAACCAGCAATGTGGGTGGTTGTCACGACCACCAGCAATGAGCAATGATCACATACCCATGCTGGGGGCATCCTTTGCATGGACTCCCGGGCTGATAAGTAAGACAAACCTGGGTTTCAGGTTCTGCTCTTCTACTAACTCACCAACCAACCTTGAGCGAACCAAACTACTTAGTCTTTGAGCTTCAGTGTCTCATCTTTACAACACAGATTTCTCTGTTTATGCCATCATCCAACAATACAGAGTGGTCACCAGTTCAGCAGTGAACCAGCAACTCATCAGGAGATAGGAAGTAAAGAAATGTATGCTGGAAGATAAAAGTACTTTGCAGACAATAATACAGGGGCTGTTACTTTTTTATGCAATGATCAGGTAAGTGTCACTCCAGTGATGTGACGTTCCAGCAAAGACCTAAAGCAAGTGAGAGAACCGCCATAGGGATTCGCAGGGAAGGAGGCACAGGCCTGCCTGGGAGCAGAGTGCTCAGCATCAGGAGTGACTCAGGACTGTTATGACTGATACATTCCCCCCAATTATAAATTTCAGGAGGAAGCAACGTGACCGAGCACCACTTACTGGGCACTGGCTACAAGCCAGGACCTGGACCAGGTCTGAGGAAAACTCCCGAGTGTCGCCATGACCTTGCAGCAAAGTTGATTTTATTATCCCTATTTACAGCTTAAAAAACCAAGACTCAGAGAGATTAGGTAACTTGTCCACAGTCCCAGCACAGTGAGTCAAGTATTCAATTCAGTTCTGTGTGACTCCAAAGCCCCCTCCAGCCCCCTCTCCTTCCACTGTAACTAAATACATCACTGACCAGTAAGGCAGCAGAAACTCAAACAGGCCTGACTGTGACCATCCCTCCTGCAGGAGTGAGCAGACAGGGCTTCAGGCAGGAGCAGAAACTCCGGATAGGAGTCCAGCACTCAGGTGACCTCCCTGGGCCAACTCAGCAGCCCAGCACCAGCGGGCTTCCTGGAATGGGAGTGGCCGCCCCCCCCACGCCCGGGGTCCCACAGGCTCACCTTGGGCTTGGTGTGCACGGTGAAGCTCAGCAGCCCGTGGTACACCTGCAGGGTCACAGGGAAGCTCCAGGCCTCCAGGTCCTGCTTCCGCAGAAGGGTGGCCAGACAGGAGAGGACCTGAGAGGAGAGGCAGAGACCCTCAGCTCCACCCGCTTCAGCCACGTGGGAGACAGCCCGGGTTCTCCGGGACTCCGGAAAATGCCAAAGGGCTTTCTGAGGGTCCACAGAGTGCCTACACCCCTCCCAGGAAGCGTGAAAGCTTTAGCCAAATCAGGTGGGCTCTGGAAGATAGCAGAGGGACACCCAGACCCAGACACTGACCCATCGGAGGGCAGAGGTGGAGCCACTGATGGCCTGGACTGACATGATATCCACGAAGGCCTTGGAGGTATCGGAGAACTTCTTAATGAGCACAGGGCTGGGCACGCTGTGGGGGAGAGAACAGAGACAGTGAGAAGCCCAGAGGGGTCTCCGAGGGCTGCTGGTCTGGAGGAGAAGCTGGACAGAGTGGGGCAGCGCGGGCTCCGTCACTCAGCTGGCTCCCCTGTCGTGACACCCAGTTCAGTGCGTTTCAATGGCCCCTGAGCTCCCCGCCTCCCTCATATTCTCCACCACTACCGACCCAATGGGACCTTATAAGCTCCCCTCAGTCCTTTCCCAATGTGTCCCCTGGTTGCAGGTCCCCAGACAAGCAGGCCCAACATTCCACCTCATCCCTCCTGCCCCGCTGGCCGTCATGGCTGTCCCCGCCCAGCCACCCCAGTCACACTCTTGTCCTGTTACCATCCCAGGCTACCCGGAGCCTGAGCCGGGAGACTGCCACTGGATACTTAGCATTTTTTTGTTCTTTTTAATAATTCCTGTGTTACTCCGTCCCCTCCAGCCCCTCTCCCTTCTTCCCTCACAAGGAGCCAGGACTCACCGCTTGAGGACAAGGTTCAGCAGGTAAGCAACAGCAGCCAGAGACTCCGTGGACTCCACCGCTTCCATGGTTGTCATCTGACCAGGCCACGGGGTGGGAATGTGGGAAGCATGTCATGCTGGGCAAATGGGGTACTGGGGCCCCGTGCACCCATGGGGATGGTTAGGACTAAGAACCCTGGTGTCAGAAGCTGAAATCCCAGCTCTGTCACTGTGACTCTGGACTAGCAACTTAACTTTTCTGTGACTCAGGTTTCCTCATTTGGAAAACAGGGATAATTAAGTTGTCGTGAGGTTTAACTGAATTAATACACATCACACTTAGAACACTGCCTGATGTGTGATGAAAACCATTATATCGCTATTTAATTTACTTCATTATTCTAGAGCAGAGGTTAAAAAGCATTTTCTGCAAAGAGCAGCCAGATAATAAATATTTCAGGCTTTGCAGGCCACATGTCATCTCTGCTGCATATTCTTTGTGTGTTTTAACTATCTTATAAAAATGTAAAATCCATCCTTAGCCCTCAGGCTATACAAAAACAAGCCATGGGTCAGATGATGCCCATGGGCTATAGTTTGCCCCTTCTCCACAGTGGTGGTTTTCAGACTTTTAAACCCTTAAAAATTATTGAGGATTTCCCCAAAGAGATTCTGTTTATGAAAATTATATCTATTGATATTTATCATATGAAAAATTAAAATGGAGAATTTTTTTTTAAACATAAGAATATGCAAGCACAATTCCATGAGCTGTTAAAATGTCTTCAGACGTTACATAACTTCTGGAAAACTCTCAAGTACAATCACGACACAGAAAAAGGTAAATGATGGTCTAGTAGTACTATGGAATAATTTTGACCTAGCCAAGCCCCCAAAGGGCGTCCCCAGTGGCTCTGAGGTAAAGAATCTGCCTGCAATGCAGGAGATGTGGGTTCAATCCCTGGGTTGGGAAGATGCCCTGGAGAAGGAAATGGCAACCCACTCCAGTGTTCTTGCCTGGAGAATCCCATGGACAGAGGAGCCTGGCGGGCTACAGTCCATGGGGTCGCAAAAGAATCGGACATGACTAGAGACTAAACGACAGCAAATCCCCTGAAAGGGTGTTGGTAACCCCCAGACTACACTCTAAAAACAATTTTATTAGAGAATCCCCCGGGTGTAACCCAGTTTTATCAACTAGGAAAGAAATAAAAGAGACGACTGGATTTTGTTTTATGAGAATCATATAGGAAATCCCACCAGCCTTACCAAGCCATTTGAGAGTAACTGAAGCCCTTTCACCTGTTCCAGGTTGTCTTTCTCTATCCCTGCATGCAGGGGTCCCTGTCTTCTCTCTACAGCCTCAAGAACCTGCTCCCCCAAGTGCCCACCAGCAAGTTGCACTCACTCACCAGCGCAGCAAAATACTCCGTCTCAGTCTCCTTCCCACCCTGGGAGCGAATCACCTCTGTGACAGCAGCCAAGACAGCACAGATCTGCACATAAGGGAGAAGCCATCTGTGACATCTATTTCCAATCAAATCCCACCCCAGGGTAGCCTTTTCTTCTTCCTCCATCACGAATTAATCTCCTGACAAAGCCCAGAGCAGACAAGTTCCCCTCGCACTGAGCCAGGGGAACACATCACAGGGCCCAGCAAACTGGAAGACATTTGCCCCAAAACCCACCTCTAGTGCTCTACCCATTACAGAAATACCTGCACAAATGTGCAAACATTTGTGCACAAGTGTGTTCACTGCAGCAACCAACTGGAACAATAAAGCAGCCATCAACAGGGGATTAATAATGTAGTATCATATAATAATGGCAGATTCGAATACTATGTAACTACTGAAAAGAATGATGACCAATTATACAGATGAATTTAGAAATGCTGATCAGTGGGGGAAAAGTTGCAAAATAGTGTATATACAATATAATGGTGCTTTCAGTAACCTAGACAAAGTCTGGGTAAAAAAGTCTAGAATAGTATTAATAATTTGATAAGAGGCTGTTGAGAACTTGAGATCTGGCTAGTATGACTGAGAAACTGCATCTTTAAACATCTTAATTATTTATATTTAAAAACAAATACTTTAGCAAATACTTATGGGGAAACAGATTTAGAACTACTTGGGTATAAGAATCTACTTTTGCAATTGTAAGTTTCATGAACTTTAAATACTAATCAAGTACTGCCAATGAAAAGTTAGCATCCAAATGGAGATGTCAGACTAGATTCTGAAAACTCAGTACAGTAAGTATAATGTAAAAATACAGCACTTTTAAAAATATTGATTATAAGTTGAAATGACAATATTTGAAGTATACCAGGTTACATGAGAGATACATAATTAAGGTTACTTTCACCTGCATCTTTTTTTTTTTACTTTTATTTAACACAGCTGCTAGAAAACTTAAAATCCTGTGTGTGGCTCACATTACATTTCTGTTGGACAGCACTGTTCTAGAAAAGTACAGTGACTTGTCAACAGTAACCACCATAAAGAAGGCAAGCTGGGAGGCCAACTTCCATATTTTATTCTACTCATCTCACTTTGTTATCATTTATAGTTTTGACACTTCTCATTTAAACAATGAAAAAATATAAATATATATAATTTAAAATTATAAACAAAAAAGGTAACATTTAGGTCCTATTAGATAAAACATTTTCTAACCACTGTTATTCAGCGTTAATTTATTTAACAAATGTTTTCTGAAAACATTCTATATAAAAAGGCCTGTGTTAGGTATAGTTGAAGAGAAAAACCGTTTGCAAAATATTTTTTGGACATTTGGAAATTGTCTGGAAAATACACTGAGGGACTTTACACTTAAGATGAGAAGATACTCTTAGAAAAAGCAGAGTGGAACCTGCCCTAGGAGATTCAATAGGTCAGGGACACAGAGAGTAGGAAGGGTGACACATCACCCAGAGATTCCACCTGTTGTCAGCAGATAGCAGTCAGTTGTGTCCCCCTCCCCAGCTAGCCTCAGGCTGTCCTGAGCTCCCCCCTACCTCCTTGTGGGCAGCCGAGTTGGACTCCCAGAAGCGCTGCACTTTGCTGAAGGTGACGTTTGTGCAGTCAGACAGGCCGCTCAGGAAGGTGCCAGAAGACTTCTCGGTGAAAGCCGGCGTCACCTCTTCTTCTTCTTCCATGGCCGTCTCAGGGGCTTCGCTTTTGCCCAGGCGCAGGGACCCTGACTGCAGCTCATTATGCAACTTCACCGCATCAACTGTCAAGTCGCTCTTTCCTGAGAACCAGCGATAAACAGTAAGGCCCCCACTTCTACTCGAAACTCCTTGGCCAAGAAAACAAGAATCACCCCTAGGAAACAAAACCGACAGAGTCTGGGCTCCTAATCTGAGAAGCTAAATTCTGAACGCAGTCCGCCTCAGCAGCCCACGGTACTTATCAGACCCAGAAAGGGAACCCTCCAGCTAATGGTTTCGCTTGTGTGAGTCGGCTGGGGGCTGCAGTGAGGGGCCTGGGAAAGAGAAGAGGGCGACAGCGCTCTGTGAAGAGCCAAGATTACAGACGCAGACACTCGTGGTACCCGAGCCAAGTTATCTCCCTCCTGTGAACTCAATTTCCGTATCTGTTAAATGGGGAGGG
Source organism: Bos grunniens (assembly GCF_055505025.1). Taxonomy (NCBI): domain Eukaryota; kingdom Metazoa; phylum Chordata; class Mammalia; order Artiodactyla; family Bovidae; genus Bos; species Bos grunniens. The sequence goes on from NC_141190.1 coordinate 18,781,432, forward strand.
TGGGCCCTTACAGCAGGTTCGAGATTGGACATTTTAACAGATGAAGCGTCTGGTGGCTGGGCCCCAGAGCGGCTTAGATCCATCGAGACTCAGGCCGACCCAGAACCCCGCCGCCCGGCTGTGCCGTGATCGCGACCCAGCTACCTGAAGGCCGGCTGAAGAAGCGGCTGCGGGCGGCCTGGCGGTGGCGGCAGATGACCGGGTTGCTGTCGCTGCTGTGGCCTTTCTTCCAGCGTTTCAACTTGGCCGAGACCCCGGAGGGCAACTTCCCCGAGCGACCCATGCCTAGTAAGCAGGGAGAGAGGTTAAAGGATTGGGTTCGGGGAACTAAAATACACGCAGGACCCACGTGGGTTCGCAGCCGCTCCACTTCCTCTTCCTCTGACGTAACTTCCTTATTCGCGTCCGTTTCCATGGCAAAAGAATCAACATCCGGTTTCACGTAGTCTCCAGGCTCCACACTCGGTTGAAGGAGAGGCTGGAGGGAGACCCCATTCCTAGGAAGGAAGCTCTGGCTAGGGATGTTACCCCACGGCTACTGCTTCTTGGCCACAAGAGTGAACCTTATTAGACTGGAATTCCTTTACAGGTTAAAACACAAACGTACATTTATATTATTTTTTAAAATCTAATTTCAGGGAATTCCCTGGTGGTCCAGTGACTAAGACTGCACTCCCTATACAGGGGGCCTGAGTTCGATCCCTGGTCAGGGAACTAGATCCCACGTGCCGCAACTAAGACCCTATGCAGCCAAATAAGTAAAAATAATTTTTTAAAAAAATCTAATTTCAAAAGGTAAGCATAGAAACCAGGTGGCGCCAGTGGTAAAGAATCTGCCTGCCAATGCAGAAGACACAGCAGACAAGGGTTCAATCCCTGGGTTAGGAAAATCCCCTGGAGAAGGAAATGGCAACCCACTCCAGCATTCTTCCTCGGGGAATCCAATGGACAGAGGAGCCTGGCGGACTGCAGTCCAGGGGGTTGCATGCAAAGAGTCTGTCACGACTGAGCGCGCACACACACACACACACACACACACACACAGGGTCCTATATAGCACAAGGAACTATATCCATCTCCTGAGATAAGCCACAGTAGAAACATGGAAAAGAATATATATATATAAAACAGAATGCATATGTGTGTATAACTGAGTCACTGCTGTGCAGCGGAGATTTGCACAGCATTGTAAATCAACTGTACTTCGATTGAGGGAAAAAAAGAAAGAGTTAAAACCTGGCCAGACCTGAATGAAAACCAGTTCAAGCTGGAAAAAGAGAAAAGCAGCCAGTGATGCTCCAAACCGCTCAGCTATTTTCATTTATTACTGGGGATATGCACTTGCTAAACCACTCTTGCCTCATTGTTATTGTTACTATTCAGTTGCTAAGTCTTGTCTGACTCTTTTTGACCCCGTGAACTGCAACACCCCAGGCTTCCCTGTCCTTCACTATCTTTCGGAGTTTGCTCAGACTCATGGCCATTGAATCAGTGATGCCATCCAACCATCTCATCCTCTTATCTCATCATAGCACTCAATTCCAACTTACTTAATCTCGTCTTCTCCTAATTTCATTTCAGAAAATGAAAGTGAAGTTGCTCAGTCATGTCCGACTCTTTGTGACCCCATGGATTGCAGCCTACCAGGCTTCTCCGTCCATGGGATTTTACCAGCAGGGTACTGGAGTGGGTTACCATTGCCTTCTCCAGGGGATCTTCCCAACCCAGGAATTGAACCCAGGTCTCCCATATTGCAGGCAGATGCTTTACCCTCTGAGCCACCAGAGAAGCCCAAAATGGCATGCGCCGCCTGGGAAAAAAACCCGGGTCGCAAGAATGGGAATCTTGCGTGATACCACTACACCAGCTCCTGCAATCCAGAACTGATTGGATTCCATTGCAATCCACTCCCCTGAGCCCCTCCCCAAAATCCTTTAGCCAGAACCCAAAGTTTGCAAAAGAGCTTCCCTCCCCTCTCTTGCAAAGCAGCATTCCAAGATTCCTCCAGAATTCCCTTCCTCAGTTCAAATCAATAAATCTGATTTTGTCAGACTAAAGCTTGATCTAGGGTTTTAGGCTGATTAGGCTTTAAACATTCATTTTTTAAACTTTTGTTTTTTGGCTTCCACTAAAGTTAGACCCTTCAATGAGTCAATCTTAATGTACTAGAACTTGACAACCACTTTGCATCCTGCTTCCTTCACTTGATACAATGTGAATTTCCGCCATGTGTTACAAACTAACTGTGTCCTCTGCCCCCATTCAAATGTTAAAAATCCTAATTCCCATAGCTCATGGTATTAGGAGATGGGGCTTTTGGGTGGTGTTTTACTCCTAAGGATGGACCCTCATGAAAGGAACTGGCAGAGCTTCCCAACCTTTTCCCACCATGTTTCCACAAAGCGAGAAGGGCCCTCACCAACCACACTGCCCCTCCCCCACCCTCCAAAGTTTAAACCAGACGTAACTAATCTACAGTATTAGAAGTCAGGATAGCAGTGTTCACCGTGGCAGTAGCTGAGAGTGGGCACAAAGAGAATAGTAACATTCTAATTATTTCTGAGTAAGGAGTTTACATGGATATTATCACTGTGTGCTAACTCACTGAACTATATACTTACAATTTGTGCACTTTTCTGTGTATATATTACACTTCATTGTTTGACTAAAAATCAGAAGTCATCTTTGCACACAGGGCAGAGAGAGCATGAAGACTGTTGACATGACAAAGCACCATTGCAGTTAAGGCGGTGAAGGTAGCTGAGCGCTGACTCCAGGCCCTGAGCCTCCAGCCGCAGGAATCACCACCAACTCCTCTGGTCAGGCCCACTTCTGGCACAGAGGCTGAGTTTTAGGTCTGAGAAAAAGGAACTAGTGGCCTGAGGAGTAAAAGGGAACCAAACTTGGAAATTACTATAAGCAAGCCAGTGCTCATGACCAGCGGAGAAGGAAATGGCACCCCACTCCAGTTCTCTTGCCTGGAAAATCCCATGGACGGAGGAGCCTGGTAGGCTGCAGTCCCGGGGGTCGCGAAGAGTCGGACACGACTGAGCGACTTCACTTTCACTTTTCACTTTCTTGCACTGGAGAAGGAAATGGCAACCCATTCCAGTGTTCTTGCCTGGAGCACCCCAGGGATGGGGGAGCCTGATGGTCCGCCATCTATGGGGTTGCACAGAGTCAGACAAGACTGAAGCAACTTAGCAGCAGCAGCAGCTCATGACCAGAAGTCATGATGTAGGGACAGTCACTTGAGAAAAGACAGAGAAAGTGTTGGGCTCAAGTCTGGACTTACTTTCTGCATCACACAGAGCAAGAATTTAACCTCTTTGAGTCTGCATTTCATAAGGTGGTAAAAATAATACTGAACCCACTGGTCTACTCTGAAGATTGTGTTAAAATGATTACAACACGGTTTAAGTGTTGTTAGTGGTACCATGTGAAGGGTGCTATGGTGCCCTTTTGCCACCAGAGGGAGCACTGCAAACAAACTGTTAAAGCCAAAGCCCTACAGAGACAGCAACGAAGACTAAGCCACCTGGGGTTTTGCAAATCAGATGGGGAGATGAAGAGGCCCAGGGTAGTGGCCGCCTTCAGATCCTTTTCCCAGAGAGCAGGCACCGTGGACCGGCAAACTGAGCCTGCACCATGACTGGATACGGCCCCTGGATGCTCAGTCTGGAGCAAGCATTGGAGGGGCCACAGGCTCCCTGCTGGCCCTCCATCCTGAGGCATCTGCTCAGAGTCTCCTCCGGAAGGCATGTGGTGCCAGGAGAGGGGAAAGAGACATCCAGATGGCCTGAGCACATTCTAGCACACTCTTCCCCACCCTGCACCCCAGGGCTCACCTTTTTGCTCAAGGACTAACCTCCTCCACCCTGAATTCCACCAACGCCTTCCACCCAGAGGCATTAACTGTCTCCAAGACTAGCCACGTATATATGGCTCATAAAGATGACTCTTTACATCAGGTGGCCAAAGTACTGGAGCTTCAGCTTCAGCATCAGCATGAGCCGACTCATTGGAAAAGACCCTGATGCTAGGAAAGATTGAGGGCAGGAGAAAAAGGGGCGACAGAGGATGAGATGGTTGGATGGCATCACCAACTCAATGGATGTGAGTTTGAGCAAACTCCAGGAGATAGCGAAGGACAGGTTAGCTTGGCGTGCTGCAGTCCATGGGGTCGTGAAGATTTGGACCTGACTGAGTGACTGAACAGCAACAAAGGACCACTCACGTTTGTAGGATGGATTCTCTAGTCGAACCCTCAGGGTTAGAACTCAAGTACCACCACTTGCTGTCTGACCTTGAGCAAGTCGCCTTACTCTCTGAGCCTCTTTCCTTCATTTGTAAAATGGAGATAAGAATGCCCACCCATAGCATTTTTGAGAACTAAATAAGACAACACATACAAACGTGCTTAACACTATCTGGCAGATAATGAGAAGGCAACAACTGTGAGCTGATTCGTTGGAAAAGACCCTGATGCTGGGGAAAATTGAGGGCAGGAGAAGGGGTGACAGAAGGTGAGATGGTTGGATGGCATCCCTGACTCCATGGATACGAGTTTTGATGGCTATCTCCATCACTAACTCCAGTATATAGTGAAGGACAGAGAATCCTGGCATGCTGCAGTCTATGGGGTCACAAAGAGCTGGCCATGACTTAGCAACTTAACATTACTATTATCCAAAAAAAAAAAAATCTTGAGTTACAAAGCACCTTCTCACCTACTATCGAAGTGAGGAGGAGAGAGAGAGCACATGTCCTCATTTCACAGACGGGTAAATATGGTTCCAAGGAGTTGAGTGACACCACTAAGGTCATACAGTCAGTCAATGGGCAAAAGCCAGGAGATCCAACTCTTAGCTGAGGAGCCCCCTCTGTAGTCACTGCTCTTAAAACTCTGTTTAAGGCTTATGTGGAAGTAACAGGGCTGCTGCATCCAAAGCACTGAGCCCAGGGCCACAGGAAAGCCGTTTTTAGATTTGTGGGGTTGTAATCTCTTATGACGCTAAGCAGGAGGAAAGGGAAGTTGAGGTTTAGCCTCTTGCCCTAAACAAAGAGGAAGTGATGGTTTGGATGTTTGAAATGCGGCTCAAGCCCTGAGGGTAGGAGAAGGGCTTTGTCACCCTGGGCAGCCCATTGTGATCAAGCAGTGGAGTTGCAACTCCAGAGTGTTTTCCTAGCTGCTGGAGTTGTGTTAACAACCAGACTTTGGGCTTAGGCAGGCTTGCATTTGGAGCCACATCCTAGGTATGACCAGGGACAGGTGACTGGACTTTATAAGCCACAGTTTGATCATCTGAAAATGGAGCTGCTCTTTGGAGACAGAAATGAGATAACACATGCCAAATGCTTAGCACCGCACCTGGCACGCGACTGTTGCAGAAGGCTGGGTGCACCTGGCTTCTGGGGCTGTGACATTCATTTGGCAAAGAAGAGCTTTTAGGAAGAAGAGCTTACTTCCTAGAGTAAGTCTGGGGGCTGAGTGAATGGCCTGGTGTACTAAAACTGACAGAGAGGACCAGTATCTGGGCACGGCAGGTGTGAGCTTGCTCAAAAGGAGAACTGTCTTCCAAGGTGGGGTCCACCCTTTCTTCCCACCTGGCAGTAGGTGTCCATGGCTAGCAGAAGGGAGTCTGGGTAAGGAGAGAGCGTGATTGCCACTATAATCTGGCATCCTGATTCCCCCCAAATCAGTCTTACTCCAAAACGAAATCTTTGCCACTTACTACTTTGAATCCCACCCCACCCACCCCACTCCCCTTTTTTTTTGCCATGAAGGATACAAGATCTTAGCTCCCTGACCAGGGATCGAACCCATGCCCCCTTCAGTGGAAGCACAGTATCTTAACCTCTGAATGGCCAAAGAAGTTCCACGAGGTGGCTTTTTGAAAATGAAACTGGCAAAGTAGATTGGGAGTATATTCTAATGGGCTTTGAGGGCCAGGCTAAGGGGTCTGGATTCTAATAGGAACTTTCGGAAGCACATTGCACTCACGCTCCTACTGAGTCCTCACAGCTGTGCTGTGCAGTGGGTGTCATTATCATCAGCCAAACAACAACAAGCACTCACACACACAGAAGGCTGCAAATAAGAAACGAGTTTATTTTGTTCTTAAGAATTGTAATTCTGGAGAAACAAATTTGGGTGAAAACTAAAGAGTGTTCCAGGGAAGAGTCAGAGGGTTATAAAGACAAAAGCCACCAGAATACATTCTAGAGCGAGAAAGGAAATCTATGCCCTTAAGGGACAGGCTGTGACAAGTGTTTTAGGGTGAGAGTCTGATAAATATCTTGAGTTTCTGGAAGACTGGGCAGATACTCTGGATGCCTTCATTAAGGCAATAAGTACTCAAAAGGTCACATTTCCATCCAGGCGGAGACCCACATAAGTTACACTTCCTTAAAGACCTCCCAGCTCCATTTAATTTTTTATTTGTATTTTTAAAACTTTTATTTTTATTTATCTATTTGGCTGCCCTGGGTCTTAGATGCAGCAGGTGGGATCTAGTTTTTGACCAGGGATCGAACCTGGGCTCCCTGCACTGGGAGCATGGAGTCTTAGCCACTGAGTTCAGTTCAGTTCAGTTGCTCAGTCGTGTCCAACTCTTTGCGACCCCATGAATCACAGCACGCCAGGCCTGTCCATCACCCTGTCCATCACCAACTCCAAGAGTTTACTCAAACTCATGTCCATCGAGTCGGTGATGCCATCCAGCCATCTCATCCTATGTCGTCCCCTTCTCCTCCTGCCCCCAATCCCTCCCAAAATCAGGGTCTTTTCCAATGAGTCAACTCTTCGCATGAGGTGGCCAAAGTATTGGAGTTTCAGCTTCAGCATCAGTCCTTCCAAAGAACACCCAGGACTGATGCCCTTTAGGATGGACTGGTTGGATCTCCTTGCAGTCCAAGGGGCGCTCAAGAGTCTTCTCCACCACAGTTCAAAAGAATCAATTCTTCGGCTCTCAGCCTTCTTCACAGTGCAACTCTCACATCCATACATGACCACAGGAAAAACCATAGCCTTGACTAGATGGACCTTTGTTGGCAAAGTAATGTCTCTGCTTTTCAATATGCTATCTAGGTTGGTCATAACTTTCCTGCCAAGGAGTAAGCATCTTTTATTTATTTTTTTTTGCATCTTTTAATTTCATGGCTGCAGTCACCATCTGCAGTGATTTTGGAGCCCAAAAAAATAAAGTCTGACACTGTTTCCACTGTTTCCTCATCTATTTCCCGTGAAGTGATGGGACCAGATGCCATGATCTTCGTTTTCTGAATGTTGAGCTTTAAGCCAACTTTTTCACTCTCCTCTTTCGCTTTCATCAACAGGCTTTTTAGTTCCTCTTCACTTTCTGCCACAAGAGTGGTGTCATCTGCATATCTGAGGTTATTGATATTTATCCCAGCAATCTTGATTCCAGCTTGTGCTTTTTCCAGCCCAGCGTTTCTCATGATGTACTCTGCATACAAGTTAAATAAGCAGGGTGACAATATACAGCCTTGATGTACTCCTTTTCCTATTTGGAACCAGCCTGTTGGTCCATGTCCAGTTCTAATTGTTGCTTCCTGACCTGCATACAGGTTTCTCAAGAGGCAGGTCAGGTGGTCTGGTATTCCCATCTCTTTCAGAATTTTCCACAGTTTATTGTGACCCACACAGTCAAAGGCTCTGGCATAGTCAATAAAGCAGAAATAGATGTTTTTCTGGAACTCTCTTGCTTTTTTGATGATCCAGCAGATGTTGGCGATTTGACCTCTGGTTCCTCTGCCTTTTCTAAAACCAGCTTGAACATCTGGAAGTTCACGTACTGGTGAAGCCTGGCTTGGAGAATTTTGAGCATTACTTTACTAGCGTGTGATATGAGTGCAATTGTGCAGTAGTTTGAGCATTCTTTGGCATTGCCTTTCTTTGGGATGGAGTGAAAAGTGACCTTTTCCAGTCCTGTGGCCACTGCTGAGTTTTCAGCCACTGAACCACCAGGGAAATCTTTCCCACCTTCATTTTAGAGCATTCTGTTAGCAATATTGACTCCAGTTTTTATTTTCCTTTCACATCATTATCCATATTATACACATGGAGAAACCAAAGCTGGAGAAAGTCGAGTACTTGCTTAAGTTCCCAACAGCATTAAATGATAGAGTTGGCATTTTAAATTTACTTTTCTCTCAAGTCCTTTTCTTATGATCAGCTGATTACAAAGAGATGAAAGTGGCCTAGTTCTCATGTACAGTGCTCACAGGCTGGTTGGGGTGGGGGCGAAGAAATCTGGTGGTGATGATATGATCCATGCCATCATCCAGGTATGCCTAGGAGTCAGAGAGCCTCGAGCTTGGCAGGGTGTGGTCAGGTCTAGGAGGCAGATTCAGTGTCAGGTGAGGGATGCTTTCTGATCCACAGACTGCTGTATACTTGCTGCGTCCCCACATGGCAAAAAGGGCAAGAGAACTCTGTGAGCTCTCTCTCTCTTTTTTTAAATAAATGTGTTCATTTCTCTTCTTTTTTCTTCAGTTTGGCTGCACTTGGTCTTAGTTAGACACACAGTATCTTCGATCCTGGTTGAAGTATGCGGGATCTTTGATTGTGGCATGTGTGATCCAGCTCCCCGACCAGGAATTGAGCCCCAGCCACCTGCATTGGAAGCATGGAGTCTTAGCCACTGGATCATCAGGGAAGTCCTTGGGCTTTCTTTTATAAGATACTAATCCCATGAGCCCTCATGGCCTAAGCACCTCCTATAGTCTGCACCTCCTAATACCATCACGTCAAGGTTATGATTTTTTTTTGCATTTTAAAAACATTTATTTATTTTTAATTGAGGGATAATTGCTTTACAATATTGTGTTGCTTTCTGTCATACATCAACATGAATCAGCCATAGGTATACATATGTCCCCTCCCTCTTGAACTTCCTTCTCACCTCCCACATCCCACCCCTCTAGGTTGTTACAGAAGCCTGGTTTGAGTTCCCTGAGCCATACAGCAAATTCCCACTGGCTATCTATTTTACATATGGTAGTGCACCCACCACCCACCTGTGCCCAGATGTCTGTTCTTTATCTCTGCGCCTCCATTGCTGCCCTGCAAATACGTTCATCAGTACCATCTTTCTAGATTCCATAAATGTGCATTAATAGATGATATTTATTATTCTCTTTCTGACTTACTTCACTCTGTATAATAGGCTCTAGGTTCATCTGGTTATGATTTCTTTTGTATTTTTCATTTTGAAGGTTAAGATTTCAACATATGCGTTTGGGGACATAAACGTTCGGTCCATTGCAGCGACACTGGAGCTGCATGGTGAATTGAAATTGACCAGAAAGGAGAGGTGGAGGTGTGGCCAGGCCTAGGGAAGAGCAGCTGCAAAGACACAGAGGTAGAGCTAACATAACGTGTTTGCTCTAGAGGCAGGATGCTAAAGACTGCCGCACCAGTACAGGCAAGAAACAATGGTCTGACACCAAGGCTGTGGCAGTGGGAGCGAAAAGGAGAAGATAGATGGGAAAATGTATTTAGGAGGGGAATGGGTAGCACTCACTGACTGACCAGTTATGAGGAATGAGCTAGACTGCAATGTGCAGTTATGTAGACCGTGGGCTGCCCAATTTCCCACCGGAGGGATCTGAACTCCCACTCTCATTGGAACTGGTCTTTTTCTAAGTAACCAAGATACTGTAGAGACTAGCAATAGCTCTAGAGGGAGGAAAAATTACTCCCAGAGAGGCAAGCAGTTCCAGACTAGATGTGGAGGGTGTCTATGGAAGACACCACCTCTAAATAGCTGAAACAAAAAGTTGAATCTCTGATTTACTTTGGGAGTACACAGCACTGCCTGTGGGGCAGTCTCATTGAGTGGAGCAGGGACGTGATCATACATGAGGTGCTGGGAGGTGTGAAGGTCTGGGATGGGCACACTTACAGGAGGGAGAGTTTAGGGACTGGCTGGTGACTGTTTCTGTGTGGCTGTTGCTGACTGACTGTTGCTGACTGACTGACCTACAGAAGTGCAGTCACCAAGGCAAACTCTCATTGTTCCATTAAAGGGAGATGAGTTGTCATTGCTGATATGGTTTAAAACCCTTTGGGGTTGTTACTTGTTGCCTTGGCAACAGGACAGTCTTTGGGGTATGAGAACTTTTTTTCTTCACGAGACAGCTAGCTTAAACCGTTCACCTCCCTCCCCTCAGGAGCATTTTACTTTAACAGTGGACTATGTTTCTCAAAGGGTTAAATCTCCAGAGGGATTTAGGACCTGTTGGGGGCTCAGACACCTGCCTGGTCCAGGCAGTGGCAATAAGATCCAGTTTCTGTCCTTTCCTTCCAAATCCTGGACCTGGGGTGGTCCTAAAACAGGGATCACGGAAATTAGCTGCACAGTAGGGAAAGGTCCTGGGCCAGGGCTGGGAGTCATGTATCAAGTCAAAACCAGGACCTAGGAGTGAATGAAAGTTTGATCGGGGGACCTTCTGAAAACTACAGCCAGGAGGACAGACTCTCAGATAGCTCTGAGGAGCTGCCCTGGAAAGGTAAGGGAGGATCCAGGATACATAGTCATGTTTGCTGCAAAGACAAAAAAAACACAAAAAGAAGCAGAAAAAAAACAAACAAAAAACCCCCATACAGTCAAACATCAAAAAATTACTGCTAATCACAAAAAAAAAACCCCAGACATCTCAAATTAATGGGTTATATATATATATATATAATACTTAGAATTGAATCCAAAAAATATAGACTAGGAGAACAATCTGATGTGAAGGAGAACAGAGGGCCCTGTTTGAGCATTTTTATCATCATAGTTCTTACATGCAGGGCCTAGAAACAAAGGACCAGGTGCACCCCTTGTGGTTTCTTTTCAGAGACTGAAAGAGTTCCATAACCCAAGAAAAAGAGTTTATACTATGGCCACACTGGCCACTCAAGTCCAAAGCTGGGTTTTGAGGTTGGAGAAGAAAGGCTTTTGTCAGGGGAGCACTTGGAAGCCAGTTCCGGCTCTGTATCTTCAGATGGTGACTGTGGAATGCTGTAGAGTGTGACTTTTACTGGTCACTGAAGCACTGCTTCCTCTCCTGGATGCTCAGAGTCTTAAGACTTTAGCCACAATCATTTGGGCTCATGCTGGAGGCAGGAATCCCTTCCTGCGCAGGCATCAGCTGAGCTGGGGAGATCTGAGCATCCTGTGATGAGTTTGCTTGATGTTCCACACATAAAGGCTTAAAAGGTTGTGAAGGGGAGTCCTGTGGACTAGACGGCAGCCGCCCCTCCCTGCCTTCCACCCAGCAGGAAACATGTTTCTCCTTGTTGCGATTCTAAATCGGGCTTTGCTGAATGTTTGGTACCTGATAAGGGAATTATCTTTCTGCAGAAAAAAAAAAAAAAAAAAAACACTTGGGAAGGGAAGGCTGAGAGAGGCCTTTATTATTTTAAGGGACAAGGGCAATAGGAATGTAATCACTGATATCCTTATCTGAGTTTTTGTAGCAGCTTAACCAACAAGTTCCCTGGTGGCTCAGAAGTCTGCCTACAGTGCGGGAGACCCGGGTTCAATCCCTGGGTTGGGAAGATCTCCTGGAGAAGGAAATGGCAACCCACTCCAGTACCCTTGCCTGGAAAATCCGATAGACGGAGAAGCCTGGTAGGCTACAGTCCATGGGGTTGCAAAGAGTCAGACACGACTGAGCGACTTCACTTTCAACCAACAAGTTGGTGGTTAGAAGCTGTTAGAGTCCTGTGAATTTACCTGAGGCCTGAAGGATTTCCCTGAGGCCTGGGAAAGATTGAAGGCGGGAGGAGAAGGGGACAACAGAGGATGAGATGGTTGGATGGCATCACCGACTCAATGGACATGAGTTTGATAAACTCCAGGAGTTGGTGATGGACAGGGAAGCCTGGCGTGCTGTGGCCCATGGGGTTTCAAAGAGTCGGACATGACTGAGCGACTGAACTGAGCGACTGAACTGATGAACTGAAGGATTAGAGCACTGAGCTAGGAGGGAGGCTGTCTGCCCTAAGAGTTCAGGGACTGGGTGGGTGAGGGGCCCAGGAAGAGATGAGAACTGTCACTGATGAATGCCTGAACTGGGAGATAAGAGTAGGCTCAGAAGGCTCTGGAACACAGGGCCCATTCCCACACTCCATGTAGGAAGGAGGACTTATTTGGCCATAGTTGCTCCCTGCAGGGCAGAGAGGGAAGGTGGTGATCAGGTTGGGAGCTCTGCAGTGGGTCCCTCAGGCTGCTCGCCAAGCTGGCCCCTGGCTGTGATCAGAACCCTCATACTGCTTTGTTCTCAGGATATGTGAAAGCTCTCCCTTATCTGCCCACTTCTTTAGAAGGGCCGAGGAATCACCCCTGACAAAGGTCTGTGTGTCTTGTGTTCAATAGAGATAACAAGATGTAAAAAAAAAAAGTACTAGAGGGCAACATACACTGGTTTATCCCTACCCTTTACTGTCATTTGAGAAATCTTGGTTTGAACGGCTCTAAGCTTCTTCCCACTTCATGGAAAATAGATGGGGAAACAGTGGAAACAGTATCAGACTTTATCTTTCTGGGCTCCAAAATCACTGCAGATGGTGACTGCAGCCATGAAATTAAAAGACACTAACTCCTTGGGAGGAAAGTTATGACCAACCTAGATAGCATATTCAAAAGCAGAGACATTACTTTGCTGGCAAAAGTTCGTCTAGTCAAGGCTATGGTTTTTCCTGTGGTCATGTATGGATGTGAGAGTTGCACTGTGAAGAAGGCTGAGAGCCGAAGAATTGATGCTTTTGAACTGTGGTGTTGGAGAAGACTCTTGAGCGTCCCTTGGACTGCAAGGAGATCCAACCAGTCCATTCTGAAGGAGATCAGCCCTGGGATTTCTTTGGAAGGAATGATGCTAAAGCTGAAACTCCAGTACTTTGGCTACCTCATGCGAAGAGTTGACTCATTGGAAAAGACTCTGATGCTGGGAGGGATTGGGGGCAAGAGGAGAAGGGGACGACAGAGGATGAGATGGCTGGATGGCATCACTGACTCGATGGACATGAGTCTGAGTGAACTCCGGGAGTTGGTGATGGACAGGGAGGCCTGGCGTGCTGCGATTCATGGGGTCGCAAAGAGTCGGACATGACTGAGTGACTGATCTGATCTGAAGCTTCTTCCCAGATTTGTGAAGCTGTGACAGACACTGGATGAATCCCCATTTCTGCCCAGGAATTCTGGCTTTTTGCTGCAAAGCCTTCACTGTCCTCACGGTCCACCTCCCTACCCTCCGCTCTATCTCCTTTTTTTTTTTTTTCCCAATTTCTCTGGGTTCCTGCCTTCTTCTGGCACAGCAAGCCTCAACTCTATGACCTTTTTCCTTGGATCATCTCTGACTTCTCACTTATATACCTGGTCCCCTGCTCATCTCTTGCTCTTTTGAAAGGGTCACCTCACTTTGCTCATCTGTTGCATGTGGACTGGAGGTGGGGACTTGCGGTGGACGATTATCAAGATCTTTCCCAGCTCAGGGACACTCAGGGAGTTGGCCAAGGGCAAAGTCTCCATGGGTATATGAAATAGAGATGCAGTGCCCATCCTCAAGGAGTTTCTAGTTGAGTAGATCTGATATAAATAGATACATAAAAAAATCTTTGATAATCTAAGGTAGATATCCTGTGAGTGAGTTAGAGTTCCTCAGAATTCCAAGGAGGTGAAAGATTCCTTCTGGAAGCAGAGCAAATTGATGAAAGCAAAAAATTAGGATTCCCGGGCTCTTTCCCAAGGCTGGTGGTACAGACACCCTTGGCCTCCTGCCCAAAGTATCCTAGTTACATGCTCAGTTCCAATCCCAGTCTTGATCACATGGCTAATAGCATTTGTTATCAATATGTTAATAATACATTATTGTTATTTATGACTATTTGCTAGTCTGAAAAGCCAAGGTTAAGGCTGGGAGTGTATGCGCATCAGTACTGAAGCAGAAGGAATGGCCAGAGGGAGAATTTCTAAAGAGGGAGTCTTCCAAGGTCCCCACATGGGCCATGCCAGGAGCTTGAACAAGGAAAGCTTCCAGGGCAGGTCTTGCTTTGCAGCCCTGGAAGTCCATAAACTCCAAGGGCAGCTTTCAGTGCTGGACCCCATTCCAGTGACCTCTCTGGTCACTGAGTTCCATCTTCTCCCAGCTGCAGAGGAAGGAAGCAGTGGAACATTGTGGTTAGAGTGCACACTTGGCCACTGACTGTCTGGGTTTGAGTCCTGGGTTCTTTTTCACTTCTGCCTGCAGTTGTAACTTTGGACTAATTATATCCCCAGGCCTCAGTTTTTTCATCTGTAGAATGGACAACCTACATTATATGAATTGTGAGAAGGTTGAGATAATACATTAAAACACTGGACATGGTAACTTTTGTTACCGAGTCCAAGTAAGGTCTGTTTGTCTCATGACAGGCCAGTGAATCCAAGAGACGAGGTGTTGAGGCAAGCAATACGACTTTCTTTGGAGAACCGACTGATCGAGAAGATGGTAGACTAATGTCTCAAAATAATCATCTTCCCTGGGTCTGGATGCCAGCTTCTCTTATGGATCAGAGATTGAGGGGTAGGGGAGGAAGCAAAATAAAAAGGGCGTTAATTTTCAAATATCTCCTAAAATAGCAAGCTTTGGACAGGGGGATGTGTTCATTTCTTTTTTCCTGCCATCTGCAGATGGACAGGGTTCTGAACCAAGGCACTTGAGTTTAACAGTCTGGCAGGGGGGCAGGATTCTCTGAGGCAGGCCATTATGTATGATCATAATAAAAAAGCAATGGAAAGCAAGTCAAAGAAACAGTTCCAACATGGAGTCAGAATTGACTTTTCCCTGCAACACTTTCACGGACGGTAGATGACATATCTAAAAATCAGTCTTACGTGCTTTGATTCACGTTTTTAACAAAGTGCCTTTTCTCTGCCTATCAAACCCTTCCCACTCTTTAAAGTCAATAAGTGCCCTAAATGCAACATTTATGTGGAGCCCACAGAGACTATTAGGTGAGACATACACACACGGACTTGGGAGGCAGCGAGCCTAGGCTTGAATCCTGGTTCCTGCAACCTTGGGCAAATTGCTTCATCCCTCAGTTTCCTCTTCAAAAAATAGGGAATCAATAGTACTAGGCTCTTAAGGCCATCATGAGGATATGAGGAGTGAATGAGTTAATGTTTGTAAAGTACTTAAAACACTGCCTGATACATAGTAGGTGCTTTATGAGTGTGTGTTAAAAATTTTTGTATAATTTGTCAAAGTATAACACACAGAACTTTTTTGTTAGGTGTTTTACACATGGGCCTTATTTGCACTTCACCTGCTATGAAGCGCAGAAAACACATTCTACCCATCTTTGACCCTAGCCCACTGCCTGACTCATGTATGGTGCTCAATAAAGTGGCAAGGTTGAAATAAACCAGGACACAGTGGCATGGGCACTGGAAAGCTGTCTAGATAAAACAGCAGATAAGCTGTCTACTTAAACTGCTGATTGGGTGTAGGGGAGGGACAAGCAGTAATCCTTCTCTTTCTGGAGTTTGCTTCACTGTTGCTGGTCCAGGAGGCATTGACCAGAGGCTGTGAGAGACTAGGAAAGTTGGGACAAACAGCTCTGTGTTAAATGAAGAGCAAGTCTTTCAAACTAGCAGTCATAAGCGGAGAAGGCAATGGCACCCCACTCCAGTACTCTTGCCTGGAAAATCCCATGGATGGAGGAGCCTGGAAGGCTGCAGTCCATGGGGTCGCTGAGGGTCGGACACGACTGAGAGACTTCACTTTCACTTTTCACTTTCCTGCATTGGAGAAGGAAATGGCAACCCACTCCAGTGTTCTTGCCTGGAGAATCCCAGGGACGGGGGAGCCTGGTGGGCTGCCATCTATGGGGTCGCACAGAGTCGGACACGACTGAAGTGACTTAGCAGCAGCAGCAGCAGTCAGAACCGGTGTCCTTATGCAGATCATTGTCCGTGGAAATGAGATAGAAACAACCACCATTTACTGAGCACTTTCCAGGTAGATATACTCACGCTCGGCCACTTCAGTCTGTCCAACTCTTTGCGACCCCATGCACTGGGGTATGTAGCCAGCCAGGCTCCTCTGTCCATGGACTTCTCCAGGCAGGAATACTGGAGTGGGTTGCCACGCCCTTCTCCAGGGGATCTTCCTAACCCAGGGATAGAACCCGCGTTTCCTGTGTCTCCTGTATTGCAGGCGGATTCTTTACCCATTGGGCCACCTGGGAAACCTTCCTGGTAGATAGCCACCAGCTGAATATTTACTACGTTCGTTTACAGACGAGGGTGAGCGAGATTAAGCGGTGTCCACATAGAGAATAAAATGGAAGAGTGAAGACTGGAACGCAGGCGTGTGAATCACAATGTGTTCGGATGGGAAAGTGATCTGGGCAAGCCAAGCGCGATTGGAATAATAACATTTTATTACAACGAAGGGCTTGTGAATAACTGCAGTTCAATTCGATGACACTCCGGGCGGTATGCACTTCTGGGCACGGCCCAGATGTTCCACCGCCTTTGGGCGCTTACGTGCGCTCCGTGACCGCCACGGCTGACGCGGGGTAGGCGGCGGAGACCGCATGCGCCCTGTCTTCCTGGGAGAGCGCCCCCTCCGCCCGGCGGCTGCAGCGCCCGCACGGAGCGCATGCGTACACCCGGCGGGAGGAGGGTGGCCCCGAGCTAGTGGAAAGATTTGGCCGTGCAAGTGAAAGGGAGCTGACGGGTGGGGCGCAAGCGCGCAGGCGCAGCCGGGGGCCGGGCAGCGACTCCGGAATCTCGGTGATCCCCAGTCTGCGCCTCATCCCGAACCGCAGCCATGGCCGCCTACAAGCTGGTGCTGATCCGGCACGGTGAGAGCACATGGAACCTGGAGAACCGTTTCAGCGGCTGGTACGACGCGGACCTGAGCCCAGCCGGGCACGAGGAGGCGAAGCGAGGCGGGCAGGCGCTGAGAGGTGCGTAGCAGGCCGGGGCGGTGGATGTGGGCTGCGAAGGCCGGGGCTGGCGCCTCTGGGTCACGGCCGCCTGGCCTCACCCGCGCCCTCCCGGAGAACGTCTAGACCTTAGGCTTCTTCTTTCTAACAGTGTATTTTGCAGTTCAGAAAATGAGCCGGGGGTGGGGGATCGACTTGCTCAAGGTCACCCAGCCAAGAAGAGGACCCGGGCGCTCACCGCGCAGTTTTATTGCGCTCACCACACCGCCTTGCGAAATCGCTCTCGTCTTAGTCTGAGCATTTAGTAACTCGGGGACGGGTTACTAAATTGGATGCCCAGCTACAACCAAACCTACTCTAGGCTAGGGAGGCTGATGAAGTGGCAGGCCACATGCTTCTCCCCGCCGTGGGGGAGTGACGCGGCACCGCGTTGACCAAAGACCTCCACGTGCTCCTGTAGGATGCTGTTTAGCAGCATTCCACAAACCGTGTCCAGAGTGCATCCACAAATGTAAATGAGTGGTTGCATGAATGAAGGCTTTGAGTTAATCCTCTTCACAACCCCATAAAGTATACAGATTTCATTCCCTTCCTTCCCAACTCTCCTTGGCCCTCTTTCATAGTTGGGAAAGTGAGAGTTGGAAAGAGGACTTGACCAAAGTTACATCTTATTCCTAGTCCACCACGCTGGCCTCTGTTCTGGGGATGAGTAACAGGTAGGTGCGAGGGAACTGGTAGGTAAAGGTGGAAGTGGCAGTGAGATAAGCTTGCCTACTCAGGCTGGCCCCCGCTGGCAGACGGTTCTCTGTGATTTTGAAATGCTAATAAGGAAGCATTCCCTGCTGCCAGCAATTCAAAGAATCTCCGGACTGAGGAGGTACTTCCATTGATCCTGCTCTGCTCCCTTTTAACCTCGACTAAGTAGCAGCCATTGAAATGGGTCATTGATGCCTGGTTGATGTGAATCAGGTATTTGGCCCAAATTTGCTCTTCCTAGGTTCTTGCCTCCACTGTAGATCTTTTAGAAATGAAGCAAAGGCTTGGAAACAAATCTGGGAAATATAATCCTGCTGAGGATGTGTGTGAGTAATTTGGGATGGCCCAGTGTGACCTCATACCAGTTAGGAGAGGCCAGGATGGGGAAAGTGCTGGTAGAGGAGGCCATTTTCTCTCCTGTCTGCAGGAAGAACTGAATGGGTCTGTGGTGGTTTGCTGATGACTGACCCAGGACAAAGCAAATTGCAACTGTCCTCTAAGACTGGTCAAATGCCTTAACTTGTAATCTCTTAAAATAACAGACCCTAGTTGAGTTTTTAAGTAAATGTTAGTAGCATTAGTTTAAAAAGAAAGCCCATTAAATTTTTAAAATAACTGTTTAGGGGCATCACAGATGATTAAATAAAAAGTCAATGACTAAAAGCAAAAATTCTGAATGATGAAGACCATATGAATAATCTAATAATATAAAAGGCCCAAAATAAAGTATTAATTTCACCAGGGCTTTAAGTACTATAGGGCTTATAAAATCTTGCATGATTTCAGGAGCAAGTTAGCAAGAACTGAGTTTCATCACGCCGTCTTACTAAGGGAGGATGGAGGCCACATGGCACCAGCTAAGCCCATCCGTGGGAGCGTCCTAACTCTGCTTTGTTTGATGGCCAAGTTAAAGGAAGAGGCTTTAGAGTTTGTTGAGAGTTATAAGGGGAACTGCTCTTTTCCTCTGGGATCTATTTGTGTATCTAATGTGCAGCACTCCACAGCAATTAGAAAATTCAGTGAAACAACCACAGCTTTTCAGCATGGCAGCTGAGCCTTGCACTGAGGATGTTGCTTCCCAGTGACTCAGCCTTTTACTGGGGAATCATTCTTCCCCATAAAGTTAGGGAGCAGATGCTAAGTGAGTCTACTAGGACTTGTCCTGAGGCTCAGCGATGAGATGTGACTTTTCCCTTGTGGGTGCTGGTGAGTCTCTGGTGACTAATCCTCCCTTCCCCCATCAGTGTAGTTCCTACTGGCCTTATTCTCAATTGAATGACTGGCAGAAAATTCACGTTTCCTTAATTACTGTTGGTGGTCTCAGTACGAAGCAACACACAGGAAAGTTTGTGCTGAATTTCAATGAGGGCCTTGTAGCCTCCTGGAAGAAAACAGATTCCTGGAAAGGGACATCTCCCCATTAAAGTGGGAGGGAGAATAATGGTTTGTGAAACATAAACGAAGATACATATGGTTGTAACTTACTGGTTGGGCCAACATAACTCTTGATACCACCCCTCATAACTGCTGTGTGTAGAGGAGAGGTCTGCTCTTTCTCCAGTGAGTGGCTTCTCTTAAACTTGGTTTAACAATGTAGATAGGTAGATATATAGGGTAGTCAAGTAATTTGACTAGCAGAAAGGAACTGTGGATGAAGAGACTGTGATTTCCATATTCTAGGGAGGATACAGTTTCATGCAACAAACTGGTTTTATCAGCATCCTCTGAGTTCTTGCTGTATCCTAATTGTTGAATTCAAAATCCCATTTCTCCTGGACCAGAAAGTAGAGAGGACTGAAATATATTAGTAATTGTCAATCAGAAGTGACAGTTCTAACTAAAATACAAACATCAGAATCCTTAGAAGTCAGGAAACTATGGAGATAGCCAGAGATGGTGGTTATGAGTTGGATTAGAGTCATACAACCTGGGTTTTTAACCTTTCATGTAATATCTGTGATCTCAGATAATTTGCTTAACTCCTGCAGTTTATATTTCCCCTACCCGGTAAGATGGATTGTAATGATGTAACCTCATTGGATTGTTATGAAAACTAAATAAAATACATACAAAGTACTTATTAGTCCAGTGCCTGACAGATGGTAAACCTTCTATAAATATTAACTAAAAAGTTTATTAAGTGACTCCAAGTTTTTAGTGTCCTTAGGTTAAAAGAATTAAAGCAAATAAAAAATTAAAATGTGCTTAAGCACAGCACTCTGGGGATTAGTAGCGCAGATCTCAGGTTAGCTCGTTGATAATACATTTGGGCCTTTGGTTAGATGAATTATTGGGAAGCTGCTGGGAAGTATATTGTCAACTGCAACATAAATCAACAAATGTTACCTTCCCCAAAGGCAGAATATTGTTTTTCCTGTATGCAAAATAAAATATTTAGGGTATACAAAATATTTAGCCAGATAATTTTCATTTAGGTTGTCTATACCTGAGATTTATATGTAAGAAAATTCTGGCTCTAGGGAATTTCCTGGCGGTCTAGTAGTTAGAACTCCTTGCTGTCACTGCTGAGGGCCCAGGTTTAATCCCTGGTTGGGGAACTAAGATCCCACAAGCCGTGTGGTGTGGCTAAAGAAAAAAGAAGAAATTCTGGCTCTAGAGTGGACCTCATTAGCTTATCACTTTTAACTTAAAATTTCCAGATGCTGGCTATGAGTTTGACATCTGCTTCACCTCAGTGCAGAAGAGAGCAATCCGGACCCTCTGGACAGTGCTGGATGCCATTGACCAAATGTGGCTGCCAGTGGTGAGGACTTGGCGCCTTAATGAGCGACACTATGGGGGTCTGACTGGCCTCAATAAGGCAGAAACTGCTGCCAAGCATGGTGAGGCCCAGGTAAAGATCTGGAGGCGCTCCTATGATGTCCCGCCACCTCCCATGGAGCCCGACCATCCCTTCTACAGCAACATCAGTAAGGTATGGACAAAGTGAAGCTTGGCTCGCTGCACGCAGGACCAGGGGATCAGAATCTGGACTTCTCTCTTTTAGCTTTTATTAATATCTGCCTAGATCACTGAGTTTCTAATTTATGATAAATCCCCCTTTGTAATCCGCCTTCTCCAAGGAATGACCATTACTCATTAAAAGATTTAGTTAAGAGTTTATGTGGTTTATCTACAAAGAATTTCCATCTTTTTTTACATGTATTGCCATATTTTAAAAAACTGCACTACAGGTAAAGTGACTTGGGAAGAGCCTTGAGGCCCACCTTTCCAAAGTTGTGTTTCTTTTGGACTATTCAGTCTTCCCAGTCGTGGGTAGTAGGGGAGGGCGGGCAGGATAGTAATAATCCCCCTTCCCAAGCCCTCAGTGCCCTGGTGAGAGACTTTTACTTATCACTGTGATCCCTTAGGGGATGAGGAATAGGCAGAACAAATGCAGCTGGTAATAACTGGCAAGCTGGGATTTTTTGTTTAGGATCGCAGGTACGCAGACCTCACTGAAGACCAGCTGCCCTCCTGTGAGAGTCTGAAGGACACAATTGCCAGAGCTCTGCCCTTTTGGAATGAAGAAATTGTCCCCCAGATCAAGGAGGGGAAACGGGTACTAATTGCAGCCCATGGCAACAGCCTCCGGGGCATCGTCAAGCATCTGGAGGGTATGTATGCTTTTCAGAGGGGCCCTCAGGGAAGGGTAAAGCAGAACTGCCACTACTCTGGACTGATTTAGTATGAAGGAGACCTTCAGGAAAGGGCTGGATGTACTGAGAGCCTTAGAGACAGTCCAGAGTATCTCCTAGTAGAAACATGATCCTTGCTTCTCCAAGCATCATCTGCAGAACCAGAGGCTGCCACACCCCACCGGGTGCTTGTTACACGTTAGAACCTCAGGTCCCACTTCAGACCTGATTTGGAAGCTGCGTCTGTCATCCAGGTGCATCTATCATTGCTCTATTACAGTAGAGTGATCACCCAAGGAATGCCCCCAGTATTCTTTCTTAGCCACTGAACAGTAAGAAAAAAGGATGAAAAGTATCTCTCCCCAAAGGAGATACACATGAAAGTTGGAGATGCCTACCTCTAGACTAGGATTGCTAGTTGAAATTGCTGATAAAAATCCTTCTTAACCACAGCCTGATTACAACTCCCCACATGAGTGTCAATTTGCATCCTAAGTTGTTTCACTTAGGGGCCTAGCAGAGGCCCAGATGTGCCACGTTTTGGCAGCTGTATGGACAACATAGGACGTTTGAGATACTAAGATGTATAGTCCTGCTTCACTGTGGGCTTCCAGATCCCCCTTGGGGAGGGATACCTTTCATCCCTTTTTTCTTGCTGTTCAGTGGCTGAGAAAGAATATTGGGGGCATTCCTTGGGTGATCACTCTGCCCTAATATAGATCCTTACTTTCATGACAAGTATCAGAAAGGGTGTCTTGTTTTAATTCCTGCCAGAGTCCTTGGAGGACCCATTTCCCCACATGGAGGATGAATAGTAAAGCTGGAGAGGTCTGTGGATTCTTATCTTGCTTGACTGATCATGAGGAGGTATATTTTCAGGTCTCTCTGAAGAGGCTATCATGGAGCTGAACCTGCCGACTGGCATTCCTATGGTCTATGAGTTGGACAAGAACTTGAAGCCCATCAAGCCCATGCAGTTCCTGGGGGATGAGGAGACCGTGCGTAAAGCCATGGAGGCTGTGGCTGCCCAGGGCAAGGCCAAGAAGTGAGGGCAAGCAGCAGATTACTTTCCCAAGGATTACCCTCCTCCCCTGCCCTGGCCCACCCTATTCCTCTGCACCTCTCCCTGGCACATGTCCCACTGATTACATCTGTAGGCATCGTAAGTTGTAGCTGCAGGTGGGGACCAGCGGCTCCCAATTCCACATTAGCCATTTTATCTCTTGCACCCACTCCCTTCATACAGTCTAGTCAGAATGGCACGTCTGGGGCATGGTCCTCAGTCCAAGCCGAGGGAAGACTTATCCAGAAGTGTTGAGAGGTCGTTACTGGGGGGTTTGATGGTGGTTTATTACCAAGGAGCTGCTTGAGTAGGGGACAGGGAGAAAACCATGCTGAGGTGTGACCAATGAGGAGAAGTAAGAGCCCGTTCGTGTCCCCAGAGGCCAGCCGGGCACAGTTGTTAGGTGACTCCGGGCTCTAGTCATTCCAGTGGAAGATGAATGTAACCTGCATGGTGACTCAATCAAATATTCCTCCCTGACTCTAAAAGGCTGGATCAATCCTGAATGTTTTTGTGTTGCATTTACTTTAAAAATATATATATATAAATATAAAAAAAAAAACCAAAAACCCTTCTGGGGTTTTTAGTGGCGGTTGAAATATTCCCACATGTGGTCATCAGCAAATAAGTCATTCCTTACACCATCATGGGATAAGCTCCTGGCGTCTAAGGTGTAGGAGTTCATCCTGCTGTGTGTTTTAGAATCCCTCCCCTGCCTTACTGTTTTGTGGCAGCGGAATGCCTCTCGATCATGTCCAAGTGTGTCTCTCACTGTGCCTGACTTCTGAATCATGTTCCAGTTGCTTGGCCCAGCACTTGGGCCCAGTACTCATTTGAGCATAACTGTACTAAAAATGTCTTTTTTCCAGATCAGTATAAAATAAAGGAGTGACGTGCAATATTTTCTGTGTGATATGTCTTACCTGAGGAAATCAACTCGAACATTCAACTTGAAGTGTCTCTCACTGCCCAAGTTCGTGTATGACTAAGGGCTTTAGGACAGCCAGTCACAACTTTACACAGCCATTTTCTCTCTTGGACCCACTCCCTTCATACAGTCTAGTCAGAATGGCACATCTGGGGCATGGTCCTCGTCCAAGCCAAGGGAAGACTTATCCAGAAGTGTTGAGAGGTCATCACTGGGGGGTTCCAAATACCATGTATCTCACTGGGTTCTCCACTGCAGGTTGAAGAGCTGAACTCTTTTTCCTGTTGCCTCTCTACAGCTCTTGCCCAATGGTACTGGTTACTAAAATCAAATTCTGAAACTATTATACCTTCTTTAGAAAGGTAAAAGTTTGTTTACTAGACTTAAAAAAGCCAGTCCCTTTCTATTAAACTGTAAACTTGATTCACACCTTTCCTTTTGGCTCCTAAAGTTTTATCCCTGTCAGTTACCTAACTTCCTCAGAAATTACACTTGCAGGAGAAAATGAATATACAGTCATCCCTTATCTGCAGAGGGGAGACTTGATTCCAGGACTCTTCTGGATACTAAAATTAACAGAAGCTAGGCTGCAGTCCATGGGGTTGCTAGCAGTCGGACAGGACTGAGCGACTTCACTTTTACTTTTCACTTTCATGCATCGGAGAAGGAAATGGCAATCCACTCCAGTGTTCTTGCCTGGATTATCCCAGGGACAGGGGAGCCTGGTGGGCTGCCGTCTCGGGGGGTGGCACAGAGTCAGACACGAACTGAAGCGACTTAGCAGCAGCAGCAGCAGCAGGGACTTCCTTGGTGGTCCAGTGACTAAGACTCAGCTCCCAATGCAGGAGGCTAGGGTTGGATCCCTGGTCAGGGAACTAGATCCCACATGCACGCAGCTGAGTCTGCATGCTGCAGTGAAGAGCAACTAAGACCCAGCACAGCCAAAATAAACATCTCAAAATTAACAGATGCTAAAGTGCCTAATATAAGATGGCATAGTACAGATGGCTCTCTCTTCATGGGTTTCCCATCCATGAATAGGGAGGACTGACTGTAATTATCTACATAATTGGGAAGGGGCATTGCTCACATTTACCTTTTCTCTGAGGCCTTTGAGAAGATCACTGGAATATGAGAAAGCCCATAATGCCGTCCTAGTAGGAACAAGTAACACCATCTAGAAAATTCTTAAGCTCTATGCTAGCCATTGGGTGAGGCATGTTATATACATAATCTTCAATCCTGATAACCTCTGAAAGGGCTAGTATCTCGTTTACAGAAGAGGAAACATGCTGAAAACAGAAACTTGCCAGAAGGTACACTACTGAGTACTGGGACCCAGTATGAATGTTGCCCTTATTCTAAAATTTAAGCAGCTTGCTTTCCAAGTTAGCTTTTTATCTGATGTGCACAGTAATCCTAGGAAGACTTTTAATACTTTAAGTCTAAAGTAGCCTGATGGGATGTTAGTTTCCTTAGCTTGTACTGAATCTTAGAACAAAAGTCGGTAATTTTGTGCTCAACCCATGCCTGACACATAGCAAGTACTCAAAAGTATGGAGAACATAAAAAATACAGAAAAAGGTGATTAGGCATTGTCTACAAAGACTCTGCTCTAGATGTCATGTCAGTTTAGATTCTTTACCCTACTTGAGACAACAGAAACTAAAATTCTTTTCATAAAAACGTTTTCTTTGTCATAGCAAAAATACACATTTGTAACACTCAAAGAACAGGCTATAATCTACTATCATACAGTTTGTTTGCTGGTGCCTCCAAAAGAAATTACTCCAGAGAATAAAATCCGCTGAAAGGTTCACAAGAAAAATGTTCCACCTACAGAAAAGATTTTTCTAAAGGTGGCTGCTGACCAACCCCTGGTGTCTGAATAAAAACAGCCTCCTGATGTCACGCACACATGTACTCTTAGAAAACAGCTTCCCCTCTGCATGGGAAAGTGGCTTCTTAGGTCTGTAGGAACTCGGGCTGTACTCGGGCCACCTTCCGGAATTCCTTGGTGTGGGTCTTCGGGCACTGCATCTCACACCAGCTGATGGGGACCATCTGGACACCTGCAAGGGAAAAGGTGGTGCAGGAGCTGGGACCCCAGATACTTGCTCGAAACATTTCTCTTTTTAGGTGGGTGTGAACTGATGTCACCAAGCTGCCTAGTGAACCTCTCACCTCATACGGAAAAAAGCCTTGCTTATTCCACTGACTTATGGAGTAAGTGGCTCTTTTCCTTAGATTATATAAGGAGAATCATTCTAATCCCGGTAGTCAGTATCTACACTCACATTGCTTCTAAGATAATTAAAAAACGAGGGAAAACAGTGGACTAATCCCAAACCCTAGCTCCCAGGAAAAGGTAAGCGTGTGGAAGCATGGACAAACTCACCGGATTCGCTGTGGGCCACCACCACTCCCAGCTCATTTTCCGCGGTGGTTAGCAGGTAGTTGGACTGTGCATCACCTAGGGAGATCTAGTCACATCACGTTGGTAAAGGAAAACAAAGACTTACACGTCTTCCCTCTCATAGCTACTTAGTGGTTTCTCTACTTCCATTTCTTCCTTTGACAAAGGACCACAAGTCTGCAGGGAATAAGGATACCACTTTGGCCAAGACGATGTCCCCTGGGCGGAAACTCTTATAAATTTCAACCTGTAAAGAAAGGAGTGTTAAGTAAAAGCTCCGATCAGGTCTATAATGAAACTATTAACCCCACTGGGTAGAGCTAGTTTACTTCTAACTCCAGAGGGTAGAACCCCAGTGGTAGATCTACCATTACTCAAGTAGATCAACAACTTTTATTGCTTCTGTGGCATCATCACATAAATGAAAGATCTGAACTCAGTAACCTGATCAGGAATCTGACTTAGACAAAAGGTACTATGGCTGCTCTGAAAGGGTCCAGAATAAGTCTGAGAGAACAGCCATGAATAAACACCTGGCTTCAAAGACAAAGCGTAAACTAGCTCCTCTCTGGTCAACAAAAAGAAGAAAAATTCTACGAAGAGGAAAGGAATAGTGAGGTGAGTTCCACACCTTCCAGTAGAGAACACCTTAAAATTCCTTGGACTCCACATTCCCACTGACTTTTGAAATTCACTGGAATAATCTAAAAAGACTGAGATTCCTAAAGCCACGAAGAAAAATAAGAACCAACCAACAACCTTGTCTTTTTCAGTAGCTCGGACGTCTTCTTTGCTATAAAGAAAAGAAATAACGGAAAGATTAATTATCTGTGAGAAAGAATTATCCTGCAGACTCCTAGCAGACAAAGAGCTGTACGAGCAAAGACGACAAGTCCTGATCAGGACCCTGCTGCCACCTAGAGGAGCAAGTGGAGAAATGTTTCCTGTCCTAACCCGGAGGGAACAATCAGTTCCCATTCTTGGATCAAACAGAACAGGATTATCAATATCTCCCACTAGAGGAAAGTGGATCCAATTTGGCAGAGAAGGATAAGGAACTCTGCTGCCTTAGGAGAGCTTGAATGGCAGCATCACAGAACCACACAGAATCCTGAGGGTGGAAAGAGCCTCATATGTTAAATTATCTAGCTTATAAGAACTGTCTGTCCCTTCTCAAAGAACCCATAGTGGGGAAAAATACCACTTCACCCACTACCCTTTTTATTGTCTTATAATGCTTGGGTTAATCGATATTAAACACAAGAAAAAAAGGTACTTCCTAAAATGCCTTCTTTACTTTGGTATGAATGATACCCACAATGCACCTCCAGCTTATTCAATTCTTTTTTGTTTTATTTAAAGTCCTATCTCATTAATATCTTCCTTCTGTCTTTATTTTCTTTAGATATATTTTTAGATATATTTAGATATATTTAGATATTTAGATATATTTTCTTTAGATACTACGTGGGGAGAATCAAAGCACAAAGAGGTGAGACAGGGCAGGAATAGACTGTAATTGTTCTTAAAAATTCCAGTTTCCCATCCTATCCTAATCTCACTCCAGGCGCTGAGGCGAATATGAAGACAAAAATACTCCTTACCGGATGGTTCCTCGAAAAGAGTTCTTAAGTGGTGTGGACCCCACATACAGGATGTGTACTTTGGCAAAGCGTGAATTGATGCTGGAGACCTGTAGAACAGAGGAAAGGGCAGCATTAGAGTATTAGCAATTGTCAGCTGAAGGAGGCAGGAATCAACTAGGAAAGACTAGGATTTTAGTCCAAGCATCCCTACTAAGCATAGAATTTCAGATAAGTTAACTCGTATTTATCCTTGCATAAGTGATGTTCATAAAGTGGAGTAAGAGCCACTCTGGCCACCTAAAACAGAGTTACCGAGGGAAATCAAATGAAATAATATGGCAGAGATTTTCAAAAATGTGCAGGTCTAACATAAATACACAAGGGAAGCATAGCAAATCTAACTAGACCTTTAGCAGATCTCACCAAGAGGCCTGTAGTGTGAATGGAACTTAAGTCTCCATTCCAGCTGCTGGGTAATATTTGGATCACTGTGCCTATCCAGTTATTTTCAAAATAATGCATAGATTTTCTCTTTTTTTCCTTTCCCCTTTTTTAAATGTGGCCACGCTGCGCGGCTTGCAGGATCTTAGTTCCCTGATCAGGGACTGGACATGCACCTTTGGCACTGAAAGTGCAGAGTCCTAACCACTGGACTGCCAAGGAATTCCCCACATAGATTTTCTGTTGGAGAAATTATTTATAGAGAAAAACTAAGAGCTACAAGTTAACTGGCAGAGGGTGGGGATGGGCATGGAATACTGATGTCTTGTAGTTACTAATTGGTAGAGCACTAATTTGCACTTGCCCTCAAAGACTTTATAAAAATCTTTCATTTCTCTGCAGAAAAAGTTTCGCTTTAGATGTTCAAAAATACACCTCCTTATGACCTTCTGGTACTCCTGTTTCCCAGACAAAAGTAAAAAATTATATAATGAGGAAACCAGCTCTGTGAAAGAACTACATAAGCTTGAACTTGACCACACTGATCATTACCCTAGAAATCTCTAGACCCAGCAGAGTCCAGTAAAACTTTCTGTGATGATAGAAAAATTGTGTTGACCAACATGGCAACCACCATTCACCTGTGGCTATTGACTACTTGAAATGGAGCTAGTGGAACTGAGGAAATAAATGTTAAATTTTGTTTAATATTAATTTATTTAAATTTAAATGATCTTATGTGACTATTGGGAGAAGGCAATGGCACCCCACTCCAGTACTCTTGCCTGGACAATCCCATGGACAGAGGAGCCTGGTAGGCGACAGTCCATGGGGTCACACAGAGTCGGACACAACTGAGCGACTTCCCTTTCACTTTTCATTTTCATGCATTGGAGAAGGAAATGGCAACCCACTCCAGTGTTCTTGCCTGGAGAATCCCAAGGACGGGGAAGCCTGGTGGGCTGCTGTCTATGGGGTTCACAGAGTCGGACACGACTGAAGTGACTTAGCAGCAGCATGTGACTACTGGTTACCATACTGGACAGTGCAGTTCTATAATGATCATGATTTCAACACTGGATGGTATCCTAAGCAGGGAGGTTAAGACCAACTTACCTTACAGGTTACAATAGCTCCTACATCTGGCAGTAATTGGGACTCTGTTTCTCTCATCACAGATATGACAGGAAGCTACAGAGAGAAAAATAAAACCTGAATATCCTGGCTAAGCCTTGGATAAAGGTATTTGTGGCTTGACAGTAAAATGGGATACCTTGGGCCACAGTTGACGTCACATGGGCAGGTGGACTACAGATTCATTTGTAGCCCAGAGCAGAAAGCCTTAGAAATTTTAGGATACAGGAGGGCCAAGGGGCCACAGAAAGAAAGCTGCAAGAAGATACAATCTTACCACTTTAGACGAGTTCCAGAGTTTTTTTGTGATTTTCTTAAGAGTTTTTCGGCATACAACTACATTGCCTGTAATCACGGATAATCTGACTCTTTCTTCCAAAGTTGTATCTTTCTTTTGATTTGTCATTTTATTGAACAGGCTAGAATTTTCAAATAAATGTTATATAACAGTGGCCATATTTGTTTACTTCTATTTAACACTTGTAGAGTTTCCTCTTTGAGCATGGTACTGGCTATTGGTGTAGGAAAGATACTTTTGAGCCTGATCTTTTCTTAACCTTTCCCTTGTTCAATATGCTTCAGCTCTCCTGGTCTTTTTTCAGTTTCACCAATTCACTAAATTTTTTCCCATCTCAGGATCTCTTTTCAACCTGCTCTTTCTGCTCACTCACTCAACTCTTATTTATCCTTTAGATTCAGACTAAATATCACTTCTGACTAGGTTGGATTTGCCTATTACATGTTCTCATGGTACTCTGTAATATTTTTTCAGAGCAGCCATCATACGTGTAAGCACACATTCATTTGAGCATTTATTTGCTTACAGTTTTTATCTGTACCCCTTGATAGCGGAGACCACGTATATTTGGCTCATTATCACATCCCACAGCTATAAAATGAACAAACTTTCAAATCCTAGGGAAATTCCCAAAAGTGATCAAATACAAAGTCTCTCATTTTATAGGTAAGAACCTATAAAGGGAGTTTAAGTTTTTTACCTAAGGCAGAATTAAGGTTTAGTCAATACTGAATTCTCTTTCTACTATGATCCCAGTCTTTAGGGCTTTCCTGGTGGCTCAGCTGATAAAGAATAATCTGCCTGCAATGTGAGAGACCTGGGTTCGATCCCTGGGTTGGAAAGATCCCGTAGAGAAGGGAATGGCTACCCACTCCAGTATTCTGGCCTGGAGAATTCCACAGACTGTATAGAGATATGGGCTTCCCTCATAGCTCAGTCAGTAAAGAATCTGCCTGCAATGAACCTGGGTTCAATTCCTGGGTTGGGAAGATCCCCTGGAGAAGGAAATGGCAATCCACTCCAGTATTCTTGCCTGGAAAATCCCATGTATAGAAGAGCCTGGCGGGCTACAGTCCATGAGGTCACAAGAGTCGGACACAAGTTAGTGATTAAACACCCCCCACCACCACCTCCAGTCTTTAAGCCGCTCCTTCAAGAACTGCTTATCTGATCCCAAGCTAATCATGGATCAGCTTCTGGAACCAGGGAGAATAATATTATTCATACGTTCAATAAACATCTCCTGAGCATTTACTTTGCACTACGTGCATAGTAGTGGAAGGGTCTAATGGGGAACTTATAACTGAGTGTTTAATTGCATGCTGAACTAAGTGCTTAGAAAGGGAGTAATAGCTCTTGGGACCTCCCTGGTGGTCCAGTGGTTAAGACTCTGAACTTCCACTGCAGGGGGCATGGGTTTCACCCAAGATCCTGCATGCTGTGTGGCACAACAAACAAGCAAACTGACCCCAACAGCTCTTTCTGAGTATTAAAACAAACAAAAAACAAAACTCCCTTTTTTGACTAGGGCTTCTCTGAGAAAGTGATACTAGTGAGGTTATCTAAAGGATGGTGGTGGTTTAGTCGCTCAGTCGTGTCCGACTCTTGCGACCCCATGAACTGTAACCCGCCAGGTCCATGGGATTTTCCAGGCAAGAGTACTGGAATGTGCTGCCATTTCCTTCGCCAGGGGAATCTTCCCGACACAGGGATCGAGTCCGCGTCTCCTGCAATGGTGGTGGATTCTCTTCCGCTGAGTAGGTAGGATTTAATCGGGCTAAGGAAGAGAGGAGCGTGTTCCAGACAGACGGCGTGTGTACAAACACTCTGTGGTCCACTGGCGATACTGAAAGAAGACAGTAGGACTTCTGCAAAGAGTGAGGCGCGGGTAACGGAGCGAGATGAAGCCGGACAAGTAGGCGACATTTGGCCAGGATTCAGCTCACAGCACGGCTGAGCTCGCCTCCGTTCTTTCCCCAGCTTGCTTCCCCGAGTGTCAGCAACACAGCCAAGCCAGACAACACAACTAATTTGTGATGGCTAAGTGTCCAGCAGCGGGGATCCCAGCTGTCAGAAACTTAAGAGACTAACTCCTTCTCCTGAACCAGGCACTAAAGACGCGCTCGTAGGACCCTGGCTAAAGACAGCGAAATCAAAGGCAGCGTAAGACAAAGACAGACAGAGGAGAGAGAAGGGAAGCTGCCCCATTTACCGCGCCGTTCTCGCTGGTCTTTGTCAAGCAGCCAGCAAGCGACGAAAAGATGTAGCCGTGCCGTGTGTAGGTGCCGCTGCCCGGGCTGCCCTCCTCCAAGTTACACAGACGTTCGCCTGCGGAAAAAACGCTGCATCAGCCATGGGTCCGCTGAAGTTGTTGATCGTCTGGCCTTCTTGCCCTTGTCCCTGCCCAGGATTTGCTCTGGATACCGCTGACTTACCGGGGATGCAGTACCTCACGGGTGGCGCCATGACTGCCACTGTCCCAAATCCCGAGGAAAATGAGGCCGACCTCTCATTGGCCAATATCCTGGTGCAGTTCCGCAGTAAGAAACGCGCTAATTGGTGTGCTCTATATGTAATCTCCGTAAGCGCTTCCAGAAGACGTAAACTCCATTTCCCAGGTTGCATCGGGACGAGTTCGGGGGCGGGGCTTCGGAACTCCTGCGCTTGCGCCTGTGGTCAAGGATGGGCGGGCGGTGGGTCCGGGTCTGCAGGCTGGACCTGTGGGCGGCGGGCCATGGTTGATTGGATTGAGCCGGGCCGGTAGACGCCGAGCTGGAGGGGGTGGCAGTGAGCGGCGGCGGAGGCTGCGGAGTTCGACTTGGCTGATTGAAGAATCGGCCGGCGGCAGGTAAGAGCGAAGCTGCGGCCTTTTCTGCCCAGTCCTGTCGCTTTTTATAGGGTCGGGCCCTGTTCCCGGGCCTTGTGAGCCCGAGTTCCTGCTTTGCACGGCCGTGCCATCGAACCGGACGGAGCGCACCCTCCGGGCAGCCCTGAGGCGTGGAGCTGGAAGGTCAGCCCAGCCAACTCGCCCATTTCACAGATTTGGAAATTCATCCCCAAGGATAGGATTCTAATTGTACCGTATCTCTAAGATAGTTCAAGATAGAGACCGAACAGGTACTCAAGTTAATTTTTACTTTCAGTCTTTCATTCTTTGACCATGCCAGCCTTATTGAGAAATAAAACGTTTCGTCAGTTTCTGTAACTGCAGCCTCCAATCTTGCGGAAGCGTGCTAGTCTGGAAGGAAAGTCTGTGCATGAATTAGTGTTGCTCTTACTGATGATTGACACTTGCTGCTTCAGACTGTAAATACCCTCAAAACAGCATCTTTGTTCAAATGAGTTATGTCGACTCTGTTTCCTCTGCCCTTTGGTGTCTTTGGAATCTATGTGTTTACTCCCACCCCTAATAGCCCCCATGTCCAGTTTCCCCTTGGGAAAGAGTTGGTGACTGAGAGCCTTGGGGAGAGGAGAGTGCTGTGACCTGCACTCCCCTCTGATCTGGTGGCACGTGTCACTGTGTTGCTAGCACTGAGGGATCAGAGTGTTCAAGGCTTGTGTTGGGGGTGATGCTGCTGCTGCTAAGTCGATTCAGTTGTGTCCGACTTTGTGCCACCCCAGAGACAGCAGCCTAGCAGGCTCCCCCATCCCTGGGATTCTCCAGGCAAGAACACTGGAGTGGGTTGCCACTTCCTTCTCCCATGCAGAAAAGTGAAAAGTGAAAGTGAAGTCGCTCAGTTATGTCCGACTCTTAGCGACCCCATGGACTGCAGCCTACCAGGCTCCTCCGTCCATGGGAGTTTCCAGGCAAGAGTACTGGAGTGGGTTGCCATTGCCTTCTCTGTTTGGGGTGATAGGGAAACTCTATTTCCTGCCCTGTTCACTTCCATCACCACCCCTCACCCCCAACACACAGTTTTTTGAGCTCTGCTTTATCTCAGTTTCCTGAGATGAAAAATTCTTATGTTCAGTTGTGGTCCCATGGACTACGTATTTATTCCCTGGCGTTCCCATACCCCACCAAACCTCACTAAGTAAAATAAGGGAAGGGGGCCTTGGTCTCAGACTTCTTTTACATAATCTGGTCTTAAGCTCTGTACCTACAAGTTTTCAGCTTACATGTTTGTGTTGATTACTGGTTGGATAGTTTTCTAGAATGACTTCTACCTCTGAAGTGCAATGATTCCACCAGTGGTTTTCATTTCTCTCTGTATTGATCATGAAGAATGTAGCAGCTGACACTTATTTCGTGTTATCACGTTGGCAGGAGTGTCCTTGCTATTATTTGTAGGACAGAGGGACATCTGACCAGCCTTTCCACTTCGGCATCCCTCCAGTTCGTTCATTCAACAAGTATTTATTGAGTACGTCCATGATCCAGGTATCGGCGCTAAGCACTTTATGAACACTTCATTTGTATCTTACCAACTGTACAGATAGTCATAAAGTGGGTAGCGCAGAAGGGTGCCTTAGTATTTAATCCTACTCTCTCGTTAATGGGAACACAAGAAAACTGAGTCCCAGCAGAATTTGGTGCTTTGCCCAAGGTCACAGATCTACTTCAGGGCAGAATTGAATCCTAAGCAGTCAAGTTGTGGGGCAGCTGAGAGTTGATAAGTCTGGTCTTTGAGGCATTTCCTGTAGAGTTCAGTAATTCCAGAAGTAGCTGAGACAATCTAAAAAGTGGAGAATCAGAAAATGAAGGTTTTTTTCCTTCTAAACAGGAGAGATGGTATATAATTTTTGTTTATTACAGATGAGGCACACATCTTATTTGCCTGCTGTTGCTGTTAAAACTATTTTGGTAAATAGAAAACTCTCCATTAGCTTTAGTAAGGGAATGAATGATGGTGTGGATAACCTAAGTCACTTGGATTTGTTTTGGGGTAAAATGTTTCATTCCACTGTTACATTAGATTGTAGCTGTACACTATTTGAAAATTCATGCTTCGAGCCAAATCAGGATTCCACACAATAGGAGTCCAAGTCAAAGGAGGTAGGAAGTTTGAGCTTTTCCTTTTTCTCTTTTCTGCACTGTCCCTTTGTTCTCTAAGCCTCTCGGAGATGATGGAAATGGCCAACTTACTTTATCCTGCTACAGAAGTAGGTCCCTACTGAATTGTCTGTCTTCTCCTTGCTGGTCTTATCTGCTGGCTTTGTTTTTGCCTTAAGTCTTCAGAGGGCTTATGGAAGGAGGTAATTAAGTTTTCTTTGAAAGGCCTCTTGTGGGGATGTCAGGGTGTAAGGAGAGTACCTTGCTCCAGTTACTGAAATGACACCATCCCTACAGTGGAGCAGCCTCCTCCACTTTCTGCTGGGCTTTGAGCTGCCTGTTAAATAAGTCAGTGGAGTTGCAGAGGACAAAGTAGCCATAGGGGAAAATCAGATAATTTCCTCTCTGATAAGACCTTTTATCTGCAGAATTGATGAGAATATCATCAAAGTGATCTGTATGTTCTGTTCTGGGCATTGCCTGGGTAGCTGACCTCCCGTGGCTGTTAGTTGAGGTAAAAATCACATGGAGGAGGTTAAGGCACTTTCAGAGGAGCCGTGCACAGCGCTAAAGAGCTGGACAGGCTGGTTGGGACACCTGGGGCCAGGGCAGCAGCTGCAGAGAAAGCTCTCAAGTGTCCAGCTAGAACAGAGCAAGGGAAACTCATTACGCAGAGGGCGGGCCCTGTGGTCTTCTTCCGCCGTCCTCCATACCGCCATGTCTCCTGCTTGGTGGTGATCTGCTCAGGACCCGTTGTTTTGTTCATGCTTGGAGTGGGACTGGGACTAGAATTGGAGACAGAGCATCTTATGTCATGCAAGGGGGAGGTGAGCTGTCCCCACAGGAGACAGGGACTCTCATGCCCCCAGGCCGGTAATGGCAGTAGGACGGATAAGTGTCTTTTGCCTGGATAGCACCAGGGAAGATCTAGGTGCAGGATTCGCATGGTGTGAACTCACTCCCTCACTGCTGTTCCTGGTGAAGACGGTTGTTAGGAGGTAGGGGCTTCCCTCGTGGCTCAGACGGTAAAGAATCCGCTTGCAATGCAGGAGACCTGGGTTCAATCCCTGGATTGGGAAGATCCCTTGGAGGAGAGCATGGCAACCCACCCCAGTATTCTTGCCTGGAGAATCCCCATGGACAGAGGAGCTTGGCGGGTTACAGTCCATGGGGTCGCAAAGAGTCAGACACAGCTGAGCAGCTAAGCACAGCACAGGGCAGGCAGGAGACCCCGGACACCTCTGCTACAGTGGCCAGGCCCACAGGGCCACGCGGATAGCTTTGTGCACATTGGTTGGGCTCTACCCAGTGGTCTGTCCACATAGACAATTCCAGAGACCCTGCTTGAGCTTGGAGCTGCCTCCCTATTTCCCAGCTGGTGACTGGCCCGGCGGGCCTCAGCCTTAGGTCTCCGCCTCTAAGCTGCCCAGTGGTGGGGCAGGGAGGGACAGGACCCAGGCTGGCCCCTCACGGTGCTGTGCTCTCCTAGGAGCCATGCGGGGCCAGTGGAGCCTACTGCTGGGCCCTGCCCGCCTTTGCCTGCGCCTGCTTCTGCTCCTGGGCTACAGGCGCCGCTGCCCACCTCTGCTCCGAGGCCTGGTGCAGCGCTGGCGCTACGGCAAGGTCTGCCTGCGCTCCCTGCTCTACAACTCCTTCGGGGGCAGTGACACCGCCGTGGACGCTGCCTTTGAGCCTATCTACTGGCTGGTGGACAACGTGATCCGCTGGTGTGGGGTGGTGAGTGATGCCCGGGGGCAGGAAAAGGGTTGTTTGGGGAGCGCATGTGTCTGGCAAACTTACCCTGGGTCAGGACCCACACTGGCCTCCTACCCTTGGGAAGCTCCTGAGTCTTCTCTGGGCATTGCTGCGCTCTCTCATGGCATCCTCCTGACCTCCCCGGTGTTGGCAGGTGTTCGTGGTGCTGGTGATCGTGCTGACCAGCTCCATCGTGGCCATCGCCTACCTGTGTGTCCTGCCCCTCATCCTCCAAACCTACTCCGTGCCCCGGCTCTGCTGGCATTTCCTCTATAGTCACTGGAATCTGATTCTCATCGTCTTCCATTACTACCAGGCTATCACCACCCCACCTGGATACCCACCCCAGGTGGGTACCCCCCTCCAGGGGCATGGGGGTGGAAGAGAACTTCAGGCCATGGGAGCCAGTCCCAGGAATGGGGGGGAGAGTCCCTTGGTGTTTCTGAGGTACGAGACCGGTGCTGCCGCAGTCGTCACGTTGCTTTTCTCCCTCTGCACA
This sequence comes from Bos grunniens, assembly GCF_055505025.1. Taxonomy (NCBI): domain Eukaryota; kingdom Metazoa; phylum Chordata; class Mammalia; order Artiodactyla; family Bovidae; genus Bos; species Bos grunniens. Next base: position 18,817,890 of record NC_141190.1, read on the forward strand.
GGGCAGGAATGATATGACAACAGTCTCCATCTGTAAGAAGTGCATTAACCCCAAGCCAGCCCGAACACACCACTGCAGCATCTGCAATAGGTGGGTCTCTGGGAACCCCAGCCATGGCCCTTTTGCTGTAGCCCCAGGGCAAAACCTAGACCTGGCATTTGCCTGGACATTCATGGGGTACCCTGTCATGTGCCAGGCCACATGTCCTGAGGACATGGGCCCCAGGATGGCCTGTGAGTTATGCGTTATCACCGCTTGGGGAAAGTGAGGTTCAGAGAGAGGGGTCAAGGTAGGCAAGAGACCCGAGTTACCTTGTCCAGTGTCTTGTAGCCAGTGAAGCAGGGTTTGAAGCAAGGCCTGGCTGTCCTCAAAGTCTGTGCCCTTTCCGCCTCAGCAGGATGCTGGTCCTTGTAGGAAAGGATTGGCACTGACATCTCGAGAACCTTGGCCACCGTAACAGAGCCTGTGTCCCTCCCTCACAGGTGTGTGCTGAAGATGGATCATCACTGCCGTATCCTTTTGCTATCTCCTCTGCCTGAAACCTCCTCCTTTAGCTCCAGAGCACTGCACAGGTTTAAGGGCCACAGACCCAAGGCTTCTAGCTTCACCCTGCAGAGAACACTGGGCTCAGGAGAAGTTAGTAGAAGAGCAGTTGTGGGGACCAATCATCTCCTGGGAATAATGTGCTGTCTGGGACGGATCTTCTGGGAGCAAGGCCTCTCTCCCTAACAGCTCTTTCTCTCGTAGACTTTCATGCTAACATCCATCGGATGGAAAGAGAGGTCTTGTTCAGTGGGTTGTCCAGTGGGGGTCCAGGTAGAACCATCGGTCCCTTTCTGCTGTCCCACACAGATGTCTGGTAAACCTGTTTGTCTGAATATTGGCAGACACATTTTACTAAAGGATTTCGGCTTTCATGATCTCCTGGTGGGACTCGTGAGGGCTTTGAAAAGCTTTAACACTTTCCCCTCAACTTCAGGGAAGTCCCATATTTTCCTGCCTTTGGTGATGGAATCCTTGGGCTTGGATGATATTGTTAGGAACCACAGAGAAACCAGAGAAGCCAGGACACCCCCTGAAGTTGTGTGTTTGGTCTTGTCCTTAATCCTTTCCCCACCAGCCTGGCTAAACAACTGTGTGGGCCACTATAACCATCGGTACTTCTTCTCTTTCTGCTTTTTCATGACCCTGGGCTGTGTCTACTGCAGCTATGGAAGCTGGGACCTTTTCCGGGAGGCTTATGCTGCCATCGAGGTGAGCCCATAGTTAGGAAAAGAGCAGCTCAGTAGAGAGCACTTTGGGGTGTGGAATTTGTCCCTAAGAAGGGGCTGGTAGCACCCCCCTCTCCTAGAGGCTTGAGAGTGTAACCAGCACTGTTTTCCATCCCCTTAGAAAATGAAACAGCTCGACAAGAACAAACTACAGGCGGTTGCCAACCAGGTGGGCTCTCCCCACCCCACTGCCTCCTGCTGCTCAGGCCAGGGGTATAGAGTTGCTGAGGCAACTGGGGCCCACCTGTTAGTCGAGTTGTAGAGACTGGGCTCAGGCCAGTCGAGACTGGATCGGGGTGTTCTGGGGGCTGCCTGCCACAAGCAGACCAAGTGGCCTGGGGACCAGCTGGGAGTCCCTGGTATGTGAGTTTTTGGCTCTCTATCCCATTTCACCTTCTTTGGGCTGAGCAAGGGCTCTGCCTTGGTGATGGCCTGAGCAGTACAGAGTCCATGTTAGTCTGTGTAATGGGGTTCCAGGGGACAGAGGTCGGGCTGGGCCAGTCTGATGATCCTTTGCTCCTGGTCTGTCTGCATCTCCATCAGGATCCCTAGGCCTTTTAGGACTCCTTGTTTTGAGCAGATTGTCGGCTTGAGATTTGCCTCTGCTGCCATTTTGGTCCTTAGTGGGGCTCCCTGTTCTCCCCCTCCAGTCATTCTATTCTGGGTGTGATCTGGTCCCCTCTCTAGGGGATTACAGCCACACAGTTCTGACTGGGAAGTGGAGTGGCTTCCCCTGGAGCCCCGTTTGTGTTGTCACAGCTAAAGGCCCAGGGTTGGTCCCTCCTGTGCTTTACTATCCTGTCTAGACCCGCTCTGCCCAGTGTATGTCCACATGACGATGCCACTGGCTTGGTCCACCCATCTGGCTGCTGCCCTGACTCCTCTGTGGCTGAACCCCCTATCTTCTCCCCCTGGGCCTGGATCACTTCCCTGCCTGCAGGTGCTGGGTTCTGGTGGAGACCAGCAGAGTCAAGGAGCCAGACTGTGCTGTTTTTTTTCTAGACTTACCATCAGACCCCACCACCCACCTTCTCCTTCCGAGAAAGAGTGACTCACAAGAGTCTTGTCTACCTCTGGTTCCTGTGCAGGTATCTTAACTCTCATTTTTGACAGTTGAAGGGAGGGGCAGCTTCAGAAAGCCTTTTACAGTGCCCACACAGGCAGGAACCCCTCCCTGTATGAACTGTTGCTGTTCTTAGCCTCACTTAGGTTGGCCAAGAGTAGAGCTTAATTTTCTTCAGCATTTTGGGGGAGGGAACACGAAGGACTTGGCACTGAGGGTTTGGTATGTGCGAAGGGAAGTTCAACTCCTTTTAAGAGCAGATGCATTTTGTAGAGGAGGAAAACTGCAGATATGAGGGGGTGAGGTGATTTGTTCCGTGATACCCAAGTAGAGATGGTAGAGCTGGAATCTGATGTGCCGTTTTATTTTGATCCTTGGTGCTGTTAGTCCCCTTTTCTTGTCTCCCAAGCATGGGTATTTTAGGAAATGTATAACATTTTCATTAGTAATAGACTTATTTCCCCATTCTCCTTGCCACATAATTTATTCTTGGCCCATATAGATGGTTTTTCATGGATGCTGTTTTTATCAGTAGATGCAGTGAAGTAAAAGTTCACTTAGGAGCCATCAGCTGGGAGAGAAGGCAGAGGTCCCTCACCAGTCACTGTTGCTCAGCGCAGTTTCAGACCTACTCATGGCCTCTAACCCTCTCCGTGCTACCCCCCAATCTTTGCCCTTCTTTTCTCAGTTCTGTGGCACTTGCCCTGGGTGCCCTAACCATATGGCACGCTGTGCTTATCAGTCGAGGTGAGACTAGCATCGAAAGGCACATCAACAAGAAGGAGCGCCAGCGGCTGCAGGCCAAGGGCAGAGTGAGTGGGGCTGGTTTTGGGGTGCTGGGGCGAGTGGTAACCAAACCTGCTGTTCTGTAGAGTTGGTTTTTCTCCCATGGTCAGGGCCAACTAGGGCAGGCCTGAAGCCCGGAAGTTGCCTAGCCAATTTAGGCTCAAAATTGGTTTAATGAAGAGAGTTCTTAGAAACGTTTTTCTTTGCTCTAGGTTTTTAGGAATCATTACAACTACGGCTGCTTGGACAACTGGAAGGTATTCCTGGGTGTGGACACAGGAAGGTAAAGTAAAACATCTAGATCAGCGCTGTCTGTTGCACTTGCTGTGTTGAGAAGAACATCCTACACCCGTGTTGCCTGACATTAGCCACTAGTCACATATGGCTTCTGAGTGCTCGAAACGTGCCTCATATGTTAGTGGATTGAATTTTAATTTCATTTTCACCAGTTTAATTAGGCACATGTGGCCAGTGGCTACTATATTGGTACAGTAGCAGATGACTACAGTAGAGTCCTGAAAGCTGTTCTCAGGAAGGGAGCTCTCATTTGTATGGCAGTGTTGGATTTCAAGCAGATAACTTGTGGGACTGAAGTTACTTGTGACAGAGGTCTAAGACAATAAATGAAGCTAGCTCCCTCAGCCCAAGAGACAAAGGTAAATCGTTTTTTAGATTGCAGCTACTGAGGCAATAGTAAGTAGGTGACCACTGAGTACCTGCCCTCCCTTTTCCTGTCCTCATTATTGCTGCCTGTCACTGTGCTCGCAGTGCCCATTAGAAGTTAGCTCAAAACCTCTAAAGGCCTTCAAGGCACCAGAGTGAAAAGTGTATTTCTTGGACTAAATTGGAACTTCTGTTACTTTTGTGATGAATGCCAAGGTAGCTTCAGACTGCCTTGAGCTATCTTTGCTGAGGCTTGAGGATCAGGGAGGAAGACTAGGAAGGCCTGGACCTCAGGAGTATTTGTCTTCTCTTACAGGCACTGGCTTACTCGGGTGTTGTTACCTTCCAGTCACTTGCCCCATGGGAACGGAATGAGCTGGGATCCCCCGCCCTGGGTGACTGCTCACTCAGCCTCTGTGATGGCAGTGTGAGCGTGTAAGCTGGAGTGTGTCAGCCACAACTTGGGCACCACCCTGCTTCCTGCGTTGCCTCAAGGGCCTCCAAGGATAGCTTCTTGGGATCCTTGAGCCAAAAGAGCCAGTGGGCCTGCCCCAGGGTACCATGCAGGGACAACTCAAGGACTGATCTCCTGGCTGCTGCAGAAGCAAGGCACAATGTGGAGAAATCCTAGGACTCATGTCCCTTTACTCAGGCAAACGTAAGTCCAGCCCCAGACTGGAGATCAGGCAGCTAGCAACCTTGCCAGGTTGACCCCGACCTCCTCCAGGTTACAGCACTGGGGTTGGCCGCCACCTCTTCCACTTGCCGTCTGAGGAAACAGCTGAATGGTAGAGATGAGATTCTGGCTTCTCAACAGGGCAAAGATATCAGGCCTACTGCTGAGGTCACTGCCACTTCTCATGTGCTGCTGAAGGGAGCAAAAATAAAGGTATTTGATTTTGTAAAGACTGTAGCTTTTCACTCTTTGCCTTTCCGGTGGGACAGGGAAGGGGAAATCAGGGTCAGGGCCTAGTGCGCAGATATTCTGGTCCCACCACCCGTGCCCCACTTGGAGGGGCTGGATGTCCTGAACAATTCCTATCGTTTCTGTTCTAGGTCAAGCAGTGATGCTTCTGAGGCATAAGTGCAAGAGGGAAATAACTGACAGCCCCGTTACCAAAAGATTCTTTACTCTCCAGCAGGTACACACCACCCTCCCTGGTCCTCAGGGCCACACACAGCTGCACCCACCCTCAGCAGCACAGCTCCTTTTTTCTGACATATAAATGGAAGAGCCCCAAGACGAGGGATCGTTCTTCAAACACAAGTAGTCTCACACGCAGTTACTTCCCAAATCCATTAGAAATCGGGGTTCCTGTATTTCTTGTACAGCCATGCGGCAGAGGCCCGCATTGTGTTGTGTCTGTGGGAAAGGCAGGCAGGGGCCAGCGGTCTCCCTGCCTGAGCAAGGCGGCTCGATGGTTAGTAACTTCAGGTTAGAATGTCAGTCAGTGTAGGCCAGGGATGGGGGGCTCAGCTGCCAGGGCTCCCCAGCAGAAACCTGTAGGCAAAAAGCATGTTGACAGCATTGGTGGTGAGGCTCACTTCAGTCTCGTCTCTCCCTGTGACCTAGAAACTCACCATTCTCCCCTGGCTGACACTGCTTCCTTACGCACCAGCCTCTTCTTGTCATCCAGGGGTTTGGCTAAGGCCCGGATCACCTGTGGTTTGTATGGCAGCAGCTGTGGAGTTAGAGGATCTCATCTTAGCTTGTTCAACCAAGGTAACCAAAAAAGCTGCTCTGACTCTACATCTAATACTCTTCCTATTCTTCACTGACTCCAGACAGTGCTGTGTGGCAGGCTGGCCGTTCTGTTTTCAAGGACTCAGGAAACCCTTGCCTATCTGTACTACATAGTGCATACCTCAGTAGCACAGCCAGATGGCCAGTCCTGCATGCTTAAGGCAGAAAGGTGGCCCTGGCTCTTCTAGGAAGTTTCCAGGCCAGAGAGGGACACCTGCGGTACTCACCACGGGGGTGGGCAGGCGAGTGAGAGCGTGCATACACTGCAGTGCAGCGATCCGGACCGCCTAGAACACAACCATAAGGAGGTGAGGGGAAACCCACGAAGGGGAGGCGTACAGGCCAAAGAGTTGTCAGGGCTCAACGCACCATGGAAGGGCTGGCACTGAGGTTCAGGAACTTGGTGATGAGGGTGTCAACGTGAAGACTCATGACCTGGGGTGCTTCCAGTAGAAGAGGCTGAAGGCAGCTGAGGGTTGAGAGCTGCACCACAGAGTCGGGGCAGGACAGGGCCTCCAGCAGCAGGGAGAGCAGCTAAGGGGTCACAGGAAGCAGGGGGTGACCACATGTTTGATAAGCCTGCTTCTCCTCCCCTTTCCAGCCCCAGCATGGGGGGGACAATGGCTTCATCCCTGCTTAGAGGCTGTGATGGCAAGGCTTACTGTGGGCAGCTCTGGCAGGAGCACAGGCTTTGGCAGCCTGTTAAGTACATGAGACAGACCCTTCAGGTAGTTTGGCTTCACATCTGCAAAAAATGGAAAAGCTAAGGGGGAAACTGGGCTCTGACAGAGCGTGGGAATTCAATTCCAATCTCTGGTGAAGCTGGGACATCAGCCTATAGATTTTTATTTTTTCTTTTTTACAAACAAAAAAAAAAAGCCCCTCGGGCTCAGAATAGGCAAGGTACATCCATCAAAGGAAAAGAGTGGGTCAAGAATCTAGATGTTCAGCCTTCCGGTAGAGGCCATACTATGCTCTAAAGAAGCACTCGGGTCCTAAATTCTTTTAGAGACTGTGGCCTGAACAAAGGAAAGGTCTATATATTTAAGGGCCTCCCTCTAACCTCTCCTCACCTTGCGGAGCAGCATGGAAGCCCCGGACCAAAGCGGGCACGTTATCTGTGAAGAACCGCTGGCGGAACATGATCCGCACTTCAGCATGGCCAGCACGAGTTAGCACGTCAGTGCAGTCGGACATGAGCAGAGAGAAGCCATCAGCTGCTGCCGGGCCTAGTTCTGGATCACTCAGGAGGCCCATGAGCTGGAGGAAAGAGAGCTTTTGAGGTACATCAATGGGGAAAGACCTTAAATACCAAGAGGAGGACGGCAGTCATTTTGGGGAGGAAGCGGATCAAGAGCGAAGTTCCTGTTCAGATCCTAGGTTCTGCTTGCTCAGCAAAGACTTACCCGCTCTGTAAGACAGGAACTGAGAGGATGGTATCTAAGCACTAAGGCCTTTGTGACCTGTCACCAGAGAGAGAAAAGTCAGGGCAAGATGCCCAAACCCTGAGAAGCATGCAGGGTTCAAGGGAGAGGTTTCATTTAACCAGATTAACTGCTCTAACAAACTCCTTTCCGACTCCTTACCCAGAGAAGCAGTGTGAAGGCCTGACTACGACAGGGCCCAGAGCTCAGCCCAGCCTCCACTTTGTCCACAGCCAGCTGCAGAAATTCATCCAGCTGTTGCCCTAAAAAGGAGGTAGGAAATGCTGACACATGTGTCTGTTTTGACAACAAAGGCTGTAAATCCTTTAAATGCAGAAGCCATTAGAAAAGAACAATGTCATTTTGGCTGTGGACTCGGCCCACTTAGCTCTAGGACACCAGCATGAGCCTGGTATTCTCATAATGTTGGGGTGTTGGCATTAGAAAAGTCTACTAATAAAAAGTCTTTTTTTCGAAAAGAGCTGTCCACTTCTAATAATTACCCCTGATAGCTCCCTGTAGGGAACAGGAGGACAGAACTAGACAGAGCACTCTGGTTGAAGCCCTTATCTTCTTACATCCTATAAAAGCTTTGCCCAGCTCTGGTCTTGACTCTTGTCCCAAGGGCTGTCCCATGGGAAGCCTGATTATATTAGCAAACTCCTTTTAAAGAGAATGACACTTCCCTGGTGGCTCAGAGGGTAAAGCATCTGCCTGCAAGATGGAAGAACTGGGTTCGATCCCTGAGGCCTGGGTTCTATCCCTGGGTCAGAAAGATCCCCTGGAGAAGGAAATGGCCACTCCAGTACTCTTGCCTGGAAAATCCCACAGACGGAGAAGCCTGGTGCAGGCTATAGTCCATGGGGTCGCAAAAAGTCGGACACGACTGAGCGACTTCACTTTCACTTCACTTTAAAGAGAATGAGTTACTACTAAACTTCAAGATTGCATCAGAAGTTGGTTCTCCCTCCAGTACCTGCAGGGTGCTTGTTCAGGAGTCCTGCAAAGCACTTGGCGGCAGCAGTAGAGGAGAAGGGGCAGCTTTGGCAGCAGCTCAGCTCTAAAAGCTCCCCCATGAGTCGGTTCAGCTGTGGGATTTCCACCTGTAGAAAACCTGGTCATGTCATGGACCCAGAGAACATTTGAACTCCAAGAGACAACCAGAAGAGAGTGGCAGCAGGGGCCAGGGTGAAGGGGAAGTGAATTCTCCAGTGGGCAAAGCAGAAAATCAGCTTAGCTGTGACAAATTTCAGCCCAGAAGTCACCTGGGCTCCAGCTCCCTTGGTCAGGATTAAACTGGGGTTTTCCCCAAAGGTTGTGGTCACTTACGTTTCGAGGCAGGGAGCAGACAAAGGCCATAAGCAGTGCGACCAGTCGCCTCTGCCCTGAGGAGCCATCCTGTAAGGAAGAAGGGCCCTATCAAGCCTGTCCCACCAGCAAGAGACTTGTGCCCCTGAAGACACCCATCCCAGATTTCCCAGAAAGATCTGAAGGGCAGATGTCCCAAGACTGTTCCCCATCTGGGTCTGATCCATCGGACCCTCACCTGGAATGGCTGGAATCTGCCAGAGAAGCTGTTTTCAGGCAGGAAGGAGATGTTGCCGTCCAAGAAGAGGGGCACGATGTGGGCGACACTCTGGGAGGCTAAGCTAGGGGGTACACCCAGTGTCATCAAGGAGCCAGGGTTCGACAGCAGCCCTGGGGTTCCCGGGACTCACTGAGTCCAGGGACCAGAGCATGCTCATTCACACCTTCAACAAATACTAACTCAGCACATACTACATGCCAGGAACCATTCCTGTCCTGGGCCTTGGTGCTACAGTAGTGACCCAGCCAGATCAAATCCCTGTTCCCTTGGAGCTTATCATCTAGCAAGAGGACTCTGTATATGTCAAAAATGCTTCACAGGTGACTCTCATGCACACCTATCTGTAGTTAAGAACCACTAGTCCATGGCTCCCCAAACCCTCATCCACAGTCCATGGGGCTAAAAGACCCCTTCTTTCTTTGCCAATAAGACTTACAAAACAAATAACCACCTTCACATTTACATCTGGGTGAGAGGACAGCTCAGAAGGAAATCATCTGCTACTTCCCAAGAATGCTAGCCTCCCTGGGATCAAGTCGAATGCATGATTATACTCACTCAGGGCTCAAGTGGGTGGTGGCAGTGGCAATGACCGATGCCATAGTGGCCAAGACCTCATCCTCCAACAGGACTTTTTTCAGAACTGAGTGCTCCTTCTCTGCCAAATCAAAACACACACAGGCACAGGCCATGACTGTGGCTCACACGATTAGGTCCTGTCCCCCTCGTGACTGGGCCGTGACTCTCGTTACAGCAGGAGCAGTTTGTAACCTGTCCTCTAGTAATGCTGTAGCCCTGGGAACCAGCAGGGCACCAGAAGCAGGAATGTCTAACGTGGGCCACAGAGAGCTCCTGAGAATTGCCTCTGACTAGACAACAGTGGGAAATAAGACTAGCTAATAGGAATATTCTTAACATCAGAACTGTTAGTTTTTTCAAAAACTTAAAGGTAACGTGGATTTATCTTCGTGGCTCCTTTTACACAGCAGCTACCATACACACATACATCACTGTTGTTAAGCATTACGAATTAACTTACTTAATCCTTACCAACTACCCTGTGATACACAGGTATTACTCTCCATCTCCTTTGCACAAGTGAGGGAACGGAGCTTAGAAAGCCTAGGTATTTCACCTAAGCTAGCAGGTGGTGGCTTCCCTAGTGGCTCAGATGGGAAAGACTCCGCCTGCAATGTGGGAGACCTGGGTTTCGATCCCTGGGGAAGGGCATGAATTCTTGCCTTGAGAATTCTTGCCACTCCAGTATTCTTGCCTAGAGAATTCCCATGGACAGAGGAGCCTGACAGGCTGCAGTCCATGGGGTCGCAGAGAGTCGGACACAATTGAGTGACTAAGCACCTAAGTGAGCAAGTGGTAGAGTTGACCATGAGACCCAACCAGGTCTAAACTCCAGAGCCTAATTCTAACTAATCTAATTACACAGCAATTGAAGGGGAGGGGGGAAAGTGTGCGTCCTTTGAAGTGTTGCTAACACTAGTAGATTTTGGTTCTCTCCAGCGGTCAGCTTGGCACCTTGTGATTAAAGTGAAATCTCATTATGTGGACACAGAATTCAAAAGACACCTCTGCTGGTGCAAAATACCAGCGAAACCCTGCAGGTTGCAGGGCTGTTCACCACAGTGGAAAGGCTGGGGTGAGAGGGACGGGTGAGAAGGGGCAAGTTACCTGGCGTGGAAGCCTGCACAACCAAGGCAAGCAGGCAGGGTACAGCTGTCTGATGGAAGTACCAGCAGCTCTCGGGGTCGCGCTGGCAGTTTTCGGCCACTTGCTGGAGGCTCTGACAGACAGCAATAACTTCACTGGTTCCTGGACTCACACTCCCTGTGTGGCGACAAAGTTTTCCGTAAGGTTTTCTTAAAAGCACTCCCCGGTCTGTCAGATACGGGACATAGGAAGACTAATCAAAGGTAAGTATCTTATTAATATAAAGAGCCAAGTCATTTTATCTAGGAGCAGAGATCTGCCCTGCCAGCTCTGCAACAGAAGCACTGATACACAGCGTGGGGGTGTGGGGAGCTACCCTCCTGCACAGTCGGAGATCTATGTGTCAGTTATAACCATTCTCTTCGAAGCGGTTCTTCCGGATCTGCAGTTCTGCATCTGTGGACTCAACCAACTGCGATCATGTACTATAGTTTTTACCCAGTGGAAAAAAAAGTGTGTGTGCTGTACAAACTTTGTTTAAGGGTCAAACATACATTCTCCTTTAGTTTTCAAAACAACCCCCTCAGCAGTATCATTTCCCCCATTTTGTAGAGGAGGATGTGAAAGCTCAATAAATTAGCAGTGGTTTTTCCAGGGTCACAGTAAGTGCAAAAGTCAGGGATCAAACCCAGGCCGTGCTCTGAATCCAGTGTTCTTTCTATTCTGTATCAGGTGCTGGATCATCCTCTGTTGACTGGATCAACCACAAAGGACAGGGCAGTACAGAGTGCGGAGCTTAGGGAATTAGTGAGGGCCCATGGTGGGCATGCACAGGTTCGTAACAGCCACAGCTGTTGTCACTTGTGAGGAGCAGTGCTCCTCAAACTCCAGGGTGTGTACAATTTACCGGGAGATCCTGCTAAAATGCAGATTCTGACCAGTGGGGCCTGAGATTGTGCATTTCTTTTTTTTTCAGCTGGAACACTGTTTAAGTCTATATAACGCCTTGTCTCGAAGAGAAGAGAATACCGGAATAGGTTAGACTTTCTTTCTATAGCAAGCTCAAATTGTGTCAGACAGTTTTATCTGCTACAGAGTGCTACTTGCATGAGATTCTGCATTTCTAATAAGCTCCCAGATCATGCCCACGCTCCTGGCTGATGCACTCTATTTTGAGTAGCATAGCCTTACAGTGGTGCTTTTCAATGGATTCCACACGGAAATCATCGAAGCATTCTTAATAATTGTTGCTCCTTAGAGACTGAATCAGTTGGACTGCATGAGGCCCAGGCAGTCAGCATTTTTTCAAGTTCCTATGTGACTCTTACTAGAGCCATCACTGGAACCACTGTTTTAGACACATCAACTCCAAACCTGACTGCAGCTCCCCCTCCAGCCCAGCTCCTCAGTGACTGTTCCCTGTAGTCACCTCTGTTCATCTGGCACAGATGCTGCAGCAGAAGAGGCAGCGTCTCCTTGACGATGCTGGGATGTGTGGATATAGCTGATAAGGCTTGCAGACAGCGTGGATGCCGGGAGCACCTGGTGGGCCCATCCCCTCTAGCCAAATCTGACTCCTCTGAAAAGCAACCCAGGAGATCAGGTTTCACTGTGTGATGGCAAGCATGAAGGAACCCCCCCGCCCCACCAACTTCCCTGGGAAGGACCAAGCCACAGAAGATCAGAGACACGTACCTGTACACAGATCCTCAGCAAGCCTGGGCACTAAGTGGCTGCTGAAGGCCATGGGGTAGAGAGTGGCCAGGGTTCCTGATGCTTCCAGTGCTGCCACCCTGCTGGGGCACAGGGCAGGTGAGCATTAGCTCAGCTGGGTCCAAGGCTCTCTTGCCTAGGCCTGCCATTAGGCAGATTCAGGAGCGTGGGCTTCTGAGACCACCTTTCTAAAAATGCAGGATTCAAGTACCTATACCACTAAGTTGGAAAGGGCTTCTTAATGCCCCCCAAAAGAGAACATTCCTACAACAATTGCTCCAACCAGTTAGCAGCCAGAGCCAAGCACAGAGTCCGTGTCCTCTGGGAAAGCCAAGGGTCAGGAGCACAGTGCCCTGGAACAGCTGGCTCTATCTTGCTGTCTTATGTTCTCACCAACTCTGGGAATCCTCCTCCAGGAAGCTCAGTCTGTACAGGTGACCCACTGCTAGCTCCAAGTCCCCAGAAGACAGGAGATCTGTATTAGAAGGAGACATGAACCTCATCTTTCTTCCCCAGCAGCCACCACCATCCTTCCCAAATCATAATCCCAAATCCCAATTTGGGATCATAGAAATCCCAAATCATACAGAATTGTGAGAACCAGGGAATAAAGACTGCTCTTTCTTTAAGACAGAAAACCACAGCAAAGGGACCAAAAACTCCAATCTTTTTTCTTTCCCTTAAGTGTACCTGGTTGAGCACCCAACACTGTGAGTGTACGAATGCCAACAAGCTGAAGCTGGGTGTTGGGGTCTGTCAGGGCCATGAACATCAGTGAGCACAGCTGGTCCTTGAAGCCACTCAGAGGTCTTTCATCTAGGGAGAGACAGAGTCCAGGTTAGAGGGAAACCTCATTCAGCACTGATGCAAAGATAACTTGGGGCAGATTTTTTTTTTGGCTGTGTAGCATCGAACGTGGGATCTTAGTTCCCCAACCAGGCATCAAACCAATGCCCCCTGCAGAGGAAGCATGGAGTCCTAACTACTGGATCAGGGAACTCCTGGGACAGATTTAAAGAATTTAATCCATTGGATACCCAGGAAGTACACTAGGAAAAAAAATGAACAGGTCTCATTTCTTAAGTGTTCTCTTGTGCTACAACTTGCGAACAACAGGTTGGCTGTTCCAGGCCACTTCTCTGTAGCACTCCCGGCCTGCCCTCCTTTACAGGGCTACAGAGCTCAGCACCCCCTGGCCAGCACACCTAGAAGACGGCCTCACCCTTGTCTTCATAGCTCCATTTCTGCTGCAGCTTCAAAAAACCCAGGATCATTTCAAGGATTGTCCTCCGCTGGTTGCTCTGTAATGTTTTAAGGGGTATGGGGTCAAAGACTACCTTTTAATGGATTTCAGTCTTGCTACTATGGAAGTGGGGAGAATTATCGTTGTGCATAAGAGTGTGAGGAAAAGAGTGAACAAGGGAACCAGAAGCAGCTAATGGGAGCTAATGGGAGCAAAACCCAAGATCTACTACATCTAGGCCCCAGCGCAACACAGCTTTCTCTGTGAGAGCCATCCTAGCCCAGGGTCCCATCATTTCCTGAAAAGATTCTGCTTCCTTACCTGACTGTGCTTGTGGAACTGTTCCAGCAGCAGAGGCAGCACGTTGCTGGTGACGTGGTCGCAGGCCCGGGCAGACGCGCCTGCAGCCGCCTGCAGCAGTTTGGCGCTAGGCCACACCAATTTCATGTCCGGTTCACACAGATGGTGCCTGCAGTCTAGAGAGGCAGCACATCACAGACCCGGGGAGTAGGCTGAACGTTGCCCGGTTCCCCTGCAGGTCACAGAAGCTGGAGGCTGAGCCCCAGGACTAGCAGTTATTACATAAATATCTTTCAATTCAAAGCAGGGCTCCAATACGCAAATCACTGATCTTGGGGGCTGATCTTGAAAGGTCACTGGGCTTAAGGAATTTCCCTCTGTTGTGTGCATTCCCCTTTCTAGCTGCCATGCCCCATTACCCTGTAGAATGTTGCTAAGGAAGGAGTCAAGGAGGTCCTCAGCATCGGCCCTCAGCACAGAGCGAGACAAACACGCAGTCAGGGAGTTGAGGGCCGCCAGGCCCTCGGCCTCTACCCGCTCACTTGCCGTCTGGAACACCTGTCAGGGAGGGATCCCATGGCTACTGAGGTGAGCCTGCACCAGGTGAGACCCTTCCCACCTGCTGCCTATTTCCTTTCTTGGGAGAGGGCGGTGAGAACCTTTAGGGCACAACAGTGGAAATTAACCCCTCACGTGAGTTTCATCTCAATTGATGTATTCTCACTAAGTCCTTAGTCCCACTAGGATATTGATACACATCTTTTCTTTCCTTTTCAATTCTGATTGTGCTGCACAGCATGTGGGATCTTAGTTCCCCGCTGAGGGAATGAACCCACGTCCCCTGCACTGAAAGCATGGAGTCCTAATCACTGGATCGCCAGGGACGTCCCCACATACTTTTTTGAGAAACTGAATACCAACCTTGAGCGGTGGTTGTTGGGATCCCTTTCCCAAAGTCTCTTCCTCTCCCCCTCTACTCGGAGTGACCTATGCCCTTTACCATGGAAGGACAGGAAGCGGGCAATGGGAGACTGATCACGTCATCAGTAAGCAGCTGGCCCTACCCATATCATTCAACCAAAGTATGCCCCTTGGCTCTCCTGCTGAATAACCAGGCACAGCAACAGAGGGAAAAGGATAGGGTAGGTTAGCTCCCCTCATGCCTGACCTGACAACTAGGAGTTAAGAGTAGTCAGTTTATCTAAGTGACACTCACCTCTCTGCGGATAGAAGCCCAGAGGCTGGGGAGGAAGTCCTTTAGTTCTTTCTGCCCGTATACGGCACAGCAAGCATTCTGCCAGGGAGAGCAGAGGTTAACGGCCGTCTACACTCTCAGACTTCCTGGGACGTGCAGCCCCCTCAGCATAATTGCACCTGAAAGAGGCGGCTCTCAGCAGTAAGACCAGCAGGGGTTCACAGCCATCCTACCCAGACCACTGAAAAACAGGACTTCGTCCCAACTGATGGAAACAAGCCTGAAGAGGGAGCCCCGGTCAGCCTTTCCTCAGCTGCCACTCTGTTACTACAGAACAGGACAAAACGCAGCTGCGGGCCGTACGTCAACCTACAGGCCAAGACCTTGGGTATCCCTCTCCTGAGGCCCAGGGAACAGCTCCCCGACTCTCTAAGAATCAGTCCATAATCCTGTAGCACTGCTAAATTGTCTAAAGACAGCTGGGTCCTCAAAAGAGAGAAATCGCTCACCAGAGTCTGCAGAGAATCCAGCTTAGCACTCAGAATCTCGGAGTCCACTTTCTCAATCAGCAGGGGCAGCAGGAACTGTGGGAGAGAAGGAAGAACTGAGCACGAGGCCAGCCCACCATGTCCTTGCTGCCACCAGCCCCCGGGGTAGGCACTACGTCACCGAGTTGCACTGAGTCAGGAGTTGTGACTGTAAACCAATCTCCCTCCCAAGCCATGGCCGGACTCCTGAAAAGTGACCTGAAAAGTGGGCTAGCTGGCAAAGCTAAAGGATCTCAAAAGATAGCACCACATAGGGACTGGAATACTATCTTAAATGAAGAGATGGTAAAGTTTTCTACTTCGAAGGTCTGAAGACACTTGCAGGATGCCATACCCTAGAATGCAAACTGGATCTTTCTTTTCCTCCGTGCCTTTAACTGTTCTTTCTTCTGACCCTTCTGAGGGCTGAGGCTACATGCCCTAACTCTGGCCAGACCCACCTCAGCAAAGCGTGGTGTGGAAGCCAGCACAGCTCGAAGACTCAGGATGAGATCTTCTCTCTGGATGCCATGGGGATCATTAGGTGGCTGCAAAAGGGAGAAGAGGCATGGCCTTGTATCTCTTTTTAGACCATGCCTGGACACAGGACTGAACCTACCAACCCTGCAGAACAGGGTGAGATTTACAGCCAAATTGCCAGAAAAGTGGTACAAGGCCCCAGAAGGAAGACAGCTTGCTCTTTCGTGTTGTTCCTTGGGAAATTTCTGTCGGGCCTTTATTTTCTATCTGATCACGCAGTTTCCATCTGATCTATCATCTCACCACTCAGAGATAAACACCCTTAACTTTTTGGTGCAACTTTCTTCTCTGTATATAGGGTATTATGACTATGTGATTGGTAGACACTGTTTCCCTTTAAAATATATATAGCTTTAGAAACCATGCATCTTTTGAACATATGGTTTGCCGTCTATTTTTTCACTTCATACATTAGGTACATTTTTTTCATGTTATTATTCTTTCATAGCATTTGTTTTAGTGGCTGATACTATTTCATTGTGTGGTTGAGCGACAATTTATTTGGATAATCTCCCTTTGATGGACAATTCTATTTTTCCACCCTTATAAAAAGCTGTAATTCTGGCAATATAAAAGCATTGATGATTTCTGTATAAAGAGGCAGATTCTTTTTAATTGAAGTATACAGTTGACTTATAATACTGTGTTAGTTTCAGGTGTACAGCAAAGTGGTTCAGTTATATACATTTATATATATCTTTTAGATTCTTTTCCATTATAGGTTATTATAAGGTATTATAGTTCCCTGTTTTATACAGTAAACCTTTGTTGTTTATCTGTTTTACATATAGTGATATGTATTTGTTAATCCTGTTCAGTTCATTTCAGTCGCTAAGTCGTGTCCAGCTCTTTGCGACCCCGTGGACTGCAGCATGCCAGGCTTCCCTGTCCATCGCCAACTCCCAGAGTTTACTCAAACTCATGTCCATAGAGTCGGTGATGCCATCCAACCATCTCATCTTCTGTCATCCCCTTCTCCTCCTGCCTTCAATCTTTCCCAGCATCAGGATCTTTTTCAGTGACTGTTCTTCGCATCAGGTGGCCAAAGTAGTTTCAGCTTCAGCATCAGTCCTTCCAATGAATATTTAGGACTGATTTCCTTTAGGATGGACTGTACTCCTATATATCCTGTTAATCCTGTATTCCTGATTTATTCCTCCCCAATCTCTTTTAAAACCCTTTGGTAATCGTAAAGTTTGTTTCCTATGTCTGTGAGTCCCTTTCTGCTTTGTAAATGAATTAATCTGTATTACTTTTTAGAGTCCACATATAAATGGTAACATATAATTGTCTGTGTCTTACTTAGTATGAAAATCTCTAGGTCCTCTACTTTGTTGCATGTATCTTTTCAAATTAGAGTTTTCATCATTTCCAGATATATACCAGAGGAGTGGGACTGCTGGATCATAAGGTAATTCCATTCTGTTTTCCATAGCAGCTGCCCAATTTACATCCCTACCAACAGTGAAGGAGTGTTCCATTTTCTCCACACCCTCTCCAGCATTTATTATTTGTAGACTTCTTGATGATGGCCATTCTGACTAGGGGCTTCCCTGGTGGTTCAGATGGTAAAGAATCTGCCTGCAATGTGGGAGACCTGGGTTTGATCCCTGGGTTGGGAAGATCCCCTGAAGAAGGGAAAGGCTACCCACTCCAGTATTCTGGTCTGGAGAATTCCATGGACTGTATAGTCCATGGGGTTGCAAAGAGTCGGACACGACTGAGAGACTTCCACTTCACTTCACTTCATTCTGACTGGTGTGAGGTGATACCTCTTTGTAGTTGTAATTTGCATTTCTTGAATAATTAGCAAAGTTAAGGATCTTTTCATGTGCCTATTAGCCATGTGTATGTCAAGAAGGCAGACTGAAAACATAGATCAGATTTTCCTTTTTTTCTTTGAAACCCCACCAAAAATGCAGTAAGGGGATTTTCTTTTCTTTTTTTTAAGATATAAAGCTAAAGGGTGAAGAGGACAAGAGATATTAGGAACAAAATTGTAAAAGCAGATGGGTAAGAAGAAAATGACTTAGAGCCAAAACAACAGAATCCTCAGTAGGCTTGGGGAAAGCTTAGTAACTCTCCATATACACCACACAGTCTCCTCACAAAGCTTTGCAACCAGCAGTACCAGGTGCCTTTGGAACTGGGAGTGGGGTTAGAGAAGCAGTCTGACCTCCCAGATTGCTTCTCAAGTCCTTCTTAGCT
Source organism: Bos grunniens (assembly GCF_055505025.1). NCBI lineage: Eukaryota > Metazoa > Chordata > Mammalia > Artiodactyla > Bovidae > Bos > Bos grunniens. The sequence goes on from NC_141190.1 coordinate 18,835,820, forward strand.
GCAGCAGAATCTGGGGGTTTAATTCCTGGAGAGGGTGAGACAGAGCTGAGACAAAAATGCAGTTGAGGGCCAGGGTGCTGAATCAAAAGAGGTCTAAGTGGGAATTCCCTGGATGTCCAGTGGTTAGGACTCAGTGCTTTCACTGCCAAAGTCCTAGACCGGGAATAAAGATCCTGCAACCTGGGGGTTCCCAAATTATCCATGTAAGCCACTCTACAGGGAAGTTCATCCTCAATCAGCCCATTCTATGTGCTCAGAGCTCCCACTCAGCTTTATAATCCTCACTTTGAAACATGTGCAAACTCCCAAGGATTACTAGATATCTGAAGAAAGCCTCTAACCTGGAAATAGAGAACAACATAAATTGAAAAAAAACTTGGACGAAACAAAGACCACAGGTGTGGGGAGAGTTTTCAAGAATGGTAAGAAAGTAATTCATTCATGGGTTAAATAAGAATAGAATGCTATTTAAAAAAAAAAAAAAATCATCAAAAATGACAATAAAAGGCCCTGGGAAATTCAAAGCATGAGTGCAGAAATGGAAAAATCAACCGCTGGGAGACGCGCTGGTCCTGGGCCTTTCTGCCCTCGGATCCCTTCCTCAGGCTCTAGGCTGCATTCTCCAGGTTCCCACAGTGGCCGAGGTTCAGTCAATGGGAAGCAGTTGTAGATGAATGCAGGTCAGAAGGAAAGGAAAACCCAGGACATTTCTTCCCATCTCTATTTAGTGGGCACGTTCACCACTGGCAGCATCTCCTCCTTGGCTCCAGGTCCCACTGAAGGCCTCTGTTTTGTCATACTTTCAGCCCCTGAGGTCCAGTAACATCAACTTTTCCCTTTGTCCCTCCAGCCTCAGGGTGGTAATGGTTTCCTGCTATTGACAGGTTGCCTCACTATCCCTTGTTTGGCTTCTCAGCTCTCCCATAACTTGTACAAACAATTTCCAGCATTAAATTATTTGTTTTAAATACCAAAGTGGTTTCTGTTTTTCATGCCTGGACTCTGACTGATAGAAAAGATAAAAATAAAATTTTCTTATAAAATAACAAAAAGGTAAAGGAAGGAAATATGAAAGAAAAGGTAAAAGACTGACAGGAGTTCCCAAAGGAAGGAGCAGAGAACTAACAGAGGGAAAAAATCATCAATGAAAGAATGCCAAGAAAATTTCCCAGGCCGGAAGGACATGACCTTCCAGACTGACAGGACCTACCGAGTACCCAATACAATGCATGAAAACAGACCTGTACTAAGGTACATCACTGTGAATTTTCAATATATTGGGGGGAAATAATCAACGCTTAAAAGCTTCCTGAAAAGAGGGAAAAAAAGTGAACATAAAAGTCTTGCAAAGCAGAAATAATTCAGACTTCTTCACAGCAACTGAAAATTAGAAGTAAATATAGCAATGTCTTCAATTTTATACCCATATTATCAATAAGTGTGAGCAAAGAATGAAGAGATTCTAGATTTACGAAAAGGAAAACATTTTATACTCTTTTTACACCCACGGGAAGCTCATAAGGGACGAGCATCACCAAAATGAAGGAATAAACCATAAAATGAGGAATACATAAATACAAAAAATGGAGATTTGATCCAAGAGAAAAGATAAAGGGATCCTTAGATGATGGGAAAGAAAGATTCAGTATTGACTCTGCATTAAGAGTAGGAAGCAACCAGCTAAGACTGTATGGCTAAGTTAAGACTGGTTTTTACATTTTTAAATGGTTGAAAAACAAGTCAAATAATATCTTGTGGCACATGAAAATTATATGAAATGTGAATTCCCAAGTCCATAAATGTATTTATTGCAATACAGACCCTGTATCACATTCCAGTGGCGAGGGCCATTTCTGTGCTGGAACAGCACAGGTGAAGAGTTTCAATGGGGAACATAAGGCCCACAAAGTCTAAAATAGCAGCTATCTCGCCCTAACTTCTACTGCTGTGATCCATGATGATGACGGCAAGTGGCCTATACAGATCAATAAGACCGTAAAGAATATTTTTAACACAAATTTAACACTGAAAGCCAGGTGTCCCTATTTTAACTGACAAGAGCTTTCTGCTTCCCATAGACCACACTGTGGGAAAAAAACACACAACTCTGCTCAAATAAATTTTCCAATTATTATCTATAAACTTGTTTTGCCTAGAACATCTCCAAGAAAATATATAAGCAGTTGGGAGCAATGATTATCTCTGAAAGGAAAATGGTTGGTGGCAGTAAAGAGGCTTAATTCTCTAAATGTTGCATGGTGTTCACCGTACTATCTTTCAAAAAAAAAAAAAATTCTTGCCCACCCTAAAATTTTAAGTGCACATATTCCTAAATTTTAGGAATTTATCCAACTGTTACATACATAAACCCACGTATGTGTGAAATGATACATGTACAGGCAGGGTATGTTAGGTGGCAGCATTGCTTATAACAGAGAAGATTAGCAAAAACCTTTGTCCCATGGAGGACAAGGAAAATTAATTAGGTATTTCCATGCAAAGGAAAATCACAGTCATAAAGAATAAAGAGCTAATTTATATACTGCTATGGAACCCTCTCCAAGATATACTGCTAAGTGAAAACGCCAAACGATAGGAAAAATGTGTAAATCCACTACCATTTTTATGGGAAAAGGGAAGAGCATTTTTTAATACATGGATGAAAAAGCTCTGTAAGATACAGACGTAACTGATAAAACTGGTTGACAGCGGAGAAATAAACTTGATGGTATATAGATTTTTCACCTATTTGTACCTTTTGTATTTTGAATCCTGTGAATATATTATCTTTTCAAAACAAACACAAAATAAAGAAAGTAAAAACAGAAAAATCTGGCAGCCTAACCAAGAGCTTTCAAGAGTTCAAAGGCTTAAATACTTCTGAGCAGAAATAGTGATACTGATTACAAAAGCAATGAAAAGAATATTAGGAGAGAGGTGGTCCCAGCAACATGATGTCAGCTAAAATAAGCTGCTAAGAAATTCCCTATGGCAAAAATGGCTTTTTATCTTAAAGGCAGGGAAAGTCAATAGTGAAAGTCACTCAGTCATATCCAACTCTTGGAGACCCCATGTACTATGTAGTCCATGGAATTCTCTAGGCCAGAATACAGGAATGGGTAGCCTTTCCCTTCTCCAGGGGATCTTCCCAACCCAGGGATCGAACCCAGGTCTCCCGCATTGCAGGTGGATTCTTTACCAGCTGAGCCACAGTGGAATCTTCCCAACCCAGGAATCGAACTGGGGTCTCCTGCATTGCAGGTAGATTCTTTACCAACTGAGCTCTGATGTAAATTTGATGTGTGTGGTATAATTCCTTTCATTTCTTCCAAATTACTAATGCTTTCATCTACATACCATGCATACCCATAAAGTGCTGAGACCCTGAGTATTCAAAAAGAGAAGGTGAATCAAGATGCAGAGTGGGAGAAGGTCTGAGGGCATCGAGAAAACACCTCCTGTACATGCTATGCTCAACTGTGTCTTCGTTTCTATTGCCTGAGATGTGCCCTGAGAATCCAGGATCATATGCTACATATCCTTCAGAAACCAAATGAAATCCTATTTTATCTGTGAGTCAGTTCCTGCCTACTCTAGCTCACACTCAACTCTGTCTTTGAACAACTGTACCACCACTTGTTTCGGTCCATAATCTCTTACTGTTACTTAAATGTTTCAACTTTCAAGGACATGAATCATGTTCTACAATCCTGTAGTTCTAAGCACTAAGTACATTTTTAGGAAGTATGTTTTTCCACTTCCCGGTTTACTGACGTGCTAAATTCTTGAGGGCAGGGGTCGTTTCTTTTTGTTCACTGCTGTACCCTCAGTGCCTAGAACTGGGCCTGGCACACAACAGACACTCAGTATTTGAATGAATGAATGAAAGGTACTACTTACAGGAGTAAAATCAATAGGGAAGTAACAAGATGTCACTTCAAACAACTCCTCCACAAAAGGTCCTAAAGGCAACAGAGAAAGAAGGAGGACTTACAAGCCTTTCATCTGACAAGCCCCAACCAGCTAATCCAAAGCTACAAGGACGTACCCAGGCTGTAGTCTCTAGAGATGAGGTCATAGACAATGTGGAAGGCCACCAGAAGATTACGGGGATCCTTTTCCCCATCCATCACCTGGATGAAGCCAAAGGTGAAATCAGCTCCTAGGCCCTTCAGCTCTGGGGAGGAGAGAACAAGGTCACTACTGTCCCACAAGATAAGAAAGCGGGGCTTTCTTCTGGCCTGTGTTTTCCCTCTCTCACTGCCTCCCTCTTCACGCCTCCCAGAGCCGACCATTTCTGTTTTCCTATTCCAAGAGAGTCCTCAGTGAAGAGAAGATGTACAACAATATATAATGGTTATGGAGGTAGGAATTTAACACCTCAGCTCAAGCTCCACCCTTCCTTTACTTTACTGGGGAGTGAGTGACTCCCAGTTTCCCTTCATCTTCCTCTCAGAGTACTGACTCTTTCATATTACCCTGGGCTAAAATCAGTCCTGGTAAAGGGGGAAGAAAAGTTGTGTTCACTTTTCAGGTTTCCGAAAGCCCTGCCTCTCACCTTCCTCCCGGGCTCGCATGAAGTTGGTGATGATACTGTAGACTGTGTGCCGGTCCACCTGGGGCAGGGACTTAGTAGGAGAGACAGAAGAAAGTGAAGGAAGTGCCCAGAGAATACCTCAGCTGACAAAAGTACTTCCTGCTTCATCGTCTCTAACTGGGTAATTCTCTTTATACCAGAATAAGATGAACCTCAGGGAAATGCAGAGAAAAGGTATGGCTATGGTCCAGCAGTCTAGCAGTGGAACCAATAACCCAAACCTGCCTGCTATGTGCCTCACTTTCTTTAGGTGTGAGAGGACACAGGTCAGATGTACTTGCATGCCTCCCTCTCCTTATACAGTAGCAAGGGACAGCAGGCACATATGGCCAAAGGCCTGTAAGAGTTCAGAACTCTTAGAAGGCAATTTATTTTTTGCCATGTAATTCTAGTTATGTCAAGGGCTGGAAGATAGAAAATACCGAAGTGACCATTATCACTCACCTGTACGTGGACCTCCTGAAAGATGGCTTTAAGCACAGAGACTGCCAGCCCTGGGGGCAGGGTCACACACAGGCTCTGGGGGAGAAGAGAAGTGTGAACACAGAGGGAATTCTGGAAATTTTAGTGTAGCCTTCAAGCCTAAAACTGGCCTATCTAACTACAGTGGGAATTACAACATCCAGGCTGGGGAAGAAATGCTGATGGGGAGAAACATGGTCCCTTTTCTCAAGCTGATTAGGTCTCTGCAGCTCCTTCCAGGTTGACTCTGAATTCCAGTCCCCAAAGGACACTTTTACTCTCCAGACTAAAAACAGAAGTGGAGCTGGCTGAGACTAGTTTAGCCCCATATCTAGGCATCTGCTTTGAAGTATCTGAAGTCTCACCCACTAAGCAGAAGGAGAGAATTCACTGGAAATAGATTCCTGTAAACATGGTATGTAATACAGAAAAGGAGAACTCACAAGTGCCCTCAAACCCTGCAGAACAGACGGGATCACAAGATGATGGTCCTTCAGCCGGTTCTCATAGAACAGGATCAGGTGGACCACTGAACAGACCAGAAATTCAGTCATTAGTTTCCACAGGCTGGAGAAGGGCCCGCTGGCATTGCTTCTTCCCAAAGTTTCTAAGGGCTGTTCCTGCTTGGGCTTCACTATAAATTGTCTCCTTCACCTAGGTATGTCCCAAGCCCTCCCATCTGGGGGGTTCCTTCCTTATCTGTCAAGAAAACAGGTGAGCATCTTGGGTTATCCCTTCGCACAGAGGTCACAATCAAACCCATTCTCAACCCGAGACCTGCCTTTCTACAGAACTTGGGTTGGCACGTTTTCTCACAGGGCCATATGGTAAATATCTCAGGTGTCTAGAACACAGTATGTCACAGCTACTCAGCTGGGCCACTGTAACATAAAAGCCGCATAAACGGCAGGTACATAAATGGACATGGCTATATGCTAATACAGTTTTATTTATAAGAAGAGGCTGCAGTTTGCCTACCCCTGCGATGGAAGATAAATAAGTTGTGGGTTTTTTTCCTCAGGACTTCAAAGCATTTTGATATTTCACTACTTTTCTACTCCAAAACACTACTTTGTCCATTTTACAGACAGAAGACATACTGGGGAAAAAAAACTGTCCAAGGCTACATTTGAAATCCATGTGTCTTGTGTCTCAATTCTTATCTTCTTTGCCACATACACTAGTGATGTGTGACGACCCTGTGTTAGGAGTTCGAAGATACCTTACATCCCTCCCTCCCTCCCTCCCGCCCGGTAAGCTGGCCTGATAGACACGGAAGGCTTTGGCTCAGCACGCCTACCAGTACCTTCCTTCTCCAGCAGCAAGGAGTGACACTGGAGGAGCACCTGTGACAAAAGCTGGATCCCACGGGCCCGAGTTCGGGGTTCTGGATTCTCTAGAGAAGACCTGGGGGAAAGTAAGATAGAAAGCCTGATATTACCCAGTTCAAACTTCGGAAGTAAATATTTTGCAATTAGTCACACTCACCCCCGGGCATGGAAGCTGGCCCAGGAAAGTACTCTGGAGGCGCTTGGCATTACAAACAACAGTAAGGCCAATCCCCAGATTGGCCTGGAGGTGTCATCAGGGGCATATGTGACACCAACAGAAGTGTCTGCCTCCAGGCACTGACTGGGTGTGGGGCTTACTCTCTCCTCAGTGATATAATTGTGACATTTCTCTGAAAGAGAGCTTAGCAGTTACCCACAGGGCTCAAGAGATAATTGGCAGCTTCTACCAAAACTTCCCTGGTGACTCAGACGGTAAAGTGTCTATCTACAATGCGGGAGACCAGGGTTCAATCCCTGGTTTGGGAAGATCCCCTGGAGAAGGAAATGGCAATCCACTCCAGTACTACTGCCTGGAAAATCCCATGGACAGAGGAGCCTGGAAGAGAGGAGTCCATGGGGTCGCAAAGAGTCGTACACGACTGAGCAACTTCACTTTCACTTTCACCTAAACAGGAGAAGAATAAATATATCACTATTAAAGCAACCATTATAGTCTTTACAACTGGAAATGTACTAAGTAAGATGGTCAGAATAAAAACTTTAACTATTTAGGATTATTGATATGGGAGGACCCAGGCTGAAGCAACAAGGTGATTTATCTTCAAAACAAATCACAGAGATTACATTTAAACATACCACAAGGAATCTAAGCAAAGAAGGAAGCAGAAGACTTCTGAAGGAGAGCTGGCCAGGGTACCTTAAGGAAACAAGGATAAGAGTACCTACGCTGAGCTCAGTCGTCCGGTAGTGTCTGACTCTTTGCTACCCCACGGACTGTAGCCCCTAGGCTCCTCCGTCCATGGAATTTCACAGGCAAGACTACTGTTGCCATTTCCTCATTCCCTCCTCCAGGGGATCTTCCCAACCCACGGATCGAACCCTCATCTCCTGCACTGCAGGTGGATTCTCTACCACTGAGCCACCGGGAAGTCTCAAGAGTACCTATAGCTAGAGGAACTGGGGCAAAAAAGATCAGTCTTGACAGGATACCTGGGATAGGAACTTACAGAAAGGGCCCCACTCAGAAGCAGAAAACTGTGCCTTTAAAAATGGACCAAGGCACACAGATGCTCACAGAAGCATTATTCGGAATAGTCAAAATGTGACAACAACTCAGATATCCCTCAACTGAGGAATGGGTAAACAAACTGTGGTATATCCATGTAACAGAATATTATTCAGCAAGCAATGAAGCACTGATACAGGCTACAACAGGAATGCATCTTGAAAACATTATTCCAAATGAAAGAAGACAATCATAAAGATTATATATTATTGTATGATTCCATTTATCTGAAATTTTCAGCATAGGTAAATCCACAGAAACAAAGTAGATTAGTGGTTACCAGGTGCAAGGAAGAGAAAGGAGTGGGGAGTGACTGTTAATAGGCGTGGGGTTTCTTTTTGGGGTGATGAAAATGTCCTAAAATTGACTGTGGTTACTAACGGTTGCACAAATCTGTGAATACACACTTTATTATTTATTTTTTTAATACACACTTTAAAATGGTGAATTTATGATAGGTAAATTATATCTCAATAAAGCTGTTACTTTAAAAAAATGAACCAAGGCCACAACAACATATGGGAGAAATGCATAATAGTGACCTACCCTCCCATCTTCTCCCCAGTTTTCTATTTCTCTCTGTTTCAGAAGACTCGCTAGCTATGACACTTAACAACCTTTGCTACTAAGACTTTCCAATTTAAATGGTCTTCCAAGAACAAAATATGAGAAGAGCAGGCTTTATACTATAAGCACATGCCTCCTCTGGAGCTTGGAGTATCTGGTTTGAACAGTGGTCTTCCAGCTGTTGTCCCAAGCCTTTCCCTACAGTGGGGAATCCTGTGCCAGGTCGGCCTCCCAGGCAGGGCCCACAGGGTCTGAGTCAGATGCAGGCTGACTAGGATGCCACAGGCGAGGGTGGGGCTAGAGAAGCACCACCCACCCTCACCTAAAGACTGACTTTAGAGGCTCTAAAGGTTGACTCAAGAGCTACTGTGGCCCACAGGCTGTGTTCTCAACATCTCGTCAAGGGTCTCAATCAGTTGGCATGAAACTTTTTTCAAGAGAAACATAGGCTTAGCCTGAGGTACTAATATGGAAGGGGGAGGGAGAACTGGGCTGCAGTGGAAGAAATTGAGGATAGAATAACTGTTTTCAGAGTGTACTGCCAGGGCTGATGAGAGTTGTTCTAGAGCAGATCAGATCGCTTACCCAAGGGCTTCCACCACTTGTAACACTGTATAGCTTCCAGATTTCACATCTAGAGGAAAGCAAAAAAAGAAATATGAAACAACAACAATAACAACAAAAAAGTCCATCCTAGGGTTTAATGTCTATATTGCCAATGTTTCTGCCTATCCTGGGTTTACACCTTGGGGTCCACTGTGCTTGCCAAGAGTCCCTCCACACTAGAGGCATTTCGTAATACTTCAGATATGCAGCTCCAAGTATAAAAACTGAAAAGAAAGCAAATATATCATTTGAAGGTAACCTGATTGTTTACCTAGGAAAATTCAAGAGAAATACATGAAAAAATATTGGAAACAAAATAACTCATTAGGATGGCTGCTGCTGCTAAGTCGCTTCAGTTGTGTCCGATTCTGTGGGACCCCATAGACGGCAGCCTACCAGGCTCCGCCGTCCCTGGGATTCTCCAGGCAAGAACACTGGAGTGGGTTGCCATTTCCTTCTCCAGTGCATGAAAGTGAAGTCACTCAGTCGTGTCCGACTCTTAGCGACCCCATGGACTGCAGCCTACCAGGCTCCTTCATCCATGGGATTTTCCAGGCAAGAGTACTGGAGTGGGGTGCCACTGCCTTCTCCGGTTAGGATGGCTAGGTACAAAATTAATATGAAATTAACACTAGCTTGTAAAATTATATAAAGGAAAAAAGTAATAATAGCAACAAATAAAATTTTAAAGAGAGAGAAAAATACCTCAATATAAACGTAACAGAAAAATGTGAATATCTGAATGGTGAAAACTTTAAAGCACAAGTGAGAAAGTTGATGTGCAAAAAATAATACATCATCAGGCAAATTCTAAAAAAGAGGAATGAGGGTGGAAAGGCAGTTCTTCCAGATAGTAAAAGATTTTTATAAATAAATTTTACAATAATTAAAATATTGTATACTTCTGAATACACTTTATATTCTCCATAATAAAAGTATAAACAAAAAAGAACAGTATAGTATGAGTTCACAGTCAAAGAAATCAATGGTACAAAAATGGAGCAGGAAATCCAGAAAGAGACACAAATACATGAGAATATGATTTTAAAAAGCATTATTTCAATGAAAGAAAAACAGACTATTCAATAAATGCTGTTGCAATGACTGGTTATTTGGGGAAAAAACAAAAACAAAAAAATCAATGGCTCTGAATTTTTCACCAAAGTAAATTTCAAATGGATTAAAGAAAAAAAACAGGAGACCATTTCTAAGTATAATATAAAGTTATACTTTAACCATAAAAGAAAAGATTAGTTAAAATTAGCTACATTAAAAAAAAAAACCTGGATTTTCTGCAAGGCAAGAAAAAAAATCGTAAGACAAACTAGGAAAATATATACGCAATTCTTGTAACAAAAGGCTATTTTACCAATATAAAAAGAGCTTCTACAAATCAATGAGAAAAAGACCAACAACCAACTTAAAAAATGGGCAAGACCAGAAGATGCTGAACTACATTAACAACAGGAATGCAAACAAACTGGCAAAGATCAAACATTTTGTCTAACTCCTATGTTCAGTGATGGCAGGCAGAAATACGGCACTCAAACACTGCAGGTGCCATATAAGTTGGTTCAGCCTTTTTATAGAGGGCATTTTTTTCTTCCTTGGCCCATCCACTTGGCATGAGGGATCTTAATGCCCTGACCAAGGTTTGAACCCATGCCCCCTGCTTTGGAAGCACAGAGTCTTAACCACTGGACCACCAGAGAAGTCCCCAGGAAGAGCAATTTGAGAGTATCTTTTAAGGTACAAGTGTGTCAATACATATGCTTTAACCCAGGGAATCTTCTCAAAATTTACCCTATGTACTTTAAAAAGTGCAAAATAATGCATGTACAAATTTTCTCACTTCAGAGTAGTTTATAATAGCAAATGACTGTAAATAACAAATGGCCATCAATGATAAGAAATCAGTTAAATTAGTTATAGTACACCCATACAATGGAATTCTCTGTAGCTAACTTAGGAAAAGAAACTGAAAAAAGGCTGAGGAACCTATATATTTACACTAATAATGGAACAAGATTTAAAAGCAGAACATAGAGTGTCAGTTCAGTCAGTTCAGTCGCTCAGTCGTGTCTGACTCTTTGCGACCCCATGAATCGAAGCACGCCAGGCCTCCCTGTCCATCACCATCTCCCGGAGTTCACTAAAACTCCTGTCCATCAAGTCGGTGATGCCATCCAGCCATCTCATCCTCTGTCGTCCTCTTTTCCTCCTGCCCCCAATCCCTCCCAGCATCAGAGTCTTTTCCAATTAGTCAACTCTTCGCATGAGGTGGCCAAAGTACTGGAGTTTCAGCTTTAGCATCATTCCTTCCAAAGAACACCCAGGGCTGATGTCCTTTAGAATGGACTGGTTGGATCTCCTTGCAGTCCAAGGGACTCTCAAGAGTCTTCTCCAACACCACAGTTCAAAAGCATCAATTCTTCGGTGCTCAGCTTTCTTCACAGTCCAACTCTCACATCCATACATGACCACTGGAAAAACCATAGCCTTGACTAGACGGACCTTTGTTGGCAACGTAATGTCTCTACTTTTCAATATGCTATCTAGGTTGGTCATAACTTTTCTTCCAAGGAGTAAGCGTCTTTTAATTTCATGGCTGCAATCACCATCTGCAGTGATTCTGGAGCCCCCCAAAATAAAGTCTGACACTGTTTCCACTGTTTCCCCATCTATTTCCCATGAAGTGATGGGACCAGATGCAGAGAGTGTACATAAATAGTATTAATATATAGTATGTGCATAGCATTGTTTTTAAAGGGAGGGGGAATTATTTCTATTTGTATTTATTTATATCTCTAGAAGATAAAAGGAGTTAGTAATACTGATTGTCTCCAGGGAAGGAGACTGATAGCTAGGGGAATGAGTGTGTGTGTGTTCAGTCACTAAGTCCTGTACAACTCTTTATGAGCCCATAGTCTACAGCACACCAGGATTCCCTGTCCTTCACAATCTCCCAGAGTTGCTCAAATTCATGTCCATTGAGTCGGTGATACTATCTAACCATCTCATCCTCTGCCACCCCCTTTTCCTTTTGCCTTCAATCTTTCCCAGCATTAGGGTCTTTGCCAGTGAATAAGCTCTTTGCATCAGGTGGCCAAAGTACTGGGGTTTCAGCTTCAGCATCAGTCCTTACAATGAATATTCAAGGTTGATTTCCTTTAGGACTGACTGATTTGATTTGCTTGCAATCCAATGGGGTTGAGAGGTAGACTTAAAAAAAGGTTTTACTTTGGAATAATCTTTTAGGTTTAAAGAAAAAAGGTTGTAAAGGTAGTACAGAGTTCCTATATATCTCCTTGCCCAGTTTCCCTGAATGCTAACATCTTACATAGTACATTTGTCAAAACTAAGACAGATGAGCATTTGTATATTACTTTTAACTAAACTCTAGACTTTATCAGATTTTACCCATTTTTCCACTAATGTAATTTTTCTGTTTCAGGACCCAATTAAGGATATCACACTGCAACTAGCCATAATGAATCCCTCAATCTTCCTTGTTTTTCATGACTTTGGTATTTTAAAAAAGTATCAATATTTTCATAAAATGTCTTTTGATGATTTTTTTTTTAATGTTTTTCTCATGTCTGTCCTGTGGTTATGGATTTGGGGTAAGAATAATAGCATAGAGGCAAAGTACCTTTCTCGTCGCATCCTATCACAGGTACAATATATCAACACAACTTACCACTGGTGCTTGTAACTCTGACCACTTGGTTAAGGTAGTGCCAGCAGGTCTCTGCACCACGCATACAGTTATTATTTTTCCTTTTCCGGATTCTTTCCTTTGGAAGGGAGTCACTAAGTCCAGAGTCCACACTTAGTGAGTTAGGACAAAGGGGAGATTCAGCTCCGTTTCTTAGAAGGAGGACTATTTATCTATGTTGTTTGGAGTTATTCTAAGGAAGATTCATCTCTTCCCTTCATTTATTTAGTTATTTATATCAGCATAGGCTCATGCATATTTTATGCCTTGGGTTATAACCCAATACTAGGCTATTTTGTTGCTCAATTTTCTATCTTTAGCCATCAGGAGTTTCTTTACACTTGTTGGCACCAGCGTCCCTTTGACATACCCTATCCTTTTATTTTTTTAAAGTGCTTTCTTACCTTTTGGCACTACAAAATACTAAAGGTTCATGTTGCAATTTCCCTGCCCCAACCCTTGAATCAGCCTTTGCCCCAAGAAGTCCTGGTTCCTTTTATTGGAGAATGGTATTAAAAACCAACATTTGGAAGTAGCTCCACTCATTGCTATTGGGCTATCACTGCTTCTAGGCCCTCCTCGGCAGAGAGAGCTGGGAAATACATGTACGTATTCTAACTTACGTGTATACACGTATTATCATTATTTCTGTACCTATCCATATATATCAAACTAAATATAAGATGATACTAGAGTCTCCACTCTAATATAGTACCACAGGGTCCATTCTAGCCTTCCCCCTTGCTTATTTATAATTTGTTTCTTGGACAGTGAGGAACTTGGTTCCCATTATCTACCATTTTTTATTCTTTTCAACCCTAGTGTAGCTATAAATTACTTTTGGAATTGTCAACCTCTGTGAGAAACAAATTCATAAGTAGAGCACAGCATTTATGGGCAGTTTTGCCTTCAGCCTTAAACAGTTTCCAGACAAAATATTGTTTTTCAAACACTTAATCCGGTGCCGTCCATGCCCCCTTTCAGTTCAGTTCAGTCCAGTCGCTCAGTTGTGTCCGACTCGTTGCCACCCCATGAACTGCAGCACGTCAGGCCTCCCTGTCCATCACCAACTCCCGGAGTCTACCCAAACCCATGTCCATTGAGTCGGTGATGCCGTCCAACCATCTCATCCTCTGTCGTCCCCTTCTCCTCCCACCTTCAATCTTTCCCAGCATCAGGGTCTTTTCAGATGAGTCAGCTCTTCGCATCAGGTGGCCAAAGTACTGGAGTTTCAGCTTCAACATCAGTCCTTCCAATGAACACCCGGGACTGATCTCCTTTAGGATGGACTGGTTGGATCTCCTTGCAGTCCAAGGGACTCTCAAGAGTCTTCTCCAACACCACAGTTGACTACTACATAGTCTTGACTAGATGGACCTTTGTTGACAAAGTAATATCTGTGCTTTTTAATATGCTGTCTAGGTTGGTCATAACTTTCCTTCCAAGGAGTAAGCGTCTTTTAATTTCATGGCTGCAATCACCATCTGCAGTGATTTTAGAGCCCAAAAATATAAAGTCAGCCACTGTTTCCCCATCTATTTGCCATGAAGAGATGGGACTGGATACCATGATCTTAGTTTTCTGAATGTTGAGCTTTAAGCCAACTTTTTCACTCTCCTCTTTCACTTTCATCAAAAGGCTCCCTTTAGTGAGGATATATCATACACGAGTAATATAATAATACAGACTAGTTCCAAATTGGGAAAGGAGTACGTCAAGGCTGTATAGTCACCCTGCTTATTTAACTTACATGTGGAGTACATCATGAGAAATGCTGGACTGGATGAAGCACAAGCTGGAATCAAGATTGTGGGGAGAAATACCAATAACCTCAGATATGCATATGACACCACTCTTACGGCAGAAAGAGATGAATAACTAAAGAGCCTCTTCACAAAAGTGAAAGAGGAGAGTGAAAAACTTGGCTTAAAGCTCAACATTCAGAAAATTAAGATCATGGCATCTGGTCCTATCACTTCATGGCAAATAGATGGGGAAACAGTGGAAACAGTGGCTGACTTTATTTTTTTGGGCTCCAAAATCACTGCAGATGGTGACTGCAGCCATGAAATTAAGAGACACTTGCTCCTTGGAAGAAAAACTATGACCAACCTAGACAGCATATTAAAAAGCAGAGACATTACTTTGCCAACAAAGGTCCGTCTAATCGAAGCTGGGGTTTTTCCAGTAGTCATGTATGGATGTGAGAGCTGGACTGTAAAGAAAGCTGAGCACCGAAAAATTGATGCTTTTGAACTGTGGTGCTGGAGAAGACTCTTGAGAGTCCCTTGGGCTGCAAGGAGATCCAACCAGTCCATCCTAAAGGAGATCAGTCCTGGGTGTTCATTGGAAGGACTCATGTTGAAGCTGAAACTCTAATACTTTGGCCACGTGATGCAAAGAACTGACTTATTTGAAAAGATCCTGATGCTAGGAAAGATTGAAGGTGGGAGGAGAAGGGGACGACAGAAGATGAGACGGTTGGTTGGCATCACAGACTCAATGGACATGAGTTTGAGTAAACTCTGGGAGTTGGCGATGGGCAGGGAAGCCTGGCGTGCTGCAGTCCATGGGGTCACAGAGTCAGACATGACTGAGCAACTGAACTGAACTGAGTAATATAGTTAATTCATCTGCCACAATCTGCATGGCATCCTGGGATGAAAGGAAGACTTCTCACTGTGGGTCTTTTTGCACCTTTTGAATGTTGTACCATGTGAGTATATTTTTGAAAATGCAATTTTAACAGCACAATGGTAATTCACTTAGATCTAACAGAATTATCATAGAAATTTTCAAAGGAGCAACTAAGAGTGAAAGGTTAGCAATCTTCTAAGTGTTTGATTAACGTCAAGGAGTTTTAGCTCAATAAGGTGTGGCAATCAGGGAATTACTTCCACAGTCTATTCTGGGTCCTCAACCCACCTACCTTTAAATACAAGACCTAATTAGTCAGCTCTCGCCAAGACCAGACTTTGGCTAAGTGAAGAAGAGGCTTGAGAAAACGAAACTCCAGTTCCCCTTAAGTCTGTGGTCTCTGAACAATAGCTGTGAGCTGAGCTGGGCAGAGGCGTAATCTGGTACTAGAGTAAGAAGCCCAATCTGACTGAGGAAGGGAGTGCTCTAGCTGGGATTCACAGCTCGTGACTGGCACCAATTTAGACATCAGGCACTCTTAGCCTTACTCGTGCCAGGATGTGGAAGGCCCAGCTGCTGCCCCTGCTCCTGAGAAAGAGCCAAGGGAACAAATCTGCAAGCAGTGGGGTGGGGGAAGGGGCAGCAGCCAGACTAACAGGGCAAACTAAGGCACTGAGAATTAGGTTCTACACCCATCCTGTAATGGCAATACTTAAGAGACAGACCCATCCCCGGGTTACAAATTACTGTATCACTTGGGAGGGTGGAAAAGGGTACTTCTCTGCAATCTCCTGGACAGAACCCAGGAAACTCTGCTGAAAAACCCATCTAAAAACAAATTTCAGTAGCAGCCACAATGGTGTTAGCATACCGGAAGCCACAGGGGACTGATAGCTGTTCCTAGCAAAGACTATCATGGAACTGAAGCACTCTTTTTCAGCAATACCATCAGATGCTGTGGGTCTGATCTAATACCTGTGGATGCTCGGCCAGAGTCTCTCTTTGGAAATACCTCAAATGCTATAGGACAAAGACTTGACTACTAGGCCCCATTCAGTCACCTCTAATTTTTTCATTAAAAAAATATTGAGGTAAACTTTATATACAGTGAAATGTATAATTTGATTAGTTTTAACAAAAGTATACCTAGAGTAACCAACACCCAAACTAAGACACAGAATGTTACCATCACCAAAGTTCCCCTCATGCTCCCTATAGTCAATCTCACTCCTATAGCCTGCCTCGAATTTTATAAATGAAAAAGACTTCTTCAGCATTCAGTATACATTATTACAAAACTGGCTGCTTTATATCAATAATTACAAAGAAACATCCATTTGCATGTGATCTCTTGAATCTCAGTATATGGGCAAATTCTCCTAGCACAGCCTTCAGTCTTCATCCTTTCACAAAGATTTCATGTTGAATCAATGCAGCACCAACATAAAAGAGAAGTACAAAAGTCATACAAAATTAGGAAAAAAAATGGGGACTTCCCTGGCGGTCCAGTGGTTAAGACTCCGAGTCTCCATGACAGGGAGTACGGGTTAGATCCCCGGTCTGAGAACCTAAGATCCCACATGCCATGTGGTACAGCCCAAAGGAAAAAAAAAATAAGGAAAAAAAATGAAGAGACAGTAAAGCTGTTGCAACAGTAAATAACAGTAAGAAAAATGCAAGTAAGGTGGCAAAAAACTAGAATCAGTATTTTGAGGATGTTTTCAAAAAGCTGACTAAAACTAACATTTTAGTCTAGTTTTGTTGAGCCTATGTTAGAAATGTCTCTCAAAGTTTCATCTTTTTTTCCTTTTCATCCCTATGACCAGACTATCAGGGACAGCTGTCAAAATAGCCTTCCACTTTTAGTGGAATGAAAATGTTCTGGAATTTTTATGGAGTGGTGATAGTTGTGGAACATTGTGGATATACTAAGCCACTTCTTTCTTAAAATGGTTACTGTGAATTTTATCTCTTATCTCATTTTTATCTCACTTTTTACAGTGAATTTTATCTCACTATCTCACTTTTTAAAAAGCCTTCTGATTCATTCCTAATAATCTAAAATGCACAATTAATTATCTGCTCAGCAATCTCCATTTGCTCCTCACTGCCTGAGACCTGACTCCTTGGCTTGATGTCATTCATGATTTAGCCCTCACTCTCCTCCAGCCTCATCTTTCATCATAGCTCCTATCATTCAGTCACAAGAGTTCTCAGCTCTTCCATATCCTCAAGCCTGGAGACATGCTCCCTTGGTTTGGAATGCCTCTTTCTTGCCCTTGTCAGTCTGAGGAACTTCAACTCTTCAAGATTCAGCTCAAATTGCAACTCTTCCTGTGAAGGCTTCCTTGATTTCCAAAACAAAATTACTCCCTTTTTCATGTTCCTTTAACTATTCTTTAACAGATTATCATTTGTTTGTTTTCATTTATTCATTCAATATTTATTGAACTCATTATTGTAAATTAATTAACATGTTAGGATTGGAGAAAGAAATATAGATAGGGAGCTTTTAAGGAACCCAGTTTTAGGGGGCAGAAAGACATTTAAAACAATTAAAAAACAACTAGTT
The DNA here is from genome assembly GCF_055505025.1 of Bos grunniens. Taxonomy (NCBI): domain Eukaryota; kingdom Metazoa; phylum Chordata; class Mammalia; order Artiodactyla; family Bovidae; genus Bos; species Bos grunniens. The sequence goes on from NC_141190.1 coordinate 18,853,556, forward strand.
CAGCATTACTATAGTGATACACACAGACTGGGGTAACATAGGAAAGGAGTAAACTTCTTAAGTGTATACTGGAGTAGGAGCCATTCCCTTCTCCAGGGGATCTTCCCAACCCAGAGATCAAACCCAGATCTTTTGCATTGCTGGCAGATTCTCTGCCATCTGAGCCACCAGGAAAGCCCATGTGGGACCACCTACCACTAACTTTATTTATTTTTAAACATTTTTTTAAATGTACTTCTATTTACTTGGCTGTGCTGTGTCTTCACTGCTGCATGGGCTTTTCTCTAGTTGCAGACGGCGGGCGGCTACTCTCCTGTTGCACTGCACGAGCTTCTCATTTCGGGGGCCTCTCCTGTTGTGGGTTTCCCTGGTGGCTCAGACGGTAAGCAGGAGACCCAGGTTCATACTTGGGTCGGGAAGATCCCCTGAAGAAGCAAATGGCAACCCACTGCAGTATTCTCACCTAGAGAATCCCATGGACAGAAGAGCCTGGCAGGCTACAGTCCATGGGGTTGCAAAGAGCTGGATACAACAGCGACTAACGCCCTTGTTGTGGAACACAGGGTCTAGAGCACGCAGGATTCAGTAGTTGTGGCCCCTGGGCTCTGGAGGACAGGCTCAATAGCTGTGGTGCGTGGGCTTAGTTGCTCCATGGCATGTGGGGTCTTCCAAGACCAGGGATGGAACCCCCCATCACTAACTTTAAGTGATTAGTTCTTCCAAATGAAAAACACCTGAATACCTGGAAGTTAATTATGCACTTGAACTCCAGGAATGAAAGAAGCCAATAAGTTAATTTTCCTAACAGCAGTCTCACAGGCATAAGGAAAAATAAATGTAAGTTTCTCTCCCTATTTAGGTAGATCTAAGATTTTCCAATGTATTCAAGATTTGTTCTCTAAAAATGAACCTACTAGCACCTGCTAACTACCTACTCTTCCCTTAACGGGACACCAGTTCATGTGGGGCGCTGAGGAGTCGTCAAAGGAGTATTTACATGAGCACTGACATAGAATGCACAATCACACTTCTGTCTGATGGAGTCGCAGCCTCTTGAGTAGCAGCCGAGGGGGCATGAGGGAGGATGGAAGGAACAGGAGAGAGAAATCCCAGTCGGTACTCAGTTCCAATCAAGTTCTCAAAATTCCCTTTCTGCTGAGGATGCCACACTTTTCTCAGAAATGTATTTACTTTTAACAGCCTTCTGATTTCAAGAATAGTGGTCTCCTCATGGAATCACAAATGTGGGAAAATACAATGAAGACTGAAATGAAGGCAAATCCAAATAAGAGGAAGAAATTTTATATCCATCACCTGTAAGGCCAACGTGATCAAAATCTCCTTTCCCAGTTTTTGGACATAGTACTTTTCTTTTGCTCATCCTCAGGCTCAAATTCTTGAGGTCATCTTAAGAGTCCTCTCTCACCCTGTAACTAGTTAGGCCTCAAATTCCATAAATTCTTCCTTCAACATCTCTTATTCATCTTTTATACTACCTACTTATGCTAGTCTCCAGGGGACTCTACAGTAGGGTATGTTATGGAGACGTGTACAGAAGTAGCTACTAAAGTCAAGTAAAAAGTATGAGTGGTTGAGAAATAAGTTCCACAAAGATTCTGAAGCGTGAGATGATGTCTGCCTAGAGGATCAGGAGACACCTGGGGGCAGACACTGAGCACTCAGACTGGGCCTTTAATCCCAGGTCTAAGGAAATGGCAACCTACTCCACTGTTCCTGCCTGGAGAATCCCAGGGACAGGGGAGCCTGGTGGGCTGCGGTCTACGGGGTCGCAAAGAGTCGGACACGACTGAAGCGACTTAGCAGCAGCAGCAGCAGCAGCAGTGGAGGGATTTGGGAAGGAAAGAACTTAGGGGAACAGCAAATCAAGGTGGCTGCCTGAAACTAAAGATCCAGGAGGGGAGTGGCAGCCACCGAATGCCTGGCTGAGAAGTCTTTAACCCTTAGGCTGCCAAGTCACTTCTCTTCCATCATTTGCACCCTCTGCCTCTGACACCTACTTTCATCAGGAACTCAAATGGAAACAAAGTTGGTGGTAACTACCTTTGTGATCACAGGGTGTTCCTTCTGCAGTTACAATTTGTAGGAGATGCTGCTGCTGTGAGTGGCTGAATAGAAAGTTGGTCCCTTTCAGCAATCACAAAGCTTGACTTAGGCTGGAGGATTACAAAGCATATCTTATTCTGCTGCTGCTAAGTCGCTTCAGTCATCTCCGACTCTGTGCAACCCCACAGACAGCCCACCAGGCTCCCCCCTCCCTGGGATTCTCCAGGCAAGAACACTGGAGTGGGTTGCCATTTCCTTCTCCAATGCATGAAACTGAAAACTGAAAGTGAAGTTGCTCAGTCGTGTCCAACTCTTAGCGACCCCATGGATTGCAGCCTACCAGGCTCCTCCGTCCATGGGATTTTCCAGGCAAGAGTACTGGAGTGGGATCTTACTCTGGGGATGCTTCAAAACTCTGTCACCCTTCAACAACTCTAACTAAAGCTGTGATATAAGATTAAGAATACCAACTTAATCCTTCTCAAATTCACTATATGACTCTCTTACTCTAGGATGTACACTGACTCCAATTACCTACAATAGGTCATTCAAATCCCTCTGCTTAGAATCCAAGGTTAGGCATCTCAACCCCACCAAACCTTTTCAACCTTATCTATTATAACCCCTCGGTTAGTTATCTGTTATTACTAACCTCCTTTCCTAATCAGGAGGGTTAAATTACAACAGGGCTAGTATTACAGACTTAGCTGAGCTGAGTTACATTTAAACTAGACAATAGTTTAGGCCACTTTTTTTTCAGGCATAAAAAATACAAATTTTACAAGAATATTTTAAGAACTTGGCAGTCCTTATTTGTGCTGGCTTCTCAAATGTGTTCTGAATTTGAAAACCCTAAATTACTTTGTTCATAATGTATAAATGGGAGTTACAAATAACACTTTTTATAGTAATGTTCTTTATCTCGGTAGCTGGTAGGTGTATGCTTTTGTATACACCTACAAAAGCATGATTTTTTGTATACACTTACAAAATGTATGATTTTGATTTTTCAAAATCAATGAATGTATGTTTGAGAGTTGTACACTTCACTGAACACAAACTTCATACCAAAATAAACTAAAACAAACCCTAGTTAATGACATGCATACCAAAGCAGTCAGAGGGAGGTGTACTCATAGCTGCAATTTAAATGATGGACAGATACGTGATAAAGCAAATTATATTAAAATGTTAATGGTAGAATCTAGGCAGTGGGTGTGTGTCTTTGAAGAAATTATTGAGACTCTGCTGGATGTTTGAAATTTTTAATAATAAAACATTGGGGAAAATGACACTGATAACACAGTGCAGTTGTTAATCACAAGCACTGAGAACACACTACAGTGCACAAAGCTGTACGAAGTTCAGCTCAGTGGAATGACTGCATCAGACATTCATTTGCTCCTCGATGTTTCCATGTCACCCTGCAAATACCTCTTGCAGTCCTTTCCATGGTCCATTGTACTGTTTGCATGATCGCCTCTCCCACTACATTGTAGGTCCCTGGGAGTCACAGATCTAGTGTAATTTGTATTTATATATAACTTTGCATCATGTTTGAAAAATGTGTTAGGTAACTGTGGAAGCATTGAGTGAAAGTGGGATATCACTAAGGATCAATGGTTTATGCTTCTGACAAATTCACTTCATTCATTGTTCACACATCCTGAAAGTGATTATGTTCAGTTTTCAAGAGAAATGTATCCTTTACTTCTCCCTAAAACATGCAAAATTTCCAAAAATAAAAGTCATCTGTACTGACAAGATTACTTTGTATTCTATTACTTAAATGTCAGGTCTGAAGGCCTTCTAACATTCAATAACTACTTAGGTTTTTTTTTTTTCCCTAAGAGAGTAAAGTCTCAGAATTCCAAGGAAATCTGTAATTTGTTTTATTCAACTCTTAGATAAGCTGCCAGAACTTAGAGATTCCTAAATTGATCAAAAGTAGGAAACAGGAGTTCTGGAGAAAAGATAAAAACAAGCACCACGTGCACCACATTAAAAAGTCACAAAGCAAATTAATCAAGAACTTTAACAAGAAACGGAGGGTAAGCTTTAAGAAGGATACGCAGAACATCTCAAACTCCCCCTAGACAGGTTTCTCTCCTCCTCTCTGCAACTACAGCCAGTCAGAGATCCGGCCGCCCGACCACTCCCAACATGCCACGCGACTCGAGCTGATGCCGCTGAAGATGCTTCTTCTTACGTCAACTTCATAGAAACAACGTGCTTTCGCAGCACGAGCCCCTGGTTCTAAACTGGAGGACCTGGGTCCGAATCCCAGCTCCTCCACCGGCCTCATCTGAAAGTCTCATGCCCTCGCTGGGCAGCAATTTACTCATCTCTGAAACCTTAATGATTCTCCTAACCCCGGCCGGCGCACAGAGTGGCAATAAACCGAGACGAGGGGCGTAAGGGCGTTTTAAGGAAGACTGCAAGCGACTCGCAATTTGTTTGGCTCTCAAGCATGCGTTGCTCACAACCAGCCCCGGACCAATGTCTCAAAGTCACCGCTGTCCCTTACTCCCTTCCCTCCAGGCGCCTCTGCTGAGGCCGCTCCCTCCTGGATGTCCCAAAGCGGAAGCCGTGCGGCGCCGTCTGCCGTACCTGCAGCCACTTGGTCAGCGGGGCCCTCCTGCTGACCCATGACGAAGTCTTGCACGAGGCCCCACAGGGTACCCAGAGGCGCCACCGCCTCCAGAGCCGCGGCGGCGGCCATGACGCGAACTGGAGACCGTGGGAGGGGAAGTGGGCGGTGGCACGGACCGGGTCTCTCAGCGCACGCGCCTCCCCGAGCCAATCGCCTGGCGAAGGCTGAGGGGCGGGGCGCTCCCTGGATCACGTGTCTGCCGGCTCCAGGCCAAGCAGTTCCCGGGAGGGATGGGGACGGTCCCTCCCAAGGGGCGGGGCCTGGAGTCGGGGCGGTGGCTCAGGGAAGGGAAGGCTGCTGCCGGGCACGCAGCCGGGGGCCATTGAGGGCGAATAATTCCCGGCCCAGCTCCCCGGGAGACGGGCGGCGGGGCGGGCACCTGGCTGGGTGGGGCCGAGGGGGCGGTCCGCACCCTGGGGGAAACCAATGAGAAAACCAGGCCCGGCCCGAGGGGGCGGTGCCGTCGGTCACATGCGCACCTGGGGCGGGCGGCGGCGGCGGCGCGGGCACCGCGAGCCGGCGGCAGGCAGCGGGGCTGGGCTGGGGCGGGGTTAGGCAGGTGAGTGACAGGCTGCGGGGGGCCGGCCCCAGTTGGGAGCCCCGAGCTAGCCGGGAGTAGCTGCCGCGGTGCCCGCCCCCTCTCTCCGCCCCTCCAGCGGAGCTGGTCTTCGGCAGGGCACCGTCGCGGGCCCCCCTGGCCCGGCCACCTGGGACTGTGCTGGGGAGTCGGCCACCTCCCTCTCTCCCCTCGTCCGCAAAGTTTGTGGCGAAGCCGGTGCCGGGGTAGAGCGCGCCCCGGGGGAGATTGGTGAGCGCCCGATGCTGGGCAGCAGGAGCCGTTGACCCGGGACGCCGCCGTCCGGGGCAGGAGCGCGGAGCAGCAGATCAGCCCGCCGCCTCCGGTGCATGGGGCCCGGCTGAAGAGCCAGCATGGGCAACTGCGTGGGGAGACAGCGCCGGGAGAGGCCGACCGCCCCAGGACACCCCCGCAAGCGAGCAGGTAAGACGTGGAAGGGAGCAGGGTCGTCGGCGCCCGGCTAGTTTTCCTCCTTGCGGGAGAACTGGTTCTCCCGAGCGACCTCCCGCAGCTCCTGGCGCCTGGGTTTCCCCGATGGCTGCTCCCGAGCCAGGCGGGACACCCCCCCCCCCCCCCCCGCCCCGTCACCTTCCCAGCCCCGGTGGCCGGGGAAGCAGAGTTGGGGCAACCGCGAGCCCTGACCCGGCTGCGAGCCTAACTCTCTCCAACTGGGAAGCTCCGGGTGGGGGTGGGGGCAGGGGCAGGAAATGTTTGCAGACCGCTGAGGGGCCGACGGAGGGAAGGAGGGCCCCGGGCTGGGGCGCTGCTGGCCTGGCCGCGGGGCCGGGGTAGGAAGCCCGCACGTCGGGGCGCGGCGCGGGCGGCCAGGCGTCCTCAGAACTCTGAGCAAGCGAGACGAGCACAGTCGCTCCTTCCAAAGACTGTGTCATTATCAGGCTGCAGATCATGTCTGCTGGAATCCGACTTGCAAAAGCAGCGCAGGACTCTGGGAAAGAAATCTTTTTCCCGCAGGGCTTTTTAGAGCCTCCGGGCCGTCTGGGAGTCTAGGAAAGGTGGGGTGCGGGGTGGGAATCGCGCTCATGTTGTTGGGATCCTTCCCAGCCTTGGGGATGGGATCTGCTCGCTGGTGATCCGCGAGGGCCGGCAGCGCCTTCTCACTTTCTGGGTACACTCCTCCTATCCTGGCGCTCCGCCTGGGTAAGAGGTCTGGCGGTCGTTTCCCCGGGTCTTGTACTCACTTCACTTCCTTCTTAGAGAGTGTTGCAAGGACCTTCTGAGAATGATAAAATCACACACTTTAGAGCTCAAGGAGACCTTGGAAACTTGTCTAGACTCCAGATAGACCTACCTCCTCTTGTCTAGATCCAGAGAATTTGAGCAACTTGTCCTCAGCCACACAGCTAGTTAGTAGTACAGCTGGGATTAGAACGCAGTCTCCTTTTCATTCTCCTACTCAGTTGCCACATATCCCTTTATGTAAGAGGAGCCACAGGCAGAGTTATTAATGAAGTAGAAACTCTAGTTGGTGTTTCCTGTCTCCTTTGACACCACAGGTTTGTGTTGCTTGAGTTTCGGAAACTGGGAATGAAAATGAGGGGAAACAAGGGGAAAGCAGGGGAGGATGTCTGTGTGTTGGACAGGATGACTTGTGCAAGAAGCAACATGTTTTTTTTATAGGGAGGACGACATAAAATTTAGCATTGAAATCCACTTGTCTGAGGGCAACACAAGCCATTCTTCTGACGTGGAAAGGGGGTTCTCAAATCCAAGGGCTTTCTTTCATTCATTTATTCAACAAATACTTATTATTTATGCGCTTAGTGTATGTAATTGTTTAGTAGGTTTTTTGGTTTGTTTTTTTTTTTACTGTTGACAACTCTCTCCCCTTTGAAACTACCCTCCTGGCAAAAACTTTTCCTTCCTTAGCATTTTGGTTTTTCTCTGATCACTCAGGCCCACCAACACCTCCTAGTGTGGGACACCGTGGTTCTGTTTGTTTTTCAAAATTTATTTATGTATTTATTTAGTTTTGGCTGTGCTGGGTTTTCCTGGTTGCAGGGAGCAGGGGGCTACTCTTTTGTGATGTGAGGGCTTCCCGTTGCAGGGGATTCTCTTGTTGCGGAGCACAGGCTCTAGGGCTCAGGAGCTCCAGTTGTTGCAGCTCACGGGCTCTAGAGCGCAGGCTCTGTAATTGTGGTGCACCAGCTTAGTTGCTCTGAGGTATGTGGAATCTTCCCAGACCAGGGATAGAACCCATGTCCCCTGCATTGGCAGGCAGATTCTTATCCACTGCACCACCTGGGAAATCCCCATGGTTCAGTTTTACATTCTTTTTTTTTTTTCTCTCATCTCCCTCCCAGAGAAATCTTAGACCCACAACTCTTTGTCCATTGGAAAGACACCTACACTCTATCTTCAGCTGTTACCTCTCCAACCCCAGACTCATGTACTGGACACTGATGTAACTAACTTCAGAGTCTAAATGCTTCTAAACCAGCTCTGTGTCTCCCTGCCTTCAACTAGCTTCCCTATACGCTTCCATTCTTCCAGCTGTCTAACTTTATACTTTGAGGAACCCTCTCTGCTAACTTTCTTTGCCTCTATGACCTGGAGGAGTCATTCTCTGGGACCTGCTAGTTCTTCATTCAGCAGGTCTTACAGACCTGCTCCTTGTTACCTCGAAGCCAGCTCATCTCCCAGGCTGAAGTTAGTTTCCCAACAGAGACAAGTACATCTTCAGTCATTCATCCAATGCCTACACACGCTGGTATCCCAGAAGACATCTGTTAATTCACCTGTTCCAAACCCTGTTCAGAAATCTTTCTGCACCTCCCACTCCTGCAAGAACTTTAACTTCCAAGGCTGTTCAGGTCTGGTCCAGTCCTTCCCTTTATGACACAATTTCTTTCTCTTCCTTGACATTAAGGTCACCTGTGTTTGCTCATGCCCTTTCCCCTTTCTTATCAAGAGCGTTTCTTCTCCTCAAGGTCCACCTCCAATCCCTTATCTTTCTAGAAGCACCTTGCCTGACAAATCCCCCAGCTCCCCCAGCAGATAGAATTGCTGTTTCTGAGTCGCCTTATGCCACTTATGTAACAGTGATCCAATCCATATTATTAGACAGTTCTTTGATGTTGTAGTCTTCTATCAGCAACGGCACTATAAGCCTTCAGGACCTTGTGTGTTTGTGTGTTTGCCTCTCTCACTCACTCATATTGTCATACACACACATACTAGGCACTTAGCACAGTGACTTGTACAGAGGAAGCACTCAATTTTTGTTGATTTTAAAAAGCTTACACAGGAATTCCCTGGTGATCCGGTGGTAAGGACTCAGCATGTTCACTGCTGTGACCCAGGTTCAATCCCTGGGAACTAAGATCCCATGAGCCTCACAGCACAGTCCCCCAAAATTAGATATAAATAAATATAAATAAATAAAATTTTCACCTTAACATTTTACTGAGGTATATATCTGCATTAAAAAAGAAAATCTGCTAGTGTATCTTTATTTCACTTTTGTGAAATATTTTACTTTTGTGGGTCCTGCTATAAACAGCTTTATTCATGAAGTCCAAAGCCAAGCAGAACCCTGGAGGATGACAAATTTGGTACAAGCGAAGGAACCATTCTTAACTTCACAGTGTGTACCTGGTGTTTCCTATGACACCTGTAGTTTCCCTGTTGACTGCTGCTGCTGCTAAGTCGCTTTAGGCATGTCCAACTCTGCACGACCCCATAGACGCAGCCTACCAGGCTCCCCCATCCCTGGGAGTCTCCAGGCAAGAACACTGGAGTGGGTTGCCATTTCCTTCTCCAATGCATGAAAGTGAAAAGTGAAAGTGAAGTCGCTCAGTCATGTCCGACTCCTAGCCACCCCATGGACTGCAGCCCACCAGGCCCCTCCGTCCATGGGATTTTCCAGGCAAGAGTACTGGCGTGGGGTGCCATTGCCTTCTCCGTCCCTGTTGACTAGGACATAATTTTATGTTACAAGACTAATGCCTAAAACTCCCACTGTAACTCTTACCCATCCTTTGTCACTGAAGAAGCCCTCAACAGAATGCTGAAACCCTACTTCTAGTCCTGGGCCTGTAGCTGGGTAACCCTGAGCAAGTCATCAACCATCTTAGGGTTGCGCTTGCGTTATATCAGAAAGGGAGGGGACTATAGAGCTGTTTTTATCATCTCCACAGAGGTAGCGATTCTAAACTGAGATGTTAATGAGCTGAAATCTCACGCCTGGTTATGTCACTCATTGGCCGTAGTTCTGTCTTCCTGGTCACTTGGTGGGTGAAGTGGAGACATGATGCCCACTGGTTAGGGAGTCTTGCTTTAGCTAGAAGGATTAGTCAGTAGTCTCATCTCATCAAGATTTGTGGTTGTCACTTTTTTTTTTTTTTCCAATCTATTACTTGCAATAGGTTCCCAGTAGGTCTGTGTTCTTGCCTTCAGGTGCTGAGTGGTCTTTTCAAACTTCGGAGAATACATGAAGGAGGGGAATGACTCCTCTGGGGGCTCTCATCAACCTGTGCTTGTGTCCTGGATAGATGCAATCTCTCTGCCTGTGAGTGGGTGAGGCAGCCCCTCCCCTGCCCATCCCAGGGAGAAGTAGATGTGGTAGAACAGGCAGGTCTCTTGCCCAGCTCCACCCTTTGAGAATGTGGCAAGGCTGAAACCCAGATATCTGTGATGTGCCAAGCATATCCACTTACATTCTGGAATCTCAAGCTCGGGGTGGACAGACCCAAGGCCCTGTTTTGGGCTGGCTGGGCTTGGCGCTGTGGTTGCAAGAGAGTGTACTTCTCGTTGTGTGGGCTGCTGTGACTATTCTTAAGGGAGTAATTGGGCAACTTCTCCATTTGTTCAGTAAATATTTACCGAGTGCTAGGTACCTTGCTGGCTGTGAACTGACATGGTCCTTGGCCTCATGGAGCTTATAGTTTGGGGTGGGGGTCGAGGGCAGACAGTAAACAATCTGACCATACATGGAGATCCTGTATGATAATACATACAATTATGTATCATTATATATGCTGGTGACTCCCACATATATCATTTCAACCCATTTGGTCTAACTCCAGCCATGTATGTTCTGCTGCCTACTTAACACATCTTATGTCTAAAAGTCTTCTCAGTTTAATGTGTCCAAAACAGAATGAACCCTCCCACCCTCACCGCCCCCCGACCATTCTCCCAGTCTTTACCATCTCAGCTGATGATGATTTCCTTCTTCCAGTTGCTCAGGTCCCCCAAAATTCTATCATCATCCCTGGCTCCTCCCTTTCTCTCAATCCCACATCCATTTAATCAATAAATCCTGTTGACTTCGCCTTAAATATATCCAGCACTGACTCTCACAATCATTACTACTTTCATCCTGATCTAAGCTACCCATCGGCCTTTTAACTGACCTTCCTGCTTCCTCCCTTGTCTCCCGACAGACTATTTTCATCACAGCAGCCAGAGAGATGCTGCAAACTGTAAGTCAGATTCTGTTACTCCTTTGTTCCCCATCTCATCCTGGGTCCTTGTGTTGGCCTGCAAGGCATGACAGGATGTTCACCCCCTTGCTTTTCCTCAGCCTTCTCTGGCTCTTCATTCCTGCGCCACCCTCTGATAGCTAAATGGGTTTCCCCCCTCCCCCTCCAAGACTCGCCACCTCTCATCAGTCACGCCCTCCCAGGCCATCCTTTTTAAAATTGATCCCCTTCCCTCCACTGCCTGCTCTCAGCATTATCTCCACCTTTTCCCTCTTTTATTTTTCTCCCTGTCACTTCCCACCATCTGACATTGCCTATCTCCCCTACTCTGTGCAATCTGAGATTCTTATTTGTTTGTTCTATGGCACCTAGATCCATGCCTGTCATGGAGTAGGTACCTAATAAATATTTATTGGATGAAGTTAGTGTGTTAAACAGAGTTGTAAGGTCTGTGGAAGAGCAGGAGGGAGCAGTCCTGAATGCTCTTTCATCTTAGGTGGGTGTTAGGTGGGTGGGTGCATCCTAATGAACAGATTTAACTGCAACCTCAAAGTGGTATTCTGTTCCTGGGACTGGCTTCTGTCTCGGCCCAGGCCTGGAGAAGCTCTCAGATACCTAGGATATAATTCCCCACTGTTTGGGGGCCTCTTGCAAGGAGATACTGGGGCTGAAGGAGGAGGACAGGATGAAGCCTCTTACCAGAGTCCCAGCCAAGCAGCAGCACTTTGCTGTCATTTTGTGTGGGCATCTATGTAGGAGTGGGCTCTTCTCCCAGGCACACATGTTTTTTGTGGCCATTAACTCAAGGGTGGACATGGGGAGGTCTGATAGAGTGTGAGGCCGGAGGGCGGGTGAAGTAGATTCCAGGCCTCTTTACACATTGAATTGACTTGCTGGGGAATTTTTAGAATCATAGAATTTTAGAGCTGAAAAGGAACTTAAAAATTTCTTTAACCTCTTTTCTTTTCCCCAGCCATTAAAAAGAGAATAAAGGTATGTCTACTCCCTGCCAAGTTCACAGAAATATGGTGCAACCTATATAAAAACTGCATGGGCTCCTTTAAGTTTTGAGTATGCTAAGGTCAAGAAATTGTGGACAGGGGACTTCCCTGGCCATCTGGTGACTCTGAGCTTCCACTGCAGGTGGTGTGGGTTTGATCCCTGGTCAGGAAACTAAGATGCCACATGCTAAGCGTGGCATGGCCAAAAAAGAAATAAAAAGAAATTGTGGGCAAGGTTAAGTTTGTAAGGGGAGTGGTCAAGGTCAAATGCATTCAAAGGGCGAGGCTATGGTGTCTTTGCCACTTTCTTGAATGGTGCTCTTGGGCAAGTCATTTGTTTTTTGCTCAGTTGATCATCTCTTTAAAAAAAAAAAAGATGGTATTTCCAGTTTATTTCAAAGATGTTGTGGGGATAAAACAATCAAACATTGTTTTTAAAATTACTTTCATGGCTAAATGGTCTGCTCAAATGTGAGGTTCTAATCCAGAGTGTCGTCTGGCATCCAAGGGAAATGAGGTCTTAGTTCTCTGCTCCTTCCTAGCTGTGTGTGCTGCTTTGGACAGGCCTCTTGATCTCTTTGAGCCTCAGTTTCCTCATTTGTACAGTGGGATGACTACTGCCCTGCTCAGCTCCCAGAGACATTGTAAGAATCAGGTGAGATCCTGTATGAAAAGAGACTTTGTGAACTTATGAAGTTCATATTATTCAAAGCTGTAGGATTTTTACACACAAAAACCATAGCCAGTGATTTTCCCCAGATCATTGAAGCTTACTCTTTTTTAAAGAGCAAAACTATAAAAGAAATGTTTAAAAACTATTTTTGGATGGGAATCTTTCTGAAACGGATGATACCCTTCCAAGCAAAGTATGCTGAGCATGAATAACCTCCTCTTTGCAACTCAGGGGTGTTGAGTTCATACCTGTATGTACAAAGCACCTGCTTGGTGGAGGGGAGGGACCACAAAAGCCTCTTTCTCTGCAAATCCTTTATCTCTGAAAGAAGATAGGGGTGAACTGGTGGCGGGTGGAAGGTGGATTGACAAGGAAGAGCCCTTACACAGTGGTCTGCCTCAAGGGCCCAGGCACTGTCGGTGTGGGGAGGCTCTCGAATCCTGTTCTGGGCTCTGAATGAGAAGAGTGAGTCCTGCCAGATCAGTTACTGTGTTCATGACAGTGCAAGGCCCCCAGGTTTCTGAGACGATAGGGCAGTAGGCCCCAAACGATATGATGGTTCCCAGCTGCTGTGCTTCACGTTTCCACCCAAAACTGTTGTTCTGTCTTCTCCCTGGTAATCAGTGTCACTTCTCCTCCTCCACCCCGCCCACAGTAAAATAGATTGTGGTTAAATATACGCAACATGAAATATCCCATCGTAACAACTTTTAAGTGTACAGTTCTGTAGCATTAAGCACTTGGCGTTACGGTACAGCCTTCACCACCGTCCATCTTCACAACTTCTTCATCTTCCCCAGCTGAAAATCTGTACCCATTAAACACAGAGTCACCATTCACCCTTTCCCCAGCCCCTGGCAATCACCATTGTACTTTGTGTCTCTCTGAAATGTCACAGCTCTGGGTACCACTCAGAAGGGGAATCATTCACTATCAGGCCTTTTGTGTCAGGTTTATTTCACTCCGCGTTAGACCTTCGGGGTTTACCCGCGTTGTACTCCCACTGCTTCTTAGGGCTGAACCCCACTGTATGTCTGTGCCGCGTTTTGCTTATCCATTGTCTGCTGATGGACGCTTGGGCTGTTTCTGCCTTTTGACTGTTGGGAATAATGCTCCTGTGAACATGGGTGTACAAGTATCTGCTCGATCCTGTCAGTTTTCTCGTGTATGTGTCTAGAAGTGGAATTGCTGGATTGTATGTTAATTCCATGTTTAGCTTTTTGAGGAAGTGCTGTCCTGTTTTGCTGAGCCATTGCGTCATTTTATATTCCCACCAATAGTGCACAAAGATTGCAAGTTCTCCTCATGCTCACCAGTACTTGTTATTTTCCATCTTTTTAATAGTAACCATCCCAGTGGGTGTGCAGTGGCATCTCCGCGTAGTGGTCACTTCTTGAGATAGTGTCTCCCAGGCTCAAATAGCAGCCCCTCTGACTTCATGGGGAAACAGAGGGCAGAGATGGTTAGAACTGTACGTAGAGAGTTAGTTAGTGTCAGTCACTCAGTTGTGTCCAACTCTTTGCAACCCCACAGACTGTAGCCCACCAGGCTTCTTTGTCTATGGAATTCTCCAGGGAAGAATACTGGAGTGGGTTGCCTTTCCTTTCTCTGGGGGAATCTTCCCAACGCAGGGATCAAACCTGGCAGATTCTTTACCATCTGAGCCATCTGGGAAGCCCCATAGTAGACGGACTTAAAGAGAAGCCTGAGGGCCCTCCAGAGAGGGAAGTCCAGAAGCTTGGGTGGGTAGATTTTTGTGACATCTTTTTTGGTCACTCAGAATGTCGCTTGCTTCTGGGTTTCTAATAATGTGGTCAGTGGCTGGGATAGGTGAATAGTGTCTTCCAGTTAAGCAAAGCAGTTCTGGGTTGTTACAATTCACATGGCTCCCAAAGAACGTTGATGCTGTCTTCCTCATGGCGTGTTCCCTTTTGCACAGAGATGCAGGACTGTGGTTCAGATGGGGGCGCTTGGGATGGGTGAAAGGCAGAGGGTCTTACAGAGACGTGGCATTCTGGTGCATTTGTCAGCTGCTCCAGGCCATGTGCTTTTCTGTAAGCTGTTGGGGGCAAGATCTCCCTGCTTTCTGAGCCCACAGGAATGGGGAACCGAACTCACTGTGTCCCCACACCTTTGACCAGCCACAGCCCCTCAACTTGTGGCCCTGGTTGCCCTCGGAAAGGGGAACCTGTCAGGAAAAGGGGTGGGGCGTGGTGTGGAGGCAGTAGGTGGCGGGGATGGCGCCTCATTGGTACCTGTTTCCTCTGGGAGGCTGGCACTAGAGCTGAAGCCTAGGCAGCCAGCCTGTTACCAGGCAGCCTGGATCTTAGAGGTGAGCCTGTGGGCTTGAAATTCTGTTGTTTTAAAGAGAGGGGGGATTAGCAACAGCTCACCTTTGCTGGGTGTGTACCATGTGCTAGGAGCATCCTTCAGCAGTATGTTGATTAATCCTTACAACCCTCCTACGGGTGGATACTATTATCACCTTTTTACAGAGGAAGAAATTGAGCCTTAGAAAGGTACTGTCCCCTCCCTAAGGCCATTCAACTTGTAAACAGCAGGGCCTGATTTCAGAGCCTGAGCTTCAGCCCCTATATAGTTCAAGATTGGGAGGGAGGGAGCAAGATTTTGTTTCGTTTTGTAAATAAGAACTTCTAATTGAGCCCCTTCAGGCACCCTGCTTACCCGGGTCAGTCAGTCATGCATTTGATTCTTCTCATTTTGCCTATGGGAACATTCCTACCCAACATAAAGGAAGGCCACCACAGTCAGGAATGTAGGTTGATATCTGGTGGTCACAAGGCTGAGCAGACACAGAACTGGAACTCAGTTTAAGTACTTTGACTTGAAAATTTCAGTGCCCTGAGCTCACTCCATGCACTGCCACCCCCCACCCCACCCTGCCCCCCCTCCCCAGGATGTGAATCCAGGAGGGGACTGTGAAGTCTGCAGAGCTCCAAGGACTGTGGTCACTCTGCTCCTTCCCCGTGGCTTTTGCCTCCTGTCTTTCATTTCCTGGCCCCTAGACTACATCTAGGGGTCCCATGCATCCATTGGATCTGGTACTTGGCACACAGTAGGTGCCTAGTAAACGCGTTGAATGTTTTTTGACAGCGGAAGCAGTAGAACCTCAACCATTGTAGTGTTCCTGGAGAAAAACATTAGCAGAATTCAAACAACATTGTTTCCTCCCTCTTCTCCCAGAAGGAACCTCTACTTCCCAGCACCCAGATGCCAGGGACTTGAAGAAAAGAGTGCCCTGGCTCTGCAGGCTCTGACTTATCCCCAAATTCCCAAGAGAAAAGAGGCAGCAGAGAGTGTCTTTAGCTGGATCAGGTGTTACTCTTTGTAATTAATAAGACTAATGATCCCTTGCTATGTTCAGCAGTTTGCCGTTTGCCAAGTGCTTTCTCAAATATTATGTCTCATTTGATCCTCACAACCATTCTGTTAGGTAGTCAGAGCAGGAATCATTTTTCCAGCTTTATGGATGAGGATACGGAGACTTGGGATGTTAAGAGCTATTCAAGGTTGTTGACAAATAAGTGGCAGAGAGGCAGAAGCCATGGGAGGTAGTGGTTCCTCTGCTTTCTCACTGTGGTGAGGAAGCCTGAGATCAGAGGCTCGTTTTTTGCATCTGTGAAATGGGGACAAGAGTAGACTGCTTACGTAGTCAGGGATTAAAGGTGATGATATGTATGAAGTGATCACCACTGTGCTTACGTATAGCAGATGCTTAGCCAATGATGGCAGTGGGTCATTAATGACAGTAACCAAGGCCAAGTTCATTGTTCCTTTGGGGGCTTGTATTCTGCTGACTCTTGTTCAGCTTAGAGTGTTGGGAAGAGCAGAGTGTAGTCTTCCTACCCCAACATGGGAAGTCTGACTCTGGTGCACTCTCTGGCCCTTCCTCTGCACTGAGTGTACAGCAAGTGCTGACCATGAATTTCTTTTCTTTTTTTAAAATATCTATTTATTTGGCTGTACTGGGTCTTAGTTGCAGCATGTGGGATCCAGTTCCCTGACCAAGAATTGAACCCCAGTCACCTGCATTGGGAATGTGGAGTCTTAGCCACTGGACCACCAGGGAAGACCCCATGAATTTCTTTTGATTTGCAAAATAATGAGCTCTTTCAAAGAAGGCGTTGATGAGAAGAAGATTTTCTTTCCATAACAGGTAATTATGACAGTTGTGACAAATATTTTATTCATTTTGTATCCATTTGCATTCTATTATCCTAGCTCCTCCAGCTCATTAGCTGTGTAACCTGGGCAAGTTGTTTTGGATTTGGGAGCCTCACCTTTTTCATCTGTCAAATGGAGATAACAGTACCTATTCCACAGGACTGTCATGAGGATCAAATGAGTTAAAACACATAAAACCCTCAGAGTGGTAGCTGGGACATGTTAAAATATTCATGGTTAGTTGTTAATGGTAGTTGTTATTTTTTTATTACTATCACCATGCTTGGTGATGTATTTAAGCCAGCTGTTCCCAGCCTTCTTTTCCCTCCACCAGTTGAGATATATGGCCAGTGAAGTTCATATACAAAACCTACCTTCTGCTGTGTACCCTGCCTATTTACCATTCTTATAACTCCACTCACTCATTCAGGAAAGCAAAATTGGAAGTAAGTTGCACAAGAGTGATTATTATAGAGGCAGCCTTGAATCTAGCTTCATTTTTTTAAAATGGGAAGCATTCACAAAAACCGGAGGACTTCAACTCTTGTTACAGATCTCTTGCAGTGTCCAACATACTCTTGCTAATTCCAGCAACAACCAGTGGCTACTTTTCTGGCCTCTCTGGAACAGATACAAACTTGTTGCCTGGTGGGTCAAGGCTCAGGAGTGCCCTCAGGTGCTGTGACCCAGCTTCAGCTTGGCAGAACCTGTCTGGGTCCACTGGGGCTTACTTCCTGGACCCTGGCACCTCCTCCATGAATCTCCAAGAAAGTGGTGATAAGCATCCACAGCAGGCCCACTTTTCCACATTTGATACACAACCCCCTGCAACTGGCTTCAAAAGGAGCTGTTTTATAGTTATTGTATCCTGCTATTTATCGAGCACCAACCACACGGCAGGCACTGCACTAGGTGCTTCGCACACATCTCCAATCCTCCCGGTAATTCACTGGGAGTGACACTGTCCTCGGGGAGTGGCTCCATGATATTAACTGTCATGCCCAGGGTCACATGGTGAACTGTGAAAGGATTCAGATGCCAGACTTCTGTTTTCAGTGCTCAACCCTGCCTTCCTTCCATGCGACACCTGCCTCACCATCAGTTTCAACTGAGGGCTCACGAGGCCCTAAACAGGTATAGCTGGTTTACTGACGTCACTGCCAGCCATGACTCTCAAATAGTCTGCTTCTGCCAGTGCTTGCACTGCGTATCCTGAGTATGTCAGGAAGAGCACTTTGCAACAGCCTTCATGGGTTTTTCCCTCCTTCCATCTCTCCCTGCCCCCCATACTCCCAGTGTCTGCCTCCGTACCACGGGATATGGCACAAGGCATTGGTTTTTTCACTTAGCCAGTGTGCTCTGTGCCCCCCAAATAGACTGTTGCATGGCCAGAGCACTTCCTTTCATGAGCGCTCGGCCGCTCCAGGCATCATCCTCCCCAGAGTCAGTGCACTGTGCGTGGTAATCTCCATGTGTGAGGCACCCTACTGTGGGTTTGAGCTCACTGTCTTCAGTTTCCCTGTCAGCCCCTGGAGGTGGACATAATTACCTCCATTTTACAGGTGAGGAAGCTGAGCCTCAGGGAGGTTAAGACCCTTTCCACAAAAGTGCTGCAGCTTCTCTTTGAATCCTAGCAGTTATACCCTGGGTACCGTATCATCACTGCTGTGGGAAACTGCCTCTAAAGAGTCACCCCATCTGCCTTGTCCATGGTGTTTGCATAGAAAGTAGTGCGAAGAGTTCCTTTCTTCTAGGAGTTCACAGTGTGATGGGCTGAATAATGTCGAGCTCCTGTGATCTTTTTTTTACTTATTCCAAGCCCATTTCCACAGGCATACCTGGGTGGGTAGATTCGTGCCACTCACACCAAGGAGGCAGGGCGAGCTGAGGGGACAGCCCCCGGGAGCTGACGATGCCCTTCACAGCCATGTTCACACCCCAGGTTGACTTCTCTGTTTGCTCTTTGCCTTTCTTCCTTCTGGCCTCTCATAGCAAGTTCTTAGAGCCCAGAGGTCATCTGGCTGTGGCCCTTGTGATATTCCTGTTTGTGGCCCAGTGCTAGGCTGGCGGACATGGAGAAGGGAGGCCTTATTTCACTGGAAACCTGCTGCTATTATGGCTTTTTATAAGGCCCCAAATGATTTTTGGGAAACATCCACATGCTGAATGCACTGTTATTTGGTCCTGCTCCCTGAGGAACAGAATGGGCTAGTCTTCAGAGTCCACAGGCAGAAGGAAAGCTGCATTGCACCCTTTAATCTGCGGCCGACCCCTCCTCTCTGAAACCTAGTTTTGACATATGCCCCACGGAAGATCCAGGGCCTGGATATCTGATCCATTGTTGGCCCTCAAGCACATTTTCCTGAAGCCGCAGACACAGATGCTCAGTCTGCTGCTTTGACAGCACCACTCCTTGGACATTCAGGGGCCGAGGCCCAGGGAAATATTCAAGGAGAGACTTCGGCCTGCGAACCCTGCTCCCCTGGTGTCTGGCTCACCACCTGATGCTGGTTTGGATGTGAATTGATGGGGACCCCTTTTGTAGTCTGGGTCTGGGGCCTCTGTTTTAGAAGTGAAATGATCCAAAAGCTGTGGGGTGGCCAGGCTTGCTCAGAATCCACCCTTACCTTTTAGAAGAGAATTGGCATTAATAGGGAATTCAGCTGGAGGAACTGGTTCAGGAAGGTCAAGCCACTGAGCTGTGGCCTGTCCTGCCAGTCAGAAGTGGTGGAGCTAGTACCTGACCCAGGCAACCTGACTCTTATTTCCTCTTGTCTTTTCTGTACATGTGTGCTCAGTCGTGTCTGACTGTCTCTAAACCCATTCTGTACGTCCTGCCTCATTCCTGTGTACACGTGTTACATGTGTATGTCTCGTCACCCATGATGGCTTACAGTCTGGGGAATAGAGCAAAGACAAATAGAGGTGTGATACAATTTCAGGCAGGGTAATACGTAGACAGGTGCTAAATCATGCAGTGTAGACAGACAGAGACAAAGGCAACATGTAGACATTTTAGAAAGAGTTGAGGTTGGATAGGGCAGATATTAAGGGTGACTGAGGAGAGATTACTGAAGGGTTAGTGATCTGAGTAAGGGGTTCAGGTTAGAGAGAAGCAAGCAATACAGTTTTCTTTATTGTAAAAGTAGGATGTGATTAGGTAATAAATGTGGACAATATCAGAAAATCCAAAGAAGAAAAAAATCTCCTTCTTATTCCTACCACCCAGAGAGTCCCCATTCCTGTTTGGTGTTTATTTTTCTAGCCTTTCTTTTTTGTTTTGCAGACAGTAGAATCAAATCGGCTGGGTACACTAAGGTCAGGGGAAGGTCTCGAATAGTAGATGGGGAGTTTAAAGCAGAGAGAACCTTTGCTGGTTCCTTCCACAGGGGTGCAGTGAATGAAGTGGTTCAGGAAGAGGCACCCAACACCGCGAGCAGATGGGACCAGAGCCTGGGGCGAAGCAGGGGCTCCTCCACCCCGGACCTGTGTCTCAAATTTCATCACCCAGTGCTTGAGTCGCAAGTTTACTCCTCACTGCTACCGCCCAGGGGGTCAAAGGAAAGAATTTGTCTCTAGGTGTGTCAACAGCTTGCTCCCACCCCCACCCCCACTCCCGCATCCCACAGACTCTCTTTCCTATTTACTATCCGGTGTCTCCAGCAGAGTTCTCCTCCCCTGGAGTTGGGGACACACGGCCGATTTTGCCACACCACAAAGCTTTGCTGCTGCCTGAGGTCATTTCAGGGGAGAAACTAAATATAGCGGAGGAGAAGCATCAGGACAACTCCATATTGTTCGGGCCGTTTAGCATTGCCCTTCTGCCGACAGACAGGGTCACCTGGGACTCGGCGCCCATCGCCTGGACTCTGCCCTGAATCTTCAGTTCTCTCTCTGTGTTCCCCAGCGGGGGCTCACTTACACAGGACTGGGGTTTTGGCTCCGCCCAGGCCCAAGAGAACCTTTAAAGGAGTTGCCTAGGGGAAGGGGCAGCAGGGAGAGTCCGGGCCCGGGGTTCTCTGCCAGCTCAACCACTTGGCACCTGTGTGGTCTTATGCCTTTGAGTCTCTGGCTCTTCATCCAAATGATAGACGCATTGATCTGAAACAGGAGTTCTGTGCTGTTGTGTTAAGCCCCTGGAACCCTTTCAGATGCACACTCACAAGGTAGCCTGATGCGTACAACCAGATGGGCAGTGCACTGGTAGAGGCTGGGGAGACTGGAGCCCCAAGAGGCTCCATCAGAGTCTCAGGGTCCTGCAGGTGCAGTTTGAAAACCACTAGGTGAAGTGACCCTGTGAGGTTTCTTCCAGCCTTAGGATTCAAGGGTCTGTCCTTATGATGGCCTGTGGCATAAATGACCCATCAGTAGGGGTAGAAACTTTGTGACCTCTTGGAGTCCTTGATGGTCATCTTCACAGGGGCAGGAACGGCACAGGGACAGAAATCTCGGGACAGAGGTTTCTGTAGTGGGGGCCACCACTCCCCGGGGGAACACAGTTTGCAGATCAATTGGACGTGCTGGCCCACACTCTCACAGGCTGTTTTTCTCCGGCCTGCTCCTGCTTGCCTTTCCTTTGAATGCTGGTTTGTCCCAAAGATGAGATAAAAGTGAGGATATTATGCACTTCAGGCAAGGAAAATGCATTTAACTCAAGTTGCCTGGGGCCAAGTTACATATTTGATACGTGGAGTATTTGTAGAGCATGGTGGCGCCTCTGGCAGAAATCAGAAAGCCAGGATCTGGGGCCAATTTTCTTCATTGAGCAAGTTTGTTTGTCAAGCACCTGCTTTGTATTCCTGGAGAAGATTAGGGGAGATCCCGGCTTTATTAGGACCCCTCGATTTTGAGTAACAGAAACCAGCTGAATCTAACTTCAGCACAAGAGGTGATTAATTACAGGGTCTCAGGGGTGTGCAGGAGCCCACACAGCACAGTTGCAGCCTGGCCTTCAGCAGAGATTGGAAAAACCTTGTTAGATTCTCCCTCCTCCTCTCAACTCTGCTGCCCCTTGGGCTTCCTCCTCACCTCGGCAGCCAGGCGTTCTCCTTCCTCAGCCCACACGGCCACAAACGTTCCTACTACAGCTCCAGCCACACTCAGAGGGCCTCAGCTCTCCCAGCCTCATTCCAGACTCACAGGGAAGCGGGTCTAATTGGCCCAACTTGGTCCACTCAGCTCCAGCCAGGAGGTGGGCTCACATACAACAAAACCCGTCTAGTGGGGCCACTTCAGACCCTGTGCCGATTGGAGGCAGCTCCGGCAGAAGGGCATTGGTGAGCCACACAGACAACTCCCAAGCCCTCAGCCAGGAGCTCCAGGCCCAGGGCGGGAACAGGTGTACATGGAACACCTACTTGCCACACAGGGAGACAAGAAAAGAAGCAACCCTTGGCAGAGGATGTTGTACACGGCTCCTCCAGCTGGGGCTGTCTGATGGAGGTGATGGGGCTCCCAGGCTGGTGTCAGCAGTGACCCCCACAGAGCTGGGGCCCCTCCGCGTCAGCTTAGGGGCAAAGGGTTTGTTGGCAGGATTACAGCGAAGCAGCTGGCCTCATGGGAGCCAGGACCGGAGAGTAGTCAGGGATGGAGGCGGCTCTGTCTTTGAGCAGCTAGTGACCTCTTGACTTGTGTCTGAGCATCTGCTCCTGGCTCCCTCCCTATAGACTCAGCTTTCTCTTCTTGTTGGCTGTTCCACGACCGAGCACACCAGTGCCAAATTCTCGCAGCCACTTTTCTGGGTGCAGGGACCGCCCAGGTACAGGCAGCAGCAGCTGGCGGACCTGGTTCTGCAGGCTGGGTGGCTGCGTCTTACAGGACTCTGGGCAGGGCAGGTGCTGAGAAAGGGTCTCTTCATCTCTCCTGCAGTCAGGGGAGTGCTTGTGGACACAGGTGAGGGGAGCCTGAAGATGGAAGAGAGAAGGGCTCGGGAAGGGGGACCAGCCTGAGCTGAAGCAAGGGTGCTCGGAGGGGCTGGAGGCAGGTGTGTGCTTCAAGGAGGGGGCAATAAGAGGCAAGGCCTGAAAGGCACCTTGCGAGCCAAGCTGCGGGCCAGGGGTGTGGAGGTGATGAGGAGCCACTGGGAGCATGTGGCTAGGTGGATGCCAGGGACTTGAAAGGGTACTCTGGACTCAAAGGCTGAGAAGAGAGCTGGGGCAAGGCCGAAGCCAGTGAGGCTGGATAGGGCTGGGAGGGGAAAGGTCTGCACTGATGTCTTGGGAGTGGAAGCGCCTTTGAAGAAGGAATCCACAAGGTCGTGTGACAGGTTAACCAAAGGAGAACGAGGGCCAGAGGTGTGGGAGACGGGTGGGAGCATCAGGGAGGGCCTGGCGACACCGGGGACTTGGGGAAGTTCGTCAAAGGAGAGAGACCGTCAGCCTTGCAGAGCAGAGGGCTGCTATAGCACTTGTTGTTTTAAGTTGGGAGAACTGAGTCAATGTGGAAAGGGAAGTAAGTCCCAGGCTAAAGGAGACTTCTGGAGAATGGGTCCTGGGCCCACCAGCTCTGCTTCTCAGAAACTGTGATCCTGCTCAAGTCACTTGGCTTCCTCATCTTCAAAATGGGAACAGTATCTGCCCAGTCCCCTGCTAGCCGTGTAGGGAGGGTCAAAGGTCACATACAGGACAGTGCTTTGTAACCGGAAAAGCTTGTGCAGCTGCAGGCAGCCTTGTTACTGTGGCTGCTGGTGTGCCTGCCTGCATGCTGACCCCTCTGCTGGGTCAGGGAGCCTTCCTTCCCGAGGCCACCCGACTCTCGGCTGACCTCGCTGCTGATGCCCTGTCACCTGGGGTCATGTTGAGATCAGCACCCTTCTGGAACTGGAGCCTGGGGGTACCCAGAGGGCCAAGTAGGTGTAAGATCAGTCCCCTTCATTGACGACAGGCGTTCCCCTGATGGGTGCTGGGTATGTGGAGCCCAGTGGGCAGGACTGAGGCTGAGCTGGCCCTCCAGGAGAAGGTGAAGAGGCAGTTGGGGAAGGACCAGATGTGCGCTGGCTTACCCATCTGCATTTCAGAGTGGAGCTGGAAGGTGCTTTTTTCCCCCATATGGGCCTCCTTGGCCTGTTCCCCACAGAGAAAACTATGGAGCACTTGTGTCAAAGTTCCCAGGAAAAGGGGAAATGATGAAACCCACATCCTGTTTTGCCACCGGCCTCGGGAAGAGGACCCAGGTGGGGACAGTAGATGGTGGCAGGGACAGAAGTTCTGGCGAAACCCTGGGGCCTGCAGAGCTGGGGGAACAGAGACTTGAGGAGGGGACCCAGGGTCAGGGAGAGACGAGTATGTGGCCCTCCTTCCCATCCTGTCCCCGGCTGACTCCATGTCGTAGCATCCAGCAGCCTGGGAGCCTACTCCGTCCTCTCCGCCGCCCCTTCCTCAGGATGTGGCCTGGCTTTCCCTGGCTGCCCACGTCCTGGCTTCCTGCCGGTTCACCTGCAGCTTCCTGTCTCTGGGAAGGCCGGCTTCCTGTGCCCACCTGGCTTTGGTTTGGGTCTTCCCCCGGTGCTTTCTCTTCTTCCCCCTCCAGCCCCTTCGGCCGTTTCTGTCTGTTTCCCTCCCACGGAGCCTCTGCTCCCTGCTGGGCCCCGAGGAGTATTACTTTCCTCAGTCGCAGCAGCTGTGCATTTTGCTGGCTTACCCAGCTGTTCTTGTCCTTGACCACAGAGGTCATGTCATCTGTTACAGTAAATAGAAAATGAGAATGAGAGGGTGGCCTGGTGCCTCTGGGCTGCCCTTCCAGCTCCCTTCCTGCAATCCTACCGGGAAAACAGTAATAGTAACAAAAATAATAAGGTTAATGCTTATATTAATCCTTTGCATTTTCACTTATTGTTTTCCAGATGCTGTGCTAAATATTTTACATGCATTATTTACAGTTAATCTTTGTAACAACCCAGAGATACAGGTTTTATTGTCATCCTCTCACTGTTGAGGGTGACTGAGGCTTGAGAGGTTATGTAAATTGTCTGACATTACCTATGAGTCAGTGGCAGAATGAGACTGGAACTCACGTGGGTCTGACTCCCACAGCAGTCTCGTAACTGTGGTGATGTATCTGCCTGCCCCAGAGGAAGAGAAGTTGCCACAGGGCCAGCATCCCCTCAGCCCACAAAAACTTCAAGTTCACCTTTCTACCAGTTGCCCATTGGAACTAATAACTGCCCAGATAAGGAACCCTCGTGGTGTCCTTCTCAGAGCTGTGCTTTCTTTCTTCTCTTTTCTCTGTACCCGAAACAATCAGAGACCTTCAGATGGCAGGGGTCATAGTTTTCTCTTTGCTGTGGACTCCCCCTGTACCAGCGTTCCATTTTACAGATGGGAAAGTGCCTCCTAGTCTTAAGAACTTTGTTTGACGTTATCCTGACAAAGGAGCTCCAGAACTTGAAATCATAGTCTAATCTCTTCACAGGCATCTGGTACCCTTCCCACTGAGTCACGATGCCATTCTGCTCTGAACGTGCTAGAGGTATGCCCCAGAGGTTGCCTCTTCCACACATTCTGTATTGACTTGGAATACGTCTGCTCTTTGCGGTCAGCCCTCTGTCTTCGTTTCTTATCTGTGAGTGTTGAATGTCAATGGGAGAGAGATGGAACGAAATCTCTGGGGACTGGGACATATAGGAAGTTTGAAAGAGTGTCTTCAGTATCATAATCACATCTTAGGTTTGGAAAAATATGTCGTTTCTAAAATGTAAACTATCAAAGGTAGAGTTTGGCCAAAAAGTCTTGCCTGATGTTACAGTAATTCCCAAGTGGGGCATGATACAGTTGTGGGGGTGTGTGTGTGTGTGAAGTCTGTATTTATCAAAAGAGGTGTGTGCTTAAAAAGGCTGGGAAACACGGTTTCCCAGTAAGAGACTGTATTATCCTATGGCCCTACAGGTATTTCCTGGAGGGGCCTGTGGATGCCTTACACTGTGTGGGGGCATCTTGCCTGCTTTGTCTCAGCTGGACCAAATTCTCTTGGGGCTCTGGGTGGCCTACCTCACGGCTTTGTCGTGTGCCATATGAAGGTGATATCTAGGGTAGAGGCCCCATCCTGGAGTTCAAAGCTCATCTGAAATGTATACCTTTGTAAAGCTAAGGTGTGCACTGTTTGTGTGCCTGGCCCCGGCTTGGTCCTGGATATGCAACTGAACAAAACAGGTATGGTCCTCATAGAACCCACAGAGAAGCGGAGAGATAGTTTATACCCAAATCATCCAAATGCATACTACAAAGGAGAGAAGGCAATGGCACCCCACTCCAGTACTCTTGCCTGGAAAATCCCATGGAGGGAGGAGCCTGGAAGGCTGCAGTCCATGGGGTCGCTGAGGTTTGGATACGACTAAGCGACTTCACTTTCACTTTTCACTTTCATGCATTGGAGAAGGCAATGGCAACCCACTCCAGTGTTCTTGCCTGGAGAATCCCAGGGATGGCGGAGCCTAGTGGGCTGCCGTCTATGGGTTGCACAGAGTCGGACACGACTGAAGCGACTTAGCAGCAAAGGAAAGAAGAGGGTACTGGGAGAGAATCATGGGGTAGGGGAGTGGATTATTTGGGGGTGGAGGGTCAAAATCACTTCCTTGACAGAGATACCTAAGCTAGCACCTGAAGGCTGAGTCTGAGGGAGCCGTGTTTGTCTCATGTGGCCCCACTCCCGGCCAGGGCTACTTGCTGGCCTGTGAGACACCTTTTGGATGAATGAGAAAAAGATGCCTGTTCTGTCCCTAGCCTTCCTGCTAGAGCCCACTGCTGATGCCTGAACATGAACTAGGTTTCGGCCTCTGCTGGCCCCAGGTCCTGGCCCTTATGTGCTGATACAACCTAATGTGGGTGAGGGCGGGGAGGGTTACCCAAGCCAGATGGAAGGAACTGCACAGGTGAAGGCCCTTGGACAGCAAAGGGCTTGAGGCCTTCTAAGAAGGGGAAGAAGCATCAGAAGAAGCAAGTCACCACCTCAGCTTTTCTCCCCCCATAAGGAGGTATTTTCCCTTTCAAGGAGGAAGGAGAGAGGCTGTGTCGGGGGCCTTGTCCACAGCTGTGATGCTGTCCAACAAGCCTGTGGAGTCTGGTTTCCATGGGGCCATAGTTAGTGTCTGCTCTGACCTTCTTCCCACAACAGATGTCCCTTCCACAGGGTTCTAGGAAGAGAGAAAGACCCATAGGAGGGTGTTATAGGGAAGCCAGGACAGAGACCAAAGCCTGGGGCCTGTCCCTGCCAGCTTCCATTCAGCCACCCCAGGCCAAGTGCGTGCTTTGTGCCAAATTCTTTGCTAATCGTGCCAGTTTGGAATGTCATGAACCTTTGACCATTTTCTTATTTTACCTGGGACACACCACCTTTCATTCCACAAGTAGGGATAACGGACTCAAATGTGAATGATGGCTGGTGCAGGGAGGCTCTGCTGCATGAAGGGCTCTGCTTGCCCTAGGGAAGGTGGCAGGGAGTGCTGGAGGAAGTGGCATTTGAGTCAGTCCTAGGTGCATTAATGCACGTGTGTGCATGCGTGTGCATGCTCAGTTGTGTTCGACTCTTTGCAACCCCATGGACTGTAGCCCTCAGTTCCTCTTCTGAGGAACTTCATTTTCTTCTCCAGGATATCTTCCCCCACCCAGGGATTGAACCCAGGTCTCCTTTGTCTCCTGCATTGGCAGGTGGATCCTTTACCACTGCTCCACCTGGGAAGCCCTCAGCATTGATGCCATGGACCATTAATTTATGGAGGGGCTAAACTCTAAGCTCTTGGAAGGAGAGAGAATATGAAATGCTGAATGTTGACACCTGGCTCATGTAGGTTCTCAGTCTGGCTTAGAGATTCATTTGGAGATTCAGTGTCTCTTCAGGGAGACTCTCCAAATTCAAACCCAGGTTTTCTGTCTCTTTGCCCAAGGCCTGCCATTGTGCCAGCTGCCTAGTGACAGAACAACTAAGGAATATTTGAGGAACTTGAAATCATGCCTTGGGGAACTGGGAGTGCTTATCAAGAAAACACTAAGGCATAAGGAGATCAGGAAGGTGGTCTTTAAATCCTCTAAGAACTGTTGTCAAGTGATATTATTACCTTTTGCTGAGCCCTTCCTGTGCTGGCTCCTGTGCTAGGGGCTTCATACATATATATATAATCTTATTTAATTTTCACAGTAATCCAAAGAGAAGAGAATTAGTATCTGTATTTGATAAGGGAGGGACCTGGGGCTTAGATTAAATGACCCACCCAAGATCATCTCTCTGGGATTTGGGATGGGTCTCTGACCCTGCATAGTTGCTGAGAGATTTTAACCACCACACAGTGCTGCCTAGAGATTCTGTCATGTGGTTTCAGAAACTGGAGCTGGCACTTGTGGGTAGGAGTTCCAGGAAGGTAGTTTTCTGTTCCCCATAAGGTGATTTCTCTTCCTAAAGGAAAACAGCCTGAAATTAGACTGGGCTGCCTTCTGAGAGCCGAGCTTCTACTGCAAAAGACCTCCAGGATCTCCAGCTCCACTGGGCTCTGATTCCACAAAAGCTGAAGCTCTCCTGCCCTAGCCTGGTAGGGGCTTTTTCTGAGCTGCGCGGTGAGGGCCACCTACAGCCAACATGAGCAGCAGTACCCAGACTTCCTGAGTCCCAGCCTGGACTCTGTGTTGTGGTGTCTCTTCTCTCTGAAGCCCCCCAGGGCTGAATTCTGGTTTCTTCCAGCAAGAGCTGGGCAGTAGTGTATATCTGACCCCTTTGGAATGGGCTCCACAACCACCTGGGCAGGTCTCCGGACCCTGGCACTTGTTTAGGCTGCAGGGCAGGGCAGATTGGTCAGGCACACGTGTTCTGGGTTCCTTGGGGCTGCAGATGTTTACATGGATGCACGGATTGTCCTTTGACTCTAGCTTTGCCTCATTGACTTGTGGTGGCCATGTGGCTAATCCTTGGATGGAGAAGGGTGTGGCGTGGCTCTCAAGCCCCTGCCACATGTCATCGAGTGAGTTGATATCTCTGGGAGCCCTTTTGTAAACTCCAGGAGGCTGCAGGAGCAGGGGCCAACCAATTGGAATTTCAAGGCCTGGGTGAGATTGCCTTTTCAACTCCAGAGCCAGAGTTTAGATTATGGCCAGAAATTACAGTTGGGGAAGCACTAAAGGCGATATTATCTAGCTGCCCATCCAGTGGGGAGTTGCTTCACTCGGCACCCCTGCCAGGTAGTCGGCCAGGCTTCCCTTCAACAGGGCTAACTTTGGGTGCCTCTAAAGCAGGGAAGTCCTTCACACGGGTGCGGCCCTCTGCAGAGTGTGTCCCTGGGCGCCGCCTTGCTGCCCCTCACCGTGGCCTTGTTGCGGGTGGGAAACGTCTGTGCTCGGTGAGCTTGGGTGACCCTGGGTGGGCCTCCTTGGTGTCCCCCACCCACTGGTTCTGCACGAGCAAGTCTGCTTCCCTTTGGTGAAGTTTTCCTGTTACCGCTCCTGGGATGGGAGTCCAGGGTAAGCATTGGTGACCTGTCTTACACATGGCGAGTATCAAAGATAAGGCATGGGCCTTGCCCAGATCATTCCACACGTGACCAGGCAAGAGACACAATCTCTGAGGTGCTCAGTCTTGTCCTTTGCCGCTCAGCCACAGTCCGCCTCCTCCCTGATCTCTGGCGTGTTTTATGGGCAAGATTCAGAAAGCCCTTTCCAAACAGCAAGGAAAAAGCTTTTAGCTTCTTTCTTTCGAGTGCACCTGGCTGGTGGAGTGAGTGTGGGGATGGACACGTCAGAGCCACGTGGTACCAGGAACAGGACATAGCAGTGGGAGGAGGGATCTGGAGGGGGACTGAGTGTCTCAGAGAAGAGCTGCTGTGTGAGAGGCTGGGGCCATCCTGGTAGCTCCCTCCTGTTTCTCCTTCAGAGGTCTTTCACCTCCCTGCCTCCTTTTTCTTCCTGCTTTTCTCCTTTTTCTCTTCTTGTAAGGCAGCCTTGAGCTGTTCTGCTTTCTAGCTCTTTAGTGTCTTCTTTTCTGTCCACCTGGAGATTCCTGAGCTTAAGATATAGTGTCCTTGACACATCATATTTCTTTATAACTTCTTCCCCTTGAGGGCTCGGCAGCCATACCTGCCACTTCAGAGCAACTCCTAGACCTGGGAGCTTTAATGTTGAGCCTCTGCCGGAGAGTCTGGATGCCTGGCTGCCAGCCTACCTGGAGCATTTAATTGCCCTGCAGGTGACATCTTATTCCACAGGGACATTTCACGACACTGCCATAATTATGACGGACAGGGCAAGTGGTCGGAATCTGATGTGTTGTGGCAGGTCAGCAAGAGGACTCAAAGAGCAATAGAAGGAAACTAGTCATTTGTGGAGTATCTTCACATGTCAGGAACAGAGCGAGCTTCTCTTTCCAGTGGGCCTGGGAAGTGGCACCTTTATCTCTGTTTTACAATTTGAGAACTCAAGCTTGCTGAGGGTCACACAACCAATTCATGAGTGGGGTCAGAGTGAATCCCCTTCTGCTGACTCCGGAGCCCAAGCTCCTTCCTTCGCCTCATCTGCGCTCCCTCTCCTCAGTGCCTCCGTCTTCACTGTTCCCCACCAGCGCTGAGCCCAGCACCTGGCATGAGCAATCACCATGGCGGTTGGAGAAGCTGGGCTCAGGCTGTCAGACAGGGACCTGCCAAGCTGGGTAGACCTGGGACGGTTGGGCAGACGTCTGAGGCTCCTGTGGGCTGGAGGAAGGCAGCGGCTGTCCTCTGTCCTTGGGCCTTCTGTGTGGGTGTGACTTGGTGGCACCAGGTTCGCAGTTGAGAGCATCCAGAAGTGGGCTGAGGCATGGTGGTGCTGGGTGTAACAGAGACCCTGTGTTCTGGCAGGACCTTTGATCTTGGCAGGCTCCCCAGGCTGACAGACCAGCTTCCTGGTACCACTGTGGGAGGTGGTATTGGGGAGGTTATGCCACCGTCTTCCCCATTTCTCTCGTTCTCCCCACCTTCTGCCCCATGACAGCCTGCAGGCCGAGTGTGAGGAGACCATCCAGGGGCTGGAATAAATGTTGGTGTGTGTATGGTTTTGCATCTCTTAGCGCTTTCTCCAGGGGGAGTTGGGGCTTCAGACCATCAGATTTGTTTTTCTTGTCACCTCCACTGCCTTTGAGGCTGCATTTCTCTGCTTTCACCACCGTGTTCGTCACCCCTGTTCGTGCCTCCTTATGGATTCCTCATGGAGCATTTGCTTTGACTTGTACACCCTTTTCACCTCACCTCCTCCCCTGACGCGCTTTGATCTTAGGGGCTGGGCTGGGCGTCAGGACTCACCCTTTTCCCAGCAGGAACTGAGAAAGGTGTAGACAATGATGAAGACTTAGGTCCCACTGGTGCTCGGCTCACCCTGTGAAGGGAAGTGTATTTATTTATGTAGCGCTCCCCTGCTGTATGAAAGTGGCCTAATGATACAAAGGCTTGAAATACAAAGGCTTGAAGAGTGAAGTTTATTTTTTTGTCTCTTATAGTGGCTCCCGGAGAAGGCAATGGCACCCCACTCC
The DNA here is from genome assembly GCF_055505025.1 of Bos grunniens. Taxonomy (NCBI): domain Eukaryota; kingdom Metazoa; phylum Chordata; class Mammalia; order Artiodactyla; family Bovidae; genus Bos; species Bos grunniens. Next base: position 18,884,625 of record NC_141190.1, read on the forward strand.
AGTACTCTTGCCTGGAAAATCCCATGGATGGAGGAGCCTGGTAGGCTCCAGTCCATGGGGTCGCTAAGAGTCGGGCACGACTGAGCGACTTCACTTTCACTTTTCACTTTCATGCATTGGAGAAGGAAATGGCAACCCACTCCAGTATTCTTGCCTGGAGAATCCCAGGGTCAGAGGAGCCTGGTGGGCTGCCGTCTATGGGGTCGCACAGAGTGGGACAAGACTGAAGCGACTTAGCAGCAGCAGCAGCAGCAGCATAGTGGCCCCGATTCTCCCTGATGTGAACAGACCACATGAGAGGGCGCCTCTGCTGCTTGTGTCATTCTGGGATCCAGTTCCTTTAGAGGTGTTGCTTTATCACAGGACATCATTGTCCACGTGGTTGAAGCTTGGTTGCCAACCAGGGCAAGGGAAAAGAGGAGGTGGAGGAGACAGACCTGCTGCCCTTAGACCCAGGTCCTCTAGAGCTCACATCCCTACAGCTCACATTCTGTGGCTGCCCTGACTGCAAGGGAGGCTGGGAAATGTAGTCCAGCTGGACTGCCCCTTGCCAAGAAGGAAGGGAGAATGGATTTGGGTAGACAGCTGCCAGCCTCACCACAGACAATGGAGAGTATTTTCATTTGCATGTGCTAATAAGAACTTTCCCTGCCTGTAATGTGCCAGATCTCTTTGATAACTTGCACACATGCCTCCCTGCTTGGCAAACATCTGTGCACCAGACTCAGTGCTGCACAAACTGGGTGAACCAGAAGCTGAGTAAGGCGATTCCTGCCTTTTAGCAACTTGGTGTCACCTGGAGAGGGCAAGTGTGGAGCCAGTCTGTAAGTGCCAACACAGAGGTTCTCTTGTTCTTGTGTGCAAGGTGCTGCAGATGCAAAGTTAAAGGACTAGGCGTGGCCTCCGTATGCTCACAGTCTTGTGGACTAGATGGAAGTGAAGTGCTGGGATCAGGGCTGGCTTGGGGAATGAGGAGGACTTCTCGGAAGGGGTGACGTTGGAGCCAGGCACAGGAGGTTTCAGTTTCAACTGAAGGAAAGGGAGGGGAGGAGGAGGGGATCTTCAAGAGTGAAGTCCAAGAGAGAAGGCATGCAGACTTGGAAACCCGGGCAGGGTCACCAGCCTGGGGGTGGTATGAGCATACTGGGGAGACGGGGAGTCCAGATGTCCACATGGCTCACTCCTTGCTCCATTTTGGCCTCTGCACCCGCTCCTTGCACCTGCCTTCCCTGGCCACCCTTTCTACAGTTGTGCCTCTTCTCCTGATTTTATTCTTCTGCTTTATTTTGAGCATAACACGTATAAATGCCGGGCACATCTATACTGACCTGTGCATTGTCTGTCTCTCCCAGTAAAGTGTAAGCCCCATGAGTGCAAGGATTTTGTTTTGTCTAGTCCCTGGCAAATAGCAGGTATTCAGATGTTTGTTGAATGAATAAATGAATGAACAGAAATGTGTGTTGAAGATCAGATTCCTGAGAAACCTTGATTTCCATGCTGAAGAGTTTGGCTTTTATTTTGGAGGTGGTGAAAAGCAAAGGAAAGGTTCTGAGCAGGGGAGTGACACAGCCACTGGAGATTCTGGCAGCAGGAAGAAGGGTTGGAGCAAGGAGAGAGTGCCCCTTACCTGGTCCTGCCCCAGGTCCAGGGCAGTATACCCTTCAGCCTGTGCCCCATTGGTGCAGCCCAGAAACCTTGCCTGGGTGCAGTCATTTTTGTTCAGAGCCGAGCAGAAACTCAATCTCTGGCAAGTCTTCATTCCTAGTAGCGGAATGGATGTGAGCTGACCTCTGCTTTCCTTTTTTGAAGGCCAAAGAGGGTCTAATAAGCACTCTTGTGCACTTCACTGGTGGAAGTGAAAATTGATGCAGTCTTTCTGGAAAGCAATTTGGCAAAAGGTAGCCACGTACCTTAGAGATATCCCTACGTTTAACCTAGAAATTCCACAAGGACGTTTTATCATAGGAAAGGAAGCCAAAGTATGTGCAAAGCTTTATGTATGAAGACTCGTGCCAATGTGAAAAATAAGAAATTATCTGTATGTGTGACTTAAGTACCTCTGAAATCCACCCCTCATCTCCATCTCACCAAGACTCTGCCTGTCACAAAACAGACCCTCCATAAGCTGGAGCCCAGGCCTTTGTTTTCTCTCATGAGCTAATGCAGCGGCCTTCTTCCCCTCAGACCCACCCTATGCATGGATTCCAAAATGCAGGTCCTTCTTCTCCAGCATCTCTTCTGGGTTCTTGTAGCTCTTGAAGATAATGCCTGCCCTGGCCTTAGACCTTCCATGGCCTGTCCTCACCTCCGCTGTGCCTTGTATGTCGCCCCCGCCTTGCATGTCGCCCTCTGGCAGCACTGCTTGTGCTTCCCCAAACCCTGCTCACCTCCAGGCCCTTGCTCCCCTTGCTCCCCTTGCTTCCTCTGCCTGGCTCACTCCCACAAGCCCTGCTGACCCATCCCTGGACTTGGACCGGACTTCGGGGCCTCTCATTGACTGAGAGACCCCATCTCCCGTGCTCCCGTGACCCTGTGCGATCACAGTTCTTGCATTTGTGTCTACGTTGGTTTCTCCTATCTCCTTGCATTTCTGTCTCCCTCACCAGCTCTGACCTTGAGAGCCTGTCTCATCGACTTGATGTCTCTGCTCCCCAGCGTGGCGTCTGCTACATAGGAGAAGCTCGATACATTTTCTTGAATGAGTGAATGAATGAATGAATGGAGAATGATGTAAGTTTTTTGTTATGAAGAAATACATTCTGTACAGTGCTAAACGTGTAGCAAATACCCCATAAATATTTACTGAATGATTCTGTGTGAAACAAAAACAGTGGGATTTTGGGGAAGTGTCTCATTAATTCTGGATTTCCTTTATTTCCTGAGTTGATCTCATAGGGTGGACCCCGGGGCATCTGCCTTTTTATAGAGCTTCCACAGGTGAATCTGGTGAGCAGCAGGGGCTGCAAATCACTGGCTTTCTAGCTTAAAATAAAAACAGGACCAAGGACGTACTAATGGTGTGAGTTTGGGTTGTACATGCTCCGTGTCCCTGCGATACGTGTGTGCACTGAGAGGAGCGGAGAGAATTCCTCAATGTGTTATTGCCAGTTATTGCTGGGTGTCAGGATCTGGGTGACTTTAATTTTTTTTCTTTTTGTTTTATTGTGTACTTTTTCTCTATGTAGCATATGTCACTTTTATTTAAAGTCATTTACTTTTTAAATGTTTTACATTTCATTCACTGATTTGTTGCTTCAGGTGAGGGGTCTTGTGCGGCAGCGCGTGGGCTCCTCTCTGGCCGTGGCTGTGGGCTTGGGAGTGACAGTGCCCAGGCTTAGTTGCCCTGCGGCCTGTGAGATCCCAGTTCCCCAACCAGGGGTTGAACCTGGGTCCCCTGCATTGGAAGCAGGATTTTAACCACTGGACCGCCTCCCCGCCTCCCTGCAGGGAAGTTCTGCATATGTCATCTTTTAAACAACATAAGGAGTGAGAAGGGCGGTTAGACAAAGGAGTCCTGGTTGTGCTCACCATGGCAGGTCCTGGGGTCCGTCCTGGGCTGCAGCATTCCCTGGGCTCCTGGGACCAATTCTGACTCTGGGTCTAGAACCCAACGCTTTAACCCTTTCTGAGCACCCGCTCCGGGGACCTTGGAAACTGCTGTAGACACTCCCTAGGTCTGGAGCAGGCTGCCTTGTCATCCCAGGTCTCCAGGTTGAGGAACGTAGTGGGATTTGGGGTAAGAATTGGCCACCACAAGGTAGTCTCCAAATAGGTCCAGGACAGAAAAGCTGAGCTGGGCTGGGCCAGAGGTGAGGCCACAGACCTGGGGATCAAGGCCAGTAGGGACATGGTGATACTGGGGGCTGGGTTGAGAGCCACCTGCTAAGTGTGAGGCAGGGAGGGGCAGCCAGGTGGGACTCTGAGGGCTAGGAAGGTGAGACAGTTGGGGAGCAGGTAGCAGGGGACCGACTGGGTCGAGGAAAGCAGACTGGGTCGAGGAAAGCAGCCAACTGCAGGGAGTACCCTGAACCAAGAAGCTCTTGGTTTGTAATCTCTTGACTCTGGAGCTAACCTAGCTGCTGGGGTTGTCCACGGGGGTGGGGGTGGGGGTGGGGGTGAGGGGTGGTCTTTGCTTGTTTGTTATCTAATGCCATCTTCTTCCCAGAGCCTTTTTGAGTCTTTTTCCCTGTATGTCCTCCATCAAGGTGAGCTCTTTCTTTCCTTTAAAGCCCTGATGGTCCTGTCCGTACCTCTTATGGTTTTGATCCCTCTCTGACTTTGTGCTCTTGTTCTGGGCATGTCTTGTGCTCTCCTGAGGGAAGGATGAAGTCTCATGCATCTTTACAGTCCACACAGGCCATGATCAGGTCCAGGGAAGGTGGAAAAGTGCCTCGAACCTGCTTTCCTAGCTGGAAAGGTCAAGGCCAGGCTACAGCAGGGAGGGCTCTGCTCCTGGCCTTGTGGCTGGCCTCCTGCCTGGTGCTTCCCTGGGTCACCACGGCGACAGGATGCTCACCCGCAAGCAAATAGCATCCCCCGCACAAGGCTGCCGGCCTCAGCAGTTCTTGACCCCAGCTGAGTTGAAACTGAGAGGATGCCTGTTCCAGCACCCGAGAGTCCAGCCCACAGGGCTCTCTCCCTGTCCCTTTAGTGACTGTGCTGAAAACAGATACCTCCCGCTGCCCCGGGTTTGCTGCCTCCTCTCCCCACTGCCACAGCCTGTCGGCATGATCCATGGCAGGGGGGAGGCTTGGGGCAAAACAGGTGGTCTCCTAGCACCCAGCTGCCAGCTGCATCCTGTATGCCAGGGAGCCTTCCCACGGGCCTGCTTTCTTCTGGGTTTTAGCTCCCCTGGGAGCCTGCCTTTCTCCTCTGCCCTGGAGGGTGGTGGGTGGGGGTGGATGGAGGTGGGGAAGGGGATGAGAAGGCTATTCCTGGCCAGCCTCGGGATAGTGGAGCACACCTGAGGGAATGAGGTCTAACCTGTCCCCTCAAGTCTGAGTCAGCTCTTGCTTGACACAGATCTGCAGTCCTCGTCAGACTGGTCTCAGGCAGGGCAGGTGCTGTGGGCCATGGCCCAGCTGCCAGAGATAGGTCAGGCCCTGCAGCCTTCTCCTCTGGGAAACCCTGCAGGCAGGGCCGGCTACAGCCCTCCTGGTCACCCAGCTGTCGGCCTTTACCTAAGACCAAGGCCTGAGGGTGGCTCCACTGGGAAGTCGGGTGTTTTCTGCCTTTGGGCAGATCCTCTCTGTTGTCCCCTCTCCACTCTCACCCTCATCTCCTCCCAGAAGACCTGAGCTGTGTCCCACCATGTCATCCTTCTCTCAGCCTTTATTGAGCTCCTGTTGTGTGCCAGGCACTGGCCTGGGCCCTGGAGCTCTTGAGATGGGTAAGGCCCAGCCCTGCCCTTAGAGTTTGTTTGTAGTGCAACTCCTATGAAGTGGTGTAAACAAGAGCTTTATCGATACAGGACAGAAAGAGAAAGACTCTTTCCTTAGAGGTGCCTTGGGGCAGAAGACGCCCTAACTCTTGACTGAGCTGTTTCTGCCTTGTCGTGACAAGGATCTTTTACTGCCTTTCCCCATAAGGCTTATAAAGTTTTCTACCAAACCACACTTAAAAGCTTAAAACACATAGACACACAACAAGAACCTTGTTTTTTTTTTTAAAGTCAATGCATATACAAATATATATTCTAGAAAGTTAAAGGCCCATCACCACATCCCACTGGTAGAAAAATTGGTGTGTATCCCCCAGATATTTTTTGCCTGCCCGTGCTAGTACTATCTTTATAAACTTGGGCTTATTTAAAGGTGCCTGTTATCTTGGGAAGCACACAGCCTCTGAGGACCACCACCTACCCCTAGCAGTTAGTTATTCCAACTCTAGACCTTTACCCGGAAAAATGGTGTCAAGCTCACAGTCTTCCTTGATTCCCGCCCCCCATAACACACCAATTTGTACCAATTTGCATAGAAGTCAGGGCTTCCCTGGTGGCTCAGTCAATAAAGAATCCACCTGCAATGCGGGAGACCTGGGTTCAATCCCTGGGTTGGGAAGATCCTCTGGAGGAGGACATGGCAACCCACTCTAGTATTCTTGCCTGAAGAATCCCATGGACAGAGAAGCCTGACAGGCTACGGTTGCAAAGACTCAGACACAACTGAGCGAGTAAGCACAGCACAGCCCAAGATCTAAAACTCTGTGTTGAAAGCCTTGGATTGGCTAGAATTTCCTACTAGCCTCCCCTCCCAGCTTGTGCCCCAGGCTCCTCTTGCCTTGACTAGAACTGTGTGAGCAGTGGAGAAGTCCCATCTAGATCTAGAGGTGGGGCCAGTGGTTTTTCTGCCCATGCTTCCTCTTTCTTACCATGCCTCTCACCTCTTCTGTTCCTGGCCCATCTCTTGACCTCAAATAACTGAGTCACAAAAGCATCACAACCTTCTAGAATTGAGCAAAGCATCTTTTCTGGGCTGGAATTCTATCAGCTCCATGAGCCACTCATTTACATATACAGATCAGAAGCTGTAATTGACAGATGTCTTAGCATTTCCATTAGAAAAAATATAGTCTAAATGTAGTTGGAGAGAAATTCTTTGGAGGCTTGTGGGGGAGGGTAATAAGAGGTCTCTGTCATGACAAGGTTGGGGGTTGCTCCACAGTCCCCCAGTGGTGGCATGGCTGTGTAGAACCGGAACCAGTTAGCCAGGGGTGGGCACTGGAAAAGAAAGCAGGAGACAACTAGAGTTTGTTTTAGAAATGACCCCTGCTTACCACACTGCAGCTGGTGTTCGGATATTTCTGTAGTGCTGACCTTGTCAACAAAGAGTGAAGAGCAGTATTGGGTGGGAGGACAGTGGGCCCGGGAGAGGGTACCCATCGGGGCGTGGGTGGACTCATCGGACTTCAGCCTGTCTTGCTGCCCAGCACTCGCTATTCCAGCATGACTCCAGGCCTTTGTTGCTTCTGTACCTTCCCCTTGGACCCCTCTGTCACCCACTTCAAGGCCAAGTTCTCAGCATTGTATCTCCTCCATGGAGCCTCTCGGATGTGCTCATCGTCTCCTTTGCTTCCCCACCGCCTTCTGAGTCTATGTTGCTTCTGGCTTGTCTGGCTGTGTAGTCATTCCTTCATTTGTTCACTCATTCATTCATTCAGCTAGTACCGAGGACCTATATGTGTGAGGTGCCAGGTGCCACTGTGAAGGAGAGGCCAGGTCCCTGCCTGTGAGTGGCTGGTGTTCTGATGGGAGACAGACAGACAGAGAAGTACACTCACCACCAGAGAACGGGGATCGCACCACTTAGGAGAGGAGAGACTGGGACGGGGCAGGGGGTTGGGAGAAGCCCACCCTAGTTAGGGCAGCAGGGAAAGCCTCTCCTAGGAGGTGCTGTTTAAACCTCAGGGTCATGAAAATATCATCCTCACAATCTCAGGCCCCTCAGTGTCGGGTAGGATCTGGAACACGGTGGGTGTGCAGAGTCGTGTTGAAATGAATCTAGGCCACGACCCTTTAGTCTGGGCCTCAGCGGCCTGGGAGCCAGTAACCGTTGCCCTCTCCCGCTTTAGGGCTCCCTAGCCCCACCTCCAGCTGTCACTTGACCGGGAAGAATTGGGTTACTTTTGGGGGTGGGGTGGCAGGGTCCTGTGAACTTGGGTGTGGGCCAGCTGGGCTGCTCCCAGGCCAGGCTTGTCGCATCAGGGGCCGGGGAGAAAGCAAGCACGAACAGGGGCTGACAAGCTCCAGACAGCCTGGAGGCTGTCCGTGTGGCCGGTTCTCTTGTATCTGGATCTTCCTTCAGGGACGGTTCGCAAGCACCGCCACTGCCGTAACCCCAGAGGGAAACTGAGGCCCAGAGCTTGGAAGCTGCCTCTTTCCCTGGCAGCAGTGGAGCTCAAAGGGGGTCTGTATATTCAGGGAGAAGAGATGGAAAGTCTGAGATGCAAGGATGAGGGTGAGACGTGCCCCTGTGCTGACCTCCCAGCCCACTGGGGCCTGCTTATTTCCAGAGTCCTTGTCACAGGGTCAGAGATGGAAGCGGCTGGCATGTGAAAATGTTCTAACCCGGCTCCTGCCCACCCCTTTGACAGATGCATAAACAAGGTCTGGTTGTCAGGGTGTGGGCTCTGGTATACACTGTCCATACACCTCTCTCTGCCCTAGTACGGACCAGTTTGCCTTATGTGGGAGTCAGGATTTCTTTGAACAAAAGTTGCGTGGATCAGTTATTTATCATGTATTTGTTTATATTTTTTAAATGTGCTGCAGAGTAACACACTACAAGAGTTTCCTAAATTATGCATTCAAGTGTTTTCAAAATAAGGAATGTGAACATAATGTGTCCCCAAACGAGGAAGGCTCAGTGTGCATCATTAGTGTGATTCAGCCCTGACCAGGAGACAATGGAAGCTCGCGTCCCGCTCCCCGGGGTTGCACGCTGCCTGGCGCTGGCGGTCAGCCATGTGTGAGACTGAGCCATTTCCACTTTAGTGGGGGTCCTGTGGGTGTTTGAGAGTCTGTCTCCCCTGCCAGTCTTGCAGCATTTTGTGCACCGACTGTTGTAGCTCTTGTGTGCATGGGTGCACGATTGCACGTGTGGTCTGCTTTGCAGTGTTGGGTGGGAGCCATGAGTTTTTGGAGGGCCAGGCTCTTGCTGTAAGCTGTCTTTGTGCCCCTTGTGAGCCCCGCACAGGTCTGTCCACAAGTGGATTGGGTTGAATCTTAGATCCAGAGGTCCAGCTGCCTCATTTTCCAGATGGGAGCCTGCAGGGAGATGACCTGCCCCAGGCCACAGCGGCTGAACCAACCAGGTGGTCTTGGGGCCAAGGTGTGCAGCCTTCAGAGCCGAGTCAGGAGCTGCTCTGCAGGTGAAGGGGGTCTGTCCCCAAGAGGGCCCATGGGCGGTGAGGGTAGGAACTACAGCCTGGGATTCCTGGGGGCTGTCGGGGGAGGGTGGGCGTGCGATTTGTTGTATCCGTGTTCTCTCCGACGCGCCCCCATCAGCTCCACTTTACCTGCCTCCCATGGTAAGTGAGCTTCTCTGAAAATCATTCAGTCTTTTCTCTGAAATGAGGGTTTTGCTGGTTAGAGAAGAGCTTCCCTGGAGCTGGTCGAGGCGCCCTCTCCTTGTTTAACTTGGGGGCCTGCCCTTGCGGCCTGGCCAAGGGCGGGCTGTGCTGTGTGGGAGGATGGGCCCTGCCTCTCCTGCACTCCGCACAAGCGCCAGGCCCACCCCTGGAGGCCCTCAGCCCCTGGGAGCTCCCTGCCCCCGACCCACTGCCTCCTCAGGCGTTGCCAAAACAAACAAACAGCCGGAGGTGCCTGGGTGCCCAGAGGCCCTTCCACACAGCCACCCGCAGGGGCTCCCTGGAGGCCGCCGCAGTCGGCACCTTCAGCCATTTCCGTCTTCTCTCCTCCTGAAGGGCCAGGGCCTTCCAACTGGAACCTTCTCTGAGGAAGGGGAGGGGCTGGGGGAACTTCCCGGGTTGGGCCCCTGCCTCTGACTCTGGCAATCTGGATCCCATTACCAGCTCCTTGCTTTAAAAAAAAAAAAAAATTGTTTTTCTTTTTTTACTTTATGTTTCACAGGAACTTCAAATAACTCAGCTTGGCTGTACACAGAATAGGACTCAGTGATAAATGTTTGTGGAAGCGAAATTAGACCCAAGGAGGTTTGTTCATCGATTCGGCTCAGAAATACTTTCTGAGCATCTGCTGGAGTAGCTCCCATGATGAACTTTCACAACCTCCCAAGCCCTCAACACTCAGGAGAAGGTCGAAGCTTCCGGGGGTTTCAGAGTTGGCCCACCACCTAGTTGTGTGACCTTTGGATTAGGTGACTTAGCACATGTAAAGGCTTAGAACAGTGTCTGACATATGATAAAAAGTTAGTACATGTAAGCCATGGTTATTAATCTCCTGGTATTTACCATAGCTCTCATTGTAATGCTGTAAGGGTAGCTGTTATTATCCCCATTTTCCAGATGAGGAAACTGAGGTTCTTAAAGGGTGAATAACATACCCAAGTCAAGCAAGTAAGTGGCAGAGCTGGGGTCCCATCTCAGACCTGGAGTCTGAGGCTTTTGGCAACCTGACTGAGCTGCTTAGCCGGCTCCGGGCTGGGCATTCAGATGCCAGCACTAACGAGACCAGGTGCTGCCTTGAAGAGTTCTCAGCCTGGCATGGAGGCCAACACACACATGGTCATCAACGACTGAATTTCCGGAGGCACCACATGCATTAGAGTCAAGCCAGGCGGAGTGGGAGGCAGGGCAGGGCTGGCAGCGATGCCGCACAGCACACAGGGCTGGTCAGTGGTGCCACCAGCTGGGCCTTCCCTCCTGGCTGGAGGCAGAGCGGCTTCTGTGCCTGTCAGCTGTGCGTGTCAGAGGAAAGAGGGGGTCATCTCCCCTTCCCCCTCCCAGCCCCAGCCAGGGCCTTCTCACAGCCCTGGGGACGTGGCACGCATGTAGAACAGGACAGGGTCTGGGACAGGCACTGGGCTGAAAGTGAAGGGATCTGAAGCCACTCGGTGGATTCCTACCACTCTTCCAGAGTCCCTGAACCTCAGTGTTCTCATTTGTAAGATGGGAGTAATAACACTTGCCAGGCAAGGTTATTGTAAGGATTAATTAAAATGATGTTTTAAAAAAACTCTTTATAAAAAAAATCTCTTTATAACCCTAAATCGAGTACTTAACATGACTAATAATAATCACTGCCATTTTTTAGGTCCTCACACAACACTAGATTACACACAGTGCCTGCCTAATCCTTACACTGGCTCTTTATGGTGGACGTCATGGCTCCCATCTCATGGCTGTGGAAACTGGTCCAGAGGCTCAACTACCTGGGCTCACACAAGCCACCTCTCTATATTCCAGACCTTCTGAGCTCTCTCCCCTTCCCGGCCTTGCCCCTTGCTAGTACCGAACCAGCCACGAGAGGGTGTGGCTGTCAGGGGGCCAAGCCGAGCAAGGTACTCTTACCAGGCCAGCCACTCAGGCCTGGCAGCTGGCGGTGGGCAGGGATAGAGGGACGGGCTTTACCTGCCCACGGCCCCCAGTGGTGGTGGGAGCAGCAAGCTCTTGTCCCTGCCCATCTGGCGAGTGAGTTTTGTCGGCCTGTGAGTCACACAGCATTGATGAGTCAGGTTTTTCCCTCCTTGCCCAGAGCAGCTGGGGAGAGGGTGGGGGGTTTTGTTAGGAAACAGGACCTCCCTCCCTCTGCTCTCCCACTGTCCCCCAGTGCCTTGGAGCTACACGTTTTCTATCCAAAAGTCTGTGGCTCAGCCTGAGTCCCTACAGAAGCGGGTATCTGGGTGCTGGTCACACAGGCATGAGAGAGCAGGCCTCGGGCTGAGCAGAGTGGAGAGAGGAAGGGCCCTCCTTGTTGGTAAGGAGAGTGAGGCAGCTAGTCCAGGGCTATGTGACTCCAGAGCCCCACCCTGGGCCTCTCATTTTGGCTTACCCACTCCTTTCTGCAAAGAGGGGCTTGTGAAGCTGGATTTCCCAAGGCACAGGGTCCCCTGAGCCCTCTGCTCCTTGCCTTATGGCCAGTTCTGGCTATGAGCCTTCAAAGGACAGTCCAGATGGTCAGCTCAGGCAGGCCTGGGGTTCCCCCGAGCACCCCCCTGCCAGGCCCTCTCAGAGGCCTCATTAAACAGTCAAAGCAGCCAGTCAGGCTGTCGGCCTAGTTCCAGATCAGTGCTTCTCAGCCCTGGTCACATATGAGAAGCGCCTGGAGAGCCTTTAAACCCCTCTGATGCTGGGCCCTACCCCAGGCAACTCAACCAGAATCCTGAGGCCCAGGCAGCCAGGTTTTGGACTTGACGTGCTGTGTTGTTGCCTCTCGAGAGTCTGCCCTCCAGGAGCTGACGGCCAAGTTGCAAGGGGACAGAACCGTGTGCAGGTGACATGCACACAAGGAAAGCAACCTGTGACTCAGGGCCGGTGTGGGAGGCTCACACCCCACAGGGCCAGGGGTGAGGTGCGTGTGGGCCCGGAGGGAAGCTCTGTCCTGTTGGATGGAGGTCAGGAGCAGGCAGAGCATGGGAAGGAAACCAGGGAGGATGCTGGCCTGACCCGGTCCATGATTCACAGGCAGTAGAGGAGGAAGGGGAAACAATGAGTCAGGCCCGGCTATCTGCCTACAAGGCCTGAGCCAGGCTCTGGAGGAGAAGGGACGTGCTCAGATGAGGAGTCCTCTGTTGCTCCACAAGCAGAATGTTGTGGGCCCTGAACTTCGCCGTGTGAGAAAGTGGGTGAGCTGGAAAAAGGTGGATTTCCAGATCTCAGGGGTGTCCAGCATCTGTGTGCACCTCACACTTGACCCAGGCACTTCTCACCGAAGCTCCCCAGGGCCTCTCAGCATCTCTGAGGTGCACAGAATTGGGCAGGTGTGCGCAGAGAGTGAAGGGCTGGCACAGGCCAGTGTGGAAACAGACCTAGGCCTTCTGACTCCAAGTTCACCCACTTAAGACAGGCCTGAAGGAAAGACAGGTGTGGACTGTAAATGAACGGGAGAATAGAGCCGCAGCCTGCGGAAGGGTCGTGGGGTCTCTTCTAGCTGTAGCCGCAGCAGTGCTGGGCAGATTTGCCGTTGTGCTTGCCGTGGAGGCGGAGGGACTGGTGCTTGGCGGAGGAAGCCAGGACCCCGGGGGCACCTGGCGCTGGGCACACCTCCATGGGCTGTTAGGTGGACTGGCTAGCTGAGTGGAGGGTGGACGGAAAGAAAAAGAAGCTGGAGTAACAGCAGAGGGAAGAGGACTCTTGAGTCTGGAGAAGAGCAAAGTGTCACCCTGTGATGGGGTGGTGACTTATTCCGTGCCATTCTAGAGTAGAGCTGGTGGCTTAATAACAATAATGGCAAAACCAAGTACAGTGACAGGAGTAAAGCCTCCTCTAGCCAGTGTGGAGCTGGTGTGTGTCTTAGTCTTCAGGTGGAGGGAGCTAGAGCTATGGTCCTAGGAAGACTGCACCTCGGGTGTGGAGGCTTAGGTCAGTTGATTTATTATATATAATCTTCTTGAGCCTATTAGCTAATGAATACATATGTATATATTTTCAGTCTTCCCAACCTCCCTAAGAAGTGGGCTGTAATTAACTCCCTGCTTCTCAGAAGGGGAAGCTAGAAAGTTTAAGGCATTTACCCAAGGTCACGCCACTGATTTATGTCAGGGCTGATGTTTAAAGCCCAGTCTCTCTGCCTCTAGCACCTTGACCTTCAGTCTGTGTTTCTCTGTCCTCCTGCCCGCTCCTTAGTTGGTGCTCAGTGAGGGGTGACTGTAACACTTTCTTTCTAACCGCTTGATCCATTCGACACTGGAATAGGTTTCCTCCTGGCAGTGAGCATGTCCGGAAGTGCCCGCAGAATCTGAATTGCCCCTAGTCTGCACCACTGAGCCCCAACCAACCATGCGGACTTAGAATCTTGGGCTAGTGCCCAAGTCTGTGTTTCTGTCAAGCCCGCAGGAGCTGTGGATGCCCTGTCAGGCCCTGGTGTCCTGGGAGGGCCCAGCTCTTAGAGTCCTTTCTTTCCTGGTGAGGACAGGAAAGGTCAGACCGCCTCCTAGCTCCTCCAGTCTTGTTCCTGAAGTGTGTTCTGCTCGCTGCTTTTCCTATCAGAGTATTCATTATCTTTGGATCACACTCTCAATGTTTTCATGTTGTAGTTATAATTCAGCTTTCACTGGCAGTGGAGTGGTGTGCTAGAAACAGTTTACCTACCCCTCGAACCCCCCACCTTGACATGCACACAGGCAAAGGCTGTGGGGGTCTGGAACAGGTCACATGATCCCCCAGAGCCTCATCCTCACCTGTAGAATGAAGAATCTTGGGTAAATGACTTTAAGGTCACTCCTGGCTTCAGGATTCTGCCAGGCTCAGGGGGCCCAGCCTGATGGAGTGGCACAGGTGTGAGTGAAGCACCGGTGGCAGCTGACATCCAGGGCGACCGAGTCTTGGGTGTCAGAAGTCAGGCCTCTAGGCACCCGGCTGCCAAGCTGACGCTGATGTGGATCCTCGCTGCAGGGACCCTCCCTCCCTGACTACGGGGCTGTGGAAAGCGGTGGCAGAGGTGACCTGTCTCTCCTCTCTAGAGTCCTGAAGTAGCAAGGGGAGCTGGCCAGGTACCGGAGACCTTTCCAGCAACCTCTGGGGAGTTCCTGTTTTATTTATTAGCCGCCATCCTCACTCTCCTGCCCCAGGAGAAGTGCTGACCCTATGCTGTGCACCTGCACAGGGAAGCGAGCATCCATCAGACCCTCTCTTTGTCCCTGTCAAGCTTAACCTCATTTAACCCCCTGCATCCTCCTGCACAGGACGAGAGAGACCAGGAGTTCCCTATAGCAGGAGTTTTCAAACTTTTCAAAATCACAGCAACTTTATGGAAAAAAAGATGATAACGTTTCATTCTGTTCATTGCATAAAGGAGATGAGCATTACTGACTTGGCTTGATTACTAATTACAATAGTTACTGTCTTTTACTAAGTACTAGGCAGAGTGGTCTCTGTAATCCTTAGAGCAATCCCATGAGGTAGCAGTTACGTCCTCTTCACAGATGGGAACACTGAGGCTTAGAGTGATGAGGTGGGTCCCTGCACTCACACAGGTGGTCAATAACCCACACTGTCCATCTCTGAAGCCCCCATTCATACGTGAGTAGTCAGATTGGGGAGGGAGTCTTTGCTAAAGTGTCTGATAACTCACAATCATCTGTAATTAGGTTCCTCCTAGAGCCAGTAATCCTGGGGCTGTTCACATTCAGGCCAGGACTTTGTTACACCTGGGAGTAGAAATCAGCACGTGATGAGGATGGGAATATATTAACTCTAAGAAAGGAACAGGCTGGGTTTTGAGGTTTTGGTTTTTTCTTTTTTAATTCATATGAACTTAAAACAAGCAGAACTACTCTCATTTCTGAAACACCTGATGTGCTAACTCTGCTTATGAAATACATCATTCTTCCCTAGCCAGCCCCAGAAAAGGAGCTGTTGGTTGTATGGCAGCCTGGATCCCAGAGTAGGCCCTAGGGACTTGGGGGTTCTGTTTGTAGAGCTCAGAAAGGCCAATTTTTCCCTCGGGAAATGGGATGGGGGGCAGCTGGGGGAAGTCAGCTCAGGTCAGGGTGAGAGTTGATCCCAGCTCAGCATGGGATGGTTCTTTTTGCCTTGCCTGGCCCTGCTGCCAGGGGCCCTGGGGCTGGGGGCACAGAGCGGAGAGCAGACGCAGGGCCTGCTCCCCTGAGCACAGCCCAGTAAATGTGTGCGCTGTGGGCAAGCACAGTGAAAGCATGCCCTGTCTCCACGGTTCTGTGTGCCCCCTTGTCCACACCCAAGCAGGGGGCCTCTGGGTAAGTTTATTTTCCTTGGCTGCACTTGCGTCTCTCCCATTGCCACGCAGGCTCCAGGCCCTCACTGGGCATAGTTTCTGACATCCAGGCCCCCATCCTCCAGCGGGTTTTCTCGCTGTACACCTCAGGAACTGTTTTTGTCCCTCCTGGCCTGCCACCCTCTGTCTTTCACCTCTCTCCCTTCCTGGGATTTCTTCTAGCAAATTCCTTCTGCTCCCCCATCTCTGATCTGGCCTCTGCCTCCCCAGTTCCTCCCGTTTTTCCTCAACAGCTCTTTCACTTCATTCACTCACGCATTGGGCAAACAGTGGCTGAGACCTGCTAGTGTGCCTGCCCCCAGGATCCCAGTGATGAATTTGAGGTGGTCCCAGCCTCATAGGAGAAGACTGGACCATCTCAGGGAACTGCAGTTGCCCCAGGCAGGGTGCCATCACAGAGCTGAGTTCAGGGCTCCCAGAGGAGCCTTGAATCCTTCAACCCTGCCCAGGACCCCTGAGACCAGACGTGTCCTAGGAAGGGTTGCAGTTTAGGAAACCTGGGGTGTCACTTAGCAACTGGCCCCATCCCATTCCCTCCCTGAAGCCTGGAGCTGGGCCTGAGGGAATGAATGGGGAAGATGGGCCCAGGCTGTAAAGAGGCCACGTGGGGAGGCCCCAGCTGAGCAGAGCTGGGCCAGCACTTTCCTTTCGAAGGTTACCCAGGCTCTGAGGGTCATCCTAGGTTAAGGCTGACTATAAATACCGTGCTTCCTGAAGGGATTACCTGGGCTGCACTTCCCCTGCCTGCACCCTTCCTGGCCAGGCTGATCCTTTTCTGGGCCCACTGTTCTTTTGGGCCTCTTATCCCCTCTGCCAGGTGCAGCACTTCAACCACGTCTCTCCAGCCCCCTGCAGCCCTGCTCTGCCTGCCAGGGCGGAAGAGGAGGGGAGGAGAGACTTGAGTCTGCATCCTGGTCAGAGGGCCATCGCAGCCCAGGCCGTTGGGATGGGGAGGCCCTTGTCCCTTCTCCTTCTGCCTGGAGCATCATCTCTCCCACCAGCTCAAGCACGCCCAGGCTTGTCACATAATCAGTGCCTCTGGAGAAAACACTGCTGGCCCCAGCCTTGGAGCAGGGACCTGGAGCTGGAGCTTGGTAAACGAGTGTGGAAATAGAGCTTGGGGATTGCCATAGGTATAAATAGGGCTGTTTCCCGGCTTGGGTGGACTGACTGTCCTGGGAAATCTCTGGTTCCCTTGGCTGGTCTCAGACTTGGTGTCACTCCCAAGTGGCTCAGGGGTGCCAATCCCCAAAGCCACGATAAGGATCTCCTGGAGTCTGAGATGAACGAGTGAAGGGACTGCCTGATTTTGCCTCGCAGCAGGCCTTTCTCCCAGTCCCCCCGCTGCCCTCTGCTGATCTCAGCTGTGATCCTCCACTGCCTCCCACCCCGCTCACTGCGCGTTTGTCAGACCCTTGCTGAGAAGCTGGGCCACGATGGTTCAGAGGGAAGCAGCCAGGAAGCAGCCCCATTGTCCTTCCATGGGTTCTTGAGAACCCCCTCTTGTGTAGTTATTCTGAATTAAGCACTGTGAATCTCACACACACACACGTGCGTGCACACACGCTCATAGAGGCACTCCTGCTGCTGCTGCTGCTAAGTCACTTCAGTTGTGTCCGACTCTGTGCGACCCCGGAGACGGCAGCACACCAGGCTCCGCCATCCCTGGGATTCTCCAGGCAAGAACACTGGAGTGGGTTGCCATTTCCTTCTCCAGTGCATGAAAGTGAAAAGTGAAAGTGAAGTCGCTCAGGTTGTCTACTTGAAAGTTACAGTCGTGTCCGACTCCTAGTGATCCCATGGACTGCAGCCTTCCAGGCTCCTCCGTCCATGGGATTTTCCAGGCAAGAGTACTGGAGTGCATTGCCATTGCCTTCTCCAAGAGGCACTCCAGCTCTATGCAAATTGGAAAGGACCTTTAATGTTCTCTCTCCCACTCTCCTTTCAGTACCCTCCCCTGGGGGTGATATATCACCAGACACCGTTCATTATCTGGCCAAACCACAGCGTCCACCATCATTATCCTCCCCCGACCCAGACATCGTGCCCTCTGTTTTCTTCTTTCTTTACCCTCTGAATCTGCTCTCAGCAGCGACTCTGGAGGCAATCCGTTGAACTTGCTGATGTTAGGGTGTGGATGAGCATGCCAGCTCCACTTCTGTTTTGCTGTGTTCGGTGTGGGATTCATCAATCAGAATTGAGTGTGTACCCCAGCCTCACCCTCCAGCTCTGGTCCTGACACCGGTGGCGTTTCAGGCTACCCTGCAAGACCCCAGCTTTTGCCTCTACTGAGAAACTTACATTCTCTTCTCAGTTCCCTGCCCACCACAATCACAGAAACCCAGGATTATCATGGGCATTTTGTCCCTCCACAGACAAGCAGGTACCTTGATCTTTTATTTTGTGATGTTTCTTAATCTCTTTTGCCAACTTCACGGGGGATAAGGACCATTTCTGTTACTCTGTCTTTGACCTGGAGCTTAACTAGGACAGGTGGAGACACAAGTAGAGGCCCCTAGATGCTGCTGCTGCTGCTGAAACCAGCAGAGCCTGCCTGGCCCTGAACAGAGTCACCCAGAGCTGCCAGGAACTGAAATCCTAGAGGCCGTGGGCCTTGGGTTCTCCAGTTCTCCACCACTCTCAAACCCCACCCCTTGGCGTCCCAGACTCTTCCTACTTTTCTGTGGCTTCTTCTCGGAACTTTATGTACCCCTTTTCCTTGTTAACAGCTTTCACTGTTAATAATTTTCATTATCTTATTACTAAAGTATTAATGCTTATTTTTGGAAACTTGGAAAATAGAAGCAAAAAAAAAGAAAAATCATTGGTAACCGCCAATCAGATATAACCAAACATTTTGGTATAAATCCTTCCAGTCTTTTTAATATATATATGTAATTTTACATATATTTTTAGAAATAAAAGCTGGAGCACAGAGCACTTGCTGTTCTCTAACCTGTGTCTCACCATATCAAGGACCTGTCCCCATGCTACTTAGCCTTCTCCTGCCCCATCAGAGTGGCTGCCAGGGATGCAAAGATGTGATGTAGCCTCTCTCTTGTGCACTGAGTTTATTTCTAGAAAACCAGTCTGAGCTAAATAGCTTTGTAGATGAATTTCCACCACACACGTGTAATTATTTTCTTTGAATATTTTCTTAGACACTAAGGACTTCCTTGATAGCTCAGTTGGTAAAGAATACACCTACAATGCAGGAGACCCCAATTCGATTCCTGGGTCCAGAAGATCCACTGGAGAAGTGATAGATTCCTCACTCCAGTATTCTTGGGCTTCCCTTGTGGCTCAGCTGGTAAAGAATCCTCCTGCAGTGCGGGAGACCTGGGTTCAATCCCTGGTTTGGGAATATCCCCTGGAGAAGGGAAAGGCTACCCACTCTAGTATTCTGGCCTAAAGAATTCCATGGACTGTATAGTCCACAGGGTCGCAAAGAGTCGGACAGGACAGCCACTTTGATTTTAGAAACCAGATTACTGAGCCAAAGGAATGCACACTTTTAAGTTCTTTTGGTAACATAGCGAATGCCCTCCAGAAAGTTTGTATCAATTTGTACCACATATAAAAGTGTTCATACCCTTTCCACTGCCCAGTATTTTTAATGATGAGACATTAGGGAAATGAAATTTAAAATATTAATCATCAGTTTGCTTGTATGTTTAGAGTAAAAGCTTTCTTTTATGTTTTGTCTGTATCTTGTCTAAAATTGTAAGCATTGGTGTTTAGGGATCCAGACAATTTTGTCATGTCTCTTACATGTGCTTCCCTTGGACCTGGCGAACTTTTCCTGGGTACTTTGTTGCTGTGTTTGATTGACTGCAAAGGGAGCCAGCCCCTGGCCCAGAGGCGCTGTGACTGCCCCCTGCTGGTGAAGAGGTGCAGTGCCGACTGAGAAGGCTGGGCTCCTGCTGCCCTTTCAACCCTCCCCCTTCCTACCACTGCGCCCTATTCTAATATTTTCTAGTATTTTCAGTCTAAAAGGACCAGCGTGCAGGGTGAGGAATTTTTAAGCCTTTGTGTCTTGGGTGATGCAGATGCAGTTAATACCTGGGGAGGCTCACGGGCGTCGTGTCCATCCTGGGATGAGAAGTGTGTCTCTGACAGCACAGACAGGAAAGCATGCTATTCTCTGTGTGGAGGGGAGGAGACTCTGAGGGCCAGGTATGCAAGCAAAGCCTCCTCCAGACACGTGGGGCCTCCTCAGGTGACAACTTTGAAAGGTGACACCATGGGGGCGTGTTTATATTAGAGTGAGCTGAATGCATACACAGTTACACTTCAGATATCCTGAGGTCACAACCTCAATTGTCAGGGACAAAATCAAAACCTGACCGTGTAAGTAAGGGTGGCGGTGGGGTAGAGGATCTGAGCAGAAACAGCAGATGTCCCAGACAAAGCCTAGTCTCTGTCTTCTTTAGGAAACCTCTGTCTTAGAACCAGATGCTCTCAATTTTGACGGTGCTGACAAAGCTTTCTCAACCCTCAGCAGATTAGGAGTGGCCCATTAGCTGGGCCTGACCTCTACCCAGAAGGAGCAGCAGTTAGATAGAGACCAGGAGGCAGTGACATCTGGCAAAGAGGAAGGAGACGGGAAAGCTATAGAAATGCGCTCAAGAAGTTAAAAGGTCCTGGCATCTGGGTCCTTGGGTGGAGGGGCAGAAGTGCCATATGCTGGAGGTCCCAAGGGTGTCACTGCATAAAGCCTGTGAATCTGGAGGGACCAAAGCTCTTGTTAGGGAGACACCATGCTGGAGGTCCCAAGGGTGTCACTGCATAAAGCCTGTGAATCTGGAGGGACCAAAGCTCTTGTTAGGGAGACACCATGCTGGAGGTCCCAAGGGTGTCACTGCATAAAGCCTGTGAATCTGGAGGGACCAAAGCTCTTGTTAGGGAGACACCATGCTAGAGGACCAAAGAGAAAAGGATCAGAAATCGTGAAGCAGGGGATTTGATTGATCCAGGCAGAAACACCTCCAGGCCAAAACTCCACAACAAAACACGTAAACAGTTCTGTCATCCTCTCTTTCTTTCTGCCTCCTTTCTGGCGTTCGCACTTAAGCCTTTGATCCACCTGGGCTTTGATTATTGCGGCGGGTGTGAGGTAGGGATCCTGTTTCATGTTTTTGTATATGGAGAACCTGTAGTCCCAACACTGTCTGTCAATAGCCCGTTGTAAAGAAAAGTGTCCAGTGTTTCTCCTCTACTGCTCTCACAGAATACTTCTGACGATAGTTTTGTGGGTGTTTTTCCCGTGCCCTGTTCATATTTTTAAGGCTCTCGTTTCTTAAACTTGGTGTTTTCATCTCTTGTGTCTGGTAAGTCCCGTATCTGAAGTCTTTGTGCGTCTGATTCTCTTGCCTGTTGTTTTTGCTGGCTCGGGCTCACAGTGCCTTGTTTCTTTGTATGTTGTGATTAAAAAAAAAACGATGACCTTATTATTTATTTTTCTTGGAACTTCATCTCGGGAATTCTTTGAGGCCTGGTTTGAAGTTGTTTTCCTACAAAGAGGATTTGCATTTCCTTGTGCTAACCCAGGAACACTTCAGATTAAACATCTGGCTTTGGAGTTTTCTGTCTGCACAGGTAGGGCACACCCACGGGAGGGCCGTGTGTGGATTCAGTGTGACCCGCGGTGGGACCCACACGCTGTCGTCACTTACCGTGTGACTGCAGGCCAAGTCATTCAGTCTCTCTGCCTGGCCCACTATCTGTGAAATAGCAATAATAATACCTAGCACCTAAAGCCATTGGAAGGGTGAAGCCGGATGATGTAGGTAAAGTGCTTCCAAAAAGCACTTTGGAAGTGTTTGGAAGCACTTTGTGTGTTTTCTTTCACACAGTTAGACAGTGAAAGTCTTCCTCTTCCCTTTAGGAGCCCCTCTTCTGCTCCAGCCCAGGGCTCCTGCCCCAGCTTTAGTTCCCCATCCTTCCTAGGATCTGACTCGTAACAGGAGTTGAGTGCTTTTGACCTCACCCGTGTGGCTCATTCTGCCTTCAGCTTTGAGATGACTGAGCTTCCTAAAGCCTTTGAGGGATGCTTCTGCCCTCAAGTCTTGACCTGGGTCCGGAGTTGTCTTGGGGGTCACTTGGGGCTGGGTAACAAGAATCGTGACATTTCACAGAATTGCTTTCTTCTTCCAGTGCTGCAGGGGTTTTTTGGTTGGTTGGTTACCATTCAGAAAACTTCTTTGTAACTTTATGGTGGAATATTAGTAACAAGACGTATAAATGTTAATTATTTTTAGTCATGGGACTATACTTGGACAATAATATAAGTGTGAAATAAACAGCAGGTTGTGTATTGGCACAAAAACAGTTAAATCCTTTTCTATAGCAAGGATTATTTTTAACATAAATTGTTTTTTGTTTTTAAAACTCTATTTAGAACTCCAGCTCTATTGAGAAAAGTGAGGAAAGGGAGCTGAAGGGAAATGCGCCTGAGTGTCAGCAGTGGTTACTTCTTTTTTTAAAAAATCATATTTATTTATTTTTGGCTGTGCTGGGTCTTCGTTGCCGCGTGGGCTTTCTGTAGCTGCGGCGAGCAGGGGAAGTGCTCTAGCTTGTGGCGGTCAGGCTTCTCTTTGCGGTGGCGTCCCCGCTGCAGAGCACGGGCTCTACGGCACTTGGGCTTCAGTCGTTGCAGCTCCTACCCTCTAGAGCATAGGCTCATTACTTGTAGTCTGTTGGTTTAGTTGCTCCACAGCATGTGGGATCTTCTTGGATCAGGAATTGAGCCCATGTCCCCTGCGTTGGCAGGCAGGTTCTTTACCAGTGAGCTGCCAGGGAAGCCCCAGCAATGGTCACTTCTAAATGGTGGAATTCTTGAGTAAGTTTTCTCCAGTGGCAGCACGGTACAGACAGTGGTCAGAGAGTGACCTTCTGGTTCAGAAAACCTGGCGTTAAATTGGTACCTGTGGGGCTTTAGACCAATGACAAGCTCTCTGGGTCTTAGTTCCCCCATCTACTGGGTCGTTTTGAGTCTAAAATGCCTAGCCTGTGATCTGGCACAAGCTGGGTCCGAAAATGGTCGCAGTTGTTTTTTTGTTTTTTGACACGACTACATTTTTTCCAGATTTTTAAAATACTGAACACGTGCAATTTTATAATCAAAGAAAGAGAATAAAATTAAGACTTAAACAGCAGCAATAAAGGCAGTATATGCTTTGCTGACAAAAGGGGTTTTCACCCCCAGGTGGGGTTTGCGCAGTTTCCAGACTCTTCCCTGAGTCGAGGAAGGGACCCAGAGACCCAGATGCTCAGGGACCACAGCAGTGAGGACTAGGGAGGCTAGGCTGGGAGAGGGCGGACCACAGTCCTGGCTTTCCACATGCAGAGCTTCTCCCTTCTGTCCTGCCCAGGACGCAACGAGCCCCTGAAGAAGGAGCGGCTGAAGTGGAAGAGCGACTACCCAATGACTGATGGGCAGCTGCGCAGCAAGAGGGATGAGTTCTGGGACACGGCGCCCGCCTTCGAGGGCCGCAAGGAGATCTGGGATGCCCTCAAGGCTGCCGCCTACGCGGCCGAGGCCAACGACCACGAGCTGGCTCAGGCCATCCTGGATGGAGCCAGCATCACCTTGCCCCATGGTCAGTGGGCAGGGCAGGGGCTATCTCCACCAGAGCAAGGGGGCTGTTGGGGAAGAGAGCCAGTGGCCAGCCCCATGTCAGGCGCTTCCATGCAGGCTGTGGGTGGCAAGTGTGGCTACTCATTTGTTCATTCAGGCAACCGTTACGAGCATAGACCAGGAGTGGGACACCAAGAAAATGAGAACACAGCCCCTGCTTGCCTGAGGAGGGTGTGGAAAGACACAACACATCTCAGGGCAGTGTGATGAGAGCAAGTTAAAGATTACTTGGGGCCCTTTGGGATCCTAGCACACCTCAGGTACCAACCTTCTGTTGAGTATTATTATATGATGGGCACCAAGCTAGAAGCTTCTGTTGCATCATTTCATTTAAGTTCATAACAGCCCCTGAGGCTGTGCAAAGCAGAGAATAACAGTGGGAACTCTAGAGAGTCAGAAACTGGGTTTTAACCGTGTCTCTTTCCTAACTATGTGACCTTGAGCTTCTCACATTTAAAACCCAAGTGACTTAACAGTTATAAAGTGGGGATACTTCCCTCATAGGATGGGTGTTAGGATTCAACAAGATACAGATAACATCATTTAGTCCAGTCTCAGCATGTACTAGGTGCTTAAGATACAGGAAATATATTACTACGTGCAATACATTGTACCAGTAAAAAGATTGAAGCCCCCCTAGGTATGAGTCATGAAGAGCAGGGCTTATGCTACTTCAATCACATATGCTCAGGAAGGGGTTGCTGAATGAACAAATGAAAAGTAATTTGCTAAGGTTGAATGAGCCAGACCTGGTGGAGCCAGAATGTCAGCCCAGGTCTTCCTGACTCTACCTCGGGCCCCCGCCAGCTGTACAAGGAAGACGTGACCGTAGGGTGGGTTTGAGGACTGTGGGGTGACCATGACAGATATATTTGTCTGCTCAGTCTGCTGTAGCAAAACAGTGCAGACTGGGTGGCTCACCACAGAAATGTAGTCTGAGAAGCCCAAGATCAAAGTGGCAGCTGATTTGGGTTTTGGTGAGAACTGTCTTCCTGGCTTGCAAATGCCACCTGCTCACTAAGTCCTCATTGTGGGAGAACAGAGAGAGAGCTTTCTGGTATCTCTTCTCATAAGGGCACTAATCCCCCTGGATCAAGGCTCCACCTAAATGACCTCACTTAACCATAATTGCTCTCATATAGGCTCCAACATCCAAGTACAGTGGTGCTGAGGGTTAGGGCTTCAGTGTATGAATATGATGGAGGGGACACAAGTTAATCCATATCAGTGGGTCCCCAAGCCAACTCTGACCGCCCTGCCTTTCCCACAGGCACCCTCTGTGAATGCTACGATGAGCTGGGCAATCGCTACCAACTCCCCATCTACTGCCTGTCGCCGCCCGTGAACCTGCTTCTGGAGCACACGGAAGAGGAGAGCCTGGAGCCCCCTGAGCCCACCCCCAGTGTGCGCCGAGAGTTCCCGCTGAAGGTGCGCCTCTCCACGGGCAAGGACGTGAGGCTCAGTGCCAGCCTGCCCGACACGGTGGGGCAGCTCAAGAGGCAGCTGCACACCCAGGAGGGCATCGAGCCATCCTGGCAACGATGGTTCTTCTCCGGAAAGCTGCTCACAGACCGCACGCGGCTCCAGGAAACCAAGATCCAGAAAGATTTTGTCATCCAGGTCATCATCAACCAGCCCCCGCCGCCCCAGGACTGAGGAGCCCATGGACCCCTGGGCAGAGAGGCCAGGGGGCACTCTGCAGGGCCGAGAGGCCTCCCGCCTGGAGCACTAGGCCCCCCCATCCTGCCGCTGCCTTTGAGAGCTGTCCTTTCCTTCAGGGGCACCTCTTGTGTATGGCTGCTGGGCAAGCCCTGAGAGGACCCTGTTTCCCGGGGACACCGCGGGCCACCAGTGCGCGGCACACCGGCCTTGCCAACTTGGTCAGAGAAAAGGCAACCAGGGCCCTCCACCTGGTCTCTGTCTCCCGAGGCAGGTTCAAGCCACGAGGGCCAGCCCAGAGGCTCCTGGAGCCCGGATCTGTCCTCTGGTGCTGATGGCTGTGCTCACTCCGGTTTTCTGCTCAGGGTCTGAAGCAGCTGCTGTCTCCCTCCCCTGACTCTGCTCTGGGCACAGGGCCAGTGCCCTGGAGGGGAGGGGACCACACGTGAGCCCCCAGGGGCCAGGAGCCTGAGGCTGGCCTCTGCCTCTCCCAGCCTCCGGCACAGTTGGCAGAGAGGGGGCAGTGGCTGGGCAGTGGTGGCTGGGGGTCTGCACAGGGCCATCTCCTGGCTGTGACCCTGGCGATGGGGGGTCTGCAGCCTGGTCGTGGCCCCACAGCAGGTCCCTGTGTATAGACATATCTGCATATTTATCAATAAAGCCTTTTGCTCCTTCCTTCTTGCTTGCCTGGCTTTGACTCTGGGTTCTCCTGCAGCTCTGTGGAGCCTGGAGCCAGTTCAGGGGGGTGGAGCAGGTGGGTGTGCAGCCTGCCCAGCAGCTCCGGGCACGGCAGAGAGTATGGTGAAGCAAGCTGCAAAGTGCTGGTGTTCAGGCCTGCATTCTCATGGGTCCTCAGGAAAACCCACTTAACCTCTGAGCCCGCTTTGATTATCTTTCAAATGGAGGTGATGCCACCTGCCCTGCCCCCTTCCTCCGTTGCTGGCAGGATTCAATGGGATAATGGACGTGAACTCACTTTGAAAGCCAAGGTGGCATCACAGGCAGTATTAGTTAACCTGCTGCTCTGCTCCTGCAGCTCAAGGGTGCTGGCTTCCCTCTGCAGTCCCTGAGCCAGGCCCTTGGGACTGGGGGATGTGCAGTGTCCTGGAGATAGTACCCTCGGTGACATTACAGTGAAATCTCTGACGCATTCCGATGATGAGCCTGTGTTGGCTTGCCACCAAGAGAAGCAGAGGGCAGAAGGAGCCGGGTCTTCTGTTTCCTTAAGGGGGAGCATGCAGGTAAGCGGAGAGGGGCGTCTTAGATAAGGTTGTTTGGCTTAGGGCAAGCCACGTGAGTGTCACGGAAGCACAGGGCTGTGGTGTCTGGTTCACTGGCAGGTTAAACCTGGGTTGTGGTGACCCAGGACTTGCTCCCACAGATCCAGGTGTGGAACTCAGCGAAGCAGGTCTGCCCTTTCTCCAGTTGGGAGTAGTTTTTTTCTCAGTGAGCATGACCACTGGTCAGGGCAGCCTGACAGGGAAACCAGAGAGGGAAGGATGATCAGCCGGAGATCATCCTTCCATCCTGGTGTCCTTGTCACCCAGGCTTAGCCCTGCATTCTGGCCCTTTTGGTGGCCTCTTTTGAAGCAAGACTCTGTATAAGTCCCCCAGAGGTCCCCTGAGACAGACAGACGGGTGAGGTTTGTCGGGGACTCATGGGTTTCCCAGGCGGCGCAGTGGTGAAGAATCTGCCTACCAATGCAGGAGACACAGAAGTTGAGGGTTCGATCCCTGTGTCGGGAAGATACCTTGGAGGATATGGCAACCCACTGCAGTATTCTTGCTGCGAAAAGTTCATGGATAAAGGAACCTGGCGGGCTACAGTCCATGGGGTCAGAAAGAGTTGGACACGACTGAGCACAAGCATTAACATGGACTTGCGGCCAAATGCAGCGATGCTTCACTAGGGGGCACTGTGGGACGCCAGAGACGCAAAGATCTGCGAGAGCTACAGGCAGAGGGAGGCACCTGCCCTTCTCCCCACCCCGCATCCAGCCCTGCAGCCCAGGGGAGACAGTGTCTGCACCTCCCCAGAGCCAGCGAGCCTGTTCTCAGGACAGCCTGGGAATGTAGGCCTATCTTGGGTTTCCACATTTGGCTTTTGGGACCCCACACTGGCACTGGCTGGGCAGGATTTCGAGGCATCCAGCAGGTGGCACTGCCATTAGAGCTAAGAGCAGCCAGCGGGTCCTTGGAGCAGCCTGGGTGCCTTGGCTGAGGCCCAGCTGGGCCTGAGCACTCAGGACAGGCGCCTGGCAGGCTCCTTCTTGCAATCCCCGCTCTCAGGGCACTGGGCCCTCCGGCTTAATAGGCCAGGGGCTAGGGGTTGCCACTGTCCCATCCTTCCCCCTGCGCCCTGGGGCTGCCCGGGGTGAAGGTGACAGGTGGGGGAGGCAGGTGGAGAATTGGGCCAGTGAGCTCATGGCAAAAGCACCTAGCGGGGCGGGGGTGGGGGCCCTGGCATATAAAGCCCCCGGGGCCTGCTGAGGCGGGTTGCGACGGCACAATGGCAGACTCTGAGGAGGTGCAGCGGGCCACGGCACTTATTGAGGAGCGGCTGGCACAGGAGGAGGAGAATGAGGTAGGGCTGGGGTGGGGGCCCAAGGGGGTTCCGGGGACACCCGGCTCTGCTGTCAAAGGAAGGCAGAACCCGGCTGGGGTACCTGGCAGGAAGGAAGACAGCCCAGTTGGTGCTATTCCAGGGTGCTCCTGAGAGGGGGTTGTTGGTAGTGGGAAATGAAGGCTTTAGCCCCCAGATCTTGAGAGACAAGTGGCGAGCCAAGCTGGGTTCCCCGAGACCCTGTCTGCTCACTTGGGCCTTGAGAAGACGGGCTAAGCTACACAGAACAGGACAGCCAGGATGCGGCCTGGGAGTGCGGGGCCCCGAGATCCCCCAGCTGCTGGGTGGGAGGCTGGGACAAAAGGAACTCCAGTGTCTGGTCCCTGAAGAAGGATAAAGACTGGGAGCAGAGTGAGGAAGGGATGCTGGCAAGGGAGACATGGGTTTTCTAGGACCATCAGCCACACCAGGGGAGGCCTCTGAGCACGGGCCTCTGAACAGTTGCATTTTCTGTGGAATAAAGAAGCAAGGGAGGAAGGTGTGGGCTGGTCCCACTGTTCATTTGATGGAAACGAATACTTGACCTGGAGTTTCTCTGCCAAGTGCCTGATGCTGGGAGGAATGAGGGGCTCAGTAAGGTCAGCCCCTGCCTCTCCCTTACCAACCCTGTGTTCATTTTAGCTGACATTTGTCAGGCGCACAGTCGACTCAGAAACAAGGCAGAGTGGAGAGAGGGTGAAATAGAAGTGTAACTCAGAATGAAGGAGCACAGAATGGGGGTGATCACATTGACCATGGACCCTCTTGAGGACTTCTCTGTGCACAGGAGGGCAGTGTCAGGCCTTCAGGGATGGCGAGTGGTGATCAGGATGGGGAGGGTATTCCAGGCTAAGGAAATGGCAGGTGCTAATTTCCAGGTGTGGAAATGTGACTGTCAGGAGGGAGTCTGGCAGTAGGGGCTGAGGCTGGGAAGGCAGGCAGGGCACAAACCAACAGGCAAGGGCCACATGAAAGATACTCTGTGGCAGTGGGAAGCCACTGCATGTTGTTGAGTGAGGCACAGTGGTGCCATCTAACCTGTTTTAGGAAGGCATCTCTGACAGCCTTGAGAAGAACTTGGAGGGGGAGAGACTAGCCCTACCAGGAATGGGAGGGAGGAGATAAATTCGTTTAGAGGTTGTGTGTGTGTGTGTGTGTGCACTCAGCTGCTCAGTCATGTCTGACTCTTTGAGACCCCATGGACTGTTGCCCACCAGGCTTCTCTGTCCATGGAATTTCCCAGGCAGGAATACTGGAGTGGGTTGCCATTTCCTCCTCCAGGGGATCTTCCCAAGCCAGGAATTGAACCTGTGTCTCCACCGTCTCCTATAGACTTCATTCATAAAAGAAAAAGGTGAATGGGATTGAGGAAGAGGGGAGGGTCAGGACTCCGGTGGAAGAAGACACGAGGCCCAGGGAAGGGAGGGCAGGTTTGTCTCGGAAGAGCTTGGACTGAGCCCACTGAGTCCCAGTCAGGGCATCCCTGGCTCTCCAGGAATGCCATTTCTCACTCCCCCAAGGGCATGAGCACCAGGGCCAGGCGGGTGAGTCACGCTGCTGGACCATTTCTGGAATGCTGCCACTGGACACAGAGATCTTCAGCAAGAGGACAGGGAGCAGTCCTCATCCGTTCATTCATCCAGTAAATATAGAGGCAAGGCTGTCAGGACTCTGCGTGCCCACAGAGCCAGTCTTGCCGCCAGTGCCTCCTTCGTGCCAGGCACTGTGCTACAAGTGGACAGGCATTCTCTCATTTCATCTATGCGACCATCTATGAAGTAAGGTGGATTTTGTTGTGTTGCGTTTCATCAACGAAAACCCAATTCAGGAAACATTTCTTGAGCACCTGCTGCATGGCAGTCCACAGAGACAAATCCGAAGTGAGGGGCTATGGAGTCTGAGTAAGGCACGGGTGAGCAGTAGAGACCCGGTTGTTCCCAGCAGGCCCCAGCCCAGCAGCATTCTTAGAGGAGAGCCTCATATCCAGCCTGCACCCCTTTCTTCGGGTGGGTGGGGAAGGAGGACCTCGGAGACCAGCCCAGGGACTGGGGCTCTTCGATGGGGACTTTACTGGGCTAGGTCATCACTGAGGACTTGGAGGTGTGCAGAGCTGATAAGCTTGCCTGCCATCATCCATGAACTCATTCATTCATTTACTCTCCAAAAACTTGCTGAGCACCTACTATGTGCTAGCCTCTGTCACAGGTGCTGGGGTTGCCAAGGTGATTAAGACCAACCCATCCTCTAGATGCTTCAGGGGCTGGCCAAGATCCCACATGCTGTAGTAGCTGAAGCCCTAGGCGTCCCCTGGTAAAGATGCAGTGTTTCAAGCCAGGCCAGCCCTTGGGCGACCTCAAACCATGTATACTTCATGTGGAAGGGAGGCGCCAGTGGACCACGGAACATCTGAAAAAAAGCCCTGGAAAATCAGCCCTCAAATGACCGTTGAAGAGTATAACCCTTGGAGTGCAAAAGGCAGCTGAGAACTCTAGAAGAGGGAGTCATTCCTCCCCAGCTGCCACCTGGACTCAGCACCCTCCAGCCTGAGTGAATATCCTGGCAAGGTGGGGACTTCAGAGATAGCGGGGGCGGGGGCTGCACTTCATAAAGAGTGTTTTCCTTTAGAAGAGAGGAGGAGGTGACAAGGAAGCAGTCCAGGCAAGTAGGAGCTACAAATGGGGAGAAGACCTTGACAGAGTTTCCACCCTGTATTATTACAATGAGAAGGTTAATATTGGGGGCTTCCCTGGTGGCTCAGATGGTAAAGAATCCACCTGCTATGCAGGTGACTGGGGTTCGATGCCTGGGTCAGGAAGATTCCCTGGAGAAGGGAATGGCAATCCACTTCAGTATTCTTGCCTGGAGAATCCCATGGACAAAGGAGCCTGGCAGGCTACAGTCCATGGGGTCCCAAAGAGTCAGACATGACTGAGCAACTAACACACACCCAAGGTTAATACTTAGAGTTCACTTTAAGCTAAGAGCTGGAGAGCTGCAGGTCCTACCCCTCAGATATCCTGAGAGCAACAGTTTCCATGCCCTAGGATTTCACAGATCAGTAAAACCTGAGGGAAAGAAGTGGGTAACTGACAGAGTTCTCAAAGTTTTACATTGTCAAATAAGCCCATTAAGAAATTCTCATCATTTATCACAATTATTTTATCAAAGTGAATTTTAAATGTCCCTAAACCTAACCCCCCAAAAGACCTCAGTGCTTATAAATATTGAATATATTTAATTTCATTAAAACTCATTCTGCTGGCCCTTAATCCTATTTTGCTGGAGACCCAGGGCTGTCAATAGGCAGGTATTTGAACTGGAGTTGGGGTTGAGGCTGAGTTGGGGA
The DNA here is from genome assembly GCF_055505025.1 of Bos grunniens. Taxonomy (NCBI): domain Eukaryota; kingdom Metazoa; phylum Chordata; class Mammalia; order Artiodactyla; family Bovidae; genus Bos; species Bos grunniens. The sequence continues at coordinate 18,915,262 of NC_141190.1, forward strand.
ACCCAGCTCTGAGGTGGGGAGCGCAGCTCTAACCTGGGCCTCTCCTGGACCAGACAGGAGTGGAGCAGGTGAAGTGCTGTGAGGTCACACAGGAGGAAGACTTTTGGGGGTGTCCTTGAATTAGTTGTGGGGGAGGCTGTCAGGTCCCCTAGGCACAGCAGGCAGATCCTGGAACCTGTCCTCTCCCTGGTTCCCCAGAAACTCCGAGGAACCACCCATCAGAAGTTGCCCATGGAGATGCTGGTGTTGGAGGATGAGAAGCACCATAGGCCTGAGAGTCCGTCCTTACAAAAGGTTAAGGTAAGTGCTAGGAGAAGCAGTTACAGTCTTGCTCCTCCTAGTATAGTCCATGAACCTGCAGCTCAGCACCGCTGGGGCATGTGAGTGATGCAGCCTCCTGGCCCCACCCCACACTTGTGAAGGGGAATATGCCACCCCCAAATATATCACTTTGGTATACTGATTATTTTAAAAAGTCATTTGAGAAAAAGCCAGTGTAAGAAGAATACACTGACCCTCCTTTGCTCCCCAGAAAGCAGGAGATAAATCTCCCATGTGAAGTTACCCTCCATCAGGAAAGCAGAGAGCTTCCTTATCACCAAATATCAGGAATTCAGGGCTGAGAAGGCTGTATAAACAAAACTTGTTGTTTTCTTCACTAATTAGCTCCTCCAAATCCAAACTCCTTTGTCTTTTCAATACTTCACAAATTTATTGTTTCCTTGCCTAAAAGGTATAAAAGCTGCCTGCTTCAGTCACTTCTTCGAGTCTCATATTTTTATGGACTACCATACACATGAAATTAAATTTGTTTCTCCTATTAATCAGTCTTACATCAATTTAATTGTTCAACCAGCCAAAGAATTTAGAAGTGAAAAGGGGGAGGGGTGGTGGTGATAAAGTTTTCCTCTGCACACCTGCTGAGTCAGAATCTGCAGGTGTCTAAGATCCCAGGGGACCCATTTTGGAAGTGGCAGTGATGAGGCAGCCATACAACAGGGCGTGTGGTAATGGGATGCCGGGAGGCTGTGTGTGCTGACAGGAGAGATCTCCATGCTGGTCAGAGAAAAGCAGTGTCCAGACCACAACATGGAGGATGGAAAGGGCATCAACTGAGCTGTGATAGAAGTTACCTCTGCGAGAGAAGGGCTTTCATGTTTCTGTATTGTTTTTATGAACACAGAGAGGGATGGAGGGAGGGAGAGAGGCGGAGAATTGCACGGGAAGATGAGAATCAGGAGCTGGTTCTGGAGGCCTGTGCTAAGAACTGCCCTTGAGATTTCCTCATCACCCCCCCCAACCTATGTGGAGCCTTGAAACTGGGCAACTCCCAGCCAGCCCCCTCAGGCCTGCCTGGTCCCTCGATCTGAGGCATCTGTGTCAGTTTCACTGGCTTCACCTAGTCCTGGGCGGCAGAGTTAGACCTGGATTCTTTCTTCCTTGAGAGGAGCTCCCTGTCCTCCACCTCCGGCTCAGCTCAGAGGTCCCCAAGCCCCACACTCCGTGTCCCAGTGTGGGGTTGATGGGCTATCCCCACGCAGGGCCAAGAGCGCGTGCGGAAGACATCTCTAGACCTGCGGAGGGAGATCATCGACGTGGGCGGCATCCAGAACCTCATCCAGCTGCGGAAAAAACGCAAGCAGAAGAAACGGGAAGCCCTGGCCGCCTCCCAGGAGCCACCTCCAGAGCCAGAGGAGATTGTAAGTGTTCTAGGGAGGACACTTGTGTGGGCAGGGGGAGCCGGGGGAGGGGAGGATGGCGCGGATCACCTCGGGGCGGCTCCCCCATGACTGCATTCACGCCCTCCAGACGGGCCCTGTGGACGAGGAGACATTCCTGAAAGCTGCGGTGGAGGGGAAGATGAAGGTCATCGAGAAGTTCCTGGCGGATGGGGGTTCCCCTGACACCTGCGATCAGGTGATGTTCTTTCCGGGCCCGGCACCTGTGCCAGCCTCCTCTTAGAGCTGCGCCTTGTGAAATGAGAACAGGCATCGGTGTCCTTTGACAGGGGGCCCCTCAGAAGATTTGGGATGCCCCCTTCCTTTCCCCACACAGGTCTCTAAGGAGACGCTCTCCAGCTTGAACCACCTCCAGAGTAATACATACCTGGATATTTAGGGGGAAAAGAGGAAGGAATCAAATACAGAGTTGAAGACCAGGAGAACTGGGCTGGAATCCCACCGGCACCATGCCTTGGTTCAGCTTGTGTGCTTGGGGGGCAGTGAGAAGGTCCCCAGTGCATAGGAGGCCTCCGAGGGGTCCCACAGAGCATGAAGGAGCTGGCAGAATGTGGACCATATGGGGACCCAGCACAGGGGTCAGAATCAGGCTGGGATAAGCCCTGGTCTCAACCTGGGTGGATGATGAGGACAGGCTGGGGCCCTGACTGTTTCTCTGGGGACAGTTTCGCCGGACTGCCCTGCACCGAGCTTCCCTGGAGGGCCACATGGAGATCCTTGAGAAGCTTCTGGAGAGTGGGGCCACTGTGGATTTCCAGGACCGGGTGAGCAAGAGGCAGGTGTTGGGTGAGGGGCAGGAGGTAGGTCCCGCACTAATGGACTCCCTGTCCCTGCAGACCTCCCACCTGGGACATGAACAGACTGCCTCGGGGCCAGGCCCCACTGCTAGTGTGCTGTGTGAACTCGTGTGGGCACCACCTCCTCCCCAAGCCTTGTCTGTAAATCTGGCCTGGACTAATGGACCCCCCAAGGGTTCTCCGGCTCTACTCCACCCACTACCCAGCCACTGGAGTGTCACTGTCCTTCCCTGGACCCTTCCCCTGGATATCTCCCTGCCCTCTTGGCTGGGGTCCTTTCCCCGAGGGCACACTCTTCCCTGAAGCTCTGCAATGAGGCTCCATCCTTCCTTCCTAGCTGGACTGCACAGCCATGCACTGGGCCTGTCGTGGGGGCCACTTGGAGGTGGTGAGACTCCTGCAGAGCCGAGGAGCAGACACCAATGTGAGGGATAAGGTGAGGCAATAATGCTCACAGATGTTGGGATGGCAGAGTGGAGGGGAGGGAAGCAGAGGGCGGAAAAGCAGAAAGCAGGTGGCTAGCGAGCTAGTTTGGTTTCTGGGGTGCCTCAGAGCCTGGGGATAAGTCTTACCATCAGCAGCAAATGCTTGGAGACCACCATCTGGGAATGGAAGCAGGAAGAGCAGAGGAAATCCACTATCTTGGTGACTTTAGGACCATCCAAAAGATGCAGGATTTGTTCACCCATGAAATCATTCATCATCCTTCTATTTATCTATCCATCCATCCATCCATCCAGTGATTCATTCATCTGTTCACTTTTTTATCCATCCACCATTTTGAATTCACTCAATCCTTTCTATGTAACCTTGAACAGATGATGACCTCTGAGCCTCTGTTGCTCATCTATGAAACGTCTTTGTAGAGTTCTTGTATGTATTGGATGGGGAAATGTATGTCAAGTAATTATTTATTTAACATAAGACTGATGTTTTGTAAGCTTTTGCTGTGTATGTCACATAGTCATCTCTTGATACGTGGCATCTATTATAATTATTTTAAAAGGGCAGAGGAGTGAGCAGTTGTTCACATCTAGTGAGAGGGGAATCATAGAAGGCATCCCAGAGGAGGTGGCAGGTAATGCCTTAGAGTTAGATCATCAGAGAGGATGATGGGAAATTACAGAGTTCCCTCCCCCTCCTTGGGAGAAGGCTGGAGTTGACAGCCCCCCCACCCTCAGAGGCACCAGAGCCCAGGTCCCTTCAGCCAGCATTTTCTGCTTCCTCCCACCCAGCTGCTGAGCACCCCACTGCATGTGGCAGTCCGGACGGGGCAGGTGGAGATCGTGGAACATTTTCTATCCCTGGGCCTGGACATCAATGCCAAAGACAGAGTGAGTGTCTGGGTTCCCTCCTGCCCAGCCCTGCCCAGCCCTGCCGCAGGGGGCTCCCTGTGCCCCCTGAGGGCTCCCACATGCTCCCATGGACCATGCTGAGTGTCACACTGGTTCTAGGAAGGGGACAGCGCCCTGCATGATGCTGTGAGGCTCAATCGCTACAAAATCATCAAACTGCTGCTCCTGCATGGGGCTGACATGATGAGCAAGAACCTGGTAAGTTCCCTCCTTCCCTGATTCAGTAAACAGGGTGCACTGGTTTCCCAGGCCCTGTCCTGGGCACTCGGAGGAAAGACAGAACTGAGCAAGACTTGGCCGGCCTGCTCTCGGGGCACTGTCACAGTGGAGGCTTCTCCGGGCCCCTGGGGATTTGGGGCCCACCAGCTTCCCAACTCTCTATGCTTTTCTACATCCAGAAAATCTAAGTGCAGAAAACAGCCAGGAGGGTAAGAGGACTTCCCAAAGGCCCCCGAATAGAACACAGGGGGTCCTAAAGTCCAGGCTCAGGGAGGCCAGAGTTGTGGAGAAACAGAGCTGAAAGGAAGCTAAGCACTTGGTACACTCATTCCTAGCACCCTGCATTTGCTCCTGTGGTCCCCTAGTTTCTTTAGGATCCTATATCCCCTCGTCCAAGCTCTTCTCTGGGGCCTAGAGCAATCACAAAAGGGAGGAGAATTGAGTAAGGGGGCATCGTGACTCAAGAAAGGCTGGCAGGAAGGGGCACAGTGCAACATAGGGGTGGGAGATTAAGAGGTACCAACTATTATGTATAAAATAAGGTACAAGGATATATTTACAACACAGGGAATATAACCAATATTTTATAATAATATAAGTGGGGTATAACCTTTAAAATTGTGAATCATGATATTGTACACCTGTAACTTATATAATATTTTACGTCAACTATACTTCAATTTTTTAAAAAAAGAAGCTAGCTGTATGAAAAAAAAGAGGGAGGTTGAGGGGGTAGCGGGAAAATCAGAAAGATGAGGGGAAGGTGTAAATGAGGACTTAACCTGGGCATTGCTCACATCTTGAAATGAAAATTTTCTGTTGTGGAGGGAGTCCTGCACGTTATAGGATGTTTGAGCAGCATCCCTGGCCTCTACTCAAGATGCCAGAAGTACCCCTGACCCCCAAGTTGTGATAACTGAAGATGCCTCCAGACATTGCCAGTTGCTCCCAGCTGGTGAGGCATCTTTCTGGGACAGACTTCTCAACAATGACCAGATCTCCTCTTGGTTCCCCCAGGCAGGAAAGACCCCCACAGACCTGGTGCAGCTGTGGCAAGCCGACACCCGGCACGCTCTGGAGAACCCTGAGCTGGGGTCAGAGCAGAATGGACTGGAGGGGTCCACCGAGAGTGGGCGGGAGACCCCCCAGCCTGTGGCAGCCGAGTAAATGCCTGTCCCGGCCTACCAGGCACCTGGCCTGTCCCCTGCGTACAGCCTGAGGGTCATAAGAATGGCCCTCAGAGCTGAGGACACCATTCCTCTGCATACACCCCAGGAGCACCCACAAGCTACTGCAATAAAAAAAAAAAAATCATTTTTGCTATGTGTGATATTTGTTCTACTTGTGCCTGAAATATTTAGGAATGAAGGAAGACTGGGAGCAAGGATGGGCACAGGCGAGAGGGGAACTTGGAGCCTTTCCACCCTCCTACCCGAGGCCTCTCCTTGCCTCTTCCCTCTCACCCCACTTCCTAAGACCCAGCGTGGATCAGCTGCGCAAATGCACTCTTCCTGGGGCCCCCTCATGGTGACAGCTTTCCAGTGGGGCTGTGTATGCCCAGTGCAGGCCTGTCATGTGGCAGGCTCGGCAGGAGGAGCTTGGCAGGGGTGTGGGGCAGTCAAGGGGCGGCAGATCCCAGGCAGCTTCTCACCCCGCTGGCGGCACCTCCCACAGGGGCGGGCCGGCTCAGCCAGTCAGCTCAGCCAACCTTGCAACTGCCAAGCAGAAGACAGGAAGCCAGCCTGGCTCCTGGCTTTGGGGCTGGGAACTGTGGGAGGAGGGCCCAGGCCCCACTGGAGGCAACCTTTAGTGTCAAGACCCCAGGAATCAGTCCTCTGTCTGGCCAGAGGGACACAGGCTTGTGGCATTTCTCCAGCGGCTCTCTAGGGGGAGGGAGGACCTCCCTGGAACCACAGGCCTAGGCTCTGACCCTGGAAACACCCAGCCTGGGCCTGCTGAGGGCCAACAAGTCAGGGCAGGGGGCAGCAAATTTTTAACTCAGAACGTTGATCATTAACAGGGGTAGGAAAGAGTCCAAACCCAGCATCTCCCGAGGGCAGAGACCAGCTTGATCTCGAGCCTCCTGCAGAGATGCCGGTCCCCCGAGTTTGGTCCTCTGTGAGGCTAGGGCTGAGCAGGGTCTTGTCCAGGACCCTGGGGGGATGGCCCTCAGGGGAGGGCAGGGGGATGGACCTCTCAGGCATCTACCCGCCTGTGACCACCCCTTTCACTGCCACGGCCGAGGTGGACTATGGGAAACTGGAGGAGAATCTGCATAAACTGGGCACCCTTCCCTTCCGAGGTAAGTGGGATCTGTCCACTGGGGGAGTTGGAGGGGTGTGAATGACCCTGGTCTCCTCAGCCAGCGACCAGGGGAGGGTACACAGGCTCTGTGGAGCTGTTCACGGACAGTCGGGTACCCTGGGGGTCATTCCGTTACAGGAGAGGAGCAGGGGGGCACTGGTCTGGGGTCAGGAGGCAGACAGGAAGCTAACTGCTGGCCTGTGATCTTGGAATAAAGATCATCTCCCCCAAAGCCTTGTCAGCACCCTCTTCTGGGCAAAGCCTCCTTTGGCCAGATTAATTCCTGTTCTGCACCCTCTGACTCATTTCCCCCTTTACACAGGGGCCTCCCCTCTCTGAGATCAGGGACAGATCACATTTGTGACACTCAACATGCAATGCAGCCCAGGCATATAAATGAAGATAGAAGGGGCAAGTCCCGCCCATCATCCCGCCCCGCCCACCCCTATCCGGCACCCATGGCAGTTCCCCAAGGCAGTGCTGTCAGTCACTCCATTTCACAGCCAGGAAGCTGGAGCTCACACTGATGAGATCCCTTGCCCAAGGTCACTCCAGCTAATAAATGGCTGAGGTGGGATTTGAACTCAGGTCAGGCTGCATGGTCACATTCGGCTTACTCCACTGCCGACCCATGAATTTCCCCCCTTAGACCAGATTCCAACAGATAGACCCTGGTCAGCCCCAACTTCCCAGGGCTTCCAGGTGGCGCTAGTGGTAAAGAACCTGCCTGCCAATGCAGGAGACACAAGAGACACAGGTTTGATCCCCTGGAGGAGGGCCTGGCAATCCACTCCAGTATTCTTGCCCGGAGAATCCCATGGACAGAGGAGCCTGGCCGGCTACAGTCCATGGAGTCACAAAGAGCTGGACACAACTAAAGTGACTTAGCACACACAGCACCAACTTGGGAATGGAGTGGTTCTGACCGGGGTGATACAGTGGAGCAGTTCAGAACACGGACTCTCGATTCAAACCACAGCTCGACCACTGACTTAGCTGTGAGATAAATCTCTCCAGACCTCAGTTGCCCCATCTGACATGTGGGAGTAATAATGGCCACATCATAGGAGGGTTGGGAGAAGAATCTGAGAGGATGCAAGTGAGAGCATGCTGTAAACTGTGGAGGGTGATATACATTAGCAGGCATGGACTCCAACGATGGCGCTGATTAGAATAACAGTATGATCGCCACTGTGGGCAGAGACGCACTGTGACAGCACCCGTGGCCTAGCGGAGACCCCTTTCAGATCTCTGTGCTCAGGCGATGTGACCCTTCCCTAGGACACAGTGAGTGCCCTATGGATGCCCACATTGAGCAGTGACACAAAGGATATTTCTGCTGGGGCCCAGCTCACTGGAGCCTGAAGGTTTGAGCTGAGGCCTGATTCTCTTGAAACAAAGTAAGAAGCTCCTTGAATCTCTGAGAGAAGACTGGGCCTCACCTCCCAGGTTCAAGGACACTCTAGTGCAGGGGTGGGGAGGGTGGACTTTGATCTCGGGTCTGTTTGCACCCCAGACTCTTCTCTGCACCCTTCCTTCCCCTCCCCTACCCCACTCACTCCTGCAAGGGATACTGGGGTGCCTGGGAGCATGGCTGCCATGACTGGCAGACTAGCCACTGGTCCATTTCCCATACAACCTACGCAGGCGTCAGCTCTCACCTCAGCTCTCTCTTACCCCCACACACGTGGGAGCAGGGCGCTGTGTGGAAGAACCCAACATCCAGGGTTAGAAGACTTGTAGGAGTATGTTTCTGCCTGTTACGACCTTGGAAAAACCACTGAAACTCTCTAATCCGGTTTCCTCATTTTAGAATGAGAACTGGGCCACAGCGTTCAATGCAGTTCTTCTAAGGAGCCCAAACCTGAGGCCCTGGCACAGAGAATATTGGGCTATAATGGCCCTGTCACAGCTCCCAGGATGCAGTCAGAATGCCTGGGAAAGGGGCAATGAGCCACTTTAGCTCGAAAATCTGTGTCTCTCTTGCTGGATCTTTGCCTCTTTTTGCAGCCAGGTTTCAGGGGCAGAGGAGGGAACCATCACACATCCCATTGCCACGGCGTCCTGCAATGAATTAAAGGTTCTCCAAAAAGGCGATGATCAATAGGCTGCCTGGGTGGCTTAGATGGTAAAGAAATGCCTGCAATGCTGGAGATCTGGCTTTGATCCCAGGGTCAGGAAGATCCCCTGGAGAAGGAAATGGCAACCCACTCCAGTATTTTTGCCTGGAGAATCCCATGGACAGAGGAATCTGGTAGGATACAGTCCATGGGGTCACAAAGAGTTGGTCATGACTGAGCAAATATAGATAGAATAAAAAAAAATAAAGAGATGGGAACCTGTCTTTGAGGAATCAGTGAACAGTTAAGAGATTCTTCTGGAAGACATTCCCTGAAACTTTTTATTATTTATTTAGCATTGTTAATTTGCATTAATTATTTGAATAAAGAATATTCATTTAAATAAAACTTATAACCAAAGAAAAAAGGGAGGGGTTTTTGCAGAAGGGCCGTTTGTCCCTGAACTCACACCCACAAACAACCTCAAAAATGAACTTTGAATTGTTATTTCCAAATGAGGTTAGTGGATTACCCCAGAACTACTCCAGCAGGAGCAGAGAGATGATGTTTCCCATAAAACTTGAAGCTTCTGTCTTATTCCCTTATTATGTAGGCAAGTCCATGGATTCTTGTGATGTGTCATATTAATATTTTTGTGTATATTGAAGCCATTCATTTGTTAGATAAAATATTTTGTTTAAAATATCAGAATTTTTATAACTGTATTTTGGCATTAAAAAAAATGTGTCTATGTCTCTGGGAGTGACCCAGGCCTGTCTACCCTGAGAGGCCCTGGGTATAATTTGGGATTGAGGGCCAGACTCTCAGTTGTCTGTAACTACAAGAACCTGGCCAGCCAGCCCACCCATTCATCACCTGAGCTGTGCGTATTTACAGGGGACTCAGGAGTAGGGGCAAAGTCTGGGTTTGCAGGGGCATCACTAAGGCAAGAGGTAGCAGCCCCCATCCTGAAAGAGCCCCAGGGATCTGGGGCTGGGTGAAGCCGCCTATTCTATGTTTTCTGCCTTCTCAGCCCAATTGTGACCTCATGTTACTTCAGAATGAGCCCCTCCCTTTTTCTTCTGGGCCCTCTCTGTAATGGGGCTAGTGGCTGCAAGTGGAGATGGAATGCTCTGAGCCAATAGCGCGGTAGGCCCCGCACGGGGGGAGACACGAGGCTTAGGCAACAAGGAATGGATGCCAGCCCAGTCAAGAAGGCCCTTCAACCCTAGCCAGCTTGACCCAGCAGCCTCTGTCCCTTGGGGACCACCAGATGAGGACGAAAAGAAACCAAAGACTAAAGGATAAGATGGCCTGGTTTGCAGAATAGATCCCAAGCAGGAGGCAGAAGGGACTCAGAATTGGGGAAGTTACTCTTTTACTGACTTGAGGAACAACTGGCAGAGTGGGAGAAAGGTCCCAGGCCTCAGGCCGTTCCTGTCAGGTTGGACATAAAGGATTGTGTGGTCTCTCCCCACCCCGCCCCTCAACCACCTTCCTCACAATGAGGTTCATTGCTGAGGCGGGAGGGGCATCCTAGGGAGGGTGCAGTGGGGGGCCTGCCTGCCAGACACCCTCAGAGAGCCTGTCCTTTCAAGCATGAACCAGACCATCTGGGCTCCCCCACTCCCAGTGTGCTCTTAGCTCTGCCCGCCTGGCGTGGGGTCCTGGAGCCCTTCTTGGAGCTCATCCAGCAACCATCATGCAGGGTGGTGCTGGGGACCGCCCTGTTACTGGGAGGTGGAGGCCTCGTGTTGTGGATGCAGAGGAAGAGGAAAAGGAAGACAGATTCTGAGACCTCACAAGAGGTGCAGGAGCCAACAGACAGTGAAAAATTGAATGATGAGAGTTGGATCAAATCGCACTTTAGCCGTCTTTCCGAGGAGAAGCTGGCCACCAGCAACACTGCCTGCCTCAACACCGCCGGGCCCAGCAGCTCCGCCGCTGCTCCGCAGCCGGACAGTGGCAGCGGGGAGGCCAGCACCACGATTCGCGTGGAGACCTTCACCACGAGGCAAGGAGACGAGGGCATGGCCCTTCACCGGGAGTCCTTCACCAGCAAGCAGAGAATGTCTGGGACTTCCGTGACCAAAGAGACCCACAAGGAGTCTGGGAAGTCCTCGTCCGTGGAGGAGGCCACGTGGGCCGCTGTGGCAGCCTGTACCAAGGAGATTGACACCAAGGGGCAGCAGCTGGCTAACTCCATGTTGCAACGGGCCACAGCCTGCCAGAACTCGGGCCACCTGGAGACCAAGGACATCAACCAGGAGGAGCTGAAGGCCCTCGAGGAGGTGGAGATGAAGCTGAAGGGGAATTTCCTCACCCAGCGGGAATCCACTGTAGCTGGCGCCAACCACACTCACACCTACCACAGCCACTGCCACCATGGCCACCAGGGTTATCCAAACCACCAGTCCCACAGCCTGCCCAACCGCAGCCCCCAGGGCTACCACCCCTTTAAAGCCACCTAACCACAGATGGAGATGCCCCTTCCCCCTGCAGGGCTGGCACACAAACACAGGCATCCTGTGTGGCCCATTTCTCTGATGGGGCAACCTATGTGGCCCAGAGTAAGATGCTGCTGCCCAAGTGCCTTTTTCCTCAGGCCCCCTACAAGGGGTCCCAGGCCCCTTTAGCTCCATGAGTGGGGTCTGCCCCTGATGGCCCCTGATAAGGGAGAGCTGGGGAGAATTGAGGTAACTGAGGCAGACTCACAGGCCCCTGAAGAACGCCCGAGAGAAAATGGGAGAGGCAGATCCCAGGAGCAGCCGAGAGCAACACACTGATGCCAAATGCCTGAGCTGAGCCAATAAAGCCTTGCATACCCTTGCTCTTGAGTCTGGAGGCTCTGTGGCCAGCCCCGGGTCTGGGCGAGCCTCTGGGGAGAGTGTTCCTCCTCCCAAGTCCTCTTCTGGTAGGCTGATTCAAGGATCCCTAAATCAGCTTCTGGGGTCTTAGGTTCTGGGTATGGGAAGTCTCCACAGGGCTCAAATCCCGCTAACCTGCGGCCGCCAGAGGAGGAGGAAGCAGCCAGGAGCTGGGAGGTGCGGGGAAGTACGGTGCAGTTGGAAGTAAGTAGGGGTGGGATGTAGGTCTACAGTCCTCTTGGTGCTGCTCTCTCCCCTCCCCCACTGGGATCGTGCTGGTGCCTCCCCACCAGCTACCGTCAGAGCCACGGTATTGGGCTATGTACTCTCTCTCCTGGTTTATGCTGCTGTGGCTGGGGCTGGGGCTGCCACTGCTGCAGTACTACTAAGTAGCTGCTTTGCTCCTCATACTACAATCGCTCCCCTGCCTTTAAAAAAAAATTTAATATTTATTTATTTAGGCTGTGCCAGGTCTTAGTTGCAGTATGTGGGATCTTTAGCTGCGGCATCTGGGCTCTAGTTTCTGATCAGGAATCAAACCTGGGCCCCCTGTATTAGGAGTGTGGAGTCTTAGCCATTGGGCCACCAGGGAAATCCCTCCCTCCAACCACCACCTTTTTTTTTAAGTTTTTAGTACATGCCACGCTCTGTGTCATGTACGGCACAGACCCAAGAGGAAGGTATTACGTTATCTCCACTTTGCAGGTGAGGCTCAGAGGTGTAATCTTCCCAGAGGTGACATAGACAGTAGGTGGATGTTGCTGGGGTCAGAGCCCAGCGTGCCCTGACTCCAAAGCCTGTATCCCTAATCCCTGCTCTGTGCTGCTCCCTGGTCTGATGCCCACTGTCCCCTGAACTGTTGTCTCTCATAATTGTCCCTGTCCTCTTCCCACATGTCCTGACATGCTCTGTGCAAGAGACCTGCAAGCCTGGGACTCTCCCTACTTCTTTCTGGATCCCAAGAAGCCATTTTTGGGGCAAATGGTGACCTCCCTGTTAAGCTGTTAAAGGGAGACAGCTGTCTTCCCCAGGAAACTTGAGAAAAGTCAGCTACAGGGCACTGTCTAACCCCCAGTGTCTCCTTTACATAGACATTTCTTACCATTTGTATCTATTATGGATTTACCAGTGGTTTCCAAACTGTGGGCCTCAAACTCCAGGAAGGAGGTGCCTAGAATCATTGCAAAGAATGGATAAATCCATAAACACTCTAAATGTTGTCAATTGTGACTTTATGGAGCACAGTTAGGAGTATTTGAATATTTCTGACACTACTAATCAGTGACTATATAAATGTTGATATGTGTGTGTGTAAGGTACTTCATTGGAGAAGGAAAGGTACTTCATAATAAAAGTATTAATTAGGAAAAAAATGGAGCCAATCCTTCTGGAAAATGTTGGAAGATGCTAATTAGACAGAAACCAAAAGCAGTGAGTTTTGGCTTCTGAAAATGATCGTTAAAATATGTGCATTTATCTGAAAGACCTTAAATCCCTTATTAAAAACTTAATACCTAAAATTTCAGATTAGCTAATTATGACTTTGGAATCTTAGCTTTTAAAATGTTTCAAACTGGCAAAAATTTCAAATAAGGTCCACAGTTAGTACTGTACTCCTGTTCACTCTCTGGTTTTGATCACTCTTCTCTAGTTAGGTACGGTGACGGAGGGATGTATAGAAATCCTCTGTACCATTTTTGCAGCTTTCCTGTAAATCTGAAGGTAGTTCAAGTTAAAAGTCAAAAAATTATTGGACAAGTCAGTTATGAGCTCATGTCAAAGTTTTACTACAGTTGTACTTCAAGGAAAATAGCTTCTAAGGAGCCAATTCAAGTATAAACTCTTGGTGAGGATATTTTTTATAAGAAAGGAGAATGGTTAAATCATTGTTAGACTAGATACAAAGAAAAGTTAACAGTCACTAGCCTCTTGCCTGAGAGTCTGCTGGGGGGTGGGGGGGTGGCTGGTTTCCCAGATTAAGGCTTAATTCCATTAAAACTCATTAGGAAATTGCTTCACCATTTCATCAGGAACTTTCCTTTCTTCCTAGTGGGAGGTTATGAATTACATCATGCAAAAAAGTTCTGCCCCAGACCAGGTTTGGGATGATTTTTCTTTTATACTACCAATTGTTAACGCATAGGTCAACAGGCAGTGTGCTAGGTGTCACAGAGGAGGCCAAAGTGAGGCAGCTGCCATCCTTGACCTAGATTCTTCTAGACTAGTGCTGAGCAAGGACAAAACACCGTGGAGTCCAGTGGGGAGGGGGCTTGAGGAAGGCTTCAAGGTCCTTGCAGCATGTGGGGGGCTGCAACTAAGGAGGTGTTCTGGGCAGAGGGAAGAGCAGGGGCAAAGGCGTACCGCAGGAAGATGGTTGTGTGTCTGGGGGCTCTGACAGTCAGTTTGGCTGGAAGGGAGTGTTTGGAGATCAGCAAAGGGGAGGAGGAAAAGCCTGAAAAGTGACTCCAAAGCCTCAAGCCAAGGAGGACTTAGGAAAATATCTGTTCAATTTCCTCATTTCACAGCAGAGGCCAGTTGGAGAAATTTTTCCTAGTCCCAACAGGTGGGGGTAAGGGAGGTTGAAGGATTCTGAGGATCTCCGTGCATTTTTGAATAGACAGCAGAGAAGGACTACAACAGGCAAGAGAAGTTCAGAGGAAACACGCTCAGGGAAGACTGGATTCCAGGAAGACTTCTCGGAGGAGGTGGCAATGATGATGGGCCAAGGTGTGTAATACTGACTGGGGAAGCTCCTTACATACAAGAGATTGTGCTTCCTCTTGGCCACAGTAAGTCACCCTGTTGCTTGTGTGTCTTCAGCCTCCACCCAACTCCCCTCATCAGGCCACACTGGCTCCTAGAGCACCCAGAGTAACCATGCGGCAAGGGAGAGAGGCTTCTGACATGAGCCTCTTTCCTCTAGAGCTGGAGGGGCTGAGAGGTCCCTGAATGCAGCCTCCCCCCCATACCAACCACCGTCCCCCTCCTCAGACTGAAAGTTGCCTTTTTCCAGTTTTAAGGCTTGAGCACTTCCTCTGACTCCATAATGACTATAGCTACTTGAGTGCTGGGTTCTGTCTATTGTAGGCATTTGTAAATAGGATCTCACTTAAACTTCACATAACTTTAAAAGGGCACTAAAATTACCCCCATTTTTCAGTTGAGGAAGCTGAAGTTTGATTAAGCTATTTGCTCAAGAGTTCCGAGCTGGCGAGGGGCCACACTGGGAGTTAAACTTGGGCTCTGGCTGCCAACTCTGCTGCTCCCTGCTTCCCCAAGCGCTCACTTTCCTCATTCGCCACCCATCCAGAGTTCTGGCCTTTCCTCTGCTTTAGCCCCGCCTCCACACCCAGCGGCACATTGGGCCTGAACCTGGACATCTGGTCAAGGAAAAGGAGGGGGTTCTTTGCAGTATCACTTCACAGACTTCAGAGTGGTTTTTTCTCATACATTTTCTCATTTGAGCCTTTAAGACAGCTCTATAAGGTAGGATTAGTGCCCTTATTGTCTGGAGTCTCAGAGAGGGATGGAACTTGCCCAACAGCCAGAGGGGCCTGAGGCCAGCGCTTGCCTGGGTCTACCACACTTCCTCTTCCCCAGCCTGGACTCCCTGCCTTCTTGAGAGTCAGGTCTGGGTTGGATGCTCCCTTAAGTAAAACGAGGAGAGGCCACTAGGAGTCTGGAGCACAGGGCCTGCTTCGCCCACCCCTGGCCAAGCTCAAGACCCAGCTGTCCTGCTGTTTAGGCCAAGTCCACCTGTGGGACATGGAGGTTTCTGGACTTGGCCACCAGAATGAAAGGGGACTTGGGAGTGAGTGACCATGGCTGGAGACATGTCTGAATCAAGAAGCCCCCTTCAAGAGGGCTTGGGGAGGCAGGAGCAGAAGCTTGACCTCTAAATCCTTAGCCAGAGGTTACTGGTCCTGTCACGGCTGGACTGGAGCCCTCTCTGGGGTTGGTAACTCTTGTGAGTGGGATGATCCACAGAAATCACTGAGACTTCTACCATGGGCTCCTAGCCTGACATGGAGGAACTGATGCTGAGGCGATCATCTGACAGAAGCAGAAAGCTATTTGCCTCCAGATGTTCTCTGCAATGTTACCAAGACACGAAACTGGGGGAGAAATGCTAAGTATCCAGGAAGTTCTCCTGGCAGCCCGCTCAGTGGACTTGATGGGATAGTGAACAGCACAGAGAAAGCCTTGTGGTGTAAAGCTGACTCCCCACCAGCACTGTGTCCCCTTAAGGATGACTCACAGGAACAATCTTTCTCGGTCCCAGTGCCAGGAAAATCTGTGTTTCTCCAGGGCAGCTGCTTTGCTTTATCTTGATTTCTACATATCTGTCAGCTGACTACATTTCCCTTTTAGCTTTGACTGTCAGGAACCTCCAAATCAGATATCTGTCAGAACTATATGGCAGTGATTTTGTATATTAATATAGCCCCCACTTTCTTTCCTTTCTCCCCAATAGTCTTCTATTTATTAACAATCTTCGTGTATTGTATGCTACATTTAAGGGAAAAAATTTGGGATGGGATGGAGAGGAGAAAGAAGAGGAAAGAGAAAGTTGAATGAAAAAAGCTGAGAGGAAAATGGCTTTGCATTCCCTTTAGATTGAGTTAAAGAGCATCAGTTCTACTGGTCTCTTGTGGATATGAAATGATTGACACCTCTAATGTTAGAAACCTCACAAATTGGATAAAACAGGAAATGCAAAATAAAATAATGAGATGCCACTTTTCATCCAGAAAATTGGCAAGAATTTGCTCTGACAGTACTCAGGATGGATGTGAACGAGCACTCACAGTTTTTTCCGTGTGCTGCTGCATATGGACTGGCTGACTAGAAGTCTGGCACGTGAGAGTGCATTTACTTGTGACTCAGCCATTACACACCTGAGTCTCTAAACTGAGAGAAACTCTTAAACTGTTGGTTTCAGCATTGTTTATAATAGAAAAATAGGAAATAGTCTAAATGTCAAAAGGAGAATGAAAAGTAAGTTGTGGTCTAACTTCACAAGAGAGTATTATATAGCAATGAAAACGAATGAATCAGGGCTCTCTGTACTGCTGTGGACAAAGCTCAAAACTTAATGGTGAGCAAAAATGGCAAAGAGCAGAAGATTATGTGATTCCATTTCTATAGTCTTAATAGGCAAGAAACTTATTATATATTGTTTATGGCTCCAGATTTGTGTTTCAAGGGTAAAGAGACACAAATGGGAACCATGAACACTTGAGACAGGCCAGAGATGAGGAAGAGATGGGGGGAGGTTGTCAGGGTACTGGGTACACTGATGTGGATTATATTATTATCTATTCTTTTTGGTATGCTGAAATATCTCATTAAAACAAAAAAAAAAAATGGTGTGAACACTGTCACTGCAACAGGGTACAACACTCTGCCTGTCTCAGGACAAAGATGGGAAGGAAATTACGAAAAACAGTGGTGATGGGGAGATAGGAACCTGGGTGAGTTAAGACCAACGGCCAGTTTTTCACAAGCAGATGGTAAGGTGTTGCTTCTCTTGCAGGCTTCGTGGTCCAGGGCTCCAATGGCGAGTTCCCCTTCCTGACCAGCAGTGAGCGCCTGGAGGTGGTGAGCCGCGCACGCCAGGCCCTGCCCAAGGACAAGCTCCTGCTGGCCGGCTCCGGCTGCGAGTGTGAGGCCTGAATGCCCGGGCCTGGCGGTGGCTGGGTGTGGGGGCTGGCTCCCTGGCCTGGAGCTGGGTTCAGTCTAGATCTTGCTCTGTCTCTTCTGCATCCCTTGCTTGCCTCGGTCCTAGTCTGGTCCACTCCCTCCTGCCCTCGCCCACCATGGCCTGTAGGGAAGACTTCTTTCTTCCTCCTGTAGCTACGCAGGCCACGGTGGAGATGACGGTGAGCATGGCCCAGGTCGGGGCTGACGCCGCCATGGTGGTGACCCCTTGCTACTATCGTGGCCGCATGAGCAGCGCCGCCCTCATTCACCACTACACCAAGGTGGGTTAAGGTAGGGGTGTGGGTTTGAGGCCTGGGCCCAGAGGAAGCTGGGTAGAGCAGAGATTCTGCCCAGGGAGGGGAGGAGAGAAGCTAGGAGCAGAGTGGTGAGCTGACTTCCCATGAATGGCAGCTTGGGGGAGGGGAGGGACACCACCAGGTACCAGCTGTGTGACTGTGGGCAACTGACCTAACCCTGCTGTGTCCCTCTTCCCGCCCCCTCAAATGGGAGGAATAATGAATCTTCCTCCAGGGAGGATTGGATCAATCAAAACGAAAAGGACTTGGAGCTGTGCCTGGCACACAGAAAGCACTCTTAAGTATCATCCAGGATCAGCGCTTGCAAAAAGGGTGCCCAGCTCTGTGACTTCTCATCCAGGAAGTGGGCCGGTCCAGGCAGTCCTGCACAGACCCAGGCTCCGACCGCCTCAGGCCTGGGGCAGCTGGCCTCCCCTCTGTTCTCTGCACCCCTCAGGTGGCTGACCTGTCTCCAGTTCCTGTGGTGCTGTACAGCGTCCCAGCCAACACGGGGCTGGACCTGCCAGTGGATGCAGTGGTCACGCTTTCCCAGCACCCCAATATTGTGGGCATCAAAGACAGCGGGGGTGATGTGAGTGGCGGTGGCCCTCGGCTGGGGACTCCTCCTTCTCTTCTCCTTTGATACCGACTTCAGGGCAGCTCTAGGACCTGCTTCAGTCCTGGGCTCTGGTGTGGGTTCCCTCTGTCCTCTGGGCTCTCTGGGGTTCATCTGAATCAAGGGGAGCATCTCTCTGAGCCCTCGACTCTCATTCTCCCACACTTGCCCAGCCCCCAGCCCCCAGCCAGGCCGGCAGCAGAGCCTGTGGGCCCAGCTCTCACACTAGCTTGGCCGTTATTACAGGTGACCAGGATTGGGCTGATTGTTCACAAGACCAGGAGTCAGGATTTCCAGGTGTTGGCTGGATCAGCTGGCTTCCTACTGGCCAGCTATGCCATAGGTAGGCCTCCCACTCCTCTCAGACTGTGACGAGTGGTCATGATACAGGCAGCTGGGTTCTGCTGGGAAAGATGCTGAAGGCCAGGACTGTGTGGACAGGGGGCTTTTGCCAGCCTGCCTGCTGGGAAACCTCAGAGATATGTCTCACCACTTACTTATTTGAATAGTGGATGCTTCTAAGTGACCTTGTTAGGCGGAGGAGGGTGGCCGTGAACAATCCCCTGGCCTGTAGTGGGGATGCCTGCAGTTTGTTCTAAGTCCCAAGCTCCCTGCTTAGGTGACAAATTTAGCTCCTTTAATCTCACCTTGTAAATTATCCTCTAAGGGCAGAGGCCTTGGGGCGCTTCCCACCAGTCTGGGAGTGCATTTTCCTCTCTCCCTGGGCCCAGGCCAGAATTAATTGTTAGGCCTGCAGGGTTGGCCTGGGGATCTTCAGCTGACTGATCAGACTCTGTTGCAGTCTAGGATCCTAGGAATGTTACCATTTAGACCAAGTGCTCTTGTCTGCTTGGGGTCAAGGTCCCTGAGTTCAGACTGGATTTGGGCCCCGGAGGGGAGGGGAGCACCTGCTCCCATCAGCTGAAGCCCCAGTGATTTGAGATTTGAGTTACTTTTCCAGCGATGCAGGGGACAATGCTGCTTCACGTTCTCTCTGGTCTCTGCAGATTTTGGCTTGTGATATAGGTTCTGCATAACTCCCCTCTGCCCTGTCACAATCTCTAAAGGGGAGAGTTACAGGAGACACATTTATGCTTCCTTCCTGAGTGGTAGGTGGAAATAGCACTGGCTCTGCAGGCTGGAGATCTAAGCTGGAATCTGAGCTTTGCCATTTATTCACTGAGTACCACCGGGCAAGGTAAACGACCTCTCTGGGCCTGAGTTCTTACTCGGCAAAGCAGGGAAATGTGAAGATTAGAGAGCATTGGCCCTGGGTCTGTCATAGCCCTTGACACAGTAGGTTTTTGATAAACAGCAGTTACATTCACTCATGAGAAATGCCCACTCTGTCTCCAGTCTTGAGGCCACTCTGCTTTGAGTCACTCCTAACTAGCTTTGCAATCACACTAAACAGGCTGGCAGAACTTCCGAGATCACAGCCAGCCCGTTTCCATTGCCCAGATGAGAGCAAAGAGGACCGGCAAGTGTTAGATGACTTGTCCAAGTTCACACAGCCAATGGGAGGAAACGCTGGGTCTCCTGACTAAGTCTAGTGCTCATTCTCCTCCCCCACGACTGTCCCAGGCTGAATTCACTGGGGGGAATACAGTTTCCATAGAGCAGAGGCTTGCCATTCATGCTATCTCCTTCCAGGGCTGATGAGTCAGGGGGCAATTGCAGGAGTGTGGAGGTGCCAACTGGCAGGTGGGACTTTACCGTGGGGGAGAGGGGTATGAGGGAAAGGAACCATCCTTGAGTCAGCCTTCAGGTTCTGTTCCTTGTCCCTCAGCCTGTGGGATTCTATTTTGAATATGCTGGCAAGGGTCTCTCTGGAAATCTGTACTCCGTAAACTCACAGACTGTGTCTCAGATGTGGCTCACCGGTGGCCTAAAAATCCACAGCCTAACTCCCAGAACAAAGAGGTGCTGGGGACCAGGATTTGGAATTCTCTTCGAGAGGAGCCTCTAGCTGATATTCTGCCTTTTACCCTGTGGCAGGAGCTGTGGGAGGCGTGTGTGCCCTGGCCAATGTCCTGGGGTCTCAGGTGTGCCAGCTGGAGAGACTCTGCCTCACAGGGCAATGGGAAGATGCCCAGAAACTGCAGCACCGCCTCATCGAGCCAAACACTGCGGTGAGCTCCCAGCCCGTGGGCCCAGCGTGGGGGTGGTCTGTGTCCTTGTTGGAACAGGAGCCAGTGCTGGCACAGGGGTCCCTCCTTGGTCTCTCCTCTTTCAGAAAGGCCTTTTAGAGAACATCCCGGTGTGGGAAACTCTTTGTGCCTCCCCAGAAAATCTTGACTTCAGACAAAGTCGAGCCCTGTTGGTTCTCAAACTTAAGTGTGCATTAGAATTCATTCAGGGAGCTGGTTAAAATTCTGCTCCTTTAGGCCCAGGAATAATCACTGAGACAAACGTCCTGGGTGATTGTGACATAGGGAATCCTGGAACCGTACTTAGAGATACACTGCCTAGAGAGAGGGAAACATGGGCCTTTATGTCAGCTTTATAAGGGGCCAGATCCTGAAAAATGGAACGACAGGTTAATAAAGGCGTGGGAAGCCTGGAGGTATTCAGAGCCCAGCTTTCCCAGGAGAGTCTTGTCCTCAAATAATCCATTCTGCAGTCACACCGTGTACCCCGAGTCTGTGTTGGGCAAATCAAGGAGAAGAGGCAAGGTGGAATGCCGGTCAAGTGCAGGCAGTGCTGTGCTGAGCCACACTGGAGTCTCAGGCAAAAAGAAACACATGTGTCCCTGGAGACATGTTTTCATTTATACTTTAAATTAAACTTCTTACTCTAGTATCACTGTGGATTCACATGAAATGATAAGAAACAATACAGGGAGATTCCATCTACCCATCACCCTGTGTATCCCAATGGTAACATCTTACAAAACTATAGCACAATATCAAAACCAGGATTTTGACTAACATATAGTCGAGATATAGAATATTTCCATTACCATAAGGATCTCTTATGCTAGTCTTTTGTAGTCATACCTACTCACCTCCTGCCCCCACCCCCTCCTTAACCCCTGGCAGCCACAAATACGTTTCATTTCTATAATTTTATCAGTTCAAGACAGTTATGTAAATGGAATAAGATCATCTAGAACCTTTCGAAATTTGCTTTTTTTTCACTCAGCATAATTTCCTGGAGATTCATTCAAACACAAGTAGCAGTTCTTTTTTATTATTGAATGTGGCCAGAAGCAGCTTTGTTTAACCATTTATCTGTTGAAGGATAGCTGGTTGTTCCCAGTTTGGGGCTATTAAAAGCTGCTGTGAACATTCATGAACAGATTTTAGTATGACTATAAGTTTTCATTTTTTCTGGGATAAATACACAACTAGTGGGTTGTATAATTTTTGCATGCTTATCATTTTAAGAAACTGACCAACTTTTTTCCAGAGTAAGTGTACCATTTTGTATTTTTGCTGTTGTTAGTTGCTAAGTTGTGTCCAACTCTTTTGTGACCCTATGGACTGCAACATGCTAGGCTCCTATGTCTGTGGGATTTCACAGGAAAGAATATTGGAGTGGGTTGTCATTTCCTTCTCCAATTTTGTATTTACATCAGTGTAAATGTATGAGTGACCCAGTTTCTCTGTATCCTCAACAGCATTTGGTGTTGTGACTTTTTTTTCATTCTGATAGGCATGTTGTGACATCTCATTGTGGCTTTAATTTACATTTTCCTGATGGCTAATGCTATTGAACCTTTTATAATGTATTTATTTGACATTTATATGAAATGTCTATTTTTGTCTCTTACCCAGTTTCCAATTGGATTTTTTTTTTCCACTGTTGAGTTTTAGAAGTTCTTTATACCTTCTAGATACTAATCCTTTGTCAAAAATGTCATCTGCAAATACTTCTCCCAGTCTGTAGTTTATCTTCTCATCCTCTTAACAGATGTTTTGCAGAGCAAAAGTTTTTTAATTTTGACGAAGTCTAATTATCAATATTTACTTTTATATTTATGCTTCTGGTGCAAGTCTAAGAGCTCTCTGCTTAGCACAAGATTGTGAAGTTTTTCTTTTCTTTTTCCTAAAAGTTTTATGTTTTACAAGCCTGTGACCCATTTTGAGTTAATTTTTGTAAAACGTATGAGACTTAGATCAAGGTTCATTTTTTTTCTCTTTTTTGGCCTGTAGATATCCACTTGCTCCAGCACCATCTGTTGAAAAGATGATCTTTCCTTTATTGAATTACTTTTGCACCTTTGTCAAAAATCAGCTGGGTGTATTTGTGTGTGTCTATTTCTGGATTCTCTATTCTCTCATTGATCTATCCCTCTGCAGTACCACACAGACTTGATTGTTGTAGGTGTATAATAAATCCTGAAATCAGCTAGACTGACTCTTCCTACTTTGTTCTTTTCTTCCCCAAAACTGTTTTAACTAATCTAAATCTTTTGTCTTGCCATATACATTTTAGAAAAATACTATCTATATCTATGAATACTTTTGCTAGGATTTCAGTAGGAATTGTCTTAAATTTGTACACCAATTTGGGAACAACTGACATTTTTGCTTTGTTGTCTTCAAATCCTTGAATAGGCTATGTCTCCATTTACGTAAACCTTCTGTGATTTATTTCGTCGGCATTTTGTAGCTTTTGGCACACAAGTCCTCTACAAGTTTTGAAAGATTTACACCTAAGTGGCTCATATTTTTGAGTGACTATAAATGATATTGTATTTTTAATTTCACTATAAAATGTTTATATCTAGTATGTATAGGAACCAACTGATTTTTGCTTGTTTATCTCATATTATATATGACTTTGCTAAACTCACTTATGCGTTCTAAGAGATTTTTTTCTATATTCCTTGGGATTTTCTACATAGACAATCATATCACCTATAAATAGGGCATGTTTTAATCTCTTCCTTTCTGATCTGCATGCCTTTTATTTCCTTTCTTGCCTTAGTGCACTGGCTAGAATTTCCTGCACTAAGATGAACAAGAGTAGTGAGAGTAGACATCTTGACTTGTTTCTGATCTTAAGGAAAAGTGTTCAGTCTTTCACTGTTAAGCACAATGGGAGGTAGGTTTCTGTAGATGCTCTTTTTCAAGTTGAGGAAGTTCTCCCTCTATTCTAGCTTTCAGAAAGTTTTTAAAAATCATAAATGGATGTTGAACTTTTGTCAAATGTTTTTCTTTATTGATTCATATGATCATGTGTTTTATTTCCTCTTTAGCCTGTTAATATGGTGAGTTACATTAATAATTTTTAAATACTGAACCAGACTTGTATCCGAGTGGAATAAACTCCACTGGCACACGATGTATAAATCTTTTTATATATTGCTGAATTCCATTTGCTAATATTTTATCAAGGGATTTCCCTGTCTATATTCATGACAGATATTGGTATACGGTCTTTCTTTCTTTGCTTCTTTTCTTCTGTACTGTCTTTGATTTTGGTATTGGGATAAAAATAGCTTCATTCATTGATTGGGAAATGTTCCCTTCTCTTCTGTTTTCTGGAAAAGATTATGAAAATTGATATTATATCTTTGAACATTTTTTAGAATTCTTCAATGAAACCATCTGGGCCTGGAGATTTCTATTTTGGGAGTTTAAAAATAATAATAATTCCATACTAGGCTCTGCTGATACCTCACTGGCTGGAAGGGGTAGAAGTGCTTCTTTACTGCTCCCATGTGGCCTCCTCTGACATCTCGAGTGTGTTTGACAGGGTGGCCTCCTTAAGGGTGGGCAGTGGTCAAAGTTCTGACTCTCCTGCGGGATCTGGCTGGAGTAGAGTGACTATTGTTCACAAGTTCTCCATCTTGCTCAGCTGCCCCTTCCTTGTCTTCGACCAGAGGGAACAGCCTTTTGTGGGGCTTTTCTTGTCTCTGCTTACTGGCATTTCAGGGTCACTGCTCCTCTGGCTCCAAGTCTAGACCGAGGAGCTTGGCACTGTGCTGTTTCTTGGGTCCCGAGGTTGCTAGTCAGTCTTCCTTCTCTCTGCCTTTCAGACTTTTATGTTGGTTTTTATATCATGTCCTGGGCTTTGCATTTTTTTTTTTAGTTCTGCTTTTTGAGGGGAATAAAGAAAAGTACACCTATTCCATCTTCCTGGAAGTGAAAGCTCTAAGCAGTTTTCTTTATTTATTTGGCTGTACCAAATCTTAGCTGCAGCATGCCAACTCTTAGTTGTGGCGTGTGGGATCCAGTCCCTGACCAGGGCTTGAATCCAGGCTCCCTGTATTGGGAGACCAGCGTCCTAGTCACTGGACCAGCAGGGAAGTTCTTCAGGTAGTTTTCTAAACGGTGATTTTTCCCTCCCAGGATATTAGAGTAGTTGGGAAAAAACACTGAAAAATTTTAAAGTAGGTACATTAACATTTGCAACACTTTTTCCATTTAATTCCAAAAACATAACTTATTAGAATTTTACTTCCCTGGCTTGAATGGAAGCAAACACATCAAACCAACTTTTTTCCCTAAATCTGCTGCTACTGCTGCTGCTGCTACGTCGCTTCAGTCGTGTCCGACTCTGTGCGACCCCATAGAAGGCCTAAATCTACTTCTAGAAAAAAAAGTTACCATTAAAAATATGCAAAACATGTATAGGGGGCACATGTAATTAATGGCCTCAGGCTACAAGATTCTGGGCACGGTTCTGTTAATCTTGCCTTTATTTAAAACTTTGACTCTTTGCTCATCGTGGGCTTTTTTTTGCATTGATTTTTACGTTTTAAAAAATATTGCATTAAATATTCGTCTCATGACTGAGTATTTTGGTGCTCCGTCAAGTTTTGCCTGTGAGGCAGGTAGAGTGGTGGGCGGGCTCGAGATGTCTCTCACGGTTTACATCTTTACCTCAAAGGGACAGATTAATTCAGATGTAGAGAAAGGACAGCTGAGCAGGTAAGCTTGAGTTTTCCTGGCTGTGAAACTCCCCTGGCATAGGACGCCCTATAGATAGGTCGTAATAACTGCAGGAATAAAGTCCTTTAGGCTGAGCCCCATCCGGCCCCAGGCTGTACTATACATACCAACATTCCACTGGGGCAGGACCTCTGCTCTCCTACTCCCCTCCCTGTGAGAGAGAAAGTCCCAGAGCCTGCACACCACCAGACAGGAAGAGGAGGAGCTTCCAGGCCCCTTGGGGTCTGGGCTAATAGTAGAATCTTTTAAATTTATTTTTTATCCAAGCATGGTTGAATTACATTGTTAATTATTGCTATACAGCAAAGTGACTCAGTTATACACACATATATATTCTTTTTCATATTCTTTTCTATTATGGTTTAATCACAAGATATTAAATATAATTCCCTGTGCTACAGAGTAGAACCTTGTTGCTTATAATAGTGGTATTTTTCTCATCCAGTTCTTGTGACATGGGGTAGCTTTCTTTATCTCCTAATATTACAGATGAAGCAGCTCGGGCTGCCCCTTGGGAAGAGAGGATGCTTACTGCCTTGGCGTGCCATCTTGTCTTACCCTTCAGTTTGTGCCCCATCCTGTGCCAGCTCTGGGCACACACTCAGGAATGCCTGGAACACCTTTCTGCTGCCTGGGCTGTAGGCTCAGCCACCCCAAGAGCAGCTTGATGTCACCTTATTGCCCTGCCCTGCTTGAACACAATGTGCTTCCTCTGCCCTCCCACCCAGCCAACCTCTTGCCCTGGCTATATTTAGGACTTTCCGTAGTTTTTACCTCCAAACCATTCCACCCTTTCTCAGGGTCTAAAGAGGGACAAATCAGAGATCTTCAGACACCAACTGTGGAAGAAGGCTTTTTCTAGGTACTTCTTGTTTCCATCGTCTTTCCCACCCTGCTCAGGTTTTGGGTGAAATGCCCAAGTTATTGGGCCTTCCGAAGTGGCTCAGTGGTAAAAAATCCTCTAGCCAATGCCAGAGATGCAAGAGGTGCAGGTTTGATCCTTGGGTCAGGAAGATCCCCTGGAGGAGGAAATGGCAATCCACTCAGTATTCTTGCCTGGAGAACCCCATGGACAGAGGAGCCTGGTGGGCTACAGTCCATAGGATCCAAAAGAGTCAGACAGGACTGAGCGACTGAGCACACACACTCACACACATGCCGGTTATTAGAATATCATGGCTGGAAGCAGGCCTGGGAGGAAGCTTGCTAAAGTCTACTGGCCTCTAGTGGTGAAGAGTTACTAAATGTCAGTCATTCATCAGTGGTTCCCAATTATTTTTACCCCAAACAACCTTTTTTCTATTTTTACCCTTCAGGATGCCTGTATTTCTCAGGTTTTACTTCCCTCAAAGTGAAATCTCATTAAGTAATAATTACTTCTTTTTAAGTAATCAAAGACCAATCTAACACTTCTGATCAGCCTGAAACAGCCAGCTGCTATGCTAGAAGCAAAGAAACAAGATGCCTGATTTTAAATTAGGTCTTCCACTACAATGGAAAAGTTTAGAGATCATGTTGTGCAGACCCCTCCTTTTTTAGGCAAGTGAACTTGCTCAGAGATAAGTTAATGATACAAGGTTATTCTTTGGACAACAGATGTATTGTTTTCCCTGTGAAAGCATTTGGAATTGGGGATCAGGGAAGAGTTATGGGTGGATGGGAGGACCCTGCTGTGGGAACAGGAGAGGTCTGGACCATGCTGATTTCCCGCAACCCGTGTGCCCAGGTCAGGTACCCGGGAATTGGGCTGTAGACCGGAGATGCTCTAGCCCCCAGACTCACAGCACAGCTGCCTTCTCCCTTCTCAGCTTGAGGACTGAATGCTGGTCTCCTCCCCAGTGGGGTGGATTTCTCTAAAACCAAAGGAAGCGCCTTCCTTCATTCTAGATTTTGGCCTGTGTTCTCTCCCACCCACCTGCCTTCTGGATTCCCAGTCTACCCTGGGTGTCATAGATTCGGCAGGGTTACTTTACTAGGGAAGGAGGGTGGGAACCCTAACCTTCTGAAAGTGAAATGCCTGGGTTCTATAAGTGTGTGTGTGTGTGTGTGTGTGTGTGTGTGTGTGTGTGTGTGTGTGTGTGAAGGGGACTCCCCAGTCTCTTCTAACAGGTGCTGCTCCTTAGGTGACCCAGCGCTTCGGGATCCCAGGGCTGAAGAAAACCATGGACTGGTTTGGCTACTACGGAGGCCCCTGCCGCTCCCCCTTGCAGGAGCTGAGCCCTGCCCAGGAGGAGGCGCTGCGCCTGGACTTCGCCAGCAACGGGTGGCTCTGAGCGCCGGCCGGGGCCTGCCGGACCACGCCCACCTCAGCCTCCTGCCGGGTGGTGGCGGCCGAAGAAAGCGTGGGGGAGACAAGGGCTCAGGGTTCGAGGCTCCTCTTCTTACTTCAGTCCTCCCGGTAGACTTTCTCCAGGCACTACCAGGCATGCTTATTTCCTGTTCTCCCAGCCCCATGATCTCTGGTTATTTGTATCCCGAAGTCTGGGTCTTTGGGGACCTTCAATATAGGAAGGAACATGACTTACTTCTCTCTCTACTGTGCTTTTCTGTCCTTGAACCAGGAGTCAGACTGGAAGGGTGTGTGTATGTGGTGGTGGTGGCGGGGGGGAGCGGTTTGCGGGGGGAGTTGGGCACAGAATGGCCATGTTTTAATGGAAGGAAGACTGCTCAGGCGTGAGGGTACAAACCTGTGTCCAGCACAGTGCAGCAGGAAGCTGGGGTAATTCTGAGAGCCCTAGTTCTGACTCCTTCCAGGAGAAGCGGTAGGTTGGAAAATCTAATCAGAAAGCTGTCACTGGTCTTTGAAAGTCCCCTGAGCTACACTGTAGTCCTTTCCTAAATCTATTTTGATTCATCTCGTATTGTCTCTAGCCTTGATCCCAGCCATCAAGTGTACCAGTGAGACAGCCCAGTGACTTAACCAGAACTAGTAAATAATGACACCTGGTGGATAAATGTTACATTCTAGAAGGCTACGCTAGCCAACCCAGGTCTGAAACATTAAGAAAGGGGGCTTGACCTGAGAAAAGACCATCTTCTTGCCTATACACACTCTGCTTTTATTGTTAAGAACAGTTACTTTGTTATTGCAATAAAGTTTAATAAGTTAAGTTGGCATGCTTATGTACAGACTAACACTCCACTGTTACACACATCTTAGGTTTCCTGCTCAGATATCAAGACCTTTCTAGAGGCAATTTAGCTCCCAAGGTCTGCTTTTTCCCTGCTCTGAGAGAGGCTTTAAGAATACTGAACAAACATAAGCATTCGATTATTGGTGTCCTAGGGAAAAAGCTTGTTGAAGTTTTCCATGGGAGAGGTAAGAGGCAAAACATTTCAAGTGAGATATTTAGAAACACCTAGCATATTAATTTAAAAGGCTGCTTTTATGGAGAAGGACATGGCAACCCACTCCAGTACTCTTGCCTGGAAAATCCCATGGATGGAGAAACCTGGTGGGCTACAGTTCATGGGGTCGCAAAGAGTCAGACACAACTGAGCGACTTCACTTTCACTTTTCTCTAAAATGTTTAACCTTATTCAGTGATAATCTGACTAGTGGCAGGAAACCTGAGATGATTTTTTTCAAAAACTACTCTGGTTAAAAAGAAAGGTAAACAAATCCTTGTTTAGGGCAAGGACTAGAGGACAGAATATAAAAGGTATCAATCTTCAACAGAAACTGGGCATCTGACTGACACTTAGAAGCTTGGGGCTTAGTATCTGGGCTCTTCTCACAGTTGACTTCTAGAGGATCTGGGCTGAGGAGAATCAGGTTCAGGAATGGGGCAAAAAGTCAGGGCTAGGGAGGCAGGCTGGTGTACTGGGGAAGAGCTCAGCCTTTGAGCTTAAATTCTTGGATCTGTAGAGGCCTTAGTGTCAGCAAGATCCTGGAACACTATGTACATGCCCTGAACCTCATCGGTGATAGCAGGATAATAATGGTACCTTCCTCTCAGGACTTATAAGATTGTGCATATGAAAGGGTTAGTGCGGCAGGTGACTGTGCAAAGAGTTGCCCGAGATACCTGCTGGGTATAACGATAACCTGTTTCAGGACTTGGGCACCCTGACGTTCAAGATGAGTACAGTGGGGAAAGTGCTTTGGAGCCAAAAAGTCCCAGATACAAATCCTACCCAGCTCTGCTACTCACTAGTTAGGGCAACCTCAGCCTGTCTGCTGTTGTTGTGTTCTTTTTTTTTAAATTCTGCATGTGCCTACCTTGCAGAATTAGATGATATTTCATAGTAAAGTGTGCAACCCTCAGTTTCCAACCCTCATCTATGACTAACTTTTAGAAACAGCAAATGAGCCAATATCTATACAGATGTAGAGCAAGAGAGTCAGGAAAACCAAGTATAGGTAGTTCTGGCGATTTCTTTATTCCTCATAAGCACTTGTTTCCACAGTATAACACAGAGAATAAATAGAGGCACACAACTATCACTTCCACCACAGTCTGCTGTTGAGGAGACATTCAGTGTGAGGATAAGGGGCTGGGGATCAGGTGGGGCGTCTTGGGATCCCAGGGTAAGTGGAGGCCTCTGTGATGAATTGTGCAGGAGTGCAATCAATCCAGATCTGATCCCTAGGCCTGATGGCCAAAGCTCTTGGTGGAAGAGTCACAGTGAACCAAATGCTCTTTGAGTTCATTGCCTTCCCAAGATGGGTCAAATTCTACCTGAACCCCAAAGGGTTGAGGTGGGTCTGACCTACTGGTCCACTGAGAATGAGCTGTGTCAGCCCAAGCCGTCCTTGAGGATTCAGTTCACTCCATGACAAGGCCTGATGTGACCCAGAGATGTCTGCCCTTGACCTGGAGTAAGTAATAATTACAAGCTATAAGATGATTATTTACATCAGTTTCTTTCTGACTAAAAGGATCCTTTCCCATGTCTAAGGAAGGAGAGAGGGGCACAGATTACCTGCTGGAACTCAGGGTAGGAAGACAGCTTGTAAAGTCAAGGGAGAGGAAAACAGCACTTCACTGAACCCTTCACAGGGGCAACAAGCAGACACAGGACCAGGCTGGTCGGACAAAGCGGAAGGCCTGGGGCCATGGTGCCAACCGGGAATGCAGGACAACACACAGAGAAGCTCTGGTCTTGACTTTCACGGGACTGCTATACTGTCAAGGCCACCCCTACTGTTTCCTTCATTTCTCACAGAGCACTGAGCACTTGGCCCTCATCTGGGGCTGGGATCATCTGAACCAAATAGAGGCAGAAGGAAAATATTCTGCATCACTTGGCAGAAAATGAAGTAGAAAGGCAGCAGCCGGTCTGCACCGGGTGATCTATGGTGTTAGGGACAGAAGTACCAACGAGTAAGAGAAGGGAAGGACATGCTGGGTGACCACTGCTGCAGTGGCCCTAGCCTCAGACCTGTGACCAAAGCCCTGCCTTGCAGGTGACCGGCCCCTCCCGGGGCTTCTGCTCCATGGTCATTTTCGTCTCCTCTCACGTTGGGTTCATTTGTCCACCCTGAACGGGTGGTGGGCATTGCTGTCAGCCAGGCACAGCCCCCGTCAGGCAGTGAGGCTCCGGGCTGACTTGGAGGCGCTCTGGGCCCGCTGGACCACCGCCGAGCACTTCTCACGCCGCAAAAGCTTGTTGTTCTCGAACAGACCTTCATTGCGGGGTATTCCATGAGAACCATCAGGGAAAGTCAGCAGGCCTTTGACGGGGACAGAGAAAATAAGGGTGTGACAATGGCATTTGTGGCTCGGAGGCCAGCTTGCTACGTTGAAGCTGAGGGAGAGAAAATTTGCAGCTCTTGGGTGCTCAGTCCATGGACCCAGCACTCTGTATTGCTGGGTGTCCACAGAAGGATTAAAGCTGCAAAGGTGTGCTGCCACCCATTTACTCGCCTCAGTCACCTGTCCTGCTGGTTGGCAACTTACCTAAACCATCCACTCTGCCGTTTTTAAATTCTCCCTCAAAGGTCATGTTGTCATGTCGAATGAAGACTCCGACGCCGTTGAACTTGCCCTGGGCAAACTCCCCCTCATACCTGGGGAAACGTGAGATGTGAGCCTTTAGGATAACTGAGTCAGGCAGCTACCAACACCAAACATGTGGTTTATTAACGCTAAGGAGCAAAGCTGATTCCACTCTTCCAGAGCTCCCCCAACCCCACTCACCCATCTCACCCAGCAGAGAGGAGTCAGAGAGCCCAAATGATATGAGGCTCTAATCTCAAGGAAACAACCAAAGAGCACAGTGGTGGGCTGAGAGGTCACTGACCTCCTTGCCGTCTCAAATTTTAGATGTATTTATAAAGTAACCAATAAAAGAATGAATGCTACTCTTTGCCTGTTTTCAGAGAGTCAGGGACAAGCTCAGATTTGACCAGGTGTTTCTCGCTATCATTTTTAGATCAGAGCTTCCCTTCCTTAGTCTAAGGCTGGGAAAAGAATGACCAGGTACCCACCTTGAGCCATCTGAGAAGGTCAGCACCCCGAAGCCATTAAAGAGCCCATTCTCAAAATGGCCCAGGTAGGTGCCACCATCTGCAAACATCAGTTGACCAAAACCATGTCTGCGGCCTGAGCAAAGAGAAGACGGGTGTCAGGTTGGGATGGGGCAGCTTCAGGGCCCTCTGTCACTGTCTAACATCCTTTGCCTTGCATCACCCCCCAACAAAGGAAAGAAGACAGTGACATTAGCAGGGCAGAGAACCATTGCCCAGAGTAATAACTTGGCTCCAAGGATTGTTGCGGTGAAAAGGGAAAAAGAGCAGTGAGTTTTTCTTTCCCTTTCCTGAGATCAAAGAAGATAAAGAGAACAGTGAACAGGTCTGGACATTCCCAGTTTTTACTTTAACTTTTCCTAATCTGTAGTCTGTAACTGAAATTGCTTTTCTGCCCCCTAACTCTGCGTGAGCTACATTTTGCACCTATTACCCTTTGCATGCGTGTGGGCTAAGTCACCTCAGTCGTGTCCAACTCTTTGTGACCCTATGGACCACAGCCCGCCAGGCTCCTCTGTCCATGGGATTCTCCAGGCAAGAATACTGGAGTGGGTGGCCATGCCCTCCTCCAGAGGACTGAACCCACGTCTCTCACGTCTCCTGCATTGGCAGGCAGGTTCTTTATCATTAGCAGCACCTGGGAAGCCCTTGACTCTGCTACTTACATCCTGTGTCTGGTGCTTACCTTTATAGCACTCTCTCTGCAAACCACCTCGTGTAGTTTTTCTCTTTTTACATATCAGAAAGAAGGGGCAGGGCCACAGGACTGCCAGACTGAATTACTGGGATACTGACACCAGCCTGTGACTGGTTTTGAAACCATGCAAGAGGAAGAATACAAGATTCTTACACCTTCGCTCCTCATCACAGACCCCTGACTGCAAGCACTCATCTTATATAAGCCCATAGACTCCTTATGAAGCAGAGGGCGCACAGTTCTTGAGGCATGAGCCTACTGTATTTCCCTCTCTGCCTGCCGAGAATTAAAGCCACCTTTCTATTTTCTCCAAACTCTGTCTCCACATTTTTTTATTTGGATTGGGTGGGCAGAGAAAGCCAAGATTTTGGCCAGCAACAGCCATCAGATTTGGAGCAGATCTAAGTATGAAGGTAAGACAGCACTTAAAAATCACAATAGCTAAAAAACAATTTTTTTTAAACAAAAATCACAATAGCTAATGTTTACAGGGCCTTCACTATATGCCAGGGACTCTTTCAAACACTTTGTATTTATCATCTAATTTGATCACTACAACAACTTTAGGAGGTAGGCACAATACTATTTCTTAAATATTATTTAATATAATAGTATTTAATACTTAATACTTAAATACTATTTATTTTTATTTATAAGAGTTGACTCATTGGAAAAGACTCTGATGCTGGGAGGGATTGGGGGCAGGAGGAGAAGGGGACGACAAAGGATGAGATGGCTGGATGGCATCACTGACTCGATGGACGTGAGTCTGAGTGAACTCCGGGAGTTGGTGATGGACAGGGAGGCCTGGCGTGCTGCGATTCATGGGGTCGCAAAGAGTCGGACACGACTGAGCGACTGAACTGAACTGAACTGAATTAAAAATAAATAACAATATTATTTCCACTTTTTTTTTTTTTTGCCACACCATGCAGCATATGGGATCTTAGCTCCCTGACCAGGGATCAAACCCAAATCCCCTGCAATGGAAGTGCAGAGTCTCTACTACTGGATTGCCAGGGAAAACCCCTCTTTTTCCCATTAACAGATGCAGAAACCAAGGCAAGGGGAAGCTAAAAAAAAAGGTACTCAAGGTCATAGAGCAACCAAGAGGCAGAGCTAGACAGCAAATGCAGTCGGCACCCTGACTCGGGAGCCCTCAACACTTAACTACCTTGCCAGTCTAAGAAAAAATTAAAGTACCCTCTGAGACTATGAAGCTGTGGGGCAAACCTAACAGCCGGACTGGCAAGACTGGTTTGAGCTTTGCCCCATCAGTAGGGCTGTGTTTACCCACTGGACTGACCAGAGAACAGAGTAAGATACTAGAGAAACAGCAATGCCTTTCAGGGTACCAGGGAGTTCTTTTGGTGGATAGAGACTGCCCAGCAGAGCCTCAGGAAGACTCTCTTCGAAAATGTCACGTTGAAGGTGAGAGCAGTTTGGGAGGCAGGAGAAAAGGCTGGGATGTATGGAGGTAAGGTCACATCCCATATGCACAATTTCTCCTCTCAAATCTCAAGAATTCATCAGCCGCAGGGATCTACCATGAAAAAAGTGAGGTGTCTGGAAACGGTGTGAACTGCTCTTCGCTGGCACAACTATAAAGTCTAGTCTCCTCAGGGCAGTTCCTGGCTTGCTAGGATTGGACCCATGAGACTTTTAAGTGGCCAGACTGTTTCCAAGCTGAACATTATTAACCTGCTTCCTGTACAGTCTCAGGCTCTGAGGAATTCTGCCATGCCTATGAATAGATACTTCCAAGTATAATGAGCTGTCACAGGAAACTCAAGGCCATGGATGTCATCTTCTCTTGAGTGTCTGCCCTAATTTCCTCAACTTCTTTTTTTGTGTGTGTGTGTGTAATAAAGTTTTATTAAAGTATAAAGGAGATAGAGAAAGCTTCTGACATAGGCATCAGAAGGGGGCAGAAAGAGTACCCCTCCTCAACTTCTTAAGATTCCCTAGAATCACTGCAAGTGCAATGACAAGTCATTGCAATGAATTTACACTTTCTAACTTACAGGCACTAAAAATCACTCATTTTGCTCTGCTGAGTACATGAGCAGTTATAAAAACAGTTCCCAAATAATGCCACGAAAGGAGAAAAAGAGTTCTGGGGGTGGGGGTCCCCTGGTCGTCCAGTGCTTAGGATCCAGCGCTTTCACTGCTGAGGGCCCAAGTTCCACCCCTGGTCAGGGAACTAAGATTCTGCAAGCCATGAGGCATGGCAAAAAATAAACAATAAACGAGTGCTAAAACACTTTAAATTTAGAAGTGGGAACATTTAACTTATTTTTGGAGGTTGGCATAGTAGTAGCATTTTCCAATTCCTTTATTTATAATCCTAAAATTGAATAAAAGGAAAGGCACTATTTGGATTAAATCCTGGATACAGAAATGAAGTCTCATAAAGCTTGCTTATATGTCCTGATGTATTTCGCCTTCAGCCAAATGAAGGGTACATCACTGGATGTCCCCCATGGGTCCTCTCACCCTCCTTCCACTCGCCACGATACTCCTCTCCACTGGAGTAAGTGAAGGAACCTTTTGTCAGGGTCATGGTGACAGCTCACAAAAAGGATGAAATCTGCAAGAAACAACAGAAGAGAACCAGTGTCTCTTGGCTGGAGGAAAGGCCTGGAGAGCAATTTTATAGATACCTTCTAAAGGCTACCAGCCTGGTAAGCATGAGTACATTTAACAAAAATCCCCACCCCAAACCACCACCACCACCACCATCATCACCACCTCTGCCCAGTCTTATCCTCTTACTTGTCTCAACAAGTTTCAGCCAGTTGTAATTTTCTAAGCCCTGGGATGGAAATTTAGGATTAATCTTTAAGCATTTGCTTGATACCTACTATGTGCTTAGTCAATGCATAAAATATAGTCTTGTCCCTTGATGAGTTTGTAGTCTAGTTGATAAAAGTAACAACTGAAACACTGAGTAATACGAGAGATGATATAATTAAATGTCAAACTGGATGGCAGAGATTACAAAGACAAGGGATGGGCAGAATTTAAAAACAAGCAGTGAAGAATGCAAAGGGCAATTCCAGACTGAAAAAACACAGGGATGAAAGCACCAAGAGCAACATAAACATGACATGTGCAGTGGGAAATAAGAAGCCAGGTCCTGAAGGTTTATTTACAGAGTAATGGGAAGTAAATTCATTTATGTACACCCAGCCTAAATCTTAAATCTGACAAGAATCCAAACCCCCTCATTTTGGAGGGAGAACCATTTGGAGAAAACAAGCCCAAAGAGGTTAAGAACCAGTTTAGTGAGCAGTGACGATGATGGTGCCCATGCCTCCCTGACTGCCACTAGCTCTTTTCCCCTGTACCATGTCTCTGCTTTTAGGGTCAGGCCAGCTTAATGAGACCTTTGGAAGCTAGGCAGAAGGGTTGATGGCTGATAAGGTAGGGGGAAAGAAGAAACCTCTGGGGGTTACAACACAAACTATGAAAGCAGAGTCTAAGGAAAATGAATGTGGCAGAAGGAAGCAGGATGGGTTGGAACAGCAAAAGCCTACAGCCAGAAAAGCTACAAAAGATGTGATCGTTTAGTCAACTGTAAAAATGCACATGACATACTCTTCCTCCATCCACGTCTTTGCAACGTGACATGGCAGATCCTCCACTAAGAGGCAGGTTATTTATTTCTCTGCCCATTAGATCTGGGTGGGTTATCTGACTTGCAGACTGCAGATGCCTGGGTGAGCTCAGGCAGGACTGGAAGAGCTGCCCTCCTGAGCTCAGCCCTGAATTACACACCCACAGAATCACAGACTAAATAAATGGTGGTTGTTTTAGCCACTATAATTTGAGGATGGTGTGTAATAACACACCTAGCAAAAGCTAACCGATATGCCCAGGTTTGAGCTCCTAAGGCCTGAACTAGGGAGATAATAGGGTAAAGTGAAAGTGAAAGTCACTCAGTCATGTCTGACTCTTTGCGAACTTATATACAGTTCATGGAATTCTCCAGGCCAGAATACTGGAGTGGGTAGCTGTTCCCTTCTCCAGGGGTTCTTTCCAACCCAGGTATCAAACCCAGGTCTCCCGCATTGCAGGAGGATTCTTTAGCAGTTGAGCCACAAGTAAAGCCCAGGGTAATGGGAGCAGGAATTATTATTAGATATGTCACAGGATAAATGAAAACAACCGATAACATTTGGAGACTGGCTAGGTATAGCTTCATACAAGTGGTAAAAGAATGTTTACCTTCAAGGATATTCTATAAGAAGGGGTTAAGATACTCAAAACATAATTAAATATAAACAGAGATAAATAGAATGATTTGATATATTTTTTAGCATACAATCCCTATTTCTCTTTCTTTCTTTCTCTTCTTCTTATGCCCTCTCCTCTGGCAACTATCTTGCTTATTCTCTGTAGCTGTTTCTGTTTTGTTATGTTCATTCATCTATTTTTGTTTTATAAATACCATGTATAAGTGAAATCACATGGCATTTGTCTTTATCTGACTTATTTCATTTTAGCATAAAACCCTCTAGGTCCATCCATATTGTCACAAATGGCAAGGTTTCATTCTTTATTATGGCTGAGTAGTACTCTACCATATATATACATACACATTAATATGTACCACATCTTCTTTACCCATTCATCTATTGATGGGCACTTAGATTGTGTCCATATTTTGGCTATTGTAAACAATGCTGCAATGAACATAGGGATGCATATCTTTTCCAATTAGTGTTTTCATTTTCTTCAGATAAATACCCAGGAATGGTAGTACTGGATCATACGGTAGCTCTGTTTTTAATTTTTTGAGGCACTACCATACTGTTTTCCATAGTGGCTGTACCTATTTACACTCCCATCAATAGTACACAAGGTTTCCCTTTTCTCACATCCTTGCCAATACCTATAATTTGTTGTCTTTTTGATAACAGTCATTCTAACAGATGTGAAGTAATAGCTCACTGTGGGTTTTTAAAAATATTTTTAAAAATTTTATTTATGGCAGTGCTGGGTCTTAATTGCTGTGCACGGGCTTTCTCTGGTTGCAGCTAGTTGGGGCTATCCCCTGGTTGCGCTGCACAGACTTCTCATTGCAGTGGCTTCTCTTGTTGCAGAGCACAGGCTCTAGAGTGTGTGGGCTTCAGCAGTTGTGGCCCATGGGCTTAGATGTCCCTCAACATGTGGAATCTTCCTGGACCAGGGATTAAACCCATGTCCCCAGCACTGGCAGGCAGATTCTTAACCACTGGACCACCAGGCAAGTCTTCTCACTGTGGTTTTGACTTGCATTTGCCTGATGGTTAGTGATGTTGGCCATCCGTACGTCTTTGGAAAAAAATCTATTCAGGTTCTCTGCTCATTTTTTAATCAGGTTGTCTGCTTTTCTGAAATTGAGTTTTATGAGTTCTTTGTATATTTTGGATATTAACCCCTTATCAAATACATTATTTGCAAATATCTTCTCCTATTTAGTAGGTGGCCTTTTCACTTTGTTGATAGGTTCCTTCACTGTGCAAAAGCTTTTTAGTTTAAGTCCCATTTGTTAATTTTTGCTTTTGTTTCTCTTGCCTGAGCAAACATATCCAAAAAATATTGCTAAGACTGATGTCAAAGAGCACGCTGCCTATCTTTTCTTCTAGGAGTTTTGTGGTGTCACAACTTATATTTAAGTCTTTATTCCATTTTGAGGGTTTGTTCATTTGTACATGGTATGACAGAGTAGTCCAATTTGATTCCTTTGCATGTAGCTGCCCAGTATTCACAACACAATTTACTGAAGGGGCTATCTTTTCACCATTGTATATTCTTGCCTCTTTTGTGGTAGACTAGTTGCCCATATAAGTGTGGGTTCATTTCTCTGCTCTCTATTCTATATCTGTGTGCCTGTTTTTGTGCCTGTACATATTATTTTGATCACTCTAGCTGACAAGACGAGCCTGGTAGGCTGCAGTCCATGGAGTCGCTAAGAGTCAGACACGACTGAGCGACTTCACTTTCACGCATTGGAAAACGAAATGGCACCCCATTTGTTCTTGAAGAACCCAATGTTCTTGCTTGGAGAATCCCAGGAACCGGGGAGCCTGGTGGGCTGCCGTCTATGGGGCTGCACAGAGTCGGACACAACTGAAGCGATTTAGCAGCAGCAGCAGCAGCAGCAGCAGCTTTGTAGTACAGTTTGAAATCAGGAAGCATGATACTTTCAGCTTTGTTGTCTTTCTTAAGGTTACTTTGGCTATTCAGAATCTTTTGTGTTTCCTTACAAATTCAAATAACATTTTGGAAAAATATCAACAATTTTGACTAATGAGGTAAGTGCTGAGTAGAGGAAAAGTAAATTAAAGCCACTCATCTATTCTTTATCAGTGCCTTATGGGGTATTCTAAGTTTGGCCTATGTCATAATGATTTTGATACAGATGTTAAAAGCTCATAAGTGATCTGATGTGAAGACAGCCTGACCTGAACAGAGCAGAAGCCCTGTGCTCTCACCAAATACACAGGGATATTAATTTCTACCTCTATAATGAAGGCCAGCTTTGTGGAAGTTGGGTGGCTCAGACCATAAAGAATCTGCCTGCGATGCAGAAGACCCGGCTTCGATCCCTGGGTTGGGAAGATCCCCTGCAGGAGGGCATGGCAACCCACTCCAGGATTCTTGCCTGGAGAATCCCATGGACAGAGGAGCCTGGTGGGCTACAGCCCATGGGGTAGCAAAGAGCTGGACACGACTGAGTGACTTTCACTTCACTGCAGAGTCATTCCCATAGATTCACCAGGGATTTTTCTCAATTTTCCAGTTACTCAGGAGCTCCATATCCAGGGTCCCTTAAATAGTAGAAGACATCCCAAGACAAGGATCGGTTTCTTGTCTTAATGCCCCTCAATACCTCTAGGGTCTATTTCTCAGTGAGGTGATGCTGGCCTCTGGTATGCCATCTCTGTCGCATCAATGTTCCACAAGGTCAGCATCTAATTTCAGGCT
Organism: Bos grunniens; assembly: GCF_055505025.1. Lineage (NCBI taxonomy): Eukaryota > Metazoa > Chordata > Mammalia > Artiodactyla > Bovidae > Bos > Bos grunniens. Next base: position 18,954,267 of record NC_141190.1, read on the forward strand.
CACAAGCTTCTTATAATCAACCCAGCAGCAGAGTATGCCTGGGGTAGAGGTCAACATGACTCCATGGAAAATACAACATTAATGAGAGGAAGAGACGCAGTTTGCCGTCAAAACTAAAGAGGAAAACTCTTTCCAGTACAGACAGACATGTTGACAGCTAGAGCCTACCATTGGCTCTTCCCAGAAATAATTACATCCGAGAACAAAACTGTCAGCTGTGGTATAAATGGTATGGTACTATTTCATTCCTTCAAAACAAATCAGAATATGAATGGTTGCATCTTCTACTAAATATTGAAACTAAACAACTGTTCTGATACATAAACACAAAATCATTATTTCCACAGGAAGATGATGTTAAGGACATTCCCTTTAAATGTTCAGAAGCAGCTAATTTGTCTTCAAAGTTTTGGAAGGAGTTATTGCAGTGCACATTGAGGAATCAGACTGATGATAAAGGGGCTCAGTCTCTTGTATGTTTACTTTTTCTTGTATGAAATTTCCAAACAGTGGCATCCCACCAGTAGAAGGAATCTGAAAGGGAATAATGCTTCTCTAAAATTTGAGGATTATCTAGGGACCAAGTACTAGCCAGCCCCTCCAATTGTAAACGTTTCGGTATGCTGTTAGCTTTTGGGCAATATATCCTAAACATTTCAAAGAAGTGAAAGAAATGAAAGATTAGCTTCTCATTACCAAATAGAGTGGACTGTATTTTCTGAAGATATTTGCGACCATATTTCCTGTCTTACACGTTCTTCTACAATTTGACCTCGCCACTGTCCCATCAAAAACTTGTGTCTAACTCACCTATGAATCTGGCCAGGCTTGTGATTGCTCCAACCAATAGAAGGTGATGGAAGTGATGATGTGTTCTGAGGTTAGATCATAAAAGGTGATGCAGTTTCCATCTTGCTCACTGGTAAACTTGAGCTCTGAGACCTGAGACACCACATAAGTAGTTTGATTATCCTGAGGCTACCATGCTCAGAGGCTGGGCCACATATAAAGTCACATGCGTTGGTGCTTTCAGTTAGCAGTCCTCATCACTGAACCACCCTAGCCTAGGCACCAGGAGTGAGTAAAGGAGCTTTCAGAATGATTCCAGCTCCCAGCCACTGAACCTGCATCTCAGCTGAAGTATCATGGAACAGAGTGAGGTCATTGCCATGATGCCCTCTCCAAATTCCTGACTCACAGGATCTGTGAGCATCATATGGCAGGTTTTAAGCAGCTAATTTTGGGGTAATTGGTTATACAGCAATTGTAACTGAAACATCATCTCTCAACCTAACCCTGCCACTGTCCTTTTCCATTTGTTTTTAATGTAGTATGTCTACAGGTACTACAAATTCTCATTCCTTTTTGTTCTAGGGATATAGAGCAAACTTCAATAGTTGCTTGTCAAAATGATGTCAGTTCCCAAGAACACAATGAGAAGTGCTAATTAAAGGAACCAGATGTACACTCCATTCCTCTCAGGCCATGGTTGAACACACTCGAATAGAAACTTCTACAAGTGTCCAAATAATTGATATTGTCACTGCCTGAGACAGTGTCAGGGTTTTCATTTATGACTTCTGTAATTAGCCATGCTAATTAATAGCTGTATAGCCACTGACCCAAAAAGGAACTTTATCAGTAATCATAGTTATTGAGATAAATCTAGTTTAATGAAGTATAGCCAGTGCTAATATAGACTACAAAAACCACCAATACTTTAATAAAGGATGCAAATCAGTATTTGTATCAGCTATTCAAAAAATCTTTTTAAAGAGAATAGATGACCTAGGAGTTTAGGGTTCAGATACATATGTGGAATCTAGCTAGAAAGTCAAGATAAGTCATCCTTCTTAACAGATGCCCACCCTTTCTCTCTTGATAGATAGGTTGCAAAGGATCAAACCAAGCATTTATCTAAAAGAAAATGACTATTTTGTCCCCATAAACCAACATACTGTTAGTCTACACAATCCACTATATCCTCACGATCTTTATTTTCTCCTGCCCCAGACATTTCCAAATAGAACTAGAAGGCAGGGATGAAAACTGTTGTTTCCATTTCATTTGTCTTTTTATAAAATTTCAGAAATCAAACTGGTCAAAAACATTTATGGATCCACTGTAATTAACATATATCCAAATCCAGAGGATTAAAAAAAAAAAACTAAAAGAAAGCAGATTTTCAGTTTAAGAATATTTTTTGAGGCATCCACTTTAACTACCCACACATATTAATAAGCGTCACATGGTTCCCCTAAAGCCACCCTCCCCAGGGTATGACAGTCTTGTCAAAGTTCTTTAAGCTCTAAGGAAAGCAGTTTTTAGGCTTTTAGAATTCCAAAAAGAAGAAAATGAAGGCTTTGATGAACAAAGATCAGGCTTGTAAGAGACCTAGAACAAGAAGTCAAATGTTCTTTTTAAAGTATTTTAAGTGAGCTTAAAATAATTGTCTCTTTTAAGTCTGTAAATCTCTTTCACTATAACAATTCTTCCTTCCACAGGAAAATTAAACAAATGTATCACTATTAGATAAAGGTCTTATTTAGGAAGACTGTGAGACAGTTAAGATTGCTGAAAGTGGAAAGAAAATCCTGACGCCAGAAAGAAGGTCAAAACAAAAAACCAGAGGCCTTGGGGCGATGGGACTGCCAGGATACTATTCTAGTCAATGAGAAAGTAAAATGCCTGGGCTGGGTTCTAACATAGTCGAGTGACTTCCGCTGGTACCTAAGCAGTTTGGAGATGCTAGACGTAGGGATGCCACCATCAGCTAATTTAAGCATCCCCTTTCCCAAGACTCACTGAGTGTGTGCGGGACGCCTCTCCACCAAAGTGTGACAGGCTAACCCTGAGCAAACAAAGCCCTAGACCGCAAGAAGGCAACTCTTCTCGTCGACCTCCCCATTTCTTCTCCCACCGGTCCTGGCCTTTCAGCACAGCTCCTTCCCTCCACCCGGGGTCAGCTCTTCCACGGGGGCGGGGTCTTCCGCTCACACAGGTCTGCCATCCGCTCTTCACAAAGCCCCCACCCACCCCTCTCGCTATCCCGGGCGCCATGGGCTCCCTCCGGCCTCAGACCCCGCAGCAGAGACGGAAGCCCGGGTTTTGGGACCCCCGCGGGTGCCACCGCCCCGGATGGACCCGCGCTCCCCAGCCCCTGTCATTTCGGGCTGGGGTCCCCAGTCCCTTTTGCCCGATCACACTCTCCCGGCCCCCTCCCACCCGTGCTGCCAGTCAACCTGGGCCGGGGCTTCAAGGATGATCGTCTCACCCCGACGCCGGGCTGCAGCGGCCCGGACCTCCGTTCCGCCCGGCTCGCCCTTGCCACCTGCCTCTCCGCGGCTACCTCCAGTGCCTGCCCTACTTGACGCCGCCATCCCGGGTAGCCACACTGGGACCAATTCCCGCAGCCCATTGGCTGTTACCTAGGCAACCGGTAGCAACGCCACTCCCCATTGGGCCAGCCCCGGGCTCTGCGCCATCTTTGTGCGGGGCAGTGTCTCAGGCTCCCTGCGCTAAATACCCGAAAGAGGGGTGGGGCTGAACCACAGTCACGTCTTAGCCACCGGGAGAACTCAGAACTCATCTACCAGGGGTAGCCTACCTAATTAGCCAAACCAAACCAAACCAAATCTGAGACAGAAACAGCAATGATCACCTACACCAGCGTCTCCTATCCTGCTTAGATCTCCGCAGTTGTCAAAGGCACCAATGAGGAGCTAAAGGACAGAACCCAAAACTGACTTTTGAGATTGCGACTTTGTAAATTGTAAAGAGCAAGACAGGACAACTGCAGTTTCATAAGTATCTGCCCTGTGCCAGCATTGTGATATCAGGGCACTTTTACATTCACTATACGGATTTGTGTTGTCGTTGTAATCACTCATACCATTTATATTTAAAATATAGTGTCAAGATTGGAACAAATCCTTTCAAATATGCACACCAACCAACTTACCCATATTTATTTACTGAACAATGTGAAAGCTGCATGATGCTAGGTTTTGCCAGGTTAGAATAGACATGATCACCGCTCTCATAGGATTTACTGACTCCACGTGGAGAAGAAAAGATTCGTGCAAGTGCAAAAATCCAAGACTATTTAATTATTAAGAGAAGGCAAGCACGTGAACAGAGTAAGTAGATTTTTCCTCTGAATTTGGATTTCCTAATCTGTAGACTAGGGTGGTAATAGCAAGGAGAAGGCAATGGCACCCCACTCCGGTACTCTTGCCTGGAGACTCCCGTGGACGGAGGAGCCTGGTAGGCTGCAGTCCATGGGGTCGCTAAGGGTCAGATACGACTGAGCGACTTCATTTTCACTTTTCACTTTCATGCATTGGAGAAGGAAATGGCTACCCACTCCAGTGTTCTTGCCTGGAGAATCCCAGGGACGGTGGAGCCTGGTGGGCTGCTGTCTATGAGATCGCGCAGAGTCAGACACGACTGAAGCGACTTAGCAGCAGCAGCAGCAGCAATAATGATAAAGTCTCCCCAGAACTTGTACGAAAATACAATATAAAATTCTCAGTACTGTGTCTGACCTTGTAGGAGTCTGACACTGTAAGTCTTCAGTAAACTGTAGGTTTAAATGATTGGGATTCAGTCTTCAGATCCCATCTTTGCTACCAATTGTGTGTGCCTTCAAGCAAGTTGGTAAGCTCTCTAGCCTGTGAAATGAGTTTACACTAGCAAACCTATAAGATTTGGTCCAGCTCCAACTCACTGGTTCAAGAAGCTGAACTACGTGGTGTTAGCTATGGATATAAGTACAGTAGTTGAGAGAACATAGTGTTAATAAAACAGATATTAGATTGGAGAATGTGTAATTAGAAAATATGAAGAAATAAAGTTAAATAGACTGGTCAAATTATGGAAAGACTTGAAAAATTAGAAGATATGTTTTGCAAAATGTGGTTTCTCAAATCTGCAAATTTGTAGACACAGAAAGTAAAATAGAGGTTACCAAGAGCCAGGGGAAGAGGAAAGTATTGTTTAACAGGTACAGAGTTTTTGTTGGGATGAAAAAAAGCTTTGGGTATAGATAGTGGTGATAGTTACACAACATTGTGAATGTATTTACTGTCACTGAATTAGACACATGTGGACAGTTAAAATGATAAATATTACATATATTTTGCCACAGTAAAAAAAATATGGTTTCTTGATCAGAGTGGTGACACAATCAAACCAGTGTTTTAAGAAAATTAATCTGGCACTGACACCAAAGATGATCAGAGAGAGAGTGAAAGCAGAGAAGCACACTCAGAAGCTCTGACAGTTGCGGGGTGCCGGGCTGAATGTCCAGTGCAATACAGCAGTTAACTGCTGGCTATCTGTTTTGCTGCAGTCCGTGGGGTCGCAAAGCGTCGGACACGACTGAGAGGCTGGACTGAACTGGTCTGTTTTGCACATGATGGTGTGTATGTGTCAGTGCTGCTCTCTTGATTTGTCCTGTCCTTTCCTCCCCCATCTCCTGTGTCCACTATATGTAAAATAGATAGCCAATGGGAATTTGCTACATGTCTCAGGAAACTCCAACAGGGGCTCTGTATCAACCTAGAGGGGTGAAATGGGGAGGGAGATGGGAGGGAGGTTCAAGAGGGAGGGGATATATGTATACCTATGGCTGATTCATGTTGAGGTTTGACAGAAAACAACAAAATTCTGTAAACAATTATCCTTCCATTAAAACTAAGTTAAAATGTATATATAAAGATTAAAATATCTAATAAGTTCATACTGGTAAGTCCAATTCAAATATGGGACTGCAAATCTTTTACTTAATTTCTTCCACTCTATGTCTCTACTTTTCTTCTACCCTGATTCTCAAGGGTACAAATGATGTTAAAATATCTCACAATTACTTATTTGGTACATTCCACACAATTGGTAAATTATACGCAATTGACAATGCTAATATTACCATCATGGTATTGCCAAAAACAGTTGTTTTGTGCATATTCTCTCCCCATTCTCCTCATCCTTTTTTTTTTAATTATACTTTATATTGTCACTTTGCTTATTTAACTTATATGCAGAGTACATCATGTGAAATGCCAGACTGGATGAAGCACAAGCTGGAATCAAGATTGCTGGGAGAAATATCAGTAACCTCAGATATGTAGATGACACCAACCTTATGGCAGAAAGTGAAGAGGAGCTAAAGAGCCTCTTGATGAAAGTTATAGAGGAGAGTGATAAAGTTACCTTAAAACTCAACATTAAAAAAAATTAAGATCATGGCATCTGGTCCTATCACTTCATGGCAAATAAATGGGGAAACAATGAAAACAGTGACAGACTTTATTTTTCTGGGCTCCAAAATCACTGCAGATGGTGACTGCAGCCATGAAATTAAAAGATGTTTCCTCCTTGGAAGAAAAGCTGTGACCAACCTAGACAGCATATTAAAAAGCAGAGACATTACTTTACCAATAAAGGTCCATCTAGTCAAAGCTATGGTTTTTCCAGTAGTCATGTATGAATGTGAGAGTTGGGCCATAAAGAAAACTGAGTGCCTAATAATTGATGCTGATGCTTTTGAACTGTGGTGTTGGAGACTCTTGAGAGTACCTTGGACAGCAAGGAGATCAAACCAGTGAATCCTAAAGGAAATCCGCTCTGAATATTCATTGGAAGGACTGATGCTGAAGTGAAGCTCCAGTACTTTGGCCACCTGATGTGAAGAACTAACTCATTGGGAAAGACCCTGATGCTGGAAAGATTGAAGGCAGGAGGAGAAAGGGGCAACAGAGGATGAGATGTTTGGATGGCATCACCAACTTGATGGACATGAGTTTGAACAAGCTCTGGGAGTTGGTGATGGACAAGGAAGCCTGGCATGCTGCAGTCCATGGGGTCTCAAAGAGTTGTACAGGACTGAGGACTGAACTGAACTGAACTGACACTTTATTAAAAAAGAAAGAAAGAAAGAAAGAAAGAAACTATTGCAACAATGTAGCTAAGACATCCTGAGAGTACCAAAACTATGGAGGGATCAGTGAGGATGGACAGAAAGGGGTAAATATGAAACACATTTCATAGAAATAACTAATAAGAAGCAATGTAGTGTTGAAGGCATGGAGGTAGTCTGACTGGATTTGGGTCCAGCTCTGCCATTTATCAGCTGCGTGACCGTTGGCAGGTTAGTTTCCTTGGTTTCCAACATCATAAGGCTGTAATGCTAGTTACATGGCTTAATCCCAGTAATGCATGTAAAACCACATGCTTAGCATTTTGGTAAGTGGTAGATGGCTCAGTGGGTAAAGAATCTGCCTAACAATGCTGGAGCCACAGAAGACAGGGGTTTGATCTTTGAGCGGGAAAATCCCCTGGGGGAGTAAGTGGCAACTTACTCCCGTGATCTCGCCTAAAGAATCCCATGGACAGAGCAGCCTGGTGGGCTACAGTCCATGGGGTCGCAAAGAGTTGGACATGACTGGGCAACTAAGCATGGATTCAGCACAAGCTCTTAAAATGTCTAGGGAATGTACTGACACTTTTCAGTAAAAGGAAAATCAAGCTCTTAGAGGTAAATACAGAAATAATTTCTGGGGGGTTTCTATAGATAAAACTCAGAATTCAAAGGAGAACTCTGAATCTTGGAGCTCTCCTTGACCATAATTTGAAGCTTAAAGGCTAAATGAGATGAATAGTACTAAGAGGTCACCTCTGTGGCTATGGCCCCTGGGACATAAGAGGCTAGTATTACATAATTATTTGATGTCTAGTTAGGAAAAGGAAATACATGTCTTATAACTGAAAAGGAAAACTGAACCGTCTGTATGGACCTTTGCCTAGGTTTACTTGGCAAAAAAAAGTGTTTAAGACATTCCTTTTGTTAAAAATAAGACACAGGCCGCAAATAGAATCACTTAGGCTAAGCTCTATGTCACCAAACCTAAACCTAATACCTTTCTTAATTACTGTTTCAGCCTCTCCCAGACATGGAATCTTAAACTAGGCAATCTGGAATTACCTGGTCAGCACTAGTGAGGTAATCTTTCTAATAGATCCTGTCATCCTGGCTCTTAAAGGAGGGGAATCTTGCCACAACCAATCTGCTTTCGCTGTAACTTCCTTGGCTCTTTGCCCTCTGCCTATATAGGTCTTTCATTTTGTGTAGCTCCTCAGAGCTCTTTTCTATCTGCTAGATGGGGTGCTGCACAATTCATGAATCATTTAAGAAAGCCAGTAAGTTCTTTAAAATTTATTCAGTTGAATTTTGTTCTGTAACACCATCAGTTCAGTTCAGTTCAGTTCAGTTGCTCAGTTGTGTCCGACTCTTTGCGACCCATAAACTGCAGCACACCAGGCCTCCCTGTCCATCACCAACTCCCAGAGTTTATGCAAACTCATGTCCATCAAGTCGGTGATGCCATCCAGCCATCTCATCCTCTGTCATCCCCTTCTCCTTCTGCCCCCAATCCCTCCCAGCATCAGGGTCTTTTCCAAGGAGTCAACTCTTCGTATCAAAGTATTGGATTTTCAGCTTCAGCATCAGTCCTTCCAATGAACACCCAGGACTGATCTCCCCTACTGTCTTCAATTTAAGTCTGAATTTGGCAATAAGGAGTTCATGATCTGAGCCACAGTCAGCTCCAGGTCTTGTTTTTGCTGACTGTATAGAGCTTCTCCATCTTTGGCTGTAAAGAATATAATCAATCTGTGATGTCCATGTGTAGAGTCTTCTCTTGTGTTGGAAGAGGGTGTTTGCTATGACCAGTGCGTTCTCTTGGCAAAACTCTATTAGTCTTTGCCCTGCTTCATCCTATATTCCAAGGCCAAAGTTGCCCGTTACTCCAGGTGTTTCTTGACTTCCTACTTTTGCATTCCAGTCCCCTATAATGAAAAGGACATCTTTTTGGGGCGTTAGTTCTAAAAGGTCTTGTAGGTCTTCATACATACAATTAAACAATAGTTCTTTTAGTTCCCTACTTCTAGTTAGTTGGGGCAATAATTTGATTCAAGAAAGAATGATTTTTAAATATTGGTTACAATGTGGCTGGTCATCTTTTGTGAAAACCTATGCTTTTAGTCTGTTGGTTACTTTAAACATAAAAACAAAAACAACATCAACAATATTAACAAAATTAAAAGTTACCATTCGTTGAATGCTTTTTCATGTGCTAAGCACTATGCTTAGTGTTTTATGTACTTATCTTGATTCCTACTTAACCAATTGAGGAAGGGATGATTACTCTCATTTTATAGAGGAGGACGCTGAGGCTTAGAGAGTTTAGTAACGTACAAAATAATGTGTGGAGCTGGAGTTGAAACTCAGATGTCTCTGATTCATTCTTTTCCCAATGATGAAATAAATATTCACATTTTAAGACAAGAGAAGAACTTGAACTTAAACATTTTGTCTGCCGGTTTGGACTTCCTTCTTCCTCTCTAGTGTGGACTGTGCATCTGCCTTATGCATTAATCAGACCTCCTCAATGGCGAAATACCTGCTCAGCTATAAAGATAAAATTTTCTTCTTCTGGCTCCAGCCATATAACTCCTTAGAAAATAATGTTCATTTCTCAATCCTTGTGTGTACAGACATATTTGGTGAACTATTAACATATGTACAATTCCAGTATATCATTTCCCTTAACGATAGCAATTAGTGAAGAACAGACTGATTCAACCACCTGGGGAGATACTAGACTCCGTTTAATAGAAGTTCTTAGCTGAAATACTTACTTATGACTTTATTAATGTTACTAGGTATGTTACTTGTATTCTGCCTATTTTATGGAATTATTGTTTCTCGCATTACCAAATGTGAAACTGAGTCTCCAGTAAAATTAATGATGATTAGTTGACTTGAAATGACTGACCAGATACATAGTCCTATAGATCAATGATGTAATATTGTAACTCTAGATATGGGAAGAAACAACAAAAAGGAACTATTTTCTGGACCACAACAGACAAGTAGGACAGGTGGTCAAGAGGCTCTGGGATACTGTTAACAGAGCCTAGTCCAGTAATAGCACATGGAATGGCCTATGAATGAAGTTCTGACCTGAGCTTGGAATCCACACACCATGGGACAAATTGGTCACAAAATGCTTCCCAAGCCCTGGCTGAAATTAAGACCGAAAGAGAAGGGACTGTAAAATAAAGAACGTTACCCACCATTCAGTTCTACAAGAATCAAGTCATTAGGCTCGGCAGTCACTGACCTACAATATTTGCCATGATGTGATGGGACCGGATGACATGATTTTAGTTTTTTGAATGTTGATTTTTAAGCCAGCTTTTTCACTCTCCTCTTTCACCCTCATCAAACATTAAGTAAGATATCTGTTCCTTGTGAATAGCAGTAAACCTCTACCAAGATGTGTGCTTAACTGCAGTACCTATACCTCAAAATCATGCTTCCCCTCCCCTCTTCAGAACTGTGTTCATAGTTGTCTGAGAGATGCTCTCCAAGATTATAATCTTCAGGCTGGATGAAATAAAATTTTCCATTTCTTTTGTAAATTGACTACTGATTACTCCCACAGTGCCCGCCCCCACTCCTCCCAGTGATCTAATTCCAGTCTTCCTTTAAGACTTAGCTCATAGCACATGCTGAACTTAAAGCCTTTGCTGACTCTCCAGTCAACCCTGAAATTGCTGAACTCCTATTATGGAGTTTCCAGCTCTCATTATTGGCTCTTTTTCTTCTACTGCCTCAGAGAGCTGTGGTCTTCAGCTTGTGGGCAGGGGCTATATCGTCCTTCTCTTTTCCACTAATAAAAATATACTGAGCACCTACAAAGTCTAGACACTGAGGTCTCACAGTGATGAACAAAAGAAGTCATGGACTCTGACTTCTCGGATCTCATAATTTTTTAGGCTAATGGTACTGTATTTTTCTTCAATTAACAAGCACTGAGATTTGAGTCACGCATTGTGTAAACTGCATGAGGACTGGAATTTTTAAAAACTTTTTTACTTAGAGCAGGGATTTTGTTTCTTTGCTTCACTCCTGGCTCTCTCGAAAACAGTAGGTGCTCAATAAATATTTAATGAATAAGCGCAGGATGGAATGACTCAGACATAAAGACCACAGTTCCCTGATCTCACAGCTGGCTCATAGTAGGTATTCAAGAAATGAGTGACTGACTGATGAAGTCACTTCAGTTCAGTTCAGTCATTCAGTCGTGTCTGACTTTTTGTGATCCCATGGACTGAGGCACGCCAGGCCTCCCTGTCCATTACCAACTCCTGGAGTTTACTCAAACTCATGTCCATTGAGTCGGTGATGCCATCCAACCATCTCATCCTCTGTCGTCCCCTTCTCCTCCCCGCTTCAATCTTTCCCAGCATCAGGGTCTTTTCAAATGAGTCAGCTCTTCGCATCAGGTGGCCAAAGGATTGGAGTTTCTGCTGCAGCATCAGTCCTTCCAATGAATATTCAAGACTGATTTCCTTTAGGATGGACTGGTTGGATCTTCTTGCAGTCCAAGGGACTCTCAAGAGTCTTCTCCAACACCACAGTTCAAAAGCATCAATTCTTCGGTGCTCAGCTTTCTTTATAGTCCAACTCTCACATCCATACATGACTACTGGAAAAGCCATAGCTTTGACTAGATGGACCTTTGTTGGTAAAGTAATGTCTCTGCTTTTTAATATGCTGTCTAGGTTGGCCATAACTTTTCTTCCAAGGAGCAAGCGTCTTTTAATTTCATGACTGCAGTCACCATCTGCAGTGATTTTGGAGCCCAGAAAAATAAAGTCTGCCACTGTTTCCACTGTTTCTCCATCTATTTGCCATGAAGTGATGGGACCGGATGACATGATCTTTGTTTTCTGAGTGTCGAGCTTTAAGCCAAGTTTTTCACTCTCCTCTTTCACTTTCATCAAGAAGCTCTTTAGTTCTTCTTCACTTTCTGCCATAAGGGTGGTGTCATCTGCATATCTGAGATTATTGACATTTCTCCCGGCAATCTTGATTCCAGCTTGTGCTTCCTCCCAGCCCAACGTTTCTCATGATGTACTCTGCATATAAGTTAAATAAGCACGGTGAAAATATACATCCTTGATGTATTCCTTTCCCCATTTGGAACCAGACTGTGTTCCATCTCCAGTTCTAACTGTTGCTTCCTGACCTGCATACAGGTTTCTCAAGAGGCAGGTCAGTGGTCTTGTATTCCCATCTCTTTCAGAATTTTCTACAGTTTATTGTGATCCACACAGTCAAAGGTTTTGGCATAGTCGATAAAGCAGAAATAGATGTTTTTCTGGAATTCTCTTGCTTTTTCAATGATCCAGCAGATGTTGGCAATTTGATCTCTGGTTCCTCTGCCTTTTCTAAAACCAGCTTGAACATCTGGAAGTTCATGATTCATGTATTGCTGAAGCCTGGCTTGGAGAATTTTGAGCACTACTTTACTAGCATGTGAGATGAGTGCTATTGTGTGGTAGTCTGAGCATTCTTTAGCATTGGCTTTCTTTGGGATTGGAATGAAAACTGACCTTTTCCAGTCCTGTGGCCACTGCTGAGTTTTCCAAATTTGCTGGCATGTTGAGTGCAGCACTTTCACAGCGTCATCTTTCAGGATTTGAATTAGCTCAACTGGAATTCCATCACCTCCACTAGCTTTGTTTGTAGTGATGCTTCCTAGGGCCCTCTTGACTTCACATTCCAGGATGTCTGGCTCTAGGTGAGTAATCACACCATCATGATTATCTGGGTCATGAAGATCTTTTTTGTACAATTCTTCTGTGTATTTTTGCCATCTCTTCTTAATATCTTCTGCTTCTGTTAGGTCCCTACCATTTCTGTCCTTGATTGAGCCCATCTTTGCATGAACTGTTCCCTTAGTATCTTTAATTTTCTTGAAGAGATGTCTAGTCTTTCCCATTCTATTCTTTTCATCTATTTCTTTGCAGTGATCACTGAGGAAGGCTTTCTTATCTCTCCTTGGTATTCTTTGGAACTCTGCATTCAAATGGGTATATCTTTCCTTTTCTCCTTTGCTTTTTGCTTCTCTTCTTTTCACAGCTATTTGTAAGTCCTCCTCAGACAGCCATTTTGCTTTTTTGCATTTCTTTTTCTTGGGGATGGTCTTGCTCCCTGTCTCCTGTACAGTGTCACGAACCTCTGTCCATAGTTCATCAGGCACTCTGTCTATCAGATCTAGTCCCTTAAATCTATTTCCCACTTCCACTGTATAATCGTTAGGGATTTGATTTAGGGTGTTGCAAAAACAACACCCAGTTGTGGATGTGACTGTTGATGGAAGCAAGGTCCGATGCTGTAAAGAGCAATATTGCATAGGAACCTGGAATGTTAGGTCCATGAATCAAGGCAAATTGGAAGTGGTCAAACAGGAGATGGCAAGAGTGAACATCAACATTTTAGGAATTAGCGAACTAAAATGGACTGGAATGGGTGAATTTAACTCAGATGACCATTATATCTACTACTGTAGGCAGGAATCCCTTAGAAGAAATGGAGTAGCCATCATGGTCAACAAGAGAGTCTGAAATGCAGTACTTGGATGCAGTCTCAAAAACGACAGAATGATCTCTGTTCCTTTCCAAGGCAAATCATTCAATATCACAGTAATCCAAGTCCATGCCTCGACCAGTAAAGCTGAAGAAACTGAAGTTGAACGGTTCTATGAAGACCTACAAGACCTAGAACTAACATCCAAAAAAGATGTCCTTTTCATTATAGAGTACTGGAATGCAAAAGTAGGAAGTCAAGAAACACCTGGAGTAACAGGCAAATTTGGCCTTGGAGTACAGAATGAAGCAGGGCAAAGGCTAATGGAGTTTTGCCAAGTCACAGCAAACACCCTCTTCCAACTACACAAGAGAAGACTCTACACGTGGACATCACCAGATGGTCAACACAGAAATCAGATTGATTATATTCTTTGCAGCCAAAGATGGAGACAGTCTATACAGTCAGCAAAAACAAGACCGGGAGCTGACTGTGGCTCAGATCATGAACTCCTTATTGCCAAATTCAGACTTAAATTGAAGAAAGTGGGGGAAAACCACTAGACCATTCAGGTATGACCTAAATCAAATCCCCAAAGACTGTTGAGGTAGGCTCCTTGATTTGTTCGCTGACAAATAAGAGCCAGCAGTGCGAAGCTAAGGGCGGTGCCGGGCTGGAAGAGAAAGGGGGCGTGTCTGACCGGAGCTTGCTCCTGGAGCATGCGCAATCTTCAGAGAAGGTGACGGGCATAAAATGCGGAGGACGGGATTGTGTAGGCGTTGTTTTTGATTGGATACAGTCTGCGCGCTAGGGGTCGTGCCTACTCGTCGCCAAGTAAACAGGGAAGGTAGGGGCGGGGCCAAGGAAGCACTGGGACCTGGTTGGCCGAGAGAGGGTTGAGGGTTTCACGGATTGGTCCGGGGCAGGAACTCAGCTGTGTGGAGCGCACCGGGTCCCGGAGCCCGCGGCCTCAGGGATGGACGAGACGAGCCCACTCGTGTCCCCCGAGCGGGCGCAACCTCCGGACTATACCTTCCCGTCCGGCCCGAGCGCTCACTTTCCGCAGGTGCCGGGGGGCGCGGTCCGCGTGGCGGCGGCGGCCGGCCCGGTCTCCTCTCCGCCGGGCTCGCCAGGCCACGACCGGGAGCGGCAGCCACTGCTGGATCGGGCCCGGGGCGCGGCGGCCCAGGGTCAAACCCAAACCGTGGCGGCGCAGGCCCAAGCCCTGGCGGCCCAGGCCGCGGCGGCGGCGCACGCTGCGCAGGCCCACCGCGAGCGGAACGAGTTTCCGGAGGACCCGGAGTTCGAGGCGGTGGTGCGGCAGGCCGAGTTGGCCATCGAGCGTGGCATCTTCCCCGAGCGCATCTATCAGGGCTCCAGCGGAAGCTACTTCGTCAAGGACCCTCAGGGGGTGAGATCGGGCTGGGGACTGCGGCCGCCAGCTTCGGGGAGGGTGGACCTGTCCCGGGGAGTTTGAGGCTTTGCACAGTCAGAGGGAGAAGGGGTTTTGAAAGGCTGCGAAAGGAGAAAACTACCGTGCGGAGCTTCGTGGGCAGGATTTTGGAATGCCCCTGGGAACTGGAGATGGAGAAGCTCTGCGGAATGAAGAAATAAATCAGAACTTGTTTGGTAGGGGAGGAGTAAGCGGAAAATGAAAAGAGGAAATTGACCAGATAGAGGCGAGGAGCCCTGCGGTGTGGTGGGGCAGTTGGCCTCTGGACAGAGACGTGCAGGGAGATGCTGCTTTCTAGTAGGTTCCTTAGCTTTAAACTACAGACATTTGTTCAGCTACTTACTTACTGATTTGAGCTTTGAGCCCGTCCTTTCTTTTTGGACCGAATCAGTGTTGTCACTGTTCATCCAGGCGCACCGGTGACCCATCAGGGGCTCTGATGGGTCCCTTCCAGCCTTCTCTGTTGTGGGGATGTCTTCTGCCACCGATCCAGGTCTCCTATTGACAGACGTTGCTGATTGAGTGGACTCATCAGTTTCATCTGTCTGGTTATTGCTCACTTCTGGGATATTGTTCAAATCCTTTTTTATTGTTGCTCAGTTTAGAGTGTAAAGTTTGAGAAACATGGGACTGTCAGTTACCTTTTACTTTCATTTCTCATCCAGGACTAGTGTTTTTCTCACTTTTATTTTGTCCCTTGTATGTGTTTAAAGGGGGATGAGGATGGGATGGGACATGGAGTGAGGAAGGCAACTGAAAAGTGACATTTATTCTTTTGATTAGGGTTTCCGTGGTGTCTCAGTGGTAGAGAATCTGCCTGCCAATGTAGGGGACGCAGTTCCATCCCTGAGTTCCAGGAAGATCCCCTGGAGAAGGAAATGGCAAGCCACTTCAGTATTCTTGCCTGGAGAGTCCGGTGGACAGAGGAGCCTGATGGGCTACAGTCCACAGAGTTGCAAAAGAATCAGACACAACTTAGCGACTGAACAGCCCACCAACAGATCAAACTAGAGGTGTCTTTGAAATATCAATGAGTCAAAAAAATTTCAAGTCTTCTATGTTCATGTTCTCAGGTGGGCCAGAATGACTTACTGGAAAAATATACTATTGTTATTAAACTGATGGAGATCAGAGTTCCCTCACATTTTCCCTACATCTCTCTTATGTGAACTCTTGAGATTGGTGGTGTGCTCTTTTGACAGGAGTGCTGAATGGCCAGGATGCACTGTGACTTGTAGTTCTTGGTTAGGATCATATTGGATCCAGTTATTCTCCCAGATGTTATCCTGGAATTATCACCAAGAACCAGAGAGCATTTCCACAATCAACTCAGTTACCACAAACGAGATGGGAAAAAGGTTTGAGAGTAAAGTTTTTCCAAATCTCTCAGATAAGGGAGTAGTGAGTTAAATCGAAAGCTCAAACAGGAACCATCGCTTCTAGAAGAAAAGAAAGATAGGGGGTCCTTGGGTTTAAATGTCAGGAAGATGTTCATCATTTTTTATTTAGGAACCAGACTGAAATCTAAGATATGAATGGTTTTTATTTTGTTGCTAGCTTGTTGGCTGAAGGGGCTAAGAGCAGGTGGAAGATTTTTGTTTTTCTTTCATGACACTGTTACAGCTGCACTGCAACACTGGAAGTGTGTTGGGTCAGCAGAGAAGTGATCTGATGCTCTGACAGGTGGGAGTAATGCGATCTCTCAGCTCCACCTGGCAGGTAAAGTACTGTCACCTTAGTACCTAGCCCATGGAGAGTAGTAGACTATGGATATGTTTCTTGGTGACTTGCAGGATCTCAGTCTCCCAGATTTCCTGGCCACTGTCCTTTCTTAGATGGGAAGTCAAAATACATATGACCAAACAAAACTTATTAGTGTAACCATTCTGTTCCCACTGATGAAAATGTGGTTCAGAGCAGAGGATCACTTCCTAAATGCTGTGGTGGGTTACACTAGACCACAAACTAACTGTAGTTAGTTTTGTCATCTTTAGCCCTGCTCCAAATGTGTTTATTTATTTTGTTTAGAAATACTTAGATAGTATTTACTGTATGCCAGGTACTCTTAATGTGCTTTACAGGGCTTCCCCGATGGCTCAGCGGTAAAGAATCCGCCTGCAATGCAGGAGACTCGGGTTTGATCCCTGGGCCGGGAAGATTCCCTGGAGAAGGAAATGGCAACCCACTCCAGTATCCTTGCCTGCAATGTCCCATGGATAGAGAAGCTTGACAGGCTACCGTCCATGTGGCCGCAAAGAGTCAGACACTACTGAGTGACTGAGCACACATACACAGATAAAAATAATGCATTAAAAAAAATAAAGTGCTTTACAAATAATAATTCACTTAATACTCGTAACACCTTCTGAGGTAGGTACTATCGTTGTCCCCACAGATGATAACACTGAGACACACAGTACAGCTAATTTGCCCAGAGTCTTAAAGCTATTAAATGGAAGGCAGGTTTCAGACCCAGGCAGACTGGCGCCAGAGTTCATGCTTCTAACTACCAGGTCCTGCTACCTCAGAGTTAGTCATCTGAATCTCTGGTTTCTCTTTTCAGCTCCCATATTGGTTAGGACTAAATTTGGCTGTGTGTGACAGACATTTTTAAATAATAATAACTTGAATAAAAGTACATTTGACTCTCATGAAAGAAGTCTCCAGACTGCTTGGAGCTGGCATGGCATTTTTCTTTATCGGGGAGACAGTATGAACAGTATGCATCCATAGGTCCAGCTGGTCAGCCATCCCTAGCATGGGGCTTCCACTTCATGAGCCAAGATGGATGCTCAGACTACAGATATCTTGTCTGCTTTTCAGCCAGTTGGAAGAAGGAGAGGAGGAGGAGGAAGAGAATGCCCTCTCCCTGGAAGACACTTCCTAGAAGTTGGCACTAGACTGTTCTCCTTACATCCCATTGTCCAGAACTGAGCTTCAGTAGTGACTGGGAACTGGAGTCTTTATTTTGTCCAGCTAAAAATCAGGTACCTGTGCCCAAGGAATAAGAGGGAACAGAGATTGGGCGAACCAGCAGTTTCTGCCACAGGTACTTTTGGAGCTGGACAGTCTGAAAGGTTCTTGAAGATAACAGCCCTGATTTCATTTCCCGGTTGAGAGTGGTTTCTTCCTCAGAATGAGCAAGTACGGACCTGAAACAGTAAGATGGAAAATGCTGGATCAGAAGTCATGGTAGAATGCTCAGGTCACCCTCCTCACCTACATCCTTGTGTTTCAGGTCTCAGGCTGCTCACGAAAGTAGTTTTTGAGCATTTTCTGTTTTGAGTGGCTGGTAATACTAAGCATTCATATTGCCAAATCGTAGAACAGCATATGACTGACTAGTTTATTAGGACAAATAAATGAGATACCACATGTGAAAGCCCCTGGCCTAATTCCTGGTGCTTAGCAGGAGTTCAGAGTGTTTTGCTTATTTTTTAAGTCACATGCTGACTGACCCATGGATTAAGCTTTCTTGGATACATGGCATTGAATAAAGCAAAAAGTAGTGTAATTCTAAAAGGATCCATTCCTATTTAGGATAGTAATTCATTAGACAATTGTAAGTGGTATTTGCAAAACAGTTTTATAGATACCTCTCACATGTCCTAGGAGCTTGGCCTTATATCAGTAATTTTCAGCCTTTTAAAAATACTTTCTTCACCAAGAGTTTGTCTTGAAAATAGTACAGTATTATTTTCCATTTTTCAAATATAAATTTATATTGTAATATTGAATGTGTTTCTTGTAGCCACCTGTGTCTTCCAGGAAATTTTGATGTCCTTACATTTGGTTGAGAATGCCACTAATAGCCAAATAAAGAATAAGGATCTCAGAGTAACTTTTCTTTAAATCATTTTATTTGTTTATTTGGCTGTGCTAGGTCTTTGCTGCTGCACAGGCTTTTCTCTAGTTGTGCTGAGTGGGGGCTGAGGCTTCTCGTTGCAGAGTACGGGTTCTAGGGCTAGGGCTTCCGTGGTTGGAGCACGTGGGTTCTAGAGCACAGGCTTAGTGGTTGTGGTGCCTGGGCTTAGTTGCCCCAAAGCAGGTGGGATCTTCCCAGACCAGGGATCGAATCCATTGTTTCCTGCATTGGCAGGCAGATTCTCTACCACTGAGCTACCAGGGAAGCCCCCAGAGTAACTTTTTTTATTACTTAAATGTGAAGATACAGTCATGTTTATATACGATACATAGGTGTAGTTTGGAGACTTTTAAGCATCATCAACACACCATCTGTGATAGGGAGCTGTCCCAAGCCACAGGTTATAATCGATGAGGCAGGTTGGGTTGATAGCAGTGAACAGGAAAATAAATACAGGCTGAATCTCTTTTATTACATTCTATTTGGATCCCATCTTCTTTCAGGATCTCACATATTTGGAGTAGTCCATCCCTGTCTTTTGTAAGAGTTAACATGTAAATCAGGCTTCTCTACCTCAATAGTTCAGTCAAAAAGTGCTGTTTCCATCTAGCCTCTACAGAATACAGACTTACCTTTTTCACTCTCATTTCCTTATGAGTGTATAGCAGAGATTTCAAGAGGCTGCATGATGTGTGATATCGAAACAGATTGAATATTAAAGAAGATGTGAGAATACAGTTTTCTTCTACTGAGCTAAAGATTCGAGATTTGCAAAAATGTAAAATAATACCAGTCTTCTCACTAAAAATTGTTTTTTAAAATATAGTTATTTTTCAAAAAAACATGTCACATATATTAACATGTAATTGGTCTGTTTTTATGATTAGGTGAATTAAATAAATAGTTTTGACATTTTAATTTTAAGTTCTAATAACAGCAAATATAGATTTTGCCCATGTAAACAAAAGCTTTGGGGGTCTTTAATAGTTTTTAAAAGTTTAAAGGAATCCTGAAACCAGAAAGTTTGAGAACCATCCACTTTGTATTTACCAAACTTAAAAAAAAAAACACCAAACTTTTATTTTATGTTATTTCTGCATATTTCACTGTATAGTATGCATGATGTGCTTGAGTTGTCTTAGATTGTAGTATAGCCTAGCCTCGTACACTGCTCCTTGGAGCTGCTGGATGGACACAGAAAACCCTTGGGTTTCAGGTTTCAGTAGTCGTGGGGCTGGCCCAGCCAAGCCCCGTCGTCACTGCCCTGTGCGCTGTTCTTTTTATCCTGAACTTCATGCATTTCTGCTCCTCCGGCTACCTGCATGTTAACCCGTTCCTTAAAAGGGATTTTAGTAAGTGAGTGTTAAGGGAGGGTGTTTTTTAAAATACTAACATCAAACTGAAGCTTTCTCCTACGTGTAAAAAGAAATTGAAAGTTTATTAAAAAAGAGAGATAATATGGTGAAATGAATTAGGCAGTATTTTTTTCTTTCTCAACCAAATAATGGTGGGTGGTTTTAGAGTTTGTTTTCTATGAATTAGGAGAATATTCTTGAGTCTTCGGTAACACAGTTGATTATGTGATGTTAACATTAGCTTTAGAAATTAGGCCAGACGCTGCTTTATGTGTCTCTAGGAAACCCACAGAGTGCCGATACACTGTATTGCGCCAACTAGGTGAACTGAAGCAACTTCGCCCTGAAAGGGACTTGTCCCCCTTCTGTCTGAATGTCCTTCTGTTCCTCCATCCTTCCCGCCCCCCACTACCCCCCTATTTGTGCATGCCAGACATTATTATTTAATGAAACCCTTGTTACAATGAGAGAATCATGATGACTAATGCTTTTAGAGTCGATGAAATGCTTTTGGATTCTCCTTATGCTGGAAGGAAATTGAGAAGTTAGAGAGGTTGGTCTATAAATGATGCTTGGCTGCAATCTTGGCCTTTAAGTTCTGCTCTTTTTTTGGCTGAGGGATCATGTGGCTTGAGGGATCTTAGGAACAGGAATCAAACCTGTGCTTCCTGCAGTGGAAGTTTGGAGTCCTAACCACTGGACCATCAGGGAATTCCCAAGTTCTGCTTTCTTTAAGTGGAAGTATTTAAGCCTCAGTCCTGGTATTTTTCAGCCCCGCTAGTAGTCTTGGTTTCCCTTTCACTGGGGACCAGCTTGCTGAACTCCACGTTGTACTTCAGTGAACCGGCTGGTGGGTTCTGGGATGGGCCTCAAGTTGTCCCATGGTTTCACTGCCCAGGTTCCAGAGAGTTCCGGTAGAGTCAAAAGCCATTCTCTGCGAGCTGAACCAGTTACTACTACTGCTGCTATGTGATTCAGAGCCCAGGGTTGTGGAGACAGAGAGGAAGATTGCCAAAACAGGCCTCTTCCTAGCCACTTTGGATAATAATGTAATTCTGAATGAACATATGCATTTGACTTTTTCCCGTGAATAAGTTTATCTTTAAGAATCAATTGATTTCTTTTGTACTTCTTTTCTCTTGCCTTCTTGCAAGGCTTCTTGAAGGGACTGGCCTCAAGATTGACCAGTTATTGTTTTAGACATATGCCTAGCTAGTTCCTAATATGAGTACTTACATATTGCAGGCAGATGAATGTATGGTTTTTGCTGTGACTGGCCATTCAGGAAATGACACCCACAGGAAAATGTCTTATGACCCAGACTAGCTTGAGTTGGCTGTGGGCTGAGGGGAGAGGGAGAGTCATATGATATTAAGATGAATCACTTGAATAGAATATTTACTTTACTTTTCTTCCTTTGAAAGTACCAGTTTGGGGACTGGAGGGAATGAGATAAATATAAAACAACCTAAGGGGACTGACTGGCTTGGGGAAGAAAGCCTTCAGGAGGGAAGGCCTTAGTTTCTAGATTGCAGCAGCATCCCATATGTATGAGGATCTTTGGGGATTAAGTTATTGTCTGCTAGAGAAGATGGATCTTAATCTTTATGGCCTCTCATGTCCTGGTCTCTTGCTTATCAGAATTACTTAAAAGAACCCATACCAACCCGCCAGCAGACTCTTTTTCCTGCTGTGATTTTTCTCTTCCATTGCTTACTTAATTTGTCATTCCTAAACTTGTTATTTTAAGATGGGTGGGGGTAGTAAGGCTGATAGAGGAAGTCAGCCATTGATAAAAGAATTTTCTTAACCTCATTCCATAATACCTTACTGATTTCCTTTCAGTTGATACTTTCCTTAACTGATGCGGAGCAACAGTGAGTATTAATGTACCTTAGAAGTTGGGGTTTGATGGTGTTCTGTTGTACCATCGATACCAGATTGGCATCTTCTTTGGCCACAGCTCTTTCTGGTAGCGTTATTCTCAGCTGCGCATGTGCGCTGGTGTCTTCCCTTCAGGGGGATGTGTCTAACTGTACATAGGGATTGTCTGCCTATGCCCTCTCATTTCCTTCTAGAGTCTTGCTGACCTGGTCTGTGAGCCACTGGCATGAACTTGCCTTTAACACCCTTTTCCTTTGGTCTCTGTAGAAGATCATCGCTGTGTTCAAACCCAAGAATGAAGAGCCATACGGGCAACTTAATCCTAAGTGGACCAAGTGGCTGCAGAAGCTGTGCTGCCCCTGCTGCTTTGGCCGTGACTGCCTTGTCCTCAACCAGGGCTACCTCTCGGAGGCGGGGGCCAGCCTGGTGGACCAAAAACTGGAACTCAACATCGTACCCCGCACAAAGGTCAGTGACCTGTCTTCCGGATGCCTTTCTGCCTGGCCAGAGTTTTCCTGGGCCTAAGCCCAGGTTAGTGGGACTGCTAGATCCAGTGAAGGGCTATTTTTACCCTGAGTCTAGGGTTCTCGGCCTTTTTTTTTTGGTGGGGAGTAGTATGTGCATGCTTATGGTTTGATCATCTGATGAAAGCTGTCCTGAGAAGGATACACATAAATTTTTTGCATACAATTTCAGGAGGTTCCCTTCTGATACACATGTATGGGCTCCCTGGGGCTTTGGATCCCAGGTAACCCCAAGCTGGTTAGAAACCTACCTACTTTTGTAGCTCACTCTGAGATTTCTGAGCCATTCCAAATGGACTAGCTGATTGTCAGCTAAGCACTAATGCAAGGTCTGGCAAGCAGGACTCTAGGGTTGGCTGAGGGTTAGTGTAAAGGTCTGGCCTGAACACCTACAGGAAACTGACAAGGAATTCTCATCACCCATCTTTATGCTATGGAATTCTGGTGCTTGTCTGAACATTACAAAATTGGGTTCCCGGATCTAGGCAAAATTGGGTTCCCGGATCCACACTTAGAATGGATTTGTACATACCTTATATGTGTTGCAGACTTAGCTGAAGTTCTAATGCAGGATCTGGACCATACCTCCCACCCTCTTTCAAAAACAGGCTTAAATAAAATTGATTGTAACAGTTTCAGAAAGTTTACTGATACTGGGTTAAGAACCACTCTGCTACAGGATGTCTCATGAAACCTTCCAAGGGTTCCAAGGCGAAGAAATCTTCTGGTCAGCATATGAACATCTAAGGATACGTCATCACTCATTTAATATACGACTCCCTGAGATTTAGTAACAACTTAAGGTGGAACTCTGGTCTGATGCCCTATGGCTGCAGGGCCATCTTTGTATCTCTCTCTGGGTCTTAATCTTCTTTGAAAATTGGATAAAAGCTATAAATTTTGTTCCCATAAAAAATATACATATTTGCAATTACCGTATATAATTTCAAGAGGATGGTTCATGGGCCAGTTGAAATCTACCCTTTGACCCACAGGAACTAGATTAAAAACCCCTGGCTGAGGTTTTCTTTGCAGGTTTAGATGGCAGACTGTGGGCAAAGAGCCTAATCAGCAGACAAGAGCTTCCCTTCAAATCGTTTTTTCCTGTTTTCCCAGGGTATGTTACAAGAAAATGTGATAGTTGTGGATGTTTAACTATGTTTGCTCCTTTGCCAAAAAACTTCAAATAAGCCAACTAGTTTGTAAGGAAGTAGAAATCAGGGAAAACTTCTTGAAATTTCCTTCTCTCATTCTCAGCACCTAGCAAAATACTATACTTCTAGTAAGTGTTCCTTAAATACCAGCTGAATCAGTGAATAGATATCAAACCATGAAAAAAGAACAGTAACAGAGATCCCCCAACCTCAGGCCAATGGAGTGAATGTTAGATATATTTGATTGTAGTTCCCGGCTCGTAGCTCCCATCTGACATCTAAGTCACCCTGCCCTTGTATAGTGCACTCCTTCCCTTTGAGCTTTCATTCTCTCTGTGTGCATAGAGTGAAGCAGCACCCTGAACATCTTATATGATGATGAATGCTCCTAAGATCTCCTGCCTAACCTGAAATCCTCCCACCAGGCCCCTCCTAGACTCTAGAAATCCTAAGTACTCCTTGCTCATCACGCTGTAATCTCCCTGCTTTGCTGAGTAAGTAGCAGACCACCCAGGCCCCATGCCTGTCTGTTTTGCCTGTGCTTCTCAGGGCAGTGCCTAAGAATCAGGGATCAAGTTCAAATTCTGGTGCTGCACCTCTTTATTGAGTGATCCCTGGGCGAGTGAGTTAAGACACTCCCACATTCTCTCCCTTTCAGTTTCCTCACTATAAAAATAGGGATATAAAGAGTTTCTCCTTGGACTTCCCTGGTGGCGCAGTGGATGGGAATCCACCTGGCAGTGCGGGGGACATGGGTTTAATCCTTGGTCTGGGAATACTCCACATACTGCGGAGCAATTAAGTCCATGAGCCTGCATTCTAGAGCCTGTAAGCCAGCACTCCTGAACCTGTATGCCACAACTGCTGAAGCCCATGCACCCTAGAGCCTGTGCTTTGCAACAAGAGAAGCCACTGCGATAAGAAGCCCGAGCACTGCGAGGAAGAGTCGTCCTTACTCACTACAACTGGAGAAAGCCCAAGCTCGGCGGCGAAGACTCAGTGCAACCAAAATAATAAGTTAAAAAAAAAAAAAGAGTTCCTACTTGATAGGGTGGCCATTAATATTACACAAGATAATCCATGTGGAATATGTAGCCCAGCGCCTGGCACAGTGTAAACACTCCATACGTTTTAACCTGTGGTATTTTTATGACCATTCTAATCATTAATGCCATGCCCCACAATCCTGTTCTCCCCCATCTCTAGTCTTCCTCTTTCCCTGTTAGAGAACCTTAATGAGGCCTGAGGGTCTTTTGGATCAAAAAGTCAGCAACAAAAAATCTTGTCTTCCGTGAGACTGAGATGAGACAGAACTTTGCAAGCTTAACATACATTTGCAAGCTTAACATAACAGCTGCTGGAGAATAGTAAGAGGAGATCTCAGTCTTTCCTGCCTCCCCACCCTTGTGACAGGATTCTATCCAGTTGATCACAGTATCTGTCACTATGGAAACGGGGCTTACAGTTGTGCTAGAGCTTCAAATAATAAGGCTCTAATTCTCACTTGATCACTATCTCTGCTCTCTGTTCCTACAAGGTTTCAGGTTATGAGAGTTTCATTAGTCATAGGGAAAGAGTGGTTAGTTACAAAAATTGATCAAAATAAATCTGATGAGGGAAAGTGTGGTATATGTCTTGAGAACAGGGTTTTCATCATAGAAACTGGCAAGATAGTCTTAAGAAAGCCTTTTTCCCCGTTTGTTCTTGTGCTGATGTTTCCATATTTGTAAGGTAGAAAGTGCTAACCTATAATACATCTTGGCACATCTGTTTTCGGTACCATATTAAAACTGGGTGGATGGATGGATGGATGGGAGCAAGGGAATTACTTTATGCTATCTCTAAGGTTCAAGGGCAAAATTAGTTACTTGTAATGAATTTTACAAGGCTTAGGAAAAGAAAGAATTTTCTTATAAATTTTATTTTTGGTATTTATATACTAAAACTCAGTGCTATCTAAAAGAAGCTTGTAACTCATTCATTCATTCACTTAGTGAATAGGCATATGCCGGGGACTGTTTTGTACTCGGGATGCTAATGTAAATAAGATGGTTCTCATCCACCCCACATTTCATTAGTTTTAAAAAATGGATAATCACGAGACAGTGGTTAAGTGTGATAACGGATGTCCAAATGGATTATGGATTATCGTGGTATTTCTGCAGTTTGACAATCAAGTGTAATATTGGTGTTCCATTAAAAAATTTTAAAAGGTAATGCATGCATCTAGTGCAAAAATTAGAAGGCACAAGAGATTAAACAAACCGCCCACTCTCATGGCTCAGCAGTTAGGCATTGGCCTGCAGTGCCGGAGACGCAGGAGACTTGGGTTTGATCCCTGGGTCAGGAAGCTCCCCTGGAGAAGGAAATGGCAACTCACTCCAGTAATCTTGCCTGGGAAATCCCATAGACAGAAGAGCCTGGTGGGCTACAGTCCATGGGGTCACAAAGAGCTGGACACGGCTGAGCACACCCACATACCTAAACAAAGAAGAGTAATCCAGCTTCTCTCCCACCCCTGTCTTCTAGCCACTTGATTTCCTTCCTCAGAGGCAGATGTTATTACTAGTTTCTTGCTTAGTATTCCAGATATAGTCTATGTAAATACATAGCAATGCATTAAAAATTAAAACCAATTTTAACATTTCTTTAATTTTTAAATGTAAATTATTGCACACAGTATAGAATTCAACAGGAAGTAAAAAGGTATGGAATAAAGTGCAATTTATTTTTATCTGGAGAGAAAATAGATCCTGGACCATCTTCTCCTAACCCAGAAGCTAGCTGTAGTGTCAGCATAATTCATTTTAGATGCTATAACAATCCCTGAATTGCAGTGGTTAACACGATAGGAGTTTATCTCTTGCTTACATCAAGATCCATGTTAGTTAGGCAGCTCTCCTAGATCCACGTCACTTAATATAGCCACAAGAGATCTTGGATCCTTCCGTGATGTGGTTTTACCATCTCTGAGCCCTTCATTTCTTCCAGCTGCACAGATTGGGAAATGTGAACTAAGGATCATGGGAAATTTTAGGGGCCAGGCCTGAAAGTAATGTGCATACATCACTTTGTCAACATTGCATTGGCCTGAACTAGTCACAAACTGTCTCCTACCAGTTAGAAGTGCTGAGAAATGTATCCTTTCCATATGCTGAAGAGGAACAGTACTGGTGAGCATCTAGCTATTATTCTTTGCCATACTGGTATAGTTCCTTAAACTTCATTCTAACCTTGGTGTCTCTTCTGTTTCCATTGTAGGTAGTATACCTGGCCAGTGAGACCTTCAACTATAGTGCCATTGACCGAGTGAAGTCCAGGGGCAAGCGGCTTGCGTTGGAGAAAGTGCCAAAAGTTGGACAGCGGTTTAATCGCATTGGGCTACCACCAAAGGTATAGACTGCGCCTAGGTGGCACATCAAAGGTGGTGGTTATAATGGCATAACCATCCAAGAGGTGAAGTAAGGTGTCTGCAGACTCGCCTTTGGACACTTGAATAGCCTGCCCTGAGGCACCAGTCTTATTCATTTCGTTGAGGGCCTAAGGTTTGAGGAGTAATTCTCCAGAGAATAGAGGCTATAGCTTCCTTACTTTACTCCTCTGGACCATTTAACTGTGCCTTTTGAATTTGGATGAGCAATTACTGTCACCACCCTTTTCTAATATAAACTCTATAGGGCCTTAGTGGGTACCTGGCTTACTCCTGGGATCTTTGGACTTGGGCTGTAGGGAAATACTTCTGTTCTTCCTCTTTGGTTGCAGGTTGGTTCATTCCAGCTCTTTGTTGAAAGCTACAAAGATGCAGACTACTGGCTACGGCGTTTTGAAGCGGAACCCCTTCCTGAGAACACTAACAGGCAACTGCTCCTGCAGTTCGAGCGGTTGGTGGTCCTGGACTACATCATCCGCAACACTGGTGAGCAGCTGTGGGTGGTCCTGTGCCCTGTGCCTGGCTGTGAGGAGCCACAGGGCAGACATGGAGATTGCTTGCAGAGCTTGGTATCAGAGTACCCTGTCAGGATGAGTTTTTAATAAGACAGAAGGGTTATACACATTGGAGAGGGTGCTGAAAATACTTTTTTCTAGACCAGCTTTGTCTAGGCACATCATGTGTAATTATCAGAGGCGGTGAGTACTTATGTTTCATCTTCGCCTCTCTCCCAGTCTCGTACAGAAGACACTTTAGCTCTTCTAAAGCAGCACAAAGAGTGCTCTCATCCTTGATCCCTAGTCATTCGTGGTAGCCTAGCCTAGTACAGGACAGTTTTGTCTTTAAATACCACATATAAGTGGACTCATATCTTCCCAGGTGGCGCTAGTGGTAAAGAGCCTACCTGCCAGTGGAGGAGATGTGAGAGGCCCTAGTTAGATCCCTGGGTCAGGAAGATCCCCTGGAGGAAGGCATGGCAACCCACTCCAATACCCTTGCCTGGAGAATCCCATGGACAGAGAAGCCTGTCAGGCTACAGTCCATACGGGGTCTCAAAGAGTCGAACACGACAGAAGCAACTTAGCATGCATGCATTCAAGTGGACTCATACAGTATTTTCATTCTGTGACTGGCTTAGTCACTTAGCATAATATCCTCAGAGTTCTTTCATATTGTAGGATGTGTCAGAATTTCTTTCCTTTTTAAGGTTGAATAATAGTCTATTGTATGTATAAGCCTCATTTCACTCATCCATTCATCTGTAGACAGACACTTGGGTTGCTTCCACGTTTTATCTATTGTGAATAATTCTGCTGTGAACATGAGTGTACAAATATCTTTGAAACCCTGCTTTCAGTTCTTTTGGGTGTGTACCCAGAAGTAGAATTGCTATATCATATGGTAATTCTGTGTTTAGAACTTTGAGGAACCGCTATACTGTTTTCCATAGTATGGAAAACATTTTACAGCTGCATCGTTTTACATTCCCAAGAGCAGTGCATGACAGTTCCTGTTTTTCCACATTTTCACCATCATTTGTTATATTCTGGGTCTATATATAAATATATATGTATAGTAGCCATCCTAATGCTAATAGGTATGAGGTAGTATCTCATTGTAGTTTTGATTTGCATTTCACTAACGACTAGTGCGAGATCCAACCAGTCCATCCTAAAGGAGATCAGTCCTGGGTGTTCTTTGGAAGGACTGATGTTGAAGCTGAAACTCCAATACTTTGGCCACCTGATGCTAAGAGCTGACTCATTTGAAAAGACCCTGATGCTGGGAAGGATTGAGGGCAGGAGGAGAAGAGGACGACAGAGGATGAGATGGTTGGATGGCATCACCGACTCGATGGACATGGGTTTGGGTGGACTCCGGGAGTTGGTGATAGACAGGGAGGCCTGGCGTGCTGTGGTTCATGGGGTCATAAAGAGTCGGACATGACTGAGCAACTGAACTGAAATGAACTGAATGACTAGTGATGTTGAACATCTTTCCGTGTGCTTTTCCCATACGTGCTAAGTCGCTTCAATTGTGTCCAACTCTCTGAGACTGTATGGACCGTAGCCTGCTGATGGTCGTTCCATCCTTGTCCAACTTTGATTATATATGCAAAGGTTTATTTCTGAACTCTGTAATGTAGTCCATTGGTCTATCTCTGTGTCAGTACTACACTGTTTGATTACTATAGTTTTGTAGTAAGTTTTGTAATAAGTTTGTAAGTTTTGGGGGAAATGTGATTCCTCCAGCTTTACTCTTTTTCTGGATTGTTTTGGTTCTTTGGCGGTCCCTTGAGATTTCATATGAATTTTAGGATAGGTTTTTCTGTTTTTGCAAAAAACATCATTGGATTTTTATACAACTGCATTTAATCTCTAGATTAGTTCATCTTCAGTAGTATTGCTGTCTTAACAGTATTAAATCTTCCAATCTGTGAACATGAGGTATCTTACCATTTATTTATGTCTCTTTAATTTCTTTTAGCAATATTGTATAGTATTCATTATACAAGTCTTTTACCTCCTTAGTAAACTAGTTCCTAAGTGTTTTATTCTTTTTGATGATATTATAAATGGGTTTGGTTCTTAATTTCCATTTTGAATTGTTCATTGTTATTGAATAGAAATGCAGCTGATTTCTGAGGTTGAGTTGGTATCCTGATCCTGACTTTTGCTGAGTTTATAGTTTTTTGTAGAATCTTTAGGGTTTTCTGCATAAGAACGTATCATCTATAGAGATAATTTTACCTTTTCATTTCCAGTGTGGATGCTTTTTATTTCTTTTCTTGCATAATTGCTCTGTTCTTTCAGTACTGTGTTGAGTAGAAGTGGTAATATTGGGCATTTTTCCTTTGCACTAGATCTTAGAGGAAGAACTTTTAGTCTTTCAGTATTGAATATGATGTTTGGTCTGGATTTTTCATATA
This sequence comes from Bos grunniens, assembly GCF_055505025.1. Taxonomy (NCBI): domain Eukaryota; kingdom Metazoa; phylum Chordata; class Mammalia; order Artiodactyla; family Bovidae; genus Bos; species Bos grunniens. The sequence goes on from NC_141190.1 coordinate 18,984,302, forward strand.
TGACTTTTATTATTTTGAGGTACTAGTCTGGTGGTGACAAATTTTCTGTTTTGTTTGTCTGAAATTGTCTTTACTTCAGCTTCATTTTTGAAGGATATTTTTACTGTACATAGAATTTGAGATTAGCAAGTATTTTCTTTCAGCAGTATTTAAAAAACATTTCATTAATCTTCTTGCTCCCATGGCTTCTGTGGAGAAGGAAGTTGTCTATATGGTAGCTGTATTTTTCATTTCCTGAATTTCTATTTTGATTCTTTTTTGTAGATTATTATTTTCTGCTGATACTCTTATTTCTTAAACATATTAAGGATTTTATCTTGGACATTTCAGAACTTTTATCTTTATTTGGGGCTCCTGTAGATTTATTTGAATTTTCTGTTGTTTTCGTGTCATCTTGTCTCTTTGTATACCTTGTTGTTTTTCAGTGTCAGATATTGTATATCAAAAACTGTAGAATTATTTGGAGGTCAAGGATGTTGATATCAGTCCCGTCTGGAAGAAGATGTTTGCCTCTGGCAAGCTGCTGGGGTCATCAGAAACCTAGGATCACATTAATTTTAGGTATTGAGAAGAAATTCTGCTTACTTCCAAGGTGTTAGCCCTTTAGGTTTCAACGCAGAGCATGGATGATCTACCAGGGTTTCCTCTTCCTTGCCAGTCACCAGGCCATAGTTTTGTCTCCCTAGCTCCCTGGGGCTGTTAGCATACTGTTCTACCTCTCAGCCTCATAACCACCTCTTCCCAAATCAGCAGCAGGTGCTGTAAGAAAAAAGAAGCCACAAACGGTGGACTCCCCTCTCTTGAGTCTTTTTCTCCCAGATCATGACAGTCTAAAGGGTCTTAGAAAATCTCCAGTGCCTTCAAGAAATTTTAAAACATTTTGTCTATAACAGTATGATTGGTTTCCATGTGTCAGAATGTCTAATTCACCACTACTGAATGTGGAAATCACCCCAGTTTTGTCTATTAACTTCATATTTTTGTTCACAGATCGAGGCAATGACAACTGGCTGATCAAATACGATTGTCCAATGGATAGTTCTAACTCTCGGGTAAGTGGTTACTCTGTATCCTTTTAAGGAGAGGATGAGGTGGGATATATGCATAATATGGAAGCACAGAATAGTGTGATATTTAGGTCACGTAAGTTCAGAGGAATCAGGATAGCACACGTCTTTAAAACTGAGGTTAATATTTGGTAGTCGTTGTTCAGTTGCTAAGTCATGTCTGACTCTGCGACCCTGTGGACTGTAGCCAGCCAGGCTTCCCTGCCCTTTACTGTCTCCTGGAGTTTGCTCAAACTCGTGTCCATTGAGTCCATGATGCCATCCAACCATCTCATCCTCTGTCACCTCAATATGTTTTTTTAAGGAATATCCTGCTGATTGATTTTAAGAGAGACAGAAGGAAGAAAAGTTCAAATAAATTTGGAACCTGTTGCATACTCTGACCTTCTTTGGAGATTCACATTGTATGGGAGCATAGTAAAGGTCTGAGAAATAATGCCTCAGTGCACCTGGTGATTTCATTTGGCCTGGTGATTTCTAAACTTTGACCATGGAATACTTTTCTCACAAGACTACAGTTCCACAAAATATCAGTTTATAAAAAGCTGCTTCCTACAACTTTTTCTACGCTCTCATTGCTTTTCTATTCCACCACGCTTCCCCTGTGCATTTTAAAAACTTAGCAGGAAGGCTGCCTGGAGAAGGAGAGGAAGATGGACTTTTATTCTTTTTAGTGTCTTCCCCTTCCAGTTTTATTGAGATATAACTGATATATAACTCTGTGCAAGTCTAACATGTGCATTGTGATGATTTGATGCCCATATATACTGCAAAATGTTTCCCACAGTAAGGTCAGTGCTTCTCAAATTCTGTACATCAGAATCATCTGACGAACTTATTAAAAACAGTATAGATTCTACAAGCCTTTCCTCCATTAGATCTCGGGTAACATTGAGGATCTCACACTTTTAGTAAGGTATCCCAGAGGATTCTGATACAGGTATCCTGAGCCCACCTGCCCTGTTCTGTGGTGGCACTAGTTAGCCTGAGCGTGGAGCCAAGTACACAGTCATGGGAGGGTCTGACACGCGCTGTCCCAGGCAGCCTCTTGCACTCTCTCTGCACTTAGCTCTCGTCCTTTTCCTCTTAATGCTTCTGTGAAGCAGAGGAACAGAGTCCATTGTGCAAATGCAACCGGCTGTTATCATCCACGGTTCTAGTATCTTGCTGGAAAATGTCACCACCAGTGAAGTGGCCACTGAGTCAAAGGTCCACATGAGAGGACCTTGACTGACTTTTAACTGATTTTTCTTCCTTTTTTTTAATGTGCTTCCTAGGTAGCTCAGCTGGTAAAGAATCCACCTGCAATGCAGGAAGAGACCCTGCTTCAATTCCTGGGTTGGGGAGTTCCCCTGGAGAAGGGATGGGCTACCCACTCCAGTATTTTTGGTTTTCCCTGGTGGCTCAGACAGTAAAGAATCCACTTGCAATGTGGAAGACCTGGGTTCAGTCCCTGGGTTGGGAAGATTCCCTGGAGGAGGGCATGGCAACCCACTCCAGTATTCTTGCCTACAAGATCCCATGGACAGAGGAGCCTGGTGGACTATAGTCCATAGGATCGCAAAGAGTCAGACACAACTTTTTGTCATTTTTTTAGACTCTTAGGGTTCTCACTGCCTTTCCCTGTGAGGAATGGCTTATAGTTCTCTTTTGTTATTGTCATTTCCTGTGTTACCAAGGATTGTGACAACTTTTGAGGAACCTTTTCTAAGAGAAAGGGACTCTGAGAACCTTGAATTAGCCAAATCAAAGTGTCATAAATATAGTAAGTCCAGGTAACAATTTGGAAACCAGTTCAGAGATTGAGTAAGGACCGGTGCCTGAGCAGGTGGAGATGGGAGCCTTTGCTGCTACTTTAAAGCTCTGGAGGAAGGTGGGACTCCCTAAATATTTAGTCTTCCCTTGCTCTGCAGGACACAGACTGGGTGGTGGTGAAGGAGCCTGTTATCAAGGTGGCGGCCATAGATAATGGGCTGGCTTTCCCTTTGAAGCATCCTGACTCCTGGAGGGCATGTAAGTCTCAAGACCACTGTGGTCTGGCTCTTTTCCTGCTCTTTCTCAGTGTTCTTATCTGTGCAATGAAGAGAATAATACCTCTATCACAGGATTGTTCTAAGGACTAATGCAATAATGCCGCTCAGCCCCTGAGCACAATGGCTGGCACACGGCAACTACTCCACAGTGTAAACTTAGTATCCTTTTCCCCATACATTATTCCCATCAGAAGCACAGAGCTGAGTTTTCACATCTCTATGTTGCATTTTTCTTAGTCTTTCTGAAGACTGTCTTATCGTAATTTATTCGATTTGTGTTTCTAAATATAAGCTGCTGTTCCTGTTCTGTCTTCCTTGTCGACATCCTGGAAACCAACCCCTGGCCCCATTATAACTGAGAAACCTTTAAAAAGAGAGAGATACAAGTAGGGGGTTACTAGTCCCTTTGCAGTACTTGTCTGTCTTTTGAGAAGGAGCGTCTCAATGTTTCAGTGGCAAGTACTGATAACTGCTTCTAGATAGGCTTGCATCTTGGAAAGTCATATAATGTCAGGGTAAGAGCACAGGCTCAGGGATTAGACAAACCTGGGTTTGAATCCCAGTTTCTCCACTTAACTGTTTAACCTTTAGGGTTAGCAACCCCTGTAACTTTAATTTTCTGTTGTATTTCAAATAAGAGGGATATCCAACTTTACCCGTGCTCTGATAGGTGGAGGACATAGATGGACAGGGACTTTTTCAACACTAGCTTTGATTTTGACTTTTCCTCTTTTCAGATCCTTTTTACTGGGCCTGGTTGCCCCAGGCAAAAGTCCCGTTCTCTCAGGAGATTAAAGATCTGATTCTTCCAAAGATATCAGACCCTAACTTCGTCAAGGACTTGGAGGAGGATCTGTATGAACTCTTCAAGGTTAGCCCTGGGAACCTTAGCCTTAAAACCATATGGAAGAAAGAATTCCAGCAGTTTTCCTAATTTGTCCTGATACAAGCCAAGATAGAATGGAAACATCCTCTGGCTTGTGTTAGCCAGTGGAGAGCAAGGTTTCCTCCCTGAGGACAGCGAGACCTAGTTTGGGTTGGTGTGGACAGTCGGCAGCTGGGTGGAGTCACACTGGTTCGTGTCCTGTGTGTCACGCGGCTGCAGTGTGTCTACAGAGCTCTCATCCTCAGGTGGAGCCCCAGAGCCTGGAGTTCTTCAGAGACAACCATGAAACTGAGGACAAGATGGTTACTTGTTCTCTATTTTGCTGTCTGTGAAATAGGGAGTCATCGGGGTTGGGGTGAACATCACTAAGCCGCCTAAGCCTCCTGAGGGTTTTCTAGTTGGGGGAGGAAAATGGGTTCTTCTGAGGCATTCATGCAGGTTATATCTCCTTCTGCCCTTCTTTTGCAGAAAGATCCTGGTTTCGATAGGGGCCAGTTCCATAAGCAGATTGCTGTCATGCGGGGGCAGGTAAGCCTGGGACATCCTCCTGGTGTCATCCCCAGGGTTTCTGTGAGAGGGTCATATGCTCATGTTGAGTGAGTGTGTAAAGGCCATATCTCACACCCATTTTAGTCCGTGCCATCCACGCTTGTGACTCTGTCTTAACACCTAAGAGGAAAGATAGCCGTCCCAGATCTCCCACCTCTTCCATGGTATCAGGCATTTGGTGAAGTACCTACTATGTGCTTGGTTCTGTGCCACTTGCTTGATAGTTCATTGGTGGATTTAGCTGGTGGTCTGGGTCCTCAGGTTGCTCAAGGTAGCTGTAACCCCTGGTGGTTAAGAGCTAGGCTCTGGAGTCAGACTGCTGCTTCACCACTCCCCAGCACCATGGCCTTAGGCAGGAGCTTCTGCTTCCTTTTTATAAAGTAGGACAGTTACCCTACTTTGCAGAGTTGGTCAGAGAATCACATAAGATTATGTGTACCAAGTGTTTAGTAAAAACCATGCCTGGCACATGGTAAGCACTCAGGTGCTGGCATGGTTATAATTTTTGTTGTTACAGTTACAAGCACATTATTTCTTCTTTCTCCCCTTCGTCTTCAAAGGGAACCAAGGAAACCACCAAGGCATTGTTGATCTTCCATAGCAGAGCAAAGAACAGCTTGAAAATCGCTAAAAGCGCGAGGACACTGACATTCTGCATATCACTTTGAAGTCTTAAAGACAGCTGGAATAGCCTAGCAGTTAGGGCACAAACTGGTCAGGGTGTGTGATTTGAAGCCTGACTCTGCCATTTATTAGCTGTGAGGTCTCACTGAGTTACTTAATCTCTCCTCCTCTTAATTTCTCCACCTGTAACATGGGATTAATAACAGCACCTATCTCATAAGGTTATTACGAGATCAGTGATCGAAAACAGTTGGAGTAGTGCTGGTATATTGAAGTACTCAATATGGGTTAGCTATTTTACTAGGGTTTTGTCTACAGCTCCTCACATCTTTTGGAGAAGGCAATGGCACCCACTCCAGTACTCTTGCCTGGAAAATTCCATGGATGGAGGAGCCTGGTGGGCTGCAGTCCATGGGGTCGCTAGGAGTCGGACATGACTGAGCGACTTCACTTTCACTTTTCACTTTCATGCATTGGAGAAGGAAATGGCAACCCACTCCAATGTTCTTGCCTGGAGAATTCCAGGGACGGGAGAGCCTGGTGGGCTGCCGTCTCTGGGGTCACACAGAGTTGGACACGACTGAAGCGACTTAGCAGCAGCAGCAGTCTCACATCTTTGAGGGACAGGAAGCTTTTCTCAGTCATAATTATCCAGTTAACCTCTTTCCTCCATTTAGCAAAAGGCTTCTGTTGAGGGCAACTCTTGAGCTTACCAAACCCGTTTTCTCTAGAAATGGGACAGACAGAGGATGTAATAGCTGTAGTTATTAGAGCTGCCTGAAGACCATAATGTGGTCTTCCTACATTTCCCCAATAATGTAAAGGCCCAGTTAGGCTGGCAGAATTGTTGGAAATCTTAAAAGCCACGTGACGTACTCCGGTATTGTGAAACTCAGCATAAAGGAGCAAACTATTCTAGTTTATGTAGATTGTACCTCTGTCCCTATTGTACTGTCTTCTCTAACCCCTTCCCAGTCTCTTGCAAACATAGCAACTTTCCTCTCATTATATTTAGTTAAGGCCATTATCTAGAGTGGCAAAAGGCAGAGGGGCGGGGGTTGAGAGAGAGACATTTTAGCTTTCTTTCCATCATGTGCTCTTAATGTCCTTTGAGAGCGGGTGGCATTTTACAACCTAGAGTGCCTACCTCTGAAACTGTCAGGATGAGTCATGGATGAGTGTCTAGCTCCTCCTCCTAGCACATGGGTAAAAGGAACGCACCACCTTCTATCTGCCTGAGCCGCAGTCATGGAGTGGACTGTACAGGGGCCTGGAGCCAAAGGGGAAGAATGGGGAACCCTGGAGAGATGGATTCGGGTGATAGAGTTGTTACTCACCATAAAGGCTTCTAACCAGACGTGAGATAAAGAATGCAGGGTCTGAGGGAAAGCTTCTTTAGATAACATCTTCAAAGACAGTATTTCTTTTTTGGCATTATGTACCTGCTATAAATTTTTTTCAACTTTTAAATTAGGAACATTTCAAACCTCAGTAAAATTGAAAGAGGGGAGTCATCTAGACTCACCAGTCATTACATTTAATTAGCCACGTTTGCTTTATCTCATATCTCTAAATGTTATCTATCTGAATATTATCTATACATCTGTATAATTTTATCTCTTTTATAATTTGTCTCTCTCCCTAGATAGATAGATGTAGCCACGTTTGCTTTATCTCATATCTCGAAATGTTATCTATCTGAATATTATCTATACATCTGTATAATTTTATCTCTTTTATAATTTGTCTCTCTCCCTAGATAGGTAGATGTAGCCACGTTTGCTTTATCTCATATCTCGAAATGTTATCTATCTGAATATTATCTATACATCTGTATAATTTTATCTCTTTTATAATTTGTCTCTCTCCCTAGATAGGTAGATGTAGCCACGTTTGCTTTATCTCATATCTCGAAATGTTATCTATCTGAATATTATCTATATATCTGTATAATTTTATCTCTTTTATAATTTGTCTCTCTCCCTAGATAGGTAGATTTTGTTTGTTTGCATCTGGCCAAATCTTTTGGAAGTAAGTTGTAAACAGTTTGACGTTTTACCCCAAAGATGTAAATGTACTTGAAAGGTGGCTTCTAACCTGAAGACCCAGCCAGAGAGGTAGTAAAATCCTGTCATAAGCTGGATGGTCTCCTGCATGGTCTACTCTAATTCCATTTGAACCTCCTCTTAGTTCTCTGCCCTGATCTTGTACTCAAGGCTCTTTGAAGCAGTGTAGGGTGCTCACAAATACCAAGACAATGAATTTAAAAAGGAACTCATTACTGGTAGGATCTACTTCTGACCTCTGATCCAGGTGAACTCTGCCTCTTTGAGGGTAGCATTTATAGGCCAAGGATCGTTATGGCTCAAGGCCTGTGTGTCTATGTGACTGGGGGCAGCCGCCCAGCCACCCCTCTCGTGTGTCTCCGGCCTGGCTGTGAAAATCTTCAGCATCCAACGGTTTAAAGGCTGTGGGAGGACCACTTCAGCTTTTGTTCTTTCCTATCAGAGAAGATACATGGTGGTGACTGTGATTGTGACAGGGGAAAGAAATGTGTTCCTCTGTTCACATGTCTGAAATATCTGTAAAATACAGACAAAAATTTGTGAGGAGCCAAACATACTGTGGTATCCTGGAACAGAAAAAGAACAGTACTGGAAAAGCTAGTGAAATCCAAGTCAAGTCTGGAGTGTGGTTAACACTCATGTTCCAATGTTGATTTCTTAGTGTTAGTAAAGGCACCATGGTTATAGAAGATGATCAAATTAGGAGAACTTGGGTAAATGGTACATATCTTTGTAACTTTTCTGTAGGTATAAAATTATTCTAAAGTAAAAATTTATTTAAAAAAGACAGCATGAGAGGTAGAGTTCAACTGAAATGGCTTTTATTTTTGAAATACATAGTCTTTGTAGGAAAATCAGAAAATAAGGATAAACTAAAATCACTCTATCTCTAGGTCACCTTTCTTGACCCAAAAATAATCACTGCCAACCTTTAAGACTTTTTTTCCTCTGTAGATAAGAAAATTGGATTTTAGAAAATAAAGGTGGGGATCACACTAATACTGGTTCCTTATCTCCTTTCTTTTCTGTCCAAGACATTGTGATCAGTTTTCCATGCCCGAAGAATATGTTTTTTAATTGCTTGTTTCTAATCCCTTAAATTATTAACTGATCCCGTACTCTCGGGCATTTATATAATTTTCAGTTGTAAACCATACTGCACTGTATAGATTGAAACTTAAGTGTTTTGTGCATGTCAGTGATCGTTCCCTTAATCCTTAAAAATGAAGTTGCTGAGTCAGAGGGCTTGTCCACTTCTAAGCCTTTATGGTCCACTTGCCTTTCTGAAAAACTGTTCCATGATCTGAACACTCCCCAACTCTGAGTCGGTATCTTCTGTATCTTTACTAACTAGACAGGCGAAAGAGGAGGTATTTGTTTTCATTTGTATTTTTTTTTTCATTTGTATTTTTTAAAAAGGTAGAGAGGTTTCCATTTTCTGTGATTGCCCTCTTACATTCTTACTTTAGTAGATAGCCTATTGGTAGTTTTCCATTAGTGTCTGGTTTATTTTTGTATTGATTTACAGGAGCAGTCTGCCTGCAGGTCTCCCTTCGGAGGCAGACCAGGATGCCTAGGCACTGCTCTTACTGATCTCCTTTCCCCCTCTGCAGATCCTAAATTTGACCCAGGCCCTGAAAGACAACAAGTGTCCCCTGCACCTCGTCCAGATGCCACCTGTGATTGTTGAGACGGCCCGTTCCCACCAGCGATCTTCTAGCGAGTCCTACACACAGAGCTTTCAGAGTCGGAAGCCCTTCTTCTCCTGGTGGTAGCCCCAGAGACAGACAAAGGCATATTGTCTGAGACTTGGGCTGGGAGGAAGCCTGGGGAGCCGGTTGCAAGAAAGCCAGAGAAGCCGGTGGAGATCAGTGCTCTTAAGAGCCCTCCCTGTCTGCTCACCACTCCCTCCGAGCTTTCCCAGGCCCCGGGAGAAGCATGAGCAGAGGGACAGAGGTGCTGTGGACCCTCCTGAGCGCGGGGGAGGGCTGGCGCTCCATGCAAGCCGTCCGGATGCGGGGAAAGGAGCATCTCCTGGGGGCAGGCTGGGAAAGTCCCTTCCCTCCTGGACACCCTGCTCTGTTGCTATTCCTTGTTATATTCTGCATCAGAAAAAATACAAATACAAATTTCAGTACTAGTAGCAAAACCCAGGTAGAATCCCAGACCCTCTCATGGCAAAACCTCTGATCCAGACCTAAATGTGCATGGACCCAAACATCCAGGTGTCTCACAGTTCTTACTGTGCGGACCAAGGCAGCTGGGTGACTCGCAGTGCCAGGACAGACAGAAGCCACACTTCCCTTTTGTGTCTTGCCAAGTCTTCTTTCTGTCTTCCTCCCACCAGTGCAATAGGTTGACTCCAGACACGATTTTCACAGTGGGGGGACATCTGCTCTGGAACTCCCAGCAGTTTACAGCGATTGTCTACATCACCTCTGCTCCTTCCCCGCTGGGGACCCAGCCCCTCTAGGCCAGGACTGCAGGTTGCTTATCACTCAGGCAAAGACAGGAGGGAGGAAGTTACCTCCCCAGCATGGGAACATGATCCATACCACTAAGTATATGCTGGAAGCTGTGATGTTCTGTGGGTGGGCTTACCCCTGCCTTGCTCCCCTAGTCCTTGGCCTTGGCCAGAGACAACAGACTTTTCCAGTCTGCTGATTTATTCCTGTTGTTTTTGATGTTTTTTCTCAACTCTTTTGACTCGATAGGTTCAGTTCTGGGTTCTGGAGTGGCTCTCGATGAGGGTTCTAGGGTGGGTCTAGTTCATGAGAGGACAGGATATTAAGTCCTTGGGTTTCTTTGTGTGATACCACTGCTGCTGGGTGGAGGCAGTGAGACTCGTATTCTGCCTCCTAATTAGCAGTGTCCCTTTGCTCCCTGACTTCCTGTTCCAGGCCAGTTTTCCTATGGCTTCTCGAGAAAGGTGGGGCCCTAAGGAGAGAGGCGTTCCCACTGTCCCCAGTGCCCGCCCAGCCCAGTGTGCACCTCTTGCTTCCATGTCTCTTTCCGCTCAGCTGTCCCCCTTACCAGCTGTCCGAGCCCTTTCTACACCAAAGCAAAGAATGGCCTCAGTGGGGAGTACAGAGGTGCCACCCATGGCTATGGGGCAGCCCTGGATGGTTCAAGTTTCTGGCACCCTGCGATTGGTCAGTCAGCCTTGGAAAGAAACTATCTTGAAGGTTTGAAAACCAACCAAAGAAAAAGAGTGGGGACTGTTGCCGTGTGCCCTCTGCTTGCCTAGCTCCCGCTATTGCAGGAAGCGGAGTGGAGGTGTGCAGCCCTCTTGTCTGCTGGGCTGGTCCCCTTCCAGTACAGCCCCCAGGAGCCAGCTTACCCTGGGCTTCCACCCCGCCAACAGAAGTCTCTGGAGCTGGGTGTGCATGCCCTGTGGACAGAGGCGCTGCTCTCCGCCAGCCCCAGCCCTGACAATCCCATTGAGCTGACCTGGACTTTGGCCTTGGGGACCATGTTTGTGAGAACTTGGGAGCAGCAGGGCTCCCAGAGGCCGGAGGGGACCAGGGTATATTTAGCTCTCCACAGACATGTGTTTATAAATGTGTTGTTGAATTGCTCCACCTGGGGTGGAGAGGGCCTGAGCCGTCTAAAGGGCTGGTTGCTTCCCCCACCGAGCAGATCTTCACGTTGCCCTCAGCCAGACCAGCTCTGGGATGCAAAGGAAATTGGGTCCAATGTAAGAGGGAGCTGGTCCCAGTCCTGGCAGGTGAAAGTACGGGGCATCCTTTCCTGGCCCACATCCGTTCTCCTTGAAGCCTGTACTCAGGTTGCCTTGAATGTGGACTTTGGGAGAGCCCGGGCCCTGAGTGCCAGGGCAGGCTTTTGGGTGGCCCTCACGAAGCTGCCCGGCCCAGCCCTCTGCCAGCCATCGGCCCATCTCCCAGTGTCAGGGAGTGGAGGCTGGGCTGTGAGAGTTCGGCTGCCTCTGTATTGTTCTTCTAATGCACTGTAGAAATTGTATATGTAATGTATTTAAATCAATGCAAATGTATGAATAACAAGTCCAATTCCGACCTTTTTTGTCTAGCTTTCTTTGGTGGAAAGAAGACAAGGTAGGATGCCTTTTTAAGGACAGAGAACCCTGTGTTGCCATGGAGTTGCCGAGATATGGCTCTTGAATCTGTTTTCCTCTAGTAGAGGAAGGTACAGGTTCTCATTTCCCAAAATATTGTTTTAACCCATTTGACACCAACACCTGACCTGAACCTACATTGATTGATGCAAAGCTGTTTATAATCATCATGTATCTTTCTTACCGTGAATATTTCTTGCAGAAATATTAGTGTTTTGTTTTGAGATGTTCCTCTGATAGGGATTTTACAGTTTTTGCAATGTCTGCTTTCTAAAAGCTGAAATAATTCTAAATTCCAAAATCATCTTTCCCCAAGGGGTTGGGATAAGGAATGTGGACTGGCTTTTCTTCTTGGCCACAAGAGGGCAGCCCTGCATCCCTGTCCACCTGAAGCGATTTGAACCCTGGTTCCTCTAAGTGAGGATAATCAAGCAGATAGGAGGGGCGAGAGGGAAGCTAAATGCTAATGGCTTCTTTTGAGCCAAAGCCAGAATAGCAGTCAGAAATCCTCACCTCAGGGGTTTTCAGGAAACTTCAGTAATGCAAAAGGCATGGTTTGTGCAGCTGCGGAGCCGCCTCAGACTGGTTTGCCCACAGGGGTGAAGAGGGCAGTTGAGGAGCAAGTACCCACTGCATTGACTGCACTCATCCCACCCTGGGCCCGTTGCCCACTACGCAGCTCTGACTGTAATAGGAGCTGGTGGAGGGGCCAAAGACCCTTCTCCTCTCCTTGGACCAGGAGGCCAGCTCTATTTTCTCCTTCCTGGGAATTGCCCTCACCTTGCAGTGGGCCCGAGCCTCACCCCCGGCTCCAGAGTGTCCATTTCCAGATCTTCCCCTTGCGTGACAGACTCACATAGCTCTCAGTGCACATGGTTTATTTTGCCACGTGAACTACGTTTTTCCTGTGCTGGCCTGAGGGGCAGGGGTGTGGGACGAGCTACTGGACCGTGGGCCACAGTTGTAGCAGGAGTAGTGGGATGCTGCGTCAGAGTGCCTGTCACTCGACTCCCAGGAAAACTATCCTGCAGCCCAGGCATAGTGTTAAACTGAGAAGGGCTGAGGCAGAAACGGGCACTGCTTTTCCTCAGTCTGGTGAGGAACGGGTCCGCTGTGACAGCTCAGTGGAAGCCTCTGGGCCTGTTCTGGCCCACGCAGGCCAGTGGCAGCAGTGAGGCTGTTGTGAGGCTGTCTCTTCTTTGCCTTCCCCAGCCCTTTGGCAAAAGTCTCTGTGAATCCTGGGGAGGATACAGCCGGCCCCGGCCCCTTCCCCGGCTCAGTGTCTGATCTGATGGAGGTAGCTTGTGGGTCCTGGCTTCCTCCAGTTCCGGCGGATCCGGGCGCTGGCCCTCCTAGAGTTCACATGCTGCTCACTGGAAGCCGTCTCCGTGGCTCTGCTCTGCGGAGCGCAGGGCTCTGCAGTTCTGCAGGGAACAGTCATGTTAAGCCAACATCAGTAGGAAGGAAAGAACAGGGACTGAAGAGATTCTGGTCCTAATGAACTATTAAAGCACACTGTTCAGAGCCAAATGAGACCAGGGCTCTGGTCTCATCTCTGCCCCTAGAGAGCTGCATGACAAGGCATAGCTTTCAGACTGCTTTTCTGTAAGGGGAGTTGGACTAGATCAGGGGGTGTGACACTCTTGTGTTTCTCCACCCTCCTCATCCTGTCCTGTACAAGACCAGAGGGCAAGTAGCCTTCTTAAGATGATTCCGGCAGGGATTACTGATCAACTGAAATTCATAGGAGCAACAAAGCTGATCTGCTGCCCTGGCCCTGATGACCTCTGAAGGCCTGTTCAGATCTCGTGTTCTGACTGTGGGCACAGAGCATAACCCAGAGTGACTGCTTAGGCCACCTAGATGGTTCAGCTTGGTCTCTTGGGGGCTTGCTGTTCCTGAGTGGGCAGCGACCTAAGCAAAGAGGCGAAGGACTGGGGGAAATTTCAGGTGAAGTTTCTCAACAGTTTTTAACCCTTGATGCCTCTATGGTACTCCCCTATGCTATTTTCTCAGTAGTCCCACAGCTCAGATGATCACCCAGCTTATTTTTGAATGTTACCTGTTCAACAACAGGTAAATAGGATTTTTTTTTCCCCCGTCCAAACCATAGTCCCTCCCTCGCTGCTGGTTCAGAACCTCTGTGAAATGAGGTGGCCCTGAGTGGACCCAGGCACCCCTTCCCATGGGAGTTCACAGGGTCATAGGTGACCCCAGCAGTAACAGTCTCTTAAGTGCCAACCACACGGTAGGCACTGTGTAGACCTGGCAACAACCCCAATGGCAGGTACTTGACAGGGAGGCCAGGTGAGTGGCTTCAGGCCACACCAGCCGGGAAATGGAGGAGCGGGCCTGTCGTGCTCCATGGCCTACCTGAGCCTGCTGCAGTGGTGTACCGAGGGGCCTAGGGGCTTCTGCCGAGGGGGCCTCTTCCTGCGCAGCCTCTTCAAGGCCTCAGCCACACGATGGTCCCCTGCACACTCCCAGACGATCTGTGCCCGTTCCTCAGCCAGCTGGTCCCCGCTGCGCTGAAACAGACCCTGGATCTGCAGCAGCTCAGTGTCCTGGAAGATGTTGGCTGCGGCCTGCTTGCGGCCCCGGACCTCCGGGGGGGCCCGCCAGGGGGGTGGCTCGCTGACCACAGATGCAGGGGTGCCCATCCTGGGTGCTGAGGAAGGAGCAGGGAGGGATGTCAGCAGCTCAGTGGGCCCTTCCCAAGCCTGGGGGTCTTGACCAACACAAGGGCTTCTGGTGTTTCTGTTCTCCAGTAGCTAAAATAGAGTAAGTCTTGACTTGAAATCACTGATTTCCCGGGGCACCTTGGGGAGATAATAACGATAGTCAGACTTTACAGTGTTTACAAGCCTGACCTAGGTATTAAGGGTCACAGAAGGTAAGGATTGTGCATCTCCACTTTAGAGATGAAGATGCACACCTCAGATGTTAAATGACTTTCTCATGGACACAAAGCCATGTGTAAGTGCATAGCCAGAAGCAGAGGCCAAGTCTCTCTGGCTCCAGAGTCCACGCAGAGCCCAGGCCCGAGTGATAACACCCATAGCAGCTGAAATGTTTTAAGCACTCAGGTTGCAGGTACCCCCATAACAGCTGTACTCACATAACATCGTTGAATCATGAACGAGCACAACTGTCCTAGGAGGTAGATACTTTTTAACCTCCTCATGTCACAGATGAGGAAACTGAAGAACAATACTCTGATGCTGAGACCCAAGCTCTGTGGCACAGAGGCAAGTGAGGGGCTGTGGCCTTGGGCTCCACAGGCAGGAATCCGGCTTCCGGCCGCCTCTACCACTTACTGGCTAGGTGATCCTCCTCGCCTCCACTGCTTCCTGTGTAAACTTAATCAGCAATACAAGTACCTACTTCTTAGAGTCGCTGTGAGGACTGAGTGAAGACACAAAGCATTAAGACCATGCAAGATGTCCCACCAGTCTGCTTTTCCATCTGTAACACAGAAGAGCATCCTGTCTTCTATTTTCAAGCTCCTGGGGGGGAGAAGGGATGAGCCAAGTCCATATAATTTAAACAGGATGAAATAGACCAATCAGATCTAACCACAGTCCAAAGAACCACAGAGAGAAAGGTAGGGGCAGAAGAAAGGGCTACGGGATTGAAGTATCCTCTCAGTGCAAGAGGCTGAAATCTATGATAAGTTCAATAAAAGTTAGGCTCGGGCCAGTGCCACACCCCACCCCCATATGCAAGAAATGAAAACAGAATTATCTCAGTTCTACGTAGTTTTTGGTGAATGGTAAAGGGATAAGAGGCGTACCCACCTTATCCTTGTCTTCACTACAGCCTGAAATGGCTATGGGATTGGAAAACAGACTGGAGACCAGAAGACCAAAGACTTGGCATTATACAGAACTCCCGGGCTTTCCAGTTAGCTCAGATGGTAAAGAATCTGCCCTCAATGTGGGAGACCAGGGTTCAATCCCTGGGTCAGGAAGATCCCCTGGTGAAGGTAACGGCAACCCACTCCAGTATTCTTGCCTGGAGAATTCCATGGACAGAGGAGCCTGGCAGGCTACAGTCCATGGGTTGCAAAGAGTAGGACACGACTGAGCAGCTAACACACCCAAGCTCTTCCTGGCTGTGACCTTAGGCAAGTTATTCAATCTCTCTGGGCCTGCTTGCTCAACTAGAAAATGGGGCTAATAACACTTCTCAGGATTATTGTAAGGATTAAATGGGTCTAGTGTGTATCAGGTCCCCAGTGGGAGCTAAAGAAATACAAATGCCCCTCTTCTTGGCCTTCAGGACTTTTTCACTTACAGCAGGGGTGTAATGTGGACCCTCCTTTTCCTCTGAACAGTCTGGCCTGAGCCAGCTGAAGGCCTTGCCTGTGCTCCCTTCTCCCTGCACAGTCCTGAGCCTAATGAGGAAGGCCTGGTTGCTAAGTCAGATCCCACTATGCAGCTAATTACAGAGAGATCTGTCAGCCAGCAGCCAGCTTAAAAAAGAAAGAAATCAAATTTGAAATAAATTTAAATAAAAAATGTACATACTCAACTGTAAAAAGTACAAAGGATCAGAATCATAGAAATAAGAGCATTACCAGCTTCCTGTCCTCAACCTACCCACCTGCAGACGTAACCCTGACTCTCACCTGCCTTTGATGCTCTTGAGAATTTGAGCCGTCTCTCCCTCCCATTCAGACTCCTCAGATATGACTGTTCCCCACCTGCCCTTGCCCTGGCCTTCCCTCTTCCTCACCTCAGTAGCCACCCTCCTTCTAATAATTTCTACACTCACCCTGTTTCTATCATAACCCACTCTCTCTTTTGAAAAGATTTAGTAGCTAAAATAAACCTGCAGAAGACTTTCAGATAAATTAATTTTTAAAAAATTGTGCTTTTTATCTGGAAAATGGGGATTTTAAAATCTGCCTCTCTGTAGGCACAATTATGGGAATCCAGTTAAGACCTAATATGTGTGGTAATTAAACCTCCAGAGCTGGATGATATCCTGTGACCAGAAAACAACAGTCACCAAGTCACACTTCCAGGCTGATAAAGAGAAGTAAAAGCTAACTACTATGGGGTGTTTGTCTTGCCAGGTGGCGCTAGTGGTAAAGAAACCACCTGCCAGTGCAGGAGACATAAGAGACGCTGGTTCGATCCTTGGGTCAGGGAGATCCCCTGGAGGAGGGCATGGAAACCCACGCCAGTATTCTTGCCTGGAGAATCCCATGGACAGAGGAGCCTGGTGGGCTACAAGTCCAAAGGGTGGCAAAGAGTCAGACACGACTGAAGCGACTAAACACGCACGCTGGGGGTATTTATTCTGAATCAGCAACATGCATGATACCATTTCATCCTCAAAACCATTGTTAGGAATCAGGCACTGTTAACCTCATTGCCATTCATAGAGGACTAAAGAGGAGCTGAAATACATAGCCCTGAGCCTGAGCTCACCCTATCCTCAGGTGAGCCCTAGTCTAAGTGACTGCAGCCGGAGCTTTTGAATCACCAAGTTGCCCTCACAGCCTGGCAGCTCAAAGCACATTTCTTCCCATTATATCTGTGAAGACTGTTTCACTATTCTTTTCCAATTCATGTAGGGGAAAACTCGCCAGTAGAAAGGGAAGAAGGATGAATGTCCCACACCCCAGGTAAGAGTCAGGGCATGGAATTTGTTTTAATCTTCACTAGCGCCAAAGCTGTTTACAGGGTGACAGGCCGCCCCCAGCCTTGAAGCCGTGAACCCATGGCACTCTGACGGGGAAGAGCCCCAGCCTCCACAGAAGGAACCAGGAGCTGCTACGAGGCCCAGTGCACAGAGCTCTGGCTTGAGTCAGAGGACTAGCTTCGAGCCCTAGTGCTGCCTGCCACTCACTGGCTAAGACACCTCAGGCACTTCACATGGCCTCTGTGGGCCCTTCCTCTTACAGTTGAAAGGAAGGGTTTATTCTTATAGTCTCCGGGGCGTGTGCTGGTGTTGAGAGTCAATAATTCCATGACAAGGCTGGGTCCACACAGAAGTGGAGATGAGTTAGCTTCTCTGCCAGGGCCCAGGAGCTACATGTGTGGACACGTCTGTATAGTTAGGTGCCAGGGGACTCCCCTTTTCTGCCCTCCTTAGTCTTCCTTAGAGGCCAGACACTGTTGGGCTGCTGTGGGGTTAGGGTCTGGTAGAAGAAAGAACTCACTGCTCGAAAGCATTCTAGTGACCCAGACTGGCTGTGGCCAAGCCCAGAGTAGACTCCTAGGCTGGTCGGGGTGGTGGGAGAAGAGCTGATAGTCCTGCTCTGGGACTCAGGCAGTCTTACCCGCCCTTCAGAGAGATGGGTCATAGGATCAAATAGCAGCAGCTGTCTTAGGGAGGAAATGGCTCAGAGCCTGACTTTCCAGATGGTCCAGCCACCCACCTCTACCAGGGCTGCAAGGCCCTGCCTCCAGCAGTCAGTTACAGAGTTACAAACAAACCAACAAGGAACCGTGTGGGCCAGTCTGAGCCCCCAAGCCTCAACCATATCCTCGTGAACCTCGGGGAGGCCTTGGCAACTCCAGATTTTGAGGTCCCTCACTCCTGGCTTGGCCTCCCACCTTGGAATTTAGACAGCAGAGTGAGGCTGGGAATAAAAATCAGTGGATTCCAAGTAGGATTAGATGGTAAACTTTGAGAAAGCTGAATCAGAAGATTCAGGAGAAAATTTACTATCAGGAGAAAATTTCCTGTCTCATTCAATGTGTTACTTTCCCACTGATTTCCTGGACAAGACCTGAATCCAGGGAAGTTAGTGTGTACTTGAACAATGGCCCTTGTTTAAACTGGGAAATGAAACCATGGGCTATTATATTAAAAGATTATAAATGGATCTTTCATTTCAGAGCTGGCATAAAAGATAGGCATGGATCTGTGAGCTAATGAGTAAAGACTAATTGCAAAATCCTTCAATTTGATCTAAACTAGCTTAAAAATGAACTCCCAAAGTAAATATCAAATGTTGAAATTGAAGTTCAACTTGTTTTGCAACAGGCAATAAAGGAACTGCTAAGCTCTGACAAAGAAATATATTTAAAAGTGACTCACCATGCACTGAATTTGCAGTACACAAATATGGTGTCCAACCGAGCGTTTTTTGTAATGTATGAAGCTCAGTTCAGAGAGCTTTTCACACTGTGGTCTCGGGGACGTGAAGGGAGCTATGGCAGGCACAACACACTCGTGTGACCTGGGCGGCAACTGAGCCCTCACTCACTCAGCTCACCCCCTTCAGATAGCACTGGTGATGATGATAATCTGTAACCAGAGGCCAAGGGCCTCTTAGGAAAAGAAAAAAAAAACCTGGAGGCTCTGGCCCAAGGCCCATATCAACATTTGTGGCCTTGGCCTGTTTCCCTGCCCACTGGACAGCAGCCAAAATCTGTGGCTCCTTCAAGCAGGAGGCTCAGTCCAAATGGCTATGTGGGTCCTGCCTCCCACAGGGCCTAGCTCAGGCAGTAGAGAACTAGACACAGGTTGGTCTACAATTCTGTGTCCCAGAAGGTAGAGAAAGGAAATGGACCCTTTTCCCAGGTCAATTCTCAGATATGACCTGAAAACAAACTCCTGCTAGATCTAGGAATAACTCTTTTGTAGAGTCCAAGAACCCTGAATTCTGGTTCTGCCATTGATAACTGAATACATTGGCAGGTCTTGGTTTTCCCCTGCCTCAATTTGCTCTTCATCAAAATGGTGAGAATAGATAACCCTTAGGGGATAGGAAGATTAATACTTTAGTATGCCAAGGATCTATCCCAGCACACTACATCATGAATGAATGATGGAAGGGAGTTGTTATTGCTGTTGTTTAGTCGCTAAGTCGTGTACAACTCTTTTGTGACCCCATGGACTGTAGTCCTCCAGGCTTGTCTGTCCATGGGATTTCCCAGGAAAGAATAGTGGAGTGGGTTGCCATTTCCTTCTCCAGGGGATCTCCCTAACCCAGGGACCGAACCTGTATCTCCTGCATTGGCAGGCAGATTCTTTTACCACTGACCTACCAGGGAAGCTGACAGGAGGGAGACAGGCTATTTAGCCTCCAGGGATTACAGAATCTCTGCCATTTTCATTCTCACTACTGTCATGAAACTCCCTCAGAAAGGGCCTTCACTCTTTGGAGAAGAGAGTAAAGGGAGATAGGTTCATCTGTGGACTTTTAAATCATACCTGCAGTAGAGGCTCCCTGTCAAGCTTGCTCCCTGTCAAATGCAGAACAGCACTTCCTGAGAAGTAGTATCTTTAATCCTCACAACACCCCTATGAGGTGCCTCCCTATGAGGAGGCACTATCCTTGTTACACCCATTTTACAGACGAGAAATCTGAGCTCAGAAAGGTTTGGTAACTTCCCAAAGTCACACAGATGGGTAGGTGATGAGACTGGGATGGGAACCCTAGTCTGATCCCAGCGCCCACTCTCAACCACTGCTATTTTTGTTCCTGCCAGATGGCTGAGGAAGTCTTCATGGGGAGGAAGGACCCAGGAGGCTTTGAAATCTGCTATCTGCTTCTCCAGGGTTTGGAAGGTGCAGGGATCAAAGGCAGGTCTCCCAATACTGTGTGTCTGTGCCCTCAGCACTCCATGGTCCCGTGGGGAGTTAGAGCGATTACTCACCACGCAGGAGCGCAGAGCCAATAGACCTCAAATCGGGATAGGGCCAGCTAAGATGCGCCCACTCCAACCCCTTTCAACGTTTTCGAAAGGGCGAGCGCAGCTCTGAGCTTCCTGCCGTGATGGTGCTCACAAGGTCCAGACGGCGTTCATCAACAGGACAAGACCTTGGGAGGGGGTATCCTGGCCGAGGTCACACGACGACACCACCAGAACGGGTCTGCCCCTAAGTCTTAGACGCGGCCGCTCCGTATGACGGGCCCTAACTGGACCTGGGAGTTCGGGTCTCAGCGACGCCTCTGCTCTGACAGCCCTCCCACCCGCCTCCACCGCAGCAAAAGCTTGGCTGCCGACCTACGTACCTGGCCTCCCGAGGAGGGCCACCTCGGTCGCAGCCGCGGCTCCCCGGAGAAAGCGCTCCCCAGCCCCGGAACAGCCAATCCTCAGCCGAGCCTAGGTGAGAGCTCCCGGCGAGCCTTCCAAAATCGAACGCGGAGACACGGTGAGCCAATCGGCGGCCGTAAAGAGGCGAGGGGCGTGTCCCGGCTCCGCCCCCTTCTCTCCACTGGCCTGGAAATCAGAGTGCGAAAGGGCCCCAGGTCCAATTAGCGGCGGAGAAGCAGCGAAGGGCGTGCCCTCCCAGCGCTTTCCCTCCGCCCACTGCCACCCTCGCACTGCGCCCGGAGGTGCCCCTTTCATTGACGTCAGTCCTCCAGGAGAGCGCGGTTTTGCTGGCTCCGGAGTGGGGGCGGGGCCGCATTCCTGCCCCGGGGTGCGGCGACGGCTGGCCCTGCCGGGTACACGTGACGGATGCCCCCCTGCTCTGGACCCGAGGCCTGTGCGCGCGGCGCCGTGTTCCTTGCTGCTGCGTGTGGCCCTCTGCAAACAGACTTGCAGCTCTTTGAACTCTACTCCACTTGTCTTCTGGCTCCAGCTTTGAGGGAGGAGAAGGGACAGTTAGTGCGGTAGTCAGACCTTTGGTTTCAAAGCCAGAATGTCCTGGGTTCTAATCTTGAAATCGGGGAATTTACAGTTTAGCAAAATATTGAAAAACTAAAAACATTTAATTGTTTATTACAGTTGTGATAAACATTAGGAAGGAACCTAAGCTCCCTTGGGGAGGTCCTAGAGGCAGAGTAATATTTTTCTGTGAAGAAGGTGTTGAGATTGAACAGATGAAGAGGCCTGGATCTGGGAACAGAGGAGGGCACATGCTAAATAAGGCTAAGGTCAGGAGGTAACTTGATTGAGAAAGTCTTGAATGGAGGCCTGGAGTTAGGTCAGCGAAAGAGAGAGGTGGGGAATAGCACTGTATGTGTTTATTTAATAGACACTTTATAGCACTTACATTGTACCAGTAATGCCAGTCAGACTTTACAAATATTAACTCATTTCATCCTCATGACAAATTTGTGTTTATAGAAATTCACTTTGACTACAGCTTGAAACTTGGGTTGGAAGGGCAGGAGTGGATGTAGGGTGTCCAGTAGGCCCTTGATCAGTACTTGTTTGCTTCATTGGAAGACAAGTTATTTGTGCACTGGTTTAAAAATGGTCACAAAGGGAGCCTGGGAGTAGGCAGCTGGGTCTCCCTGACTTCTTTTTCACTTCAGAGCTGCCTTTGTAGTCATTTGAGTTCTCTTCTGTAAGAGTTGCAAGGGGGGAAGAATAAGAGCCAGCACATGGGACTGTGGGTCCCTTTTGGCTAGGTGGAGGGTATATTTGGGAGCTGTTCTTCCTCATCCCGAGGTCTCCAATTCTTGTGTCCTGCACAAAAACATTGGCAATTGCTTTGTTGTAGTTTAAAAGGGTTTTAACAGTGGTTTCTCTGTTGTTCCTGAAGCCCTGTGGAAGTATTGCAAAGAATAAAGAAATCAGCAATGTTCATCTTCAATACAAAGTATTGCAAAACCTTTCAGTCAACTGCTTGGCTAAGGAGGGTACCATGCAGACATTTAAACCAAGAGGCTGGGCTTCTGAACCAGGAGCTCCTTCTACCTCATTCTCAGCAATAGGAAGGCCAAACTCTTGGCATATTTGTGCTTGAAGAGCTTAGGAACTCTGATGCCATGAACTCTGATGAGCGTACCCGGATAGGAATTAGGAGCTTGTGGTTTCTGGGTCAGATGTGACTAAGGCTGGGTGGAGAATATCTGGTGTCTCCAAACATCTTTGCAGGCGTGTGACCATTGTGTGCTTACCATACAATGCAACAGTTTCCATTATTGCAGCTTTATGATTCAGTATTTCTGATGAGAAGATGAGGCGCTTCCATAATCGTGTGGGCATGCAAGAGTGGGGCATCTGGGATCCACAGAATGCCTCTGGAATCCACTCCCCAACACGGCTCTGTTTAAAGAGGGAAAGAAGGACTACTACTCTGGGGAATGGAGTCTTGGGTAATTCAGACCAACATCTGGTTTTACCAGGGATCAAATTAAACTGAGACAATCTTAATTGGGTAGAATCTCCTTGGGAGAAATATTTGAGGGGCACCAAGAAACGCCATAATTGAGATAAATATTTTAATGCAATATCTTTAAAAATTAATGCAAAATATCTATGATGAATAAAATATCGACATTTGATGGCAACCCACACCAGTACTTTTGCCTGGAGAATCCCATGGACAGAGGAGCCTGGTGGGCCACAGTCCATGTGGTAACAAAGAGTCGGACACGACTGAAGCTACTTAGCACAGCACAACCTAAAGACAGGTTGTTGCTTGTTTTATGACCCTGCCTCATTTTTCATCGAGAACAGTCATTTCCAATCAGCCCATGGTTCCCAGGCAGGTCACCACTGTGTCCCCTGCCAATTGGATTTATGAGTGTTGACAATAGTGTAGGAATAGATTGGCAACATGGAGATTTATATATGCTTGTGTTTTTTAATCATAGAGCTTTAATCCACTTTTTTCATTTGGTTCAAAATATGGAAAGATGTTTTGACAATTGTATCTAGGGATGCACGTTTTTCCTTTAGCCCTGAGCTCCAGTATGGCTCAGCAAGGTGCTCATTTTTAGGGGAACAGAGCCTAGGAAAGGGATTCTAGCTGCTCAACCTTAGGCAAATGACTTAACCTCTCTGCTTCTCTATTTTCTCATCTATAAAATGGAAATCATTATATTACCACCTCTGAGCAATGCTGTAAGGATGAGGTGAGTGCTATAGGCACAGTGCTTAATATAAACCTTGCTACAGATACTAGAGCGGCATTCAGTGTCTACCCTCTCTATCCTGCAGGAATTGTTCCAGCAGCTGTACAGTCACAAATGGTCCCCCAGTGGGGTTGAGGCTTATTCCCATGGGTTTGTTGTTGCTGAATGTTCTGTTCTGGGGAGAGCAGAGAGAATTTCCACACTCAGCTGACAAGCAACAATGACTCTTGAGTCAACTCCATTTTTATTGATAAATAATCTGGTCGTTTTAAACTTTTTAAAAAATGCCCTTCTGCTTAGGGCATTACACGAAGCAACTTATTACAACTTTCTTCTCTGAACTAACAGTCTGAAGAGACTGAAAATAACAAAGTCCTATAGGCAAATGGTGCATTATAGAAACATCTTTTTAAAAATACACCACTCATGTTAATCTAACATTCAAGGTCAATATTGTATTAGTCTGCTTGGGAGGCAAAAACAAAATACCACAGTGTCTGGGTGACTTAACAACAAAAGTTTATTTTCTCACAATTCTGGAGGCTGAGAAGTCCAGGATCAAGGTTCTGACTGACTCAGTTTCTGGTGAGATCTCTCTTCCTGACATGCAGACAGTGCCTGCTCACTGTGCCCTCACGTGGTGGTGAGAAAGAGAAAGATGCCTCTCTGATGTTTCTTCTTGCTGCTGCTAAGTCGCTTCGGTCGTGTCTGACTCTGTGCGACCCCAGAGACGGCAGCCCACCAGGCTTCCCCGTCCCTGGGATTCTCCAGGCAAGAACACTGGAGTGGGTTGCCATTTCCTTCTCCAATGCATGAAAGAGAAAAGTGAAAGTGAAGTCGCTCAATTGTGTCCAACTTTTCGCGACCCCGTGGACTACAGCCCACCAGGCTCCTCCGTCCATGGATTTTCCAGGCAAGAGTACTGGAGTGGGGTGCCATTGCCTTCTCCGGATGTTTCTTCTTATAAGGACACTAATCTTATCAGATCAGACTCTGCTCTTATGGATGTTCCCAGGTAACCTTAATGAATTCATTACTCTAAACACAGTCACAGGTTAGAGCTTCAGCATATGAATTTGGGACACAAGTCAGTCCATCAGTTCAGTTCAGTCGCTCAGTTGTGTCCAGCTCTTTGTGACCCCATGGACTGCAGCACATCAGGCCTCCCTGTCCATTACCAGCATCCAGAGCTTGCTCAAACTCATGTCATCCAGGACTTCCCTGGTGGTTCAGTGGCTGAGACTTCACACTCCCATGTAGGGGGCCCAGGTTCAATCCCTGATCAGGGAACTAGATCCCGTGTGCCACAACTAAAGACCAAAGATCCTATGTGCCACAATTAAGACAGCCACATAAAGAAATAATAATAAATAAATAAAAATATAGATAAGTAGATACAGAATAAATACAGCTATAAATGTGTTTATATGTGTACGTGTATGCATGTGTATATGTGTACACATATATAACCATGAACATACACAAACATACACATTTCCCATCTGTCTGCTGAAAGGGCCTAGAAGCAATGACACTCGAAGAGGAATAAGCACACTTAGCACCAGTTATTGATTTCTCAATATCATTCTCCACAAAGGGTTCCTTGGATAAATGATTAATTCTACTTCTGGGATTGAGAGAGTTCAAAATGACCCTACACCATCTTGTGCAAGAAAATAAGGAAGTATTCACAGAATAATGGGTATGTGTCAAAAGGACTAGGAGTCAGATTGTAAGGGCTCCCATTAGCCAAACCGGGAACATCAGGATAAAATAGGACAGTAAGATTATAACCCAATGAGCAAAAATAAGATTATATGTTTATAGTAATATAACTATTAAATAAGTAAACAGAGGAGAAGAGAAAGCTTATAGTAGGATGCCAGCTAATAAATGTAGAGGGAGCAGTGCAGTTGGGAAATCACTAATGCTTTCTAAAACAGCCATGTGGCCAATTACAAAAACAAGGACTACAGTAGTTTTGGGTATTTTCCCTCTTATATACATGGTATCTTTGTATATACTGACATTTTTTCTTCCTCTTTATGTTTTCATTTCACAAGTAAGTTGTTGGGAGTTAAGGTTACAATTTAGTCCTTATGTAACACTATATTTTCCAAATTATTACAAAATCTGAGAAGTATTTAGATTGGTTTTGGAGAGAGATGAGAATTGCTCATTTGTAAGAAAGATAGCTGTAATTCATTAGGTGGACATATGGAACTGTTTTATCATTGTATGGAACTCCAGATGTAGACAGAAGGTTGCAAATGGAAGTTGAGTCCCTAAATACATACGTAACTGCCTATGTATTGCGCCAGTTACCTCTGCGATAAGTGAGTCCATTAGATACTTCTCCTTTTCCGGCTGCTGCAGTGCTCAGCTTTGCTGGTAGAGGGAGCCGGCAAGACCTCCAGGAGGAAGGCCTCTCCTTGGTTGTGGAGCGCTTTTCACAACCGGCTCCTTCAGGTTGAGTCTTCTCCAGCGCCGCACAGGTGGAGCACATGTGGACTCTTCAGGGCCAGGTCCCGCTCAGGGGCTCCTGCCGCGTGGGGGGCTTCTTATCACTTGTATCCCACAGCACATGGCAGCCAGCAGTGCACAGTGGCCAGCAGCTTCCCTTGGCCCCCAGTTGAGAGGCTCTGCAGTGAGTTTTGAAGTGCAGCAGCTCCTTGTGAAGAACTTCCCCCAGTACCACAGATGGCAGATTTCCAGCAGGTTCTGCCAGGATGCGTTGGTTTGCATATTAAAGAGGTACTCACAGACAAGATGCCTGCTATCTCTAGAAATTAGCTAACTCTGGGTGGTGTGCGTGAAGTGGGCAATCCCTCCCTAGGTTTGCAAGGTCCCAAATGTCAAAACATCACAGAAACAAAACAATACAGCAAATAATAAAACATGATAGACACACAGGAATTCAGAGTCCAGTGAGAGTGGCACTGTTAGGACTTCATCTGGAAGTATTGAATGCAAAGGTTGACCAGATAGCTGAGGGTTGGAAGTCTTCCTTCTTTCCTGATGGCTCAGGGCTACCTGAGTTTTGGTGAGCAAGGAAGAAACTGCCTTGTTTTTGTTGACATAAATTTTTGGTGGTTTAGTGGTTTAGTCTCTCAGTCATGTCTGACTCTTGTGACCCCATGGACTGTAGCCCACCAGGCTCCTCTGTCCATGGGATTTCCCAGGCAAGAATAGTGGAGTGGGTTGCCATTTCCTTCTCCAGGGGATCTTCCTGACCCAGGAATTGAAACTGGGTCTCCTGCATTGCAGGCAGTTTCTTTACTGACTAAGCTACAAGAGATTTGTCATAAATTAGAAGACCCTGAGGGTTGGACACGACTGAGAGACTTCACTTTCACTTTTCACTTTCATGCATTGAAGAAGGAAATGGCAACCCACTCCAGTTTACAGTGGAGAATCCCAGGGACGGGGGAGCCTGGTGGGCTGCCGTCTATGGGGTCGCACAGAGTTGGACATGACTGAAGCGACTTAGCAGCAGACTTAGCAGCAGAAGACCCTGATGTTGAGAAAGACTGAAGGCAGGAGGAGAAGGGGACGGCAGAGGATGAGATGATTGGATGGCATCACCAACTCAGTGGACATGAGTTTGAGTAAACTCCAGGAGTTGGTGATGGACAGGGAAGCCTGGCATGCTGCAGTCCATGGGGTCGCAGAGTGGGACACGACTGAGCGACTGAACTGAAGAAGTCACAATGTCATTTCTGCCATTCCCTTGTGTGTGCTAAGTTGCCTCAGTCGTGTTTGACTCCCTGCGACCCCATGGATTGTAGTCTGCCAGCCTCCTCTGTCCATGGAGATTCTCCAGGCAAGAATACTGGAGTGGGTGGCCATTCCCTCCTCCAGGGGATCTTCCCAAACCCACGTCTCTTGCATCTCCCACAACCTTGAGAGACAGGTCAAGGTTATCTCCATTTGACAACTGAGGAAAATGACAGACTAAGCTAGGAACCAAATTTAGATTTCCTGGCCACTAGAAATGCTACAGCTATCTTAAAGTCCCTGAATCTACCTTAACTGTGAACTTTCCCCAGTCTTACAGAAGACTCTTTATAAGACATGACCCACTCAAACCACACAGCCAAAAAAAAAAAAAAAAAAGCAAATCTGGTTTCTCCTCCACTACTGTTTGGGTTGCCAGCTTCCCATTACCACTGGGGCCTCTTAAGGTTATGGTGAATCATGGAGAGTTCCCCTGATGCTGGTTCTTTCAAAGCTGCATGATATTCGATAAGTCACATTACCTCCCTGGACCTCCATTTCCTCATTTTCAAGCAGAAGTAGCTTAACAGCCCCTGCCTCACAGGGTTGTTAGGGGAAGTATTGAGACAAGTGGTGCGTGGCTGCCAGATAATGCTCTGCAGCTGTTGATTCCTGTTGGGCCATTTCCAATTTTATCCAAGACTAAAGGGCAGTGTTGGGGTTGACTTGGGCCATCCTGGCTCAGGGGTCCATCCTCACAGGTGAGGCCTCTCCTTTCCCCCAGAAACAGGGTTCCCTGGGGTCTGCACATTGCATCACAGATCCCAGAGGAGGGGGCAGCCCCTCAAGGGTGTGGTCTCAGGGCCACCCACCTTGGCAGCCCACAGTCACTTAGCCCTGGGGAAGCAGCCTTTTGAGCCAGTGTCCTGGGTGGCTTCACACAAAGACCAGCCTCAGGGGGTACATCTGGTTCCAGGTCTGGTACTGGCCAGCCTCCCCTGGGGAGGAAGGCTGAGCTTTGCCAAACGCCTTCACTGCTGGCCCAGGCCTAGTCCATGGCCCCTTGCTTCTGCTCAAAGATACCTCACGTCTCCTGCAAAGGCCTAGGCACTCCTTGAAAGCTAGATTAACAGGTTTGAGAACCTCCAGAATCCCACCTAGCTCCATTCAAAGGAGACCCCCCCACCCATCACCCCATGGCCCTTGTTCCTGCAGGCTGGTGGGAGCCATGTGGAGAACAAGCCTAGAGACCCACAGGTGAGAATGTGGGTTCTGGCCTGGCTCACAGAGCTCCAGTAGAGCCCCCTGTCCTGCAGCTGTAGGGGACTTCCTGTTTTGGTACCATCCCAGTGGTGCAACAGGCTGGATTATGAATCAGGAGACCTAAGTTCTAAATTTGGTACTCATTTCATCAACCAATTGTGTGACCTAAGGCAAGTCACTCACTCTCTCTGAGTCTCAATTACCCCCTCCAAAAAATGACAAGCCTGGAGCAAATATTCTTTAAGGTCTCTTCCAGCTCAGGCATGCTCTTATAGCATAATGCCAGTACACAGTACATGTTCAGGAAATGTTTATCTAGTAATTTAACTGGATTTAAGGCAGGATTCTCTAGGTGCCTGCACCCATGTACTTTCTTACTATGCTTTTTGCCTCTGCTGTTAGCTGATTTGGGTCAAGTGCCAGCTTAGGGCTTGGGACACAATAGGTGTGAGTTGAGTCTATATATACGGTATGTTTACAGTCGCCCAGAGACTGAAGACAAAACAGAATCTGACTGTGAGCAGCAAGAGCTAGTCCTAGGATGTCAGGGTGGGCTCTGTGGTCCTTCTTGTTACAGGTCGCCTCATTGCATCGGGGCTCAGAGCAACTGTCAAGTGTCACTGCTTGTTCCCTAAACAATCTGGCCTTACTTTGGCTCACAGTGCTCCTTCTGCCTGGAACACCTGTCAGGACTTATATACCCAATTTATAAGCTAATAAGCTAATCTGCTGTTGTTTCATATATACCGGCAGAAGACACAGGATTCCTGGGTCAGAGACAAAGGATTGACTGCTGTTGGCATAGCAAGCAACATTCGCACGGTTGTCACACATCTTTCTCTGGTTTTCAAGTTTCACGGGGGCACCACGGAGGGGCCCAGGTGGATGTTACACATGCAACAGGTTTGTATCATAGCTGAGGAGCACTGAGCTGGGAAAACCCACCACTGTCCCCTCCTACCTCACCACTTTTATCATAAGCAATAAGCAAGTCTGCTCTGTGTCTGGGAGAAAATGTTCCTTCATCCCTCGAAATTCCTGACTGCAAACACAGCACTGAGAAATGATGGGGGAAAGAGCAGTCATGGCCTTGCATTCTCA
This sequence comes from Bos grunniens, assembly GCF_055505025.1. NCBI lineage: Eukaryota > Metazoa > Chordata > Mammalia > Artiodactyla > Bovidae > Bos > Bos grunniens. The sequence goes on from NC_141190.1 coordinate 19,013,480, forward strand.
GCATACATGCCTGGTGATAACACTCAAAGAGGCTCAGGACCTGCCTGATGGGGAACTGCCTCGTCCAAGACACCTACCCTCCACCTCTGCTTGTCAAAATCCCATCCATCCTCAAATGACACTTTGTTTTTGAATCTTTCTCCAGCCCTCCCACCACCAACACTTTCCCTTTTGTATTTGCCTTATAATTCTCGTCTACGTCTCTTTGTTGTGTCCACAACTGTCCCCCTCCTACCAACAGAGTGCAAACACTTGGAGGGCAGGCCTTGGTCCTCTTCATTCCTGTATTCCACACCCAGCTCGTTTGCATCCATTGGGTGCTTAGACTGTATTTGTTGTGTTGGAGGTATCTAGATCTTTGGGCATGGTTATGCTTCTGCAAAGTCTGATGGACTGCCTTTTGGAATATTTTCAACATTCCAGAGGCTAAAAATACCTCCTCAAAGCTGTCAAAGATGTTTCCTTGTAAGGAGTAGGATTTGCCTTGTGAAGCCCAAAGTTTATGTCCACCAGGTGGCGCCCCACCCCCAAATCTCCAGATGCCTTTTTTAGAGGGAAGGGATTCTCTTGTCTGCCTCTAAATGTTTGTTGGCTTAGGTCCCCCACTTACAGAGATAGTTTTGTAGCGTAATTCCCTGTCATTGGTCCAGCACAAAGATTCAGCGTTCAGCTGCGCATTCTAGTCCCAGCCCCACTCAAGACTGGCACCCTGAAGAAACTGAAGGATGTCTCTCCAAGGGTTGCTCAGGGATGTTGATGGAAAAGACCCAAAATCGGGGCTAGAAGACCTAGGTTTGAGTCCCCACACTGAGTAGCTGTGTTTCTTTGGGCAAGTCCTGTAACCTTTCTCAGTCCCTGTGAGAGTAGCTGAGAATTAAATATGAGAAACTATAAAAGCACACTGAATGTGGACCTGGGGTCAGCCACACCTGGGCTGCTGTTTAAACCTTCACCCATTAGTTCTGTGACCATGGTCCTCTTCCTTATCCCTCTAAGCTTTGGTTGCCCCATCAGTGAATCAGAGTTAACACCAGTTATTTTACTTATTTTATAAAGTATGTTTATTTGGCTGCATTGGGTCTTAGATGTGGCACGTGGGGTCTTCGATCTTTGTTGCAGCAGGTAGGAGCTGTGGTTGAGGCATGCTAACTCTTAGTTGAGATGTGAAGGATCTAATTCTCTGACCGGGAATTGAACCTGGGCCCCCTGCATTGGGTGCTAGGAGTTTTAGCCCCTGGACCCCCAGGGAGGTCCCAATACCAGTTATTTAAAGAGTTGGTATACGGGACTTCCCTGGTGGTCCAGCGGCTAAGACTTCACGCTGCCAGTGCAGGGGGCCTGGGTTCAATCCCTGGTCAAGGAACTAGATCCCACATGACACCACTAAGACCCAGTACAGTCAAATAAAATAAATAAAATTAAAAAAATAAAAATAAAGAGTTGGTATAAGGATTAGATAGCACAATAAATATGATGTAATTTATTACTAAGCACAGTAATGCTTAGCGTATAGTAAGCATTCAATTCATAACAATCACATATATATTATGTATCTCTAACCCCTCAAATAGTGCCAAGCATTACTAAGTGCTAACACCCATCTGCTGAATAAAAGGATTTCACAGATGAGGAAACTGAGGCACAAAGAGGTTAAATCACACACATACACACACACACCACCTCCCAGCACTAGGGAGTGGTGAGGCAGTGAGAAGTAGCCCGGCAGTCTGCCTCTCAGGCTTGCACCGAGGGTCTATGCCACACTATCTTACAAAAATGTGAGTGGTATACACACCATTTTTTAATTTAAAATTTACATTTGGAGTTTTCTCAGGTACCTGTAGGTGGGGCTGAGTTGGCAGTGGGAGGCATTAGCTCCCTGAAAACCATGTAGCTTTTCCCTCAAGGGGAGCCAGGGACCAGCAATCTCATCCCATGACTGAGATGAGGGACAAGCTCTGCAGGGTAGATAAGCTGGAGGTCTTATCCAGGCACACTTCCCAGGACAACAGGTGTCTTCTCACTTCCACTGCCGTGTCTGCAGCCACCCAGTCATCCACTCCATGGATATTTACTGAATCTCCTATGTGCCAGGCACAGGCAAAGATGGATAAGATGGAGCTGACTTAGAACTATGCTGAGGGACCCTCCAATGAGGTGCCTAGAAGAGCCAACAAACCAAAGGAAAAACATTTAAACTGGGCATTGAAGGTTAAATAGGAGTTTGTCAGCCAAACGGGGTCTGGGATTGAAGCGCTGCTGCTTAGTCGCTCATCCATGTCCCACTCTTCGCGACTCCATGAACTGCAGCCCATCAGGCTCCTCTGTCCATGGGGATTCTCCAGGCAAGAATACTAGAGTGGGTTGCCATGCCCTCCTCCAGGGGATCTTCCCAACCCAGGTCTCCTGCATTGCGGGTGGATTCTTTACCATCTGAGCCACCAGGGAAGCCTAAGAATACTGGCATGGGTAGCCTGTCCCTTCTCCAGGGGATTTTCCTGACCCAGGAATTGAACTGGGGCCTCCTGCATTGCACATGGACTCTTTACCAGCTGAGCTACCAAGGAAGCCTGGGATTGAAAAGCCTATTCTGGAACCTTAAGAGGTTTGATGCGGTTGGCATACTGAATGTGAGCATGGGTAAGAAAAGGAAGAGGGAAACCAGGAAATTGGGAGTCCGTTGGGGCCAGATGAAACATGTGGAACATGTCCATAGAAGAGATAGAACCCTATATCCTGTGGTCAGCAGGAAGCAGTGTATATACACAACCAGGTCTGTATTTTAGAAAGATGCCACAGTGCATGAAGGTTAGTTCATAAGAGGAGGGAAGAAAGACCAGCAGTAATTACCAGCTTCGTAGTCTTAACCCCTCTAGGCTTCCTTTTTCTCCTCAGCAAGATGAGAAAAATAATGGTATGTATCTTATGTGCATGAGTGCTAAGTTGCTTCAGTCGTGTCTGACTCTTTGTGACCCTATGGACTGTAACCCACCAGGCTCCTCTGTCCTTGGGATTCTCCAGGGAAGCATACTGGAGTGGGATGCCATGCCCTCTTCCAAAGGATCTTCCTGACCTAGGGATGGAACCCATGTCTCTTATGTCTCCTGAATTGGGTTCTTTACCACCAGCGCCACCTGGGAAACCCCTGTATGTATCTTTGGGGGCTGTCAAATGAGACTTCATAAATGAGAATTTCTGCAAAGCACCGTAATAGCAATAATGTAAAGCATTGTTGGGCTTTGCTATCTCTTAGAGCTGGGTTTGTGTCTTGGTCGTGCTGGGAAGTCTACTTTTAGACACTTGATGGCAAAGAAGGCTGGAAAAGAGACTGGACTAACTCGGACTTTGCTTTGTGCAATGGGAAGCAAAGTGGAGGCCTGGAGTGGGTGATGGTCCCTTTCAATGACAGAAGGACTCAGATGGCTGAGTCCAAGTCTGAGCCCAGCTTTAGAAAGAATAAGTTTGAGGTGAGCACTAGCAGGGTATGATACTCCGATGTCCAGGTGAGAATAGGTGGCAGCTTAAGCCCAGCACTGCTCTGCTCCCTCGCCAAGGAAGGGCCGGGAGGCCCCAGCGGGCTGCAGGACAGGAGAGAGGAGAAAGAAAAGGGCCCAGCCTAAGGTTGGGAGTGGGGGCGGGGTTGGGGGGTTGGGGGTGGACGCTCCAGCTCCAGAAGACAGCTCTCTGCTCCGAGGCTGGACCGGAGCCAGGGAGGCAGAGAGGCAGGGCGGGCAGATGTGGTATAAACTTTTCCCAGTCGGACGGAAAGGAAGACTTGCGTCCTGCTGGGGCTGCGGGTGCGCTCCGCCCTGCCCCGAGGAGAAAGGAATCCGAGTTGGGAGTTTGGCGACTGGTGGACGAGGCCCAAAAAGAGAGAAGGCAGGAAGCCGGGAGGAGCGCGTGGGGGTGGAGACGAAGTGGGGGAAGAGAGAGGGCGGGCAGGAGGGGTGGAGAGAGAGTAAGGGAGAAAGAGAGGGCTGCGGGGAGGAGAGCGGGGAGGAAGGGAGGGGAGAAGGGGAGAGGAAGAGAGGAGGACTCGGAGAGGAGCGAGGAGGCCGCAGCGAGCTCAGGGGCACGTCCGCCGGGCCATCCCCGCGAGCCAGACGCCGCCATTCCGCTGCTCGGGGCCCCGCCGCCGCCGCCGCCGCCGCCGCGCCCGGGGGCCATGCTCCCGCCGCCCCCGCGCCAGCCACCGCCCCAGGCGCGCGCGGCCCGCGGCGCGGTGAGCCTGCAGCGGGCCTTTCTGCGCGGCCCGCTGGGCGTGCTGCGGCTTCTGCAGCTGCTGGCGGGCGCCGCCTTCTGGATCACCATCGCCACCAGCCGGTACCAAGGCCCCGTGCACTTCGCGCTCTTCGTGTCCGTGCTCTTCTGGCTGCTGACCCTGGCCCTCTACTTCCTCACGCTGCTGGGCAAGCAGGAGCTGGTGCCGGTGCTGGGCTCGCGCTGGCTGGTGGTCAACGTGGCGCACGACCTGCTGGCGGCCGCGCTGTACGGCGCAGCGATGGGCATCATGATCGGGCAGACGCAGAGTCACAGCTACTGCAACCTCAAGGATTACCAGATGTCCTGCGCCTACCACGCTTTCCTGGCGGCAGCGGTTTGCGGCGGTCTCTGCCTCGGCCTCTACCTGCTCTCGGCGCTCTACGGAGGCTGCCGCCACTGCCAAGGCGAACGGGAGGTGGCGTGAGGCCGCCGCGCCGCGGGGCTGGGCACCCGTCCTTCCAGCTGCCGCCGCCCCGCTCTCGGGCGCCCTGGCACCCTCCCTTCGCCCCGCGTTCCCGTCGCCTCCCGTACCCCAGAGCCCCGATCGCAGTTCCCGCCCCCAAGGCATCGCCGTGGCCCAGAGCCGGGACAGCTGCGCGGTCTCCTGGGACCCCATGGGCTACATCCGAGGGGGCGGACACACACTCGCAGATGGGCCGCCCTGAGGCGAAGCCTCGCGGTTCCTCTTCCCCTTCCCGGCCGCGAGCAAGACGTGGACAGGCGCCGCGTAGATCCGGGCGAGGCTCCCAAAGTGGAATCTGTATACTGGCGGCGCCGCTGCCCCCTCCCTTCCGCCCCGCTTTGGGCAGAGCGCCCCCTCGCCCCGGCCCTCCTTACAGCCCCGAGTGCTGAAAAAAGCAGGCACGCCGCCGCGGGCGGAGCGGGGGACTGGCCTCCGCTGGTCTCAACTTGAGCGACGGGTGTGGTTTTAGTCTGGGATTGCGCGGGTACTCTGCGCAGCCCTTTGGGGCCGTCCCTCGGTGCTTTGATGTCTTGCGTTGGGGCCCATCTGCAACGGTGAAGATGGATAGGAAGTGCCCGTGGATTGTGACCTTTTCCTCTGCCTGTTCCGCCTTTGTCGTCGGGGTTCAAGGAGGTCTGGCCGTACCGCCCACTTGATTTCCTGGCCTCACCTTCCCAGCCTTCTTCTCACCGGCTTCTGTTCCATCCCCACCTCCCTGTATCTTTTTGCGTTAGGGATCCCACGTCACCGTCAAGGAATGTTAGGCGAGCCCCACCCTTTTTTGCAGATGGAGACTAAGATTGGGAACAGCCAGAAAAAGATTAGAACCCCATCTTCCCACCCCAAGTCAAGAGTTGTCTAGCAGTGTTTACTTTAAAGTCTTGGATGCTTCCGGGAATCCTGGCTCTGGAGCTAGTTAATGGATGGTTTCAAGGCCAGGGGGGGTTGTCAAAGGTGCTTTCTCCCTTTTTTTGAAGATTCACAATGCTCATTAGCATATCAAAGGCTCTGAGAAGTCCTGCACTGAAAGAGGCCCCTGAGTAATGGAATTTACAGTGTTAAGTGCCTCTGGACTGGGATCAGTTTCTCCCACCTTATATTCCATGTAGTCCTGACTCTCATTTATCAGCAAGGGGCCCAGCCCATTGGCTGTGGTCTGTTTGAAGAGGTGGGGCACTCCCTCTCTTCCCAGGGAATTTCTATAGCAGAGAGAACCCGAGACTCCCTGTGTAAAAGATAAGATAGCCACCCCTGCCAGGCCAACGGTAGCCTGGGGGACAGTGGATTTGAACATTCCTTTACTAAGGGAAACGCTACCCACTCCAGTATTCTGGCCTGGAGAATTCCATAGTCTGTGGGGTCACAAAGAGGTGGACACTACTGAGTGACTTCCACTTTACGTTTTTTTGGGGAAATGAAGCCAAGTTTATCCAGATGGTTTCCCGGTTTCCCAGTCAAAAGAAATATCACCCCTAAGAGATGCTGACATTGACCATAAGCAACTGGCAGCAGTGGGTCACACCAAACAGAGAACACTCTGGATCTGGGATGAACAGCTGGCCAGCTGTAAGGTAAGATGCTTCTTGGCTTTCTGGAGAGATCATAGACCTTTGAATAAAAAAGCTCAGAGACCCCTCCTTTTCTAACAGCTAAAGGGTTTTCATTCAGAGAGCAAGTTGAAGGGATGTCAGTAATAACCACAATGTCCAGAGTTGTGACAATTCAACTTTTTTGCCAAGTCCTCAGAAGTCTGCTCTTTGGAAAAGTTTTGACCCTCTCTGGATTAGAAACTAGAATAGAGGAGGTCAGAATATGTTTTTGTGAGCATGTTTGTAAAGCTTAGTGGAGATGTCTTAGGTTTCTCTGTGCTGAGATCTAAGTGAGGGTGTGGAGTGCTTTTGTAAGTTTTACAGAGTCACCACTTTGCATCTTTCCAGCCCTACTGTGTGCCTGGCACTACTCAAAGGACTCAGTGTATTTATTTCATTCTCTCACTAAGCCTCTTGAGCTGCGTTCTATTCTTATTTCCATATTCTATATGAGGAATATGAGTCTCAGAGAGGTTAAGTAACTTACCTAGAGTCTCCCAGCTGGTGAGTGGTGAAGCTCAGATTTGAAACCTGGCAGCCTGACCTTTCCAGAACCAGGCTGTACTGTATTTCAATAGGGTGTCAATGCATGTTAGATACCATTAACATGGTTATCTTGATTTTTGATTTACTTATTTTTAAAATTTTTGACCAACCCACGTGGCTTGCAGGGTCTTTGTTCCCTGAACAGGGGTCGAACCTGTGCTGTGCCCTTGGCAGTGAAAGCGCTGAGTCCTAGCCATGGACTGCCAGGGAATTCCCCATGGTTATCTTGAGAAAAAAAGTTTTTGTAATTGTGGTAAAATATTTCTAACATGCAATTGATCGTTGAAACCATCTTTGAAGCGAACAGTTCAATGGCGTTAAATACATCCACATTGTTGTACGACCATCAGCACCACCCATCTCCAGAACTTTTTCATCTTGCAAAACTAAAACTCTATACCCATTACAATTGTGATTGTTCATGTGATTGTTGCCGTTGTTTTCTGTCCTCTGGGAAATTCTGGGAAATCCTGAGCCCTTCAGCGTCTCAGGCTGGAGTCCTGCTGCCAGGCCTGCCGTGCTGTCCGCACCCCCACCCCCACCCCACCCCCGCCTGTTTCCTCAGATCCCACCGCTGGTGCCAGCCAGGGCCGGGGGGTGGGCTCTGCTGGAGTGCTGGGGGTGTCTGGAAGCCCAGCGACTTTGTTTCTTCTGTTTCAAGTTTCCATGTTGCTGAGGCCATGGAGACTCCCAGAGCAGGTCATGCCGGTGTCTCCTAGGGCCCACTTCCCTGGGCCAGCAGAAGGTTTCAGTGTCTTCACTGGCCATGGAGGGATGAGGGAAGGGGGAACAGTCTTTGCTCAGCAGCTCCGTTTCCTGGGGTATGACGTATTCAGTGGAACAGCCAAGATGGTGAAGGTTCATTTTGCCTTGACATAGAGAAATCCCCCTTCTGCTTGTGTCTGTGACTTGGCACAAGCTTCCAGACACCTGGAACTGAGCCATGCACCCCTGAACCCTAAACAATGGCTTTTAAGCTCCAGCACATGCTGCTTTTCTCTATTTTAGATCATCACAGCTCATCTGCAGCTCAGATCCGGCCCGCTGAGGACCTCTTCTTAGCCTCAAGCCCATGGTGCTCTGTCTGTGATCAGATGACCTTACTCAGGAGCAGACGTCTCCCTGGCCTTCATGGTACCTTATCCAGCCACACGTGCCTGAAACATTCCAGAGCTCACCGGCTCTGCTAGCTGTGCCTTCCTGCTTGGCCTCCCACTGCTTCTCCAAGATGTGGGAAGGACCTGAAGACGGCCCCACACCATCTTCTGCTCCCTTCCAGGACCCGGGCCGTGGGCAAGGCCATCTGAAGTTGGTCTCGAACTTTGAGTTCTGGAGGCAGCCTCCTTGGCCTCCCTCTCTGGACTCCAGGACTCTATCCAACCTGAGATTGCTGTGGGCTGTCCCCAGCCCAAAAGTCTGGGACCACTTGCAGGCCCAGGAGAGGATTTCTCTGGTGTTCTGCGAAGGCCAAAAGAGAGGGTGGGTGAGGAAGGGTAGGGAGTGGGGACCGAAGTGCCTCATTCAGTAGTTTAGTGATGATGACGGATACGCTTTTCTGAATAAACTGGTTTGTCTGATCTGAGTGTATGTGTCTTTTCTCCTGCCCACTCTGTGCCAGGTCCCCCAGCCTCCTTCCATCATCACATTTTGCCACACTTGTCTGCCTCCTTTCTGCTTTCCTGGCTTCCCCTTCTTTCTGGGAGGGAAAGAAAAATGAGGTCATAGGTTTCCAGTTAAGGCAGGACACAAGAATCAGAGGAATAAAACTATGTCTGTCCCTGATTGAGGCTGGAGGGAATTCCAGAAGCTCCTGCCCTGGCTGTCAATGGGCCCTCTGTTTGGGGAGCTCCACTGCCTGATGGACTGGCACAGAATGACTATGGTGACAGAGCCAGAGGACCCTGTTCTGGTGCAAACCCATCATTTTACAGAAGGGGGAAATGAACTCCAGGTGGAGTGGAACCTTGCCTAGCATTACAGAGCTGACTGGGGCCACAGTGGGGTCTCTTAGAGCCCAGGCTCTGGGTGTTTCCTGCAGGCCACTGTGCCTGGTCTGGTGTTGCCTCCTGGACACACCCAATCTGGTCCCCAGTCTCTGCCTTCCAGCCACAGCCTGCCGACTGAGGTGCCCTGGAAAGGGCTGGAGGGTAGTTAACAGACTTCCTTGTTGGCACCTTCCTCCTGTGACCTGGGCTTGAAGTCTGTAGCCTGGACATAGAGTTCTATTGGCAGAACCACCTAGAACAGCTCCAGGCAGAGACTGGATACTGTGTGTGCTCCACACCCACTCTCTTCCGAAGCACCCACCTCAATATACAGCATAGTCTGACTCTTTCTGATTCTCTCTCTCTTTCCTCCTCCTCTCCATGGTTTGGATTTCCAGATGGAGGAAAATGCTACCAGTTGCCCAGGATCTTCCTTTTCTCCCCTCTTCCCTCTGTGTCAATTCATGAATATCATGAAAATAAAAAGTAGCCTTTATGCAAAGGCAGGTAAGCCCCTGCTCTACTTTAGCTTGGTGGAGCATTTGCTATTGAAAATGTGCTTTTACTTGCATTATCTTATTTGATCTTGTCACCAGTCTAGAGGTTGGCACTGCCTGTTCAATAGAAGCAATAGAGTCCCAGAGAGAAGGGCCTTATCTATGGCCACTGCTGCTGCTGCTGCTAAGTCGCTTCAGTCGTGTCCGACTCTGTGCAACCCCATAGACGGCAGCCCACCAGGCTCCTCTGACCATGGGATTTTCCAGGCAAGAGTACTGGAGTGGGTTGCCATTGCCTTCTCCGATCTATGGCCACACAGCTGGCAAATGGCAAGACTGAGCCTGGAAGGTAGATGTTGTTTTACTACCCTCTGCAGGCAGCCAGTTGCTAAGCCCCATGGGCCTCTGGCAGGCTCCGAGGTGGAAGGGGAGTTTGGTTTTCGATTGTGGAGACCAGGTGTGCAGGAATGGCCTAATCTGATATTTCCTGTTTAATGCCAGGGGCACTTTTAAATAAGACACTGCTCCTAGGGGACTTAATTGAGACTATTTGGGTCTGGGGAATCTGAGGGATTTGTTCATTTCTATTATTTTTCCTGCTTTTCTAGGGATAGGGAGTGGGATGGCCAGTGGTGAGTAAGAATTAAGAACTTCTTTCCAAAAAAAAAAAAGAATTTCTTTCCAGACATAAAAGGAAAGAGCAGGGATATGAGAGAAAAGTCTTGTTAGCAGTATTTGTATTTTTATTGTTTTTGTTTGTTACAATTGCTATTTGTAGAATAAAATAGCAATATATACCTATTAATTTTTTTAAAGTATATAAAGTAAATGAAGTCATTCGATCATCCTAATCTCATATCTGAGATAAGCTATTGTTCACTATTAAGCCTTCTTCCTTAATTTTTATAACTAATTAAACATATGGATGCTTACTCACATACATACATACACACATACACATTTACACTCTTCCACAGCTTGCTTTAAAAATTACACAATAATAAAGTTCTAACCCTTTCTACATGTTCTATAAATATAATAATATAGCTCTGTGCATGTGCTAAGTCGCTTCAGTCATGTCTGACTCTTTCTGACACCATGGACTGTATCCCACCAGGCTCCTCTGTCCATGGGATTCTCCAGGCAAATACAGGAGTGGGTTGCCCTGCCCTCCTTCAGGGGATCTTCCCGACCCAGGGATTGAACCTGCGTCTCTTAGAACTCCATCGGCAAGCGGGTTCTTTACCACTAGTGCGGCCTGAGAAGCCCTGCTGCTGCTAAGTCACTTCAGTCGTGTCCGACTCTGTGTGACCCCATAGACGGCCTCCTACCAGGCTCCTCTTTCCCTGGGATTCTCCAGGCAAGAACACTGGAGTGGGTTGCCATTTCCCTCTCCAATGCATGAAAGTGAAAAGTGAAAGTGAAGTCACTCAGTCATCTCCGACTCTTAGCAACCTCATGGACTGCAGCCTACCAGGCTCCTGCATCCATGGGATTTTCCAGGCAAGAGTACTGGAGTGGGGTGTCATTGCTAGCCCTTTTTAAATGTCTACATAAATAGTCAGAAACTGCAAGAATTTGGGGGGCTTTCAGGATCATTTGTAACATTCTAATATTGGCTATTGCTTCTCAGCCTTTTGTCTAAGGTCAAGTGTAGTATCTAATATTGGCTAACTGTTACTCCCTAGGCTGCTTTCCATGGATATCATAGTATAAACTGGTCCTTTTGTTTTTTTTTCAAACTGATGAAAAGTTAGAAACTTGGGAGGGACGTGACTTGCCCAGCTCTGTGTTCCTTGTGCCCAGAGTGCCAAAAGTAGCAAGGAGGGGAGGGAGCAGAGGGGTGGGCATATTCCACTTCACGGCCAGACCTGGGGAGAAGAGCACCAGGGATTGGGATGAGTAGGGGCAGCTGAAGAGAGGCGAGCAGGGCCTGACCCCCTCTGGACCGTACATGGCAAAGGGGAGGTATGCTGGGGACGTGGCCAGAACCTCGGGAGCACTCTGGGAACAGCCCGCAGGACGGTGTGGGCCTCCACACCAACTTCATCTGCCTGAGGAAATTCCAGTAAGCCCTTTTGCCCTCCCTGTTCCATGACCCCAATTCTTTTTGAACTGGGGGGGTTTTGGGATCTTGTAGGCACCAAGGCTGTGATGTTCCTTCCCCAGCACTGTGGTAAGGGCCAGCTCCCAGAGGCAGTCCCTCTGCTCCTAGATGCCAGCATGGTGGGACAGAGCGGAGGGATGGGTGTGCAGCCTGTTCTTGCTGTCATCTCCAGGAGTCCAGAAGGGGGCTCTCTGATGCCCCAGGTAAAGCACTTCTGAGAAAGATGAGAAGGGGGAAGAAAGTGAACTAACTTTACCAAGTGTTCGCAATGAGCCGAGAACATGCTGGAGAAGGCATAGGCTTCCCACTCCAGTATTCTTGGACAGCCCTTGTGGCTCAGCTAGTAAAGAATCTGCATGCAATGTGGGTGTCCTGGGTTCGATCCCTGGGTTGGGAAGATCCCCTGGAGAAGGGAAAGGCTACCCACTCCAGTATTCTGACCTGGAGAATTCCATGGAATAGACCATGGGGTCACAAAGAGTCGGACAGGACTGAGTGCCTTTCACTTTCACTTTTCAAGAACATGTTGGATGCCTCATGTAACATCCTTATCATTCTCACCAGCCCATGTGGTATTAAAAGCTCCCATTTAACAGACATGGAGACAAGCTCAGAAGGGTAAACTGATTTCCCCAGGGCACTTGACCAAGTAACAGAAACAAGATGCAAAGTCAGATCTAAGCTACCACGCTCTGCTGTGAGGATTTCCCAGCAGACCGTTTCTCCTGGCCATCCAGACTTCACCCAGAGCGGCACTAGCTTTTGTAATAGTTCTGTCTTAAGCTAAGGCAGGAAGGAAAGCTATGTTATTACAGGCCTGAATTATCTCAACTTCTCTCTTCCTGCTTTAAAATGAAGTTGGATAATGGCCTTCAGGTTTGATCAGCTCACTGGGCTGAGGTCACTCTCCTAAGGCCCTGGAGACAGTCCCTCTGTCTGCCGGACAGATGTCAGAAGCATTTATAAAACTGCTCCTCCACCCAGCCCTTCTCCCTCTCAAAACCCCGTGCCATAGGTCTGATTGTCTGACCCGACCCTGAACTTTTGTATACTGAACTCCGTCTTTTACAATCTTGTCCTATATTTTGGGTTGGAATTCCCAATCTCACCAGCCATAGATTGAATCCTCTACCTGTTTTTTCTTGTATCCAGATTTAAGTTTTCTTGAAAAGATGGCATTGAAGTGTTAAAAAATTATTGCTACTTTCCTGAAGTTCAGGACTGCCTTCTTTCCTATGGAATCTGAGATCCTTCTTGCTCTCCTTTTAATTCCTTTTGGCAGTCTCCTGGCTGAGCCCCTGTGCTGCAAGCAGTTCTGACTCTTCAGCTTGAAAGGACTCTCTATTTTCATCTTGTTTTCTGGGGTTCCAGTCCCTCTGGAGAGACAAACTGACCATGAGTTTTCAGGTGTCAGCAGTGGGACATTCACAAACTCTCCTCATTACATGTCTGCAGGATCTTCAATGATTGCATTCAAGTCAAAATTAGCCCAGGAACACGGGGCGTTTCCAGCAACAATTACTTGCTTGACTTCCCTAGCCATTGCATATCTGGGCATTTCACAACATTTCCTCACATCCTGGTAAACTCTGTTGTATTTTTCAGCTTGTTTCTATCTCCTCCCAGCCATCCCTAGGAACTAGTGAACTTGCTGAGTTTGTTTTTCCTTTTAAGTTAAACCTGATGAACTCCATCAATGATCTTAAGATAGTGGGCTGGAAGACTGAGGTGATGGGGTCTTTTTTTGTAGTGACTGTGATAGGGATAATAAAAATGATGATATTGTTACTGATAATGGCATTAATAGCAATAAAGACGACACATGTCCCAATTTCTTCACAGTTCGCAAAGATGCTCGGAGAGGTAAAGTGCTTGCCTATATGTATATATATATGGCTTTCCAGGTGGTGCTAGTGGTAAAGAACCCACCTGCCAGTGTGGGAGATATAAGAGATGCGAGTTTGATCCCTGGATGGGAAAGATCCCCTGGAGAAGGGCATGGCAACCCACTCCAGTATTCTTACCTGGAGAATTCCATGGACAGAGGAGCCTGGCAGGCTGCAATCCATGTAGTCACAAAAGAGTGGGACATGATTGAAGCGACTTTGCGTGCACATGAGCATGCACGCGTGCACACACACACACATATATGTATATATATATACACATATGCACACAGATTTATTAGGGTATACTCATACATTAAACTGTACATGGTTTAAATGTACATTCTGGTGAGTTTTGACATGTGTATTCTTGTGAAGCCTTCACAATTAAGGCTATGAACATATCCATAGTTCCCCAAAGCTTTTTTGTGTCCCCTTGTACCTTGTAATATCTTTTTCCCTTTCCCATCTCCCCACCCCACACACCTACTCATCTCTGTCCCGTGATGGTAGATTAGTTTATCTAAATGGAATGTACAATATGTGCCTTTTCTTTTCCGGTGGAGGGGGCAGTCTGACCTCTTATACTCCCTCATTTTGAGATTCATTCATGTTACTGTTGTAATAATAGTTCATCTATTTTTAGCTACCACTGAGTATTATTCCATTGTATGGATATAGTATAATTTGCTTATCCATTCACCTGCTGATGGATATTTACGTTGTTTCAAGTTTTCGGTTTTTGCAGATAAAGCTACTGTGAACATTCATGCACAAATATTTGTGTGGACATTTGTCTTTGGTAGATACCTAGCGGTGGAATGGCTCAGCTGTGCGGTAGGCGTATTTTTGTTGTTGTTGTTACTTTTATTGGCCTTGTTCCAGGTGTAATTTGTCTATTTGTGTGTATGTGCTCTTGCCTGACATTTGTATCAGGGATGGTCATTCTAGACTCAGAAGAAATCGGAAAGTTTTCTGTCTTGTTCTGTTTTCCAGAATAGTTTATATAATTTTACTGATGGGTTTAATAAAATTGTCTACACATTAACCTGAACCTGATGCCTTTTAGAAAGCTTTGGGGTTTTTTTGTTGTTTAATTTTGCCTGAGGTGCATGGCTTGCAGGATCTCAGTTCTCCAACTGGGGACTGAAAGCCTGGAATTCTAATCGCTAGGGAACCAGAGAGATCCCTTTAAGGAAGTTCTCGGTTACTTTCTCAGTGCCTTAATGGTAGCCGGTCTTCGCAGGTATTTCGTGGGTTGTCTATCGCTCTTCCACTGGCGGCACTTTAGGTCACCTCTCCCGCTAATTCTCTCACCTAATTTTCCAATTTACTGGTAAGACGAGAACTTGAGGGAAGAACTCTACGCTATTCTTCTCTATATTCCCACGAAAGGCACATAATAAGTGGTCGTTTGGTAGAATGAATGAATATTGGTTTTAAGTTGCTGTAACAAACACACCTCAACATTTCAGTGTCTCATGCGAAGAGTTGACTCATTGGAAAAGACTGTGATGCTGGGAGGGATTGGGGGCAGGAGGAGAAGGGGACGACAGAGGATGAGATGGCTGGATGGCATCACTAACTCGATGGACGTGAGTCTGAGTGAACTCTGGGAGTTGGTGATGGACAGGGAGGCCTGGCGTGCTGCGATTCATGGGGTCGCAAAGAGTCAGACAGGACTGAGTGACTGAACTGAACTGAACTGAACTGAAACTATAATAAAAGCCTATTTATTGTTCACATATAATTCTATTTCTTCCTCACCTAGCTGTCCATTGTGGATATTCCAGGCCAGTAGGAGGCTTCCACCATGCAATGATTCAGGGACTAAGGCTCCTTCCATCTTGTGGCCCAGCCATCACTTCTGCATTGAGCTGGCATTTGGGAGATTTCTGAATTTACTAGAAGTGGCATTTATCACTACACTCTTCTTTTGGGGAGTCACATGACCTAATCTATATGTAAGGGGGTTGGAAATGTAGTCCCTCGTGGGGCATCAGCTGCTCAGCTCCAGCTCTATACCCTGGAAGAGGGAAAGGAACTTTCGGGTGGACAGTCCACAGGTTTTATTGCTGAGGGTTTCACTGCCTTGCTCTGTGAGACTTTTTTTGTGCCCGTGTTTGATGAATGGTTGTTTTCATGGCTGCCAAGAGCTGTTGAGTAAGAGTGTAACAGCAGACATTCATTTCCTTGCTGTGTTTGTCCGACAACTCACTGTGTCACAGCTGGAAAACTCATTACTCATGAGGACTTCTTTCCCAGGTACAAGAACATAAAGATATATTTATTGAACAGTTTTCAGAGTAATGGCAGTGAGCTATTAATCCAAAAATATACCCAAATAATAAGTTTAAATACTAGAGAAAATCCAAATAGTAAAGAGAATCTAAAAATACATACCAGTCAAATATTTCTTTCATTTGTTTATTTAAAAAGTTGAAACAGTTCCTTTAAGATAAAATGTCACAAAGAAATTGTCCATATTAGAGCGTACAATTCAGTGGTTTTAGTATACTCACTAAGATGTGCAACTGTTACCACTATCCAGTTTCAAAACATTTCCATCCCAATCCCCCCAAAAAGAAACACTGTACCAGTTCCTTCCTCCACCAATTCCTTCCACCCAATTCCTTCTTCCACCCAGTCACTGGCAGCCTCTAATCAATCTACTTCCTGTCTCTATGGATTCTCCTATTCTAGATATTCCATATAAATGGAATTAAAGAATATGTGATCTTTTGTGTGTACATAGCATAATGTTTTCAAGGTTCATCTATGTTGTAGCACATATCAATATTTTGTTACTTTTTATGATAAATATAAATAATAGTCCACTAATGGGTATGTCACACTTTATCATTCTTTCATTTAATTTTTTTTTTAAATTGTGGCGAAATACACATACCATCTTAATCACTTTTTAAATGTACAATTCACTGGTTTTGAGTATGTTCATACTATTGGGCAACCATCTCCAGAACTCTTCTTATCTTTCAAAACTGAAAGTCCTTTTGATGTTTGGCAAAACTAATACAATTAGGTAAAGTTTAAAAATAAAATAAAATTAAAAAAAAACTGAAAGTCCATGCTCATTAAATAATAAATCCTTTTTCCTCCTTCCTCCAGCCCCTGAAAACCACTATTCAATACCTTCTGTCTCTATAAATTTGACTGCTCTAGGTACCTCGTGTAAGTGTAATCATACAGTGACTGGCTGATTTCACTCAGCATTAATATCTTCAAGGTCCATTCATTGTAGCCTGTGTCAGAATTTCCTAACTTTTTAAAGAGAAATAGTCCATTGTATACAGATACACTACACTTTGTTTATCTATCTCTCCCTTAAGGGACACTTGGGTTGCTTCCACATTTTAGCTTTTGCGATTGAAACTGTTATGAACATGGGAGTACACATATCTCTTTGAGACCCTGCTTCCTCCTCTCCTGTGTGTATACACGAAAGTGGCATTGTCGGATCATACGGTGATGCTATGCTTAATTTCTTACGAACTGCCATAAACTGTTTTCCATACAGTCTGCACCATTTACATTCCCGCCAACAGCACACAGGCTTCTGCTTTCTCCACATCCTCATGAACACTTGTTGTTTTCTGTGTTACTCATTTATTTTAAAACAAGTATTTGTTGAGTACCTGTTACGCCAAGGCTCTGCTCTATACTTGGCAGAAAGTGGGACTGGCAAGATGTTAAGTCATAGTCTTCCTTGCTCTCAGGATCTCAGGGCACAAGGAGGGAGATAGATAGTCATGTTCAAGAGAAATATTGAAATGCAAGCTGAAAGGACTTCCTACGGGCTGTCCAGTGGTTAAGACTCTGCCTTTCCACTGCAGGGGCTTGGGTTTGATCCCTGGTCGGGGAAAGAAGTTACCACAAGCTGTGTGGCCAGAAAAAAAAAAAGAAGAAGAAAAGAAAAAAGAAATGTAAGATGATAACGGCTCTATAGAGATGAAAGAGTCTGTGCAAACACAGAGGAGGAAGTGAGAAATGATACCGGCAAGTCTCTACAAAGAACCTGATACTCAAGCTGGATTGTTAAAAGGTGAGCCTGAGGAGTTGAGGCGGAAGGGAGTGTAATTGAAGCCAGCGGAGCAGCACATATTAGCCAGCCTCCAAGATGGCAGCGAGGACGGCCCCAAGTAGCCTCCCTTCCTGGTGGTTATGCTTTCATATACTCCTCCCATTAGGCACTGGACGTTGACTAGTTCTGACCCGCAAAGCCAATGGGATGCTGTGAAAATTACAGTGTGTGACTTCTGAGGATATGGCACAGGAGACCTTGTGGCTTCCTGCCTTGCTCCCTCTTCGATCTCCTGCTCTAGGGGAAGTCAGCTGTCATGTGGTGGGGATGCTCAAGATGCCTCCTGTAGAGTCCCAAGTGAAGAGGAACGGAAACCCCCTGCCAGCCTGTCAGCATAAGCCTGTCAGCACTACGTGGGAAAGTAAATCCCGCAGTGCCATCAGATAGCAGCAGCCCTGGCCAACATCTGACTACAGTCTTACAAAGCCCCTCAGCCAAAACCACTCACTAACATGCTGGTAATTTCCAGACCCAAACCACCCCAAAGCCAAATAATATATATTTATTATTGTTTTGGGACTTCCCTGGTGGCTCAGACGGTAAAGCGTCTGCCTACAATGCGGGAGACCTGGTTTCGATCCCTGGCTCGGGAAGATCCCCTGGAGAAGGAAATGGCAATCCACTCCAGTACTACTGCCTGGAAAATCCCATGGACAGAGGAGCCTGGTAGGCTACAGTCCATGGGGTAGCAAAGTGTTGGACACGACTGAGCGACTTCAATTTCCTTTCTTTCCTTTCCTATTATTGTTTTAAGCCACTAAGTTTTGAAATAATCTGTGACACAACAAGAGATAACGAATGAAGCTAAGAGCATGAGAAGATCTGGTATATGTAGAAATGGTGGCATGAGAGACCACCGCCAGAAACCCCATTTAGAAAGGCTTCTGAAACGTCTGTGTAAGAGTGGGTGAGAGCGCCATCTGGTGGAGAAAGCTGTGCTTAGCCATTCCTTTCTTTCAGCATCTATTTTTCTAGCAATTAATAGTTCTACCTGACATTTCTCCAAGGGCCATGGGCGTGCGTGCTTAGTCGCTCAGCTGTGTCCCACTCTTTGTGATCCCATGGACTGCAGCCCGCCAGGCTCCTCTGTCCATGAAGATTCTCCAGGCAATACTGGAATGGGTTGCCATGCCCTCCTCCAGGGGATCTTCCCAACCCAGTGGTTGAACCCAGGTCTCCTGTATTGCAGGTGGATTCTTTATCATCTGAGCCACCAGGGAAGCCCAAGAATACTGGAGTGGGTAGCCTATCCCTTCTCCAGGAGATCTTCTCTACCTAGGAATCAAACTGGGACCTCCTGCATTGCAGGTGAATTCTTTACCAGCTGAGCTATCAGGGAAGCCCAAGAGCCACAGTGAAGTCCGCGATTATGTGGGTCACATACACCTTTGCTTATAGATGCAAAGACTAACCTTTATTTTTATTTATTTATTTTTTTTGTGTGGATCACAACAAACTGGAAAGGACTAACCTTTAAAAAAATGTCATGTTAAGTATTAATTGGGCTTCCCAGGTGGCGTTAGTGGTAAAGAACCCACCTGCCAATGTTGCCAATGTAGGAGATGTAAGAGACAATCCCTGGGTTCAATCCCTGGGTCAGGAAGATTCCCTGGAGGAGGACATGGCAACCCACTCCAGTATGCTTGCCTGGGAAATCCCACGGACAGAGAAGCCTGGCGGGCTATGGTCCACGGGGTTGCAAAGAGTCGGACATGACTGAGGCAACTTAGCACGCACACAAGGTATTGATTAACCTCTTTTTCTATTTTATTTTCTCCTTTGGTCTCTTCCACCTATCAGCTATCCAGGGGAAAACACCAATGGCACCAGGATTTGAGGCAAAAAGTGAAGACTCAGAATGCTGGTGAAAGCAAAGAAGGAACCTGGAGAACTTGATTATGAAAAATGAGAATCAGGCTCCCAAAGCAGAATCCAGTTGACCAGGGGAAGTCTTTGATCGCTGATGTTGGCTGTGGCTGTTTTCCCTTTTTGATCTCTAGAGCCTTTTTTTATCCTCCAATGTTTTCCTCAAATAATGTCTGGGAGTTGATACCCCTCAATTTCATAGCTGCCAAGAGAGAAAACCAATAAAACTACTAGCTACAGTCAGCTTCAGGCCAGTGGTCCAGACAGACCCAAGGAGGAGGGATTGTAAAGAAACTGAAATCTACCTTTGGAGTAAATTACTGATGGTGGAATTTCAGTTACTGTATAAAAAATATTCTTTTCTCTGCTTTTCCTAGCCTCATTCTAAAGAAGGACAAGCAGAGTCCAGCAGAAAAGCCTGGCCCAGCCACAAAGCCTGGCCCATTCCTCTAAGAAGCAGGAGCAGAGAGATTTCTAAATACAGCTTAGTGGTCAGTGGGGGATTTGGATCTGTCTACCTTCTGGCTGTTTGGAGAGGGAAGTGATTACTTCCGACTGGGGCAATCAGGGAAGGAGTGCAGCATCTGACTCCTGCTTAGATGAATGGGCTTCTCTGATGTCTCAGATGGTAAAGAATCCATCTGCCAATCCAGGAGACGAAGGTTCTGTCCCTTGGTCTGGAAGATCTCCCTGGAGAAGTGAATGGCTACCCACTCCAGTATTCTTGCCTGGTGAATTCCATGGACAGAGGAGCCTGGCGGGCTACCATGCACAGGATGAGGAAGAGTCGGACACTGACTTAGTGATGAACACTTTCACTTTTCACTTAGATGAATGGGTTGGATTTGGACCCAAGTACAAGTGGGAGAAAGGCATTCCTCCCTGAGCTCACAGCACAAGCAATGTAAGATCAGAGTGCAAGGGGTGCTTGAAGGTAACAGTGGAGGAGTTCAGTCTGATGAAGTGAAGAGGCCTGGGAAGGGGAGTAGCAGGGGATAAGGCCAGTGAATACAGACTAAGGAGGTGATGGTATAGTTGGGGGGTGGGCAGGATCAGATGACCCGTGAGGTTAAAATTCCAGCTCACAGTAGCATACTAGCTGAGAGACACTGAAGTTCCTTGACAAATCTCAGATTCCTCATCTATGAAATGGCAATAACCCTAATAATTGGGTTGTTGGAAGAGAACTAGATAAGATTGGGCCTTCCCTGATGCTTCAGTGGTAAAGAATCCGCCTGTAATGCAGGAGTGGAGAAGGAAATGGCAACCCCCTGGTGGGCTGCTGTGCATAGGGTCTCACAGTGACTTAGCATGCATGCATGCATTGGAGAAGGAAATGGCAACCCGCTCCAATATTCTTGCCTGGAGAATTCCAGGGACAGAGGAGCCTGGTGGGCTGCTGTCTATGGGGTCTCACAGTGTCAGACACGACTGAAGCAATTTAGCAGCAGCAGCAGCAGTAATGCAGGAGATGCGGGTTCAGTCCCTGGGTTGGGAAGATCCCCCGCAGAAGGAAACAGCAAGGCACTCCAGTATTCTTGCCTGGAGAATCCTATAAACAGAGGAGCCTAGCGTGCTAAAGACCATAGGGTCGCATAGAGTCCGATACGACTGAAGTGACTTAGCAAGCACGCACACAAAGAGCTTAGTCCAGTACCCGGCGCCTGGTTAGTCCTCCGTAAATAAAGGCTAATGTTATTATTAATGCAAAGGCAGCTTTAAGGGCGATTAACTGGGCAACACAGTGAGAAGTGGGTTGAATTGGGAAGGACTTGCCCAGGACCTTGTACACAGTAGCTACTCAGGAAACACTGAACAGAATTGCATTCTCTGCTAGGCATCGGGCATGCAGGGGTATGGTTTCTGCCGTTTGTAAGCTCATGGTCCACAGGGAGTCAGGTAAGTACCAAAGTTGGTGGGGAGAGGATGCAGACATAAATTCTTCAGATTATCTTCACTTCAACTGTTCCCTGCCAGAAGCGACGCGGGGGCCACGAGGGGCAGAATCCCCTCGCAGAAGCTCCCAGGGTTTAGCGAACCGCGGGTAAGACTAGAGTTAAGCCAGGACCCCGGGCGGAGAAGAAAAATTACGCAGGCGCAGTGCGGCTGCCGGGGCTCACCTGTCCCAAAGTGGGCGGAGCTAAACCGGGAGCGGAGCCGGAGGCCGGGCGGGCGCGATGACGTCAGGGCTCGGCGCCGGAGAGCAATCGCGTCCCGGAAGTGGCGGCGGAGGGGAAGGCGGAGGAGGGTCTCAGTCTTACGACTTCAGAGCGGCCTTGGGAAGAGGTTCGTCGTCGGGGTGGGGCGGGCCTGAGGAAACGCTCCGGGGTCCAGTGGCCCTATCAAGTGCCTCCTGGCCGTCCCCGCCCCCTCCCCATCAACGCAGCGACCGGGTAGGTGAGGTGCCACCCCCTCCCCACCCTGGTGCGTCTGCCAACTGTGCGGAGTTGGGCGCCAGAACGCCACGGGGGCCACCACCTGCTGGCCCAGGGACCTTGGGTGTGGCCTTCTCTGGTTTGGTCCTCTGGGCCGCGTCAGCCTCCCTGACCTGCAGAGATGATGGCCCGGCCCCTGCCGGGGCAGACTTGCTTCACCTCCTCCCGTGCTCCTCGCGCCCGCCCTGGGTCCTAGCTCCGCCTGCGGGGACTTCAGGTTCCTGATGGCCCCTTTGTCACCCTCCCCTTCAAACACCCGCTTCCCCCCCGCCGTCCCAGATCGAAGCCCCTACCCTTGGACTCCCTATTGTTGCTGTGCGCCAAGGCTCTGCCTCCTTGTTTACTTAAACTTAGCGTTTCGGTAGAGTTTGAGATTAGGAAAGAGAATGAGAGCGCCTGTGGCTTTCCGCATCCGAGAAGGAAGGGAATGGAGTGTTGTGGAAGGTAATGACGGCCGCGTGGGGTGCAGGAGGAGAAAAGGGGAGGAGGGTAACGGGCAGGGTTGGTTCAGGAAGTTGTTGGTAACTGAAGGGAGCGGGGGAAAGGTTAGAGGTTGGATCCGGGCAGAAGAAAGCTCTGGGTTCCTGGAGGATGAGCAGTTGATTCCTTCATTCCGCGAGCATTTATTGCATGCCCACTGTGTGCATAAACAGTGGAAGACAGTCTCTAACCTGGTGGAAGTCAAGGTTAAGAGGGATGACTGGCAAGAAAGCACGGAGTTTTGCTTTGGTGTGATAAGTGCCGTTAGGGGTGAGTACATGATCTTTTGTGAGCATGGTAGGGTCTCCCAGTCCAGACCGGGGATGTTGGCAAAGTCTTCTCAGAGCCAAAGAGTGATGCTTCAGCTGATACCTGAAGGATGAATAGGAATTAACTAGGGAAAAAGTGGAAGAACATTTCAGGACATCGTTTCTCTTGAGACCCCAGGCTGCCTCCCACCGGTAGCCATGTGTGTTTGGTCTTTATTGCTTATACTCTTGATTGATCTGTGGAGGAAAAGAACAGTAGATGGAGAGTCAGAAGAGCAGGATTTTATACAGTTGACCCGTGAACAATGCAGGGGTTGGGTGCTGACTGCGAAGTCAAAAACCAGAGTATGACTTACAGTAGGCCCTCCTGCCATTCCTCCGTATCCACCATTCAACCAACTGCAGATCATTTAGAACTGTAGTATTTACTATTAAAAAAAAATCTGTATATAAGTGGATCCGTGCAGTTCAAACCCATGTTTTCAGGGGTCAGCTGTCTCTGGGTAACTCACTTCGCCTTGCTGAATGTCTTTCTCTGTGAAATGGGCTTTCCCCCTGTAGCCCTGCCTATCTTATAGGTTTGTTATGGCACCACATGAAATAATGCAGGTAGAAATGTGTTGAGCATTGGAAGTGCAGTGCAAATGTCAGGAATTCTTATGATTACAGGATGCAGACCTCAGAGCGAGAGGGCTGTGGACCGGAGGTGAGCCCCAGCACGGTCCCCGAGGCTACCCTGGAGTCTCTACCTGTTCCTACCAAGTTGCCGGCATTTGATCTGTTCAACTTGGTTCTGTCCTACAAGCGGCTTGAGGTCTACCTGGAACCCCTGAAGGACGCCGGCGATGGGGTCCGGTATTTGCTCAGGTACAGATTTTATTTAGAGTTACTCTAACCTGCTGGGCCTTTTGCCTTCCTGCTTTTAGTTGCACTGGCCACTTAGGCAGTGGCTGGGCTGTCCTTTCTGCCCTGCTGAGGAGCAGTTCTGGGAGGTCTACTGGGCCTCTGGGCTTATTCTTGGTCCACCCCCTATCTCAGACCCAACCCAGGAGAGGCAGGCACTGGGAACCATCTGGTCTTTCACCAGAGTTTCTTCTTTGTGGCTGGATAAGCTCGTATCCCAGGACTGCTACCTAGCCTTGACCATTGGGCCTTCTAGCTGAAGCATGCTTTTTTCTTTTTCCTTCTCTCCCAATATTAGCATAATTTATATTAAAATTAGGATGCAAACAAGTATCTATGAATAAACAGGTACTATTTTCACTAATCCTTTAGGCTTATGGCTCTCAAAATTTTTTGTTCCTATTCTGCTTTGATTTTCATCCTCGGTAAGTTTTTTCTCCTTTCAGCTCACTTTATTTCTTTTGTTAAAGTATTTAAAATTACAAATACATGCAATTCTGCTCCCAAAACACTTCTGCTTGTCTCTAAATAATAATGCTTAAAAAAAAATAACATCATACCGAACAAAATTAACAATATGATTCCTTGATATCACCCTATACCCAGTTCATATTCACATTTCCTCAGTTGCCCCAAGAATGTCATCTACCATTGTTTTGGCCCAATCAGGCTCCAAACCAGGGCCATGCATTCTGTGCAGTTATTATGTCCCTTAGATCTTTCTTGTTGAAATGGTCTTCATGACACTGATGTGCTGGAGGCTCAGCTGAGTGTGCTGGAGAATTTCCTACCTAGATTTGTCTGGTTGATGTTTCTTCCTGGTGCAGACTGGAGGTTAAATTTAAAAGTTGGAGTAGATTCAAGTTAAAAAAAAATAAAGTTTTTTTTTTTTTTTGCAAAGGTCTTGTGTTCTTAATATTGCATGGTAATGGGAGTCACATAAAACCAGCTTGTCCTAAAGAGCAGTCGTTCTTCATCTAGAGCCTGTGTGTGGCGCTGTAGGGGTTATTGACTCTCCTGAACCTGCCTGTAAAGTTGTGCAGGCACATGTGTGTATTTCTAGGGAGAAGGTCATCAGATTCTAGTAAAGACCTTCAACCAGCTCAGATGCCTGAGAGAGACAGGTTGGAGACAGGGCGAGTAGAGTTGGGTTAATTTCTCGAGGTGCTACAGAGTATTCATTCTTAACCTCAGTCTGGAAATAATTGGAACTTTATTTTTAACTCTGTCCAAGGCCCCCCGTTTCTCTTGTTTGCCCCAGAACTCCTTTAATTTATGGCATTATCCCTAGAGATGAGCTGTCAGGGTTCCAGAGCAACATTCTCTACTTTTAGATGACTGTGCTGTCAACGTAAGGGGTAGGGAGGTGGTGTCAGAAGGGGCCGGCTTTGTAATTCCATCATGACCAGCTAGCTGCGATGAACTGTGGTCTTCCTCAGGGGAGTGTGTGGGCTTCACAGGGCTATGCTGTCTTGTGTTTTCTACTGTGTATATGTGCGTGCACCTGTGCACACAAGCATGGGTATGTATATACCTGCATGTATGTGTATGTGTGTTTTGCCTTTTTGTGGCAAAGTGCAAAAGTTAAATATATCCTTAAAAAAATATCTATATATCTATATATATATCTCCTGCCCTTTTCCTATTCTGGCACAGGTCTATCAGCACTTCTTGGCACTAATGTGTTAGGATTTTTCCATTTTATGAAGTTAGAAATCTGAGGATGTGGTGGGATTGAAAAAGTTGGCTGGGGGAGGAGCACTGGGCCTAAAAAGCCCCCAGGAGCTGTGGCCTCCGAGCCGCTGGGAGATGGAGCACTGGTCTGTGAAAGTGGCTGTCAGGTTCGTTTGTGTGTTTGGTTGTTCTTTCTCAGTAAAGAGGATTTGACTTTGAAGAAGGACCTAATCTTGAGCTTCTTTGAGGTCTGAAGCCTGGAGCCGCAGTTGATTTTTAAGACTTCTCTCTTCTGGGATCGGCTACTCCAGTAAGTGGGTCTCCATGAACAGAGTGTCAATAAAGACATCAGATAGAATGGAAGAAGCGGGGAATTCCCTCGTGGTCCAGTGGTTAAGACTCTGCACTTCTGCAGAAGGCATGGGTTCAATCCCTGGGGGTGGAGGAATTAAGAAATCACGTGTTGCTCGGGCGTGGCCAAAAGAAATCTTTTTTGTTTTTTAATTAAAAAAAAAAAAGGCTTTAAATGAAAGTGACCTCAGTGGCTGTGTAATGTTTTTATTTCTGAGATGGGATTGGCCTTAGACCTGACTTTTAATTTGCTTTTGCTCTGGTAGAGCAAGTAGATGGGTCTGAGGTCTAATTAGGGTGGTGTAAGTTGGAGTGTTTGCAATTTTAAGACGAAGAGAAAGGTTATTTCACTCCCTTACTCATAACTCTCATTAAAAAATAAAAGCAGCTCATAAATTAGTTAACCTCATTTTGTAACTGTGAAATACCCCAATTAGAGCAAAAGAACATGCATTGAAGTTCTGAATACATTGCAACTTAGCTGTTGATTCTTATATTTGCCTTTCTCCTCTGAGGGCTCACCTTATATACACTGATACTGCTCTTTAGAATGTAGGTGTCAGTGGCTTTGTTATTACATCTGTGCTCCCTTTATCCTATTAAATGTGCTTTATCAAGGACTAAGCCAGCGGCATTTGCTTGAACTCAGTACCCTCACTCTGATTTTCTTTCCTCTGTCTTTGGGGGCTTCTGTGTTGCCGTTTGGTGGTGGTGGAAGCCGGGTCTGTGTTTGGTTCTGAGAGTTCCAGTTCACTTCGGGCATGTTTGCTGAGAGAATGCTAATCCTAGTTTGTCTTCATTTTTTATATATTGAAATCTTTATAATTTTCATTCCTTTGGAATTAATGTATGTTTAAAACTCACAGAAAGAAGAGAAAATGGCAGATAAGGTCAAAGAAATCCTTCACATTTGTTCACTCAATTTTCATGTTAGATGAATCTTATGCAGGAGGTGTATGTTCCTTTAAAATTAAAAAAAGAATATATTGCATACCAACTCTATCTCAGTAAATACAAAGAATAAAGGAAACCTTTAAAGAAGAATGTCATTGACACCTCTTAAAGAGAATAAAACCTTACACAACACAGGTTAAACAGAGTTATAACATTAAGAGATAATTTTATAAATTCTTCCTCCTCTTTTGGTTTCCAGAGGCTACCTTTTCTCACCCTGGGGCCTGGGGTGTGACCTCAGGTCTCTCTCCCGGTCGCCTGTCCAAGTGAGAGGCCCACTTTTCATTTCTTCCTGACTGTCTGAGTTACCTCTGAGCTCCCGGGCCTCCTCTTGCTCCTGGTTGGGAAGACCTGGCTGGAGGGGCAGCTGCCTTCAGTGACCAGGACTCTCTGTATTGCAGGTTCAGTTCAGTTCAGTCGTGTCTGACTCTTTGCAACCCCATGGACTGCAGCACGCCAGGCTTCCCTGTCCATCGCCAACTCCCAGAGCTTGCTCATGTCCATAAAGTCTGTGATGCCATCCAACCATCTCATTTTCTATCATCCCCTTCTCCTCCTGCCTTCAATCTTTCCCAGCATCAGGGTCTTTTCTAAGGAGTCAGTTCTTTGCATTAGGTGACCAAAGGATTGGAGCTTCAGCATCAGTCCTTCCAATGAATATCCAGGACTGATTTCCTTTAGGATGGACTGGTTTGATCTTGCAGTCCAAGGAACTCTCAAGAGTCTTCTCCAACACCATGGTTCAGAAGCATCAATTCTTCAGCGCTCAGCCTTCTTTATGGTCCAACTCTCACATCCATACATGACTACTGGAAAAAACCATAGGTTTGAGTAGACCGTCCTTTGTCAGCAAAGTAATGTCTCTGCTTATTAATATGCTGTCTAGGTTGGTCATAGCTTTTCTTCCAAGGAGCAAGCGTCTTTTAATTTCATGGCTGCAGTCACCATCTGCAGTGATTTTGGAGCCCCAGAAAATAAAGTCTGTCACTGTTTTCATTGTTTCCCCATCTATTTGCCATGAAGTAATGGGACCGGATGCCCTGATCTTAGTTTTTTGAATGTTGAGTTTTAAGCCAGCTTTTTCACTCTCTTCTTTCACTTTCATCAAGAGGCTCTTTAGTTCTTCTCCGCTTTTTGCCATAAGGGTGGTGTCATCTGCGTATCTGAGGTTATTGATATTTCTCCCAGCAATCTTGATTCCAGCTTGTGCTTCATCCAGCCTGGCATTTTGCATGATGTACTCTGCACATAAGTTAAATAAACAGGGTGACAATATACAGCCTTGTGTTGCAGGTGGCAGACGCCATTGTGTTCCTTGCTGACCTGCCTGGGCCTCAACGTCTTGTTCCTCACCTTGAACGAGGGTAAGAACTGCTTCCAGGGCTTTTTGTGAATGAAGGTGGAGAGGAATTCTGAGAATTGGCCCTGTATGAGGGAGCTGCTTGTTCCGCTGTGGGATCAGCCTCTCTCCGTGTCTGCTCAGTGTCAGGACACAGGCTCCTGAGAGACCCACCTGGGGCTAGAATCCTGACTGGGCCACTGGTGTGACATCAGAAGTTCTTTAATCTGTCTCTTAAGGCCTAATCATCCTCATCTCTGAATGGGGTTTCCCTGTGGCTCAAATAGTAAAGAATCTGCCTGCAATGCAGGAGACCTGGATTCAGTCCCTGGAGAAGGAAATGGCAACCCATTCCAGTATTATTCTTGCCTGGTGAATTTCATGAACGGAGGAGCCTGGCAGGCTATAGTCCACGGGGTCACAAAGAGTCGGACATGACTGAGGGATGAAATTTCATTTTCTCTGAAGGGGGATAATAGAAGTGCTTTCCTCAGAGGGTAGTTGTGAAGTACGAGATAATCTATGTGTAACACTTAACACAGTTAAAATAAGCAGCCAGTACATTATAGCTATTATTATTGTTTCCTCTGGACTAAATGCATTGACCTTTTCCCAGTTTGGTTTCCGGGGTCAGCTGAGGACATGACCTGGGGTGAAGGTACTAGGAAGGTGAACTGATGAGGCATTTTTGCCTGTTGATTTTCTCTGGCTCAGCAAATGAGCCTGGTGGGGTCTGCCAGGCAGCCAACAGCAGTGAGGGGTTTGTAGCCTGCAGCCTTTGAGGTCAGTGTGTGGACAGGTAGGTAGCTGGAGGGGTCCTGGGTAGTGATGTCTCCTGGGGACCTTTTATGAAAAGGCATGCTGTGACCCAGCCCTTTTGGTTAGAACTGGCAGATGGCTGCAGAAAAAGCCAAGCCCATCAAGGGAAGTGAGTAAAGGGCCTGGGATGGAATGTTCTGAGGAGCTGGGTCCTATCTTCATGCCTTTGTTCTATTGAATTCCCATTTCTCAAGTGTCTCCTTTGCTTCCTGTGGTTTCAGTGAGCTGAAGAATAAACCCATTTCACATAAGACCTCATCTTCTGTGTCTTAAGCGTCTTAGTAGGACGCTTTTCCACCTCACTGAAACTCAGATATCCTTAAGCTGTTAGATTTTTCTGAATATATTTCCACAGAAAAATTAGTTCAGGTGACAGATACTTAATTACTTTGTACCCACTGCTCTGTTAGCTTGCTTCCATGTTAACATGGAAGAAGTTCCTTCCTTGGATTTTATTTTTGCCTCAACATTTCTCGATCCAAAGTGGTCAGTGGTGTCCTAAATGCCAGTGGAAGGCTTCCAGTCAGCCCCTGTGACCCAAAGGTCAGAATGTCAGACATCGGGAGCTCCCCATGGCCAGATCCCGGGCACGAGCTACCTGCTGTGTGCTGTGTACTAGTAGAGGGGTTTTTAATATTTTTGAAAGGGTCTGGGGCTACGGCAGTGACCAGATGGGGAAAGTCCTAGCCCTTGGGGCCTACCTTCACGGAGAGGCCAACAGCCATGCCTGTAGTCTGCCTTGTGGTGGTTAGTTCTGTGAGGAAAACTAAAGCTGGGTTAAGAGGCTGGGGGGTGAGTGGGGAGATGCTGTTTCATACCAGGTGATCTGGGGCGGGCTCTTTTGGGGAGAGGCCTGGAGGAGGTGAGGGAGCGAGCACGTGGACATCTGGGTGGGTGGCGGCTCCTGGCACTGCTGTTTGCTTATCTGCAGTGTTGTTGCTCCCACAGGTGCCTGGTACTCAGTGGGCGCCCTGATGATTTCAGTGCCTGCCCTACTGGGCTACCTTCAGGAGGGCTGCCGGGCACGGCTATCCGAGTCTGAGCTGATGAGGAGGAAGTACCACAGCGTGAGGCAGGAGGACCTGCAGAGAGTTCGCCTGTCTCGCCCCGAGGCCGTAGCTGAGGTGAAGAGCTTGTGAGTATGGAAGGGGCCGGGAGGTAAGGGATGGTGACAGTACCAGTCCCACCACACTGAGTGCTTGCTGGGCACCGGACATTGTTTAAGGCAAAACGTGGATGTTATTTCCTTTGGTCTTTGTCAGAGTTCTGGGAGATGGCTACTATGGTTGACCTCCATTGATGAAGGAGGAAAAAGGCAAGTGACCAAGCTGGGATGGGAAGCCAGATCTAGCTGATTCCACAGTTTAGGGTCTTGACTGAGCACATGCACGCATGAGCCACTGCCCGGGTTCAAATCCCAGCTCCTCCAGTGTGACTCTGGGCAGGTCACTCAGGTTTGTTGTCTGTTAAATGAGATAAGTATAGGCCTACGTCCTAGGTGGTTGTGAAGACTAACTGGGCGTCTGGTACCCAGCAAGTGTTCAGTTAAATATTAGTCATCGTCACTGCACTGTGGTTTACACATTTAGGAGGAACTTCCTAAATGTGACAGAGCTGGAGCTCCTGAGGAAGCACCTTCAGACTGTTGGCAGACAACAGCTGTAGCAGCTTCAGTGGCTCCCGTGACACACAGCGGGGGTTCTCATCTCTTCCTGGGCAGCAGAGACATCTGTGGAGCTCAAAAAAAATTATAAACAAGTGGAGGGCTGGGCTCCTCTGAAGAAATTCTGAGTCAGTTACCTGTGGGGGCGGGGGTGCTGCATATCTGCAGTTTTTCAAAAAACCTTTTTCCTTTGAAGTGATTTTAAACTTACGGAAGAGTCCTAGGAATGGTGCAAAGAGCTCTCATCGACCTTTACCCAGTAGATCACTTATTAATGTTCTGCCACATTGGCTTCATCTGTCTCCCTACACTAAGACGTAATTTTTTTCTTCCTGAACCATTTGAAAGTAAATCACAGACATCTTGTCTGTTTGCCCCAAACACTTCAGTATATATTTTCTAAGAACAAGGACATTCTCTTCTATCTCCACAGTCCTGTAATCAGATTTTGGGAATTTAACATTGATAACATTAGCATTAGTGCCATTATCTAATAACTGTTCATGATCAAATTTTGCCAGTTGTACTAATAAGGTCTTTTATATAAATTTCTCCTGATCTGGGCTCCAGTCCAGACTCTTACGTGACATTTAGATTTTAGTCTCCTGTGACCTGGAATAGTTCCTTAGTCTTTGTTTCTCATGACCTTGACATTTTAAAATAGAACAAGTTTATTATTTTGTAGAACTTGCCTTCTCTTTGGGTAGTTTGGTTCTTCACGATTGGATTCAGGTTTTGCATCTTTGGCAGAAATGTGACGTTGTCATTGTATCATATCAAGAGGTACATGATGTCACTGTTATGGGGGATACTAACTATGATTAGTTTGGTGAAAGTTTCTCCACTGTAAAGTGACTATTTATTTTAGCCTCTAGAGTTAGTAATCTGAGTGGGGTACTTTGAGACTTCTTTGGGTAACTTGTTCCTCGTCAGACACTCACCCACTGCATTGAAACCCATGTTGGGTCTTGCTTTTATCAGTTTATCACTGTGATGGCTGCACAGGTGATCTCCTAAGTGTCATTATTACCTGACATTCTGTAAGAAAGAGCTTTTCCTTCTGATTATCTATATGAATGCAGGATTTTAAAATTTTATTCAATGGGTTATAATCCCTTACTGTGATTATTAATTTTGATCTCATTTTGTCCTCAGTTTGGGCTTTCCTGATAGCTCAATTGGTAAAGAATCCACCTGTAATGTAGGAGACCCTGGTTCGATTCCTGGGTCGGGAAGATCTGTTGGAGAAGGGATAGACTACCCACTCCAGTATTCTTGGGCTTCCCTTGTGGCTCAGCTGGTAAAGAATCTGCCTGCAATGAGGGAGACCTGGGTTCGATTCCTGTGTTGGGAAGATCCCCTGGAGAAGGGAAAGGCTACCCATTCCAGTATTCTATCCAGGAGAATTCCATGGACTGTATAGTCTATGGGGTTGATAAGAGTCGGATATGACTGAGCAACTTTCACTTTTTATATTTTATGATACAGTGGTGGTTTAGTTGCTAAGTAATGTCCTACTCTTGCGACCCCATAAACTGTAGCCTGCCAGGCTCCTCTGTCTCTAGGATTCTCCAGGTAAGAATACTGGAGTGGGTTGCCATTTCCTTCTACAGGGTCTTCCCGACCCAGGGATCGAACCTGGGTTTCCTGTGTTGCAGGCAGATTTTTTACCAACTGAGGTATGAGGGAAACCCTGTGATACAGTAGAATGTTCAAATTCATCTTCCACATTCCCTGCCTTGCTCTAGAATCAGCCATTTCTCCAAGGAGCCCTTCAGAAACCAAGATCTGGGTGCTCATTGCACAAACATGCTCTCTTTGCTTTTGATGGGGTGGGGGATCCATTTCAAAACACTCTTCAGGTCAGTCTACCTGAAACCCTGGGTGGAAACACATTGCTGTGCATCCTGGCATCCGTCTTCACAGCTCCAGTGCATCTGGGAGGTGGCACCCTGCTCCTCATGGTATAGAGGAAAACTGCATCCTTGAAAAAGTTAAGTAACTGGCCCAACACCAACAGCTAGGAAGAGACCAAAGCCGGAACCTCAGCAAGTTTTCCAAGAAGGGGCCTGAGATGTATGAAGTTTCCCCGAATTCCCTGACCCTTCCAAGGGGTTTGAAGGGACTGGCTGAACCTAGGTAGCTATGCCTGCGAAGTCCTGGGCCCTGCTGCCCTGGAGCTCTGTTAGGCCACATAGGCGGGTGAGGCAGGGTACACAGCGTGCACAAGCCCCTGTGTTGTGTCTGCAGCTTGATCCAGCTGGAGGCCCTCCTGAGCCGCCTGTGCGGCACCTGCGAAGCCGCCTACCGCGTGCTGCACTGGGAGAACCCCGCTGTGTCCTCACAGTGAGTGCCCCTCTGTTCCCACCGCCCCTGCCCTGAGGGCCCCAGGCAAAGACAGCTGCCTAAGAGCCCCCTGTCGCCCTAGCTCAGGGGAAAAGAGCCCTCTAGGCTCTTGTGTGCAGATCAGCACGTAGGCTTGTGGGCTTTAACGCCCTGCTTTGGTTTAACACCTTCTTTGCGCACTATGCTCAAAATATTTTAATAATAGAAAAATAACTCACCATGTAATCTCCCACCCTGGTATAGCAGCCGATCTCATGTTTGGATTGCCTGCTAGAGTTTGTCATAGGCACGTGGTGTCTATAGCTCAGAGTGTAGGTGAGACTCCTTTTTTTTTTTCACACTTATTGTACTATATAATTGGTTTTCCATGTTGCTACATAGCTTTAGGAATTACTTGTAATACCACACCAATATAGATAGTGATTATACTGTAATTTATGAAATTATATATTATACATCCTGTTGTGTATTTAGTCAGTTTCTACTTTTAATTACTAACCCTGTAGTGCACATTTTATGGGTTTAACTTTAGTCTTTTGAAACTTTTTTCCTTAAAATAAATTCTAGGATGGAACTATTGGATCAAGTGAAATGAATGTTTTTGAGGCTCTTCGTGTGTGATACTCACATTCGTGTGTGATACTCACAGCGACTCGTGCTTGTTTAGCCTCTCCTGGTGCCAGACACTGTGCTCAGTGCTCTCCATGGTACCGGCTCCAAATCTGTCTTGTTCCAGACTTCAGAGTCTAGATCCTGAGGAGTGATGTGTGTTAAACCCACTTAGGTGGCCCTATCCTCAGCCACCACTGCGGCCTCTAGGTGTCACTTGTGACCTGTTGGTGGTTGTAAACCCTTTCTCCCCACTTTATGTTCCCCTTGTTTGATTAGCAGATCTTGTCAGCATATTAACTGTTCCCAGAGCTACTTTTTGCCCAGACTCTCCTGTGGGTATGCCCTAAACCAGTTTGCTTCTGATCTTATGAATTTCTGATCCTGTGGTTCCTCTCTGTCGGTCCAGGTTCTATGGGGCTCTCCTGGGCACGGTTTGCATGCTGTATCTTCTGCCTCTGTGCTGGGTCCTTGCCCTTTTAAACAGCACACTCTTTCTGGGGAATGTGGAGTTCTTCCGAGGTAAGCCCAGGAGAACCGGGCAGAGATGGGGTCCGGGCTGATCATGTGTTTGCTGTGCCTGCCACCAGGGGGCAGCACCACCCCAGAGTCCTGCCTTGGAGAGGGAGGTGGGACCCAGGGGAGGCTGCTACTAGGGGTCCCTTTCCCTTCCCCAGGCAGATGAATCGCTGCCCACGTGATACGGTGGCTTCTGGGAGACGAGGGAGGGAGGTTTTCCCAGTGTTGCCACCCACCTCCAGGGTGCAGTCCCCCAGGAATCACTGCCTTGTCTCTGTGTAATCCCAGAGTACCCGTCTGCCGTCTGGTTTCCGAAGCAGTGAGGTGGTCTGGAGAGGCCTTGAGTCGCAGATGCCTGGGCCTGTACATATGTTTGGGTGATTGCTATGCTTGTTTTCTTCCCTGTGGTTGGAAATTAATTATAGAAGCCATGATTTATCGGGCACTTACTGCATTTAATCTCTCTTTAACAATCTCCTGGGGTAGGTGTTGGTATATCTGTCTTGTTTATGAGGCTTAGGTTAGGTAACTTGTTCAGGCTTAGGATGGTGACCGTTTCCTGCAGCAGAGCGTGGGTGCTGGAGGAGGCAGCCAGGTGCAGTGGTGGGTATCCCCAGAACACCACTCATTCCATCCTGTTTCTGTCTTCCGCCCCATTCTCCTCACCCTGGGCAGTGGTGTCTGAATATAGGGCATCTCTGCAGCGGCGGATGAACCCCAAGCAGGAAGAGAGTGCCTTTGAGAGCCCGCCACCATCAGATGCTGGGGGGAAGGGCGCTCTGGTGGACTGCACTCCTGCACCCACGCCCACAGAGGTGAGCACCCCTAACTGCCCGGGCAGAGTCTGGTGTGGGCAGGCTGCCTGGCCTCCCTATTACCAGCCTGTTCATACTGTATAGCTCCTGGGCTGGCCTCTTCCTTCCCAGGCCCGCCTCCTCTGAAGTGCTTAATAGTAATAACTGTGGTAATAAGGGCTATGCTATGCTTTATTGAGTGTTTACTCTGCTGTTCAAGTACTTTATAGACCCATGAGGTGCAGGATATTTCTGAGAATGAGATTATTCTCCTCGTAGAAGAGAAGGCTGAGGCACAGAGTGGTTGTCCGCAGTCGGCGGGGTCGGGAGCCAGACCCCGCCCTATGGTTCCAGAGCTCTGCTCTCAAGCACCATGTTCTGCAGCCACTGTCGGTCCTTTCGTGGCCTTGGTGCCTCTCTCTGTCCTGCTCGGTTGGAGACTGCTCTCTTTCCCCTGACTTCCTTCTTGCCGGCAGCTGTGCCATTTCCTCTGAGGCGTGAACCGCTGTTTTGAGAAACCTAGATGCTGGCTCTGGGGAGGTGGCCTCTCCCCGGGGGCAGGGCTGTCACTGCTCTGACTGTTGAAGGGTGTCTCTTCCCAGGACCTCACGCCGGGCAGTGTGGAGGAGGCGGAGGAGGCCGAGCCTGACGAGGAGTTTAAGGATGCGATTGAGGTGGGTGGTCTTCCCCGGCACCCCCAGCTGACCAGCTCAGAAGTTGGGTGGTCCTGGCGCCGTGTGGCTTCTCACATTCCAAGTCTGGGCTTTGAGAGTTCTCTTACGTCCAAGTGAGAAGGTGAAATGTGCCCTGCGCTCAGACCCACTGGTTGAAAGGCTGCCACCGAACGTCTGCCCGTCCTCTTGCTGACCTTGGCGTCTGTCCTGGGTGCCCAGGGCGGGGGTGGCTCTGCAGGCCTCTGGGAAGCGCCCTGCTAGGGGAGGTGGGCCGTTTACTGCCTTGGCTGGAGACTGTGGGCCTGGCGCCTTTGATGTGGGGCAGGCAGAGTTGGAGGAGGGCATTGCCCCGGTCTCTTCTGAAGGATGAGGTCCGTCAGATGTCCCTTTGAGGGGTGAGAATGGGAGGCTGAAGAAAGCAGTTGCATGGCCAAGTGCTGGGTTGGAGAAAGTTCAACAGTCTGCCTGGTTTTAGGACAATGGTTCACACTGGTAGTTTGCAGAAGTGTTTTATTTGGCACGCAAAGCTTTAATTTTTTAGCCGATATTTAAAAATTGGAGAGACTATAGTAAAAACTCTGAATTTTTCAGTTTTTCTAAAAACTCAGCAGCTCTGGGAGCCCTGAGTCTGCAGTGGTCAGTGTAGCTGAGGAGAGACTGTCTGCTTCAGAGAAGTCACATAATCCGCACCGATTCCTGTCATCCCTGGTCACGGAGTCCTGGTGGCATTCGCCATTTATTGTCATGTTTGCTCTATGGCTTTTTTTAAATAGGAGGAATTCACTCTTTATGACTCTTGTGAAGTGGGGGATGCAGGAAATGGAGGTCTTGGACGTTTCCTCCAGGCCTACGGTTTTCACCCAGCTGGCTGTTACTGTAGCCTCATCCGCATGGGCGTTTCCATTTTCCACTGCTGAGATTTCTCCAAAACCTGAATGTACGACTGTGGACTCTTAAGTTGTGACTCTTGAGTACACAGCTTCTCCCCGGCTGATTGATGTTGGGATCCTTAACGGGGTCTCTGTTAACTTCGCCCTTCAGTACGTGCTCAGAGTCAGTGTGGTAGCACTCCCGTGCTTCCTTTCGCTTGGGGAACCCCTCCCGGCACCTTCCTTCTTGCTATCTTCTCTCTGTTTTCTTTTCTTCTCCCCCGCACCTTGGGAGGCAGGAGACCCACTTGGTGGTGCTGGTAAGTAGGAGCCTTGGTGAGGTGGGCAGGGGCTGAGGGGGTTGAGGAAGGGTGGCTGAGCCGAGCTCGCCACGCCTCGTGGGGTTCGCCACGCATGCAGGTCCCAGAGCTCTGTCAGGAGGGGACAGGACTGGAAGGAGCTGTTCCCGCAGGAGGATGACGAGGGGGCCCCGTGCCCGGCAGAGGACGAGCTGGTCCTGCAGGACAACGGCTTCCTGAGCAAGAACGAGGTGCTGCGCAGCAAGGTGTCGCGGCTCACTGAGCGGCTCCGCAAGCGGTACCCGACCAACAACTATGGTATGCCGGGGGAGGGCGGGTTGGAGGTGTCCTGGCCATGGGGCAGAGGTGCGGCGTTCTGAGGAGGAGAGCTGTGTCCATGGCACCCTAGGGAGGTAGCACAGGCACAGCGGGGCTGCGAGGGAGGGAGCACGGGTTCCTTCTGGCGTCTCTCCTCATTACTTCTTGTGGGAAGATGAGTTCAGTTCTGGAAGCGCTCCTCTGGGACCACGGGGCAGTGTGGTCCTGAGGCAGGTGGAGCCATGGCAGGCGGTGGAGCGTGCGGCTGAGTGAGGGGTCTGAGTGTCTAGGTAACCCCATTGCTGCCAGGTGACCTTAAGCAAATTATTTCACTTCCCCGTGCCTCAGTTTTCCTTCTGTAAAAGGGGACTGTTGCTGAAGCTCCAATACTTTGACCACCTGATGAAAAGAGCTGACTTATTAGAAAAGACCCTGATGCTGGAAAAGGTTGAAGGCAAAAGAAGGGGGCGGCAGAGAATGAGATGGTTGGATGGCATCACCAACTCAGTGGACACGAATGTTAGCAAACTCTGGGAGATGGTGAAGGATGGGGAAGTCTGGCGTGCTGTAGTCCATAGGGTCGCAAAGAGTCGGACGTGACTGAAGACGCGACTGAACGACTAAACAATGACAAAAGGAAATAGTACAAGTTCTTATCTCACAGGGTTGCTGTGGGTCTCAAGAGAGATAATGCTTATGAAGTGCTGGCACATTGCTGGCTGGTTCATAGTGAGTGCTTCATAAGGGCTGCTTTTATCACGGGAGGCCCTGGTCTTTCCCTCAGGTGCCTAGGCACTTGTCTGGATCTTTCCAGTCTGATTGGAAGCAAATGGAAGGAAACACTGTCTTCTGGGGATGATAGAGCCCCGGCTTCCCTTCTCCCCAGCCAAGTCCATAGATTGGCCAGTCCTCATTATACTGACTGAGGGGTGGATCCAAGAATGTGACCTTGGAGAAAGGTGGACTTGATTGTCCTCGAAGCTTGGAGGGACTTCTCTGATGGCTCAGATGGTAAAGAATCTGCCTGCGATGCAGGAGACCCAGATTTGATCCCTGGATCAGGAGAGTCCCCTGGAGAAGGAAGTGGCAACCCACTCCAAGATTCTTGCCTGGGAAATCCTATGGACAGAGGAGCCCAGAGGGCTCTGGTCCATGAAGTTGCAAAGAGTCAGACACACTGAGCTGACTAACAAGCTTGGAAGCCTGGCTCTGATCAGAAGAGCGTGAGCCAAGCCAGATGAAGTTATAGCTGGAGCCTGGACGACTGGAGACTCGGGTCTCCCTGGTCCTGAAGCAGAGCCTTGCTTCTGCCTGTTGTCAGCAGACAGGGAGGAGGATGGGCTGGCTGTGCCATGAGGTCTGGTGGGAGAGAGTTCCGAGGAAGCCCGTGGGGTTTATCGTGAGGTATTTGACCTGGGCGCTCCAGGGCCTGCCTTCCTGCTCCTGCAGCGACCAGGGCAGTTGACTCCTGAGCGTTAGACATCCTGGGACACCCTGTTTCTTTCTGCTCTGCGAATGCCTCCAGGCATTCAGGATCCCTTCCTTTCATTTGTGATGGTTGCTGACTGCTGCCGATCGCTCTGTGTCCAGTGCACTTTCACATACGCCGTCTCACTTAGTCCTTAGAAGCAGCCAGGCTTCAGAAGTCCCAGATGACATTACACCAGACTTAATGCTCTTGTTCTGGCAAACCATACTTTTATATCTGTGAGTTTTAAATAAAGCCCCTTAGATGCTCCCATTTTACAGGTGAGGAACCTGAGGTTGAAAAGAGTGACTTGGCCAGTCTTCAGCCAGCACGCGGTTGAGCTGTAACTCAGATCCACCTTATCTGATCTCACTCACTTCTTTCTAGCTCACCATCTTCCCTTTGCCCTGGTGTCTGAAGTGCCCCAGTTTTATGCCTATCCCATTTCTGTATTTGGCTTTTGGTTCAGATAATCCCTACCGAGATGGGTGAAGTGTTGTCAGGTTCCCACGAGGATGGCGAAGCCAGAAGACAGTTATTCTCCTAAGCCCCACTTAGCCCTCCACTCTTAGGACTGCTTGCTGTCCCTCCCTTGAGGCATCGTCGGGCTCTTGGCTGTGAGGGCAGGTATAGCAGCTCTGTTCTGGGGTCTGTGTCCTGAAGGGCTGGGTGAGTGAGCTGCTCTGGGGGCCGTTCTGTTTTGGCTGCCAGTGGAGGGAGGGGGGTCCACGGGAGGAGTGAGGAGGGCAGGCTGCTCATGAGCCTCTCCGTGGCCTCCAAGTGGGGGAGTCCTACTGGGAAGAGCCCACTCTGTCCTGGAGGCTCTGTGCCCGTCGCCCTGGCAATGGTCTCAGGCTCCTCTGCTCTCTCTGCCCCTGGGGCATCTCACATGATGAATCAGGACCTCTGCTAAAAACAGGCAGGAAGAATTGGTAGGTCTTGGCAAGGAATAGGGGTGCTCTCCACATGCCTGCCTGAGCTGGTGTCAGCATGCAGAACTGGCCCTGGCCCCAGCCCTGTGTGGTGCGTGGCTGTTTTGTTAGCCCACGTGACTGCCTTGGGGTGCTTGGCCCTGGTACTCCTTACAGTTGAGAGGGGCCAGAGTGCCAGTCTGTGACCCAACTCTTTCCTCCCAGCCCACGCTGCTTGCTGAGGGGAGGCAGAGGTGGGCTGCCTTGCCCTGATTTTTAGTGTTGGGAGCAGAGTCCCAGAGCAGCCTGTTTGCTGGGGTGGCGCCACCCGCTGGCGGTGTGCCGAGCTCTTCTGTGTCCTTTGCTCTGCCTGGGTCGTGAGCTGACTGACAGCAACAGCATCTGCCTTACACCCACTGGTGTCAGCTTTCTCCCTGCTCGAGCTAGGTCCCTGTCCTCCAATGCAGGCAGTGTGTCCCCATTTAGTGAGAGCTATGGGGGACTCTGGCTGGACAGCCCGAATCTCTTTGGGCCTTTGTGTGAGGATGAGGCCTGGTGCTCTGTGCCTGGCCAGACAGGTGGTCCTGGAGGCCTGGCCATGTACCCTGAACCTAGTAATTGCTTTGATCGGATCATCGGAGGCCTGCAGGCCCCAAGTTGTAGAAATGTCCTTCAGTAGTCTTGTCTCCTTCCGGGTTTTTCCAGGACCCAGCCCAGCTCCCTTCCCTCCCACAGCCTTTGGCTGGGCTCTCTGGTCCCCTGTTGTGAACACCCTCCTGCCTCATCTGGACCCCAGCCTTTTCTCCCCTGGCTCAGTGACCCCCATCTGCATGGAGATTTCTGTGCTGAATTGTGGTCAGTATTTCTGGCGGCGCCCTTGGGACTTCCTTGTTCTCATCAGGAGCTTGTTCTCATCAGTTTCTGCTTCAGGAGCTTGTTGGAAGTCATAATGGCCCAGCGTGGCCTTTCCTCCCCTCCATCCTTTTGGGTTTTTTCTTTTGGCTGCGTGTATGCCCTTCATCAGACTGTGTCATTGTCGCAGCCCACCTTTCCCTTCTTTAATTTTCCTGCAAGCATGGGTGGGCAGCGAGCACAGCTTCTGTTAAGTCCCTTTGCCCTGATGTAGTATCTGAAGGCATGATTGGGGGAGTTCCCTGGCGGTCCAGTGGTTAGGCCTCCACACTTCCACTGCGGCGCACGGGTTCAGTTCCTAAACAGGGAGCTAGGATCCTGCATACTGTGCGATATGGCCAGGAAAGGGGAAAAGAAAGGGCAGTCCTCTCTTCCCCATCTTCATCTCTTCTTGCACCCCCGTTGCCTCCTCCCAGCTGTTTTCTAAGTTGCTGTTGCTTCTTCTGCTTAAAACCTGATCTGAAACCTTGTGGTCCTGTTGTATCTGGTCGCTTAGGCAGGATCTCTTCCCCTGGTGGTATCCACCCTGGCCTGCCCACCACACACGTGCCTGCACCTCTTGCCCTGTGAGTCTTCTTGGTTGGCACCTGGTTCTGAACTTCACCTCTTGTCCTGCAAGGCTTCTTGGTTGGCACCTGGTTCTGAACTTTACCTCTTGCCCTGCAAGTCTTGGTTGGCACTTGGTTCTGAACTTCTGTCCTAGAATCTTCAGATGACAGGAAGCAGGAGTCTGGTGTTCAGGAGGTGTTTCTCCCTCTAGCTGTGGGCAGAGTGTTTGTAAGAAGATACTTTGGAAGGGATCGTGTCAGGCGGGTTTCATCTGAGATCATCGGAGCGATGCCTGTTGTCAGGTCCCTCCCACCTTGGTGTCATTTCAGGGGGAGGTTCTGCTGGATGCTCTTCTATTTGGGCTGGACCTGCAGGTGGGGGTGGAGGTCTCTAAACCCCGGGTGGGAGCAGGGGCGGCAGCTGTGTGTAGTCTGGGACATTGGTTTTTCCTGCGTGGTTTGAACCTCTCCTCTGGCTGTGGACTTTGCTCTTTGCTGCCAGCCAAGGAGCTGGGCTGGGTTGGTGCCCGTAGTGTCCCCGTGAAGAAGACCCAGGAGCAGGTGAGAGTTGAGACGTTTGGACTGGGTCAGAGCTGAGCTGCTGCCTCTGTTTCTCAGGGAGCTGTACAGGCTGCTCGGCCACCTTCTCAGTGCTGAAGAAGAGGGTAAGTCTCCTCGAGGGTGCTTTTGCTGGGGACTCGGGATGAGTTGTAGGGGAGTAGTGCCGTGTCACAGATGAAGTCTGACTCGTTGGGCCACGTTAGGCCTGGGGTCTGGTCGGACGGTTACTCGAAGGAGCAGGTTTCCCCTCCCTTGTGTCCACGCCTTCACCAGCCTTCCTGTGGGATGTCCCTTCTGGTCTTAGTCCTGCCCTGCTCAGGCACTGCCCTACTCGTAGAGTTGTCCCCAGTGTCTGGGGGTGGGGATCGGAGACTGACCTTGGCTCTCATCCGCAGCGGAACTGCAGTAACTGTGGAAACATCTTCTGCTCTCGGTGCTGCTCCTTCAAGGTGCCCAGGTCCTCCATGGGGGCCACAGGTGAGTGGTGCAGGCTGGGGGTCGAGGTCTGCCTCCCTCTTCTAAGAGGGGTGCTGCATGTGGGAAGGAGCCAGGGTCAGTGAGAGGTCCAGGGAACTCGGGGTTTCCTCCATCTCCCATTAAGGAAGGAAAAATGGAAATATTTGCTGCATGGACAAGAGCATATGTATATAATGTATCTGAATTATGAAGTCCAGTAGTGAATACCAGTGACCACTTCACTGCAATTAGAAGATAGAACGTGATCAGCCTCACCCGGCTCCCCAGCTCCACGCCTGCCTTCCCCAGGGAGACCACAGTCCTCAGTCTCATGCTTTTTATTTTATTAAAAACATTACCAAGGCAATGAGAAAGAGACTAATTTCTTTTCCTTCTATAAAAGCCATACATACTCATTGTAAACAAAAGAAAAAACCAAAGAAAGGAAGACATTCCTAATCTATTTCAGAAAGAATTGTTAGGTGTGGACCCGTCTGGGTCATTAATGCCATCACACATGGGATAAATTCATATGCATGTGCTTAAAAAAAAGGGAGCATGTATTACAGACTGCTTTGTAATATGTTACAATGTTAAATTGAATGTGTTTATTTTTTCATTCTTCTGGTCATGCTAGTAACATATGCTTATTCTAGAAGATTTGGAAATTACTATACAGAAGAAGAAGGAAGAGAAAAATAATCTTGTAATCTTACCACCCAGAGATAATAACCACTGTTAAAACATTTTGGAAAATTTTATCCTGGTATTTTATTTTAAAAAGCATTTTAAAAGTTATTCTTTTGGTGCCAAAATAATGTCTAACGCATAGAATATCTGGGAGAGGCTTGCTGTTGGCATGGTCACTCTCGGAACCCCCAGGTCCCGTGGAAAGAGAAGTTTCTGAGGGCGAGTGCGTGAGCTGGGACAGTGAGCTTGTAGGCGGGGGGAGGGTGGTCTGTGTGGGGCTTGGGGTGGGGTGGAGTGGGATGGGGAGGTGGTTCCAGTTGGAGGGGCAATGAGCCAGAGGGCATGAGGAAGCATCTCACCAAGTTCTTCCTCCTTTTCAGCCCCTGAAGCCCAGAGAGAGACTGTGTTTGTGTGTGCCTCGTGTAACCAGACCTTGAGCAAGTGAGAAGAGGGGCCAGGGTCCAAGAGGCCGCCTGTCCCCGGGGCCAGCAGTAGACCCCGCTCTCCCCACCCTTAGCCTTGGGCATATGTGGTCTGAATGCTAGGTAGGCCTTGCCTCCCTGCCCCCGCTGTCTGCATCCGGGTTCTGGAGCAGTCCTTCACTCCTGCGGATGGCCAGTAGTGGTTGCTCCTCCACCAGGACTGGCATGTTTGCCCTGCTCTGTTCTGGGTGTTAGGGAACTCAGGGCTGGGTGGGAAATAGAAGTTAGAGGGCAGCAGTGAGCCAGGCCTGATCTGGACTGGTCTTCTGGCATCCCTGCATGCCTGGAGTTCTCTGAGGCTGGAGGTCAGAGGTTGGGAAAAGCGCTTCTTGCCCCGCTGGGTGCTAGGCCAGGCCCTTGCCTGCCCAGAGCCTGCAGAAGGGCGTGCACCGTGTCCCAGTTCTGCTGTTGGAGTATTCCTGCAGGCCTCAGGAGCTCTTCGTTTCCCCGCCAGAGGGCATGGCCAGGGCTGTCAAGACCAAAAGTACTTCTAGAAGCAAGGTCAGAGTTCCCAGATTCTCTCAGAGGAGGGCCTGGCAGAACCCTTCAGTGTTAAGCAGAGCAAAACACGGGGAGCCGCAGCAGCTCAGAGGCCTCAGCCCCACCTCGCAGAGACCCTGGCTTACAGTCTCAGCCCACATGTTATCCTAGTGTTTTCAGCTCTGCCGGGAAGATGCTGGGCACTCAGTCATTCCTGCTCCCCATTTTCAGAGCCTTGGCCACCCTCCTCTGGCCTAGAGCTACCGCTTCCCTCACTGGCCCCTCGTCCCTTGGAGTGAGTGTGAGGCCAGGTAAGCTCAGCAGAGGTCCTGAAGCCCTTGACCTCTGGGGGCCTGGGAAGTGTGGGGTCTCGCTAGGCTGGTCTCAGATTCCAGGGCTGATCTGTAGTAGGGCAGCCTCAGTTACGGGATAAGGCCACCTGGAGTGCCCATCCCGTCTGCAACAGTTTTGTCTTCACCCTGGACTCTTAAGGGCTCAGTGTCTCTCCCTAAGCCATGAGCGGGCTCAGGCACCCCTTCCTTCCCCAGGAGCTTCCTTGCCTTTTTGAAGTATTTATTTATTTATTGCATGATTCCCGGGAACATGGGGCACAGGGAATGGGATCAGGAAGATGGGGGCCCTCTCCTGCCCTAGGGTTCTCCCCTGGACTCATGGGCTGCCTGGGACTCAGAGCCTGGGAGGTGGAGACGTTTCTATACTCTCAGCTGGGATGTGAGGAGGCAGGCTGGGAGTCAGGGCTCATCCTAGGCCAGCTTTCTTTCCCGGCCAGCCAGTCTAGGAGCCAGGGGCCTGCCCCATGCCCAGAGGGGCAAATCCCTGGGGAGCCAGGCAGGCCTTGGTAGACCCCCTTCCTCAAGCTCCTTGGTCCTGTTGAGATATGAGTTAAGTGCTCATGCTTTATTTACACTGGAGAGGAACTACAAGGATGTCTTTGTATATGGAGAATTGTCAATAAAAAGGCCTCAAGCTTCCTATGTTTTCGTTCTGGTCCTTGCCTGCCCCCTCTCCCTGAGGCTAGAGAGCCAGGTGCCCCCCAGTGCTGGCCAGGTTTGCAGGCCTGGGCTGTGTCTTCAGGACGGGGCGGAGGGGCCACGGAGGCTGAGGTCGTGTGTGAGCTGGGGTTGGAGGAAAGCTGTGCCTTGCGCAGGAGGTGCTCAGCGAGATGCCTGTCGGATTGACTTGAGGTGCCGTCTTGTGACCACATTGTGAGGGCCAGGGCTTGGGGTTAGGACCAGGACTCAGTAAATGCTAAGCCACACAGGCTTTAGAATGGAAAGATTTTAGCTAATCCCTCTGAGAAAGCAGGAAAGGA
Organism: Bos grunniens; assembly: GCF_055505025.1. NCBI lineage: Eukaryota > Metazoa > Chordata > Mammalia > Artiodactyla > Bovidae > Bos > Bos grunniens. The sequence goes on from NC_141190.1 coordinate 19,057,940, forward strand.
TCAGCTCTGGGGGAGGCTGAGAACCAGCCAGAAAGAGGATTGGCTGTGAGATGGGAAGTGGGAGCAGTGCTCTAGGGGTAGGGGGTTGGTAGGGGGGTGTTTGTTTGCTGGGCACCAGGCACCACGAGAGGCACTTCATACACATTATTTCATTTAATCCTTAAGATGGCCCTATGAGGTAGGTTCTGTTTTTCTTCCCATTTTACAGAGGAAGAAATTGAGGCCCAGGGAAGTTAAGTGGTGGCTGCAAAAGGTTTGGCGTGGAATCTTGCAGAGTGGTGTCTTCAGACCGTAGGCCTGAGGCAGTAAAGGAGGGGGCAGAGGGACTCTGCCTTGGGGTCGAGGTCAGGTTGCAGCCACATCCTCATGACCCCGTGCACGTGCACCTTGGATGGCGATGCCTGGGGAGTCCTTGCACTGAGGCCTCGGTCTGGGCCCTCCCCCTGGTATGGCAGAGCCCCAGCAGCTCCCAAGGAGCCCCAGGAGGCAGGGAAGCAGCCAGAACCTTGCTCTGGCAGTTTTTACAGAAGAGCATGTTCACAGTACTTAGTACCAAAGTGGCTTCAGCAGCTTGGTAGTCCAGAGGAAATGCTGGAGGAGTGGAAAATAGGGTCTTTGAGCAAAAGAGCACAGAGTGGTAGCACAGGCCCAGGAAGGAAGTTCTTCTCGTGGAGGGCATGTGGCCCGGTTGGTCACTTGGAGGGATACTTGGAGTTAATCCAGTCCAGCCCCTCACTGCGGGAGCCACACTGTATCCGCATGAGCATGCGGTTCCCACCACATTGGAGGATGAAGCCAGAGGGCTTTGCTCAGAGCCGGAGCAGTGTGCACTAGCCAGGGAGCATCCCAGCGGCAGTAAAGGCAGGTGCTGTGATGGGCCAGCTCCACACTTGGCCTATTCTACATTGACTGCACCCACGCTGGAGTGAGTTGCTACAGGGAGGGGCTTGCCCCAAGCCTGTCTGTGCTGCTTTCCTCATCTGTAAAGTGGGTGGAGAGTGGTCTTATCTCATATGGTTGCTGTGAGGATTAAATAAGACAGTCCACTTTAGGTGGGAAGTTAGGTGCCTGGCACATAGTAAATGCTCAATAAACGCTAACTTATTTCTCTCTTCCTGGCAGTCTTCAGGAATAGCAAAACAACTCTGCCCCGCATGGCTTAGAACAGCGATTTTTTTAAAACCAGAGAATAATTATAGATTATTATTCAGGAAAGAATGAGGCTAGACTGTAGTTTGAAAAAGCAGAGTCAATATTTTATGTTGGGAAAATGAAAACAAGTCTAATGTTGGTGGAGTACAGACTATAGCTTGAGGAGCTCTCAGGACGTAGGATTCAGGGGCGTGAGAAACAAGGTTTTCATCTGGGGTCAGTGAAGAAGGGAGGGTACCTTCTTGTCCCCTTGAGGTGCATGTGAGGGCCTCAGAGCAGGCCAGCAGTGGACAGCTTTAGAGTGCGGGTGCCACTGGGAAATGGGGGATGGAGCCGTGGAGGGCTTTACGAGGAGTGGGTGGCGCCTTCCAGCTCTCTGGGGTCTGCAGCGTAGACAGCACCGAAGGCGGCATAGCCTAGAAGGCAGATTGTCTGTTGTAGACCTGGATGCCTGGCTTTAAAGATGTCTTCTGGTTTGTTCTCGGGGACCCAGTGAGGGGATGGGAGCCAGGTCTAGGATGGCCCTGGGGCCTGCTGGGCAGACCTGGATGGACAGCCAGCTCCCACAGCCTGACTTGGGTTGAGGATTCTGTCCATCATTTTTTGTGGGCTGCTCATGGTGGGGAGCAGTCTCCAGTGATCCTTGGCAGACCTTGAACTGGCCCTGGTTTCTGGGGTCTTCCGGATTTGTGGTCATTGGTCACTTGGCCCTCAGAGCTGAAGCCAAGAGAAGCACCAGTATCATCGCTTTGTCTCCATGGACCCTTCGAGGCATCAAGGGGCCCTGGCTCCAGCATCTCTCCTGCAGCTGGTGGCTCTACGATCATAGTACCTGTGTTTATTGAGCACTCGTAGTGGGCAGTGTGTGGAGTGTGTCATCTCATTTAAACCTCATGAGAGTCCCCAAAGCTAGGTTCTGTTATTAACTTAACCAGTGAGTAAGTGGAGTGAAATAACCTGCCCAAGGTCACATAGCTAGTGAACCATGGAGCCCTGGTGTGAACTGTGTCACAGGTGCTTCTAGGCACCAGAGAAAAACTGGGTCACCATAGCAGTCCTGGCTGTCACCTACCCTCTGTTCTGCCTTGCCCCCACACACTCCAGGAGTTTCTGAGACGCTGAGCTAATGGAAGGGGCCTGCCCACCACCAGCCCTAGCGAAGTGGGCTCAGCCTCCAGGGGAACAGAGGCAGTCTTGTGGCAGGAGCTCCCCCAGCTCCCAGCACTGCCCCACCTCCCTGGCTGAGTCGTTTTCAACACCCAGAGCAGCACATTCCATTCTCGGGCACAGCTGGGGGCTGGGGACTCCGGATCCCCCTGGCCCCAGCAGAGCCTGCTGTCTGGGCTGGGACACTGGGTCCCAGCCACACACATTCCAGCAACAACCACCCCCCACATTGGATTTCCCAAGGAGTGAACTTTAGCCAGGATTACAGCCAACTGAACACTTGTGGGATGAGAGCTTCCTTTGTGGGACCCAAGAGGCTGGATGCTGACGGGGTTGAGAGGGCAGGAGGAGTGAGGGGGGTGTTCAAGACTGGCTTCTCTGCTGCTCGCAGGGCCCTTGGGGTGGGATCTGAGCAGGGGCCCCCCGAAATCTTCCTGTGAGGCAGGGTGGCAGAAGCACAGCTGCCTCCACACCGATCATGCCCACCTGTCTTCAGCTTTGCCCCTTGTAGGCAGTAGTTCCCAGGGTTAGAGCGTGGGGGTCAAATCCTCATCACACTGCTAAGTACAGCTGTGTGTCCATCAGTAAGTTCATTAACTTCACTGAACCTCAGCCTCCTCATCATTAAAATTGTTGTTGTTTAGTTGCTAAGTCGCGTCTGACTCCTTTGTGACCCTGTGGACTGTGGCCCACCAGGCTCCTCTGTCCATGGGATTTCCCAGACAAGAATACTGGAGTGGGTTGCCGTTTCTTCCTCCAGGGGATCTTCCCGACCCAGTGATCGAACCCAGGTCTCCTGCGTTGCAAGTGGGTCCTTTGCCACCGAGCCTCATCATGAATGTGGGGACGGGGAATTCCCTGGCAGTCCAGTGGTTAGGATCTGCACTTGCCCACCACAGAGGGCACACGTTCAGTGCCTCGTCAAGGAACTAGAGATTTTGCATGCTGCTCAGTGCAGCCAAATTAAACAATTAATTAAAAAATAACAAATAGGGATGATAATAGTACCTACACTGGGACGTTTAAGTAAGAATGCCTAAGTACTTGGTTATTTATATATTAATGGGCTTGATATATTGAGTGCTACTGTGGTATTATATGTCTCTCCCCTCTACTGCCCTACATACCTGGGTATGTGTTTTCTGGGATACAAAACCCCAAATGTAGACTCTCCCCCTTCTAGAAGTAACAGTTATGGCCTTTAGATGTTCCTGCCTTTCCTGCCTTCCTGCCAGAAGCATTTCTTAGTTGGTTAACAAATCAATTAGAACTTTAATAAGCACTTATTTTGCGTAAGCACTGTGCTAGGTCAAAGCCTTTGGTTAATAAAAATACTAATGACTATTTAATGAACATTTTCTAAATGCTGGGCCTTGTTTCCAGGTATTTTTTCACGCATTTCTCCACTTAACGCTCAGCCACCCTGTGAAGTAGACACGATGACTCCATTTTCCGGCTGGGCGGTGGTCCCAGTGTCACACGGTCGTTAGGTCACAGCATTGGAACCCAGACTGGGCTCTGCCGCCTCTCTCACCCGATCCTGAGTGTTGGAGGCCTTCCCTGAATCCCTTCTGTTCACTATCAGAACGCTCCTTTTGTCCTCAACTGAAACACTTGACTTCCTTGCTCCCTTGCAACTGGGGCTCGCCATGTGACTTGAATGTTGGCTGGTGAGCAAGAAGTGGAAAACTACCAGGTGGGACTTGTTGGGAAATTACTGTTTTCCTGATCAAAAGGGCCAGAGGCAGCTCACGGGCAGCTTTTGCTCTTAGCCCTTCCCTGCCTTGCTCCCTGGAATGTGGCTGAGAAGTTGGGAGGAGGAGGTACCCCCTCCCATCCCCCCCACCCCAGGCAGAGCAGGAAGACAGAACGAGCCTGGGATGTGGACCTCCCAGCTCCAGACCCCCTTGCATGGGGAAGCCCCGCTGTCTCTGGGGGTTTCTGCTCCCCCCAGTCACTGACACGCAGTGCAGATGCTCGCGGGGCGGCCCTGCCGCCTGTCTCAGGCTGGCCAGGAGGGAGTGTTCTGTGGCTGGACAGAATGAGCAAGGGCTCAGGCCTTGCTGGGCCTCTTGGGTGTCTGGTCCCAGGAAAGAGAGTCCTGGGGGCTCTGACAGCAGGTGTTGGGGACAGAGGTGAGGTAGAGCGGAGCCTGCTGCCTTTGTAGGGTGAGGAGCGCCTTACTGGGGCCTCCCAGGATGGGCTCAGGGAGCCCCTCCTCGCCCGCTCCCTCTCACGGGCTGCCAGCACCTGACAGAGGTCAGTATTGTGCTCCGGCCAGAGGCAGCCCAAGCCCTGTGTATTCAGTGGAAAAATAATTCCTGGTCCTGGTTGACCATAGAAGTGTCCATAAATATTTGGTTGGGGTAGGAGGCTGGGAGACAAGGGGTGGATTCAGGGAGCCAGGTGGGCTGGGCAGGCTTTGGGCGAGGGTGGGTGGCAGCGGTGTCCTCAGAGGAAGGAGAAACAAGCGGGCCTCTGCCGCTCCTGACCTGTGGTGGGGCCACCTGACTGCCAGGGAGGTGATTTATGGCCGGCTGTCAGACCACCTGTTAGCTGGCACTGGCCTCTTCGTTTCTCGCTTCTCTGAGAGCTGCGGGAGCAAGCCAGGGTTTTTCCTCATCTCGAGAGAGAACGTGGCTCCATTGTTTAGGAGGAGCAGCAGGTCTTGATTGGACTTGGCATCCCAGCTGAACCCCAGTTGGTGGGGAAAGCAGTCTAGGGGTGTCTGCGGCCCCCCTGCTCGGTACATCTGCCCTGTCCCTCAGCATCTGCTGATGGTACCCCAGGATGCTTTCCTGGCATCATCCCTCCCATGTTCTGGACATTTGAGTGACAGTAGCCTGTCGCCTCCATTTCAAGGCTTCTCCCCTTGCTGCTTCATCCAGCTCAAGGTAGCAGCCTCCCTTTGCCCTGAGCTCACCGAAGAAGCCCCTGGAAGCGTTAGAGCTGGTCCTCTCCCTGCAAGCAGGAACAGGACTGCTCCAGCCTGAAGAAGCTCAGCCCTTTGCCCTCCTCCAGCCTCAGCTGTTGGCTTATCTGGATGGAAGTTCTCAGCCCTGGCTGCACACCACCCAGGGGGCACCTGGAAATGCTGATTTTGGAGCACCCTCCAGAGGTTCAGGTTTAATTGCTTTAGCTTAGGGCCTAGTATTTTGTAAAAGCTCCCCAAATGCTTCAAAGTGTTAAAGGCCTGAGCTGCTGCAGTTCTCACCAGCTCAGGCAACACTGATGCTCCAAGGACCAGCTTGGAGTAGCACCTGTTCACGCCACCATCTGCTACACGTCCAGTGTCCAGGGGTGTCTGAGCTCTTAAGGGGTGGGAGTGACAAGTTTAGGCCTCTGGCCCGTCATAGTAGTTCCCTGTGGCCCAGCCTCTTGGGGGCTCCTTGGAGCGGGCACTGCCCATGTCAGGGAGGTGCTGCAGGACCACGGGAACCTTCTGAGTGTGGGAGAAGGCTGGGGAACTTGGCATCTCTGTCCTTCCTCTGAGACAAAAGGACAGTCATCCCCATCGCTCGCTTAGGCTCATTGTGGGGATAAGAAGGGTGACCCTTGCTGTGTGTTCTCAGTGGATCCTGCAAAAACATGGGAATTGCTCTTTTTAGGCATTCCAAGTATGTCTGTGTGGACAGACCGTGGGTTACAAAAAGGCCTCTTTCTCAAAGTCCCTTCTGAATGGCCCCTCGCCCTCCCTCCTGGAACTGGCTGACAAAGAAATCACCTGCTCAAAATCAACTGTTTGTTTTCTTTGATTTAATTAAAAACTTAAAAAAAAATAGAAAATCAAATCCTACCTGCATCAGTCTAGTACCTATGGCCTCGCAGCAGAAGCAATAATTTATGGTCATCAGGATATAGGGACACGCGGAGGCTGAGGAGCGAGCTTCTGGGAGGGGGCTGGGCTGGGCTTCTCCCCAGTCCAGTGGGGAAGGAGACAGGCAGAGATGGGGGAGGTGGGAAAGTGTGGCTGGAGGGCACCATGACTCTTTCCTCTGGGGGCTATGATGAGGACACATGAAGGGGCATGGGGTCCGGGAACTGTCCCCCAAGTAGCCCAATGTCAAGACTTCCCTCTCCCGGGTGAGGCCCCACTGCAACAGACGGGCTGACACTACGGGCTCCCCTGGAAGCCGCCACCTCAGGCTGCTCCGAGCCCCTGCGCCGTTCCCTTGCTTTCTTCTCTCTGCTTACTTTCTGAGAGCCTGGGGCTTCCCCTGAACTGAGAAAGGCCTGGTTCTCTGGGAGCAAACCTCCAAGAACCCCAGAACCCCTCAGTCAAGGACAGCCTGGCTCCGTGTCCATCCCTTAGTGCCTGTACCTGCACAGCTCTGCGTGAACCACCCTGTGGCAAGGGCTAGGTCAGCCTGGGGAGGGGGAGGCCAGGTGGGCAGAGGAGAGAGTGCCCCAGGGATGGGGACCGAGGACAGGGCATGGCTGGGTGGGGCAGAGAAGAGCCCTTCAGTGGGGCTCTGCTGCCCCATAGAAGAAGGGGTAGTAAAGGGAGCAGGGGTAGGAGAACATGAACTTGACTGCGAACTTCATCTCCTTGTTCTTCTTGTCCCAGCGGTAGACGGCCATGAGCAGCAGCTGTCCGTCTACTTTGCGGCCCATGACCAGGAAGCTGCCAGCCAGGCTGTCCAGCTGTGGGCAGGGGCAGCCAGCACTGTTCTTCATGTGCAGTACGAGCCTCTTGGTGTCCTTGCGCTTCAGGGGGCCCGACTTGAGCAGCTTCTTCTTTTTCTGGGCTCCAATCAACTTCCGGTCCCCATTCTCTATCTTGATCTCCTTGATGCGCATTTTGACCACTGTGTGTGGGGGGTGGACAGGGGGTCAGCCATGAGAGCCATCAGGCTTGCTTAGGATGCTGGTGACCCCATGCTTGGTGCTCTGCCTGAAGCTCCAGGCCTGGGCCTTGGAGACATGGAGCTTCCGCATGTATACTTACGAAGCTCCCACCAGGTGCTGGACTTGTGCAGACATTATCGGCTTTCATCCTGACATGAATGGGTGTGGTGGGGAAATGAGGTTTGGAGAGGTGGTGATGGGCCTGAATTCTAGAGCCTGGCTTGAACTGAGATCTGGGCTGTGCCTTTCCATGATACCAGGTGCAGGGTGGAGAGCTCTCCTTGGGGAGTGAACTTGGGCGTGGGCTCCCCAGGGAAGGGAAAATATTGGGGGTGGAGATAACCACTTGGAGGGAGCGTTTGGTGGAGGGGGTCCTTGTGATGCAGGAAGGCTGGACTTCGTGATCTCTGGGGATGGATGCTTCCAAATAGGATTTCTGGCTGTGTGTGTGTGCATGTGTGTGGAGGGTGTTTGGAGCAGTGGTGGGCTGGTAAATGCCAGCTCCGGGGAGGGGCTGCTCTGCAGCACGTGCTGCTTTCCCCAGTGTGACACGCAGGGTCGGGAAGCGCTGCAGTCACCTCTATGTGTGTGTGTGACCGTGTAGTGTGGTGCTGCTGCACGTTTTTGTGTATAAGAGGATGTCTGCGGTATGTGTAGGAGTTTGTAGGATGTTTGTGGAGTGTGTGGCTAGTGGGCGAGGTGATTAAAGAGCCTAATAGAGCAGGGCGTGGTCACGTAGGGTAGCATCCTCCTTCTTTGGGCCTCTGGATCCCCATCTCTGGGAGAAGCCAGAGAGTAGCTTTGGCCACCCAGGGAGAGACATTGTTATAAAAATCTTCTTTCTCTCCCACCCGCTCTTTTTCTCTCTTGGACATACACACACCTTGCAGTAATAATGTTCTCTTCCCAAACAGACTAACAACATAAAAGACCTGCTACAGGAAGGGTTTTGTTGCTTTCTCTTTTTTAGAGACAATGAGGTTAAGGCACAAAACGGGAACCAACCGGGCAAAGACCACAGGCCGGGCTGTGTGGTCTGCATGGGAGCCAGGTCCTGACTGCCCCAGGAATGAGGAGGCTCCAGGATGAAGCTGTGGGGCCGGGGACCACAGCACCCCCAGCCAGAGATGCATCAGGTACTAGGCAGAGGTGCCCGGGGGCCAGGGGGCTGCACTTCCGCCCTGGAGCCCATCTCTCCCCTCTGCTGCCCCCATCCATCTCTGGACCAAGCCTGCCTCCCACAAAGAGAATCCAGCCCTGGAGGCCCTTCTGTAGGCAGTGTCAAGGAAAGGCTGCAAGAGCCCTGGCTAGGGATGGACCATGGCCTTGGGGAGTGGCTTCTGAAGTCCCTGGGATGCCAAAAAGAAAAAAAGTGTATTTCTCTGGGGAGAGGGCAGTGGCCACATGGGCTCTACACTCACCGAAGTCGCTGGAACACATCTGCTCCATGAGTCCGTCAGCACTGTGCTCCATCTCACACTGGGCACAGATCTTGGTCACTGAAGAGAGAAGCAGGGATAGAGTGAGGGGATCAGAGGCCAAAGAGCCAAACTTAGGGTTCAGGCTCCCCCACTGACCAGCCACCTCCGCCTCCCAAGCCTCCACTTCCCCATCAGGAATCAGGATGATGGTAATGATCATGCTCACTGAGTGGTTGTGAGATTCCAGAGACGAGGTTGTGAAGGGACGAAACTGACCAGGTAGGCACGGCTGCCCCATGACCCTGGCAGCTGCGGCCATCATGTGCGCCTGGCCTGTCTCTGTGTGTCTGCCTCCTGGCAGGCCGCCCCATCATGGCAGGGCGAGGGGCTCAAAGAGGGTGGGAGTGGGAGGGCAGAGCCAGGTGGGACTCTAAGAATGGGATTTCCCTGCCTTCCAAGTTTGAGCTCCAAGAAAACCAGAATAAAAGAGCCCTGCCAGGATCCCTGCTGGGGACTGTGCTGTTTCTTCTTGAGCGGTGTCTCTCCTTTCCTGGTCCCATTTCTAACCCAAGAATAGGGAGTTTGCCTTCTCTCACCACTCTCTGGTCACAAGACCCCCACCCAACCTCGACTCTCAGGTCCCATGTGGGTGCATAGGATTGGGATAGCATGGGTGAGGTTAGCTCTGAGCGGTGGGTGGGGTGTGGTGGGGTTCAGTTGCTTTTGGGGGGCCGGGTCAGGTGAAAACTGGGGCAGTGCTGCCCCTTGGGAGAGTCCCAGAGCCAGGGGCTTCCTGGATTCTCATATCAGCCACCCAGGCGAAGCTTCCTTTCCTGGTGCCACTGTTTATTCTCCTATCTGGTGTCCAACAGGGGCTTACTCTGTCTGAAAGGAGGTTAGCAGACAGTGGGGAGAAGAATGAGGGGGGTGCACAGTGAAGGGGAGGCTGAGACCAGAGAGGAATGAGGGGTAATGGGATGGGGGTGGGGAGGAAGGTGGCACTTAAGAGTCTAGAAGTTTGGGGAACCTGAGATTGCTTCCTATTTAACAATGAGGAGACAGAGGCTCAACTCGCCCAAGGTCTCCTTGTTAGGGGCAGAGCCTGGCACCCTGCTCACCATTCTGCTCTGAGCCTTACCCAGGGGTCTGACTGCCTGGGGCACTGGGGAAAGAGTGGGAGAATATAGGGTTCCCAGGTGCAGAAAATAGGGGCAGGGTGGAAACCATAGCCCAGAGTTGCGTTTGGCCCCCAGTCTTTGGCTACATCATTTCCCCTAGCCTCCGCCCCTCCCCAAATCCCAACACAGGTAGGGGTCCAGGGCTGCTGAGGCCAAAGGCATCTTTAGCAACCCTGGGTATCTGTGGGCTGAGAGGGGTGATAAGGCATTTATTGGAGGCCTCAGGATGAAGTGACAGCACTGCCCCCACACCCCTGGGATTCCAGAAGCTTAGGAAGGTGGAAGCTGCGAGGGAAAGCCAGGAGAGGTTTCAGGAGCAGTTGGAATGGGAGAGAACCAGTTTGAACGTCCAGAGCCGCAAGGAGGCACTACTCTGGCAGGCCATGGCGGGAGGGGAAGGCTGGAAGGCTTCGGGGGGACATGCAGGGCTGAGCAAAGACTCTGAGTGTGTGTGTGTCTAGAGGAGGTGGCACCTCTAGAGGGCTGTGGCATCCATTGGGGTCCGGCTCACGGGTACCCAGGGGCAGTCGGAGCGCAGGGGGCGGGGGCGGGAGCGCTACCTGGAGGCGCGGTGGCGGGCAGGTGCCCGAACTGCACAGCGATGCAGAGGTCGTTGTCCAGGGGGAACTTGTGACAGTGCAGCATCTCGGGCCAGGGGAAGCCATAGGCCTCCATGAGCGGCGCGCAGCCGGCGCGCACAGCCTCGCACAGCGAGCGGCAAGGGTAGATGGGCCGGTCGAGGCAGACGGGCGCGAAGAGCGAGCAGAGGAAGACCTGCGTGTCCGAGTGGCAGCGCTTGGCCAGCAGCGGCAGCCAGCTGCTCGCCTGCTGCTTCACCTCGGCCAGGCTCTCGTGCTCCAGCAGGTTGGGCAGCCGCATGCGCTTGTAGCCCACCGTGTGGCAGAGCGGCAGGTCGGCGGGGATGTCGAGGCACTGGGGCGGCTTGGAGTACGAGCGCCCGTGCAACGGCTCGGTCTGCCAGCCGTAGTAGTCGTACTCCTCGCCCCGCGCCGGCGCCCCGTGCAGCGCCCCCAGCAGCAGAGCCAGCACGGCCGCCCGCGCGCCCCCGGCCGCCGCCCGCATGGCTGCGCAGGCCCCCGACACTCCGTTGCCGCTGAGGTCGCCCAAGTGGACGGCAGCCTCGCTCCGCTCCCGGGCGCACCGAGTGATCCTGGCGCCTCCCACCTTGGGGCTCCAGCCCCGGCCTCGCCGCGCGCCGCAGCCAATCTCCGGCCGCCCGGCCCCCGCCCCAAGGCGGGGAGGCAGAGTGGCGCCCCCTCGGCCCCTCCTGCCCTGGGGCCCGCGCGTCCCGCCCAGAGTCCCGCCCGCTCGTGCGCCCCTCTCCCGCTCGCCTGCTCCCCCGCCAGTGCTCCAGCCTCGCCTTGCGCCTCTCGCCAGGACTCCTTCACCTCCCTAGGCTTTTTCCTCGTCTCTAGCCGTCTCCTTATCTCTCTCCGACACAGCCTCTCCTGTTCCTTTTCTCACTCACTTCACTTGGTTATCTCTCCGTCTCGGCCTGTACCCCTCTGCTCTGTTTTCTCTTTCCTGACACCTGGGTTCTCCCCTTTCCCGGCAGGAGTCTTCTGGCTGCTCACACCCTCCTGGTCCAGCCGGGCGAGTGCTTCACCCCCAGGGCTCACGCATTTGTGGAGTTCCTGCCTGGCTCCGGGCAGCTGTGCTGACTGCTGGGGAATCAGAGGTGGATGTGATCCAGAGCCCACCTCCCGGACATCCCAGCTTAGTGGGGGCCAAGATAACCATACCTGCTGTTTAGTGAGCACTTACTTAGTGCCTCAGACACTGCACAGCACTTCATAACCTTATCAACTATTTCCAGTGATGGCTAATACTTATTGGGTGCTTCCCATGTGTCAAGTCTTTCTGACCACATTACATAAACTACCTCATTTAATTCTCACAATAATGGCATAAGATGGGTAGGTACTACTACTATCTGTGCTTTACAGATAAAGGCACTGACCTAAAAAGATTAAGTAGGGATTGGAGCCAGGACCTGAATCCAGATCTGATTCCAAGAGTCAGAGCCAGGTCATGACCAGGGGTTCTGGATTCTGAGTCTGTAGGCTTAGTGAATCTGTGTGTCTGTAGAGGGGTGGGAGTGGGGTGGGGAGGGAGACTCAGAGAAGTGAAGTAACTGGCCCTTGGTCACCTTGCTAACAGATGAAGGAGCCATGATTTGAATCCAGATGTTTGGTTCCAAAGACCAGGGAACTATTCAGCTCTAAGATAAATTTCAGCCTAGAGTAGGAAATGCTGAGGGAGGAGAGTGTATCTCCTCTGGGAGCCTAGAGAAGGAAGGAATTGAGGAGGATATCCAGGGAGGCATCAGAGAAGGGGCAGGGTTTCAGGGACCCAATGTTAACGGTCCATCTGGATCCTGCCTTCCATTGGCTTTCTGTGGGAGGAGCTTTGGTTAAGAGGCTCAGAGGTGGGGTGGGATGGTAGGCTCCTTCCTGAGAACCTAACTGAAAACCTGACTCCCCAGCCTTTGTTGGGGAGGGTACCCTGGGGAGGAGTCTTGTAGCAGGGTTTGGGGTGCTCTGAGCTAGGGGAAAAAGTTCTGGGGCACTTGCTCCCTACACTCTTGCCCTCAAATCCTCCCACCCCATTCTCCTGAATGTCTCCAAGGCTCCCATCTTCCCACGGATCTATCCTTGCAGTGCTAGTGGAGAGCAGTAAGGACCACTTCTCTTAATAGTCAGATGACACTCACACACCACTTACTGTGTGCAAAGCTTGAGATGTGTATCCCACAGACGGGGATACAGAGATACAAAAGACATCGGGCCTGCCTCATCTGATCTAGTTTTGAGAAAAAGACACAAGACATGGCTGAGGAGGCAAAGGAAAATTAGGCAGATCCCTCGGGTGGAACAGCCCTCGGGTGGAACAGCCCTCTGTTGTTTTGATGTCCAGGAACACACTTTCCTCCCATTTCTCCCTCTCCCAACTCCGGCATGAGAGGTTCTGGGATGACCACTCAGAAGGTGAAGGGCCGTTCCCTGCAGGGTCAGACAGTGTAGTGGAGTAGTGGTGCAAGGTCTTGGACTCTGCAGACAGAAAGAGCCAGGTTCCCATCTGAGTGCACACTCTATGAATGACGACCTTGGGCACATACTTAGCTATTCTGACCCTTCATTTCCTTGTTTTGAAATAGAACCTCTTCAGCAGATGTTGTGAGGGGCAAACAAAGTGGTGCATGGAAAGAAAGCCTCCTGCACAATGCCAGCACATAACAGGCATCCAGGAATGTTAGCTCGCCAAGGGATGTGTGATTTTAGGATATAACTGTGGTGTGTGCTCTGAAAGCTCCCTCGGACACCTTGGCCCTGGCTCCGGCTTGGGATTCTGAGCAGTAGTTCTGCTCCCTGCACTCCAGCTTACCACTCACCCCCTGCTCTGGGCTTGGCAGAGCTTCTCTACTCTGGGGAAAGTCTGGTTTTGGGCACTGGCAAGAGTGTTGGGGCTCCCAGGTGGTTGAACAAGGTGCTGGCTCCCTGGGCAGCTGGTCTCCTGTGCTGTTTGTTGGCATCCCAGTGCCTGGCCTGGACAGAGTGAAGCATTGTTTCTGGGTTGCTTACGTAAGAACTACACATGGTCTGAGAGCCGGGGGCGTCTGTACCTGGCAGCTCCAGGGCCTCTGAAGGGCAGAGGGGCGAGGCTGGAAACCTCCTGGAAGAGGAAGATGGGTAGGCTTTACCTGACAATTCTGCCTTGAGGGCCCCTGAGGCTTCTGGATATGGGGCCCGTGATGAAACTGAGGTGGGAAGCCCTTCATAAGAACCAAACCCGGGTGGGGGCTGACCCTGGGGCAGCCATTCAGGGAAGCTCTCCCTCTTTGGCCAGGCCGGCGGATTACTCTGGCCCTGGTGCCAGAGAAAGAAGGGGGCTGTGCTCTGACATGGTCTCCCTTCTTGATAAGCCTGCTCCAGGGCCAGGGCAGCTGGGCGAAACACTTGGCATGCTGGACATCTGTCCATCCGGGAGCGTCTGCTGTCTGTCCAGGCACACGTTTCCCCCAGCTGATGGAGGAACCTGCTTGTTCAAAACAATGTGTACTCATGGTTTGTTGTGAGCAAAGTTCTACACAGATAACTCTTCGATTGGACTTGCTAATTATAGGGAATTCTCTGGTGGTCCAATGGTTAGGACTCCTTGCTAAGATCCCTCAAGCTGTGGGGCCAACAAACACCTGGCTAGTTAATGTTATCAAAACCTACATTTTTTCTTCTTTTCTTTTTGGCTGCATGGGGTCTTAGTTGCAGCATGTGGGAGCTTGTTCAAGAGCTTATTCCCCGGACCCAGGATCCCTGGGATTGGGATCATAGATTCTTAACCACTGGACCGCCAGGGAAGTCCCTATTTTCCTGCCTTTTCAGTGCCTACTTCAGTGGTTCTCCTTGTGGTCAGGGTTCCCTTGAGGGTCCCCAAGTGCCTTTTAGGGAGTCTACAAGGCCAAAATTGTACGTAATTTGAAGATCTACTCAAAGTGCAAGACAGACCAATGAATTTTAAGGATTTTATTTTGTTGAGTAAGAAAAGTTTATTGATGTGGATTCAGATTCTACATTACAACCAACATTGAAAGAATTGCCACATGTCAATATTTTGGCAGTATCAATTTGATAGCCATAATATCTCAAAGGCTATTAAAATACTCTCTTTTTTACATTTCTATGTAAAGCTAGATTTTCTCCATATGTCAACCCAAACAACATGTAACAACAGATTGAATACAGGTGATATATGACTGTCTTCTATTAACCTAGACATGAATGAGACTGCGAAAGTGCAAAACAGTGCCAGTCTTTTCACTATTTTTTTTGTTTTGTAAAATATAATTATTTTTCACATAATTTGCTATTTCTGTTAACATAATGGATGTACTATGGTTGTTTGAAATGAATTATTTTTTTTCAGTTTTCATTTTAACCATGGTAGATACTAATAGGTATAAATCTATATAAACAAAAGTTCTTTAATTTAAAATTTCAATTTTTAAGGGTGTAAAGAGGTCCTGAGATCAAAAAATTTAAGAACCACTGGCTTATTTCCTCTGTTCATTTCTGATAGAGGTGTATAAAATCTACTTTGTGGGTTTGTTAATTTTTCTTTTTTGTCTCATTTGATTCAGTTTTGCTTTTTACACTTTGAAGCTGCATTGTTAGCAGCATAAAGTTTTGTGATTATTATGTGTTCTGGTTGGACTGTAATTTTTATCTGTTTGAAATAGCCTCCTTTGTTCCTTTTAATCTTTAGTCATGGGAAAAATGATTTCATGAACTAACATTTAGCTAGCACCTGCTGTGGGCCAGGTGTACATGGAAAGAGTGTCTATCCTGGCCCATGTGGAGAATGTGGACTCGTGAAAGCAGTGAAGCGTAGTGGGAGGAGTCAGGGCTTTGAGTCAGACTGACTGGTGGTGAATTCCAGCCACATCCTAGCTGTGTGTCTTTGGACATATGTCTGTTGGACTTTGGACCTGAATTTGTTTATTTGCAAAATGTGGTTAGTAACATTTATTTACTGGGTGGTGGTGAAGATGTACTGGATACCAGATGAGAGAAGCACGTAGCAGAGCGCCCGGCGTATAGTAGTTGTGTGATGAGCCCTAGAACAGAGCCACAGCGAGAGATCTGCCACGTTCATGCCCCTACAAGGGCTCTGGGGGTGGCAGCGTGTCCCAGTGGGGGAGTGCGCCATGCGTGGAGCTGGGAGATCTCAGTTGTGTGTTTTCAGCTTAATAGCAAGTCCTCCCACACCCTGAATCTCAGTTTCCTCATCTGTGAAGTGAGGAATGCAGTCTCTGTCCTGCATTCTCCACGGGGCCATCTTGAGAATAATGAAAACGAAGGGCTTTGGGATGATGATGGAGATGAGGCTGACTTTGTTCTTGGCCCAAGGTGGGACCTCTTCTGTCCCCAGCTTTTTTTTTTTAATATTTATTTTTATTTATTTATTTGGCTGCTTAGGTCTTAGTTGGGGCATATGGGATCTAGTTCCCTGACCTAGGACAAAACCCGGGCCCCCTGTATTGGGAGTGCAGCGTCTTAGCTGCTACACCACCAGGGAAGTCCCTGTCCCTGGCTGTGTGGAGGTCTTGCCAGCACAAGCTTGCCTTCCCCCCTGGGGGAATGTGATGCCTGAGGATGTGAGACTGAATCTCGTCTTTATTCCAGAGCCTCCTGGAATTACCTGCCTTTTGCAGTCTCAGCGTTCCCCTGCTGGGATACCTGTCTTCACAGCAACTGCTGCTGAGTGCTCAGCAAAAAGCCCAGGGTGAGTGGTCTGTGAAATGAAGAGAACTGTTAGTGCCAGGGGGAACCCATGACTACTGTCCCCCAGCATCCTCCCACCCCCCACCACTTTCTGTAAGAGGAAACTAGAACTTGACCTTCCTGACTCCCAGTCCAGTGCTCTCCTATCACACTGACAGCACTGTTTTTCTTTCCAGCATTTTAGTTTTGTCAACTTCAAAGTCAACATGTATCCCACAGGCCCGTAGCCGCGCCCCCCTTCCTGCTGCACAACCTGTCTCTGGGCAGCAGTTCAGGAAGGCCTGCTCAGGATCTCGGGGCAGTGGGGGCCTTGTCTTGGAGGGCCTGGGTTTACTGCCACTGAGTAGAGAGGCCAGGGAGGTGACCTAGTCTTCCCTGCCAGGAGCTTGGACACCAACAGGTTTTCCATTTGTCCTGGATCTCATGTGGTTCTGCAAAAATAGGAGAGGCCAGACTTGTCCCCGGCCTGGGTCTTGGTCTAGCTCTAAGAATGCCTGTCTGAGGTACAGCAGGAAGTAAGGTGGAAGGTGGGCATGGCTGATATTCTTTGGACAGGGCTGGGATGGAGAGAAGGACAAGTAACAGTCCCCTCTTCACCCTGGGTCCCCAGCACACCTGGGAGCCCTGAGGCTGTGGCTAGTGGGCAACTCAGCTAGAAGCATCTCAGAGAGGCACCCACATGTTTGGGTTAAGACCACGAACTCTGGGGACGTCCCTGGTGGTCCAATGGTTAAGACTCCATGCTTCCACTGCAACGGGCACAGGTTAGGTCCCTGATCAGGGAACTAAGATCCTGCATGCTGGGAGGCACAGCCAAATATTAAATAATAATAAAAAAAGACCATGAACTCTGGAGCGGGACTGGATTCTAATTTCAGCAATGCTCCTTGACCTTGGGCAAGTTATTTAACCTGTCTGTGCTTCAGTTTCCTCATCTATACAATGAAGATGACAACTCTAGTGCCTTATAGGATCCCTGTCAAGGCTCCAGGTAGTCCAGGCCTCTTGGCTGGGAGAACTCACAGAACCCCAGACCTCCTTATGCGATCCTCATCTCCTGGCCATCATCTCTCTAGGTCGGTTTTTTTTTTTTTTTTTTTTCAGTTTCTGGCTTCCCAGCAGGCTGAGGGTTCCACAAGGGCAAGACTTGTCTTGTCCATCTCCATTTCTCTGGCTCCCAGCCCACTGCTAATCATGTAAGAGATGCTCGATACATGCTGCATGAATGAATGACTGATTGGATGAATGAATACTTGGTGGAAGGAAGTAGAAGAAAGGAGTCTTTGGAGCCAAGTGGGTTCAGGTGGGAGCCACCTTCCTTTAACCTTTCTTGGGCTCTTTTGGAATTCTTGGGAGGCCCAGCAATGATCAGGAGGGCTGTAGGGTGACTGTGGGGAGAGCCATTGAGGACTGAGTGAGTAAGCTGAGAGGTATCAGATGCTTGCTACGGGACTGGGGGTGATGGACAAGTCCTTTAAGCTTGTGCAGACCTCCCCCTTCCCCCTACTCTCTTGAACACTTGTTTAGTGCATCCTAGGTCCCTGGCATTATATTCTGTGCTTTCCCATCCATTGCCTCATTTAATTATTCCACCCGCACTGGGAGGGAGACATTATCTTCCCCATATAATACGAGAAATTTGAGACCTAGAGAAGTTCAGCAACTTGCCCAGAGTCACATAGCCAAAGAGCAAAGCCAGGACTTGAACCCAGGAATTTCCTCTGTGACTTGTGGCTTGCATCTGAGAAGGGCTGGGAGCAGGTCTACCCTGTCCAGCCCTGACCCAAACAGCTTTACAGGGGAGGGGGGCCCTGGAGCTGGAGCAGATACTTCGGTGGGACTCAAGTAACGGGGCTTCAGTGGTTTGGCCCCGTTGGCTGGGCCACTGCCCTCAGGAAGTGTGAGGTCTAGAGGGACAGCCAGCTGATAGCCTCTAATCACAGCTAGAGTGGGTTCCTGGTGCAGGGTGGAGAGGTGCCCCAAAGCTGCTCTGTGGGGGAGAAAATGAGCAGTGGACACAGAATCAAAGGCACCTACAATTAGGCTTTTGTCTCAACTGCTTATTTGGGAACTTGGGTAAGATACAACTCCTCATGCCTCAGTTTCCCCATCTGCAAAATGGGGACTTTCCTTTTGCAGATTGGCTGGTAAGATTAAACGAGAAGTACCTGAAGATTCTTAAAAGTGCTCTAGTGTAAGTGCTGAAAGAGTTTTGTGCAATCACAGGAGGCAGTCAGTGCAGGGCCCCTACTCTCTCAGCCCCGGCTGTGGCTGCAGGGGGCCCTGGGAACCCTAGATTTACAAAATGTTTCAGCTGATAGCTATTCTCTATTCCGCTGGCTCCTGACCACCCAGGGTCTGGGAAGGTGCTATTAAAGCTCCATAAGTTATTCTCCATGTTTCCACAAATCAACATAGGATGGTTCATTTGCCCGTGAATATAAGAGCAGATTTCTTTGCTTTTGGCTGGAATCGCACACTCACAGGATGGAACTCCCTCTCTCACGCCAAACAGAAGAATTGGCAGTCCATGCATCTTTGATTATTTAAAAAACAGAGGCTGGGAGAGGGAAGTGCGGCCCTGTAAGGGGAACTATGGGTCAGAGAGGCCCCAGGGACCTTTGTGCTGTTGGTGCAGGGAAGGAAGTCAGGAAGCCCTTAGAAGGTCCTGGAGGGCAGGCCGTGGAGGGGAAACCCAGGGCAGAAGTGGTAGGGGTGGGAGCCAGCTGTTGGGGGAACCCTGGGCAGACAATGGCCTCATTAAGGAGAGGGTTCGGGTGGGGAGAAGCTGGGCAGGGCCAGTGAATCTCCTCTCCCCCACCCTAGCCAATGGAGTGATTGTCCTTGGCTGGGAGGGAGCTGGGGCCCTGGCCTGGGAACTGCTGGGCACTTGCCCCGAGGGCCACCGAGGTGGTCGCAGCTTCTTTGCCTGGCCCCAGAATGGGTCTTCTGTGCTCGGACGCTGAGGGTTCAGGCCACAGTGGGGCTACCTGGTGCTTGTTCTTCCAGCTATCAGGGGTTCAAGGCATGGGTGCCCCACAAAAGGCTCTCTGAAAAGGGCCCTTACTTCCCTCCTGCCCACTGCTGGGAAATTGAGGCCCTGATGAGGTTTGTCTGAGATTTGGCTTGGCCTCACCTGCTGTGCCATGGCTTTAGGCTGGTTGCTCCACGTCTTGACTCTCAGTTGTTGGAGAAGTGCTTCTCAGTTGGATGGATAGGCCAGCCCCTGCCCCCCACTCCCTGCACCTCATTTGGTCATCAGGACCACTAGGGGCTGCTGCTAGCGTTTACTGGGCAGGGACCAAGCATGCCTCATCCAGTCCAGCCCTGTGGGACCAGGACTTGTTCTGCCCCAAAGGCCAACAGGGCCCCTGTGAAGAAGCACTCATAGATCAGTGCTTTTCGCCAGTGGTGTTTTTAAAGTAAGGCGATCCTATTTTCAAATGATGTGGCTTGTGGGAACTCAGCAGATAAGACAGGTGAGAAGGGGGGCTTGTGTGGTGAGGGCTGTGGTGGGGCCCAGAGCCCTGCCCCAAGCATTCCTGTCTCCCACAGTGGCCCCTGACCAGTGTGGACTCTCTCCAGGGCCATGTGCAGCCAGTCGGGCCCTATTTGGCTGTTCTGAGTGTTCTGATTGCTCACACTTCTGTTCTGATTGGTCGGTGGTTACCCTGAATCATTGGTCAAAAATGAATCTCTGGTGGCTCAGATGGTAAAGAATCTGCCTGCAACACAGGAGACTCAGGTTTGATCCCTGGGTCAGGAAGATCCCCTGGAGAAGGAAATGGCAATGCATTCCAGTAATCTTGCCTGGAGAATTTCATGGGCAGAGGAGCCTGGTGGGCTACTGTCCATGGGCTCACAAAGAGTCAGATACGACTGAGTGACTAACACTTTCACTACCCTGATCCATTGGTCATCTCCTGACGTCGGTCAGTGTCTGCACTGTGCCACACATTACTCCTCACCCCTACATTTGTCCCACGGTTTTTGTTTCTGTTTAGTTGTTAGAAGTATTTTGATGGGCAGATGAGGTCTGGGGTTAACTTCCCATGCCTATGAATTGTCGGTGCCCCCTGGATCTACCTTGACTAGGCTGGCTGACGTGGGCTGTCACAGGGCACACCCCACAGCCAGGAGGGCAGAGAGGTTCCCAAATTTGCAGTGTGAAGCTGGTTAAAATACCTATTCAGACTGCTGGGCCACCTGCAGACTCTAGTTCATCACGTGTCACTCCCACGTGGTTCTGATGCAGTGATGTGGGGACCCAGATGGGAAATACTGGCCGTGGAGGAGGTCATGCCGGCTCATCACTTCCATTCCTCTTCCTGTTCATGGACTAGCCACTTTCCAAGGCTCATGGGCCTCCTTGAGGCTAAAATGAGAACTCTTCCCTTCTGGAAGCTCCACACAATCTGCCTTCTCTGCTTGGGGATGTAATTAGTTGGGTTCATGTCCTTCTTGGGCTTCCCTGGTGGCTCAGTGGTAAAGAATTTGCCTGCAATGAAAGAGATCCAGGAGACATGGGTTTGATCCCTGGGTCAGGAAGATCCTCTTCAGGAGGGCATGGCAATCCCATGGACAAAGGAGCCTGGTGGGCTACAGTCCATAGAGTCACAGAGAGTCAGACATGACAGAGAACGCCAAGTATGCATACCTTCTTACCTTCTGCAGCACCCAGGTCTGATTAATAAATGGTGTTTGCAGACTTTTGTATGTCCAGGAATGTTGCTAAGTGCTTTCTCATCTCATTTAAACCTCTCAATAAGGCTGAGAGGTAGATGTTATTATCATTCAGGTTTACAGATGAGAAGTCAGAGATGACTGAGGAACTTGCCCAGGGTCGCACAGCTGGGAGGATTCCAGATGATCTGACTCTAACACATATTTTGAGTACAGGCAGGGCAGCCAGCCCATCCCTCTGTCTGCGATTTCATAATCACCCTTCAGTGAGTCTGGCTCATGCCAGCACCATTGCTATTATTAGTAATATTACTGATGAGGATTTTAATCTTAAGACTTCCCTGAGCTTCATACTTCAGGTGAGATCCTTAAAACGATAGTGGTTGAGAACCGCTTGGGTCCTGGTGAAGATAATTCATCTTTAGAGGGTGTTTGGGAGTCACATCTGTCATCTTGAGATAACAAATCACATCTTCAGAACAGTTAGTCATTTTGCAGATAAAGAAACTGAGGCTCTGAGAGGTTAAGCATTTTACTCAAGGTCATCCAGGCAGTAAGCGATAGAGCTAGAATTGAACAAAGTTCTGACTCTCCAGCCTTCCATGCTTTTCCACTGCCCCAATCTGGATGAAGGAAATGGCAACCCACTCCAGTATTCTTGCCTGGAGAATCCCATGGACAAAGGAGCCTGGCGGGCTACAATCCATGGGGTCGCAAAGAGTTGGACACAACTGAGCGACTAACACACACAATCTGGATTATGCCAGATTAAGGCAGGAAAACTTTCAGGCCTTTTCAGCCCACCCTGAAGGGCTCTGAAGACAGCTGAAGGTCCACTAGAGACAAAGTGGCCAGTGACCTCTGGACCTAGTTACGTGGCCAGGCAACCTGGGGTCATGGGAAGGTGCATTCTTTCCCCTCCACTCACTCAGCCTCTAGCTTCCTGGAATTTTTGTTAGAATTCCAAATCACTTGGCAATGTCCTCTTCCCCACAGCTTTTGCAAGCAGGAACCAGACACCCTTCAGCTTCCAGACTGTACACTTTCACACCCTTGCCTGCTTTAAACAGGTGCCAAGGCCCTTCAGCAGAAAGCAGGAAGGTTAGCAGGACAGCCAGACGGCCAGGGAGTCTGATTGTCACTTCCCGGGGCTGACTCTGGAGGGCGGAAAGGACCTCAGAGGCTAACAGACCTCAGCACAGGTCCTTGGCCCGCCTCTCCTGGGCAAATTCCCTCTTTCCTGGGTCTCAGCTTCCCCATATTGTAAACGAAAATGCCATCCTGGTGAGAGTCAGATGAGATAATGTATGGAAGAGGTTTTACCACTAATTTTATTTGATTACCTGAAGGTCAAGCTTGTTTTAAAAACTCTCTGCGGTTATGGACACGTTCTGTATCTGGGTCCTCTAATTTGGGAGCTGCGGCATCACTGACTCAATGGACGTGAGTTTGAGCAAACTCTGGGAGGTGGTGAAGAACAGGAGGCCTGGTGTACTGCAGTCCAAGGAGTTGGACGTGACTTAGCGGCTGACAACAATCCACATGTGGTTACTGGGCACTTAAAATGCGGCTCCTGCTACTAAGGGACTGAATTCTAAATCATCATTATTATTTTTAGTGAGATGAAATCACATAGCATGAAATTAACCATTTCAAAGTGAATACTTCAGTGGCATTGAGTCCATTCATGATGTTAGACACCACCATTTCTATCTAGTTCTAAAAATGTTTGTCACCCCAAAAGGCAACTCTTAGGTCCACATTAAGCAGTTTCTCCCCATTCTCCCACCTGCCCACAGCTCCTGGAAACTATCAAGCTGCTTATATCTCTATGGATTTGCGTGTTCTGGACATCTCACAGGAATCTGGTCATGCAGTATACGCACTTTCTTGCCTGGCTTCTTTCACTGAGCAAAATGTTTTTGAGGTTTATCCATGTTGTAGCGACTGAAGTGACTTAGCAGCAGCAGCAGCATGACTCAGTACTGTAGTCCTTTCTACTGTTGCTTAGTTGCTCAGTTGTGTCTGACTGTTGTGAGACCCCATGGATTGTAGCCTGCCAGGTTCCTCTGTCCGTGGGATTCTCCAGGCAAGAATATTGGAGTGGGTTGCCATTTCCTTCTCCAGGGGATCCTCCTGACTCAAGGATCAAACGCACGTCTCCTGCACTGGCAAATGGATTCTTTACCACCGAGCCACCATTGGTTGAATAATATTAATTTTAGTTAATTTAAATGTAAATAGCCCTGTGTGGCTGGTGGCTTCTGTACTGGACATCCAGGAACCTCTGCACCCTCTCTGGGCCAGTGAAGAAACAGAACCTCCTATTGTCTGCTGGCGTCTAAGCGGACCCTAGGGGAGAGGGGAAGGAGCCTGGAGGATGAAGAGGCTGAGAAGGTGCCCCAGGTTCCCTAAAGGAGCCCAAAGCTGTGGCTGATGCCTGACATGCTTGGTGTGTTTTGTAAGTTAACTTGTTCCATCCTCACAGCATCATTTGACGTGGGTCTGACTTGCCATTGTCCCTGTTTTATAGAGGGCAAGACTGGGACTCAGAGGGATTAAATCATTGCCAAAGGCCACACAGCTGGTAAGTGAGAAGAGGCTGGTCTATAAACTTGGGTCTGGTCCCTTCCCAGCACCCGTGATCTTCACCCCTAGACCACCCAGTGTTTTGACCCTGATCCTGGGGGCTGCTGCCCAGGTGAAGGCAGATCCAGGACCCCAGCTGCCCCTGTGTACCTTGAGGCAGGGCTTTCAGTGCCATCATCCCACATCAGCCTTCCTGAGCTAAGAGCTGCCTGGGACCTGGGTGTGGGAGTCAGGGCAGGGTGGCCAATGGGACACCTCAGAAAAGGATTAAGGAGGAGTAGCTGCCATCAGCTCCCCATCGCTTATCAACGGGTAACCAGACCTGTCGGGGCTCCCAGTGCCTTTTCAAGCCCCCCACTATTAATTGATCTCGGAAGGCGACTCTGTTAATTGCAGACCCAGAGTAAACAGGGTTGGGGTGAACGGGGCTGATAGCAGATAGCTTTCTGGCTGTGCTGCCCTTTGCCCTTTGTGGCAGGGGCAGTGGGAAGAGGCAGGGAGTGAATTGGAAGGAATTGTCCTAGGAATGTCTTTGGAGTCGGGGAGGGAAGATTATTTTCTTGGGACCCCAAAGGATCAATCTGTATGTCCTTCTGGAAAGAAAACCTTCTGCTGGGCTCCCTGTTTGCTGTACTCTGTCAAAGGGCTGGGGGCCATCAAAGGGCTCTGATGTTCATCTCTTTTCATCTCTCCCCTTGTCCGTCCATCCATTTTTTTTATCCCTCTCTTTCAATATCTTTCCATCCTTCCTTTCTTCATTCATCCACTCTCCCCGTTATCCATCCATCTGTTTTTCTTTCCTTTCTCTCATTTCATTCATCCATTCTTCCCTTATTATGTCTGTTCATCTGAAAGTCCCTTCTTCCCACCCCCATCCCTCACTCATCTTCATATACTTCCTTCTCCCTAGGAAGTGATCATGTGTTTCTTGAGAAATCTAGGGAGGAGGTTGGGGGCAGTCCTTTGAGCCCCAGGACTTCCGAGTTTGCCCCTGCGTGGCCCTGGTGGAGTCAGCTGCCTGACTTCAGCGTAACCAGTGGAGTTATGCTGGCCACAGCTGAGAGTTAGATGGGGTCTGTCTTTCCTTGAGGGAGGGGAGAATCTCCTTCCTTCAGCCTAGGGACCACATGACTGATTCTGCAAGGGGGGGATGCTTGGAGAGTGAAAGGGGGTGCTGCTAACAGTTGCACTTGGGCAACAGAGTAAGTAACCCCAAACCGACCTGGGCTAGCAGAACATCTGGTCCACCTCCCTTAGTCCTAGTTGGAGGGCCTGTGACTCCAAACAACCTTTCTCTCCCAAAGCTGAGCCTGGATTTGGGGTTGAGTCTGTCAGTAGCAACCGGTATCAGCATGAACCTCTTGGTCAGAGTTTGGTGTCTGACTGCCTCTGGAAACCTGCACTCATTGTGACATGCAACAGTCCTGGCAGTGTTTTCCATAAGTTGTTACATGTTAACAACACCACATGGTGGGCAATGCAGATATTATCATACCCCTTTTACAAATGAGAAAATTGAGGCTGAGTTTGAAGGGGTTTTCTGAAGCCTTACAGATGGATAAATAAATCCCTCAACCCACTCCCGGTCATTCTAAATAATGTCGGACCTATAACCTGGTTTCTAACCCCAAACCTGTTCCCATTTTACAGATAAGACACCTGAGGCTGGAGTGGGGAGGTGAGTTTCTCATTAATCCATAGGCTGTGCCAACGTTGGTGGAGACTTTGGCAGCTCAACCCCAGGGCAGGCATGGCCCCCAAGAGTTTACAACAGCAGGATGTAACAGGGGCTACCATTGATTAAGTCCCTATTGATTGCCAGGCCCTGTCCTGGGTGCTCTGCACATTGCCCAGGGACCCAGCCAGTTTGGGTGGACGAGCAAGATGGCGGTCCCCTTTCCTTCCGCTCCCCGCCCTCCTGCAGAACTCTTGGGTTGATCTGGGGGCAGGACGTGTCCTCTCAGGGCCCTGCCATCACCCATTAATCCCTAACTGCTGCAGCTGGGAGATAAGATAGCACCAGCCCATTAATCAAGGCTGCCTGGCAGGGAGGGTGGGGGTGGGGTGAACACCACAACCTCACAGGTGGAGATAAGCCCCCTCCTCCTGTCTTCCTCTGGGGCTGGGGCTAGTGGAGGATGCTGGGAAGTTTGGCATCGAGTTTCAATCCCCAGTATCTGGGTGGGTGGGTGGAGCCTACACTGGGTACCTGGGTAGGCGGTGGGGGGCGGTGGCCCTGAAAGCCAGCCTGAGGGTGCACCTGGGTTGAGAGGAGCCAGGAGATTGGGCTCCGGCCTCTGTGCTCCCTCGGCTGCGTCTGTCTTTAGATAAGCCATCGCATCTCTCTGGGACTGTCTCTGCATCTGAACGAATGCTAGGGGGCTGGACTGGATGACCTGGAGGGAGGGACCTTTCACCATGAATGTGCTGGGTGACTTGCGCTGGGGCAGCTGAAGGGTGGGAGTGGGAAGAGGCACTGCCTTGGTGAAGGGACAACAGGCTCGGTGGGGGTTTGTCCCAGAACCCTGGCGGGATTTGGGTGGGATTTGTCCGGAAGCCATGTTAGTCACGCTCACAGGAAAGCGCGTGGGCGGTGGCGGTGGTGGGGGCTGGGGGTGAGACGGGAGAGGGAAATGGGCCTTGGAGCCACCGCGCCCTTCAGGTGGCCAAGCACTGCTTCCGGGGGCTGGAATCGTGGCGCTGGATTCGCACCCCGGCTCTGCTGCTCTCTGTGTAATCTTGGGTGGGTGCTCAACCTTTTGGCACGTCTGTTTTCCCATCTGTAAGACAAGGATGACGGTGTTTCCCTCTTGGGACTTTTGTTAGGAAGATAAATGTGAAGTGCTTATTAGCCCAATGCCTGGCAGATGGTAAATGCTCAATAAATATTAGTTATTATTCTTTCTTCCACGGCCAGTTCCACAGGGTTTGGACCCTCCTCAATGCAGATTGTGACTACAGTGATGGGGAGGAGACCAGGGCAACTCAACCCCAAAGCAAATGCTGGTCCAAGGATGCTGATTACAAAGGGTCTTAGTTGTGTTTTTATTCTAATAAATATCAAACTTAAAACAGCAAGCATTATCTCCACAGTTTCTGTGGGTGGGAAATTTAGCCGCTCAGCTGAGTAGCTCTGACTCAGGATGTCTCATGAGGTTGCAGTCAAGACGTTGACCAGGCCTGCCTGCCGTTATCTGAAGGCTTGACTGGGGCTGGAGGACTTGCTTCCATGTTCACTCATGTGGCTGCTGGCTGGAGGCCACGTGGGTGGCTTGAGTGTCCTTAGGACCTGGCATCTGGCTTCTCTGGATTGAGAGATCCAGAAGCAAACATGGAGGAAATGGGAGTGCTTTTCATCACCTGCTCTCTGCAGTTGCATCATCATTCCCCTTTTATTCCATTTGTTAGAGGCAAGTCACGAAGGCCAGCCCATGCTCAAGGGAAGGGAGGAATATCAGAGAGAGACAAGCAATAACAGCTCTTTTATTCTTGGGTGCTTTGTGCTGGGAACTTGACACACATGGTCTCTAATCCCCACAACCATAGGAATTCTGCATCTTTCATGGATGAGAATACAGTGGTTCTGAGAGGTTAAGTGATTTGTGTAAGGTTACCCAGCCAGGAGGTGTCCATGGTGCTATCTGGTCCTAGGAGGACATTTCCCATCCCAGGCACCTCCCAGCTTCAGCCACACCCAAGCCAGCCTTAGCTTTGAAGCCACATGTGACCCATCTTAGGTAAGAAGTCCTCCTTGGATGTAGAATTGATGCTTTTGAACTGTGGTGTTGGAGAAAACTCTTGAGAGTTCCTTGGACTGCAAGGAGATCAAACCAATCAATCCTAAAGGAAAAAACCCTGAATATTCATTGGAAGGACTTGATACTGAAGCTGAAGCTCTAATACTTTGGCCACCTGATGCGAATAGCTGGCTCATTGGAAAAGACCCTGATGCTGGGAAAGATTGAAGGCAGGAGGAGAAGGGGATGGCAGAGGACGAGACGGTTGGGTGGCATCTAACCATCAATGGATTGATTCAATGGACAAGGGTTTGAGCAAGTTCCTGGAGTTGGTGATGGACAGGGAAGCCTGGCGTCCTGCAGTCCATGGGGTCACAAAGAGTCGGACGCGACTGAGCAACTGAACAACACGAGGCACCTAGACAGGGCATGTAACAAGCAGGGCCTTTTAGAGTCACACTGACCTGGGTTCAGATTCTGACTGCACCACCTCCACTACACCTCCAGTCTATGTGGCGAGTACCCAGCCAGCAAGGATAGATGAGGTGTGTGACGCAGCAGGTGTGCCTTGCTAGCTGTTATTGTCATGGGGTAGGACTCGGTAGCTCTCGGGGCTGGACTGCTAGAGGGCTGCCTTCCCTCTGAATAATGTGCTCTCCTGGTGGAAGCCTGTCCTGCTTGCTGGTCTGGGGTCCCTATCCTGGCCTTGCTTGGCGGAGACAGAGCATCTGAGGCGTTTGAGGCTTTGCCAGCCCTGTGGGTAAGGCTAAGGCCAGAGTGTGCTCCAGAGCTGCAAGCCTCAGGGCAGTGCCCTCTCACTGTGGCAAGACTTAGGCCAGGCTACTGATTCCCCTCAACTCCCCCACCCCTCCTGGCTGGGAGCCCACCTGAGCCTCTTACTCCTGCCTTCCAGCATCTCCAGTGTGGAGGGACCGCCATGCACTTGCTCACTTTAGCCAGCAGAGGGAGCAAGTGCTGTGTCTGGGAAACTGGGAGACCCCAGGCTGCCTAGCAGGGGGTGTTCGTCCCAGAAGCTCCACGTGGGGTGGAGTGGGTGACTTGGAGTGGAACTGGCAAGGGTTGGGGCTTCATCCCTTCTGAAGGGAGCTGTCTGTGAAGACCTAGGGCTCTGGATGGGGCCATGTGAAAGGAAGAGAAAGGGATCCAGAGGAGAAACAGAAGTCATCATTTCTCACTCCATAATCTGTTTGGTGAACGTCGTTCAGTGCCTACTCTGTGCACTGGGAGCCCTTGTCACATGGGGATCCTCACTGGGCTGACGTTCGAGTAGGGAGGCTGAGACAGGCAGATGTGCAAGTGGAGTAATCACAAACGTGATATAAAGGACATAAACAGAGGGCTGGTGACTTAGATGGTAAAGAATCTGCCCACAATGCAGGAGAACCAGGTTCGATCCCTGGATCAGGAAGATCCCCTGGAGAAGGGAATGGCTACCCACTCCAGTAATCTTGCCTGGAGAATTCCATGGACAGAGGAGCCTGGCGGGCTATAGTCCATGGTGTCGCAAAGAGTCGGACACGACTGAGAGACTGAGCACGGGAGAGGCCATGCCTGGGGCCTGGCTCCATGACTTAGCTAGGTGACCAGGTGGGGTTGAGGTACAGCAGAGTCTGGGAGTGGGAACTGCTTCTTTTACAGGCGCTTTCTAGCTTTGGGGTCCCATCATCACCAGAAAGCACCACATGTCACCATAGGAGCTGACCACCTGCAGACTTATCCACGGAGCCGGTCCTTAGATGCCCTGGAGTTGGTCAGGCCTGGCATCCAGCCAGACTTGGTCACTTGCCGACTGTGTGACCTTGACTGAGACACATAACGTCTCTGTTTTGGCGTCTCCGAGGACTGAAGGGGATTCCTACAAAGCATGCGGACTGGGCTGTGTTCATCCAACTCTGTCTCTGGCCAACTGGGGGCCTTAGGCACGTGTATTAGTTTTCTGTTGCTGTGGTGATAAATATCCACAAACTTAGCTGCTTAAAACAACTTACACCCATTCATCATCTCAGTTTCTATGGGTCAGGAGTCCAGGCGTGGATTAGTGGGATCCTCTGCCCAGGGTCTCACAAAGCTGCAGTCACAGTGTCTGCTGGGAGTGGGGTCATCTGAGGCTTGGGATCCTCTTCCAAACACATGTGGCTTTTGGCAGAACTAGTTTTCTTGTAGCTGTGGAATTCATCGAGGCCACATCGTCAAGGCCTGTAGGAGAGACCTTTCTGCTGTATCACCTTCTTTAAAGGGACTCACCTGATTAGGTCACACCCACCCAAGATAATATCACTTTTGATTAACTTAAAGTCAACTGACTATAATATTCCATTATATTCACTTGTTCCACCCACATTCAAGGTGAGGATACTATTCAGGCCATGTGAACTAGGTGGCGGAAATCTTAGACTTCCAAGGCCATCTTTATTTAGAATTATTAATGTGCTGAAATTATTTTGATTAGTAATCATGCAATGATCAGTGATGATTATTTCTTAATTTGTTCTTTAGTTTTGAAACAAGCAAACAGAGAAGAAATTTCAGTTTTGAGGGTATTCAAATTCAGTAAAATATTTCACATATAAACAAAAATTGCTCACCAAACAAAAGCTTTCTACTTGTTACTTCACACTGCAACACAGTTTTTGATTTTAAACACAAAACAAGCCTCCAAGTGGTCCCATAGAATGACAGAACTGAAGGAACTCAAGTCCTGCATTTTTTTTTGTTTGTTTGTTTTCACACCCAGTGGGCTATCATTTTTTATTCTGAATTTACTGTTTAAATGTAGGAATGTGCCGTATCTTGGGGCTTGGGGACACAAATTGCACCTGAAGTGTGCTTGAATGAATTGGAACAGTTAGGAACTTACCCCAGAAACAAACAAGCAGGAAGCAAATAAAGTGAATGGACACATGGTGGTATATCCATGCAATGGAATATTTGTTGCTGTTCATTCGCTCAGTTGTGTCCAACTCTATATAATCCCGTGAACTGCAGCACGCCAGGCATCTCTGTCCTCCACTATCCCCTGCAGTTTGCTCAAATTCATGTGCATTGAGTTATTGAACCATCTCATACTCTGCCACCCCCTTCTCCTTTTGCCTTCAATCTTTCCTAGCATCAGGGTCTTTTCCAATGAGACAGCTCTTCAGGTGGCCAGAGTATTAGAGTTTCAGCTTCAGCATCAGTCTTTCCAATGAATATTCAGGGTTGATTTCCTTTAGAATCGACTGGTTTGATCTCCTTGCAGTCCAAGGGACTCTCAAGAGTCTTCTTTAGCACCAGGGCTCAAAAGCATCAATTCTTCGACTCTCAGCTGTCTTTATGGTCCAACTCTCACATTCCATACATGACTACTGGAAAAGCTATAGTTTTGATTATACAGACCTTTGCTGGCAAAGTGATGTCTCAATGGAATGTTATTCAATAAGAAAAAGAAATGAGCTATCAAGCCATGAAAAGACATGGAGGAACTTTAAATGCAGATTGACAAGGGAAAGGAGCTGATTTAAGAAGGCTACCTACTGTATGATTCCAACATTATGACATTCTGGAAAAGGAAAACTATGGAGACAGAAAAAAGATCAGGAGTTTTCAGGGCTTTAGGGACAGATGAATAGACAGAGCACAGTGGATTTTTTAGGACAGTGAATCCATTTTATATAATGTGAAATGGTGGATACATTGTATTTTTGTCAAAATCCATAGAAAGTACAATGCAAAGAGTGAACCCTAATGTAAATGGTGGATTTTAGTTACTAATAGTCTATTAATACTGGTTTGTCAGTTATAACAAATGTACCACACTTATGCAAGATGTTAATACTAGGGGTAACTCTGTGCACTCAATTTTTCTGTAAGCCTAAAACCACTCTGAAAAATAAAGTCTATTAATTAAAAAAAATACCACATGTGTAGATAAGTCTGTGTGTATCAAAGGCTGTCCAGATAATTGGATATTTTAATTAACTGCCACATGGAATACGATGTTTATTAAAGGATAAGGAATGAAAATGTGCTAATTGGAAGTTAACGTGTATTAAAGACCAACAGTAACCATGACACTAGTTTAGAAATTAGATCAACAAGTGATTTTTTTGAGGGAAGGATATTTTATCGCTGATACAGTTTAAGACTGCTGCTTAATGATAACAAAGTGGAGACTGACTTTTGGTTTGTTTCACTGGTTTTGAGCCTCTGGCATTGCACTCACGTTTTGCCTGCACTGCGGTGGACCACGCCTGCCCCGCCCTTGGTGCACCGCTGCAGCAAGCCAAGTGTTCTTCTCTGCACAGCATATCACTGAATGCTGCTTCACATCTCACAAGGTCTTGTTGAGAAGAGAAAGGAGCTCTTTCTTCTGGTGTATCATTTTAAAACATTTGATTTTCGATAGGGTTTATTTTTTAGAGCAGTTTTAGGTTTACAGCAAATTTGAGCAGAGTAGAAAGTTCCTGTATACCCCTGCCCCACGCATGCACAGTCTCCTCAACTATGGACAACCCACAGCACAGTGGTACTTTTTTTTTTAATAGTTGATGAAGCTGCATTGACACGGTTGCTCAAAAGTCCATAGTTTAGAGTTCACCCTTGGAGTTGTGGTTCTCTGGGTTTGGACAAATGTATAACAACATGTATCCACCATTCAGGTGAAGAGTTTGACCTAAAATCCTTTTCCTGTTTATCCTTCCCTCCTTTGTAATCCCTGGCTACCACCGATCTTTTTATTCATAGTTTTGCTTTTCCAGAAAGTCATGGAGTTATACAGCATTTTCAAATTGATTTCTTTCACTTAGTGATAAGGCATTTGTTTCCACTGTGTCTTTTTGTGGTTTGATAACTCATTTCTTTTTCTCACTTAATACTATTCCGCTGTATGAATATGTACCACAATTTATTTATCCTTTTGTGTCACATGCTCCTTTCTAAGGCAGCCCCTGGCAATCGAATTACCACAAGTGACTGACAGGTGTCGCCTGGAACACAGAAGAGTCCAGCCTTCTCTGAAACAGACCAACCAATACATGAAAACGTCCTTGAAGGGCTCGTTTCTGTCTATTGTTTCCTCGGTTTTTCTCATGGATGTTTGAATACTATCTAGACACCTTGGATTCAAAATGTAGAAAGTATTTTTGTTTGCTTTGCGTGAATGCTTGGGGATGCTACTATACTGGGATCACCATAATTCAATTTCAAGGCTTGATATTTTTGGTAAGAAACCAGGGTACAAGTCTGTGTGAGGGCTGGTTTATGTCTTCTCTGCACCCTACCCAGGGTGTGTAGTTCCACTGCTGTGAGGGTGTGGGTCTCAGCGTTCCCACCTGTGACATGCTCGGGGTTTTCTCTTCTTTTTCTCCAGCCCTGTGTGGACACTCAGACCCCAGCTCCCACTCCAGGACCCGTTTCTCCCGAGTAAGCAAATGTTCTCTGGACATTTGAGCAGCTTCGTGGGCTGGGCTTGTCCCTGGATTCTTGTCTTCTCCCAGATCTTAGCCCAGCAATTCCTCAGTACTTTGTCATCTTTGTTGTTTTCAAGAAGATGTTTTTCCAGTTTTTTTTGGCTCACCTTCTTTTCACTATCCTCAGTAGAGAACTGGCCTGAATTGCCTTGTCCACCCTGACCAGGAGTTCACATGAAGAATGAGTGACTGTGACCTTGCTATGTGAGAAAGAGCAACGGCGGCCTTATTCATGGCAGGAGACTTTACGGCCTTCCTGGGCTTATTTTCGTCACAAAGAGCCCTACGCCGGCCAGACACACAGCTGTCCTAGTCATGAAGGATGGGTGATGCCATTGCCATGAAGTTACAGTTTTCCTCTCATCACAAGCAGAAGTCTCAGTAGTTGAGGAGTCAGGAGATTTGGTTTCAGTCTTGGCTTTGCCACTTGCTCATTCCTTGCCACAGATAAGGAAGTTACTTCCTCTTTTAGGTCTTTGCTTTTTTTTTTTTAAATGCTTATTTGCAACCTGGGATTAAGAATCAGATCCCCTAAGATTATTTTGGAAGATAATGTCTGTGAAGATGCCCAACTTGCTGCTTGTCACATGTAGATGCTCGAAAAATGTTTGATGAATGTTAATCTGAACCAGTTACATGACTGTATCGATTTAGTGGCAACTACTAGAAAAATCACCCAAATAACAATAGCTTTAAAAAGAATTTATCTCTCTCTCTCATGTATCAGACATCTGAAGGCAGGTGGTTCAGGGCCAGGGTGGAGACTTCACATTTGTCCAGGCCTCAGACACGGTTCATGCTACTGCTCCTTGATTCTTACTACATCCCCTTGTGGGGCAAGGATGCTGCTGAGGCTCCATCTGCATCTCAGGCGGCAGGAGAAGGAAGGGCAGGAAAGGGCACACATTCAAAGGGGCTTCTTGGGGGTCCTGTATAACACACCTGCTTAATCCTTTGGACAAAACCTTGCATGTGGCTCACACAGAGCTGCTGGGGAAGTGAGGACATGGAATCTCTGAGCTGGGTGAGATTCTCTTGGCTACTTGTAAGTTTCTTTTTCTAAGGAAATAAGGAAAAGCAGATCTGGTAGGCAACTGGCAGTTTCTCCCACAGTGACTGTGAATGAATCACTTTTCCTTCTTGAACTTCAGTGTCCTCTTCTATAGAAATTGGTGGCGATGGTCTGGGCACTATTGGCTTTTCGGGTGGCGCGATTCTTCACTGTGCAGAACTGTTTTAATGCGATGCAGGACATTGAACCTCTCTGGGCCATGCCTGTTAAGTGCCAGTAGTAGCCCCAGGCATTGTGATGACCAAAACAACCCCACTCTTTCTAACTGCCTGTTAGGATCAATGCTACTCCCTGTTGAAAACCCTTGGACGAGACGATTCTAAGAGAGTGACACCTGTGAGCCAGTGATTCTATGATGCTTGGGCCTCAGTAACTTCATGTGTCACACAAGCAAGTGGAAAGGAGAGGATGGGGATGAAAATAGCTGCTCTTTTCATTCTCCCAGTGTTGGGACAAGAAGGAATCCTTACATAGCTAGAGCCAAGGTCACTGGCCTCCAGGTGGGCAGAGGAGGAGAAAGGACAGAGGAAGGAAGGAGCCAGGACAGAACCTTCCAAGGCATGGCAGGAGCCCAGAACACCTGGTCCCAGTGGGGCCCACTGCCCCTCCCATGGCCCTTCACTGCGCCTCTGGAGGGAGAGCCATCTCCGGAGAAGCTGGCATGCTGGCCTCCGTCTGTCATGATGGCCTCATTAATGGCCCCCGTATCCATTGGCGGGACCTCATAAGGGGGCCTGTCTGGCCTTTGGGGCAGCAGATGCTGCGTCTGGCAGGCCTGATCAAGCCCAGGGGTGCTGCCTCTTCTCCCTCGGGCTCTCTGTCCCTGACTGCTTGGGGTCCCTCCAGGGGTGGCAGCCAGGTGGGTCATGGGGTACTCAGCCCAGTGGGTTCTGATGGAGCTAGGGGGAGGAACTGTGGGCTCCAGGGTCACACTGCCTGGATTCAAACCAGAGTCTCACACTTACTTAACTGTGTGACTATGCCTGAGACCTCTTTGCCTTGTTTGGTCCTCATCTGCGCAATGGAAATAATAATAGTTCATGCCTCACAAGGTTGCCATCAGGCTTAAATGAGACAATGTGGATAGAACGTGGAGAAGCGTGCCTGGCATACTTTGGGCACTCAGTAAGTGGTGGCCCTTGTTCTTCTGGGTGGAGCCCTGCCTCTGTCTTTGTTCCTCGCAGGAGATTCTGGTGCACACAATACAGCTTCTGGATTTTAAGCAGCTTGTCTGAGGTTCCAGAGTCAGCCAAACCTCATGTGCTCCATCACCCCATGGTGAAGAGAGACGCTCCCTGGAGGGAGTGGGGAGTGGACCAGCTGAGGCCACACAGCAGGCAGAACCCCCAGCTGTGCCCATTGCCGGTCTGGAGCTCAGAGAACCACCTGCCCCTGGGCAGACAGAGATGGAGACACAGGCCTGTATGCAGCCTTAGGGTGTCACCTGCAGCCTCATCTCAGAATCTGTGCTGGGAGTCGGAGCCACCCAGGCCACTGGCAGGGAAGGGCTCATGAAGGGCTCCTATGAGTTGCCAGCAACTCAGGGCCCCAGTTGCTTGTTGCAGGGGAAGGTGTGGGGTTGAAGGGAGCGGGCAGGCCGGGCTGGGTTCTGAAGGCAGACAGGGGAGGCCAACAGAGCCGTGGCTCGGACACCTCTCACCCCTCCAAAGCTCCTGCTCCTGGGGTGTGGAGAGGGGGTGAGGACTGTGCTGGGGGCCATGGGGGCTGGAGACCAACGAGCGGGGTATGAGGTCAGGACTCGAGCCAGCGCGGTCCTGATTGTGGCGTTCAGTATCCGTGAGCTAACATAATAATTCCGGCACTATCGTTATAGATGGCCATGAATAATGAATATGAACTAGCAAGGAGTATAACTATTTTTAGTGCTTTAGTGTTGTTAGTGCTTCCTGTGTGCCAGGCATCAGGCCAGGCGCTATCTGAACTGTTTCCTTTAATCCTCTGCTCTTAGGATGGAAGTGCTGTCGGTTTTGTTTTCAAAGAGGAAACCACAGGGTGAGGGCCTCAGTGGTCAGTTCAAGGTCACACAGCAGGTGAGGCAGAGGCTGGGACTGGATCCCGCTGTGTCCCCTCCGTGGGTTACACACTGGACCTGCTGCTGCTTATTAGCTGGGAACCACTTTGCCACTTGGGATTTCCTTTTGCTCACCAGCAAGATGGATTTTTTTTTAGATACTTTTATCCTGATTATGTCATAGAGTAGTGAGTGGTCAGAACTAATTGGATAAGGCATGTGACCAGTATTTGTATGTTCATCCCTTATTCAATCAGCAATGATTTATCAAGCCCCTATCTGGAGCTGGTCACTTTTCTAGGGACCAGAGATCCTCTAGGAACCAGTAAGAACAGTTGAGGTCCTTCCTCGGTCCCACTCATGGGATCTAAATAGGGTAGGCGGGGAGGGTAAGGAAATACCCAATAAACCTGTCAATGAATGAACAAATATGGTGATTTCTCATAGTGCGTGGTGCCATGAATAAGACAGGTGATGGGACTCACTTGACCTCAGATGGGTTGGTAAAGAGGGACCATCTGAGCAGCTGGAGCCTGTTGATGTAAAGAGCCAACCATATAAAGAACATTCCCCATGAGGAGTCACCACGGAGGTCTGGCTGGTGGCTGGACCATCATAAGCAGAGGGGAGAGAGGTATGAGATGGAGCTGAGGGTCAGGCAGGAGCCGCTAGGGGAGGGCCGCTGTGGGCACTGGCAGGGAGCCTGAGTTTTACTCTCAAGGTAATGGGAACCCAGTTGGCTGTTAACCCTAGTTCAGTGATTGCCTGATGGTGTTGGGCTGATGTTCTGCAAACTGCACCCACGGGGTGTAGGTGTCCGCAGCCACTCCAGGCAAACACATCTATCTATACAAGGCAGATTCTGCTTCCTCTGATGAATCAGAATGGTGCTAGCTGCAAGGGAGGCTAAACAAGGGAGTCAGGTAGAGGAAGAAGTTTCTCTGGCTGGAGAGAGGAGGCAGGAAGGAGAGCTGGGGCTTGGGGTGGGGCATGGTTGGCTGCCCCAGTGCTTCTGCATCAGGCACCATCACCCACCAGCATAGGATGGTCTGGGCCAGGCCTGAGATTCTGTATCTCACACGAGCACTCCAGAGGTGCTGACGTGGCTTGTCTGTTACCCACACGTCCAAGAGCATGGGTAGACATCACTGAAGAGTTTTACGTAAGAGTGGTGACCTGATTTCTGTGGTTCTGTGGAGAAGGCCGCGTAGGGGACAAGAGGGGACATTGGGAGGCTAGTCAAGAAGCCAGAAATCATGGTCGTTTGGGTTAAGGTGGTGGCAGAGGCTATGACACTGGTGGGTGTTTATGGTTTTGTTTTTTTTTTAATTTAGAAAATTGTGGTAAAATATTCTTAACAAATTTTTATTATTTTAATCATTTTCAAGTACAATTCTGTGGCATTATATTCATTCCCAATGTTGTGCAGCCATCATCACCATCCATTTCCATAACTTTCTCATCCCAAACAGAAACTCTGTACCCATTAAATAATAACTCCTCATTCCTCCTCCACCCAGTCTCTGGTAATCTCTGTTCCACCTTCTGTCTCTATGCATGTGACTATTCTGGGATAATTCATAGAAGTAGAATCATACAGTATTTGTCATATTGCTTCTGGCTTATTTCAGTTCGAATGCCTTCAAGGTTCATCCACATTGTAGCTTGTATTAGAACCTCGTTCCTTTTTACAATTAAATAATGCTCCATTCTATGGATATTATGTGTTTTGTTCATTCATTCATCTGTTGATAAGTATGTAGGTTATTTCCACATTTTGTCCATTGTGAAGGATGCTTCTATGAACATGGTGTGTAAGCATCTGTTGGAGTTCAGTGGTTGGTTTTGAGATATGTTTAGGAATCATCAGAACTTGCTGATTGTAGGAAGGAAAGGCAGGGTTAGAATTAGGAATGATTCCTGGTGATGGTGGCATTTACATAGATGGGGAAGACATTGTAAAGTGCTCTGCAAACATCAGGTAGTATCATTATCTTATTTAGAATTGTTCTAAGGAGTTAGCTATGAAATTGTCACTAAAGGCACCAAAACATCACTTTTGTAAGTCATACATCTAGGGCCTGGGAATTCCAGTTACCACACTTCAGTAACTGCCTGATTTAAATTGGGACTTGGCAGACGGTGGCCCACAGACCAAATCTAGCCCACCACCTGGTCTTACACAATCCGAGAGCTAAGAATAGACTTCACAGTTTTAAATGTAAATGTGAAAAAGACCGTGTAGCCCTTTAGCTGGCAGTTGTTCAGTTTTGCTTTCTGGCTCGCACAGCCTAAAATATTTACTGTCTGGCCCTTTCCAGAAAAAGTTTGCTGACCCCTGGCCTAAATTAACTGGTTTGGTTCAGACTGAAGAGATGTGCTCAGTGGAAATAAAACAAAATCAAATCCCCCCTTACTCCTGCTGACCTACTTCTGCATTTTTTCCCCCCAGAAGTTTGTCCCAGTGGTACCCCCAGCAAGTCACCCCCCTACCCTGAGTTCTGGCCTCTGCAGGTCACTGGAGTAACCAGCCCCCATCAGTTGCGACCCTGAAGCTGATTAATGTCTGCACAGTGCTGTTTATCAGGAACAAGTGATTTATTTTAGCATCTAAATTTTAAATGGTGTCTATGCTTCCCAGGAAGCTGTCTGGTTTAGAAAATTGCCTCTAATAAATGCATGTAATAAATTCATTGTTTTGAACCTAAAGAAAGGTATTCAAGTTTTATAAGAGAGAGTCAGTTTCTTCTCATTTTAACTAAATACATGTTGTGTACCTAAATAATTCAAAACAATGGTTTGAATGGGTCCTAAATTATCAGCTTCACAAAATGCAATCACAGCTCTTATTTTTTCAATTAATCATGGGAAAAAATCCATTTTCTGGCATGTCCCTAGTGAGGCCTTCCAAAGTATCCAAGATTCCGTGGTGCTGCTCAGTCCAGTGGGCTCCATTGTGCCTTGAAGTGCTTCATGGAAGATGGACGGAGAGGGTGAGCCATCCACTCGCAGGCCCCGGCTCTAAGGGTTTTAACTGTTGGCTCCAGTTCCAGACGGTCCTGTGAGTCCTCACCTGACTGCTCAGGGATGCTGTGACCTGCTTCTCAGGCAGACTGCGGCTCATTCTTGACCTCCAAAAGTTCTTTTTCTTTTTAAAAAAAGTTATTTATTTGTCTTCATTGCAGCATGCGGGATCTTTAGTTGTGGCGTTGAATCCTCAGTTGCAGTATGTGGGGTTTCGTTCCCTGACCAGGACTTGAACCTGAGCCCTGTGTACTGCGAGCTCAGAGTCTCAGCCACTGGACTGCCAGGGAGGTCCTGAGCTCCTGAAGTTCTGATTCTTTCAGTTCACGTTCACTCAGTGCCTGAGAGGCTGGGTGCTAAGAGGGGGTCAGCTTCAGCCGCAGGCTATGTCCTCTTTTTTTGACTTCAGGAGCCAGGATTAGGACCAGATACAGGGCTTGGACAGGCCCCTACCCTTTGGAGACTGTGGTGTGATTTCCATTAAGTTGCTCTCAGCTACCATCAAACCTCTTCACTGGAGAATTTCTCAAACAGCCACCTTTGAGGGTGCAGGGCTTGAGCAGGAGACTTTTGGGGCCCTTTGAAAATGTAGCCCCCTGCTCCTCAATACTCACTCTGCATTCCAAGGGAGACTGGGAGCAGTGGTCTTTGTCTGGCTGTGGGAAGTTCTGGGCAATGCCTGTCTGTGTGCCTCACCTTTGCATAACACAGAGGGGCTCCTGGGGCTCTGTGTCCTCCATGAACACTGGTGCAGGTGCCATTGGCTGGCTCACGTGGTGCAAGTGGTTGGCAGCTTCTGTCTTGCAAAGTTCATTCATTCATTCAACAAATATTTACACTGCATCTTGTACATGCTGAGCACCGTCCTAGGCATTTGGGAAGCACCAGGGAGCAAAACAGACAGAGCCCCTGCCCTTGTGAGGCTACATGGGCACGTATTCAGCTCTGCTGTAGAATACAGAGTGTGCAGGGGGGCCCAGATGTGGGAGGAGAGACTGCTGTGTCTGTGGCACTGGGAAAGGTTTCACATGAGAAAAGATACTGGCTGGGGTCTTGAATGCGAGTGGGATTTGCCAGAGCACACAGGGGCAGGACTAGAGAACAGAATCCCCAGTGTTTTGTTTTTTACAAATAAAGCAATTCCAGAAGAAGTCACTCAGAGGAAAAGGCACCTGCAGGTTGGGTTGGGGCGACTGAAGGACTTTGAACCCTGTGCCAAAGGGTTTGGACTGTGCATTTGTAGCCTTGTTTTCAGGCCCCCTCTGCCCCCAGTGAGCAACTCCAGGGGAGCCATTCACAAAGACTTGAAGATGAGTGGTGCCCCCCGAAGCTGGGCCCTGCCACTCTTCATTGGTCATGGTGTGCATGTGCGTGCTCAGTCATGTCTGACTCTTGGCAACCCCATGGACTGTAGCCCACCAGCCTCCTCTGTCCATGGGTTTCCAGCCAAGAATACTGGAGCAGGTTGCCATTTCCTCCTCCAGGGGATCTTCCCCAACCCAGGGATTAGACCTGTGTGTCCTGCGTTGGCAGGTGGATTCTTTACCGCTGAGACACCTAGGAAGCTGTTCCTTGGTCATGGTGTCCCTCAAGTCTCCAGCCAAGGGCTGATGGCTGGGTGCCTTTTGGAGAGCATTTGACACACCGTCTCATCCCTACCTTTCTAGTGATCACATTGAATAACTTCTCTCCTCTGAGGTGCCGGCGTGCCACACCTCCGGAATTAGGACCAGAATCCATTAACACTTGTTTTGTTTTCTCTCTGAGCACCATCAAGGTGCCAGATTCCCTGTGCCCGTCTTTCTCAGCACAAAGTGGCTCTTTATGTATGGTGACTTTTACCTGCGGGCTCAGCCCCAACCTTGGGACTCTGAGACAGCAGCAGTGGGAGTTTAGACCAGGAGTCCTCAAGTCTGGTCCTTGGAGCTCTCATCATTTTGCCAAAAATGTGGAATCTCCTCAAAACTACTAAATTTAAATTTGAATCTCTGGGTGGAGCCTGGGGTCAGTTTTATTGACATGCTTCCCCAAAGGATTCTTTGGGTTTTTTTTGGACCATGCTATGCTTTTGACTAAGACCATGTAGGAGCTTAGTTCCTGGACCAGGGATTAAATCTGCATCCCCTGCAGTGGCAGCTCAGAATCTTAACCATTGGACTGCCAGGTTCTTAGGCTTGTAGAAGTTTGAGGACTACTCTGTTGGAGGAGATCTCCGTAACATTTTGGGGAGCTGGGGCTAGATTTCCTTTATTGGACCTCATGCATTTAGCACCCAGAGATATTGGGACCTTGGCTCAGCTGGCCTCTGCCTGGTGCTGCCAGGCTCAAGTCAATACCCTCAAGGCTGATATTCCTGGTAGAGAGGGTGAAGTTTTCTCCCTTGAAGCTTTGTCTCCTTCCCTGGGATTTCTACCCTCTGGATCACACCAATCAAGCTGGATGCCTCTCCCAGACATATCTTTTCAGACATATGAGGGCTGCCATCATATCTAGATCCTTGGAGTTTCGGGCCAGTCTTTACTGTGATCTCTAAATGCTCTGTTTTCCTACATGCTCTCTTGAATGATGGTGTGCTCTGAATTTTATCTGCATTTTTTCTTCCTAATATCCTGATAAGGCTGTCTATTTATCCAATTTCACAGAAGGGGAAGTATAGGTCCAGAGAGGCCAAGAAACTTTTCTAAGGTTGCATGACTAGTTTGTGGCAGAAGCTGGATTTGAATCCAAGAGCAACTAGAACACCAAAGCCGGAGCTCTATTACGATCCCCGTTTTACAGAAGGGGAAACCGAGGGATCTCCCTAACTTATACAACAGCAAGTGGTAGAGCCAGGCTATGACCCTAGAGCCTGCATTCTTCATTATGCTGAGGACTGTCTTGCCAGGTATTCATCATGCCTGTATCAGAACCTCTGGTGCTGAACACACGGGATGCCAGGCACCCAGGAAGCAGCCCAGAGAAATGTTGGTTAGTATATTAAGGTAGCCATAAAGTTTGTTCGGATTTTCCTGTACCATCTTATGAAAAACCTGAATGAACTTTTTGGCCAACCCAATAAATTATTAATGCTAGTGGTTGTCTTAGGTGTGGGTGTGGGATACAATTCTGGCCACTAAGACATCAGGAGGTGTGTGTGTGTATCCTTGCTGAGTCATTTCAGTTGTGTCTTTGCAACCCCATGGGCTGTAGCCTGCCAGGCTCTTCTGTCCATGGGATTCTCCAGGCAAGAATACTGGAGTGGGTTGCCATGCCCTCCTCCAGGATATCTTCCCAACTCAGGGATCGAACCCACATCTCTTATATCTCCTGTGTTGGCAGGTGGATTCTTTACCACTGTGCCACGTGGGAAGCTGAAAGTGTGTGGAGGGGAATGTAAAGGGAGAAACTCTCTTAACACTTCCGATGCTTCTGGTCACTCAACAAGTGAGGGCTTCTCCTACAACAAGTGATGCTGTGACACCAGCTGGGTGTCGTCCAGTTCAGTCCAGTTCTGATACTATCTACTTGGAGTGAGTGGCAGATTCCACAGGTTAAGGGCTCAGTCCCATGAGACCATCCCTCTCCCCTGATACCCCAACTTCAGACATCAACTTCTTGTCCAGTTATTACCTGTACTTCTGAAACCATTTACCTCAGGGTGGGACTTGAACCCACCTGTTGGGACTCGAAACCAGCCAAAATCCTGCTTGGGACTTGACCCACATGGCTGAGACTCAAACCCAGCCAAAACCCACAGTACCTGGTTTCAGGACCAAATGAAACTCAGATTCTTGATGTCTCATTGCAGAAAGAATTCAGTGAGAGATGAAGTGATAGGTAAGAATTGGATTTATTCAGATACAGAGAGAAGCACACTCCACAGAGTGCAGGCCATTGCAGAGGGCAAATGCCATTCTGAAATTTGGCATGGTTAGATTTTATAGGCTGGGTAATTTCATATGCTTATGAGTGGGAGGACTATTCCAACTAGTTTGGGGAAGGGGTGGAGATTTCCAGGATTTGGGCCACCGCCCACTCCTTGGTCTTTTAACAGTGCCTTGGAACTGTCATAAGGGTGGTGTCATCTGCATATCTGAGGTTATTGATATTTCTTCCGGCAATCT
Organism: Bos grunniens; assembly: GCF_055505025.1. Classification (NCBI taxonomy): domain Eukaryota; kingdom Metazoa; phylum Chordata; class Mammalia; order Artiodactyla; family Bovidae; genus Bos; species Bos grunniens. The sequence continues at coordinate 19,100,713 of NC_141190.1, forward strand.
TGATTCCAGCTTGTGCTTCCTCCAGACCAGCGTTTCTCATGATGTACTCTGCATATAAGTTAAATAAACAGGGTGACAATATACAGCCTTGACGTACTCCTCTTCCTATTTGGAACCAGTCTGTTGTTCCATGTCCAGTTCTAACTGTTAATTCCTGACCTGCATATAGGTTTCTCAAGAGGCAGGTCAGGTGGTCTGGTATTCCCATCTCTTGAAGAATTTTCCACAGTTTATTGTGATCCACACAGTCAAAGGCTTTGGCATAGTCAATAAAGCAGAAATAGATGTTTTTCTGGAACTCTCTTGCTTTTTCAATGATCCAGTGGATGTTGGCAATTTGATCTCTGGTTCCTCTGCCTTTTTTAAAACCAGCTTGAACATCTGGAAGTTCATGATTCATGTATTGCTGAAGCCTGGCTTGGAGAATTTTGAGCATTACTTTACTAGCATGTGAGATGAGTGCAATTGTGCAGTAGTTTGAGCATTCTTTGAGATTACCTTTCTTTGGGATTGGAATGAAAACTGACCTTTTCCAGTCCTGTGGCCACTGCTGAGTTTTCCAAATTTGCTGGCATGTTGAGTGTGGCACTTTCACAGCATCATCTTTTAGGATTTGAAATAGCTCAACTGGAATTCCATCACCTCCACTAGCTTTGTTTGTAGTGATGCTTCCTAAGGCCCACTTGACTTCACATTCCAGGATGTCTGGCTCTAGGTGAGTGTGAGTGATCACACCATCATGATTATCTGGGTTGTGAAGATCTTTTTTTGTATAGTTCTTCTGTGTATTCTTTCCACCTCTTCTTAATATCTTCTGCTTCTGTTAAGGCCCTACCATTTCTGTCCTTTATTGAGCCCATCTTTGCATGAAATGTTCCCTTGGTATCTCTGATTTTCTTGAAGAGATCTCTAGTCTTTCCCGTCTATTGTTTTCCTCTATTTCTTTGCACTGATGGCTGAGGAAGGCTTTCTTATCTCTCCTTGCTATTCTTTGGAACTCTGCATTCTGGAGGAAGCACAAGCTGGAATCAAGATTGCCGGGAGAAATATCAATAACCTCAGATATGCAGATGACGCCACCCTTATGGCAGAAAGTGAAGAACTAAAAAGCCTCTTGATGAAAGTGAAAGAGGAGAGTGAAAAAGTTGGCTTAAAGCTCAACATTCAGAAAACTAAGATCATGGCATCTGGTCCCGTCACTTCATGGCAAATAGATGGGGAAAGGGTGGAAACAGTGGCTGACTTTATTTTGGGGGGCTCCAAAATCACTGCAGATGGTGATTGCAGCCATGAAATTAAAAGACGCTTACTCCTTGGAAGGAAAGTTATGACCAAACTAGACAGCATATTAAAGAGCAGAGACATTACTTTGTCAACAAAGGTCCGTCTAGTCAAGGCTATGGTTTTTCCAGTGGTCATGTATGAATGTGAGAGTTGAACTGTAAAGAAAGCTGAGCGCCGAAGAATTGATGCTTTTGAACTGTGGTGCAATGGCACCCCACTCCAGCACTCTTGCCTGGAAAATCCCATGGACAGAGGAGCCTGGTGGGCTGCAGTCCATGGGGTCACCAAGAGTCGGACGAGACTCAGCAACTTCCCTTTCACTTTTCACTTTCATGCTTTGGAGAAGGAAATGGCAACCCACTCCATTGTTCTTGCCTGGAGAATCCCAGGGACGGGGGCGCCTCGTGGGCTGCCGTCTATGGGGTCGCACAGAGTCGGACACGACTGAAGCGACTTAGCAGCAGTAGCAGTAGCAGTTGGAGAAGACTCTTGAGAGTCTCTTGGACTGCAAGGAGATCCAACCAGTCCATTCTGAAGGAGATTGGCCCTGGGTGTTCATTGGAAGGACTGATGTTGAAGCTGAAATTCCAATCCTTTGGCCACCTGATGTGAAGAGCTGACTCATTTGAAAAGACCCTGATGCTGGGAAAGATTGAGGGCAGGAGGAGAAGGGGACGACAGAGGATGAGATGGTTGGATGGCATCACTGACTCAATGAACATGGGTTTGGGTAGACCCTGGGAGTTGGTGATGGACAGGGAGGCCTGGCGTGCTGCAGTTCGTGGGGTCACAAAGAGTCGGACACGACTGAGCGGCTGAACTGAACTGGAACTGTCATGGCACCTCTGGCTGTGTCATTTCACTTGCTGATTCAGGATCAAAGTTTAGTCTTGTCTGCCATCTTGGGCCCGTTTGATGCTAATCAGTTTATGTTGTGTCCTTGGGCTACGTCATTCTTTCAAAAGTTGTGTCCTGCCCTTCTCTCCTGTTACACTTGTAAGCTACTGGCTATAAATTGAAGATCCCCATGATCTCTCCTTGCCTTCAATGAATCACCTAGAATGGCTCACAGAACTCAGGAAAAGTTTACTTACGATATAGCCAGTTTATTATAAAAAGGACACAACTCAGGAACAGTCAGCTGGAAGAGAAAATAGAGCAAGGTGTGGGGGAAGGGACCCCCTCCTGGTGTGCCTCCCTCCCAGCACCGCTACATGTTCACTGAGCCCCTAGAAGTTCTCTGAGCCTCTTGAATTAGGGCCTCCTTTTTTTTTTTTATGGAGGCTTCATCACATAGACATGATTGATTACATCATCAGCCACTGCTTGAACTCAATCCTCAGCCCTTCCCCTCCTAGGAAGCTAAGTTGAGAGGCTGAAAGTTCCACTGCTCTAATCACATGATTGCTTCCCCTTGGCAACTAGCCCCATCCTGTGGCTGGTTATCCAGGGATTTTCCACATTTTAACATAAATTCAGGTGTGGTTGAAAGGGCCTTGTTATGAATAACAAAAGAATCTCCTTTCATCTTTATGGCTCTTATCACTTAGGAAATTCCAAGGGTATCAGGAGCTCTGTGCTAGGGACAGGGGTGAAGAACAAATACCTCTTTCTTGCTGTAAGTCACAGTATCACAGGGGAGCACCAGGGAACATGTTGATGGTTCTCCAGACAAGGGTACAAGGATCCCTTCCTGTCTTTGGTTGGTATGGTGTGAGCATAAGCTGTCTGTCACTGTTGCAGGCCTCTTATGATCATGTGGGTAAAGTCAAGAGAATTCCAGGGAATCTGACCCAAAGCCCTGATTTTGTTGAGATACTAAATTAACGTGATCTGGAAGACACTTGCCTCTAGGCTAACTCTTTTTTTTATATATAAATTTATTTATTTTAATTGGAGGCCAATTACTTTACAGTGTATTGGTTTTGCCATACATTGACATGAATCCACCACAGGTATACATGTGTTCCCCATCCTGAACCCCCCTCCCATCTCCCTCCCCATCCCATCCCTCTGGGTCATCCCAGTGCACCAACCCCGAGCATCCTGTATCATGCATTAAACCTAGACTGGTGATTCGTTTCACATATGATAATGTACATGTTTCAAAATATTTTTTAAAGTTGATATGGTGTTGTCCGGCGAGTGTATTCTCCTCGGTTCTGTCTCATCACAATAAAGATTTGGAGTGATGGACATTAAAGCCCTCGGCACGTCACTGCTCTCGGGTCTTGGACAGACCGTGTTATAGCTCTTAGACAAATCAGTGTTACAGCTCCGTGTTACAGCTCTATTTTATTTAGAAAATAGCAGGAAAATCCATCCTCGAGGCGTGAGGGCATGCCAACCCAAAAACACGAAGAGAAGAGAGTGGGGGAGCATGCCAGCATGTGGGGGGGAGGGGGGGGGAGAGAGAGAGAGAGAGAGAGAGAGAGAGCAAGAGCTTTGGCTCCTCTTTTATGTTTTTCCTCCCCCTGGGCCTGCCCTATGTAAATTGGGCTAGCCAGGAGTGCTGTTTGTTCTACCTGAGGTCCTCATTCCAGTCCTCGGACCTTCCTTTGACCTTCCTTTGTTCTATTTTTGCGGGCTTTTCCCTTCCTTGTCTTTTAGCCACTGCCATTTTGGACTTCTGTTTCCTATTCTAACTACCTAACAGTGTATTTTCATTTTTATTCAGTTCAATAATTTTTTTTTTGGCCACGTAGCATGTAGGATCTTAGTTCCCAGACCAGGGGTTGAACCTGTGAGCCCTGTATTGGAAGTTCCGAGTCTTAACCACTGGACCACCAGAGAAGTCCCCAGGTTAACACTTAAAAAATAATCAATATTATTATTTAGATATTAATTATTAGTAATTATTAAAAATAATTAATATTATTATTTACTTTGGCTGTGCTGGATCTTCATAGCTGTGCAAGGGTGTTCTTTAGTTGTGGCGAGCGGGGGCTATTCTTTAGCTGCCTGTGCAGGTTTCTCACGATGGTGGCTTCTCTTGTTGCAGAGCAAGGGTGCTTAGAACATGTGGGCTTCAGCAGTTGTGGCCTGTGGACTCTAGAGTACAGACTGCGGTAGTTGTGGCACGCAGGTGGAATCTTTCTGGACAAGAGATTGAAAGCTGTGTCTCTTTCATTGGCTAACCACTGGACTACCAGGCTAACTTTGTATGAGATCATACTACTGCTGCTAAGTCGCTTCAGTCGTGTCCGACTCTGTGTGACCCCAGAGACGGCAGCCCACCAGGCTCTCCCGTCCCTGGGATTCTCCAGGCAAGAACAATGGAGTGGGTTGCCATTTCCTTCTCCAATGCATGAAAGTGAAAAGTGAAAGGGAAGTCGCTCAGTCGTGTCCAACTCTTTGCAACCCCATGGACTGCAGCCTACCAGGCTCCTCCGTCCATGGGATTTTCCAGGCAAGAGTACTGGAGTGGGGTGCCATTGCCTTCTCCAATGAGACCATAAGTGACCTTATTATGGGAGCTAATTTAGTTGAACATTCTGTTACTTGTAGCTAGCAGCATTCCCAGTTGTTATGGTCCCTAAAGAGCTTACCGGGCTCCTGGGGTAATAGGGAGCATGCTCAGGGGTCATTCGCTCACCACATGGCAGCGATAAGTAACTCAGCAGCAAGCAGGCTGTTAGAGGCCCTACAAGGTAGGAGGGCAGGGTGGGATCAGTGGGAGTCGTCAGGTACGGGAGAAATTCAGGCAGAAGGAGGCGGGAGGTGGTGAGTGGGTAGATTTGAGGTTACAGAAGTGATTCTGAACTTGGGCTTTGAAACTTGCCTTTGCCACTCACCAGCAGGGGGACTTTGGAGACCAGGAAAGACTTGGCCTCTCTCGGCCTTAGTTCCTCACCTGTTCGAGGGGATGATTCTAGGCCTAAATCATGGGGCTTTGTGAGGATTTGAAAAGACACTTAGCAGGGTGTGTGGCACACTCCCAAACGAAAGCCACGGTGATGAGTCACTGGTCAGAACCCTGGTCGCAGCCTTGCTCCTTCCACCTGTCCTCAAGCACAGGTCTAACTCCCCTGCTGCAGGTGGGCACAAAGAAGAAACTTGCCAGCAAAGTGGCTCTTTCTTCAGGGCTGCTTCTGTTTCTTTTTGCTCGTACGATGGCTTTGTTCTCCAAGATTCTGGTTCAGCTCTACCCCTGCGCCTGGACTTTTCCCCTTCACACAGATCCTGAACTGGTCTCCAGGTCCATGGCTTTTTTCTGGCCATGAATTTGGACTCCTTTTTCTGGCAGATTATGGGGTACCCCTTCTGACCCGTTCCACTCGACTGCTCTGAGGATAAAGACCCTCTGCTGATGAACTGGCTCACAGTTGCCATGAGCCTCCAACTTCTCCCCCAGAGCACCCCTGACAACAGAGGCGTGTGAACACTGTTTGAGGCTGCCACAGTGAGAAATGGATCTGAAGCCTCATGTCTGATCTTTAATTCATGTGGATTTTGCAACTTACTTGCTCACTTTAACAGGTCAATATAGGAGAAAAAGTTTACAATAACTTACCACTAGGAAAGAATACAAAGAATGTCCATAGCCCTATTAGTTAATGCATAGACTACAGTTGCAATGAGTCTAGCTCTTTTTTAGTTATTGGACTGAATTAAAAAGAGAGAAGGTCAGCCCCTTTCCTCTGTCCAAGGTTACAATATGTCAAAACCCCAGATCCCTGTAACTCTGTGGCTGTGAAAGGCAACAGTTCTTTGTGCACTAGCTTTGGGTAATCACTGATGAGAGACACCTGGAATACCATCAAAGCCGTGGGCCCGTGTAGCAGGCTCAGACTCCTTTTGATGATAGGCCTGATTGCCCAGGAAATACCGAGAAATCATTCCTTGGCCGGGTGATGCCATTGAGCTCTGCTTCTTGCTGCCCTCCAGGTCTTTAACTGGTCTGCTCCTGCTTCTTATCTGGTTTCATCCATATAATTTGAATTCTGCAGGTGGTGTCTATCTGCCTCTGCCCTTTGTGTCAGATAGGATATATGTAACAAAAGACCCAAATAGACTGTGGCTTAAACCATTATGACACTGAATTATCTCCATATGAAGTTTGATCCTGAATTGATGAGCAGCTCAAAAATGTCAACAAGGACCCAAACTCTATTGATCTCTCTCTGCTCAGCCGTATTTGCTGTGCCAGCTTTTCTTAAGCTTATTACCTTTTGAAGGCAAGATGGCTGCCACAACTCCAGCCATCATATCCTCACACAAGCACATTCAAGGCAGGAAGGAGGAGGAAGGGGTAGTTTCTTCTATTAAGGGGAATTTCTATCTCTTTTGTCAGGAAGCAAAAGTCCTTTCAGCAAACTTGTCTTTATGTCATGTTGGTTAGAACTGTATCCTGACTACAAAGGAAACTAATTTTAAAATTTAGGAAAAGCAAATGAAGTTACTGTGTTGGTTTTAGCCTTATCATGATTCATCTTCTGGAGCTAGAACAAAACCACAGTCTGTGGTGAGGAGGAGGGGGAGATGGCTTTAGGGTAGCACTAACAGTATCCCCCCCGCAATCTTTCTAATTTCCTGTGTCACCATCAGTCTACGGGCGTAAGCTGTCTGGTCCACCCACCTTGCCTGTCTGAGGAGTCCTTAGTTTCTGGATAAAGATGGAACGCCCCCTGTATTGTCACACCTTCTTGTGTAGCTGTTGATACCCTCTTTGGGGTTTACTATAAAATCTGTCAAAGGGAAAAGATATCCCCTTTCAACAAATCTCATTGAGTTGTACTCTTTGCCAGGCCTGAGCAAGGCAGGGCCAACTCTCACCTTGATGCATCTCGAGACTGTTGGCTCTTGAGAACAGAGATTTTTCTAGAGAAAAGGCTGATGGTTAATTAATGCCCCCATGCAATTATTCCCCAAACCAAATTTGGGTAAAATGACGGTCTCTAATTGGCTATTGTATAAAATCAGCAAAAACAAGACTGGGAGCTGACTGTGGCTCAGATCATGAACTCCTTATTGCCAAATTCAAACTTAAATTGAAGAAAGTGGGGAAAACCACTAGACCATTCAGGTATGACCTAAATCAAATCCCTTATGATTATACAGTGGAAGTGAGAGATAGATTTAAGGGACTAGATCTGATAGACAGAGTGCCTGATGAACTATGGACAGAGGTTCGTGACTTTGTACAGGAGACAGGGATCAAGACCATCCCCAAGAAAAAGAAATGCAAAAAAGCAAAATGGCTGTCTGAGGAGGCCTTACAAATAGCTGTGAAAAGAAGAGAAGTGAAAAGCAAAAGAGAAAAGGAAATATATTCCCATCTGAATGCAGAGTTCCAAAGTATAGCAAGGATAGATAAGAAAGCCTTCCTCAGTGATCAATGCAAAGAAATAGAGGAAAACAACAGAATGGGAAAGACTAGAGATCTCTTCAAGAATATTAGAGATACCAAGGGAACATTTCATGCAAAGATGGGCTCAATAAAGGACAGAAATGGTAGGGACTTAACAGAAGCAGAAGATATTAAGAAGAGATGGCAAGAATACAAAGAACTGTACAAAAAAGATTTTCACGACCAAGATAATCACAATGGTGTGAGCACTTACCTTGAGCCAGACATCCTGGAATGTAAAGTCAAGTGGGCCTTAGGAAGCATCACACGAACAAAGCTAGTGGAGGTGATAGAGTTCCAGTGGAGCTATTTCAAATCCTGAAAGATGATGCTGTGAAAGTGCTGCACTCAATATGCCAGCAAATTTGGAAAACTCAGCAGTGGCCACAGGACTGGAAAAGGTCAGTTTTCATTCCAATCCCAAAGAAAGGCAATCTCAAAGAATGCTCAAACTACCGCACAATTGCACTCATCTCACACGCTAGTAAAGTAATGCTCAAAATTCTCCAAGCCAGGCTTCAGCAATACATGAATCATGAACTTCCAGATGTTCAAGCTGGTTTTAGAAAAGGCAGAGGAACCAGAGATCAAATTGCCAACATCTGCTGGATTATCAAAAAAGCAAGAGAGTTCCAAAAAAACATCTATGTCTGCTTTATTGACTATGCCAAAGTCTTTGACTGTGAGGATCACAATAAACTGTGGAAAATTCTTCAAGAGATGGGAATACCAGACCACTTGACCTGCCTCTTGAGAAACGTGTATGCAGGTCAGGAAGCAAGAGTTAGCACTGGACATGGAACAACAGACTGGTTCCAAATAGGAAAAGGAGTACGTCAAGACTGTATATTGTCACCCTGCTTATTTAACTTATATGCAGAGTACATCATGAGAAACGCTGGTCTGGAGGAAGCACAAGCTGGAATCAAGATTGCCGGGAGAAATATCAATAACCTCAGATATGCAGATGACACCACCCTTATGGCAGAAAGTGAAAAACTAAAGAGCCTCTTGATGAAAGTGAAAGAGGAGAGTGAAAAAGTTGGCTTAAAGCTCAACATTCAGAAAACTAAGATCATGGCATCTGGTCCTGTCAATTCATGGGAAATAGATGGGGAAAGAGTGGAAACAGTGTCAGACTTTTTTTGGGGAGGGGCTCCAAAATCACTGCAGATGGTGATTGCAGCCATGAAATTAAAAGGCACTTACTCCTTGGAAGGGAAGTTATGACCAACCTAGATGGCATATTAAAAAGCAGAGACATTACTTTGTCAACAAAAGTCCATCTAGTCAAGGCTATGGTTTTTCCAGTAGTCATGTATGGATGTGAAAGTTGGACTATAAAGAAAGCTGAGCGCTGAAGAATTGATGCTTTTGAACTGTGGTGTTGGAGAAGACTGTTGAGAGTCCCTTGGACTGCAAGGAGATCCAACCAGTCCATCCTAAAGGAGACCAGTCCTGGGTGTTCATTGGAAGGACTGATGTTGAAGCTGAAACTCCAATCCTTTGGCCACCTGATGCGAAGAGCTGACTCATGTGAAAAGACTCTGATGCTGGGAAAGATTGAGGGCAGGAGGAGAAGGGGACAACAGAGGATGAAATGGTTGGACGGTATCACTGGCTCAATGAACATGGGTTTGGGTAGACTCTGGGAGTTGATGGACAGGAAGGCCTGGTGTGCTGTGATTCATGGGGTCACAAAGAGTCAGACACGACTAAGTGACTGAACTGGACTGGACAGACAAAGGATGGGCTTCCCTAGTGGTTCAGCAGTAAAGATTCTGCCTGCAACGTAGGAGACCTGGGTTTGATCCATGGGTCGGGAAGATCCCCTGGAGGAGGGAATGGCAACCCACTCCAGCATTCTTGTCTGGAGAGCCCCAGGAACAGAGGAGCCTGGCTTGCTACGGTGCACAGGGTTGCAAAGAGTAGACACAACTGGAGCGACTGAACAGGCATGCACACAGACAAGAAATCCACACGTCTGCACTGCTTTCAAATGCTGGATGGTCTAGGAGAGGCATGTGCAGAAGCAAGGTCACAGACCTGACGACTCCTGCTGAGATTTGAGTCTTGGCCTGGCCTTGACTTGGCCTTGCCAAGGGCCTTGGGCAAGTCCTTGAACTTCCCTGGGCCTGTGTTTATTCCACTTGAAGTGAGAGGCCTAACAGCCACCCCCAGGTTTGTGGTGAGGATGAACTGGGCCAACTGAAGCCAAAGGACGTGAAAGGGAGAAGGCTGTGATGCTCTAAAGCTGCAGTTCTTGCCTTCAAGGCTTCTTCCATGAGCACATTTTCAATTATGTATTTGCACTTGAACTTGGCCACCTGCTGGCTGACTAAGTTTGTTAGAAATCAGTTCCATGGCTCATTTGGGAGCAAGGTTCTCACACCTCATTTGCCTTCTTGTCTCTTTTTAAGCTATCCCAAAGAACTAGTGTCAGGCCTCTAGCTTCTTGATTTATGGGTGTCTGTGAGAGGTCTTTCCCTTCTTTGCTTCCATTGCTATTTTTAAACTTTGTTGTTGGAGTGAAATTTATACAAAGTCCACAAATCTTTCAATGTACTGTGTAGTGCATGTGCTTTTCTGTATGCGCACCTTGGTGTCAGCACCATCCAGATCAAGATACCGAACACTTCCCACCCCCTCCCCGTCAGTATCCACCCTACCTGCTCCCCACCTGCTGCTCCAGCAAACCCAGCTGATCCTCACATCACTGAGTAACTGTTCTTGAACTTCCTATGAAGTGGCATTGTGTACCCTGGACCCCACATAGTTCCTACGATAACTTCACTTCTGTTTTCCTTTTTCTAATCAGTTTTAGGCAGCTGTCAGCCACTCTTCCTGATGGGCAGAGCGCTTCCCTTTTGGCACATCACCCGTGACAATGTGGTTTCATCTCTTGAGAGCCCTCAGATGTGCCTCCTTGGTCAGGGGCTGTCCAGGACACATGGATACCTCCAGGGGCCTCCTGATGGACCTTTCCTCCCTCTTCCTTTTCCCCAGGGGCAGCTGTGAGGCTGTGCCCACTCTTGCCTTTGCTCTCAGAGGAGCTGGGCATGGGCCCTGGGCAAAGATTTCTGAGCAATGGCCCAAAGTGGGGACAAGCTGGGGGCTCTGTGAAGTAGGGCCTGGAGGGCTGGGTCCACGTATTGGCAGGAGGCAGGAGAGGCTGGGGGCTTTAGGGGGGGACCCAAGACAGGTCTACACTACAGGGGATGTGCATGGGACATCGGGGATGCTGGAAGTGGCCACTACCAGGCGTGCGTGAGTTAGACATCAGCTTTGGCCTCCTCTGCAAGGGAGTGGGGGTGGGGCTCTCAGAAGGCCCTGCTACTGTTGCTTGGCAAGCCTGGCCTTAGGTGTGGTAGGGCAAGCAGTCCCCTTGCACCTGCTGGCCCCATCATGCCTTCACTTATTTTCCCATGTAACAGCATCTGCTGGAACACCCTGGGTGTGCCAGGCAGTGAGCTGGCACCAAGGGCATAAGGATGAACAGAAAGTCTCTCAACCCAAGGAGCTCACTGTCCAGACCAGCTGCAAATGGATGGCCCCTTTGCATCCAGATTTGGCCCTCAGATGTGCTTGCTTTGGCCCCCATGGTTTGAAAATTGGAAACTGTCCATAACAATTGGATTTCTGGCTTCTTTTGACAAGCCAGAAGGCCTGATAACCATGGCTCGCCTTCCTGCAGCGAGTGTGCTAAGTGGCTGCTCCCCACGCGCCCTTCCAGGTGGCACACTCGTGCCTGTTCCCTGCACCACCTCTCCCTACAGCACTGCGCCTGGTCCTCTGCTCAGGACTTCCCTGCCTGGTCCCATAGACATTAGGCTGATTTCGATGGGGAGAATTAGTGCAGGCCTCCTAGAGGAGGCAGTGGGTCTTGATCTCCTGTTAGAGTGTATCCCCCTCTAAGTCTTCTTTTTCTCCTACTCCTCAGGGTGAGTGAGTTCATCAGATACTTTCTGGGAAAGGATGTGTAGCGTGTGTTAGGGGGTGGGGACATGAGAGGGAGATGAGATGCTGAGGTGTTGGCACTAAGACCCACGTACGTGGTTCTAAAGGATGGACCATCTGTATCAGAATTACCAAGGGGTGCTGCTTCAAAACGTGGACCTACTGAGCAGAAGCTGGAGGAAAATTCTCCAGGTGATTGTTGTGCATGCTAAGTCGCATCAGTCATGTCCAACTCTTTGCAACTGTATGGACTGTAGCCCGCCAGGTTCCTCTGTCCATGGCATTCTCCAGGCAAGAATACTACAGTGGATTGCTGTGCCCTTCTCCAGGGGATCTTCTCGACCCAGGGGTTGAACCCACGTATCTTACATACCCTGCGTTGGAGGGAGAGTTCTTTACCACTAGTGCCACCTGGGAACCGTGCCCCACCCACCCCAGGTAATTGTTGAGGTTGCTCAAATTTGAGAACTGCAAGGAAGAGGAGGCTGTGGCTTAGAGAGTAGCAGGGTCAGACAAATTGTGTTTTCTAGGGCACAGCTGGGAACCCCACTTCACCGTCCAGCTCCGATGGAGTTTATTCTGAACACCCTCACTCCTTCTTGGCACAGCTGAGGCCCCCACCAGGCTAAAGGCATGAGGAACATCTCCAGCTTTCCTGCCTCTGCCCCTACACCTGGAAGAAAGGTCATGCTGGCTTTTGCTGTGCCTTGTCATTTCCCTGACTCTTTGAACTGTCAGCTGGGCAGGGGGCCGGCTCTAGGGAGAGGGACAGTGGCTGGTTGGCAGGTAAAGGACACCTTGTTTCCCCTTCATCTTCTCAGCCAGGTGGCCTGACAGGTGCTGGGCTCTGGCCAGGGGGCTGGAACCATAGCTCTGTGCAGGAAAGGAGAAGGATTTGGCGATGTGTTCAAAGAGAGATGCTTCCTTGAGTTGGGGGAGGGTAGGAGGGGTCCCTGGACTACCTTTCCCTTTGGAGCCTTCAGCTGTGGGGGTGGGAGGTGTAGGCTGGGGTGGCTGGGGTGGGGCTAGGCTGCGGGGAGGGAGTAAGGAGACCTTGTTCTTGGGTCTCACAAGTGGAGGGTGGTGCCCCCAAGAGTGAGTGCCTCCCTAAGAGTGAGGTGTCTAGGGAACAACATGTAAGAAGAGGCCACCCTGCTCTTGCAGGAGCCTGAGAATGGGAGCTCCTTAAATGTTGTCTCACGCACCTTCCCCTGGCCCCTGTCCTCCAGTCTTGCTCACTGCACCCCAGGAAGCCCCTGAGACGTGCCTGAATCACGGGAGAGGGAGGGAGAGTACAGCATCAAGAGCGTTCTTGTCTCTCGGACAAGGGTACCCATTCTCAATGTTGACTGTACATTGCAAACCCCTGTTATCTTTATAGAATCCTGATGTCTGGTCCTCAGAGATTCTGATATAATTGATTTTGGGTGCAGCCTGCTCTTAAGGTTTTTAAAGTCTCCCCAGGGGAATCTCATGTGCAGTGAAGTGCGAGAAGCTCTAATCTAGATGGTACAGGGTGGGTGCTGTTTACTGGTTTTCCTTTCATGGGTTTTCTTTGTGAGTAACAGACCACCAGTCTTGACACAGACCTCTAAGGGTAATACAAGAACATTTAGAACAAAGCGGATGGAATATGAGGAGACTAGAAAGAAAACCCAGTTCCCAGTCCATGCCAGATACATCATGTTTGTATTTAACAATCAACCCTGGGAGGTCGATATTCTCAGGCTCAGTTTACAAATGAGGAACCCGAGTCTCGGCTGTGTTAACCACTTGCCCGGGTCCCACTGCTGTGGGCTGGCAGTACCATGAATGGAATGGATATGTGACAGGCAGCTGGCAGGAAGGGAAGGCAGTGTTGCTGCTTTCAGACTCGTTTCTCAAAGCATTTCTGGGGTTGGCTTGAGGTGGGGTGAGGCGAGGGCTTGGGAAAGGACTGATTCCCCAGCTCTTCTCTGTCTCAGCGGAGGAGTGCTGGCTCTTCTGGTTTCTTCTCTCCCATCAGAGTCTGAGCAGAGTCTGGTCAGAGCCAGGCATTCCACGTGATTTTAAAGGAAGATTCCTCTCTCCCAGTCCCTCTTCTTTAAGCCAAATAGATCCCTGGAGCTAAAGTCAACAGGGTGATAAAAAGAGGGGATCAGCCCCCCCTTCTTGTCTCCAGATCAACATACACACACACACACACACACACATTAACACATACACATATAAGAGTTGCTGTAATTCCACCAATTAGGTCTTTGGGCTCAACAGAAAATATGGAAGGATAATGGGGGACTGTTCAGCCAGTCACATTGTATTGTGGATCACTGAGTGACTGTGGGGAGCCAGTCCCAGCATCCTTGGCAGACAGATGGTAAACACACAGGAACAGGGCCTGGAGGCCTCTGAAGATGCAGAGGGAGCATTTAAGGTGAAGCTTGGAAGATGCTGAAAGTTGCTATTTAATGGGTAACTCTATGCAAAATAATCATCACGTTGGCTTCTAAAGCTGGTGGCAGTGCTGTGAGCAGCTTTTCTGCAGCGGTGGCAAACTCTGCTGTCCTCTGCTCTCCTCTCCTGCCAGCTCTTCCTGCTTTCTCAGGAGCAGGAAAGCGGGGTGGAGAATGCCAGGCTGGGTGGCCAGAGATCTGACTGGATCCCCACTGGGCCCCTTAGTGGCTGCTTCACCTTGGACAGAGGCTTAGCACCTGAGTCCTGGTGTCTTCATAGACACACTGAGGACTTTTTTCCATCTGAGATGGAGTAACAGGGATTGAATTTGCCCTTTTGTCTGAAACAAAGAACAAACAGACCCAATACATGAAATGATGGTTTTCAAGATACTGGACATTAAGCCACAACGTCCAGTGACCCCAGTGAGCTCAGTGATTCTCAGTTTACCGGCTTGTGAGAGTTTCTGTGTCACAGCCCAGGGTAGGGGAAGGATGTCAGGAGGGGAGAGATGGAAATATACTATTCTAACTCCTTGTGCAGTGGTATGAGATCACTTGAAGGTAGGCTGTGGTAAGGTCAAGATGTATCCTATAAACGATAAAGCAGCCACTCAAATAGCAAGGGCTTAGAGTTAGTAAGCTAGCAGAGGAGTTAAAATAGAATCATCAAAAATATCCAATCTGAAAGAAGATGGACAAAGGGAGTGAAAAATAGATGAAACCAATAAAGAACAAATAGCAAGATGATAGACTCAAGTCTAACCGTATGAATAATCACATTAAATGCAAACGATCTAAACATTGTTTAGAGATTGTTGTTTATTTTGGATATTAATCTCTTACCAGATACATGATTTACAAATATATTCTCCTAACCCATGGGCTGCATTTTCATTTTGCTGATTATTTCCAATAAACACACTTTAAATATAAAGACATAAATATGCTCAATGGAAAAGGATGGAGAAAGATGTACCATGCTGACACTAGTGGAAAGAAAGCAGGAATGGCTGGCTATGTTAATATCAAAGTAGATTTCAGAATGAAGAGTATTACCTGGGTGATCGGTATCTTATAATGACTAAACAAACGAAAATCTACATTGATAATACAGGAAACTGTGATCCTTGCCTCACTGTTTCTGGTAAGAACCAAGTGGGGTGATATCTGGCAAAATGCGTTGTGCACGGTAAAACATGCAGGTATCACTGGACCTTAATTATTAGAAATTGGACTATCTGAATCCTCATAAAGAGCACAGCGGATGTGCTGAAACTATTTGATTCTCAAGGGGAAAAAGGAAATACCACACAGCGGCTCCGAGGCGGGCAGTGCAGTGGGAGCAGGAGCAGCTGGGGGCAGAAACATCAGTGCAGTGGTGCCTGGACCAGCACTTCTTAGACCTGAGTCTGCGGCAGCTACTGGAGCCCATGGTAACAAGGGGCTTTCTTCAGCTGCAGGAGAGGCAGACCCAGACTAAGCCTCAGTCCCACCAACCCCAGAGCTTTGGTAACGCCAACAGACGCTTGGCTAAAAAGAAAAGCAAGATGTCGAGCAGCTGCTGTGCTAAATCCTTTTTAAGCCTTTTCTCATTTGTGACTCTTCTTTGGTTGACCCCGATATCATCATCTCCATTTAACATTTAAGGAAGTGGAAGCACAACATCGCAGGGCTGTTAAACCACGGATCAAAGTTTGGACCCATGCAGGCTAGACCAGAGCCCAAGTCTCAAACATGACCCTAGCCATGTGGTGATTGCAGCCATGAAATTAAAAGATGCTCACTCCTTGGAAGGAAAGTTATGACCAACCTAGACAGCATATTAAAAAGCAGAGACATTACTTTGCCAACAAAGGTCCATCTCATCAAGGCTATGGTTTTTCCAGTAGTCATGTATGCATGTGAGACTTGGACTACAAAGAAAGTTGAGCGCCAAAGAATTGATGCTTTTGAACTGTGGTGTTGGAGTAGACTCTTGAAAGTCCCTTGGACTGCAAGGAGATCCAACCAGTCCATCCTAAAGATCAGTCCTGGGTGTTCATTGGAAGGACTGATGTTGAAGCTGAAACTTCAATTTTTTGATGCAAAGAACTGACTCATTTGAAAAGACCCTGATGCTGGGAAAGATTGAGGGCAGGAGCAGAAGGGGACGACAGAGGATGAGATGGTTGGATGGCATCACCGACTCGATGTACATGGGTTTGGGTGGACTCTGGGAGTTGGTGATAGACAGGGAGGCCTGGTGTGCTGTGGTTTATGGGGTCACAAAGAGTTGGACACGACTGAGCAATAGAACTGAACTGAACTGAAGCCATGAGGTGAGGCTTGGGGAAGGCCTAAGTCGGCCAGAGGGTTCTTCTAGACTTTGAGGAATAGAAGGAGGGCGTAGAGGTAGGACAAGCCCCTCCACCTTCCACTCCAGGCAGGGCATCCTGCACCTCCCTCATCCTCTCTCTTCCACCTTCCCATTCTCCTCCCCTGGGTCAGCAGTGAGGAGTGGGAACTAGCCAGCAGGAGGGAGCAGCTCTCGGCAGCAGTGGTGAGGGGCTCCCTGGGGAGCTACTCCAGGCTTCACTAACTGCCTCCTCAGTGCCCAGTCTTTGAACTCAAGGGGTTTCAGTCCTGCTCCCAAGTCACACAGAATCTTGGTCTCCTTATCTAAAGAATGGGATAAAAGTATTGACATTGTGATTGTCAGGAGGCTCTGTGAGAGTGAGGCAGCGCTGAGGAAGGTGCTGCCCTGAGACACAGAGTTGCTGCTTGTCTCTTCTCTCCCCCTGCCACATCACCCGGACCCTGCTCTCCCCTCTTTCACTCAGCGATACCTGTTCTCCCCTTAGACCCTCTCAGTCTCTTCCTGGCCTTAGAGCCTGTGGCTCTGCCCTGCCGTGGGGCAGAAAGAAGCATTCTCCTTCAGATCTTCAAAGGTGCTGCTGGTGGTGAGGGGCAGGGACTGGGGTGGGGAAGATATCAGGGCTGAGTGAGACCGAGTATTTTTAGTGTTTCATTGGTCTTTGTTTTTTTAAGTGAGGGGAAATTCATAACACAACCAATTTAAAGCATACAGTTCAGGGGCGTTTAGTGCATCGCAGAGTTGTGCAGCCGCCATCTTTCTCTAGTTTCACAACTTGTTCCTCACCCTGGAAGCGCTCTTGCGCCTTACGTAAACACCTCCCATCTCCTCCCTCCCGCATCCCGTGTCAACCACAAATCTGCGCTCTGTTTCTCTGGATTTGCACGCTCTAGTTATTTCATTCCTTAGTGTGTGGCTGCGTTCACTTAACAGTCTTTTTTTTTTTGGCTCTGCTGGGTCTTCATTGCTCTGCATGGGCTTTCTCTAGTTGTGGTGAGTGAAGGCTACTCTTCATTGCCGTGCGTGGACTTCTCAGTGCAGCGGTTTCTCTTGTTGCAGAGCACTGGCTCTAGGTGTTCGGGCTTCAGTAGGTGTAGCATTCGGGCTCAGAAGTTGCAGTTCTCGGGCCCTAGAGCTTGGGCTCAGTAGCTGTGGTGCACGGGCTTAGTTGCTCCGGGGCATGTGGAATCCTCCCAGACCAGGGATCAAACCTGTGTCTCTTGCATTGGCAGGCAGATTACCATCTACTGCTCCACCAGGCAGGTCCAACATAACGTTTTAACATTACAACATAAAGTTGTGGAGTGAATCAGTACTTAACCCCTTTTTATGGCTGAATAATATCCCATTGTTGCTTTTGAATTGTGGTGCTGGAGAAGACTCTTGACAGTCTTTTGGACTGCAAGGAGATGATACCAGTCAATCCTAATGGAAATCAACTCTGAATAATCATTGGAAGGACTGATGTTGAAGCGGAAGCTCCAGTACTCTGGCCACCGGATACGAAGAGCCGACTCATTGGGAAAAGACCCCGATGCTGGTGAAGATAGAAGGCAGGAGGAGAAGGGGATGACAGAGGATGAGAGGGCTAGATAGCATCACTGACTCAATGGACATGAATTTGAGAAAACTTTTTGAGACAGTGAAGGACAGGGAAGCCTGATGTGCTGCAGTCCATGGGGTCACAAAGAGCTGGATACAACCTAGCAACTGAACAGCAACGGTGTTCCATTGTACGGATGGAAGTTTGTCCATTGATGACATGTTTGCATTCTTCCCACCTTTTGGCTGTTGTGGATAGTACTGTCACGAACATTGGTGAGCAAGTATTTTCTTGAATACCTGTTTTACATTATTTTGAGCACATACCAAGGAGTGGAATCACTGGGTTTTATGGTAACTCTATGTTTAACTTTTGAGAAACTGCCGAACTTTTCATAGCAGCTGCACGTCTCTTTGGCTTTAAGATTATATTATTCTAAATGCAAAAGTGATACAACACTATAGAGAATTTGGAAGTTATTTATTGAGCAATTTAAAGATGTTTTTAAGTAATTCAAATTATAAAAAAAATTTTAAGAAAAATATATCCTTATTATAATTCAAATAATTTCCAGAAGAAAAAAAAAGTTTTTTCTGTTCACCCCCATCTTACTCCTTTCCCTCTGGCTGACCACGGTTAACCCTTTGGTTTGTATCCTTCCAAATGTTTTCAAGGCATTTATATAGACTTTGAATTTTCTTTTTTATATAAACATGTCATACTGTCTGTATGCTCCTGCTTTGAAATCTTTCTATTAGTTTCTTGTAAATTTTGATTGCTCCAGCGACTGTCTTGGTGCCAGGCTGAGGGTCCCTGAGACACACCTTGTCCTGTTTTAAAAAAGTCTGGGCCTCAGGTGTGCAAAGCTGTCCTTGGGTGGCTGGATGATGAATATATTATACATTTCCTTTTGCTAACTCCATTTACAATTTTTTTTAAAGGAATATGAATTGCTTTTATAATAAGAAAAATAAAGTAGGGAAGAAAGATGGAGGGCCTGAAGGCCCTGGGCACAGCTTGTATCTTAATTTAGCACTTATTTCATTCCTCTCTCTTGCATAATGAGTTGTTTATGTGTTCGCCTCCCTTGAGGGCGGACAGCGCTTATTCATCTGTTGCCATCCCCTTTCCCTCAGAGTGTGCCAGGCACACAAGTGGCCCCTCCAGGGTTGTGGCTGAGGCTGCAGAGAAGAGGGTGGGTTCCAAAGACCCTCTGTGTCCTCAGCTCAGGGTCATAAAGGTCATGCATTCTCGGGGGTCAGGCCCTGGCTGATCACGCTCTCTGCGGGGGTACGTGGGCCAGCCTCACGGGAAGCTGGGTGTAAGGCAGGGGCAGTTATTTATGGCAGCCCCGGCCAGGGTACCCATGGCAGGCAGCACCCAACTGAGGAAGTAATTAGAGTGCTGCCAGGCGCAGGAACCAGGGAGAGGGTTGGCGGCTCGGGCTCCCTTTCCAGAGTTATAAATAGCCGGTCTGTTGGCGGAGGTGGAGAGACTTACACACAGGAATGGAGGTGGGACAGCTAGCGCCTGGGGCCGCGCGGGTGGGAGCTGTCTTTGTGGGCTTGTCTGTCTGTTAGTCTGGTTTGGGAAGGGGCAGAGGGTGTCTCACTGGCTGGACAGGGGCATGTGGTCTGTGCCAGGAGGGTCCCTGGCTGAGGCCCTCCTCCCCCCACCTAGGGTTCCCCATCTGTCCCCATAAGACTAGCCTATCTGGGTTCATGTTCCTGCTGGGGGCTCAGACCACTAGCAGGGGCGTCATGACAGATCCCTGCTGGCCCCAGCTTCCAGCCCCAGCCTTCCTGTGAGGAGTTGTTAAGGTTCTGGGTGGGATTCCAGAGCCCGGGATGTTTATAGCAGTTCCGGGGGAGCGGTTCTCTGCTGGTGCTGGGCAGCTCTGTGCCTGACTCATCCCAAAACACTTTATAAATAACCTGGAGGGGAGGAGGGAGGTGGGTGTCCACCCCCATGCCCCCCACACTCTGTGAGCAGGTGGCAGGCACTGAGGGGCCAGGCTTCCTACATGTCCGGGTAGAGAAGCCCCCACTATAGTCAGGAGCCAGGGTCAGGGGTGCTGGGAGACGGGGTTGTCAACCTCTGGAGATGATTCTGGGGCCCCAGAGGGCTTTCTGCTCAGCCATGATGTTAGCACCCCCGTCTTCTGTGAGGTGCATTGGGGGAGGTTCTGGCTGGGCAAAGGGAGCTAATATGGGCTAAACTCAGGACGGGTCACTCCCCTCCGTGAGTCTCAGAACCCTCTGGTAAAATGAGAGGGTTGAGCTAGATGAGTGCTAAGGTCCTAAGTGCATTAAAAAAAATTTTTTTTTTGGTAAATTGGAAGATAACTGCTTTATAATGTTGTGGTGGTTTCTGCCATATGACAATGTGGATCAGCCGTAAGTATACATATGTCCCCTCCCTCTTGAACCTCCTTCCCACCTCCCACCCCATCCCACTTCTCTAGGCTGTCACGGAGCACCAAGTTGAGCTCCCTGAGTCATACAGCAAATTCCCACTGGCGATCTCTTTTATACATTACGGTAATGTGCATGTCTCAGCGCTACTCCCTCGGTTGTCGCAGTCTCTCCTTCCCAAGCTGTGTCCACAAGTCTCTTCTCTATGGCAGCAGTTACACTTTTGATTCCATGTCTGACATGTTGTAGGTGTGAATGGGTGGTTAGACATTCCTGTATCACAAGATGTGTGTGTGGGGACCTGGGAGACAGGAGGAGTGGCAGTGACCCCACCTGGAGCCCCATGTGCTGGACAAGGAGACTCTCACTATTCTGGGTGGGTGGACACTGGGAGCCTCTGGGGCCAGGGGGAGAGCTCTGAAAGGTGTGTTCAGACAGAGCCTGATTATTGTCCCTGAGGGAGAAGAGACATTTGACTTGTGTCACCACAGAAGGCTGACTAGGACCTGGGAGGCTGATTTCAGCTCTATGTATCCTGTGCTCTTCCTGCTAGAACCTTTCTGACTTGTGAGGTGGTGAGCTCCCTGTCCCTGAATGAAGGCTCTTCTGTAAGGATGCGGAGGAAGGGATTCCATATGGAGTGAAGGGCTGTAGTTCAGTAGTTCCCCACGTGGCCAGGAAGCTGGATCCATGAAGAGTCTGTTAGTAATACATTCCCCCGGTCTCCACCCCACCGCACCACCCACACTCAGTGGGACTCCCAGGGGTCTCAGCCATGTGGTCCCCACGTCCGCCCTACCGTTCTGTGATGCTATGGTGCTGACCTCAGAAGGTTGAAGCTAAATATATCCCAGCCCCCTACCCTAAATGTATCATGCCGCATAGGTTTGGAGCACTATCCAACCACCGACATAGTGACAATAGGTGAAGGTCAAGAGCAATCTCAGGAGACCATGAATGTGATCTCAATCAATGGACTTGGCCGCACTGCAGAACCTGCACAAATGGCCTTGAAGAAACAAATGTCAAAAATCATGCTTTGGGGGATTAAAGTGCCAAAAGGGGTTCTGGGGCCTTTTGAGGGAAACAGAACAGGGGGCCTTCAACAGGACACTCTGCACTGTCCGCGGCTTCAGGTTAAGCCCAGTCCTGACCAGACGGAGCCTGGTGCGTCAGGGAGCACGTGGCGACAGGCAAGTCCACAGCCCTGATCAGACTCCTTACTCCTCCTCACTTGCTGTGTGACTTTGAGCTTGTCCATTATCCTCTCTAGGCCTCTCATTTGTAAAGTGAGGGGCTTGGACTTTCAAGTCCTCCCCAACTTGATGTCTCCTCCAAAGACTAGGAGCTGGCTATTTGTTAACTTTTGGTGTCAACCATTATTATGACCAGTTTTGTTGCTGTGGAATCCCTCCTTCTGACTTCCCAAATGATTCCTGCCCTCTCCTTGTTAATTTCCCAGGCTCTGCTGGAAGTGTGGCTGGTTTGGCTGACCAGGTAGGAAGGCCTTGCAGGAACAGAGCAGGAAAGTTGATGTGGAGGAAAGGGGTGAACAGGTCGGTGTGCTCAGGCAGTGAGGACCAACTTGGGGACCAAGCCTGGTAGGGGCTCTGAGATGAGGGATCAGGGCTAGGGAAGCCACCAGGAAGCCAAATACTCCACCTCAGAGCTCAAGTTGCAGCCAGAAGGGGGATTCCTAATTCATTACTATGAAAGCCCCAAAGAGTTTGAGACCTCCTAAGAGTACAGTGACCAAGTATTAATGTATAGGAGGCTTCTGAAGACAGACCTGAGTTAGGGATGCGGTGGCAAGGGGACATTCATTCATCACCAGAGGACACACCTGGCATTGCATCACTCTGTATCCAGCTCTCACACAACCCGTCTGAGAAAGTATCATTTGCCATGGCTTACAGGTACAATAGCAAGGCCCAGCTTAGATGTGCTCTCAGATGCACATCTGAGAGGTGAGAGGCAGAGAAGGCTTTGAACTCGGGTCTGGCTGAGTCTAAAGCACACAGGGCTCCCTCCACCTTGTGTACCTCCTCCTCTGTAAGGAGTGTTGTTCTCCTAAAGCCCAAGATCATGCCTGTATCTCCCCAAGGTCGGGAGTACATGCAAGTGAGCTGCTATGAAGGAAATGTGAGTTAGAATAAAATTGCCCGGGAGAAATCCGAAATATCCTAGGATCACCCAATACAGTGTCTGTAACTTTTGAAGTTGAGGCCTACCTGGTTGCAGGATGGATTGTCGGGGTTGTGGAGGCAAAGGAGCGCTGGCCCCTGGCAATGAGCTCACATGTTGCCCGGGAAGCCAGCTGCAAGGCTGTTACAACACCTGTGCTTCTGGAGAGGAGGGTATAACGGCTGTGCTGCAGTTAATCAGGGAGGCAGTGCTGGAGTCGTCTGTCAGAGGAGGAGCTGGAATTTATGCAATTAGAAGTGGGAGAAGAGAGTTCTAGGCAGCTGGAAGAGCATGTGAAAGACGCTCAGAGGCCTGGGAGGGTGTCTGGAGTTGGGGAAACTGGGAACAACTCTATGGGGTTGGAGATGGGGGTAGGTAAGCAGCGAAGGGTATGAGAGACAGGGTTGGACAGATGAGCAGGGCCAGTCTGGGGAGGGCATATGTCTGACTTTCTGACTTTGGCTGAACCAGTCTCCTCAGATATAAAATGGGAAAATTAAGGCCTTTTCTTTGTACAGGGCTGTCATGAGATTTAAGCTGGATAATGAAAATAAGGGCTTCCCTTGTGGCTCAGCTGGTAAAGAATCTGCCTGCAATATGGGAGACCTGCGTTCGATCCCTGGGTTGGGAAGATCCCCTGGAGAAGGGAAGGGCTACCCACTCCCGTATTCTGGCCTGGAGAATTCCATGGACCATATAGTCCATGGGTTCGCAAAGAGTCAGACACAATGAAAATAAAATGGTGGTACTGGGCCAGACACAGGTTCAATAAGTGGTGTTACTATTGTGGTGGTTGTTGCTGCTGCTGGTGGTAATAATAATAACAGCTGGCTTTACTAGTTCCCCTTTGGTCTATTCTTAACACAGTGGCAAGAGTAATTCTGTTAAAATGTGGCAGATCTTGTCCCTCCTCTGCTCACAAGACTCAGGGGCTCCCTCAAAGCCACAGTCCTTGTACTGGTCTTCCAGCCCCTACATGATCTAACCTCCCCCTAACCTCTCCACGTGTCCATCGCTTATTTGAACCACACTGGCCTCTTTGATATGCCTTGAACATGCCAGGTTACTCCTGTCCCAGGGCCTTTGCATTTGCTGCTTCCTTTTCACTAGAATCTTCCTCCTCAGATCCCCACGGGGCTCACTCCCTCGCCTCCTCCAGGTCTTTGCTCAAGTGTCACCGCCTTAGTGAGGTCTTTGGCTAAGCTGTCTGAAGTCACAAACTGCCTCCCCTCACCCACGCTGGCATGCCTCATCTCCCTTCCCTCCCTCATATCCCATCTCTGTGTTTATCGCCTTCTAACATACTGTGCATTTGTATTTCTTGTTCGTCACTCTCATTAGAATACATGGGCTTCCCTGGTGGCTTAGACGGTAAAGAATCCGCCTGAAATGCAGGAGACCTGGGTTCAATCCCTGGGTTGGGAAGATCCCCTGGAGAAGGGAATGGCTACCCACTTCAGTATTCTTGCCTGGAAAACCCCGTGGACAGAGGGGCCTGGCAGGCTACAGCCCATGGGGTTGCAAAAAGTTGGACACAACTGAGTGACTAATAGCTTCACTTTGATTTCACTTAGAAAATATGGCCCATGAGGGCAGGGCTTTTTGTCTGTTTTGTGCCCAGTGTCTAGCCTGGAAATGGTACTTGTTCATATGTGTTATTTTTATATTATCATCTCTGGAGCATGGAGAGTGGGTTGGGGCAACCTCCCCCTGCTGAATGTGGCCAGCCCCTGACTGGAACCTCCAAGCTCACCTTGCTTCTTTGGAAAGATGTTTCCTCCAGGCCTTCCTATCTCTTCAACAGGAGCCACAGAACTGCAGGCTTCTTACTGACAGGCTCATCCTCTCTGCAGGCTTCCCTGCTTATTTTAAAACACAGCCCCCTCCACTTGCTCTGGGGCTCCCTCTCTGCCAGGAAACTCAATGAGCATGGGGGTGGGTAGATGGCTCATTTCAGAGGAATTTCCCTGGTTCCCCAAACAGCCTAGTGCCTGGGAGCCCAGGAGCCTGTGTGGCCTGATTTAGATCCTGGGAGCAGGGCTCCAGCTGCAGCCCTCCCATTCAGCTGGAACCGCATTTGGAGGTGTCTGCAAACTTTCCGCCCTGGTGCATTCCCCCTTCTTCTAGACTACTGGCCTGAGTCCAAGCCTGGGAGGAAGGTACCATGGTCACTCCGTCACTCCACTGGGCTCGGCTCCTTTCCTTTAGGAGCACTGGCTGGAGCCACCCCGTGGGTCTCTAAGACCCCTCCCCTTCCTACAGCCTATGTCCCATTTGCTCATGGCCTGTTGGAACAGCTGACATTTCCGTTTTATCATATTATCATGTCTCCGCTGAGACTTTGGGGAGATACGATACTTTAATTCCCAGTGTGGCTAATGGAATCGCAGGCTGGCAGGGGCGGGATTCTGGAATAGGCTGGCTTTTAGTCTCTGAATTCCCACTAGGGGAGTGGAGACTCTGGAAAGAGGACAGACGGGTTGGAATCCGGACTGTTCATTAGCTGTGTCACTTTGGGCAAGTTGCTGGCCAATCAGGAAAATGACTGCAGTAAAGGTACCACTTCCTCATTGGGCAGCTGTGAGGACTGAGCCGGATGATGTACAGAAGGCCCTTGGCTCAGGCTGAATGAGGCCTCAACAATGGGAGGCTGCTGCTGCTCCAGGATGCTGGCTCTGTGTTTCTCCTGCAGAATGCTGAGCCTCCGGCAGTGCCCAGCCATCCTAGGCCTGTCCGAAGCACTGTGGGAGTCAGTTGGTCTCCTGGAACCTGTCCTGGGCACGAGGCGAGGGCTTCCCCGAGGTGAGGGCTCCCCGCCCACCCCCTACCCCCCTGAGACCTGGATTCTATCCAGCTTTGGATCTGGATGCAGAACTGGGGTCACGAGGGCGGAGTGGAACACTTCTGCCTGGTCCTTCCAGCTTTCTCTTTCTGCCCGACCACAGGGCCCCTGAGGAGGTACCCCTGAGGGAATCCCTGCTCAGGTATTGCGGAGATTCTTCTGACAGTGACTTCAAGTTCACGGAAATGTCTGGAGGATTCCAATTTCCTGCTGTGTTGTATGTAAAATGACTCTAATGAGGGAGAAAAATCTAGACATATTCGAGCAGCTGTAAGACAGGAGAATTTACATATCTCAGGTGTCAGGCCTAGGCGAGCCCTTAGGGTCACGAGGCCCACCCTCCTCTTTTAAATGATGAAGAGCCTGAGGTCCAGAGGACTCTGAGCTGTCAGAAGTCAAGCAGCTGGTAAGACATGGAGCTGGGACTCAAAGCTGGGCTTCCTGACTCCTCATCCAATGCTCTCTCCACTGCACCCCACCAGCCAGGACACTGGGGCTGGAATCCAGTCTCTGACCACAGAGCCTGTGCAAGTAACCAGGACTCCACACTGCCATCAGATGGCCTCTTCCCTCTCTGACACCTGGCCCCAGCCTTCTATAATGAGGCTGTCATGCTTGCAGAGGCTCCTGGGCTTGGCTTAAGATGGGCTTAGGCTGTTCGGGTGGCACCCCATGCCTTTCATTGAGAAAATACTGCCCAACTGCAGAGATTTCACTGGGAGGAAAGGGTTCCTGCCACTGAGCCTAAAATCCCCAGGGATTCCTTTGATTCCATTTCACATAACCACACTCTCTCATGTCACCAGCATCCCTTCTTCTCCCTTCTAGGGCTTCACAGCCTTAGAGTCTCACAGGCAGTGATCCTGTCCCTGTTAGTTTGGCAAAACCCAGAATGTGGGTCTTTTCATGTTATAATCAATCCATTTCCTCTGTTTCTGCATTGTTTCAGATACTTCATCTCTGAACATTTTCCAATTTCAGCATATCTTTCCGGAATGGTGGATGCCAAGAACCCAAGGCCACAATCGGGAAAGATCTCCTTAGAAACAGATAGAGGAAGGGAGGGTCCCCACTGGGCAGAATTGTGCTCAAGCTTCCAGTAACCTGGCCATCTGGAAGGTCCTCTCTCCTTCCTTCCTGGAAACTCAGGGCTGCCCAGGTACCAGTCTGAAGGCAGAGGGGATTCCCCAAATGCCCTCCTGGGCACAGAGGATGGACGGAGCCATCCATGTGACTCTGTCTCCATGTCTTCTCTCATGGCCTCCTTTCATCACCCTGGTCCAACTTTTTATTCATTCAATAGGCATTTATTAAGTCCCTGCCGCATACCAGGCCTAGGGCTAGGCACTGGGAATACTATGGTAAAAGAGAGGCATATCGTCCCTACCCTCGAGAAGCCCATCTTCTAGGGCTCGGGAGTGACGGTAAACAAGCAAAGCAATACACCTGTGAACAGGTGAAGTGCAAGGAGGCCAAGCACAGAGTCCAGGGGAGGAGAGTACGAGGGGCCATCTGGAGTGGGTGGCCTAGGAGGCTTCTGAGCAGTGTCATTAAAGCTGAGACCCAAAGGTGGGAAGGACTCTCCTAGGGAAAGATGTGGTAAGGTGTTTCTGGGAGAGGGGACAGGATGTGCAAGAGACTCAGCTGAGAGGAGGGATGGATGGATGGTCCGTGTAGTGTGAGCTAAGGTTGGAGGCGGCCCAGATCTGGAGGGGTCTGTTCATTGTCACAGGTGTCTGGCTTTCTCACGGACTCCCTGTGTGTCCTGAGCATGTAACTTAGCTTAGTTAAACCTCTGCTCCTCTTGGATGGGATGGAACTAGTAACTCCCCTGTACAAGCCTCTTGGAGGCCTCAATGAGACCATGGAAAACCCCAGGGCCCAGCACAGGCCGGCCTTCCACA
Source organism: Bos grunniens (assembly GCF_055505025.1). Lineage (NCBI taxonomy): Eukaryota > Metazoa > Chordata > Mammalia > Artiodactyla > Bovidae > Bos > Bos grunniens. The sequence continues at coordinate 19,127,978 of NC_141190.1, forward strand.
TGGGGAGCAATTCTTATTCCTCTTTCCACCCCTACTTCCTCAAGGAAAAACATTTGAACCCCTTGGCTCTTTTCCCATCCAACCCCTGTCCTCAATCCCATCTCTCCTTAAATGTGGGGCTTTCCCCATTCCAGCTGACACTCAGACAGAACTCGTCAGACTTGCGTGGTAACAAACCCAGTGGTCTGAGCTCTGCGTGTTCTAAACGGTAATCTGGTGAGAGGGACTTCTGCCCTCACTGTGGGCTGGCACGCATGCCTTCATTTCCCCCTGATTCTCTCTTCTTTCTCATCTTTAGATTGTTTTAATTAGTCAGCAGGTACAAAGAGAATATTTCTGGAGTATGTATAAAGTATAAAGAATAAGAGGCTTCCCAGGAGATGCGAGGGGTAAAGAACTCGCCTGCCAGTGCAGGAGACATAGAGATGCGGGTTCGATCCCTGGTTGGAGAAGATTCCCCTGGAGAAGGAAATGACAACCCCCTCCAGTATTCTTGCCTGGAGAATCCCATGGACAGAGGAGCCTGGCGGGCTACGGTCCATAGGGTCGCAAAGAGTCAGGCGCGACTGAGGTGAGTCAGCATGCACGCATAAAGCATAAGAGCACAGTGAATGCCACTCAGTTTAAGAATGAGAGTGCTGCCTTCCCATATGGAATCCGTGTGCAGTTCCCTTCTTTTCCCTGGAGCTAACCCACCTTCTGGAATTTTGTGTATACATATTTTTTCTTTTCTCTTCTTAATAGTTTTCAGCTTATGTTTATAGACCTGAGTAATGTTTTAGTTTTTGCATGTTTTGAAACTTTATATAAATGGAACGACACTGTGTATTCTTCTGCCATGTGCCTTTTTAATTCCACACTATTTTCCTAAAATTCGTGCATGCTGTTACTACTAGATAGGATCGCATTGTAGGAATAGAGCATGACTTGATTATTCATTTTCTGGCCTAAAGATAGTTGGGTTGTTTTAAGGTCTTTTCTTTTTTTTAATTTCATAACCAGGGCTGTTATAAATGCTCCTGTTCATAACTGAATACACACCCACAAGGTATACATCTAGGAGTGGGTTTGCTGGAATTATATGGGATCACACTAAATTATTTTCCCATTAGGTAGAACATAATACAGAAGTGTTCTTGTTACTCCACAGCTATTCTGCCTGCTTCATTATCGTTGTAATGTTCGCTCATCTAGAGGGTAGAATCTCTCTGTGTTCCTTCTTCATTTTCTGGTGTCTTCACCAATGCGGCTATATTGGCTTTCCTCATCAGAATCTGTTTCTATGCCCACCTATATTCTTCTTGCCTATAGCAGAGGACACGAGCTTTCTACTCTCTCAAACTTGGTCCTTTTCTGTCTCCTTTATGATCCCACTCCTTCTGTCTTTCCTCTTATCTTCAGCATCCCTCTATTTATGATTTCCAGATTTTAAAAATTAGTAGTGTGGCAGACATGTTGGTCACAGACCCAAGTTCCTCATGATTTTCTACCTCTTCTTCAAGCCTTCCTCCTCCTATAGAGTCTGAAAATGCCAGAAACTTTCCTGGCTTCCCTTGCAGCTACAAATGGCTATATGACTCAGTCTGGCCAATGAGACATAAGGGGACTTCTGGTAGGAGGCTTATGGGAAATATTTTTTGAACATTTATTTCTCTGGGAAAAGGAAGTAGGCTCTCTACCTTCTTTCTTGCCATGGATGTTTATATATAAGAACATGATGTTTGGGGCTGAGGCAGCCATCTTGCAACTAGAAGGCAATAAGTCTGAGGATGAGAAACCAGTGTGCTTAGGATGTTGTTGAGACAGGATGGACAAAGCCGGGGTTCTTAGGGACTTGGCTGGACCTCTGAGCTAATCCTGGTGCTCCCATACTCCAAACTTCTTGTTATGTTAATTTAGTGTTTTTTTTTTTTTTTGATCAAACTATGTTAGTAAAATCATCTTTTTGCAGCTCAAACATTCTGACTGACAGGGTTGTCTTTGTATGGATGTCTTCTCTTGCCTTTTTTTTTTCTATTTTGTTGACTAACTTCTTTTGTGCTCCTCCAGATTACATTCTGAAGATTCAGGAATGTAATTCCTAACACTCCAGTTGCTCTTGAACTTCCTATAATACTTGACACTGTTCATCTACCCTTTGGAGAACTTTGCCTCCTTGGGCTTCTGTGATGCTTCAGAGTCTGGGGTCTCTATCTACCTTCCTCTCTTTCTTTTTTTCCTGGAGGTCCCACTGGGATTCTTGCCTTCCTTCTCTTCCTCTTGCACTGACTGCTCACCATGAACTGCCCCTATTGAACACTTGCTACATCAGATCAGATCAGATCAGTCGCTCAGTCGTGTCCAACTCTTTGCGACCCCATGAATTGCAGCACGCCAGGCCTCCCTGTCCATCACCAACTCCCGGAGTTCACTCAGACTCACGTCCATCGAGTCAGCGGTGCCATCCAGCCATCTCATCCTCTGTCGTCCCCTTCTCCTCCTGCCCTCAATCCCTCCCAGCATCAGGGTCTTTTCCAATGAATCAACTCTTCACATGAGGTGGCCAAAGTACTGGAGTTTCAGCTTTAGCATCATTCCTTCCAAAGAAATCCCAGGGCTGATCTCCTTCAGAATGGACTGGTTGGATCTCCTTGCAGTCCAAGGGACTCTCAAGAGCCTTCTCCAACACCACAGTTCAAAAGCATCAATTCTTCGGCGCTCAGCCTTCTTCACAGTCCAACTCTCACATCCATACATGACCACAGGAAAAACCATAGCCTTGACTAGATGAACCTTTGTTGGCAAAGTAATGTCTCTGCTTTTGAATATACTATCTAGGTTGGTCATAACTTTCCTTCCAAGGAGTAAGCGTCTTTTAATTTCATGGCTGCAGTCACCATCTGTAGTGATTTTGGAGCCCAGAAAAAGAAAGTCTGACACTGTTTCCACTGTTTCCCCATCTATTTCCCATGAAGTGGTGGGACCGGATGCCATGATAGGAGCCAAATTTGGCTCTTTCCAGTGGTCATTTTATTTACTGCTTAGTTATTATTATCCCCACATCACATATATGGAACCTAGGATTTGAGAGGTTAATTAACTTGCCCAAGGCTATCCCGAGTAGCTCAGCCGGTAAAGAATCCACCTGCAATGCAGGAGACCCTGGTTCGATTCCTGGGTTGGGAACATTCCCAGGAGAAAGGATAGACTACCCACTCCAGAATTTTGGGGCTTTCCTGGTGGCTCAGAGAGTAAAGAATCCACCTGTGATGCAAGAGACCTAGGTTCGATCCTTGGGTTGGGAAGATCTCCTGGAGGAGGGCATGGCAACCCACTCCAGCATTCCTGCCTGCAGATCCCCATGGACCGAGGAGCCTGGAGGGCCAAAATCTATGGGGTTGCAAAGAGTTGGACACGACTGAGTGACTAAGCACAAGGCTATCCAGTTAGTAGATGACATTATCTTCTACTTTAATTGTACCATCTTGCCCACGGCTAGACAGACAGTCCCTTTCTCAAAGCTCTCTGTATTTCCTCTCCCAAGGTAAAGTGACCCATTCTTATAGCATCAACTGTACTTTTATAGAGAGACCTCTTCCTTGGTGGCTCAGATGGTAAAGATTCTGCCTGCAATGTGGGAGACCCAGGTTTGATCCCTGGGTCGGGAAAATCCCCTGAAGAAGGGAATGGCAACCCACTCCAGTACTCTTGCCTGGAGATCTCCATGGACAGAAGAGCCTGGTGGGCTACAGTCCATGGGGTTGCACAGAGTCGACATGGTTGAGTGACTGAAGTCCTATAGGCTTGTACTATCTCCTTTTTTCTAAAAAATCACTGAAGCTTCTCCTATCCTTTACATCTGGCATGTATAGAGTTACCTAATCTGCCTTTGTGAATATCCGACCATGGCATATCCCAGCCACGGAGATGGACGGATGTCTTGCATCCTCTTTGTCTCTTCCCTTCCTCATCTCATGTATTCAGCCAGAAGCAGCAGCTGATAATGACTGCATTTAAAATGTTTCTTGAATCTGTCCCTTGGCCCTCATCCCTGGGCAGTGGCCCATGCCCACCTGGTCTAGCACAAGTCTCCTCCTTGCTCTTCCTGCTTCAGCCCCTCCCGTCTCACCCGTCCCCAGGATGCTCCCAGATGACCCATCCGGTACGTTGCTTTCCTTGTGTCCCTCACTGTTCTGGATCCCTCGTTGAGCCCCCACTGCCTCGCTTTCATGGCTCTTCACTGTCTGGCTCCAGTCTTGTTTCTCTGCAGAGTAGTTCAAATCAGCCAGAGTGGTTTGCTCTTTCACATGTACCTCCCCCTTCCTTAACTTCCAGCAGCACATTTGTCCAACCCTGCCTGACCTCCTCTTGTAAGTGTCAAATGCCACATCTTTCCAAAACCACCTCCATCCCTTGGGGCAGGGTAAGACTTCAGTCACCAGACCCTGGGATCTCTCCCTCCCTCCTGTGAGATTTCCCAAAACACTCATTGTCTGAATATGTCACCAGGGCACCTGACAGTTGCCCACTGTGTCATGGTGCCTAAGCTGGGTTTCCCAAAATCAAGACGGTAAAGTCCGTTGTGACTGGAAGCATGCTTCTCCTTGCTGAGGCTCAAGGTTGGGGAACTGAATGGAGCCATGCCCTTTCTTGTAAATCAGCCCATCTCCTGTACAAACATTAATTGAGCATCTACTATGTTCTAGGTACTATTCTGAACACTAAGAGTGCATCTGAGGAGACAGGTTCTTGCCCTCAAGGAACTTACGGTCTAATAAGAAAACAGATAAATACATTTTAGAAAGTATGAGTGTTTTGTAGGGCAAGTATAAGGTGCTCTTAATAGGGGCACCTTACCATGGCTAAGGGTTTCCCAGTTGGCTCAAGTGGTAATGAATCCACCTGCCAATTCAGGTGACACTGGTTTGATCCCTGGGTCAGGAAGATCCCCTGGAGAAGGAAATGGCAACCCACTCCAGTGTTCTTGTCTGGGAAATCCCATGACCAGAGGAGCCTGGCAGACTACAGTCCGCAGAGTCACAAAAGAGTGGGACAGGACTTATTAACTAAACCACCGCCACCACAACTGTGGCTGAAATGCCAGGGAAGGCTTCTCTGAGACAGTAAATTTTATTTTTTACTTTAGTTTTTACAAGTCTCAATTTTTTATTATTGGGGGTTTCCCAGGTGGCATAGTTGGTAAAGAATCCTAGAATCAACAAAAAATAACATTTCAATAAATATAATCAGAACAAACAAAATGTAGGGGAAAAGAAAATAAAAACTATATTACCTAAGGAAGTAAATGTTAGTCTGGGGCCTGAAGAGATTTATCCAGGTGAAGAGGAGGGAAAGAACATACCAGGCAGAGTACATATGAAGGCTCAGAAGTGACACAGAATGTAGCACATTTAAAGGACTTTTATTTGAAGATAAAAGTCACACATGGCTCTGGTTGGCATGGAGAGTGTAAAGGAGACAGGTCGGGGGAAGGGCTGGGAGGGATAAGCAGGGCCACGTGGGTTGGACCCCAGAGGAGCTGGGATGGATGGTGTGGCCTTGGTGAAGAGAGGGTGAGATTTGTTAGGGGAGGAAGCTACACATACAGGGCCATATCAGGGGGCATGGAAAGAGGACTAGATGACAGGCAGGGAATGGTGAACTGGCTGGCAGAACTCGGAAGACCACGGAAGCGTTCCAATCACTGGAACCTGCCCTGTGACCTAGCTGGTGGTCAGGAATTCCGAAAGCTCTGTAGAGTCTACCAGGCCAAGCATGGCATGATAAAAGCCATGAGAGAGGTGTGTATAAAGCCCTGTGTTGGAGCGAGGTGGTTCAAGAAAGGCTTCCTGGGTCTGATGGGCTTTGGAAGGGGACTCCTAGTGCTGGGTGGGTGGGCTCAGGACAGTATTCTCTTTCTTGCCAGCGTCCAGTGCTCAACCCATGATCTAATGGCCTCTGGCTCTGGGGCCCATGGTGGCCGTTGTTTCTGGAGGAAGTACCCCTTCTATAGCAGGACCGCTCCTTGGGAGAACTGGGAGGGCAAAGACCACATCCTCGACATTTATTTCCTACCCAGGCTCTACCAACCTCCGCAAATAGCTACTTTCTCTCCAAGGCAGTTGGATCAACTTGTCCAAACATGCGTCGCCAATAAGTGGGTCTGAATTGAGGTCTTTGTCTACTGTAGCACCTTTCCCACCATCCAAAATAATTTTGTTATAATCTACAAAATAAATTTTCATTTATATTTATTGCTTCCCAAAGAAGAAAGCAGATGTAAAATGATTGGTTCTAACACCATCTCACAGAAACTCTGCTTCTTTCTCTTCCCCTTATAGAGGATTTTGTTTAATTAATTCGAATTTGTTGTAAGACATTATAACACACATTTGGGATACATCAGTGAAATAGGAGCCAGGGTAAAGACTCTGCTCAAGCTTACAATTTAGCAGACAAGACAAACGGAAGGCATAATGAGTAAGTTACATTGTTTGCTAGCAAAGGTGATGAATGCTACAGACAAAGAACAAGAAGGGGAACCAAACAGAGGTTTTTTATTCTCACAAGTCAATTTAACTTAGTGGGCAGGAGGATAGATAGAATGAGAAGCAAGGGAGACAAGGAGCAGGGCTTCTGTTTTTTTTCCTGTTTTTAAAAAATATGGATGTAAGTATTTTTTTTTTCTATTGAGGTATATGAGGTTGATTTATAATCTTACACTGATTTCAGGCGTATAACATAGTGATTCAAAAAATGTTAGATTATACCCCATTTAAAATTTTTATGAAATATTGGCTAATTCCTTGTGTTGTACAATATATCCTTGTAGCTTATTTATTTCATTTTTTTACAAGAAGACAACTTTTTTAATTGAGGTCTAGTTGATTAATAATATAGTTTCAGGTGAACAACAGTGATTCAAAAACTGTATAGATTACACTCCACTTATATTTCTTATAAAATATCGACTATATTCCTTCCTTGTGCTATACAATATATCCTTGTAGCTTTCTTATTTTATATGTGGTAGTTTGTATAGAAAAACTCTTAATCTTCTCTGTTTATTATGCCCTTACCCCTTTCCTCTCCCCATTGATAACCACTGGTTTGTTCTCTATATCTGTAAGTTGATTTCTGTTTTGTTATATTCAGTCATTTATTTTAGTTTTTAGATGATAACACACAGTATTTGTCTTTCTCTGTCTGACTTATTTCACTAAGCATAGTATCCTCTCGGAGAAGGCAATGAGACCCCACTCCAGTACTCTTGCCTGGAAAATCCCATGGACAGAGGAGCCTGGAAGGCTGAAGTCCATGGGGTCGCTGAGGGTCGGACACGACTGAGCGACTTCACTTTCACTTTTCACTTTCATGCATTGGAGAAGGAAATGGCAGCCCACTCCAGCGTTCTTGCCTGGAGAATCCCAGGGACCGGGGAGGCTGGTAGGCTGCCGTCTATGGGTTCGCACAGAGTTGGACACAACTGAAGTGACTTAGCAGCAGCAGTACCCTCTAGTTCTAGCCATGGCAAAACTTCCTTTCTTTTTTATGGCTGAGCAGTATTCCTATTTCATTGTGTATATAAGCCACATCTTTTTTATCCATTCATCTGTTGATGGGCACTTAGGTTGGTTCCGTATCTTGGATCTTCTAAATAATGCTGCTATGAACATTGGAGTGCATGTATACTTTCAAATTAGTGTTTTGTTTTCTTCAGATGTATACCCAGGAGTGTGATTGCTGAATTATACAGTAGTTCTATTTTTAGTCTTTTGTGGAATCTCCATACAGCTTTACATAGTGGTTGCAGGACAGGGCTTCTGTTTTTCATGATAAACCCTTGTCCCTGGCTGGAATTTTAAACTAACTACATGTGTATTAGTTTGATAAAAATAAAAGTTAAATTCAAATAGTGCTGTAATTATATTGGTATGTGAGGGTGGCAGGGTGAGTTAAGTTCTCTGTTGCCACAGCAGAAAACAGGAAAAAGGTTTCTAAAGTTAATAAAACAAGAAATAGAACTACAGGCATATCATTTAGCAATGTAAAGAAAACTTCTAAAAAATCAGAATTCAAAGCAGAAACAGCTAAAGAGTGAAAAGTCATTTCTTCCAGGGGAGAAATGACTTGAAGGTAGGAACATGTAGGATACAGTAGATAGGGGACTCTTGCTTTTTATCATATGCCTTTCTGTATGTTTGGAAAATCCCATGGACGGAGAAGCCTGGTGGGCTGCAGTCCATGGGGTTGCGAAGAGTCAGACACAACTGAGCGACTTCACTTTCACTTTTCACTTTCATGCATTGGAGAAGGAAATGGCAACCCACTCCAGTGTTCTTGTCTGGAGAATCCCAGGGATGGGGGAGCCTGGTAGCCTGCCATCTATGGGGTTGCACAGAGTTGGACACAACTGAAGCGACTTAGCAGCTGTATGTTTGGATTTTTAAAATCATAGGCATGTGTTACTTTCACGATTAAAAATAGACCCCATATTCTACTGAGTCCTGGGAGGTCTGGAGAGGGGTGTGTTGGGGGTTTTTGTAGGGAGTGAGAGGGTGGGAAAGTAGGTAAGTCTTCCCCCCATTCATGCAAATCCACTTTCTCTGATTTGTTTTATGTCTCTGACTTTTATGCAAGGTTTCTTTTGAACAAAGGTTTCTGCCAGTGAAATTGGATTGAACTCCTTTTGGCTCTCATGATTAATGATGCTTTATAAGCACCCATTACCCTTTATGCTCCTGCCTATTTACTTCTCTAAAGAACTTCCATCACTTAGAAGCCTTGCAGTCTTCCCCCCAGTTGGCTACAGTTGGAAGTAATTGGTGAATTTGTTGCCAGTGTGGAGGTGAGACCCTGCAGTCAGTCCTTCGATAATTGCTCCTGCAGAGGGCCTTTGGAACCATTCTCAGAACAGGGGTTCTTTGGGAATTCTGCCGGGCTTCCAGCTTGGTGGCTGTCATCATGACAGGAATGCACTGCAGCTAAGAATCCCAGTATCAGCAGTTTCTCTTGGGGTAGCTGTGAATTCTTATGGAAACTTGCCTCCCACTCCACTTCCTGTAAAAGAAAAAGGAAGAGAGAAAAAGAAAGAGAGAGAGACATGGAGACTATGAATGAAGAAACGGTGGCAACCTCCCATTTGCTTAGTCACCTCCTAGTGACTCCACTTCCAGACAAGTGTCACTGTCTGCCTGCTCTGGTACTATTTTTAGAGTAGGTCCCTTTCATTCATGTTTCCAGGGCCTTTGCAGTCATCCTTGATACTACCTTGCAGCTGCTTTCCTGAGTCTGAAGTTCCAAAGGTTCTGTGTTTCTAGGAACCTTTCATGCCTTCATGCCTTTTCACACGGTGTTCCTTCATCCACTGTCTGGGGATATGATAGTAATCTTTGAAGTCCAAGCCCAAATGTCATGTAGTTGGGAAACTTTTTCTGGACCTCAGTTTCTAAAGAAACCATCTCTGCCTCAATACTTATCATGGAGACTTGTCATCACTTGATTAGAGTTTGGGGCCCTTGTGGGGTTGAAAACATCCCATGGTCATCTTTCTGTCTGGTATACAGTGGGTTGTTTTTTTTTTTTTTTAGCATCTGTTCAGTGAATTAAATAAAGCATGCTGGCTATTTTTTTCTGTGCTTTAGGAAAACTTGCTTGGCCTGGAAGAAACGTTACTGTGGGAGGATCTTTAGCAAGCATCTCCATAAATCTTTTCCTGTTGTCCTCTTGAAAGACCAGATTTGAAAGAGTAGGTGGTATCAAGAGATAGCCTCCTATACTTGGAGGGATTTTGTCTGGGGAAGAAAATTGTTGCCACCAATTTACACATCAGAGAACAGAGGCCCAGAGAGACTGAGACTTGCTGGTGATCATACAGTGAACAGCAGAAGCCGGAGGTTGAAACCCATGTCATCTGACTCCAGGGACATGGTTTCCTACCACACACTTCCTTGTAGTCTCCACAGTGTGCTCTGAAATGACACCATTTAAGACTTCACAGACCACAATTTCCCCTCAAGCCTGCATGCAGTTGTCTTCTTTCCAGACCTAAGTGCTGAGAATCTCCATCCCCCTCCTGCTTTTTCTTCCTTGCCCTGAGATTAGGCAGCTCTTTCTCTGTCTCTTCTGCAGTCTGCAGGACTTCGTCTTCCTCTCATCTCTTTCCAGGTAGCATGATTTCCAAATTTTTCCGCTGGTTTCTTTTTCTGGCTGTGGTCCTTTTGGGGGAGACTTTCCAATGCAGCCGAAGATTAGAGGATGATAACACTGAATTAGTTAGTGGATCTCCTTTGATGTTATTTTGTGGGCAAACTCATTAATTTATGACAAAAAACATCAAAGAGCTAGGCTCTTGCATAGGGGCTGGTTTGTCCCCAGGCAGCTGGGTAATAATGATCAGTCAGATTAAATCTCAGCATCTTCTCCTTCCTCCAGAGTTAAAGTCCAAGTGACTGGAGTGTGGGAACATCCCATTCTGTAGGATTCCATTGCAGCCTCGAGTCAGTACTATAGGAAGCTCTGCTCACTCCGAAAATGGGTCTCTCTCCATAGCTTCCACTTTGATGCCTCTAAGCCTGAGGTCTGTCAAGACTGTGATAACAACCCTGGAGGCAATGTAGTAATAAAAGGCTGAGGCTGTTACTGTCTTTTTCTAGTCAGAGGAGCTGGATATTAGAAGGGATCATTCATCCTTGCATGGATGAATTCAAGGTTCTGTACAGAGTCCTAGTCCTGTAATTTCACTGGTAAGGAGAACTCTCCTTGGGCTCTACAGGAGAGTGCCAGCACCGCGCTTGGCACACAGCAAACTCTTCATACATAATGGTTGAATGTACTTGTTTAGAAATGTTGTGATGCATGCGGGTCTCAGCTAGTAGAAGAGGAATAAGGTGTAGAGCTCAGGTCTTAACTTGCACCACAAAACCTCCTAGTCTACTTATACCGGTAGCCTGTACTGTGATTCTTCCATCGTATTTGTGATGGGAAATTGTCTGTGCTCCTTTCCAAAGCCACCCCCTCCGTGTTTGCCCATTCTCTGCTGACCTCTTAAGGGCTTGCTTCTGCTATTAACCCTCTTTTTTCAGAGCCATCAGTGTTTCCTCTCTGGTAGATTATTCCTGTCAGCAAACCCCAGACTCTAACGTCTCCAATTTAAAAGAACCTCCTTTGCTCCTTCCTCTCCCTCAAGCCACCGTACTACTTGTCACTCTCCTTTACAGCAGAATGACTAAAGGAGTTGTCCACACTCCCAGTATCTCTGCTTCCTCTCCTCCATTCTGACTCTCAAACCCATTTTAATCAGAATCTCATCTCCATGCTCCACTGAAACAGCCCTTATCAAGATTACCAGTGACCTTCTTGCCGCCAGGTCCAATGGTTATTTCTCAGTCTTCATGTTATTCTAATGTTATTCCATATGCGAGCAGCACTCAATGCAGCAGGTAAGACTCTGTTACCAGGTTTCTTACTTGGCTCCAGGATACCACTCTCCTTCAGGTCTCCTTCTACTTCACTGGCCACTCTTAGAATCCTTTGTCTTCCCAACCTGTAAGTAATAAAGTACCAGGACTGATTCTTAATTTTTTTCTAGCTTTACCCATTTCTTAGATAATTTCATCTAGACCCATGGTTTTAAATACCATTCACATATTGATGATTCCTGAAATTTTTATTTCGAACCCTCTACCTCTTTCCTGAATGCCAACTGCGTATTTTACTAAGATGTATAACATGCATACAGACTTCAAACCTAAACCAAGGGGACTTCCCTGGTGAGTCCAGTGGTTGAGAGTCCACCTTGCAATGCAGGAGATGCGAGTTCAGTCCCTGGTCAGAGAACTGGGGTCTGACATGCCACAGAGCATCTAAGCCAGTGTGCCACAACTAGGGAATCCATGCACCACAACGAAAGGTCTCAGGTTATGCAATGAAGATCCCTCAAGCTGCACCTAAGACCTAATGCAGCCAAATAATAAATATTAAAAATACCCTGAATCAACTAAACACATCCAAACTCTGTATTCCCCATCCTTGCTCAGCCCTTAGTCTTCCTCCCTCAGTAAATAACAACTCCTTTGTTTCAGGGGCTGAGACTTCAAAACTTGGAATCATCTTTAACTTATTTCATGTTGCAACCTCAGTCTATCCACAGGTCCTTTCAGCATTACCTCCAAGTTATAAATATCTAGAGTCTGGTCACTTCTCACCATCTCCACTGTTACTCCCCTAATCTCAGCCACCACCATATCTTGCCTGGATAACTCTAACAGCCTCCTAATTGGCCTCATTGCTTCTGTTCTTGCATCTCTGCCAACCCTAGCATCTAGAGCAATCTATTAAAAACTGCAATTAGATAATACCACGCCTCTACTCTAAATCTTTAAGGATTGCCATCCCACTTTCTGAATGGAATCCAAAATCCTCATGAGGGCCAACAAGTCATATAAAACCTGGCTCCTGCTCCCTTTCTGGTTTCAGCTTCTGTCTCTCTTTCCTTTGCCCCCTCCAGTCTAGCTACACTGGTCTCCCTGCTATTTGAACATGCCAAGCCCACTCCTGCCTCAGAGCCCTCATACTCTGTCCTCTAAGCTTTGTCAACTTTCTCAGATAACTGCATGCTAAATTCTCTCACTTCCTTCAGGCCTCTGCCCAAATGTCACCTTAACAAAAAGGTGCCCTTTTTGTTCTATTTGCCCTATTTTTTCTAAAATACCCTCTACCCCCATCTCTATCTCATTACCGTGCTTTACTTTTCTTCCTATTGTTGATTACAACTTGAGATATTTGATGCTCTTTGCTAATCCATTATTGATCATTCCCCTATTAATATAAGTTTCAGTAAGTACAAAATCTTCGTGCATTTAGTCATCCCTGTATCCCAATCTCCTAGAAAAATGCCTGGTACATAGTAGGTGTTCAACAAATATACATAGAATGCACTCATCCAGGTGTGTTATCTTCAAGGGAAGAGAGTGGTTTTCAGATGGCTGTCTAATTAATATGATCAAAACCAAGTGTAAGGAACTGGGAGAGGTATACATGGAGATCATCAGATGTGTGTTTGTTTATTACCAGAGACCACCATGGGATTCACAGATATTTTCAGGTTGTTGTTCAGTGCCAAATCATTTGCAAAGCTATAGGTGAAATGAAACATCTGCCTTTAATTTCTTTGGCAATGTCCTTATCCTTGGGGACTCAGTGTTTTTATCTGTGAAATAGGCAATTGGAGATGTGGTTACTGTTTTGCTAATTTATAGGCTACACAATGCTGGAAGGAGACAGTACAGATAAGGGGATCAACCACACGAGCCCTGGAGCTTGACTGCCTTGTTTGAATCTTGCCTCTGTTCCTCACAGGCCATGTGACCTCCAGTAACTTACTCAGTTTCCTCATTTGTAAAGTAGAAATAATAAAAGGCATTTAATTCAAAGAATAATTATGAGGATTATATAAGATAATACATGTAGAGTATGTAGAATATGGTCTGGCACATCATAAGTGCTTAACAAATGTTAGCTATTAAACATGAGATGCTCTGAGGGGTCATTGCTATTAATGTCTTTTAGGGGCAATAAGGTATCCTAGAATATAAGATGATATGGAACTTTTTAAAGTGTGATAATAATATTGTGATTAGATAGGAGAATGCCCTTATTTGTAGGAGATACATGGTGAAGTACTTAAGAATAAACCCTCACTTACTTTCTAATAATCTAGCCAATTATATCTCTATGTTTCTGTATCTATCAAGCAAATGTGACAAAATGCTAACGATTGGTGAAGCTAGGTGGATAGTACAGTTCATTGTACTAACCTTTCAAAGTTTCTGTATGTTTGAAATTTTTAAAATAAAAGGTTGAGGAAAAAGAAAGAGCCCTAGAAATAATCTAGTGAAGTTCAATACTCAGTTTACAGAAAGAAGACCAGATGTGAAGTGCTTACTTAAGGTCATACTGCCTGAGCCAGGACCCAGGTCTCCTGGCTAACTGTGTGTGTTAACCCTCAGGCAACTGTGAGTTGCAGAGGAGTATTCCCAGCTTTCTCTCAGAGACCAAGGGAAGTATATGGGTGTATAAAAGGGCACCTGTGTTGGTGCTTCATTTTTGTTTATTATGCAAATAGATAGGTTATCTGGTTGGAAGGTGTGATGTTGAAAAATGTGAAAGAGGCGCCAGAGCCAGACCTGCCATCCTTAAAGGGTGGGCATACCAGTTTGGCACCATCTGCTTGTGGTTTTTAAGTGTGGTGATGGTGTGTGTGTGTAAACTCTGGGATTTCAGAGGAGAGAGGGAAGACTAGGGTTGGGGTCAGAGCCAGGAAAAGCAGCAAGGAGAGCCTGGCTTCAGTCTGGCGCTCCCTGAAAGCAGGGACCCCAGGGTATTTCTGGGGATGAAACAAGGGCACGTATTTAAAGAAAGGAAACGATTATCTGTGGTCTGCAGCATCCTCCTCTAGCTGATAGGTTTCGTGACAGTGAAAAGGACAGAGGGGAGAGGAAGGAATGTACATGCAGGCCTCGAGAGGGGGCCACAGAGAAGAAACGTAAGAGAAAAAAGAGAAAAACAAAAACATAAGAGGCAGCCTGGGCCATGGTGGGGGAGGGGTTGGGAAGAGGGGTGTTGGAACGGTAAAGGCAGCCGCACCTGGGGGCCTGCGAACGAGTCTAGGACCGTCAGCCTTGGCAAGCTGGAATGTCTTGTCCCAGAATGGTCCTACCTCTCTTTCCTCCTAGTCTGGAAGCCCTGGGAGGCCTCGGCAGTGAGCGCAGAGCTCCTGGCGCTCTTATTAGGGGGAAGGACAGGCAGGAGAGGCGGGGCCTCCAGGCCCGGCGGGAGCGGAGCCTCTGGCCGCGGGCGGGGCTCCTCTCCGGCGGGCGGGCGCCGGAGTCTGGGGGCCTCCGCTTCCCGCTCCCGATCTGCGGAGGCGCCTGGCCCCTCCTACCCCCTCCCCGCCGCCCCCACGCCCGCCGCCGCTGTCAAAGATAACCAGGCCGTTGCCTGCAGGAGCAGCGGCAACTAGCGATCGGGCCCTGAAGAGCCTCGGGTGCGGCCTCGCCTCTCCGGCCCGGAGCTCTTATCAGCACCGCGGACAGCACAGTGATCGTCTCCAGGACCTAAGCGCCCGCCGGCCCACCCGCCCATAGGCGCTCGGGTCCGCGACGTTCGCATCAGCACCGCGGACAGCGCCCGGGCCCGGGTCTTGTCGCCGTCAACCCACCTGCTCCCGGAGTCAGCAGCGCCAACATCTCTCCTCGACGGGGCCCGCAGCGGGCTCGGAGCAGTCAGCGCCCCCGGAACATGGCCACTGAGGTAGGCGGCGAGCACCGGCCCGCAGTCAATGCCTGACTGCTGTGGGAAGAGATCGCTTCTAGGGGCGGGAAAGGGTGGAATGGGGTTGGATGAGGGGGCTGGGGTAAGATGGGATGGGGTGGCTTTCCCCGATCAGGTGCGCAGGGAGGGCGTAGCGGGGAGGTGGAATGGCAGGGTGGAAGAAAGGGGCTCCTCATTGGAGCTCCTTTGACCCCTGGCGTGTCAATCTTCCTCATCTGAGTCCCGAAGCTGTCTGCACCACTTGTTGGCACTAGCGCCAGGGTTGTTCCGGGGCTTCAGCTGGGGTTTCCCCTTCTCACGGACTGCAAGTCCTGAAACCACTTCCCTAGAGGGTTGGAGACGAGCCTGAGCCTGTTTTAGGGAGGGAAGGCGGCTGGCTGCTGTTGCTATGCGATGCAGCCATCTAGCTTCTGATCCCAAAAGTCTGGCAGAGAGATGACAGAGCTACCCTCACATCCGCATTTCCTCCACGGAGGCGGGGCGTGGGGGGCAGGAGGAGACAAAGAATCCTCAGGTCAAAACCCCAAATAGTTGGTTTCAATGATCTGCCTGCACCAGTTCAATTTTGCATATGACCCTTTCTCGCTTCTTCACCCCTTTTGAGTTCCCTGTACCAGAAGATCACATTTCTCGTGTCTGGTGGGAGGAGCCGCCTTCTTCAGGGTGTGCCTATAGGTGTGTCACTTTCAAGGGGCTTGAAAGCTGAACCAAGGACCTATGGACTGAGGGCAGGATCTATGTCTAGTGCTTACGAGATTAGGAATTACCTTCTCTACCCCTCATTTCACAAGGGAAATGGGGCTCTTTATATTCCCACTTTTATAAGTGGTAGAGCTAATACATGAAGAAGAGGATCTATTTAATAGTCACAGCTTGTCAGCACCAGAGCTGGAAGTTTCTTCTTTAAATTTGGGAGTGGAACCCAGGACACCAGATTTCCCCTGTTCTGATGTTGACTTTTTTGGTGGTGTTTCCCCATTTCCAGCCCAGCTGGAACAGAAGCCCGGGGGACAGCAAAGGCTTTTGAATGATGCAAGGCAGTGCCTCTGGGCATCCTGCTGATCAGTGCAACATCACTGCCAAGTGTTGCTGTTGTTATTCTTCTGTTGTTGCCACCACGGAATGAGATGCAGTTGCTTGACATCACGCAGCTTTCTGACAAGGCACAGGGTTAAGTAGGAGAGCTCGTCACCTAGGGCCCAGTGAGGGGCAAGTCCTGAGCAGACTCATGGAGCTTGGTTTCTAGGGTGGAGGTATGCAGAGTGTTCAGAGAGTGCCAAAGATACTGAGAAGGGGTGGGGGGTGGAAAACAAAGGGGAGATGGCTAAGGAGCTGGTCACCTTCCAGACAAGGCTGCCAGACTGCAGTAAAGAGGCTGCTGCTGTTGGGCAGGAAGGGGAGAGTTCAGCCACTCAGGCACAGTTGGGCCAGCAGTGTGGGCATAGAAGGTGTCCACATCTGTGATGAGATCTGACAGATTCCAAGAGGCCCATTTGTCCCAGCAAATCTCCCTCTCCATTCTGCTATGGTTCACAGATTCCAACCAGCAAGCTTACATCTCTCAGTGGAGCCAGTGTTTCCAGGTGGCTGCTGTTAGCCTGGGAGAGGCTCTGCTCATAACGCTTCTGTGAACATAGCATTTTCTTGTGTACAAAGTGCTATCACATGCATGATCTCCTTTGAGCTTTAAAGCAACGCTGTGAAGTGGGCGAAGGTGGCGTCATTATCCCCAATTAACAGATGAGACAACTGAGGCTCAGAAGATTGCCTAATCCCTGTGAAGGAGCCAAGGAAAGCATCATTATCCCATTTTACAGATGATGCAACTGAAGTGCTGAGGCTTATCCAAGAAAATATGGCTTAAAAAGTGGCGGAGCCAGGAGAAGAACTTGAGCCTTCTGTCTCCATGGCCAGTGATTTTTTTGTTGCATCCAGTGTATTCAATTAGTCAGCTGTGTTGCCCAATAGACAGAAGAGGACTAGGGGTCTTTTGATGGTGAAGGATGCAAAGGAGTTCGGGAAGGGCTGGAGCATGGGGACTCAGGTACCCTGAATGGCCTGGCTGGCTCAGCTTGAGGGCAGAGGAATGGAGGCATGCCCAGAGGGGAGAGGGGCTGAGGACAAACATTGCCCATTTCCCGGCTGGGCCTTGGCTATACTCTGATGACGGCTTGGAGGGAGGAAGCCTTAGTTCTGCCAAGGCACAGGACGTCCACATTATCTGGGCTGCAGAGTGAGTCATTTTCCCCAGGCTGTTTTTACTGTTAGGATTGAGTTAAGATTACCAGGAAAAACCTGTTGGGAGAAAGAAAACCTCATGCCAAGCTCCCAGGGCCATTCCCTTAGGCTTCTGAATGGGAAGTCCTCAGCTCCAGTGGAAGATGTTTTGAGAAGAGAAGGGGGAGAAAGGGAGGGACGAGGAGGCAGGGAGAGTGGGATGGAGAGGGAAGAAGAAACAGAAGGAGAGAACTGAGAAAGGTTGGATATCTTTGGATCCCTGGATGGAAGGCATGGAGACTGGATCTTTTATACTCCCTAATTTCTGTTTAGGAGTGAACATTAGGGGAAGGGTGTATGTGTGAGGACCCCAGAGGAGGGATAAAGCCTTCTGAGCTGTACACTGACCTCATTTAGAAAACTGTAATAAGCCCATTTCCTTCATGACAAACCTCTGTGAATGTGTGTCATGGGATCAGGGTCTGCCCTGGAAACCAGTCCAAATGGCCAAGGACAACTGGGAAATGCCTGGCTGGGAGGAACTTCTCCAAGTGGTGAAGTTTGGCCCCTAAGAGATTTTAAAATGCACCCAAGTAGCATTAGGGTCTTCCCTGGTGGCTCAGGGGTAAAGAATCCACCTGCCAATGGAGGAGACGTGAGTTTGATCCCTGGGTTGGGAAGACCCGCTGAAGAAGGAAATGGCAACCCACTCCAGAATACTTTCTTGGGAAATCCCCATGAACAGAGGAATCTGGTGGGCTACAGTCCATGGGGTTGCTAAGAATCCGACACAACTTAGAGACTAACCAATGACAACAAAGTAGATTATCCAAGAGGGGCATTGAAGGTTTGATCTCTGAGGTATGGGATCAACAAGCAGCAGACAATGGGGTCGCACAGATTCGGACGCACTGACGTGACTTAGCAGCAGCAGCAGACAATGGGCCGGGGCTCTGGTGCAGTCTGAGAAGGAAGGAGGCCCTGTGCCCAGGTTTCCATCCTGAGGCCCAACCTGCTGCCTGTGATTCACCATCCTCACTCCTCCTCCACACCCCAGCCAGGGAGCGTGGTGTTGGCTCATCATCTGAGTCTTCTGATTCTTGAGTTGAGTCTCAGATGTGTCCTCAGGAATTAGCTGGTTTTTAATGAGGCTGGAGATGTGGGCCAGATGGGGCCTCCGCCTGGGAGTGCTCACCTGCACTGCGGTGCTTGCTCCTTTGCTCCTTGGAGTCCTCCACGTTGACTCCATCAGGTGTACAGACCCTAGATGTGAGACTGGGGGTACCTACTCTCCTGGCAGTCTCCTCTTCCTGCCACACTATAGTTTGAAAATTGGTGTCCGCAGATCTTACTGCTGATTTTCTTTCTTCTTCGTGCAATGCCTCTTGGTCCTGTCTTTACTCAGGTGCCAGCAGCAGGGGGATGGTGAGGAGAGAGAGGGGAGAGTTCAGGAAGGGGAAAGGCACATGAGAAGCCCACGTTTCTGCATCATTTAGGAAACCCGAGGAGTGCTGCCCAGGGATGGAGAGCATCATGGATCTATGGATCTTGACTGAAAACTCCTGTCAGCTTTCTGAAAGCTAAGTAGCTGGCAAGTGGCTTGGTCTCTGGCTCTAGCTCTGGCCCAAGGGGCCCCACCCTGGGATTTTAGTTCAGAGGTCCTAAGCTGGCAGCTTTAGGAATGAATCTAGTTTATAGATGTGCCTTATTTGGTCTGCTCAATGCTTATAAATTTAAAAAATTCATTGGAAACATTTAAAAATCTGGATATCTGATATTAAGGAAATCTGAATTTATGGCTTCTCTTAAAAAATCAGAATTGTGGCAACCTGGGCACATATTCTCACATGGCAATGATCAGCTGCTTTCTTGAGATAGCACATGAGTTCTCTAATTAGTCACAAAACCCAATACTTTTGCTACCTGATGTGAAGAGCCGACTCATTAGAAAACCCTGATGCTGGGAAAGATTGAAAGCAGGAGGAGAAGGGGGTGACAGAGGACCAGATGGTTGGATGGCATCACTGACTCAATGGACATGGGTTTGAGCAAGCTCCGGGAGATGGTGAAGGACAGGAAAGCTTGGCGTGCTGCAGTTCATGGGGCCGCAAAGAGCTGGACAAGACGGAGCAACTGGACAACAACCAGCTGACTCACTTACATGCTTAGTCCCTGAAAACCTTTGCATTCCTAATCCCTTATAAGGCCTTAGAATGTCAGAGCTGGCAACAGCTTTAGTGATGATGTAGTTCCAACTTCTCAGTTTCAAGTTGAAGAAACAGAAGCCCAGAGAAGGGGAGACTTTCCCAGAATCATGTGGCCAGGACTGGCAGGCCAGTTTCCTGCTCCTTGGTCAGTGGGTTATCTACCCACCAGGGCTTTATGGCACTTCACAACCAAGCCACCATGGATGGAGAGACAGGAGACTCTGCCTTACCTTTGATCCTACTCTTTACCAACTGTAGATGATTTTATGATATGTGTGCTCTAAGTAGATCTGGGGAACTAGGGCTCTGGCATATAAAGTGTGTCTGATACCATCTTCTAGTAACTTCTCAAGACCCCACAAGCACTCTCCAGGTAGGGAAGAAGATCCCTAGTCACCCAAAGCCAGGATAGTGTTCTCAGGCTCAGGATATTGTTGGGTTTGGAAAGGGTATTGACCCTTCCTGCTCTGGCTACTTGAGAACCTGTGGATAAATGCCAAAAAGAAATGGGAATATATTATGCCAGGTAGTGCCCTAAAATCTTAAATGCTGTAATAAAATAGAGGTTTTTTTCTTGCTCAGGCCTGTGTTCCTGATCAGTCGGTGGCTCTCCTCCAAGCAGTGATTCAGGGACCCAGGTTCTCTACAGCCTGTGGTTCCAGTATCTTCAACACATGGCTCCCTTGGTTTCTGTGGACAGGGCAAGATCACAGAGGAGGGGTGGTCTTTATGAGCCAAGCCTATACATGACGTCCATCATTCCCACTCACATTCTATTCAGTCATGTGGCCACACTTAACTGAAAAGGAGGCTGAGAACTAATCTAGCTGTGTGCCTAAGAGGAAGGAGTCAACAGCTCCTTGTCTAGAGTCAACAGCTCACCAGTCACTAAGACATACACACCTTCATGGTGGTACACGGTGTGTTTGGGCACAGACAAAGGGGGATATTGGAAGGGAGGAAGCCGAGCCCATCTCAGAATGACTGAAGCACTGTTCTTTCCCTTTCTATTCTCACCATAATTTTTCTTAACTTAGACCCACTTTAGTTTTCCCCTGAACTACTACAAAGATAGTCATCCCTCCAACTGGCCCCCTAACCCAGTCATGCCTGCTTCAGTGCACCACTCACGAAGCTGCCAGAATGACCCTTCTGGGGCCAGGGGACTCCATCTTCAAGGTTGACAGGCTCATGTAGTTGGTTGAGAAGGGTGGAGGAAGGTCACAGGCCCTTTTCTTTTGAAAACACAATCATGTGAAACCTTAACTAAACAGAGCAGAAGCACTGATGAACTTATTTATGTTACCAAAGCATTCTTTATTTTTCAAAGTTATCATAGGATCCTGCTAAAAGTCAAGAGACTCTCAATTAAAACCTTGATTAGGAGCATCAAGGACTATTAAGACTATAGGAGCCCTTGTACATTATTTCATCTGATCACAATACTTTGGGATCACACTCTTAAATAGAGCAAAATCCACTTGGATTTAGGAAAATCTCATTTGCAGTCTCTGCTTTTGTACCATCCCAGGCCCTGGATCTGCTGCTCCTACTACCATACTGACAACCTTTTTCTTGTTACTTATTCTTCCCCAGTTCTTAAGCAAGTGTATCTTCTATCAGAAATCATCCCCTCCAGTAGAAACTTGTCAAACCCTTTGTGATCTACCCCTTGACTCCTCTATACTCTCTTCATCTACAGCTTTTATCTGATCTGCAAACCAGTCCATTCTTGCTGAAATCTGCCTCCAGTCATTGCAGCAGAACTTGTTCTCCGCTGTCTCTCTCACTTTGCACAGGCTTCTCCCTCTGGGTTGCCTTTTCTCCACCTGCCCCCCTACTCCCTGCCAACCCTCTACTACTGGTAGCTCCTTTATGACTCCGCACAGACCTCAGGAAGCCTTTTCTGAGCAAGCATTTCTGGGTAAGATGCTACTTCTCTGTAGCATTTATCACAGTCTGATTCATTATATATTTACTTGTCTTCCTCCCTGGAGCTCATGACTGTCTTTTGCTCAGCATCCCCAGAGCCTGGCAATAGTAGGGACTCAATAAATGAAAGCCGAGTGACTGAATGGATTCACCTTAATTACACAGGATGAACTGGCTGTGTTCAGTCTGCCTTTGGGGCTTGGGCTCCACATAGTTCTAATGTCTGACATATTTCACCCAATGGGTTGCTTGTCTCAAATGTGGGTGATAGAGGCTAGAAGTGCAAAAAAGAGGCTCTGTTCTTCTGTGGAATTGAGCCCACTCCCCGCCCCACCCCCAGACTCTACAGTCTGTGTCAATGCCAAGTCCTCAGGTGTGGACAAGGGACCAAAGTCCCTCCACTCCTTCCTGCCCGGGCAGGAGACTTCTTCAGTTTCTGGCCTTGGCCCACTTCATCCACAGATTTCTCTGGGGAATTTCGGTGTCTGTGGGCCCCCTTCATTCCTGTGATGAGAAGTGCTGGACATGGAAATGATCTGTGGTGTTTCTGACCTTGGTCATAACTTGGCCTGAACCCCAGTCTCCCTCTGAGTTCATGGGTACATCCTGTCTTCCTCTGCCCCATGTGCTCCCCTTCCCCAGTAAAGTGCTGTCAGCCCCACTTGAGGCGTCAGTCTTATTCAGTGCTGGGGTCTCCAAGCCAAGGCCTGACAAGTTGTGAATGTTTGAAACTTGCTGAATGAATGAGAGAGTGAAAGGCCCTTCCATGGGCATGTGTGCACGTGTGTGTGTGTGTGTGAAAGAGAGAGACCGAGAGAGAAGAGGATCTGGGTGAGCCATCAGGAAATGTTTTCCTTTCATTACAATTTGTTCCTGGCTTGGTGGGTGGTTCTAGAACCTCTTATTTTGGCTCAACTTTGGCCCTGCTTCAGGCTTTTCCAGGATGTTTCTGGGATAGCTGGAGGCATCCTCTGGGTAATCTTGATAGACTTGCTTCCCATGGCCTTCCTTGAACACTTGTAGGATGGACAACTTGTCCTGGTTTCCTGAAAACTTTCCTGGTTTTAGCTATGAAAGGCCCACACCCTAATAAACCACTCAGCCTTGGACAAACCTAGAAGGAAGATCACCTTGAGTTCATGTCTCCTGATCAATTCCCAAGGTCCACAATCTGCAGGAGCTCCGGCGAAGTGCCTCGCTGGCCACCAAGGTCTTTATCCAGAGAGACTACAGCGATGGGACCATCTGCCAGTTCCAGACCAAGTTCCCCCCAGAGCTGGACAGTCGGGTAAGGATGTCTTTCCCTAAATTTGGGACACAGAACATAATGGAACTGAGGGGCTTATTAGAATATTTATCTTTTTCTAGGATAAAAATAGTATAGGAAACAACTTGCTCAGCTGCTTCATGTGGAAGAACTAAAGCATTTTGCCTCACTGTTGCCTCCTAGAAAGTTGGAGCTGAAAAAAAAAAATTCAGAGATTTTCTAGTTCAGTGGTTCTCAAATTTCAGAGAATCACCTAGGGAGCTTGTCAAACAAACACGAATTCCTGAGTCTTATTGGATAATATCAGATGTCATCAGAGATGCTGACTCAGCTGCAGGATTAGGTTCAGGAATCTCTTTTTAGAAGCACTTCTCAACTCCAGCTGTGCATTAGAATTTCCTGGGGAGCTTAAAAGAATTCTGATGCTCAGACCACACCCAACATCAATCAAATCAGAGTGTCTGGGGCTGGGGCCCAGGTATCAGCATTGCTTTAAATTTTCCCAGATGGTTCCAATGTGCAGCTGGGCTGAGGATCTTAATTTTTAATGAGAAAGCCCCAGGCAATATGGCACCGGGTGAATATGGATCCCACTTAGAATCTCTGCTCTCCTAGTGCGGTGCTTCTCATGATTGGCTGCCCATTAGAACCACCTGGGAGCTTTTGAAAAAAATTGCAGGTGTCAGCTTCGGTAGACTAAGATAGTGGTGGTCTTTGCTGCTCTGAACCACCCTCCCCCTTCCCAGACCATTTGAATCAGAATCTCTTGGAGGCAAGACCTGGGTGTGCCTACATTTTAAAATCTCTTCGGGAGATTTTAGTGTGCACTAGAATTGAGAACCGCTAAGCCCTTGAACCAAAACTGTGGCCTGTGCACAGGCAACACCCTGTCTCCTGGAAACAGCATCTCAGGCTCCACCCTGGCTCTACTGATTCATAATCTGCATTTTAAGATCCCGAGGTTATTCATACATGCATTAAAGTTGGAGAAGCATTGCTCTAGTTCATCCTCTCCTTTAAGAGAGAAAGCTCAGGGACAGGAAGAGGAAGTGAGGTACCAAACTGACTGAGCGCCAGAAAGGCCTTGATGTCCGACTCTGCGTTTCCACAGGACTCTTGTTTCCTTATGCATCCATAGTGGATATAGATAGAACTGGGTGCTCAGGTTGGTCAGAGTCCTGGCAGGGAGAGCATAGAGAGCTGATCCACTGCAGAAAATGTTCACCTCTTGGATTTCATGAGAGTTTTCTGTTTTCAAGTGAGGACAAGTCGTCATTTTTGTTTCCATTTTATAGATGTGGAAACTGAGGCTAGAGTAGTTAAATCATTAGCTCAAGGTCATGCAGTTAGTTGATAGCCAAGTCTGGACTGGACCCCCAGGCTCCTGACTTCCTGTCAAGTGCTTATGGGCATCTCTCTGGTCTTGCCTGTGTGCCCCCAACCCCCCACATTGGTGAGGCCCCACCACGGCAACCACACTCCAGGGAGGCTGACCTGGGTCCTGCTCCCTGTCTCTCTCTCCCTCCAGATTGAGCGGCAGCTCTTTGAGGAGACCGTGAAGACCCTCAACAGCTTCTACGCGGAGGCCGAGAAGATTGGGGGCAGCTCTTACCTCGAGGGCTGCCTGGCCTGTGCCACGGCCTACTTCATCTTCCTCTGCATGGAGACCCACTATGAGAAGGTGGCTATTCCCCCACGGCCCCACATTCCCTCCCCCCTGGGGCTCCGGTGCCTCAGCCTCAGCCTCAGCCTCAATGGGCCCCTCTCCTCACAGGTTCTCAAGAAGATCTCCCGCTACATTCAGGAGCAGAATGAGAAGGTCTTTGCCCCCCGAGGCCTCCTACTTACAGACCCCGTGGAGCGTGGGATGAGAGTTGTATCCTTTCTGGCTGTTTCATTCGAAGGCACCCAGCTGCAGCCAGCGGAAGCCCCGGGGAGGCTGCCAGGAAGCTGGACCACCCTAGGGGACTCTGCTCAGGGATTTCTTGGGGTTCCCCATATCCCTGATCATTGACCTTCCTCTCCCACCATAAGTTAGTGCTATTTGTAAATTTAGGCTTTGCTTTTATTAAGCTGCATTTAATCAGTGCGTGTGTGCGTGCTAAGTCACTTCAGTCATGTCCGACTCTTTGCAACTCTATGTACTGGAGCCTGCCAGGCTCCTCTGTCCAGGGGATTCTCCAGGCAAGAATACTGGAGTGGGTTGCCATGCCCTTTCACAGGGGTCTTCCCGACCCAGGGATTGAAACTGCATCTCTTACATCTTCTGCATTGGCAGGCGGGTTCTTTACCACTAGTGCCACCTGGGAAGCCTGCATTTAACCAGTGGTTAATATCAATACATGCCAGATGTCACAGTAAGTGCTTTGAAAATATGAATTCCTGTACTTCTCATAAGACCCCTGTAAAATGGGTAACTCTTCTTATTGCCTTTGTAGTGGACCCTGACTCAGAGCCGCCCAGCCAGCGACCACCAGAGCCAAGATCTGAGCCCAGGCCCACTCTTCACTGCCCTTGCATTTAACCCTCATTGAAGCCTATGTGGTAGGTCCCCTTGTACCCCTTTCACAGATGAGAAGATGGAAGTCTTGGTGGGAGACTGGCCCTCGAGTGTGTTATAGGTCTACCCACTCCTCCTGATCAAGGTATACATACATCCCGCCCACCCCCGGTCAGCAGCAGATAGTAGAATTCTTAAAAATAACATTTACTGGTAAAGAAAACACAAATCCCAGGGAATCTCATGCTTACAAAGCCCAAGGAGAGGCGCTTCCTGTCATTGAGCCTTTACTATGTGCCAGGTATTGTGTTTAGTCCTTTACATGCTTATTTCATTTAATTCTTTCAATAACTCCAAGATTCTATCATTATCACCATTTTACAGATCAGATAACAGATGGTAACAAGTGAGGTGATTGGTCAAAAGTCACATAGCTGAGATTGGGTATGGGGACATTTGAACTCAGGACAGCCAAGTCCTCACACCTGTTCAATCACACCCACTAAATTGGGTACATCACGTGCTGGGATACAAAGATTAGACTCGCTAGAATTTTAGCGCCGGGTCCTGGCTGTGCGCAGGCGCCTTTGAGCCGAGCCAGCGCAGGTGAGAGGAGGGGTTTGGGTGTGGCTCTCAGGCGTCCGCGTCCTGCCCGTCTGGTAAGCAGCAGCAGCCTGGCCTCGCGCTTCCCTGCTGACCTCCATCAGCCGGTTCCCTTCGGCTTGCACCCTTCCTTAACGCCCGCCCAGATCGAGATCTCCATCTACGAGGACCGGTGCAGCAGCGGCAGCTCGAGCAGCGGTAGCAGCAGCGGCAGCGGCAGCAGCAGTGGTGGGGGCGGTGGGGCGGGGGGCCGGTGACTGGCCGAGAGTCCCTGCAGGGAGGTGTACGGCTGGACTGAGGGCCTCGCAGACCTGAGGCGGCTGCGCTACCAGAGCACCCGCTTCTGAATCATTCTCTGGGCCCATCTCCTGCCCAGGGCGGGATGGAGGGTGACCCGCCCAGTGTCGCCCGCGGGCCATCAGCTGGCGCCCCTTGCCCACTGGCAGGACGGTCCACTTCCTGACTTGGCTTTTATCCGACGGGGCTGGTCTGGGTCACACGGAGGCAGGTCTTCCACGGGGTGGGGGTGGGGGTGGGGACAACACTGATTGGACAAACCCCTTTCTTCCGCAGCTTCCCTCCCGACACCCCCTGAAAAGGATCCAAGCCCGTCAAATAGAGAATTCCCATCCTGCATGGTACTTGACTCCAAATCCCACATCCACCAGGACTCCCTTCCTCGGGGTCCCACGCCCCGAGGCTGTCTCCCAGTGTGTATGCTTTCTGACGCCACCATAGGGCCTCTGCCTGTCTGTGATCCTGCCTCCACTGATTCAAGGTCTGGGGAGACAGGAGTGGTCAGCCCCCTCCTGACCTCTTCTAGACTCCTGGCATCCCTGTCCTCCACCCAGAGCCTGGAGGTCATCTTGGACTCTCTCAGAAGTGTCCAGCTACTGCGACTTGGCAGGCCAGGTGCTGGTGGAGGTGGGGCACATGGCCTGGCCTCTGGAAGGTTGTATGGGGGTCCGGAGAGATGCTTCATGGAGAGATGTAGCCTTGGGGGGCTTGAACCTCCAAAACGGGAGCCAACTTCCTGAGATAAGAACGTGCCTGTGTGTGAGAGTGAGTGTGTGTGCGGGCAGGCACATGTGTATGTGCACATATGTGTGTGCCCTGTGTGCACCAATGCACCTGTGTGTAGGTATGTGTGAGGACAGGTGTGTGCATGAGTGCACTGTGAGTGCCTGTGTGTGACTGCCCTCGTGTGTGTGTACACACGTGTGCATACAGGTGTGTGAATGCACTTGTATGTTGCCCTTGGCTACTGGGCCGATGTCTGCCCCTCTCTGCATCTTGTCTTATCTTTGTGCGCCATGGTCTGGCTGCTTCCCTGGGTGGGTCCAGCCTGTCCTCTTGTAAATAAATGTCCTAACATCCCTTGTCTCTTGCTTGGCTGCCAGCTAGGCTCTTCTTCTTGGTCTCTCCCCCACTGGCATGTTTCTCCCCACCTTCTGACTGTACTGTATACATTCTAACAAAAGCATTGGGGTTCTAGGAGAGTGGAGCCAACCTTCCAGGGCCTTCTGTGCCCCACTTCAGGTCCCCCATAACAAGGCAACAGGGCCCTGGACACTGCGTACTCAGGGGGTCTCCAAGGCTGTGTGAGACGTCCTTGGAAGGCCAAAGAGGCTGCCAATCTGCAGGGGAAAAGGCAAATTTCTTTCTTGAAAGAGGGGTGTCCAGCCGGTGAGGCCCTGACTGCCGAGGCCCAGCAGCCCCTCCCTGGTGTCTGGAGATGGACAGAAGCAGGCTGCCTGTCTTGGCCGGCAGGAGGTCCAAGGGATATGAAGACCAGTCACTGCAGGTAGCTTTCTGGAACCAAAGAGGGGCCTGACTTTCTTTGGATGCAGGAGGAGTATATAGGAAGGGTTCAGAGAGCTGGTGAGGGTGGCCCAGCCCCTGAGCCTCAGTGGGTCCTGGTCCAAGTGTTCCCTGGGTGAGCTGCAGCCCACTGATCTCCACCACAGTCCCCTTCCCTCTGAACCCGGCCTGTGCCCACCCTGGCCCTCCGCATGGCTGTGGCCGACCTGTGGGGTGAATGATGCATCTCCCGTGAGATGGCTGGGCGCTGGCCGTGCGGTGGCCTTTCATCTTATTATTTCTTTTTCCAATAAAAGGACTTGCCCAGCTTGAGGCTCTCTGCTGCTTCTCTCCCCCCTCAGCAATGGGGGGCCAGATCTATGCCCCAGGATCACGGCGACGGGATGCTTAGTGACCCACTCACCTCCTGCTGAGGAGACAGGGCCAAGTGTGTTTCTGAAGAGGCAGCACCCGGACATGGAAGAATGGACAATGTCTTCTTTGAGTTTGTAGTCTGGTGGGGAGGCAGACATTCCTCATCTCTAATCTGGAGCTTTTATTTGGCCCTCGGATCCTTAGGTGGGGGGAACAGGTTGAACTGAAACCAGGTCAAAATCAAGTCATGAATTAATTAGATAAATATCTATGTCTTGAGCTCATATCTGTTAGGGGTTGGATCATACAGGTCACTCCGTTCTAAAGAAAAGTATGTGGGTGTTGGAATCTAGCAGAGGTGTGTCTTGGCTCTTATAAAACTAAATAACATGTAATGAGTACTCAGTGTGTGCCAGATACTTTGCTAAACCCGTAGGGCACAGGTGTGGGAGGCGATTTAAAGATCATCTGAATGAAGCAGAATGGAGGTCCAGAGAGGGTGAATGACTTGTCTCTGGTCACACAGCTGGTTGACGATAGCGAATCGCACCGGGTTTCCATCCGAGGTCTCACCCGGTGCTCACTTCAAGCCCGTGGGGATGACACCCAAATGGAAGTTGTCTGAAGCTGCAGGGTGGCTGGGGTCACACATTCAGGTCTGTGGGCCAAGAGAGGATCCCACCAGATTGTGGGGACAATGGTTCTACCTCTGGGTGGGGGTTTGGGGAGCGCCCTGTGTGGCTTCCCCACTTATATTTTCTGCTCCTAAGAGGCAGCTGGACTCGCTGCCTCTGCTCAGATCTGGGGTGTGTGCAGGTTGTCACCATGGAGTCTGTTCTTTAACATGTGGGTAGGTTCATTTTGCCCTGTTTGCAACTTTATTAGTGGTAGTAATATAAACAATAGTAGCTAACATTTATTTAGCACTGACAATGGCACCCCACTCCAGTACTCTTGCCTGGAAAATCCCATGGACAGAGGAGCCTGGTAGGCTGCAGTCCACGGGGTCGCTAAGAGTGGGACACGACTGAGCGACTTCACTTTCACTTTTCACTTTCATGCATTGGAGGAGGAAATGGCAACCCACTCCAGTGTTCTTGCCTGGAGAATCCCAGGGATGGCGGGGCCTGGTGGGCTGCCGTCTATGGGGTTGCACAGAGTCGGACACAACTGAAGCGACTTAGCAGCAGCAGCAGCAGCATGTGCCAGCACCTAGATTAAGACTCTACATAATTCATCATTCAGTCCTCACAACAACCTTATTCCCACTTTACAGATAAAGAGACTGAGGCTCACAGAAGTTAAGTAACTTGCCCCAGATCACACAACTAGAATGTGGCTGAGCCTGGCTTTGAATCCGGACAGTCTGACTCCATAAACTGTGGGGAAGACGATACCAGCTTCGGAGACCCCCTTGGCCATCCTAGGCTCAGAGGGAGGGCTGGTACCTCCAAGCCAAGGGTATCACGGGAGTGTGGGTGGTTGGGCTTCTCACGGACCTGCGGGCTCACACGTGAAGCTGCCTCGGGGCAGCTTGGTGGAGGGTAGTAGCGGGGAGAGGTCGATTGAGATGTGGCTTCTCAGACTGGCTTGTCTCTGCTGCCTCAGTTATGGAGAAAGTGGCCTCTCTCCTGGGTTCGGTGGTAGCCACATCTCCTCTGCAACACTTGCCAGCCAGAGACAGGCCCCATCTGCTGCCAGAAAACACAGGAACCCCCAGGCAGCTCTGGGCTGCTGCTCCCCTCCACTGCCTCCTAAGCCCGCTTTCTGGCTTCTTTTAGCCAAAGGCAGGGGGTATGTAAAACCGCAGGGTTTACAGAAGCTCCTGGTGCCACCGAGCGGTGGCATCTTGCATTGCACCCCCAGATCAGAGCCGCCTGGGTCAGAGCATCTCAGCGGCTGGGAGACTTCTCCTTACCCCCAAACCAGCAGCTGCTCCTACCTGCAAGAACTTTTCTGTGACTTCCAGAGAGGTGCAGGGCAAAGATGGAATCCAGTTGGTGGTGACTCTTTCTCCCTGTGGCCAACCCCTGGGGTGCTGCCTTTCTCCTGGGGGTCCGGCAGCCTGGGAAACCACACCTCCCAGATCTGGAAGGACTTATACTGAGGAGGTGTGTGGCAGGAGGCGCCCACACCTAGTTGTGGCTTTATTGCTCACCATGGAGGAATGCAATGCACAGACTACCCCAAGTTAGACCTGAATCAGAACTCTGGCTTCCTGACAATTCCCTGTAGGGGAGACCCCTGAAGCCTTGGTTTCCCCAGTTGTAAAATCAGAATACTAATATTTTACGGGATTTCCCAGACCAGTGCTGCTCATCCTTGATTGTAATTGAAATCACCTGGGAAGCAAGAAGACCTGCTGATGCTTGGTCCTATGCTCCGGGATTCTGATTTCATTGTTCTGGGGTGCAGACTGGGCATCTGGGGTTTTAAAAGTTCCCCTGGAGTTTCTAGTGTGAAGGCTGAGAATCCCTGGATGGTACTTACAGCCTACGAACTTTTCGCAAGCCTCTGAAAATGTCTGAGACCTGAATGAAAAAGTGTGTTGGTTCCATGAATGCAGCCAGACACAAAATGAGTATGAACTCTATGATTGTACTTATAACACATTCTGATACAGGCAAAACTGGTCTGTGGTGTTAGCAGTCAGCAGGGAGGCTGCTCTGGGGTGGGGGGCAGTGAGTGGAGGCGGGGGCTTCTCGGGAATCCTGATGAGCTTTCCCCAGCAGTTACACAGTTGTGCTCACTTTGAGAGTTCAACGAACTGTATACTTAAGATCTGCATATTTTCTATGGTGATGGACAGGGAAGCCTGGCATGCTGCTGTCCGTGGGGATGCAAAGGGTTGGATATGACTTGGCTACTAAAAAACAAATGAAATAGTTGAATGAAATTTATAAAGGAAGTTCATTGGCTCCAAAATAGGAAAAGAAAGCACAAAATTGAAATTAATGTTTTATTACATAGCTACAAAATGTAACACTATGTCAGACAGTCAACTGCAATTTAACTCAACTCATGTGTGTGTGTATGTGTGTGTATGTGTGTGCGTGTATGTGTGTGTACGTATGATTTAGTGTGGGTTGTGGATGTACATGAAAATGTTTGATACGATGAGGTGTGGGGCCTTTAAAAGAGAAAGTCCTTGGTACCTAAGAAAATCTTAAAACAGCCCAGGTTTATGCCAGGAGCTCTTAAGCTTGACCCCCTGCCCCTGTGTGCAGAATGATGTACCTTTAACTGGGGAAGAGAGCCCACAGATTTTAGCAAATTCTCAAAGTGGGTATGTAACCATCCCCCAAATGCTAAGAACACCTGGTTTTGAGGAGCCAGCGAGAAACTGGCCATGGATGTGCCTGGCATGAAATAGGTATCCTTTCCCTTATAGCTCAGTTGGTAAAGAATCCGCCTGCAATGCAGTTCAATTCCTGGGTTGGAAAGATCCGCTGGGGAAGGGATAGGCTACCCACTCCAGTATTCTTTGGCTTCCCTTGTGGCTCAGCTGGTAAAGAGTCTGCCTGCAATGAGGGAGACCTGGGTTTGACCCCTGGGTTGGGAAGTTCCCCTGGAGAAGGGACAGGCTACCCACTCCAGTATTCTGGCCTGGAGAATTCCATGGACTGTATAGTTCATGGGGTCGCAAAGAGTCAGACACAACTGAGCGACTTTTCACTTCACTTCACTTTCCTTCCCTCCTTTCAGAGCTCAGCCTTCCAAGGTTTCCACAGGACCCTGCTCAGGCGACTTTGGGGGGATTTATTCTCCTGGTGGCGCTGAGGGCGGGCTGTGCTGTGTTCACAGCTCTTCCCTAAGAGACCTGTCATTTCAGCAGCTGCTGGACAGCAGGACTTAGTGTCCCCGAGCTGCTGGGGACTCGTGGTTACCATGGGGATGACTGAGGAGGTGGAAGTATTCAGAGGGAGTCAGAGGGCTGCAGCGGTCGGCACACTCCAGTCAATCACTTGGCCACACCCAGTCTCTCTTGTCCTTTGTAAACTGTGAGCATTGTGAGAAGGAATTTTGGTAAATGATAATCTGTTTCTCCAATGTAAGATATTGTTATTGTTGAAGTTGCACTAGGATCTCAGTACACCGTGGCCTCATGATGTAGATTTATAGCCAGGTTTCAGATTCTTGCATAGAACAAACAAAAGGCAAGGGTTCATTGATTTCCTTGTGTATGCCAGGAACTCCTGTACATTATTATTCCATTTTGCTCTCTAACGCTCTTGGTGGGTGGTTAGATTTGAATTCTCGTTTTATAGACGAGGAAATT
Source organism: Bos grunniens (assembly GCF_055505025.1). Classification (NCBI taxonomy): domain Eukaryota; kingdom Metazoa; phylum Chordata; class Mammalia; order Artiodactyla; family Bovidae; genus Bos; species Bos grunniens. The sequence continues at coordinate 19,160,470 of NC_141190.1, forward strand.
AGATGGTTAAGTAGCTTCACCAGCACCCACAGTTAGTGTCAGAGTGAAGGCTTGAACCCGAGTCTCCGACCCCAAGTCCGGCTCTCCTGACATAGTGCGTCACAGTCAGGCGAAAGGCTTCGTTCTGCCTGGATTGACTCATGAAGACAGATTCCAGACTCAGAGAGCAGCATGTGGGCAAATGCAGACACAGAAAAATTAGATTTGCAGGGGCGCGAAGGGGCTAGTTATTTTGGAGTAATTCAAGTTATTGATTTTTGTAATGGAAAAGTGATTGGAGACCGGCTACCACCTGAGAGCTGCGCCGAGCGAGGCCCCGGCAGGGGAAATGTTATACACAGCTTACAAGACCTTGTGTGTGTGGTGATGGCCTTCCTCCTGCCCCAGCTCCTCAGCCAACTCTTGGTGGGTGGGAATGTCGTCTTACTCATTTCCACCACTTTCTCCCCTGACCCCAAGAGCCTGGGGTGCAGTGCCTCACCCTTGGCAGGTGAATGAGAAATGCTGCCCATCATGGGCTGCAGGAAGAGACAAGAATATGAAGACGTGAAATCCTCGGGCTCCTGGGGCAACATGCCACTGAGAATCAGCTTAGGCCAATGTAGACAAAGGCAGGTATGGGGTCACTCTGTTAAAGGGTGACCCTAGGCCATCCCCTGCACTGGGCAGCTTTCAGTAATGTTGCCCTGGCTGTGATCTTGTGGCTCTGCTCCTGACGATCTCCACCTGGCGGGGAGGGGAGGAGAGGAGTGGGGGAGGGGAGGAAGTATACATCCCGACCCCATTCAGCCCCTACCCAGCGCTCCTGCTGTTATTTTGAGGTGGGCAAATCCTTGTGGGGCTGACTACTCTGCCTGGAAAGTCTGGCCCTGGGGCCCTAGAGGGTGAAATACCATGGGTGGATGGATAGATGGATGGATAAGTGGAAGGATACAGAGAAGTTATGGACAGAGAGATGACTGATGGATCAAAGGTGAGGGAGAGGGCTGTCTGGCTCGAGATGGATGCTCGCAGACTGTGGGGAGGCAGGCGGAATGGATGGGTACCGATCGGCCCTGTGCTCCCCAGTGCTGATCTAAACACAGGACAAGAGCTCTTCGAAGGAAAGATGCTGTGTAACCCGGTCCCCAAATGAACTCTGCATTTGTAACTATGAGTGATGGTTGTGTCTCGTTGGGAAGGAGTCTTATAGGTCTAACATCGTCCCAGTTAATGACTTATGGATTGTTGTAAAATCAGGCACTGCTAGGAGTGAAGGCAGGAGGTTAAAGGACCTGGAACAGATTTCATAATAATATCTGCATTTTATCAACCTGGGCGGTGTGTGCCTTACATGCTCCATCTTGATGAAGCTTCACAAAAGCTTTATGAGGTTGTTATATCTCCGTTTTCAGCAGATGAAGAAACTGAGTTGCAGATTCAAGCCAGAGTCCATCTGATCCCAGAGTCTCAGGGTAAATAGAGAATTTTAAGGATAGATGAGTGAAGTAAGTCAGTAAGAGAAAAACAGATACTGTATATTAATGGATACATATGGAATCTAGAAAGACGGTACTGATGAACCGCAGGGCAGCAATGGAGATGCAGACACAGAGAACAGATTACGGACCCAGGAAGGGGAGAGGAAGGAGAGAGTGGGACGAGTGGAGATAGAAGCGTTGAAACATATACACTACCATATGTAAAGCAGATAGTGGGAATTTGCTGTAAGACTCAGGGAACTCAAATCAGGGCTCTGTGACAACCTAGAGGGGTGGGAAGGGGTGGGAGGTGGGAAGGAGGTTCAGGAGGGAGGGGACACATATGGACCTATGACTGATTCATTTTGATGTAATGGCAGCAACCAATGCAATACTGTAAAACAATTATCCTTCAATTAAAAATAAGTAAATTTAAAAAGAAATTTAAATGTGGGCTGAGACAAGGAACTATATTCGATATCTTGTATTAACCAGTAGTTGAAAAGAATCTGAAACGTGTATAATGGAATCAATTTGCTGGGCCCCTGAAACACTACATCAGCGATGGGCTGCGTGTGGTGCTTAGTTGCCCAGTCGTGTCTGATTCTTTGCGACCCCACGATCTGCAGCCCGCCAGGCTCCTCTGTCCATGGGGATTTTCCAGGCAAGAATACTGGAGTGGATTGCCATGCTCTCCTCCAGGAGATCTTCCCAACCCAGGAATCGAACCCAGGCAAATTCTTTATTGTCCGAGCCACCAGGGAAGCCCAAATCAGCTATATTCCATAATAAATTTAAAAAAATTATGTGTTAAAAAAAGGATAGATGGAAAGAAGGAGGGAGGGACGGAGGGCTGCAGGAGTTTGGAATGAGCTCTGTAGGAAAGAATGTGGCCTTTGCAAACAGGACACCTTCCGCTTTGGGTGAGGCTTTGAGTCCTCCCAGCTTCCTTCTCCCGCCATCCTCCCTATGTCTGCCTTCAAGGCCTGTACATCGTGAGCCCGGGGGACAGATAGGCAGGGGAGGTATATGCGGGATTTGCCTTCCTGCCTTCAGCCTAAGTGTGTTCCTCTGCTTGTCCCCAGGAGCAGTTGGGAAACGTTGGCTGTGCTTTTCTCCCTCCCTGGGAGCTCGGCACTCAGGTCTGGGCTGGGGAAGGAGAGTGAGCCCCTGGATCTTTTGAGGGGATGCGCTGAATGATTCTAGGGGAGAGATCCTGCATGGCTGCTCTGGGTCTGGCCAGGAAGAAGGATAATGAGCTACCTTTATAGGAATTATTCTGGGCCCCTTCTGGAAGGCAGGCAGGCAGGCAGGGGTCATGAGATTCTGGGCAGACATGCTGGCAGGACTTCTGTCCCCACCCTCATCTCTTATGCTCCTGATGCTGTCTCCAGCTTCTCTTGTCTCAGCTGAGTAGGACTCTGCAGCTAATCCCGCAGTTCCCGCATCCCAGCTGTGTTCCACCACCCAATCACAGTGCCTGGGTTAACTTGGTGGGTGCTTCCCCCAACTCTGATTCTGTGTCAGCATCATAGGAAGGACAAGCACTGGCACCCACATTTCTGAAAATGCTTGATACAATTTTTCTTCTGAAATAGTTCACCTTTTCTGGAGAAGGAGGCAGAGAGAGGCAGAGGAGCCCCAGGCAGGAGTCAGATTCCTGGCTAGGCTGTGGTCCTCGGGAAAGTCACTGCTCCTTTTTGGGACTCCATTTACACATCTGAACATCACAACCTTCCCAGGTGGCTCAGCGGTAGAGTCCGCCTGCAATGCAGGAGACGCAGGAAAAGATTCCTGGGTCAGGAAGATCCCCTGGGGGAGGAAATGGCAACCTGCTTCAGTATTTTTCCCTGGAGAATCCCATGAACAGGGGAGCCTGGTGGTCTACAGTCCATGGGGTCTCAGAGTTGGACACTGCTTAGTTCACCATAGTTTATGACCATTCTCTTGGGGAATGGCACCGTGTGAGAACTAAGTCGAACTTCTCAGCACAGCCCAGACCCCGGGAAGGTTTGCTCTGCTTGCTCCCTCACGGACATTTTCAGTCCTTGAGATCTCTTCCCTAAGCTGTCAGCTCCCTGGGGAAGATGTCCTTCAAATCTCCCATACTGCAGGCTCCCAGTGACCTGGGCCAAGGCAGGCTATGCCAGGAGCCACGTGAGGTTTGGTATTGAATAGATCCAGGATGTATCCTGAGCTTTGCTACTTAGTAATATTGATAACACTTCTAATTTACTGGGGGCTTACTATTAATAGGTGCCAAGCCCTATGTCAAATATTTTATATCCTCTTGTTTAATGTAATAACTTTGTGTGGTATGTATTATCCCCATTTTACAGATGAGAAAACTTAGGCTCAAAAACAGTTTACCGACTTCAAATGCCTTTTTCTCAGTGAAGCCCAACTAACCCACCCTATTTAGAATGGCAGTCTGCCTATCTCAGCACTCCCAACTTGCCTTAATGCTGCTTCCTTGTTCCCCTAACCTCTAACATATTATATACCTTATTATATTATTTAGTGCCTGCCGTATGTCACCAGGGCATTCAGGAATCTTGCCCGGTGATGTTCACTGATGTACATCCCAAGCCACTAGAACCACCACCCGGCACATAGTAGGTGTCTGATCAGTATATGCTGAGTGACAACTGGTTAAATAATTTTCCCAGGTGTCAGTTACTTAACTAGCCATATGACCTTGGATATCTTGTTTCCGATCCTCAGTTCCTTTGGTCGTAAAATAGAATAAAAGCATCTATCCCATAGGATGGGTGTGGGGATGAACGGAGACGCAGATGTACAGTTCTCAGCACAGAGCAGGCATTCTGTAAATGTTAGCTCTCTTCCCCAAGGAGGGTTATTTCTTCTTGCTTCTCATTGTTCTCTGATGGCCTACCCTTTGACCACTCTGCTGTTCAACAGTGGTTTCTTCAGAGGACAAGTGCTGAAGGAGGGGTTGACATTACCTATGGAGTTAACTGGCCCCTGTTCTCTCACCCTCATCCCTCCTCCTTCTAGGATGTGCTCGTTGCTAAGGAGACGCAACATCAGCTCCTGACAGGATGTGGCTGGGGTCTGGTCCACACCGAAGGAGTGAGACTGTGGCTGACCCCGGGGAGGGAGGGAAAGGGAGAAACGTGGCTTGCCTCAAGGGCTGAGAGTCTGGGTGGGGTGTCATTCGGGAATCTGCTGGAAAAAACCAGCTGGCTCCCTGAGAAAGATACGTGCTTGTCCTCCGGTCTCATGTGACTCTGGAATGATGACCAAGGGCCCTGTTTGCCGGCGGGAGTGGAACCCCTGCTTAAGCTGCGGTCCAGTGCTGGTCAAGGTGCGATGCCCAGACCCTGGGAGGGGGCCATAGCAGCCAGAGTGACTCATAATCAAACTCCTGGCCCTCAGAATGGCACCTCCCCAGAGCAGGGCTGATGGCTGAGCAGATGCTTGAAGAGGTTACATGGCTGATTGTGTGCCCGGTGAGGGAACTCCACACAGGGAATGGCATTTCTTCTTGCAGGTTGAACGAGACTGTAAGGACATTGTCTCAGATCCTGGGCCACCCCTACGGAATCCTTTCCATACCTTCTTTCCAAACCCTCCCTTGACCCTGGGCAGCAGGAGAGATTGTGCTTTTTAGTAACCAGTCGGCCAGCTCGAATGGAGAAGGAAGAGTGCGAGCTGAGGCCATACCACCCCAATGTAGTCCTGCCTCTGCCCGCCCCAATCGAGTGGCCCTGGACACAGCACTCAGCATCTCTGTAAGACTGGGACGACTACAGCACCTTCCTCTGGGAACTGTATGCAGATGCAACAAGCTGATTCTTGTAAAGAGTTCAGGTCTGACCCAGAAATACCAAGCACTCACTAAATGAAGCTAGTATCGTCATTTTGGGTGGTACATTCCTGGAAAGATCAGCCTCCCTGATGGCTCAGCAGGTAAAGAATCTGCCTGCAATGCAGGAGACACAGGAGACGGGGGTTCAATCCCTAGATGGGGAAGATCTCCTGGAGAAGGAAATGGCAACCCACTCCAGTATTCTTGCCTGGGAAATCCCATGGACAGAGGAGCCTGACGGGTTACAGTTCAGCGGGTTGCAAAGAGTTGGACATGACTGAGCGACTAAGAGAGATTCTTCCTGGGAAGAGGAACATCCTTGGGCAGAGTAAAAATGGTATTATTATCATTATTTGGTTTTTCTTGAAAAATGGGAAGTTCTGGCTGAGCTGGCCCCTCTTCCTGCTCTGCTGGATGAGCCCCTTCAGTGCTTCAGCTCTCTATTTGCATAATCCTTTTTAGCCCCTGCCATTATTTGTCAGCTCCTGAAGGCATCTGCTATTTTTGTTATAAACTCAGGCCCAGGAGAAGCCAACAAAAATGTCAGGAGCCTGCGTGGGGCTATCATCCAAAAAAAGAAGAGAGACTGAACTGTTCACGCTCAGAAGGCAAAGGGCTTCCCTGGTGGCTCAGATGGTAAAGAATCTGCCTGCAATGCAGGAGATGTGGGTTTGATCCCTGGGTTGGGAAGATCCCCTGTGGAAGGAATGGCTACCCACTCCAGTATTCTTGCCTGGAGAATCCCATGGACAAAGGAGCCTGGTGGGCCACAGTCCATACGTGACTAACACTTTCAGAAGGATTTGGGTGCCCAAGGGCCTCAGAGCAAGAGGAATTAGAAGGAAGAGGGACTCTGAGCCTGGCCGGTTCAGCACAGATCAGAAAAGTCCTACATTGAGGCCCTGGGCTTGGAAGGCACCCTGCTGGCCCACTGCGGGGGTGTTGTTATTTGGAGGAAGGTGAGGCTGAGTCAGTTCAGTACCTGCCTGTCCTCTGTATCTTTTCGCCTCCTGTTTCTTCTAACCCAAGCATCTTGGGGGCAGGGAACTTGACACCCTCAGAGGAGGGACCTTGTCACAGTATTCATGGGAGGGACCTAGTGCTCGTCACACAGGAGGTTTTCAGTAAATGATTCTGTTAGTCACTCAGTTGTGCCCAACTCTTTGTGACCCCATGGACTGCAGCCCACCAGGCTCCTTGGTGCGTGGGATTTTCCAGGCAAGGATACTGGAGTGGTTTGCCATTTTCTTCTCCTTCAATAAATGATTGTTCAATAAATACAGGAGTGAATGCAGAGAGTTAGCTTTCTGGTACAGTGATCCAAGAATTTAGTTAGACTTTTTAGAAAGCCCCTCTGAGTCTGAGTCCCATTGCCATCCTGTGTACTGGGCTCCTCCATCTGGCTGGTGGGAGGCAATACGGGGACAGCAACCACGTCACCTTTTGTCCCCACTGCACTCGCAGAGCCTAGCGCAGTACCCGGCACATAATAGGTGCTCAACCAATATGTGTTGAAAGACTGAATGAACAGAAGAACGAATCTAAATCAGGGTATGAATCTAATACCCTGGAGTCAGGATATTATAGTTGTGCTCTTAATAGCTGGAGGGATTTTGAGCTCCTCTTTGTAACTCATCTGGCCCCATCCACCTAGTAGGGTAAAAACCACACAAATACACCCGGTTATATGAAACTCAATGTGCAGGAATTCACGGTTATTACTTATAAGTCACCCTCTGAAGTCTGCTGTCACCTCAGCTCTCCTGATGTCCTTGTCAGGCTGTCACACTAGCTGTCTTAGCCCTTATTTCTCGTGCTGTGTGTGCAGGAAGTCAATGAACACCATTATCTTGTTATTTACCGTTGCATTTGAAACCGTAGTCTCTGTGGGTTTTGGGTTTTACTTATCTCCCTATCATAGATCCCCTTGTTCGTCTCTAAAAAGGCAGCATCTTCCAGAATGACGAGGGAATCGTCTGAATGGTGACAGCGCTGTCTGTTAGCCCCTTAACAAGACAGGGTGGTGGCAGAGGGCTCCAGCCCTGGCTTGGGGACCAGCTGGCTCACGACCTTGGGCTGATCTTTTCATCTCCCTGAGTCTCATGTCTAGGGCCTGTTCAGATCTTTAATTCTGTGTCGACACACAGGAGAGTGCTTCCCAGAAGTGGAACGATTTTTAAGTGGGTGTATGCTTTTCTGTGAGATTGTAGCTGTTTTTATTTTAAAACTTTTCATTTTAGCTCCCGTTCCAAGTGTAAAAACAACACTAGCAATGAGGAATTAATATTTTGTGATTTATGGGGCATATAATTATTATATCAGAATATGGTAGTTTTTTGTTAGATATATTTTTTTAAAGGGTTGGTGGCTTTCATAAGGGTGATTTTATTATATCTTGAGGTGTGCCTTTTTTCCCAATCACATAAAGAATAGATCTGTGATTTATAAGGCTCCTGCACTACTGAAGCTAGTCATGAAAGTATTCTAAGGTGTTACATCATTACTAAAAGTGAGGCTTTCAGGAACTTCCAGGTTTCCAAGCATATTGCAGGAGAGACCAAACCATAAAGTTCTTTCTAGAAATTAGGGTAATCTGACACTAGGCATGCCTATGTCCAGCCACATTTTCAGGGGTCTTAGAAAGGAAAAGGCTCTTAGGGATACACCAGCCCAACTCTGCTGCTGTTTAGATGTGGGATACTGAGGCCCAGACTTCTGGAGAAGTGACTGCCCCAGAACATTCCCTCCGTGTCTGTCCCTTGCTCATTACACACGCCTCACCTGGCCAAACCCCAGTGTCCCCCAAGTGAACACTGGTGCACAAACCCAACCATTGCTCATGCCTGGGGCAGACACTTTCTCGGTATCATGAGTTGCTTTCCAAGGGCCACGTGATGGAAGGGCTGCTGCTAATTCAGCATTCCAACCAGCTCTGCTTGCCTCAGACACTTTTTTTGTTCACCAGCTAGACACTAATATCCAGCAGAGAGTTTATTGGTATAATTTGTTCAGAAAGAGACTGGAAGACTTAGCAAGTTCAAACTTTAACATTTTTTATCAAGAGTCCCAAATGGCCACCCTTTCCCCCGCCCCCCATCATCACCACCAACCCCAATATGGCTTTCTCTACCACAGGCACTCAGGGCCTGCAGAGCAGAAACAGCACAGGCCAAACCAGCAGGCATGGGGCATACTGTCAAATCAACTGAGCAAGCAACCGCCTGGAAGCCATCTTTGTTAAGGGCAAAATAAGCCGCTCATGACACTGGAGGATACAGAAAAGACAGGACTATCTTGATTCTTCTGAAGGAGTGAGGGAGGCTGGATGGGGTAAAAAACATATTCTCAGAAGACATGCAAAGAAAGACTTCACAAGCAACTAAAGGTGACACAAATATCAGTATCTCCCAAACTTCCCTTTTCAAAGATGGCCACCCCCGCTGTCCATTCAGAAGGAGCACGCAGCAGAATCTACTGGGCATGGAGAAAGACAGGCAGCAGGAGAGATTTAGTTTTCCACAAAGATCGTTAGTTTTTTTTTTTTTTTTTTCCTTTATTGATGGAATTTAAAGTGCATATAACTGAAGGAAAAGTCCAAGGCCTAGAGAAAGAGATGAGGCCCAAGAGAGAGGCTCAGAGATTCTAAAGGCGGCAGAAGGATACCCACCTAAAAAGGCCACTTGAGCTGCAAAAAGGATGGAGTGGGGAGACAGAAAATAGGGAAAAGAGAAGGGGAATGGGGGTGGGGTTGGGGTGGGGGAAAGCATTTGGGAGGAAGAAGACAAACACCAGTTCAGAAATTCAGACAAAGGTGAGCAGGAGCTAGTCTATATCCCCAGGTAAGAAAACGTGGGCTGACCCTAAGGTTGGAACATTAGTTTCAGGAAAGGGAGCAACAGGAAGAGCAATGGCTTCTGGCCAGGACACAGCACCCCAGGGGCCCTTCACTTGACGGCAGTAGTGGTGGGGCTTCTCCAAGCCTGCCATGGTCTTCCTTGGAGACCCCACAAAGGTCTAGGGAGATGTCCTCCAGCCAGGAGAAGGCAGGGGCTGAGAACCTCAATCTGGGGCCTCTCAGACTTTCATGCATTGGAGAAGGAAATGGCAGCCCACTGCAGTGTTCTTGCCTGGAGAATCCCAGGGATGGGGGAGCCTGGTGGGCTGCCGTCTATGGGGTTGCACAGAGTCGGACACGACTGAAGTGACTTAGCATAGCATAGCATAGAGCTCCCCAGTGGATGGCAAGTTCCCTTTGCTACTGGACGGTGGCCAGGGCCCCACTCACCCACACAGGCTGTGCCGTCCTCGTTGGGTTCATAGCCCCGACTGCATCTCTTGTTGGTCCGGCACCTGTAGCTTCCGTACGTGTTGACACACACGGGCTTGTCTCGAGGGCACACGAACGGGAACTGGATGCATTCGTTGGTGTCTGAAAGGCAAGGGGAGCCGCTCACTGGGGGACTTGCTCTGGCTCTGCTTCCCCACTCCCGCCATGACCTTGGGCATGGCCCTTCTTCCTGGGCCTCAGCTTGCTCAGTCTTCTTGGCTGGCTCCTCCTATACTTGACCTTTACACCTTGAGGGCACTCATGCTTTCCTGGGTCTTCTTTTCTATCTCCCAAGTTTCTCTAGGTGGTCCCTTCACATACAGATGATTCCAGGCCTCCTATCTCAAGCCATGACCTCTCCCTGAGGCTCCAGACTCATGAATTCTACCCTGCATCTCAGACTTACTAGGTTGAAATGGAACTCTAGATCCCCCGGCCTTCAAGCCTCTTTTGTCCCCTGTTCCCATCCTCCCCAGCTCAATCAAGGCCACCATCAGCCTCTTGGCTGCTTAAGCAGACATTGGAGAGATTCCTGATGCTTCCAGTTTCCTTAATTTGCAGGTGATTTAACAACAGATCCTGTCAATTCTGCCCCATCGTACCTCTCCGTTCTGACCACCTTCCTCTCACTCCTCTGCCACCAGCCTGTCCCCAGCCACCAGCAGCTCTTACTTGGATTTCTGCTGCTGCATTCTCCCCTTCCCCTGTCCTGCCACCACACCTCCATCCACTCCCCAGGCCTCCTGGCTTCCCTGCTTCCTCCAATCCTATCTGCAATTCAGCAGCCAGGTGATTGCTGAAAATATGAACCATACCATGACATGCTCTTGCTTAACTGCAAAGGGCCCTGAGAACAAAGTCCAGACTCCCTTCTGGGGACTCAAGATCCTCCCTGTTGTGGCATCCGGCTTGTTCATCCTCTCCCAGCACTCTGGCCTCGTTCTTGTCCATTTGACACAATAAGCCTTTCTCCTGCTGCATGGTCTTTGCTCCCACTCTCCCCTCTGCTGGGCAAGCTCCTCTCTCTGCTCTTTCTATGGCTGGACCCTTCCTGTCCTTTAGGTCTCAGCTCAAAGGTCCTCTTCCTGCCCACATCTTCTAGAAGAGTCTTCAGAGAGCACCTTGCTTAAAGGGTTCTTAACTCATCTCATCCAGCTCTTGGGCCACGTGGTTTGTGGTCAGTCTGCCTGACTAGAATGAACACCCTTCCAGGGAAGGTGCCTGACCTGCATCCCCAGCTCCCCACGTAGGGTGCTGTGCAGGAGGCACCCAAATGTCTACTGGGTGATGAAATGAAGAGGCGGCTGCACTGTGGAGGTCATGGAATCTTCCCAGCACATGGGGGAGATGCTGGAATTTCTGGGTCTGGGCATCATGTGTTAGAGTGGCCATGGTGGGGACATGAGGAGCAGAGGGAACTAATTTCTTCCTCAAGCCACCCTTCCAGCCATCCTCTCCACTTCTGACCTGTGGTCCTTTGCCCAGGCAGCGCCCTCCATTGGAACACTTTCTCCCTACTGTCTGGTGGACTCCTCATCACCCCTCAGGTCTCAGCTCAGACCTAAACTATCTCTGGGGCACTTTCTTGGACCCTCACTAGACTGGCTTAGCACCCCCCCCCACCTTTGTGCTCCCATAGCACCCACCCCCCCACAAGCCCTGCCCAGGTTGTGTGGTCAATCTGTTTCTCTGTGCACCCCTCCCACTGGGTCTAAGCTCCAAGAGGGCAGGGATTATCTCATTCACTCTGGCATCTCAATAGCAAACCATTCACCTGGGGCTGATGAGTGGCTGCGGAGGGGACTTGGGAAGAATGCCGCCTGAGCATGTAAGGGCAGGTGGAGTCCTTGGCCAGACCCCCTGCTGGTCCTTAGGATGGAAGACATGGGGTTGAAAGTCTCGGTGCTGAGCCTCTTGGCTACCTTGCCCATTCCAGGCCTTTGAGAGGTCTTAGGAGGTCCCTGGATCCTCACAGAGCCTGGCTGTGCTGCAGTTACCTGCCCCCCAGTACTGCAAAAGGCTGCAATCTCCCTTCTGAGCTGTGACAACATGCCACATCCTAGTTTGCTCCAATGCCCCCTGGCTAGCCATGCCCACTCTTGCATGCCAGCCCCTTTGCTGGCTGCTGTGCTGGATGCAGGGTGCATGCCCACCCACCATGGCTTCCAGGAGCGAGGCCTCCCTGTGCGCTCTGTCTAGGCAGTGTGTCTCCTCCCGGTGATTGTTCTCTCTGTATTCATGGCAGGGAAGTGCTGCCAATTCCCAGAGCTGTAGTGATTCAGCCTGCAGGTTGCTACCATCATTCCCACCTTGCCGAGTTACCTGGCGGTTGTCTTGGCATCAGGAGCCCCAGGGACAAACAACACATTCCCCTTCTCACCGCTCCCACCGCCCCTTGTCTGCAACCTGAGTCTTCCAAGGCCCAGGCTGACCCTCCCCAGCGGCCTCTGCCTTGTCCTCTGGCACCTGCAGGCAACTTACCCGCACAATGGCCATTTTCCTGCTGGGAGAATCCTTGGCCGCACTGCAAGATGGGCAGAAGCAGAGACACTAGTGAGTTGAGAAGATCCCATCTTAGGTCCCCTCCCAGTCACAGCCACAGAGCAGCTGTCACCCTGACCCCACAGTAAAGGACTGCTCGAAGCTCTGAATCAGGGAGAGCCCCTCCTGCCAGGATTCCTTTGCACTGATCAGAGGAGACTCAGGGGGAAGGCCAAGAACAGAGCCTGTACAAACTCCTGCTCATTTCCCTCATGTGGGATCCACAGGCCTGCCCCGTGACCCCCAACAGAGTCTGTCCCTCCTATGGCATCACCTGAGACAACTTGGGTCTCAGGAAGGTAAAGTGTAAAGAGGACTGGATAAGCTCACTCCCCACACCCCTTTCTCTGAGAACCTTCCCCACTCCTGGGGCTGGGGTGCCTGTGAGCCAGGCCATCACCCCACCTTGGGCAGGGCTGCACAAGAGGTGGATATCCCATCCAGAGGAGTGACTCAAAGGCTTTGCAGCTGGAATTTGATCTAAGTGAGGCGGAGACAGAGATTGGGGAGCCTGGTCACTCCAGGCTGTAGGGGCTTTGCTAGGTTTCTGTGGAGGTCTCAGCAGCCTGGTGGCTGGGGACGGTGGTTGGGACTCAGAACACTTTACACAAGACAGAAAATGTCGACTGTTGGAACTGACGAATGATGGGGTGCTGGTGAAGATTACTGGGGAAGGATAATGCTCTCCCCACAGAGCCAATGCACTAAAAACAGAGGTCCATGAGCTCCTGGGGCCACCAAACTGCCATGGCTCTAGCTCATCCCGAGTGTCCCTTGAGTTTTGTGAGCTTCCCTGGAACCTCCCTGTAAGTCCCCTTGTCTGTATGAGTTTAAGTGGCTCCTATTATTTGCAATGGCGTGATCCTCTCTGGACAGGGGCCCAGAGCTCTTCCTAGGAGTCTGCAGAGGTAACGGGAGGCTGTCAGAGCCTTGGAAAGAATCAGAGATGAAGCAGGAGACCTGAGGCCAATCCTTAACTCTGCTCACAAATGGCTGTGCAGTTTTGGTGGGTTCTCTTTCTTGGTCTCAGTTTACCTTCTCTGTAAAATGGGTGAAAAAAAATGCTTACCCTTCCAACATGCTAGGATTTCTTTGAGGAGCAGAAGAGCTGTGGGTGTGATAGTGGTGTGGAAACTACAATTGGAGGGGTCACTACGAAGCCTGCCCTTTGCTAAGAAGATTTCCATCATTCTAGAAACAAAGTCTACAATTCCTGGGAATCCAGCTTCAGCCCCCAGGGTTGTGGGAGGGGCCTGCTTGTTTGGCTCTAAGGTCCAGATGCCTCTGCTCACCTCCAGGCTGGCTGGGTCCTGAGGTCTGTCATCATCCCGGGGATAGGGAATCTCCAGCACTGAGTTCATCTCCGAGCTGGCCACGTTCCTGCTGGCCATCTTGCCATCTGGCCATGTCACCTCCACGCTGCTGGCTTCATCCTTCCCTGTGGGAAGAAAGGTGAAATGATCAGCTGCAGAGGAGAGTGGGGGCTGGGGAGGGATTCTCTTCAAGGGTGTCATCATTCATTCGTTCATCTGATAAAAAACATGATCTGAATACTGTTCTAAGTGCTGGGAAAATAGTGAACAAGGCCGACAAGATCCTGCTCCTTTAGGACAACGCCGTCGAAGAGAACTTGCGTGGTAACGGTGATGTTCATCTGTCAGCTACGGTAGCGGCTAGCCATAGGTGTATGCTGAGCTCCGGTGTGGCACTGGCGTGATAAGGGACTGGATTTTAAATTCTATTTAAAATAGAATTATTTAACCACTCACCTAGTGGCTACCATACCAGACAGCGCAGTTCTAGAACTTACATCCTAGTGGCTAGGCCAATGGGCAGGAGGCTATTTTGGGGAAGAGGGTTAAACCTGGTGGTAAACAGATTGACTTTGGAGTCCTGGGTTCAAATCTTGGCTGTACCATTTACCTAGCATGTTGGGAAAGAAAGAGTGGGGGTGGGGCATCTGGGAGACCTGGGGACAATGATCAGCTTTACAGCTGATTTGCTTTTTAATATTGGGTGTATTCCATTGATTTGTATCTAAACTGATAGCTAAAGTCTGCAAGGGGCCGTCACTGGGAAAGTCCCTGTTTTCAGGGAGCTTCTACTCTAGTGGGGATAGATAGGCACACAGATGAACCGATAAACAATGCCAGATATTGACAAGCTCTGTGAAGAAAACAAAAATCGGGTGATGAGATAAAGAGGAAGTAAGAGTTACTGGGGGCCTTGTCTAGTCAAGGTGATGAGGGACAGGTTCTTGGGGATAAGGTATTTGAGTTGAGCTCCATATAAAAGCTGAGGTGACAAAAGCACAGGAGAAAGACCAATCTGAGAAGCAACAGTGAGAACTGGACATGGAACAGCTGACTGGTTAAAAATTGGGAAAGGAATATGGCAATGCTGTATATTGTCACCCTGCTTATCTAACTTATATGCAGAGTACCTCATATGAAATGCTGGGCTGGATGAATCACAAGCTGGAATCAAGATTGCCGGGAGAAATATCAATAACCTCAAATATGCAGATGATGTCATTCTAATGGCAGAAAGTGAAGAGGAACTAAAGAGTCTTTTGATGAGGGCAAAAGAGGAGAGTGAAAAAAGTGGCTTAAAACCCAACATTCAGAAAACTAAGATCACGGCATCCAGACCCATCACTTCATGGCAAATAGCAGGGGAAAAAATGGAAGCAGTGACAGATTTTTCTCTTTTTGGGCTCCAAAATCACTGCGGACAGTGACTGCAGCCATGACATTAAAAGACACTTGCTCCTTGGAAGAAAAGCTATGACAAACCTAGAAAGTGTATTAAAAAGCAGAGACAGCACCCTGCAGACAAAGGTCTACACAGTAAAAGCTATGGTTTTTGCAGTAGTCATGTCTGGATGTGACAGCTGGACCATAGAGGATGCTGAGCACTGAAGAATTGATGCTTTCAAATTGTGGTGTTGGAGAAGACTCTTGACAGTCCCTTGGACTACAAGGAGATCAAACCAGTCAATCCTAAAGGAAATCAACCCTGAATATTCATTGGAAGGACTGATGCTGAAGCTGAAGTTCCAATTCTTTGGCCACCTGATATGAAGAACCAGCTCACTGGGAAAAGACCCTGATGCTGGGAAAGATTGAAGGTAGGAGAAGAGGGTGGCAGAGGATGAGATGGATAGATAGCATCATCGATTCAATGGACATGAATCTGAGCCAACTCCAGGAGATAGTGAAGGACAGGGGAGCCCTCTTGTGCTGCAGCATGGGGTCACAAAGAATCGGACACAGCTTAGCAGCTGAACGACAACAACAAAGCCGAGATGTTTACAGAAAATAATGGTGGTGAAACTCAGGGAATATTCATTGTGAATCCATCTGCACACATCCTTAAAGCAACGTGTTACATCACTGGCAGAAAGCAGGTTGGAAAGATTTATCAGGTGTTTAGGCGTCTTCACAGCCGGCCCCGGCTTCCTGCTTAAAGCAACAGGCCTGTCACTGAGACAAGGTCAGGCTAATGGTGATGGATTGGGGTGAGAAGAGTGGGAGCTGGGCCTCACCTGCTGGGAGAAGCCTTTCTCCAGTCAGTCACCTGGGAAAGAGGGCAGCGCTCAGTACAGGTGGGAGGGATGCTGCAGCCCCTCATTGACACCCACCTGGGCTGCCTAGACATGGGCTTGGTGCTCGGGGCTCCACAGACTTGCACACTCCCCCAAGCATCAATCGAGGGCTGAGAATAAAGTCACCCACATTTGCGTGCCACGTTCTCCTCAATGCGTACAGAGACTGTCACAAAACAAGGGAAATTGAAAAGTGCCATCGAATTCATAGCAGCTTTTGGTCATTACTGCCCACCAATGGATTTTCTACAATGATCACTGCGATGGGGGCGGAGGGTGGTCTGTGAAATATTTTGCGTATGAACGGGGTTCCTGTATTTTAGAAAAGGGAGCAGGGGGAGAAGGGGGTTATGAGAAATGTTTTCTGGTTTAATAGAGCCAACCTCAGAACCAGTAAGCCATGGGCCTGGAAGGGGTGAGTCTCCATGGGGAGAGAAGCTGCATGCCTAGACTTTAGGGGAATCAATATAGAGATTCCAGTATTGGGATCTATCTCTACCTCTGAGGCCCCCCTGGGGTCGGAGCTAAGACAGCACGGTGTGGAAGGACCCCACTGCAGCTTTCTCCCCAAGTCCCAGTGCGTCAGTCTGGAGCTTCCAGAGAAAGGTGCATCTTGAGAGCCACACTGTCTACTTTCTGAGCCTCCCTGGGCTTGCTTCTCTTCTGCTCCCTCCAACCCAAGGCCTCCAGAGAAGTCTCTCCTCTGGCCATCATGAATTAATAAGGGCAGGGACCAGCCACCACCCTCCGGAAGTGTCAAAGGTGAGCAGCCCCCTGCCCCTGTGCCTGCAATGGGGCAGCAGCACCAGATAGAGGTCCCCTGAGCAGAGACCCCCACATGACCCAGAGCCCCCAGACAGGATGCAGCTTCTCTCCCCATGGAGGTTCTCCCCTTCCAGGCTGGGGGTTTGCTGGTTCTGGGATTGGCTCTATTAAGCCAGAAAACATTTCTCATAACCCCTTCCTTCCCTGTTCCCTCCTACCACAATAATTTATTTTGGGGAAGGGGGTGAAAATGGGATTGGGGATGTCAACTGCCCACTCTTTTTCTGTTTGGAAGTAGTCTCTTGAGGTTCAAGAGATTTGGCATGTTTAGGGTGTTCAGCGCCCAAACTAAGTGGCAGATGTAAAAAGTAAACATTTTTCTATTAAAAAAAAAAAAAAGGAGACAAAGAAGAACAAATGTTTCTCGCCTAAGCCAACAGAGCAGCTACACAAATACATTTTCCAGCCTGACAGAAGTGCCGCAAATAACTCAAGAGCTGCCGAATATTCATAGACAATCACAAATTTACATCCTGCCTCTGAATCCTGCTTCCTCTCTTCCTCCAGACCCAGGGATTGGCAGGACTAGGATAGAAATCAGCCATGGGGAGGGCACGTCTCAGTAGGACTCACTCTTTTGTTACTGATTATTTGGGGGCCTCAGTTTCCTCATCTGTAAGATGGGAGCTCTAGCCTATCCAGGAAGGACAGTCTTTTGGATGTGAGCGCTGCCCCAGCCAATTTTGACCCTCAGCATCCCCATCATCTCTTAGACATGGGGGCACCCTGCAGTTCCCAAAGGGCTTCCCCTTGATGCCAGTAACGTTACAGGGTATGCACTCCAAACTGCAGGCAGTGATTCTCAGTCAGGGCACTGGATCCTCATAGCAGCCCCCTGAGAAAATACTAGTTTTATAATTTCCATCTTAGAGTCGAAGGGGATGAGACTCAGAGAGGTGAAGGGAATTGCTCACAGCTACCCAGAGAGGGAATGTCTGATCCTGAAGCCTGCACCTGCGAAACCCTTGTTCTATTGCCCACCTCCCCGCCCATGACCAAACCACCATGGACCAAGCATCATGCAGGGAGCTGGGATTCAGCAGGAAGGAGACAGACCTAGGACCCATCCTGGAGGAGCTGAGCCCTGTGGGGGCAATGAACACAGTGATTATGTTAAAATAAACTGGGAAAGTGCACATATAGTATGGGTACCACTTGGTGAGAGAGGCGGGTGTTAAAAGTCATTTTGTTGGAGGACGCAGGAGGAATAAGAGCTTGGGAGGCACAGAAAGGAAGGGAAGGGAAGGACGTTCCAGGCACAGGGTACAGAACAGGCAGAGGTATAGAGATATGAAAAGGACATGCGTGTTGAAGATCAGGGAGCAGATCAGAGTGGGCGAAGCAGGGTGTGAGCTTGTGCGTTAAGTGGGGTGGGTGGGAGAGGAGATGGGGAGGGACTTGGAACTCTCGAAGGTGTGACTGATTGAAGCCTCTCAACTACTCCACGAGGCAGAATTTATACCCACTCCCCCGATGGAGACACTGAGGCTTGGCAAGGTGCAGGGAACTGCAGGTGTTTGAGTTCGGACTGGAACCCAGGCTCCTGCCCCCAGGCCGGGCCGTTCCCTTTGCCCCAGAAATTTCAAGTCTTCCCGCAGCTGCAGAAGCCAGGGGGCCCGGCCACCAGACACTACACAAGGACAGACTTTAAGTTGGCCAGACTGCCGGGCCTGTATGTCTGGGAGCAGAGGAGGCCCCATTAAGAGCAGCAGGGAGTCGCCTCCGGCAGCTTTTAAAGGACAAAGGCCAAAGAGGCACAGAGAATTGCGCTTTTCAGAAGAATCACAAGCAAAACAGATGGTGGGAATACAGTTGGTGGAATATTTTTGCACTTTATTAAAGCCGTTTTTATGTGGGCCACTGAATTTTCCTTTCCTAAAAGAGCACCAGCCGGCTGGGAGGCAGCTCTGAGTCACTTGCGAACAATCAGCTGAAGGAAGGAGGGGTGTATGTGTAGGGGATGGGGGTGCCAACAAAGCCTGGGGTGGGTTGGCCCAGGGAGTGAGCCCAAGTGGGAGGCTGGCGGAGAAAGGAGATTATTGGCGTTTGTTTTCATGTATTAGCTTTGGTAGAGCTGCCTTAGCTCCCTGCTAGCTCAGAACCAGAGAGCCTGGGTGTGGGCTGCACGGGGTGGGTGTGGGCTACATGGGGTGGGTATGCGGGGGTTGAGATGTTGGGGTTCAGAGCAACCCGAGTCCAGCAGGGCACTCAACAGGGACTGTGAGCAGAAATGCTCGTTTATGAGGTTGGCTGGCCGTCTGCATTGGGAGGAGCAGGGGAAGGGCAGGACAGGGTAGGGGATGGTGGAACGAGGCCAGGGGGCTCCCTGAGCAGGGGTGCGTGGGATGGTTTTACAGGATGAAGCTGCAATGCACAACAGAGTGGCCCGCTGAGAACCCCCTGCCCCTTGAAGCATGAAACGCAGCAAGGTCCCTGAGTTTTACTGTGTGATGTGATGCAGTCTGGACCCTTAGGCATGCACGTGAGGGTCTGAGAAGCTGAGTCCTCTAAGCACAGCTCAGTGCTGACCAAGCAAAGGCCCACAGCATGGGAAAGCACTGGTTCCCCAGCCAGTGGCTCAGGAGCTGAGAGGAGCTAGCCAGGTATGTGGGGGAGAGAAGTGCCCCAGGGAGGGGGCTGGCTGCGGAGGGGCACATGTGTGCACCCACACGTGTCCATGGACAAGCCCATCACCACACTTTGCTGCAAAATCCGGAGGAGGCAGGGGTGGTTTTGGAGGCAGGAAGGAACAGGGTCAGAGGGGATGAGCAGGAGCATTATGGGTGGTGGAGGAGGCTTCCTGCAGCCCTCTGCCCTCCTGCACAGCCTCGGGGGGCCCCACATCTTCTTCCTAGTCCTACTGACATCAGGACAGCCCTTTCTGCATTCCCATTCTGGACCTTCCCCTGCTCACTGCAAACACCACAAAACAAACTACTTCGGCCCGGAGACCGCCCTACTGTCCGTCAGCAGCAGCCTTGCTAAATAAATTATGAATGCAGCCACACAGCAAAATACTGTGCAGCACTAAAGGAAAACAAAGCAGACATGCACAGGCTTGGAAAGATGTCCAGGATATACTTACTGTTAAGAGAGAGGGGGAAAAAAGCAAGTTTGGGAATGATAGGGAGAGTCTAATAATTTCCGTTAAAAAAGCTTCTGAGGCATATTTATTTATAAACGTGCTCCTGTGTATTTTACATGCAATAAAATCTTATCGAAAAGTGTGGAATTGGGAAGAGGCTGCCCCAGACTACCTACTGAAACCGCTCCCGGCTTGTTCCCTTCTGCGTTCCTAATTCCTTTACCCTGTTCTGCATTTTCTTTTTTCATAGCACTTACCGTCTTCTAACCTTTTATATATTTACCTAGTTGTTATGTTTATGAGGTATCACATGTGACTCCTCGTTCCGCTAGAATGTAAGGTCACCCACAGCAAGGATCGTCCTTCGGTTAGTGTTTGGCACATAGTAGGTGCTCAGTAAGCAGCAACTAAATGGGTCACAGGACCCTGGGGGAGGGTGAAGAGAGAACATTTCCTTTTTGCTTAATATTCCACACGTAGCGGTGAGATTGTAGGTTATTTTTACTTTCTTTTTTTATGGTGTTATATTTTCTAATTTTTCTATAATCAATATGCATTATTCTTGCAGTCAGAAAAAAAAAACAAAAAAAACAAAACTAAAGCTTTCTAAAAAAATTGCAAACGCGCCTCTCCCTGCAGGGCTCTAGGTGCCAGTCTTGTGCCCCTGGAGAGGCTCCTGGGCTCCTCCTCCTGGTCCTTCCTCCCCAGCAACGCCCCTCCCACTGAAAGCTGAGCCTGGCTGTGGCTTTCCCGGCTCAGCGACCCCCTCCACTCTGCTCACCCTCTCTGCGTGGCTCTGGGAGCTCCTGAAACATTGGCCCTGGCCTCCCTTTTCAGATTCTGCTCCCACCAGACCCTTCCTGTCCTGTGGACATCGTGAACACTCTCACCTTTGGCCTTTGTTCAAGCCAGGACAGCCCCCGGATGACCCGCTTTGGCCCTCATCCACGCCTTACAAATTCCTACCATCCTTCTAGACCTAGTTCAAGGCCCACTTCCTCGCTCAGAGCAGAGTGGGTTTCTCCTGTCTCAGTCCTCTCACAGCCTCTGGGCCAGTGTGATGGAGCACCCAAATCTGCTTGCGACCAGAGCTCCTGTGTCCATCGGCCTCTCTCATGGGACTGCGAGCCTGGAGGGCAGGGAGCATTTCCTTGTTTCATCTGTCTCTTGGCCACATCTCTTGGTTTCCCCTGTGTCCCATTTCTGTCTCCTTATTCTTCTCTCTTTCTGCAATCCTTCCTTCCCATCTGGCTTTCCCACTGGTTCCCTCTCCTCCTGCCCCACTGCTGGCCCCTCTATCAGTCAGGAAGGCCTGTGCTGTGCTGGATCCATGAAGATCCTTCTGGATGTGGGGCTCTCGAAGCTGCAGGGGTGGAGCCTCCTGCCCCTCGCTGTGTCCCTGGCTGTTGGCCCTGCTGCCTGCTGAGCGGCCTTAGAGACTCTCACTGCAAGGCCCACAGCTGATCCACTGGGGTCGGTCTCCAAGTGTAGTCTTCCTTCTACGCCTCTCTGGGAGTGGATCCATTGGCAGGGGAGGCTGCAGGGGACCTGTGGAGCAGTCTGAACCAGAGTTCAGACCCAGAACAAACCCCATGGCGATGTAGAAGAGCAAGGATTGGCAGTCTGGGCTGTCAGGGAGTCCCAAGCAGGAGCAGCCTCCATAACCCTGAGCTGTGGAGGCAGACAGTTGGGAAGAGTCATGGAGGCTCTTGGGACCCTGTGATACCATCAAATGATCCTGCCAAGGCTTCCCAGCTGAAGAAGCAGGTCCATTCTGGCAGGGACTGACACTGGCCAGAGAAAAGGCCCAATAAGACCCATAAGACATACCTCAAAATAGCAGAGGCAGCTCAAGGGGAGAGGGGAAGGAGAACCCAGCCCCAGTCCTGGCCTCAACATTGATTTGCTTTGTGAGCCTCAGTTTCTTTATCTGTACAATGGGGTGTGGGTTGAGAGCCAAGCCAGATGTCTGGATAAACATCCCACCTGTGAGACCGTGGCTGCCACTGTGGTGTGGATGGGCTCACTTGGGTCATTTGGTAACTGAGGGGTCGTGGATGTCCAGTGAGAAAGGGGCAGAGCAGGACCCTGGCTGGCTGCGCACAGAACAGCTATGGGAGTCCGGCAGCCAAGTCATAGTGGTTAAGACGCCAGACTGGGGTGTTCAAGGAGATGGGGTCCAAATCCAGTCCTCCCTATCTTCTGGAGGTGTGACTTAACCTCAGTCTCAGTTTCTGGACCTGTAAAATGGGGTTATGATTCTTAGTTCATCCTGTGGTGCCGAGAGTGGAATAAGGTATCTTCGTAAAGCATTTAGACCAGGGTCAGGCATACACTAAGCACTTGATTAACGTTGACTACTACTATATCGTAAGAGAGGACTATGTATTTAAAAGTCACCTAGGACTTCCCTGGTGGTCTGGTGGCTGAAACTCTGTGTTCTGTGTAGGGAGACCAGGTTTGATCCCTGGTTGGGGAACGAGCCTGCATGTAGCAAGTAAGACCTGATGCAGCCAAATAAATAAATAGATACATATTTAAAAATAAAATAAAAGTCATCTTGTACCATCAGGGCCAGCAAAGTAAACGGCTGCCTTAAAAGTGATAGACTTCCAACTCCGGGCTGACCCACCCAGGGTGAAATAGCCTGAGAAAATGCTCATATAACCAGGCCCTGGGTCCCCTAAATATTTATGCTTCTTTTTCAGATGACATAAATATTATGTGCTGCCTATAAAAATTGGAAAACACATACACACATACACAAAATATGAAAGTGAAGTGTTAATCACTCAGTCGTGTCCAACTCTTTACAACCCCATGGGTTGTAGCCTGCCAGGCTCCTCTGTCCATGGAATTCTCCATGCAACAATATGGAGTGGGTAGCCATTCCCTTCTCCAGGGGATCTTCCTGACCCAGGAACTGAATCTGAGTCTCCTGTATTGCAGGCGGACTCCTTACCGTCTGAGCCACCAGGGAAGTCCAAAATACTGAAGACAAAGTATGGAATAAGATAAAAATCACCTGCCCAGTTAGGTCTGGATTTGAATCTCAGCGCTGCCATTTATGTGACTGGGGAATGTTTAACGGTTCTGATCCTCAGGTTGCCCATTTGTAAAATGGGGATAAATCATGCCCACATCAAAGGGTAATCACGAGGATGATGTAAAATAATAAGAGTAAAATGTCACCACACCTAGAACAAGAAAGAATTACCATACGGATCCAGCCACTCAAGGAGAACCACTGTTCACACTTTTTGCATTTTCTTTTAGTTTTTTTCTATGCCCATATGATGTATATATAATATTAACATACACATATATGTTTGTTAATTTGAGACCGTATTGCCTGTTCTTTTTATGTTAATATCATGAGGTGCTAACATAAGGGGGAGGGTATCTGATTTTGAACCTAGGTATATTTGACTCAAATGGTTTCCCTTCTTTTTTTTTAATACTTATTTTATTTTCCATTTTTGTCCATGCCGCATGGCATGTGGGATCTTAGCTCCTCAGCCAGGGATTGAAGCTGCATCTCCTGCAGGGGAAGCACGGACTCTTAACTCTGGACTGCCAAGGGAAGTTCCTTAAATGTTTTCTTAATCGTTGTGTTTTAGTAAAGACACTGTTGCCCCCATGCCCCACCCCATAGTGTTTCTCGACACTTTTTCCATTACTGTGCTTCCTCCCCAAGAAGGCCTTTTATGACTTTTCCCCTCTAATTCCCTTCCGTAGTGCATTTCTTTAAAAATGCTTTATTTTGAAAGAATTATTGATTCATATGAAGTTGTAAAAGATAGTACAAAGTGGTTCGGTATGTCTTTCACCCAGTTGCCCCCATATACCTTATGTTACATATACCTTATCTAACTATAATCAAAACCCCCATATACCTTATGTTACATATACCTTATGTAACTATAATACAACATCAAAACCAGGAAGTTGACATTGGCACAGTGTGTGTGTATCCGTTCTTTGTTTTTTATCACCTGTTGAATCATGCAGCTCCCACCACGATCAAAACACAGAACTGCTCCATCACACGAAGACCTCCTTGGGGTTCTCCCTTTAAAGTCATACCCACCCCTCCCCTTTTCACCACTTCTAACCCCCAGCAACTACTGATCTATTTTCCATCTCTATAATTTTGTCACTTTGAGAATATTATATATATGGAATCAATAGTATGTGACTTTCTGAGACTGACTTCACCCCCCCACCCCTGCCACTCATCATAATACACATGAGAGCTATCCAAATTGCTGCATGTATCAATGGTTCATTCCTTTTTATTGCTGAGTAAGCTTCCCTAGTGGCTTAGCTGGTAAAGAATCCACCTGCAATATGGGAGACCTGGGTTCGATCCTTGGGTTGGGACGATCCCCTGGAGAAGGGAGTGGCTACCCACTCCAGTATTCTGGCCTGGAGAATTCCATGGACTGTAAAGTCCATGGGGACACGATTGAGTGACTTTCACGTTTCAATATTCCATGGTGTGAATGGATGGCAGTTTGTTGACCCATTAACCCACTGATGGACATTGAGGCTGTTTCCAGTTTGGGCTATTAGAGACAAAGTTACTATGAACAATCATACATAGATTTTTATGTGGACATAAGTTTTCATTTACCTGGGATAAATGCCCAGCAGTGCAATTGCTGGATCTTACAGACTGAGCGACTTTCATAGTAGTTGTACAGTATAGATTTTTTTTTGTCATAAAAGAAACTGCCAAACTATTTTCCAGAGTAGATGTACCAGCAATGAATGAGAGATCCAGCTTCTCCACATCCTTGCCAGCATTTGGCCTCGTAACTTTTGTTACTTTAGCTATGCTAATAGATGTATAGTGATATTTTATTAATACCACAGGTATACTGTGTATCTGTTGATGTTAATATGTGTATACACACAGATACACTACACATATTTATACATACATAATGTGTGAGTGCTCAGTCGCTCAGTTGTGTCTGACTCTTTGGGACCTCATGGACTGTAGCCCGCCAGGCTCTTCTGTCCATGGGATTCTCCAGGCAAGAATACTGGAGTGTGTTGCCATTTCCTTCTTCAGGGGATCTTCCTGACTCAGGGATTGAACCCATGTCTCCTGCGTCTCTTGCACTGGCAGGCAGATTCCTTACCACTGAGCCACCTGGGGATCCCATACATACATATATATATATATACATAAAAGAGTAGACGTTTTTTCAATCCCCCTCTCCCACTCAAGAACCTATTTTTACCTTCTTGGGGATGGCATCACCGCCATGCTTCTCCCGAGCCTTCTAGCTAAGAGAAGGCACCCAGGGTTTGCTGAGACACTTTAATTACTGAACCAATACCCAGGTATCTGGAGAAGTAGCTGGTGTGGACAGGTTTGGTGTAGCCATTGTTTGAAGAACAAGGCCATAGCCTTGAACAAATGGAGAATTAAATACTCTGACCCCAAGGTGAACTGCTTCCTCAGAGGCACTGGGATGGGGACCCCAGCAAGAAGTGGGCCATAAAGAACCTCCCTTCTGAGTTCAGGTTCATCTCAAAGCAGGGTTGCCTCCAGTAGCTGGTGGTACCTGAAAGATGCTCAGGCTGTGAGCCCTGCATTTCAGCGGGCTCTGCAGAGCCCTGCATCCCACTGCCCTGACAAGAGCCCATGGCACTCCCCAAACCCCCTTACCCCTGAGCCCTGACTCACCCAAGCCAAAGTGAGCCACGGGCTCCATCTCGCACAGGTAGCCTGAGCCCCCGTCAATGATCCTCAGGTGTGCCCCGCTCTTCTTGGTGTAGAGCACGACCTTGGCACCCCTGGCGAAGGCCCCAAACCGGGTTCGTGGCACCACCCTCAGCCAGTTGTTGCTGAAGCCCTGTAGCAGGGGAGGAACACAGGTCTGGGCATCAGCCGGGTGGATGGAAGGATCAGAGAGGAGGAAGAGGGGAGAAGAGAAGGGGCAGAGGAAAGAGAGGAGGAGGGAGCCAGGCAGGGAGGCTGAATGAGGCAGACCGACTGATTGAAGTTTGCCGGGAGCAGCTCTGGAAAGAGCAGGGAAAGCCAATTTTGTGTCTTATTGTTTAGTCACTCAGTCGTGTCTGTCTCTTTGCGACTCTGTGGACTGTAGCCCGCCAGGCTCCTCTGTCCATGGGATTTCCCAGGCGAGGATACTGGAGTGGGGTCACGTTTTCTTCTCCAGGGGGATCTTCCTGAAAACAGTTTTTGGAGATGTGCCAAAGGAAGGAGAGGGGCAGAAGACTTCTCTGAGAAGCAGCCCTTCTCGGGGGCTTACTGACTGTCTGGGAACTCATCTGCTTCCTCCCTGGGATGTCCATTTCCTGCCACTCTGGTCAAACAAGCACCCCGGGCTCCTCTGTTCTCGTTCATCCCAGGCCCTGGGGAGCATGCCAGGCAGGGTTCTGTGGGTCCCAAGGTCCAGGCACACCTGATTCCCCCGGAAGACGGACAGCGGCTGAGCCATGGACTCTCCGTGGGACAAGATGAGATCCAGCATCCCGTCTCCATCGAAGTCGGTCACCACGCCTCCTGCAACAGCACAGGTTTCAGTCTGGCCATCGGCCAGGAGACCAACAGGAGAAGGGCTCCTAACCTGGGCCAGCCCACGCCCTGAGTGTGAAGGAAAGAGCACAGCACTGGGGCATGAAGCCTGGACCATGAAGCTGCTCTCCTTCTCACAGCTGCTCGTGATAGGAATTTGTGGAAGTCGGGCGGGGGTCCCTTTCCTTCCCCTGGACTTTTGCAAGGAGAGTGTGGGTGCAAACAATTTGGAAGATGAGGGCTTCTGTCTGGTCTGTTATACATAATACAGACATGTGCACAGTTTTTATCAATCTATCACATGTTTGCACATATTAGTCTCCTTTTCGTCCTCACTACAACCCAGAGACACGAAGAAGGCACATGCAGTTATCCCCACTTCATGGGTGTGGAGAACAAGACCCAGAAGATGGAGCACCTTCTCCAAGACAATGGCAATGGCAGGGCCGGGTCTTAGGCCTCCTGATCCAGTGCTCTTTCTCTGCCACCAGCCTGAATGCCAGAAGGGGTCAGACTGCAGGACCCCCAGCCTCTCCTTTCCCTCCCCTCCCGGCACAGCATCAGCAGAGACTCTACTGCCCATGTCTCCCCACGCCTGTGACCCCACAGCCCTGGGGCTGGGAGAATGGACCTTTCTCTCCTCTGCTTCCCGCCTGGCACTCCCAGACCCCTCCCCGCTCCCACCCCAGGGACCTCAGCCTTCAGGGTGGGTGGGGACAGGACAAGCCAGGCTCTGGGGCTTGCTGCAGCATCCCTGCTAAGGGCAGCACTGAGCTGGGGGAGAGCAGGCTGGAGCCCTCAGATGTCCTCACCTGTGCCCCGGCCCTCGGGCTCCAAGGCATCGCCAGGGTTGAGTTCCTCGATGAGGGGGTCGCCGTGCTCCCTGTGGATGACGCTGCAGGAGGGGAGACAGGCAGTTCATGGATGACCACACGTGGCGAAGCCCCAGTGGGCCCTCTGGACGTGGGAATCCACTAACTCCATTCTCCATGCTCTGAGCACCCTGAGACCCTGCCACCTGCGCACCGACAGAGCCACTGCTCACAGACCCTGTCTACACCCTGGCTGTGCCTTTCTCGGGTTTTAATTTATGTTGGTAAATATCGATTTTTCCTTCTCTAATGGATGAATTATAGACAGCCTGGGGAAGGGCAGGTGATGGATGGAGAAGGGGCAGGGACGCAGCTACCTTCAGCTGACCTTCACTTTCCTTCATGTGGCCCTGGGTTTTCGAGTTCTGGATGCTACGTAGGGTCCCACCCCAATTCAATGCCACTTCCTCCACACCCTCCCTGATCGTCCAGCTAGAAGCAGTGCCTTCCTGCTCTGCCTCTGTCACTTTCCTGGCCTTTATCACTTTCTGCTTCGGGTTGAAGCTCTGCATGAATGCATCTCCTCAGTTAGACTGAGTTCTTTGCAGGCTGGGACCACGTATTCTTCTTCTTTGAATCTCCTGCAGCATCTAACGATGCCTGGTTCTCAGGAAGCTCCAAGTGCATGTCTGGCCTGCAGGGAGGAATTTCGGAGGCAAAAGGGAGGGAGGGGTCCCTTTGGGTTGCTGGGGTTCTATTTTGCACTCTGAATCGTGGTAACATTTGCTGTAGACAAGTCCACTGTGAAAGTGCTGCTCTTCTTGCACTTTGAGCTGAATGTTGATGATGGCCTTAAGCTTCCTCTCCAATTTTTCTCCCTCATTAGGGTCTTGAAGCCTTGGGGGCTCTGCCCTGGCTGTGTGGAGCAGTTTTGGGGTCAGGGTCAGGGAAGAACCAGGAGGGATCTTTATCACTCTCCCCACACATTGCAGGTGCGGCTTGTTGCTCAAATCACAGGGTCACCAGAGGGCTGTGCTGTGGCCAGTGCTTTCTTTTAGGAGCAGGTCAGGGTTCCCTGAGCCGGAGCTTCTGGGGGCTGGACGGCAGAGGGGGCTGGCAGAACTGCAGGGTGGGTGTAGGCTAGAGCACGTACCCTGGGACGTGTCCTCTGTCCACATGCGGCAGCTGCACGAGCACACGCTCGTGTGCAGCCTGGCCAGGGAGCAGCAGGCCTGGCAGCGCGCTTGGCGGGTGTGCCGGTCTGCTGCAGGTGTACATGCCTCAGCCGGCTAGCCCCCACGGTCCCTTTGGCCATTCACGTCCTGTAACCTCTGTCACCACTGGGCAGAGACACCCTGGAGTTCCCGTGACAATGCAGTTAAGGGTTCCTGGGGGAGAAAGCCCAGAAGTGCCAGTGCAGAGCTGGGCAAACTCACCCAGATTTGGGCAAACAGGGCAGGCTTCTCAGAGGAAGGGTCAACAAAGCTGAAACCAGAACGATGTCCATGTCACTCAGAAGAGAAAGAGGGGCAGAGGGTGTGGGCAGCCTGAGAGTCCAGGCCCGGCCCCGCCCAGAACTGAAGGAAGCTCAGGGTGTCTGGCCCTAAGGGTAAATCGGGAAATGGAGAGTGACAAGGCTGGGGACAAAGCCAGCCTGCGGGATGTGTCAACGAGAAGGTGGTGGCGGTGGGGGCTTCTAAGGGGTTTATGTGGAAGAGGGGTGTGGCCAGAATTGCATTTTCAACAGCTTGCTCTGTGGAACTGGGCGCAGAAAGGCAGCTAAGGAGCGGGAATGTGCAGGGGTGGAGCCATGGGAACAGAGCAGCACGGTAGGCTGTCAGTGGTGCCACTATACACATCCTGCCTGGCCGGGGAGAGTCCTCGCTCCTGCCCGTGGTCCTGCCATTATTAACAGGGTCCCTGCATGCTTGTTTAGCACCTGGTGTGGGCAATGAGTTCCCCGGTTTCCCAGGCATCACTGAAGGACTTGTGGACTCAAGCACAGCGAGGTTTTGCATCTCCAGTGACTCCTACAAGGAGCCCACCATGTTCATTTCAGCAACAGGTGACAAGCCCGCTTGGTGTGGGGTAGGTGGGGGCTCAGCTTCCAGAGCTGCCAGCTGAGTGGTGGCCCCAGCCAACTGCCACAGGGACTCAGGGCACAACCACGTATCTGGGAAATGGCTTTCCTGCTGCTGCGTGGAGGTAGACACACTGACCCTTGGGGTGACCATGTGGTGGGGTGACCATGTGGTGACCACGTCTGTGGATAGCCCCGGCCAGCCTGCCCTCGGGATAGCCAGAGGGAGGACGGGGATTTGATGGAGGCCATGCGGGCAGAGGAGATGCCTGGGTTCTTGGGCTACAGAGACTCTCCGGTGCTCAGGGGACCTGGTGAGGGACAGTTTATTAGCCAGAGAAGGAAAGCAGTGTCTCTGTTAATGAGCAATTGATCTTCCACAATTAATCTGGAAGTTGTGAATAAGCTTTTTGCGAGGCACCTAATTAGTAAATCTGGGGCCTTCGGGGGGTGATTACAGCTGGTCAGGATTGATGCTTTGTTAATAATTATATTTTAAAACACACTTAGTCACAGCCCTTGCCTTTTATAAATAGTCGGGGGCCCTCCTGGGGGAGGGGGTGGGGTCTTGGGGAACCGAGCAGATGATGTGGCCCATTTCCTGCATCCAAGGCCCTGGGCCACCCTCCTCTCCCCACCTGGTCCTGAGGCCCATTAGCATGTTTCAGGCCAGGAACAGGGCCATCTCTGGCCACATGGGTCCTGAGGTTTGTCCCCCAACAGCAGCTCTCCAACCTCAATGTGCTAAGAATCACCTCATGCCTAGCATATGTGTTAAAAAAGACAGATGTCTGGGCCTCAACCCTGGAGATTCAGATCCGGGAGATCTGGGCTGGGCCTAGAGATTCTGTATTTTAAAGAAGCACTCCAGGTGATTCTGACACCAGTGGTCTCTGGACCCTGATTAGAGAAGTGCTGCCTTGGAAAATCTAACCCCTCCTTCTTACATGCAATGCTCAGATGCTTTCACTCTTGTCCACCACTAATTGTCTCATCCAGCATTTCCCAAAGGATATTTTGCAGAGCACCAATCCCAAAAGCAGAATGTCTGAAAGCAGTGCCCTGTGGTCAAATCTATTCGAAATACTCCATCCACCTCTCAGAGCGTAAGATACTCAGAGTCATGTTAAGGTTATGAGAAGTCCTATAGTCAATACACCTGTCTTGGCTTCATCCAGGTGCACCCAGATAGATTTGGCTCTGGGACTCCTTTGGATGGTAGAGTGGAACCTGGCTTCTGTGTACACTTAGCCCAGGTTCCCCCCTCCCCCACCCATTTCCACCCTCTGCTAACAGCAGGAGGCCAGCTTCCTGCCATTCTCTCAACTTTTCAATCAATTCCTGTCCTCCCCCCTTCTCTGCTCCTTCATCAGGGGACCTGCCTCCTCCCTTCCCTTGGAGCTCCTCTTCTGAGTCCTAAACCTTCCTCCCTGACCCCACTGCGAAGGCTGAGTAGCCACGAGCCGGGCTGAAGCATCTACCGGAAGAGGCGGTTGGCTGAGGAGCTGCGGTGGGCGAAGTTGTTGAAGAAGACCTCCAGCTCCTGGTCATTGTCGAAGTCGGCGGCGATGACTGTGCGGACAGGGGAGGGCATGGAGAACTTGGGTGAGGCGATGTCCTGGGGGAGAGAGGGCTGCAGGTCAGTGGACAGAGTGGGCCAGGGGCCGACTCCCACCACCCCTGTGTGTGCATGTGTGTGCGTGCCTGTTTGTGTGCAAAGATAAAAACCCACGCTAGCACATCCTCTATCATCTTTCCCGTGAGGGCTCCAGGGTGCTGTGTTTGGGACCACATGAACCCCAGGCTGCTTGCAGGAGATCAAGGAGGTAAGAGGAACAGTCCAAATTCACACCAGGGAGGCGCCTTGCTGTTCTCTGGTGGGGACCACACGCGGCCCTTCCATCAGCCACTCGAGGCAGGGCTGACATGAGCGTTCCCATTTCACAGGCAAGGTAACTGAGTCCGGGAGAGGAGGGAAACTGCCCATTGTTGTAGCTGATGAGCTGGGCCACCGCCTCGCTCCGACACCAGATGCTAGAGGCCCTTTCTAGTGTGTGCCCTTCCTCCTCCACAGCCAGAGGCACAGGCTGGGTGGAACCTGGGAAATCCTGTGTATTGAATCCAGGCCTCACTGCTGACTCGCTGTGATCTCAGGCAAGCTACTCAACCCCTCAGATCTCATCTTCCTCCTTAGTAACACAGGGATAAGTAACAGCTGCTCAGGCTGTGAGGACTGCATGTAAAGAGCTTGGCAGAGTGGGCTCAAGATGAATTCCGAGGGGTCTATCTTGGCCTTGCCCCTGCTGTCAGCCTCATGGAAAGTGGCAGAGGTGGCCTTCAGCTGGGTATTGCTGCCTCTATTATCTTTTTTCTTGGACTCTTGATTTTTTTTTTTTCTTGAGACATCCACTTTGGGACTTGCAGTATCAGATACCTCTGCCCAGGGCTCATGAGGAGACCCCAGACCCAGGACAGCCCAGCAGGGACCTCCAAGTGCTGACAGGGCCTTGGTGGGCCTGGCAAAGGGTCCCATGTAAGGGGCTTGACTTTTAAATAGAAGAAGAGCCGTATAGGGAGACCTTTTTTTTTTTTTTTTTTTTTGAGCAGACTATCCATTCCAGGTGGGTTTGTCCCTTAAAGACTTAGAAACCTGTCTAAATTCCAGGGCCCATGTGGGGAGACTGGGAAGGACACATGGGGGCTTCTGGGGGTGGCTCCCTGCCCCTTGGCCCCAGGCTTCCTGCTTCAGGCCCTCTTCCCTGGTGGCAGGAATGAGCTGCCTGCTCTGGGTTGCCCAGGGAGGGAGGCTGTCCCCATCAATGCAATCACAAGGCTGATTGAGAGCCTGGCCAGCTGTCAAAGGTGGGCTGAACAGGGCCACGAGAACTGGTAACAAAGAGACCTCAGGACCTTGAAGTCGTTATTCTATTGATTCTGTAAAAATGGAAACCTACATAGGCCCCTTGGGGTTGCCCCAGCTGGATGCCCGGGCTTCCAAGATAATGTATGTAAGATGCTTAGCACAGCTCCTGGCACACGGAAGGCGCTTGATAAATGGGGCCTCTATTATTATTATTATTGCTCCTGTGAGCCCTGGGCTGGGCTGTCGAGAGGGCTGGTTGACATTTGGGGCTGGATCACCCTTTGTTGCGGACTCGCAGGTGCCTCGTAGGATGTTTAGCAGCACCCAGTCCTCTGCACATGAGATGCCAGTAGCACTCGATCCCACCTGTGACAACTGATCACGTCCCCGGACATCGTCAAGTGTCCTGGGGTGGGGACAAAACCACCCCTGATTGCGAACCTGGGTTGGAATAAAAAGCTGAACAGAGATGAAAGTCACCCAGGATCCTAGGATCAGCTGTCCCGAGTTCAGGGTGTGCCTCCTCCCCACCCGGACAGCCTGGGTCTCACGCCTCTGCAGGGAGAGAGTGGCTGGGCCCGAGCACGCCGTGGTGGCTACCTTCAGAGAGGCAGCTTGTGGTGGTCCCGCAGAGAGAAGGTCCCTGGAAACTTCCCTGGGATCATCAAGTTTCTTGCTCCCTTGGGGGCTTTTGGCAAGACTACATACCTCCAGAGCCATCCTGACTCCTGGAAAGCATCTCTAACTGTCCCGTGCCCTGCATCACCTTCTCGGAGAAAGGCCCAGCCTCAAGCTCATTAGCCTGGTGGCACCTCCCTTTCTGCCACCGAACAGTCTTTCTGAAGAATTCTTGGCATCACAGACCATTGATAGCTCAGGGAGGGGGCACAGAGAGGGGTCTGATGTCACCTTGCCCACCACCTGCTGTTTGGCCAGAGGGGGCAGCTGTTGGGAGCTCTGTGACCTCAACCTACCCTGACCTCCACTCCCACTGTACCCTTGGCCTGAGCGTCAATTTGAAATGCTCAGGCCCGGGCTATGGGAGAAGCGCTCCCAGTTCAGACAATGAAACCCCTCTCATGGGGCCTTTGCCCTGACTCCCACCTTGGGGGCTGCTCTGTCTCCTCTGCTAATGACCATGCTCTGGACACTACAGACAGCACAGCAGCCCGGGCTGGCTGGATGTCACCTTCGCTGTGGCCACCCTGCCCCCAGGCTCTGCAGAGTCTGCTCACCCTGGTGGGAGTCATAGGCGGATAGAGGGTGGGGAAGTGGGAGAGAGGCCCCTTCTTACCCGAAAGCGGACCTTCCCGTGGGCACTCATTTGCAGGTAGAGGCGGTGGGGGCCGTTCCAGTTGCCATAGACGATGTCCACTTTGCCATCACGGTTGAAGTCTGCCAGGGCGACTCCGCGCCCGTGCTGGTGGGGGTCGTCCACACCTAGGAGGAAGGGCAGGAGCCCTCAGGGCAGCCCTGTAGGCTCCACAGACACTTGCCTTGTCCGGGATTGAGGGTGAGGGGGGCGGCCTGGAGAGCAACCAGGAAGGATGAACCTCATTGTGTCCTGATTCCTCCACAGGGGTAGAAGAGGGGGAAGCCGTCTGGTTGCAGAGAGAACCAGAGACTTGTTTTCAGGATGCCTTTGCCCAGAAAGTACTATTTTTCACTTGGTTTTGGGGTAGCATGACTTTGGGGAAGGAAACTTGTGGAGATCCTGGAGGACTTAAAGCCTTCCCCAGCCACCCCTGACATGGGGATACATTGAGTTGATCAGCACTCTTTTGCTTAAATCTCAGTGATTCCCCAGTGCTCTTAAGTCAAGTTCAAATTCCTGCCCACCTTATCTGTCTTTATCTTGCCTTCCTCACATGCACCATTCATACAGGGTTCCTTTCATTCCACAAATGAACCAAGCTCTTTTCAGCTTCTGGGCCTTTGCCTAA
Organism: Bos grunniens; assembly: GCF_055505025.1. Classification (NCBI taxonomy): domain Eukaryota; kingdom Metazoa; phylum Chordata; class Mammalia; order Artiodactyla; family Bovidae; genus Bos; species Bos grunniens. Next base: position 19,194,398 of record NC_141190.1, read on the forward strand.
GCCGGTCTCTTCTCCTAGAATGCTCTTTCCCGAGCTTATGGTTACCTGGCTCCTTGTTTCTCTTCTGCTCTCAGCTATAATGTCACCTCCTCAGGGAAGCCTTCCCTGATCACTCCCATAAAAACAGCCCCTCCCACCGAGGGGTGGGCTGTTCATCCCAACAGCCTCCCATTCTCCTCCGTTGTGCGGATCACAGGTGCAATCATGCTCCATGGCAGGGTCCAGTTTTTCTACTAGACCGTCTGCTCCATGAGGTCAGGGTCTGTCTTCTTGCTCATCTGTGTTCCCACAGCATCTATCTCAGTGTCTGTGGTGACCTGGCAGTTTTCTGTAAATACTTACTGAATGAAGAGACATAAATACTTTGACAGAAAGCACCCGGGGACTTTGGTGACAGCAGAGGAAATAACTGCTCCGTGACTGAGAAAACCAGTTTGCCTTGTGAGATCTGTGGGGGGAACTTGTGTGTCCAGGGTCACCTGTTTGCATTGTGCCTGCATCTGCCAGGGGCCAGTGGGACTGAGCTGATCCTCGGGGAGGACAGAGGCTAGCTTTGCCCAGAGGGGTGGCCTGACCTCCTGGCTGCCCCTGGCAGACATGATTCCTCAGGCCAAGGGCACAGCTGAGAGGCAGTGGAGGCCAGCTCTAAATACCCATGCTGAGTCTTTTGGAGGACAAACTGCCATCGGCAGGTGAAATGACAGTATGACGGGGGGTGGGGATCACAGACCCAGGACACAGGTAGCGCTTGCCAGCTGTGAACATGGCGATCCTGAGATGGGGGCTAGGAGAAGGCAAGGTGGGGTCCGCCTTGGGAGCCTTAGAGGCTGATCATCCTCTTGGGAGAGGGAAGGATTTGGAGAATGGGTGGGGGTTGGGCAGAAGAGGCAGGGAGACCCAGGTTTGAGAAAGAGGGCTTTCAAAAGAATGGGGGCAACCCCCAACCTCTAGGATTAATACCCCATTAATTCTCCACAAAACGCCCCAGCCCTAATGTTGGTGGCCTTCTGCGTTGGCCCATTTCTCTCCTATCTACAAGGCACCTTGACAAGGAGTTGGTTCCTTTTCACGGGAATAATCGGTGCCAGGCTGCACTTCACAGCAGCATCTGTTTGGGTGATGAATGCCCTCTTGACATGTCTTGTTAAACCCCTGCAATCACTCTGACTTTCAATTACGGGCCTAGCACCTTTCCTCTCTTCCCGCCTGATACCTTCCCCCCCTCCAACTTGTTCGCTCACCTCTGCTTCCATCTCTTTAACACCTTATCAAGTCCTCTCGGTTTTCTCCACCACCACCTCCCCTTCATTTTATGATTTCTCAGCAATGAGAAAATTTGCTGCTGGAGTGTACAGCAGGTGAGCTGGGTTGGAAGACAGGCTGGGGAGCTGCCTCCACCTTTAGCTTTGCCCGGAGAAGGAGATAAGGGGAGTTGATCCGCTGCAAGGATGCGTTGGCGGAGTGTTCGAGATGGGAACTCTGGAGCAGAGCGCTGGAAGGGCAGTTAAGTCACAGAGAATGGATTGGTACCTGCTCAGGGATTGGATGTTAGCTGTCAGCACGAGCTGGAGCTTGTAGGACCTTTGATCTGTGTGTCTGCATCCCCGCTCACCTCTTCTCCTGGAGACTGGAGCTTGTCGCTCCACTGCTAAGAGGAGGAGAAATCAAACCTCCCGTTCCTGGGCAAGGTGAGTGGGGGGAGGTACCAGGTGGGGAGAAGTAGTTGAAGGGCAGACTGATTATGTCCACAAGCTTTTATTATGTGTCCCAGGCCTTGCAGACACAGACAGATGGTCTTAGTGGTGTAGGAGCCTGAGTGAGTGGTACCCGCAAGGGCAGTGGGAACACAGAGGAGGGGGGTTCCAGTCTCAGCCAGGCAGCACACAGGGAGGCTGGAAAGGCTTCACAGACAATATCTGAATGAATATTGAGGGACCAATAGAAGTTCTGCAGGTAGAGAAGGGGGAGAGGGCATTTCACGTAGAGAGAACTGGCAGGTGCAAAGGCCCTGAGGCAGAGGACAGAGGAGCACAACAGGAGGAAGGGGAGCAGAGCTGGGAGCCTGGAATACTATTTTGGGTGGATTTAACTCTGCTTCTTATTATAGCTATTCATTTATTTGTCTGTTTCCCCCTCTAGATCGTCAGTGCCTTGTTTATGGGGGGTGAGAGTGGGGTAGGGTGATCTTATTCAAGTCAGGGTCCCCAGCTCTTAGCACCAGCCTGGCACTTAGCAGGGGCTCAATTAATGGTCACTGGATTGAACTGAATGTTTAAGATGGATGGGGGATTAGAGGTGACACGCACCACTAGCTGTGCAGACGGTGACTTGTCCCTCTCTCCCTGGGGCCTGTGGGGCCGGAGGGAGCAGGGCAGCCCAGAGTCCCCTGTGGGGTGGGGGTGGGGGGCACAGGGCAGAGACTGCACTCACCAGCGCTGGCCGCAGCATCCACGAACGTGCCGTCACCCCGGTTGTGGAAGAGGAAGTTGGGCCCGTTCTCATTGTCGCAGAAGATATCCGAGGCACTGCTGCTGAGGATGGGGCCCACGCTGACGCCCCGGCCCCCTGGGGAGGACATTGACCTTCACTAAGTGGAAGAATCAAAGCCCCAGGCCCATGCAGAGGAGGGGAGGCCTTGGAGGCAGGCGGGGGGGGGGGGGGCCCTAGAGAAGCTGCGATGGTGATGCCACAAGGAGCCTGGGGAAGGGGGATTCTGATATTTCTGATGCTTCCTGGAGCCCAGATGTGGGCTCACGGTTCCATAAACCGATGCGGTGGGTGGCCGCACTGCTGGTGAGGCAAGTGAGGAGCAAGACAGTCACTTAGTGCCCAAGGAATGAGTCCCTGCGTTGAGGAACACAGGCCACCACACAGAGCTTTCCCTTCCCTTCGGTGACTGAATTCTACTCCTAAACGCACCTCTGCCAACAACATTTTGATTAAGTCACAGATTCCCTGACAGCCCCCCGCCTTACCCTGATTGCACGTATGCTGGTCACGATACTGGGTGTGTTCCCATTCTAAGGACCTAGAGAAATGGGTTCCAGGCACAGGTACAAGGAGGCCTCCTTTGGTTTGACTGGTGTAGGAAACAAATGTGAGCACCTGCCTGTCTGTCCATCAACAGGGATGCTGAATGGATTACAATGCATCCATATGATGGCCTAGTCTGCAGCTGCTAAAAAGACTGTGTAGATCCATAATATTGACTTGGAGGAATGCCCATGACATATTCTTAAATGAAAAAGCAATTTGCCAAGTAATGGTCTATGATCCTGTTTTTATTTTTTTAAAGGAAAACAAATGATATTCCTGAATATATATTTGTGCAAACTTATTCTTGAGTTTTGGGAAAAGCCGGGAAGGCCACACCCTGAGCTGTTCACACTGGCTACCTTTTTTGGGGAATGTCTGTATTGTTTGGCTTATTGCAACAAGAATTGCTTCTGCAGTTTGAAAGGAAAAAATCCAATAAGGTGTATATTTTTTAAGGAAAAAAAGAAAGAAAGCCAGCTCTATGTTAGGGTTTGAAGTGCCCAAGATCGATGTGGACATGTCACCAAGTTCAATCTTAAGATGTTTTGAACAAACCACCCCCAACCAATGAGTTTCAAATAAAGCCCTGAAAGCCTTCCCTCTGCCCCATCCCCATCCCAAGTTCAGGGGGGGAAATAGCTTGACCACGACCAGGATGTGGGTTCTAGTCCCAGCTTGGCTTTTTTGACCTCGGGCAATTCATGTTACCTGGTTAGCCTCAGTATTCTCATCTATAAAATGCAGATAATGTGCCCTGCCTTTTCTCTTTCAGGCCTTTTGAGAGGATCAAATGAGGTGAGAAAACTTAGAGGACCAAATGATGTGAAAGGTCTCTGTGAGCCCTACAGCCTTGCTACTCAGTCAGGTCCGTGGACCAGCTGCTGGTGTGCCACCTGTGAGCTCGTCAGAGATGCAAAATCTCAGGCGCCTATTCACCCGACCAGGACCTGCATTCTAACAGGATCCTGGGGGGTTTACCTGCATGGAAAAGTCTGGAAAGTACCGCTCTGAAGAGCTGTTCAGTACAATAAAGCAGTTTACTAGGGCACTCAGAAGAATGTGATTTTTAAAAATAAATAAATGAGAGCTCAGTGGACCTGAGTGATGCTGAGCCAAGCTCCCTCATTAGCCCACCTCCAGACAAGGCAGAGGTTTCTACTATGGATAATGTGAAGAACTGACTCGTTTGAAAAGACCCTGATGCTAGGAAAGATTGAAGGTGGGAGGAGAAGGGGACGACAGAGGATGAGATGGTTGGATGGCATCACCGACTTGATGGGCATGAGTTTGAGTAAGCTCCAGGAGTTGGTGATGGCCAGGGAAGCCTGGCATGCTGCAGTCCATGAGGCCGCAAAGAGTTGGACACGACTGAGTGATTAAACTGAACTGAATTTGGGATGGAGGTTTTCTTGGTCCCCAGGCCCTTTTCTTCTCTGAGATTTCTCCTTGGAGGAAATCATGGGACCTTTCTCACCTGTGGAGCCTGCCCACCAGGGGCCAGCTTTGGGGACAGGGGAACAGACTGGGGCAAAAGGCATTGCTATGGGGGTCCTTGTGGGGCTCCTTGTTAACACATTCTGGGCCCTGTGTCTCCCGATTCCCCCCAGGGAATCTAATTAACTCTCAAGGCGAGCCCAAGCCTCATGAAAACAGAGCCCCTGAATCCACAATGCTTCCAGGGAGCGTCATCCAAGTTGCACAGGCCAGGCATTTTCATTAGGAGAGCCATGCATGGGGCTTTCAGATGCTTTTCTTTTCCTAAGTCAGCAGGGAGGGTGCCGGGCTACTATACTACCTGGGCACCTCTTCTGCCCATTCAAGGAGTTGCCGCTAAGTGGTTGCTGGTCCTGCCCTTGTCTTGCCAGACTCCAGGCCAGGAGCAGGCTTCGGTGAGAAATCCTCCATTTTGTCTGGACCCCCAACAATTCCAGGTGGGGCTCCAGGACTTGCTGCCCTGCAACTCCATCCTTCTTCCCCCGCTCCAGCATCCTCCAATTTCCTCTCTGCCTCTGACTCCCAAGCTGTGACACATTCCCTTCATTTTCTCCAAAGCAGGTTATTTCCCTCTTGGACAAATTTCTAAATCTTTCTAATTAACTAATTGGGTTGGGTTGAAGCCTTGCACCATTTGTAACCTGTAATTACTAGAAAATTGCCATGGTAACCACACTACTAATTAGTGACAATTTATTGCCATGGCAACTGGACCATAACAGAGATGTTACCCACAACTCCTTCTTGGCAAGTTCACCACACAGTTGGGGAGCAGGTGAGTCGACAGTCAGGGAGCTAGCCTCCTGGGCACCAGCTGTAGCAGACTCAGGATGGAGGGTCTAAGGGGATCTGAAGCAGGGGCAGCCAGGTACCTGCACCCCTCTCTGAGGCCAAAAGGGGAACACTACTCCCAGGTCCATCGTGTAAGGGCTCTTCAGACCAATAAAATCCATTCATCTTAAGTGTAGCCTGACCATCCCACTCCATGCCCGGTCAATGACAGAGGCCTGTTATCTAGGAAGGATCTTTTGCCTAGACCTTGCCCTCTCCCGTAGCTCTTTTCCTGACTTCGCCCTGTCTTCTGTCATACCCACCCTGTTTCATGGCCTCTGAGGTTTAGCACACACCCTATGGGACAACCCCAGGGCAGTTAGGAACATCTTTATTCAGCCTTGGAAAATGATGTCCCAATAGGGAGTTAAACTCCACTTTACATCAATTAATTCCTTTATACTTGAGGCCAGAATATTCTCTTGGGGGCACGCAGCTCCGCAGTTGGGGCTAGAGAGGAGCACTGGTGGTGGGAAAGATGGGGGGGTGGTCAGGAAGTTCGAGTTGTGTGGCCTTGGGCACGTCACTGAGCCTTTCCAGGCATCTGGTTTCTCACCTATAACTTGAGACTGATAATAATAACCCCTTCTTGGGCTGTCATAATTATTAAATGAGCTGGTATTTGGAAGGTACCTTGGAAAAACGTCAAGTGCCACAGACTCATTAGTGCCAGTATTTCCCACCTGCTGGGAGAATAATATCACTTTATTTTGCTAATACTCTCAAGCTTCAAAGACCTCCTTGTTCTGCTGCTGAGTATGAATGCGGCTCCCTCCCCACCCCTCCCTGAAGGCTTTTCACTTTGCCCACCAGACTGGGTGGGAGAGAGGGTCATGGGGAAAATGCTTTCCTGTGGACCCCTCTTTCTCCGGTCGGTTCCTGGCACCCCTTGATGACCAGCTCCATGGCTCTGAGCCCAGGGGGCAAACCTTGCTCACCCTTAAGAACTGCACCCCTAAACCTCTTGGGAGGGAGATGCAGACCCAAATCCAATTTAGGTGCAGAGGGAATCAGAGGATGAGATGGCTGGATGGCATCACCACCTCAATGGACGTGAACTTGGGCAAATTCTAGAAGATGGTGAGGGACAGGGAGGTCTGGCATACTCCAGTCCACGGGGTCGCAAAAAGTTGGACAAGACTGGGTGACTGAAAAACAACAATCCATCTCTCAAACCACATGAGGGCAGCCCTCATGGTTGAGGGTGGGGAAGGGAAAGAGGGTTGTAGGAAGTTGGGGGCATGCTGCTGCACCACCCCAAACAGTACAGCAGAGGGGCTGGGATGAAGAGGCGGGGGATTCACTGTGCTAAGGAAGAGCCTCCAGGGACTGCCTAGAGTGGCAAGAACTTGGGGAGTGTGCCCTCCAGGCATTGGTCTCCCTCCCTGTGAAATGGTGTGGGGGTGGGGTGAGAAGGTCTCCAAGGCTCCTTCCAGCTCTACTTTTCAGGGCATCCTCCAAGCCGGACCTCAGGATAAGTGTGGCTGGGAGTGGATTCCTGGGCCTATTCACAGTCCGCACCATGGAGGCTCTGCAGTGAGGCTGTTAGACAAGGAACTTGGGACCTGTGGGATTATTCTGCTGATTAATGATTCCAGTGGATGCTAAGGCCTGCAGGCTGCCAAGAACGTCCAAGATATTAAAAGAGTAGCAAAGCAGTGGCATGAAGGGGTGGAGGAATGAACAGTGTGTGTGTGTGTGTGTGTGTGTGTGTGTGTGTGTGTGTGTTGGAGAAGGGGGTGTGAGAAGGGCAGGATGGTAACAGCCCACATTTCCTGAAGCTTCTAACACAATAATACGGTGTTGGTGCTGGTATTGCTACCCCCGACCCTGTGAGAGCCGTCCAGGCGCTGGGAATGGTTCCAAGCGTGCAAGGATGGAGGGTGTTAGACAAGGATATTCCCACTTGTCTCTAATCCCTCCAGCCTGTCCCTGCAGAAGATTGAGGGGGTGGGGGGGGGCGGGAGGACAACCCCCATCACTTGTCTGCTGGGTGGGGATTTCCAAACCTTGGGCGCCTGGTGGGTGCAGGAGCGAAGTCCTTCTCTATGTGCTCCCCTGCCCTGCCCCCAGGCAGGGCTGGAAGAAGCTATTTCATAAGAGAGGGCTGGAAAAGGAGGGGCAGGAAGAGATGCTCTGTGGTTCAGTCTCGTGTCCTAGGTTTTGTGTGATTCACATCACCTCACCATTTTCTAGGTGAGGAAACCAAAGCTCACAGAGGCGTAATCTCAGCTAGGGGGCAATGGATCATAGCTGAAACCCATGCCCGAGTGACTCCAGAGCCACTCTCTCCCCACAGGGTGCTCTCAAACATTTCTACTCGATTTCCCTCTCCCTAGAAGAGGGGTCTGTACTCTTGATAAGGCCCCAGAATGGCCAGCCATAATACGCTCGACATTAAAATAAAACTCAGTTGTTTTCGCTGAAGAAAATGCATACCAAGATTGCATTTGCATTCTGTAATACATCTGTGCTTGCTCTAAATAAAAAACGATGTCCCTTCTTGTCAGTCATCTAACGCATCTGACACTGTGTGTTGACTGGGGCTTTGGGTACTCTCGGCAGGCCTGTGGTTGCACTCCCCGGGGGTCCCAGGCCCTGGCTGAGGGGTCTGTCGCTCTTGCCTTGCCTGTCCCCAGCTGACACATTTGGCTGCACACTCACTGAAAGGCTAGCACCCGCCTGGGAACCCGGGAGGCTCTGAGGTCCCCAGGCTACCGCCCCTTCTCTGGAGCTGGCTAGTGGGGATCCGCCAGAAGGCCTCAGCTGGGCTTTAGGCATCTCTGTCTCCTCCAATAATGACTTTCTATAAATCAGATCTGCCCACTGCTTTGTTCTACACTGCTCCCAGCCAACAGCAAAACTCTCCACCCAACATTGTAAATCCACCTTCATTTTCTTTCCAAATTTCTTTTAAGGCTTCTTTAATCACCACCTTGCAGCCTGGACAGATGCTCCCTAAAAGGGTGAGGCCAAATCGCATAGGTCCTCAGAAGAAGTAGAGGCTGGGGAGAGGCAGGGTTCAGAGGGAAGAAGGGAAAAATAGATGGATTCCAGCGGGAATAGGGCTAAAATGCCCACGCCAGTGCCCTGGAGGACACGCCAGGGTAGACACATGGAGAATACCTCTAGGGCAGGGGCCGGTCCTGCTTGCTTTGTGCTTCCCTCTGTGTTCAGACAGTAGAGAATTCACCTGCAGTGTGGGAGACCTGGGTTCGATCCATGGGTTGGGAAGATCCACTGGAGGAAGGCATGGCAACCACTCCAGTATTCTTGCCTGGAGAATCCCCATGGAGAGAGAAGCCTGGGGGGGCTACAGCCCATGGGGTCCCAAAGCATCAGATACAACTAAGCAACAAAGCACGTGGCTGTGCTCCCTACACTCAGGAAATGACCAGCATCCCTCTGTCAGAACCTCAGAGCAGGGTGCTGATGTCCACTACACTTGTGTGTACTGTCTGTGTGCCAGGCCCTGTGCCAGGCATGCCCTATGTTTACCTCTTTTAATATTCCCATTTTGCAGGCAAGAAAACTGAGGCTCAGAGGGGTTAATAAGTTGCTCTCTATTGCCTGGGCAGGAGGACGTGGTGGAAGCAAAATCTGCACCCAGCACTCTGGCTCCAGATCCTGGCTATGTAGCAGCTCTGCTAGAGGGCTAATTTAAGGTGCTCAGAGGGGCCTGGGGACATGTCTGAGATCACTGGGGGGGCCATAGAGGCGGCTGCAAAACTCTTGGTCCCCTCGAGTTCCTGACAGGCTCTCGGCCATGGGGAGAACTAGTTCTTAGGATTCCCATGCAGGGCAGTTCAGGCTATAAGAGGCTGCGGGCAGCTGGGGAAGCCGGGGCTAGGAGAACCAGGAACCACCAGGGAGTGATCTTCCCGCTGCTCAACTCTGCATGCGAGGCTCGGGCTGCGCCGCCTCCAGGGACCCTCGAGTCCCCCGAGAGCGGGCGCGTCGGCCGCTAGATGGCACTGTGACCCAGCAGAGCGGCGGCCGGCCGCGGAGTCGGGCGTCTAGAGAGGATGCCTCCCCTCCCCCTCCCGCGGAGCCCGACAGCCGGGTGTGGGCTTCGCCATTGCCCGCCCTGCAGCCCGGGATGCTCGGGCCAACTCCCCTGCTTCCCTGAGTAGACCAGGCCAGGCAGCTGTTTCAATCAGAAAAACCGGGAGTCGCAATTAAAGTCCAGAGGGCCAATCCCTGGGGCTGCGTTTCTGGTGGGTGCACCTCTTCCTTCTTCACCAGCCCCTCCTGTCTTGCATGCTGGAGCAGGATTCTCAAGCTGGAGGTCGTTTGAAAGGTCAGCTGATTCTGGTAGTTTAGGTATCAGCGGCTGGGGCTCTAAGTGCTAGTGTCTCTGTAAACCTCCTGTGTGACCTTGGGCAAGTCCTTTCTCCTCTCTGGACCTTGATCTGTTCTTTTGCAAACGGGTAGTTCTCTGTGGTCCATCGGGCAGATGGGTGTTGTGTGCCTTGGCTCCAGGGACATGCGGCTCTCTGACTGCACAGCTGGCCGAGGCTTGCTTCCCTCCCAGCCTGTTCCGGCCCTGCTCCTCACTGTCTACATCTCTCCCAGGGCCCAGGGCACCCTCCTGGAGCTGAGCCTTGGCCATGTGTCAGAGCCTTGGCAATCAGGCTGGGCTCTGGTGGTGGCTGTTACCTTTGGGGTCCATTCCTGAGGGGGCATCTGGGCTAGTTTTCCAGCCAGATGTCCATGTGTTGTGAACAGAGTGACTATGGGGGCTGCAGGGTAGCGTTGGGGGGCTTGGCAGGCAGGGAAAGGGTGGGCTGGGGAAGGCGGGTAGACAGAATAGTAACTTGGTGGGCCAAATAGGTTCTTGTCAGCCAAATGGCTCTTGGAAATCTGCAGAGCTGCTCTAACGTGTCCTCTGGGCATGCCAGCTGCCCCGGCTTGCCTGCATGCTCCATAGAAACTGCTGTCCCTTCCTTGAGCTGTCCGGTCCTTCCAGCACAGCCTGGCACAGCTGCCCGGTGCCCCCTGTCCCTTCCTTGAGCTGTCCGGTCCTTCCAGCACAGCCTGGCACAGCTGCCCGGTGCCCCCATCCCCACCCGTGCTCCTCAGCTGTCTTGTCTTGGAGACACCCCTGGTTCCGCCAGCCTTCCTTCCCCACCCCTGGTTCTGCCAGCCCCCCTGCCAGCCTGCCGGCATGAACAATGTCCCCTCTTGCTCACACCCTGCTACAACCTTATGAATTCTTTGATTCTGTGTACAGCCCTCGCTCCCAGACCTTGCTTGCCTTCCAGCTCATCATTTTCAAGTGCTTCATCTCCCCAGCCCACCCTCCTTCTGCAGATCAAGGCACTTAATTGCCAAGCCAGCCCAGTGCGCAAAACTGGGAACTATTCAGAAAAATTGACTGTACAAGTCGAGGCTGAAGCTCCTGCATGTTTATTCCTTTTCCCAGGAAAACATGGTTTACTGCTGACACTCAGCCTCTTTGCTGCTCGCTCCCATGCAGAGCTCTTGCACTCTTTGATGGGGCTTGAGCTGTGTAAACTATTTTATTGTCTAGTCATTTGTTCCCACAAACTTTGTCAGACAGGTTAACATCAATCTCCCCCTTTCACTGAGGTGGAGGGCTGGCTAGAGAAAGGCATCGTAAACTCAGGGGAGGCCGTGACAATCGTTTCTGGGGAGGACTTTGAGATTATGCCATTACCCAGGTGGCTGAAGGCAGGGGAGTGGCCCAAATGACCCATCAAGGATCCTTCCAGCCCCCAGATTTGGAACCAGGTAGGCTGCCACTTGGAATTCTGTAGTGCCAGTTGGGACGGACATATCAGGAAGGTCAACTGCTCAGAGAATTTCTACATTCAAGGTGCAGGTAGGGTGTCAATGAGGCCAGAGTACACGTGAGAAGTTGTGTACAGCTCTGGCTTCCTGATTTTTGGCATCCTAAACAGGAACTAGATTGCTCTGCCATCAGCAGTCTATTGGCAGATTATCAGAGTTTAGTCAGCAGCCGTGCTGGAATTAGAAAAACAGCCTTCCCTAGAAAGATCTCCTGTCAGAGACTCTGACAATAGGTCCCCCATTCTGAAAGATGTGGGGGGAGTGTGCCTTAAAAAAAAAAGTGCTGGAGAGGTTTGGGAATAAGAACACAATTCTTTGAGCTCAGTTTACTGAGACGGGACCCAGCTGAAGCTTAGGGATTTAGCACTCAATTCCTGGCTGCTTATGTGTAAGTAAATAATTTCATCTGCTGTTTGGCAATAAAAAATGCTTTAAATCTTGGCCTCTGTGATTTGTCAGTTTTCTCCTACAGAACCTGTTCACCCAATCGCTTGGGTTACAGCAGAGAATGGGGCAAGGGGTTCCAAAGAGAGAAAGATGCGGTGATCTTCTGGGCTATGTCCGACGTCACCCACTGTGCCCGCCAAAGCCCACCCCACCAGATGTCCCATCATCTGGAGAGGCGGCCTTTGAGGAAGCCGTCTGTGGGTGGTGGGATAGAATAAAACCTTCACCTTCCCTCCCCAGGGCACAGACCCACCCTCTCCTGTGGGCTCTGATGAATTAGACTCAGCCTTGCGGGGCCTGAAGCCTAGACCTAGCCCCCAGCCCCTCCAGCTCATAGGTCCCCCTGTTCCACTCTGCCTACCTGTGTATTTGCTGACCCCAGCCTCAGCTGCCACGTCTCTGAGCGCCAGAATGCCCCGGGAGAGGTCACTGGCCTCGGGGTCCATTTCGATGAGGGCGTCAGGGCCCACGTTACCATAGGCATAGTTGGCGATGTAGATGGAGTAGCGTCCGGAGCCCTGAGCAGGAAGGGAAGGAGGGTCAGTGAGCAGGACCATCTGGGGGCCCGGAAGCAGATCCCCCCTCCACTCACAGGACCATAGCTCTTTCTCGGGGTTCGGGCTCTGCTCCTGGGGTCTGACTCTGCTCCTGGGGTCTGGCGTGCATGACCTTACACGACACGGCTCCAGAGGTGCTTTTTCACAGAGGCTACGAAGTGTGGGATGCCCCCAGAGTCCTACAGCACAGTGCTTCCCCTTCTCTCCTGTTCCAGAAGAACATCCCTCCTTCTCCCCCACAACCACCTTTTTATAGACAATTTTCTAATGTGCCTCCCTCCAGCTGAGCTCTCTCCAGCTGCCAGCCAGGGTAGCTGCTCAATAAATATTTGCTGATTGATTGATCTACCAATTCCCATTATTCTCAGTCTCTCTCCCATTCAAGCTTGCTCCAGCCAAGATGACAAGCAAATTCCTGAGCCATCTCCCTCCCCCATCCCCACCCCATACTTCTTCACTCCTTAATTTGGATGGCACAAGAGGTTCAGCCACACCAGGCTCCTCCTTCCCACTTCTACCCCTTGCTTTTCCTGTACCAGAAAGAAATTGTATATTGCTTCTGCCTTTATAACAGTGTCTCAAATATATATATATATTTCCCCCTTTGCATCCAGGAGAAGCCCTGGGCACCAGTTCCTTGTTACTGTATTCATTCTCCTCTCTAGTCCAAAACACGGCTGATGAAAGATTCTTTCCTGCCTGTTATTATAATGGTGTTATTTCTTCAATGGATGCTTTCTTTCCCCCAAGAGATCCACACAATTTCTCAATCAGTTTTCTAGCTTTCCTCTTATCCCTTGCAGCATTTCCCTCCAATTAATCAGACAGTACATATTTCTTGAGCTCCAACGGTGTGCAAGGTCCTGGGTTATAAATGTACTTCAGACAAAGTCTTTGTCCTTAGGTTGCTTATAGTCTGGCTTTAAGGAAGCTGACAAGCTGCTGTATAGCATTGGGAACTATACTCAGTATTTTGTAATAGCCTGTAAGAGAAAAGAATCTAATATATATATATATGTATGTATGTATGTATAGATGAATCACTTTGCTGTATCCTGAAACCAACACAACATTGTAAATCAACTATACTTCAATAAAAAATAAAATTAAAAACAACAACAACAAAGGAAGCCATGAGCACAAAACAACCTGGGAGAAATAGCTGAATTTAAGACAGCACGGCGCGCTCTGTCTCTGCCCTCTTTTCAGCCTTCTTTACTTTCTTTTATTTCTTCCCCAGTGGTCCCATGAGAGCCCTCTCTCACCTAACTGGTCACTTTATCCCTTTGGAACCATTTTCTTTGGGGAAGTTGATTAAGAGCCACCTGGGGCTAACAGGTAGGTGAAGCAAGGAAGGTGCTCAGGTTCTCCTGGGGGAATCAGACATGTCAGCAATTACAGGTCTGATTAAGAGTGGGTACAGGGTTTCCCGGGTACACAGAAGAAGGGCTCCTAACCCAGAGGAAGGGCGCCTGGCCACAGAAAGTTCAGAAAAGGTTTTCTAAGAGGAGTCTCGGCCGGGTGAAGTGGAGGGGAAAGAACCTTCCAGACAGAGATGAGACAAAGAGTGATGTATACCGTGTGTTGGGAAGCTGCAAACAGTTTGTTCAATGTTCCCGGAATATAAGACGCAAGGTGTGGCATGTCGGGGGAGGAAACTGGAGCTGTTCCAGTTTCCAGCTCCATAAAGACTTTTCTGCCTCTTCATTTCTGGTTCTCTGGGTCTCTAGCCTGCTACCTGAATGATGTTGTAAAGCGGTGCGACTCAGAATTCAGTTTTGCGTGGGGATCATGTGGGGATCATTTGGGGATCTGGTGAAAATGCAGATTCTGATTCGGCTACCTGAGTCTTGTTACTCAAGACCGTCCCTGGGCCAACAGCATCCGTGTCACCTGCAAGCATGTTAGAAATACGGACTCTCAGGCTCCAGCCCAGACCTGCCGAATCAGAATCTGCATTTCCACAAGATCCCCATATGATCCCTAAGCAAAACTGAAGTCTGAGTCGCACTGCTTTACAACATCATTTGTGGTTAGGGAGAACTTTGAAAGATTCTTGCCCATCCCAGGAGCTTGGTGTACGTGTGTGGAATGACTGGATGAAGAGCGAACGGATGGGGCCAAAGGGGAAAGTGCGCCTTTACCGTGATGCTGCCTGACCCTACCAGCTGTTAGCAATCGCATCGGCAAATGGGCAATTAAGCCCAAATGAACTGAAATGCACTCTGCTAGAAATCAGGATATTTATAAAATGTGGTTATACCTAGTTCCTTACATCAGTGTATTGGGTTGACAAAATAGAAAAATTGGAGATGTGTTACAGTTCTAGAAGACTGCAGAAAGTCACATGTGAACTTGACCACGGTAATTGTGGGTGGGGGAGCTGATTCCAGGGGAAGGAAGATGTTCCTGCAGCTTTGGGTCCAGGGCAGTGTTACCCATCCTTTAGTCTACCTCAGAATCAACTGGCAGCAGGCAGGGGCAGGGGGGTGGTGGTTGTGAAAGCAACCTGGATGCTGGGTCCTATCCCCAGTGTTTCTGATTCAGGAGGTCTGGAGGGCACCCTCAAATCCGCATTTCTAACAAGTTCCCAGGTAAAGCTGGTGCAGCTGTTTCAGGAACCGCACCCTGAAAACCACTGGTCTAGGGCTGTGATCCCAGTCCAAGCTCTGCCCCTAACTGGCTCTACGTCCTTGGGCAGGTTCCTCACCCACTTTGGCTGCACCTCCTCATGTGTTACATGCGAATCGTAGCCCCCCTGCTTCCTGGCAGGGTCGTTGAGAAGATGAAATGAGACAACGCATGTGAAAGGACTTTGAAAAGATAAAAATGCTATATAAACATGAGGCATAATCATTATCGATCAGGGAACGCTTCTTGTAAGAGATCGGCTTTGGGCTGGATCCAGAAAGGTGGATGAGTGATGAGGCAGCTGAAGACGAAGGGCAGCGGTGTTCCAGGTTAGGGGCAGAGAATGGATGAGGGCTGCGAGGGGAGAGGGAGAGAACAGCACACTGTAGGGGTTGAGACTTTTACCTGGTGCAAAGCTCCCAAGCTTAGCATACGTCAGAGTCACCTTTGGGCCTAGTTGAAACCCAGGCTGCTGGGCCCCACCCCCAGTGGTTCTGATGGGTAGGTCTGGAGGGTGGGGCCTGAGAATCTGCATTTCTAACAACACTGATGCTGCTGGTCCAGAGACCACCGATCAGGTACACTAACAGGCCCCAGCTAGGGGCTGTGGGGCTGAGGGAGGTGTAGGTCAAAGGCTGTAACAGAACCTGTGGTTAGAAATGTGTATTTGGTACAGGTTTACCCAAAGGCAGGGTAGCAGGGAGGTAAAAAGGTGTCTGACTATTTTCAGCTAGGCAGGACTCAATTTCTGGCTTTGCCTGTCACTTGCTATATGGTAACAAGGTCAGTTGCTTAAGTGCCAGAAGCCTCAGTTTCCCTATCTGTAAAATGGGGATAATGACAGCATTTACCTCATTGGCTTTTTTGAAAATTCAGTAAGATGGTGAATGGGAATCACTTAGCACAGAGCTTGGCACGGGGTTAGTTTAATAAGCATAATAGCTATTATTATTAGTGTTCTGTTAATATTATATTCCTACTGTTGCGATTGCTCTCCTGTTTTCCTGCACCACACTGCATCCCTGTCTCTCAGCTTCCACTCAGCCTTGACCTCTCCACGGTTCTCGGGCCTCGGGGGTTGCCAAGGTGGTGGTTGAACACAAACAGAAGCCCCTCTTCTGATGGCAGACAGACCGGTGCTTTCTAGTTCCCTGAGGCTGGGTCTGAGTAGGGAGTGAGCGAGCTGCTAAGTGCCTGCCTACTGTGCTTCATGCCAAAGTGTCTTTTTTCCCCCTTTTTTCTTTTTGCACTTCACATGGTGCCTCTGTCCTGTGGTTAAGTGCGTGGGTGTGTAGGTGACCTTGTTAGGACAGAGTGCGTCTCTCTGTGATTAACCTTCAGACCCTCCTACTGGTGCTGAGAAGGTTCCTGCCTTAGCTGGGTGTGGGGCACCCTGGTCCTGAAGGGGCTAAGGAGACTGGAAGCCAGGAGGAGACGGAAGAGGCCTCTCAGAGGCCAGGCCTGGTGCCCCTCCCCGCCCCCCAGATCCTCCCCACTCCCTGGGGCTCTCATGGAGCCTCCTCCCCTTTCCTCCCACCAGGCGGGAGTCCAGGTGGCACAGATTCAGGTCAGGGCTAAATGTGGCTTCACAGCCCAGCTTGGCTGCTCTTCCTAGCACCAGCTTGTTAAGAAATAAATATTTATACCTGGCACCTGCCTTTTCCCAAGGCCTGGAGGCCCCTGCTGTGAAGATTCACTCTGAATCCCCAATCCCCTTGGTGCCATCTCAAATCCCGAATGAGTTGGCCCCCTCGCCCCAACTCCCACAATGGGGACCAGAGACGCTCCCCTGGAAGCTGGGCAGCAGCTGGGTCCCTGATTTAGTGATGATGTTTTGTAAAAGCCAAGGAGGGGCGGCAGGGGAGCAGGTGACAGGAGGGATGAATCAGCGCCACGCCACGCTCTGGCTCTGGCTGGCTTGGCTGGGATGCCCGGGCGGGGCCCCCTCACAGGACGGATGGTTGCAGCTGCTGCTTCCCTCCTCACTTGGCCTTTCTCCCCGACACTTTGAGTTAGCAGTTGTATGCCGGGTGGACCAGCAGGGCAGAAAGGTATCGATGGTGCTTTGAATGGCACTGTACATTCAGGCAACCCTCCACTCACCCGCTCACGAGCCCCTTTGCTATGCCTTCATTTGTTCCATAAATATTTATGGGGGAGGGGGCCTGATGGCTCAGTGCCTGGCATATAGTTGGCACTTCATAAATGAGTTGAGTTGAATGAACGAACACAAGGTTACGAGCTGACTGATTCTGAGTCACATCTGAGCCACACCACCAATCCATTCTGGGTCCTCAGGCAGGCCCCTGCCCCACGCTGGGGCTCAGTGTCCTCTGTCCAGCAGACACAATGATGACAGCCCCTGGTTGCCGGGAGGGCCTCAGGGGAGAAAGGATGTGAAAGGATGTTAGCATCTACTTTGTGCAAGGCCCTGGGAGCGGCCTTGAGCTCTGCCCTTGGGAGCCGTGCTCTGTCTGGGGATGTCTGCTGGCGCTTCCTCCTGGCCATCACGCTGCCTCCCTTCTCCCCAGGCCCCCATGTTCCCCTGGACTCACCTTCCTGTCCACGCAGGCCACAGAGCGCCCGGCAAAGAGGCTGGCCACGCCACGGGCCACATTGACCTCGTCACTCAGGATGTCTTCCCAGCGGTTATTGCGGAACTTGAACAACTTGTCCGTGTACGTGGCCACCCCTGGAGACAGGAGGGAAGAGAAGGCTGGTGGTCGGTGGGGTGCCTGCCCCAGGTCTTGGGGCCACAGGTGGACGGGTCAGCTGCTGCACGGTGAACGCTCCTCACAGCCCTCAGGCAGTGGGGACCCCTCTCCTGGGGACACCCAGTTATTCTCAATTGAGGGAAGACATTGAAGCTTATGAAGATCGCCAGCCCAGGCCTCAGGAACTTCGGAAGAAGTGTGACCGCTAGCGTGTGTCAGAGCTGATCCTTAATAGCAGGATCTTATGGTCTGCACCACGCTTCTGCGGCACCAGGAGGGACATCCTGGGATCGCCAGTATTTCACATCCAGACTCAACCAAGAATGTCTCTTTCTCCAGGAGCTGCTCCCTGCATGCTCTGCTGAATCACAGAGCCTGATGTGGGTCTCAGAAGAAATGGTCCTGGTCAGTGGGTGGGTCTCAAAGTCCAGATGGAGGGTGGGGCTGGGAGTTGAGCTCTGACAGGGGTATCACCAACAGCCCGAGAAACCTGGATGACAGTGGGGTCAGCAATAATGGGGCAAGGGTTAGTGGAGAGGCAACGGGCTCAGACTGAGGGGAGCAGGTGATGCGGCAGCTAAAACTTGGGGTTTTGAGTAAATTGGCCTGAGTCTCAGGCTCGGTTCTACAGAGACTCTTTCAGGATTTAGTTGTTGACTGTGGGCAATTTGAGCCTCAGCTTCCTTATTTGGAAATGGGGATAACGATAATAACTACATTCCACTTTAACTCGAGGGATAAATGAGATAACTCAGGTCAGAGGCTGCGCACAGCACCCCCCAGAGTTGGGGGTGGTCCTCGACAGAAATGACTGTTCTGGTTTCATAGACGGGAGACCTTCTGAGGTGCTTCAGGGACTTCAGCCCTGCACTGCAGGGGTGTGTTGAGAGTGTCTGAGTGTGTGAGAGAGTGTGTGAAAGTGTGTAGGAATAAGCAGGAGTGAGTGGGTGTATGAGAATAAGAGTGAGTAAAAATGAGTGAGTATAAGTGTGAGATTGAATGAGTGTGAGAATGCGCGTGACAGAGAAGGGGTGAGTGCATGAATGTGAGCATGTTCCGGTGAGGGCTGTTTTTGGAATGGTCCTCAGGGGGCTCTGACTCTGGGGGACAAAGGCTGCCCTCTGAGTGGCCTCCCATGGGGCCCTCCTAAGACCACGGGGACCCACAGGGGAAGGTGCATTCTCTGTAGGGCCTGGACTTGACCTCAGGGACACTTGCTGGACTCTGGGAAGCTGGCCCGGGGACTGAGCCATGCCACCTGGCCTGACCCTTCTGGGCGTGCAAAGACCGGTTTCCATGAAGGGGAAGGCCCTTCCCGAGTGAAACGGGAGGCTGATCCAGGAGTCCTGCAGGTGTCTGTGGCTGGTGGGGGAGTGCCCATTGGGACTCCCAAGGGTCTGCACAGAGCTGTTGTGGCTGCTGGGGGCCCACTGGGGCTCCTGGGGGTCTGCCAGAGCTGCCGTGGCTGGGGGTGGGTGCTCACTGGGACTCCCGAGGAGCCCGATCAGGACAGAAGCGCAGGTGTGGACTCTGCCCGAGCCCAAGTCTAGCTCTGACTCCCATTTGTCTAAGCCAGTTCTTTATCCTCTTAGGGCCTTGGTTTCTTCATCTGAGAGTTGGGGGTAACAGCTGGCCTCCCCACTCCCAGCATGGTGTGGGAACTGCAGGGGAAAACTCTACGGCCCTTGGCTGCTCTGCACCACCTGGGTCTCTAGGCCCTTGTCACAATCCCTGGGGAACAGATATGTTTAGAAACTTAGATTATTTTCCCTTTCACATTTCAGAAAAGGTAACACAATGCACACCCTGTTTATTATATAACACCCCCAGCAGGAACCAGGGCAACACCCTGTAATTAAACACATTAATATTTCTGCAGTGAAATATATGAATATCACACCAAGTGGGATAAATAAAGCCCATAAATAGCTCACATCAGCTCTGGACAGGTTTTGCTATCAATTCACTTTCCCACAAACTTAAAAAAAGCACTTGAGGCTTTCAGAGTGTTCTGGGTTTCAGGACTGCGGGAGAGGAACTGTGGACTGCCATACTTACGGCTGCTCCCCAGGCAAGTGGCAGCCTTGTCATCGCCTTCTAATGCCTGGGGGCCTCCGAGGATGGTTCTGCAGCTTCCGGATGCCCAGCCTTCACAATAGCGAGCGACCCTTGCCCTTCTCTGTCAAACCAGGGTCTCTTTAGACTACACCTCAGCGTGTCTCGGAGAAGGCAATGGCACCCCACTCCAGTACTCTTGCCTGGAAAATCCCATGGACAGAGGAGCCTGGTAGGTTGCAGTCCATGGGGTCGCTAGGAGTCGGACACGACTGAGCGACTTCACTTTCACTTTTCACTTTCATGCATTGGAGAAGGAAATGGCAACCCACTCCAGTGTTCTTGCCTGGAGAATCCCAGGGACGGGGGAGCCTGGTGGGCTGCTGTCTCTGGGGTCGCACAGAGTCGGACACGACTGAAGTGACTTAGCAGCAGCAGCAGCAGCTTGTCTAGTTCCCCCTGAAATTTGACCAAGGATTAAACTCAACCAAAGCTTGGGATGGATGAGAAAGCAGCTCCAGCAGTGGGGGCTCTGCAGACCTCTGATGGGCACCTCTGCATACAGTAGGAAAATTTTCTCAAACCTCTGAGTCCCTGCCTTAGCTAGGCAAGAGGAAAAAAAACGAACCCAGGGTGACTTGATCCTCCCTCTATTTGCCTAATTACCCCCGATTCTTCCTGCTCACATTTCCCAAAGTGTGCTTAGTGGAACCTGGTCTCTGTGAGCTGCCTGGAGAAAAGATTTCATGATTATCTGAGCTCAGGAAAGACTGCGCCTTTCATCCCCCACTTGGAGATTCTCAGTGGACATCAGTCTATCAAAACTTTGAAGAAAAAAAAAAAAAACTTTGAAAAGTCTTGCAGTATATTACAGGCTTAATTTCATGTAAGCCAGCCTTTCCCAAACATACTCAGCCATGGCACCCCTTTTTGCAGCTCACCTCTTAGCATCCTGCAGAGCTAGCACTGTTCTGTGCAAATTGCTGCCCTAGGGTGTTGACATGGGGCCAGATGCTGGGCTTTGTGGCCAGAGGTGTTAGGGTGACACGTTAGCCTCTTCCCTTGTTCCAGTCTCCTGGCTTCTGAGCTGACCAGGGATGCCCCGAAGAATAAACTAATTAAGGTAAAATGTGCAACAGTGATGCAGAGCCTTGTAGATCATAAATGGGAACGGCAAAATCAATGGCAGGCCTTCTGCAGGCAGAGGCCTGGAGGCCTGGGCGACAGGAGGGATGGGAGCCTATGATTTAGGAAGAGCAAACGCTCTGGCAGCTGCAACCTGGGTAATTAGGTGTGTCAGGAAGACAGATAAACAGCGAGCTGTGCGGGTCGATGGCACTGGCAATAAACACCCAGCACTGGCCCCTGGCCCATGTCAGCGAGTAATCCCACCTTCCGGCTCCTTGTAGCTGCACTCTGCCCTAGGGTCCCTCACCGAGTCAGGGGCAGCAGCTCCGGAAGGAGAAGGCAGAGGGCCTCTCCTGGGTCCTGGGTGGAGATTCCTAGAAAGCAGAGGCCTGGGAGAAACAGAGGGCGTTCAAGGGCAGGGTGGGGGGCTCTGGAGGTCACATCCCCTGTGAGGCACAATCCTACCCAGAATCTGGCATGTTGGCACTAAGGGAGCTTAGAAGGCCTCAGTGTGTGTGTGCTGTCACTTCAGTTGTGTCTGATTCTTTGGGACCCCACGGGCTGTAGCCTGCCAGGCTCCGCCGTCCATGGGGATTCTCCAGGCAAGAATACTGGAGTGCATTGCCATGCCCTCCTCCAGAGGGTCTTCCCAACCCAGGTATTGAACCTGGTCTCTCATGTCTTTTACATTGGAAGGCGGGTTCTTTACCACTAGCATCACCTGGGAAGCCAGCCCGATGGAAAGGCAGTTGCTGCCAGGTGGCAAGACAGTGGGAAGGCCCAGTGGAGGAGGCTCAAGGGCCCACCACTCCCTGCTTGTGCTGGAGAGGCCCCAGGGAAGTAGGAGTCTTGGTCCCTGACTTGGGGCGCTTACAGTTCTTTAGCGGACAGGAAGTTTAAAAAAAGGAGATGCCATGGGACTGTAGTAAAAACAAAACTACTTAACATTCCTACGGTGACTTCTATATGCCATGAGCTTCACATACGTTCACTCACTAACACTTGCCACAAGCCTACAAGGCAAGTACTATTTTCAAGATCAATTTACAGATGAAGGACCTGAGGCTCCAGAGGCAAGGGGACTTGCCTATGATCCCACAACTAGCAGAGCCCCGCAGAGACGATAGGACAGTACATCCGGAGGTGCTATGGAGTCAGTCACAGTGATCAGGGAGGGCTTCACGACAGAGGAGGCACCTGAACCGGGTCGGGAAGCATCAGAGGAACAATAGCACAACTCCAGCGTGCTGAGCACCCAGTACAGCCAGGCTCTGCACGAAGCACATTTTTTTTTTTACAATCATCATCTTGCCTGAATCTCACACTGCCTTGAGAAGTGGTGTAGCCCCATTTTACAGATGGAAAAATCAAGGGGCAGAGAGGTTAATTCCCCAAGAGCCAGTGTGTGGTGCAGACAGATTCAAACCCAGGTCTTTCTGACTCCGAAGCCTGCACTTCTGAGCACCGCACCCACGGCTCATCAGGTAGAGAGGAGGAGGGAGGGTGCTAAGGGCAGGAAGGGAAACAGACAAAGACATGGAGGGGACGCTGAATATGCCTCGAGGGGAGGGCTTGTTCAGGGGCAGGAGGAGAAGCAGGCAGGCCAGGAGAGAGCCGCTAATTCAGCACTGAGGCCGAAGGGGTCACGGGTGGTTTCTGATCTGGGGAAGACAATGTTTCTGGAAGATTCACCTGGCAGTGGGGTGAGGTGTGGGCTCACAAGGGAGATAGTGAAGTGGGGAGGCCACTTCTGTACTAGCTCAGGCACGAGAGGTAACAGGGAAAGTGGGGAGAAGTGCTGGGTTCCAGAGGCTAGGGCAGGAGGGCGTGGCCAGGTGTGGTGGGTCAGAGCAAGTCCACGGTGTGGGGGAGTGAGGGAAGCGGGTCAGGGCCAGCTGGGGTGGGAGCAGGAGCTTGGCATTTTCAGGGATCATAAGGTGGCCAAGAAGGCATGCCCAAGAGCTCGCTGGACATGACAGATGGCAGTTTGCAGGGAAAGGAGGCTGGAGCTGGAGTAAAAGGGAAAGCCCAGGGCCACAGACTCAGTCCCAGGAAGGGGGCACATTTGGGCATGGGAGGGAGAAGAAGGGGCAGCAGTGGAGGAGTCACCAGACAAATAGAAAACAGAGCAGTTCCTCATCAAGGGCACTGGTGTCCCTAGAGCAAACGGTCTTCAATTCACCATCTTGTCATCTGCACACCCAACTCTACCCCCAGAAGTCATCCTAGAGCCACTGGGAG
The DNA here is from genome assembly GCF_055505025.1 of Bos grunniens. Classification (NCBI taxonomy): domain Eukaryota; kingdom Metazoa; phylum Chordata; class Mammalia; order Artiodactyla; family Bovidae; genus Bos; species Bos grunniens. The sequence goes on from NC_141190.1 coordinate 19,217,346, forward strand.
GGTGAGTTTGGGCTACAAAGGGCTCTCGCTAAGGACTGATAACTTGAGTGCCTCCTCCCTCAGGAGCTGCCCCCACCCCGGGAGATGACCTGACTTGAGTCTGACAATGGTGGCAAAGAGAAGCGTGGGCCAGTGCATACGGTAGGGCTGGGGGCTCAGCCTCCAGCTACATTCTTAAGGCAAAGAGATTACTGCCAAGCAGCAGGGTCAGGAGCTAGCCAGCAACATCCCGGGCCTGGGATGAACTTAGGCAAGTCATAAATTTGTCTTTCTTGTGTATAAAATGGGATAATGAGAATGACCGCCTATTTATCAGGTTGTTGTGAGGATTAAACTAGATAATGTAAATAAAGTACTTAGAACAATACCTGGCTCATGATAAATTCAATGAACAATAAAAACACTGCCATCACCATCACCACCATCACCACCACTATCTTCTTCCTCCTCCTCCTCACCACCACCATCATGATCGCCACCATCATCATCCAGGTAATTACAGGGCATGGCCACTGCAAATCCTCAATAAGCCACACCCCAGAAGACAACTGTGACATTAAGTATAAAATGCTTTATAAGACTTAGTGGAAAACCAGCAAAGAAGTGATGGCCCTAGGGGAAAAAAGAACTGGCTCTGGCAAAGGACATTTTAAAAAAGAAAGAACCCAGGCTTCCCTGTGTCCCACTTGCACGCCACCCCCACCCCCAGGATAATTTCAGACCTTAGTCTTCCTTCCTCCATTCCAGGGAGAAGAGGGAAATCCAAAGAACTGCCGAGTGCTTCCTTCACGTTAGCTCAGTTGGTCCTTTCCATAGTCATGTAAGGAAGATAGACTCTTTGAAAGAGAAACTGGGGCTCAGGGGCTTAAGCCATTTACCTAAGACTGTTAAGTGGCAATGCTGAGCCTCAAATTGTGGTCTGACTGCAAAGTACCCCCCCACCCACATATTAAAGAGTTGGGTAGACTGTGTAAAAAAGTATGGAGGTTCCTTAAAAAACTAAAAACAGAGCAACCTACATCAATCCTACTCCTGGGCATAGGAGAAAATCTAATTTGAAAGGATGCCTGCACTCCGATGTTCGCTGCAGCACTATTTACAGTAGACAGAACTCGGAAGCAATCTGAATGTCCATCGACAGAGGAATGGATAAAGAAGATAGAGTACATATATACAGTGGAATATTACTCAGTCATAAAAAGAAATGAGATAAAGCCATTTGGTGTGGCTTTGAATGAAACTAGAGATTGTCATATAAAGTGAAGTAAGTCAGAAAGGGAAAGACAAATGCCATGTAGTATCGATTATACATGGAATCTGTAAAAATGGTACAGATGAAGTTATTTGCAAAGCAGAACAGAGTCACAGATGTAGAAAAAAAAAAGCTACTGTTGCCACGAAGGGAAGAAGGGGCGAAATGGGAGATTGGCGGGATGGATTAGGAGATTGAGATCGACATATATACACTGCTATATATAAAATAGATGACTAATGAGAACTTGCTGTATAGCCCAGGGGACTCTACTCAATGCTCTGTAGTGACCTAAATGGGAAAGAAATTTAAAAAGAGTGGATATATATGTACAGCAGAAACTAAAAGTAAATAAATAGCTGGATAGGAGCCAGTGGAAGGCTGTCCCAGCCCCTGAGGAACCTCTTTTTGTGTTAGGACTGAGGAAATAGGCTTCAGGGCTCTATACAATATATTTTTTAAAATTATTTATATATTTACTCATCTGGCTGCATGGGGTCTTAAGTTCAGCCCGATGGATCTTTTCTTGCTGTGTCATGTGGGATCTAGTTCCCTGACCAGGGATCAAACCTGGGCCCCCTGCACTGGGGGTGTGGAGTCTTGGCCACTGGACCACCAGAAAACTCCCAGGGCTCACACGCATTATGGTGCTACTTTGACAGCCTTATTCCATTCTTGCTTCTTCTGAGGCCACATGGGACTGAGGCATATGGTGGTGGGGGGCAGGGGGCCTGAGCAGTTCATGAGCTCATTTCCCCAAATGGGGTCATGCTGGGTGAGCTGAAAATCTGGAGCTTATGTCTAAGGGAAATATGGCTGGGGGTCAGGAGACCCTAGGATCCGTTTTAGGTCCTATAAACTATTATTTTTAGTTTCTGCTGTACAGTAAAGTCCATCAGTCATACATATTCACTCTTTTTGAATTCCCTTCTCATTTAGGTCACCATAGAGCACTGAGTAGAGTTCCCTGGGAGTACCTGATGGTTCAGCAGCAAAGAATCTGCCTGTAATATAGGAGACCTGGGTTCGATCCCTAGGTCAGAAAGATCCCCTGGAGAAGGGATGGCAACCCACTCAGTATTCTTGTCTACAGAATTCCATGGACAGAGGAGCCTGGCAGGTTACAGTCCATAGGGTTGCAAAAAGTCAGACATGACTGAGCGATTAATGCTTTCACTTTTTTGGAGGATCCTAGGAAAAGAGAGTGGAGCCTCAGAGCAGTGTATCTCAGGCTTTACCAGGCACAAGAAGTCCTGGCCACCCTGGTAAAATGCAGATTCTGGTCTAGTAGGTCTGGGATGGGGCCTAAGATCCTGCAAATTGATGAGCTTCCAGCTGTTGCCAGTGCTGCTCAGTGGCAAAACATGCTTTGAGAAGCAAAGTGCAGAGCATCCTCAGATATCATGGGAACAGGACCTGGGTGAAGAGCTGTGGACAATGGGTGTGCTCCATGCAGACGGCTCATCTGCTGTGGAGGCAAAAGAGGCTGAAAGTGCAAGGCGCCCCTGATTCCCTTTCTTCTCTCTGGCACAGTGACTGATGCCTCTTCTCTGAGAGGTTACAAAAGCCCCACTGAAGGCCTAAATATAATACGGAGCTCAGAAGCCATCAGAGAAAAGAGTGATAAATCCAAGCTCATAAAAACAAAAACGTTCCGCATTGCAAAACCCACCATGAACAAAGACAGAAGAAAAATGACAAACAAGAAGAAACTATGTGCAACTGGTATTACAGACAGAGGCTTGGTTTTCCTAATTTATAAGGAGGTGTTACAAATCAATATGAAGAAGGCCGATAATCAATAGAAAAAAATGGGCAAAGCCTCTGAGCAGACAAGAGACCCAAATATATAAAAATATGTTCAGCCTCACTCATTTTAAGAAAAATGAAAATTAAAACTGAATATAGATGCCAGTTTTCCTCCCATCAGATTAGCAAGTATTTTTTAAAATGATGACATGAGGTGGTGAGAGTATTGGTATGGGAGATGCTCACTGGCATGCGGGCTGATGGGAGTGTGATTAGGACTGTCCCTTTAAAGGACAATTTGGCTGTGCCTATCAAAACTGCCCCTGTATACTCCTTCGATGCAGCAATTGCATTTCTATGAACTTACCTTACAGACATACCTGCAGCTGTGGAGAATGGCATGCAGTACAAGCTTATTCATTCGGTGGTTTGCAAGCAATTTAAATATTCCTCAATAGAGGGCCAATTCAGGGAATGGCAAATCTATATAATAGAGTACTATACAGCCATAAAAAGAATTAGAAAGCTGTCTGTGTGTGGCTGTGACATAATGTCCAAAATCAGTTCTTAAATAAAAAGTAAGGGGCAGTACTGTGAGTAGTACTATTTGGGTAGAAGAGGAGGGAGGTGTATGTAGACCGAAGACGGCAGATGGGCAGTGACCATTCTGCTGAAATGAATGAATGAATGAAATTGTGGGGCTCACAGTCCACACTGGCCCATCTACTACCACACTGCTGTAACCCCAGGCAGGTCACATGGGGAGGAGAGCTCAGGGCCAAGCTGAACAACAGCGTGGGTAGTTAGTGCAGGACCCTGGAGGGATGGGCTCTGAACAGGAGCTGCAGGGGGTCCTGGGTTCCTGGATTGTGGATGGGGTGCTGGAGCAGGCTCTTATCCCCCTTTGTCCTGCATAGGCTCCTACCTGATTTTTCCAGAATGGTGTTGCCTGAAACACTGGCTTAAGTGTTGCCTGAAACGGTAGTACTTTTCCAGGTCAGTTAAGCCATCGGCTGCTTTCCTTGCTCAGGCCTCTTGGGATTGTGGTCAGTCCTCCTCTGCTCCCTCCCTCTTACCTACTTTCCAATTATTAACCCTTGAGCTGCACGCACTTGACACCCTCATTTGTGTGGTGTCTTATTTACATGATGATCCTTTCTTCTTTCTGCTCCTAGAGTCTCTTCCTTCAAGCAGCTGGGAGGGAGGCCCATGGTGCCTTTGTCCAGGACATTTTTAAAGTCTCTGCCTTTCTTCAGCCCACAGAATTATAACAGCAGTTGCTTAGAGAGCATGGATTAAATCCTAGACACCATAATAAGTGACTTTCATTCACTAGTTCAGCTGTTCAGTCAGATATATGTATTAATGTTTACTAAGTGGCATAAGTATTTCTTTGGTCATGGAGATACAGCAGAAAACAAGACAAAGTCTCTGTCCCCATGGCGTTTAGCAGAAGAGTAGAAAGATGAACAACAAATATATAACCTCCTCTCAGACAGTAGGAAGTGCTCCAAAGAGAAATAAAGCAAGTTAAGAGCATAGGGAATGACAGGGAAGACACATCTAAGAAGAGGCCTGAAAGAAGGGAAGGACTGAGTCCTGAGAACAATGGTGGGAAAAGCATTTCAGGTGGAGGGAACGGCAAGTGCAAAGGCCTCAGGTGGGAATGAGGCGAGCAAGAGGAAGAGGGGAGGAGAAGGAGTCAGAAAGGCAAGGGACTCACATCTGGAGGGGTGTGGTGGGTGATGGTAAGACTTTGGATACAGTCTATGGAAGGAGTTAAACTCATGAAGTTGATACAATTTTGCTTGTTCTACAGGTGAGGGGTTGAGACAGAGAAGTGTCGAGCACCCTGGGTGCTCAAGCTGACCCAGAAGTGAGGGGTAGATCCCAGGTTTGTACAGGCTGACTCCTACAGGACACTGCCAGGATGCAGGGTCCCAGCCCTCTTCCAGGGACTCCAGTGCTGACTCCCTAAGGCTGGCTGAGGGAGAGGGAGGGGCCCCCGTTCCCCAGGTCCCTCCAATGCTTGGGCACAGGCCAGGGGAGCCCCAGTCATAAGCCATGGGCAGGTGTGGGCTGGCTGGGGCTCCTGGAGAGGATCTCAAGTTCCTCATGGTGGGCAGGGTGGCAGTGGCTTGGCTGAGCCTCATGCCAGCTGGACCCAGGGAAGTGCTGACCTGGCACAAAGGTTCTGGCTCCACAACCCGCCCACTGTCGATGAATCAACTGAATCACTCAACTGAAAAATTAACTCAAACCCAGAGAAGGCCACTGGGAGGTACATGCCTGGGACTAAGGCTGCAGGGCCCTGTCATCCTCACCCCAGCTCTGGGGGACAAGCTCCAACCTCTCCCAGGTGAACCTTCTGGGGGCTCCATATGTTTGCCTCTCCTCATATTTCCTCTGTTGGAGAACCTTCTCATAGGCCTAATGGTGTGTGCCTTTTTTCTGCTTCCTGGATTTATTTATTAAGTTTTAATTATACTCTTAGGATGTTCAAGTTCTGGCTGGACCAGAATGGGGCACAAAATGACAAACACAGGGACTTTGCCCTCGAGGAACTTAAGAGTCCACAGGGCCAGGAGAGGGGGATCAGGTTTCTAGAGAAATAAAAGGTTGCACTGCAGAGAGAGGGAAGGATTTTTGTCAGTTCATTCACTGGGGCATCATCAGTGCCTAGAACAGTGCTTGGCATATGGTGGGTGCTCAGTAAGTACGTATCCAGTGAATGAATATGTGAGTGAGGGAATGGGCTGATGATTAGGCTGAGCATGGAACCAACATGACCCTAGGGTATTGCTGTCAACCTTGACTGCACGGGGGAATCACCCGGAGAGCTTTCCGATTTTCCAATTGGACTGACCAGGATGCTCCCTGGGAACTGGGAGTGTTAAAGCTCCTCAGGGACGTCTCACGTGCAGCCTGGGCTGAGCACCGTGGCTCTTGGTTTCACTACGAAATGCTCGAAGAGCATGGGAGGGCTGCCGCTTCAGAGACACCTGACAGGTCCCAGCGCAGGTGCTCTGTGTTCAGTGACTGGGAAGAGTCTGTCCCCTTCCTCTGGCATCGCGCCCGCTGAGCCAGTGTTAAACACCCTCTTCCACAGTCCTCCCCACTTCGGCTTCCCTCCAGCCGGGGACTCACCCCTTCCACAGCATCCCTTGCCGCTGCTCCCCTCCTGACCTTGCCCCACATTAAAGAGTTGATCAGCCCATCAATTAATTGTGTCCTAATCCAATCTTGGCTTGGTTGGAGAGAGGGCAGTAAATCCAGCTGGGTAATCATGCCTTGATATTTGTGTAGGGATAATTACTATCTCTCAGGCCTCACTTGGTGGCAAGATGAGATGAAAACCCATAAAACACCACTCGGGGCTGTGGCTCATTGTTTCTTGGCTGCACAAGGCTGGCTGTCAGCCAGTCAGCTCTGCCTGCCCCTGCCCCTCCCTCTGGCGCTGGCCCCAACCCCATCCCCTCCCATTCAGGCAACTGGCAGGGCTCAACAGCAAGGGCAGTCTGGGGCTGGATCCTGGCTTGGGCTCAGACACCAGGAGGGGCAACAGTATAGGCCAGGGTAAAGCCACTGTGTGTGTGCGTGTGTGTGTGTGTGTAAGCAGGGAGGGTGGTCCCCAAAGTCAGGTGACCACCTGACTCCAGGAGGCTGGGAGGGTGCAGGACAGTGAATGCACAAGTCTGAACAGCACAGCGTGGTCCAGACCAACCCAAGAGGCTGCCACCATCTGGAAGAGTCCAGGGCATGTCCAACCTGGCCCCACAGGGACATGAGACCCTGCATCCTTCAGGAGGAAGCTGTGGCCTGGGACTTCCCTGCAGATGTATGGCCCCATGGGAGCAGACTTCTATCTGCAGCCCCAAGAATACAGCCTCCCAACTCATGGAATACTGAACACCAACTGTGAGCCTGGCTCTCTACTAGGTCCCGAGGGCCTCAGATTGAGTAAGGCCATAGAGTGTGCTAATTAAAAGGATGGATCTGGAGTCAAACACTTGGGTTTGAATCCTGGGGTGTACAAGTTGTGTGCCTTGGGCAAGTCACGTGACCTCTTTGTGCCTCAGTTTCCTCAACTATAAACTGGGCTATACCAGGACCTACATACTTGAGCTGTTGTGAGACTTAAATGAGATGATTCTGGGAGATAGTGAAGGACATGGAAGCCTGGTGTGCTGCAGTCCATGGGGTTTCAAAGAGTTAGACATGACTGAGGAACTGAACAAGACGAAGCACTTAGACCCCCACCCTGGTGCCCAGTAGGTGCTACTAAAATATTAGTTATCATCATTGTTACTATTATGTAGCCTTCTGAGCATCAATTTCCCTCAGCCATTCCTTGGGATGTAGGACGTCTTAGACCAGCAGCAGCAGTATCGCCTGAGAGTTTGTTAGCAAGGCAGGCTCTCGGGCCCCAGCCAGGCCTTCTGACATTTACACAAGAGCCCAAGTGACATGGGATGGTGCTCTGGGCTAGGACAGGCCCCAGGTCTGTCTTCCTCCAAGTTGTGTCCCCAGCCCCGAGGGCCTCCTGTCTGGCAGGGAGCAGGTGCTTGGAAGGGATGTGGGGTGAAAGAATGAGCTCATCTGAACACTGTGGGGACCCCTGAAGGATTTCAGAGCATTTTGGAAAGGCCCCCTGAAAGTACCATGGAGGTCTATGCCAGGGGGTGGGGTTCATCTGCGGGTGATGGTGTGAGAAGTCCTGAATGACTGAGTCGCACAGGAGCTGGGGGAGAAGGGAGGACGGGTTACTTAGGAGGATGGTGGGGGGGGCAGTCTGCTGAGACTGGAGGGTGAATAGGACATAAATTCTGAGGGAGAGGGACTGGTCTTCTGCTCAAGGCATCTATCGCCAGGCCCAGGGGCTGGGAGGTGAGAAAAAGCTTCATGCATAAGAGAAGAAAGGGCCTCCTGGGGGTGTCTCTGTTGGGTCATTGCTGGGACAAACCGAGGTCCTGGAGGTGGCAGGGCCTGGGCCTGGGGAAGCCGGTGACTGTAACCTGGTGATGGGAGGAGGAAGGTGGGAGCAGGGAAGGCCCAAGGCCCGCAGCCCTTACCTGAGAAGGCATTGTTGGTGTTGAGGAAGTAGATCTCCTCACGGCCGTCCCCGTCGATGTCACAGGCTGTGACCCCGATGGCGTTGCCCTGCCGGTCACGCAGCGCGTAGTACGGGGAGCTGCGCTCGTCCACCGCGATGTTCACCAGCCGCTTCTGGGCCCGGTCGTACTTCAGAACCAGGTTGGGGCCGTTGTACCTGCAAGAAGGCGGAGGGGAATGCTGGGGAGGAGTGGCTGGGCCCACCTGGTTCCACCCGACCAGAGCAGTGGGCTCAGAGCCCTCCTGGACAGGCCAGGGTGGGGACACATCAGTCCCAGAACATTCCCGGGAACTTTTGGCAGCCTTGTCTTGGGGTCTCCAGGCATCTGATGAGCGTTCCTGAATCAGAGGTGGACTTAAGCAAAGTGAGAGTCAACAGGGCCCACGTGGGATGCAATATAGGGAGCAGGGTGGTGGAAGGGAGTGGGCAGCCAGTGATGAACCCTTAACAGAGGCTTTGCTGAAGAAAACAAAAAGCAACGTGACATTATCTTACCCATTTCAACGTAAAAGTCACTTTCATATTAATGATCTCATTAAATTTAACAACAAATGGGCTTCCCTCATAGCTCAGTTGGTAAAGAATCTGCCTGCAGTGCAGGAGATCCTGGTTCGATCCCTGGGTCAGGAAGATCCCCTAGAGAAGGGATAGGCTACCCACTCCTGTATTCTTGGGCTTCCCTCGTGGCTCAGCTGGTAAAGAATTTGCCTGCAGTGCTTGAGACCTGGGTTCGATCCCTGGGTTGGGAAGATCTCTTGGAGAAGGAAAGGCTACCCACTCCAGCATTCTGGCCTGGAGAATTCCATGGACTGTATAGTCCACGGGGTCACAAAGAGTCAGACCCGACTGAGAGACCTTTACTTTCACTTTAAGTTTAACAATAGTCAAGTGAGGTAGGCATGCTGCTGCTGCTGCTAAGTCGCTTCAGTTGTGTCCGACCCTGTGCGACCCGATAGACGGCAGCCCACCAGGCTCCCCTGTCCCTGGGATTCTCCAGGCAAGAACGCTGGAGTGGGTTGCCATTTCCTTCTCCAATGCATGAAAGTGAAAAGTGAAAGTGAAGTCGCTCAGTCAAGTCTGACTCTCAGCAACGCCATGGACTGCAGCCTATCAGGCTCCTCCATCCATGGGATTTTCCAGGCAAGAGTACTGGAGTGATTGCCATTGCCTTCTCCAGAGGTAGCATGGGTGGCTGCATGGGTGGCTGCATGGGTGGCTGCATTATTAACCTATTTTGCAGATGAGGCAACTGATGAACTTTAGCAGTGTAACTGAGGCTCAGAGAGGTTGAAGGCCCTTCCCAAGGTAACATAGCTAGTGTCAGGTACTGGGACTTGAACCCAGGCTCTCTCTGCTGTCCCAAGGGCCCTGTGGTAAATGAGCCCTAGAAATGCAGAAGGCTTTGTCCTTGAGGTTTGGAATGAATCTCTTAAATAGTAGCATTATGAATGCATCTAAAGTCATCAGGTGGATCTTTTTTTTCCTGAGGAACAAAGCAAAAGATTAAATTGCTCCTCAGTTCTCATCTCTCTCTTGTCTGCCTCTCCTGTAGCCACACTGGCCTCCCTGCTGTACGCTCCTGCCTCAAGGACTTCGCACTTGCTGTTCCCTCTGCCCAGGACACTTTTCCTTGAGATCCACATGGCTGTCTCCCTCCTTCACATCCTTCAGACTTTCACTAGTTGTCCCTTCTTGATGAGGCCTTCCTTCCCACATTTCTGAAACTTGCAATCACCATCACCCAGGATCCCTTACCTCTCACCCCCCTTCTCCTCCCCATGGCTTTTACCACTAGCTGATCATTTTCTATTTTCCTCTTTATCTTTTCTCTGTTCCTCCTAGAATATCAGCTCCATGAAGGCAGAACTTTTTGTCTCCTTCATTCCCAAGGCCTAGGACTGTGCCTGGTACACAGTAGGTGCTCAGTAAATCTTTATTGACTGAGTGGATCCTCAGAGCCCAATAGCTGAGTCAGAAGGGCTTAGGTGTCCCATGGCTGATTTCTTCCCGTCGCCTTTCCACCTGGAGAAAGTGGTGTGCCCAAGGTCACCCCCATGCAGCACCACCAGGAATGTCTCAGGACTCCTCCCTCCTCCTGGAACACCTGCCAGGCTCGCCAACCCCCATCCATTATTCCCTGGGCTCCTGCCTTTGTTTTAGCCCAAGCGTGTGCATCCTGAGCAGAGTTTGGCTGCCAGCTGCTGGACGTCCCCTGCGGAGCTCACTGCGGGGAGGGAGGAAAGAACTCTCCAAGGTCTTTGAGAGAAATCACTTCTTGCTTTCCTGAAACACATCCAATTTGGCCCTCTCCTTCGTCACCAAGACACATAGCCAGTGAAGTTTAGGGGTGCTGAGTGACTGGCCAGGCGCCTTCTGGCATCCACAGCGTGCGAAAGGGGAGCTGAGCTCACTGGGGGCTGAGTCAGCACCCGGTGATGGAAGGTCGTGCCTTCGACGCCTTGACAAAGAGTGTCTGAGGGCTGCATGTCGGGGTGTTGTATGACCTATGGGACGTGTCTAGGCAGCAGAGACGGAACACTTGAGTTCCCGCCCTGCCAGCAGCTGGCTCAAGCCCTCAGGGGCAGCAGGTGCCTTCCAGGCACTAAATGCTGGTCCTCAAAGCCTTCAAGTCTTCCATTTACTACCATTATTGCTCCTCAAGAGACAGTATAGTTCTGTCTAGGCCTGGCTACAAGCACTTTCCCAGGCATGGCTTCACCTGAACCCCGGTAATCCAGAAAGATAGTAAAGAAGGCGTTTTACTAGAAAAGGAAATGGAGGGTCAGAGAGGCAAAGTAAGCTGTCCAAGGCTGCATAGCTTGTACGTAGCAGCATAAGGCTTCTAAAATAACTGTCTTCAGGTCCAATCCTGTGCTTTTTCCACACTGCCTGTGATGCCAACACTCTCTGTCCTTTTTTTTTTTTTTTCTGGTGACCTCTCCCAAAGTAGCGACACGGGAAAATGCCCAAGAACTTGCCATAAAGTGGAGATAATAACCCTACACTTTACAGTTTATAAAACACTTTCTCATCCTTGATTTCATTTGCTTCTCTGCAGGTCCTGACTCTTTCAGAGGTAGTTTAGGGACCTTAGGCTGGTCAGTTCACCTCTCTAGGTTGAGAGTTTCTCTTCTGCAAAACGAGAGTTGGACTAAATCACAGGGTCACAAAATGTGTGGACACACGTGGGGGTGGGCCTCGGGCCCTCTTTGCTAGGTTTCATCCAGAGCCATTTCTATGCGGATGCATTTTACTTTGGGGGCTTCCCCGATAGCTCAGCGGTAAAGAATCTGCCTGCCATGCAGCAGGAGATGCAGGAGACACGAGTTCAATCCCTGGGTCGGGAGGATCCCCTGGAGGAGGAAATGGCAACCCACCTCAGTATTTTTGCTCGGAAAACATCCCAGTCCATGGGGTCACAAACAGTTGAACACGACTGAGTCACTAAACACACATGCATGCATTTTATTTTATGCATCACATTCCATAAAATGCAGTTTAAACAAGGGATTCCAGAGCCAGCATTTAAAAGGCACTGGACTAAAACCTGTGTGAGAGCCCTTCTTGGTCTGTTGCTCTTAAAATAGTGCCTTGAGTCTAACTCACCTCAGGGGACAGAGTGGGCTGGGCCCCACCCTCTAGGCTATGGTTGAGGAGCTACCAAAGAAAGTCCAGCCCTGACACCCCTCCTTCGCACCCCCTGTCCCTTGGGTCTCCTGGAAGGTCTCTACCACCCCCAGGAGCCACTTCCCAGTGAGGGAGAGGTCATGGCTTCCACACCTATTGGAGGCCAGTCCTTTCACCCTGAATGTGGGGTGGTGGGTGGTCACACAAGCGCCCATGGTGGTGACCCTGGGGTAGCAGATGACCCTGGATCATCTCTCCTTTGAACCACTTTGAGGTGCTAGTCCCAGTACTCTCTAAGGGGTAGAGGGGTGGAGGTGCCAGGCTGGCTCAGGGTGCCATAGCGTCTTCCCCAAACCTACACGGCAGCCTGGGATGAAACCTGACACTTTGGCCTCTGTGTCCACCACTACACCTAGGGGCTACAGACACAAAGCCAAACCAATGGCTCCTACACAGGGCGTCCCAGCAACCCAGGGAGAAGGCTGCGGGTGGGCACGGAGTTGCCACTCCTTCCTTCCACCAGGGCTTCCCTTGGCTGGCTCTGCTGCCCCGACACCAGAGCCTCTCAAAATCTACCCCCAGGACAGCCAGCCGCATCCCCTCCAGCTCTGCTCCATGGAGCTCATGCTCCAGTTGGTTCCTCACCACCCGGCCTTTCAGGTGGGGGTTGTTCTCCCTGCCCTCCCCTCCTCCCAGGAAGCCTGCCCCAGCTGCCTGGCCTAGATATGATCTTCTCTTGTTTGGACACCCACAGCATTTTGCACCTCACTTATTCCCTCGAGGCAGAATTGTTGGTGTTCCAACATTGCCTCCCCTCATTAAAACATATGCTTCTTGAGCCCAGGAAGAATGTGTGTGTATCTCTGCATTTGCTGCGCCTAGAGCCATGCTTGGCAGAGAGAAGGTGCCCAGCAAGTGTCTGAGTGAATGAGTGAGCGAATACAGGAAAAGCATCATGACTGGCACTCTTAGAGTAGTCACCGTGTGCCGAGCATCCTTCCAAATACTCTATAACCCCTACCTCATATCATCCTCATGACAGTCCTAGGATTTTACAGATCTGGAGACTGGGGTGTGAGAGGTTAGTCACGGTCCCTCTGGGGTGTCAGTTCCCACAACAGGGGTGGGGAGATGGATGTGAGGTACATGGGGTTTCACGTTTCCTCTAACACCTGCCTGAGCTTGTTGGGCACTTCTAGAAATTCAGGAGGCTTTGAAGCTCAATTGAACAGGCTTAGGAAGTGGGACAGGGTCCCCTGTTCTTGAAAAGCAGCTGTGACTTTATAATATCAAAGGCTAGGCCAGCAGGTACAAGTGATTGGCTTGGTGGAAATTTAAAAATCTGCTTGCGAGACATCAGTGGGGCACGACCCATTCTTGCGTGTGTGCTGGCCAAGTTTCGTGCCAGTCCGCTGCCGTGGACAGGGAGGGGCCTGGGGGTCAGGCCAAGAAAAGCAGCCTGGGCGTGGGGTCCTGGGCCTGCCACTTCCTGGCTCAGACCTTGTGCTTGTCACTCTGTTCCCCTAAGCTTCAGCTTCCTCATCTACAAGTCTGTGAAGATAAGCCAGTGTGTGTGATAACACTTGGTAAACTGTGAAGAGTTACATAATTGTAAGTTCTCATCGTTATTAAAAAACAAAGCCAAGGCACCATCTCTCACCCTCCAGAGTGATCACTTTGAGTTTCCAAACACACAATAATGTTTCTCCTCCCCAAACATCCCACCCGTGATCTCTCACATTTCTTTATTCCCCTTTGTCACTCAACTCAAATAGTTGTCTTCACAAGTGGTCTCCACTTTCTTGCCACCCATTTGCCTCACCCCAATCCACATTCTGGGCTGCCCAGGTGGTGCTGGTGGCAAAGAATCCACCTGCCAGTGCAGGAGATGTCTGAGACAGGGCTTCGATCCCTGTGTAGGGAAGATCCCCTGGAGGAGGGCATGGCAACCAACTCCAGTATTCTTGCCTAGAAAATCCCATCGACAGAGGACCCTTGGTGGGCTACAGTCCATAGGGTCACACAGAGCTGGACACAATTGAAGCAACTTAGCACACTCGCCATCCACCTTCCACCTCAACTCCAGTCATGTTTATACAACTCATCTAACTCCAGTCAAATTTATATCTCAACTTGTTATGGCCATTTGCGGCTTTCACGAGGCCACAGACAGGATGCATTTTCACTCCCTTCTCCTGGGGACTCTCAACAGTACCTGGCACAGTGGCCTGCGCTCTCGGCCACTTGCCTTTTAAAAATACTCTGCTCTCTTGGCTCCAAGGATGCCATCCTCCTCCGGCTTTCCTTCTTTCTCTCTGGTTTCTCCCTTTTTCCTCTTTATAGGTGTTTCCTCCTTTTTCGGCCTCTTAATGTTGGAGTTCCCAGGTCTGGTCCAGGGCTCCTTTCTCTTCTCTCTGTCCCCTTTTCCCAGGGCTTAATATCCATTCCCATGACTGACAACTCCCAAATTTATATCTCCAACCCAAACCCCTAGTCCAAGCTCAGACTCACATATCCGACTGCCTACCTGACATCTTCCCCTGCACGCATCACAGTCATCTCCGACGGAACTCGTCCAAAATGGAACTATTGATCGCTCCTTCCCCCTCCTCCCTGCAGTGGGCCTCCAAGTACCAAAGCCAGAAGGCTGGTGTCAGTCTTGGTTCTCCCACCCTCTTGTCTCCACATCGGATTCATCAGTCAATCCCGTCATTTCTGCCTCTTAAAATATTTCAAATCCTTTCTCTTCTTTCTGCCTCCATGGCCACCATCTCTGGAGAGCCTCCTTTCTCTGCTTCCCCACTTCCCCCACCAATCGAATTCCCCCACACCCTAGCCAGAGTCATCGTTTTAACACATAAATCAGATGAGCCATTCTCCAGCCTAAAACTCTATGCTGGTTTCCCACTATGTTGGAATGAAACCCAGACCCTTTATCATGCCTGGCCTGGGAGCCGACTCGGTCTGCCACGTGCCTCGCTGACCTCCTCCAGACACAGCAGCTTCCTTTCAGTTCCTAACGGCCCAGCAGACACGGTCTCAGCCCTCTGACCAGAACATTCTCCCTCCTTCTCCCTCCTGGGCTGGCTTCTCATTTTTTAGGTCACACCTTGAAAGGCGTCTCCAAGAGACCCTCCCCTCATCTATATTCCAGTCGCTGCATCCTCTGCCCTACTCTGGTTTGATTACTTACTTATCATCCAGTTCTCCCTGTGAACCATGAGCTTTAGGAGGGAAGAAACTGTGAGTTGTGTTCACTTCGGTCTCCCCATCACCTAGGGCATAACGAGTGCTCAGAAAATACTAATAGTGCGAATGAAAGAGAAGGAGCCTGTGGGAGTACCAGATCAACACTGGGTGGCTGAGGAAAGCCAACTGAGCCTCCAGTCTATTGCCTGGACTTCAACCTTCTACCTTCATTAGTTCCCAAAATATGTACAAGCATGGTAATGACATGGAGTAGGTCAAGAGCGGGTGTCCTGGGTAAGGTTGAGAGAGTAGCAAGGTCTTCTAGATAAAGACAGAGGACCAACCTTTTTTCCTGTTGAAAATTGTTGACCCATATGAAAAAAAAAAAAATAAACTTAGGCAGCTACATAAAGGGGAAGCCAGATAAAAGGATGTAATGCTTATTGGGTACCTGCTATACACTGGATACCTGCTATACACTGGATATGCTAAATAGTTTTCACGTATTTCATTGTATGTAAATAGAAAATTTTCTAAAATTTGAAAAATGTACTATTTTGAAAATTAAGAATAGGGGAACTTTTTTCATTAAAAAGGAAATAATGAAAAAATATAGAGCTATCCAACATCATAATCAGGAAGAGATGCAGAGAAATGAGATAGATGTAGAGAAAAATCTGAATGCAAGAGAGATACACAAGAATATACAAAATTGAAATTGAAGGGCAGTAAAACCCTGAGAACAGAGAGAAAAACACTGTAAACACAGCTAAAGAGACTCGCTCTTAAAGAGAGACCCACAGAAGGGAGGGTACGCAGACATACGGAGACAGAGACCCCTGGAAAGATGCAAAGTTGTGGAAATATCAGCAGGGCTCTGAGACATTGTCACAGGGAAACAACTCATCTTGTGGCCTTTCTGGGAATTTCCTTCAAAGGTTATTTAAAGATGTGTGGTGTTTTCAGAACAACATTTCAGAGTAATGTTGATTACTTCAGTGTTGTTCAGTCACTAAATCGTGTCTGACTCTTTGGTACCCTGTGGACTGCAGCACACCAGGCTCCTCTATCTATAGATAGATGATGCTATCTAATCATCTCAATCTCTGCCATCTCCTTCTCCTCTTGCCTTCTATCTTTTCCAGCATCAGGGTCTTTTCCAGTGAGTCAGCTCTTCGCATCAGGTGGCCAAAGTATTGGAGCTTCAGCTTCAGCCCTTCCAGTGAATTTTCAGGATTGATTTCCTTTAGGATTGACTGGTTCGGTCTCCTTGCAGTCCAAAGGACTCCCAAGAGTCTTCTCCAACACCACAATTTGAAAGCATCAATTCTTTGGTGCTCAGCCTTCTTTGTGGTCCAACTCTCACATCTGTACACGACCACTGGAAAAACCATAGTTTTGTCAGCAAAATGATGTCTCTGATTTTTAATACTCTGTCTAGGTTTGTCATAGCTTTCCTTCTGAGGAGCAAATGTCCTTTAATTTCATGGCTGCAGTCACCATCTGCAGTGATTTTGAAGCCCAAGAAAAGAAAATCTGTCACTGCGTCCATGGTTTCCCCTTCAATTTGCTATAAACTGATGGGTCTGGATGCCATGATCTTAGTTTTGAATGTTGAGCTTTAAGCCAGATTTTTCATTCTCCTCTTTCACCCTCATCAAGAGGCTCTTTAGTTCCTCTTAACTTTCTGCCATTAGAAGGGTATCATCTGCATATCTGAGGTTGTTGATATTTCTCCTGGCAATCTTGATTCCAGCTTGGGATTCATCCAGCCCAGCATTTTGCATGATGTACTCTGCATAGAAGTTAAATAAGCAGAGTGACAATGTATAGCCTTGTCATACTCCTTTCCCAATTTTGATACAGTCAGTTGTTCCATATCTGGTTTTAACTGTTGCTTCTTGAAGGTTACTTCAATATCCTTATTTCATAGAGGAAGAAAGTGAATTTTAGACTTTCTGAAAGTCAAACAGCTAATCATTGGACGAAATATACTGAAAGACAAATGGATCCCTTATTCTAAAGCAGGTGTCAACAAAACCAAGCCTTTGTGCCGAGTCTGGCCGGCTGCCTATATTTGTAAATAAAGTTTTACTGGATCAGAAGCCTGCTCATTCATGTACAAGTTTTCCATGGCTGATTTTCCTATATGACAGAGCTGAGTAGTTGTAACAGACTATATGGCCCCAAAGTAAAGAATATTTGCCATCTGGCACTTTGCAGAAGAGATTTTAAAGGGCTGTCAACTTATAATATGAGTATATTACAAGTTCTAGTGATCATTATCATAACAGAACATAAAATTAAAATAAGCTTTAATAAAAATTAATTTGAGCTGTGTGCTTGGGAATATAGTTTTCTGAAACAAGTATTCAGGGAGAGAGTAAGCTGAATGGAAGGAAGATACTAGGTTTTAGAATGGAGATTGTGAGGCAAAACAATCTGTAGGGGAAAAGAGACAGAAGAGTATTCTATACATGGGGTTTATCTAAGGTTGAGAAATAAGCATGTGACCTCTGAGTGAGTGAAGTGGTTAAAGAGATGTGGCAGCTGATCTCCAGAGATGGCTGTCATCATTTTCTTTCTTCTTTGTATGCACATGTTAATCCACCCATCAGGAGGTGGAATCTGTTTTGCCTCCCCTGACTCAGGCTTTGTGATCTGACTCAATTGGCAGAATGTGGGCAAGTTCTGGGTCTAGGTTTAAAGAGGCCCACCAGCTTCCACTTTGTCTCTGGGAGAAGCCAGTCACCAGTTGAGACGTCTGACTTCCTCGAGACCTCCATGCTCTGGGGAAGGGCAATCTAGCCCCAGCAAGAGGCCACGTGGAAGAGCATGAGGCACCAGCTAAACGAGCAAAGACTCTGTGGGCCTTCCAGCCCAGCCTGGCGCCACCGACAGTTGACTGCAGCTGAGCAGGTGATACCAGCTGATGTCACATGGAGCAGAAGAGCCGCCCCTCACGCCCCTGCCCAACCGCCCCCCGCCCCGCCCCAGCTGAACTTGCCCTAATTCCCCACCCACAGCATTGTGAGAAAGGATAACTTGTTTTTAACTACATTTTCGGACAAGAAAGTAGATAACAATGCCCAATCATTTCAGACCTAAGGGGAAGAGGAATTTCCCTTGCAAAGTAGGAATAAACATTACTTATTAATCAGTAGAATTCTCTAAGATAGCCATTTGAATTCACAGTAGGCAGGTCTTTCTAAGGGAGGCCTGGATCTGTTGAGTTGATACTTAGAATATCTGAGGGTCTCTGCAGAGCCTGAGGGTGGAGGCGTAAAGAGAAATACAAGGAGTCCAGAAACCCCTATTTTTTTCCTCCTCTGAATTCTTCTTTCGTTTCTAGCTACATCTGTTTCCCATTTGGAAAGCACAACCCTGAACATGGATCATTTCTTTGGAATTGGGTATAGTGCACTTTTTTCCTTTTTACAAGCTTAATTCTTTGAAACCCATTGAAGTTAAATAGGACCAGAAAACATCTGGGAAGGCATTCCAACAGGAGATTCACAGATTGTATCCCAGAAGAGGACATATCCAGAGGCCAGGTATCAGTTTAAAGGAATGAAGACTTTGTTAACGGGAGGTTTTGAGCCATGATGAGAAATCTGGAGCTGGGGATTTTATATGGGGGTAAATTGAATGAGTCTGGAAAGGGCATTCCAGAAATAAACAAACAAATTTGATCCTGAACTAGGAGCTAACCAGGGTAGAGAAGACCCCACAAATACAGGGCAAAGAATAAGAGGGAAACTTTAAGATGAGGATAAAAACCTTTTGTCCTAAGGGGTGGTTGGTTTTTCCAGAAAGGGATGTTTGGCACTGAAAGGTCAGAATAATCTGCAGTGATGAGTGTCTCTGTTCTGTGAAAGCTCCACGCAGACTGATTGATTTATGCCTTGTTCTAAAAAAGATCTGTGCTCAGCATGTGCTCTGTGCCCTTGGAATTTCTTATATTTTGATGAGCATGGAGGCATCCAGAAGGCAAAGACTACTGTTTGCAGCTCCATGCCCTCCATACCTAGGTTGATGCTGGGAAGAGACAGGTCATGGTGTTGATGCTGCTGCTGCTGCTGCTGCTGTGATGATGATGACGACGGTGGTGATGGTGAAGATTATGACTCCATCCCTCGAGGCGGGTTTATTTCTCAAGAAAAGAGGAAGATGGGGAGGCAGGAATTCTATGAATTATCAAAGGAGGGATTCAAGTGATAGATGGAGGCTAGGTTAATCAGGATTCTTTTGCAAGTAGCAAACACTCCACCTGAACTAACTGAAAAAGGATTGGCTCAGGTGTCCAACCTGCCAAGAGCAATGGCACAGCGAGGCCTTGGGGTGCTTAGAACCAGGGTTCTGACCAGGAGGGTGTCAGGACTTCTTCTACCCTGCCCTCTCCCCTGTTTGCTGTCAGCTTCATCCCCTCACACCATCTTTCCTTGCAAGGCCTGACCTGTGTATATGCTCAGACTGACACCTTCAGCATAGAGTAGAGGCTTATTTTCCTCAGCTCGGATGTGAAAGACCCCAGGGAAGCATCCTGATTAGCCCAGGCTGTGTCACACGTCCATTCTGAGCCAGGATCTGGAGCCTGCAGTTGACAGCCCTCAGCTGGGATCAGTGCTCATGAAAGCAGCAGCTCAGGAGCCATGTCCCTACAGGAAGGGAAGGGCCAGGAAGGATGAGCTACGTGTCTCTATAGAGACGGTGACTCATCTGGGCCTGTACTTCTGGAGACAGACTTGCCAGGCCTACTGATGGAAGGCAGCAGTTCCCTGGCACCACTGAGTCCCAGATACATCTCAAGGTCCCCCCACTCCCCTTCAGGAGCCCCAGAAAGAGGTAAACAGAAAGTGGAACAATTGACTCACTAGGTTCTAGAAACGGGTCCAGTTCTTGGCTTCCTCCTCAGGCCTCTGTTCCAGGCAGCATGCTGGCGGTGGGAGGTGGGAGGGCATTGAGAGTTGGCAGTGCCAGCCCAGCATGGGGCATGGAGGGACACAAGGGGAGCCCTGGCCCCACTGTGTGATTAACTTGTGGACTAAGACAGATCATGTTTAACTGCTGGGTTACAAATACTTTAAATGTCTGCTCAAACTTTCTCTCCTTCCTGCTATAACTAGAAGATTTAGCTCAAAAGCTATTGGTCTTTGTCTCTTGTTTGATTAAGATGGGTCAGTTCAGGGGCAGAATGGTGGGGCAAGTTGCTCACAGATGCTTCACTCTTCTCGAAGAGTTAAAAAAAAAAAAAGATAAACCAATCATTCTCAATGAGTTCATTTCCCCTTCTGGGATCCTATTTTCAGACTGGGCATATTGCATGGCACATGAGGAATTCTCTGCTCAGACAGCCTCCAACTTAATATGCCAAATAAGGAGTCATCTCAAGCCCAAGCTTTCAGAGGAAGACAGGTCACTTCCACTGGGATAGTCTTCATAAAGAAGGTTCATTTGATCTAGAACTGGAAGGATATATAGAATTTTAATAGAAGATACAGGATTTGTGTGCTCAGTCACTTCAGTCATGCCCAACTCTTTGCGACCCTATGGACTATAGCCCACCAGGCTCCCCTATCCATGGGACTCCTCAGGCAAGAATGCTGGAGTGAGTTGCCATGCCCAGGGGATCTTTCTGACCCCGGGATTGAACCTGCATTTCCTGTGTCTCTCGCATTGACAGGCAGATTCTTTACCCGTGAGCTACCAGGGGAGCCCCATACGATTCAGGCATTTACAAAAGAAATAGTGTGAATTATGAAGCAGATCAGAGAAGAGAAAAACATGGTTAGGGAATAGAAAGTAGACTAACTGAATAACACAGAGGTGTGTATTGGACAATCATGGAAAAGAGCAGAAGCAAGCTGGAGAGTATCTGGCAGTGAAGACAGTGGAAGATGTGACATGTAAACCAAGAGTTTAGGTTTCATCTGGCAGGAAATGGGGAGCCACTGAAGAATTCTGAACAAGGGGTACCATTACATCAGAGTGCCGATTTGCAGAGTGTTGTCTGGTGGCCGTGCGAGTGAAGGATGGGTCAGGGGAGAGAACTGTAACAACAGTGCAGAAAATGGAAATTCGCCTGGATTATTCCAAAAACTTCTTCCTGTTCCTTGCCCGCAAATGACTCCTAAGACAGAGCATGGTCAAGAAGGCACAGCATGGTCAAGAAGGCACAGAAATGGGGAAAGCAAGGGTTAAAACGTGAGGCATGGCCAACAGTACTAAGTGCTCCCGAGAGGTCCAAAAGGCCAAGGGCTGGAGTGGAGAGCGGATTGGGCAGTTTGGAAGCTCCTGGTAACTGTCAAGGAAGCCGTTCATTACAGAAGAGAGAGGAGCTAGATCCAGGGCACAGGAGAGAGGAGGAGTAGCCACGCACATGACTCACTGAGGGTGGAAAGGCTCAGGGAGGCCTGGGATACCGGCCAGAACACAGAGAGAGGAGTGATGGGATGGGATCACCCAGCTCTGAGACCTATGCATGTTTGTGGGCAAGAAGAAAAGATGCAAGAGGGCAGTGGGTTTAGAGGGACATGAGCAAGAAGCATGGAAGGTTGAGAGGGAGAGTCTAAGCACCAGCAGGTAGGCTGGGTTTGGAATTCAGAAAAGACAGAGGAAATGTAGAAGGGTAAGAAGATAGGATGGGTGGAAGACTACAGAGCTGATGCCCAGAGACCTTGATCTGCTCATGGAAAAATAAAAGGTGAGGTCCTTAGCTGAGGAGCCACTACACTGCCATTTTCCACAGTAAATGGGGCAGGCAGGGTGCAACGCCTCAGAGGGTGAAGTTGGACAACGTGAGGGGTGGTGAGAGGCAGAGGGCAGGGGCAGGACAGGATTTGTCTCTGAGGTTGCAAAGAAGACACAGACACAACACTGGCAGTGAAGCAAGCAGAGCAGGGACACTGGGCAGGGGGCTGACAGGCAGCCTAGGGAGAGGCACAGGCAGAGGTGGAGGGCGGGCGGGGCTGGCTCACGCTTGGGACAAGGAGAACAGGCATTTCAGGTTTGGGATCCAGAATCGGAACTGCCTGCCTCTGTCTGCAGTGGCTGGGAAAAGGCAGTGGGAACATCTTCTCTTGGGAGTGAGGAGGGTTCTGTGGGGGCAACACGGGGCAGCAGAAACCACAAGGGACCTGAAGTGAGAACAGAAAGGCTGAGAGGCAGCACAGCTCCTTGGTGAGGAGTGTGGACCACAAGCCAGACTGCCCAAGGTCAGGTCCTTGCTCACAACTCTCCAGTTGTATGGGTGACTTCGAGCCAGTCACTCAGTCGGTCCAGGCCTCAGCTTCCTGATACGGGCTCCTCTGCCATGGGTGGTGCTGAGGATGAAGATAAAGCCTGTAAAGTTGTCAGCGCAGTGCTGCGCGCAGATCAAATGCTCAACAAACACTAGTTAGAAAGTCTGTCTTCTCCATCTACACTCAGTGCCCGACACATGATGCGAACTTGATAAATATTTCTGAAAGAATGAGTTATTATGATTATAACCCGTGTAGCCTTGAGCACAGACGACTGTGAGCTCCAAGGAGTCCCAGACTGTATTTTATTCTTCTAGCCACCATCACCGTGTTCGATAAAGGAACCTGCTTACATGCATTCTCGAGGATTCAGTTTCCTCATCTATAAAGTGGGGCTATTAATATTTGCTCTACCTCGAGGTCAGAGGAGAGGACATGTGTAAGCCACGATACAGCTGTGGGTTTTGCATGTGCACGTACACACACACACATGCACACACCCACACGTGCATACGATACATGACTGTTGTCTTCAGCAGAGGCAGCTTCCTGAGCCCCCGGGGAGCCCTCACTCTTCTACTCTCTTCGACAAGAGCTGAATGATACGCCCATTGAGCTGCAGGAACGCCTCGTGAAATAGAGACAGGAGGAATTTTCTGAGGGCCTGGTCAGAGACAGCTATGGTTTTCTCCAGCAGGGAAGAAGTCTGGAGCTGGGCACTGGACTGGACATGAGCTAGGCAGGCGGCTGCTCTCAGTCAGCCTGGCCTGATGCCCGGGTTGGACAAGCAATGAGACACAGGTCACAGACCCTGGTGAGGGCAGAGGACAGATGGGTCTTGGCTGGTGAGAGGCAGGGCTGTCATGTGAAGACAAGGACCAGTGGGCTCCTGGTGGTTGGAGCTCAAGGGGGAACAGAAATGGCCACCTTCAGCTTAGAAAAGGCCTGTTCTTCTAGTCCAGGGCTCTGTCCAACCAGAATCGCAGTCCAGACTCTAGCTGGGTGCAGGCCCCTTTTCGTGGTGATGAGCTTCCCCCCATGACAACTGTCTGCTTGGAATTGTGAGTACAAGTCACTGTGGAGCCCCCACCTGCGCTGGCCAGGATACAGGGGACCTATTGTTCCCCCTCTGCCCTCTGGGACCCCTCTGCCCTCCGGGACCTCCCCGTGCTCTCACTGGTTCCTGTGGCTGTGTCCTTCCGCTTGCTGGCCTCCACTCCCTACACACCTGGCTATCCCCGCCCAGCAGGAAAATCAAGTTCCTGCCAGTTTCCCCTCTCTCTGCAGCTAATGGGGGCATGCCTGGTTGTATCTTGAGAAATAATGGTTGGAGGAAGCAGCAAAAGCCTGCCAGTTGCTATGGAGTGTTAACTGATGAATTAAACTCTTCGTTTTGATTTGAAGGAAATAGTCCTAGAAGAGATGCTTGCTTTAAAAAAAAATATAAAGCTGCCAACTATGAAAGGCGTTCATTCAGAGGGGTCTTTGTTGCCAAGCTGACTTGAATTCCCTGAGCAATGCATTAACACTAATCAGAATCTGGCTGCTGGAGCAAATGTGCTTTAAAGTTTTAGGGACAGAAAATGTTGTGTGTTAAGTATTGGTGAGAAAGCATTCAAATGTACCTAGATATTTATTCTTTAAAGTGCTTGCAGTACAAAAACTACCTACCTGACTGGCAACTCAAAATAAACAGTTATATTAATTACTAATGAAATGTACATGACTATTACCTAAGGTATTAGGTAACACAGGCTTTTTATGTTTGAACCATCCATCTAGATTAAAGACCATGCTGGAGCTGGTACCTTCCCATTGCAGGGGGTTGGGGGGAGCTTGCAGGTACTTAGAGCCCTGCTACTCTAAGTGGGGGTGGGGATAGGTGGCACCGGCAACATGTGAGAGTGTTAAAAATGTGAAATCTCGGGCCTCAGAATCTGCCTTTTAATAAGATGCCAAGGTGATTCACTTGCACATTAAAGTCTGAGAAGAGCTAGCTGGTCTGAATTCGTATTTCTCAAAGAGTAGCCTGTAGACCAAATGTAAATACATCAGAGACACCTGGAGAGCTCGTTAAAAATGCAAATTCCTAAGCCTAGGGATCAGCATTTGAAACAAACTCCCTGATGGCTTTCCTGTTCAGCAAACTGTGAGACCACCCCTAGTCCTTCTGATCTTTTCATGATCCAGGAAGGACCAGTTGATGGGAGGTGTTCTGAGTCCAGTATGAAAGGATTTGGATGGATGAGATCTCTGCCGTGTAGGGGCTTCTAACAGCCGAGCAGGTGGAGAGCAAGCTATGGCATAAATAACTAGAAGGATTCTATTACTGACTAGTTTACA
This sequence comes from Bos grunniens, assembly GCF_055505025.1. Taxonomy (NCBI): domain Eukaryota; kingdom Metazoa; phylum Chordata; class Mammalia; order Artiodactyla; family Bovidae; genus Bos; species Bos grunniens. Next base: position 19,241,860 of record NC_141190.1, read on the forward strand.
ATGCATTTGAGTCTCTCATCCACACTGGTGGATACGTGTCTTCCCTGAGGGTGAAGGATAACAGACCTGTGGTCCTCATCCTTCCTAGCTTTTCTCCTGGAGCAGAATAGACTCCTCCTTTCAGGGACCATTCATTCTTTGGGGCTACCAAGCAGAGACCAGCCCAGGGCTCAGCTGCTTGAGCCGAGATAGGAAACTGGTGATTCATTTCATTAGCCTTTTCCTATAAATCCTCCCCTCTCCTTCTTGCGTCCACCACCCCTTCTCAGGGTCAGTAGGGTCCAGCACTCTGTAGCTCTGCCGACGTGGCTTCCCCAACACAGGTCAGGAGAGGTCAGATCAAGGCTAGGCATCTGCCAGCACTCAGCCCTTGGGGATGGCGTGAGCTTTCTTCTTTCCCTTTTGATGTCTGCATTTCAGTTCCTTCAGAAAGAGAGAGACACAAACCATAACACTCTCTTTTACAGATAAGAGAAAACCAGCCAGCCTCTTTTGAAATTCAATGTACAACAAGTGGAAAAGGGCCAGTGTGTGATGGGACCCCAGGTGGGGGTCTTTCTTGACTCGGAGCATCAATAAATGTGGGCAAAGAGGCTGGCACTCAACAGCGATCCTTTAGTGGAACAGTGTCTGGCCCAGATCCTGGGAATCAAACTTTGACTCAGACGGTAAAGAATCCACCTACAATGCGGGGAACCTGGGTTCAATCACTGGGTTGGGAAGAGAATGGCTAACCACTCCAGTACTCTTGCCTGGAGAATTCCATGAACAGAGGAGCCTGGCAGGCTGTAGTCCATGGTGTCACAAAGAGTCCAACACGACTGAGCGACTTCCACTTTCACTTTTCATGGCCTTGCAGGGTGTGTGTCTGGTCATCTAGTGCTTTCTGGTTTAGTCACCGGTATGACTCAATCCTCTCAGCCATCCAGTGGGGGTCATTAGTTATTTCCTCTCCCCTTTAAATATGAAACTAAGGTCAGGGATTAATCATGGACCCATCACACAGCTGGAAAGTGGGCGGGCTGGGTCTTGAATATGCTTCCTCAGATTCCAAATTTGACTTTCTTTGTACCCAACTGTAAGGCCTTATTTTTCTTCTGTTCCTGAACCAACATATTATTTTAACTAGACCAGGGATTCCTTTTGGCAAGCTCTCTCCAAATTACACCAGTAAGTGCAGATGTAGCCCGTGACAGCCCCTCAGCGGGTGCGGAGGGCAAAGAAGAGCTCTTGCTTCTTTCTTTTTGTGACTTTGGTGAATTCTCAAAGGTGGAGGTGAAAAATCAATGCCAGATGGCTCTTGCGGAGAAGTTTCCATGGCCTGGTTGCCGAGGATCCACTGGGGGAGGAACGTCTTTGCAGCTGAGGAATGTGGCCCCTCATGGCAGCACTGATGTGACCCGGCTCGGCTCCATGTTCAATGTTCAAGGCTGACGATTGAGTGAAACCAGAGAGAAGGTGCTGTGGTGAGAGCGGCATCCGGAAGGGTTACTTGTCCTAAGAGCCCTCTCTGGGCCCAGATGTGGATGGAGACGAGGCTCGTAGGTGATAGCACAAATAAGGCTCCTGCCTCCACAATCACTGGCCTCAACAGATAAATGCAGGCCTAAATGTAATGCCTTAGTCCAAGGATTCCAGCATGTGCCCTTTGCACCTGTCCATAGAGCATGCGCTGGGGCCCAGTGGAGGCAATGAGCCCTACGTTAACTTCCTGTGGTTGCTGTAATAAACACATGGGTGGCTTAAAACAGAAATGGATGGACGTCCCTGGTGGTCCAGTGATGAAGAGCCTGCCTTCCAATGCAGGGAGCATGGGTTCGATCCCTGGTCAGGGAGTTAAGACCCCACATGCTGCACAGCAATTAAGTTTCTCTGCATGTAGCATCTAGAGAGAGCTTGCTTGATACAATGAACACCCAGCACAGCACCACACCCCCCAAAAAAACAGGCAAAAAAATCCCCCACAAAAACCCCCAAAACCAGAAGTGGATTCTCTCACAGTTCTGGAGACCAGATATTCCAAAATCAAGGTATAGCAGGGCCACACTCCTTTCAGTTCCAGGAGAGAATCTGTCCCTTGCATCTTCCAGCTTCCTGTGGCTGCAGGTGAAGTTTGGCTTGTGGCCGCCTTCTACCTAGGCCTTTGCGATATGTTACCGCCTCCTCTTTCACAGGCCCCTCTGCTTCTTAGAAGGAAATGTGTGATTGCATTGAGGTCCCACCTGGATAATCAGGACATGCTCTTCTCAAAATCTTTAACTTAATCACACATTTTGCCCTATAAGGCAATCCTCACAAGATCCAGGCATTAGGCTATAGGTGTATCTTTTGTGGGGATCATCATTTGACCCATTATAGCATCTTCTGAATTAACTCTTAACTTCTTTTAAAGGCTTCCCTGGTGGCACAGACTGTAAAGAATCTGCCTGCAATGAGGGAGACCCACGTTTGATCCCTGGGTTGGGAAGATCCCCTGGAGAAGGGAATGGCTACCACTCCAGTATTCTTGCCTGGAGAATCCCAGTGATGGAGGAGCCTGGTGGGCTGCAGTCCATGGGGTCACAAAGTCGGACACGGCTGAGTGACTGAAACTATCTTCCTATAAGACATACCAGTTAGGATAACACTAATAGTAGCCAGGGGGGCTTACTAGGTCCCTCGTATGCATTAGCTCAGATATTCTTCTCAGTAACTCTGGAAGGTGGATACTTGTATTACCCAATGCAAGGGAAGAACAGATGCTCTAACATCCATACTCCAGCTTCACCAGGTAGTTGTGGGTTGTGGCCAGTAGGGCCAGAAGGTCCTCAAGGATTCTGGGGAAAAGAAAAGAGGGCAAGAAGGTCTCTGGCTCTGAACCCTCTTCCACCACAGCAGCCCCACCTGGGTCTGATGTAGATGTTAGGAGGCTGCAGAAGATTTCCTTTTGCTCCAAAGGGCTCAGTTCAGTTCAGTCGCTCAGTCGTGTCCTGATCTTCGCGACCCCATGGACTGCAGCATGCCAGGCTTCCCTGTCCATCACTAACTCCCGGAGCTTGCTCAAACTCATGTCCATCAAGTCGGTGATGCCATCCAACCATCTTATTCTCTGTCATCCCCTTCTCCTCCTGCCTTCAATCTTTCCCCGCATCAGGGTCTTTTCCAATGAGTCAGTTATTTGCATCAGGTGGACAAAGTATTGGAGTTTCAGCTTCAGTCCTTCAGCTTCAGCATCAGTCCTTCCAATAAATATTCAGGACTGATTTCCTTTAGGATTGACTGGTTTGATCTCCTTGCAGTCCAAAGGACTCTCAAGAGTCTTCTCCAACACCACAGTTCAAAAGCATCAATTCGTCGGCACTCAGCTTTGTTTACAATCCAACTCTCACATCCATATACGACTACTGGAAAAACCATAGCCTTGACTAGACGGACCTTTGTCAGCAAAGTAATGTCTCTGCTTTTTAATATGCTGTCTAGGCTGAGAAAATAAAGTTTGCGAACACAGTTCTGAATTCCACTGACTTGGTATTGTTTGTGCATTGGTCCAGGTTCAGGAATCCCGCCTTTGGAGGCAGACACATCTGAGTTCTGTGTCTTTGGACAAGTTACCTAATCTGTCTGAACACCACATTTCTCATCTGTGCAGTGGAAATAGTAACAGTGTCCACCTCAAAGAGTTGGCCTGAGAACTGGATGAGCTTACAGTGCACCTATAATGCTTCAGAAGTGCTCGGTAAAGAAGAGCTGTCGTTTTCATCGTTATTGTCATTGACTTGTGCATTTCTCTACTGATCAGTTTCCTAGATATTCAATCTAGGACCTCTTGAAAGTGAAAATGACTCTCCAGAACTGACGGGTCCAGCTGTTTTCCCTCACTAGAGCTTCTAGAGGACAGAGGTGCCTCAGGCCAGGACAACGGCATGCAGTGTCATTCCTCCTGGCTCATGCACGAGGACCCCGTCATCCACTGCTGCTGCTGCTGCTGCTGCTGCTAAGTCGCTTCAGTCGTGTCCGACCCTGTGAGACCCCATAGACGGCAGCCCACCAGGCTCCCCCGTCCCTGGGATTCTCCAGGCAAGAACACTGGAGTGGGTTGCCATTTCCTTCTCCAATGCAGGAAAGTGGAAAGTGAAAGTGAAGTCGCTCAGTCGTATCCCACCCTTAGCGACTCCATGGACTGCAGCCTACCAGGCTCTTCTGCCCATGGGATTTTCCAGGCAAGAGCACTGGAGTGGCTTGCGCCTTCTCTGCCTGTCATCCACACATATGTCCAAAGGGTCCGAGTTCCAGTCTTGGTGATGAATTCAAGGCACAGCCATTGCCTTGACAGGACAGGAGTCCCAGAAGAGGCTGTGATGGTGAAGCTTGCTGGGCCTTGGAGGGAGGTGTGGGACTTTCTTGACAGCTTTGATAACTGAAAAGGTTTATTTGCTGACGTCTGTGGGGTTCCAGGTGATCTTGCAGCAAAGCAGCTGCTGCCTCAACGGCCAAGCACAGCTCCCTGTAAGGTGAGACGTAAGCGGCAATGGGCAGCTTACCTGCCTCTGTGAAGGGCTTACGATTGCATTTGCTTCCACTTGAATGAAACATGTGAGTTCCAGGTAGCAGGCTGATTGACACCAACCTCTTCAATGTATTAAAAAACAGCTGCTTTAAGCACAGGTTCTGATTGAATTTTAGAAGGTATCATAATGAGAACTCAGGGTTTATTGACTGCATACTGCCTGCCAGGCTCTGGGCTAAAGATGTGTGTATCTGCATGTTCTCATGTTCCCCCAATGAGTCAATTATCCCTTTTTACGGATGAGGCCCAGGAGGTCAAGCAGCCCCCCAAAGGTCACTTAGTTGTGAAGTTGGGGTGCACAGTGCAGATTGGGTCCATGGGAGCCTCTGGAGGCTGTGCTTTCAACTCCACCCAGGACTGCGACCTAGAACTGGAGTGCTCCAGAGAAAGAATTCACACTGCCTGCTCTTTCCTATCTTCACTTTGGACAGGATCTTCCCCTGATTGTCAAATGTCACATTCAGTAAGAGTGATAATTAAGCAAAACAAAACAAACTGCTACCAGCGACAAAACCCACACTAACAAACAAAAATTTTGCTTTGGGGTCAGATTCTCCTCTAAATCCCAGAAACCTACAACTATTGGTTCACAAAAGGAATGAACATGAACGCAGATCTAGACTGTTTCTCTTAAAGCACGCTGGTGTGCCAGGGTGACAGACATGCTCTCAGATGGAGGTGCCAGGGCAGGGAGAACTTTCTGCATAGTGCACTCTGAGCAGCAGAACACTTATTTTAAGAGAAGAGGCACTGCTCTGGGGTGGAGTAGGAGATGCTCCAAAAAGGCATTGGCACAAGGATTTGCCTGGCATTGACAGGCTCCCTACAAGGGGCAATGGCAGATTTTGAGACTGAGGAGAGAGGTGACAGAATGGAGCGGTGGGGAAAGGGGGAGTGAGTGATAAGAAAAAGTACATCTTCACTGTGGTCCTCGGAAGGTGGGCTTGTGCCTAACAGCATCAGCAGTATCCGCCAACAGCAGAAGCAGCCGCTGACACTCATTGAACGCTTACAGTGAGTGATGTGCACTTTTATCGAATGATCTCATTTAACCTTCACAACAACTCTACAACGAAAGAATGATTATTACCCCTATTTTACAGGTGAGGAAACTAAGGCTCCGCAAGGCTAAGCAACTTGCCTGAAATTGCACAGCTGGAAAGTGGCAGAAGCCAATTCAAACCCAGGCTCATGGGATCCCAGAGCTTGTGTTCTTATATAACCTTCTTGTCTTTCATGTTGCTGGTTCCCCGCTCTCAGAAGGTGGTGCATTTTTTATGCAGTGGGGGCTGTCTCCCTGCATCGGTGGTAACTGTTGTATTAGAGTGTGATGGACTGTTCACACCCTTAAAGTTAGGTTTAAAGGATTCAAAGACACATTAGTGTGGTGATGGAGAGGGCTGGGGAGGGGCTTAGGAACCAGAAGTGGCCATGACATTTGTTAACACATAAAGCTGAAACTCCAGTCCTTTGGCCACCTCATGCGAAGAGTTGACTCATTGGAAAAGACTCTGATGCTGGGAGGGATTGGGGGCAAGAGGAGAAGGGGATGACAGAGGATGAGATGGCTGGATGGCATCACTGACTCAATGGACGTGAGTCTGAGTGAACTCCGGGAGTGGGTGATGGACAGGGAGGCCTGGCGTGCTGCGATTCATGGGGTCGCAAAGAGTCGGACATGACTGAGCGACTGATCTGATCTGACTGTAACCTCTCATCACTTCCTGTGTCAATCAGGAGAAGTAGGGTTTGGATGTGGGGGGACTGGGGCAGGTTCTGTGAGCCCTCTTCCCTCCTATCCCTGTATCACTTTCCGGGCCACACAGGGTAAGTCCCTTCCTTCTTTGCCTTCTTTAACTCCTGTGAGGGTCCCAGTGCAGCCGCAGCAGACAAGGAGGGGTCGCCCTCTGGAAACGGGACATTCATGAAAAAGGGTCATTCCATGCTCAACCTCTGGCTCACTCAGTCCCGGCACCTCAGGGAAAGGATGCAGTTTAAAGTCAGAGAACTGGGCATTCTGTGCCTTCTCAGCTGCAAGAGAGGATGGGCACATCACATCCCAGTTGACAAAAGAAAAGGGACAGTTGCTTCTCTTTCAAAGACATTTCAATGCATTTAATGGAGATAGTAGCGAGGGGTGTTAGACATTGTGTATTAGTCGTTCAGTCATGTCCAACTCTTTGTGACCCCGTGGACGGTACAGGTGCCCCTGTCCATGGGATTCTCCAGGCAGGAATACTGGAACGGGTTGCCATTCCCTTCTCCGGGGGATCTTCCCAACCCAAGGACTGAACCCGAGTTTCCTACTTTGCAGGCAAACTCTCTACCATCTGAGCCACCAGTGCTCATTGTTAGAAGTTAGTCACGCTTTTAAGAAAGCAGCGTCAACTTGCTGCCCTAATCTATACCCTAAAGCAAGAGCATGTTCTTTTTTGTTTTTTAGTTAATAAGTTTTACCTTTTAGAGCAGTTTTAGATTCACAGCAAAATTAAGTGAAAGGCATAGAGAGCTCCCATGTGCACCTGACCCCACCTGCCTGTAACATTCCCCATAATTGACATCCTTCCCTGCAGCGGTGCACTCGTTACAAGCGATGAACCAACGTGGACACGTCGCACCCAGAGTCCACAACTTACATCTTGGTTGTACCTTCTATGGGTTTGGAGCATGTCCCTTTTTTTTTTTTTTATCTGATAGGAACAGGAAGGTATGACAGGTTCATGGTCACATGGTGGGGCAATTCATCTGATGCCAGCCCCTAAGCCTTGGTTACCCTCATACCACAGCTTCTTCGCCTGAAAATATAATCAGCTCATTTCCTGGGGGGCAGATGATAAGAAAGAGAGGTGGAGACAGTCCACAGAGATGAAACTAACAGGAATAAATTCCATGGGCTTGGAAAAAAAAAAAAAACAGGAACCACCCCTCACCCCTGATGCTTCAAGGTGGGCCATTCAGTGATTCATTCTCACCCCAGAAGACAGTGCAGTGAGCCAGGAGACTGTCTGGAAATTCAAGAGCAGCAGGACGCTCTGTGAATGTCTCCGGGCCTGTTATCAGAGCATCACGCTACTCTGTGATTCCAAAGAACAAGCGAATCTTTGGAGTTAATTCAAGTCCTGGATCTGTGAGTTATCAGCTATAAGTGTAGAATTGCTATAAAAATTCTATGATGTAATGAGAATTAACCCTGTGGCTCAGGGGTCCCCGAGTCCACACCAGGTTCAAAGATTCTGCAGGAAGATTCTTAGAATTGAGCATATAGTACTCATGGCTAAGATTAATAAGAATGAAGGGGTAAAAAGCGAAACAAGCAGAGGAAAGAGATGCCCGGGTGACGTCTGGAGGAACAAGCATCCAAGAGTCCTCTCCCAGCAGATTCACACAGAACGTATCGAATTCCCCCAGCAACAGGTTGTGACAATATGTGTGAAGTGTTGTCTGCTAGGGAAGCTCATTAGAGACTCGGGGTTCGTATTGGGAGCTAGTCACATAGGCACCCTCTGCTCGGCACATACCCAAAATCTGAACTCCCAGAAGGAAAGCAGGTATACGATACAAACCACAGCCTAGACACTGTTATTCCAGGGGGAAGTGGGAAGCCTTCCCAAATTCAAGTTCCCATATGCCAGCCAAAGGCCAACCTTGCAAGCAGCTTTTTCTAAGGATAACAGGCTTATGTTAACTCTTTTCCACACAGCCTGCTTTGAAGTTTGGCACACAGTGGACGTTCAATACACTGCAGCTATCAATACCAGCGATGTCATGTGTTTGCACCTTTCTCTACAGGAAGGACAGCTCGTCATACCACCACAAGTGTGCTCGAGTCAAATCAGGTACTTACTTGGAAAACAAAGAACACGTGAGCACACAAGTGCACACACATCTACACACGCAAGTGTGTATCTAAGATAAAATAACTGCTTATAGAAAACCTTTTCCTCTTCAAATGTCGAATCATGATTCTTTCATCTCTGGTCTTAGTTGCCATTTACAGTTCTGATTAGTATGCTTTTCATTTCTTCAGCTGAGTCATTGATTAAAAAAAAAAATGAGTTCATCAAGGCAGGACCTGGGACAGAGCCCCAGGCAGTCCACTTAAAGCCTTCCTTCAGGTTTTGGAATCAACTTTCAGGACATGATTCTGCTAAGAGAATGATCATCTATCTGGCTCATGGGTCAACATGTTAGTTATAATAATATGTGGAGAGGCTGTTAACCATTTCACCAAAATAAAACTAAGCTAGGTCTAGAGCATCCTGCTAAACCACCAGCCAAATGCCTCCTTGTAAGGAAACGAGGTTAGCTGTGTATGGATTATTCTTAGGCAGCCAGTGCTAGCTCCTAGTGATCACACCCTGTGTCCTGAAAATGTATATGCTATTTCTTCCAACTTTCTGTTAGTTAGCTTATGTGTGCATGCTCAGTCATGTCCGACTCTTTGCAACCCCATGCGCTACAGCCCACCAGGCTCCTCTGTCAATGGAATTTTCCAGGCAAGAACACTGCAGCAGGTAGCCATTCCCTTCTCCAGGGGATACTTCCTGACCCATGGATTGAACCTGGGTCTCCTGCATTGGTAGGTGGATTCTTTACTGTCTGAGCCACTATGGAAGCCCAGTTAGTTTACAGGTATTCTCTTTTTTTTCCCCCCAGTTTGAAACAATTTGCCTCTTCTCAGACTGCACCATTTTTCCAGCATCATCATGCATCACCATGCTAGTGGTAAAGAACCCGCCCTGCCAAAGCAGGAGACAGAAGAGACATCGGTGTGATCTCTGGGTCAGGAAGATCCTCTGGAGAAGGAAATGGCAACCCACTCCAGTATTCTTGTCTGAAAAATGCAATGGACAGAGAGCCTGGTGGACTACTGTTCGTGGGGTTGCACAGAGTGAGATGCAACTGAAGCAACTTAGCATGCACCCTTAAGAGCACAGCGGATTCCTCAGCCCCTGGGATGTGCATTGTGTTGTGATTTAATTTCAGTTGTGCAACTCACCTGCCTTAGGCTGTATTCCTTTAGTAGATTATTGGTTCCATCAGTCCAGTTTGAAGACAACTCACGGAGAAGATGGAAGTCAACAGAAGTTGCAACTTCTACTTTCTTTCTATCACATGCAACACTGTATTCCTCACATCCAGACCTCAACAACCTGTTCTTTTTCTCATCTTTTGTTACTTCAAACAAGAAATACCAACACTTCACTCCAGGACATCAATGATTGGGAAAAACAGTCATAAAAACCCATCCTGGGATTTCCCTGGCAGTCAAGTGGTTAAGACTCTGTGCTTCCAACTCAGGGAACTCGAGTTTGATTCCAGGTAGGGGAACTAATATGGGGTGTGGCCAAAAGATAAAAAAAATTTTTTTTAATGAAAAAAAAAAACCCCACCCCAATTATAGGAGATTCATTGCACTATTCTGTCTACATTTGTATGTGTTTTAAATTCTTCAGTATAATTTTTTCAAAAACCACTAAAAATCATTTCAATGACATCAGAAAACATAAATTATCAGTCTGGATCTTGAGTCAGAGGAGAAGGAGAGGAGGAAATGTGTTCATGGAGTAGAATATGTCGGTATAGGATCTTGGGGGAAATTATTCACTTCTCTAGAGCCTTCCAATCCTAAACCAAAAGCCCAAACACACTTTCTTCTCGTACTTCCACCCTTTAGGGTGGTGGTGGCTAAGGAAGAGAATTCTGAATCCACTTAAGCAGGAACACCCCGACGTTCACATGCATTGGTCTCATGCCTTTTCCTACAATAAGCACCTACCCCAGGCTTGCATCTAATTTGAATGGTAACTGATTAATTTCCATATGTACTTATTGCTGGTGTCTACCCTTTTCGGTGATATCTATTTTAGAACACGAGATCCCAGAAGACAGTTTCCACGTCTTTAACTCTCTTTAGAAAGCCCTGGAGCCTCACTGTGCTCCGAAAACAAGCAGATCCCTATTCTTGGACGTGCAGCTTCTGTGCCTGTTCCTCCCCTTCATGCAGTGCCCATCTGTAGTTGGGCCTCAGGTCACAGGGCTGGGTCTCTCTGTCTAGTTTCTTAGTCGCCATCCAGGTGAAAGAAAGGAGAGGCTGAGAGGATCAGAAGCAGCCTTCCCAAACAAGACCAGGAGGGCCAGGTCACAGCCAGGAGAAGTTTCTGATCCACAGAAAACAGGACACGCTGCATCAGTAAGAAACACTCAGGACCATTTTTCAAAACTAGCAGCTGGAAAGGAATTAATGCAGATCACCATTTCGTGCGCACACAGACTCATTCCGGCCTCAAAGAGCTTCACGGTCATTATTAAAGAACACATTTCAGAACATAATATTATCAGGCTATTGATGTTTGTTTCGATGTTTAATTCAGTAACAGCTCCAGTTGTGGAGAGCTTTAAATGAAACGAATGTTCTGAAGACCTGCACAAATGTTCCAATTTTCCACTGGCTTCCACAAGAGCTCTGGCAATGCCGTGGGGATGGGGGGCTCCTGATGCCAGGAGGATCTTAACAGGCGGGGAACTCAGGGGCCGGCTGCTGAGCAAGCCCCTGAGGTCTTTCCGTACAGAAAACAGAAAAGGCGGAGAGTTCCCCATGAATCCAAACAACAGCCGCTGCCTCCATCACCGCACATTAAATGATCCGGGACCGAAATTCAATACACACCTCGGGCACTCTTGCGGAACGGTACCCGCGCATCTCAGCGGCCAGCATCCCAGGAGGAATAGAAAGGCATTAAAAAAAAAAAAGTTCTCTTTTGAACATACACAGAGATAAAGAGAGAGACCACATTGGGAAACCCTGCCAGGACAACTGGACTGAAGGTTCCAACAGGTATGGCTAGTCCACGCTGGCTGGCACCTCCTCCTCACCCCTGAAGCCGGTGGGCCGGCAGGACCCCAAGGGTCTGCAGAATCCAGGGACAAGCAAACCCAGAAGCCAGACTCAGAGGCTGCCCAGCTCCAGTGTCCCTTGAGCCCCGTCATCACCATTTCCTGTCCATCCACCCTTAAAACCTTGTTTGGAACCAACCCCCACCACCAACCCTGGTTAGTGCCTGCGTCTTCTTCATGTTTTCCTGTACTTGTCTTTTGCCTGGACCAGCGGTTCTCCAAGAGTGGTCTCCTGACCGGCAGCTTCAGCATCACCTGGGAGGTAGTTAAAAATGCAAATTTCTCAGACCCCCAAATCCAGACTTTCCACATCAGAAACTCTGAGGATGAAACTCAGGAAAATGTGTTTTTAAATAGGCCTCCAGATGATTCTGATGCCCATTCAAGCTTGAGAATCACTGGCTTGGACTGTCACAATGGTCTATAATGATCACCTGCCTCCAAGCAACCCTTCAGTCTGGCCACCACGACTGCCTTCTTAAACACAGACTAATCAGCTCCAGTGCTCGTTACAGCCTGGCACATAGTAGGTGCACAATAAATCTTTATTTGCTGACACTGAACTACAGCCCCTGCTTTTAACCCTATATGGCTACTCATGGCCTGTACAAAACAACCTAGACATTCTCAGCAAGGTAGACTCATATCTGACTGTTATTTCTTATTAGTACTATTTTAATTAGTAGTTATTTGTGGAGCAGTCTACTGACAATTTGGTAAATATCCTGTATGGTGCTATTTATTCTTTTTTCCCTTTTTAATCTGTCAACCTTTAGGGGCAGAGGTGTCCTTTACAGCTGAAGAAGTTGAAGCTCCAAGAGGTGATATAACTTGCCTAAGAACATACAGACACCAAGAGAAGAGCTGGAGTTCATTCCAGGTTTGTCTCCAGGGCTCACGCCTTAAATGTATTTCCTTACAAAATCAGACCTCAATGACCGTTTTACTCTCTTTCCAAGGACATGAGCTCTCAGGCTTTGGCTTGTGCTATAAGCCTCTGTGAAGTCTCGCTTGATCCTCTTTCAACAGAGGATGAACCACTTGCTAATGACCCTTATGATCCGAGGCATTATGGTGGGTGGTTTATCGGTGACTGACAACCCTTCCGTGAGCATTTCCTAAAGTGTGGTCGTCAGATCACCTACATCAGAGTCACCTGGGGAGTAGATGCAAAATGCAGAGCCCCAGGCTGTGACCCAACCCTATCCCCGCCCCACAGTTCTAATCCAGTGGGCTTGGAGAGGGGTCTGAAAATGGCTCTTTCCTAAGCACCTCCTCCCCTGGGGTTATTCTGCACACTGATGCTCCAGGCCCACTGCTCTGGGGCGTGAGTTCATCTTGTCCAGGCAGGTCTGTAACAAATGCCCAGGGCTACCCCTTGATAGGCCGTCAGTGAATGAATGGACAAATGAGCTCTTTTCTGTTAAAAGGATTGAAACGGGGTAGGATGTCCCATAAAACACTCACAGGAGAAAAGAAGCCTCGGCAGAGACAAGCTATCCAGATGTGGCACCAGCTGCTGGCACAGAAGAAACAAGCCCGAGTGTGAATAGAAGACACATGTTTCAAGCCACAAAAACTTGACATATCGACTCTGGCAAGGCTTGCCGACCACGTGGTGCTGATAATGTTATTAACGCTGAATGTATTTGCCTGACCTTATCAGGCCTTATAAAGAGCACAGGAGTCTAATTAAGTTCGGATGCCAGCACCTCTAACTTCTTTCTCGGTGGCTACTGAGCCCATCATTTACCCTGATGCTCCTGAAATGACTGGTCTTTAAAACCAAAGGAAGCTGGTCATTAGCATGTGTGAGGCGTTTGCAATGATTTGTGGGAAGACCAATCTGGCGCCCAGAGATGAAGGGTATTTCATTCTTCCTGGTGTCACCCCAGCCCGGTTGGTAGGGGACCCGGCCTTATCACCCCATGACACTTACCACTGGGCTCTGCCCTCTGTCTCCTTCTATTTGACATGCACATGGATGGATGGGAAGGGGACACTGATAGCCTGCTGATCAAATGGACAGGTGACATAAAGCTGGGGGGTGGGGGTGGAGCCAGGATTCGATAGGGACCTGGGAGCCGGGAGTGATTTATAGGGAGGTCTTGCACTGTCTCCATCTTTGAGACAAATATTAAAGAGAAACAAAATGATAGCAAATGCTTATGTAGTACTGTGCGCTAGAAACTGTTCTAAGTGCCTTTTTACATATTCATGCAGTTAATCCTCAACACCATACAAGGTATGTTCCACTGTTATTCCCATTTTAAAGATGTGGAAACTGAGGCAGGAGCAGTTAAGTAACTTGTCCAGGGGACTTCAAACATTATTGGACTTCCTTCTTCAGTTTCACCCACCAAATCTCCCCTTTTTTTGAGGTTGCCAAGTGTATTTGAACACTCCCATTGATGGAGCATTCACTATCTCCAGAGGCATTTTTTGGGTAAACTTCAACTTTGCAGGAAGTTATTCCTTATGTTGATTGTAGTGAATCTATTTGAAGAAAAAAAAAGTGGGTAGTTGAGATATGAATATGAGGTGGCAGCCCGCCAAATAAAAGTTGCTGAAGTCACTGTGTATTATGCTAATAGAGATAGAGTGTACAAATTGAAGAGGGTAACAGAGTCCTCTCTTCCCTGGGCTGGGCAGCCACACTCAGAGGGCTATATTCAGTTATGGGCAAGTCAATTAACTTGGGAGGCAGTTGCTAACCCGAGCAGTCTGGAGAATGGTGATCTGGCCAGTGAGAGAAACTGAAAACAGGACTCAGAGGATGGGATGATGGAGATAGAGACCACTGGTTTGGAGATGAGAAGGCAGGTTGGGGAAGGGGAGAGGTGAGTCTGATAGCGGTGCTAGAGTGAATTCAGGCCAAGGACAGGGCCAAAGTGAGTAAGGAGGCAGGAAGACTGATTGTTTAAAAAAGAGATGTTTAAGTTTGGGATAGTTTTAGATTCATAGAAAAACTGAATGTATAGTACAGAGTGCCCATATATACCATACCCAGTTTCCTCTATCACTGTATGGACTTTAGTTGATCAGTTCAGTTCAGTTCAGTCGCTCAGTCATGTCCGACTTTTGCAACTCCATGGACTACACAGCACACCAGGCCTCCCTGTCCATCACCAACTCCTGGAGTTTACTCAAACTCATGTCCTTTGAGTTGGTGATGCCATCCAACCATCTCATCCTCTGTTGTCCCCTTCTCCTCCCACCCCCAATTTTTCCCAGCGTCATGGTCTTTTCCAATGACTCAGTTCTTTTCATCAGGTGGTCAAAGTATTAGGTTTTCAGCTTCAACATCAGTCCTTCCAATGAACACTCAGGACTCATCTCCTTTAGGATGGACTGGTTGGATCTCCTTGCAGTTTAAGGGACTCACAAGAGACTTCTCCAACACCACAGTTCAAAAGCATCAATTCTTTGATGCTCAGCTTTCTTTATAGTCCAATTCTCACATCCATACATCTACTGGAAAAACCATAGTCTTGACTAGACGGACTTTTGTTGGCAAAGTAATGTCTCTGCTTTTTAATACGCTGTCTAGGTTGATAATGCATCAGTATTGATGCATTAAAGTCCATACTTCCTCCTTGCTCACCTTGGCTCTGAAGCTGTCCAGGTCATCAAAACTAAGGAAAGTGAGAAGGTGTCTCATCCAAGAGGAGCCTAAGGAGACATGACAACTAAATGTGGTGTGGATGGGATCTGGGATAGAAAAGGGACCTTTTCTTTGCCTTAGTTTTGATGACGTGGACAGCTTCAGGGTACTGGTTAGGTATTGTGTTGAATGGACATTAATTGGGATGTTCCTGATGTTTTTCTCATTGTTAGACCAGGGTTATGCATTTTTCGAAGAAAGACCACACAGGTAAAGAGCCATTTTCATCACCTGGCATCCAGGGTATACACTATTAACAGGACTTATTCCCATTGATGCTGACCTTGGTCACTTGTGTTTGTCTCTCTTCCTCTTCCTTTACATATTGCACCCTTTGGAAGAAGGACCCACACTTAAGGAGTAGGGATCTGTGCTTCACCTCCCTGATGACGGAGAATCCATGTAAATTATTTGGAATTCTTCTACATGGGAAATTTGCCTATTTATTCTCCCTCACATATATTTGGTCACGGGGAGCTCCTTCTACTGGTTCCTGGCCTCTTTAACACCCATCAGTGTTGATTTTTGACCATTTCCTTATATCCTAGCACTACCAGAAGGAGAAGGAAATGGCACCCCACTCCAGTATTCTTGCCTGGAGAATCCCACGGACAGAGGAGCTTGGTGGGCTACAGTCCACGGGTCGCAGAGAGTCGGACACAACTGAGCGACTTCACTTTCACTTTTCCACCAGATGCTCCAGGTTCATCGTCTATATTTCCTGCCCTAGTCCTAGGATCAGCCATCTCTCCAGGAAGCCCTGGTTCCTTTTGTTAAACAATGTTTTTAGAAACAAAGATCTGGGGACTCGGTGCACTCATTGCTACTGCATAGTCCGTTGCATCTAGGCTGTCAGATGACAGAGCAAGGAAGGATACTAATCCATGTATGTGTCCATATCTACAAATATTTCTATATATGACCATCTGTATCTATATTAAGCCAAACATGAGGTCACAGTGATTTCTCCAACTCTAATCCATTGCCATGTGAATCAGCCTATCCTAGGGGAGGCTGGTTTTTTTAAAACATTAATTTTTCTTTTGGCTGTGCTGGGTCTTTGTGGCTACACGGGCTTTTTTCTAGTTGCAGCGAGTAGGGGCCAGCATCTAGTTGCGGTGCTCGGGCTTCTCTTGCTGCAAAACACAGACTCTAGGTGTGTGGGCTTCACTAGCTGCTGCATGGGGGCTCGGTAATTGCGGCTCCCGGACTCTGGAGCACCGTCTCAATAGCTGTGGTGCACGGGCTTAGCTGCGCTGCAGCATGTGGAATCTTCCCAGCTCAGGGACTGAACCCGTGTCTCCTGCGTTGGCAGGTGATTCTTTACCCGAGACACCAGAAAACCCTGAGGAGGCTGATTTTTAAGCAGCAACAACAACAACAACAAACATTTTGTGAGGTGGTGGGTGTATTAACTAACCCTATTATGGCAATCATTTTAATACATGTGTGTAAAAAATCATCTGATTGTATACCAAAGTTATTCAATGTTATATGTCAATTATATCTCAATAAACTAGGGAGGGAATACCATTAAAAAGACACTCCGCAAAGTTGGAGCTGATTGCTAATGGAGGTAGTGAGTACTCTGTTATTGAATATGTTCCAGCAAACAGGGCAACTACAAAGAAAGGGGAGATCTGGTGGGTGGAATTGGAAAAGTCAGTTCAACCTGACTATGTTTGAGGTCCCTTCCAGCCCTATGATTGTTGAAACAGTTGTGCCTTATAAGGAAAGGGTCTATATGGCTTCTCCTAAAGATTCATCGTCTTCTACCTATCAGGAGCTGGGCCAGGAGAAAGAGCCACTATTTAGAACACATAAAGGAACACTCTTCAACAGGTAGGAAATTTATGGCTTTTGTAAGTCAAAGAAGAGAAAACAGGCTTAAAATATAAATGAAACGCAAAAGGTTTTAAATTCACAGATGACAGAGCCAGAATGATTATGAAATGGAAGTGATGTTGGCCTATGGGTGGGACACATGCCAGGGGATTGACATCCAAGGAGTCAATCCTGTTGCCCTTTTAAGAGTCCTGAGCGTGCATAGTCAGAGGGACAATTCTTTGTTCTAGTACCGCAGACCAGGGGCTGGTCAGGGAACACGCAGCAGTGCAGAGTTCAAGAGGAGACGAGGAATTGACCATCCTGAACACAATTCCCATGGATGGAGGAGCCTGGTGGGCTGCAGTCCATGGGGTCGCTAAGAGTCGGACACGACTGAGCGACTTCACTTTCACTTTTCACTTTCATGCATTGGAGAAGGAAATGGCAACCCACTCCAGTGTTCTTGCCTGGAGAATCCCAGGACAGGGGAACCTGGTGGGCTGCCGTCTATGGGGTGGCACATAATCGGACACGACTGACGTGACTTAGCAGTAGCAGTAGCAAAACATGGGTTTCCCAGGAAGGAGAACTGCCACAGTTTTTGCATAAGTTAGGTACTGTACTGACACTCCACTGCAGGAAAAAGTTCTTCCTTCCTGCTAATGCCCTGTCCCCAAAGACTGTAAAACACCTCTGGAGGAAAGAAAAGAGATGACGGGATAAAGAGAGACTTCCTCTACCAAGGGTGAGTCCCATCCCCAAATGTTTTGAGCCAGTAGATCTGGAGACGGATTCAGAGATTTATTTTTAAAGTAATCTCTTTTAGGTGATGCTGATCTTGGAATTTCTGAACCATATTTGGAGCTACGCTAGTGGTCTTAACACAGGATAGTCTCAGTTCGTTTCTTGTTCTGGAAAATTATTAATATTAGGTATCTGAGCATTATATCAAAAGTGCCCCGGTTTGGGTGACAAATTATATGCTCATGCTTCTTAATACTGATATGTTTCTGAGCCACACAGGAAAGACTTGTAAATTTGCAAGGCATCCTTTTGGCCAAGCTATTTCACCCCAGCTCTGATGTGAGAGTGTATTTGCCCTTGAGAGTGAGGTCTCTCTACTGGGGATGAGGAGAGGTTCATGTTGTAGCTGGGGAGGGTTCTAGAATCTCCTGGGGTCAGGAGTATGGGGGCAGGGGAAAATAGATTAAGAAAGCTCCCTAGTGTTCTGATGCTCCTCCCCTTCCCCAGCCCCTTAAGAATCACCACTTTAAGGAAGGAGCCGGAGGATATGAAGACAGCGCTGCTTTTCTCGCCCTGAGCCTCCCTTTGGACCCCGTGCGCCCCCTCTCTTCCTCCTCCTTGTGTCTCCTAAGCCTGCATTTCCAGTGTCAATATCAAAGGGCTGTCAGTGTGCTTCGTCCTGCTGATGATGGCTCTTGAGATTAAAGAGTTAGCTCATCTTTGGTCAAAAGTAACCATGGAAATCTGAGACATTCACCATTGCCTACTGGGGACCTCTAATGGGAGCTCTCAAATTCCCTCCACGCTCAGGAAAGATGGGAAAAACCACGGGTGACCCTGCAGAGCCACTGATCTGAGACAGATCCAATCACGTCTCCGCCCCCACCCCTGCCCACGCTCAGTCTGCTAACCCTCAGGGTGCCAAAACCAAGCTGCAGGGTGCAAATCTCTCCTGATGTGGGAGGCTGCAGGCTCAGTCCCGGGGTTTTCCCCCTCTCCGCGATCCGTTTCCTCCTCCTTGGTGACCTCACACAGTATCAGGGCTTTAAATACCATCTCTACGCTGACAACTCCCAAATTTATCTCTCCACCCTGGACCTCTTCCCTGAACTCCAGACTCATATATCCCACTGCCTACTCAACATTGCTCTTGAATGTTTAATAGACATTTCAAATGTAACTTGTCAAAAATGGAGTTCCTGATCGGCCCCCTTAGATTCCTGCTGTCTTTCCTTTCTGTACTGCTGACTTCCAGGTACTTGGCTCACAGCTCAAAGTCTTACTTGACTCCTCTCTCAACCTGCACCCAAGACATTAGCAAATCCTGCTGCCTCCACCTTCAATATACACGGTGTCTGGCTTATTTCTCACACTTCTGCTGCTGACCTCCACCCCAAGCCCCACCACCTTTCAGGCGAATTACTCTAAGAACTCCCCAACACTTGTCTCCGCTTTCCTCCTTTTCTTCCGTCAGTCTATTCTCAATGTGGAAATGGTTGTCCTTTAAAGAGCAGGTCACAGCACGTTACCCCTCTGTTCAAAATCCGTCTCCTAATGGTCTTCTCACTCAGAGAAAGAAGCCAAAGGCTGAGCAAGCAGTCCTCAGGGCCGATATGGTCTGCTGCTCTGGCCACATCTAGACCTAATTTTTCACCCCCTCCCCTTCCTAACTCTGTGCCAGATCCCATGACCCCTGTGTTCCTGCCTCAAGGCCATTGCACAGGCTGGACCCTTTGCCTGATGACCATGGAGTTTCCTCACCTCCTACAGGGTTGGTCTCAGTCTGGGTGAGGCTCCCTTGACACCCAGCCCCCAAACTCTACCTCTCTTTCCCAATTAATCCTTTCTCCTTAGCACTTACACCATCTAACATATTACATGGTTTGCTTATTGTCTTGTTTAACATCTCCCTCACTAGATGTAAATTCCACAAGGGCAGGGATTTTGTCTGATGGTTCACAGAAGTATCTCCAGTGTCCAGATAGTGCCTGACCCATGATAGGAGGCACTCCAAGGACACGGGTGATTGTATGAAGGAACCTTTAATCTGTAGGCATAGCATGTAAAGTAATAAGCAAAACACTACATCTTTAACAGAAAAATGATCAGAGGACACAAAAATAATTTACGAAGAGGGAATACATCTGGCTAATGAAGATATAAGAAAAAGTTCTCCTTCATTAGGAATGCTCAAAGAAATGCATATTTAAAAAATGACATGTTATTATTCTAGTATCAAAGTAATAAAAATAAACCAAAAAATAATATCCAATGCTGATATTCATACTTATACACTGATAGTATGTAGACTTATATAAAGGTTTTGGAAAGCAATTTTGCATATATATCAGGTTAATTAAAAAAAAATCTCTTGATTGATGACAGAGTCTATTGTAGAGAGAGTCCAAAATTCAGATAAAAGCTTATGCACACAGATGGATGAATGGGTAAACAAAATGTGGTGCAGACACACACCTTAAAAACATGTATTTCCAGGAATATTATTCTGTCTTAAAAAGGAAGGAAATTCTGACATGTGCTATAACACGGATGAACCTTGAAGACATGCTGAGTCAAAGAAGCCAGTCATGAAAGGATAAGTGTTGCATGGCTCCCCTTATAAGAAGTACCCAGAGCAGTTACATTAAAAAAATATAGAAAGCAGAATGGGTGGTTTCTAGGACGTAGGGAGAGGGCAATGGGAAGTTATTGTCCAACAGATGTAGAGTTTTAGTTTGATAAGAAGAAAAAAGTTCTATGGTTGGTTGGGGGTGATGGTAGTGCAACAGTGTCCTGCTGCTGCTGCTGCTACTAAGTCGCTTCAGTCGTGTCTGACTCTGTGCGACCCCATAGAAGGCAGCCCACCAGGCTCCCCCGTCCTTGTGGATTCTCCAGGCAAGAACGCTGGAGTGGGTTGCCATTTCCTTCTCCAATGCATGAAAGTGAAAAGTGAAAGTGAAGTCTCTCAGTCTTGTCTGACTCTTATCGACCCCATGGACTGCAGCCTACCAGGCTCCTCTGCCCATGGGATTTTCCAGGCAAGAGTACTGGAGTGGGGTGCCATTGTGAATGTCCTAATGTCACTGAATTTTACACTTAAAGATGATTAAGATGTAAGCTTTGTGTTATATGCATTTTACTGCGGTTAGAAAAAAAATCCGAATTTTTCTAATTACTGAATTAAAAAAAGAGGACTTAGTTAAGTTTCTAAAAATAGCTAAGTTCACTAATAGTTTATTTATATCCCTCAGAGAGATAGAAAGTGTAACATGTTTTTCAAAGATAAGTCTTATTATACAGTATCAATGTTTAGCTTAGAGTATATACATTTATCTATGAGAAAAATACTAAAAACACAAAACAGAATTTAAAAACTATGTATGGCTGTAGAAATCAACAAAATGCCTACTGATAGGAAAACAGCTATATAAACTGTGAAATATCTGTGTTGTGGAATATTATGCAGTTGTTAAAAATGATTTTTATAAATACTTTTATAACCTGAGAGAATTCTTGTGCTGCAATTCTGAGTCAAGAAACAAGATACCAAATTTGAAATACAATGAGAACTTAAGCTGGAAAAAAAAAAACACCCTATTTCATCAACGTCAAGGCACAGATTTCCCCCCACCCAATATTTTAACTCCTCTGAAAAAGGATGCATCTCACTCCTTCTGCAAAGAAGCATTGTGAAAGTGTAACTGCACAAAAAGTAATGATGTACTTCCCAGTGATGAGGAGACTAAAAGCAACATGCCAAAATGTTAACAGTAATTATGTGTATGTTTCTTTGTAACTTTTCCACATTAAAAAATCTTATAATGAGCTCATATTGCTTTTAGAATCATAGGGGGAAAAAAGTACGTTAAAAATATCTCTTCCATGACTGCTGATTGCCTGACAGGATTCAGCACAAGCGCCTCAGCCCCTGTGCCCTCTGGCTTCTGTCTGCCTTTCAGTGATACCTCCCTCCCACTCTTCTCCTCACAGACTCCACACGCCGACACATTATTCCTGGATCTCTACACACGGCGTGGTCTTTCATGCCTCTGCCTCCACGAAAATGCTCCTCTTCCTGCCTGAAACGCCCTCCGTGGCCCCCCTCTTCTGCTTGGTGAATTCCTATTTATTTTTCAATGACCCATCTCAAAACTCCTTTCCTCTGAAGTCCTCCTGTTAACTTCCCGCCCAGAAAGAAAATCAGTTTCCTCCTCTACGTTTCCTAAGCACTTGCTGCCTCTTCCTGCTCTGGGCCAAGATTCTGAAGAAGGCTCTACATTAAATGTCCCCACTCCCCTCCTGCCCGGGGGCCACACTTGGAAAAGCTGACTCAGCCCCTTTTCCCTACTGGAACTCCTCTCCCGGGTCTCTGAGCCCGCTGAGGCACCTGGTGGACACCACTTCCTCCAATCTGAGCCCATTACCACCAGGGGCGTCAGTGACATCTCAGGTTTCTGGAATGTTCTCCTCCACTGAACTTCTCCTCCCTGACCACTGGATTGTCAGTGTACTGCCAGTGTCCCCAGCCTCCCTTCTCTACACCCATGGCTCCTCCTTGGAGGTCCAGCAAGTCTGCGGACAGGCCCTAGAGCTTCAGGCATCTCCTACACTGTTATGCAGAGTTCTGTGATGTGACAGCACCTGGGGACACAGCCACAGTATTCTTTGTCTCATAAAAGAAAAGAAGGTTACAAATGATTGCCCGACACGTTCTCCAGTGACCTCATCTACTTTTGATTTGAAGATAAAATACCACTTATATTTTTATCTCCCCTCCAAGAACTTCTGAACGATGGGTGCTGCGTGCTGTGTGCAGGAGATATTTTTGCATGGGGAGGAGGCGTTTCTCTAAAATCACAACTCAGCCTGCTCTGCCTACACACACACACACACACACACGGAGGAGGGGATGGAGACTCAGAGACTCCTAGGGAGGGCTTGTGTCTGTGTGTAGCAGGGAGGATTGGATGGAGTGAGGAGCTGCTGGGCAACTATGACCCCAGAGGCGGGAGCCGGCCAGGCATCCGCCCTGGCGTGTAACATGCGGACTAACTTCGTTGTACATTTCATCTAATCACAACACTGAAGTCTGGAGCTTCACTACCCATTACTGCTTGAGCAGCAAGGTCATCAGCTTCTAACTTAGAAAAATACCAGAGACAACACTGCTTAGGGCGTTCAGATAGAAGTCTTTCTCCAGGACTGGTGAGTCAGCCTCCTTCAATGCTTCACAATTTCTTTAAAAATAAAAAAAAATTTAATCTAGAGTGGGGAGAAGTAGCTTTGGCAGAAATGGTCTCCAGAGCTGTTTAACTCTTGAAAATATAAAATGAATTGCGTCTCTTATGCTCACTGTCTCCCCAGAATCCCCTGCACCCCTCTCTGCTTCACCTTGGCCCCTCCCCTCGGGGGTCACCCACGACTCCAGTGACCCGGCTGGCTGGCTCTGGACTGCCTGCTGTTCAGGATCAGGGAAGACCAGCTTGGATCCTAAGGCCAGCATTTATGCTCCCTGCTCAGAGATAGGAAAAAAGACCCTTTCTTCTGCTTGATATATTTAGTAACGACCTTAAAGAGTCTGTGAGGCTGAATGAATTGGTGCATCTCACTGCATTGGAAGCAGCTGCCACGGCGCAGACAGGAGGAGGGAGAGACTGGAGGGAAGAGGGGAAGGCAGGCGGGGGGAGCTGTTCAGAGGAAGGGAGCAGGAGGCTGGGGAGGGACGGAGGGAGAACGGGGAGCAGTGGGAGGAAGCCAAGAGGATGCAAAGCAGTGCAGAGACTGGCTAGAGTGTGCTCAGGCCCCTGGCTGTTTCTGGACTGGCTGGGGATTGATTCCTGCGTGACTCTGGAGGGGTCAGTGTGGGGAGTGGGGGCAGTGGGGAGTGGCGGTGGCCTGAGCCTCCGTTAAATCTGGCTAAATGGCAGCACTTGAGAGCCCCGTGAAGGAATCCAATTTGCTCACAAGCAACGTCTACAAATTTATATGTTGGCGTTTAACACAAAACGCTCCCGGACCAATCCCAGGGCGGAGAGGGATCTGGGGCCTGGCTCGCTGATTTGGCTGGCCCTCGCTCACCTCTCAGAGATCCCTGGGTGCGGAGGCAGGCAGCTCCTGTTCCTCACCTGCCTCCTGGCAGGAAGGTTCAAAAGACTTCAGACCTCCCAGCTCCTGAGTACAGAAAGAGATGTCGCTGGGGGAGGCGGGAGAATGGAGGGATGGGGGTGGGGTCCTGCAGACCTCTCTTTTTTTCCTTTTCTTCAGGGAAGAAGTAGCTGAAAGATTCAACATCACTTGGCATCAGAGAGAAGAAAGAGGATTAACCCTGTCGGTACTTTGGCCCAGGTCAGGACCCAGCCTTCTTTAAGGACACGGGGTTGTTGTCAGGCGGCACCATTTCTGTTCAGCCTGGCAGCCACATCTCCTTCACAGGGTGCTAGTGGGCCCTTTGCACAGATGACACCAAGGTGCCCTTTCCTGTAGGCCAGCACAGCCTCCCATTGAGGGGAGGGCTGGGGGGATTTCCAAGCCCTCAGCTCACCGGTAGGTAGAGGCCCTGCCTAAATGCCACCTTCTCCTCTGTGCCAAGAGCCTCTGGGAAGGACCACCAGGCAGAGCTTGTTCCTGGGCTCTGCCTCCTGGGGGCCATGAACAGCCCCAAGCCGTAAAGCCATGGAAGACAGAAGCATCTTCTCCTCCCTAGGGGTGTGTTCCCCATCCCACAACCACATCTTACATCTCAGGGCTCTAAAGGGACCATGGAAGCTAAGCTCAAAGCCCCAAAGGCAGAGAGACAGGCTGAGCTGGCCTCTGAGGACTGGAAAGACTCTCCAGGGTAGGAGAGTAGCTGGCCTGGAGAGCCCACTCTCGGCTTCTAGAGCTCAGATAGCCAGGCTGCAGCAGGCTGTTCTCCTTGGGGGCCTGGCTGATTAGGAGGCTCACCAGCCTGTAGTGAGGGAATAAACAAACATCTTCAGGAGGTCCTCAGTGCCTATCGTGCCTCCTCAACAGAGTTGATTAGTGATTTTGAAAATGAAGGTAAGAAAAAAGAAAACCAAATGTCTTATACATAGGGGCAATAGAGTTTTGGAGTCATCAGCCTGGCCACTGACTCCAGGCTGCTGCTGCTGCTGCTGCTAAGTCACTTCAGTCGTGTCTGAGTCTATGCGACCCCACAGACGGCAGCCCACCAGGCTCCCCCGTCCCTGAGATTCTCCAGGCAAGAACACTGGAGTGGGTTGCCATTTCCTTCTCCAATGCATGAAAGTGAAAAGTGAAAGTGAAGTCGCTCAGTTGTGTCCCACTCTTAGTGACCCCATGGACTGCAGCCTCCAGGCTCCTCTGTCAATGGGATTTTCCAGGCAAGAGTACTGGAGTGGGTTGCCATTGCCTTCTCCGACTCCAGGCTACCTGGATTCAAATCTCAGCTCTGCCTGGACCAGTACTTAGCCCAGGGCAGTTACCTGACCTGGCTGGGCTTCCTGTCTCACCTGTAATATGGGCATGATAACATAGGCACTCATCTTATGGAGCTAATGAGATGGCAAATGGGCTAACATGTAAAGCGCTTTGAACAGCCTCTGGTACCTGGTGAGAGCTTAATACATGGTAAATATTGTTCATTTCACTAAAAGTGCTCATCCCCAAGTTGAAATTCTATCCCATGGGCAAACCAGATTCATTGCCACCCCTTCCACAAAATCCTTCCAGACTTCTCCAGTTAGAATAAACCCCTCTGCCACCAGCCGCTAGCCACGCTCTGTTCCTGCTTTGAATCCTGACTTTGTCACATTCTACTTTGTGTACCAGATATTTGTGGATGTATCTATGGCCCAGTGCTAACAGATGATAATCTTCTTGACAAAAAAGACTGCGCCTTTTACATCTCTGTTTCTTCTCAAGTCATTAGCAAGCTTCCTTCACACACCTAAAGAAGCATTTGTTGAACTGAATACAATGTAGACAAACACAGGTCAGCTCAGTCATTTTTGTTATTTGAGGTCCATGGATCATTTCGGCGAAAGGTGTGAAGTAGATGATTCCCTGAGCAAGTCAAGAATCTTTGCTGGACTTTCAGGATGTCACAGGCAAAGTATTCACTGAGCATTTCTATGCGGTTGGTATTCGCTGGCAGTTGACGGCCAAATTAGTATTGGGTCTCCTTGAATTTATGGTTACATCCTGAACAGCTGGGCTAGGGGGGCCCCTGACAGCTAAGAGGGCCCAGGTAATGGATAAAGGGGCCTCTGCACCAGCATCTTCTGTGGCAGGTTCTAGAAGTCCTTTGGCGGGCTGCTCACTGTGCCAGGGGCTGAACTGTGAAGTCTGAAATACCAGGGTTGGGGAGGAGAGCTGAGTTCCAGGAACACTGTCTGGCACCTGAGCACGGTGGGAGCTGTGATTTCCCTGCCATGGTTTCTGGGAGCAGGGCATGGTGAATGGTCCCCCAAATCATATGCTGTCAGTTTTTTCCTCTCTCTAATGGTGGTGAGTGCAATGATGGTCTTGCTGTTAAAAAGAAAGCCAGCTACTTGCAGTCTATGCTAACTTTTCCCTGGGACAGTCTTAACGGCGACTCTCCAGGGTCCCCATCCAAATTTGAGACTGGAGAGGCTTGTGGGGGGGGGGAGACGTTAGCTCTGAGGCCCCAAGAAAAGCAAGATGTGGTTAGCAAGGCAACCAGAGAGCTGGGAGGCAGCTATGCCATATCTGGAAACGAAGCCAAGAAGAGATATGTTGGCTTCGTGGAGCTGGTTTTCGCTATCAAAACTGAAAACCTAAAATAACTCAAGAGGTTGCCTATTGGAATTGATGAGCACTTCAGGAGCGTAAATCAGAGTGGCAGGGAGCCGATACGCTGGGCCATCAGTATGGACAGCCTGACCTGGAGGCTGCGCCCCAGACAAAGGAAGGATCTCACACCAGCTGGGACTCCGCCAGCCTTTCTGGTGCCCCTGAGGAGATGGGGTAGTCCCCACAGCCTCTTCCTGTGTGTTACATCAGTGTCTGGGAGGACTGCAACCTCTGACACTGGGCCCCTGGGTAGGTGGGGAGGAGGTCAATTCCAAGGATGTAGTCCACCTGATCAAAGAACCAGTTGATGAAATAGTGACCTCAGGTTGACCTCATCTGGGAGCTTGTCAGAAAAGCACACTCTGAGGCCCCACCCCAGACCTACAAAGTAAGGATCTGCATTTTAACAAGGTTCGCAGGGACTTGTTGTCTATGAAAGTTTTATTTATTTATTTATGGTTGCGCTGGGTCTTCACTGCAGTGCGTGGGCTTTCTCTAGTTGCAGGGAGTGGGGGCTACTCTCTAGTTTCCGTGCGCCGGCTTCTTTCGTTGTGGGGCACAGGCTCTAGAGTGAGTGGGCTTCAGGAGTTGCAGCACATGCTCAGTAGTTGTGGCTCACGGGCTTAGCTGCCCTGTGGCATGTGGGACCTAAGTTCCCAGACCAGGGATCAAACTCACGTCCCCTGCGTTGGCAGGCCGGTTCTGAAACACTGGACCACAGAAGCCCCGCGCATGAAAGTTTGAGAAGCTCTGCCTTCAGCTCCATTTCTTCCTACCCTGACACCTTGGCAGGGACCCTTTACCTCCCTCCACCTCAGTGTTTTCATACAAAAAAAAAAAATGGGTACATACACTCTCTTTCCTCTACATCACAGGGCTGTCATGAGGCCCCCATTAAGAACAGATGTGAAGACCCTTATAGCACTAGGAAACTCACATGGTGGTCACACACCCATCAACCTTGGCTCGCTTTCCTGCTCTCTGCTCTTCACAGGCACCAAGTTCTTCCTGCCTCAGGAATCTTTGTACAAACGGTCCCCTCTGCCTGTGACACTTGGAGCTGGTCACTTCCTCTGTGCCCTCATCATTCTTAAGAACCCACTTGTGACATTCTTGATATAGGGGTTCTTTAATCCGGTCCTTGGAAGATTAGCTCCTTTTGTCATTCAAGTTGCAGCTCAAATGTCCTCCCTTCAGATTTGCTTGTTTCATATCACTTACCATTCACTCATTTTTTTTAAATATGTTTGCTAGTTTCCTATAAGAGCTCCATGAAGGAAAGACTCAGGTCTGACTCTTCTACCTCTTTCTTAGAACACTGGCTGGCACCGAGGAGACATTTCATACCTTTATTGAATGACTGGGCAAATGAACACTTGTTTCTGGAGGTATGTGTGTGATAACCTGTGACTGAGGGCAGGGATCGCGTGCTGGGGGAATGGGACTCGTCCATGACATCCATTCAGATGCCTCAGTGGTAACTCCTGCAGAAGTCACAGGCAAAGGGTCTAAGACCCAACTGAAAGTTCCTTCAGAGAAACTCTTCTTCCAAAGCACAGTTTTTCAATGGTCAGGAAGCAGGGCTGGGCCATCCTTGTGTTCATATGGCACGTGAGTTCCGTGACAGCCAAGACGCCAGAGCAGTGGTCTGAAAAGAGTGGTCTCCTGACCAGCAGCCTCAGCCCCACCCCTGACCAACTACATCAGAAACTATGGACACAGGGTTCTGCGATCTGTGTTAATAAGCCCCGCCTCTCCCCTGAATTCCGCTGCATGCTGTCGTTCGTGGACCACTGAAGTAAAGAAGTGAGAGAGGCCCCCTCAGGGTGCAAGCTCTGGCTAGGAAGCGCCTCTGGGGTTTCAGACCGACCTGGTGTTCGGTCAGGAGCCGGGGAGCCAATGGGCAATGTCATGTCACACCCTGCTGGGTATTTCACTTTTCTTCCTTCAGCCTTTACATGTCTTCCTTTGATTGCGGGGCTGAAAGCAGGAGACAGTTGGTCGACATGGAGTGATTCTTCTTTTATCAGTGTTTTTTTAGAGTGAGTCAGGCTGATTTAATTTTAATCAGCCGAGGCAGCAGCGTAGTCTCAGGCTTGACTGCACTTTAGAATCACCTGGAGTGTCTTAAGATACCAATGCCTGGGTCCCACCCGAGTCCGATTAAATCACAATGACTTGGGGTGGAGCTGGGCACCAGCATTTTTTAAAAAAGCTCCCCAGATGACTCTAACTTTCAGCTAGGCTTGAAAACCATCACAGAGTTAACATGGGCGCTCCCAAGATTTCCTGATGCTAAAAATCACCAGAAAAAAGTGAAAGTGTTATCGCTCAGTCGTGTCCAACTCTTTGTGACCCTACAGACTGTAGCTTGCCAGGCTCCTCTGTCCATGGGATTCTCCCGGCAAGAATACTGGAGTGGGTAGCCATTCCCTTCTTCAGGAGAGCTTCCCCACCCAGGGATCAAACCAGAGGCACTTGTTAAAACTACCAATTTCCAAGTCCCTCCCCAGACTACCCTGCAGAGAAGCTCTGAGGGCCTGGGTGCTGTCTTTTTAACATACTGTCTGGGTGATCCTTCTGAGCAAGCTTGGGAGACACTGGTCACTCGGCCTGCGTGAGCTCTAGGGCTGATGTCTATCTAGCTTTGCAACTTAACCTCAGGAAGGTTTCTTAAACCTCCGTTGTTTCCTCATGCTTATCATGGGGGTGGGGTTGGGACAATCGTATCTATCTCAGAGGATGGCTGAGGAGTACAGGAGAAGATTGATGCAAAGTACTCAGCACAATGCCAGGCACACTGCAGGTGCCCGTGAATGCTACTTGTCCCCCTACCGCCCCCCCCACCCCCGCCCCCAGTAAGGTGGGTTTGGGGAAGCTCTAGCTAGCAATGCACTTAACTTCAGTGCAATCCATTTCCGTTATGGGCAAATGTCTGGGTCCTGCCTCCCTTTTAAATCAGAGATCATGTCTATCATTTGCTTCTAAGCCTCTTGAACCTCCAGTACTATATTCTATACTCCAAGAGTTCCATTCTTGCCGACTGAAGAGTGGGTTTTAATTTACCATTAGTAATGTCTGTGGAAGTTCTGGGATCCATTCCCACAAAACATCACAATTGGGTTCTTCAGAAGAGTGAGGGGATAGAGGTAGTGACCAGCTCTAAACCACACCTGAGATCATGAAGTCCAGCCTCCTCACACCATGGCTGGGAAGTAGAGGTTTTTAATTTCCAGCTACTGATGCCCACTCAGAGGGAGAGAAACCAAGGCAACTATAAACTAGGGCAGAGGCTCAAAGCAATTTGACACAAAGAAGACATGGAAAAGTAACCCTCATGAAAGCATCTGGCATTCCGCCAACATTTTATAACATGTGTGTATTTAAGTGTTATGCGTGTGTGTGCACACACACACACAAAATAGTAGCCTCCAGCCTACTTGTTATTCCTGGACGGAGAGTTGTTAAATAAGAATGAAGCTGTCCCTGAGCTCCGGAAAGAGCATTTCAGAGACCTTCCCAGTTAAGACAATTATTGAGGAACACATTTTTATCTCTGTCCTGTGATATCAGACAAAAGAATTCACAGAACCCCTCTGATTCTTGACAAGGTGCAGAAAATCATCAAGTGGCTGTAAGAACAAGGCATCTGGAGCCCAAGGAATTTCTGCTAAAACTTTCAAAATTAGGTGAAAGAAACATATAATTGCTCTCCCTGATCTCATGAGGATCTGAAATGCTGAAAAAAATTCTTGGGTGACCCTATGGATGCTGTGATTATGATCACTAAAAGTTTTTTTTTGCTCTGCGGTGACCTAGATGCGAAGAGTTGACTCATTGGAAAAGACTCCGATGCTGGGGGGATTGGGGGCAGGAGGAGAAGGGGACGACAGAGGATGAGATCGCTGGATGGCATCACTGACTTGATGGACGTGAGTTTGAGTGAACTCTGGGAGTTGGTGATGGACAGGGAGGCCTGGCGTGCTGCGATTCATGGGGTCGCGAAGAGTCGGACATGACTGAGCGACTGAACTGAACTGAACTGAACTGACCTAGATGGGTGGGACAGGGGGGCAGGGAGATCCAAGAAAGAGGGGATATATGTATATATATAGCTGACTCACTTTGGTGAACAGCAGAAATTAATACAACATTGCAAAGCAACTATACTCTGATAAATAAAAATAATAACAATAAATAGAAGTTCAGATTAAAAAGTTTTTCCTGATTATAAAAATATATTTCGTGCCAATTTTACAAAAATTGGAAAAAAAATATGAAGTCACAAAGAAGGAAATTTAAATAATCTTTCAATCAACCACCTAGAATAACTATTAATATAATGGTGTATTTCCTTCTAGTCTTTTTCTGTTCATAGTTAAATGTTTTACAAAGTGAAGACCACATTGTATCCAGTTTAACATTCTGCTTCTTTCCCTTAGTTATAATATCATGAATATTTCCCTCATACCTTTAAATATTCTTTAAAAAGAATTTTTAATGATCACATAATATTTCATCATGTTGGTGTTCCATAATTTTCTTAACCATTTTGGTACTAATGGATAATAAAGTTGCTTCTGTTTTTTTTTTTTGCTATTATAAAAAAGGTGCAATAAATAGCTTTGCACATAAATTTTTGACCATATATTTCTGATTATTTCCCTAGGACAGAGTTATAAAGGTAGAATTACAGAGTCAACGGGTCTGCATATTTTTAAGGCTCTCAGTAGCTTTTGACAAATTTCTCTCCAGAGTACTGAACTGCCACTAGGAGTTTATGAAAATACCCACCTCACTACATCTTTACCAACACAGAGTAGAATAATCTGCCTACATTTTTGCCAGTTTTATTACTGAAAACTATTGTCAGATTTTACACTGCATCTCGAAAATTGTTAGTGAAGTTATATATTACTTTCCTGTCTATTATCCATTTGCATCTCTTCTTTTGTGAATTATTGGTTACGATTATTTTAAGAATTCACATACAGAGTGAAATTCCATATATTACCTTACAGGAAATTCTCACATTTGACCACTCATGAGCTTTGTCCTAGCTTCTCACTATGGCTTTAAGTCATGTAGACTCGGACTCATAAATGGTTACTTTTACCACCTGCCAGTGGCAAGAAAAATCAGAAACTATAATCCTATTCTTTTTTTTTTTTTACCTTATCTGATTTCATGAAAGCCTCTGACTCACTCAAATGATAGCTACTATTCGAAGGCACTCATCAATACAAATGTCCACCAAATTGTGTCAACATTTGTTGTCTCTGTGATGCTCTACGGGCAGAAACCTTTGATAATGTGTACATTTCCAGCCCCTTCAAGGTCATCACAAAAGTCAAACAAGGTTAGGTGTTTGTTTCAATGTTCCTTGACATTTCTTTTTCTGATGGTAAGTTATGTCACTAACCATCTTCTGGCACAAAGTTAAATCAGTCGGTGGACAGTAAATCTCCGCTGACTCTGAGGGAGAAGTAAAACCCACTCTGGTCTAATCAAATCTAATCATCAAGCTTAAAAATGCTGCTGCTGCTGCTTTAATTTCAGTAACAGATCTTCACACAACTGTCAACATCATTACCAAAACACATCAGAAAATTGGATGAAAGCACAACATGAAGACAATTATAATCCCCGTCATCAATCTCTGGCAGGTCCCCAGTTGACAATCCAGATTAGGGGTGAGCCTCCAGGGGACACCTTTTGTAAGCCGACTTCACAAGAGAGCAACATTAACCCTATAAGCGCCTCAACTGTGCAACTCCAGGCACAGGTCAACTGAAGAATGGCAAGAGTGACTCGACATTTGAACAAAGTTTATGGCTTCGCCTGTTCTGGGTGAAATAACAAAGGCAACTAATAAGAGTTGAACGATGTGGGGAGGGTGTTGTCTACAAAAAGTTTTTTCAAAACACAGAGTAAATGAGCAAACGACGTTTGACAAGCAAAAGCCAGGCCCACTGAGCAATGGTCGTCAATGTCAATTCTGGTTAAAAACCATGTGGGCCTTGAATTCTAGACTCCCAAGACAAACCTTATATGCCTAGTGTGGTACTGAGCATGCTCAGGAGAATAGCAGAGCAATGCTTTTGAGAATAAACACCCTCAAATGAATATGAAACATGCCCACGGGCAATGGAGGTGCCTACCACTGGGAGGGAACCCACTGTTAAGATTCCCCCCAATGACCAGGAAAGCCACAGAGTGTTAGAACTGAAAGGACCTAAGAAATCATCTCATTTACTCACACACATACTTACTGAGCATCTACATTGTGTCTGGCGCTGTGCTTATGCTCAAGAAAACAGGTTTGGAGAGGTTAAATAATTTGTCCAAGGTCAGACAGATAGTTAAAGCCAAGACATTCACTGAGAAACTAGCATTTCAATTTTTTATGACAAGTGATAGAAAAAGAATGTTTGACAGAAATGAGTTACAGAACAAATAAATAATCCAAGACTGTCTTAGAGCCTGCCAAGAGCAGAGATTCTTCTTTCCCTCCCCTTACTGGGCTGCGATCTTTGGTTCACAAAGAGATGGAAACTGCAAGACACCAAAAGACAGAAGTCAATTCTGAAAGCTGCACTCTTCCTTTTTCTTTTCCCTATCAAAAGAAACATCAAGAATGACTGCATTTCTCCTGCCTGTGGCCTGAAAGTGGGATTCTTCAGTTGTCAGGGTGCTCCAGGACTCTGAACCTGGCAGTGACATGGGAGTGGATAAGGGTGGAGGTGTTGTTCTCCTTGTTTGACTGGACACAGCCAGGTGATCACATCAGCCTGGGAGTGACAGTGGGGAGGGTGGGTACTGTCCACTCTCCTGTTTCAACTTGGTGCCCAGAGTGTCATCTAAACATTCAGTTCAGTTCAGTTCGGTCGCTCAGTCGTGTCTGACTCTTTGCGACCCCATGAATCGAGCACGCCAGGCCTCCCTGTCCATCACTATCCCCCGGAGTTCACTCAAACTCATGTCCATCGAGTCAGTGATGCCATCCAGCCGTCTCATCCTCTGTCGTCTCCTTCTCCTCCTGCCCCCAATCCCTCCCAGCATCAGTCTTTTCCAATGAGTCAACTCTTCGCATGAGGTGGACAAAGTACTGGAGTTTCAGCTTTAGCATCATCTAAACATTATGCACATACAACTCAAACACACACATTCTTACTTTGGGAAACTTAGAGGCAAGCCTTTCCCCAAACTAACAAAAACTTCAAAAGCTAGAAAGGATGATGCCTACATAAGAGGATCTAAGGGAGCTCATGGATGTCACATGTTCTCTTGTTTTAATCCGCAGCCGGTCCCTAAGCAGAGGACACTCGTCCTGCTTAAGAACAACGGATAATAACGACTGCTTCCACTTGGGCCTCCAGGTGGCGCTAGTGGTAAAGAACCTGCTTGCCAGGCAGGAGACAGATGCAGGTTTGATCTCTCGGTCGGAAAGACCCTCTGGAGTAGGGCATGGCAACCCATTCCAGTATTCTTGCCTGGTGAATCCCATGGACAGAGGAGCCTGGGGAGCTACAGTTCATAGGGTCGCAAAGAGTTGGACATGACTGAAGAAACTTAGCATGCATGCATGCTTCCACCGTGAAGGGGAAAATCCTTACCTGGCCAGGCCTGGAGAATGAGTTAGGCTGGGGGCATGGCAGTGGTGGGGGGAGTTGTTGGTGTTCTCAGGTTGTATGCAGGGGATTTTCCAAAGGATCTTTAAAACAAAATCTAATTTTTAGGTTTAGAAACATGTCTCCACCGTGCAGTATGACTTTGAGCTCATGAGATAATGACATGAGCTATTTAATACAAATATCAGAATATATCCATCCAAACTGGTATTCCCTCCCGCTGCTGAGCCATCATCCAGAGACACCAGATATTTATCCCAAGGCCGCTGCCATTGTTCCAGATACTCTGGGGACTCCCTGGAGGATTTTCTTCAAGATCAATGCCACATTATTTGGAACAGACACAATGGTGGCAGAGCCTCATCCCATGAGGCTGAATTTTATTTTTGGAAACAGTCAAAAGGGCTTTTGGCATTTGTAGCCAAGTCTGGTGAATAACCAGCTGATTGAGCTGGTAATGTTGTTTGGGGTCCAAATTGAGGCATAGTTATAAGGTCACGTGTTCTTGTGCTGCAAGGAAACAGCCCCCTAAGGCCAGTTCAGAGGAGGGGGTGTCCCTCTGAACCAGGTGTAGGACCTTCCAGCGGGCCACCGAGAAGAGGACCCCACTAATTTAAGGTGGGTGAGACTTGGTGGGGGTTCTTTGGTTAAAAACGACTGAAACTGACTCAACTTATGTGGAAAGGAAACTGGTTGGCAGGCTACGGGGGAGCTGGTTGGTTCAAGGAAAAGGCGGATGGACCAGGTTAGAACAGACAACTCCAGAAGAGCTGGAACCCTCTGATAGGCTAGCTCAGATGCTGTAGCAAAAACAACTCAATTTCAAATGTTTCTTCCCTCCTTACATTGCTCTACCCCCAAATGACAGTGTCAGGGTAGAATCCAATTGGATGTGCTTAGAGCTCGTGCCCACCTCTTGGCTCTTCCTCTTGGCATCTGATGGAAGAATCTTCAGGGAGTTTGTGGCTTCTGCAGAGTGCAGGCAGTATTTCTTGATTACCATTCTCCAAAACTGCCCACCAAAGGGGAGAAGCAATTTTCCACGAGGAAGAAAGGGAGGGTGTGTTTCGGAAGAAGGACTAAAGATGAGGCACCAAAAAAATGACAAAAAATGAACCACAGCTCAGTTTTGCTATTATTACTCCTCCTCCTGCACGTTATGTATAATACTCATTAACATTTTCTCACTTTGTAAATTAAATACATCTGCCTCATTGGTCATCTCCAGCTCCATAAGTTGACAGAATGTTTCCCCTTTATCTATCATCACCTGAAAAATACCTAGGTCTCCAGTCTGGTCCATTTTCTCTAGGCAGAGCCAGACCCTCTCTGCCCCAGAGACTCACAAGTCCAGGGCACAAGCTCAGTTTTCTCCTCTCCTGATGAAGACAGCGGGCACTCTTCCTGTCTGCATGAATAGCTGTCACCACCGCAGCTGGCAGTCACGTGAGGATACACCAGGAGGCTGGGGCTGTGGATCAGCTGGGGCACGAGTGAGACCCAGCTCAAAGGTGCACTTGCGGCTGCAAGGTGCCAAGGTCCCCCAGCGCAGACCGAATGTGCACGATGCCAAGATGACCAGTCCCAGCCTGTGCACACACTGCTCACAGAAGTAAGGCTGGGTGCATGCACCCAGGCCATTGTGAGCAAGCAAGGCAGGTTCCGAGGCCCTCAGGGCGGCCGCTAGCCTGCCCACCCCCGCCTGGCCTGCATTGACTGAAATAAGAGATCTCCTTGCGAACTGCCAAGAGCTCTGGGGAACTCACTGGACCTTCATGGCCCCGGCCAGTGAGGGACAGAATCACACAAAGCACCACCTCACTGCTGAGTCTCTCGAGAGGTTCTTCCGAACAGAGCACCGGAACAGAATCGCAGACACTGGCCTTGGTCTTCCAGAATGCTGTATATGGAGGTTCTGAAAACTGTCAAAGCTTCAGTGTGTGGGGGAAGGGGCAGGCTCTGTGAGAGGAAGTATGAAGGGAAGACGATGCAGTAACGTCAGCTGGGAGCACTAGTATCTCCCCAGGCGTTGAGGTGGGGGGCGTTGAGTAGGGTGAGATGCACAGGGAGATGCTGGGCTCATGAGCAGTCTGCATCCTTACCTGGGAGAGTGAGTGTGTGTGGCTGGAGCCCGAGAACTTCAGCAAGGACCCTCACCTCTCTAAGCCTCAGTTTCCTAACGTATCAACCCTAGGCAATGCCTCCCTTTCATATTTTGACCTGAGATAATGTATGAAAACCATCCAGCCGGGTGCCCGCACATGGCAGGCACTCAATGAAGAGCAGCTCTGTATTTCTGAGATGCCAGTGTTATATAGAGCAGTCCTTTCCAGACTTGGAGATTTCATGGCACAGTAAAACTTCAAAACACAGATTTGCAGCACTCACATGGGATTGCCGATGTTTTATTTTGCCAGCTAAGGACAATGAAAAAACAACTACCATCTATGATGTCATAACCATAAAAATATTTTTAATACCAAAAAAAGCAGAAAGCATGGAATCTTAGAATTGAAAACATCAGTCCTTTAGATGAAATATTTTTGGCTTTATGAAAAAATTGCATCATCCTTATTTAGTTTCTTTTGGTACCAAGTGAAAACAACTTCCTTCCTGACCTGCCTGGCTCTGGAACCAGTGGTAGGGAGGAAAAAGCCTGAACGCTGGAGCCCAGTGGGTCTCG
Source organism: Bos grunniens (assembly GCF_055505025.1). NCBI lineage: Eukaryota > Metazoa > Chordata > Mammalia > Artiodactyla > Bovidae > Bos > Bos grunniens. The sequence continues at coordinate 19,278,645 of NC_141190.1, forward strand.
GCTTCACGCCTGCATGACCTTTAGCAAGAGACTCGCCCCCTGAGTCTCAGTGTCCTCCTTTACAAGTGGGAAACAGGACCACCTCCTTAAACGAGAATGCGTGTGAAGGGCAAAACAGAGAGTTTGGTATAGGGCGTGTGTGCATGCTCAGTCACATCCGATTCCTTGTGACCCCATGGATTGCAGCCCACCAGGCTCCTCAGTCCATGGGATTCTCCAGGCAAGAATACTGGAGTGGGTTGCCATGTCCTCCTCTGGGGGATCTTCTGCACCCAGGGATCAAACCTGCATCTCTTATGTCTCTTGCATTGGCAGGTGGGTTCTTTGCCACTAGCATCATCTGGGAAGCCCCCTTGGTACATGGTACATAATAGATGCTCATTAAATGCTTTTAACCAGGGACTTCCCTGGTAGTCCAATGGTAAGAATCCACCTTGCAATGCAGGGGACATGGATTGAATCCCTCATCAGGGAACTAAGATCTCACATGCCACGGAGAAACTAAGCTCATGCTCCACAACTAGAGAGTCTGTGGGCCACAACAAAAGACCTCAGGTGATGCAGTGAAGGTCCTGAGTGCCACAACTATGACACTAATGCAGCCAAATAAACAAATAAAGATATATTTTAAAATCATGCTAATATCAGACCCTCTTCAAATTTAAGAAGACTGGATCACTTCCAGTTTTTGAAAGTCTTAATATATTTTAAAAATGAAGGCCCCCTAAGACAGGGTTGCCAAAATCATTCACATAGCTTAAAAAATACTCATATTAGAAAAAATATTTGGAACACATCCACACACAAATACATATCTAATGCACCCAATACAAATCCACGCATCTAACATGTGTGAGAATGTGGTGGGGTTGCTGCAGCCCCTGGGCCGCTGTGACAGGCCCTGCTTAACTCCTTCCTAAGCCATGGTTCCCGTGGATGACACACTCCGAGCACACACCCATTTTACTCTCTGCTCTTTCGTTCTTTCTCCCTGACTGGAGTTCACGTGGAACATTTCTCCAGACCTCCCTACCTTTAGTTCACAATTCTGAGCATGCAAATTTTCTTGGAAATCTAGCTGGTGTCTTTTTTGCATCACTGGATCTCAATAGGTTTCAAAAGGATTAAAATTGAGGGTTAGAAGGGAAGATAAATGGGTGCTGAAGTGGATGATTTAACTGAGGGATTCTAGGGCAGCCTGGAAAGGGGAAGGGGTCTGTGCCCGAGGCCCCCAGGGGCAGTGACGAAGGGGTGTCAGCACACGGCTGTGTAGGATCCTCCCAAGAGGTGTGCGTGTGTGCGTGTGTGCACATGCACGCGTGTGTGCACCTTCTTTCTCTATAGAAATTCAGATTTCTTGTTTCGTTGTTTATTGCTGCCTCTGTGTTGAGCAAGTCAGCTGTATGAGTGCAGGGCCACAAATGTCTTGGCTCCCTCTGTGTCTATAGTACTGAACACAGGCACTGGCACATAGTAGGTGTTTAAAGAACGTTTGCTCAGTAAATGACTATTATGGTTGTCTGTGTGCTCAGCACTCTGCCCTCTTGAATCTGGGAACAGAACCCCTTCTACTTGAAGGGGTTTTCTAACCAGATGGTTTTCCTGAGCCACAGGGACCAGTACACAGCTACTCAGGACCTCCTTTTTATAACTGGAACTTTCTCTCTGGTGGTCAAGCTGGGAAGATGAAGACATCTAGGCAGGAGCTGCTGGTGGTTTTGGTTCCAGACTCAGGGAGAAAGATGCTCTGAAGTAATTAGGCTGACAGGCCAAGATGCAGAGGCTGGGATGAGAGGCAGAAGGCCAGGGAGAGTGATCCTAGCCATCTTTGGACTTTGGCTCTTATCAATCCTGACGTCCCCACCCCCTGCCCCTGTGTCTGCTTTCTTGAGGATCAGGTGGCCAGATTTCCTTTCCATATGCCTCCACTATATATCCTCTTTTGTTTGGGGTGAGGAAGAATAAGTTAGCCAGGGTTACTTGTTATTGCAATCAAAAGAGTTCTGACTAGCCCAGTTTGTTAAAGGTACTGACCAGGAGGCACACCCAGGTGTTTGCTGACAGGTCAGTCTCTGGAAGGTCTCATGGGCAGATGAGAGGTGGGACAGTAAGAAAGGATGATGACGATGGTGGTGGTGCTTTCCCTGAGTCAGACACAAGACCCAAAGTCTTGTGTCCACAGTTTTGTGTCCACTGTAACTGTAAGTGCTATGAAGTAGGTTATTAGGTATTCCCATCTACTTTTTAGAGGAGAGAACTCAATTTTCTGAGAGGTCAGGCAACTTGTTCCAAAGTCCCACAGCTGAAAAGAGAAAGAGCCAGACTTTTAAAAACTAAAATATAGTTAAGAATTTCCCTAGTGGTCCAGGGGTTGAGTATCTGCTCGCCAATGCAGGGGACATGGGTTCAATCCCTGGTCCAGGGAGATTCCACATGCCATGGGGCAACCGGGCCCGTGCACCACAGCTACTGAGCCTACCTGCCTAAAAGAAGCCACTGCAGCGAGAAGCCCGTGCACCGCAACTAGAGAAGAGCCCCTGCCCGCCGCAACTAGAGAATGCCCAGGTGCAGCAACAAAGATCTTACATAGCCAAAAAAAAAAAAAAAAGCTTAAAAAAAAGAAATATAGCTGACTTACAATGTTGTGTTAATTTCTTCTGTACAGCAAAGTGATTAAGTTATATATACATATATATATATATATATATTCTTTCTTAAATACTCATTTCCATTATGGTTTATCACTGGATATTGAATATAGTTCCCAGTGCCATACAGCAGTGTCCATTCTATATATACAATTTTGCCTCTGCCAGCCCCAGACTCTCAGTCCATCCCTTCCCACCTCTCCTCCCCCTCGGCAGCCACATGTTTGTTGAGAGCGGGGCTATTAATGCAGGTTTGAAGGACCCCGCATCTCCCTTCCATACCTTGTGCACGTTTCCCCTCTCACCTTCTCTTCTCCTTCTCCCACTGCTCCTTTCTCTCATCCTCTCTCCGTCTCTTGTCTGATGTCCTTCACTCTTTTTTTCTGCCTTCACTGATGCTTCTCTGGCTCCTTTTAATCCCATTCTTTTGACAGTATGTGAGCACATATTTTAAGACCGTGGCTTTCAACTCTTTTTCAAGTATGAAGATACCTTTTTAATGTTAAAAAAAATCTCTGTATAATAGTTGCTGTGCTTTAGCATCTATTGATAAAGTGCCCATGCATAGATGGATTCTCAGATACCTTGTAATAACTCTGCGACCTCTGGGTTGGCACCTACTACTTTAAAATATATGGAAGAATCCATATAACCATCCCTCTTATGGCTTGGTTTATTATAATATAGTAGAGGCTTATACATGCTACTATAGAGATCCTTTTTGCTCACTCTCTGCCTTCGGGCTACTAATTTCTTCTGAAATGTGGTCTTTTGGTTCCTTCTTTAATAGGTTTAATTATTTAAGGAGGCATGAACTATGATACTTACATTTTATATATCACCTCTTGATTATTCAGGAACTGATTAATTCATGGATTGCCCAAGTCATGTCTTTTTTTCTATAACCATTTGTTTTATCATTCTATTTCTTATTAGCATCTTTTAGCAAGAATGGACAGTGGGAGTGAGAAATGTCTCTGGTTTCAAACTATGAATTCTGATGCAAGAGTTCACTGAAAGAATTTGAAATTCTTTCCCAAAGTACAGATTTCTTTAATTCATCAGGCATATTGACTCTCTCTGAGCTCTGTGAAGGCAGGGGTTGCTCTGGCTCACTACTAGTTTCCAGGGCTCAGCAAGGTGTCTGGCACATGGTAGCTTAATAAAAAAAAATTGTGAAATGAATGAATAAAATCTGAGTAATATAGTAGGGGTAAATAAACTTTTTTCTAGGTGGGGTAATGATTTATAGGAAACTAAGTAAAATACAAGGTAACTTATTTTAAGACAGCATGTCTGCAGACAGCACAGTATAAAAATGTCTATATGACTGTTTTAAAAATTAACAACAGAAGATATATAGTTCTAATTTAAAAACAGAAAATGTTCCACAGTACTATCTTTTTTCATTGATGGAAGAAAGGATCTAGAGAAACACTGAGGTTTCTAAGATGAGGGTTGGTTCTATTATATTAGGCATTAAATAAACATAATCACCCTCAACACACTAAAAACTGAGCATTTAGAATGTGCCAGGTGCTGTTATAAGCAATTTTTATGTCTTATCTCATTTGTCTTCACAACCCAGGAAGTATTATTGTCTGAAAACCATCAGAAAGTTAAGAGTGTCCTTTGAAAATTTCCTTAGCTCTCTAGCTCTCTGAGCCAAGAATGAAGTTGTCCTTTTTTTATTTCCTAGTTTTAAATTAAAAATTTATTTCTCCATGATATATTCCAAAGACTGATTTCGATTTCTAGATACTTTGAGATATGTTATTTCACTAGTTTTGCCCTTTTGACATTAATGAATTTTATGGAAAGGAAACTTTTACAGTAAGATTTGCTGCATGTTTCAAAGTTTTCCTAATTTGTGGAGGCAAACAAATACTTTGTGTGTGGGTGGGAGTTGCAGTGAGGGAAGGACAGGGTTCAGCCTCAGATCTGTTCCAAGACTCTGGTGCTGTCCAGGAATCAGGTGCTGAAATGGCTTAAACCAAGGCCTTCCTAGCCCAGCTAGGTGGAACAATGAATGATGGGGGATAGAGGAATACAGCCTTGACCATATAGCCTGGTGTACCCATAGCTTCCCAGAAAAGGGAGACAACTTGAAAAGATACTGGGAGTACTAGAATTAAGATCTCTTTTGGAGGGAGTTGGGGAAAATGGCTGGCTTCCTTCTGCCTCCTTCCATACTTTGCTTTGGCTTGGAGGGAAGAATATGGGAAACAGATTATTGATGGAAAAGTGTATGTTAAAAAAAACAAAAGCAAAATAGGGCTGCCGGCACTTGTAGTTAGTGGTGCATTTCTGTGAGGTGTTAGATAGGAACCGGGAAGAACCAGGGCTGGAGGCTCAATGATTTTGTCAGTTCCATGGGACTTCTCGGTCAACAAACAATTATTGTGGTTTAATGAAAGGGATGGGAATACCAGACCACTTACCTGCCTCCTGAGAAATCTGTATGCAGGTCAAGAAGCAACAGTTAGAACTGGACATGGAACAACAGACTGGTTCCAAATTGAAAAAGGAGTACATCAAGGCTGTATATTGCCACCCTGCTTATTTAACTTATATGCAGAGTACATCATGTGAAATGTGGGGCTAAATGAAGTGCAAGCTGGAACCAAGATCGCCAGGAGAAACACCAATAACCTATCATATGCAGATGACACCACCCTTATGGCAGAAAGCAAAGAGGAACTAAAGAGCCTCTTGATGAAAGTGAAAGAGGAGAGTGAAAAAGCTGGCTTAAAACTCAGCATTCAGAAACTAAGATCATGGCATCCAGTCCCATCACTTCATGGCAGATAGATGGAGAAACAATGGAAACAGTGAGAGACTTTATTTTCTGGGGCTCCAAAACCACTGCAGATGGTGACCGCAGCCATGAAATTAAGATGCTTGCTCCTTGGAAGAAAAGCTATGACCAACCTAGACAGCATATTAAAAAGCAGAGACATTACTTTGCCGACAAAGCTTAGTCAAAGCTATGGTTTTTCCAGTGGTCATGTATGGATGTGAGAGTTGGACTATAAAGAAAGCTGAGCACCGAAGAATTGACACTTTTGAACTCTGGTGTTGGAGAAAACTCTTGAGAGTCCCTTAGACTTCAAGGAGATCCAACCAATCCATCCTAAAGGAAATCAGTCATGAATATTCATTAGAAGAGCTGATACTGAAGCTGAAACTCCAATACTTTGGCCATCTGATGCAAAGAACTGACTCATTGGAAAAGACGGTGATGCTGGGAAAGATTAAAGGCAGGAGGAGAAGGGGACAACAGAGGATGAGATGGTTGGATGACATCACCAACTCAATGGACATGCATTTGAGTAAACTCCGGGAGTTGGTGATGGACAGGGAGGCCTGGTGGGCTGCTGTCCATGGGGTCACAAAGAATTGGACATGTCTGAGCAACTGAACTGAACTGAACTGAACCTTCTTACCTAAGACCCTCTATCCATCCCTGAGACCCCTGCCTATTCCACTTCATTCATTAACTGAACACTGAGTATGATTTAGGTCCTATAGATGCACAGATAAAAAAGAGAAAGTTCTTGCCTTTAGGAGTCTGCAATCTAATGTGCGAGGGCAAATATTAAAGAGAATTCTTGATCAAAGTGTATATATAAAATGTCTACTGTTTAATTAAATACCATTATGATATTTCTTTGGCTTGAGTTTCCTCTTCAATATGATCGAGCTAGCAAAAATCCTTCAGAAACACAGCTTAACACTAATCACAGATCATCAACTGCTCTTATATATTCTTGAGACTCTTCCCTCTGTCTAGGCAACCATAGGATCTCCTTTGGGGCTAGGATGGTTATGCTCTGGTCTGCAACACAGAACCAGAGAGGGTGCTTGCTCTAGCAGGCAACGAGGCTGCCTTGGCCTAAATGTACAAATCACTGTTTTGGTATTTGATGAGAAAAGTGAGTCTTTGTTGAAGGTATGCAAGGTGTTCCCAGAACTGGAGAGGTGCAAGAGGTCCATAGGGGACCTCAGGGACAGGATCATGGCCTTGATGTCCCTGGAATCCTCTCTTCTTCTTTCTTGGTGTAACTTTTATTTCTTCGTTTCTTCCATGGGTATGGGGGATGGGGATATATCCATGGTAATTCTGGGATACAGTCTCACAAGTCATGATCCAAGAGCAAAGGTAGAGCTTTCCTTCTTAGACTCTGGATGGAAAATCTCAGATCAAGAAGCTGATTGGTGCTTCCCTGGTGGCTCAGTGGTAAAGCATCTGCCTACTAATGTAGGAGACACAGGTTAGATTCCTGATCTGGGAAGACCCCACAAGCTGTGGCGCAACTCAGCACAAGTGCTCTAGAGCCAGGAGCTGCAACTACCGAGCTCATGTATGCTAAAACCCATGCTCCCCAAACAAGAGAAGTCACCACAATGAGAAGCCTGTGTGCTGCAACCTGAAAAAAGCCCGCACAGTAACCCAGCACAGTCATAAACAAATAAAATTATTTTAAAAAGGAAGCTGATTGGACCATCTTAGGTTACAGAGAACCCCAGACTAATAATCCCTAGTGATAGAAAAGGTACTTGGCAGCCCCAAAGGATCCTGTGATTAGAACAGTTCTCCAAAAGGAGAAGGAATGTTCTTCCCAAGAGAAACAGTAAAGACAGTGTGGAGGTTCAAAGAAAAGATGCCGCTACTCTATTCTGATGACCTTGCCCATCCAGTGCTGCTCTTCAGGGTAGAGCCCCAGGTGGACCCCTCATTAGCCTGCTCATCTTTCCACCGCCCACTCGTGGCCAGTATATAAAGTGACCACAACACTGGGGCATGTCAAAGGACACCGGGTAGTTGCCCATGACTTCCTTTAAAAAAAATTTTTTTATTTTTGGCTGTGCTGGGTCTTCATTGCTACGTGTGGGCTTTCTCTAGCTGTGGCGAGCTGGGGCTAGTCTCCAGTTGTGGGGTATGGGCTCATCCTTGTGGCTGCTTCTCTTGCTGTGGAGCACAGGCTCAAAGGCACACAGGCTTCAGTAGTTGTGGTACACGGGCTTGATTGCCCTATGGCATGTGGAATCTTCCCGGACCAGGGATCGAACCTGTGTCCCCTGCATTGGCAGGCAGATTCTTAACCACTGAACCACCAGGAATATCCTGCCCATGACTTCTTATGGCTGTAATTCTATAAACAATATGGAAAGATGGCTGCTGAGGGAGAATGGGTCCTTTTTGATGTGTATAGTCACACATTTCCTTGGTTGACATAACCAAGCACCAGTGACCTTACGTGGTATCACTTACACTGGCAATGGACTTTGGTCTTCACTCTCCCATGCCCCTCCTTTGAGGCACAGTCCAAGGGTTTGGCCTGGCTACTTGAGAGCACGTGGCTTATTGTACTTGCTTCTCTGCCCACAAGCACACATCCCTATACTTCTCCATTTCACATGAAAGTATCCCATGTTACAGAGAAGTTTCTACTTTGCAAGGAGTAAATTAAAGCATCTCTGAAGAGCTAAGGAAGAGAATCTCTTAAATAGTACTTCTTTCAGCAGTACAAACCCTCCCCAAACTTCTTGGTAATAGAAAAATAAGCTCTGGAGATTCTAAACCTATCGACAACTCCAGACTTCTGTTTCCATCCATATGATAGATTGCTGAAGGACCTTATCACTACAAAACATGTAGGTTCTAGATAAAACTTATTTTTAATGTATTGTTGGGCACAAACTAATGAGAAATCTCCAAAAATTACCCCATCCCACAGAAAAGTGAGCCAAACTAGGTCTGTCAGCAATGAGTGGCAAACAAATGGGTTTGGGCTGACAGCATGGTGAAGATGCTGAGCCCTAGAATCCTACACTGAATCCTGAATTAACTGCTGGAGAGACCCAGAGTGTTCCTAGGTCAACTGGACTCCCAAACCCCCAGCAGAGGTAACTATAAACCCTCTCTGGTAAAAAAAAAAAATTTCCACTTTAGGCCCACAGAGCTCCCACATTTTAAGATCAAGTAAATATACTAAGAAGGAAAGGCACTCCAAATAATCAGACCAAAAAAACGAAATAAGAACATATTAAACTGCCAAGGACTGTAGATATCAAAATTGTCAAAAAAGAATATATCTATGTAAGAAATGTTTAATGGGACAACCGATGAAATAAATGAGTAAGCAACAAGGCACTATGAGAAATGGCTAGGGAGATTTTAAAAAGGATGTGAAGCCCCTAGATATGAAAAACAGTTTTAAAAATGAAAATGCAACAATTTAGATGCAACTGAAGGAAGAATTAGTGAACTGGACGTTATATCCAAAAAGTTACCCACCAGCATCACAGAGAGACAGGAGATGAATAATAAAAAATAAGGCTAAAATATTTAGAGGCTAAAATGAGAAAACATGACATGTCTGAGTGGAGTCCTAGAAGGAGGGAGTAGAGAGAAGGGATCGACTTTTTAAAAGATGATGGCTGAGAACCATTAAGAGCTGATGAGAGATATGAATTCTCAGATTCAGGAAGCACATGCTGGATTTAAAAACAAAATGAAACAAAACCCGTATCAATACACATAGTTAAACCGCAAAATCTTAAAGACAAAAAAGAGGAACAAGAGACAGACCACCTACAAAGGAAAGATCAGTAATGGGGTCTCAGCAACAAGTGACAGAGGAATAATAACTGTCAGCCTAAAACTGTTGAATGCAGAAAAATTATCTTTCAAGAATGGAGATACAAAAAACATATTTTTAGATTAAACAAAAACTGAGAGATTCTACCAGCAACTGGCATTCAGTAAGGAACAGCTAAAAGAGATATATTGGGAAAAAGAAAAATGATTGGAAGGTCTTTCTGAGATACAAGAAAAAAAATTAGCAAGCAAAGTAGTAAAATTGGATAAGAATAAAAAAACATTGCCTTTAGATAAAAAAATAACAATAATTATAACTTATAGGGTTTGCAAAGGACAAGACTAAAGTACCATATGTATACCAGGAAAGGGTGTTCAGAGTCAAAGTGTACTAAAATAAAATCTATGTATTGTTACAGAAAGGCATTGATAATTTTAGAGTTCATTAAGTTAAAAAATGTACCATAAAATCTCAAAGGGAACCACTAGAAGGACAGAAGTAGAGGGTATAAATCTCAAATCAGTAGAGGCAGAAAATCAGATTTCAACAAGAATCTCTACCTCACAACCAATAAAAAAAAACCCAAAAACTCCTAAATCAATCAATTTTTAAAAAGCAACAAAGGAAAAGAAAAGAAAGAAGCCTTCAAAACTTGAAAGTTAAAAAAATAATAAAAACAAGTTTAAACACATTAATGTTGTCATTAAATGGAACGGACTAATCTCATTGGCAACAGGTCACACATGGTTCAACGGTTGGAAAAAACATAACTTACACTTATGTTGCATATAAGAAACATATAAAACATAAGGACTTTGGACAGTTCAAAGTATAACTATGAAAAAATATATCCCTGGCAAATACTAGCAAAATAAAGATATAATATCAGGCTACAATAACATCAGGCCAAAAAGCACAATTCGTGATGGGTGCTGCTGTGTGCTGTGCTTAGTCGCTTGGTTGTGGCCAACTCTTTGCGACCCCATGGACTGCAGCCAGCCAAGCTCCTCTGTCCTTGGGGATTCTCCAGGCAAGAATACTGGAGTAGGTTTTCATGCCCTCCTCCAGGGGATCTTCCCAACCCAGGGATCAAACCCAGGTCTCTCACATTGCAGGCAGATTCTTTACCGACTGAGCCACCAGGGAAGTGATGGGTGAGGTCTTCATAATGATAATGGCTTCTATCATCAGGAAAATATAAGAATTCTTAAGACGTTGCAATATATATGAATATCAAATCATTACATTTGATTTGTAAACCTGAAACTAATATAATGAGATATGTCAATTATATCTCAATTTAAAAAAATAAAAAACTGCATCTACTAAAGTAGCCCCAACATATACATACCAACAAAGAACTACAGAAAGAAATAAACTACCATTATGATCTGAATAACACAATTAACAAACAATTTAACGGGCACATATATTGGGTTGGCCAAAAAGTTCATTTGTATGGAAAAACCTGAATGAAATTTTTGGCCAACCCAATAGAATAACAATTCCCACCTTTCACTGTCTCTGTGACTCTCAGCAAATCTCTGGGTCTCAGTTTCCTCATCTGCAAAGTGGGGATGACACTGTCTACAGTGCTTTCATGAAATCTAAAATATCATCAACGATAAGACATTATTTTTTTATGTATCTCTAGGAAAAAAAAAAAACCCTGCCCATTAAATGCAAGCTGCCAATTTTAGGTCGCATCCCAATTTTAGAGATGTAAAAGTCACTAGGGGTAGGGGATTAAGAGGCAAAGACTACTATATATAAAATAAATAAGCTACAAGGATATGTTGTATAGCACAGGGAATGCAGCCAGTACTTTATAATAACTATCAACAGTATAATCTATAAAAATTTTGAATCACTGTGTTGTAGACCCAAAACTAACATAACATTGTATATCAACTATACCTCAATAAAAAGTGTGAAAAAATATGTGAGTTAGACTCAATTAAATGCTACATATCATAGGGGCTGCTGTGATGGTTTAAAACGAGATGATGTAAGTAAAATACAAGACATAAGTTGCTTCCTCCCTCCGCCCCTTGACAACTTTAGTCTGCAAACAAGGGGAGCACATGTAAAAATCGGAAGCAGGGAATGTCTGCTTTTAGCTTCTTCACATCCTTGCATGTTTTGAAAAGCAACTGATTCCTCACAAGGAAAATGAAGTCATAACCACATCATTCTTGAAAGAAAATGACTCACCAGGTCAGTAGGACTGGTGAGAAGGGGTGCGTGAGGAAAAACACAAGAGAGGGAGGCAGGGGTCAGATCGGACCCCCTGAGCGGAAGTGATTCTGGGAGTGCAAAGGGCACTTGTTCCAGAGAGAGGTGTGAGTTGAGTTTTGGGGAGGAGGGAGATGGGGGAGCCTAGGGAGCTGGGGGAAAAGGCCTAAGGGCTGAAAGGGTGGGGAGGAGGGTTGGTCTGGGCTCTAGCCTACTATGGGCCTGCACCTTGGGGAGTCTGGTGTGGGACCCAGGGGGCAAGGAAGACCTTCCAACCACCCTACCACTTTAAAAAAAAGACTAGAAGAGAAATTAAAGGAAAGTGACTGGAGACAGGGCATATATCCACTTTCTGAATGGATGAAAAATTCAGACTAAAAGTAGCTTTGCCGTTTTCAGCAGAGGCAGTTTTAGTGTCTTAATTATATTACTATTTTGGAGCAGCTTTTTATAAATACTCTTCAATACTCTGTGAAAATCAGTTTTTTTTGTCAGAATGCTTCAAAAAAAAAAAAAGTTGAAAACAAATAAACAACAAAACCCAAATAAGCCTGAGGTTCTCTTAGACCCAGAGAGGCCTTTGCACCCTTGTTAGACAGACCTAACCTATCCTTCTTGCCACCATCCAAATGCCATCTCTGTGATTCGCATTGGGAAGGACTCTCCACCTGCTCCAACCTCCTGGAACGTTTGCATTTCCCTGGGGATACAAGTCACCTATGACTCACTGAAGTGAGTGTGTCTGTCTCCAAGGACAGTGAGATCTTTAAAAGCTCTGAATCCCTCTCTCAACTTCCAACCACTCATGCGACTGGGAGTCAAATGGTGAGGTGCAGGTTGAGTTAATGTGGTGGGTGGAGGGTCACCCAGGAACCAAGTGTGGTTTTAGGGACCTGTTCTTAGGGAACTGTCACTGAATAGAAATAATACTTTTGTTGGTGATATAGCTCTTTAAGTATGTTCTCTTATTCTTCTAAATAATATGTTTGTGGGTGGTATACTTCTCTTATTGCTGTGAAATTAGTAAAACAATACTATTAAAATGTTCATAGGTGATGGCCATTACCTCTCTGAGAAATATCACCAAGCCCCTGACCTTTGACTTCGCAGGTGCAGCAGTGGTAAAGAATCCACTTTCCAATGCAGGACACACAAGAGATTCGAGTTCAATCCCTGAGTTGGGAAGATCCCCCAGAGCCGGAAATTGCAATCCACTCCAGTATTCTTGCCTGGAGAATGCTATGGACAGAGGAGCCTGGCAGGCTACAGTCCATGGGGTTGCAAAGAGGCAGACACGACTGAGCACACACGCACCTGACCTTTACCTAATGTACTAATGTTAGTTTCTCTTTGTTGCTGTAACAACCCCCCACAAATGTAGTGGCATAAAACAATACAAACTGATTATCTGACACTTGCCTATGTTCCAACACTGGTCTGTGCTGCAATGAGAGTGTTGGCAGAACTGCATTCCCCTCAAGAAGCTCTAGGGGTAAATCTCTTTCCTTACTTTTCCCAGCTTCCAGAGGCCACTCACATTCCTTGACTCCAGGCCCCTCTCTCAAAGCCAGAAATGGTGGGTTGAGTCTCTCTCACATCGGATCACTAGGACCTCCTCTTCTGCCTTCCTTTTTTCACGTTAAGGACTGTGGTTACATTGGGCCCACTCAGATAATCCAGAATAATGTCCCTATCTCAAGGTCCTTAACTTGATCACCTCTGCAGAGTCCCTTTTGCTGTGCATGTTCATTGGTTCTGGGGTTTAAGCCATGGGTATCTTTGGAAGGTCATTATTCTGTCTACCACACCTTCTGACACCTTACTCTGTGTGTGTGTGTGGCCACTGTAACACAGTAAGGGCCTCAGTCCTCTAAGCTGTCAGGAGAGTCTGTGCTTGGAGTAGAGAGTGGAATTTTTGCCCATTGCTTCTGGCCACCCAGGGCTGAGGAGAAGGAAGTTCATTTATAGCACTGAGACATCTCTGGAAAACCTGCCATGCACTGCTGAGTAACCTTTTCATAGAAGTTTTAAGAGTGGGTTTTAAAGTCCTGGCTCCTGCTCCAGCTTATGCCTTGTTAGTATTAAAAATCAAGGGCAGTCCATGCTTAACCATAGCAGAAGAGCTGGCACCCTGCAATCATTCTTCCATGATACTGATGACAATGAATCTTAGGGTTAAGGGTGACCCATTTAAGAAATATATTTTTGCAGAGAAAGTTTTAGAGGAGTCTTTTTAGCAGTTTGAATCAGAATATTGAAGTTCCTCAATCCAATTTTTAACAGCAGCAGCTTCTTTTAAAGATGTAGAATAGGACTTCCCCCCCTTCTTTATTACATCTAAATTGATAAAGTTCAGACCCTGGAACCTATGTGGCAGTCCACATAGTAGGTGTTTGAACAGCTATTGAAATCACAATCCCCCAAATCACCTTTTATTTCTAGGCTATGAATACACAGGAAAAGATTGAGATTGGAAACAATATTCATTAAGATTTAAAATGTACATATTACTCCCAGCATTTCCACTTCTTGGTATCTATCCCAGAGAAATATCTGCATATGTGTGCAAGGATGTGCAGTACAGCATTGTCTGCAATGGTCACAGATTACAGACAGCTTAAATATCACTTCAGGAGTGGCAAAACAAATGTGGTACATCCCCACAAAGTAAGTTAAAAAAATTAAGTTAGATCCACATATTAGAACAAAGAATATTTACACACTGAAGAAAAGCAAGTTTTGAAACAAAAGTTTGATACCCTTCAAAATTATATATTTTTAAAAAATATATATGTAACAGAAATTTCCATAAGCATCAACCTGGAAACAATTGCTATTCTGGAAGAGAACTGGGATGAGCTTGGAATAGGGATGGGAGGTTGATAAAGATGGAATTTTTCTTTATCTACATTGCATGGATTCTTTTGCAAGAAAATATATTCATGCTATCAAAATGTAAAATGTATCTTAAACTTAAAAAGAAACTGAAATAATCTAAACTTCAGGTTGTCAAAACTGATGATCAAATCTATTACATTATATTTCATAAAAGTTAAGGTTAAAATTTCAAAAGTATTTTTCCTATTTTGTTAAAAGTATGTGTGTATATATATATATGTATATGTACAATATATATTTATACTTATTACATACATCTAATATACGTATATGAATACGACATCTATCTATTATATCTATCTGCACATACTATATACATCTGTTGTTGCTGTTGTTGTTCAGTCACTAAGTTGTATCCAACTCTTTGTGACCCCATGGACTGCAGAACAGCAGGCTTCCCTGTCTGTCACTCCTTAAATTTGCCCAAACTCATGTCCATTGTGGAGAAAGCAATGGCACCCCACTCCAGTACTCTTGCCTGGAAAATCCCATGGATGGAGGAGCCTGGTAGGCTGCAGTCCATGAGGTCGCTAAGAGTCGGACACAACTCAGCAAGTTCACTTTCACTTTTCACTTTCATGCATTGGAGAAGGAAATGGCAACCCACTCCAGTGTTCTTGCCTGGAGAATCCCAGGGACGGGGGAGCCTGGTGGGCTGCCATCTATGGGGTCGCACAGAGTCGGACACGACTGAAGTGACTTAACAGTAGCAGCAGTAGCATGTCCATTGAGTCGATGACGCCACCTATAGATACCACATATATCTATAGATGCTTGTAATAAAATCCATAAATGCTGCTTTGGTTAAATCATAGATAAATATATCATTCTTTATCATTGTTCTTATTACTTATAATGGCAAAAATATCTCTCATATTATTATGACTAATTTGGTAATTGAATCAGTTTGCCTTTTAAGTAATTCAATTAATTTTAGTAAATTTTAAAAGTCTTCTGACATAGTTACAAAATTAAGAAAAAATGAAACGCTGGTTTACAATATGTAGCATCCCTTTAAATGAAACCCTTCCGAGTGTGAGGAATGCACTAAGGTTTTATCAAGTGGATGCTCTTTGTGTATAAAAACTGATCTAAATCGTAATTTAAATTTTACAACCACTGCAATCTTTCCATTTGGGGAAAACTTCTTGGAAACTGACAGTGTAGAGGGTTTATCTCAGACCTCTGGGGATATCCCAGGAAGCAAAAGCTCCTCTGAAGGAATTGTGCAAGATTGACACCAACAGGGATTCTGTTCCAGACTGCATGAGACTGTAGATTGGGTGTTTAGTTCCACTGAGAAAAGGAGGAGCCACCGGGTTTTTTATTTACCCAGGGAACTCATCTCGAAGATCTTCAATGGTCTGTTCGTGCACCAACGTCTCCGGGGGTGATCAAATCCTCCCCTCACCCCGCAGGGAAGAGACTGTAGGCAGACCCGCAATCACGCACCTGCCGGTTAACAGATAAGCCCTCCACATGCGGAGGCACTCGCCCAGCTGTGGCGGAGGAGCAGAGCCGTCCCTCTCCCTCCCCCATCCCCGCAGAACAAAGGGCGGTCACTGTCTGCTCCTCCCGGGGTCGGATGAAAGCACACGCCTTCCATCACAATTAACGTAGGACTCTGGAGTACAACACAAACTCACCCGCAACATGTTCAAAATCAATGCCATCAATACTCAGAATGAGGATACCAAGAAAGCAAAACAAAACAAACCTATTCAAAGAGTAAATACTCAAAGCAACAGGGCTGGAATCAGACACGCTACAAGGTCAACAAATCCAAGACAAGTTCAAGTACAGCGCGTCTTATAAACTGAAGAGCTGGCCATTATCCCAGGGGTTGAAACGCAGATGCCTTCAGGGGCCAGCTAATGGAAAGGTCTATACGATAATAGAGAGTGTGCCTCTCAGGAGCTGGACCCCAGGTGCCCACGTAAAGGCATTCACATTCCATTTTTTAAAGTTTCAATTCCCTCTATGTGATTCCTAAACAGCCTCTACCATCAAACAGAGAAGGAAACAGAGTTAAATACTGGTATGTGTTAGTCGCTCAGTCGTGTCTGACTCTTTCTGACCCTATGGACTGTAGCACACCAGGCTTCTCTGTCCATGGAATTCTCCAGGCAAGAATACTGGAGTTGGTAGCCATTCCCTTCCCCAGGGTATCTTCCCAAACGACCCAGGGTATCTTCCCAAATGACCCAGGGATGAACCCAGGTCTCCCACATTACAGGCAGATTCTTTACTGCCTGAGTCACCAGGGAAACTCCAAATATGGGTGTAGGGTGGATGGAACTGAATAAAAGTCAAAATCAGAAATACTGCCAAGGAGTCCACAGGGCATGAAAGGCCGAGCAATGATCCTAGCTGTCATTATCTGAAAGGGTAGTGACCACTTACTTGGTTTATATCTTCAAAGGTAATAATAGCAAGGCAAAAGTTAAAAGAAATGGCTTACTAAGCTCAAATATGACGGGTTGAGATTAATCAGAAAGATTTTTTAACATAAGTTATTCAGCTGGATTATGAAAAGTTTGCACACATTCCCTTGAAAGGCTTTAAATAAATGGAGCCTCCAAAACCCATAGGTGTGACCTTACTGGAAGGCAAGGGGTGGACCGAATGACCTCCCAAGGTTCTGATTTAAATATGTCTGTATAGTCAACTCCTGGTTATCCAGCCCAAAGAAGAAAGACAGTGACAAATCATCCTGAGCTGAAGATAATAAAAAGTTATAATTTGCCTTTGGAATGTATTTTGGTACTTAAATTAGAACGTGTCTTTCTGACGCTCTGAGAATTCACAGTGCTTCATAACAGCCACAAAGAAGGCCTGACCTAGAGCTGGGAGGCTGCCCAATTTCGCCATCCTGCCCTCTGTGCAACTCTTCTTTTTTGCTGGGGGTGCATGCATGCGTGCTAAGTTGCTTCAGTCTTGTCTGACTCTTTGCAACCCTATGGATTATAGCCCTTCAGCCACCTCTGTCCATGGGATTCTCCAGGCAAGAATACTGGAGTGGGTTGCCAGGCCCTACTCTAAGGGATCTTCCCGACCTAGGGATTGAATCTGCATTTCTTATGTGGATTCTCATTGGCAGGCGGGTTCTTTACCACTAATGCCACCTGGGAAGCCCTTTGCTAGGGGTGAGCCAATATCATCTTTTAGAACACCCAGCAATCCAAACTTTCTCAGTTAGGAGCCGCCTGGCTCAATCTTTCCCTGAATTATGGTTGATTCAGGATGGTCTGGGTTGCTTTTCTGGAGTTTGACTCCAAAGTGCTGCAGGCCCCACAGGAAGCAGCAAGCTTCCTGTGTAGATGTTTGGACATCTACTCTAAACTGCCTATGAAAGATGATCTAGCTTCTCTACCGGAGAAGACACAAAAGTAAATTTATTGAGTTCCTTGGAACAGAAAGTGAAAAAGCTTCATTGGAAAGGAGGATGAGGGACTTCCCTGGTGGTCCAGTGGTTAAGAATCCTTCGTCCAGTGCAGGGGATGTGGGTTTGATCCCTGGTCAGGGAACTAAGATCCCACATTCTGCAGGGCAACAAAGCCCACGTGTCACACTTGGAGAGAAGCCCAAGTGCCTCACTTAAGGTCCTGCATGCCACAACTGAGACCAGACAAATAAGTATAAAGGAAAGGGGAGGGCTTCCCTGGTGGCTCAGTGGTAAAGAATCTGCCTGCCAGTGCAGGAGACATGAAGGGTTCAATCCCTAGTCCAGGAAGATACCACATACTGAGAAGCAGCTAAGCCTGTGTACCACAACTATTGAGCCCCTGTTCTAGGGTCTGGGAGCTGCAACCATTGAGCTCACATGCTGCAGCCACTGAAGCTTGCACACCCTGAAGTCCATGGTCTGCAACAAGAGAAGCCACAGCAATGAGGAGTCCATGCCCTGCAACTAGAGTAGGCCCTACTTATCACAACTACGGAGAAGCCCTCACAGCAGTGAAGTCCCAGCAAAATAAAAAACAAACACATAAATAAATTTTAAAAATTATTTTAAAAAAATAAAAGAAAGAGAAGATGAAGCGAATGCCCAGCACTGGGAAAGCAAAAAGCAGGATGCTCAGGAGATGCAGTAACCATCCCCTGCACCTCAAAGGGTTGGATGGGATGGAAATCTGAGGTGGTGGCCCACCGTCCAAGATGAAAGGAGAGCCTACTCATCACAGTAACTTGTAGGGGCCCCAGAGGAGGGAAGGATGGGAAGCAGGGAAGTTGCCTCACTGTTCTTTGTCCTCTGTTGGCTCCCAGTGCCTACAGAGGGAGGCTGGTGTCACCTGGCAGGAGGCAGGACCAACCAGAACATCTCAGGAGTGCCTCACAGCCCCTCACCCAGAGACCCTGGTGCAGTGGGCACAGGCTCCAGTTGGCGGGATTTGGCCAAGAAGACTTTTTTTGGATTTAGACAGTCACTGGACAGCCACAGACCTGAACACAGACAAGCTGCCTGGCCCCAAACCTGCACAGGTAATAAGGGGATCTGGTAATAAGGGGATCATTACAACCGTTTCCGTTTTTTCTATCACATTCTGCTCTCTAGTTTTTCCTTCTGATGTCCCAGAGCTGTGCTGTTACAATGAAATAAAGTCCAGTTCCTTGGTCACAGTAGCCACATTTCAAGTGCTCAACAGTCTCATGCCCGTGGACACTATATTGGACAGAACCAACATAGAACTTCTACATCATCATAGAAAGTTCTGTTTGTCAGCCACTAATCTAGACTTCCAGGAGAACCTAGAATCTAGGAATTTCTACTCTTTTGGGGGTAGAATAAAAAAAGGAAGAAATGCACTTACAAAGTATCTTGTCTATACGTCATTACCACTGATCCTCACCATGTGTGGTAGGCGGGGGTAGATTTCAACATACCCATTTTACAGATGTGGAAGGTGGAGCTTTCCCCACTTTAAGTAATTTGCACATGGAACACAATTATTGGATGGGACAGGATTAAAACCAGGTTTTCTGGTTCCAAAGTCAATACTTTCTACTGTTACATGCAATGGCTACAAATAATGTTACTTGCCATTTACTTTGTTCAGTGCGGCCATAAAAACTCGGGCCTTCCAGAATGAGGTTGACAGGCCCCTGTTGTGTTTTTATTGATTGGCTGATTTTTGCAGTGATAACTAAACTTTGTACAATGTACTTAAGCAGCTCTATAGTTATGGAGCCTTGGGGTTCAAATCCTGACTCATCCTCTTACTATTTACCTGATGGAGGGCAAGTCACTCCCTGTCTCTGAACCGTAATTTCCTCTTCTTGTCTATTCACTTCATAGTGTTGTCAGGAGGATAAGACAGTGTATGTGAAAGGCTTAGCACGGTGTCTGGCACATATCTGTGCTCCATAAATAATGATTATTAATGGCAACTGGCAGAACTTACAATGAACTGTCAGGTGCAATAGCCTGTTAAAGCTTTTAACAGGACAAGGAAGCGCATTGCTATCCCCATTTTTGCAGATGATACATCTGAATCTCAGGGCACAAGGTGCTCACTCAAGGTCATGCAACTAGAAAGCTGTAGATCTAGGGCATGAACACAAATCTTTTCTTGCTACACAATGTTGCTTCTCAGGAGAGAAGGGAGCAGAGGTACCAAGGCATGGTTTAGAGGGATTTTAGCCATCCCTCTTCACCCCCATATTTCTCCCTTCTCTGAAACAGGCAATTAATGATTTCTTAATCTTGTGTAAAATGCCATGCAAAGGCAGCTTTGAGCATCCCCCTCTATCATAACTGCTACCCTCAAGCCCCTCCCATATAGAGATTCTACAGTCTCATTGGTAAGGAAGTAACACTGGTATAATTAAGGCAGTTGAAATATGAACAGAATGCCTTGAAGCACAGCATTCAAATCTTCTCTCTGGAAAGCCTGTGGATCAAATCGCTTTCTTCCAGTCTACCCTCCATCCCAATTCACTGCTACAGCAAAAGGGCAAGGATGCAGCCTACCAGACCCCAGCTGAGCCCAGCCAAGACCGATGTGAGTGAGAATGTGTGTTCTTGCCAGCCATTGGGTTCTTGGCGTTATTTGTTATCCGGCCCTATTGTAGCAAAAGCTGACTGATATATCTGTCAAACTCAAGGTAAGAGGCACTTACCCAGCCACAACGATCTCAAAGTCCCCATCACGATCCACATCAGTCACTGCCACTCCGTAGTTGAGCTGGGTGGGGTTGCTGTCATAGTCAGGAGGCAGGACTGAGTTGGTGACTGCCGTGAACATGGGTTCAGCCCCCTGGGACCCCTCAGTCAGGGGCAGAAACCACAGCAGCAGCAGGAATAGAAACACCTGGAACATCTGAAACCAGAAGTTACAAATGTTACTGACGGAAAGCGGCCCAGGAAAATCGAATCCCAGGTTGGCATGGAAGTGCCTTTCTTCCCGCTTCCTGGAGGGCTTGGTAAACCCTAGGCTACCACTTCTCCACAAGACCCATCCTGGCTATGCTCTTTCAAACTGTGAGCTGCCCCCATCACTGAGGTCACCCTTATGCTCCTCTGCCTTTTTGTTTTCTACAGCATCTGTCACTTTATAACATGCCAGATGAGTTCCTCATTCATCATGTTTTATTATTTAGTGTCTGTTTCCCTCAGCTAGAACATAAGCTCCACCAGGGCAAGGATCGTGGTCTGTTTTGTTCATGGATGCACATCAAGCCAAGGACAGTGTCTGGCACATAAGAGACACTCAACACATATTCGGGAGGGAAGGAAGGAAGGGAAGGAGAAATACACATGCATCTTTCATGCTCTGGGAGAAAGAAGAAAATAACAGATCTCAGATGATCCAGGGACAGGTAAGACCCCCGTGAGGGTCCACATCCACAATAGCAGAGAAAGTAAAGGATTATCCTTGTGTGGGACTGACCCAGAGGTAGCCCAGACAGAATCTGTGACTTGAAAGGTTCCCCTGCCAAGGTCCCTCCCTAGGGCCACTGGCCGTCGCCTCCAGACCAGGAAGCAGTCAGTTATGGAATGCATCCCAGCAGGAACTGGCGGGCGGCACATCATTCACTCGGAGAAATTAAACCATTGTGTGTGTTTTATTATAAATTAATTATGTATAATCCATTGTATAATTCATTATTATATTTCTAACATAACTCAGGGTTTTGCCAAACAGCCTGGGGCTATGGGAGCTGGCGGCAGCCACCCAGGAGACGAATGAGAATGGCCAAGGAAGTGGAAGGACTCCACCCTCTCCTTTCGTGAGCAATGAAGACACTTAGAACACTAGAGACGGCACCACCCTGAGATGCTGCCTGCAGGCTTAGAGTCAGAGCTCACAGAGTGTTCCAAAGGCTCCCCTGGGACAAGTCCTACGAAGTCTGCCCAGGTCCAGTCCCCCAGGCAAAGCCTTCAGAGGGCGGCACACCTCTTCCTGATGGAGCTTTTCCTGCTGGCTTGTCAGTGTGTCTGGCAGCCAAGAGCAAGGCTGAGTGAGGCTGATGTCTTAATGAAGAGAGGATCTGAAGACTGACTCCCCAGATGGAGACAGACACTCCTGCCAGCATAGGAGCTTTCTCCAGTTCGGAACCAAGAGATCAAAAGGAAAGGCCCAGGCACTGTCTTCAGAGCTAAACGTGATTCAGAAGCCCCTCTAATGCCTCACTGGAGAGGCTGAAGAGAGACACAGGGGCAGGGCTCCAACTGCAGCGTAGAAACTAACCTCGGTGAGCCTTCCTGGGAAGGAAGTTCTTGAACCGTGTTCAGAGGGCACATGCTGGGTGTTGCACTATCAGAGTGAGGTCAGTCCCAATTACAGAGATGTCTGAACATGACAGCATCATCTACTGCGCTGTCTAATCACCAAAGACAAACACATCACTCCGAGAGACCCCATCTTGGCAAGAAGTTTGGTTGGATAAAGGGAACTCATAATTGGATTAATGAGCAGCTGGGGTGGGGTGGGGTAATGAGAAGCTAAAGAGTATTTAATAACCAGTATAAACATGTTGAAATGTAGGGTGGATCTGAAGGTCACAGGGCTTTTCAAGGTATGAACTCTAGTGTAGGGGTGGCAAATGAATTTCAGCTTGACAGCCAAACTGATTGGCAGTGGCTTGAAAGAGTACTGTGAACAGCTTACAACATTTGCAATGGACATGGAAGGAAAAGCAGTACTGAGCATGCCTTCTAGAAGATCTTAAGTTCCTCCTAGCACTGTGCCTGAAATTTGGGTCACTGCCACCAGGGAGTGGTAGGTCGTATAAGGGTCCTATTAGGGTCATATAAACATCAGGTAGAGATTTTCTAATGAAGGCCATGAAGGGCAAAAATCCAGCCTCTTGATTTATCTTTTTTTGAAAAGTAAAAGCTTTAATTAAAGGAGCCATCTGAAAGAAGTAGCTACTCTGTGTTATCCGTTTCCATATAAATAACCTAAACCTGGGCTTTCCAGGTGGTTCAGTGGGTAAAGAACTCAACTGCCAATGCAGGAGACATAAGAGAACCAGGTTCGATCCCTGGGTCAGGAAGATCCCCTGTAGAAGGGAATGGCAACCCACTCCAGTATTCTTGCCCGGAGAATCCTCATGGACAGAGGAGCCTGGCGGGCTACAGGCCATGAGATTGCAAAGAGTCGGACACAACTGAAGTGCCTTAGCACACACGCAACCTAAAGCTAGATTGAAAAGAAATAACACACCTATGGGCTGACCTCTATTTTGCTTGATGGCCTTGAGCAAGTCATAGCCTCACTGGGTGCCAGCTTCCTTCTCCAGAATGAGGGTTTGGGAGTAGATCTCTAAAGGTCCTTTCTGGCTCTAAAATTCTATGATGGATTAATTAATTTTTTTTAGAAGCAGGCCTTTGGCAGTTTTTCTCCCCAGCTTTTTCCATAAACTTCAGACCAACCTGTGTGGTTTTCCTTTCTGAGCATATTATTAATAAATATATTTTGAGCCAAACAGCTTTTCAGCAGAGCTCTATAGCGGTTTCCTTACAGGGGCCAAGGCCAGACAGGAATTGGCCATCATTAGCGTGGAAGTGAATGCATTGAGCAGAGGCAGACCAGTGGATGGTCTCCCTAGGGGGTGGGCTGAGAGTGGAGTGGGGGGAACAGGTCCTTTATTTTTAATTTTTCTGCTATGCCAAAGGCGCTTAGTGTACCCACCAGGGCTGCTCAGCACCAGTTGAAAGTTAGAGGGTCAGCTGAGGGCCTGTTGGGGAAGAGGTATAGTGGGAAACTTAGGAAAAAGCCTGGCAAATATTCCCCCTCTATCTCAGGCCTCAGATGAAGGAAATCACTGAAATGCTCCTCTATACCCTGGCTGCTCAGTGGTCCCCAGACCAGTAGCATAAGCATCAGCTAGGAGTTTCTTAGATATGCAGAGTCATGGGCCCTACCCCAGACTTAATAAATCAAAATGTGCATTTTAACAAGATTTCAGGTGGTCTAAATGCATATTAAAGTTTGAGACACACTGCTCAACCTTAGCTGTATAATGAAATCACTTGAGGAGCTTTAAAAAATACCCATGTCTGAAAATAATTTCTTGGCTATGACACCAAAAGCACAGGCAACAGAAGAAAACAGATTAAATGGACTACATCAAATTTAAAACTTTTGTGCATCACAGGATGCTATCAATAGAGTGAAAAGGCAACCCATGGAATGGGAGAAAATATTTGCAAATCATATATGTGATAAAGGATTAATATCCAGAATATATAAAGAACTCCTGTAACTCAACAACAACAAAAGATCCCAATTCAAAAGACCTGAATAAAGATTTCTTCAAGGAAAATACACAACTGGTCAATAAGTATAAAAGAAGATGCTCAATGTCACTAATCATTAGGGAAATGCAACTCAAACCCACAATAAGATAACACAAATGGCAAGCCACTCCAGTGTTCTTGCCTGGAGAATCCCAGGCACAGGGGAGCCTGGTGGGCTGCCGTCTATGGGGTCGCACAGAGTTGGACACGACTGAAGTGACTTAGCATAGCATTGCATCCATTAGAATAGCTATAATCAAAAAACCAGAAAATAACAATTGTTGGTGAGGATGTGGAGAAATTGGGACCCATATGCATTGCTGATGGGACTGTAAAATGGTGCAGCTGCTGTGGAAAACTGCTGTACAGCAGCAGTTCTTCAAAAAAGTCCAAAAAACAATTACCAAGTGATCTAGCAATTCCATTTCTGGGTATATACCCAAAAGAATCGAAAGAAGGGACTTGAACAGATAATTGTATACCCCAGTTTGTAACTGTATTATTCACCATAGCCACAAGCAAGTTACAGGAGCCCAAGTGTGCATCAATCTACATGTCCCAAGTGTGGCAAATACCTACAATGGAATATGACATGCCTTAACAAGGAAGGAAATTCTGACACATGCTACAACATGAATGAACCTAGAAGACATCATGCTGAGTGAAAGAAGCCAGTCACAAAAGACAAATACCGTATGATTCCACTTATATGGAGTACATGGAATACTCAAATTCATTGAGGCAGAAAGTAGATGGTGGTTACCAGGGGCTGGGAGGAGAGGGGAATGGGAAGTTAGTGTTGAATGGTTATAGAGTTTCAGTTTGGGAAGATGAAAAGCTCTGGAGATGGATGGGAGTGATGTTTGTATGACAACAAGAGTGTATTTAATATCGCTGAATCAAATACTTACAAATGACCAAAACAGTAAATTTTATGTTATGTATATTTTACCATAATAAAAAAATACTTATGCCTGGGCTTCAACCCAAGGTATTCTCACTTACTTGGCATAAGATGCAGTGGGGGCATCAGAACTTTAGAAGCTCCCTATATGGTTCTAATTTGCAAAATTTAAGAAACACAGTTCTATACCAGGGCTTAAGTGCTTCTCAAACTTTCAGTTCAGTTGCTCAGTTGTGTCTGACTCTTTGCAACCCCATGGACTGCAGCACGCCAGGCTTCCTTGTCCTTCACCAACTCCCAGAGCTTGCTTAAACTCATGTCCATCGAGTCAGTGATGATATCCAACCATCTGGTTCTCTTCTCCTCCTTCCTTCAATCTTTCCCAGCACTGGGGTCTTTTCTAAGGAGTCAGTTCTTTGCATCAGGTGGCCAAAATATTCAGGACTGACTTCCTTTAGGATTGACTGGTTTGATCTCCTTGCAGTCCAAGGGACTCTCAAGTCTTTTCCAACACTGCAGTTCAAAAATGCATCTATTCTTTGGCACTCAGCTTTCTTTATGCTCCAACTCCCACATACATACATGACTACTGGAAAAACCATAGCTTTGACTAGACGGACCTTTGTCGGCAAAGTAATGTCTCTGCTTTTTAATATGCTGTCTAGGTTGGTCATAGCTTTTCTTCCAAGGAACAAGTGCCTTTTAATTTCATGGCTGCAGTCACCATCTGCAGTAATTTTGGAGCCCCAGAAAATAAGGTCTCTCACTGTTTCCATTGTTTCCCCATATCTTTGCCATGAAGTGATGGGACCAGATGCCATGATCTTAGTTTTCTGAATGTTGAGTTTTAAGCCAGCCTTTTTACTCTCCTCTTTCACCTTCCTCAAGAAACTCTTTAGTTCCTCTTTGCTTTCTGCCATAAGGGTGGTGTCATCTGCATATTTGAGGTTATTGATATTTCTCCCAGCAATCTTGATTCCAGCTTGTGCTTCATCCAGCCTGGCATTTTGCATCATGTACTCCAGATATAAGTTAAATAAGCAGGGTGACAATATACAGCCTTGATGTACTCCTTTCTCAATTTGGAACCAGTCTGTTGTTCCATGTCCAGTTCTAACTGTTGCTTCTTGACCTGCATACACATTTCTCAGGAGGCAGGTAAGGTGGTCTGGTATTCCCATCTCTCTAAGAATTTTCCATATTGTTGTGATCCACACAGTCAAAGGCTTTGGTGTAGTCAATAAAGCAGGAGTAGATGTTTTTCTGGAACTCTCTTGCTTTTTTGATGGTCCAACAGATGTCGGCAATTTGATCTCTGGTTCCTCTGCCTTTTCTAAATACAGCTTGAACATCTGGGAGTTCTCAGTTCATGAACTATTGAAGCCTGGTTTGGAGAATTTTGAGCATTACTTTGCCAGCGTGTGAGATGAGTGCAACTGTGAGGCAGTTTGAACATTTTTTGGCATTGCCTTTCTTTGGGATTGGAAGAAAACCGACCTTTTCCAGTCCTGTGGCCACTGCTGAGTTTTCCAAATTTGCTGGCATATTGAGTGCAGCACTTTCACAGCATCATCTTTTAGGATTTGAAATAGCTCAACTGGAATTCCACCACCTCCACTAGCTTTGTTTGTAGTGATGCTTTCCAAGGTCCACTTTTCTTCACACTCCAGGATGTCTGGCTCTAGGTGAGTGATCACACCATCATGGTTATCTGGGTCATTAAGATCTTTTTTTTGTGTAGTTCTGTTTATTCTTGCCACCTCTTCTTAATATCTTCTGCTTCTGTTAGGTCTGTACAGTTTCTGTCCTTTATTGTGCCCATCTTTGCATGAAATATTCCCTTGGTATCTCTAATTTTCTTGAAGAGATCTCCAGTCTTTCCCATTCTATTGTTTTCCTCTATTTCTTTGCATTGATCACTTAGGAAGCTCTTGGAGGAGGTCACCATTAGCCCCACCATAGACCTGCCGAGCAGACGACCCACAAACCACAGAACAATTATACCAAAGAAATTCTCACACTGTTAAGAAAGTTCTAGGACCCACAACAGATTTCCCAACCTGGGGATCTGGCAAAGGGACTGAGAACCCCCAGCTTTGACTCTGGAGGCCAGAGGTATTGATTATAGGACTTCCACAGGAATAGGGAAACAGACTCTTGGAGGGCACAAACAAAACCCTGTGTGCACCAGGACCCAGGAGAAAGGAGCAGTGTCCCCACAAGAGACTGAGCCAGACGTGCCTGTCTGTGTCCAGGAGTCTATGGTGGAGGCGTGGGTCAACAGTGGCCTGCTGCGGGGTCAGGGGCACTGAATACAACAGTATACAGTGGGCACAAGTCCTTTTGAAAGAGGTCTCAAACTTTAATATGTACTATATGAATCACCTGCGAGTCTTGCTGAAATGCAGTTTCTGATTCAATTAATCTGCAGGAGGGCCCAAGAATCTATATTTTGAATAAGCTCCCACGTGATTCTGACGGTCCTGGTCCATAAACTACACATTTATGGTCCATAAGCCATACATATATACTATAGTGATTAGTTTAAGAAACTTCTCTGCTTCTAGATCTAAGACTCTGAAACCAATCCTAGGGCTGCAAGCTCATTGATCATTAGATATTCGAAGTACTAGGTGTCTTCAGCTCAAAGTCAAATTACCACAATTGATAGTGAGTGACAAAGAGAGATTCTGACTTTAATTTTGATAAAGAATTGAGAAGAAGGAAAAGGTTGGAACTGGAGTGGTGGCAGGGGCAGGGGATGTCATCAGGTCTAGTAGGCAATGCTGCTGCTGCTGCTGCTAAGTCACTTCAGTCATGTCCAACTCTGTACAGCCCCATAGACAGCAGCCCACCAGGCTCCCCCCGTCCCTGGGATTCTCCAGGCAAGAACACTGGAGTGGGTTGCCATTGCCTTCTCCAACACATGAAACTGAAAAGTGAAAGTGAAGCTGCTCAGTCATGTCCAACTCCTATCAACCCCATGGACTGCAGCCTACCAGGCTCCTCCATCCATGGGATTTTCCAGGCAAGAGTACTGGAGTGGGTTGCCATTGCCTTCTCCCTAGTAGGCAATAGACAGCTATTATTAATGGCCAGAGCCTAGAGGAAATGGGGTATGGGCAGGAATTTGCAAGCCAAGATGAATAAGCATGCCGGTGTGTTTCCCCAAACCCAAACCATCCTGGTATAGAGCACTCGGAGGCACTTAACGTTTGTTAAACGGAAGAAGGAAGGACTGTCCAAATGATAATGCGAATCAGCAGAAACTGCTTGCAACTTGTTACACAGTTATTTTGAAACTGTTCTTTCTCCAAAGCAGTGCTTCTTAAACTGTAACATGCTTACAAATCACCTGAGGGTCAAGGTAAAATGCAGATTCTGATTTGGTGGGTCTGGGGCGGGGCCTGAGATTCTGCATTCTAACAAGCCTTCAGGTGATGCTGAGGCTGCTGGTCCCAAGACTCCATTTTCAGAAGTAAGGTTCTAGACTGATGAGTTGGAACCCCAGCTGCCCAGTCAACTCACATGGGGAGTTTTTAGAGATAGGTTGCTGCCCAGATCCTTTACCCCAGTTTCTGATATAACTGGTCTGGGGCAGGACTCGGGTGCCACATACTGTATTTTTAGAAGCTCCCCTGATTATGTTAATGGTTCTGCACCCAGATTCTCAGCCTGAACTGAGAACCACTACCCCAGATTCGTGGTCCCCAGATGGGAGTGTAAGCTGCAATTGGAGTTGAAGTGAAAAATGTTTCTGCTACCAGAATTCATCACCAGCTTGTTGAGGTCTATCAGGAAAATCTATTTAGCCAGAGAGTATCATAGGAGGAGGCAGGATATGGAGTTTGGGGAAGAAAGCAGAGCAGGATGGTACTGCCTGGAGCAGAAGGCCAGCAGGTGCAGGGTGACCCTACATTTTACAGGGCTGGCTCAGAAACCTCCTGTCACACGACTGTGAACATCTCAATCTTCTAGAAGAACGTGGAGAAAAGCTAAAAATAGAATTTTAAAAAGCGGGTTGAACTGAATGTTTTTTGCTTTCTTGAATGCTGTATATCAAGCACCTTCTATGTATCTACAGGCAGGAGTGGCGTTAAGTAGTAACTGATGTAAGTGCCATGGGAGGATCCAGGGGCAGCATAGCCCAGGGAAGGTGAGGATAAATACCAAGGGTAGAGTTTGGGCAGAGGACGCAGGGCGTGAGCACCCAGGCTGTTCCTGCAGGGGAGGTGGAAGGAGGGAGCAGAGAGGGGTCTTAACAAGGGTGAGAGGCGGTAGGACTTGTGTTTCAGGAAGTGGGAAGAATTGCTTTGTAATAATCTCTTAAAAATGTTCCATAAGCAGATGTCTTGAACAATCCTCAGTGAGATAGAGAAAAATAAATAAATAAAGAGCAGAGTCAGGGGGCTGGACTTGGACCCACCAGAAAGTAGCAGGCGACCTTGAGCATGTTCCTTCACCTTTCTGATCTCAAATATCCTCGTCTGTAACATGGGAATCCTATGACGTGCTGTGGGTTTAAGGGTTAAGTGAGCTAGGGAGTGCCTCTCGGAGGCCAGGCTCACTGCTTCTTTTCTCGCCGTTCACACAGATAGCTTTAAGTTAGGCAGTCTTTAGACATTGGCTGCAGGTCACATACAGCCAAACTCAGTTTTCTGCGGCCTCGGGACTTTCCTGAATTGGGTCTGAAAACTGGTAACCAAGCAACCTAGATCTCTGATGTGGGGTCAGCCAGCTGTGGGGAGAGGCTTCCAGGGCAATTTTTAGGGCAAGCAGTTTTTTAGCAATGATCGCAAGCGCCAAGGACACCGCCCTGAACTCTTACAAAAGCAAGAGCCCCGAATGCTTCAGATGTGGGAACCAGCGGGGAGCACAGGCCCTTTCCAGAAGCTGCAGGAGAGCAGAGGCTAGAGGAAGAGAAGCAGCCGTGGAGTACTCCACCCTGCATGCACTGGGCCACCAGGGACCCACAGAGACTCGCTAAGGAGTGCCTGGGACTGAGGCTCCTCGGAGGAGAGCTTGGGGAGCTCACTGACCCACAGTGACACTTTCTGTGTGCCCCCCCCCGCCCCAGCTGCCCTGCTCCATGAGCTGGGGACTGTGCTCCGTGCCCAGGTTCCAGGGAGAAAGCTGGTCAACATTTGCAGTACAAGGGGAGGGGTGCTGTGGAGGAAGGGGAACAAAGATATCTAGATTAGCCACGTGGAGGAGAAGAAGAACATTTCCACGCAGGTAGGTGGGGTGGTGTAGCTGAGCGGTAAACGATGCTAAGTTAGCTGAATCAGGAGAAGCAGGAGGAGACGAGAAAGAAGACATCAGATTCCTCAAAGTCTGGAGAACCAGATGTCACCCCAACCTGCCCTCCTAGCACTGCCTATTTAGAGGTCCCACACTCTGGGTCATGAGTTAGAGGGAGCACTCATTTTTCCTTCTTTGGGTTCCCATCCAGAGGACCTTCCATTGGCCAAGGGCACCGGTTCTCAACCAAGGGCAATTTGCCTCCCTTGCCCTCAGTATCTGGCAATGCCTGGATACATTTTTGGTTGCCCCAACCAGGGAAGGGGGGTGCTATTGGCACCTAGTGGGGAGAGGCCAGGGATGCGGCTGGCAGTGGATAGGATAGCCCTCTACAGCAAAGAATTATCTGGCCCAGCATGTCAGTAACGCTGAGATTGAAAGCTCCTGGACCAGTGCATCATTCCTCTTTTCCAGGGGGCCTTTCCTGCCTGCTCTTCCCACTCCCCACCACCTCAATACCCTCCTTCCTATGGGCTCTCTGCTCTTTCTACCTGTTGCTACTCTGAATACCTACCCCTGTATCATGTCTCGTCCCTAGTGGACCGTAAAGCTCCTTGAGGTCAGAAGCCATGCCTCAGGCATCATCTCTAACCTGGCCCTTAACATCTGCAAAATGCTTGAAGATTGGATGTGTATATGACTATAAACTGAGAGGTTTTGCGTTTGGAAAGCAGTGTTTAAAAAGTCAAAGAACTCTATCAGGGTCCCTAGACAAATCAGCAATAGAAGCCAGTCTACGCCTCAAAGTCTGACAGCCCTGTGAGTTCCACTGAACGTTTGGCAGCCACCACAGGACGGGAGCACCTGGTGGGCCTGGACTCCATCTCCTGAGAGGCGTTCATTCATTCGAAAAACACTTATCAGTAGCAATAGCATCCTTGCTGTCGCCATTACCTTCCAAGTACTGACTTTGTTTGCCAGGCACTGGGCATGCATTATCTCATTTCATTTCCCATTTTAGAGACCCGGAAGTCCAAGCAGTTAATAATACTCATTAAGGACCTATGGCGCCTTGTGCGTGAGGCTGGGAGACTCCACTTGTCTTCGCACTTGCAGAAACACCATTTCATTAGCCTGCTGGTCTCTCTGGCGCCTCCCAGCCTGGGTCCCCTGAGTTTTCATCTGCCTCGTTCTGGACTAGGACCAAGTCTCTTTCCTGTAAGTGCAGCCTCAGGCAGCATCGGGAGCTCTCCCCAGGTAGAGGGAAGGAAGAGGAAGCCTTATATTTTCATGGTGCTAGGGAAGATGCATAGGACATAGAGGTGCAGAAGGGCTGTCTTTTGTCTTCCAGGCTGGCAAGGCAGAAGAGGGGACAGGGGACAGTGTGGAGAAATGCCAATGACTGAGGCATTAGAATGTATGCTCCGCTGGGGCAAGAACTTTACTTTGTTCTCAGCTGTTTTCTCAATGCTCGGACAGTGCTTGGCAGAGGTACACGAGACCAGGAAGTGAATAACTGAGTGAGTGACTGAATGGCAGCCCCTGCCTTTCCCTCCACTGAGGCCATCTTTCCAAAATGTCTCTCCAGCAAGGTCATCCCTAACCCTTTTGCTGTACATGAGGCATCCACAGCCTTTTCCAACCTCCGCAGTTCAGTTCAGTCGCTCAGTCGTGTCCGACTCTTTGAGACCCCATGAATCGCAGCACGCCAGACCTCCCTGTCCATCACCAACTCCCGGAGTTCACCCAGACTCACATCCATTGAGTCAGTGATGCCATCCAGCCATCTCATCTTCTGTCGTCCCCTTCTCCTCCTGCCCCTAATCCCTCCCAGCAGCAGAGTCTTTTCCAATGAGTCAACTCTTCTCATGAGGTGGCCAGAGTACTGGAGTTTCAGCTTCAGCATCATTCCCTCCAAAGAAATCCCAGGGCTGATCTCCTTCAGAATGGACTGGTTGGATCTCCTTGCAGTCCAAGGGACTCTCAAGAGTCTTCTCCAACATCACAGTTCAAAAGCATCAATTCTTCGGCGCTCAGCCTTCTTCACAGTCCAACTCTCATATCCATACATGATCACAGGAAAAACCATAGCCTTGACTAGACGGACCTTTGTTGGCAAAGTAATGTCTCTGCTTTTGAATATGCTATCTAGGTTGGTCATAACTTTCCTTCCAAGGAGTAAGCGTCTTTTAATTTCATGGCTGCAGGCACCGTCTGCAGTGACCTCCTAGCTGTACCCTTTCTCAGCACCTGTCCCACCCCAGCCACACCGAGCCTCCTAGGGCTGCATGACCCTGCTCGGCCGCCATGCACACGCTGGCTCCTCTGCCTGGAATGCTTTCTTCACCTTGTCCCTCTGGCCAGTCCTTCAGTGCCTCTCTCCTAGGCCTTCCTTGGCAGCCCCAGGCAGATGCTTGCTCCTTCCACTGTGTGTTCCCATCTCACTTGGTTTAAGATCAAGTGAGAAAGACCGTTTAGTGAAAGAGATTATTTAGTGTAGTGTCCAAGGACATCAATTCTGGAGCCAGTTGGCTTGGACATAGATCCTGGCTCTGCCACATTCTGGCTGTGTGACTTTGGGCAAGTTACTTAACTTCTCTGTGCCTTTGTTTCCTCATCTGTAAAAGAGTGACAAGAGCAGTGCCTACCTTCTAAGGTTACTATGAGGATTAAAGGAGATTATCCGCATAAGGGGCTGGAGCAGTGCCTGGTACGTAGCCAATGGTAGGTAGGTGTTACTATTAATACTACTCATTCCTCATATAGTACTTGTTATAAGAATTGCTATTAAAAAAATATCTCTGTTTGCTTGTGTACAGGGTCCCCTGAATTAGCCTGAAGAGTGATGATCAGCTCCGAGACTTACAAGCAGGGCAAGATGAGAGTAAGCAGGGAGCAGTTAACAAGTATTACCGCTAGTCAGCTGAAGGATAAGGGGGGCAGAACCTTGACAGTGTGGATGGAAAGACTGGGCAGCTTTGAGAGAGATTCGTGAAGCAGATTGACTCAGTGATCCAGAAGTTGTGAAAAATGAGGAGGAAGCAAGAACCAAATATGACGCCAGATTTCCAGATTGATTGTTGGGGTTTGAAAGGGTCCAGTGAACAGCATCCCACTTCCCTCCCTGTTCATATTCAGGATTAGTGAAGGGGAAGAAAGGTGGGGAGGGGAGGAGACAGGTGGGGCTCAGACAGATAGAGATTAAAAAGCCACCATCATTACACATACAGCTGTTTGGAAGGCCAGGCTTTGGAGTGGGGTCCCTGGTGCTTGCTGATGTACTTGTACCCTCCTGCAGCCCTCCCTGTGGGGAGGGGCGGGCCTGAGCCTGCCTGGCTAAGCTCAGCATATGGCAGAGAGTAGCATGTGCAGGGAGGTAAGTCCAGAAAGGGCTCTTGATGCCCAGTTCTCCCAAACTGACCCATCTGAGGAGTCCTTGCTCCAGCCCTTAGGAGGGGGCAGTGGGGAAAGGAGGGAGGGCAGGAATGGTGCACTGGTCCCGGGGTTCTCAGTCTCAGCATTACTGATGTGCTGGGCCAGATAATTCTTTGCTCACGTGGAGGCAGCAGTTGGAGCCTGTAGAGCCTGCCTGTCTCAGAGTGAGGAGCGGGAGGTTTGAAGTCATGATCAGACAGGTTTAGAAATGGCATTTTAGATTTGGGGCAGCAGTGTGCAGGGCCGCTAGGCTGGCCATGTTTCCAAACAGTGAGTGAGAGTATCACAGAGGGGACTGGACATCCTGGATGACCTCCAAAGTTCTTTCCTGGGCCTAAGTGTCTATGGGTCAGGTTTTTTCCCTAAATCATTTAAAATGCATTAGTGGACCTTGCTATTTAAAAGCTTCCTCCTGGGAATGTTGCCGTGAAGCAATGATTCATTCCCTAGTCTGTCTTTGGTGGAAATCCAAGTGATCATCTATTCTATCAGCTTGCTGCTACCGAGATAGATCCGCGCTGGGCTTCCCTGGAGCAGCCTGGTTGCTGGGGGGTGGGGGGCAGGGTGGGGGGGGGCGGGGGTGAGCACCTGGAGGAGATGAAGAGGAAGAGAAACAGCCCGTCCAGGCTCAGAGCTGGTACCATGTCATGTGTGGGTCCTATGTGGGCTCCTGAGGGGGCTTCCCTGGTGGCTCAGACATTGAAGAATCTGCCTGCAATGCAGAACACCCAGGTTCGGTCCCTGGGTTGGGAAGATCCCCTGGAGGAGGAAATGGCAACCCACTCCAGCATTTTTGCCTGGAGAATTCCATGGATAGAGGGGCATGGCAAGCTATAGGCCATAGGGCTATGACTTCAACTTTCACTTTCAGACCTTGCTTGATCAGTAGGACCTTTGTGGGTTTACAGAGCCCTGGGGCAAATGCCAGCTCTGGGAAGAAGGAGCCAGAAAGAAAGCTGGACTGGAGATTCACTTTAATACCAAGGGCCAACTCTACTCCAGACTGGCCTCCTACATCCACACATTCATTAGTTCACCCACCGAGCACCTGTGGAGCCCCTCCCCCTGCCAAATGCTATGCTGCTGCTGCTGCTGCGTTGCTTCAGTCGTGTCTGACTCTGTGCGACCCCATAGACGGCAGCCCACCAGGCTCCCCCATCTCTGGGATTCTCCAGGCAAGAACACTGGAGTGGGTTGCCATTTCCTTCTCCAATGCATGAAAATGAAAAGTGAAAGTGAAGTCACTCAGTTGTGTCCGACTCTTCTTGACCCCATGGACTGCAGCCTACCAGGCTCCTCCATCCATGGGATTTTCCAGGCAAGAGTACTGGAGTGGGGTGCCATTGCCTTCTCCAAAATGCTATGCTAGGCACTAGATTTGCATTTGAGAACAAAAGACATGGTGTCTCAGCCCCCGCTGCTTGCAAGGCAGCTTTTCTCCTTCTCCGGGACTCTCCTTTCCCTGCCTGCAAAAGGCTCTTTGGATATACATAGCTTCTCAGATGACTGGTACATGATTGCCATTCCAAGAAAGTCTGTTCTTAGAGACCAGGGCACAAGGGAACATGACATCCCTGGGGCAAAGTGAGAGAAAGGGCCCTTGTGCTCACCAAGTCTCATTACATGGACTGACCTCCGGAGGCTGGCCTGCCCTGGACTTGCAGGACGCACACCACGTTCACTGCAGGAACTGGGTGAGGTCTGTGTGTGTGTCCACCCTCCCAATTTGGCCAGGGAATGGTGTAGCTTTGGTCCTCTAAGGCAGAGGTTCCCAACCTTCTTGGTACCAGTGACAGGTTTTGTGGAAGACAGTTCTTCCATGGACAAGTGGTGGAGGGAGAGAAGGTTCAAGCAGTAATGGGAGCAATGGGGAGCCGCAGATGAAGCTTCACTCGAATGCCTGTCGTTCATCTCCAGCTGTGCAGCCCGGTTCCTAACAGGCTGCAGACTGTACCAGTCCATGGCTCCATGTTTGGAGAACCCTACTCTAAGGAGAGCCTCTAGGGACTTCCTACCTCCAATCGTGAGTGCAGGGAAGGCAAGGGCAGGGCCAGGCCTTCTGTGAGAAACACCAGCTGAGGCTGCTCCCAGGAACCCTGCAAGGCTCCTCTGTCCATCCAGGCAGGGAATCAGGTTCCTGGGCATGTTGCCTATCCCCAAGGAGGGTAGGGATGCCAATGCAAGTCTCCCGAAGTGGGGAGGCTCTCCAGGTAGATGGAGCGGCAGTAAAGGAGGGAAGAAGTCCCTGCAGTCCCTTCCTCAGTCAACAGGACCTCTTAGCTCTGCAATGACTCCCATGACCTTGTCACTGTACTTGTTGGGTGCAAACAAAGATAAGAGTAACTGGAAACCACAGGAAGGGTCATTTTATACTCTCGGCACTCTCAATTCTTCTATGGCTAATTAAAGTAATATGTCAAAATGTCCCTTGGAAGAGATCTTTAAGAATATGTCTGTTAAGTAAACGAGGTTTTACTAATTAATGACATACCTGCCCACCCCTCCTTCAAGTTCCTTGCAGAGCTTCCCTGTGCCAAGAGGGCTGAGCAGGAAAGGGTGGCGAAGTCTTGGAGGGAGTGGGGACAAATCCAGCCCGCTTGTCAGTTGGGGAGCTCTCAGCTTCTCCTCCGGATGTTGATCAGATTTCCTGGGCTGGAACCAATTCACAGGGCCCGGGGACTGGAGTTTTTCCAAGAAGCAAACGTTTTTCTTCTTACGAAGTCAACATGATTTCTTTCAAGGAAAATTTTTATCTTCTTTTAAAGTGTCTAGGCTTTTTGAGGGGCAGATCTTTGGACTTTTCTTTGAAGATATTGATCATGATGAAATTGTCATTTGCTGAGACCATCGCCCGCCCCCCCCAACCCCACAGGCCCTCACACAAGAGGCCTAGGGGGCAGGGGAATGATGCACCAAACTCGTACCATGAGTCAGTGGCATAGCCAGAAATAGAGCTTTCCAAACTCCCCAGTTCTTAATAATAGCAATATTAATAATAACCTCTTTAGAATTTTCTAAGTGTTTTCACAGCTCACACTGAACCTTCACAACAACTCTGGGGAGAGTCTGGGTAAGTCACTCTTAGGAGACAGCAGATCTGGGGTGCAGAGGAGCTTTGCCACTCACTTGCTGCATGATTCTGGTTGGTCTCTTCACTTCTGGACCTCAGGGTCCTCAGCGGTGAAGTGGGAGGGCTGGGTGAGAATACTGCTAAAATCCCTCCACCTCTAACACGCTCTGAGTCCATGCTGTGATGCTGTGGTCCAGGGTTTCTCCACTTGGCACTAGTGACTTTTTTAGGCCAGACAGTTCTTTGTCGGGGCCTGTCCTGTGCACTGTAAGATGGTTGACATCATCCCTGGCCTCCATCCCCTAGATGCCAACAGTACCCCCGATCCAGCCGTCACAATCAAAAATGTCTACAGACATTGCCACATGGGCACAGTAATCCCTCTGCTCACTGCCCAAGGACATCAGTAAGGTCAAGATCATGTGGTTCAGTGGAGAAAGGTCTTTTTCTCCAACCCCTTCACACCTTTCCATAGACTTTTCAAACACAACCTCCTTGTCCTTTGCTAGCTTCTCATTTCTTAAGTGCCCTCCATGGTCCGGGGGTGTCTAGTGTGATAATGAACCAATTGACTTCATGCTTTCTCCTAAGGAGAGTTCACAGGTTTATGTCCCCTAAGCAACCAGTCAGGCTCCCCAGAAATCCCTCGTAGAACCCTGGCTGGCCCAGAAGCCTGCATCTGCAGCCTGCAGGAGGCCCGGTGAGCACGGGCTTGTCAGCACTCCTAAATCACTGAGCTCCGAGGAAGCCTTCTCCTAGCACAAAGATCCTTCCTAGAATCAATAGCTCAGGGCCTTCCATCACACTCAGAATTATCCTGGGACCTGTAAAATTTCTTTTCCCCAAGCATGGCAGAACCCCCAAATGAAAGCCCCAGTGTGGGTGAAGGAAGATAGCAGCTCTGTCAAGAAGGTCTTGTCCACAGCCCAGATGTTGCTGCGAGCAGAGGCTGACGGGCAGACCTGGACGTTTGGTCTCTTTCACAGGGAAAAGGAAGACCCAGCGCAGTCCCCAGTGACCCCGTAATATTATCCCCTCCCATCTATTCTTCTTTACATCTCACCAAAGGCAGAGCCATGTTAAAGACTATCTTCCTTGATGCTCACTATCTTACCCTCATCACGGCCTTCCAGCCTCACCATTTTGCAGAGGAGGAAACTGAGGTATGCAGAGGTTAAGCAGTTTGTCCAAGGTTCCTAAACAGGAAGCGGTGAGTCACATTCTAAGCCTGCATCCTTCCCACTACTGAGCTGCCTTCCCAGCAAGAGCAGGTTATAAGGGTCAGGTTATAGCAGGTTATAGTGGGACTCATGTAAGAGGCAACTTCTTGTTTCCTCAATGTCTGACGCCGCTTCCACATTCAAACAAAAATCTAGAGATCCCATGCTATCACTGTGTTTTATGTAATTATACTCCTCTGGCTTTATCCAAGAAAAATCCAAGCCTTGGGAATGCAGGCACAACTCTTCAGACAGAGCTGGGAGCAGGCACAAATCCCTAGTCCAGGCTCTCAGAACCCTGCTTTCAAGGAAGGGACTGTGGCTCTGTGGTCCACATTATCCTACCACCCGCCTCCCCCACCTGAAGACAAAGACACAACTTGTCTGAGAGCCTGAAGGAGATGAGAAAACTCAAGCACCTTCCCTGGCAACAAGCATCCCTTGGGTGAGCCTTAGGGACAGAAGCGGATCTGCCTCTCGGAGTTCTGGCTCGGCAGCACTGGTTCCTCCTGAGGGTCACTGCCAAGTCTGCAGACACTCTGGGGGAAACTCCAAGCACAGTGCAAAGGAGCAGGGTGAGGAGAGGACACCGGAGGAGGGGGCCAGCCCGTAGGCCACTCAGCAAACCTCCTTCCCAGGGCCCAGCTCAGATGTCGACAGCCAGACTCAGAACAGAAAAAGGGCAATGGAAATGGTAGTATCTTCCAGGTCACCCAAGAAACCCTCACATGAGGATTTTGCAAAAATAGAACATCCCAGCACTCTGACCTTGAGCTGGGAGCCGCAAGGATGGGGAAATGGGCAAATACTGGTTGGAAATGCTTCGCTTCACCCAGGATCCAACTACTGGAGGTCCCATAGGCAGTGGTGTGACTATGGGACAGAGACCCTACTCCAGCATTCCTGAGCAGAAGGAAGAGCCCTAGGCTTGGGTTCCAAGATCATCTCGAGGGGCTGGGCACTTCTGATTCCTAAGTGCATGGAGAGAAACCTGGAGTTGCATTGTTTTTCCCTACATGACCACTTGGAATAACAAGACAAGATAATGGAGGAAGGGGAAAGAATAACTAGAAATTTCTATTACCCGTACATGTACATTACAAGAGCTTTATCTATTCCTTGCCTCCTCAGTCTGTATAACAGATTCAGAGGAAATTTTCCCCAAGCTATTAGATGTATTAATTTACCAATGTCGGTTCAGTCAGCAATTATGAACACGTATTTTTCCCTGGGAAATCCCATGGACAGGAGAGGCTAGCAGGCTATATGCAGTCTGCGAGGCTGCAAAAAAGCTGGAGACAACTTAGCGACTACACAATATCAACAACTGTGCAGAACACACATCAATCTCCATAGTAAAGAGGAAGCAGGTCATGGGAGCAGAGAGAGTTCTCAGTAGCAGAGTGGAAATCCTAGGACCCAGTCCTATCTCTTCCACCAGCCATGTGACTCTGGGCAAGATGCTTGCCTTGACTGGGCTTCAGTTTTCCCATCTGTAAGTTGTGTGCGCATGGGATGGCTTTGGAGTAGGTGCTCTTCAAGGTCCCTTTCTTCTAGCTCTAATATTCTGGGGCTCTATGAATACTGAACAAGCTCAAAGACCGCACCAGCACCAAGCACAAAGGATAATTTCAGAGAGCAGGTGGGGCTGGGTACCGGCTCTATTTCCTTGGAATGCTGCACTTGTATCTATCTCCTTGCACCTGAGATCACAGGACCACCTGAAGTCCAGGAAGTACGTGGTAGAAGGGTTCCAATCAAGAAGGTGACGGTTAAAGGCCTGAGCTTGCTTAAAGCATTAAGTTACTATGGCCAGTGAAGGGCAAGAAGTGAGTAAGTCAGTGGTCCTGAGCTGGGTGCCTTTGGCGCCCCCTACTGGGCGCCAAGGAGCTTGCTGGGCAGCTTCCATTGCCTAAGCAGGCTGCAAGATTGAGAACAGGTCTGTCACAAGCTGTTTAATAGGCCTGCCTTCCTGGTCTGCAGTCCTGCTCGCTTAAGAATATATTTCACTTTCTAGAATTACATAGACCGTTGGCCCACACATTCATAGGGCACTACTGTGCTGTGATAGTACATGTTAACCAAACATCAAGGTGCAGAGTAATAAACATCAGGGTTCGGAATAGCAGGTGCAGCCCAGATGGAGAAAAGAGAAGAAAGAGCAACAAGCAGGTATTTCGCTGTACAAATCCCCAGTGGCGAGAAGGTCTGGGGAAATGCAGAAGAAAAATGTTGACTGTGGGCAGAGGACGGAGCTAGGTTTGGGGGTATGAATCCAGAGCCCTGCTAAAAGATCTCCAGGCTGACCACCTACTTTTGACCTTCTCCAGAGACCATTAGTACCAAATGTAAACCAGAATATTCTATTTGTGGCCCACTGTGCCAGCATCTAGACCTTAAACTCCCTTTGTTGCCTCTTAAATGGACTTTAGGACCTGCTGCCAATAACATGTTCTTAAGTCAGATGGAGAGCAAATGCTTCCTCAAGGGCCATATTGGAACAACCGCCATATTCCCACTTTTCCATTCTCCATCTCCCCTCCCTTGTGGCTGAGAGAGAGGTACAGGGTGACTCTGAATTTGCTCCAATTCAGTCTTGGGTAGCTGCAGCCCAAGTCATCAGGGTCAAAAAAATCTCCCTCCTGTAGCGTTCTCTTCCCACTAGAGTTCTCCCCTGATTCAAGACAGCACTACAGACTTATTCCCTATCGCTGGAACCTGCTTCCTTTCCTTTTTCACCTGGCTTCACTTGGGAAGTCCTGCACCCATCCCAGAAGACACTCCAAGTGTGACTGAAGAAAATGTCTTGCCTAGAGAGCTGAAGCACCTCCTGGGACACAGAATAGCCACAGTAGGTGTACCCCCATAGCACCACCAGCAGCAATATTCATTAGTCATTCCCCGAGGGAAAAAAGTGACCCTCCCACACCAACCCCAGGCACATTTCACCGCCACTCTGGTAGGCTCCTATCCAGGGCTGGGATGACTTTGGATTCTTGAGTTGGTTTCTGCAGAAACGGGACTAACCAAGACTCTCAACTACTATGCTGCGAAAAAGCGCGCTGCATTGCTGGGCATGCCCCCAAGCTCGGCCTCCTGCCCCATCAAAGCCTCCATGTGCCTCCCCCCCCACCCCCTCCCTGGGCCGAGGAGGACCCCCGGTCCCCCTGGAATGCCTGAAGCTGGTTTGTCTAAGATTGGATGAAAGCAAGCAGACCACACCTCGGTCCAGCAAAAGCAGCTGACAGCTAAGCCGCGCGGAGCTGGCTCTCGGAGCTCTCTGCCACCCAGCGCTGTGCCCAGGAGCTCGGTTTCCCGGGGGTGAAAAGCGCTAGCTTTCCCCAGGGCTTTTCCCCACCCTGGAAGCATAGGCAGCTGGCCGAGGCCAGCAGCTTCCCCGGCCCAGAGCTGAGCCTGGTTCGCTGGGTGACTCCCCAATACCCCACGTACATCCCTCCTCACCTACTCCGCCCCCTCCCAGCTCCACCGCCCCCTCCCCAAACAGCTGACCTCCAGGGCGCCCCCAACACTTTCTCTGCCAGCTGTGAGAGCTGTAGCCCCCACACCTCCGCTCCCACCTCTCCTCCACCTCCGGCCCGGCGCCCGCCTCTCCCCACAGCCCGCGGGAGGCTCTGCGCGCCAGTCGAGTCCTGAGCCTCTTGGCAAGTTGGAAACCAAGCCGCCGCCGCCGCCGCCGCCTTAGCGGTCTCGGTGTTCTCAGCCACCATCCCCGCCAACCCTGCGGGAGGATCGGGAGGGAGCAAAGGGCGGGAGAAACTTTCTCTGCCTGAGGGGTTGGGGTCACTGAAGCGGGTACTCACCCCGGGGTCCGCGCTCGCAGCCATCCTCGGGCTCTCTCAGCCCCGCCGCCTGGGGGCGTCGGAGAGCCGGAGCTCGCTGCCGCCTCTGCCGCCGCTGCCTTCCAGCTCGGAGCCCCGGTCCCGGGCTGGCCTCGAGCCTCCCGCCCCGACGCCGCTCGCTCGCTTTATACAACTCCACTCGAGCGCGCCGGGGCTTATGTAAAGGCTGGCGGAGACCCGCAGCCAATGGCGCTGCAGTTGGAACTGGGGGCCGGGGGTGGCGCGGCCAATCGCGGTCCGGAAAGCCCCGGGAGCCGGGTAGGGGGAGGGGGCGCCTCCCCGCGCTGATTTAGGAGCCAGGATTGCGGTGGCAGCCGCCGGCAGCCGGGCCGGCCGGGCGCGGCGCGGCGGGCGCTGGGGTGGGCGGCGGCGCAGGCGGCGGCTAGGGCGGGTGCCCCCCGCGCCTCGCCGCTGCGTCGCGTAACCTTCAGGAGGCAGCCGGGCCTGGCGATGGGGGCGAGGGCGTCTGGGGGGGCGCTGGGGGCCCGGGGCCGGCGGGAAGCAGGGGTCCCCAGGGAGGAAGCGCCGGGAAGGAAGGCAGGGGGGAGGGGAGGGCAGTGAGTCCCAGGGCCCCGCGGCCACCCCTGTGCGCAGGGTCGAGGGTGGCGGCAGGGGCAGTGGCGTGCCTTCCCGATTCCCCAGATAGCGATCTGGCGTCGCCGGGCCGGGCCGGAGCGGCAGCGCGAGCAGCGCTGATGGCGAGATTTTGCGCTGCGGAGCGAACGCCGAGCCGATCTTTATCCGGCCTGGGGACGTGTCCGAGCGCCTCCCAGGGACTGCTCAGTATGGAGAGCGGAGCTTCGCGACGGCCTCAGAAGGCGGGGAGCGGGCGAGCACAGCCCCGAGATGAGGCGCGGCGGAGGCGGCCGTGGGGAGCATCTCGCCCCTCCTCCTCAGTTCTCCGCCTTCCCGCTGGCCCCGCTGGCGGTGTCCCCATCCCATCCCGCCTAGCCCCCGCCCCCACCCCCGGGCCAGGGCTGCGCCCGGCCCACCTGCTCTGGTCAAGTGCGTTCTTCCAGCTTCCCTCACCGCTTTGCTCACAGGTACTGCTTCCCCACTCATCAAACCCCAGCCCACTTCGGTGGGCAGGGTAGTCTGAGCCTCTCAGGACCGGGTGTAGTGGGGGCTAAGCTTGGGAAGAACGCCCTTGATCGGCAGTGCGCAAAGTCCTCGCGTGCGGGACTGGAAAGAGACCTGAAGTCAGGCGCCTAGAATAGAGCCTGACACCTAATAGGTGCCAGGAAGGATTTACCTAGTAAGGATTTACTGAATGCACCTTGAACCGAATATGGACTTTGGGTTTCTGAGAGCTGGGGGACCAGACTTGGGAAGAGAAAGACCTGGAAATAAGCCATCTGAGGAGGAGGGAGCTAGGACTGTTTTCTCGTCTATTGATGACTTTATGACCATCACCCTGCCTTCTGGGCCCTTGACTCCAAATGTCTTCTTTCCTAGAAGGTCCCCCCAGCCCCAGACCCAGGTGTCCCCAGATTTTGAGCAGAACCTTCAGAGGCTACTTTGGGCCCTGCTTTCAGGAGGCTGTGACCCTCCTGTGGAAAGAAATAGCAAAGGATAGGCAATCTTTCTAGCTCTGAGGGTCCCGGATCTAGCTCAGTTTCTTAACTTGTTGAGGGTGGTGGGTGCTTTTGAGAATCTGATGAAAACCATTGAATCCTTTCTCTAGAAAAGCATACACATTTACACACACACACCTTAAGTATAATTTCAGGATCATTAGGGACTCTCTTGGGGCTCTGCCCAGTGTCAACATCCTGTTTCTCTAGGGGTCTAGGATAGTGGTTTATAATCACCTTCCTCTTGGGGAATCACAGAACTCTTGAATCTTTCAAGAGTATGATTAATGGAATGAGTCTGTGTCTCAGAAAAATGCTCGATCACATACATACATGTTAACATGCAATGCTAGGGCGTTCATGGATCCTTAAAAGCAGATTCGGAACCTTCGCCAAAGAGCAAATAGACTTTTGCCCCGTGGGTACCCGTGATCCCCAGTCCTCTCCACAAGGAGTGTTGGGAACTCTGTGCCCTGCTGCCTCATGCCACCACCCTATTTTGAGGGCATCTGAGTCACGTGGTTATGGCCCCGGCTCCACACTTGTCTCTGCATCTCGGTCCCCGCCACCCTTTCAGTGTAGAAATAAGTTGCAGGTTGTCATGTTCTGTCTGATCTGTGAGCCTTCCTTAGCCAGAAACTGCAACTCTGGGAGACAGCAAGTGACTGGTAATTAACCAGTTTCACTCAATCCCAAGCTTCTGAACACACCTTTGCTGGGTTTTGTTCTCACC
This sequence comes from Bos grunniens, assembly GCF_055505025.1. Classification (NCBI taxonomy): domain Eukaryota; kingdom Metazoa; phylum Chordata; class Mammalia; order Artiodactyla; family Bovidae; genus Bos; species Bos grunniens. Next base: position 19,322,813 of record NC_141190.1, read on the forward strand.
TCTCTCTTTGCTGGTGAAGCTGTGAACAGCAGCCCCAGATGTGGAGCCTCCCCTCGCCTAAACCCACCAGATTTTGTAACCAATGCAGTAATTATCAGATATTAGCCATCCAGATGTGAATAGGCTTTGTGCACAAAACAGCTCTACCTCATGCTTTCCTGCAGCTAGCCACATAAGGGTTCAGTGGACCAGAAGTGCAGGGGAGGGACAGAGAAATGCAGGAAATGACCGAGACAGTCTCTCCAGGAAGTTCTCTAGGTGATGCATTTCGTTTCTGCACTTAAACCTGTGAAGGTTCAACCAGTGGGCCATTCTGCTCCTTTCATTTCTAATTCTGCTAATGTCCTCCTTGTCTATTCAGTCATTTCATGTCTCTGTCCACTTGAAGCTTCAGCCCTGCCCTGCCTGACTCACTGTAGACATCTTGCCCTCACAAATTTCCCAGACACATCCTGCTTTCTCAGGGCACATGCACGTTTACGGACTGAATTGTGTCCCCTTCAAATTCATCTGTTGAAGACTTAACTTCCACTGTGACTGTGTTTGGAGATAGGGCCTCTAAAGAGATAGTTAAGGTTAAATGAGGTCCAAAGGGTGGGACCCTAATCCTTAGGATTGGTGGCCTTAAAAGAAAAGAAAGACACTACCCTCGGGGCATGCACAGAAGAAAGGTCATTTTAGGACACAGACCAAGGTGGCTATTTGCAAGCTAAGGAGGGAGGTCTGAGAAGAAACCAGACCTGCTGGTGCCTCAATCTGGGACTTCCAGCCTCCTACTGCAAGAAAATGAAATTCAGTTGTTTAAGCCACCTGATCTGTGGTTTATTGTTATGGCAGCCTGAGCAGACAAACACATACACACATGTCTTCAACATGCTCCTTACGCCTATCCAGCTTTTTCAGTCTCCTCCCAACACGTCGACTCTCTCTGTACTGTCCCTTTAGATTTTGCCCTTGCTTACCTGGGACACTTGCCTAAAATGTTTTCTCATCTTTTGGCACCCAAATTAAGTCTCACCTCCCACACCACCTTCCAAAAGTGCTCTGGCCTATGTTGGAGCTTTGCCTTTTCAGCCCTCCTGCAGGTCTGCAACGTCTTAGCACTCTATTGTGCACATTGTCCTGTGTTCTCTCTAACTGCTTCTTACCCAGAAAGCTTAGCCTTCCTCTCAGAATGGAAACTCCTTTAAGTCCAAAGTTTGTACTTTGTGCTCGGCTACCACATAGAACCCAGTGTGAAACTGGGCATAGAGTGAACACACAGTTTGTTGATTAATTTATTCTAATGAAACATGTTTATGTTTCAAAAACCTAGACCGACAGCATATTAAAAAGCAGAGATATTACTTTTCCAACAAAGGTCCGTCTAATCAAAGCTATTGTTTTTCCAGTAGTCATGTATGGATATGAGAGCTGGACCATAAAGAAGTCTGAGCACTGACGAATTGATGCTTTTAAACTGTGGTGTTGGAGAAGACTCTTGAGAATCCTTTGGAATGCAAGGAGATCGAACCAGTCAGTCTTAAAGGAAATCAACCCTGGATATCACTGGAAGGAGTGATGCTGAAGCTGAAGCTCGAATACTTTGGCCACCTGATGCAAAAGGCTGACTCACTGGAAAAGATCCTGATGCTGGGAAAGATTGAAGGCAGGAGGAGAAGGGGATGGCAGAGGGTGAGATGGTTGGATGGCATCACCGACTTGATGGATATGAGTTTGATCAAGCTCCAGGAGATGGTGAAGGACAGGGAAGCCTGGCGTGCTGCAGTCCATGGGGTGGCAAAGAGTCAGACAAAACCGAGTGACTGAACAACAACAGCGTTTCAAAAAAAAAATGCTAGAAAAGTTTCACAGCACTTCGTTTTCTGAAAGCTCAAGACATCTGGGGTGTGTCTTCTCAGTCATCTTGAGAGACCATTGGAGCAGGGGCTGTCATGAACCAACTCTTTCCTCTGGTTCAGGATCAGAGGGTCACACAAGTTATAAGTTAGAGAGCTGTGCAGTCAGGGGTCCACCACAGCCTTCCCCTTTATTGTGCTCCTCTCTGCATCGTACTCTAAGCCAGCCCCTCTGACTACAAAGCCACTCCACTACAGTGCGGCAAAGTCTCAAAGTGCCCAGGCTGCCTGGGTACAGATTAACATTATGAATGGTCATCTATATCCATCATCGCTCCCAGGCTCCCCCTGATCCTAAGGGGCTCTGACTTTCCTCACTAAACTTTTCTAGAATTTCATAACACCCTCTGTTATTTAGTCTCTCTTTCCCAGGTCTACCGTCTCTACCTGGAGAAGTTTGCCTGTAGCATGTGCTGCCATTTTAAGCTGCTCTGAGCTAGTTCTCTGGCCTTCTGGAAGTCCATCATGGTTTGTGGTTTGTCTTCAGGAGCTTCCGTCATCCTCACCCCTACTTGCTTCCCTTCAAACGTTCCTTCTGTACCTCTGCCATTTATACGCCACTGTTAACACAAGTCTGTCTGAAACTCACCAGCCACCAATAAACATGTAGTCCTTAGAGAAAACGGACCACAACCCAATATGGCTTGGTTTAAGGAGGGGTCATTTCCTCACACTCCCTTAAATCTCTCACTTCTTTCCTGGTTCATGGTTTCTCTTCTGCTACTGGTGCTGCTTTCCCAGCCTCTCCCAACGCATTCATTTCTTTGGGGACAATCGAGCCTAAAATACCATTCCACAGTCCCCTACCTGCAATTCCGAATTTCCAAATCTCTGAAAATCAAAACATGGGTTTTGGGGTTTTTCGGTTTTCCACGGGTTTGATGCCGAATTTCATTTGGCAACAAAACCGGACAAACTGATGAGAAGCCGTTTTATCTTCACACCCACTTAGTATGATCATTCATATATTTTACTGCAGAAATAGCAATGTGGCTGATTATAAGATGCTGCCCACAACCTCACGGGGCATGGCGTGTTCAGCATATTTGGTAACTTTCTGAATTCTCAAGCACCTGTGGCTTCAACAGATAAGATCTGTTGGAACAGGAGCATGTTTAAGAGCTGAGGTTCCCTGGCCTTTCCTCACCATCTGGAGAGTGAGAAGACAGCCAAGTGGATCCGTGAAGGTCACAGGGAAACCAGGGCTAGCAACTCTTCCCATTAGGAGACAGAATCCCTGTTTGGAAACTGCAGGGTCCATTACTTGGTGGTGATTACTCCACCCTGATTTAATTAACCAGGGTTTGTTGAGAACTCCCCTCCATCACCCCCTATCTCTGCACGTCTTGGTTCTTCCCCAATTTGTCCTAAAACTCCACCCTCATCTTGACACCAAATTCCATTGAAGATAGAATGGACTTCTCACAGGTTCAGCTTCAGAGTCCAGAGCTATTGTTATGACCTGCCAGATGCAAAGGTAAAATAAGGATAATAAAACTCGTTATAGGCTTTCATAAGGAACACAGGAGATAATGTATGCACAGCACTTAGCAGAGGGCCTGTGTGTAGTGAGCGCTCCATAAACGATGCTCCTGTCATCCTTCTCTTCTCTTTCCTCCAATCTCTGTGCCCAACCTGTCACTTCCACCTGCCTGTCCTTCCTTTGAAATGCCACTCGCTTTCATCTCTCTCACTTCACTCCCAGACCTTTAGCATCTTGCATTTGTACTCCTATAATGGCAGATCTGTAGGTCTTCCTAACCTTCATTTTCTTCTCACCCAAGCTATAGTAAGAGTTTCATTTGTGTAGCACTTCACAGAAGCAAAAAAAGGTGGTGCTAGTGGAAAAGAACCCGCCCATCAATGCAGGAGTCACAAAAGATATGGATGTGATCCCTGGGTCAGAAAGATCCCCTGGAGGGAGGGCATGGCAACTCACGCCAGTATTCATGCTTGGAGAACCCCCATGGACAGAGGAGCCTGCTGGGCTAGAGTCCATGGGGTTGCAAAGAGTCAGACGTGACTGAGCACATGCACAACATCTACCCCTGAGGTAGACACGTAAGCAAAGGCTCGGAGAGGTGAAGTGGTTGCCCAACATGGCGCAGCTAATGAAAGGCAGAGCTGGGATGCGAATTTAAATCTCTTGAGCATGGCCCACTGTCCACAGAGTCAAGTAAGTAATTGCTTCTTTCATGGTGTTATTCTTAGAATAAAGACCTGGTTTTATATTTCCTGTAAACATCTCTAGGTTCTGGCCCACAAGAGGCTTTCGACCATAATCAGCTGATTTCTTTCCTCTAAGGCTCCACAGCAGTACATGGCCACTCTCGGCTCAGCCCTGCCTCATCGGTAGCAGGGTGCACGCTGCTTCTGCGCCACTCTGCTCCCATCTCAGAGCCAGGGCCCCAGGCCTGACCCAGGGCTGACCACACGGCAGATGAGGGCTGACCAGAGCAAAGCCCACATTCCACGCTCTGGCGAGCAATGAGAAAATCAGGAGGAATTAGGGTTGTTTAAGTGTAGCTCAGATCAGTAGAGAATAAAAGCAACTCCAGGCTCATTGCAAGAGGAAGGAATTGAGATTTCATGAAAAGAAGGCTTCTTCTCTGCGAGAGTTGTGAGATGTTAGAACGAGATTCCTGCAGAGGTTGTAGAAACTGCTCCCCTGGAGGTCTTTAAGAGCTGGAACACAATTCGCTTTCCAGCGAGAGGTGGATATGACAGCTGCGAGGGTAGGGCTGGGCCCCAGGCTGCCAGAGGAGGGTTTAGGACGTCTCTCTTGGGAGGCAGGCAAGAGCTCAAAGCCACGACGAGTGGCTGGGCCAGGGAGGGGAGGGCAGGCTCCGTGGAGGCCAGGTCAGAAGGTCAGGCAGCGGGAACTGCGGTAACAGGAGGTAGAGATCTGAGGGAGAGCCCACAGGCTGTTTGTTGTCTGATCTGCCGAATTACTGCTTGCTGGCTGGGGCTGGTGAGCAGGGCAGCCTGCGGGGAACTGGCTCCCCCTGGACTTTGAGGGACCCACTGGACCCCACAGAGGCAAAGATCATGGGTTCTATCTAAGTAAAGCAGGGTGCAGAGGCTGGCCCACCAAAATATTAAATACAAATAAAACTGTGCTCTTTTACTGTGCTTCTTAAACAGGGCTGTTTGGGGAGTATTTCAGAACCACAAGTTACCCCAGATAAAAGCACCTCATCGTCCTGGACTATCCATTTTTGCTAGAAGATGTACTAAGGGGCAGGGACAAGAGGAAGAAAGGTAGGTAATTTCACCGGTAAGAAATTGAAAATATACTTTTCCTTTTTGATACATTTGGGTATATCATGGAGTCCAATGCAAAACTACATGCACATTTTATACAAAAGACCTTTCAGGCTTTTGGTAGGGTGAGGTCCCCGAGCCCTGGGGTAGGGTGTGTGATAACCCTGGCCTCTGCTTTTACAGTTTCTCAGTAGAACAGTTTGACCGGGGCTGCTCTAGTATTTGCAGTGTCTCAGACACTATCTCATCAGGATATTCAACAAGCATTTAAGCACTTTCTGGGGGCCAGGCATTATGCCCTTTACGACAAAGAAGTGGGTGTTTATATTTTATTTGTAGTGGACTTGAGGAAACAGGAAAGACGGAATGATCCCTCCCCACCCCCCAACAATTCTGCAGTAAAGCAGGGCTGGGAATGTGGCTGCTCCTTTGGGGCGGCCATGCCTGTCCCACGTGCCCGAGCCTTCCCTGGGACTCTCATTCCTCCTCACACCCATTCCCTGCCATTAAACAGTTGCACAGCGCTCACCACCACGTGCCCCCTCCACAGAGCCTTCCAGGCAGGCAAGGGTCTGACACATTGCTCACGCATTTACAGATGAGGACATTAGCACAGAGTCACCAGTGTCCCCAGGTCACAGGCAGAGCATACAATTTCCAGGGTGGGTTGGAGGAGTTCAGGCTCAGTGTGTAGCCCAGGGGGGTCTGGGATGTGATCAGTTCCCCATGTGGCACAGGATGGATGGACCACCAGCAAGCATTTATCCAGAGCTTGTTAGGTGTGGGCTCTGGGTTAGGCCAGGGAAGGAACAAAGATGAATAAGAGCTTCTCTGCCTTCAAGGAGCTTATAGTACACAGGGGACTGCTGCCCAGTTGGTGCAGAAAGAGACAGGGAACAGGAACTGTGCCTGGAGACATGCCCCTCCTCCTGCATCCTGCAAGGTCCGCCTTCTGCCTGGGAACTGTGGGCAGGAGATAGTTCCCTGGCTTGGTCACTAGCACCTTCTCTCCCCATCTCCAGGTAGAGTTCGCCCCTCTCTCTGCTTCCTCATGGTCCTCTGGTAACTCATCTTTCTCTGACAGATACTCCTCTTTCTCTGCAGTCCCCAGCAGTTACCACAACCAAAGCCACTTCGGCCTGTGTGTTCATAAGCTGGTCTGCCTAGACAGTGCTTTACAAATGATAATAGTTCACACTGAGGCTGTGCTTACACGCGCTGGGCACTGTTCATGTGCTCTGATTGTTTTAATCATCCTAACACGTCTGTGATTCTATTACTAGGCCCATTTTATAGATTAAAAGCCGAGGATAAGTAAACAGCAAGTTTTACTGGGACTGTCACTCAAGCACACTTTAGATAGCCTCTAGCCACTCCACACACAATACCTCCCTTGGGCCTCACAATGACACTGTGCGGTAGGTAGATGGGGAAATTTGAGGCCCAGAAGGATCAACGCATTGCCAATCTTGATTGCTCTGTAGGAAGAGACTAGAATTGAGGTCTTAACCAGGTTTTTATCTCATTTTGTTGCTGAAATCAGAAAATATTCCTTGTGCATTTCCAGTAACTGTGTACCCCACAAGTTTTTGGAGGATTGTGTCTTGCACTTCTGTATTGGGTGAAAATAAGAAAGTCATGACCAGGCACTGGTGCCGCTAGAAAGGCTTGAAATACTGCCACCTGGTGGCTTTCTCAGTGGTGGCGGCTGAATCTGGGCCCATGGCCGGTGAGCCATGACCTTGGACGTCCATGATAAGAAGTTGGAACTTACTGACCACTATGGATGCCAGGTGCTCTGCTAGGCCCTTTTAATGGCGCCTCTCGTTTATTCCTCACATTAACCGTGTGAGGTTGGCCCTATTATCATCCCCATTACAAAGATGAGGAAGCTGAGGCTCAGAGGTTAGTTAAGTCATCTGCTCAAGGTCACACTGCTGGTAAATCTTAAAGCTGAGATTCAAGGTCCCATTTGTCTGCCCCCCAGGAGCCATGCCTACCTACTCACTCCTTACCCTGCCTCCCCATGCCTATGCCTTCAGGCCACTGCCACCTCTCTTATCTCAACCCACAGCCCTGGCTCCTTGGGCTGTAGCTACTCTGACCTTGTCTGTTTTTTGAGCTCATCCTCACACAGGGCATTTGCACTTGTGTGCCTGTTTGCCTGGAATGCTCTCTCAGGTTTACCCATCACAGGCTACTCATCATACAGGTCTGGGCTTATAGAAGTCACCTTCTGGAAGATGCTATTCCAGCCACCCAGCCGAGGTGCCCCTACTCAAGCCCAGTTCCTCAATGTTTCATTGACTTACTGCCTTGCCTTCTTAGGGCTTCGTGCCACTGAGATTATCCTATTTTTCGGTTCAAGTGCCCGTTTGTGTCTATATCTGCCACCAAGAATGTCAGTTCTGCAGTGGCAGGAACCACTGCATCCCCAGTGCCTAGTGTGGTGCTTGGGAAGTAATTGCTCCATAAATATTCACTGGATGAATGATTGGAAGGAAGCAGGGGAGAGAATGGTCTTTTATGCATTTCACACAGAGGTTTTCTTATCCCTCCTATGGCTTTCTGTCATCCTTGCCCCTTCTTTTATTGAATCCCTGCCCCATGCAACCAGGACCAGAAGCGAACTGAGGCTGGAGCTAGGACTTGGCTTAATTTGACAGATAGGTGGTAAAATATTAGATGCAGTAAAAATAAGATGGCTTGCTTTTCTAGTCCTCAGCATTTGATATAGTTAAAGTGTCTGTATTTTTTTTTTGGTAGTAGTTGTTGTTAATTCTTGTTAATTAGCTTGCACCTTATAGATATTGCTCTTGGTCATTTAAAAAGAGGCTTAATTGTTCATTCAGGCCTGGAACCTATTCTGTTTTCCAACTTTATTACTTCCTCCACCACATTCACAACGTGGAAAGGTAGATTAGCATCTCGGGATTATAAACTGCCGGCTCTCACTCACCCACACTTGGATGTGCTCCAGAAAACAGACTCCAGTTTGTGAACTTGAATTTAGACTCCTGCATTTGCCCAGATCCAGGCCCAGTTCTCAGGGTCCATCAAAAACATGAGTGGAGTACAAGGGCTTATACAGATGAGCTTATGGCCAGAGGCATGAGGGACCTCAGAAAGGAAAAACCAGGTGGATCAGAGCTTCACATTACATCAGAGTTTCACTGATATAATTTCAGAGAATGAGGAGAGCCACAATTCCAATTAAGTGAAACCCGGAGGATTGAGCTCTGAGTTGACAGCCCTGCGATGGTGACTGGGGACAGGGCGATGCTGGGGGTGGGTATGGACTAGGAGAGGGCAGACTGACCCTCCTCTGGGCCTGCCTGTGTCTCTCTGTACATCCTTCCTTCATCTGGAAGAGTAAAACAGAGCTTTTTATTCTGTTTATTCTGAGAGCCGGGCTTTCAGATCCTGCAGCTCTGATGTTCTAGGTGCTTCGTGGGGTGGAGTGGGGCAGAAGAAAGGACTGGAGGAAAGGAAGCTGATGTTGATTGAACTCCTGTTGTACATCGGGCACCAAACGGGGCACGGTGACACCAGCAACCCCATGAGGATGGTAACTGTTTTGTGGATGAAAAGGAAAAAAAGAAGAGGTTGAGTGAAATGCCCCAAACCACATAGCTGGAAGGTGATGGGGCTTTGCCACAAGGCATCTGGCACTTACAAACTGTCTCCACCCAATCCTCCAGGACATCTAATTCCTAGAAGTAGCACTTGTCTCCTAAGGAGCTCTGCTCTGGTCTGCATGGTGACCGGGGAAAGGCAGAGTGCAGCTGCCATTGCCGGCTTTCTGGATTTATTTCAATACTGTTCTCCAGCTCTTAATTAGGCAGCTCAGGGGTGAAAAGCTAACGTGGATGTAAGTAATGAGCAGGAGACCTGGTGTCACAGGCCGACCCCGGATGCAGGACAGAGTGATTCTGTAATTATGCCAGCCAGTGTTTACCAAGGGTCTCTTGTGTGTCGGGTCTGAAAACAACAGTCACAGCAACAACAATAAAAACAGCACTACCAACAGTAACAACAGCCGCAGCAGCAGTAGCAGCAGCAGCAGCGGAGGGCTCATGATGCACAGGCAGGGTAATGTACTTAGCAGCACGTTTGCTGTGAGAGGAGTAAGTGAACTCCTCTTTTTTTCCTTTTCGGCTACACGACTTGACAAGCAGGATGGAACGTGTGCCCCCTGAGAAATGAAACAAGTACCCCAACCCTGGACCATCAGAATTGTTATCTTCCTGTTTCTAGATGGTGTGGAAGGTGTTAAGTCACCGGGAAGGCTGTGAATATGTGTTTTCTGAACGAAACACGGGGCACATGCTCTGATGTACTGATTAGTGATGGAGCAGGCTCTGAAAACTCCAGGGGCAGTTGGTATCAGCACAATCACCTACCTCTCAGTGGCCCCTCTGTTCCGTGTCCCCCGCACCATTCTCCGGCCCCAACGCCTCCCTCACAGGCTCATCGCTCTGGCCTCCTTGCCCCACAGTACCTTATGCTCCAAAACTATGACTGCTTTAAACATACAGCCAACGTTTTCAGGCTAAACATTTCCCTGTCGTTGGAGGAGGGGAACTGGAATAAGAAGATTGATGTAATTTACGCTAAGTTGTGAGTGACTACCAATCTGCCCATTACTGGCTGGTGAACATCTTTTAAAGAGAACCTGGTTATTCACCAGACAGCTCTCCCTGACAGGATTCTAGCTGTGTGACACTATAGGTTCTTCAGGGGCAGGCTAGTGGGGAGAGAGATCGCCCTCCCTAAGGGACTATTTCCTGAGAGGAGATAGGGGCTTTATCCCCTCTTTCTGACTTCAGACCGCGTGCATTGACACAGGGAGAGCTCTTGGAAAACCCTAAAGGCACAGCACCTGTATTATCGGCATGCCTCACCTTTTGAGACCCTTTCTTCAATGAGAAACCATTTTAATAAGGCTGTAATTTCGTTACAGAATTTTATAATTAAATATCCTTAAAAGAAATGAGGTTGCAGGTCCCTATCTCTCAATTTATCACAGACTTAATGCCCCACGTTACACAGTGTTTAATCAAGAATGTATCCCCACTGTAACTCTCTGCAGGCCTTAGAGATATGAAGTGCTCTGAATTTATCACGAAGGTTGCTCTCTGTTCTTGAGATGTTATTTTGTTTACCAAGTGGCAAAATAAATGGTGGTTTCGTAGTCAGAAATAACAGGCTCTCCTTCATTTCTGCCTTCATCCCAGTCCCACGGGCTTCTCTCATCCTCAGAGGTAAATCCATCCGACAGCTCTCCAGAGGAAAGGTTTTCAGAATTGGCAGCTTCTTTTAAGGAGCAAGCGTTCTCCCCCTGCTGGTTGAGGGCAGCCAGTACATGAGTATGCTGCAAAATCACAACATTTTTTGGACGTCCTTCAAAATAAAATATGAACACTTACTGTGTTCATATTACATGCAGCGCTAAGGGATATTAAGATGAGAAGCACCCTGGCTTCCCTGGTAGTCCAGGGATTAAGAATCCTCCTTGCAATGCAGGGGACACGAGTTTGATCCCTGGCCAGGGAAGATCCCACATGCCATGGGGCAGCTAAGCCCGTGCGCCACTACTGAGGCTGTATTCCAGCGCCCTTGAGCTGAAACTTCTGAGCCCACATGCTGCAACCACTGAAGCCCACATGCCCTCGAGCCATGCTTTGCAACAGGAGAAGCCACCACAATGAGAAGCCTGCATATGGCAACTAGAGAGTAGACGCTGCTAGCCACAACTAGAGAAAGCCCACGTGCAGCAACGAAGGCCCAGTACTGCCAAAATAAATAAATATTTTTTTAAAACGGAGAAGGATGAGGCCCTTGTTCTCAAAGAGCTTGGAGTCTGGGCAGAGAGACAAAATGTGCATATATACCTAACACAGAAAACGTGTTAGCATCTGTTAATTGCAGGGTCATAGAGAAGGGAGAAATTACTCTGTCCACAGATATAAAGGAGGCTTCATGGTGGTGTTAGCATTTTGCTTGCATCCTGAAAAAGCACTGGGATTTCAGAAAGTGAGAGGGAGAGAAGGTCAACGTATGGAGTCCTAGAAGTTAGGCGTGAAAGATACCCAAAGAATCGTGGACTATGATCCTCTCGTTTTATGAGAGGAAAAAGGAGCTCAGAGAGTCCAGATGTCCCGGATATAAAAGGTGGAACAGAGACTGGAACCCATATCATTTCATTCCAACTCCAAGATCGCCAAGCATTCCAGGCTGAGAGAGGAATGAAAGCCGGGTGAGGAAGTGCCAGCCACATCAGGGGATGGAGAACGGAGCTGGGTCTCAGTCACAAGAAATTCAGTCTCATTTACTGAGGAAGTGAAATGGTCTGGCTAATTTCATTTCCTAATTAGATGGAAGTCCAATAGAAAGGCTGTATTGTTAGAAATTTTGCTTTTTGAAAATTTCCTAAAGTTTTTCTTTCACTTTTCTGCCTTAGCAAGTAAAGTCAGCAAATCATCCACTGATAATCCTGGGTCTTGCAGGATCTCACAATGCTTTAGATGTAGACAGCATACAGGATTATAGATATAGATCCTTGGAGGATTTTTAAAAAATATTTAGCAGCAATGTATTTGCCTGTCATTTGTCTCTTTATCATTAAACATAGTATTTAGATTTCTTTATCAGAAAACATCTGATTGGGTGAGTGTCCTGGCTTACTTTGCTCTGGATCATAGAGGTTTTGCTACGTTATTTAAGGTGATTCCTGCTGATCCTCCTATGCAGCTCTGTCCTCACCCTTGCAGGGCTGTGCCAGGCAGCAGGGTTTCCGAGAGGAGTTGCACAGACTTCCCATGCTTGCTTTGGAAAGGAGCAGCAGGACATTCCATTGATAATACTGCCTGGCTCATGCCCAAACTCTCCCCACTGGTAACTCCTGGAAAAGTATGAGCAATGGCCTTATCTAAATGGGGGCCCTGTGGGATTTGGCTCCAGCCTGGGTTGGTCACCAGCCTCCCAGATGCCTCTCAATGATCCCCACCTCTTGATATTCATGCCCTGTGTAGCACCCTCCTACATAACACCAGGATTGATCTGCGTAACCACTAAAATACAGCATAATTGATAGCATGTCACTTCCTGGTTAGGTTACAAAAAGGCATTGCAGTTTTCATCTTGATGACCCTCTTTTTCTCTTAATTTGCTTGCTCTGGAGGAAGCCAGATGCCACGGCATGAGCATCACTAGGGAGAGGTCCATGAACTGAGACCTCCAGCCAACAGCCATGTGAGTGAGTCTGGGGGCAGAGACTCCAACTGCAGTCAAGCCTTCAGAGGACTGCCGCCCTGGCCAACAACTTTTGTTTTTAATTAATTTATTTTTAATTGAAGGATAATTGCTTTGCAATATTGCTTTGGTTTTTGCCATGCAACAACATGAATTAGCCATAGAAAGTTATGACCAACCTGCTGCTGCTGCTAAGTCGCTTCAGTCGTGTCCGACTCTGCGACCCTGTAGACGGCAGCCCACCAGGCTCCCCCGTGCCTGGGATTCTCCAGGCAAGAACACTGGAGTGGGTTGCCATTTCCTTCTCCTATGACCAACCTAGATAGCATATTAAAAAGCAGACACATTACTTTGCCAACAAAGGTCCGTCTAGTCAAGGCTATGGTTTTTCCAGTGGTCATGTATGGATGTGAGAGTTGGACTGAGAAGAAAGCTGAGCACCAAAGAATTGATGCTTTTGAACTGTGGTGTTGGAGAAGACTCTTGAGAGTCCCTTGGACTGCAAGGAGATCCAACCAGTCCATTCTAAAGGATATCAGTCCTGGGAGTTCATTGGAAGGACTCATGTTAAAGCTGAAACTCCAATACTTTGGCAAACTCATGCAAAGAGTTGACTCATTGGAAAAGACCCTGATGCTGGGAGGGATTGGGGGCAGGAGGAGAAGGGGACGACAGGGGATGAGATGTTTGGATGGCATCACTGACTTGATGGACATGAGTTTGGGTAAACTCCAGGAGTTGGTGATGGACAGGGAGGCCTGGTGTGCTGCGATTCATGGGATCACAAAGAGTCAGACACGACTGAGCGACTGAACTGAATTGAACTGATACATATGTCCCTTCCCTCTTGAACCTCCCTCCCAGCTCCTACCCTTTCTCACCCATCTAGATGGTTATAGAACCCTGGTTTGAGTTCGCTGATTCATATAGCAGATTCCCATGGGCTATCTGTTTTACATATGGTAGTGTACATGCTTCCTTGCTACTCTCTCCGTTCATCTCACCCTCTCCTTCTTCTCCCCCGCCCGTGTCCATAAGTCTGTTCTCTATGTCTTCATATCCTTGCTGCCCTGCAAAAGGTTCATCAGTACCATCTTTCTAGATTCCACATATATATGTTAATATATGATATTTGCTGTTTTCTTTCTGACTTACTTCATTCTGTATAATAAGTTCTAGGTTCATCCACCTTGTTAGAATGCACTCAAATGCATTCTTTTTTATGGCTGAGTGTGGCCTACATCTTGACTGCACCTTATGAGCGAGCCTGAGCCAACTGCCCAGATTTCTGACCCTTCAAAATTGTGTGAGATAATAAATATTCGTTACAGAAGTTTAGGCTAATTTGGTACTCAGCAATAGATAGAGACTTCCCTGGGATGGGGGCTCTTAGGCATTGATCTTTCCCTGAACCCCATCTGGGTAGCCAGAGGTACTTGTGACATCCTGGAATCTTAAATCCAGAAGGGACCTCAGAGATTAGTTGTTTGGTTCCCTCCTTTTACAGATGGAAGAAAGAGAGCCCAGCATCGAAGAGGCTTTGTGTGGAGCCTTCAGGGTTAAAACTCTTCTGTTTAGGGGTTCCTCCTTTTCTTTCCATATTCCATTCCTGGCACCTAGTCAGACTTCCTGTTCACTGTTTCATTCACCAAATATTTGCTATGTGCTAGGTCTGTGTTAGGCCCTGGGATATAGTGGAGACTCTGGGCTTATATCAAAAGTCATCATTTGAGTAACGCATAATTATTGTAATGGATGTGTGTTGAATGACCGAATAAGGCTGGATCCAGTCAGGAGACCCATGTGCTCGTCTGCACTTTGCCAGGAATGTCCTGGGTCTTCACTGTCACTCTTTGTAAAAGACGGTTTCGGGCTGGTGTGCAATACGGAGTCTTAGATTAACACACAGAACCTTAGAATTTTAGAACTAGAAAGGATTTTGGCAGGTGAGTGATGCTGAAGTTTTCAAGTGATAGTGGACTCCTTTGAAAATCAGAAGAATCTAGGGGCCCCTTTAACCTCATGTGTAAAACACTCTGCATGTAAAATTTGGGGAATTCCTAGAACATTTGAAGCTCATCCATGGACTTCCTAGGGATCCATAGACCAAGGACCTCTGATCTGATCTAATCTCCTGCCATTTTCGGTGAGAAAACTGAGACCCAGAGAAGGGAAGTAACTTGCCCCACATCACCCAGCAATTCAGTAGCAAAGTCTGTACTTGAACCAGGTGTCCTGAAACCTTGTCCAGCTTTCCTCTGCCATAGACCCCCGACTTACAGGAAGCACACAGGGAGTGAGGAAACCAATTCCAGCCTCTAAAACACAGACCTTCAGGAAATCACACACACGCACATATTTATTTTCTGTTAGTATCTCTTGGGGACAGACAGAGTGGCTTAAATAGCCAACTCTGTCTCTAGCACTAGACTAAAATGCATAGTGGGTCCTTCCTAAAATTCGGCAATTGGAAATCCTTAGAGAGGGGACTGACAGCCCCAGGGAGTGTCTAGGATGGAGGAGTGTGGAGGAAAGTCTGGTGATGTGGGTAGATAGCAGCGGAAGCCCTAGGGACAGTCAGCTTCCCTTGACCCACCAGCTGATCCCAGGCACTCGGGGGCACCTCTGTGGAGTGGACCATCCACATTTAGACGGGAACTGGTTTCTCACGATCATGTAGAAGAGCTGCTTCTCATAATATTGAGGAGAGGGGCTCTGGTGCCAGTCTGCCTGGGTGCAGAGTCATGTCTGGCTACTTTATCTGTGCTGTCTTGTCCACTAGCTAACTTCTATTTCTGATCTGTAAAATGCAGACCACAATTGCCTTAATACCACAGGCTTGTTGTGACACTCAAATGAGTTAATTTTTGTAAAGTGCTTAGAACAGAGCCTGACCTATAAGAAGGGCCAGGTAAATGTATGATCATTAAGGGCATAAAATCCATACTTCTTTGGGCATCAGTTTTCCTCTGCTGGGTCCTTCAGAACAGAGAGCACTAAACTTAAAAAAAGTTACATTTAAAAAATCAACTTTATTGAAGTATAAATTGTCTACAATAAATACACCTGTTGTAGGTGTACATTTAGATGGGTTTCTATATTTGTGCATTTACCATCATGATCAGGATACAGTGTCTCCATCAACCCCAAGGCTTCCTTGTCCCTCATCCTAGTCAGCCCCCTCCCCCAGCCCCAGATCACTGTGAGCTTAACCACCAAAGAATATGATGGCACATTTCTATCAGTGAGTGGGTATCGAGCTGCCAAAATGTATTTATGTTTCCCAATGTATAGATGTGTTTACTAATATATTATATGTGTCCTGTTGTTAATCTGTATCATGCACACTAGAAAAGCTTAGTTTCTGTGTTATTTTTAGATTTCAAAAATAGGAGGAATTATTACAAAAGTGGATAAAATATGAATAATTAGTGAATCTGAGTCAAGGAAATATGACAGTTTTTTTATGCACCTCTTGAAATTGTTCTATAAATTTGATATTATAACTCAACATACATAGCAGTAAACACAGGTATTATGGTGTCCTGGGAGCACTGCTCTTTCTCAGAAGCTCCAGGAGGTTCACTAAGCCTGCCCAATCCCAGGCCCCACACAGCTGGAAGGGGGTCAAAATTCCAAGGGGTGGCTTTTTGCATCTGCCTGGCACCTAGTGAAGGGGCCAGGGCTCCTCAGGGTCATAGGACCTTGGCAGGAGAGTGTCCCCCAGCTGGCTGAGGCCACAGTGGCCTTTTGGGTAAAACGAGCTGTGTTTGAATCTGGGAAACAAAGAGCTGGCTTAAATTGGCAGGGCCAACGTGTGTGCAAAAATTTTTGTATCCATAGATCTCTGTTTACGTATGAGGGCTCAAAGCATCCACATCCTTTAGGAATGAGGCAGCTGAAAAGTGAATAAACATAAATATGATAGAAATGTAATATAAAGCATCGGCTAATTACTAGACCACCTGAGATGCTACTATTATTACACAAATACTACTTTTACTGCTGCTGTTACTGCTGCTACTAGGATGACTGCTAGCTAGGATGGCCATCCACCCTTGTGAGGCTGTCCCAGTTTAAGCACTGAAAGCCCTCTATCCCAGGAAGCCCCTGAGTTCCGGGCAAACCAAGGTGGTTGTTCACCTGAGAGTCTGTTACTAGTTTTCTGATTGCCACAGTCCCTTTAACCATCACCGTGTTAATCTACTCAGGCTGCACTAAGGAAATTCCATAGATGGAGAGGCTTAGACAACAGAAATTTATTTCTATTAGTTCTGGAGGCTAGGAAGTCCAAGATCAAGGTTCTGGCTGACTCGGTTTCTGGTGAGAGCTCTTTTCCTGGCTTGCAAAGGGCCACCTTGTAGCTGTGTTCTCACCTGGCCTTTCTCCTGTGCGTGCATGGTAAGAAGGGGAGCTCTCTGGAATGTCCTTTTATAAGGACATCAAACCCGTCAGGCTGGAGTCCCACTCTTACGACCTCATTTAACCTTAATTTCTTCTGTAAAGGCTCTATCTCCAAATGCAGTCACAGTGAGTTTAGGGCTTCAACACAGGCATTTTGGCGGAGACCATCCACCATCCAGTCTGACCATTACCCTCACAGCTATAACTCTGTAGGCCAGTCCCTTCCGCTCTTGGCTTTGGCCATGCCTGCCCCTTCTTGGGACAGCTCCTCACTCCAGGCATTCCCCTGCCTTTACCTCCTTCCTTTGCTACTCCTGAAAAATGCTCTGTCTTTGAACATGCTTTTCCTTGTCTGCTTGCCTTGGCCAAGGGAAATCTGGCTTTTGTAGGAGCTGGATCTGTGAGCCCAGAAGAGGAACTTCCTAGAACCATCTCATAGCAGCAGCCTATCCCCCTTTATACACACTCACAGCCTCCCTGTTCTTGAGATCGTCATGACACTGGCCATCTGAGCAGTAGGCAGCCCACTGGCTGCGTGAAGGGCTGAATGGGAGGGGGGCTCACGCAGGTTAATGAGGCTCAGGCTGCTGGTCCTCCTGGAGGTTGCCGTCACCCCGAGTTGTGCCCCTGAGCCCTGTGCTGGCCTCTTCCTGTCGCCGGGACATCATTAGAAATGTTAATTATTAATTATCACTAAAAGCTCTTTTTGCTGCATTGCTGTTCTCCATCACTCTCTCTAGCTCTCTTTCCTCCCGTTTCGCTCTGTAACTGGATCCTGGTTCCTGGGTCTCCTGTCATTTTAAAATCTTTTTTCTAAGAGCCTCTCACCTGCAGGCTGCAGAGTTGGGGTGTCTGGGGGCAGGGGCACCCCAGAAAAGGCAGCTGGACACATCCTTTTGCTGTATCATTCTAGTCAGAGCACCCACTTCCTTCTCTCAAAGCACTGAGGATTCAAGGACATAGAAACTGGGCAGAACATGGGCAAGAACTGGGTTCTGATGTTGTGACGTGTGTTTAGTGAAGCCAAGAAACTCTCATTCTTTCCACTTTCTCTATACTTCAACTCAGGTGCTAAGGCCCAGTTTTCCTGACACACTGAGGGAGCCACTTAAAAAGATGTAATTTGAAGGAATCCCTGGAAGGATCACTCCACCAGCAATGTCTCCAGCATCCTGTTCTGGGGCCACACGTGTACTTTTGGGCAGGCAGCTGCGTGAAGGGAGGAACACTGAGGGACTCAGAGTTGCCGCTACCTGCTCTGAGGGCTTGAGTCAGCTCTTTGCATCTCAGGCCACAAAGGTCAGTGAAAAGAATAGCATTTTGGAGTCAGCAGACTTGGGTTTGTATCCCTGCTCTGCTTGTGCTTGCTGTGCGGCCTTGGACAAGTTACATGACCTCTCTGAGCCTCATTGTTAAAACATGGCGATCGTCTCTCCCTCGCTGAGTTATTGGTGAATTTAATGAGATCATGACCTCTAGCTGCGAGCCTGACATACTGAGGGGCTTAATAAATGTTCATGTCTTATGTATAAAAAAGAGATGAACATTCCTGCCCTGCTTATGTGACAGAGCTGGGAGGATTGAATTTCTGAGCATTTGCTCTGTGCCAGTCACTATTCTATAAATGCTTTATACATATTAATTCATTTACTCCTGACAACAGCTCCATGACACGGACACTATTATTATTCTTAGTTATGAAGGAGGTAAGTCAGGTTAAGAAAAGCTAAGTAACTTACCTGAGGTCATGTGCTAGTAAGTAAAAAAGCTTGGAAGTTTTTAGGTGTTTAGGGACTAGAGCTGTGTTGTCCAATTATAATGCTGCCATTTGCCAGATACGGTTATCTGGGCTCTTGCTATGTGGCTAGTCTGAACTGAGATGTACTTTGACTGTAAATTATAACCCCAATTTCAAAGACAATAAGACAAGAGAAAGACAATGTAAGACAGTCCATTAATAATTTTTATATTGATTATATGTTAAAATGGTAGAATTTTAGATATATATAATCTAATAATAGATTATTAAAATTATCTTTACTGGATGCTTTTTCCCATTTTCAGTGTGATTACTAGACAATTCTAAATGCCATAGTGGCTCACATTGTATTTCTCTGGGGCTGTGTGGCCTAAGACCTGCACTCATAGCCACCCACTGTATGTCTCCAACCGTGAATATGCGAAATGCTGAAGTGCTAGATTCTGACTAATCGAATAGACACCACCTGGTCCTCAGTGCAGGTTCATAGGGTTTTGTCAATATCAGGAGTCCCTTTATTAAGGTGTGGGCACCTCTGAGAGAAGGGGTCCTCCACCCCTCACCCCTGACACACTCCAGTCCAGGAGCAGTCTAGCAGACTGAGTCTTTGATCTTGAATCTTTACTCACCTCCTTACTGCCCAATCTGGAGGGAGCAGTGAAAGAAAAGAGCTTATCCAAGGCCAGTTTTGCTTCTCGGTTCTCCTGGTGTGGGGTGGAGATTCACACCTAGTTCCACAACATCCCAACCAGCTGCTTAGAGACCCCAGTGGTGGGAGTGGGAGGAAGACAGGCTTGGCTGGTGCCCTTCTCCTTGAGCTCACCTCTGACCTAATGCCTGTGGGTCTTCTGGCCAGTCCTTACGTGTGTAGCTCCAGGGACAGGGAACCCAGGGCTCCTGTCTGCCCACCAGTGGAAGCTTTTATTTTTCAGAAAACTCTTCTTTTTATTGATCCTCCCTTTACATGATGCTTCAATTCCATGAATAGCTCCTGGTCCTGTTTTCTGGAATTGTACTTCTCAGTATTCCAGAAAATATGGCATGGAGCTCAGTGCCCCCTAAGACCCATTGAATCAAGATCTTCAAGGGGTAGGACTCAGGAATTTGCATCTCTGTCTGTCTGTCTCTTTCTCTCTTTCCACCTTTTCTCTCTTTCTCTCTATTTCTACTCCATCTTCCGCTTCCTCTCCCTTCTCCTTCTCTATCCCTCTTTCTTTCTCTTGTGCACACAAACCCATACACACACGGTGCTGTAAGAACCAGACTCACAAGCAGGGACTCTCACTTTGGTATCACAGTGTCCAAGGATGTGACCTCTTGTGACATATGCTGCCAGTAATTTTTCCTAAAAATATAGTAGGGGAAACTTCGCAAATTATTGACTTCTTAAATTGAATTGTGCAGATTCGAGATTACTCCTGTAATAGTGTTGCCTTTACTCCTGGCTTTCTGGACACTTTCTTGGTTAGAGGAGAGGAATGTGGTGTTATGAACATTCACATGACTCCTTGGAGAGTTAAGAACCATTACTGGCTTCATTTTACCAATGAGGAAACTGAGAAGAGAGGTTAGGTCACTTGCTTGAGGTCACCCAGCTGACAAACGAACAAACCAGAACAAGATCTTGAACAGGTAGGTAGGTCTGTCTATTTCCATAGCCTCTAACTGTCCCATGACTACTGCCCCATGAGGGCTGGGGAGACTCTATAATCCTTGTCCAGGAACCGAAGTCAGTGGATCCTGCCACTTCTCCATGAGTGATTCTTAGAATTATAGAATGCAGGGAACAAGGCAAAGTGAAGGAATAGGTTATTCCTCTTGGGACTTGGGACTGTGGCCCCAGCTGTCATTGTGAGGTGTCACTGAGCCATGCTGGACCCTGTCGAGAATGCTTTTCCCTCACGGAGGATAGCCTGGAACCAAAGCCAGCTGCAAGGCCCACTCTACCAACTTGCATGCCAAAATGTTACCCAATTCTTGGCTTTTAACATTTCAGCTCAAGGAAAGGCCATACTTGCCAGTGAGAAGTAGATGAGAGTCCAAGAGACCAAGAGCATCTTGGCACATGGTGGATTTATTTATTCCTTGCCCTACTCAAGCTCCATCCCAGCAGGATGCCCCAGTCAGCACCTTCAGACCGGTTGGTCTGTTAAACACACTATTTTCTGGGGGATGAGGAAACAGGAAGAGAAGCTGAGACATTTTCCTGACCACTGGACTCCTGCTGGAGGTTGACAAATCATCACAACTAATGAACTTTGTTGTGACAATGACAAGGTATTGTTAAGTTCTCTACTTTCCTGCAAGAATTGGGGGAGCTGAAAATGAGGATCTTCCAGGGGAATGTGTTGGGCATGTGAACTTTTTATCTGTCCCGTGGGTCCCAGCAGACAAATAGTGTTGGGAATGGTGAGTCCAGAGGTGTCCACCGAGGAAGTCCATAGCTTCCACATAACAACCTGTCACTTGTCGGAAACAGCACTCTCATGCCCCTTTCTGGACCCATGATTTCAGTTCCCTCAAACCTTCTTGATGGACATGACTTTCAGCTCCTGCACCATCTGGCTGCCGCTCTCAGGAAGTGCTCCAGTTTCTCAGTGTTCTTCTTACCCTGTAATGCCCAGGGCTGAGTATTGTGCTCCAGACAGGACTGACCAATTCTGAGCACATCGCGGTCATGTTATGATTTACACCAGAGACACTGTACTTCCCTTGATGTAGCCAAGATTGCGTACCCTTTGTGGCTCGTGTATCAACTGCATAACACAGTTGGACCAGGCTGAGCTAGTGGCCAATTTACAGAATAACAAACAAATGGGTCATTTTCTCATGGACCGCTGCCAAACCAGGTCTACCCCATCCGGTACTCGTGCAATTAATTTTTAAGCTAAATGCAGGACTTTGCATTTCTCTCTTTTCATTCTATCATGTTGGTTTTAGCCCCGTGTTCCTTCCTGTTGAGGTCATTTCTTATTTCCATTCTGACATCTGTAGCGGTAACTAGTTGAGGTCATTTCTTATTTCCCTCTGTCATCTTAAGTGGTAACTATGCTTTCTAGCTTTGCGCCTGCTGCAAACTTGATTAGAACACCTTGTACATTGTCTTCTGAGTCACAGGTAACAATGCCAGTGAGGTCAGCGCCAAGGACAGAGCTCTATGGCAGGCCACTAGAGACCTCCATGGGGTTGACACAGAAAAACTAATCAACATTCTTGACTGTGGTTGCTCATCCAGCTATGACTCCACTTCCTGTCCTCTGACCCAATTCTCATTTCCCCATCACATCCTCAAGGGCACCAGGCAAAGCATTTGTCAAATGCCATGCTGAAATCAAGATGCATTGGGTTCATATCATCGCCTTGATCTGCTCTGTGAACAATTGGAATTACTGCTGACATGTGATGGACAAGATCTGGGGGGTGGAAAAGAAAAATAAGTGTATGAATGACTGAGAATATGAGGATTCACTGTGGAAAATATGGAGAAGCCCCTTTAAAGTCGAAGGGTTAGTACGTTCACCTCTCCTACTATCGAGTATCATCTTGCTCTTGTAAATGTTCACACTGCTTTGTTATAATAGTCTATCATATATGGTAGTAATTGCATGTATTTTTATCTCCCCCATGAACCTCTGAATTTTTTTCCTTTTGCTCAAGCCATTTTTATATCTCTTGTTACCAAATGTTTTCAAAAGTACATGCCTTAGGTCAGGGTCCGTGTTTTCATCATTGAATAAGAATGTATGAAAAGCACCCAGCCCAGAGCTCCACCCAAGGTAGGCACTCAAAACATATGAGTTCCTTTTGTGTGTCCACAGCACATAGCTCAGGGCCTTACACTCAGGGAGTACTCAATGAATGTGTGGATGGATGCACACCTGCCTGAGTAGCTATCTCATATCTTCCTGGTATTCACACTGACAGAGTGACAGACTAATCAGTGCATGTCTGATTCATATCAACCAAAGCAACTTGACAAGAGGCTGATTGTTAAACCAGAGTGCAGCATATTATTTTACTCTGAGAACTACTGTCTGATCCCACCTGGACGGAAGAGGTCCATGCGTGGCTGGAGGATGTTGACCAAATAGGCTTATTAAGTGTTTGTGTTAGGGGGCGGGAGTGGGACAGAGAACCCCAGAGAGCGCAAGGGCAAGGACTGGTGATGATCGCAGACAGCATCTGTGAGAGAGGTCAGGGCTCCAGGAGAAGTAAAGCTCAGTTGGTTATCAGGTTTAAGGGGCAGGATGAAGCTGGGCTTGAGAGACAAGCCAAGAGGGCAGATGCCAAGTAAGTGCTAGGAAAATCAAAGAGAAAAAGTGGGCGTGCTCTGAGAGGGTCCAGGGCTTTTATGGCAAATGGGCCTGGTAAGCCCAGAGCTCTCTGTGATTGGAGCCAGCTGCATGGGGTCTGGGATGTTTTGGCCTGGTTGAAAGATCCAGATCTGGGCAGGCTGCTATGACGGTTAAATGTATCAGCATACACATTTTTTCCTGCTCTGTACTGGAGAAACACTTGTACATATACATTGCTCAAGTGCTCCCTTTTAAACACTCAGGAAGTCCTGGGTTCACATCCTAGCTCTGCCTCCTGTAGCTGTGTGATCTTCAGCCACTTGGTTTCTCTAAGCCTCAGTTTCCAAACCTGCAAACTGGGTATAATAATAATGTCTACCGTATGGTACTGTTGGGAAGTTAAATTTAGCATATCTAAAATGCCTGGCAGATAACCTGTAGTAAACTGAAGTTATCAGTACTGTGACACTGGGCAAAATGCTCCTAAGTCCTCTGAGCCTCATTTTCATCATGAACATAAAAGTTGTAAGAACTGTGAGGATGTGGAATGGAAGCTGTTTTTAAATGTGTGATATATTTGATAAATGTAAAAATTCTTATTACTTACAGGATGCTTAGATAGCTTGCTGCTGCTAAGTTGCTTCAGTCGTGTCTGACTCGGTGCGACCCCATAGACAGCAGCCCACCAGGCTCCCCCCGTCCCTGGGATTCTCCAGGCAAGAACACTGGAGTGGGTTGCTATTTCCTTCTCCAATGCGTGAAAGCGAAAAGTGAAAGTGAATTTGCTGAGTCGTGTCCGACTCCTAGCAACCCCATGGACTATAGCCCACCAGGCCCCTCCGTCCATGGGATTTTCCAGGCAAGAGTACTGGAGTGGGTTGCCATTGCCTTAGAAAAGACTTATTCCTTATACCTACCAAACCCAAGGATGTGTCATGAGTCAGGGATCCAGGGACAGTCTTCAGAGAGGACTATGATGCCTTCAAAACTGTTTGCAAAATGTGAGCATCCTCAGACAACGTGTCCTGCAGGGGAGAGAGCCCTTGGCTTTAATTGTATTTTCAAAGGGGGCTATAGTCTCCAAACAGTTAAGAAATACTGCCCTGGGAACATGAAACTTTGGGAAAACTATAGTTTCTCAATATTGCTGTTAACTCTAGATGTGTGGAGTTCCTTAGAGTGTGGAGAGAGAATCGAGTCAGCACTGTGGACAGCTGGAACAATTTCAGATATGGGTCTCTTTCCTTGTATCTCTCTCTAGCACCCAAGGAACCCAAAGTCTTACTTTTTCAGACCTGCTTGTTTCTAGAAGCACTGCACCATGAGCCTGAGCTAGGTATTCATTACGTCTAAATAGTCCTGCCTATTTTACAAAGGCCTCTCATGCTGATCCCAGAGTAATTCCAAACAAGCCAACGAGGTCATTTAGAATCATGACCCTCATGTTGTCAGTGGTGAAAGGGTTCAGGGATGCTCAGGAGAGTGGCCAACAGATTAGAGTGAAATTAGCACTGTGAGCAGTCAAGACGAGAGTCAGAGGATATGAATTATACACCAAGTTCTGCCTCTATGTGACTGATGGGACAGTTAATTCAAGGTCTCTGTTCAGCTACTACAGAGCACAGAGTGGTGAAGAGACAGAGCACGGTGGGGGTTAAGCCCTTTGTCAGATGATGTAGCTGGTCCTGGCCACCTCCTTTTCTAAGAGACAAGGAAACTGAGGCATGAGGAGGGGAAGTGAAAGACCTGCCTGTCACATAGCTAGTAAAGTGGGTGGTCCATCCATCCATCACGCACTCAGTCGTGTCCGATTCTTTGCAACCCCATGCACTGTAGTCCGCCAGGCCCCTCTTTCCATAGGATTTTCCAGGCAAGAATACTGGGGTGGGTTGCCATTTTGTTCTCTAAGGATCTTCCTGTCCCTGGGATTGAACCTGGGTCTCCTGACTTGCAGGCAGATTCTTTACTGTGTAAGCCATCAAGGAAGCCAAAGTGGTGGTGCCAGGATTCAAATCTAGTAAGTCTGGTTCCATAATCCATTCCCTTAAACACTGCACCATATTCTCTCTCTAAGAGGAAAGCATCTCTGGCCCTGCCTCATTCGTGCATCTATCCATGTCAGGGTCATTGCTGGGAGGAGTGCCTGGGCCTAGGCAGAATTTATGAATTCCTGGTTTGAATGTTGTATCTGGCCTCAGTTTCCTCACTTGTGAAGTAAGGCCTGTTTATGCCCTACTCTCTTACAGAATTATTTTATGCATCAAATGATCCTGGCCTTTGTACATGCAAAGGCTTTGTAAACACTGAGCATTACCCAATAAAAGACATCACCATCAGCATTATTGTTTGAATGGCTCTGAGTGTCCCAGCTGCCTGGGGTGACGGCAGCCTGTGATTCTGCTGGAGCTGGTGGCTGGAGACCTCTCCACCTGATCTTCTAAGGCCCAGTCTCCTCCCTCGCTACAACCCCATTTTCCCTCAGAGGAAATCAGAGGAGGCATTTTGTCCTCTAGCTCAGAACTCAACCCAAATCCCAGGAGGAGAAGACGTGCCAAGGCACTGATCTGTTTTGCCAATGCTTTCTCCCAGGTGCCCTGGCCAGCTCCCAGTGCTGGCAATGAACCATTGCCAACTTCCACTAGCCACTTGCTGCAGCTATAATCTCTTTGTTCTCATTTGCACTCTACCCCATAATACCCATGTGGGTCATAAGCAGGTGTTGTGTTCCACTTCTGAGAAGACCAAACTCCAGGTCCCGGGACATGGGGCACAGGGCAAAGGAGTGAAAAAGAGAGAAGAATGGGGGGGTCTATGTCATGTTTCTATCGTCTTTCCTTGCCCAGTTCCCACTGTTTACAGCAGCAGTTTCAGTCGAGCATCTGCCTGTTTGGCCAACAGTTCTAATGGCAACATCAAGGAAGAGGGCCTCCCATATTCCCTTTCTCTCTCTCTGAGCTGGAAGGATTCTTGAGGGGGAAGTGGTTCCTGGTTGGTTGAGGTTTAAAGGATGGGGAGAGGGAGTAGTTTCAGGGCAGGTGTGGCTACAGAAGCAAGGAAACTGATGTTGGGGCAGTAGCTCTAGGAGTCAGGCTGGGGGAGGGCATCTGATGGGGGAGGTGAAGGGTGGAATTGCTGGGCTCAGTGTTTGCTGGATGGGTCCAGCTGCAGAGATGGGGGGTATCCAGGCAGCGCCAAGAGGACTGGTGAGGGTGGGAGGGGCTCCCTTGATGCAAAGACAGCTCTGGGAATGGGACTGCACCACGTAGGTGTCCCTGAGCTCCTTGTTATACAGTCGGGGAGACTGAGTCCCAAATAGGTGAAGTGATTTGACCAAGGTCTCATGCGGAATTGCAGAGCTAAAACTACAACTGGGTTTCAAGTTTGACCTGGAAGTAACTCCCAATACTGATGCTTATTAATTGTGTGACCTTGAACACCTTACTTAACCTTCCAAGCCTCGATTTTCCCCATCAGTAAAGTGGGATGATAGAGTCGACCCTGCAGGGCTGTTTTGAGGCCTAAATGAGATCATCCTTGTCTTTTCTGCTGCACACGCATCCAGGCTGGGCAAACTTGACATCTGAGGGGTCCAGAGGCTTAAAGTATTCATAATCTGGGTCATTTTGAATTTTGGTGAGTATCTGGGTAACAGATACAACAAGGAATACAGATGGGTCAGAAATGTAACAGGGAAATGTGGACCTTCCCATTCACTGGTTCTGCTATTCTCCTTGCCTTTTGCTGCTTCTCTCTGGTCACCACTTTGAGGATGTTCTTTCTTGCATCTCCTTCTATGATGACTCTTAACTTAACCATCAGGCTGCCCAGGTGCTGTTAGTGGTAAAGAACCTGCCTGCCAATGGAGGAGACTTAGAAGATATGGGTTCAATCCCTGGGTCGGAAAGATCCCCTGGAGTAGGAAATGCAGCTCATTTCAATATTTTTGCCTGGAAAAATCCCTTGGACAGAGGAGCCTGGTGGGTTACATCCCATAGGGTCTCAAAGAGTTGGACATGACTGAAATGACTTAGCATGCACTTAGCCATCAAAAGAAGTACGTTCATCATTATTTTGTTTTTAATGATTTTGTTTCTTAAAATGAATCAATTATTCTTGATTTTAGAATCACAGCTCTCTCTTTGTCAATTTAACTCAGTGCTCATCCAGTAAGTATTTATTGAGCATATAGTGTAGTGGTTATCATGTTCACCTCTCATGCGAAAGGTCCTTGATTCAAAACCGGGTGGAAACATCTTTCCTTTTGGGCTTCCCTGATAGCTCAGTTGGTAAAGGATCCGCCTGCAATGTGGGAGACCTGAATTCAGTCCCTGGGTTGGGATGATCTCCTGGAGAAGGGAAAGGCTACCCTCTCCAGTATTCTGGCCTGGAGAATTCCATGAACTGGGATTGCAAAGAGTCGGACACAGCTGAGCAACTTTCACTTTTTTTTTTTCCAATTTCATTATACCAGGAGCTGGGGTTATAGCAGTGAAAAAAATAGTTTAAATTCCCTGCTCACATAGAACTTATTTCTACAAGGGTGATTGCCCACCTCTACCCACACTAATCACTTGATGTATTTTGTTTCTATTTTTACCACTTTTCTTCCTTGACCGATTTTGTGTGTGTGTGTGTGACTCTGTGGTCTTCCATAAAGAACAGTGCCCACCATGACTGCCATCCATTACCTGGTATAGCCAGGCTTGGTTATAAAACAACACAAAAAGGGAAACAGACTAAGCAACAAAGCGGGTAACCTCCTCCGCAAGTCCTACCATGCTGTCTTCCAGGCCTGGAAGACCATTTCAGTTCAGCTAAATGAGCTGTCCACACGGCTCTCTCTTCCGTTGTTCTGGAGAATTGGTGGGAGCAGGCTTCTTGCGCTCCAGGGTAACCCAGTGCTGGGCACATACAGCAGAGGCTCAGGAAGATTTGCTGAAGAAATGTGGGTAGATGGGCAGATGGGTGAGGACGGGACCAGGTACTCTAGGCCTCTGCTTTGGTGCAGGATGTCTGGCGAGCAGGTCTAGAACAGACCTAATCGTCTACGCGGGTGGATGAGGCATGAGCCCTTTTTCCTCTTGTGGAGGCTCTCCTCCTAGGAAACCTAGCTGTTAGCCTTCCCCGCAGCTGCTGAGTTTTACAAAGTCCCGGGGAGTGTCTGTGGGTAAGGGTAGGTCCTGCCTACCCCGAGATGCACTGCTCAAGAGCAAAGACAGAACAAGGGAAAGGAAGACTGTTGCTTGCACAGTAAGTGCCTATATAATCTGCTCAGGGAGGGGAACTGGGGTCTTATCCCTCTGAGCAGGAGATTAAAGGCCTGAACTTGTGATTGCTGCTCGGCTGGGGACCTCTGCCATTCACCCACAGGGAGCCGGGAGAGCGCAGAGAGCACAGCTGCCGCTGGAGAAAGTCAGCGTGGGGGACCGCCAGTGGCAGGCTGTTGAAAACAAATGGGGCAAAGAAACGGTTCTGATGCTATCGATCGGAGCTGATGTTTGCAGAACAGCCGGAAATGACTTACTTGCCTGCAAAACCAATAGGGAAACTGAAGTCAGTGAGCCTAGGATAGACCTGATTGAACCCTGCCCTTCTCCCCTCCCTCCCGGAAATACCCACACATCAATCAATGCACCAGAACATCATGGGAAACCTTGGCATGAGAGATGCAGGATTGGAACTCTCCCACCTCCCCTGCTCAGTCCTCGCCACTCTTATCCTCGAATGGCCACCAGCGTTAACATCTTCCTCAGCGTCCCGCTGGGCTGGCTGCTACCACACCACATCTGACCTCTGATCCCTTCTTGCCACTGTCATCAAGGCTTCCGCTGTGTGTAGGTTGAAATGTGACTGAGCACCGTCCCATCCTAGGTCAGGTGAGACAGTGCTGGAGCTTTTATTGTTATCCTTGCCGGTTACATAAAAGGAACTCCTAGTAAATTACCAAAACAAACCAGGAAAAGAAAGTACAAAGGAAAAGAAAGTGAAAATGGATGAGTTTGCAGAGCAGGGACTTTTCAACCCAAGGTGACTCTAGACCAGCCCAGTGAGCACAGGGTTGAAAATGCAGGCCTCTTTTCTTTTCCTTTTCTCCTCTTTTCTCTTGTCCTCTCCTCTTTTCCCTTCCCTTACTACGTCTTCTCTTCTCTTTCTTTTCTCCCTCCTTTCCTCCCTTTCTTTTTTCCCTTCTTACAGTCTTTCCTTCTTTTTTTTTTTTTTATCTCCACCCTGTGTTAGTCCAGGTCTTCCAAGAAGCAGATGTCAAGATGGGATTAAAGGGGGATCAGTTCTATTGGGAGCATTACCTGTGGGAAAGAACATGGGGAGGGATTTTAAAGAAAGGTTGGAAGGAGCAATGCAAGTCTGACCTGGAGTGCAGAGGGGAAGGTTGGGCAGAAGCAAGCTCGACTGCCCTGCCACCTAGGGAAGGTTCAGCCAGGCTGTCGGGACATCCTCGAGTCTGGGTTGGCCACTGGAGGAGTCTGATGTCTCTAGAAGAGGCCTGCCATTACATCCGTGCTGTGGTCTGTCACGGACTGGGAGCAGCTGTGGAAAGCAGGGTCTTGCTGTGAACTGGGCAGTGGGTTTCAGAGCCTAACCCTGGGAGACTTGGTCAATCCTGCCTCTGTAGCTAGAGGTCTGCTTTGGCACATACTCATAGCCCCATGACTCTGCAGTTTGGCATGCCTAAAGCCAAGTCACAGCCTGATTCTACACTTCAATGGACTCTTTCTCTAGGCTTCCTCTGGTATCCACACGGCGTCCTTCCTCTACAGGGCTTCTCCACTAGACCCTCCCTGGCTTCCAGCTGGAACTGCAACTTTCCATCCAACACCCCCTTGCCTCGTTCCCTGCTTCGTTTTTCCCCCAAGTTGTTATTGATGTCTAGCCTCCCATACTTTCTTCTCCTTTGTTGTGTTTATTTTCTCTCATCCCTACAAGAACGTTTCATGAGGGCAGGGAATTTTGCCTATCTTTTTCAGTGTTGTAGCCTTAAGATCAAAACAGTGTCTGGTACTTAATAAATATTTGAATGAATGAATGAATGCAAGAATGGCTACTCTTCAGAGTAAACTCTGGGCTCAGTGTCTCCAGCAGCTGGGTAGACACAGGAAAAGGGCTGTCTTCTTTAGAGCCTGGGGTCTGCACATCACTTTCCAGGGTGGATAGAAAGGCACTGTGCGTCAGGGATGAGCATGGAGGTGAACACTGGACAAACGCAGGTACTGGTCCCAGTGCCATCATCTACCAGCTGCATGACCTTGAGCAAGGCACTTAACCTCTCTGAGCTGTAGCTCCTTCTTGGGTGAAATGAGGACA
This sequence comes from Bos grunniens, assembly GCF_055505025.1. Classification (NCBI taxonomy): domain Eukaryota; kingdom Metazoa; phylum Chordata; class Mammalia; order Artiodactyla; family Bovidae; genus Bos; species Bos grunniens. The sequence goes on from NC_141190.1 coordinate 19,353,007, forward strand.
ATGGCCTACCACTGTTAGGATGGTTTTAAGGCTGAGAAGGTTCTGATTACATCTAAGCAGGGCTTGAAAAAGATTTTTCTGTTTAAAAGTCAGCACTCCCCAGTGGTTTGTCAACAAACTCTTCCTTCAGTTGAGGAAGGATTTCAGCTCAGCCCATTTCCCCAAACCCTTTGAGGCTGTTTCCCATGCTCTCACCCTCGGTCACTTCCCTCTCCCCAAAAGGAGGTAAAGTTTGGGAATTCCTGGGTCTCCATCATACAAATAGCTACCATTTTCTATGAGGCAATTGTTTTGCATACAGTATGACATGACTTAATTAATTAGAACTCTTTGATGACAGGGACCGCATATCTGTTCCCTGCTGTGCCCTCCAGGTCTGGCACTGAGTAGGTACTCAGTGAGTATTTGTTAAATGATCACACCAACTGGATGGTTACTATTATTATCCCTACTATACAAATGTGGAGACAGAGGCTCACTCGTGGCCACAGAGCAAGTAAGTGGTAGAGCCAGGACTTAAACCCAGGCATGTGTGATCTCCAAATCTGAGAGTTTTCAGTTCTATGGTGCTGCCTGAAGAAGATGGTTCTTTTACATAATCCCCCGGGGAAGAGCCCAGGTTGCAGGCACAGACTCATGATGGCCTCAGGACTCCTCCAGCCCCCTGTTTATAGGGAGTCTCAGGGCATTCGTGTTTATAAGAAGTGTCAGCACTGGGGGACAGCGTGGCCTCATGAGCATCGTGCTCCAACCCATTGAGTTTCATTGCCAACATGTCATTTTCCAGGTTGAATGAATCATCCTTGCCTGGCAGGTAGACCTCTCTTCAGATTTTTTTAGCTTCTTTTGAATTCTTGACAATGTTGAGTCATTCCTTGGCAGGACATTGCCAATGTTGTGGCAGTTGGGACAGTTGATGTGGGCCACATGGCTTAGTTAACTAACCTATAGGTTTTCTTTCAACACAGCACAGAGTTTAACCCTCTTCTAGGCAGTCTAGAAAGAGGGGTGGTGGTTCTTTAATCTGGCAGAATGCTTTCCAAGTCTCGAGGGTGGGAGGAGGTAGTTGGAAGACAGAGGGGGGTATGTTTGCATATTTGCAAATGATAAAGTTTTTTTAACAATTCAAGCTGGGTGGTTTGTGCTTGAAATAAGACTCAAGCATGCACACAAATACACAAACACTCTGTGACGAAAAACTTTATTGTACAAACAGCTGTGTTTGCTTGTAAATGAGACAATTAAAACAGTATTACATGTACATAAGGTGTTCCATAGTGAGGGTCAGCTCTGAGAATCAGGGGGAAAGTTGCTATGATGGGATACAGTGTTTGGGAGGTACTTCAAAGGCTATTCTTTCTCAGAGTTCCCCTACCTTGTCCTACTTTGACGGCTGTGATTTTTCATCATTGGTCACTTGTAGAGGGTGTGGCACTGGGCCTCCCAATAAAGACAAAGTGTATAAATAAGTGATGAGACAGCAATGAGTTATTAACACACTGGTGCACAATAACACATCAGTCATTTTAGATGTCAAGCCAGCCGGTTGATAACCTGGAAAAGCTGGGAGAATACAGGTAAGAAGAAGGTAAATTTGGTTGTGCCTGCCCAATGTCTTTTTCCTAGATCTGGATTTTTATTAACATTTGGGAAACCGTCCCACCTTTAATCTTTATCCATGGAATTTCAGTGGGCAGGTGACCTAGGCTTAACCAGTCAGAGCAATGCACTTGACCACTGTAACTGGTTCAAAAACAGGCATGTAAGTTGAATCAAGCCAATAGGAGGCCCATCCTAGACTTGTACTAGAGCTATTGGCACAGAGTTATATTCTTGGGGGTTATAAGCTACCCTCAATGGTGTAATAGGATTGCAGCATCTGGATGGGAGTGGAGGACATAATAATATAGAGAGAGGCTATCTGAGAATAAAGACAGAGCATAGTAGAATGGAGAGAATGATACTTTCCTCAGGACTTCATTTGAGGTCCTGGATGACATCATGCCTGAAGCCAGTTTACTCTTCAACTTTTTAAGTTATATGATGCAACAAACTGAAAAACTCATTGCCTCTAACTCCCCTACTTTCTTGCCTAAGTTGGTCACCCAAACTGAATCTTTACTGATATATTTTGCTTGTTTGCTGTTCTTTCTCTTCCACCATACTGCAAGTTTCCCCCCAAAGCAGGGATTGTTGTCTTACTCATCTTTGTACCTTCAGTGTCTAGCAGAGTAGAACTTCAGTACTGAACTGTAGCAGACAAAGGAAGGAGGTGCCAAGATAGTGCACTTTGAGCAAGCTGGTTCTGAACAAGAAGATGGTCTATTCTGCGAGGCAGGCTGAAGACATGTGTCTCTTCTCTGCAAAGACATGTGTCATTGTGCAAGGGGATTGGAGGAAAATATACAAATGACACATGAAGAAGAGAATGGAAGTTGATCCAAGAAAGATCCACAATGATTGTCAACAAGGAGTGGGTGGGTGCTAACGTTACCATCCAGAGATGAAATGAGGAATCGAAAGGGGGTTGGAAAGCCAGAAAAAGCAAAAATTCACACACAGAAGTCAAAGCTGGCAAATAAGGGGGTGGTGACTAGATGAATTTTCGAGACAGGAGTCAATATCCATGGTTTGTCTTTTGATATAGAAGGTAGCTGGGTCTCCCTGATGAGTCAGATGGTAAAGAACCTGCCTGCAATGCAGGAGAGGTGGGTTTGAACCATGAGTCAAGAAGATCCCCTGGAGAAGAGAATGGGTACCTACTCCAGTATTCTTGCTGAGAATTCCACGGACAGAGGACCCTGGTGGGCTACAGTCCATGGGGTCACAGAGTCAGACACGACTGAACAACCAACATGCACACATAGAGGTCAGCTTCATTCAAAGTGGGCAAAGGGGAATGGGTAGGGATGAAACTGCTTTCAAGCTCAAGTCCATTCGCCTAACACACAATGAGGTCAAATAATACCAGAACATGGGAGTTTGGAGCAGAGAAAGCTTTACTGCAGAGCCCAGCAAGGCTCATGCCTTAAAAATCCCAAATCCTCCAAAAGCTTTCAATGAAGCCCTTTTCTGGGAAAAGTGAGGGAAGGGCATGGTTAATGGTTGCAAACTTCCTCTGGTGTCACATCACATCCTTTTTTCTTGAGGTCAGGTCACAGTCAAGTCATCATGTTTCTGTAAACCTCCACTGAAAGAAATGTAATTCTCTGTTCTGACAAGAAAGGACCAGGTCTAAAGGCTTAGGAGCATTTGTCCAGCACCCAGTCTGGATCCTCTTACCAGTGCCCAGGCCCAGGTGAAGAGGCAATCTCAGCTGGTGGCCCGTGCCCTCAGGGCCAGGTCCCCACACCCCGCCCAGTCATCATCACTGAGGGAGCCAGGCGCCCAGGACCCAGCTGGCTCTCAGGTTCCTCAGGCAGCCCAAACAGGGGCCTGGTCCCTTGGACCACCATTCGTGGAGACTTCTGCTGCCATTAGGTCTTGAGATGGGGATGGGGGAGAGGTTTGCTGCTTCAGGGCCTAGGCCCGACCAGTGGGCGGCCGTGGCGAGGGCTCCTCAGGCTGTCCCCGGCCCCCAGCTCACCCACCAGCAGAGGTCAGAGGGCCTGGAGAGCCCCGAGGAGAAGGCTGGGATCCCCTCTCACCACAGTCGCTGCTCCCAGACCACTGCTAGGCTAACTGTCGGCAGAGCCGGACCTCTAATCCCAAGTGCTAACGGTCCCGCACTTGCCTTGGCCCTGTTACAAGAACACCGGGTGCCTTCTGGGAAGCCTGGACCCAGAACAGGTAACAGAGACAACATTCCCCATTTCTTCAGAAATACTTTAATCTGGTGACACAAGTTGTGGGTGCCTCTCTTCCAACTCTGCCTTTTACAGAGATGAATTAATTAGGGTGGGAGAGGCTAGGATGGGCTTTAGAGGCACTTCAGCATATCTTGGATTATCTCATAATTACACAAAGCCTCAGACAGCAGCCCCTGTCCAGCTGCCCTCTCTTCCAAAGCAAGTCCAACTGGTCGTCTTTCTTATCCACCAACCAGAAGACACCGTGTCACCTTGCAAAGGAGTGCAGGACTCCGGATACCCAAACACTGCTGAGCCAGGAGCCAGCTTACTCTTTCATTGTCAGACTCCTTGAACCTGTTCTCAGGTCTCCGTCTCTGGATGCAGTGCTCCAGAACAGGGGCTGGGAAGGTGTCCCCATGGTTGAGGTAAGCTGGACACTGAGCAAGTCTGAGCCTTTAGTGCTGCTGGAACAGAGACCAGCAGTCCATGACCAGCAGTCCATGACTGTCCCGTTTAGAAGTCTTAACTACATTCCCTGCTGCTGCTACTGCTGCTAAGTCGCTTCAGTCGTGTCTCACTCTGTGCGACCCCATAGACGGCAGCCCACCAGGCTCCCCCGTCCCTGGGATTCTCCAGGCAAGAACACTGGAGTGGGTTGCCATTTCCTTCTCCAATGCATGAAAGTGAAAAGTGAAAGTGAAGTCGCTCAGTTGTGTCCGACTCCTAGAGACCCCATGGACTGCAGCCCACCAGACCCCTCCGTCCATGGGATTTTCCAGGCAAAAGTACTGAAGTGGGGTGCCATCACCTTCTCTGAACTACATTCCCTAGGAAAGGCTTTTCAGTCTCCTTCCTTCTCTGTCCTGTGACTCCCCCAAATCCTTACTCTGGCACCAATCAGAAGCTGTGTAGCACATGGTATGTCAGCAAAGTCTTCCTTTCCTACTTGCAACTCTCGGGATTCCTGGCACCTTGGTCCCCCTCTCTGTAGTGCCACCATGGGGAAAGGCTATGTGACAGATTCAAAGGGTGTCATTGATGAGCCAGCAGACTTAGGTTCTAATTACAGCATTTTCAGACCTTCAATCCTTGGCCTCGGGAAAGAGTCTTCTTTCTGAGCTTCAGTGGCTTGTTGATTACATGATTCTGGAAACTGATAAAGCGAATCTCTCTCTCTGAGCTGAGAAAGCTGAGCACTTGGCCTCCGTGTCTGGAACTTGCCTTGTGGGCTGCTTCCACCTCTTTGGGCTGACCCCTGCTCTAACCCCTGCTCTGTATATGCACCCTCTTGGCCACACCTTCCTGTAGATGCCTGGAGTTTTTAGTTGGGAAATCCAAAGTTGGCAATAATATTAGAAGAGATCAAAATATTGGGCCACCAGGGACCAATAGGGGTTTCAATAAATGAAACTTAAGCATTTAAAAGATTCAAGTCCAATTCCCTCCGAAAAGTTCCTGAAAATAAAGATTATCCACTTAAACACCCAAAGATAGCATTTACGAAAAAGGCACTTTGCTGGGAAATCAATCTTAATGTTGCCTCTCACAATTCCAAATCCCTTATGCTCTATTAATAAGTGGCCCTTTAACCTCTCCTTGAGTCTCTCTTCACCGGCACCCTCCCCAAGTCAACCCAACCCACTGCTGCTTGGGGCTTGTCTTCTTCTCTGTAGTGACAATTATGGGAAAACTGGAGGATTAAGTGATGGTACTACCACCCTGCACTAAGCATGGTTATCAGGAAGGAAACTGGTTATTTGGTTCCCATCTGTGAGCGATTACAGATGGGAGGAAAGATAGTGAGAAGAATGCAAAACCTCTAGCTCATATCCCAAACTCTGGGATCTTCTCTCACATTTCTTATGCAGGGAGTGGGCGTTTAGAACCCTTTGCTTACCACTCAACCACATGCCTCTGAGTTCCCACCCCTCACCACATACCAAAAGGGAAGCAAAACTTTCTTACTGTCTGGATTAATTTGGGGGGTAAGGTAGCTTAGAAGTTGGGAAAATATCAAGAGATAAAGTGAGCAATGATATTCCTTTCTTATCTTTGATCAGTTTTTTTTATTTCCATTATAGCAGCATCTGAAAAATAGACGTACATGAGAGGCATAGTATTTATTCATTCTATGGCTTTTTCTCGGTTGTCATGCAGGACTTGGGGTTCCCTGAGAATAATTCTGGGGCTCTACTAAGACCTCTTGCCTGCAGATTGGAAATGGCTATTCTAGAACAACAATAAGAAAGGATTGACAGTGTATACCGAGTGGCTCATACATGTCTGTCACTATGCTAAGTGCTAAGTGCTTTATGCACATTCCATTTCATTCTCATGTCAACCTTATAAAATAGTTACTTATAGTCTTCAATTTTATAGATGAGGGAACATAGACTTAGAGAGGTAAAATAATTCACTCATACAGATAAGCCCACACGGATAGCAAGTGGCAGAGTCAGGATTTAGATTCACATGTTTCTGATTTCAAATCCACATGCTTAATCACAGAAGTAGAATTTGGCAATATACTGTTTATATTCTTCATAACTGGCTACTTTGAGTTTAGCTTTTTGTATGTTCTGTAGATCCTGGCACATAGAGAAAGCTAAATAAATGCTTTATAATTAATTGATTGGTGGTGAGGGTTTAAAAATTTTTTTTCTTTCCTATATTTTACTACTTCTTTCCAAATAGTGACATTTTAACCTCTATTGAAGGAAGATTTTGGATGGCCTTGATTGTAAAAGCCAAGTATCATTGTAAGTTTTGGATTCCAAATCAAGAATTAATAGATAGATGTCAGAGAATGAACTGAACTTGGATACCTGACTTTTTTTCAGTACTTTTCAAAAATATTAATGTATTTATTTTAATTGGAGGATAATTACTTTACAATATTGAGATGGTTTTTGCCATACATCAACATAAATCGGCTACAGGGATATCTGACTCTCGATGTAATTAGGCAGCTTGATGAAGATTATTTTGTTTACAAACCATGAGTCATCAGTCCTATTTCCCAGGGCATTCAGCTAAGTTTCATCTTTATCATCATCTCTGCCATTAATATCACCATAAACATTATCGCTAGTGTATATTAACAGAGCTCATTATTCTTACAAGAAACTTTTCTATATTCTGGGGATAGATATATAGAGGCATAATATAGGTCCTATCCTTGAGGAGCTTCTAATCCAATGGGGAAATCAAGGAAAATGTCAGTGTGAAGGTATAAGTAGCCTGGGCCTTCAGGAGAGAGTTTAGAGGAAAGAAGGAGCAGAGTTTGGACTTGGAAAATTCTAGACAAAGGGAACAACAAAGGCAGAGAGATGTTGGAGTGCAGTTTTTGAAAAAAAAAAAAAATCCATGTTTAAAGAAATGTAAGAAGTAGAATTAAGGTAGTTTAAAAGTGGTAACCTACATGGAATATGCTTTATGTGGTGTGAGGTAGGGATCTGACTTTGTTTTTCTCCACATAAATTGTTAATTGCCCCAAGGCAATTTAATTAATCACCAATTCTTTCCTCAATAATTCAAAATAACATCTTATTCTTATAACAAATTCCCTTAAATTCTTGGGCCTCATTCTGGATTCTGTTCCATTTCATTGTCCTTTTTCTCTATACCTGAACCAGTAGCACACTATTTATGTCTTGACATCTGGTAGGACAAACCCCTGTCTTTTTTTTTCTTTGAAACAGTTATGGCTATTCTTGCACCATGACTTCTCTGTATGGATTCTTGTTTAGAACTTGCTAAATAAATTTCCTGAGAAATCATAGGGGGCATAAAGGGAATGCCAAGAGGCATAGAGGGAGTGTAATGGGCCATGAGGTTGGTAAAGTAGTTTGGAGGTCAAATAATGGAGGCTTAGATTGTCAAGCCAAGACATACAGGGCCCACAGCACTTCTGGGCATTTCTAAAGAAGCTGAGCTAACTTCTGGCATCCTGGTCCCTTCCCTAAGAGCCTTATCTGCCAAGTTTTGCACATAGATTGCCATAGACTAGCCAGAATACCCATGTTCCCAGAGCCCATACTATGGGCTGGAGAGAGATCCCGGCCTGTGTTAGAAGGCCAAAGAAAGGCTTGTTCATTTCGCTTATTCAGAACTCAGAAGTGACCTGAATCTGAAACCTGGAGGCAGCTCCTTTCTCTCCGTCCTCGTCTTTTCACTGCCTCTGCCCCTTTCCACACGCAGCCCTCCCTGGCTGCCATCTGTCACAGTTACAGATGATTGGACAAGGATAAGGAGAGAGAGTCAGCTGCCCATTGTGTCTTCCCCCGAGAACTAATGTCAGCCCTGGATCAGAAATCACGGGAAGCAACCCTGGCCTTTGGGTGAGGGGAGGGAGGATGAGAGCCCTTCGGACAAGCCTCTGAGGACGGGATGCCCTCTCATCCATCCCATTCCATTAGCTGCAAGACAGAGACATGTGCACAGGGAAGTGCCTTTCTTCTGCTTGCCTCTTCCGTTTCTCTTCTTTGTTTTTGTTTATTTCCTCATCCAACAAGTATTTATTGAATACTTGTTATGTGTCAAGTCCTAGGTAAACAATGTGAACAAAACTGACTTGGTTTTTGTTCTCATGGAGCTTATAGTCTGGTGGGGCTGACAACCAGCAACTAACAAGCACACAGATACTTCTTTTCTCCTCTGTCCTTCTCTCCTCCATGCACAGGTCTCCCCCTGGAAGCCTCTTTCCAGAAGTGGGTAGAGAAGGGTGGGGGTGATATATCTGCATAAAAAGACTCTAAGTGTACCAGCCTGGTGCCAGTAGAGTGGGAGCAAAATGAATGATCGCTATGTATAAGAGGCAGTCTAGAAAGGTCTTAAAAATCTTACCTGGGTCCCCATTTTTTCTGACCCTATCAACCACTTCCTATCTCTGCTTTTGAGGGTCAGATAAGTGTCTCATGCCTGAATAACATCCCTCACTGAATGACATGAACTATAGGAGGATGGAGGAGTTTTCCTGCTCTATGCCGGGGGTGGGGGGGGGGGAGAATGGTGAATACATTCTACACCCAAAGGTGATGGGGAGGAGGACAGAATATTCAGACAGAGATGCTGGCTTACCAGAGGCAATTTGCAAAACACATCCTCCCCAGAGGGGTTCCTGGTGTTGGTGAACATGATGTGATGTGGATGATTGACATTCTGGGCCAGTTCTGCAGCCAGGCTAATACAAGAGCAAGGAATACATGAAAAAGGGAAAGAGCAGTGATGTGGCCTTGAACACAAAGCATGGGCAATCTCATGGAGAAGATGGAGGGGGAAGGAGCAAGGTAGATCCATGACGAGGAGTGCCAGAGAGTTGCTAATCAGGAGGGAAATTATTAAGAACTTGGGGCTGCTCTCCAGAAATCCAAAGATGGAAACCTTTAATACTTTAATAGAGGTGCATGGAATTTGTTGAAAAACAAGCAGCAAACTGTAAGTGTAGCCTTGGGAAAGTCATGGGGCATCAGTATACATTTATAAATACATAAGCTGTGATGGGGAAGATGGGTTGGGATGCTGAAAGTGGAATTTAATGATTTCTAATGGTTTTTCCACCTTTAACAACATGTGATTCTGTTTTATCTCCATTGTGCTTATGTGCCTAGAAATGTGTAGAGGAGAGGTGCTTTTTTTTTTTTTAATTTACTTTGTAGGGGTGTCTATAGGCTCTTTGAGAACAATAGGTATCTTTCTAGGAACTTGCATAAAGTTGTATTGGATGAATGAAGGATGAATGAATGAGGCAAAAAATAAAACATATGAAAAGTTCCACCTTACCAGGGAACCTACTACTAGGTTGGAGGGGCCAGGTAATACACCTGAAATAGTTAAAGTCTGCTAGGCAATCCATTCAACTTCTAGTCTGACTCTACTCCCCACTTCTAGGGTACTGCAGACAGCTCCATGGTGCTGAAGGTAGGACTATAATGAGGTGAATGCACTTTCTAGATCAGGGTTCACTGACTCATTCACCCCACAAACATATACTGAAGGCCTATTTTGTTCAGGCAGCATCTAGGTACAATAGGGAAGAAGAAATCTTTGAATATTTTAAAGCTGAAGATAATCTTAGGGGAAACAATGAAAACTATTACAACATAGGTTCCCAAGAAAAAGAGGAAAGATAACACAAAAAAAGACAGTTTCAGTTTATAAAGTTGAATTCAAAAAGACTAGGAGACTTTCCATAATAGAGACCATTTATTGAGTGCCTACTATAAACCATACATACTTTCTTTCAAAATACCTTTGTAAGACAGGAGCCCAAAGAGGGTATGGGTCCCAAGTCACATGGCTTCTAAATAGGAGCAGGATCAAGAACCATACCTGTTTTCCTCTAAAGCTTGTGGTCTTTCTAAATTCTCATGACTCCCTCTGTTAGGCCACTATGGAGGAAGGAACATTTCAATCTGCATGCACACAGCTTACTCGAGATTATGAGGGAAAGGCCAGCTCCTCTGCTCCTCTTCCTCCTCTAAGGATCTCCTTGCCATCTTGACCCTGGAACAGCACCAATTGGTGGTGAGAGGGAGCAGAGAGTTCCCAGAATTATTTGAGATGTGTGAGGTGTATTGGATGGAGATCTTTCAATAGGATAATAGTTTCTCAACTCAAATAAGCTTAATCAAAAAGGTAGGTAGTTAACTCACAAGATGAAGAAATTTAGGTATAGGCATAGATCCAACTTCAGATACACTGACTCAGTGGTGAGGAGGGGAGAGGAAGAGGAAGGGATGTTTACTGCATGATGTCATCATGACTCTGCCCCTTCCTCCAGCCCTCTTTCTCCACTTTGCTTTTTTCTGAAGACAGGCTCTCATTTGATGACAAGATGGCTGCCAGGAGCCCCCAGATCAAACCGTCTCTGATTTGCAGCACCAGCAGTAAAGTACCTTCTCTTTCCCAGGGCAGATTCAGATTGGCTCTACTTGGGTCACGTGCACATGGTCTTGTTGATAGCCCGAGTCTCATGGCTTCACCTGTTGAGAGTAGGAGGGCAGACAGGGCAAGAGAATGATGGCTCAAAAGATGTCATTAGAAGTGAGGGAGCACCTTCCTAAAGAACCAGAAGAAGAATGATGGGGAATCAGACTGGATAATAAAAATATCAAGTAGAAACACATGGCCCTAGGCAGTTAGGTCAGGGGCTCTTATCTCCTGAGTGGGATGTGGGGAGGCTGTGGGAAGTAGGCTCAGGAAAGGAGAACAGCCCTACTCAATTAGCTCTTTGGGACAAAAAGCAACTCTGGTTCCAAAACAAACAAACAAACCTCTGTTTTCACTTGCAGAGCTCATCTTTATAAGGCAGAAGATAAAGCCTATCCACAAAAATAATAACCGCAATCTTTATTCAATTCTCTGCAGTTTACCAAAATCTATCTTACAGTCTCCTCAGAACCTCATAGCAACTCTGGTAGGCAGTAAGGACACGTGTTATTTCCCTATTTTATAGGCAAGGAAACTGAGACTCTGTGATGCTAAGTGAATCTGTCCAAGGTCACTCAGTTAAGTTGCAGAGCTGTGACTGTCAACCAGCTCCCCAGCATACAGAATTAATTAAAGTCCTTTGGAAAAAAAAGAAACAAAACTCCATGAACAAGATTGGTAAGGAATGAGGAGAAATCTCATTGGCCAGGCACAAAGCTGCAGAGGGAACAGATCTGCCAGTTGGAAAGGCAAAAACAGGAAGCTTAGTCCGATCACCCAAGAAAAGAACAAAGAAATAGCCAGAATTTATAGGTGTGAGAAGAGAAAAATCAAATAAAGGAATGAGATGGAACCTGCAAAACACATAAAAGGAAACAGAAAAACATTCTTTAAAATACTCTAGGAACAAGAGGAAGATAAGGGAGAATGTTTCTTCCTAATAGATGATGAGCGAAAGCTGATAATAGATGACACCAGAAATGCATAGGGTTTTAATGCTTTATTCCTCGGGTAGCTGCAACAGACTGCATACAGACTAGAAGGCTAAGAAAAAACAATTGGGGAGTAAAAACTGAAGGGAAAGAGCCCACGTGTACCCAAAGATCTGGGATCACGACGACAAGCAACTTAGAACATCAAAGCTCAAGGGTCATTTGGCCCCACCCCTCACTTTACAAACAATTCAACCGAAAATCAGTGACTGGGGAGTGGTCTGCCCAAGGTTGAATGTTGAAGCTGAAACTCCAGTAATTTGGCCACCTGACGCGGAGAGCTGACTCATTTGAAAAGACCCTGATGCTGGGAAAGATTGAGGGCTGGAGGAGAAGGGGACGACAGAGGATGAGATGGTTGGATGGCATCATGGACTCAATGGACATGGGTTTGGGTGGACTCTGGGAGTTGGTAATGGACAAGGAGGCCTGGCATGCTGTGATTCATGGGGTCGCAAAGAGTCGGACACAACTGAGCGACTGAACTGAACTGAACTGAACTGCCCAAGGTTACCCAGTTGGTATTAGAAGAGCCAGACTCTGGCTCTTGGTTCACTGGAATTTTCTAGCACTCTTGGGATATGGAGAGAAGGGGAGGGACAGTGACAGACAAACCAAGACATAGAATCTAGTATGAAAATTAGACAAATGCACAAGTAACCTTGATTGAAGGAAAGTGAAAGGCAGGACTTGGGGGGGTGGTGGGGGGTCAGAGATACAAGGTGAGGAGGAAGCTGCCTTGACATCAGGGTTCAAGTCTGGCTATTGCTCTGGCCCCCAGTCTTCTGGAGGGTCCCTGGTTCACTGACTGTTTGGTGCTCAGATGTTCACTGTCTTGCTTTGTCTCTTGCATCAGCTTTCTATGGCTACAATAATGCTAACAAACTATCCAAGTATTCAGAGGCTTCAAACAGTAAGCATGTGTTTAGCTCTTTATGGATTAATGACTGAGACTGGGCTCAGCGGGAAGGTTTTCTTAATATTTTTAAATTTTAAACAATATTTATTTATTTTTGGCTGTGCTGGATCCTTAGTGCTACATGGGCCTTTCTCTAGTTGTGGCAAGTGAGGGTGTCTCTTGTTGCAGAGCACGGGCTTTAGGGTGTATAGGCTTCAGCAGTTGTGGCGCATGGGCTCAGTGGTTGCAGCTCCCAGACCCTAGAACACAGGCACAATGGTTGTGGCTCACAAGCTTTGTTGCTCCATGACATGTGGGATCTTCCCGGACCAGGGATCAAACCCTTGTCTCCTGCATTGGAAGGCAGATTCTTGACCACTGAGCCACCAGGGGAGCCCCTGGAAGGTTTTCTTATTCTGAATTCTTCCACATTTGTGGGGTGGTTGGCTTGTTATTTTGGCTGATCTAGGATGGCAGTGACGGGATGGCTTGGATGACTGTGATGAATGAAGTGACTCAGCTCTCTGTCAAGTGTCCACATAGAGTATGCCAAGTCCATGGCATGGCAGAGTGACACGTCCACAAGCCTGATCACCCAAGGAATGGAAACACACAGCCAATTATCAAGTTTCTGTTTGCAAACATTTGCTAACATTTTGTTGGCCAAAGCAAATTACATGGCCAAGTCCAGAGTCAGAGTGGGCAGAACTGCAAAATTAAAGGGTAGAGGGTATAATTCAGCATGGCCATTAACTGGAGCTATTAGCACAATCAACCTACCACCAGGCCTCAATTCTCGGGTCTTTGCTCTGTTGCCTTATTTTACTTCTCACCATTTTGGTCCTGCTAAGTGAGCTGCTTCTCTGGCTCTCAATTCTGATGGCTGAGAGTTCTCCGCTGCCCAGGTAGGCTTTGAGATGTCTTCCATATGGGCTGTTTGCTTTTCCTAGGATAGTGATGGAGACACTGCATGCCAGAATCTGCCTGCTGCTGCCAGTATCAGAAGTAACACCCTCTAAAAAAATCTTTCACTGGGAACCCCTAAACCCCTCAACCCAGCTGATGGGTATTCATCAGCTGCTGTTACCTCCAAACCTCCCTTGCCCATGGACACATGTCAAGGAGAAGCCAGGTAGGTCCTCTGCAGCCTTAACACTCTGTTCATCCCACCCTGGACTCTTTCCTCTGAGAGGATGTTATGGGCTGAATTCTCATGCCCTCAAACTCACGTGTTGAAGTCCTAACCCCCAGTACCTCACAATATGACTGTAATTGGAGACAGAGCCTTTAAACAAGTGGCTAAGTTAAAATGAAGTCATTAATCTAAAATGACTTGGGTCCTTGTAAAAAGGGATTAAGACACAGACATACCAGATGGAGGAAAGCCCATAACAGGGCATAGGGAGAAGATGGCCATTTACAAGCCAAATAGAGAGCCCTCAGAAAAAAAACCAACCCTGCCAACACCTTGTTCTTAGACTTCTGGCTCCAAGACTGAGAAAATATGTAGATTTCCATTGTTTAAGCCACCGAGTTTGTTATTGTAGTCCAAATAAACTAATATGGAGACAGGAATTCAGTCTTGGATGTTTGACTAAAGACACCAGGATGCTTGGGGCTTCCCAGGTGGCAATAGTGGTAAAGGATCTGCCTGCCAACGCAGGAGACACACGATGTGGGTTTGATCCCTGGGTCAGGAAGATCCCCAGGAATAGGAAATGCAGTCCACTTCAGTATTCTTGCCTGGAAATTCCATGGGCTCCTGAGCCTGGCAGACTACAGTCCATGGGGTCGTAAAGAGTCAGACACGACCGAGAGGCTGAGCACACACACCAGGATGCTGGGAGACAGCCCTCCCTTGCTACTCCCAGCTACTATGGTAGCTCCAGGCCCCAAGACAGGGAAGGACTCAGTGGAAACACCATTCCGTGGGAGACTGCCTCCTGGTTTTCTTTCTGAAGATGCTGCATGTCCTGACTGCCTGACTTGATGAGCCCCTGATCAGAGCCTATGGCTGCACCACAGCTGACCTCAGATATCCCCAGCCAAGGCTACGGTTTCCTTGGTTCTGACCCCTCTGCCTTCTCCTACCTGGTCCTGCACCCACTTCTGTCCCTCCTTTCCTCATCCGCATCAGACCAGTCCAAGCAGCTCTTCATGGGATCCTATTGCTGGGAGATCAGATCTGGGTTTCAGAAATCTAGAATGTCAAAGCACATTCTCTTTCTTCTACCACCCTCAGTTGGAGAGGGAAATGGCAACCCACTGCAGTTTTCTTGCCTGAAGAATCCTGTGGACAGTAGAGCCTGGTGGGCTGTGGTCCGTAGGGTCACAGAGAGTTGGACACGACTGGAGTAACTTAGCAGGCAGCAGGCAGGCATCACCCTCAATAATATATATTTCCATATTTTTTTCAGAAAGAAAAATATTCTTGCCCCTATAATTTGAGGAAGGAGGGAAATAGGACTCATTCTAAGTTTAATAAGAGAATAAGGACTTGTGTTATATTCTGAGGCAGGAGCATAGCCTGTCAAAGAGAGCTTTGATTGGATATTGAGACATGGTTTATTTTTTTAATTAATTAACTTTATTTTAATTGAAGGATAATTACTCTACAATATTGTGATGTTTTTTGCCATATATCAGTGTGAACCAGCCATAGGTAAACTCGTGTCCCCTCCATCCTGAACCCTCTTCCCATCTCCCCCATCACCCTCACCTAGGTTGTCCCAAAGCACTGGCTTTGGGTGCCCTTCTTCATGTATCGAACTTGCACTGGTCATCTATTTTACATATGGTAATGTATATGTTTCAATGCTATTCTCTCAAATCATCCCACCCTCTCATTCTCCCACTGAGACCAAAAGTCTGTTCTTTACATCTCTGTCTCCTTTGCTGCCCTGCATGCAGGGTTGTTGGTACCATCTTTCTAAATGCCATATATACGTGTTAATACACAGTATTTGTTTTTCTCTTTCTGACTTACTTTACTCTGTATAATAGGCTCTAGGTTCACCTACCTCATTAGAATGGACTCAAATGTGTTCCTTTTATAGCTGAGTAATATTCCATTGTGTATATGTACCACGACTTCCTTATCCATTGAGCCACAGCTTAGATGGCAAGGGATAAGCTGGCAGCTGGGAGAGACCCAGGTCACCACAACAATGGCGGGGAGGACAGAGCCCCAGACTGACAGTCAGATGACTCAGTTCTGAATCTGCTTCTGTCAGTCAAGCCTTGTGCTTATTGAGTATGAGGCTGTGTGCCACTCTGCCAGGTGCTGGGAGTACAGACTTGAATATGGCAGACCCAGATCTTGCCCTCCTGGGTGTCTCCACTCTTTTTCATCTTGACACTGGACGGTTTGTTCACACTGGAGCCTCAATTTCCCCTCTCTAAAACAAGAAGTCTAGACTGTGATTCCTCCTGTTCTTTCCCGCTTGAACATCCCTTAAGGGCTGTTCCTTGGATTTGAGATGTTGAGGACTGAAATCTCTAAAAATGGGAAGGGAGGGATGAACCCAGAAACATTTCTAAGAATAAATCGGTTCTTTGGCTATGGGGAAGGAGTGAAACCGAAGGGGCAAAGATGTCTGAGGTTTTTAACCTGAAGGTGTTATCCACAAAGAAAATGGAAGTTGGGAAAAGAACGAAGATGATTGCTGGCCCAAATTAGACTATTTTCTGTATTTTTATTTAGACAGGCAAATATATCAAAACTTCATTTTTTTCTCCAAGGAGGGAAGAATAAACTACAAGAATGAAAAGGTGTGTGGGGGAGGTGGGGGAAGTACCCAGTGACTCTCTATTCATATGGATGAACAAGATCCGGAGGTCCTAGTAGAAAATAAGCAGACTCCAAACAGAAATCAGCACTGCTGAAGGAAGCAATCACAGTTTGGTGGCTCAGTGACAGATGGGAATTGAACATAAAGGGGTCTTTCTCTATGTGCACTGGAGGGCCGCAGGCCTGGAGAGGAAAATTGCCAGGCCGCTGCTCCATCCCTAGGGAATTGTGAGACTGAAGTTACATCCTTCTAAACAACACACTTTTTTTTTTTTCATCTTCCGAGTGAGCTGAGTGCTTGGTAAACCAGCCAAATCATAGTGCCTACTGTTTAGTCAACTCAATAAGCCTTATTGTAGTCCCTTTCATGTTCCAGGCAACAAGCTAGGTGCCAAGGATGCAGAAATGCATAAGTGAAGCTTCCTGTTTAAAAAATTAGAGGTAAGTAGGGAGGCAGACACATGACTGAGCCTATTGCAAGCATCCTGTGACTTGCGCTTAAAACACCATTGTTAGCAAAGTGCTGGTGATGAATTCTGACGGCTCAGCTCTGGGAAGGCCTCATGGAGGAGGTGATATTTGAGCTGGGCCTGATTTACAACCTGCACTGGATGAAGTGAGCTAAATGTTGGGACTTACGGAGGCATCATCTTCAACCTCTGGCAGGAGAAAGGTTGAGGGTGGATTGGGGAGTGGAGAATGCTCTAGACCAAGGATGTAGTAAATTTGGAGGTGGCTCAAGGGTGAGGGGGGGATGGGGGAGGACTCTGGATGTATAAGCACCTGTATGGAGCATAATCAGATACATTGATTTAATTCAAAACTAAGTGGGGTTTCCAGGCAGAGGATGGGAGAAGCTATTGTGGGGAGAGGTGGGGAGAGTCAGTGACGGGGGAGGTGAGGCAAGAGGCAGTTACAAGCCAGCAGGAGGATGTGGGAGGTTTTAGACAATACTGCTCTTTCAGAAGGGTGAAGCAGGCCAGTGCCGCAAAGGCGTGGAAGGCTCCAGAGCCAGAGGGACAGTGAGCTGATGAGCTGCTTGGTCAGTGAAGCAAGGAAAGAAGCTGGGATGGCAGCTGAAAAGATCCATGAGGTCAGAAAAGGAGGGAGGCGACCAGCAGCCTGGATCTTAGTTCTTACTGACGCTGCCCTGCCTGAGCCTGGGGCTGGAGGTGAGGGGGTGCAGGCTTGCCAGGACCCGCGTAGAGGGGCTGTGGGCCAGCTCTAGGCCTCTGAGCAGCATGAGGAGTGATTAGACTGTAGACGCACAGCTGAGCTTCTGAGGCAATGCGGCCGACCAGATGCAGACTGCTTACCTGGCAGGTATTGCAGACAGGGAACAGGTGCAAGCCCAGCCTCCGTACGGTTCCTGGCTTCCTCCCTTACAGCCTGTCTTCTCTTTCCTCCTCTCCTCCCTTATTCCTCCCTCTCATCCTCCCCATCACCTCCCTTCCTTTCAACAAAAATTTATTAAGCATTTATTACATTTGCACTAAGCTTTTTTCTGCATGGAGGCTTAGCAATCCTTTTAAAGAGGAACCCCCCAGACTCAGTTATACTTACACTAGCCTGGCTCCCAGCCCAGAGTCTCTGAAAGACCCTGCCTGTACCCTGCATAGCGGGGCAGGGCAAACCCTGTTGGCTGCTCTATTCTTCTGCCCACTCCCTCAGTTGACAGCATGCCAGAGGGGATTTTAGGTAGGGCTCTCAAGTTCTTGGGGAAAATCTTCTCCACAAACATGTTATCTTCTCAGCCATAATTATCTCCCTAATACCAATCTTACCTTTTTTCTCCCAGGCTCTTTACTTTCTGGCCTTCTCACATAGTTCTCAGAGAAAGCTGGAGGGTTCACCTGGGAGGCTTATTAATAATAATAACAGTTATAATAAAGTCAGGCATTAAGTTAAACAAGTAATTATATTTAATCTTTACAGCAAGTTGGTAAGGGAGATATCATTCCCCCCATTTTTCAGACGAGCACACCAAGGCTCAGAGAGGTTAAGTTAACTTGTTCAAGGTCACACAGCTACTCAGTGGTAGAGTTCATATTCCATTCCAGGTTGACCTGATTCTGAACCTATGCTAAGAAATCCCACTTTAGGCCTACCCCTTTAATCTGTAAACAAAGCCTCATAGGCTTTGTGTCTCACCTGGGATGAGAGAGCACCCCTGGCCCCTTGCCTTAAGACCCAGCTCCCCTCCCCTATGAGTCAGGCATCTTTAGTTCCGGCACCGTCCACACCCTGGTGCATCCAGCGTATCGGTACCATCTACACGGGGTGGGGGGTGGGGTGGTCATTTCACCACTAGTTTTTCAGAGTGAGGGGAACAAAGGTAATTTGGCAGCAAAAGGACAGAGCTCAGACACATAGAACACCCGAGGACAAGGGCAAGGGAGGGAGTTGGTTCCATTTTTCAATCCTGGTGACTTTATTGGCAGGACAAGGTAACCAAGCGTTGCCAAAGCTAGTTCATCAAGCTCCCGCACTTTCCTCTCCGGCAGGAGGTGAAGCTTCCATCCTGATCTGAGCTGGTTGGCATCCCAGGGGCAGCTGCTGGCTCCTGTCTTGAGGCTACGGCCTCCTCTCCCTCTAAAGCTCTCGATTTCCTTGTTTGATAATTGGAGATGATGATAACTACAGTATGCACAGCCATCTAACACTCAGGATGCATTTTCCCAGGCATCATCTCGTCTCCACCTCGGTAACAAGGCCCTGTTCCAGGAGTGCTTTGTGACCCCCGAAGGGCCTTGTGCCTGTGTGCTTAGTCACTTAGTTGTGTCCGACTCTTTGCAACTCCATGGACTGTAGCCCACCAGGCTCCTCTGTCCATGGGGATTCTCCGGGCAAGAGTACTGGAATGGGTTGCCATGCCCTCCTCCAGAGGATCTTCCCAACCCAGGGATCGAACCCAGGTCTCCCACATTGCAGGCAGATTCTTTACCATCTGAAACACCAAGATATTCCAAGAATATTGGAATAGGTAGCCTATCCCTTCTCCAGGGGTTCTTCCTGACCCATGAATCAAACAGGGGTTTCCTGCATTGCAGGTGGATTCTTTACCAGCTGAGCTAACAGGGGAGCCCGAAAGGCGTAGGCTACATTCTGAAATGCTGTTCCCCATCTCTTTGCCTGGATTCAAGTCTTCCTCTGTCTCCTTAGCCAGGTTTGAATCCCATATCTTAGCTCCTGCCCCAAAGTACATAGAGCCTATTATGTGGGAGGGAAATGGTATGACCTGTGTTTAAGATACAGAGAGACTTAGGCCTAAAGAGATTGTGTCTTGAGTGAGGGTACACAGCTATTAGAGAAGCCAAGAGGCAAGCCTGGGGTGCTCCCTCCATGTCTGCAGGCCTCTTCCCCTGGGGGGTGGGTAACATTTAACTGGGCCACAAAAGGATTTTGATGGTGAGGTTGTGTGTGTGAAAGGCATGAAGGTGGGACAGTGCATGGCCAGCACACATGGAGGACAGACAGGGCGAGGGCTATGGGGACGTCCACTCTGAGGGTCTTTCCTACCATATTGATGACTTTGAACCTCATTACAGATATGGCCAATGGGGAGCCACTGGAATTTGAAAGTGGGGAGTAGAATCATCTGATCTGGGCTTTCAGGTAGATAGAATTTCTGGGGGAAATAGCCGACACTCCAAGAACACAGCTGGCACCAGTCCCTAGAGAATCAGATGAAAGACCTACCGTTGAATCTAGTGGTTTTGTCCATGAGAATATCACTGTAGCTAGGATCAGTCTGAGGCTTCTTGGTCAATGGGGATGTGGTTGTTCCCTGGGCTGGGGGCAGGAAGCTTAGGGGCTGTCTCACGCAATAAGGGAGAAGATGGGTTCTCTGGGTTCCCATCAGTTGAAAGACCAGGTGTTAGGACTTCAGGAAAGAGTCATAGGGGTGAGAGAAATTACGTTCAGGCAAAAGGTCCCATGGGGCAGGCACCCATGGATTTGGGGACAGGGTCTGAGGCTCTGGGGCAGTGCTGAATGGACTCTATGGAACCTCCCCTGGAAGCCTAGGGCCTGGTATCCTGTGACCTTCTGAGGAACAGGAGGAGGAGCTCTGTCTTTCACCATGAGATCCCTTGTAGGAGAATTCTCAACAGATTCCAGGGTTCTAGCCCCTTGGAAGAGGATGTGGCTGAGTCTCTCAGGCCAGGATGACGTGCCTGGGCTTAGGCTCCTGGGTTTCAGTTAGACAGTTACCCAAATGCAGGCAGCTTCCTGGCTGGGGAGCTGGAGGCAGTTTTGGATTCTCTCTAAAAGTTACCCCATACCTCCTCCCCACCCCGCCTCCAATCACTGCCTCCTGGCTCACTCCCTCTGGCCACAACCGCTGCTTTCCTTCCTGTTCCCCTTCCTTCAGGGGTGTTCACACAGTCTCCCCTACCTGTCCCTTTTCTCTCATTACTCCTACTTGTTTGTGATCATCTGGGTCTTGGCTTAGACCTGCTTTTTCATGGGAAATTGTTTGACTCTCCAGACTGGCGCTAGGCCCCCTGCCTGGATCTCATGGCACTTTGTATGTCCGTATCATAGCACCTTCTCACAGTCTGCAGTTTACAGGTTTATGTATATGATGTTTGTGTGGTTTTATATCATGCCTCTCTCCTCTACTTCTGGACTACAGGCTTCCTGAGGGCAGCTGCTGGGCCTGGTGTGCTCTCTACTATCCTCTGTGCCTGGCACATACGGGCACTCAGAAGTGTGGTGCTCTCTGGGGTCGGCGCTCCCTGCCATTGCACTAAGTCAGCTACGAGACTGCACTGCCTCATCGTATTTACTAGCCTTGGACCTGGGAGTCTGATGGGGCCAGGGGCTCAGGCATCAGTGGGTCAGCAGGGCTACCACAGCCCCTAATGAAGTGTGAAGATCCCTCAGAAGGGCTTTGGGGCCAGTTCAGAGCATTCTAGGTGCGGTTACGCAATCACTTAAGAGACTAATTCTTCTTAAGCACATTTCTGCCACAGTTGCTCTCCAATCAACCAAAATCTCTTTTTTTGCCAATTTTCTCCTGTAACATCATCCAATAAGAATGCTTTAAGATCCTGCTGTGATTATTATCAAGATTATTGAGAAGTTCAGAGTTTTCCAAACAACTCTAGAGCCTTCCTTGTATTCGATACAAAGATCTATGAGGTCGGAAGGGCAAGTATTTCATCCCCATTTGACAGGAGGGGAAAATGAGACTCAGACAGTGATGTGACTTGCCCTGGTCACAGGTTCATATCAGAGAGCAGGGCTGGAACCTTGGTCTTCTGACTCCTGGGACAGAGCCCATGATGCTTTCCTTGGAGGTAGTCATCATCAGGACATACCTCTCCCAGTCCTCGGGCTCCCAGCTCAATTCCTCTTTGAATCCAGAGCAGATGTTGTTTGACAGAAGAGAGAAAGGAGAGGGATATTCTATTTGCAATTTTTTTGTCCACCCAAATGAAACTAACATCTTGTGTGTCAGGCACAACGCTGCCGCTGCCATCCTTGTATTTCTTCCTGTCTGCATTTTGTTTCTCCTTCAACAATCCCGTGAGGTAGGGGAAATGCTGGGAAACCATTTTGCAGAGGAGAAAATTGAGGATCAGAGACAGTGCGTAACTTATCCAAGGTCACACTATCCATAGCATAGCTAGGATTCAGTTCCCTGTCCGTTGGACTCCAAAGCCCATGGGCTTTCCACACCCTCACTTTGCATCTCCAAAAAAGACGGGGTGCAGATGTTGCGTGCCAGTGGTCTTTTACCAGAGGCAGGAGTCAGCTGCTCTGAGAGATGTGACTTGACCCTTCAGATCCCCTCGACAGATTTGCAGATGAACTGAATGAGGAGGATCTTTGCCTAGCTGTTACCTCTCTCTTCCTATACAGGGCAGGCTGTACCCAGAGACCAGAAAGTTTATTTAGAATCTTAAGAGTGTCTGCCCCTCAAAGAGATAGGAGCAAGCAATGGGGCATTTGTCAAAGGGAAAAAAGGAGAGAAGAACAAGGAGAAGTCAGTGGGAAGGAGGAAGAGGAAACCGGAGTCAAGGAGGTGGTGGACAACAGAGAGAGACAGAATGACTGAGGAAGAGGGATGGGTGCCCTGGGGAGGGGTTGGGAACAGGACTGAATTGGTGAGCTGCAATTTGTGAAGTTTACAGATAAATCTTAGTCCTTTCAGCAAAGCTTATCTGTAATGGGCTCGGCTCGCTGAGGCCCCGTCTCCTGTAGACATAAATCATTTTCTAATTTATAACATGAATAATTGATTTTGCCTCTGTAGCCTCAACAATAAATCTCCCGATCACACATGCATAAGAAAATAATAATAATGAAAGCGATCAGGATATGCTGCCATCGATTAACTGTGAGAGGGGCCACTTGACTCGCAATTCATGTTTTAAGTATTCCAGGTGGCACCAGGCCCACAAGCCACTTCTGACCCTTGCCCCTGGGTTCTACCTGTCACTAGCAGGGAGTGGAAGAAGGGGGAGAGGGCCAGGGGGGGAGGGAAGGCCAGGTCTGGCCATGACTGACCATAGACAGGATCAAATCAAGCGTTTCCTCAATGGCTATTCATTTACCAGCAACATACTGAATATCTGTTATCCAGACAGTCCTGGGCAGGTGTTGTTCAGGGCGAAGCAAGACCTGGTATTTGGCTTCAAGGAGGTTATAATTGGGTTAAAGGGCAAAGCACAGAACATAATTTGGTGTTCAGGAGGGACTGAATTCAGGGAAAAGAGTTCTGTTGTGATCATCTCCAAGCCAGGAACCCTGGAGTCCTCCACAAGTATCTGGCTCCCTCTTCCTCCCCAGTGGGCCCTGGAATCCAACTGCTCCCGGCCTTTCCCCACTACAGCCTCAGTCAGGGCTCTGCCATCTTTCTCCTGGCATCACAGTGACCTCCTCAATGGCTGCCCTCCATCCCCTTGCCCCCTGCCTCCATCCATTCTCCTGTGGCTAGAGCCATCTTTAACATGATGGGTGGGCTTCCCACAGGCCCTCCACCCCCAGCCTCTCCAGCCTCGTCTACCAGGACTCTTTCCTCTCTGAGCTCACACTAGAGTCATCTTGTAAAAAACCTCCAGGGGTGGCGTGTTCCTCTTTGTAGCCTCAGACCTTTTCCATGGGTGCCCTCTGGAGTGCTCTTTTGCTCCCCACTCCTGCACCTCCTCTCCCATCCTTTAGGTCCCTGCTGAAATATCATGCTTGCCTCAGCCTGGGTAAGAGGTCCCCGATGAGCACCCCTGCCTTCATCCCTGGCACATCTCCTTCATGCCACCTGTGACATTGGAAACTTGTTCAATATGTTTCTTTTCTGTTGGTGATCAAGTTCATGAGACCAAGATCCACATTTTCTCTGTTTGCCACCGTTTCCTCAGGATGTAGACTAGTTCGTGGCACATAGGAGGCACTTGAGTAAAAGCTTGTTGAATGAATAAATGATATTCCTGCCTCTAGCCTATTTCCTCTCTGGATCATCCTAAATAGAATAATTTTTTGTGTGTGAGCATTATGGCCAGATTTTTCTGTTCAGGAATTCTCACCCATTGCCAGCGCCTGTGTGTGACGTCCAAATATCCCAGCCTGGCCCTGATGGCAGCAACCTGTCCTCCTTGGTCATTCCAGCTTCCTGTCTCGTGAGTCCTCTCAGTGGGCTCTCTGTTCACTTCCTGAAATACACTCATCCTTCATGACTTGGCTCAGATGCCAACACTAGTTTGGCACTTGTTTCTTTGCTTAAAAGCTTCACTTTGCTACTGGATGGGAGGGGAGGAATCGAGTTTTAAGTGGAAGAGAGATGTGGGCAGATCTGAGTTTGGGGTTGATTGTTCCAAAAGCTTCACAGGGGATGGATCTAGGCAGAGGGGACCGAAGGGAGGCAAGCCTTTCACTCTGATCCTGACCCTAGCCAAGCACCTCAGATCCAGGGAGCCAGGGGCCTGCTAAGGGCCTTACAGTGATTCATTACCAGACTTAGATTTATACTCAGTTGATGCCAAGGCTGCTGCCATTCTATCCACTCAGTTATACTGCTGATCCAGCCCCTGGGACTGTGGTTTCCCAGCTCCCTGGATCCCTGGCCTGAATCCCAGGGTCTCCCTTACAACGGAACCTAAAAATAGAAGCCGCTTCTATAGCATAAGGGAAGAGGCAAAGGACCAGGCAGGACGTGAATAGATAGACATGACCCCTCCAGGGCTCTCTGGGGAACATGGGGATGTAGCCCTGGAGGTGCTGAGTGAAAGAGGGAGCAGAGGCCAGGCCTTCTGGCAGGAGATGCAGTGTCCCTGGTGGCATGTGGGCAGGCCTGGCTTCCTTTCCCTCACCTGCTCATAACCCCCTCCCTTCGCTTCTCCTGGCTCTGAGCCCGGGCCTTGCCCAGTGCTCTATTCTCATCCTCAGGGAGGGCTCGCATAGCCATCAGACCAACATACGGACATCAGGGCGAGCTAAGGAGCCACCAAATGCAAGCCAAGCAGGGGACGAGAGGATGGGGTGGGCAAAGGAGGGTGGGATGAAGACATGGCCCTGGGTGTCTGAAGTCTGACCGACCACCGTCTCAAGCAGCACACAGCTCTTTCTGGATGACGATCTAAGGAGATCACTGCTTTCACCACAGTTCACTGAAAATGCCATACCTAGATAGGCCCATGGACCAGAAGGGATGAACCACAAAGGCCTTGAGTTCTATTGAAAGGTTTCTATTGAGAAGTTCTACAACATGATTCTAGACAAGTTGTCTTCCTGAACCATAGTTTCCTCATGTGTACAATGATAATTTTTTAAATAGTAGGGTTTTGATTTAAAAAAAAAAAGCAACTGAGGTGTAACTCATATATAATAAATCACACAAATCTTGAGTGTACAATGGACGAGTTTTTATATATGCACACACTCATGTAACTATTACCTAGATCAAGACACAGAACATTGCCAGCACTCCACAGGGCTCCCTCCAGCTCCTTCCCAGTCGTTGCCACTCACCCAGGCCCCTCTGCTCCACCAAGGGGAACCACTATTTCTGATTTCTGTCATCATAGGTTGCCTGCTTAAGTCACTTCAGTCGTGTCCGACTCTGTGGGACCCTATAGGCTGTAGCCCGCCAGGCTCCTCTGTCCATGGGATTCTTCAGGCAAGAATACTGGAGTGGGTTGCCACACCCTCCCCCAGGGATTCTTCCCAACCTAGGGATCGAACCCACAGCTCATGAATCTCCAGCATTGCTGGTGGATTCTTTACTGCTGAGCCACTGTGGGAAGTTCCATCATAGGTTAGGTAGATATATTTTTAAAATTTGCATAAAATCATACAACATGTGCTCTTTGGTGTCTAGATTCTTTCCCTTGTGGAAAGCATCTTGTAAGAATCAAATGAAACAGTCCATATCTAAGTGCCTAGGATGGTACATGGCATCTTGTGAAAAGTGAAAGTGGAAGTTGCTCAGACGTGTCCAACTCTTTGTGACTTAGAATTCCCTGGGCCAGAATACTGGAGTGGATAGCCTTTCCCTTCTCCAGGGGATCTTCCCAACCCAGGGATCGAACCCAGGTCTCCTGTACTGCAGGCAGATTCTTTATCAGCTGAGCCACAAGGGAAGCCCAAGAATACTAGAGTGGGTAGCTTATCCCTTCTTTAGTGGATCTTCCTGATCCA
This sequence comes from Bos grunniens, assembly GCF_055505025.1. NCBI lineage: Eukaryota > Metazoa > Chordata > Mammalia > Artiodactyla > Bovidae > Bos > Bos grunniens. The sequence goes on from NC_141190.1 coordinate 19,379,047, forward strand.
GGAATCAAACTGGGGTCTCCTGCATTGCAGGCAGATTCTTTACCAACAGATATCAAGGACTTCATGAATATCCAAGGAGATGAGATGGTTTGAATCCGAAAGACTTGGCTTGGAAACCAGCTCCATACCTTGCCAGCTTTGTGACATTCTGAGCCTCAGTTTTTCCGTCTGTCAAAAGGGATAATAGTTGCTTCCTCACAGAGTTGTCATAGTCATTAACTGAGGTAGAGAAGGTGTGGAACCTGAACAGTAAGTGCCCAATTAAGGTCCAGTTTGTGCTCCTCCCAGCTGTGGTTCTGAAGCCTGCTCAGAAGCCTGTTCAGACTGTTATAGAGAGTGGGGTTCTTTGCTACGTTCCAGTGGTTTTCAAATCGCATTTCTTGGAGCCTCAGCACTCTGCGGTCATGAATCAGAGGCTGAGGGTAAGGAGGAGGAGAACAGGGCAGGGAGGAAGCTCAGCAGATGGGGTTGGGGTTTTCTACCCCAGGTCAATCAGAGCAGCTCTGCCCTCATCTGTTTGGTAAGTTGGGGGATAGCATTTGCAAACTATGTTCTGCTTCTAAAGAAAGTTTGAAAACCACTATCATCTTCTATAGCCCGGAGCACTGCCCATCGTGCCAGCCAGATGTTGTATACATGGGAGAACAAATGGGAACCTAGCCATGCTAATTGGTTAGACCTTCCCGAAAACCTGTCCAGACAAATGTACTACATCTCAGTTCAAAAACACCAAAAGATGCCCCAGAAGTGAACAGAGCAGTTTCATTTTTATTTTGCTCAAGTATAAATTACTTTCAAGGGATATCTACATACCTATTTATTTTATGAGCTGTGATATAAGAATCAAGTCAAATTTTAAAAGAAAAGCCTTTAAGATGCTATCACTTTAATATGGCAGCTATGAAATTCATTTAAGAACATAGTGAGTATCTGCTGTTTTCATCTGACAAGAAAGCATTTACTCCTCTTCTGGTACCAGAATCTCATTTTTCCCTTGGTGGAACCATTTCTTTACCATTCATGGTTTTTGTGGGATAAATCTGAGTCCAAGAATGCACATATGACCCAGAACTGGTCACTCAGGAGTTCCAGCCCCTTGACCATGGTGATGGTTTAGGGAAGGGTATCACACAAATAGGCCAGTGACAGTCCAGGGCCTTTTGTTGAAACTGATGGGAAAGTGAAGCTCTCTTTTCCACTGGATTTGAAGATTGAGTGGCTGGGGGCCACCAAATTTGGAAGACCTTCTCAAGAATGAAGAGAAAGCACAGGAAAAGGCCTGAGAGATCAAGAAAGATCAAATTCTGAAGATATTATTTCAGTCCCTGGATCCAGCTATGCCTGAAACAAGACCTAACCGTAGATCTTTCAATCACTGAGACAATAAATTATTTCTTCCCCCTCAAGGATTTCTTTCACCTGCCACCAAAAAGTCCTGATTAATATATAAGTAGATCAAAGCTTAATTATGTTAAGTGAATTTCCTTTCAAAGCTGTCACCTTGAGAAGCAACACTTATTCCAAAGTATCTTTTAGAACTTCTCATTGAGACAACCCTTGTATCAATATGACAATAAAGTCATCTTACTTTATATCATTGTGAGAGAGGAGAAAAGTTGTCTGTTTGATCACTTAGTTTGTTCACCAAACTTAATTCTGATTAGTTAGTTAGTTAAGTCGCTCAGTCGTGTCCAACTCTTCGCGACCCCATGGACTGTAGCCCACCAGGCTCCTCCATCCATGGGATTCTCCAGGCAAGAATACTGGAGTGGGTGCCATTTCCTTCTCCAGGGGATCTTCCTGACCCAGGGTTCGAACCCAGGCCTCCCGCATTAGAGGCAGACACTTTAACCTCTGAGCCACCAAATCTACCCTCAGATGAGACTTGCTGACTAGGATGCCAGCTGAAAATGTGTTGGAAGTACATCTTTGAATTGGTGTTTTGCTTTTCAAGGTGAATGGGGGAAGATTAATTTGTGTACATGCATTGTTGTCTGAAATATCAACCTCATTATCTTTGGTCATACCTCAAAATAAGAACAGTGCTTGTTTCCCTGACCTCTCTTCTCTGAGAACCACATGGTTTCCATCTTGCCCTTGTCCTGATGAGAGGACTTACAGTCCCATTCATGCATAAGAAAATGAAGGCGAACTTCAGTTCAGAATGAGGTGAAACCATGGATGTATTAGTATTCAGAACACTAAATGGAATCTCCATGAGGCAGGGCCAGAAGATGAATCTTGGGTTCTGAGCAGGGACAGGTGGGGCTAACAGGAAGCAGGATGATGGATATGGGTGGGGAGGATCAAGCAATGGCAATGACTCATCAGAAACAGGCTGAGGCCAAGTAAGAGCAAGGGAGACACCCAGCAGAGGGTTGAGGATCTGGCTCTGTTGGCATCTCTTCCTCCGGCTGACTGTGGGTTGTGTGTCGCTCCAGGGGCACAGCCGGTGTTCTCTGCGCGGTCCTTGTCAGTGCATGTGACATGAGGGGAGGGCCAGGAGGGACTCCAAGGCTCATGGCTTCCACGCTCTGCCCAGGAAGAGGTGTCTTAACTGGAGGAGAGGTTTACTGCATTCAGGCAATTTAATCCTCCCAAGCAGCTGGGCAGGCCCTGGAGATAATAAAGAAAGAAGGTAACAGAGTGGATCTGCAAAGCCTTTAATACACAGCATTAAAGGGTAATGGGAAAATCGATGGGACTATACAACAGGGTCACCCCAACTGCCAGCAGTGCTGTCATTAATGGGATAGTTGGTGCTCCAGCCACTGCAAGGCTGCTGGGCAAGGCCCAGAACCAGGGCCCTGGCCTGACCTCTTCAGGGCTCAGATGGCTTCCTGGACTCTGGGACTTCCCACTTGGATCAGAACACTGGGGGATGACCTTCTCTCCAATGGGCACACCCTGCTCTCTTCACCCTGGCCAAGTGACTTAATAATAGCTACCATTTATTGATCACTTTCTATGGGCCAAGGCTCGAGGCTAAGAGCTTTCTGAATTGTTGCATTTAATCCTTACAACAACTCTATAAATTAGCTACTATCGCTGTAGTTTCCATTCCATATGTAAGTAAAGTAAGGTCCAGAGAGACACATGTGCCCTTGATCATCTGCTGGGCAGGAAGTGGGGGGATCAGCACAGATCCTAGGATGTGACAGCTAAAAAGGGTCCCACAGGACATCTGGACCGACCCCTCAGGACAGAGAAGTCCAGTGACTTACCCTGATTCACAGAGCTACTCAGCAGAAAATGTGCAATTACAAAGCAGGTGTCCCACCTTTTAGATCCGTGTTCTTTGTCCCCATTATATCATCTGATCATTTCCATCCACAAAGCACACAGTCCACTGGCTTTGGACTTCAGAGTCATTCATTGTAATTAAAGGGATGGTCATTTCGGAATTATTTCCATTCAGGGCAAAGTTCCTAAAGCCCCTCACTGCATTCTCGGGGAGGAGGTGCTCAGAGCAAGGGATCTGGATATTGTTCTTCAACAGCAGTCACATCTGCCTGGGGAGAGAAAAACACGCAGACCTGAAACGACCTTAGACCAGTTCTAAAACGACAGATGAATGTGAGAGTGCGCGATGCCGACTGTGCACACTGAGCATCAGGGAATTAAGAGTAAAAGAGGAGGCTTTGTAGAGGTGAGGAGCTTGGAACCGGATAGTTAAAGGAAGGAAGGTTTGAGATTAGAGAAAACAAGAGGGAGGTCTTGATTGATGGCAGAAACCATAGAGGCAAAGGCCTGGTGGGTGGAAAGAACGTGGTGTAATATGTCGGACCTATAGGAAACAGAAGTCATACTGTTGAAGTCAAGAGATGTGAACTGGAGTGGCAAGGGATTTTAGTCTCAGTGTGGAAAGCAATGCAGAGCCAAGGTAGACGGTTAAGTAAGGTATAATGCAAAATACAGCAATGGGTTTAGGAAGATATGATGCCAGCCATCCAGGAATGTTGGAAGTCTGGAGGGCTGAATTCTAGAGAGGAAGAAACAAAGGCAGTCTTTCCAGACACGGAGTGGTGGTGGGAGTGGGGGCTGGTGTGGAGGCCAGAAAATAATTAAGGGATGAAGGCCAGAGAGGGCTGTGGTGAAGGGGGCACCAGGGTTTGGTGTGAGGGCCAAAGGAAGGAGGGCATCAACTGGAATCCGTGTACAGGCCTGGAGGATGGGGGCAAACTGGGTAGCTTTGGAATTGAGTCCGGGGTGTAGGGTGCAGAAAGGAGAGAGTTATTTGGGATGAGGGCTCTTGGGCCAAGCGCAGGAAGACCTAGGGGAAGGGAAACAACTGGGAAAGTGGGCCTTTGAACCGCTTATGGGAAAAGAAGCTTCCATAAAAGAAACTTCCCAAGTGGAGCTTGTGGAGCTGAGTTTGGGGCCTGAGATAGGGAGACTGTCAGTTTAGGCCTGGCCCCTGCTCTGCTTTGACTGACCTGGAGCCCTGGACCAGTTACATAACAGCAGTGAAGGAAGAAGACCCACCTCAAAGAGTAGGCAGGCTTCCCTGGTGGCTCAGGTGGTAAAGAATCCACCTGCAGTGCTCTAAGAGACCCAGGTTTGATCCTTGGGTCTGGAAGATCCCCTGGAGAAGGGAATGGCACCCACTCCAGTGTTCTTGCCTGCAGAATTCTATGAACAGGGGAATCTGGTTGGTTCATGGGGTTGCAAAGAGTCGGACACAACTGACCGATTAACACTGTCACTGCAGACGTTAGGCTGGGGATTCATGATAGGCTTACCAAGTGCTTGCCTGATCCCTTCCACACTTGCTCAATATATGTGAGTCACTGGGCTTCCCTGGTGGCTCAGTTGGTAAAGAATCCGCCTGCAATGCGGGAGGCCTGGGTTTGACCCCTGTGTTGGGAAGATCCCCTGGAGAAGGGAACGGCTACCCACTCCAGTATTCTGGCCTGGAGAATTCCATGGACTGCATAGTCCAGGGAGTTGTAAAAAGTCGGACAGGACTAAGCTACTTTCACTTCACTGTGAGGATAAGACCAACTTTCACATATCATACGGTTCAAGTTCCCAAACCACAAAATGGCTCAGGGCTTAAATATGGAGATAATGAGAAAAAAGTGGAATTGGAAAAAAAAAAAAAAAAGCTATTGGCTGGGGTTAGCAGGAGAGTCCGAGGTGGCAAGCTGTCAAAGCTCACCCCTGAGTTTCTTGAAGAGTGGCTGACTGCCTCCTGCTTGGGTCTCCCGAGAGGCTAAGGGAAAGAGCAATTCCCTGGCCCTTTGCAGATCTGAGAAGCTGAGGCTCTGGGGCAGGGCAGGAGCTATGTTTTTAATAACCACATACTATTTACTGTTGTGAATCTCCTTGGCAAGATCTCTGGCCTCTGTGACACCAAGGGGACGGGGCGCTCACTTCCCCACAGGCCAGCCCATCCATCTCACTGGAGTGAGGGTCTTGTTCATAAGGTCCTTCCCAGCCTCATGACCCCCTGAGAAAAGTGAGAGGCAAGGGAGAAGAAAGGAGCAGGGAAGAGTGGGAGACGGAGGGAGGTACCTGGGCTGGCGGTGGAGGGCGGGCACCACCGGGGCGAGAAGCGGCCAGCTCTGGCTCCCTCCCCGGTGCAGTCGTGCTGGGTTATTAAAGGGAAGAAGAATGAGCCTCTGTATCTCAGCGGAGCAGGGCAGAACTCATCAGCCGCCGTTATTAAAATCCTCTCCTCCCCAGTGAAAGACACTTATCGCTCTTCATCAGCAACACGCTCTTTTTTTGTAAAGGAAAATCAACTTAACAGGTGGGGACTGTCTTTTCACTCCTCCTGCAAAAGAGTCCAAGGCTGCCTCCTGGCAGCCTCAAAACTGGTGTGGGAGCTCCCAGGGCACCCCCAGCACGGCAGGAGAGGGCTCGGGACCTCTGTGTTCACGAGGAGGATGGCTCCCCTGCTGCAGGGAACACGTGGGTGGCAGTGTCTGCAGCACCTGGAGGCTGTGGCGCCAGGGATGACACTGCTGCAGAGGGGCCCTGGATCCCTAAACCTGGAGGCGCTCTGCTGTGCGGCCTGGGGGCAGGGCGGGATCTGAGCCGCAGCCTCCTGGCTCGAGTCCCTGCCCCTGCTCTCACCTCCCTCCTCCAGTGCCCCATCCCCCTGGGGGCGTCTCTCCTGAGCAGTCACTCCTTTGCTGACAAATGCTCAGCAGTAGCCCACTGCGGCAGGAACTCATCCACGCACTGTAGCCCAGAGCCTGAGCTCCAGAAGGCTCTTTCTAGACTGGCCTCAAATGACCCTCCAGCCCTCTACCCATCTCCCCTGCTGGGCCACAGGCTCTTCCCCCAGCCCATGCTGCTTTTGCTGCTTCCCTGCTTTTGCTCAAGGCAGTTGCTTTGCCTGTAATGCCCTTCTCCTTCTTCTCTACTAGGTGATCTGCTTAATGACCCAGCTCAAATGTCCCCTCCTCTGGGAAGTCCTCCCTGACCTCTCTGGGCAGAACTAATGATTTCCTCCTCCAGATTCCCACTGCAGGCACGCTATTGTTTTAACAATGATCCCACTGTATTCTAGGTGGCTGTAATCCCTTGTTTATATCTGTCTCTCCTTACAGGGAGTTCCCGAACCAAGGAGAGGAGGACTGTATCCTGCTTCTCTTTGTCCCTCCCACGGAACAAGCTGTAATTCTTAATAAAAACATGCATTAGCTGGCATCTACTGATGGCTTATTCAGCACTCTGAAGGTCCTTCATATACACTATTTCATGTGATACTTTGGCTTATTAAACCCATTTCACAGATGAGGAAACTGAGGCTTAGAGATGTAAAGAGACCTGTCCAAGGACACATGACTAGTTTGTGGCAGAACAGGGATTAAAAACCAGGACCGCCTGATCTCAACAAATGTTTGTTGACTGAATGACCCCTCCTTCCCTCTCCCCACCTCTGGTGCCAGTAGCCCCTTAGGTAGACTGGCAGAGGGACCTGTGGTCGTGTCCAGGTCCCAAGTCAGAGACCATCCATCCATCCACTTCCTTATCTCTGTGAGCTCAGGCTTCTCTGCCTCCAGGGCATCCTACCACTTGCTCTGAAGTCTTCTATCCATTTTCCCCTGGACAGGGTAGGGCTCTAGAGAAAGTTCTGTCATCTCCCCTGAAGGATCCCCCATCACCCCACCACTCTCACTCTCCCCATCCCCAGCTCCTCAGTCAGTATTTCAGCTTCTCTTTCCTGTATCCCAGGCCCCAGTGCTCCTCTGACCTTAGGCTAAGCCCTGGAAAACCTGCCCAGGCTGGTGTTCTGGTTTCTGCCCCAGATTTCAGGTACTTGTGGAGGGGATAGAGCCTAGCCATCTCACAGCTTCTTCTTTCACTGGGGGATTCAGGAGGAGTGCCTCTCTTCTTTGGCCGCAGTTTTTAGGACAAGCTCTGATTTTACAACTTGTAAGCTCATTGGGAGTCCCTTGGACAGCAAGGAGATCAAACCAGTCAGTCCTAAAGGAAATCAACCCTGAATATTCATTGGAAGGACTGAGGCTGAAGCTCCAGTACTTTGGCTATCTGATGCAAAGAGCCGACTCATTGGAAAAAGACCCTGATGCTTGAAAGATTGAGGGTAGGAGGAGATGGCGGCAACAGAGGATGAGATGGTTGGATGGCATCAGTGACACAATGGACATGAATTTGAGCAAACTCCGGGAGAGGGTGAAGGACAGGGAAGCCTGGCATGGGTTTGCAGAGTCGGACACGACTGAGCTGCTGAACGACAACAAAGCTCTCTGAGCTTCCCAAGTGGCGTTAGTGGTAAAGAATCCTCCTGCCAATGCAGGAGACGTGAATTTGATCACTGGGTCAGGAAGATCCCCTGAAGGAGGAAATAGCAACCCACTCCAGTATTCTTGTCTGGGAAACCGCATGGACAGACAAGCCTGGTAGGTCACAATCCATGGGGCCGCAGAGAGTCAGACATGACTAAGTGCGTGTGCACACACACACACACAACACACACACACACATGCAAACACAAGCTTTCTGAGAATAGCAGAATTGTTTTCATCTCTGCAGGTGCCACCATCCATAGTCCAAGGCTGTGCAACCAGGTGAAGCCCGGTAAACGGTGAGTGAGTGACTCCACAGAGAACACCAAGAACATCCCATGAATATACTCTTCATAGTGAAATAGCCCATTCCTGCATCAATCATCTCATCACTCCCTCTGGTTCTAGAACAGATGATGTCTCCTCTCCTCTCCAGATCTGACCCCCTCTCTACTGTGCCCACCTCCTAGGACAGCAGCTCTCTGGCTGCTCCGGGCAGGTGAGCAGCCCCGAGGACCTCGCCTCCAAGCACTCCGAATGTCCCCCATGCTCACTTCCTTTCCCTGTGAAGGGAGATTGCCAGCGAGCCCTGCAGATCAGCATCACTGCAAAGGCATGCTGACTAGCTTCAATTGCTTGGCAACTCTTTTAAAAATGTGTATTTAAACGATTTTCTAAAGGGGAAAAAAAAATCTCTTTGCCTCCACACACCAACTGTTTGCATAATTCAGTGACCTTTTATGAGCCATCATTGTATAAGCATCATTTTCCAGGATAGAAATCAACTTATGCATCGTGTTTCGTACTCTGCCTTATTCACCTAACGTTTTTCTGTATACGCTTTCTCACATATTGACAGAGAACTCGTATTTATCATTTGAAATGGTTATATAATATTCCATCATATTAATGTTTCATAGTTTGCTTAACCATTCCCCAGTTGTGGAGCATTTGGGTGTTTTCCAAGGTTTTCCAGTGATGAAAAGGGCAGCAATAAACATCTTTTTGCAAATAGCATCCATTTCCTTTCCGGTTGTTTTCTTGGTGTATATTCCCAGAAGAGGTATTATGGGGTCAAAGGCTGGGAGCACTTAAATGACTTTTGTTCCAAGGGGCCAGACTGTTCTCCAGAAAGACTGTACTAATTTGCAATTCTCCAGTCTTTTTATTCTTGTTTTGTAGCCTCCTGCTGTATTCGTCCAGGGGTTGTTTCAAATCTTCAGGGCCTGCCTGGGGCATTCAGCTACCCTCACCCTCCAGAGGTGGTTAGTACTGAGAAAGTTACAGGCATGTGTCCCCAAGTTTCCTCAACTTCCTTGCAGAGCAACATTTCTATTTTTACACTGGCTTCCCTGCCTGGGCTGATCTCCGAGGAAGAGGTTTCCAATTTCCTCTTCAAATAAACCTCCCTGTCTACATATTTGACCTCATTCCCTCCTCTCTAGTCCCTGCAGTCGCAAGAGTTGGACACAACTTAGCAACTAAACCACCATCATCACCTCTTGTCTCTTAAAAACCGTGCCTCATTAGTTACTCTGCTCTTCTCACTCATTCATCCCTCCCCCTTCTCATGCTCCTTTCATGTGTCCTCAAGTCTCCCTTTGCCTAAAAGCGATAAGCTTTTCCCTCCTCCCCCTGAACGGCTCTCTTCCATCACCATCCACCTGGCTGAAAGAAGAGTCTGCGAGTCACCTTCTCATCTTCCAGTTCCTTCTCAGCCGCTTGTTCTTTTGAACTGATGCCCAACCCTCAACCAAAGCAGCCATCTCAAGGCCATCATTCATTTTCTTAATCACCCAAACAGATGACCTTTTATCAGTCATTGTCCCCACTACCTTGTTGGCTATTGCCTCCTCACTGAGACTTTCTCCTGTCTGGGGTTGCATGGCAGAGAAATTTCCTTAGTGCTCCTTGGATCTTACCAATGTCATAACTCTAGAAGGATCGGTTCTGGGACCTTTTAGTGAACTTTAAATTATTTTATGCCTACCTCCCATTGTACCATTGCCAGGAGAATGGGGTAGAATTGCTTTCATTCCCAGCTCTTGTGGTGAGCTATGACAGATCTAAACCTTTTAGTATAAACCCATTCCTTTTTATTTTTTTAAGTTTTTTTGTTTGTTTACTTTTAAAAATAATTTTATTTATCAATTTATTTTTGGCTGTGCTAGGTCTTCGTTGCTGCCTGAGCTTTGCTGTAGTTGTAGTGAGCGGGAGCGACTATCTAGTTGCCTTGGATGGGCTTCTCACTGCAGCAGTTTCTCTTGAAGTGGAGCAGGGCTCTAGAGCACAGGCCCAGTTGTCCCGGCCCACAGGCTTAGTCACTTTGCAGCACGTGGGGTCTTTCTGAATCAAGGATAGAACCTGTGTCTCCTGCATTGGCAGGTCGATTCTCTACCACTGAGCCACCAGGGAAGCCCCTGTTCTTCTTTCCACAGTGACTGCTCAGGGAAAAGAAAACCAGAGCAATCAACATGTGAGATTTACACGTGACCTATGGTGGATTCAACTAGAACAAAGCCCAAGACTTCAGTTTCACAGTTGAGGAAAGCCAGTTCTTTCTCTCCTCTTGGGTATAAGTGATAGATGCATTAAGCCTAATTGCTGTTGGCCACCAACTTACAACCTGGAGAGAATCTTGTGTAAAGGTGAAGCCAAAACACAGAATAGAGCAGGATGTAGAAAACCAAAGCATAACAGATCCAGATCCTTGACTGAACCATGTCTGAATCCCACTCCACTGGATTTTTCAGTTCTATAAGTCAATAAACGCTTTGTATTATTTATATCAAAAAGTGTAAGGCTTTCTGTTAATTGAAAGATACAGCCATTATATCCCTTTTCACTATTCTCCCTTTATACTTTATATCTCATTTTTCTCATCCATTCCGGTACCTTCTATGATCACATCTATGTGGATGATTCCTCTACACCCCTACCTAACACCTGTCTCCTCACCTCTGATTCCAGCACCAGCTTTTTGCTAGATGGCTGTATGTGAAGCTTTAATCTTAACACATTAACACCAAATTCATCACCCAACCTCACTTCCCGATATCTGATTATTCGACTGGCTAAGCTTAAGACTTTAGCGTCATCCATAGAGTTCTCTCCTTTACACCCCATAATAGGCAGTCAGCTGCCATGACTTGGCACTTTTGGCTCTGGCTGCTTCCTGACATTCATTATTACCTCACTCTCAAACTGACTCTCTTCCCGGTTGGTCTCCTTACTTCCTGCATACCCCAGCTTCTGATCACCCTACATACCTTTATCAAAAACATCTTAAACTTCAAAGCAATCAAATATTTTCAATGATTTCCCAATATGTTTTGGATTTAGTCCACCTTTTTTTTTGACCAAAATCTAATTCATCCACTTCAGGATCTTTCCATTATCTTTTCGGTCTTATAATCTCTTTACTGTCTCATTGGTGCCCAAGCTACAGCTAAAATCGGTTGTTTTCGATTTTCTCCATATCTTGCTGCCAATGAGATGAATCCCACCAGGACCATCTTCCCTTCATATTTCATCTATGGAAATCCTACTCATCCTTTAAGATTCCTCTTGAAAGAAATCTCAATAAAGTATACTCTGATTTTCCTAAATAGGTATCTCCTTTTTTGAACCCCTCCAACCCATCTCTTTTGTGCCACACATCAGAATAGAAAAACTGACCTTTATTTTTGTTTCCCCTAGGCACGGGACCTTAAAAATAATAGGTGCTCAATAAATACTTGTTAAATTAACTTGAATCAAGGGCATCCCTGTGAGAACAAGAAACCACAGTAGGGTGATTGAGAAGGAGTCTTTACCTGCATTAGAACCTCTTTTTCCTTTTTTGTATTCCAGCTAGGGATTTATCAAGTCAACAAATACTCATTTAGTGCTAAAGGAAAGTTATGACCAACCTAGATAGCATATTCAAAAGCAGAGACATTACTTTGCCAACAAAGGTTCGTCTAGTCAAGGCTATGGTTTTTCCTGTGGTCATGTATGGATGTGAGAGTTGGACTGTGAAGAAGGCTGAGCGCCAAAGAATTGATGCTTTTGAGCTGTGGTGTTGGAGAAGACTCTTGAGAGTCCCTTGGACTGCAAGGAGATCCAACCAGTCCATTCTGAAGGAGATCAGCCCTGGGATTTCTTTGGAAGGAATGATGCTAAAGCTGAAACTCCAGTACTTTGGCCACCTCATGTGAAGAGTTGACTCATTGGAAAAGACTCTGATGCTGGAAGGGATTGGGGGCAAGAGGAGAAGGGGACGACAGAGGATGAGATGGCTGGATGGCATCACTGACTCGATGGACGTGAGTCTGAGTGAACTCCGGGAGTTGGTGATGGACAGGGAGGCCTGGCATGCTGCGATTCATGGGGTCGCAAAGAGTCGGACACGACTGAGCGACTGATCTGATCTGATCTGATGTGCAAGTTAACGCTGGAATCTGAGAGAAGCTAGCTTTGAAATCTTGTACCCTGGGATGACTCGAGCTGTGATTCTCAGAGTATAGTCCATATGGACATTCCTGGCAACTGAGGGCTGATAAACCCTCCTACAGTATCAATAGTTAGGACAGATTCTGAGCTGGAGAACTATTAAGGTTAATGGGAAAAAAAACAATGGACCAAGAGTCCATAGACCTGATCTGGGGCTGGATCTTTCGATAATTAGCTGTGTCATCTTGCACTAGTCTTCTAAACCTCTCTGGGACTTTAAGACTTCTTTACCTGTGAAACAATAGGGTTAAGCTGCAGTGTTTCTCAAAGTGTGGCCCTCAGAACACTTTCTTCAGATTCACCCAAGTGAATGGCTTTTAAAAATGCAAATCCCTGGACTCAAACCAGCATGTTGAAACTAAATCTTTGGGGTCAAGGCCTAGGGGTCTGCACTGGAACAAGCTGCCAGGTGATTCTCATTCAACTCAAGTTAAGCACCTCCAGAATTTTTGAATTACAAGGTTCCTCCTATTCTAAAATGTGGGGATGGGACTTCCCTGGTTGTCCAGTGGTTAAGACTTCATCTTCCAATGCAGGGGTTATGAGTTCGATCCCTGGTCTGGGAACTAAGATCCTGCATGCCTTGTGGTCAAAAAATCAAAACATAAAAGCACTATTGTACCAAACTCAATAAAAACTTTAAAAATTGTCCACATCAAAAAAAAAAAGTTAAAAAAATAGAAAATAAAATGTGGGGGTTACTGAATTAAGTAATAATCTGAGTTTTTTTTCAGAGATCAGTAGAATGGCCGAGTGAATAATCAAGAAGGCATCTTGCCCTCACAGTGTCTATGAAAGAAAGCTTAGAAAACCCCTATTCTCTGACATGCCAGCCAGGCCACAGCCCTGGGAATATGCTGCAGCTGATGCCCGTCTGCCCACCTGCCTCCTTTCTTATCCCTCCCTCTCTCTCTCCCTTTCTTGTCTTCTTTTTCATTCTTTCCTTTCTTCTCTTTCCTCCTCTCTTCTTGCTTCTCCATCTCCCCTCCCTTTCTTCCTTCTTCTTTCCTTTTCTTTTTCATTTCTTCTAAAATCCCACCAGCACCTGGGTAAACACATCATTAGCAATACATTTATTTGCACTTAATCAATATACTTTTTGTGATGAAGTCTTTCCGGCTCCCTCAATCAGGTATGAGCACTTCCTGCTCAGAACCTCACAGCACTTTGAACCAATCTTAAGCCATTAATCATGTTTTGCCATGCAATATCTCTAGGTGTACTCTATTAGGGAAAAGGCTGTTTTATACACACACCGCCCCTTCTACTACACCCAGCCCGGCGCCTTGCACATGTTGATGATACTTTACACTTATGTGGTGTACATTAGTTTAATAAGTATTTGCACAGACACTAACCAATGGCAGACCCTGAATGGATATTTACTGAATGGACCAATGAACAAACGCCTCTACTTTCCTTACCCTTTTCTTGAGCTTGTCTTATCTCCTGTCCAAGAGGCAGGTTTGCACAGTGACAAGGTCATTGACCTTGGAGTAAGAAGCTTGAGGCTGAAACCTTGTTCTATCGCTTAATAGTTGGGTAGTCTTGGACAATTGTTTAACCTCCTGAACCCTGATTTTATCTGTAAAGTAGAATAATGCCTTATATTCAGGGTTGGTGATGATGAGCTGCAATTACTTGTGAAATAAGTACGTGCCACAATCATGGCACATGGCAGATAATTTAAAAATGCTAGTTAAATGAATTTCTTCCCTTCCCCAACCCTTTTCGTCCATTAGAATGTCTCTTAGGACAAACACTGGCTTTTCTAATTCTTTCTCTCTGCGTTTGTATTCTGTGTCTTGGTGTGCTGCATACAAAGATGTGCAGAATAAATTTTGTGAACTCTTAAAAATAGTCAATGTCACATATGGAAAGCACTCAAACTAGAAATGAGCAGACTGTATTGTCAAGATTTTTTGTTGCGAGGTCTGTAAGCCCAACTCAAACAATCTTAAGGGAAAAAAAATTTTTTTATTGACTCCCATAATTAGGAAGTTCCGAAGGGCATCTGACGTTAAGCATAGCTGTATCCAGGGGTTAAAATACTGAAATCGGGATTCTGTCTTTTTCTTCAGCTTCGGACCCTGCTTCGATGGCTTCATTCTCAGGCAGGATCTCTGCAGTTGGTGGGAAGGATGACTACTGGCTTGCAAAGCTGAAAGGGAGAGAGGCCCTTTTTATCTGCGTGAAGCTTACAGATCTCCTGGAAGGATTCTCACTCACTCTGGTTGGGTCCTATTTCCACATCTGGACTAGTCAGTGAGTTCAAAGCTTCAGGATAATGGTTGGCTCAGCCTGGGTCACACGCCAACTCCTGTGGTCCATGGGGGAGGACGCAGTGATTGACAGTCCCTCGGACCACAGGAATGAGGGAGAGGTCACGCCTCCAAAAGAGGGGCTGTCAGCAGACAAGGCCAACTCGTTCAGCACACAAGTAGAAAATACACCATTTTCCCACAGGATGCCTTGTGCTCAAGACCGCCTACTTTGTGTCATTTAAAGGACCTGGCTTCATTTACTCATTAATTTATTCATTCACTGTTATTGAGGAAAACATAATCATTTTGAGAGTGTCCTAATCCCCAGGCTCAGTGCCAAGGGTAGAGGTAAAGCAGGGATGAAGGCAAACACGGGTTTCCTTGGATGGAGCTTTGAACCTCTCCCTGAGTGGGCTGTCACAGTTCCTCAAGCTTCTCTGCTAACTGTGACCCTTGGGTTCCAGTTCTGATTTTCAGAACTGGGTTACAGTGTTTTAACTGGGAGGGGAATTGCTTTATCCGGTTATCACCCTCTTAGCACAGTCAGTTTGCTGGCTGGACCGGCCTCTCTTGGCAGAGGTCATGGAATGAGAGGCTCTAGGATGAAGGATGAAAGAACGTGTACTCAGTTCCGAAGAGCAGGCTTTTTTGTTTGTTTTCTTTCTGTTTGTTTTTGTACTATACAGTTTGTTTTTGTTTTTATTTTTTTAGCTGCACTGTGAGGCATGTAGAATCTTACTTCTCTGACCAAGGATTAAACCTGCATTGGGAGCACAGATTCTTAACCATTGGACCACCAGGGAAGGCCCTGTTTTTGTAATAAAAAGTT
The DNA here is from genome assembly GCF_055505025.1 of Bos grunniens. Classification (NCBI taxonomy): domain Eukaryota; kingdom Metazoa; phylum Chordata; class Mammalia; order Artiodactyla; family Bovidae; genus Bos; species Bos grunniens. The sequence continues at coordinate 19,394,397 of NC_141190.1, forward strand.
TTTTAATTGTGGTAAAATATATAAGCTTCCCCAGTGGCTCAGTGGTAAAGAATCTGCCTGCCAGTACAGGAGCTATGAGAGACATGGGTTTGATCCCTGAGTCAGGAAGACCCCCTGGAGGAGGAAATGGCAACCCACTCCAGTATTCTTGCCTGGGAAATCCCTTGGACAGAGGAACCTGGTGGGCTACAGTCCATAGGGTTGCAGAGTCGGACTTGAGAGCATGCTTGCCCATACAAAATATATAAGCATAAACTTTATCATCTTAACTATTTTTAAGTATAAATTTCAGCTAGAAGGGATAGGCTACCCACCCCAGTATTCTTGGGCTTCCCTCGTGTCTCAGCTAGTAAAGAATCTGCCTGCAGTCCAAGAGACCTGGGTTCAATCCCTGGGTTGGGAAGATCTCCTGAAGAAGGGAAAGGCTACCCACTTCAGTATTCTGGCCTGGAGAATTCCATGGACTAGAGTCCATGGGGTCGCAAAGAATCGGACACGACTGAGAGATTTACACTTTCACTTTCATCTATAAGCACACATATTCTTGTGAAACCAATATCCAGAACTTTTTTTCTTGCAAAACTGAAACCCTGTACTCATTAAACAACAACTCTGCATTGTCCCCTCCCCCAGCCCTAGGCAGCCACCATTCTACTTTGTCTTTGTGAATTTAACCAGTCTAAGTGAGTGAAAAGTGAAGTCACTCAGTCATGTCCGACTCGTTGCGACCCCATGGACTGTAGCCTACCAGGCTCCTCTGTACATGGGGTTTTCCAGGCAAGAGTACTGGTCTCTAGGCCAGAATACTGGAGTGGGTAGCTGTTCCCTTCTCCAGGAGATCTTCCCAACCCAGGGATCGAAGCCAGGCCTCCTGCATTGCAGGCGGACTCTTTACCAGCTGAGCCACCAGGGAAGCCCAACAGTACTGGAGTGGGCAGCCTATTCCTTCTCCAGCGGATCTTCCTGGCTCAGGAATTGAACTGGGGTCCCCTGCATTGCAGGCAGATTCTTTACCAACTGAGCTATCAGGGAGGCCCTAACCACTCTAAGTACCTCGTGAAATGGAATCATACAGTTTTTGTCCTTTTGCGACTGGCTTATTTCACTTAGCACTATGTCCTCAAGGCTCACCCATGCTGTATCACGTATCCAGTTTTTATCCCTTTCTAAGGCTGAATAATACCAGGTTGTACATCTACACATTTTGTTTATCCCTTCATCCATCGATGAACACTGCGGTGCTTCCACCTTTTGTAAATAATGCATCTACAGACATGGTGGGGAAGATCAGTTTTGACGGCAGGAGCCCAAGTGTTCTGGAGCTTAGTAAAGGTAGGGCCCAAGAACCCTACATGGACGAGCCCTGTGTTTGAAGGGGCAGTGTGAGCATTCAGAGTGCCCTCTTCTGGGGTGGGCTGGGGTGAGAGGAAGGGACAGTCTCCTGGGCCTGAGGTGGTGTGTCCATGTTTGAAAGAGAGGGTCCAGAAGGAAGGGAAATGCCAGACTTTATCTTCCTCATGCTTTGTCCAGCCCAGACCCTGATTGTACACTTTGTTGATCAAACTTTGGAACTCTTATTAGGTCACTGGAGGTGACTTACAAACTACAACATTGTACAAATTGCTTTAGGAGTGGTCTTTACTCATTCTTCAAGACTCACCTTCACCGAGCCTTCTCTCAAGGCACCCCCAGCAGCTACGAGCAGCTCACCAGAAGAGTTCGGCCCCCCTCCTCTGCCATCACCTAGCCCCAACTTCACTTTTCTTTGCCAGTATTTGCTATATCAAACATGGTAATTTGTCCATGTTTCAGCTGTCTATACCAAACTGAGATTTGAAGCCAGCCTGGTACCAAGTGCCCAGTTCTGTTCCTGGCACTTAAGAAGTAGGTGTTCAATCTGGCTTTGTTTGAAGGTGAAAAAGGAGGGTCACATTGATTAAATGGGGTTTGCTCAGTGATGCCCAGCGTCAGTGGACTGTTAGCTGGAGGCTGAGCCGAATAGAAGTAGAGGGTCTAGGGGACTTTGAAATGGCCACTGAAGACAAGGGAATTGCTTGTTGGAACTAGGCACAGGTTTCATGGTGCAATAGATCAATACTGTTCCTTCTAGGGAAACAAACAGGATCAGTGCTGGCTGCCCCAGGTCTCTGAGCAGATCTGAAAGCCACAGAGCCCACGGATGGAGGCTCCATGCTGGTCTTGCAGACTACGACAGCGTGTACCCATTTGGCAGACTGAACGACACTATATTGAATTTCACACCTGTGATTGTATCCCAGGTCACCAAAAGCCCAATATATAAAGTGACAGCAACAGAGGAACACACGATCGAAGGGTTGAAAGTGTCCTTCAACGCTGGGGCTGGCATTCTCGCTCTGTTCCCTACTCCTCTACCCACAACAGACATTGCCATTGGCATCCACACACTTGTTTGCCAGGCAGAGATGCAGCCTCAAAATGTTCTCACCAGTGTTTCAGGCAGCTACTGCCAACAGTTCATGGCTGGGACTTAATGTGAATGTTTTTTGCCTTTTCCAATCTAATCCAATCTAACATCATTCCAGTAGGACTCCTTTGCATGGCTTTCTAGACGGCTGCTTCAGAGGCTTTTCAGCCTGTTTAGTTGTTGAACTCCAATCCAATTAAAACACATTGTGTTGCTTCTACAGGAAAGGCCTGGGGCTGGGTGCTGGGAGAGTGTTTAGAAGGACAGAAGTCTGCCTCGCTCTAATTTTGTCACTTGGTCCTATACCTGCCTTCTGGACAACCCCAGTAAGGCTGTCCCCACATCCTATGACATTTCTTTCACTATTTGAAGAGGCTGTCATGCCTCCATCCTACTGTCCCCATCCCACCTTAGTCTTTATTTTTACTAGAGGAAATCTTCTAAGTGCTTCTAGTCATTTCTTACAGCATTTGGTTTTTCAGATCCCTCACTCTCTGGTTAGCCTCCCACGGTCATGCTCCAATTTGCCTATATTCCTCTTAAATTGTGGTGTCCAGATACACATAGCACTTCATTTGTCATCTAACTAAATCAGAGCACAAGCCAACATGGATGGGTGAAAAGGGGTTCACCAATTGACAAGGCTTATCAAGGCAAGAACCCCTGTGAAAGTGTGACCACGACTTATTTGGGGTAGATCATGCAAACTCTTGGACCAAATCCTTTATTTTTTATGACTTAACCATCATTGTTAGAATTACAAAAGCTCAGAGCTCCACAAATTCTTAAAAGTCACAATCACCCATCTTATGATGAAATCACCAGGCTACCACATTCCCTGCAAAAGATGGAAGGTCTTGAGCATCTTCTCTAATGGGGAATTTTATTTTTGAAGGCAGACCTTTCAGTTTTATGACTTCCCTGTTCAAAAGTTCCTCCTTTTCAGTGAAACCTTCCTGATTGTAATGCTAGTCATTTTTCAGGGTTATTGAGCATTTCATTTGCTCAACACAGTCCTAGGCATTGTGTGTGCAGGGCCACATGTGTGCCGGGGAACATGAGCACTCCACAGGGGTAATTGAGGTGGAAGGACAAGGACAAATAACCTCCGATTTTTGTCTCCTGGGAAATTATAGTCTGGTGGGGAAACACCCTAAAGAGTAAAACAAATACTATCATTGGGACATGGGCTAAATAGTTAAATGGTATGCAAATACAGAGGGAAAGGTAGTTACTTCCAGTGAGGAGAATGCAGATTATTCTGTGTCTATATGGCAGCCAGTTCTCTCTATAGAACAAAATCAGATCACGTTAAGTAATGTGCTCAAAACCTGCTCAAAACCCTCCAAGTTTCCCAACACACCTAGAAATGGACCCGAGGTCCTCACAGTGGCCTATGGAATTGTGTGTGGCCTGGCACTGGCCACCTCTCTTCGCCCACATAAACACATACTTTTCCACTTTGGTCACACAGGCCATCTTGCTGTACTTGAACTTGCTAGTTGCTATCTTAGGGCTTCAATACTGGGTGTTCCCTCTCATGGGTCTCCTCATGGGTCTCCCCATGGCTTGATCCCTCACTTACACAGTCTCAGCCCCATCGTCACTTGCACAGCAAGACCTTTCCATTCTCCTCTCCTGCCGTCTTTACTTAATGACATTTATAACTACCTGAAATTATCTTTATATTTATTACCGACAGTCTCCCAGTAGAACATAAACTCTACAAAGGCGTGGATTTTATCTGTTTTGTTCCTGTTATCTTCTCAGTGCCAAGAATAGGGCCTGGCACACAACAGGTACCAGGTAAATATGTATGAAGTGAGCGAACGAGTTAATCCTGAAGACCTATTTTAGCAGTCATTCTTAGTAACAGCCAGTGTTCTTGCCTATTGATTCTCAAAACAAGTCCCATATTTTTGAAAGGGGCCCAAAAGGTTTCTCACTTGAAATTCTGTGGCATTTCCTAGTTTTTAAGATTTCTCAAAGATTTAGACGGTGGTTCTCAGATTTGCAAATTCTTTCAGCTGTCTGGGAGATTTTCCTCCCAGGCTTAGGGACCTAGACAAATTGCATGCACAAAGAATGCACATCTAGCATGAAGGTTACATTCTCAAGTTAGCATAGAAAGCGAAAAGTGACATATTGGAACTTTCCTTGAATATCGTTAGCACTGCAACAAATCACTGATTCTGTAGCTGTGCACCCAAGGAACTGGCTTGTTTGCATTAAAAGCCCAGTAGTATGAAAAACATGGATCTCTGACTACCTGAATCTCTCTCAGCCCCTTGGATGCTTTGCTTATAAGAGGTATTTGGGAACTGAGTCTAGTGAGTGTTGGAGCCAGACTGTCTAATTTTGAATCCTGGCCCCACCACTTGCTATGTGACCACAGGCAAGTTACTCAACCTGTCTATGCACCAGTTTCTTTATCTGCAAAGTGGGGGTAATAACAGTGCATACCTGCCTCATAGGGTTACATTGAGGACCAGATACATTAACGCATATGAGGTCTTTAGATGAGCACCTGGCACATAGTACTACAATCGATGTTAGTGATTATTTTATTATCTCCCATCTCATGTTCATACTGGGGCATATGCTTAGTAGGTGGAAAGGCAAGCAGAATGTGCTAGACTAAATTGCACTCTTGCTAGTTCTCTCTCACTTTCTTTGTCTCTGTTTCTCTCTTTCCACAAATGCCAATAATTGAATTTCTATGATGTGCCCTCGCTGTAAATTGCTTAGGCACTTTCCTTCTGCGGGAATTCTATATTTTTAGATTGATCATTGTACCGTTCTAGTTTGAACACCTTTGTAAAGACTGGAGAAGGTGAGAAAAAACAAATGTGGACTAGTTTGACCTCCTTGTCTCTATCACCTGAATATTCCCACACTTTCTGCCAACAGTGGCCTTCATTCTCTTAATGTTCTCTTGCCAGCATGGCTACTGAGTCCCTTTGGCTGCTTTTAGCTTTTCCTAGAGCATTGGGATCCTTCTCTAGCTTTAGTTTTTGGACATTATTCTCACAGATTCATGTGTCTCCCTTTCTTTTAGCATTGAGAAAGTAAAAAAAAAAATCAGAAACACCACTGCAGAAAATTCATTAAAAATAGCAAGCCTGTCTTTTTTTTTTTTGGTTTTCCATTTTTGTTTTTGTTTTTAATGTGAAGAACAGAAAAGAGAGTAGCCTGAGGAGCTGGCATGAGGAGAAAGAACCATTTGCTGCTGCATACACAGAAGGTGCTGTTCGGCGTGTGATGGACCCCTTGAGGCCAGAGCCGCAGGATCATGCAAGGCTCTTGGGGCACTCCTACCAGGCATGCAAGCAAGTTTTGACCATATCTGGAAAGTTCAGTTATTACTGTTGTTCAGTGGCTAAGTCTCTTTAGACTCTTTATGACCCCATGGACTGCAGTATGCCAGGCTTCCCTGTCCTTCATTATTTCCTGGAATTTGCTCAAACTCATGTCCCTTGAGTCAGTGATGCCATCCCACCATCTCGTCCTCAGTTATTACAGGTATTTTCTTTCCTTCCAAGCCCTGGGACAGGATTCCTTGGTCCTGGGCTGGTCCTGAGAATAACAAGGAAACTCATGAGGGCCAGATATTATTATTAATATCATCCTGTGGCCCAGAGCTTGACTCATTCACTCATTCAACAAATACTTACTGAGTACTTATGTACCAGGCATGAAGCAAAACATTGAGGGTGAAAAATGAAGTAGACACAGTCTCTTCCCTCAGGTTATATCTAGTGAGAAAGAGAAGCACTAACATAATGTCCTTACGCAGGGTGAGTGCAGTGTGTCAGGTCAGCTGCCACCCAAACCATCCCAGGCAGCAATCTCAGGAAACACCCATGGAGGAGTTGAAGCTGAAACAGGGAAGAAAAGGAAGCCAATACCAGGTGTGTTAATGAACAGGTTTCTGCTGTGGGTAACAGGGGCTCAGTTCCAGGGGGGATGTCTCAGAGCTAGTGCAGAAACTGTCTCAGTGTTGCCCCCTCTGAGGGTGAGGATCTGATGTATTGGCCCACCGACTCCCGCCCTCTCGTCTGCCCTGGCCTCTGATTAGGTACATGCTTGGCTATCGGCAGAAAGCCATGTGTGTGTAGAAATGATGGCGCCAAGTCTGTGTGGGCAGAGCACTGACCGTGTCTGCTGCATGCATTTATAGGAACCAGCCCAGAACCCCCCACAGACGCCCCAGGGAGGAGCTTCCAGCTCAATCTGGTGAGATATAAGAAGTCTTCCTGGAAGAGGTGACAGTTGAGCAGTGCCCTAAAGAAGCCTTACTCCAGAGCTATTCAGCAGTGTCTGGGGCAGAGTCCTTGCTGTCTGGTCACACTAAAGATTTTGCACTGAGATGTCTGGCTAAGATGGACAAAAGTGCTGCTTATCATTCTGCTTGTGGGGTTTGGGAGGTTGAGAGCAGGGCAAGAACTCAGATGGCTGACCCCCTCATAGTGCTGTCCTTTTCAGAACTGAGTCAGGAGAGTCAGAACAGCAAGCAGTGAGCCTGTGTCTGCTCTGTAAAGAGAGCCTGCGGACGTTTCTGGGTTTGCCCCAAACCTACCCTGGGTTTCTGTCTATTTGTGGATTAGGTGCTTCCTCAGAACATCCTCCCAGAGCGGTCACCCCGCGCTGTGCCCAGCCCCCAGATGCTCGCTGTACTCACTCCTTCATCAGCACCACCTCCCGATTAGACCAAGGATGTGGCAATCGGGCTGCCCAGAATTGCTCTCCCCACCTTCAGTTGCCCTGAGCAGAGTTCAGATTGCACATTTCCCGACACTCAGAGAGACCCATTAATATTTAGCATGTTATATTTCCAAAGCACTTTACTAACACGAATTGATCTTTTCGGCACCCCCTTGTGAGATAGTTCAGTACTGCTAGCCCTACTGGGGACATCAGGCTTTGCGAAGATAAGCTACTTAGGCGAGGGCCACAGCTGGGAAGGGATGGATCCAGATTAGAACCAAAGGTCGATGAGACCCGTTGTATGAGCCTTCAGACAGAACTCCAGAGTGGGCCCAGTGCCCCCTCCCTGACCAGGACATATTGGAACAAATCCAGCCTTCTGAAGTTTTAAATAGAATGAGCTTGTCATCCTTAAGATTGGTCTGTTACAGACAGTTGGACTGTTACAAACCAGCTATTGTTTAGAGAGTGCTTACTTTGTGCCAAGAGCTGGGTGCTTGACATAGAATGTATCATTTAGTTCTTATAACCCTTGCCCACCTCTGCAATGTTGTTACTACTATTATTTTGTACACCAGAAAACAGGCACTGAAAGATAAAGTAACTTACTTAAAGTTGAACAGGAATTGGTTAGAGCCAGGATTTAAACCCAAGCTACTCAGCTTCAGAGACTTTGAACCATTTTGAACCAGGTTAAAGGTGGATAGAGGTACCAAGTCAAGTGGAATTACTCTTGAAGTTCTGCCTACTTCCAGGCAATTCATCATATGCCTTGCAAGATTCTTTCTGGAGGTAAAGGAATTAGGTAGGGGTGAGGGGCTGTCTGCGAAAGGGTTCTTGAGAAATGAGAGTGTAAACAAAAGTTGGTGGTTACTTGATTTCCTCTGGCTTTTACTCTTGGCTCCTCATTCCCAGCCCTGCTTAAAAGAACAGAGAGAAGACTAGTTTATCCAATAAACAAGTGTGGGGCCCACGTGCCGTGCGTTGTGTTCTGGTGGGGCTGAGACACACATAAGTCATTATGACTTGGTCGGGAGCACTATAACCATAGAGTATGAGAGCTCACGGGAAGGAGGAGGCGGAAGTGACTTGCTAGCCTGGGGAAGTTGGGGAAATTTCTCGGCGGTGCCATGAGTTAAGTCCTGGTGGAGATGGAGGAAGGAGAGCAAGGGCATTCCAGGCAAAGGGAATAGCACGTAGAAAGGAAAGGAGTTGTGAAATAACATGGCAGTGTGGAGCGTAACAAGTTCTGTTTATGTGGAAACAGGCTGCTTGCATTCTTGAGTTCAGTGAGGGGCCACTGCCCTAGATAAGGGGCTGGGTTACCAATTCTAGACTATCCCTGAGAATGTAACCCCTTGTGACATGTTGAGCCAAATTCTTGATATTCTATTGCTGAGGAAAAAAGATGATTGTTTAAATTTAGCAAGTTCTGCTGTGTGCAAGGCACGGTGCTGGGTGCTGTGGATAAGGAATCGTAACTGAGCGCTGTGGAGCCATGGGAAAGAGTCTGGGACTGGGGATTGTGTGCCGGGAAGGAAACTTGGTAAAAGTGCCCCTACTACTCTTCTAAGGGAAAAGAATTAATGTTGCAATTTAAAAAATCTGTTTATTCCTTAGTCATCCCTGTCCCTTAAGAGCAAAACCCTGTGTCATGTATACGCCCCCTTTCCTTGTTGTCACTTTATAATTTACCAAACCATTTCCCATCCACTGTATGACTTAATCCTCATGATAACCCAGTGAAACAGGTGGCCTTGGTGGGTCTCCATTTTACAGATGATGAAACTGAGGTTTAGTGAATAGTCAAGATTATGTTTTATAGCAATAGAAAGTTTCCCCACAGTGGTCTCAAATTTGTCCCATTACGCACACTGCCTTGCCTTCTAAATCAGTGCTTAACTACAGCTTCTGTGCTATGTGCACCAGGGGCTCCCAGTGGCCCCCTGGGGTGGGAGGTGTCTTGCTGCACATCTGGAGGTAGGTATTGAGAATGTTAAAACCAAGGCATGGATGCTGCTGTATTGGAACTCTAAGCCCAGCTCTAAATAGTTGACTCAGTCGGAGCTGAGCCAGGAAATTCTAAGCGGTAGACGTTATTAGAATATTTTCTCAGTTATAGCTTGAAGGAGTCAAGTTGTCCTCAGATCAAGATGAATATGGACATAATATCACCTAGCCCTTTCCTCTAAGAAGCTTTGTGGTGTTGGATATTTTAGCCAGACAAGCCTTGAGGTCAAGAGGTGGATAGATTAGACTTGGTGCAGGAAAGCTAATTGTGTATACGTGTGTGTGTGTGAGAGAGAGAGAGAGAGAGAGAGACAGAGAGAGATTGAGTGTGTGTGTGTGTGTGTGTGTTGGAGGTACCAGCACAGCTCACAGTTGGATAAGAGCATCAGATGTGTGACCTCACTGTCCAGAGAGTCAACCAAAACAATAGTTACTGCCATGCCCTTTTAAAGGTGGTTTCAATTAGAGTTGGGAGAGTTTTCTGGGCTCCTATCTTAGGTGTGGAGTCTGAGGTCATTGCTGCTCATCAGAGTCCTCTATCCTATTTTCCTCATGAATTAAATAGGAGTTCTCCCAGTTGATATTTTGCCCTCCTATTGTCCTAAAAAGTCTTATTTTTCCTCCAGTTGATACCTAAGACAGATAAAATTCTAGATAATAACACTTACTGATGCTAGTCATGAGGGAAGGATCCAAGTACCCAAAAGCCCAATAAAATCTGGATCTTTCTGCATTTATTGATGAAGGTCACTAAAGGAAAGAATTCTTAAGTTAGGGGGCACCAATAAGGGCTCACATTTCCAAGGGGCAGGTTCATTTAGTCCCTCTCTCCTGATAACTTTTCCTCCTCCATCTTCCATGTCATCTAGGTAATTATGGTATTATATTAGGAGGATATTAAAATTCCAAGGAGTTGTGAAATGTCCCCCACCAGAGTTCTCTTATATATGCCTTGTTCAAATTGTCCGTTTTGAAACTAGGCTGGAGATGATCAAGCCCAAATCATTGAACAGCGAGGCAACATGGAATCTCTAAAAGTCTGAGGACCAGATATCCTCTATTAATAGTTACCCGAGGACTCTGAAGGGTCTGAAAGAGGGGAGCTGGCATCAGGAACATTTGAGTTAGAGGCAGTGTAACTTAGTCCAGACTCGAGAGTCAGATTGCCTTGGCTCAAATCTCAGGTTTGTCAGTTAGTAGCTGCACAGCCTTGGGCTCCCTCCACTGTGAAATGATGGTAACAATAGATTGTACCTTGTAGGGTTGTGTGAAGACTGACTTAGATCAGGTACATCAAGGGCTTAGCACAGCTCCTGCACACAATATGCATTTGTTAAATGTTAAACGCTATTATTTATTAAAGGGAGAATTCTTTTCCTGTTCTAGGGTGTTTCTTTCCTTCCTTATGTCCTTGACCCCCTACCCTCTGGTTTATATTTCTAAAGCCAGCTGCTTAAATATCCCCTCCTCTTTTGGTCAGGGATACAAAGAAAAAACAGCTTGTGCATGGGAGTACTTTCTTCTGTACTACTTATAGCATCACCTCAAACCAATATACACAGTTCATTTTAATCCAAGAGCTAAGGGCCCTTTAAACCAGCCATTCCTTATTTATTCGGTTAAAAAAAAATCAAGGTCCTTTGGTTTCATGTTCCTTTATTGTATTTTGTAAGGCACATATTGGATACTATGTAAATGCGAAATACTCTAACAATAGTAACTGAGACAGATGAGAAACTCAAGGAAGCAAAGTCACCATTTTGAGCTCAGCTCTTTATTGATGGGCTGAGTGATTTGGGAGCGACAATGTGGCTCCAAAGTTAAAGAGCCCCCAGGGATTCAGAGGGCAAAGGCTTGAGGCGCAGTCACGGCAGCAGTGATGGTGACCCCAGGCAGGCAGCTTCTTCCCCCGCAGACCTCAAATTCTCCCCATCAATACTAGGATTAATGCCACAGAACAGTCTCCCAGGGATGTGAAGCCAGGGCTGCCATATGTGGTTGTACAGGCTGTGTACTGCACACGGGTGCCAGCTGAGGGGGTAAGTGGGAGCTGAAACATAGCTCATACTCATCAATCTATGCTCCCTGGTGATGGACAGCGTCCACATGGGGGAAGGGACCCTTCTTTCTAATTTGCATAAAAGTAGTATATGGGCTAGTAGAGGCCCTGTGTGAAGCAACGGTGATAGCCATGAGTCACAGAGCTTAGCACTTAGAGTGGATACATTTATTCAGCACACAGTTCTTGAACACCTACTATGTGCCAGACCCTGATCTAGGGACTGAGGATATGGAGAGGAGTGTAAATAATTTCTGCCCTTGGGTCCTCTTTCCTTCACCAGCCCATCCTCCCCTAACGTTCAGTCGTCAGCAAGTCCTGTAGACTCGAGATGCAAAATATACGTCAGGTGCACCCACCTTGTTTCACTGCCAGCACTTTGTTTTTATTATTTCTTTCCTAGATTACTGCAGCAAATGGGCTGCTACTTCTACTCCTGTCCTCCAAACAAAAACAAGAGTGACTATATAAAAATGTCAATCAGGGGACTTCCCCAGAGAAGGCAGTGGCACCCCACTCCAGTACTCTTGCCTGGAAAATCCCATGGATGGAGGAACCTGGTGGGCTGCAGTCCATGGGGTCACTAAGAGTCGGACACGACTGAGCGACTTCACTTTCACTTTTCACTTTCATGCATTGGAGAAGGAAATGGCACCCCACTCCAGTGTTCTTGCCTGGAGAATCCCAGGGATGGGGGAGCCTGGAGGGCTGCTGTCTATGGGGTCGCACAGAGTCGGACACGACTGAAGCGACTTAGCAGCAGCAGCAGCAGCAGCAGCAGGGGACTTCCCTGGGTCCAGTAGTTAAGACACCACACTTTCACTGCAGCGGGTATGGTTCCATCCCTGGTTGGGGAATTAAGGTCCCACATGCCCCAAGACAAGGCAAAAAAAAAAAAAGTCAATCAGATAACATTAACCCCTTGTTAATTATAGCTTTTCAGTGGCTATAATTTAGTCCAGGGTCCTCACCATGGCCTCAAGGCTGTGCACACATGATTCCAATCATCTTGTCATGTCATCCGAATCACTCAACCCCCACTTCTCCCCATCTGTATGAGAAGAGGTTCTTCACAGAAATAGGAACCAATAGGATATATGTGTATCTCCTGTATGTATAGGTGTATGTGCATATATATATATATATATATTTATATCCTATGTATATGTATGTGTGTGTATATACGTGGGGCTTCCCTGGTGGCTTAGCAGTAAAGAATCCACCTGCAATGCCGGAGACCCGAGTTGGATCCCTGGGTCGGGAAGATCCTCTGGAGGAGGGCATGGCAACCTACTCCAGTATTCTTGCCTGGAGAATCCCATGGACAGAGGAGCCTGGTGGGCTGAAGTCCACAGGGTTGCAAAGAGGTGGACACAACTGAAGCGACTGAACACGCACATGTATATATGCATATATAAAACAAGGTTTATTGTGAAGAATTAGTTTGTGTGATTTTATTGTGGCTGAGAAGTCCCACAATTGCTGTCTGCAAGTTGTGGACCCAAGAAAGCCAGTGGTGTAATTCCAGTCCTGGCCTGAGAACCAGAGAGAGTAGAAGGATAGAAGACCAGAATGACTCCCCGCTTTCCCAACTTTTTCTTTTGTTCACACCCTCAGCAAATTGAGTGATGCCCGCTTCCCAGTGGTAAAGAACCTGCCTGTCAACGTAGGAGACATAAGAGACGGGTGTTTGATCCCTGGTTTGGGAAGATCCCCTAGAGAAGGAAATGGCAATCCGCTCCCGTATTCTTGCCTGGAGAGTTCTATGGACAGAGGAGCCTGGTGGGCTGCAGTCCATAGGGTCACAAAGAGTGAGACAAGACTGAAGTGACCTAGCAAGCAGGCACCCACATAAGGGAGGGAAAATGAGCCACTTATCTCAGTCCACCCACTCAAATGCTAGTCTCATCTGGAAACATCCTCACAGACACACCCACAAATTATGTCTGATCTGGTTACTCAGTGACACAGTCAAGGCGACACACAATTACCTTTCATACTATTCCACAAACCTCACCATTCTGTCCTTCACACAACCTAGCTTGTTCTCTGTGTGGTCTCATCCCTTTGGCTGGAACATCAATTCCCTGGTTCTCCCCTTGACCATCTCTTTCTCATCCTTCAGTGCTCAGGGGAAAGGTCACTCTGAACCTCAGAGAGGTGATCTGGACCACCTTGTTAAAGTAGCGTAGTATTCTATGCCCACCAACCACTCTTTGCTAGGATGTTCCACAACAAAGCATCCCAGCTCAATTTGTAAGTACACAGTTCTTTGTTTACAATCTGTCATATCTGCTAGATTGTGAGCCTTGTAACATGTTTGTTCTCCACTATAAATCCCTTCAGAATTTTGCTAGTCTCTGGTGCACAGTAATAAATACCAAATATTTGCTAAATGAAGTTGTTACAGAGAATTTGTCTCTCAAAGGAGAGTAATCATCACAACATAATGTAGAGATACATTTTGTGACAAAGGTAGTGATATGCTGGTAAACTGACTCTCAAAAACAGAACGTGATTTGTCATTTGTTGATTTCCATGGTGGTGTAAATACTCCCATCTGAGCTGATTTCAAGTTACCAATGGTTTAAAAACTGACTCGTAAAACAGTTTTTCAAAGGGCTTCCCTGGCGGCTCAGACGGTAAAGAATCTACCTTCAATGTGGGAGACCTGGATTTGATCCCTGTGTTGGGAAGATCCCCTGGAGAAGAGATCAGATACCTACTCCAATATTCTTGCCTGGAAAATTACAAGGACAGAGGAGCCTGGCAGGCTACAGTCCATTGGGTCGCAAAGAGTCGGATATGAAAGCTGTTATGAGCTGCCTCTAGCCTGTCACTGGTCGAGAGGTCTGCATGGGTGCAACGAGAACCCATTAGTTCATGCTGGGGAGCTCAGCAAAGGCTTCCGGAGGAGGTGACACTTGATTTGTATTTTGAAGGCTGGGTATGTTGGTTCAGGCCTTTTAACTCCAAAAATAGCTAACAGAGCCCTGTTCCCAGTAGCCCATGTTCAACTGTTCCTGGTTTCTCTAACTCAGCTCATTTCTGGTTGTCCAGGAGTTACCACTTGATTAGTTCAAGCCTCAGAAAGGGTTTCCTTGTGGCCAGAATTCTACTGGGTTTGCTTTGAATGCAGCGAAGTAGAGTAAGACTGGGTAGAAGTTAGTCAAGGGAGAAAGGTAAGAGTTTTGCAAACAGAGGAACAATTTATGCAACTCAGCAGTTCCATAAGTCTAAAAGTATGTAGGAGGGCCTGGAGGAAGATTAGCTTCTGCCAGGCCGTGTTTGATAGGCCGAGGAGCTACGCTGATTCACAGCATAGAATAGGGGGCAGAGGGAAAGAGAAAGGAATTGATCACTTTCCCTGAATAATAATTCCTGCATAATTCACAACCAGTAATTGTGGGGTTTTGTTTTTGTGGGTTTCATTTTTTTCTGGTATGGAATCATTTGATTAACGTCTGTCTCTTCCTAGAGACTGTAAACTCCACAAGGGCAGGGACTATCTTGTTTACTATTATTTTCTTAGTATCCGGCACAAAGCCTCCTACAGAGCAGTCAACAAAATACAATCTTGTTGAAAGACTGCATCACCTGGGGAACGTTTAAAACATGCTTATGTCCACTTACCCTGAAATAAGATCTATAAGTCTCTCTTCCCTGAACCTCTGAACCACAAGGATGTAGAGAAAGTAGTAAGGCAGGTGTCCATGTTTTGTAAAAACCACTCAAGAAATTCACTTCCATTTCTCCTTCCAAAACCAATCAAGTGGATCCTTTAAATGGTTTAACCAAGTGTGGAAGTGAAAGTGAAGTCGCTCAGTCGCGTCACTCTTTGTGACCCCATGGACTGTAGCCTATCAGGCTCCTCCGTCCATGGGATTCTCCAGGCAAGAATACTGGAGTGCGTTGCCATTTCCTTCTCCAGAGGATCTTCCCAACCCAGGGATTGAACCCGGGTCTCCCGCGTTGTAGGCAGACGCTTTACCATCTAAGCCACCAAGGAAGCTCCCAAGTGTGACATGATTTAATTTTACTGGTATAAGGATAGAGACTTAGTGGGCCTGGCCTCCATGTTTTGTAAAAATCACTCAAGAGATACCCTTCCTTTTCTCTTCTCAAAGCCAATCAAGTGGATCCTTTAATTGGTTTAACCAAAAGTGTGATGTGATTAAATTTTTCTGGTTATATAAATAGGCCTGATGGCAGTGGGGAGGAACCCACAGAGGTGCTGATGGCAGTTGGGAGGAACTTGCAGAGGTGCTGAAGTGCTGGGCCCAGTAAGGAAGCCCACGCTGTAACCAGGTAAAAAATGAGACGGGTCTGATTTAAATCTCTGGCGGTGGGTGTGAAGAGGAAACAGATTCAAGAGATGCTCAGGACATAGAATCTACACAATCTGGTGCCCATTTGGACCCAGTGGAAGAAGTGAGACAGAGGAATCTAAGTTGAAGGTTGAAGTGAGTGTTAGTGAACAGGGAGGAGGAAGAGTCACTTTTAAAGTTGCTACATTTGAGGTGCTTGTTGGACGTGAAAATATTAGTTGCTCAATTGTGTCCAACTCTTTGCGACCCAATGGAGCCCGCCAAGCTTTTCTGTCCGCGGGATTTCCCAGGTCAAGAATACTGGAGTGGGTGGCCATTTCCTTCTCCGGCGGATCTTCTCAACCCAGGGATTGCACCTCAGTCTTCTGTATTGCAGGCAGGCTCTACCATCTGAGTCACCAGGGAAGCCCAAAGGGAGACTTAAATATTAGTGTTCTCCAAGAACTCTGATATTTAAGAAGCAGGTTAGAAAAAGAATTCTTGAAGGAGACGGAGAAGAATGACCAGAGAGGAAGAAGGAAAACCTGAAGATAGTTATAAAATAAGTGATAATGTCCAACAGCATCAAATGGTGCTTAAAGCTAGAAGGCAATGGCACCCCACTCCAGTACTCTTGCCTGGAAAATCCCATGGATGGAGGAGCCTGGTAGGCTGCAGTCC
Source organism: Bos grunniens (assembly GCF_055505025.1). NCBI lineage: Eukaryota > Metazoa > Chordata > Mammalia > Artiodactyla > Bovidae > Bos > Bos grunniens. Next base: position 19,410,607 of record NC_141190.1, read on the forward strand.
ATGGGGTCGCGAAGAGTCAGACATGACTGAGCGACTTCACTTTCACTTTTCACTTTCATGCACTGGAGAAGGAAATGGCAACCCACTCCAGTGTTCTTGCCTGGAGAATCCCAGGGACGGGGGGGCCTGGTGGGCTGCAGTCTATGGGGTCTCACAGAGTCGGACACGACTGAAGCGACTTAGCAGCAGTAACTTGAAACTACCTTCAGTGAATGATGGTGACAAGGGCACTTTCTTTCGGGGCAGAAGCCGCCGGGCAGAGGAGAAGGAGGAAGTGGCGACAGCGAGTTCAGACTACCTTTTTCAAGAAGCTTTGCTGTGAAGAGGAGGGATGGTACGTCTGTGAGGGACGTTAGGAGCTCTGACCCCTTTATAGCTGAGAGGGAAGGGGAAGAGTGAGCGGACAGCACCCCACACATCGCGGGGGCTGCGCTCTTCTGCCTACCCTTCCCCGCCACGTGACCCGGAGGCCGCCTACGCAGGCCGGCCTCAAGGAGACTACAGTCCCCAGAAGGCCGCGCTGCGCTGGGGGGGCGGAGCCGAGGCCTGGCGCACGTCTCGGAGGCTCGAGCGGAAGAGCTAGAGCTTGGAGGAGGCGGCGGATGCGGACAGCTAAGGCGCCCCGGGTAACGAGTTGCTTCGCGTACCTGTCCCTCCCTCCCTCCGCACTCCAGCCTGGGGCTCGTGGCTTCCACGTCTCCCTCAAGTCTTGGGACAAGCTTGCTTTCCCCTTTCGTTACCGGTATTTTTCTTCTCACGTGACGCGTGGCCGGCTCCCGCCCTTCGACCCTTGCGGGCCCTGGGTTGCGGGGGACGGTCTCAGAACCCTTTTTCCTTCTCTGGGCTCCGTGCTTGCTTTGGGTGCTCTCCTCAGATACTCTCTGCGAAGGGGCAGTTCCTTTCCTGTGTTTCAACAGGTACTGAGTGGGAACTTGGACACCCCTTTTTCTCCCCAGTGGTTAGGAGGCTGTGGACAGTGCGGGCCACCCGGGGCTTCGGGCGATTTCGGGGCGCGAGCCCTGAGCCTCTGGAGCGAGTCCGCTGGGCTGGCTGGGAGCCCCCGGGCTATGAGCTGGGAGTGAACTGTCTGTTCGCCAGGGAGGGTATACTTCCTGGTTTTCTTGGGCCACCCTCGGAAAACTCCAAGTCCGCTTTTTAAAGTTTTCTTTATCAATAAAAGCCTCTTCTCAGAGTTGAGCAGGGAAGAAGCACAGGATTTGGAATCTGATGTCCTGGGTAGAGCCTCGGGTCTGCCACTTGCTGGATCTATTATCTTTTGTAGCCCGTTTATTGCCTCCCGGGTTTCCCAATCTGAAAAATGGGGGTGATCGTCTTTGGCCTTCCTGCCTTCCAGTGTCGAGCAGTTTATTAGAAGTGACATGTGTGAGAAAGCATGTTTCACATATAACAATCTCACGGTCTCTCTGTCTCCAGCCCAGGTCAGTTGAATTTTCAAATCGTGTTTATGTGTTTATGAACTTGATCATAAACGTGATCGTGAACCCTATGAAGATCAAATGAGTTAATAAATACATAGGGGAAAAATGTCTTTGGAAACGAGTGTGAACCATACAGATGTTCTTATGTCGTGTTCCTGGGGAAGAGGTAACATTAGGGCCCTATCACCTGTGGAGTCAGTTTTAAACTTCGTCTGGATTTTAAGGTCCACCAGAATTTGGCTTGTTCTGTCCCACCAGCGCTGCGTGCACGCACTTAGGAGCAGCCTTGCTCGCGTCTTGCTTTGTTACAGCCATCCTTTCTTCAGTGCTACACAGTGTACAAGAATCCCAGAAAGTACTTCATGCTCCTCATGTGTAGTGCTAAGCTTGTCTCCAGCTGGTTGGCCCTTTTGAGGTACTACTTGTTCTAAACCTAGCTCTGATTGTATCACAGTGTCACTAACTTGAATGTATACTAGCTGAAATGAGAAATATTGGCGTTATTTTTACCTGTCCTGCTACATGTGTTAGGAGTCTGTGTTACCTTATAGTTAGAATTCAGAATATAAACAGCCAGGATTCTTGTGTAGTTTTTATTCCGGCAGTTCAGTCTGAGACTCCGCAGGTGACTTTGTTTCTCTTTCCCCTTGTAAAGAGTGAGGATTTTACAGTCAGCTTTTTGTGGGTTTGGCAGTATAGTAAGTCTGAGACTCCGCAGGTGACTTTGTTTCTCTTTCCCCTTGTAAAGAGTGAGGATTTTACAGTCAACTTTTTGTGGGTTTGGCAGTATAGTAAGTAGGTAGTCTTGTATTATTTCTGAAATCATTGCTTGGAAAATACTTGAATGTGGTTCTAAAACCAAAGGATGGCAGTACAATTGTTGAATGTATAAAGCTGAACAAATTTGAGTTGAAATCCTGGTGCTGTGACTTCCAGTTCATGAGTTGTGGCGAATTATTTCACCTCTTTAAGCTTGTCTACTAATTTCTGAAATGAAGATGATAGCATTTACCTGATAAGGTGTCTATACGGATTAAATGAGATGTGAATATAAAGTAGTGCTGGAGTGAGTATTTGCTCATTATTTTGTTGCTATTCTAATTGATGACTATGATGATGGTAAAAAGTCATGAAATTTTAGGTAACGTATTTTCTTAAGATTCAATTTTTTTGTTGTTGTTGGTAAGTGAGGATAGTTATCCTTAACCCATAAACTTAAAGAAGCAGTAAGAAGTGCTCAGATTGCAGGCTTTTTTTTTTTAAAGCAGTTGCATTTTATATAAAGATTATATTAGGCTATTTTTTATGTTTAGAAATTTCCAGAATGCTCTTGTTGTTGGGGTGTGTTATTGGGCTAGTGCTTCATTGATAACCCATAGTAAGAATTTAGTTTTGTGTCTTTCTGCACATTATAGCTTGTAGCAGAACAGTTATCTATGTTAATGACTTAGATATAGACTATTGACTAGGATAGAGTTTTATAGAGAATTTTTTATTGGCTTCCCACCCTCCCTGCCTTTTTTTTTTTTTTTTTTTTTAAGCCAGACTATTTGACTCTAAAAGTTCCATGTAGTGGGTAGGGGCCAGAAGATTTGGTGACTCTCAGTTTCTGAAAGTGGTAACTTAGTGACAGGTGCTTATGGGGGCACTGGGGTGTGTGTATCTACAAGGAGTGAGAGTTTAGAGAAACCAAGAGGGAATGTCTAGTAGAGAAAACCGATTTGTTGGTCCAAGCAGAGTCTTAGAGTTAAGAATTGAAATGTTTACTTTTCATTCCTTCACATGCTGTGTTGACTGATGTCTGAAGATGCAAATGTCTAGGAACTGTTTCCTTTACTCTCTTTTTTGATGTGTTTTCCCCTGGCTCCACTTTACCAGTTTCACCCTGACCTGTAGTTAAGAATCAGCAAGATGACAATTATTATTTTTTTTTACTACAGACTTGTGTATAAACTATAACAATAGTCATTTCCATTAAAATCTGATTTGTGTGCTGTAACATATTATTTTTTTCCTTTATGTTTTAAACATTTTTGTTCTTTTTTCTTTAAAAGAAATTTTTGGAAGATAGACCCATTTTCAGGGTTAGTGAAAGACAGTATTATTGTTACTGTGTTTAGTTATTATATTTTCTTATAGTCATGAATTTAGGTGATACATATATATTCACTCTCATAAAGCTTCACATGATCACTGTAATTTTTTTAGCCAAGGTTAAGTTTGTTGACTGTGCCCACTGAGCCCTGAAAAATAGCAAAACTAATTGTCTAATGTGTTTCAGTCTGTGACCCTGTCCTTATTAGCTCACCATTTACAAAATTTCTCACCAGAATGAGCGATAAGACTAGTGTATTGTTGATTTGGAACTTGTGCACTCTTTAGACATGACAGAAGTAAATGAACTGGTACCAAAAGTAAAAGTGTAGATCTTTAATTATATAACCTGCAGTACAAGACTAGCACTCACACTGTGTATAAAGCTGGTGACCTGTGCTAAAGCTGAAACTCCAGTACTTTGGCCACCTCATGTGAAGAGTTGACTCATTGGAAAAGACTCTGATGCTGGGAGGGATTGTGGGCAGGAGGAGAAGGGGACGACAGAGGATGAGATGGCTGGATGGCATCACTGACTCGATGGACGTGAGTCTGAGTGAACTCCGGGAGTCGGTGATGCACAGGGAGGCCTGGCATGCTGCGATTCATGGGGTCGCAAAGAGTCGGACACGACTGAGCGACTGAACTGAACTGAACCTGAACTATATTTTAGACGTTTCTCTTGGTTGAATTGTATTGGTTGCAGGCATCCCACCCACAGGAGAAGTGAGAAGAAATGGAACGAGGATGTTCATGTCTTAAAAGAGAACCTACTTCTACTATGCCACCCACCAGAAAATGTGCTCTTAGCTAGTGGGGGAAACATGAAGAGTTTTCTGTTAATGAGCCCGGTAGGATGAATGAAGCCTGGGTAACTCCTGAGCTCCTGAGAGTTTATTGAATTACAGGGGATTCCAGTTGTCAGAGGTTTCGATAGAAAAGCAGTTACAGGCTGTTGCTGTGCAGCAGAAAACCTGCGTGTTGAGAGAATATTTCCTCTCAGTAGAACATGGACCCATTGCTCACAGTCTGTGCTGTGCCTTTTCGCAGTCTCATGCTAGCCTTCGGTCTAGTTTTTTAATTCTTCAAATTTGTTCTTCGGTTTTATTTAATCTATTGTCCCTTGTGCCCTTTTTAAAAATTTTTTGTTATTATTTATTTTTATGTCAAACATGGCTGGTTTAGACTAGGGATAACAACAGAGAAGCAGTGTTAGAAACGGCAGATTCTGGTGTCTAATATTCTGAGGTTCCCAAATAACACGAGTTAACCTGTACATACGGTAATATGAATTTCTAGAATGGACAAATTCATGACTGTTTAACTTGGTGCTAAGGCAAAAATATGGGCAAATGGTGTGTGGTATTCTTATTATGAGATTTGCCTCTTAGGAAAAAATAGGTGTAGTGTTAATACTGGCTTGCATATGGGCTGTTTCAGGTTCTTTGCCATGGAATGCCAGATGAGTATTAGAGAAGGGAAGCCCTTGGATTTAAACATTCCCCTCTGAAGTTTATACCAGTAGCCCTGTTTGTTTTTTTCTTATCATCTGTAAAATAGGGTTAATAACACCAACCCTGTTTGTTTATAAAGAGCAGAGGGAAAAGTTAACAAGAATGTCTTGGAAATGAGGTGACTAGGGGAAAGGCTGACGGAAGGGCAGAGACAGAGAGGAAAAGTCTCACACTGGGGTGCGTAACTTGTCCCTGAGACAGAAAGAGGGTACCCAACAAAAAGCAGAGAGTGAGGGTTAGTCAGAGACAGAGAGGGGACATCAGAAACCCTTAGGAGGGACAGTCAGACTGAGGCAGTTAGAAAGAGGGGTAAACAGATGCAGAGCAAAGGGCTGACTTAGAAATGCCAGGTGGATTCAGGGAGGGAACTGCGAAAGACTGCAGGAGGGAACCAGGAGGGCATGGCCAAGAGCTTGTTGAGTGAGTTTTTTGAGTTTTTGTCTGTTATTTGGGGAGTTCTTGTAGACGTTTGTAATTAGCCGAGAGGGAAGAACTGCAGATATTAGTAGTAAATCAAGTAACATGTTTATACAGTTTTTATTACACTAAAATTTTCCCTTAAGCACTCGTTTTATTTTGCATATTCAGAATACAAACACCAAGCCAGCTTTTGCCGCAGGCCTGTTAACTGCCTTCCTATGGTGGTTGTTTAGTCGCTAAGTCGTGTCCAACACTTTTGCAACCCTGTGGCCTGTAGCCTGCCAGGCTTCTCTGTCCATGAGATTTCCCAGGCAAAAATCCTGGAGTGGGTTGCCATTTCTCTTCCAGGGGATCTTCCTGCCTCAGGGATTGAACCTGCGGCTTCTGCGTGTCTCCTGCTTTGCAGGCGGATTCTTTACTGCTGAGCCACCAGGGAAGCCCTCATAGGTAAACTCATTTTAAAAAATTAAATAAAATGATTGGTTTCTTTTTTAGAAATACTTTTTCTTAAAAAAATAAAATCAAATACATGCTTACTGTGGAAAACTTGGAAAATACAGAAAAGTTTAAAGAACAACAAAACCCATAATCTCACAACCTAAGCAGTACATAACGAGGCCTGCCCTTTCATTTTGTTGATGGTTTCCTTTGCTTTGCAGCAGCTTTTGAGCTTGATGTAGTTCCATTTGTTTATTTTTGGTTTTGTTCCCCTTCCCAAGGAAACAGATTCCAAAAAATATTGCTGAGACTGATGACAAAGAGTGCGCTGCCTGTGTTTTCTTCTAGCAGTTTTATGGTTTTAGGTCTTACGTTTAAGTCTTTCATCCATTTTGAGTTTATTTTTTACTTGGTGTAAGAAAGTGGTGTAGTTATATTCTTTTACACGTGGGTGTCCAGTTTTCCCACCGCCATGTATTGAAGAGACCGCTTTCCCCACTGCGTAGTCTCGCCTCCAGCATTGTGGATTAACGGACCCTCTAAGTGTGGGTTTATTTCTGGGATGTCTGTTTTCTTACGTAGTCTGGTCAGTCTTTGCAGTTCACCCCATTCTACTAAATGTAAAATAGAGCAGTATCTATTTGAGGTTATTAGGACTCCATGGAAGAGGAGGATCTTGAAGGAAGTGATAGAATGACAAATTGAGAGGACAGAGGAAAATTCCACATAGAGTGATGAGAAGCTAGAAGCAAGAAGTGCAGTGTGTGAACTGTATGAGACAGAAGGGGTATTTTAATATTTCACAAATGCAAGATGATGCATAGTAAAGAGATATGATTTGCTAGGTTTACATGTGTATAAGGATAATGAAGAATTAATGGAAAGCTCTGAAGGCTGGGCTTAAGAACTTAGATTTGATCCTTAAAGATGATATTTTTGTTGAAAGTGATGATGAAAACAGTATTTGAGAAAGATTGTTGTGGTGGCTTAGAGGGGTAACCCCAAGTAGGGAGTGGCTTTAGGGTAGGCAATAGGACAGTCATGGAATAATGTAGACATAGAAGGTGTAAAGCTCTTGTGGAGGAAGAGCAAGAAGTGTAGGGTTAGAAAAGCTGAAAGTTGGAATACCTCAAAGTTTTGAGTTTGACAGATAGGTGTATTGTATTTTGATAGTGACATTGAGGAAGGATCTGCGAGAGGTCTAGGGAGAAAGATACTGAGTTCAGGTGCTTTTACAAGTTGTAGGTTTGAGTGGTAGTTGAAAAATCTGGTACTTTAAAAGTAAAGATCTTCATTATTAAATTTATTATAAATGAATACTGTCCCTTTTAAAGTAATCATTCTTAAGACTATGCATTTATTCTAGCAAATAAATATTCTTTGGATTTGTCTTTTGGAACTGCTTTCAGAACCAATAGAGCCATACAAGAAAACCAGTCTCATTACTTTATGGTCATATCTTTTGTGCCCAAGAATATTATCTTGCTTGATCACTCATCTTATTTACCATATTTATTTCTAAGTGATATTTGACGGTCCCTAAAAGTTAATCTGCAGAGGCCTTAAATTTATTACCATGCTGGATATTTAAATAACTGTCATCACTGCTGAGAACAACCTTAAGCTGTGATAACATTCCGAGAAGAGATGCTAGTACATGCTGGTTAAGAGGGTGGGTTCTGGAAGACTAGGTTTGAATGATCTCTTTAGTACATTAATTCTGTATCTTGAATAAGTTTCTTAACTTGCCTTAACTTGCCTCCATTTCCTCATTTTTAAAAGGAGGATGGTGATAATACTTCCTGCTTCATAGGATTATCATGAGGATTAGCTACTAGAACGGTGCCTGGCATATTTTAAAAGCTCGGTGTTAGCTGTTTATTACCATCACAGCAACTACTATTGCTGCCATCACCGTTTTGTCTATTTATCTTTTTAGTTTTAAAAATCACTTATGTTCCTGTTTAATTACATCTTGTACAAATGGAACAATGGACAGCTAGAGTTAAAATTAGAGCTCAAATAAATGATCAGACACGTAGGAATGAAGCTTTTTAGAATGTGTGAATTTAGTGGGAGAAGAGCAGAAAAGACAAATTTTCCTCACTGTGAAGTTTGACCAAGGATAGAATATTGGGGAATATTCATGGTAAAAGAGTGTGAAGCAGAAAAGGAAGCCAGCAAAGGACCAGTGGAAGACTGTTTAGAGAAAGAAAAACTCTGGAGTGTACATTAGTATAGAGGTTATATTAATTAGGATAAGATTTGGTTGCAGTCAAATAATAGAGACTTCAGCGTGATGAAAGTTCATTTCTGTCACTGTCACGACTTCCAGAAGCAGCCTGGGACAGTCGTGGTTGTCACGGCGTCACGTCGTTGCACCACTGTGCGTGGATTCTGTTCTTTTCCAAAGTTGCCTGCTGGTCTGAGGTGGCTGTTGGAGTTCCAGCCTCTTCATCCACATATGAACCAGCAGAAAGGAGGGAGAGGACACATCTTCTTCCCTTTGAGGGTACTTCCTGAAAGTTAGATGTGCCACTTTTGCTCATGTTCTGTTGGTCACAGAGCCACATCTTCCTGCAGGAGAGGTTGGGAAATGTAGACTATTTTGAATGCTCAGTGCCTGGAGAGAAAAATGAGGGAAAATAAGGATAACCCAAGGGTAGCTAGTTGAAGAATCTAGGGTAGATAACAGAACTAATAGTCTGTGTGTGTGTGCCAGGCTGCTTCAGTCATGTTCGACTCTGCGACCCATGGACTGCAGCTCTCCAGGCTTCTTTGTCCATGGAATGAATTTTCCAGGCAAAAATACTGGAGTGGGTTGCCATGCTTAGGATAGTTTAATTCTTCATTGGTGATCCTTGATCGAGTTTCTGTATTTGTGAAACTATGAGTATGAAACTACTCTTATCAAACTGCATCAGTAGTCCTCTGTTTTTAGGGTGTTCTCCCTTCATGAATCCTTACTTAGTTAGGATTACCAGTCTCTTACAGGGAAAAAGGTGATGGGTATGTATGTATATGTATGCATGTATGTGCTATGTGTATAGATACATAATACACATTTATATATATATATATATTTCCTCATTTAGCATTGGTGTTTGCCAAAATTGCTTCATATAGCAACAGTCTGCCTTAAAATTGATAGTATTTAAGTGTCTGATATCTTTCTTTCATTCTTTTAAGCTTCTAATTTTACCTAGCCTTCTATTCACTCTCCAGTTTGGTTGTTTTGGGCCATTGTTTTTAATCTCTGTCCTTTTATATTACTACTCTCTCTCAGTGCTGTTAATGCTGTTAATAGTACTTCCCAAAATAGATAAATGAGCAAATTTAATTAAATGTGTTATTTGCACTCTCCTGATCATTAATGAGTTTGTATGTAAGGTCAGGCCTACAATCTTCCTGGTATTATAATGACTGAATTTTCTCTGTCCACTAAATGGAGAAGTATTTGCTTTAGAGTTTTTTATTCTTAAAGCTTCCATATTTTGTATGTTTATGTTCTTTTAATGTTGGAAATATGAAGGTCTTCTAACAATAAAGGGAGAGTGTTTTCCCTGTTTGAGAGTAAGATACAGACCTATCCCTATTTACCTAAATACTTGAGAGTATATTTTCTAAAGGCAAGGACGTTCTTTTATGAAAGCATACTACAGTTATCAAAATCAAGAAATTAACATTGATTTAATATTACACTGTAGTCCACAGACTTATTCAGATTTCACTCATTATCCCAATAATGTACTGTTTTGTAGCAAAAGAAAATTCTGGCTCTTGGAGTGTATTCAATTGTCATGTCTCTTTAGTTTCCTTTAATCTGGAGCGTTTCCTCAGTCTTTGCTTTTGCAGGACATTAACATTTTTGAAGAGTCCAGGCCAGTTGTTTTGCTGTTATTATTGTTGAGTCGCCAAGTCGTGTCCAACTCTGCCATCCCATGGACTGCAGCTTGCCAGGCATCCCTGTCCTTCACTGTCTCCTGGAGTTTGGTCAGTTTCATGTCCATTGAGTCAGTGATACTGTCTAACCATCTCATCCTCTGTGGTCCTCTTCTCCTTTTGCCTTCGATCTTTCCCAGTATCAGGGTCTTTTCCATGAGTCAGCTTTTCACATCAAGTGGCTAAAGTATTGGCGCTTCAGCTTTAGCATCAGTCCTTCCAATGAATATTCAGGGTTAATTTCCTTTAGAATTGACTGGTTTGATCTCATTGAAGTCCAGGGGACTCTCAAGAGTCTTCTCCAGCACCACAATTCAAAGGCATCAGTTCTTTTGTAGAATGCTTATAAATTGGGTTTATCTGCTGTTTTCTCATTACTGGCTTCAGATTACCCATTTCTGGCAAGAATACCGCAGAAGTAACGTTATGCTTCTCAGGGCATTGTGTCAGGAGGCACAGGATATTGAAATATTAGTAATGTGGTCTTGGATAACTCCTTTAAAGGTAGTATTTGCCAGGTTTTCCAGTGCAAAGTTACTGTTTTTCCTTTTATAATTACTTTGGTGGTAAAATATACATAAAATTTATCATTTTAACCATTTTAACCAAAGTGTATAGTTAAGTGATTAAGTACATTGACATTATGTTTTTAATTTTGAGGTATCTTTGAAAAGGTACTTTGAGATTTTATAAATTTCCTACTTCTCCTCGAACCTTTACTAACTTTTGTATATCTGCCTGAATCATTTTCATGATGGTTCCTAAATGGTGATTTTCTAATTCTGTCATGTCTATTATACTTACTTATAATACTTTATTTCATTATTTATTTTGATGCTGTTACTGATTTGGTCAGTGGGAGCCCATTCAAGCTGATTGCTGTTTCCTATTGCCTTGCCCTTGTCACTCATATACACATTCATATACATCTTTTTTTGTCTTCTGAAAGCAATGAGTTTATATTGATACTTCTGATTCCAGTCCAACACTACAGGGTTTATTCATTCTGTATTTATAACCCCCTCTTCCAAAAGTGAGAAACTTGTCCCTATGGTTTGCGTTTTTACTTATTGGCCTAGTCTTAGAATACCAGAGAATAGTTTCATACCACTGCTTAAAAGACATCTCCTATGGACAGGGAGGCCTGGCGTGCTGTGATTCATGGGGTTGCAAAGAGTCGGACACGACTGAGCGACTGAACTGAACTGAACTGAAGTAGAGTTCAATATTTGTTTTCCTTATCCTATGGCCATATAGTCTAAATATCCACTGGTCAATAAAGTAGCCACTAACTGCATGAATTGAGATGTACTTGATTTTGTAAACTTAATATGAAATAAGAAATGTGAAATATCCCAATGATATTTAAATAATATGTTGAAATATTTTAGATATATTAGATAAAGTAAATAAAGTTAATTTTAACCATTTTAACATGGCTGCTAGAAGATTTTAAATTACATATGTGGCATCCATTATCTTTCTGTTGGACATCACTGAGCAAGAAACCACATTCAAAAGTTACTTGGGTTAGTTTTCTCCCCAACTTTCTTTCTGTAGCATAGTTATGTTAGTCATTTGCAATACAATTCACTTCTGTTGTATTCTAAGTTTTTCTCCCCATCCTAATTGATCTTACTTATCTTTGAGCATGTGAAGCATTAATATGGTTCCAAAAGTCAGAATTATATTAAATATATATATATACACTCAAAGCAGTGTCACCCATTTCTTCTTTCCTTTTCACCCTGTTTTCACCCAGCCTTTATAGGTAATCAATCCCATCAGTCTCTGGATTACCCTTTTGGTGGTTTTTTCCCCCCAGGTATGAGGAGATAACACATTTATTTTTTTCTTATTTCTTAACTTTTTACACAAAATTTAGCATACTGTAGATACTCTTTTGTTCTTTGCTTTTTTAAATTAAACATTTCACTTCAATATGTTTTGGACTCCATTCCATATCAATTCATAGCACTCACTGTCCCATCCTCCCTTTGTCTTTTCCTCCCTCTTTTGGTTACTCTGTTGTGGTAACCTTAACCATTCTCTCATGGCATTTCCAGTGTTTTGAATTTATAAGCAGTGCTGCAGTAACTAACCTTGTTGATATATATTTTTGTATGTTGGAAGTGTATGTTTGGGTAAATACCTAAAATAGGATAGTTAGGTCAAAAGTTTACTGGAGTGGGTTGCCATTGCCTTCTCCAAAAGCAAATATAAGTTTTCTTAAATATTTCTCAGTCCCTTTCTGTGAGAGGTTGTACAAGTTTGAATTTGCACCAGCAATATATGAGAGTTTTTCCCATAAACTAATTATCCGAGTATGTTGGTATGCTTTTTAGTTTTTCCTATCCTATTTGTAGTTAGAAACAAAGTATCTCAATGTAGTTTTAATAGTCACTTTGCAGTTAATAATCTTTTCATAGAATATATAAAAGTCATTTTAATATCTTTCTGTGTGAATTATATTTTTAAGTTCATTTTTCTATCAGACTTTTTTTTTCTCCCTCAGTTTTTAAGAGTCCTGTAGAAGTCCAGTTATTTCCTTATGATAAATTCTTTGAAGGAGAATTGCTGGATCTAAAGGTCCTTTGATATATAAAAGATTTTGAAATATTGTTAAAATGCTTTCTATATTAATAAAATATGTATCTCCATTAACAATGTGGAGCCCTATTCAGTCTTTACTGACCAAAACAGACCTTACTTTTTTAATCTTTGCTTGTCTGATGGATAAAATAGTAGATTTATTGTGGATTTCTTTGCTAACTGATGTGATTTATTTTTTCTTTGTTAACTGATGATGGTTTATTTTTTATTTGTCCAGCTAGCTGTCCATTCAACATATTCTTACTGAACAGCCACCATGTACCATCCTAAAAGTTAGAACTATAGTAATGACCAGAAGTTGAACATCTTTTTGTGTTTCAGTCATTTGTATTATTTTGTTTCTTATCTCCATCTCTCTTTCTGTTTTTAATGGCATTTAATAGATGTTTTGTCTCCTCAGACTAGTTCTCAGAGGACTGAGAATGAGAGAAAATGACATTTCCTTATTCTGTTCTGTTGTTGAACTTCTAAAAAGTATTTTTGTGTGTGTGTTTATTTTTATTGCCCATTCTGTGGCAAATCACTGTGTGAAACTCTTAGAGTGTTCATGAAATGAGATCATAAAAGTTAAAGGCACAAACAGGTATCAAAGAAGTGATAAGTACTGATTTTTGTAAAACTAACTTTCATCATTATTATTTTCCAGGAGAGGCTGCTGTCTATCAGAGGGAACTTTTGTACCATTTGCCTCAGATGCAGCCTGTCTGCACGTTCTAGAGTTTTATTAAATGCCACGTATTTGGTAAGTCAGTTAACTAGAAATACTGTTTACTCTGTTTGCTTATGTTTTGTATGTTCTTAGTGCCATTTTACTTGGTAACTCTCCTAGGTAACAGGTTTGAAAGTGGCAGTATCCTGAAAGACTTGCAGGGTCTTTTGAGGATCTTCTTGCTTCTGTTCATGTGTCTTTCTTAAATTTTGGTGTTTGTTGTAGAGAGAATAGGGGCTTGTTAAATATTGGAATTAATTCTCAAAGTTGGATTACTAGCTTTGCTCTTTTCAGTCTCTTTCTACTATAGAACTGAGAATTAACATCCTTCCTGTCCAGCTCTAGCTTCCCTGTAGTTCACATAGGGAGCAGCAAAGATGCAGTGTTAGGGGAGGAGTTTGATGAACTGGGAAGACTATATGATTAGTGAAATCCTCAGGAAACCATAATAAAGCAGAATGAATAAGGCTATCAAAGAAATTATGGATGAAAACTAATTGATAGCTAGTGAAACTGATTTTAATTTTTAAAATGTTACTCTATAGATGTTTATTGTTAATTAAATTTTTTTTCTAAGAAGACTTAAGTTGCTATGACCTGCTGTTTTGTGAGAGGTTTCTCTTCCCCACATCCTGTGATAATCTTTTCAGTCTGTTCCAGCTTCTGACGCTCATGTGTAGCCATTGGCAACCAGGAAACGGATATAGAGGATGACGGATATATAGGATGAAGGCTTGTTCAGAGGGTCACTCATAGCACTGTCAGGAGATAATTGTACTTGTGTGCTGCTGAAGCACATGCAAAGAATTGGATTAAAGCTTTAAAGAAATGATATTGCTGATTTGCAGAATTTCCTTTTAAATGGGTTTGCACAGCAAGACATAGAAGCAAATGTTGATGTTGAGAACTGAGTTCACAACAGAGTACTATCAAATAAAATTTAAGAATGAGGAGCCATGGGCACAGGAAAAAGGGGAAGGAAGATCCTCCTTTGATATGTTTTTTTTGGTAGCCTCTTGGCTTCTGTTAGCATCAGAAAGGTGACTTCAGGTGTTCCTAGATGATGTGCACGTCTCGTGTCAGTAGAGAGAGACATGGGATTTCATTGTGCTTGATTGAAAGGGCCACGTCTGAGAGTAAACCAAGTGAGTTTTAATCTTGGTTATTTAAAATCTCCTTGTACCTGTCTTATTAGGAGTATTATTTTTTTTTAAGAAGAAACTAATTTGCGACTGGCTATAAAGACTGACATTGTGTCCTGGAAAATGCTGTACTAACACTGCGCTGTCCCACGGGGGCACTTCTCAGGTCCCCAAACACAGTGCTGACAATCTGTGACAGCCTGCGAATTGTTGGGCAGCATTTTGGGAGGATGGACAGCGGAGTGAGGCAGTTGTGTATAAGTTACAGAGGAGATGGGGAGGGGGAGAAATGAGAGAAGAGCAGAGCAGCTCAGGTTCTGTGGGCAGTTTGAACAGTAGCTATTCTCCTTGTGAGCTCTGCTGATACCACTGAAATGAACAGCTGGAATTGGTTTCGGTGGGGTAGAAATGTGTTTCACTTTTCCTTTCAAGGAGTTATGGTTTCATTTTGTCTTAAAAACTGTAAGGTTAGATGTTCTGTTGAGAAAAGCAGAAGTTGGATAGATTGGAAAGTTTCGAAGAGACTAGAAATATCACTTCATACTAGGAAATGAAACTATAAAAATCAAAGGAATGGGGATGGGTCTTGCCTTTTCCAGAGACTGTTGCAATGGTAGTAAGGCCAGTTACCATATCTAGATCCAAAACAATTGGGCTCTTATCTCAGACAAATGTATATCCTGATATTTGTTAGTTTATTAGATACCTCTGGTGGCTCAGTGGTAAAGAATCCACCTGCAGTGCAGGAGACACTGGTTCAATCCCTGGATTGGGAAGATCCCCTGGAGAAGGAAATGGCAACCCATTCCTGTATTCTTGCCTGGGGAATCCCATGGACAGAGGAGGCTGGTAAGCTACAGCCCATGAGGTTGCAGAAGAGTTGGACATGACTTAGCGACTAAACAACATACTAAGGTATCACCAGCTATTTGTTTCAGAAACACTTGGCCAACTATGGGAATCTTCACCAGGTAGCAAGGCACAAGTTTCTGGATATTTGGACTGTGGAGTGGAATGTGACGTGGGGCAAACTTTGGTTCAGTTCTTTCTCTGATCGTGAGAATGGTTATACAAAGTAAGTGTATCTGATTGCTCCCCTAGATGTAATGTCTGTTTATGAGTATGGGATTAGACTTGGGGCACACTGTTATGGAGCCCATTCCTCCTGTTGATCCTGTTTCTGGGTTTTGGTTAAATGTTATTGCTTGCTCATTGATGCCATTGGGTTAAGCAAGTGTAATGTTGAGCAATGTCAGTATTAAGATTGTGTGCTATTGCAACACCTTTACCTGATGGTACATAATAGTAATAATAAAAAAAGCCAGGGTAAATGAAAGAACAGATGGTGTAAGGGAGTTTGGAGACCTAGACACAACAGTAATAGTATCACTTCTCAGCAATTGCCTAGAGGGTCTAGACTTGACTCTCCATTGCTTATGGTATTGAATGCCTGAACCTAGTGTTGAGGGCCCTCCAGGCTGAAAACAGAATATTCTTTCTGGCAGAATATTCCACACTTTGCTATATTGACCCTTTGGCTCTAGTAGTTTCTATAGCTGTCTCCAAAATAAGGTTTTTTGAATTACTGCCTCTTCAGATTGTTCAGACCATTCCTTCTACTTGGAATATCTCCCTTCAGTCCCTGGTCTACATACTAGCTTCCAATTCCCCTTTGATGCTATCTTCTTCAACTGTTCCAAGACCTAAGTGGTAGCTCTCTTTTCTGATTTTTAATATTTACAACTTTTTATTTGTCAATTTTATATTACCTTAAAACACCTTTTAAAAAAACTTCTTACCTTCCCAATTAGGTAGAGACAACTTAAAGAGGAGGCTGTGTTATTCATGGGCTTCAAACTGTGTCCTTACCTGTGGTCCAGCTTTATGGTTTCCACTGTCCCAGCGTAAATCTCAGTACAATATGTGCACTTAAAAAATGTTTGGCTACAAGAAAATGCCATTACCTATTGCTAGCTATTACTAACCTTTAACATTTGTCTTGCTTTTTTTATCATAAAAATATTAGATTAAAATACAGTTTAGTACCCAAACCATGTTTGTTCAGTAGATTATTCTGCTTTGAAAGCCTTTTGTAACACTCTCGACAGGTTTCCTGATCCTTAAAGGAGCAGTTCTCTGAAGATGTTTATGTATTGTAAGGTAATTGTTTGCTGTTCTTGAAACTTAATTAGTAAACTTTCAGTCTGCATATAAGAGAGTCTTTTATTTATTAATTATCTGATGTTTTTTCTTTGCCTGTTTTAAAGTGAAGCTTGCTTCTTTTGATGTCTCAGTTTCTGATCAGCCACATTTGGTCTTCACACTCGCTAGTACAGCTACAAGGAGGAAGGAGATAAGAGTTGTAACTATATCTGTAACATACCTTTACAATTATTCTCTTTGGTTATTATTGCACTTTGGTATTTTTGCTTTTTTGAAAGTATACTATGCTTTGTTTACCCCATTTTTTTAGAACGCATGTATTCTGGTCTACTGTAGTAGTGAAGTGTAGGGACTTTGGAATCCTAACCAACACTTGGAAGCTGTGTGATCTTCAGTAACTTGGTTTTAGATTTCTCATCTGTAAAATTGAGATAATAGCACCTACCTCTTGGTATGTACTTGGGGTCAAATGAGACAATATGAATAAGACACAGATTAAGCCCATTAGCCTCTGCTTTCAAAACTTACTCAGTGGTTTATTAGCTTTAGTTTGTGAATCTTGGGTTTCTGTGGTGGCTTAGATGGTAAAGAATCCGCCCGCAATGCAAGAGACCTGGGTTTGATCCCTGAGTCAGGAGGATCTCCTGGAGAAGGGAATGGCAACCCACTCTAGTATTCTTGCCTGGAGGACTCCATGGATAGAGGAGCCTGGAGGGCTACAGTCCATGGGGTCACAGAGAGTCAGACACGACTGAGTGACTTTCAAAGGGGAAAAATGATCAAGCTTAATGCATGTCAGATTTAAGGCACAGCCCTGAAAGCCTTATTCGTTCTGACTCTTATTCTCAATAGGATATCAGTGCAACCCAGGATAGACCCAGGAAAGGAACTAATTTCAAAGAAGTGTAGAAACACAGACCAACCTCCAGATGTGTAATGAGGGAAAGAAATTTTAGGAAGGTGTTTTCTTCTCTCCTCTCTACCACCAGATAGATACACAGAGTAGGAAGCAGACTGCTTGCTATACCTTTATGTTACATATTGCTATTGTTCAGTTATATTAAAGCTTTGATCTGCGGTGGTCAGTTGTAGGTGCAAATATTAGACTCGGAACAGCTAAGTTGGTGAACGATGGGGTTACCACATCAGTGGAGTGTGAAAGAGACTAAGCTGCGGACTGTTTCCCAGCCTCTAAAGCGTGAAATCAGTTGGTGCCGATGCATGGCGGCTGTAGCCAGTGGAGTATAAAATAAGTTGGGAGCGTGAATTGTGTTATGTTATGAGAAAAACCTTTTCATGCCATAGTTTGTTTGCATATTTTGGGGCCCTCAAAACCCCTGCTGGAATCATCTCTCCTGTATCTTTCATCGTCTGGATACTCAGATTTTTTTATGAAATATTTCTTCCAGTTCTGCAGCCTATAATCTTTGTTCAGCTGCATGCACAGAAGCAAAGGCTATAAATGTCTGGAGCAGACTAATATTAAAATACTGACTGTTATATTCTGTTTAAGATTACATCTGAAAATGCCATTTGCAGGAGGTATTTATTGTACAAGTTTCTTCTCTCTTTAGATTCAGATTTGAAAGTGCGCTCTTCATTCTGCTTTGAAGGTTCCTCTAGTCTAGGAGCTGTGCCATCAGTTTCACTGCTCGTTGTTCCCATGTGCCTCTGGAGAAAGGTGGGGAAGGATAATGTTTTCAAATGGTCGTGGGAGTAGATAGGAAGAAGTACAGAGATTATTCTTATGGGGAATAGAAGAGAGGGAGTTCCTCTCCTGACACCTGGTTAGGTTCTTCAACCATATGGCTTTGAGGGTGAGGCAAGGTGAATGAGGAAGTTTCAGAGATAGTAGTAGATTATTATTGTCAGCACTTTTAAGTCTGGAAGGTTATTGGAAATAGTCATGCCATGAAAGCATTAATCTTTCATTCTTACCCTAGTTGATTTTCTTGTTTTACTGCAGCAGTCTTTGAACTCTCTTTTGGTTGCTTTGCATTTATACAGATTCTAAGCAAATTGCTAATATTTATGAAATTAATAGATGATTGTGAGAGACCATCTTGCTGAGTATCATCAGGCAGTCTAGTGTACTGGTTAAATGCAGGGACTTTGAAATCCTAACCAGCACTTAACAGCTATGTGACCTTGAGTTGCTTCTGATTTCTTATCGGTAAAACTGAGGTCATAATACCTATCTCATAGTACTGTAGCTGGAATCAAATGAGAAAATACGATACATAAAATATTGAGCACAGTCCCTGTCACATCATGAGCACTCATCAAGTGGTTAGCTGTTTATTTTTTTCTTTCTCTTCCTCTACTGCTCTGCTACTACTTCAGTTTTGCTTGTGGGGCCTAAACCTTAATGGAACAGAAAACATAATTAGACATGGTTCATTGCAGCAGATTTTGAAAAATATGTCATTGTTCCCTGGCTTCATCTATTTCTTAATAGATCTTTCTTAACCAAATAGAAACACCATAAAAAGACTTTTTAGCGAAAGGAAAGGATCTTTGTGTTGACTTGAGATTGCCTTGTAAAAAAATTGATTATTCTAAAATGTATTTGTTTAATGCAAATAAAACAGCTTTTCTATGAACTTAAGGAGTATATAGAAATAAGAAAGAGTTTAAAGCACTGTCATTCCTTATTATTCACCTAGTACTGATAATTTTTTCTTAGGAGGTACCTTATTTTTAATTCCTAGGAGAAATGTTTTGTCTGGTCCTAAGAGTAGTTGTAGCAGAATTCTCATCTAATGTATGAGGACATTTTTGTGGGAATGGGATGGAAAAGTCATCCTGATCATTTACACTAATGGAGATATGCCTTAGGGTGGATAATATATTTGGTTTTGATGTGTATTATGTGGTTATTTTTGCAGCACAATTAACTTCCTGATTAAACTTTACTCAGCTAGTATATCCTGCATATATATACTGGGTAGAAAATTGGTTAAAGGCAGGTATGATGGTTAGCTTAACTAACTAGTTTAGTTTAGTTGATGGGAGATCTGGGGTTGTTGTCTCAGTTACCACTCAAATAGTTCCAAGTCTTAAGTAAATTCCTCAGTTTGCTCATTTTAAAAATGAGTTTATATGACATGATTTTCCAAGGTCTTTTTCAGCTATCTGTAAGGCTGTAAGGTTTGTATGGAGGTAACTTGACAATCAGGAAATGCAACAGTGACCCATTTTGACCACCAGAGGGTGGAGTCCAATCAGTTAGCTAGTGCTCTGTATTTGACCAGAATGTGGTGTCCTTGGAAATGAAGAGGACGCATTGCTCCTCTGTCCATTTAATTTAAGTTATGGAGCCTCTGACTTTTCTGATTCTACTTGCATTAGACATCTTTCTGCTTTTTTCTTTTCAAACTTCTAGATAAAGAAGGGAGAAGAGAAGGATAGAGGTTTCTTATTGTCAGGGATTCATCAAATTTTGTTCTCTAAGATAGCAAATGACTCTCAGGTGACCCATTGGCAACTTTGATGGGGAGCACAATAGTATTAGTGGCTAAATTTAAATTACTTGTGGCTTCCTTCCTCCCTAAACACATAGGCAAACACATAGGCATACATACAAATAACAGTCAATCCTCATTTCTCTCATTTCTTCTGAAATCCCAAGGATGAAAGTGGGATATCTGAGAAATGTAATAAGCACAATACTTTTAATTGAAGTCTAGGTTTCAGCCTTGCTTTACTGCTTAATATCTATCTAACCAGGTACATTACAACCTCAGATCCTCAGTTTCTGTATTTGAAAAATTAGGATATTGAATTATTACCTATACAATCTCTTTCAATAATGTAATTCTAAAATTATGTAAAAATTATTCAATGTTTATGTGAAGGGCAGTGCTATTCTTGATAAGACATTAATTTTTATAAAAATAGCACAGAATTTTTCCTATTTTTTGCTTGAAATAGAATTATAGGTGTTGTTAAGGCATAAATATTAAAATTTTAAAGTAAACTACCATTATGGCAAGAAGAATGACAGTTGCCTTTCCATTGAGACATTTTTCTAACCCCCAAAACAAATACAAACAAATTCTCTGAGCATTGGCTCACAGCAGCAGCGAGTCAGTCAAAAGAGGTGGGACCAGGAGCCAGGCCAAGCTGATTTGGGGTATAGTTGATAGTAAAGCATTTAGAGAAGTCATCTGGGAACACGTGAGCTTAGAATAGAGGGCACGTGGGATCTAGGAATCTGTATTATAAAGCTGGATTCAGAGTCCATTTCTTTAATCACACAAGTGGAAATAACTTTGATAGAGTCCAGTTGTATGAGTCTGAGAGCACATGATAACATGGAAATAACAAAGGGGGCATGTAGTCCAAATAAACAAGCAGAAATGAGTGCCTAGAAGGTGACAGACAAGTGGATGCAGAAGTGTGCTTGTGAAAACAGGCAAGGATTAGTACTTATGATTTGATATGTATACAAGAGAGTAGAAGCCAGCCAGGAAAACCAGATAGAAACAGCATTTTAGGATTATGTGCAAATACAAAATTTCAGTCCATCCTGGTTTTAATCACTCTCCTTGATGTTGGTAGTCATGTCTCCCTGGCATATCCAAGGTGCCCATACTTGAATCTAGTGAGGATATCACTGACACACTCTATATAGTTTATATGATTCTAATAACTTCACATTCCACTGGATACACAAATCCACAGATCTGCTCACTATAACTGCAGAGTTCATTTCACAGAACTGGCTAGTAAAAAATTTGGCAGGCAAGCTAGCTTTTCAAGTGCTCCTAGGAACGGAGCCCAGCTGTTCCCTTTGGGCTTTGCGCTGTTGGAATTCATTGAGTTAGCAGCTAGAAAGAATGGACTGTAACATTTTCAGCCTGGTTCCTGACAGCAAAGCAAAGGTGTTAGAATTTCTGTTCTAGAGGTTTACACTGCAAGTAACTTAACCTGATTGTGTGTCTTAATATTACTGGGCTTCTGACCGCTGAAATATGGCTTGGATCGATGGTGGTTTGGAGAAAGTAGAAGGAGGGCTATCCATCATTCAGAGGCTCCATAGAAGCTGCCTGATAATGCTGCTTTCACCAAGCAGCCATCTGTCCATCCATCCATCAGTAGGATGAAATGAGATTTAGCGGAACAGGCAGCTGTAACTCTGAGACACTTTCTAACCAACAATTGCAGCCCTGGCCTTAGTCTGACCACAAAGCACAGCACTGGGGTTTGGCGGGATGTGGCGGCAAGCACAGCAGTCTCATTCCCGTCAGTACCAGCCTAGAGTGTATTCAATATGAGGCTGAAGCCCAGCCGAATCTCTTGTACATAATTCGGCTAAACTTCGGGTGATGAGCAAGCAGTAATTCTCTTTCAGGTCCAGTATTGTTTTACAAGTTGAGCAGACTCTTTTGATGGAGAATTTTTTGTTTGACTTGGAGAAGAAATAGAATTAGGAGCTGATTTAATTACTCTAGAATCTGACCACACAGTTTAGTCTTTAACCCATATTGTATGTTGGCAGAAGGCTTTGTAAATGCCAATGAATCAGGAGGACCACCTTTTTCTCAGTTGTAAACACTGTGGGCGGAGGAGGCAACGGCACCCCACTCCAGTGCTCTTGCCTGGAAACTCCCATGGGCGGAGGAGCCTGGTGGGCTGCAGTCCATGGGGTCGCTAAGAATCAGACACAACTGAGCGACTTCACTTTCACTTTTCACTTTCCTGCATTGGAGAAGGAAATGGCACCCCACTGCAGTGTTCTTGCCTGGAGAATCCCAGGGACGGAGGAGCCTGGTGGGCTGCCGTCTATGGGGTCGCACAGAGTTGGGCACGACTGAAGAGACTTGGCAGCAAACACTGTGGGAACTTCTGCTGGCAAGTCCCCATTTGTCATGGCAGTGAAGGATGAGGCTAAATTAAATTCAAGGATAATTCAGTGATTTTATTTTATCTAGATTCTTTTTTCTCTAAAATTGGCATTTTTTAACCTAGGTTGTTATAGAGCAGAAATTGTTTATTTCTCTCTACTCTGTATTAGTGGTGCCAACATGGAAGGAAAGTAAATGTGGGCAGGAAAATGGGTCAAAGATAAGAAGCAAGAAGGGGACTACCCCTGAAGTGGATTATGAGGCTCTGAGTATTGACTGTTACCTGTTGTCTTCCTGGTTCTCCTGCTTTTCCAGGGCACCGAGCCTTCTGAGAGCCTCTTGCTCAGTATGGCTCTGTGCTCACTTTGCCTGTCCTGGTGCTTTCCTAGCCGTGGCCAGATTTCTTGACTGTTTTCTTGCAGTGGTCAGTTCAGACCTCTGCTCCTGCTCTTTGTTCTGAAGCCTTAGCTCTTCATTTTAGATTGGGGGAAGGGTCGAGGGAGCCTAATGTACCGGAGATACCTCGGAAATGAGAGCCTTGGATGAATTCCTGGGCCTATTGATCCACCGGCAGTTTATGCATCCTGACATTCATAATCTCAGTAGGTTGCTGATGTTCCTGATTAATGGGCCCAGGGGCTGTCCATCCGTCACTTCACATTAATTACTGAAGAGGTGTTTTTCCAGTGATTTACCTGACAGCGGGCTGTGATAAATACCCGTAAGCAGAGTGGGCAGTGATTTATCACAGGACCACACCCTCCCCCCACTTAGCCTTCCCCCTAACCACAGGCCAGCACTGGGACCTGACCAGAGAGTGCCCCCTCCCCATAAGCTATCTATCTCCATAATTGCTTGAGGATGCATATTTACTGGGGCATGGGACCTGGCAGATAGCATTCTAGAATTTGTGCCAAAGATGATGAAAAATAAATCTTCCTAGTAAGAAGAGTAACTAGTATGTTTTTTCATGGGGCAGAGAAGTATATATAAGGTGCCTTTCTGTTACTTTTTAAGAAATCTGATGGAAATACTGCCTACCTACTGTGCATGTCCTGAACACTGTGGTAATTGCTCTGCAAGCTTTAAAGAGTAGAGAAAGCAGTTTTCTTTTCAGTATTTGTAGTCTGTCCAGGGAGAATCTGAAGACATATGAGAAATTAGAGAACATTTCATGGCACTAGTATAATCTTGAGAGGATTGGGATAGAACTCTAGGGTTCCATTTCTGTGAGAATCACGCTCACCAGCCCAAAACCAAGGGATGGGCTCAGAGACACAAAGCGCAAGGAAAGCGAGGCTTTTAACGACAGTCTTGCAAGATCTGGTGTCCTGTGGGCAGGCAAACCCAGGGCCATTTCAAGCAGTTTGTTCCCTGACATGCAGGTCCCTTCTCCCTGTTCCTGACTGGCCCAGTATTGTGAGATGTACAATCTTTCTGGATGTCACCTAAGTTTCGTTATTTCCTTATTAGGCTATCCTTTCTCCCTTCCCAATTTACATCCGCATTTTTCAACAAAGACTTTCTTGTTCGTTTATCCCTTCCCCCAACATCCCGTTTGCTTAGGGACCCTCCAGGTTGATGAACTATGTCACGTCCACAAATCCTTAGGCGTGGTTAGAGCTGGGGCACAGGTAATGGGTGGAGTCCTGTCTCTTTAGGATCCAGTCTGACCTCCCTCCCCCAACCCCGACTTTATCTGAAGAGTTCAGGCCTCAACCTTTGTTGTGTTTGCAAGTTCAACTGCTAGTAATTTTTCCACTCAGAGCTACTTAGTTTGCCTTGAAAATGGACCGCTTCAAGTTTCTATTTCTTACAATTTTCTATTTTTTAGTCTTTGAAAGTAAAATTTAGTTCAATATTTCAGTGTTTTCCATGGGTCAGACATTGTATTCAACTCTGGAAATATGAAGATGAATGTGGTATAGCAGCAGATCTTAGGGAGCAAAGTTTGATACCTTCAATTTTGATGTTTAACCTGTTGTGTATAAATAAAATCTGCAAACTGGCTTTGTTTCTTTTGAAACAAAAAATAGCATACAATTGATCTTCTTAAGGAGGAGGCAGTGGCACCCCACTCCAGTACTCTTGCCTGGAAAATCCCATGGGCGGAGGAGCCTGGTAGGCTGCAGTCCGTGGGGTCGCAAAGAGTCGGACACAACTGAGCAACTTCACTTTCACTTTCCACTTTCATGCATTGGAGAAGGAAATGGCACCCCACTCCAGTGTTCTTGCCTGGAGAATCCCAGGGACGGCGGAGCCTGGTGGGCTGCCGGCTATGGGGTCGCACAGAGTCAGACACGAAGTGACTTAGCAGCTCTTCTCAAAGAGCTAGTCCTTGTAGAGAGAAACTTACTGTATTTACTCACATACTTCCCTTGTATTCCCCAGGTGGTTTTACTCAGCATTTAGTGTGGTGGATATTTTAGAACTCTGTTAGAGAGTTCAAGTCTTTTAAGACTCCAGAGTTACCTAAGGCAGTAACCACTATCCCTGATAGCTGTGGTAAGTTTTATACAGAACAGAGTGGTGGGTGCCAACAGGGTTTTCCTGGTATTAGGAGGGGTGAAGTCTGATTTCCAGAAAAGGGGAAGTTAGTGGTAAACAGCCCACGCTATGTTGAGATTTCAGGGGTTAGGTGGGCAGATATGTATGGAGTCATATTGGTAATTTTACTTCTTGAAGTGATGAAGTTAACAATAAACATGGCATGTTAGCACAATATTAAAGTTAGGCATCTATGATTCAGAAAATTCAGAGTTGTTTTGTTGAGGATATACAATGGGAGACAGTTGTAAGCAGTCAAAACTTGGTTTCAGTTACGGCTCCTCTACTTAGCAGCTAGCTGTGTGACCTAGAGATTTAGTTACCTTATCTGTGAAATGGTAATAATAACTATATATACCTCACGGTGCTGTTAAATGAGATAGTTAGTATATGAGCACTTAGCACAGTGCTTTCCACTCACTGACTTCTTTAGTGCAGGACAGATGCTGCTCAGTGGTTTTAAAAATCCAACATATTGTAAGGTTTTTATAATCTCAGAAATATTCATAGTCTTAGTGCTTTTCAGTATTTCTTGTGATTGGGATGTATGTGTGTGTGTATATATATATGTATATATCTGTAAAAATAGATAATACTTAAAAACATAGAGCATCATTTCTTTAATGGTGGAAGGACATTGTGGTTTTTAAGAATGAACCAAGTACAGGGGACAGGCCTTTAATCTGGCTGTAGTTTGATTTTGGTCTCACCATTAGTTTGCACATAAGGCCTCTTTCTGTAAATATATTTATATCATGTGTCATATATACAAGTTAAGAAGAGTCTATGTTAGTAGGAAAATAGCGAATGAATTGAATTAAAAAGCACATTGGTAAAGAATTCTTAATTTTGACCAAGAATACACATGCTTTTCCTCTATTCACAGTCTCAAGTTAAGCAGAAATGTTTGAATTGATAGTACTTCATGTTAGGAACGTTGGTTTTTAATTCTGATTTCTTACCAGACATTTACTGAATGCTATCCATATGCCAGTTATGGTGTTGTGCTTTGAGGATTTAAAAATGGTAAGGTGTTTCTTACTTTCAAGGAACTCAAGGTATAATTGGAGTCAGACAAACTAATAGTTTGATATGGCAGCAGGGGTTGAAAATACCTAACTTTTCTCAGAAAGTATTCATTGAAATGTACAACATGCAGCAGGCGTTCAGAAATCCTTTAGGGCTGGGTCTCAGAAGGAACAGTCTGAAGCCATCCTTGGCAAGTAGGTCTTCAAATGGCAATGGACTGTCTTGGGTTTGGATTCACTACAGGACAGGCATAGGGTCATCCTAGACACGGTTAGACCAGTTAGACCTCTGAAAGCTTCCTGGTCAGTTTTGCTGACCCACTGGTGTTCCTCTGGCTTTTCAGTTCCAGGGCCCCATTATATCTTTTGGAGCAGCTTTTGAAAAGAAAGGAGAATGGTTAAGGCCTCTAATTTCTACGACATCAACTAATGGATGTAGTTATTCCTAATATTTTTCTTCCCCAGAGGATTATAAGATATTAAATTGGAGGGCATTTAACACTGGTATATTCATTTTGCCATAAGGCAGTTAAGAGCACAAACACTGGAGCTATATTATCTAGATTAGAATCTGGCACGTTCTAGGTCCTTGGCCTTCGATAATATTGTTTAACATCCTGAGCTTCATTTTCTCATCTGTAGAATTTGGTAATGATTTCACATTGTAGGGTTGTTGGGAAGCTTTTAATGAGGGTGTCACTGTTTTGAACATGATCAAGTAAGCTACATAAGATCTGATAAGTGGCCAAAATAGATATCATAAAGTTCATATATTAAAGTTCATAAACTTTGCTCAAATATGAAGCATCTCAGACCCTTACTTACAAGCCTTTTTATTCTTATTCCGTATATAATTTGAGCATGCTGAAATTTACAGTATCCATTAGACTCAAAGAAATAAAAATGCTTAGAGTGGCAAGAAGTGACAGGTGGGGAAGAGATAGGAACAATAAAAATCCTGTAAAAAATTACTGTTTTTGGAACAATAAAAATCCAATAAAGAATCCACATTCTTTCACAATGAAAAGATGTATCACTCAGCAAGTGGCCAGTGTAGCCGTTTGAATAGAGCTGTTTGACTCCTCGTTTGCTTCCAGTTCATGAATCTGTTTACCTTCTGAGTAAGGGCCTCTAAATGAGTGTCTGCTGCTGCTGCTGCTAAGTCACTTCAGTTGTGTCCGACTCTGTGCGACCCCATAGATGGCAGCCCACCAGGCTCCCCCGTCCCTGGGATTCTCCAGGCAAGAACACTGGAGTGGGTTGCCATTTCCTTCTCCAATGCAGGAAAGTGAAAGTGAAGTGGCTCAGTTGTGTCTGACTCCTAGTGACCCCATGGACTGCAGCCTACCAGGCTCCTCCGCCCATGGGATTTTCCAGGCAAGAGTACTGGAGTGGGTTGCCACTGCCTTCTCTGAAATGAGTGTCTACTTGGTTTAAAACCTTTTGTTTCTCTTCAGTTCAGGTATGTTAAAAGAGCAGGCCATGATTCACTAATGTCACAAATTATCGTCTTTATTCTCTTAATTTAAATTCCAGCATACATTTTGTAAACCTGATTTGAATAGAAGTAAGAATAAACCTCCAAGTGAATATAGAAATTATTTTGTTTTCAAGTGTGAAATATGTCCCTGTTTTAACTAGTGCAAGTGCGTTTATAGAAGGATGCATTAAGAAAATTACAGCAGAATCAGTTGTGGTTCATTAACAGACTTCATAGTTTTTAAAGTATGAAACCATTTCTTTGCTGTCCAAGTATAATTTTTCATGTTATTATATTATGAGCAAGTGCCTCTTTGTTGTGTTTGGATCAAGGTTTTTTGGGTTTTTTTAAATGAAGCTTGTTCGCAGAGGGAGAACATTTCTTGGTTTCTTGTTTGTAAAAATGTGCTTGACACTGGAAGTGAAGGAACTTGAAAGTGAGGAAAGATTGGGTATATCCCTTATTTTATTATTTTACTAAAGACTTCTGGCCAGGTGATATAATCTTCTAATTTTTTACTCATGTTTTACTTTTTCTTTTGCTCCACAAACAAAATTCCAAATCAGTTGAAACAGAGTATGTTTTCTATCCCTGCTGTGAAAATTTCTGACATTGAATATGCTGTTTTGGAATGGTTTTTCAGTCATTCAAGTGATATTTAGAGTACTTATCTCTGTAAGGTGAGAACACAGATTAAAAAAAAAACCTTTTTTTAGGTTTATTGCATAATGCTTTTGTGTTTAGGGAAAAAATTACTTTTTTGGTTAACTTTACACTTCATGGGGCTTCCCTAGTGGTGCAGTGATAAGGAATCTGCCTGCCAATGCAGGAGATACAGGTTTGATGCCTGGGTCAAGATCTTCTGGAGTAGGAAATGGCAACCCGCTCCAGTTTTCTTGCCTGGGAAACCCCCGTGGACAGAGAGGCCTGGCAGGCTACATACAGTCCATGGGGGCACAGAAGAGTCGGACATGGCTTAGCGACTAAAACAGCTACAAAGGCAGCACTTCATTAAAAGTTTGTAAATGACTATTTACTGCTACATTCACAAGATTATGAAATAACTCCAAAAATGGATGTATGTATATACTGGCCATTGATAAAGAAGTAGAATTCATTTGTTTGTGTTCCGTAGATTAAATTGAAGTGACTGAAGAACTGGCATAGGCTATAATGAATCCTAAACCTTTCTAAGGCAAAAATAACTAAAAAAAGCTGTTGATTATGTAAGTTTAATTTATATATGAAATAGTGAGGCTCAAGATACCTTATCTGTCCTGAGGTAAATATTTGAGCAATTCAGAATATCATGTTCTACTTATGTTTTTAATAGTATAACAAAGCAGGTATTGATAGAATTTCTAATCTTATGATTGCTAACTTTTTTGTTAGAGGATTTAAAAACTATTATAAATATGCCTTTATTACCTTAAACTCCCTATTCCTTATTTGTATCATTTGTTTCTCCTTTCCTATTGGATCATTCTTCCTCACCTCATTCCAGTTATGTATTTATCTCTCCACCTCCACTGAAACTATTCCAGTGTCACCACCAACCTCTATCCTGCCAAATCCAGTGGAAAATTCTCAGTTCTTACTACTTGACTTTTCAACATTTAATGCAAATGATTACTCTTGCTTTTTAGAGAATTGCACGCTTCTGTTTTTTTTCCTCCACGTCCTAAGCTTGGCTGCATCTCTTCCTCCTGACCTCTAAAGTTGTAGGTCCCCCATGGTTCAGTTCCCCTGGTCTACTATCTCTGTCACTCCCTGAGCAGTCTTATTCCTGTTCTTGGCTTGAATCTTGATGGTGATGATTTCCAAATTTTTATCTTCAATTCTTATGCCTCCTCTGAGCTTCAGACTTATATTTCCAGTTGCTTCCTTAATAGCTATACAGTGTCCAGCAGGCATTCACATTTAAAGTATCCAAATCACAGCTCTTGATTCCTCTTTTCTTATTTCCTTCCTATCTTAGTAAATTTAACTGTCATCATCCAGGTTGATCAGACCAAAACTCTTTAGTGGCTCCTCTCTTCCCATCACATCCCATACAACCATATCATCAAGTTTTTGTTGGCTTTGCCTTGAGAATATATCATTAATAACCTTTTCTTGTGACCTCCTCTGTTAGTAACCTATGCTGCATGTCTATTTTTAGACATAGAGATTTTCTTCCTCAATTCCTGTCTCCTATTGTCAGTTCCTCACATTTTTGCTAGAATAATCTTTAGCAAAGGTAAGTCAGATCATGTCATTCTCTTGCTGAAACCTTCCCGTGATTTCCCAACACATTCAAAATAAAGTCTAAACACCTTGTCTTGGCCTGCAGGTCTCTCTGTTCCAGCCCTTCGCTGTCTTACTGACTTGTGTGCCTCCTTTCACTCTGCTGTTACCACACTTGGTTCCTGTTATTCCTGTTTTTCAAATTGGGCCTGCCTCATAATGTTTGCACTTGCTTTTCTTTTTTTCCTGGAATTCTCTTTTCTAGGTAATTTTTGTGACTCTGTAACTCAACTCAAGTATCAGCTCAGGTATTAAATCCTCAAAGTGTTCTTCCCCACTTTACTATGTGGTCTTGCCTTCTAAAATAGCCACACCCCCATCACTCTGTATTCCTGTCCCTCTTCCATCACATTTACCACGGTCAAATATTATATATTTAAATGTTTATTTTTTCTCTCTACCATTACCGTATAAGCTCCTTGAGGCCAGACTTTGTTTTGCTTATTGCTGTGTTCCCAGTGTCTAAGATGGGACTTAGCACATACTACATGTTCAGTAAATGTTTGTGAAGTGAATGGGGCCCTAAGTCTCACCTAGGGGTTAGGAGAACATCACCTATTGAGAAATTTCACTTGCCATGATTTAACAGGTAGTATTTATTTGGTGCCAGATACAGTGCTATGAGACAAAAAGACACTAACCCTACACTGAAGGGACTTAATTACTGTTTAGAAGAGAGCCAGACATGCAAATACGTAACTCTAAAGCAATATGGTAACTGTTTTAATGAAAGTATTTGTATTATAGTGAGAACTTAAGGGTAGGGCTGTAGCATATCAAGGAGTCAGTGATGTAATTATAAAGGAGTTAACCTTTTAGGTGAGATGTGAAGGACGTGTAGGAGACTATCAGGCTGTCATCTGACTGAGAAAATAATGCATCTTAAATCACAGAGGTGTGAGAATGCAGCTGGGCATGTTTCTAGTCCTACCAGAGTTGACTCAATTGATGGACTGTAAGTCTGATGTTAGGAGTGGCTGCAGATGGCCCTGGGCAGCTGGGCAGTTTCAGGGTGGCAGTGGAGCCAGATCATGTAGGGCCATGTGTGCTGTGCACGGTACTTCAAAGGATGTGCATGATAAAGAGCCACTGAAGGGTTTGAACAAAGAAATAACCAAATCTGACTTGTATTTTAGAAAATCACAGGAAGCAGTATAGAAATAGAATGAACAGTATAGAAGTAGGTAATTGAAATATCAGAGATAACGACTTCCAGGATTCTGGCCTGAACTACTAGATTGAGAGCGATACCATTCACCAAACTATTAAATTAGAGCGAGAAAGACAGTGAATCTTTCAGAGGGGATGGCTAGGAGTTAAAAGTATGTAATTATATTTTACTACTCAGAAATCTGTTTGTTTACTTGTGTCACTTAATATATTTTGTATATTACGTTTAATTATAAACATTCTAAATCTACTCTTAGGATTCTTTTATTCCTTTACAAGATACACATATATGCTACTGAGCTGAAGGATACTGGCATTTCTTAGTTTTGTCTGCTTCTAAGTAGACCAGTGAGAATAAGAATGCTCTTGATAGTCCAGTAAAACAAAGGCAGTTGTTTTATTAATAAGCAAAGAAGTGATTCTAAATCTAGGCCCTTCATAGTTTTAGACATATATGAAAAAATGCTCCCAAATGTGTTGAGGGTAAATTTCACCACATAGGACTGTTGTCCATTCAGTCTTAATTTATGAATAATAAGTAGACTTTACTTCTTTTGAGGCTCTATTTTTTGATCATTATGAAATTTGGGAAATTAAATTGTGCAGAGATAAACTTATCTGTACATTCATGGGTTAGTTGATTCCTTGGTTTGTTATATTCCCTTGCTGAAAGTGAAAAAAACCTGAAATAGACAAGACACAAGAGGAAAAGCAAGACCCTGTTCGTTCTTCTGGCATTAAGGTCCCATTAGAAATAAAATACAGACCACGAAAGTGAGCCACAAGTGCAACTTTAAATTCTCTAGTAGTTACATTAAAAAATACAAAAATAAACAGAATCACTTTAATGTCTTTTATTTAACCAGTTATATACAAAATAGTATCAAACATATAATCAATATAAGAATATTAATGAGACATTTTACTTTTATTTTCTGTACTAAGTCTTTGAAATCCAGAGACATTTTATAAGCACAACACATCTTAGACTGGCCACTTTTCAAGTGCTCAGTAACATTTGGCTATTGGCTAGTGTATTGGACAATGTAGCCCTAGGTTCTTCTTAGGCCAAAAAATAGAGGTTTCTCAGCATTCTGCAACATTGGTGAAGTTATCTTCCCAACATCAAATATTTTCTGTGCTGTCTTATTATCCTGTGACATATATTGAAGAGGTTGCCCTTTTCTCCATTCATCATTTTCCTACTTATTTTGTCCAATAAAAATCTGTTTGTCAATTTTCATTGCCAAAAACAAACAAAAAAATTTTCATTGCCTTTGCTTTCTCCTACACCAATTTATGGTAATGGCCTGTTATACTAAAGCAACAGCATATCTTTAAGTTTTAGTAATTTTGTTTTTAATTATAAAGATAACTACATTTATTGTAACAAATTTGACCAATTCTGTGCTAAATGTATAAAGAGAAATTCTTAATTCCTTTCTCCTCATGTTCTGCTCTCCCAGATGTAACCACTGTTAACAGTTTAGATAATAGCCTTTCTCCCCTTATAAGGAATGTATATTTTTGAGAAAACTTTGTTAAATGAGAAAATCGGTACTTTGAAAATATATCTTAAAGTGGACCTGTTTAAAATGGTGACTAAAGTTCATAATTACTAATGAAAATAATTGCTAGGGGCAATTTTCTGGCATGAAAACATTTTACCATGTATTTAATAAAATTTAAGTTATAATTGCAGCTGTGCTATTCTTAGAATTAACAAAGAATAAGTATTAGTACTTTGTTGTTACAATTTTTTTCGCTGAAATTGTGTGATAGTCTGATAGCATCCTTTTACTTTGATTTTCTTGGTATTTATCAAATAGATTTGGGCTTCCCCAGTGTCTCAGTGGTAAAGAGTCCACCTGCAGTGCAGGAGATGTGGTTCGATCCCTGTGTCAGGAACATCCCCTGGGAGAAGGAAATGGCAGCACACTCTAGTATTTTTGTCTGGGAAATCCCATGGACAGAGGATACTGGCAGGCTGCAGTCCCTTGGGTCTCAGAGTCGTATGCTGCTGCTACTGCTAAGTCACTTCAGTCATGTCTGACTCTGTGCGACCCCATAGACGGCAGCCCACCAGGCTCCCCCGTCCCTGGGACTCTCCAGGCAAGAACACTGGAGTGGGTTGCCATTTCCTTCTCCAATGCATGAAAGTGAAAAGGGAAAGTGAAGTCACGAAGTCGTGTCCGACTCTTCGCAACCCCATGGACTGCAGCCCAGCAGGCTCCTCCGTCCATGGGATTCTCCAGGCAAGAACACTGGAGTGGGTTGCCATTTCCTTCTCCACAGAGTCGTATACAACTTAGCAACTAAACAACAGCAACAATCCTATAGATTAGACGAGCTTCAGTTTTACCAAAACTGTTGAGAGTGTTAGCAATTTCTCAAGAGATTTTTCTTAAGCCCTTGACATTTCTTTTCTTGATTTCTGTCCTGTCATCATCCTTGTTAGATTTTTCTCTTCTTCACTTGTTCACTGGTTTGATTTTGCTGCATCTTCATTCCCCAAGGGTTTTGCTCTGAGATGAGTACTCCTTCAATATTATTTTATAGACTTCATGAAATCCTGCATTGTTTTCAGTGTTTGTATTTTCACTTTACAGTTGAATTGCGTTGTGTTTACTCTGTCTTATTGGATGCTTGCAACATGGGGCCATTAGTGAGTGAGTGAGTGAGTGGTGGGGCAGAGCCAGAGCACCCAGCTGCAATAGATGTTAGTGCCACATAGAGTGGGTTTTATAAGTGGTCAAGGCACTTTTGATTCCTGTGTAAACTTGTAACTTGAAGAACTCAACTGCCTATTTAAATAATAGCTAATTTTTATTGAGACTTTAGAAATGGATTTTATAAGTGATCAAGGCACTTTTGATTCTTGTGTAAACTTGTAACTTAAAGAACTCAACTGCCTATTTAAATAATAGCTAATTTTTATTGAGACTTTTAACATGACTGGCAAATTTCCATGTATGCATCATGTAATTTGTTCAGTGTGTCTGAGAATAAGTCTTCTGTTTTCTTCATTTTATACTTTGAGTAAACAAAGGCTTAAAGTAGTAACTTTTGCCACAATGAAGCTAAGTAATTTGTCTGATATAAGGGCTAGTCAAGCATGGGGTTGGGAACCACAGTCTATACTTGATTGTACTAATGTGTACACGCACACACTTCTGTACGAAAAAAGAAAAAAAAAAGGATTGTAATTTTCTTGTTTCACTTAGTATTATGTTTTGGATATGAAAACATATCCAAATATGTTTCATTTGGGCTGTGAATAGGCTGTAATTTTAAGAAAACTTCCCTGTTTAGATTTTGCGTACAGTTTTTGTTTATTTTTCATTTTAGTAATGTTGATGTCCTTGGTAACTAAGGGGCTTAGATTTTAATAGCCCTGTGAGAAATGAGTGGAGGTATTGGGCCTGGGAGAGATGAGGTGGAACTGAGCTCACCTCCTAAAGCCTTGATTTCTCAAAGTGTTAACCCTCACTCAAAGGGTAGACTAGGAAAAAAAAAATTTACTTAGGGTTACAGAAAGAAAGTAAGGATGCTTGCCTGTTTTCACCTGGGTTCTGAGTGAGGGGGGAAAGTTTCCTAAGATTGTGTACCTACTATTTTATTCTCATCTGGGTTTGTGTTTTATATTTGTGTTTACTGCATCATTAAGAACACTTCAAACTTAAAAATTAACATTAATGTAGAACCATTCTATAATAGAGAAATGCATATAGTCTGGCTGTTTGGAGTTCCCATTGGTAAAGCCCCCCTGATGTTGAGCTCAAAATTACAACAACAACAAAAGAAAGCAATACTTTAGACAAAAGGCAGAGACACAGAGACAACAGAATTAAATCCTCAGGAATTTCACAAAGTAGAACTATTAAATAATTGAAATTACTTGCACAGTTCATTTAAAAGTAAATACTACAATTATAGTAAAAGTGAACATCACTCAGTCATGTCTGACTGTTGTGACCCCATGGACTATAAAGTACATGGAATTCTCGGCCAGAATACTGGAATGCGTAGCTGTTCCCTTCGCCAGGGGATCGTCCCAACTCAGGGATCGAACCCAGGTCTCCCACATTGCAGGCGGATTCTTTACCAGCTGAGCTACTAGGGAAGCCCTTAACATTAATAAAATAGAAATATTAAAAATGATTAAAGATAGAAGAAGAAAAACAAAACTATTAAAAACCATAAAGGCCATGGAGATCAGGGCCAGGGTGTGTGATAAATAGCACTTCACAATAAAACTTTAGTCATTAAAAAAAAGCTGATTGGATAGCATGTAATGTTAATAGAGAATGTGAAGAGAAAACTAGTGATACAGAAGACGGGTGCATAGGTACTGCCCTGAATAAATAGAACTGGTAGAATTCAAAAGCATAGTGTTATCCCAGTAGAAAAGCAATTGTAAATACAACCAGAACACTGAGTGGACACCTGAGAAAGCACAACAAGTAAGAGATTGAGAATCATCGGAGAGGAAGGAGAGATCCTTAAAAGCAGTGACAGACTGATGACAGACTTCTGAACAGTAACAGTAGAAGTCAGAATACATTACAGCATGGGAGCAATGTAAAGATATCTTCAGACAATAAATATGTTGTAAAATAAAAGCTTCATACAGTTGTCTCAGAGACATACAATAATGATCAATGTGCAACATTACGGGAAAGGAGATAATCAGACATTATTGCTCTCTGATGTGATGCAGTAGGAAGTTCATAACACCATGTATGCCATATACTTGCTAAACAAGGATTAAATCCCAATTCTATCAAGTCAGTAGGTCAGCCACCATTTTTTAGGAAGTTTAGAGATTATATATAAGAACTTATTAGTGCTAAAGAGTACAAGCAGCAAACTCCAGAATGTGGTAAATTCTAAAAGAACATCTAACCCACTTTCTTTAAGAAATGAATGGCAAGATAGGAAAACAAAAACAGTGTTCACTGATAACACATTGGTAGCTTGAAATTAACCACGATAGGCATATTTACACCACAGAGATCAGCAAATGCCCTAAATCAGGGTTTGATTTATTGCTTATTGATTATCTAGGCTTAAAATGATGGAGCAGTGCTGATAATGCTGACTTACAAAAGTGCTGTGTCTTTAGCTATTTATTGTATTGTGCATAATTCAGAAAACTGGGAATATATTCTTTCATTCAAAAATGATTATCCAC
Source organism: Bos grunniens (assembly GCF_055505025.1). NCBI lineage: Eukaryota > Metazoa > Chordata > Mammalia > Artiodactyla > Bovidae > Bos > Bos grunniens. Next base: position 19,446,635 of record NC_141190.1, read on the forward strand.
TTCAGCAAAGAAGTCACACCACTTACGTTGGTGACATCATTGATGTAAATCATATTACCCAGTACCCCAAACTACACTTGGAAAGCCGGTTGCTAAACATTTACCAGCACAGTGCTGGTCAGGGCATAATCAAATTCAGTGCTTTGGTAGAAAATAGACAATATTGTAAATTTATTATACTGTTATTCAGCTTTCAGAATCATCATGGTAACATATAGGCATTAACTAAGAAAAAAAAGGTTAAGTTTCAAAAGCCATTTGCTGTAGCATAAAATAATTTAAAATTTGAAGCCTTTGATATATGTCTATTGTGGATGACAAATAGAATCATATTTAGAGTTTGAAGAACACTTAAAATTAATACAGGCGAATCTGCCTTACAGATAGAAATTCTTTCTCTAATGTTAATCCATTGTCTAGGTTGTATTTAAATTATTCTAGAGGCAGAGCCCATTTACCTGATAATAGTGCTGGAGAATTCTAAAAGTAGAGTTCTTTTTTATCTTGAGGTATACTTTGTTTTCTTTTAATTTTTTCCAGCTAGTTCTGGTAATTGACTTCTGGAGAAACACAGAAGTAGCCAACCTTGTAGACCAACCAGCCGTGTAAAGCAACAATCCTTCAGGTATGAAGGTAGCTGGACTGTCTCCGTTTAGACCTTTTTGGGCAGAGTATACCTTTAGTTTCTGCAACCGCTTGTGTCATGTATTTTCTGGACTCTGTATTTTAGACCATGTTGCCTTTCTAAACATCCACGTCACTGTCTTTTGACTTTTATTGACTTTGTAGATGAAGTAAAAGCCTTTAGACCTTTTTTTTGTGTGTGCCTGTTAATACATTTTATTCTATGTTGCTTGAATTTTTTTTAACCCAAAGCAAGTCTTTGTATTTATTCATTCTTAGTCTTAATATTGTTTTCAACACAGCATTCCCAATTATAGAAATGATATTAAATTATAATTTTATCATTTTTGGTATTTATTAATCCTGTCAATTTTGTATCAGTTGCACATTTGATAAACACAGTGTTTATTGTTTGCATTGAAATTTTTGTTTAAAATGTTGAACTTTAAAAGGTATCAGTAATACAGTTCTCCATTAAATAGCCCTCTCTGAATTTACTTCTGTCTTACCATTACTTTTTGCTATGAGTCTACCTACCAGTTCTTAGTCACCCGTATTTCACTGTCTTACAGTCCATCATGATGTGTTTGTCAGATGCTTGGCTCAACTGAGACTGGGTTACCACACTATGTCTCTGGTGTCCTCTCCAGTGAAATATACTTCAGTACTTCTGTTTTTGAAAAGTAGGCATTTTCAAAAGATCCTGGCATGGTTAAATGTTGAAGTCACATTCTTCCACAAATGGAAAGATAGAAAATCCATGGAGAATGATGAGCTAGATAGTTAAGACATTAGAAGAGAAAAGGGACAGGTGGGTCACTGGTCTAAAAAAGAAAATAGCCTGAGCCATGAAAGTGGAGCTTATTCAGTGAGGAAGTATTCTGATTGGGTGAAATGGTAGGGATCTCTAATAGAGTCAACAGGATTTGTTAGTCTTCCCCTCCTATTACCTTTTTCCTTTGAAAGGTATGTGGTAAAATATTAACATGGTGCTTCTAAGAATCCACCTGCAATGCAGGAGACCTGGGTTCAATCCCTGGGTTGGGAAGATCCCCTGGAGAAGGAAAAGGCTACCTATTCCAGTAGATTGGCCTGCAGAATTCCATGGACTGTACAGTCCATGGGGTTGCAAAAGAGCTGGATGCAACTGAGTGACTTTCACTTTCACTTTTCTGAGTGTGTATGGGTGTTTCTTTGCTATGTGTAGGATCTTCTTATTCTCTTTGCTCTGGACAAACTAGTACATACTTCAGAGTATTATTTTGAGGATTGAAAGAATAACTCACTGTGAAATTGTCTAGTACATTCCTCTGTATTTTGTAGATAGTAGATAAAGTTATATTTAACCTTTGTTAAATTTTTCCGCTTGTTAAATTCCATTGGCCAGCCATAGTAGAGCTTGTCAAGGAGTTAACCAGTAGGTTGTCTCATCATATTCCTTGACCTCCACCTTCCTTTATTGTACCCAGACCGATTTATTTGCTACTGGAAGGAAGAAAAATATATAGTAGGTCACTTGGTTAAATAGTGTTAATAGAATGATGACTTTCTCTTTCCCACAACCTATTTCTTTCCTAAAAATCATAGTTTACAAGCAGCATCTAGAAAACAGTCTGATTAGTTGTCTCATTTTCTAGCCCACATTCAGGCTACTCTTATTCATATGTTACTCTTAAAATCAGCAAGATAGAGGAAAGAGGCTATAAAGATAAAATCCATGGGTTCCTGAGTTATTTTGGAATTTACTTTCCTTAGTTGCTCACCTGATTGCATTAATTAGTTTATGGCAGGTTTTACTCTCTTTGAACTTGAGAATTTCTATAGGATGGATTAGTAGGCCCTGTCTTTAAAATCTCTCGGTTCAATACATTGTAATTAGTTTTTGGTAATTGAATCATTTTGTCTTTTTCTCTTTCAGATTGAGGTGGTGCCATGCAGCAAGAAGCAGAGAGATGCAGAGTTCGAGCCAGGAGGCCTGACATGGCACTTTATGTACCCAAAGCTCGAAGGGGTATAGTACTCCTCACATCAGGTGATGAGGGAAGAAGCTGTGGTCCACCTAACTCCGTGGCGAAAGGAGAACAAAGGGAAGATTCTCTCTCCCAAAAGGAGATCTTTCGAGACAAATGCGAGACTCCAAGACTAAGTATTAATTCTGATAAAAAGGAGCACAGTCGTAGAGAAGGAAAGAAATCTTCAACAAAATTTAAAAAAGATACATGCCTTCAAGAAAGAAAGAAAGATAGGGTTTGTACTAAGAGGGCAACTGCAGAATCCAAAGAAGTATTGTCCCAAGGACATCAGCAAAGAGTCTTGAACACTGGGGTTGTACCTAGCATACCTTTACAAAGACATTTTAAACCAAAGAAGGTAGAGTGTTTGGAGGTTGAAACCAGAGATGTGGTAGGACACGATGGGTTGCTTCTGTCTCAGTCTTGTTCAGAAATCAGTAAGGCTTGGGTTCCAAACAAGCCATCCACAAACGTGGAAATCTCTGGTATCAAGAGAAATGAACTAAATGGGGAAATATTTGAAGATACAAATTTGGAAAACAGAATGGAAACTGATGCCAAGATTATGAAGATACTGTCCCAGTTTCCTGGAGATTTTAATTCTGTGGTGAAACCTGAGAGTGTGATCTCACCAGTAAAACAAAACTCTGATTCTGGAATTGTACAACGAGGCATGCAAACCTTAGGTGGAATGCTGAAGCACAGCAATGGTGCCATCACTACTGATTCTGTTCCTGGAAGTTCAGATGGTATCATTGGTCAGACTCACATAGACTTGGATGCTGAGAATGTTGGTGATACAGCCAACAGGACAGATTCCGTCTCTAGTCAGAAAGGTATGGATTCCATTCCTGAGACTGTGGGTCACCTCTCTCATCAAATGACTATGAGCAGCAAATTAGAGAGCGCAAATGACATTTCTGATCCAACAACGATTAGAGAGTGTGAGGAGAATGACAACACTGCCGATGAGTTATGTGTAAAGCACGAATCTTCTGACACAGCTGCCCTTGCTCATGAAACATGTACAGATAATGAGTCCGAGAGTGTATGTGACATTACCAGTAAGACATGTACAATGGACATTACACATACCATATCTGATCAGATAACTGTAGGCAGCCCTTGTGTAGTTGAAGTTAGAGTAGCTGATGAGGCTTGTAGCAACACAGGGAGTTTCTCAGACTGTTTAGAAATGAATGCAGATACAGCCCTTCTTCATGCAGCTAAAAGTGGGAATGACACTGAAAATTTCAGTGACCTGACTGCTTGCTCAGATGTCTATGCTGAGAGTATTTCATCTAGTTTCACAGAGTCAACAGGAAAGTTGATAGAGAGCTTGTCAGATTGTGCTTCCTCCTTACCTATAAAGAAGATAACTGGTAGTAATTGTAACACTTTTTTGGACTCTGAACCCAGTATGTTAAATGGGACAAACGTGTTTTCAGATGGTGCCTTGGGCAGTGATCTTGATGGTACTGGTGATATAACAGAGGCATTGCATGAACTTAAGACTGCTGAAGAGTTCAAAACAAAAGAAGATGGCGACTCAGAGAAAGTGGAATTTGGTGTATCCTTTCCTGATATAGAATCAGTATCTAATGAAACATCCGTGGAGCCTAAAGCAACAGATATATCTCACACAGAAAGAAGTGCTGCTACTGAGGAGAGCTGGGAGTCTATGTTCAATGACGATGGTGAGTGCCTGGACCCGCGTCTTCTACAAGAGGTATGTTTTAGTAGAAATTGCTTGCCACTTAGGTAGTTTATCAATTCGTAGAACCTAGGATTTGGAGAATAATTTTAGCAGACATTTTTGTACAGTCACACATTCACTCATATTACATCCAATGTAACAAACTAATAGGATTGTAGATTGCAGAAAGAATGTCTGACCTTTAAGAAACAAAACGTCTCCTGGTAAACTATATCTCTAATAGTGGAATCCTGAGAGAGCTTACTGAATAGATTAAAGATGAGTTTAATGGCTTCTGGCTAACTGTTGAGAAAATACATAGGGAAACTTGTTTGAAAAGGCTTTTCTGTGTTGACAAGATGTATTTTACACCAGCCTATTTGAAGAGAAGAATAATTTATTATTCATACTTATTTTATTCTTCCAACAGATGTTGGAATGTTGTTAGACACTCTGGAGGGAAGGAAGGGTGTGATAAAGGAATGTATGGTGGTTTTTTTAAGAAGTTTGTGCTGAGTTAAAGAGTAAGTGATTGTTGAATATCATCGCAAAGAGTCGGACATGACTGAGCGACTGAACTGAACTGAACTGAGGTAGAGTTCATAAATGCAAAATGTTGGATTTGAAGGCATTTTAAAAATTATTTAGTTCAGTCTTTTCATTTTCTTGATTTAGACATTCCCTCTCTATCCAGCATTTAAATTCCTTACCATGAATAAGAATCGTTGGTTTTGAATAGTAGAATCATTTCCCCTTTTATTCCTTATAGTGAGTTCATATTACCTTTGCCCAGAAGGGGAAAAAAATCATTTCCTTATAAAATCTCCAGTTTTATACATGGGAAAATTGAAGGTTAATGGTTGTATTTTTAAGAAAGGAAGATTCAGGATTTCAGTCTACTGTCTTAATCCTGTATTTATGTTCTTTCTACCAGACCACTTCCTCAAGTATAAGATAGTTTTGTATGAGTGACTCCACAGAGCGTTTTAAATGCTAAGTGATGAGTCTGTTGTTTCCGATAGTTGAACCAGAAGTACAGAAAAATGTTTACAAGCCTGTATAAAAGAGACACGTGAAACTGAAGAGGGCAACCCATTGGACAGAATTGAGTTTCCAATATCAAGCACTTCCTCCTTGCTCTTGGGAGGTGTTTGCATACACATTTGTACCAATTAATACTTGTTATTGTGAAGTCAGGAAACAGTAGATCTTAAACATTTCTTAGAATATAGAGCAGAAGGGAATCTACATATTAATGTTCACGAACCCTTTGAAATTGCATGCAAAATTTTGTACGTGAGTGCAGTCTTTGATAACTTTCATCAGATTCTCCAAGGTGATCATTTCCAAAGTATGGTCCCTGGACCAGCAGCATAAGCATCACTAGGGAACTTACTAGACATGCAAACTCTGTAGCGAGATCACATGCACATCAAGTGAGAACCACTGCTCACAGGCAACACGCAAGCTTAAATTATATCAAGATGTGAGTGTGGTAACATAAGCGGGCTGTCAGCTCATAATGAAAAAGAAAAACACTGGTCAGGCAGAGATTTTAGACCCAAATCAGGTTAAAATATACTAATAATATGGTGAGTTAGGTGATTATAGAGAAGTTATTAAGGACCCAAGCATTGGGAGAAGGCCTTAGTCTTGGGAAGGAAGCAGTGTTCTTAGTTGGCAAAGGGACTGCTTAAGGAGGTGAGAGACCACAGGTGTGCGTAGGTGAGAACAAAACAAAGCTTCTTGTAAAAGGAGGGCATAGAACACAGACCCTGTTTATACATGGTAGGACTCCATAAATATTTACTGAATGAATGTGAGTCAGTAGGGCAGAGTTGTCTCTGCCTTTCTGGGTAGCCTCCAGGAGCTTTCAGACATCACAGCTGCTTGAACTTTGATTCTGTGTGGTAGCTTAGGGCTATGGCTTCTGTGTTGGGAGGAGGGAGGTTCAGGTGTGCAACTCTGGTGTTAGATCTTAACACTGTTCAGGTGAGAAAGAATTTAGGCAGCCAAGTCTCTAGAGGGGCATAGTAATATTGCCAAAGAAAACACTGGCTTGAACTAAAGTTGGGAACAGCTGGAAATCAGAGCTGGTGGTGTTTTAAGCTGAAGATAGCCAGTGCCTGGGCATTGTGTTTGGGTATCTTTTGAGGTGCTTGGTAACATTTGGGATCTCTGTTGAGGCACGAAGATAGATGAGAGCAGGAAAGAAGTTGGATTGAGAGTGCAAGTAGTGGATCCAACTCCCAGCTGTTGTCTCCTGTGCTTTGAGTTTTAAAACGTGTAATAATGATAATGTTATTAAAAGATGTCACAAACCCAAGAAAATTAATAGCCTTTTGGTGACTATTACTCCTCATTTATTATTTACATTGTTCCAAATGTACTTTATTAAAGTAAGTGTCTGCTTACCTTGAAAACTTTCCAACCAAAGATTTTTGGCTCTTTTCCCACCTGGCCTGTTTTCTTTGATGACAATGGCTAGCCATAGAGGTGTGCCTAATACTTCTGGTAGGCAGGGAAGTATGCTCCGAAGCAGGGTGTGGTCATCATTGGCATGTAAAGCAATTTCCTGACCTTTTGAACTTCTAAATCTGCCTGAGTCATTAGCTCCCAGAACTTCAGCTCTTGATGAGTCTCTAAAGATTACATGATCTCCTAAAGCCATGGTATGGGATACCCAGAAATTGAGATTTTTAACTGATAAAGAAAAGGATATTGACATGACTTCTTTTAACCTTTAAGATCTTGGTACCAGAACATAGGAATTATTGTCTAGATAAAACTTCCTTTTCTGCCTCCAGTATCAATCAGCAGACTTATTAGTAGGAGGGTTAGTGAGATGTCAGCTGCATAACATTGATATTGCTAGATGCTGGCACCTGGTCCCTTCACTGGCCATTTCTGGTTTGAGGTATGTTTTTAGATAGGGGTAAATATTTAGGTAGGAGTTTTCTTTTGTTATATACAGTTACTAACAATGTATAACCATGGAAAAGAGAAAAGGAACGCCATTCATTTCCAAATCATCTTTCTATGTGTGCCTACTCATGTTCATACTTCATCAGTGGTACCTTTCCATCTAGTTGTTCCAGTCATGCTGGGAAGATGAGGGAATCCAGAGATGTCTCCCTATTTTCTCAGTCTTCCTCTTGACTGTAAGTTTAATCTACTACAGTGTTTTCACTGTCCAGTGGGTTTGGATAGCATCTTCCCAAGAATGCCAGCATCGGTTTGCCATATTAACCTTTCTGTACTGTCTGAATAGGATCCAGGTCCCTGTTGGTTCAGTGTATTGACTTGGTCCCGGCCAATATTTATGTGCCACATATTACTGTTCATTAGAGGCAACTAGAGCTCTCACATTTGTCCTCTGGCACTGGATCAGTAAGTATTCATCTGACATGCCTATTATTGTAGCTTTCTTTTTTATTTCCTTTTGTTCTTCTTTTCTGTATTCTTACTCACTTTCACCCTTTCTTCTCTCTTACTATGCCTTAATCCAAGGCGATAGCCATGGTTTTCTCTCACTGATGATTATCAGTTATACTGAAATGTTGCTGATGCCTATTCTAGAGAAATCTTTAGATGGCACCTTGAATGCCATTCTGCCTATTCTGTTATACATTTTATGAGGTCAAAGTTTGTATTTCTAGTCTTGGTTTCTTGATAAGGTCATTGGAGGCATAGCCCTAGATATATTATATAATTTTATTTGCAGGTGGAGAACACCACTGAAGACATTAGCTACTCTTAATGTGTAAAATGTTAAAAAGTTTAAAAGTCTAAATTTATCCTTCTACTGTTGTAAAGGATTTATGCCCAAAGCAGTATAGAAAAGGGATGGAAGCCATAACTTATGCTGTATATTATACATTGTAGTTTTATTATCTTTTTAGGGAACTCTTTTTGGATGTGTTTGGACTGTAGGTCATGAGAAATTTTACAAAATGTTTGAAAATACTTTAAAAATAGTGTTATTTCCCTGTTTGCCAAATACGGGAAGTTAAATGGATAAAACATTTTAATTCTAGCTTTTGATTTGTTCACATTGCTGTGGACCAACATGAAAAATTCTTGGCTGTTACTCTCAATTTTCCGTGGTAATGGAATACCAGCGATAGAATCAAATCCAGATAATCCAAAGATGTTATTTTTTGTATATAGCTTAAGCCTGTTCTTCAGCCAAATCCAAAATCTTTTAATTTGTCAAAGTTTATAGTAAATAATAAATTGTAAATTTTATTTTCTTCAGTAGAAAGTGAGTTAATAAGCAGTTAATTAGCTACAGGGTAAGAGTAGAAGAGAAAAATAGAAACAAAGGGCTTGAATAACGTAACCTAAATAATAAGAATTGACTGCATGGTTTAATTCTGTGAATAATTATGAAAATAGATACAGTGACATTGAAGCAACTGCAGTAATGTTATACCATCAACTCCTGGTCAAGTCTCTGTTGTCCATGTCCCTGTAATCTCCTGATATGCCCAATATTTAAATTTGTTACAGCTGCAACTATAGTTTAAAGTGGTGTATTATGTTTAATTGTGATTACAGGTATCTACAGAAATTTTTTTTTTCCTACCTTCTAGTATCAGAGGCAGTATTACAATATAGGCCTTGAAAAATAAGATCTAGGAACTGGAACTTTCACCTAAGAGAACTGTATGTGTCTTTTTTTTTTTTTTTTTTTAAGTGGAATGTTAGCATTGAAAGGGACCTGTAACATAATATTTTATGTTTACCTCTTGCTTTATAGGTAAGGCAGCTAAGCCCCAGAAAGGTTATTACTGACCTAGCTAAGGTTACTGCCAGAGTTGGTCCAGTCTCCTGATTTTCTAACTCTGGGCTCTTTCCATGACAGTCAGCCTTTGCCTCTACCTAAAGGTCTCAGCCAGTCAACAGACACTGTACAGCTATTCTGTGCCCAGCTCGGATACTGGTGATGTGAGCTGTGAAAGAGAAGGATAACAGTGTTAAGGAGTTTATAGTCTTGTAGAGCTGATGAGACTTTCAGAAATGTCTGGAAAAAATATTCTATTTGATTAAATTGAAAATGCTATTGATTGTGAAATATATCATTATTTTATGTATCACTAAGAAAGAAATCACATTGCTTACCCTTTGGAATTTTATTTTATATCTATCAAAAAAGCTTCTTTAGGCTTAATTATTAATAGAGGGTGTACCTTGTGGTGCAGTAATAAAGAATCTGCCTCCTAATGCATGAGATGCAAGTTCGATCGCTGGATCGGGAAGATCCCTTGCAGTAGGAAATGGCAATCCACTCCAGTATTCTTGCCTGGGAAATCCCATGAACAAAGGAACCTGGCGGGCTACAGCTCATGGGGTTACAAAGAGTCAGATATGACTGAGCACAGCATAGTAGCACACAGACTTAGACATAAATTTTTATCATGTATTGTATCTTATAGATATGTGAAATATCTTGTAGGTGAAATGTAGGTGAAATAAATTGGTTAGTTTCCTAAAACTTTGTGTTATAGCCCAACTCTTTCTAATAATTTCTTGACTTAGTCATTGATATTGATGCCTTTCCATCCTCTTCATTTTCTGTGCCGACAAGAATCGATGATACAGCATTTCTTATAAGAATACATAAAAAAAGCAAAAATCATTGTTGCTGGATTCCTAAGCCATCTTTGCATTTACATAGAAGTATTCTTACATTGAGATTTTCTTCCACACAGCTGGACCTGTGTGGAATGCCTGCAGATTTTGGTACTGGTGCTTTTGGGTCTCATGCATATGCAGGCAAGCAGTGACAACATGTATGATTAAGATGCATACTGATATTGGAGATGTAAAAATGTGCATCCTAGAATTGATGAAATATGATATATATCCAGCTTCTAAGTGTAATGATACAGTAGTATAAAGAGTGGAGAAACCATCAAAATGGGGTCAATGGGAACAGCTTCAAGAGGAGATAAAGACTGAAGCTGGGTCTTAGAAGAAGAAGGATCAGAAGCAGATAAGGCATTCCAGGCTGTGGGAGCAGCTTATAAAAAAATATGGCATGTTCCCAGATTTAGGTCCTCAGTTTGTCACTATCAGAAATTTAGATCTATTTAGAAATGTTGTTGTTGCCTTCCTTTTATAATTTGTTGAATTGTTTGCATGATTTATATAACCAGAACATTTAAAGTTTATTGGTAAAGGGAAGGAAAAAAAGTATCATTTTATCCCAAATTTAAAAATGCCATCCAAAATCATTTAAAAAATATATGTTGCATAAATCAAATTCTTATTGATGAGGGCTCCATGTAAAATCAGTCTCGATAAGCAGGCATTTGGACAAAGTAATTAATTTGAGGCATGTGCCTCGAGTATTCATTCCACAAGTATTTTTTGAATGCCTAGTTTGTGCAAGTTAATGTGTGCTGTGGGAATATATAGAGGTGAATATGACATATCCCTTGTAGTTGTATTATAGAATCAGAATATTGATGAGGAAGCTGAAACTCCAGCTTTACTCCCTGTATTAATTTGTTAAGGCTGCCAGAGCACAGAACCCTAGACTGGCTGTGACAAGTTCAGTTCAGTCGCTTAGTCATGTCCGACTCTTTGAGACCCCATGAACAGCAGTAACCAGGTCTCCCTGTCCATCACCAATTCCCGGAGTCTACTCAAATCCATGTCCATTGTGTTGGTGATGCCATCCAACCATCTCATCCTCTATTGTCCCCTTCTCCTCCTGCCCTCAATCTTTCCCAGTGTCAGGGTCTTTTCAAATGAGTCAGCTTTTTGCATCAGGTGGCCAAAGGACTGGAGTTTCAGCTTCAACATCAGTCCCTCCAATGAACCTCCAGGATTGATCTCCCTTAGCATGGACTGGTTGGCTCTCCTTGCAGTCCAAGGGACTCGCAAGGGTCTTCTCCAACACCACAGTTCAAAAGCATCAGTTCTTCGGCACTCAGCTTTCTTTATAGTCCAACTCTCACATCCATACATGACTACTGGAAAAACCATAGCCTTGACTAGACGGACCTTTGTTGACAAAGTAATGTCTCTGCTTTTGAATATGCTATCTAGGTTGGTCGTAACTTTCCTTCCAAGGAGCAAGCGTCTTTTAATTTCATGGCTGCAATCACCATCTGCAGTGATTTTGGAACCCAGAAAAATAAAGTCAGCCTCCGTTTCCACTATTTCCCCATTTATTTCCCATGAAGTGATGGGACTGGATGCCATGATCTTAGTTTTCTGAATGTTGAGCTTTAAGCCAACTTTTTCACTTTCTTCTTTCACTTTCATCGAGAGGCTTTTTAGTTCCTCTTCACTTTCTGCCATAAGGGTGGTGTCATCTGCATATCTGAGGTTATTGATATTTCTCCCAGCAGTCTTGATTCCAGCTTGTGCTTCCTCCAGCCCAGCATTTCTCATGATGTACTCTGCATATAAGTTAAATAAGCAGGGTGACAATATGTAGCCTTGACGTACTCCTTTTCCTATTTGGAACCAGTCTGTTGGTCCATGTCCAGTTCTAACTGTTGCTTCCTGACCTGTATACAGGTTTCTCAAGAGGCAGGTCAGGTGGTCTGGTATTCCCATCTCTTTCAGAATTTTCCACAGTTTATTGTGATCCACACAGTCAAGGGCTTTGGCATAGTCAATAAAGCAAAAATAGATGTTTTTCTGGAACTCTCTTGCCTTTTCCATGATCCAGCGGATGTTGGCAATTTGACCTCTGGTTCCTCTGCCTTTTCTAAAACCAGCTTGAGCATCTGGAAATTCACGGTTCATGTATTGCTGAAGCCTGGCTTGGAGAATTTTGAGCATTACTTTACTAGCGTGTGAGATGAGTGCAATTATGCAATAGTTTGAGCATTCTTTGAGATTGCCTTTCTTTGGGATTGAAATGAAAACGGACCTTTTCCAGTCCTGTGGCCACTGCTGAGTTTTCCAAATTTGCCGACATATTGAGTGCAGCACTTTCACAGCATCATCTTTTAGAATTTGCAATAGCTCAACTGGAATTCCATCACCTCCACTAGCTTTGTTCGTAGTGATACTTCCTAAGGCCCACCTGACTTCACATTCCAGGATGTCTGGCTTGAGGTAAGTGGGAGTGATCATACCTTTGTGATTATCTGGGTCGTGAAGATCTTTTTTATGCAGTTCTTCTGTGTATTCTTGCCACCTCTTCTTAATATCTTCTGCTTCTATTAGGTCCATACCATTTCTGTCCTTTATTGAGGCCATCTTTGCATGAAATGTTCCCTTGGTATCTTGATTTTCTTGAAGAGATCTCTAGTCTTTCCTATTCTGTTGTTTTCCTCTGTTTCTTTGCATTGATTGCTGAGGAAGGCTCTCTTATCTCTCCTTGCTATTCTTTGGAACTCTGCATTCAGATGCTTATATCTTTCCTTTTCTCCTTTGCTTTTCACTTCTCTTCTTTTCACAGCTATTTGTAAGGCCTCCTCAGACAGCCATTTTGCTTTTTTGCATTTCTTTTTCTTGGGGAAGGTCTCCTGTACGATGTCACGAACCTCCGTCCATAGTTCATCAGGCACTCTGTCTATCAGATCTAGTCCCTTAAATCTATTTCTCACTTCCACTGTATAGTCATAAGTGATTTGATTTAGGTCATACCTGAATAGTGTTTTCCCCACTTTCTTCAATTTAAGTCTGAATTTGACAATAAGGAGTTCATGATCTGAGCCACCGTCCATTCCCAGTCTTGTTTTTGCTGACTGTGTAGAACTTCTCCATCTTTGGCTGCAAAGAATATAATCAATCTGATTTCGCTGTTGACCATCTGGTGATGTCCATGTGTAGAGTCTTCTCCTGTGTTGTTGGTAGAGGGTATTTGCTATGACCAGTGCGTTCTCTTGGCAGAACTCTGTTAACCTTTGCCCTGCTTCATTCTGTACCCCAAGGCCAAATTTTCCTGTTACTCCAGGTGTTTCTTGACTTCCTACTTTTGCATTCCAGTCCCCTATAATGAAAAGGACATCTTTTTTGGGTGTTCTAACAGGTCTTGTAGGTCTTCACAGAACCGTTCAACTTCAGCTTCTTTAGCGCTACTGGTTGGGGCATAGGCTTGGATTACCGTGATATTGAATGGTTTGCCTTGGAAACAAACAGAGATCATTCTGTCATTTTTGAGATTGCATCCAGGTACTGCATTTTGGACTCTTGTGTTGACCATGATGGGCACTCCATTTCTCCTAAGGGATTCCTGCCCACAGTAGTCGATACAATGGTCATCTGAGTTAAACTCACCCATGCTAGTCCATCTTAGTTTGCTGATTCCTAGAATGTCGATGTTCACTCTTGCCATCTCCTGTTTGACCACTTCCAATTTGCCTTGATTCATGGACTTAACATTCCAGATTCCTATGCAATATTGCTCTTTACACCAATAGACAACTAGCCAATCTGATCACACAGACCACAGCCTTGTCTAACTCAGTGAAACTAAGCCATGCTGTGTGGGGCCACCCAAGATGGATGGGTCATAGTGGAGAGGTCTGACAGAATGTGGTCCACTGGAGAAGGGAATGGCAAACCACTTCAGTATTCTTGCCTCGAGAACCCCATGAACAGTATGAAAAGGCAAAAAGATACGACATTGAGAGATGAACTCCCCAGGTCAGTAGGTGCCCAATATGCTACTGGAGATAGGTGGAGAAATAACTCCAGAAAGAATGAAGGAATGGAGCCTGTGACAGAGTACCGTAGAAATTTGTTCTCTCACAATTCTAGAGGCTAGAAGTCTAAGATCAAGGTGTCAGCATGGGTTGGATCCTTCTGAGGCCCCTCCTTGGTTTGTAGATGGCTGTGTTTACATGATCTTCCATCTGTGTCCACATTTCCTTTCATAAGGACATCACTCAGATTAGGATCTACCTTATTTTAACTTAATACCATTTTAAAGACATGATCTCTAAATACAGTTGTAGTCTGATATTAGGATTTATGATTTTAACTCATGAATTTTGGGAGAACACAGTGAAGCCCATAGCACTCTCTGAAGTCCTCACATTATTCACCGTGGCCACACCAAACTGTTTAGTGAATGCTAACGCTCCTTGCATGCCTTTGCACACTTCTGTCTATGATACTTTTCTCTGTATAATTTCTTTACTTGGGTAGTGAACAAGAGTAAGTAAAGTTCATTCTCCTCTACCCACTGGTAATACCTTCTTTATTACATATTAACATTCTTTGTCCAGTTTCTTTCTCTAATGTGATGTTAAACATACATTAAATGTTTGTTGGATAGGTGGTTAGGTAGTGAGGTTAAAGCTAGAGGAAGAGAGAGGTCTAATTAATATTAGGTGTTATGCAGTGAGTACTATAAAAGTAGTGCAGAGGGTGGGACTTCCCTGATGGTCTAGTGATTAAGGGGGCACAGGTTCAGTCCCTGGTTGGGAAGCTAAGATCCCACATGCTGCATGGCACAGCAAAAAAAAAAAAGTGTAGATGAGGTAAATGCTATAGAAGTATAGAGGAAGAGTCAGATTATTCATGTGATCAAAAATAATGTGATCAAATCCACAGGCAGAAAGAAGCAACATGTGTTTAGGCATATTGTTGTTCAGTCGCTCAGTCATGTCCAGTTCTTTGCAACCCCATGGACTGCAGCACGCCAGGCTTCCTTGTCCTTTACCATCTCCTGGAGCTTGCTCAAACTCATGTCTATTGAGTCAGTGATGCCATCCAGCCATCTCATCCTCTGTCGTCCCCTTCTCCTGCCTTCAATCTTTCCCAGCATCAGGGTCTTTTCCAGTGAGTCAGTTCTTCACATCAGGTGGCCAAAATATTGGAGCTTTAGCTTTAGCATCAGTCCTTCCAGTGAACATTCAGGGTTGATTTCCTTTAGGGTTGACTGTTTGATCTTGCAGTCCAAGGGACTCTTAAGAGTCTTCTCCAACACCACAATTCAAAAGCATCAATTCTTTGGCACTTAGCCTTCTTTATGGTCCAACTCTCACATCCACACATGACTACTTTAAAAACAATAGCTTTGACGATAGGACCTTTGTTGGCAAAGCAGTGTCTCTGCTCTTTAGTATGCCATGTAGGTTTCTCATGTCTTTTCTTCCAAGGAGCAGGCATCTTTTACTTTCATGGCTGCAGTCACCATCTGCAGTGATTTTGGAGCCCAAGAAAATAAAGTCTGTCACTGTTTCCAGTGTTTCCCATCTCTTTGCCATGAAGTGATGGGACCAGATGCCATATCTTCGTTTTTTGAATGTTGAGTTTGAAGCCAGCCTTTTTACTCTCCTCTTTCAGTTTTTCAAGAGTCTCTTTAGTTCCTCTTTGCTTTCTGCCATAAGGGTGGTGTCATCTGCGTATCTCAGGTTATTGATATTTCTCCCAGCAGTCTTGATTCTGGCTTGTGCTTCATTCAGCCTGGCATTTCGCATGATGTACTCTGCATATCAGTTAAATAAGCAGGGTGACAATACACAGCCTTGACATACTTCTTTCCCAATTTTGAACCAGTTTGTTGTTCCATGGGTGGTTCTAACTGTTGCTCCTTGACCTGTATCCAGGTTTCTCAGGAGGTAGGTAAGGTGGTCTGGTATTCCCAGTCTCTTTCAGAATTTTCCACAGTTTGTTGTGATCCACACAGTCAAAAGCTTTAGTGTAGTCAATGAAGCAGAAATAGATGTTTTTCTGGAATTCTCTTGCTTTTTCTATGATCCAGAGGATGTTGGCAATTTGATCTCTGGTTCCTCTGCCTTTTTTAAATCCAGCTTGAACATCTGGAAGTTCTTAGTTCACATACTGTTGAAGTGTAGCTTGGAAAATTTTGAGCATTACTTTGCTAGCGTGTGAAATGAGTGCAGTTGTGCACTCATAGGCATAATATTTATGCCTGTGTAGGAAGGCAATGGCACCCCACTCCAGTACTCTTGCCTGGAGAATCCCATGGACGGAGGAGCCTGGTAGGCTGCAGGCTGCAGTCCATGGGGTTGCTAAGAGTCGGACATGACTGAGCGACTTCACTTTCACTTTTCACTTTCATACATTGGAGAAGGAAATGGCAACCCACTCCAGTGTTCTTGCCTGGAGAATCCCAGGGATGGGGGAGCCTGGTAGGCTGCAGGCTGCAGTCCATGGGGTTGCTAAGAGTCGGACACGACTGAGCGACTTCACTTTCACACATTGGAGAAGGAAATGGCAACCCACTCCAGTATTCTTGCCTGGAGAATCCCAGGGATGGGGGAGCCTGATGGGCTGCGTCTATGGGGTTGCACAGTGTCAGACACGACTGAAGTGACTTAGCAGCAGCAGCAGCAGGCATAGTATTACTTTTTGGTTGGAATGTAGCATATTTTAAGGGATGACATGACATAAAGCTAGAAAGGTTTTATATATATATGTGTGTGTGTGTATATATATATGTGTGTGTGTATATATATGTGTGTGTGTATATATATAATGTGTGTGTGTGTGTATATATACACACACACACACACTATTACTGATGTTTTCAATTACCACAAACTAGTGTCTTAGCACAGATTTATTGCCTTACAGTTCTTATGGTCAGAATTCCAAAATGGGTCTCACTGGACTAAAATTAGGATATTGGTAGGATTGTGTCCTTTCTTGAGACTAGAGTAGAATCCGTTTTCTTGCCCTTTTCAGCTTCTCTTAGATACTTCTGTCCTCCTTCCTTGGCTTGTGGCCCACTTCTGTCTGCCAACTGATCCTCAAAATCATATGGAAATGCAAGGGACTCAAAACAGCCAAAATGATTTTGAAAATGATCAAAGTAGAAAGACTGAAGCCTCCTAATTTCAGAACTTATGAAACAGTGGTAATCAAGACAGTGTGGCATTAGCATAAGGATGGTCTTGCAAGTAATTGCAGGCTCCCCTCCTTTCTGGAGCCCCCTTTCTGGGGCTCTGAGTTATTCTAAACTGTCAACTCTAGGCTTTTAAGAACTTGTTAAACATTTAGCTGATATCTTCTTGCCCACTTGTTTGGTGGCCACTTCTTCTCATGATCTGCCAGAGGGAAAAAAGTTTAGGTATTCTCTCTCTCTAGGGGGGACATGTCATCATGTGGACTTCAGTTTCCTTGCATACTCAGTCAGCTCTATGCTAAACTCAAGAAAAGCTATGATATATATAATCGCTTGGTCTTTCCTCATTGTTATGGTGTGAGGGATATTCTTTTCCTGCTTTGTGTATCCTAAACAGGGTGGAAATAACATGGTACTTGGCCTATAATAGATTCAGGCAAGAATACTGGAGTGGGTTGCCATGCCCTCCTCTAGGAGATCTTCCCAACCCAGGGATCAAACCCAGGTCTCCTGCATTGTAGGCAGATTCTTTGCTGTCTGAGCCACCAGGGAAGCTCAATAGATTCAACACCTCATTAAAATTTGTTGAAATTGGGTTGAATTCATACGTAGATGCTAAGTAGTGTGCTAAATACTTACTGCATCATCTCATTTAGTCTGCACCCTTACTTGTAAGGTGTTGGTGCTATTATTATATCCTTTTTTAAGATGTAAAACTGAAGCTTAGTGGAGAAAAGGAACTAGAGACACAGCAATAGATAAACATTTTCATCGATTTTTACCTAAATCACCTTTTTCCTTTCCTGCCTCCCAAATAAAATTCTTAAATCCATTTTTCACTTCTCTGAGGAAAGGAGATGCATCCTTGGCATTGCAGATTCTTACTTTCTCATTTGATGGGAAAGGAGGTACAGTGTGAAAGAAGGAGTGCTTGAAGGTCTCTGGTTGGACTTTTGATTAACAGAACACACTTTTGAGCCTGAAGGTTCTGGGTGTTGAGTACTAGTGTCTAGGTGAATGACAAAATGACTGTCATGGCTACTTTGCTGTCACTTTTTATTTTTCCCTTTCCGTTCTCCTGCTTCCAGTGTGAAATAGTTAACAGCATTCAGTTTTTAATCATAGAGTAAAATTTTAAGTGTTCTTCATTACTGTTACTTTCTTTATTAACCTGTGTGGGAATTCCTTTAGGTAGCTCTAAGGCTGGGGAGCTTTAATTACCTGTGCCACTTAACGTTTGTCATAACAAATTTCTTTGTAAGCTACCATCAACAATAGGTAGACTAGCAAAGTGTTTTCATTCTTCAACATTTTGTTTTGTTTTTGCTCACTTTCAGAAAGGAAACTAGGGGTCTGATCAATAAGCTCAAATAAAACAAATGTTATTAATTCATCTCTTGAACTATTTTCTGCAGTTCAGTTTCTAAGATGTGTTGTTTGTAACTCACTGCATTGATCATTCTACATTTTCTCACACCTTGTTGATAGATGCAAGCTAAGTTTCATTCATTGCTTGTCTTTTCTGGAATTTCAGCACTTTTTCAAGTATTCCACCTGTATAATATAAACTGGGTGATATTACTGTGTTTGGAACAGAGACAAATGGTAAAGGTTAAGGAATAGGAACATGGAGATAAAAGGGAGAATTGTTTATATATGGGAGGATATTTTATGCTCTGGCTTGGTATAACAGTCACATGTATGCTTCCTCCTCTCTAGTTATCAGGGAATATGAAGAACAGAGAAAGTATCCAAGAACCTAGATTTGATTATTACAACCATGAAGTTCCTGATATTGACCTCAGTGATTGTGAGTTCCCACATGTCATTGAAATTTATGACTTCCCCCAAGAATTTCGTACTGAAGATCTCCTACGGATTTTCTGCACTTACCAGTAAGTATTTGCAATTGATTGGGGATGTTAGGGAAGGTGGGATGAAATTTTCTTAAAATGTCCTTTAAAAATCACCTCTTTTGCTTTCCTATTCCCTGTCATTTACTTTAGCATCAAGTTTGTTTATTGTGTTTTCCAAGCCCATTGGAAATCTGTATCAAACCACTCTTCTTCTAAGTTCCTTTAAAAAATGCTAAAGTCTT
This sequence comes from Bos grunniens, assembly GCF_055505025.1. NCBI lineage: Eukaryota > Metazoa > Chordata > Mammalia > Artiodactyla > Bovidae > Bos > Bos grunniens. The sequence continues at coordinate 19,465,855 of NC_141190.1, forward strand.
CCTAGATCCCAATTTAGCATTTAAGAAGAATATCATCAATAATGACTTTGAAGTCTGTCTCCACGGTACATGTAGTCCATTTATATTTATTGTAATTATTGATATATTTGGATGTATTGCCTGCCATCTTTTTTTGTGTGTTTACTTGTCCCATCTTTTTCTCTTCTATCTTGCCTTCTTTTGGATTGATGAGGTATTTTTTTCTCACTCCATATTTTTGGGGAATGATACTGTTTCTGTTATTTGGTAGTTACTTTAGAAATTATAAAATGCATGCTTAATTTACCAGTGACTAAGGTTAATACTTTTACACTGTTTCCAAACACTTAAGGGTTTTAAACTCCATTCCCCAATTCCATTCCAGTGTCTCCCTAACCTCCAACTAATACACTATTGAGATTTACTAGTTTGAGTCTTTTTGATTTAATTTTTTTCTTTTTAAACTCCATTTGATGTTGCATTTTTTTTATATAGTCAGCATTCAGATTCATCTGCTTTCTGTATTCTTTTTGTGTCTCATATCTTTCATTTGAAATCTTTTTCCTCCTGCATGGAACAGGTTCTTTAGAATTTAATTAATAACAGTCTGCTGGTAACACACTCAGTTGGATTTTGTTGTCATTGTCGCTGTTGTTTCTTAATGGCTTTATTTCAACTTCATTCTTGAAAGACATTTTTGCTGGGTATAGAATCCTAGGTTGACAATTATTTTTCTCAGCAACTTGAAGATTTTATTCTGCTTTCTCATGGCTTTCTTAGGGTAGGATGAGAAGCCCACTGAAAGTCTGACTGTTGCTTCTGAGTGTAATCTGTCTTTTCTCTTTGGGTGCTCTTAATGTTTTCTGTCTTTGGTATTGTACATTTTCAGCATGATGTGACTTTGTGTTTCTTTTGTTATCATTATTGAGATTATTTGGGCTTCCTAAATATTTTTCATTGGTTTTAGAGAAAACTAGACATTATTTCTTCAGATGTTGCCTCTGTACTAGTCTCTTTTATATTCTCTATGATGCTGCCAGTTGAAAGTGGATTAGACCTAACTTAATCCTCATGTTATCTCTATCATATTTTCCATTTCTTTGTCTACTTTATATGCTGAGTAATTTCTTTAGTTCTAATCTCTTCAACTTTGGTTAATTTGCTTTTAAATTTATCCATTGAATTTTTAAATTTCATTTTATGTTTCTTATATTTCAAAGTTCTCTAATTTTCAAATCTGCATTTTTTTCCCTCTATTTTCAAGATTAAAAAAATTTCTTTATAAGTATAGTGAACATAGACCTTTTATAGTCTATGTCTAGTTATTCCTTTACATGAAGTCCTTTTAATTCTGTTCTTAACAAATTCTCACTCATAGTGCCTTGGTTTTTTTTGGAGGTTTACTTATTTATTTATTTTAACTGTAAAGCTGGCCATTTCCTTTGGAATTTTATTTATGAGAATTGAGGTCTGCAATAAAAGAAGAGACTATCTTCTGAGAAGATATGTGTTTTCTTCTGCCAGGCACCAAGGGTCCTAACAGTCCAAAAGGCTGTAAATTAAATTATTTATTTGAGGTTATTCTGACCACTGAGATAAAGTAGAGAATGATAAAATGTGATTGTTACATCTCAACCAGCTTATTTTAACAGTACATATGCATGGCCGCTTACTTGCCACTCTTCAGTGTGGCGGTGGTTCAGGCGCTCAGCTGTGGCTGAGACGTCCATTTACTTGCCAGTCTTTGGCGTGGTTGTTGTTTGGTTATCAGTTGTGGCTGACTCTCTGCAACCCCATGGACTACAGCACACCAGACTTCCCTGTCCTTCACTGTCTCCTGGAGTTTGCTCAAACTCGTGTCCATTGAGTTTAATGTGGTGCCAAGGCCTTTTTTTGTTGTTTTTAAATTACTAGTCTGTTGATAGAAGAGTTCTTAATGTCACCCTGATATCACCTACAACTTCCAGCAACAACTAATATCCATTCAAAGTCACCTGAGTGCAAATTCCTTATAGATAAAAATGTTTTCTGTCTTTTAAAATATATATATTTTTTGGCTGCACCACATAGCTTGCAGGGTCTGAGTGCAGGGCCTTAGTTCCTTGACCAGGGATTGAACCCAGGTGACAGCAGTGAAAGTGCTGAGTCCTTATCCACTGGACCACCAGGGAATTCCCCATCCCCTCGCCCTTTTTTTAAAAAACTGTTTTGCCCAAACATAATTGATGATAGTTTTTTGGGTTTTTTAGTGACTTTATCTTTCTCAAGTCTTTCAAAGCTTTAAGTTTTTATAGACACAACTCTTATGTTTCATACTCATAGTTCATTGTTTCAATTTTATTTAATAAATTAAATTATGTAGTACACATAAATTAAAACTGATGTAAATGGGTTTGAGAATAGTTGCACTACCTTTTATATATGTATATACTTCATACATACGTGGAGTCAGAAGTATATCTCTGTATCTTTAGCTTATAAGGAAACATAAGCTTTGGGAATAAAAGAAATAATCCCAAAAGTAAGTTATTAAGAAAAACATTTTTCAGGATCTTCAAGAAAGTCATTACCAAGAAGGGATTAATGCTTTAATGCTGTAATCCTGCAGTTAACAATAAACCAGGTCTATTGTCTGATATACAGATTTAAACTTAAAATTCAGTTCATGTACATCTTGAATTAGGGTATAGCTCCCAACTTTTCCTTTAGGGTCAGATGGTATTTTCCTGCCATGCTGCTGCTGCTAAGTCGCTTCAGTCATGTCCGACTCTGTGCGATCCCGTAGACGGCAGCCCACCAGGCTCCCCCATCCCTGGGATTCTTCAGGCAAGAACACTGGAGTGGGTTGCCATTTCCTTCTCCAGTGCATGAAAGTGAAAAGTGAAAGTGAAGTCACTCAGTCGTGCCCGACTCTTAGTGACCCCATGGACTGGAGCCTACTAGGCTCCTCCATCCATGGGATTTTCCAGGCAAGAGTACTGGAGTGGGGTGCCATTGCCTTCTCCAATTTTCCTGCCATCATTGTACATAAATAGTAACAATAGGTAAATGAATGAGTGTGACTGTATTCCTTGAAATTCTGTGTACAAAAACAAGAACCCCGTTTTTCTGTAAAGTTCTAGAACAGGCAAAACTAGCAGCTAGGTACCTCACTTATCAGTTATGTAACTAAAAGAAAGGAGTAGTGACTGGGTCCTGGAGGACAGTTAACAGTCTGCCATAGATCTTACTCTAAACACGTAGTCTGGGTCAGTCAGTCTAATTCATTACAGTTATGATAAGACCCAGTATCAGGTCTGTACCAGGTGAAGTGCATAGTAGATTTTAAAAAGCAGTTGGTGAGATTAAATCCAAAATTAGAACTACCTGAAGTTGTCACTAATAATGATGATTTTTAAAACCAAGGATTAATTTTCTTGATGTCTGGAATTTTCTGAACATTAGTTAACTGTTAAGAACTATTAACTTCCTTTTGCTCTGCTGCTGCTGCTGCTAAGTCGCTTCAGTCATGTCCGACTCTGTGCAACCCCATAGACGGCAGCCCACCAGGCTCCCCCGTCCTGGGATTCTCCAGGCAGGAACACTGGAGTGGGTTGCCATTTCCTTCTCCAATGCATGAAAGTGAAAAGTGAAAGTGAAGTCGCTCAGTTGTGTCCGACTCTTAGTGACCCCATGGACTGGAGCCTACCAGGCTCCTCCGTCCATGGGATTTTCCAGGCAAGAGTACGGGAGTAGGGTGCCATTGCCTTCTCCGTCCTTTTGCTCTATTTCTTCCTAATTTTACCTGCAAGACCATTTTTTCTATTAAACCCAAAAATATTTTCAAAAGGGGAGAAGCATTTTAAAGGGTTATAAAATTCTGAAGTCTAAAAGGTTCTCTAGAGCCCATCTAAGTTTTTTACCATCTTTTGTCAACTATTGTATAACATAGACTTCTACTGTGGAACTTTCTCATAGTCTTCAACTCCTGTGGTCATTTTATACCATGATTGAGCTTAGTTTTACATCAGGAAATTGTCTAACTAACCTTCAAAGCCTCTTTATTCCTTTTTCCTTCAAAGGAAATTTTTTCTTGACTAGTTGTTAAAAGGAAAAGATACTTTAGCAGTTGTCTTTTTTTTTGTTCTTTATAGTGCTTTATTTAAGAAAAAAAAAAAAAAGAAAAGGTCATGGTGCAAAAGCCTGTGAGTCAAACACCAGAGTCAACTTCATATTTTAATCACGTCTTCATTAATATTAATCATCTTCCTGATGAATATTGTTATTAATAAAAAATAATGGGCACCATTGATTTATTAAATGTCCACTAAATGCTCAACATCGTGCCCTTTGCCTTGTCGTGGATTATCTCATTTCCATTTTCACAGCAACTCTGTTAGGAAGGAATTCAACCCATTTTTTACAGATGAGCAAACCTGGTTTACAGAGAGATTAAACCAGCCCATGGCCTCAAGGTGGCAGAACCTGAATTTTACTTTCTTACTTCCCTTCTACAACTGGGAAGAAAGAATAGGTCAGCCTCCCTGATTATAGGTGTCTCTTTTTTTCTCTTATTTGATTGATTTTGTTTTGAATGACCCATCTCCCTGTCCCTCTCTGTCTCTTGTCTCTGCCCTTGAGCCTACATTTACATTAAATCCCAGTGACCTTCCCTGCCTACCTCCTCCTCCTCTGGTTCTTGTTTTCTTCTTATGCTTCCTTTCTCCAGTCCCCTAAAAACATCTCTTGTAAATAGTGTGATAAATACTTTACCTCCCCAGGGAACATGTGTGGGTTAATTAGTTGATGTCTATAAAGTGGCTGACAAGGTAAAATCCGCCCAGGTAGTTCGTTATGATGGGTGATTGCTTTTAATGGCTTCTGCTCTCCAGGCCGCTCTGTGTGTCATTATCCCCACTCCCCCCATGCACTTGTTGAGTGTTTCTCTCATCATGGAATGCCTTACAAGATACTATTTGAAAGATGTTTTTTAAAAGTAAGTTTTATTTTAAGGAATAAAATTCTTTTATTTTGTTGCAGAAAGAAAGGATTTGATATTAAATGGGTGGACGATACACATGCCCTAGGAGTATTCTCCAGTCCGATTACAGGTATTCACCCAGTGGATTTCACTGTGTTTATTGTCCATTTTCTTCTGCTTCTTTTCCTTATTTGCTTTCTGTTCCAGCCACCTGGCATTTTATTCAGTCACTATAGATAAATGACAGGTAGAGGTTTTTGAGGCAAGTTACTTTGGTACCCATGTGCTCCCCCCCCTCCCTTTTTACCCTAATCCAGTGGTATCTGGGGAGATAGTCAGCTTTTCAAGGTTATTTGCTGCGTAACTGGCAGTTATGATAGTGCATAAACAGGTAGAGATTTAAGAAGCCAGTGTGAGTAAATGTTAATATGTTTGTGATTCCGCCCCCAGCCCCACTGACAGATGAATTTGCAGTAGCCTTTTAACCTGTCCAGTGATCATTTTTAATACATACTTTCTGAGTGTATGATTTGGCCTCTTCATCGGCATCAGGATAGATCTAATGCAGAGACTTTCAGACAAATTAGAGATGTTGATTCCTGTCCAATTCTTCTAAAATAAGGGTCTGCAAACTTATTCTATAAAAAGCCATATAGTGGATATTTCAGGATATAAGGTTTCTGTTGTTACCTAACTCTGCTATTGAGGAAAGACAGCATCCCTCGACATTGTGCAAATGAAGAAGCACGGCTCTGTTGCGGTAAAACTTTACAAAAACACGGTGGTTGGCTGGATTGGGTCCCAAAGCCATAGTTTTCTAATCCCCATTTTAAAATAATCACTGCTGAGTTGTTCCTTATGGATTTTCTAGAGCTTACCATTTCTTTTGCCGGTGATGAAAAAATAAAGCACAACATCTAGGAAATACTTTCTGAGAACTAGCCTTAACTATATATATATTTTGCATCACTCATCTTCATGTCTTCTACCTCTTTATATATATTTATTCTCTTTACAGCTCGTGATGCTCTTGGTAGTAAACATACCATGGTGAAGATCCGGCCCTTGTCACAGGCCACAAGAGCAGCCAAGGCCAAAGCTAGAGCTTATGCTGGTAAGCCTGTAACCTCAGGAGCTTTTTCTTACTGATAGTCGTGTTCTCGTTTTTTTTCCTAGCACTTGTATAGCATTCAGAGTTCTAAAGACATAACACTTTTATTTTTAGTGTTAAAAGAAATATTTTTAAGGAAAAAGGAAAAGAGAAAAGGCTCTGTTGGAAATACAGCGTTGGAGAAGCCACTTGGAGAGAGTGGGAGATGCGAACTGCAGGCGCTGCAGTCACCATTTTCTGATGGCAGCCTTATCCAGTTTACCTCTGTGGTTAGCAGTTTGAGAGTCACTGTAGGAAATTGTGTTAATACAGATAATGAAGGCAGGGTTGTTTGTGCTTTGCCGTGTTAATTTCCTCTGATCTTCATCTATCAGGCTTGTATTAATTACTGCTGATGCAGCCCTTGTTAGTCTATTTTGTATGTTAATTACTGAGTTAAATCTCTTGGAGCTAGAATGCTTTCTCTTCCTTACTCCCTCCTGCTCCCTCCTTTTCTCCCATTCAGAGTTTCTCCAGCCAGCAAAGGAGCGTCCTGAGACTTCAGCAGCCCTAGCCAGAAGGCTAGTCATCAGTGCCCTTGGGGTTCGAAGTAAGCAGAGCAAAACTGAACGGGAAGCAGAGCTTAAAAAACTGCGAGAAGCCCGAGGTGAGTTGAAGCTGATGGCATTCTTCTTTAGTTCCTTTAGAGCTCACTATAAAGCATGTGTTTAAAAAAAAAAAAATGAAGCTCATTCCATATTGTCATTTCCATTTCCTAGAAGCCTCCCACATATATTGAAATTGTGTTCATGACTTATATTTAGGAGGAAGACATGTTGGAATATGTCTGCCTGTTCCACACACCAAGGTATCCTAATCCATGCTCCTTTGTTGTTTTTCAAAAGATAGGTTCCGTCTTTTTAGCTCATCCATGGCTGTTTCTATAGTTCTTGCTCCTGACTCAGAAAAATTTTCCTATGAAGACATAGTAATCTCCCAGGCAGAAAATGGTATTTGCTGTGGTTTTACTGGGCCATGATTGCCATGATTTTATCAAATGGTTTAGATCTTAGGTAGAAGAAAAATTAAGGAAAAGCCAGCAATTGACATTGGTGATGATAACTCTAGGATGTAATTTTTTTCTTTAAAGACAGTCCGGAGTGGCTCCATTAGAGCACATCTAGGTTAGCCTAATCTTATTATTTTCCAGGACTTAAGACTTCTCAGAAAATATTTCAACTGATCCACAAGCAGGGTTTTTCTTTCCCTATAGTTTGTAGTTGAGGTTAAATGTTTCTCTCCTCTTTATAGGCTATTGACTTGTATGTAAAGGCTTGGGACTCCGATTGCACTTCAGTACTTTTTATCAAACTTCAGACTATAAACAGTCTGATTGCCTTAGTCCACGATCTTTGGAATCTGAAGGCAGTTTATTCTGAAAATTCCACTTACTGAAAAGTAGCTTCATTTTTCCATTAAACGAATTGAAGTTTCAAACTCCTTGTTTATTACCGGTCTAACAAGGCCATTAATACTTCCTGTCCACTCTGCTTTGGTGATAGCAGGCAGCTTGCAGACTCTCAGCTGCACTGGCCAGATAACCAGTGACAGAGTGTGTCATGGCAGGTGCTAGAGTTTCAGAGTTGAACCAACTAATTTTTTGAAACCTTAATGATTATAATGAGGCAGTTTTGATTTTTCTCATGCTTTCTTGACTCAAAGGGTTCCTTGAGATTATAGAAACAGGGGAGGATCCCTCTGGTTTTTATATGTAGCACTGTCAGAACTAGATAAAGTGGAACGTTCAGTGTCCTTAACCCTTTATTAATTGGTTATCTCTGAGGAAAATAATTTCTCTGTCATAACCACAGTCATCTCAGAAAGTCAGTGGCAGGTAATAACTGTGGTATGTATAAAAGGAGATGTGATTCTTTTTGCAGTGTATCATGCCTCCCTATGAGTGTAATGTCACCTGTATTTCAACAGGTATTGCAACAATAGTTTTGTGTGGATATCACCTGAGTACCCCACTGTTTCTCTGTAGGGCCATCATCATACAGGTGCACTTGAATTTAAGTGCCCAGCTGTACAAGGACATTTCAGTGATGCAGTTAAAAATGAGGCTCTTGGCTAAGTGGGTACCCTGGTACATACGTTTTTGAAGAAGCCTTTTAGTTGTGAATAGAGGCCACTGTGATAAATTTCTCCTATCCATTGGTGCTAAAACTATACAGGTTATAGAGGGCTCTTCCTTTATTGTGTCTCAGAACTCTCTCATTCTTTATATCTGAGAAGATGCCTATGGAAAATTCCAATATAGCTTTCTGGCTGCTTAGGCATTAAGCATATACTCTAATAATTGCCTGCATGGAACCTAAAACTGCTCACTTAAAAGATTTTTTTTTCTGTGAAAATGAAAAGTACTGTTTAGATATTAAATAGAACAGATATTTTTGTTCCAGATCTCCCACTGGAGGGAAGGGGGTCAGTACAGCACAAGAAATAACATTATAAGCTATGGAATCAGACTGCCTGGGTCTGTATCTAATCTCTTCCATTTACTGGCGGTGTCACCTTGGGCAAATTACTTGCTCTCTGGAGGCCTCTGTTTCCTCATCCATAAAATGGAAATCAAGTGAGACAATCCACAAAATGTACTTAGTCATTTTCAAAACCCATAGGAACGCTCTCCTTCCTGTTTCTCTAGGCCCATAACAGGTACAGAGAAACAGGCCCATGATAGATAAATGTTAGCTGCTTCCTTTTTTAGTAATAGTAGCAATATCACTTTATAGTGAGTCCAGCACAGATTCCAGTACATATTTTTTTCTTGTCACTAATCTTTTTGTTTTCAGTTGCCTCTGATACTCTTATCAACTACGTTTGGCGTTGCCCCTGTGCACAGCATTGTGCTCCCTAATTAGGAAGACTAGCGAGAGAGCAGGATTTTGTTCCTCTTTTTAAGATGTACAATCTGGTAGAGATATCTGCCTTGAGTAAGAAAGAAAATATGAACCTGATATTTTAAGCAGTTTTTTCTTCTCTTCACTTCCGAAGATTTTAAGATTAAAAGCCACGAAAAGGTTTTTGCAATTAAAAGGATTGAAGGAAGTTCCTGGCAGTATGCTAACTCTTGATGGGAATGATATTATCTCCATTTTAGAGGTAAAGTATCAATAACTGGACTAAGGTTACCCAACTGGTAAACTGAGAGGTGGTATTGGAACCTAGGCCTCTCTAATTAAAACCCATGTTCCTTCTACAACACTGTATTCCCTTTTGAAGGAGTTTTGGGGGTAATTAACATTTTTTTTTCCCAGTAAAAAAAATTTTTAAGGTCTTCAGAAAATAAAATATGACAAGCTTCTTTTTAGTTATCTGTTCCAGTGGTTAAGAGCTTTTACTATCAGAAAATTCTTCCTTAGGTCTAACTGAAATCTATACAATAGTTTAAAAGTTTTTTCGTAGGTATTTACTGGAAATCAGAAGCATCTGGACACCATTCTGTTCTAACAGCTTTTAACTATAAAGATCAAGGGCAGATCAATTAGGAATGAGAGGATCTGGAGTACTAATAGAGTTTTTGCCGTTAACTAGCTAGGTAGCTGTGGCAGGTCTCTTATACCTCCCTGTGCCCCAGTTTCCAACACAGTGAAAGCAATGCTTGACTTGACCAACCTTGGAGAATTCTTTGAGCAACATAAGTTAACATATATAAACACGTTTAGAAAGGTGCTTTATGTATTTAGAATACTATTGTTTGTGTGACTCTTGGGAAGTTAATATTCATTATAATAACACATGCCAGTAATGACGAATATGTACTGTGTGCTATTGCCCCATTCGTTATCCTTGACAGACAGTGCTCATCAGTCATGATACTCCTTCTTGGTGACTTTGGACTTGACCATTTGCTAGTCGATCAGAATCAGTATGAAATGGAAATCTGTGTGCCATCCTGATACAGGTACTTCTGTTATTAATACTGGGGCTTCCCAGGTGGTGGTGCCGTGGTAAAGACTCGGCCTGCCAGTGCAGCAGACACAAGACGAGGGTTCAGTCTCTGGGTTGGGAAGATCCCCTAGAGCAGGAAATGACAACCTACTCCAGTATTCTTGCCTGAAAACTTCCGTGGACAGAGGAACCAGCTACAGTCCATGGTGTTGCAAAGAGTCAGACGTGACTGAGTGCATGCGTGCATGTGCGTGTGTGTGTGCACACACACACACACATTAATGATACTATGGAAAAAATCCCATAGCCTCTCTTTTTCCCACTTCAAGAGTTCTGCTGTCTGGCACAGCGCTTAGTTTGTAAAGAGATACTCAGCTACATACTCATTAACATGAATGACATTGGTTACTTTAGTTTTTCTTCGTTAAATATTATTTCACTCATGATTCTACTCTGAACCCTTTCAAGTCCTCCATGATTTTCTTTATAAAACCCAGAGTTAAACATTGCATATGGAACTTTTCTAATTAATGAGTTTGGAATTTGGAATTTTGAAGTATAAATACTTTCCTGATAATTTCCTTTACCCTACTTTGGTCTTCTTACCATTTTATTGAGGAGTCTTTGTCTTAATCCTTAAAAAAGAGATTAAGAAAGTAATCTTGGAGAAAGGGAACGGCAAACCACTTCAGTATTCTTGCCTTGAGAACCCCATGAACAGTATGAAAAGGCAAAAAGTTAGGACAATGAAAGATGAACTCCCCAGGTCAGTAGGTGCCCAATATGCTACTAGAGATCAGTGGAGAAATAACTCCAGAAAGAATGAAGAGACAGAGCCAAAGCAAAAACAGCATCCAGTTGTGGATGTGACTGGTGATGGAAGTTAAGTCCGATGTTCTAAAGAGCAATATTGCATAGGAACCTGGAATGTTAGGTCCATGAATCAAGGCAAATTGGAAGTGATCAAACAGGAGATGGCAAGAGTGAACATCGACATTTTAGGAATTGGTGAACTAAAATGGACTGCAATGGGTGAATTTAACTCAGATGACCATTATATCTACTTCTGTGGGCAAGAATCCCTTAGAAGAAATGAAGTAGCCATCATAGTCAACAAAAGAGTCCGAAATGCAGTATTTGGATGCAATCTCAAAAACGACAGAATGATCTCTGTCAGTGATCTTTTATCATTGACAGTAAGTGATTAAACCACATTTTAAAGTCCAAACTCAGGAATATATGTAAAATTTCCCCATGTTCCACCTGTCAGAACACTTAATTTCCACGTAAAGTTGGAATCAGAGTTCTCAGAATAAGCTACTCTCATTTTAAAAGCTGGCTATAATTTTGTTTCATAACTGTGTGTCATTTTACTCTTGGGGGAGGATGATTAATTGGCTGGTTCTGAAAGGCCATCTTTTGGGGCACAGGCCGGAGAGGCAGAGTAAGTAAACAATAATTTGATCCCTTAGTTTGATTAATGAAATCACTAAGAACTTAAAAGTAAAATCATCTCTGTAGGATACCTAGTCAACTGTAATAAAAATCTAATCACAGTCGCTGCCTTCTGAAATCCTTTTTAGGAATTCCGTTATTCTGCCTTCAAGGACAGCACTGCATTGCTGACTCGTAGGCTAGGTCTTATGGCATTTTCTTGGTGTCCTTTCTCCTCTTTGTAAAGTTCCCTTCATTTCCTGTCTTTTTCTTTGGGATGCAGCATTTACCCATATTTTTGGAGTCACCTGCCTTTTAATAAACTTACGTCTGTGGCCCTGATCAGAGATGAAAATGTTTACAGACTGACTGACCCACTCCAGTACTCTTGCATGGAAAATCCCATGGATGGAGGGGCCTGGTGGGCTGCAGTCCATGGGGTCGCTGGGAGTCGGACACAACTGAGCGACTTCACTTTATTTTTTCACTTTCATGGGTTGGAGAAGGAAATGGCAACCCACTCCAGTGTTCTTGCCTGGAGAATCCCAGGGACGGGGGAGCCTGGTGGGCTGCCGTCTGTGGGGTCGCACAGAGTCGGACACGACTGAAGCGATTTAGCATCAGCAGCAGCAGCAGCAGCAGACTGGTTTACCAATTATTGCCAAGTAAATAGCATGTATATACTTAATGCATTGATAACCATTCCACCCTCTAGAGTTAAATGCTCACTTAACATTTATGTGAGGTAGACTCCATTTCCCCATGTATTAATGATCATACACATACTTGGTAAGCCTGAAATCTAAAACTTGCTAAAATGCAGAGGTTACTTATATCAGCCCTCCTTGATCTCCCAGGTCTGTCAATCCATAAAAGAAGGCAATTAGATTAGTTTGACTAGACTTGTATTTCAAGTCTTGATGTTGATTTTTGCTCTGTAGGTGGCTACAAGTAGATTTTGTGATGATTTTTCATTGTTTTCTTAGGTGTAGAAGTACATTTTGAAGGTTTTAGTTTCCATCTCTTTTCTTTATTGTTTTAAACATGACACCAAACTGGCCTCTTTTTCATCTTCAGCACTTTCCATTTCCTCAGTGAGAACTCAACTCATTTAATATAATTGTTTCTGCCAATTTATTTATTATACTGAGAAATAAAAGTCTTCAGGGCTTTAGGTTAATCATTTCATACTAATATTCTCTTCTTCTTTGGTTCCATGCCCTCATGGCTGCTGTTGGGCTTTCTCTTAGTTTACTTTTTTAATTGGTGGAGTTAATAGGAGCTTTTTAAAAAAATGCTGTCTATCAGCTATTACCTCTTTTCTTTAGTAAAAGGCAACATGTTTATTCTTTACTATTCTGACCATATTTTTTTTTCCTACATATTTTCCTTTTCTGTGTAAATATTTTCAGATCTTGTCTTCAGATGTCAGGGTAGTGGAAAGTTTTCTGATTTAAGAACTAAGGACATGGGTTCCAGCTTCAGGTTTTCACTGATTATATAACCTTAGGCAAGTCACTTGACTCCTCCAAGCTTCCATTTCTTTAAAATGAAGAAAATATATTTAGGTCTTATCCTAACCTGTATTTATGTATTCTGTTCATGTTCTGTATTTCTAAATTTAAGCCTCACATTTTCACTGTTTCTTTGTGCTTCTCAATTTGTCTCTCTATTCTTGCTGATTTTATCATATGGTTTACCACCAGAATTTCCTCTTATATTTACATATATTTGGTAAACAGATGTACGGTCTTTTGTTAGAAAGTGTTAGGATAGGAAATGTTTCAGAAATCTAAACTATTCTAATTTTAGAAAGATAGTATGTTTATCTTAATATCTCTTTCCTAACACCAAAATCAAATCCACTAGCATTAATATTTCTGTAACAGACTCACTAGTCACATTAAATGGCATATAAAGGCTATAAAGCAGCCTCATGACCTTTCAGGTTATACTGTAGTTAAAGGAACTTTGGTCTCAAGCTTTTTAAAAAACAATTTTTTTTTCAGTGCTACTTTGATTTTGAAATGGTGAATTATGGGCCAAAATTCTGTTTTTCTACTGCTCCTGGATTTCCTTTCTTAAAACATCCCACATTGTCTGGTTTACCTCTCTGAGCTTATTAAAATATCTAAGTTCTAATAATTCACTTGTCTGGTTTCTTCACTTTTTCTTGGAACCCAGACCAGTTTTTGTTTTTGTCCAAGGTTGCCTTTGCCTTTAGATCCTCTCCTAACTTTTCCCTGTTTTTAAGGATCAGAACCAGCATCGGCCAGTTATCCTTAGTACTGTCTCCCTGGAGAATCCCAACCCAGTTTAAGCCTGCCTTGAAGCTGAGTCCAGGCTCTGAATTCGAACTAGCCTTCAGCTGGGAAGTTGCCTACCCTCGTTGTTTGCCTCTTGTAACTTTGCTGCTATTTTCAGATAGTGCCACCAGAGGGTGCCCAGATAGCAGCAAATTTCTCTTTCTCACATTTCCAAGTGCCAGTCAGCTTCCTTATCAAGTTCTTTGCCTTTAAAGTTGAGTCAAATATAAGAATTTTTGTAAGATATTCTGTTAATTTGGAAAGATAACATCAAAATAGCAAGTATTGATATTAACTCTAAACTCACTTTGATTTCTATAATTCCCCTTGGTTCATGACTTGCAAAATCTTTTACAGACATTATCTGAAATAATTGCCCTTGGAAGGAAGCACTTAGGCTTAATTATCTACATTTTATAGTGTCAGGATCAATGACTGACTAGCCATGAAATTAGAACTGGTATTGTGGCACCTAGTGAAGCACTCGGGTCACCAAACCGTGTATGGTATGTGCTGTCTCAGGTCTTGATGAAAGTGTTAAATGGAAACCAAGCTTATGTGTTAAAATTTGAAGATGGTTTGCCCAGATTTGTGCATTTTTTTGTTTTTAGAAATAGTTTTTATTTTCCCTTCATTATATGTGGTCTTTTTTCCATGTTGGAATTGACATTCCAGAAGATTTCTGGCTCCTGAAAGTACTCTGAAAATACTAAAATTTGATTTTCCTGTGAAGTATTTTTTTTTGTAGGATTGTAGTAGAGAGGTATTACTAAAGCCCAGTGGCTACTATTTCCATTTGAGCAAGAAAGTAGAAGAAAAATATTAAAACATATTCTTGATCCCTTTTGAAATATTTATAAAGATCAGTCAGTCAGTTCAGTTGCTCAGTCATGTCCGACTCTTTGCAACCCCATGAACCGCAGCACACCAGGCCTCCCTGTCCACCACCAACTCCCAGAGTTCACCCAAACCCATGTCCATCGAGTCGGTGATGCCATCCAACCGTCTCATCCTCTGTCGTTCCCTTCTCCTCCTACCCTCAATCTTTCCCAGCGTCAGGGTCTTTTCAAATGAGTTAGCTCTTTGCATCAGGTGACCAAAGGATTGGAGTTTCAGCTTCAACATCAGTTCTTCCAGTGAACACCCAGGACTGATTTCCTTTAGGATGGACTGGTTGGATCTCCTTGCAGTCCAAGGGACTCTCAAGAGTCTTTTCCAACACCACAGTTCAAAAACATCAGTTCTTCTGCGCTCAGCTTTCTTTATAGTCCAACTCTAACATCCATACATGACCACTGGAAAAACCATAGCCTTGACTAGATGGACCTTTGTTGACAAAGTAATGTATCTGCTTTTTAATATGCTATCTAGGTTGGTTATAACTTTCCTTCTAAGGAGTAAATGTCTTTTAATTTCATGGCTGCAGTCACCATCTGCAGTGATTTTGTAGCCCAGAAAAATAAAGTCTGACACTGTTTTCACTGTTTCCCCATCTATTTGCCATGAAGTGATGGGACCGGATTCCATGATCTTCGTTTTCTGAATGTTGAGCTTTAAGCCAACTTTTTCACTCTCCTCTTTCACTTTCATCAAGAGGCTTTTTAGTTTCTCTTCACTTTCTGCCATAAGGGTGGTGTCATCTGCATAACTGAGATTATTGATATTTCTCCCGGCAGTCTTGATTCCAGCTTGTGCTTCTTCCAGCCCAGCGTTTCTCATGATGTACTCTGCATATAAGTTAAATCAGCAGGGTGACAATATACAGCCTTGACGTACTCCTTTTCCTATTTGGAACCAGTCTGTTGTTCTATGTCCAGTTCTAACTGTTGCTTCCTGACCTGTATACAGGTTTCTCAAGAGGCAGGTCAGGTGGTCTGGTATTCCCATCTCTTTCAGAATTTTCCACAGTTTATTAAAAATCAGTAGACTGGGAATAACGGCCAGTTTCACTGAAGCACTAATGCAGTTGAGAAAGAGAACTAAAATAAATACCTTAATAGCAAGATAAGAATCTGGATCCTCCTTGGTTCTGACTTTTATTCCATATGCTTTTAATTTCTGTTAGCCCAGCCCTTTCTCTTTTTGTTGTATAGTAATGCTAACACTGTTTCAACTTACAAAGCACTTGGAAAGTGAAAAATATTAACTCTTGGAATCAGGTAAGAGAAAACCAGAGAATCCACCCATTTCATGATTAAAATTAGCTGTGTAATTCAGATTAAGGGAAAGCTACTGGTTATGTGAACTTATACTACTATTTTTAACACTGCTTTTATTTACAGAGAGAAAACGATTGGAAGCCAGGCAACGGGAAGCCATCTGGGAAGGCAGAGACCAGTCTGCAGTTTGAACATCACTTGATGAAAGGGATAATTCCAGGAATTCAGAAAGTACTTCCAGTTTTCAGAGGATTTTTCCAGACCTCTGTGTACATGCAGATGTGCGTGTTAATGAAAGAAAGAGATAAAGCGATCAAGACAAGGGCTGACTGGGTATAAGAAGAAGAGCAACTCCTGTTTGTCTTCACTCCTACGTGCAGTTCTTTGGAATCGCCTTACTGTGTTGCATGTGGAAGGAAGCCGTCAGCTTGGGAGAAACTTGGAGGATGTGACTTCCAGGAATCCTCTGGACAGGGCAAGCCATGCTTCCAAGATGTTTTAAGTGAAAGCAAAACAGAGGATTCAAACCTGTGACGATGGGAGATTTAGGCCCTGCAAAGGCAGGGTGTTCTTACTACCTCACAAAGCTGAGACCAGCAATATTGTGAGGGGCAGATGAGGCAGGTGGGGGACAGAGGGGAGGGAGCTGCTAGTACAAAGAGGTGGACCGGTATCTGGTGTAGTTGGTATTCACAGAATCTACACTGCCGGTTCCAGAACCCCAAAGTGGGTGAACTGCAGCAGGTGTAGGCATTTGGACTCCAGATCTTGTACTGAGCCGAGTGCCTGGGGCTGCTCCAGCTGCATGGCAGCCAGGGGCTTGCCAGCTTCATTCCTCATAGGAAGCTAGTCTTGGGAGCTGGGTGCCAGTTCCGGTTTAAACAGCACTATCATGTTATAAGAGGGAGACATTAAAGCCCATTTTGTGGTATACATCACTCAGCTGTTGGTCGGTTTTGTCGTTCCCACAAAGAAATGGGAGAGCAGTTCTCCCCTTATTTTCACCCCGATAACGCTGTGTAGGGGATTCGGTGGGCCTGTTGGTTTAACTGAACCCTGCTGAGTAGACTGTTGATCATCTGGTGCCCGAGAGTACACTACAAAAATACTCCCCTGGGATTGGTTTATGGCAGCTTCTCTCCCCTTCCTGTCCTCTTCACACATCCCCACCCCACCCTTTGCCATTTCGTCCAGTCTGACATCCTGCAGAAGCCATCTGGCACACAGTGTGTTTCTGGTATGGTCTTCTCTGCCCATGCCAGAGGCATTTGGCAAGCCACACCAGACCGTGCATTACAGTGAAGAGCAGCCAGAATCAAACACACACCTCTGGGCACTGAGAGATTTCCTAAAAGACACGGACAAGTCAGCTCAGGCTTTATCCTTCTCATATCTGCATCCTCAGTGTTTTAGGAAAGTAGTTCTACACTGAAGAGACGGTAGTGCTAAAGGGTAAGATGCTGAGGGAGCAAGAAACAGTGTCTCATTGTGCTTTCAATGAGGGCAGCAGCCTCATTTTTGTATGATTCAGTGCCTGTGACAATGATGGATTATTAGCATTGCCTCGAAGATGGTGGACTGGAGCTCTGTCCAGACGTTCCTCAAATGACACTGGCCTTGGGGTCTCGATCCTGCTGCTATTCCGGTCTGAGAGCCCTCTTACAGTTCCTCAGCATTGTTTTTCTCATTCGTGGTCTGTTCTGAACCTGCCCCTTGTTCACATTCAGTACCTCCATTCCAAGTTTGGGGGAGTCATTACGTGCTTCTCCTGACCCTCTGCCCCAGTACTGCTTAGGCCAGGGCCCTTCTCTTTGGTGTGGCCATACAGCTTGTGCTTTCTGTCTTCAGAGAACAGAGGCATGTCTATTTGAACACTATGGCTGCATTTGAAAGAAGATGCAGGGAACTAGCCAGGTTTATACTGAGACAGTGTACCTCTAAGGTATGTCTTTGCTCTGTTTTGATCCTTCAAGGCTGAGGGTGACCTTGGATGGTTAAAAAAAAAAGTGATCATTCCTGCCACTTGCCTTTGAGGTGCTTCCCCTTTCTGGCAGCATTTTGGCTTTTAAGGGCATTGTTAATGGTAACGTATAGTCCCATATTTATTACTCAGTTTTCTTACAGAACTCATAATTTCAAGACATTACTTTTATCCTCATTCTAATGCTATGTACTTGGTGGCCCGTAACTTAAACGTTTTTTCCAAATAATCAGCCACCTCTAACTTTGATTTATCCTTATAAGTAGATCCAGAGAAAGGATTTTGTTAACTAATACTGCAAGGTATGGCGGTGCCCTTGTTTCTACCATTAGTAGAAAATGTGTGTTTTAGTTGTAGTTTCTCCAGTAGAGGAAATTAATATACATTGGCTGGAGATAAGAGGGCCTGTCCAGGCCCAGCACAGACTATGGTGAGCTTGTCCAGAGGGGACCAAATCTTTGGCTGTATCCACACCATGCCTTCACACACAGAGCTAACTGGAGAGCTCCTTATAACTGCCACTGACTCTATTAGAGATTCGATAAGATAGATAGCTAATGCACTCTGCTATGCATGTATATTGCTTCCGATATGTTGAATTTGTGAATCCCAGTACTACCTGGAATTTATAGTAGAAAGATACATTCCCCTTTGATTTCCAGTATACTCCTCATAGAATAGAAGTCTTTATGGAATAGGAATAAATTAGGCATCTGCACGGTAAGCTGAGTTCCTAATACTTGAATTTCTGTAAGACTGAAGAATGCCAAGGTGAAAAATCTTCAGACATTTTTGGTGCTGTCTGGAATTTGGTGGTTGGTATTCTGTTAACATTCCTCATTTAGTTACAACTCATGCCAGCTACATCTTCCCATGTCCTTCCCTTTCAACTCAGAGGCATAACAGCACAACCCTTATATAGCTTTTTCCAAGAATTAGAACTGGCTGCACCGATCACACGTGTGATGTGGGCACTGAGACAGAGCAGAGCCAGTGGCTGGCCGCCTGGCCTGCTTTTTTCTGGCCTTCTTGGAAACCGGATCCAGCCAGAAGCTGTGGGTAACCTCCGTGCTGGAATCTAGTCATCAGTCACCACACGCTCCCCCACCAGCCACACATTCTTTGACAGACCATTAGCTGCATGTGTGACTATAATGTTGTTACTGTTTGGGAGATGTTTGCTGGATCCAACAGGAAATCAGTCCTTCCGTTGTTTACCTAAACTGCCATGCTAAAGTATCACGCTCCCTCTGCCTAAGGAAGGAGATGAGGAAGTTAAGAAGAGGGGAGGTAAAGGAAAAGAAGGAAGAAAGCTCTTCTTTGTATTCACAGAGGATACCCCAGGGCAGATATCCTTTTCTACTCCCTGAGGAGGGGCAGCTCTCTTGTGGGGTTGGGGTTACTATAGTAATTCTGCCCCATCTACCACCATTCACTTCAGCCTTGCAGCCTTGGTTGTAGAAGTTTACCATCTTTGGGCTTTTCCTTCTTTCCTCCTCCTGCTCATCCGTTAACCTTTCCAGCCCACGATTTACCATGGAGGCTAGGGAGGGAATTGGGAAGCAGTGTGTGCTAAGTCGCTCAATCATGTCTGACTCCTTGCGACCCTAGGGACTGTAGCCCTCCAGGCTCCTCTATCCGTGGGACTCTCCAGGCACGAATGCTGGGGTGGGTTGCCATGCCCTCCTCCAGGGGATGCGTGAGTAGCATGTGCGCCCCACACGTCTTAAGAAACCAGGTCACTGGGAGTGAAAAGGGGTAGAGTTCATGTGCTGAGAACTGCCAAGAATCACAGCCAGCCTTGCTTTGTAGCAGTCCATAGTGAGCAACCTTTATTGGCATGAGAGCGTCAGACCTGTGAAGATCATCTCTGCAGTGTGTCCAAGTGGAGACAGGATTAAGAATCACGTCCAAGAAGATCATAGATCTTAACCTCACCTGAGCAAGAGCATATCACAGCCACATCGAGCAGAGATGGTGGCCTTTCCTAGGTTTAATCCTTAACTAAATTAAATCTTCCCCCTTCTGACTTCTCCATAGCCTAGTCTTCACTCTACTAGACCTGTCTTCTTTTTCCTGCAGAGATGAGTGGCCTGTTGGACTGATGCTCTTTCCACTTCAAAAATTTATTCAATGGAAAGTTCAGTCCAGAAACCTGGGGGACTCGACATTTAGGCCAGTCCTGAGATGCACAGTGATCTCGCCTGCTGGATTTATGACAAGTATTTTTCCCTGGCAGAGACCCTGGCAGCAGCTGGGGTCTACATTGCCCCAGTCACCTTTCTTTTGGGCCTTCTCTTGCTGCTCTGCAGGAAGGCTGTATCTGGCCACTTCTGTGAATCCTGCCCTGTCTCAAGCACTCAGGAACTGGTGGTTTGGGCCCATCAGGAGATAAGGGGATGCCTAAGGCCTAAGCCTCCAAGGACATTAGAAACAGCCCATATGTGCAGGAGGATAAAGGTAAGGACACTGAAGAACAGACTTGAAGAGCAGGAGGATAAAGGTAAGGACACTGAAGAACAGACTTGAAGAGCAGCTGAGTTCTAAGTGTGGACAGATCAAGCAAGGCACTCAGTTCACCAGATTCTCTGCCAGGTGTGACTTTGACACAAGCTGTGTCACTCAGAGCTCCTAGCAGAGAGCTGACTCCTCCTGTATTTTGGCCCTCCTCTGAGACATCTGCAAAGCACCATTTAGATGGGGAGCCAGGCCATAGTCCATTCCTAAGGAACTGGTACCTCCTGAACCAGGAGCTCAGGGGCAAGATCCCGGGAAGACCAGGTCTCCTTAGAGGAGAGGAGCTCAGCTGAACAAAGCCTGGAGGCCATAGTCTAGAGACCAGAGGCCCCCAGGGATCAGACCCAGAGCCATCCTGAGGGAGCGGTGCCATTCTGGTTTGGTGATCTTGCCATCTAAAGGCTTCCTGAGCGGGTTCCCGGTGCTTCTTGGCGCTGGCCCCTTTCCCTCTGTGTCAGGGCTCGGTGAAGGGCATGGCTCCAGTAAGCTGAGGTATCTGGTGTGTGGGCAGCAGCTGGGAGCGTGCGGTGACGGCTTCAGATGAGGTTGTTCCTGAGACGCTGTTCCTGCTCCTGGGACAGCTCTGTGTTAGCTCGGTATGAGTCCCCTGTGGACCGAAGGACGACAGGTAAGTAGCTGACCTCACCAGAGTCCCATCCCCTCACTGACAACTTCACAAACACCAATACATCCTGTCTGGCTTGGCCTTTCCATTGGGTTAATCATGGGCACGGACAACGACCCGTTTTAGAGAAATAGATGCCGACAGGTGCCTAGCTGCAGGAACATGGGAAAGAAGAGGCTATCGAGTGGGAAGGGTTGTGCTGGTCACTCTCCTTGCTCCCTCCCCACATTCATTCTCTATCCTCCTTTGTTCTCTAGGAGCCCTGGAGACCAGAGCCCTGGAGACTGCCTCACCCTGGCTCCCTCCTCTTCTGGCTTCTGGTTGGTTTAGCTCAGTGGGAAGCAACAAGAGACTAGAGGATGGAAGGAGGGAGAGGTTGGGCCATTTCCTCCCCTGTCCTGCAGCAATGGTCTCCTGCGACTCCAGCCCCACCAGCTCCTCCCTCCTCAGCACAAGGGTTCACCTGGCTCCAGGGCAGCCTTTGCCCACTTAAGCCCAAAGTGATAGCAACATTTCCGTCTTCCTTATCCCTGGATATCTCAACATCCTCCTCTCCCTAGTCCTGCTCACACCTTTGGATAGTCCTCTCATTAAGTAACCTCACACTTGCACTTGAGTGCGTCCTCTGTTTCCCAGCAAGGACCCTGGGGGGTCGGAGCTACGTTGTTTCCTTCCTTCCTCGCTCCCCTGGACCCTGTGCAGCCTGCCACCAGTGTTACGGAGCCTCTGCCTGCACGCCGGCAGCCTTAGGTCTCTGGGCTCCAACTCCTAATTCCTCTCCTGTTCCTGTCTTGCTTAATGGCAGCAGAATCTATTCCAGCCACAGTTTTCAAATCCTTACTCCTCACTGTCTTCATCCACTGTCAGAGTTATCTTTTGAAAACATAAATCTGATTTTCTTGCATCCTTGACTGAAATTTGTTATTGGTTTCCAGAAGTCCACAGGATAAAGTCCATTCTCTTAGCAGGAACCATCATAACCCTCCCTGCAAAGAACACTAGTGGGCTTGGGTACACAGCCCTATTTTACAATAGAGAGGACTTCTGAGTGGAAATTTCTTCACCGTCTTAAAGCTGGAATGTGGTGGAACTGGATTTGGTGCCCAGTGAAACCTGAGGCCAAATGCTATGCTCTTTCTCCTGCTCCTCCCCTCTGACTTCAGTCTCCTCTCTGATATCAGCACAAATGTCCCTTCCTCTGGGGAACCTTGGGCTTCCCAGGTGGAGCTAGTGGTCAAGAACCCGCCTGCCAATGCAGGAGACGTAAGAGATGTGGGTTCGATCCCTGGGTTGGGAAGATCCCCTGGAGGAGGAAATGACAACTCATTCCAGTATTCTTCCCTGGAGAATCCTATGGACAGAGGAGCCTGGCAGGTTATTGTCCATAGGCTTGCAAAGAGTCAGACACGACTGAAACAACTTAGCACTGGGGAATCCTGACTGGCCCCCAGGCTGCTACTCAGAAAGCTCTCTGCTTGCTCAGCCTCAGTTCACAGTGGTTTGGGGTGCTCAGTAGGACTGGGGTATCCATCTGCATGTTTGCTTACCCTACTTGACACTCAGCTCTGCATTTTACTCCTATTTAATTTCCCAGAGCCTGGCACAGTGTTCGACACAGAGATAGGTCTTAACCCACGTTTGTCGACTAAATGAATGAGTCTGCTCCTCCCCCTGTGTGCAAAATGTGGGTGTGAATGCACAGCCCCACAGCAAATGCAAGCATTTAAAGGTTGAAGACAGAGGAACTGCTACCTTTCTTTATGGGCAAGCGGGGCAACCACCTCCTTGCTCTGGGGTGTATCTGCCCCCACTGGATCATTGCATCTTTGTCTGAAACTACCAGTTCTGCAAGCGTCCAGAGCCCTATTGTCCATGTAAGCAGGGATCACAGCTGGAGGTAGCAGCACAGATCTAGGGGACTTTTACATTTGCCTGTGAGGCAGCCAGCCTGTGATGGAGACAACTAAGATCCTATGAAAGGAAAGGGAATAGTAACAGACTGGAAAAGGGAAATCCTGACTCGGCTTGAAGTAACGAGATTCCAGAACAGACGGGAGACTGCATTTTCAATCTGAACAACCTTTAGGATAAAGAGGGTCGTGGAAGTAGTTAGTGGGTGAGGTGGGTGAAGTCTGTTCTGGAAATCTACCTTCTATGAAGCTATCAAAGGACATTCATCTCTGTTCCATCCCCAACCTGTACATGCACACTCTGCTTGCACGCAGGGATGCTGAGGGTGTTCCAGCACCCAGGCTCGAGTGGGGATGGCCACATACACGCACACTCTGCTTGCACGCAGGGATGCTGAGGGTGTTCCAGCACCCCAGGCTCTTGTGGGGATGGCCACACAGTGGCCCGCAGGTACCTGTGTGGCAGTTGTGCAGCCAGACCCGTTGCCCGTCGTACTTGCAGCGGCACCGCATCATGTTGTTTGAGAAATCTGACTCTGCCACCTCGAACTTGGGGTTCACGACCACCTGGAGTGAGAGAAGCATGGGCTAAAAACAGGCAATTTGGCTTCTGTGATGATAACCTTTACATTTCATGCAGTCTTGGCGAGGTGTGTTGGTATTCCTCATTAATCCTTATAATCACTCCAGGAAGTAGGCATTAATGTCTTTTTTTTTTTTTTTTTACAGATGGGGACTGAGTTTTGACTTGCCCATTGTTCCTTGACTCAGGACTCAAACCTAGGTCCTGGATCCTGATTTTTTTTCCTCTACAGCGTAGCCCCTTCAAGTGCCAGACATGTCAGAGATTCTATTTATAAAGCTCTTCCTTTATTTGACCTCAGAGAGCTTTCAGAACATCCGAAAGAAATGGAGAAGCCCCCTTACCTGGAAGATGTAATCCCCAGGGCCCACATCGGTGATATCCACCCACTGGCAATCAATGTCATGTCGGTAGGTGTCCCAGCAGCCAACGGTCACTCCCTGTTCCCCAAAGTTGGCACACGCATAGCGCCTTTGCAGTCCTGTAAGGGAGGGTACTGGTGGTGACTGAGGCTCTCAATAGGCGCTCGGGACAAAGTACCTGTTAGGTCTTTCACACCCTTCAACGTTTAATCCTCATACCAGCCTTGCCAATTGACTGCAGTCAGACTAGGGACCTGAGCTTCCTAAAGATCCTGCCTATCAGAGCCAGGAGTCCTACTAACCACGAATCCAGCACTGTACCAAAGTCCATCTGTGACAGAGATCATTTATTTGGATGCTCTAGTGAAAATTCCTGTTGGCCTAGGAAATGTGAATGGAAGATTGCAGCCCTCTATGCTAATTCACTTGTCCATCCAACCTGGTGTTTCACCATGCCCTTTCTAAGGGCTATGAACTATGGATATGCAAATAGGAATCAAACAATCCATCTCCTCAAAGGATCAGCTGAAGTGAAACAGGTCAGCAACTATTATCCAAAAAAAGCGTTAAGTATTTTAAAAGTGGTACATAGTACACTGGGCTTCCCAGGCGGCTCGGTAGTAAAGAATCTGCCTTCCAATACAGAAGATGTGAGTTTGATTCCTGGCTGGAGAAGATCCCCTGGAGAAGGAAACAGCAACCCACTCCAGTATTCTTGCCTGGGAAATCCTATGGACAGAGAAGGCTGGTGGGCTACAGTCCATGGAAATAGTCTGACACCACTTCATGACTAAACAATAATATACAATATGCTGGGAATGCAGAGGAAGTAGAGAAGGTAAGAAATTCATCTTTATTTGTTTTTTGGCTGTGCAACGCAGCTTGTAGGATCTTAGTTCCCCAACCAGGGACTGAAGCCAGGAATGAAAGTACAGAGTCCTAACCACTGGACACCTTGGGAATTCCTGGAAATTTGTCTTTTTGAATTGCCTCGAGTGCTGACTGTTGCCAAGCCCCAGCCTCCAGATGCCTAAGGCTGTTGAGCAGGACAGAGGGGTCCTGACCCCAGGGGGGCCAGGGGAGGATATGCAGACAGGGGACCACGTACCTGTGGGGCAATTTGTGTCCTCTAGGCAGAAGCTGGCCTTGTGCCCCTCGGCCACCTTGGAGCCGTTGAGAGTGAGGAGGTCGTAGTGGGTGAAGACCTCAATGCTGTGGTAGTGCCTGCGGAAGAGGCAGGGCTGTCAGCATGGCAGCAGCAGGAGAGGAGCCGGCAGGGAGGACGGAGGCACCAGGCCCCATCATTACCCAGAGAGGAGCGTTATAACAGCAGGGCAGTGCCCTTCTCCCTCCCAAACCCAAGATTAGTATGACCCTACTCTCCTGGCACTCCTGCCAGGCACCCAGACACAGCGCCCCCATCCCGCAGGGTCTCAGCCAGGTGAGGAGAGGTCAAAGCTCCAGGAGATGCTGCCTGACTACGAGGCCAGAGTCCTGCAGGTGGAAGGAAGGGACACGACCAGAGACTAGCCCAGGAGCGGAGCTGCGGAGCGTGGAGGGACGCTAATGCTGCTCCCTGCCAGCCTGGGCCCAGATGGCTACCATTGTTTCCAGTCCAGTTCTAATGACAACTCCGTCCATGCTACAGGGAAAGATGCTTATTATCTCAGCGAAGTCGAGTCCCAAAGTCACTGCCCGCTCCTCTCAGCTTTCCCCACCCACGGCTATATGAAGAAAAAAAAAAAACAAAAACACCCTTTTCCATTCTGCCTTTGTTGTAGACAACGTTTCTCCTTCTGTCCGGGCTGGAAGCTGCTCATAGGAAAGAATGCTCATTGTCCCCTTCCAGCACCAGAGGCGTTTCCTTGCTCCTCCTTGGGGGCCTCGCTTTGCTGCTGCAGAAATCAACCAGCTTTTTCTGCAGAGCTAGCATCCTGGACGGGATGGTTATTTTGGGTCTCCACGTTTCTAGGAGTCCCCATTTCACCTGGCCGTTAAAGACAAGGCTTAAGGCCCCCAGAGAAATATCCTTCTAACAGAGACCAGCTCTGCTGGTGAGGACCACTCCATAGGATACCACAGGGCAGGTAAGAGAGCAATGGAAAGGCCAGGTGATGCTCAGGATTCCTCACTGCCTCCTGGAGGCAGGGCTGGCAGCGTGTCTAGGAAGGAAGGCTCTTTCCCTGAGCTCACACCCACCCCTCCCAGGAAGGGCCAGACTGGTTGGGTCTCCGCACCCTGGTTTTGGCCCCCTAAGGGCGGAGGCCCGAGAAGGCGCTCACCTGTGGCACTGGTGCCAAATCCAGCCGTGGCGCCCCATCTTGGGACGGAAGTCGGCCCGGCCCAGGTTGTGGATCTGTGAGGAGAAGCGCAGCAGACGCCGGTGTCCGTAGGGCCAGTCCATGCGGTCAGCGGACTGAGACAGGCAGTTCTCTTCGTGGGCGCAGTACAGCAGGCTGAGCGGGCGGTCCTCCAGGTAGGCCGTCTCCTGTACCAGCTGGGCGTTCATCACGAGGTCTGGGGCACCTGGGCACCGTGGAGACACCAAGGTGAGGGAGGTAGCCGGTTTTGCTCTCCGGCCTAGGGGACAGGCTTGCCTCCAGATTGAGTGCTTTTGGAGGAACCAGGAGAGTAGGGCGGTTTAGGAGTCAGAAGATTTCCCTGGTGACTCAGACGGTAAAGTGTCTGTCTGCAATGCAGAAGACCTGAGTTTGATCCCTGGGTAGATCCCCTGGAGAAGGGAATGGCAACCTATGTTGGTATTCTTGCTTGGGAAATTTCACAGACAGAGAAGCCTGGTGGGCTACAGTTCATGGGGTCTCGAAGAGTTGGGCACAACTGAAGCGACTTAGCACGAAGCACGCATTAGGAGTCAGGAGATGTGAGTTCTCCTAACAGGAGAGATCTATCACGTTAAGCTGGGAGGCTGCTAGCGTCACAGTGGAGCTTGCTGGCTTCATAGCTAGACTACCTGGGTTCCTGTCTTGGCTTAATTTCTGTCTGCACCACTAAGGGGAATTGCTTATCCTTTCGTCTATCATTTTCCGCATGTGTAAGATGCAAATAATGAATAATATGAGTGTGATAGTACCTGTAACGTGCTGAGATCATGGTGTGGCCGTGGCAAGCACACAGTGATGTAAGCTAGCATTACTTTTGTAGAGTATACCTTTGCCTATAAGCCTGGCTCATATAACCTCTCAGAAGCTCTGCGGATGCCAGGCTTGTCACCTCAGTTCTTTTTCTGAGCCTCAGTTCTTGCAGTGTGAGAGGGAGAGGGCTGGAGATTGCAAGAGTTCATCTCTGAACCTGCTCCTGGGCTCTGGTGTTCTGGGCCATTCTACTACATTTTCTGAGACCGTACTTCCTCCAGGGCTCCTCTTCTACCCTGATGGCCACCGTGGGTGTTCACACCGGGACACTGCATGCCCTGGTGCGTGGAGTCCACCGTGCTGGAGCCTGCGTCTCCACAGGCTGCTCAGAGCCTCTCCAGTTCCCTTCCTGTCACAGGGAAGCCACTGTGCCGTCACCGCGGTCCCTTGTGTGTGAGTGCAGAAATGTGGAGATCCACAGCTTTTGCCTTGTACCATCGAGAGAGAAAACTGCCAATTCTCAATGCTCGTTCATGCAAAAACTGGGTTACAGTTTAGATTTGGGGCAGAGCCATCGCTGACAATGGTGAGACAGGAACACGGGTTTATTTTCAGTGAATGGGCATCAGGGTGGGAGCTGGTTTGCTGGATGATGTCTGCACTATCACTAAATGCTCTTGGAATGCCTGAGGTATATTTTGGAGACGGACAAGGGTATGCCCATGGGCACACCCTAGAATTTCTGAGGGAAAGGAGTGCTTTCAGAGAGAAGAAGAGACGGTAAAGGCAAGAAAGAAATGAGAAAAATCACAGAGGAGAGATGGGGATGACCACAGGGATGGTGCATTGGCTGCTTGTGCTCAGCCGTTGTGAAGTATCAAGTGAATTCAGAAGGAAAGCTGCCCCTCCATCGAGGGGCACAGGGTCCCAGGAGAGGAGAGAGGGGGGAGCCGGCCCCCAGTATGCTGGGAGCTGTGGCTGGAGGCCCACTTGGAAACCCCATCACCCTGCAGGGGAGGATGTGCTGTAAAGGCTGGTGCTCTTCCAATGGGCGCTGATCAGAGTGAAAGCCCTAAGCTTGCTGACAGAGCTGAAGGATGTCTTGGCATTGCAGCCTGGCTGGGAAGAAGGTCATGCGGCCACTTGGGTTGGTGGCAGCCTGCAGCCTCTGGACTGGATAGAGTTCTTGGCCCAGACCTGGTTGGCATATGTCACACAAAGGCTGCTACCATAAGAATCTGGGGGTGTGGGTAGATGGATGCCTCAAAACGGTCTTGACCTAAAATAAAGCCTTTTGGGTAAATCCCACAGCTCATTGTAAGGCCCACGTGTCCTCACATTTCTATACTCTCTACAACAGCTTTCAAATTATTTTCTTACTACAAACTACAGTAAGAAACATGTTAATATTTTATGTTGTGATGTGCATGCATGCTTAGTCGCTCAGTTGCATCTGACTCTTTGAAACCCCTGGACTGTAGCCCGCCAGGCTCCTCTGTCCATGAGATTTCCCAGGCAAAAATACTGGGGTGAGTTGCCATGCCCTTCTCTAGGAAGAAAGATCCTTGCTGGATCTTCCTGACCCAGGGACTGGACTCGAGTCTCCCACTGTACTGGCAGGTGGATTCTTTACCACTGAGCCACCTGGGAAGCCCTAGGTTGTGACACACAGACATAATATCAAGAGAAAAATACTATCCTTACTAAATGTAACATGTTGTTGCTGTTGTTTGGTCATGACACAAACACTGAAAAACACCGTTGTGTATCCTCACATTGCAGGTACTGTCTTAATTCTTACATTAACTCCATGAGCGGGGCACAGCTTGTTTCCCCACGTGGCAGGTGACCTGGCCACACGTGGCAATGACAGAGCTGGTGCTCCACATCCAGCCCTCCCTCCACTCCCAACCCTGGGGCCTTGGAACTGGAACCAGCTCTCAGGGCCCTCCCTGAGATGGGATGGGAGTTGCAGGCTTGGCAACCCAGAGAAGCCACGTCCACCCATCCACGGGCCCCTCCCGTGACTCACTGTCTGTGCAGGAGACTCCGGCTGAGAAGCGCCCCGTGCCGTGGGAGCAGTGCACTGGCCCGTGCCTCTGACACTGCTGCAGGGCCAGCTCTGTGCCTGAGCAACGCACCCCGCTCATGACCACTTCTCTGGCTCCCGGCGTCCCCTGCCAGTACCAGGTGTCCTAAGAAAACAGCCAGCATCCCCCAGTCAGGGCTGAGACGTGCTCTTAGAGTCACCTGACTCCATTTGAGGCTTGGACCCCGGCCAACCACGCTCACCCAGCTGTGCTCAGCCTCGGCCTGAAAATCTTTAGTGGTGCCACTTTGGACCCCCCTGGTATTAGAAACGCCTTCCATGTATGAGGGCAAAATCCACTGCTGTGGCTTCCACCACTGGCCTTGTTCCCATCACTCTCCCTGACTGCAGCCCTCAGCTGTTTGAAGACGATGGTGCTGGTCCATGCCTGTCCGCTCAGACCTGTCCCATTTCCTTAGCTGTTCTTCATACAACCCTACATGGCCGGTTGTGCTCAGGGTTGAGCCCAGTTCTCCAGGTGAAGGGTGCCCAGTACTGCCAGGCAGGCCACTGTGGGCGAAGCTGAAGCAGTTTCTCCATAGCAGCCTTGCCCCAGGCCTCTTGATTTCGTTTCCTTGATATCTTTTGAATCTATCCACCTGTCTCCCCCAGGACTGCCACTAGCCCCGTCCAAGCCAGCAACATTCTCAGCTGGGCACCTGCAATAGTGTGCTCCTCTGTATTCACAGTAATCCCCACCCCAACAGTTTGCCAAATAGCAAGAAGAAATCTTTAAAAAAAATCTGCCTTGCGGGCTTTGAATGGTCTTGCTCCTGCCTCCTCTTCCACCCTCGCACTTCACACCGATCGATCACTCTAGAAGCCGCACTCCACCCCTGATTTCCTCAACCAAGTCAACTGTCCTCTGGCCACAGGGTCTTCACATGGGCTCTTTACTCCTCCCCCACCTCATCTGGCTTATGTCTGCTCATCTCTCCTGCAGATACAGCTGTGTGCCCGTTGTATGAACACTTCAGGAAAAACCGCTTCCCCCACGTGACTGTGTGGGGACGGATTGCTCCACGAGGCAGGAACTGTGTCTTGTTCACCACAGGATCGCCAGCACCCAGCATTCACTGGTGCATAGTTCCACTCATAACTAACTGTTGAATGAATGAATGAAGGGTCAGCAGCTTTAGCATGGCAGAGACCTACCTTGATGGCATGGCTGGCAAAGCCCAGGCCAAGCTGTCGACAGGCCACCATGGCTTCGCTGAGGCCCCAGTGGTCACTGCACACGGCCCCCCAGCGCTGGACGCCGTTCACCTCCACCTGCACCTCCACCACCCCCTCCTCGGGGCTGCGCCCACCAGCCAGACGCACCTGCAATGGTCAGGGGTGTGTGAGGAGCAGGGCCAGTTTAGGAGGGGGAGAGCGTGGGGCTGCTGGCTGGGAGACCTGTCCAGGCCAGCTCGCCACGCAGCCCTGGACATGACACTCCCCTTCTCTGGATTGCTCTCCTCTGTAAAGTGAGGACATTTTACTGGATAGTCCCTAAAGTCCCTGCCCGCTTGAGAAAGTGGACTCAGAGCGCCTGCACCCAGGCCTTGCCTTCCATCCACCTGCAATCCTGCCACTGATGACGACTCACCAACTGCCAAGCGCTTTCATATCTGTCGTCACATTCACAGTGACCCTCCGGGACAGCTGACCCCATTTTACAGAAGACAACAAGGTCAGAGACAAGAGAGACTTGCCCGCAATCCACGTTAGCATGATGCTTGAACTCTGACCACTCCCTGGTGCTGACACCCTGCGGCCCTCTGCCCATGGGCCGCTTCTCTCTCAACTTCATGGGGGACCTGAGGGGGTGGGGCAGGCGAGCCCATCTGCCTGAAGAGTCAGTCCCCTTGAGCCTCTGCCATCTCTGAAGGCCAAAGCCTGGCCCTAAGGGGAAGCAGGCCAGGCCAGGGGAGACTCACAGAGGAGAGGGAGGTCCAGGCTGGCTCCAGGCAGGCTCTGGGGCCCAGAGCTCTAGTGGCCTCTCACAAACCCTCCCCACCGGCTGAATGCAGTGTCCGGGGCTATCTCAGGGCTGCCCAGCCCTGGGCTCACCTGGTCCTGGAAGCCCATGTTAGGGATGTTGCATCTCACGGCAGCATCATTGTCATGTTGGCAACCATTCTGGGAGCCTTCCAGGGAAGGGCAATCGCTGAGGGTCCGCTCATATCCCCTACAGCGTACTTCACTCAGGTGGATGGGCCCCAGCGCTACAAGCAGGGAGAAAGGCCGTGTGAGGCTCCATCTTGGCAGCCTCACCCCTACGGCAGCTGCCCTGGCCCCCAGCACCCTGGGACCTCCAGGGCATGGACCAGCGGCACACCCAGGCTCTCCCACCCCACCCCAGGCCTCCTCACTCACCCTGGCCCAGCTGGGCCCCAAAGAGGGCCTCCCGAGCAGAGCCGAAGCCGAGTTGGCGGCACACGACGCTGGCGGAGATGAGGTTCCATCCGTGGTCACAGACGGTGCCCCACTGGCGGTTCATGAGCACCTCCACCCGGCCCTCGCCCACCTGGGCCCCCGAGCGGAGGCGCACCTTCATCTCCTGCTGGGAGAACACCCGGCTTCAGGGAGGGTGAGGAGGAGGCGGGCATAGGGGCTGCGCCCCTTCAGTTCAGGCAAGGCCGAGGACTGGCGTCCTAGTCTCATCTCTGACTCCTGCAGCCATTGCCTTGAATAAGTCGTTCTCCTCAATGCTCTCCCCCTTCCTCAGTAACAAAGAACCACCACAATAATAATAGTAATAACAAATTCATAAATTGTTACGTAATAACAGTAACAATAAATGTAATAACAAATTCCAGCCTCGGGAGTTGGGGTTCCTGGGCTTCACAACCTGCCACCTAATCACTAGACAAGTCCCTTCCTCTCACCCAGCCTCACTGATGCTCTGTCCTTCGGGGCTGAACCTACAGCAACACTTCCCCAGCAGATCTGTGAAATGATTTTAGAGACCTGCAGGCGCGTGGTGTTAATGAAACGCTTGGTGGGGAAGTCATTTCCGTTAATTCTCTCCCATCCCTTCCTGCACTGTGAGGAGACCCTCTCACGTGCAGACGTCGGCCTGCAACGCCTCCCGAGCTCTTGGTCTTTGCTTTTTATAACGAGGGCCAGGCTCGGGCTCGATACCTTAGACCCTCAATGGGATGCAGCTACAGTGTAATTACACTTTTTATAGTTACCTTCTATTCCTGGCCAGTGATGTCAGCTTTCCATTTATGGTAGGGTTATAAATGGGCCCTTTTAAATAAATCCCAAAGTTCAACCATTCTGGGACTTGCTCTCCTCCTGGTCTGAACCAATGTCCCCTTGATGAGGGGTTCACCCCCCTTCTCCCCTGACTCTCCTGGAGAGTCCCCTCCCACCAGTCAGTCCCTCCCCATGGAGCAGGGTCCTGTGAGTGGGGCCTGGGCCTCCAGGCCTGCGGGCAGGGCCCTGGGGACCCACCTCTGCCCTGGACTCCTTGCGCCCTGGCTTCGCCTTCAGAGGACGGAAGCGGGGCCCTGCCACACAGCTGACCACAGCATGCATGCCACCCGGGCAGGCCGGCCGCAGCTTGCCCTGGGCTGGCGCCACCTGCACCTGGCAGTTGGCCATGTGGGGCTCTGTGCCCAGGCAGTTGACACGGTGGATCCAGAAGGAATTCTTCTTCGTTAGGCTCTTCAGTCTGGAAGACAAGCTAGACTGAGGGCGGAGAAGGGGTGCTCAGGACTCTGGGAGGCAAGGCACCGGGGAGGGGAGAGGGGCCTGGAGGAGGGGAAGGGGGAGGAAGGAGGCCCTTCATGCCACCTCGTTTGCACCCTCCCATGAGGGCACTACTCCTTACCTAGAGTTGGGGTCCTTCATCTTTGAATCCCAGACTTTCCTGGAGGGGAGCAAACAGGTGGGGAGTGGAGTGAGTGCAGAAGTCCCAGCCCTGTCACCCTGGCTCCTCAGAGCTGTGCTTGACTTTGCACTAGACTTCCCAGTTGGCACACTTGTTCACAAATCTTATTTCAATGCTGAGCTTCGCCACAGTCTGAGAGGGTGGCTGCTCCACAGATAAAGACAATCTCCACTTCTTAGCGAGGGAAAGCAGGGCCCAGCAAGGTCCCTTGACTAAACCCAAAGTTGGGTCCTCTCTGCACTGGGCTGCCCAGGGCAGGAGGCTCCAAGCTTGCCCTTTCCCCAGTCTATTTGAAGGGCAGCCTTTAGGGAGCAACCCCACGATAAGGGGCCCAGGCAATAGTCCTCTGGGGACAAGTGGAAGTTGAAGGCCTTTCTGCTGGGGGCTGCCCACCCAGAGATACTGAGGCTATAATCAGGGCTGCCTTCTTCATGGGTGGTAGGCAAGTCAGCCAGGCCCAGATGTGCAATTATCAGGCAGCAGGGAGTCAGGGACCCAGACCCCAGTCATGCCCAAGGATAGAGCCACGTGGCTGGTCTTGGAAACTAGGGTCAGCTAAGCCAGAGACACAGAGAAGAACAACTGACTGGGGATGGGTAAGGGTAGATGACTCATGTCCTGTGGGAGATGAGAAACATACGAAGCGCTCACTGATCAGAGCGGGTAGAACCCTGACTGGTAATCATTTACAGGCTGATGCAATCTTGTGACAGCTCTGTCACATTTCTGACAGAATTTTTTTATGTCTCCTCTCCCAAATGCCTCCCCACCCCATGCCTGGCTTACACGAAACCCAATCAGAACCTGGCTTAGATCCGAATTGAGGAAATTCGCTGGGTCAGGGTTCAGAGAATTCCCTGCGGATTGGATGACTGAGGCCTGGATGCCCTACCAAGGACCTGAAGCCTGTTATCAGCAAAGCTTAGACTGGAACCCGCACCATCTGTCCTTGTGGGCAGCACTGTATCTTTACTGCTGCTAAGTCGCTTCAGTCGTGTCCGACTCTGTGCAACCCCATAGACGGCAGCCCACCAGGCTCCACTGTCCCTGGGATTCTCCAGGCAAGAACACTGGAGTGGGTTGCCATTTCCTTCTCCAATGCATGAAAGTGAAAAGTGAAAGTGAAGTCGCTCAGTCGTGTCTGACTCTTAGCGACCCCATGGACTGCAGCCTACCAGGCTCCTCCACCCATGAGATTTTCCAGGCAAGACTACTGGAGTGGGGTGCCATTACTCAGGTCTAATTTTCTAATCAGGAACACGGTTTTACATACCCCACTCCAGTACTCTTGCCTGGAGAATCCCATGGACCGAGAAGCCTGATAGATTGCAGTCCATGGGGTCGCTGAGGGTCGGACACGACTGAGTGACTTCACTTTCACTTTTCATTTTCATGCATTGGAGAAGGAAATGGCAACCCACTCCAGTGTTCTTGCCTGGAGAATCCCAGGGACGGGGGAGCCTGGTGGGCTGCCGTCTATGGGGTCGCACAGAGTCGGACACGACTGACGCGACTTAGCAGCAGCAGCAGCACATTTCATTTTGGGAGTATTCTGTGCTACAGTCAATTCTTTCTATCTGATTCGCAAGTACAATGTTTATTTTCTGACTTTTTCTAGGAGTTTCCCAGGGGCTGAAAATTCATCTTCACTCTTAATTATTGAGAGATCTATAATCCCAGAAATCCAGGGACATTCCTTGGCTGGGCCTCTTTCCCTCCCAATCCCAACACCCACTGAATGTCCTCCTATAGACCCCACTCCTGCCAGTCTCACTGCAGTCTGCAAGGTCCCAAACATATGCACACACACACACACACATGCATGTGCACACACACGCATGTACACACGTGCACAGAAATACGCGGGCGCACACACACATACATGCGCATGCATGTGCACACACACTCAGCCCCTGCCCCACAACCCCGCCTCCTGCACAGCCCTCCTACCTGTGGTGGTGCCTCCTACCTGTAGTGGTGGCTGTCGACAGGTGCCTCGCTGGGGAAGCCCAGCATGCCGCACACCACCCTGCTGTTGTTCCTGGTCCAGCCCTGGTCACACACCTGCCGCCAGTGGCCCTCGTACTTCACCTCCACGGCTCCCTCGGTCACCGGGCTCTGCCGCTTGGCGCTGGCGAGGATGGGCTTGAGCCGCACCTCCTCCAGCCGCCGGTCCTGTGGGATGTGCAGTCTCCATGGGCCCCAGGAGTCCTGCTCCTGCTGAGCCTGCTGCAGGTCTTCACATGGGAAAGCTGGGGCTCGGAGCACTTAGAGATCATGCCACCCAGCACCCTCATTGGACGGGCTGGAAACGGAGGCTCAGAGATGGGGAGGCAGGGGCCGAGGGCCACACAGTGGGTTTGAGGCAGAAGCTCGGTTTGTTTAGAGTCCTTTCCTGAACCCCAAAGAGGACCAAGCAGATCCACACCCTCCCTGGGCTCAGGATGGGAGCCTTTGGAGTTTGGGAGGCTTCCATCGGGCACAGGGGGACCTTCTTCATAGCACCCTGGGGAGGACAGAGGATGGACACCGACTGGCTGCTTGAGACCACAGCAGGATCCTTTGGTCCCTGAGCCCCCCACCCTAGCCCTGAATGACTTAGACCAGTGCGGAGCCGCCTGTCATGGCCGCCCCAGTCAGTGGGCCTGGGCCAGCTGTCCTCAAGCTGAGTCTACCCGGCAGCAGAGGGTAAGAGTCAGAGACCTGCCCTGCCTGCCCCTGTTGTTTGGCTTGAGCTGTTTTTAGCTCCGGTTTGTTTGTGCCCGGAAGACACAGCAATTGTGGCCGGGCCTTGTGGGTGAGGCAACCCCCTACCCTCTCATGGGGAGCAGCTTCAGTGATTCCCGGCAGGCCCAGCCTCGAGTCCCTGCCCGCCCGCCTCAGGCTGGGGCCCTGTCCGTGCACCTGCTCCAAGCCACAAGCAGGTGTCGGGGCCCCAGGGGCACTTCCCAGCCTGCCCTCTGCTCCCTTTCCTCTCCCTCCTCCTCCCGGCTCATCACCTGGAGGCCCTCCATTCCCTGACCACGCCCTCAGCTCAGGCAAGGGCCTGAACAGCCTCCTCACCTGGGGCCCGAGGGCATTGGAGACCCTCTCAGAAACGTAGCCACGGTGGTGCTGGGGATTGCATACCACCCCAACGTCCTCTGAGTGAGTGCAGTCACTGACACCCCAGCCGTTAGACCCGCACTGGTCCAGGGAGCTCTCGGTGCCCACACAGTGCACATTGTCCAGCCAGATGGGTCCTGTGGGGGGAGGATGAGTGATGCTTGGGGACTGGCACAGAGAGCTAAGTCATGGGCTCTGCCTCCTGGATAGGACCCCACTTTCCTCTCCCAAAATCTGAGTGGGAAATGGGGGTGGGAGAGAGGAGTTAGTTCTCCTGGGAGCTTGGTATCTACAACCCTGCCTACTGCCTCCTCTCAGAATCAGATCCCAATGAATCTGCTTTAGGAAAATGCCAGGTAGAGGTCTAGCAATTAGGTCTATCTGTTCCCTCATTCATCTATCTAGTCTTCACCCATCAGCATTTGCTGAGCACCTATTGTGTGTGATTGGCTTCCTTGGTGGCTCAGCAGTAAAGAATCTGCTTGTAATGCAAGAGACGCAGGAGACGTGGGTTCCATCCCTGGGTCAGGAAGATCCCTTGGAGGAGGGCATAGCAACCCACTTCAGTATTCTTACCTGGAGAATCCCCATGGATAGAGGGGCCTGGGGGGCTACAGTCCATAGGGTCACAGAGAGTCGGACACGACTGAAATGACCGCACACATTTTATCATGAGTCTACCGCATGGTAAGTGCTCAATAAACATGACTGGAATGAATGCATGCACACATGTAATCGCTATGTTCAAAGAGCTTAGAGTTGAGTGCTAGTGATGGTGGCAGTGGTGGTGGCCTCGCTGCAAATGAGAATGCCAGGGTAGGGCAGGTCGTGTGAGCTGGGTACTAAAGGATAAGTGGGGGTCTCATCTGCTCTGTTGGAGTCTAAGGGAGCCCACCCCCGAGAGAAGCCCATGGCCATCCCCCTGTCATTCTGCAGGGCAGCAGCAGTTACTCACCCTCCCCTGAGCCATACTTGGCACTGTGGGCCCAGGTCAAGGCACCCTCAAAGCCTAGCTGGCGGCAGGCCACTGTGGCCTCCTGAAGCGCGAAGTCGTCATCACACACGGTGCCCCACTGGCCCTGGTGCAGCACCTCCAGGCGGCCCTCCTCCGGCCCGCTGCCGGGACCCACCAGCCGTAGCTTCATGGTGCCCAGTGACTGTGGCCTGCTGGGAGGGGCCTGGCCCAGCAGCAGGAGCAACGGGAGCAGGGGGAGGGCGGCTGGTAGGAACCACATTATGGTGACTTCAAGGGCAGCTGGAGTCACGGCACCTGGGGAACAAGTAAACATGACAGTCATCACCTCTGACCTCAGGCCTCTTCTGCTGGCAGAGACAAAGGACAGCCTGGGCCCTTCCAAGTGTGCGTATGTGTGTGTGTTGGGGTGTTGGGGTGTGTGTGTGTGTGGTGGCACAGATTGAGTCTGGGCTCTGAGATTAGTCCATCTGGCTCAAACCCAGCATTCTTTGGCTGTAAGTTTAGTTTTCCTGAATCTCAATCTCCTCATCTGTAAGGTGAGTGTTGTTATGAGTGTTGAATAAAACACTGATAAAGGGCTTATCATGAGCCTACCACATGGTAAGTGCTCAATTAAGAGCTGTTTTTGATGTAGTCTCCTATGGAGGAAGGGGCTTCCCAGATGGCACTAGTGGTAAAGCCTACCAGTGCAGGAGATGTAAGAGATGTGGGTTCAGTCCCTGGGTCGGTAAGATCCCCTGGAGAAAGGAATGGCTACCCACTCCAGTATTCTTGCCTGGAGAATCCCAGGGATAGAGGAGCCTGGCAGGCTTCAGTCCACGGGGCCACAAAGACTTGGACACAATTGAGCGACTGAGCATATGCATGTAGCAAGGGGGGTCCGTAAGGGCTAGACTATTCAAGCTGGAGGAGGTATAGGATATTTGGTTCAACCTCCTGACTCCAGAAATAAGGAATTAGGACCTAGAGAGTTTAAGAGACTTGTCCAAACCACACAGCAAGCTCCACCTCTAGGAGGCGCATGATTTGTACACTGAGTCAACAAACATTTTTGGAATATTTGCTTCAGGCCAATGATCAGGCCAGGTGCTGGGACAAAGAAGTCGTGTCAAACACTACTCTCTGCCCTAATGAAGCTCAGAGATGAGGAGTCAGGGAAGGCTTTCAGAGAAGGGACATTTAAACAGGGCCTTGCTGGATGAATAAGAGTTCTCCATGGGAAAGGGGAAAGAATAGGGAAGAAAGAGGGAAAGAGGTGAGTCTGTGCAAGAGCAGGGAGTGACCTTTGTTAATCCTGTACTGCAGTATCAGTGACTTGGAGGGGACCAAGGTGGAGGGACATGCTGGGGCCAGAAGATCAAGGGCTGTGTGCACCATGTGGAGCGTCTGCCCTTCATCCAGTAGGAAGTGAGGGGTCATGGGAGCATTTGAGGCAGTGACCAGACATGGGAGAGGGCCCCCATGCCCAGGAGGCTATGGTCAGATGTTCTTTGGGTCCCCACAGGGGAGGAATTGGGGGCTGGTCCTCCCCGCCTCATATGTTAGCAGCCTCGGTCCTAGTAGCAAGGTTGGGAGGAGCACAGAGAACAGTTATGCCCAGCTGCAGCTGTCAGAGTCTGCAGCCACCAGTGTTGAAGCTCCTGCACGGCCAGCTCTATCGCTGATGGGCAGCCAAGGCCGGCCCAGAGGAGCGGATGGACAAAGTTTGGGTCCTTGGCCACTTCTTTAGTGCTTGAGTCTTAAAGGGGCTCTTTCTGGGGAGAGTCCCCCTTCTTCCATGGCCACTGCTCTTCTTGGGGGTGGAATTCCATAGCTGGGAATTCTCAGTAGGGAGGGTCTTATGGGGCCTCCTGCCCCTTCCTTCCCCACAAGCTAGTTTCTGGCTGAGAATCAGTCCTTATTCCTTCCTGCACCCAGCCCCATCTCCTTTAGCCACCAAGCCTCCTGCTTTGGCCAGCCCAGTGTCGGGGGCAGTAGGCACCTAGAAATGCACAAAAGAGCTCAAGAATGAAGCTCCACAGGAACGGGGACTTTGTGTTGCACCCCCAGGGCCCAGAATAGTGCCAGGTATGTAGCTGGCACCCTGTAAGTATCTGCAGATTTGAGGATGCAAGGTGGCATAGCAAGGAGAAGGCAATGGCACCCCACTCCAGTACTCTGGCCTGGAAAATCTCATGGACAGAGGAGCCTGGTAGGCTGCAGCCCATGGGATCGCTAAGAGTTGGACACGACTAAGCAACTTCCCTTTCACTTTTCACTTTCATACATTGGAGAAGGAAATGGCAACCCACTCCAGTGTTCTTGCCTGGAGAATCCCAGGGATGGGGGAGCCTGGTGGGCTGCCGTCTATGGGGTTGCACAGAGTCGGACACGACTGAAGCGACTTAGCAGCAGCAGTAGGCGGCATAGCACAGTGCTTAGGCAAGCAGACTGGGGGTGAGGTGCCTGTGTTCACATCCCACCTCCACCGGCTGGTTTCTGGGTGGTCCTGGGCAAATTATCTAGTTCCTCCATGCCACAACTTCCCCCTCTGTAAAATGAGGATGGGATTCTTGTGAAGATCAAATGCATGAGTACATGTCAAACCCTTAGAAGAGCAACTCTCAATGGTTAGTTAGCTATTATTAACAGCAACTGAAACAGCTATACTATAGAACCCTTGTCCAGGTTGGTCCCACCCCCTCCCTGGACAAAGAAGGACCGGAGGGGGTGGCCCCAACTCCACAGCGAGTCCCCAGTACCGATACCCTTCTTTTCCATACGTCTTCCGACACAGACTTGAGCACCTTTTTCTTCACTCAGGAGCAGGGGGGGGTCCCCATTGGCTGTCACCACATGCAGAGTGCTCTCCGCTGCCTGGGATGCCCCACTCCCTCGTCCGTGTACCCCTAAGGAGGAGGTGGCCAGCTAGGGACTGAGCCAAACCAAAATCACCATTGGAGAATTGAGCTCCGGGCCCTCCAGCTGTTACGTCCCAGAGGTCACACTGGGTCTGGCCTAAAAGATGACCGTGCTCCCCGACAGCAGGAGTCAGGATGCGCCTCATTTTGCTACCAAATCATGTGACACGAATCAGAGGCTCTCTTCTCTCTGAGATGCAGGTGCAGCCCCTCTAAAATGACAGGGAGGCACTGGACATGCTGTGGGCCAGCGGTGGGCTGGGCAGGCCTGTTGTGTGACTGACATCCCTAGAGTACTGGAGGCCGCATGAAAGGCTGTGGGCAGCCCTGGGCCAACAGGCTCCCTCCCCTCCAAGGAGCCTCTGCGGGAAAAGGGGTGGGCCTCTGCTGAAGGACCCTGGGTGCTAGAGCAGCTCCCTCCCATGAAAGCCCCCCAGGAGGTGGATGGGCAGTAGCAGGAACTGAGTCAAAAAAGGGAGAGTCCAGCCTTCCTGCCCACTGCAGTTGCCTCTGCAGCTTTTGCTTACATCACACTTGTCGACTCATGTTCCCCAAAACACATCCTCTGTTTCCCAGTCTCCAAGCCTTTGCTCTCATTGTTCCTTCTCCCTGGAGTACCCTTTCCCTCTAGCTCAGATTGTTAAATTCCTACACATCTTTCCATACCCGGTTCAAAGGCTACCCCTCCATTAAGCGCCCCCCACCCTGCCCAGACCCCAAAACTTCCTAGCACTCGGTGTCTTTGCTTCCTGTCCCCACAACCCAGAGGACTGAGCGCTGAGCACAGAGAAGAGGACCAGGCTGAGAAGCCTCTTCAGAGAAGGAAGCAGCCTCCAAAGTGGCAGTGCTTTTCCCAAGTGAAGGAGAGAGAGGGTCAGAAGGAGGAGAAGGAAGGCTGAGAAGGAGAGGAGGTTAACAATAAGCTATCATGATTATTATACATTAAAAAATATTTATTGAACACATCTCCACTTGACAGATGAGAAGATAAGAACCTGGGATGCTAAGTAACTTGCTCAGGCAGGATTCAAACCCAGGCATCATGGTTCCAGAGCTGGGCTCTCAGAGAAGGATGAACATGGAAGGAGGCAGAGGAGGGAAAGGAGGCAGGGAGATGAATGAAATTCCACCCGGCTGCTGGTTGATTTATGATCCAGCCGTGGTGTGAGGGCACTGGGCTGGATGCCAGTGCTGAGTGCAACCAAGTGACAGATCCAGGATCCTGCCAGCTTGAAGGAGACAGGCACCTGAACCAGGTGCTTCCAGGGGCCCCTGGCACCTGGCTTGACCTGGCCCTGCTAGGGGGACTGAAAGTGTCCGAGGGTATTGAGGAGAGAGCACTGGGGTGGTATCCTGGTGGGAACCAGCCTTGGGAATCACTAGAAGCTTCTTCTCTAGCTCTCTGGGGAGGGGGTGAGCCCCCCTCCCCCCTCCCCCGCCCCAGCCCTGATATCCTCCCTGGGACCACTGGCTGTGGCGGCCTGACACAGTGCAGAGGAATGTACACGTGTTCCGGCATAGGGCCTGTGAGTTTGAAGCCCTCTGCTACCTTTCACCTCTCCCTTCCAATCTCCAGCCCTGGGCAAACTCCTGGGCCACCCCAGCACACTCAGTTTTGGTCTGTTTCCTCCCAGAGTCCGGCTGCACTCTGCCTCTGTGTCCCCTAAGTCACAGGAGAGACATCTGAGCCCACCTGCCCCTTCTCCTGCCCCGCCCCCAAACCGGGGAGAGAAGGCCAGAGAAATGCTTGGACTACACGCAGCGTGTCCACAAACAAGACACGCAGGCACCCGAGGCCGCAATGCACCACCCAGGGAGGGCCTTGGGCCAAGGCCCAAGTGTCCCCAACTTGGACACTTCCACTGGCAACAGGTTGGTGAGCGACTAGGGGGCTAGGCTCACTGTCCAGGGGACCCCCATCCCTCCCATTCCCAGCTTTCAGGAACCCTCAGAGACTTGCAGACCCCCCAGAGAGACAGAAGTCAGGCAGACAGGACAGCTAGAGACAGACCTGGCCAGGCACCAGGCAGGGGCTCACCGGCTGGAGCGCGAAGTTGCAGGGCTGGGACCTGGACTCCGCGGCCAAGCAGCGCTAACCGGCCTCCTGGGCGCCTGGGGGCCCTTTTATCCGGCTGCGGCCCGCGGCGCCCCCACCCCGCCCGCCGCGGAGGAGGCCCGCAGGCCCCGCCCCCGGGCGGACCTGGGCTCGGCGGGAGCCCCGCCCGGCCGGTCGGCCCCTCCGAGGGCTCGGCGAGTCCCGACCCCGGACGCGATCCAGGGCGGCCCGGCGCCCGCTGGCCTGGGAAAGCCCGGGGTCGCGAAAGTTGAGGGGGTCGAGGGGCAGCTGTTTTCCGTGGAGGGAACTGGCACGCTGCAGCAGGAGAGACTGTGGGAGGATCGGAGTTCCCGGGGAAGGACGGCGGCGCAGCGCCAGCGGGCGGCCGAATCCCGCTGTGGCCTCGTGAGTCCCCGTCGGAGGACTCACAGCTTCCTTCTCTGCAAACCGGGTGGTACACACAACCCCAGGGCTGACCTGGGAATTATGTTCAGTGGATCTCGAAGGGCCGAGTCCTGCCAGCTTGGTTACTTAGGACAACGCAGATTCCCTTCTGCAGGGACCAGCAAGGGGCCCAGGCGACTCAGTGCTAATTAGGTCCGGGA
The DNA here is from genome assembly GCF_055505025.1 of Bos grunniens. Lineage (NCBI taxonomy): Eukaryota > Metazoa > Chordata > Mammalia > Artiodactyla > Bovidae > Bos > Bos grunniens. The sequence goes on from NC_141190.1 coordinate 19,508,424, forward strand.
TGGTGTGGTGCAGGTATGCTGTCTTTGGAGTAACAGGCGGTCCTCTTCATTGCCCTGCACCCTCTGAGTTTATTGAGTACTACCGGGGCATGAGGCCTCTGTTCTCCCCATTGTACAGTTGGGAATACTGAGCCCCAAGAGATAGGACTTGCTCCCTAGCATAGTAAACTGTAATGGAGAAAACTTCAGTTCTCCATTACCCCTTACAGAGTTGAATGAGGATGTTCTGGCCCTTGGGGAACGGGGGGAGCGTGTGTGGAGGGTGGGGTCGGGGGAGTCTGTGAAATAAGACAAAAGTAGGAGAGGTCAACAGAGGGGAGTCCCATAAGCCTCCTTGGGTACCCAGATACCTGACTCATAGCCCCTTTCGTCCCAATTTCTTTCCCCCAGTTCTGGTTCCTCCCCGTGCCTCGTCTGTCCTCCCCTGTCGCCCCGTCTGTAAAACAGGCAGAGTTCCAACCTCCCAGCTTCCTCCCAAGGCCAGATCAGTACAGCCTGATCCTGCAACTCCCCACCCTACAACTTTGCCTGACTATCTTCCAAAGGCTCATTCATTCAGCAAATCTTTATTGATTTTCTCCTACTTTCTAGACAGGGGGCCAGAGTGTTAGACATTGCTGGGGGTGGATGGGAGGGGCTTTCCAGTCTGGTCTGGGAGGCAGATGTGTAAACAAACACTGCTATAAGGCAGATTGTGATAAGGGCTAGGTTGGGGAGGTAGACTTATTTGATTTCTGGGTGACATCCAGGTCACACCAACCTGGCCACTGGAGGACTACTGTTCACCCCTGGCTACCCCAGCCCCAGATGTTCCCCCAATGGCCCTGCCCCACCTCAACTGGGCCCAAAGAATTCCCTGTGATGAATCAACAGGAAAGAATGTTCCCAGCCTTGGGTCAGTGGCAGCAGTAGCGGGCCAGCCCCTCCCCCAGGGACAATGAGGCAGCTGTGGGCTGGAGTGCCAGGTATGCCCTGGCCCCCTCCCCATGCCTAGCCACCTCTCATGCGGAGCCAGGAACAACACGGAAAGCTCAGAAAACATGGGCTCCATCTGCTGCCAATCACCCTCCAGACCTGGCCGCCCAGAACTAAAAATACCCTGGAGGCCAGAGGCTGGCCTGGTCTGGAGCCCAGAGAATGAATGGATGTTTCCCGGAAGTCCCTTAACCTACAAGTCTCTGGGCAGAGGCTGAGGTTGGGGAGCAGGGGAAGGAAGGACTTCCCAGGGATCACTGTGAGCCCCCTCCTTGAGAAGCAAGGGACTTGGGTCCCTGGCCCAGCTCCATTACTTACTAGTGGTGAGATTGTCTCAGCTGAGTGGCCGTCTCCTTGTCCTTAAATGCTATTGCTCTGGGGGTCAATGGGACAGTTCAGTTCATCTCAGTAAGCTTTGACTTGATGGAGACAGCCCGCTCCCTCCTTTGTACCTAGCTGTGCTCACAGCCTTGGCCGAGACCCTCTACTGCACTCTTGATATACAGGTCTGTGTCCCCCTCAACTCTGGGGCTCCCTCGAGTCTCTTATTTATCTCTAAACCCAGTTTCTATCACAGGGCTTGGCATCCATAGCAAGGGCTCAATAAGTCCTGGTGGACTGGATAAATAGGCTGGCTTTGGGCTGGTTCTTGAGCCAGAGCAGGGGAGAGGCAGACAAGCTGGATGTGAGGTCCCTGTCCTCAAGGAATTTGCAGAGTGATGGTGGAGACAGACACACAATCAACAGATGAGGCATCATCACTGTCATCATAACAGCCAGCAGGTGTGGAGCAGTTTTTCCGTGTATCATCTTATTTAATCTTACAATTCCTACGAACACAGCTTCCCTGGTGGTCCAGGGGTTGAGAATCTTCTGCCTTGCAATGCAGGGGGCACTGGTTTAATCCCTTGTCTGGGAAGATCCCACATGCTGCGAAGCAGCTAAGCCTTTGTACCTCACCTACGGAGTCCATGTGCCATAAATACTGAAGCCTGCACGCCTAGAGCCTGTAATCTGCAACAGGAGAAGCCATGGCAATGAGAAACCCATGCACCACAACTAGAGAAAGCCCGTGTGTAACAACAAAGACTCCACCACAGCCAATAAATGAATGAATAAATCTTAAAAAATCCCTATGGACAGTTCTTTCATCACCCTCCTTTTACAAATGACGAACTTGGGGCACAGAGAATTTAAGTGAGTTGGTCGAAGTCACACAGCTGTTATTGGCAGAGGGTAAGCAAGTGGAGCCTAATCACGGGGCTGTAAGGTTACAGAGGAGGGAAATCTGAGGATTGAAGTCTTCATGGAAGAAGAGCCTTGAAGGATGGATATGATTCACTACGTAGAGAGAGCGGAAAGGGAGGTGGTCATGAATAAAGCTTTGGAAGTCATGGAGCACTGTACAGATGTCAGGAGTTTCCTGTCTCCCTTCAGCCCCCACCCAGTCCTCCAGGGGGCCGGGTGGAAGCATCACCATCTGCCCACCCCCTTAGAGTGAGGCACTGCGAGCTTAATCAGTAGCTAACAGGAATCCCTTCCACATGGGGTATCCCTCATCCTTGCCTGAGTCGGGGCCTGTGCCTCCCTCCCAAGTGGAAAGGCCCATATCTCCCGCACAAATCTGTGACATTGGACGTTGCCAGCAGCCCTGGGGAGCACCTGGCTAGAGTACCTCGTGCCATGCCCGCTGGGCAAACCTTCCCTCTCAGCGGCCTTTGGGACTTGGCCCCATCTTCTCTGAGACTCAGTATGGAGGAAATTGTACAGTTTGGAAATAGGGTCCTGAATTCTAGTTCTGGCTGAGCTGTGTGGCCTCCCTGAGCTGTTTTGCTGAGCCCAGTGTATGGCTTCCTGCATCCCCTTGTCCTGCCTTCGCACTCCTGCCCTCTGGCATCCCAGAGCCAAAATTTTCTCTTCCCTGAATCTCTGCAGACCCTGGCTTCAGTAAATCCTGTGCAGATGGATCCTCCTAACATGTTGTCATGCCCTCGTTCAAGAATCTCCAGTGGCTCACTGTTGCCCAGAGGATATGAAGAATCCACTGCTCCTCCTGTTCCCTCTACTCCTTTCCTCTCCTGACTTCATTTTTCACCTTCTATCTGCCCTTCAGGCCTCACCCTGATTCTAAACTCCTCTGTAAATTCATCTATGAAAGCTTGAATAAATGCTCTCAAAATATAAGGTGCTGATCGAGTCATGGTGCTGGACCAGACACGATCTCTGGCCTCGAGTTGCTCACCGTCTAGTGGGAGAGATGACTCAAAGACACAGCTGTGGTGGAGAGTAGATTGTGATAACACGAAGTGGACAAATGGGGGAGATGAGACTGTTTCAACAGAGGACAGATTTTCTCTTTCCTGAAAACTATTTGTCAGGCACAGGGATTTTGATCAGAGTTGGGGGAGTGGGAGGTGAGGGGACCTTGAGAAATCTAGGTGATGGGCAGTGAGGAGGTGGATCTGGTCAAGCTGGAGAGGCTAGCCAAGGAGATGGGCCCTAGGGAGAAAGGAGAGATGAGCTGGCTGAGTTAAGGGGAGGACATGTGCGGGAAGAGCTGTGTGTGTTAGTCGCTCAGTCATGTCCGACTCTTTGCAACGCTACTGACTCCCACCAGGCTCCTCTCTCCATGGAATTTTTCAGGCAAGAATACTGGAGTGGGTTGCCATTCCCTTCTTCAGGGGATCTTTCTGGCCCAAGGATCGAACCCAGGTCTCCTGCATTACAGGCAGATTCTTTACCACCTGAGCTACCAGGGAAGCCCCTGATTCAATGGAAATGTCAGCAAGTTGTGCTTTGTGGTATGTAATGTCATCTTACCCCTGTTCCTCTGAAAGCTTCAGAAAAATCTCTCTGACAAAAAACGTTTGGAGTTGGACAGGCCCGCTCAGCATTTGCAGGGCTTGGGCAGGAGTCAAAGGGGGCCTTATATCGTATGCTTACATATTCAAGAGTTAAACATCAACTAACTCACTGTCATACAAAACACAGTCTGTCCTCCTGCCTTGACAAATAAACCTTCAGAAAGCCCTGGAAGGCCAGGTGTGAATCCGGAACTTTTCTACTTCTTGAAGTTCTGCGTCAAACATGTTATTACAAGAAGTATCTACTGCTGGCCCTGGGCCCCAGTGTGGCCCCCCTCGCCCACCCTCTCCTGCATCCCACACAGCGAGGGGCCTTCTGTGTCTGGAACACCAGCTCAGCAGGCTTTGTCCAGACTTCTGCAACAGTGGCCCTTTCGTGCCCTGAGCCTGGGTGCGCAGCTTGGGGGTACAGTCTGCCCTCAGGAGTAAGGGCTGGGAATTGGCTCGGGCCTCATGGGCAAGAATACCAGTGGAGCACGGGTTTAGAAGTGGGATGGGAGTTCCAGTGGGCACATTCCCTTGACTCTGTGAAAACGATGCCCTATGGAGAAGGCATGACTGGATGAGGCTGGAGTGCTGGCCCCTGAAGCAGGGAGTCCTTGCCCAGTCTAAGGACAGTCTTGGGGAGGAAGAGCCACGAGGAGGTGGGAATGTGGCTTAGAGGTGGGCCCTGGGGCTGGGTGGGGAATCAAATCAGTCAAGTTTAGAAGTCCATGGGCTGTGCAGCCCCCAGAGTCAGGTGGGGGCCCTCATACTACCTCGGCAGACAGGGGAGCCACAGAAGCTTTTGGAAGAGGGTAGGGTGTGGGTTTTTGGAGAAGGCGATGGCACCCCACTCCAGTACTCTTGCCTGGAAAATCCCATGGACCGAGGAGCCTGGTGGGCTGCAGTCCATGGGGTCGTGAAGAATCAGACACGACTGAGCGACTTCACTTTCACTTTTCACTTTCATGCATTGGAGAAGGAAATGGCAACCCACTCCAGTGTTCTTGCCTGGAGAATCCAGGAACGGGGGAGCCTGGTGGGCTGCCATCTATGGGGTTGCACAGAGTCGGACACAACTGAAGCGACTTAGCAGTAGCAGCAGCAGGGTGTGGGTTTGATTAGAACTGGGCCGTAGGAGCCTTACTTCTTCCTGGTACTGTCTTGAGCTGGAATTTAATTCCACAGATTTATACCTTTTGGTGGGAGGGTGCAGAGTCTGGGAAAGGGGGTTATCTGCGGGGAGGACAGGGAGGATCTTAGTAACCTGTGAGCTGCTAAAGGCAGAAAATCCAACTGAGACCCCCCTGTTTCCACTTCCACCTCTGGACCTCCAGCACAGAGGCGCTGAGTTTCCACAGCTGTTTGGATGTGCAGTGTGATTTGATCCCAGTGGTTTTACCTCATCTTTGCCCCACAGTCTTTTTTCTGTGCAGCCCCCTGAAGAAGGTACACGCTTTTAGTGCATTACCCCATTTCTCAGGTGTAAGTCCTGGGTGAGGAAGGGTGTCACCATCCTCCCCATTACCATTCCCTCCCTCTCCCTCTAGACCCCTTCCCAGGCCCTGATCCCCACTTTCCTTTTCTCTTTCTGCCTCTTGCTTTCAGCCACACACCACTCCAAGTGTTAAGTGTTGAGTCGCTCAGTCATGTCTGACTCCATGGACTGTAGCCCACCAGGCTCCTCTGTCCATGGGATTCTCCAGGCAAGAATCTTGGAAGGGGTAGCCATGCCCTCCTCCAGGGGATCGTCTGACCTAGTGATCAAACCCGGGTCTCCTGCATTGGCAGGCGGCTTCTTCACCATCTGAGTCACTGGAGAAGACCACGCCCCTCTCTAATCTCTCCCCCAGCTCTTCTTCAGGTCCCCCTCCCACTCTCCCTCATGCCCCACCCAGGTCCACCCGCAAATGCCAGATTTCCTGTCTCAGCAGCTGAATGTAGGCACAGTGCCTGGACATGCTCCTGCTCAGGTAAATACAAGTTGTAACTCCTGGAGGAAAAGAGACACACTGAAGACTCAGTGCCACAGCCCCGAAGCCCCCGAGATCCCTTCAGAATCTCACACAAGTCTGTGCTAACCGTCTCACCCGTCAGGAATTGAACTCTTTTTTTCCTCAAGCAGCACCAGACAAAAAACATTTCTTATTCCATGCTGTTTTCCTGGATCTCTTAAAATGACTAATAGAATAACCGCATTGCTTCTGCAGGTTTCCTGTGGCAGATGAGGTCAGTCGGCCTTAATGGGCTAGCCTGGGGACCGCGCAGTTTGCACAACACTCCCTTACCCAGGTCTCACCTTGGCTTGGCCCATTTGGGAAGATCGCTGACTGCTTGGGAACAGAGCCAAACTGAACACTAAAGTATTAGGAGCCATTCACAGCCCCAGATCGGCCGTTTGTGAATTGTCTCTAGAATTAATTGACTAATTTGAGTTTGTTGATCTAGAGATTTGCAAAAAAAATTTTTAAGGCTTTTCGTGAAGAATTGGTTTTATCTCCCCAGCTAGAATGTAAGATTAAGGGCGGGACTGACAGACTACAAAGGGTTAATTTTCCATGCAACCAGTCAATGTCCTGAGAACCAGGAGGGGGCAGCAAGGAGCTGTCCCATGGGGAATTCCCTACCAGGCCTGCCACAGGCAGAGGGCAGGACCTGCCAGGATAGAGGTCAAGGGAAATCCCTGGATGAAGCAGGAGCCGAGCCAAGACAGAGGCCGAGAGCCAGAGGTGAGATGGGGTGCCATTGGCATCAGGCCAATCAAAGGCCAAACCAGGAGGGAGTCTGGGGTGCAGGGGTGGGAGACGAGCCCCACCAGAAGGTAGGACTAATGGGTGGGACTTGTGGGGCTAATGATGGGCCTGTTCAGACCACAGCAGACGGGGCAAGAGGCAGGCAGGCAGTCGCACATGGTGGCCCAGGAGTTCTCCCAGTGTGGCCCAGACGAGCAGCGTCAGCATCACCTGGGTACCTGTTAGAAATGCCAGTTTCAGTCCCCACCCCAGAGCCACTCAATGAGGTACTCCCTGGAAGGGGCCCAACATCTATGTTTTAACAAGTCCTTCAGGGAATTCTAACGCCGGCTAAATGTGGGAACCACCTCTCAAGTCCACCCCCTCAGGAAATGTTTGCCCTGACAGAGTCTGGAGCCCTGTGGATGCCATTTTCCTAGGAGTCTCAGACCTGTCTGGTGGGCTCAACGCCTCTCAGTGGCTGTCTTCCGTCATGAAGGCCCCCCTCTATGGATGATGGGCTGATCTTCTGGGATCACAGTCTTCTATACGGCAGTTAGTCGCAAAGGGGTGTTAGTCCTTTCATGTGGGGTGGTAGGGCCATATCGTCATGTAGAATTCTACAGAGAGCTCATGTCCCCAAGGAGTTCATCACTGGGTGGTGGTCGTGGGGGATTCCTCATTACTGTCCTCAGAAGGCCCTACCTGTGCTGGGCCAGGAGTAGGAGGTCAGGCCAGCATCTAGATTCTGGCAGAATCTTCCTCCATGATCGGAAGTTCGACATCTATCCAACACCGCAAAAATCTATGCTGTGGTGAACATAACTGAGTGTCTGAGGTTGGGCGACAGGAGTCATTGATGCCTGCCAGCTCTGGGCAGGCAGAAGGGGCCTGGCACCTGTTCCGAATGCCCTCTCCTTCCACTCACAGCTGGTCCTGCCTTTCATAACCTGCAGTGAGTCCTGAATTGCAGGAACGATTCTTAGCCCTGGACCCTTCTGGATATACTGGTGGCCAAAGAAGAGGTAAACAGTTACAGGGTTGTTGATTTGTTCACAAAGGAAACTGCCCAGAAAAGACAAGAAAAACTTCATTTCCTAGCCATTAAATTGAAAACCACTTTTCTTAGGACAGCTTGACCCCTAAAGTGTTGACCGAACTATCCAGAAAAAATATAAATAGATGATGTCTCCTTTTAGCATCGAGTACTAGTAAACAAGGCAGGAGAGAAGGAATTCCATCAAGGTATCAGCAGAAACTTCACTTCTTAGGGGAAATAATTTCCTCTCCTCATTACCAATTAATGAACATAAGCCTCTGCCCACCAGCTGAATTACTGGTGAGGTAGGGTGATGGGAACTTCGTGTTAACGCCTTATGCTTTTGGCAAGGCTCTGTAAACCGGAGCTAATAGGCGAATGTTCCTTGTTCAAATTGGGGCATCATCCTCTACTAAATATTGGGCGTTGATCTGCCATATTTATAACAGAGAACACTTTGCAAGGCATAGGCAGGCACAAGGCCGACTCAGAGACATAAAGACCCAGTTCCTGTCCTCAATAGTAACCACAGAAGTCATGAATTGTTTATATCATATGAATTATATGAATTACATCAGCCAGTGCAATCTGCCTGTATGTATGGATGAGATTGTTCATTTACTTATTTGCTCAATGATAGTTACTGAGCAACTAGTATTTATGGAACTGCTTTGGGAAATCTAGAAAAGTAAATTTAACCCAAGTTTCCCAGACTCCAGGGTATTACTGGGGTCATACTAATGGTAAAGGCCATATTTTCTAGGTTCTTCTCTATAGTATTCTGGTAGCGTATTCAGGACCCCCCCCACCCCCGCCCCCAATCAAGCCTCACTCAGTTTACATCTAGGAGTTTTCAGGGAGTGGTCAACATGCACTCATAAAACAGACTGTAAGCTGCAGTTAGATTGCAGCATCTTCCATAATCTTCCACCCAGTTTGCAACTCTCTGCTGCCCCACCACAACTGATGTCTGTTACCTGAGAAGCTTCTTGAAAAACTTTTCAAGTATTTGTGGCTCATGCTCACAAGCTGAAAATGCTGATATCCAAGCCAGTGGGACTAGTTATCGACACTTCTAAAGATTCTCAAGGCACAAAGTGAGGAAAATGCCTCTCCCAGATGGTGCTGTTCTGTGGCCTCTTACTCTAGCCTGTTCCCCTGGCTTATGGCTTTTTTTAAAACCAATGCCTCACTCTGTTGATCATTGTCACTGTACAGTAAGTCTTACATCACATAGTGAGTCTTTCAACTTTGTTTTTTCAAAATTGTTTTAGTTATTCTAGATCCTTTACCTTTCCATATACATTTTAGCATCAGCTTGTCAATTTCTACCAAAAAAGCCTGCCAGAAGTTTGATTGGGATTGTGCTGAATTTATAAATCAGTGAGGAGAAGTAATATTTTAAGGAAATTGGGCCTTCTGATCCATGAACATGGGTTAAGTCTCCATATATATTTTTCTCCTTTTATTTATTTAATCAGTGATTTGTAGTTTTTAGCATAAAGATCCCACACATAACATACACATGTTAGATTTACGCTTTGGTATTCCACATTTTGGTACTATTGTACACAGCACTTAATTTTTTAAAAAAATTTCTACTTGATCCTCACTGGCATATAAAAGTATCATCAGTTTTTGAACATTGACTTTTTAATCCTATGAAATTGGCCCCAAATATGATATATCCAAGTCCTAACTTCCTGAATCTATGAAAGTGACCTTATTTGGGAAGAAGATCTTTGCAGATGCAATTAAGTTAAAGATCTAGAGATTGAGATCATTCTGGATTTAGGGTGAGTCCTAAATCCAGTGACTAATGTCTACAAGAGAAAAGAAAGGGAGATTTGAGACACAGAAAGGGAAGAAAGTCATGTGAAAATGAAGTCAAAGACTGGAGTTATGCTCCCAAGTCAGAGAAGTAGAGTGGTCAGAAACTGGAAGAGGCAAGAAGGACCCTCCCCTGGAGCCTTCAGAGGGGGCGTAGCCCTGCTGACACGTTGATTTCAGACACCTGGCCTCTAGACGGCGCGAGAACACATTCCTGTTGTTACAATCACCTGGCTTGTAGTCACTTGTCATGGCAGCCATAGGAAGCTGGCACACTGACCACGAACTAAAACTTTTGCTGTGAGGGGACCAAGTACTTCAAAGACGGAGCAGCTGCCCCATGGCTCTGTCTCCTCTGGATGCCGGGAAATATCCTCTCAGTAGTCTGCTGGCCTCCGGAACCTCATCTCTAATGTGACTGAACTTCGACACGTCTGTGGTCTTCGTACCTACTCAATATGGCCTTGATTCTGCATGGCGACTCCTCTTGTATAACCCTGAAGCTTAGTCACCCAGGCCCTATTCTGATAGAGACTTGAGAAACAACCTCTTATCTGTCATCCCTCTGACCTTTCCTAGTAGGGATTGGAAAATCTAGGCACCGATTTCAGCTAATTTAAATAAAGAAGGGATTTATTGAAAAGAAACTGGAAAAGCTAAATAGTGTAGGCTGGCATAAGACAGGCTAACAGCTCCAGGGAACTTGATTATGAGCAAGAATTAAAGGGCAGTTGATTCAAGTTGCTGCCTGTGGAATGTCCTCAGGCCATCTCATGTGTTCATGCTCAGTTGATCAGTCATGTCCGACTCTTTAGACTCTATGAACTCTGGCCTGCCAGGCTCCTCTGTCCATGGGATTCTCCAGGCAAGAATACTGCAATGGGTTGCCATTTCCTTCTCCAGGGGATCTTCCTGACCCAGGGATCGAACCTGCATCTCCTGCATTGGCAGGCGGATTCTTTCCCACTGAGACACCTAGGACGCCAGGTCATCTCACTCAAGTTCCAATTTGACTGGAAAGGCTCTTGTTGGGGCTGATGATCAGAGCTTGCTCAGGGACAAGGGAGTGGGGTGGGAAGGGGGTGCTTTGACAGTGCTACCAAGGCAAATTGGAATGGGGGAGGGTAGTTCCTCAAAAGGAAACTGCAGTGATGATACCACAAAGGGGAGGGGACACTGGGTAGACAGGACCCCCAGCTGCCCGAGCAAGGAGCAACAGCCGGCTTCCTGTTTCTCTTCCCACCATGATTCCCCACCCCCGATCTCTACTCCTTCCTGCTCAGTTCCTCGGAAGGAGTAAGGAGAAGCCACGGATTGTTTTTTATAACTTCACAGGATGCCTTGAGTCAGCGATGAGCGATAATTAGACTGTGATTGGTCTATTTAAGAACCTCACTTAATCAATGACAATGGCCTATGCTGTCTCCAGGTATTGATTATAGGGTCCTACCTTCTGGAAATCTTAGCACATTCCCCCATGATGCTGTCACTGACACTAGGGGTCTCATAGGCATGTGAGCACCCGGTGCAGGAGCTGACCTTTCCATGTGGTTGCTTGGGATAGTTTCTCATCTTAATTGTATCTGATGACAGGACAGAATCGCAGCTCCTTCTCTTGCTAATCTGAATCTAAGTGGGAAGGAGCGGCCGGGTTAATGGTGCATACAGCTGTTCCCAGGTGGGAAGGATGGGATTGGCTGCTCCAAAGGCCCTTGCAGAAACATTACAGGATGCAGCCTGGAGACTGGCCGTGAACCCTGGTGAGGATGATAATTGAGAAGAGGTGACCTTGGACAGAGTCACCAAGTGACCAAGTCACGCCATCCATTTGTAATCATCATGGCAGCAACAGGGGCTCAGAACTGTCCAGTGACCCCACTGATTGGAGGACCTAGAGATGCCTCAGGTGCAGGAGCGTGGAAAGGGGAGGAAGGGCTAGGTCAGAGCAAGAAGGCAAGTGCAGCATTTCAACCTGCACTAAAAGGACCCATGGGTCCTGAAGAGGACCCATGCCCAGCAACTTGTGTCTTAACAAATCCCCTGGATCAACCTCTGCCGTGGTCCCACCCCACACTCATGGCAGAAGGGGGTTGGGAGATGGGGGTTGGTTTTCAGAGCATCTGTATTTTTGAAGTTCCCAGGTGACACTCTATTGCATGGTGAAGGTTAAGGATCACTGAGTTAGTATGGCCCTCAACCTGAGATCTGTGGTGGGCCTTGCGGGTATCTTTGATGTCTCCTGAAAATGCGTGCAAAATTATCTGCATGTAAACTTTTCTAGGCAGAGGAGTCCATTGCGTTCATCAGATTCTCATAGTGACTTGTGACCTTCCAGGGGACACAAAGCATGGACATAAAGGAGACAGAAGGTCTGAGCCAGGGAAGTGGGCATGGGGATTCAAGCTATGGTGATTCTGATACCAGAAGTCTCTTGTAGCATTTCTGTTACAACCCTACAAAACTGCCCTTCCATCCTTAGCTCAGCAGCTGGGTAGCCTGGCCACCAGCCCTGCTGGGTATCCTCTATCAGCTGCTTGAAACCCGCTGAGAAAAGAGAAGAACAAGATTTGGAGGCAGGTGTGAAGTAACTAGGGCTTCCCAGGTGGCTCAGTGGTAAAGTATCTGCCTACAATGCAGGAGCCACAGGAGATGCAGTTTCCATCCCTGGGTCGGGAAGATTCCCTGGAGGAGGGCATGGCAACCCCCTCCAGTATTCTAGCCTGGAGAATCCCATGGACAGAAGAGCCTGGTGGGCTACAGTTCATAAGGTCACAAAGAGTCAGACACAACTGAAGTGACTTAGCACACACGGGAAATACCTAGGCATCTGCCTCAGACTTTCCTGACCCAAAATTAGGGCAGCAGGAGCCAGTTCCAAACCCTTTAAAGTGGTTGTTCTCAAAAAGCAGTTCCCAGATCAGCAGTCTCAGCATCACCTGAGCACTTAGTGGGAATGCCAGTGGTCAGGCCCCACCCTAGACATTCTGAATCAGAAACTCTGGCAAGGCCCAGCAATCTGTCTTTTTTTGGCTGTGCTGGATCTTCACTGCTGTGTGCGGGCTTTCTCTAGTTGTGGTGAACGGGGGCTGCTCATCTCTGTGGTGCACAGGCTTCTTATTGCGATGGCTTCTTCTGTCATGGAGCACGGGCTATAGGTGCCAGGCTTCAGTAGTTGTAGCACGTTGGCTTAGTTGTTCTGAGGCATGTGGAATCGTCCCCAGACTAGGAATTGAACCTGCATCCCCTGCACTGTCAGGCGGATTCTCGTCCACTATATCACTAGGGAAGTCCCAGCAATGTGTGTCTTAACGAATCCTCTGGATGAACCGCATGCACGTGATAGCTGAGAACTACTGCCATGGAGAATGAGCATCTCCTCCTCACTTGATGATAGATTTGTTTAGGGGGAGCTAAGTGCCGGAGGTAAGCCTGATTCAGCAGGTTGAGAGCCCTGCTTACCCTCCCTGAGACAGGCACAGTGGAGGCTGAGAGTGAAAATGCTTCTGAGGCCTGTCCTGGGTGGGAGGAGGGTTGGGTGCCCATGCTCTTTTGCTGCATCTGAGACCACAGAGGCTGGGGAGGTGGTAGGTTCCCTATTTTGTTCCAGGCAAACAGAGACCCCTGTGTAGATAGTCATAGTGGCCAGCTACGACATGCATTTGGATGTCTTGACATCATGTCTTTGGGAGATACAGGGCTGGGGCTGCAGTTACTCCTCAGCAGGTAGGTTTAGATCCTGAGTAGGAAACGGGAAGGGGTGAAGGAGATGAGTGCAGAATCTGAGCCCTTCAGAACCCATTCACCGGGTCCAGAGTGTCTGCACTGCACTGAATTAGCCCTGATTTGTGCAGGGCAAGGGCCCTCCCAGCCTTCGAGGGCTGCCCCTGGCTGGAAGAGGAGACCTGCACCCAGCGAACAGCCCTGCTTGGAGGGGAGACCTTCAGCAGAGGAGGGGACGTGAGTGTCTGGGGAGCAAGAAGGATGGAGGGGAAGCTTGCACTGCGAGCAGTCCCGTGGGGGAGTGTGCTGTGCATGGGGCCTGAGGAGTGGGCTGGTACCAACAGGGGTACACGCTGGGTGGGTAGGCATGCCCACAGCCTCATACACGGGCCTGAGAGCACGGAGACTCTCAGCCTGACAGAGAATCAGATCAGTGCAGGGGACCAAAAGGAGGTAAGTCTAGAAAGGGGGTCCAGGGCTGGGCTGAGCGAGAACAGCCTGGTGTGGAGTCAGGGCCCTATCTCTTGCTGCAGAGGAAGCAGGTGATGAGACAGTCACGGGCGGGGTTAGGAAGAGCAATTCGGCAGCACAGGCTGGAGACCGCTGTGTGGAGAAATAGCTGGGAGGTGACCCCAGGGTGAAATGATAAGGACTCTCAGTTAAGGAGGTGGCAAGTTGGTAAGAGAAGCTAATCTTTGAGCTAAGGGCCTGGTGACTGTTTAAAGGCTTTTCATTGAGGTGTGGAGCATCAACAACCCAGGCCATTGCTCCCTCCTCCTATTCCCAGCCCAGGGCTCAGGCCTGGGAAGTGACAGATTGTGAATGATCCCAAAGGTCTGCACAGAGAAATATGGTCGGTAACCAGGAGAAGGCGGGAGGGGAGATGGTACAGCCCTGGAGTAGGATATGGTGCAAGAGATAAAGAATGAGGCAGTCTCCGCACACCGGCAGAGTGGTTTTCGCACACTTTATACAGAGTGAAAAAGCGAAAGTTCCGTAACCATGCCTGTGGAATGACGCCACCGGTGTGCCTGGTAAGAACTCATTATATGTGGTTCATATGTGACTATGCAGATGCACTTTTTGGTTGTTTAATTGTATTTACTTACGTATTTGTCTATTTGTCTTCGGCTGTGCTGGGTCTTTGGTGCTGTGTGCAGGCTGTGGTTGCGGTGAGTGGGGGCTCTCTCTAGTTGCAATGCACAGGCTTCTCATTGCAGTGACGTCTCTCTTGTTGTGGAGCATGGGTTCTAGGGCATGTGATGCACGGGCATGCTCCATGGCATGTGAGATCCTCCCCAACCAGGGGTCAAACTCCTATCTCCTGCGCTGGCAGGCAGATTTCAGTGTTTACTGGACCACCAGGGAGATCCATACATTTTTAAAAGGTCTGGAAAGATGCACAACAGTTGACAGGGTTACCTGTAGGGAAGGGAGAGTAGCTGTAGCATGGTGTGATCAGGGCCCTGGTCCCCTAAATTTTTTGTGCTGCCCCAAAACTCAACATTCAAAAAACAAAGATCATGGCATCCGGTCCCATCACTTCATGGCAAATAGACAGGAAAACAATGGAAACAGTGACAGACTTTATTTTCTTGGGCTCCAGAATCACTGCAGATGGTGACTGCAGGCACCAAATTAAAAGACAGTTGCTCCTTGGAAGAAAAGCTATGACCAACCTAGACAGCATATTAAAAAGCAGAGACATTATTTGCGGACAAGGGTCCATCTAGTCGAAGCTATGGTTTTTCCAGTAGTCATGTATGGATGTGAGAGTTGGAGCATAAAGAAAGCAAAGCACCAAAGAATTAATGCTTTTGAACTGTGGTGTTGGAGAAGACTCTTGAGAGTCCCTTGGACTGCAAGGAGATCAAACCAGTCAATCCTTAAGGAAATCAGTCCTGAATATTCATTGGAAGGACTGATGCTGAAGCTGAAGCTCCAATTCTTTGCCCACCTGATGCGAAGAACTGACTCATTTGAAGAGACCCTGATGCTGGGAAAGATTGAAGGCGGGAGGAGAAGGGGACATCAGAAGATGAGATGGTTGGATGGCATCACCGACTTGATGGACATGAGTTTGAGCAAACTCTGGGAGTTGGTGATGGACAGGAAAGCCTGGCGTGCTGCAGTCCATGGGGTCACAAAGAGTTGGACACGACTGAGTGACTGAACTGATTTTTTTGTAGAGCTGGGAAATAGTGGTGGCCTGTAATGTCTGGCCAGGAGAGGGTAAGATGGGAATGACCCCAATTTCAGGGATTCTCAAACCCTGCTGTGCACCAGAGTTACCAAGGGGCTGGTTTAATGCAGGTTCCTAGGCCCCATCCCAGCCATACAGAGTAGGATGTCAGGGGGAGGCCTAGACATCTGCATTTTAACTAGCTTCCCATGATTCTCATGCCAGTGGTCCCTAGCAACACCCCTGGGGCAAACGCCCTCCCTCCCTCCTATAACTCAGGTGCTCAACTGCCAGCCTCATTAGGGAAGGCAGCTTCCCCTTCAGAGATGGAGAGGCCAGGGGAGTATTGTGTGGGGCACGTCCTCTTCTGTGAGATAAATGCCATTCTTAACAACCAAGTCACTTAGCTCAGAGTCCAATGCATTGAGCTCCATCTTCTGCCACCTCTGGGACCTTCATACATATTAAGAAGCAAAAGTAACCACTCAAACTTCCCTGGGCAGTTTTTAAAAGAGATCTGAGCTACTCAAATTCATTTGGAATTCAAAGCAAGTGGTTAGAAACTGGCATTAATTAAATATTTAATTGATGCCCGTTAAGGCTGGAATACTGGCTTTAGTTCAAATTTATGACATGGCTGTATTTTTTATAGCTGCACATATATTGCATATAGGCCATTGGTTCCTCTCATGTAATAAAGTGTTGGGTATATTTATGCCCATTTTATAGGACTCGGAGCATAACTGAAGTATTGCAAGCGATTATGGAGACGTACAGTATTTGCTTTTATGACGTTGGTGGTGGTATAAATTCTCTGTTAAGTCACCGCTGATCAGACCAGTAACCACCAATTACAACTCTGGACCTCTGGAAAAGTTTGGGCTGCTTTACTACAATCCCTTTTATTATGCAGTTTTGGGGCACCTGTTGAAACAAAATGAAGTCTGTTTGCATATTTACAAGATCAGGGTGGTTAAATGTTCCCTCATCTCATGTGGCTGAAACAAAGTCCAGAAGCAAATTTCCATGACTTAAAACATAAGTTTGGAGATCCACTGAAGAACAGGGTGGGTTGTGGGTGATAGATGCGTGTGGGGGACGGGGTATGGCGATAGGAGCACACAGATCCCCTCTTGCTCTTTCATTCAGCCTTCAGAAATGCTTGACCTGGGCCTCTGACCTCTCAACAGTGACTCTTTCCACCTGCAAGAGGAAGGTGGAGGAGCTGGAGAATTCCTAGTCTTTCAATAGCCAACAAAACTGTTGCTGAGTCAGTTTGGGTTCAGTAGTTAAAACCGGGCCAGAGCTAGCCCTTCTTCCGGAGCAGCTCCTGGGGTCAGTAAATCAATTTGGCATAACTTTAAATTTCTACAGTGGCTGAAGTAGGCCCCAGTCTTTTTTAATGAACTCAAGAACCAGAAGACAGAGATCTGAGGCCCAACATCCTTCTTTGAAGTTTAAAAAACAACAGTAACAACAAGCAGGCAACAAACAAAACTGACCTTTTCTGAAAACTTGCTGTGCCAGGCCCACCCTGAGGGCTGCCCAGGCATGGCCTCGTTTGACCCTTGGAACAGCCCTATGTCGGAGGCACTGTTATTTCCCCATTTACAGCCAAGAAAAGTGAAGCCAGAGAAGGTGAGTGATTTGTCCATGGTCACCCAGCCAGAGAGGGGCTCAGCACTGAGTGAGGTCCCCCTGGTTCCGAGCCTGAACTCTCAGCCCTCTGCTCTGGGGGCTTATTGTTGAGGGGTGAGGCGTGTGGAGGCTTTGATTCTCGAGATCCAGACCTAGGGAGACGAGGAAGGGAAGAGGCACTGGGTGGTCCAGAGAGAAAGTCCAGATACAACCACAGATGTCTTTGCCGCCTGTGCCAGAATGGGTCCCTTCCTCTGCATCACATGTGTCTCCTGCCCCTAGGTCTGAGAACAGTTCCCACAGCACCTGAATTGGCCAACTGAGCTGGGAGCTTAGAGCACTGTGGGCACAGATGACCCATGAGGGAAGAGCCCCCAGGGCAGTGACACTGATGTTGGCAGTGAGTGCCCTCCGGCCCTGTGTGAGCTGGAGCTCTGTGGGTGACCCACATACCACAGGGCCGTATGGGAGGCAGGAGGAGAAAAGACCGAGCTGGTGGTTTTAACCAGCGGTGATTCCCAGAAGGGGGCTCTCTGAGTGGCAGCTTGTGTCATGAGTGACAGGCCAGGCCTCGGCACTGAGGGGGGTGACCCCAAGGGGGCCAGGGCTGCCGGCATCGGCTGCCAGTACTTTCCCCCACTTGCTCATCAGACTCAAAAAACAACTCCACCCACTTGTGGTGAACACTGCCCTGCATTTTTCACCTTTGGGCTACCATTCTGTGGAAGAAACATCAGTCTGGGAGGAAAGTTTTGGCCAAGTTCAAAGGGAAAAGCTTGAGGGATGGAAAGTCTTTGAAACCTCACTTGGATGGTGATTGCGTGACCCAGATTTTCCCTTTTCAAAAGTATGCTCAGAGCTCAAAGACCCGGCTGTCATGTAGATACATGGGCAGGACAGAGTCTTGGGGCAAACACACCATCCAAGCACAGCAGCAGCCTCGCTCAGAGAAACCTCAAGCCCGGAGGGCTGGGCCAGACTCCAGAGGGCAGCCCGGCTGCAGGCACTTCCTGTGGGCCTCTGGGGCCCCTGAGGAGGGTGAGGCTTCAGCCCACCCCACCGTCCATGGCCAGGTCCTCTCCTGGGCCTGGCTTCTATCTGGACACAGAGCCTCTCTCCCTTTTTCCCATTTTCATTCCCCCAGACCTGGATGCTGAGACCCTTGGAGGTGATCCTAGGAAACACTCCTGCTGGAGCTGGAAGGCCGCATGGGAGGAAGGAGAAGATGACTGAGTGAGTTACTACTGTGGGCATCAGGGGTTGAATTCTGCTGGGAAATAGCCCAGACCAGCAACTCAGAGTTAGCCCATCTGGGAGAAAGGGAACTGGGGTATTTATACTCTGTTGGGCATTGATTAGGGGCTGCCAGTTCCATCATTCCACAGCAGAGCAGGCTGCAGTGCTAAGGGGGGTCGGGGGAGCAGGGAGAGAGAAGGAAATTGGGCCACCAGCTCGGAGGTGGTAAAGGCTGAGGGACAGTGGCTGCACTTCCATGTCTGGCCCATGCAGGTGGCTGCTTCCTAGACTCAACACTCCTAGGCGCTGCAGCTAGTAAAGATGGCCAACACCCCTGGATGTGTCCCAGGCTTCTCTAACAGGAAAGAGAGTACCTGTCCTCTCTCCTTCCATCTGGGAGAGAGGGTTTGGCCCAGCAAGGAGAATGGCTGATGGAGGCAAAGGCAGTGCCCAACCCTCCACCCTGGGGCAGGCAGTTCAGGGGGTGATTTTCCTAGAGTAGGATCACTCCTTTCTGCCTGCATCCACATCAAGGAGTTAGTTCCTCACAGTTCATTCCTGTCTCCCATAGGGAAGGTGGCTTTCCCGATGGTTCAGCAGGTAAAGAATCCGCTTGCCAATGCAGGAGACACAGGAGACGCGAGTTAGATCCTTGGGTTGGGAAGATCCCCTGGAGGAGGAAATGGCAACCCTCTCCAGTACTCTTTCCTGGAGAGTTCTGTGGACAGAGGAGCCTGGTGGGCTACAGTCCATGGAGTCACAAAGAGTTGGACACGAATGAGTGCCTACACAGGAAGGAAGAAGAGGACGTACTGAGGGTGAAAGTAAGGAGCCTGCAAGCCAGCCTCTCTTTAGTTTCCTCTCTCCAAAGTAGGATTGTCCAGCCCTGAGTTCTGGGAGCACCAGCCAGCAGCCCACGGCCATGCCGAGCCTAGATCTCACTACATAAACCAGCTACCAGGGCCTTGATGTTACATAGGCCTCGAGCATCCCATCAAAGCAGACTTTAGCTTCATTGTCACATTGCACCCCAGGTCTTTTTAATCCTCCCCACCTGGCCCCCACGGCTGCCCCTATTCTAGAAGGGGCTTTGGGGTGCCCTGGCTGGGTCCCTGCAAACCAGGTAGCCCTGGTAGGTTCTGCTGATGAGGAGGCCAGAAGAGGTAAGAGGCAGGAGGTGGAGGGAGCTGGGACTTGCTCCCCCTGGACAGGATTTGCTTCTTGTTCCTGTCATCCTCACCCTGACAGTGGTTCTTCATCCTGGCAGCAGAGTCAGGTCCAGTCTCTAGCTCTTCTGTCTCACTTCTAGAATCAGCCTCCTGTGCCCACTCAGATGCCCAGCCAGCCAGCAGCACCCACCCTCAGAAGCCCAGGGCCCAGTGCCTCCCCCTGAGCCCTTCTTTTACGCTTCTACATCCCAACATCTCCAACCTTTCCTTGTTCCTGTCCTGGGGTGGTGGCAGCTCTTGCCTGTGTTCATTCTGTTTTCTCCATGTGTCTCCCCTCCTTTTTTCTCCTCTTTTTGAGTCATCCAATATCTGTTTAAGCAATTCTCTAGATCAAATTCTCTCTGTTAAAATAACTGCTGTGGTTTCTGTTTTCTGGATCAGACACTGACCCCATGGCTGCCAACAGACTACATGAGGAAGCTGTAATTCACCATCTGTTTTTCGTCATCAAAGGCTGCCAGCTAACCCAGTTACCACACTGCCATGAGGCTGTTCCAGCCCAAAGCGAAAAAAAAACCCTGATGCCTTGGTCAGCCTTTGTAACCTGATCATGAGCAGAGGAGGTGTTCCCTTCTGTCTTTAGAAGTAGTGAGGCTTCTTGGGTCCCTCGAGATCCTTGGGGTGCGGTTGGGTGGAGATCATGATGGGAGCACTGATTTGGCCTCAGGTCTCCTAATTCTTGCAGACCTCTCTGCTCCCCAGATGGCTCACACCTGTTCAGGTTTGAGACTCCCATGGCTCCCTCCCAGGTTGCCACCTTCCCTCCTCCTAGTCAGTCATTAGGGAAGGTCCTCTCGGTGTGGTGGAAAGGTCCCCACAGGGCCCAGACTGGGGCATCCACAATCTTGGGGCTGGAAGAGAACCTAGAGATCAACGGCTCCCACCCATGGAGAAACCATGACACAGAGAGGTTAGGCAGCTTGCCCAAGGTCACACAGCTTGTTAGAGGCAAGCCCTAACATGGGCTAGGGCCAAATTCTGTGTCTCAGTGGGGGGAGTTCCAAGGTCTTTCCATGAGCTACACTGAAATTACCCTTCCTGAAAGCCTCTGCAGGCCAGCTGAGGTCAGCCTGTTTCTGTGCAGTACCCTTCTCTCCTAGACTTCCTTACAAGTTAGCATTTTCTATCTAGTTCTCTGCTTCCTCTGATTTAGCCCTGAGCTTCCTCTGAGCTTCTTATTCTGTACTTCTGGTCCACCCTGCTCCCCCTACTGCCCGATTCTCTGCTGGTCCTAACTGCCCTCTCCCACCCAGCCCTAGGTCTCTCTATCTCTCTTACAGGGGTAGGGGCTTTCACTTCCCCATTTGCAGGTAACCCTTAGCAATTAGTCTTGGCTCTTGGGTTATGTAAACAGTGGCTCAGCCCAGCGTATAACCCTGTAATCATAGCAAGTCCCTGCCTTGCTGCTCCATGGGCATTGATTAAGCTGTCTTTCCCTAAAAGACTGTTTTTTTTTTTCCCCCTATAATTGCAGGCTTGTGGCTATCATTCTTCTGAGGATTTTTGGGAAGATGGGGTGCCACCCTCAAAAGTACACAAGTCATCATCCTGTGGCTTAGCCTAAGGTGCTCCCCAAGGCACTGCTTTCTGGCAAGCTTGCTAGTGCAGAAAAAGGAAAGCCATCATCTCCTTTGAGGAGTGAAGCAGAGGCAGTTCTTAGAAATCACATCTAACGCTTTTACCCCCGGCATAGCACAGTTAGGCTCAACTGACGTTGGCAGAGTGAGACTGTTTACCCTAGTTCAGGACTTTCGAGTCTGATGTAAATCCAAATCACCAGGGAAGCTGTTTAAAAGTAAATTTCTGTTCCTCACCCCCCAGCACTACTGAGCTTCAAAACAGTCCCTGGGAAGCAGGAGGTTGTCTTAGGATCTCTGTTCTTTTAAAGACTCTCTAAATGATTCTGATGTTCATACAAATTGGGAAGCACTGCCTAGACAGATGGAATACATTGGTAGGAAAAAAGGATGCAGAGAAGGGTTTGAAGAACCTGGAGGATGAGACTGTGCAGTTAGGCCCTTTCAGGCTGAATATTTCTCCCAAAGCATGCTGTGTGGGGACAGACGCTAGATTCAGGTCTCTCTAGGTATGGTCAGCCCTTCTTGGTCAGGAGCGTCTCTTTTGGGGTCACACTGCACCTAGTCCACAGACAGAGGCCCAGCCACTCTGACATCCTCCCTGCCAGGGAGACAGGGAGCTCTGTGAAAGTACAAGGAACTTCTGTGAAAGTATTCAATACAAGGTTGCAATGTTTTCCACCACAGCCCCGACACAGTGAAAATTATCAGGTGGCATTGGTAAGTCCCACTTTGACAAGACCATTAGCTTTTTATTTTGCATGAATCTGATGATAAGAAAAACACATGTAAAATGTATGTGACTAAAGTACTTTTGATTCTATCACTCCTAAAATCCTATCTGTCATTTATTATCTATCTACCTATGGGACAACAATTTAACAGCTTTTATGCATCAACCAGCATCTGAAAGTAGTTTGTATTGGAAATCCAAGGATGCTACTGTCTGTGGGAATGGGAATGGTTATCTCCCCTGGGGATGGCTCTCCCTGCCCAGTGGTCATTTTCCTGTTGGGTGAGCTGCCTCTAGTTTGGCTTGTTTGGATCAGGGGTCCTTCCAAACTGGCCCAGTCAGATTTTTCCCCCTCTAGTAAACTGCAGTTGGGACTGAGAAAGTGGAGCCAGTCTTACCCAGTCTTTATTTTCAACCAAAAAAGTGAATACACATGAACAATGGACGGCATATTCTGCCAAATGGTTGGAAGAACAGAGACAGCCACTTGCAGATTGAGTAAGGAGATGTCAGAGAGAAGCAGAGATGGGAGATGGTGGCGGGTCCTGGGGAGGTTGGTGCACTGGGGTCTTGGCTTCCATCAGACACTCCCATGTCCTTGTAATGTGATGCCCATTAAAAAAAAACCCAAAAAACATAAACCAAAACCCATTTTCTTTTCCTTGTCACCACTGAATCCTAACTTATGAGCAGGGAAAGGAGTCACCAGTCCAGGGACTGACAGGTTGCTAGAGCAGCCTAGGCATAGTATTGAAGCTAACTGGATAATAATGTTAGGCATTTGTTACTGAGCACCTACTGTATGTCAGACACAAGATGAGTGTTTCATAGTCACCAACTATTAGAATCTTTTCAATGACCTTAAACAACGAATGTTATTATTTCATTTTCTAGAAATGAGAGCTGAGGCTCAAAGGGAAGGGACAACATGCCCAATTCACAAAATGAGTATAGAATTGAGATTCAAACCCAGGTCTATCTGACTTGAAAGTCCAGCTTCTTTCAACTACACTTCACTGCTTTTTCATGTGGTGTAAAACTGAGGAGGATGCAGACACTGGCAAGCTGTTTATATTTGGTGTAGCTGGTATCCGGAGGGCAAAGCCTGGAAGACAGAGGTGGTGGGCCCAGCTCCAGGCCTGAGGGTCTACTAGGTCAGAAAGAGTTTTAGCAGAAGCTGTTCAGGACCCTGGAGAGCTCCCAAGGACAACAAAGCCTAAACCCTCCTACCTGGGTAGCTTGGCCTCTGTCATGAACCTCAGGAGGCTGAAGGCTGTTCACTGGCATATATGGGAGTGGGAGGGGGAGAGGGTTATTCCTCTGGACCCCAGAAATTATCCGGATCGTCCCATGCACTCCCACACCCTACCTAGGTGTTTCTCTGCATCAGCTTTTGGGAAAGAATGCTGACTCAGGCTGTCCATGTCTCCATGTTCAAATCGTTGAAAATAACTTAAATAATTTCTTTCAAGCTAACCCACCTTTTCATAGATGAAGTGACTGGCAAATGTGATCTGTTAATCATGCCAAGCCTCCTTCGGCAGTGTAAAGCCAAACTGGCTGATTTGCATAATAAAAGGTTAAAATTATGAGCTGTATAGGGAACAAATAAAGCTGATCATTCAGGCTCAAAATCTGTGACTGAGCATCTTTACACTTGCTTTTTACATTTGCTCCATCATCACATGTCTGCCCTCAGCTCAGTCTGTTTATTTTTAATCCATGTTTTCCCCAAATAGATATTAGCAATATTCCCTCGGTTTTCTGGCAGCACCCTCTGCATCAAACAAGAGCAACAGCATTTCTTTGACCCTATGCATTGGGTGTTTTCCTTGACACCATAAATGGAGCCTTTGCATGGTATTTAAGTTGGCTTTTTGTGGGAAGTGTTGGCTAGTTCAAACTTCCTTAATAAGTTCTCCATGACTGCATCTGCGATGTAATGAAATCCTTCTGAATATCAGTGGGCAGATAATGAGCCCACAGGCAGTGACCAGGGTGAGGGCCCAGATGGAGGGAAGGGGGTGGGGTGAGTGAGGGGAAGTGGGAGCAAAGCTGTCTTCCTCGCTCCTAAAGGAAACAGAAAATTAACTAACCCACTGCCTGACTTTTCTCTTCTCCCCCCATTCGGAGAGATGCTGGTGGAGTGTATCCAGGAGTTTAATGTTCTTTCCCAGCCTCTGTAGGAGCCTGAGGCCCAGGAGTCAGCTTTCCTGGCCCTCTCCTCTCATGTTCCCCTCTGGGGAGGAAGTTAGCTAGAATTTTCCTTCCCCGGCTTAGAGAGAGACCTTGGAAAGAGAGTCTCAGTGCTTTTTGGATGCATTTGGCTTTGCGTCTCTATTTATTTCTCTCCCATGCTGTCCTGACTCTCTGTACCTATGGCCTCCATCAGCATCCTTTACTTACATGGCCAGAGGCAGCTTCCAGCCTCCTGCCCGCTTCCTGTTCCAAGCAGATGTTGGCTTGTGCTCCTCCCTCTACCCGGGGGCCTCTGGTTGGGGAGAGCAGAGGAGGCACTTAGGGACCCATCAATCTGCTCTCTGAATTTATGGGGAACCACAGGTTGACCATCCCAGGCCGAGCCAACTGTTCAGGCAATGGAAGGAGACAATCAGAGGTCTCGATGGGGCCGTTTTGGAAGAATCTGAGATAAGAGAAAGAGCAGAGCTGTCAGCTCAGGTCACCCCATACCACTGTGCAGGGGACAGATCCACAGTCACGGGGGCCTTGTTCATGTTGTATACATTGTGGACTTGTAAATGAATTGTGACAGTTTCCTGGCACTCAGGTGTCTTGTACTAACAAAATCAGTATATTATAACAATTTCTCCGCAGAATTGTGGAAGGGGAACCATTTTCTATTTCATCCAAGGATGCGGTGTAGAAAGGGCCAACACCTGTTTGGAAACCCCATAAATTTTGAGGGACTTGCTGCACCATGCATAGAGTACATCTCACGCCACCAATTGTGCCTGGCCCTGGGAATGTGGCACTAAACTGGTTTCCAACCTCTCAATTCAGTGTAGGAAGTATGGGAGCCATGGACTGGGCTGCTCACTCGACTAAGCAAAACTCAGATGCTGATCTACAGACTGTGGTTGCTGTAAAGCCCCTGACCTTACCCTCCCAGGGATGTTGGGAGGTGTGAGTGTGAAAATGATGCCCACATGCTTTGGAATCTGGGGTTTGGCATTGTTTAAGCACCGTAACCCTAAACACACAGAGCTGAAGCAGGGACCAGGGCACTCCCCACCTCTGCACACAGCAGTCCCATTTCATCCTTCTAGACATTCCAGAGCTGCTGGAGTAACAGTCTGCTTTTCAGAAGAGCCATTCAGTAGCTGTGGCCCTGTCTGGCCCCTTTGGCTCTTCCCGTAAGGGAAAAAAAACAGAGAGGCGATACTGGCAGTAAACAGAGAGGGACCAAGGGCCAACCATATGTCTGGAAAGGGGTGCTGCTCGAGCCAGGTATGGAGCTGTTACTCTAGTCAACAGATGACCTGGCCGAGCAGCACAGCCAGCGAGTCTCCAGGGAGGTCACTGTGAGGCCAGGAGCTGTGGCTTTGCCTCAGTGAGGATGCAGATCCCCAGAAGTCAATGGAGGGATTGGAAGGGATGATCTCTGAGGTCCTTGCCAACTCTAATGGGTGTGGTTCTGGGCAGCTCACTTCCTGACACAGCCTATAGGTGCCAGGTAAGGAGATGGCTCACATGTGGGTTTGTGTCCATGTTGGCTCTGGCCCTGGAGTGTTCAGGCCACCCTCAGGCAGTTGGGTTGGAAGGAAATGCATTCCTCTCCCATCCGGGGCTGGGCATGCCTCAGCCCAGCTTGGCAGCCCCCACTCCTAGACAGCTGGTCCCCCAGCTGGAGCACACGGAGGTGCCAGGGCAGCAGAACCGCTCATGCAATTGATTTTAGAGAGAGGCTTGGAGGTTATGAGTTCCCCCCCCGCTCCGCACCCCCCCCCCCCCCCCAGCCCCGGAGAAGCTGTTCCCTGCAGCCAAACATCTCAGCTTAGGGGAATACAAAGCTGATAAAAATAGACTTTAGCCAGAGCAGCAGAAGTGGGAGGAAGGAACAGGGAACTCAGACCCTTTCCTTCCTGAAAATTCAGCACCAGGTATATGCTACCCCCACCCTAGAGGACAGGACAACTGGTTCCTGGAGCAATAACTTCCTGCCATCTCCCGTTTCCCGAATCGCCTGTGACAGTGTGTGGACCAGTTTCCTCACTCAGGGAGGGAGGGCTCCTGTCACTATTCATGAGAATGGTTGTCAAGCACATCTCCCCTGGCCAGAAATAATAATAGTAATCATGGTAATAGTAGCAATAGTTGCTAACATTTAGTGAGTACTGGCTATGTGCTGGAAACTGCTAAATGTATTATTTCATTTAATCTTCAGAGCAAAAACTCTATTAGCTCCATTCCCCAGACAAGAGATGGAAGCTCAGAGAGAGTAACTTGTCTGTAGCTGCCCAGCTGGTCAGTAACAATGCCAGGATTCCAAGTCAGGGCTGTGCAGTCATAAAGCCCACATGCTCAGACATGCAGTATGAGGGAGCAGACCTGCCTGTGGGGCTTGTGGAGCCCATGCTGCAGGGAGGGGAAGTTTGAGCAGCCAGAACCCATGGGGAGGAGGACAGAGTGACGACAGGTGTTGGTGGCTCAGATGTCCAGCACTTGGGTGGTGGTGGTGGTGGGTGTCGTGCAGGAAATACCCGGGGGTGTGGGGCTGGCAGACAAGCTTGGCTACCTGGAATCTGGAGAGGTGGGGGTGCTCTGGGAAGGTTATTCATGTGTGCACGTCCAGCAAGAGGGCAAACAGGTGAGCCAGCATGTAGGGGTCGGCCCTGGGGAGGGAGGCCAGGTGACGAGCCCTACCTCACATTCGGAGATTCCTCTGAAGCCTTCAGAAGCTTCAACAAACTGAGAACACCAGGCCTGCCCAACCAGCCTCTCTGGAGAGGGGCTTCTGGAGTGGGTTTTACACAAGGTCTTTGGGTGATTCTGATTCAGATGCTTGTGTGTGTATGTGTATTTGTGTGTGGGGCGTGATACTTCTGGAAGCTCCAGTCCAGGAGAAGTGATGAGAGCTGGGAAGGCCCAAATCTCAGAGAAAATGGACTTCAGGACAAGTAAGGCTGGAGCTTGAGCAACAGACATGAGACGAGTGCTGGCCATCAGGACAGTGGCACGGGGCTCCCAGAGGTGCCTCCCCCCAGGTGAGTGGCATTGGGCCCCCCATCAGGTCTCTCCATGTGGGGCTGATGGGGCAAAATTTAGGATTCGGGCTTGAAGCAATGGGGGTGGGAGAGATCTTGTCATCTCCTCACTTAAATCTTTATAGGGGCTTCCCTGGTTTTGTTCAGTCACAAAGTCATGTCCAGCTCTTTGAAACCCCATGGACTGCAGCATACCAGGCTTCCCTGTCCTTCACTATCTCCTGGAGTTTGCTCAAACTCATGTCCATTGAGTCGGTGATGCCATCCAACCATCTCATCCTCTGTCGCCCCCTTTGCCTCCTGTCCTCAGTCTTTCCCAGCATCAGTGTCCTTTCCAGTGAGTCGGTTCTTCACATCAGGTGGCCAAAGTATTGGAGCTTCAGCTTCAGCATCAGTCCTTCCAATGAATATTCAGGGTTGATTTCCTTTTGGATTGACTTATTTGATCTCCTTGCAGTCCAAGGGGCTTCCAAGAGTCTTCTCCAATACCACAGTTTAAACGCATCAATTCTTTGGTGCTCAGCCTTCTCTATGATCCAGCTTTCACATCCATACATGACTACTGGACAAACCATAGCTTTGACAAGACAGACCTTTGTCAGCAAAGAGATGTCTCTGCTTTAATACACTGTCTAGGTTTGTCATAGATTTTCTTCCAAGGAGCAAGCGTCTTTTAATTTCATGTCTGCAGTCACCATGTGCAGTGACTTTGGATCCCAAGAAAACAGGGCTTCCTATTTCTACAAAATAAACCCAGACTCCTTCCGTGGCCGTCATGACTCTGTGTGATTGAGCCCTTGGCTGTCTCTCAGGCCTCATTCCCTTCCAACCTCCTTGCTCTTGTCCTGTTGTATCCATATTTCTCTTTCAATTCCCCTAATAGATGCTCCTCCCCACCTCTGAGCCTCTGAACACACTGGTCCTTTGCCCTGATGAGCCAGTGATGGTCTCCTTCTCTCTATCCAGTCCTGAACGAAGCATTGGCCCACCTATCTGAGATGGCTCCCTGCACGCTCCACCCTACAGCTACTTCCCGTCTCTCTTCTCATTGCTTTCTTTCACGGCTCTCCCCAGTGATGTGATGTGATGCCCTCAGCCACTCCCAGGGGGCTGTCTGTCCATGAGGCTGGCAGGTGAATCTGGTTTCTCTGCGTATCCTTCACACTCCCACCTTGTTGGCACCTAATTAGTATTTAGGGTTGGGGGGGATGTGGGTAAGCTGCAAAGCTCAGGAAAAATCTCTCTGGGAACTTTTCTGAAACATTTTCTTTAACACTAATCTTTCGTTGTGGTGAAATAGGAGAAGGTCACATCACCTTCTGGTTTTATTGTGCGGGTCTGAAAGCGATGAGGTTGGATGAGAGGAAGTATGCTTTCACTGCCCCTTAAAACATGAAATAATAAATACAACATCCATTGATTGCTTACTCTTCTTCAAGGCTTTGCTGGAAATGCCTTCCCCCAACTGGAAGTCCTTCCTGATTGCCACCTACCTGAGCCAGTCAGATGTGACTGCTCCATTTCCTGTACTTTTGCTCACCTTTGGTATGTCTTCTATGGTGCTTACCATTCTGCCTGAATTGTGCTACATTTGTGTGCACGTCTTATGTGTTACATGTACATGTCTGAATTCATCAGGATGCTTTTGATGGTAACCAACAGAAACTCGGCACAAATCAGCATAACCCAAATGGAATGTATTGACTCACATAACTAGGAATAAAGAGGGGGTACTAGCATCGGACATGGCTGGATGGATACAGGGTAGCTGTGATGGGAGCTCCTTTCTCTCCTGTCTCTCTGTCTCTCTCACTCTCCTTTCCTACATCTCTCGTTTCCTCCCCACCCCTCTCTCATTATTCCGTCTCTTTGCTCTTCTCTCTATACAGAGACCTCATTCTTTTCCACGGAAGAACCTTCTCTATGTGGTAGAGAATCTGACCACTGTCAGCTCCAGCTTATTGCATCACTGATCACTGTCCATGGAGGATGAATCTCTCTCCCATTGTCCTTATATCCAATCCCACCAGAGTGTTCTGATTGGGCCCTCTTGAGTCACATTCTTAGCCCTTTGACCAATCACTATGAACGGGGAGGAGGATTGATGTGGCCTTGGTTACACACACATCCTTTCAGCCAGGCACAGGCCAGGGATATTGGCAGCCTCACTAGGATCACATGATTAGACAGAGGAAGGAGTAGTTTGCCAAAGAAAGAGACATGGAAAAGGGGTGCTAGGCAGATAAAAGAAGCTTACTAAAATACCTTATAATGTCTTCTATTTCTATCACGTCTCTGTTAGACTTGATGCAAGATCTTTTCCACACGCTGTTTCTAATCCTTTTAAGAACCAATAAAAGGTACATCTTATTTGTTGGGTATGGTACATCTTATTTTAAAAGATGTGGAAACAAAGTTCAGAGAAGTTAAGTGACTTACTAAAGCCACGTGGCTAGTAAGTAGCTAGGCCAGGCCTCAGACACAGGTGTGTTTTCCCCCAAGGCCCAAGCTTGACCCACTGCATTATTATTCCTAGTGGTAGAGATTATCTAGGAATAAAGAGATAGGTAATCTCATATATTCCCACTTGGAACAACACTAATGAATATTTTAAAATTATTTTGTAATTTTTCTTTGGTATATAAGACAGGAATTTAAAATGTAATAATGTAATTTTAGTTCAGTGTATTATTAAAGGTTATATTATAAAGTTTATTTACTCTTTACTTACTCTTTAAAGAGTAAACATATCCATTATGTTTAAAGCTGAATTTGGGCATTTTCCCCATTGAATAAGAGATAAATGCTGTTTAATTATATAAAAAGGTGATTTGTTGACAAATTTTAATTTGATACATTATGTTTCATTTGGGGAGCAAATATATTTTGAAATTCAGGTTGTAATTATAGTTGTACCATAAAAACTGTTCTTGGGATCTCTTGTTTGGAGTTATTGAAATTTTTGTGTTTTGAAAAATCAGTTTTTTTTTTTTAAATGTAAAGTTTTGTTCCATTCAATATTGAGATGAAAGAGAAAGTTTGAAAGTGCTATTTGTAGACACTTTTCAAAAACATATTACAGAAGTGGAGCATCTTCATTCTTAATAAATAAAAAAGCCAAGTTGACTATAATTGCCACTGTATGTTTTCTCTTTTTAGCATTGGTTTATGGAGTTCTAGGGAAAATTTCAAAATTATTCTGTTTTTTATGTTCCTCATTAACTTGATATTGTATTTCCATCTCAGAGTTCCTTATGCTTCTTGTCTTAAATCAATGGTCCATACTGAGTGTAAATTAAACAGAGTATCACTAAACATAAAGAGAATTTAATACTGCATGATAGTGAAAGCCACCAGGATGGTTCTCAACCATCGGCTGAGTGATGAGCCCATGTTAGCAGGCTGATCTGACCTCAGTGGACTCAAGGTAGGTACCCTTTCATGGGCATGCCTTCTGAGCACTTATACCATCCCATTTAAAAAAGTAATTATTTTACTAATTTAGAAAAGAAAGGGGAACATAGTATCATTGCCTTTAAGCCGATGAATTCCTTGCATTAACTTCAGGGGCCCTTGGGATCACAACCAACCATTGGGAAGTGCTTTGCAGCAACTTCCATCAAACTGTGGGGCTGGGGGCACATCCCAGAACTCAATCATCTTTGCACGTGGCACCCTTCATGGTGCCGGCCCAGCACGTTTCCTGTAGGTTGAGAGGCTGCGTTGTTGTGGATTGGGGTGAGCAAGGATAAAAAGGAGGGAAAGATCAATGACCCCTCTTTGAGAATATTCTGTTTCCCAGTTTTCAAGGGGGTTGACTGCATAGAGCAGATCTGGAGCGTGTCCGCACCACCAAGGAATGAGAAGTGGCAGAGAGATGCTGGCAGGGCTGGAAAGAGAGGCAGACACTCCCCAGCAACCAGTGTGTACTCCCAGGTCCTGTCCTCCCCGCACGAAGAGCCGAGATAATGAAGACAGAACAAGTTCAGAGAAGGGCAGCAGAAGCGATCCAGGAGACATGACTTACGGGAGGAGAGTTTAATTGGTTTAGCCTAAAAAGCCCATTACGCTCTCTGGTGGACATGGTGATGCTATAAATATCTGCAAGTTGACAACAAGGGAGAGAGGCTGGAATCCGTCTTTGCTGGGCACCGATGTTAAGGTTGGAGGCTTGGAGGGAGGGCAGAAGCTGCTCAGGGTTGGAGCTGGCTTTAGAGGCTTGAAGGCTTTTTCTCACAGTCAGAAGAAATCCTTTGTTCAAACAAAAGCATACGTGGAATTCTGTTCCACGAACAGCTCCAGCAGGGAGCCTCTTGAATGACGTGGAGGAGGGTCTGGGCCCTTTTCTGCCACCCCATCCCCGCCGCAGGCACCTCCCCAGGCTTCCTGGGCTTAGCTGGAAAACCTGAATCCCATACGAGGGAGTGACAGTGTCCAGGCAGGAACCAGGGAGGGGGATACAAAAACGGGGATGGGATGCAGCTCCAAACAGGGTTGCTGGGCCAAGAGGGGTTTGGGATGAGATCCTGGCAGCTGTGATGCAGTCACCATCAAGCCTCCTGAAGAACTGAGCTCCTTATATGGCCAGTTGGGGGCAGGAACCCGGGGTAATATGCATGACCTCATGTGCATACGCTTGCTGGTCCGGAGAGGAGTTCAGCTTTCCGGGAGCACCTCAGGGTGTCCAGGTAATAGTCCATTAGAAGGAAATGGGTGGCAGCCTCTGGACCTGGGGGCTGCCCAGAGCAGGCAGGGTGGCGAGGGTGAGAGTCCTAGACCCAGAGTATGGTCCAGATCTCTGTGAATCTGCTGTATGGCCTTGGTGGGGCTAGTTCTCAGTTGGGTAAGAACAGGGAGTGAAGGGAGGGATAAATACTGGGCCCTCAGATGAGACAGCTAGGCTGTGAGAGCCCACTGAGGGTTCCTGGAAAACCCCTTACCTTCTCCATGCCTTGGTTTTTTAATCTGTGAAATGGGACAGCAGCCTCATACAGCTTTTGTTGAGGATTAAATAGAGTGCCCCCTGTAGAGAGCTCAGCACAATGCCCAGGGCAGCTAAATGTTGGCTCTGGTTATTTTTATTCCATCAGTTAATTGGGTTCCAAGCTTCTTTGCAGTTTACTGTTGGGATAGGGGTTTTCTATAGGATAAGGAATGTGTCACAGAGGACAGCAGAGGAGATGGGGAACCGTACTGTCCCTGAGCATGCCAGGGCAAAGGTAGTCCTCCAACGCCATGGCTTCGGTTTCATGTGCCTCCTCTCACCCCACGTGTACGTTTGATCATCCGTTTATTCAGCTCACTCTTCTGGAACATCCTTCAACCACAGGCTAGGCACTGCTAGGGGTTGAGGCTGCCATAGTTCTGGCTTGGTCCCCACCCTTGTGGAGCTTGTGCCTGAACAGGATGATGGTTGACCTAAACCAGAGAAGTTGATGCTTTGGCAGAGGGGCACAGGGCAAGGGCTACTAATCCAGACCTGGGGAAAAGGGACAGGAGGGCTTCCCAGGGCCTGTGAGGTTTAAGTGGAGAGATGATGGACACCTAGCAGCTGGCTGGAGAAGGTGGGAGGAGACGGGGAAGAGAAGGAAGGCTAGGGATGAGTGTGCTAGAAAGGGCAATGGCATGTGCAAAGGTCCAGGGGCCAGAGAGAGCAGCAAACACTCATGAGCTTCAAGTCCTTAGGGACCACGGGGAGATGGGGTCAGCAGGGCCTCATGAATCAGGGGCCATGAGTGAGTAATCAGGGGCCATGTGTGTGATTTTTCCTCAGAGGGGTGGGTGGGTGGGGAGCCACTGAGGAGTGCTAAGAAAGGAACTGACATGCTCATATTGGTGTTTTAGGGACACCTCCTGATATTCTTCTGAGAATCGATTGAAGAGGCAGGTCTATGGACAAGGGACTGTTGGAGCCCTCCAGATAAGAGAATGAGAGGGAGAGAGCAGGACAGAATTAAGAGATATCTAAGATGGCAACCCACTCCAGTATTCTTGCCTGGGAAATCCCATGGACAGAGGAGCCTGGTGGCCTATAGTCCATGCGGTCACAAAAAGAACTGGACATGACTGAGTGATGAAACAGCAAAAACAAAGGGATAAAACACGCACATCTGTGAAGGAGAGGCTGCAGGGCACTGGGGAGAAAAAGAGCCTAAGCTTCTAGCCTGGGCACTGCTAGAGACAGAAAACTGGAGGGACAGGGGGATTGGGGCCAAGGATACAGTCCTTCCTTTTATGTCCTAGATATGAAGCTTGGACCTCTAACAATAGCTCTCCAAGGGTAGGGGCTATGCACCCTCCTCAGAGCCTGGAAGGGAGGCTGCCCTCCAGATAAGCCAGAGCGCTTCTGCACATGAGCACGTCTGCTCCTTAAATGACTTTGTAAAGCCAGCTCTGTGTTTATCCTCACTACCAGTTACAGATGCAGAAACTGAGGCCCACAGAGGCAAACTAAATTGCTTCTGGTTGCAGAGTTGGTTCTAGTCCTGATCTTACACTAAGGGTGAGGAGAGCTATGCTAGGAACTGGTGCAGGGCCTCTTGCCCAGGAGGGCTCAGGAGTGGCCTTGGCAGAGGTGGGAGGGTGGGGGCATCCATTAGGTTTTCTAAAAATGTGTGTAGAAAAGAATGCACAGGTGACTTTTTCTGGGAAGAAGTTCTATTGCTTTCGTCAGGTTCTCAAAGGTTTCTGTGACCGCCTGATTATAAGGACCTAGAGAGGACCTGGGGCTTCCTGCTCCTGTTTGCAGGATCTGGGGTGAGGGCGGGGGAGGAGGACAGAGCAGCTGGCACATCTGTGTGAGATGCAAGGAAGTTAGTGGCCCCTGGTTGTCCCAGGTGACAGGAACATAATCCAGTGACCTCTGGCCCACAAACATATATCAAGTGTGAACCAATAAGCAGGCCCTCTGTTAGGGGCTAGGAACCCAAAGGAGAGAGAGACACAGGGTGATCCTCATCTCCATGCCCTGGGGGAGTCAGTGAAGGGGGATCCATTGCACATATCCCTAACCTGTAGTTTTGGGGAGCAAAGTCCTAAAAGGGACAAAGTGAGGGAGGGTAGGGTGCAGAAGAGGAAGGGACTGGGACCTTGATTGATTGGAGAGGCCTCCTTCTGGTGTCTGCGCTCAGAGAGCCTGTGTGTGTTTGTGTGTGCACTCTGGTCTCACTCATTCTGGGGAAGCGAACCATGCAGATGGGGCCCTAGGTCTGGAGGGAACCCTGGATGGGACCCCACACCTGGGAGCACATTCCAGCAGGTTGGAGGCTGGGTTCCTAGCAGTCAGGGCATTGGGTGGGTAAGTGGTTTCCTGGTGTTGACTGAGAAAGTGATGGGGGTGGAGTGAGAGGAAGTGGGTAAGAGGGGTGTGTGTGGTCCAGCAGAGAAAGGCTCTGGGGAGGCTGCCCATGGGCCCCCAGGGGACTTTCTTCCAGTAAAGGTGAGAGAAGCTCCGGCCCTGACCACACACAGCCCTCGGTCTCTGCCCGTGTATATAGGACTGGCGCTGGCCAGTACATTAAGACTAACACCTCCATAACTTTGCTACTAGCATCTCCCAACTTGCCAAAGAGGACATGAGGCACAGAGAAGACAGTTAACTCATCTGATCTCCCATGGCCAGGAAGTGGTTCAGTTGGGAATCCAGCCCAAGTCTGGCTGACGTCGTCCCGTTCTTGTCCCGGCCTTTGTCCTCAAAGAGTAGTGTTAGTCTTGTTCCTCCTCCCTTCTCTCTCTCCTCCCTACACCCCGCCTACACACAGACTCCGGGCCAGAGCAGGCTGCCAGGGTCTCCAGCTGCAGGCCTGGCTGGGACACCAGCTGGGGCTGCCTGCCGACCCATTCCCAGCCCTCTCCTGCCCTCTTATGGCCGCCCCTGAGCCAGCCTCTGCTACAGAGCTCCCTGGGGTTCACCAGTGACCTTGGCAAGGATGCCCGGGGCCCTGGCTCCTAGGAGAGACAGAGAGGGAAGCTGGGGAGCTCTTTCCCCCAGGGACCATGTCAGGAAGCACCCTTGGATCCTCTTTCCACAAGAGAACAGAGACAGCTCCATGTTCCCACCCCACCCCCCAACACAGCTCTCTGCTGCCTGGAAGTCAAAGAAAAACACCAACGACAGGTTCCTCTGCCTCATTCCTCCCAATTTCTCTCCTCTGACTTTGTGCTCCATTTAACCTCCAGACTTCGCAGTCCCCAGATCTCTGCTCAGTTAGTCCCTTTATCTACAAATGCAGGTTCCTGCCCTGAAGCACCTTCAATCCCACCTGGAAAATCCTACTTCCTCCTCCACTGCATGCCCCCAGCGGATGCATGCTCCCTGTCTTCCCCTGGCAAGACACAGTTACTTTTAAAATCAACCTGAAACCCCACGACTCACACCTCGATGTGCAGCCCCTCAGTAGGAGCCCAGGTGCACCTGGTATTTTCTTCTTGATTTTTTATCATTATATGATCATTTTCTTCTGCTGGTACCTATTCCTTAGAACAATAATTTTTAGTGGCTCTGTGATTTTTTGTCAGGTAGACTGGGAGTTCTCAATCTGGGCAAGGGGTGACATCCGACTGCTCATTCAACCCCAGGAGCTCTGCTTATATGTTTTCCACAGCCTCTTTGTCGTTCTTGTTGTCATTGCAATACATTGGAGCTCTGGGAGAGATTTTATTTGGAAGAAAATTTGTGCTTTAAAGCAATTAAAAATTACAGAGGTAAATTAACAACTATGTATCTATCCAAATGTGTCATTTTAAAGGATGGTTTTGTGCATGTAGACCGTTCTTCTTTTAAAATTATTTCCTCGGCATTATTTTTTCTGCTTGGCATTGCGGTCCTCCAGAGAGGGCATGTGCCTTGGCTCTGCGCATGAAACAGTCTCCTGAGAGCCAAGGGCTGGGTCCTGGTCATCCCCAAGTCTGGCCAGGCACCCAGCACACAGTAGGTGCTCTTGTAGCTCTGGTGGAATTGAACGTGAAAGGGAAGGTTGCTCCATGTGCCAGGTTGGATGGGCGAGAAGATCACATTCAGAATCGCCCAGCGGATCAGGGAACAGAAAAGGTGCTGAGTTAGTCTGTCGTCGGGGCCAAGACCACCTCTCTTTGAACACTATGCAGTGTACAAAGTCCTTTCATGCACCTTTGTGATGACTTTCTCATAGATATTAGGATTCTCCTTTTATAGGTGAGGAAACTGAGGCTTAAAGACATTTGTTGTTGTTCAGTCTCTAAATAGTGTCCAACTGTTTGCGACCCCATGGACTGCAGCATGCCAGCCTTCCCTGTCCTTCACGGTCTCCAGGAGTTTGCTCAAGCTCATGTCCATTCAGTTGGTAGCTTGTCTCAAATCACACAGTTACTCAGTGGCTAGGTGGGGACCCTGGGCCAGGTGTGGGCCCCCACCCCAGTTTTGCTGGCCAGGAGCTGCTGACTGCACAGTGTAAACGGAAGTGCTCCGAATGGGAAGCCAAGTTTGGTGATGAGGCTTATGAACTATTTGCTAAAACCTCAGGCTAAGTACTAGGCATTCTGTGGTTTTGACAAAGTGTAAACGCCTTCCCTTGAGGAGAAGGCCTCTGTAAGCTGGGCTTTCTTGGCTGGGAATCCAGGTCTGGGTTCTAAGATGTGCATAACTTTGCTATTGGTGGAGTTCATGTTTCCGAGCTCTTCCATGGCGTCGGTCATAACTGTCAGGTAAAGGTTTGCATTTTCCCCTCCACCAGGGACCTCCCAGCCGTTAGGCTGAGCCTGTCTCTGTGATTCAGGCCTTTGGAAGTATAACAGGGAACGGTCTGATATTGAGGAAGGGCCTGCCACTTGCCAGGTATGTCACTTGCACTCTCTTATTAAAGCCTCCGCATGAGCCTGAGAAGTAATCAAGCCCAGGTTCCAGATGAGAAGCAGAGACTCACCCAGGGCCCCACACCAGGGAAGACGGGAGCTCAGTCTTGAACTTGTGTTGGGCTGGTTGCCTTTCTCTTGTTTCTAAGGATAAGGGCCCAGTATCCTAGCGGGGAGTTCTTAGAAACCAGTAACATCCTGGGCAGGAACCTAAGCTGTATTTAATCGAGGCAAAAGTAGAAATTATTCCAAGAAATCAGAGACACTTGAGAGCATTTAAAATCTGTTTCGAGAATTCCAAGGACAGAGTCCTTGGAAAGCTGCTGACAAACAGCTTTAGAATTAAGGGGCTTAGAATTCTGCTCAATTCAACAAACTTTTATTATAGGCTCAGGTGCTTTGGGGAAGCAGAGATGGACGAGGCAGGTCTCTATCTCTACAGAGTTCTCCGGAGTGGGGCAGAGGTGCTTCTGGCATCACCGTATTGAATGGCATCCTCGAGTGAGGGTCTTCAAACAAGTTTGCGAGCATCACATGCTGGGCCCTTCTCTAGTAGCTCATCCACACCAGCCTTTGCAAAAGCTTGAGAAGGAAGGACATTGGCATAATTTTCTCTAGTCCCCCCAAACTTAACTGGCAAAGAGTCCCCCTCACCACCACTGCCCTTTTGTCCCCAGTGAATTATTTATTAACATCCTCAGAGTATTCCATAGAACGTATTTTGGACATGCTGTGTGGCCTGGGGCAGCTCCATGATGGGACTACAAGGCTGAAGAATGAATACATTCTCATTTTTTAAAGTAAATTAGAAGGTTCTACCTTTGGGGGCTATTCATCTCTCCCACTCTTTCCTCTCTTGGGCAGAAGATGTGTCTGCTGCTTGGGCTTAGCCTTAGCTGCTTTCTTAAAAGGGTGTCTTGTGAACTTGAGGGATTACTCAGGCCTTGAGCCTTTTAGATAAAGGGATCTCTTGGGTAGACAGCCAAGTGTTTGAGGGATGTGAATATGGTCACGGCTTTCATGATGTATGCAAGAACACAATTTCCAATAAGAAATTGACAGCCTGCATATTAATAGGGAGAACATACTGGAAACCAGCCAAGCAGGGGCCATCATCTCAGCCTGGAGGGGTTCGTCAACAGGGCTTGGCTCTCATCTATACTGAGGTCACTCTGCCCCTGGCCAGAACCATGGCGTTTATTTGCAGAATGAAAATAGGTGGCAATTGTTTCCAGCATGTCAACACCCTTTGGCTTGTAACAGTGGCTTCTTCTTGGAGTGACACGTAGCAGAGCTGTTTACCCAGCAGAGCCAGTGTAGTGAAGTGACCTAGATGCGTAGGGCTGTAACAAAATTAAATGCCTTCACGGGTGTGGTGACATTCTTCCTTGGTGGGGAAATACTCTGGCACAGTGATTAAAAGGATGTTCTCTGGTGTTATGCAGGCTTGGCTCAGGACTGTCATGTGATCTTTCTGAGCCTGGGGTTTTTCTGCCAAAGAGGGTAATTCCTGCCTTGGTATATGTCTAGGACTTGATGAATTTGAAGGGTCCCCCATCCTGGGTCTGCTGTTATGACTGGATTGTCAAGAAGAGAGAATGCACGTGAAAATGTTTTATACAGTGTAAAGGGCTGCACAGTAGAAAGGGTTATAGCTAAACTTTATTGAGTGTTCATTATTTGCCAAGGTCTGTTCTAAATGAATTACTTCCATTATCTCGTTTAAGCCTCACCACAACCCCATGATATAGGATCCTATGATTCTCCCCACTTTACAGATGAGGAAATTGAGACCCAGACAGGTTATGTCCCTAGCTTCAGGTCACATGTAGAGGAGCTGGGATTCCTACCCAGGTGGGTCTGTGCAGAACCCCAGACCTCAGCTCTGAATCATTGCTGGGACATCTCTGGGGGTTGGGGGCAGGGATCTGAACGTTCTAGGTGGGCACAGGCTTCTGAGGGCTCCGGTGGTTTCCTGGGGCTTTTTGACCAGGTGTCCCAGTGGGGGGACTGGGGAGGGAGGAGGAGTCTTCTGGCTCTGGCCCTCCAGGTGACAGTACTCCCGTATTTCCTGGTGATGAGGAGAGGTTTGTAATGAAAGCACTGCCATGAACTCTGCTGGGAGGTACTGGTTACAGGAACATTGATCGAGACTTTTGTCTCATTTAATCCTCACAGCAACTGCCAGGAAGGGCAGCTGATTCCTTATTTATTGCTGGGGACACTGAAGCACTGAGGAAAACTGCTACCACGCAGCTGGTGAGCTTCAGAGCTGAGACCTGCCCCAGGATGCCCACTCTAGGGCGTGGGCATCTAACCAGCGTTCCACACAATGCTGTGGTTTCAGACTCACTGTAGGGCCAAAGTGCGAAACACAGCCCATCCCTAACCAGGCCTCTAGAGAACTAGGGGGGCCCTTTACATATTGATGTTTTATTAATCTGCATGACTAAGACAGGCCTTACTGTCCTGCTTTGCAGATGAGGGTTTAAAGACTTGTCCAAGGCCACCCAGCTAGGAGGGAGCCCTGGACCTGCCTGCCTCCAAAGCCCACCTGTGTCCCTGTGCTCCTTGGCACCCTTAGGAGCCCTCTGCTCTCTGAGGTTCTGAGTCCATGGAAGCCCCAGGAGCATCGTGTCCAACTCAGTGGGACACTCAGGGGACCAGGCGTCTGCTCACACCTACTTTCTGCCTCTTTCCTTGGCATCCCAGACCCAAGGCTAAATAGTTTAAAAAAAAACAAAGCGTACTCATGACAGGGAGACATGTGATGATGGGGTGAACTGAGTCACCTACCTTCCATCTGTGATGCCAGACTCATTAGAGTGCCAGCAGGGAATTTAGATTTCTTTTTCTTGGATCCTCTGGACATTTCACTGTGCAGTCGTGATAAGTTCCTCTTCCTTAGAATCACCCACTTGTTCTGGTACCTCATTGGCAATGCAGAAGGCATCAGGCTCAGGTCTTTGCAGCAGAGATCAGGGTGCAGACCTTGGACACAGTTGGAAGGGCTAGGCTGCAGAGTTGCCCCGCAGGGCAGGGCAGGGCTGATGAAACAGGATGGAGTGGGGTGGGGAGATGCTTGTACAGGCTGAGCCTGGGAAGAACAGGGGAAGCTGGGAGCACATTCATTCATTCACCTACTTGCTCCTTTCATCACACTGCATGAACCCCCTGCTGTGTGGCAGGCGCTGTGGTTGGTGCTGGGGTTAAGAGGCTGAGGCTCTGGAGCACATTGGACTGAATTCAAATTCCAGGTCCATCCCCAGTCCAGTCATTTAACCTCTCTGCAATCAGCATCCTCATCCCCAAACTGAAGACAGTGGCAGCACCCAGCTCTCCGAGCTGCAGTGGAGGATTAGATGAGATTAGGTACATTACACTGTTTAGAAGACTGCATGGCACACAGGTAAGAGCTGAATAAGTGGTGGCTATTAGAGCTATTATTATCTCTGTCCTTGGGAGTTCACAGTCTGGTGAGACACAGACATTAAAAGAAACAGATAATTTCCTAATGACTCGGCTAGGAAGTGATGCTGAGTTTTACCAAGTAGCGGTGTCTGAATTTCCTGCCTCCCTGCACCCTACAAGATGCACTGAGGTCATATTTGCTCCGGAGGTGGGACCGTCTGCAAATGCTCTGACCATCCTGATCCCATGGGGTGAACAGTTTCACCTTCTGAAAGGAGAGAAGAACCGCGTTGGGACTGGAAAGAGTTGCAGAGGATCCTTTTTGATTCTGTACTGCAGACAGGAGACAATGAGATGGAAAATCCAAATGGCTGAAATGAATACATAAGAGCAAGAAGTTTAACAGCCTGATGACAAGCAGCACAAGAAAGGATAATTCTCTGGCAATGATGAGCAGTCTGGAAGCGATAAAGCAGAAGAGGATTAGTGGGGTGAAGTTGGGAACCCTCATTCCTGGGCCTAGCAGAATTCCTCTGGCACTGGGGTGGAGGTCTGGTCAGCCGGCTGGGCTTGGTAGGGGCTCACCTTTCCATTTTGCTGCACCTGAAGGAATCACCCAGAGGTGGAACTCTGTTCTTAAGTATCACCTGCTTTATAATTGTCACGATCTTAAGGACAGTATTTCTCTGGCAGCAGAGGAGACAAGACTTTCCAATGACCCCCAGAAATTCTCAGCTTTAATTAACCTTGCGAGAATTTCAGTCTCTGATCCTAATGGTAGAAAAGAAACGATAATACTTTTTTTCTTTAGTATTATCAACCTTGTACCCAAAAGATCATCTTTAGGAGCTAAGTTTAAAATTTTAATTAAAAAATTATCATTTGGGGATACATCACAGTCTGTATGGAAAATCTATGTCCTTCTAGGAGGTCAGGATGAGGTGCTGACCTTAGGGTGAGATGGGAATGAAGGTAAATGTAACTGTTAGGTTTGCCTGCTGGATGGTTGGTTCACCGAGGTGGCTGCTGCCCTGTCCATGTGTGATCTAGACCCTAACAATATGGTTAAGCTGAGACCCCGTTGGCAAGAGGAGGATGAAGAGCAGATTGAGGGAAAGGGAATCCAGCAGTGATGTTGGGGGAACTAGCATCATACCTGGTTTGAGATTTCCTGCTTGGGTGACCTTGTCTTGGGGGGGTGCGGATTGAATGGTGCCCCTCTTTCTAAAGAGGGGGGATGTGGACATGAAGATGTCCACATCTTCATTCCCAGAACCCATGTGGTGGTGGTTTAGTTGCTAAGTCATATCCGACTCTTGTGACCCATGGACTGTAGCCCGCCTGGAGTGATTTGCCATTTCTTTCTCCACAGAACCCACGAATGTGGCCTTATTTGGAAAAAGTCTTGGCTGATGTGATCAAACTAAAGATCATCCTAGATTATCTGTGTGGGTCCTAAATCCTTCAGTGCAGTTCAGTTCAGTTCAGTCGCTCAGTCGTGTCTGACTCTTTGCAACCCCATGAATCGCAGCACGCCAGGCCTCCCTGTCCATCACCAACTCCTGGAGTTCACTCAGACTCACGTCCATCGAGTCAGTGATGCCATCCAGCCATCTCATCCCCTGTCGTCCCTTTCTCCTCCTGCCCCCAATCCCTCCCAGCATCAGAGTCTTTTCCAATGAGTCAGCTCTTCTCATGAGGTGGCCAAAGTACTGGAGTTTCAGCTTCAGCATCATTCCTTCCAAAGAAATCCCAGGGCTGATCTCCTTCAGAATGGACTGATTGGATCTCCTTGCAGTCCAAGGGACTCTCAAGAGTCTTCTCCAACACCACAGTTTAAAAGCATCAATTCTCCGGCGCTCAGCTTTCTTCACAGTCCAACTCTCACATCCATACATGACCACTAGAAAAACCATAGCCTTGACTAGACGGACCTTTGTTGGCAAAGTAATGTCTCTGCTTTTCAATATGTTATCCAGGTTGGTCATAATTTTTCTTCCAAGGAGTAAGCGTCTTTTAAATTCATGGCTGCAGTCACCATCTGCAGTGATTTTGGAGCCCCCCCCAAATGAATTCTGACACTGTTTCCACTGTTTCCTGATTATTTCCCATGAAGTGGTGGGACCAGATGCCATGATCTTCGTTTTCTGAATGTTGAGTTTTAAGCCAACTTTTTCAGTCTCCTCTTTCACCTTCATCAAGAGGCTTTTTAGTTCCTCTTCACTTTCTGCCATAAGGGTGGTGTCATCTGCATATCTGAGGTTATTGATATTTCTCCCGGCAATCTTGATTCCAGCTTGTGCTTCTTCCAGCCCAGCGTTTCTCATGATGTACTCTGCATGTAAGTTAAATAAGCAGGGTGACAATATACAGCCTTGACGTACTCCTTTTCCTATTTGGAACCAGTCTGTTGTTCCATGTCCAGTTCTAACTGTTGCTTCCTGACCTGCATACAGATTTCTCAGAGGCAGGACAGGTGGTCTGGTATTCCCATCTCTTTCAGGATTTTCCACAGTTTATTGTGATCCACACAGTCAAAGGCTTTGTCATAGTCAACAAAGCAGAAATAGATGTTTTTCTGGAACTCTCTTGCTTTTTCGATGATCCAGCGGATGCTGGCAATTTGTCTCTGGTTCCTCTGCCTTTTCTAAAACCAGCTTGAACAACTGGAAGTTCACGGTTCACATTTTGCTGAAGCCTGGCTTGGAGAATTTTGAGCATCACTTTACTAGCATGTGAGATGAGTGTAATTGTGCGGTCGTTTGAGCATTCTTTGGCATTGCCTTTCTTTGGGATTGGAATGAAAACGGACCTTTTCCAGTGCTGTGGCCACTGCTGAGTCTTCCAAATTTGCTGGCATATTGAGTGCAGCACTTTCACAGCATCATCTTCCAGGATTTGAAATAGCTCAACTGAAATTCCATCACCTCCACTAGCTTTGTTCGTAGTGATGCTTTCTAAAACCCACTTGACTTCACATTCCAGGATGTCTGGCTCTGTGATCACACCATCGTGATTATCTGGGTCATGAAGATCTTTTTTGTACAGTTCTTCTGTGTATTCTTGCTACCTCTTCTTAATATCTTCTGCTTCTGTTAGGTCCATACCATTTCTGTCCTTTATCGAGCCCATCTTTACATGAAATGGTCCCTTGGTATCTCTAATTTTCTTGAAGAGATGTCTAGTCTTTCCCATTCTGTTGTTTTCCTCTATTTCTTTGCATTGGTCACTGAAGAAGGCTTTTTTATCTCTTCTTGCTATTCTTTGGAACTCTGCATTCAGATGCTTATATCTTTCCTTTTCTCCTTTGCTTTTTGCTTCTCTTCTTTTCACAGCTATTTGTAAGGCCTCCCCAGACAGCCATTTTGCTTTTTGGCATTTCTTTTCCATAGGGATGGTCTTGATCCCTGTCTCCTGTACAATGTCACAAACCTCAGTCCATAGTTCATCAGGCACTCTATCTATTAGATCTAGTTCCTTAAATCTATTTCTCACTTCCACTGTATAATCATAAGGGATTTGATTTAGGTCATACCTGAATGGTCTAGTGGTTTTCCCTACTTTCTTCCATTTCAGTCTGAATTTGGCAATAAGGAGTTCATGATCTGAGCCACAGTCCATTTCTGGTCTTGTTTTTGCTGACTGTAGAGAGCTTCTCCATCTTTGGCTGCAAAGAATATAATCAATCTGATTTCAGTGTTGACCATCTTGTGATGTCCATGTGTAGAGTCTTCTCTTGTGTTGTTGGAAGAGGGTGTTTGCTATGACCAGTGCATTTTCTTGGCAAAACTCTATTAGTCTTTGCCCTGCTTCATTCCATATTCCAAGGCCAAATTTGCCTGTTACTCCAGGTGTTTCTTGACTTCCTACTTTTGCATTCCAGTCCCCTATACTGAAAAGGACATCTTTTTGGGGTGTTAGTTCTAAAAGATCTTGTAGGTCTTCATAGAACCATTCAACTTCAGCTTCTTCAGTGTTACTGGTTGGGGCATAGACTTGGATTACTGTGATATTGAATGGTTTGCCTTGGAAATGAACAGAGATCATTCTGTCATTTTTGAGATTGCATGCAAGTACTGCATT
Organism: Bos grunniens; assembly: GCF_055505025.1. Taxonomy (NCBI): domain Eukaryota; kingdom Metazoa; phylum Chordata; class Mammalia; order Artiodactyla; family Bovidae; genus Bos; species Bos grunniens. The sequence goes on from NC_141190.1 coordinate 19,552,708, forward strand.
TCAAACTCTTTCACTGACCACGATGGCAACTCCATTTCTTCTGAGGGATTCCTGCTTCAATAGTAGATATAATGGTCATCTGAGTTAAATTCACCCATTCCAATCCATTTTAGTTCACTGATTCCTAGAATGATGACGATCACTCTTGCCATCTCTTGTTTGACCACTTCCAATTTGCCTTGATTCATGGACCTGACATTCCAGGTTCCTATGCAATATTGCTCTTTACAGTATCGGACCTTGCTTCTATCACCAGTCACATCCACAGCTGGGTATTCTTTTTGCTTTGGCTCCATCCCTTCATTCTTTCTGGAGTTATTTCTCCACTGATCTCCAGTAGCATATTGGGCACCTACTGACCTGGGGAGTTCCTCTTTCAGTATCCTATCATTTTGCCTTTTCATACTGTTCATGGGGTTCTCAAGGCAAGAATACTGAAGTGGTTTGCCATTCCCTTCTCCAGTGGACCACATTCTGTCAGACCTCTCCACCATGACCCACCTGTCTTGGGTGGCCCCACGGGCATGTCTTAGTTTCATTGAGTTAGACAAGGCTGTGGTCCTAGTGTGATTAGCTATTCCACGTTCAAGGTCAGAAGGGGCGGTGGTGAGGAGATACCCCTCATCCAAGGAGCAGCGGCTGCGCTTTGCTGGAGCAGCTGTGAAGAGATACCCCATGCCCAAGGTAGAGAAACCCAAGTAAGATGGTAGGTGTTGCAAGAGGGCATCATAGGGCAGACACACTGAAACCTAAATCCTTATAAGAACCAAAAAGCCATGTGAAGACAGAAGCAGAGATTAGAATCATGAAACCTGGGAATACTGGGAACCAGAAACTGGAAGAGGCAAGGATTCTCCCCCAGAGATTTGGAGGGAGTACAGCCCTGCTGATACCTTGATTTTGAGCCAGGATACTGATTTTTGGAATTCTGGCTCCTAGAACTGTGAGAGAATAAATTTCTGCTGTTTTAAGGCCCTGAGTGTATGGTAATTTGTTGTGAGACCCTTAAGAAACTGACACAGTGGGTACAGAAAGAAGTGGTGGAAACATTGGTTGAAGACTGGAACCTGTAAAGACTGTGGGTTCAAATAGGTAGGATCTTTTGAGGCAGTGGGCCCAGGCAGGGTTGTTATAGGAAACAAGGGGTTAGAGATGAAGAGCCTCTTGTCCTCTTCCTCGGGCAGCACAAGCTCAGGCCAAAGGTGAGAGGTCCTGCATTACGTGGATAGGGCCTCTCCGGGGCAACATGGGTGGTCAGATGGTGACTTACATTTGATTCCTGCTTTCTCCATCCTTCTAGCTATATCTACCTGCCTTGTTGTGCTCAGGAGGAAGAGATTTGCCCAACAGACTTAAGGATGCTGGAGAATACAGAGTAGCAGCGATGTCATCTCCGTGGGAGCTGACTCACACCAGAATCTAGTGCTTCAACCAGATATGTCAGTAGCTGTAGGGCTTCTGGACAGTGCTGGGGGCTGCCTGAGTTCCTGGAGACTGCTGAGATCAGAGCTCCATGTCTGGGCAGCTGGAAGGGGCTTTCTGACCTTCATGGCCCAGATTGCTGCTCACAAATGCTCAGTATTCTCATCCAGATTTTTTTTTTTTTTTCTTAAAGCTTTGGTACCTACTGCTCCCTGACTGCTGGGCAGCTTCAGGAGACAACAGCATGAATGAACAAGCAGCAAACAAATACAAAAGATAAATCACACACACAGCCAATCTCAGCTTGACAGCCTTTTTTTTCTTCTTCTAGGACACGTGTGTTTGTGGTTGCATATTATACTGCACAAATTAATATAGTCATATTTTCTGCTAGTAAAATTGCTGCTGGCTCATATAATGGGATTAAATATGTCAGTATTTCATGGTGTTCCGCAAAGAGCCCCATAACTTCCAGGTGCTCAGCCACAGGGACAAGTTTGAGAACCACTGATCTATAATAAAGGGTAAAATCATTGAACACACAAGCAAGCGGGTTGTTCGAAAGAAGCCATTTGTCACTAACCCATCAGCATTCTGGGAGGTGGAAACTGAATATGGGTACAGACAAACTAATAAATTTAAATTATTTAAATATTTCAAAGAGTATGTGATTAGACTTCTTGTCTAATAGAATTGATGTGAAACCCTCTCAAAGCCCTCTTTTGGCCTTCAGAGCTAAGCCAGAAATCAGTCTCATTATTTTACGAGCCAAGCATAGCCTCATGACTTCCTGGCCACACTCTGATGTGTCCTTGTCAGCCTGTCCATGCAAATAGATGCTGCATGTGTAAAATCCACACACAGATGCTGGTCCCCAGCCCCACAGTCCACACACACTCCACTTCTCATCCTTGATTCAGGAAGCACCATCCAGAGAAGTGACTCTCCTGGGATTAGGGCTGTTGTCTCCTGGACCTGAGTTGTATTCTACTGAGCTATTATGACCAACCTAGACAGCATATTAAAAAGCAGAGACATTACTTTGCCAACAAAGGTCCGTCTAGTCAAGGCTATGGTTTTTCCAGTGGTCATGTATGGATGTGAGAGTTGGACTATAAAGAAAGCTGAGCGCTGAAGAATTGATGCTTTTGAACTGTGGTGTTGGAGAAGACTCTTGCAAGTCCCTTGGACTGCAAGGAGATCCAACCAGTCCATCCTAAAGGAATCAGTCCAGGGTGTTCATTGGAAGGACTGATGTTGAAGCTGAAACTCCAATACTTTGGCCACCTGATGTGAAGCGCTGACTCCTTGGAAAAGACCCTGATGCTGGTAAAGATTGAAGGCAGGAGGAGAAGGGGATGACAGAGGATGAGATGGTTGGATGGCATGACCGACTTAATAGACATGGATTTGGGTGGACTCCGGGAGTTGGTGATGGACAGGGAGGCCTGGTGTGCTGTGGTTCATGAGGTCGCAAAGAGTTGGACACGATTAAGAGACTGAACTGAACTGAGCTATCAGATAAAACCCTGGAAAAGGACATAGAAGCCTTTCAGTTATTGTTAAGAAGACATTCTGTAAAGGCCAAGAAACCTGAACATTGATTGACCGTCTGCCAGAAAAACATTATTCTCCTTCCGAACCTAGAGTGGACCAGCCACAGGGGAGTATGGTGTGCAACTTGGTCACAGGACATCCCCACATCAGAGTCAGTTCAAACAGAAAGTTTCCAGAGGACAAATGGGGTGGTAATTTGGGATGCAAATGGCAGAAAAATCAATAGAATAATTAGACCATACAAAGAATTAAATTCTTATTTGATTAATATCAGATGATGATGAGAAAGAAGAAGATGGTTTAGAAAAAGCAAGTAAGAGATCCACTTTTGACCTAGAAAGGATGACTTGAAATCAAACAAACAAAAAAGTACTCTTGCAACTTGGAGTGGATTACAAGAAAGCCTACACAGCAAACAGCTAAAGGAAAAAAAAGATTCAGCAAAACCCGTCTTCAACGGGTTCACAATCAGCTCTTAAAGAAAATTATGAGTTTGGGGCCTGTTGTTCATTCAGTAATGGTCTCGTCCATCCCTACCATGTGTCAGACCCTGTGCTGGGTCCTGGGGAAGACAGATACTATCTGCCCTTTAAGAAACGAGCTCCTTGGTGGGCATCCAGGAAGGAGGTGGTGATTACAGCATCAGGTGCATTGATGGGAAGGGTCCTGATGGGAAACCCAGCATCTGCACAAGGCAGGGGCATCTCCCAGGCGGGGGGATAAGGGTGGAGGGGCATCTCCCAGGCAGGGGGATAAGGGTGGAGGGGCATCTCCCACGCGGGGGGATAAGGGTGGAGGGGCATCTCCCAGGTGGGGGGATAAGGGTGGAGGGGCATCTCCCAGGTGGGGGGATAAGGGTGGAGGGGCATCTCCCAGGCGGGGGGATAAGGTTAGAGGGGCATCTCCCAGGCAGGGGGATAAGGGTAGAGGGGCACATCTTCATGGTCACGTGGTGAAATTCCTTGTGCAGGGCCACGCCGTGCCTCTCGGAGAGGGGCTACCAAGCACATATGGTTTTGAAAGCATTTTAATGACCGAGCCCATCATGCTGTAGCTGCCGCAGCCCCAGAGGCTGAGACAATGGGTAGCACAATGGAGTCTACTCTATTATAAATATTTGATCTTCTAAAATGGTATTACCGTAAATATTCTTGGCTGCCCTGAAAAGCTTCAAGCTCGCAGTTTTAATTTCCCACATTAGGAGTCTAATGAAGAGGATTTCAAAGTGCGCTCTTCAGGGACGGGGTTTCCTGGCAGGTCCAGTCTCGTCCCTGGCAGGGAGGTTAAATTCAGATTGGATGGTGACTTCTTTAGGTGAGGGAGATGGGCAGGCTGGGAGTGTGAAACCAGGGGACTGAGGAGACAGAGACTTGTCCTGGGGTCCTGGGAAGGTGGGGGAGGCTGTATTTCATCCAGGCTCCCAGAGAGGCGGTAAAGCATCTTGGCAGAGCCAGCACTGCTTCTGACTCACTGCGTGGCCTCAGGCAAAATACAAGGTCGCTTCATGGGCAAAACCCAGTTAATCACCACCCTCCCTTCCAGGTGAGTTTGCAGGGGACGGTGAGCCTGTGGCACAGCACTGTGCAGAGTAAGTGCTCAGGAGGGACTCCCTCCTGGTGAGCACAAGACAGACTCCACAGGAACAGCTGCTGTGGCTGCTAATGGACACCTGTGACCTTCAGGTTAGACTCCAGCCCCCTCAGCATGGCCCGCAAGGCCCTCTGTGAGCTCGCCCTCTCCTCTCCCACCCTGACCTCCTCACTGCTGATAAGGCCCCAGCCAGACAGCTTGCAGTTGCCCATCACGTCCCCATCAGCCATGCTGTCACCTGCCCTCTTTGTCCTTCCCCACTGCTCTCTCTGGGGGAATACTCGCCTCTGGGCTGGCTTCCCCCTTTGGGTCATCACACTTGAACTGCTCTTGCCTCCCCTGTGAAGCCTCTCTGACACCCAGGCTCATCAGCTACCTCTCCTCCAGCTCCCCTGGCCCTGTGCCTATGAGGAGCTTGGAGACTGCCTGTTTCCCCACATGGCTGTGAGCACCTGCTGGGAGGGAGGCTCACTCATCTTTCTATCCCCGGGCCCTGCCGAGTGCTTGGTGCGTAGTGTTCAGTTAGTTTGTTGACCAAATGAATAAATTACACAGAGATTTACAAGTGCTGAAGGGTTTTCATCCCTAATGCACTGTTTGTTTCACCAAAGCCCTGGGGAGCATTATGATACCTCTTAGAGGCTCAGAGAGGTTAAGTGACTTGTCCAGAGTTACCCAGCAATTCTGAGTGACAATATTCCAGAATTGGGGTCATCTACATTTGGAGGAGAGCATCTCTTTCTGACTCTGGCTGATTAAGAGTTGACGGTTCCTATGGAAACATGAGTTCCAGGCCTCTCGTAGCTCCAAGTCATTGCAGGATGAGCTGGGAGAGGAGGAGCTCTTCCTGAAGCTGGAAGCCACTAAGAGCCCCCAGAGTCATTGGATTCTATAAGAGCATACTTGAACTACAAGAGGCATTCTCTTTCAAGTGCTTACAGCCCCATTTATAGAAGAGGATATTGAGGCACAGAGATGTTCTGTCATTTGCTCAATATCACACAGCTGGTAAATGGCAGAACTTGGCCAGGAACCCAAGCTCTTAGCCACTGCTCCTTCCCCTTGGTCCTGGACACAGAGATCATGCCAGGGCCTAAAGCAAATCTAGCCCCCAGGATGGCTGGTGCTGATGATTTAAAGGGCCCAGCCATGCTTAATCTTCCTGCCTGGCTCCCTCATTTTAGTAAATGTTGAGATTTAAGAGCTCATAAAACTGAGCTATAACAGTATGCTGCCAACAGCTCTGCACGGGGCTCTCCATCCTGCGCTGCACCCGACCCGGCGGTCCCAGCCTTGTCCCCAGTCACTCGGGGGGAGTTCTGTGGCCGATGAAAGCTGCCAAGCTTCTCGAGTCCTCAAGAGACCCATCAGGTTGTTTATATCCTCACTGGGGCTGGATTGACACGTGGCGTGGCAGGGTGCACAGTGACTGGCTGATTTCATAAATTGTTCAGGATTCTGGCAGGAGCAGCAGCAGCAATGCTGGGCGGGTGTCAGAGTTCAGCCTGGTCACAGATGCAAACGCACATGGACAGGTCAGGTGCCCAGGGACCATCGCACTGTGACCCCAGCAGTATGGAGGCTACTCATGCCTGTTGGAAGCAATTCAATGGCTACCAGTCGCCCTCCTCCTAATCTGAGACAGCGGTGGTTTTCTTCCAAAGTCTAGAGTTTGGAAGAGACATTCTCCAGCCATGCTTCCAAAACCTGCATGGTCCTGTCCTGTAGTAGGTGTCCAGTCAGTGTGTATTTGATGGATGGAGAGAGGGAGGGAGGGGAAGAATGGATTGAAGCAGGGAAAGAAGTGAGGATGAGATTAACTGATGATTTAAATGCCTCCAGTTCTTCATACTCTTCTACATTCACTCTTTTTGCTGTGTGACTTTCAGCTCCTCATATGAGAGGTAGAGGTTTTTCTTCCTCCTTCCCTAAACCTGGGCTGGTTTTGTTACTGGCTTTGATCAATGGAATGCAGTGGAAGTAACAAGTCAAGACCTCAAGACATCTGGTGCATTTCTGCTTTTTCTCTTGGAACTCTGTTGAAACGCTGAGTGAATAAGCATGATATGGCTTTCTGGGTGATGCGAGACACATGGTCCAGTCACCCCATCACAGCCTACAGCCAACCACCCACCAGTATGTGTGTCAGGGGCCTCCAGCTGACCCACCAGCTGGTCACAGATGCAAGATTGAGCCCAGTCAAGGTCAGCCAAGCCTGGTTTAGATAGGCCCAGCTGACCCAAGGTCCAACAATCAGTTATAAATGCTTGTTGTTTTTAAGCCATTTGCCATGGAGTGGCTAGTTATGGAGTCATATCTGATGTAGTATAGATACCCAGGGAAATGATGCCCTTTACGTTCAGCATAGCCCCCACTTCCCATCTTTCTTTCCCCTTTTGTGCCATGAAGTCACCTCCAGTTGTAGCCTAGCCAGAACCTTCTATTCCATGCTTGGTCTTTCTAAGTCTGTGTCTGGGATGCTGGGCCAACTCCTTCAATTCAGTTCAGCCAACAGCTTTTGTGGAGCACCCACTGTATAAAAGACATCGTTCCAGCTACTACGGAAATGGAGAAAAACAATCCATACCTCTTGCCTTCAATAAACTTCTAACAGCCATATGAATTCGAGTAGGAAATGGCAACCCACTCCAGTATTCCTGTGTGGAAAATTCCATGGACAGAGGAAGCTGGTGGGCTACAGTCCATTGGGTCACAAAGAGTTGGACATGACAGCGACCGAGCACACAGCCACATGAATAGCAATATTCACGATAACTGACATCCGCATAGTATCTGAGGATATTCAAAGCACTTTCACAGGCAGCACGTACGTGAGCTCATGCTGTGAGGGGTGACACAGCAGGATGGATGCTGATTCAACTGTTACTGAGTGCCTACTGTGTACATAGCACCACGAGAGACACTGGTGAAAGAGAAACAAATGGCCCGGGGTCACTGTAAAGATTCAAACTTCTTGAAGTGCTGGAGTGGTTGAGTCCACCCCCTTTTTGCATGAAGTCCTCATTGCTTGAAGAAATGGAGATGCTGAGCTAAAGATCACAAGGAAAAAATGTAAAGTTCCACTTTTACCATCAGAAAAAAATCAATGTTGCAAGCACAGGTTAGGGGAGTCATGACTGGGTATCAGGTACCAGCAAGGAAGCTCTAAAGAGGCTTTAGTTGTCAAAGCTACAACTGAAAAGCCAATTCAAATGTTGGATTACAGAAGGATTCTAAATTCATGATGGTATCACGAGGGAGAGGAGCACCACTGGGCTGGTCAGACCACAGGTAGAAGAAGGCATCCCACGCTGGTCTCTCCACTCTAAGGAACATATTAATACACCAGGGTGTGGCCCGAGGAAAATGACCACGATGGAGAAGAGGCAGGAAGCCACACCTGGAATGTTTGAGGGACTGTGGGCTAAAGCCTGGAGAAAAGAAGGCTAAGGAAAGATGGGATGGCAGAGTCAAATGGTTGAAACACCAGTTGTGTTTAAAAGGTCAGATATTTTCCATCATTGTCCAAGAGGTGCAGGGTGAGGAATGGTGAAGGGACATTTTGGTTCAACTTGAAAAATAACTAACATCTTGACCTGCCCTCCATTGATGGAACAGGCTCTTCCTCTGTAGATTTATAATATCACTTGACTAATGGTTACTGGAAAAGCATTTCTAGGTGTGGTAAGAGTTTGGATTCAATGCCCACTCAGGTTTCTTTCACCTCTGAATGCCCATGAAGGGCTCTGCAAAAGTAGAGACTTCTAAGCCCTCAAAGTTCTGCAAAGTGTCGAAAGTGAAAGTGTTAGTCAGTCAGTCGTGTCCGACTCTTCATGACCCCATGGACCCGCCAGGCTCCTCTGTACATGGAATTCTCCAGGCAAGAATACTGGGGTGGGTAACCATTTCCTTTCTAGGGGAACTTCCAGACCCAGGGGTTGAACCAGGGTCTCCTGCATTGCAGGCAAATTCTTTACCCACTGCGCCACCAGGGAAGCCCAGCTTCTAAAAGCTCTTTGATAAAGAGGTAAGAGGAAGGTCAATGGGGAACAATGCTTTCATCTGCACATTGGCTGCTGGTGACTGCTGAGAACATTTGAGAAATGGTCTATGTCAGGAGAAGGTATATCAACCTTTCTATAGGGACGCACACAAATATTTTATCTATATAAAGGTTCATATGTGTATGTTTTAAGAGCATTGCCTATAATTCATATAACTATATGGCATCTATAGAAATGTGATGTGTAATTTACAGTCCTGCTCTGAAGAGGTGGGAGTAAAAGCCTGGGCCCCTCTTTTTGTTATGATGAGTGACTTGCCTCTCCCAATTAAAGGGTGCAAGGAAATATGAAGAAACTGTGTTAACCAGAGGGAGGGGGAGAGAAAGACGGACAAGGGAGGGAAGTAGCAAGCAACACCAAGCCAAAGGAGCAGTCAGAATAATAGTGCTGACACAGGGAGATGGATCAGCTGGGTGAAGGGCTGCAGAGGGTGCGGTGTTCACTGGCTTCACGCATGCTACTTTGGGATGATGATGTTGATGATGATCATTGTGAAAATAGTTAACATTTACTGAGTACTTAGTTTATGCCCGATCTCATTTAAACCTCACAACAATCCAGGTGCTCTTGTTACTTCTATTTTGTAGACTAGCAATTGAAGCACAGAGAGCTTAGGTAACTTCTTCAAGATCACACAGCCAGGAAGTGGGAGAGTTTGCATTTGAACCGAGATTGTCTGACTAGAACTTGCACTTTTCACCTCTTCTTTTTCACCATTTGCATCTTCCCTATCTGTCTTTGTAGTGCAAGAGGAGGGCCATCTATCTGTCTTTCAGTTACCTGCAGTCCCCAGGGTGTAATGGGGTGGTGTCAAGAAACATTTCGAGTGCGCTGAGTGATTCCACTACCTCAATATATTGATTCCTCCTCCAGAATGAGACAGGCAAGAAAGATGAGTTCTGCCTGGTGGCATAAATTAGCTCTGTGCCCTTGGGGCTTTGTCCACCGTGCGGCCTCTGTGCTGTGCAGGTGGAGGACCTGCCGGCAGCAGAGCCGTTGCTCTAGAGCGATTCATGGCCAGCTCACGGCAAATGCCAGGACCACGGCTTCCACGTCGAGTCTGGACGAATGGCAGCGCAGAGCAGAGGGCAACGCAATTTACAAGGAATCTTAGCAACCAGGCAGTGGGCAATAAACCAGAAAATCGCCGAGGAAACTCAGTGGAGCATGAGCTAAAAGAACTGCAGGATTTGTGAACCAATTTACACCCATCAGAGGAGACTGAGAGAGGCAAGGGGCAGCTCTGAAAGACAGAGGACCTCTGGGAGGCTGTCACCTCCTGAGACCTGTCAAAAGGCAGTGAGGACACAGATCCCTGCTGAGGGATAGCTGGGCGGTGACCTCTGGGGACTTTCCTGAGAAGATCTCAGCCTTCCTCTCTAAGAGAGACCTGGAACTTTCTCAACCAGAAACAGAGCTTACCTTTGGTCTCCACTGTGGGGAGGAAGTCTCTTAGGCAATGAACACCATCTCTCAGGTGAGACCCCTCATCACCAGGTAGGTGGCAGACTTGTGAGGATGAGGGAAATGAAGAAAGAGGAGGAGCTCCTTCTCTTCGGGATGACATTGGCCCGTGTCTGCTCAGAAACACAGTCCCTGGGAGGAGCAGTCATCTGGGCCCCTGGTTTTCACAAAACACCAGCTTGATCAGAGCCTCTAAAGAAACACATGCCACCTTCAGTGGCCCAGGGCCCAGAGAGGGACTGACACACTCAGTCTCAGGTGGATGAATTAGTGCATTGACAGTAATGAGCGCTTCCCTGGTGGCTCAGATGGTAAAGAATCTGTCTGCAATGAAGAAGACCTGGGTTCCATCCCCAGGTCGAGAAGATCCCCTGGAAAAGGGATTCGCTATCCACTCCAGTGTTTCTTGCCTGGAGAATTCCACGGACAGAGGAGCCTGGCAGGTCCGTGGGGCTGCAAAGAGTCAGATACGAATGAACAACTAACACTTTCATTTTCAGTAAGGAGTGCACAAGATGCGGCATTAGGATTAAAGAATATAATCTCAAGTTAAAGACAAAGGCTGGTAAAACCTCAGTAAGGGGACCAGTGTGCTGCCTCAGCAGTGTAATTCTTCCTGGCCTTGCTGAGAAGTGAAGCATGGGACCCTGCATGTAGAGAAATGGGCCTCGGTTTTCCCATCTGCCACTGAAGTTCTTGAGGGCCATATCCAGTGGTGCCTTACTGTTTTTCCGTGGGTTTTGGCAGTAGCGGGGGGCTCAGGCATTGCCCTGGAAGAGGAAGTATGATACAAACTTTCCATAAGCCACATGAAACTCCTCCCCGAAGCTTCTGGAAGGCCTTCCTGACTATCTATCATTCTTCACTTCTGATTCTTCAGCCTCCACTGGCCACAGGGTGGCTCCCCAAGGCCTCACTACTACTCAGCAGGATGCGGCACAGGGGGTGGGAAGGGGCTAGATGAGACCTATACAGGCTCCTGTCACAATTTGTGTCTAGGAGGCTGCCTGCAATGGGGGTGGGGGGCGGGTGGGGGGAAGGAGCCACATAGGGACGGCCACTTATCAGACCCAGGACCTGGGCCCTTACCAGGCTTTCTGGCCCAGGGCACAGAGATGGGTAGAGAGCCCAGCATGATGGAGATTGCTTTGTCTGCCAGTCTAGTTGCTGGGGCACAGAGTGAGACATACAATCTAGGTAAACAAAAGGGCAGCAGCGTGGTGTTGGTGTGGACTCTGGAGCTAGACATCAGTGAGTTCAAGTTCTCCCTCCATATGACTGTGAGTCATGGGCAATTACTTACTTTTTAGTGCATCAGTCTCCTTGTGAGTACAGCAAAGATGTAATAAACCACAAAACTCTAGGGGAGTAACTGGAATAACACACACAGGCCCTTAGTGCAGGGCTGGCATGTTACGGTATATAATTGTATGTTCAGTAAGTGTTAACTGTCTGGTGTCAGGAACCCAAATTCCAGAGATGAAGATGCATGCATTCTACTCCTACTTGTGATTAGGATGTCTGAGAGGTTCCAGCCCCCAGGGGACAAGCGGGAGGCCCAGGACTCTGATCTGAGCTGGGACACTGCACATAGGAGTGCTACAACATCTCAGTGGCATACAACAACAAGCATTTAATTTGCTCATGGATCTACAAGTCATCTGGGGAAGCTCTGCCCATGCTCGTCTCATGGCACAGGGAGCTAGCGGAAACTCACCAGGCCTCTTAAGGCCTAGGCTTAAAACTGGTCCGCTGTTACTTCTGCCCCATTCTGCTGACTAAAGCAAGTCATGGAGCCAAGCTTAAAGTCAAGGAGAGGGAAAAATCCACTCTGTTCCATGTTGAGACCATGGCAGGGGTTGCAGAGAGGGGTGAGGAACTGTGGTCTCTAATTTAATCTACCATGTAAACAGTGGGCCCTGATGGGGCTAGGGGAGTGGCTATGAGAGCCAGAGAGATCATCGAAGTAGAGAGACACACACCAAGGACAGTCAAGGCTTTACGAGAGAGGAAATGTGAATGACAGATCAGGCTCAGGGAGAGACAACAGTGGTCCCTCTCATGGCCCCTGGGTACTGCCAAGAGGCCCCTCTCTCCATTCCACTTCATCAGTTGTCAAGTGGGCTGGCGTGGAACTCGTGTGGCTATCATCCTTGCAGGGAAGTAATCTACTGTTACATCAGTAAGAAGGGGCTTCCCTGGTGGCTCAGTGATAAAGAATCCAACTGCCAAGCAGGAGACACAGGTTTATCCCTACGTCTGGAAGATCTCTTGAAGAAGGAAATGGCAACCCACTCCAGTACTCTTGCCTGGGAAATCCCATAGACAGAGGAGTCTGGGGTCTGTAGTTCACGACACAAAGAGTCGGGCATGACTTAGCAACTAAACGCAGCAGTATCAGTAAGAGGTGTTTTCCACCAGAGGGATTTACTAGGACTTTAGTTATATAGGAAAAAGACTAAGTAATTCATTCCTAAAAAATTCCACTCTTCTCATTCAGGCCTAACATGCTCAATTGCATCTTATAATAGCTCTCTGGGCACAGTTGCCTGGAAATACCAGGAAGGAACTTGGCATTAATGAAGGCAATTATTAATTACTAAGGCAGCTATGACTCTAAAGAGATGGCCTAGGGGTCAAGATTGCTGTTTATTTATTTCTAATTTGCATTGTTGCTAACTTCCAACAAATCTGAGATGATTGACACCTAAAAATCGAGGCCCTAGGACAGTGAGATTAAAGATGAAATCTCCAAAGTCATATGGATGAAGGGAGGAAATGATTAAACCAGAAACCCGGCAGAGGATAGTTACTGCAATTGTGCATTAAATTGAGCTAAAGCGAAAGGGGAAATGTGATGAGTTATTGGATAAAAGGAAGCATAGCCATTCATCAGGAGAGGCAAACTTTTCCCTGACATTCAACGTGAGCACAAATTTATCGTGAGAATCTCAATATAAGGACGGTGAGGCACATAATAGACGTTCCCTCCAGAGACTTCTGCAGAAGATGCAAAAATGTTCTTCGGCTGGTCGTTTATTATATCGACCCTGGATAAAAGCTGAGGTCTTAGGGATGAACCCTTCTGGATTCAATATAGCCCCAGCTAATGGCTTATAGATTGTTGTAGAGGCAGGATCAGTTAGGAGTGTTTCAAAGGCTGGAGCCAGAGGTCAGAGGCTTGGAGAGAAGTGTGGCTTTCCTCCTGGAGGCCAGGCTAAGAATGCATTCCTCTTGCCCAGGGCCCCATCTTGCCCATGTCCCCCAAAGGCATTGGAGATAAGCAAGGCAGGGGAAGATCAAGAAAGCCCTCGGACAAAGCAATACAAATCAGTACAGAATGGAATGTATTAGTCATTTATACAAACAAGACATGTATGTAAAGAAAAAAAGACTGAAAGGAAATCTGCCAAGATGTTCATAGTGCTAACCTTTGGGTTGTGGACCTTTGGAGGATGTTTAGTGGTTTTCTTTACTTTTCAAATCTTCTAGATTGACCTTGTGTAACTTTTTTAAAAAGAAAAAAAAAAAAGATTTCTAAATGCTGGTTTTTGATATTTCTAAGCGGTGGAGAACTATCACCAGCAACAGCCCATGTTTTCTTGAACAGATGCTTAAAGCACTCTCTTCTTTCTTTTTGTGCTTCTCCACAAGCTACCAAACCTAACCCGCCTTTCCAAATTGTGTAAATAAGTCACATGTGTTCGTTTCACAGTGGGATAAAGAAAATGATGGAAGAGCTTGGCAGCTGTGATCTCCTGAAAATAAGAACGTGTTATTTCATTGGGACAACTTCTCTGGCAGGAGAGCTGGCAGTATGTGGCAGGAGTCTCAAAAATGTGCACACTGTTGTTTACCTGTGGGTACTTAATTCTCAGCTTCCCTGGTGTCTCAGTGCTAAAGAATTCTCCTGCTAATGCAGGAGACATGGGTTCGATCCTTGGGTCAGGAAGATCTCCTGGAAAAGGAATGGCAACCCACCCCAGTATTCTTGTCTGGGAAATCTCATGGACAGAGAAAACAGGTGGGCTACAGCCCCTGGGGTTGCAGAGTCAGACACAACTTAACGACTAAACAACAAACAACTTAATTCTCAGGAAATAATCATGGCCACATGTGAAGACTGTGCTGTAAAAATAACCCTTACAACATTATCACAATAGTAAAATATGGGGAACAACCTAAATCCTCACCATTAGAGATTTAATTAATTCAACTCTGGTCCTAAGGAACACAAAGAATAGCTTGGAAGGATTCTTAATGACAAGGAACAATGCTCTGCAGTTCTTTGTTAAATGAAAACTAGTATGACTATGCATTTCTTTGGTAAGAAGAAAGAAGCAGAAGGAAGCTTCTTTTTTTTCCAAAGCAGCACTATTTCATAGTTCTGTCTTCTGAAAACCTAAGGAACATCCCTCGTGTTGAGATGCTCTGTAAGAAGCATATTTGGAACAGGCTTGCAGGCTTCAGGACAGGAAGTTGGAGCTGAATAGAATCAGAGGATCTTGGCCATTTATCTCCTCTGCTGTTTCCTTTTTGTCCTCCCTGGGCTTGAAGCAATTCGTATGAGAGCCTGAAAGCCCAGCAAATCCATCCTTCTCTCCTCCCTTCTCATTCCAATGGACATGATGGTAAAGGATTCGGTAGGAGTTGATTTCTGAAGCTTGTCCTGAAACAGTGGCTTCTGGGTGAAGTGCCCTATTATATACTGTGCATGAGAAATGATGGGAAGAAAGACCAAGAACAATTTCTGACCCTGACATCAGGCTGGCTTTTAAAAGATGACATGTTCTTCTCAGGATCAACCGGCTTCTAAGAGACGAGGACCCAAAGCAGTGCTCTGGTGTCTTGTGTATACACTCCTTGAGATTTACTTGACTTTTTGCTATTAAGTTCAGCCTTTCGAAAATTCGTCTCAGTCCAATTTCTTACCATGTGGCTCCTCTTTGCAGACCAGCTGAGACAGACAAACATTTTTCCTTTTGGTTTCCCTAGCTTATAAGCCATGAGGAGTGAAAGGAAATGTCTTCAAGGGAAAAGAATAAATTTGGCCATGTCAAAAGTGTTGTCTGGAGTTGGGGCCATGAGATGAAGGGATGGGTTGGTTGAAATAAAGACAGGCAAGAAAAATGTCATTGGGGGAAAAGCAAGAAATCACAGACTACAGGAGTTTTGGGCTTGGCAAGACACAAATGAAGCCAGCCAAGTGCCTCATTGCTGAGATGGTTCTTAAAGTAGGATCCGTCTGGGCCTGAAAGCTTTCTCATGAAACAAGGAAACAGGTATTATTGAGAGTCTCCCAGATGCAGGATGTTTTGCATATATTTCATCAAACCTCACCCCCAACCAGAGGAAGGAACTGTTATTACCCACACCTGATAGATGCAGCGATTAAAGTTCAGAATAGTTAAGTAACTTGCCTAAAGACACACAGCTAAAAAGCAGAGGAGTCAGAATTTTAACCCACATATGTCTGACTCCCAAGCCTGAATCTTTATGCTCTGCCATGAAATCTCCTTCGGTGCCAGTATTTATAATATGACAAAAGTAGATGAAAATATTTAGGGCAATGCCTTTGTCTTGGCACTGATCAGCTCCAATTGTTTGCTAGAAGCACTTGTTTTTAAAACTTTAAAGGCTTTCTATTTCTGGCATGCATCAGTTGTTTGCTTTTGATATTGTAAACAAAGGGTCATTTCAGAGTATCTTACCAAAGCAGGACGAGTTTCTGATTCCTATTTACTCTTGTGAGAGATTTAAAATTTATTCTATTTTGCTTTGGCATTTTGCACTGGTCAGCAGAAGAGAGGGCTGGACTTGCTTCACTGGAGTGGATAATGGCTAGACCTTTTTAAGAGGCTCTGCTTCATCATGGTGAAGCCCTCCCTTCCCTTTATCAAAGGTTTGGGAGTGTGGATGGCAATCGCAGGTCTTGGTAATTTAATAAACAGATTTTTATAATTGATTTTGAAGTACATTCAGACAGGGATATTGCAAGAACAATACCAAGAATTCCCATCACCCTCTCACGCCGATTCCCCATTTGTTAACACATTGTTTCACTTGCTCCGTTCTTTTCTCTCTGTGTGTGTGTATATACCCATTATCATTATTCTTTTTTTGAGGTATCTGAGAACAAGTTACAGATGTGATCCCCCACACACTCAAATACTTCAGTGTGTGACTTCCCAAGTCAAGGCCACTCTTTTACATAACAGCCACAAGTCCTCCAAACCAGGAGATGATGTCGCTACGACAGGACCTTCCAATTCACATATCTCACTCAGAATTTGCCAAACGTCCCAACGATGTTTCTTCTTCTTTTCTGGTTCAAGACCAGTCCAGAAGCACATGTTCCTTCTGGCTGTCACGTGTCTTCATTTCCTTTCCATATGAATCAGTTCCTCCATCTTTCCCTATTTTTCTTGACCATGGCAATTTATAAGGAGTACAGATCTCTCCCTGGGTTTTTCCAGCATTTCCTCATGTGTAGACTCAGGCCATGCATTTTGACAGGAAAGACACAAAAATGAGGCTGAGATCTTCTCGGTGCATTTCCTCAGGAGCTCATAATGTTGACCCTTTGCTCCACTGGGATGGACTCTCCATCGTCTGGTCAAGGTGGTGTCTGCCAGACTCCTCTGCTATAAGCTCACCAGTCCCCATTTGTGGTTGACATGTTTTTTGTGGGGAGATAGTCTAAGCCTATGCCATATCTTATTCCCCATCAAATGTCTACTCAGCCTTAGCACCTGCGGATGCCTGTACCAACAACCTCTAAGATGGTTGCCAAACCATTATCAAACCAAACCATTATCACTATCATTATAGTGATAATCAATTTCCATCATTCCTTCCACATTTGCTTGTTGACATCTTATGGTAAAGAAGAATTAAATTTTCTGGTTTATTTGTCTATGCATGTCTATCATCTATCTATCTACCATCTGTTGATTTATCTATCCATCCATCATCTGTCTAATTATCTATCTATATCTATCTATCTATAGCATAGCGTTAGTTGCTCAGTTGTGTCCAACTCTTTGAGACCCTGTAGGCTATAGCCTTGCCAGGCTCCTCTGTCCATGGGATTTCCAAGGCAAGAATACTGGAGTGTATTGGAGAGTTCTCTTCTCTGGGGGATCTTTCTGACTCAGGGATCAAACCAGGGTCTTCTGCATTGCAGGCAGATTCTTTACTGTCTGAGCCACTGGGGAAGCCCAATCTATCAATTCACTCATCTAATCACCTATTTATCTATCCATCTGTCTAATCATCTATCTATATCCACTACCTATCCACCCATCTAGTCATCTATCCATCCAATTGTTTATCTGACCTCAAGTTTACATCATCACTTCCAGCTATAGTCTATCACCTTTTCCTATCCTTCCCTTTGTCCATGTTTGTAAATCTCTTCTCCCACAGTGAAAAACTTGGTCCCAATTAGCCTCAAGATATTTGCTTCTTTACTCCCTTCCCCTTCTGTACCCTGCAGTCTCTGAGTTTCCATCCCAGCCACAACCATCTCAGCCCATGGCAGCTTCTTGGGTCTAGGGCCTTACATCACCTCCTTGGCCCTGCTGCCTCTCAGCCCTCAGCTAGACTGCCACCTCCAAGGGAAGGAAGGAGAAAGGCAGATGAAGAAGAGGAGGAATAGGACTTTAAGAACTTGGTCATTTTCTTCAGGATCATTCTATCTTGCTTCCCTCTGTAGTTATCCAAATCTGAGGCCACGCTCTTTGGATATCACCCTCACTCCTAGACTGTGCTAAAGGGATGGGCTTATTTTTATACTAAAGGACTCCCATCCCCTCCACTTTTCCAAGTGATAGGTGGGTGGGGTGGGGGATGGGGGGAGTCAAGGCACTGGTTGGCCGTCACCTGGTGGAGATTGTTGAGTTCTTTCTATCAAGGAATTGGCTGAAGGTGGTAGACTCTAGACGACAAACCTGGGGCTTGTGCTGAATGACGTGACAGCCACTACACATGGGTGGGTGGGCCAGCAGACGAGAGCAGTCTGCAGAGAGAGCTGAAGAGCACAGGAATGGCTTGTGTGGAGCCTGAGGCTCTTACAACTTGGGAGTCCTCTTTAAGAAAAAGGATATGGATGTGAGTATATAAACTTGTGGCCTTTAGATATTCCTTGCTCTTTCCATTACTGTTTAAATTAAATTACCCAAATGGCTTTCTGCTTCTTGCACCCGGAAGCCGGAACGCTGAGTGTGAAAGCATTGACAACGAGCAGACACGTTTGTTTTTTTTTTCCTTTCAATTTTGAAGGCCAACTCAGCTCACCACTTTTGTTCCTGAAAAATGTTCCTCTTAACTAGACCACTGAATTGCCAGATAAGGTTTGGGGTTTTGCGGCAGTAAATAAAGAAGAATCAGAAGTTACAGTTCTGGCATTACTACTCTCGATTTGTACTCTGCTTCATGAAGATGCCTTCTAAATCAAGGGTCTGCGTGTCCTTCGGGATTACTGTTGATTCAAGATTGCCGGGGGTGCCTTACATCCAGTTCCAAATAACTTCAGAGTTCACATGAGAAAAAGTTTGCAAACTCACTAGCAGAAGATAATTTCAGAGGTAAAAATTATCCCCTTTACAGGAAGCAGTGGACTCCAAGCAAGCAGAAGCCGACTGCTAACTAAGGAAACTCCTCAGGGTTAGCTGACTTGCCAACAGATGCCAGTGGGCCCCTGCTCACTCTCCTCTTCCTCCATCCCACCCTCTCCCATACCACCCAAGAACTGTTAGTGACTTGGGATACCATTTAGGAAGGATATTGCAAAGTTAACATCACTGATGTCAAAAAAAGAAGAAAAACCACCCAGCGCTAGAGCAGGAGGGAACTTTCTCACTATCTAGGCAATTCCTGGCTCAAATTCTAACTGTACTCACTCACTAACTTCCCTGACCATTAGGGTCCCTTTTCTATAAAGTGGGTGTAAAATCAACGCTTAAAGCTCTCTGTAAAAGGCAAAGTAAACCGCATTTCAACCACGATGAATAGTTATGTGTTCTGCTCTGTTCTGAGCACTTCCATTATTTCATTTAATCTTTATAACAATCACATGTCTAACCATATGAGGGCAAATATTTTTATTCCCATTTTACAGATGAGGAAAATAAGGCGCATAGAGGTTAGAAGATTTGCCCCGGGTCATTTCCTTAATTCTTATTTTTATTGCATCTGAAGACACTGGTCCAGCATTAGTCTGAGGAAGGGATAGTGTTTTAGTTTTGAAGGAAAATTATCAGCAGGCTCTTTCCCCAATAAATGGAGAAAGCGGTGACTTGGAGAACACTGGAGATTTATAAGTGTGGGCAAAACAAGTATGAGACCCAATAGGAGAGAAAGAAAAGTTTTGAATCCCTTCTCCAACAGGTTGGAGGACTAGGGTGTAGAGAAGGGCCAAAGGGCTCTGAGATTCTTGTTCTTCCTCCTCTAGTGAGGAGGGGAGCAGCCCTTCCGTCTGTGGGGCTCCCCCAGAAACATGGCCCTCAGGGACTCCCACTGGATGGCTGGGCTGCCCAGGCATGAGGAACCCACCATGCTTTAAAAGGATCAAGCTGCAAGTAAGATGCACTTTTACATCTCAAACATATAGTGTCTCCTACATTCAGACGGCCACATGATAGTAAAATGGCATCAGCTAGTTTTTTACTTAAGACCCACAGGCTTTGACTAACTTGGAGGACAATTGGGGACCCCACCAAGAAAGGAAAATCTTTATTATAAAGAGATATCACTTGGAGGATGTTCAGGCCCCCAAAAGGATACTTGCCAGGGACCCTCTCAGCTCATTCCCATGGCTGTTTATTGGCAGAGCCAGGACTAAGTACTTCTTTGGACTTTGGGGTTTGGGCTGTGGAATTGTTGGATGTGGGTCCAATCCCAACTCTATCACTCACTCACTGGGGGAGTTTGAGCAAACAACTCATTGTTTCTACACCTCCCTTTCCTCCTGGGTCTGTTATGAGGATTAAATGAGATAATGCATGTGAAGGCTTAACACTGGTCTGGAGTGGTATTGGGGATGAAATGTTACTGTAGTCTAATGCACTTCCTATGGCTCAGAAAAAAGCACTCCCAATCTCATTCTTCTGAAGCAGTCTTTTGTTTTTCCTTCAATTTTTTGAAGTATAATTGCACATACTTGAACGTGTACAATTTGATAAGTTTTGACATATGTATATGTCCATGGAACCATCAACACAATCAAGACAATGAACATACCCGTCACCCCAAAAGTTTCCTTGTGCCCTTTTATAATCCACCCCTCCTACTCCTTCCTTGTTGCCCAGCAAACACTGATCACTGTCACTAGAGACATTTGCATTTTCTAGAATTCTTATAAATGGAATCCTGCCATATGCACTTGCTTTTTTCGGTCTGGCTTCTTTTACTCAGCATAATTATTTTGAGATTCATCCATCCTGTTTATTATTGACTTGTTTGGGGTGTTTCATCCCTTTCTCCACACATGATGGACAAAGTATTTCCAGGTGAGAGATGTGGGCCAGTGGAGTGCCTCCTTAATGTCTGGGCTGGGTTTCTAAGTGTACACTCACAACTGCTGGGGTTTCTAACGCTTGCATTCTGAGCACTCAGATGCTCCCTGTGTCACAGTAGCATACAAGTACAGATGGCTCAAAAGCAGCAGGATTTCAAGGGCACAAACCAGGCAGCCTTTGCACATGCAAAGCACCTAGACCTCATTCCCAGGGGCTCATAGGTCTGAGGTGTGGTGTGGTTGAAGATCACTGTTCTCGAGGAATGCCACGAATTTCCAAAAGTCACCTGGGCAGTGAACACTAAAGCAAAAAGGAAGGAATTCAGCAGAACCTGGTGGTGAGAATCATATTTCACAGAAAAAAATGAGATGCTCTGCAGTGTCTGAACCACATTATAAGACATCCATGGAGCATCACAAATGTGGTACCTACCTTATGACCACCCATGAAAATAAGTCTGCTCCCTGGGTTTATTTCAGCATTCAAAACATTCAAACCAGAGAGCTCCCAAGTGTTGTGTGGACCAGGAAATAAACAAGGGTGGTGCCATCACCTGCCTTCACATGAGAGTCCAAAAAACCACACTGGAGAGGGCACGGAAATCAGTATCGAAAATGAGACACTCAAGTGACCACAAAGAGCTATTTTTGCTCATTCCAAATTGCTCTGTTTCTCTAAGCAGCTATTTTCATGGCTAAGCCGCCTCTTCCTTAGCTATGTATAGGGACGACTCAGCAACTTGAAAACAAGTGGGAAGACAAAAAGAAATCTGCAAATAGGCTCATACGCCAGGGATAACCCTGGGGTGGGGGTGGGGGTGGGGGTGGGCGGGCAATTCGAAAGGTGGCGTGAGTTGGTTATTTCCCCAAGTATCTGACCTCTTCAAATTCCGCTCTTGGGTCAGAAACTGTCATGAACCAAATACATGTGCTCATTGGAGGGTCACTTTCTAGTAAGCATTCAGCGTTTATAAAAATAGAGATTTAGACGGAAAGTTTCCTCCGTGTCCAGGGGTGACAATTCCCTGTGCTGGTGTTTACCCCGCTATCCAGGGATCTGGTTTGGATGGCAGGTGAGGGGAAACTCAGGTCTATTTTTAAAGATCTCTGGTTTTTTGACTGTTGCCAGGGAGAAGGTGGACAAAAGAGGAGCACAGCAAAGGAAGGTCACCTCAAACATTTGTTCAGTGAGTCACTCAACAATTATTTACTGGTTCTAAAATACGTTGGATCTGCCCACTTGACTCCATCTCCTTTGCTGCCATATTTGTTCAGGAAGTCATTATTTTTCACCTCCTCTAAGTGGACTTCCTGTTTTCACTGGAGGCTCCTCCAGTTATCCATTTTCCATCCTGCAGCCAGAGAGAGCTTTTCAAAAGTGGAAACTGGACCAAGTCACACTCTTGGTGAATAGAAACGCTAACAAAAGTCTGGAAGCATACCTATCAAACTGCCCATAGTGGGTATTTCCGGGGAAGGGGTGCGGGGAGACCTGAATGTTTTTTACGGTGTGGTTGGAATTTTCTACAGTGAGCTGTATTTCTTTCATGATTTTGAAAAGATCTCAAATGTTTAAATTGGTACCTACACACTAGGGGCTCTTCATCTTGTGTTAGAGTCCTAGACACTGAAAAGTCGAGCAATTATGCTTGTTCGTTATGGCCTTAAGGGGCAGAAGCTGTGATCACAGAGTGGAAGTGATTGAGGAAGTGAGTTGCAAGAGGGAGTTTGCATAAGCAGAGCTGCCGGAGGATTGTCCGGTTGGCCAGCAAGCGTGTTGATGGCCAGGGCAGGTGTTTGGATTGAGGCTGGGGGCCCTCTGCTGGAAGTGATGTCAGGGACTTGAGTCACATGCCCTCAATGTCCCTGCAGTTCTGTGATTCCACATGGTGCATCAGAAGGCAGGATTTTGTGGGGTTTTTTTTGTTGTTTTTTTTTAAGGCTGACTGCTAAGAGGATATTCTCCAGGGGTCTTAGTCACCGTCTGCTTTCTTTTATTTCTACTTCCAATTTCTATTAGTCAAACACATTCCTAGAAGCCTTGAATTAATCTCTTAGTTTCATGTGCCAAGAAGTTTATGGATGATGATCCCTCTGTGAGGAAAAAAAAGGATGTATAAGATGCACATAGAGCCAAATTGAGTACTAAATTGGAAAGAAGGGAAGATTCTGGAAAAGTGGCTAAGAAAAAAAGTGGAAGTCGCTCAGCTGTGTCCAGCTTTTTGCGACACCATGGACTATAGTCTGCCAGGCTCCTCCATCCATGGAATTCTCCAGGCAAGAATTCTGAAGTGGGTAGCCATTCCCTTCTCCAGGGGATCTTCCCAACCCGGGGATCAAACCCGGGTCTCCTGTGCTGCAGGCAGATTCTTTACTCTCTGAGGCACCAGGGATGGTGGGAAAGTGGGTAAGGAGATGCAAACAGTACAACATTCCCTGTTAATATTGCCTTCAACACTAGAGGCCACTTGGTTATAACTCCACTCCCTTTGCCTTCGGGCCCCTTGTGTTTTGAACCCCCACTCAGCTCAGGCACAGAACACTCCCTGATGTAGCTCCTTGTTTGGTGTCTGGAACAGAAGTCATACTGCCAGCCAAAGGAATGACATATCCTTCAAGATGTCATTATTCGTATTCTGGAACAAATCGAGATATCAGTGTGATTGGACAAGCACTTTATAGAGCCACCCTTGCTCCCTGTATTGTCCCAGACATTTATAAATTAGTTGAACCCTGTTTTTATTTTTCCCACCACCTCAAAGCCATACCATTTTTCTTTTTAATATACAGACCGTGCCTTGCACAGAGTAAGTGCTCAATAAATATTTGTTGAATTGATTTTCTTGTTCAGAGATGTGGCAGAAAGACCCTCTTGCTTTATGCAGGTAACCAGGGTAAGCCTCAGGGTCTGAACTGAGGATTGCCTGGATCGACAAGAACAAATGCACCCCAAGGACGGGAATGGACGGCGGGGAGCGGGCAGGAATATGAGCTGTAGGCGGGAGTCAGGGTAAGAATCTGAGAGTGCATAAGATGAAGAACAGATGAAGGCATGGAGAGCAAAGTAGGATCATTTGATGGGTTCACTGAATAAGGGCGACCAAGTCAGACTCCCTGGGTTTGTGTGTGCACTGGTCTGTGACACACGCCCCTTTGGGTAACTGAGTTACTTCCACCCACTGAGCGATCATCAGTGAAACAAGGAGGCCTCCAGTCAATGTGAGGATTTAATGAGGGAGTTAATATATGTGAAAACACTGTACACGGTGAAATGCGACGATGCAGAGAGAAGGCAAATTAGCAAGATTTGAATGCATCTGGTGTCCTTGAAGAATTCTTTATGAGTTTTCTTCTGCCCCCCTCATTTATCCTGCAGTTTTATTCCCAAGAACCCAGTATCTCTGAGATGGAGGGATCTTGGAGTTCCTCTGACTCCTTCCTGTACTGTTCTAGGCTAAGAAGTGGGCTCAAGAGACTCCCGTGGCTAATTAAACAACTTATCAAATGGCATCAAACTGATCAAAGGTTGTCAGCACTAGACTCTTCTAAATTAATGGTTTGCTTTGTTCTTTACTCCCTTAGTTTACATTTTACTTTTATTCCATGTGTCAGTTTCGGGACATCCTGATTGCTTTAGAAAAGCAGAGTCTAACCATTTGCTGAATGCATGGCTGAAAGCTCACTCAGCAGCATCCAGGCCTCTTATCTTCCTGCTGCTGCTGTGCATGCTCAGGTGTATCCGACATTTTTGTGATCCCACGGACTGTAGCCTGCTAGACTCCTCTGTCCATGGGATTCTCCAGATGAGACTACTGAAGTGGGCAGCCATGCCCTCCTCCAAGTGATCTTCCCAATCCAGGAATGGAACCCAGGTCCTCTGCTTTGCAGGCAGAGTCTTTACCACTAAGACACCAGGGAAGCCCTGCTGCTGCTGCTGCTGCTAAGTCGCTTCAGTTGTGTCCGACTCTGTGCGACCCCATAGAGCTCTGGGGCAGCCCACCAGGCTCTCCCATCCCTGGGATTCTCCAGGCAAGAACACTGGAGTGGGTTGCCATTTCCTTCTCCAATGCATGAAAGTGAAAAGCAAAAGTGAAGTCGCTCAGTCGTGTCTGACTCTTAGTGACCCCATGGACTGCAGCCTTCCAGGCTCCTCTGTCCATGGGATTTTCCAGGCAAGAGTACTGGAGTGGGGTGCCATTGCCTTAGTATAATGCTAATTACTGTAGCTCAGACCCCTTGACTCTCTGATGCTCTGACCCGGCTACTTTGGCAAAGATGATCTTCTGCAGGGTCTGCATCCAACTGGCCAAGTCAGCAGGGAAAAAATGAAAAGTCTCTGCTCCCCCATTTCTGCAGCATCAACTTGCTCTCCCTTGCCCAAGGGCAAGTCTTTCCATTCTGCCTGGTTTCCTGCATGGAGCATGCTTCCTGTCTTTGACAGAGCTTGGCCCCATCTTAATGGCAAATCTACCTAAGTTTCCCCATTGGGTACTGGCTCAGCTAACTGATCTGTACCTGCAAATACGAGGGACTGATAGATAGCTCTGTGTGTGTGTGTATGGAATGGAGAGGCTACACGGCAAAATGATTACAGAACCAATCCGAGAATGAATAAAACATGTCCTGTGTGTTGTTTTTTTTTTTCAAACGAGAAAACCAAAGAAAGATGGGCACATTGTTTTGGGTTGTCCTTTTTTGAGCGAGCAAAAAGAAGGAGGAAATGCTAGGTCCCAGAAAAGCCGAGCACTCAGAATGGGAGCCAGAGTGCTTTTTGCCACCTCATTTAACAGACTTCCAAAGGCAGCCACCTCCTCAGTGTTGGGAGACGCTCATCCCCATGGCCCCAGCAATCTGCAGACCCAGCTCAGCTATTCCCCCGCAGCTGTGACCTGCCTGCCTGGGGCTCTCCACCTGCCCCAGAATCCTGCCTATTGAACGAGTGGCTGCTTGACCTCCCCACATGTCTCAGGCTGAACTTCCTGATTCAGAAACCAGCCTCCTTGCTCTGCGGTGGTGTCTCTTGATCCTGGCAAGCCTGTTCCCAACTCTCTACATCAGGGTCCTCCCTACAAAGGCTGATTGTGACAGGGAGATGCAAGATACATTTTCAAACCACCAAAGGCACTACACAAGTATATGAATGCATACGTTTGTCAAGAACGGGCACACAATACTGCTAATGACTGAATCAGAGCGGGCTGGGGAAAACCAGGTAAGCGACCAGCAAACCTGTTAATTTGTGGCAGACAGACACCATGAAGAGAGTGCTAGTGTTGTTGCAGTGAAAAGTAAAAGAGAGGAATGAGTTTTTCTTTCCTTTTTCCTGAGAACAAAGAAGATAAAGAGAACAGTGAGCAGGCCTGAACATTCCTAGTTTTGTTTTGTTGTTTTTTTTTTTTTTTTACTTTAACTGCTCCTCACTCTTGAGAGTCCCTTGGACTGCAAGGAGATCCAACCGGTCCATTTTAAAGGAGATCAGCCCTGGGATTTCTATGGAAGGAATGATGCTAAAGCTGAAACTCCAGTACTTTGGCCACCTCATGAGAAGAGTTGACTCATTGGAAAAGACTCCGATGCTGGGGGGATTGGGGGCAGGAGGAGAAGGGGACGACAGAGGATGAGATGGCTGGATGGCATCACTGACTCGATGGGCGTGAGTTTGAGTGAACTCCGGGAGTTGGTGATGGACAGGGAGGCCTGATGTGCTGCGATTCATGGGGTCGAAAAGAGTCGGACATGACTGAGCGACTGAACTGAACTGAACTGAACTCTGCATGTCTGTTACTAAGTTTGCTTTTCTGCCCCCTAACTCTCCAGGAGCTACAGTTCACAATTTCTCCTTTGACTGTATGCTAAATATGACCCCATCTGGTGTTTTCCCTTACAACACCCTTCCGCTTGTAGTTACATATCTAGGCTGCAGAGCCTAGTTAAAGAAAAACTGCAGAGCCACCACCACCGAACTGCCAGACTCAATTACTGGGTTACTGATGCCAGTTTATGACGATCTGAAACAATGCAAGAGGAAGAAATCAAGATCCTGTCACCTTTGTTCCTCATCACCAACTCCTGACTTGGAGCCCTTGCGTATGTAAGTCCCTAGACTACTCATGAGAGAAGGCAATGGCACCCCACTCTAGTACTCTTGCCTGGAAAATCCCATGGACAGAGGAGCCTGGTGGGCTGCAGTCCATGGGGTCGCTAAGAGTCGGACATGACTGAACGACTTCACTTTCACTTTTCACTTTCATGCATTGGAGAAGGAAATGGCAACCCACTCCAGTGTTCTTGCCTGGAGAATCCCAGGGACGGGGGAGCCTGGTGGGCTGCTGTCTATGCGGTTGCATAGAGTCAGACACGACTGAAGCAACTTAGCAGCAGCAGCAGCAGCAGACTACTCATGGAGGCGGGGAACAGTTCCTGAGGCATAAGCCTCCTGTGTTCCCCTCTCTGCCAGCTGAGAATTAAAGCCACCTTTCTATTTCCTCCAAACCCTGCTTCCATATCTTTTTTTTTTTTTTTTGCTCTGTACGCAGATAAGGCCAAGATTTTGGCCAGCAACAGTGTTAAGGCCTTCAAGTTTTCATGCACCCACTGACTGAGTTGTTGCTGGAATAAGTCTGTTTCCTTGTCAGCAAAATGGGCTTAATAATCAAAAACAATACCCAGTCTACTTACCTTATGAGATTATTGTGAGGATCGAAGAGTGTAAAATTCGATGAAGCTTATTTTTTAAAAAATCCTTGCATACAAGATTATTAGCTCTATAATGAGCAAAGTACCTTGCTTAAAATAAGTGCTCACTAGACTTTAGAACTGCAGTTTGATTGCAAAAGGAAATGCTATTATTTCATGGCATTTTGTACCTGACATTCTTGTTTGCCTGTTTATTACCTCTTTCCTCCATTAGCCTCAAATCTCAATGAGAGCAGAAATTCTGACTGTTGTATCTCAGAGCTGTAGCTCTCACGCCTTGGGTGGTCTTGCTACATCGATAATGTCATTAAGTAGTCTTGGAGTGGCAGAATGACAGCTTTCTGGCTCAAGGGGAAGCAGTGGAGGGAGTAGTTAAAATGGGCTTAATTCCTGTGAATGCATGCTGATCTAACTAGAGCCTGCTGCTGGTGTAGAAGCAAAAATATGTCTTAGAAAGTGACCAGATCATCTTAGAGACGGAAAAATGTGTGGACAGACTGAGCCTGAGGAACAGGTGAATTTTGAGATGGGAAAGATTTGTACTAAATGTCTCCTAGAGGACTGACCCTTTCTGGGGTGCCCCAGAAGGTAGATGGGGACCTACAGAGAGATGGAGCATGTTTTAGTTAAGGTATTTGAAAATGAGCTGGCCCAGGAGGCATGAGTTTCTCGCCAGAGGAGATATTTAAGAAGAAGCTGGATGAATCTGTGGCACTAATGTTGTAGGTGGATTACTATGATACTGGATAGGATATAAAATGGCATCCATGGCCCATTTAATTCTGCCTATAAGGCTCCAGAGGCAAAGCCCAATATAAATAAATAATATAAAATCATAGGGAAAGGAAAGGGGCTCAGGGGAAGAAGG
Organism: Bos grunniens; assembly: GCF_055505025.1. Classification (NCBI taxonomy): domain Eukaryota; kingdom Metazoa; phylum Chordata; class Mammalia; order Artiodactyla; family Bovidae; genus Bos; species Bos grunniens. The sequence goes on from NC_141190.1 coordinate 19,580,888, forward strand.
GGAAGATATGGGGACCTCTGCGGTTTTGCTTTGTTGAGAATCTTTTTTATCCACAATCCTTGGTCCCCCTTGGGGAACCTCAGACACCACCCACACCCAACTCAGAACAACCTGTGGTTCACATGCTCCTTCTCCAGGCAGATCTATGCCTCTCGCTGGGTCACACAGCCTAAGTCTAGTCCTCCACTCTGGTCATCCCAATCCTCAGTCACTCCCTCCCATCAGACCTTCCTAGGTGCAGCTCCCCACTTGGTCTCCTTTAGTATAAGCAAGAGAGCTGTTTACTTCATAAGAAGGCTTTTCATGCATTTAACTTCAAAATATTCATACCAAGTGGGATATGGTATTCCTCGTGGATTACATGTTTGTACTCCACCAAAATTCATGTGTTGAAACCCTAACTTCCAGTGCGGCTATATTTGGAAAAGGGACCTCTTAAAAAACAGTGGTTAAGGTTAAATGAGGTCATTAGTGTGGAGCCCTGATCCAAGAGTATTAGTGTCCTTATGAGAAGAGACACTGAAGTTTGCTCTTTCTCTCTTCCATGTGAAGACACAGCAGCAAGAAGGCAGGTATCTGCAAGCCAGGAAGATAGCCCTCACTAGCAACTGAATCAGATAAGCACCTTGATCTTGCACTTCCCACCTTCTAGAATTCTAAGAAAGTTTGTGTTGTTTAAGCCACTGTGGTATTTTGCTACAGCAGACCAAGCAGATGAATACGCCCTCTTAGAGGTAAAGTAACTTCAAGAATAAAGCATTATTTGAACCTCAGTTCTGCCACTTGCTACTGGGAGGACCTTGGGCGCATTGTTTTTTTCTCTCTGACTCTCAGTGATCTCAACACCTACCATGGAAATCTCTTGTGAGGAGGGAGAAGTCATACATAGGGTATGTGGGACATAGTAAAACTTTACCTTAGAAAATGTTAGATTTAAAGGAAAATACCTTCATCTTGAGGCAAGAGCATTTCTTGGTGAGATTACTTAGAAGAAAAAACAACAGCCATGATATAAACCACCTGCCCCTATCAAGACCACTCCCTCTGGACATTGAACTTGAAGTTCCCACTTGTTTATCAGCTACCCTTTGGGTTGGAGGAAGCCTGTGCATTGTCTCCCAATGCCAGCCTCTCCTGACATCCATGTCCAAGAAGCCTTTGTGTGCACCTCTCCGTAGAATTTTGGAATCACAGCTAAGTCAATCAACCAGTCTGCCGAGGACGTTCACATTCTCCGGCCCTCCTGAGACCTGCAGACATAGGTCATGATTCCATGTGCACAATTTCCAGGTAACGCTCATGGCCCGGAGGCTATAATTCATTCCCTGAGGCCACCCCCTGAAGGACAGCTGGAGGTCCCCCACTGCGGAGGCAACCTACCCGCTCGACCCATAAGCATCAGCAGCTTGTTAGATCAAATCAGAGGCAGGGAGAGATTTACTGTTTATTTCAAAACATAATGAACGACAATGTCAATTCCAGACAAACGGCAGGAGAGTGTGCCTGGTGCCAAATTGTAGACCTCGCTTCTGAAGAGCAGCTGCCCGGAGTGCTGGCCTTGAACATTTCTCAGCAGGCTGTCTCATCAGAGTGTGCACATCTGGACGTGCTAGTAAGAGCGAGAGCTGTACATTTTTCTTGCTGTTGAAGTATGGCTCCCCAGGGACCCAGCAGGTCTAGCCAACACAGACACTTCCCGCATCCTGACCTCAAACAAGCCCACATTCTCCAAGATAACAGAGGGAAAGCGTCCAAGTCTACAAACTGCTGTCAACCAAGAATTCAGGCATCCTTGCTTCATGCTGACAGGAAGCTCTTAAACAGATCACTGCCTGGGCTGAGCTTAGTGGAGAAGGAAGTAGAAAATGTGATTAACATGTAACTATAAAATGTTGCAGTCATAAAAAGAGAAGGGAAAAAAATTATGTGTAAGTAATGGCTGTGTGAACGGCCACATCGAGCCACTTCCACAAGCTCTGTCTCACCAAACAGCATCATCCTATTTGTGCTGTGCTTAGTCGCTCAGTCGTGTCCAACTCTTTGCTACCCCATGGGCTGTAGCCTGCCAGACTCCTCTGTCCATGGGGATTCTCCAGGCAAGAATACTGAAGTGGGTTGCCATGCCCTCCTCCAGGGGATCTTCCTAACCCAGGAATTGAATCCATGTCCCCCACATTGCAGGCAGATTCTTTACCATCTGAGCCACCAGGGAAGCGTAAGGTAGAAACTGCCTTAAAGGCATCTCAAAATTAGTGATGTTCTGCCAGCAGCCACGCTAACTACACAGAGATTCTGATCACGGTCAGCATAGTAGAGTCTCTGATACCCTTGCATTTGATGTTAGAAAATAGTGACTCATACTGCAGGAAAAATAATGGAGGTTGGTTGGTTCTCAAACTGCATTGTCATAATTAGGTGTGACATGTTACAACTCATTTGTTTCAAAAGTAAAGAATTCATGCTGGGAAGAAAAAAGACAAAATATATCTGAGATTTCTCATCATTTCACTTATATTTTGTACTGATTTCCTGGAGGGAGAGAGAAAGAAGTTATTAAAGGGGAAATGAAGGCCACAACAGGGATCAACTGAAATGAGAGAAAATCTGCTTGCCTTGTGAGGGAACTCACACAAGGGAGGAAGTTCATCAAATGGGTCTAGGATGGCTAATGGCCTGGGGATTTTATGTTCTAGAAAAAGGAGTTACATTCTGGTTGTGCTAATTAAGGACTAAAGCTTATAACTTGGGTTGTGGTTATTGTTTTAGTTGCTAAGTCATGTCTGACTCTTTCCCAACCCCTGGACTGTAGCCCACCAAGCTCCTCTGTCCATGGGATTTCCCAGGCAAGAATACTGGAGTGGGTTGCCATTTCTCTTTTCTAGGGCATCTTCCTGAGCTAGGGATCGAACCCATGTCTCCTGCATTTCAGGTGGATTCTTCACCCTGAGCCACCTGGGAAGCCCTGCAGCTTGGGTAGGGTGGAATAAATCCGTAAGTCCATATGAGTGAATCCATATCCATGTTATTATATGAACCCACGAGTGTATACTATGAAATATATGATGAATCCATAAGTCCACACGTGATGACTTAAATCGCACTTTTTACCATTCAGGAGAGTCTTCCTTTAGGCCCAGCACACTGGAATTGCTCACAGTTCCTGGTCCTTTGTCTGTTTTGCCTGGCTAGACCCAGTAGTGGTGAAATGTGGCATCAAGTTTTGATACCTCCAAGTCAGTTGATGATGCAAGTGGAAAAGTCCTTCTTTTACAAAATAAAGTTGTTGAGGCAGAAATTGGGGCAAGTACTCCAAGAGTCTGCTCTGAGCAGGACCACTGCTGCCATGGTAGGAAAGAGATTGAGATTTGCAGGAACTTGTGTGTCAATGGCCCCTTCCTGAACAAGCACTATAGGAGCTCCAGCTCTCCTGTCCTGCCCCTAGAGACTTCTGGCAATGCCCCCTCCCAACTTCAATGCTGCTCGGCCCATCCTTCTTTCATCACAGCCTGTGGCTCACACCTCTTCCAATGCTTGCCCTTCCTTATTCTCCAGGAGAAATTCGGTCCCTTACAAATTCCTTCTCTGATTTAGAGTTGAGAGTACAGACTTCTTAAAGTGTATAGTTCTTCCACTATCTTCCACCAATCACTTTCCTCACTGGAGTTTTGTTAATGTGAACCAGAAGAACATCAAGTTCTGGGGATGAATCACAGACAAGGCAGACCCAGATGATGTTCTGCTTGGTCTCTGAGTTCCAAGTCAAGTCCAAGCTCACTTGACTCCCGGCTGACTTAGACTAAAGGGGCCTCGTGACCTGTGCCCAGAGATATGACCACATGGTTGGCCATGTGATGGGGACACAGAGACCCCACTCGAGTTCTCTCTCTTTGCTGCTTGCTCCTGGGTGAGCAACTTGACCATCCTGAACCTCAGTCTTCTGATGTGAGAAATGGAGATAATTATTGTCCCTGTCTGGTAGGGTGGGTGTTACAGGAAGTACAGGAGATGATACTTAGCACAGCAATTGAAACAAAAGAGAAGCTGTATTCTTTGTAATGATGGGATAGTTTTGTATCTTGATTGCGGTGGTGGTTACATAAATCTACACATGTGAGAAAATGGCACAGACTGTAGACACACATCGTCCCAGTGTCAGTTTCCCGGTTTCAATATTGTCCTATAGTTGCACAGCCACTGGGGGAAACTGGGTGACATTTTGCACTATCTTTTGGTATGAAATCTACAAAACAAAGCTTGATACATCTTTGTACTATCTTTGAAACTTCCTCTGCATCTGTAGTTAATTCAAGATAAACAGCGCCAGACCAGAAAGGAAAAAAAGGGGGATAGGTGGGAAAAGCTATGACTAGGATGGCTATTGTTTGGAGATTTCATTTCCTTAAATGCCCTGCTTTTAAATCCAAAGCTGTCTGCTGACCCTTCTGCCAGTTCCCCTTTGCCCTTCACCACAGCCCTTTAAGACACGTCACTACCTCTTAGACCCACAGCTTCATCCTTCACCCCGCCTCTGCTGGAGACTGTCTTGGAGCCACATTCCCCTGGGCTCTCCTGGGTGTGTCGCACGCACAGGAAGGTCTCCCAGTCCTGCCCTTCCCCTAACAAGACACGCACTTCATGTGTTCAACTGCTCAGGCAAGTTCCAGGACAAGAGGACAGACTGTGCTGGGGGAATCTCGCTCCAGGGAGGGATATCTGGCTGTGGGAACTGGGCTCTCCCAGGTCTTACTGGTTTCACCCTGAAGGGTCACCTCTTACTACAGCTGTGCAACCTTCCATGGTCGCTGAAGCTCAGTTTCCCTTCTGTGAAACAGTCATGGGGTTACTGTGAGGATTACCTGGGACAGCAAACAGGCTTTGAAAATTGTAACACAACTGTGCAATGGCAGGTGGCATTGCTATTAAGACACATGAAGAAGCAGCGGTTTTGGAGTTTGGGGCCATTTTCCAGGGAGAAGGACCAGGTACAGAGACTAGAAAGGTGGGCTCTGCTCCATATGTTGGAATTGCTATAGAAGAGTTAAAATTGCAACAAAGGAAATCATAGAAAATACACACAGGATGAGCTCTGGGCGGAACAGGCTCAGGAGACTTGGGAAGTGACCATGAAAGTCTTCAAAGAGAAAAGAAAAAAAAAAAAAAGGTAAGTATGCATGTCAGGCTACGGAGATCTATGATTAAAGAAAAAATGTGAGAATGAATAACGAGAATTAAAGTTCTGCAGACAAGAACAGGAGGGCAGGAAACGACCCCAGCCCTCCTCCTGAGTACATTCTTCATGACATCCTTTCTTGCGCCCTGGGGAGGAGGGCGGGGCGGTGCACAGCTTTGAAGGACAAAGTGGGGCAAGTTGAGACCACGTGGCTGATGAGATAATGAGAGATTAATAAGGGCGATTTCCAGATCTGTCAGAGAATGTGAGTGTGACTGAGACTGGAACACAGTTTGGGTGTCCCTCCTAAGACGCTAGTGACAGAAGGGGAAGGGAGGGATTTGGGGATCAGAAACCTTGCCTAGGGACTGAGAGGCCGTGGAGGGGAAGATCCAGTTCTGGAACAGATATCAAAGAACTGCGTCCCAGCAATTCTCGCCTCATTGCTCACAGAGAGCAAACCCTGGCCAAGCCTGTAGTGGTAAGCGTGACCCCACTCAGCTCCTGGGGTCAGCTTCCCTTTTGGCTCCTCTTCTAGCTTGGATGGACAGTTCCCTATCCTTACTAAGCTACATTTGTGAGAACTGGTATTTAATACCAGCTGGTGTTTGAGCTACATTACTGTGGTGAGAGCTGAGGGAGTGATTCTCAAGGCATAGAAAGTTCCCTGAAGAAGGTTGGAGTTGCGTTGCCTGAAAGGCAACAACCACATTTAGAAAATGATGGTGTGACTGGCCCTGGGTGTCTAAGCATGTCAGACCTGACTTCTGATCCTGGTGCCTCTACCTGCTAACCTTGTCTCCTTGGAAAGGGACTTAACTACTTAGTTTACTCGCTGAGATTCAGTGTTCTCAGCCACAAAGGGGGAATGACATTGTGTCCCCCAGAGGATGATCAAGAAGATTTCTGAAGATAACAGGTGTAGAGCCCAGAGCTACACTTCAGTACTGTGCTCAAGAAAATGGTTCCCTTTCCAGTGCATTCAGGGAAACCAAGGTTAAGGGAATCTTTGTTTGCAGTAGCCCAGACTGTAGTAGTAGTAGCCTAACACTGTGATTTAGCCATTGAGACAAGCTCAGAGAAGTCACCGTAGTTTCCTTTGGCCCACTCCCATCTTTTTCAAGCCTAGATGTACCTTTGAAAATCAGGAAAGGTAAACTGTTTAAAAGAAATACCAAGTGCCAGGCAAATGCCATAATGAGTGGGTGGGGATCTGAGCCCCTGAGAGCCACATTTGGGCCCTGTCATCGGCCGGGTCTCTTTATCATGGAGCCCTGTGCTCACTCCCCTGAGGCCTGGTGGCTTCTTTCTGAGTTTCAGCCACTCTGTCTGCCCTAGATGAAACCTTCCTCAGTTCTCTGAACTCTTCTTTGACATCCTGCTTCTGCAGTCCCAGAAGCCTTGGGTCTCAGGCTGTCTCCTGAATGTGTTTCATTCAGTCCTCCATCTCACCTCAGCCCAGTAAATTGCACTGATTTACACGGAGGGGCAAATGAGGCTGAGCTCATGCATGTATTTGCAGCTCAGGAAGACGGGAGAGGTGAGAGCTGTGGGAGTGGGTGTGCACGACTTGGTGTGTGGTCGCCAGGTTTGCAGGCCAGCACACACCTTAAGGAGCAGCGTGACTGCCCCCTGCCCAAGGACCCCTTCCTCATCCACAGACACATTCTCCCTGGACTCAAGGGGGAGAATGAAACACTGGCCATGGGACTTGAATTGGCTCCCAGACTTAGACAGCCTTCACCTTTTGGCTGGGTTGGGAAGATCCCCTGGAGAAAAGAATGGCAACCCACTCCAGTATTCTTGCCTGGAGAAATCCGTGGACAGAGGAACCTGGTAGGCTACAGTCTGTGGGGTCACAAAGAATTGGTCATGACTGAGTGAATCTCTTTCTGTCTTCACCTTTTGGCTGAGGTCAAGAGCAGAATCCCTGTAGGCTGAGGCCTTGCGGTCCCCACCTCCACCCCTGCTACCCTGGGACACAGACTTCGCACTTGACAAATGCCACTGAGACTGGCTCACCAGCTCTCAGTGAGCTCAGCGTTTTATTCTCCTGCTCTGACAAGTAGTATTTGAGCTGTGAGATCTCATTAGCTCTCCCCTGACCCTGGGGCTTTACATTTTCCACTGAATTCATTTTAACCAACATTTATTGGCTCTGTGCAAAGCTCTGGGCTCAGCACAGAAAAGCAAACAGTGAACTGGCCCTGGGAGAGCTCGTGGAATAACAGGAACAAACCTGCTAGCCCAGGCTTCTAGTCCAGGGCTGGTGGGAACTAGGCAATGAGCCACCCACGGGAGGGCAGGGTGCTGGAGAATTCTGGGCACCCAGTGGGTGGCTGCTGGCGAAAGAGAACCAGAGAAAGGAGGGCGATTTGACGAGGGCCTTCTTAGGAGAGTTTTCAGACAGAAGTGTGCAGGACCAGGTGTGGGTAGCCTGCGGCAGGTGGTGGAGAGAAGCTGGAGAAGTAGTTGGGACCAGACGGCAAAGAGCAGTGGTTAATACTCAAACTTGACATCCAGTGTAGGGGAAACAGGAATCTGATCTCCCAGATTGTATGGAAATAGCTGATTGTACACACATTGTTTTAAAGGGAGACTCCCTATATTTTAATCAGAGTCTCAGTGAGGTCCCTCACTGCTGATTTAGACCAAAAGGGACCCATCATGTCATTTAAAAAATTATTTATTATAGAGATTTCCCAAATATACCAAAAATAATGGACACAATATAACACACTCAAAATGCCCTCCTTCAGTGATGACCAACTCACGGCCAGTCTTATTTCAGCTATTCCTCCATCCCTTCCCACTCTCTTGAATTAAATCAACACAAATTCCAGACATTATATTGTTTCAACTGTAAACATTCAGTATGTGTCTCTAAAAGATAAGGATTCTTGGGGAAAAAACAAACTCACAAACTTAAGTCCTCTAAAATGTTTCCTTAATATCAACTATACAGTCAAGTGCTCACATTTGCCTACGTTTATTAACAGTTTGCTTCTTTGATTAGGGATCTATATACAGTTCGTAAGTTGGTCATTATAGTCTCTTTTAAATCATAGGCTCCCCTTTCATTTCTTTCTCTTTTTTTCATTCTCTTCCAATTTTTGTTGAAGAAACCTGGTGTCAACTAAAAAATTAGCCACAATCTAAAATTAGAGAGTTATTTCATTTGGTGGGAATGTTAAGGACTCCAGGCCTGGGAGACAGCATCTCAGTAGCCCTGAGATACTGTTCCAAGGAGGTGGGAAAGGGAGTCAGGCTGTAAACAAGGGAGCAGGCAGTCTGAACATCAAAGATTATTGCTAATTAAGGAAAACCAGATATCAAGTTAAAGAATTTAGTATTCTTTTATGCATAGGGACATACAAGAGTCTGGGATTATTGAAGTTTTCCCTTTCATATGTATCTCAGCTCTTTGGGGCTAGCATCTTGCATATTTTTCTCTTTCTTGAATTTTCTTAGGGCCTTCTGGCTCACACTGAAGGGCTGTAACTGCTGATGATTGTGACATCCTTAAGTTCTTCATGCAGAAAGCGGCACTGCATGGCTCAGAAATTCACATTTGAAGGGCTAGAATCATGGATAGCTGTGACATATTTTTGCCCACCAACATGGCAGGAAATATTTCATTTCACACTGGTCATTTGCCCTATAGAGTTCTACAGTCTGAATTTTGCATGTCCCCGGTGTCATTTAACGTGTGCTTCTATCTGTGTCTCCTGTAAATTAGGAGCTAGAGCTAGAATTGTCATCAGATTCGGGTTTGATTCTGCCCTCACCCCCCAGACTACTTCAGGAGGGCCATAATGATAGGGACAGAATAAAGAGACTAAATAGATGATTAAATAGTTAATCCCACTAGGGGATTTAAAGTAGAAATATATGGAAGACCCTTGTAAGTTAATAATTACTCGAGAAAGCAGGTTTGCTTAACCACAAAACCAAACAGGCTTTGTTTAACAACAAAACCATGCAACAGAAACACAAGCCATGACCCAAAACAATAAAACAATGGTAACATGAGACAGACTGGTTCCAAATAGGAAAAGGAGTATGTCAAGGCTGTATATTGTCACCTTGCTTATTTAACTTATATGCAGAGTACATCATGAGAAATGCTGGGATGGATGAAGCACAAGCTGGAATCAAGATTGCCGGGAGAAATATCAATAACCTCAGATATGCAGATGACACCACCCTTATGGCAGAAAGTGAAGAGGAACTCAAAAGCCTCTTGATGAAAGTGAAAGAGGAGAGTGAAAAAGTTGGCTTAAAGCTCAACATTCAGAAAACGAAGATCATGGCATCTGGTCCCACCACTTCATGGGAAATAGATGGGGAAACAGTGAAAACAGTGACAGACTTTATTTTTCTGGGCTCCAAAATCACTGCAGATGGTGACTGTAGCCATGAAATTAAAAGACACTTACTCCTTGGAAGGAAAGTTATGACCAACCTAGATAGCATATTCAAAAGCAGAGACATTACTTTGCCAACACAGGTCTGTCTAGTCAAGGCTATGGTTTTTCCAGTGGTCGTGTATGGATGTGAGAGTTGGACTATAAAGAGAGATGAGCGCCAAAGAACTGATGCTTTTGAACTGTGGTGTTGAAGAAGACTCTTTCGAGTCCCCTGGACTGCAAGGAGATCCAACCAGTCCATCCTAAAGGAGATCAGTCCTGGGTGTTCATTGGAAGGACTGATGTTGAAGCTGAAACTCCAATACTTTGGCCTCCTGATGCAAAGATCTGACTCATTTGAAAAGACCATGATGCTGGGAAAGATTAAGGGTAGGAGGAGAAGGGGATAACAGAGGATGAGATGGTTGGATGGATTCACCAACTCAATAGACATGAGTTTGGGTAAACTCTGGGAATTGGTGATGGACAGGAGGCCTGGCGTGCTGCAGTCTATGGGGTTGCAAAGAGTCGGACACAACTGAGTGACTGAACTGAACTGAACATGAGACCTACATCCCGCCCAGTGAGTTCAGTGAGTTAGTAACCCCCAAAACATGTTGTTTATCCCCTAAGACATGTTCTTTGCACAATGCCCCCAAACAATAAAACAGTTGGAGAAAATAATACAACCTGCCCAATGATGTCATCAGGGTAATGACCATCAAAACAGGCTCTGTGCACACAAAAAACAATCATTTATGGGAAGGTAACTTTTCAAAATGAAAGACTCTCATTGTACTGAGACTTGAAAATATTTTTCCAAAGTGTTATGACAGTCCTGGCCTGACCATATAGGGAGGGACAAATAAACTTCCCTGCTCTATATGGGGAGGAACTGGTGATGGAAACGTGACGTCTTCTCAAGACAGACAAAGAAGGTCTTCTCTCCTTCCCCATTTTTCCTTTGATTATAAAAGTGTAGCCACTAAGTTCTTGGGGGTGCAACATTTCTCACTCGCTTGCTTGTAAACCTCCCAAGTGTCTTATTATAATAAATCACTTATCTACCACTTTGCTCTTCCTGAATTCTTCTCTGCATGAAGACATAAAGAACTATGGTGCCAGAGCTCTTCGGAGCCCTGGAAATGACACCAATCAGTTTCAGTAATGCCCGGTTGTCTCCCTTCTTGGCATCAGTATGATTTTGTGCTGGGAAGAGAAACACTGGGATTTTCCCAAAGGGCTCTCTGTAAAGTGGAATCTGGGCAGAGTTAGGGAGATTGCGAAGCAGGAAGGCCAGCTGGGAGGCTTCTGCAGTGATCTCAGCAAGCTGCTGCCCTCCAGCCTCATCCAGGATCTCTTGTAAAGGGGGCAGCAGAGGATGAGATGGTTGGATGGCATCACCGACTCAACGGACATGAGTCTGAGCAAACTCTAGGAGATGGTGAAGGACAGGGAAGCCTGGCGTGCTGCAGTCCATGGGATCACAAAGAGCAGGACACAACTGAGTGACTGAACAACAACAACAATGACAAACGAGGGGTGCCTTTGTTCAGAACGCCCTCTGCAGCTGCAGGCATCCCTCTGAAACCACAGGCTTGTTTTTGTGACCTGGAGGGACTTGGGAGTCACCTGAGGGCCATGAAGCAACTAAATACAGCAAAATGAATGAGCCATTTTATGGCTATTAAAAAACCCACTTTTGTTTTTTTTCTGAAGTTTGTTGGGTGAATCAGATCTGTAATATACTGCCCCTCCCTGGAAACATAAAATCCCCAGGGGTTAGAAGGTAAGCTGGGAAGAACTGGAGCACAACGAGAATCCCTGCCTGTGTGGTTTGCTGTGTGTGTTTTAAAGGAGAGAAACATCAGCTGTTTTTTTTTGTTTGTTTGTTTTTTGTTTTTGTTTTATTGGCAAATACTTACAGTGAAAAAGATCCAGATTGCGATGTCTCATCTTTTCAAAAAGGTACAAGGAATTTAATGTTTGAAAATGGCTTTCAGTTTCTTTGGGAGTCAAAAATAGTCCTGTAGTCTCTATGTCCATCGGCTAGTCTCTGACCCTCCCTGAAATGAAGGAGAGAAAGCGGGGAGCATATCACACCCACTACACACAGAAGTATCCAGTAATGTAATTTTTGAATGTGTAACTCAGCTTATTTTCCCATAGTCTTGAGTCATAAAATCAGACATTAGTTTTAGAAAACACTTTGATTCTAAGATGTAATAAAATTGTATTTGATGCTGTGAAACATTTTAAAGTGTGCTTTTAAAGGAAAATAATACACTTTGGATAACTATTCAGGAGCTTGGCTATTCAAAATAAACTATAAAATGCAAATAAAAATGTACTTGGAGTCTGTTTGAGCTTTGGCACACACCTTAGAAATCTGCTGTGCCAACAAGAATGGCAGCTGAACTGAGCAGGCCCCCCGGGACCCAGCACCGACACTGCACCCACTCTCCAGACCTTGCAGCTTGATCTAATGCAAACTAATGCCGAGGACACCTCAGCATCTACGTCTGAGCATTCTGAGGATGCTGATTGTAAGAATGAGCAGCTTGAAGTGGCATGGAGGGAGCAGAGAAGCAGACAGAAGCAGATCTGATACGCCCTCAGAGGAACATTTTGGGCAGCAGCTGGGGAAGGTGGAAGGAAGGACTCTGAAGCCTCTTAAGTCAAGGTTTTAGAACTTGACTACCACTTCCTGGCTGGGTGGGTGATCTTGGACAAGTCATTTAATCCCTTCTTCATTTCCTTTCTCAATTAATGGATATAAAAGACATTCCTGGTGGTACAGTGGATAAGAATCCACCTGCTAATGCATGGGACATGGGTTTGATCCCTGGTCTTGGAAGTTTCCACATGCCACAGGGCAACAAAGCCTGTGTGCCACCACTCCTGAAGTCTGTGCTCTGCAATAAGAGAATCCACCACAATGAGAAGCCCGCACAATACAATTAGAAAGTAGCTCCTTTCCCTACAACTAGAGCAACCTGCATGCAGCAATGAAGACCCAGCACAGCCAAAAATAAGATTAATTATTTTAAAAGTCTATTTTAAAAAATTCTTTGCTTGTAGTAACCAGTAATAGGTGGGGACTAGAAATAATGGTTAGGAATATTGACTGGAACCAAATAGTTGACCAAGAAATGATAAATGTTAATATTACCAGGATACACAAGAAAGTAAATCAATAATAAAGGAAGAGGTTAGCTGTCATTTACAGCTGAGGGCTTCCCTGGTGGTTCAGACGGTACAGTGTCTGCCTGCAATGCGGGAGACCCGGGTTCGATTCCTGGGTCGGGAAGATCCCCTGGAGAAGGAAATGGCAACCCACTCCAGCACTCTTGCCTGGAAAATCCCATGGACGGAGGAGCCTAGTAGGCTACAGTCCATGGGATCACAAAGAGTCGGACATGACTGAGCAACTTCACTTTCACTTTTCTTAGCTGAGAGAGTATTCTGTAATCTCGTTTTTGTTATTCAGTAAAGGTAACATCAGTGGAGAAGGCAATGGTACCCCAATCCAGTACTCTTGTTTAGAAAATCCCGTGGTCGGAGGAGCCTGGTAGGCTGCAGTCCATGGGGTCAGGAAGAGTCGGACACGACTGAGCGACTTCACTTTCACTTTTCACTTTCATGCATTGGAGAAGGAAATGGCAACCCACTCCAGTGTGCTTGCCTGGAGAATCCCAGGGACGGGGAGCCTGGTGGGCTGCCGTCTATGGGGTCGCACAGAGTCGGACACGACTGAAGTGACTTAGCAGCAGCAGCAGCAGCAAAAGTAATATCAAGGGATTTCTCTAATTTATGAATATTGAAAGTCTGTGGTATGATAACCAGCTTCCAAGATTATGTCCTGTGACTCATAGTCTTCGTGACTAGAGGGGGATGTGTAGTCTCTCCATACTGTAAGAGGACTGGCCTGTGTGGTTTATAGAATATGGCAGAAATAATGGAAGTCACTTTTGAGATTAGGTCATAAATACATTGTATCCATATGCAAATGAATGAGGTTGGATCTTTATCTCATACCATATGCAAAGAATTTAGTAAAAAATGGATCAAATACCTGAGTGTAAGAACTAGAACTATAAAACTCTCAGGAAAAACACAGGAAAATCTTTATGAATTTGGATTAGGCAATGGTTTCTTAAAAACACACACACACACAAAGAAAAAAGTGGATAAACTGGACGCCATCAAAACCAAAAATTTTTGTGTTTCAAGACCAAAGTCTTGGGATTTCCCTGGTGGTCCAGTGGCTGAGACTCCAAGATTCCAATGCAGGGTGCCCAGGTTCAACCCCTGGTCAGGGAACTAGGTCCCGTATGCCACAACTTAAAAAAGAAAAAAGATCCCTCATGCCACAATGAAGGCTGACAATCCCGTGTGCCTCAACTAAGACTCAGCGTATCCAAATAAATAAATAAATACATTTTTTTTAAAAAAGACCAAAGTCTTGATCAAGAAATGGAAAAGAAAAAAATTTTCTCCCACAAAATGGGAGAAAAATTTTGCAAATTGTATTTGAAAAGGGTCTTGTATCTAGAATATATAAAGAACACATATAGCTCAATAATAAAAAGACAAATAAATGTACAAAGGATCTGAACAGGCCTTTCTCCAAAGAAGACACACACACAGCCACTAAACACATGCAAAGATGATCAATATCACTGGCCATGAGGGAAATGCAAATCAAAAACACAATGAAATACCACTCTATCCTGACTAGGATGGCTGTATTAAAAAAGACAATAACAAGTGTTGCCATGGATGTGAAGAAATACAGCCCTTTATCCGTTGTTGTATACATTGAGAATGTAAAACAGTACAGTTACTTTGATAAGCAGTTTAGCAGTTTCTCAAAATGTTAAACATTGACTTATCATATAACCGCAATTCTATTCCTAGGTATATGCCCAAGAGAAGTAAAAACACATGTGAACACAAATACTTGTACATGAATATTCATAGTAGTATTATTTGTAACAGCCAGAAAGTGGAAACAACCCAAATGTCTATCAATTGATAAACGGATAAATAAAATGTGGTCTGTCCACATAATGGAATATTATTCAGCACTAGAAAGAAGTGAAGTACTGATATATGCTACCAAAAGGAGGATCTTTGAAAACGTGCTAAGAGAAGGAAGCCAATCATGAAATATTGCACTGTATGACCACACTCATATGAAAAGTTCAGAATAGGTAAATTCCTACAGAGAGAAAGTAGATTACTTGTTGTTTAGAGCTGGGAGGCTTAGAGAGAGATGGTTATGGGGTTTCTTCTGGGGGTGATGGAAATTTTCTAAAATTGATCATGGTGATGGTTGCACAACTTTGTGAATATCCCCAAAATATTCACATACTACACACCCAAGTACTTAATAGCCAGCTTAAAAAATAGAATATTACCAAGAATATTACTCACCCCAGTGGAATTGCCTTCTCTCCTCCCAAAGGCAACTGAATTTTATGTTAATCCTTCCTCCACTTTTCTTTCCATCTATTGTTTTCTAAGGTTTCTGGTTGTTTGCTTGTTTGGGACATGATGGCCAACATGTTTGCAGTGGGCAGGACTTTAGACCAGACTAACCAATTTTCCGTTTTCTGGGTGAAAAACCCAGACAAGAAAATTTTAATACCCATATTCCTTCTCCCATGACCACCCTAAGCAACTTGGACTCTGGGTGGCATGGCTGTGTCTTAAAATAAATGTTGTTAGTCATGGACCATTAAAAACCAAAGAGACTTTAAATGTTATCTAGCCTGAAGATGGTGGGCTTCCCCGATGGCTCAGTGGTAAAGAATCCACCTGCGATGCAGGAGTCACAGGAGATGTGGGTTCGATTTCTGGGTTGGAAAGATTGCCTGGAGGAAGAAATGTCAACCCACTCCACTCTTCTTGTCTGGAAAAAATGGACAGAGGAGCCTGGCAGGCTGCAGTCCTTGGGGTCACTAAGAGTTGGACATGATTAAACGCAGCACAGCAGCAGTAGCAGCCCAGAGATGATAAATACCTGCAGGAGGCTGCCACTCCAATGCTCATGCAGACCTCACTAATCAATCAGGGTGTTCTTTCATACTGACCTGTCTTGACCCCAGGGAACAGATGGTGGTCATTACTACCATCAAGCAACCACAGAAAGGGAACTAACATTTACAGACCCTTACTATATGGCAGGGACTGTGCCAAATGCTTCCCACTTTATCTTATTTAATCACCACCATTCTCTAAGCACTAGTATCTCCCTTTAGGGATGAGGAAGCTTAATTCCCATAGCCCTCATCTGATAGGAACTCCCAGGAGGCCCACCCTGGAGCGCTTACTTGGGCACGATCATCCACCAGGCACACACAGCACTTGAGGGAACTGAACTGAATTCTGGTTCCAAACAGAGGAGGGGCCAGTGGGCAGCCCAGAGGGACTTTTGCTGTTCCTGCAGGAAATGCTTCAGCCTCCAGGGCTGGTGGAACCAAATTTAAACAAACACCCAAAAATGCTGCTTTTAAGTTGGACAGAAAGAGACTCAGAGTGATGAGTACAGAGCAGGAACGGCTCATGGCAACCGAAACGGGAGGGACAGAAGCACAGTAGCCCTGGACTTCGCTCCACATTTCAAAGTCGTGAGTCAGACCCTGATGTTTTAGCTGTCTGTTGACTTCCTGAAGCCTAATTACAGCCTGGGGACCCACATGTTCCTCTGGGTAATGCACGCAGCCCCGGTGACACCCCCTCCCCACCCCACCTTGCCACATGTGGCGTGAAACAGGAGACCAGGCACAACAGGAAAGGGTTGTCCAGGCCCCCAGACACGCCTCCTGAGCCGGTACTAGCCTGACGTCGCCACACACAATTTCCGACTCTCACTGGCGCCATCCCCGGCTCAGTGCCCTCTTTATCCCAAGTGAAAGGGACGGTTGTATCGCTTGGTGCCCTGGCTCCCCGGCATATTTACTCTTCTTTGTAGAGGATATTTCAAGCCTGTCCTCTTTCCCACAGTATCTAGGACAAAGATCCCCTCACAGATGGAGAGAGGCCTGTGGATCCTGTTCCGGTTCCGCGCCTTGTCCCAGGATAAACAGTTCTCCCCTCAGCTTTATGAATTACTTCCTTAGTCTTACTTATCTTAGAAACTGTTTTAAATTGACCTGATGTCTCATGATCTATTGATAAAAGCACCACTAAAAGTGTCCCAGGCGCGTGTAAATCACGGTTAATTTGATGTTAAATCTAGGCCTTGGCAGAGATTAGATTCAAACTCAGATTTTTACTTATATTCTATGGCTCTTTCCTTTATGCTATTCTGCTTCCCCTAAGAGGGAGATAGAGGAGAAGAAGGATGTGGGGAAGGGAAGGGAGGCAGAGGTGGTCTCTGGTTGCAAGCGACAGAAACTGACATCTAAGGGAATCTTTTAGAGGGGCACAACGTGGCTTTCAGAATCCAGTGACATGTCCAAGAACAGGGCTTTGAAAGGGGCATGAACTAGAGTCTGTCTGTGGCCTGTGCAGGAGAAACTAATTAATAACTGCCTTGGGGCACTGCCCTGGGATAAATTTGCTCTATCAATTTCTGTCTCACTTTGAGGAATTGTCAGAGTCCCAGGATACAGCCTGACTGGTTTTATCAGGACCATTTGTGTGTCCTAAGCCAGGATTGAAGCAGAGGAACAAGAGATCAAATTGCCAACATCTGCTGGATCATGGAAAAAGCAAGAGAGTTCCAAAAAAACATCTATTTCTGCTTTATTGACTATGCCAAAGCCTTTGACTGTGTGGATCACAATAAACTGTGGAAAATTCTGAAAGAAATGGGCATACCAGACCACCTGACCTGCCTCTTGAGAAATTTGTATACAGGTCAGGAAGCAACAGTTAGAACTGGACATGGAACAACAGACTGGTTCCAAATAGGAAAAGGAGTCCATCAAGGCTGTAGATTGTTACCCTGCTTATTTAACTTATATGCAGAGTACATCATGAGAAACGCTGGACTGGAAGAAACACAGGCTGGAATCAAGATTGCTGGGAGAAATATCAATAACCTCAGATATGCAGATGACACCACCCTTATGGCAGAAAGTGAAGAGGAACTAAAAAGCCTCTTGATGAAAGTGAAAGTGGAGAGTGAAAAAGTTGGCTTAAAGCTCAACATTCAGAAAATGAAGATCATGGCATCCGGTCCCATCACTTCATGGGAAATAGATGGGGAAACAGTGTCAGACTTTATTTTTCTGGGCTCCATAATCACTGTAGATGGTGACTGCAGCCATGAAATTAAAAGATGCTTACTCCTTGGAAGGAAAGTTATGACCAACCTAGATAGCATATTCAAAAGCCGAGACATTACTTTGCCAACAAAGTTTCGTCTAGTCAAGGTTATGGTTTTTCCCATGGTCATGTATGGATGTGAGAGTTGGATTGTGAAGAAGGCTGAGCGCCGAAGAATTGATGCTTTTCAACTGTGGTGTTGGAGAAGACTCTTGAGAGTCCCTTGAACTGCAAGGAGATCCAACCAGTCCATTGTGAAGGAGATCAGCCCTGGGATTTCTTTGGAAGGAATGATGCTAAAGCTGAAACTCCAGTACTTTGGCCACCTCATGCGAAGAGTTGACTCATTGGAAAAGACTCGGATGCTGGGAGGGATTGGGGGCAGGAGGAGAAGGGGATGACAGAGGATGAGATGGCTGGATGGCATCACTGACTCGATGGACGTGAGTCTGGGTGAACTCTGGGAGCTGGTGATGGACAGGGAGGCCTGGCGTGCTGTGATTCATGGGGTCACAAAGAGTTGGACACGACTGAGCGACTGAAATGAACTGAACTGAACTGAACTGAAGCCAGGATTGAGAAGAGCCCCAAGATGGTACCAGTGGAGGGGCTGTGGCGGGGCGGGCACAGATAAACATCTAGCTCTCTATGTGCTGTTAGCAAATGAAGTCAAATGGATGCTGAGTGCCCAAACAACAAATAAACTACTATGCCAAAATTTCCAGGTGTTGGGGACTAAGATCCTGGCCACTCCAAACTGGATTAGGGCTGGGGCAGGGTCCTGCCCATTGAGTCTCACTCTTGCCATTGGGGTGGCCACCATAATTACCACCATCTCCTTTCTATCCTCCAAACCTGGCTGCTGGGAGGGAGTGTTTCTTCTCTCAGGAATTAGTCCTCATTCGAAAACTTAAGATCCAGAGCTAAGACTGAAGACCAATCAGCTGCTCACAGTTGACGGTGTAGACACAACTGTCTTATAAATACCACTCAGTCACAATGCAGTGGTCTTTATCATCAAACAACTTGAGTTGGACATCTAACACCACTTACCAGCTATGATACTCTGAGAAAATACCCATCTACTCTCTGAGCCTCAGTTTGTTCAGCTGTAAAATGGGGAGATATAACATGTACTCTGCTTCAGTCTACATGTCGTTCTAGCAAATGAAGTAAAAACTGTCGGAATTTGTAAGCTGTGAGCTATATACAGATACAAAGAGGCATTTCTATAATTTTCATTATTATCAAGAGAAGCCAGGCCATTCGGATAAGTGGACAGAGGCAGGAAATGCAGCTAGAAACCACAATAACTGAGGGGAGGTTTTGAGGAGTGGAGGGTGGGAGCCTGGAGGGCAGTCATCTAGACTGTCAGATTCTTCTCAAGGTCAAGTGCTTCAAATAGGTGAGGTTTCGCTAGACTCCATCACACATCCCAAGGCCAAATGGCCTGAGGGCAGACTTACAAATTCCAACAGTCATTTTAGAAGCTCTGATTTAAGCTCTCTCTCCTTTGTTGAGAACCCAAGTGCTAAAGCCTTCATGGCAATTAAACTTCTTGAGGTTGAGCATTAACAAAGCTGGGTTGCCTCCAGACTCCCTTCCTTGCCTCTCATCCTCCCTTCCTCCCCTTGGCATTGGGCAAGGCTGAAACCTGATAAAATGATCCCTTTCTCATCGCCTGCCTGGATCTCGCTGGCCAGGCTTCCTGCAGCTGTGCTCCAAGATCAGCATTTCAGTCATCGCTCCCTAATCGCTTCATCTCTCCCTACTCCAGGGGGACGTGAATTCCTCCCCTCGCTCACATGCCCCACTTCAAGCCATCTGCACACACTACAGGATACTTGCCACCTGACATCTTGATGTTCAAAGCTATCCAAATCCTTCAAAATCTCACTGCTTGTGCTGTGTATGCCCTCAGAGCATGAGACAGAAAGCAGCCCTCTCATCTCATCTTAAATGTTCCATACAGATTCTAGGGACCTGGTCTGTCACAAGATTGGCTTGGTCAAACATCAGACTTTTTTTTTTTTTTTTTTTTACTATTTTCTCATTGATTTCCAAATCCTTGTCCCTTAGTGAGTATTCCAGATCCCTTCTTAAAATCCTATTCTCATTCATGTCTTTATTGCTTACTTAATTCCGAGAGGCTTCCTGAGGTTTACGGACTGTTTTATTTTTGGCTGTATCCCTAACACCCAGCGCAGTACCTGCCCCATCAGAAGTGCTCAATACATGCTTGTGAAGTGAGGGCCCGCCTGCATGGATAAGCCGTCTGACACTGCTGTGACAAGCAGTATCTCCGGTAGAAACTAAGCATCGTGAAAGCAGAATTCTGATAAGGGTTCTCCTGTTTGGACATCACTGCTGCAGCTGCTGCTAAGTCACTTCAGTCATGTCCGACTCTGTGCGACCCCATAGACGGCAGCCCACCAGGCTCCCCCGTCCCTGGGATTCTCCAGGCAAGAACACTGGAGTGGGTTGCCATTACCTTCTCCAGTGCAGGAAAGTGAAAAGTGAAGTCGCTCAGTCGCTCAGTTGTGTCCGACTCTTAGCGACCGCATGGACTGCAGCCCACCAGGCTCCTCCGTCCATGGGATTTTCCACACAAGAGTACTGAGTGGGTTGCCATTTCCTTCTCCAATGCATGAAAGTGAAAAGTGAAAGTGAAGTCGCTCAGTTGTGTCCGACTCGCAGCGACCCCATGGACTGCAGCCTACCAGGCTCCTCTGTCCATGGGATTTTCCAGGCAAGAGTACTGGAGTGGGGTACCGTTGCCTTCTCCCTTGGATGTCACTAGGGGACCCTCTATTACAGATATATAATTATAATGACATCCAATAGCATTTTTACTGTAGAACTTCTAAAGAGGGCAAAGGAATTGAGACCATTTGAAACTTCACTCTGAAATGAGAATCACTGACAGCTGACTGTAAAATAAACTTAAGCCTAATTACATGTTGTGAACTATACAGCGATACTGTGGGATTCTGACGTTACTTTCCGATCACTCCTCACCAAGGATTGGGGAAAAACCATTAAGGACATGTCCCTGTTTTCAGCTGGTCTGGGTTTATTGTCTGTGCACCACTCACGGAGCCTCTCCCTCCAGCTTCCAGGCTGCTTCTGCCCCCTCACTGTGTGGTCTAGGGAAGTTCCACTCCCTGCAGCAGGATCAGGACTTGTGTCACTGCAGAGACTTCTTATATTCTGCTTGAAATCCTACACAATCCAGATTTTAAATTAAAAAGGGGAAAGTGGAAAGATTTGGATAGAGGTTCACGGAATACCATCACTGAAAGAGACACACAGCATCACTGAGTCCAAGGATCATACGGTTTTCTTCCTCAGGTGTCCTGCCAACCAGTGCTGTGTCCAGGCTTTGCCAGAAAGAACGCAGTGACCATTTGGTGATCTGACCACAGGCACAGGATGAGAGTGACATTGTCACATATCTGGCTCCTTGCAGAAAGTGAGGGGAGTCATGTGGGTGAAGGGAGGGCGGGATTCAAAAATAGCCCTGGTGTTTCAGGAAAGTGGAGACACGGTGGCAGAAATAGTATCCTTTTATTCAGTATCAAATGACGTTCAAATCACTTTCATTCCAGCAAGACTAGTAGCACAGTGAAAAATAGTGGCATGAATGCCACCTGGCTGGTAGGGAGCAAAACAGTCTCAAATCCAAACTTCCGTCAAACAGCTACAGCAGCAGCTCAGCTGGTTTTCAGCTCATGAGTGTTGGCGGGAGCATGAGGCAATGGCGGAGCAGCGAAGACCCTCGTCCCTTGGACCAGGTACATCCAACTTCATGGAGCAGACGTGTCAGGAGAATCTCAGCTCTAAACTGATTTCTGCAGGCCTCTCTCAGCTTCAGGAGAAGGTAAGTTGCCATCCCATGAGGGAGAGCAAGTCAACTTGCATCTGGGGACACAAAATGCTGTGAAGTTGAAAAAAAAAGTTGTAATTTAAAGAAAAGGGGATAACACTTTGATGAGATAGTAACAAACACATGCATATGAGCCGCAGAGAGTTATAAATGAGCCTGGAGGGCTGCAGTCCATGGGGTCTAGAGGAGGCGGACACGGCTGAGCGACTTCACTTTCACTTTTCACTTTCATGCATTGGAGAAGGAAATGGCAACCCACTCCAGTGTTCTTGCCCGGAGAATCCCAGGGACGGGGGAGCCTGGTGGGCTGCCGTCTATGGGGCCGCACAGAGTCGGACACGACTGACGCGACTTAGCAGCAGCAGCAACAAAAATAAACCAATGGGATTACAAAGGGGATAGTACAACCTGCAAATTGTCTGGTGCTCTGGATTTTTGATGCTAGAAGTGAAACACAAAATTCGAAAGTTTAAAATTCCAAACCTAAAATTAGAATGTTCAACTATAGAGACTGGGTAAATAAAGGATTGTGTACTTAATGACTGTTACGCACCTGTTAAATATCATGATTATTAAGAATGAAGAACCACAGGAAATGCTTGTGATGACTTCAAGTGAAACCACAAATTTTTAAACTTGGGAAATGTGTTTACAACTAGGAAGAAAAGTGGTTCACTGGAAAAAGTCCTCTTTATGCCTTTATAGAGTAAGAAAGGGTTAATGTTACAGATTATGTGTAGTTGCATACATTATTATAGCTCTCTCCTGTTTTCATCTGTCCATCAAGCATCAAAATAATTACAATATTTGTGCTCAAGAGCTGTAACATGGGTGGTTTTCCTTTTGTTAGTTTTATTACATCATTCCTCCTAGTTTATTGCAGCAATATTAGAAAAGTGATAAAAGTAAAATAAAAACATTTATAATTCTACCCTGGAGAGAGAACACTTTGGTGTTTCCTTTCTAGGCATTTTCATATACAGATAGATTCATAAGTACATTTATTGTATAAAATTAGAGTCATACTCTACATCTGGTGAACATCTATAACCACTGACCTCACACTGGCTGGTACTGTTGTCGCAATGGGGAAGCCTCCTCCCTCCTCTGGGTGGAAGTTCATGGGCAGTCAGATCACAGAGTAGTTTGTAACCCAATCAAGTCCTGCATGGTGCTTTACAAAATGTTAAACCTGAAACTGAAATAATGTGTAATCTTCTCATTTTCCACAGACGTAGCCCCTCCCCTGATAATCTGATGCACAATTTGCTTTTGTCCTAGAAAAAAACAGCAAAGGGCAGAATGGCTCATCGAATCCCATGCCCTTGCCAAATGGTGTGTGGACAAGAAAATGTCAAGTGGTCCTGCTAGAGGCACCCGACCAAGAATGGCACCCCCGGGGAGGAGGAGGGGGTGCCTGCCAGGTCCCCCCAACCTCCTGGTGCCCAGACATCATCCACCCTCTCCATGCCTGGGCTGTGTGCCCCTCACAGAGGGGAGGGAGGCTCCAAAGCTCTTGGATGCTGCTGTCACAGAAAAGGGAAAGACACAGTGAAGACTCTGGTGAGGAGCTGCCACTCCCCCTGTGTTTGCAAGGCATCCAGTCTCTGGGGCTGTGAGCTACTAGAGGCCTCTTCCTGTTCATGTTGTTGTTTACTTGCTAAATCAGATCCTACTCTTTTGCGACCCCATGAACTATAGCCCACCAGGCTCCTCTGTTCGTGGGATTTCCCAGGCAATCCTACTGGAGTGGGTTGCCATTTCCTTCTCCAGAGGATCTTCCTACCTCAGGGATCAAACCCCTGTCTCTTGCATTGTAGGCAGATTCTTTTCCACTGAGCCACCTGGGAAGCCATTAGTTTCCTGGAGCAGCCGCAAGTTAAGTACCACAAACCAACAAAAACAGGAATTTCTTGTCTCACTATTCTGGAGACTAGAAGTTGGAAGGCCAGGTGTGAAGCTTCTAGGGGAGGATCCTTCCTTGCCTCCTGCTTTTGGAAGCCCCAGCCGTCCCTTGGCTTATGGCAGCATAACTCAGAGCTCTGCCCCTGTCTTCACGTGGCTGTCTTCCCTCTGTCTGTCTTCACAGGATGTTCTCCAGAGTGCGCCTCTCAGTCTCTCTCTTGCTGTAAGGACATCTGTCATACTGCACCAGGATGCATCCTAATGACTGCATCTTAACCTGTTTATGTCTGCGCAGACCCTATTTCCCAATGTTAGAGTCCAAGCTCGCTCTGCTCACTGCAGGACACCGAGGGACGAGGCGCTGGTGCAAAGAATACGACCAGTGGCAGTCTAATGTCCCAAACTAACCATATGATCAGGGTCTGGGTGCCAGGTTCTTTTATAGATCAGAGATGGGGGGAGGTGAGGAAACAATGTAAAAAGGCCATTCGTCTTGCATATATCTCCTAGAATAGTCTAAGGCAGGGGATGTTTTAACTTCTTCCTGTCAGCTACAGGTGGACAGGGTCCTGAACAAAGGCTCTTCAGTTTAACAGTCAGGCAGAGGGGCAAGATTCTCTGAGGCAGGCCATTATGTGCTGACAAAGGTCATATTGTCAAAGGTATGGGTTTTTTGGTAGTTATGTACTGACTTAAAGAAGGCTGAGCGCCAAAGAATTGATGCTTTCAAACTGTGGTGCTGGAGAAGACTCTTGAGGGTCCCTTGGACAGCAAGGAGATCAAACCAGTCAATCCTAAAGGTAACCAACACTGAATATTCATTAGAAGGTCTGATGCTGAAGCTGAAGTTCCAATACTTTGGCTACCTGATGTGAAGAGTTGATTCACTGGAAAAGACCCTGATGCTGGGAAAGATTGCAGGCAGAAGGAGAAGGGGGTGACAGGATGAGATGGTTGAATGGCATCGTTGACTCAATGGACATGAGTTTGAGCAAACTCCCAGAGATGGTGAAGGATAGGGAAGCCTGGTGTGCTGCAGTCCATGGGGTCACAAAGAGTCAGACATAACTGAGCAATTGAACAGTAGAACACCAACAATATAACAAAAGCCATAAAAAGTAAGTCAAAGAAACAGTTTCAACATGAAGTCAAAATTGACTTTTTCCTGCAACACCAATAAAGAGACTGGGGTTTAGAACCATGACATTTCTTTTTTAGGGACCACCATCCTCTTTCACTATTTAGGTATCAGATCAGATCAGTCGCTCAGTCGTGTCTGACTCTTTGAGACCCCATGAATCGAAGCACGCCAGGCCTCCCTGTCCATCACCAACTCCCGGAGTTCACTCAGACTCACATCCATCGAGTCAGTGATGCCATCCAGCCATCTCATCCTCTGTCGTCCCCTTCTCCTCCTGCCCCCAATCCCTCCTGGCATCAGAGTCTTTTCCAATGAGTCAGCTCTTCGCATGAGGTGGCCAAAGTACTGGAGTTTCAGCTTTAGCATCATTCCTTCCAAAGAAACCCCAGGGCTGATCTTCAGAATGGACTGGTTGGATCTCCTTGCAGTCCAAGGGACTCTCAAGAGTCTTCTCCAACACCACAGTTCAAAAGCATCAATTCTTTGGTGCTCAGCCTTCTTCACAGTCCAACTCTTACATCCATACATGACCACAGGAAAAATGATAGCCTTGACTAGACGAAACTTTGTTGGCAAAGTAATGTCTCTGCTTTTGAATATGCTATCTAGGTTGGTCATAACTTTCCTTCCAAGGAGTAAGCGTCTTTTAATTTCATGGCTGCAGTCACCATCTGTAGTGATTTTGGAGCCCAGAAAAATAAAGTCTGACACTGTTTCCACTGTTTCCCCATCTATTTCCCATGAAGTGACGGGACCAGATGCCATGATCTTCATTTTCTGAATGTTGAGCTTTAAGCCAACTTTTTCACTCTCCTCTTGCACTTTCATCAAGAGGCTTTTGAGTTCCTCTTCACTTTCTGCCATAAGGGTGGTGTCATCTGCATATCTGAGGTTATTGATATTTCTCCTGGCAATCTTGATTCCAGCTTGTGTTTCTTCCAGTCCAGCGTATACCTGGAGTGAGTTATTAAATAAATAGGACAGGTTGAGTATCTAACATTCCTACAACTCTGCTTCCTAACACACCTCTTACTCAAAATCTTTTTGGTGTCTTTATGACAATTATAGCTTTAGAAAGGTCATTCAACTCCTCTGGGCCTTGTGCTGTGCTTAGTCCCTCAGTTGTGTCTGATTCTTTGAGATCCCATGGACTGTAGCCCTCCAGGCTCCTCTGTCCCTGGGGATTCTCCAGGCAAGGATACTGGAGTGGGTAGCTTATCCCTTCTCCAGGGGAACTTCCCAACCCAGGAATTGAACTGGGGTCTCCTGCATTGCAGGCAGATTCTTTGCCAGCTGCTGCTGCTAAGTCACTTCAGTTGTGTCCAACTCTGTGCAACCCCATAGACGGCAGCCCACCAGGCTCCCCTGTCTCTGGGATTCTCCAGGCAAGAACACTGGAGTGGGTTGCCATTTCCTTCTCCAAAGCATGAAAGTAAAAAGTGAAAGTGAAGTCGCTCAGTCGTGTCCGACTCTTATCGACCCCATGGACTGCAGCCTACCAGGCTCCTCCATCCATGGGATTTTCCAGGCAAGAGTACTGGAGTGGGGTGCCATTGCCTTCTCCCCTTTGCCAGCTGAGCTACCATTTAATGAGCCTTTGAAGGTGTCAGCCTTGACACTGGTGGGAACTAAGTGTTGTTTTGATGACTATGAATGACCCAGGAATGCCAGTCTTTCTCCTAACTTCTGCAGGTGACTCACACGTGTTGCTTCTCAGGTACAGTTAAAGGCTACTTGCCAGGAATTCTAAAAAAATTTGGTATTCATAAGCCAAAATTAGTGTCCACAGGGTTCACCAAGGATTCAAATTTGTCATTCCATGCTATATACAGGCAGGATTCCTCCAGATTTTGGAAGGAGACTTTTTGGTTAGTTGCTTGGCATTTGTTTTGAGTTGTTGTGGTTTCCAATAGCTGTTATTCATACATTGTATTTATAAATTGCTATAGTTTTATGCCTTCATCATCCATTTTAGTCTGATAAGAGGCTTTGGGTTTGTCCTGTGGTGAGTATTTTGGTCCTATAAATTGTTCATCATTCAGATGTGGGTATAAATGAATGTAATTAAGGAAGTAATCCCATACAGATCCCAATTGCTTGACGAGATGGATGTACAGTCCCTTACAGCTTGCTTGGATTGTAGAGTGACGAGCCATTCCAGTCAGCCCAGGACTGAGAAAGTTGCCAGGATGTGGAACTTCCAACACTAACATTGGGAAAATCCGGGCAACCTGGCACCACTGGTCACACTCTCATGTAGGGACACTGGCTTAGTGGCTTGCTTGCCTGTGGTTTTATGCTGCTCTAGTAACTTGCATCTCACAGTTGAGGTTAGTGTAATAAAATGGAGTAGGGTTATTTTTGAGACTGGAGAGCACTCACCACGTGAAGCCCAGTGTACGCCAGGCTCTTCTTTAACACAGACGGGAAGTGAGTCCAATGTCCCATGTTCAGCAAGTTCAGTGCAGCAAATTCAGTGGGCTCCTCTATGACTCTCACTGTCCTCCCTAGAAGCTCATTGCCCCAATTATGCAAGAGAGGCATGGAACAAATAGGCGTGAACTGGGAGTTCTTTGGAGTCGCCCAAGGGCGTACAGTCAAAAAAGTTTAGGACCCCCTGGGTAAGGGACGCAGAGTAATGCTCCTCCTGCTGCCACTCCACCGCAGCCTCGGGTTGCAGATCCACCTTGACTTAGCTCAAGGTTCTCGACAGATGCAGAGGGAGGACCACGGCCTTGTGAAGCTTCCCTGCAGGTGTGACCGAGAGTTACCCAAAGCAAGGGTAATTCTTGCCCCCTTAGGAAGATTTTAAAGCTTAGCCTCCTTGGAGAGTATCCAGCACCCATCCTCTGTTTTATGGGAAGCGGGGCGCGGGGAGAGAGCTGCTATTTGTTGATATGTCACTTTCAGCACGGCAGAGCTCAGATAAGGGACTTTTTGCTTCTGACTTAATTTACGTTCATCCTCACAGCAGCTCTATGAAGTGTGATTGACCTGACTTTGTAGATGAGGAATCTACTGTCTTGGCCCGATGTACCTCAAACCCTGGGGTCACAAAGAACCCAGGGCTCCACTTGCTTGAGCAGAGATTGCTCTCAAACTGTGAAAGGAGCAGAAGACTTAAAAAGCCCAAACAAACAGGTTGACAATATGAAATAAAACCAACACGTACTCAGCCTGGCATGAAAGCTGCTGAGGGGCCCATCCTTATAACTCACTGCCTACACTCGCTTCACCCCAAGTACTGGGTGGCTCCTCCCTTACTGTTTTGGTTGCATTTAGGGCTCCCTTGGCTCCTGGGGCATCATGGCCACCATAAAAGGTGGCTGCTTCCCCCACCCCCAACATACATCTCTTCTCAGTTTGGAATGTCTTTTCAAATACAAATATTTCTCTGCCCTACATTTCTGGAGGACGTGTCCTTAAGTGCGGGTAGGTGACTGTGTTGTGACCTGATTCCTGCTCAGCTGTAAGGTTTTTCTGTCTCCTGCCAGGGGACAGATATTCAGCATTCCAGACAGGGCTAGTGGTGGGACTGCTATTTATTTAACTGCTAATCCCACTTATGTGAAATTAATTTACTCTACCATTATAACTCACCTTGCTTCCTGCCTTGAAGGGCTCCTGTAATTTATACCTGACTGCTTCTCTGTGCCCTACTTCCTGGGCTGAGGCTTGGGAGCTGGGTCTTGGGGTGACTCATGTTAGGAGGTGGTTTATACAGGAGAGAGGTTTCCTCATTATAGACTGAGGAGGGTTAGTGGTGTTGGGTTTTTTTTCTCCTAATAAACGGTTCCCCTTTAGGTCACCCCTTTCCAAGGAAGTTTGTTTACTATTATTAAACTTCCCAACTCCAAATACAGGCTGCTCCAGTTTAGACAGTGTGCAGATGACTCTCCGCCTTCTCTAGGACAAACCCAGCCCCTGGGTTCTCACCCACCTCCATCCTTGAAATGCAAGTTGGTTGCACCGTCCCAAAACAGGTGCTCAATGACTGATGCGTCTGGGCTGCTTCTGGAATAAAGGGCTTATGGCCCACTGCTTACCAGGTTTTACAAACATCTCTACAAAGTAGGGGATTCCCATAAAGGCCAGGGTCTCTCCCTTTTCTTGTGGCAGGGGTGAGCAAGGAAGCATTGGCATTGAGGCTACTGGTGACAGGTCTCTTCTATCCAGACCAGAAGGATCCCTGCTGGCCTCCTGTGGACACCCCCACATTGAGCTCCTGCTCTGAGCAGACAGCCGGGGTAGTGGTCTGAAGCTCTGATTCTAACCTTCTGGAGACACTGTCCTATTCCTAACTCACTTCCATTTCAGTTGGGTGGCTTTGAAGAAGCCAAGAGAAGGCAGCCTATAAGCTAGCCTTGGAGGGTTTCTGCCAACACTGTGAATGTGGTGCCTTAAACAAATGAAGAGTTTGTGACCTTCCAACTCGTATACAATCCCCAGTGTCCTCTCGGATTAACTCTATGTTGGCTGTGGAATGAAGCCAACCTTCAGCCAGGTTTGAGCCTTTTGTCCTGCCTACTTCCCATCCTTGTGTGTATGTGTGTGTGTGTGTGTGTGTGTGTTCTCAGTTGTTCAGTTGTGTCCAACATTTTGTGACCCCATGGACTGTAGCCCACCAGGCTCCCTCTGTCCATGGGATTTCCCAGGCAAGAATACAGGAGTAGGTTGCCATTTCTGATTCCAGGTGATTTTCCCAACCCAGGGATTGAACCTGTGTCTCTTGTATCTCCTGCAAGCAGATTCTTTGGCGCTGAGCCATCAGGAAAGCCATATATTTTAGTACACACACCAATTTAAAAGCACATTCAAAATTATCCTGAGCTCTCTGCCCATTGCTAACTCCCTGCCTTTGCTGCATGGTGCCCTGGAGGAACTAGAAAGCCCTCTTCATCCTTTTCACCCGGTAAGTCTGGAGTGATCTGACTCTAGCTCAGGAAGCCTCTGCTGGAAGAAATACTCTGTGACCCTATGTACTCACAGGCAGTTTGTGTCTCCATCAGGTTCTATGAGTATGCTCTGTACAGATTCGTCTGGCCCTGGAGATGTTAATCCTGACATAAGTGTTCTCTGCCTCCCCCAACTATCCTGTGGATGCTGTGAGACGAGGGACCTCACATTCATGCAGAACCCTTCACAGCAGAAGGCCAGTAATGAGTGGGACTTGAGGATAACACAACCAGTTATCTACTAGTTGCATCCAGAGTGTAGCTTCTTGTTTTGAAAGTGAGTTTTGGTGTCTTAAAGACCTCACTTCTAATTTTGACTGTGTCAACTCTTGAGCTTTATGACCTTTGGCAAGCTATTTAACTTCATTGGGCTATTTCTCACCTGTGAAAACAGACACCCAGGGTAATTGGCTTCTTGGTTTGTTGTGAATTTAAACAAAGTAACACGTGAGATGGCTGGATGGCATCACTGACATGATGGACGTGTGTCTGAGTGAACTCCGGGAGTTGGTGATGGACAAGGAGGCCTGGCGTGGTGCGATTCATGGGGTCGCAAAGAGTCGGACACGACTGAGCGACTGAACTGAACTGAACACATGTGAAAGGCATGGCCGGTGCGTTGGCTGGCACCGAATCAGGTCTCAATAAACAGCAGCCATTATTATTACCTGGTTCTTTTTTGGTCTGGTGCCCAGGTATCCCTGCTACAGTAAGACTCAACAAATAGTGAATTAATGGTGATCTTGGTTTTAGGGGAGGCATTGTAGAGGCAACATTGAAGTGAGGCTTGGAGATCCAATAAGGAGAGAAATTAGAGGTAAACCTATTTCTCAACCGCCTGCAGTCAGACTAGTTCTTAGCTGATTCTCCAGATATTGCAGTGTTTTTCCAGAGGCAGGTGAAGAGTGACTGTATGTGACTCTGAAGATCTGTATTTGTCACCTGACCTTGAAAGTAACAAACAAACCCCGAGGAAGGTAGCTCTGATTACAGTCATGGACTTGGAAGAGCTCTTTCAAGGCAGATTGATTCATTGGACCTGAAATACAGCTCAACAGCCCACACAGAGACTCCATCTTTGGCAAACTGCCCTGCCTATTTCTTTCTCTCTTGCCCTGATAAATTGATCTGCGTGTGTGAGTTGGTGCTTTATTGTTGAGGGGGGTGTGTGTGTGCTGTCCCAGGATGGAAGGTCCTGGCTTGGGGGCCCTCTGTCTGGGCGATTTTCAAACCTGACACTAGAAGTTCTCCTACTCCATTTCTTCATGTAGTGGCTTTAATTTCATTCCTCTTGTGGGTCCAGAATGTTCCAGAGTGCCTCTCAGTCTGTCTGAACCTTCTGAGTGCAGTAACATGTCATTTTGCAAGGCAGGAAGAAATCTAGTCTCTGCTGTGTGCCTTACACCAGGGAAAAGATCATTATCCCCATTAGTCAAAAGAAACTGAGACTCAGAGGAGTTAAGGAGTTTTCCCAAGGTCAGCTGGTAGTAGAACCAGCGTCCATACCCCCGGCGTTTCTGAGAAATGACCTCAGTGACGGCAGACTCCAGGCTTAGCCCTGCGGCAAACAGATGACCAGTTGTTATTGCTTTAGAGCTGTGGCATGTGGCTCTAGATTGTTCATTCTCAGTGCTGAACAGGATTCCCTTGAATGAATATGCTATAACTTGCTTACATGTTAATGGGCACTGAGTTGCCACCAGTTTGGAGGTATCACAAATAGTGCTGCTATGAGCAGTGTATTATGTATCTTTCGGTGAACGCTTGTAAGCACTTTTGTCTGATACATACTTGGGAGTGTCACTGTTGGGTTGTAGGGTGGGTGTGTTTCTATGGGCTGTGTTTATATATAGAATCTTCACATCCCCTCTGTGAGGAAGGCATTGTCAGCCCCTTTACGCATGCCAGCCTTTGAGCCAGACCTGCACTTCCTCCAGAGCTCCTGAGAGATCAGGCAGAAGCAAAGGCCCAGTGGAGGAAGTGTAGGTCTGGTTCTAATGCTTTTTCACTATTGACAACCCTCTTTATTACTTTTTCTTAAGAGACTCGTTATTTTGGAAGATTTCTACACAGCAAGCTACCAAGTGACTGTCACTTGCTCACTATCTGATCTGGAACCAGAGATCAAATTGCCAACATCCACTGGATCATCAAAAAAGTAAGAGAGTTCCAGGAAAACATCTATTTCTGCTTTATTGACTATGCCAAAGCCTTTGACTGTGTGGATCACAATAAACTGTGGAAAATTCTTTAAGAGATGGGGATACCAGATCACCTGACCTGCCTCTTGAGAAACCTGTATGCAGGTCAGGAAGCAATAGTTAGAACTGGAGCTGGAACAACAGACTGGTTCTAAATTGAGAAAGGAGTACATCAAGGCTGTATATTGTCACCCTGCTTATTTAACTATATGCAGAGTACATCATGAGAAACGCTGGGCTGGAAGAAACACAAGCTGGAATCAAGATTGCCAGGAGAAATATCAATAACCTCAGATATGCAGATGACACCACCCTTATGGCAGAAAGTGAAGAAGAACTAAAGAGCTTCTTGATGAAAGTGAAAGAGGAGAGTGAAAAAGTTGGCTTAAAGCTCAATATTCAGAAAACTAAGATCATGGCATCCAGCCTCATCACTTCATGGCAAATAGATGGGGAAACAGTGGCTGACTTTATTTTGGGGGGCTCCAAAATCACTGCAGATGGTGACTGTAGCCATGAAATTAAAAGACACTTATTCCTTGGAAGGAAAGTTATAACCAACCTAGACAGCATATTAAGAAGCAGAGACATTACTTTGCCAACAAAGGTCCATCTGGTCAAGGCTATGGTTTTGCCAGTAGTCACATATGGATGTGAGAGTTGGACTATAAAGAAAGCTGAGTGCCGAAGAACTGATGCTTTTGAACTGTGGTGTTGGAGAAGACTCTTGAGAGTCCCTTGGACTGCAAGGAGATCCAACCAGTCCATCCTAAAGGAGATCAGTCCTGGGTGTTCACTGGAAGGACTGATGTTGAAGCTGAAACTCCAATACTTTGGCCATCTGATGCAAAGAACTGACTCATTTGAAAAGACCCTGATGCTGGGAAAGATTGAAGGCGGGAGGAGAAGGGGATGACAGAGGATGAGATGGTTGGATGGCATCACCAACTCAATGGACATGAGTTTGGGTAGACTCTGGGAGTTGGTGATGGACAGGGAGGCCTGGTGTGCTGCAGTCCATGGGGTCACAAAGAGTCGGACATGACTGAGCAACTGAACTGAATCGAACTGAAGATAGGTCACATGTAAGTAGAAAGGAACTTTCTAAGCTGCCACCATGTGGCCAGAAAGACTTCAGGCTATTGCTGACATATGAGTGTCTCAGGTCTTTCCCCTTTGTCTGCTTCTATTTTTCTCCATCTCTGTCTCTCTTTCTCTATCTCTCTAACTATATGTGTATGTATGATATACATACCATTCATACATCTCCCATATACATATATCTCATAGATAAATATATGGTGGCTTAGATGGTAAAGAACCTGCCTGCAATGCAGGAGACTCTGGTTTGATCCCTGGGTGGGGAAGACCCCTTGGAGAAGGGATTGGCTACTCACTCCAGTATTCTTGCCTGGAGAATTCCATGGACAGAGTAGCCTGGTGGGCTATGGTGCACAAAGAGTTGGATACAACTCAGCAACCAACACTTTCACTTTCCTATATATTAGAGAGTGACAGAAAGATGTCTATCTTTATATCTTTATAATATGAAAAAATTGGGATTCCACTGTATCTTACTTTAAAAAAAATCATTTTCATTTATTTGGCTGTGCTGGGTATTAGTTGCAGCATGTGGGATCTAGTTACCTGACCAGGGATTTAACCTAGGCCCCTGCACTGGGGGCACAGAGCCTTAGCCATTAGAGCACCAGGGAAGTAGCATTTTTTCAATGTGACTGAAAAAGTTACTTCAAAAGCATGATTTTTAAAATATTGCTGTTTGGGATTCCCTGGTGGTCAAGTGGTTAAGAATCTGCCTGCTAATGCAGGGAACATGGGTTTGATCCCTGGTCCAGGAAGATCCCATGTGCCACGAGGTTCAAAACCTGTGAGCCACAGCTACTGAGGCCCATGTGCCCAAGAGCCCATGTTCTGGAACAAGAGAAGCCACTGCAATGAGAAGCCTGTGTAAAGCAACCAGAGAGTAGTCCATGAGCAGCAGTGGAGAAACAGTGCAGCCAAAAATAAACAAATAAATGAAAATATTGCACTTTGATATTCCATCAATGCAGTCACCATGATTAATTTAATTAATTCTGTATTTCAGGATAGTTAAACTCTTTCCAATATTTTGCCATTTGTCAATAACACTGCATGAATATGATTGTACCTAACTCCTGGGGGACATCTCTGATATTTTCCTCAGGCTAAATGACAAGATGCTGAATAACCTACCAAATGGGTTGGCTTTTGAATGTTGGCTTTTGAATCTCATTATCAAAATCAAATTTATGCTGCTGCCAGTGCATAAAAGAGTGTCTTTTCTGAACACCCTGGTAATTTTCTATTATAAATGATCTTTCTCAATTTTATAGTAAAACACAGTTGCTTGACTTTGATTCCTGGTGAGGTTATACATTTTGTCAGACTTGCTGTCCATTCACGTTTCTCCCTCTTTTGCATTTTGTGCTCTGCCACGTGTCCCCCACTCTCTCAGAATGCCGTGTGCTCGGGCCAGCCTCTTCCCTGCTGTGCTCCTGCCTTGACCACAGGAGTCTTCTCAGTGTCCCACAGAACTCAGCACAGTCAAGCACTGTGCAAACAGAACGTGTGTCAGAAAAATGCACACTCACAAGGGCCGCAGGTGGCTTGGCCAGCCACATCTGTCATTCCTCCAGCTAGGATGCCCAAATCCCTCCCAGAGCTGCAAACCTTCCATCTCACTCAGACTCTGGATCATCACCCAGGGACCTTCAGAGCAGGAGGGGCCGGCCACGGCACCTGATGACTTAACCAGGTGAGGTTCACATGTGCTCCGCTGTGCCTCAGAGGAAGTGTTTCCTACTGCTCGGGGGAAATAGGCAACTGTAAATCAGGGAACAGCGTGGCACTGACTTATTTATCCTTATAAGAGTTTTATATTCTGAAGTCAGCAAGGGACCCACTGGCCGATCCACGGCCAATTTGCAGTCATTATCTTGGGAAAGCGCAATCCCCTTTGCTCAGCTGGCGGCATGCTGGGGCCTGCAGAAATCCAGGCACCCCACAGGGCCGGGCCCTGATCACATATCTCAGTGGAAACCAAATGTTATCTTCCAGAGATGTGAGACAGAGACAGGAAGTCACCGAACAGTGGGAAATTCTTCCTCTCTCTGCTAACGCTGCTCTTTGGCTTACCCCGGCCCCTCCTCCAAGTTCTTCCTCCTTCAGATGAAATGTATGCCAGGACAGCAGCAGCACCCTCTTAGGGGTGAGAGCGAGTCATATAAGTCAGAGTGGACATGATAAAAGGGAGGTTAATTAGCAGTCAAGGCCAAGGCTACCCTCAATGTCCTAAAATAAGTCCTGCATAATCCTTACAAGATAATATCAAGCAGCCATTAAAAATAATGTTTTCCAAAAATTTTTATGAGACTGAAAAATGCTCATGACATGAAGTAAAATGAAGGAAAGAAAGGTGCAAAACCCACCTATAGAATATAAAATATGATCCCAGTTATGTAAAATTGCTGGAAATTACCATTGTAAAATGGTGACTGTGATGATTTCTGCAGGTAAGATTAGGTTTGAGTTTTATGTTCTTTCTTATTATATTTAAAAATTTTCCTACAATAAGCATCTGTAACTTTTATTTACAAGAAAATAGTATTTTGAAAGATCAAGTCTGATGTGATCTGCCCCAGGCCCCTGGGATCTGACAAGTTCCTATTTGTTATTCAGTTCTGCTCTCTTTACCTAAGTGTTAAGAGGAAGTGCTTACCCTCCCCCCGAGGCCTCCCTCCCTCCCTTCCTTCTTTCTTTCTTCCTTCTCCCTCCCCCTTGTGCCCTGGCAAGTCTTTTGAGGAAAGCAAATCTTGGAACCCAGGCTAAAACCAAATTTTTAACAAGCTCAAAATTTTAGCTATTCCAATACTGCATGGAGCAAGGGGACAGGACAAGGTTGACAGCCCTTCTTGTGGGAAAATCTCAGTGGACCCAAAGATTGCTCTGCTCTTCTCTGGTCACAGTGCTTCTAGCTGGCTGGCTTCAATCTGGTGCCAGGTTTAAAAAGGATGTCGAAAAGACTGCTTTCTGCAGAATCTAGAAATGACAATAATATCTCCAGCCACAATATTAGCAGCAAGAGCGCCACCGTGAACCAAATACTTATCCTATGACAGATAGTGATCTATTGTTTTATTTGATCTTTAAAATAACTCTTTACAGGTGAGAAATCTGGGTTTATTGAAGTTATGTAATAAGGCTTGTTGTTGTTCAGTTGCTAAGTTGTGTCTGACACTTTGCCACCCCATGGACTGCAGCATGACAGGCTTCCTTGTCCTCCACTGTCTCCTGGAGTTTGCTTAACTTCATGTTCACTGAGTTGGTGATGCTATCTAACCATCTCATCCTCTGCCATGCTCTTCTTTTGCCTTCAATCTTTCCCAGCATCATGGTCTTTTCCAATGAGTTGGCTCTTCACATCACACGGTCAAAATACTGGAGCTTCAGCTTCAGGATCAGTCCTTTCAATGAATATTCAGGGTTGATTTCCTTTAGGATTGACTGGTTTGATCTCCTTGCAGTCCAGGGGACTCTCAAGAGTCTTCTCCACCACCATGATTCAAAAGCACCAATTCTTTGGCGTTCAGCCTTCTTTATGGTCCAACTCTTGTGTATGTACACACGGCTACTGGAAAAATCATAGCTTTGCTTATACGAACTTTTGCCAGCAAAGTGATGTCTCTGTTTTTTAATACACTGTCTAGGTTTGTCATAGCTTTCCTTCAATGGATCAGGCATTTTTAAAATTTCATGGCTGCAATCACCATCTGCAGTAATTTTGGAGCCCAAGAAAATAAAGTCTGCCCCTGCTTCCACTTTTCCCCTTATATTTGCCATGAAGGGATGGGACCAGATACCATGATCTTATTTTTTTTGAATGTTGAGTTTCAAGTCAGCTTTTTCACTCTCTTCTTTCATTCTCATCAAGAGGCTCTTTAGTTCCTCTTCCCTTTCTGCCATTTGAGTGGTATCATCTGCACATCTGAGGTTGTTGATATTTCTCCTGGTAGTAAGGCAGGTCTATGTTACTCTGTATAAATTTCATGGTGGGAGGAGATGCCCCGGGGAATCTCCCACCTGCTCTGCTCTGGGGCCTCTGCATCACGGCCTTGGCTGTTAGGATGGAAGGGGCTGGCTAGGAGAGGTGCGTTTCTATGGGGACATCTGCGGGACTCTTTCAGACCGAGAGTGACAAGCCAACTCACTTTAGAATAATGCAAGTTTGTAAGGAAAGATTTCGGTAATGTGACAGGCGCGGTTTGCTCATGGAAAGTGAGAGGCTGCGTCTCTAGACTGGGAGCGTGGGCCCCCAGACGACCCTCAGTTGCACCCACTTTGCACTCACCCCACCTGCTGTTTGCCTGATTCTGGAGGTTTTGATGGCCGGAGAGGCCACGCATGGCTCCAGGCAGTGGCTCCTGTGGGTAACTTTGTGGGGCACTTGGGGAATTGGGTCCTTTCTTATACAGTTTGCCAGAAGTGCGACAGCAGTAGACTGGGCCTCCCCAGGGCAGGCCTCTGATCAGCTGGTAGTGGGGGCCTGGCAGTGAGAAGAGGATGCTTGTTGGTCAAATGGATTGTTTGGAGCTGATGCTGTGAGATTACTGAGTCTCCCAGACAAGTCTACCCCATGTGGTTATTACATATTACCTATTCCACTAATACACAGAAAAAATGCAAGCTATCTATATAAAGCAAAACCAGTTTATTCATGAAGCTGTGGATGAGAGGTTAACCAGGACCCCATGTGACTTGTACGCTTCTTCCAGAACAGTGGCCTGGGCCTTGAGGACTTGCTTGCCTCAGGCCATATCCTGGGAAACTGACGTCTCAAGGGTGAATTCATCTTCCTGGGTCAGAGTTAGTTCGAGGTCACATGCTCCTGAGGTCCCTGAAGACCACGTGGGCTGCATTGCGTCCAGCGGCTCCCATGACACCTCCTCCTGGAAGGGAGCCTCCCATGAGCCAAAGCTGTGCTCACCCCCCTCCCACCCCTCTATCCCCTCTGTGGGATTGCCAAGGCACCAGCCACAAAGCAGAACAGGGAGGACTGAAGGGTGGTACTGGGGTATGGGTAACAGAACCACCTGGGACGATGATCAAAACAGATCCTGGACTCCCCTCCAGGCTTCCTGAATCCATGCAGGAAGGGCCAGTGTCTGGTCCAAGCAAGTGTCCCCCTTGCCTTCCCAGCCTGAGAGCTGAGGGGCAAGACTCCCAGCACATGAAGTAGAATGTGGGACTAGGGGTTGAGGGGAAGACCTGGCGGTATGGGCCTGTCTGGGAGGCCGAGGCCCAATAGCTCAGAGGAAGCACCCGTATGAGATGAGCCTCCACGGGGTCAATTAGGCCTGCGATGTGAGCAGGGAAGAATTTTAAAATTGAGAAACTGCACTGTGCTGATCCTTACTGGTCTCAAATATGGACGCTGAATTTAGAGACATGGGTCCCTCACAACCCCCAGCGGGAACTGGAGAGATACCTCCACTAGGACGTGTCCCCAGGCCTCACGAAGAGGGCTGAGCGAACCCGAGGGGTCTGGCTGGAGAATTCTCAATGCAGGGGAGGGCTTGTTCTCCGGGGAGTTCCCCGCTCCCCTCCCTCTCATCTCCCGCCTTATTCATCCTGTCCCACAGTCTGCAAGCTTCTGATATCTGGCCAGCCCTCGCCAGCCACCAGGGGTAGTGGGACCGAGGCTCACTCACCAGGATGGGCCCCGCTTCCACAGAGATACAGGCCCCGGAGCGGGCTGCAGTAGCTGGAGTGGAGGGGCACAGGACGCGCGAAGTACAGCTGGTCCAGGCTCATGGCACAGTGGAATACGTTCTGCAGAGGCAGGGCTGTAGTCATTAACATAGGAGTCTTACAGTCTCCACCCCCTTCCCCACCCCTGTTCTCCAAGGAAGGTTCTTCTCCTTCCAGGGTGTTTTTGGGCTCTCATGATGCAGAATGAGAAGAGGAAGAGAGGGAACAGGCACATGTCCCAGGGCTGGGGGGCAATTTTCCTAGAGGCATTTTTCAAGAAGGAGGAAGGGTTGGGTGTATCTTCAGAGGGTGAGGAAACTGAATGGGAGAGAAAAGGGAGACTTGAAAGATTGTGTTGTGGACTATGAACCCCCCCCCACTCTGTTTGAAAAGTAGAGGAATTTGATTTATTTTGACTGCTGATGTGTGTTTCTTTGGCCAAGACACCCATCTGAGCCTGGGCCCCGGGGGCCAAGGTCACAGTGAGTGGCAGACAAGGGTGCTGGGGCCGAGTATGGTTCTACTCCAGTGGCCTGGGTCAGACCAGACGAGGAGGGGGGTGTGGGGGCAGGGGAAGGTCACACCCGAGGGGTAGGTCTGACAAGACCAACATCTGTTGGACGTCATGGTGAGGGTGACCGTCACCTGCCCCTTCAGTGTGTCCCCAGCTGAGCTCGTTTTCTTCCCTGGAGTTTCCTCCTCGACGGATGGACGGACAGCACCACCGCCCCCTCCTCGGCCTCCAGGTGGACCCTTTACATCCCCTCCAGCCCCTTCTCTACACGTGCGTTTATCAAGATGTCTCAATCCACCTGCCCCAAGCCTTCCACCTCAACCCTTTCCCTTCCCTCTCCACTGCCTGGCCTCCTTCACTCTCTAGCCAGCCTATGCTGTCTGATAAAAATATAATTGGAGCTACACATGTACTTTTAGATTTTCCATTAGCCACATGAACACTTAAAAAGAAACTGGTGAAATTAGTGTTAATAATACATTTAATTTAACCCAATTAAATAATATGTTTAATTTAACCCCACAGATCCAAAATATCATTTCAACATGTGGTCGATATTAAAATTATTGATGAGACTTGCTGCATTTTTTTTGTCTTTGCTATCTGGGGTGCATTTTATATTGAAACACATCTCACGTTGGCCTGGCCACGTCTACGTATGCAATGGCCAATCGGAGCTAGTCGCTGCCATACTGGCTCTGGTGGCCTACCCACTCCCTGCCTCCAGGCTCAGTGAGTTGTTGATAAATTGAAGAGAAGTGTGAGATCAAGCTGCTCAGGGGAGGGGAGGCCCCTCTGAAGAAAGGCAGATGGGAGATGCTGATGTGGACGTCTGGGCGGAAATCCCACAGTAAGGTGATCTCTCCAGTGGGCGCTGCCTCTCCCGTCTACATCTCTTCTCTCCTCCCCCACTGCCTGCAACTGACCCTGTCTCTGTCCTCTCTCCGCTGTGGTCTCTGCCCCTGTCCTCCCTTCCTGCCTAAGGCTGGGTGTGGAGGGCCAAGATAAAGCCAAGTGGGCATGTCAGGGAGTGGAGGTGCAAAGAGAGTGAAGGCAGAGTGTGACGAGAGCCTCCCGTCCTATACGAACTCACCCCCCCAGGAAGCCCAAAGACTCTCTCCAAGTCAGGGGGTGTGAGGATGTCTCTGCCCACCACGGAGCCCTTGAAGCCGGGTGCGTAGGCCTCGATGCAATCAAACACTAGGTGCCAAACACAGGGGAATGAGACAGCGTTACGGAAGAGAAGAGGCTTATGATTATACAATTTGGCAAACTTACTAAATTCGTTAAACGCTACACTTAAAATGAATATTTTCATATGCAAATTATACCTCAATAAGCAAAACAACAACAACAACAAAACGACAGAGTCCACCAGCAAATAAACAATTTTTTACGAAGGCCTGTGGGTCTCAGATCACCCCAGCCTCCCACTTCTTCCCATCTTTACACTCCAGCCCTAAACTCTGTCTCCCCTTGAATATGCAAAGATTTCCTCACCTCATGGCTCCACTCAAGTTATTTCTTTTGCTTGGAATGCCCTGTG
Organism: Bos grunniens; assembly: GCF_055505025.1. Lineage (NCBI taxonomy): Eukaryota > Metazoa > Chordata > Mammalia > Artiodactyla > Bovidae > Bos > Bos grunniens. The sequence goes on from NC_141190.1 coordinate 19,621,684, forward strand.
CTGTCTGGTCAACTCCTATTCACCCTTTAAAACCCAGCTCAAATGTCCCTTTCTCTGGAAGGCTTTCCTGCCACTCTGGCTCGTGGCTCCTCCTTTGGTTCACACAGTCTGTTGACTGTAAGGTTGGTTTATTACTCTCCCCCACTGGACTGCGAGCAACCTGAGGGCAAGAACCATGTCTTTTTGCCTTTCTTAGCCCACAGCCTGACCCCAGCAGGCACTCACTGTGTTGATTTTGGTTTCCCTGGGTATTCCTCTCTCCTTGGCACAGGCCTTGCAGGTATTAATCCGGAGTGGGGCCATCAGGAGGAGAGGGGCCCATTCAGGCCACTCAGCCAGCTGTCACTGTGGAGACCCGACGGTCTAGCTCGCCTTACCTCTGTCTGCGTAGGCGTTTCTCTGCTGCTCATCCCAGGCCTTGCCTCCAGCCAGCGTGTAGGGCGTGTACTGAGTGAAGAGGGAGACGACGTGGCAGCCGGGGGGAGCCAGGGTGGGGTCCAGCGAGGAAGGGATGCAGAGTTCGATCAGAGGTCTGTGTACGACAGGGGAGGAGAGAGGGCAGGGCCTGAAGAGCAACGCCTGCCTGAGAGAAGGGGCCGTGGAGCCATTCTGAGATGATGGGACAAAATGAAGACCTGAGCTGGGGATGCTGGGGCCGGATGGATCATCTCCGTAAGGTTATGGTGGTGTTTGTCTGCGCAGGCTTGGTGACCAGTAGGACAGTCCAGACCACCCACGGGGAGCTCTCTCATCCCCAGGTCCCTGACTCAATCAGATCTCCAGGCTCCAGGCTCTCGGGTCCCAGCCGGCCCAGGGAGGTAAATGTGCAGTGGGCTCTGCACCCCACCGCCCACACACACCCTGTGCTCTAACCAGGGGCTCAAGCGTCTCCAGGTCCCCCACCTCTTGGAAGGCAGGCCATCCAGGGCGTCTTCAAAGGCCTGGTGGACAAGGAGGGTGTCCTCACAGTTCAGGTGGATGGAGCACTGGTGATGGGGCAATGGCTGGCCCCCGGGAGTGTTGGGGGCTGCCAGGAAGTCAGGCAGCCTGTTGACAGCCACTGAGAGACCAAAGGGGAGGGTCAGGGCCCAGGGGCCTGGGTCCTCAGCCCCTCCAGGGCCCTCCTTCTCTACCCATCGCCTGCTCCCCGACATGGTGGGCTGGAAACAAGAAGCATGAAAAAGTGTTTCATCTTCAAACAGGGGGTAGGCTGGGGGGCAGGGAATAGAGACAGGTCAGTCTTTCCCAGACATGGAGATTTCCCGCTCAGAAAACCTCAGAAAAGACAGTTCTGCTGTCCACTGTGCCTCTTACCATTGATCTTGGTAACAGGCGACTTGGTGTCCAGCTGGGCGATTCTCGCCACGAACTCCTCAGGAAGCCACTCCTGAAAAGAGAAGGTTCCACCCTAGTGGGGGCTGAGGCCCCAGAGGAGCTGCCTTCCTCCTTTACTCAGACTGGTCCCTCAATCTCTACTGCAGGAGATCCTCTCCCCGCCTCAGAGTGAGCCAAAACACCTCCTCTGTGAAGCCCTCCTGGGCTCCTCCCACTCAGTGTTAACCACTTTTTCCTGTGTACTTTGCCAGCGTCCTGGTGGTAAGTGGCCCAGACCAGCTCCTGGTATGGATGTGGCCCAAGAGCTGCAGCCTCTTTCTCCTCTGGCCTCTAAGCTCTTGGAAGTCTTGATGCTCTCAAAATTGTCTTAAGATGCTTTTGAAACTGGTGTTTGTTGAATTTTATTAGTGGAATCACTCAGAAAAATGATGCCTTGTCCCCAAGAATAAACCCCACGTCATTGGGAGCTCCATGTTCATACACATATTAGCACATCTTTGGGGGACAGGGCACATGTGGTCAATTGCAAAAGCTATTCCAAGTCCCCACCCCTCCCTATACGGACACCCCTTTCTATTGCCCTCCACTATGACTCCAGTACTGTTGCCTGGAAAAGCCCATGGACAGAGGAGCCTGGTAGGTTGCAGTCCATGGGGTCGCTAAGAGTCGGACACGGCTGAGCGACTTCACTTCCACTTTTCACTTTCATGAATTGGAGAAGGAAATGGCAACCCACTCCAGTGTTCTTGCCTGGAGAGACCCAAGGACGGGGGAGCCTCGTGGGCTGCTGTCTCTGGGGTCACACAGAGTTGGACATGACTGAAGCGACTTAGCAGCAGCAGCAGCATGACTCTGAGCTTGGTTCTGAGACAAGGCTAATGTTAAATAGGGAGCAAACAGAAGCACTTGCGTGATTGAGTTTGCTCCATTTTGCCTTGTGCCAGACCCTGAGGACATGTCTGGACTATTGCGCTGGGGGATAAGAAACACATGGAGCAGGGCTGAGTCATCCCGGACATTCTGACTGAGACCCCTGGACTAGCCACAGCCGTCAGCAGGGCCCACGAGTGCCCCTCAGCTGCTGGAATATGTGTGGGTGAGCCCAGATCAGCTGAACTCAGTCAATATCAACTGATTGCTCCTGCTCCGTGTACTAATCCGTAACTCTTGTGATACGCCCGGCAGTTGTGGGGTTGTTATGCAACGTTCATGTGATGATGGGTTATTGACATAAACAGTGGAATCAGAGCTGGCTAGAGGGGAAAAATCAGGATAGCAGAAAGCTGTAGAAACAACTCTGGGTTGAAAGTCAGACTTGGGTTCTAGCTGTGGCTCTGCCAATCACCAAATGCCTGGGCTCGGTCACCTTACCTCCCTGGACCTTTCCCTCACCTGTGAGGCTTGCTGCTACCTGCCTGTCAGGTAAGCAGAGAAGGACGGGCTTCCCCAAATGTGGGGAGACTTGGCATTCACATCTCCCACCCTGATGCAGCCCCCTGAAGCCCCCAGGTTCCAAACTGCCGTCCCGTGCTGGGAGACGCCTCACCTCCCCAGCCTCACCTGTGGCGTTAACTTCAGGAAGGTGATCTGTGGCGACGCGTTGGACAGCACCACTTTGCTCCTCACCTCCGAGCCATCTTGCAGCACGACTCCTTGAACGCGCCCTCCACTGCTCACCTGTACTTTAGCCACTGTCTATGGCCGCCAGTAGGAGTCCCAGGACCCCCGGGAGGAGAAACAAGGGTTGGCTTTAGGGGATTTCTGCTGTTTGTGCTGCTCCTAGGACCTACAGCTTTCTCATCCCTTGCCGATTTCCTGCAGATCCTGGTGAGGCGTCAGCCCACTCCCCAATGCAAAGGCTCACCCCAAATATGCGATGGTAGTGCAAATTCAAAGGGGACAGGCCTGGGTCACAGCTGCTCAGCCAGCGACAGTCTGCAGAGCCCAAACCCAGCCTTGTCCATCAGTAAACTGAGGACCCTCTGAATCTGCGACTGTGTTCCATTCTAAGATACTTGCCAAAAATCAAGGGGTGTTCACCTTTTCGGTGAAGATGCTGACTCCGTGAGCGGTGGCGGAGCTTGCGATGGCGTCAGAGAGGGCACCCATGCCACCCTGGACATAGCCCCAGGCCCCCCGAACCCCCTCCAGACTCCCCATCACATGATGGAGTAGCACATACCTGAGGACAGATAATCAGAATCAGCGGCTGGAGATGGGGTATAATCTCCCCAGAATTCTAGGTGCAAATATTCTTTCTCTCTCAGTGCCTTGAATGGACCACATAATCCACTTGCAGTTCTACATCTGCACACGCTGTTCTGGAATCTAGAACCCCCTTCCTCCCTCTTCTTTTGTTTGGCTAATTCCTCCTGTCCCTAGAGTTTCAGATGAAATATCTTTTCCGCATGGGGGCTCCTCTGAGCCTGGATCACATTGCCCGCTGCCTCGTTTTCCCATCACAACGCCCACAGTAAATAGTCCTCCACTCCACATTCTGTATCTGCCTCTCCCATGGGGATTTGAGCTCCATTCACTATGGTGTCCTCAGCACCTAGTGCAGGCAACTGCTCCATTCATATTTATTGAAAGAATTAATGGGAAAAAAAATGTCTTAAAGGCCCATTTCATAAACTGGGCAGTGGCGAAGCCTCCTGGACACCCACAGAGAAAAGGACTTGCAGGCCCCAGCTGGAAATTCCTAATTGGCTGGTTGATCTTGGTCAAGGTGTTGCAAGCACTTGCCAACGCACACCCCCCTTTTCCATGGCCCTGGGAAATTTGGGGCTGGCTTAGTGTGTGTTGAAAAACCACCTCTGAGGGGTGCTCTTATCCCTTGAGAGATAAGCCACACTGACAGCTTCTAGTTGCATCTTCTGGTGCCCTGGAAACGGCCCAAGACTTGGCAGCATCCTCTACCCCTACACACACACACACACACCCTCCATTCCTGCTCCTTCAGGGCTCATTAAGGCATACCACAACTGCACACTTCATTGTGTCTGACTGCCCCCTCTCGGATGAGGCTGTCAGCACACCTCCCACTCACAAGGAGAGGCAGCTTCCCATCCATGTGGAGGTGTCTGTGTGTGTGCGCATCCTGGAACCCAGGGAAAGGGCCTGCGGGAGAGCGGCAGGCAACGGGGCTTCGTGGGAAGGGAAGAGAGCCTAGATAGATACGTAGATGGATAGATGATGCATAGATAGATAGAGAAGATACTCATGTTGAGACATCACAGCGGGAGGCAGGACCAAGGCTCTTCTACTGCAGCAGTGGGGAGCAGTGGCTAAGAAGGAAGACTTGGCAGGGATGCGGGGTTCGGACAAGTCGGGCTGGGAACCAGCTCTGCCCTTACTAGCTGGGTGACTTTGGGAAGGTTATCTCCCTTCTCTGAACCACAGCTCCCCAGTGTTGCCTTGAGGGTTAAATGAATCCTGTGTGAAGTAGCTGGCACCTGCCTGGTTCATCGGGTGAGTTCAGTGAGTGATAGTTTTCGCTCTTGTGGGGGTGACTGCGCCCCTCCCGCTGCCCCCCCTCACCTGCCACACTCACCCACTTCCCGGAATGTAGGGATTTGTCATAGCTCCAATCACTGCATCCGTTGCTAGAGTGGCTTTTAGAGGCTCAGACTCAAACCACTGATCCAGCACCTGGGAAAGCAGAGCGGCATGGAGAAGGGCTTACCTGGGAGCAGAGGCCCTGTCCCGGCGAGGTCCAGCCTGAGGCTGGGTCAGCACTCACCTTGGCGGCTGGAGCTGTGAGGACCTGGTAATACTGGGGCAGCTGGGCTCCCAGGATGCAACCTGAAAGACGAGATTCATAAAATGCAAACCGAGACAGGCAAGAAGGGAACACTTTGATCCTAATGGCTCTGCACCTGCTTCTTTATCTATAAAACGGGAGTCATATTTTCTACCCTTAAAAGCTATTGTGAGGATTAAATGAGGTAGGTAAAGCATTTCTAAATCTATAGGCACTTAGTACATTTTAACTGTTAGAATTATTTGGGGGCCATTTTTAATTTGTATCTTACTCTCTTTGAATTCTCTAAGGCTGTACCCTGGGAGGCAGTGGTTTGGCTAACCCATTTCTCTGACACTGATTTAAACTAGCTCAGAGAGTAACTGGGCACTAGAACCTTGAAGGTAGAGGTCATGAACTCTAGGCATTTTGCCCCAGTGCTGAGCTTGCCGTCTGGCACAGAGCAGTTGCTCAATAAATGTTGACTACATGAATGCTTAATGCATGTTTATTGCATGAGGTTCCTTGGACTGGTGATGTGGGAGGCAATGTCTGCTCTTGACATTTGTGATAGATTCTACCAGCTTGGCTCCGTCACCCTCCCCGGGTCCACACACTTTGCCCTGTAACTGCACTGCCTCCCGCCCTAGCTGAGTGGACCTGCCTTACTTCTTGCTTCTGGGCTCACACGATTTGCTTGGCCATTGGAGTGTTTGCCAACATGATGCAACCAGAGGCTTGGAACTGGCCTGCACATCGGGGCTTGCCCTCTGCACTTTTGTCATGGATATAAGAAGGTCATGCCTGGACGAGCCAGCATTTTCCAAGAAGAGGATGAGAGGCACCTGGAGCAGGGCTGCTCCAGCCACGGATGCACGCATGAGACCAGCTCAGACCAGCTCAGCCCAGTTGGGACCAGCTGAACCATGCAGACACATGAGAAATAAATGTTCATTTTTACATGCCACTGGAATGTTGTAGTTTGTTATGTGGCAACTTTGTGACCACAGCTAACTGGTTCAGTATTTTTGTAGAATGTAGACGCTTAACTGGTCTTTGTATCCTTGTTTGTTGTTCAGTTCCTCAGTCGTAGCCAACCCTTTGTGACCCCATGAACTGCAGCACACCAGGCCTCCCTGTCCTTCACTATCTCCCAGAGTCTGCTCAAACTCATGTCCATTGAGTCGGTGATGCCATCCAACCATCTCATCCTCTGTCATCCCCTTCTCCTCCCACCTTCGATCTTTCCCAGCATCAGGGTCTTTTCCAGTGAGTCGGCTCTTCACATCAGGTGGCCAAAGTACTGGAGCTTTAGCTTCAGCATCAGACCTTCCAATGAATATTCAGGGTTGATTTCCTTTAGGATGGACTGCTTTGATTTCCTTGTTGTCCAAGGGACTCTCAAGAGTCTTCTCCAGCACCACAGTTTGGGTACACTTTGTACCCTAGACGAGTGGTGGAAAATAATAGCAGGCTTGGTGAGACTTCCCTTCTCATACCCACGGCAGACATCACTAATTGGCCACAGATATTTTTCTTGCTGAGTCCAGTCATCCAGCATCCTTCTTGTATGGGGGCATCTCTTCAAACTCTCTCGGCCCCATCTCTCTCAGCCTCCCCCAGCCATGGCTATGGTGCCGAGCTCCATGCAGGCTCCAGCCAGCTGCACGCAGTGCAACCTGACCGCATCTCACCTCAGGCCTGTAAGATGCGCTTCTTCTTCATGTCTTCCCTGGGGCCTCTCTGACACCAGGACAGGGTACCCATGGGACTCACTTGGCACCCATGGATGCACAACCCAGAAGTTAATGCCTCATGTGGGAGTTAATACCCATGGGGGCAACCTCTGAACGCTGGGGAAGAGAACCCAGTGGGCAAATGCTTCCCCTCTCTTCCCCTGAGCACGTTGTCACGTGGATTCCCTAAGGCTCCTCAGAAGGTCCAGGCAGGACATTATCACGCACAGTGGTGGCCAGTTCAGTAACACACCCTGGTGCTGACTCTCCCTCTTTCCCGTTCCTCCTCCTTTCCCTAGGATCCTCCTTCAAAATGAACTACTTGAACATAAGCCCTTGGTTCAGGCTCCATTTTTAGAGCATGCCAGCCTAAGATAAGGTCATCTCACTCACAGTGCTCCAGGCGGCCCCTATTAATTGACAGAAGTTGGCAGGCTGCCTCGGAGGTTCAGGCTTATGTCCAATCATGGAGAAACTGGGCTCAGCCACATGAAGGCATTCATCATGCCCTGATACCTGCCCTTGGACTTACCTGCCTGCCACAGGGGCTTGAGGGTGGACAGCGACTTGAGCCTTTGTAGCAGGGAACCCCGCTGGAAGGCCTCCAGGTCCACGGGGGCTGAGTCCAGCAGAGGGTCAATGGCTAATGCCAAGCGATCCATGAATGCCTCATATTTGGGAAAGGCCTGGAACAGAGCTCTGAGTCAAGGTCCCACTGCCTAGAATTCCACAGGACCCTGTCCCCATGATCTGCCCTCCAGACCACCTGGCCTGTGCCTCCCAGCCAAGCCTTGATGATTCGTCAGGCCCCACGCCCTGCCAAGCATGATTCTGCTTGACTGTGCAGGGTTACTCCCAGTTCTAGGTCTGTGCACTGGTGTCAGCACTAGGGCAGGTGACAGAGGGTCTGCATAGTAATAGTAGGAGGTCACCAGAGGTGGCAGGCACAAGAGCCTAAGGCTGGCCAGCTGTTGGCCATGGAAAACTCAAGTACCCTAGGACATGGTCTCTGTGATAAACCAAAGACCACTTACAAGTTTCTTCTCTCTCTCCTGTCTTTCTATATCTCACTGGTAGAAGTAAGATCTCTTGCTCTGTACCCCAGCATGTTGACTGTTCCTTCCTGGTCTGCAAACCCCACCCCCCACATCCTTTCATCATCAGCAGGAACAGAACCCTGCCTCCCTTTACCCCGCAATCTCCTACAACAGAATGCATATGACAGCCTGGTTATGATCCCCCTTCCCGGATGGGTGACAGGAGCAGGGATGGACATCTATGCCACCCGAGGCCCTATCTTACTTTTTAGCTCAGAGCTTTTAATTTTTCGTTCTAGAACTCTTGGATATATCCATGGAATTTTAACACCTGTTACATTAAGAAAAGCTCTGTGTTGAATTGCACTGGAGACTCTTGATTAAAATGAAGGTAAATAGCTTCCTCTGCAACAGGTCTTCAATGTGACAACATGCAAAGACAAAACCAGAATTCTGCTCCTGACTTTCCACACTGAGATGTGGCCTCTGCCTCCTGTTCCTGTGGTCACCAGCCATGGCCACGGCCACTGTCTTCTAGCTCAGGGACCCAGTCTTGTCCTGAATCCTCTCCAGTGTATCTGAGATGGGTAGGACTCGGAGGAGAGTGTAGGGAGTGCAACCTACAGAGTGCAACTGTACAAAAGAATCATGTGCAAAGCACTTAAAAAAAAAAAGCAAAGCTCCCCTAGTGACCTGATTGTCCACCAGGTTAGGAAACCACTGGTTAAAGAGAGAGGCTGGATATGTGGTTTTCTTGGTTTTACCCAATAGTAGATTAACAGAACAAAAATCATCCCCCATGGATTGCTTAACCCAGGTTCTTCTTAGAAAAATGTCTCCACCAAGATATGAGTTAATGCTATGCCGTCAGCTTGTATCTAGGTTGGTACAACAAATGGCCAGAGAATCTTTTTCTGTCTGTAAAACCAATCACACCAGGCCCATTACATTCAATGACTCATCTAGACAAAGCTACCCAAGAAACTCCTCGCAGTTCAGTCCCAAGGGAAAACTGTGCCTTCTCCATCAGACCTGCTCATCATCCTGGGCACATTCTTGCCTTGGGCTGCCAGGGAATGATGCCAAAATAGATGAATATTTATTATAACTCTCTTGTCCTAAATTCCTGATCCAGTTTGTTCTATCTTTAACTGTCTCTGATCCCCCCTTTTTCTTTTTGATCTTCATGTGCTTTAATATGGAAAACCACCTGGAATTCTGTCTGAAAGGAGAGGTAGAAAGCACATACAATATAAGGACATATCAGTGGACTCCCTTTTGAAACTTGAACAGTGGCTTCATGCTGAACACACACTGGTTTGAGGGTCTCCCGTGTCCACTGGTCTTAGCCACTGTTCTCCACCCCTTCTCTTTGCAGTGCCCAAGATCAAAGGCTGGCACAGACTGGAGCCCTTGTAGGGCAGATGGGGTGGCCTGTCCACACCCCTGTGGCCTTGGACAACTTGCTCTGGGAGAATTCCAACCAGGCCCATTTCCTTTCAACAGTGGCCTCCAAAGGACTCCCCTTTCAGTGGCTAAGTTTCTGTACTTCCAATGCAGGGGCCCCAGGTTCAATCCCTGGTCAGGGATCTAGTTTTCACATGTTGCAACTAAATATCCCACATACCGCAACTATACGACCTAGGGCAGTCAAATAATTTTTTTTTTTAAGACAGCCCATCTCTCAGAAAATAATGTTTAAAAAGAAAAAAGAGCAGCCTCCAGGCTGAGATGGAGGAGAAGATCCATCGCTGGTCACTTTCCCTACCTGGGCATCCTTCTTTGAGAACTGGGCGATCTGCTTCTGATTTTCCACCATATCTGTGCCCAGCAGAAGAGACCGGGGCACCTTGCCCCCTGTGCCCTCTTCCAGCATGGGGGTGAAGGAGTAGGGGTTTCGAAGATGAAGCCTCAGCCCATGTTTCTGCAGAACACAGACAGCACAGGTAACATTTGAAGGGCTCTGCCCATGACCCTTCTCTGATTGTGCTTAGGTGACCTGTATTATTTTTGCTCCAAAATCACTGCAGATGGTGACTGTAGCCATGAAATTAAAAGACGCTTACTCCTTGGAAGGAAAGTTATAACCAAACTAGACAGCATATTGAAAAGCAGAGACTTTACTTTGCCAACAAAAGTCTCATCAAAGCTATGGTTTTTCCAGTAGTCATGTATGGATGTGAGAGTTGGACTATAAAGAAAGCTGAATGCTGAAGAATTGATGCTTTTGAACTGTGGTGTTGGAGAAGACTCTTGAGAGTCCCTTGGACTGCAAGGAGATCTAACCAGTCCATTCTAAAGGAGATTAGCCCTGGGTGTTCTTTGGAAGGAATGATGCTAAAGCTGAAACTCCAGTACTTTGGCCACCTGATGCGAAGAGCTGACTCATTTGAAAAGACCCTGATGCTGGGAAAGACTGAAGGCAGGAGGAGAAGGTGATGACAGAGGATGAGATGGTTGGATGGTATCACCAACTCAATGGAGATGAGTTTGAGTAGACTCTGGGAGTTGGTGATGGACAGGGAGGCCTGGCATGCTGTGGTCCATGGGGTCACGAAGAGTCGGACTCGACTGAGCGACTGAACTGAACTGAACTGACCTGTATGTATTTAGGTACCTGTATGCAGGTTCCCAGGGGATTCCCAGGTGGCGCTAGTAGTAAAGAACCCGCCTGCCAATGCAGGAGACATGAGATGCGGGTTCAATCCTTGGGTCAGGAAGATCCCCTGGAGAAGGGAATGGCAACCTATTCCATTATTCTTGCCTGGAGAATCCCATGTACCAGGGAGCCTGGCAGGCTACACAGTCCATGGGGTAACAGAGAGTTGGACATGACTGAAGCGACTTAGCATGAACATATACATGTAGTTTCCCAAGGCATGTGGTCCTGGTTCCTATCTTAGATATAAGTGTATAAAAATCCTTCTTGCCCAGGCACACTGTGGCAGACCATACCACACCATGCGACGCCACACGTACATGCCATGCTATGCCACATCGCACCATGCCACACTACCCAGTGCCGGGGACTGTACTGGGGCTTACAGTGGTTACAATGGTTACAGAACCATCACAGTGGTTCTGTAAGTATATCATCCTCATTGTAAAATGCAATAGCAGAGGCTCAGAGAAGTGAAAAACGTGTTCAAGGTCACACTGGGAGGTGGATCTAGGTTTCAAACCACATCCCTGTGACTCCAAAGCCCTGGCTCTCAGCAGTAGTCTTTAAATGCCCCCATTTCAGTAATAATTAAGACTGAGAAAGACACAATAAAGCCACAGTTATGTGAAAATCCATACTTACTAGATAGATAAATTATTCACATAAAAAAACCCTTTTATTTACTTTGCAGACTCATTTACTCCATGGTCACTTTAAATGGAAGTTCCCTTGATGCATTTAAAATAGTTGATTTACAAATATTTGATTAGTACACAGAACTTTCCAAGAGCACATTTACTTCTTCAAAGAAGGTGGAGATAAAACAAAAGGGGCCTGTGCAACCCCTACAAATAAAAGACATCCTGTTCCTTCTAGAGACTTTTTTCCTAAACCACTTTTTGGATGAGTGATTGACATACAAGGAGCTGTATGTATTTAAAGTACGCAGCTTGAAAGATTTGGCCTCTAGAGACTTCTTCCCCCAGATACACTTTGGTCTGCTCCCACCTCTTTGAGGTCTTTGCTCAGATGTTACCTGAGTAGCATGCTCAGCTCCCCCTGACTCTTTGGCTCTGATCACCACCTGGTCAATGACACACTTAGTTTTCCTCTGTCTACACAGGTAGAATGTGAGCTCTCTGAACTCAGGGGCTGAGTCTCTTTTTCTCAGTGCTGTATCTGCAGCATCTAGACACCATGTGATCAATACGTAGTCTATTGACTAACTAAATGTACTGCTGCAGACAGGGCACCACCCCAGAGGACAGAAACGAGATCTGTGAGCAGAAGTTTTAGGAAAACACACAGAAACCCAAAGAGACCTTTCCAATATTACAGCAGAAGTCTCCCCCCAACCATGGGCATTCCAGATGGCAGGATCTCCATGACTGAGCATTGTGGAGGTGCATCCAAGTGTTGGAAGGGGTGGGGCTGGGAGACCCACAGGATCCTTCCTAATGCTGAGATGGGAAATTTCTTTGATTACAAACTGGAGGAATTTCCAGCTTGGTTCCTCTTGATACAGTGAACCCTCTAACACGCAGGAGGCACCCTCAGTTCCTCTGAGCCTCTCACCCTTGGCCTCCCATCCATCACCAAGTCTCAGATCTCAGCCTCCAGACCTCATCCATATCTCCCCAACTCCCTGCCCTGCCTCAGCCCAGCTGCCACCTTCTGAGCTGCCCTGCAACCGCTTCCACCACAATCCACGCCATCCACCAAGAGGACTGATCTTTCATAAAGTCATAAATCCCATCACCTCACTTCCCGATTCAGCACCTCTACTGTCTCCCTGCTGTGCTCAGATAAAACGCAGGCCCTTCCTCCCAGCCCACAAGGCCCAGTCTCCTCTGGCCCTGCCCACCTCCCCTACTGCCTGCTGCCCCTCTGCCTGGCACTTCTGCTCTGGCCGCTTGACCTTCCTTTCCCTGAGGCCTGTCCACTTCCACTTCCTTCTGCCTGGAATATCCTCCCCTCAGATGTCCACAGTGCTGGTGACTGCTTGGCATTTGAATGTCAGCTCAGATGTTCCCCCCGCCTCCAAGGGAGGGTTTCCTGGTCACCAGTCCAGGCCGGGCGTCCAGGCCCTCACTGTCATGCTGCCTTAGCTTCCTTTCTGTAGGTGTGCTTACCTCCACCTGAGGTTCTCTCACTAAGCGCTCAGCCTTGCCACCCTCCCTCACCACCTTCAGTACACATGTTTCTCCCCGGGCCCGGCACAGGACAGGTACTCAGCAACATTTGCTGAATGAATGAATCAATAACCCCCCAAAAAGGTATCCAAGAAGAACCCAGAGTTTGCTTCAGGTCTAAGTAATTGAACACGATTCATTTATTTGTCTGATTCCAGGACTTTTTCCCATAAAGAGAGTGACTGTCCTGTCTGACTCCTTGTGACCCCATGGACTGCAGCATGCCAGGCTTCCCTGTCCTTCACTATCTCCTGCTCAAACTCATGTCCATTGAGTCGATGATACCATCCAACCATCTCATCCTCTGCCGCCCTCTTCTCCTCCTGCCCTCACTCTTTCCCAGCATTAGAGTCTTTTCCAAAGAGTCGGCTTTTCACATCAGGTGGCCAAAGTACTGGAGCCCCAGCCGGCTGCCCCAGGCACCGTGCTAATGATGCGCGAACACCAACTACTACAAGAGCCTTCTGAGGCTGGTAAGATTACATCCCCATCTTACAGATAAGGAAGACAAGGCACCGCAAGGCTAAGTCACACAGCTGCTAACGGCAGAGCAGAGATTCAAAACTCAGCAGGTAGGGTCCAGAGGCTGAAATCGCAGCCTTGTGCTCTACCCACGACAGAGGTCCGTCCTGAGAGCTCACATTTGAGACCTGGCCCATGGCCACCGGCAGAGTGCACGAGGCTGAGCAGGGTGGCCATCAAGACGCCCTTGGCGGTGGCACATCAGAGCTCAGAACAAGGGGGAGGGGTTGGTTAGACTTGGCTCCTCAGTCATTTCCTTGTGTGTGAGCTTAATCCCCTGAGTTCCCTCATAAAATGGGGACTCCTACTCATGCACTTGCCACGGTGCATAGCTAGTGTGTCTGAAAATTGCCTTCAGTGATAGGCTGGTTTGTCTGGGGACAGAGACCCGTCCCCAGGCCTTGGCAGGATTCCACCTGATCCTGGCTGGCGACAGGTGTGCTAGCGGTCTCAGGGACTCAAAGAGTAATTTCTCTCATGGTGACCATGGCTTAATGTCTTATTAATTTCGAACTCAGCACAGAGTTGGTGCTGAAGTGCTGTCAGCATCATATGCAGATGGCACCCAGGACCCTCTCTGAGTGGTGGGTGACAGAGGCACCAAGCAGCTAAGTGGCTCCAGGAATGCATGACTGTGTTTGTCAAAAAGGCAGCTAGGGGTAAAAGGAATCTGAAAGGGCGGGGCCAAGACTGTGGACTAAGGCAAGGCTAAAAGGAGTCTACAGGGGCAGACTGGGAGTTCCCAGGATGCCCTACAACGGCTCAGGAGCCTGAAGAGCTGAAAGTCTGATTGCTCAAGTTGCTGAGGATGGTGACTGGCTCTCAAGTGTAAGGAGGGCAGCAGGTGGGCCCAGGACCTAAGGCAGCTTTGCAAACTCAGGTGCCCAGGTGCCCAAGGGTTCCTATGGGGGCTGGACAGGGCCCCAGGGAGTGATGGACAAAGCACTGCCAAGATGGCATTCATGTAAGGGGTCAGCTGGTGCGGCATCTAGGAACATGGGCTTTGAGACATTTGATTTATGTATGAAATTTCTCGATCTTTAAGACACCAGGTGGGCCAGACAAAGCCCATCTGTGGGCAGGCATCAAGGAGAGCATGGGAGATAGACGTACCCTCAGAGGGAAGAGTAGCAGCTGCCCACTTCCCCAGCCCCCAGACCATGGAGCAGGTGGATGGACACACACATGTACACACACACTCTACCTTCAGCTCCAATTCGGAGTAAATCTGCGGTCGTAGCAGGCTGAGGAGGTAGGATGCTCGGGAGAACTTAAACCCTGAAGATGAATTGGATGAAGACAGTCACAGGGATCAGCAGTGGTCACCCCCATGCCCCTCACCCACCTTTTTGGCTCACCTGGGACTATCTCCTCTGTGACAGCCGCACCCCCGATCACGTGGCGTCTCTCGAAGACCGCCGTGTTCACTCCAAATCTCTGCAGGTATGCCGCCTGGGACGAGGCACACAGACCTTCCCTTTATTCCTGGGGTCCACCCGCAGTCTCAGGGACCTCACCACAGGGCTGGCTCGAGCTGTCCCTGCCTCTGAGATGCCCTTCCCCCACCCTTTCATAAATGCCCACCTCCTCAGATGTCCTCTGAGGCCTGACATGACTGCTTGTGCCCCTCCGCTTCCCAGCCCCAGGTGACCTTCCCTCCTGCAAGGTCTGGAGCCTCTGTGAGCTCGTGCCCATCTCCCGGGCAGGGTGGCGGCAAGCCTCGCCCTCCTCCCTAGCCTGCAGCAGGCAGCATGGGGGGCGTGTCGTGTGAACACAGAGCACACCTTTCCACTCCCCTCTTCTCCTGCTGGGGCGACCTCAGTACCTGATCCATCTGGCCTCAATTTCCTCCTGTGCAAAAATGGGGCTGATGATAGCAACACCCACTTTTCCTGCCTCACAGAGCTGCTGTGAGAATTCTCTGAGTTGGTCCCTAGAAGGAACTTAGACATGGGTCCCTGGCACATGGGGATGTGTTTGGTCAATGAAGCTATGATTATAATATGGTGTCATTTTGGGGAACAAATGTTTCAGGGGAGAGTATTCATCTTTCTCTAGTACTTGGTGGAAAATCAATAAATATTTGTTGAACCAAACTAGCCCTCCATCTACTGACCTAAAATGCTGGCCCTCCCACCATCACCACAACCAAGGTGACCACACGGATGGTGTAGCTCAGAAGGTAGACTTCTGGTGACTACTATGCCAGATGCTGTGCGAGCATCGTCTCATATGATCCATCTTAGAGGTAGGCACCATGATTCTCCCCATTTTGCAGAGGAGGAAGTGAGGCTCAGTGAGGCTAACAGCTCAAGTTCCCAGAACTGATGAGTAGAGGTGTGGAAACTGCACCCGGTCTGTACACAGAATCTATGCTCCTGACATATCCTAACGAGAAAGGAGAAAGAGGAGTCTCGGTGTCAACATCTGGAAACTGGCCTCAGAGGTGAGCCGTGTTTCTCCCGTTAGACGTCAACAGTCCCACAGTGATGACGGCAGACAGAGGTGGTCTGAGACCACGATACAGGTGACAGGGCAGGGCCACTTCACAGCTGTGTCTTAGCAAAGACGAGACGAGGTCTGTGGGTCACCTCAAGATCCCAATCACTGGCTCTCGTGGCCAAGATGTGTGATGCTGTGTGTGTGTGGCGACCACTCTGCATGCTAGCCTCCCCTCCCTGCAGACACGGTTCAGAGATGCCCCCAACTCTCCAACAGTAATCAATCTAGGGCCAACTGCCTACTTTCTCAAGCTGGCCTCAAATCATCCAGCAAAGTGCACGACCTAGAGTTAAGTTCTTCCTATATCCTCTCATCCTGGGATGCCCCAAGGTTACCTTTTGAGCAAGGCTTCTTGAGCTGAGGCCTCAGGGCACACCATCTATTTCCCTTCCCCTCAATTCAGTGAGGGTGGGCATTTTAATTCTCATTTTATCATGGGTCAGAGAGATTAGCTGACTGGCCTTAACCTTCACAGGTGGAAAGTGGCTGAGCTGGGAGACAAACCCATGTTCATATTAATACAAAAATCAGTGTTTTAAATTACTGATCAGTTGAGTTAAATAGGGGGCTTCCCTGATAGCCCAGTTAGTAAAGAATCTGCCTGCAATGCAGGACTCCCTGGTTTGATTCCTGGGTCAGGAAGATAAGCTGGTGAAGGGATAGGCTACCTATTCCAGTATCCTTAGGCTTCCCTTGCAGCTCAGCTGGTAAAGAATCCACCTGCAATGTGGGAGACCTGGGTTTGATCCTGGGGTTGGGACAATCCCCTGGAGAAGGGAAAGGCTACCCACTCCAGTATTCTGGCCTGGAGAATTCCATGGACTATACAGTCCATGGGGTCGCAAAGAGTTGGACACAACTGGGCGACTTTCACTTTCACTTGAGTTAAATAATGTCTGCTGTAACATGTTCGAATAAAACTGCTATACTGGGGAAAGTATTAAGACGTAACACAGGTCTCCTGGCTCCCCACATTGCTGAATCCCCTGCACTGATATTCTGGAGCAGACGCTGCTCAGAATGCTCTGTGTGAATCTTGAGGCCTGAACCTTGATCACGCACTATGGCCTCCTAGGGGTACATGGACTCTGGTTTGAGAAGCACAGCCTCAGGGTCACCCTGGCCTGCGGTCAGCCTGGGACCCAGACGCCAGCTGTGCCGGGGCAGGGCCCTGCCTTCTCTGCTGGATTGGCTCCCTTACTGCCTCCAGGGTGGACCTTGGACCATGTGCAGCTGCATGTTCCCCAAGGTGGTGCCTGGCCTAGACCTGCTGGGGAACACTGGCTCTGTATACAAGGACAGCCCACCATCTGGAGTCAAAGGGCCCCCGGCCCCAGTTACTTGCTCCCTAAAGTTCCAACCTGCCTCCTGTGTTATGTCCATTACACACTTTCCCAGCCGTTTATCACCTTGCTTTTGAAAGGTCAAGGGGGAAACCTATGAGCATTAAGGAGAGGCCAGCAATCCCATATCGTCTTTAAGGGCTGTGGATGTCCTCTTGAGCCTGTCACTGGTCAGCACCGGGGTGAGGGGACCAGCCGGCCTTTGCTTCCCCCCAGCGACCCTCATCCTGCTGGCTTCCTTACACTCCTGCTGGGAGTCACACACCCAGGGGCCAGTGAAGTGGGGCGGAGGGGGAGGGACTCACAGCCACCAGCCCGTTGTGTCCTGCAACGAGACAGAGGAGAGGGGAGGAAAGTGACCGTGGTCAGTGGGCAGATACATTCCTTGAGGAGTGTGGCCCCCCACCCCTGTCCCCATGCCCATGAAGATCCTGGCAAGGTAGCAGAACCTGGGGGACCCCCTCCCCTGAACCTGGATGTTGGAACAGCATCTAGCTTGATACTGTAAGACACCTGGTCTTTGGGGAATCACAAAACCCTGGTTCTTGCCCCAAATTGAAAAAAATCCTGTCACCTTGGCTTGGCCAATGGCTCATGCTGGAGTGGGGACAAGGGAAACCCACAGGCATCAGATGAAAGTGACCCCACAAAGCCTTGCTGGGCTTCCAGCAAGGGAGGTTGAGCAGATGACTGTCGGAGGAAGCGTCAGAGTTGACTTAGAGGAAGAGAGGGAGGCCTGATCGTGCTCTGATGCTGGTGTCCCTGGTCATCCAGGTAAGTGCTGGTCATGTGGACAGTTGCCGCCAAGCAGGGCTTGCTTTGCCCAAGCATGCCGCACAACAGGGCTCCAGAAGGGGAATCTTTGTCAGTTTCCAGTGTTCCTGAGATAGAACAGCTCAAAATGAACTCAACACATACAGCGTCAACGTTCGCTAGAATTGCTGAGTGTGCTTCAGGGTGCTAGACGATTGGGCAGATTTGTCTGGTATAAAGTTTCTTTCCAAAAATTTTAGGCAGGCAGCCCCTGGGGTGCAAGCCCTGAACTTGGTTTGGGGTCCCACATCCCACACCACGTCCATGGTTAGCAAGTGCTTCTCCAGCTCTGAGAAGCTTCAGGGTCACTTAAGAACGTGCGTCATCACCGATTCCCGGAGCCCTCCCCAGAATCTACTGGGCAGGCTGGGGGCAGGGACTAGGACGGACTTCATAGAAGCTCCCTGGTCATTCAGATGCAGGTGGTCTCAGACCCACGTGTTTCATGAACTAATATCGAATCATCATGTGATAAGCACGTCATGATCTATTTGATTATATTTCATTTAAAAATGCTAGTTGATAGACTACTGTTTTTAACCTGCTTTTGATAATTTTCTTAAAAAAGTTAAAAAAGTGTGATGGATGGGAATTATGAATGAATTGCAACCTGAAGTCTGAAAAGCCGTGCTCTCAAACACATACAACAGATTAAAGGCAGACTGTCCTGGGCTCGCCCTGCTGTCTGGCGTCTTTTTCACATGTAAACAGAGGGCCTGCTGGGCTTGCAGTGTCGCAGGGAGGATGACCAGTAATATACCTAAAGCACTTGTGCCTTAGCAGACCCATAATTAGTGCTGATCATAAATCCTGGAAAACTAATAAAGGCTTCCAGGCAACAGGGTCCAGTTCAGTCATCACGTGTAAGCCCACAAATGCACAAACAGACCTCAAATGGCAAAGGGCAGGGATCCAAGAGCCCAAGTTCCTCCTCCCTCCACCACTCCCCCACTCTAGCTGTGGCTGAAACTTTGTCCTGCGGCTTCTGGTGACCTCTCCCTTCCCCTGCAAGGAGTCTTAAGCTGCAGGCTCAGCTAATCTCCAGGCCTGACTGCAGAGTTCCTTAGGCAGCAGGCACAGAGGGATTCGGGGGGAGGGGTGTGCTGAACGTGGGTTCCCGAATGTGTGGGCTGCAGGTGCCACATGAGATCCACTCCAAGAGCTGGTTAGGTGTGATGATCCCCTCAGAACTCTAATCACCAGGTAGGGAGCCCTTGAACTGCATTTTAACAAGCTCCTTGGGTCATCCTTTAGGCAAATTTGGTCAAATAACTGAATCAGGATGATGGCCAGGTTACTGGTGTGACTTCAGGGAGCAGAGATGATCTGTATCTCAGAAGATACCGCTGTGCTCCTCACTCAGGTTGGATAAGTCTTCAAACCGGGTTTCCTGCCTTGCTTGGCAATCAGAGAAGCAACGTTGAAGAAAAATTCACACCTGAGAAACACACTTGTGAGCCATTCACCCAGGTACCTGGGGACCTAGGATCAACTCTCTCTGCCAAGAGACAGCAGGGGTGGGTTGTCTCCAAGGGCAGAAAAGGTGGGAGGAACTTCCGTTTACTGAGCCCAGTCAGTGGGCACTGGAGCTGGAGTCCCCCAGCCCTGGAAGTTGGTGAGACAGTTGTCAAACAGCCCCTGATAAAAATTATATAAACTTACAATGAAATAATGATATTAAAGACAAAGGTAATAAATACTCAAAGCTTGTCATTTCCTAACTGTTTTACTATATTTTCCTGTTGTCTATGTCTTCATGGTTACTTACATCCATGGACACATACAGGGGCCATGCTGCCTGATGATGCCTGGCTGCATCTCTCCCCCAAATTCACAGAGACCACGTTGGTAACTTAGAAAAAGGCTGCAGTGGGAGTAGTCACATCATGGAAATCCACGAACACTACACACCAGGGCCTGGGTTGTTATTTTGTTGGTTGTTAGTACTCTTGCCTGGGAAATCCCATGGACGGAGGAGCCTGGTGGGCTGCAGTCCATGGGGTCGCAAAGAGTCGAACACAACTGAGCAACTTCATTTTCACTTTTCACTTTCATGTACTGAAGGAGGAAATGGCAACCCACTCCAGTATTCTTGCCTGGAGAATCCCAGGGACGGGAGCCTGGTGGGCTGCCGTCTATGGGGTCACACAGAGTTGGACATGACTGAAGTGACTTAGCAGCAGCAGCAGACTTAAGAAAGTGATGGAGAAAATGCTAATAATGCAAATTAAACTTAACTGGCAGTTGTGCCCACAGCAGTTACCTTGTGAAACAGAGCAAACAATTGAGGAACTGTTCTTCTCCTGTTCGCAAAATATTATTTGACTGAGCAAGATCATTCCAATTGTTGAAGGAGGAGAGAAGTTCTGACATAAATCTTTGTTTCACTATCCTTCTGCTCTTTAAAGAAAATAAAAATATCATACAATGTTTCCTTCAAAACTATTTTCATTTGTCAAATTGCAGCCGTAGGTTGGTCACTGAGTTCAGCAAAAGTCACGAGCACTTGCTGAGTGGACTGGCCACCTGGAATTTAGAGTATTGTATATCTCACCTGCAAAACTGTGCTACACTTCTTTGACTTCAGTATTTACAATAAACTTATGTATGAATATATATGCACACATTCTCCCCTGGAGAGGTTACTGGTAAGCACTTAGCAGCACAGGACAGCTCTCCGTAGGGATGAAAATGAAGAAAGGCCCAAATAGGGATGCAGCTTTAAAGCCATGTGATGAGCAGGTCTTTCCAGGCCTGTCATCCTCTTTCTGTATAAACCCAGCTGGAAATAATGTCAGAAGTAGAATTTGAGGCTGTGAGTGGAAGGCCCCGAGAAAAGGAGCCTGGTCCTGGCCTGGTGCCTCACAGGCTCAAGGTGGAACCAGTGCCCTGCACCCTGGGGCTCAGCAAAGCGCAGTGGGGTCACCGCAGCAGGTCCTGTACAGCCCAGGTGGGCAAGGCAGTGAGGGCTGTCACTTCTGCAGACAGGCGAGAGGACCTCTGGGACTCGTGTCTATTTTCCCCTAACTCCCCTTGACGGAATGACTGTAGTGTCCTCAGGATGGTCTCAGTGGTCAGGTACTGGTGACCAGAACTCAAGTCACTTGTGTTAATTGCTCACACTAGTCAGTCGTGTCTGACTCTTTGTGACCCCGTGGACTGTAGCCTGCCAGGTTCCTCTATCCATGGGATTCTCTAGGCAAGAACACTGGACTGGGTTGCCATTTCCTTCTCCAGGGGATCTTCCCAACCCAGGGATTAAATCCAGGTCTGCACTGCAGGCAGGTTCTTTACCATATGAGCCACCAGGGAAGCCCTAGAACACTTGGGGCGGCAGGATTTCACAGGTCTGTTGTACCAGGGCTCCTTCCTTGCAACCCTTATCTACCATATGCTTTCCAAGGATGTGGCAGCAACTAGCTAATTTCACAGGAGATTCATGGAAACTCCTGAACTCACTTAATCCTCCCTGGTCATTTTAGATGGGTAGACTCAAGCCCAGAGAGGGCAAAAATCTGCTCCAGGCCACACAGCAAGTCGATGGCAGAGCCAGCTCCAGAATCCTGGCATCTGCTCGCAGACGGGTGGAGTTTTCACCCTAGCAACTTGCTCTCACCCCAAATCCTGGCCAGCCTGTGCCAAAGCAGTGAGAGGGCAGGGGCATGGATGGGCACCCCCCCCACCACCACCCCAGGATTCTGGGCAGGCTGCCCTCTGGCCCCTCAACTCCAGCCCAGCCCACTTTACCTGCGCCTACCACCACTGCATCGTACTCAGGCTTCAGGCGTCCCCTGGTGTCCGAGAGAGCTCGTCTCCATGTGGGGCGGGGAGAGGCGCCTATGGCCCTCCTGAGCCCTCGGCCACATGTGGTCATTTCTGCCCAGGACCAGGCTGGGAACTTGCTTGCAAGCAGCCTTTTGTGCCTCTCCAGGCAGGGGGAGGAGCAGGGAGAAGGAGGAAGAGGAGGAGCTGCAGCCCAGCTACCGTACTTGGCCCTGGGCCACGACTAAATGGGGACACTTGAGTTGCCCGCGGCCCGGCCTTCCACCCGGGGCAGAGTCATGGGCAGTCACCTGTTAACCCGGCAGAGGTCCTGCGCCTGCAGACCTCCAGAGTGATCACTGTGCTGCTCATTCTCTAGGGCTCCACTGTGCCAGGCGCTGTGCCGACCAGTCATGCAACCCCTCACGTGGGCCCCAGACGGGGAGCACTGAGGCTCAGACAAGTGTGTGTGTGTGTGCGCGTCTGTGCATGTGTGTTCCAAAGGGCTGTCCCCTACCCTGTGCTGTCCTGCTTCTCATTAAGGAATTCAATGTCCAGGATGAGCTGGGGGTGGGAATCCAAGTAAAGAGAGGGACTCAGGTCCAACTTCCTGTCCTTGCGGCTTGTAAGAGGGTAGATGCTCTATGCCTGCGGCAGGCTCAGGGATCCGCTGCCTGCAGGACCAGGGCCTCGGCAACACTGCAGGGGGAGGGGGGCCATCTGCCCTGGGACACCCAGAGAGCCCCGCGTCCTTGCCCAAATGCTTTAGCGCCATCCGCTTCACAGGCTTTCACAAAGCTGGCAAGGTTTGGGGGGCTAGTTCAGTTCTCTGTGATTCTGGAGTTTGCCTTTTTCTTTTGAAGGTCTGAACGTTTCTCTTGTGTGTTTTGGTACCTTTCTCATTTCCCAAGAATCCTCAAGGATTTAAAGAGCACATCTGTAAAAAGGTTCAGCTAAATGCTCACTCTCCTGTGGCCTGTCCTGAATTAGGGGCCCCTCTGCTCCCTGCCCACTGGTTAGACCATTCCCCATGCAGGATAAAAACACCTTAGGGGCTGGGAGTCTCTGTACACCTCTGACATCTGTCAGCCTTCCAGAAACCTGCTATTGGAAGTGCATTTCACAATTAGGAGAAAATATGGAAAATTGCCTCTGGGTAAGAGGGACTTCTGGGGACATTTCTACTCTCAACTCAGACACCCCTCCACACGCCAGGGAAAATTTACACTCCGTGTGTCTCTGCTAAAACACAAGTCAGGACCTCCTCCTCAGTGTTATTTATAATACCGAAAAACTAAAAAGACTGGTTAAACTGGACATGCCACATCACACAGTGGTTAAAAGGTAAGGGAAAACAGCAGGTGACAAGACGGAGGATCCTAAACAGTGGTGGGATCGAGGCTTTAGTCCTTCCCCTTTTGCTCTTGTATTGTCCACAATCATGTGGTAATCCCCATCGGTGAAATCAGGACATTGAGGAGGAAGGCAGTCCCCATTGCCTCCTGACTGTCCCTCACGGCCACCTTCTGAGGCCTTTAGCCCAAGGTGCGGTTCCAGTTTTTCCAGTACCCACGACCCCACACGCTGCTCACTTACAGGGAAAGAACAGTCCTTGCATGAGTTTCAGCTCTCACGCCATTTCAGCTCTGGCGTCATACGTGAGCCCTCGGCTCTACTGCGTCATGCTCGCTTTTGGCTTGCTTCCCTCCGTCCCAGCCGTGGCCTCTCAGCCCTGGCAGCGGGCGCGCCCAGGTCCCAGGCTCTGCCTGCCCCTTGTCCTTGGGCCTGTTTTCTGGTGGGGGCCGGGGGGACTTTAGAGCAGGGGCTGTACCCGGGGCAGTGCTCTCAATCCAGGGCACGCCAGGACCACCCCCCGCCCCGCCCGCCCCCTCCCCAGGAGGCTCTGAGAAACCTCACAGCCTGGGATCTGTGGGACTGAGTGACACGAACCTCTGGGGCAGGGCTGGGGCAGGAGCGGAGAACCAAGAAGGGAACAAAGAGGCCACCGAGAAAGGCCGGGGCTGGAACCACAATAACCGTGACCAGAATTTATTCGTGCCTGCCGCCATCCTGCAGCCCCACGACTGTCCTGACGGGGGCGCAGTCACACTGACTGTGGGGAGACAGGCTCAGAGGTGGGGGAGAGAGCCACAGCGTCCAGAGCCACAGCGAGCACACGGCAGAGCCAGAGCTCAACCCAGCCAGGGGAGCACCTTTCACGCGAGGAGGAGACGGCTTCCTGAGGTGCTCTCCCCACTCCAAGAAGAGCTGGGCACTTCCTGTCGGTCTCCTGGGGTAAACGGAGAGGCAGTTCCCAAAGTGGGGTGGCCCTGGGTCTAAGGTCACATCCACAGCTGCTCTAGCTAAGGAGACTGGCCTTCTTCTTTCTCCAGAAGGAAGGGTTTGGGGGTTTGCTTGTTACCCGCAATGGAGGTGGCTCTAAATGAGTTTCTTTAAGAAATCCTGGGGCTGCCCTGGAGACAGTACCATCCCCAGGGCCACTGTGGACAAGAGGAGGCTCTTGCCGTGGTGATGTCTGTGAGCCAGGTAGGCCTGGAGAACCAGGGGCACAGGCGGATGCACGGGGCAGCCCTCCTGGTCCTACAGCAGGTGGACACGGGAGGCCTCGCCCAGGCGCTGGGCCAGCTCGCCGGCCTGCTGCACCAGCACATCCGTGGGCACAACCGACAGGTGGAGGGCCAGCAGCTCGTGGCACCTGACAGCCTCGGCTGGGTGGCCCTTGCTGTAATACCGCAGGAGCTTCCTGGGGGAGAGAGGGGGAAGGAGGACAGGATTCACGAGGGAGACATGGCCATGAGGTCCCCTCACTGGACTCTAGCACCAGGCTGGAAAGGACTTCCTTGCTCCTTGCTGACTCCCCATTTTTGAGGCTCAGCCCCAGGCCGTCAGGGCCCACCCTCTGGAATCCCAACCCTGGATGGCAGGGCCCCAGCTATGGGGCCACAGAGCCAGCTAGGGAAGGTCCCAGGAGCCCAGCAGAGACAGCTGCAAATGCTGTCTCAGGGTGCAACAGGAGGGGAGGAACCCCAAGAGCACCCCTCTCTCTTCCTCTGACTGCCCGGCCGTGAGGAGCTTCTAACAAGGGGGGCTGGGCTCGGGGCGGGGGGCCAAGGAAACACTCCTGAAGGAGGGCTGCTGCCTCTGCTGAGACGGGCGCGTATCACCTGTCACCTGTCCCCCTGTCCCCAGCGGCCCTCCGGCTCGG
Source organism: Bos grunniens (assembly GCF_055505025.1). NCBI lineage: Eukaryota > Metazoa > Chordata > Mammalia > Artiodactyla > Bovidae > Bos > Bos grunniens. The sequence continues at coordinate 19,646,556 of NC_141190.1, forward strand.
CCTCACCTGTAGTAGTCCCCTCCCAGCATGCCGACGGGTGCTGAGTCATCAGACAGCACAGGCACCTCCATGATCTGGAGTTTGTGACCCTGGGGGAGGAGGAGAGCTTCTTGAGTGGGGAGGCGGTGGGCACGGCGGGAAGACCATGGGCCTGAGTCAGACACAGCGGGTCCGAGGCCCAGCTCAGCCCTGTTTAGCAAGTGCTTAGCGCTGGCAAAATGCACTGACCTCTTTCTACCCTGTCTTCTCACCTGTGAACTGGGGATAAGAATAAACTCCCAAGAATATTAGATGTGATGAACATAAAGTTCCTGGGGTCATGCCGGGCACCATGCTGGTAGCTCTCATTCCCACCAACCAGTGGACCTGGCTCAGTGTGAAGGATGGTGATTGGGGAGGTGTCAGTAAAAGCAAAGTGTGACCAAAGGCCAAGTCTCTCTCTGAAAGGACTGGGAATCCCAGGGAAGGACATGCCAGGGAAGCGACTCAGGCTCGGCTGGGCTCCCACCACGTGCCAGGCATCGTCATGGGGTTCCTGCAGTCCTGTGCCCACTGGGATGGTGAGGCCCGCCCATTACCCCATGGAGCCAAACACACACACAGAGAGCCTGTCTCTCCCTAGAGGCTGAGGTGACGCTCAGCTCCACGTCCTGGGCACCTCTGAGGAGGGCACAGGGCAAAGATGGGAGCCTGCAGGCCAGGAAGCCAAGCCTGGGTTCTGACGTCATCACTTAGGACCTCGGTGCCCTGGCCGTGGTGTTTGATCTCAGGGCATCAGTTCCTCCACCTGCAAAATGGGATCAGTGACACTTGTCCCAACCAACACATGGGCTGTGCAGGTGTGTGAGGCTGTGAGAGCAGCAAGATCCCAATAGCCACACTGCACCATGGAAAGGTTCGCCACGACCTCAGGCTGAGGGGAAGGAGGGCATGCTGCCAGGAGCAGAGACAGGGCATGCAAGGTGTGAGCAGCTTTGCTCAGGGCAGGTTGGTTAACTGCTCTCAGCCTCCATTTATCTGTCTCAGCAATGGGAGCAGGAAGCGAGGCCTTGTATCACACAAAGTGTGGGCTGAGCATCCTTGCTTGCGTGGGGCATGGAGGTCTGTTCATGTGTCACCAGGATGCCTCTTGAACAACAGTGTGAGTTTTTCAGAGAACTGGGGGCAGGGGTCACAGAGCCTGAGCGCAAAGGCGGACCTGAGCTCTGGGTCCCAGCCAGCTGGGCTTCGCTGTCAGTCCCACTGGTGTCAAGAAGAGTTGGAGAGACAGATTGAACAGAATCCAGGAGAAAGGGAGAATTTCAGGACTGCCCTGCCCAGGCCAGCCACACCCACCATGTCGTTCTCGAACCACAGGAAGTAGGAGCAGCAGAAGTCCCCCTCGCGGAACAGCAGCGTGGTGTAGCCCTTCTGCAGGTATCTGCGCGCCAGCTGGATGAGAGACCAGACCTGGGGAGAGGGGACAGTGCTTGTCTCTGCAGCCCGAGGGTGGCCCTTACCCCACGTCGGGGGCTGGGCTCGGGCTCTCAAATCCCAGTGAAGAAAAGCACTCAGAGGAGGAGCTCCTGGAGGGCCAGGGGCCTCTCCTGTTCCTCTTCCTCTTTGGTGCCTGGGCCCAGCTTTGGCTCAGAGCAGGAGCTTAGTAATAAACAGATGATGGATGGATGGATGGACTACCTATCCCTCTCATTACTGCAAGGACAAAATATATGTATCAACACTTTATGAATCTTTACTATATACACAAGCTATAAAGTAGCAAATTCATCTTTCAGGCCAGAACAGAGCCAGGGACACAAGCAGAGATGAGAGGGTAGCCCCCTGGAACTCTCCTGATGTTGAGGGCTCACATGGACCCCTCAGGGCTGAGGATCTCTGGCACGGCTCTATGCCAAGAAGGTGCTAGAAAAGTGTTTGAATGCACAGTGCCCTGGCCCTGGCACACCCTCTGCTCTGAGGTGAAGTCTGAACGAGGGCTCACCAAGGGCACTGATGGGAACAGTGACTGAGGGTCAACGTGCCTCAGGTCCTCTCTGCGAGGCTCTCCTCCCTGATTCAAGGACTTCCGCTGCTGCCTGTGAGCTGCCCGAAGGGAGCTGGCAGCAGAGGGCACCTCTGCCCCCACCCCCCACCTCCCAGGGCTGGCAAAGGCCTTCTGCACTCCAACCAAGACGCTTAGTGACAGGTGTACATGAGCCCCTCCCAAGCTGATCACACACAGCATCTAATTAAATGCAAACAAATAACATGGACTTGCTCTGTTTTTCAGGAAAGCAATTAGACAACGTATATCAGTAACCTTAAAAACAATTCCTCCCACTTGACTTCATAATTCCATTTCTGGGAATCCATATTGAGAAAATGATCTGAGATGAGGACAAGGATAAATACGTAGAGGTGTGTGCACCAGCATTATTTATGACAGAGTCTGCGAACAGTCTCAGTGTTCAACGCTGGGGAAACGGCTAAGTACATGGTGCTGCGTTCCCATGATGGACTGCCGTGGAGCCGGTGAGAATCATGTTGATAAAGAATTAATGACATGAGGAAATGCACCAGATACACAGTGAAGTAAAAATGCGGGAAACACATGCATATGCAGGATGACCTCAACCACAACAAACCGCACAGGAAAACGGCGGAGAGAAAGGCACCAAGACGAGCCCAACTACCCCGGACGGAGACGAGACGCTGGTGTGGACGGTCCCAGGAAATGCTCGACCAAGCCCAGCTACCTCCGGGGCCACTGCTGTGCATCACCGTGTGTGTGCATCTGTAACCTACGCGGTAACTCCACGACGTTACTGGTGTTCCCGTTCTCCTTTATAGAAGAGGCAACTGAAACTTAAGACTCCCTACCGCCCCGGGCCACACAGCTAGCGAGGGGCAGAGCTGGGTCTCCAGTGGGCTGTCAGCGACCTTGTTTGCACCATTATGATACATTTTACTTAGATATATAAAATACACATATATAATAATGTAAAATATATGTAACACGTATAATATATAGTAACATAATATGTATAATATACGTATAAAATACAGCTTTTTATAAACTGGCAGAGGCCTCCCCACCAAAAATACTAGTTTGCCATGAAGATGAATCAAAGAAAATAAAAGGAGCCCTGGAGACTGTTTCCTCTGTAGAAACCTCCTACTTTTACATTCTGATACTCAAACCCATTAACCTGTGTGTCCCCTTTCTGTCTTAGTGAACTCAACAAACCCTTCCTGGGCCCCGGCCATTCCCTCCCTGGCCTCACTACCCAGTGTTGCTCCAGGAACTTTAACACATCTGGGGAGGTGGCCCCACATGCTGGCTGGGGCCCTAGGGTGACAGAGACAGGACCGTTCTCTTAGGAGCCTACAAAGCTGGGTGTGGAGGTAGGAAGAATGCAGGAAGAGTTCCCATGGGGGTGCTTGGAGTTTCCCGGGGGCCCAAGCGCGGGGACTAGCCCTCCCAGGCAGGGTCAGGCACGCCTCGTCTGATGCGCAGGGAGCGTGCCTGGGCTGGGAAGAATGCAGGAAGAGTTCCCATGGGGGTGCTCGGAGTTTCCTGGGCGGGGGCCCAAGCGCGGGGACTAGCCCTCCCAGGCAGGGTCAGGCACGCCTCGTCTGACATGCGGGGAGGGTGCCTGGGCTGGGCCAGGTTACCTTGGTTTTGACGAAGGTGGCCAGGGGCCCCCGGCCCAGCTCCGATGAAGTCCTCTCACTGCTACTGAGGGAAGGGGCCACCATCTGACCAGTGGTGCGGTCCACGTAGATGAAATGCACCAGGCCTGGGAAGTCTTCCAGGAAGGTGAGGGGCTGAGTTAAGGTGCTTTTGAAGCCAGAACCAGGGAAGGAGCTCCTCCATCCACCGAGGCTTCCTTCAAGCGTCCCCCTCCCCTGCCCCATAGGTTTCCTTTTCAGCCACCCTACCCTCCCAGGACACTCTCTTTCCCAGGTCTCGCTTTCCCTTTGAACTCCCAATCCCAAGAAGGTCTAAGGTGCAAGTACAATGGATCTCTGGTTCTGGCACATTTAACGCCGGGAGTTCTGCTCCCAAGGAACACAGCATGTTTATGTTTTACCATCTTCATGCAGGATGAGTTTAAATGACACACGTGGTGAGGCCAGGGTGGGAGCAGAGCTACGGAGCTGAGGAGTGAGCCTCACTGGCCGCCACCCACATGCCTCGCCATAGTCCTCTTCATCTCTACGCCTCATCTTGGGCTGGAAGGCTCCATTTGAGAGGACAGGCAGCAGCAGGTGGCTGGCAAGGCCCTCTGTCACCGCTTCCACCTGCACGCTGAGGACTCAAGTCTCAGGAAATTTCAATACTGAAAAAACTGCTTCATATAAAGTTTCAGGGAAGATCAGTAATTGATAAAACTAGTTCTCTAATAAAAGGATACGTCTTAGAGATGGTTTTTTAAACAGGGACCAATTAACACCCTTACCGCAGGCCTTCTCCGAGCCTTCATATTCCTCTGTACTGTAGCATCTAAGGAGGGGGACACGGCCCCTCAAACCTACCTGAGCCCAGGCCCCTGCCCCTCCTGGAGACCCACTGCCACTTTGCTGGCTGGACATCTACACAGATGATCTCTATGAAGTAATCCTGGGACACCAGGGATTTCTGAAATTCCAGCCTCGGAGCATTCCTACTGATAGGACACCAACAGGACACTAAAGTCTCCTCACTTTCTTCAGCAAAAGGAAGCTGAGGTGCGAACTATGTGCTCTTTCCCTAAAGCTGCTGTCATTCAAGTGAGGGGCAGAGGAGGCAGCAGCCCAAGGGGCCTTCACGGCCAGCCCAGGGCCGGGCATCAGGATATGACACCATGGTGACGTTCCTCCTGCTCTTCACTAGCAGGAAGTCCTTCCAGTCCGCCAGCTTTTCTCTGTCGAGGGAGCAGGGGAGCAGGAGGGTGAGGCGTGCCCGGCTCCCGCCCTGGCTGCCAAGGGGTCACACCGCCACTTACTGCATGAGTGTCTGGACTTGGTCTTGCAGGTGTTGGGGCAGGTGGGGGCCCCCCTGGCCTGGGGCCACGGTTAGGAAGCTGAACCGATAGATGGCGCATAGCTGCCGCTTCACCTTCCTGCACGCCTGGAGCAGCCTGGGGGCCAGAGATGAACTGTCACAGAGGGAAGGATCCTGGAGGGCACAGCCAGGACGGCACCCCGTCCCTGTGGTCACCCTCCTCCTGGACTGATGGACACGGCTGATGAACTACACCCTGGCCCTCACTGAGCTGGGAGTCAGCTTCCACGTTCCCCTGACATGGGGCTCCGAGAAACTCAAATCTCCTCCAACCTCCTGGTTTATTTTATGGAAAAACAAGGCGCAGTGACTTGCCCAAGGTCACGCTGGGTCTGTGTGGAAGCTGGGTCTCTGCTAGTGGTGTCCGGTCCTCAGGCCCTGCTCCTCAACCTCTGTTTTCTCTGCCCCCAGCCTCCCCTCAGCATCGTGGGGGTTGGACCCGCCCTCCCAGGACCCCCTCTGTCCTCAGAAGCGCCTCCCTCCTGGGCTTGGAGGAAACCTGCCGTCTCGTCCAAACGATGCCCTCCTTGACCTCAGGGCCCACCACTCACTCCAAGGATGAGCCGGGCTCACTTTTGGAGAAGGCCTTGGTCTTGAACTCCAGCCAGGTTTTCTGTAAGCAGACAAGTGACAGGCGGCTTCCTGACAATGTTCCCACAGTGAGGTCCAGGGGGGCTCTGACATTGGGCTCTAGAAGGCTCCCCATCTCCATGCACAGCACATAGCTGCTGTCCACAGCCAGGCTGGGTCTCTGGCAGGGCCCCCAGCACGCTGCAGCCCACTGTACACCGCGGTCTAGTCACTCAGCAGGCTTTTCCTTAAAAAGCAACTTCTGGGTTTGAGCCCCAGGCTCTCGGCCTCACTGGCAGACACGTAAGCCAGTGCTGTCCAGCGGCAGGTCAGTGCCTCGAGGGCGGGCTGGATGCAGCCGAGGGCGGGGGTGCTGATCCCCTTCAGGGGTCTTTGCCTCCTGACACCTCACTGGGGCTGCCGGGCACCAAGAGACATGGGGCGCTGTGGACTGACTGGGCTTCAGTCACCTGCTCTGCCTCGTCTAATCCCCTGCTTAGTTTCAAACCAGTGCAAACTTCAGCCACAATGAATCTCAGTTCCTCAAACAGACCCAAGCCCTGCCAGCTTCCTGAACGGCCTCAGATCTCAGCCTAGGGTTCTCGTCTGGCGAGTTCCCTCCTAGGCTCCTGCCTGGATTGCACCTGGTCTCCTCCTCTGTCCATGTACTGTCCCTGTGTCTGGGCCTCACGACCCTATCTGGGCTCTAAGCCCCCCGTGGGTGGGACGGCCTCCCTGTGTCCTGCAGCCTGTGAGACCAGCCACGTGGTGAGGGGCACAGTGGGCAGGCCACTGGCCATTCCTGAGCCCTCGAGTTGGGCTCTGCCTCCACTGCTCACCCGTCCAGTAACTTTGGCCAAATCACCATCTATCTGAGTCCCTCCCTGGTTTCCTCACCTGAAACATGGGAGCTGGAACCTGTGTTCTGCCGAAGTTACACAAGAACGTTTAGGAAATATAAAGTGCACTGCTGAGTTGCGGGGGATCAGAGCACAGTCCTCTGGTGGGGTGGGGCAGAGGCCAGCCCCCTCCCCTTGAGCCTTGGCCCCTCAGGTGTGATGAGAACAGGCCTCCCCTCCCCAAGGTGGGACGTCCGGGGCCTGCGTCTCACCTGAAGTTCTTGCCCACCTCGATTCTTGACAAACTTGTCCATCCTCTGGCGGAGGTCCGCCATGATGGGGTGGGACCGCAAGGCACTCCCAGCCTCTTGCCCCTCCTTCAGCTTCTTCTCCAATTGAGAAAACCCATCCAGGAGCTGGTACAGGGCCAGGGCCAGGGCCGTGCTGGGGCACTGAGGGGAGAAGAGCAGGGCGGGGTGGACAGGGGTGGCCAGGGGGCAGGTGTGCAGGCCGGGATGGCCCCAGGGCAGGCGGGGGCGCTGATACCTTGGTCAGGAGCACCATGCTGATGCCCGGCCACAGGGGCAGGCAGTACATGGTGTGGGGCACCAGGGGGCAGTAGCTGTCTTTCACACTGGCGTCCAGGAAAATCCTTCTGGGGCCAGAGGGTCCTGGGGAGTGAGCGATCAGCGTCTGGAGGGTGTCTTCAGCCATCTGAAGAGGAAGAGGAGCTGTCAAGGGGAGGGGAGGGGCAGTCGTTGGGGGTCCTCCCCAGGCTGGGTCCCCCCGCAGCTGCCCACTTGCTGTCTCCCTCAGAACCTCGAGGGACAAACTATTCTAGCCCCCAAAATCCCAGTTCCTAAATGCTGGCCCTCTGCTGAGGCTCCCCTGGCAGCTCCCGTCCTGCTGTCTGTCTCTCTCTCTCAGGATCCTCAGAGCCCTTCTGCACAGCATCAGGACTGGATGCCACACAGGGGTGGTGGGTAGTAAAAAAGGGGAAGAGGAAGAAAGGAAAGTGGGAAAGGCAGACGGGGTGGCATGAGCTGGGGGGGAGGCTCCTCCCCAACTTCATGTACACAAAGGGTTTAAAGCCTGTTAACAACTGATCATTTGACCACCTTCCGGACCTCCGAAAGTCATTCTAAGGGTGCAAGTGAGGGCTTCCTGGACTAAATGAGAAAACTCTAGCCTCATGAGGGCTCTGGGTAAGAGTCTTCAGTGGGCAAAAGTGGAAAATTAAGGGAATCATTAGGGATGCCACAAAAGCTTCTTTGTAAGGAAGTCATGGTAGTCTTATGACGACAGCAAAGGACTGGACGCAACACACTGGTTGCTCCAAGAATTTGCTAAATAAATAATAACATAATGCAGGCGATGCACTCTGAACAGTCTCGTTAAAAACCACATTGCCAAGGACTGCCTCATCAATGGGAAATGCTCAAAACAAAAAATAATGCAGAGCATTAGGATTCAAATCAGGTAAAAGAAAAAATATATATGTTGTGTGTGTGTATAAATACACTTATAAAGTCATAGGAAAGCCTAGAAGGAAACACTCCAAAAGTGTTTAACAGTAGCTAACATCTGGGGTTGGGACTGAGTGGTTTTTATTCCTTTTCCATATTTTAATTCTGTTTTCCCCAATTTTTCTACAGTGAACATATTTACTCTCTTATTAAAAAAAAAATTAAAAATTAAGTTAGACTTTCACTCCCAAGAACAGTGAGAGTGGGGATTTCTCAGGAGTGGAGGCTGTGTGTCTGGGGGAGGGGGAGGTGGGAGGGAGAAGGCCACCCTCACTCACCACGCCTCACCCTACCCCGGCCTCCACCTCTGGGCTGAGCTCCGTTCCCTGCGCTGGCCGGACAGCCGTGAGACAGCACCAGGAAGACCGGCATGGCTGGAGCGTCACCCCAGGGGAAGCCCCCAGAGCCACCAGGGCCCACTGCAGCATCTCTGATCAGCTGGTACCCTGGCCAAGCGCCCTGGGCCCCCAGGAAAAACTCACCTGAATGTGGGGAGAGTCAGTAGGTGGGGTGCCCCCATCCAGCCAGATGGTGCTACCTGCAGACAGACCGTAGGTAATAACAGAACGACAGAAACAGTGGGAAAATGTGAACACTGGCCCAACAGCCTGCCAGCAGGGGACGATGGAAAAGAGGCCCTTCCCCACTGGCAGCTCAAAGCACCTCGCTGGGCACAGCACCTCAGTGTGAACAGGAGAGCCTTCCCCTTCTCATTCTACCCCAAGCTGGTGAGTGCAGGGCAAGCTCCCTCTGTGGTACCACAGCTAGGGCAGCCTGGGCTGGGGAAGAGAGGCACCCCTGCCCGCTCCCCCCTGCCCAAGCTGGCTGCCAGGCACGAGTTCCTCTCCCTGTACCTCGCAGTGGGGGGGCAGGTCCCTCAGACCCCTCCTCAGCCCCCCAATCCCCTCCTTGCTTCTGTCTTTTCTACCCCTTCGAGCCCCTCCCTGGCTGTAACAGTGCCTTTTCACTCTTTGCTCGGAGGCAGCAGAAACCGTCTATAGTTCCCCATTCATTTAGTCAATCAGCAAACTTTTACTGAAGCACCTACTGTGTGCTGGGAACTGAACTAGACTTCTTTTCCTAGGACAGCTCACAAAAACTACTGAAAAACTACTGAACCAAGTACGTATTTGAAATATTATAGCTTTGTACTAACAGTGTTCTCTTGTATATTTCACTGCAAATAACCACCATTTATAATCACGTTTCTTGGGGAAAGCCTGTATCCGTGTTTCAAACACCCGTCTTAAAATGGATGAAAGCAACTCAAGCTGTTTGTAAGCTGAGTTCTGTGCGCTGTGGAACAGGAATTGCTTACAGCTTTGAGGCATGAAAAAACTAACCACTGAGAGAAAGGGGTCGGGACGAGGAACAAGGGGAGGAAGCAGTGGGAAGAAAACCACTTCAGCTGTCACCCCAAAGTAGCGCTTTCTGATGTGCCTGGGCTCGTGGCAAGCTTACAGAGCCCAGGAGAGCTGCGACCTTGGCCCTGGAGAAGTGGACAAGCAGAGATGAGCTGCCACGTGGTCTCAGAGGTCCCAGGCTCCTTTTTTGTTTTGTTAATAATATTTCAAACATTTTGGTGTTTTTTTTTTTATTGTTTATCCACTTACTTTGGAAGTAAAATATAAACTATACAGATTGAATATTGATATTTTAAACCACTGTGCTGGAAAGAAACTTACTTAATTAGCTGATTACTTATTAACTACAAAAAAGAAACAGAAGGCAGGAGAGTACACACATGCGAGCTGAATTTTTAAATGAAATCAACTTTCATAAAAAGTTTTATGGATCAGTGAAGTGGCCTCAGTAGTCCTTGAATTCAAGCTGGAGCTGGCAAGACAGACAGAGGGGCTGCAGCAGACAGCGTCCTGGGCTCTAGGAATGTGGGTGTCTGTGCCTGGCCTCTTACAGGGCATTGGGATCCACTGACCCCTAAGATAGACTCCCAGGGCTACCAGTTGGCACCCAGCTCCTCCCCCTCACCATCCAGGGTCCCTCCTCCACTCTAGGTCTCACCTGAACTCTGCTCCCCAGGGGAAGGAGCTGGTGTGAAGTACTCCTCAGTCGGGGAGAAGCTGTCTGTCTCCTGGGAGGGAGAAGGGGCACCTGGGCTGAGGGCTCAGGGAGGTTCTCCCGGGGGCTCAGCCCTGGACCCTGCTCTCCCAGGAGAGGCAGACCTTCCCCTCCTCTTCCCTCCTGGTCCCCCCCGTGGTACAAAGCACATACGGTCCCCGCAGAATCCCTGGTCGGGTCTGCAGAACAGGAGCTCCAGGCCTGCTGCACGGGGATGCTCTGGCTGCGGCGGAGCCTCCGTGGGGAAGGCTGTGACAGGACAGGCCCGCGGATGCTGGTTAAAGCTGCTGACTGGCTTCTCTTCCTGCCAGCGCTTCATGGCACAGCCCTCGGGGGGGCTTGCCGGCCCCTGCGCCCACTCCACTGCACAGCCCCGAGTGTGCGCCATTGCTTCCCAGGGATGTTTCAGGTCTAGTCTTTCTCCAGAACCACAGAAATTCTACAAAGTCCAACAAACTGGCATCCCAATCACTGCCACTCTGCCACTGATGAGGAGGGTGGTGTGGCAACCAGGCTGGCCAGCACTTTCTAAGTGTTTCACTATGCCCTAGGCACTGCTGGGCTCCAAGTAACCCTGAGAAGTAGATGCCATGGTTGTCCCATTGCACAGATGAGGGAATTGAGGCTCCCATGGGTGAGTACTTGCACAGCAAACAGCTAAGTGGCGGAGCGGGGACTACGTGACTCCAGAAACCTATACTTTTAACCCTCTAATCCACCTGCCTTCTAGAATTCCCCTTACACCTGAAAGCAGGTAGAAAAGTCATGCCTAACCACACATTCAGGACTGAGACTCAGAAACCAGTCTCCCCAGCTGCCTGCCCAGCGCTCTCCAGACTGGCCATCTGAGTTGCCTTTCTGGTGGCCTCCCACTGCCCAGAGAGCTGCCCCGAGAGAGACCTGGGGGTCACTGTCCTCTGCCGTGCTCTCGCTGGGGTAGAGATCCTGCACCAGGAGGATGAGGGCCAGGAGGTCGGCTGGGCGCAGGGAGCTGGCGTTGTGGCTGTGGAGAGGACAGGAAGCCGGTCAGCACGTCTCCACTGCCCCTGCCCGCAGGTAACAGTGGATGGGAGCAGGCAAGTAAGGGGGTCTGGAGAGGGTCCCTGCCCTCCATAGTTTATAAAGGTGCCAGCTGACTTTATCCTCTTCTGAGAAAGACATGGAATATACAAAATTAACGAACTCATTCATTTTTAAAAATAAAACTTGGTTGTGCTGAAAAAAAAAAAAACCCATGACCAGTGGAAAACCACCAGGGACCAGGAACGGCATATCAGGAAACCCTAAGTTCAGACCCTGAGACAGTATTCCAGGAAGGAGTAATTCAGAGAGGGGAGTGAGCCGAGGGGGATGAAGAACTGAGAATCTAAGAATCAACACTTCCTAGAAGTGATGGGTCTGGAAGGTTTCCCTGGTCCAGGAGGTGGTGCTTTTCAGGAAGGGGTCGCAAGAAAGGGTGAATGTGAGGGGTCCTGGGGCTCACCTGGAGTAGAAAGCCAGCAACTTGGAGTGCACGAGCAGGAAGGCATGCAGGGCCTCCTCGCCAGCCCGCCCGGGGCTGGAGTTGATGGCCTGGACGACGTGCCGCTCCAGTGCCTCAATGCACAGCTCACAGAGCTGAGGGTGGATCAGCCGCTCCACAGCCTGGGCACGCAGACAGGGGGATGGAAGCCATGTCACCCCAATTCCTCCCGTCCCAGCCAAAGTCTAGTGATACATTCACTTGGGCCACAGTGAGCGCACACCATGTGCCAGACGCTTGGGAGCAGGGAGGCTCAGACCAACATAGGCTGTGCTCTTGAGGGGCTCAGTCTGTACCGGTGTAACAGGCTCCTGCGGGGTCTACATCTGCCGGGGGCGGATGCCCCTGACACACACTCATGGCTCACTCTCCTGTGCACCTGGCTGTTAATGGTGAGCTCATACTTGTTTGCTCTTCATTTGTCCTCTAACTCAGTGACTTTCAACTTGTAGTTCCCAAACCAGCATAACCAGCGTCACCTGGGAACTTGTTCAAAATGCAAATTATAGAGCCTCCCACCCTCAATGCCTACAGTGACTGAGAAAAGTGAAGCCCAGGAACCTAATAAGTCCTCTAGATGATTCTGATGCATACAAAGAGGAGAACCACTGACCTACAGAGCATCTGTCTACAACAGGGAGCAAGGGGGGTGGTACTGACGACCAGCCTACTCCTCAGATCTGTGCTTAAGTAGGAGCCGAGGCTCAGCGCACCTGTCACTGCTGGCCCGAGATGTAGTTTGCTGGTTGTAGGTTGGTACCATCATTTGCACTCAGGCAATCTTTAGTGCTGCTTACTTTTTACTATTTTCTACTCTAGTTTCAGCTCAGTATAATTTTGGGGAAGGGATCAGAGGCGAGGGAGCTAACTTCAGAAATTTCCATAATTTACTGAGAGCCCAAAAACTGCACTAAGAAATCTGTTTTACCCAAAGTCTAGCCATGTTATTATAGGGAGGCCCATCAGAGTGCCTAACGCACCACAAAGCCAGAAAGAGCAACCCTCTGAAATGCATGAGCCTGGGGACTGCTGGTGCCCTCACTCACTGGGCTGGGGGACAGACGTCAAAGCATGGTCTCAGTGCTGCCCAGCCCCCGCGGCCTGACACTTCCGTGGCCCCAGGACTCCCGCACCCAGCGTCACCTCTACGGCAAAGCACTGCTCTTGGTCCCGCAGGCGGCTGTAGGTCCACAGCAGGCTCTGGAAGCGCTCCCACACCTCCACACGCTGCTCCAAGTCCGGGGGCCGCAGCCTGGGACAGAGCAAGGGAGACCCACAGAAAAGTGGCATCCCCAGCTTCAACCAAAGGAGCAGTCTGAGCTCACTGTTAGAGCTGGGCAAGCTCCTGTGACAAACACCTGGGGGAAGCCCCATACCACACCTGGGGGAGCCACACAGCACACCTGGGAGGGCCACACAGCACACCTGGGGGAGTCACACTGCACACCTGGGGGAGTCACACTGCACACCTGGGGGGCCACACTGCACACCTGGGGGGCCACACAGCATACCTGGGGGAGTCACACAGCACACCTGGGGGGCCACATTGCACACCTGGGGGAGTCACACTGCACACCTGGGGGAGTCACACTGCACACCTGGGGGGCCACACTGCACACCTGGGGGAGTCACACTGCACACCTGGGGGAGTCACACAGCACACCTGGGGGGCCACACTGCACACCTGGGGGAGTCACACAGCACACCTGGGGGGCCACACAGCACACCTGGGGGAGTCACACTGCACACCTGGGGGGCCACACTGCACACCTGGGGGAGTCACACTGCACACCTGGGGGAGTCACACAGTACACCTGGGGGCCACACAGCACACCTGGGGGGCCACACAGCACACCTGGGGGAGTCACACTGCACACCTGGGGGAGTCACACAGCACACCTGGGGGGCCACACTGCACACCTGGGGGAGTCACACTGCACACCTGGGGGAGTCACACAGCACACCTGGGGGGCCACACTGCACACCTGGGGGAGTCACACAGCACACCTGGGGGGCCACACTGCACACCTGGGGGAGTCACACTGCACACCTGGGGGAGTCACACAGCACACCTGGGGGGCCACACTGCACACCTGGGGGAGTCACACAGCACACCTGGGGGGCCACACAGCACACCTGGGGGAGTCACACTGCACACCTGGGGGGCCACACTGCACACCTGGGGGAGTCACACTGCACACCTGGGGGAGTCACACAGTACACCTGGGGGCCACACAGCACACCTGGGGGGCCACACAGCACACCTGGGGGAGTCACACTGCACACCTGGGGGAGTCACACAGCACACCTGGGGGGCCACACTGCACACCTGGGGGAGTCACACTGCACACCTGGGGGAGTCACACAGCACACCTGGGGGGCCACACTGCACACCTGGGGGAGTCACACAGCACACCTGGGGGGCCACACTGCACACCTGGGGGAGTCACACTGCACACCTGGGGGAGTCACACTGCACACCTGGGGGAGTCACACAGTACACCTGGGGGAGTCGCAAAGTACACCTGGGGGGCCACACAGCACACCTGGGGGGGGCAAGTCACAATATACCTGGGGGGGCCACACAGCACACCTGGGGGAGCCACACAGCACACCTGGGGGAGCCACACAGCACACCTGGGGGAGTCACACAGTACACCTGGGGGAGTCACACTGCACACCTGGGGGAGTCACACAGCACACCTGGGGGAGCCACACAGCACACCTGGGGGAGTCACACAGCGCACCTGGGGGAGCCAAACAGCACACCCGGGGGGAGTCACACAGCACACCCGGGGGTAGTCACACAGCACACCCGGGGGGAGTCACACAGCACCCTGGGGGGAGCCACACAGCACACCTGGGGGAGTCACACAGCACACCTGGGGGGGGGGCAAGTCACACAATACACCTGGGGGGGCCACACAGCACACCTGGGGGAGCCACACAGCACACCTGGGGGAGTCACAGTACACCTGGGGGGCCACACAGCACACCTGGGGGAGTCACAGTACACCTGGGGGGCCACACAGCACACCTGGGGGGAGTCACAGTACACCTGGGGGGCCACACAGCACACCTGGGGGAGTCACAGTACACCTGGGGGGCCACACAGCACACCTGGGGGGCCACACAGTACACCTGGGGGGGCCACACAGCACACCTGGGGGAGTCACAGTACACCTGGGGGGCCACACAGCACACCTCCGGGGGGCAAGTCACACAATATACCTGGGGGGCCACACAGCACACCTGGGGGGCCACACAGCACACCTTGGGGGGAAGTCACATAATATACCTGGGGGACCCACACAACACACGTGGGGGAGCCACACCACAACTGGGGGACCCACACACAGTTGGGGTGCATCTGGCTGTGCTCTTGCCATGGAGCAGAGTGGGACGGGGGTGGAACCGGGAGGCGGGTGCCTGAGCAACTCACCTCACTTCTCAGCCTCTCGCTCACACATACATGACAAATGCCAGCGAGAGAGACCCAGGGAGGTGCCAGGAAGCAGCAGGGGCAGAGTGGGACCAGCAGCTTCACCAAGGCCTCGAGAGGGGCTCAGCACAGTACCCCAGGACTCACTCCTTTCGGATGAGCTGTCCATCCACAGTCACCAGCCCAAAGTGCACCTCGAACAGGTACTTGAGCACGCACAGCTTCTGCCGCAGGTCCCCTTCGCCCTCTGTGCGGTCTCCGTTGATGGCGATGAATAGGCATTCTCCAAACTGCAGGCACAGAAATCAGCTGATGTCAGCCAGCCCCCGGGACAGAGATGGGAGAGGGGGCGGGGGGCGGTCAGATCCCAGGGGATTTTGCTAAGATGCAGCATCTGCCTTCTAAAGGAGTCTGAGGTTCAAGATGAGGAAGAGGCGTGTGGACCGTCCAAGGAACCAAGGGGCAGAGGAACGTGGGCCCCAGGGAGGCACACTCACCAGGTGAAGGACATACAGGTAGTTGCCATTTTCCGTCGAGAAGCAGGTGTATGTGTCCGAGAGCTTCTCCAGCATGGTCATAGAGGAGATGATGACCGGGGCCAGGAGGGTGCTAAGCTGGTCCTCCAGGGCGGGAGGCTGCAAGCGGGGGCAGAGAACAACACTGCTCAGGGGGCCAGACACAGGGGCCGAAGGAATGGACAAGACCCAGAACTTGGCGTCAAGGGCTCCGCAGTTCTAGGCACACCCAGGAGGCTGTCACTGTCCTGACAGGGAGACCCCAAATCTTGGGTCAGGAAGACTGGGAAAGGTCAGGCACCTAATTGCATTGTTCAGGCCTGAATTCTGGAAGGAAAGGTAAGGAATTAGGCCACGCCTCCACAGAGGAAGCCGACTCTAAGAAAGTTTGACATGTGCACCAAAGTCCGGGCCCCCTGTCACAGTAAGTCTCCTTTAGGGAAAGTATCCTAAGGAAAACAATCAGAAACGGGGCAGCGATACAGGAGCAAAATGCTCCCCGCCGCATCATTTATAGCAGAAGAAACTGGAGAGAATGTCAATGTCCAGTACCAGGGAAGAGTTAAATATACAGCAGTACATCTGAACGAAGGGAAGATACAAAGCACTTAAGACATCAGAGCACTTCAGTGAGGTGGAGAATTCCTACGATACAGAGTAATGTTTTTAAAAGAAGGGTGTGAACGCTCTGTACATTCAAGTACACAGGAAAAACTAATTATTGAAAAACATTTAAAAATTCAACATCATTAAAGTGATTGCTTCTGAACAGGAGGATCAGGAATGATTTCGCCCCCTAGTTTTTATATCTTTCTGTACTTTCCTAGTTTGGTGGCAAGCATGCCTTTTCTTTTATAATCTCTTCCCTCATCCATTCTCCCTGCCTTCCAAATAAAGAACAGAACAAACAGACAAAACCAAAAAGAAACTGGACGGATGTGCTGAAGATCTGTGAGTGAAAATGGGATAAGGTCAGGGCGAATGGTAATAAGTCAAGTTCTTGACACAAGAATGAACAGGTACAAGGGCACAGCTGACTTTCCCCATGCTGATCTCAGGAGCCTTGACCGAAACAGGGAGGAAGCAGAGTCCTAGTTTTCACTTGGATACAAGGCGCTGAGTAAGACCTGGCCTTGAAAAGAAAAACAGGCAAGCAGCCAGGGGTACTGTGCGGCACTTGAAATATGAGGGGACTACGGCACGTGGGGCGTAATTTCCTCCCACAGACTTGACATTCAGGAACCCAGGCCTGTGTCCACCATTGTAGGGGCTGCCAGTCACCTTCAGTAGGTCCCAGCTCAGGTGGCTCCTCTCCTGACCATCCCTAGACCCACCCCACCCCAGCCTGCCCCGTCCCACACTCTGGTTAAAAAAAAACCCACGGTGTTTTTTTGCCATCTGGTTCATCTTTATCCTCTAAATTCTGTGAGTGCAGGGTCATGTTGCTACATTCACTGCTTTGGCCCCAAGAGGCTGGCAAATAGTGGATTCTTGATTAGTATTTGTTGAATAAATATCCCTTCACATGGGCAAATGCTGGTTGAATTATTCATGTACCATAATTTTCTGGAACTGTCATGAATCAATTACATTAATAGAAATGTGACTTAAAAACCTAGATGGTGTACAGAAACTCATTTTAAAAGCAGTAGCTTTCACTAGGTGTACAGGTGTGACAAGAATTGTTTTGGTGGGGTGGCGGGGGGAATGATAATCTTTGGTGTAGCTAGGGTGTAAAGAGAATTCTCCTGTATTATTGATATGTGGTGTGGTTATAAAGTGGTACAATATCTTTGAATGGCTTTTGAATCAATGATTCTTTTTTAGGAATTTATCCTAAGGAAATAATGAGATGTGGGATAAAATTCAAGCACAAATGTTCCCAACAGTAATAGCTATAGCAAACTAGAAGCAATATACATGTCAAGTACTGGAGAAATGGCTAAATAAATGATGCTATATTTATTCATACACTGAATATAATGTTTCCATTAAGATTTATGCTTTTGACAATATTTAACAAAATGGAATAATGCTTTTGCTATAATGGCAACTGAAAAAAAACCCAGGAATTAAAACTGTAACTGTGGTATGAGCTCAACTATTTGTAAAAGATACAGACCCAAAGAAAATATATTGAAGAGCTAATAGCTCGAGGTAGAAGAATTATGGGTCATTTAAAAACTATTTCTCTGTTACTTCCCAAATTTCCTACAATTAAGTCATGTTATTTACAGGACCAGGGGAAAAAGTGTTGTATCCAAGAGAAATAAAACTTTGAAGACCTTTTTTCTTTATGCCAGTCATTTAGGAACTGAAAAATCGGAATTTGTCCCTTTCTGAGGTTTTTAATAAAGAGGCAGAGAAACACTATCAAATCGTTTGCCTCTTAAATTTTTCAGTTCAGTTCAGTTCAGTTCAGTCGCTCAGTTGTGTCCGACTCTTTGCGACCCCATGAACTGCAGCACGCCAGGCCTCCCCCTGTCCATCACCAACTCCCGGAGTTCACTCAAGCTCACGTCCATCGAGTCGGTGATGCCATTTTTAGACCATATTGATGCAATGGTTTAAGAACTAATATACTTAGAAATTCTTAATTTAAAAATTATGTATATTGACTACTAAAAAATAAAGGCGCCTAACAGATAGACCTGTTTTTAGCTTAAATAAAATCACTTAAATGTCTATGATCTCTGATACGCTGTATTACTCCTAAAGAGCATCAGCGATGCTGAGGTCAGTTAACTTGCTGACACGGCACTAGTTGAGCTGATGACCAGGCCCACTGGACCAGGAAGGACACTGAGAGGCAACCAGCCTGTGTGGCCGCAGAAATGCAAGGACTCTCTGCTGGATCCTCAGTAAAAAAGTGTTCAATCCAAAATTAATCTGGAAAAAAATTTCAAAATGAATTATTCCTTTAGAATGTACAGTAGAACTTATCTAAGTGAAAAGGACAACTATCTTCGAGTCGTCACATTAAAGTGTTAAACTAGATATCTATATGCAAAGAAATAAACTTCAATCTATACACTACATACAAAAATTCAAAGTGCATCGTCAGACCTAATATAAAACCTAAAACTGAAAAAAAAAACAAACAACCTAAAACTAGAAAACTTCCAGGAGAAAATATGGGGAAAATTCTTTGTGATCTTGGATTGGGCAAAGGCTTCTTAGATATGACACCAAGAGTATGATCCATAAAAGCAACAAGTGGATAACATGGAGTTATCATATTAAAAATATCTGTTTTGAAAGATATTGTGCAGTAGATATGAAGACAAGACACAGACTGGAAGAAAATATCTGCACAACACGTATCCACTAACTTTCAAAACTTGGTAAGAATAATAAGAAACAATCAATGCAATAAAAAATAGGCCAAGGACCCGAAGAGACACTTCATTAATGAAGATATAAAGATGGAAAATAAGCACATGACAAGGTGCTCAAAATCTCATGGGGTGAGGGTGGGGCACAGCCCTCCAGAGCACCAAGGGCTAACCTCTGAGGACATGTGGGTGCGAGAGGTGCAGACACATGCGGCCTTGTTCGCCGTTCCGGCCGCCAGGGCCAGTGGTCAGGCTCCCTGACTCCTGACAGTGCTGCGCTAGCCCCCCGTCCGACCCTCCTGCCCTGCACTCACCTTCTCGCCCTCATTCTCTGTCTGTCCAAACTTCAGGTGCAGACTCTCTTCAAACTCCTCATCTGTCCAGTAGAAGAGGACCTCCGCACTCTCTGTGGCCACCAAGACGCACTTCATCTGCCAAGGAGAAGTGAGGTCAAGGTCACCTCCAGCCCCACACCCACAGACTCAGCCTGAGGAATGAAAAAAATTATAATCCCAGCAAATGCCTACTGGATTTTACTGTGTGCGGGCACTACCACGAGGGCCTTCCTGGTGTTACCTCGCAGCACCCTCACAACAAAGCAGGAGTCTTCAGTTACTCCTATTTTTAACTCAGCAGTGGCCACAGGACTGGAAAAGCTCAGTTTTCATTCCAATCCCAAAGAAAGGCAATGCCAAAGAATGCTCAAACTACCGCATAATTGCACTCATCTCACACGCTAGGAAAGTAATGCTCAAAATTCTCCAAGCCAGGCTTTAGCAATACATGAACTGTGAACTTCCAGATGTTCAAGCTAGTTTTAGAAAAGGCAGAGGAACCAGAGATCAAATTGCCAACATCCGCTGGATCATCTAAAAAGCAAGAGAGTTCCAGAAAAACATCTATTTCTGCTTTATTGACTATGCCAAAGCCTTTGACTGTGTGGATCACAATAAACTGTGGGAAATTCTGAAAGAGATGGGAACACCAGACCACCTGACCTGCCTCTTGAGAAACCTGTATGCAGGTCAGGAAGCAATGGTTAGAAATGGACATGGAACAACAGACTGGCTCCAAATAGGAAAAGGAGTACGTCAAGGCTGTATATTGTTACCCTGTTTATTTAACTTATATGCAGAGTACGTCATGAGAAACGCTGGGCTGGAAGAAGCACAAGCTGGAATCAAGATTGCCAGGAGAAATACCAGTAACCTCAGATATGCAGATGACACCACCCTTATGGCAGAAAGTGAAGAACTAAGGAGCCTCTTGATGAAAGTGAAAGTGGAGAGTGAAAAACTTGGCTTAAAGCTCAACATTCAATCAGAAACTAAGATCATGGCATCTGGTCGCATCACTTCATGGCAAATAGACGGGGAAACAGTGGAAACAGTGGCTGACTTTATTTTTTGGGGCTCCAAATTCACTGCAGATGGTGAATGCAGCCATGAAATTAAAAGACGCTTACTCCTTGGAAGCAAAGTTATGACCAACCTAGACAGCATATTAAAAAGCAAAGACATTACTTTGTCAGCAAATCTCAGTCTAGTCAAGGCTATGGTTTTTCCAGTAGTCATGTATGGATGTGAGAACTGGACTATAAAGAAAGCTGAGCACCAAAGAACTGATGCTTTTGAACTGTGGTCTTGGAGAAGACTCTTGAGATCCCTTGGACTGCAAGGAGATCCAACCGGTCCATCCTAAAGGAGATCAGTCCTGGGTGTTCATTGGAAGGACTGATGTTGAAGCTGAAACTCCAATACTTTGGCCACCTGATGCGAAGAGCTGACTCATTTGAAAAGACCCTGGTGCTGGGAAAGATTGAAGGCAGGAGGAGAAGGGGATGACAGAGGATGAGATGGTTGGATGGCACCACTGACTCAATGGACATGAGTTTGAGTAGACTCCCGGAGTTGGTGATGGACAGGGAGGCCTGGCGTGCTGAGGTTCATGGGGTCGCAAAGAGTCAGACACGACTGAGTAACTGAACTGAACTGAAAACCAAGGCTGAGCTCTTTCCTGTGTTATCCTGGCTCTCTAAACACAGCATCAGACACACTACCAGCCCACTGGGATCAAGCGTAAAGAAGGACCCAGCTTGTGATCTGGACATGGGGTCGACTGCACGAGGGAGGCAGGCAGTCAAGGCCTGGTCTGGAACACTGGGCAGCTAGTGCACCTCGCTCTGGGCAGCCCAGTACTTCCACTCAAGTCAAAAACAGCTCCAGAGTACCAGCTCCAAAGCCCACAGGCAGTGGGCTCAGCATTACGGGAGTCTCAGTCACAAGTTCCTCCTGCCCTGGGGGACACAGAGGCTGCGTGACCTTGGCCACAGTTCTTCTCACCCCTGCTTAGCTGCTGCTTCCTCAGCCACCTCCACCAGTATCCTCTGCCCTTTCAGACCTCGTTCCCCATCACCCACACATGTTCCCTCTCTGCAACACACAATGCTTGATTATGTAAAATGTGTTTTCTTATTCACCATGGTAGATTTTTAATCCACAGCTTCCTACTCTGGGCCTTGGCCCCCTGAAGTACAGCAAGACATTGACCTTCTCAACTCCTGGGGCAGCCTGACCACGTCTGGTGAAGCCGGAGCTCTCGGGCCAGCTGCTTGCCCCAGGCAGGGGCTTCAGACCTTCTCCTGTACCTCAGCATGTCACACGGACACGAGCACATTACACGCGTGGTAAGACATGACAGTGATGAGGAAGCCCCACTCTTAACTCTTCCACGGATGGACATCCAGTTTCCTCAGAAGGACCATTATATCTCGAGGTCTCAGACTCAGTTACGCTCTTCAGGATCCCCTAGGTGACCAGCTTGGTGGTACTTGCTGCTGCTGCTGCTAAGTCACTTCAGTCATGTCCGACTCTGTGTGACTCCATAGACGGCAGCCCACCAGGCTCCCCGTCCCTGGGACTCTCCAGGCAAGAACACTGGAGTGGGTTGCCATTTCCTTCTCCGATGCATGAAAGTGAAAAGTGAAAAGTGAAGTCGCTCAGTCGTGTCCGACTCTTAGTGACCACATGGACTGCAGCCTACCAGGCTCCTCCACCCATGGGATTTTCCAGGCAAGAGTATTGGAGTGGGTTGCCAATGCCTTCTCCAGGTTCCTACTGAGTACCTCCCTAATCACCAGTTGGATTATCAACTTTAACTCAGAGCACCTAGCTTCATAGTGTTTCTAGCACAGTGAAAAAAAGAGAATGTAGCCTACTCCCATGGAATTGCTACACACAAAGCAGAGACCAGGACAGCAATGGAGCGTGAAAGGGAAGGTTGCTGCATGAGGGCAGGTGGGCCCGGAAGAGGCTGCCCTGGGACTCCCAGGTGAGCCTGGCAAGGTTCAGGACTTGAGGGGCTGGCCTGGTGGGAAGGGAGTGCGTGCACTGGAGAACAGTGGGCTGTAGAATGAAGTCTATGAACAACAGAGAGTCCTTGTAGGCTGGTAAGGGTATGTGTCGTGGATGGGTGGGGCCAAGGTTATGGAGGCCAGTTGTCCTGGTGTGGGCTAATGTGGGTCCACTCTTTGCTGAAGGCCAAAGCAGGAAGCTGGGAGGGATTGGGGGCAGGAGGAGAAGGGGACAACAGAGGATGAGATGGCTGGATGGCATCACCGACTTGATGGACATGAGTCTAAGTGAACTCCGGGAGTTCGTGATGGACAGGGAGGCCTGGTGTGCTGCAATTCATGGGGTCGCAAAGAGTCGGACACGACTGAGCGACTGAACTGAACTGAACTGAGAGGAGGAAGGGGCTGATTCAGGAGGTGTAGCTTAGAGGTTTGGTAGGCAGTGATGGGGTTTCCCAGGTGGAATAGTGGTAAAGAATCCACCTGCCAATGGAGGAGAGGTGGGTTTGATCCCTGGGTCAGGAAGATCCCCTAGAGATAGAAAAGGCAACCCACGCCAGTATTCTTGCCTGGGAAATCCCATGGACAGAGGAGCCTGGTGAGCTACAGTCCATGAGGTCGCAAAAGAGTCGGACATGACTTAGCAACTAAACAACAGCAACGGGCTGTGATGATCACCTAGATGTCAGGGAGGGAGAGCAGAACAGGCAAAGGTGACATGAGGATGCAGGCTGGGGCAGGCAGGGGGCGGGGCTGGGGCAGGCAGGGGGCGGGGCTGACAGCTCTGCAGAGCCTGAGAGAGCTCAGTCCTCTGCCTGCCTCACCCTGTCCACCTCCCATAGTCCGAGGAGCCCCAGGGCGGGTGCCGCCTACCTGCATCTCAGGCAGGATCACCTACCGTGGCAAGGAGCACAGCAGAGCTTCCTGACAGCTGAAGGCTCAGAAAGGGCTGCAGGAGACAGCCTCGGTGACCAGCTCATGGAGAACAGCACAGCATTCCACGACCTGGTTAAAACGGGGGGGAGGGGGAGGGGGGCTAAGAGTAAGCAGAGGCTCTCATTTCAACTGTTGCCCGTTCCGGGGAGTGGACAAGATGGTGGAGGGCTGAGTGGTCAAAGGCCTCTCTCTGGCTCTTGGGCAGCCTGCTCAGAACACACTCCCCACTGCCAGGCGTCCCTGTGCTCCACATACTGCTCACCCCTGCCTTCCCACAATGGAGAACATGGACCCAGCAGGCACAGTCCTTTGGACATAGCCGGTGGCCACAAATGGTAATTCTCACCTACTGTTTCCTCCTGAGCACTCTCACTTCCCTGTGGGTCACTCTGAACCATGGTGTGGTCAGCAAGCCTACCCTGAGCACCCCCAGGGAGCCTGCTATGAGTGACTAATATTAGGCAATAGCACAGCACATCCCAGGGAGACAGAGATGCAGTCCTGGAAGACAGGAGATATCCCAAGATGATGCAGTGAATGGCAGTAAACCAACACAACAGGCACAGGAGACCTGGTTCTCCTTGGCTTTGCCAAGGCACTTACACCTCTCTGGGCTCAACCTCTGGCTCCATCTCCCTCCAGGGTTCTAGTGAGTCAGGGAGCAACCAGGCAGTCACATCCTTAGCAAACCACTTTCTTACAAGGTGTGTGCTCAATCATGTCCTACACTTTGCAACCCTATGGACTGTAGCCCACCAGGCTCCTCTGTCCATGCTATTTCCCATGCAGGAATACTGGAATGGATTGCCATTTCCTTCTCCGAGGGATCTTTCCCACCCAGGGATTGAACCCACATCTCCTGTGTCTCCTGCACTGGCAGGCAGAGTCTTAACCACTGGGCCACCTGGAAAGCTCTTCTTACACAGAGAGGTGAGGTGGGGGTGTCACTATTCTTATGTCCCAGCTCCCCTCCTCAAAAACAGGGTGAACTAAACTAGTTCCAGAACCACTCATATTTCGATGATAAAAAGCAGGAACAATATAAAGCTTTAGCTTAATCAGGAAGCCAAACATTGCAAGCAAACAGAAGGCAAGAAAGGGCTGTTAAGGGCTCAGCATCTTGTGCAACATGAGACTTCACTACTACGTCACTGGCATGACTGACCTTAACGCCGTCTTCCCATTAACATGGAAATCCTCTTTAGTGGACATTAAGTTCTACTTTTATTTCAAAAGGTCTGTTGGAAAGAGAACCTCACTGGTGTTATTTTGTGGCTTCCCTGCTCTCTGCTCTAAGGAGGGAACACAGGACTCAGTGAAGCTTTAGATGGAGCAGGGGCAACTTGGGGAACCTCTCTGCCCCTTCTCTCCGCCCGCCCCCCGACTCATTTTCACCATTCTCCCTGTAAACTGCCCCTGTGACCGCCGCCCCTGAAGGGCCGGAGGACGCAGGAGTAGGACCTGTCCACTGGCAGCCTGCTTGTTTGCCTGGCACTTCACAGTTTATGCAGCAGTTTCACCCCCCAATTCCCCGAACCTCAGAGTGGCAACCGCCCCATTTCGTGGCAGCAGAAACTTTGATTACCAGAAGTGAAGTGACCCGCCACGTTCCCACGCCGGGTGGGTGAAGCTGGCGGTGGGGACCCCTCTACTTCCGGGAGGGCCGTGCCGGGGTCCCGGAGGGGGCCCCGCCGCCTACCGAGGCCCTCGGGCTGTGCGTACCTAGTCGTAGCCAAACACCTACCAGCCTGCCAGGAGTCCGCGCCGCGCTTCCGGGTGTGGTCACGTGACCGCCCACGTGACCGCCTGGGGCCGGATTGGAAGCTCGCTCCGCCTCTAGCTGGCTTAGGCTTCTGCCCGCCGCCGTGCACTTTGCTCCGGCTAGGTAACAGGGACCGTCGAGCCCTGGCTGCGACCCTCACTTCCTGCGGGACAGTGGCTACCGCCCTCCGGTCAACGAGGAGGGCGCCGAGGCCCACAGTGTGCGGGCTTCCCCGGCAGCCGTCAGAGGCCCCTGCTGCATCGGCCACTGCGCTGGGCCCCGCCACCTGCCTAAGCGCAGGCCACTCCCCACCTAGGTTCTGGGAACGTCCCTATTTTACAGAAGCGAAAACTGAGGCCCAGAGAGAAGAAATCACTTGTTGAGGACAGAGTTAGCATCAGAATGCAGGTCTCCTGGCTCCCCGTCTTTTCCTCACCCTCTTTTTTTTTTTTTTTTTTGCTGAACCACAGTTCTAGGGTGAGAGCTGCTCCTCTGTGATTGCTTTCCTGGGTTCCTTGGAAAAGACACAATCTGCAGAAGGACCCAGTTATCCCCAGAGTTCCAACACTAGACTTTCTTTATAAGGGTTCTCAGTTCATTTTGGGGGTGGGGTGCACATTAGGGTCTTTGTTTTGAACCTGTGTTTGCTAGAGTCTCTTACAATTGCGTATGTTTTTAATGGTTGAAGGTTGGGAAGAGTGATGAAGATCACGGCAGGGTAGAAAGTCCCACCCAAATCACCTGTTAATGCCCCGGTGCCCCCTGGGAGCTTTAAGCACAGCCCAGCAATGAGTTGTGAGGACTGGCTGGGGTACAGCAGCTTGAGCACCACTTGGGACAAAGCCGGGGCCAAGAATTAATGCCTCCACCACCTGCACGCAAAGGGAGTATCGCTCTCCACTCCACGGCGCCCGCCCCTCCCAGCCCACCGTAAGCCCCAGACCTTGCAGCTCTCCATTTACAGCACGTAGCCCCGCTCAGGCATCGCTCTCTGCAGCCCACAGTTGGGGTCATTCTGGCTGCACCCTCTATATCCTGCTCATTTCACTCATGTTTCTCTCTGTCAGACGTTTCCTGAGCATGAATTTCAATGGCTGAATAAATTCCATCAAATGAATGTGCTGCTGTTTACTTACTTCTGCTACGGGTAGTTTTCATTCCCGCCAGCCACATATCAGCAACCTAGTTTGTCCACATCTTCACCAACACCTGTTATTGTCTATTTTAATTTAGCCGTCTCTGGTAGCTCAGCTGGTTAAGAATCCACCTGCAATGCAGGAGATCCCTGTTTGATTCCTGGGTTTGATCCCCTGGAGAAGGGAGCAGCTACCTGCTCCTGTATTCTGGCCTGGAGAATTCCATGCAGTCTGGCAGGCTACAGTCCATGGTGTCCCAAAGAGTCAGACACAGGACTGAGTGACTTTCGCTTTAACTTCTCAGTGGGTGTGAAGTTATAGTTCATTGTGATTGAGATTTGATGCTGAGACTAATGATGTTTAGCATATTTTCATTCAATTTTTGGCTATTTTCTTGGGGAAATGTTTATGCAAATTCTTTGCCTGTTTTGATATTGTTCATTTATTATCTAGTCTTAATTGTCCTTTATATATTCTGCACTCAAATACCTTTTTTTAGATATAAGATTTGCAAAAATGTCCTCTCGTTATGTGGTATGTCTAATGTTATCACTTGTGGCACAAAAATTTTCAATTTTGTTGTAACTCAGTTTATCTACTAATATTTGTATTTTGTCCAGGTTTTGGTGTCAACATAAATTTCTATTTTACATGGGTAAATACCTAGGAGTGGGGTGGCTGGGCTGTATAGTAAGTGTATATTATCCTGCTGAACTGTTTCCAAAAGTGCGTGCACCGTTTTACATTCCCTCTAGCAAGACTTAGAGTTTAGTTGTTCTGTAGCCTCCTTAGCACTTGATATTGCCCTTTTCTAACTTTAGTCATTCAAATAGGTATACAGTGGTATCTCATAGTGGTTTTGATTTCCATTTTCCTCGAAAATAGACTAATAACATTGACCTTTTCATGTGCTTATATGCCATCTGTATATCTTCTCTGGTGAAGCGTTCAAATCATTTGCTCATTTTTAAATTGGATTGTTTTTGTTATTATTTCTATGATCTCTTTTTTTAGATACAAACTATCAGGTATCTGTTTTGCATTATTATCATTATTTAATTACTTATTTTAGCCAATCTGTGACTTTGTCTTTTTGTTCTCTTTATGGTGACTTTTGAGGAACAGAAATTTTTGTGCTTTTTTGTGTCCTATTTAAAAAGTCTTCACCTAAGCTAGGGTCCAGAAAAGCATCTACTGCTTTATTGACTACGCCAAAGCCTTTGACTGTGTGGATCACAACAAACTGGGGGAAATTCTTAAAGAGATGGGCATACCAGACCACCTGATCTGCCTCCTGAGAAATCTGTATTTAGGTTAAGAAGCAATAGTTAGAACTGGACATGGAAAAAAAAAAAAAGAACTGGACATGGAACAACAGACTGTTTCCAAATCGGGAAAGGAGTACGTCAAGGCTGTATATTGTCACCCTACTTATTCAACTTACATGCAGAATACATCATGAGAGATGCTGGACTGGATGAAGCACAAGCTGGAATCAAGATTGCCGGGAGAAATATCAATAACCTCAGATATGCAGATGACACCACCCTTACGGCAGAAAGCGAAGAAGAACTTAAGAGCCTCTTGATGAAAGTGAAAGAGGAGAGTGGAAAAAGTTGGCTTAAAACTCAGCATTCAGAAAACTAAGATCATGGCATCTGGTCCCATCACTTCATGGCAAATAGATGGGGAAACAGTGGAAACAGTGACAGATTTTATTCTGGGGGGCTCCAAATCTATTTCAGCTTTATTGACTATGCCAAAGCCTTTGACTGTGTGGATCACAATAAACTGTGGAAAATTCTGAAAGAGATGGGAATACCAGACCACCTGATCTGCCTCTTGAGAAATTTGTATGCAGGTCAGGAAGCAACAGTTAGGACTGGACAAGGAACAACAGACTGGTTCCAAATCGGAAAAGGAGTACATCAAGGCTGTATAGTGTCGCCCTGCTTATTTAACTTATATGCAGAGTACATCATGAGAAACGCTGGACTGGAAGAAACACAAACTGGAATCAAGATTGCCGGGAGAAATATCAATAACCTCAGATATGCAGATGACACCACCCTTATGGCAGAAAGTGAAGAGGAACTAAAAAGCCTCTTGATGAAAGTGAAAGTGGAGAGTGAAAAAGTTGGCTTAAAACTCAACATTCAGAAAACGAAGATCATGGCATCCGGTCCCATCACTTCATGGGAAATAGATGGGGAAACAGTGGAAACAGTGTCAGACTTTATTTTTCTGGGCTCCAAAATCACTGTAGATGGTGACTGCAGCCATGAAATTAAAAGATGCTTACTCCTTGGAAGGAAAGTTATGACCAACCTAGATAGCATATTCAAAAGCAGAAACATTACTTTGCCAACAAAGGTTTGTCTAGTCAAGGCTATGGTTTTTCCTGTGGTCATTTATGGATGTGAGAGTTGGACTGTGAAGGCTGAGCGCCAAAGAATTGATGCTTTTGAACTGTGGTGTTGGAGAAGACTCTTGAGAGTCCCTTGGACTGCAAGGAGATCCAACCAGTCCATTGTGAAGGAGATCAGCCCTGGGATTTCTTTGGAAGGACTGATGCTAAAGCTGAAACTCCAGTACTTTGGCCACCTCATGTGAAGAGTTGACTCATTGGAAAAGACTCTGATGCTGGGATGGATTGGGGGCAGGAGGAGAAGGGGATGACAGAAGATGAGATGGCTGGATGGCATCACTGACTTGATGGACGTGAGTCTGGGTGAACTCCAGGAGTTGGTGATGGACAGGGAGGCCTGGCGTGCTGCGATTCATGGGGTCGCAAAGAGTCGGACACAACTGAGCAACTGAACTGAACTGAAAATCACTGCAGGTGATGAACTTCAGCCATAAAATTAAAAGACGCTAGATCCTTTGAAGAAAAGTTATGACCAAGCTAGACAGCTTATTAAAAAGCAGAGACATTACTTTGCCAACAAAGGTCCATCTGGTCAAAGCTATGGTTTTTCCAGTAGTCATGTATGGATTTGAGAGTTGGACTATAAATAAAGCTGAGCACTGAAGAATTGATGCTTTTGAACTGTGGTGTTGGAGAAGACTCTTGACAGTCCCATGGACAGCAAGGAGATCCAACCAGTCCATCCTAAAGGAAATCAGTCCTGAGTTTTCTTTGCTGAAACTCCAATCCTTTGGCCACCTGATGCAAAGAACTGACTCATTTGAAAAGACCCTGATGCTGGGAAAGATTGAAGGCAGGAGGAGAAGGGGACGACGAGGATGAGATGGTTGGATGGCATCACTGACTCAATGGACACGAGTTTGAGTAGACTCTGGGAGTTGGTGATGGACAGGGAGGCCTGGCATGCTGCAGTCCATGGGGTTGCAAAGAGTCGAACATGATTGAGCAACTGAACTGAAGCTAGGGTCACAGAGATTTTATCCTTTGTTTTCTTCCAGAAGTATTTTAGTTTTAGGATTTGCATTTAGGTCAGTGATCCATTTTGAATTGATTTTTGTAGGTGGTGTAAAGGAAGGGTTTGGGTTTTTTGTTTTTGCAAATAGGCAGTTTTTCTAGCATCGTTTGCTGAAAAAATATCTTTTCATCACTGAATTAACTTTGACACATTTGTCTCAAATCAGATGACTATACATGTGTGGATATATTTGTGGACTGTATTCTGTTCAATAAATTTAGAAGGATTCAGGTCACACTAAGGATTTGACTGATTTTTCTCGAAGAAAACAGCTATTGGTTTCATCAGCTTTCATTGGTTGTCTGGTTTTTATTTCACCAATTTCTGTGCTGATATTTACTCTTTCTTCTGTTTACTTTGGATTTAATTTACTATTTTAAAAAATAGTTTATTAAGGTAGAAACTGACCCAATGATCTGAGAAGTTTTATTTTTTATAAGTAAAGATTTTACTGCTATAAATTTTCCCCGATCTACTGCTTTCTCAGCATCCACAAATTTTGATATGTTGTCTTTTCATTTCTCATTAGTTCAAAATGCTTTCTAATTTTTGTTTTGATTTTTTCACCCATGAGTTATTTGAAAGTGTTATTAATTTCCAAATATTGGGAGGTTTTCCATGTATCTTTCTGTTACTGGTTTCTATTTCAATTCCCTTTTGTCAGATAATATGCTCTGTGTGATTTGAATACTTTTATCAAGATGTTTATTGTCACCCTGTTTATTTAACTTATATGCAGAGTACATCATGAGAAACGCTGGACTGGAAGAAACACAAGCTGGAATCAAGATTGCCGGGAGAAATATCAATAACCTCAGATATGCAGATGACACCACCCTTATGGCAGAAAGTGAAGAGGAACTCAAAAGCCTCTTGATGAAAGTGAAAGTGGAGAGTGAAAAAGTTGGCTTAAAACTCAACATTCAGAAAACGAAGATCATGGCATCCGATCCCACCACTTCATGGGAAATAGATGGGGAAACAGTGTCAGACTTTATTTTTTTGGGCTCCAAAATCACTGCAGATGGTGACTGCAGCCATGAAATTAAAAGATGCTTACTCCTTGGAAGGAAAGTTATGACCAACCTAGATAGCATATTCAAAAGCAGAAACATTACTTTGCCAACAAAGGTTCGTCTAGTCAAGGCTATGGTTTTTCCTGTGGTCATTTATGGATGTGAGAGTTGGACTGTGAAGAAGGCTGAGCGCCGAAGAATTGATGCTTTTGAACTTTGGTGTTGGAGAAGACTCTTGAGAGTCCCTTGGACTGCAAGGAGATCCAACCAGTCCATTGTGAAGGAGATCAGCCCTGGGATTTCTTTGGAAGGAATGATGCTAAAGCTGAAACTCCAGTACTTTGGCCACCTCATGTGAAGAGTTGACTCATTAGAAAAGACTCTGATGCTGGGATGGATTGGGGGCAGGAGGAGAAGGGGATGACAGAGGATGAGATGGCTGGATGGCATCACTGACTCGATGGACATGAGTCTGGGTGAACTCCGGGAGTTGGTGATGGACAGGGAGGCCTGGCGTGCTGCGATTCATGGGGTCGCAAAGAGTTGGACACGACTGAGCGATTGATCTGATCTGATCTGATCAAGACGTTTATTGATGGTCTAGCGTATGGTCTGTCTTGGTGAATGTTCCATGTATACTTGAAAAGCGTATGGTTTCTTGTTTTGCTGGGTTGAGGGATCTATAAATGTTAAATAGGTTAAGTTGACTGATAGCAGTATTCAACGTTTCTATATCCTTGATGGTGTTCTGTGATCTTACTCTATCAAATATTGAGTGAGTTTTGAACTCTAATCGTAATTGTGGATTTGTCTATTTCTCCCTGTAGTCATGTCATTTTTGTTTCATATTATTTTGAAACTCTGTTATTTGATGCATAAGCATTTATGATTATTATTATTATATTTATGAGAGCATTATGATGGCTTAGTTGGTAAAGAAACCGCCTGCAATGCAGGAGACCCTGGTTCAATTCCTGGGTCAGGAAGATCCACCGGAGAAGGGATAGGCTATCCACTCCAGTATTCTTGGGCTTCCCTTGTGGCTCAGCTGGTAAAGAATCTGCCTGAAAGGGAGAGGCTACCCACTCCAGTATTTTGGTCTAGAGAATTCCACGGACTGTACAGGCCCTGGGGTCACAAAGAGTCAGACATGACTGAGCAACTTTCACTTTATAATTATTATGTTATAATAATTATAATAACTATGGTAGTATATTATTATCAATGTACTAACTCCTATACTATTATGAAATTATCTCTTAATCTCTGGCAATCTTTGTTGCACTAAATCTACTTTGTCTGAGAATAGTATAGCTATCACAGCCTTCTTTTGATTAGTGTTAACATGGCCCGTGAAGAAGTTCAGGACATGTCACTTTAGTATATTGATTATTTTGAGCTAAAGGCACTCGAAAAAAAAAACAGCAGATGTACTTCACTTTTCTTCCTGAAAGCAGGGCACGAAACTAAATTCCTGTGTGAAAGACACCCTCCTCATATCAGGAGAAAAGAGACATCCTTGTCTCCAGGAATGAGGAGTCCAGGCGGAGAGAAATCTGTACAAACAGACTTTGTTAAAAAAAATTCTTAGCTTTTTTAGTCTCCCCAAATAGTTTAGTTACTTTTCCACAATTGCCACACTTTGTTGAACCCAGTATATAAGCACGTCAACCCTGCCACTCCTCTGGGTCTTCGTTTTCCTTGTGGGAGTTTCCACCTGCATGTGAAAAAATTACTAAATAAAAGCAGTATGCCTTTCTCCTGTTAATCTGCTTGTGTCAGTCCCAGCCAGAAATCTTCAGAGGGTTGAGGAGAAATTTCACCTCCCCTGTGCTCTGCTCAGTTGCTTCAGTTGCGACTCTGGGTGACCCTGTGGACTGTAGCACATCAGGCTCTGTCTGTGGGATTCTCCAGGCAAGAATACTGGAGTGAGTTGCCATGCCCTCCTCCAGGGGATCTTCCCGACTCAGGGATCAAAATCAGGTCTCCTGCTTTGCAGGCATATTTTTTACTGCTGAGTCACCAGAGAAGCCCCTTTACCTCTCCTACATATGTAATTTTCCATCCCTTCACATTTAACATACTTCTGTTTTCATATCTTAAGTGTGTATTTTGGTAGCCAGCATATAGTTAGATCTAATTTTTTATCCAGACTGACAATCTCTGCCAGACTAAATTGTCAGATTATATGTTAAGCCAGTCTACTTTCATTACTAACATGGTTTAAGTCTATGAGTCTGTTATCTTGTTATTTGTTTTCTACTTGTCCTGTCTGTTCTTTGTTCCTTCTTTCATCTTTTTATGCCTTTTTCAAGAAATCTATTGGTATTTTTATGGTTCTGTATTCTCTCCTTTGTTGGCTTCAGGACTAGGACTGAGGTGAGAATGTGATACTCATCATGAATGCAAAATTTAAAGGGATGTCAAAAAGTTGGTAATCAAGATACATATGAATTAATGTTTTTAAAAGTCAAAATTAATAGAAAATACATGATGAATAAAATATCAAAATTTCAAACATAAACATGATCATTATTTATGGTTTTTCCTGTTGCCTCAGTCTCCAATATAGCTCAACACAACACTATTACTGACTGTGAGTCACATATTCCTGCTCCTTGTGTGTCTATTAATTTTATCTTTTATACCAGACATTGTAAGGGATGCATTGAAAAGACTCTGAATTCTATCTTCCACTGAAGTGTTGAGTTTTGTTCTACAAGGCAGTTGAATCAATGGCAGTTCATTTTGATTGTACAGGCTTGATCTTAGGCTTTGTTAGAATGGCGTATTTCATTTTCTTCCTTAATCCTAAGAGGGTGTGATCCTTACTCTTAAGGTGTGGCCTTTTGGGGGTTTCAGTGGGAAGTCTGAAGTGTTTACCAAGCTCCTCTAACTTGGTAGGACTTGAACTCAAGCCCTCTCCCCAGCACTGAGCAGCAATTTCTGTCTCTGCCGCTCTCTCAGTCTTCTGGCTCTTTTTCTTGCTAGAGTTTTGGAGTCTCACTCTGCACATACACAGTTCAGAAGTCAGTCAAATATTTGAGGGCAGTTGGCACCAGCTTTTGTGGGCTTCTCCCATTGCTTCTCCAGGACTTCCCTGGTAGCTCAGCTGGTAAATAATCCACCTGCAATGTAGGAGATCCTGGTTCGACTCCTGGTTTGGGAAGATCCACTGAAGAAGGGCTAGGCTACCCACTCCGGTATTCTTGGGCTTCCCTGGTGGCTCAGCTGGTAAAGAATCTGCCTGCAGTGTCAGACCTGGGTTTGATCCCTGGGTTGGGAAGATCCCCTGGAGAAGGGAAAGGCTACCCACTCCAGTATTCTGGACTGGAGAATTCCTACAGTCCATGGGGTCGCAAAGAGTCAGACATGACTGAGCGACTTTCATTTTCATTGTTTTTCCTTTTTCTACTCCCTTCCATTTTCAGCTGCTCAGTCATTCCTGAAAACCAGTTTCTTACTTCACAGTCTAATACACAGCTGCTTTCTGCTTAACCTCAATTCCCTTTTTGTTGTGAAGTGGGGGAATTCCTTTAGAGGAAAAGCCAGATGAATCTGGTTCTTACTCTGTGTGATTTCTGTCATTCAAGGGTCTTGGCTCCTGCAGTTTATGCCTGCTTTTAGACGTTCAGCTGTTCCCCATTGCCTTCAAAGAGCTGTGTGTGTGTGTGTGTGTGGTTTTCTGGCTTTTTTTTTTTTTTGTATCTTGTCAAGAGTTTAGAATTGCTGTTGGCAAAAGGATCAGTCTGATAAAATGTTAATGTTAATACCAGAAGTTGGAACTTCTCGCAAAGTTCGATATGTAGTATTTTCCATTGAGTTTGAAATATTTTCTTTTTTATTGTGATTTCTGATTTTTTTTTGATTCATGGATTATTTATAGATTTGTTTCTTAAATCACGAGCACAGGTAGGTATTCCAGTTATCTTTTAAAAAGTTTTCCACCTGTAACTCACTGTTATCAGAGAAATACTTTATATGTTACCATTCTCTGAATTTTTTTGAAACTTTGTGTCACAGCATGTAACGTTTTGTAAATGTTTCCATGTACTCTTGAAAAAAATATTTTGTATTCATTTGTTAGCTCTACTGTTCTATATATATTACTTAGGTGAAATTTGTTCATTGTATTTTCTGAGAGGTATAATATGTAGAAGAATCTATCATAATTGTGGATTTGTCTATTTCTCCTATTATTTCTGTGAGGTTTTACTTTACATTGAGTACTTCACTGTGCTTAGTTGCTTGCTTGTGTCTGACTCTTTGCAACTCTAATGGGCTGTAGCCCATCAGCCTCCTCTGTCCATGGGATTTTCCAGGCAAGAATACTGGAGTGGGTTGCTATTTCCTTCTCCAGGGGATTAGGTGCATGCAAATTTAGAATTTTTACTGTTAAATCAAATTTCATTCTTTATAAAATGTCCCTTTCTATTATTAGCACTGCTTTTTGTTTTCCAAAAGCATTTGTTGTTTCATATCAATGTAGCCGATACCTTTCGTTGCATGATATAGCTTTTCCTTAATTCTTTTACCTTTTTATATTTTAGATTTTTCTTCAAACAGCATTTAGTTGAACTTCATTTCTTCTTATCTGAAAATTTTTGTCTTTTAATTGAAGCATTTGTCCTATTGACAATAACATTACAAATAATTTTGTGTTTAAATTCATCATTTTACAGTTTGCTTTCTATTAGTTCCACCAGTTCTTTGTTGTCTTTTTCTTCTTTCTTGATTTTAGATCAAGTATTTTTAATTATGATTCCACTTCCCCAACCATTCACTTAGAAGTAATTCCTATTTTAATATTCTTTTAGTGGTTACCCTGGAGATTAAAATATGCATCCTTGACTTATCAAAGTTTAATATAAATTGGTACTTTTACCTCTTCCTCAAAAATGGAAAAAATATTAGAATACTTTCCATTTACCTGCTTTCAATATGTATGCTACTACTGTAATGCATTTTTAATTCTCTATATTAAGTCTCATGAGACATTGCTACTGTTTTATATTTAGATTTCCCCACATATTTGCCCTTTATGTTGCTCTTCATTCTTTCCTGCATCTCCCTTAGCATTTTTGTGATTATTCATTCTTTTGCTTCCCCGGAATCTTTCCTTTCATTGTCCCTCCAATTTCCCACCTCCTGCCTGCACCAGCTGTAATTAGCTGAATTTCAGAACATGAGGCTCACACCATGATAAAAGTCTACTATACTACGTTAGGTGCTGCTGTAGTCATTCCATGCATGTGTCTTAAAGTTTAACTAATTTCTAAAAGTGAGGTCAATCTTTTTCTTTTAAAAACTAGTAACAAAGTGAGTGTACCTTGGGGCATGCTTCATCTACATTAAATTTGCAGTAAATCACTGCTTGGAAGAAACTGGTTGGAAGAAGTCACATAATTAACTCAAAGAAAAATCATGACAATATCTCCAGAAAAAAAGAAACCACCATCAAAATGTGTTGTGTTGAACTTCACATGCACTTTGCATATATGTAGAAATACTGTCAAAAGTTTTAAGGCTAGTTTTGAAAACTCTCAGAAAGACATAGTTAATATATGAATTGAGTGTGTATATATATATATATATGCATATTTTACTGTTTTCTTCTCATATGCAATATGTATGAAATTATACAGGAAGACAATAGCAGCTGGAACAGGGACCATCTGACTTAGGCTTGGAAACGGAGAGTTTCAGGTGACCCTAGGGTTCACTTAATCCAAAGTCCTAATTTTACAGAGAAGGACACTTGAGTTCAGAGAGGCTGAGTCACTTGTCTGACATCTCACAGTCAGTTGCTAGAGAGCTGGGACTAGAATCAAGGTCTCTGTCAGAGCAGCCTTCTTCGAGTTCCTGCTTGCCTCAGATGGATTCAATCAGTGGGATCTCCAGGTATGGGTACCCATCTTGGCTACAGCTGAGGCCTCTATGACTTGCCAGTGAACCATTAACCACTTTGCTACTTGAGGCTTTAAATGGTATTTTTGATGTGTCTAGTAAATACTGGTGGAGAAGGCAATGGCACCCCACTCCAGTAATTTTGCCTGGAGAATTCCATGGACGGAGGAGCCTGATAGGCTGAAGTCCATGGGGCCGCGAAGAGTTGGACACGACTGAGCAACTTCACTTTCACTTTTCACTTTCATGCATTGGAGAAGGAAATGGCAACCCACTCCAGTGTTCTTGCCTGGAGAATCCCAGAGATGGGGGAGCCTGTTGGGCTGCCGTCTATGGGGTCGCACAGGGTCGGACACGACTGAAGCGACTTAGCAGCAGCAGCAGCAGCAGCAGTAGATACTGGGCACAGTATCCAGTAGCCTAACTGGATGGCAGTGGGACAACACAGAGCATTTTCTGCTAAAAATCAGCCAAATACTGCTGTTGCTGCTGCTGCTGCTAAGTTGCTTCCGTTGTGTCTGACTCTGTACAACCCCATAGACGGCAGCCCACCAGGCTCCCCCGTCCCTGGGATTCTCCAGGCAAGAACACTGGAGTGGGTTGCCATTTCCTTCTCCAATGCATGAAAGTGAAAAGTGAAAGTGAAGTTGCTCAGTCATGTCCGACTCTTCCCAACCCCATGGACTGCAGCCTACCAGGCTCCTCCGTCCATGGGATTTTCCAGGCAAGAGTACTGGAGTGGGGTGCCATTTCCTTCTCCAAGCCAAATACTAGAAAAGGGATTTAAGGACCGGGGGAGATGGAAAAGAAAGCTCCTTGAGGTCATTATGAAGTATGTTAAAAAAAGGTCCTTTGAATTTAGATAGCACTGCACAGTGTATAACACTCACTCGATGGCAAATCCCCTGGAAGGACCCAGTATCGTTGATTCATTCTCTGGCCGCCTAGCTGTCCATCAAAGTTTTGTGCTCTTTTTTCACGAATGTTTTAGTCCATTCAGAGTGCTATGACAAAAATACCATAGGTTGGGTGGCGTGTAAACAACAGAAGTTTATTCCTCATAATTCTGGAGGCTGGGGAGTCCAAGCCCAAGGTTCTGGCAGATTCAGTGTCTGTGAGAGCCTACTTCCTGGTTCATAGGCTGTGTTCTTTGGATATGTCCTCACTTGGTGGAAGGGGCAGAGGGGCCCTCTGGGGTCTCTTTTATTCATGAGGGCTCCATCCTTATGAGCTAATCACTTCCCAGAGGCCCTTCCTCCAAGTACTATCATGTTGGGGATTAGATTTCAGCCTGTAAATTCTAGAGGGACATTGACATTCAACCAGTCTATAGGAACAAAACATAATTGTTGTGGGGAAGTGGCTGCCCAGCTAGGGACTTCATTTTCTAGACCCCCATTCAGTGGGACTATGTGACTGACTTATGACCTAAAGAACCGAGGGGGAGGAATTTATGCCAGGTGAGACCCCCCATAATGCTCTCATATGATCTGCATACTCTCTTTCCCTGACTTCCAACTGCATACTGATGCCATAGCGACCTTGGAGGCCAAGTGCTGAAGATGACAGAGAGCCTACATCGGTCTGGATCCCTAAAGGACTACAGAGAAGAGAAACACTGTCCACTTTATCCATCACCACCAACTAAACTTTATGTGATCTATTAGCAAGAAATAAACTTTAATTGTGTTAGGCCTCTGACAGGTTAGGGTTTACCTGTGTGCAGCTAACAGTTACTTTAACATAGTCAATGACATCTAATTTAAATAATAAAATTGAATTTCCACTTGGAGTGCTTGAAGCAATACTTATGGGGGAGAAAGTAGAGGAAGAAGGTAGCACGCCATGAAACCAAAGATCCCCAGCATATCTGAGTTCATCAGCAATCAGGCTTCAGGTCAAGGTGTGGTGTGGACAATGGTGGCCTCCCTTTCCCCACAGAACACCCTGTGAAGAAAGTTAGAGTAGTCACATTTTGTTACTTACAAACATTACCTCAAAATATAAACTGCCTTGTGGAATCAAACTCTCTGCCATTACTAGGCTCATATAAACCTTAATATAATCTGTTCCCTGGAAGAAAATATTAACCCCTCTTCAAATCCCCTGCACAGAGAACATTTCCCTGGGAGGTGTTAATGCACTTATTTTGTTACTTCCAGATGAATAAAACTAAGACGTCTTTTTGCTTCTTCCAAAAGTATAATTTACTATATAACATTTACAAGTAGAAAAGCACCTGAGAATATATTCATGACTAGTAATTGGAAAATAATGAGCATGACATGGTCTGTACAGAAGGCCCTTTTCTCTGCTGGATGCGCAGGACAGTGGGATGTACTCTCAAGCCAGTCCTGTGGAACTTGGTCAGCTCCTCCCTAATGCTTCCTGGGCTCCTGGGGCTACTCTGATGTTAAAAGAAAGTGGATGCCAAAGCAGCTGGTTTGGTGTATTTTGGCTTTTTTTGTTTTGTTTTACAGTGATATTTGCAAATACTACCCCGAGGGCCATAGTTACTGGATTTATTATTTAGTCTGGGAAGGTGAAGAGAGACTTCCAAAGCTCTGGGTGGTAGGAGAGGAGGAGCAGTGCTCAGGGGCAGTACCTGTGTAGGTGCTGACTAGCTCTGCCACTTACCTCCACGACTTCAGGATACCAAGTCATCACCTGCCGTGGGTAGAAGTGGCAGAAGTGGCCCTTTAAATTGCTCTCCAGAAAAGACAGAGAGGAGCACATCGGGAGGGCCAAGGTGAGCCTGGATTCAAAATTCTACATCCAAGGTTGGTCACACCTCAACTCACCACTCAGCAGAGCTGCTGGTCAGGTCCTCCAGGCCCCGAGATCGACTCTCCTGGGTGAAGGCACCACCAGTGTTCTGTGTGGACACACAAAGGACCTTAAGAGAGCTAGCTGTGGGCAGCAGAGAAAAAAAAACAAAAAACTTCCTTTTGAGAGGAAGCTGGCCACAGCCAGTCCAGCAAGAGTGAGCAGAGTACCATGAGAGCAGAATTGGGGCTCTGACCGATCTGGGTTCAAGTCCTAGTTACGCCACTCAGGTCCTTCCAAACACGCCAGCTAGTCCCCACCACCAGGAGGGGGCAGAGCAGTTACGGAAACTGCTCGTGGAACTCAGAGGAGGGGTTTTAACACTCTTGGGCATTATAATAACTGTCTCTCTTTGAGTATTCCTTACCATCTTGTAATTCTGGTACTTCTTAAGATGGTGTGAACTATTCTACAATCAAAACGTAATTCCCTTTCAGTACAATGGATTTCCCTGGGCTCTGGACAGGGGATAGAGTGGCTGGCAGAGGTGAGGCTGTGGAACTGGATAGAAGGTAGTGGAAAAGAGCAGTGGGCAGTGGTGCTGAGGTTGGAGAAAGGGACGTGTTTATGCCTCTTCTTCCCTTACCTTCTCCAAGACACAGCTCTATTATTTTTGCTTGCTCTGTTGATGATTCAAAATTTTAGAGTCTTTCTGTGTCCCAGTGTGTCTATGGTCTGAGTGACCCACCTGGTTCACCTTGGCTTTTGCGGAGATGAAACACTTCCGGTTTGGTTTTCAGATGTGAAGCTGCTCTCACTGCGTCTCCAAAGTGAATCCTGCAGAGGCATCCACCCCACATACAGGGGCCTTGGGTGCAGGTAGCAGGGTGAACCTGCAGCTGCTGGGCTGGCCCGGCCCCCATGGCCGCTCAGCAGTTCACAGGCCTGCGGGGTCCTCCCCACTGCTGAGGGTCCTTGCTATTGAGAGCTAGAGTTGGAGAGGCCTCTCAGGCAGAACCTGCTGACACCCTCTGCCATGTTGGAGGGTGCAGGGCTGGGGCTCATCTGCCCAGGGACTGCTTTCACTGGGGAGGGGCTAGGGCTACAGATGGCGAGTGCGCCTTGGGAATGGTGGTTCTGGGGGTCCTGGGCACATGCTCACTGGAGAGCAGGTCTGGTGTTCTCCAGCTTGTCTCCAGTTGGAGATAACATTAATATCGCACACTTGCAGCTTTTTCAGGGCACTAGAAGAATTGAGACTTTCTCTTCAAGGAACAATGAGAATTTGTTCTGAGCCTTTGTGATAAGAAAGGAGAAAGAAAATCATTCCTAGAGGCAGGAGAGGGGTGGAAAATCATCTCAGCAAAAGGCACAAACTTCTCATTATACATTATTATGCTTTCAAATAAGCATTTGTGCAAGCCCATTCTTTGGTTTAAAATAAAATGGGTCTTAAGTCTTAAAAGACTATCTTGGCCATGTCTTGTTTGGGGAGGATAAAAATGATGGGAGGAAGTTGGTAGATGAGCTCTTTTG
Source organism: Bos grunniens (assembly GCF_055505025.1). NCBI lineage: Eukaryota > Metazoa > Chordata > Mammalia > Artiodactyla > Bovidae > Bos > Bos grunniens. The sequence continues at coordinate 19,687,264 of NC_141190.1, forward strand.
TCCTCGGGCCCAGCCTGGCAAGCTGGGTGCAAGCTGTCACGTGCAGGGTGATGCTGAGTTCTGCCACAATCCGTCTTTTGCAGTGAGTGTAGTAGGAAAATCCCTTGTTAGGAGGATCCCCAGTGATTTAGTAATTACCCCTCACTCCCAGATGAGAAAGCCAGGACAGATGCCCCACACTAAAATCCCTATGGAATGTGATGTCATAATGAGTTTCTTGGTATATTTTGAAATATGAAAATACTTCTTCCAGGAGGCAGTTGCAAAGTTAGAATTGCAGGACTCCAAAGATAAACTCTGTTGATTCCCTCTCCCTTTTTATTAATTAAAAAAGAAGAAAAAAACCCAAACCAAAATTTAGGAGCAATATTTAATATATAAAGACAAAAGAAGCAGAGACTGCCTATATCCTGCAACATTTAGAGTCTTAGTGAAAAGTCAACACTTATTTACAGAAGGTGTGTCTGAGTGGAGCTTCAGAGGTTCTGGCTGTACTGATTTAGCGGAACCTATGAAAAAGGAAAGAGGTAAGTCTGTGAATCAGGCAGCCACTGAGCTGGGTGCTTAAATGAACAGGCTCTGGACTGTTCTGAGCTCAGCAACCCATTCCCTGGGTGACCCTGGGCAGCTACAGGCCCACTCCAGGTCTCACAGGAAAAATGGAGATATGAATAGTATCTCCCTGAAGGGCTGCTATGTTAGGAAAGCAAACTAGCTCAGGGCTGGCCCGCAGGGACCTCTGGTCACTCCTGTTATCATGAGGGCTTGCAGCTGCACCTGCGCCAGTATGTATTACAGAAAAGACTTTGATATTTGCACTGAGTTTTTTAAATTGGGGGAAACAACCTCTTTGTCTCTTACTCCTCTTTTCCTTTTTCTTCTTCTCTTTTCTTGGCTGCTTCTTCCCTGCCTTTCTACCCCAAGTGTTGGCACTTCTCTCTCTCCTGCTCCCACATCTGAATCATCAGTGGGCTGCACTGAGCTACCACTGACCTGAAGCATCAGTGGGCTGCACTGAGCCACCACTGACCGGGTCCAACCTGGTCCTCGGTCTCCCCTTTCCCACTTCACACCTCCTGGTGCTGTTGCTCCTTACCTAATAATAAGCTTGTTAAAACTGACTCCATTCCTTCTACCAATTTCCAGCTTTCCACACTGAGAGTCTGCTCCCTCCTTTCTTGTCTAATCTTCCTTATCATTCACTCTGAAGGCTTGGCCCTGCTCCTTAACTCTTTTTCAGGCAGTCTCTGCGGCCTCTGGCCTCAGCCACCGTGCCCCCTCCTTAATTGCTATCCTTCCACATCAGCAGAAATTGTGTCTCTCTCTATTGGAATCCTATGACATTGTCTAATACCTCCTCTTTAAAAAAAGAAATCCTGTGTCATTTATCCTGCAAAAGAAAATCACATCCACAGAAAAGAAAGTCATTTCAGTTGTAACTTGTTTGCAAAGACCCACACAAACTTCTTGAATCATACAGAAGGTCTTCGTCGTGAAATTTAAACCACTCCACTCCCCACTGCCCAACCCAGAGGGTCTTCCATCTCCTGTTCTTCAACAGTTTCCCCACGAGACCTCAGCCTCCAGATCGCCCTTCCCCAACGTGGTGAACTGAGTGTTTTTCTGTGCTCAAATAAGCTGGTCTGGGAGAGCATGGATCTGGTCATCTTTTATGAGCACATTAGTCTTCTGCCTAATATAAGCTATTGAAAGCACTCAGCTACTTGGGAAGCAGCAGAAAGTTGTTAGATTCAGTTGTGTCTTACAGCTCTGATGACCTTTGATTTGTACCTTTTTTAAAGATGGTTTTGGTCAACCAAACCATTAAGGGCTTACCCTATCAAGCCCTTAATATTCTCTCAAAGTTGAGATAGGTCTATTTTCTTGGTTCAGTTGGGGTGTGTATGTGTGTGTGTGTGTCTGTGTGTCTGTGTTTGGTGGTTGGGTGTGCTTTCTCTAAAACTCTCCCTTGCAGCCACGTGACAGATGATGATTGCTTTCTCTGGTGCCTAATACATTGCTCTCCACTCAATGAATACTGTTACCTGACTCCCGTCCCAACCCTGGGGGAATCTGGATTCACAAAGGAATAGAACCTTCTTACAAAATCTGGAGTATGATTGCAATTTTACTTTAGAAGTACCCGCTTCCCAGAGGAATAGCTAGTGATTGATGCCACTGTCAGAAACCCAGATGCACACACTCATACATCAGCCAGGAAATTACATAAACAGCTCGCCCAGCAGGCCAGCACTGACTCACCCACTTGCTCCCCTATGGGAGGAGAGGTGATATGAAACCCAAGGCAACAGCAGGGAACAGACAAAGGAAAGGAGTTAGGCGGGACTGGGCTCTCAAAGGTCCACAGGGTTTTTTCCTTCCTCATCTTCTGCCGAGGGCAGCAGCCACAGGCCAAGGTCTGTAGTTACTCTGCTACGCGAGCAGGATTGTGGGGAGTTGTATCTGTCCTGGGCACGCACCGTCAGCTCGTTCTCATGGTGCGTGGACAAGGCTGCAGACAGCTTCACACACATGCATTCGTGCTAACACAGGTGCGGGGGACGTCCACTTCTTCCCTTAGGGTGGGAGTGACCTACTTAGGCTAAGCTCATGCTAGGGTATTTGTCTCTTTGGAGAGCATGTCAGTGTTGATTCCAGCAGGATGGGCTGGCAGAGACTGGTTGGTTGCTCAGAAGATGCCTGAAAAAATACTGATACCATTAGGGCAGAAGAGTGGAAAGTAGTCTGGCAGGCCTGCTGGTGACTCGTGAGTGTAAGGGGATTTATCGGTAGCGGCAGGCCAAAGCGTTGACGTTCTTGACCACATAAAAGCCCATGGTGACTGGAGGCATGACCAATGTCCGGCCGGCCCGCAGGGGGCGGGGCTTCAGTTCTGGGAGGGTCCCATCGTCCACCATCACTAGGGGCTGGCCGTTCAGCTGCACTGACCTACAGTGAGAAGAAACAGCATGGGACTTGTTATTGCCTTGAAAGGAAGCCATGGCAGCAGAGCCTGGGCAGCCTCAGCTTGCCCCTGTCCACTGACCGTGCCCAGACAGTGACCACTCACTGACACCAGCTCTGCCCAGCCTTTCAGCTGGTGCTTCACTCAAACAATGCACGTGAACATCCCAGCAATGCTCTGAGGAAGAAATGGTCCTGGTCCCATTCTCCCTAGTGTGGTTAAGTGACTTGCCCAAGGCTATACATCTTGTAGTCCTGGGAGCCAGGATTTAAACACAGGTAAATGGCAACCCACTCCAGTGTTCTTGCCTGGAGAATCCCAGGGATGGGGGAGCCTGGTGGGCTGCAGTCCATGGGGTCGCTGAGGGTCGGACACGACTGAGCGACTTCACTTTCACGTTTCACTTTCATGCATTGGAGAAGGAAATGGCAACCTACTCCAGTGTTCTTGCCTGGAGAATCCCAGGGACCGGGGAGCCTGGTGGGCTGCCGTCTCTGGGGTTGCACAGAGTTGGACACGACTGAAGCGACTTAGCAGCAGCAGCAGCAGTCCGGTTCCAGAGACGCATCATTTATTCAGACAAATAAAAAGTCTCTGAGGCAGAAGCAGAAGTGTCTGATGCCTATTGTTTTAAAACCATAATAGCAGTCCAGTTGGTGGTGTTGAAGAAGACTCTTGAGAGTTCCTTGGACTGCAAGGAGATCCAACCAGTCCATCCTAAAAGAAATCAGTCCTGAATATTCATTGGAAGGACTGATGCTGATGCTGAAACTCCAATACTTTGGCCACCTGATGCGAAGAACTGACTCATTTGAAGCAACCCTGATGCTGGGAAAGATTGAAGGCGGGAGGAGAAGGGGACGACAGAGTATGAGATGGTTGGATGGCATCACCGACTCAATGGACGTGAGTTTGAATAAACTCCGGGAGTTGGTGATGGACAGGGGAGCCTGGCATGCTGCATGCAGTACACGGGGTCACAAAAAGTCAGACACAACTGAGCAACTGAACTGAACTGAACTGGACTCTTGTACCTGAAGAGTGGAATAACACACAGGCTGAAGACGGCTCCAGAAGTTCCTATATAACTGCATCTTCATTAGTTTATTTGAGAGATGAGAGAACTGACATCGTGTCACTTGTCCCCGGCAGTTCTAAAGGAGGACAGTGACTACGTAACCACCTACCTTCCTCTAATCTGAGCACGAGTTTCCATGTCTAATATTTAAAGGATGTTTCCATTTTAGGGACACCATGAAGTAAGTGACAAAGCAGGCACCTGTGACCCCAGTTCACCTATCCTGTTTGCTTTTATCCCTCCTGTGTACCAGCCAGCTTCAGCCCTGAGAAGGACTTAGACAGCAAAGGGAAATGGCTCATCACCCGTCTGGGGTCTGTGGTACAGAATCCAGACAAGCTCCCAGCTGTTTCTGATGTGACTTGGGAAGCCACGCACCCAGAATGAAGCTCAGCTCTTTGGGTAAGTAGAAAAGGCCAGAACCAGGCCACTAGCTGTAAATAACGGCTGCAAGGGACTTTTGGAAAATCCGCATGACAGTGTCGACTGTCTTTGGGCCTCGCCCAGCCTCCAGTGGGGTGACACTGCAGTGGTATCATCTGAGCTGCCAAGAGAATAAAACTGTTAGAAACTGATAAGAGGTCTTGGTTTCGCATCCCTTCTGTGCTCTGAATGACAGATGGGTTTAGAGATTCATGATCAGACCCCCTGCTCAGCAGAGCCGTGAACTCCTTGAGGTACATGAAATATAAATTGCTCCAGGGAGAGCGGGGCAGAGTGGCAGCTCCAGGCCCAGCCCGACATGGACCAGTTCCGGCCTGGTCCAAATCTGAAGGGCCTGGGGCAGCCCCCCTCTCTTGTTGGTATGACTGAGGAATGCATGAACAAGCAAGGGTCTCCTGCATGGAGAGCCAGGCCTGCCTCTGGAAGATGCAGAGGTATAAGAATCGGGATCTAAAGAGCAGTGTTGACCTCCTCAGAATTCGAGAACTTTTTATAACCGTCTCTGGTGGAGACAGCATATTCTTCACTGTCTGAGCCACCAGGGATATTGGTTGGTTAAAAAGGTGACTCAGGTGTAAGCAGAACCAGGGAGCATGACCAAGATTCTGGACTGATCTCTAACTCCAGGAGCCGGCCACTGACTTCCTAGATGGCGGTTGCAAAGCTCTTCATCACACTTCCTGCGGTTTTGCATCTGTGAGAAGACAGGCGATATGGGCTGTAGAACGAATTGAAATGAAATATAAATGTCAAAGTGCTTTGAAAGCATAGTGAGCCATTACGTGGGAGACAGTGTTTTCTGTCGTTATTCATGGTCATGCCGGGTAGGTGAACTTTTTGGTCCTTGTACTGTGACACGGCGAGTTTCACGGCTCCTCTCCTGAAACTGTCTTCCTTTGGCTCTCATGGTAGCGGTCTGTCTGTCTGCGTGTCTCCCTCTTCCTGTTTCTCTCCTTCATTTTTGCATGCCATTTCCTTTTCAGGGGGACTATTCCCTTACACCTGCCTCTCAGATGCTGGGACTCCTGGTGCTTGGTCCTTGGACCTCTCTGCTTTCCATACGACACACTCCCACTGGATGCTGTTACCCACACACAGGACTTGGATTACTATCTGCATGCTGCTGCTCCCCAAATCTGTATCTGAAGCCTGCATCTTTCTTCTGATTTACATACCTCTGCTTAACTGTCCCAAAGGAACTTCAAAAGTCATTGTGTCCAAAATCAAGATCTCCTCGAATCTCTGACTTTTTAATCTCTGGGCTGGTTCTACCATCTGTCGGATTACCTAAGCCATAAACCTGGGAGTCATCTGGGTCTTCTCCTCCAGGTCCCAGGTATGGAGTTGCTGCACGCATGCTCAGTTGCTAAGTTGTGTTTGACTCTTTGCAGCCTTATGAACTATAACCCACCAGGTTCCTCTGTCCATGGAATTTTCCAGGCAAGAACACTGGAGCCTGTTGCCATCTCCTCCTCCAGGGGATCTTCCCAACCCAGGGATCAAATCCATGTCACCTGTGTCTCTAGCACTGCAGGAGGATTCTTTACCACTGAGCCACCTGGGAAGTTGCTAAATCCAACCAATTCTACCTTTTAATATTTTTCAAATCTGCTTCTTCCTCTTTCTTCATTGCTATTATTTAGTTCAGAACGAACCCATGACCTGTTTCTGGCCCCTGGCCTCGCCTTCATCCCCCATGCCAGCCACATTGCTGAGAGAGCCATCTGTGGCTGTCCATGCTTCAAACTCTCCAACAACGCCATCCCTTCCCTTAATCCGGATGATGAAGCCAAGCTCTGGGCACCTCCCCAGTCTCAGATGCTGCCCCTGCCCCTTACTCCAGGGCTAACTGTAGATCACAGACCTCTGGAGGTGGGTTTGGGGTGAGCTGGCAGTCACTGTAAGGACATCATCAGTGTATGAATGAACAGACTGTTCCTGATGAAAAACAGTTAAGCTTTGTACATAAATGAGGTAGATCTTTCTCAAATGAAAAGGTCAGTAGATCCTGTTGGGAATAAAATACATGAGTTCATTTAAAAGAACAGTAAATATTTTTCAAATGCAAATACCTGTAGACACTGCTGGGATAAGAGATGAGTTCATTTAAAACTGTTGTAAAATTCCTAATAGGTATTTTGGGAAGAAGGGGGCATCATGTGCTTTTATCAAGCTAAAGATTTTTAAAGGGACAATTACTATAATGTGGGAGGGCCATCGACATCTGTTGACATCACAAAGGATTCCCAGAACTCGAGGGTGCATTTTGCCCCTGCGTGATCCGGGTCATCGTGTGTGGTACTCCCTCCACCTGGAGCACAGTCAATCTTCCTCCTCCGTGGGACAACTGTTCTGGGTCCCTGCCGAGCCTGCTCTTTTGTTGTCCCCTCTGGGGAATCTTCTCTGAGCCCTGGGTCAGCAGCCCCGACTATGGGCTCTCTTTTTCCCCAAACTTCCCTCTAACCACACTGAATGGTAGGACTTGCCCTGTGCCCCTCACTGGGCTGCGAGCTTGGTGAGGAAAGGAATGGTGCCTTCACCCTGAATACTCAGGTTCTTGGCATAGAATTGGGGTGAAATATTTTCTGAACGAGCGAATGGACTTTTGAGGCCCTTTCACATTATTTCTGGTATTCCCGGGCTGAGTTTCTCCAATTCTAAAGAGGCTCCCTGGACATTCGCTGTCTTTACAGATTTCATTAATGTACCAATTACTCTTGCTCTCAGTGGCCCTGGAGATGTTAGATAAGACCTGAATTATCGCTGATTTTCACAGTCACTCACTAGGTACCTTATCCCAATCAGACACAGACCATTGATCATCGCTAGAGTTTTTCATCTTAAAAAAGATCTATATGACCATCTCTTAGCTAAGCCAACATGAGCTGATTTTGTGAGACTTTAAGTCCTCACATGTCCTTATCTACAAAGTTCCTTCATTATAATGATGGACAGTATGCTATACCACCTCCATTCTATTTTTCCTGTTTATGTTTTTATTGTAATATTTATCCTATTACCCAGTTAAGTCATATCACACTAAATATCGCAATTATCTTTCACTTCTATGCACTGAACAGTTTGCAAACATATCACGTGAATGATAAAAACCACTGATTATTGAGCACTGTCTATGCCAAAGGTGAGATGCTGTGATTTACTCTATTGCGTGAAGTCCTCACAACTACCAGCCAAGGCAGGTGTTAGCACCCCTGCAGACGGAGACATTGACGTTTAGAGGGATCTAAGACTCACCCAAGTCGTGCAGCCGTTCAGCGGTGGAGCTGAGACGTGCCTGCAGCATTATACCTCCCTTGTGACTGCTAAAGAGCCCGGTGAGGTACATAGGCAAGTATTATTATTATTATTTTAACTTCACTATTGAGATGAGGTCAGACAGGTTAGGTGGCCTGGGCAAGGTCACACAGCTAATAGCTGGCTAAGCTTAGTCTTGGGTTCAGGCCTCTTGACACCTGTTTCTATTATTTGTGTTGTTCCCCAATTCCACATGGCACTCACTAGGATCATGTTTCTTTCTTTTAAAACCTTTCTTATCATATTTTCATCACATTCTGGGACCTCTTTCCCAGCCTGTGACTTTTCAAACCAGATGCTAAATGATCCAGCCTACGTGGAGCTATTTTTCTTAATTCCCTAGCTGCTGAGGGCTTTTAAATTATCCAAATATTAGGACAACTGTGCTGTTTTTTTTCTTAAATCACCATCTGTTTTTTCAAAGTCTGAGCTGCTTTGCAATTCCTAAACTTGTTTTCTTTACACTGCATGCTATTTGAAATGGGATTCCAGGTCTCAATTTGGAGTCAAGCCCTCTGCTCCCTGGGTCTCTGTGGGATCCCCCTGGCTAGGTCACCATCCACCCCCCACCACCTGTCTACAATCTCTGGTCTCATTAAGGTTCTTGCTAGCTGTGGACACTGAAGTAAGCTTTCAGCTCTTCTGATGTCTCAGGGAAGCAACTCTAGTGAGCATGCTCTTTGCCAGTCTTGAAGATAATTTGTTGGTCTGGCTCTGGGTGGATTTTTGTGGGGACAGAGGCAAGGGAAGCCTGTGTATTATTGGGAGCAGCCTGGGGAGCTAGTGACAGGTTTCTGCTGGCATATCTGGGGCCTTGAATGGGAGGTGAAAGGTCTCAGAGATAACTAGTTCCATCTCCACCACTTTGAGAAAGTGATCTGCCTTCTGTGAACTTAGGTTTCTCTGTCTGTAAGACAGACTAGGTGAACCCTAAGATTCTTTCTGGTTCCCATACTTTTCAGGTGGGTTGCCCACAGTCTAATAGCTAGCTTGAAGCAGAGTTTAAAGCCAAATTCAGTGATCCTGCACAGGTAGAAATCTGATTATGACGTTCACCTGTCTAAATGTTCAGTAACTTCCTGCTGGTCTTAGAACATTCTCCAAGGGCCTTGGGAGACCCCATAAGCAAGGCCTTAGAGGCTCCCCGAGCTCCTGCCCACTGAAGCTCCCCACTACCCACTACCTCCTTTCATTCTGTGTTAAGCTTCCTCCAGTCACAAACTCTCTACTCTCAGGGCTTTTGTACATGTCATTTTGCCTGGAACTTTCTCTGTACTCCCTCCCTGCTTCCGGCTTCCTTTTCTTTACTAATTCCTACCTGTCTTTCAGGTCAGGTGCCCGCAAAGTACTCCCGATCACCTAGCACTTCTCTGTCTCTGCGCTCATCACAGTATCCGGCTTGCTGACTGCCTGTCAGCCTCTCCCCTAGTTAGGAAGACCCTGTGTCGGTCCTGCTCATCCTGCGCTCTCCCGTCCACCAACTCACACAGCAGGTGCTCAGTAAAAGAAGGCCTGGATGTAAATATGTGGGTAGATAAATCACAATCTGGAAGGAAAAGACACTAGGGTGGGAGGACAGAGACTTGAGTTACAGTTCACATTCTGAGCATGACACGTGAAGGTCTAGCAATGTCACAGTTGGCTCTGGTTTGGGGTTTCTAGATTGTTCAGGGAGAGAAGGAGGGAAAGATGGAGTAGGGAGCAGAAGAGAGGGAGGAAGGAGAAGAGAAAGCAGAAGGTGTAAGAATCTGAGTGGTGGTGGGGACACTGGAGGGCATAACCCTTACAACCTCCTAGTTCTAGCGCCAGCGGGCTCGCCCGCCTGCCACTAGAGGGCACTCTTGCTCTTCACAACGGTGCCGAGAGCCCGCGCGGCGGCTCCCAGGCAGCGGAGCTCCTGCCTCTGCCCTTCCAGCCCGCTCTCCAGTCCCGGGGAGCCCCGGAGACGGGCCCGGCGCTTGGCCTCTTGGAGCTACAAACCTCAGGATCAGTCCAATCCCGGCAAAAACTTCGTTGCGGTCCATTAACCGCCTCCCACCCCGCCCTCCCCCCCCCACCGCCTCCATGTGGCTAATATTAAGGAACCATGCAAAATCCGCAGCGATTCCTGCTGGGGGAGCGGCTTCCTCGCCGGCGTGCAGGGAGGGGCCCGCGCTCGTGCGGGGCTCCCGGCGCCCCGCTCTCCAACCCCGGTCCTGGCGCCCCGCCCTCCCGCCGGCAGCACCTGTGTGCGCTTTACAGGCCCCCCGAGGTCCCGCTGCCCCTGGAGGCCCCCTCGCTGAGTTAGGAAGCTGGTGTGTGCAGCTGCCCTGCCCTTTTCCAGGTCAGGGGCAGGTTAGAGCCGGGAGGGAGCCCGGCCGGGTTTGAGGACAGAGGAGCCTTGCTCCGCTCCGTTCCCCTGCTTCTCCGGGAGAGGCTGTGCATCTGGAGTAGCTTAGACAGGAGGGAGGTTCCTTTGAAATGGCCGTGAGAGACTACCCGCTGAGGAGGACTGCTCACAAGTGGCTGCAAGCAGCCTCGTGTCTCCTGGTCCCCACTTGCCCAGCTGGAGCAAAGGCGGTAGGATGTTCATGACCCTCTGAGAGAGCTGCTACTCCTCAGGGGTCACAGGGAAGATGATTTCCTCCCAAGGGTGACCTATGAGCTTTTTGCTCTGCCTGAAATCTGGTAGACTGTCAAAAAGCCTGATGTGTCTTCCAGGCCCCTTTGAATGTGGCCTCCTCCACCCCAACCTTATCTGAGAGCCCCAGCTGGAAGAGGGGCACGTTTTTGGCAGCTTCTTTTCAGCATGCGACATCTCAGATTTATTCTCTGTGCTGCAGTCATTTCACCTGCTAAACTAATTGTTCTCTTTTTTAAAATTTTCAGTGGCACGTGGCTCAGTGCCTTATTGCCCAGGATAGTAGTTTAAATGAATTCTTGTCGAGTTCCACTCAGTCAGTCTCTATTCTCATGTGGCTGCTTGGACACTCCAGTCCCTTCCTCTGATGTTGTTAAAGAGAGGAGACTGAAAAATGGGGGTGAATGCTTCCTGTTCCCCTTACCCCTCAAAAAGCCCTCATCATATATGAAGTTCCTGGCCACTTGAACAGTTTAAGGTGGATACGATCACTTTCCCTAAGTCCTACTCTTTGAGAGCATATTGAAATGAGGAGTGTTGATCTAACTTCTTATATCGCTCAACAGGGAAAACACTCGGATTCCTTTATGCAAGCAGAGCTGAGGATTTTATAGGCAGGTTGTCAGGGATATAAGCTTTTCCTGTTGGCAGTTAGGTTTGGGAGTCATGATTTGAACTGTGTTCTATCCAAGTCTGTGTGATAATGGTCTAAACCATCATGGGATCCTACCATCTGCTTCTAGTGGTTCAAAATAACTTAGCACACTTGGCAGAGAAGATGAGAGCTTAGCTAAGGAATCTGGATTTATACTGATAGTGTTCATTTCCATCAGATGAGAGGGAGTCATCTGGGGGCACTTTGGGAAGAAAGTTTGATTTTGTGACCATCTCGGAGCTCCACATCTTAGGTATATCACACTCAAACCACGAGAGAAACCAGCTACAAAAACCATGGGGGCTTCCCAGGTGGCATAGGGGTAAAGAATCTGCTTTCCAAGCAGGAGAGTGAAAGTGAAGTTGCTCAGTTGTGTCCCGCGACCCTATGGACTGTAGCCCACCAGGCTCCTCCGTCCATGGAATTTTCCAGGCAAGAGTACTGGAGTGGGTTTCCATTTCCTTCTGCAGGGTATCTTCCTGACCCAGGGATCGAACCTGGGTCTCCTGCATTGCAGGCAGACGCTTACCATCTGGGCCACAAACACTTGAAGGAGATGTGGGTTCAATCACTGGGTTGGGAAGATCGCTTGGAGAAGGAAATGCCAACCCACTCCAGTATTCTTGCCTGGGAAATCCCATGGACAGAGGAGCCTGGCAGGCTATAGCTCATGGAGTCACAGAGAGTCGGACACAACTTAGTGACTAGACAACAACAACAGCAACACTGTAAAGGCTCGGCTTCTCGGATACCTATTCAAATACATTAAGCCAACGGGATAAATACCTCGGTTTTATCAGATTTTGACAGTGTTCCCTCAGTGCACATGAGGAGCACTGGCATACTCTTAAAAGGGAAAAATAAGATGTCTCAGGTGGCACAGGTTCTGCTCCAGGGCCCATAGATGTCAGCGTGCAAGGAGTGTGGTGATTCTGAGTCATTCTTGAGGTCACTGGGGAAGATGTAGGCTGCCAAGTGTTTGCTGGGGTTTGGTAACTGGTCCACAGCTTGGTGCTCCAGCCCCTTGTCTGGAATGAACCAGATCCTGTTGTGGACTCCTGATGCTTGGCAGCCAAAGAAATGCTGACTCAAGGCCCTGGCCCTGCTATAGGGATGAGGTAGCTTAGGACTTTTCAGTTCCTTGAGGCTTATCTTGGTCTGTCACCTAAACCAGAGCCTCTGGAAGATGAGGAGAAAGGAGAAGACAGGGACCTTTACTTTTCTGCCCACCAGAACTGCCTATGTATTCAGCTTCCCTGCCCCTCAGTGTAGAATCAACTGCTCGGAAACATGTTAGCTTTGCTCTGAAGTGCTCCTTCACCAGAATTTCATCTGGGTCATCCGGAACAGAGTGGAAATCTCTGCCTGCAACGAGGGTGCCCATGTGAGTGGAGCTGGGGTGGGGACACCACAGTATTGATGCTCAGCTATGCAGAGAGATTCCAGCTGCTAGGAATGATCTGGAAGAAAATGTGTTCTGGAGCTGAGAACAAATGAAATCTCTCAGAAAATAACAGTGAAGACGTTGGATTCCTAAGCATCTTGGTTTAAGATGTCAAGTCACTGTAAAATATAAAAGTGTTTTATAATCCTCTAATCTGTACAGTGATCTGTACACTACTAATCTGGGAGTTAAAACAAACAAACAGTAAAACGTTTGGGAGCCGTACACATCTTTCCACTTAGTCATAGAGAGAGCTCCCAGGGGCTCCTGGCATGTTCACACCTTTGGTAAAATGGCTTTGTGCCTGCATGAAGAATAGAATCTGGGTGAAATCAAAGATGCAAATCAGCTGGAATCTTGTTCCAGCATTTTTAAAGGGACAATAGTTCTCAACTTTGGCCACATATTTGAATTAACTTGGGAGCTTTAAAAAAATACTGGTGTCTGGGTCCCAGCCCAGAGACTTAGGTTTAATTGGTCTTGGGGACGGCTTGGGCACTGGGGTTTTTAAAACTCCCCAGGTAATTCAAAGTGCAGCCATGGCTGAGCAGCAGGAGCTGATGAAGAAACAGTGGGAATATGTTTGCAGCTGGGGCAGGGGTTGGCGGGGGGGCAGGGAATCAAATAGCTTTCTAACCATTACATTCTGAATTTATTTTGAATAAACAGATCTTTTCTTACTCTTTTGGAGTACCATGTAAGAGGCCACATTTTAAAAACTAAAACAAAGATGTGAACTTTTCAAAGGCGAATTTCTTGTTGAATAGTCAAAAGTGGGCACTTTTGCTATTTCTGCAGAACTGCCTCATTGCATGCCTTCCCTGTAGTGAGTTCTCTGGTGGGATGAACGTGCTCCTCAGCATGGACCAGGGACGTGTGTGTGTGTGACTTTACAGCAGGAATTCAGGACCAAAGCCGATGGAGCATTTGCACAGATAACAAACTCTGCGTTTCTTCAGCACTGAAAAGAAAAACTGCTCTGCTTGAAGGACAAAGTCTCTAAAGTCATGTAGATTTCTCTCCGGTCTTGGGCTGTGTCACAGAGAGCTCCACACAGACCAGGAGTGGCTCAAGCTCTCTTCAGGCAGAAGGAACTAAGGGGTTAAATATATCCGTCAGTACCCTCACTGTATTTTCCAGATATGTATATAATTATTTACTTAGGTAATTCTGTGTATGTTGGCTATAGTTGCTAACTCTTTAGGAGCCACCAAACACCCTCAAATGAGCACAAGGGTGAAAAGAATCCAAACTCCTCTAAGTTTTGATGAGTAAGCTTTCACTAAGTAAAATTTGGAAGGCGTATTTCTCTATATATTTACTTCTCTTTATTTTTCCTACAGACTGACCCTGAGGCTTACGTATATCATATGTATTTATATTTATACTTTCGCAGCATCTATTTCAGACCTTCTGAACTGGAACACTGCTTGGACTTTGCTGGTTAGAAGTATTACCTTTCTGTTCACTCATAACCATTTCATGGATCTCCCCAGTCCCAGGCATCTCTCTTCCCACTCTGTGCTCCCAGTCTCTGAGTCTGTTCTCCCGAGGGCCTCTGAGTGGCCTTTCAGAAGAGCTACAGGTAACATGCTTCCATCTGTAACAGCAGGGCCTTTTCCTCCAGGAAACAGCAGTCTCTATCCTCTTTTTTTCCCCCCTGACATTTTAAAACTGACACCTGAAGCCCTGCAGAGGTTAACAGATTTCCTCACACACTCTCAGCTTCAACAGCACTATTGTTCCTCACATCTTACAGAACATCAAAGCAAATTCCAAATGCATTGAAGAGATGAATATAACAAATGAAGCAAAAAAGAAACTACAGAAAGTAAAGCTATGTATTTTTCTGATTTCAGGAATATAAATAAACATATAAATGGAACAGAAGGAACCACAAAGCAAAAGATAAATTTAACTATATAAAGAGGGAACACTTCTGCATGTCAAGATAATACCTTAAAAATGAAAGAGTTGGAAAAATAACAAAACGCTGAAGAAAATATTTTAACACATGGTAAACATGATTAGAAAAAATGTGCAAATCATTAATAAAATGGATAACAGCCCAATAGAAAAATAAATAAAGGGGATGTAGAAAATTCACAAGAGCAATAAAATACTAATAGACACAAAAATTTTAACTTCACTAATACTTAAAGAATACAACTTAAAATAGTACTATTCATTATGAAGTTAGAAAAGATTTTAGAATATTACTGTTCTGCATTGCTGAGGTAAATTGTAATAACAAAATATTCATATTTCCTACTTTTCAGACCTCTACAACTAAGCTTGTATGAGGTAAGAAAATTGAACGGTTAATTATAAGAGATAAGGTTCTATGCTGCTGCTGCTGCTGCTAAGTCGCTTCAGTCGTGTCTGACTCTGTGCGACCCCAGAGACGGCAGCCCACCAGGCTCCACCGTCCCTGGGATTCTCCAGGCAAGAACACTGGAGTGGGTTGCCATTTCCTCCTCCAATGCATGAAAGTGAAAAGTGAAAGTGAAGTCGCTCAGTCATGTCCGACTCTTCACGACCCCATGGACTGCAGCCTACCAGGCTCCTCTGTCCATGGGATTTTCCAGGCAAGAGTAGGAATGGTTAAAAAGCTGAGAGACTTGAAGCCTGAGGGCAGACATATTGGAAAATTGTTATAAGGATGACATAGATTTCTTAATTTTTCTAAAGCAAGGGTAGAAATGGAAAGAAAATGCACTTTGGCCACAAGTAAGGAGGATCTTTCCTATAATCAGACTTGACTAGTTCTAAAGTGGGCCAACTCATTTTCAACTCAATTCATGAGATGAAGAGTCTCATCAAGCACAAACTGACAGGCTTTTTGTCAGGGATGCTATAGAAGTACTCTCAGTACTTTCAGAATTCCCTTTTCTAAAGTCATCTTTTAATAACAGCAGAACTTTCATAGAATGGTTTATTTCAAGAAGAGACTAAATGATCCCAGACAAATGAAGATAATGGAAACCTGCAGGGAGTACATTTGGTTGACCAGTGTTCAAAATTTCCACCAACTAATATCTGCAGTCTAGTACTTAAACACTTAGACATCATGAGTCTGCTGAGATGTATGGAGTAATGGCCCTTCAGTCCCAGAAAACAGGTCTTTATGTTTTGTTTCTGAGTGAGAATTCTAAAAGGTAAGGTTTTCCCCAAAGCTCCTTTTGCCATATCTGTCCACGTCCCAAAATAAATGTGATGCTTCCTGTTAACTGTGGTGGGTCCGGCAGTGGCCAGTTCAGCCCTTAGGACTTTTATTACTAGCCAAACTCTGAGTTTGGAGATGAAGTATCTTAATGTGGTCTGTTCCAGCAGGGACATGAGGATATTTTTAACGTCTTAGCACCTGGGAGTTACTTCAGTATTTTCAGAACCACTATGTTTGGCTAACATCAAATGACACCTCTCTAAAGGCATGCAGTTAGATGCCAATGTTTTCCTTTGATACAGGATTTAATGAGGGTGAAATCAAAGCAAAAGTTATATCCCAGAGAGATGAAAAAAATAGCAGTATGTAGAAAAAGGAAAAAAGTATGTTCATTTCTTTGCAGAATAGGCAAAAAGATTCTTGGTTCATAATAGGAGGCTTGAAATTCTTTCAGTTAAAAATTATGGCAGCTGAAGGAGAGGCTCATGCAGGTATGAAATTTGATCATTTAATATGAAAATTATTAGCCTCAAAGCAGAAATATTCTGCACCTCTCTCATGGCACCACCCACAGTCTACTTCCTGTTAGTTTTTTGTTTCTAATAATAGAGCTGAACTTTAATCCCTTCCCCTCAAATGAACCTATTAAACAGCTCTTGAAGGTCAGGTGATGACGTGGCCTGGCATTAAGACAATCAAGAAATATCACATTAAACTTTACATTCAGACTTTCCCTCTAATTTATCTACTCGGGTTTCCTTAGTTCTTATTAGTTATGGGACCACATTCATTAAGAATTTAGCCAGATTAGTTGCCACTGCAAGTTAGAGTGCTGAAGAGAAACAGTTTTGTGTGGCACAAGTAGGATCTCAATCAAGTTGATGAGTGGATGAGGATAGGTACCCTCATTTCCCTGGGAAGCCTCCTCTGACAGCTTCTTTCCCTCTGAGGAGGGGGTCCATTAGGTTTAGGGAGCTGGCAGTGTCTGTGTGCTCTGGGTCAGAATATAATATGCTGAGAGTGATTTTTAGAGACCTCAAATCAAACCAACTTACAGTCACTCCTGGTATTCAGTAATCTTTGTTTGAGAAGAGCATAGAAGAAACAGAAGGGAATTCTTCCATCTAGTTGAGAAAAAAATAGTTTTCACTAAAATTTTGTGACTTGGAAATGGAATCTTAAAAACAGCTCAGAGAAGAACTTTTGATGAGGATCTGAAGTTAGGATTTTTGAAGAAAAGTTAACGGAACTGGGATGAGTTAGCCTAAAGGAGAGAAAACTGATGGCTCACCAAACACTTTTCTAATCAACTCATAATGTATCATGAATACATATTATATTCGTAATTCTAAGATGGAATGACCTCAGTGTCATGACAGAGATTGGCTATCAATGTATATGTATATATATTTGTATATTTATATACAAATATATATATTTGTAAATAGTGTATGTTTGCAATATCATTATAATTTTATACTACCTGACTTTTGGGGTAGTGCAGCATTGAATAAAGTACAGTTGACGCAGGAGAACTGGACACTAGGCACTTTCTAGCTCTATCAGTTACTAGCTGTGTCACTCTTCAGTAAGTCACTTAGGGCCCTAAAATTCCATTTCTTCAACCCTAAAATGCTTCTTGATGCTGTTTATTATCTATAAAGTCCCAGTCACAGGCACAGCTGGCCCCAGTGTTCTTATAAAATTAAATGTTCAGACAGGATTGAAACTGTGGGCACTCCTTTCCTAGGGGTCTTTAGACATAGGGCATCTTCTGGTCCAGATGTCCTAGTCACAGACAGGGGGCAGGGGAGTGAACCAGACCGCCTCAAAATGTTAGCCCACCACAGGTTTCTTAGCATCAGTGTGTCAGAATAAAAGAACCAGCATGATGAAAGTTGTTTCCTTCTTTTCCAGTTTTTGGATCATTCTCCCTCCAAATGGAACTGAATATGACACACAGGGAAAAATGCTGGGATCTGACCAAACCTGCTCCTGGTTTGACTTTCCCCTACAAAGTGAGTCCTCCTGTTTTGTTTTGTTTTTTAATTAATTTACTTTTTAATTGAAGGATAATTGCTTTACAGAATTGTGTTGGTTTCTGCCAAACATCAACATGAATCAGCGATAGGTATACATATGTTCCCTCCCTCTTGAAATTCCCTCCCACCTCCCACCCCATCCTACTTCCCCTAGGTTGTTACAGAGTCCTGGTTTGAGTCCTCCTGTTTTTTGATACAACTTGCCTTCTTTGGCCCAACTTTATGTTGCCTTCCTGTTTGTTGAAAGACATTAGAGATATTTATGTCTTGGGAGAGATGATTCCCTAGAGGATGATGTTCATTGATTTGTGGTCACATGAGGCATTGGGCAGATTCCCTAGTGGATGGGAGAGCTGCACCAAAGTTGCTGTTAGACTCACCTAGAGGGGGAACTATTACCGTCTTAGGTGTGAATGGCTAGTCCTTCTTTCAGAAAGATGAGAAAGCAGTGAAAATGGCAGGGGAAGGACCTGCAGCTGGAGATTTTTTGGACAGGAACTGGTCTGGTATTACCACCACTTTCTCTTATAGCATCGTTTCTTTGTGTGGCCTTCTGATGGCTTGAAGAAGCTACTCTCCTGGTGACCGTAGAGACTATAGGCTCCAAAAGTGAAGTGGGAGTTGAGGGGAGGGGATGGAAGAGAATAATAGAATCTTAGAGTTTGATGGGAAGCAGTGATCTTTCACCTCAACCTCCCACTGAGTAAGGAATCTTAAAGCACCCCTGAGATGGCCATGTTGCTCATTCTTTGATTAATAGTCTACCTCCTAAGGAAGCCTGTCCTGTCCCCAGTTAAACCAGGCAAGCCTTTGAAAAATGAGCTCATTTTGTGGTGAGCTCTTTCTCTTTTAAATTGTAGTCCCTGGTTTTCTGTCATTTTAGAGGATCCTAGGCCAAATCTGTTTCCTTTCACTTAGAAGTCCTTTGAATATCCAAAGAAAGTCCTCACAAGTTACCTTATTTTTCTTGTCTAAATCAAATCTCCCCATTTTCTTCAGCCATCCCTGAAGAATATATACTCCAGACACAGAACACCCTTCTCTGATCCACATTGCAGTTTTCTAAGTTTCCCTGCTTCTATCCCATAGGGTACAGGGCACTCACTTTTTGTCTGGTCCCTCGAGTGAGAACAATCTCTTACCTAAAGAGTTGAGATTTGAGTGGTGGGTCTCTTGACTAGTTTGCTCACTGAGATGAGAAACAGGAACCTTCGCTGAGGACCTGGATGCCTGGACTAGGCCTTTTGAGTGGCCTCAGGCTGTTACCTATAGAATACCTGACAACCCAGTGCCCCAAGTTCACATGCCACTACCCTTTAAAGACCTGAACTATTTCCAGCCTTGATGGCAATTCCAAGAGAAGGAGAATTACCCCATGTTCTCTACTAATTGAAAAAGTTTGCCAGTATCTCCCTGCTCCTAAAGCCCCAGGCCAAAAGGCCCCACTGGTAGCCTAACTGGCACACTGATTTGCTTTATATCCTCTTCCTGGTTGCTACTGACAGGAGCAGCTACAGGTTCCCAGAGCTTTCCATCCCTGCTCTGAACTAACATGGCTTCAGGCGACAGCAGGAATTAGCAGGCGAAGAACACAGAATCTGGCCCCAGAGGCTTATAAAACAGAGAAGGAGACACCAAAGGCTGAAGTCACTTCCTAGCATTTTCTTTCATCCTTTCCTGCAGAGTTCACTGCACTGAAACGGCACCTTTCCTGTGAGACCCGCATCCCAGAACCACTGAGGGCTCCCGCTCTTACGAGCAGTTACTGAGCGGGACAGTGGGACGTGGGCACTGAGCGGGTACACGGCAGTCCCTGTCTGGCAGCCTGCAGTCAGAGATGGCGCAGCATGTTCTCTCAAGAATGAGAGAGGCATTAAATGAGCAGTAGCTCACAGGAAGAGGAACCTGCTTGGAGGAGTGAAGGGCCCAAAGTTCCATAGTGAAGCAGTGGCAAGATTAGGGCTGGATTCCAGTTCTGTAGACTTTCAATTTCAAACTCTCTTTAATACAATATAGGTAAAATCATATGTGAGTGTCTGTGGGTATATATATATCTGTATGCATGGATGTGTGAAATTTTTATTTGTAGAAGGCTTCATTTCACCCATATGCTCTAACTTGATTCTCACAATAACCTTGTCTGACAGGTGAGCAAACTGAGGTCACACAGGTAAATGGTAGCAGCTGGATTTATAGCCAGACTTCCTGGTTCCAGCTCCCTCTTCTTCCAACTGTGTGACATTGCTATTTAATTTCAGTTGGTGTTACCAAATTCCTCTTCAGGACCCTTGTGGAATGAAATTCTCTTTTTCCTGTCCCTCTCTGACAATCTAATAAAGCCATTACATAGCTCCTCAACAATATGATGGCAAGGTGAGGTACAAGACAGTGTAACTGGGAATGCAGCATATCAGTAGCCACTGAGAGTCACTTCAGTCACTTTAAAGACAGAAGCAGGACAGAAGCCAGGATGTGGGCAGTTCAAACATCAGAGCTGTAATCCTGGAGGCAGGAATGTAGAGTTGGGCAAACAGGGTTAGAGGTTTGTGCCCTTGGGTGATGGAGAAACAAGCTCATAAAATGATGCTGCCTGCCACCATTTCTGCATGTTTCATGGTTTTGCACTGATGCAAGTCTTATCATTTCTTTTTATCATAATCTTAACAAATGTCTTATCCACATATTATCTTAAAAATCTAAGAAGATGCCGCTTTTGAAGAACATCCTTAGAGCAGTTCTTCTTCTCTTCATCCCCAACTGGCTAGAGGTCTGAGGTGAGGAAAAGGAAGGCAGTGAGTATTTACTGAGCATTTACTATGTGTCACGAAATTTATATAGAAGAATTCATTTGCTCCTCTCCACAGAAAAAATTTCACAGCTCAAGAAACTGAGGCTCACAGAGATCAAGTAACTTGTCTCAGGACATACAGCTAGCATGTATGTCCTTGGTAGAGCAGGGATTGACCCCTTAGCCTGTTAGACTAAGGCCTTTGGTTAGTTTCTTCCATGCGGTACATGTGGTCTTCTGGACACAGGGCAGGCTCAGCTCCCAGTCATCTTGGGTTCTAAAGGACCCTGAACTATCACAATCACTGTTTGGAGTCACCTCTCTGCCGGATGTGACTTTGCAGATCATGACTGAATGGCAGTGCAATACTTAAGCACACAGGCCTCAGAAGATCAGACCAGGACGAGCACTTTAGAGCTGGAAGGGACTTCACCATATATATAATGAATTTTGCAGATGAGAAAACTGAGGCCTGAGGATTAGGACTAAAGGATTTGCCCAGGTTATTTAGTGAACCAGAACAGCGTCTTGGGCCTAGAATGAAGACCAGAAACTCAGCACGCCAATCGTGAACTACTGAGAAATGGAGAGAGGGCATGAAATACTCGAGAGTTCTGCTGGGATAGGTAGGCTTGAGAGTAATGGACATGCAGCCAGAAAAAAGAGCCAGTCTGTGAACCGAGACTGCAAATAACAAACGCAGGGTGGGCTAAAGAGACCCAGTAAGTGACTTCCCAGATTGTGTTTTGTTCCCATCGCATACAGTTGGAAACCAAATGCAAGCCACCAAGGTTGCAGTGAAATGGTGAACAATTACAGCGCAAATAGTTGTGGGCAGCTGTGGGAGTTCAAGCCACCTGCTCCAAGTTTACAGCTTTGTTAAACTTGGTAAACATTAAAAGTGGAATGGGAGCGCTCCCGGTCTGTACAGCACTCATGTCCTTCCTGGGAGGCCTCCCTCCAGGATGGGGTGGCCCAGAGCTGCCTTCTGTTGGTAGAGGTCAGTGCTGCCAGAGTCTCTAGATGAGACTGAGGGCAGTAGCGAGTGTCACAGAATCATATAATTACAGAGTTTGAAGAGACTACAGAGCTCCCAGAATAGATAAGGAAATAGTTCCAGAGAGGAGAAGTGCCCAGAGTTATAAAGTTGGGGCAGAACTGACTTTTATTTTTTCTTACAGTATTTTATTTCTTTCTCCAGGTTTTTATTCACATTTATTTTTTATTAAATTAAAAATTAATCCAAATTAATCCCAAATTAAATCTTTTAGTTAAATCCAAATTTTCAATTTATTAGAACTGACTCTTGATCTCTGAACTTCTGATTTTTGTCCAGTGCTCTGTCCTTTAGAGGTGCTCTACCTCACAAGGTTTGTAGATGTTGACAAATTGTTACGGTAGAATAGAACGCTCCCCTGGAAGGGACGTGGTTCTTAACTACCACGTTTCTGGTTGTTAGATGACTGGGGGCACTATTAGCATCTAGTGGGTAGGGACCAAGGATTCTAAATAGCTTGAAATGTGATCATCTGGCATAATGCAGAGTCCTCTAGTCCCGATACCAAGAATGCCCTTGTTGAGATATATTTAGTCCATCATTTGAGTTTATTGTTGGGGACCTCAAGCCTAGAGGGGCTGGGAAGGGCTTGTCTAGGGTGCTAAAGGGAGTAAGCCGTCCCTGAGTGAATGAATGAGCAGCAACCTTGGTGCCCTCAGCAAAGCGGCCATCCAACTCCCTCCACACCCAGTTCCTACTGCACTCCCTCCTAAGCTGTTTCTGGGCTGGCACTTACTTGGACTTCAGGCCCTCCTGTCCATAGGGCTGCAGCAGATACTGGTGCACGAGCTTGTCCCTGAGAGTCCCGGCCAGTTTGATTTTCTTTCTTGATCGGTGCAAGTTGATGATAAAAAGTGTAATGGACCCTCGCACATAGTTGTGGCTGGTATCCAGAGAGAGAGGGAAAGACGGAAAGTGGTCTGTTAGACGCTTCTAAATCATTTATGGGCTGCACAGAACAGGAGCACCCCAGGAAAGGGCATTTACTTCATGGTTCTTGGCCATCCTGGACTTTGAAAGACAGAAAGGCCTTCTTACTGTGGTTTCCTGCAAAGAAGATACCCACTTCCCACCATATGCCTTTTGTTTTTGCTTAAATATATTACAATGATTTTAGAAAACAAAGTATCTTTTTCTGAATATGGAAGGCTGACTGGGGAAAAAAAAGGCAAAATACAGAGAAACACAGAGAAGGAAAAGAAAAGTCCCCCATAATCCAAGTGTTTTAAGATATGATAACATTTTGGTTGACAACCTTCCAGTATTTTTAGTTTAATAATTTGACAAATATTTACTGAGTTCTTTGACACATACATATATATTTCTCAGTTTTTACATAATTGGGATCACATTGTTAGCATTTTTTTTTTAAGTTCATGAACATCTTCAACATGCTGCCATGTTATTGTATTATATATTCTTCTACTTATACAAGAATGCTAAGTTCTTCATTCGTAGAAATTTATTTAACTAGCCTCCTCCTTTGGGGACATAGTTGTTTTTAATTTTTTTGCTATTATAAATTATGTGATGAAGGACTTTATTTACATAAACTTTTTGGACATCATGATTATTTCAGATAAAGTGCCGAAAGTTGTAAACACTAGGTCACAGGGGATGCAGTGCATGATTCCTCATCAAATCTGCTGCTTCATTCTCAGTGGGGCTCCTCCCTGTGGGAAGATTTTTTTGTCCCTGCTCTGTTGAGCCTAGAGTGATCACATGGCTGGTGTTGGTCAACGCAATGTGGGTGGACATGTTAAAACCTCTGGGCCGAGGCTTTAGTAAGCAGTCCATATTTTGCCACGTCTCTTTCCCCTCTGCCAGAAGTCTGACAATGTTCTTGATTAAGGCTGCTCTATTGATCTGGAATGAGAATGATATGGAACATAGCTACAGCTGAGCCGTGACAGATGAGTAGTGTGAAAGAGAAATACATTTTCTTAGTGAAAGCCATGGAGATTTGCAGTTCCTTCGTTATCACAGTATAACCTCGCCTATCCTGACTAATACATTTTGATAATACTGATATTATCTAGAAAGCTTGCATCAATTTGCTCTGATCACCTATGCGTGAGAGCACCCATTTCCACATATCCCTAAGAACATCAGATATTAATAATAACCTTTTAAAAGGTTACAGTTTAAGGTTTAAACTATCACTTCCCAAACCCAAGAGGTGATAATTGGATTTCAATGTTGTATTAATTTGTATTTTTAAAAAATTCACACTGAGGCACAGTATTTTTCTTATTGGCCTCTTTGCCATTTCATTTCTTCCTTTGTGAACTGACTGTTCATGCCCTTTACCTGTTTTTCTATTGATTTTTTAAAACTATTTATTTATTAAAGATAGTGATCCTTTGTTTTCAGGTATATTGCAAAATTTCCCCCAGTTTTCTTTGACTAATTCCGTCTGTTTACATTGTACTCTGATGTACAAAAATTAAAAACGTTTAGGTAGTCAAATTTATTAACCTTTTTGATTTCTACTTTTGCTGTTGTATCTACTCCATGATTATAAAACTATTCACTGTTTCGGAATCCTTCTAAACCAGTACAGGACATTCAGAAACCTGAGAGAACAACATGCTTGTACGCAACAGCCTTTAGCATTGTCAACAAGATTGCAATGATTTCCTTCTCTCTTGTAGGAAAAAGGACTTTGTTTCTAAGGGGTCCCTTAGGGCCCCCTCTGGATGGGTTAATGAGAGAAAGTAGAAAAAATGGCCTTATCCTGCCTTAAAAGGACGAGTTCCAAGAAACTCGAAGTCAACTGAGCCCAGAGGAAAATATCATCCTCTGCAGAAAGAGCACACCTCAGCCTCTGAGTCACTCATGTATGCCTCTAAAGGTGCTAATTAAGAGTTGAGTGACCAACAGCTGCTACTGCTGCTGCTAAGTCGCTTCAGTCGTGTCCGACTCTGTGCGACCCCAGAGACGGCAGCCCACCAGGCTCCCCCGTCCCCGAGATTCACCAGGCAAGAACACTGGAGTGGGTTGCCATTTCCTTCTCCAATGCATGAAAGTGAAAAGTGAAAGTGAAGTCGCTCAGTCATGTCTGACTCTTAGTGACACCATGGACTGCAGCCCACCAGGCTCCTCCGTCCATGGGAATTTTCCAGGCAAGAGTACTGGAGTGGGTTGCCATTGCCTTCTCCTGACCAACAGCAGGTTAACACAATAACTTAGATTTTAAAAAATACGGTTTCCAGGGCTCATTCCGTTATTTAATCCATTTGTGATTGTGTCTGAGACTTGATATTTTAAAAAAATCTCAGTATATTTGGCAGATGAGTTTGGTTTGGGAACTACTTGCCTAGGGTAATCTGTTAAGATTATGTGATTAATTCCCAGTGTATATCCTTTTGGCTGTGTGTCTGATGATTTTTCTCGCATCTGTAGGAGGGTACGTTATTGCATTCAAGGCTTTTTGGATGCCTGCACTGATATTCTGAAAAATTATTAAGTGATAAATTATTAAATGACCCTTCTATTTAGTCCTTTCTCCTCTGGTCCTTCTTCTCAAACCCCTGAAGCATGTGAACCAACTTTTGGAGCTAAATTAGTTCAATCAGAAGACAATGCCAATTTATTTTGAGTGGACTTGTGTCATCAGAGATCTGAAGAAAGATGCTGCTAGCTGATGTCAGCATTTACCATTATTGAAAGTGAAAGTCACATTGTATCCAACTCTTTGGGACCCCATGGACTACACAGTCCATGGAATTCTCCAGGCCAGAATACTGGAGTGGGTAGCCTTTCCCTTCTCCAGGGGATCTTCCCAACCCAGGAATCAAACCCAGGTCTCCCACATTGCAGGCAGATTCTTTACCAGCTGAGCCACGAGGGAAGCCCAAGAACACTGGAGTGCGTAGCCTATCCCTTCGCCAGCGGATCTTCTGACCCAGGAATTGAACCAGGGTCTCCTGAATTGCAGGTGGGTTCTTTACCAACTGAACTATCAGGGAAGCCGGTACCATCATCATTAAAAAAACACCAACTATTTCCATTGGTGGGCTTTAAGTTGTGTGCAAAACTGAAGAAGACACCATTAACTACAGGTACTCTAGGCTTCAAAGTGTGAGCAAAAATAGGCAAGCGAGGGTACCAATTTTCACAGACTGTGGTAAACTCTTCTGCTAACTATCATCAGACAGCCTTCTCAAAGGCCAGCAGCCCAGGAGGAGAGAGCTGCGTGCTTGCGTTTATGAGTTTCTCCTCTGCAGAGTTAGGGCAGAATGAGCCTTTGGAGACCGCAGAGGAGAAGGGCAGGATGTGGGGAAGTGGTGGGTGGGAGGGAGACCTGAAATCACAGCATTGCTTCAGGGAAAGCTATCTTTTCAAGCTGCTTGGCAGTGGTCTGATTTCCATTTCCATAGTTCCCTGGGGGAGACAAACCAGCACTGAAAGCCAGCTCAGACACCAACTTGCGGAGGCTCCCATAGGGCTCATGGAGCCTCCTCAGGGAGGGCCTGACACTGAAGACCCCCCTGTCAGTCCTTTTTGCTGCTTGGCTGGTGGGCAAGGACGTTAAGCAGAGGCCTTTTGGCTGTGAAGACACATTCTTGGCTGGGGAATGCAGCACCAACCTGAAAGTACTATGTTGAGAATCCAGATTCCTGAAGAATGTCCATTCTCTGCTGACAGAAAAATAATCTTGAAGGAGTGTCTGCTCGCTAAGACAATGGGGTCTTATCGAAGGTGTGGCCTGGAGGCAACTGCTGACCTTCTGATGTCGTCAAGTCCAGGTGGCTTTTGGTTCTCCTAGTTAATGCCCCTTTCTATCTGGTAGAACATCTATCTTGCTCCATTGTCTCACTCACAGTGAGACTTTTTCACTAGCAGAAAAGGCCTGTATCTGGAGTTCATCTTTCCGGCTGTTCTTTTGCGGGCTGACATCTCTGTGTTGCCATGGGAGGAGGAGGAAGTGAGTCAGGATGGGGGCTGGAATTGGAATGTCATGGATATTAGAGGTGAGGGGTGTCATACTGGGAGGTGCCTCTTGACTTATAGACGAAAAGCAGTCCCTATTCTAGAAATACTTCCAGTGAAGCTGGGAGACTAGGAAAGGGAAGGGAGGACGATGCTTTGAAATCCATGTCCATTTCCAGTGAAAGTCTACGTATTTGAAAACTGGGTTGGTCCATTTTCTCCAAATCTAATTCAAAGTTTTTGGGTTCGGTAACAGTCAGGCCATGTTTTGCCAAACATCTTTTTCCCAATTTCAAAGCCCCTGTGTATTTTAAGGGAAATTTAATCCACATGTTTTTGATTCATTTACACTTAACTCATCAAAATATTGTTTTGTAAGAGCCATTTGATGTCCAAGAAGCCTCAGGAACCTTTTTATGAGTCTTTAAAAAAACTTCTTCTGAAAAAACAGGAAGTTGTGCTTTGCCAACAATAAACAAACTTGAACCCCAAAAGACTCAATTTTTCTTCAGTGTCCACCAGGCTCCAACTGGTTCTAAACTTGGCTGAGGATCTCAGCTCCTCCCCAGATACATACATTGTGTAAGCAGAATGGTTTATAAAAAGACTGTTTCCTAGTCAAAACCTGTTTGTTCTCTGAATAAGAAGCCTTAGGGTGAGAACTGCTGTGCTGCCAGGTCCTAATTTGTTGGCTCTAGAACAGAAAGCAGAAAAGCACCTGCTAGTGTGGCTATGAGTATCTGACTCAGTTATCCTAAATCAGTCATAAAAGACAGTGCTTTACTAGGTCAGAAACGACCCACAATGTACGAGATGCCATGAGAAGCAGTGAGGTATTCAAGCAGAGGTTCATGACTGTCAGGGAGACTATTAAGGGAATTTCTATGTTATACAGGACAACAGGCCAAAGATCTCTAAGGGTTCTTTCCAAATATAAAATTCTTTATATTATTAATGTTGCTATTTGTATATACATGTGATACTGTAGAACCTTTAAAATTTAATACGATTACACTAATGCAAATAATTGGCAAGAGGCTTGGCACATAGCAAATGTTCAACATATACTTTAGTGCAGGAGCTATTTTAAAAGACCTTTTTTTGGGTTATACTATCAATAAACTTATACTTTCTCATCAATCCCCCGTTTTGACCAAGGATATGTACTTTTTGACTGGTCAAGACTGAACAGCATGAAGCTAACATGCCCACTCTGGGATGTTTTTGTGACCTTGGTCTCTTTGGCTACAAATAAACCAAGTGGATCAGGAGTGCTTCCTGATACTACTGTGGAGGGTGAGGGGGCTCAGATAGGGAATATGGCTTCCTACAGAGAAGGGCAGAGACACTTCATCCTTGTGCGCATCTGTCTAAGGCTCTGGACACCCGCTGACATGGAGGAGATCTGCAGACTCAGCCAGCTCATCCTTAGCTAGCGCAGTGTGTCTACTGGGGGCTTTCTTCTCTAATAAGAACAAAAAGACCTTCACCCCAGTAATCTAAGGTCATCGGTGACACAGATTAGTAAAGTTGTTTCTTTTGTTTTTCTTTTTTAATAGGGAGGAGGGATGGAACTGGCAGAAGCACAGTTTCCCCCGAGAGATTCTGGAATGACTTCCCACAGAAAGTACAGGAGATCTGGTGATGGAGAAAGGATATTGAATACAATGAATGATTTTATGCTGGTGAATGCAAAATTCTTAAGCACTCCACCAAATCCCTTTCTTCTGGCCAATGTGGTGACCGCAAAGGGAAAGAGAGCTAGAAGTATAAAGCATCAGCGATGCCCTGACGCCCTGTTTCTGCATTCATTCATAAAACATTCACTGACACCTTCCTCAGACCAGTCACTCTGTGGGACGCCAATAATACAAAAATGCATGAAGCACTGGCCCTGAGTGCATGGTATATTCAGAATATCAGTGACAACTTCCCACAAGAATGTCAGAGAGCATCAGGATGAACACTGGGATGAAGCCAAGTGAGGAGACCTCTCTGAGGACCCCTGAAATTCTGCTAAGCCCATGGCTTGGCTACTGACATTTTCTCCTGAGTCCGCAGAGCCATAGTATAAAGGGCACCGACTGATATGCTTCCCAAAAGAGACAAAAGGTACCAAGAGAACTTTTCCTCTCTTGAAGCTGGGAGTCCACTTTTTGGGTGGTTACCTCAAGGCCAGGGTGGAGACAAGGAACACAACGTTTCCTTGTATGTTGATCAGATAACTCCAACCAAGGCCATAAAGCAGTCACTCTCTGTCAGCTATTGGATTGAGCTTCCTGTTGAGCAAAAGGGACGTTGAAAGCCTCTGGCCTCTGCCCAATCCAGCCTCTTCTCATCCACAATAGGCACTTGTATCTGTAGACAAGACAACTGGCCCCTGGCCCCCTTGTGCTCAGAGTGATTCTTTGAAAAATCTTATCAGGATAAATTAATTGGCATGGCTCCTCTGTCATCAGGGAAGGGAAGGGGTATCTGTTGTAACCTGACCGCGGGGACTCTTTGTGCTCACCACTGCCGGTGATCGGCCCTGATAGGCTCCTGGAATGAAGGTCTGGCTGGAGGCACTTGCTTCCTTCTTCCTCACTCCCAGTCCACACAAGGTTTCTCTGCCTTAAGAGAAAGGGTTCTTATTTCCAGGGCTGCCTACTCTGCTCCTTAAATTGGAAGCGATGTAAGAAAGCCATATTTGGTCAGGTGGGTTTTGCTTCAGGCTCTGTTTTAAGTTTCTACCTTATGATCCTCATGTTTTAAAATATTTTATCTGCTAAACTTTATGTACTAATTATGTTTCCTACTTCTTAAAAGACAACCCCAATAACCTCAGCTTCAGATGAAAAAGAGGATAACCATCCCCGTTACTGTGCTGATCATTCAAGGTTTGGCCCCCTAAAAAAAGGAAGCCTAGATTTATTTTATTTAACCGTCTAACCTTTAAAATAGCTGAAATGGTTTTCAAAATACTGAAATGGCTGTAAAGCTGACATGTCTAGCTTTGGGCACTCCCAGCTTGGGATGTACTGGTACATGGTTAGGTTTCTAGTGGTACAGCTCTCCAACATGCATCTTAGAAAACTAGGCTTATTTCCTCTAGCTCTGCTGGTATATCTTAGGAACAGATTTTAGATCTCTACTTTTGGTTCAGGCGTAGGCACACAAATAAGCCTCCTGGGCATTACATCAACTGGCTGAGAGAAAATGCTCAATAAAAATTTGTTGGATGAAGAAGTAAATAACAATGGCATGTATCTTTATGAACATTTTATGAATAATTCCTCTAAGTGTGAGAAAGGGGTTTTACTTGGAGAAAAAACTGTTTATCAGAAATCATTTGAAACTTGCAAAGAGTGGGTCTAGTGAAATCAGAAGCAGTTTTCAGTGTCCTGAAGGGGTCCAGTGTAGTACAAAGTTCTCAGACGGGCCTAAAAATTCTCAGGGGTGGTCTTTGTGCCGTCTCTCTGAACACTTACTTGTGGTGGTTCGTGCAGTGAGCATAAATCCTTAGTTTGTCCCGGATCACTCGGCCTGGCCGGGGCTTCCGCTGGAGCCCAGCCACATGCACGGCCAGGACTTTGGGGCCGATCAGGCGCTTGTAAAGGAGAGAGAGCCAGTAGTCCTGAAGGGAACAGAGAAACAGAGTCAGAGAGCGACATATACTCAGGTGTTCTGAGTAAACATACAAACACAAAGGCCAGAAAGCACTTCATACCAGGAGTACAGGGAATCAGGACGGGAAGGCTCTAACCCTGTAAGCAAGGTCAGCACAACGAAGCACTCGGCTTCAGTTCATATGAAATGGGCACTATCTAAAGAGGCCTTTGGAACCGACCAAATGAGGAAATGCCCATAGGGCAAACCCAGAGTGGCACACAAAGCAAATGAATCAGTTTTTCACATAGAAAAGAACAACCAGCTAGGGCCTTGAATTTTCAACTTTCTTTCCCTATGACTTTTACCTTTGGCACAGACGATAAAGAATCTGCCTGCCACGCAGGAGACCCGGGTTTGATTCCTGGATCGGGAAGATCCCCTAAAGAAGGGAATGGCAACCCACTCCAGTATTCCTGCCTAGAGAATCCCATGGACAGAGGAGCCTGATGGGCTACAGTCCATGGGGTCACAAAGAGTCAGACAAGACTACTGAGCAACTAACACACAAATGTTACTTTCATACTGGTTTATGACTTCTGTTTAATTATAGAATGTAAGGTTTCCAATCTTTTAGGATTGTCACCAATATGAGAATCCAAAATGTCATCTTCCAAATATTGTCACTAAAGACTTTTCTGTGGTGGGAGGAGGATGAAGCTCCATCAGACAGGAGACCAGAGTCCTGAAGTGAAGCGAAGTGAAAGTTGCTCAGTCATATCTGACTTTTTGCGATCCCATGGGCTATACAGTCCATGGAGTTCTCCAGGCCAGAATACTGGAGTGGGTAGCCTTTCCCTTCTCCAGGGGATCTTCCCAATCCAGGGATCGAACCCAGGTCTCCCACATTGCAGGTGGATTCTTTACCAGCTGAGCCACAAGGGAAGCCCAAGAATACTGGAGTGGGTAGCCTATCCCTTCTCCAGCAGATCTTCCTGACCCAGGAATTGAACTGGGGTCTCCTGCACTGCAGGTGGATTCTTTACCAACTGAGCTATCAGGAAAGCCCAGAGTCCTAATTCCAGAGTCAAAAATGCAAACAGAAGAATGCAAACCATGGTGCTAATTCTTGGTCATCCTAAATAAATCTAAACTAAAAAGTTTAGTTCTTTTAACCACTCCAGGGTCCATTTGTAACTGATTAATAAATACTGAATCTGCAATCCACACATGTATTTGAACTTACAAAAGCCTATTTACTGCCACCTTAATTTCTACTGTTGCTATTATCATGTTTTATTGTTATATTTGACACACAACATATTTTGTATTTGTTTTGTATTTGCTTTTAAATCCTACTATGGGGTAATGACTTAAGTGTTTATAACTCATCACATAAACAGGGCCTCCTAGTTTGTTTAGGAGCTTCCTCCTTCCCCGCCAATTCTGGAGTTCAGTGGACATCCTATTGAGTGCAGGCATGCTATTCAAGATCTTAAAGACATCAACTTTGTTTTCTGAGCCTTCATCTTTTCAGTCAGAAGCCTCTTAATAATCTCCCCCCCTCCAACTTTTGTAGTCATTTATAACATCAGGTGTTTAAAAAGTTCTGGTGAACTGCATAAATCTGAATAAAGTCTCAAATCTCCTTTGTCACCAGAATAGCTCCAGATTTTCCCTGAGCACTAACCCCTGCCCAAATATTTACCTTATTTCACTTTAAGTGCCCTTAGGATGGCAGTTAGATATGGTTTCCTTATATTTAAAATGGCAAATACGTCATCATTGTCAATCATGCAGATGAAAAGAAAAGCTCATTGGTCCAATTTGCTCTTACTTGACTATAATTTGGTTTGAAGCAAGCTTTGTGAAGTTATTATCATAGTCACAATATTTCCAATGGGATGTCTATGTTTTTCTCAATGATTTGTAACACAACTTTAAATATTAGTGGAAGAATCCTTTGGAATATTTATAAAACAAATATTCTGTACAAGTTTGTAGTTTGCTTTTTATCACTTTTTATGATGTTTAGGACATGGAGAATTAAAACAAATTATAGAAAAACATATCAATCTTTTTCTTTTGATTTTTTCCTTTTCTTTTATTCTTAGAAAGTCCTTCCTCACACAAGGATCAGATCAATCTTCACTGACACTTTTTCTAGTTCTTTTTATATTACCATTTAAAAATTTAACCTTTTAACTCACTGAGAAAATACTTTGGTGCATGGTAATGACTCTATTGGGCTTCCCTGGTGGCTCAGAGGTTAAAGCGTCTGCCTGCAATGCGGGAGACCTGGGTTCGATCCCTGGGTTGGGAAGATCCCCTGGAGAAGGAAATGGCAACCCACTCCAGTATTCTTGCCTGGAGAATCCCATGGATGTAGGAACCTGGTAGGCTACAGTCCACGGGGTTGCAAAAAGTTGGGCATGACTATTATTGACTAAATAATTTACTAGTTGTAGCATCATATAGTAAATAATCTATCCCTAAACTCACCTTTACCACAAACTAAATTTTATATGCATGAAATATGTATGTGTATTATATAATATACATTACCATATTTGTTATAATATGCCATATATACTATATTTTAATGTATATTATAGATACATTATGCTATATGCTGCTGCTGCTGAGTCGCTTCAGTCGTGTCAGACTCTGTGCGACCCCATAGATGGCAGCCCACCAGGCTCCCCCATCCCTGGGATTCTCCAGGCAAGAACACTGGAGTGGGTTGCCATTTCTTCCTCCAATGCATGAAAGTGAAAAGTGAAAGTGAAGTCGCTCAGTCGTGTCCAACTCTTCACGACCCCTGATTATTACACACACTGTTATAATATTGCATATCGTAGTATATATATAGTATATACAGATACATGATACACATACTAATATACAATACATTATGATATATAATATAAATGATACAAATATAATATGTGTATTATATAACACATTATAAAATCTCATGCTATATAGAATACATATATAAATATATATAAGGACTTCCCAGGTCTCAGGGGTAAAGAATCCACCTGCCAATGCAGGAGATGCAGGAGATGCGGTTTGATCCCTGGGTTGGGAAGATCCCTTGGGAGAAGAAATGGCAACTGACTTCAGTATTCTTGCCTGGAAAATCCCATGGGCAGAGGAGCCTGACTGGCTATAGTTCATGGGGTTGCAAAGAGTCAGACACGACTGAGTGACTGAGCACACACACACAAATATATACATAAATACATGCAGATATAATATATTTTATGATATGTATATCATGATACCTATATTGATGAGAACTATTATATATATTATATAATAAATCCATTTTACATGGATTTTTCTATTTTTTCTTCCACTGAACTCTCCATTTAAAAAATATCAGTTTCATATCATTTTCATAATAATTAGCATTTTAATCTGCAGATTCAAGTTTACTGCATTATAATTTTTCCTTTTCTTTCAAACGTTCCTTAAGTAAATTCTGAAAGTTTTTTGTTTGTAGTGGTTATTGTTGCAGAGAAGTTTGAAGTGAGCACAAATTTTATTCTGTGTTTGGTTAGCCTCCTTGTTTTCTATCTCTTGTGTCCCGTCAGGATGCTTATAGGAGTCACGTTTTATTCTTGACATTGGAACTTTTACCAGGAATGTGCCAATGTGAGTTTCTGCATTAATTTGCCTGTATTTGGGGACTACTTTTAATTGGAAAGACAAGACCTTTCTTCAATCTGTGAGAATTTTCTTTAAATATAGCTTCAAATTCTTATGTATCTGCTTTCCATATACAAGAGCATATATGTAACTTAATGACAATTCTGAAGCACATGAGAACCCATCACCCTTCTTAAAAGCTACCAGAATACCCACACTCTTGCATCTAGTTATGTGAGTCTTCCTTTTCTCATTTTTGTTTTTTGCTGTCTTGCCTCATAGTTTAATCTC
The DNA here is from genome assembly GCF_055505025.1 of Bos grunniens. Lineage (NCBI taxonomy): Eukaryota > Metazoa > Chordata > Mammalia > Artiodactyla > Bovidae > Bos > Bos grunniens. The sequence goes on from NC_141190.1 coordinate 19,721,309, forward strand.
TCTATTTGCACCTGAGCAATATATTATTTAATTTGTTAGTTTTATAAAAATGGTATCACATGATATGTGATTTTCTGTGACTTACTTTTGTGATGTAACATTAGGCCCTGATTCATTCAGGTAGTACCCATACTAAGAGTTTGTGCACGCTAAGTAGCTTCCGTGGTGTCCAACTCTTTGTGACCCTATGGACAATATCCCAACAGGCTCCTCTGTCCATGGGATTCTCCAGGCAAGAATACTGGAGTGAGTTGCCATGCCCTCCTCCAGGGGGTCTTGCCCACGCAGGGATCAATCTTGTGCTTCTTATGTCTCCTGCATTGGTAGGCAGATTCTTCACCACTAGCATCACCCGGGAAGCCCACTTAGTATTCCTTTTCAATATTGTATGATACTCTACTGTGTAAAAATACTACAGTTTATTTATCCATTCTTCCAATAGATATTTGAGTTGTGTTCTGCCTTTTCTATTTGAACATTATTGTTTCTGTTTCCAAAAGACCCAGGTGAAGAAATCTGGAGAAGCTTTACTTACTCCAACTGTGCTTGTAAAGCAGCAGCAGCCTCATCACCTGGGTGCTTCTTAGAAATGAAATCCATGGACTTTATCATGGATGTACCGAATCAGAATGTCCAGGGGTGAGGCCCCCAAGTTGTGTAGCCTTCTAGGTGATTCAGATGCTTGATAAGGTTAGAGAAGCACTGTTCTACAGTACAAACCGAAGAGAGGAATTGCTGGATTACATGCAGGTATACAAATATTCAGGCTTACAGGATAATGCCAAGTTATTTTCCAAAGTGATTCCAATTATTCCAACTTACACGTCCTCCAGCAGTGTCTGTGTGAGTTCCCTGTGATCCACAGCCTTGCTAACACCTGTTATTTTCAGACCTTTATTTTTACCAATCCAGTGGGCATAAAATATCCATTTCTTTTTGTATGTTGTTTAAGAAATCCTTATTCATGTCTAGTTCATAAAGATATTTTACGTTTTCTTTTAAAACTTTTAGAGTTTCTTCTTTCATGGTGAAGTCTTTAATCAGTCTAGATTCCTGGGGGGAATCTAGGATTTGGGCTGGTAAGTCAGTTGATAGTAGGTTAAAAGCCAAAGTGAACATCAAATTTGCACCTTTTCTTAGCTCTCTGCACTGTTTGCAGACTTCTTTCTCACCCTCATTCTACTCTCAGGTCCCTATCTATCCAACCTTTTTTAAAAAAAACTTCCCTTTCCCTCTCTCACTGTCCTTATTTCTCCCTCATGTAAACCAGCAGAATCAAATTGTACTTCCTTCCTTCCTCCCTTTCTCTTCTTTCTTTTATTTTGCTACAAATGTGTCATTTATATAATCACAAATAAAATTAAACAAATGGAGTAATTCCTGAATATCTCTAAAGGAAATGACATGAAAAGTGAAGAAAAAATCTTTATGCATAGGGTGCGCACACACACACACACACACACACACATATATATCTAATAACAAAAACAACAAAAAGACACTGCATGAAAGATGGAATATAAAGAGAACTTTTCAAACAATAAGAATCATAAAGAAGGAAAGCAAATATATGAGATTTTCACGTCAACAAGAAAGAAGATCCAAAGCAAGGACTGCATTGCAGTTTTCAAGGGACAAAGAGAGACGGGACAGACAGTCTTTAAGTGCATCAGGCATGAGGAGAGGTTGAAGGAAAACAGTGGCCATTTATTAGTTTGAGGGGGAAAACAAATAACAGATGACACTAGAACGACAGAGGTTTTAAATCTTTTCTTTTTCTTCAGTATTTGTCAAAAAGTCAATTGTGGTCTGAGAGCTAGAAAATGCAGTATATAGAGTAAGTTGAACCAAAATAAATGGGAAAAGAGAAAGAAACTGACGGAAGGCTGCAGAATTTACTGGATTAATCACTGAACCATGTGTTCCTTGAGGTCTAAGACTACTTACCCATTCCTAAAGCCCATGCCTAGTAGAATGCCTGACTTACAGGAGGTGCTTGAATTCAGTTATGGACTGGGTACTATGTTTAAGGCTCCATACTAGGCAGTAGGAATATAGTGGTGGATAAGACAAATTCAGTTCCTGCCAACATGAAGTTTATAATATTAGCAAGAAAAATAGTCCTTAAGCCGGTGAGTTAGGTGGTGAATTTCGTTAGAGCTAATGGCAATGAGAAATCTAAGAGACCATACCGTATCATAGAAGGTGTGGCCCAGTATGGGGTGGAGGGGTACGGCCAGGGAAGAAGTTTTGTTGCCAGAACCAGTCTGGACCTCAACCTGGGGTCTGGCTTCCTGGGAGCAGACTGGAGCTTTGGAGTGTGCACCACTATGCTGGAAAGGTGGCAAGGGGCAGCTGCTGATGGAGATGTGATCAGGGTTTGGGTTTGTAGCCTGGCTTGTCTACAATGCATGACCATAAGACCCTTAGTGACTAGAAATTAGACTAGTCACTAGAAATTCTATTTTAGAAGAATATTTAACAACGTCAAAAGATGTTCAGTATAGCATGCAGAAAAAGGAGACGCTAAAATAGAGTGATTCTATTTTTGAGGGGTAAAAAAGTGTCTCTGCAATTAAACTTGAAGGATATACACTCGAATGAAAACAGTTGTCTCTGAGCAGTTCTCCTTTCCTTCTTCCAGTTCCTTGAAAGGCCTATCCTCCCACACTTCTGGGTCTTCAGAAATGCCACTCCCTTAGTCTAGAGTACTTCTTTCCCCCATGCCCTACCTAGCTAACTCCGTCTCATTTTGGGGGTTTCTACCTAAGTGGGATTTCCTCTAGCGGCCTCTCTGAAGCCTATGTCCAGGTTTGGGCTTCTCTTGTATGTGATCCTGGGAAACCAGACATTTCCCCCTCATAGCGATTTTCATAGTGCTTGTTAATTGCCCATTTACTAGTGCATTCTCCACTAGACCCTCAGTGACACCAGGGTCCATATTTGTTTTAACAATGTCAACGAACATTTCTTGAGTGATTAATATGTGCTTCACATGTATTATCTCATTGACTTCACCAATAAATCCTGAGGAAGCACTGTTATTTTTCTTTTTACAGGTGAGGATATTGAGGCTTAGACATGGATATAAAGCAAGGTACTGAGGTGGCAGAATTATAGCTCTAACCTCAGTGTTGAATAAATATTTTTTGAATTAATGGATGAAAATACTAAAATTACTTAGATAAATTTCACCACTGCAGTTCTCTGAATTTATGATTAAAAAGTGTTGCTAGAATTAAATATACTGGCCTGATCAAATGGGTAAGATGTCAGTATGCAGCCAAACATCTTGTCTCACTGATTAGTGAATTCAGTCTGCTGCTGCTGCTAAGTCGCTTCAGTCGTGTCGATTCTGTGTGACCCCATAGATGGCAGCCCACCAGGCTCCCCCATCCCTGGGATTCTCCAGGCAAGAACACTGGAGTGGGTTGCCATTTCCTTCTTCAATGCATGAAAATGAAAAGTGAAAGTGAAGTCGCTCAGTTGTGTCTAACTCTTCGTGACCCTATGGACTGCAGCCTACCAGGCTCCTCCGTCCATGGGGTTTTCCAGGCAAGAGTACTGGAGTGGGGTGCCATTGCCTTCTCCAGAATTCAGTCTGAAGCTCCCTTAAAAATTCAGAGCAAGTGCTGCCAGGAGATAAAAATCAGTCCCATCTTCACTCCCCCTTCCGAATGCTATGAATTAGTAAAATAGAGGCAGGCCATAGTTCACTGGCTGAATTAGATACAGGGAAAAGCAAGAGGTAAACACCCTCCTCCTTGCTGATCTACCCCCTAAGATGCCCTGTAACCCTGTTGGCTGCACTCTGAAGACATGAGCAGAGCCCAGAATAGGCCTGGGCTATGAAGAATATGAAGAATTCATAGTTCTTCAAAATATGAAGAACTGACCTGGGACAAAAGTGATAATCAACTGAGCACTGCAGGGAAGATAAAGAGTGCAGGCTGCCAGAATCTCAATTTAAGTTGGGGTTCAGCAAACAGAAAAGTCAGTGATAATAATAAATCTGCTTTTCACAAGGATTGTCAAATTTCCAAAATTCACTGGGTTCTTCTTGATTCTCTGTGGGATTCTCTGAAGTAATAAGTTATACATTATTATTATCTACCCTCAGTTCCTGGTTCTTTGAACCTGTATTCTGACACAGAGCTCCTAAATACCTTAAATTTCCTAGGTGATAGGAACTCCAGTACTCTTGCCTGGAGAATCCCATGGACGGAGTAGCCTGGTAGGCTATAGTCCATGGGGTTGCTAAGAGTCGGAAATGACTCAGCGACTTCACTTTCACTTTTCACTTTCTTGCATTGGAGAAGGAAATGGCAACCCACTCCAGTATTCTTGCCTGGAGAATCCCAGGGACGGAGAAGCCTGTTGGGCTGCCGTCTATGGGGTCACACAGAGTCAGACACGACTGATGTGACTTAGCAGCAGCAACAGCAGGAACATCTTTTGTTCTAATGAGGTTACTCTTACTGGGCTCCTGGATGGGGCTGGTCACGAAAGACCAAGTATATTTAGAAGTTTGTAACTTTCAGCTCTACTCCCCCATTCTCTGGAGAGGGGAGAGGAACTATAAATGGAGTTAATAATGGATAATATCTACATGATGTAGCCCTCATAAAATCCCTAAAATATGAGGTTTGGCGAGCTTCTGGTTTGGTGAACACATCCATGTGTTGGAGGCTCCTATATACAAGACTCTTCTGGACCTCACCCTATGTATGTCTTCAACTGGCTATTCATCTATATCCTTCATCATATAATATGCTGATTAATTTAAGTGTTTCCCTGAGTTCTGTGAGCTGATCTAGCAAGTTATCAAATCTGAGGAAGAAAGTCAAAGGAATGCTGATTTAGAGATGGTGTTGGTCAAAAGTACCAGGGACAACCTGGGACTTGCGATTGGCATCTGAATTTGGGGCAGTCTTGTAAGACAGAGTCCTTAAGTTGTGGGATGTGACACTAACGCCAGATAGATGGTGCCAGAACCGCACTGAATTGTAGGGCACCCAGCTGGTGTCAGATAATTGGTTGGTACAAAAAAAAAAAAATCCACATGCTGTGCTAGAATTGCTATGAGTATGGCAGCAGTGTGAGAGTAAATGAAAAAATAGTGAGTTTCCCCTAAACATACCTGGTTCCAGGCAGTTATTTTTTATCCAGGATGCAGGGGAATATGCTAGGAATAATCCCTTCTCTAGAATGCCAGAACCCTGGGAGAAAGTATATCATTTCCTTGATCTTAAAACACAGAGCACGGTCTTTCAGCCTCAACACTCTTGGTAGCTTGGGTCTGATGATTCTCTGTTGTGGCAGGTTGTCCTGCACACTGCAGGATAATTAGCAGCATCCCCAGCCTACAACTTCTAGATGCCGGTAGCATACCCTTCCTCTAGTTGTGACAACCAAAAGTGTCTTCAGATACTGCCAAGTCTCCCCTGGGGGTCCTTATTTGGCAAACCTCTGACCTAAAAAGCGGAAAGTAGAAAATACTGGTGCATCCCACACTTCATAGAGTGTGTCATAAATATATGTGGATGCACTCATACTTGTTTATTTATGGAGTGGATAGCTTTTCCCTTCTCCAGGAGATCTTCCCAACCCAGACATCAAACCCAGGTCTCCCACATCACAGGCGGATTCTTTACCAGCAGTGTGCAGTGGAAGTAAACAGTATCCCATTAAACCTAACATTTTATGTTTGATGAATGTCTAAGTTCTTAAGAATGATTTAGGAATATTCCTCCTAATCACCCCAGTTTACTATTTTCAAGCATGGAAAACTTGTACTATGCTCTTTGCTTTTGCAATGGAGTTAGTTCCCTGGATCTCTTTGGATTTCCAGACACTTGTGTATGATCCTAGCAGAGGCAGAGAAGCAGGAGCTTTGGAGTTAAGCACACTGGGATTGAAATTCCAGTTATATACATTTCATTTATCTGTGATCATTGCAAATAACTCAGCTGCTTTAAGCCACAAGTTCCTCAACCATGAGGACCTTTCTTGCTTGATCATGATGAACTTTAAATGAGACAAGGTTTGGGAAAACGTTTGGCCCAGTTCTGGAAGGTAGAAGCAGTTCCTATCGATTAATGTTTTCTTTCTTTTGGTGCTTTTCACTCAGGAAGCAGGAGTAAGGGGAAACTCTCATCCCAGTGGCTAGTGCCCCAGAATATTCTTTCAGCTTCTTGAAACAGATAGAGCAGGTGGCAAAGTCATGCTGGGAAAATCAAGGAGGCCTCTTGAGTGTGACTAACAGCTTTCACCTCAAGTGGGTAAGAAGTTGAGAGGCGGTAAGTGAAGACTGGGCTTGAGTGGGTAGGGCTTTGACAAGGAGAATGTCCTCACAAAGTGAGGGGCGGCTGGTACAGCGGTTTCGTTTCACTCAGGAGACCTCTCTGACATCATTTTTGTGATCTATAATGGAACAGACCTAACTGAAGTCAGACTTGGATTTGAGTCCAACCTCAGTACTTGCTGGGTGTGACTACTACCTTGGGCAAGTTCCTCTCCCCTCCAAGCCTCAGGACTGTCATCTGTAAAACAGGATAACACTTGTGCCTACCTCTGAAGATGTTGTGAAGATTAACATAAAAATGCAAGCAAAGGCCCAGTGCCTAGTGAGTAACAGACACTGAAAAATACCAGCTGATATTACTATTAATAATTATCTTCTATAAATGCTGTGCTACAGAATGGGAAAGACTAGAGATCTCTTCAAGAAAATTAGAGATACCAAGGGAACATTTCATGCAAAGATGGGCTCGATAAAGGACAGAAATGGTATGGACCTAACAGAAGCAGAAGATATTAAGAAGAGGTGGCAAGAATACACAGAAGAACTGTACAAAAAAGATCTTCACGACCAACATAATCATGATGGTATGATCACTCACCTAGAGCCAGACATCCTGAAATGTGAAGTCAAGTGGGCCTTAGAAAGCATTACTATGAACAAAGCTAGTGGAGGTGATGGAATTCCAGTTGAGTTATTTCAAATCCTGAAAGATGATGCTGTGAAAGTGCTGCACTCAATATGCCAGCAAATTTGGAAAACTCAGCAGTGGCCACAGGACTGGAAAAGGTCAGTTTTCATTCCAATCCCAAAGAAAGACGATACCAAAGAATGCTCAAACTACCGCACAATTGCACTCATCTCACACGCTAGTAAAGTAATGCTCAAAATTCTCCAAGCCAGGCTTCAGCAATGCGTGAACTATGAACTTCCAGATGTTCAAGCTGGTTTTGGAAAAGGCAGAGGAACCACAGATCAAATTGCCAACATCCACTGGATCATTGAAAAAGCAAGAGAGTTCCAGAAAAACATCTATTTCTGCTTTATTGACTATGCCAAAGCCTTTGACTATGTGGATCACAATAAACTGTGGAAAATTCTTCAAGAGATGGGAATACCAAACCACCCGACCTGACTCTTGAGAAACCCATATGCAGATCAGGAAGCAACAGTTAGAACTGGACATGGAACGACAGACTGGTTCCAAATAGGAAAAGGAGTACGTAAAGGCTGTATATTGTCACCCTGCTGATTTAACTTATATGCAGAGTACATCATGAGAAACGCCGGGCTAGAAGAAGCACAAGCTGGAATCAAGATTGCTGGGAGAAATATCAATAATCTCAGATATGCAGATGATACCACCCTTATGGCAGAAAGTGAAGAGGAACTAAAAAGCCTCTTGATGAAAGTGATAGAGGAGAGTGAAAAAGTTGGCTTAAAGCTCAACATTCAGAAAACTAAGATCATGGCATCTGGTCCCATCACTTCATGGGGAATAGATGGGGAAAGAGTGGAAACAGTGTGAGACTTTATTTTTCTGGGCTCCAAAATCACTGCAGATGGTGATTGCAGCCATGAAATTAAAAGACACTTACTCCTTGGAAGGAAAGTTATGACCAACCTAGACAGCATATTCAAAAGCAGAAATATTACTTTGCCAACAAAAGTCCATCTAGTCAAGGCTATGATTTTTCCAGTGGTCATGAATGGATGTGAGAGTTGGACTGTGAAGAAAACTGAGCGCCGAAGAATTGATGCTTTTGAACTCTGGTGTTGGAGAAGACTCTTGAGAGTCCCTTGGACTGCAAGGAGATCCAACCAGTCCATCCTAAAGGAGATCAATCCTGGGTGTTCTTTGGAAGGAATGATGCTAAAGCTGAAACTCCAGTACTTTGGCCACCTCATGCAAAGAGTTAACTCCTTGGAAAAGACCCTGATGCTGGGAGGGATTCGGGGCAGGAGGAGAAAGGGACAACAGAGGATGAGATGGCTGGATGGCATCACCGACTCGATGCACATGAGTTTGGGTGAACTCTGGGAGTTGGTGATGGACAGGGAGGCCTGACGTGCTGCGATTCATGTGGTCACAAAGAGTCACACACACACAACTGAGCGAGTGAACTGAACTGAACTGAGGCTTCCTTAGTGGCTCAGTGGTAAAGAATCTGCCTGCAATATGAGAGACGTGGGTTCAATCCCTGGGTTGGGAAAATCCTTGGATAAAGAAATGGAAACACGCTTCAGTATTCTTGCCTGGGAAATCCCATGGATTTCCTGGGAGGCTATAGTCCATGGTGTTGCAAAAGAGTTGGACATGACTTAGCAACTAAATAACAATATGTATTGTTTCTCAATATATTTTAGAAAGGATGAGTGATGGGAAAAGTAAGGCCCAGGGTAGACAAAATATAATTCAAGCAACTAGCCAATCAAAAGAAAACAGAGGATTAAGTATATATGGGCGAAAAACACAGGAACAAGATAGAAAGAAAAAGTGGGCCATAAAGGATAAAGGTTAAAAGTGAATAGTTAACAAAAAGCTGGCGGCCAGTTACTTGTGTGATCACACTCTTGGACAAGTTTTTCCTAGAAATGAATAAATAGGTAGTGGATGGTTTTGGTCTACATATCATCATCATTATCATCAGTCACTAGAAATGGAGAAGGGGGAGACAGAGGATGAGATGATTGGATCATCTACTCATTGGACATTAGTTTGAACAAACTCCAGGAAATAGTGAAGGACAGGGAAGCCTGATGTGCTGCAGTCCGTGAGGTTGCTGCAGTCCATGGGGTCACAAAGAGTTGGACCCGACTGAGCGACTGAACAACAGAAATGAAGAAATAGGGAGTAGATTTTTTTGGCCTAGATATCATCATCATTCTACATTTGCTGAGCACCTGTGATACACTGTACAAACAGAAATAACTAGGACACAGTTTCACACCTTGAAGAGCTCAAGAATTTAACTTGGTGAAAGCCAGTGATGTCTTTAAGAAGATTCTGAGTAAACTCTGAGGTCCCATCTCTCTAACTGACTTATCCTTTGGGTGTTGGTAGACAGAGGGTACAAGTGTGTGACCTTGAGCAGATCTCCTCATTTATACCAAACCTTTTTTGTCCCCAAAGTATTTGAACAAATCAGGGAAGTGCATGTGAGGTGCTTAGAGAAGAGGCTTCATAATAACAGGCTGCCTTCTGGACAGGCTACAGAAGACAGAGATTCCTGGAAGCGTCTAGAGAGGAGCTGGTTCATGCCTTTGTTCAGGGCAGCAGAATGCTAGCACCTTTCTGAATAAGAAAGAGTCAAGTTAAGCCCATTGAAGTCGGCCACAGACTTAACCACAGCTCCAAGAGGCCAAAGTCAGGGTCAACCAATCCCAGAGGAGATATTTTCTTGACAAATCTGATGAGCTCAGGGGATTCAGAACCCCAAAGTGAAGGTGGTCTCCACCCAGACAGCTCTAGGAAAGCCCGTGGAACATTCCGTTGTCCACAAGCTATTTTGCAGCTGTTTCAATTAAAGAATTAAACTGTATCTGAGTAGCAGCAACATCCCCGAGAGCCAAATTGGATTTCTCCTTGGAAAACAAGCTACAGACCACATCTTTATTGTGCAGACACTCATTAACAAAACAAAACAAAAAAAAACCCAGTTGGAGAAAGATGTTTTCCTGCTTTGGAGACTTTAAAAAGCATTTAATTCAATTTGGCATGCGTGGCTGAAGCTAAAATGGCTACAATGTGTAACTGGTGGGAAAGCATGACCAACTTGCAGCTCTGTCTATCAATCCGTCCTCCACAGGACAAATACACCTCACACTCAGCTGGGGTTAGCAGAAGGGGTTAGCTCCCTTTACTTTTTCTGAACACTGGAAAGGGGCTTTCAATGCTTCAGTCACTTCTAAGGTCAAGATCTTTCCTGGGGAAAAGAAATGCTGGCTGCAGATAACTAGATTAGTCTCCCCACCTCTCCCCTTGCTCCTGGGCAGAAGTTCAATTGCTGGGGAAGGTCACAACTGATAGACCCTAGGATCATCTGAAGAGAGATTTAAAAACCAGTTGTCAGGAAATTGTCCCAAATAACTTCACATTTTACTGTTTTAAGTGTAGGATATGCTGTCTGTGCTTGAATGGGGTTCATTAAGGTTGTCTCGATTCCAGACTCGGCTCTACAAGGCCCATCTTGAGTGGATCCAGGCCTGGCAGTATATCAGACTTCAAGGTGCAAGAAAAGATCTGTCATTTAAGGAGACACTGTGTATCTAATGGCTTTTAGGATATTTTCATTGTTATCAGACATTCTGTGATTTTAAAATAATAATTAACTTTTCAGTCACCAAAGTATATTTACTACTCCAAAGCCAGGGCATGTGTGTAGAAATATGGAAAAGATGAAGAATCAAGCTGGGGATGGACAGAGAACCTTTGTTCCCCTTCATTTCCTATAATTGATGCTGATAGGCACTTTGTTCCTTTTTATGAAAACCAAAGAAATGTGTAGGGTTTCGAGGTAGTTCTGGGATGGGAGTAAGTAGGTCTTGTGGGAAAAAGCCACCTCCATCAGGGAATCTTGAGAGGAGGAGACAGAGGCAACAGAGACTGCGTCTATCCTGTGCCTTGAGTCTAGGCATGGTGACCACTTTTGTCAACATCAAGTGAAGAGAAGGACTGGTAGCTAACTGGCAAAGCCATCTTGCCAACCTGGATCATCCCTAGCAGAAAATACACTAGAAATGAGATTAACCAAAGTAGTCCTTTGTATGGCAATTTTTTTCTGGATTGGGGCTTGATTTTTTTCTTTAATGATGCTGCCCTCTGAACAGAGACAATAACCTGTCCTCCTGGTTGGACATAGCACAGAACCATTGGAAGAGGTTTTTATTTCCAGCCATTACCTCATCCTTACTATTCAGGGAGGGATTGAAGGTTAGTGACAGGAACACTTTGGAACAAGTACTTTGCCAATATATATTATTATTCTTAATAAGTACAAATGGGAAGTCAAAGTACGAACTCAGTAATTACCTTTAATATTCCCCACATATTGGAAATCAATCATTACAAACCGTAAGAGCTTCATTTATGGGGCTTTACAGACTTTGTGCAAAGAAATATTAATTGATGGGGAAGCTGGAAAGAACAGCAACCTTGGCACAGAAACCCAGTGTGAAATAAAATATGAACTCTTTTAAATGTGCAAAATTTCCGAAGTTCAAAAGAAAGTCCAGTTCCAGGAAACTGCCAGCTGGAGAACAGCTTATTGAACCCTGATGAAGACATTATTATAAACCTCATTACATAATTTGATAATTCTGACATTTGCAAAAGCACTGACATAAGTCTTGAATTGCACAAGTCAAATTCTCCCTACAAAAGAAGCTGGATGGAAAATTTTATTCTAATTTTTCTCTGATCACCATTTCTTAGTTTTAAGTGACAGCAGTTGTTTTAAAAGTATAAGTGGGACACTGAAAATGCATTTAAAATTTCCCTTATAATTAAGAAGTAGTCTGTGTTATATAGGTTCACTACCTGGTCTCTCACTTTGACCTCCGTGAAGTTTCCTTGTAAATTGGAATGAAAAAATTGGCAGAGTTCCCACCTATCTTCTCTACTTCCTTAGCTGAAGATATAAACAAAATTTTCAGATGTTCTTGATAGAAACTGGAGCAGAAAGTCCAATAGGTTAGGGGATTTTCGTAATGAGATTTCCTTTGGCGAAGTCAAGGTTCTGTTCCACCTATTTTCCCAACTCCCCAATCCTATAAGAGTTCGTCCTCATACTCAGAAGGGCCCTGTGCTCGAAAGAGCCCTGCATTTGGCTTAATGCTCTCCTGTTGCTGTCTTGAAATTCTTGATAACTTTGTCTTTCATTTTGTGTTTTGTAAATGAAATCTAATGAGACAAGGAAGCATGCATGTGAGCAGAGAAGATGTACCAATATGTGTGTTTATAGTTCTCTGCTCTCCAATTAACATAGAGTGTTTGTGATGAGCTCCACAAGGACAGAATTCTGGTGAATCCATAACCTGTGGGAGTGCAAGACGAGTGTGTGCAAGTGAGAAGCAGAGGGGCTGAGAGCCTCAAGAGGCTACACTTTCTGGTCACACCAGAACTCATTTCAAACACAGGAAGAAGGCAGAGGCTTTCTATGAAACATAAAAGAATCCTATCAAGTTCTTTCTTACTCATATTGCTTCTCTGTATTAGCCGATCACTTTGCTGAAGATGAAAACAGAAGTAAAGGGAAAGCTAGAGCAACCCACAGTTCCTATTTCTATCAGTCCTTTCTTACTTATCAGTAATCTGAAGGTAGGGAACATTGGTAGAATGTCCACACGTCAAGAAGTGAAGTAAAAATAGTTGAGTTAATTTTGTGCAGTGATCCCACTGTTATGGTAAGAACAAAATACATATGCATATATATAGGCTATAAAATATAAATTGTATAATTTTGGTAATTCACATACAACCTAAATGCTCTATTAACAATTAAGTCTCACGTGCACAATATCAAGATGAAAGGCAAAATTCATGCTAATTATTTAAAATTTTATTTCTTTACGTAGAAAAACATTAAATAGCAAGTGAAAGATGTCAGAGTCAAGAGACTGGCAGAAAGCAAAAAAGCTTTGCATTCTAGTGCCTTTAATGGCATTTTTTAAAAGTTGAGGTCCCACATCTTCATTTTGCATGGGGTCCTGCAGATTATGTAGGTGGCCTGATAGGTCTTCACTTTTCTTAACAATGCTATGGCATTGTAATAGCTCTTCTTCTTGTATGTTTCATAGGCAGATACCGTAAAATAGGGTGGGAGTCCAAAAAACACAAGAAAGAATGATGGGCTGCTTTCTGGGAAGACAGGCCTAAGGGCGATCCTAAGTGGGCTTTTGACTATAAAAGGAAAAGCCAAGGTAGTAGAAGAAAAGATAGCAGCTGCTAATAAGGGAAATAGAAGGATTCTTCTCTGGTGAAACTTGGGTCTGATAAGTGAAGCCCACAAGTTTCAGAGAAAGCAAAGCAGACCCATGGGCTGCTATCGTGACATACATCTACTTCTGTGGCCTTCAGGTTTCAGAAGAACAGGAAATGAAAAATTAGGAGTAGGGTGGGCTGAGGAGCCTGTGAGCTCAGCAGGGCATGTGTGTGCATGTGTGCTAAGTCGCTTTAGTTGTGTCTGACTCTTTGTGATTCTTTAAACCGCAGCACACCAGGCTCCGCTGTCCATGGGATTCTCTAGAGAAGAATACTGGAGTGGGTTGCCATGCTCTCCTCCAGGGGATCTTCCCAACCCAGGGATCGAACCTGTGTCTTTGATGTCTGCTGCATTGGCAGGCTATTTCTTTACCACTATTGTCACCTGGGAAACCCCAGAAGGGCGAGACTGGTAGAAAAATTCTTCAATATTTCACTTCCATAAAGGAATATGAGAATTTGGCAGCATGAGGGAAGTAGCATTTGGCAGCTTTTAACGTCCATATAAATAAGGTTTCAACCTAAAATTTTTGATGTAACTCTCCAGTAAGAATACCTCTCTTGTAGGTTAGATGCTCCCACAGTAGCAAGGCAAAATTATATCAAGGGTTGTCTAAGAATGTATTGTCTAAGATGTAATTTCCCAACATTATAAACTCCTTAGTCATGCCACAGAAAAGGGATATTATGACTGTTTCAGGCAAAAAGTCCACAGCCTCAGAAGCTGGAGTTTCTGCTATCTCTCTCTTTCCAGTGTGGTTAGATGTAGAAGCGTGCTCCTTAAGGATCTGGAAGTGTGCTTTTTAAGTAGCGTGCTACTTGAGGACCTGGTGTAGGGGGAAGGTATAGGAGAGGACTGGGTGCAGCAAGGGAATCACATCCCTGTAACTACAGTGATTACAATTGTCTTTTACGATGAGCTGTGTTCAGGTGGGTGATAGAGACAATAACCAACAATTCTTATAAGAAAACTATACAGCTTTATAGCTTTGGTATAACTGTGGAATAGAAATGTATATAAGTCATTTACACAAGCATCATTTCTCGTGGCATTATAACAATCACATTATTAGATGTTTCAGATCAACTCTGATGTAAGTTTTATTTTGGTTATAACACTAACTCCAATATTAAATTAAACTCTATAGTATAAAGTTTAGCTCTAGTTGTGGGGAACGAGTCTCATTCCTTGATTCAGATTTCAGTGTCTGTGTTCATATAGCACAGCCATCTGCTCATGACTTCAAAAATAAATACAGAGAACATTGTTTCTAAACGACCTGGAGGCTAAAATACAGAATGTGGTCATCATTAAGTTTACAGATGACACTAATGGGAAGAAGGGTGGGTTAGGAATTCACATAGAAATAAATGCAGGGTAGAGGCCTGGAGAGAAAATCTCAACCATAAAAGTGAATGATGGTAAAGGACTGCCTTTGTATGGTCATGACTAGATTAGGATCAGTGCTCACTGGGCTTGAGGGAGATGACGCTGGTATAAATTTCTGGGGCCTACCACTCTGCAACAGGGGCCAGTGTCCAACTGTGCTAACACCAACTCAACTCCCTTGCAAGAAGTTTCAGCCTTGCTTGGGGAGGGTGGAAATATTTTCAGGAGACTCAAACCCATTCTGGGGTTTGTACAGCACTGTTGTGGTTTAAGATGATACTATTCAGAGGTTTGCATAAAAGGAGGCAGAATATAAAAAAATGTTTCTTTTCTTATCCTTACTAATTCCCATCCAGTTCATTTCTACCTCCTACTCCAGCTCTCATCTGCCCACTTCAGCCCTCTTCATTTCCATTACCCTAGTCCGAGTCATCAGTTTCCATCTGGTCTGCAACAGCCTTCTCTCTAGACTTCTCTGCCTCTACTCTTGACTGTTTACAATCCATTCTCCACAGAGCAGCTAAAGTAATCCGCCTCAAACTTAGATCAGATGGGTTCCTTGTAAAATTCCATCAGAGGCTGCTAATCGCTCTTAGACTAAAATCCAAGCTCTTCAGTTCAGTTCAGTTCATGTCTGACCCTTTGCAACCCCATGGACTGCAGCACGCCAGGCCTCCCTGTCCATCACCAACTCCAGGAGTTTACTCAAACTCATGTCCATTGTGTCAGTGATGCCATCCAACCATCTCATCCTCTGTCATCCTCTTCTCCTCCTGCCTTCAGTCTTTTCCAGCACCAGGGTCTTTTCCAATAAGTCAGTTCTTCACAGCAGATGACCAAAGCATTGGAGTTTCAGCTTTAATATCAGTCCTTCCAATGAATATCCAGGATTGATTTCCTTTACGATGGATTGGTTGGATCTCCTTTCAGTCCAAGGAACTCTCAAGAGTCTTCTCCAACACCACAGTTCAAAAGCATTAATTCTTCAGTGCTCAGCTTTCTTTATAGTCCAACTCTCACATCCATACGTGACTCCTGGAAAAACCATAGCCTTGACTAGATGGACCTTTGTTGGCAAAGTAATGTCTCTGCTTTTTAATATGCTGTCTAGGTTGTCATAACTTTTCTTTCAAGGAGTAAGCGTCTTTTAATTTCATGGCTGCAGTCACCATCTACAGTGATTTTGGAGCCCAGAAAAATAAAGTCTGACACTGTTTCCCCATCTATTTGCTGTGACGTGATGGGGCTGGATGCCGTGATCTTAGTTTTCTGAATGTTGAGCTTTAAGCCAAATTTTTCACTCTCCTCTTTCACTTTCATCAAGAGGCTCTTTAGTTCTTCATTTTCTGCCGTAAGGGTAGTGTCATCTGCATATCTCAGGTTATTGATATTTCTCCTGGCAATCTTGATTCCAGCTTGTGCTTCTTCCAGCCCAGCGTTTCTCATGATATACTTTGCATATAAATAAGCAGGGTGACAATATACAGCCTTGACGTACTCCTTTTCCTATTTGGAACCAGTCTGTTGTTCCATGTCCAGTTCTAACTGTTGCTTCCTGACCTGCATACAGCTTTCTCAAGAGGCAGGTCAGGTGGTCTGGTATTCCCATCTCTTTCAGAATTTTCCACAGTTTATTGTGATCCACACAGTCAAAGGCTTTGGCATAGTCAATAAAGCAGAAATAGATATTTTTCTGGAACTCTCTTGCTTTTTCCATGATCCAGCGGATGTTGGCAATTTGATCTCTGGTTCCTCTGCCTTTTCTAAAACCAGCTTGAGCATCTGGAAGTTGATGGTTCATGTATTGCTGAAGCCTGGCTTGGAGAATTTTGAGCATTACTTTACTAGCGTGTGAGATGAGTGCAATTGTGAGGCAGTTTGAGCATTCTTTGGGATTGCTTTTCTTTGGGACTGGAATGAAAACTGACCCTTTGCAGTCCTGTGGCCACTGCTGAGTTTTCCAAATTTGCTGGCATATTGAGTGCAGCACTTTCACAGCATCATCTTTCAGGATTTGAAATAGCTAAAAGATGATGCTGTGATCTCTTTATGGTGATCTTTCTCCCTTTACCAGCTGGTTCCTGCTTAGCTGTCCAACCCCATGTCTTGTCACTCTTCTCCTGCTTCGCTACATCTTGCTTCCTCTTTGTTCTATGAATCCTCTGGGCTTCCTCCCTTATAAGGCCCCAGCACAAAAGTGCTTCCTTTAGCTCTTATTGAAACTACCTCATTTTCATCCTTCAGGTCTCTGCTTAAGTGTCCATCTTCAGGGATCTATCTTTCATGACTTTATCCAAAATAGCCCCTTCACTAGATTTCTCTAAACCTTCATTGCATTTCTCATTATCTGTAGTAATTATTTTATTTATCTGGTCACTTATTTATTATGTCTCTTCCCTAGATAGACTCTGAGCTTGACAGCAAGAGTTCATATCTGTTTCTTTCATAGCTATAGTCCCAGAAAGTAGCACGGTGTTAGCACAAGGCTGGTTGGTACTCAGTAAGTATGTGTTGAATAGCTAAGTTCAGTTCAGTTCAGTTCAGTCGCTCAGTCGTGTCCGACTCTTTGTGACCCCATGAACTGCAGCACGCCAGGCTTCCCTGTCCATCACCAACTCTCAGAGTTCACTCAAACTCACGTCCGTCAAGTCAGTGATGCCATCCAGCCATCTCATCCTCTGTCGTCCCTTCTCCTCCTGCCCCAAATCCCTCCCAGCATCAGAGTCTTTTCCAATGAGTCAACTCTTCGCATGAGGTGGCCAAAGTACTGGAGTTTCAGCTTTAGCATCATTCCTTCCAAAGAACACCCAGGACTGATCTCCTTTAGAATGGACTGGTTGGATATCCTTGCAGTCCAAGGGATTCTCAAGAGTCTTCTCCAGCACCACAGTTCAAAAGCATCAATTCTTTGGCGCTCAGCCTTCTTCACAGTCCAACTCTCACATCCATACATGACCACTGGAAAAACCATAGCCTTGACTAGAAGAACCTTTGTTGGCAAAGTAATGTCTCTGCTTTTGAATATGCTATCTAGGTTGGTCATAACTTTCCCTCCAAGGAGTAAGAGTCTTTTAATTTCATGGCTGCAGTCACCATCTGCAGTGATTTTGGAGCCCCCAAAAATAAAGTCAGCCACTGTTTCCGCTTTTTCCCCATCTATTTCCCATAAAGTGGTGGGACCAGATACCATGATCTTCGTTTTCTGAATGTTGAGCTTTAAGCAAACTTTTTCACTCTCTTTCACTTTCATCAAGAGGCTTTTTAGTTCCTCTGCACTTTCTGCCATAAGGGTGGTATCATGTACATATCTGAGGTTATTGATATTTCTCCCGGCAATCTTGATTCCACCTTGTGCTTCTTCCAGCCCGGCGTTTCTCATGATGTACTCTGCATATAAGTTAAATCAGCAGGGTGACAATATACAGCCTTGACGTGCTCCTTTTCCTATTTGGAACCAGTCTGTTGTTCCATGTCTAGTTCTAACTGTTGCTTCCTGACCTGCATATAGTTTTCTCAAGAGTCAGGTCAGGTGGTCTGGTATTCCCATCTCTTTCAGAATTTTTCACAGTTTATTGTGATCCACACAGTCAAAGGCTTTGGCATAGTCAATAAAGCAGAAATAGATGTTTTTCTGGAACTCTCTTGCTTTTTCCATGATCCAGCAGATGTTGGCAATTTGATCTCTGGTTCCTCTGCCTTTTCTAAAACCAGCTTGAACATCTGGAAGTTCACGGTTCATGTATTGCTGAAGCCTGGCTTGGAGATTTTGAGCATTACTTTAAACTCAGTTCCTAGCACAAGGCCACTGCAGTGCCCACCATATTTTAAAAATAGATCTCTGTATCCTGTGGTCTACAGTCACAGAGTTGATGCATGCACGTGAACAGTAAAATTAACCCTGTTTTCAAGCTCCCAATTTGCTTATCTGAGGCCCTTCAGATCTGGGACAGGTAGATACCATGCATGGTCAGATAACCTCTGAACCTTTTATTACAGCAGTGACCACTTTGGAGAAAATATCCTTTTCTTTTGTGAACTTTCCACCAACATGTTCTATGCCTTGGAGAATGCCTTTAAATTCAGTGTCACCTACATTCTCATGAAGGTGGCTTTAACATCTGCCTTCTAGATTATGAATGATGATGAGAGAGACAACAATTAAATGGTTCCTCATCCCTGACAGCCTCACAGCAGGCATCCCTCTGTTCAGCCCAAAGTCACTCATCACTCTTCTTTGTTTGTCTTCCTCCAGCCAGCTTGTAGTTCATTTGACTGGCTTCAATTCAACACACTTAAGTTTTGAAAGCTGAGCTTTATGAGATACAATTCTAGATGCTTATATTCTCTGAGTCATGTCATTTTATCGAAAAACATGTGATGTGAGTTTTAAGAGGGCATTTCCGGAGGCAGAGCTGGAATTATTTTTAAAAAGAGTTGGAGAACAAGAGGATCATCACTTTAGGCCACATGGTGATTCCATCAGTGGGGCTAAGTGTGTGCAAATCAAACTGTGAGAGCCAGTGGAGGACAGACACCCAGTTAGTTACAATAACCTCTGACTGCTAAGTGACAGGAGAGACCTATGAAACTGTGGACCCCCGGAAAGAAATTTGGAGAAGAAACCGCTCTGAGTTTCTGGTCTGGTGTGTCAGCCGGAAGTGTAGCCCCTCTGAGAATTGTACTGTAATTCATTAGAACATGGGGAGCCAAGTGATTGGGAAGCAGCAGCCCCAAATGAGCTTCACAGTTACTGCGAGTGAAAGAGGAAGGCCATATATTTTTAACAGAAAAATCCATATAAATCTGACAGCTCCACCCCACTCATAGCAAATCCCAATCATATCTCGCCAAACCACTCTATTTTGCTGACACAGACATGCACAGTGGGAAAGCACTGTGAAAAATCAGTGGAAATAACCGCAAACCGCTATGAGTACACTCTGGGCTCAATCAGGGTATCTTTGGATCTGTTCAGGGCAAGGTAGGTCACCTTGCATTTTCAACCACACACACACACAAACACCCCGAACCCTTACTCAGTCAACTAACCTGCAGTAAAAACTTCATATACACTGGATAAATTATACAAGGAAGTTGCTTTTCTCCTTAAATCATATTAAGCTTTTCTGTTTTGAAATTTCTAAGTTATTGGTCTTAGATAATACTGTTATCCAGTTGAAAGTGAAAGTCTCTCAGTTGTGTCCAACTCTTTGTGACTCTTTGCAACTCTGTATAGTCCATGGAATTCTCCAGGCCAGAATACTGGAGTGGGTAGCCTTTCCCTTCTCCAGGGGATCTTCCCAACTCAGGGATCAAACCCAGATCTCCCGCATTGCAGGCAGATTCTTTACCAGCTGAGCCACCAGGGAAGCCCAAGAATACTGGAGTGGGTAGCCTATCCCTTCTCCAGCAGATCTTCCCAACCCAGCAATTGAACTAGGGTCTCCTGCAGGCAGATTCTTTACCAGCTGAGCTACTGTTTTGTTTTTGTTGCATTGAAAGAGACAGAGATGAAAATAGTATTTTTTTAAAAAAAACTGTCCACTTAAATTGCAAATGTATTGATGCAGATGCTTCCCTGATGACTCAGCATAAAGAATCTGCCTGCAATGCATGAGACGTAGGAGACCCAGGATTCAATCACTGGGTCAGGAAGATCCCTTGGAGGAGGAAATGGCAACCCACTCCAGTACTCTTGCCTGGAGAATCCCATGGACAGAGGAGCCTGGTGGACTATAGTCCATGGGGTTGCAAAGAGTTGGACACAACTTAGTGACTAAACACATACCCTTTGATTAAGTAATTTTATTTCCAAGTATTTTTACTATAGACCTATAGCAATACACTCAGATCAGATCAGTTGCTCAGTCGTGTCCGACTCTTTGCGACCCCATGAATCGCAGCACACCAGGCCTCCCTGTCCATCACCAACTCCCGGAGTTCACTCAGACTCACGTCCATCGAGTCAGTGATGCCATCCAGCCATCTCATTCTCTGTCATCCCCTTCTCCTACTGCCCCCAATCCCTCCCAGCATCAGAGTCTTTTCCAATGAGTCAACTCTTCGCATGAGGTGGCCAAAGTACTGGAGTTTCAGCTTTAGCATCATTCCTTCCAAAGAAATCCCAGGGCTGATCTCCTTCAGAATGGACTGGTTGGATCTCCTTGCAGTCCAAGGGACTCTCAAGAGTCTTCTCCAACACCACAGTTCAAAAGCATCAATTCTTCGGCGCTCAGCCTTCTTCACAGTCCAACTCTCACATCCATACATGACCACAGGAAAAACCATAGCCTTGACTAGACGAAACTTTGTTGGCAAAGTAATGTCTCTGCTTTTTAATATGCTGTCTAGATTGGTCATAACTTTCCTTCCAAGGAGTAAGTGTCTTTTAATTTCATGGCTGCAGTCACCATCTGCAGTGATTTTGGAGCCCAGAAAAATAAAGTCTGACACTGTTTCCACTGTTTCCCCATCTATTTCCCATGAAGTGATGGGACTGGATGCCGTGATCTTCATTTTCTGAATGTTGAGCTTTAAGCCAACTTTTTCACTCTCCACTTTCACTTTCATCAAGAGGCTTTTGAGTTCCTCTTCACTTTCTGCCATAAGGGTGAAGTCATCTGCATATCTGAGGTTATGATATTTCTCCCGGCAATCTTGATTCCAGCTTGTGTTTCTTCCAGTCCAGCGTTTCTCATGATGTACTCTGCATATAAGTTAAATAAACAGAGTGACAATATACAGCCTTGACGTATTCCTTTTCCTATTTGGAACCAGTCTGTCGTTCCATGTCCAGTTCTAACTGTTGCTTCCTGACCTGCATACAAATTTCTCAAGAGGCAGATCAGGTGGTCTGGTATTCCCATCTCTTGAAGAATTTTCCACAGTTTATTGTGATCCACACAGTCAAAGGCTTTGGCATAGTCAATAAAACAGAAATAGATGTTTTTCTGGAACTCTCTTGCTTTTTCTATGATCCAGCGGATGTTGGCAATTTGATCTCTGGTTCCTCTGCCTTTTCTAAAACCAGCTTGAACATCAGGAAGTTCACAGTTCATATATTGCTGAAGCCTGGCTTGGAGAATTTTGAACATTACTTTACTAGCGCGTGAGATGAGTGCAATTGTGCGGTAGTTTGAGCATTCTTTGGCATTGCCTTTCTTTGGGATTGGAATGAAAACTGACCTTTTCCAGTGCTGTGGCCACTGCTGAGTTTTCCAAATTTGCTGGCATATTGAGTGCAGCACTTTCACAGCATCATCTTTCAGGATTTGGAATAGCTCAACTGGAATTCTATCACCTCCACTAGCTTTGTTCATAGTGATGCTTTCTAAGGCCCACTTGACTTCACAAATACACTAAGACATCCTTAACCACCTGCCTTCCCCATTTTTGTACCCAAGCAGCTGAATGTAGCTGGATAAAAGCATATAATCAGGCAGACAGGTTTCACCTTAAATATGGTCATATGATTCCACACCTCATATGTGTTCTTGGTGCTATCAGTAATCCTACGATATTTCTCTAGCCTCTTTATCAGGTTGACATTTCCTTCTCCAGGGGATCTTCCTGACTCAGGGATCAGGAACCCAGGTCTCCTGTATTGCAGGCAGACTCTTTACTATCTGAGCCACCAGGGAATTCCAAGATTTTGTACATTTCCCCTCTATTAAAATCCTCTTCTCTACTCACTTCCCTTCCTCTCAGTCCACGACCTCGCCTATACTTTAAGCAATATAAGAAATCATGATTTGAGAGCTCCTTTCCTCCCATCACTCAATTCATGTACGATTGTCTCTGGATCCTATTCTTCCGATACAAGTCAGAGCACTGTTTCTCCTAAAGAAGGTTGGTCTACATCTCTCATCCTGTTTCTCGCATGTGTCATCAGTCCTCATACTTTCACCTGACTTTAAATACACTGATAAATTTATATCTTCAGTCCAAACATCTCCTTTGCGCTCCAAACTTGTGATTAATCTGCATACTCAATGCTACATTTGGATGTCTCCCAAGCATCTCAGACTTAACATGCTCAAAATGGGCCCTTGATTCATCCATCCTTCCCCCAAAACAGATTCTCTCCTAATCTTCCCCATGCAGTGAATATCTCCACGACTCCTTAATTGTCTAGGTTTCTCTTCTTTAATCCCCTCATCCCTTCCTGTTATTCATGTCAATTCTGCCTTGTAAATAGATCTTAAATATGTCTATCTCTATTGCCACTAGCCTGGCCCAAACCAGGCTATCTTGCCTCTAGTACTGGAATTGGTTCCTTCTTGGCTTCACCTTTGTCTCATTATAATTTGTTCTCCACAGAGTATCTGAGTAGTCTTTTATACACCTCTATCTGTATTCATATCTGTATTTTTTAATATATTTGATCATATTACTGACCTGAATGAATTTCTTCACTGGCTTCCCATAACACTTCAGGTAAAACCCAAACTTCAAACCAAGGCTTACAAGATACTTTACAGTTGGTCTCTGCCTACCTTTCCAGTGTTATTTCATGCCACACTCTCTCATCCACCGTTTTTTGGCCACACTGGACTCTTTTGCATTCCTGGAAAATGTTAAGCTCCTTTGCGCCTCGGGCTTTGCGAGTGGTGTTCCTTATCCTGGAACGCGCTTCCACTTTTGGGACCCTAATTTAAATGTCAGCTTCTCAAAAAGTCCTTCTCTGGCTCTGTATTCAGGTAAGTGTTCCTAGCCAACTCTACATTAGTACACTTCCCTAATTTGTGATTATATTATCTTCATTTATGCTACATATTTCTGCTACTAGATTGTAAGTTCCACAAGGCAAGGAATATTATTCGGATACATATACCTAGTCCTTCCCACTTTATGTCACACATAAAGAGACCAATAACTATTGATGAATATTTGAGTAAATGAATACAAGAGTGTTAATTAGAACATTATGATAACAGCAAAAATGTAAACAATTTAAATGTCTCTTAACATTCAGAAAACTAAGATCATGGCATCTGGTCCCCTCATTTCATGGCAAATAGATGGGGAAACAATGGAAACAGTGACAGACTTTATTTTTGGGGGCTCCAAAATCACTGCAGATGGTGACTGCAGTCATGAAATTAAAAGACGCTTACTCCTTGGAAGAAAAGTTATGAACAACCTAGACAGCATATTAAAAAGCAGAGACATTACTTTGCCAACAAAGGTCCCTCTAGTCAAGGCTATGGTTTTTCCAGTAGTCATGTATGGATGTGAAAGTTGGACTATGAAGAAAGCTAAGCACCAAAGAATTAATGCTTTTGAACTGTGGTGTTGGAGAAGAGAGAGTCCCTTGGACTGCAAGGAGATCCAACTCAGTCCATCCTAAAGGAAATCATCCCCTGGAGAAGGAAATGGCAACCCACTTCAGTATTCTTGCCTGGAGAATCCCATGGACAGAGAAGCCTGGTGGGCTACAGTCCATGGGGTCAAAGAGTTGGACACGACTGAGCACTCAGGCAAAGGAAATCAGTGCTCAATATTCATTGGAAGGACTGATGCTGAAGCTGAAACTCCAATACTTTGGCTACCTGATGCAAAGAGCTGACTCATTTGAAAAGACCGTGATGCTGGGAAAGATTGAGGGCAAGAAGAGAAGGGGACGACAGAGGATGAGATGGTTGGATGGCATCACCAACTCAATGGTCATGAGTTTGAGTAAACTCTGGGAGTTGGTTATGGACAAGGAGGCCTGGCATGCTGCAGTCCATGGGGTCACATAGAGTCAGACACGACTGAACGACTGAACTGAATAATAGTTATATAAATGATGGCATATCTTTATAATAGTAAGAGGTGGAACTAATTGTTGAGGTAGAAAGCCATCCAGGATAAATTAAGTGAAAAGAGTGAACTGTAGAACATGGTATTTAAAAAGGCTTACACTACAACAAATATATTATTGCATGTACGTGCAAAGTTTCTGAAACCAAAATGAGAAACTATTAACAGCTGATACTTCTGTTTAAAGGAATCATTTGTGTCCTCACATACAACTTGAATATCCTATCAAGATTATGTGTTACTTTTATAATTTGAAAAACCTTTTAAAATAAAAATATAAACGTATATTAATTAACAAAAACTTAGCTATGTATTGTGTTCCTGCTCCAAGGGGGTACTAATTCCTATTTGATAGAAACTACAGGGGTAAAAGACACATGTGTAAGTAATCATTTTCATTAATTGATGGAGACTTGCTCTGCCTTGTTCCAGAATGTTCACTCGATGTGACTACAAATAACTGTGTTCTGTGTGACGGGTAGGAAAGGTGGCATTGTAACCAGGTCAGGGAGGACCCTGTATGCAGAGCAAGTGGCGTGCATTAACTGGATGGGAGCTCGAGGATCACAGAAGACTTTGAGCTTTAAAAAATTTAATCTGGGCAGCCAGGAAGATTATCAGAGCAAATTTAACCTCTTTGTAACATTTTATGATTTAAAAACCACAGACCAGGTAACTCTCCCATTGTTCCTCTGCTAACAGTGATAACATGGAGGTGCCTTTAGTTGTAAGTTGCTGAAATGATTAGAATCATCCTTGATGCCTCTGGGCCAGGTCTTGTGATCTTCACCAGTTGCCTGGGCTTTGTCTCATTCGAAAACTTGCAGACCTCATTTGTGCCCATTGGCTTCTTTCCTTCTGGCTGCTTCACTTGTATTTATAGACAGACATAACGGAGGGGTGTATGTATAATAGATGGGGATAGGGAAGGGTGAGCTATGTGGTCTCTTCCACTCAAAGGTACTAAGCCCAGCCAGCTGACTGCAGTTCACTTGTGCTCCATCGCCTGTCCACTTGCACGGCTTTAAATCCTCTTGTGCAGGGGTCCCCCATCCCTAGACTGTGGGCTGGCTCTGGTCCATGGCCTGTTAGGAACTGGGCTGCACAGCTGGAGGTGAGCAGTGGCTGAGCGAGCGGAGCTTCATTTGCCCCTCCCATCACTCCCCAACACCTGCATTACTGCCTGAATCATACATCCCCCATCCTGTCCTTGGAAAAATTGTCTTCCATGAAACTGGCCCCTGGTGCCAAAAAGGTTGGGGATTGGTGCTCTAGTAGTTCTCAAATTTTAGGGTGCATAATGAATTACCTGAGTTGCTAAAACCCAGATTCCTGGGCCCCATCCCCAGAGATTCTGATTCAGTGAGACTGGGGTGGGCCCAAGAAACTGCATTTCCCATAAGCTCCCAGGTGATACTGATGTTCTGGTCCCCACCCTCTAATAGTTTATACCCCAGTGGAGGAAACAGACATCTAAGTCGTTAACCACAGAAGATCAAAAGCAGTAAGTGCTAAAATGTAAACCTATGGCAGAACAGGGAGATGGAAGTAGGAACAATCATTTCTAACTGGAGATATAAGTAAGACTTCAAAAAGAGGTTGCCATTTCAGCAGGCCACAGGAGGCGTATGGGAGAAGCAAGGAGCCTGCTTTGGCAAACAGAAGATGGGGAACAGTGTGTTTCTGAGCTTTTCCTTGGTGCCATCAAAGCATCAGATCTTTCCAGCTGCAGCTCTGCCCTCCAGGGATATTTGTCAGTTTCCTAAGTTTGCAGCTGCTGTCGAGATCGGTTTTACTTTGGGCCTAACAATTTTAGCACGTACATATGCTAAAAATGTGTGTGGGGGGAGCTCATGACCAATATGCATAGTTTAAAACCTCAAAGGGGGTCTTCCTAGGGAAAGATGACCAGTTCTCCAAATGTAGGACAGCAAGTTGTCTTACACATCTCACTTTCAAACATGTACCCACACTAGTAAGATGTGGCCTTACTAGATATGTGGGCTTTCTTTACCTAGATCCCATGACATAGGAAATGGAACAGTTATTTTAATGAATATTTAACTGAAAATACAACACAGAAAACCATCTAGTGAATTCTGAACTTCCACTCTGTTACCTAATTCCTAATTGTCTAACCTTTAGCAAGTCGCTTTCTCTCTCTGTACCTCAATTTTCCTCATCCGTAAGTGGGGATCACAATAATACCTAAACTCATAGGGATGTTGTGAGAATTAAATGAATTAATAAGTGTAAGCACTTAGTAACTATTAGTTGTTTTTCTTTTCTTTTTCTATTAACACTTGACCTAAGCAAATTAGCCTTCTAGGGCTAATTTCTACTCCCCCCCCCAATATTTTTAATTCAGAACTCTATCTGGATTTCATAAGGGCCCTTCCTAGACACGCCATGCACAGTGTTTGCCTTTTCAACTTGAGGGCCCTAATTACGTTCTGTTACTGAGGACTTCTTTAGATATTTAAGAGCTCGGGGGAAGAAAACTCTCCTCTTCCTGATATGTTGTCTCTAGTATATCTTTAACACTTCTTCCAAATGGTTTATAAGGTACAAAGTTAGAAAAAATAGAGAAGGTACATCAGGTCCTAAGGGATAATTTACAACACAATGATGAGCACAGAAGTCTTGAAAGGCCTCTTTCTGTAGGGAATACGGAATGGCAAGCTCTCTGACTCTTGAGTCAGTGTGGGTCTGGATCCTGCCTCTGTTTTGTGATCCTGGACACGTACCTTAACCTCTCTTTGTACAACTTTACTTAGCTGAAAAAATGGAGATGATAAAAGTACTGACCATCAAGAGGTTGTCAGGAAGATTAAATGATATATTTTGGGTCAAGCAGCGTTAGTATGCGCTTGGCACGTGGCAAGCACTGAGCAGGACTGCGCTGTAGCGTAACGGAAAGGTTACACTGGAAGCTGAGGTAACAGATTCTTAGTCCAGGTGCGCCACTAGCCATCTTTATATTAGACAACCTCCTGGGGCCTTGGTTTCCTCTTTTAAAATAAAATAAAGGATTAGGCAAGGATGATCTCAAAAGATTCTTCCCACATCTGAATCAGCTGATTTTAGCCTATCATCTTACCTTTCAGAGGGTGGAAAAATAGCCTTCTCTCTCTCTCTGGTGTTCAGAGAATAGACTGCAGACCCTGGAAAAGTTTCCTTTTGTTTGTCTACTTTGACCTTTATTGCTTCTGGCCTTACTGGTTCTCAGGGCCAAAGGCTAAGCTGGTTTCTTTCCCTTCCTGGCTCTGGGTCTGTTTTCATTTTTTCAGGTGCTCTGAATTTACTCTGATCCCTTGGTATCTCGATATTTATTGAGGACCTAGGACCAGATATTCCCCTTCTTGCATCCTCAGCAGTCTCAGTTTTAGGGATTGGATGATCTCTAAGGTCTCCTCTAATTTCATTGTTTTGTAAGTTTGCAAGTCTCCACTGGTACCGTTTTCCAGTGGAGATTTAGCTATGACCACCACAAAGCCAGATGGTTCAAAGGCAGTGTGGGCAAAAAAGATTTCAGCCAATGGGCTAGACTCTAAATGAAGTAGCTGTGATGTCAAAAAGCATCACTAAAATTTGAGGCTCAAACAGTATAAAGTAGAATTTTACAGAATAAGGTATATTTGAGGGAGATATTTATGGGAGTCACATGGGACGTTCTGAAGATATAAAAACACCATAATACAAAATTTCCTGGCTTTCTTTTGAATCACTGGAACACAGTGTTTATGTTTCGTAATGTTAATCACATGCAATTCTTCTAAATCTGGGATCTAATGAATGCAAAAATTGGTCCAAATGTCAATTTTAAACATATGTTTTTTATATTGAATAGACCTGGATGGTTCCAAACAGCAGTTAACTCTTCGATGAAGTTAGGAGCTGATTTTTCAGAGGTGGTTCTGATTGGTATTCAAGATGGGGAGAACTCCTCAGATCACTCCAGCAACAGGGTCAGCATTGGAACTGCAAAAGGTGCCTCCGGAAGCAAAGCATGAAGGCCTGGGATAGCTCAGTGAAGATTACTCACTCTGAGGATGGAGGGAGTTAGGAAGCTATCCGGCAGACTTTGGTAGGTTCTGGAAATTTCAAAATTGGACAGAACAGTGAAAGCCAATGTGTGAATCCTTTCATGGGGACTTTAACTGCAGATGGAGAGCATACTGATTTTATTGGTCATTAATAGTCATTCTGAATTTCAAAATGACCATTTTCATTTTTTTCTAATGATGTGAAACAGTTTCACTCAGTCCTCAGAGAGCAATTAACCAGATTTTTCGTTGCTGTTCAACAACTGTGCTTGTTGTTTTGTCTAAAGAAAAGGAGGCTGGGAGATGACTTAGCTTTTCAGGAGAAGAAGAAATTTATGGTTTAAAAAGTAACAGATAAGGGTCAGACATAAAGCTTTAAATGCCAGGACATCACAATTAGAAGAACTGACAAAAACCATGATCCTGAAGGATTGATGGTATCTTCTCTAAAGATCTGACAACTCCCACCTGCTTTTGTCCTACCAAGAGACTGAGGACAATTCAATTCTTAAAGTTGGACACCAACTTGGTCACTTTGTGCTTCAAATAACACTGCCGTGACTCACAACCATTTGGATATTTAAATTTTAATTGCCTTTTCAGCCAGTAAAAGTCATGGAAGAAATCCACTTCATAGTCATAACCTGGGATTTTTTTCACCCCAAGTGGAATTTCTCAGCTAACTTATTCACTCTACTCATTAGACTTGGCTCCAAAAAACATTTAAGTATTTCAAATAATCCAGCCCACATTTGCAGGATGAAGATTATCCATAGATAAGTTGCAAAATAATATGCTATAAACCCAGGAAGCAATTCCTAAAGAGATGTTTAAGACATATTTTGAGCAAAGGCAGTATTAGTAAAAGAACTGCAGAACCTTCTGAAGTGAATCCTCTTGAAGAGAACTCCATTTGGGTATATTAGTTCTGGCATGTTTGATAAAAAGTTAGCACACTATCTACTAATCTTACGTCATATGCCCTTTTTTCCTGCCCCATTAAAAACTAGCAGTACTAGAGTAATAGTTTCCTGAAAGGGCTCAACTTGGTGGGATACCCACAGCAAACAACTTCATGCTTTTTTTAACCCCTGTCTTTCAAAGCCAGTTTCCTATCCCTGAATCGCCTCTTGAAACTTAGTTCTTAGATTTTGGATATTAATCTCAGTTTTCAGGTAATAAAAATACCAGCTCAAAATTGTATCAAAAGTTTAGTTTTTCATCCAATTCTATTCATATCCTGACCAGTACAGGCTTGACATAAATCAGAAACTGTAATGGAGCAGGGGGATACATAGTTTTGTCTGTTTGCTTTTAATCCGCTTCTCCAGCAGTTCCTGAAGGAGTAGAGGTATGGAAGAAAGGTAAACGGGGCAAAAACCCTCTGACTAGTGCTATAGTACTCTGGCGTTGCTGTACCCCCTGAGGGAGACGTCCAAGTAATGGATCCTTCTCTTGGGGGACACTTTAGTAGGTTCTTCCAGCGTTTTCCTGCTGAGACCCTGCATATGGTACTGCTTGCTTACACAGGCAATAGGCCTTATGACTGACCCTCTAAAACTCCTCTACATCTACCCTTATGACGTATCTCTCACAAACTCTTTCTGCTGCACGTGATTCTTTAAAGACAACTGGTGTGTTGCCTTCCATAGTGTCCACTGTAGCCCAAGCTGTCTCACCTCATTCAGCTGTCAGATGGCTCTAGCCAGTCTCTTCATTAGACCTTTCCAGGTGAGGACACGGCACTGGACTCTGTGTGAACCAAGCTTCTGAGAACACGCATCAAGTCCTTCTAGAACATATCTGCGGCTGAGGAGTCCTCTCACTTGGCTTGGGGATGAGAGGAAGAACTTTCTTTCTGTCCCGACTTCTAAGCTGTTAAGGAGCTGACCTCAACTTTGGGGCTGGGGCCTCAGTTGACATGGACAACAAAAGAGTCCCTTTGTTTCAAAAGCAAATGTACAATGAGAATCAGAACCAAGGCACAGCTGAAACAATATACTCAGTTTATGATTAGGAAAATTATTTCAGACATAGCTGAAATGCTTTATTTTGCATTAATAGAGAACCTGGACAAAACTACTAAAAGCATAGCTCTGATAGGGGACTTTGAGGTGATCCTAGAAAGAGACAGAGTGTTTCTGATGTGAACAGTGGATATTAATGTCCTTCCTTCTAAACTATTAAGGCAGAATTAAGCAGTGATGCACCTGGTTGTCAGAGATGGGGAAGAAATAAAAAGGTCAGGGTTGGTGGTAAACCATCAAGAAATGAGGTCAATAGGATAAGAGGCCAGAGCGAGGTTTGCTCAGCCAAGGTTAAAAAAAACAGAGATTAGAATCAAGTAGGGTAAGAGGAGCATTATTATTCTGAATCAGTAGATTCAGTTCAGTTCAGTCCACTCGCTCAGTCATGTCCGACTATTTGTGACCCCATGGACTGCAGCATGCCAGGCCTCCCTGTCCATCACCAACTCCAGGAGTTTACTCAAACTCATGTCCATTGAGTTGGTGATGCCATCCAACCATCTCACCCTCTGTCATCCTCTTCTCCTCCTGCCTTCAACCTTTCCCAGCATCAGGGTCTTTTCAAATGAGTCAGTTCTTTGCATCAGGTGGCCAAAGAATTGGAGTTTCAGCTTCAACATCAGTCCTTCCAATGAATATTCAGGACTGATTTCCTTTAGGATGGACTAATTGGATCTCCTTGCAGTCCAAAGGACTTTCAAGAGTCTTTTTCAACACCACACTTCAAAAGCACCAATTCTTCAGCGCTCAGCTTTCTTCACAGTCCAACTCTCACATCCATACATGACCACAGGAAAAACCATAGCCTTGACTAGACGGACCTTTGTTGCCAAAGTAATGTCTCTGCTTTTGAATATGCTATCTAGGTTGGTCATAACTTTTCTTCCAAGGAGTAAGCGTCTTTTAATTTCCTGGCTGCAATCACCATCTGCAGTGATTTTGGAGCCCCCCAAAATAAAGTGTGTCACTGTTTCCCCATCTACTTGCCATGAAGTGATGGGACCAGATGCCATGATCTTAGTTTTCTGAATGTTGAGTTTTAAGTCAACTTTTTCACTCTCCTCTTTCACTTTCACCAAGAGGCTCTTTACTTCTTCTTTGCTTTCTGCCATAAGGGTCAGAAAGCGAATCAATATATTAGTGCTAATGAGTTAGCACATTGTCAGGAAGGAGAACATTCTAAGGCTTCAGTTTCTCATGCACACACACACACAAGCCCCAAGTGCTCCTTGGTGATTACTTTGTACCAAGTACTGTGGGAGGCCCTGAAATTGCCACAATGAACATAACAGAGCTTACCCAGAGATGAGAAGGAAGTATCACATTCAAGGAACTAAAAGACATTCAATGTAGTTGGAGCACAGAGTGTAAGAAAAAGAGTAGCAGGAATGGGATTAGAGGTGTGGGTAGACACCACCTCATGTGAGTCCCTGGTCACCATTTTAATGAATCTGAATTTTATTCAAGAGGCAATGAATTAAAGGGCTTTTAAGCAAGTGTTAATAGACATTGGGTTTTAGATAATACCTTTGATCGCAGTATAGAAAATAGACTGAAGAGAGGTATAGCAGAAAGATAGAGCAAATTAAGAAGACGTGGGGAGTGAGATGAAGGGAGAAGTCAAGATTTCTAACTCAGGCAATTGGGTGAGTTTGGCTGTTGGTGCCATTCCTTTAGATGTAGCACAGGAGGACTTAGGGAGTAGAGAGGTAGGGATATTGAGATGTTGAGTTTGTATACAGACATACCCGTAAAGTATCCAATCAGATGTATTCAGTAGAAAGCTCAAAGACAGAAGAGAGAAACGGGCTAGACAAACGCAATTATGGATGATATCAATAACGAGCTATGTGAGTGGATGAGCTTATATAAGGTATATGTAGGATAAGAAAAAAGAAAGACTAAGAAAGAACCCTAAAGGCTATTAACATTTATGGGATAAATAGAGGACGAAGAGCTTGTAAAGGGAAATGA
This sequence comes from Bos grunniens, assembly GCF_055505025.1. Lineage (NCBI taxonomy): Eukaryota > Metazoa > Chordata > Mammalia > Artiodactyla > Bovidae > Bos > Bos grunniens. The sequence continues at coordinate 19,753,833 of NC_141190.1, forward strand.
AATGTTGCCAGAGAGACAGGCAAGGAGCCAGGAAAGAAGGGTGTCTCAAAGTTAAGCATCTACCATCAGTCTCCTCCTCCATGGGGCTTTCTTCATCTTCCTGTGGGTCCTGATAGTCATGAAACTTCCTGAAACTTGATTTGCCTAATATCACTAGTAGATTTGGGAATGTATTTATTATAATTTTACATTTTTTTCTTGGGGCAGCTGGGAGTAAACAAGGCAGATTGTTCATTCTTTAGGTCTCCATAAAGTCGTCCAGTATATATCATTAAGAAGGCCCAGATTCTGAACCCTGGCTGTACACAATCATTATCTGGGGAGTTTAAAAAAATACTGATAAATGGGTCTTACCTCTTGCCTAGGAATGTTGCATAGCAATTGGAATTTTTAAAAGCTCCCCAGGTGATCCTAAATGTGTAGCCAAGACTAAGAACAATTGACCTTAATTAAGATGGGTTCTGATCTTGCATCAGTTTCCCAATAAAGGACATGCAGTCATCTCTAGATAACTGCTTGGTTTAGCTTAATTGAAGAAGTGAAACGTTTGAGCAGGCTTTTGAGGAATGCAAGTGAATGGAGCGAGCATACCCATTTGTTGGGGTAGCGAAGATGTTGGTGGGACTGCAGCAGATGGTTTCTCATGTACTGCCAAGTATTCTGACATGTGTTGTCTTAACTGTCCATTGTTGGACATAGGCTGGTTCTCCAGTAGCAGCACCAAATAGAAAATTATTGATAAGAGTATCATTCTCTAGAATTACTGACTCATCACATAGGGAAAGCAATAGGTGATTGCTAAATATTAGGCTCAGGGAATTGATGGCCCTCTCTTGTTGAATCATTTTATCAACAAATCAATGCCATGACATGTAACACTGCAAGGCATGATGCTTATCCATCCTTGAAAGGCATTTTAAGAAGGCTGTTTGTGTGATGCTATTTTTAACATTTTTTTCATATTATTAGAAGAGTGTGGGTGTCATTCTACCTCAGCAATGTTTCCACCTTTTCCTTGTCATGTCTGCTTCTCTTTCTTTCTTTGATCCTGGCTCTCACTGTTCCATACCTCCCTTCTTCACTCTTTCCCTCCACTTCCTTCTCTTTTTTTCTCTGTCTCCCACACATATGCTTCTTTCAGTTACTTGGCACTTTGCCCTAAGCTCTTTGCCTCTTCTTTTAATTTCCATATTCACTCCTGGTTTTACACACTATTAAGTACATATTTCTTAGCTCTGTCATCCACAATTCTCCCTGAACCTTGAAGTCTCACTTCAACTTTAAGAGGAGGCATTATGGCAGCAAAGTCCTTGATTGGAGGAGTATGAAATCTGGAATTCAAGCTCCACCCTGACAGTTGTATTAACTGGAATAAGCCACTTTAACACTGATAAGCTGCAGTTTCCTTATCTGTTCATAATCTTGACTGCATATGGTAGAATCATCTGGAAAGCTTTTTAAAAAATTCCAATGTCAGGGTCACATTCCAGATCAGTGAAATCAGAATATGTGCTGATGAAACCACTGCCAGTTCCACTTTCCTCTGCCTAAAGAGATATAAGAAGATTGCTCTCGGAACCCCCAAATTCTGTCCCATCTTCTTTTGCCTATATCACTTCCAGCTCTGCTTTGGAGACGCTTTCCAATTTCATAGTTCCAAGGTTCTAGGTTTTCAAGGCTGAGAGAAGACAAATAGGGATGAGCGAATAGCACTAAGGATGCAATTAAAAAGGAGTCTGGAAGGACAGGCCGGAAGGCATATTTACTTCAACCATGTCAGTAATGACTTGTATGAAGCAAGTGTTACATGAATGAGTAAAAGATCCATTCATGTAATGAGGAGCATGGAAAAGGAATAAGATGAATTCATGGAAAACTTCAGTGAGCGGGTAAAGCCCTAATTTAAGTGCCAATCAGAAATGTTAACATGAATAAGAAGTTTAAAATGTTGGGGAAAAAAATCAATTTTATAGAACTACTGATACTGAGACACTAGAAGAACTGTTAGGGATGGTCTAATTCAGCAGGTTTCAAAGGCTGGTCTGCAAACTCCAGGGGATCTGAGACTTTCATGGGGTCTGTGAAGTCAAAGCTATTTCTCCAATACTGTCATTATTTGCCTCATTCCCAGGTAGCGCTAGTGGTAAAGCACCTGCCTGCCAATGCAGGAGACATAAGAGACATAAAGTTCGATCCTTGGGTCAGGAAGATCCCCTGGAAAAGGGCATGGAAACCTGCTCCAGTTTTCTTGCCTAGAGAATCTCATGGACAGAGGAGTCTGGAGGGATACAGTCCATAGGGTCACGAAGAGTTGGACACAACTGAAGCGACTTAGCATGCATGCATGCACATTTGCCTCATTACTGGGCTGCATTTAGCCTGATGGTGGAAAAGCAACAGAGGGTAAAAATAGAGCCTTGGCACACATCCAAGCAGAGCCACCAAAGCGTACTAGCAGTTGTATTCACCAACACACACTTGCAGTGAGCAACAGCAACAAAACCAGTTTCACTTAAGGATGTTCTTGATGAAACAGTAGAAAAAATGTTTATTGATTCTTGACCCTTGAATTCTTTTAAAAATATTCCCTGTGATAAAATAAGTATGCAAAATGGACTCCTGCTATGCAACAAAGCACAAGAAAAGCTCAAGAAGAGCTTATGCGACTGACTTCTAGCTAAACTAACTGCTTTTTTTCCCATGGAATATAATTTTTGCTTGAATGAATGATTAACAGACAAACTATGAATATTCAGCCTTGGGCATTTTAACAGACATTTTCTTCAAAATCAATGAAATGAGTCTCTCACCTCAAGGAAAATGACTTTCAAGTGAAGATGAGAATTTTAGAAAACTTTGAGCTACCTCTGTGAGTATGATAGTTTCCCACTAATTAAAAACTTCTTGATGAGATTGGTAGAGATGTCAACAAAGAGATTTTTTCATATTATGTAATTCAATAATAAAATATTTGGAGGATCCATATAGCCCAGTGAACCAATATTTTCCAAATGACCAATGAATGATGTTAAATACACAATCATGCATGATTAAAAGAGCCATTCAAATAACAAGACAGATGGATGGATTTTAATGCAACAAAGTATAAAAAGTTCATTGGTAGAGGTCTGGATTCCACATTGCAATTACCCTTTGAAAAATCACTGCTAATTGACATAGTATCAAATAACAATATCTGAATCATCTGAAAATCCTATTGAATAACTCCCTTTTACAACTACATGTCTGTAAAAGTACAAATTTTCTTCATATGGTTCAACAGAAACAATATATTGCAGAAAACTGAATGCAGAAGCAGATGAAAATTCAGCTATCTTCTGTTAAAGCAGACATGAAACAGATTTGAAAAACAATGTAGGACAGTGCCACGCCTCTCATTAATACATTTTTTGTTTTTGAAAATACAGCTATTTTATTTATGTGTGTGTGTGTTAGTCACTCAAACATGTCTGACTTTTTGCAAGCCCATGGACTGTAGCCTGCTAGGCTCCTCTGTCCATGGAATTCTCCAGGCAAAAATACTGGAGTGGGTAACCATTCCCCTTTCCAGGGGATCCTCCTGACCCAGGGATTGAACCCTGGTCTCCTGCATTTCAGGCAGATTCTTCGGCCATCTGAACTACCAGGGAAGCCCAGTGTTACTTATATTAACATATAATGGAATTTATTATTATTTTTGAATGAATTAATACATAAATACTTACATTTTTCTCAGTTTTAATTTCTATAAAGTAAATATTGATAGATTTAATCCACATATCTTTGGGTTCTTCAGTTATTTTTAAGAGTGTACAGGGAGCTTGAGATTAAGAAGTTTGAGACCTGCTGTTTCATATGACAAGCTATTGGAGGACAGGAAATGTATGTGTTTAGCTTCATGCATCACACTCGGCCTTATGGCCCTAGCACAGCATTATGTATGAGCTTTATGATAGAATGGAAAAGAAAACAACACTGACAAACCAATCAGGCCGTTCATTTGTTCTTTAATTCAATGAGATATTTATTACTGTTCTAGGTACTGTTCTAGGAATGTAGCAGTGAAAAAAACAGATGAGAATCCCTTTTCTATGGAGCTTTCCTCAGAAATTTGGGTTTTAGTCCTAATCCTGATCCTAACTCCTTTTATCAGTTCAGTTCAGTTCAATTCAGTCGATCAGCCGTGTCCGACTCTTTGCAACCCCATAGACTGCAGCATGCCAGGCCTCCCTGTCTATCACCAACTCCCAGAGCTTACTCAAACTCATGTCCACTGAGTCAGTGATGCCATCCAACCATCTCGTCCTCTGTCGTCCCCTTCTCTTCCTGCCCTCAGTCTTTCCCAGCATCAGGGTCTTTTCAGATGAGTCAGTTCTTCACATCAGGTGGCCAAAGGATTGGAGTTTCAACTTCAGCATCAGTACTTCCAATGAACACCCAGGACTGATCTCCTTTAGGATGGAGTAGTTGGATCTCCATGCTGTCCAAGGGACTTTCAAGAGTCTTTTCCAACACCACAGTTCAAAAGCATTAATTCTTTGGTGTTTAGCTTTCTTCATAGTCCAACTCTCACATCCATACATGACTACTGGAAAAACCATAGCCTTGACTAGATGGACCTTTGTTGGCAAAGTAATGTCTCTGCTAATTAATATGCTGTCTAGGTTGGTCATAACTTTTCTTCCAAGGAGTAAGTGTCTTTTAATTTCATGGCTGCAGTCACCATCTGTAGTGATTTTGGAACCCCCAAAAATAAACTCCTTGTATAACTCGGGTAAATAACTGGATCTTCTGGGGGTTTAGTTTTCCCATACATGAAATGAAGAATTTGGAGAGAGTATATCTAAAGGTCCCCTGAGTTCTATGATTCTAGAACTTTAACTGGGCATTTCAGAGTGACTATACTGATTCACCTGGAATGTTGTTCTTCATTATCACATAGCTAAACCTTCATCCAATAGGTCTCTTTTTAAATATCATTTCTTTAAGTAAATTTCCCCTGAATCCTAGGTTGGCATCCCTTATATTAATAGTACCTAGTTATACTCTCCCCTTTTAGGCCACTTATCAGACTGTAATTTTTTGTTCAATATCTGTTGATTCTATTGGACTGTTAGCTCCCTGAAGGCAGGAACTGTGTCTGCCTCTTGACCAAACGCATGGAACAGAGCAGGTGCCCGAAAGATATTCACAGAGATCTCACTCTATGTAAAATTTCACTTTTCTCACTAATACTTTCTAACCATCTCTCTTACTATTTTTAAGAAATTATTCTCATTTATCTTTATGTTACATGCTATATATCTTACTTAGTTACCATGTTTATTATATATTGTGAGGGTGGGGGCTATAAAAATTCCATGAGAACTAGAGTAGTTTCTTTTGTTTCCTGTATATCCAGTAGCTAAAAGAGTACATGGAGTATAGGAAGAAGTTAATAACTTGTTGAATAAATGAATAACTTTGTTGCTTGAATAAGCCATCAATGGTAGAGCACATAATTGAATCATTTTTAAGCCATGGGTTGGATTCAGATTTATTCATACATATGTTTTACTCTAGTTTCTCTTGTGCTTAAAAACATACATTTGTGTGAATTTTGAACAAGGTCATGAGCAAGGACTGTGATCTGTAAATGGTGTGACATAAACTGGCCCATGTGGTAAAGGGTGTGTGACCTCGACCATTGCTGGACCATGAAGAAGATGGAGTGGGCCAAAAGCAATTATGGTTGGCTTGACCATTCCCTAAAACCATTTATAAGTGTGTCTTAAACACATTTTTGAGGAAATCAAGAGCATATGAAGAAAGCAAAAGAATCTTTCTAGACTACATGCATAGAGAAGAGAGTCCAAAGGATCTTGTAGCAGTAAACCAATGATATAAAACAAACTCCCTCAAAAGCATGTAAATAACTTAAATGGATAATGTTTGCTCTCTGAAAATATAGTTTGCAAGATGAAGCAAAAGTTAAACAGTAAGAAAATTAAGTAAACAAAAGCAACTAAACCATAGCACATTAAGACTTATAATCCAGTTAGGAAACAGCAAGTTTAAAGTGCATAGTTTCAAGTGTATCCACCATGATATAATTGGATTCTAGATTTAGAAAGGAAATATCAGGATAATTAAATTTAAGATTGTATAGACTTAAGGACTGTCATATAAACTGTATCAAATTATAAAGGCAAAGCAAGAACAATGTGAAGAAGAAGAATAGCTATTCTTTAGAAATAATCCTTATTTAGTATCAGATGAATACTTAAAGAACTTTTTATTAATTCTCTTCATATAATTTAAAAAATGGGGTTTCAGTGTGATAATTTAGTGTGGCATAAATGTTTATAGTCACTACAGTTGGAAAATGGTTTTCTACTTTTCATAATTTTAAAGACTTTAACACTAGAATATCCTTCTACTGCTGAAGTGTTGAAAGTTAAAGTGTTAATCTCTCAGTCATGTCGGACTCTTTGTGATCCCACAGATGATAGCCCATCAGGCTCCTTTGTCCATGGAATTCTCCAGATATGAGTACTTGGTGGGTAGCCATTTCCTTCTTTAGGAGATCTTCCTGACCCAGGGGTTGAACCCAAGCCTCCTGTATTGCAGGCAGATGTTTTACCACTGAGTCACCAGGGAAGTCCTAAACTGCTAAGTCAGGGTTTAATTGCTAAAATTTAATTTTTCAAAGTTGAACTTTACTCCCCTGAAATATGCTGCATATGTCAAGTTCGGAACCATAGAGAAGCATATTTATTGAAACATTGCAACTGTCTCTGCAGATTACTTAAATAATATCTAAAGTGACAGTATTGAAACTGACATGTCCATGTCCAAGAATTCATTTAAGTTCAGAATTATTTGAACTAGACATAATTTCCAAGAAGTAGGGTAAGAAGTCTTTCTCCTCTATAGTAACTCAATTTAAAGACTTACTATGCACTTATGAGAATCTAGGCATTGGAAATACAGATATGGACACTACATAACCCCTGCTTTCCAAAGCAGATGGTCTCATAGAGGGACAAAAAATTCCCACAAAAAGCATAATATAATGAAAGTTATATATTCCATAAAAGGCCAAAGCACTAAGGCCACAGAGAAGGATATATTCAGTTGAGTTCAGTTCAGTCACTCAGTCGTGTCCGACTCTTTGTGACCCCATGAATTGCAGCACGCCAGCCTCCCTGTCCATCACCAACTCCCGGAGTTCACCCAGACTCATGTCCATCGAGTCAGTGATGCCATCCAGCTATCTCATCCTCTGTCGTCCCCTTCTCCTCCTGCCCCCAATCCCTCCCAGCATCAGAGTCTTTTCCAATGAGTCAACTCTTCGCATGAGGTGGCCAAAGTACTGGAGTTTCAGCTTTAGCATCATTCCTTCCAAAGGACACCCAGGGCTGATCTCCTTCAGAATGGACTGATTGGATCTCCTTGCAGTCCAAGGGATTCTCAAGAGTCTTCTCCAACACCACAGTTCAAAAGCATCAATTCTTCGGCGCTCAGCCTTCTTCACAGTCCAACTCTCACATCCATACATGACCACTGGAAAAACCATAGCCTTGACTAGACGAACTTTTGTTGGCAAAGTAATGTCTCTGCTTTTGAATATGCTATCTAGGTTGGTCATAACTTTCCTTCCAAGGAGTAAGAGTCTTTTAATTTCATGGCTGCAGTCACCATCTGCAGTGATTTTGGAGCCCCAAAAAATAAAATCTGACACTGTTTCCACTGTTTCCCGATCTATATCCCATGAAGTGATGGGATCGGATGCCATGATCTTCGTTTACTCAATGTTGAGCTTTAAGCCAACTTTTTCGCTCTCCTCTTTCACTTTCATCAAGAGGCTTTTGAGTTCCTCTTCACTTTCTGCCATATGGGTGGTGTCATCTGCATATCTGAGGTTATTGATATTTCTCCCAGCAATCTTGATTCCAGCCTGTGTTTCTTCCAGTCCAGCGTTTCTCATGATGTACTCTGCATATAAATTAAATAAACAGGGTGACAATATACAGCCTTGACGTACTCCTTTTCCTATTTGGAACCAGTCTGTTGTTCCATGTCCAGTTCTAACTGTTGCTTCCTGCCCTGCATACAGATTTCTCAAGAGGCAGATCAGGTGGTCTGGTATTCCCATCTCTTGAAGAATTTTCCACAGTTTATTGTGATCCACACAGTCAAAGGCTTTGGCATAGTCAATAAAACAGAAATAGATGTTTTTCTGGAACTCTCTTGCTTTTTCGATGATCCAGCGGATGTTGGCAATTTGATCTCTGGTTCCTCTGCCTTTTCTAAAACCAGCTTGAACATCAGGAAGTTCACAGTTCACATATTGCTGAAGCCTGGCTTGGAGAATTTTGAGCATTCCTTTACTAGCGTGTGAGATGAGTGCAGTTGTGCAGTAGTTTGAGCATTCTTTGGCATTGCCTTTCTTTGGGATTGGAATGAAAACTGACCTTTTCCAGTGCTGTGGCCACTGCTGAGTTTTCCAAATTTGCTGGCATATTGAGTGCAGCACTTTCACAGCATCATCTTTCAGGATTTGAAACAGCTCAACTGGAATTCTATCACCTCCACTAGCTTTGTTCGTAGTGATGCTTTCTAAGGCCCACTTGACTTCACATTCCAGGATGTCTGGCTCTAGGTCAGTGATCACACCATCGTAATTATCTGGGTCATGAAGATCTTTTTTGTACAGTTCTTCTGTGTATTCTTGCCATCTCTTCTTAATATCTTCTGCTTCTGTTAGGTCCATACCATTTCTGTCCTTTATCGAGCCCATCTTTGCATAAAATGTTCCCTTGGTATCTCTAATTTTCTTGAAGAGATCTCTAGTCTTTCCCATTCTGTTGTTTTCCTCTATTTCTTTGCATTGATCGCTGAAGAAGGCTTTCTTATCTCTCCTTGCTATTCTTTGGAACTCTGCATTCATATGTTTATATCTTTCCTTTTCTCCTTTGCTTTTTGCTTCTCTTCTTTTCACAGCTATTTGTAAGGCCTCCCCAGACAGCCATTTTGCTTTTTTGCATTTCTTTTCCATGGGGATGGTTTTGATCCCTGTCTCCTGTACAATGTCATGAACCTCAGTCCATAGTTCATCAGGCACTCTATCTATCAGATCTAGACCCTTAAATCTATTTCTCACTTCCATTGTATAATCATAAAGGATTTGATTTAGGTCATACCTGAATGGTCTAGTGGTTTTCCCTACTTTCTTCAATTTAAGTCTGAATTTGGCAATAAGGAGTTCATGATCTGAGCCACAGTCAGCTTCTGGTCTTGTTTTTGCTGACTGTATAGAGGAGCTTCTCCATCTTTGGCTGCAAAGAATATAATCAATCTGATTTCGGTGTTGACCATCTGGTGATGTCCATGTGTAGAGTCTTCTCTTGTGTTGTTGGAAGAGGGTGTTTGTTATGACCAGTGCATTTTCTTGGCAAAACTCTATTAGTCTTGCCCTGCTTAATTCCATACTCCAAGGCCAAATTTGCCTGTTACTCTAGGTATTTCTTGACGTCCTACTTTTGCATTCCAGTCCCCTATAATGAAAAGGACATCTTTTTTGGGTGTTAGTTCCAAAAGGTCTCATAGGTCTTCATAGAACCGTTCAACTTCAGCTTCTTCAGCGTTACTGGTTGGGGCATATACTTGGATTACTGTGATATTGAATGGTTTGCCTTGGAAACAGAGATCATTCTGTTGTTTTTGAGATTGCATCCAAGTACTGCATTTCGGACTCTTTTGTTGACCATGATGGCTACTACATTTCTTCTGAGGAATTCCTGCCTGCAGTAGTAGATATAATGGTCATGTCTAATAGCTCTTATAAAACTTTTGCCATCATCTTGATTTTCTGACTTAGTGAAGAATGTCAGTAAACAATATACTATTAACATTGGGTGGGCAAACTCCTTTCCCCTCTATCTTCCTGCAGAAATTCAGAGATGGATACAATTTTTAACCTTTAAGTAAAGAGGTGCAAGAGCTCCTTTGCACACTGATATGGGCCTACCATGGTCAGAATCCTATTTAGCACATTGAGAAGCTGAGAAAACAGGCCCATTCCCCCACCCTTAATTCTACAATCAAGTATTCTAGCATCTGGATACATCTTAGAAGTATCAAGAAAAACAAACACATTAATTGTCCTTTAACAATCATTTTTCTCACTATGGTAGGTAAGAAGGACATGACTCTTTTGATTCACCCCGTGACAGCTCTCTATTGAGTTCCTTACAGTAGAGTCCCTATTTTCCCTGTTCCCACAGAGGCCTCCAATCTTACCTTCGCCTATGTGCCACAGATGGCCTCAAATTCTATTTTACTGCATATGTGTATGCTAAATTGTTTCAGTTGGACTGTTCACGACCCTATAGCCCAGCAGGGTCCTCTGTCTATGGGATTCTCCAGGCAAGAATACTGGAGTGGGTTGCCATGCCCTCCTCCAGGGGATATTCCTGACCCAGAGATCGAACACACGTCTCTTACGTCTCCTGCATTGGCTGGCGGGTCCTTTACCACTAGCACCACCTGGGAAGTCCCATTTTACTGCATAGTTTTAGGCTATCTGACACACGTATCCTAAACTTCCATTCTGAAAGTGAAAGTCACTCAGTTGTGTCCAACTCTGTGACCCCATGGACTACATAGTCCATAGAATTCTCCAGGCCAGAATAATAGAATACTGGAGAGGGTTGCCATTTCCTTCTCTGGGGGATCTTCCCAATCCAGGGTTCAAACCCAGGTCTCCTGCATTCCAGGCAGATTCTTTACCAGCTGAGCCACCAGGCAAGCCCAAGAATACTAGAGTGGGTAACCTATCCCTTCTCCAGCAGACCTTCCTGATCCAGGAATCAAACCAGGGTCTCCTGCATTGCAGACAGATTCTTTACCAGCTGAGCCACCAGGGAAACCCCCCAAAAGCCATGTCAAAATCTTTATTATCTTACAGTGTGCTGGTCTAGACTGGAGATTCTGGAATCAAGTGACTGAGAATGAAATCTTGTGTATAATACTTGAAACCTCAGAAAAGTTGTTTAAAACTCTAAGCCTCAAATTTTTCATCTGTAAGGCTGATCTATACACCAGTGTCTCTTCTGCTGGGAGAGGGAGAGGGTGGGGAGATTTGGGAGAATGGCATTGAAACATGTATAATATCATGTGTGAAATGAGTCGCCAATCCAGGTTCGATGCACGATACTGGATGCTTGGGGCTGGTGCACTGGGACGACCCAGAGGGAGGGTATGGGGAGGGAGAAGGGAGGAGGGTTCAGGATGGGGAACACAGGTATACCTGTGGTGGATTCATTTTGATATTTGGCAAAACTAATACAATATTGTAAAGTTTAAAAATAAAATAAAAATAAAAAAAATTTTTCATCTGTAAAATGAGGAAAACGATAGTGTTTACTCCATAGGATTTTAGATAAGATTACACACATAAACTACTTAGAATAATTCTTGATACTTAGCAAAAGTTGAAAATAATAATACTGTTGTTATTATCCCTCCATTGCAGAGAATGAAGTTTCCTACTTGTTAAGATGCCCCTTTATTCCAGCCTCCTTCAGAAGTCAACTCCTCTGATTATCTGCATCTTATATTTTGACATTTCCATTAAGCCAGTTCCCTCACCACATCAAAATTCCATTTTAAGAACCTGTTTCCTCACTCGTACTATAGTACTACCCTCTGGTCCCCATCGAATCAGTCTGATGCAAGAGTTCTTTCTCATCACCAGTGAGATTCTCATCACCTTACATTAGGGTTTTACTGAGTCATTCTTCTCCACCTCTGCATTTAACGTTGGTCAAACTGCCTCCTTCTTCAAACTCTCTTCTTTGCCTTCTGAAACCTTCCACGGTTCCTACTTCAGACTGAGCCTCTCTTCTATCTCTCTTAGATGTAGAGTTTTCTCAAGTTGTCCTTAGCTCGTTTCTACCAGCCGTATCATCTGTTCCCAAAAAGTTCAGCTCTGCATCTGACTCCCAAATCAATGTCCCAGCCCAGTATCTACCAAAATCTACACACTTGTGTTTCCACCTGAGTAGAGGATATTTGCACCTGCACTTCTTGTAGCACTAAGAACTGGACTTGTCCAGTTTAAATCTTTTCCTTCCAAAGGAAATTTTCTTATTTTACCTCCTTATCCCTATTGATGATTGCTGTGAACTGAATGTTTATGTCCTACTTGGATGAATATGTTGAAGTCCTAACCCCGCTGTGTGATGGTCTTTGGAGATAGGGCCAATGGAAGGTAATTAGATTTAGATGAAGTCATGAGTGTGTGGCCCCATGATGAAATTAATGTCCTTAAAAGAAGAGGAAGAGAGAGCAGAGCTTGTTCTCTCTCCATCCTGTGAGAACACAGCGAGAGGGCAGCCATCTACAGGTCAAGAAAAGGGCTCTCACCAGGAACTGACTCTACTGGTATCTTGGTATTGGACTTCTCAGGCTCTGGATCCCTGAGAGACAAATTCAGGTTGTTTAAGCCACCTAGTGTATGGCATTTTGTTACAGCAGCTTGAATTGACTAAAGCCATGATTTTTCCTGTTAACTGTCCTTTCTCAGCTTCCATCCCCACTCAGTTGACAAGTATTTTAGATTTGAATCCTGTGGATTTGCAATGTCTCTCAGATCCATTTTTTTTTCTAGTTCTGCCACTTACTAGCTGTACGACTTTGGGCAAGTTACTTAATCTCTATAATGGGAATAATAATAACTTATTCAGAGGCTTTTATGACACAATATAAAACAGAATGCTGCTTGGTGCATGATAGGCACTACTACACGAGTGCTAAATGAAAGAAATGAAATTAGATATAAGGATATGCATTTAAGGGGAGAAATTCTGGCAGGAAATGAAGATTTGTGAGTTACGATCCTAGAGGGAGTGATTGAAGTCATGTGAATGATCAAAGAAAGTATGTAGTATATAAAAAACAGAAGAGCCCCTGCTTGGTGGGCCTTCTCTCTTATTTCAAACTGCCAAAATTCTTCAATTACCACATTTCATCAATTCTAAAGTGATTTAACATCTCCTGAAAAGGAATGCCTCTTAAACTCAATGATATGTCATAATTTAATTATCAGAATTCTTTTTTTTCTGAGTGGGGAATAAAATAGTGGTGTATCTCTCAATTGACAGTAGCTAGATTTTAGGAGCTATAGAAGTGTGATCTCTCTTCTTTGAACCTTCAAGACACACTAGATGAGCTTCCCCATCACGTTTATTCCAGTCTTCCTATATTAGAGATGTCTGTCAACTACGAGACTGTGAGGCCCCCAAGGATCATGAAAGCCCCTGATTTTCCTTTTAGTTTCTCCAAGGACACATTAAATGACTCTGCCTGTAGAAGGAAAATAATAAAAACTGCCTGAATTAAATTGGATTAAAAAGCAGGATACCAATTATTTGTAGAATTTCCGATATTTTGCAATTAGCCTCATCACTATTCCCACCCCTTAGTTAATCTGACATGTATAAACACACTTATTTGCAGATTACTAACATTATACATGATTCAAAGCATCTGTCACATGAATTCCACAGATAGCTGATTATCTGAACTACTTCAAGAAAACATATTCCTGTCATTCCTAGGAATTTAAAAGATAGGACCAGAAATCTTACCATAAAGTTATACTGAGAACAGAGAACAATGTTCACACATATATTAATGATTAATTATGCAAATTGTGGTAGATGCTTATTCTTCCTGAGTGATCTCAATTTGCATTGTCTGTTCTTTCTGCCTGTTTTGGAAGCTGTATTCCTTTCTTTTTGACATGTGTGACTTTGGGTGGCTTATCTGTGTTTCCAGTCTTCCAGGATCCCCAGGGGTCAATTACATTCCCAGACATGCTTCCTTAAGTGAAATAAAGGGCTTATCTCTCCCTTAAGCCTACTCTTTGCAGAAGCAAACTTCAAATTTGGCAATGGCTGGGTGAATTCTCATGGTCTATTCCAGCTCACTTTTCTTACCAGCCTCCTCTCTACCACTTCAAGCCCTGCCATCCCACTGGACAAGCCCTGATTTCACCTCTTTCCTTTTGGATCCTCAGATCACACGCAGTCATTACCCTTCCTTCTTTTCCGAGGCCTTAAGCTGCTGAGGCCTCTCTAGTGTCACAACAGAAAAGAGAATGTACTTGTCCTCACAATGACTGCTATTGTGTTTTTCTCTGTGGCTCTTCCTGTGCTAGTTGAAGAGTTGCTTTTCCATCCCTCTGGAACTCTTTTTGTCCAGGTGGACAGCCAACCGTGTCTCTGCCTGATCAGTCCTCTAGCCCCTGTTTCTTTTTATAATATGATCTGGCTTCATGACCTTGTTCATTAGTACTCTGTCCTCCTCAGAACTCACCAAAGATTTACACCAAAGAGTACTTCAGGTACTCTTAGTGTTAAGTAAGTGGGGATATAGGCATGTAATTGTCACTATGTGACTCCTCAGTCCCATTTACATTGTCTCATCATCTACAGAGTAGAAGTCAAATTTCTTGGCACTGCATCCATTGGCCACCAAAACTCAGACTCATCCTGTCCTACAATTCTTATATCTCAGAACATTACACACTGACTCCTCTACATAGGCCTCCAGCTGATCAGACTAATCACTATTTCCCAAACTCACCATATACGCAGGCACCTCTCAATCTTTGTTCCTGTTGTTTACTTAAGTCTGGGGTTTTCTTCCTTCCTTCCTTTCTTTTTTACCTCTAATTCTTTTTTTTGTTGTGGTAATATGCATATAACATAAAACTTACTATCTTAACTACTTTCAAATGTGTAATTCAGTGGTACTACTACTACTACTACTAAGTCACTTCAGTCATGTCCGACTCGGTGCAACCCCATAGACGGCAGCCCACCAGGCTCCCCAGTCCCTGGGATTCTCCAGGCAAGAACACTGGAGTGGGTTGCCATTTCCTTCTCCAATGCATGAAAGTGAAAAGTGAAAGTGAAGTCGCTCAGTTGTGTCCGACTCTTAGCGACCCCACGGACTGCAGCCTACCAGGCTCCTCCGTCCGTGGGATTTTCCAGGCAAGAGTACTGGAGTGGGGTGCCATCGCCTTCTCCATCAGTGGTACTACGTACATTCAAATGGGGCAGTCATTACCACTGTCTATCTGTAGAATACTTTTTATTTTGTAAAATGGAAATATTATACCCTTACACCCAACTCCCCATTTGCCTCCTACCCCAGCTCCTGGCAACCACCATCTACTTTCTACCTCTATGATTTTGACTTCTTAAAGTACTTCTTCATGAGTGGATTAATACAGTGTTTGTCTTTTTTGTGACTGGCTTATTTCACTTAGAATCATATCCTCAACATCAATGATGTAGTATGTGTCAGAATTTCCTTCCTTTTGAAGGCTGAAACATAATCCATAGCATGCATATACCACATTTTGTTTATCCATTCATTTGTCAGTGCACACTTGGGTTGCCTCCACATTTTAGCTGTTACAAACAATGTGGCTATGAACATGAATGGCTGTACAAACAT
Source organism: Bos grunniens (assembly GCF_055505025.1). NCBI lineage: Eukaryota > Metazoa > Chordata > Mammalia > Artiodactyla > Bovidae > Bos > Bos grunniens. The sequence continues at coordinate 19,769,346 of NC_141190.1, forward strand.
CTATTTAAATCCTCTCCCTCCTTTTTGCCCACTGAAATCCTATTCATTCACCCAAGCCTAATTTAAGCAGCACCTACTTCATGAAGTCTCTCAGTTTCCACCTGGAAAGAACTGCCTCTTCCTCTGTCCTTCTACTCTTGTATTGCTATATCTACATTTATTTTACTGTGTCCTGAATAATTATTTTCACTTAACCATCTAATGCCCCATAAAATTACATTCTTTGTGATCAGGAACTCCATGATCTTACCTTACTATTCCTTATATTTCTCCCTACAATGCTTTGTAATGTTTATTCAATGAATGACTACACAAAGGCAGAGAGTTTGTTTATAGCTAAACAAGTATTACAAGGCTAAATCAACAGAAGGGTAAGTTGAATATCTAGAAACTCTTCCAATTTTGATTTATCTTACATTAACTAGGAAATCTGCTGCTGCTGCTGCTAAGTCACTTCAGTCGTGTCCGACTCTGTGTGACCCCAGAGACGGCAGCCCACCAGGCTCCCCCGTCCCTGGGATTCTCCAGGCAAGAACACTGGAGTGGGTTGCCATTTCCTTCTCCAATGAATGAAAGTGAAAAGGGAAAGTGAAGTCGCTCAGTCGTGTCCGACTCCTAGCGACCCCATGGACTGCAGCCTACCAGGCTCCTCCGTCCATGGGATTTTCCAGGCAAGAGCACTGGAGTGGGGTGCCATTGCCTTCTCCGACTAGGAAATCTAGTCAGTTACAAAAGAAAGCACACTGGTTTGGGAATTAAGAAACATGAGTGTTTGTCTTGGTTCTGCTTTGTCTCTTCTCTGGCTTAGTTTCCTCATAGCTGGATGACGGGTTGCTCTAGTTCAGTATTTCCCAAAGCGTCTTGATTTTTGCAATGTTTGCACAATACCTGTGCTTTATTTGCTTAAGTTTTTTTTTAATTTTTCAATCAACCCAGGCCTAACATGACTAACAACTTCAGCCTCATCCTAAATAAGGCTATCTGTGAAACTGTGGTTTCATTGTGTTAGCTATAATTTTTTTCCAACATAAACTAAAATAAATATAACTGTGAAAGTAAAAAAAAAAAATCCGTGTACCATTAAAATAACTCCTTATGCCAGCAGTGGCACATGGACCATTATTTACGAGGTTTTGGCCTAGGTCCTTCTTGAGGTCCCTCCCAGCAAAAACAGTTCTGTCTTCTCTGGGGACATCATGCCCCCCTTAAGCCATTTAGCAAAGTGCGTTAAATGCTTCTTTGGAAAGAAGTGAGCGTTAGCCCCAGGGAACGGAATGTAACTTAATAAGCCTTCCAGCACCTCTAACGCCTGGGATTCCACCCTCTTTATGCCTCCCCTCTGAGCGGGGCTGTTTGCACCTTCTGCCTTTTCTGCAACCTCCCCTTTCCTGCAGGGCCCTCTGTGTTTGCCTGCCCAGATTTCCCCTTTGAGGGCTGTTTATGTTTGCACACCCAGCTTGTCCTGTGGACTTGTCTAACTAAACTCCCCTTTGAGGGCTGTATATTTTGGCACTGTCTGGCTCTCTAAGGGATTCTTTTGTCCATTAACACCTCTTGTCTTGTAGTTAAACCGAAGTCTTTGCTGCTCTCTCCTCAGGCAAATAAGTCCTTATTATTCCATTCTTAACGATTCTTCTGTGCATCTCCATTTATTTTCTATACTTTCTACAATGAGTTTGTATAAAGCTTATAATAAAAAACTATAAATTTTATTTTTCAGAAATGTGAACAGGGAAAAAGTGAAGGGGACATCTGGTTACAGATGATGTAATAACGGAATTTAAACTTTATTCCCCTCCTTCAAAACCCACTGACAAAAACAGAAAGAGTGAAAAACAGCATTAAGAAGAAGGGCCATAATCCACGAAACCAGGAAACAACCACAGTATGCCATCATTAGCACCATACACCATAATTACCATCTTTACAAGCATTAAGCTGTTTCACTTGAGGTAGAATAAAGCCAGTCTTGAAACTATATTCTTGTTAGCACTAAGAAACCTAAGGGCACAGGTAGGCCACCAGAGAAGTGGAGACTGTCCCTACCAGAGACTTAGCTCCCGATCCAGAAAAGACTGAGTGAATAATAAATCATGCTGACTTCTCACTTTTATTGTTTACCACATGTGCCTCTAGCCAAAAGAGACTGGTGATAATAATGCAGAGGGTGAGCTTATTAGATTTTAAAAGAGTCTAGATCTAAAGGGATTTACTGTGAGCTACACTGACCCCTGGGACACAGAGAACAGAGGAAGGAGCATACTTTCAGAGCAAAGGAAATATGAATTTGGTGGAAGGAGGTATGAACAAAGACTCTCAATAGCAATTATAGATCACCCCCACAAGCATATTTCTTCAGCAAAGAGAAGGCCCTGATCAAAGATGAGTAATAATCAGAAAAGGAAAAATAAAACTCTCATTATTTGCTGATAATATTATCATGTATGTAGAAAATCCAAAAGAATCTACAAACTATTAGAATTAAGTGAATTTAGCAAGATCACTAGATATAAGGCCACCATATAAAAATCAATTTGATTGCTATATATTAGCAACAGCTACATAGAAAATAAAACAATAAAAGCTATAACATAAACAAATATCAAATACCTAGGAATATATCTAATGAAGAGTGGGTATGCCCTCTACCCTGAAAAGCTATAAAATATTGTTGAGAGAAACTAAGAAACCTAGATAAATGAAGAGATTTATCAGAGTGATGGTATGGAAGACATACCATGAGAAAATGCTAATTCTCCCTAAATTAAACTACAGTCATAAAGTGACTTCTATCAAAACTTCAGCAGGTATAACTGCATCACTTTGCTGTACACCTGAAACCAGCACAACATTGCTAATCAACTCTGTGTGCTCAGTCGCTTCAGTCGTACCTGACTCTTTGTAACCCTATGGACGGTAGCCCACCAGGCTCCTCTGTCTATGGGATTTTCCAGGCAAGAATACTGGAGTGGGTTGCCATTCCCTCCTTCAGAGAATCTAAGTCCTTAAGTTCAGCATTGCTCTCTGCATTTCTGAGCACGTGCAGTATAAATTGAGCACTCTTTCTGGGCCACCTATCCTGCGTCCAGTCCCAGGGTTTGGCCTGTGCTCACCTACCAACTTGATCACTGCAATGATGGAATGGCACGCATCGTTTCTTTAGGTGACATCCTTCAGATCCTTGATGGCTTTTTGGATATGCATATCCCTAAAGGCCTGGGTGGTTTCACTAGTGTTCTTAAAGTGAACATGAAGATTCGAACCTCTTGATTTGCATGATTTTGTGGGGGTTTTCTGGGTTTAGTGAATAGCGCCTCATTTTTAGAGGTCATTGCAGGCTGCTTACTGGAAAAAGAAAGCAACAAGTTGGTTTTAAAGTTCACATGCAGAAGTCAAATGCCAAGGGCCGAAAATATCCAAAGCAACCTTGAAGAAGAAAAACAAGGCTGGAAGAGACTTACCATTAGCTATGAAGGCTTACTATAAAGTTATAGTAATTAAGACACTGAGCTCTGGGGGCAAGAATAGACCAAGTAACGAATGAAAGGCTATTCAGAGTCCAGAAACAGATCCTCACATAAACAATAACCTGATTTACTACAAAGGCAACATTGTAGAGTATTGGGGAAAGGATGATTTTTCTCAGTAAATGGTGTTGAGACAATCCAACATCCATCTGGAAAAATATTTACTGACCCTACCTTATATCATACAATAAAACAATTCCAGATGGATTGCAGAGCTAAATATGAAGGGTAGAACAATAAAGCTTTTAGAGGAAACATAGGATAACATCTTTGCGACAGTGAAGTTTGCAAATATTTCTTAAACAAGACACAAATAATTCTGATCATAAAAAGGAAGTTGACAAATTGGATGATGTTAAAGTTAAGAGCTTGTGTTTATCAAAAGGTACACTCAAGGAGTGAAAAGACATGTGACTGAGTGGGAGAAGATACACAGAGTACATTTATCTCTCAAAGGAATTCACATCCAGAATATAGAAAACAAAGGATAGACAATTTGGTAGAAAAATGAGAGAAAAACTTGAACCTCATAAAATAGGCTAAATGGCCAATGAATATAGGAAAAGGTTTTCAACTTCAATATTCATCAGGGTGATATACATCAAAACCATAATGTTAATACCACTACACATCCATGAGAATGGCTAAAATGAAAAATAAAAATCATGGTTGACAAGGTTGTGGAGAAACTGGAATATTCATACATTGCTGGTGGGAATATAAATCTGTACACTCTAGAAGTTTCTATTAAAGCTGAGCATATACCTATTTTATGACTGCTACTTCATTCCTAGATATATACTCAGTAGAAAGTGTGCACATATGTTCACAAAAGACATCTACTAGATGTTCCTAGTAGTACTATATGTGTAACAGTTAAAAAACTGAAACTAAATATCTTAACGCAGTAGAATAGACATAAATTGTGCTACATTCACATAGTGGGATATTATACAGCTGAGAAGGAGCAATCCACAACCACATCCTCAAACATAATGTTGAATGAAAGAACCTAGACACACACAAAACAAAATACTACATGATTCCATGTATATAGTATACAGAAGTGGCAAAATTATTCTGTGATATTAGAAGTCAAGATAGTGGTTACTGCTGAGACAGTAAGGACTGGAAGGGAGCATTTGAGTAATGCTCCTGAATTGCTGATAATATTCTGATACTTGATCAGAGTACTACTAGTTACATGGATGTGTTTGGTTTGTGAAAATTAATTGAAAATTTGCTTAGATATATGTACATTTTTGTATATATGTTTCAATAAAATGCTTTTAAAGAATCCTACTCAGTTTCTAATATTTCACGAATGGGAGATTTCACTAAAATATATATTTCTGATTTCTCTTGAAAACATTTTAAGATCTATCCATGGTGGTTCACCTGAGGAACCCTCTGTGGCTGTGCAGAGGCGGTGCCCATCAGAGGAGGCTCACATTGTTACCCTCACCTTACTCATCCATGTTCCCTGTTCAGTCTCTGTAGGCATCTGAATTCATCCCTGAGATGAAAGCCGTTCTGTCAATTGGTTCTTTAGCTCAGGTCTGAGTCCCAGGATAGATCCCCGTCTTGTCCTGAATGCTCCTTTCTCCTCTGTCCAATTGTGCACCCCACCACCAATCTCCACTCCCAGGTGACTAAAGTTCAGCATGCCTCCGTGTCTCACACCTTGAAGCCTCCTCTCATGGCCTGCACTGGCATTTATCTGCTTATGTTCAACCTCCCATTCCCCAACCCTCTTCTCACTCCCCTTATCCATATCTCTATTTCACTGTCATCCATCCACTGATTCAACAAACATTTACTGAATAGCTATTACATGCCAGACTCTTATCAGGGACAGGTGAATTAAGGGACAGTCTTTGCCCCTGAGAGACCTACACTCTGATAAGAAATAAAGACAACCTGTGAGTATCACTATTCAGAGAAAGCGTTATATGTTTCCTGGAAAGTTTGAGACTAATTTGAGACAAAGCTTAGATTCTGTCCTTATTTGGGAGAGAGTAAATACTTCAGTGTGGCTGGAGGTACTAAAGGGGAGCAAGGGGAAGTAAGGCTGGAAAATAAAGTTGGGGTCAGATCTTGAAGGGTCATCGTGCCACTAAGGACTTATTTTGTTTTATAGGTAGTACAGACTATTGGAAGGTTTTGAAAAGAGTGCAGAGCTGGGGCTATAAAGATTCTGTTTCATCCATGATCTCTTTTCTCACTCTCTAAATCCCGAGGTCACCTCGGAAGCTCTACCTATCACTACTACTGATTGCATCCCTAAATCTCCTTGAAAATCTTCTCCCCCAGACAGACAGCAGTCCTAGGAACTGGGAATGATGGTCACAACTTGCTTCTTTCTCCCTAGTCCTTTGTTAATAAAATTGCAATCTCCTGAAGTATCAGGCGATGTGTGCCTTCTTCTCCCAACCAGTTTTTAGTGGGATAAAGAGCAGGCAGGCAGGCAGGGGAAGAGATGAAGCCACACAGGCCTGTCTCTGCCCTGAGATGCACTTCATGGGTGGTCCTGGGCCTGGATCCTTTCTTTGGGGCCTCTTGATAATCCCTGAGCAGCCTGAGACCAAAGCCTAGTCCTGTTCCCATGTAGGGCCCATCTTCTCTTTGCCTCTCAAGCCTTTTCTTCTCCATTGAGTGTATTTTCTTGTTCTACCTCAGGAAAATGTCACCTTCCTGAGAACACTCCTACTATAACCCCTTCACAGCTGAACAGCCATTTATAGTATACTAAGCATTCAGTCTTCCCGGAGCCTCACAGACACCTTTCAAGAGGCCCCAGAAAGGCAACGATTAGATCTTTTGACTTCAAATCCATTGGTCTTTTCTGGTATATAATAGATACCAAAAATATTTGTAACATGAACAGACAAATGATTTGATGTACATTTCAATCTCTGTTGAGGATGAGTGTCTTATTTTTTATTCATTTTTCTCTTTTCTTTATTTGATTTTATATGAGGCTTGACATGGAACATCTGATTTTAAGATGATCTTCTGTGCTCCAAATATCATATAAGTGGCTCTGAGGGTCCTGGCTTTTTTTTTAAATATTGCTTTCAAAAGGATACATGTGTTCCTCAAAAATTTACATAGAGAATTACCATATGGCCCAATGATTCCAATTCCTACCTATATGGCTAAGAGAAACATAAAAACATAGGTGGATACAAAAACTTGTACATAAATGTTCATAACAGGCAAAAATTGGACATAAACATTCAACTGATGAGTAGATGAGTAAAATGTGATACCTCCATTTAATGCATGATTATTTAGCAATAAAAAGATCTAAACGTAAGACCAGAAACTATAAAACTCCTAGAGGAGAACATAGGTGAATTGTACATTTTAAATGAGTGAAGTATATGGCATGTAAATTGTCAAGCTATTATATAAAATACATGTTCATTAAGCAAAACTTAGAAAATATATTCTGAAGAAACAAATTACCCATCATTCTACTATCCACAGATAAACCACCATGGACATTATTGTTGTACTTTCTTCTTACCTCTTTTATGTGTGTACACACACACACACCCAAACACACACACACATGGTTAGGGTAACTTTCTAAGTTCAAGTTTGCAGGCTGTGTGTTTGGAGTGATAGTGGTCAAAGGCACTTTCTACAGATGCTAAGAGCAGGGGCTCTGGACTCAGGTAGGCTTCCTGAGTCAAGAATCTTGCTTCTGTCTCTAACTTGCTAAGGGGCCTGGGAAAACTCCTTAACCTCTTCAAGCCCTCACTTTCCTTAACTGTGACATGTAAATGCTGATACCTACTTTCCATGGATGTCATGAGAATTAAATGCCATGAGGATTAAATAGAATTTTTCTTCAATTATACCTCAGTGAAGACCAATTTGTTTCCCTCGGTTGCAAGGCAGTCTGCTGTCACCAGTAACCAGTTCAGATACACTAGAAGCTAACTGGTACTATTGTCCCTACTTCATTTAAACAGAACAGTTCTGTCTCCAGGAAACTTGCAGTAAGTATAGTGGTGAAGAGCACAAGCTCTAGATCCAAACCTCCTGGGACAAATTGTGCCTCTGTTGTTAACTTGAGCAACTTACTTATCTCTCTGTGCCTCAATTTTCTTATCTATAACTATGCATAATAGTAGGACTAAATTTATGGGTTTTTTGAGCATGAAGGAGAAGACAATGGCATCCCACTCCAGTATTCTTGCCTGGAAAATCCCATGGATGGAGGAGCCTGGTGGGCTGCAGTCCATGGGGTCGTGCAGAGTTGGACACAACTGAGTGACTGCCCTTTCACTTTTCACTTTCATGCATTGGAGAAGGAAATGGCAACCCACTCCAGTGTTCTTGCCTGGAGAATCCCGGGGACGGGGGAGCCTGGTGGGCTGCCGTCTATGGGGTCGCACAGAGTTGGACACGACTGAAGCGACTTAGCAGTAGCAGCAGTTTGAGCATGAAATGTATTAATATCTATACAGTACCTGGCCCATTGTTAATTATCCTTACAATATTCTTACCCAAGTAGTTGTCTGCCTTCTTATTTCAAATGTTTAGTTGTCTAAGAATTTGTTAAAACCTACAGCATTTCTTTTCCACAATCTGGGGCAGAGTGTCATTGGCTCTACACTCAAAATGGTTGCTCCTTCACATCCACTAGCCCACAGCACAAAGCAATTTTTGTTTGGCAAATTGAGTAGTTAAGAATGTTGTTTCCATTAATTTTACTACCTACATACCTCCTGGAGGCAGGGCAAGGCAGTTTAGTTAAACCAAACCAAACAAAGCATTTTAGGGGTTTATAAATGAGTACTTATTTGCAGTTATTCTAAATCATCCCAGCCAGATGGTCATGTTTTAAATATTTCCAAGGAAGAGATTCCACAAGCTTTCTTAGTAACCTGTCTTAATGTTTCCAATCCACACTGAATGTCTTTTGAAAATCTAATGTCTGGGGTGACTTGACAAATATCATCTAAACTGGGACATTTTAAAGGTATTAATAGTTATAACAGGAACAAAGTGAGGCAATTCTGGGCAAACTGCTGGGACATCCAGTCACCGCACTAATGGCAGTCCCTCCCGTGATGAGTGCTGCCCACGTCATTTTACTTGATACTCACTGGAGAAGAACAACTCGTTCTCGTGGTCCATGTAACAACCTTTTATTCTTAAGCTTTTCCTTTTTTGTCAATTTGTGGAATCGGAAAATAGCAAGCAGAAAGCCTAAGTAGGCAAAGCTTGAAGAATTTTTTTTCCTTGTCTACACACTCAATGATGACGATGATGATGATACCTATAGAGCACTTAATATATACCACACATTCTCGTGAGAGCTTTATAAGTATTATTTTGTTTAGTCTTCACAAAATTTATAATATCATTATCATCATCATCCTTGTTTTTGCAGGTGAAGAAACAGGTCACAGAGAGTGGGAACATCTTACCTAAGGGTATGCATACAGGATCTGCCAGTAACAGAAGTCCAGAGAGTGGGCTTTAAACAAAGACACTCAGCTCCAGGCCTCTGCAAGACCCCAGATGGTCAGAGTTTTTGCTTCAGTGCTGTGCCCTGACTGGCTATACCAGTCCTGTGAGTGAATTCAGTTCTCTCTTTCTTGAGTTGGGACTCAGAAGGGTCTAAGCTAGATGCTCTCCAATGGAAGTGAGGTGACAATCCCTCTGGCTCCAGAGGGAAGAGGAAACATAGGAGTAAAAGCCCAATGAAAGAGGTCTTTCCCCTCATTACAATTATCTTAGACTAGACAGCAGCCCAAGGAAGTAGTGACAGTGCACACTGAAACAGGGGTGGATGTGTGTGGAGTCACAAAGGAAGAAAGCTTGTGAAACACAGCTTCCTAGGCCACGCCCCCAGAATGCTGATTCCCAGGAATCTGCATCTTTAACAAGTTTCCTCGCTGATTCTGACACAAGTAACCAAGCAACATTACTGTAAAGGGGTTTCTGTTTGGAGTGTGAGAGGAGATGAGGTGGAAGGCAGGGGTGAGGGGAGAGAGTAGGGCTGACGCACATCCCTTCTGAGCTGCACCATATGGTTTGGGTGAACTTTACTCTTTTAGTCTCTCTAATATTAATCTTCTTTTTGGATGTTTATTCCTTGGTTTCCTGACAGAGAATGCTTGAGTGACATATGAGGTGAGAGATCTGGGGTGTAATAATACCATGTCATGGAAACACTCATAAAGCCATGACCCTATGGCATATGAATTCTATGTGGGGTTTGCACAGGTATTAAATGTTCTGTGGTTGGCTTTTGGAAGGCTGCTCTATCCTGACACCAGGATTTCTAAGCTGGCCTGGAGGGAAGCAGGCCTGCAGCTTCCTGGTGTTTGGAGCAGATGGGGAAAGAGTCTGAAATATTCCTTGTCATCACCTCCAGCTGACAGACCACAGGCAAAGGAGGCAACAGGGAGAAGTCAGACCAGTTGATCTGGGAGAAAAGAGAAATCAATGGTGATGCCTTGTGAATGTTTTCTTCTTCATGTTCCTCTCCAAATGGATGGAGTGTGTGTGTGTGTGAGTGTGTGTGGGTTGGTGTATGAGCATGCACACATGTGTGTCTGTGTACAAAATCATGTAGCACTTGTCTCTGGTTGGAGACAGTAATAAATCAGGGGCTACAAAACCACCACTAGCCACCTCCTTCAGGCCCTGTCAAAGAAACAGGCCTTCTTGAGCACAGCTGAACCGGCAGGATCCCCAGTGCTGTGGCCCCACCACATGGGATGAAAATCACACATCTGGGATCTAGCATGCCAGATGTGCAAAGGGCTAACAGAAAAGACACTGCTGGGAAGATCACATCGCTCTCAAAAGCATTAGTGAGGGGTTCAAAGATTTTTCTAACCTTAGTCACCACAGTGCTTTTATCAGGCTTGGGTAGTAGACTTTTTCTTATGCCTTGGTTCTCTGTCCTGGGGAGTCAAGAGGGTTGCATAAGGACACCGACCCCCATGGAATTAGTGACAGTAAACACCCAGAAACTAGATGAGTCCTTGTTGGAGTCCTGGGTTTGAAATACATGCTGGCACTTATCTAGTGTGTGATTCTGAGCAATTTTTTTTTAACTCTATGAGCTTTAGTTTGTTAATCTCTCCAAAAGTGGGATAGCCATCTCAGCTTCATAAGGTTGTTGTAGGGATTAATTACCTCTGGGCGATAACTCAGAGACAGTTCCTGGCTCAGGCCTGGCACCAAGGCAGAAAGGGAGAGATGAGCATGCCCAACTGCTCCAGGATGGGGTTACAGAAATAGGGAAATGACTTCCTGTTCAGGAGAGCCCCGGAAGGTCTGTGGGGCAAGAACAGTTGTGCAATTGTCCTATAAGATCCCTGCATTACTGGGGCTGCTGTGGAAGTGCTGCCTTGCTCTCTGCTCCACAACTTTAACCATAGTTGGCTTCTCCTTCTCCCTCCCTCAGGGTCCACGAAGCTTTCTCACCTGTCCCTCCTTTCCAGGCTCCAGTGTTCCAGGCCCTTTCCTCTCCATGCTTGCAATCTGCTCACATCAGAATGTTTCTCCCTAGAGAAGCAGTGACATGGACTCAAAGATCAAGGAGAGTCATTCAAAGTTTCTATCCATCTAAGAAAGACAGACCCTGAAGCTGAAGCTCCAAGAAGAAGTGGCAAGAATACACAGAACTATACAAAAAATCTTAATGACCCACATGACCATGATGGTGTGATCACTCTCCTAGAGCCAGAGCTCCTGGAGTGTGAAGTCAAGTGGGCCTTAGGAAGCATCACAACAAAAAAGCTAGTGGAAGTGATGGAATTCCAGATGAGCTATTTCAAATCCTAAAAGATGATGTTGTGAAACTGCTGGACTCAATATGCCAACAAATTTGGAAAACTAGACAGTGGCCATAGGACTGGAAAAGGTCAGTTTTCATTCCAATCCCAAAGAAAGGCAATGCCAAACAATGCTCAAACTACTGCACAATTGTACTCATCTTACATGCTAGCAAAGTAATGCTCAAAATTCTCCAAGCGAGGCTTCAGCAGTACTTGAACCGTGAACTTCCAGATGTTCAAGTTGGATTTAGAAAAGGCAGAGGAACCAGAGATCAAATTGCCAAAATCTGTTGGATCATAGAAAAAGCAAGAGAATTCCAGAAAAGCATCTACTTCTGCTTCATTGACTATGCTAAAGCCTTTGACTGTGTGGATCACAATAAACTGTGGAAAATTCTTAAGGAGATGGGAATACCAGACCACCTTACCTGCCTCCTGAGAAATCTGTTTGCAGGTCATGAAGCAACAGTTAGACTGGACATGGAACAACAGACTAGTTGCAAATCGGGAAAGGAGTATGTCAAACCTGTATATTGTCACCTTGCTTATTTAACATCTATACAGAGTACATCATGCAAAATGCCAGGCTGGATGAAGCACAAGCTGGAATAAAGATTGCCCAGAGAAATATTAATAATCTCAGATATGCATATGACATCACCCTTATGGCAGAAAGCAAAGAGGAACTTAAGAGTCTCTAGATGAAAGTGAAAGAGGAGAGTGAAAAAGCTGGCTTACCACTCAACATTCAAAAAACGAAGATCATGGCATTCAGTCCCATCACTTCATGGCAAATAGATGGGGAAACAATGGAAACAGTGACAGACTTTATTTTGGGGGGGCTCCAAAATCACTGCAGATGGTGACTGCAGCCATGAAATTAAGAGACACTTGCTCCTTGGAAGAAAAGTTATGACCAACCTAGATAGAATATTAAAAAACAGAGACATTACTTTGCCAACAAAGGTCCATCTAGTCAGGGCTATGGTTTTTCCAGTAGTCATGTATGGATGTGAGATTTGGACCATAAAGAAAGCTGAGCACTGAAGAATTGATGCTTTTGAACTGTGGTGTTGGAGAAGACTCTTGAGAGACCCTTGGACTGCAAGGAGATCCAACCAGTCCATCCTAAAGGAGATCAGTTCTGAGTGTTCATTGGAAGGACTGATGCTAAAGCTGAAACTCCAGTCCTTTGGCCACCTGTTGTGAAGAACTGACTCACTGGAAAAAAAACCCTGTTGCTGGGAAAGACTGAAGGCAGGAGGAAAAGGGGATGACAGAAGATGAGATGATTGGTTGGCATCACTGACTCAAAGGACATGAGTTTGAGCAAGCTCTGGGAGTTGGTGACGGACAGGGAAGCCTAGTGTGCTACAGTCAATGGGGAAGCAGAGTCGGACTCAACTTAGTGATTGAACAACAACGATAAAGGAAGACAGAGAATTCCTGGCAATTGAAGCCTCTACTCTCATTGTTTGTGAGTTAAAATAAAATAGTTCAGTTTACTGCTCATAGGTGTGGGGTTTCCTTTTAGGGTAATGAAATGTCCGACAATTGGAGAGTTGCATGGTTGCACAACTCTATGGATATACTAAAAACCACTGAACTGTACACTTTAAAGTGAATTTCATGTTATATGAGTTATATCTCAATAAATCTGTTATAAAATAGTTGAGATTATCAAGTTAGCTTTCCATTCTTCTTTCTCTAATTTTAATTGAAATATAAATTATAATCTAATTATAAAATTAAATTAAAAATTTAAATGATAAAATATAAATTTAATTAAATTATAAAGGGCCATAACATACCATATAGCATTTTGAACCAAGATTAAATATCATCTCTATCTTGAAAATCTATATCCCTTCTCACACTCTCTCTCCTCCTCATCAAGTATCATTGTACCTGTCAAAATTCAATTCATCTTTCCAGATTTATCTCACAAAGCCTTTCCTGGTCTCCACCAGCAAATATCCTCTCTCTAATCATGTATAAAACCAGTGCTTAGTTACTTCTGTCTATTCTGCATGGGACCAGGCTTCAGGGTGTAGAGATGAGGAGGTGAAGGAGGATATTAATAGGACACTACTGGGGACTCCTCCACCCAGAAGTCTCTCCCATTCACTTCTTCCAGGAAAGCTCCAATCTCAGAATTAGACCACGGCTGATGCCCACAAGACTGTCCTGCCTCCTGGACTCTCCTACCCCACTGACTCCCAGACCCTGGAGAGTCCCTGTAACCATTTCTCAATGTGCAAAATAAGCTTTATCAAACACCACTTCCATTGACGTTCCTCTCGGAATTGAGAATCCAACATAGTCCCACTTGCTAACTGAGTCCATCTAAGAGAACTTCCCTAGACCAGCTGTTTTATATCTCACTGGCATCTCTGGCCACTTCCCAATATACCCACTTGTTGTCTCAAAGGGTTTTTCCTGGCAGCTGGAATCCTCTCTCCAAGCTGCCCCTTCCTTGACCCTCACTTCTTTCCAAAGCCAGGTCTGAAAGTTCTTTCTCCTTGCAGGAAGTCTTCCCCTAAGGAGCCTTACTCCACACTTACCTGATCTTTCTTCATTCGTCATGGTCCCTTATGTTGCCCTCACTGATAATATGTGGCACAGCTTCCTTTGCTTTTGTGCCCTCACCACATAGTATGATATGCTGTACTCAGTAGGTGTTCAAATGAATGTTTACTGACTTGACTTTTCTTCTTTAAGAAATATGCCCTGGTTACTTCAGAGCTCTCCCTCTGAACTATGAGAAAGCTTGTTTTTCTTTTTAAAATAAGCTGTTAATTAACTGTCCATGTGCTAAGAACTAGAAACCAGCAGTTAGTGGTAGCCTCGTAGTTAAATTCACTGTTTTGTCTGCTCAGCCCCAATCTACCCATTCCCTTAATTTTTTCATTAAACAGAGCCATCTGATGGTCACCGCAGAAGTGGCCCTTTGTATAATGTGACCCTGTGGCCAGAGACGAGGGGCTCAGGGGCAAGACAACTAACAAGTATAGGTCAACTGGATGGTGACCAAACTGCACCTTGGATTTTCTGACTCGAAGTTTGAGGCTCAAAATAATCCATCCTGCACAATTTTTAAAATACTATTCCTTTGCAGATTCTGTTTCCAATTGTATAGTGTTAATTACTGAATGTTTAAAGTTCTTGGTACTGTACAGTGTAAAATCTAAGTGTATAAATCTAATGAAATATGCTTACTGTGGCCTCATTGAGGGCAGCAGGACTATATAACTCTTTTTAGAATATAATTCAGGCAAATAAAGGTATTAAGTTATCCTAGTGCAATGGAAGATTTATTATCTAAACTTGGAAAACTCAGGAAATACCAGAGGCGGATTCCAGGAGAGATATTTCTAGAACAGAAAGTAGAAGAGACCTAATGCATGTCAGTGCTTGGTCCACTTGCTGCCTGGTACAATAATCCTGTGGATTAAGCATGGGATCATGTTGCAGAGACTCTAGCCCTATACCTTGCACAAAGGAGACCCATATTTAATGAATCATTGTTGAATGGGTTTCAAAGGAGCAAAATAATTTTATATTTTTAAAAGCATTTATCCTGAGGTCACTGACCAATAAAACTACATTATCTCTGTTACAAAAGGAGATGTTGAGAAAAAATTGAGGAACTGACTAGTGTCTCATAATGTGTCCATAGCAGATCTAGGACTGAATTCAAGATTTACTTACTCCAGAGATCAGACTCCAATTTTGAAGTCACAATGTTCATGGACCACTGGCTTATTTCATGAGATGAAGAAATTACAAGCAGAATAGAGGGCATCCAAAAATCCCTTTTTAAAAAAGTCACATTGAAAAAAAAAAACTCACACAAAATAATTGGTAGGCAAGGAAGGGTCCTCAAGTCCAGCCCTATTCATTTCTGGCCCTGACAGTTAGGCCAGGCTCATTTTCAAAGCTATCTCTCTCAGGAGGACTTTTATCTATTCTGGGCTCCAAGACCTGAAGTTCTAATCCAGAGGAAGAGGATTCCTTTAATCCTTTTCTGTGCTTATCTGGCCTTACTTCTAATTTCAGAACAAAACTACTTTCCAAATAGAGTAGTCTCTACCTTCCATCAAGGCAAGATGCTATAGTTGATGATTTGGTTTTTGTCTGGATATAGAATCTGTGTGTTTCAGAGGACAGTTTTATTGGTTTCTATGAACATGTAACCATTTTTCAATGTGCATCATTCTGCTTTGGCCATCCTTTAATTTTCTCTCCTTCCTAATCTGATACACACATGCTCATGTGCACTAGGGATGACTGTGGTTGGGTTTCTTCCTTCTGAAGAGTCTTTGTTAACTCCTATACCTGTCATTTGCATCCTAGCAAACAGCATATTAAAAAGCAGAGACATCACTTTGCCAACAAAGGTCCAGCTAGTCAAGGCTATGGTTTTTCCAGTATTCATGTATGTATGTGAGAGTTGGACCATAAAGAAAGCACCGAAGAATCGATGCTTTTGAACTGTGGTGTTGGAGAAGACTCTTGAGAGTCCCTTGGACTGCAGGAGACCAAATCAGTCAATCCTAAAGGAAAGCACTCCTGAATATTCATTGGAAGGACTGATGCTGAAGCTGAAACTCAAATCCTTTGGTCACCTGATGCAAAGAACTGACTCATTTGAAAAGACCCTGATGCTGGGAAAGATTGAACGTAGGAGGAGAAGGGGACGACTGAGGATGAGATGGTTGGACAGCATCACCAACTCAACGGACGTGAATTTGGGTAAACTCCAGTTGTTGGTGATGGACAAGGAGGACTGGCATGCTGCAGTCCATGGGGTCACAAAGAGTCGGACATGACTGGGCGACTGAACTGACTGAACTGAATTGAATCCTCCCCATCTCTCCACTTTTCTGCTTTCTTCAGAGTGAATTTACCTTCCATGACTAATGCAATCCATAAGCAGCCTTCATGCTGATTCCACAGATTTTAATTTTCTAACATTTCCTTTTAGACTCTTCTTAACATACTCTTTTTAAAAAGAAAATCCCTTTCTCGGAGTTAGTCAAAGGCTCCACCTGGCCTCCTGTGTGAGCCCAATAGGGAACTCATGCCTCAAGTAGTACATGGCCACGCTCAGACGTGGCCTGCACAGATGAAGTAAGGCAGGAGATTCTAAGAGTACATTTCCACTGACATGTACCAGGAACAACTGTGTGCTGAGCAGCTTGCAAGAGGTGGTGAATGAGACAGGGATTAGTTGCGTAAGGCCTCTGACCTCTTGTCCTCAAGTCCTTAGCATGATTTTCAAGGCTAAAATACACGGAAGACAGCATAATGTAGCCAAAGGGGTGTAGGCTTTGGGGCACTAGATATATAAGACTTCAGATCAGCTACTTAACCTCATTTTTTCCCAGTTGTGGAAGGAGATGATACCTTTGTCATAGGGGTTCTTATGAGAATTTACTAGTATGAGTGGTATATACTAGGCATTCAACATATGGTGATTGATTATTTATTGTTTCCTAATATAATAGCAGTGTTTACTATTAGGGCCTCAGAGTCAGCAATACAAAATCTGAAACCACTTCTGTTGTAGAAAAGCCTTCACAGAGAGGCCTCTAGTTCAAAGGAGACAGAAACTGCTCCAGCCTCTTTGGTAAGCCTGACTTCTGGGCCAGGCATATAGAACATCTTTGTACTCCTAAGGAAAGGGCCCATTTTTACCAGGAGGTGATGAAGCACTCTTTGGAGACCCACTCTGGGAAGTGTAGTCTGTTGTTCAGGCCCACAGGGATAAAAGGGGGACATTGAGTTTGCTGCGTTCCATTCTAGAGTCACAAGTGAAGTGGGGTGAGAGCAAGTTTCCCACTTGACTCCAGCTCTTAGGATAGATGATGGAAACCACAAGGGGTCTACACCGCTCAGCCCCTGTCTATCCCTTTCCTCACTTCTTTACAAAGGTTATGGTCGCATAGCTCATGGCCTAAACTTAAAATAACTTTAACTGCTAAAGAGATTAGGCTTATCACAGAACATGCTGCCTGTATAGATGAGGAGCTGAGGGTAAAACCCACCAGCACCAGTAGACAGACCTTGGAGATAGTCTCTGATTTAACCAGCCCTGAAGAAGCATATCTAATGATATTATTAATATATTTCTTTTTCTTTTATACAGCATTATAGAGATATAATGGAGAAGGCAATGGCACCTCACTCCAGTACTCTTGCCTGGAAAATCCCATGGACTGAGGAGCCTGGTGGGCTGCAGGCCATGGGGTCGCTAAGAGTCAGACACAACTGAGCGACTTCACTTTCACTTTTCACTTTCCTGCATCGGAGAAGGAAATGGCAACCCACTCCAGTGTTCTTGCCTGGAGAATCCCAGGGACGGGGGAGCCTGGTGGGCTGCCGCCTATGGGGTCGCACAGAGTCGGACACGACTGAAGCGACTTAGCAGCAGCAACAGCATAGAGATATAATGCACATACCATACAAGTCATTGATAATGTGTACAATTCAATGGCTTTTAGTATATTCACAGAATCATCTGTCCATCAACACCATCAATTTTAGAATATTTTCACTACCCTAAAAAGAAATCTTGTATCCCTCACTCCCAACACTGTTCTCCCTCTCACCCCAGCCCGGGAAACCACTAATCTACTTTCTGTCTCTAGATTTGCCTATTCTGGATATTTCATATAAACAGAGTCATACAATATATGGTCTTTTGTGATTGGCTTCTTTCATTGAGCACTACTTTATTTCTTAAAGTCAGAGATACTGCCAAAGTTTGTCAAAAGGGAAATTGCTAAATAAAGCAGAGTGCAGCCATACTGTAGATGACTGCAGTGCTTTAAAGCATTAGACAGGTCTATCATATTAATGTTTTGTGCTTGTGTGCTCAGTTGTCTCTCGCTCTTTGCGACCCCATGGTCCCCACAGACTGTAGCCCACCAGGTTCTTTTGTCCATGGGACTTTTCAGACAAGAATACCGGAATGGGTTGCCATTTCCTTTTCCAGGGGGTCTTCCTGACCCAGGGATCGGACCTGCGTCTCCTGTGTCTCTTGCATTGCAGGTGGATTCTTTACCATCTGAGCCATTGAGGAAGCCCCCCATTATATTATAAAGGTCTCCAAATATGAACATACGTATGAAATTTGTAAAAATATACAACCAAATGGTAAAAGTGGAAACCTCTAAGGAGAAGGAGATGGGAATAAGACTGGGGATGCAATAAAAAGAAAGCTTCTCTTATCTGGAATATATTTTTTTTCAAGAATAGCTTATTCATGTATTACTTTCATAATTAAGAGTTAATTAGAAAAGAGAACATTAGATTTTTAGTTTCTGGTTCCACATGTAAGGAGCTGGGAAATTGCCATCCCATCCTAACAATAAGTAAAAAGCTGAGCAGGCTGAGAAATCAACAATTCTTCTTGGGTCTATAAGGGAGGGAAGGACACAGGGCACACTGCTGCTTCCAAGACTAGAGAGTCAGATGGCAAATACATGTCATTAACCAGAGAGGAGACCTGGGAGTGGAAACCATCTTGGGAACCAGAGGCCAGGCAGGGAAACCCGAACTGTCATTGACTCTGAGTTAAAAACTCCAGAGGGACCCAGTCATGCCCACTGGCTCCAATACTGAGATATACCACCAGGATCTCAACCAGGTTCCCACAGTAAATGCTAGAGAAAAATCCCTCAGGTTTTCAGCAGGAAGTGGAGAAAAGGAAGCATATTGAAATACAGCAGAGTACTCTTGTTCTTAACAAGGTCTACCCTCAGGGGAAACTAGTTAACCAGAGCCTTATCTACTGAGGTATAATCAGAGCCTAAATGACCTAAAGGTTGGGAAGGGAAATACCCAACGTCAAAATATTCTGGACATCCTGTCCCACCTAAGGGGAGGGGGAAAAAAATTGAGAAATACCTTGAAGTTTGCAGTCCAGAAGCACATACTCACTGAAAGGGTGAGACCTAATCATGAGACTATAGAACATTTCCCCTCCCCGACATCTCCCACCACATTGCTAAAGGCCTATATATAGCAGTTCCTTTCACTCGGTACACCATGCCCAGCTATCAGTAAAAATTACAAGGCATACCAAAAAGCAAAAAACACAATTTGAAGAGACTGAGTAAGCATCAGAATAAGACCTGGCAGGGATGCTAGAAATTATTAGACCAGGAATTTCAAACAACTATGATCAATAGATAAAGTAAGGAGGGCTCTAATGGATAAAGAAGACAGCATGCAAGCATAGACAGCAATGTAAGTAGAGAGATTTTCCAAGAAGTCCTAAAAAAGAACCAGAAAGAAATGATAAGGATCAAAAATACTGTAACAAAAAATGAAGAATGCCACTGATGGGCTTGCTGATAGACTGGACCCAGCCGAGGAAAGAATCTCTGAGCTAGAGGATATGTCAATAGAATCTTCAAAAATAGAAAAGCAAAGAGAATAGAAACTGAAAAAGAGAATGTTAGAAATGAGAGAGAGAGAGACAGAAAGATAAGTGGAAGTTTTCCTTGGACAGACCTGGAAGGAATCTGAACAGAAAGTCATAGGTGCCCTGATGCATCCTGAAGAACTTGGAACCATTCTGACAACCCGGACCTGCTCAATTGACCCAATGTGTGGATAAGATTCAGACCCAGAGGAAAGCCCAGAAAGAGATGCTCTCCTCTGAGCATGGGAGTAAGGAACAAGATCTGCTTCAACTTCAGGACATTCCCAAGTTGTCCTCAGTTTTCTATAATTTAAATGGAAGTGGTAGTCTGGGGCCTGTGAGCATTGAGAGAAATTACCAGGAAATGAAAGGGCGGCAGGAACTCATTGCCCAGGATGATTACACAGAAACCAGGATCCAATTTCTAGAAACTTGGGAACTACCTCGACCTCAGAAGTCTCCAGAGATTAGTGGAATAACTCTCAAAACCAAAAGAGAAAAGGAACTTTTTTCTTTTAAACTATTTTCTGGGATAGGGAAGAAAGAATCTGGGTGAGTTAGATCTGCAGCTAGTTGTAGGGGAGGACCCCTAAGAAAACAGGCTGAGCAGCCTTGACAAGGAAAAGACATCAGATAGAACCCTGGGCTTAGGCAAATAATTATAGATCATGAAAAGGATTCAGGTTCATTGTCAATAAACTCTCCTGTTGCTTAAGGCCTAAGTATCACTGAATTTGCTTACGTAATAACCTTAGAAGGAAAAGAATGTCCGCTATCGCCATATGTGTGGACAGAACACAGACCACTACCTAACTGGGGTGGTCCACGGTAAGTCTTAAGCAAAAGAGAGCCGAGTTGGAGTATCACATTAAAACAGAGATGCGAGAACTCATATCCTAACCGACACCCAAATAGGTAAAATCATTTACCTGAAGCGAAATGGTGAATTTGCAGCAGCAGCAGTCATAGTAACATTGATGGCAAATTATTAATTATCCTTATAGAACAATTTTAATATTTCAATAAAATATTATAGTATATTAAATATGGTATACAATCAGTTGACCTCTGAACAATGCAGGGGTTGGGGCACCAACCCTTCATGCAGTCAAAAATGCACGTCTAACAACATGGCTGGCCTGCCTTATATGCCGTTTGTCCATGTGTGATTCTGCATCCACAGATTTAACCAACTTTGTATCATGCGTGTGGGACTGTTGTACTTGGGCTTCCCTGATGGCTCAGTGGAAAAGAATCCACCTGCCAGTGTAGGAGATGTAGGTTCGATCCTTGGGTCAGGTCGGGAAGATACCCTGGAGAAGGAGATGGCAACCCCACTCCAGTGCTGCTTGGGAAATTCTATGGACAGAGGAGCCTGGCGGGCTACAGTCCATGGGTTCACAAAACAGACATGATTTAGGGACTAAACAACAGCTGTCGTACTTATCATTGAAAAACCATATATAAGTGGATCCACATGGTTCAAACCTATGTTGCTCAAAGGTTGTTATGTATATATAATATATATATTACACATAACAAGTCATAAATATTATAAATATATAATATATAAATGAAAGTTAATATTTATTAAATATTTACTATGCGCCAAGCGCTATGTCAAGCATTTCATACTCATTATTTCAATTAGTTCTCACAATTGCTTTATGATATAGAGGCTATTATTATCCCCATTTCATGGATAAAGAAATAGATTCTCAGAGAGATTAAGTAATTTGATAGCTAGTAAGGTCGCAGAGCTAGTAAGAGGCTAGAACTATACCTCATGTCTTCTGATTCCAGTCTAATATTCCTGCCATGCTATGGCCATGATGCCAATTCTTGACTTTTCTTGCCCTAGGCTTCCTACACTGGAGCCTTTAACTCCTAATAAGTTTTCAAACTGAATACAGGTAACTTAATCTTTTATTATAATTTCTAACTGTATATTTGAGCTAAATTTATATGATAAAGACAAAAGGTTATTTTAATAAATAATATTCTGCTAGAATTCTGCTCAAACTTTGTAAACTTCCTGTTGGTATTTTTATATGCTGACACTTATAATTTAGGTGTTTGTTTTCAGTATTTAACTAAAACTTGAAATTTACTCTTGATTTACTAAGTGGAATAAAACTCCTGCTTCACTTTTCTACTGGAAAAATATAGGTAAAGGTGAAAAATGAGTTTAGAAATAATCTGAATATTATATCCTAAGCTACAAAGTGACCAACTTATGACCTCATAGATAAACTTAGAGTTGGTTAAAATAATGAAAAGTGTCATAAAAGAGCACAAATCACCTGGGAAACAATAAAATCCTGGCATATGAGAAGGCAGATTACATTTACCAAAAGAAATAGTGTAGGTTGGGGGGTGGGGGGGTTAAGTCTTTGAAGACGACTCACCCACAGAAGGAAGTCAACTGAAGACCACAGAGAAATAAAAAGCAACTCAATTTAGTTTAGTATTTTTTGTGTGTGAGAAACAGAAAACGTTTAACTCATCTGCTTTTTCAATTATGAACAGGAAACATAAAACTATAGTCAATAAGTACACCAAAAATTGTAATAAAATCTATTTCAGGCCCATGGTACAGCCAGTGAAAGAGGAAAAGGAGAAGCAAAGAGGGAGGGAATGCAGGGGCAGAAAAGCGGACTCTCGGTTGGCCCGGCCACCCCTGCGTCTGTCACCAGCAGACCTTCCCCCGAGTGCCCTCCTCAGACTGTCCTAGTGCTCTGTTTCCTTGCTGCCTAACTGCTCACGCTCTCACTTTGCTTCCCCTTCTTCCCTTTCCCCATGCTCTCCTTAACCCTCCCCCTCACTAAACTTGGAGAAGATATTCAACGACTCTTTGTCTAACCAAAGCCCTCACTGTCTAGAGTCTTTCTACTGAACAATCAATCGCTAATTCAGTTCAGTTCAGTTCAGTCGCTCAGTTGTGTCTGACTCTTTGTGACCCCATGAACCGCAGCATGCCAGGCCTCCCTGTCCATCACCAACTCCCAGAGTTTACCCAAACTCCTGTCCATCGAGTCAGTGATACCATGCAACCATCTCATCCTCTGTCGTCCTCTTCTCCTCCCACCTTCAATCTTTCCCAGCTTCAGGGTCTTTTCAAATGAGTCAACTCTTCACATCAGGTGGCCAAAATATTGGAGTTTCAGCTTCAACACCAGACCTTCCAATGAACACCTAGAACCGATCTCCTTTAGGATGGACTGGTTGGATCTCCTTGCAGTCCAAGGGACTCTCAAGAGTCTTCTCTAACACCACAGTCCAAAAGCATCAATTCTTCGGCACTCAGCTTTCTTTATAGTCCAACTCTCACATACATACATGACTACTGGAAAAACCATAGCCTTGACTAGACGGACCTTTCTTGACAAAGTAATGTCTCTGCTTTTTAATATTCTGTCTAGGTTGGTCATAACTTTCCTTCCAAGGAGTAAGTGTCTTTTAATTTCATGGCTGCAATCACCATCTGCAGTGATTAGCCCTTCCTTTATTATTATTGTGGCTTCTCTGGTGGCTCAGATGGTAAAGAATCTGCCTGCAATACAGGAGACCTGGGTTCAATCTCCAGGTCAGGAAGCTCTCCTGGAGAAGGGATTGGCTACTCACTCTAGTATTCTTGCCTGGAGAATCCCATGGACATAAGAGCCTGGCAAACTATGGTTCATAGGGTCCCAAAGAGTCAGACATGACCAAGCAACTAAACTTATTATTATTTTTTAATTATTAGAGTAACATACATTCACAAAGTTATATAAAAAAAAACAAATGTTCATAATGAAGAGTACTGTCTCTCTTGCCAAATATACTACCATTTTTTAATTATCAAATTTGAAAATTATCCCTGATTTTCTTGTATAAGTGTTTAGTTCTTTAAAGCCCCACCCTCTTTTCCCTTCTTCCGATAGGGTTAAATTGTGTTTTCACTTCCTCTACTGTTCATCTCTGTAATTTTCAACAGGACATTTAAACAGATAAATTCTTTAGTTAGCAGCCATGCACCGAATAATTGATGCTTTCAAACTGTGGTGTTGGAGAAGACTCTTGAGTGTCCCTTGGAGTGCAAGGAGATCAAACCAGTCAATCCGAAAGGAAATCAGTCCTGAATATTCATTGGAAGGACTGATGCTGAAGCTGAAGCTCCAATACTTTGGCCACATGATTCGAAGAGCTGACTCATTGGAAAAGATCCTGATGCTGGGAAAGATTAGGGCAGGAGGAAAAGAGTGGACAGCAGCTGAGCAAGAACAACAACAATGCTTCCCAGGTGGGCTAGAGGGAAAGAAACTGCCTGCCAGTGCCTGAGAAATAAGAGACACGGTTCGATCCCTGGGTGGGGAAAATCCTCTGGAGGAGGGCATGGCAACTCACTCCAGTATTTTTGCCTGGAGAATCCCATGGATAGAGGAGCCTGGTGGGCTATAGTCCATAGGGTCACAAAGAGTTGGACATGACTGAATTGACTTACCATGCACACACACACAGTTACCTGTTGATACCCCACTGTCTTCATTATTTCACTGTATTCATCAACATGACTTTACTATTTCAAGCTCTTGCCCAGGAAGATACAACTTGAAAATAAGTTTATTGTTTGTTTCAGTATCTATGAAAACCCATTTAAAGGAACATCAGACTGCTCAAAATTTCAATGTGTGCATATTCAGTTGTGTCTCACTCTTTGCGACCCCATGGACTGTAGCCCACCAGGCTCCTCCATCCTTGGGATTATCCTGGAAAGAATACTGGAGTGGGTTGCCATTTCCTCCTCCAGGGGATCTTCCTGACCCAGAGATCCTACAAGTGTCTCCTGTGGCTCCTGCTTTGGCAGGTGGATTATTTACCACTGGGCCACCCAGGAAATTATCAATTAA
Organism: Bos grunniens; assembly: GCF_055505025.1. Classification (NCBI taxonomy): domain Eukaryota; kingdom Metazoa; phylum Chordata; class Mammalia; order Artiodactyla; family Bovidae; genus Bos; species Bos grunniens. The sequence continues at coordinate 19,794,010 of NC_141190.1, forward strand.
TTGTTTACTCTCCAAGACACTATGAAACACTCCCCTCAAAACCCTTGCTTTGCTGTATCCACTAGTGCTAAACTATTATGTCATGATACTTACCCAAACCTCAGCGAGCCCACACATCAAAAGACCTATTTTAAATCAGACTTCAACATCTTCATAAACATCCTGACTTTGTTCTCACCCCCTGAGATGGTGCTGAGACTTTGTAAAGGTATTTCTCTCATCACAATAAACTCAGTTTTGCCTTACCAATAGGTTGGTTGGTATTTTGGAGTCAGCATTCATTAATTTTGGTACTCCCACTGAAATCCAATTGAGAATTCTTCACCATTAGGACTCAAGGCTCTCAGTTCAAAAACAGCGCTTCTCAGACACCCTCAGCCTCCTGCTGGGGTCTCTTTGATACTAACACTTAAGTTTAAAAGTCCTGCATTTGGCCCGATTCTGATTGCTTTTTTATTTCACTTCTTTGAGCCCCTCAAATGTTGAGTTTACTTTGTGTCCTAAGAATATGAAAGCCATTTTAAGAATCCTTTGATTATCTGATCAGATTGGAAAAACTTTTATCCTTGATGAAAATTTGCCTTATTAGTAAAAACACTACTATTTGTTTCTGAATGCCCTTCTCATTTTTTTACTGTGCATCTTTAAGATGAAAGTTCAAAGAGAACAGGACAAAGACTCAGAGTCTGTTCCTCAAACTGGCCCCAAGGACTAAGAAGTTCAGGAGGTTTTGTTAGGAAAAATTTTCAGCCCTCTTAGGGTCCCTGGCTGAGTCTGAAAGTTAAACTGACAAATACAGAATAATAGGAAAAAAGCAAATGAATATATTAATGTAAGTTTTTGCATGACACAGGAGCCTTCATAAAGAAATGAAGACCCAAGGAAATGTTTAAAACATGAGTATTTTTATGTGAGGTTTGATGACGAGTGGATAATCACTGAGAAATGTGATTGGTCAAAGAGTATGAGATAAGTGCAGTAAAGAAGGGGAGTTTAGCAAGGCTTGTTGAAGTTTTCTTGGCTTCCCTGCCAAGGAGAGTGGGAGAGAGGTCAGCGTGACCTTTATGCTTCTGCTGTTGTCTCCAACTCCTTCACCTTATCATATTCAACATACCTAGGGGCCATATTTGGGGATACTCTATTCTGAACCCCAACTGTTTCTTCTTGACCAGTATGCTTTGGGTAAACTATGCTTCCTGTAAGTTTTCAAAACTTTGTAAGAGAATTTCTCACTCTTGCTATTTTGTCTGTGAGACTTTGATTCAGGGAGAGATCTTGTCTTCAAACTTTCTGTTCCATGGGAACTGGAAATCCATCAAGTTTTCCAATGGCAATGGCCCAGCCATTTGGATGGGGACGCAGGTCATGAGGAGCACGATGACACTTAACAACCGTTTCCAACCTCTCATGAGTTTGTCTCAGTCTAAATGTAATGGTTCAACCTTCCGGGCTATATTCCTGCTTCTTGAGCTTATTTTGTAAATGGCATAATTTCACCAGAATTTCTTCCATTTTACTCTGCTTCTGTCTCTTCTTCACCCACTCTACTACTCTCCTGGCCAGCCAGAAATCCTCAAAGCTCCTTAACATTAAACCCCTTTCAGAACAGAGAAAATCCCTAGCTTTTAGTTTCTGCTAAAAGAAACTTTTAGTTTCCCTAGCTGAGCACCCAGTGAAATAACACTTTTCAAAGTCTAGACAAGATCTAGTGAAATTTGCAGAGGAATTTATAGAGTAGTTTTGGTTGTACATAATACAGAGTTCCCAAATCCACACCCACTATTTAATTCGTCAGTGGAGACCTCAGTTGCAAACAATCAGATGGAGAAGGCAGAATGGGAAGACCCTGAGGGTGACTGAAAAGATCTAGAACTGCACTAGAAGCTCAGATTCAGTCCTGTAAGTAAAGAAAGGATGAGTCCATCTGAAACTTCCAGGACAAACTTTCCCACACCTTTACACAACATTCAGGAGTTGATCCCGAAGCAGAGGGTGACTCTAGCTCTCTTTTCACTTTTTGTGAATGGCCTTAAGCCAGAAATAGGGGATTTAATATATACACAAGCAAAATCTAGAATGGGAAAGAGTCCTGTTGCCAGATCATTAATACTTCACTGTGTATTAAAAGAGTCTGAGAACAAAAATACAGTAAGATTTGCCAAGGTAATATACTCTATTATCTCCATTACTACAGTAAGCAATTCACTCATCTTTGCCACATTAACAGGTTATTTCAGTGGTATTTGCAGGACACTCAACTCTACTTTGTATTGAAGAAGGAAATGGCAACCCACTCCAGTGTTCTTGCCTGGAGAATCCCAGGGACGGGGAGCCTGGATGGGCTGCCGTCTATGGGGTCACACAGAGTCGGACACGACTAAAGTGACTTAGCAGCAGCAGCAACTCTACTTTGTAAGAGAAGGTCATTAGTTCTCTCATCTTTCTCTCCATCTCTCCTCTCACCTTCCACTTTTCAACTTTTATTGGTCATGCCTTGGTTTTACACATTTTCCCAAGGCTGACGATATTAATGGTCTTTTCTATAACCATGAATATCTTTTTATATTACTAAAAATTAGAAAATCACCTGCTGAAAGTTATATCAACTTTTAGTTTGCTCATATTTGAATATGGCTTTCTCATATGGTTTTCTCCTTATTCTCACTCTTCCTCTCTAACTCAGAGTTTCTAAAAGGCCTTTCTTCAGTTTTTCCAAAAATCTCCAACATACTGCCTGTTTCGTCAAATTGCCATTTTCTCCCCTGAAACCCTCCTCTTGGAGTCTTCATCTTCCAATGGCTCCAATCTGGACCATCTGCTCTGTAAATTTGCTACATAGCTGGTGCTTTTTGGATTTTCTTGTCTGAAAAAGCCTTTGACAAAAGTCAACATCAAAACTTCAACAAACTGGGTATAGAAGGAACATACCTCAACATAATAAAGGCTGTAGGTATATGACAAAACGGAGAAGGCAATGGCACCCCACTCCAGTACTCTTGCCTGGAAAATCCCATGGACGGAGGAGCCTGGTAGGCTGCAGTCCATGGGGTCGCTAAGAGTCGGACATGACTGAGCGACTTCACTTTCCCTTTTCACTTTCATGCATTGGAGAAGGAAATGGCAACCCACTCCAGTGTTCTTGCCTGGAGAATCCCAGGGACGGGGGAGCCTGGTGGGCTGCCGTCTATGGGGTCGCACAGAGTCGGACACGACTGAAGTGACTTAGCAGCAGCAGCATATGACAAACCCAAGCTAACATCATGCTCAACAGTGAAAACCTGAAAGCTTTTCCTCTAAAATCAAGAATAAGATAAGGATGCCCACTCTCACCACTTTTATTCATCATTGTACTGAAAGTCCTAGCCACAGCAATCAGACAAAAGAAATAAAAGGCATCCAAATCAGATGGGAAAAAGTAAAACTATCGCTATTGGCAGATGACAAGATACTATATACAGAGTCCTAAAGATATCACTAAAAAAACCTCATTCATGATTAGAACTAATAAATCCAGTAAAGTTTCAGATACAAAATTAATATACAGATTCTGTTGCATTTCTATATACTAATAAACTATCAGAAAGAAAAATGAAGATAATAATCACATTTACAATTACATCAAAAAGAATAAATTATCTCAGAATAAATTTAACTAAGGAGGCAAAAGACTTGCACTGAAAAAACTATAAGACACTGAAGAAAGAAAATGAAGATGACACAATTAAATGCTTCATAAACAGGAAGAACTAATATTGTCAAACTGTTCATACTACCCAAAGCAATCTACAGATATAGTGCAATCCCTATCAAAATACCCATAGCATGTTTCACTGAAGTATAACAAATAATCCTAAATTTTGTATGAAGTTATGAGAGTCCCTTGGACTGAAAGGAGATCCAACCAGTCCATTCTAAAGGAGATCAGCCCTGGGTGTTCTTTGGAAGGAATGATGCTAAAGCTGAAACTCCAGTACTTTGGCCACCTCATGCAAAGAGTTGACTCATTGGAAAAGACTCTGATGCTGGGAGGAATTGGGGGCAGGAGGAGAAGGGGACGACAGAGGATGAGATGGCTGGATGGCATCACCAACTCAATGGACATGAGTTTGAGTGAACTCCGGGAGTTGGTGATGGACAGGGAGGCCTGGCATGCTGTGATTCATGGGGTCGCAAAGAGTCGGACATGACTGAACGACTAAACTGAACTGAACTGATACACATTTTGGATTAGCAGTTTTATATTCTTTTTTCAGCTGTATAAATACTGAAACTACAAAAATGATAAAAAAAAAAATGTACTTTGACCTGCCATTCTGCAGACAGAAACCTCCAAATATCTTGAGACTTTCAATTTTTTAGGCCCTGAAGCTCCAAATATTGTATAGGTTTTTAAAAAAGATCTTGAACTCAAGCTTAGCACTCAAATAGATAATTCATGCTCTTTTGGTTATATAACATTTCCAGTCATACAAATAAGGGATTAATTTTACAGAGATACAAATGGCTATTTCATAAAATGATACACTATCTAATAAATTCAGATAGTTAAAACTTTCTATTGAATACAACATGAAAAGTTCACCTAATTTAGCATTTGTGAAGAACAGAAACCTTAAGCTTCTGATCCTCAGAGCTGAGCTAAGCTAAGCTAAGCTACTAAAACCTGAATGAAAGAACACTGGAACTGGAATCAGAGACCCAGTTCCAGAATCATCTTAGCCATGTGGCTTTAGGAAAGTCAAAACCTTTCTGAGACTCAGTTTCTTCATTTTTAAACAGAGATAAAGATCAAATCCCTACATGTCTGAAAGGATTTTAAGAGAGTGAGACAAAAACCCAGTTCAAATAACTGAGTTCAAACTCAGTTCAAATTTATTTTGAAATTATCAGAAAGTAAAGAGGAACTAAAAAGCCTCTTGATGAGGATGAAAGAAAAGAGTGAAAAAACTGGCTTAAATTCAATATTCATAAAACTGAGATCATGGCATCCAGTCCTATCACTTTATGGCAAATAGATGGGGAAACAGTGGAAACAGTGACAGAGTTTATTTACTTAGGCTCCGCAATCACTGCAGATGGTGATTGCAGCCATGAAATTAACAGATGCTTGCTCCTTGGAAGAAAAGCTACGACAAACCTAGACAGCATATTAAAAAGCAGAGACATCACTTTACTAACGAAGGTTTGTATAGTCAAAGCTATGGTTTTCCAGTAGTGGTGTATGGATGTGAGACTTGGACCATAAAGAAGGCTCAGTACGAGGGTGTGGAGAAAAGGGAACCCTCTTACACTGTTGGTGGGAATGCAAACTAGTACAGCCACTATGGAGAACAGTGTGGAGATTCCTTAAAAAACTGGAAATAGAACTGCCTTATGATCCAGCAATCCCACTGCTGGGCATACACACTGAGGAAACCAGAAGGGAAAGAGACATGTGTACTCCAATGTTCATCGCAGCACTGTTTATAATAGCCAGGACATGGAAGCAACCTAGATGTCCATCAGTAGATGAATGGATAAGAAAGCTATGGTACATATACACAATGGAGTATTACTCAGCCATTAAAAAGAATACATTTGAATCAGTTCTAATGAGGTGGATGAAACTGGAGCCTATTATACAGAGTGAAGTAAGCCAGAAGGAAAAACATAAATACAGTATACTAACGCATATATATGGAATTTAGAAAGATGGTAACAATAACCCTGTGTACGAGACAGCAAAAGAGACACTGATGTATAGAACAGTCTTATGGACTCTGTGGGAGAGGGAGAGGGTGGGAAGATTTGGGAGAATGGCATTGAAACATGTAAAATATCATGTAAGAAACGAATTGCCAGTCCAGGTTCGATGCATGATACTGGATGCTTGGGGCTAGTGCACTGGGACGACCCAGAGGGATGGTATGGGGAGGGAGGAGGGAGGAGGGTTCAGGATGGGGAACACATGTATACCTGTGGCGGATTCATTTTGATATTTGGCAAAACTAATACAATTATGTAAAGTTTAAAAATAAAATAAAATTAAAAAAAAAAAAGAAGAAGGCTCAGTACAGAAGAATTGATGCTTTTGAACTGTGGTGCTGGAGAAGACTTTGGAGAGTCCCTTGGACTGCAAGGAGATTAAACCAGTTAATCCTGAAGGAAATTAACCCTGAATATTTGTAGAAGGACAGATGGTAAAGCTGAAGCTCCAGTACTTTGGCCACCTGATGTGAAGAACTGACTCATTGGAAAAGACCCTGGTGCTGGGAAAGATTGAGGACAGGAGAAGAAGAGGGTGACAGAGAATGAGATGGTTGGATGGCATCATTGACTCAATGGACATGAGCTTTGGCAACTCCAAAATATAGTGAAGGACAGGGAAGCCTGGATTGCTGCAGTCCATGGGATTGCAAAGAGTTGGACATGACTTAGTGACTGAACAAAGATCTTAGGAAGTTGCAGAGATAGTATGCAGACTGGTCTCACATTGTTGTTGCTGTTGATTCGCCTACTTATTTCTGACTCTTTGCAACCCCATGGATTGTAGCAGGCCAGGCTTCCCTCTTCACTATTTCTTGGAGTTTTTGGAGTTTGCTAGGTCTCATGTTGCTGTTGTTCAGTCTCATGTAACCTGCACCAAATTTCCCTTAATGGTTACATCTTAATGTAATGATAATACAACATCAAAACCAAGAATTTGACATAATGTAAAGTGTATGGCTATATGTCATTCTATCCCAGTGTACACTAGTGCAACCACTACCAAAATCAAGAGATAGAATTATTCCACCATAAAGATCTCCCTCACGCCACCCCTTCCTTTCACACACACTCCACAACCCCCACCATCTCTGATCTCCAGCAGCTATGAAACTCTTCTCCATCTCTATAATTTTGTTATTTTAAGAATGTTATATAAACAGAATTACAAATAAGGGACTAGATCTGACAGACAGAGTGCCTGATGAACTATGGATGGAGGTTTGTGACACTGTACAGGATACAGGAATCAAGACCATCCCCAAGAAAAATAAACGCAAAAAAGCAAAATGGCTGTCTGAGGAGGCCTTACAAATAGCTGTGAAAAGAAGGGAAGCGAGAAGCAAAGGAGAAAAGGAAAGATATACCCATTTGAATGCAGAGTTCCAAAGAATAGCAAGGAGAGATAAGAAAGCCTTCCTCAGTGATCAATGCAAAGAAATGGAGGAAAACAATAGAAAGGGAAAGACTAGAGATCTCTTTAAGAAAATTAGAGATACCAAGGGAATATTTCATGAAAATGGGCTCAATAAAGGACAGAAATGGTATGGACTTAACAGAAGCAGAAAATATTAAGAAGAGGTGCCAAGAATACACAGAAGAACTGTACAAAAAAGATCTTTACGACCCAGATAATCACGATGGTGTGATCACTCACCTAGAGCCAGACATCCTGGAATGTGAAGTCAAGTGGCCTTAGGAAGCATCACTATGAACAAAGCTAGTGGAGGTGATGAACAAAGCTAGCTATGAACAATAGCTAGTGAACAAAACTATTTAAAATCCTAAAAGATGATGCTGTGAAAGTGCTGCACTCAATATGCCAGCAAATTTGGAAAACTCAGCAGTGGCCACAGAACTGGAAAAGGTCAGTTTTCATTCCAATCCCAAAGAAAGGCAATGCCAAAGAATGCTCAAACTACTGCACAATTGCATTCATCTCACACGCTAGTAAAGTAATGCTCAAAATTCTCCAAGCTGGGCTTCAGCAATACATGAACCGTGAACTTCTAGATGTTCAAGCTGGTTTTAGAAAAGGCAGAGGAACAAGAGATCAAATTGCCAACATTTGCTGGATCATGGAAGAAGCAAAAGAGTTCCAGAAAAACATCTATTTCTGCTTTATTGACTATGCCAAAGCCTTTGACTGTGTGGATCACAATAAACTGTGGAAAATTCTGAAAGAAATGGGAATACCAGACCACCTGACCTGCCTCTTGAGAAATCTGTATGCAGGTCAGGAAGCAACAGTTAGAACTGGACATGGAACAACAGACTGGTTCCAAATAGGAAAAGGAGTACATCAAGGCTGTATATTGTTACCCTGGCTTATTTAACTTATATTCAGAATACATCATGAGAAACACTGGCTGGAGGAAGCACAAGCTGGAATCAAGATTGCCGGGAGAAGTATCAATAACCTCAGATATGCAGATGACACACCCTTATAGTAGAAAGTGAAGAATTTAAAAGCCTCTTGATGAAGGTGAAAGAGGAGAGTGAAAAACTTGGCTTAAAGCTCAACATTCATAAACTAAGATCATGGCATCCGGTCCCATCACTTCATGGCAAATAGATGGGAAACACTGGAAACAGTGGCTGACTTTAGTTTTCTGGGCTCCAAAATCACTGCAGATGGTGACTGCAGCCATGAAATTAAAAGACACTCCTTGGAAGGAAAGTTATGACCAACCTAAATAGCATATTCAAAAGCAGAGATATCCCTGGTGGCTCAGATGGTAAAGCATCTGCCTGTAGTGTGGGAGACCTGGGTTCCATCCCTGGGTTGGGAAGATCCCCTGGAGAAGGAAATGGCAACCCGCTCCAGTACTCTTGCCTGGAAAATTTCGTGGAATAAGGAGCCTGGTAGGCTACAGTCCATGGGGTCCCAAAGAGTCAGACACAACTGAGCGACTTCACTTCACTTCACTTCAGATAGCATATTCAACAGTAGAGATATTACTTTGCTAACAAAGGTCTGTCTAGTCAAGGCTATGGTTTTTCCAGTAGTCATGTATGGATGTGAGAGTTGAACTGTGAAGAAAGCTGAGTGCCAACGAATTGATGCTTTTGAAATGTGGTGTTGGAGAAGACTTTTGAGAGTCCCTTGGACTGCAAGGAGATCCAACCAGTCCATTCTAAAGGAATTCAATCCTGAATATTCATTGGAAGGACTGATACTGAAGCTGAAACTCCAGTACTTTGGCCACCTCATGCGAAGAGTTGACTCATTGGAAAAGACTCTGATGCTGGGAGGGATTGGGGGCAGGAGGAGAAGGGGACGACAGAGGATGAGATGGCTGGATGGCATCACCGACTTTATGGACGTGAGTTTGAGTGAACTCCAGGAGTTGGTGATGGACAGGGAGTCCTGGCACGCTGCAATTCATGGGGTCACAAAGAGTTGGACACGACTGAGTGACCAAACTGAACTGAACCCTGTTCTCAAAGGAATTAAGCAGTGTAAAAAGTTTTGTGTGTCAAGTTATAGACAATTAGAATTAATAGGACCCCTTAAACCTGAAAGATGGAGATGGGAAAAATTATAAAGTACCACTTACCCCAAATCATTCTTGTGTATAGAGCTGAGCAGAAAGAAAATGTTTGAGTAAGAATTCAAGTTTATGAAGGTCCTATTTAAGCGAGCTTGACAACCTGTTCTACAAAATCTTGGGGGACACATGTACACCCACGGCTGATTCATGTGAATGTATGGCAAAAACCACTACAATATTGTAAAGTAATTAGCCTCCAATTAAAATAAATAAATTAATTTACAAAAAAAATACAAAATCAATTAATGTAAGCTGTCAATAATCCAGGGATTTCCCATTAACTGAATGTTGCCCACTGAAGATAAATTAGTTTTAAAATTACTTCCATACCAAATTGAAGAACATAAGAAGAAAGCAAAACAGGTCTTGAACTGTCATGGGAGAATATCTTCTTTCTGCTCATCTACCACCTCCCACCCCACCGTACTTAGCCACCTGTGAAGTTCCCAACCAGTGTGATGTCACCTCCTATCGAGTTCCTCTCTGCCCATAAAAGGCTAGTCACCCCTTCCCTGATGCTCCTGCAGCTCTCTGTACATTCTTACATTGCAGCACTAACCATACTGAATTATAATAAGTTGTCTGTGTGTCTGTCTTTGCCATCAGACTGAAAGATTTTTGTGGGAAGAAATGATAACATTCATCTTTGTGATCTACTACTTAGCATAGTGCTTGGAATATAAGGGGAACTGAATGAATGAAGAATTTTTTAAACAAGAAAAGTAGAAAGGGCAGAAAGGTAGGCAGGTAAGAAAGAGAATGGATGGGTGGGTTGATGGGATATTTTAGTTGTTCAAACAAACTTTAGATCTCTAACATATGAGTACATTATAAGACATCTCTAGAATTCTTAATGTTCAGGGTCTTGGGTCAATTGGTTTTGCTTTTCCTTGTATATATTTATCTTATATTTCATACACCTTTCCAATGAAAAATAGGTAAACCCAGACAATATGCCTTTACTATGTCAAATGCTGTTATACAGAATTGTTACAATTGTTTGTTTATTATTTTCTCCTTTCATGTTCTAGCTATTTTTTATACTAAAATATTTTCAACATTTAAAAATAAAATGTGTGTCAGGTGCCCAAAGAGCCCAACATCTGGTTCTAAGTAGTTTGTGAGAGTTTGTCTCTTGTCACACAGACAGCCAGTAGGCATATGAAAAGATATTCAACATCACTAATTATTGTGGTGGTGGTGATTTAGTTACTAAGCAGTGTCCAACTCTTGTGACCTCATGGACTGTAGCCTGCCAGACTCCTCTGTCCATGGGATTTCCCAGACAAGAATACTGGAGTGGGCTGCCATTTCCTTCTCCAGGGGATCTTCTTCACCCAGGGATACAGCTGTGTCTCCTGCATTGCAGGTGAATTCTTTACTGCTGAGCCACCAGGAAAGATCTCACTAACTATTAAGAAATGCAAAATAAAATTACAGTGAGGTATCATCTCACAGGGCTCCCCTGGTAGCTCAGCTGATAAAGAATCCACCTGTAATACAGGAGACCTGGTTCGATTCCTGGGTCAGGAAGATACCCTGGAGAAGGGATAGGCTGTCCACTCCAGTATTCTTGGGCTTCCTTGGTGGCTCAGTTGGTAAAGAATCTGCCTGCAATGTGGGAAACCTGGGTTCGATCCCTGGGTTGGAAGATCCTCTGGAGGACAGCATGGCAACCCACTCCAGTATTCTTGCCCAGAGAATTCCCAAGGACAGAAGAGCCTGGCTGGCTGCAGTCCATAGGGTCACAAAGAGGTGGACACAACTGAGCGACTAAGCACAGCACAAACACAGCAACATCTCACACTGGTCAGAATGACCATCACTAAAAAGTCTAAAAATAATAGATGATGGAGAGGATGTGGAGAAAAAGGAACTCTTCTACAGTGTTGGTGTGAATGTAAGTTGGTACAGTCACTATGGAAAACAGTATGGGGGTTCCTCAGTGTACTAAAAATAGAATTACCATATAATCCAGCATCCAGTCCCATCACTTCATGGCAAAGAGATGGGGAAAAAGTGGAAACAGTGGCAGATTTTTTTGGGGGGGGGCTCCAAAATCACTGCAGACAGTGACTGCAGCCATGAAATTAAAAGATACTTGCTCCTTGGAAGAAAAGCTATGACAAACCTAGACAGCATATTAAAAAGCAGAGATATCACTTTGCCAACAAAGGTCTGTATAATCAAAGCTATGGTTTTTCCAATAGTCATGTACGGATGTGAGAGCTGGACCAGAAAGAAGGCTGAGTGCTGAAGAACTGATGCTTTTGAACTGTGGTGTTGGAGAAGACTCTTGTCCCTTGGATACCAAGAAGATCAAACCAGTCAATCCTAAAGGAAATCGACTTTGAATATTCATTGGAAGGACTGATGCTGAAGCTCCAATACTTTGGCCACCTGATGCGAAGAGCCAATTCATTGGAAAAGACCCTGATCCTGGGAAAGACTGAGGGCAAGAGGAGAAGAGGGTGACAGAGGATGAGATGGTTGGATGGCATCACCGACTCAATGGACATGAGTTAGAGCAAACTCAGGGAGATGGTGAGGGACAAGGAAGCCTGACATGCTGCAGTTCATGGGGTCGCAAATAGTCTGATATGACTTAGCAACTAAACAACAACAATAATCCAGCAATATCACTCCTGAGAATATACTCAGACAAAACTATAATTCAAAAAGATACATGCACCTCTATGTTCATACCAGCACAGTTCACAACAGCCAAAACATGGAAATGTCCATTCACAGATGAACGGAAAAAGATGGAATACATATATACAATGAAATGTCACTCAGCCATAGAAAAGAATGAAATAATGCCATCTGCAGCAACATGGATGCAACTAGATTATCATACTAAGCGAAGTCAGAAAGAGAAAGACAGATACCATACGATGTCACTTATACATGGAATCTAAAATATGCTACAAATGAACCTATCTATGAAATAGAAACAGACTCACGCATAGAGGACAGACTTACGGTTGCCAAGGGGGAGTGAGGTGAGGGAGGGAAGGACTGGCAGTTTGTGATTAGCGATGTAAACTATTATATATAGGATGGATAAACAAGGTCCTATTATATAGCACATGGAACTATATTCAATATCTTGTGATAAAACATAATAGAAAAGAATATTCAAAATGTCTATATGTGCATAAGTGAGTTATTCTGCTATACAGCAGAAATTGGCATAACACTATAAATCAACTACACTTTGATAAAAACTAAAATTTAAAAAGTCAGTCTTTTCTTCTTAATGAACAAAACCAATTTTTACCTTGGAAAACCCATTTTAACTCTTACAACTTAATGTGGGCTTTAGAATCTCTGTGAGCTTAGAAGTTTGCCAAAAGTTAACTGTTTAATTTCAGTGCTAGGCTTATTTAACACATTTATAGCACATTTAAACTTAAGGGATACAATTTTTTACTCTCAGATTTACATATTTTATTCGCAGTAACTATAGTTGTTATTAATAGAATACATAAGCCATCACTTACCATGAATACAATTACATCTGCTCAGACTTAGGCAGCAACATCAGGGGCATTCCAGTGTAGGGTAGAGGGAGCAGTCTGCCCTGGTACAGGCACGGAGTGGGGTACATTACGTGTAGAGATCTCAAACACAGTAATAAAACCGACTAAAGGTTGGTCTGCTTTTTATTATCACCATGTGCCAACAATTCTAAACACTGCCAGTGATAAAGTACTCCTCCCTGAAAAAGTCTTTTGTTGGCCTAACTTTGAGACAACCACAATGGTTGTCTCAAAGTTACCCCTGAGTTGTAATAATGTATGTGTAAGCTTCAAGTTGGCACAATTTAATAATTTAACTGTTAGTAAACATTGTATTCTACATGGAAGTTATTCTGAGGGCTCTCAGTTATTCAGCGGGTCTCCTACACACATGCAGTTGGCTACACATGTTCCTTTTGAAAATGAGCTTAGAACAGTGTGAGCTGCTCGGAATTGTGTTAACTCTCTTTCAGCCAGCACTTCACATCTCCAACCCTGTGAGGCTACATATTCCTACACTTAAACTGGGGATTCTAAATAAACAGTGATTGCACAGTGATCTTAAAGATGAGAAAACAGAGCTAGAATTATTTCAGTACTGTTATTTTATATGACCACTTGGAGATTTTTGTTTAAAATTTAAACAGTGAAACAGAATACAAGCTGTAAGGTGTACTCTCCCTGTTTGATAAATGCAAATTTTAATTTACACTAAAATCTTTTCTGAATTTGAAAAATCTATATAAATAGAAGTGTCTTTAAAATAAAAACATATTCACTCTTCTACAGGGTCAGCTGTTTTAATACTAAAAAAAGCATCAAGAAAATAATGCTATTACTGATTATCACTACAAATAGCTGTCATATTGAGCAATGAGTATTCTGAAAAATGGCCCTCCTCTAGGAGTCAAAGCACAGAGAGTGCACCCCTGTGTGATCTGGCCACTGCAAGCGCAAGCCCAGACAGTGTTTGAACCAAGAGAGGTCGGTGGTGCCAGTTCACTAGCTCCACAGGCATGTCCTTTTCCAGACTCTGTTCCTTTCCACTCCTTGTCCCAATTTTTACCGAATCCAAGATTCCTTTCCTGAAATTTCACTCTCAGCACTCAGTTAACATATTCTTTTACAGCATTACTCTCTCTAATGAACACTTACATTTTATGGGAACACTTAAAAAAAATAGCTTTATTGAGATGTAATTCACACATGACAAAATTCACCCACTGAAAACATACCATCCTAGTTTTAGTATATTCACAGAGTTTTGCAATCATCACTACAATTTTAGAACATTTTCATCACCCCAAATAAGAAACCCCATGACCATTGGTAGTCAGTCCTCATTCCTCCCAATTCATCTTCTTCTTCTCACCTGCTAGCCCCAGGCAATCACTACTTTCTGTGTCTATAAATTTACCTATTCTGGACATTTCATGGAAGTGCAATGATAAAATATGTGGTCTTATGTGACTGGCTTCTTTTACTCAGCATAATGTTTTCAAGTTTCATCCATGTTGCAGCATATACAATAATTAATTCCTTTTATTGCCAAATAATACTCCACTGCATGGACACATCACATTTTATTTATCCATTCAAATGCTGATGGGCATTGGAGTTGTTTCTACTTGTTAGCTATTGTGAATAACACTGCTATGGACATCCATGCACAAGCTTTTGTTTGGACACATGTCTTTAATTCTCTTGGGTAGATTCCTAGGAGTAGATTTGTTGGATTGTACTGTAAGTTTATGTTTATCTTTTAAATAAACTGCAAAACTGTTTTCCAAAGTCACTGCACCATTTTTCATTTTCATGAGCAACGTATGAGAGCATTCCAGTTGCTCCACATCTTAACAGAAGCCTTTGAAAGCAGAGGAAATGAACACTTGCTAAGCACTGGGCTATACAAAATATATTAACTCCTGATCCTAATCACAATTCTCAGTGTGCTACCATGAGGACCAAAAAACCTGAATGAATCTTCAGCAGTGTAAGGGCAGAAATGGGGAGTTGGGTGGCATGAATTGAAACTATATCTACACAGCTTACCATCCACAGTAACCTGACTTAACTATTCCACTTCATCAGTTATCAATATAACATTACTACAGCAGGAAATTCTTGCCCAAGAATAAATGATAGAAGTTGGAAATCATTTAATTGTGCACTCCAGGAACTTCCTGGAAGACTCATCAACCCCTCAACAGAAAGTAGCAAACAACAGTTTATTCCTCAAGACTCCTTTGAACTCCTCAAGTCAAAATCTTCACCTGGCTCTCCACCAATACTGAACTAATACATCATGATCCTTTCCCAGTCCTAAGCTCCCACAATGAAGCACCCATCCTAAGCCAGACTTCCAAAGTCTCATAAATACCCTAATTTTGCCCTTCCTGCTCTGAGATGCTACCAAGACTCTTTAGATAATGCTTTCCTTACTGCTATACCAAGGTTCAGTTTAGGTCGTATCTTCCTTACCAGCTAAAACAAACTTACCAAGAGAATGCTTTGGAGAAATTCTGGAAAGCTAGCATTCAACAGTAGATATTTGTGAAAAGAAGCCAACAAACCCAAGTACTGGGTTGGCCAAAAAGTTCATTGGATTCTTCTGTAACATCCTATGGAAAAACCAGAAGGAACTTTTTGATCAACCCAATACATATGGAGACAGTGTCTTGTCTTCCTATCTGAAAGGCCAGACCTGCTTAGGAATGAAGGTTCCTTAGTAAAAGCTTCCTGTATTAATATGGATAAAATTTTTAAAGTCATAAAATACTGTGATAGTAAAAAAAAACCAAACAGTGTGAAATGATAAAAGCAAACATAGAAAACAAAATTTAAACTATATTAAATCTACAAGTTCTGTTAGAGATTTCCAATAATTTAATAAATTAATCATTGCCCCCCAACACCCCTCAGTTCGGTCTGTTACTGCAGGTGGTGGTAGTAAGCCTTGACCAGAATGCCTTAAGTAATATAGTTTGCCCTGAATTTTGGGTTAGTTGCTACATGATAATTTATCATAAGTAAAAAAGGTGCCAAATTATACCATAAGTATTTCTTTGCTTTAAAAGTTGCTCTTAAGTTAGTGTCTTTTAAAGGAAATGATTGCCTGATGTTAAATCTGAGGCTTCATGTTTTGTATTAAAGAGGCATATTGGATGAACCTAGAACCTATTATACAACGTGAAGTAAGTTAGAAAGAGAAAGAGAGATATCATATTCTAACATATATACAGAATCTAGAAAAACGGTACTGAAGAATTTATTTACAGGGCAACAATGGAGAAACAGAATAGACTTATGGACATGGGGAGAGGGGAGGAGAGGGTGAGATGTATGGAAAGAGTAACATGGAAACTTCCATTACCATATGCAAAATAGATAGCCAACGGGAATTTGCTGCATGGCTCAGGAAACTCAAACAGGGGCTCTGTATCATCCTAGAGGGGTGGATGGGGAGGGAGATGGGAGGGAGGTTCAAAAGGGAGGGGATGTATGTATACCTACGGCTGATTCATGTTGAGGTTTGACAGAAAACAACAAAATTCTGTAAAGCAATTATCCTTCAATAAAAAGTAAATTTCAAACAGAGGCGTATTTTTGGTAAGTGATTAACTTAGTTAATCAACAATGATTAAATGAGGAGGATAAAAGTTGCCACCACCCTGGGATAAAGACACACGTATGCCTTAAGCTTGACTTGTCCTTTCTGTCTTCATCTTGAGGACCAGTATCACAGCACAGAGATACTGTTATTTATGGCTTTTACTGTATTTCTTTATTTACCTCACCTAATGGCACCCCACTCCAGTGCTCTTGCCTGGAAAATCCCATGGACGGAGGAGCCTGGTAGGCTGCAGTCCATGGGGTCGCAAAGAGTCAGACACGACTGAGAGACTTCACTTTCACTTTTCCCTTTCATGCATTGGAGAAGGAAATGGCAACCCACTCCAGTGTTCTTGCCTGGAGAATCCCAGGGACGGGGGAGCCTGGTGGACTGCCGTCTCTGGGGTTGCACAGAGTCGGACACGACTGAAGTGATTTAGCAGTAGCAGTAGCAGTAAGGTGTTCGAATTAAATCATAAGAAAGCTTCAATTCTCTTTCCCACCTCCTCTCTCTCAAAGGTACTCCTTTTCCTCTGTATGAGTCACAGAAGAGAGAAGAAACAGAGAAAGAGGGCCCTATACTCCAGCGAGCCTAATGGTCTCTCAGTCTTTGCTTTCTACATGAGAATATTTAACTGTAACCAAACCACTTGTCTTTGGCCTTTCTCAGAAAATTAACTTATTTATTATTAGTTGGAAATGAATATAACCTACCTTGTGTATAAGTTACCGCATACTTCTTTTACTATTATTTTACCTGAAGCAACTGGAGGTAGAGGATTGGAAAATATCATGAATTGTCCTAAAATACATTTCTTCAAGGAGACAGGTATACCTCACTCTGGGGGCATATTTTTCAAACTAAAAACAGCCTAATTATTCCCCCAGCATTCCTTTCTGAGGAGTTTGTGATATGGCTAATTTTTTTAAAAGGGCTTTATATATGAGGAAAAAATTTTTTTCCTCTACCCTGTGAGGTTCTGCATCTGGGGTCTGTGAATTAGACTGACAAATGCTAGATTAACAGGAGAAAAGGCGTACAGATTTTATATAATGTTAATATTTTAATTTTTACATGTGATGGAGGTCTTCATAGAAGTGAAGTGAAAACCCACAGAAGCAGTTAGTCTCAGAGGGTATACACTATTTTAGCAAAAAGTGCTGGATTTATAGAGAAGGGGTAAGACTAAGAAAAGATATTGGGCTTCTAGGAGTGGTAGACTATGGGAAGGTAAATATATGGGGGAAACTATATATAACAGAAGATAATGGTTATTTTGGGAAGGTTTATTTGTGCGGATGTTCTGTCTTCAGTGATCGTCACTGCTTATCTTGCTTATGGTATGGGAGATGGAAGGGGGAAGACCTTCATAATAGGCCAATGAAGGGAGGCAGATAGTACTTCCTGCATTTGCTGCTTTCCAACTGCCTATAGCCTAAAACAATATAGCTAAAGTGGTATATATTGGGATGGTATATTTTGATTCCTTTCATCTTCACCTCTTACCTGCTTATGCAGAATGAAGCTTTTCAAGTTTTTAATCAAGGTTATGGCATCTTCTTACAAAAAAGGAAAGGAAATTTCACAATAGAAAGCCAGAAACACAAAGATGGTATTTAATATCAATCACAGTTCTATTGTGAAATTATTATGCAACAGTAACACTGCCAGTTTCATGCCTCAACCCGCACCATATATATTTTAGCTTCCCAAGCTGTTCACCATTTACAAATACATCATATCTTAATATGCTTCTCATTTTATGACTCATTATCTCTTCTTGGGGTGCTCTTTTCCCTTTACCACTAGCAGCCATTCCCCACAATCACTGCTTACTGATAAAGTCTCACTGAGTGAGGTGCAGTGCCTCAGGGTCCCCAGTGTCATTCACACAGGCCACTATCACAATTTCAACATCCATCTCCACCAGCAATTTCTCAATATTTAAAAAAACTACTTACTTCTTACTTAAGTGCATAAATTGGAAACTTCACATAGAGTTATGTAAATTTTTAAAAAGCATCATTTTCTATGATTAGAAGGTAACCAAAAAAATAAGTACTCTGAAAAAACACATTATTAAATTCTAGCCAGAAAGTTACCAAATGCTGTGAGCCCGAGGCTCTTTGTAAAATGAGAGGTTGGCAGGAATAAAGAGCTTTAAGGACATAGTTTATCAAACTGAAACTTCCTCCCAGATGTTAACAGAACAATTAAATGGGAATAATTCCCCCACTATGGAATTCAGTGTTACGTAATGCTATGCCTTGTTTCTCTTAAGCTTGTTCACAGCACGTCTGTCCCCCACTTTGCAAACACTGGTACATTGAGAACAATGGTAGGCTTTGGAGCCAGATTGTTCTGGGCTGGAATCTGAGCTCTGTCATTAATATATTTAGCTTTAGGCAAAACACTTAACCTCTGTGAGCTGTACTTTCTACTTCTTCTTAAGTACCGTATAAGATCTACCTCATTTGGGGCCTATAGACTGAATGAGCTCCTCGTCTCAAAATTCATGTGTTGAAATCCTAATCCCCAAATGTGATGATATTTGGCTGTGGGGCCTTTGGGAGGTTCCACCCTCATGATTGGGGTCAGTTCAGTTCAGTTCAGTTGCTCAGTCATCTCGACTCTCTGTGACCCCATGGACAGCAGCACGCCAAACTTCCCTGTCCATCACCAACTCCAGGAGCTTGCTCAAACTCATGTCCATTGAGTCAATGAGGCCATCCAACCATCTCATCCTCTGTTGTCCCCTTCTCCTCTTGCCTTCAATCTTTCCCAGAATCAGGGTCTTTTCAAATGAGTCAGTTCTTTTTATCAGGTGGCCAAAGGATTGGAGTTTCAGCTTCAGCATCCGTCTGTCCCATGAATATTCAGGACTGATTTCCTTTAGGATTGACTGATTTGGTTTCCTTGCAGTCCAAGGGACTCTCAAGAGTCTTCTCTAACACCACAGTCCAAAATCATCAATTCTTCAGCACTCAGCTTTCTTTATAGTCCAACTTTCACATCCATACATGACTACTGGAAAAACCATAGCTTTGACTAGATGGACTTTTGTTGGCAAAGTAATGTCTCTGCTTTTTAATATGCAGTCTCAGTTGGTCATAGCTTTTCTTCCAAGGAGCAAGTGTCTTTTAATTTCATGGCTGCAGTCCCCATCTGCAGTGATTGGAGCCCAAGAATATAGTCTGTCACTGTTTCCATTGTTTCCCCATCTATTTGCCATGAAGTGATGGGACCAGATGCCATGATCTTCATTTTTTGAGTGCTGAGTTTTAAGCCAGCTTTTTCACTCTCTTCTTTCACTTTCATCATGAGGTTCTTGAGTTCTCCACTTTCTGCCTCATCTGTATATCTGAGGTTATTGATATTTCTCCCTGCAGTCTTGACTCCAGCTTGTGCTTCATTCAGCCTGGAATTTTACATCATGTACTCTGTATAGAAGTTAAATAAACAGGGTGAAAATATACAGCCTTGATATACTTCTTTCCCAATTTGGAACCAGTCCATTGTTCCACATCTAGTTCTAACTGTTGCTTCTTGATCTGAATATAGATTCCTCAGGAGGCAGGTAAGGTAGTCTGGTATTTCCATCTCTGTAAGAATTTTCCAGTTTGTTGTGATCTATACAGTCAAAGGCTTTGGTGTAGTCAATAAATGAGAAGTAGATGTTTTTCTGTAATTCTTTTGTTTTTTCTATGATCCAGTGAATGTTGACAACTTGATCTCTGGCTCCTCTGCCTTTTCTAAATTCAGCTTGAACATCTGAAAGTTCTTGGTTCACATACACTTGAAGCCTAGCTTGGAGAATTTCGAGCATTGCTTTGCTAGTGTGTGAAATGAATGCAATTGTGTGGTAGTTTGGACATTCTTTGGCATTGCCTTTCTTTGGAATTGGGAAAAAAAAAACTGACCTTTTCCAGTCTTGTGGCCACTGCTGAGTTTCCAAATTTGCTGGCATATTGAGTGCAGCACTTTGATTGGGATCAGGGTCCTTATAAAAGAGACCCTTGGGACATCCCTCTCCTCTTCCTCTATGAGATGACACAGAGAAAATGCAGCCATCTATGAACCAGAAAGCAGGCCTCACCAGATATGGAATCAGTTGGTACCTTGATCTTGTACTTCGGACCCTTCAGAACTGTGAAAAATTAACTTATACTGTTCATAAGCTAGCCAGTTTATGGGATTTTTGTTATAGCAGTGAAAATGGATGAAGAGAGCTGAATATTTTGAAGATTTGAGATCATGTGTACACAGAATGAGTAGCACATGATTGGTCTGAATGAACAGGAGTTTATATGAATATTATTGTCTTTATCATCACCATTATCATCCTTTAAGGTATAAATCAAATGTCATTCCCTTGGCAAACATGCCAATTTCTTCCCTGAAATCACAAAACTCTGAATATTCTTTCATTTTGATAGAATAATTTGTTTATATCTGTCTCATTTGTTGTTTGGTGAGTTCTTCAAAGGTAGGGCCTTTTCTTAGACAAAGCAGACATTGAAAAGGGAGGGGATATATGTATACCCATGGCTGATTCATGTTGAGGTTTCACAGAAAACAAAGTTCTGTAAAACAATTATCTTTCAATTAAAAATATTAATTAATTTTTTTAAAAAGCGGACATTGATTGAAAACCTACTGTGTTCAAAGCTTTTTGAACCAAACCATTATTTGAAAAAAAGTTCACAAATTTGGTTATGGAAAGACAGAGGACTCACAGTAGGTTAGGGTAACATCATTAGAAAACAGCCTTTTATATGCTGAACAGACAACTGGTATATTTGTCCATTTTGTAAATTAAGAGACACTTAAGTCCAGAGGATTTTCCACAATGGCCCCAGCGTGTCCTTGTCTTCCACCAGCTGTTCCTCTCTACTCTTAATAAAATTCAAATTGCCCAAACAATGGCTGCTAACTCACAAGTGCAATTCTCTGCTCTTCTGAGAACTGTCTTGATCCAACTGTTCCCGAAACTAGCTGAACTTCGGCTAACCCCTCTTGCTAAAGCCCTATTGAAAACTTCTGCCTGGCTTCCTTAAGTCAGAAAGCTCCTTTGGAACCTTTTCTGTCCTGGCACTTTGGAAAAAGACATGTTAACAGGCTGTTGGGTTGATTTTCTTTACTACAGAAGGCAGTAAAGTATAATGAGAATGATATTTTAAGATTAAACCAATGTATTTAAAATTTTTATTACAAAATATTTCTTGAAACAAAGAATATATAAAATAACCAATTTAGTTTTCATTCTCTATAACCAATTTAAGCTTTTATTCCCTGTAAATCTTAATATATTGATTCAGCTCTTTATATATTGAATCAAAGACATTCATGGTTCTTTAGAAGTTCAGAAACCACTTAAAACAACAGGGGCGGTACTCAGCTCCAAGTTTCAAATTAGCCTAAGAAAGCTTCATGAGGCAAAGTTTTGGAAAACAGATTCCGTTAATTTCTTTCCCCCCTAAATTTTTAAAACTAGTCTTAACATAGCAAAATTCAGAAGTCTGAATATAAAAAGTTTCATGGGAGCTCTTACTGTAGAGAGGACTGAGAATATGATAGAGAAGGTTTGGTGGCAAAGAGATCTGTGTTAGGAAGCTGCTTAGATCACAGAAAAGAGACCCTGAGTTCATCCCCTAGTTCTCAGGCCAGAAAGGAGTTTGGGATTAACATATAGACACTACTACTGTATATAAAATAATCAACAAGGACCTACTGTATAGCACAGGGAATGCTACTCAGTATCCTGTAATAGACTACATGGGAAAAGAATCTGAAAAAGAATAGATACATGTGTATGTGTAACTGAATCACTTTCCTGTACACCTGTAACAAACAACATTGTAAACCAACTATTGTTGTTGTTTAGTTGCCTAGTGTGTCTGACTCTTTGCTCCAAGATAAAATAAAAATTAAGTAAGAGAAAAGGTGAAGTGCTCTGGGGTCAGACTTGGGCTTCAGATCCTGGTTCATCACTTCTGGCAGGAGTTGAAACCCTCCTTTTAGTTTCCACACAGGGGTGCAGTTCTGTGCATTGCAGGAAATCTATGTCTTATAGAAGAAATCTAAACTCTCCTACGTGACAGCCTTTCAAATGTCAGAAGACAGTCGGCATATCACCTGTAACTGCCCTTCTTTCACCTACTTTCCTCAAGACTTTCAACCCACACTCATATCATATGACCTGGAGTCATCCAGATAAGTCTGCCTACAAGCTGTTGCAAGTTGCCTATATTCCCTTCACACTCATTCCACACTGCTGCACGTCACTGCTTGATAATACTACACTTTTATTCTCAGCCTTGATTGGAATGGGTCTTCTCATTCCCTTTGAATCCTCATCTTTGACTTGAACCCCTTATAGAATTACTGCAGACTTTAGTCAGCCTGTTAGGAAAACGCCTCCTGGCAGCTGTGAGTCAGCTATCCAGATGTTCGTGATTTTCCTTGCCTTGTCTCCATTAAGCTGGCATATTTAAACAAAGAGGAGCTGAATTAGTGGGTCAGCCATTGGGTTCAAGTCCCCTGGTCACTACTTCTCTATAGAACAAGAAAAGAAAAATAAGAGAGTAAGGCAAGGGTATTTGTGCACCCCAACATCAAACCCCAAAGCCTGTCCCCTTTTCTCCTAATCACAAAAGGGAACTCCATTCTCTCTGCTCCCCACCAAGAAGGAAAAAGCACCATCCTGCAATGGGAATCTCTGATTATACTTCCAGGGTCATATCATTTAAATATTGTACTACTTAAATGTCATTCCTTATTGTTATACTGTGGAATTCTCTCTCTGCTAGGATTTAGCAGTTACAATAGTAGCTGAGACTAGAGTTACATGTCTGGCTGGGGTCACAATGTCATCTGCTGATAGACACATCACATTAGCTTTTCTCCAGTACAGAACCATGCAGTTAATTGAAATCTGTACTTCAGGATTGATATACCCAGAGTTAGATGCCGACTTCATTTTGTTATGGATTTCTCCTCACCAGGGAAAATGAGAATGGTAAGAGAGTAAGTCCTTGTGTCAGACTGTCTAGATTTGAATTTCAGCTGCTCCACTTACTAAAGAGTGGACAAGTTGCTTAATTTCTCTGCACCTGTTTCTCTATCTTTAAAATAAGGGTAATAATAGGGACTACCTCAAAGTATGAGAGTATTAAATGAGTTAGTACAGTAAAACACTTAGACTATCCAATCAATTCCACCAAGAAATTTAAACTATGTAAAGAAACTTTGAACAAGCTGTAGTAATCTTCCAAATAGAGTTATACTGATACAGTAAAGAATTACCTAGGTACAGAAAGAATACTGGATTAAGGCTGAGAAGAACCAGTCTTGAGTCCCTGACACTGCCTTTAGCTAACAAATTGTCATTTCTGTGCTTCAGTTTCTTATCTGTAAAAATGAAATAGTCATATTGTCTGGTGGTTATTGAGAAGATTATGGGACAATGTATAAGAAACACGAGGTAAATAGCAACACATAGTACAAATGTAGATTATAATTATCATTGATCAGAGACTTTTATAAGATCAAGATATCCTGCCTGCTGGAAGGCAACAGATTATTCAACTCTCTTTTCCAGACTTGAAGAAAACCTCTTTGTATTTCCTTGTCATTAGAGCATTTGGTTTTCACTTCAATGTTCCTTTATAAAACTGCATGGCCCAGTTTCCAAGGTCAGAACTTGCCTATAATGACTGGACTTTAGTATGGCCTATTTAGATGTCTACTCTCTCCAAAAGTGTTTTCAAATGATAAGGATAAACACTTCTAGGAAGGTCTCCTGTTGATGGTCCATAAAGTGTTCATGGCATCAAACAAAGATTACATCTTATCCTTGTGAAGATATCTCACTTGAACTTGAGCTTCAGTTTCTATTGCTCTGGATCTCAGACTCCATCTTGCCTCTGGACTCTATGCTCAAAAGATTAGTTTTGATTTTGATCATTTATTTCCTTGAGTTATTTGTAAAAGTTAGTCCAATTTTAGCCAAATCTTTCTTCTTCCAGGTAAATCTTGATGTAACCAAAAGCAAAGACTTATTTACATTCTGTGGGCAATGAGTGCTGTTTCATATCCCATAGTCCAGGGCCTTTTGTCTTACATCTTCAGGAATAAGAATGACCTACTTTCTATCACATGGGTCATGCCAAGTAGAAATTATCCTGAATGTCTGGTAGTCTCTATAACTTTATTGGGTTCTCCCTCAAACAAAATCTCTCTGTTTCTGATTATTTTGCCCCAGATGTACCTGGAGCATACTTTCAAGCTGAATCTCATTTTCTTATTTCCTGTGCATATTTCTAGCTTCCCCAGACCCCCTGGATAATTTATCTATTGCACTAATATTCATAGTTAAAAAGTCTAATAGACCTGCGCTCTCTTCATTTTTGGGCTCAGGAAATATCTCCAATCATTTTTCAATCATTTGTGGTCCACAGAGAGCCAAAACATGCCTTTTCTGAGGAAATTTAATCCACATGTTTATGATTAATTTATATGTAAGTCATTAAATTGGTGTTTCTAAGACATTTCATTTGGCAAGCTACCTCTCTCTCACCCTCCAAATCCCCTCCCAAGTCTTAGTTGAGTTAATATGGCACCATGGCACTCATTCTTTTCAGAGCTAGCAAAAGAAAGTAGTCCTAAATATATCAGATCCATTCTGTCCATATTGTAGTTGATACACAACTGCCCGAATGGTTGGCATCTTACAGTATAGAGAATGATTAGAGAATTTATAATCAGTTCCCTTTAGGCAACAGTTGCAACTGTTCCTCAAAATGGGGTATGGGTTCTAATGGCTTAGTCACCCAAAATTCAGCCTCATTTCAATTTAATTCAGACAATTTAAAGACCTTTCCTTAGGCACTATTATGTGGTAAGCACAATAAGTCATAATATTCTCTGCCTTAAATTTGTTAATTGTCTAAAAGGAGAGACTGACCTATATTTACAACTATGATAGACAGTGTTGAAGAACCAGATACAACATAATTAAGGTGCTACTAGAGAACCAGAGTGAGGGATTCCTACTGGGGATATTAATCTGGGAGTAACTGGTTCAAAAATAGGGCTAGAAACTGAGGGCAAGTCCAGATCACAAGAATCCTTGAGGTCGGAGGGCAATGGGAATCTAAGAAAGGGTTTTGAAGAAGGTGACGTGACTATGTCTCCAGTACCGGAAGACACAATGAAGATTAGGTCAGCTTTGAGTGACCTCTGGTAAGTTACCTAAAGTCCTTAGGTCTCCGTTTTCTCAATAGCAGACGAAAGACAGTATTTCTCGTTCTCTGGTGGCAAGCACACTGCATGGCATACAGAACTAGAAATATAATGGAGTACACATGAAACATAAAATGTTATAAACCAATGTTACTTTGATAAAAATAAATCTAAAATTAAAAAGCAACAAAGAAAATTCCAGTTGTTTTAAAGATTAAAAAACATGGTATGAAATGACCTAGTTCTTGGCATACAGAAGATTCTCATTTCATGGTAGATTAGAAGATGAAGATGATAGTGAGACACATGAACTAGGATTTCTAGAAAAATTCAACACCCGTGCTATCGAGTCTCTGAAGCTTTTGGGTATTCTCTTCACAGGTCTTTCACATGTATGATCTCTATAAACATCTAGTTAGTGGCTCATTTTAAAAGCAACCAGTCATTACAGAGATGTGTGGTAGTTAAAGTGATCATTAGCGAAAGCGCCATGTTTCCGAAAGGGAAACTGAACTGCTGACTAATAATCAGAAACACCTTTAACACCAGATGTGGATGAGCAGCATATTTGCAACAGTGATTCCCTATTCTGGTTTGAGACAGCCCAAATCGGCAATTTTTCACTGTTTCAGTTCAGTTTAGTTCAGTTCAGTCGCTCAGTCGTGTCTGACTCTTTGCGACCCCATGAATTGCAGCACACCAGGCCTCCCTGTCCATCACCAACTCCCGGAGTTCACCCAAACTCACGTCCATCGAGTCAGTGATGCCATCCAGCCATCTCATCCTCTGTCGTCCCCTTCTCCTCCTGCCCCCAATCCCTCCCAGCATCAGAGTCTTTTCCAATGAGTCAGCTCTTCGCATGAGGTGGCCAAAGTATTGGAGTTTCAGCTTTAGCATCATTCCTTCCAAAGAATACCCAGGACTGATCTCCTTCAGAATGGACTGGTTGGATCTCCTTTCAGTCCAAGGGACTCTCAAGAGTCTTCTTCAACACCAGAGTTCAAAAGCATCAATTCTTCGGCAGTCAGCTTTCTTCACATTTTGACTGTTTATTAGATACCAATTGTATCTAGCTCCTCTAGGTGCTAGAGGAGATGTAAGAATCAGTATATCAGTATACTTCTCTCAAGGAATTTATATTCTGGGAAGGGAAATATGACGAGATTTCAAATGACTATGAATATTTCTAGACAATATGATACCTACAAAATGCATAAAGGGAATACAGTTAAAATGTTAATGAAATTTAGAAGCAAGAGAGAAAACATTCACCTAGAAGAATTCAAGAAAAGCTTTGTGAAACTTTATCTGTGATATAAAGCTTGAAAGATAGCTAGGCATTTTCACTGGATGGAGATGTTTAGGAAGGCAACCATAGGCAATAGAAGAATGCCAATCATGTACTGACACACCCAGTCCCTCTCACTCAACAAATCTCTATTGAGTGTGTACTGTGTTTGAGGAACAGAGAGATTACTAAAATAAAGTCTCTGTACCCAAAGTTTCACAATCTCTTTCAACTCAAATGTTTCTCCCTCTTCTGGGAGAGGAAAAGGAAAAAAGATGAATGAGTGAATTGTAATACAATACTGTCAGTATTTTACTGATACAAAGGTCCCTCTGATAGTAACTAGTTAAATGCTATACGTGTAATAGTTCTCTAGAGCAACAGAACCAATAACCATTATGATGTTATGTGTGTATCTTTCTCTCTGTGTCTATCTATCTATCTGAAAGATTGATTTTAAGTAACTGACTCATGACTATGGGAGCTGGCAAGTCTAAAATCTGTTGGATAGGCCAGCAGACTGAAGACCGAGGGAAGAGTCATGCTGTGGTTAGTCTGAAGGCAGTCTGTTGGCAGATTCTTTCTTGCTCAGGAGAAGTCAGTTTCATTTCTATTAAGGCCTTCAACTGATTGGATACGGCCCACACACATTATGGAGGGTAATCTGCTTTACTTAAAGTTTACTGATTTAAATGTTAATCTCATCTAAAAATACCTTCACTGAAATATCTAGAATAATGTTTGACTAAATATTTGGGTACCACTGCCTAACCAACTTGACACATAAAATTAACCATCATATTATATGAGATAAATTGAACAAATCTGGTCTCAGACTTCTGTCAGTCAGATTAACCAGAGTGACTCCCAGAGTGTCACACTTGGATGTAAATTTGGAGTTCATCCAAAAACATACAGGGCCAAGGGGTAGACTGTTGGGAGAGGCCACCAACCTGGTGGCCACCAGTTCTGACTCTTCCTGCATGATCTTGGTGAGTGTGCTAGTCTATAAGGCTTATCTGTATTCAAATAAAGAGCAGTTTATGCAGTTACTCACACAAGCAACAAATTGGGTCAACACGACCACAGAATATAACTACCATACATGCTTTGGTGTGGAGGAAGATTGGCTTATGTACTGCTTGCTACAATATTTTCTGCTTGTTCAAAAAGTACTTGGTCCTTGGTCCTGAATTCCTCAGCTGCAACTCAAACCCACCGCATGGGGAGCATACATTTGGGCCCATTGCATTGCCCCTGTGGGGCCTAGTGGCCAGGAGAATCAATACAAATATACTAATGTCATGATGTTTGCTGTGTATGAGTATATAACCTCTTGCTGCTGACCCGGAGTCTTGTGTCTTCTGCCTACATTTATGAAGCAGCAAAAGTGGATATACTAGGTTGCAAAGTAGGTAAAAATCTCAGGCCCTTCACACTTCTTGACAGCTACAGTGATAAGGATGGGATGTAGACAGTGGCATGATTTTATGTAAGAGGAGGGACAAAGGCTTTGCAGACTAGGTTCAGGGATATAAGAAGTTTTCCTAGGGTCTGGTGGTGAATGCTCTCACCCCAATAGTGGGTGAGGTTGGGAAGTAAGGGTCCCTTAGTGTCCTGCCTATTAATAAACGAAAGTTAATTTCATATTTAGAAGCTGAGCAGTGAGGGGTAGGATTGAGATAAGCCACCAAAACTGTAGCTTGACTATTTTTCATTCCTTCACTCTCCCCAGGAAGGTGAGGAAAGGGATATTATCATGACCATGGGGACAGTGAGCCCTGTGACTCCAACCTGAAGACAATGTGGCTAGGGTTACTGAACCAAGGATTCCTTAAAGCTGAAATAGGTGATGTCGGTAATGATGACCTTGCCACCCAATATGGGGCTTTGGGTGAACCACTCAAGTTCACTTGGTTGAGCTGCGAGCAGCTGACACGATGCTCAAGACTGAAAGTAGTTGCTAAGATAATTTTGAAATTGAAAAACGTCTTCTTTATGGAACTCGTACTTCTCAATTTCAAAATTTACTACAAAGCTGCAGTAATCAAGATAGTGTAGTACTGGCATAAAGACAGACATTTAGATTAATTGAACAGAATTGAAAGTACAGGGGAAAAAAGCCCTTACATTTATGGTCAACTAATTTTCAACAAGGGTCCCAAGACAATTCAATGTGCATGAGCAAAAGAATGAAACTGAATCACTATCTCACATCATATAAAAAAATTAACTCAAAATGGATCAGAGATCTATATGTAAAAGCTAACTATAAAACTCTTAGAATAAAACACAGAATTAAAATTTGATCAGACACCAAAAGCACAAATGAGAAAAAGAAAAACAAATAAGTTGGATTTTATCAGAATTAGAAACTTCTGTGCTTAAAAGACACTGTCCAGAGAATGAAAAGATAACACACAGAATTGGAGAATATGTTTGCAAATCATATCCAATAAGGGATCTGTATTACTAGAACACTTACAACTCAACAGTGAAAGACAAATAGTTTTATTAAGTCCCATTTGCTTATTTTTATTTATTTTGCCTTAGGAGACTGACCTAAGAAAATATTTCTATAATTTATGTCCAAGAAATCATTTTCATATATTTAGAATAGGTAATAATGGTCACATTTTTACACATTTACTGTCAGGTGCTATCTTATGCACTCACAAGAACCCTGAGATGTATGAACCATTGGTATCCTCATTATACAGAAGATGGAAGATGAAGGAATCTTCCCAATGGGACACAGCAAGTAGACAGTGGAATTGGATTAACATCCAGATCTGGCTCCAGAGCCCAAACTCTTAAGGACCAAGCTGACTATCTGCCTGTACACAGTGTGCGTGTAACACCTGACAACAAATGCCTGCTTCCGTATTTCCATTACTGAGCAGTGCACTGAAGTCCCCAGATTGCCCAGTCACTTAGCATCTTTAGAATTCAGTAAGGACTGACTATGAGCAGGGCGCTGTGGGAGATTTAAAGATATAAGAGATGGCTTATGTTTTCAAGGAGCTTTCAGTCAGAGAGAGGAAATTAGATGTATCCAAACAATTCTAATAACAAAAGTGATAATGGGGTTACAAGAGCCTTAAAAACAGAGGACTCACTCCTTGTGTGATTTCAAAGTAAAACAGTGTGGTTTAGCTTTATTTTAAAAGGCTTTATTAGTATCAGTTCAGCTGGGAGGAACGTTTGAAGATCCTGGTATAGAAATCTTGACAATGAATCAGAAAACATCAGAGCTGAAGGAGACCTCAAATGGTCGAGTTCAACACCCACATTTCCAGTGAACCTAGAGTGCCCAGCACCCTGGGATGAATGAGCTGGTGGCAGAACCTGAGATCAGATCTGGAACACCTGGTGTTCCATCCATTCTAAGGCACTCCTTCCTTCTCACTGTCTCAGCAGAGGGTGCCCTATGGGCAAGAAGCTTTGCTTGAAACATGTATCTGTTGGATACTAATCTTACAAACGTCCACTAATGACATCTTGTTGTACAAGCCTTCCCTGATTCTCCCCTCTAGCGCTTTCTTTCCAGCCAACAGTAATATCTCCTACTTGGAGGTCTGGCTCCCAAGATACTGAGGGAGCAAGACAGAGCTTAGTGCATCATCTATTAGCTCTCTCTCAAAAGCTCTCTGTTTTGTCATCCCAAAGAGATTGTAAACATGGAGAGAAAGAGTCTGACTTTATTTTTTATGTCCCAGAGCAATTAAAGCAGTGCTTTACTTTATTGTTTTTCACAACACCCTAGCATGAAGACATCTAAAATATCATCGAAATTTTTAAACACACACACAAAAGTGGAATTATATGACAAACTCCCAAATGTTCACCACCAGCTTCCACAAGTACTGTTATTCTGCCATTCTTATTTCAAATCCTGCTGAGAGGTGGCAGAGGGTGCACCTGGAAATGGCCAGGTTGGTGACAGGGGAATGCAGTAGGCAACAGGCTAGGTTGAGGACCCTGGACACAGCGGCAGGTGATGGGATACCACTATTCACAGGAAGGGACAGGAAGCAAGGCGGTTTGCCAAGTGGTGATGACACAGGTAGGGTTGGGAATCAGGCGTGGGGAGCTTGAGATAAATTGTGCCCAGCACTGTGCCAGCTGCCTGGCCACGGTGTGATGGAGCCTTTGCAGATGCTGCTCCCTCTGCAAGAACACTGCTCTTCTACCAGCGTCTCCAACGGCTGCTTCCTCAGTGCACACTTCCTCGGTCACACTTTCTTAAGAGGTATCCTCTCCTCATTATTCTTCAACTTCACGGCCTGTCTGCTTCCTACACACCATTCTGAACACTGTATAAATTATTTTAGTGTTAGTTTACTTGTTCATTTTTAGTCTCCCCTGCTAGACTGTAATCTCCAATGAGGGCAGGGATCTTATCTTTCTCCTTTACCTTTATCTCCTCAGAAACTAGAAAACTGTTTGACACATAATAGACATTCAGTAAATACTTGGCAAGTGAATTAAAAATTCTGCTAATATTTTAGGCTTCCCTCATGGCTCACTGGTAGAGAATCCACCTGCCAGTACAGAAAACACGGATTCGATCCCTGATCCGGGAAGATCCCACATGCCACGGGGCAACAAAGCCTGTGTGCCACAGCTCCTGAGCCTGTGCTCTAAAGTCCAGGAGCTGCAACTCCTGAAGCCCCAGCGCTCTAGAGCCCGTGCTCTCCAGCAACAGAAGCCACTGCAATGAGAAGCCCACTGCAACTAGTGAGCAGCCCCTGCTCGTTGAACTAGAGAAAAGCCTGCACAGCAAGGAAGACCCCATACAGTCAAATAAATCAATAACATTATAAAAAGGATTTTTGTTGTTTTGATTGTTGAAGCGCAAGTTGGGTACCCAAGAGTACAAGAAAAGGAAAGGATAATTTCTAATTTAATCAGGGTAAATGGCACACTCAGTGGTTCTCAATTCTCACTGCATATTGGAATCAGGGGGGAGCTTAATACAAACATCTGCCCTCCTCTATAGACCAACTGAATCAGAATCCCTGGGGGTGGCTTAGGTATTTTTTTTGAAGCCCTATAGCTTCCCAGGTGGACCGGTGGTAAAGAATCTGCCTGTCAATGCAGGAGACCGGGGATGCAGGTTTGATTCCTGGGTCAGAAAGATCCCCTAGTGGAGGAAATGGCAACCCACTTCAGTATTCTTGCCTGGAAAACCCCATGGACAGAGGAGCCTGGTGGACTATAGTCCATGGGGTTGCAAAGAGTCGGACATGACTGAGCATGCACTCATGCATGCACACAGGTTACTATAACGAGCATAGGCTTAAGAATCACTATTCTAATGAAGAAAAGCTGCAAAGATTTTGAGGTTACGATAAAGGCAGTGAATTTGGAGTAGAAGATAGGTCTGCTGAAGTCAAGTTCATAGTCAGTCAAAATGATATGCTCTATTCAGTCTTTTCAGTGCTTAAAACCAGATCAGAGATGAACAGATTGGTAATAGTTGAAAGTTAGTGAGTGAGATACCTAATGACTTACAGATTTTGGCTTCCCTGGTGGCTCAGAAGGTGAAGAATCTGCCTGCAATGTGGGAGACCTGGCTTTGAACTCTGGGTTGGGAAGATCCCCTGGAGAAGGAAATGGCTACCCACTCCAGTATTCTTGCCTGGAGAATTCCATGGACAGAGGAGCATGGTGGGTTATAGTTTGTGGGGTTACACAGAGTCGGAAATGACTGAGTGACTAACACACACATACATAAATAGAGTAGTGTATTCAAATAAGAATTAAAAACAATATTCTAATTCTATTTTTAAACATTTCAGCTTTTATTTAAACAAACAAAAATAGAATCCCATTAACTGAGTTAGAAAAACAATGTATTATGTTTGGCTCTCATGGTGACTTCTATCAGATCCCTATTCCTAATGTCATAACCAGACATGACTGTGCCCTTGATGTCTGCAAATATCATGAAAAAACCTCAAGTTTGTCATGTTGTGCCACTGGCAAAAGACATTTACAGCCTACCAGAAGACATTCCACTTTTCCGCTCCTATCTTTGTTTTCCTTCCTCCCTCTCTCCCTTCCTAGCTTTCTAGTCAGATTATTTTTAGGTAACATTCCAGCATTTCAGGTGAACTGATGAAGCTGGGTGAGGTGCGACTTTTCTCATTTCCAGCACTGGTCATGCTCCTCCGTCTTCTGAAGGTTGCTTTGGGGGTGGTGCGCTCTGCTGCTAAGCTCAAGCACAGTGGGGCTGTAATTGCTTCTTCTCCCTCTCCCTCATTTATTTAGGTTGCGGCACAACTTGCTGTATCTGTAATCCCTCAGTATTGCAATCTGGGAGCAATATAAATGGTTGATGGCAGAGAGAGATTTTCAATTGTTGCTCCTCAGTGCTTCACATAATGTGCTGTCATTAGCGCTTTGATGTGACATATCACGGCTTCCAGGGCTTATTGGGCCATTTATAAATACCAAATGAAGGTGTTAGAGCTAGTGTTGCAGTGAGGCTACTGTCTTAATTGCCTTCATTGGGTAAGGTTGGCAGCATCTTCTCTGGAGGAAAATAAAATGTAATTTTTAGTTTGCCTTTAACCATTTGCAATCAATTCCTTTCAAGTGCAGGAATCAGAGCTCTCCTCTTCTGTTCTAATTTTCTCATCACTTAATTTTTACCAAAAAAAATCTACTTTTCATACTTTGGCTATTGTTACTTGATTGATTTTCAGATATTTGTATGAATATTCAACTGTATATTATCTTGGCACAGTTATATTCAAGTTATTAATGATGATTATTACCAACTTACAGAATTTTACATTTTATAAAATTACTTTATAAAATATTAATAGCAGCTGACATTTGTTGAGTACTTTCTAGATGGTGAAAGATACTTATGCATTGGTTCACTCAACCCTTTCCAATAGTGCCCTGAGATAGATTATTCATTGTCTCCCTTTTATGAAGGGAAATGGATGGTTGTTGAGGCTGAGTAATCCGCCCAGGGACACAGTAGTAAATGGTAGATCTGGGTTTGAAACTCAGGTCAGTCTGTTTCCAAAGTCAATATTTTTAAGCACTACCTTCAGATACTCCCCACTTTGTGACTTCAGCACACTAGCCCCATCTTACAAAGCAGGAAATGCAAACTCAAGCAACTGGAACACCGTGGGGACACCGTGGAGCCTGCATCTTTTGATTCCAGGTAGCAGAGCTCTTTCTTCTTCCTAGGGCAGCTTCCACCAGGGTGAGCTGTTCAACTGCTGGTATGGGTTGCTGACATCCATTCACACTATTTGGATTAATAAATAAGCAACGGATGAGGACTGGTAGTTAAAAATGAGACGGGCTTCTCCTTAAAGTATCAGGGGCAAAAGAGAGCTGCATGCCTGGTCACATGGTGCCGGCTCAGGCTCTGGTCTGAGAGGCCAGAGTTCAGAGGCACAGAAGGGGAAAGAAGCAAGTCATGCCCACTGGGCATGCAGCCCAGGCACTTCAGCCACTGACGTGGAACCAGCCCAAGTCCCAGTGATTGATCCTGCAGCTGAGGGTGCCCTTCTCTCAGCAGCCGCAGGTTTCCACAAAGGGAGGTTGCACATGGAGAAGTCTTTGTCAGGGCCTCTGATGAGAGGATTGGGTTTCACATCACAGCTACCCCTAAACAGGTACTCTGCTTCTTTCATCTTCCTGATGGCTCCCACGGGAAAGAAAAGAAAGAGAAATGAAGCTACGCCAAGAAATAGGTCACAGGCCGGTTTGGCAAGGTTTTTTAACACCTTTGCCCCACCACCTCCAGATTCGTTACTTTAAAATTCCTTAATTTTTACACACCCTGTGTGGCCAATGGACACCAATGGGAAAAACTTTCCTAAGAAATTTTTCATAAACCATTGACCATGACTCTCTGGAAAATTAATGCCTCTGACCCTTTGTACATATTACTGCCTCTGGAAGATTCTCCCCAGACCTCAAACTTCTCTTCCTAGGGCTAACTTGCTCCTCTCCTTCAAGATCCAGCTCAGGCATTGTCTCCTCCAGGAAGTCTTCCTTGATGCCCCATGCCTGCCCTTTATCCTGGCAGGCTTCTATCCTTCTCCTGTCCTGCTAAAGCACTTCAGCCACTGTCCCTGCTGACCGATCTTCTATCCACACTGTAAGCTCCTTGAGGGCAGGGATACTCTCCAGTGTCTAGCACTGTATCAAGCATACAGCACAAGTGTAATAAAGCACCTAATTCTTTTGCTCTATTTTTCCTTTTTAAAATAGCCTTTATTTTGCTCAGGTTATGAAAGCAATAATGCTGATTGCAGCAATTTTCATAAAAATCCACAAAGAAGAAAATGTAAACTATCAGTAACCCCACGGCCCAAATAAAACCACTTTGACATTTAGATGTAGTCCCTTGCAGTAATTTTCTATGTGTATATGTATATATGAAATTGGAATCCTATTGTCATATCTAGTTCTCACAAGAATTATAACAGTGTCTTTTGGAGGCAGATAGAGGAGACATTTTTATTACAATTTGAGTGATAAAGAAAACTAAAATCCAGAGATACACATCTAATGGATGGTAGATCTAGGACTAGAACCTGTGAATCTTGTCAGAGTACTGGGCCCCTTCCTGCTGCTTCCCGAGGCCTCCTCATTAGGCAGTGCTGCACAACATCTGGCATCAGTGGGACGTGGGTCTATAATGGATGTTCTTCCTCAGGGAAGGGACAGATTTAAGCTGATCCTGTGTCCATATCGTGGTTGTATAGTGCATAAAGAACAGTGTCTTAATGTTCCAAAGGGAAACAAGGATAGAGCAGCAAGGCTCTCATCCCTAACAGAGCTATGCAGATAACATTAAGATGCAGAGTTTCTTTCCAATAGCCATGTTGCTATGGGAACCACAGCTATAGGTTCAATCCCACCATAGACTAGCGAGTTATAAACTAATCCATGACTACTGACTGTATTCTAGAACATACACAGTGAGTGTTCAATTCAATAAATGTGTACTGAGCTGAAGTGAATGCTTATTGTTGTTCATAAGGGACAGTCAGCAAAAAAGAGTGTTGTCAGTAAATGTAAATATCCCTACCACTACACTCAGTATAGAAAAGGCTATCTGATGGGAACTTGTTTTCTATTTCATTCTAAGGACTAAAATATAATCCCTCAAGTACAAACACATACCAGATTGTTAGCTCTACAGATGAGGGAACTGAATCTTATTTATCTGCATGTCCCCAGAATACCTAGCCTAGAGCCAGACACATCTCAAGTGTCAATGCTTTTTTGAATTGAATTATATCTGCTAGGTCAGCCTGAGAGTTAAGAAGATGTTGACTAGTAATTCACCATTCCTTTCCCTGAAAGCTCTGTAAATCAAGCTCTTAAAAAAAGCAGCAAGCTAAATTCCAAAACCCTCGCTTAGGAGAAATGCCCATGGCTGGTGGGGTCTGGACTATGTCCACTGAATGTGCAGATCTCTTCTGCACAAACATCCCTTATTCCCAAGGGAGCCCATGACTAGTCGACAGGCTGTGGAGACTCACACGTTCCCTCTTTCCCAATGGCAAGGGGGTCAGGGGAAAGGGGTGGGAGTCGAGTGATGAAACACTGCTGGACTAAATGTTCTTCTCTTCCCAGGAGAAGGAAAATCTCACAACAGGAGGAGAGTTGGCACTTCTCTAGAGGAACAGCCAGAAAGAACATGGGCTGTAGCGGAAAGTGACCTTTTCTCAAAATAAGTTGTTTTTTTTAAAGAGCTACCTTCAATATTCTCTCTTCCCTTAGATTGGAATGGCTTTGCCACTGGATTGGAATCCTACATACTCAGCTGACTGGGTCATATGGTATATAAGTTGGGAAGCCATTGGGCTAAGACCCTATAAAAAACAACAACAGGAAAAAGTAGTATTTGCTAATACGAGCTTTTCCTGAAATGCTGAATTTGAAGGAACTGGAATAGAAAATACTGATTTTTCTGGGAGCCAACCAAAAAACAACTTACTAAGGTCCTAAACTCTTAACTCTGGAGAAGGGAATGGCAATCCACTCTAGTATTCTTGCCTGGAGAACTCCATGGACAGAGAAGCCTGGCAGGATATAGTTTGTGGGGTCACAAAGAGTAGGACACGACTGAGCAACACACACACACAAACTCCTAATACTCTTGAAGATTTAATCACAATGTAAAATCCAAAGTTTTTATCAGCAGTGTTTGGACCTCAACCGTACAAATCTCTGAAATGGCAACCAGTATGATTCCTAGGTGTGTCCATTACACATCCCAGGGGCCGGCTGGCAAGGTCTGTCAGATTGGTGCCCTGGTCTAGCCTAGTAAATTATTTCCAGGAGACTTAGGACACACTCTCCCAGCTGCCAAGTTCTCTGCTTATAAGGTGCAGAATTTATTAGCCCAAAGAAAGATAAAAAGAAAGCCTGCTACCTTTTAAAGTGCTTTTACATACAGTTTCTTTATTAGAGCTTGGTGTTTCCAGAAATACAGCTGCTCAGATCACTTGAGCCTTTGTGCTAAATCAATAGGACTTGTTTTAGCTTCCAAAGAACCTCTGTGCTGTTCAGTTCAGTTCAGTTCAGCTCAGTCGCTCAGTCGTGTCTGACTCTTTGCGACCCCATGAATCGCAGCATGCCAGGCCTCCCTGCCCATCACCAACTCCCGGAATTCACTCAGACTCACGTCCATCGAGTCAGCGATGCCATCCAGCCATCTCATCCTCTCTCGTCCCCTTCTCCTCCTGCCCCCAATCCCTCCCAGCATCAGAGTCTTTTCCAATGAGTCAACTCTTCGCATGAGGTGGCCAAAGGACTGGAGTTTCAGCTTTAGCATCATTCCTTCCAAAGAAATCCCAGGGCTGATCTCCTTCAGAATGGCCTGGTTGGATCTCCTTGCAGTCCAAGGAACTCTCAAGAGTCTTCTCCAACACCACAGTTCAAAAGCATCAATTCTTCGGCGCTCAGCTTTCTTCACAGTCCAACTCTCACATCCATATATGACCACTGGAAAAACCATAGACTTGACTAGATGGACCTTTGTTGGCAAAGTAATGTCTCTGCTTTTCAATATGCTATCTAGGTTGGTCATAATCTGTGCTGTTACTACCTATCAATCAAGGTGTCTCATGGTAAGCTTTTAAAGAAAGTCACCTACATTATCTCCCATTTGGGGAGAACAAAATCATGAGATCTTGCATCTTTAACCTACAGCTGGCCATGCAAAGGTACAGAGAGATTTGATACACAATCCAGGTTTGTCCAGCTCTGAAACTCAAGACTGTCCAGTCACCCAAAGACCATAGGTTTTCTTCTAGCCTAGGTTTTCTTCTCTCCAGTTCCTCGAGATGCCTGTTCCCAACTCTAAACCCAATTCTGAGACAAACAGTGGCCTCAGACCCCATCACAGACACCAAAGAGAGTACTGCTAGAAATAGTGTGGCATGTTGAAAAGTAAATAACATTTTGAACTGCAAAATTCCTTGTTCCAGCTCTCACTACTTCTCTGACCTTGGATAAGTTGCTAAACAACTTCAAAGAACCATAGTGTCTCTTCAGCAAAATAAAGGCACACTTATGTCACCGGCTCACTTTAGAATAATTATGTCCAAGAGCAGTTATTTATTTGTTTATATACTTTCCTCTTCTTAGTATGCTTCACTAGACTACAAGCTCCAGTAATTCAAGGACCTTGTCTTTTTGGTTCATCATCGTGGCTCATTGTCAGAAATAGTGTTCAGCATGTAGTACATGATCAAGAGGAGTGAATGAGATTTGAATGTATGAAGGAAGGAATAAAGGAGAGAAGGAAAGACAGGAGAAAAAGATGAACAGAGGGAAAGAAAGAATGTTTGTAGTATTACTGATGTGCTGTATGTGAAAGTGAAAGTGAAAGTCGCTCATTCGTTTCCGACTCTTTGCAACCCCATGGAATAAAGACCACGAAATTCTCCAGGCCAGAATACTGGAGTAGGTAGCCTTTCCCTTCGCCAGGGGATCTTCCCAACCCAGGGATCGAACACAGGCCTCCCACACTGTAGGCAGATTCTTTACCAGCTGAGCCACAAGGGAAGCCCAAGAACACTGGAGTGGGTAGCCTATTCCTTCTCTAGCAGATCTTTCTGACCTAGGGATCGAACTGGGGTCTCCTGCACTGCAGGTGGATTCTTTACCAACTGAGCTATCAGGGAAGCCCGCTGTATATGAAAGTGC
Organism: Bos grunniens; assembly: GCF_055505025.1. Classification (NCBI taxonomy): domain Eukaryota; kingdom Metazoa; phylum Chordata; class Mammalia; order Artiodactyla; family Bovidae; genus Bos; species Bos grunniens. Next base: position 19,833,181 of record NC_141190.1, read on the forward strand.
CCTATAAAATTTTAAGTATTATCCACATTATTGGGCTTCCCTTTGGCTCAGTGGTAAAGAATCCGCCTGCATTTCGGGAGACACAGGAGATACAGGTTTGATTCCTGGGTCAGGAAGATCTTCTGGAGGAAGGCATAGCAACCCACTCCAGTATTCCTGCCTGGAGAATCCCATGGACAGAGGAGCCTGGTGGGTTATGGTCCATAAGGTCACAAAGAGTTGGACATGACTGAAGCAACTTAGCACTCAGGCAAACATCCACATCTTTAAACATATAACTAACATTTGATGCATTAATTATACCAAGGTGATCTTTTAAGAATGTAAGTTAGATCATGTTACTTCCCTGCAGAAAACCCTCCAGTGGCTTTTCATTTTACTTACAATAAAAGTCAAACTCCCTTTAGCTTTCAAAGCCCTGTGTGATCTGACCCAAGCTGGCCCCATGTCCAACCAGTCCCCCTGTTCCTTGCCAGGCCCCCAGCACTCTAGCACGATTATGTTTCCTCAAACATGCCAACTCTGTTCCTGCCTTGGAATCTTTGTGCTGGCCCCTTCCCCTGCCTGAAAGCCCTTCTGCAAAAATCTGCATGTCTGGCTCCTTCTTGTAGGTGGACTCTTGGCTTCAGTGTCACCTTCTCAGAGAAGACTTCCTTGTACACTCTCTAAAGGAGCCCTCACTGACCCTCTCTTACTATTTATTCAGTTATCTACTACTGGTCTCCTCCCCAGTGCCTGATGGTCAATAAATATTTACATTTGTGTGGCATTATATTTGTTCTGTGCTTACATTTCATAGATGCTTTTCTAATCATTATTTTGTTTTATCACCACAAGTTTATGAGCTCAAAACAAACAATGAACAAACAGAACCCCCTATGGTTCCAAACTGAAAACTTCCTCTCCGTCCCTCCATACCCCAGCCCCCCACACACTGAAAGAGAGAGGTATCCTGGCCTTGTGCATAAAAGCAACTGTGCCAGTCAGCTTTAGTATTTGTGACTTAATTGGAGTCATGTACAATCAGAGATAAAATAATTCCTTAGTACACTAACTAGAGGGATTCTTTCCAGACATAGAAATGGTGCTGTTGGGTGCCAAGCTGTTCTTTGTTCTGGACTTGGAGGCTTCCTAGTTAAGGGCTGGGGTGAGCGTGGTGAGATGAACACAGAGGGTAGAAATGGGCAGAGGGAAGCAAAGGGCAGGAATGCTCTCTGGGTTCCAGCTGGGTTTGTTTACTGTGGACCCCAGGGCAGCAGTAATTCTGTAGGAAGAATACTGGGCCAGGGCACAGGAGCGGGCACTAGGGCTGGCACTATACACCCCTCTCCCAATCCAGGCTATCAGTCCCTCTGTTACATGCGGTGGAACTGGATCATCTCCAAGGGGAATCCCAGCTCTGACGTTCTATGGGCTAATGAGAGGACTCGCCTTTTATCATGACCAAGATGTCTGTAAGCAGGATAACTCACATAATATTTTTGATAAGCACAGCTTTTCTGGACTAAGTGGGGTTTCTTTGATGAGTCAATAAAGTCGCTGGACATGCCCAGCTCTCTGCTCTTGCCATTCTTCTTTAGCCTCCCCTTTCTCTGCTCTCCTAGAGTAGGTGACACCTGGGCAAATCCCCTCATCACACAGGGATCAACATCCAGTGTGAGTGCACTTAAGCCACTCTCCAAGGGATGGGTTTCTACTATATCTGATCTTGGACAACACTCGCCCATCTGCTTTCAACATGTTGCATCTGACGTTAACTAATGTCTCCTATTAGCATTAAAAGAAAACAATCTGGAAAAATTCACCCTCAAGCAGAGTTCAAACAGGCCACAAGTAGATTTGGAATCTCAACTGCACAAGGTTTGTTAAAATAATAGTGGTAAATATATATAAATGCATAAATGTGTATATGCATAAACCCATATGTACACACATGTGAGTATATATTGGGGTCTGTCTGGGAGGTAAAGCTAAAAGTCTGTAAAATGGGTCAAAAATATTTCTGTCCAATTTGTGAAATTAATGAGTAACAGAAGGAGAAAAATTCTCCCAGTGGGGATCAGAGCACAATCAAAAGAACTGAAGGACATGGGAAAGGAGTTGGGAATCTTGATCTTACACTTACTGGTAATGGGTTAAAATTCTGGTCCACAAGGTGATTGTATCCGTGGTCAAAAAATGAGTGCCGAATCACAACATCAATGCCCTGATTGGCCAGCATTCCTAAAGTGTTCAGCCATCTGAAAAGCAAGGGGGAAAAAACCATATCGATACATTTAAAATCAATACATTTAAAAACTCTTACTCATACCCTCTGCTGGCCCGCTTAATGATAATTACTTAGTTCTCTGTCTTTCCCCAGATGGTATGAGCTCATCAAGAATAGACACGTTTTAGCTTTGTACCCCAAACAACCATCACAGTTTCTGGAACACTATAGGTGCTCAACAGTCTAAGTTGAAACTGATCTGGATAAAATTAGATTCTAGGATTTTGAGAATCACCATTTACATACTAGGGACAAATCATGCATAGTTATGATTCCCCAAATCTGAAATAATATGGAGCTCCAAACCAGTGATCTTTCTAACACTAAAGACCACTGCTAATTTTTACATTATGAGTGAATATTATAAAATATTTTCAAATCTTTTCCACATTGACAATTATATTTTATTCTGATAAAACTAACAAATACCTACTGATAATGAATCACATACAACACACACACAAACACAGTAAAATGCAAAGACAAAAGTTATAAATCCAAAAAGAAATCTGACAAAAATATAGTAGAACCATTTTGTTGCTGTTGTTCAGATTGGGACATTGTAACCCAAGGAAACTGAAAATGCTTTTGGAATATCACATGGCTAAGCTACTTGTCTTTCTTATTTTTGTTCATTTGGCAACACTGTGAAGTCAGGAGAACAGGTTTAGCTTTGCTTTAGCCTCTGAGACACAGTTTAGCTGACCTGTGGTAGAACTGGAACATGAATTCTGGGCTGACGCCTCCTAAGTCAGTGTTCTCTCCACTGAAATAGCACAAATACAGTAGGTTCTAACAAATAACAAGTATTTCTATGTCCAAACAAGTTTGTCTTTCTCACCCTTCTATCCCCAGGCTTACTGAATGAATGAAGAGACAAAATGATAAGTAAATACATAATCACATATATGTGAATCCCTATCTCTAGTGGCATCTAGATGTCAATATTTGTATTTGTACATGTGATAAGATCCCATTTGTTCATTCATTTATTATTCATCCAACAATATGAATTCATCAACTGTAAATGCTAGATCTTGTTCTTAGCATTAAGAATAGATTAAAAAAAAAATGCCTGTGAGACCACATAAGTCATTTGTAAAGGACCGGGTATGTAGCTGTACCTACACATTTACAAGAATGTTATCAAATTCCTATTTGTGACCTCTACAGAGCCTAGCACAGTGAAATATAAAGAATATATATTCAACAAATAAACACTAACTTGTAAATCTGAGTTTTTTGGATTTTCTCCTGAGAGCATATGGGTAGTTTTTGAAGGAACTTTAAAGAGAGAGGGAAGAATATTCATTCTCCTCTTTAAACCCACATCCTATATGCACATCCCAGGTCTAGGGCATTAACAAATGACTATGGCCAGAGCCCCTGCTTCTCCATAGCTTTTCAGAATAGAATGGTTAGTTCTGGAATTGTCTTCATCTTCCTCTGTAATAATAAGTCTCCTGAGAAGGAGAAATAAATGGTGTTCCATGTCTCCCTTTTATACTTAATTAGCGAAAAGTGGCAAGATAATTGACACATCTCACCAAGGATACTTCTGTGGCTATTATTTTCTATCCACAAAACACTATTGAATATCTATTACATGACAGACATGTAGGTGCTGCAGACACAGCAGTATGCCAAGGGTAGGGCATCAAAGAATCTCAAAGTCCTGATTGGGAAAACTACCCTTGCATATTGGCAGCAGAGAATTCTAATTTATGCATGCATGTGAATGTGTCCTGGTAAGCTTATATTTATGCCATATATTGAAAAAGGGCTGTAAAATGCCTTCTTTCCAACTCCTTGCTAGTCTTCTGGAGCTTCCTAGAATGCTGTACATTTTTTTTCTCCTGGAAGCAATTTATACCCCTTGGAAAATTGGACTCAAGGAACATGTTTCTGGGTACTGCCAGTAGAGCTTACAGCCAGTGGATGATGAAACGGTAAGAGAGAAGACCAGGAGCAGAATGAGCTGCTTTTCATTTGATCTGTCAACCAAGCATGGAACATCTGAACTACACCAAAATCTAAACAACGATGTTAATCTGTGTTCACAAAAGTGACTGTGGAGATCTATGGATATTTAGCTGATGCTAGTGAAAAGGAAAGTCTCTCTCTAACTCTCTCCATGATGGTCTGTGTTATTTCTCATTTCACATCACTCTTTAAGGGAAGAATGTTCATGAAAACACTCAGTACAAACGGACTACTTGCTAGGCCCTGCAGCTGAGTTCTGAGACCACTAAGCAAAGGCCATATTCTTCTGATTCAAGGGGCCTCCAGCAGCCAACCCAATTGTCACAGTGAAACCTGCTGAGCAGAGTATTTTTGAAAGAAAACCCTCAGCAACACTGAACAACCTCTCTGTGCCGCTCCATGTGAGGACATGGGGCTGGAAGACCCCAGGCATATCATGTAGCCACTGACTCATTATCTTCATCTGCATCTGCCAGGATTCCATCTTAAAAGATATTTGCTTGACCAGCCTGATTTGCCCTTCACAAATGTAATAAAGAAGCTGCCTTAATGGAGAGGAACTATAGCTGTATAATTAGAAGTGGCTGTTAGTAGTGAAATGTGTAGTTGAGGGCAGAGCTGCAGTTCTTAGGAGAACTTTGTTCAGATGAAAAACCAGGACCCCAGACTAGATTGGACCAGAAACAGGTCACCTGGTCAGTCTGTGGTCCCGAGTGGTTTGTCCCTGTCTCATGACAATGGGAGGCCAGGCAGAAGCCCTTGTGCTTCTGGCTTAAGTTGCTCTCCAGATAACTGTAGTAGCCTTCAAATTCATTTTCCTATCTCTTGCCTCTCCAAACTGGTACAAACTATCAAACCCAGTGTTTTCAGTACAGGTCAGATCTCTGTAGGACCTCTTTCCTCCTCTGTAATCTTCAATGGCTTGCCACTGAGTATAGAATAAGGCCTCATATTGCATCCTTGGTTTTCAAGGTCTTCTATGATTTGGTGGTAAAACTCTGTCCCTAATCATACCTGGGCTTCCCAAGTGGCATTAGTGGTCAAGAACCTGCCTGCCAATGCAGGAGACATTACAGACCCGAGTTTGATCCCTGAATCAGGAAGCTCTCCTGGAGGAGGGCATGGCAATCTACTCCAGTAGTCTTGCCTGGAGAATCCCATGGACAGAGGAGCCTGGTGGGCTAAGGTCCATAAGGTCACAAAGAGTCAGACACAAATGAAGTGGCTTAGCACAGTCATACCTTCACTAACCCCTGCAGATACTGAGGCTTTCTCACGCTAATCATTTCTCCTCATAATGTTCCTTCATTTTAGAGTGCTCCCCACTACCCTCAGCAACAACCTTCACCTACAGAAATTAGAGAAATTTCTTAGTGTTCCACTCAATTGCCTCTTCCTCCACCAAGTCCTTCCTGATACTCGCAGTCAGAAATTCTTGATTCCTCTGCATGTCTATCCCTTGTGTGGTCAGACCATGTAAGGAAGGAAGAGAGATGGTATAATTTAATGGCAAAAAGGTAGGCCTCTGGAGCAGACTGCTATAACTTGAGTCCAAGCTCTGCCATTAATTAATAATTGCATCTATCTCACTGGGTTCTTATAAAATAAGGGCATTTACTACACCGGTTGTTAAATCATTAAATATGCACAAAGCACTATTAAATATGCCCTCGGCACATGGTAAGCACTATGCAGTTAAAATTATGATGATGAAACTTATCTCCGATAGCTTTTCTTACCCTCCATCTCTATTCCTCCAGTTGTCTGAGTTTCTAAAGGGCAAAACCTCCCTCTTATTCTTACCTATCTCCCAGGACTCTAGTGAAAATTACAAGAAAAAAAATTTATGCTGTCTGTACTGTATTTTGCACTGTAGACATAAAATAAAACTCTATTACTATCTACTTATTACTAATTACTTATTACTAACGTTATTACTAATAACTACCATTATTATTCTTGCTCTAATGCCTGTACCTGAGATCTTATTATTTAGACAAGTCCCTAATCACTGTTTGTTGAGTGTTTAAACACATTTACAAAAAAACGGATGAAGAATTTTCAGTAGGAAACGAACCACCACCCCATCCAAAGGGCAGAATAATAAGTAATTTCACTGTCCTTTCCTCAGTGCCCTTGGGAGTGAAATTACAAGTTCTACTCACAAGAATCCTGCAGCATAGGAATCTGATAGATTGTTTGTGCCTCCAGCTGAGGTGGTCACCACACCTTCAAGCCAAATCTTCTTTCCTGGGGTGTATGTGTTAACCACCTGTTCACACAACAAAAGCAGAAAGAGATAATGAAATTTTAAAAAACTGTTCCTAAATGAGAAGGACCATACATTCTCTTAAAGTTCCTCTGATCCTCTGCTCCCAGGTGGTCATGATCTGTGTTTTTTTCATGTTGATACAGCCCATACAGCTGGCACACAAATACACACACACACACACACACACACACATTAATATTGATTCATGTCCACTCAAAGAAATGATCATTTTTTTCTCCTAAATGAACCAAAGTGACATTGTGACAGGAGAACAAGTGCATATTCTAGGACATAAGTTGACTATAACACCCTTCAGTGAAAATTAATAGTGGAGGTCAAACTGGAATGCTGTTAAAGATTAAAGAAGAGTTTCCCCTTGCACCTAGAAGAAGGTGGTCCTCTCCCTCTTCTTGACACTGCTCAGAGTGCCCAACCCAAGGAGACCTGGAAATACTATAAATAAGAAAGCAAGAAAAATACCTTAAATGATTAGAAAACTGAGTCATATTGTGAAAGTAAAGGTCTACAGTAATGATTCCCCTTAAAACATTCATGCTTTTGATAAAGTTTGTGTTTCCTTTAAGATTAACTGGAACTGAGTAATATATTTCTGTTTTTCTTTTTTGCCTTTGGCTTCTAGGATATTCAAAGTTTAATTTTTGTTCGAAGACAGATATAGAGATTATTAAGGCAGTCAGAGAAAAGTGGTTTTGTTAAAAAAACAAAAAGGTAAATAGTATAAGATGATGAACCTTGAAATCATTAAGCTAAGTGAAAGAAACCAGACACAAAAGGCCACATATTATATTCATTTATATGAAATGTCCAGAACAGTCAAATCCATAGAGACAGAAAGTAGATTAATGGATTTCTAGGGTTGGAAAAAGGGAAAGAGAATGAGGGGGGAAGATGGGGAGTGACTACAAACAGGTATGGGGTTTCTCTGGAGGATATGAACATGTTCTAAAATTAAATAGTGACAGTTTCACAATTTTGTGAATATACCTAAAACCACTGAATTTCAAACTTTTAAAGGGTGAATCTCATGGTTTGTGAATTGTATCTCAATAGAGCTGAGTGTGTAATATGTATCATTAACAATAGGAGAGGTAGACCCTAATAGGTAGATAACTGATGTGGAAAGGGGAATAAATTCTGAAAATCTGGGGTTCTACCACATAGCGGCCATGAGACGCTTGTAGAATCATTATCTTGGACTTCAATTTCTTCACCAACATATAAAGTAACATATTTGGAGGAGATGAAATGTAAGTCCTTTCTAAATATAAAATGTATCAGTATTTTGTAATGCTTGTGCATGTCCCCTTGGCTCCTATTCCCCAAATGTCAAGAGTAAATTTGATTATGGAAATTAAAATAACATAAATACAGGAGACAAAAAAGCCAGATTTGGTCATCTCAAAAATAAAGATCTTGGCTAGAGGTAATTATTGGGAATGGTAGAAAAAAGCCACAGGAGTAGGTGAAATTAGTTAAGAGGAATATTTAAAATTATACTGGGCTTCCCTGGTGGTTTGGTTGGTAAAGAATCTGCCTGCACTGTAGGAGACCGCCTGCAGTAAAGAATCTGCTTAAAATGTAAGAGACCCAGGCTTGATCCCTGGGTCGGGAAGATGCCCTGAAAAAGGAAATGACAACTCACTCCAGTATTCTTGACTGAGAAATCCCATGGACAGAGGAGCCTTGCGGGCTGCAGTCCATGGGGTTGCAAGAGTTGGACACAACTTGGCGACTAGACCACCATCACTACCAAAGAAGGGCTAAGGCTGTCTATGCAAAAACATGAAGGCATTATCAAATGGATTTATTCATTCATTCAGTAAATATTTATTGAGCACCTACTATATGCCAAGCAGAATTCTAGGGGCAAACAGTGAATGAAACACAAGTCTCTGCTCTCATCAGCTCATATTTTAGTCAAGGGGAAGAGACTGACAATAGACACACAAACATAAATTTAGAAATAGGAAGTGCTAGGAGGAAAATAAAATCGATTAATCTGACAGAAAGTGCCTTGGAAGGAGAGGAAGGTTGATGTTTTAGATGAAGGTCAGGAAAGATCCCTCTAGCACCTTTATATAAGGACTTTAGTTAAGCTCCATTAAATGAGGACTTGATTCCAGAAAATGGATGGATTTATAAATTGCTGTGTACACAGGACTCATCAAGGACACAGACACTGTGTAAATACACATCATTTGAATTCTCTTCTGACTTGCAGGAAGATTTGGAAGGAGACAATCTAACACTTCTTATAATTAGTGAGGTAGAATTGATTAGCAGTTAGTGGTCTGCACACACATTGCCTGGGTGTGAATCCTGGTTTCATCATTGACGCACTGTTGACCTTGCTGTGCCTTAATTTCCTTAGCTGTAAAATTAGAATAATAAATGTGCATTTTAAAAAATATTTGTGACCTAATATTTGTAAAGCACTTGGAAAGGTGTCTGGCAAATGATAGGCTCTTAAAGTAAAGCAAATGTTACCTAGATCACTCTCTTTGTCCAAACTACATGAGATTGTGATTGGCAATCTAACATTAGAATTGGTTGCTTTTATTTGGATATGTTTGTGGTGGTAGGTAATAGGCCAGATGTGTGCTAAGTAGTAGGGAAAGGTCTATTTAGAATTTAAAATCTACATGGGTAGCTCACGTTAATGTAATTAGCATTCAGAGTAGTTTGTTTATCCACTCAGCACAGGAGCAATTCTTGTCATTTTCTAGAGAAGCTATTAATACATGAACAACAAAAAAAAAAACACAGGGAGAGTGTGCTTTGATACAAAACCAAGCCAGTTATATGAAATGTTATATGGCAGAGAAATTCCTAGAAAGTATCTGTGTTAGAGGTTCTGGGAGTAGTTGGTATGAGTCAGAAAGGATTTTCTGAACATTTACTGTTTGGGACATGGTGAGAGGCTTAATGAATATTGTGTCTACTGTGAGACAAGAAGAGGTTATCATAGTCATGTGTGGGGGAGGTACTGAGGTTGGGTGCTGGTTGGGCCTAGAGAGGAAATTAGTATGGGCAGAAGAGGAGAGGAAAAAAATCAGGAAAAACAGATGGAACCAGCTGCAAAATTCCCTTAGAAAGTGAAACTCTAAGAAACTGAGGGCTATAGTTCAACACTGCGGTTTTCTGAGTAAATATGATTCCCCCTGTGCTAGAAGAGAGAAAATTGCAGGACTGCAAAGAGCAAGGGTACAGTTCCTGGTGAAAAATGATGTGCCAAAGAAGGTTATTTTAAGGAACACATTGTCTGGGGAGGGAGAAGTACAAATGCCCAAATGCCGAGATTATTGAAGTGAAGGGAGAGGGGAGTTGAATGGTTGGCTCCCTTCAGCAGTTTTTTTATCCCCCACAGACTTCAGCTCTTAGGCCCATGTGGACAAGGGAGCTTTGAAGCACCCACAGGACAGCTCAGCAGGTTGCCAGTGGCTGCTCAGAATCCTTCAGCCTGCTGGGGGCAGGGTGGTGTGAAGGGAAACCCTCCAGCTCCCTCCCTCTCATTTCAGGGGTTGAGGACATCAGGACTGTTTCGTATGGCTATATTGAAAAAGGAGAGGTGAGAGAGAAAAATAGCTTTGACTTTTTAAAAAGTTTTATTTTCCCTACCACTTTGAAATTTTTTTTTTAAAGGAAACAGTTAAAAATAGGAAAATAACCATTTCTGTAGCACATTTTCAAACCTGGGCTTCCCTTTCCTGTCTCTCCAAAACTGTGATTTGTCTTTAAAAAAGACTCCTGAGAGCCTGGTTTCAGCCACTGGCTATGCAAGTGATGGTAGCCTTGTAGCAGCAGACATGTTGTTTATGGTTATCCAAACCCAACACCTTCCTTAATGAGAAAGGAAGCAATAAAACAGGAATAGTGGACAGGCCAGCTGGGCTAATCAGGCCTGGCAAGAGGCCCACCCTCCAAAGGAAGCTGGAGTCCATTAATTCCAGCATCTCATATAGTTGGAAATCAACCTTCCCTAGGACTTTAGGAAAAGCAGTGGTTCTTTAAGCAACCAGGTCCCCTATGTCACTGGTTAGAAGGAGCTGAATAGCTTTAGGGAACTTCTTAAACTTTCCTTACCCATGGACAGGGCTCTGCTTGGAGGTGCTCCTGTCTCTTTATTCCTTATTGTATTCATAAAACGTCCAGGTGAGAGCTCAATAATGTTACAATTTTTCTTTCCATTATTCTTGTGTGTTTTTGACTCTAAGCTACCTACTATGTTAGATGAGGACAAAATCATTCCATTCTGCCCTCTCCTTTCTTACTGTCCCCTTCTGAGTTCCGGATCTTATCCTTTCTCCCTTGGTCTTCCTGCAAGGAAGACCTCCTTCTCAAGACTTTCCTCTACACTGCTTCTGTCTTTTAACCAGCTTCACCCTAGCTTCATAACCTATATGACTTCTCATTACCAGCAGCAGAACTCAATCATGTGCTCATGGAGTGGTCTGTGTGACTAGTTGGCAGACATGTTATGAGTGACTTGCTTCAGATAATATTTAAAACAGTAATTTGGGGAATGACTTACTTAAAAGTATTGATAAAATAAAGTAGGTTCAAGGTTATCATAATAACATTCCTTTCATTAGCCAGAATTATGAAATGCTTCCTTAACATGGAAAGAAAGCAAAGGAGCCAGTAAACTACACACAGCTTGTAGTCTATTTTGTTCATTTGTCCATGAAAGCATGTTCAGTTCAGTTTAGTCGCTCAGTTGTGTCCAACTCCTTGCAACCCCATGAATCACAGCACGCCAGGCCTCCCTGTCCATCACCAACTCCTGGAGTCCATCCAAACCCATGTCCATTGAGTCGGTGATGCCATCCAACCATCTCAACCTCTGTCGTCCCCTTATCCTCCTGCCCTCAATCTTTCCCAGCATCAGGGTCTTTTCAAATGAGTCAGCTCTTCACATCAGGTGGCCAAAGTATTGGAGTTTCAGCTTCAGCATCAGTCCTTCCAGTGAACACCCAGGACTGATCTCCTTTAGGATGGACTGGTTGGATCTCCTCGCAGCCCAAGGGACTCGCAAGAGTCTTCTCCAACACCACAGTTCAAAAGCATCAATTCTTTGGTGCTCAGCTTTCTTTATAGTCCAACTCTCACATCCATACATGACCACTGGAAAAACCATAGCCTTGACTAGATGGACCTTTGTTGACAAAGTAATGTCTCTGCTTTTGAATATGCTGTCTAGGTTGGTCATAACTTTCCTTCCAAGGAGTAAGAGTCTTTTAATTTCATGGCTACAGTCACCATCTGCAGTGATTTTGGAGCCCAGAAAAATAAAGTCTGACACTGTTTCCACTGTTTACCCATCTATTTCCCATGAAGTGATGGGACCAGATGCCGTGATCTTAGTTTTCTGAATGTTGAGCTTTAAGCCAACTTTTTCACTCTCCTCTTTCACTTTCATCAAGAGGCTCTTTAGTTCTTCTTCACTTTCTGCCATAAGGGTGGTGTCATCTGCATATTTGAGGTTATTGATATTTCTCCTGGCAATCTTGATTCCAGCTTGTGCTTCTTCCAGCCCAGCGTTTCTCATGATGTACTCTGCATGCTCCTGCTGCTGCTGCTGCTAAGTCGCTTCAGTCGTGTCTGACTCTGTGCGACCCCATTGATGTCAGCCCACCAGGCTCCCCTGTCCCTGGGATTCTCCAGGCAAGAACACTGGAGTGGGTTACCATTTCCTTCCCCAATGCATGAAAGTGAAAAGCGAAAGGGAAGTCGCTCAGTCGTGTCTGACTCTTAGCGACCCCATGGACTACAGCCTACCAGGCTCCTCCATCCATGGGATTTTTCCAGGCAAGAGTACTGGAGTGGGGTGCCATTGCCTTCTCCGGTACTCTGCATATAAGTTAGATAAACAGGGTGACAATATACAGCCTTGACATACTCCTTTTCCTATTTGGAACCAGTCTGTTGTTCCATGTCCAGTTCTAACTGTTGCTTCCTGACCTGCATACAGGTTTCTCAAGAAGCAGGTCAGATGGTCCGAAAGCATGTTAAACATGGTGAAATGGTGATGGGAACCACTGATCTATGGGATATGACGCCAACTGCTTTATTTAACTTGGCATCTAAGACCCTTCATAACCATCCCTTAGCTGCCTCCTCCTCTCCCTCCCCACAAGACCTGAGGTTCACAACACAATGGACTCACTGTTTTTCAACTACATGATCTTCTTTTAGGATTTCACTGATCACTTTCTCCTTTACTCATTCCTCACCCATGTTGTCTGAGACATTGTTTTTTTCATGGCTTATTTCTAATGTGATCTCATTTGTGAAACTTCTCTCAAAACTTCAGGATATTAATTCTCTCCTCTGGCCTCCAAAGTTCTTTGAATCTATCACTATTCTTGACCTTATTATACTGAGTTGTAAATTTTTGTTCGCCTAGCCTCCTACACTATAAGCAGCTTGAGAAAGCCATATTTTTTCCCATTTTGCATGCCTTATAGAATTTTTGTCAGTCACTTTGCTTATTAAATACTTGTTAAATAATGAGACAATGAAGTAGTTTACTTGTTAATAAATGAGAGAGGTAATATTTTACCAATGGGAAGGCTGAGTATCAAAAAATATAACTAATAATTTCAGAATCATAAGAACAAACATTATATTTTCACAGTTTCAGCTCAGAACTCTGTTCACTTTCTAATTGAATTTTGTTGTTTGAGAAGAGCTAGAAGCTTCTAGTTCACTAAACTGCCTCCATATTTAATATGTTCTTCTCAGGTAAGACAAGCTGAGCTATTCTGAGCTCAGTGATTCCAATATCTCATCACATTCTTTCTGATTTATTTCTTCTGTCTAATGTACTTCCTGTCAGTTTCATTAATTTTTTTCTGTATAATTCTTTTTATCATCTCCCTGTTCCGGAGTGCCGTATTTGCCCATTTTCTTTTGGTATCAGATCAATTTTTAATTTGTGGCTTCTGTTTCTGTGTCATTTTTAGGATTTAAAATTGCATTCTCTGCTCTTGTTATCTCAAACCGCAGAAAAGCAACTGAGTGTAATTGCAACTAAACATAAAATTAAAATAAGAAAATACACAAAAAGGAAAGTCACAGAGGAGACAAGGAAATTATGAGCATAGGCAAGAAAATGAGGAAGAAAGTTTCACAGTACCAAAGCAATGACTATGTTCAAGAATAAGCGCTTGGTGGAGGGAAGACTGGACAGCAGCTACCTGCACATAAATTACTCTTCTTCCCATCTCCAGTCCTTTTCTGTGACTAACCAACCCCTCAGGCTTACTGGACTGTCTACCTACTGACAAGTCCTAAGTTTCAGCAGCCTCAGAGGTAAGTTCCTCTTGCTCAGGACAAACCCTGTAATCTCCCCACTTCCATGTGGAAATGTTAGACGGTCACCCCAAGCTGCCTTTTCCTCATGAAGAAGATTTTTGTTTAAGGAGCAATTTGTTCTGAGGGCTAGTCCTCCGATATGTCCTTAATATACTCATTGCCTTCCACACAACAGGACCTCACTATATGCTGGCCAAAAACCATGTACATGAAACATATGAATGGAGTCCAGTGAATGAATGCAAATCACTCCCTGGAAATCCTTGTCCTCTTCCACTCTCTAATATTGTGATAATATTATATATCACCTAATATTGTAGCACCCAACTTTCATTCAGCCCTCACTTCTAGAACACCCACCTCAGATTATATCAACTGACTGAGGTCAATTTGATATTCTCTCACCAAGAACATTCAGTATTCTTTTTAAAAAGGTTTCCTAATCCTGGGTGGTCAGGAATATAAATATTACATGGGTTACAAAATTAATGGTCAACATGCATGGGAGATTCAGAATGGTGTATTGGATACAGTGTGGGCCTTGGAATTAGGAGTTCCAATTTTACTACTTAGCAAGTGTGGCCTTCAAAAAACTTACTGGTTTCTTCAATAGATTGGTAATATTTGATGCACTCAGTGGATGGAATTTGTAACCTAAAAGGTAATACAATTACTATAGTTCTGTAAGTTGATGCATTTAAAAATGCATCAAATGGTTTTGAAATAAGAATGTTTTCCATCAAAAGAAACTAGCCAGCTGTTTACTCTCTCCCTCCAGCTATTATTAAATTTAAGGTTGCTGTTATTGTTCAGTCACTAAGTCATGTCCAACTCTTTGCGACCCCATGGATGGCAGGACGCCAGGCTTCCGTGTCCTTCACTACCTTCTGGAGTTTGCTTAAACTCATGTCATTGAGTCAGTGATGCCATCCAACTGTCTCATCCTCTGTCATCCCTTTCTCTTCTTGTCCTCAGTCTTTCCCAGAACCAGGATTTTTCCCAATGAGTTGGCTCTTTGCATCAGGTGGCCAAAGTATAGAAGCTTCAACCTCAGCATCAGTCCTTCCAATGAATATTCAGGGTTGATTTCCTTTCGGATTGACTGATTTGATCTCCTTGCAGTCTAAGGGACTCTCCAGAGTCTCCACAGCATCACAATTTGAAAGCATCAATTCTTTGGCACTCAGCCTTCTTTATGGTACAACTCTCACATCCATACATGACATCGGAAAAACCACAGCTTTGACTCTAGGGACTTTTGTTGGCAAATTGATGGCTCTGTCTTTTAATATGCTGTCTAGGTTTGTCATAGCTTTTCTTCCAAGGAGCAAGTGCCTTTTAATTTCATGGCTGCAGTCACTGTCTGCAGTGATTTTGGAGCCCAAGAAAATAAAGTCTGTCACTGTTTCCACTTTTCCCCATCTATTTGCCACGAAGTGATGGTACTGGTTGCCATGTTGTTAGTTTTTTGAATACTGAGTTTTAAGCCAGCTTTTTCACTCTTCTCTTCCACTCTCCTCAGGAAGCTCTTTAGTTCCTCTTTGCTTTCTGCCATTAGAATGGTATCATCTGTATATCTGAGGTTGTTGATACTCCTCCCAGAAATCTTGATTCCAGCTTGTGATTCATTCAGCCCACTATTTCACATGATGTACTATGCATAGAAGTCAAATAAGCAGGGTGACATATACAGCCTTGTCATACTCCTTTCCCAATTTTGAATCAGTCTGTTGTTCTATGTCTGGTTCTAACTGTTGCTTCTTGACCTGCACACAGGTTTCTCAGGAGTTAGGTAAGGTGGTCTGGTAGTCCCATCTCTTTAAGAATTTTCTACAGTTTGTTGTGTTCCACACAGTCAAAGCCTTTCACATAATCAGTGAAGCAGAAGTAGATGTTTATTTTTTAAATTCTCTTGCTTTTTCTATGATCCAATGTTAGTTATTTAGTCATGTCCAACTCATTGTAAC
The DNA here is from genome assembly GCF_055505025.1 of Bos grunniens. Lineage (NCBI taxonomy): Eukaryota > Metazoa > Chordata > Mammalia > Artiodactyla > Bovidae > Bos > Bos grunniens. Next base: position 19,849,010 of record NC_141190.1, read on the forward strand.
CCCATGGACTGTAGCCTGACAGGCTCCTCTGTCCATGGAATTCTCCAGGCAAGAATACTGGAGTGGGTTGTCATTCCCTTATCCAGGGGATCTTCCTGACCAAGAGATTGAACTTGGGTCTTCTGCATGCAGGTAGATTCTTTGCCATCTGAGCCACCAGGAAAGCCTATGGATGCTGGCAATTTGTTCTCTTGTTCCTCTACCTTTTCTAAACCCAGCTTTTACATTTGGCAGTTCTTGGTTCAGATACTGTTGAAGTGTAGCTTGAAGGATTTTGAGCATTACTTTGCTAGCATGTGAAATAAATGCTATTGTACGGCAGTTTGAACATTCTTTGGCATTGCCTTTCTTTGAAAACTGACCTTTTTCAGTCCTATGGCTACTGATGAGTTTTCCAAATTTGCTGGCATATTGAGTATAGCACGTTAACAGCATCATGTTTTCGGATTTTAAATAGCTTAGCTGGAATTCTATCATTGTTTGAGTTTAAGAATCAAGGAAATATAGTTCACAGAATGACACTGAGCAAAACTTTGGAGCTTTTTTTTGTGGTAAACATATCTTTCCAGCTAGATTCCCCTATTTATCATCAGTGTCTTATATCTGAAAGAGAAGAGCCAAAAGTTCCACTGGGTCATATTCTCCCATTTTCAGATGCATAGTCAAGTGGAGTCACAGACAACAATTTACTGTGAAGCTCATCAACTTTAGCTCCCCATTTCCCCAGGCCTCTGTTAATGTCTTGGGAAGGGCCCTAGTAATTTGTTCATATGGTCAGATATATTTCTAAAACATGCAAATTTGTTTTGCTTTCTTTTTCTTAAAGTGGTCCCCATTGTATAAGTTGCCAGCCCCATAAAAGTTAGAATCACACCTGGATGTCACCTAAGGTATCAGTGTGGCACAGTTTGTGTTCAGGGTCCTCTATCTCTTGAGTTCTCCCTTGGCCTGTGTTTCTCTTCCCCTCTATCCAAACCTGCTCTTGGGAAGGACAAATACCATATGATATCACTTCTAGGTGGAATCTAAAACATGACACAGGTGAACCTACTGTAAACCAGAAGCAAAAACATAGACAGAGAAAATAGACTGGTGGCTGTGAAGGGGCGGAGGCTGGGAGACAGATTCACTGGGGGTTTGGGATTAGCAGATGCATACCGCTATTTACAGAATGCATTAACAGCAAGGCCCTACTGTATAGCACAAGGAACTATTCAATTTCCTGTGATAAACCATAATGGAGAAGAATATGAAAAAGAATGTATATATGTATAACTGAGTCACTTTGCTGTACAGCAATAATTAACACAACATGGTAACTCAACTATATTTCAATAAAATATTTTAGTAAAATAAAATTATCACAGAGGAAATAACCTTGCTTTTGGAAAAGGATCATCTATTTTATATTAAGGCCTTAGTGTGACTTTAAATCAGTATAGTTTACCTCTCCTTGGGTTATTTACATTCTGCTGCTACTGTTAAGTTGCTTCAGTCGTGTCTGACTCTGTGCAACCCCATAGACGGCAGTCTACCAGGTTCCCCCGTCCCTGGGATTCTCCAGGCAAGAACACTGCAGTGGGTTGCCATTTTCTCCTCCAATGCATGAAAGTGAAAAGGGAAAGTGAAGTCGCTTCTCTCGCTAAAGTAGAATCAAAAAATATTTTTCTAAAGTAAAATATCTGGCATTAGCAAACTGACTAAAATGTTACTCAGAGCCACAAAGAGACCTTTGTTTCACCCTTAAAGACATACCCAGAGGAAACTCTCCTACTATGCCTACATATAGGCATAGCCCATTTGTGTGCTATGTGTGTTAAGTCACTTCAGTCATGTCCAGCTCTTTGTGACCCTATAGACTGTAGCCCACCAGGCTCCTCTGTCCGTGGGATTCTCCGAGCAAGAATACTGGAATGGGTTGCCATGCCCTCCTCCAGGGAATCTTCCTGATCCAGGGATCAAATCCATGTCTCTTGCATTTCCTGCATTGGCAGGTGGGTTCTTTACCACTGGCACCTCCTGGGAAGCCTCATAGTCCACTATGGTTGCCTAAATCAATTTCTGTCTATTCAACACTATGCTACAAAATCAGTAGTGAATTAGATTCTTTTGGGTTTGAATGGCAGAGATAGCACATCCGAATGAGATGAGAAAAAGATTTACTTTGCTTCTTCCACACTTCTACCACTATTCTACTCTGTTCATTCACCTTCCCTTCCGTGTCTCCCTCTAATATTGACTGAGAGCCTGTTAAGTGATAGGCACCGTAGTAGGCACTGGCACATTGAAACAAGCATTCAACATGGGCTTTCCTGGTGGCTCAGACAGTAAAGAATCTGCTTGCAATGCGGGAGACTCAGGTTGGATCCCTGAGTTGAGAAGATGCCCTGGAGATGGAAATGGTCATGACTGAGCAAATTAAAAGACGCTTACTCCTTGGAAGAAAAGTTATGACCAACCTAGACAGCATATTAAAAAGCAGAGATATTACTTTGCCAACAAAAATCCATCTAGTCAAGGCTATGGTTTTTCCAGTAGTCATGTATGGATGTGAGAGTTGGACTATAAAGGAAGCTGAACACCAAAGAATTGATGCTTTTGAACTGTGGTGTTGGAAAAGACTCTCAAGAGTCCCTTGGACTGCAAGGAGATCCAACCAGTCCATCCTAAAGGAAATCAGTTCTGAATATTCATTGGAAGGACTGATGTGAAGCTGAAACTCCAATTCTTTGGCTACCTGATGTGAAGAACTGACTCATTTGAAAAGACCCTGATGCTGGGAAAGATTGAAGGTGGGAGAAGGGGACAACAGAGGATGAGATGGTTGGATGGCATCATGAACTCAATGGGCATGAGTTTGAGTAAACTCTGGGACTTGGTGATAGACAGGGAGGCCTGGCTTGCTGCAGTCCATGGGGTTGCAAAGAGTTGGACATGACTGAGCAATTGAACTGAACTGAACTGAGCAAATATATATAGATTATTGAATGAATCAATCAATACATTAATCAATCAAACACTGATTTTTTTCCAGTGGTAATACAACTATTCTTAACCAACTAGTGTGTTTTCATTTTCAGTTTTCTTCATTAGAGAAGGTTAACATTGTCATTGTCCTCATTTTCCTTTAATTGTGCATCCAGTTATTCTATGACCTTTAAGAGTAACTGTTATTCTTCTACTCTCTTCCCCTTTGATATACTTTGATATAACTAGTAGGTAAACCAGAGATTGATTGAGAAAAAAGTTTCCTTTTTAATCTGTTCATTACTTCCAAAGGATTAAATACTTCTCTGCCTTACCTATGTCCATGATCCTGCCACTAAGATATATTGGAAAAAGTGCTATAATGTTACTGTATCTATTAAGATTTCAAAAGAATTACTCTTTATTATTATAAGCAATCATAAATATGATGATATTAACAAAAAATATTGGCTTCCCTAATATCTGAAATTTCCCTTCCTTTACAAACTACAGTAGATATATCCCACCATGGGCTCCTGAAGCACCCTGAATTCCACTGTTATGTGAGTCATTGCATCTTACTATCATTGTTTGTTTCATTAACTATTTTCCCACTAGACCATAAAGTCTGTGAGTATAACCACCATATCCTTCTTGCTCATTGTTTTATCCTCAGGAGTTTGGAATACACAAGAATGTTATAGTTTATAAATGAAGGAAGAAAGAAGGAAGGGAGGAGGGAAGGAAATATTCAAATAGTAGGGAAGCCAATTGTTCAGTTTATTTAGTATTCAAAATACAATCATAAGGACAGTATTTTTGAAAATACTTCCCTTATGACTGGGATTTCACCAACTCCTTCCTGTGCTTATTGAATTGCTGAAAATAATATCAAAAAGTGTTATTTCCTCCTCTGATTCCTCTAGGAAATGAAGATACAAATCATAGAGTCCAAGTGACTTGAGCCAAAATGGTTCATCTTGGTTCTTATGTTATTGTTTTGGAGTCTGCCCAGCTATCCACACTATACCATCTGCACTGTATCCTAAACATCTCTCACTTTCCCATCGGACTATTGGCTGCATTGTGAGATTCTCAACTCTTTCCCTCATCTCTCAAAGTACAGACAATTATTCTCATTCTAATCGAAAGGAGCGAGTGTGTGAATCACCCAGATGAGTGGGTTGTCCAAACACTGTCTCTGTTTGGTTTTCAAATGCATCATGTAGATTTTCATATAACCAGAATTCACCCACTGCTCAGAAAACTAAACATTCTTAAGTGGCAGTCCAAATTTGGAAACCACAGCTGTTTTTAGCAATTGAGTCACTGTCTTTCAGGTGCCAAAAATATCACCTATCTATTCTCCAGGGTTCAAAGAAAGAGGAAAGAGGAAGAAAGCAAAGAACAAGTTGAGAATAAAGGTAACATGAAGCTTCTCCAGTAAAATGAATTGTTATTAAAAAACAACCATAATAACTGAAACAACAATAATTATGGCAATAAGAACTACCATTCACTAGCAATGAACAAATCAGAGTCTCATGTGATCTTCCTAATCTCCTTAAGAGGGAAGGAGGATATACAATGGTTACTACCAAGTACTAGTTCCAGGAACTGGTGTGGATATCAAAGTCTGCAGTTGCTTAAGGCCCATATACAAAACCGTGTAGTGTTTATAGTATAACCCAGGCACATTCTTCCATGTATTGTACTTTAAATCATCTCTGCTGCTGCTGCTAAGTCGCTTCAGTCATGTCCGACTCTGTGCGACCCCATAGATGGCAGCCCACCAGGCTCCCCCGTCCCTGGGATTATCCAGGCAAGAACACTGGAGTGGGTTGCCATTTGCTTCTCCAATGCATGAAAGTGAAAACTGAAAGGGAAGTCGCTCAGTCGTGTCCGACTCTAGCGACCCCATGGACTGCAGCCTACCAGGCTCCTCCGTCCATGGGATTTTCCAGGCAAGAATACTGGAGTGGGGTGCCATTGCCTTCTCTGTAAATCATCTCTAGATTACTTATAATACCTAATACAATGAAAATGCTAGGTAAATAGTTGCCAGTACCTGGCAAATTCAAGTTTTGCTTTTTTTAACCTTCTAAAGTGCTTTTTTTCTGGAATATTTTCAATCAGTGTTTGGTTGAATCCATAGATGCAGAACACACAGATACAGATAGAGAGAGCTCTGTTCTTAGCAATCTCATTTTACAGGTGAAGAAAGAAAATCAGAAAGGTTAAGTGAATGGCTGAGGGTCATAAAACCCAAGCCACTAGACTTCAAATCCTGTCTCCTATCTCTTCTTCAAACAGCCTCACCACTGTCTTATATAAACCAATCTTGCATGAATTTGTTTGGGTAGGAAATCCACCCTTTTCCCACTACTAGGACCTAAGGAGAGATCATTAAGATTTCTCTGAACTTCTAAAAATAAAAAAGAAACAGAGATTGCATTTCTAGCTTTTGGATGAGAGTTCCATGTATATACCTAATAAAATGTTTACTTGGTCCATCTCCAAGCTGACTGGGGGGGCTCACAGCAAAGAACTTTGATCACTCTGCCCCAGACTGTACCCTAGTATCAAATTTCCCAAACCCCCATTCCACCCACAGGGGATTTCAGGAACAGCCAAAGTAACTTTTCAACTGACAAATCTTGATGACTCTTCTCTGGTCTCCTAGCCTTCATCTCCCCAAATCAGGCCACTACCTAGTATATCCTTTGCTGTGGTGAGAGACTCCCCTTCTCAAGGCCCTAACAACTGGGTCCAGGTTACTGTAGCCAGTAGAAGGTCTATCCTATGAGTCAAACCTCAATGAATCTGTGATCTAGCAGCGACCCTAGCAGATACCCATTTAAGACAATCTCTGGCAAGAGCTTTATAAAAGAGATTTGGAAAAAGAAAACCAGTCAGAGAGAGAACTGAATGGGCTACTAAATAAAACAAGGAGGATGAAACTTTGACAGACAGTATTTTCCCAAAGTGACTGAAAAAATGTTTCTGGTCTTATATGCCCTTCCAGAACCTCATCACTCCCTTATTAAGAAGGTTTACTTCCTCTTCTCTTAAATCCCTAAGGGTCTTGGTGACTGTCTTAATGAGTTGACTATGGTTGAAGCAATGCCCTGTGACTTCTAAGGATAGGTAGAAAAGTTAATAGAGCTTCCACCTGACTCGCTCTCTTGGGCATCTGACTTTAAAACCTCGAGAGGAAGTCCAAGGCTACAAGGAGAGGTATTCTGGTTATCAGCCCCACAAAGGTGATAGTTGACAACTGACATCAACTTTCAGAGTGAATGAGCTTTCTGATGATTCCAGTCACTGGCCTTTGAATTAGCCTAGTCTTCATGTTTTCCAGCTGAAACTAATGGAGCAAAGAAAAGCCATCCTATGGGAATTCCTGACCCATAGAATTCATGGTCATAATAAATGATTGTTTTAAGTCACTAAGTTTTGGGATAATTTATTGCACAGCAAGACATAACCAGAACAGAAATGTAAGCCTGAGGGGACCGCTGAGCATTTTGTATTTGCCAGAGCCAAAAGGTGGCTCCAGACCCTACTGCTAATTCTATCTACCCCCTGCCAGGTGCCTTCTGTATACATAGGCCATTTCTCTTCGAGGCTCCACTGCTCCTTTCTGCAATCACACTTGGCTCTCCTTTTCTGTGTGCATCAGACGTGTTTTTAAAGATCTGAATTTCAATTGTGCCCAGAATTTGAGACGTTTTCCTTAAGTTTCTTCAGCCTTGCCTGGACAAATCAGGAAGTGAGTTTAGCCTCTTATTTCAGTCTCTGGACATTCTGTGATGGTGAAGGAATATTCAGTGGTGGAGAGTACTAAGTTGTGGGGAGAAAGAGGAGAATCTAACTCCTAACTCATTTGTCTTGGTTTTGACCTAGTTATACTTAAAGAATTACATGAACACAGTTAGAACCTTCACTCACAGTGCCATGACACCACTGAATCATTTTACTTCCAGTGATAATCCTTTGATCAGGTTGCTAGACTCAAAGCTGGAAAAACCAAAAATATAGCGACTTGTTATGTTGAACACTGTTGTAATACAAAAACTTAGAATAGTAGCTGGAACACAGTAAACAGTAAATATCCATTGAATGAAAGAAGGAACAAGTGAATAAATGAAAGAAATTTCCTCCCCTCTTTTTAGAGACTAATACTGGATTAGCATAATGTTGTTAGAAAACTCTAGAGTTTAAAAGGTTGACATTCTACTCCATTAGGTAATATGTTTTTCAGCTTGCTCAAAGTAAGTATTAAACCTTGAAACTGTAAAGTTCCTCAAGGACAAAGACCATGTCTCATTCGATTTTGTATCCGGAGCAGCTGGCACTATGCCTGCTACTTGTTAAAAGCACAGTAAATATTAGTTAAATATTAAAAACTAAGTGAATGTCAAGCAGAGACTGACAGACACTTCAAATCATTTAGTTCTCCTAGGTGTTGCCTAGTAGGAGACAGTGACAGATAAGGGTGCTGGTCAATGCACCTGATCCCCAGAGGGATCAGACTGGGATGTAGAAATTCAGAAGTCCTGAGGCCTCACAGCTTCTAAAGACTCAAAGGGTTATTTATAATCTGAGTAAGACATTAAGTGCTTTTCTATGATTGCTCCAAATAGTATTTTCTTACACAACTAATTTTATAATGAGCCATTTGTTTATTTACCCATTCATTTATTCATTCATCCCGTATATATATATATATTTTGGCCATGCCATGGCTGGGGATTGAACCCAAAACCTTGGTGCTGAAAGCATGGATTCCTAACCACTGGACTACCAGGGAACTTCCCCCATTCATCCCATATTAGTGGGGGCCTACCTGTTTTTTTTTTTTTTGCAAAGATGTATTTAATTTGCCCAAGAGGAAGTTGAATGTTTAAAAGGTCTCCATTCCCTGGAAAGGGCTTCCCTTGTGGCTCAGCTGGTAAAGAATCCACCTGCAATGCAGGAGACCTGGTTTCGATCTTTGGGTTGGGAAGATCCCCTGGAGAAGGGAAAGGCTACCCACACCAGTATTTTCCCCTGGAGAATTTCATGGACTGTATAGTCCTTGAGGTTGCAAAGAGTCGGACATGACTAAGTGACTTTCACCTTCACTTTTCCCTGGAAAAGTACCTGACTAGGAAACTAAAGAAAGATGAGATACTATTTTGTAGAGGCAGATGGAAATTGTAGACATAAGATCCTCACAATTCAGACTTAACTAATCTAGTGTATTGCAAAATGTGATCTGCATTGGGTAGAATTACTTGACAGATGACTATTAAAAGGCAGAGATGTCTGGGATCCATTCCAGACACACTAAGTCAAAACATCAGAAGTGAGAGTGGAAATTTTACAAGCAGCCTCTAGTGATTTTCATTTTACTCAAGTTTGAGAACTACTGACCACAGGTTTCTTGCTAATATGACCTACATGTGATTGCTTAATCTATGTCTACAAAAGTAAGATGTTACTTGGCTGATTCTAAGATGCCTAGGAGTACTGTACATGTGGCTGAAAATTGCCAATACCCTAGACCACAATTCCATTAAATGAATGTAATCATTCTCTCCTTAAACTAATCCAAAACAAACTCTTACAAAAAGAAAGTAAACCTATCCTTCCCTTAAGAAACTCACAATTTAGAAGCAAACTATTACAAAGTATTTGTTATTAAATATAGGAGCGTTTAAACCTGGATATGGCACATTCAAATCCTTCTCAATCTAAAAACAATAAATAACAATCATCAACTGTGAGAGGTAGCTTGTGGCCATGCAAGTCTAGACTGTACTATCCACAGTGCTACCATCTAGCTGGAACCCTGTGACCTTTCCTTGCCTTACTCCCAAACTCTCTCCTCTTCTTCCCCAGAGATTTTTACTCACTTTCTGAATTTTCCTAATCTGGTCAGAGAGTGTGTCTAACAGGCGAGTTTTCAGGAAGTCCATCACCTTGACCACCCGGCCATCAATGTAGCAACTGGAATAAAAATAAAATAAGAATCAGGTAAAATCTCAAGCAGGAGATTACAAATATATTTCTCTAGCCAGAGGTCTCTGTTGCCTGAGAAACAGCAACCCAGGGTTCACTTGAGCTTTTACATTCAAAAAAGTTTGGATCCTGCATACTTTTCAAACAAAAATAAACATCTTATCCTCTTTATTTTTACATCCATTTGTGGGCTAATACTGTGATTTTTTTCAGCCTTTGTCCATTGAAACTGCATTTATTGCTCTATAGGAACTGATAGGAATCCATAACATGAATTGGTTAATGGGGAAAAGCTTACTTTGTTTCCTCCATAGGGAAAGTAATTTAACATCCCTTCCATACCATCCTTACTCCCACTTTAAAATAATGAAGGTATGTGAGAGGTTTGCAAGACTATTCAAACATTTTGAAAGGTTTCCACATCTTTAAATAAGAGAACACCAACCACAAAAAATCAGACTTAGTGCAGTGCTGCTAAGTCGCTTCAGTCGTGTCCGACCCTGTGCGACCCATAGACGGCAGCCCACCAGGCTCCCCTGTCCCTGGGATTCTCCAGGCAAGAACACTGGAATGGGTTGCCATTTCCTTCTCCAATGGGTGAAAGTGAAAAGTGAAAGTAAAGTTGCTCAACCGTGTTCTACTCTTCGCGACCCCATGGACTGCAGCCTACCAGGCTCCTCCGTCCATGGGATTCTCCAGGCAAGAGTACTAGAGTGGGTTGCCATTTCCTTCTCCAATGCATGAAAGTGAAAAGTGAAAGTGAAGTCACTCAGTCGTGTCCGACCCTCAGCGACCCCATAGATGGCAGTCCACCAGGCTCCTCCGTCCATGGGATTTTCCAGGCAAGAGTACTGGAATGGTGTGCCATTGCCTTCTGCAGTGAGTGTGTCACAAAAATTTCATCTCCAGTTCACTTTCCTGGCAAAAACCTTGTAGTCAACCTCCTTCTACCTCTACAATAAATGAAAAAACAAATAAGAAAGACAGACTAAAGTCCAGGTGCCCTATACTAAAATAGCAACAGTTGGCACTCCTCAGGGTGGCAGTGTCCCTGGTTCTGCTAGATGGCTTAAGTGAAACATCAAGTTGTGCTGACGCTACACTGTTAACATTCAACCAAAACAAGTCCATCCGGCTTTGTGTGACTCTCTGAGAATTCTTACTCTGAAGACTAAGTCCAGGGTTAAGTGACCTTCATTATCTTAAATATCCCAATACTCATCTTTGCAAAATTTCAAATTAAATCAATTTAATTTAAGTCAAAACTTATGACTCCTGGGTGCATTTTCCAATCTACTTAGGTCTCCTTGGTTGATGAACAATGATAGACCATGTCATTTTTAGTTAGTCAACAACCTCTCAGTACATGTTATAGAACCATGTGAAAATCCTTTGTAATGTTAAATTGCCATTCCAATACGTGATGTAGTGGAATGGTTAAAATTCCTTGTAATCACACTTTGAACCAGGTGCTCTGGTTGCAGTGTGGGTGGTAGCTGAGTGCCTCCCATTCAGCCTTCCCCTTGGCCTCCCTCACCACGTCACACATTTCCACAGACTCTAATGTTTAAATCATTGGTATATTGGAAAGAGTCCAAGTTTTGGAGCCAGAGATATCTGAATTCAAATTCCATATCAGATATTTACAATCTATATGATCTTGGACAACATGCCTGGCCTTTATGGGCCTCAGTTTTCTTATTCTTAAAAGAGAGGTAGCCTATTTGCCTCCCAGGATTATTTGAAGATTAAACAGATAAATCTAAAGTATCTGGCATACAGTAAGCATTCAACAACTTTTAGTTCTTTCTGATTTCTCTAAATTTTCAGCTCACAAAGATGGGGTCATAAACAATAGGAGATTGACTAAATTACATGTGTATAGAATTCTAAAAGTGAGATTGTTGTGGCAAAGGGTACATGCTTTTGAAAATTTGGGTGGTTACTTATATTAGGGAATAAAACAAACCAATGACAGGACCTTTCACCTCATTCCTGGTACTAGATGCTAGACTCAGATCCAATAAACATTTACTATGTGTAACACACAGAGCTGGTAATGTCCATATCCATCACCTCACAACTCTATTAGTACTCCACTGTCAGCACCTCCAATTGTTTTTAAGTTGTGATTAGACAGCTTACTACCTGAAAGCTAGGCATATGAAAACACTGCAGTGTTTAAATAAAAAAATAATTCGTGCAATGTTAATGTAACACATAATGAAGGACATAAATATTTGTATTATATTACATAATGACTATGTGTATGTTAAAAATGTACTGTAATTAGTGTTCTTTTATGTTTTGATCAAATACTTTATAGTTTCCTCTTTTTTCTTTGTCTGCTCCCAGTAACTATTTTAAACATCAGAAATATAAGTTTTGCTGGCAGCACATATAGTTTAATGCTCCTTGAGATAAAAGTGCCAGATGTACTCTTTCAATATGTAGGATTCCCTGTGAACATGCATCCTATCCCACATAGTCCATGACCCAGGGTTGAGGGGCCTCGGTCTTCCCCTCCTTCCTCTGGTCACTTTTCTCAAGTACGCAAAACTTGGAGTTTGAAAGCCTTGGTTTAAGCTCAGCTTTGCCATGTACTACCTATATGATACTAGGCTTCCCCTTCTTTAAAATTGGTTTAAAAAGAACCCAAACATATATTTTCACAGGGTTACTGTACCCTGTGAATAAAAATCAGGAGAAATGCTGAGAACAGAACACGGCACACAGAAGGTATTCAATAACCAAATCTGTCCTCCAGGTTCCTTAAATATCCAAGGTGGTAGCAACCCAAACTAAAAAGCCATGGGACGGGGTGAGCAGGGAAACACCTATCTGGAGAAAGACACTGTTCATCCACTGTAGGATCTGGAATGAGGGTATTATGGAGGAGCAAAAACAAAGTCTGGATTTCCAGTAGGTGGGCAGGAAGAAAGAAAGAGAGAGATGGAGAGAGAGAGATAATGAAATGGGGAGGGCTGTGATTATGCTGCAAAAGTCTAGAGTCTAAAGATCTTAGTGGTCATGTGGTCTAAAGTAGGTAAGCCAGTGACAACATCCCTGAGAGTGATTATCTGGGACAGGGAATCGACTCTCATACCCTACTAGTACAGATCCACTGTAGCACAGCTCGAACCCAGGAAAGGTTCTTCTACCATGGGTCTAACATTGGCTTCCTCTTACTGTTGACTCAACAGCTGTTTTCTTGGACCCAGCAATAGTCCAGCTCCTCCTTCATGTGACATGTGGGGGAGGAATTCCAGTAAAAATTTTAGCTTAAGCATTTTAGAGCCTGTTCTTGGCCCCACTCTTAACCTAACAAGCTGGATTCAATCATTCTCAGTTGGTCTCAGGCTATCCTGAGGGCCATGAATTAGACGAGAGCCTAGAAAACTCTAGGCAGGAAACCAGTTCGACGAGGTTATCTTATCTCAACAGTGCAGGCAAGAAGGAATCTGAGTCTAAGTATGGGAGGTCACAGAAAAAGTAGAAGTGAGAGCCTGTGAAGAAAGAACTAATAAAATAAAGCTGTAGAGTGTAGGAGAGATGGGAAGGGAGTCAGTGACGATCATGAGCTTATGAGAGAGAATGTCTTAGAGGACACTGGTGCCAAGGACATGTCGGCCATTCAGACTAGGTTTTAGGTTTGTCAAAGGAGAGAAATTATTCTGCCTGAGATATCAAAGACACAGAGAATATCAAGAGAAAACAGGTCCTTGGAGATGTGAGAAGTCAGCATAGAGAAAAGTTGAGATAGAAAATGTTGACCTTGCTGTTTTCTTTTCTTCAGTTTGTAAATAATGAATGAAGTCATGGCCATAGATGAGCTCTCTCAGGGAATCAGAGAAGTTAACAGAAATGGGAGATCCTCTAAAAGCTTCTCAGTTGTGGCCCTGAACATTGCCTCTGTCTTTGGCCTGAATAAGAGTCCCTTCCCCAGTCTGACCATCACAGTGTCTTTTTAATAATTGCAGTCTGAGTCAGATTCACATTTGGATGCCAAAGGAACCCCATATTACCATGAAGTTTCACCAACTTTCATTTGCAAACATAAATCCACATTTATATTGTACTAGGGAAATAAGAACTTTCAGTTCAATTCAGTCGCTGAGCTGTGTCCAACTCTTTACAACCCCAAGAACTGCAGCACGCCAGGCCTCCCTGTCCATCACCAACTCCAAGAGTTTACTCAAACTCATGCCCATTGAGTCGGTGATGCCATCCAGCCATCTCATCCTCTGTCATCCCCTTCTCCTCCTGCCCCCAATCCCTCCCAGCATCAGGGTCTTTTCAAATGAGTCAGCTCTTTGGATCAGGTGGCCAAAGAATTGGAGTTTCAGCTTCAACATCAGTCCTTCCAGTGAACACCCAGGACTGATTTCCTTTAGGATGGACTGGTTGGATCTCCTTGCAGTCCAAGGGTCTCTCAAGAGTCTTCTCCAACACCACAGTTCAAAAGCATCAATTCTTTGGTGCTCAGCTTTCTTTATAGTCCAACTCTCACGTCCATATGTGACTACTGGAAAAACCGTAGCCTTGACTAGATGGACCTTTGTTGACAAAGTAATGTCTCTGCTTTTTAATATGCTGTCTAGGTTGGTCATAACTTTCCTTCCAAGGAGTAAGTGTCTTTTAATTTCATGGCTGCAATCACTATCTGCAGTGATTTTGGAGCCCCCCAAAATAAAGTCAGCCACTGTTTCCACTGTTTCCCCATCTATTTGCCAATAAGAACTTTGGTCCTACAGAATTTAGTATTCCGTTTTAAGAGAGGAGACAATTGAACCATAGGTATGAGTTGATAAATACCTGAGCCTTTTTCTTGGGTACCCTGGGACTTTATATATGTGAAGCTTCTTAGAAAACATTCAGTGTCAGCAGTTTGTAGTTATTTGAAAAATGTTGCCTATTCCAGAGATTTGGCTCTCTGATAGTGGCTGCCTATGGTAAAGGGCTCAATATATCAGTTAGATTTGGACATAAGAGCCTATGATAACCACTTGGAAAGAATAAATTGTTAAAAATGAAAAGATGGTGATTTCTAACCAAGACTGGGTAAGTGGAAGTGGGACTGGATTCCAGCTGACTGTCCAGTGATGTGCTTTCCTCTGTCCTCCTAACTGGGAGGGTAAAGACGATTCTGAGCTGCCAAGGTTTCTTCTCAAGAGGTAACTAGCTTAGTGACGGCTACAAAGGCACCAGAGGACCAAAAGAATCAGAGAGGAAAGGAAGGGAAAGACAGAGGAAGGGAATTTGCCAGTAAGATGTGCTTTGGCATCTTCCACATAAACCTGGCAGAAAGGTTGGTTCTAGAAATGCTTAGATGGATAATTTTAGGTCCTCCTCTAAATCATAGTCCTCCTCTAAGCTCTCTTGAAATCTCAGCATCTCTTAGGATCACACCACAAATGGCTGAGATATTCCACTAAAAGCTGAAGCAAGGAGAGGCTGTGCAGAAATACCCTTTGTGTGAACTACTACTACAAACACAATGGGCTAGAAACCATTGTGTGTGGACAATGGTGTGGACATGTGTGTGGACAAAGAGCCTGTCCGACTCAGTACCAGTGACCATCATCCCTTCCTCTGCTGGCCTCCAGATCGGTAGCTCATGCCAAGCACATATCTGGGAAGGCAGCAAAGACGACAGAGTATACAAAGGAAATGGAACTACTTACCAATTCATTCACCAACTCTCTCGCTCTCTTTTGTTCTAAATTTTATTTTTTGTTTAATGCTTTTCATCCTATTTAAAAGTCTGCCCTTTATCTGTTTATTATAAAAGAAACAAGTGCTCATTATAGACAAAATAGGAAATGCACATAAAATTAAAATATGAAAATGAAAAATCACTGGTAAGTCCAACACCTAGAGAAACTCATTGTTAACATTTTGACTTGTACCCTTTCAGACTTTTCATCATAAATATACATAAAATTTCCCATAATTAGTTATTTTAAAAACTTACTCCAGATCCTATTCCACTAGCATATAAACATAAAATTGTCCCAGCTGATTCTCAAGAAGCCGGTATCACAGAGATCCAAACAAATATTAGAGACTCCAGATGAAATCATCTTATTCTTGTTTCCATTCCATTCTGGCCAGATAGGATCCTCTGCCAGGAGCAGGTCTCATCTCCTTTCTTCTTTGCTTAACCCTGAGTCCCCTTCCCCCTTCTCTAGGCCCCTAGATTTAGTCTTCAGGATTGTACTCCAATTAGCCACTTATGCCCATTAGCCTCTTAAAACATTTAATGAGGAGAGCTTGTTGGCTCCAGGGGCAGCTGGTTTTGTTTACCTGGCTCTTTACTTTAAAAGGAAAAACCTTTGCCCCTTATTATCTGACCTCTTCTTTTATTTCAGGTAATTGCATTAGTGCTGGCTTTCCAAAGCTCAGGAATTTCCGGACCTATTTTGCTGCCTGCTGCTTTCAGGGAGGAGGGGCTGTCTACTCAGAGTTCTAACACCCTGCCTCCTGCCTGGGCAGGTAATGCCATAAAACTGGGGTCTTCCCCACTGGATTGGAGAGAAGTTTGGATAATCACTAGAACAACCCTATTGACCTATAAAGGCTATTCTGACACCTTGAAGTCAAACACTGGAGAGGCTGATGCTAGTCTCTCCAAAGCTTTATAAATTGTTATCTTCCCCTCCTCCAAGGGCCTCCCTCTGGGTTCCCACTGAGCACATTTTCATATTTACCTTTGGTTTGCTTTCTGAGGCTGCACTATTCTTGATCGTCTTTGCTATGGGTCAACATTATTATCTTGTGTTCAGAACTACTTTGAGAAGTAGAGCTTGGATGAAATAAATGCTGTTAGGGAAAAAAAAAAGGTCCTATGAAATGTAGATGTCTTTTGGCTTTCTTCAACCAGTTCTTATATTATCTATAAAGGAGTCACCCAAATGACTGAAGGGTTGTGGTACAGGAATTTCAGAGTTTGGTAAAACGTTATCATTGAAAAATTATACAAGTAACAGTCAAGGTGGTAGGCAATCCATCAGGCACGTAATGAGTACTCAAAAGATATATTTAATGAAAGCATGGGTGTCTGTATAATCTAACCCACAATTCACCAAAAGAGTGGGCCTGAGTCTTGAGTACAGTCACAAGGGCCTAATTTTCTTGAATCTTTCTCTCTCCTAATTCCTTGCACACTTTGGGTCCTGAGCTTCGAGCCCTAATCATTCTCCCCAGTGGACACAATGCATGTGGAGAGACATTGTCTTGGCAGGGACTCAAACAGCTGGTCCTTGATCCTAGCAGTGCTAAGAAGAGCTCCAGGGGAGCAGGGAAGGAGAGGGATAGGAAAGCCATCTGCAGAAGGCTCTGAGGGGGGCAACTCTGGGAATTTTCAGAGTAGCAGCACGTGATGGCACCAAAAGTGTGAGCAGGGGTGTATCTGTGTGTTTTGAGTCTGAAATGTAAACAATTTGTGGGACCCTCTTTAAGAAAAGGAAATCAGAAGTACAAAACACAAAATTAGGTACAAAAGTAAATATTTATTTAGAATGACAAAATAAATCACAACAAACTCCCAGAAACTTCTTTCAAATCCCTCTTTTTCTGAGCGATCTTTACGCAATTTACCAGAAATGTTTACACAGCAATGCTTCCCCCTCTGGAGAAGGCAGTGGCACCCCACTCCAGTACTCTTGCCTGGAAAATCCATGGACAGAGGAGCCTGGTAGGCTGCAGTCCATGGGGTCGCTAAGAGTCGAACACGACTGAGAGACTTCACTTTCACTTTTCACTTTCATGCACTGGAGAAGGAAATGGCAACCCACTCCAGTGTTCTTGCCTGGAGAATCCCAGGGACGGGGGAGAGTGGTGGGCTGCCGTCTATGGGGTCGCACATAGACGCGACTGACGCGACTTAGCAGCAGCAGCTTCCCCCTCACCACCTAGAACATTCTACAATTCTGAGCAACTCCCAGCATTCCTAGGAATCAATGCAAGGGAAGGGCTTGAAGCTTAAGTCATTAGCTTCCTGGTCAGTTTAACTGTGGGGTCATCAATAATAGGATTGGTACGATCTAAGTTACTAGAATCTAACCATCTATGTGCAGTATTTATTTTCATTCAGTGTTTGTAAACTGGGAGCTTATACAGTTACCACAATCTTTCCCTGACCTCTTTTCATATAATTGCCATTGTAGCTGAATATTACAACTAACTCGACTATAATTAGTGCATTACTAACTAGGAAAACAGAGAGAGGAGAATGAGGAAGGGAGGAGCCATATATGTATTAAATTCCCCCCTTTTTTTTTTTTTGCTAGCTGTTTTACATATGGTGTCTCATTTAACCTCCTGAACACTTACTGTTTTGCAGATTATTACCTGTGGCTCAAAGAGATGTAGTAGGGACTTCTCTGGTGGTACAGTGGATAAGAATCTGCCCGCCAATGAAGGGGACATGAGTTTGATCACTGGTCCAGGAAGATTCCACATGCTTTGAAACAACTAATCTTGTGTGCCACAATTATTGAAGCCTTTGTGCCCCAGAGCACGTGCTCTGCAACAAGAGAAGCCACCTAAATGAGAAGCCCATGCACCACAATCAAAAGTGGCCCCCACTTGCCCATAACTAGAGAAAGCCCCAGCAGAACAATAAAGGTCCAGTGCAACAAAACAAGACAAGAAACACGGTAACTAGGAAACCAGAGACCAAGTAGGTACTAGGCAACAGATACCAAAAACGTTCCCCTCTACTTTGCTCTGCAAGTGTGAGGGTTATGAAGACTACTGTGCTTACTTCATTTATCTGTAATCAAGTTGCTGCTTTTCAACTTCCTTTAGTCTTACCTATTTCAACTATCCTGAATACCTAAACAATACTGAGCTAAAGAAAATGAAACAATTATAACAAATAAAAGCACAAGCAAAACAATAACAAAAGCAAAAACCTGGGGAGATAAGTAAAGGAATGGAGATGGTATAACTTTACTCTTTTTCTTGCAAGTGTTTTTCAAAGTATTTTTTTTTTATCAGTAATTGTTATACGAAGAAAAGGGGCTCTATGGTCAAAAATAAGTTTAAGAAATGCTGGATTAAAACCAAGTTAAGTAGCATTTCCTGTTCCAGCCAGCATGGATTAGATTAGAATTACCCTCCAGTCACAGACAACTCAAAATTGAACACAAAATACATAACAACTCTTTGGTCAGACAGCAGCCAACTCAAGCTGTGATCCTTGAGAAAGGCATGGCACCTGAGGTGAGCCCCACATTTACCTGGGCTTGCTCCTCTGGAGAGGGTGGAGATAATTTATTGACCACCCAAATTTTGTGCTCCCCTTCCACAGTGCAGAGCTGTGTACAAGAAGCAGCAGCCTAGCCAGAACCTATTATACCTCTGCCTAGATCACAAAAGGGGTGCCCATCAGACTAACAGGTCAAAGCATTGTGAGCAGAAGTGATGTGTCACCTTAGGCTAGAGTAGCTGGAGATGTGTATCACTTCTGAGCAGAAATTAAAAAGCCATGTCCTTCCTTATATATTCTTTCCTCCATTGCCAGATGAATGGAAGAGTCTCCAAGCAGAAGTCACATGATGGACAAAATCAGGATCCTGAAAAATCACATAGAAGGCCATCCACCAGGTACCTCAGCACTGAATGTGACATTATTGAGAAACAAATGTCTAATTGTTAAGCCACCGATATTTGGGGGTTTATTTATAAGAAAACAATGTTGTTATATTTCCTAGTACATACGTATTCATTACTACGAAGCTCCATTACACCAATCTGTTTGATCAATAGTGTACAATAAAAAGGTTGTCCTTTGAGAGAAAATGGTCCCTGTTATGAAAATAAAAAGATTAACCCAGAGAACTCTAGTTTGAATTGTCTAGGTAACTGTCAACAATGGGCTGAATTCTAATATCATGCAAGGACAGTTGAGGAGGGGAGAGATGATTCTTATTCTTCTATATCTAGGCAAACTGAGTTCAGGGTGAAACAATGACTAAGGTGACTACTAATGACCAGAGAGGACATGGAATCTAGAATATTGGAAGGGAGGTCAGTTAATGGAAGCTACCTATCAGTGGGTGGCAGCCTTTTGACTTACATCCAGAGTCCTCCACTAGGCTGCTGGTGAAAACCTGAGTTTTCCTTTGAAGGCCAGCCATAGTTTGAGGTAGATTTATTTCAGCATCAATATTGTCAATGAAATCGCACATCCTAACTTGCATGTATCACACAAGCAGGAAAAGCAGAGGTTCAGCTCTCCTCTGTATGATGATGTTGCTTATTTCTAGACACCCAGCACTCATAATTGTACATGCGTGCACACACACACACACACACAAACTGCTGCTCTAGCTGCATTCACCAATACTCTGTATATTTTAGTTCCCTCCCTGGTGGCTCAGTGGTAAAGAATCTGCCCGCCAATGCAGGAGACGTGGGCTTGATCCCTAGGTCAGGAAGACCTCCTGAAGAAGGAAATGGCAACCCTCCACAGTATTCTTGCCGGTTGGACTACAATCCATGAGGTCGCAAAAGAGTCGGACATCACTTGCTGCTGCTGCTAAGTCGCTTCAGTCGTGTCCGACTCTGTGCGACCCCAAAGACGGCAGCCCACAAGGCTCCCCCGTCCCTGGGATTCTCCAGGCAAGAACACTGGAGTGGGTTGCCATTTCTTTCTCCAATGCATGAAAGTGAAAAGTGAAAGTGAAGTCGCTCTGTCGTGCCCAACTCTTAGCAACCCCATGGACTGCAGCCTTCCAGGCTCCTCCATCCATGGGATTTCCCAGGCAAGAGTAATGGAGTGGGGTGCCATTGCCTTCTCCGGGATATCACTTAGCGACTAGAAAACAACATTTAACATTTATTCCCAGCAAACTCAATGTCATAGAGCTACACCTTGAAGTATAGACACTGTGTAGAATATTGCACCTAGAGAAAAACCTTACACCAGTATAATTCTTTTCACAACAATAGCCATGTCTTCATTTTAAAAGAAAGGCTGGCTCTCCCCATGTAAGGCCTTGAAAGAAACTATTTATGATGAACACGATAACATTTATCATGAACAAACATGCATGTGTGTGTATATGTGTTTATTTGTGTTAAGAGGGACAGACTGAGGGGGAGAGAGGTATCCATCTATTAATTAGACTTCAAGATTTGGATAAATATAAGGTTGGTTTTTGTGCTGTATGGAATGTGAATTGAGCCCCCAAAGAAACTATTTTAAATTTCAGTATTTGCATTTTTGTATAATTAAATTTGAGTATCATTAATATTTTATAATTTTCCTTTAAATTATTTTTATTCTTTTGATTCATGATTTTTAAATATAATAAAAATAATTCTGTTAAAAAATACACACATTTTAAAACTTAAACATGACAACGAAAAGTATAAACAATTTGGTGATTAAACCAAATCTCAGTGCACCAACTTTATCAACATTCAGAGAAAATCATGCCAGTCAGTTCTGTATGTCTGTATACATGCACCTGTATATACATACAAATACATGTGTAAATACATGTAGGAATAATAAAAATACTAATATCAATAATTTTAGAGTGACATTATATATTATGTTATATATCAGACACTAGTTCCTTAAAATGTTTTTTATAAATTTTTTTAATGGATTCATGCTTTTGCTTTTACTATGTCCAACTTTTTTAGATAGTATATATCAACTGCCTCTGTGGAAGGTAAGGGCATTATTCCTATATTTTTACAACACTGACAATCACAATAGACTGTTATTTTTGTCTCAACCATCAAACATAGTTTAGAAAACTCAAGAGGAGAAAGAAAATCTATTGCATTTATTCACTCTTTGCCTTTTTAGTTTTCTTCCTACTTGATGCTCCAAGTTTCCATCTTTTATCATTCCTTTCTTTTAAAGAAAACTTACCTTAACCATTCTTTTAGGTAGGTCTTTGTCAATACACTCTTAGACTCCCATCATTTGAAAAAGTCTTGATTCCCCTTTCATTCTCCAAAGGTATTTTTGCTGGATACAGACTAGGTAGACAATTCTTTCCTTCAGCCCTTAAAAACTGCCACTTTCTTCTGACCTCATTATTTCTGATTAAAAAAAATCTGCCGCCATTAAAATTTTTTTTTTTTCTTTCTTTCTTTTTTTTACCTATAAGTAAAGTGCAGGCTTCCCAGGTGATGCTAGTGGTAAACCACCCACCTGCCAGTGCAGGAGACACAGAGACACAGGTTTGCTCCCTGGGTTGGGAAGCTCCCCTGGAGGAGGGCATGGCAGCTCATTTCAGTACTACCTGGAGAATCCCTGAGACAGATGAGCCTGGGGGCTACAGTCCATAGGGTCACAAAGAGTTGGACATGACTGAAGCAACTGAGTAGCCCATGCAAGGTGCCACTTTTCTCACTGGCTTCAAGATTTTTCAGTCTTTAGCTTTCAGCAGTTTGAGTGTGGTGTATCTTGGTATGGATTTCTTTGACTGTATCTGGGGTTTACACAGCTTGTTAAATTTAAAGGTTTACATCTTTTGCCCAGTTATAGCAAGTTTTAGCCATTATTTCTTTAGGTATTTTTTTAGTCTCACCAGCTTTCATTCTGGGGCTTCAACAACATAAATGTTAAATCTTTTGGTCCGACAGATCTCTGAGACTCTTGTTCATTTTTATTTTTTAACCCAGTCTGTGTTTTTTTTTCTGTTGTTAAGATTGGGGAATTTCTGTTATTGTATCTTCAAATTCACTGATTGTTTTTCATCTTTTCCCATCATTCTGTTGAGCCTATCCACTGAGTTTTTTATTTCATTTTTTGTACTTTCACTTCTAAAATTTCAATTTGGTTCTTCTTCATTTATTCATTTGTTGAGACTTCCTACTTATTTTCCATCTTTCTATTTTTTTATACTTGTTTCAAGAATACTTGTAATTATTTATTGAAATATTTTTATGACAGCTGCTTTAACAGCCTTGTATTTTGAACATCTCTTGTTATCTCGATGTTGGCATCTATTGATTGCTTTTTCTCATTCAAGTTGATATTCCTCTGGTTCTTGGTATAACAAGTGATTTTCACATGATATCTAGTCATTTTGGGTATTGCATCATAGGACTCTGGGTCTTAAATCTTTTATTTTGGTTGGCCTCCTAGGACACCACTCAGAAAGGATAAGGAAGGAATACTGCCTTGTTACTGCCTGGTATGGGTAGAAGTCTAGGCTCCCCACTTGTCCTCCATTAACACTCAGGGATTAGGGAACTTCCTTATTGGAGTGTGGGTGTAAGAGTTCCAGCTCCCCATTAGGCTTCCATTGATATACTAGCCTGACTTCAAGGGTAGGAGGGCCTTGTTACTTCTTCCCACATGGCACCCACTCACAAGAGTGGGGAGTAGTCACATTACTGCTGTGTGGTGGTGAAAGTCCTAACTCTCTACTAGGCATCCTCTGATTGCACCCCAGGGAGGGGGAAGAGGCACCTCATTTCTAAGAGCCGAGTAGGGGAATCCCAGCTCTCCATTTGGTCTCCAGTAACGATGAGTGGGGATGGTGAGGAGGATCTTTATTACAACCTAGCAGTAATGAAAAGCCCTGGCATTCTTCACTAGGTGTTCACTGATGGAGGCACAGAGATACTGTATTACAGCCCCTCCGGGGTAAGAGTCCTGGCTTCCTGCTTGGCTTTTGCAGGCAGGAGTAGGGGTGGGGATGGTACTGCACTTTTCTCCCGCTATGGTTGTGTGACTAGAGTAGAGTGGTTACTGTCTAAAAGTTTTCTGTTTTGCTAGCTTGTTCCTTTCTTGGTCCTTTGGCTAGAGAGAGCAGGCTTTTGTTGGCACATTTTTTGTTTGATCTGTAGGTGCTTCTGGGTTGCCAGCTTTTCTAGAACCAAGTCTGGGCTATAAGAGGGAAAAAAACCCCAAAAAACCCTAAACCAATAAACTCACCACTATACTGTTCCCTGGTTCCCAGCCTATTTTACTCTCTTCACTTTTCAGAATTTTTTCATGTTTGTTTTATAAATAATACCTAAGTTTTTTCCCTCTGTACTTAATCAGAGGAATAAGGAAAAGTGTGTATACTCCATCATTCTTCTTTTTTTTTTATTGAAGGATAATTGCTTTACAGAATTTTGTTGTTTTCTGTCAAACCTCAACATGAATCAGCCATAAGTATACATATATCCCCTCCCTTTTGAACCTCCTTCCTGTCTTCCTCCTGACCCCACCCCTCTAGGTTGATACAGAGCCCCTGAATTAGCCATACAGCAAACTCCTGTTGGTTATCTATTTTACATATGGTAATGTAAGTTTCAATGTTACTATTTCCATACATCTCATCCTCCCTTCCCCTCTTCCCATGTCCATAAGTCTATTCTCCATGTCTATTTCTCCATTGCTGCCCTGTAAATAAATTCTTCAGTATCATTTTTCCAGATGCCATATATATGCATTACAATATGATATTTATCCTTCTCTTTCTGACTTACTTCACTCGGTATGATAGGTTCTAGGTTCATCCACCTCATTAGAATTGACTCAAAGGCATTCCTTTTTATGGCTGAGTAATATGTCATTGTGTATATGTACCACCACTTCCTTAACCATTCATCTGTTGATGGACATCTCGGCTGCTTCCATGTTCTAGCTATTGTAAATAGTGCTGCAATGAACAATGGGATACATGTGTATTTTTCAATTTTGGTTTCCTCAGGGTATATGTCTAGGAGTGGGATTGCTGGGTCATATGCTAGTTTTATTTCTGTTCTTTTAGGGAATCTCCGTACCGTCTTCCATAGCGGCTGTATCAATTTACATTCCCACCAACAGTGCAAGAGCATTTTCTTCACACCTTCTCCAGCATTTATTGTTTGTAGACCTTTTGATGACAGCCATTATAACTGGTGTGAGGCGATATTTCATTGTAGTTTTGATTTGCGTTTCTCTAATAATGAGTGATGTGGAGCATCTTTTCATGTGTTTGTTAGCCATGTGTATTTCTTCTTTGGAGAAATGTCTGTTTAGGTATTTTCCCCACTTTTTGATTGGGTTGTTTGTTTTTCTGGCATCGAGTTGTATGAGCTGCTTATATATTTTGGAAATGAATCGAAACGAATCCTTTGTCAGTTGTTTCATTTGCTATGGTTTTCTCCCATTCTGAGGGCTGTCTCTTCACCTTGCTTATAGTTTCCTTTGCTGTGCAAAAGCTTTTAAGTTTAATCAGGTCCCACTTGTTTACTTTTGTTTTTAATTCCGTTACTCTAGGTGGTGGGTCATAGATGATCTTGCTTTGATTTATGTCATCAAGCATTCTGCCTAAGTTTTCCTCTACAAGTTTTACAATTTCTGGTCTTATATTTAGGTCTTTAATCCATTTTGAGTTTATCTTTGTGTATGGTGTTAGGAAGTGTTCTAATTTTATTCTTTTATATGTAGCTGTCCAGTTTTCCCAGCACCATTTATTGAAGAGGCTGTCTTTGCCCCATTGTATATTTTTTGCATCCTTTGTCAAAAATAAGGTACCCATAGGTGCATGGGTTTATCTCTGGGCTTTCTATCTTGTTCCATTGGTCTATATTTCTGGTTTTGTGCCAGTCCAGCACAGTCCTGATGACTGTGGCTTTGTAGTATTATCTGAAGTCAGGAAGGTTGATTCTTCCAGCTCCATTCTTCTCTTCAAGACTGCTTTGGCTATTCAGGGTTTTTTGTGTTTCCATATGAATTGTGAAACTTTTTGTTCTAGTTCTGTGAAAAATGTCATTGGTAATTTGATAGGGATCACATTGAATCTGTAGGTTGCATTTGGTAGTAGAGTAATTTTCAAAATATTGATTCTTCCTACCCAGGAACATGGAATATCTCCCCATCTGTTTATGTCATCTTTGATTTCTTTGCCGAAGAATTGATGCTTTTGAACTGTGGTACTGGATAAGACTCTTGAGAGTCCCTTGGACTGCAAGGAGATCCAACCAGTCCATTCTGAAGGAGATCAGCCCTGGGATTTCTTTGGAAGGAATGATGCTAAAGCTGAAACTCCAGTACTTTGGCCACCTCATGCGAAGAGTTGACTCATTGGAAAAGACTCTGATGCTGGTAGGGATTGGGGGCAGGAGGAGAAGGGGACGACAGAAGACGAGATGGCTGGATGGCATCAGACTCGATGGACGTGAGTCTGAGTGAACTCCGGGAGTTGGTGATGGACAGGGAGGCCTGGCGTGCTGCGATTCATGGGGTCACAAAGAGTCGGACACAACTGAGTGACTGATCTGATCTGATCTCTTTTTCTGTGTACAGTTCTTTTGTCTCCTTATGTAAGTTTATTCCTAGATTTTTAATTCCTTTTGTTGCAATGGTGAATGGGATTGATTTCTTAATTTCTCTTCCTGATTTTTCATTGTTAGTATATAGAAATGCAAGTGATTTGTACCCTGCAACTTTGCTAAATTCACTGATTAGCTCTACTAATTTTCTGGTACTATCTTTAGGGTTTTCTATGTACAGTATCTGGAAAAGGCAATGACACCCCACTCCAGTACTCTTGCCTGGAAAATCCCATGGATGGAGGAACCTGGTGGGCTGCAGTCCATGGGGTCGCTAAGAGTTGGACATGACTGAGTGACTTTACTTTCACTTTTCACTTTCATGCATTGGAGAAAGAAATGGCAACCCACTCCAGTGTTCTTGACTAGAGAATCCCAGGGACGAGGGAGCCTGGTGGGCTGCTGTCTATGGGGTCACACAGAGTCGTACACGACTGAAGTGACTTAGCAGCAGCAGCATGTATGGTATCATGTCATCTGCTAACAGTGAGAGCTTTACTTCTTTTCTGATCTGGATTCCTTTTATTTCTTTTTCTTCTCTGATTGCTGTAGCTAGGACTTCCAGAACTATGTTGAATACTAGTGGTGAAAGCGGACACCCTTGTCTTGTGTCTGATCTTAGGGGTAATGCTTTCAGTTTTTCACCCTTGAGAATAATGTTTGCTGTGGGCTTATCATATATGGCCTTTACTATGTCAAGGTAGGTTCCTTCTATGCCCATTTTTTGAAGCGTTTTAATCATAAGTGGGTGCTATATTTTGTCAAAGGCTTTTTCTGCATCTATTGAGATTATCATATGGTTTTTATCTTTCAATTTGTTAATACGGTGTATCCCATTGATTTATTTGCATATATTGAAGAATTCTTGTTAATATGGTGTATCACATTGATTTGCGTATACTGAAGAATCCTTGCATCTCTGGAATAAGCCCAACTTGATCATGGTGTATGAGATTTTTGATGTGTTGCTGAATTCTGTTTGCTAAAATTTTGTTGAGGAATTTCGCATCTATGTTCATCAGTTATATTGGCCTGTAGTTTTCTTTTTTGTGTTTTCTTTGTCTGGTTTGGTATCAAGGTGATGGTGGTTTCATAGAATGAGTTTGAAAGTATTTTCCTTCCTTTGCAATTTCTTTAAAGAGTTTTAGAAGGATAGGCATTAGCTTTTCTCTAAATGTTTGACAGAATTCTCCTGTGAAGTGATCTGGTCCTGGGCTTTTGTTTTTTTTGGAAATTTTTGATCACAGCTTCAATTTCAGTGCTTGTAATTGGGTTGTTCATAATTTCTACTTCTTCCTGGTTCACTTTTAGAAGATTGAACTTTTCTAATAATCTGTCCATTTCTTCTGCTGCTGCTGCTGCTAAGTCGCTTCAGTCGTGTCTGACTCTGTGCGACCCCATAGACGGCAGCCCAACAGGCTACCCTGTCCCTGGGGTTCTCAAGGCAAGAACACTGGAGTGGGTTGCCATTTCCTTCTCCAATGCATGAAAGTGAAAGTGAAGTCACTCAGTCGTGTCGGACTCTTAGCGACCCCATGGACTGCAGCCTACCAGGTTCCTCCGTCCATTGTTGTTCATAATAGTCTCTTAAAATCCTTGGTATTTCTGCATTCTGTTGTAACCTCTCCTTTTTCATTTCTAATTTTGTTGATTTGATTCTTCTCTCTTTTTTCCTTGATGAGTCTGGCTAAAATTTGTCAGTTTTGTTTATCTTCTCAAAGAACCAGCTTTTAGTTTTATTAATCTTTACTATTGCTTCTTTCATTTCTTTTTCATTTACTTGTGCTCAGATCTTTATGATTTCTTTCCTTCTACTAATTTTAGATTTTCTTTGTTCTTCTTTTTCCAGCTGTTTTAGGTGTAAAGTTAGGCTGTCTATTTGAGGTTTTTCTTGTTTCTTGAGGTAGTATTTTATTGCTATATACTTACTTCCCTCTTAGAACTGCTTTTGCTACATCCCATAAGTTTTAAGTTGTTGTGTTTTCTTTATCATTAGTTTCTAGAATTTTTTTGATTTCCCTTTTGATTTCTTCAGTAATCTGTTGGTTATTTAATCTCTATGTGTTTATGTTTCTTACAGTTTTTTTCTTGTAATTGATATCTAGTCTCATAGCATTGTGGTTGGAGAAGATGGTTGTTATGAGTTCAGTTTTCTTAAATTTATTGAAGATTGATTTGTGACCCAAGATGTGGTCTATCCTGGAGAATGTTCCATATACACTTGAGAAGAAGGTGTATCCTTCTGCATTTGGGTGGAATATCCTGAAGATATCAATGAGATCCATCTCATCTAATGTATCATTTAAGACTTATGATTCCTTGACTGCAGCCATGAAATTAAAAGACGCTTACTCCTTGGAAGGAAAGTTATGACCAACCTAGATAGCATATTCAAAAGCAGAGACATTACTTTGCCAACAAAGGTTCGTCTAGTCAAGGCTATGGTTTTTCCTGTGGTCATGTATGGATGTGAGAGTTGGACTGTGAAGAAGGCTGAGAGCCAAAGAATTGATGCCTTTGAACTGTAGTGTTGGAGAAGACTCTTGAGAGTCCCTTGGATTGCAAGGAGATCCAATCAGTCCATTCTGAAGGAGATCAGCCCTGGGATTTCTTTGGAAGGAATGATGCTGAAGCTGAAACTCCAGTACTTTGGCCACCTCATGCGAAGAGTTGACTCATTAGAAAAGACTCTGATGCTGGGAGGGATTGGGGGCAGGAGGAGAAGAGGACGGCAGAGGATGAGATGGCTGGATGGCATCACTGACTCGATGGATATGAGTCTGGGTGAACTCCGGGAGTTGGTGATGGACAAGGAAGCCTGGCGTGCTGCGATTCATGGGGTCGCAGAGAGTCAGACATGACTGAGCAACTGAACTTAACTGAACTGATTCCTTATAATTTTCTGTTTTGATGATCTGCCTATTGGTGTGAGTGGGGTGTTAAAGTCTATTACTGTTACTGTATTACTGTCAGTTTCTCCATTTGTGTCTATTAGTGCTTGTCTTATGTATTGAGGTGCTCTTATGTTGGGTGCATAGATATTTATAATTGCTATGTCTTCCTCTTGGATTGACCCCTTGATTATTATGTAGTGTCCTTCCTTATCTCTTGTAATCTTCTTTATTTTAAGGTTTATTTTGCCTGATATGAGGATTGCTACTCCAGCTTTCTTTTGCTTCACATTTGCATGGAATATATTTTTCCATCCTCTCACTTTTAGTCTATATGTGTCTTTAGGTCTGAAGTGGGTTTCTTGTAGACAGA
This sequence comes from Bos grunniens, assembly GCF_055505025.1. Lineage (NCBI taxonomy): Eukaryota > Metazoa > Chordata > Mammalia > Artiodactyla > Bovidae > Bos > Bos grunniens. The sequence goes on from NC_141190.1 coordinate 19,877,534, forward strand.
TATATACGGGTCTTGATTCTATATCCATTCAGCCAGTCTGTGTCTTTTGGTTGGAGCATTTGATCCATTTACATTTAAAGTTAATTATTGATATATATGTTCCTATTGCCATTTTCTTAATTGTTTGAGGTTGATTTTATAGATCTTTTTTCTTCTCTTTCATATTTTGACTATATAAGTCCCTTTAACATTTGTTGTAAAGCTGGTTTGGTGGTACTGAATTCTCTTAACTTTTGCTTGTCTGAAAAGCTGTTTATTTCTCCATCAATTTTGAATGAGATCCTGCCGGGTACAGTAGTCATGACTGCATATTTTTCCCTTTCAGTACTTAAACATATCCTGCCATTCCCTTCTGGCCTGCAGAGTTGCTGCTGAAAGATCAGCTGTTAAGCATATGGGGCTTCCCTTGTATGTTACTTGTTGCTTCTCCCTTGCTGCTTTTAATATTCTTTCTTTGTTTTTAGTCTTTGTGAGTTTGATTAGTATGTGTCTTGGTGTGTTTCTCCTTGGGTTTATCCTGTATGGGACTCTTTGTGCCTTTTGGACTTGATTGGCTATTTTCTTTTCCATGTTGAGGAAATTTTCAACTATAATCTCTTAAAAAATTTTCTCATACCCTTTCTTTTTCTGGGATCCCTATATTTCAAATATTGGTGCATTTGATATTGTACCAGAGGTCTCTGAGACTATCCTCAGTTCTTTTCATTCTTTTTACTTTATTCTGCTCTTCAGAAGTTATTTCCACCATTTCATCTTCCAGCTCACTGATTTGTTCTTCTGCTTCAGATATTCTACTATTGATTCCATTTAGACTATTTTTAATTTCACTAATTGTGTTGTTTGTCTCTGTATGTTTATTCTTTAATTCTTCTAGGTCTTTGTTAATTGATTCTTGCATTTTCTTCATTTTGTCTTCAAGGTTTTGATCATCTTTACTATCATTATTCTGAATTCTTTTTCAGGTAGTTTGTCTATTTCCTCTTCATCTATTTGGACTTCTGTGTTTCTAGTTTGTTCCTTCATTTGTGTATTTCTCTGCCTTTTCATTATTATTATTTTTTTTAACTTACTGTGTTTGAGGTATCCTTTCCCCAGGCTTCAAGGTTGAATTCTTTCTTCCTTTTGGTTTCTGCCTGCCTAAGGTTGGTCCAGTGGTTTGCGAAAGCTTCATATAGGGTGAAATTTGTACTGAGGTTTTTTTTGTTGTTGTCTAGTTATTTGTTTTTCCTCTGATGGGCAAGGCTGAGTGAGGTGGTAATCCTGTCTGCTGATGATTGGGTTTGTATTTTTGTTTTGTTTGTTGTTTAAATGAGGCGTCCTGCACAGGGTACTCCTGGTGGTTGGGTGATGCCAGGTCTTGTATTCAAGTGGTTTCTGTTGTGTGAGTTCTATTTAATACTCCCTAGAGTTAATTCTCTGATAGTCTAGGGTCTTGGAGTCAGTGCTCCCACTCCAAAGGCTCAGGGCTCGATTTCTCCCTGTGAGATTTTGATAGTGCTGTCAGTGGCAATTTAGAATCATTTATAGTGACGTACCATCAGCAAAATTTGTTGTATCATTCAAGCACATCTATTAGAAATGGCCAATATCTTGAAACACTGACAACGTCAAATGCTGGCTCGGATGTGGAGCAACAGGAACTCTCATACACTCCTTTTTTTCCCCCACTTTGTGCTTCCTGTAGTTTCACTTGCCCACAGGATACTGCATGAAGAGGCCTCGCTCCAGGTACTTCAGACCAGAGTTCCCAAGGCCAAAGGGCTGTGCCTGCTTCTTAGCTTGGGGCTGTGTCCATCATTCTTAAAGTGAAAGTTTTTATATTTGTCTTTAACTATAATTCCAACAATTTGAATTGTAATTTTAATCTGAATGTTTAAATACATAAAATTCATTTGATATTTACAATCAATTTTTTTTTACCATAATTTCTCCATCATGACTCCTTTTGTTTGGCTGCTTCATCTTCAAGTAGACTTTTCTTCAAAGCCTTGTGCATAGCTAAATTTTCCCTAAATTCCTGTATGCTTAAAAACTGCTTTCTGCTCCCTCTATTTTTGAAAGACAAATCAGGCACATATAACCAGATGATATAAGAGTCCTCCATAAAAATGAGGGAGCTTAAATATTAGATTTTTGATTTTAAGTATCTTTGACTACATTAAAGCTTATTACCAGAAGATAGCTAGATAGACCACTTTAGGAGAAATGCTAGGCATCACTCTCTTAGAAACAATAAAATTCCCTCCACCATTTTAGCAGAACATCCCCTTTCAAATAGAGAAACTAATGTACAGTAGCAGTTCAACAGCTGGCATATAGGGGCTGGTATCATTGAATGAACAGGCAAGAAGGGTTATTGACTGGAGGAGGAGAAGAGGTGGGAGATGATAGAGCTAAAGGATCATCAGCAATATGAGATGGAGGACAAACTACAGTTTCAATGCCTGACGTTGATGGCACAAGTTTTGGTTCTTTGTTGGATTCAGCTCTATCCATCCCCTCTTAAATAAAAGATCCAGTGATGTCCGGGTAGCATCCTATGGGTGTCCCTCTTGGCTCAGTGGTAAAGAACCCACTTGCAAAGCAGGAGACACAGGAGACTCAAGTTTGATCCCTGTGTTGGGAAAATCCTCTGGAGAAGGAAATGCCAACCCATTCCAATATTCTTGCCTGGGAAATCCCATGGAAGAGGAGCCTGGTTGGCTACAGTCCATGGGGTCGCAAAAGAGTCAGACATGACTTAGTGACTAAACAACAACAATAGCAATTTTCTGTTCTAGGTAAGCAAATTTTGGTGATGATTCTCTGGATTCACGTCTATATCCAGATTTCTTGGTGGTGGTTTGCCCTGCAATCTTAATTCTCTGATGGATCTAAGAAAATTCATTCATTATCAAATTGTTAAGTTTCTTTTAGTTCAGTGAGTGAGAGTAACAACTTCCAAGCTCTTTACATGTTGGGACTAAAACCAGAAATCCATTAAAAGCCTCTTATAAGGCATGCCAGCACTGATTTTTTTAAATTTATTTTTCACTGTGCTGGGTCTTGGTTGCTGCATACAGGCTTTCTGTAGTTGCAGCAAGTGGGGCTACTTTCCAGTTGTGGTGCATGGTCTTCTCATTGTGGTGCCTTCTCTTATTGAAGAACACAGGCTCTAGAACATGGGTTCAGTAATTGTGGTGGACAGGCTTAGTTGCTTGAGGAATCTTCCTAGACGACAGATTGAACCCATGTCTTCTGCACTGGCAGTCTGATTCTTAACCACTTGACCACCATGGAAGTCCAACCAGCATTGATCTTTTGATACAGTACTTGTATTAAGGGTTTTGTTGAGAAATAGCCTTATTGCCACTTTATATTATCCACCTGTGTATTAATGTGATCAATTAGTAATGTCTGCCATGGTACTGGCAATGGCACCCCACTCCAGTACTCTTGCCTGGAAAATCCCATGGATGGAGGAGCCTGGTAGGCTGCAGTCCATGGGGTTGCTAAGAGTCAGACACAACTGAGAGACTTCACTTTCACTTTTCACTTTCATGCATTGGAGAAGGAAATGGCAACCCACTCCAGTATTCTTGCCTAGAGAATCCCAGGGACGGGGAAGCCTAGTGGGCTGCTGTCTATGGGGTTGCACAGAGTCGGACATGACTGAAGTGACTTAGCAGCAGCAGCAGCAGCAATGGTACTGAGAATAAAGAACATAGGCACATATGTCACACATTTGCCATTTTTGACTAAGATGATTTCTAAGGCCTTTTCAATATCCAAAGCTCAAGGTCTCCTCATTGACACAGAGTGAAATTATACCATGTGCTATCCCCTCAATATCTGTGAGACTACTACATTTCAATTGGTATTAATGAAGTTGTGTTTGCGTATGGCTTCCCTGGTGGCTCAGACAGTAAAGCATCTGCCTGCAATGCAAGAGACCTGGGTTCAAGCCCTGAGTTGGGAAGATCCCCTGGAGAATAAAATGGCAACCCACTCCAGTATTCTTGCTTGGCAAATTCTGTGGACAGAGGTGGAGTATAGTTTGTGGGGTTGCAAAGAGTCAGACACAACTGAGAAAATAACACTTTCACATGGTGTTGTCCAACAGATGCACACAGGAATATATTCAACACATGAAGAAAGCAAAACAAAATAACTTGCCCAAACATCTCATGTAAGTTTCCTACTTGAGTTTGATCTTCCACACCTTCATTTATTTATGAGATCAAGAAATTACTATTTTGTACTGCCTCAGACCCTATACCATGCCTTTACCTTAATGTAGGTTTTGTATTCATGTTTTTGAAAGAATAGGATAGACAAAAAGCATCTATATTATATATGTATGTGTATGTGTGTGTGCATGCATAAAAGAGCATCCATGTCATCACACAGTAAGAGTTTTTATGAGGACCTACCAGGAACATTTATCTCAAGGTTTAGTATCAGGAAAACGATATTTTTTTTTAAGAAAAATTAGTTTAGGTTTTGACTCATGGACACTAAATTATAGTTTCTGCTTTTTTTTGGCTATTTGAAAGCAGAAAATCAAATCTGTGGCATATATCTAACAAGAAAATAAAGCCATTGATATACATTAGAGTGTTAATCTTTTCCATTGCTTTATTATTCTTCTAACTCTGTTTTCTGTTTACTCTTTCTCATTTATTTATTTGTATCATTTTGCTATTGGACAGAAAAGTGACCAGAAAGAAGGTTGAGAGAAGCTGTGAAAAAAACGGCACTCAATAATTCATAATTATCTGGCCCTCTATATACGTAAAACAAAGCAAAGCCCCTTAGTTTTCTTTTCTGTTTTATTTTCTTTTCTCCAAAATCTATCTTTAATCTTATTAAATATTTGGGAAAGCTTCAGGAAGCCCTATTCTCTTATCAAGTTTAAAAACACTCTTTTCTTTGTTGTATCAGATGATTTATTTGATACAATACAATTTGAGGTTGAATAATGAATCCATTAACCTTTAGCTTGTCGTAAATGGATTTCCCCTTTTAAGACTTTTTAGACATTTTTATGTTTTCCTGGGGCTAAAATCAGTTCTTCTAAGTGGCACCAAGTGTTGGTAAGGGTTGAATTAATATAATGAGAGTTACTGATATTTCCAGAACAGATTTCCCAAAGATCACAGAATACTTCACAGGTAAACTTACAGAATCTTTCTGAGTGAGAACAGCACAGTTTTGCTTTCTTCTTTCACAATGAACAAGACAGTCCAGGGCTTTACTGATGGACATTAAGTCAGGGTGTACGTGTGTGTGAGTGAGAGAGAGAGAATGTATGTGTGTGTGTCTCTCTCTGTGTAGGGGGGTTGCTGGGGGAGGTAGAGAAGTGGAAACAGCCTTGGGGTTATCAGATTGATTGGCCTGCACAGTATGGTGAAAGCCTATAGCCTTGCCCAAGCGTCTACAGACTTTTTCTTGAAAGACACAGATCAGTAATTTAGTAATCAGTAATTTAGGCCTTGGGGGCTATGTGGTCTCTGCTGTAACACTGTAACTCTGCTATCATAATGCAGAAGCAGCCATAGATAATTCATAAATTGATAAGCATAGCTGTATTCCAATAAAACTATTTATGGACACTAAAATTTAAATTTCATAGAATTTTCACATGTGACAAGTGTTTTTTTTCTTTAATTTTTTCCAGCCATTTACAAATACAAATAACATTTCATAAAACCGGGTGGCCAAACAAAAAACCATGATGGGCTGGATTTGGCCTATAGTCTATAGGTTGAAAATCCCTGATGCTCTAAGCAATTAAAATTCTCCACAGCTAAAAATCCATCAGTTATTCTCTTGGATTAAAGCATTATCTGTCATATTTCCCACAGTTGATATACAATCACCACTTGTAGGGTTAATTAACATACACATCTCTGGTACCTATCTGTAATGATATTCACACTCCAATATATAAACCTCCATTGTAGAAAGCATGCTAAATGTAGATTCCCTTGCTCTGGGGGGAGCTCTTGAACCTACATTTTTAATCAGCATCCCAGGTGATGTAATTTGTGACTAGATTTAAATCCTTGAGAAATCACTGCTGCTGCTGCTGCTAAGTCGCTTCAGTCGTGTCCGACTCTGTGCGACCCCATAAACGGCAGCCCACCGGACTCCCCTGTCCCTGGGATTCTCCAGGCAAGAAAACTGGAGTGGGTTGCCATTTACTTCTCCAATGGATGAAAGTGAAAAGTGAAAGTGAAGTCGCTCAGTCGTGTCCAACTCTCAGCGACCCCATGGACTGCAGCCTACCAGGCTCCTCAGTCCACGGGATTTTCCAGGCAAAAGTACTGGAGTGGGGTGCCATCGCCTTCTCCGTGAGAAATCACTGGATCACTGTAAATTATTAGGTACTTTGCTTATACAAAACACATAAACAAAACCGCACTAGGTCCCTAGTGACAAAAATCAAGCACTCAAAATATGGTCAACCAGCAAAGAAAGTTGGCACTGGCTTGCCAACACTGGTTTCCAATGGTTGTATAAACCTCTAGATAGATCCCTCTATTTCTCTCTTCCTATTCTAAATAGCTTCCTTCTTTGTGAACTTTTAACTGACTGTGCCCACAATGATTTACAGTAATATAGTTATGAATCCAGAAACAGTCCAAGCTGTATCACCCACTCTAATTTAAACTGACTTCATAAAAATGGAATTTGGACTTCTAAGTAAACACACATGACTGAGTGGATACTAGGAATCCCCTTTCCAATCTTATACATATAGAAATGCTGCACAAATAAAGCAAAGAATATAAGCTAAACTTTTCTGAAATGAAGAAAAATCTCTAAATAGATATAAATAGGGATTCAAAATCAGAATAGTAAGTAGAATCAAGAGAACCTGAATTAAGCATAGGCCACAAGAAAGGGGACTGGGGGCTATAACTTACATCAGAAAACTCAGAGGAATGTTCCATACACGAAACAGGACATTTTGTGAAGACCCTGTTTGTATCTTTTGCTCTTTCTAAGATCTAATCTCTTGTCTTTTCTTATTGACTAGCTGGGATATTTTACACATCCTGTATGCAATCCTTCTGTTGTAACTATATGGCCAATACCATCTCTCAGTTTGTGAGTTGCCTTTCCACTGGCATGCTGCAGTCCATGGGGTTGCAAAGATTTGGACATGACTGACTGAGTCAACTGACTGAACTGAATGGTGTCTTTTAAAAAATTTAATGAAAAGAGATTGTTCATTGAAATGAAGTTCAGTTAATCAATCTTTTTATCAGAGTTAGTGATTTTTATATCTTAAGACATCTTTGTCTTCAGGTCATGAGAATACACTGTTTTCTTCTAAAGCTTTGTTTTATCTTTCTGTAATCTATTTAATCAACATTTCTGGTGTGAGATATGAATCAAGAAAAAATTTTAAAACCAGCCAAAAAAAAAAAAAAAAAAGACTTCACCTTCAAAAGAGCGATATTATTTACATTTGACTTCTCAACACAAACTATAGAAGATAGAAGATAATGAAATGAGAGTTCTTTCAATGGCTAATTTTGTTTTTTCTTGGTACAACTATGATTTATCTAGGTGTGGTTTTCTTTGTACGTATCCTTATAACAATTTGCTGAGCTTCTTCTATAAATGCTTTTCAACTGAGCCAAAATTGTGTAACATAAAATCAACCATTTTAAAGTTTATAATTCAGTGGCATTTAGCCCAGTCATAATGTTGTACAACCATCATCAGTATCTAGTTCCAAAACATTTTCACCTGAATACGAAACCCCATATCCATTAGGCAGTCAATCCTCATTCTGCTCTACCACCATCCCCTGCTACTGCTGCTGCTGCTGCTAAGTCCCTTCAGTCGTGTCCGGCTCTGTGCGTCCTCATAGACCCCCGTCCCTGGGATTCTCCAGGCAAGAATACTGGAGTGGGTTGCCATTTCCTTCTTCAATGCATGAAAGTGAAAAGTGAAAGTGAAGTCGCTCAGTCGTGTCCGACTCTTCGCGACCCCATGGACTACAGCCTACCAGGCTCCTCCGTCCATGGGATTTTCCAGGCAAGAGTACTGGAGTGGGGTGCCATAGCCTTCTCCACCCACCACCCGCTGGGAACCACTAATCTTTCTGTTCCTATGGATATAATATTCTGGGCATTCCATATAAATGGAACCACTTGATATGTGGTCCTTTGTGATTGGCTTCTTTCACTTAGCATAATGTTTTCAAAGTTTATCCATGTCATGTCATGTACCAGTATTTATCCCATTGAATAGATATACCACATTTTGTTTATGTATTCAAAAGGTAGACTTCTTTTACCTTTTGTAAATATTGCTGTTATGAACATTCATGGAAAAGTACTTGCTTTTAAGAATACCTGCTTGCGATTTTAAAAATACCTATTATCAGTTCTTTGGAATATATAACTCTAAGAAGAAGAGCTGAGTCAGATATTAATTCTAACTTTTTAAACATGTGAGCTTCTTCAATTTGTGGCATTTTCTTGGTCATTATGTTTTCAAAAATTGCTTCTGTTGCATTCTCTCCTCTTATTTTGGCACTCCAGAAAAAAAAGTCAACAGTAGAAGTTGACTGTATCCCACATATTCCATATACTCACTTTCAGCATTGTTTTTATTTTTTCCTGTGCTTCATTTTGGATATTTCCTATTAACTTGTCTGTAAGTTGATTAATCCTTTTTTTTTTTTTTTGCTATATCTTGTCTGTTGTTGCACACATCCAAAGAGTTGTTAACTTCAGATACCTTTGCACTTGCGATTGTCCATCTGATTTTTGTAAAATGGGTTCCAAATTTTTTTAAAATCCTGTCTTTAACCTTTATTCATATTTTCTATACTTTCCTGAACATGTTGATCAGAATTATTTCAAGTTCCATCTGACAACACAAATGCCAGAATCACATGAGTGCACACATGCACATGTCTGTGAGTGTGTTTCTTCTCTCTTAGCTTCTCTCTTAGCTTTTTTGGCTGGCTTCATAATTTTCAAGTGGATATTGGACATTGCAAATTAAAAGCTGTAAAGGCTATGGACAATTTGCCATTTTCAAAGACAGTTATGTTCACTTTTAGAAAGAACAGAGAATACTAGCAGATCATCTTGATCCTATTAAAGTTTAGTTTAAGGCTTTGGTAGGTTTGGTCTTTTTGGATTAACCCTTACCCCTAAGATACTGTTCTTACTTCCAGGGCGTGGTCATTACTCCCAGGGTATAAACCATTGGAAAAGACCCTGATGCTAGGAAAGACTGAAAGCATGAGGAGAAGGGGATGACAGAGGATGAGATGGTTGGATGGCATCACCGACTCAATGGACATGAGTTTGACCAAGCTCTGGGAGTTGGTGATGGACAGGGAAGCCTGCAGTCCATGCAGCTGCAAAGAGTCATTCACGACTGAGCGACTGAACTGAACTGATAAGGCTTTCAGAGTCTGAGACTCTCAACCAGGCTTATCTCCTGCCTATTGACGGGACTTGAGCTCTAATCTGTTTCTCTACTATTTTATGTGGCTGCTGAAATTTTTGTTTAGTTGTCCAGCCTCTCAACTATGGTTTTTTGCTTCATTTCTAGGGATCTCAACACTTATACATATAGCTGAGGAGTTGGCCAGTCACTTGTGGAGAATTTGTATCATATTTTGGGATTCCTTCTTTGTGGTTTGTTTTTCTCCGGGATTTTGCCCATTAATACCACAACCACTTTGGCAGGCCCATATTCTATTTCCCCAGCCCCAAAGAATGCTGTTTCTGTTTAAACTCTATTCCTCTAGGTAATACTCTGGAAAATTCCTTAGGGAGAAATTTAGGGATGATGGTGATAGGGAGTTCACTTCATAGATTTACCTTTTTTCAAGTCCTAGCCTCTCTAATGGAGAAGGAAATGGCAACCCACTCCAGTACTCTTGCCTGGAAAATCCCATGGATGGAGGAGCCTGGTAGGCTGCAGTCCATGGGGTCGTGAAGAGTCGGACACGACTGAGTGACTTCACTTTCACTTTCATGCATTGGAGAAGGAAATGGCAACCCACTCCAGTGTTCTTGCCTGGAGAATCCCAGAGATGGGGGGGCCTGGTGGGCTGCCATCTATGGGGTCTCACAGAGTCAGACACGACTGAAGTGATTTAGCAGCAGCAGCAGCAGCAGCCTCTCTAAGTCTCTGTGTTGACTATACTCCAATGCCTTTGAGAAGTTATTTTATTATTTGACCACCTTTTTGATTTGTTTTTGATGGGAGGGTCAGTCCAATACAAACTATTCTCTCATGACCAGACCAGAAGCTCTCTACAAACCGGTTTAACAAAACCTTTAAAGAACAAATAATCCCTACATTAAATTGTGGTAAAAGAATATATTGTTTCAAAGAATAAAGAACAAAAACTACTCAAATCATTTTATGATGGTAGAACTCTGATTCTAAATGTGGTAAAGAATAGAACAAGAAAATAAAATCATAGAATCATTTCCTTTATGAATATAGAAACAAAAATCTTAACGTATTAGCAAATAGAAGCTAGCAACGTATTAAAAAAAATTCCCATCTAGATAGGGTTTATCCTATAGATAGAAAGATGATTCAATGTCAAAAAAATTGTTCATGTAATACACAATCTTAAGGTGCTAAAGGAGAGAAATCACATAATCATCTCAGTGGATACAAAAAAGAGTTAGATAAAATTTGACACTTTCCATTACTTAAAAAGTAATATTCAAAAATAATAATCAATTATACTCCAATAAAAATCTTTTCTAAAAAAGAAAAAACTCAAGAGGAATACAAAAGCAAGCTTAAAAGACCAAAAAGAAAGAATACTCCATACACAGGCTAAGTTACTGGTGATTTTTCATACATACATTTTATTAAAGAAATATGAACTTTATACTTGTCTCATATTTACACAAAGGGAAAATAATTTAAAAAATAAAGTAATGCTAATTTACTTATGTGAAAACCTAGTCGTATAAAATTACATGTCTGACTAAATGCAAATGCTGAAAGGATATGGCACCAAAAATAAGTAGATTAAAGTTCATCAAAAGGCATTTCCTCAACATTTAAAAATAAATATCTTAAATATTCCTATATTTAGTAGAAAGTTTTGTCATTTCAACCTTTTCCAAATGACTCTCCCAAAAGATAATCACTCATTATCCTTTGATCATGGCAAAGGTTCTTTTGATCTGTCTTATTTATTCAAAGACATTAAACTCTACTCCTTGATAAGCCAAATAAAAAAACAGAAATAATTTTAAAATAATAAAACAATTCTTTAACAGAGATAAGATCTTCTTAAACTGATAAAGGCTATCAACCAAAAACCCAGAAAATATATCATACTGTATGGTGAAAATTAAGTTATTCCCACTCAAGTCAAGAAAAAACAAGGATACGTTCTATCACCCTCACTATTTAACAGCATACTGAAGATCCTAACAAGTTAAAAAAAAAATAGACAAAACCCACAAAGAAAATCAAAAGTACATCGCTATTAGAAAGAAAGAAACCAATTGATCATAATTTGTAAGCAATACAATGATCTATAGAAAAGCTCAATGGCTCAGTGGGTAAAGAATCTGCCTGCAGTGCAGGAGACACATGGGTTCAGTCCTTAGGTCAGGAAGATCCCCTGGAAAAGGAAATGGCAACCTATTCCAGTATTCTTGTCTGGAAAATCCTATGGACATAGGAGCCTGGTGGGCTACAGTCCATGGTGTCACGAAGAGTCGGACACCACTTAGTGACTAAAACAAACAAAACAAAAATAAACTATAGAAAATAACTGAAAACCAGAGAGGAAATTTAACATGATAATAACTTTAAAAATTAACATATGAAACCTATAGCATTCCCAAATACTGCTGTTGCGTCCCTTCAGTCGTGTCCGACTCTGTGCAACCCCATAGATGGCAGCCCACCAGGCTCCCCTGTCCCTGGGATTCTCCAGGCAAGAACACTGGAGTAGGTTGCCATTTCCTTCTCCAATGCATGAAAGTGAAAAGTGAAAGTGAAGTCACTCAGTCGTGTCCAACTCTTAGCGACCCCATGGACTACAGCCTACCAGGCTCCTCCGCCTATGAGATTTTCCAGGCAAGAGTACTGGAGTGGGGTGCCATCGCCTTCTCCGTCCCAAATACTAAAAACAACTAATTAAAAGACATAGTGAAAATAATGACATTCACAACTGTAGCAAACCTGTAAGATCCTTAGGAACAAATTTATCCCAATGTGTAGGAACTATATGAAGAAAACTATAAGATCAGAGTTTTAGTTTACATCTAAAAATAAAAATATATTCCAGATGGAATTAGGCCTAAGTATCAAAAAAAAAAAAAAAAAGCTTTAAAACTGGAGCTTCCCAGGTAGTACAGCAGTAAAGAATACACCTGCCAGTGCAGGAGATGCAAGAGTGTTTTTGATCCCTGGGTCAGGAAGATTACCCTGGAGGAGAAAAGGGCAACCCACTCCAGTATTCTTGCCTGGAAAATTCCATGGATATTGAAGCCTGGAACAATCCATGGTCTTGTAAATGACTGAGCATGTATGTCATGTCATTAAAAAAAAATTTTTTTTAACTCTAAAAAATAAATGGAGAATATCTTTATGATTTTATAATAGGAAATGTTTTTTATTATACTGTATAGGAGAGAAAATAAATGAAATAAATTTATATTTAACAGTATACACAGATCTTAAAAACATGTTGAACAAAGAAATTTATTGAACATGTAGTGTTATCACCCTATACTTATGTAATTCTATATAATTTTCAATTATATAATTCACATAAATGTTTAAAGTATATAAAGCAATACAATAGATAAAGATTCCCATGGCTTTAGTAAAACTATAAAACCTATTGACAGAATGCATGCAATCTAAAGTTATGTATTTCTAGGAAGTAATGGGACAAGGTAGAGGAATAGGTAAACCTCAATTTTATATCTATAATATTTTGTTTTATATAAAAATGTCATAAGCAAAACCTAAAAATACTAAAACTTATTAATTACGAGTGTGGAGAAATGAATGTTTTTACATAATTCTTTCTGCAACCATTTTTGACTTCTCATAAAACAAATCAGAAAGAAGATTCTACAAATGGTTCTTTTGAAATCACCCTCTCACTTCAGGAAAAGAGGCAGTAAAGAGCTTCCTCTGAAAAAAATTTCAACACAAATTTTTTCTTAAAGATAAAGAAAACACACAAAACCCAGGCCAAAGAGAAATTGAAACTTTCCAGGAAAACGAGTTCATTTCTAGAGATGGAAAGGAGAGCTGACAAAGGATGTCAAGAATATTAGCATTTTCCTCCCCGGGACTTAGGTGTGCCAACTTCACTGAGTACTTGTGAGGCTCTAATGGGCTAAAAACAGGAAAGTTATGAGTCTTTGTTCAATTAAAATTTGGTTGCAGCATCATTAAAACTAAGCTGTTCCACCTGCTACTAATTTCATTCTTGGCTACTAGGCTGGTTATTTATTTGTTTGTCTGAATGAAGAGAGGAAAGTGCTGCTGGTAAGGCAGATCAAACTGAAGTATACAGCAAAGAAAAGAATACTCTCTTGTTAATGAAATAGAACTGATCCTGGAGTGGTTCTCAGCACAATCAACTCACTGCAAATTTACTTTCTAAATCTGATGACAATTTGAGCACAGAATTGCACAAATAACTGGGATTTCTGTTTTCCTTTTTCCATTTGTGCTGGGTAGTTTTCTTACTTTAGAACTGGAAGGGTCTACACGGTTTTAAGGACAGTCTCATTTGCAGACTTGGAAACTGAGACCCAGAGAGGTGAAATCATTGGTCTAAGATCATACAACTCATTACAGGGTCTCCTTCCAACGCCTCTGAAAATAATTCCACGTTCTACTTCTAAAATTATTCCATCCCTATTAAAAAGGCAGCTTTTAAAAAGCTCCCTTGACACATAATAGCCTTTCTTGGCCACAGAAAACACCTTGGCAAAGGGCTGACATGTGAGCCCATTTGAACAGGGGAGGTAATTCCTGGCATCAGCTGGATGTCTGGACTTCAGCTCCCCCATAATGTCCCTTATAAACTCAGGGTGAGATTCCAGAGATTGAAGAAGATATGGCTGCTTTCTGCTTCCTTTATGTGGGATGGTGGTGCAGTGCCAGGAACAAAACGGCTTCATCGTCATGTTAGTGGATGCACCTGAAGCAATTTACCCTCCACAACAAATCCATCTCTTCCATATATATGGAACCCCTTGTGTTTGCCAAATACATTTTCATCTATAATTTCATTGGAGCCTCAAACCCTGCCTGACACAAGTAAGTCAAATCTTGTTTTCTAATTTTCCAGAGGAGAAACTTGAAACACAAAAAGGGAGTATGCTAAATCGGTACCACAGGTCAAGGCTCATAGCCCCAGGCCCACCTTGAATCTGAGCTACTAGTCATTCCTTGGCCCCTCCTTGCCCTGCCACACACAGCCTTCCTTCCAGGTTGGATTAAGCCTGGCAGATACAGACTAACCAGCACTGGTGCTCCCCCAGAGAATCACAAGCCTTCCTGAGGGCTGAGAAGTTGGGGATTCAGGAGAAGGGAGCAGGGCATGATTATTTTTTTCAAAAAGAATGCATAAGCAAAGTCCCCAGAGGCAGCATGATAAAACTTGAACTATTGGTCTCAAAGGATTCTAATCTAGGAGGACAACATCTAGTCTGGTGGTTTCCAAATCTCTATTTCATTAGAATCACCTGAGCTTGCTTTTTATTTAATTTTTGTTTTTGAATATGCAATAGATTCACAAGTTTAAAAAATCAATAGGAAAAAAGAGTATATAGGAATGTAATGAAAAGTCTCTTTTTCATCTCTATGTCCTAGTGACCCTATTCTTCTTGGAGGCAAAAAATGTTATAAATGATTTTAAGCATGTATAAATAAAGCATATTATTTCCTCCCATGCTGCTGCTGCTGCTGCTAAGTTGCATCAGTCGTGTCCGACTCTGTGCGACCACATAGACGGCAGCCCAACAGGCTCCTCAGTCCCTGGGATTCGCCAGGCAAGAATACTGGAGTGGGTTGCCATTTCCTTCTCCAATGCATGAAAGTGAAAAGTGAAAGTACCCCCTATCTATACATACATTTTGACACAAAAGGTAATATTCTATACCTATCATTCTTGACTTTTCCTTTTTCAACTAGATGATATATTTTAGAGACTGCATCATATTAGTACACAAAGAGCTTCTTCTTTAAGCTGCGTGTATGCATGCTAAGTCGCTTCAGTTGTGTCTGATTCTTTGTGACCCTATGGATTGTAGCCTGCCAGGCTTCTCTGTCCAAGGGATTCTCCAGGTAAGAATACTGGAGTGAGTTGCCATGCCCTCCTCCAGGGGATCTTCCTGACCCAGGGATCGAACCTGCATTTCCTGCATTGCAGCCAGATTCTTTACTGCTGAGCCACTAGGGAAGTCACTTAAGCTGCATAGTATCTCTTATGAGCATATAAAATGATTTTTATTTAACCACTTTCCTCTTTATAAAGCATTATGTTGTTTTCAATCTTTTGCTATTACAAAATTACAGTAAATAATCTTACGCATGTCTAAAAGGACTGAGTTGTAGTCTAAATTTTAATGCTGTGTAGCCTTATGGCCTTGAGCAATTCAGTTAGGATTTTGACCTTTTAGAAAGGAAAATAATCTTAATGACCATTTGCTCTAGCATTTCCCCAAAGCATGTGCATGCAACACTAGTCCCAAAGGATGTGCACCCTGAAAATTAGTAGCACACATTAGAATCTGAGACCACAGTGAATACACATTAATTAATCCAGGGTTTCACAAATTTATTTCATAATGGGGTCATTTTTTTCAGAGTCTGTGATGGTTAATTTTATGTATCTACTTGGAGAGTAATCCTGGATGAAATTAACATTTAAATCAATGAACTTTCAGTAAGCAAATTGCCCTCCATAAAGTGAGTGGGCCTCATCCAGTCAGTTGAAGAGCTAATAGACCAAAAAGACTGGCTTCCCTGAATGAGACAGCAAAAGGCAGTCCAGCAGATGCCTTTGGAGTTCCCCATCAGCTCTCCTGAGTCTTGACCTTGGCAGCCAACTCTGCAGTTTTGAACTTGCCAGTCTCCATAATCACAAGCCAATTCCTTACAATAAATCTCTTTTTGTATCTATACACAGGTCCTGTTGGTTCTGTTTCTCTGGAAAGCCTGATTAATACAGGAACCAACCATTGACGTTCCTTAAAGTACACTTTGGAAAAAGAGAGTCTAGTCTAACCTCTTCTTGCTTTAGAGCTATGGAATCGGAAAGGCTCAAGGTTGTATGTTCAGCATCTAACACATGCTTAAATAGTACAGCACAATAAATACTATTTGGTTTGTTTTAAACAGTGATCTGGTGAGGAAGGTAATACAAAGTTCTAAAATAAATTTCAAAATATCTAAAGAAAGTAAAGATGAAGTAACTAAAACAGGGTATGATGAGTTGTCAAAAAATTGTCCCATGTTGAATATGAGAGTTTAGAGATAGATAAAAGTCACTTAAAATTTATAGAGGAGGTGAAATCTAATATGGGTCACAAAGAATGAACAGATTCAATGGCAGAGGTGTGAGAGTTAGACATTCCAAGAGTCAAGAAAACAAGGCATGGTGTGGGCACACTGATTAGGGCTTCAGTCCTTAGCAAGATTCCTTCAGTTCTCTCATTCAACAATTCATTATGGAGGATCTACTACTTGGTATTAATACCAAGCAGTATTCTAGGTACTGGGAATATAGCATTAAATATGATATAGCATTAAATATAGCATTAAATATGATAGACAATGCCTCTACTCTCATGGAATTTGCATTCTAGAAGAGGGAGAAAAAATAAAAATAAAATAATAAATGTATTAGACTGGGAATAAATGCTATGAAGAAAAAGATAAAGCAGGAAAAAGGTGATACATGAAGTATTGGACTGAGGGAAATTGTGCCTTTTTACAAAAGGTGGCCAGGGAAGGCCACTCTCATTAGAGGTCATTGGAACAGAATACTGAAATGAGAGAGTCATGAGGATTTTGGAGGAAGATGACTGTAGGCAAAGGGAAAAGCAAATGAAAAGATCAAAGATGGGAGCGTGGCTGTCCTGTTCAAGGAAGTAGAGTTGACAGCAGGCAGGAGGATGGCAGCAGGAGATGAATTCAGGGACGCGGTTAATGTAGGTCCTTATAGTCCAACCTAAAGACTTTGGTTATTTTTCTAAGACAGATGAAGAGATATTGCAGGATTCTGAGCAGAGGAATGATAGTATCACTCTAGATGCTTGTTTAAATAGGCTATATGTGGGAGCAAAGAGATCAGTTAGGAGGCTATTGCAATAATCTGGTTAAGAAATGAAAGCTGTTTTAGATATTGATGGTAGTAGTTAAAATGGTTAGAAGTGTTTTGACTCTGGATACATTTTGAAGGTAGAACTAGCAGAATTTGTTGATGAATTGTCTGATGATAATATAGAGCCAAGAGGGAGGAGGGAAACTCCACACAAGGAGGGAAACATACTGGGTTCTGGTTCCTCTTTGACTCTTATTTGTCCCACCTACGGAATGGGGTCACTAAGTTCTTTCTTGGAGCTAGGGGGCCAAGTCAAATGATCTCATGAAGTGCCTTCAGTTGTAAAATCTATAAATTTGGCTAATCTAGGTCTCAAAATTAGTGTACGTAATTATCTACTCTTGTATTATTCATTTAGTTTGATGTAAAGAACTATATTGTAAGTATCTTGAAGGCAGAGGCCTTGTATAATATCCTTACATATCATCCAGTGTTTACCGACTGATTGAAAATAACTAATCCTCAAATAATAAGCCGAGATGAATTGTACGCTGCATTGTTTGTTAATGAATTTTGTAATTCTTCATCCTCCACTACTTTTTTTACTTTTCTTATGAATCTTTAAATTTAGTGCATAATAACAAGCCCCAGTTGCAAAGATCAAGAAAGGAAGGGCAAAAAAGAAGGAAACTCCAATTTAATGGTTGCTATTTTGAGGTAGGAGATTACTTAAGAAAGACTTAGAAGTCTGACATGGGAGCTCAACTCTAAAGGAGAGGTAAGCTTTTGTAAGACAGAGAAGGGGAAGAAAGGCATTCCAGGAAGAAGAAATAGCACTAGCATGGAAGTGCTTACTATGGAAAAAGAACCATTATCTCAATTGGAAAATAGCATGCCCAGGGGTGAGGGAGGCAGAAGAATGGAGAAGGATAAAACTGGAATGATAAATCACATCCAGATTATGATAAACCCAACATGTCATTCTAAAATGTTGAGATTACCAAGGAGAAAATGGGAAGTTACAGGGAGACCAGTTAGTTAGCTGAATATTGACAGTCTAGGTGAGACAAAATAGGGAATGGCAAGCCACTACAGTATTCTTGCCTGGAAAATTCAATGGACAGAGGAGCCTGGTGGGCTACAGTCCATGGAGTTGCAAAGCTGGACATGACTGAGCAACTAACACACACAATGGTCTTTATTATAATCAAAAGGAACTTTGTTGAATAGAATTTAAATAACTGAATGCTAATAACAACTCTATTTTCTTTAAAAATACTGACATGCCAGGGTATTTAATTTGTAAAATTAAGGTAGAAAGGCATTAATTAATTCAACAGTATCCGATCTACATTGTTTGCTGAGAAATCAATCAATATGCAGTGATAATGATAGCAAAATTGCTGTAACTGACTACCTGGAGAAGAATATTTTCCATGATTTATGCAAAATAGTTACTGCTTTCCTACAGGGATGGCTGGTTTACATAAATTTTGTTTACAAGATGATATCAAAGTCATAAAATTGTAAAAGGCAGCCAAAGTGGTTATTTGTGAAAAGCTTAGAGATATGTAGGAATTTCTTTACAGTGAAAGAGAATTTGCATTGACTAGAGAATGAGAGAGAAAGGGGAGTCTAGGTCTAGAAGGAGTAAGAAACAAGGGAAAAAAGAATGAGAATATGGGAGAAGTCAGGAGATGAGACAAAGAAAATGAAAGGGGTCAGGACTGAGAGATAATTAGAGAGGACTCAATAGAAACTAAACATTGGTCTTACATAAAGAAGGATCTCTGTGTAACTGGGGGACAGATGCTGGTTATGCAAACACCCAACCAACCAAAAATTAGACTGAGCTTTAAATCCTGAGCAAATTAAGTGAAGCCCTTGAGCCTTGCGTTCCTCATCATTATACCTCAGGGTATAATACTACCAACCATCCATGGTTGTTATGAGGATTAAATTAGATGAAACATATAAAGTACAAGGCATATAATCAGTATGTGACACATATAACTATTTCACCAGGGAGAAGGCATGGGCTAGTTTTGTAGTAAAAACGACTTGGGAAAGATTAATCTGAGAATGGGGAATTTTAGTATTTGACATTTTGGAAGCAGAGAAGAATCACACTGAATCACACTGTTCATTTCTTAGTCCTTCATGCCCCTTACTGTATCAGGTTAGATAGATTATTTGATAATCTTCCCAACAAAATTTAGCATTTTCATGAAAATTTTTAAACAGAGCAAGAAAAGTCTAAAAATGATTATAAGGAGACAGGACTAGCTACATACTTTGTGGGATCCAGTACAAAACGAAAATGCAAGACCCCTTGTTAAAAACAAAGAATTTCAGGACATTGACGATAAAACATTAATCTAAGTACAGAGCCCTTCTAAGCATGGAGCCCTATGTGAAACTGTACAGGTCACATAGCCACATAGCCAGCCTTGCATGTCATAAACCATGTTTATGGTTTAAAATTTATAAGGAATAAAATTCATGTATCAAGGTTCTTAAAAGTACAAACATAGCGTTTTGCAGTGAGTGTTCTAGGAACATGTCAATTAACTGAGAAGTTTCTTGGGTCTTGAGAAACGTAGAGAGAGGAGCTACTTACAGTGCTAACTGGCCCTGAAGAGCTAGCTGATGGCCAATGGACATGAGAAGGGTAGGGGCTAGTTTTCTGCCTCCTTGATGTTTCACATTTTAATTAAATTACCACTTGAAGAAAGTAACCCACTGATTTTATTTTTAATGCCCTTCTAGGACACGTAAAACTATTATTCTGGACCACCTGTAACTGGAGGTGTGTGCATTTACAACTGATTTGAGGTATTAATCTCTCCCCAAACCCAACATCTCCTAATGTGCATACTAAAGGCAGGCTCAGCCCTGAGAAAACTGATCATCTTTAAGGAATAAGTCTGTTTTCAGCACTTTTAGTTTTCATCTCCCTTCAAATGTCCTCCTGGTGAGTATTGAAAAAAGAAAAGCATCTTCTAAAAAGAAGCATCATAAATGATCATTTTCCTCTCTTTGTTCCTGTTCCTCTGTACCTTTATCTTCTTCTATTTCATTGCCTTATATATTAATATCCAAATTAAATATAACACCTAATCATAAAGTACCATATTATATCACCACAACATGGATTAGACCAATTTTGTTTCCAATCTATTATTAGATGCTCAATTTATCTCTTTGGGCAAAATGTTAAAAAGCAGCACTGGTATCATTCTAACAGAAATTGTTGGAAATTCTGACAGTTTTTTGTCTTGTTTCTATTAAGAATAGAACTGTATCTAGAACTAAAATGGAACTTGGAGATGACTCCACTTAAGCATCAGTTCCAACTGATGAACTGCAACATGGGACTGACCAGAAGAAGCACACAGTCTGTTATATAGCAGGTATTCAATAAATATGTGCCAGATGAGTAAAGAAATGAAGAAAACATGAGGTTCTAGAAATCTAGGTTCTGGTAAAGGCTTTGCTATTAACTAAATATATTAATTGATGAATTATTATATTGTAACAAAGATACATTTATTACATTATATAACTTTTCTCAACCTCTTTTTCATCATCTGCAAAGTTGAATAATAATATTGTTTTGACCAAAACAAAGTTCTAAGTACTCTTTAATACATGTGCTATAACATAATTTTATTAATTAAATACCAATATAACTTTGGCAAGAAGGTTGAAAAATTTAGAAGTGCAGTATTTAAGGCTATTCTTTTCTAGAGGGCCTGAAATCCCTTCTGTTATCTAATACTGTGATCCTGAAACTTTCATATTTTATCCTCAGGGGAAAGTTGGGATATATTGCAGAATAGACCTTAAGTGTCTTCCCACAGCTCTGTGAAGGGTGTTCTTCAGGAATCTTCCTGTGTGTTTTTCAGTGTGATCAGGGAAGATATCTATCAGGGAAGATATCTAAGAAGCAACCTTGTAATGATTGTTCCACTACCCTTAATTGAAACAGATTCAGATCCAACATTTGTTGACTATTTCCAATTTACAATGGTCTGTGCTTGACCCAGATAATCACAATGGTGTGATCACTCACCTAGAGCCAGACATCCTGGAATGTGAAGTCAAGTGGGCCTTAGAGAGCATCACTACGAACAAAGCTAGTGGAGGTGATGGAATTCCAGAAATCCTGAAAGACGATGCTGTGAAAGTGCTGCACTCAATATGCCAGCAAATTTGGAAAACTCAGCAGTGGCCACAGGACTGGAAAAGGTCAGTTTTCATTCCAATCCCAAAGAAAGACAATGCCAAAGAATGCTCAAACTTTTGCCCTCATCTCACACGCTAGTAAAGTAATGCTCAAAATTCTCCAAGCCAGGCTTCAGCAATACGTGAACCGTCAACTTCCAGATGTTCAAGCTGGTTTTAGAAAAGGCAGAGGTATCAGAGATCAAATTGCCAACATCCACTGGATCATGGAAAAAGCAAGAGAGTTCCAGAAAAACATCTATTTCTGCTTTATTGACTATGCCAAAGCCTTTGACTGTGTGGATCACAATCAACTGTGGAAAATTCTTCAAGAGATGGGAATACCAGACCACCTGACCTGCCTCTTGAGAAACCTACATGCAGGTCAGGAAGCAACAGTTGGAACTGGACATGGAACAAGACTGGTTCCAAATAGGAAAAGGAGTATGTCAAGGCTGTATATTGTCATTCTGCTTATTTAACTTATATGCAGAGTACATCATGAGAAATGCTGGTCTGGAGGAAGCACAAGCTGGAATCAAGATTGCCAGGAGCAATATCAATAATCTCAGATATGCAGATGACACCACCCTTATGGCAGAAAGTGAAGAGGAACTAAAAAGCCTCTTGTTGAAAGTGAAAGAGGAGAGTGAAAAAGTTGGCTTAAAGCTCAACATTCAGAAAACTAAGATCCTGGCATCTGGTCCCATCACTTCATGGCAAATAGATGGGGAAACAGTGGAAACAGCATCAGACTTTATTTTTTGGGCTCCAAAATCACTGCACTTGGTGACTGCAGCCATGAAATTAAAAGACACTTACTCCTTGGAAGGAATGTTAAGACCTAGATAGTATATTGGAAAGCAGAGACATTACTTTGCCAACAAAATTCCATCTAGTCAAGGTTATGGTTTCCTGCGGTCATGTGTGGATGTGAGACTTGGACTGTGAAGAAAGCTGAGCGCCGAAGTATTGATGCTTTTGAACTGTGGTGTTGGAGAAGACTCTTGAGAGTCCCTTGGACTGCAAGGAGATCCAACCAGTCCATTCTAAAGGAGATCAGTCCTGGGTGCTCATTGGAAGGATTGATGCTAAAGCTGAAACTCCAGTACTTAGGCCACCTCATGCGAAGAGTTGACTCATTGGAAAAGACTCTGATGCTGGGAGGGATCGGGGGCAGGAGGAGAAGGGGACGACAGAGGATGAGATGGCTGGATGGCATCACCAACTCGATGGACATGAGTTTGAGTGAACTCCGGGAGTTGGTGATGGACAGGGAGGCTTGGCGTGCTGTGATTCATGGGGTCACAAAGAGTTAGACACGACTGAGCGACTGAACTGAACTGAACTGTGCTTGATATTAGTTGAACCACATGAAATTGCCTTTCTTGTGGGCCAAAAATTATTGAATATTGTCAATTTTATTTGGTTCAACCTTATACTTTAACATATGTCACTTCTTTTTCTTGCACAATAATTCTATGAGGAAGATATTACCTTCATTTTATGAAGAAATCAAGACTCAGAAAATGAACTGACTTGCCTAAGGCCCTACAACTTGTGAATAGCAGATTATAGATAGAAGGCTAAGATCTCTGTTTCCCAAGTCGAATGGAATTTCTTCCATACTACAAAACCATATATAAATTAAAATGATAGTATTTAGTAATAAAAGTGGGCAGGGGCTGGAAAGACAAGAGTCTCCAAAGACAACTTGTCCAAAGACAAGTTGCAAAGATGAAATAAAATGACAATTACATATAAAAAGATATCAGTTTCCTTCTTCCTGGAGACACTAGAATTATAGCTCTAATTATGTATGTGCCTTGGGCAGAGAGCAAGGAGGCAAGCAACAGAGACCATGTGAATTGAGGGTTCCCAGGAGACAGAAAGTGATCATGATCTGAGTAAATGGAGGTAGACAGAGCACTGAATGGAGAGGAAAGAAAGGGATGAGACTAGGGTAGATGGCATCCAGAGGATTTTCCTGTCTCTCTGCTAAACTTGCACACAGCGTATCTCTAGAAGTGCAGAAGCTCAATCACAGAAGCAAGACAGCAGAAAGCAATCGCTAATTATAGATAATGCAAAATGATGCTGTGCCAGAATAATCAGCAGCTTTTTGCAGTCTCTTCACTAAATATCTGTTATATATGGGTTGTGCATTATTTTATGTTAATTAAAACTCTTACTACGATTGTAAAATGTTTGTCCTTATAGATGTTCCCAGAAGTTCTGGGCAGGAATACATGCCTACCAGCAACATTCCATGAATCTATAAGGGAGGAATTCATAGAAATTGTATGGATCATGAGATTATACAAACTTTTCACTGCCTGCTTTTCTCTCACATCCAAATTCTGGCAAATATATGTCCAGGAAAAATAAAGTAAGATAAAAATAAAATGTCTCAGACATTTACGTGTCTTTTTTGCGTATCATGTCCATTTCTCTGCATAGTGCTTTAATAAACACTGCTGCTGCTGCGTCGCTTTAGTCGTGTCCGACTCTGTGCAACCCCATAGACGGCAGCGCACCAGGCTTCCCGTCCCTGGGATTCTCCAGGCAAAAACACTGGAGTGAGTTGCCATTTCCTTCTCCAGTGCATGAAAGTGAAAAGTGAAAGTGAAGTCACTCAGTTGTGTCCTACTCTTAGCGACCCCATGGACTGCAGCCTACCAGGCTCCTCTGTCCATGGGATTTTCCAGGCAAGAGTACTAGAGTGGGGTGGATTAATAAACACTAATCATAAACAAAACATGGAGTGAAGTGATGGAGGGGAGACTAAGATTTCTTTCTTCTGGTTCCCACAACCCCTTTCTGCCTCTTGTTATACAATAATAATTTATATTGAGATTGTTGGGACTTTATGTGTTCTACTTCAAAGACATTTTAAAAGAAGACTTGAGGGTATGAGAGTTAGTAGTATGATGGGAAGAAGGCTGCTGCTGCTGCTGCTGCTAAGTTGCTTTAGTCGTGTCTGACTCTGTGTGACCCCATAGACAGCAGCCCACCAGGCTCCGTCGTCCCTGGGATTCTCCAAGCAAGAATACTGGAGTGGGTTGCTATTTCCTTCTCCAATGCATGAAAGTGAAAAGTGAAAGGGAAGTCTCTCAGTCATGTCCGACTCTTAGTGACCCCATGGACTGCAGCCCACCAGGCTCCTCCGTCCATGGGATTTTCCAGGCAAAAGTACTGGAGTGGGGTGCCATTGTCTTCTCTGAGGAAGAAGGCTGCTCAAACCTAATTCTTAACACAGGGTATTTGAATTCCTTTAGGTCCATCGATGGGCTTCAGGGGATCCATAAACACCTTGAAATCACACGTAAAATTGTATGTGCGTGGGTGTATTTTTGCATACACATACATTTTTCTAAGAAAACCAACAACTTTCATTACAATTATAAAAGGATTGATTACCTTAAAAGTGCCTTAAACTCAAAGAAACAGCATGTAGTTCTGGCTTCTTGTGGTTAACTGTGTAAGAATCTGGGGGTCTTTCCTGGGGTTTTGACCTGGAGGTCTTTCCTGGGTTTTGAGTCCTTCCAGTCCATAGTCTGCTCACTCAGTAAGTTGGTTTTCTCAAGCACTGAAAGAACGCTGCTGTTGGTGACACTGATGATACTGCCCTGCTGGAACAGAGGCTTTTTATGCTCTCCTTACGGTAAAACTTGGCTCTTCATGAGATAACGTCCCCCATGCTGCAGGGAAATCACCAGCCCTTCACTTAGGGCATGCCAAATACTCAATAAGGAAGGGCATTTTCCAAACAAGCTGGCCAACTTCCTCTTTGCCCCCCTCCCAGTCTGTTAGGCTAACCCCAAATTTACAAAATTACCCACACAGAACAGGAAATGCAAATGTCAAAGTGCTCATAATACTTGACCACATTTTTCATGTGATTCACATTAAAGCTTCTTATGTAAAAGTTGAACAAGCATTGAAAATCTATGTTAATTACACACAATATAAATGAATTTTTTCAAATGATAGAAAATTTGAATTCCTTGAATTTTAGGCCAAGTTTAGAACTTTAACAGAAATGTTTGTTGGTGGTGGTTCTTTTGTTACTCTTTTGATTCCTTTTATTTATACAAAATGAAGTGGGAAGAGAGAAAAAAGGGGGGGGCTGGAAATTACAGGAAACAGCTATCCACCTCCGCACTAAAATACCAGCAGAAAACCACAGTTATGCTGCCATCTAACAACAATATATTCTGTTTAGGAAACTCCCTGATTCCAGAAACAGCCGTGTAACTCTAGACAATAATGAAATTACATCCTGCACATGCTCAAAATCATCCTCCCTAGCTTCTAATGACATAATTTTTTTTTTCTCTTTGCTTACTTGAATTCTCTGAGATTTTGTTCCTTAGAAAGAAGCCCAACTATGACATTTAGAGAATGTTGTGGTGGGGGGCACTGGCCTGGTAATATAAATATATCCTTCAGTTTCAGCTGCCATAAATTTGGGAGCTGGGATCATTTCTTATCAGAAAAGAGAAAACAGCCAATTTTCTTAAGGAGAACAAATGTCTGTTGGGGTAAATGATTCATGCAGAACCTTCAGCCTTTCTTCTTGTGACAGTAGCTGGGCTCACTTTCAATTTATCAAGAGACCAGTCATTTCTAAACTTCTTTGGAGGAAAGATTTAAGCAGCTCTTTAAATCACACAAATGCATTCAATTTACTTTGCAAACCTTCAAACTGGGTCTTGCCTAACTTGTCCAAGAAAAAGGTAAATACTAAATAATAGTAACAACCATCACTTCTGTGCTGAGATCAAGTTTGCAAGGTGTTGCTCACAAAAATCATCGGCGAGGAGAAACTGAAATTGGGAGATGACTTTGAATATCTGTACGATTTTCCCAGATACCATCAGGTGTGATTTATTCTTGGAAATCAGAGTTCTGATAATGGTAAATACAACAGTGGTTCTATGGGAGCCTCCGATCCAGGCACCTGTGAGATTGCCATGTCCTGTAATCCTAGAACCCAAACTCCCAAAAGATATAATCAACACTCCATGTAATCTGAGGAACACAATCAAACAGACGTGCTCACTGCACGAAGTAAGCCTGAAAGTCAAACATCCACACAGAGGTAATAACAGCATTCAAAGTGATCAAATGACACCAGAGACAAATGTATCAAGTTGTTGTGGCAACAGATCCAAAGTGTGGTCCAGCTGTTCCCAGTCTGTTTTCCCAACATCAGAGGCGACTGACTCAAGGCAAACCATATAAATACCTCCTTGCTCATAAAAAAAGACATTCCCTGACTCGTTCGCCAGATTGTTCATCTCCTCAGGCTATGGTCTGCCTTTCTCCATTTGCTCTTGTCTTCTGCTCATCAGAACAGGATTTGGGGAGAATCCTGCCAACAATTACACTTGGGTTTCCTAATTCAACAGAGAGGCAGCTTACCTCTTAAGAGCCGGAGAGCGTGTGACTCATCCGCCCACAGCCACACACAAACTCAATTATCATCTTCTAGGCTTGCTTCTTTGGACCAGTTGTTTATCTCAGACTGTCTAGGCAGAGGCTTTCAAAGTAGATTCAAATAGAAGCTAATTTACTTTTTTCTGTATAAAATAGACTATGAAATATACCTATTAAAAAGAACTCGTGAGGGAAAGAATGTAGTAGAAAGAGTTTGGACTCTATGGAGAGACTTCAGTTAAATCCTGCATCACCCTTTACTTGTGGTGTTTAGACAAGTTACCTGCTCTCTCGGAAGCTTACTCTCCTCATCTGAGAAGGATGGTGCTAATGCTATGTGTCTCATCAGGGCAGTAATTCTCAGACTTCAGTGTGGCTGTGCAACACCTGGGGTTCTTATTACAATACAGATCTGACTCAGTGGGCTTCCCAGGTGGCACAGTGCTAAAGAATCCTCCTGCCAATGCAGGAGACATGAGATGGGCATTCAATCCCTGGGTGTGAATGATCCCCTGGAATAGGAAGTGGTATTCTTGCCTAGAAAATTCCAGTGACAGAGGAGCTTGGCAGGCTACAGTCCATGGGGACACAAAGAGTCAGACACAACTGAGTGATAGAGCATGCAAGTTTTCTGAGTCAATAGCTGGTCTGGGGTGGGGCCCAAGAGTCTGCATTTCTAACATCTCCCAGGTCGTGCTTATGCTGCTGGTTTGGACCACAGTTTGAACAAAAAGGTAGTCAGGGTTTTCAAGGATTTAATACAACAATATCTGGTGTATTAAACATTGGCAGATGGAAGGTTTTCAGTTAGTACTCATCTGTTCAATTTTCATCATCCTTACCCCACACAATATATTATATAAAACACTATGTATAGAGAGCTCTGATTCCTCTGAGGATTTGAGAGTTTGAGACAGCCAAAATCAAATTCTAATAACATTAACATCTCACATTCTTTTCTTCTAAAAAAGAAAAGAGATATGGAAAGGAAAAATGGTTAGATTGGTTGGGAATACTGGTAAGTCCTCCATAGAAAATGGTTATGCTTTTCACCATAGGGACCTTTCAGACAGTAACCACTGAGAGACTGATAAAGCAACTGAATACTTGGGGAAAATGGTTACAGCTACCATTTGGCTTCAGTTTACACCTTTTGCATGATTTTTGCCAAGGAAGGAAATTGTTCAAAGACAATAAATACATTTTTTCATCTCATAGTAGTATGTATAAAAGTCAAGACTATGTAGGGAGGAAAACAGCAGTTTCAAAGAGGCACCATTTCCATTCATGTACTATGCCGATCAGTCTGAAAGATTCTACAACATATTGATATTTAGAAATCTGACTTCCATAAAAATGATAAATAATAATTGTAACCAAAATATATTAAACACTCATGATTTTAAGTGTTGAAGGCTTTATACATGCATTATTTCACTTATCCTCACAATAATTCTACATGGTGGGAATGAATATGATACCTAAGACCCATTCCCATCTTGGAACCTTTGATCTAATTTCTCCTTTGCCTACAACACACTTCCTCAGGGTATTAGCTTGGCTAATTTCCTCAACTTTTTTACATCTTTGGTCAAATCTCACCTTCTCATAGATCACTCTGTTTAATACTGCAGTTGGCCTCCTCCCTACAGTACTTCCTTTATTTCAACTTTTGACTTTTTATAACATAAATTTTGTTATATTTATTGTTTATTGCCTTTCTACCTACCCATCTTTTCTACCTTCCAACCAATCCCTATTTCCCTGCCAGAATCTAAGCTCCATAAGGACAGGGATTTTTGTATGTTTTGTTTACTGATCTATCTCAAGAACCTGAAACAGTGTTTGGCACAGAGTAAAAAATTTTTTTAATGAGTACTTATTTTATAGAAAAACTGAGACAGTGCAGTCAAATGACTTGTACAAGATAATTAAGCATTAGAGTCAGGACCTGGCACAACGATAGAGGGGTGATCTTAGAATTTCAAGCTTAGTAAGTCCCCACATGCAGCCATTTAACATCCATACAGGTAGCAGTTACCCTTGATATAATGTACATCATGTGCTTGGGCAGCTTTAATGAATGGCAGATGTTATTATCTATGTGTAAGCCCTAGATTGGCATTTCTCAAACTTTCCCTCCTTAGGCAGAGGAGACCCCTATGAGAACCTGGAGATAATGCCACATTTAGCCTTCTTTCTGGTTTTATGTATATGTATGTGCTCTGATCAAGGAGATCAAATAGTCAATCCTAAAGGAAATCAATCCTGAATATTCACTGGAAGGACTGATGCTGAAGCTGAAGCTCCAGTACCTTGGCCACCTGATGCAAAGAGCCAACTCATTAGAAAAGACCCTGATGCTGGGAAAGATTGAAGGCAGGAGAAGAGGGTGACAGACGATGAGATGGTTGAATGGCATCACTGACTCAATGGCCATGAGTTTGAGCAAACTCCAGGAGATAGTGGAGGACAGGGAAGCCTGGCGTGCTGCAGTCCACGGGATCACAGTCGGACACGACTGAGTGACTGAACTGAACTTACAAATGAAGACACTGAGGCTCAATGAGGTACTGAGCAACTTGCCCAAGGTCACACAGACAGTAGGTGCTAAGGACCTGAACTCAGTCTGTTAGGCAGCAAACCCACGCTCTGAAACACTTCTGTAAAGAACTTAACACAGAGTTTGACACCAGAAAAGGCCCAATTAAATAAAATACATCCTTACAGGTGTGTGTGTGTGTATAATCATCACTTTTTTGCCCCCTTGGTCATTCTGCATGACTTGCAGGATCCCTGAGCAGGGATTGAACCCCAGGCTAGGCAGTGAAAGTATGGACTCGAAACCACTGGACCACTGGGAATTTCCAATCTTCACTTTCTTAAAATGGAGCTTCTTTGATTCTTCAACACTATTTTAGAAAGATCTTTTTTTCTCTCTTTCTTTTTCTCTAATTCTTTTGCAGTCAGACTCCATGTTATTCATGGCTCCCTTTCCTCCTTATCCTTTCCTTTTTAAATGCTCTGCAGCAGACATTTATCTAGGCATAGCTCTCTCTGGGGCCCACAAAGATTTGCTTCCTATTGTCATTCTTATTTCCTCTACCAGGAGCACCTCTCCCTTTCTATCTTTTCTTCCAGAAGAATAGGTATGGCTTATAGAAGTGATCACTGGAGGGATAAACTCTTTGCTAACTAGAAGACCACTAAGCTCCTCATGGGGAAGGCTCTTGTCTCATTTTTTCTCCTGAGTCTATCTTTAAGATCTAGCACAATGCCTGATATAATACATGCTTGATAAATATCTCTTGAATGAATTAATAAACAAAACACAACAGGTTTACCTCACAGAACCACTCAGTTTCTTCCTTTGATTGAAAAGACTATAAGCAAAAGACTTGAAGCATCCACACAGTGCTATTGGGGTTGGCCAAAAAGTTCGTCAGGGTTCTCTGTAAGATGTTAAAAAAAAACCCAAGCTAACATTTTGACCAATCCAATATAAAGATGTTCAGTAATAGAATAGGTCCTAAACATCTGTGTATTATATAGCAAGACACTTCCAGAAACAGAGAGATTAGGAAGGGTCACAGAAAGACAGAAGGGGAAAGGAAAAGGGAACTCAACATTTCATGAGGACTCAATATGTTGTTGTGTGCACTGCACAAAGTGCTTTTCATGCATTACCTCATTTAATTTTAATAACAGTTTTGTGAAGTAGACATTAGCCCTACTTTATAGATGGGAAACAGCTCTGAAAGATTGTTTCTTCACAAGGCCACAACCTACTAAGAATCAGAGGGATTCTGCCCAAGGCTATTTGACTTCAGAGTTCTTGTTCTTTCTTCCAAACTATAAGATGCAGCCCTAGAAGTTCTTCACTTCCAAAATAGTGTTTTAAATAAGTTTTAACACTCCTGTGAATCACATTGCTTTTTTCTCCATTTTTTTTGGTAAATAAAGCTTGCATTTCATTAGCACTCTTTTCTCTAAAACGGATTACCTATGTGAGATTCTTTCAGCTTTTTCCTTTAAGCAGAATTGTTGCTTACAAAGTCACTCTAATGTCCAATCACCTCTGGAAATGTTCATGATTTTTCAAATAGATGCTATTCTCAGGGTCATTTTGCTCACATTTACTTACATTGTGTGCAAACCCATAGTTGCTCTTGCGATGACTTTTTTAAATGTTCATTTTTATGCCTTTAAATATAGCCAAAAGTCTAAATTATACACTTGATCTCTTAAAATTGATCTATTTAAGCCTACAGCTATATTATATGCATCATATTTAATTTTCTTACAACAGCAGAAGTGAGGTATATAAGTGCAGACCAAGACCAAAAAGAGAAAACTTTCTTTTCTCTTTCTTATAGGAAAGAAAGACTTTAATATAGGACTTTCTTATAAGAGAGAAAAACTTCTTGAAAATTAGATAATTTGAAGCTCTGTCTTTGACTACAAGAGGCAGGAATTTTCTAAAGGCTAACTCCCAAGAAAATTTTTCTTGCTTCTTTTTTCCCATTGCCATGTCAGAAGAGAAGCTACTGAATAAAGTTTTATGCCAAAAAATTCAGTGATGAATGCATTCTTAGAGAGCAGGCAGTCATCCTCTGTGGTTCTCAAGGTCAGAGAGCATCAGAATTATGTGGAGGGTGTGCTAGAACAGATTGTTGGGCCTTGATTCAGTCAGTCTGGAATGGGACTTGAGAATGTGCATTTCTCACAAGCCCCCAGGTGGTGCTGCTGCGGGTGGTGGTCTAGAAGCTGTATGCTGAGTGTGCTCTCTGGAGTTCAAGTGCTCATGGGCTACCTGCTCAATCAGAAGAATCCAGGGCAGTAGTTCTCAGTCCTCACTAAATGTCAGAATCATGTAATAAATTTCAAAATCCTGATGTCTGGGCTACATAGCTATAATTTTTTATTCTCTTTGTCTCTGATGAGGCCTAAGCAGAGAGAATATTTGGGTTTGCCTAACTTGATAAATGGGGCTTCTTAGGTGGCGCAAGTGGTAAAGAATGTGCCTGCCAGTGCAGGAGATGCAAGAGACGTGGGTTCTCTCCCTGGGTCGGGAAGATCCCCTGGAGTAGGAAATGGCAACCCACTCCAGTATTCTTGCCTGAAAAATTCCATGGACAGAGGAGCCTGGTGGGCTACAGTCCATGGGGTTGCAAAAGAGTCAGACAGAACTGAGCACACATGTGTTCATATATAACTGGCTAAATATTAACATTAACTTCATATTTTTAAATTAATCTTTAAAATTTCTGTTATTAAAAATAATCCTAGAAGATCAAAAAAGCAGATAGCAGAATTTCAAGTCAAATATGGTGTTTAAAAACAGGGATTTCTTAAGCTCACTCCCAAAATCCCACTGAAACAATGGCAATGGGACCAAAAAAAGAGAGAGAGAGAGAGAGAGAAAGGTATTAACCCAGAAGGTCTAAGAGAACAGGACAGGAAAATACCACAGTAAAAATGTTGATATTAGAAAACAGAAGGAAGAGTGGTAACTGACTTAGCTAACTGGAGGAGGCTGAATTTTACACCTGTGAATCCTTTCAGGGAAACCCAAAAGCAGGCTGCTTCTTGCTGTGGAACCCTATAAAGTTTCAGAAGCTGGAAGCACCAGGTGCCTTTGAGAATAGGGGAGAAAAGGGGCTGGAAACAAGAATATTGAGAAACAACTAGACTCTCTGATGCCTACCCTCACTCTACATCTGTGGTTATCAGAGTATGGTCCAGGGACACCTGGGAGTCCCCAAGATTCTGGAAGTCCATGAGATCAAAGCTATTTTCATAATAACATGATGACAATTATTTGCCATTTTCACTCTCACTTTCTCATAAGAATCTATATAACATGTGACAATGTAATTGCCCTGACATAATGGAATATGTACTTATTTATTCTTGTTTCTAGATTTTTCTATGATATTTTGGGGTATAAATATGTATGTTTTCACAGGTTAACTCACTTTGTTCTCAATACTTCTACTGTATTATTACAAGCTATTTTTATTTTACCTGCTATCATCTGTGTAACCTTAAAATCATCCAATAAGTTATTTTGAAATTCTAATGTTTTTCTTAGGCATATATAAAAGTAAGAACATTTTTGTCTTATTTTGCAAATAGCATTTCAAAATTATTTAAGACTTGTCTAAATTTAAAATCTAGAGAAGTCTTCAAAATAACTTTATTTTTTAAGCTTTTTATTTTATATTAGAGTATAGCTGATTAACAATGTTGTGATAGTTTCAGGTAGACAGCAAAGGGACTCAGCCATACATATAGAGGTATCCATTCTCCCCCAAACTCCCCTCCCATCCAAGCTGCCATGTACCACTGAGCAGAGTTCCCTGTGCTATATAGTAGGTCCTTGCTGGTTATCTATTTAAAATACAGAAGTGTATACATAAATTTAGAAAAGCATCTTAAAGAATAGGTTTTCATACTGCACCAACTAGAAAGATACGCAAGGTAGCTAAAAGACTCATAGAGGCTGACATTGCTGAATACCTGCTAGATGAAAAGTCATTAAAGTTAGTAAAAGAAATCAGCCCAGGCTATTTCTTAACAACACACATTAAATTAAAAGTTTAACTGCAATCATGAAGACAAAGTTAACATCTCTGGATATTAATATCTCATATCTACAGACATAGCTTTTTCTTGTATCTATCCAACATCAGCACCAACTAATCATTGATAAATAAATTCTTTCATGTGACTGGCAGTAAAATACGCCTGGTGTATTGGCACTAAACACAAATGCTTGGCACTAAATACATAGGGTGATTAAATACAGTTTTAAATAATTTGACTCTCATGGTTTGTACTGGGAAAACTGCTTGACGCTTGGACTGATGGTACAAAAGCAACAATGAGCCCAAGAGCTTAATACAGATCAAGGCAGGAACATCAAACCATGCTGGTGGTCAAGTCACATACTTAAAACAAAATGTCAGTTTTACTTAATAATTCCTTTGATAGAGTAATAAAAATTACAAATTTTATTAAATTTTAACCTCTGAGTATACGTTTTAGAAATATTCTATATGACTAAATGAGAAATATTCATAAAAGATGTCACTTTCACAGCTAATTATGATAATGGTTGTCTCAAGGATAAACAGTTACTGATTGTTTGGGTTGCAAACTGAATTGGTCATGTTTTTCATGAAGCAAAATTTTTACTTGAAAGAGTGACTGACAGACAAATTATGGTTATTCAGATGGGTACTTAGAAGACATTTTTCTCAAAATGAAAAAAAATAAGTCTGTCACCTCAAGGTAAACAAGATAGAACTTGTTGGTGATTATAAAGTTTGAACTGTTAAGTGAAAATTAGAATTTTAGAATATTTGTGTCTGCCACCATGAGGTTGTCAGCTTCTCAAAACTTAAAGGCTTTTTCTGATTAGGTCAGGGGTGATATTAATAAATGTGCTTTTTGATATTTCATAATAAAATGTGTCAACGTGTCACAACCTAACAAAACAGTATTTTCCAAATGATTAATGCATAATGTTAAAATCATTCTTGGGTAAAAGATACATTCAAAATGCAAAACCAGAAAATTTATGCATTGGAGTATGAGAAGTTCATAGATATGGCTTCATAATCCATCCACATTGCAACTAACTTTAAGAAGCTATCACTTATTGAATTTTGGTATAGTATCTGAGAACAGCCACAAGAATTTGAAAAAGGCTATTTAAATACTCCTCCCTTTTTAAGCTACATACCTCTGTGAGGGCAAATTGTGTGCATAATCTTAAGCCAAACAATATATTACTACAAAACATGGAAGATATAAGAATCCACATATCTTCAATCAAGTGAAGTCGCTCAGTCATGTCTGACTCTGTGACCCCATGGACTGTAGCCTACCAGGCTCCTCCGTCCATGTAACTTTCCAGGCAAGAATACTAGAGTGGGTTGCCATTTCCTTCTCCAGAGGATCTTCCCAACCCAGGGATCAAACCCAGGTCTCCCACATTGCAGGCAGACGCTTTACCATCTGAGCCACCAGCTAGGCATTAAAGAGATTTTCAAGAATAAAAATAATGCCACTCTTCTCACTAACTTTTTTGGAAAATGTAGTTATTTTATTTTATTATATATATATATATTTACTTTTTTAATATAAATTTATTTAATTGGAGGCTAGTTACTTCACAATATTGTAGTGGTTTTGCCATACATTGACATGATTCCTTCACGGGTGTACATGTGTTCCCCATCCTGAACCCCCCTCCCACCACCCTCCTCATCCCATCCCTCTGGGTCATCCCAGTGCACCAGCCCTGAGCACCCTGTCTCATGCATCGAACCTGGACTGGTGATTCATTTCACATATGATGATATACACGTTTCAGTGCCATTCTCCCAAATCATCCCACCCTCACCCTCTCCCACAGAGTCCCAAAGACTATTTTTGCTGTCTTGCATGGAGGTAATTGTTACCATCTTTCTAAATTCCATATATATGCGTTAGTATACTGTATTGGTGTTTTTCTTTCTGGCTTACTTCACTCTGTATAATAGGCTCCAGTTTCATCCACCTCATTAGACCTTATTCAAATGTATTCCTTTTAATGGCTGAGTAATACTCCATTGTGTATATGTACCACAGCTTTCTTATCCATTTGTCTGCTGATGGACATCTAGGTTGCTTCCATGTCCTGGCTATTATAAATAGTGCTGCGATGAACATTGGGGTACATGTGTCTCTTTCAATTCTGGTTTCCTCAGTGCATATGCCCAGCAGTGGGATTGCTGGGAAAATATAGTTATTTTATAAAAAATACATAATTTGTGGTAAATAGTAATGAATTTATTTTAAAATAAATATTTTTAAAGTTTCTATTTTAATTATAATACAGTGGTATCTATGAATATGATCCACTGTGCTACATAGTTGAGAAACTGTCCCATTTCCAAGACAGCAGAGCATTGGAGGCTGAGCTAGAGTTAAGACCATCAAACAGAGTTGAGGTGAAACAAGAGGACTGAGTGAAAGGCTACACACTAAACAATGAGATATACAGCTCCTTTCTTAGATGTGAGGGTGCTAGGAGATTTATACTTCCAAGTTCTCAGAAGAGAGAATTCTTCTCTGGAAAACTAAATTGCACATGAGAAAGGACCAAAAGATAAGAACATTTAGGAGTCCCGTAAAGTAATAACTCAGGCAGATAGCCCTAAATAGACGTCCAACTAGCTAAGAAGAAATGTTCATGAGCAAAAATGATCCAATCAGTTTTCATGCCTCTCTCTTAAATAGGAATAGAGATTTAAGGATCATTTTACATTCGAGGAAAATCTTTAATGTGAAAGATAAAAACAGAGAAATGAGGGAAGGAGGGAAGAATACAGAGGTAAAAAGTTAAATGAAGAAACGATAAGAAAAACTATCAGAGAAGAAAGGAAAGGAAGGAAGGGAGGGAGAGAGGGAGAAAGAAATGGAGAAAGATAGAAAGAGAAGGAAGGAGAGTGGGAAGAAGGAAGGAAAGGGGGAAGAAAAAGGGAGGGAGGGAGGAAGAAAAGAGAAAGTAAGAAAAGAAACAAACAAACACAACTAAAATTGATAGAAGCATTCAGAAACAAGGAAAGAAGCTATAAGAAGCCATAAAAAGGAAGCTTTGATGTAGTACATATACACAATGGAATATTACTCAGCCATATAAAGGAACACATTTGAGTCCGTTCTGATGAAGTGGATGAACCTAGAACCTATTATGTAGAGTGAAATGAGTCAGAAAGAGAAAGATAAATACCACATTCTAACACACATGTATGGAATCTAGAAAAATGGTACTGAAGAATTTATCTACAGGGTAGCAATGGAGAAACAGACATAGAGAATAGACTTTAAGACATGGGGAGAGTAGGGGAGAGGTATAGAAAGAGTAACATGGAAACTTACATTACATGTAAAAGAGACAGCCAATAGGAATTTGCTGTATGGCTCAGGAAACTCAAACAGAGGGTCTGTATCAACCTAGAGGGGTGGGATGGGGAGGGAGATGGGAGGGAGGTTCAAAAGGGAGAGGATATATGTATACCTATGGCTGATTCATGTTGAGGTTTGACAGAAAACAACAAAATTGTGTAAAGCAATTATCCTTCAATAAAAAGTAAATTAAAAAGAAAAAAAAAGGAAGCTTTGAGGAATAAAAAGTGTTTTTGAAAATCAGAAATATGATAACAGATATGAAAATTTCAACAGAAAATTTAGATGATTAAGGAGATTTAACAGAAAACAGAAGAAAAAAAAACAAGAGAAAAATATATAAAAATTAGACTACTGTTTGTATGATCAAACCAGTCAATCTGTAAATCAATCCTGAATATTCATTGGAAGGACTGATGCAGAAGCTGAAGCTCCAATACTTTGGCCATCTGATGCAAAAAGCTGATTCATTGGAAAAGACCCTGATGTTGGGAAAGACTGAGGGCAAGAGGAGAAGCGGGTGGTAGAGGATGAGATGGTTGGATGGCATCACTGATTCAATGAGCATAAGTCTGAGCAAACTCAGGGAGATAGTGAAAGACAGAGAAGCCTGACTTGCTGCAGTCCATGGGGTCACAAAGAGTTGGACACAAGTTAGAGACTGAACAACAACAAGACTACTGCTTGAGGAGTTCTGATATCTGACTAGTGGAAATTGCAGACAGAGAGAGAGAGAGCACACACAAAAAATAATAATGAAAAAGAAAATCATCAAAGAGGAAATTCAGAAAAATTTCCCTAAACTGAAGGGCATGAGTTTCAGATTGATAGGGCCCACCACATACCTATTAACAGAATAAAAAGAGAGTCACACACAGGATCACTGAGGACAAAAAGATTTTAGTAGTACCAACAGAGAAGAAACAGGGCAAATAAAAGGACTGGAAATTTAAAAAGCATCCGATTTCTTAAAGGTTACAAGAAAAGCTAGAAGAAGATGGAGCCAAAGCATCAAAATCCAAGGGAAATCATATTCATCCAAAATATAAATCAAATTCTAATACAAGGTCTCAACATGTTTACCTCTCATTTATCTTTTCTCAGGAAGTTCTTGGGAAAAAAATGTTCCACCAAAATGGGGAGTGAAGTTCATAAAAAGGCATGGATCCAACAAATAAGAGAGCCAAAAGGAATCCCTAGGATGATGGTAAAGGGAGATCCCAGGACAACAGCTGTGCAGGAAGCACGGAGATCAACTAGTCCAGATGGGACCAGAGGAGAGAATGCTCCAGGAGAACATCTCCAAGGACGAGATGAAACTGATGGCTACCTGGAGTGTTTGCACAAAGAGCAAGATTTACCCCTCTGGTACAGAGTTTAGGGATGAATTGGGGAAAGACTAAGGGAAATTAAGTAAATGAAAGAGTTATTAACTGCAGGAAAACAAAAAGTTGTGGAAGAAAGAAAATGTAATCATTGCACAAACATTCTCTTCTGCAAGTCATATTTACATGGCAATAAAACTGTGATCACTGAATTCTGATCTACCCAATACTTAAGATATAAAATATTAGAGGACAGGGAAATGTAAGTACATTTCAGTGTGTAAGGAGTAAGGGAGATGTGAGAGCTAAACTCTCATCCTTTGTAGTAGGAAATTGATAATATTTAACTTGCAAAAAATATAAAATACCATTAGATTGTTATTTAGAAATATAGAAACAAATATCAGAAATGACCAAAATTGTGATGATTGCTTCCGGGGAGGGGGAGTTGGGGTTGTGAAGGGTAGAGCTGGGTACTGATGGTCTTTATTATAAACAAAAATGAAATACACAACCCTATTACAGAAAAATTGGAAACTACAGAAAAGTAAGATGACCATAAGTGTTCCTATGTTCTCTATGTCTAAAGGTTAATACTGCTAACCCATCAGTGCCTTTCTTTGAATCCTGTGCGTTTTTACATTATTGAGGTATGAATTGTATATGTTATATCTTATTTTAGTCACTTAAAAGCATTTTACCATTTTTCATAACTATTTTCACAATATATTATTTAATAATACATAATATTATTTATTTAGGTATAACAATTTAGGCTTTTTTCCAATATCTTATTATGAAAGATTTCAAATAGAAACAGATAGAAAGATTTGTATAGTGAAAACAATATACGTACCACTTAGGTTCTATAACATTTTGCTACATTTGCTTCATCACACACTTATCAGTCTATCCTTCTATCCATCCACTGACTTATTTTATATTTTGAGGCATTTCAAAGTAAGTTGTAGACTTTAGTACACTTTATCCTACACACTTCATCAGTCATACTATTAACTGGAGTTCAATATCTATATGGTTCTTTTTCTTAAGTAAATTTCACATATAACGATCTGCACAAAACTTAAATGTTTATCGTCTGATGAAGTCTGACTAAATCATACAGAGTCCTGTGTAACTCAAATCCCTATCAGAGCACAGAACATTACAATTACCCAAGGAAAGTCCCTCTTGTGCCTTTCCTTCTCAATCCATGTCTCTACCGCCTACAACCACAGAGGCAGTTAATTTTCTAATTTTCAAAATCTATTCCATAACTTCATATAAGTGGTATAACACACATGTGCTGCTTTTTTTTTTAGTTTTAGAAATTAATTTTATTTTATACAAAAAAACTGAACTCCAAGTGAAACTGTTTTTATAGGCCAACATCTCTGAACACCTTGCAATAAAATTTGAAACCAATATAAGATGATTAAAAAATATTAAATAATAGAGAAACTAAGGAAAGCTTCTCCTAAATAAATTCTACATCCAAGAATAAATCAAAATTCTACTCATAGACAATTTAATAA
The DNA here is from genome assembly GCF_055505025.1 of Bos grunniens. Taxonomy (NCBI): domain Eukaryota; kingdom Metazoa; phylum Chordata; class Mammalia; order Artiodactyla; family Bovidae; genus Bos; species Bos grunniens. Next base: position 19,917,325 of record NC_141190.1, read on the forward strand.
TAATGATAATAACAACAGCACACATCAGAACATAATGGGATGTGTTCAAAGTTGCTCTCAGGAAAACTCAGAACTTTAAATGCTTTTATCATTGAAAAAAAAATGAAGCATACAGATAAAGATATAGGAACAACAAAAACAAAGAAATTAATTAGTTAGAAAAAACCAAAATGAAATGAAATAAAAAATAGAAATTAAAAAGGAAATGAATGTATAAATCTAATAGCTAAATTGATGGCAAATCTAATTAGAAAAAGAAGACCCAAAGCAAATGACCTGATTATACAGACTATGACCAGAGAAAAAAATATTGGGGGAAAAAACTTCAAAATATTAAAAATGGTAAAATATATAAATTATGATAAAAATAATTTCCTAGAAGAATATAGATGACTAAAATTTACTCAAGAAGAAGTAGAATCCTAAGAAATCAAATAAAGATATAAGAAGTTAAGAAAATTCTAAAAGAAACTCTCCCTAAAAACATTAGGTCTAAATATTTTCATGGGACATACACTTTAATATTCACCTAAACATTCAAGGAACACATTATCCCTAGGCTACCTAAATTCTCCCATTTTTTTTTTTTCTTTTTGGCAATCTTAATTTTATTGCTCTGAACATAAACATTTATATGGTGAAGGAACATAAAATCTCATTTTTTCTTTTTTTTTTTTGTTTCATATATGATATTATACGTTTCAATGCCATTCTCCCAAATCATCCCACCCTCTCCCTCTCCCACAGAGTCCAAAAGACTGTTCTATACATCTGTGTCTCTTTTGCTATCTCGTATACAGGGTTATTGCTACCATCTTTCTAAATTACATATATATATGTGTTAGTATACTGTATTGGTGTTTTTCTTTCTGGCTTACTTCACTCTGTATAATAGGCTCCAGTTTCATCCACCTCTTTAGAACTGATTCAAATGTATTCTTTTTAATGGCTGAGTAATACTCCATTGTGTATATGTACCACAGCTTTCTTATCCATTCATCTGCTGATGGACATCTAGGCTGCTTCCATGTCCTGGCTATTATAAACAGTGCTGCGATGAACATTGGGGTACACTGTTTAGCATGATTTTGAGATTCATTCATGTTAAGAAGTGTATCATTACTTTGTTTTTTGATCTTGCTGAGTACCATTCCTTTATATGAATATACAACAATTTGTTAAATCTACTCTATGCTGATGGACACCTGTTTCTAGTTTTTGTCTAACATTAATAAAACCACTATGAATGTTCATATAAAAGTTTCTGTGTGGCATATTTTCACTTCCTTTGGGTAAATACCTAGCAGTGGAATTGCTTTTTCGTAGGATAGGTATATTTTAGAAATTGCCAGATATTCCAAAATGAACCAGATATACTTTAACGATATTAAGAATTTTAATGTGTCATTTTTGATAAGTTGTATTTTTCAAGGAATTTGTCCATTTCAATTATCAAATTGAAAACCACAATGAGGCATGACCTCACAATGGTCAGAACAGCCATCATCAAAAAAGTCTGTAAATAATAAATGCCAGAAAGGGTGTGGAGAAAAGGGAACACTCCTACATTGTTGGTGGGAATGTAAATTGGTGCAATCACTATGGAAAACAGTAGGCAGTCTCCTTAAAAAACTAAAAGTAGAGTTACCATATGATTCAGCAATCCCAGTCCTGGACATGTATCCAGAAAGGATGAACATTCTAATATGAAGAGATACATGAACCCCAATGTCCATAGTTGTACTATTTACAATAGCCAAGACATGGAAGCAACCTAAAGGTCCATCAACAGGTGACTGGATAAAGAGGATGTGTGTGTGTATCACACACGCACACCATGAAATATCACTCAGCCATAAAAAGGATGAAGTGTTGTGAGATATTGTCATTTGAAGCAACATGGGTAGACTTAGGGATTATCATACTGAGTAAAGTCAGGCAGAGAAAAACAAATATTATATGATATATCATGTATGGAATCTAAAAAGTAGTACAAATGAGTTTATTTACAAAACAGAAACAGTCTCACAGACATACATAGAGAACAAATTTATGGTTACCGAAGAGGAAAGTGGGGGAGGGATAAATTAGGAATATAGGATTCACAGATACACACCATTATATATAAAATAGATAAGCAACAAAAATATGCTATATAATACAGGGAACTGTATGTAGCATTCTGTAATAATCCATAATAAAAAATAATTAGAAAAAATACATATATAACTGAATCACTTTGCTGTATAACTGAAATTAATATATAATATTATAAATCAATTATATTTCAATTAAAAACTTGTGCATGACTTCAATCCTTTCAAACTTATTGAGACTTATTTTTACAGATGAGCATATATGATCTATCTTGTTGAATGCTCCATGTGCACTGGAAAAAATGTACATTCAAATGCAGCCCATAACTGTCAGTTAGGTCAAGCTTAATGATGATGTTATTCAATCTTCTTTATCCTTTCTGTTTTTATTTTAATCTAGTTGTCCTGTTAATTACTGTAAGAGATGCTTTTAAATCCCCAACTGTAACAAAAGATTTATCTATTTCTCTCCTTTTGTTCTTTTAGTTTTTTCATGGGATATTTTGAATCTCTGTTATTAGGTATTGTATTTCCATTGCTGTTCTAAACAAATTATCACAAGCAATGGCTTAAAACAATTCAAATTTATTATCTTACAGTTCTGTAGATTGGGCTTGCCTGGTGGCTCAGCTGGTACAGAATCCACCTGCAATGTGGGATACCTGGGTTTCATCCCTGTGTTGAGAAGATCCCCCAGAGAAAGGAATGGCTACCCACTCCAGTATTCTAGCCTGGAGAATTTCAAAGAGTCAGACACGACTAAGCGACTTTCACTTTCCTTTCTGTAGGTTAGAAACTAACGTGGATCTCACTGGGTTAAAATCCAAGTGTTGGGAAGGTTGCATTCCTTCTGGAAATGCTAGGGAAGAGTCCATTTCCTTGACTTTTCCAACTTTTAGAGGCTGTCCACATTCCTTAGCTCATCGCCCTCTTCTTCCATCTTGAAAAGCAACAACAGCAGTCAAATAACTCTCACATCACATCCCTCTGACTTTCTTTTCTGTGGTTAAATCTTCCTGTGCCTCCTCTCTTCTGACTGCCTCTTTCATTCTAAGTCATTTTTGGGTCCATCTGGACAATCTAAGATAACCTCCATAGTTTAGGTCAGCAACCTTAGTTCTATCTGAAACTTTAATTCTAGAAATACAATTTCACAGTCTTCTTAAACACTGTATTACTTCACATTAAAAAAATCTGGAACAGTATAACTCCATTTACAGCCTCCTGCCTTCATCATCTTTTGTGGTATTATTGCCATATATTTTCACATCTATGTATAATCCCCATACTACAATGTTATATTTTGCATGAGTCAGACTTTTTAAATAAATTAAGAGAAAAAATATTTATCTATAAATTTCTACATTCCAAGACATTTCATTATTTTTTGAGATCCAACTTTCATTTTGATGCTGTCTGAAGAACTTCCTTTATTATAGTATTTCTTGTAGCACAGGTCTGGTTGACTTTTGTTTGCCAAAAACATCTTTGTTTCACTTTCATTTTAAAAGAATATTTTTTCAGACAGAGAATTCTAGCTTGACTTTTTCTTTAGTGCCTTTAAAAAGATGTAGTTCCACTGTTTTCTGTCCTTCATTGTTTCTGATGTCAAGTTAGCCATCATTTTTGTCTTTGTTCTCTATGCTGTCATTTTTGTCTGAATACTTTGGAGATTTTCTCCATCCTTTTGTTCTCAACAATTTATTATTGCCCAGGTGTGATTTTCCTTGTATTTATCCTTCTTAGGGCTTGCCTAGCTTCTTGGTTCTATAAGTTAATGTTTTTCACCAAATTTGAGAGAAGTTCAGCTTTGGCTTCTTAAAGGTTTTATGCCCCATTCTCTCTCTCTTGTCCTCTGGATTCTAACTGCATAGATGTTACTTGATATTGGCAATGAGGCTGCTGAAACTTTGATAATTTTCTTCCAATGTTTTCTCTGTTCTTAAATTATATAATTTCAAATGATCTATACACAAGTTCACTAACCCTTTCTTCTGTATTTTCTTGTTTGTTTGTTTTCTTTTTTTTAATTTAATTTTATTTTTTAACTTTACAATATTGTATTGGTTTTGCCATATATCAAAATGAATCCGCCACAGGTATACATCTGTTCCCCATCCTGAACCCTCCTCCCTCCTCCCTCCCCATACCATCCCTCTGGATCGTCCCAGTGCACCAGCCCCAAGCATCCAGTATCATGCATCGAACCTGGACTGGCGACTCATTTCATATATGATATTATACATGTTTCAATTCCATTCTCCCAAATCATCCCACCCTCTCTCTCTCCCACAGAGTCCAAAAGACTGTTCTATACATCTGTGTCTCTTTTGCTGTCTCGTATACAGGGTTATTGTTACCATCTTTCTAAATTCCATATATATGTGTTCAGATCAGATCAGATCAGTTGCTCAGTCGTGTCCGACTCTTTGCGACCCCATGAATCGCAGCACACCAGGCCTCCCTGTCCATTACCAACTCCCGGAGTTCACTCAGACTCACGTCCATCGAGTCAGTAACGCCATCCAGTCATCTCATCCTCTGTCATCCCCTTCTCCTCCTGCCCCCAATCCCTCCCAGCATCAGAGTCTTCTCCAATGAGTCAACTCTTCCCATCAGGTGGCCAAAGTACTGGAGTTTCAGCTTTAGCATCAGTCCTTCCAAAGAAATCCCAGGGTTGATCTCCTTCAGAATGGACTGGTTGGATCTCCTTGCAGTCCAAGGGACTCTCAAGAGTCTTCTCCAACACGACAGTTCAAAAGCATCAATTCTTTGGCGCTCAGCCTTCTTCACAGTCCAACTCTCACATCCATACATGACCACAGGAAAAACCATAGCCTTGACTAGCCGGACCTTTGTTGGCAAAGTAATGTCTCTGCTTTTGAATATGCTATCTAGGCTGGTCATAACTTTCCTTCCAAGGAGTAAGCGTCTTTTAATTTCATGGCTGCAGTCACCATCTGCAGTGATTTTGGAGCCCAGAAAAATTAAGTCTGACACTTTCCACTCTTTCCCCATCTATTTCCCATGAAGTGATGGGACTGGATGCCATGATCTTCATTTTCTGAATGTTGAGCTTTAAGCCAACTTTTTCACTCTCCACTTTCACTTTCATCAAGAGGCTTTTGAGTTCCTCTTCACTTTCTGCCACAAGGGTGGTGTCATCTGCATATCTGAGGTTATTGATATTTCTCCCGGCAATCTTGATTCCAGCTTGTGTTTCTTCCAGTCCAGCGTTTCTCATGATGTACTCTGCATATAAGTTAAATAAACAGGGTGACAATATACAGCCTTGACATACTCCTTTTCCTATTTGGAACCAGTCTGTTGTTCCATGTCCAGTTACAACTGTTGCTTCCTGACCTGCATACAAATTTCTCAAGAGGCAGATCAGGTGGTCTGGTATTCCCGTCTCTTTCAGAATTTTCCACAGTTGATTGTGATCCACACAGTCAAAGGCTTTGGCATAGTCAATAAAGCAGAAATAGATGTTTTTCTGGAACTCTCTTGCTTTTTCCATGATCCAGTGGATGTTGGCAATTTGATCTCTGGTTCCTCTGCCTTTTCTAAAACCAGCTTAAACATCAGGAAGTTCACAGTTCACATAATGCTGAAGCCTGGCTTGGAGAATTTTGAGCATTACTTTACTAGCGTGTGAGATGAGTGCAATTGTGTGGTAGTTTGAGCATTCTTTGGCATTGCCTTTCTTTGGAATTGGAATGAAAACTGACCTTTTCCAGTCCTGTGGCATTAGTATACTGTATTGGTGTTTTTCTTTCTGGGTTACTTCACTCTGTGTAATAGGCTCCAGTTTCATCCACTTCATTAGAACTGATTCAAATGTATTCTTTTTAATGGCTGAGTAATACTCCATTGTGTATATGTACCACAGCTTTCTTATCCATTCATTTGCTGATGGACATCTAGGTTGCTTCCATGTCCTGGCTATTATAAACAGTGCTGTGATGAACATTGGGGTACACGTGTCTCTTTCCCTTCTGGTTTCCTCAGTGTGTATGCCCAGCAGTGGGATTGCTGGATCATAAGGCAGTTCCATTTCCAGTTTTTTAAGGAATCTCCACACTGTTCTCCATAGTGGCTGTACTAGTTTGCATTCCCACCAGTAGTGTAAGAGGGTTCCCTTTTCTCCACACCCTCTCTAGCATTTATTGCTTGTAGACTTTTGGATCGCAGCCATTCTGACTGGTGTGAAATGGTACCTCATAGTGGTTTTGATTTGCATCTCTCTGATAATGAGTGATGTTGATCATCTTTTCATGTGTTTGTTAGCCATCTGTATGTCTTCTTTGGAGAAATGTCTATTTAGTTCTTTGGCCCATTTTTTGATTGGGTTATTTATTTTTCTGGAATTGAGCTGTAGGAGTTGCTTGTATATTTTTGAGATTAGTTGTTTGTCAGTTGTTTCATTTGCTATTATTTTTCTCCCATTCTGAAGGCTGTCTTTTCACCTTGCTTATAGTTTCCTTTGTTATGCAGAAGTTTTTAAGTTTAATTAGGTCCCATTTGTTTATTTTCGCTTTTATTTCCAATATTCTGGGAGGTGGGTCATAGAGGATCCTGTATTTTCTAATCTTTTAGCAAGCCCACCCAGAGAGTCTTTCATTTCAGTTATATTGGCCACACTGTATGGCTTGTAGGAACTTAGTTCCCTGACCAATGATCAAACCCATGCCCCTTGCATTGGAAACATGGAGTCCTAACCACTGGACCATCAGGGAATTCCCATCGTTTCAGTTATTATTCTGTTTTTCTTTAATAATTTCATTTGGTACTTTTACATATATACTGTTTCCATGTTACTGCCAATATTTCCCTTTGTGTTCACTCAAGATGGACATTTTCTCTTAATTATTTGAATATATTTGCAATTGCTTCTTTAAAATCCTTGTCAGCTAATTCTACTATCTGGGTCATCTCAGAGTTTCTAGTTATTGTTCATTCTTGGCCATGGGCCACATTTTTCTGTTTCTTTGCATTCCTAGTAATTTGTAAATTGTATATTGGAAAGTGTGGATGATATGCTGTAGGGATAGAAGAGTGTTAGTTTGGGATCCGGGTAGGCAGTTGGATGAATAGCTGGTCTTGTGGCAGCTGCAGTTTAGAATTTGTTAGGGTGACTCTAGCAATTTATATTACATGTGTTGGTTACACATTAGACTTAAGGCAAATCCTTAGACCTGGGACACGGACTTTACTCCTGGGCATAGTCTTTTAGTTTTCACTGGAAAGCACGAGCTGTTTATCAGGCCCCTCTAAACTTGTGAGATTCAAATTTTAATCTCTGTCCCTCATGTGACAGACAGCAGCTGAAATTTCTGTTCAACATTTTCAGACTTCCAGCTGTTGTTTTCTACCAGGCTCCTTGGAGTCTCCCTTATATATGTACAGTTCAGAGATTAGGCAAAGATTTGAAAGGAAGTTTATATGCATATTTGGTATGTTTCCCCATAGCTTCTTCCTTATGAGATTTCTACCTTTTGACTCCCTTTTTCAACATCTCAAGCCAATATGACCATGCATTTATTTTGAGTTTAAAGCCATCTCATACCGTATGGATTCTTAAGTAACCACAGATCTCACCAGTGTCATTCACTTCTTTCAGGGATTGAATAACTTCCTCTAGCTCTTTGATCTCTCTTCTGGGTGTGTGTGTATTTATTTATTTATTGATATTTGTTGTCCAGATTTATCATTGATATTTGATATAAGCTATTCCACCATTCCTGTAATCTGAACTTCATCTCACTTCTGGGTTTTCGGCATGGGTTGGTGGGCAGAACAAATCATCAAGTTGTGTAAATCCAAGAGCATGAAAGTCCAAATCAAAATAGTCTAACTATATAGACTTATTTATTTATGACTTCAGACTCAGAGCTCTGGTTGTTCAGGCTCCAAGCTCAATATCTCAGTACCTTTGGCTACCATAGACCAATGTATATCAACAAATTCTATGCTCCTTTTTTTTTCCTGACAATGACTCTTGATTTACTTTACATTATTAACAAATATTCACCTCAGCATACTCAGGGTTAGAGAAACATGGCATTTGGCTTTAATTTTCACCGAGTCCTTCTAGCCAGGATTTCTTAGAATTGTTCTGTGACTATCCCAAGTCTTGACTGAAGATTATGGCTGTAAGGAATAAATGGCAGAGACAAGGTACTACTTGTTGTCCCCAAAAAAGTGTTGATCTTAGAGCCAAAAGAAATGCAACCCCATGCCTTCTTTGGGGGTATTTTTAGAGTAGCTACAAATACATGATATTTATCTTGAGAGATGGCCAATATTTTTTTTAAATAGCTAATAGGCTGTATTTGCAAAAAAAAATTATTTTTCCTTTAAAAAATATTTTGCTCACTTCACTGCATTTGTACTATGGAAAGTACTTGAGTAGGGGAGGAAAAATTTTTCTGATCCCTCCCTGTCAGCCATGATAATTGAACAAGCCCTACATTCTTATCCACTAATTTTTATACACTGATCTCATTACTTCTTAAATACTATAAAGTCTTCATTCTTTAGTCTTTATGCTACATTATCCAGATAGCTTTTGGTTAAGACCCTGAAGAGGATTTTAATTCCCTATCCCCCACCCTAGAATGTAATGGGCTTCCCTGCTGGCTCAGTGGTAAAGAACCTGCTTGCCAATGTAGCAGACTCAGGTTCAACCCCTGGTTCGGGAAGATCCCCTAGAGCAGGAAATGGCAACCCACTCCAGCATTCTTGCCTGGGAAGTTCCATGGACAGAGGAGTCTTGCAGGCTACAGTCCATGGGGTCACAAGAGTTGGACATGACTAAGCAACGAAACAACTATAGCAACTAGAATTCCAGTAAAGGATCACTGACCGGTTACTAAAGCAGTAACAGTTAGGAGAAGCCCACGGAGTGAGACAGACCCAGCTGTGAATTCAAAATCTGCCACTTCTTTGTGATCTTTGGATTTTATACACCGTTCTCTAAGTTGTAGAAAATTAGGGATAAAAACAGTCCTGATCTCATTTACTTGTTTCGAGGGTCAGATGTAGTAATATACATTAAAATTTCTACCACATTGTTATTATTATTATCCTTGTTGTTATTTTCTCCCATAGTAAATGCCCAATTAACAATTGTCCAAATAAGCACTTGTTGAACTGAATAAGCATTATTTTGGTAAAAGATAAAACACACAAATTACAAAAACCAGTATTAAAAAAACAGTAATTGTAAGTTATGGTAAGTACTATGGAAAAACAAAGAAAGAGAATTAAATAGGAGTTCTATTTTAGATAGAATCATCAGGGAAGACCTCCTGAAGGAGGTGACGCATAAGCTGAATCTTAAGAGATGAGAAAGAGTCAGCTACACACAAAATAAAGAAAACAGCATTCCAGGCAGAGGGAATGATACATACAAAGTTCTTGAGGCAGACATTCATGTGAACCCTCAACCAACTGAAAGACCTCACCAGTGCTGTGACAGAATGAGTACGGGCAGGGTGGGATCAGAAGAGAGCAGTAATCAAACATAAAGGGCCTTAAAGGCGGGAGTAGAAAGTCTGAGAGTCTAGCTTGTGGTCTACATGCAAAGGGAAGGAACTTGAGGGAATTTAAGCAAAGGAATGACAAGATCCTCAAACCCACTCAATCCAAGGCTCACAAAGACAAACTGAAGGAGAATAAGAATTTCTCCAAGTATTTGGAACTTCTTGTTTACAGAAACTAAGAATATAAATGTAGAATAAAATATTTTTCATTATGATAAAAGTTATTGATTGCCAACAACCAAAAAATCTTTTAGGATACTTAATAAAATTGCATTCACTTTTCTTTGTTTCATAACTGTCATGAATCCTAAGGGATTCTGTGACCCACTTAAAACGAAGGACAGAAGTAAACATGCTAAGCAGGCAGGATGAGAGTGACTGAGAAAGGTGGCCATGGCTGACAGCTCTGAGGGCCCAGAATGGGAGTCATGTCTGAGCTGTGAGAACCACATCAGATGAGAGATGATTTGAAAGATGCTACGTGACAGATCTCTTACAGAAACGAAGGGCAGGATTCCAGTATAAAATCAGTGAGACACTGTGAGATGCTGGACATTCCAGCACAAAGTTTGTAAGGGGACTTAAAGAAAATTTAAATTTATATATCAGCTAATTATCTTTACCAGTTAAGCTACCCCTGAGTAACAGGTCTCTGCCATTGTAAGCTTATTCCCTGGAACGTTGATCCTTTCTCAAAACTGCTCTCTCTCTCTCTCTCTCTATATATGTGTGTGTGTGTGTGTGTGTGTGGTGTGGTGTGTGTGTGCGTGTATTGCTTCACATTAGTGACTCTCTATATTACTACCATTAATATAATAAAGTGTTTTTATTTTCTTATGATATATTAGATAATTAAAACTATTTACTCTCTTAAGGAAATTTATTCCCCCCAAAAAAGCTTAGGGTGGCATGCTTAGATTCCCATAACCTGTACACTAATGCAAGGTTAGTTTAAAAGTGCACACAATAGCTGAGCTTTCCAAAATGTTACCCTGTTTTTGTTTTCATTTTTGGAAACAATAAAATTATATTACTATGAGAGCCTATGTATCATAATAATAACTTTGGAGTTAATTTTAACTATTTTTCTTGGAAGATGAAGGATAGTTTATTAAATGTCAGTTATAACTTCATGACAACTCCTTATCTTTCATTTCACAGCATTTGAAAATAAGTAAGAGCAAAAAAGGTGAATACCTACTGTTGCCAGGTAACTGCATCCACTGTGCTTCCTGCCACCTTCATGAATCTGTAAGAAACAGAAAAAACAAAGATGTTGCAACTTAAAGTAAGCCATATCCCCAGGGATGAAATAAGCTGAGACATAGATCAGGCCAATTCTTGGGCAACTGCGCTTTCTGAGAGGGTCCAGCTTCATGGTCTATCCATAGCCTTTGAAGGTTAAAAGGTGCAGAAGGTGAAAGCAATCACAATTCCAGCTCTCCATACATCCTTTATCATCTGGAAATCAAGACTCCAAGATAGCATTATATCTTTGCCTATTTTCCCAATCTCATGCCTGATGGCTCCCACATTGCTTTCCCTGTGATCACCACCTATCTTTTCCATCTCCTATTTTCTGAGGACTTTGAGATCTACTAAGAAATAAACAATAACATTTTCTAAGGAAGACAGCCTTTGAAAACCCTCTCTTCCTATAGAGAAATTTAACCATTTCTGGAACAGTTAAATAGAGAACTGAGTTTCCCAATCAGCATGCTTAGCTGTTTTCCTGAAAGGCATGCAGCAAAGTCTTGCTAGCAACTCGCCACCCTCCGTGCCCTTTGAGGTTCTATCAGAAACACTGGGCCAGAAGAAAGCACTCAAGGCCACACAGATTCCATGTCGTCATTGTTGTTGTTAGTCCTTCAGTCGTGTTTGACTCTTTCGCAATCCCATGGACTGTAGCTAGCCAGGCTCCTCTGTACATGGAATTTTCCAGGCAAGAATATGTTTCCTACTCCAGGGCATCTTCCTGATCCAGGAATCAAATCCATGTCTCTTTAGTCTCCTGCATTGGCAGGAAGATTCTTAACCACTTGCCACCTGGGAAGCCCAACTGGCTAGAGAAGTAGTATTTCTAGACACCCTAATCAGCTCTTTTTCATGGACCCATGCCACCCCTTCTAGGAGTACTTCTTTTGGAAGCAGGACACAGGTAGCCTCTGCTTTTGGAGCCCATGGATTTCTCTTTCTCTTCTCCAGCCTAGAAAAATCACTTGAATCTGGGAGAATAGCTCCACGCTCCTCACTATTTCAAGTTCTATGCCCAGAATTCTTTCTTTAAAATTCAAAAGCCAGAAAGGCTTGTACTTTCTCTTCTCCGTCTTTTTATGTCCCACCCCTGAGCCAATAAGTACACAATCAGCTATCTGCTTGAATAGAGAGGAGGAAAATGGAAAAGTCCAGGGAGAGGGGAAAACAGATTAGGATCCAAAATACTATCCCTGTCACATATGCACTCTAAGCTGCAGAGACCAAGTAGGAAAACCCAAAAATTAAGAAGGGGAAATGAAATTGAGTACCCCCTTCCCAGGATATTTCAGAAATTAGAAAGCCTAGACAAACTTAGACACAAGTGTCATTAAGTATTGGGTTGGCAAAAATGTTTGTTTGGGTTTTTCCATAAGGTGTTAAGGAAAAGCTAAATAAACACTTTGGCCAACCCTGCATGTGTGTTTGTGTGTGCGTGTTTACATGGGCTTTACTTTTACAAAATTATTTCTAAAATCTCTGAAAAGTAAAATCATCTCTATTTACATACAAAAATGACCATAATGAAAATTACACTGACATTTATAGTGCTTTCTCATTAAATTTTTTTTCAGCTTTCTCTGTGTATAATTTCACATAACTCTCAAAACAGCCCTGGTAGGCAGATATTCTTATAATATAGTGGAGGTGGCTAAGTCACATAGAGGTTATGCGACTTGTTCAAATTCATATAGTAATGCAAACTAAATTCAGTTTTTCTGATTCTGAATGCTATGTTGTTTTCAAGCTGTTTTCACTGAGGCCAAGAAGTACATACAACTCTAAAATGCAAAAAAATAAGTTGAATTTTTGCCTTAAGAAAGCACTACCCTATATTTTTCAAAAAAGTAAAAAGGCTTCAGCACCTCATTTGCTTGTTGACTTCCTCTCACAGACTTGAGCATTTCAGTGTTTTCTGTAAGGCAAGGAATGTACTGGAGCACAAGTGTCGAAAGGTGACCGAGTCAGAGCCTCTGCTTTGCAACAACCACAGTAAAGCTGAGAAGATGGACAATGAGACAAATAAGCTACAGTGCCTTTGTGCTGCACTCCTGCTGTGAACTAACTGCTGGGGGACAGCAGTCAGGGAGTAGCTAGCTCCACCTTCTACGGCGTTAAAAGAGGGACAAGCACTGAGTAAAGCTTCGTATCTCACAAGACGTTGAATCTCATATTGAAAGAAGGGTAGGATTTTGCCCTAAAGAGCAGGTCAGGCATAGGAACAGCTAGAGTAAAGCCAGATAGAGTCAAGGTGAATATTTTCTCAGGAGTCCAGGATATGTGGATGTCAGGGGACAGGTAGGAAGTTATCTGACAGAGTGGTCAGATAACTGGTCCATGATGCTGACACATCTGGCCTTTAATCATTCCTTAACATCTTGGTACAAGTTGACGTCTTGTTTATCTCTGCATGATTAGCACCCAACACAGTATTGTAAAATACAGCTCCTCCTGCCTGTTGGATTTATCCTGTGCTTAAGCAAGTGAGGGGGGTGTCAGGCTGGAACATGAGTTTTAAGAAGATCACTTTGGCTACAGTAAAGGTGAAAAGTAGTGGTGTGGACACACTGGTGGGAGATGACTGCAGAGTTATGGGAGGCTTTGAAATGTGGGAATGAGAAAAGACACAACTGAAAAAACACTGTTGGTGCATTCAAGGGGGGTTGGCAAGGGTGAGTTTAAGTGAGGAAAGGGTGTAAGACAGGGTGTGAGAGAGAATCCTGAAGTTTTAACTGCAGTAATACCATTGCCTAAGACGGGCAATACAGGGACAGACTTTAATGCTGGCGTTGCTGAATGTACTCCAATTCCGAAAATGCCACAGAGGACTTGAAGCAAATGGTCACTGACGGTAACCGTTATGCATTCACAAGAAAATTAGGGGTAAAATGCCCTTTCTGGCTAAAAGGTTCTGGACAGGCAATTAAGAACACATCACATTTTGTGTCTTAGAAGCTGGAAACTTGTCTTCCATGATACTATGATCTGGAGTTCCTCACATGCTTTGGATAGTTTGTTCTGCTAAAGGTTGATAATTAAGTCTTTAAATAACCTTCCATTATCAAAAGTTACATTACAAAAAGAACGGGAAAACTAGCATTAGCATCAGGAGCATTTAAAGTAATGCAAAAGTTTTCTCCCCACACTCCTACTTCATCCTCAAAGAAAATCTATAATTAAATACAAAATACACTGGATCCATATATGTAATATTATATAGTTTACAGAGATATATTTTTAAATTGAGTGTAGGAAAACACCTACCATGACCTGGACTGGGAAAATCAATTATTCTTCCTAACCTAATTTATGGGTTTGATGAAATTCTAATTAAAAAAAAAATCCCACCAGATATTTTTGAAACTTTGCAAAATCATTCTAACATTAATCTGAAAGAAGCCAAGAATGTTCTGAAGAAAAATTGGAATACCAAAGGGATATTTATTTGATCTACCACATATTAAAATACACCACAAAACCTGCAATTATTAAAACATTCCTAGGAGTTAGTCAGGAGATCTTAGGAATTAGTAAAGAAATCAGGAATTAGTAAGGATATCTATGGAACAAAAGGGGATTTTTATAAAAATTTTTATATAAGAATTTATTACATGGAAAAGAATTTAGTATGTGAAAAATTGAAGCATATTTTTAATGGTGTCATGTGATTTGTGACTATTTGGAAAAAAAGTAAAGTTAGATCCTTACCTAAAGTCTTATTTTGTAAAATAAATCAAAATATTAAAATATAGTTTCATTTCAATAAATATTTAAAAAATATGACAATCACAATTTAATATGTTTAGACCAATATTATTATTTTAACTTTGGTAGCATATTTAAGCAGTAGGAAAGTTGAGGGAAAAACATTATTAAATATTTGTTCACATGAAAATTTTTGTAAACTATGTTCTTCCTTTTTCTTTCTTAGTAAAATAATGAGAACAACTTCAAAAACATGGGAACATTTCTACTCTTATTCTGAGGAAGAAGAATCTAATTCAGAAATAATGTCAAACAAAATTTGCATTTCCAAATACTACTACCAGGATGACTTTTTTCTTGGGGATGGTTTTGGTCACCACCTCCTGTACAATGTTAGAAACATCTGTCCATTGTTGTTCAAGCACTCTGTCTAGAGATCTAATCCCTTGAATCTATTCGTCGCATGACAGATTTTATTTTCTTGGGCTCCAAAATTGCTGCAGATGGTTACTGCAGCCATGAAATTAAAAGACACTTGCTCCTTGGAAGAAAAGCTATAACAAAACTAGACAGCATATTAAAAAGCAGAGACATCACTTTGCTGACAAGGGTCCCTGTATTCAAAGCTGTGGTTTTCCAGTAGTCATATACAAATATGAGAGTTGGACTATAAAGAAGGCTGAGCACCAAAGAATTGATGCTTTCGAATTGTGATGCTGGAGAAGACTCTTGAGAGTCCCTTCTACAGCAAGGAGATCAAACCAGTTAATCCTAAAGGAAATCAAGCATAATGTTCATCTGAAGGACTGATCTAAAGCTGAAACTCCAATACTTTGGCCACCTGATGCAAAGCGCCAACTCATTGGAAAAGACCTTGATGCTAGGAAAGAATGAAGGCAGAAGAAGAAGGGGGTGACAGAGGATGAGACGATTGGGTGGCATCACCGACTCAATGGACATGAATTTGAGCAAACTCCAGGAGATAGTGAAGGGCAGGGAAGCCTGGTGTGTTGCAGTCCAGGGGTCACAAAGAGTTGGACATGACTTAGCGACTGAACAACAGCAACCAGGATCACTAAACACACTTTTGTTTTTTGAGAAGTATAGAAAATTCACCTAAAATGGAGCAAATTTTCTGCTTTCAGAACCCTTTGAATGATTTTTTTAAAATCTAGAAAAACAAAAACCAAGCACAGAAATAATACTTAAAAGGAAACTGATAAAACTCCACAGAATAGACACTAAAGCCACTAACTTTGGTGACTTCTTAGCCCCACGTTCCCCCTCTGAAAATTAGGGTTTTTCTATATCTTCTGTGTATCTGTATCATTTCCATACTCTGTTTTTATATCTATCCTGGCAATAAGCAAGACGACAAGTCCAAAAAGATTATAAATTTCTTTGTTTAAATCTAACATTGATGGATTCCTCTGCTCCGTCGTTTTGCCTGTTTCTCAGAAACTGGCCCAAACCACATAAATGAATAACTTCAACACAGCTGCAGAATGCTCAGCAATAGTAATATTAGAGGTGGAATAACATGCACACAGACTAGTGCTGTCAGGAGTGAAATACCACTGGGAAAGTGAAATTCCATTTAGGGTCCAGTATTATCCAAGGATTTTCAACCATCCACTTCCATTCTAATCCCTAGATTTAGGTCTATGAATGAACAAGTAAAAGATGACCTAGGATGTGAATAATGACAAAAAGGGAAAATCTTGGGTTTTCTTCCAAGGTTGGATGTCTCCATACCTGAATTATGAAAGCAGGAATCCTGGATGATTATTTCAGAGAACAGAAGATGTCTGCCTTCATGCTGACATCCAGTCATGCAAAAAGGGACAAGAGAAGCAAGAGGCAGGGACCTCTACCTAAGGAAATTGGCTAATGCCAGGTAGACCTTTCAGGCAGGTTGAAGGGATCTTTCCCACTGGAGCAAATATGCTGCTATGGAAAAAACCAAAATATCCCCTTACATTGTGAGAGTTCCTTTCCTCCCCCAAGGGACCCCAAATCTGGGAGAGTTTCTTTCCTTTGTTATCCACCTGCACATATGACGTATCTAAAATATTGTTGAGCCTTCTCTCCCAGGGCATATCACAGCTCCCTCTTATAATAAGGCACATCTTTATTCATGGTCTTTGGGGTTTGAATTCTACTTTTGGACCACAGAGTGTAACCCTAAAAACTAGTTTCTGAATTTTGCTCCCAGGAAAGAGGATAAATCCTTCATGAGGAACTGGATGTCTAAATGACTATAAACTTCAATAAGAGTGTAGGAGCCTGATCCTTCTTTTCCTTGCTCACAAAGAGAATCTTTGGTTATGTAACTAACATGAATAACATGTGACAGCCATTCTACACAAAAGCTAGGAAAAGCTTGTGAGGAAATTATTCATTTTGAGTTACAGCAAACCACGCATCTTCCATTTAGTCCAAAGCCATTTCCATTTCCATGGCTAATTATATATTAAGCTATACTAGGTTAATTATATATTAAGCTCTAGAACAAATAAAATGCTGATTTATTTTTTCCCTGGTTCTCCTGTTCAAATGCCAACATCTAGGTCCTATCCCCACATATTCTGGTTTGGTAGGTCTGGGCTGGAGACTAAGAATCATGTTGCATTTTTAAACAAAGATACTCATAGCAGCTCTGTTCATAATAAACAACAATAGAACTAAATGTCCTTCAGTGAGTGAATGGTTAAACAAAGTGTAGTCCACCCACATCATGGAATATTAACCAGCAATGAAAAGGAACCAATTATTGACATGCACAACAACCTGGTTGAATATCCAGGGAATTATGCTGAGTGGCAATCCAGTCCTAAAAGGTTGTATTTACAGTATTCCATTTACATAACATTTTTGAAATTGCAAAATTATAAAAATAGAGAACAAGTAAGTGTTGGCAGAAGTTTTAAGAAACAGGAAGAATGAGCAGGGTAAAAGAGCTACATGAAAAAAAGAGCTACATGAGCTATTCCTGTGGTGATGGAAATTGTCTGTTTCTTTACTGTATCAATGCCAGTGTCCTAGTGGTGATACTATCCTATAGTTTCACAAGAGGTCACTATTGGGAGAAACTGGGTAAAGGGCACTTGGGATTTCTCTGGACTAAATATCATGCTGCATTTTAAAGAAGCTCTCCAGGTACTTCCAATGCAGGACAACTATGGGCCACACCTTTTACAAAATGATCTTACCAACACCTATTAGGATAGGCCATTCATACAGAAAAAAAATAGGTTCTAAGGGAAAGTAGCATGGGAAAGTGAGGAAAGAAATGCAAAAAAGAAAGTGAAGAAGAGTATTTCCCAAGACCATACGTGTTAAATTTTAATCTATGACCCAGGACTCCAGTCTCCTTCTTCAATATTCTTTCTATTCCCTATCTGACTTCTCTGACAACAGAAGATGAGAGAAACATCCTTCATCCTAACAGTAATAACTGCTAACCTTCAGCTTGGGTCAGGAATTAGGCTGTTTCTTTAATCAAGAAAGAAGTTTTGTCCAGGAAAAAAAGAAAAAGAAAAGAAAGTAAGTTTAGAAGTGGGTATTAGCATAATATTAGCATAATTGGCATATGCTATTAGCATAACTCTCAGCTAGGAAGCAGACCTTTGCAGTAGCCAGTGCTTCCTTGTTAATTAGCACTGAACAGCTGCTGGGAGGCCTTGCCTCTCTCTAGAGGCAGAGATGGAAACTCTTTTCTTATGAACTAAGAGGAATAAATTGTTTTCTCCTCTTGTAGTTTAAGTCATATAACTCTTTCACAGTTGAAATAAAACAGAAAGGTTATTAGGAATAACTGTTAATAATAATTTCTCTGTGCACCAAACTGTCCCCAGCTGTGCAACGTCCCACTCCAAACAAGAATTCGGTATAAGTAGGTTTGCAGGCAGGAGCTGTGATCACCCTCACTATGCTGCTGCTGCTAAGTCGCTTCAGTTGTGTCCGACTCTGTGCCACCCCATAGACGGCAGCCCACCAGGCTCCCCCGTCCCTGGGATTCTCCAGGCAAGAACACTGGAGTGGGTTGCCATTTCCCTCTCCAAAGCATGAAAGTGAAAAGTGAAAGTGAAGTCGCTCAGTCGCGTCCGACTCTTGGCGACCCCATGGACTGTAGCCCACCAGGCTCCTCCATCCATGGGATTTTCCAGGCAAGAGTGCTGGAGTTGGGTGCCATTGCCTTCTCCAGGAACCACACTAAGCATTTTAAATTCATTATCTCATTTAACTTCACAACATGCCTAAGAAATAGGTAATTTCATTTGCCTCATTTTACCAGTGAGGAGACTGAGGTTTTAAAGAGATTAAAGATTTCCTCAAGGTGACCTTGAGTTGGACCATAAAGAAGGCCAAGCACCAAATAATTGATGCTTTTGAACTGTGATTTTGGAGAAGATGCTTGAGAGTCCCTTGGACTGTAAGGAGATCAAACCAATCAATCCTAAAGAAAATCAATCCTGAATATTAATTGGAAGGGCTATGCTGAAGCTGAAGCTCCAATACTTTGACCACATGATGTGAAGAGCTGATTCATTAGAAAAGACCCTGGTGCTGGGAAACATTGAAGGCAGGGGGCAAAGGGGACGACAGAAGACAAGATGGTTGGATGGCATCACTGACTCAATGGACATGAGTTTGAGCAAGCTCCAGGAGATGGTGAAGGACAGGGAAGCCTGGCGTGCTGCAGTCCATGGGGTCGAAAAGAGCAGGACACGACTGAGTGACTGAACAGCAACAAGGTGACCTGACTGGATGCTGATCTGGGCCTCATCTAGTTCCAAAGCGTATGCACTTTACCATTCTGCTATTTCCACCCTCGTCTTCAGTCCTGCTACACTGGCTCACTACAGAAAACAGAAGGCTGCTGTTAATGTTTTTTTGGAGGAAGGGACCCATGAGGTCAGAAACGCCCAGGGCCCACAGAAGTCATGAGAGCTTGTGTATCGGAACATAGTGAACTTTCCGTCCTTACCCACCCATACTGCCTTCACTATTGTTTATTTGCCACTTTGAGTACAAGTGGAGCCTATGAATTAGCATTAGGCGCTTCACACAAGTTTTGGAATTAGACGCAACTAAAGATAGAAATTCTGGGTAGAAAAAGGCAATTTTTCTATTTCTGGTTTGCAGATTACTGAGTTTATAGCATATATCATGTGGTCTACTGTGATGGAAAAGACCATTCTTTGCTTCCTAATTCTCTTCTGCTTTTATCATCTTTGCCCAAATTAGAATACTTTCCATAGCTTTCTGGGCCTCCATGGGAGCTAAAGGCCCTGTCTAGCTTTCTGTTCTAACCCAGGTTCAAGTTAGAATATGCTACCAGCAAGTCTATAGAATGTTAGGATAACTTCCATTCTTCATTCAACAACTTTGAGCACCCACAAAGCATTATATTAGGCTTTTTGCCAGTACTGAATATACATTAGTAAATACAACAGACAACTTCCTGCTCTCATGAAGTTTATAATCTCTATGAAACAAATAATAAATATGCAGTTTTGTGATAAATGCCATAATGGGAACTAACAGTGTGCTGATAGAGAATCACTTAGCAAGGCTATTCAAGAAAGGACTCTGATGGATGAGGTGAAATCAGTAATGTGGCAAGCTGAGAGAATAATTTAGGTAGAAAGAAGCGTATATGTTGTACAACCCCATCCTGTCCACCCTGCTGAAAAAAAAAGAGGGAGAGAGAGAAGCTTAGCACATGCCAGGTCAGTGAGGCTTGAGTGTAGTAAGAAAAAGGGAAATATGGAGAAGAATGAAGAGCTGAGAAGCAGCCAGATCATTTGTCATAGAGCCTTGTTGGTATGGCAAGGAGATTCAATTTTATTCTAAGAGCAATGAATAGTCATTAAACAGTCTTTATCAAATGACTGACAGCATGGGAATTATGTTTTTAAAAGATTTTCTGGCAATTGTGTGGTGAATAGATTGGAGAGGACAGTGGGTTAGTCACTCAGTCATGTCCGACTCTTTGTGACCCCATGGACTGTACCTGCCAGGCTCTTCTGTCCATGAAATTCTCCAGGCAAGAATACTGGAGTGGGTTGCCATTCCATTCTCTAGGGGCTCTTCCTGACCCAGGGGCTGAACCCAGGAGTCCTGCATTGCAGGCAGATTCTTTACCATCTGAGCCACCAGGGAATGTTAGAGAGGACAGGAATAGAAGCAAATAGACCAGTCATGGGGCTATTGAAGTGGTCGAAGTTCTGAGTTCTCCAAATTATAACTCTTCTGTTATTGTTTTCTCTATGGCCATCTCTCACCTAAAGCAGGGCTCACATTCCAAGTCAGCGTTGTCCAAACACATTAGTGGAACACTAGTCTCTCAAGATATTCACTGAAAACAAGACTACGGTCAAATAAATTTTTAAAATTCTGCATGCTAAATACCCTTCTTGGAGATTCAGAATGTAAACTAATTTAATAAAGATGCTAGGAAGTGTTTCAGTACATTTGTGTATTTCAATATTTCTCAAACTTACTTGACTATGGAAATTTTACTTCCCCCTCCCTCCACCTAATGCTATTGTTTTGCAGGACTGGTATTTTCCAGAGCATATTTAAGGAAATGCTGCCATAAGTCATTCTAACCAAAGGTTAACTCCACGTGCATGGTTTACTGGGCCTCCTTTTCTCCACATCTGTCTGTCCCTCTGCAGACAGATTTTCATATTAAGCCCTTGGCTTGGTCACCCTTTCTTACCTCACCCTCTCTCGACTCTGAGCCTATCTGCAAGGCAAATTCTCATCTTTTCTGAGAGTCCATGTTCTCTGGGTTGCCACTTCCTCACTCTGATTATTCTGTCAATGAGCTTTCATCTGTTAATTGTCTTAGAGAAATCTGTCAAAAGTCTCTCACCTGCAGATGATCCCTCTTCTGTGTGTTTGTTATTAATTATTATTATCAGTTTTTAAAAGGAGTTGGGATGGTTTTACCAGAAGAAAGTGGACCTTGTGATCAGATCACTATCTTCAAATTGAAGCACACCCAATATAGTTTAAAATCATTTTTTGTTGCTACAGAGATATTATTTCCTGAGTATGAATATGTGTTCATTTTGGTGTATCTTTCTTTTGAAAATGTCCCTTTTCTGCACGTGATGGCTCTTGAATGAGAGATGCTAACTGTTCAAAAGGTGGGAATCATCCTCTATTAATTCCTCCTATTCTCTCACCTCCACCTTACTGAGATTTCCATCAATAAAGCATGTCTATCTTAACTTCTCTCCATTTCTTCTGCCATTACCTTAATCTAATTAAACATACCTCATAGTGAAAATCTCCTTACTGAGCTCTTTTGATTTCTTACTTTTGCACATTAAAATCTATTTGGCACACAAAATATAGTAGATTCTGGTACATGCTGCTGCCCTTATAAAAACTCCATAATAGCTTTCCATTGCTCAGAGGATAAAATACACAACCTCTTTACCATGGTATACATGATTCAGTAATAATATGATCTTTGCTTGTCTATGCAGTCTCATCTCCTACTGCTCTCCTTTTGGTCACTATAATGCCTATCCTTCTGGTGCTCAAATGCCTTAATTTTGTTTCTGACTCAGGACATTGACAAACATGACCGACCACCTCTAACTAAAACTTTCTTCACTTTACACTTTGAACAATTGGTTCCTTCTCATTTTTTCATTCTTGACTTAAATATATTGTTCCTCAGATAAATTGTCTTTGATTACCTTGTCCACATAAGTCTTCCAACTCCAGGTATCCATTTAATTAACAGAATTACACACAATTTGGGGTAATTTGTTTTCTTATTTACTGTGGTTCGGTTTTTTAGGACTTCCTTGGTGGTTTAGATAGTAAAGAATCTACCCGAAATGCAGGAAATCCAGGTTCAATCCCTGCATTGAACCAGGGTCAGGAAGATTCTCCGGAGAAGGATATGGCTACCCACTCCAGGATTCTTGCCCAGAAAATTTCACGGACAGAGGAGCCTGGAGGGCTACAACCCATGGAGTTGCAAAGACTCCATGACTGTGTGACTGTCACTATTTTTATTGTCTTGCTAAGCTCCAAGAGAGTAAGAGTTACTTTGGCTTTATTCGTTAATATAAACCCAACACTTAAGCCAGGATCAAACACAAAATAGGTGTTCAATAAATGTTTATTGAGAGATAATTTAGTACTAATTTCACTATAACTTAAAAGCCCCCAAAGAAGCCTTAGTGAACCTGTTTTCATTGAATAACTGCTTTTCTTGACATTGCCACATCACCAAAAATATATTCAGTCCTCATTCTATAGTAGATCCAACAATAAACTCCAAATAAGTTGAAAGAGCCTAACCTTGAAAATTGAAACATTTGTAAAAGGCTAGATAAAATTGAAAGCTTTATCCTAATTGTATAAAGAAGGAAACAGAGAAGACAATCAATAAGAAAATAGACAAGAACAACTATCATAAAAAGTAACTTCTGAAATAATAAAAACATATTCAAGGTAATAAGAAAAGTGATACATTAAGATAAAATTGCCATTACATACATGATGCATAAAAGTTTGAAAAAGAAAAGCAGAGAAAAATGATAAAAGCCTAAAGAACACTACTTCATGCCTGTAGATAAAAATCAATAACTGGGAAGGGCCACTTCCTGAATGAGGAAATGAAAATAATAAAATGTGCATTTTATTAAGTACTTCCCATATTCCAGGCAACATGGTAGTCCCTGAAGACACAAACATGAAGATTCTATCTCAGCTTTTTCATATCCTCACTGGGGGAAACAGTCCTGTATAGTCCAGTAAATACCTAAGTAGTTTTAAACTTTTTTAAACTTAAAAATTAGTTTGGTTCTAAAACACTAAAGCTGTTCCTACATCCTGAAGGCTTCAGAATCAATAAAACATAGACTGAGTCCTGATCCTAGTCGACAGTCTGTTGTGGGAGGCAGATATGTAAATAAAAAGTTATCATCAATTTGGTAAGTACTATAGCAGAAAAGTAAAGTACCATATAAGGAAAGAAGGGGGTGACAAGAAATCCTGCCCCAAGTTGTCAGAGAAGATCTACTGGAAAATGAGGGAAGAGAGTGGTATTCTAAAGAAAATGATACAAAACCAAAAGGTGCAAAGGTAAAAAAGTATGGCCTCTTCTAAGATGGACATATATATTTTTGATGTACTGAGGGCAGGTTGTGCAAGGGTATGTAGCTGCTGACTAGCTGCAAAGAAGGCAGGCACTGGACCCTAAAGGCCAGGGGTGCATGTGAAAGGGTTTGAATTTCAAGCAAGAGTGACTTGACCACATGTTGCATTTTTAAAAATCTAGGTAAGGAGAAATCTGTTCAAGAAGAAAAATGATAAGGTTTAAAATAAAAATGAAAAGATGGGATATGAGTGATACTAACAAGTCAGAAAAAACAAAACTTAATAACTAACTAAAGATACTTGCTCCTTGGAAGGAAAGCTATGACAAACCTGCACAGCATATTAAAAAAGCAGAGATATCACTTTGCTGACAAAGGTACCTATAGTCAGTGCTTTGGTTTTTCCAGTAGTCATGTACAGATATGAGAGTTAGACCATAAAAAAGGTTGAGAGCTGAAGAATTGATGCCTTCGAATTGTGGTGCTGAAGACTCTTGACAGTCCCTTAGACAGCAAGGATATCCAACCAGTCAATACTAAAGGAAATCTACCTTGAATATTCATCAGGACTGTTGCTAAAGCTCCAATACTTTGGCCACCTATGCAGAGTGGGCTTATTGGAAAAGACGCTGGTACTGGGAAAGATTGAAAGCAAAAGGAGAAGGGGGCAGCAGAGAATGAGGTGGTTAGATAGCATCATCAACTCAATGGACATGAATCTGAGCAAACTCTAGGAGATAAAGGAGCACAGAGGAGCCTGGCATGCTGCAGTCCATGGGGTCGCAAAAAGCCAGACACGACTTAGTGACTGGACAGCAACAGCACATGGAGTCTGTGACAAAGGAGAGGAATGCATCTCAAATGACCACCTAGTCTGCCCTCCGGCAAAACGGGGATTGTGTCCTTAGGCCAATGTGGGATAAGGGGAAAGGAGACGCCGTTAAGTTTTGGGAAATGTTTGGTTCTTTTCCCAGTTAACAGGATTCAAATTTAAACAACCATGACATATAATCTCGCATTAATTAAAATATAGTACATTAATAAAAATAATACTCATTGCTGTGGGGTATTGGGGGAAAAGATGCACTAATACATTACTGCCCTGCAACCTGGTGAAACTGTTCTGAAAAGAAATCTGGCAACAAATACAAGAGCCATAAAAAATTATCATCTGCTCTGACCCAGAAACTCAGCTTTTTGGAATACAGCCCAAGGATGTAATTCAAAAGAAATAAAAAAAAACTATTTGTATAAAGATGTTTACAACTGTGGTATATATTCCAGACAAAAATTGGAAACAGCCCAAATGCCCAACAGTGAGGGCTTGTTTAGGCAGACTCAGGACATCAGTGCACTGGAATATTTGATTGGTATTAAGAATGACAAATACGAGAACTATGTAGAAATAAGGCAAGGGCAATATAAAACAATGAGCAAAAAATGCAGAATTTAAAATGATGCGTATACAATGATCACAACTATGTAAAATTTTATCTGTATAACCAGGAGGACTGGAGAAACTACAGAGCTGGTAATTTAGAGTGCTGACATTTTTGTTATTGTTAGTTGAGTCACTGGGAATATTTATGCATTTAAAGTTGTACTGCACTGTGTATTTAGTACATATACATTAAGAAAGGTAAATCTCCATTTTTTCAGGAACATAAAAAAAAGTATTCATCAGTACCTTTCCTTCTTGCCTTGTGTAATTTTTTCTAGCCTCTTGAGTCCTATTAGTTTAGATGTATGGAAAACTAGGCCTTTCCACTTGTCACCATACCACCTGGTCACATGCTCATTCTTTAAACTGTCCCTTACGATTGTGTCCAAGTTCTTATTCACAGCAAGCTAACATCTATATGCTCACAGTTACACCATGTACTAGGATGCCTTAGCTATACGTTATATCTCCTCAGTATGATTTTTTAATCTTTGACATAGAGAAATATTTGTTTCTTACCTTCTGTTACCCTGGTGTAACTATCTCTCTTAAATGGGCCTTTATTAAATGTAAAGTCCAATTCCTCTGGATTCTATTTCTTCTAGCCTTAAAAAACTTCTAATTTGGTTATATCCTTTATCTCTTACACCATCTAGCTCTTCTCTCCTATATAAGTCTCAACATACAAACCTGTTCTGCTATCTCCCACATTAAATTAAATGGAAAAATGCCATTATCTCCCTTGACCCCAAATCTCCCTTCATTTTTCTACTCTCTTTCACAGTACAAATTTTCCTAAGAGCTGTCCACATTATTGTTTCCAATTTCTCACTCCTCATTCACTCTACAAACTATTGTGATCTGACTTCAGTTCCACCACCCCACTGAATTATATTTTTCAAGGTCACCAACAACCTGCATGTTCCCAGGTTCAATGGCACTTTTCTGTCTTCCTGTTACTTGTCTTCTTGGCCTTCCAGCAGCATCTCCTCTGTTTTCTTGGTTCCTACACCTCTCTCTCTCCCTTTTCTCTTACATATGAGGCCATCCCTCTTTTCTCACATCTCTGAACATGATAGTTCCTTTGAGCTCTCTCCTAAGCCTTTGGCTCTTTTCTTTATATTTTCTAACTAATCTCCTCTATTTCCGTTGTTGTTGTTTTCAGTCGCTAAGTCATGTATGACTCTTTGCGGTCTGGTATTCCCATCTTTTTAAAATTTTCCACAGTTCGTTGCGATCCACACAGTCAAAGCTTTTAGCGTAGTCAATGAAGCAGAATTAGATGTTTTTTGGAATCGCCTTGCTTTTTCTATGATCCAATGAATGTTGGCAGTTTTATCTCTGATTCATTTGCCTTTTCTAAAACCAGCTTGTTCATCTGGGAGTCCTCGGGTAAGTACTGTTGAAGCCTAGCTTGAAGGATTTTGAGCATTACCTTACTAGTATGTAAAATGAGTGCAATTGTAAGGTAGGTTGAATATTCTCTGGCATTGCCTTTCTTAGGGATTGGAATGAAAACTGACCTTTCCAGTCCTGTGGCCACTGCTGAGTTTTCCAAATTTGCAGACATATTGAGTGCAGCATGTTAATAGCATCATCTTTTAGGATTTTAAATAGTTCAGCTGGAATTCTATCACCTCCACTAGCTTTGTTTGAAGTAATGCTTCTTAAGGCCCACTTGACTTCACACTCTAGGAGGTTGGCTGTAGGTGAGTGACCACACCATCATGGTTATCTGGGTCATTAAGATTTTTTTGTATGGTTCTTCTGTGTATTCTTGCCACCTCTTCTTAATCTCTTCTGCTTCTGTTAGGTCCTTGCCATTTCTGTCCTTTATAAAGCCCGTACTTGCATGAAATGTTCCCCTGGTATCTTCAATTTTCTTGAAAAGGTCTCTAGCTTTTCCCATTCTATTGTTTTCCTCTATTTCTTTGAATTGTTCACTTAAGAAGGCCTTCTTATCTCTCCTTGCTGTTCTTTGGAAATCTGCATTCAGTTGGGAATATCCTTCCCTTTCTCCCTGCCTTTCACTTCTCTTCTTGCCTCAGCAATTTGTAAAGCCTCCTCAAACAAACACTTTGCCTTTGTGCATTTCTTTTTCTTTGAGATGGTTTTGGTCACTGCCTCCTGTTCAATGTTAAGAACCTCTTTCCATAATTCTTCAGGCACTCTGTCTACCAGATCTAATTCCTTGAATCTATTCATCATCTCTACCATACAATCATAAATGATTTGATTTTGGTCATACCTGAATGGTCTAGTGGTCTTCCCTACTTTCTTAAATTTAAGTCTGAATTCTGCAAAAAAGAGCTCATGATCTGAGCCGTAGTCAGCTCCAGGTCTTGTTTTTGCTGACTGTATAGAGCTTCTCCAATTTCGGATGCAAAGAATATAATCAATCTGATTTTGATATTGACCATTTCCATGACGGAGAAGGCAATGGCAACCCACTCCAGTACTCTTGCCTGAAAAATCCCATGGATGGAGGGGCCTGGTGGGCTCCAGTCCATGGGGTCGCTAGGAGTCAGACACGGATGAGCGACTTCACTTTCACTTTTCACTTTCCTGCATTGGAGAAGGAAATGGCAACCCACTCCAGTGTTCTTGCCTGGAGAATCCCAGGGACGGGGGAGCCTGGTGGGCTGTCGTCTATGGGGTGGCACAGAGTCAGACACGACTGAAGTGACTTAGCAGCAGCAGCAGCATTTCCATGATGCCCATGTATAGAGTCATCTCTTGTGTTGTTGGAAGAGAGTGTTTGCTATGACCAGTGTGTTCTCTTGACAAAACTCTATTAGTCTTTGCATTGCTTTATTTTGAGCTCCAAGGCCAAACTGCCTGCTTCTCCAGGTATCTCTTGATCTCCTACTTTTGCATTCCAATCCCTGTGATGAAAAGGACATCTTTTTTTTTTTTTGGTGTTCTAGATGGTTTCATAGGTCTTCATAGAACTTAGGGTCAACTTCAACTTTTTGGCATTAGTGGTTGGGGCATCAGATCAGTCGCTCAGTTGTGTCCAACTCTTTGTGACCCCATGAATCGCAGCATGCCAGGCCTCCCTGTCCATCACCAACTCCGAGAGTTCCCTCAGACTCAAGTCCATTGAGTCAGTAATGCCATCCAGCCATCTCATCTTCTGTCGTCCCCTTCTCCTCTTGTCCCCAATCCCTCCCAGCATCAGAGTCTTCTCCAATGAGTCAACTCTTCCCATCAGGTGGCCAAAGTACTGGAGTTTCAGCTTTAGCATCATTCCTTCCAAAGAAATCCCAGGGTTGATCTCCTTCAGAATGGACTGGTTGGATCTCCTTGCAGTCCAAGGGACTCTCAAGAGTCTTCTCCAACACCACAGTTCAAAAGCATCAATTCTTTGGCGCTCAGCCTTTTTTACAGTCCAACTCTCATATCCATATATGACCACAGGAAAAACCATAGCCTTGACTAGATGGGCCTTTGTTGGCAAAGTAATGTCTCTGCTTTTGAATATGCTATCTAGGTTGGTCATAACTTTCCTTCCAAGGAGTAAGCGTCTTTTAATTTCATGGCTGCAGACACCATCTATAGTGATTTTGGAGCCCCCAAAAATAAAGTCTGACACTGTTTCCACTGTTTCCCCATCTAGTTCCCATGAAGTGGTGGGACCGGATGCCATGATCTTTGTTTTCTGAATGTTGAGCTTTAAGCCAACTTTTTCACTCTCCACTTTCACTTTCATCAAGAGGCTTTTGAGTTCCTCTTCACTTTCTGCCATAAAGGTGGTGTCATTTGCATATCTGAGGTTATTGATATTTCTCCCAGCAATCTTGATTCCAGCTTGTGTTTCTTCCAGTCCAGCGTTTCTCATGATGTACTCTGCATATAAGTTAAATAAACAGGGTGACGATATACAGCCTTGATGTACTCCTTTTCCTATTTGTAACCAGTCTGTTGTTCCATGTCCAGTTCTAACTGTTGCTTCCTGACCTGAATACAGATTTCTCAAGAGGCAGATCAGGTGGTCCGGTATTCCCATCTCTTTCAGAATTTTCCACAGTTTATTGTGATCCACACAGTCAAAGGCTTTGGCATAGTCAATAAAGCAGAAATAGATGTTTTTCTGGAACTCTCTTGCTTTTTCCATGATCCAGCGGATGTTGGCAATTTGATCTCTGGTTCCTCTGCCTTTTCTAAAACCAGCTTGAACATCAGGAAGTTCACAGTTCACATATTGCTGAAGCCTAGCTTGGAGAATTTAGAGCGTTACTTTACTAGTGTGTGAGGTGAGTGCAATTGTGTGGTAGTTTGAGCATTCTTTGGCATTGCCTTTCTTTGGGATTGGAATGAAAACTGACCTTTTCCAGTCCTGTGGCCACTGCTGAGTTTTCCAAATTTGCTGGCATATTGAGTGAAGCACTTTCACAGCATCATCTTTCAAGATTTGGAATAGCTCAACTGGAATTCTATCACCTCCACTAGCTTTGTTCGTAGTGATGCTTTCTAAGGCCTACTTGACTTCACATTTCAGGATGTCTGGCTCTAGGTGAGTGATCACACCATCGTGATTATTTGCATCGTGAAGATCTTTTTTGTACAGTTCTTCTGTATATTCTTGCCATCTCTTCTTAATATCTTCTGCTTCTGTTAGGTCCATACCATTTCTGTCCTTTATCGAGCCCATCTTTGCATGAAATGTTCCTTTGGTATCTCTGATTTTCTTGAAGAGATCTCTAGTCATAGACTTGGATTATTGTGATGTTAAATGGTTTGCCTTGGAAATGAACTGAGATCATTCTGTCATTTTAGAGACTGCACCCAAGTACTGCAGACTTTTTTGTTGATTATGAGGGCTACTTCATTTCTTCCAAGGGATTACTGCACAGTAGTAGATACAGTGGTCATCTGAGTGAAATTTGCCCATTCCCGTCCATCTTAGTTCACTGATTTCTAAGATGTTGATGTTTACTCTTCCATCTCCTGCTTGACCACATCCAATTTAACGTGGTTCATGGACCTAACATTCCAGGGTTCAAAGCAATATTGTTCTTTACAGCATCAGACTTTACTTTCACTGCCAGAGACATCCACAACTGAGCGTCATTTCTCCTCTGACACAGCCACTTCATTCTTTCTGAAGCCATATGTAAATTGCCTTCCACTTTTCACTGGTATCACATTGGACACCTTCTGATCTGGGGGACTTATCTTCCAATTTCATATCTTTTTGCCTTTTTATACTGTTCATGGTGTTCCCGTAGCAAGAATACTGGAGTGGTTTGCGATTCCCTTCTGCAGTGGACCATATTTTGACAGAATTCTTCAATATGACCCATCCATCTTGGGTGGCCCTGCAGGGCACAGCTCATAGCTTCATTGAGTTACACAAGAGTCCCTTCACCACAACACAGCTGTGATCCATGAAGGAGCACATCACCATACCCTTATCCAACATATCGTCCTGTGGCTTCCACTGCCAATGACACGTTCCATTTCCACAACCCATTTCAGGTTCCTATCATTATGTGTACCACTATAACAGCTTTTCTCACTGATTTCCCTGCCTCCTCTCCAATCTATTTGTCATAGAGGAGACATAGAATACTTTCTGTGCAATAAATCAAATTTTTTCACTCCCCAGGTTAGAAACATTCAGTATCTTTCTCACTGTGCTTAGAAGAAATTCTAAGCCCTTCATTATGCCTATAAGTCTCTATATAACTCTTTTTTGTTTAGTTTTTTTTTAATTCATTTATTTTTTATTGAAGGATAATTGCTTTACAGAATTTTGTTGTTTTCTGTCAAACCTCAACATGAATCAGCCATAGATATACATAATTACTTCTCTAAATATACCTTTCTTTTGTCAATCTGGCCCCTTTTTCATCCTTAGGATCTTTGCACATGCTTTTCATTTTCCAAGAACACTGACACTGTTCATTTCTCATTTTGTCTAGTTAACACTCATTCAAGTTCAAATTACACTTAAATGAATTTTTAAAAATTGAAGTACAGTTGATTTACAACATTATATTATTTCTGGTGTATGACATACCGATTCAATATTTTTATAGATCATACTCCATTTAAAGTTACTGTAAAACATTGACTATATTTCTCATGCTGTACCATATATACTTGTTAGCTTATTTATTTTATACATAAGCTTGTGTTTGTACCTCCTAATCTCCTACCCTTGTCTTGTCCCTTCCCCTTCCCTTCTCTCCACTGGTAACCACTGGTTTGTTCTCTATATCTGTGACTGTTTCTGTTTTTTATATTTATTAATTTGCTTATTTTTTAGTTTCCACATATAAGTAATAACACAAAGTATTTATCTTTCTCTGTTTGGTTTTTTCACTAAGCATAGTACCTTTCAGGTCTATTCATGTTGTTGAAAATGGCAAATTCATTCCTTTCTATGGATGAGCAATATTTCCATTCCAAATTTTTATCCATTCATTAGGTTGCTTCCATATCTTAAATAATGTTGCTATGAATACTGGGGTACATATATCTTTTTGAATTTGTGTTTTCATTTTCTTCAGATATATACCCATAAGTGGGATTGCTGGATCATATGGTAGTTCTATTTTTAGTTTTTTGAGTAATCTCCATACTGTTTTCCAAAGAGGCTGCACCAATTTACATTCCTACCAACAGTAGACTAGGGTTCCTTTACGCTATATCCTCACCAACATTTGTTATTTGTGGTCTTTTTGACGATAGCCATTCTGACAGGCGTGAGGTGCTATCTCGTTGTGGTTTTGATTTGCATTTCTCTGATGATAAGCAACGTTCAGCATCTTCTCATGTGGTTGTTCCTCTTACGTGTTAATCCTTTAGAGAACACTTCCAACCACCTAACTTGGTCAAATCTCAGCATTTACAGTCATTCATAGAACCTTGTTCCTCTCCTTGTTATTGTTTCAGTCTTAAGATAAGTTGATTATTGCCTATGTCTCCCTTACCATAGGACATACTCCATGAAGGTAGAGAAAGTATTTGTTTTTGTTTATTATAACACTCCTGTTTTAAAACACAGTACCTGGAACATAGCAATTACTCAAGAAGTAGTTGCAGAATGAATGAATTACTGATACAAAGTCATGCTACTGAGAAGACACTATCAGTCCCATGAAACTATATTAATCAGATCATTAAAGAAAAGATATAATCTAAAAGAATAACTATGTGGACTTAGTTATTGGCTTTGCTTATGTATTATGAACTATGAAAATGTTCTAAATATGTGATTCTTATCCCCTAATTACAACATGTAAAATAAGGCCAACTTCTTCATCACCCTCCCCCCTCTCCACCACATACATGAGATAATTTAAAAGTTCAGCAAAAGTATGCAAAAGGAAGCCCAGAGTTTGTACTTGTAGGTAGGAGTAAAGGTCAGAAAAATTGTTCTGCAAGGCAAAAGGGAACTAGAAGGAGGGGGATAAACAAAAAAAGGTGAAGGAAGGACAGGAGTTAATATAAAGGCTTGGGGAGTCTTTGTAAAGAGGAAAATACCTAAAATTAAAATTCAGACTGTTAATGTTACAGTGTAAATCCTTCCACCTTCCCAAGCCTTCAATAACATCTGCTATGTTAATTAGCTTAGATCAAGACTAAGCTACCACAAAAGGGAAGAGAGAGAGTCATAAGAGCCATCAAGCCAGAAGGACCATTAAGGAGGTTGCCATAGGTTTCTTTCTACTGGGATATATCTGTTTATACTTGTATAGCATTTATCTAACCTCACTTGGGCTGTACAATTCACTGGAAAACACCTTACTTGTTTTTGAATTTATAGGAATAACCATAACTATCCCGGAATATGACAGGATGCTGCATAAAACATATGCCAGATGAACTCCTGCCTCTTCCACCTTCCTTGTTCCCGCCCTTCCAGGTATAGTCACATCTCCACTTTGGGTCTTGGATTCAACATCTAACTCCAGTCTTCCTCATGCTATTCCCTGCGACATTCCCTCCAACCCTGCATAATTAGACTCAACATGCATGAATATTCCACTTATTTTATCTGGGCCTGGCCCACCAGCAGCACTGGGGAAGACAGCATTTAACACAGTGACCATCCACAACCAATGCTTAATAAATGATTGTTCGATTCAGTCAAAATTAAATAAATCACACGATAGTAATTCTCTAGAATACCTAACAAATTTGTTAAGCTATGCTTTAATGTACAGATGTTTGTAGTGTTTCTCAACTTTTTAACCTAGTTTCAGTGTCCAGGATTTTGTCAAATTTTACTTTCTATAAGAGTTCCCAAGAGTATAGCAGATAATATTTCGCCCTTTAAAAAATATTAAGTTATATTATGCAATGCTATAATATTAAATGTGCTTTTTAAAACAACACAGCCTTTCCAACCTGTTTTGGAGTTTGCGATATTCCTCCCAATCCCACCCACTTCTGCTGACTGTGGAAGGCCTGGAGAGATAAGTTCTTGCACTGTTTGTAGAGAATCCTTGGTTTATGGTGGGAATTTTCATTTTGAAAGAGTCTCTCTGTCCTTCTTAAGACCGGAAATAACCAGGAAGAGTACAAATACATTAACTCATTACATGTAATGAAAAACGTTTTAAAAACTGCTAAATAATCTGACCTACCCATCTAGAAGGGCGATGACGTTTTTCCTGGGCCGCCCAATATTAGGGCCATACAAGCTGGCTCTGGAGTAAATCCGGATGGGTTGCAACAGGCTCTTCAGCTGGATGTAATCCTTTCCCAACTGGCTGCCATTTACTGCCCGGCCATGCATGGTCCGATAGTTATTTGGTTCTAGATTAAAAGCAGACATGCAAGTCAGAGTTGGGAAGAGTGAGGTTCTGCCAACCTTTTCCTAGCCACAGATCTTTCTCCCTTTTTTCTTAACAATGTAAATAAAATAACCAAAGGAGGGTGCAAGCTAGCTGAACTTGAGAAACTATCCCAGCAAAAAACTCAAGTGCCATTTTATCATTCTATTTATTTTCAAACTAATCTTCACAAAAGGTCATCTAATCCACAACAGAAAGACCATACTGATTTTCAAATGATAGTTTATAATAAATGGCATATTGAGTTGAACAGTATCCCCCCAAATTAATGTCAATCCAAAACTTTAGAATGTAATCTTATTTGGAAATAGGGTCTTTGAAGAAGTAATTACTCAAGATGAGGTCATATGGGATTAGGATGTGCCCTAAATCCAAAGACTGGTGTTTTTATAGAGAAAGGAGAGGAAGATTCAGGTACACAGACACACAGGGAGGAAGCCCATGTGTCAATGGAGGCAAGAATTCAAGGGATACTGCTATTCCAAGGCTTGCTGGTAGCTATTAGAAGCTAGGGAGAGGCACTGAATAGATTCTCTCTTAAAGTCTCCAGAAGGAATTAACCTTGGCAATGCTTTGATCTCAGACTTCCTAAACTGTGATAGAACAAATATCTCTTGTGTTACACCACTAAGCTTGTCATGACAGGCCTAGAAAACTAATACAAATGGTAAGAAGGGAACGCTTCATAAAGATGATCCTTGTGTCAAAAAGACAGAAAAAATTTAATGTTCAATTATAGCAAAGTGGCTGAGTGGAATCCTCTCGCCCAGTTCCTATTAACTTGGTAGTCCTAAAAAGACAAGGAAAGTCCTAAGATCAGCAGCTCCGCTGCTGGAAGAGCTAACTTGACTCGCAATGAAGGACACATCCCAGAGAAGGCCAACATTTTGGTTAACTTGAGGTTTTGACACTGGTAGGGGCAAGAAATAGATCAGCAGACTCACAAGAAATGTAACAGGGAGATTTGGGGAGCGAGGAAATCACTGAGGATTTTGGTAAACCCACAAATACCCCTCGTAGTCTGGAAAGTTGTTCTCAGGAGGGACTGGAGAGGGCACTAGCTATCTACACGTTCCCAGATGAATATGAAACATAATATACTCATAAAGGACACATGAAAAGGCAGGTCAGAAATTAAAAGCCAGTAAGACTTGCAAAATGCCTGAATTTTGAATGTGTTCACAAACCTATACACAGATCTAATGGTAAAGATGAAGCCGTAACAGCTCAAGGCAAGCGTAACCTCTGATCATTCGTCACCTCACCACTAAGCTATGCCGACGCAGAGGTAACCCCTGGGAAGCCAGCTTTACAATTAAAAAATAATTGAAAAATTAAAAAAAAAAAAACACGAATAGATATTAGTAGCTACATGATGCAAGGGAAATGAACTCTATGGAACTAGTCCAGGAAGTGACTAAACAAACAGAAAAGAAACAACAAAAAAACCTCTGGAAAGGAGGATTTGGAATCCAGAGTTACCCCCAACATATTATCTAAAATGTATAGTTTTAAACCACAAAAAATGACAGCATGTAAAAAAATAGGAAAGTACTACCCATAAGCAAGCAAAAAAGAAAAAAGAAACTATTTCTTAGGGAACTCAGATGTAGGACTTAGCAGACAAGGACTTCAAAACTGCTTTTATAAATATGCTTAAAGAACTAATGGAAGAATAAAAAATTAAGGTATGATTTTACTGACTAATTACATATAAATATAGAGATACTAAAAATAAATACAGACAGAAATTACAAAAAATTATCAAATGGAAATCTTGGAACTGAAACAACTCTTCACATTTAGAACACAATGGAATTAGTAGCTGAATTTTTATTAGAAATAAGGCCAGAAGACAGTGAGAGGATACATCCAAAATTCTGGGAAAAACATCAATCAACAATTCTGTATGCAGCAATCTATGCTTCAAAGCTGAAAGCAAAATGTAGATCTTCCCAGAAAAACAAAGGACAGAACTTGTTGTAAGAAAATCTGTCTTACAAGAAATAAGAAAGGATATCTTTTAGGTTGAAAGAAAATGACAGCAGATAGTGATCCAAAAGCACACAGAGAAATAAAGAACACCAGTGTATGTTAATATATGTGTGCCCTGACCATAATAGAATTAAACTGGAATTCAACAATGGAAAGAAATTTGAGAATCTATAAATATTTGGAAATCAGACAAATAATCCATGAGTCAAAGAGGAAATTGCAAGAAGAATTAGAAAATATTTTAATGAAATGAAAATGAAAATATAATACATAAAAATGTATAGGATGACACCAAAGGCACAATCCATGAAAGCAATAATTAAGAAACTGGACTTCATTAAAATTAAAAACTTTTGCTCTGCAAAAGGCAATGTTGAGAGAATAGAAGACTAGCTTAAGATCGGGAGAAAATACTTACAAAAGACATACCTAATAAATGACTTATTAAAAATATAGAAAGAGCTTAAGACTTACTAAGAAAACAAACAACCTGATTTAAAAATATGCTAAAGGTCTTAACAGATACTCACCAGAAGACATACAGATGGCAAACAAGTATATGAAAAAAGATGTTCTACTTTATATGTCATCAGGGAAGTGCAAATTAAAACAACAATGAAGTTCCACTATATACCTATTAAGAATGGCCAAAATTTGTAACACTAACACCACCAAATACTAGCTAGAATATGGAGGAATTAGAGGAACAGAACTCTCATTTATTGCTGATGGGAATGCAAAATGATATGGTTACTCTGGAAGTTTGGTGGTTTCTTACAAACAAAACATACTCTGAGCATATAATCCAGCAATCATGTGCCTTGCTTTTATACTGCTGCTGCTGCTGCTAAGTCACTTCAGTCGTGTCCAACTCTGTGCGACCCCACAGATGGAAGCCCACCAGTCTTCCTCGTCCCTGGGATTCTCCAGGCAAGAACACTGGAGTGGGTTGCCATTTCCTTCTCCAATGCCTGAAAGTGAAAAGTGAAAGTGAAGTCGCTCAGTTGTGTCCGACTCTAGCGACCCCATGGACTGCAGCCTACCAGGCTCCTCCGTCCATGGGATTTTCCAGGCAAGAGTACTGGAGTGGGGTGCCATTGCCTTCTCCGTGCTTTTACACAGAGGAGATGAAAGCTTATGTCCTCACTTTGTCTGCACATGGATTTATGGCATCTGTATTCACAAGTGCCAAAAGTTGGAGGCAAACAAGATGTTCTTCAGTAGATGAATAGATAAATAAGCTGTAGTACATTCACACAATGGAATATTATTCAGCACTAAAAAGAAATGAGCCATCAAGCCATGAAAGGTTCTATGGAGGAACTTTAAATGTATATCATTAAGTGAAAGAAAGTGTTAGTCACTTAGTAGTGTCGGATTCTTTGCAACCCCATGGACTGTAGCCCACCAGGCTCCTCCATCCTTGGGATTTTCCAGGCAAGACTACTGGAATGGGTTGCCATTTCCTTCTCCAAGGGATTTTCTTGACTCAGGGATTGAACCTGGGTCTCTTGCATTGCAGGCAGACTCTTTACTGTCTGAGCCACCAGGGAAGCTGGCATTAAGTGAAAGAAGCCAATCTTAAAAAGCTGTAATACTGTATGATTCCAAATATATGATATTCTTATATCATAAAAATAAAAGGAAAAACTTTACAGATTGTAAAAGGATCAGTGGTTGCCAGGGATTGGGGAGAGGTGGGAGGGATGAATAGGTGGAGCACAAAGGATTTTTAGGGCAGTAAATACTCTACATGATACTATAATGATGGATACATGTCATTATACATCTCAAACCCATACTATGTACTCATCAAGAGTGAACCATAATAGTGAACCATAATATAAACTATGAATTTTGGGTGATTATGATGTATAATGTAGGTTCATCAACTGTAACAAACGTACCACTCTGGTGAGGGATATTGATATTGGGGGAGGCTGCCCAAGTGTGGGGGCAAAGAATATATGGGAAATCTCAGTACCTTCTCAGTTTTGCTGTGAACCTAAAACCATTCTTTTAAAAAGTTTTTTAAAAAGTTAATTTGAGCAATAAGAGATTGGGATACACACGCAGAGGCCATGTGAGGACATAGTGAGAAGGTGGCCATCTGTAAGCCAAGAAACAGATCTCGGTGGGGGGAAAGCTCTGGTGATACGTATATGTTAGACTTCTAACATTTTTTATTGGTTAGGAAAAAAAACAGTGCTTACAGCCTTACAGACTCCTATATTAGAAAATAAGAGAGATCTCAAGTCAATAATCTAAGTTTTTCTCTTAAAAACAAAGAGAAAAAGAAGAGGGATATAAAATCAAAGCAAGAAGAAAGAAAATAATAAAAATTAGAGTAGAAATCAATGATATAATAAAGGAGAAAAATCCACTGAAGTAAAAGTTGGTTCTTTAAAAAGATCTACAAAATTGATACAACCTTTGGCTAGACTGGCCAAAAAATAAAGAGAGAAGAAACAGATGACCAAATTTAGGAATAAAAGAGGAAATACTATTAAGGACCTCACATTAGTTAAAAGGATAAGGGACTACTGACACTTGCTCCTTGGAAGGAAAGCTATGACAAACCAAGACAGCATATCAAAAAGCAGAGACAACACTTTGTCAACAAAAGTCTATATAGTCAAAGCTGTGGCTTTTCCAGTAGTCATGTATGGATGTGAGAGTTCGACCATAAAGAAGGCTGTGAGAAGTGAAAGTGAAAGTCACTCAGTCGTGTCTGACTCTTTGTGACCCCATGGACTATACCGTCAATGGAATTCTCCAGACCAGAATCCTGGAGTGGGTAGCTGTAAGAATTGTAAGAAGCTGTAGGAATGTAAGGCTGAATGCTGAAGAATTGATGCTTTTAAACTGTGGTCCCAGAGAAGACTCTTTAGGGTCCCTTGAACTGCAAGGAGATCAAACCAGTCAATTCTAAAGGAAATCAACCCTGAATATTCACTGGAAGAACAGATGCTGAAGTTGAAGCTCCAATACTTTGGCCACCTGATGTGAAGAGTTGATTCATTGGAAAAGATCCCAATGCTGGGATAGATTGAGGGCAAAAGGAGAAGGGGGCAGTGGAGGATGAGATAGTTAGATAGCATCACCGACTCAATGGACATGAATCTGAGCAAACTCTGAGAAATAGTGAAGGACAGAGGAGCCTAGTGTGCTGCAGTCCATGGGGTCTCTAAGAGTTGGACACAGTCAGCAAGTGAACACCACCACCAAGAAATGAACAACTTTGTGCCAATAATTTACACAACTTAGACGAAATGAAAAAATTTTTAGAAAAGACACAAACTATGAAACCCAAATTAAAAAAAAAAATAGAAAATCTGAATAGGTCTATAACTACAAAAAACATTTAATCAGTCATTAAAATTATTTCCACAAAGGAAGCCCAGACTCAGATGGATTAATTGGTGAATTCTATAATGTATTTAAGGAAGAAATAATGCACAATCCTTCACAAACTTTTTCAGAAAATTAAGAAAGAAGGAACAATTCCCAACTTATTTTATGAGGCCAATATTCCCCTGATACCAAAGCCAAAAGCATCATAAGAAAACTACGGATGAGTATCTCTCATAAATACAGATTCAAAAATACGCAACAAAATATCTCCAAATGAAACCAGCAATGTATAAAAAGTATTAT
The DNA here is from genome assembly GCF_055505025.1 of Bos grunniens. Taxonomy (NCBI): domain Eukaryota; kingdom Metazoa; phylum Chordata; class Mammalia; order Artiodactyla; family Bovidae; genus Bos; species Bos grunniens. Next base: position 19,956,967 of record NC_141190.1, read on the forward strand.
AGTACCATGACCAAGTGAGATTTACACCAGGAATGCAAAGTTGATTTTATAGCAACACCCAACTAATGTAAAATACTGTATTAACAGAATAAAAGACCAAAACCACATTATTATTTCAACAAAGAAACAAAGAAACAAAATGAAAAGCTCTTTTACAAAATCCAACACTCATTTCTGATAAATACTCTCAACAAACTATGAATAGAAGGGAAATTCCTCAATAGAAGGGAGATGCTTAACAGCATCTAAAAAAAATCTACATACTTATGGGTAAAATACTGAGTGCTTAATGGTAAAACATCATACTTAATTCAAATACTGAATGCTTCCCCCCTAAGATTAGGAACAAGACATGGATGTATGCTCTTATCACTTATATTCAACATTTGTATTAGAGATTATAGTCAGTGCAGTTAGGCAAGAAAAAGAAATAAAAAGGCATCTAAATTAGAAAGGAAGAAGCAAAACCATCTTTATTCTCACAATATATCTTGTATACAGAAAATCATAAAGAATACACACATGTAGGAAGTGGTGACCCACTCCAGTATTCTTGCCCGAAGAACCCCATGGACAGAGAAGGCTGGAGGGCTATAGTCCATGGGGTCGCAGAGTCGGACATGACTGAGTGACTAAGCACATGATTATTACACCAGAGAGGCAGGCGTGAGGGTGGCAAAATGGGTGAGGATGATCAAAAGGTACAAACTTACTTTATAAAATAAATAAGTCATGTGGATATAATATACATCCTGGTGACTATAGTTATGATACTGTATTATATATTTGAAACTTGATAAGAGAATAGATTCTAAAAGTTCTTATCACAAGATAAAAGTATTTGTAACTATGTGAGGTGATGGATGTCAGCTGAACTTATCATGGTGATCATTTTGTAATAAATACATATATCAAAAACACACAATGTAGTCCAAGAACAGACATACAGATCAGTGAGAGAGAACTGAGCCCAGAAATAAACCTATTTATGGTCAACTGATTTCTGACAAAAATGTCAAGAGAATTCAATAAGGAAAGGAAAATCTTTTAAATAAACAATGCTGAGACAATTTAATAGCCATGTGCAAAAAGATGAATTTAGATTCTTATTTCACATCATACTCAAAATTTAATTCCTACTGGATCTTATTCCCAAAAGCAAAAGCAAAAACTATAAAGCTTTTAAAAGAAAAAATAGAAAAAACTCTTTGTGACCTTGGGTTAAAAAATCTTTGTGATCTTGGATTAGGCAAAGATATAATATCAAAAGCATAACACATCAAAAAAAGTTGATAAGCTGAACTTTATCAAAATTCAGAACATCTGAACTTCAAAAGACCCCATAAAGAAAATGATAAAATAAGCTACAGATTGGGAGAAAATACTTGCAGATCATATGTTTGATGAAGATCTTGCATTCAGAATATATTTAAAACTCTTACAACTAAATAATATGATGACCTAATTTAAAAGACAAAAGATTTGAGTAGACATTTCACCTAAGAAAATGTAAGAATGGTTGATAAGCATGTGAAAAGATGCTCAATATCACTTGTCATTAGAAAAGTGCTAATTAAAGGCATATTAATATACTACTTCAAACCCACTAAAATGGCTCTAATCTGATAGACAATAAAAAGTGTTTGCAAAGATGTAGAAAAACTGTAATCCTCATGCATTATTGAGGAAAATGCAAAATGGTACCGCTACCACTACTTTGGAAAGTAGTGTGGTTAATTTGTTCAAAAATCAACATAAATTTACCATACAAACTAGCAACTCCATTCCCCTCTGAGGTATCTTCCTACAAGAAATGAAAGTATAGAACCACACACAGACTTGTAAATGAATATTTCAGCACCATTACCGATCATAATAAAAAAACAGAAACAATTTAAATGCTTGTAATCTGGTGAATGGAAAAATAAAATGTTATATATATATATACGTGTATATGTATACACGTATATATGTATGAATATATGTGTATATTCATGCATTGGAATAGCATTCAGCAATTAAAAGGAATGAACTACTTTTACATGCTACAACACGGATACACCTCAAAAACTTGCTAAGTTAAAGAAATCTACAGATGCAAAAGTCTACATACTGTACGATTCCAGTTACGTGAAATGTCCACAAAAGACCAAAAGCAGATTAATGTCTCCTGGGACTGGGAATGGTTACAGAGACTGGCTGAAAACCAACATGAGGGATCTTTTTGGAGTTATGGAAATGTTCTAAAATTGGACTGTGGAAATAGTTGTATAGGTCTATGAACTTGTTGAGAGTATATATGTAGATGGGAGTATGTGGAAAAAGAATAGAGAAGATAGTTGATGAAGGTGAGAAGCAAGCAGAGAGAGGGAAAGGAAAAAAGTAAGCAGGTAAAGTGGTGACTTGGAGTAGGAAATGGCAACCCACTGCAGTATCTTTGGCTGGAAAATTCCATGGAAAGAGGAGCCTGGCGGGCTGTAGTTCAAGGGGTTGCAACCAGTCAGACATGACATGCAAGGAAACATTTCATATCTACAAAACATAGTTGTTAAAAATCTTATATCAAGGAAATCATTCTTTCATAGACTTTGACATCCTAAGCTTACTAAATTTTCACCTCTCGAAATTAAGTATGTTTTTGTTTTCATGGTCTGTAGCCCACACTATTCACCAATTTTAAAGAAGAAAAAAAGTAAGTCATTTGAAGTTTAGCTACTCTAAGAGAAACAACCAAAGAAATATCTACTTCAGTTTTTCCAAGGCCAGATTTACTCTGGAGTACTTGTTAATAGGATGTAAGTATATGGGAGGTTGAGTGATAAGAGAACTGACCAGTTCTGTTGTCTCTCCCTAAATGTGGATATAATCGTTAAACTATTACATCTGTCCAAAAAGATAAGGTTACAGAGAAGAAAATGGGTAAAAGATTGGAGAGACAATCCAGGCCAGGAAGATGACCAGATAATTTTTGAGGGGCAAGGACCTGAATATACAACATAGAATAGTTGTGAGCAGAATACACTGGATATCTCTAGGGATATGGTGCTAGCATAAGAAAAACTATCAGTAGTTTAAAATGAATTAGAAAAAGCTACAAGATAAATCTTCAAATCCTAAAAGGTGTGTTTAGTTGGGCAGACTACTTATTTGTCATATCAAAAAATAGAAATGCAGCTTTTAAAATAAAAGGAAGAAGGGGTAAACCGATCAACTCCAGTCTTCTTGACTAGAAACTCAAAAAACTATCTATATCTACCTTGATGGAAATTCTCACAAGAAACTTTACCAGATACTTTCTATCTTATTGAATTTTTAAATTCATAGCCTTGGTTATTTTTCTGTATTCCTGTCTATATCCCTATTTTCTTATCTATGACCATGCCTTTTCTCCTCCTCAAAACTGATTCTTTGTTTTTGTTCATCCTTGAAGAGACACCAAAAAGATGATGATGAGAATCAAGTGTGGCTAAGGTGACTGAACATTTTTAAAATGCAATTAGCTCCATCTCCAAACTGTTCAATGTAATTTGGGGGAAGGATGGAAAGAGGCAGACTCTCAGTTATTTGGAACAGATAGAAATATACAGAAAGATGCATATACTCTCCCCACCCACCTCCTGCCACCAAATCACTTCAGTTATATCAATTAAAGATTTACTTAGTTTAATAAGCTCCCAAATTCAGAGATGCCAAAAACCCTGGAGGAATTACTCCCATCAGTCACTGGTAAGTAAGTTTTAATTGCTTTGTGCTTATCTACAACCAGCTGAGATTCTTTTTATTTATTTTAATTGGAGGATAATTACTTTACAATACAGCTGAGATTCTTTTACAAACAAATTTTATTTAGAAATAATTTAGAAAGAAAACAAATAGTTTAGGCAGAGCATGTATTCTGTAGTTCACCAGAGGCCCTACCACTCCTTACTGTCTTTCACTCACTCGTTTTAAACATTGTCCCTCATGAGAGCTCTAATGTCCTGTTTGGAGAATGCATTGTTTGAACAGTATTCTGTTGTGTTTGGAGAAAAGAGATAAGCTGGGTAGAGTCTAATATAGGAACAGGGTAAGGTTAGGTACGGTAGTCATGGGTAGACAACACAAAATACCAAAGAATGTCAAGATATTCTGACATGAAATAGAAGATAGGATGGGAAGGGATCAGTAAATCTCTTTGCTGTGTAATAATTTTGCCTCATTCTAAGCTGACCACATCATGCTTGCTTTTGTCCTAGAATGTATGATACTTAGACTGGTTGGGAAGATGAAAAATCTCAGGCTACTCTAGTTACGCTCCCTGTAACCCTAGTTTTGCTCCCTGTATCCAAATTAGCTTCAGTTCAGCTCAAGTCTCCATTTGGTAGCTAACTATCTCCCAATTTCCCTGACTCCAGGGAAGGAAGAGAGAGCTACATTCCAGTAAATGGTTAATGATAGGAAAAAAAAGACACTTGTTCTGAAAAAATCCTCATCTCCTGCTTCCTTATGAGAATTTCAAATTCTAGAGTGCATAAAAACACACACGTGCATGTGTACACAAACACACTCAGTGCTCCGAACAAATATGAGTTAGCTATATATATACCAGGTCATGGACCAAAATGTTAATATCAACTTGTAACAGTAATTTTAAAAGAATTCTTGGTTTATTAGACTCAATTGTTTTGTTCTAAGATTTACCAAAATATGTTTTAATTAGGGAATCAGAATATTTTCCAATTTAAATTATCCATAATTTTAACTATAATCCATATTAGTTGACTCAATAATATTAGACAGTCATGGAATTTATAGAATATCATATATATAACAAATCATACATTCATACCACTAGGAAAAATAGTGTGACTTAGGCAGTATTTCTCCCAAGTGTGTTCCATGGAACATTGTTCCATGAGATGATAATAGGTCTGTCTCACACACACAAATACACAGACTGCAATGATTAAACATGACTGGCTACATAATTTTCAGGGCCCCATGCAAAATGAAAATGTAGATCCCTTTATTTTAAAAATAAGATGGCAATAGAAGAGCATTAAATCAAGCATGATTCTTTTCTAAGCATGGGATCATATGTGACTACACAAGATGCATTCCCCTGAAACCAACCAAAACCTATTTTTAAAATGATTTTTAAAATGCTGGGCTGAAACTTTCCTGGTGGTCTAGTGGTTAAGACTCCGTGTTCCCAATGCAGGGAGCACCGGTTCAATCCCTGGTCAGGGGAATTAAGATTCTGCATGCTGCACAGCTTGGTCAAAATAAATAAATTAAAAAAAAGAGATGCTGTCTTGAAATAAAACATTTTTAATGCTGGATTAAAAATGTTACACAGATCTCATTGCAGGAGGACTTCACAGAGTCTCTTATATGCTAATGTGCATTGTGAACCTTCAAGACGTACATATACTGAAGATCAGTTCCTGAATATACTTCACCAAACTCTTTCGAATTATTATAAGGTCATCTTACAGGACCAGTGTTCCAGAGAGACACATTGTAAAATGCAGCTTAGGCTGTGCAGATAGGCTATATCTGATTTAACATCAATTTGTTAATTATAAGTCACATATGGCTGCTAAATCGCTTCAGTCATGTCCGACTCTGTGTGACCCCATAGACAGCCTCCTACCAGGCTCCTCTTTCCCTGGGATTCTCCAGGCAAGAACACTGGAGTGGGCTGCCATTTCCCTCTCCAATGCATGAAAGTGAAAAGTGAAAGTGAAGTCGCTCAGTCATGTCCGACTCTTAGCAACCTCATGGACTGCAGCCTACCAGGCTCCTCCATCCATGGGATTTTCCAGGCAAGAGCACTGGAGTAGGGTGCCATTGCTTTCTCCATCACATGTGGCATTTCCCCTACATTTGGAATAAGGCAACTAGAGATAACTGTAGATGCAAATAGTGGGATTCACTAAATCTACTCTCCAACTGTTTGGTCTTTTACTATTTGGAAGGTCAACTCAGTGGTCAAACAACCCCAGTGCTTTCTGGGATGTACTAGATATGGTCTGAGACTATATCCCAAGCCAATTTATTTTTCACCTTTTATCTTGTCAATTCAGAGGAAATAACATCCTTACTTACCATTACCCAGTTCCCAAGAAATGTTGTACTTTTTGCTGGCACTGTACTTCAACAGACTCAGGGCACTAGAGCTGTTCCAGGAGTTATTGGGATTACGACGCAGTGCATTTAGAGCGAATATCAGATGGAGTCCAGAGCAATCAGCAAAGTTATACAGTTTGTCTAGAGACCTGGCTGGGAAGAAGCAGAGAAAGGCTTGTAACTTTCAAATCAACATCCCAACAAAATGAAACTATTAACTACTAAAAAAAAAATGTTTTTATGAGCTTCCTGCTAATAAGAATTATACAGAGGCTTCCAAAAGGGACTATTACCATTTGGTTCAGGGTTCACTTCAAGGTGATTTCTGAAAGCAGCATACACAACTCCAGATAAAGGTCACAAATTGGCAACCAAGTCTAGTACATAAGATATAGTATATTTTATTTTATTTGTTAAAAAAATTGAATTGCTAACATTTAGAAATGGGAAGATATCACAAACTAGCTAGATTTACAGTTCTTCTCAAAAAATTTAAAAATCTGGCACTGTGGGATCTGTACTCTCTAATGAAAAGAAATGAGAGGAACAGTGTCAGGAGACAAGGCCAGGAAAGATGACTGGCTGGGGAGTCTCAGAAAACAGCTCAGCCTAGAAACACTTCCCAAAAAATTTACTCAATTTCACATTTTTAATATTTCTGAAAACAGATATATTAATACCATAACCACGAATAGAAATATGTTCATTGTCAGATTGACCCCAGATATCATGAAAGCTATTCACCATATGTTCCATACCCAACCCATTCCTTCACATCTATTGCCACCATTCTGGTTCTGGCTATTATTTCCACTTGCATGAATTATCACAAGAATGTACTTGCCTGTCTGCTTTTAGATTCTTCCCACACTGCCAGATTCATCTTTTCCCAATCAATTTCATAAGTCTCACTTACTCTTCAAAATCTTAGTAGATTTTCAAGACCTTTGGTTTTTTCAATTCAAAGCCTCTACAACGCAACCATAATTTTTCCCCAACTTCAGGCCCCTCTACTTTTGTCAAAAAGTTCTTTGTGGGTGTTATCCAGTTCTATTTATTATAGAATCCCTGCCCTATTGGCCTTTGTCCTGATTCTCATTTGTCATGCCTTTTCCCCCTCTTTTAAACATATCCAGATTTTACTTGCCCTTTTATATATTGTTTCACAAAATATGGATGACACAATTTTCAGTGGTATACAGACTGAAAAAAAATTTTAGGTTAATAATTAATTACAGGGGTTCACATTATCCTCGTATATATTATCCAAATCCCTAGGGCAGAGTTTCTCAAATGGAATTCTGTGCAACACCATGTGGGGCTCCATAAGATGTCATTAGGGAGTTCTGCAAAAGATGACACAGTGACCACGGTGCTCCATTAGCGGCTGCTATAGATTTTTTAGGGCTTCCCACAATGGTACTAGTGGTAAAGAACCCACCTGCCAATGCAAGAGACATAAGAGATGCAGGTTCAATCCTGGGCATGGCAACCCACTTCAGTATTTTTTCCTGGAGAATCCCATGGACAGAGGAGCCTGGTGGGCTGCAGTCCAGTGGGTCATAGAGTCAGACACAACTGAAGCAACTTAGCATGCACACATAGGTTTTTTAGTCTTATAAAGCAGGACCATGATCATTTGATTATATCCAAAAGCAGAGACATTACTTTGCCAACAAAGGTCTGTCTAGTCAAGGCTATGGTTTTTCCAGTGGCCATGTATGGATATGAGAGTTCGACTGTGAAGAAGGCTGAGCGCCAAAGAATTGATGCTTTTCAACTGTGGTGTTGGAGAAGACTCTTGAGAGTCCCTTGGACTGCAAGGAGATCCAACCAGTCCATCCTAAAGGAGATCAGCCCTGGGTGTTCTTTGGAAGGACTGATGCTAAAGCTGAAACTCCAGTCCTTTGGCCACCTCATGCGAAGAGTTGACTCATAGGAAAATATTCTGATGCTGGGAGGGATTGGGGGCAGGAGGAGAAGGGGACGACAGAGGATGAGATGGCTGGATGGCATCACTGACTCAATGGATGTGAGTTTGAGTGAACTCCGGGAGTTGGTGATGGACAGGGAGGCCTGGCATGCTGTGATTCATGGGGTCGCAAAGAGTCGGACACGACTGAACGATTGAACTGAACTGAACTGAACTGATTATCAGTTTTTGAAGTGGGTTTCAGGGTTTGCTGCCATCTTTATCTCTGTATATATGTATGAGAATTCTCACATACATGAATTTGAGCAAACTCTGGGAGATAGTGGAGGACAGAGGAAGCTGGCATGTGCAGTCCATGGTGTTGCAGAGTTGAACACAACTTAGTGACTGAACAACAACAGCAAAAACAATGTATGAGAAAATATTTTTTAAGAAACATCAAAAAAAGGACAGAAATTGTCTCATTTTTGCTGAAAATAAAATCCATGGGAACTTATCTCACATTAAGCCCAGAATCAAGTAAATAAGCAACAACAAAAAATGGCATAGGTGTCACATTAAAGAAATAAACATAATCATTCTTTTAAAAAAATTAATCATTTATTTTTAGTTCCAAATAGCAATTAAAATTAAAGTGCATTTTTAGGCCTATTAAAATGATCATGAAACCAACACATGTATATCAATCTTATAATTATCTACATACTCCTGACATTGCCACTCAGTAAGAACATGTTTTCTTTCAAAGTCTCTTAGAAAATGTTGTCTTAGACTATAATTTTACTCATATTGCTTTGACATATAGTTTTAGTAACTTTGTTATTCAACTGTTAATTTATTTTCCTATTGAAAACAACATTAATGTAAGTTCATAAATGTTATTTAAATAAACCTAACAAACCTACCTTTAGAAATATTATATCCCATTTTGACTTAAACCAGTTACTTAACAAAAACATATTCAGTTCAGTTTAGTTCAGTCACTCAGTCGTGTCCGACTCTTTTCGACCCCATGAATCGCAGCACGCCAGGCCTCCCTATCCATCACCAACTCCCGGAGTTCACTCAGACTCACGTCCATCAAGTCGATGATGCCATCCAGCCATCTCATCCTCCGTTGTCCCCTTCTCCTCCTGCCCCCAATCCCTCCCAGCATCAGAATCTTTTCCAATGAGTCAACTCTTCGCATGAGGTGTCCAAAGGACTGGAGTTTCAGCTTGAGCATCATTCTTTCCAAAGAAATCCCAGGGCTGATCTCCTTCAGAATGGACTGGTTGGATCTCCTTGCAGTCCAAGGGACTCTCAAGAGTCTTCTCCAACACCACAGTTCAAAGGCATCAATTCTTCAGCATTCAGCTTTCTTCACAGTCCAACTCTCACATCCATACATGACCACTGGAAAAACCATAGCCATGACTAGATGGACCTTTGTTGGCAAAGTAATGTCTCTGCTTTTCAATATGCTATCTAGGTTGGTCATAACTTTCCTTCCAAGGAGTAAGCGTCATTTAATTTCATGGCTACAGTTACCATCTGCAGTGATTTTGGAGCCCCCCAAAATAAATCTGACACTGTTTCCACTGTTTCCCCATCTATATTTGCCTTAAAATTTTGCAAATTCATAAAAAGGAAAAAAGGGATTAATTTCAAGAAACAAAGTTAACTACTTGGCTTTTACCCCTCTTCTAAAAAGGCTGTATAAAAAATCATTTTCATTTTAAATAGGCAGGAAAAATCCTAAGCTTGCAACTTACCATATATCACATACTATATTTCAATAGCATTTATATGACAGAAAGTTTTGATAATGCTTTTAATCTTACATGGGTAAGGTACCAAAAAGTCAAGGAGGACATTTTAAAAGGGAAAAACTGAAGTCTCTTCTACATGTACCACTGAAATATGCAAGGAGAGGGGACCAACAAAAGAATAGGCTAAAATGTCAGCCAAACTAAACAGATTTTTCAGGAAAACACTGCTCTGTTTAAAAAAGCACTAGCAGTTATTATTGAATTATAGTATCTACAACTAAGTGATTACATTTTTCATCTAGGAGTCCCCTGATACTTGAGAATATTTCAAATGTATCTGATATAAAACGTTTGAGAAGGCTGCCCTAGTGCTAAAGAATACATAGCAAAAAAGTAATCCGAACACTAAAATAGTCACTGTTGAGCTGAGAATTGACTTAAACATTCCTTCTATTTGGCAACATCCTCACTAATATCCTCACGAATACTATCAATGATGCTGTTAATTTCTCCAATATACAGTAAACCCAGTATATTTCCAAAGCTGTAGGAAAGTCAAATTGCAAATCTGAGCAAAAGACACAGGATTTTGTGAGATCAATGAAAATAATGATTGATAAATGTTTAAGTTACATGCCAATCCACTAAAAAAGATCCAGAAGAATTATATCAGTTAACTAAACAAGAGAAAACTTACAAGAGTGATAACAAAATAAATTACTCAAAAAATAATTTGAATATTAAAATCTCTAACTAGGTCTACTTTGATGGTTTTAATATTTTAAATTGTGCCACAAAAGTTAAATTATTTTATCAGAAAGATACTCAATATTTGATTAAGTGTTGACATAATGAGGATTTTCTGTGTTTGTTTCATGTGTAATAGAAAAACACATATCAAACACAAAAGCACATCAAACATGTGATTTCATGAAATGAAATTTCACGAAAATGGTGTAATAAGAAACTGAAAGTTACTGATAAAAGATATGTCTAATAATTATTCTTACTAGCTCAACAAATATACCCTGGAGTTTATTTTCAAATGACATATATTTGAATACAGTGCATTTAGTAGATGCTCAACAAATGGAATCTTCCTGGAGCATTTGTTGTCAGTTCCATCCAAGAAGATATTTAAAGATGACTTCTACTCTTTCTACTAGAGGTTACCAATACCTCTATGTCCAATAGTCAGATTGCCTTGGCATCTCATAGGAACAGAGCTTTAAGGAGCCTTGTCTAGCACGCAGCTAGATGAGGAGCTGGAATCTGAGAGAGATGGAAGAGAGGGGCTTGGGAGTCTATACAGTGCTGAGATAGTTGATGCTGTGAAAGTTCTTGAGACTTTTGTAGGACAAGATGTCAGGATAAAACCTTAAGAAATGTCCAAATATAAAGATCAGGAAGCGCAGAGTAATGAAAATTAAAACAAAAATAAACAAATGGGATCTAATTAAATTTAAAAGCTTTTGCACAGCAAAGGAAACCATTAATAAAACAAAAATGAAGAAACAGACAAAGGATTAGTATCCAGAATATACAAACACAAATAGTTCATAGAACTGCATATCCAAAAATCAGCACAATCAAAATTTAGGGGGAGGATCTACACAGACATTTCTCCAAAGAAGACATACAGATGGCCAACAAACACATGAAAAGATGCTCAACATCAGTAATTATTCAGTTCAGTTCAGTCGCTCAGTCATGTCTGACTCTTTGCGACCCCATAGACTGCAGCATGCCAGGCCTTTCTGTCCATCACCAACTCCTGGAGTTTACCCAAACTAAAGGGGGCAGGAGGAGAAGGAGACGACAGAGGATGAGATGGCTGGATGGCATCACTGACTCGATGGACATGAGTTTGGGTAAACTCCGGGAGTTGGTGATGGACAGGGAGGCCTGGTGTGCTAAGATTCATGGGGTTGCAAAGAGTCAGACACGACTGAGGGACTGAACTGAACTGAACTAAATATCCACTGAGTAACTGATGGCATCCAACCATTTCATCTTCTGTCATCCCCCTGTCCCTGCCCTCAATCTTTCCCAACATCAGGGTCTTTTCAAATGAGTCAGCTCTTTGCATCAGGTGGCCAAAGTATTGGAGTTTCAGCTTCAACATCAGTCCTTCCAATGAACACTCAGGACTGATCTCCTTTAGGATGGACTGGTTGGACCTCCTTGCAGTCCAAGGGACTCTCAGGAGGCTTCACCAACACCACAGTTCAAAAGCATCAATTCTGTGCTCAGCTTTCTTTATAGTCCAACTCTCACATCCATACCTGACTCCTGGAAAAACCATAGCCTTGACTAGATGGACCTTTGTTGACAAAGTAATGTCTCTGCTTTTTAATATGCTGTCCAAAGTGAAGTCACTCAGTTGTGTCCAACTCTTAGTGACCACATGGACTGCAGCCTACTAGGCTGCTCCATCCATGGGATTCTCCAGGCAAGAGTACTGGAGTGGGGTGCCATTGCCTTCTCCAATATGCTTTCCAGGTTGGTCATAACTTTCCTTCCAAGGAGTAAGCGTCTTTTAATTTCATGGCTGCAGTCACCATCTGCAGTGATTTTGGAGCCCAGAAAAATTAAGTCAGCCACTGTTTCCACAGTTTCCCCATCTATTGCCATGAAGTGATGGGACCAGATGCCATGATCTTAGTTTTCTAAATGTTGAGCTTTAAGCCAATTTTTTCAGTCTCCTCTTTCACTTTCATCAAGAGGCTCTTTAGTTCTTCTTCACTTTCTGCCATAAGGGTGGTGTCATCTGCATATCTGAGGTTATTGATATTTCTCCCAGCAATCTTGATTCCAGCTTGTGCTTCATCCTGCCCAGTGTTTCTCATGATGTACTCTGCATATAAGTTAAATAAACAGGGTGACAATATACAGCCTTGACATACTCCTTTTCTTATTTGGAACCAGTCTGTTGTTCCATGACCAATCCTAACTGTTGCTTCCTGACCTGCATACATATTTCTCAGGAGGCAGGTCAGGTAGTCTAATATTCCCATCTCTTGAAGAATTTTCCACAGTTTGTTGTGATCCATACAGTCAAGGTCTTTGGCATAGTCAATAAAGCAGAAATAGATATTTTTCTGGAATGCTCTTGCTTTTTCGATGATCCAGTGGATGTTGGCAATTTGATCTCCAGTTCCTCTGCCTTTTCTAAATCCAGCTTGAACATCTGGAAGTTCCCAGTTCACATACTGTTGAAGCCTGGCTCAGAGAATTTTGAGCATTATTTTACTAGCATGTGAGATGAATGCAATTGTGCGGTAGTCTGAGCATTTTTTGGCATTGCCTTTCTTTGGGATTGGAATGAAAACTGACCTTTTCCAGTCCTGTGGCCACTGCTGAGTTTTCCAAATTTGCTGGCATATTGAGTGCAGCACTTTCACAGCATCATCTTTTAGAATTTGAAATATCTCAACTGGAATTCCATCACCTTCACTAGCTTTGTTCGTAATGATACTTTCTAAGGCCCACTTGACTTCACTTTCCATGATGTCTGGCTCTAGGTCAGTGATCATACCATCGTGATTATCTGGGTCGTGAAGATCTTTTTTTTAATAATTCTTCTGTGTATTCTTGCCACCTTTTCTTAATATCTTCTGCTTCTGTTAGGTCCATACCATTTCTGCCCTTTATTGTGCCCGTCTTTGCATGAAATGTTCCCTCGGTATCTCTAATTTTCTTGAAGAGATCTCTAGTCTTTCCCATTCTATTGTTTTCCTCTATTTCTTTGCCCTGATCACTGAGGAAGGCTTTCTTATCTCTCCTTGCTATTCTTTGGAACTCTGCATTCAGATGGGTATACCTTTCCTTTTCTCCTTTGCTTTTTGCTTTTCTTCTTTTCTTAGCTATTTGTAAGGCCTCCTCAGACAGCCGTTTTGCCTTTTTGCATTTTTTTTTTCCTTGGGGATGGTCTTGATCCCTGCCTCCTGTATAATGTCATGAACCTGTCCACAGTTCTTCAGGCACTCTGTCTATCAGTTCTAATCCCTTGAGTATATTTGTCACTTCCACTGTATAATCCTAAGGGACTTGATTAGGTCATACCTGAATGGTCTAGTGGTTTTCCCTACTTTCTTCATTTTAAGTCTAAATTTGGTAATAAGTAGTTCAGGTCCTAGTCTTGTTTTTGCCGACTGTATAGAGCTTCTCCATCTTTGGCTGCAAAGATTATAATCAATCTGATTTTGATATTGGCCATCTGGTGATGTTCATGTGTAGAGCCTTCTCTTGTGCTGTTGGAAGAGGGTGTTTTCCATGACCTGTACATTTTCTTGGTAAAACTCTATTAGCCTTTGCCTTGCTTCGTTCTGTACTCCAAGGCCAAATTTGCCTATTAATCCAGGTGTTTCTTGACTTCCTATTTTTGCATTCCAGTCCCCTATAATGAAAAGGACATCATTCTTGGGTGTTAGTTCTAGAAGGTCTTGTAGGTCTTCATAGAATGATTCAACTTTAGCTTCTTCAGTGTTACTGGTAGGGGCATAGACTTGGATTATCGTGATATTGAATGGTTTGCCTTGGAAATGAACAGAGATCATTCTATTGTTTTTGAGATTGCATCCAAGTACTGCATTTCGGACTCTTTTGTTGACTGTGATGGCTACTCCATTTCTTCTAAGGGATTCTTGCCCACAGTAGTAGATATAATGGTCATCTGAGTTATATTCATCCATATCAGTTCATTTTAGTTCGCTGATTCCTAAAATGTCAACGTTCACTCTTGCCATCTCCCGTTTGACCACTTCCAATTTGCCTTGATTCATGGACCTAACATTCCAGGTTCCTATACAATATTGCTCTTTACAGCATTGGACCTTGCTTCTATCACCAGTCACATCCACAGCTGGGTATTCTTTTTGCTTTGGCTCCATCCCTTCATTCTTTCTGGAGTTATTTCTCCACTGATCTCCAGTAGCATATTGGGCACCTACTGACCTGGGGAGTTCATTTTTCAGTGTCTTATCTTTTTGCCTTTTCATACTGTTCATGGGGTTCTCAAGGCAAGAATACTGAAGTAGTTTGCTATTCCCTTCTCCAGTGGGCCACATTTTGTCAGAACTCTCTATATGTTATGTAAATTGCTACATGAACAAAACTTATATATTTGCCTTCATCCTTTTCCTTCCTGATGTTGTTGTTCAGTCACCAAGTCATATTCGACTCTTCTCAACCCCATGGTCCGGTCATCACTGATGGTCCCATCAGTGATTGAAAGTGTCCTTCCTGATAGCCACTTTTAAATCCTCTTCTATAGAAATTATGGAGGCATAAATGTCACCTGGGAATTAAACAGTCATTTTCTAAGTAATTTGTGCTTCCCCAGAATTCTGTCAAGATGAGGCATTAAAGTCTCTTCATAATTCAATATATAGGAAGTCATGCCAGTATTAACCCTACCCCAAACATGCCCCTTTCCACTAAGTGCAACTTTTTCTTTGAAGGGGTTGGGTGGAGCAGGGAGTAGTTGCCTCAGAGGATGTCAGAGTATCAACTGAGCTCTGTTCAAGTATGTTCCATTTCTACATTGTGCTTTTCACGTGACTTGATATTCTATTCATATTCTCATGTGCTCATAATTAGAATAAGCTGATACTACTTGTTGAATGGGCTTCCCTGGTGGCTCAGTAGTAAAGAATCTCCCTGCAATGCAGGAAATGCAGGAGACACGGGTTTGATCCCTGGGTCAGGAAGATTCCCTGGAGCAGGAAATGACACTCCACTCTAGTATTATTGCCTGGGAAATCTCATGGATAGAGGAGCCTGGTGGGCTACAATCCATGGGGTCATAAAAGAGTCAGACACAACTTAGCAACTAAACAACAACAACAACAACTCTGTTGAACTCAGCACCAGTTTCCCTTTCTGAACTTCAGTACTGTCCTCTAGGAGCTAACAGTAAGAAACACATGTTTAAATCCTTAGCCACACAGAAAAAGCACTCTTCTTTCACAAGAAGTTTTCAAAAGAAGAAAATAGTCACTAACAAAACTGGATATTTTTGTTTGATTCAGAAATGTGTAAGACTGGATTGAGCCTTTAAAACAAACAAACAATGTTTTCTGCATGATACTTGCTTAGACTTGGCCAAAGAATTCCTCAAATACTAGTCTGATTAACTTTATGCCATGTTAGAACTCCTCATCATTTCTTGACAAACCACATTATTCCTTGGCTCTCACTATTCTAAGCTTTTTATCTCTGCCTAGAATATCCTTTCTCCTCTTTTCTTCATTCTTCATAGCTTAGGTCTATAGCCTTCTCTGTGAGGTCTTTCCTTATTCCCCAAGATAGAGACACTGGGGCTCCGTCCTTTCATCTCTCTCTGCTCATTGTTGGCTCCTGATACAGCCATAGCCAATCTTTGTATCATTGTTCAGTTCTGTGTCCCTCTCTCAAGGCAGATTGGAACATTTACAAAAAAAAAAAAAGTACCATGTCTGCTTTTTTAGCATCCATTTCAGTATATAATACACAATAAGCCTTAATAAATGTGTGACTCATACAGGTATTATTTAGGCCCATTCAATACCACTTGTAGACTGTCCTCACCCTATACATAATCCAACCTGAATTATCATTGTTCATGGTAGCAAATTCCCTCTAGATTATGGTCTATTACTACATGCTGTTAAATGCAATTAAATCATATACTCAATTTACCTTAAGTGTTCAGTTTGGAATGAATAATATTGAGGAGGCACAGGTGACTATTCAATAGAAACTGGAAGAACAGAGGAATTTCTGGTGGAAGCCAGGGGGAAGAAATTGAGAGTAAAAACAGAGTGAGGCGAACTCTGAACTACCTCTGCTTTTTGTAATTCAGAGAGACATCATCAGTTAGCGGGGAACCATTAGAATTAGTGAGTACAACCAATAAGAAGTAGGGCATTTTAATCATAGCTATTAAGAGAGAACAGGTTGAGAATTGCCTGGGAGGAAAACACAGACATTTCACAGAGTGAAGCTATCTCTAAGCTGAGAGCTAATTTCATTACAAAGAAGAATATCTCCAGTTTAGTCAGGGGAATGAAACCTTAACTAGGTTATAAAGAAATCAGCATAAATGCCTATAATTTGACTGAAGCTGTTGAAGGTGAATGAGACTTGGAAAACGTTGTGAATTAAAAGTACAATATTATATTAATACAAGGCTCTGGGCTAGAGACTAATTACTGCATTAATCAAGTTAACTAGATTAAAGGGAAAACTAAATGGCAGTGAGTATAGTAAGACCTCTGGATCTCATCAGAATTCTGTCTAAATGATGACAGGAAAAGAGTAAAAGAGGCACTGACATTATTAAAATGGCTAGGACTGCTTTTAAGAAATATACTCTTAAGAAAGTGATTTATACATATATATATGTATATACATATACACATATATAAACGAAGTATACATGTATTCTTTTCCATATTCATTTCCATATGGCTTATTATAGGATACTGAATATAATTTCCTGTGCTATACAGTATGACCTTGTTGTTTATCTATTTTATATATAGTAGTTTGTATCTACTAATCCCAAACTCTTAATTTATCCTTCCCCCACACTCTTTCCCCTTTGGTCACCATAAGTTGGTTTTCTATGTCTGTAAGTTTATCTCTGTTTCATAAATAAGGTCATTTGTGTCACACTTTAGATTCCAAACATAAGTGAAAACATATGATATTTGCTTTCCCTTTCTTACTTCACTTAGCGTGATAATTTCTAGGTCCATTCATGTTGCTGCAAATGGCATTTTATTAATTTCTTTGGCTGCATAGTATTCCATTGTGTATATATACCACATCTTCTTTATCCATTCATCTGTTGACGGACATTTACTTTTCTTCCATGTCTTAGCCACTATAAACAGTCAGCACTCTTTTTGGTAATCAATAACTGAAAACAATCCAAATGCCTATCAAGTGGGGCCTGGTTAATCAAATAATAAATCTACGTTACAGGAAGAGGTTCTAAATAAGGAAATGGGGAAGGCTACAAGAAGCCTTGTGGAGATGGATATATGGAGGTATTAGTATAACTCATGGTTTTAATATATGTATAGATGAATAGATACAAAAATATGTGTATATATGGGTGTGTTTAATATTTACACACATTTCCTATCCATTGAACAGGCCTGGAAGCAATGACACTCCAGTATCAATGAACACACCCAGCACCAAGAGCTTGGTTTTTAAATATAATTCTCTAATAAAAGGAACCAGGTTTCCTTGGAAAAACAGCTGATGCCAGAGCTAGGTCAGAGAAAACATGAGAAGAGACTAGGCCATCTCGTGGTACCAGAAAATAAGGAATGCTCAAAAATGATGAAGGGATGTTAAAAGGACATAGAAGTCAACTTGAAGGATCCCTACCTTGGCCAAAGATGAGACAATGTGAACAACAAAATAAATAATGGTAGCACTGGATTATAACCCACAGAATGAAATAAATATCTGAAAGTCATTTTGTATAAATATATAATTCACTAAATAAATAAAAGGAAAAGGAGGAACAGCTCTTCTTCACAGAATATATATTAATAAATGTAGAAGAATGGACATATAAAATTGACATCAGGCAACACCAAGGAAGACCTACAGATGGGTAATAAAGCACATGAAAAGATGCTCAACGTTGCTAATTATTAGAGAAATGCAAGTCAACACTACAATGAGGTATCACTAAACATCAGCCAGAATGATCATCATAAAAAGTCTACAAACAATAAATGATGGAGAGGATGTGGGGGGAAAAAAGGAATTCTCTTACACTATTGTTGAGAAATGTAAACTGGGGCAGCCACTATGGAGAACAGAATGGCGTTTTGTTGAAAAACAAAAAAGAGAGCTACCGTATGACCCAGCAATCTTACTTCTGGGTGTAGAGCCAGAGAAAACGCTAATTCAAAAATATACATGCACCCCAAAGATTACAGAAGCACCTAAATGAATATCAGCAGATGACATATAACTGAATCACTTTTCTGTACACTTGAAACTAACACAACACTGTAAACTAACTATACTTCAATTAAAAAAAAAGAAAATGAAATAAGTTCTGGAGATCTACTGTACAACATAGAGCCTCTAATTAACAATACTGATGTGTACTTAAACTTTTGCTTAGAGACCAGAAATTATGTTAAATGCCCTTATCACAAAAGAATGAACCCAAACAAAAATATAAGGAGTGGGAGGAAACTTTTGGAGATGACAAAAGATGATGGCATTGATAGTAAGGATGGTTTTATGGGAGTATACTTTTCTCCAAACACATCCAGTCGGTACATTAAATAACTACAGCTTTTCATATTTCAATCATACCTCAGTAGAGAGTTAAAGAAAAATCTAGAGCCAATGGCATACTAAATGTGAAAACTGAAAGCTTCCTCCTTCCAGAGAGGATTTTTCACAAGTGAATAAGGATTAAGATCAAGAATTTTGACTGAAATGTTGTTTGCATTAACAATAAATTAGAAACAACTTAAATGTCCATCAATGAGAATTGACAAGTAGTTTAAAGAGAATGATCCAGAGCTACAAGTACTGGAAGAGAAACATCTCAAGAATAAACCTTGGGTAAAAAAGAGTAAGTTGCAGAATGATACACGTGTTATGATATTATTTACATGAATTGCAAAAACATGAAAAATAGTATACATTCATTATGAAAATACATTATACATGTACCCTCATAGTCAACAAAACAGTTGGAAATGCAGTACTTGGATGCAATCTCAAAAACGACAGAATGATCTCTGTTCGTTTCCAAGGCAAACCATTCAATATCACGGTAATCCAGGTCTATGCCCCAACCAGTAACACTGAAGATGCTGAAGTTGAATCATTCTATGAAGACCTACAAGACCTTCTAGAACCAACACCCAAGAATGATGTCCTTTTCATTATGGGGGACTGGAATGCAAAAATAGGAAGTCCAGAAACACCTAGATTAATGGAAAATTTGGCCTTGGAGTACAGAATGAACCAAGGCAAAGGCTAATAGAGTTTGGCCAAGAGAATGTACTGGTCATAGCAAATACCCTCTTCCAACAACACAAGAGAAGACCCTACACATGGACATCACCAGATGACCAACACTGAAATCAAATTGATTATATTCTCTGCAGCCAAAGATGGAGAAGCTCTATACAGTCAGCAAAAACAAGACTAGGACCTGACTGTGGCTCAGATCATGAACTCATTGCCAAATTCAGACTTAAATTGAAGAAAGTAGGGAAAACCACTACACCATTCAGGTATGACCTAAATCAAATCCCTTATGATTATACAGTGGAAGTGACAAATAGATGCAAGGGATTAGAACTGATAGAGTGCCTGATGAACTATGGACAGAGGTTCATGACATTATACATGAAGCAGGGATCAAGACCGTCCCCAAGAAAAAGAAATGCAAAAAGGCAAAATGGCTGTCTGAGGAGGCCTTACAAATAGCTATGAAAAGAAGAAAGCTGAAAAGCAAAGGAGAAAAGGAAAGATATACCCATTTGAATGCAGAGTTCCAAAGAATAGCAAGGAGAGATAAGAAAGCCTTCCTCAGTGATCAGGGCAAAGAAATAGAGGAAAACAATAGAATGGGAAAGACTAGAGATCTCTTCAAGAAAATTAGAGATACCAAGGGAACATTTTATGCAAAGATGGGCTCAATAAAGGACAGAAATGGTATGGACCTAACAGAAGCAGAAGATATTAAGAAGAGGTGGCAAGAATACACAGAAGAATTATTTAAAAAAAGATCTTCATGACCCAGATAATCATGATGGTATGATCACTCACCTAGAGCCAGACATCATGGAAAGCGAAGTCAAGTGGGCCTTAGGAAGTATCACTATGAACAGAGCTAGTGGAGGTGATGGAATTCCAGTTGAGATATTTCAAATTCTAAAAGATGATGCTGTGAAAGTGCTGCACTCAATATGCCAGCAAATTTGGAAAACTCAGCAGTGGCCACAGGACTGGAAAATGTTAGTTTTCATTCCAATCCCAAAGAAAAGCAATGCCAAAGAATGCTCAGACTACCGCACAATTGCACTCATCTCACATGCTAGTAAAGTAATGCTCAAAATTATCCAAGCCAGGCTTTAGCAGTATGTGAACCATGAACTTCCAGGTGTTCAAGCCAGATTTAGAAAAGGCGGAAGAACCAGAGATCAAATTGCCAACATTCACTGGGTCATCAAAAAAGGAAGAGCATTCCAGGAAAACATCTACTTCTGCTTTACTGACTATGCTGAAGACCTTGACTGTGTGGATCACAACAAACTGTGGAAAATTCTTCAAGAGATAGGAATACCAGACCACCTGACCTGCCTCCTGAGAAATCTGTATGCAGGTCAGGAAGCAACAGTTAGATCAGAACATGGAACAACAGACTGGTTCCAAATCAGGAAAGGAGAATGTCAAGGCGTATATCATCACCCCGTCTATTTAACTTATATGCAGAGTACATCACGAGAAATGCTGGGCTGGATGAAGCACAAGCTGGAATCAAGATTGCCAGGAGAAATGTCAATAACCTCAGATATGCAAATGACACCACCCTTATGGCAAAAAGTGAAGAAGAACTAAAGAGCCTCTTGAAAGTGAAAGAGGAGAGTGAAAAAGCCAGCTTAAAACTCAACATTCATAAAACTAAGATTATGGTATTTGGTTTCATCACTTCATGGCAAATAGATGGTGAATAATGAGAGACTTTATGTTTTTTAGGCTCCAAAATCACTGCAGATGGTGACTGCGGCCATGAAATTAAAAGACGCTTGCTCCTTCAAAGACTAGTTATGACCAAGCTAGACAGCATATTAAAAAGCAGAGACATTACTTTACCAACAAAGATCCATCTAGTCAAGGCTATGGTTTTTCCAGTATTCATGTATGGATGTGAGAGTTGGACTAAAAGAAAGCTGAGCACCAAAGAATTGATGCTTTTGAACTGTGGTGTTGGAGAAGACTCTTGAGAGTCCCTTGGACTGCAAGGAGATCCAACCAGTCAATCATAAGGGAAATCAGGCCTGAATATTCATTGGAAGGACTAATGCTGAAGTTGAAACTGCAGTCCTTGGCCATCTGATGCAAAGAACTGACTCATTTGAAGAGACCCTGATGCTGAGAAAGATTGAATGCAGAGGAGAAGGGGAAGACAGAGGATGAAATGGTTTGATGGCATCACCGACTCAATGGACAAGAGTTTGAGTAAACTCTGGGAGTTGATGACAGACAGGGAGGCCTGGCGTGCTGTGGTCCATGGGGTCACAAAAAGTAGGACAGACTGAGTGACTGAACCAAACTGACAGTATACTACATATGCACCTATATGTTTACCATGCAAATATAAAGTAAAAAGTGAGGAGAAATGGTTAGTGGTTACCTCTATGCTGAGATGGAAAGTAATGGGATTAGAGAGGAATACTCAAATTTGCTTTACCTATATCTGTAACATTTTCTTTCTTTAAAAAAATAGGATTTGAAGTATGTACATATAAAAAGATATCAATCTTAACAAAGTTAGTTAATGGTGGGTAGATGAATATTTATTTCTTTATTTTCTATAGCATTTGCAGAGTTTTCTTTTCTTCCTGAGTTTTTAGTGTTTTTATCAGGAAGAAAAAAAAAATTGTTTAACATATTTTAATGAAGATCATTGCCCTCGAGAGGGCCTAAGATAGGTGGTAGCTGGAGAAGGAGCAGAAATGTGTGGTAGAGCCTCTGAATATGGCTTGTTCTGATGGGGTGGATAGTAGAGGTGGCAGTTGTGATATTTTTGTTTAGGGACAATATGAAAACTGCTTCTTTAGTCATAAAGCCATTTTCTTAGGGATAAATTTCTTAAGATGCCACAGTGACATACTAACCAGGTTTTGGCATAGGTCTCCCTGAAGCAGTGATAAATCTTACTGTATGGCAGTAAGAAGTACACTTCTTACCTAGCCTAAAATCATTTTGGCTCTGGGATAGACCCAGCTCTCCCATGAGTGAAAGGGTTGGGAGCTAAATTATGCAGGGAAAAGAAATGTTTATAGAGAAATATGGGGTGTCTCTCCAATGACTGTGATTCTAATAGGGAACAATAAAGAGCTGATACAGGGAAGGAGGGAGATAGTTAAGAAAAGAGGTCACCAAACAGTTACTGACACTGAACTAGTCATTAGGATATTGAGTGTAATCAAAGATGAGACATGGTCCTTGCTTTCAAGGAATTTATAGGCTGACATATAGTAAATTGGATATAACCAGCAGATTATCAGTGCAGTATAGAATAATGAGACAAAAACACATACGCTAGTCTCAATAGTCACATACAAAAGCTACACTTGTATTAGATCAGATCAGATCAGTCGCTCAGTCGTGTCTGACTCCTTGTGACCCCATGAATCGCAGCACGCTAGGCCTCCCTGTCCATCACCAACTCCCGGAGTTCACTGAGACTCACGTCCATCGAGTCAGTGATGCCATCCAGCCATCTCATCCTCTGTCGTCCCCTTCTCCTCCTGCCCTCAATCCCTCCCAGCATCAGAGTCTTTTCCAATGAGTCAACTCTTCGCATGAGGTGGCCAAAGGACTGGAGTTTCAGCTTCAGCATCATGCTAACCTTGAAGAGTCTTTGTGCAGAAAATGCGTGGGTAGAGAAGTCCCTTTGCTTAAGCACTAAAATAGCGATTAGAAGACACACTCGATCATTTACATTATCAAACGCCCACAAATTCAAGTGATGTCTCATGACCACAGGAGTTCTCCATTTGTAATTTTCTTATGTTCCAAAGATGCACTTATCAGTAAGCTGTAGGAAACTTGGTACATATTTTCACATACAAATACAAGTCACAAATGGGAGTCAGTTTCTTTGGACTGGCCAAGAAATGCTATACAAATCCATTCTGAATTAAAAAAATTATAATACTAATGGTATGATAGAGTGATTCCTAGGTGTACTGTGTGTGTATATGTGTGTGTTCTGAATTTGAATTGTAGATGCTAGAATCCCCTTTCTTGGATATAGCTCTTCAGATGCTCTCATCTGCTAGTATTGAACATGAAGATTCACTGATATTAAGCAATGATCTGTTTGTGAACTATGAAAAAGGTCATTCAAAATCCTGCTACAGGAGGTATAAATGGTTATCGGCTCCAGTTGTTTCCCTTCTGCATTCACCACTGTGTTCATTCTGAGGCTACACTTCCTCTGAGCTATTCCCAGTCAATGACTGAAAATGGTGGCCAAAGGACTCCTGCAGACAAATCTGGCTAGAGGAGTTTCTATTGCCCTAACCGAACCTTTCTTGGAATCATGCTATAACTCAATATTCCTACTCTATTGTTCCTTTCCTCTCGCCACAGACATTAGACTAGTCTGGAGGTTTTCTTCACTTTGGCCAACTTCCTCCCTGCCCCTACTGCCAGCTAATCTCTGGCAATCTAATTCTATCTTTGTGTCTGTTTCTTGGCATACTCAAACTACCACGAATAATAGTAAGAATAGTCATAGAAAGCAGGCAGTAGATGGAGATTTGGGACTGGCTCATCCACTACACATTTTGAGTGAGATGGATAGTGCCAAAGATTTCAGTAGTGGTGAGTTGAGAGAACAGCCAAGTAGCGGGATGCAGCTGCAATAATTTAAAAGATGTGGGGGCGGGGGGGGGGGATGTGGACGGGATGTCTATAAAGACAGAATATTTGAAGATTACTGCAAACTTGTATTGAGGCTCTGAATAAAAATAATGAGAAATTGAGGGCTGTCAACAAGTAACTAATAGGTAAGTGTGAGAGCCAGAAAACTTCTCTGGTCATTTATAAGGGTCCCCTTATATCCTGTAGTAGAGGAACAGATATACCTAAGCAGAAGACTGAAGATCTGACAGAGTTACAGGGCTTCAGAGACATTTGAAAGCTCAGTCAAGACAGGTCTGAAATGGTAATATCAGGGCCCTAGTTGGAAAAGCCAAGTACCATGAAATATGAAACAGAGACACGTGGATGGATGCTCCAGATGTTGGGGCTGAACACCCATCCAAACTTCATTTACAAAGTGTCCTATACATCCCTAGTAATAGGTAGCACTTGCCCTGGGTTGGAAAACACTTCAAAAGCCTCTCCCTGTCAAACAGCAGGTGACACCTCTCAGGACCTGCCCTACTTCTTTTTATGGCTACAAGGCTGAGGACTAGAACTAAAGTCCAGCATTAGGAAAAGCAGAAAATGAAGACTGTGAAGTCAAGGAGTTGTGAGAATTAGCTAGTATGTATCAATAGGAGCTGAGGATGTACTCCTGGGATTGGATTTTAAAGATGCCTGATAATATACCTTATTCATTTAAGACCAGATAATCAAGAATTCATTGACTTATGGATATCTTCCTAGGACATGGGATTTAACACCCTGGCAAGGATACCAGGAGAAGGGGCAAACTTGCTACCAGACTGATTTTAGAAGCCTAGAAAAAGCAATGGCCATGTTGACCAAAGTAGAAATGTTGGAGTTACCCTGACTGGTGGTAGCTGCTGCTGCTCCTAAGGTGCTTCAGTCATGCCCGACTCTGTGCAACCCCATAGACGGCAGCCCACCAGGCTCCCCTGTCCCTGGGATTCTCCAGTCAAGAACACTGGAGTGGGTTGCCAGACTGGTGGTAGAGGGAGAAATAGAAGAGACAGAGGAAAGTGACCATGCTATAATAGATAAATTAATAAAGCCAGAAGGCCCACCAGAGGATTATGGTCCAGGGAAGAACCCAAAGGACACCATTCCACCAAGGCCATTAGGAATGTGCTGGTAAGAGGGGTACAGCATCACTAAGAAATCCAATGATTGCTCTTATTTGAAAGCCATGTTTGAGCTTGTCAATAACCATGATGATAGAGTGGTGGGGGGTTAGGGGGGTTGGAGTCAGGGAAAGCAAAAGAGCTCAGGCAGTGGTTCTTAACTATAAGAAGCCAAAAGTTGCAACTACCATAATAGCCAATAAAGCTAGAGGAACAGCCAAGGGGGCTGACTAGCAAGGAGCTATGGAAATGGTTAATAGAGCATGACCTCTCTAGTGGCAAACAGATGGACAGCCAACAGTAGTGTTACTTAATATCTATAACCACAAAAGGACAAATACGGAAAGCAGGAGGCTGAGGATGGCTGCCTCAACAAAAAGTCCTCCTCCTTTGCTACTTCTTGGTCCTGAGCCAATTTTCAGATCATCCAGAACCCACTGAGTGAAGATACAGCTAGGTTTTTATGTCTGCAGCATCATAAACTACAATGATTCTCCTTCCTCAAAGTGTCTTATAGTCATTTACTCAGGTGACTATACACTAAGGAAAAAGGAATACCCAGATATTCTGAGGAATATTTAGCACACGATCTGAATGGACAGTGATACCTGGAGACTCAAAGTGTCAAAATGACCCTCATAACAGAATGCAAATTGTAAAGGTTAGGTAATAAAATGGAGTCCAAGAATTGTACTTAATGCAAATTAGATGCTTACTATAATATTTGATTGATTTGATTTACTCCAAGAATGGGTATGAAAAATAGAGAGTGTCCACCCTTGGACAAAACTACAGAAAGTAACCTTCCATGTACAAATTCTAGAGACAAAAATAGCATTAACAAAATGTGTTGAGTATGAGAATTACTGCTGGGAGGTTGGAACTCTGAATAAAAATTTATTAGACACCAGAGGTTTTTAGAAAAGATGAGAATTGCAAGGATGATTCTTCCATTGTTATTGCTGCTCAGTTGCTCAGTCATGTCTGACTCTCTACAGCCCCATGGACTGCAGCACGCCAGGCTTCCCTGTTCATCACCAACTCTGGGAGCTTGCTCAAACTCATGTCCATTGAGTTGGTGATGCCATCCAACCATCTCATCCTCTGTTGTCTCCTCCTCCTCCTGCCTTCAATCTTTCCCAGCATCAGGGTCTTTTCCAGTGAGTTGGCTCTTCATATCAGGTGGCCAAAGAAGAGTTTCAGCATAAGTTCTTCCAATGAATATTCAGGGTTAATTTCCTTTAGGATTGACTGGTTTGATCTCCTTGTTGTCCAAGGGACTCTCAAGACTCTTCTCCAGCACCACAGTTTGACGGCATAAATTCTTCCATTCAGTTCAGTTCAGTTCAGTCACTCAGTCACAGTGTCTGACTCAGTCACAGTGTCTGACTCTTTGCGACTCCATGAATCGCAGCACGCCAGGCCTCCCTGTCCATCACCAGAATTCACTCAAAGTCACATCCATCGAGTCGGTGATGCCATCCAGCCATCTCATCCTCTGTCGTCCCCTTTTCCTCCTTCCTCCAATCCTTCCCAGCATCAGAGTCTTTTCCAATCAGTCAACTCTTGGCATGAGGTGGCCAAAGTATTGGAGTTTCAGCTTCAACATCAGTCCTTCCAATGAACACCCAGGACTGATGTCATTTAGGATGGACTGTTTGGATCTCCGTGCAGTCCAAGGGACTCTCAAGAGTCTTCTCCAACACCACAGTTCAAAAGCATAAATTCTTCAGTGCTCAGCTTTCTTCACAGTCCAACTCTCACATCCATACATGACCACTGGAAAAACCACAGCCTTGACTAGACGGACCTTTGTTGGCAAAGTAATGTATCTGCTTTTCATTAGGTCACAGTAAACTAACAAGGCCAGCAAATAATTATGATTGATTAGGAAAGATTTATTTCCTTTTCTCACAGAGACCCTTAACTTCTACTTTATCTGCTCTCCATTTAAAAGCTCCATTATGGTAGTCTGTTTTCAAGATCCTGGACAGAGGTATATGAACCTTCATCCAGCAGTCAAGGTTATTCTGTATATCAGAAGTATTTAATCCAGTGGGCATTACAGGAATCTATTTTTTGGTAGTTTAATTATTTCCTTACTATACTATCTCCTTATATTTTCTTAGATTACTTAAAAAAAAAAGAATCTTGGCTTAATATTCTGCATCTCAGACCCAGTGGGTTCATTTAGTACTAATTATGCTTCAATAAGTACATCACCAATAATGAATCAGAGGCCCAATTCTCAGATTAGATCTCTTTCTTTGCTCCAGTCCAGAAAGGTAAATAGGATGTATTCTTGCATAGTCTTCAATGACAACTGTCCTGGTTATTCTGGTCTAGATACTTTTAGTATAGACAGTAATAAACTCTCTTGTATTTTGTAATCTTTTGCTCTAAATCTCAATTTATTTGTAAAAATTTCAGATCAGGTAATCATTAAAAGATTGTAAAATTTCCTTTGTAAAGAAACACTTTGTCAATGTGTATCAAAGGTTTTTAAAAAGCATATACCCTTTAAATAAAAATTGACTTCTAAAAATTGTCTCTGAGGAAATATATAGAACTGCATGAAAACTACATAAGAATGTTCATTACAGACATATTTAAAGGCACAGAAAGAAAGAGAGAGAAAGAGGGAGACACTGTGACTGGCTCCAATAGGAGAGTGACTAACCACAAGATAGAATTCAATAAATGCACTATAGAAAAGTGAATATTTTTGGCATGAAAAAATTAACATATAGCTAAGTGAAAAACAACAGCCTGCAGAACAAAAAATATAATACTTCTGTTGTTAAAAAATTCACAACAAATATTTCTGAGCTTTAAAAATTTTCTGCATTGCTGCAATTTTGGGCTTTTGTCTTATTACAGCCTCAATGGACATCTTTTAGATTAAAATTGACATCAGGAAATTTGGGTCATATTTTGAGTAAATGTATATCTACTGTATATATATAAAGTATATATTATATATTAATATATACTATATTTTAAATATTTTTACATTTGTATATATATATATACATAATTGGGGCTTCTCTGGTAGCTCAGTGGGTAAAGACTCTGCCACCAATACATTAGATGTAGGAGAACTGGGTTTGATCCCAGGGTTGGGAAGATCCCCTTGGAGAAGGAAATGGCAACCCACTCCAGTATTCTTGCCTGGAGAATCCCATGAACAGAGAAGCCTGAGGGTCTACAGTCCACAGAATCACAAAGAGTTGGACACAATTGATGAAACTAAGCATGCGCACATCCATATACATAAACACCTGTACTCTACTCTGGTCTTTAAGGTATTCTCAGCCTTCAGTGTATATATTGGTGTACACAAGGCCGAGAAGACCTTAAAGACCAGAATAGAAAACAAAATATTTGAACATTAGTGCCCTGATCAACTTTTACAGCTCTCCTTGGCAAGGCTAATATAATATTTAAGATAAAAATTACAAACTGATCCACATATAAAGCAATGTCGGTAATTCAAGAAAGCAGAAGCTAGAGAACTATTAAACAAATCCCACCACCACCAAAAGAAAATATATAGCACTACGTATAAATGGTTGTGTTAGCTATCTTTCTCACTTTTTAGCACTTAACTATGTTGGTAGTGTGTGGGAGAAACCTCCTGCGTCAACTGCACAATCAGATCACAATTCCAATGGAGGCTCTCAAGAGGTTCCCACTCATCCCAACGCCCACTCACCAATAATTGCATCCTGTTTTAGTCTAGCCCCCAAGGTTCTGACTGGTGAGGCATGGGCCTGGTCAGGGAAAGCGGCAGAGCAGATGCTGCAATTTTAAGTGAAATCAGGTGTTGCCTTCCCTGAAGTAAGATCTGGAAAATGTCAGTCCTTAAGTAACAAGTATTGGCAGCTGAACACTCAGCCCTCCCCAATGGGCTCAGCCTTCCCTTTCCCTGTACAAAATATCTAGGCTTTCCCTTTTCTACTTACCTTGTCTAGATCTCCTTCATCTCCTCTTTAGAGATCACTGAATAAGAATTTCCATTTTGCTGATATTCACCTGACAATTCTAAATGTGTTGGGAATAGGAAGGATTTTGCTAACAGAACACACAACACTCTCTGGTGGTGTTGGTGACCTAGGCTTCCTGTGCAGGAAGAATAAAAGATATCTTGGAGGAGTGGGGAGGGAATAAAGTCAAATAATCAAATGGAGCTGAGATAACATTCTTTTTCTTTCTCTTCTGCTAGGTCAGTCTGGAACTTTTCCATAGCAGAGCTGCAATCCAGATTGCAGAAGCATGTGCACGTGCACAGCTGACATGATCATCTTTATCTTGTTTGGTTGATCTGCATAATGTGCCTCAGAACTTTCTGGGATTGAACCCACTAACAGTGGGGGAGGTCTGGTACTCTCATCTTAACTAGAATGTGGCTCATTTGGGGAAGATGGTCCCACACTTAATCAGAGTACCTGGATTAAACATGAATTATTATGCATATGGGGTCAGTGCTGGTGATTGTCCTAGTTGTGTGTGTGTGGGCTTAGTAGTTCAGTCATGTTCTACTCTTTGTTACCTCATGGACTGTAGTTTGCCAGGTTCCTCTGTCCATGGAGATTCTTCAAAAAAGAATACTGGAGGGACAAATTCAGTTTGTGATGAGGCTCAACAATTCTGAGTTTACTGGGTGAATTAAGACCAAATCAGTGAAACAACCTTGGAACTTAAATTCTGAAAAACTAAGCAACAACTATACAGTCAGCAAAAACAACACCAAGAGCTGACTGTGGCTCAGATCATGAGCTCATGATTGTCACATTCAGACCTAAACTGAAGTAAGTGGGGAAAACCACTAGACCATTTAGGTATGACCTAAATCAAATCCCTAATGATTATACAGTGGAAGTGACAAATAGATTCAAGGGATTAGATCTGAGAGAGTGCCTGAAGAACTATGGATGGAGGTTCGTGACATTGTACAGGAGGCAGGGATAAAGACCATCCCCAAGTAAAGAAATGCAAAAGGCAAAATGGTTGTCTGAGGAGGCTTTACAAATAGCTATGAAAAGAAGAGAAGTGAAAGGCAAAGGAGAAAAGGAAAGATATACCCATTTGAATGCAGAGTTCCGAAGAATAGCAAGGGGAGATAAGAAAGCTTTCCTCAGAGATCAGTGCAAAGAAATAGAGGAAAACAATAAAATGGGAAAGACTAGAGATCTCTTCAAGAAAATTAGAGATACCAAGGGAACATTTCATGCAAAGATGGGCACAATAAAGGACAGAAATGGTATGGACCTAACAGAAGCAGAAGATATTAAGAAGAGGTGGCAAGAATATACAGAAGAACTATACAAGAAAGATCTTCATGACCCAGATAACCATGATGGTCTGATCACTCACCTAGAGCCAGACATCATGGAATGAGAAGTCGAGTGGGCCTTAGGAAGTATCACTACAAACAAAGCTAGTGGAGGTGATGGAATTCCAGTTGAGATATTTCAAATCCTAAAAGATGATGCTGTGAAAGTGCTGCACTCAATATGCCAGCAAATCTGGAAAACTCAGCAGTGGCCACAGGACTGGAAAAGGTCAGTTTGCATTCCAATCCCAAAGATAATGCCAAAGAATGCTCAAATTACTGCACAATTGCACTCATCTCACATGCTAGTAAAGTAATGCTCAAAATTCTCCAAGCCAGGCCTTAGCAGTATGTGAACCATGAACTTCCAGATGTTCAAGCCAGATTTAGAAAAGGCAGAGGAATCAGAGATCAAATTGCCAACGTCCATTAGATCACTGAAAAAAGAAGAGAATTCCAGAAAAACATCTACTTCTGCTTTATTGACTACACCAAAGCCTTTGACCATGTAGATCACAACAAACTGTGGAAAATTCGTCAAGGGATGGGAATACTACACCACCTTACCTGCCTCCTGAGAAATCTGCATGCAGGTCAAGAAGTTAGAACAACAGTTAGAACTGGACACGGAACAACAGACTATTTCCAAGTTGGGAAAGGAGTACGTCAAGGCTGAATATTGTCACCCCACTTATTTAACTTATATGCAATGTACATCATGTGAAATGGTGGGCTGGATGAAGCACAAGCTGGAATCAAGATTGCAGGGAGAAATATTAATAACTTCAGATATGCAGATGACACCACCCTTATGGCAGAAAGTGAAGAAGAGCTAAAGAGCCTCCTGATAAACTTGAAAGAGGAGAGTGAAAAAGTTGGCTTAAAACTCAACATTCATAAAACTAAGATCATGGCATCTGGTCCCATCACTTCATGGCAAATAGATGGGGAAACAATCGAAAGAGTGAAAGACTTTAATTTCACAGGCTTCAAGATCACTGCAGATAGTGACTGCAACCATGAAATTAAAAGATGCTTGCTCCTTGGAAGAAAAGCTATGACAAAGCTAGACAGCATTTTAAAAAGAGACATTACTTTCCAACAAAGCTCCATCTAGTTAAAGGTATGGTTTCTCCAGTAGTTATATGTGGATGTGACAGCTGGACTATAAAGAAAGCTGAGTGCTGAAGAATTGATGCTTTTGAACTGTGGTGTTGGAGAAGACTCTTTGAGAGTCCCTTGGACTGCAAGGAGATCCAACCAGTCAATCCTAAAGGAAATCAGTCTTGAATGGTCATTGGAAGGACTGAAGCTGAACCTGAAACTCCAAAACTTTGGCCACCTGATTCAAAGAACTGACTCATTGGAAAGGACCCTGATGCTGGGCAAAATTGAAGGCAGGAGGAGAAGGGGACAACCGAGGATAGACAGTTGGATGGCATCACCGACTCAATGGACATGAGTTTGAGCAAGCTCTGGGAGTTGATGATGGACAGGGAAGCCTGGCATGCTGCAGCCCATGAGGTTGCAAAGAGTCAGACATGACTGAGTGACCAACTGAATTGAAGAAAAAACTCTACAGAAAGAGTCCTGAACTAATAGCTATAGCTAAATGTTAATTAAGAAAGCTTTATCACCCCATCTCTCTTCATGTAATACCCTTTCCAGGTGATCTAAACCATCCCTATGGCTTTACACCCTGCCTGTATGCTAATATTTTAGGCCCAAATTTAAATTCCTGTCCAGCGTTCATCTCCTGAACTCCAGACTCTTCATATCAGTCATCTCTATCTGAATGATCCATAGGCATTTCAAATAGTACATAAAGTCATCAGATATTCTGATAAACATTTTTCTTTTTTATATTCTCTGAATTGGTGAATAACAAAGTCACTTATCAACAACCCTGGAAATTATCCTAGGTTCTTTCTTCTCTACGATCAACATAATGAAGTTCATCTTCTAAACTTTTCCCAGATTTTCCCTACCTCAGTCCCTACCATCTTTCCTCTAATATAGGCCACTATATCATTCACACAAATAACTACCACACTTGCCCCATTTAGCATCCTTCAATCCTTTTTCCATACTGCAGCCCACAGAGTTTTCCAAAAAGGAGATATATACATCAC
Organism: Bos grunniens; assembly: GCF_055505025.1. NCBI lineage: Eukaryota > Metazoa > Chordata > Mammalia > Artiodactyla > Bovidae > Bos > Bos grunniens. The sequence continues at coordinate 19,990,014 of NC_141190.1, forward strand.
CTATGTAGTATTCTTGCCAAACACATTCAAACAGAATCTAACCATAAGGAAACAATCAGATAAATTCAGATTTAAGTTCACTCTATAAGAAAACTGGGCTGGAGTCTTAAAAATGTCAGTGTCACAAAAGACAAAATGTAATTGGTGAATAGTTCTAGATTAAAGAAGATCAAGGGAACTAAATATAAACATCATCCTTGTTTGGATGCAGATTGAGGGAAAGCAGGTGTGAATACCTACCAGAGACATTATTGGGATGATTAATGGAAATTAGGATATGAAACTATACATTAGATAATAGTGAATCAATGAAATCGAGTTTCTTTGGTATTTTAATGATGCTGTGGTTATGCAGAAGACAGTTCTTGTTCCTACGAGATATATATTAAGGTATTAAGGGGTTAATGTCATGATGTTTGCAACTCACTCTCAAACAATTCATCAAAAAATTACATAGACAGGTGAAGAGGTGACAGAAAGAAATTAAATGAGGCAAATGTAAATAATTGGTGAATCACTGGCACCCCACTCCAGTACTCTTGCCTGGAAAATCCCATGGACGGAGGAGCCTGGTAGGCTGCAGTCCATGGGGTCGAGAAGAGTCGGACACGACTGAGTGACTTCACTTTCACTTTTCACTTTCATTCATTGAAGAAGGAAATGGCAACCCACTCCAGTGTTCTTGCCTGGAGAATCCCCGGGACCGGGGAGCCTGGTGGGCTGCCATCTATGGGGTCGCACAGAGTCGGACACGACTGAAGTGACTTAGCAGCAGCAGCAGCAGCAGTCTTTCAATCTTCAAGTTTAAAATGTTTTCAAAATAGAAAGTTGTGGAGGCAAGAAGAGAGAGAGAACATACAGTCACCACTGCTAAACTATTTTTCCAGTAGATATCTTCTATGTCCACAAAGTCCTTAAATTTCTTGGAGATTTTAGAAAAAAAAAAAAAAAAGGTAAGGAGGTCAATAAGGTTGACTTATCAAAGCCATTTCCTCTCATCCCCAGTACCACTGCTGCTGCTGCTAAGTCGCTTCAGTCGTGTCCGACTCTGTGCAACCCCACAGACGGCAGCCCACCAGGCTTCCCTGTCCCTGGGATTCTCCAGGCAAGAACACTGGAGTGGGTTGCCATTTCCTTCTCCAATGCATGAAAGTGACAAGTGAAAGTGAAGTTGCTCAGTCGTGTCCGACTCTAGCAACCCCATGGACTGCAGCCTACCAGGCTCCTCCGTCCATGGGATTTTCTAGGCAAAAGTACTGGAGTGGGGTGCCATTGCCTTCTCCGCCCCAGTACCACAGGTAGGCTTAATTCCCAAGTAAGCACAATAATGTAAATTAATAATGCTAGACTTAGAAGATGTTATATAAAAGTGGTTGGGTAGTTCAGGGCTTCCCAGGTGGTGCTAGGGGTAAAGAACACACCTGCCAATGCAGGAGATATTGAGAGATATGGTTCAATCCCTGGGTTGAGAAGATCCCCTGAAGAAGGGCATGGCAGCCCACTCCAGTATCCTTGCCTGGAGAATCCCCATGGACAGAGGAGCTTGGCAACCTACCGTCCACAAGGTCACAAAGAGCCTGACACAACTGAAGCAATTTAGCAAGCAGGTAGTTCAACAAAGTGAGTTCAAGCTAGACATCTTTTTCACAACAAAGAATACAAGCAATACAAACAGTTACAAGCAAACTCTCATCAAATCTCCATAACCAAATGAGACATTTAGTTTCATTTTAGAGATGAGAAAACCAAGGAAAAATCAAACTGAATTATTTCCTAGAGTTTTTATAACTGTCAAACAAATAAGTACATTATTAGGTGATATTAGATGTTTTCTAGTATCTAGCTATTTCAAATCCTGAAAGATGATGCTATGAAAGTGCTGCACTTAATATGCCAGCAAATCTGGAAAACTCAGCAGTGGCCACAGGACTGGAAAAGGTCGGTTTTCATTACAATCCTAAAGAAAGGTAATGCCAAAGAATGCTCAAACTACCGCACAATTGCACTCATCTCACATGCTAGTAAAGTAATGCTCAAAATTCTCCAAGCCGGGCTTCAGCAATATGTGAACCGTGAACTTCCTGATGTTCAAGGTGGTTTTAGAAAAGGCAGAAGAACCACAGATCAAATTGCCAACATCTGCTGGATCATAGAAAAAGCAAGAGAGTTCCAGAAAAACATCTATTTCTGCTTTATTGACTATGCCAAAGCCTTTGACTGTGTGGATCACAATAAACTGGAAAATTCTGAAAAAGATGGGAATACCAGACCACCTGATCTGCCTCTTGAGAAATTTGTATGCAGGTCAGGAAGCAACAGTTGGAATTGGACATGGAACAACAGACTGGTTACAAATAGGAAAAGAAGTTCATCAAGGCTGTATATTGTCACCCTGCTTATTTAACTTATATGCAGAGTACATCTTGAGAAACGCTGGACTGGAAGAAACACAAGCTGGAATCAAGATTGCCGGGAGAAATATCAATAACCTCAGATATGCATATGACACCACCCTTATGGCAGAAAGTGAAGAGGAACTCAAAAGCCTCCTGATGAAAGTGAAAGAGGAGAGTGAAAAAGTTGGCTTAAAGCTCAACATTCAGAAAACAAAGATCATGGCATCTGGTCCCATCACTTCATGGGAAATAGATGGGGAAACAGTGGAAACAGTGTCAGACTTTATTTTTCTGGGCTCCAAAATCACTATAGATGGTGACTGCAGCCATGAAATTAAAAGACACTTACTCCTTGGAAGGAAAGTTATGACCAACCTAGATAGCATATTCAAAAGCAGAGACATTACTTTGCCAACAAAGGTCCATCTAGTCAAGGCTATGGTTTTTCCTGTGGTCATGTATGGATATGAGAGTTGGACTGTGAAGAAGGCTGAGCCCCGAAGAATTGATGCTTTTGAAGTGTGGTGTTGGAGAAGATGCTTGAGAGTCCCTTGGACTGCAAGGAGATCCAACCAGTCCATTCTGAAGGCGATGAGCCCTGGGATTTCCTTGGAAGGAATGAGGCTAAAGCTGAAACTCCAGTCCTTTGGACACCTTATGCGAAGAGTTGACTCATTGGAAAAGACTCTGATGCTGGGAGGGATTGGGGGCAGGAGGAGAAGGGGACGACAGAGGATGAGATGGCTGGATGGCATCACTGACTCTATGGACGTGAGTCTGAGTGAACTCCGGGAGTTGGTGATGGACAGGGAGGCCTGGCGTGCTGTGATTCATGGGGTCGCAAAGAGTCAGACACGACTGAGTGACTGAACTGAACTGAACTGAGATGTTTTCTAAAGGTAAACATGTTAACCTTTTAAAAGCAGGATGCTTGAATCCTTTTTTCTTTTATAGCAGTATTAATTTGCTATTTGTCCTTTATATTATAGCTTTACTCTGCCTCACAACAACAAAGCTTTTCTATTAAAAAAAAAAAAAAAAACTACATTAAGGCATGATACAATCTTTGTTGCACTTAGGATAGGAACCTGAAGTTTCCTTATGATGGAGTTTTTGTCTCCTTGTAATTCTTATTCCTTTGTCACATCCCCATTTTACTCCCTATGTTGTAGCCATACTTAACTACTTGTACTTCCTTCAAACATAGGTTCTCTCATGCCACCAGCATTTACTGGTAATAGTTTGTTGTTGTTGCTCAGTCGCTAAGTTGTGTCTGAATTTTTGTGACCCCATGGGCTGCAGCACACCAGGTTCTCCTGTCTTTCACTGTCTCCTGGAATTTGCTCATATTCATGCCCATTGAGGTGGTGATGCTATTTAACCATCTCACCCTCTGCCACCCCCTTCTCCTCTTGCCTGCAATCTTTCTCAGCATCGGGGTCTTTTCCAATGAGTTACCTCTTCACATCAGGTGGCCAAAGGTTTGGAGCTTCAGCATCAGCCCTTGCAGTGAATATTCAGGGCTGATTTCCTTTAGGACTGACTGGTTTGATCTCCTTCCAGTCCAAGGGGCTCTCAAGAGTCTTCTCCAGTACCACAATTTGAAATCATCAGGATCAATGGAGAGGCAGTCCTAAGATGGTGGAGGATTAGGATGGGGAGACCACTTTCTCCCCCACAAATTCATTGAAAGAACATTTGAACGCTGAGCAAATTCCACAAGACAACTTCTTAACATTGGCAGAGGACATCAGGCACCCAGAAAAGCAGCCCATTGTCTTTGAAAGGAGGTAGACAAAATATAAAAGATAAAAAGAGAAACAAAACAGTTAGGGATGGAGAGCCATCCCAGGAAGGGAGTCTAAAGAGGAGAAGTTTCCAAACACGAGGAAGCCCTCTCACCGGCGGGTCTGTGGGGAGTTTTGGAATCTCATAGGGCAACATAACCGGGAGGAAAAATAAATAAATAAAACTCACAGATTACATGCTTAAAGGCAACTCCCAGCAGAAAAGTATCCTAGACACTCGCATCCGCCACCAGCAAGTGGGGGTTGAACAGGGAGGAGAGGGCTGCACTGTTTAGTGTAAGGACTTGGCCTGAATGCCCTAAGGGCAACCTGAGGGAGTTAATGTGAGATAGCAACCTAAACTGTGGGATAGCCAGAGAGAGAGAGAGGGAGGAAAAAATAAAGAGAGAGAGAGAGAGAACTCCCGTGAAAAGCCCTACCCTAAGGCACTGCTGGGCGGCTCACAGAACAAAGGACTGAGTGAATACCAGAAGAGAGCTAGCAGGCTGCGGACAGGCCCATCCCCCGCCAGAGGCAGGGGGCAGGGGGCGCCAGCCAGAGCCAGAAAGGGGCAAAATCGGCCCCAGAGACAGCATCCCCTACCAAACTGCAAACAAGCTTCCAGTTTCTAACCAAGACTTCCTGGGATTCTGGACGGTTGACATCCGCCAGGAGGGTTGCAGCCAGAGATTAGCTCCCCAGAAGAGACACACGGCACACCAGAGATGGGCACTCCCGCTGCCACCCAGAAAACCAAGGGCTGGGACCAGGGAGGTGATAAGACTCATTCACCACCTGGTTAGAGTGCACTCGCCAAGCACCTGGTCGCCTGAGCTGCTCAGACCAGGGAAGGGCACAAAACACAGGCCCAACCAAGTCTGCGCCTTTGTGGAGTACCCGTGAACCTGAACCTGAGCGGCTTAGACCTGGGCAGTGCACGCAACCCAGGGCCCGCTCCCTGCAGAGCACCCTGGAGCCTGACCAGTGTAGACTGGGAAAGCACACACGCCATGAGCGGGGGCAAACCCAGTGTGGCCAAGACACTGCAAGCACTCCCCACAAGTGCCAGTGATATCGTTTGCAGTGTTCCTCCCTTCCCACAGCAAGACTGAACAAGTGAGCCTAAACAAGAGATCATCTCACCCCCTTGTGTCAGGGCAGAAATTAGACACTGAAGAGACCTGCAAACAGAAGAAGCCAAATAGACACAGGGAACCACTTTGGAAGTGACAGGTGCAACAGATTAAAATCCCTGTAGTTAACATCGACTACATCAGAAGGGGCCTATAGATCTTGAGAAGTATAAGATGGAACAAGGAACTATCTGAAACTGAACTGGGCCCACATTGCCTGCAACAGCTCAAGAGCAATTTCTGGATATATTTTTATGATTGTAATTTTTTTTTTAAATTTTTTTCTTTTTTCTTAAGTCCTCTATTACTCCTTTAATTTTCATTTTTATAACCTACTATTACCTTGCAAAACAACAACAACAACAAAAGACCCTATTTTTAAATATTGTATTTTTGAGCATCTAACCTCTACTCTATATTTTTAATCCTTGTTTTTTGGTATTTGGGAGAGATAAGAAAGCCTTCCTCAACAATCAATGCAAAGAAATAGAGGAAAACAACAGAATGGGAAAGACTAGGGATCTCTTCAAGAAAATCAGAGCTACCAAAGGAACATTTCATGCAAAGATGGGCTCGATAAAGGACAGAAATGGTATGGACCTAACAGAAGCAGAAGATATTAAGAAGAGATGGCAAGAATATACAGAAGAACTGTACAAAAAAGATCTTCATGACCCAGATAATCACGATGCTGTAATCACTGTCCTAGAGCCAGACATCCTGGACTGTGAAGTCAAGTGGGCCTTAGAAAGCATCACTACGAACAAAGCTAGTGGAGGTGATGGAATTCCAATTGAGCTATTCCAAATCCTGAAAGATGATGCTGTGAAAGTGCTGCACTCAATATGCCAGCAAATTTGGAACACTCAGCAGTGGCCACAGGACTAGAAAAGGTCAGTTTTCATTCCCATCCCAAAGAAAGGCAATGCCAAAGAATGATCAAACTACCACACAATTGCACTCATCTCACATGCTAGTAAAGTAATGTTCAAAATTCTCCAAGCCAGGCTTCAGCAATGTTCAAGCTGGTTTTAGAAAAGGCAGAGGAACCACAGATCAAATTGCCAACATCCGCTGGATCATGGAAATAGCAAGAGAGTTCCAGAAAAGCATCTATTTCTGCTTTATTGACTATGCCAAAGCCTTTGACTGTGTGGATCACAATAAACTGTGGAAAATTCTGAAAAAGATGGGCATACCAGACCACCTGACCTGCCTCTTGAGAAATTTGTATGCAGGTCAGGAAGCAACAGTTAGAACTGGACATGGAACAACAGACTGGTTACAAATAGGAAAAGGAGTTCGTCAAGGCTGTATATTGTCACCCTGCTTATTTAACTTATATGCAGAGTACATCTTGAGAAACGCTGGACTGGAAGAAACATAAGCTGGAATCAAGATTGCTGGGAGAAATATCAATAATCTCAGATATGCAGATGACACCACCCTTATGGCAGAAAGTGAAGAGGAACTCAAAAGCCTCTTGATGAAAGTGAAAGAGGAGAGTAAGAAAGTTGGCTTAAAGCTCAACATTCAGAAAACAAAGATCATGGCATCCGGTCCCATCACTTCATGGGAAATAGATGGGGAAACAGTGGAAACAGTGTCAGACTTTATTTTTCTGGGCTCCAAAATCACTGCAGATGGTGACTGCAGCCATGAAATTAAAAGACACTTACTCCTTGGAAGGAAAGTGATGACCAACCTAGATAGCATATTCAAAAGCAGAGACATTACTTTGCCAACAAAGGTCCGTCTAGTCAAGGCTATGGTTTTTCCTGTGGTCATGTATGGATATGAGAGTTGGACTGTGAAGAAGGCTGAGCGCCGAAGAATTAATGCTTTTGAAGTGTGGTGTTGGAGAAGACACTTGAGAGTCCCTTGGACTGCAAGGAGATCCAACCAGTCCATTCTGAAGGCGATCAGCCCTGGGATTTCTTTGGAAGGAATGAGGCTAAAGCTGAAACTCCAGTACTTTGGCCACCTCATGCGAAGAGTTGACTCATTGGAAAAGACTCTGATGCTGGGAGGGATTGGGGGCAGGAGGAGAAGGGGATGACAGAGGATGAGATGGCTGGATGGCATCACTGACTCGATGGATGTGAGTCTGAGTGAACTCCGGGAGTTGGTGATGGACAGGGAGGCCTAGCGTGCTGCGATTCACGGGGTCGCAAAGAGTCGGACACGACTGAGCGACTGATCTGATCTGATCAACTTTGTACATTTAAGAATCCAGTCTTCAGTACCCATTTTTACTTAGGAGTGTGATTACTGGCTTGATTACTCTCTCCCCCTTTTGATTCTCCTTTTTCTCCCTCATTTCACTTCTATCTCCTCCCTTCCCCTTCTCTTCTCTACCCAACTCTGTGAATCTCTGTGTGTGTTCCAGGCTGTGGAAAACACTTAGGGAACAGAGTACTGCCTAGATCTCTCTCTCTCTTTTGGATTCCCCCTTTTCTTCACCTGCTCACCTCTCTCTCCTTCCTCCCTCTTTTCTATGTAACTCCGTGAACCTCTCTGAGGGTTCCAGACTGTGGAGACCACATAGGGAATTGTTTACTGGCTAGATTGCTCTCTCCCCTTTTGATTCCCTCCTTCTCCTCCCAGTCACCCCTATCTCCCTCCTCCCTCTTCTCTTCTCCATTTAACTCTGTGAACCTCGCTGGGTGTCCCTCACTGTGAGAATCTTTTCACCATTTACCTAGAAGTTTTATCATCAGTGCTGTACGGATGGAGAAGTCTTGAGGCTACTGTAAGAATAAGACTGAAAACCAAAGGCAGGAGACTTAAGCCCAAAACCTAAGAACACTAGAGAACTCCTGAAACCAGGGAACATTAATCAATAAGAGGTTATCCAAAAGCCTCCATACATACACTGAAACCAAGCACCAACCAAGAGCCAACAAGTTCCAGAGCAAGACATACCACACAAATTCTCTGGAAACACAGAAACATAGCCCTGAGCTTCAATATATAGGCTGCCCAAAGTCACACCAAACCCATAGACATCTCAAAACTCACTACTGGACACTTCATTGCACTTCAGGGAGAAGAAATCCAGCTCCACCCACCAGAACACTGACACAAGCTTCCCTAACCAGGAAACCTTGACAAGCCACTTATCCAACCCAACCCACAGGGAAAAACCTCCACAATAAAGAGGAACTACAAACTGCTAGAATACAGAAAGGCCACCCCAAACACAGCAATCTAAACAAGATGAGAAGACAGAGAAATACTCAGCAGGTAAAGGAACATGATAAATGCCCACCAAACCAAACAAAAGAGGAGGAGATAGGGAGTCTACCTGAAAAATAACTCAGAATAATGATAGTAAAAATATCCAAAATCTTGAAAACAAAATGGAGTTACAGATAAATAGCCTGTAGACAAGGATTGAGAAGATGCAAGGAATGTTTAACAAGGACGTGGAAGAAATAAAAAAGAGTCAATCAATAATGAATAATGCAATAAATGAGATAAAAAACACTCTGGAGGGAACCAACAGTAGAATAACGGAGGCAGAAGATAGGATAAGTGAGGTAGAAGATAGAATGGTAGAAATAAATGAAACATAGAGGAAAAAAGGATTAAAAGAAATGAGGACAACCTCAGAGACCTCTGGGACAGTGTCAAACACCCCAATATTTGAATCATAGGAGTCCCAGAAGAAGAAGACAAAAAGAAAGGCCATGACAAAATACTCAAGGAGATAATATTTGAAAACATCCCTAACATGGGGAAGGAAATAGTCACCCAAGTCCAAGAAACCCAAAGAGTCCCAAATAGGATAAACCCAAGGCAAAATACCCCAAGACACATATTAATCAAATTAACAAAGAGCAAACACAAAGAACATATGTTAAAAGCAGCAAGGGAAAAAGAACAAATAATACACAAGGGGGATTCCCATAAAGATAACAGCTGATCTTTCAATAGAAACTCTTCAGGCCAGAAGGGAATGGCAGGAAATACTTAAAGTGATGAAAAAGAAAAACCTACAACCCAGATTACTGTACCCAGCAAGGATCTCATTCAAATATGAAGGACAAATCAAAACCTTTACAGACAAGCAAAAGTTCAGAGAATTAAGCACCACCAAATCAGCTCTTCAAAAAGTGTTAAAGGATCTTTTCTAGACAGGAAACACAGAAAGGGTGTATAAACTCGAACCCGAAACAACAAAGTAAATGGCAATGGGATCATACTTCTCAATAATTACCTTAAATGTAAATGGGTTGAATGCCCCAACCAAAAGACAAAGACTGGCTGAATGGATACAAAAACAAGACCCCTATATATTCTGTCTACAAGAGACCCACCTCAAAACAAGGGACACATACAGATGGAAAGTGAAGGGCTGGAAAAAGATATTCCATTCAAATGGAGACCAAAACAAAGCAGGAGTAGCAATACTCATATCAGATAAAATAGACTTTAAAATAAAGACTGTGAAAAGAGACAAAGAAGAACACTACATAATGATCAAAGAGTAAATCCAAGCAGAAGTTATAACAATTATAAATACATATGCACCCAATATAGGAGCACCACAATATGTAAGGCAATGTTAACAAGTATGAAAGGGGAAAATAATGATAACACAATAATAGTGGGAGACTTTAATACCCCACTCACACCTATGGATAAATCAACTAAACAGAAAATTAA